>NW_026555064.1:3612500-13612500 GCF_021234165.1 Pteronotus mesoamericanus
TACATTAGAAAATTTTGAAGCTCAATAGATAATACTAAGTTGTGGCTTGGAAGCCTCTTGAACTTTAACAGTCTTTGTTGTAATAATTTGGTATTACCAAGATTTTTCAGAAGTATTCCCAAGGTCTGAAGGGGAGCTGTACAGTCTGTGGTTTTAGCACATACGCCAGTATAAGAATCACTTGTAAGGCCCCAGCCGGGTGGGTCAGTTGGATGGCGTGTCATCCTGTATACCAAAATGTTGCCGGTTGGGTCCCCATTTGATGTGCATAAGGGAGACAAATGGTTCCTGTTTCTGTTTCTCTCTCTCTGCCCCCCCCCTCCCCCCCGCCACTTTTTCTTCCCTCTCTTTCTAATATCGGCAAAAACATATCCTGGGGCAAGGGTTTAAAAAAAAAAGGAATCACTGTTGACCCACAGCCCGGTGCTGTAGCCAACCTTGCTGTTTGTTGTCAGGGCCGCTTTCCGCTTCAGGGCCACTGCCGCTGTTATGCTGGCCACTGTTGGGTGTTTTCAAGCTTTGCTTCTCCTGCCTGTTGGAGCTATTCTTCTTTTTTCTATTTCTTTAACACCCGCTATGCACCACTCACTGTGCCAAGGTCCTTGAGAAACCAACAGGAATGAAATCAATATGACTCTTGCCTTCATAGAATTTTCTGTCTACCAGGCGGAATAGAAATGTGAACAGTTACAAACAAATAGCTTAAAAAGCGATGATTATAATTTCTTACCCTATGTAGTCACAGATAAGGGAATTTTTTCGAGTTATAAAAGGCATTTAAAAAATCTTTAGTCTCTCTTTAGTAAAAGGTCAGTTTGATTTAATGGGAAGACCACTACTGAGTGTTACAGTTGTATTTCTACTCCGGACTCTTTCACTAACTGGTTATGTGCCAGTGAACAAGTCAGACTAACAATTTCATATGCATTTGTTGATTTCAGATAGATTGTGAGAGGAAGGCAATAGTCTGTTTGCACAGAGGCTGACATTTAAAGAAAGAAGGAAATGTTAATGCAAGTTATTGCAAATGTGGGGAATGTTACTATCAAAATAGGTCAACGAGTAGTAAGATCCTCCTCAGTTCTAAGATTTTATTTAAAAGTTTATTTAAGAATCAAGAAAAGGTAACTAGAGCTTCATATGTTAATATTTATATATGCTGTATTTATAATTAATATTTGTATTTATTAACTTTTATATTTACTATTTATACTATAATAATGATGATACTATGAATAATGGTTTACACTTATTGAGCCATTAATTTTCAGTCATTTATTTTGCTAAGTACTTTATAAGTATTTTATCACCTTAGAAACAAACCAATGAGCCCTGGCTGGTGTGGCTCAGTGGACTGAGTGCCAGCCTGTGAACCAAAGGGTTGCTGGTTCGATTCCCAGTTAGGGCACATGCCTGAGTTGTGGGCCAGGTCCCTTGTTGGGGGTACGTGAGAAGCAAACACACATTGCTGTTTCTCTCCTTCTTCCTCCCTCCCTTCCCCTCGTTCTAAAAATAAATAAAATCTTAAAACAACAACAACAAACCAATGAGATAGTGTTAATTGACCCATTGATCCTATGTTACAAATGAAGATACTGGAGCTTAAAATTTTTGTGATGTGACCAAAATCAAAGGGCTGCTGAATGGAGAACTTAACATTTGAACCCAGATAGTCCATCTAGAGCCATACATACAACAATTATGCAACTTTTTTATATTAGTAATTGATACTAATTTTTGAGAGCTTATAGTCTTCTAGACATTGGCTAACTCCTTTACAAACATTGGATCTTCACGCACAGCCCTGTAAGGTGAGCACTGTTATTTCTAGTTTCCAAGATGTAAATGGAGGTTTAGAGACATTCATGGTTTTTTAGGTAATAAAGCCTGTGTTTTTACACCTTAGTTTGTTACTACTACAGTTGTGATTAACAATGAAAGGTTATATTCACGTTTGACTTTTTGTTTCCAGAAACATAGGTGTGACTATTACTCTTAGTCTTTGGAGAATTTGATTTTAGGTTCTTTTCTCTACCCTCATCTGTCCGTCTGTCCACCTGCCTATCTATCTATCTATCTATCTATCTATCTATCTATCTATCTATCTATCATCTGTCTATTTTCATTTTGCTTATTTAGTACACTTCTTTTAAACTTATACTTCCTTGAAAATACCTGGTATAGTCTTATACAAAGGTATTTAATACAGTGATTTGTGGTACAATGCATTTTATCTGTGCCTTCCCTCATTTTGTCGATGAGGAAACAGTTGTGGAGAGATTAAATAATTTGCTAAAGACTGTACAGTACAACTGGTCTGTCTCTGACAAAGCAAATACTCAAAACCTTGCTTTCCTGGCTTCCACTGTACATTTTGAGTTTGACTGAATGACTTCTGTTCTTCTGACTTCTTTTTTTCCCATTTTTTTCTCTTACTGATGCATTTCTGAGTATTTTCAAAATAGACTAATTAGGGAACTAATACTTATTAAACACTTACTATGGACCTGGCATTATGCTAATTGCTGAGGATATAACAGTGCAAAAAACAGACGTGATTATTGTCCTCCTACAGCTTAGAATTTAACAGATTGTTGCTTCATTGTAAACGTGGCCTGGGATTTTTCCTCTATATTCTGGCTTCCTGGTGTGCTACATTAATCCTATTGCATTCTGTGTTTAGAATACTGTTACTTATCTCTCTGATTCTGATCCAGGTAATAATTCTGACAATTTCCAGAGAGTATTTTTTTATTAAGGAATACTTAATGCTCTCAAAAATTTAAAAATAAATTATAATAATTTTAGAATAACAAAGGATTATGGTGCACTCAAAATTGCTTTTAATTTAATTAAAATTTGAAGGGCTATGGGTGGGGAAAGTAGGGAGAGGGTGGTAAAACAGTACAAACTTTCAGCTGTATGCTAAGTACTTGGTCAGAGTGTCTAATGTAAAACATGACGATTATGGTTGATAATGCTTATGCAGTTGAAATTTGCTCAAGAGTAGAACTTAAATGGTCAAATAAATAAATAAATAAATAAGTGAGGTGATGGATGTGTTAAGTTCCTAGATGGGGGAATCTCTTCACAATATACACAGAGCGAGATCTGTCCAAAAGTAGTCCAGCCATTGTTAATATAATGAGAACTCTTTTTGTGACATTCATGTAACCTGGCAGCCAAGGAGAGTGGACTGGAATATGCATGTGTGAACAGTGACAACTTCACTGTACTAGTCAGTGGGGAATGGTAGATGCCCCTGAGTGGGCATGTGTACTGTGTGGCCATCACATTCAAAATGACTGAGCGAGAAGAGCAATGAATCTGCGTCAAGTTTTGCATGAAGCTTGAACATTCCTCCGCGAAACTGTTTGGGTGATTCAAAAGGCCAAAGCTATGGGCGACTGATGATTGGCAGCTTCATCACAACAATGTGTCTGCTCACACCTGATGTCTTGTGCAGAGCTCTTTTTTGCGAAACATCAAATCTCCTAGGTGACTCAGCCCCGCCACGGCCCAGGTTTGGCGCCCTGTGACTTCTGGCTTTTCCCAAAACTAAAAATCACCTTTGAAAGGGAAGAGAGACTTCAGACTATTGATGAGATTCAGTAAAATATGATGGGCAGCTGATGGCAATTGGGAGAAGTGTGTGAGCTCCCAAGGTGCTTACTTCAAAGGGGACTGAGGTGTTATTGTCCTATATACCATATTTTTTGTATATTCTTCAATAAATGTCTCTATTTTTCCTATTGCATGTCTGGATACTTTCTGTACAGACCTTATATACATATATCAAATTACCACATTGTATACTTTAAATTCTTACAATTTTTAAAATTTAACCTCAGAAAGATGAAATTTTTCTTTTCGTTTATTGACTCGTGTACTGCAATGTGACTTAACTCAGCTATTAGTTCCAGTAGGTTCTTTGGTCATTGTGTAGTATTCTTTTTATATATCATTGAATTTGCTTTGGGATAACTTTATTTAGAATTTTTGCATCTATGTGTATGAGGATAGTGGTCTGTAGTTTTCTTGTGATGCTTTTGGCACTTTTTGGTATCAGGATAACGCTGGCCTCATAAAATGAGTACTTGAAGGCACCTTTCCTCACATCTCTGATTTTTTTCTCTGTTCAGCTTTCTGCTCTTTAGAACTCTGCCCCATGAACTCTAGGCACCTGCTCCCAGACACCTAGGTCTGTCTTTTCACCTCAAGGACTCTGCTGGGCTTTGCTCAATTTCCCCTTCCTGTGCTGTGGGCTAGAAACTCTCAAGACAGGGACCTGGGGAGATTGTAGGGTTCACCGTTTCTGTTTCCTGTCTCTTAGGGATCTCTCCTTTTTGTTGTCTGATGTACAGTGTTTTGAAAACCGTTGTTCCATTTATTTTGTCTGTTGTTTTTGGTGATTTTATTTTGTAGGGCAAACAGCTGTTATTCTACGTTAGCCACAGTGCAAGTTCTTCCCTTCCTTTACTTTAGCAAAGATAATTGATTGCTAGGTACGTGGCACTATCTGATCAGCTATAAATTCAGAGTTGAGTAAGTAATATTATCAAGGAATTCAGAAACAAATAGGAAAACAGATACATATCAATAACCATAATATCATATAATTAATACTGTTCAAACTCTAGTATTATGAATGAAATATTACGACACTAACGGATAATTAGCTCTGAGTTTCCAGGGGAAACTTGATATTTAAGCTGGATTTTGAAAGGTGAATGAATGATTTTAGCCAGATGGGAAAGAAGCACTTAGGTATATACCTTTTGTTATGTGATCACTCACCCAACTTGGTAGATTTCTCCTTCAGTATCTGCGTAAAGGTCTGAGGAAACCACTGCATATCTCTATTTCAAACTGTTATGGAACTTTACACATTGTTGGTGGGAATGCAACCTGGAATGTAGATGGCGTACCCAGTTTGGAAAACTATTTGGCAGCTTCTTTTAAAGATATCATGTAACCCAAAAAATCTGTTAAGATATTTAGTAAAGTGAAGTGGAAATGTAGTTCACAGACATAAAAACCCCCAACTATTCTGAATGTTTGTAGCATATAAAAATATCTACAGTATATCCATACAGTAGACCATTACTCAGCAATAAAGAAGAACAAATTACTGATACATGCAGCAACATAGATAAACCTTAAGTGCATTACAGTGAAAGAGGCCAGACTCAAAGGCTATGTAGTATATGATTCCATTTGTATGACATTGTGGAATAGACAAATGATAGGAATAAACATCAGACCTGTGATTTGTAGACATTGACTACAAGGGGCTAAAGAATATTTTGTGTGTGCTAGTGTGCATGATGGAACTGCTGTTGATTGTACTGGCAGTTACTCAGTTAATGTCGAAAGGAGTTAACACAGTAGGCACCTGTCCTTAGAGCACATTACAAGGTTGACCCTTGAATGGCATATGGGAACTTGAATGGTAAATAGTTCCTAACACAAACATAAAACTTTCTGTAGAGAGTTGGAGTGGCTCACTGTGCCCAGGCTGTACAAACAATATAGCTTGTGCTAAACTATTACCAGTTTTCCTTCTGGGAGTTTGGGATTTCGGCATATGCTAGGTAGAGGATGCCTTAGTCACCAGCCCCAAATGAAAACTTTAGGAGCTGGGTCTCTCACGAGCTTCCCTAAGCAAACGTCTTACATGTGTTCTCACAACTCATAACTGGTGGAATTACACACATCTTGTGTGATCCCACAGGGAGAGGACCGTGAGGAACTTGCGCCTGGTTTTCTCCAGGCTTTGCTCCACGTGCATTTTCCCATGGCTGATTTTTCTTTGCATCCTTTTGCTGTAAGACATTACAACCATGCGGATGGCAGTATGCTGAGTGTTCTGAGTCCTCCTAGGGAGTCACTGAATGTGAAGGCAGTCTTAGCAATCCCAATGCCACGCCATTATGCATTTATCAAAACTTAAAAAATTGAATATATATATTATGCCTCACCCCCCCATATGATGTTTTAATTTCATTTAAAAAGAAGAACAACCAGATGTTGTTTGGCATCTTGAAGTTGCAACCTACTCATGATTACAAGATTATATCATGAAGTAATTTTGGCATATAATGATAATGGATTTTGGCTTTATATATTTGAAAATCAGATCCTTTAATTAGAAGTTTTTTTTGACCACAGTTTTCTCAGTTCTCAAATGGCACTGTTAATTACTGTCTTGCATGTTTGATGTTAAAGAAAAGCTTGAAGAGATAAGGGTTGAGAAGGGCTCTTTTGAATTAGATGTCCTTTGACAGAGCAAATCCTGAGGACTGCTAGTATGAAACCTAGATTGCCCGTGATTAGATGGTGTTGAAATGGGGGGGGAGGGACCCACAAGGGAAAAGTTAGTGACAGACCATTATGTTTCAGGCTGTGTAAGTAATGCAGTCATATGTACCATAGTCCATTTCAAATAAGGTGTCAGGCTATATAATTAGGCATTTGTTGGAAAGGGGAAACTCCAGGGTTTATTCTGAGATCAGAATAGCTTTTCATTGTTTATATCATCTCTGTAGCCCATCCTAATAATCGGTTATGATTATAGCCTAGATTCATTGACAAACTCTTGGTTATCGAAGTCTGCAAGCAACCTACCAGCTGGTTTTCTTGCCCTCAGTCTCCCCTAACACTGTTGCAGCCTCCATAGTTAAATTCAGCCTCTGTTGGGAAACTAAGATGTGACGTTCAGGTTCCTTTAGTGCCTGACAAAGTGCCTTTGTCATTCCCCCTTTCCATGTGTCTTCAGCCACACCAGGCAGCTTACATTCCAGACACAGTTGTTTTTTCTTGTCTCACGCTCTTCTTTGTGCCCTGGTGCTCTTCCCATCTGAGCTGCTTAGTGAGTTCTTATTTATCGTTTGAAACCCATCGGAAGCGGGACTCCCTCCCTGTACGTCACCATCCTTTGTCTCTTTTCTCAGAAGCATTACCGGATACATGACTTCCTTGCTCATACGCATTATCATAGCATTTGATAAATATATGTATCAATGCACTTGTTGGTTCGCAGCCTTGGGAGTTCCCTGGGTGACATTTAGAAACTGTCTCCCATACACAGAGGACAAGGAGAGACAGAAGAAAGAGGCAGACCACTGTAGATTGGCAGGTGGCAATTTGAATAAGCAGGCAACTTACATATGAAGCTTGTCTTAGGCAACTGGTCGATGGGTAGCTCTCTGTGCACCCACCTGCTTGAATCTTAAGAATTTATATAGAAGCCTTAATGGGGTTCAGTCTGTGTACAGTCCAGATGGTCTGAGTAACACAGGACACCCTAAAGGTCATGTCCGTGAAGTGGTTCCTGTGTGTGAACATTGGCGGAACGTACGTTTCAAGGACAAGGGATGAAGAAAGGAACTTCTGATTGTCCCAGTCCAGTTCTTGGGTCATCAGGCTTTTGATAATTGCTTCCAAACAGCACTTACATCCAGTACACATTTTCTTTTCTTCCCGCTATACTGAAAGGCACGTGGAGAATGGAAGGCCATAACTTAGTCATTTTAGTATTCTCAGTCCCCTAGTACTTGGCATATACTAGGTATTCAATATTTAATTCTGAATGAAGGAAGAATACTGACATGAGGATATATGGATGTTCTTACACTTTTCTTCCTTTCTCTTCTTTTTTCAGCAGGAGAGGGTTTGGTGGAACTATCCTAAGTTGAATTGGAAACACAGGAATATATTCTGTAATTAGAATGCCATTTATTATACTCAAAATAGTGCTCGTATTTTACATCATATTTTGCCATCCTAACAAATTTTTGTAGTCGATAATGTAGATATGCTACCCACTGGCATACTTTCTGCCATCAATTTGATATGTTTTTGGCACCTTATTGTACCCTGGTTTTATCTAGAGTCCAGTCCTTTGCTTTCATACATACTCAGTGCCTTCGAAGTTTTATCTAGAAATTCAAAATACATATTCTGGATCCATTTCTTTTCTAAAGTGACTAATTTCCTCCAATCTCAGTTTTTGTTAACTGAGCATAATTTAGATTATGTTTTATTAAATACATTACATGGAGGTACAAATATTAGCAATTCAGTAAATTTAACTAAGTTGTATTTTCATTTTTAACAGCAAAATTTGTTAATCGAATTAAATTTCCAGTTTGCAAAATTTGTGGAGGCTTTCTATTAATTCAACTCTCTTCATTCTTTGGAGATTTTGGAGTAAAATAGAAATAATCATCTTTGTTATCAAACAGCATTCCTGTTTCTTTAGCACACACTCCTTTTTGCATACTTCTTTCAAACCTTTTTCACCTTTGCAAATATGCCACACAGCACTGGTCCTCAAGTGGGTCTACTTATTGGAATTTGGGAAATTTTAAGAAAAGCCTGTTGCGTGAATTGTACTCACAGGGATTTACTTGGTTTGAGACTTGGCTATTTATCTGGATTTTTAAAAATCTCTCTAGGTGATTCTTTTATCCTAACAAATTTATACTTTGGGAGGGATCTGATTGATATACACTATTTTCACATAGTATCCCTTCACATACCGGCAGTTTTGCAAAATGACGTTTTGTGCTAATCCGGTGAGTGTCGCTTTCATCGCTGTGGTAGTGATATTACAGTGTCCATACAAAGTCTAAGCTTCCTATAAAGTTTAATAATTTTTAACATTATAATAATTTATGATCTCCCATGGGTTGCATTGCAATTTTATAATATGAACTTCTGTGAAAAGAAAAAATATTACTAGATTTAGAATAGATTTTTCTTTCCACTTAATTATCTTTTTCAGATTTCGAAGATATGTGCCTTTTTATTTACAGGTAAATGCAATATCCAAAATCCCTGAAATTTTTGTATGATATAATTTGAAAATGAAAGGGAACTATACTTTTTAAGGTAATAGGAGTTACTCTGAGATACAGTTTAAGGGTTTAAAATAAGGCATGATACAGTATATTTTATGGACTTAAATTTTCCTTTTGTTTTGAAAGGTTCTTTCTACTTGCTTTTTACATAGATCACTTTGCTATTTATTAAATATCAAGTTGAGTATGAATACTGCAAGCTTCATTTGGACATTGGAATTTTGTGATGTGTTTTTTACATTTTTAATCTTTAGGATATTTACCTAACATGAATTAAATATTATGATAACTTGGTAACAGCTAATTGAGAAAGCATGGTTATATAATAATGAAATAGGAACTTAAGTAGGTTTTTTTGCCTGTAGAACCGTCATTAAAATCGGAATGTGTTAAATATACATTTGAAAGAACAATCTAGAGATAAAAGGATTTATGTGTTTCATATACCTTTTTAAGAAAGTATTGCTCATCCAGAATAAGGTCAAGATAGGTCTCTGATCAGTATCAGAAGAAGGGGGGAATCTATTTTCAAACTTTTTTAGAATTCAATTGTTTTTGAGAGCACACTATCTGTGGAGTATCGATCGTCGGGGTCCCGTAGTTCGTCAAAGGCTATCTCCTTTGACTCGCCCCTTAGTGTAGTGTCATCCTCCTTCATGTGATAGATTGTTACAATCTCAGGCAATGTAATTACACACTAGCCAAGTGGGTCATTTATTTCTTTACCTTCACCATTTACCAAAAATCTCCTTTATCTTTGGGAGCCAGATCTTTCTTTTGCAGTAAAAGAAAAATAATGGCACATAAAACATTAGGTGTAAGAACTAAGCACCATAAAATTATTAAGAGAATAACTTTTAAAAAGCAAACTGTTACATCTTGTATTATTAACTCTGTGACAAAAATATGTAAAGTGCTTAGAATAGTGTTTGGCATGTAGTAAACCAACCTATGCTAATAATTATCATCATTAAGAAGTTAAAATATTCAGTATTTTGGGGAAATAAAACATAGAAGCGCTTTCTTTGTTTTGCTCTGTTGTACCCCGAAAAAGCTTAGTCATCTTTTAAAATATTAATTTTAGTATTCTGAGGAAGCATAGTGTGAACATATTTTTTTAAATTTTAAGCCACATTCCTTGGGAACTTAATTTTTTTTATAATATGAGGTATTAATGTTTAGATTAAAACTGTTCTTTAGCTTCACATATAAACACAATGTTAAATGTTTCCACGTATCAGAAAAATCATACATACACAATAGTAAAATTTTAACCCATAGAAGTTATTACTAAAAGTATTGTATTGGCTTGTATGACCTAGAAGCATTTTAGCATAATTATTAAATACAAAGAAAAAATTGTGTGTGTGTGTTTTTTTTTTAAGTATACAATATTAACTTTACAGTGCAGTTTGCCAGGATAACAAAACAAAACTTACCTCCTTCATAAGTGAAGTCTGTCTTCTCGTGGATGGCTGACCGTCCTCTCCTGCTTTGTCTATTTGCTTACATTACTCCATCCACCTGTATATCACTGTTCTGTACTTACTTGAGTCCTACATTGTATTTAAAGCCTAATATGAGTAGGGATTCTTCCACTGGGTCATGGTATTCGAATTCTGTCAGCTCTTTTAACATTGAGAGCACTGCTTATTTGGCTTAAATATGATTTTCCAATAGAAGAACCAAGGCTCCTTGGAGAAATGCCTGATTTCAGGACTGGCAAGACTAGTCGGGAACAACACGTCACACCAGAAGGCCAGGGAGCTACACCAGGGGTTGCTGGTGTCAAGTGAAAAAAAGGGTTGTGGGAGCTAAAATTAAGGGGCCTCCACTGGCCAAAGACTGGACAACCTGAAAACCTGTAAGAAAAATAACTGTATTAGATTTAAATGTAGCAAACTATGTTTAAATCCGTGAGTTCCTAAGGGTAGTATAAAAATTTTAATAGGTGGCCTCCAAAGGGTTCTAGGGAACCAGCCTGTAATCCTGAAAACTGATTATTATAGAAAGAAAATCACACGTTTCATTCCATTTTCTTATGTAATCTGTACCTCACAGTGACTGTTGATGAGCGGGAGTCATTTTTAAGTGAAGAATTGCCAGTAATAAATGAGAAGCAGTAATAGAACAGCAAAAATAAGATCTAAGCATGTTCATCAATGGCTACTAAAACCACTCTGTAAACAGTTATGTGGAAATCTCTAATGAATGGACACCAGAATTCACAGACAGTATTAACATCACAAAAAGAGAGACAAGCAGACATTATATCTGACCTCCATTTCAAGACTTGCTATGTGTGCAGTCAAGTATAGTAGCCACTAAAACATGTGTGGATTTAAAAAAAATTAATCTTTATCACTTTTCCCCCCATTACCATTTAGTCCCCTTATGCCTCCCTCCCCCCAGCAATCACCACCATGTTGTTCAAGTCCATGGGTCCTTAGTGGCTTTTGAGCATTTGCAGTGCGATTAGTCTCAATTGAGAGGTGTCCAGTATAACATACATAATGAATTTGGAATGAAATTCAAAGAAGGAGAGGGTGAAAAAAAATGTAAAATATGATATATTTTATATTGATTGTAAGTTGAAATGGTACTATTTTACTTTTAGGTTTTTTTGTTATCCTCACCTGAGGACACACTTATTGATTTTAAGAGAGAGGAGAAGGGAGGTGGGGGGTGGGAGGAAACATCGATGTGAGAGGCAAACACCAGCTAGTTGCCTCCAGTATGCTCCCTGACTGGGGACTGGACCCACAACCTAGGCATGTGCCCTGACCAGGAATTGAACCCGCAACCTTTTGGTTATGGGATGACACCAGCCACCTGAGCCACACACGCCAGGGTGAAATGGTACTGTTTTAGTTATATTGGCTTAAGTAAAACATATTATTAAAATTAATTTCACCTGTTGTCCCCCCCCCCCCCCCCGTTTTTAATGTGGCTACCAGGAAATTCTAAATTAACTGTGAGGCTTGCATTACATCCCTTTTGGAGATTGCTGCTATAGATCTAACAGTCAGTTTGTAGGAAACTCAGGTGAAGGATACCATGTTAAATGATGGTACAAGGTTATAACCAGCAAATCCTGAGTGAAAAAAAAACTTTAGAATAGACAACTTAGTTTGCTTAACAAATAGATGACCAAAACAATAAAAATAAAAAGATAATTAAGAAATATCTTAACAGGCACTGTATATGGATTTTTTTTGGATCCTGATTTAAACCAATAAGACAAACAATTACAGAAATTGAGTATTGATTGGATATTGAATATATTAAAGTATTTTCCCTTAACTTACATAGATGTGAACGTGATAATAGGGCTGGGGAATCCTCAGATGAAAGGGAAGAGCCACCCTGGGAGCTGCTGTCTGACGCATCATTTGTGAATGTTGTTCTGTTTTGCCTGCTGAAGAAATATGATGGCCCAGGAAACTCTAGTCTCTAGTAGCATCCTTTTTGTTCAGGTATTCATTCACTTATTTCACAATATTTATTGTGAATATAATAATTCAGTTTCACAAATATTTATTGACTTTTTTAAAAAAAGTTATAACTGACATAACATTATATTAGTTTGAAGTGTACAACATAACGACTTGATATTTGTATATATTGCAAAATGACCGACGCAGTGTGTCTAGTTAACATCCCTCAGTATAAATAGTTATTAGCTTCCAGATGGGTGCTTGGAACTATGATAGTTAGAAACAAGACAAACATAGTGGTCTAGACCATCATGAAAATATTAGATATAAAGTCAATAAGTCTATAAATTGTTGTTAAAATCTATAGTATGAGAATTGAGACAGAAACCAATCAGCAAATGAACTGTGTGGTGACACAAAGACCCAGAACCTGAAAGTGAATAATCTAAGTTAATCACCAAAATATGTATGTTTCCCTTTTCCTCCAAACTGTCGTCACACCTATGCCAGATACGGTGTTGTCGGGGGTCAGTGTCTAATAGAATTGCCACGCCGCCACCCTCGCGGGACTGGCAGCTAGAGCGGTGTCCCCGTACTGTGCCTCTGAGTCTGTAACAGGGGCCCGGGCTGGCTTTGCCACACATGGTGTTTTCCATTTAGTGGTATAATTAGTCACTGTATCGCTGAGAATTTGATAGTTTATTATTTATTGATCCCATAGTAAAGTACATACTAAACATGTGCTTTACAGGATAATAATTAGCATATAATTTTCAGCGTTTCAATGAACTTTTGCCATAAAATTTAAGAGGATTTTAATTGCAAGTAATAAGGCTTGCCTGTTAATAGGCTGTAGATAATTAGGGAGCTATTTTGCCTTCTCTCCCCACAAATTTTCTGAGTGTTCTGAGCTTCACTTAATTCATAACTTTATCTCATGAGGATTAGTTAATCCTATTTAGTCACAGTGATAACAGACACGATGTTTCTTCCTTTTTATCCCTCTCCCAGAGTTCTAATGAGTCTTTGGAAAGATTATAACGTTTTTTAGTTTTATTTTTTGTAAGTAGAGATAGAGCATTTTTCTTGGTCTTTTACTGTAATAAAGTAGAACATCATGGTAAGGGGCACATTCATGGCAGTTAATTCCAGTTTTGCTAATATAAATTTTATTTTTTATGTCATTTTAATATAAGCTTCAATTCAAATAGTAACAGGTTACTACCTGACCAGAAGCTTTTATAGAAAAGTTCTAGCATGAGTGGGTTTGTACAATTTATGCATTTTATTATATCCTTTTGCTGACTCTATAGCTGTATTTTAAAATAAGATATTTACAATGCTGTTGAGTTTCTAGTATGAAATTCTTTTCTGTAGTGGGTACTTTGTCATGTAAAGTACATTTCTTTCATTGTTTGCTGGAAACAAGTATCACCCACAATTTTTAATGGTTTTTTTAGGGTCTCACCCCGCAAATCTACTTGGGAATGTTAGGAAAAATAAAATACTTTCACAGTTGTTATATGGCATGTTCCATTTAGTAGGTGTTCATTTCTTAATATTAATTGAACAAAAAAGGGAAGTGTTTGCCCAAAATTATATATCTATTTTTCAGATTTAGGCTGTTGGGGCTGTCTCACTAACTTCTCTCGAGCAAAGGCTTTTAAGTTGGAAGGTTCAGATTTCTGTGTATGTTGGCTTTGGGACTTCGGCCTAGTGCTAGAACCTCACTAAGCCTTAGTCAGTGAAAGCAATATCTCTTCCAAAGGATTGTTGTGAATGTGAAGCAGCTTAGCCTATGGAAAGTGCTCCGCACAGTGCCTGGCAAATAGCAAGTATTCATGGTAACTTCTGTTACTAATATATTTGAACACAGCCTCTTACCTATTATATGCTCTTTTCTTACACAGTGTTTATATTTGGAGCTCTACCACTGATTCCCTGAAAGTGACACATTTATATATTTGTAAACATCTCGAGTGATACTTCATCTTGGAATAATCATTTATTAAGTTAAAAACATTTAAAAACGGGGCAGGGAGAATTGAATGTGGGAGGGGGTGGGCAGGGCAGGGAAGAGCAATGGGGGAAATGGGGACAACTGTAATTGAACAACGGTAACAACTTTAAGAAACATTATTTGTTAATCTATGCAGTTTTCTTTATTTCTGAGCCTCTGTTTTTACATGACTTAGATTACGATAACTCGGAGAGCTGTTAAGGGTACAGTGTAATAGATGTAGGTGTCTAATATTAATGGTTAGTAAATGGTAACTGTTAATGAAATTTATGGGGAGCAAGGCATTTATATTGAAAATGGATAATACAGATTTGAAAGTGATATAAAAAGGTACAAAAAGGCGCTTTGGAAGTTCAGGAAGGATAGGGCTAGTGCTTTACAGCTGGGAGATAAGGGAAAAATCTCTGGTAGGAGTTGGAGTTCAATGTCTGTGGATGAACTGGAGGTGTGATCGTGCAACAGAAGGGCGGTGCTCCTGGCGGGAAGGCCAGTGAAGGCGCCACAGGGGAGCTAGGAGGGCTCTTACGGAGCGCAGCAGCTCCCTTTGTTTAGCCTGAAGGGTATGCAAAGCAGGTGGGTGGTCACTCAGACTAGAAACTAGGCTAGGTCAGGACTCTGTCAAGGATCTTAAATATTGGTGACAAGAAACATGACCTTACTCTGCCAGATATTTTAAAGTTTTTGAGCCAGGAAATGACTTAAGAACTATGTTTCAGTAAGGTGATCTTGCTGCCTTTGGTTCATGGATTAAGTCTTGGAAGGGACTGAACAGAAGGCAGAGACAAAGTATTTTAGTATTTCAAGTGTGAATAAGGGCCTTAGGTTAGGACAGTGTTAGAAGAATTGGTTGTAAGAAGGAACATGTTCAATGCAATAAGGTGATGAAAACTAAATTGAGCAAAGGGCTTCAGATTTGGACACCGAGAAGTCACTAGCTATCTCAGAACTGTTTGGTAACATGGAGACCGTGGGGCCAGATTATAAAGCAGAGGGAGGGAGGGAGCGGTTAGTAAACAGGTGATCTGAAAAGATCTCGGTCATGAAATTGATGGTGTGATGAAAGCAGAAAGCCTTAATTGAAACTATAGTGTGATAGGTTCTCTTAGCAGGTAAGCACATCTCTGGAAAAATAGAGGCCCCTGGTACTAATTTCTTCTGCTCTCCAAACCTTTTGTTTCTCTTAAGTGTATTTCCAACATCTCCTAAAATGCTAACAAGCTGCCTCTTTCTTCCTAACCTGTAGAAGTAGCCTCATGGAAAAGAGGTTCTCGTAGCGTGAGCCTCGGCCTGCAAGCATTCTCAGCCAGAGACAGTGCCCTCCCTGTCCTTCCAGGGGCCATTTAGAAATGTCATCCTAACACAGTGACATTTGTTAGGATCGGGGGACTGAACATCTTCAAGACAGTTTTCAGGACAAGGAATTATTCTCTCCACCAAATGCCAGTCGTTTCCCTTTGAGAAAGATTCCTGGATTCTCTCTTTGTTCTCCTTCACAGGCAGGTTTCTCAAAGAGTTTGGAACTTTCTACTTGCTCATCCCATTCCTTTCTCCACCTGTTGCAGCCCATCAGCAGCTGCTCTGGCAGAAGGCCTGTGACCTCTTTCCTGTCCAAAGCCCTGTAGTACGGTTTTTTTGTTTGTTTGTGACATCTGAGGTGGTCCGTCCCTTTCTTAGGTAGTTTTCTTCTATTGACTTCTGCCACATACTCTTCCCTGGTTTCTCACCTGCTTTTGTGGTGCTTCCTCCTCAGTTTTCTCCTTTGCCTACTTCTTTCTCCTAGTCTGTAAATATTGGTGCTACTCTGGTATCTCTTTTCTGTCACTCCTCTACATTTACTTAAGTCCCAGGGGGGAAAAAAAAAAGTCTTCTATTTTGAAACACTGAATTACAATTATTTGTCTTCCTAATGAGAAGACAGATACCCTTGAGACCAGATACCATGTCTTATCCTTGTATTCTAACATCAGTGACTCTGATTTTTCCCCACTTGCTTGTTTTGTTTTCCTTAGAAACTCTTCCATTGTAACTGAGGTTGATTGGCATGGAACACAAGTGGAGAAGGATGGTATAGTTTAGACATCCATAATTCATGGTATATAATTTAAAAGTAATAGGTTTAAAACTGCACCCTCTTGTATATTTTACTCCCCTGGTCTCCTGCCCTTTTCTAGGTCATGCACTTTTCTTCTTGCTCAAAGACTCCCCTAGGTTCAAGTCTAGGAAGCTCGCTCTTTGTGTCTTCTATTCCACTCTCTGAATTCAGGGTATTACCTACACTCTTTATTAGCCATTTCGCAGTTGAAGTCAATAAACATTTATTGTACTTAGCCACGAGACCCTGCCCTCAAGACGGGTATTTGCCAAGGGATTAAGCAGTATGATCTGGTAGTTGCGAAATAGCCCCAGTGGTGTAGATTCTAGCTCAGGGAATGTGGTCCATAATACTGCGATGCACCCCGCAGGCCAGGCGGGGACTTGGAACAGTGGGGAGGCCACCTTGTAAAGCACATGAGTGTCTAGCCACTGTGCTGTACATCTGAAACTAATACAGAAGAATACTGAATGTGCACTGTAATTGAAAAAGAAAAGAAAAAAAGGACATTTGCCAACGTAAGAGAAAGACACGTTAATAATAAATATAATACGGTATGATAGATTACAGTAATAGGCATATTGAAATAAAGATGTCTTTGAAAGCCATGACTAATTGACTTTCTTAATTAGGCTGAGAGTGTGACGCCAGAGACATGATTCAGCATCACATCTGTAAGGAGATGTGGTCAAGTGTAAAGGAAGGCACTGTGATTGGTCAATGGGAAAGGGCTTTTGTCTCTGGTCATAGAACATAGTCCTATTTTAGATTACTTTTTCATGATTGAGTATCAGAAATAGAACTACTAAGTCAAAGAATGTGAATATTTCTAACCATTGTTGGTACGTGCATATCGACTACTCTGTAATGTGTGCCAAGGTTTTTAGCACTGTCCTTGTGCACGTGATGGAAACACACGCACTGAGCCACCCCTACGAACATCCCTTGCATCTACAGATTAATGGATTAAAGGAGAAATGTTTCTTGTGCAGTAGGACTCTATCCTTCGCGCGCGCGCGCGCGCGTGTGTGTGTGTGTGTGTGTGTGTGTGTTGCCTATGCTTTGGATGAATATATAGTTTTTTTTAAAATTCACACATCATATGGTTAATCATTTTCTCCTTTTAACAGTTTCTTCATTTGACTTCAAGACAGCATAATTTCCCACCTCATTAGATATTACTCCACAAGCAGTTGAGTTTGCTGGATCATTCTCGCGTTCCTAAAATCTGAATGTTGTAATGCTCATAGCTCAGTTTTCAAAATGCTTCTCTATTTACCAAGAATCTCTGGAGATCTCATTTAGTTTCAAAGTTTTAGAAACTGTCTGTCAGTTTTACATCTCTAGCTCTTATACCCTTCCTGAGCTTTACAATTCTATACCCAGTTGCCTATTCCACTTGTCTGTTAGATGGATATCTCAAATGTAACATGTCAAAAGTGAGCCTTCCCTATTTTCTTAACGGTTTTTTAGATCTCACTTAGTGGCAATAACTATTAATAATTATTCCATCATTTCATTTTTCCAGGTTTAACCCTGAAAGTTATCTTTTTTTCCCATTCTTTTTCTTACACCCCACAGTATCAGATATTTTCGTTGACTTTTCCATCAAAATATGCCCAGAATCTGAACATCTCCCATTCTCTTCTTCACTTGGTCCAGAGCAAAATCATTGCTTTCTTATATTATTTGGCATACTATTTTTTGGTAAAGAGTCAGATTGTAACCATTTTAGGCTTTTAAATCAAATGGCAAATTAAGGAAACAATATATAGTTACTTATATAATAAGAAAAGGAACAAGTTTCTTCATATTTTTAATAATTATTGAGTATAACTTTATGTAATAGGGTTTTCTAACAAGAAGAATGAATTTTGGGGTGGGGTAGATAGAATAATATTTCACTTAATTGGTATTTAAAATTAGTGTTACTTATCAAAAGTCAGTTGCAGATTGTCATTTGTTATTGTGATCTGTAATGAGATTTGTATGTATTTCATATTTGAAAGTATGAAATACATAGATAATTGTTACCAACCACTGTTATCAATTCATAGACATATTAATAGAGCACATTTGTCTTTTAGAAGTCATTTATATAATTCTATTAGATTTTTCCTCTGTACTTGCCTTTTCAAATGTCATCACATTGCAGATTAATCACTTCCAATTAAAGGTTTAGTGGAAGCTCCTCAATTGTATAGTTAAATGGATTTTGAAATATGAAATTTCCATGAACTTGCATCGAGGTCTGAAAAGTACTTTTAGGACTAGAGTATCAACTGGAAAAATATATCTGCTGCAAATTTGTGTGACAGTGATGATTAATCTCACAGTAACAGAACAGAAAGCTTATAAAAAGGTTGATACTACTTGAGATTCAAACAATGTTACTGAAATGGCTTTAAGTTTCTCATATAAGGGCTGTTTGTCTTATAATATAGGCTAGCTTTATTAAGAAATGTTATTAAAGGTGCAGCAAAAACTAATGTCTGAAATCATTCAGTGTTTAATAATATGGTCAAAAGTGGTTTTTCTCATTTACAAAAAAATTTAGTCTCAACTGTGAACTAAAGAAAAATTTACCATTACTTAGCTTTTGAATTGTGAGTTAAAAAAAAAAAGACAAAATTTTACTACTGCTAAGCTTTCAAACTGCTGTGTGCTGGGGCAGGTTAGTATATTCAGATTGTATTTCTGACAAAAACTTACGCTACTAATGATGATTAGGTCCGTGAAAGTGAATCAAGTTTACCATAGACAATCCTGGTTCAATACAATATGACAGAAGCAAGTGTTTTCTTTGCAGAGTACACACTAATGAATAATAAAATGAGTAACCGTAAACTTAACACACCTTTCGTTCTCACCAGCTTTGTAAATTTATCTCACTTAGCCTTTCTGTGCTCCACACATATTTTTCCACCTCAGTTGTAACACATTTTAGCAGAATCCACTTCAGCTTGTACTAAATTATTCCTGTCTCAACTTTTTTGAAAACATTCTTCCCTATCATTATTCCATGCAGACTATTCATAGAGAGTAATTCTTCAGTAACCTTTAATTGTCACTGACTGTCTGCATTAACACAGCTGAGCAGGAGGGGCATCTGTTGACTCATTGAGAGCCAAGGTAACTACATGAATCATTTGCCTTGTTTTTTAATTGTCTACTGATGTTTTTCCCAAATATTTTCAACTCCTCGAGCAGCAGCTCTCACTGAAAGGCTAATATTCTAAACAAGTTTTTCTCTGGAATTAATTCTGTGGCTGTCAAATCAAACTCCATTTAATTAACTCACCATGTATAAATAGCTTTCCTTGGTTGCCTAACAAAGGCACTCAGAAACTTACTTTGGTCATAGCGTCATTTTCATATTTATTTATGTGAAGGAATTCTTTTGTAATGAGATACTTTGTTTTAAATTTTCTAATTTTTCTGACCGTTGCTTTCCTGTGCTTTGGCAGTGTGATACTGAGCTCTTTAGTAATGTTGATGTATATTGTATTCTTTTATCATAGCTATAGAGTCATTGCATAAGAAACAATGTTTTGTCATATAATTTTAAAACATAATCTACATTCCACCAAACTTTCAAAAGCATGGCATTAGAAGTCCACTTTCCTGGGTGGTTGTTTTTTTGTTTTGTTTTGTTTTTTTGATGTGGTGGGCGCTCAGTGGTAACACAGATGAAAATGAAGGGTGGTCAGCCATATGCCTGACAGTCAAAACGCTGTCAAGTCAAAACTGGATGGGGGGGTTTGTAGTATGATTAGTGGCAGTGCTGAGGAGCATCTGTATTGTATGATTACATTTATATGAATTTTCTGGAAAATTTTAAAGATAAAAAACAGAACATTCCGTATCTGGGATTGGGGCGGAGAGCAGAGATTGCTCCCCAGTGGGCACGAGGGAACTTTTGGGGGGTGGCATCCCAGGTCTGGGTTGCAGTGCTGATTGTATAGGTGTAAACTAAATCGCCATGCCATATGTTTAAAGATGAGTTTAACGAACAAAAAGTTCCTCGCTCTCTGTCTCCTGTGATTCACGAATATCCTATTTGCCTTGCTAACAAGTATCATCCACCACTCAAGTCTCAGTTTAGATGTTAGCTCTTACAGATACTTTTGATCTAAGCAACCTGTACTTCCTATATCATACAGTTATACAACTATTTCATAATTGCGTATTTCCCCCTCTGAAACTAAGGCCTGTGTTCTTTGTAGCTCATCATCTTGACCATTAACTGTTCGAGTTTGACGCTACGCCGTTCTCTTTCTCACCCAGACTGTCTCTTCCATGATCTCATCCCTGCTCACAGCTCTACCGCCCATGTACGAGTGAACGCAGAAATTTATTTACCCAGTTAGGGTCTCTTTTGAGCTCTAATTCATATATCTAAATGCTTACTAACTAATTTAGCAGTGAAGAGTACAGGATCTGAAGTCAGGTATCTTCAAATTCTGGGCTTGCCAGCTATTAGATGTGAGCTCTTGGACTAAACAGTTAGAACCTTTATACTTCAGTTGCCTCATCTGGGAAAGGAGAATAATAATAATAGTACCTAACTCATAAGGTTACTGTGCCTATTACACAACATAATATTTATAAAGTGTATAGTACAGTGCCTAGCATATAGTAAATACATCTTGAGTGTTTACTATCACTGTAACCTAAGCTCAACAAAGGTAGTGATTTTTGTTCAAAAGTTCACTGCCGCAAACCCGGCATCTTTAGACAATGATGGACACATTTTAAGCCCTGCATTTACTTGTTTTTTATTCTTAAACCACAAAGCAGAAATAGTCTAAACACCGAATCCTCTAATACAGTTTTGAGAGATTGTCACTATTTCTGTGAGAAAATGAAAGATGAAATAAAGCTAAAGAAAATATTTTGAAGACAATTATATTATTTAACTGTATAAAAACTCTTGGTTCTAGTAAAATATTATTTTAATATTTTTATCAAATGGGCACAAAATCTATTGAAGCTATTAGGAAGCTCAGTTTATAAGTTGTTTTAATTGTGCAAATTTGAGAGTTTTCTAGCTGATACAAGTTGTTTTTAGCAACAAAAATCACATAACGACACAAATATTTCTAAACATTTGTTTCTATAGTATATTTCAAAAGTAGTTACATTTTTCATTGTTAAAGTGTCACCTTTATGTTGAAAGGATATATTAGATGTGTTTATTTTCACATAGCTACTATGTAACATCATTGCCACAGAAAAGTTTAGCAAATTTGAAATGATTATCTTTTTATAAGGAAAATAAGTGCCATGATCCCATTCAATCATAATCAGTTATGCTTTAGTCCTTTTCATGTTATTATAAAGTAATGTAAATATTCTGTTTAAGATAGTGAAATATGTAAATTTGTCCAACTAGGCACAAATAAATAATCTGTAGTATGTCTTAATATGCTAAAATTGCATACCATGTAAAACATAATTACTGATACTCAGATTGAATAAAGATGCAAGGACTAAACTATTTATTAAATATCAGTAAAGCTTAATTCTTCTTTTTTCCCTACAAGTAAATATAAATAGAAGTCCTACTTTTATCTTCCAGTGTCCAACCGCATTATCCTGTTTCCCCTGGGTACACATAGCCCACTTTGTAGGTCACTGCGCAGAGGGAGAGGTGCTCTGGAAGTGTTGGGAATAAGCTGTTGATGTGAACAGATTTTATATTTAATGGATCATTCTGGCAGCTCCTTTTCATTGTGGATTTGAAGAAGAAAAATATCACCAGTAATGAAACCACAGAAAGGTATCACAATAGGCAAGAGATATGGTAGAGCTGTGGTCTTGGGCATGGATTTGAGATTTTTTAGGAAGAAAAATGTGTGGGACTTGGCTTATTTGAAGGTTAAGGAGAAGGAGGAATCAAGGATGACATGGGGCCAGACGTCTTGCCTGTGTGGCCACGCGGACGATGGTCAGCATGAGAAAGCCGGGGGACATGGCAGGAAGGAGCCGAGCTTGCCATTGGTGTCCCTTTGCACAACTCTTTTACAAAAGCTGTTCGGTAATTGGTTGGCTTTTTTCATTTATGTTCATATTTTCTCTGTGTTTTAAAATGGACAGAATATCGTTCTAAAGAAACAGTATTGCATTTTTTCCTTCATTTTCTTCCTCATTACATTGCCATTTTCTTGAACTCTCAAGATTGTGAATACAGTGACTTACGTGTATTAATATTTGTTGTCCATTGAAATTTAATGTTAATTATTCAACATGACCTGTGTTTACAGAATGACATTAACTGTAATTCAACCAAGAAATAGACAAAACCAAGTACGTATTTTTGAAAGAGCAGGTTTTATTGCTCTGTGATATGTCCAACACAAGTAACAGGTTATAGGAAAGAGAACTCAAAATGATCACAGGTACTCCATGTCTTTCTTTCAAAACTTTAATACTTTTCCCTGAACATTATAAATGACTGTTTTTCCTTCAGAAACTGACTTGCTTTAAAATGATGTATGAAATAATATGTGTTTTGCATGTCCTGTTATAATGATAAAGGTCATATAATATCATTTACATAATCTCTAGCCAGAAATGAACTCAGTAATATCCTTGGTATAACATATACATTATCTGAGGTTTAAAACTCTCATTATTCATGAAAGTTAATTTTACAGTGGGTGTGAATGATCTATCTTATGGCTGCTTTTTTTTTTTTTTTTGATCATTCTATAAAATAATATGGAGCAAAGCCTGTTCAAATAACAGGAAAACCAGTAAAGAGTGATGCATTCACATGACTCTCTGTATACCCGATTGGATCTTGATTGATGGCAATCATTTGTCTTTGTCAAAAAAAGGAGAAAAATTCAGACATTGAAATAGGAGTGCTATCAAACTTTCTACAATGGCAGAAAGATTCTATTAATGTGGCCTTAGAGTATTAACTGTCTCTGTTGGGAAATGATAAAGAATGTTAATTTTTTTCCTTGAGCATACTTAAGTACAAAATGCATTATTTTGTCTACTGTGGGGATTAAAAGAATACTTTTTGATTTATGGCAGTCTGGAATTGATGAAAGCAAAAAAATTCTTAAATGATGAAAAAAAGCAAATAGATCTTAATCCTTTCTTATTATTTTTCTCAATGAAATAATAAAAATTTAGCATAGTGTCATAAAATTCTTACTGCTGCAATCCAACTGATAATGAACTTTGAAAGGCTGACTTCGGAGAGGTTGAAATAGAAGAGGAAGCATTTTTAACTGGTTGTTTTATTCTTTGGAATTTCCCCTCTCTTCCCAAATATTAGAGCAAAAAGACATTCCAGCCAATATTATTTATTATTTTTAAGTCTGTTAGGTAATATTGTTATGATTTGGAAATGGAAAGAGAATGTTTAAACTGTAACATATTAAAAGACAGAATTGGTAAATAGCATTTTGTATCAAGACGAATTCCGACCTTTCATAATTTCCTGCAAGAATAAATATATTATTACATAAATATTTTATGTGTGTTTATACGGGCTAGGTACACTTTCCATTTAATTCAGAATTTTTTTAACTACAGTATTTTAGATTGTTAGTTTGGCCTTAATATTAAAGTTATGTTTGAAAGCAATTTAAAATAAAATGATATTCTATAGAAAATATTTTTTAAAATATATAGCCTTGTGTTTATATTAACAAGGATTGATATAAATTGAAATAATACTTGCTATAATGCCATTTATTACAGATTCCCTTTGTCAAAGTGTTTTGGAATATTATCTTGAAATTTTATTATTTGCATACTTACTGGTTAATTTTCAGCATACAGTCAGGCTCTCGTTTTCTGTTTTGTTGGAATCAGACAGTCCCAAACAATTTGTATCTAACGTTAAAATCTGCTCGAATATTTTTCAGATAAATTTGCTTTTCTTTAAGGCTAATGTGAGATGAACATATATTATCTTTTCTTCTCATGAAACTATGTGATTGCCGTGTTTGGTATTTATAATTATATTCTGATAAATGAAAGTTGATTATATATTTTAAATTAATATAAATTTTGCCATGTTGATATATGCATTGTCTTAGAAATAATTAATCTTTGAAAACGAAATTATTATAGGTATAGTATTTTTAAAAGAAAGTATTTTATTTTTATTTAAATCAAATGTATGTTAGTCTAAAATTATATGAACTTGAATTTTTTTTTTTTCACTTTGAGTTTGGGGTTTTATGCTCTTTCATGATAATCTTATCCTAAATGTGCAAGCAAAAACAATTTGACTCTTGTCTATTATGGAAGAGTGAGATGCAGATTTGTTAAAAATGCCTTACTAACTCTTCTTCACATGTGTATTAAGTTGCTAAAGTCTAGTGCCATCATTCTCTGTAAAGTGGTTGTTGATTTAGATGAAAACCATTTATATGAAAACTACAGTCTCTAGTTTATTTTTGGGGTATCTGATAACAACAAAGATGCTAAAAAATATACCCCTGGAATGTAATGATGATTTCAGAATTTTTAAGTGAATAGGATCTTATAGTAATTAACTTTGTTATTGTTAAAATCTGTTTACATGTGTAAAATACAGCATCTCTACCCTATCCTGAGACCTTGTGACTACATTGTTGGAATAGTATTCTCAAGTTTCTAGAAAGATGCTGAGGTTGAGTTTTGTACTCATATAGCATAGAGGATATAGGTGAGAATTACCTAAAGAAAACAGGTAAGATGCATGATACAGTTAATCATTTGCCATCATTAAATTTGAATTAGTTAATATTGTTCATTGAGCTGTAGTAATGTTGATGAAATTTTAATTTTGTGTCTGTTCTTAACTACACTATTTCATTTCATTTGTATTAGAATTTGTCAGGTGGGTGCTGTTGTTAATCCCTACTTTCACAATGACAAGCCAAGGCTTAGGGAAACTAACTGACTTTCTCAAGATTATTTAACTAGTAACTAGTTTAGCTTAAATGAGAAAAATGTTAGGATTTTCTCTCATTTACAAAAATTAACTATAGAATTCCTAGTGCAGCGAATTAGCTTTACCAAAATTTGACAGTATTTAACACAATTCTCCTATGAAAAAAGCTGCAAGATTTTTTTCTACTTAGTTAAATCCTATTTAGTATTGTCACAATAACTTTAAATACATAGGTAATTCAATTTAAATAATGATTAATGTTTGCAATAGAAATGTTAATAGAGTTTCCATTGATGATGAACTAATAATATCATTATCGATTGTTGATTGAAAGGCACCTTGTTGCTAGCTATCTTGAAAATGTCTGAAAATTCTGTCACATGTGAGGTATGAATGCCTACCAGTATGTGACCTTTTGTGAGTTAAAGACTAAAATATTTTTCAACACAGTAGTACAGTTTTTGTTTCCGGTTTTTCTTGTCGGGACTCAGAATCAGCATTGTGACACAGAGGGAAAGACTTAAGAATGACTCCGTTTCAATACTTTCAATTCAGGTTGCTTGAGCAGCCCTGCACATTGGTTGGCACGCGTGTTTCCTGGCTTTTTTCCACGCCACAATGAGAATGCAGAATTAGCCCATAGCTGCTGCAAAATTGGTAGTTGCCAATTAATGACATTTTAAGTCAAAGGAGATAGAGATTTATAAAATATTTTATTTGAATGCATCTGCAAAGTGAAACCAATACTGTACTTTATTCATATAGCTATTTTTTGGGGGGGCCTGTGTTGGTAGGGAGCAGTCCAGTTACTTATAACACACTGAATTTAATAAGTGTTGTGGATGTTGTTTCAAAAATTCTGAGAGTATCTAAATTTTATAGAGTGTTCTTATTTAGGTGGGGAAGATTTTTCTTAGGTTAAGACTCAAATTGGCAAACTCTGTTTTCTTTTAAAATTGCATAGGATAACTAGAAATACCTTCTCATAAAATATTCAATCATTATTTGAAAGTCCCCCTCACTGCCTAGGCCTGACCACAAGTCCTACTTTTCTCTCTGAGCTGAGGATGTGAATAGTTTGATACCTAGGTTTCTGGTTTCTTCTCCTACATTTGTGAACACATGTAATTTTAATAAATATAATTGGGGTCATATCATATGTATTATTAAGCTGCTTACCCTTTTCACTTATATTCCATGCTATTTCACATACAGCTCCCTCATTCCTCTCACAGCTGTATACATTTCATAGTGTGAGAATTCTGTAACGTATTTGAGCTTTATCACCTTGTGAACATTCAGCTTGCTTCTAATATTTTCTTACTATAGAAGGGCAACAATCCAGGTAGATTCATCTTTGTGAATATGTGTATTTCCATAGGATACATAAATAGAAGTGAAATTGCCAAAGCAACAGGCACTATGTGCAAACAGAATTTTACCAAGCATTGTCAAAATGCATTCTTCTTGTGATGTGAGGTTAGAATAAGCTGCCAGGCAGTCTTTGCCCAAGATCCCTCTCTATCTGGTTATCCGTGGCTTTCTAGGGATCTGTCCATCGTCTAACTTAAGAGTCCACACTCCTTGAACCAAGAGTGGACAGTTCTGCCTGCTGCACAGAGTAAGGGGAGAGGAGAGGTGAAATCCACGCAAAGGTCGTCTCAGACGACCGCTGACTCCACCCACTGCTGGCATCTGCAGCCTTCAGATGGGACCTCCCCTCAGTTTCCTCTGCAGCGCACTCCGCTTCTGCCTCTGGCTGGGATGTGATACTGTAGGCTTTGAATCTATCCGCTTTCCCTTTCTGTCTTTCAGGGATTTCTTAGTTTGATCCTATTATCTGTCTGTTTTTCAGAAATTCCTCATAATTTGTTTTGTATTAATTATATAGTTTTTTTTCCATGTGCTAAATATACCATCTCCAGCCCATATCTTTAGCTTAAATATTCAAAACAATGACCATCAAATTATAAAACCAGGTATTGAGTTTCTTAAACTTGTTACATCTCCTCCCAAGTTGAGTATAGTTCTAGGCCATGGCATTCAATGGGGTGAAGAAAAATAAACATCCTTCCCAATATGCTTACTGAACTTTAATTTACCCTAATTTTTATACTCACAGTATTAGAATCTTGGGTGGCAAGGAGAGGGAATCCATCCAGATGTTCTTGGTTTGAATGTAGCGGTGTTCATCTATGAACATTGATCAGAAGAGCGTGGCATTTCTGTCAGTAACAGCTAAGACCTCCCACAAGTGCATGTACACATGCATTTTATTGCTTTCTGTCCTCCTTACCACCAAGAGAAGAATCCATATGACAATGAGGAAGTAAAAGAATTAATTCCATGAACTTCCTTGCCCTTAAACAAAATTCTTTGAGATTTAAGGAGGGAAGTGGAAATAATAAGATTTTGAATATACACATACAGAGCTATGTGGAGGACCTTAAGAGTGGGGTACATTTTCAAAAAGTAGAAAAACAAATTAATAGCATTTTGAAGGTGGTAGAGATTTCCTCATTATTCAGTTCAGCCCTTTTATTTCATAGAAGAGGAGACTGAGGTCCAAATAGGTTAAATGGGTTTGTTCATGACCCAACAGCTAATTAACTATGAAGTCAGAACTAGAATCTAGATATTCCTTCTCCCCATCTGGTACTGCTTTTCACACACCCATCTTGCTTTTATAGCACTAGGACATAGTGACATCATTTTTTTAATGTATGTGTGGAAGCACAACCTAAAATATACAATACTTGTTGAATAAAGAAAAAGTAATTCGAAAGTTCACACTTTTTCAGAATGAAATTTGGGAAGGTTAAAAATTAGTTTTAATGATAGAAGAGATTAGGTATAAGAACATTTGAATTATAAAGTGTAATCTTCCAAAGCAGATGTTTGAAGACCACTTATGGCAGTAATTTCCATTTTCATGCAATATTTTTTTCAGTTGCTTTTAGTGAGAGTTGTTTTTCTCTAAAAATCCTTTGCCTTCTTTATCCTTTATTTCATTGTATTTTTCTCCAAAATAGGGAAAGGAGTTGGAGAGGAAGGAGCCAAAACTTAAGAGGTCACTATTGGCACTTTTACCTAACAGTAGAATAAAGTTAAATTCCTTTAAGGAAAAGCAATACCAGTATGTGTTTTTAAAAAATACTATCTTAGTTAGTTTATGTAAGTCTGATACAGTTTTTTTGATACATTAATGAAGACATGAGGGCATTCAAAATATGTCAGCAAATTTTAGCAAATCACCTTTTACATAATAGGTATGCAATAAAAATTTTTTGGTTAAATTACTTAAATTAGGAATTGTGTCCATTAGTAGTAGACTACAAGTTATTAAATGTGTGCTATATTGTGTAAAATAGAGACTCCTTTAAAAACTGTAGCCTATTTTCTCCTTTAATTTTTAAGGCAAAAATCTGTTCAACTTTGGATATCTACTTTATTTTAGATCTAGCCCACAATGATTAGGATAAAGAAATGACTTACCTTTTTGGTGGACTTGAATAGCATTGCTTTAGGAACTGAGGATTTATACAAAGTGAAAAAAAAAAACAAACCCCCAAACCCTGCCCCTAATCTTATACCTTAATGGTATTGCAGATGTATTTATAGTTAACTGCAACCTACTGTTACAATGCTAACAATAGAAATAATAAAATTATTTTTGAGTATGTAGAGCAATGAGAAATAGACTAATTGAAAGTTAAAAAGTATAGAATTTGAAATATAAACACACACGTACCCCCCCCCCGTCAAGCTTTAAAAATACCTTACATTAGGAATGTTTATTATAAACTCTTTTTTTGAAATTCTGAGGACTCACTAAATTTTTCTAAGTAATTTGGAGTTAAACAGGTGTTAAACTTTGTAATACTTGATAAAGATCTATTTCATTCCCCTGAGAATGATTCAAATCTTCATGGAGAGGAAAAAAAACCCACATCAGCTTCCAATTGTCAAAATTCAGTTTTTAGAAACTCAAATCTTTTTCCCAATGGGTTTCCAGATTGAAGAACATATGGACTCTATCTTCTGAGTAAAATACTTTCATTTTCCTTTTGAATTACTTTTAAGACTTCACCCTGATATGAGAAGTGTAAAATGAAACCATAAGGGATTTAAACAACATCTACTTTTTTGTGATTTTTTTTTTTCTTTTCAACTTGGATTGATAATAACCATATAAAATTTTGAAAGAATGGTTTTGCTCTTAAAATATAATGCATTTTTTTCCAGTAAAATTACATTTATTTTTTCAGGAGATGAAAATGTATGGGTTATTCTTGGTGTTTATCTCCGCAAGTGTTTATTAATAAACACTTTATTTGCGGAGATAAACAAATCACTACTGATTTTAGTGGATTTTAAGTAGATATTTCACTGTTTTTATTTGAACTGCTGGCTTTGTAAACCATGTTCGCTATGAATTTATGACATAATTGAAATAAAGTGTATCTTTAACACTTTTATGATCAAAGAAAACACTATGGTGGACTAGAAGGTTACTCCATATTTTGTAGAAAACTAACAAGCTGAATAGGACGTAACAAAAGCAGCTTAATAATCAGCATAGCTTACAGTCTGAGAAGATCAGGACTGAAAATACTGATCTGTTATTGAGAAGATGCTATTAGTTCCTTTTATACAAATTCATTTAATCTTAGAAGTTTATAGCTGTAAACTTTTATCATTTTAAAAATTTTGTCACTTTTTAAATATTCGGAGTTGAAAAAAAAGAGTCACAACTCAGAATAGCATTGTCCTGTTTCCTGGTGAAAACAGGTGAATGAAATCTCAAGAACCCTTTTCTACCTCTTACTTATATTTTTGTTAGCTGGCATAATCCTCATTTATTAAGAAATGACTTTTTTTGTGGCAAGATCATTTTTGGGACAGATGGATGTTTAGACATGTAAGGGTGTAAATGATACGAGAATAGAGTCTTTGTTTGCTTTTTCTCTCAGTGTTACATCCCCAGCCCAGCATATGTAGCCGAATGAATGAAGTAGAATGATGAAAAGTAAACTTCTGACTACAGTAATTTGGAAAAGCTAATTATATGGGTAAAAGGGCAAGAATTTAAACTTTCTGTGGAGAACCTTCCAACAATGTGTTTTATAGCATTCTAATATGATTAAAAGACAAGGTTTAGTGGTAATAGCAAAGAACTTTTAGAAACAAAATGGATGTGTAGTTTCTATGGCGACTCTGTACCCCAGGTAGAAGGTATGAAAGCTCTGACACAGACATTGAGTTGTCTAATTTTGTATTGCTGTTTATTATCCATTTAAAAAGTGCAGAATCCTGCTTTTCTTCCATTTATATTTCTTTCTTCTCAATCTGTATTAATAATGCAATTTTCAGGACTCAATGTTTTATTAAAACTTACTTGATTCATTGTGGGTCTCTCTTTTGAGACAGTCCATGTTTTAGTTATCGAGATTAATAAAGGAAGTAATGTTGTTTATTATACCTATTTCAGCTCCCATTCATGAATTTTTAAGAACTGTTTTCTCTCAATCTTTTCCTTCCTCTTCCAAGTTGAATGTTGATCCCTGAGCACTGCAAGTCTCCGCCCTGGTTAGCGCGCTTGCCCACAAAGCACACTAACACTCTGGCCTCTGCAGATTAGCGAACTGAACCGGAGTGAGTCCTTCATGTCTACGCAGCCTTTGTGATTTTGACCTTTTTCTGTTCACATTCAGCTTAGACATACCTAGGGCATTTACTGATCTGTCCAGGGCTAGTAGGGTATCCTTGTGTTGTAAAATATGACATTAATATGATGTTATTCGGTGGGACTATTTGCATTCGTGATGTCCTCCCCTCCAACTGTTTGTAATGTACTGTGTCCAGTCTAGAATACAAACCGCTTCTTTACTATGCTTGAAATGCTTTGAAAGATTTGTGTCTGCTTGCTGATTTTCCTTCTTCTGTTCTCTCCTGAGCTCAATTCACTCAGGCCTTGTCACCATTTTATTGAAACTGTTGGTTTCGAGTTCACCGGTGACATCCATGTTGCTAAATCGAATAGTCAGTTCTCAAGTTTCATATTCCTTGACTTTTTGATACCCTTTGATAGCACTGATTACTGCCTCCTCCTTGAAAGACTTTTCTTTCTGTTTAGCTCTGGTACACCATATTCTTCTGATTTTCCTCTTACTAATAGCCACACCTCAAAGTCCTTACTGTTTTTGTTGTTGTTTTCAAATGTCTTCTTATTGGGATTACTCAGGCCTTAATCTTTGGAGTACTCCTTTTCTCTTTCTCGTTCCGCTCACTTCCCTTAAGATCTCAACCAGAAACACAATATATAGAATACAACCAAATTATATATCCCGTCAGGTCTTTTTCTTTGAAAACTAACCCCAACAAACTCAAGATGATTAAAATCATACCAAGCATATTCTCTAACCACAATGCTTTGAAATTAGAAATCAACTGCAAAAAGGAAGTAAAGAAACCCACAAATATGTGGAGATTAAACAACATACTACTAAAAATTGACTCGGTCAAAGAAGAAATAAAAGGTGATCAAAAGATATATAGAGACAAATGAGAACGACAACACATCAAAATTTTTGGGATGTAGCAGAAGCAGTAATAAAGGGCTTTACAGGCCTTTCTGAAGAAACAGGAGAAATCCCAAGTACATGATTTAATTTATATTTTAAAGAGCTAGAAAAAGAAGAACAAAAGCAACCCAAATTCAGCAGAAGAAAGGAAATAATAAAAATTATAGCAGAGTTGAATGAAATAGTATCCAAAAAAATTAACACATCAAAGAGCTGGTTCTTCGAAAAGAATAACAAAGTTGACAAACCCCTGGCTAAGGAAACTGTTAGACTCACTAAGGAAAAAACAGAAGAGGCTCGTAATAAACTAAATCAGAAGTGAGAGAGAAGTTACCACAGACATCACAGATGTACAGGGGATCATGCTAGAATACTATGAAAGACTCTATGCCACCAAATTCAATAACCTAGAAGAAATGGGCAAGTTCCTAGAAATATATAATCCTAGACTGAGTCATTAAGAATTGGAAAATCTAAAGAACAGTGAGGAAATTCAAACAGTCATCAAAAACCTCCTCAAATAAAAGTTCAGGACTAGATGGCTTTGCTAGTGAATTCTACCAAATATTCAAAGATTTGATACCTTCCCTTCTCAAACTCTTCCAAAAAAATTGAGGAAGAGGCAGTATTTCCTAATACATTTTATGAGGCCAACATAACCCTGATACCAAAACCTGGCAAGGATAAAACTCTCTCTCTCCACCCCCCCCACCCCCCCAGAGACCAACACCTCTGATGACTACTGATGCAAAAACCCTAAACAAAATACTGGCAAATATAACAATTCATTAAAAAGTATATCAAAATGAAGTGGGGTTCATTCCAGGGGCACAAGGATGGTTCAAAATACTAAATCAGTCAATGTAATACACACATTAACAAAACAAAGGATAAAACTCATATGATCTTATCAGTAGATGTAGAAAAAACATTTGATAAGATACATCCATTTATGATTAAAACACTTAATAAAATGGGTATAGAAGGAAAATACCTCAACATAATAAAGACCATATATGACAAACCTTCAGCTAGTGTCATACAATGGTGGAAAACTAAAAGCTTTTCCTTTTAAAATCAGGAATAAGACAAGGATGCCCACTCTCACCATCCTTACCAGCCTGGTTCTCGAAGTCCTAGCCAGAGCAATCAGGCAAAGGACAGAATAAAAGGTATCTAAATTGGGAATGAAGTAATAGTTTAACTTTCTGCAGATGACATGATTCTGTATATAGAAAGCCCTAAAGACTCTAATAAAACACTATTAGACACAATAAACAATTTCAGTAAAGTTGGAGAATATGAAATCAATGTGCAGAAATCCACTGTTTTTCCTATATACTTACAATGAAACTTCAGAAAGAAATGGAAAAAAAGTTCTGTTTGCAATTGCAACCGGAAGACTAAAATACCTATGAATAAACTTAATAAAGGATGTTAAGGAACTATGTACTGAAAACTACAAAGCATTATTAAAAGGATTAAAAAACACCATGAAATGGATAGGTATTTTGTGTTCATGGATTGGAAGAATCAACATATGTAAAATGTCCATATTACCCAAAGCAATATACAGATACAGTGCAATCCCCATCAAAATCTCAATGTCATTTTTTAAAGAAGTAGAACAAAAAAATCATCAGGTTACTATGGAACCACAAACGACCCTGAAAAGCCAGAGCAATTGTGAGAAAAAAGAACGAAGCCAAAGGTATCACATACCTGACTTCAAATTATACTACAGAGTCATGATAATCAAAACAGCACGGGGCCTAGTGAGGTGGCTCGGTTGGTTACAGCAGCATCCTGGTACGCCAAGGTTGCAGGTTTGCTCTCCGGCCAGGGCACATGCAAGAAGCAACCAATGAATGCATAAATAAATGGAACAACACAACGATATATACCTCTCTTTTTCTCTTTCTGAGTCCCTCTCTCTCTCAAATCAATAGATTCAAAAAAACAGCATGGGATTGGCAGAAAAACAGACACAGAGACCAACGGAACAGAATTGAGAGCCCAGAAATAAAACCATATGTATACAGGCATATAATTTCTGACAAAGGAACCAAAAACCCACAACAGAGAAAAGAAAGGCTCTTCTGCTGGGAAAATTGGAAAGCTACATGCAAAAGAATGAAACTAGACTATAGTTTGTTGCCCTTACAAAAATTTATTCAAAATAGATCAAAGATCTAAATATAAGATCTGAAACAATAAAGTACATAAAACATAGGTACTAAACTCATAAACTTTGGTCTTACAGAAGATTTTATGAATTTGATGCCAAAGACAAGAGAAATGAAGGCAAAAATAAATGAATAGGGCTGTTATTCAATCTAAAAAGGGTCTGCACAGCAAAAGAAACTGCCACCAAAACAAAAGGGCAGCTGACCAAATGGAAGATGACCATTGCAAACAATGTCTTCAACAAGGGGTTAACGTGAGAAATATATAAGCACTCACACAACTCAACACCAAAGAAACAAACAATCGAATTAAAAAATGGGCAGAGGGCCTGAACAGGTACCTCTTCCAAAAAGACATACAAATGGCTAACAGATACATGGAAAGACATTCACCTTCACTAGCTAATAGGGAAATGCACATCAAAACTGCAATGAGATACCACCTCATACCTGGTAGAATGGCTCTTATCAACAAGAGAGATAACAAGTGTTGGAGAGGTTGTGGTGCAAAAGGGACCCTCATTCACTGCTGGTGGGAACGTAAACTGGTACAGCCACTCTGGAAAACAGCATGGAGGTTTCTGAAAAACCTTAACAATAGAGTTACCATATGACCCAGCCATCCCTAGGGGCGAAGGTGCACTGGCTAAGAAGGCAAGTATGCAAAGAGCATGAGTGGCCAGTGGGGCCTGAGCCCTTGGCTGTAACTCCCGAGACTGCAGTGCACTGGCTGTACGCTCAGTCTGGTTTGAGGGGAAGGGCAGTTTGTGCCATGATGCTGGGCCGGTAAAGCCTTTGTAATTGTCTGTTGTCAGGCCAGACGAAAATCACACACACATTTTTAACTGGGAGTTGGACTCCTCACATGATTCTCCATGGTCTGGCTCCTTTTTCTATAGCCTCTCGTTTGGCCACCTCTTGCCTTATACTCTGCAAAAATTCTGGAGACACTTAACTTTAGCGTGTTACCCAATTGTTTCTTATTTGGCTTTGCTAATGCTATTCCCTCAGAGAGAATGCTTTTCCTTTTCTTATTCTCTTGGTTAATATCTGTTAACTCCTTGATTCAATTTGTGAGTTTTACTGTTTTCCAAAAAGCCATCTATTCGTAGAATGCCCTCCCACGGTGTTCCTAAGGAATATTTGGCCTATGCTGTAATTGTATCTTCATGTTTCTGTTCCTTCTCCTGGACTCTGAGGTCCCTGAGGATGACTCTCTTTCTCACCAAATGACTGAATCTCCAGTGCCTGGCCCAGGGCCTTGAGCCTTGCTGGTATTCAGTTAAGTGTTTGCTGATTAACTGAGTAAGTGAGGGCATGAGTGAAATATAAACTCGTTAGTTTCTCATCCCTGGTCTTTTATGATGTGGCCAGCCCCCCGCCTTTCTTTTATACCTCATTTTCCATTGTGGCCAACACAGTATTCTGCTTCCAATTACTCGACCTCTGTGCTTTTGCTTCTGCTCTCTGAAAAGCCTGAGATGCCATCTTCTTTGTGTATCAATTGAAACTGGACCTCTTCTTAAAGATCTTTCTCAAAAATCTCTTGCTCCTTAAATCATTTCCTGATCTCTTTAAAACATATGTGATCACTTGCTCTTTTTTTTTTTTTTTTTTAACATTTCCAAAGCTGGATTTTTACTTTTCTTAAGGCTTGGATCTTATGCCACATAACTCTTTGTTGCTCTTTTATCCCATTTATTCGACTGTGTGTGCCTTGAGATTAGAGACTGTGAGTGTCCCTTAGCCAATGCTTTCCAAATTGTAACGGGCACTCGAAAATACTTGTAAATTAATGTATTTAAACTGAGGCAGAACTGGTCATTGAGAGCCAGAACAAATGAAATGTAGTAAAGAAAGAAAGGAAAATAAATCACTTCAGAATGTGAATAATTGCTTCAAAATTGAAAGTACTAGAAAGTTTCTGGGAGATGACAGCAACTATTGAAAGAATTGGCTTCCAACTGTCTTAAAAACCTGGAAGTGTAACATAATAAGTTTGTTCTCCCCTGAGGATGAGGAGCACATACTTTTTGCTAATTTATCTAGCTTGCAAAGCATAGTATATATATTTTTTTCTTTAATGCTAGTTAAAATCAGTTAAAGCACAGTATATATATATATTTTCTTTAATGCTAGTTAAAATCACTTAAAATCACCAATTTTCTTGAGATTTCTGGAAGAAAAGCAGAAAGTGTTGGATTGTACTGTATTGCTACTGCATTTAAGCCTTTAAATTATTGATTTAATGATAAAAATACCATACTAGGGAGGCTATTTCCTTGCTTTTTCTTTCTCTCTTTACAACTTATAAACTGTCTTAAGAATGATCACACAAACATGTGATACAGGGCCCAAGCCTGAGAAAAATGAAGGTTCTAAAGGCCAAAGCACTGAGTTTTGGCTATGGGATTGTTTCCTGTGTATGCTTATAAACCATGTTGTTCTTCCATATTTGGGGCAAGTGATGGAAGTTCCTAGAAACATTCAGTGAATATTAATAGCTTCCAGGCATGTCAGTTACAAATGCTGACCTGCGCTACACTGAATTTAGAATTTACATCAGTTTTACTTATTCTTTAAAAACATCAAGAGCCTGCCCTGGCAGGGTGGCTCAGTTGGTGGGAGCATCGTCCCTTATACTGCAAGATTGCAGGTTCGATCTCCTGTCAGGGCACACATCGAGGCTGTGGGTGTGATCACCCACCGGGGTGTGTGCAGGAGGCAACTGATTAGTGTTTCTCTTTCACATCATTGTTTTTCTCCCTCCCTCCCTCCCTCCCTTCCTCTCTCTCTCAAATCAATAAAAATATCCTCAGGTGAGGATTAAAAAAAATAAAATAAAAACATCAAGACCCGTATAACCTCTCCCCCCACATCTGCCCCCCAATCTAATGGCCTTACTATTTCAATTTTGGGTGATGCTAATGCTGGAGAAAGTATGTGTTTTGTAACTGTTCTTTATTGGAATGTGTGCTAATACTTGTTAATATAACATAACATTTTTGATCCCATGCAAATTTGTCATTTTATACTAGAGATGTTTAAACTCATACCAATATAACAAACATCTTAGCCAAAATAGCATGGCAATGGCATCACCAAAGTAGCAGTGCCAAAATCTTTTGATAATGCAAATGGGGTCCAGCTCTGTTTCTTAGTAGCTAAATGACTTGACTTCTGAGCCTCAATCCTTCCCCTGATAAATTGGGATTATAGTCCTAATTTACAGTGCTGTTTTGAGAATTGGATGAGATTATATGTCAGATACGTAGCCTGCTAGCCACGTGGGCAGTCGGGGGACTTCAGTCCAGCCTTTTCCCAGGAACAGAATGCAGTAAGTACAAAACTCCTTTCTTTCATTGTAGGCATGTTTTAGTTAGTTCAAGTGGAAAACTCAACAGCATTAAATAAAGGGGCTAGATCTGTAAATATATTGATTAATTCTTTGGGAAATCAAATTATCATCAATATAAGCAACTTGGGAAACAGGGTAAATTTGGTTTCCCTGTGAATCAATGTCTAATAAAGCCTATATTTATTTTATTGAGATCCAGAAAGATCATGCGTTTATCATCCTTACCCATCCCAGACATTCTCGCCAGCCTATTCCTTTTTCTTAGCCTTACTTATTCTGACCTGCTACCCAAATCAGTCCTGACTCTTGAGTGAATTTAGCCAACTGCTTTTTTTACTCTTGTCCTTAGGTTGCTGAGTGAAGGCCTCCGGGGGGCAGGTGGGGGAGGACACACAGTCCCCGTTACACACATCAGCACCACTTTAGGTGAGTGCTTTCCCGTCTCAGCTAGCGCGTCACAGCTGCCTAGTCATATGCAAACTTCCCCTTAGCCTGTGTCCTTCTGTATTTCCCCGGGAGACTCCTCGACATCTTATCCCTCTGTTTTGGCCAGTCAAAAACCTGCTATTTAATAGAGGAAGAATCAGGCCAAAATCAGGCCTTTTGTTGTTCTTCTCTTCAACCCTAAAGTCCTTTTTTTAAGTACAGAGTCTTTCATCCTTTTCTCTTTTTGCTGAGAGGGCAGTGCCTGTTTACTTCCAAGGAATCAGGCTCTTTTCCCAGAACCATACCTGCCCTCCTCCCCTTTGCCATTTTCTGTCTCTTCTGTTTTTTAGGACTTAGTTTTTCACATTTGCAAACATGCTTAGCTCTGTTCTTTATCCTCTTTAAACTACCACCCTATCTTCCTAATTCCTTCTGTTGTCAAAAAATATTTTTAAAGAAAGTCAATATTAACTGTCTCCATCAATGCATCAGTTCATTGCTGTCTATTTTTCCTTTCAAACATGTGTAATCAAATTGCTAATGGCATCACCAATAATCCTTTTATCTGTTAGATGGCTTCAAAGGCAAGTAATAAGCAAAGTGAAATTCTCATTTCATTCAATTGTGAAGAAGTAAAATTTTTCATACGTGCAGGGAGTATTGCAGACCTTGCTCCATGCACATTTACCAGGCAATAAATGCATATAATCAAAACAAAACAAAAATGCAGATGTGTAAAGGCTTGCGAGGCCATTTCCATTTTTCTGCAGTTCTTGCAGCTCTGTGTCCCTGGAGGTATAAATCCTGCCCCCTCTCTGCGCCCCCTCCTCCCCACACTAGCTTCTCCATGGTTGTGCTATAGATGCCAGTAACTGAATCTAATGTTTCCCTGTTCCAGTCCACCAGAAGAAAGAGGGTACTCCTGTCCCAGCCACTGAAGAAATGTTCTGCATTTCATTTTGGTGAACAGTGATTGCTGGGCAAAATTTATGTAACGATTGGCGTAAAGTTAGATTCTGGAACCAGTCATCGGCAAGAAGGAAAGGATGGTCATAATTGGCTTCAAGCTTTCCATGAATCATCTACTCATCTGAGAGGTGTTATCTGGACAAAACTATAATTCTTAAGGAGTAATTAGGGAAATTTGTTAGGAAAAAGTTAGGAAAGAGGAGAGAAGTGCCTGCTAGCCAGGTAACCAAATGAGTACTTCTGTTTTGTAATTATAAAACCCAAATATCCCCCCAAATGGACACAGTTCAGACGTTTATCAGCTGATGAATGGATAAACAAAATGCAACATGTTCATATCATGAAATGATATTCGGCAATGAAAAGGGACAGAGAATTGATAACATGCCACAGCATGAATGAACCTCAAAAGCATTCTGGTTGAAAGAAGCCAGTCACACAATTCTACATGTTGCTTGATTCCATTTGTATAAAATATCCAGAATCAGTAAATCTGTAGAGAGAAGGAGTAAGCTACTCATTGCTGTGGGCTGTTACAGGGCCTTTTAACTGGGCCCTGTCTTTGTTTAGATTGCTGTGTGAAGGCGACGGCAGTGCCACTGCGGGTACAGCTTCAGCGAAGGAAATGGCGCGTGGGAGTGTCCGAACACTGAGCTTCATTATTAATCGCAAACAGTACCTTAACGTTCCATAGCAATTCCACATATTCCATTCTGTTTGATTCCTCACAGCAGCCCTGTGAGGTAGACCGAACAAGTTCTGATTCCTTTTTGTGAGGCAGTGGAGGCCCAAATAGGACAAACGAGTGTGTAGAGGCCATAGATCTAGTTTATGGTAGAGACTAGGTGATGAATTTTAAATACTTTAGAAGAAATGAGGCCAAAATATTTTTATGTCATACCTAGAAATTTTTAAGACTAGTGACTTTTAATGTAAGTTACTCCAAAACTTTAGTTTTTATATATCTTATAGTATGAATTAGTTACTAATTTGATTTTAAAGAGTTTCCCTTAAAAGGTTAAGCTCACTTATTTGATACTATAGCAATTTTGGAAATGCTTAAAAAATAATTGTATTCTTACAGCCCTTAACCTCTCCAAAAAGTTACAATACTAATACAAAAGCCTTTTACCAATCACTTACAACATGACTTATTTTACAATTGGTTCAAACTTACGAAGTCCCAAGCCAAAGCAAGCACATGCACTTACCTTTTACCCTGCATACTGTAAAATCCTCTACATGTCCATTCTCCCAGAAGGGAGAATGGGGAATTACTGGTAAGAGGGTATGGGCTTGCTTTTTTGGGAAATAAGCCTATTCTAAATTGGATTATGGCGATGGTTACAATACTCTATAAATATACTAAAAACCATTGCATTGTACACTTTAAACAGGTGAACTTTATGGTGTATAAATTACATATCATGTAACTGCTTAAAACACGGAAACATAAAAGCTCCTTTTCATCCTTTGTGCTCCTGGACATATGTATGCAGAATTAGATATTGCTGCCAATTCACTGCTTTGATGAGTCTTTCTTTGTCCATTATGGTGGCATACTATTTTGGTTCTCCTATTATCTTACTGACTGTAAGGAGCAATTGTTTTCTTTTCTAGTGCATTGATCCTTTTCTTCAATATTGTAAATATTGGAATTTCCCAGATTTTATTTATACTCTTCTGTCCGTTCAATATAGTTTTCTCTGGATCTAGCACATTACCTAGCTTATAATAACCACTTGGTAAATTTTTGTTAGATGATGGTCTAAATCCACTGACTGCCAGAGTTGATATATCTCCTAATTCTGTATCTCTAGCCAGGATGCTTTTTTTGAGTTCCGAAGTAGCATTGCTTACTTATTAGACTTTTCTGCCTAGACATTATTATGTATCCAGGACATGATTATTCTTCCCAACCACACCTACTTAACCTGCATCATTTTAGTGAAATAACATCTTTACCCCTTCACTGCCACTTTGTTGCAAACCTCAGTCTTGTTATCTCCTTTTCCTTACCTCTTGTGTTGAATGTCTCAGCCAGCCTGACCTATTCCACTTCAAACATGTCTCTCAAATGTTAGCCTTTAGGCTCCAAACTCTCTGCCTCTTTTTTTATATTTCTGCCATGTAACAAGCAAGGCTCATTGGATTAATCCTGTGTTATTGAGGAGGCTTGGTTGTCTCTTGACTATACAATATGAAGGTAACTACTTTAGTTGACTATATAAGCCCTTTTGAAATCTTGGTTCTAAACCTTTGTTTCTTACCTTAGCTTTTGTTTCTGTAAGGCTGCTTTGAAATGATCTTTCTTACCTGAACCTCTTCAGATGAAAGTGCCTTTTTATGTCTCTGTGCCTTTGTTCTTGCTAGGGTTTTGTTTTGTTTTTTGGTTTGTAATGTCTTTTCTATTTTGCCCAGCAGATTCTTGTTTATCATTGACATTTCTTTTAAAAAGCCATCTTGTTCATTTTTCAATCGATTATTTACTAAGTGCCAGCTTTGTTCCAGTTACCGTGCTTGGTCAGTGAATTAGACGCAAATCCTTGTCTCCGTGGAACTTACAAAATAGATACTCATTGAAATCCTAATGAAACCCTCAATCCTCCCAGGCAGAGTTAATTAGTACTTTGATCATAGCTATAATAGTATCCAGTAAGAGTTTCTGTAGGAAATGTCATATGAACAGCTCATTGGCTTTGAAGAACACGGGCTTATTATTTACTACTGATGGGTGAGACCTAGTTTCTTATCTTTTGAATGAAAATAACAGTATTTAATCATGGCAGGGTTGTTGTGAGGCTTGGCGGTAGTGCACATAGGAAAGAGCACCATGCTTAGCACACAGAGGAGCCGAATGCAGTGAATGCTGTCTATTTTAAGGTTATATCATTTTTGATACTCGATCATTTCCTTATCCTGATTATAACATTTAAAAAAATTCTAGTCTGAGCCCAGTATAATCCATTTGTATGTATCAAAATCTGGTACATAGTTGGCACTCCACAAATGTTTGGTGAATTTAAAAAAAAATTAGATGTTTGGGGAAAATAGATGAGATTTGTCCAGGTAGTATGGCTACTGAGGCGAGTTTTAGGGTTTCAAGTCTCCGGTGACATAATTTATTTTATTTATTCTTTTAGTTGTCTTTTGTTCATTTTAATTGGTAGTACAGTTAACACTAGATTTTGATTTTCCCATAACTTTGCTTACTGGTAAAATGCTGAGTGGATAAGAAAATGGTTAACAGGCTAACAGTGACTAGGAAAAGCTTAGGATTATTTCTTGAATAATTGACTCAGTTGCAAAGTTATATTTTCATAAAATACTTGAAGTAACAGCTCATTGAAGATGGGCATCTACATGCCTCTAAAAGCACATAAAGAAATACACTGATGGTACCATGCAAAAATTCATATCTACATAATATTTTACATAAGTAATATATACGATGCTCTAGGGACTCAATTTAATATAAAATCCTGATGTTTGGCCTCAATAAAGAAATAATTCTGCTTTGGAAGATGTCTCCTCTCCTGGAATCCATACAATTAAAGGGTTCTTTTTTTCTTTTCATTAAGATGGCAGAGTGCATAGGTCACCTGCATTTGACTTAGAGTCGGTACTTGGTAAACAGAGATTTTAGTTAATATTTTTCTATCTGCATAAAGACATTGTAGATTTCAGTTTGTGAGATAAAGCATTCTTTTATGTTGTGTGATACCCTATCGTACCTGAACATTATTTCACCAAGATTTATGCAGAAAGTGAAACCCTTCTAAAACTGAAGCCCTTTTATCTTCTGGCTGACAGTGCATGGAAAATGTTTACTTTCTTTTAGAGGTTACCATTTATTTAAGTTGTACTGTCTGGCATGCATTTTTAATCTAAAAATGTGAAAATAGAAACTAGCTAGATATAGGAGTTAGAAAAACAGGTAATACAAAAATTCAGGAATAAATATGAAGTACTAAAATTTTCTGGGATTTAGAAATTTTCTCTTGCCAGAAAAATTTATTATTGGCTTTTGTTAAGGTTGTAAATATTTATCAGGTATTGTCACAAGAAAGTAGGTAAGGTGGAAAATGGGAAATTTTTCTAATATAAGTTCATTATGACAGTTTTTCTTTTTAAAACTAGCATTCTCTTATTGATGTAGATCCAAATCATATTAAAGTGACACTAAAAACGTTGAGATGATATATATGTGTGTGTGTATATATGGCTAATATGAATAATAAGTGTCGTATTTTGGTTATGGAATATGTGGAATACTTACATAGCTATCACAGATTTCAGTAATTAGCATTGTTCTACTTTAATAGAAAACGATCAAGAAAATCTTTCTTAATGTAATGCGAACCCCGTGACGTCAGTGAAATAAATGTTAATGTTTCTCTTTTGTTCTTGATTGTTTTGTTCTGTGCATTGAAGTTTGCCTGTTTTATGACAACCGTGTCTATTCCTGGTCTGAACACCTTTTCCTGTAGCAGGGAAATACTGTGTGACTGCCACTGATAGCCTCTGAGGGGCCTTGTTCAGGTTCCTATCTCCAAGATGAGATTTAACTCTGGGAGGGAGAAGAGCATGCGCGTTGTATGGAGAACACCCTGTTGTTCTCATAGCGTGCTCATATGGCACTGCCAGCTGAGCGTTGTCCAAATCCAGGAGTGCAACTTAACACAAATTTTGATGTGAACGGTGTCCCCTGGAGTTGTGCAATTTAATAGCTGCTTAATAGAGTTCTGCCCTATCATATGTGTTTTTTTACATTTTTGTTATATTCACATATGTCTTCTCCATAAGGTCAGTGATGATATCTTTTTTTTTTACAGTCTTTATATTTTTTATTTACAGTTGACATTCAATATTATATTAGTTTCAGGTGTACAACATAGTGGTTAGACATTAATATAACTTACGAAGTGTTTTCCCCATAAATCTAATAGCCACCTGACATTATACATAGTTATTACAATATTATTGACTATATTCCCTATGCTGTACTTTACATCCTCATGACTATTTTGTAACTAGAGATTTGTACTTCTTAATCAGGGACAGTATCTTAGTAGTCCTTATATCCCTAGCATTTCGCTCAAGGTGAAGAGTCAGTCATTGTTATTAGAAAATATGTTAGAATTCTGATTTCGGATTCATCTATTCATACAACACATTCTTACTTGGCTATTGGCTTACCGCAGTTTCTTCAGGGGAGATGGAACTTAAAAAAGTATTATAATTTACATGTGAAAAATAATACATTATTTATGGTTGGACCGTTCAACTATTAGATGAAGAATGTGGATCACACCTTAGCTATTGATTTTTTATTTTAATACTTCTACCTTTTCCAACCAATTATCATTTGGATTATTCTTATTCATTTGTTTCATTTGATCAACTCACTAACCACAATGGGCCTAGGGAAGGGAATAAACAGCCTGTCTATCGATGCTTGAGTTATAGTTCCTTACAAGATTCATTTCAACAATATATTCAATTCTGTTTTTGTCAAACAGAAAAGACACATTTTGTATACTATGTCAAAATGGCGTTGTTTTGTATTCTTTTATATATAGTGATATGTTAAAGATATGTACATACAAATAAATGTAAAGGTATTTAAAAAAATAGAAAGATAATTAGATGACTTATAATTAGAAAAAGACAATTAAACTTAATTGTAACATTAATCTCACATTTTGATGTGAGGCCAAAAATTGGGGAGAGATGATTAGAAAGAAAAGTTAAAACATTTAATTTCAGTGTCATTCTCAACTTTCAAAGACACATGTATTCCTATTAGGCATTGATTTTAGTACTTGGAGGCAGTGTATGGATCGGGGAGCTAACTACACATTTTATAGAGAAGGCTTTATTTCCAGATCTTATAGAGCTTAGGCTCACATCCTTAGTTTGAATACTTTTCTGTGATCTTAGTTTTAATTATTAGTGATAATGGAGAAGAATGAAATTTGTGAATGTTGCATCATGTAGTATTAATATAATTTTGAGGGGTAAATATAGATACATAGAGGTATAAGTATGTAGTGATGTAGATATTTATTTGTAAGGTCTCAGAATAAGTGATTTCTTATTGATGCTTGACTTTAGTTATTTTTAGTAACCATACCATGATAATTCCAAAAATATACAATAATGTATTTAGTTAATTCATAACTTTATGGCAAGAAAGTTGGATCAATATGCCAAATTTGCCATTTTTTATCGTAATAACCCTAGCAGCCTGGGGCTTTGGGGAGAGGCTGGTAATACTTCTTAAATGAGAGTGAAATCTTCATGTGAACGATCAAAGTTACAGGAAGTTGATAATTGAAAACTACACATTCCTCTTTTTGATTCTGTCTAAAATGACAAATCATGCCTCTTCTTTTGGTGATAGAACTTTATATACTGAGAATATATGTCGTTGGGAGGAGTAGGGTTGAGGGGAAGCATTGCAGTTTTAGGCCCACATTTGTCGCTGTGCAAATGACTTTAAACACGCTAGTAATTACCATCATCTGAAAAAATGAGTATGACTTCTTTCCAAAGAACACGTATTACTCTTATCATCAGAAAATGGATGATAAATGTTATTGTTTCAGATGAGACCAGTAAGTGTTCCATTATGAGCAACTTCCTTGAGGGTTTTTTGTTTTTTGGTTTTTTTTTAAATCAAACTACATCACCTGGAGCAGTGCTTTTTTATGGAGAGACTCTCAAGAAATGTATTGAAATTGTTGCTCTGTAGGTAATTTTTGTAATCCATTCCACATCTGTAATCAGAAATACATGATGTTTGCTTCGTCTTTGGATTACTTTAAATTGTTGTACAGGAGGTAGCCTACTTGTACGGATAAGGTAGTCTGAGACATAGCTTATTGGAAAGATTATTATGTGGAGGTATAAAGATCTTCATTCTATTTGAATTGTATCTAAGTATTTTTTATTTTTGGTAGAATATTTACACTTGAACACAGAAGTATATTGTTAGTGTAAGTGAAAGTTACCTTAAACATTTTTTTACTATGCAAACAAATTCTCAGTCCTGATGGATGAGTGCTTTTGTTTCAGCCAAATGTCATTATTATGACCATTTTTTGTTAGTGTCAAAGAGCACAAAAATAAATATTATAATTCTACTTCCTTCTCATTTTGGTTATTATTCTTACAGATACTGCCTTGGAGTTACTTGATAATTTGTGACGTTATAATTCCTCTGGTTTTCCTACTGTTTGACACAACTACTGCTACACATGCCTCAGGAGCCACTGGATTTGACTTCACTCTCGGGCGTTATACCACAACCTATTGTTGCCTAATTTAGTAATACTTTTATAATAGCAGCTTAACATCTCTTATAATTTTAATTGTTATCAAGAAGAATGACATCGTTTACTTTGACTCAAAATTCAGAAGGATGGATGAATGACAAATTAATAATTTACCACCTTTGCATAATACTGAAGCATAGAATATTAGAAGGATTGATGGCAGAAAAGGTTAACAAATTTTAGCAGCTTTCATTAGCTTTACATGGTCATATGTTTGTGGTGCTGACTGAAATAGGTTTTGTAGGAGATCTCAGTCTAGGGAACTAATTACTTGTGCCGATTGCCGCACTGATGAATAGACCCTCATTGTATCATTCCCCTGAAGACGAGGAGCAGCCTGTGATTCACGACTGCATCCTGGCTGATATTTGATAATAATTTTAACAGATAAATGTAGGTAGGCAGAATGATGAAGTGCCTATCCAAGCTCCATGACTATCAAAGCCAAGCACAGAGCCATCTGTTTGCCTTTTCCCCTCTCACCTAAGGAGAATTTTATTGTATTAATTGAGTTTAGACAACTGTTATCTTTTGCTTATATGTATATTCTCTAGGTATTTCTTATTCCTTTTTAAATGATATAATATTAGATTTATTTAAAATATAATCAACAAAATAACAAAGAATAAAAGAGCTTTTTAATTTTTCTTTTTGAGGAATGCTATTTTCACACTTTTTGGCACTCTATTTTGATTACATTGAATCTCCTTTCCGTTCATGATCAAAATCAACAAAGGAAATCTTTGATGTTCTCGCTGTCTGTCCAGCATTCTCAGAAAAGAGCATGGATTCCTATTGTGTTTTAAAAATATTTTCTTTAAATAATATACTGTTTGTTGCCTATGCTTTTATTAATCTGGGATAATTTGTAATTGATAAAGTTATAAACTTATTTATAAATCTTTTGAAATTTTAAAGATAGCATCTTTAAAACATCACAATAGGGGTAGCTTACATGTGGGTATTTTGGGACTGTCAATTGGTCAAGACTACTAATTTGTCAAAGCTGACAGGTACAATTTTATTAGCTCATGAAATACAAGTGAGATTTTATTTTGTATTAGTCACTCCTTGCAGAAGTTTTTATTATGAATTTTTAAAACTTCATTATCGAAACATAGGTTTCTATGCTGTGTATTTTAGTGAATAAATATATTCTGCAAAGATGTTTTACTGTAACTGAAAAAAAACTTCATATTATTTTCTTTGTAAAATATTTTTCAGCATTTTACATCATGACTAGTTAACAGGAGAGAAAGTTGACATTTATACATTGCCATATAAAAGATCTACATAATTGGGGAAAATATAGAGTTGAATTGAAATACTTTTTAAAAAATACATTTCCAAAAGTATGCTTTTGATATAACAATTATTGCACATCATATAGCATGTAGTTTTTAATTAAATATAAAAACAGACTACATAAAACAGAAATCCAATCTGATTTGCTTGAAAATAGATTGCTATTTCACTCTATAGGAATGGTTTATTTAAAAACAGTAAATGGAAAAGAAATGCATTTTCTTGTGTTGTTCTAAGCCTCAGGGGCTAAATGTAATGAATATTTTAAGAGATTATTTTAATTAAATTCCTGCACATCTAAACAGAGTAATATTTTATTATCACATACATAACCATGTAACTGAGATATTCATTAAAGTTAACACTTTCTGGACCAAGAATTCATGGTATGATTTACTGACCTTGTACAAAAAGGCACAAATTAGGAAGAAAAATGAAGGGGGACAGACTTTGATTAATATAGGTAATGCTATACCATATTTATAATAGCCTTTTCCCTATTCTGGTTTATAAATGCAGCCACAGAGAAAGGTGCCCTGCTGAGGCTGAAATGAGGCTGAAATCAGAGCACATGCCACTAGAGTGTGGGGAAACTGATCACACTGTCAGCAATTCATTTCAAAATGATGTATTTAGTGCTCATTTCACCTTCCAAGAAAAAGGAAAAGGAGTTCCTTAGACTGGAAGGTGATATTGTTATTTTCAAGGACATACCTAAGTTAAAGATTGCAGAAAGGGGAGTGTGAGGTGGAGGGAGAATTAAGGGGAAGGGGAGGGGGAAAAAAGGCAGAGCAAACAAGGAGAGCTTTATGCAGAAATTCAGTGCTACCACGCTGTTTGATAATTGCTAACATATGTGGCTTCTCTGTTTCATTGTAGTCGTCCTCGTGAGTTCTGGCGCCTTGACTACTGGGAAGATGACTTGCGGCGCCGGCGACGATTTGTGCGTAACCCTCTAGGATCGACACATCCTGAAGCGACACTAAAAACAGCCGTGGAACATGGTCAGTGTATAAACCAGTCCTTGCCAATAGCAGCAGGTAGAGTACTTGGTAATGAAGAGCATAACTTCATTATTACAAGGCACTGTAAAATGGTCCAACACCACATTTCATAGTTACTCACCCCAGAAGGAGAAGTTAAATTTTTTATAGTTAGTGTAGGGTCCTATTAAATTATGGTGTCAAGTGTATTTATTTATAATGTTACACATGCAAAACTTACTTAACATAGACCCTTTGTTTCAGAGTAGGAGGATAAAATATTTCTCCTTTTAAGTGGCACATTCAGCTTTGAGTAAATGAATCCAGGACGCCTGCCTTAAATCCATGAATATCAGAAAGACAGCATTTACAAACCAAATAGGTTTCTAGGTTTTGTTGTGCTGTATGATTTTCCCTCAAACATGGTATTTTAGCATGAGATTATGAAGTGGGAGAGATGGTAATAAATGTCCAAGTGCCTAGATACTTTCTGAGCCTTGATTTGTAGATGGTTGTGACAGATAGCTCCTGGAAAAAGAGAATAGACATTATTTTCAGACGTTCCTGTTCTGCATCATCTTATCAGAGCTTAACAAAACATTTTCCCCCTTTTTGATATAATTCATATCACTATGATTCAGTTTAGTTAGAAGCCCAATGAGCAAATTGGAAAAACTGAAAAAGTCCTTTGGATTTGATGATCTGTTCTCTTTGGGTCTATGCTTTTATTTAATATTTTAATAATTTTCAAAGTCAGTTAAGATATGTTGATGGAGGAAAATGTCCCTCTTTACATTAAAATTATTTTGATTTTATAAAATATAAGTTGGTTATTTTTTAATAAAATAGAAAGAATTTTATTTTCCCTTTTATGTTGTGTTAGTTTACTATGCAGCAGCTTATGGTTAAATGATAGTATCTAGTATACAAAATACATGTTACATTCAATAAAAGTATTAAGAATTTAGGTTAAAAGTATGTGATCTTAGGTTTGGCCTCAGTCAGGCAGCTTAACCTCTTGCACTCAGCCTTAAAGAGCCATTTCTGGAAGAAAATGTCCACAATATGTCATCAGATATAACACCAAATGTGACATCAGTCCTTTAAAATAAATGATCATACAGAGAATAGTCAATAACAAAGTGATCTAAAAGCAATAATAGTCTCAGAGCCCTACATCTTCAACTGCAGGAGGTGGAGAGGAGAAATAAGATGCAGAATTAATTAGGCCACTTCTGCTTTTAAGGATCATGTACTCTTTATGTGGTGTTACAGATTTCAGAGTCATATATATTTTTTTCTTTGCTGCTTTTTTTTGTTTGTTTTTGGTTAATGACCCTTATATTGAAAAAAATCAGCCTTTTTGTGGTTTTATCCTTTTCAGTCAAACAGATGTTACCGTGTGCCCTTAAAATTTAATAGGTATTTTTCTGTCTTCTTAACTGTCATTTCACATTGAGCTGTGAGTTCTGAAGTCAATGAATGAAAATGTTATGAAAATTTTTCATTTTATATTTGGAGAGAGGGACTTATTTTCTGAAATTTAACAGAGACAAACTGTTAATCCTTTTACTTGAAAGAAATAGCAGTAACTGAATTTAAAATTTGTGGTATAGATTTAATTAAAGTGCTTATTAAAATATTTTTAGAAAAAATAGTACATTTATCCTTTAACCATTTTGAGGAATATAAGTTTCTTTATGCTGAATAAATTTTAATCTTATTGTTCAATTTAACATTTGAAAATAATATTATCATGTCAAATTTCTCAATGCTGAGGCTAATTTTAAAAAGATATTTATTATGCATGCTTACTGTCATTTAAGTCTTTTTAAGTCCTGTATAGAAGCAGATTTCACTCTAATTGCTCCAAATAGTAATTGAAAGATTAATATAATGTCAATTACTTATCTATATTTTATTATGCATTTTCAAAATGAGAGAATTTCAGTTAAGCATTTCATGCACTTTCATTCTACTTGGTAACATTTTACACTAATCTTATAATGGCTGATATTTTAAAGGCTCTGAAAAGATTAAAAACAAAACTTTAAATCTGAAATGTGTGTTTTAAAAAATTAATCAAATGTATTGGAGATTCTTCAGTAGTTTTCTAATTAAAAAGATATGTCATATTTAATACAACCTTTTTTTAAAAAAGATACAAACTCTAATCATACTTTGTATATAGTGTTTTTTTAAATAATATTAGACAGTTTTGGAACTCAATGCATACATTGTTCCATAGTAGTTTGATGTCATAATTTATGGTAATATGTCAGCAAAGAGCTTAATTTTAAAATATTTTATTAAATAACCTTACAATTGACGTTCACTTTTAATTTTGTGTTAATTGTGAAAGTCTTTGATTTTTAATCGTAAATAACAATAGGAAGCTAATGAAAATAAACATATTAAGAGTCTAGAGTGCCAAATAAAACAGTATGATCAAAAAGCATTTGAAATTACAGAATTTAGCATGGGTAAATACTATGCTTTAATGTGGAATTTGAATATTTAAAGTAGATGTTACCGAGGCTAATATGTCAGTTTTATATTGTTTTATGACTTCATTTTTGTTTATAATTGATTTAACTAAGGAGACAGGACATTTTGAAAATGCAGAATCTTAAAACATTGTGAAGTATATTATCATTAACAAAGGATGACATCTAAATAGAAATGCTGTTGGAGATCAGTTATATATTTTAGTCGTAAGAACCATCTTTTTTATGGATTGATTTGATTTGAAGGAAAGCCTCTGGTGTAAAGGTGGCAGAGTAAATACCTGAAGAGTGATGTTCTCCGTTCGGGCGATCAATACTAGCCCCATGACTCTACTTCTGGCTACCTTCTAGTTAAAAACAAATTTTTTAATTCTGACAATTTAATTGCCCTTCCCAAGTTCACATTAACTTGCTTGGGGAAAAGGGCTTTGGGTAATTTTTCAAAGAGAGACCCTCCAAAGTGGTTATTTATAAAAGTCATTTTGTAATGGGAGATTTCTTTAACTTTGCTGAAACTGCGTCGTATTTTTAAATTAAAACTAATACTTCCTCTTATGATTAAATATTCTTTATGGAAATTAGCAGCAGCAAGCAGAGGTGGATATTTGATTCTTTGGGACATTTTCTTCCATTTTATAGCTTTAAAATTTATTAGAAATTAGTTGTAATGATTCTTAACAGTCTCCTAATGCACAGAACCCAGTTTGTCAGTTATTTATTATCACAGCATTTAGATCTGGAAAGAACTTAAGGCTAAAATTTAGGCTAACATTCTTCTTTACCAAAAAGGAAACTGAGGAAACAAAAAGCTAACATAATTCTTGGTAGATGTAGGAGCCCAGGTTAATCCATGATTAGTCAGATTTTTTTTTTTTTTTACATTGTGCTATGCTGTCTTCTACAATCCATTGTTAAATATAATGGGAATTTTATATTCAAATGAAAGCCACATGAAACATGTTTTAAATGGTAGAAAATTGGTTTTAATTCAAACACTAAAAGAGTTAAGCAGTAGAGTCCTATTGAATTCAAGACATTTTTATTTTGTAGAGACTGTGCATGCTCAGAAATATATGAGGAGGATTTAACATAGTTTGAGAAGTATCTTGTAATCATATGGAACGATACAAGTACCTCATCTGGTTTTGTAGCGATGACAGACCATGTAAAGATCCTAAGTGATGCCATTCTCATAGCTTCAATAATGCCGGATACGATTTCCTTCTTCTTAGGACCAACCTATACTAGATTCTCCATCTAACACTTTGAGGGAACCCATGATCATTAGGAGATGAACTGGGTTTGTTCCCCTAATTCATCCTGTGTAGTTTCACTAATTTGTTCTAGAGTGAAGCTTCTAGACTTGGAACCCTTTGGAAACTGCGTAAGCCAAACAAAGAGGAATTATTTTAGGACAATAGTTGTGTATAAGATATTCTCTCTGTATCCTGTTCAGAATGAACAGTTATGGTGTGTACTTCACATCACTCTAACTGGGTACCCATATTTATTTTATGTACTTTTGAGGTCACTTTGTTATTTCAGTATTAATTTTTTTTTTAAACTAAGTGGCTAATTCTTAATGTGTAAACTTTTACTGTAATATGGACTATTGATTACTAGTTCACTGGTGCAGTGGGCTTTTAGAAGGAGATTTATATGTCATAGGTGCAGCAGTTTTCTGTGTTCTTCCTCTGTTTTAATTTTATTTACCTAGCCTGTTTTGAATAGATGATGAATCAACTCATGTCCAGTGCCAGCTTTAAAGAACCTGAACTTTACTTTTTGGAGAACCAGCTATTCTCTGAATCCTCTTACTACTTTTAGCTTCAGTGAATCAAGTCATGATTCAAAGAAAGCATTTTTGACAAATTTATCCAGTTTATGTAACAATTGCCCTCTAGTTATTAAGTTAGAATAAATATTAAACTAGAATAAAATGTCTGATTAGATGAAGGCAATCTGTTAATAGTGACATGAAAATTTAAGGAGTTACCATGTTTGGTAGTCATTTTATTATCCAGAAAAGATTTGAATCAGGCTTTAAAATTGAACCAAAAGTATGTTCTGACTTCATCTAATTGAACTTTTATACAAGCATAGAATATACTCAGAAGATATCAAACTACTCGATACTTGTTTCAATGGTTGATTAAATATAAGGCAAACTTTCATTTGCCTTATATTTTTACCAGCACATAAACATGATAATTATCTTTTATTTTATGCTTGGGACAGTTTTGTTCTAATTTTGAAAACAAAAAAAAGTTCTTTAGCAGAAAGCTATTAGACCATTGAGAATTGGATGCCAGCGCATGTGGTGTGTATTAGAGTACTGTTGGTAATTTTACTGCTGCTAACTTAAAATCCTCAAGGGGGAGTTAATTACAGGAAAACCATTCTAAATATCAGTAAGCTGCATATTTTCCATGACAAGAGGTTTTTCAGTTGAGGTTGAACAATTCCAGAATCTGAGCTTGTAAAAATAAGTAAATAAATAAAAAGTGGGTGTTTGTATGTGTATAGTAGGCCTATAGTCCTTTAAATTTTTTTCATAAAATTTTATTTAATTCAGAAGTTACTGTGTTTTAAATGTGCCAGCATGATGAAAACATATTAAAAAAAACATTTTAAATTCCAGTTGCAAGGAATAAAAGCTTATATTTAATGGTCATTTAAATGAATGTGAATTTATTTACTGAGCTATTTTATATTGCCACTGGCTACTATCATTATTTTTTGTAAATGTCTGCAGATTAAAGGTCCTCCCTCCCACTTTTTTTTTTTCTCCAAATCAACTTGGTCTACTTCACAACATGTATGGCAATAATCAGAGAAAGTAATGATCAAGGTGTTGAATTTAGTTGTTTTTGATACGTTTGGCATATGTTCTTCAGATTTAGGTTTGGACATAAATTCTTTTTTATCCTTTACTTTTTTGTTATAATTCTGACTTAACCTTTTAAAATGCACTATGTGAAATGTAAGAATAATAAACTAATCAGTAAATTACATATCCATTCATATCTGTATAGTGGTTAAGAGCCCCCTGATTCTGGGGGCCCCAGACTCCTGACTCTACTTCTTAGTAGCTGTGTTGCCTTGGGCAACTGATATAACCTTCTCTGAGCCTGTGTTTTCATCTGAAAAAGAGAAGAAGAGGGTTTATGAGAATTAACTGAGTTAAATACATAAAGTGTTTTGACACTCCCTGGAACATGATTAGTGTTCCTTCATATTAGCATTATTACGATTTCTGCTTTGACGAAGGAATTTAAATCTGAAAAGTGAGACAGTAACATGCTGATTTTGCACTAAAATCTGACTGGCAGTTGTTAATTAATTGTATTATACTTTAAAAGAAAATGTAGAGGATGATGACTTCTGTATTTCTCAGTAACCAATTTATTTTTAGTAAATTGGAAAAGACCTTATTTGGGCTAAGGGCAGTGTTTATGATTTCAAAGTAAAGAAATATAAATACTTGAAATATAAACAATGACAAAAACTTGTACTGCTATTTTCTTAAAAATTATTGGGTCTGGGTATATTTCTTTGTAGCTTGTAAAAATATAAAGCCATTTAAGTTAGACACTTCACATTTTTTTCAAATATTTATTGAGACTTTATATGTGTGCAGCATAGGAAAGTAAGATTTTTACTTACCATATAGAGGATATTCAAAGCTAAATATAGAAAGCTTCTTTCCATGACTTTGTTATTTACTAGAAAGCACCTCTGCTTTTTTAAGTAGTACCATTAAGTACTGTATGTAAATGATATATATGGTGAACCTCCAATAAATATAATAAAAATAAACTTTTACCTTTTTACATTATCCATAACCATGCCTACTAAGTTCAACGAACCTTTGATTTCTCAGGTTAACAAGGTAACATACACGTCCTTTAACTATTTGGTGTAAATTGTATAGATAAATATGAGTCATGTTCCTGCAAACTGAGTGCGTTATCCTTTGTGGGTTTTGGACATCAGGCGCAGGCAGAAACTGCAGTGGGGCGCAGAGAGCTGGCCGTCTGATTTCCATATCAATAGCTGCTGCCTGGGCGGATCAGGTGCTTTGCCTCTGGGATTTCCCTAGCTGGAAACCAGGACTGGAAGGGAGGACGATGCTAAACTTTCCCTTATGTGACACTATGAGCTTTCAAAATTGACAGTCCAGCAGTTGGTATCTGCTTTTACGAATTTCTTTAGGAGAAGGCTGCTCAAAGCAGCAGAGGCACTCTGGAGGGATGCGGGATGGGAAGTCAAAATTACGAGTGTCGGCTGCACCTCTGCTCCCGTCCGTGGGTCCATTGTTGGCTCGAGGTGCTGCGCAGAGCTTTTTCCTCACTCCTGGGCTTTGCCGTGCCCTTCCCTCTGTCCGCTTCTGTCCGTCCGGCAGCCTTAGCAGCGCCTCCGGTCGGTGCGGCTGCTCCCCACAGGCCGCAGCGCGGGCAGTGGGGGCTCTCCGCCCAGATGCCTCTCATCGCAGCCTGCTGTTATGCTTGCCCCCGAGGTGTCTTAGCCCCTTAGTTGAAACACATGAAGGAGGTAGTGTTTGAGCCTCCCTTAGTTTTCACACTGCCTTGCTCTTGCTATTTGTCTAAGGCTGAAGTGGGGGTGCGGGTGGGGTGAAAGGTGGGCAAGGGCAAGGTGAAGGCAGGGGGGAGAATGGAGTTAGGAGGAAGAAGGCAGCTTCCGAGAGCTGCTGGAGCTTTATGAGTGTCAGGATGGCTTCAGATCTGGCCCTACATCCTCATTGGCTGTGACTCTCTCCTAGCTCTGGCCCTTCTTCTTTCTGGATTCTCCTCCACAGCCACTTCCCAACCATTTCAAAATGTTTGTCCATGTAATACTATTCCAGGAATGAGCCAGTCTTTCTTATTTTTCAGTACTGTTTATAAACTAGGTTCAGATTTTTTCTGCTGACAAATGTCCAGAATGTGCTGCTTTTGAACCCTCTCCAGCCCTAACTATAAGTAAATAAATGGTTTGGTGAGCGGTGCAGGGGTCACATTTAATGGGATTAGGGGGCTTGTTCAGGGTAATGTTAAACTTGGTTTGGGGAATCACGTTGGTCAAAAGGAACATGTGTGCCATCCCAGTCACTTTCCCCAGTGAAGATGACTGTGTAAAAATGATTGACCATCTCTGGCCACCTATCCTTACCTCAGTTCCCTGCCCCTCTGCCAGAGTACTCTTCCAGGGCTGATGGACAGCTTTGTTTCCTTTTCATTTCAGCTGCAGATGAAGATATCCTTGCTAAAGGAAAACAGTCCATCAGGAGTCAGGCTTTAGGAAATCAGAACTCAGAAAACGAGGTTCTCCTGGAAGGTGACGACGATACTCTGTCATCCGTGGACGAGAAAGATTTAGAGAATCTTGCCGGTAAATTCAGGGGTTGTGCAGCGATTTCGGCTAGCTCTGGGCCAATAAGCATCTAATTACTTACTTTTTCAGCTACCACCGCTACTGAGGTCACGCCCACAATTAATTACTTTAGATAGAAAAATGTTTTTTTCCTTCAAACATTGTCCTCCTAATCTTTAAGACTTTCTCCTTTGTTTTCCTATTCTAATCAGCATGCTCATTTTAAAAATAATTTTCACTGAAAAAGAAAAAAAAAGTTTAAAAGCAGCAACAACACAATCGCTTTACTCATCCCATGGGAGTTACCTGATCTCTCTGATCTGAGAGTTATAAGTGAAATTCTGCCAACTGTTTTGTAAATAAAGCGTGGAGGCAGATGAGCCATTTGCTTTGATATACAGGTCTTAGTGAACATGTTGCATGTACATTTAACTCTTTCAAAAAATCCATTTCAAGAATGGTATGGCTTTATACAGGATTCACATATTTTACCTGATGTAGAAATTTTGATTTGCACTCTGCAGATTTTCAGTTTTACTTCCCTTATGGGAAAAATTCTCTTGTTTAGCCTGAAATTTTAGTCATTCATTAAATGGCTCTTTTTTTTAAATGCCTGCGGCTCTGTCCTTCTAGGAGGAAAGTCGGAAAGATTCTGTGGTTTCTTTAGGGAAAATTATATCATCCATTTTAATAATTTTCATTTAAGAGAAAAGACATTAGAAATCTTATATTTAAAGACATATATCTGCAACCTGTACTACTTACTATGCAATGAATGCTCATGAAAAGCAAAAATAGATGATGTCATCTTCTCTGATGAACCATAAACCTCTGTGTAAAGTAAAATAAAATTATTTGGAACGTAGTGTTAAGGGACTTCACACAGAAATAGAGAGTAAGGTGGACAGTGCTCTTCTCCAGTCTCTTCCTTCGTATCCATTTACCTATTTCCTCCTCCTCTATTTTGCTTGCATTCTTGCTACTAGTAATGCATTCATACAGTAATAGAGGTGAAAGGGGAGTTTAATTATATAATCCTGACAATGGCAATAGGATTAAGAAGTAATCCACACTAATAAAGTGGTGTGGGTTAGAAATGAAGTGGAAATTGTCAGGGGTCTTCTTTAGGACCTAGGCTGCCCTGGCTCCTGCAGCTGTCTGCTTACCCTGTAATTGAATGTCTGAGAGTGATTGAAAAAATGTTATTTCTTCTCAGGATTACATGCTAATGTACAGAGGGCAAAGGAGACAGCAAAAGAACACATAGCTGCTTATTTCATCCATTTATAGGGATGAGCTTTGGGAAATCATGGCTGTTCCACAGCTATCTGCTGCCCATCTGCAGACACAATGTATTTGTACATTGGGAATAGAGGGCAAAACCTGCTCTGATCTCTGCAGAGCATCCCTTCCATTGTCCTGCTGGCACACATTAAGATTGATGTGAGATTAAGGACCAACACCCTTCCAACAATCGATGGAAATGTCAATTCATCTGAATTTTGAAACACTTATTCACCCATTGATTACCTGAATAGGTGAGCCGTGTTTGTGGGCACTATATTAATTCAGCCCTCTAAGTGCCAATCTTCTCCTGCTGTTTTCTTCACCTAGAGATTTGTGCAAGGAGAAACTGACGTGGGATATCAAATTCTTACTGCATCAATCTCTACATAAATATATATGTATATATAATACAATCATTATTTTTAGTCCTTATTTTAGGTTTAGCTCTAATACACTTTGTGCTCTTCTCTCTGTATTGAATCTATTGTTTTCAGTAGCAGGCTGATTTGTCTCTTTGATAAGCTCTGTGGAGATTTGATTATTCCAATAAAAATTCATTCACTTGGAAACCCACCCTCCAGCTGTTTACTCCCAGAGTCCCTGAACTACACTAATATTAGATTTGGAAGCACTGAACAATATTTAACAGTGGAAAGGCAGGCTTAGGAAATAAGTATTTTTACCAGTCTTTCATGGGGAAAGTTGTTATGGAAGAGGTTTTATGTCAACCTGGCACAAAATCTTTACCAGAGAATATGGTGCAATGTTTCTCACTTTGCTAATAAGCTAGTGATCTTTTTGTAATCATGCCTCAGCCAAACTCTAAGCTAACCTCTGGCCTTGGGAGCCTATTGAGGCCTCCTTGCTCCTGGTTGTTGTTCCATGTTGTTTGATAGCCTGAGGCTTGTTTTCTAAATGGAATGTGGATGGACTTATTTAGGCAGAGCTGCCGTTTTACCAGGAGATTAGACCAAACCTTTGCAGACTCCCTGTAAAATAATTGCATCCTAGTTTACTGTTATAATTAATCGCCTATTATAAATCTCTTAGTATGAGAATTCTAACTTTGCATCTTCGGAGGAAGTTTCTTTGGGGGGACAAAATTTGTAAGCATAGGAGTTGGCAGGCAATTTGGTGCTAGAGGTGAGAATTGTAAAATTAAATAAAATTTCTTCTTGAATCTATTTGAATTTTTGAAAAATGTCATTCCAGCTTGTGCAGCTTGCCTTTTCCCTTTGGCAGGTCCTGTTAGCCTGAGCACACCAGCTCAGCTCGTGGCCCCCTCTGTTGTAGCGAAGGGCGTTCTTTCTGTCACCTCCTCCGAACTCTATTTCGAGGTGGATGAAGAGGACCCCAACTTCAAGAATATCGACCCCAAGGTGAGACGATGAGGAGCGGGTTTCATTTTTATGGAATTTTATTTTTCTTGGATGGGATGGTGCACTGCTATTAAGTAGGATTGGCATTGGTAAAATCTGACAGACTTAGTTTGCATTTCTTGCTGATTTTCCTCTGCCTGTATACGAGACAACTATTTTCTTGAGCTTATGGTTCCCTTACCAGCTAGTTAGATTATTGAAGTTCATTTAGATTCCAAACAATTCCCACTTAATTGCTTTTATCATTAGCTCATTCAAGGGTGGGGGTGAACCACAGGGAGTATCTTCTATAAATATATTTTACATCAAAGGGTCCAGGGTACATTAAGCTACAAAATTCAGTGAGACTGAGAGAGAAATTATTTTGTTTAGCCTTTATATTTTCTGGATATAATACCAATATATCACTCTCCTTGCTTTGTCCTCATGACTTGCTGCTCTGTCGTGCATGCATGTCTCTCGTGTGTGAGAGACACCTCTGGTTCCCATTACCTGTAGTTGATTTTACAAGGCACTGCATGATTTCCTATTCTTAAATGAAAATGTAATTTCCCCTTTAAAATGTATTTTTGATTACTTTTCAGACCGTGGCAACTTTATTTTGCTAAGAAACATTTGTAGCACAGCCATAAAGCCAAAATTAGGTTTATTTAATGAAAGCGAATGGCTGAATTTGTTCTGAGAGGAAATAGTTTCTTTAAAAGAAGCAAAATAAGTATCCTGAAGAAAGAGAAGTGGTTTAAAAAATTGGAATACTTTATTTTACAGACTGATAGCCTGTGTGTGTGGGGGGATGTGTGTGTACATACTGCATGCATACACACACATATACACATTCTGAATTTATTGGTGAGAGGTTCTTTGGTTTTGTAATCATGTGAATTATTAAATTTTAGTGATTTAGAAGTATTTCAAAGTAGCTCTTGATGAAAATGTTATAATTTTACTGAAAACTTTACAATGTTCTCTTGTGTTACGTGCGTTTCTAGCACAATGTCTCAAAATTGCTGCCTTTATTAAGATAGGATTTGGTAGACTGTATGAAAGGAAGGCTACAATGAAACAGGTTATTTTGACCTTGATAATCTAGCTAATCCAATATAGAGAAAACTGTAATTCAGATTTTGCATCACTTAGGAAAAAATTTTATTTTGTTGAAGAGCTGAAAATGTCTGAAAATGTATTTTAGTTTCTTTAGGAAAGAAAGGTAACCAAATTATTTACATTCTCTAATTTATGGTAATTTGTGAGTTTGAGAGGCTGAAATTTAACTCACAGTATTCTATGCTTTTGGGCATACATGACTTAAATTCTAAATTGTGATTTAAAGGTGTCTAAGTAATTGTGCCCAATATTAGAATCTTTGCCAGTCTTTGGAATTAGGATTTTTAAAGTTATTTACTCCTTTGGGGGAAGTTACAACTTTTATTTCTCTCTGATCTTATTCTGTGCAGCATCATTAAAGTAATTTTTTCCCCTTGTTGCCTGTGCAGTACAGGGATCTTTTACCCTAATCACAGAAATTGTTTTGTACCACCCCAACCTGCCTAATATTACAAAAATCAAAACTTCTGCTAATTTATATTTAAGAAGTCTTTCAGCCTGTTTTTGGAAGAATTTTTGATTTTTGTATAGACATGGGTGCCTTATGGCATTTTGTAATGAGGACACTTGTGTTGCTGCAGTATTTTTCTTTTTTAGTTGCAGTAAATTAAATGAGGGGGAAAAAAAGATACTGAATTTGGGGAATTTTCGTTTCTTCTTGTCAAGAGTTAAAAACTTTTTTCCCATGATAACTGGAAGCAGATAGGTGTCTAAAGCTGTAAATACTTTTGAGAGTGAAAAAATGGTCATGTTAAGATACCACTTTTATCTTTTAAACTATACAGCAACCTTAAGTTATTTCTTTGTAAATGTGAGCACATATTACTTGCTTTGAAAATGTTCTTAAAAATGAGAACATTTTCCACAGAGAATAAATTCATTTTTATTATTAAAAAACTAGTGTATTTGTCTGAACCACTTAGTATTACAGTGAGTTTGTTCTACATGTACAGGAAGAGAGACCAGAAAAAATAGAACATAGGTCGAAAGAGTGGAGATGATTTCAGAACTGGTAAGATCAAAGTTTATATTTCTAACCCAGAACTATTTTTACGAGGGAATTTTCACCAGGGAACCGTATGCCTTAAGCCTGTTTTGTCAAGTGAGCCAGGAGACAGAGCCTGAGTGCCTTCTTGTTTCCGTCTCTCTCTGGTGTCCTGCTGCTCATCCTCCCCCACTCTTCCTCTCAGTTTTAAAATTGCTTTTTTAAACAATTTTCTTTATATCTCTCATTCATGGGCTTTCTGAATACGTAAAAAACAGGGCTAATTTAAAGAATACACTCTCTATATTAAAGGGTCACAGCTGACATGCATTCCGTACCTGTGCCTCACCATGAGCACATCTATCTAATGGAGTGTACCGAGTGGCCTGCCATGTGAGGAAGACAAACCAGTTCCTTTGGGACACTGTCAGTTTTACAAATTATTTTATTTTCTGATCAGTTATTTCCTTGTATTAAAAAGAAACCTTTCTTAAAGTTTAAATGTAATGAGTACATTGGACTGTTACCGTAGGAAGGCAGAAAGAGTAGGAGCGTACTTTTCCTAAGTGTAAATTCTTGGAAATATTTCTTCAGTCATTAAAATTGTATCAAAACCTCTTTTGTTTAAATTGCCTATAAGAAGCTTCAGAATAATTCTGAGAAATTCTGGAAACTTTTTTTTTTTTTTAAATAACCATGGTTTTGGCATTTATAAGTAAGCCATTTAAAAAATCGAGGTAATTCATAAGTCTGGATTGTTCACATCAGCCATTTGCTAGAAGAGTAATATTGCTATAACCATTTTATTCTTTTTCAGTGTGGTTGATTTAACTGTTAAGTTTTTATTATTTAAAACTTGAAGGGAACAAATGATTGAAGGAAAAGTGTCAACTGATTGTTAACTATTCAGAAAAGATCCATAAATATTTCCTTTGCATTTCAGACTTAAGAGTGGATATTTTGAAGTTATGGCATAAAGAGCAAATCTCTTAATTTTTAAGGTGAACTATTTTTTTCTGTTTTAAAAATTAGGATCAAAATCTGTTCTTCCATATAAAATTTGTTCTTTTTTTCAAATGTGGAAGAGGGTATCACTTTTAATCTTAAAATCTACAGAACAAACATACATAGTTGGGTAAAATTAAATTTTTTCTTTTCTAAGGATTTTGGTGGGAATTTGGTTAAATCTACAAAGTGTGCTGTATTTGTAAATTTTGCAAATTATAGTTCATATGGCAGCTTCTTGTATTTAGCGCCTCAAATTCACATCTTTACATTGTAAATTGTCAATGTGATCTCACCTGCCTTCATTTAAGAACAATCCACAAACAGTCAATTACAACATAAAGTAATATTTTTATTACTGTTTTCAACAAGACTGCTTAGGGCAGGGGGAGAGGTGCAAGAGGGACGAGCACAATCTGACATTGGCACTGAGATACATTTAACATCAGCAAAAACTTTTCTTTAAAGAGAAATTTTACATATAATTAAATACTTTTTTTTTCCTCACTTGGTGACAACATTCAGGCAACCCAAAACAAAATGAAATGAGGCAGAGAGAAAAGGGCGGGGGAGAGAGGGAGAAAGAGGAGAAAGGAGAGAAAAGGAGAGAAAGAAAAAGGGAGGAAACTACTATACATTGATTTGAAAATGTACCTTAGGTTTCATTTTGTGGTGGCAAAGCCCGATTGCTTCTTTTGTGTGACCTTTTAAATTCACATTGTTTGGAAGAAAACGATCACTTTTGTGCAAGAATGTGATTTCGTGTGGCTTGGTTTGTTGCTTGGGTTGCTCTCTTTTGTTGGCTCGTGAATTCACGAAGGTCTGCTGCTTTGGGTGGTGGCTGCTTTCAGGTGGCTGACAGAAAAGTTTGTGTCCGGAGTTTCCGCTGTTTGTCGTGTGGGTGTTGGGTGGCTGAGAGCATTCCCGTTTGTGTCGCTTTTCAAGCAGTCCCCAGCACCCTATAGTTTGTCCAGGCTTTTGGGATTGGTGAGAATTTCCCTGGCCAACCTCCAGGTCTGCTTGGCAGCGCTCTCCAGGGCCGAATGGGGCTTGCCCTGGAAGAGGTCGAGGTTGGGCAGAAAGTAGTGGGGGCAGCGGCGACACTGCAGGCAGGAGATGAGCTGCAGCAGAATGCCATTGAGCCGGTCGCCCAGGCATGCCTCGTCCCAGTCCGTTTCCCGCGGGTGTTTCTCGCACTCGTACAGCAGCAGCGTCTTCATGTGGTAGTTGTTGAGCGGCTGTCCTGGCAGCTCCAGGTGGCGGTCCCGCAGCGTCTTCAGCACCGACAGACACTTGTTTCGGCAGCCGCCCATCAGCAGGCGGTTCTCAGCCTCCCCGAACTGTAGCACCCAGGCGTCGCTCTCCGCGGAGCTCTGCTTCCCGGTCAGCGAGTAGCACTCCTTGGAGAGCAAGTTGAACCCTTCGGCCTTGACCTCGGCCACCCGATTGGGGCCAGGCCAGGGGATGTGAGGCATAGGCCACTGTGCCGCACTGCGAGGCCAGATACCGGTGCACTTGAACGCCGGGGTGATTTGCACCACGTAGCGCTCCCTGATGCGCAACTTGACCTCGCTGGTGTCCGCGATCATCTTGACCACATCCCGGTAGCTGCACTTGTCCACTGCCTGAGCCACCAGCGTCTGGAAACGTGAACGGATCTTGCGCGCGGAGAGGTAGCCGGACGCCGTGATGAACTCTACCCAGAGAGACATGCTCCGCTTCCGACCATCGCTCAGTTTGAGCACCGCGCAGCCGGGCAGGGAGCCGTCGTCCACGAAGTTGAAGACGCCCATTTGGTTTAGGTAGAGCACCACCTCGAATTCTGTGGGCGAGATGACCTCCAGCCCCTCGTAGCGGGCATCGATCTCACTCAGGGAGCTGATGAAGCGAGGCTCCTGCACCTCCACTTCCTTGAGCACGTCCGAGACCACCTTACAGACCTCTCGGATGGTCTTGGCGATGGCCGCCTTGCGCGCTTGGCAGCGCTCCGTGTAGTATTTATTGAGCTGGTAAACCAGCTTGGCCTGAGCGGCGATCATGTTGGGGCACAGGTCCGGGCTATACACCGGCGTCTCGCAATACGTTGAGGGATCCAAGGCTCACGCGCTGGTGGTGGCCCTGCGGCTTGCAAAAGAGGCGATGCGCTCCCCCTAAGCCCCACTTTCACTCTTGTTTTCCACCTGGGCTGACCCGCCGAGGCTACAGCCGGCCTGATCTTTCTCTCCTCTTTCCGAAACCCCCCTTTCTTCTCCAGGAAATAAGAAAAAAAGGTGATCTTTGAAAAAGAAAAGTAGCTGCTAAGACTGTTTTTGCTTTCCCTTGTTATGTAAAATAAAGATGTGCTTGCTGGAGAGATAAAGGGGAGGAGGAAAAGAGAGAAGGTGAGAGAAAAATTCAGGTTACCAAGAGGTTAGGCTAAGATGTCTGCAGCCGGGATTGCCCAGAAATCTGGAAATGAGGTCTTTTAAGTGCCCAAGTAAATTTAAAAATAAAAGCGAAACATTCAGTGTTTCATTCTTAAACTTCTCTCCCACGCTGGTAGGACTTCTTCACTCAGCTTAGGTGAGTGCCTTCTCCTCGCCCTCCCCCAAGTGGAAGGTGAAAGATGTAATTAATGTCCAGAGAGCAGCGAAGTGCACCTCAGTCTGTGACACCCTCGGAGGTTTGCAGATGCCCGGCCCTCTCAGCGTGTCGGTCTGGTCACCTCTCAGGGGGTCGTGTTGTAGCGGTATTCCTCTTTTCCTACTGGAGGCGTTGTTCGGACTGGGCTTGTTTGTTTGCAGTGGGTTCTTCTTGTCTTTAGGTGCAAACCGCTGGAAGTTGTTTGATATTCATTTCTGCTTCGTAATTTATAATTTTGGCCTTCACAAAATCTATTTTAGTGTGACGAAGTCGTTGCTTGCGTTGCATCTGGGGTTTAGTTATAATGATTCTAGGATTTTTCTTCTCCCCCTTTAGGTTGCTTGTGCAGATTCCACTTTCTGAGTGTCTCTCCCTCCTCCCCTCGGATGTCTCGCTCTCTTCCCTCTCCCCTTCTAATCTCTCTCCCCTCCCTCTCTCTTTTCCCTCTGTCTCCTTCCCTCCTCCCTGTTTTTCTCTCGCCCTCCTTTTTGTCTCCCCTCTTTCTCGCTCTCTCTCTCCCCTTTCTCACCCCTCACCCCTCACCTCTCTCTCTCTCTCTCTCTCTCTCTCTCTCTCTCTCTCTCTCTCTCTCTGCCCTGCCGTTTCCTGGAGTTATTTAGTTTATGAATGGTCCAGGGCCATCATGAGGGGGGTGGAGCTTCAGTTCCTACAATCGCTATCCAAGCTGTCACTGCTTCAGCCAATCCGGGAGAGAAGACAGGCGTGCTTGGCCCACGGTAGCAGCCACCGCTGCGCTTGATAAAGAAAGGGGGTAAAGAGAGAAGTAAGAAAATAGGAGGAGATAGTAGAAGTCAAATACACACATTTTACAGCCCTCTCTTCTCTATCCTCCTCTCATCAGTTGAAGGGGAAAAAAAGAGTCTGTATAGGGAAGATGTCCTGGAGACACTGGAATAATGCGAGGGAGAGTAGCAGTGGTTCAGACAGGTTCACTTTTTTTTTTCTATCAACATTGTGAAGAAGATGCAAACTCTAACAAAATTACTTTAGCTTGAATTTGGGAAAGAACCTAACATTTTCTATATTTTCTTCTCCCACAAAGTCCCCCCCCCCGCCCCCCCGCATCATTGCCCAGAGCCAGAACGATTGCTGTCTATATGTAGCAGTTGGGGGGAGGGCGTGAAGATGGAGTGAGGGTTTATGACTATAAGTCTCTTTTCAGTTATTTTCATGTTGTTGAAAAATGGGGCAGGACAAAAGGTAGTGCAAGCACCTTGCTTGATAATTATTCATAATTAAGATTCAGATAATATTTAATGCTATTTATTGTTACAAGGACTAAGTAGTTACTAGAAAATATGTTTCAGTTTTGAGAGATGGTGCAAATTTATAGATGGTAAAATTTGTTGTATATATGTTTAAATTAAACTAAGCCACTAAAAACTGTTTTAAACTTAAAAATGAGGGGAAGTAAATTTGAACCTGAGTTAAAGTTTTTTTAAAATGTCAGTGTTGTAAATCTAATTTTTGAATATATTGTCAAGCAGTTCAGTTTCACTTGTAAAATTATTTTATTTTCCTAATTGACTTTTGCTTTTAAAAGACTTCACTGCTGCAAAAATCCATAACTATCCTGTTATTGATTACACAGATGGCTTCACTCCTCCCTTGGCATTTCAGGGAAAAAACACATACGTGTGCTTTTAGTGTACGTATTGGACCCAGTGTAGCTTTTTGGTACTTTTGGATGAAAAATCTCTAACAGTGTTTGTGATTTGCTTAGTATGGAGGGTTTATGTTTGAACTTTGGGTGTCTGCATGGTTTTTGTGTCTTTTTAAGACAAGTCAAATGGACGGGAGAATTTTTAGTTAAATTTGGGGCGTTGTATTTTTTGATGATGCTGTAAGAATAAAACTCTACGAAGCCCCGTGGGGAGGACTTTGTTCTGTAGAACCTGGGATGCCACTTCGGCAAAACCCCATGGGAGGGCTTGACTTGCTGTCTTAAAACTGGACCAGGTGAACCTGCATTCATTGCGTAAATGAAGTTCATTTCTCTCCTCCTCCTTGATGTTGAACCCCTGGACCTCCTAGTCCTTTCTTACTTGGCTGGTGGGGTCGGCTGGCACCTTGTCACCCATTCGCTCTCATTGCCCTAATACCCTTTATAAAGCACTATTAGGCCTTTTTTCTTTCTTTCTTTTCTTTTCTTTTTTTTTTTTTTTAAGTCAAGTCGGATATATTCCTAGAATCTGCCTTCAGTGGCGGGGAGTTGGGAAGAATAGTTGGAAGTAAGCAGACTCCAAACTCGATGCAGAGATTCCAGTCAACTTCTTGGGAGTGGCAGAGACTTGGGGCGGCCTCTGGATCCCCGCCTGCCTTCGTGGGGGAATGCTTGGCTGCCGGGGCGTGCGATCCGCGGCGTCCTCAGGGTTCCGTGCGTGCGGGGAGCCCACGCTCTGTCGGTAACCCGGCTATTGCTCATGGGTCACGCCGGAGCCCCGGGAAATATGACTGGGCAGGACAGGCGCTCTGGTGCAGGGAGTTGTGTGACCAGCCTGGAAAAGGTCCCTGGCAGCTTCTCCCCAGGGCGGTGACTGGGCGGAGACTCGTGGCAGGGCCAGAGGGTGCGGAGCGTTTGGTCCCCAGCCCCCGAAGCGGCCGCTTCTTTCCGCGGCTCCGCCAGCGGCCTTGCTCATGGGGCTCTTGGGCTGGTGCGGCCAGAGACGCCCCTGGGAGGGAGTGCGTGCAGAAAGGCCCGGGGGTGACCGCAGGGGTCCATGCTCAGGACTCCGGTGCGGCCGCCTGCCGGTCTGGTCCCCGGGTCAGCACCAAGCGACCTGGTCCACGCCTTCTCCACTGGGTTGGGGCTGCCCAGGCCACGCCGATCTTCTCGCCACCCGTGACCAGACACCCCACTCCTCCTCTCCTCTCCGCTCTGTCAAGCACAACTAAGTTTCGTTGCACCCTTCTCCCCGCGTTTCTCCATTTTTACAGCAGAGGTTGAGGGATGATAAAACGTTACAAATGTTTTGATTTAAAAACAATTCATTACCAATTTACCCTGTCTAAGGTAGATGCTCTAGTAAATAATAAATCAGTTAAACAAAGGCGACTTTAATTTATTGCCGCGGTACTAATTAGAAACATCATTCGAGCAATAAACTTAAACACTTTCAGCAAATAATGCTCCCTCTTGCTAGTTCCCTCTCCCCCTCCCCCATCCCAGCTCACTCTGGCTCCTCTGCTCTCAGAGCTGCTGCTGCTGTGTCTTTGCGGATCCTTCTTCCTCTGGTTGAATAATTGAAGGGGGAAACGGTATCGGAGGAGGCTGTAATTGAAGAGCCCCTGTCACCTCTGCTTTTATGTATGTTAGTATAGAAGTCCATCAGCAGCTCCTTGATGGTGTATTAAAACGAAGTGGCAGCCCCTTCTGCAGGAGATAGCGTATTCTATTAAAGGAGACCAAGTGAGAGAAAGAAACTCTAGAGGCTAAAAGCCACTTCAAGTCTTCAGACCGATTGATCTGTATTCTCTTGTTATAATCCGTCTCATCATACTTGAGTTAATGAGGCAAAAGAGGGGGAGCGAACTCTGATGGTCCTTGACAAATTCATTAGGGAGGCTGCAGGACATTTTATTTGACTGTTAAACATCTTGTTTGTTTGGTTTAGGCAGTGCCAACATCAGCATGCTTCTGCCCAGACCTGTGATGTTGAGCTGGCTGCAGGCATTCCTACAAAGAGGAGGGCATTCAGGGTGTGACTTGAAATTTTTGTTGTGTGTGTCTGGATGTCTATAACCTTCAGACTTCTCTGGGCTTTACCTTCATCATCACTACATTAGGAACATTTTAGAAGACCTTAGATGGTAAAGCAGAGGCAGGGTGTTTTTAGTTACTATAAAATATGTATGTTTAAACTTGAGTCTGAAAGTTCCCTGTATCGTTAAAAAAAATGAGTCAAGTTTTAGCAATTACTGTGCTAGTTTTTAAAAAATGCGCATGTGTAAGCACCAGAAGAATAGCCAGATTACCCATTACATTTTGTTTTTGCTTGATCACGGTTAAGTAAACTTTTAATTATTAATTGAATTTCCTCTTGTAGGGAAACATGCAAGTCAGAAATTTGGAAATAAAAATTTTAACTATTTATACAAATAAGGTATTTTTCAAAAGAAAATTGGTATATTTGAATTTGGGGGCCTTCAGGGATTGAAAATTACAAGCAGAACTGCGTGCTCTTTGAATGGTGCTAAACTAAGGTGATGAGTTGACCAAACATTTAAAAAACTGAACATATTTCTATTTGAAGAATAACGGGCAGTTATGCTAGAATGCTAATGCTATATTTTATTCTAAGATTATACAGTACTTGATTTTCTCAAACTTTTCCTCGGAAGGAGACGATCCGATTGTGATCCTTTCTTTTGTAGAGAGTTCAGTTACGTTTGCCTTCAGCAGTTGACTCAAACAGCCTCAGCTCAAAGGCTTGGAGAAAGAGCCCTGCCTTCCATTTAGAGGCAAACAGTGTGAGAGAGAAAAAGAAAACGAATGCGCCCTGCCTGTCATTTTTGTACATTCCAGCACCTCTGATGAAGCTGGAACTGCTGGAGGGAATGTATGGATTTGAAAAGAAGCGATTCAGTAGTTCATGTTGTGTTTCTTAGAAGCAAAACCAAACTAATGGCTGAAGCCAGTGCTTCTGTACATCTGACGATTGTCATCCTGTTTACATTTCCAGAGAATACAGAGTCCTTAAACTTTTATTTTTTGTTGGTTTTTACTTAGACATGTATTTACTGAGTTAAACGTCAGTGCATTTTCTACTTCATCATATCATTGAGAGTAAAAAGATGTCCACTATTTTATTATCTGTAGAAAGGACATACAGCATTTCAATAATCTTTACTGAAGAATATACAGATTTTAGATTGTATGATGTTGATATTGTTTTCTAGGTAAACATTTAAGTATTCAAAAATAATCAGATTACTGACTTTAAAAACCCAACTCTGAAGGGCTGGTACTTTTCGGGAAACGAAGGACTGTATATTTGCCTGTATAGGTACTTACCCTCTAAAATCTAACTTTGAAACATCTATGTGATTACTAAATTTTTGGTTCTTCTATACTTAATGATTCAACATATCTGTAAAATTACTTTATTTTTTAGTAAGAATTTTTTGTCAAAATATAAATGGAGAAATAAACAACTATTTTCTGAATTTAAAACTCCACTCAAAACAGAAATAACCCAATTTAGTTGATGAAATTTTATTAAAGTAATTATAATAAAGTATCTGTAAGAAGCTTTAACAACAACACTGTCGAAACTATGCTATTCACATTGTGTTAAGAGTAAAAAGTAAAACCACATTCTAAAAATTCTGTCAAATAATCTAATTTTCCCAAATGGTGAAGTATCGTAGAGACTCTTTGCAAGCTATTGATAATTATTAGTCTGGAATCAATCTGGAAAATAATCAGTAATTGAATAATTTCTTTGAACAGATCACTACAGTGCCTATTAAATTTAAATGGTCAAAAATGCTGTTGAAACAAGTTGTCGTTTTTTTTCTCCTCACAGAACAGCTTAAAAACAATAACAGCAACAACAAAACTTGTAATCTCTTTGACTGGTAACCCAGGAATATTATTGTTCTTTCTTGAACAATTTGAACTTAAGATAATGTCCTGTTGGGTAAAAGCAATAGCTTTAACTTTGCATAGTAAGCCTATCAAACTGTACTGGAAAAAAATGCTTTTATGTAGTTTTGTGTTTAAGTTACCTTGCATAATATATATGATTATTGATGTTTATACCTATTAGACTTTTATAAGTCTAATTCTTACATTATTTTAATAGGATGAGAAAACTCAGATATGCTCATTTCCCCCCCGAATTGAATAACAGCTGTATATATGATCTTATATAATGTACAATGATAGACCAAAGACCTTGTACTCAGGAAAATGGAATTAAACAGCTTTTAACCTTACTGAAAAGTAAATACTGTTGTATTATTGAGTTAGGATATGAAATTTAAGAAAATTCAAATTAATTCAACAGGTGTTTTTGAGAAAGTGTTGCATTGAATTTACCATTGTCTCACTTAATATTGATTGATATATGTCTTTTGGTCTTACCAAGCAATCATTTAGCTTTTTCTCATTTCAAATATATACATTTTTGAATTGTACCTACTCTTTATTTCTGTATGGAGTTAGACAGTTGTTCTGAAAAGTTAGAATAAGATCCCTTCCTTCCGTCTTCCCTCCCTCCCTCCCTCTCTTTCTTCCTTCCTTCCTTCCTTTTTAACAATTTGAACTTACAAATGTACTGTGAGATAAATACTAAATTTTACCTGTCAAAGTAACTTTGGCTTTCATAACTCACTATAATCGTCAACAAACGAGAGGGGGCTTTTCGTAGAGCCAATTCTTAACTATTTAAGGATTGATTGTATAATTTGTGGATTCTTATTTGTTTGTCCACCCAAAGAACCAGATTTTACTGGTCTTTGAATATCACTTACAGGAGGTAGATAGGAAAATCAGGATTAGTCAGTATTGAACTTGATGCTAAATCCAAATTGTAAGGTTTTAAGAAGGTGTGATATCCATTGTTTAATAAGCTACTACTACTGCTTCACATGTAGAATGTTTCTTCAGGCCTTGGAGCCACCCCCGTTCCCGTTTCTACTCTACCTGTGGTCAGTGCCAGACATTTATGAAACTGACTATTGAGGCTAGGGATGTAAGTTATGCCAGTAGCGAGTTCAAAATATAAGACTTGGCATCACATTCTGTATTTCTTTTTGGTTATTTGAGACATTTTCTGGATCTTTGTTTAAAATGATCTGTTAAGCATATCCTATTGGTAGTTTTTATTATCCTCTGGGAAAACTAGCCTTTTTAAACATCTTAGTTTATTTTAAGATAGATTGGTTCTTCAGCACTTCATCTGTATTAGTAGTAGTAGTAATTTGGCATTAATCTTCTGCTAAGATTTCAGGAAATTTTTAATGGACTTTCTTTTTAATGGAAATGTTAAAAATTGAGCCTGTTCCTTCCTTCAGACATTACGAGTTAGAGTAAAAATGATGTGCTGAGTGGTTTCTCTGATTCCTTGTACTGGTAAAACAACAGAAGTCCTTCTCTGGCTCTAATCCAGGCACAGAAGATACCTGCGTGGCATAAAGGAAATAATATTTGATGATCTAAAGAATGGAAACTTTTCCTTAACCATCTGAAACAAAGCTAGGATATAGAACAGCCATCTTGGCCGTGTCTATCAAGGTTCTGCCACTCTGTTTCTCTTCTGCGTTCTTTCTTTCTATCTTCCCTTATTATCTTTGGGTCCTAAAGAGCCATTCTCTTATTTACTGACTGGTTTTGTCTCTAGACAAAACCTGCGTGAGTAGGTTTAAATCAGCCTCGCTAGAGTGAAAAATCTTTGATCTATGGCTATGACTGTTTTCACATGATTTGCTTGCTGGGACCAGACACTGTCCATGCCCTTTCACTTTGCTATCAGATAGGTACACACAAAGGACCCGAAAGGCTGCCAGATGCACAGTTAATCATCATATTAGATAAGTAAAAGGTTCCAAGCATGCCTAATTAGAACTGCTATTTCTAATAGTTATTTGTTCTATGGTACCTTGTTGGGTAAATGCTCTACAAATCTTCTAATCTTTTCTGCAAATTAGTCAAAACTTTCTATAAATTGTAGCATCAGTTAAAAATCAATGATACAAAACTGTGTTTTTTTAAAACATAAGGCTGTTGCTATCGTGTACCTGACACGGGCCGATAAAATAAAGGGAGACAATACGGCAGTGCGCAGAGCACGTTAGTCAGTGCAGGGCAGGGAGCCTTGAGTTTTCGTCCTAGCTCGGCTGCAGATGATCGAAGTAAACCTGATCAAGTGACTGTCTCTACTTATTATTTTCTTGGTTGTAAAATGGGGATATGGATTAGGAGTTTTTTCTACCTTTTCTAGATACTGAAATCTTCAATATCCTGCCATAAGTTGAGTAAAGTTGTCATTCATGTCTTATTATTTGATTTCAAATCAGATCTTTCTGCAAAAATGTAGACTTCAGTGATGCTTTACTATAGGTACATGAACTTTTTTTAACATTAAAAAATCATAGAAAAGAATAAGCTTACAGGTGGTTGTGTTTCACATTTTAGATTTAAGGAAAATAAATTACAAATTATAGATTTTAGACAGTTGCGAGGGACAACCAAACAGCAACTGGAATAAATTCTGAGAGTATGATTATTGTTGGTAGGCGTTCGGTCATGCAATGTGAAAACAAATCAGGCTGCATGTTCTCGTGTATATAGAAAAACATCGTTTAAAGGTGTCCACAAGGTTAGGAGGAATGCTTTTTTCTTAGGGTGAGTTGGCTCTCAATTTGTTGCTGGCATTTTCATTAAGATTATTTTGTAAATATTGGTTCTTTCCTTTTTGCGGGATGGGCAACATGAATTTTTATTTCTTTACTGTATTTTTTCCCATTACCAGTTAGTCCCCGTTCAGCCCCCCCCCCCCCCCAGCAATCACCACCCTGTTGTCTGCGTCCATGGGCCCTTTTTCCTCTTCGCTCAGTGCCTCCGCCCCTCTAACCGCCACCCCCCACTAGCTGTCATCTGCTTTCCATCTATGAGTCTGTTCTTGAAGCTAAAAAAAAATTCAAGTTCACAATTAACGTTTTTTAAAAAATGGTAATTATCAGTCTCCTCCTTAGGGAAATGACATTGCTCTGAGCCACTATAATATTACCATATTCACGTTGTGTTAAAAGATAGATCCAAGCAGGGAAATGGTTTTCAAAACATGCGTCACTAAAGTAAGTAAAGTTTTATACTGCTTTCTCGTGCTTTCCTCTTGTTTTCATCAGAAGATCTGACAAGCATAAAAGTGTTAACATCTTTTATTTTACAGATGTTCCTAGTTTTCCCTCAAACTGTAAAAGATGCTGTATCAGAGTAGCATGGTAGGAAATAATTTCAACACCTCTCTTCACTTACGCAGTAACTTATTGTCTAAGCTTGTGGGTATTTTTGGAAAGAGGGAAGTGAGGCAGGGAAAGACCTCATATTGAGACCTAATTGTTCTCCTTTGGAGATGCAGCTCAGCCAGCCTGTCTTCATACTATTAATTCTTTCTAAAATAGTTTTTCACTTGGCATAGTTATTTTTACTTCTATGTTGTGTTCGTTGGACGTTCCTCATTAATGCAATAGAAGTGCCAGGTGACCACTGAGAGATTTGTTGATGGACACTCTGTGGGTTTGCAAAGTGCAAACCTAAAAGACTAAGAGATGAGAAATGCATGGCTATTTGTGAATTTATGTTTTATCTCGCTTCACTTGAAAATTTATGAGTGGCGTGGCTTAAGGGTGCTGGAGTTGTGTGTTCCAGGGCTTGCCCCTACTGATAACACCCTTGTTGGCGTGAAAGTGCAATGCAAATTATGACAGTTACAACCTTCTGTTTTGTTTAACCTGTCAGTAGATTTCCTGGCTCAGTGCTGAGGGCAATGGTGTGTTCAACTAGTCCATATTCACCTAAACTTAAAAGGTCAGGTTTCTCCAGGCAAGCCTAGTCAAAGCCTAATTGATGAGGAGGGCATGGAGACAGAATTTACTGTTCTGTTGGCTAGTTTCATATCGTTAGGTTGTCCTGAAAGCATCAGGCAGTCACAGCCCCTTTCATGTAAGTGCTGACCCTAGACAGGAGCTGACAATCAAAGGAGGCAGCCACAGGAACCAGTGCAAGTAGACTATTGATTTTTCAGTTAGGTCTAAGTAGTTTGTAGTATGGGTAATGGGTGACAGAGGCAGGTATGTCATTATCAATGAGCTCCAGAACAGTAGCGACAACCCTCTCTCATATTTCCTTCAGCACTGACAGTATGCATCCAGAGGCGGTCAATAAATCGCCCAACCTTTAACTGACAAGTGACTTGGAGGTTTAGGTTGAGGGGTGGAAGTTATAGAGCTTAACTTCTCTACTTGAACATGTACTGGGTCTGGCAAGACAGTAATTATATTGTAAGTTTTTGGAGGTTTGTTTTGGATAGTCTCTGCACCTCTGAAAACCAGAGTTTGCCTTAAACCTTTTGAGAATTTAAGAAGCATATTTACTTAGTTAAGGAATAGATGAGCCGATCAGCTAGAAAGATACTCTGTAAGGTTGATTAAGGTAGTTTCTTAGGGTATAGTTTTGCTTTTATTGTAGATTAGATCCTTCTTTAATCATGATATTCCTGTTATAAAAGTTCAGCAGTTAGAAATTGCCTCTCAGAATCCTTTTTCTTAATCTCCTCTTAAATGTTTTAACTGCAAATTTTAAATAGAAAAAAAAAAAAAACTTGAACCATTTGTAAATATGATGTATTAGCCACCAAGCTGTTGCTATGTGACCTTCAAATTCGTTTTATATTACTTTCACAGTAAAATAGTCAGGAACGGAACACTTAATGATTCAAGTTTGAGGAATTATGGTTGCTTCTGAATTTAAAAAGAAGTAAGGCTGATTTTTGTTTTAAAAGCATTTCATATGGATATTTACCTTTAAAGAAGATACAATTTATGTTCACATAAATGCAAAAGCGTGACAGGTTTTGACTAGAAGTACACATGTTCTAAAAGGATATGAAATAATTTAGAGATATTTTAAATTTAAACCAATGTCTATTTTGTTACAAAACATAAGTTACATAAAGAGAAGATAATATTTATAACTAGAAGTGGGAGTTTCAGTTGCACCAGGTTCCTTGCAAACTATCACATGCTTACATTTTTCGAAAACTTTAAACAAATTGAAATAAAACAGAAAAGTAAATGTTTTTTAAAACTTCCTTAAATAACTTATCACTGTGATATCTTGTTTAACACTGTGATATTGTACAGAACCAGAGTTTAAGTCTAGTACCATCTAGCTGCAGAGCACCCTGCACGGCCACATGAATCATTTTCATTTGTCCAATGCAACTGAGACTGGAAATTCCTTTAAAAAAAGGAAAACTAACCAGCAGGTTGATGCACACTGGTAAGTATGGATGCTTAAATATTTTCTTAAGTTTTCAGTAATATGTCTGTGTGAAGACCCATCTTTTATTCTAAGGAGCAGAGAATATAAATTTGAAATGTAGTGAAAGATGGCTAAGTGAGGTGGTGTAATCTTAGTGTTAAGGAAGCTTTGCGATTATGTAATTTTTAGAGAAATTTTATTCCGATTTATTGAATTAATCACCTTTTGAGGCTTACAAATTGTTAAAGCATGAGTCCTTTTAGAATCAGCTTCTCTCTGTTTATTAATCATTCACTGCATCTGTTTTTTTCTATTGGATTACATAAAACATTTAGCTGAGAATCTTGTAACATTTATATTCTTAGCTGTGTTACAGATACTGCGTCTTTGGCTGTATTTGCAGTCTTTCCTGAATGGAGTGTTTTTTTCAGGAATAAAAAAAAAAAGCTGAAGAAAGAGGGACAAATTAAATTTTCATGAAAGAAAATCCTAATCAGCAGTGACAGTATAAGAGAAAGATGATTGCCACTTGGTCATTGTGGAGAGGCACTTAGATTTGGTGTCAGTGCTTCTGTTAATGATGACTAATGTCTTTCTTGGAGCAAGTGCATGCTCCCACTATTGCTACGGACTAGACAGAGAAGGCTCAGCAATAGGCACTACTCAGCAAAAGCGTTAGGTGCCCTACAACAAAGGCCCTTTAATGCAGTCAATTTGGCAGTCTCTATTATTCATAAATCACAAACATAATTCTAAGGTGTTTAACAACACATTTGAAACTATTTTATGTCAAGTACTAAAAGATGTTATTTTTAAATTAGACTGTAAAGAAACCAAGCAATGTGAATAAGATGTGCTCCCTATTTTGTTACCTGCAGGAATAGGCACATAACATACATTGCCACTGCATAGGATCACCTTGTGTTAAGAAAGTTTTAGAAAGAGACAGACTTGCAGCAGGTTTATTTCATTCTGCAATGCTGAATCCTGAATAAACACTTTTAGTTACAAAAAGAGAATGCATGACTCAAAAGATCTTTTTAAGATCTTTTAATCTTAAATATATTGGTTACAGAAAGAAGATGACAAGTGTTATTTCTTCAGATTTCCCCTACAGTGTAAGACCTTTCAGAAGGGCATTTGCAATGCTTGTCATATTTTTTCATATACATCTTACTGGCCTGACATGTCTTGAGAACCATGAGAACACAGATGTCATTGCATTCAGACAACACTAATTACTCTGGGATTTTTGCAGCCTCAGTGCCTGCATGTAACTGTCGATTATGATTGTTCATGCAGCCTACAGTGGGGACACTTTGCACACGAAAATAGGGAGGCACAAAAATAGTGAGATGGGCCTTTTAGTCAGTCCCCTATTGTTCTCCAGTATAACTTAGCAGAAAAAATTTCCTGACACATCAGTTTCATTCAGAATTTTGCATTTGAACCATGTTTTGGCAACATTTTCCTTTCTGAAGTAAGTGAAATCTATTATCCATCTGTTCTTTAACCTGCTTGAACAATCTTCCACATTACTTTGTCTTTAAGCTTCATGGGAAATTTCTTTCTGTAGCTTATAGTTTGAGAGAAACACTAATTGCGGTATGAGTCTTTTGAAAGTGACAGTGCAAAACAATAAATATGTATGATGTGTTCCTCCAGCCTGCAATTTAATGTTTAATGAGAAGCTGCAGCAAATATGGTTAGTCTCAATTTAGATAAGTGCAATCATCTTATGCTTTTAACACAGGTCAGTTCTTTTCTTTGTTTAATTTTCTCTGTAACATTCTGGATTTCAATTGATGATTCATGGTGTTTAGGTGGTTTTGAAATATCAGAGGTCAAATAGTGGTCAGATCTGGGCCCTCTGTATTAAATGTGAGGACCAAATACATGTTTTGGTGTAAAGCATAATCTGTGTTAATCACTGATTGAAAATAGAAAACTCCAATAATGTAACTTCATATGCTGATGAAGCAGAAATTGAGGCAGCTTGATCAAAGATGTATGATGAGATAAAACTGCAGTCTCTGCCGTACAGTTATAGTAATTATGACTAATGAACCGTCCAGTCTGGATGAAATGGCATGCCCACAGGGACTGTGTCCAATCAGTTGTGACTTATGCAAGCTGAACAAACCATTGATGGGGTTCCAAATTCTGTATCACAAGGAGAATGCTATTTATTATTAATATAACTTTTTTTAGGGTAATGTAAAGTGATTGGAAGTTATTGAAATATTGTTAAATATAAAATATAATTATTTTCCTCTTTTCATATATTTGTTTAAAACTAAACCCTTATTTTTTGCGACCTCTGTTTTACCTTTCCTTTCTTAAACACATTTAGGTCTGTACTCTCGTACTATTCTGTGACTTTCTACTTGTTCTCCTATTTTGCTCCTTTTGGATACGCCCTCTTTTTTAGAGGTATTGTTTACTTTTGTCAGGGTATATTGATCACTAATGAGGCATTTACTGTGTGCAAGCCCTGTTCAAGTGCTTTGCCTCTGTTAAGTCACAAAGCCTCCCAACAACCTTTTGAGGTAGGTGCTATCTATTATCACCATTTTATAGATGAAGAAACCTGAGATATGGGAAAGTTGAGTAACTTGCTCAAGGTTACATGCTCTTGTAAATTTTGGACTGCCTTGTGGAGGTTGGTCATAATCTTCTGGCTCAAATCTTTTTCTAAATTCCCCTAGCTTTCTTCTTTTCCAAACCAGGATTAATCTTTTGTTGTTTTCTGGCACCTGGCATCTCTACTATGGAATTTTAAAACTGAGGGCTGAGGTGCACTTCTAGAATAGTCCTTCATGTCCCTAACTTCTAGTCATGTTCAGGCCCCTAAACTCCTTCACTTGGTATACTTTAAGTGACTTGAGCTCTCTGGAGGGAGTTTAAGAATGCATGCTTTTGATGTGAATATACGAGGTCTGTCCTGAAGGTATCCAGCCATGTACTATGAAAAATAGAGACATTTATTGAAGATACAAGTAGGATAAACATTGTATGCAGGATAGTGACGGCTCAGTCCCCTTCAAAGCAGGCACTTTGGGGCCTCACACAGGTCTCCCAACTGCCATCAGCTGCCCTGTCATATTCTCATGAATCTCATGGATGGTGTGAAATTTCTTTCCTCTCGAAAGTGATTTTTGTTGTGGGAAAAGCCAGAAGTCACAGGGCACTCAGTCTGGGCTGTTAGTGGGGGTTGAGTCACTTGGGTGATTTGATGTTTCCCCAAAAAAACCCCTGCATGAGTTGTGATACATGAGAATGTGTACGGTCACATGGTATGAATGCTCACTCAGCAGCGCTTACCACCTCCACTGACTAGCACAGTGAAGCCGTCATTGTTCACGCATGCGCATTCCAATCCCCTCGCCTTGTCTGCCAGGTTACAGTGATGCAGTGCAAACTGTTCTCGTTATTAGCAATGGCTAGACTTTTTCCAGACAGACCTGGTGTATCTAAAATGTAATAAATGTGTCCGTTTAATTCAATCTGGAATCGGTACAATCTTTAAATTGTAATGAGAAAGTGACCTACTCTACTCATTCAGAAGAAAGTAAGTCGTGCTGGTAAAATAAGCTTGGTTAGTTTTCTTCTGAGATTATCCACACTAAAGGTTTTCTCATTAAACCAGGTGTAGTCCTCCTTTAATGATTTCTTATTCCCAGCACCTTATACACTACCTTTAGGTAGCAGGTATTCAATAAATATTTGTGGAAATAAGGAGGGAACAAAGGAAAGAAGGCAGAACTTTTCAGCAATTCAGCAGTTCTAGTTCCCTTGACAGGTTTTTACTTAGAGGAATAGAATAAAACAGGCTGTCATGCTATTTTTTCTTTAAAATCTTTAAAACCCTAACTGATCCACTTAGTTTCCCATTGACCCCCCCCTAGTCTGAAGTCTTTGTCTTTCCAGGCTGGCTTACATGCATCTGTCATGAAGTGCCCCTTGGAGAGTTCTCTGTTGATATTCCATTTACCCTCAATATCATACAGTTTGTTTATTTTTAAAATTAGTTTTAATTGATATGCTATTATAGTTGTCCCACTCCACCCAGCACCGCCCACCCCCTCAAGCAATCCTCACACCATTGTTCATGCCCATGGGTCATGTGTATAAGTTCTCTGGCTGCTCCCTTTCCTGTACTGTACTTTACATCCCATGGCTGTTCTGTAACTACCTATTTGTACGTCTTAATATCCTCACCTCTTCACCCATTTCCTCATTTCCCACTCCCGTCTGTCAACAATCAAAATACTCTCTGTATCCATGATTCTGTCTCTGTTCTTGTTTGCTTAGTTTATTTTTTAGATTCAGTTGTTGGTAGATATGTATTTATTGCCATTTTATCGTTCATAGTTTTGATCATCTTCTTCCTAAATAAGTCCCTTTAACATTTCACATAGTAATGGTTTAGTGATAAAGAACTCCTTTAGCTTTTTCTTGTCTGGAAAGCACTTCATCTGCCCTTCAGTTCTAAATGATATCTTTTCTGGGTAGAGGAATCTTGGCTCTAGGCTCCTGCTTTTTTTTGGTTGGGCCTGTAAATTGGGTGGGATGGAGTCTCAGAGGATCTCCAGGGCAGGGCAAACAGTGTTAGCTGGGTTGGTGGAGTCTCAGATGTGGCACCAGCCTGCAGGCTCTGTGGCTGTGCAGGACAAGGGCTCAGAAGGGGACAGTGGCCTCTGTCCACCTTTCTGTCTGAGAGAAAACTGTCCCCCAGCTCTCATCTCCCTGCCAGACATTTCAGTTCCTTCCTACATGTCACCGGTGACTTTCAAGCTGCTACCCTAGTGCTGGAGCTCAGAGAGAATGAATCTGATTAAGTCAGTGTGTGGGTTCTTTAAGAAGAGCTTCTTGGAACTCCAGTTTTTTTCCCACCAACTTAATCCCTGCTGGTTTTTGTAGCCAGGAATTACGGGGATTTGCCTTCCTGGTACTGGATCCCTGGACTGGGGGCCTGGTGTGGGGCTGGGACTCCTCGCTCCTGAGATACCCCTCCCGAATTTTTATCTACCACACACGGATGTGGGACCAGCCTGTTCTGTGTCTTCGCCCCTCCTACCAGTCTGGACGTCTGTGGCTTCTTTAATTCCGTAGCTGTCAGACTTCCATTCAACTTGATTTCTGAATGTTCTGAGTAATGGTTGTTGTATAATTTAGTTGTAATTTTGATATGGTTGTGTGAGGAGTCAGGCCATGTTTTCCTATGCTGCCATCTTGACCAGAAGTGTCAAACATTTTAATAAATGTTTTCGTTTTTGTTGTCTTCCCAATGTCATTATGCATGTATTCATCCATCTTTATTAACTTACCAATGTGAAAAGTTACTGAAAGGCAGATATTATCTTTAATTTATTTGATAGCGTGACTAGATACATCATACATGTTTAATAAATACCTTTAGGTTGATCAATAATTTTTTCCCCTTCCTGTTTCCCACAGATTTCTTCCTATTACCAAAGTCAAATTTTTAATGTGAGATTTCTAAAGGTAGTGTTCTGAGTCTGTTAAGACTCAGATGAAATGAGATTTATACAAGGATAATATTGAGCTCTTATTCTGTGCCAGGTACTATGCTAAGCACTTTGTCTTAATCCTCTCAGTAAATCTATAATGAGTTATATATCCTATTATTATCCCTATCTATAGAGCAACCAAGGCACAGATAGATCACATAACTTGGTTTATCCTGCATCTAAGAAGTAGCCGAGCATCGCTTGCAAAGATGGGTGACGGTTTATTTTAAAGCATCAACATTTTATTGGTGTCCTGTCGATGCCTTGTTCTTTCGTTTGTGAATGCCCCTTCTGCAGTAGTCTATGACACTTCATTAAATTCTGCTTTCCTACAGCTGATACCCATTGCAACCTACTTATCCTTGTCTTCTCAAGATATGCCAAAGCTCTCTTCTTTTCTTGTTGATTTTCAGAAGAGGAAGATAAAACCTTGGTGTCCTACTCTAACATGTTGTGACACGATCAGATAATGCAGAAGGAATAAGAGATCTCTGGCTCATGGTTTTTTGTTTTTTAAATTCATTGAGGACCAAATGAAAGCTGTCATTATTAGCATTTTATGCAAGTTTTAGGCAATGATTGCAGTGTAAACTGGTAGTCTGGTTAGGGAATTTCCAAAGCAATATGTAGTAAATGCTAGGAAAAATAGTGGAAATTTAAATCTGGTTTTATAGTGATTGGTATGTACATCCAGAGCTGTTTATAAGTGATAGAAATGGAGTTAATAAAAAGCTGTGTATTTTATGCTTAGGAAACATTGTGGCTTATAATGAGTCTTTATATAAAACTGAAACCACTGTGTTAGCAAAGAGGAAGCAGTTTACCAAATATAGTAAGCTCTCAGAAGTAAACTGACATCAATTTCAATTTTGTTTAGATTTCAGCCTTTACATAGAGATTGATGGCATTCTGTTTCATAAGTGCTGTAATGCTCACTGTGTATTTTAAAAAGTCATATCTATATTTTGTAAGAATTTAGTTATTCAAGTTCTTGCTCACTCAATAAAGGTCAGTTTACATTTAGCTAAACATTTTGCCGTGGTAAATACTACTTGTATTACTGAAAACATTTAGTCTAAAGTCGGTATCAGTTATTGATCTTACTTAAATGTTTAAGATTAAAATTACTTTAAAGCTTTTCTTAAATAATTTAATTAGAAATCTTTCATTAGGAGAAAGGTCTAATAAGATCCTAAAATGGCGTAACTAGTTATTTTGAAATGAGTTTCATTCAGAACTCATAAAAGGGCCATAAGATTCTTTGTTTACAAGGTTCTTATAGTGGAATATAAATGATATGTTTACATAATTAGGACATTAGTTATATTTGAAATATTTCAAAAGATATAATTTTAAATGAAAAGACACAAGAACATCTCTGTGCTATGATTTTACACATGCTGAAGTTGTGTTATATTCATGAAGGAAAACTTGAAGAAAATGGGCAAAAAATGAAAACGGTTAACATATATAAATAGTGGTTAACTTTTGGGAGATTTAATTTCTTTCATTGCTGACTTAATTCAGTAAATTTAAATACATACATACAAGTAAACATATTTCAAAGTATAGTATTTTAAAATTAGTCTTAGGTTGTATGGCTTTACCATATTTTCTTGTCCTTTATGTATTAAAGAAATAAGCCAGGATTCCATGGCAGCATATACTTTGCCATGGAAATTGTCAGCTGGAATTAATGGGAGAATCATTATATAAAAAATGTACATAAAATCTTGCTACTCTGCAGCGTTTTATGTGATCAACATAAAATATAGATTTTTAAAGAGAGTATTTTAGCCTTGTCATTATGTGATGCTAATATTAGTAAGTTCTGTTGTTATTATACTGCCAAGGTCTGTGTATCTCGGCTACTTACACATTTATCATAAGGTTAAAAAAAGATTATTTCAAACCAAACTTAATTTTGGGCAGCAGGGAAATACAGTGTCCCTACTAGATGTTTAGAAGATCTAGTAGCTCTCAGTTTAATGATGTTTGGATTGTTTAAATATTTGAAGGCCTTAATGTATTGAATATGGATAAATTTTGGGAAATATATTGTAGACTATGTATTATTATCAGTTCTGATATGACGTGTCAGTTCATGTTTGTTTAGTTCTCTCTGCTGACTATAACTTTCATACTAGAATGTTAAGAGCTTTTTTCCTCCCCTATCTTTTAAATATTTACCGAGAGTATACAGCTCAGGGGTGGGAAGGTTCCCTGTGTATGGAGAAAGTGAATTTGCGTGCCCATTGTCATTTAGCTGCCTATCGCAATGAGAGTATGTGTGTGACTGTGCTATCATTGTCTCTGCTAGCTCTCCATTCAGGTTTGCGTGTAGAGTGCATACACATAGTCTTCTACAGAAAAATTTAAGATTCCAGTTGCAAATAGGGAAAGAAATACCCTTGGAAAACAACCAGTGAATACTCAGCAACAATAAAAAGAGCTGAGGTGAGCAGAATATTATATGCTGATCGGTAGATTTGCAGACAGGGAAAAAAATGCATTGACTTAGCCTTGTGCATTTAAGGGCAATCTTGACTCAAGAGCCAAGAAACCCAGGAGATATCATCTGAGCAAAACCAGCAGGAAAGAATTAAACTGGGGACAACAGGAGGAAAGACAGTCGTCGGGATTGAGGGATAATGAGTGATACGGAGAGTAATGTGAGCAGAGCTGTTCACGGTGGGTGAAGTGCAATAATAGGTAGTAGAAAATTTCTGACGTCAAAAGTTCACATGGAAATTATATCTAAGCATGGGTTTGAATCTTCTGTGTGTATTCTTGGAGGTTGGGGTAAGTAGGTTGTTGGCTCAAAACAATAATTAATTCCCGTTATGATTCTCTTCGATTTTGATGATTATGTTTATTACACTTTCTATAAGAGAAAAGAAAATAGTATTAGTTTTGTATTGCAGCTGTAACAAATTGCCACAAGCTTAGTGGCTTGAACAGTATGGGTCGCTTGGGGCTAAAACCAAGGTATTGACAGGACTGCATTCGTTTCTGGAGGCTGTAGGGAGGAATTAATTCCCAGCCTTTTCCAGCTTCTAGGAGCCTCCCACATTTTTTAGCTCTGGTCGCTTCCTTCATCTTCAAAGCCACCAATCACAGGTTGAGGCTCCTTATAGAACATTACTCTGACCTGCTCTTTTGCCACCCTGTTGCACTTGGAAGGACCCTTGTAGTTCCATCGGGCACACTGGATGATCCAGGTTAACCTTCTTGTTTTAAGGTTAGCTAATTAGCAACCTTAATTCCAGCTGCAACCCTAACCCTCCTTGCCGTACACGATAACGTATGCATAGGTTCCAGAGGCTGGGACGTGAGCATCTTTGGGAAGGGAGCATTGCTCTGCCCACCTCAGGATACCATCATGGCTTAGAAGTATTTCCACCTGAAGGAATGCAGTGTTATAAATCTTCCATTGTTTAGAAAAAGTTCTTATCAAGAATAGCTCTTTCTCACTGATTTCAGAATAACAGTTTTATCATTTGAAGAGTGGGTTCAAAAATACAAAATTTGTGACAAAATTATTTTTTATTCTTGTTCAATTACAGTTGTCCCCATCCTCCTAGTACTCTCCCCTGCCCTACCCACCCCTTACCTCCCACATTCAGTCCCCTCCCCACATTGTTTTCGTCCACGGGTCCTTTATTCATGTTCCTTGCCTTGACCCTTCCCCTTCTTTCCCCTGTTCTCCCCCTCTCTCTCCTCTGGTTACTGTCAGTTTGTTCTTTATTTCTATGTGTTTGGTTCTCTTTTGCTTGCTTGTTTGTTTTGTCGATTAGGTTCCATTTATAGGTGAAATGATATGGTATTTGTCTTTCACCTCCTGGCTTATTCACTTAGCATAGTACTCTCCAGTTCCATCCATGCTGTTGTGAAGGGTATATGCTCCTTCTTTTTGCTGCTTGACATTCCATTGTGTAAATGTACCACATTTTTTTTGATCCACTCATTTACTAATGGGCACTTAAGCTATTTCTAGCACTTGGCTAGATAATAGTAAATAACGCTGCTATGAATATTGGGATGCATAGGTTCTTTTTAATTGATGTTTCAGGATTCTTAGGGTATAATCCCAGCAGTGGAGTTGCTGGGTCAAAAGGCAGTTCCATTTTTAGTTTTTTGAGGAAATTCCATACCTTTTTTCACAGTGGAAAACAACATTGCCACCAGCACTGTACTAGGGTTCCCTTTTCTCCACAACCTCTCCAGCACCTATTTGTTGATTTGTTTGTGATGGCCGTTCTGATCAGGTGAAGTGGTCTCTCATTGTGGTTTTAATTTGCATTTCTCTAATGGCTAGTAATGCTGAGCATCCTTTCATATGTCTCTGGGGCCTCTGTGTGTCCTCCTTGGAGAAATATCTGGTCAGGCCTTTGCCCATTTTCTAATTGGATTGTTTGTCTTTCTGGTGTGGAACTGTGTGAGTTCTTCATATATTTTAGAGCCTAAACCATTGTCCGAGGTATCACTGGCAAATATATTTTCCCATATGGTTGGTTTCCTTTTCATTTTGCTGATGTTTGGAAGACTTTTATTATTGTAATTTAGAGTAAAGGGTCACTTTAAAAATTGCTATTATAGTTCCAGGTAGCACTTACTAATTGTAACTCTTTTGATTGCTAATGCTTTGAGTTATGACTATAGACCTATATACTGTTCTACTAAGTATCAACTTGGACTTACTAATATTTGAACTGGGGAAACCCCTTCAAGAAGGGGCCAAATTTATGTTTGTGTACACTTGTTAATTAGTAACATTACCACTTTCAGCCAGTAGTGACACTAATGAAATAATAGTTAGAGGTCAGTTTCCGTATTGGCCAGTTAGCTTTCCTGTTTTTCAAAGATTTCTTATAGTTCTTGGTCAGAGCATATTGCAGGAGAAAGTAACTCTGGGAAGGATTTTAAAGCCCAAGCTTCACTGATGTTGGCTCAGGCTTATCACATATATGTCATATTTATCATATATGAAATGAAGAATTTTAAAAAAAAAATTGAATGTCTACCATTAACATTTTGCCAAATTTGTTTTATCATTTGCTCACTCCCCTTTTTATATACATATTCATGTATATGTATATACCCACATATACGTATGTAATATACATGTGTATATTTTTATTCTGAATTATTTGCATACATCATGATCCTTTTATCCCTAAATACTTCAGTGTGTATTTCCTAAGAATAGGAACATTTTCTTATTTATATAACCACAATAGTTATCAAATTTATCATTGCTATTAATAATACTTTCTTCCATCTACATTTTACTTTCCTCAGTTGACTAAATGATTTTCTTTATAACATTTTTTCCCCTTCAGTACTGGAATTAGTCTAGGATTAGGCATTACATTTAATTTCTTTAGTCTCCTTTAATCTGAAATATTTCCTCTGCCTTTGTCTTTTTGACATTGACATTTTAAAGAATACAGTTCTCCTCCTCCCTTCTTAAATAGAATAACTGTCATCTGAACTTATCTACTATGTTTTATGATAGATTTAGGTTATGCATCTAGCTGGAATGCTACGTGAGTAATTTGTCTTTCTGAAGAGTTTTACATCCAGAGGCACATGATGTCCATCTGCCTTCAATGCTGATATTAATTTTGATCAGCCAGTAAGAGTGTTGTCTAATTACTCCAGTATATTTAATATTTTTTCCTTTACAATTAATAAATAAAATATAGTGAGACCATGAAAATATCCTACTTATCATAGAAGGCTGGAATGAATCATGGGCACTGAATTAGAATCTGAGACTTCAATGTGAACTCCATGTTTAGCTTAATATAGATACAAATGGATATATATACATAGAGAAATAATTTATAGATGTGTATGTATACATGGGTTAGTATATATAATGTATATTTTTTAGCTTTGTTTGCTGAGAGGCTATAGAAGCAATGATACCCCAGCAGCAAAAAGCATACCCAATGCCCAGATCTGAGTTTCTAATACCATTTTCCAATAAAAGGAACTAGGGCTCCTGCAGAAATGGCTGGTTCTAGGGCTGGGGAAAGAATTACAAGGTGAGCCTGGAACATATTGTAGTGCCAGGAAGTTCTCACAAAACTGAAAAATGGGGTTATGTCAAAGGGACACAGCCCAGTGAGTGAGCTTGCAATGTCCAAAGCTGCAACGATTTGAACAGCAAAATAAATAAATGAGAATTCTGTTACAACCTGAAGTATAAAATAAATATCCATAAGTCTGTACTGATATATAAATAAGTACTTGAATAAGTAAATAGGGGAGAAGAGACAGATCTACTGTCTAGGAGAATCCCAACTAATCCCTGTAGATACTTCCTCCTAAACAAGGTGGAGCTGTGCTTAGTGACTGGCTTCCAAAGAGTGCAGAATAGAATGCAAAGAGGGGAAGGAACTGTGTGGTGGAGACCTGTCAAGCCTATGCCATAGCCAGGTGGTCAGGGTTAATACTGTCAGTGATACCATCTGACATGTGATGAGAATGGTACTGTACCTTTGTGGTCTTCCTCCTCCAAACCCATAATCCTAGTCTGACCATGAGGACATCAGACAAACCCAAACTGAAGGACACTGTACAAATGGCATCATCAGTACCTTTCAAACCTGTCAAGTCATCAAAAATAAGGAAGTCTTAGAAACTGTTAGAGCCCAGAGGAGCCTAAGGTGGCAGGAAAACAAAATGTAATGTATCTTGGATGAGATCTTGGAACTGAAAAAGGGCATTAGGGGGAAACTAATGAAATTATGTAAACTATGGAGTCTGCTGAGTAACTATTACAGTTCTTGCCTATTTCAGTCTTTACGGTGGTTACAAAATGATCATTTTCTAGTGTCAGCTCTTTTTTCACATTGATGAGTTGACATTATAATTTAACATAATACCTTTCTGTCTTACCCAGTGTACTTACCAACTCATTGTTGGTGTGGAGTCATTTTTTCATTATTTTCAGTGGTTAATAATTCATTAATGTCATAATCATTTTAGTTCTTCAGCTATTCCAGATTTGACCAGTAGAAGTCCCTTCAAGCTTGTGCTTATATCCTTTGAACATGCCCAGTCAACTTCTTGGGCACTTTTCTAACTTCATGGAAGACCAAGAGTTTCTAGGCTCATGTTGTATCTTCCTGCAACCCTGGAATCAGCTATTACTCTGAAGGGCCTTGATTGCTTTCAGTTGAGTATTACTGTTAGCAGCCAAGACGTGGGCAGTGGGTAAAACATAGTGAAGGAGAATGTACTTTTAATATTCTCTCTTTTTAATGATGGTGGGGCCCTTATTTTTGTGACATCTTGTTATTCAACTTTGTATTAAAGAAAAGTTTGCATATTACTTTGAGATCTTATTTTGTGGATTTGATGCCACATCTATAAGACATTAATTAAGCATTGCAAGATCACTTTGGAAGTAGCTTCTAATTTATACTCCACAACAATTGCAAATTGGATGACAATTTGCATTTGTATGGTGACAAAGATGTCTTTGAAAATGTCCAAATTGCATCGTGTTTATCTGCATCTTCAGAGTGTTTCTATAATTTATAAGTAATGCAAAACTTACTTTAGAGGGAAAAGTCTGGTGTTAGAAGGTTCAAATTTAATACAGAAGTTATCAGTGAATGTTAAGTAAATATAGAGGCTAATTACTTATTTGAATCCTTGCATATGTATAATCATTCATTTTGCAAAATTTTTAAATATCTGCTAATGCACCAGCTGTGTTGGATGCTGAGACTACATTAGTAAATATGAAATAGGCATGATTTGATTCTCCATGGAGTTTTAGACATTAATTGTGTAAGATATTTGAATATATTTAAACATCAAACATTGTAGCCCTTTAAAATACTTTATGATTTATTTTCAAACAAAATTTTTTTTTCAGCCCTGGCTGTGTAGCTCAGTTCATTAGAGTTTCATCCTTGATTATGCCAAGGTTGTGGGTTCTATCCCTGGTCAAGGCACATACAGAAACAACTAATGAATGAGTAAATTAGTGAAACAGCAAATCGATGCCTCCCTCCCTCCCTCATGCCCTCTCCCCTTCCCCTCTCCATCTCTCTCCTTCTCTCCCCCTCTTCCTCCTTCTCACTCTAAAATCAATTAAAATTAAAAAAAATTTTTTTAAGTCCCATCATTGAGATATAATGAGTTTTGACTTAGTTTACTGGATATTGAGCACAAATTTGTAAAAACAACTATTAACTGTATTGAATATATTAGAGTACAGTTTTATTTTTGAGATCTCATAAAACTTTATTTTGCTCAAATATTTTTTGATCCATTTACATATTAAGATACAATTGCTTGTCATTGTTCATATTTGAAGAAGTAGCTAGATATTACTTTATGAGTATAGATTAGGTAAATGTATGTTATTTTTACTAAAACCTGAGTACAGGTATGAATTGTTCTGGGTTGGCCAGAATATTAGTCTTAAGGTCTAAAGTAGTTTAAATAAATATCAGAATGTACAATTTGGGGTTGGTAGTGGCATTGTTGGGGGAGGGATGTGCGGGGGTGGGGAGAGAGAGAGAGAGAGAGAATTGCTCTTTTAAAATAAACATCTAAATAGTTCACCACAAAACCTGGAATTGATGGGAGTTTGTGTTGGTTTTATTTTCAGGTCCCCTGTGCCCTTGTTTAAACAATAATCCTAGACACTTTAAGGTTCATTAGGTCTTGTTTTCTATAATCAATATTTGCTGCTCTAAGTATAGGTTTAAACAGAATATTTAGAGTGATTTTTCTCTAATCCTTAATAAAATATAATCCCCCATATTTTTGTTGTAGATTTCTGTGTCTATAGGCCATACAACAGTATGTGGCACATATTTGGCATTCAAATTTGAAGAGTTGATGTGTAAATATTTTTCTTAAGCACTGACTATAATATAAAGAAAGCCCATTTTGCTTGCTATTCTAATGGATTTAATTTTTCAAATGGCAAAGAACATTAAGAAAGTTGGTAATACCTTATGCAAAAGGTTACATTCTTGAAAAACTTAGGTAGTAGAATTTTTTGAAGAATTTAAGACATTATGGGAAAATTAAGTTTAGAGGGACTGAGGTCAGCAGTGAACCTATGAAAAAGTCCTTTTCAGATTTTTATATTGCTAAAGTATATCGATGAAGTTTGTTACCTAAAGAAAATATAACCATTATTTTATACTTTGTTAGTCATGATTGATCCCGTGTTGTTAATTTCCATTTAGCATTCTTTATTTGCAGAAAACATTTTAGGATTTTTTCATCTATGTAGTTCCACTTAGATGCATGTATAGTAACTCTTGTTTTTCTGAACTTCTGGATTTAGCTTTCTCACTACCACTTAGTAATAGAAATGGCCAGGGACTGGGTCTTCGATATTTTTTTTAAAAGGGATTTTGAGGACCTCTCTTTAACCCAACTACCTACCCCTGTTTTCCCTTTCCCTTCCTGTCCCCCTCCCTTTGCCCTGTCAAACCCACAGCTGCAAAGTCTTGGTTCTACCCATAAACATCTCCTCACCAAAACACCTCCCCTTCTCAGCCATACTCGCATGCACGCATCTTTTTTTCCTTAGGCACCAGCTTGGTGTCTGTCCATCCAAAGGTCCTGCTTTCCACCATATATATTGTTATTCATTCCACAAATATGCTGAGAATGCAACCACCAAGAAGCGAGAGAGTGATGAACTTTGATAAATTTTTGTAGAAATTATATAAATGTGAACTTAATTTTTAAAGAAATACGCTTTTAAATTAAGGAACCTTTCCAGAGGTTTTGGCGAGAGAGAGAGAGAGAGAGAGAGAGAGAAGTTGTACAGGGCACTGATATTAGTGTGGGGGTTGGTATGATATTCTTAACTTTCTGACTTCCTTCTGGTGGATACTGGCGCAAACTGCTTTGGCATTCTGTCTTTTAAAGAGTACGCATGATGTAAAAAATATTTAACAAACTTTTTTGTGGTGCCTAAAACTCATTTTTGTTAGTGAATCAAAATGCTACTCTAATGTATCACTTACGAGAATTTTCTGTAGGAATCCAGCTTTGTCCCCAGAAGTTTTATTAATCTTTGTTATATTCCTCTGGTTGAATAATTTACCATATACATGTTTTATATACTTAGATGTTTAGTTACATATACATTTAGTATTAAATACTTTCTAACATAACAGAAGACCCAATGTTACACAAAGTCTGTGGTATGAAGACCCAATATTATACAAAGTCTGGGTAATCTCATGTAGAAAACCAAGATAATGATCAAGGCTTTCAGATAATAAACTATTTTCCATGTAAGGTTAATTGCTTCTTACTGAGCAGCAGATAAAGTCTTGAAGTTATTATTTGATGCCACTGAAACAGTAATTTATTGTGAATGAATACCCAAATGAAACATAATTTCTAACTCATCATAGTTTTTGGCCACCCATTTAAAACTAAACCATAAAGTATAGAAATTTAGCTAATGCATAAATGCAAATGGAATATGATTAAATACATTACACTTGACTAGGATATTTACATACTAACCAGTGAGGTTTACATACTAACTTATCTATAAGTAAAATGGCACAGAGGGAAAAACTAGTGGGATTTCTTAATTTTAGTGGGCTTCCAAAAGAGTGAATGTCTTTCTTTTATATTTTCAATCTGATTTCATAAGTAAGTCATTTTATTGGAGACACTTGTAGATTCTAATTTTTCTGAATCCTTTTCTGGTTTTTTCCACATAGCTGCTTTTGAAAAAGGCAGCAATCCTTCAGAATGAAGATGTTTTGGGGTATCATAAATAGAACAATGCAGCTACCCCTAAAATGGAACTTGCACACTCAAAAGTATTTTAAAATATATGATTTTTGTAAAATATTTTTATTCAATTAAATATTGTTTTTGAAATTCAGACTATGGTACTTAAAAGTTTTGCCTTATTAAAATTTTAGTAAAGTCACTCAACATGTATTAAGACTCTACTAATAGGCATGCCTTTGTACTAGGAATGTAGCTTAGTTTCCTGAAAACCAATTCTCTACTGTATTAAATCCCCCCAAACTGTTCGTTTGCTCTCTGCTTAGGTGCCATGCGTCGAATGGGCGGAGAGGGCGGAGGAAGGCTGCGGCGCCCGGCCCCTTGCGCCTTCACCTTTTTTCTCTGACTGCACCTTCAGTGTTTACCTTTGACCCGCACCCTTAGTGCTCTCAAGAGTCAGAATCTTACCCCGGAATGTGTGCCGACTTTCTTTTTTCCAGAAAAGGGTTCCTTCAGCTTCAACAGGAGAGATCTGGGACAGATGAATAGGTGTTTGTTCCTTAAAAAGTGGTTATGAACACTGGCCAATGAAATGTCACAGTTTTTTAAAGCTATTAAAGTCAATTTTCAACCAATATAATTAATACTGTTTAAATATGTAATGGTGACAAAATTATCCTAAATAAGATAAAATGTTGGAAACATAAATGACTTAGAAAAGAATTAGAAATCAGTATAAACTGAAAAATTCACATACAAAACACTAAAATTTTAGTTGTATTAGAAATAGGACCAGGCAATATGATCTTAGTTTTGAAAAACTGAACAGCTCTTAAAGTATTACTAAGAATATACTTATTAAATATATCTTAGAATTATGTATACATTAGAAGACTATAGTCATATATTTGATATATTCAAGAAGACTGTTCTTTAAATATTATAATTGGGTAATAGGTAATTTTGATAATTTAGGTGTTTATTTTTGGCAGAATGACTTTTGGAAAGTTGACTTCCTTTGCTTTGCAGAGCCTTTGCAGTGCAGTCATGGAAAAGCTTTCACAGGGCTTATTTTTTTCTGGAGCTATATATATAACCTTGAAAAATTTAATTGAACTTTTAAAGACTTAGTTGTCTCATATGTTGAAGCAGGTAATGGCGTCTACCGTGTAGGGTTATTGAGAGAATAAAATGAGATAATTCAGGTAGCAGTGTTAGCCCAAAGTCAGGCTCTTAGAAAGGGTTCAGTGAACGCGCAGTTATTAAGTAAGGATGAGGGTTCCAAAAACAAAGGGGATATTCTGTGAAGGATTACTTGAAATTCAGTCAATTTCCTAAAGAAACTTTTCCAAAACACCATCACTTAAATGACTAGTATTGATTTGTTTTTATTTTCTTTTAATGAAGACAAGTAGCCTACACATAATGTCAGATTTAATTGGAATATTGACCTCTCCTAACATTTCTCTTCCACTGTTTTGATAAAGAGTATGTAGATTTTTGAGAGATTAGTGTAGAGTTGGTAAGTACATTCTCGATTTCATTTTACTTTAGATAAGAGGCATGGCACTTTAAATGTTTTTGGTTCGGCAGGACAATGAGTGAGTGTGGACGGTAGTCCCAGCTCACTGTTGAAGACACTCCCGATGGTTCGACTTGCAGCCGTGGAAGGGGTGTATGACGGAAGTGAGCAGACCAGCCAGGGCCGCCTGGGGGTGGGGTGTGTGTGGAAGAAGCCAGCAGGGCAGCCGGTCAGGGGAGGAAGAGTGACCGCTGGTCAGTTGGTATCGGACGCCCTGTAAGAACAAAACGTGTTTTTGCTTAGAAATAAGCTTGTTTTATAGCAATGCTTCCATAGTATGTACAGGAATTAATTAAATAAATATATATATTTTAATGTTCTCCTTAGCCATTTAATAGGGAAAATACATGTGTAGAGTGGAGAGAATATAAAAAAGTATATTTAAGACATTTCCAATTGCTCCTTGGCAGAGCTGTTGTCAACTGAAGAAAAAGAAATGTAAGTTGTTTATAAAGCCCAAAATTATTAGTTAATAAATGCATTATTCTTCTTAGAGTAAAATTTTAATTTCACTTTTGCTCTGCCATATATATGGAAAGTTACCTGTTTAAGGAAGCAATTCATTTGTGTTCTGGATTTGATGAATTTAAGAGAGCCACATTTTAATTCTTGATTCCCTGAGGATTTTCTTTCACAATACCTTTCTCCTTTAAGTCCCTAAAACTACAGTCCTTTTGAGTGAATAGGGGCTATTTTATACACCACCCTGCTCCCAATCCAATTAAAGGTTCCATAATAGATGGATTAGGGGAAGTTTACTTCTTAGCAGAAATAAAGCTTTAGAAAAATGGTGCCCAGATAGCAAGAGGGAATGTGAGGGAAAGCGGAGAAAATTAAGGAGATAATGGTCAGTAATCTTAACTTGTCTGATGTTTGCGCTGCGCACAATATAGTGGACTTTTAAAATAAGGGGAACAATACTTCAGATTCTTTAACCATTTTGTTGCTGAAGTTTGGCTGTCTCTTCAATTTTCTTCACTTTTGCTTTTGTTATCTGCATCTTGGGCAAATATGTCTAATCCTTTATTTCAAGTGTCTGTGTGTTTTGTCGCATTTTCCTTTTCTTTTCTTTCTGTGTGTGAGTGATAGTGTTGGAAGGAGGTAAGGGGATGGAAAAGTTAATCTGGATAACAGTCTGCTTGCAGAATTATTAAAAATAATCTAATAGCCCTGGGTATACTTCAGATTTTATTTTTCAGTGTGTATTTATATATATGTATATTTCACATATTACAGGAATAATTTACACTTACAAGTATTTTTTTAAAATTTTGTTTCCATTAGTTTCTAATAGACATGCGAGATATTTGAGTATGGTGATTTATTTAGGCAACATTAAACCAACATAAAAATCCCAGAATTAATATTTTTGATTTAAAAATAAATGTTAATTTCCATTGCCAATCAGTTGAGTTTCTGCTTCAGATCTCTTGACATAAACTTGGAAGGTTTTTGCCTTAGCAAATCTGCTCATTTTTACCTATGAGATTACCTATGTTAAAGCCAAAATAAAGAGTCGACCACGGAAATTACGTTGTCCTATTATATCACACTTGGAGCCGTTAAATGAACTATTTCTAGTCTACGAAACACTGGTGCGCGTTTCTAAAACTAGTTTACGATGTACTTATTTTTAAAGCGGCTCTAGGACCTTCCTTCTCCAAGGACGGCGGACTGTGGGAAGGCTGAATGTGTAACGAGGCTGAGTGTTAAAGGCCGCTCTTATCCCCCAATTAACCCCAGGAGCGCTCTGGCATTCGTGTAAATCCACCCAAGTATTTTGAGTGAGGCCTAAAGGGCAAGCTGCAGGCTGCCTGTGAAAAATGTAAAAAGACTAACCTGCTAACAGACCCTGTGCAATGGGACAAAGAAAGTTTAATCCGTATTATGGTAAATGCAGGCTTAGTGTCCCAAAAGGGCTTTGCGGAGTGGAGCAAAACAAAGAAGGGGCAGCACTAATAAAAATCCGGTGCTTTTATTTTTATACACAAAATTGTTGCAAAAGAAAAACTGATAATAGCATTAAGAAAAGGTTTGAATGGTGGTTTTAAATATGATACTAAACATTGTATTTGTTCACCAATTGAATGCAGTTTGTTGTACATAAAGAAGCTAAAAGTAACATGTGCGGTGTGGCCATGTTAATATTGCTAAAGAAACCTTTGGTTGACTAGTATGATTTTAGAGCTTTAGTTCAAAGTCATAATATAGCAATAGCATTTCTTTTGCAAAATATACACGTACTTCTTGTATATGAAAAATGAGGATAAAAAAGACTTGTTTATTCAAGCTTAACTATAATAATTTACAGTAATTTTTATGTGCCTTCAGAGCTCTTGGGGAAACATGTTTTTGATTATATCTGTGATTGGGAATCAAATTAACTCTTTGCTCAGAAAAATTATCACTGAATTTTGCAAAGCTTAAATTTTATAACACTCAAAAATTAAGGATCAGGATTATTTTTACTCTACTAGGGAATAAAATGATGAATAACTATCCATAATGAGTCAAAAGAATTTGTTTTCATCATTGTTTAATCATTTTAATATGACTACCTTAATAAAGCCTTACGATGAGTTCTAATCTAAATCTTTAGCTCCAAACTTGAAATAATTTACTATCTTAGCCACTATTTAGAACATATATCGCTATTTAAAAGCATGAAATGGTTTCCGAGACTGTATGAGACAGTGTGTTCATCTAACTAACACTGAATTAGGTTGTAAATGCTTTGTTTCAAATATGTAAATTATAGTTATTTTTTAAAAATATGATTATGTCTCATAATAAAAACAGCATCCATGTATATAATTTTCAAGTGTAATAAGTAAATTAAAATAACTTGTAATGGACTTAATATTATCACAGATATTACAAAGAAAAAGGAGTTTCAAGAGTTGCTCTGAGATTATAGCAAGACAGAATATAGGAACTTATTTCATGATTGGTTGATAACATTCTTTTGACTGGAAACTTTTGAGATTATTTTTAAATACTACATTTTAGTTCATATATAAGCCAAAAATTTTCTGCAGTGTTTAGTAAGGATTCATTTTGCTGAGATTACCTTAATGATGATATTAATAATAAAGATATTAACAGTTTCTGACATTATTAAGTGCTTATTGGATATCCAGGTGTTCTACAACTTTGATTTCATTACACCTCACAACTCTCTGAGCTCTGAGGGACAGGCATTAATGTTCCCGAATTTACAGATGAGAACACTGAGGCTTTGTGACATTAAGCAACTTTCACAGCATCACATAAATGACCATTTGAACGTCAGTTTACGATACTGACTCCAAATTCACGACTTCTCACCCCATTACAACAAATTGAATGCCACGTCCAAGCATGTCACAGTTTGCCCTTCGTCTTCCTCCCTGCCCCCCTCCTGCCAGCCCCCTCCCTTTTCATTTTTCCTTGTCTGTCTCTTCCCTCTTTCTCCCCCCTCCCCTCCTCCTCCTCGCTTTCCTCCCTGGTTCCCTGCTGACCCGCCCTTTGTCCTTCTGATTATCAGAACATGTTACACTCATGGGAAGGGATTTGTAATGATGGGAAGAGAGTATAACATTTAAAATGAATATTACAGTACATAGTGAGCTTGCTGTAGCTTATATATATAAGGCAAATAATTTTGAAGTCAAATAATCGAAGGTAAGGCCCATATGTGTAGATATTGGGAATCCTACAGTGAGCAAGACAGACATGGTCTTCTTGGTGAACCTCACAGAGCTTACATTCCAGCGTGGAGTGGTCGCCAAGCAAGTCTAGGCCGCCATGGTGGCTGGGGTGGCAGGGGCGGCAGGGGCGGCCGAGGCGGTATGGGAACGCATGTCCTGTCCTCTAATGTGTTTGGGGGCGATAGGAGGAAGAGGGACTTCAGGGACAGCTAGATTGACAAAACGACGTTTAAACCGTGAAAGGAAGGGTGAGCAGGAATTTACTAGATAAATAGGGGAAGTATATTCCAGGCTCAGGGAGAGATGCCAGTGTGAGGGAGAGCCTGCCTGGGGGCGAGGAATGGAAAGCCGGGCAGGGGGTCGGACCTCAGCAGGTCACGGGCGAGAGCGCGGCGGGGAGGCGGCCACGCAGGGCGGGGAGGCAGCTGGACAGGGCGCGGGCGCTGGGGGCGGGAGCGGGCGCTCTTCTCAGCGCGGCGAGTGACCCCCGAAGAGATCTAAGCCAGTACTAACCCGGTCAGATTTGTTTACTTAAATTGTTAATTGAGGATGATGTTTGTATTTTCAGAGGACTCTGCTTTACACAGTACCTTTCATATTACCTTTAAAGCATGATATATGTGCATATCATATAGTATATTTATATTTATAGTATATTTAGTTGCCCTTTTATTATATAAATGACTGGTATTTATTGAGGCACTGCGATAATAAAATTATACACTTCAACAGATTAGGACAGGTTTGAGCATTTTGAAGTAATGCTTGTCTGGTACACTTGTTAAATAAGAAAACCCTTTTTTTGTGGCGGAAAGTGGTGGGAGGAAAATGGACACAATTGTACTTGAACAAGAATAAAATAATTTAAAAAAGACCCTTTTTTATTGAAAACCCTTTCTAGGGAAATAGTCATAGATAAAATGATCATACATGTCTATTTCTCTAGGATCCATCCAATTTTAAATATTTTATAGTTAGATGATTTGTCAAATGATATTTTCCCTACTTCTAGTTCAGAAAATATGTTTACCTTGCATAACAGTTTCTATAATTATCCTGAATTTCTAAAAAGATAAATGAAGGTTATTTTTACATCGTGTGCTTCAAGAAAATATTTTTTTAAAACAGGCAAATGGAAAGTGAATCATTTTCTAAACTACCTATTTGAACAAAATAAAAAGGAGTGAGCATGGCAAATTTTGTTCACGGAGTTGGCTTTTTTTTATCCTTACTAAGAACATGCTTAATGATTTTAGAGAGAGAGGGGCAGTGGATAGTATCTCCTTTCTAGGTGTGAAATGTTATTCCCAGACATTAAACAAATTCAGGATGTATTCCCTAGTGCAAGCTGCCTGCTGGCAACAAGATACAGGAGTTCAATGTGTGTACAGAGATAAGAATGACATGTAATTTGTGTTAGAATTTGACTGTTAATTGTGTATAAAGCTGTGGCCTTTTCAAGTCCAAACATTTGGCAGGGTTGTTAATTGGGGAAAAGAGGAAGTTTGAATGAAATTACATGTAGAAAGGTAGGCATTTACATAATTAGCAAAGCCCTTTTACTTAAATATTTGTCCATGTGGAGGGGGGGTAGATTTATATTTCTACTTAAATTTTTTTTTGTAATATGGATGACATTTTATTTGCATTTTTGGGTTTTAGTAGCATGTCTCAATATAAAATTATTTTGGTATAACTTTTTTTTAATCCTTACTGAGAACATGCTTATTGATTTTAGAGAGAGAGGGGAAGGGAGGAAGAAAGAGAGGGAGAGAAACATCGATGTGAGAGAGAAACATTGACTGGTTGCCTTTCTTATACGCCCTGATGGGGACTGAACCTGAAACCCAGGTATGTGCCCAGATGGGGCATCAAACTCACGACCTTTTGGTTTGTGAGATGATGCCCAGCCTTCTGAACCACACTGGCCAGGGCTGGTCTAACATTTTAATACCACCCAGATATTCCTAAGATTTTCTATAAAACTTTTAAAATTTCTTTTTAATATGCTTATGGCTATGTCATTACCAAATTCATAATTATGTTGAATCAAAATTCTGAAAATATTGGGTGACTTTAAGTTGTTTGATTCTGGATTTGTCCTTTAAGATCATTCTTACCTGCATGTTACAGGAAGCAGAAACTTTTCTAGAATCTTCGATTCTTTCTTTATCTTTTCATTACTTTATAATCATTTTCCTGTGCTTTTTTCTATGTAGCTGTAGAAAACAAACTCAGTATTGATTTTGTGGTAATAAAAAGACGGTAAAAATCATGTTTACAAGGGAGAGCTGTATATGATTTGGTCATAAGTTACATTTCTAGTGTTTAGCACAGTGTCTGGTATGCAGGTAAGTGCTTAATGAATATATCTCAAATGAAAGAAAAGGATAATAGCAATAACAAGAAAATAGTTGTAACATATGATGTGGTAAGAATTTTATATATGGTAACTCATGTAATTTGTCCAAAATTGCTGGCACTAGGTTTTAAACTCAGACAGTCTGATTCTAGAAATGATACTCTTACCTATATTGGTCATTGTGCCTCTGGGGAATTGGGGTTGGGTAGAAGAGGAGGAAAGGTAGAGGCATCTTTGTCAGGGAGGCAGTAAATCCATATACTTGAGATTTATTTCAAAAGCAAATAGTTGGTTCAAAATTACTATAAATTGTGAAATACCATTCTAAAGTACAACGCATGATTCAGACATATACAATGCTTTTATTGACTGATTTTAAAGAATGCAGTAGAAACTATAAAAATTATTTAAACATCTGAAATTGACACCTTTTGCTAAAGTAATTTTATATCTGATATATATTTTTCTTTTTAGTTGCCTATCAAAGAGAGACAGTGACTATATTTGGCATTATCTTCTCAACTATTGTATAAGACATAGTTTGAATAGGCCCTGCTCTGGTAGCTCAGTTGGTGAGAGCGTCATCTTGATACGCAGTATGGGTCTGATCCCTAGTCAGGGCACATACAAGAATCAACCTATGAACGCATAAATAAGTGGAACAGCAAACCAATCAATCTCTCTCTCTCAAATCAGTAAGAAGAAGAAGAAGAAGAAATGATTTGAATGAAAGTAATTTCACAGGCATATTTTAAGAAAACATTTAAGAAAGCTGACAGTACCCTAAACTTTGAAAGGCAGCAGTATTCTCAGCTTAAGTAACTCACACAAACACGTAATAATTTAACCTGGAGGTAGGACTCTAATAGTTAGATACAGTTTTGTCTAATGAGTTGTAATTGGAAGTTTGTGGATCAGATTTTGGGAATGTTTTTTACAGGTGGAGATGTCTCAGCTCAGACTTGTGTTTTGCTCTTTGTCTTTTTCCTTTCTCTTACTCCTTCCTGGAACTTAAAGTTAATAGCTGGAACAAGCCAAGATAATCGGAGACCTCAGACTTTATGTTCTTGAGCCACTGATCCAGTAACTGACTACCTTTGGATTACCTTTGTTATTTGACAGGAAATAAAAGTCCCTAATTTGTTTAAAACACTTTTTAGTTAGGTTTTACTCATAGACAAATGTACTGTAATTGATAGACCCAGCATTTAAAAAAATTATCATCATGATTTTTTAATTACTGCTCTGTATTAGTAATTGTAAAATTTATACTGAAAATCAGGAAAGTTGCCTTATTTTAAGTTGTACACCTATATGGGTAAAATTTTTAGGGCAACAAAAAAGCTTCAAATACTGGTTTAATGCTGTCTAGTTTCTAAGCAGGATGCTCTGTAAAGTTGATTTTGCTGATACAATATAGCCTTTCTTCTGAGGTTCTGTGGCTAAATAAATCTTCTGTTATGTAATTACACTAATTTATACAGTCCTTGCATATCACTGAGTTGGGTAATACCAACATTTAAACAGACTTAAAGGAAGACCATTTTTTGGAGAGCATAAGTTGCTGTTTTATTAAGGAATATAATTGCTTACCATTGAGCTACTTTGCAACTATAGTTAACTCAAGCTAGTTTTTAATGCCAGGAAGAATGCTTCAGTTTTATTGCTTTTCAAAATGTTTGATATACTATCCATAACATTATAGTATGATTTTGTGAATACAAAAATAATTCTCAGTTTATATTATTAAAATAACCATTAAACAGAATATTTGATACTTATTTATAAGTGACAGGAAATGTAATACAAAATACCTAGGAATAAGTTAGCAATGATTTAATTTAAAACTACTTAATATGCTCAAGTTACATCAAAACCATAACAATTAAAAACTAAAGAATAAAAGAACAAACAATAAAATAATTATTTAAAAAATTAAAGCAATATTTCTGAAGTACATAAATGTTTTTGTTCCCTCAATGATACTGTTTGATGGACTGACATTCTGAAAGATATTCCTCAAGTTCCGTTTTTGAAAAAAATACACAGTTCCAGCAGTGATAAAACAGTCTTGCATAATCTTTTCCGCAATACCGTCCTCACTTCCACTTACGAATTCTACGTGGAGTACCTCAGTTTCTATTCTTTAGACCATTTAACTTGTTGAGCAGGGTTCAGGCCTAAGTGATGTATAGTATCTGGCATGTTACTTGGACTAGAGTTGCGCCACAGACTTGGTGCCATTGCCAAGTAACTATCCAGAGCAGACATAGCCCTTACCATGCACTTAACAATTAAAACTAAGTTGATACTGTGAATTTTCTTTCAGCTTTTTAAGACTAAAGGCATTTATTTCAGTTCAGAACTCCTGCTCTGGGTTTATTTCAGAGTGTTTCCAATTTTTAGATGTCAGGAATTAGAATTCTGTTTTGAACTGAATAAAAAAAAAGTAGTCTAAATAAAGAATGGCAAATAAAAAACAGAAGTTCTTTAGAAATGGGGTTATTGATGTAAGAATATTTATGGCTAACATTTTACAGATGAAGAAATAGAGGTACAGAGATGTTAGTAGAGACAAAATTTAAATCTAGGCAGTTTGTTCCAGAGCCCATGCATTTTTAAGTTAATTCACTTAATTATTTTTAATGATGATGAATTTTGGGCTTTTTATTGAATTGTATTTTATAGGGAAAGTGCACAGACCTGTACTACTTTCTGACTTTTTGTAGACTGAACAGACTCCTGAAACCCGCAAGCAGAACAGGAAAGAACATTACCAGCGCCAAGAGCCCTCTGCGTGGCCCCTTCTGTCTCTGTTAAAATGAAAATGCTCAACCATTTTAAAATATATCAGATCACCAACTTCCCATTCCTAAACAGTTTTTTGTTTCTTTAGGATAATATAATTTCCTACCTTGACCAAAACAATATCATTGCCTAACAAAATTAATAATATTCCTTAACATTATATTATCCCTAATTTACATTTAAGCGTTGTCTTATCTTCAGAATATATTCCTTGTTATTTGTTGGCCCAAACTACCATCTGATCTAGGACTGGGCAGTGTATCTGGTTATTTTGTCTCATAAGTCTTTTTTTTTTTTATTCTCAAGTAACCCTTTATTCATGACACTTACTTGAACAGACTAGGCCATTTGTCCTGTGGAATGTCTCACCTTCTGCATTTATAAGTACGTATTTTTAGATAAATTATAACATAGGTCATATTATAGCTCAGGTCATAACATAGGTACCTCATATTGGAACACGTGCGGAGACACATAATATCTCCTGACCCGTCATTGGTCTCGCAAAGTTTCTGCTCTTCACCTGTCACCTCTGAACCTGGAGGTGTGATACTCGCACTCCTGTCTTCAGAACGCGGTGCTGTAAAGTATCTCTTTCTCACTGTCCTTTAGGCTATTTAGGAAACAATAACATATGAAAATGTTGAACGTTAAAAGATAATTTCTGTGTTCAATTTAAAATATCCTTAACTTCGCCTTGGCTGGGTGGCTCGGTTGGAACACCCTCCGGTGCGCCGAAAAGGTTGCGCCTCCCATTGAGGTCAGGACACGCGTGGGTTTGCGTCCCAGTGGGGCACGTACAGGTCAGGGCAACGGATCCATGTTTCTCTTCCTCACTTCTTCTCTAAAAGAGCAATTAAAAAAATATCCTCGAGTGAGGAAGAAGTAAGTAAATAAATAAAATATTCTTATCTTTGTTTTAAAGTAAATAGTTGTACAAAATATGGGGCAAAGCATTACCCGACTAACAAGAAAGCTTTAAGTAATGTGGTTTTTCTTAACCAGTAAGTTGGGAATACTGATTGCCAAAACAGTAATTAAAATGTGTTCTTGTTCCAATGGTGATATTAAAAATATATTTCAGTGTAGAAAGAGAACCAAGAAAGAGGAGAAAATTGAGAGGAATGAGTAAGCAATAAGGATAGATGAAGTAAGAGAAAGGTCAGGAATATAAAAAATAAAGCCATTAGTCTAAGTACAAAAATACATTAAAATGAAAATGTTGTTAAATTATCTCATTTTGCTATTGGCCATTAATTATATGAAATGTTGACTTAAAAAAAGAAATGGGCTTTCATCAGCGTGTCACAGTTTTATCGCACCGAGCCTGTCTGCACTGGAGCAAAACCTCTGCACAGTGGGCGGAGCCCTCACGGAGCCGCAGGTCGCCCGAGTCCTCACGGATCGATGAGCTCCTTTGCTTACAGGCAGTGGGGTCCAGTGTTGTTCGATGACATTTAGAGGTTGAAATCAAAACTGTTGCATACATGGACTTATTTATTGATTCCTTTTCAATTTTCACATGCTAAATATTAATAAAATGTTAATTTCTCCTTAAAAGGAAAAATATTTTTAATATATATTTTTAAGACATACAGTATAAACAGTAACATTCTCAAAGGTTCTCTGTAGGAAATGAGTACTTAATAATTTTAGCCTATCGTTACAATGTTTTTGTGTATTTTACAGAAAATAAGGATTACTTGTGGAAAACATAATGTAATTATGACATGTAATTCATGCTTACTATGACAGGTTTCTTAAAAATCTTACACTAACACAAGTGTAAAGTCATGTGAAAGGAGAGTAGACTTATTCATAGGGAATACTGGGTGATGTTCTAAAGAGACTTAAAACACGTGTAAATAAAAATCGATACCTGTTCTTGATTCTGCAGTACCAAAAAATAAGTAAACAATGCTATAAAATTAAAAACATTATAATTATTATACCTTATTTTGGATATTTTTGAGTCAAACAATTACGGCATAAAAGGGACACATCTTAGAAAAGGAACAGTGTAAGAAAATAGGCTTACAAGTACATTACAGGTATTTTTTCATAATAAATGTATTATTCTCAATGAGTAGTGTAGTTTGGGTTATCAAATATTGATATTAGGTCAATTGCTAAATTTCTTCCTAGAGTCAGAACATTTATTTTTAGGATGGTAGGAAGATAATATTCAATCAGTCTTTGATTATCTGGTTAAGTTTTCTAACATTTTCTGTAAGTGTAGTTTTTGTCAAATGGTAAGCATTCCCATTTACAAGGAGATAGAATATACCAACCTAAATTACTAGAAAATCTTTTCTCCATAATAATATAGCTGTTTTTACCCAGATAGTTTCAGGGCTGTTAGAATTCAGTATAAGTATTTGTTGTAATGTGTATAAAAATGTTATATGATTTTAATAGTTTTTTTCTCTTTAGAAAACCATAGTCTAATTATATATTAAATGTATATATCCATTCAAAAGGTTAGTCTTTAAAATCTTAAATCATTATGTCTTCCTATTTTATGTATATTTCCATTCTTTCTGTTTTATATGACAGTTATAGACTCCTTCGCTAATAGGGCTTACATTTGAAGATAAGGCTGCATGTAAACAAATTAACTTTTTTAAAAAATAGAGAGCAATTTCATCTGTAATAATGTACCAATTCATAAATTATCACTGGTATTTTTTTCTTAAAGATAAATGACACATCATATAACACATATTATTAGGTACTCTAGATGTCTGTGTTCTGGGAGATAAGGCTCTTGTATTATTATACTCTAATAAAATGAGTTAATGTTTTAGTATTATCGATAAAAGAGCCCTTGGATATATTTAATAACTGAACTGAGAAACACTTAATTTTAGTTGTCTGTAGCAATATAGCACAAATTCTCCTGTAAAACAAATTGCACTTTTGGAATATATTTTAATGTGTATTCAACAAAGGAGAAAATGAGGTGATTGAAGTTCAATTTGTAGCATGTTATTAACCATTTCCGCTTGACTAGATGAGTAAAAGGATAATGGATGAGGGTTTTATTATTACCTTTCTGCTAAAATGAAGTGGTATAAAAGATAAGGTGATGAGATTAATGAACATAAGGAAAAGGAGTAATCAATCAAGCTCCAAGAAGGAGGTGAGAAAGACAAGTTAAGATGGGTTAGAACTCGCCATACAAAAGGCAGAGTTTATCATGCAGTCTTTACTAAACTGTTGAAAACTAATGGTTGTGGCTAGAGGACATAACTAAACTAGCAAGATGATACTTAATCAAACATGCATGAATTTGCATTTAGGTTTCCATGGTTCACATGGCAGAGAGCCAGCACAATAGTTGAATTTCTTATATTTGAGAGCTGGAAAGTTTGTCTTTTGAGTCACCGTGCTGTGTCTTGAATGATTAGAACCTAAATGTAAGCCCGTGCATTTACAGTGACACAGAGAGTGTCACTTGTCCAAGTCTCCTTAGTTTCATATTTATTGTTCGTACTTTTAATGAAGATTTCAGAAGGACAGAGTAGGTTGTGGAGTTGTTCATTTCATAACAGTATTAATTTAGACCGTGCCATCCGTTTATTCAACAAAATTTGTTGAGTGTCTGTTGTGTGCCAGGAACTCTATTCTAATTGTCGAGACTGTACCAGTGAAGAAACATGGACAACATACTTCTCTCATTGAGCTTATAGTTTGGTAGGGATAGACATACAAAGAGATATGTGTGTCCGTTGGTAAGAATTACCGAAGGGAAAAGTAAAGCAGTAATGCCTCTCTAATAGCGCGCAGTTTCAGAAGAAACCTGAATGAAGCGAGGGAACGAGCCAGTGAGGGCCGGATAAGGAAAGAACATTCTAGGCAAAGAGAACAGTAAGTGCAAATGCCTGGAGGCAGAAGGACTATGGGAACAGCAAGGAAGCACAGCATTTCTGTGAGGCTAGCAGAGTGGGACTGAGTTGCAAAAACTCTAGAAAAATGAGGAGTTATAAAATAAAGGCCAAAGTATTTTGTTTGTTTACAAGGATAAATTATGCATTCAACAAATCTTTATATCTCCTCCTAAGTCTGAGGACATACTAATGAGGACAGAAGTCCTTGCTCTTACTTAACTTCCATTCCAAAGGGATGAGGAAGAAAATAGTAAATAGATGGACAAGATAATTTCAGATAATACAGTGCTTTGAGGAAACAAAACTGGGTGTGATTGGCTTGGGAAGAGGGGCATCTGGGGATTCAGGTCTAAACGGTTCATGTTGCTTGTACTTTTCCCAATCTTAATCCTGAATTCAAATCACAGCAATGAGACTGTGGATACAAGTTTCTGAGCTTCTCTAGCCGTATAATTCTCACCTCACCTTATCATGATCAGAATTTAATGAGATACAGTGTATGTAAAGCACTTGGCACAGGGGCTTTTTCTTCTTGTTCATCTGCAATCTAAAAGACCGAGAAAAGAATCTTCCTTAGTAATTGTGTTGGTTCAGGTCCCCCCAGATCGAGATACTGAGACGGGTTCAAGTGCAAGTAGTTTGGGAAATTCAGGTGACAGCCGCAGGGAAGTGGGGAAACAATACAGGAAAGGCAGACAGTGATGGGCAGGTATTGGAGGCATTTAATACTATTGACATTTTCAGAAATAGTGCAAAATATGTCACAGTATTACCTTATCTGAGAGTTGAGGGAGCTGTAATTTTATATACCTTTCTTTTTTTTTAAGTCCTCACCTGAGGATATGTTTATTGATTTTAGAGAGAGAGGAAAGGGGGTGATGGGGGGGGGGAGAAACATCGATCAGTTGTCCTGCTCCGTGCTCAACCCAACCAGGGATCGAACCTGCAACCTAGGCATGCGCCCTGACTAGAAATCGAACCTGCGGCCTTGTTGGTGCCCAGGACAACAGTAAAACTGACCGAGCCACCCTTCCAGGACAGCACCTGCTTCTTCATTACAGTGAAGGGTTCCCAGTCTGGCCAATACTGCCTGCTGGCACTGAGATGTAGATGCTGGTAGCTGGGTGTCTCCAGGAGGACAGTGGGAGCCCCAAGGAATATGTGCAGGGTCCTCCCAACATCTTTTGCAGTAACTAAATCGTTTTTAGGCAACCAGGATTCCGGTGCAATTCAGTGTTTCTAAATTCATGTTTTCTTCATTTCCTTGATGATTCTTTTCCCAGATCATTTCTCCTCTTGTTTTCTCTAAACTTTCCTGACCATGACACTTTAGTAATTTCTTGGAGAATAGATGCCCCAAATGACCAACAGCCTTCATGTTTTGTGTCTGATGATGGACAATTCTCTTAAATTCACTTTCTGAATTTATACGAGCCATGAAGGGAATAAACCACATTACCTAAGATACGTTTCTCCTAATGCCAGAGAAGACTATTCAAATATTCAATATCAAAAGGTTCCAATATTAATACCTACCAAAATTGACAAAGATAGCTTGTTTTGCATTTTTGAATGCAAGGACTGTGAAAGAACATGATGATGTCTGACATTTATTTTTAAAATATTCTAGAAAGAAGGATATGATTGGAAACAGAAAAAATAGGATTGGCAAAATGGATAATTACTGAATCTAGGTGATGGATACATGGAAATTCATTATATTATTCTCTTTACTTTCGATGTAGGTTTGAAGTTTTCATTAAAAATAATGGAGAAAATAATTTACTGATTGTTACAATCCACCTTGTCTTACACTGAATTTGCTTTCAATGTAAGTTAATAATTTATTTTAAATGGGGGCTCAGTGACATCCCCAATCCTGTCATCACTCCTACTAATTTAACTAAGTGACAAAAAAAATGAAACAATGGAAATTCAATTTGAGATCAGCCCAGACTAGATTAGAGAAGTGTGTACTCCCTGGAAAGGCAGGGGGCCACGGGATAAGCGCAGTCGCAGTCCTGTTTTTACAAACACGCAGTCTTTCCTGTGCCAGTGAACCAATCACTTGGGGAACTGGTGAGTTCAGGAAGCCTAAACACAAACTTTACGGAAGGAATCCTGGGAACTGCCTACCATATATTACAGGTTTAATATATTTTGGTATGTGATACATAACAGTAAATGTTTTTCTATGGGAAAGGCGGCCTCCATACTCTTTAAGTCTTGGTGATACGTATGGCCCTGCTGTAGAGATGGATGTCAGGAGCCATAAGCTAAGGAGATTTAAATTTTAATTATTTTGCTTAGCTTCCTTCATTTGGTTCCGTGCACACCAAAAAGAAATTGACTTGTGCTTTGGTCTCTCATGTAAGTAGACGTAGAAGGAGTAATGTCTTATAAAGGACTGAAGTTCCCAGTTATTTTGCAACCATATTTTGTTGTTCGTTTTAAAACTTTGTTCTGTTTCTGACTTTCATTGCTTTTTGCTAACTATTTAAAAATACTCCTTTTTATTTTTAGGAAAGTAAGACCGTACGTACCTAAAATACCTAATGCTGCCAGCAGGCTTTTTATTACCTGAAAGCTATCCTCTGCTGCACACCTTGACACACTCCTCCAGTAACCTTGCTACCTTTTTACAAAACACAGACTTCTGCTATTTTTAAAAGTTATCAAGTTTAAACATTATATACAGGCTCTCTTTATGTGGAAACTGAGACCGCATCACTGTCATATTCCTTACAAATGCTTCCTCCCAGCCTTATTCTCTGTGTGTAAATACATCCCAAGCTTAAATCAGAAGTCAATGTGTACAGTATAGTGACTAGGTAAATAGTTCTCATTATTGAAAACTATGTAATAATGGTCGTCAAATGATATGTTGTTTCTATATTTTTACCTAAAGTTTCCCTGAGTCAGGGTTAGGTTAGGAAAAGCACACACTCCTTTACTCAGAGAGAAAGGATTTAATCCATGGAATGAGAGGCTGACATAACCAGCAGAAAACCATGGATGGTTTTTAAGAATGCGGATGTTCAGGAATTGCAGGGGAACCACAGCGACTTGTACCGGTTATCTCTGGCACCTGAAAGCCGCTGCCGCTGCCTTCAGGTGCCCCTGGAGAGCAGTGGCTTCTGCGTTTCCTCTGTCATCTAAGTCTTGTCCAAATGCTTTCATTGCCGGCTCTGAACTAAAATCTGCCGGCAAAGGATTGAGGACGTACAGTTTATAAGTTTCCAGTTCCTACTATACAGGCTAGAGCTTAGAACAGCAGAGATGGTGCTGAGAATAAAGAGCATTTCCCAGCACATTTTCGTTGTCTTTCATTTTTCTGCGCCAGCCTCGCAGGTTGGTTGTTTGCCTTTTGGGCTCTGCTCATTTCTTGTCTTAGGTTTTTGCCACATTGGAGTCTCTGTGTCCTAGATCCCATTCCTCCTGCTCCTTGGCTTATCACTCCCTCATTTTGCTAATGCTCATCCTCTGATAATTTCCTGGAAGTACAGAGGATATCTTTTATTTTTTAGTGTTTGAATATCTGAAATAATCTTTAGCCTTCCTCCCTGCCTGGTTGATGGTCTGACAGGGTTTAGCGCTGCGGGTAGAATAGCGCTTCCTTTGTTGCTGACACGGGCCTTCCTCTTAGAGGTTCCATCGCTGCTTTGAGGGCTAGTCCACTGCGATTGTGCTTTTGAATATATTTTTTTCTTTTTTGGAAAAAATCTTAGGACCTTTATCTCAATGCTCAATTTGTTATTTGCCTTTATATGGGTCCCATTTCATTCATTGTCATGGACACTCGGTAGAGCCTTCACATTTTGAGATTTGTGGCCTTTGAGTTTTGAAATTTTTTCCTTCTCTCTGCTCCCGAAATAGTGCATGTTCTGGATTCATCTTTAACTTCTGTGTATTTTCTTTCCTGTTTTTCTCTTTTTTTTACCTCCATATTCCTGTGACTTTTTTCAACTTTCTCTTTTAGTATTTTTGCTGAAGTGTTTATTTTTTAACTTAACATTTGAATTGTAGTAGTTCTTTTGTTTCTCTGTTGTTTTTTTTGGAGGGAGGAATACCGTCCTCTCTGTTAATATGGTTGTAAGATCTTCTATTAGGTATTATTTTTTTAAAGTTTCATTCTGTTCTCTGTATTTTATTTCTCTCTTAGAATTCATTTTTTTTCCTGTTTGTTTTGATCTCTGCTGTGTTGGAGCCTTTCCTCAGATTGCTTAGCTGCCAAGTGCAGCCCTTTCAAACCTATTTGGAAACTCTGTATTAGGCAGGTATGTTTCTCGGGCCTTTTCTATATTATTAGCACCCTGTGAGCCCTGCTATCTGTTCACAGATCAGCATCTGAATGCCTTTTTGTGGAGGGGGGAGGGAGGGGACACTATTCCGTTTCTCCAAAGAGTGTTTTTTTCCCTTGTAACCTCTATGAATGCCTATCTGTTGTGCTCCACACCTACAACTCATGCAAAATAGTGTTGACTGCAAACAGTTTTAGAAAAAACTCTTCTTCTCCCTGTCTGAGGGCTGTGTGCTGTGTCGGGGATGGGAGGTGGAGGGACAGAGAGGAGCGGAAGATGCACCGTGAGGCTGCGGGTAGTCTGAGAAGCAGCAAGGAGGAGTGGGGAGCTCGTGGCGTTCTCTTTTCTGTGGTGTTGCAGCCGTGCACCTGTCCCTATTCTCCACTGTGGCTGGGTCCCTCATTTATCAGCAAATGAATCTCAGGTTCCCCGTGGGTGAGGAGCCAGGAGAGAAAAAGAGTTAACTGGCTCTTTTCCGCTTGAGAGAGAGATTGGAGTGCAGCTAGTCTGTACAGACTTGAACCCGCCCTCCTCCTTTGGTAAACTCCCTTTCTGTGTTTCTCACTGAGAACCTTAGGAGGTCTGCAGAGTGGATTAGGTGACTTCCTATCAGTCCTGTTGGTGACTAGTTAGGCTGTGACTCATTCCTTTTGCTAAAAGAATGATTACCGGTATGTATCTTTATGTTTTCTGTGATGCTGTCTTCCTTTCAGTATTACTTCTGTTATTCTGCCTTTTTTATTCCTTTGTATTGATTTTATTGAGGTTTAGGTTAATAGGTATGAAGGCATTTGCCTGCAAGTAACTAAAACCCCAACTAAAAGTATTTTATAGAAATAGGAGCTGTATTTCTCACCTAACAGATAGTTATTGCTGTGGTTCAACTGTTCAGTCATGCTCAGTTATTTAACTCTTGTTTTGTTTCTCTTTCTGAATCTGTAAGATTAGTGAGTCAACTCTGGACTCTGTGGAATTTACCAAAGCAGTGCTACCCTATGAGTAGCTGTCTAGGTAACCAGCCAACCTCCCTCTGCAGATGTTTACTTCTTTCTTCTAATAGCAAGATAAGTAGTAAGAGAAAAGAGGTCAGAAATTTGAGGGGAACAAAATAAAGCTTACTTGAATAGAAAAAGAGGTGTATGCTTGTAAGGGTTCTGTTGCGTGCAACCTTAACATAATAGAATTTATGTACTCTTATTGAGACTGAAACACCAGATATTTAGAAGATGTCCTAGTGTAAAAAAAAAAGAAGTCAGATGTACGTAAATACTGAGCATTTAATTCGTGGTTTTCAAAATATATGAAATGTCTTTATCATATTACTGAATCTTGGTTTTTCAAACCTATGCTGTAATAACTTGATGACATTGTAACTAAAAGGAAGACTCCACACTGAAACAGAAACGTCAGCTCCGGTGAGCCTGCGTTTGCCCGCACTGGCGGTGGAGGTCTGCGGTTAGTGTGAATGATGACCTAATCTGTGTCAGAGGCAGGTCGGCCATTTATCTAGGACACAGCCCATTTTCACACACACAGTCACTGAGGCTGAATTATTTGCTATCTCAGTGCGTATTATAGATTGAACTTGAATCTCTGATAAATGGTCATCAAAGTAATGAATCTTTGGGACTATGAATAAAAGAACATAACTGAAAAAATACGAAACCAAAATGTGTTCTCTTAGAAGAAGAAGGGAAAAAAAAAAAAGCCAGAGTATTTCATCTGCTGCCTAGGAACAGCATAAAGTACTGTTTTGTTCAGTTTTTCAGATACGTAGACTATTAAAAGTTCCTTCTGAGGCTCATATAACTGATATGTTACATAAATATATTAGAAAAAATTAGATATAAATTTATTTTTAGTGATACAGATTTTAAAACTATTTAGAAAGAAATCTGCCCAAGATAGAATTAGAACTGTGTATTAGGACAATATATTAAGGAGATCTTGAACTTTCTGAAAAAATATCTATCTATATATCCATCTATATCTATATCTGCCACTCTTCACTTAGAATCTTTGCATTATTAACCTGTGTAAAAATGAATGTTTCTGTCAGGTTTTGGGGTTGAGATGGGAAGAAGCTAAGAGGACTTTTGGCCTTGGATGATTAGAATTCAGAAGTTTTATATGATTTAGTCACTTTTGGGGCAGAATACCTTTGAGCAAACCCAGGAATGGAACCAATACTTTCAACATTGTTTCAATGAGACTAATTGCTAGTGTAGAGATTGTGTTTTGAAATACACCACATTTGTAGGTTGAAGGGGCTGTCTGCCCTTAGCCTAAGAACAAGACTTAAGCAGCATTTTTTGCTTATGATGCTGCTTACTATACTTCTTCATCAATGAAATGTATACCTACAACTATAGAAGCCCTTAATAAATATAATATTAAGTTAAAGAAGCAAAGTTCACTTTATTGATAAATGTACAAAATACCCGAATTGTGCTTTTGAGTTGACTTATTTTTCCATTGAGTAGAACATAATGAAATCAGTGTTTATGTGGATTGGTCTTGAGTTAGTCCTCAGAAATTTTGGATTCAGATCAACCTGAGCATGCCCACTCCTCCCTTCATGTTTATTGAGGTAAAATTATGTTGAAATAAACAATGGAAGATGCCTGTGGGTTAATTTCTGTGGGGGAAAATGTAGAGAGTAATCATTTGCCTTAGTGTAAAGTGGTGTCAAGAAGGAAGATAGCATGGATTCTTAGTGATCCAACGGTACGGTCACATCAATCTCTGCTACTTCTGAACTGCTCCAAGTATTCCATTTTATGACTAAATATAAGAAGCACTCATAGGCGACTGCTCTGCTCTGTCCTTGGGTAATAAATACTGCTCCGTAGTTGTCTTAACAAAGCTTAAAACAGCCCTGAAAAGGACTCATCTGATCTACAAGTAAATTAGCTGTCTGCTAGAACAACACTTGACTCCTCTCTGAAGGAAGACAAAATCTGAACAAAATATTTGTGAGATCATAATGTTCAATGTACAAAAGTTACTAGACATGCCAAGAAGCAGATAAATATGATTCTAGGAGAAAAGTCATTCAATATCAAGAGTTGCAGATATGTTAGAGATTATGGAATTTAAAAAAACTATTACATATGTGTATGTGTACATATTTTACATCCATATATATGGATAGACAGATACCGTACTTCAGAAGATGGGACTTAATTTCACTCTACCCACTTCCCAGGAAGGGTGTGCTAGACTAATGACAGCTTCCAAAGAAGAGAGTAAGGGAAGCAAATAATAGTAACTTTACAGTGGAAAAATCTGACAAACGTTACTTAACCATGGGATGAATGTTACCATTACCAAGGCTGCCCCTTTGACATATGTCCTGTGACATGAGTGGAGAGGCGCCTCACCTCTGTGGTATTCCTAATGACAGCCCACAGCCCTGTTCTAATCATGAGAGAGACGACGGACAAGCCCGGAGGAGGAGCGGTGTGTGGAATTCCTGGCCAGCACTCTTCAAGGCTGTAAACGCTGTGCAAAGCGCAGCAAGACTGAGGGGCTGCCACACGGCCGAGGAGCCTGAGGGGCATGGAAAGTGAATGCAGTGCGGGGTTTTTTATTGGATCCTGGAGTGGGAACAGGACATGAATGGAGAAATCTGTGAAATCCAAATAAAATGTAGGGTTTAGTTAATAATAAGAATAGGTGAAGAAACTTTTTTTAAAAAAGTAGGAAAATGCTATTATACATATATTCAAAATTTAATGGAAAACGTGAACCCACTAAGGGAACCTGTAGAGAGCCTCAACACAAAAATGGAAAGTATAAAAAAGAGTGAGGTGGAAGTTTTAGAACTGAAACTTAAAATATTTAAAGTGAAAACTTTACTAGGTGGCTTAACAGCTTATTAGACGCTGCAAAAGAAAAAATCAGTGAAACTAAAGACAGGACAGAAGAAACTGAACGCAAGCGCAGGAGAAAAAAGTCATCTCATACACAGTGAAGAGAGCATGCGACAGCTGTCGGGTAATGTCAAGTGCTCTGACATACGCTGCAGTGGAAATACCAGAAGAAAATGTGTGTTCGGTATACAAACGTCATTTAAAATATTTGTTAATTTCTTAAAAGCCTGTTTATAGTAAATATAAGAATATATTGTGGGCCCTGGCTGGTGTGGCTTAGTTGGTTCAGTGCTGGCTTGCAAACCAAAAGGCCGCCTGTTCGATTCCCAGTCTGGGCAGATGCCTGGGTTGTGGGTTGGGTGCCTGGTTTGGCACATGGGAGAGGGGCAGCCGATTGCTGATTCTTTCCCTCTTTTTTCCCCTTCTCCTCTATCTAAAAAATAAATAAAATCTTAAATAAGAAAACCTTCAGAAAAAAGAATATGTAGTGGAATGTATAACATCTGCAGAATGACAATAAGTAAAAAACCAGGAAGAAACAGTATAAGTAATGGGAGGGTGAAAAGAACATACTGTTTTAGGATTATTACATTAATATGTCAAAGAGGTGCATCATTTGAAATTCATCTGTTGTAAGAAATATAAATAACCACTAAAAAATAAAACAAAGTGATACAGAAGATAAAACAGAATACTAAAAACTGCTCAATCCAAAAGAAGGTTGAAAGAAGAAAAAAAGAAATAAAGAATTAGAGAAAAAATAACTGGGAAGACCACTTGTTGGGTTACAAAAAAAGGTGCGTGTTGGTTTTCAGTTGCTATACCAAGCCCTACCAAGGTTGGTATTCCCTTGCTACACCAAGTCCCCAGTGCATGACTAGTAAAGACTGTGATCTCCATCTTAGGGGACAGACAGAAATCAGGAATAAAGATGTTAAAACTGGAAAGAGCTAAAGTCTTTATTTTCAAAGACATTGAGAGGGAAAACAGGCTGGTCCTAGGTGAAGAAGAGCTCAAAGAATCTATAGAAAAAATTTTGGAAACTTTAAAGAGAAAAAAGGTAAACAAATTAAACTCCAAAAACAATGAAAGAAAGGAAAGAAAAAAAGGTGACGTTTGTCCTCCATGACAAGATACAAAAACTGCTAAGAAAAGACATAGTCAAAATAAATTAGAAAATAATGGAATATCTTCTGTTTTTTGGATTTTAATGTTTTTCTGCATACATACATGAATAGTTTTATTACAAGTATAATCAACTCAACTCAATGTTGGGTTTTGGTTTTTTTTTCCTTTAATGCATGCTTTCCTGTTGCCTCGGTTCTTTCCTGTTCCTCCTCACTCCCATACCCTTTGGAGATCCTCTTCCCTCATACTTAACTGATATGTTAGCAATCTAGTATGTATCCTTTCATATTTTTGTTCATTTTCATAGAAACTTATGTGTTGTTTGGACATTTTTCATTGATTTACAAAAATGAAATCCCGTTATATATACTTCTTGGTATGTTGCTTTTCTCACTCTACTCTATATTGATGGTGGCTGTCCAGCCAAGCCTGCTGAAGTGGCTTTAATTCATTCTTTTCTGGGACCAAAGAAGGCATATCACAATTTTTCAACCATTTTCCTAATAACATGCATTGGATTTTACAGTCTTGTTTTCCATTTTTGTTTTTGTCATTATGAAAAATGTGGCTATTTTAATTTTAAATAAATAATGTAAGATTCCTTTCCAAAGGGGTTTTACATTTCATGTTTTTATCAGCAATGTACACATTTCTTTGCATTTCTGTCAGCAAAATGTATTATAGTTCTTTTAATTTTTGCTAGTCTGCTGGGTATAAAATGTTACTCATATTTTGTTCATTACTACTAATAAATTTGAGCACTTCAAAAATGTTAAACATTTGAATTCTATGAAAATTCCTTTTTAAATTCTCTATCTGTTTTCTTTACTATTTTCTTATGAATTTATAAATGTTCATTGTATGTTGTGGAAACCCTTTGCCTATCATGAAAGTTTTTCAAAATCTGTTTTTTGTCCCTTGATTTATTAATCATATCTGTACTATTTTATATATTTATAAAGTTATAGGTGTAAATGTTTTTAATAAATTCTGATTTCTGCTTATGGTTTAAAAGACCTTTTGCTTCTAGATTATATATGTAGTTATGGGAAGAACAATAGAGAGCCAACTATGTTCAGGCCATTGTACACCCAGTTGATTTACCTACCTGTTTACCGTATGTAGCACAGTGAGCTGGGCTATTTTGTGCATCACACCTGACACCTAAAAGAAAAGGAAATGAAATACCAAATACCAAATTGTTACAGCCCTGATGTTCTTAAAATCCATTTACTTATATAATTCTTTATTCCATCAGCATAACGTTTAAGGTAAGGTACTGCCCCTTACTAGTGTGTTTTCACCCTTACTCTGTCATATAAACTTTAAATATAGTTTTATGAAGCTTTTAAAAAGCGTCATTAGCATTCTAAATGCAAATATATTACATTTTATATGGACTTTTGGTAAATTTATATTTTAATGATGTTAAATTTTACTATTAAAAACTTTTGTTTCAGATGGTACCTTTTTTGTTTCCTAATATTTTACATTTTTCCTATAGCTGCTTGCTGGCTCTCATTAAAATTATTCTTGTGTGTTTAAGGTTTTTCTTGTTAAAATCATATTTTTTCCAATTTCTATGTCTAAGTGCCATTTACTGAAACAGAACGGATATTAATATTTTCATATTATATATTTATTTTTCTAATTGTAATTAGAGTGTTTTGGGTGTACTAGGAATTTCCTACCTTTTCTATGTTTATACCAGGTTTTCAGTTTTATTGTATTTCTGTATTATAAATTTTGCCATTTGACTGATGATTTTCCTAACACACACTAATGCTTACTATGTGCCAGGCACTATTTACTAGCCCCATATATATAAATTCAATTTTCAAAACAAGCATATGAGATGGACACTCTTATTTAGATTAGACTTTAGATGCTTAGCCCCGGGTCATATAGCTAATACCTATTGTTGGCTTTCAGTAAAGAGCCACATGTAATTGTTTCCATTTCTTATTTTACTAGTATTTTTTTCTTTAAAAATGCTTCCTGAGTTTGACCAAATGCCTTTTCCATAATTATTAAATGATTGCATAATATTTCCCTTTTAATTTGTTGATATCATGATTATGTTGTGGATTTTCTGATCGAACCCCTGTTGCAGTCTGAGAAAACGGCCTCCTTGGTAAATGTTATTTTTAACTACATTGCTGGATTTTACTTGCTGTGCATTATTTAGAAGTTCTGTATCTTTACTCAGTGATGACATTCCTTGTCAAGTTTCCTTTTTTAGAGTCTGGAATTTTCAGTACTAAAATGGTGCTGACATCATAGATAAATTATGGAGCTTCCTATTATTTCCCCCTTGGCCTAGGAATTTTTTTTTTTTTCTTAATTTAAGGTGAGGTAAAGGTTAGCTGTGAACCTGTTCTGTGAAAAATTATCTTGCTACAATCGTAGTAATGCCTCCAAGTACACTACCAGGCAAGTAATCTCAGATCACAGAACAGGACTCACAGGTTAAATTAAGATTCTCAAATCACATAGTTTATTAAATCAGTGTAAAGCACACTGTGAGGAAAAAAAAGGAAGTGAGGTGAACTAAGTTAATATACTTAGGATAGAATACAAGCAGACAGAGCAATTAAGTCCTATTCATACAACCTTTACATGCTTTCTCTCTTTCTCCGCTTCATCAGCCTTTCCTATGATACTATTACTATGAGTATCGCCTTGAGGTTTGGACAGGGAATGCACAGATAGAACATGCCCCAGGATGATGAAACACACTTGGTCTGTTGAAGAATTGCAGCAGCAAGTATCCCTGGCCACAGCTACAGCCTGCTGAATAGTGTGGCAAGCTAACACTTTATCCTGCCAAAAGTTCACGGATGCCAGCAGAGGATATGAGACTCCTGGGTCAGAGACAAAGACCTTTCTTACAGCACAACAAACAAAATGAGCATCATATTAGTGTGTATTCCCTTTTACCCCAAGTTTCCTGAAGTGACTTGGATGCGTACTGTGGACAGGATTGTGTCCCCTTCCACCCCCAATTCGTATGTTGAAACTCCTACCCCCCTTGTGACTGTATGTGGAGATAGGGTCTTTAAGGGATAATTAAGGTCTAATGAGGCCATGCTGTTGGCACCCTAATCCAATCAGACTTTGCCCGTATAAGATGAGGAGGAAAGATCTCCCTCTCCCTCCACCATGTGAGGATGCCGAGCAGGCAGAGGTCTGCAGGGCAGGAAGGGAGCTCTGCCAGCAACCAGGTCTGCGGGCTTCCTGGCCTTGGCCCCACCCTTCAGAGCTGTGAGAAGTGTATTTCTGCAGTTTAAGCCCCCAACACTGGACTGTTTTGTGTGCAGCCTGAGCAATCTAAGACAGGGGGCCCAGGTAGATGCTCTGCATCCCAGTTGAGCAATCTCAGTCTTCAGGAACCCAAAATGTGTATGTACTGTGGGCAGTAAAGTCTGGCCTTTGCCCCAAAGGGTTTCATTATCTTTATTGCACTGGATAATAAACAGACCTGCCCTTTGCTGCAAGGGAGACACTATCTCTTCCAAGGCTGTTCCATACAAACTTCCATTTATTTCTGTTCTCTGCTATATTTGAAGAGCAAAAGCACATTTCTTGATGGTATTCGAGGGTATTCCCTTTATTTAGTTTAAATTGTTTACTCAGAGACAATGAGTATCTAGCTACAGGCCAATATTCCTCTAACTTGAAGCTTTGGTTCATATATCTAGGGAGGGTTTTTAATAACCAGTATCAGACTAAGACTAAGTTCATGAAGTAAGAAATGGCATTGAGAAGAAAGATAGTTTGTGTTCACTGGTTGTTCTAAAAGTATATATTATAGAATATTCCAAAATATTTAAAATTAGACAGTTTTCATTGGTGTTGACTTAAATTTAACTCTTTGCTATTGAATAGAAAGCTCAGCTTTAGGGTCAGTATGTGGAATAATAGGCAAACATGCTTCATATCTTGAATTCTGTGACAATAGCATGTTATTGTTACAAGTTTTTGTGAAGTGACTAGGAATCTTTCCAATCAAAATAAAAAAATTATGAAGTATAATTTATATTACTGTTTTCCGCATATCATGCCTGTAAAGAAAAATTAAATATAAATGTTTTTGAAGAAAATTTGAATATTTTAAACATAAAAAACAAAATTGATTTTGAGGACTGAAAGTTAGAACAGTGGTAAACCATTTTGGGGAAAAATAGCTAAAGTAAGGAAATGTGTCAGCCTTTCTTGAATTGTAGGAGTATAGATTAATACATAAATTTATGCATATTTATGCTTAACTTGCCATATTAATAAAATGAAAGAGATTGATGTAATGATTATCTTTGCAAGGCATTTTTTGAATTAGACAAAACCCTTTACTGGATAAAGGTGTACTAAAAACTTGCTTAGGCACCAGACTATGTATCTTTTAATAATACTTTTAATACTTTAAAATACTGATTTTTTTTCCCTACAGATAGGTGATTTCTTTATCTCTTATACTAAAATTAGATGGATTTCACACTTTATGATCAAATTGACATTGTGATTTTATTATGTTTATATCTTAAAAGTTACCTCCAAACAGAAATATCTCTATTTTAATCCAGGTACTTAAGTTCATTCTACTCTTTTTCTTTAATATCTAGCTTTTTACCTCAAGTATTGTTATGAAAAATATAATGAACAGCAGTCATGTTCCTTAATATCATTCCTTAGTATTTCTTTTTGTGGTATATTTCTGACTTTTGTCTTAAAAAAATGAATCTGAAGATATAGTTTAAGTTAAACTAAATTAGAAATTAACAGGGTGATGGATAAATACCTTTGTCCTGATTCCTCATCACTGCAGTTGGCTTTTGACTAGTTAGAAAACGTATTACATGTTAGTTCAATGAGAGACATGAGAGACAGATTTTATGATACATCATTTAGAATGCAAATTGTTTTTAAGCTGAAGAATATCGGAAATAAAACAGAAGCAACTAAAGATTCTGATTATTTACAGGCCAATGGCTTAAAGGCGCATCACTCCAGCACAAATATTAAATTATGAAATGGGAATTTCAGTTTGCCATAAATCTGTCTGCCATAGCAGCTTAAAATAAAATAGTTTTGCCCATCTAAAGCAACATCAATTTGCCAGTCAGTGCTTCATGTATCAAAGAGCGTTCTGTGAAAATATCAATATCATTGGTTAATATAAATGAAATTAATTTTTAAAGCTGGGCTAAAGGTTGACATCTGAAAAATTGCATTACTTTGCAGAAGAGAAATTTCTGTCTTCTAGTGAAATTTCAGGTCATGAGGGCAAGTAATTTTCACAATCTTCAATGGGAGCCAGTGAAATATGAACTTCATTGTCACCTAGCCCCAAAGCGATAAGATAAAATGAGCTGATACATCATTTGCTGTGGTTTTATCATCTCCCTCAGTAATTGGAAGAGAAAACATAAGAGCGTATGCGCTTGTGTGCTCCCCACCTGTCCCTCCCAGCTGCCCCATCATCCACACCCAGGCTAAAACCATTTTAGCCCAATCAATACAGAGGTCACATAGCATTTTATTTATATATTTTTAATTTTTCATACTGACTAAACTGCCAAGTAGAACATTAGAGTAATGAATATGTTTAATTGAATTTGTCACCCATGAAAATACTAGGGAGAATACAGTACTACATCATAGTACTAGTAAGCAGAAGAAGGAAATTTACTGTAGAGATGAAAGTAAATAACTTATAATTAATTCAAAAGTTAATTTTCTTTTGTTTTTGTAATCATTATTCTGCTTTTCAAAGTATGGGGGCTCTGTATGCGTTTATGGATATGTGATTAATAAAACTGCCATGTTAGAGCTTCTATCAGAGTGAACTGTTATGTCATTTTTAAACTCAAAAAAGACTTTTAAGTTTTACTTTGAGAATCTATCTTTGAAAACTTAAAAGTTATGTGATTAGTGGTGAAGTAAATCCTTAAACCAAGTAGAATTTTATATTACTAGAATGAATTAAGTGCTATGTTTTGATATCAAGTTTCAGAGGAAATTGTGTGCAGCAAAATCTGAAGACTATGTTAATAATAGCGTGGCATGATTTTTAAATATTTGCTTAAAATTACTTTAAACTAGTTTGTAAAAATTTTAACTATTATAAATAAAAAATTTGAATATATATTTAATGGTGAGTTGATATTAGAATAGTTTTCAACATGTGTTTTTATTTTAAATACTATTTTATTCAAGGATTATATTAAGGTGTAATCTTTATAACTAATTTATAATTATGTTACATAAAATGGGATGCAGATATTTTCTAGAATTTCCTACCAGTGGTATTATTGCTTAATTGATGGTATAATTAGTTTATATTTTATATACTAAATTTAATACCTTTTTCTTGATGTTAGATATATCCTTAGTCTGAAAGTGGTTTTGTTGTAAATTTATGTATTTTTGATGCATATTATCTGATTTTACTTTTGTTGTCAGATTCTTCACAACTCAGTATGGAATTATCAGGAATTATCTCTTTAGAAATTGGCTAATATTTGGGATTAGGATATGTAATGCTAGCTCTAAAATTAAGAATATTATTTTAAAAATATACAGATTCCCAAAATATTTCTTATTTTTAAGGTAAAGAATTATTACTTTTTAATGTAATTCCCTTCCAAAAAGAATTTTAAAACATTTTAAATTTATTGAAGTTAGTTTTTTTTTTTAAAAAAACAAAACTTTATTTTTTTAACTTACATGGAACAGATATTGTTTTAATATCAGGGACTATTTTAAATCTACTTTTAAAAAAATGCCTGTTATTCAATGGAAAAGAGTTTCATGCACCTGGATAATAAAGGCATGTTTCTATTTTTGTTATTTAACACGGATGAGAAAACAAAAGAAATTATGGATAAATTCATAAGCTTTTCAAAATGAATGGTTAAAGGAAAGTAAAAAATGCTTTACTTTCAAGCTAGTAAGTGCAACAGGGTGAAGAAGTTTTCATGTGTATTCATAGTATACTATTTGAAGCGTAGGAAAAGGAAATGTGTGTATTATTAGGGGAAAATAATTTTTTCCAGATAAAAATTATAAAGAAGATATGGTAGCTATTTTTAATGTAAAAACAGTGTATGTGTGTGTGTATATTTAAAATTTACTTTTTTAATCTCTAATTCCCTCACCTCAGCATTTAATTAATAAATCATCTTGTTGAAAAAAATTATTAAAAAGTGAGAGTTGAATTTTCTACTAATAATACTACTAACAATATTAAAACAAGGTGATAAACATTCAAAGCAAGTGCTGTGGGCTTAAGGCTTTCAAGCTATTCTAGACTTCGGGTCATAACTGCAGAGCAATGGTAATGATACGGTTTCCATAGCAACTGATTCATTGGAGGGCTAGACCTCTGTCTAGGGTGCTGTCAGTGTATGTAGAGTTTCAGTGAACAGAAAGTCCCAAAGAAGGGTCTGCTTCCACCTAATCCAGTTTTAATTGAACTCTAGAGACTTTGAAGTGAAGCCTCGGACCAGGAATATACTATTCCAATAAGAAATAAACCCCTTGCTTAGCTAGACCTCAGCTGCTCTTCGGTACTGACACCTTTTCCTAATGAATACTTTAACGAAATGTTATTATATCAATTTCAGCTAGTAATTCTGTTAGTTAAGAGATTCTTTGTTTCTATTTTCAACCCTAGCTATCCTCACTATAAGTATAGATTTTCTTTCTTTCTTTCTTTCATTTTTTTTTTGAAGTCAGGGTAGTTTTTGTGTATAAGATTTTAATTTTTGATTCTTTTGGCAATTTTAAATAATTTTCTGTCTTTCCCTCCTGTTTCTCTGAGTTTTAAAACATTACTAGACCTGCTTATATTTAAGTTTGAAAGTATACTGTCTTATATTCAGTATGACACTTTGTCAGATTTGAAAACAATACAGAAAACGCTGGATGTTATTTATGAATATGAATGTACTAATAGTATAAAAACCTACATGGTCATGATAAACCTCAGAACAAGGATAGGGATCGGCTCTGACAAAAGGGGAAGACGGCATCAGCAAGGGTTCTACATGGGAGTTTCACCACTATCTAAAATGCTTTGTTAGATTTTTAAATGTATGCAATAATATGACAAAATGTTGGGATTTTATAAGGTCGAGTAGTGGGTTCTTGGGGCTTGGGTCATTTTCTGTAACTCTGAATGTGTTTGACATTTGGTAATAAAATTTCAAGCAGATTTAATAACTCTACTGCTTAAGGAATGGGATATAAATAGAATTTTTTGATTAATTGGAGAATTGATTTAGTACATTAAAAATGGACACAACAATTTTTAGTAGACTTATTTCTGTTAAAAATTTGAGCGTCCTAAAATATAAATAAATGTTTAGTTGTAGGACCATGCTCTTGGAATGATTGACATCACCATTATTAGCAACAGGTCCTATTATAGAGCTCTACAGTTATACAAGGTAGACTCTCCAGACCAGTGTGTGATATTCTGAACCTATCACTGTCCTTTGTTTTGTTTTGATTTTCTTCTTTCACCTCTAACCCAAGAGCAGGAACAAATGTAGTCGATTGCTGATTACAGTTTCTGATGAGTTCTAGTTTAATAGACATTAACACTTTTTTTTTTTTTTTTTTTTTTTTTAAGAAATGTGACAATGTACAGTGTATGTAAATTCTGGACGTCTGGATTAGAAAATCTGGGAGTAGGCCAGATTCTGCCACTGACTTCCCAAGGGGCTTTGTACTAAGCATTTAGCTTACGCGGTTTTTAGTTTCCCTGTTAGTAGTAGTTGGATGGCCTGGGGTGCAGGTGTTAAAGCATGTATTTTGGGTTCTCTACATTGAAAAGCCCGGGGCAAACTCAAATGTCCGTGGAAACCAGGGAGATGATAAGTGATGAGTGAACGAGTGGAGACGACCAGAACGAGAGTGCACGTTGGTTTTCACCATGTGGCCTCTAATTCTATGTTTGACAGACACTTCAGTTTTTCCTGAGGAACAAAACATCTGACTTTTACGTAAATACCTATTTTCTCAGGTACTTTCACGTACTTGAAGTTTTGTTAAATATCACATGTTCCAAACAAAATAAATGTGGGCCATGTATGGAGCATAGGCCACTATTCATCGATTGATTTAATCATTTGGAAACATCTACTTTGTGTCAGACATTGTTGTAGAAAATGGACATAGAGTGTATTCACAGTCTTTGCTATAATAGAACTTAGAGTTTAGTATTCTAGTGCCAAATAGAGGCAGTAGGTAAGAAACAGTAATCATTCAAGGTAGGTAATCGTAAGTGTTATGATGGAAACCTCATGAGTTTGGGGTAGGATTAGGTGGCAGTGGGGCTTAGATCCTGTGGCTTCTCTGAGAAGTTGACATGTGAGCAGAATTCTCAATGTGGGAGCGAATCCGCCCTGTGCTGCTGTGGGAGAACAGTCATTCCCAGCGGAGGGGAAAACAGGCACGGAGGCCCTGAGGGTGCATGAGTTGGGCTCCTGAGAAAGTCCCAGATGTAAGGCTTCTGTAAGCGATTATAAAGAGCTTCAGAGTTTATTGTGCATGTAATGCACAGCCACTGGCTGTATTAAATACACGAGTGATCAGATTTATATTTTTTAAAAAGTTTTCAGTGGTTCCCTGGTCATTGTAGACTCTAGAAGTAAGAACAGGAGACCAAGTGGAAGGCTGCTGCGGACTCTGGAGGCTGGGACCCCCCAACACCGCCCCCCGCCGGTCATGGGCGGGGAGGGGGAGATTGGGGTGCATGCAACCTCTGCTTTGAAAAAACCTCACTTGAGATAAACCTTGTGAGGAGCGCCCATATTTTTGTCCCCTCTATTCTCATTCATTTCTTATGATCTTAGGTATCGTTTGTATGAAAGAATTAGTAGTTCTCTCTCACCAGGTTTAAAACTGGAAGTGTGATTAGTTGTTTGGTCCTTTGAGTTTTTGTTTTGTTCCCCTAAAACACTGAGACTTAGAGTTTTATTCATCTTTCATTTCTAGATCCTGTGGTGACAGAAAGAGAATCACTTCTGTAAGAAAATCTAAATATTGATAGGTACTTAGTGAATTAAGTTGAAGAGTTGCTCCGTCCCCCTTCCCCCCAGAAACTTCATTTTGCGTTGAAGAATATAGATTAGTTTTCAGTTAAGAGCTTGAAAATGGAAATGGGTATAGAAAAGAAAGTTTTGTAGGATAAATTCTTACTATTCATTATTTTTATTCTCTTTGGCTATCCCATGTTTGTCCCTACAATGCAGTATCATAATCAAATGTTGTTTGATTTGTACTTTTTTATAGTAGTTACTTTTGAGAGCCATATCTTAAGTGTATAATGTGCTCTTAACGGATTTTCAGAGTTTTGCTAGCAAATGCTTCTCATTTTCTTTATTAATATTACATGAAGTACTGGTGTAAAGAAATTCCACATCTGGTTTTTCTTCAGCACCTTCATAATTAAGCTTTTGAAATGAACTTTTTGAAAAACAAAACTTGAATAACAAAGCAACAAAGTGGCTTAGGACTAAAGACAGGATTACTTTTCGTTGGCAAAGCATTCTAAGCTACTGCGTCTGTCACATGGGATGACAAGAATTGTAACAAGTTACTCTGACAACCACCTACTCCACAGAGAGATTATGCTGAGTTCATTTGCAGGTTTGTCTTTAGCCTCCCTGACAAAATGATACTTAACCTCTTATACAGTCAGTCCTTGTGCTTCCTGAATGAGTGACTGTTGCCTTAACAGTGCCCTTAAAAGGGTGATTTTCTCAAAAGTTATGAACTTAAGTATATTTTTGAAAGTATGTTAAAAAGTAATTCTGGCTTCATTAAAATCATGTTATATGAAGCTGAACTGTATAGGTGATCTGTAAGCATGTAGGACGTTCTCAGGTGTTCCTTCTTTTGAAGGTTTTATCTAAAATTTTCGGTAATATGACTCAAAAATCAGTCACTAAATAATGCAATATATATTTCCTGAAAAGAAATTGTATCACTGCTGTAAGAAGCTCCCAAATATATTTATCAGTAGCTGTTGTATAATTTTACTCGGCTTCCTTTCCATAAGTTGTGATCTGTTTTTTGAGTTTCCTTTCAAATTAATAACTGTCCACTTAATTCTTAGTAAGTATTTTTCTTAATAGAGCCTCTTAATGTTTTAATTGGGGGGACAAAAATCATTTTACTTACTTGGGATTATTTTTTTCCTCACCAGATCCTGGCATATACAGAAGGGCTTCATGGAAAATGGCTGTTCACAGAGATAAGATCAATCTTTTCTCGTCGTTACCTTTTGCAAAATACGGCCCTGGAGATCTTTATGGCAAACAGAGGTAATGTGTTGCAGAAGTCTGTTGTTACAGAGCTAACCTCCATCTCTTCAAGATTTCATTTTTGAATATACCATATTGCTTTCATTAGGTAGCAGTTTTGTAGTCCAGCCCCTGCCCTCCTGACCTCTCTTTTGACCCACATGCATCTTCACGGCCTTCCCCCGCCTTGGTCATTCTAAGAATTATTTGTAGTAGTTTTATTTTCCTGGCCATGTAACAAATTAGTTCAAGGATTTATGAATTCGGGGAATAAACTACGCATGTAATCAGTTGTGGAATTTTGATGTACTCAGTATTGCTCTGATGCTTAAACTCCTGGAAGGGGCTACATTCGGAGAGGGGAGAAGGGTAATCAAATGATTCGTACATTTATTTAATTTTTTGTCTAATCTATTGCCATTTATAAAGGGACCATCAGAAAATGCTTCTGAACTGTCCTGGTTGCTTTGTATTACATCATTCTTGAAAGAACTAAAATTCAATTTGTGGGTTTAGACTGGAACTTGGTGAAATTCATTAAGACAAGAGGGAGAGACAAGGTGAACTTGAAGGAAAAGCACCGTTCAGTGTGAGTGGAGGCTTAGTGCCTTACTGCACATACTCCTTGTACCAAAGTAGGTTGAAGGTTGTTGGGGTTTTTTTTTTCTCTTCCTATAGTCTACAAGTTGTCATTTTTTAAAAAAAATCTACACAAAAAAATATAGTCTATGCACACATTTTTTTCCCCCTTTATGAAATCATGTGTCTTTAGGGATTACAGGTTTCTTTAGGTAAAGATGTTTACCCGTTTCCTATTTGGTCTCTTCCCCCTGAACACATACCTTTTTCTTAGTGTAAACATTATTCTTCCAGGCAAATAATCAAGTGAATGTTTCACATTTTAGTCCAGTCTGCATTCTTGCTGTCCCAAAGGGCTTTCCAACTTATAGTATTTATTGCTTGCTCATTCTCATTCATTTTTCTTCTTTGAAATTTTTTATGCATCCTTGCTTTTGTATGTGTTTTTCTGTTGCCTTTTCCTCATTATCTAGGTCATTTGCCATAGTCTGTGAATAGTTTTTCTTTAGTTTTTTAATTTTTCCCTGTATTCAGTGTGATAATGGATATGTAAAGATGGCTTATTAAAAAGGTATGTTGGGTATGTATACGACGCTGTGAATGTGTTTCAGCGAATAACCATGTACTTTTTACCTGAAACATGTTGGTAATGCTAGTGTTTGAAAGCAAGGTGAGCATGCATAGCTTATATATGATTCTGATACTGAAAATAATATACTTAAAATTTCAAGTCTGACCAAAATAATATTTTCTAAATTCTCTTATGACTTTATGACTGTTATTTTCATATTTTTAAGGATACAGATTATAGGTGCCTGTAATAAGTTAACATTTATATGCTAAATATGTTTATATATTGGTGTATGTTTCTTGATATTCCCAAAATGTATACTTATTGAAATAAAAATGATTAGAAAGCATTTAAATTTAATTATTAACTGTAGAGGAAGATTTTTCCTTTAGGTCACATATTATTCTGGATTATATGGACATACGTGTATAAACATATAAACATTATAAAGAGAATACTTGTAAAATTGTTCATCATTGAATATAAATATAGCTGACAGTTTAGTTAGCTGTATCTGTAGTCTCTTTTGGTTTTAGGTTATTAACCATTTAAAGTTAAAATTTTAAACAGTTTTTATAGAAATTCATAGATATATGGTTAACTCACCAAAATTCAATTTTGTGAGTTCATCTTGTAGCTAGATAATCTCAGTTTCATGTCACATTAATGCAACAACAGATGTTACAATTCTGACAGTATTTAGAGAAGGAATTGTGTGTGGTATAGGAATTTATAAGTGAAATGGATATTACCTCTGATATATTAATACTAAAACTTGACTGTAATAAAAACAATAACGCCAAGAATTGTATTTAATAAATACCTGAATTGTAAGTATAAAGGAAATCATGTTGTGTTCTAATTTTTAAAAATTATTTTTCATAGTTGCTGTAATGTTCAACTTCCCAGACCCCGCAACAGTAAAGAAAGTGGTTAACCACCTACCCCGTGTCGGCGTTGGGACGTGTTTTGGATTGCCGCAAACCAGGTGCTGTCTCATATGAGAAAAATATGAAAAATAATCTGTATTAACATGTGTCCTTACATGTTTTGAAATGCATGAGCATCTGTTTAATGTTTCATGGTAAATGATTATTGGTGTATTGTTTTGAGTCAACTTTTGTCTGAAGGAACTAGAAAAAGAGTAGCAAATATAAACCAAAGTGAGCTGAAAAAACAAGCATAAAGGTGTAATGTCAATGAAAAAGCAAGCAAATGCAATAAAGAAAAATTAATTTAATGAAAAGTCATTTTTTATGTAAAGATTAATAAACATATATACAAAACCTATAAATAAAAAGAAAGAAGATACAAGTTACCCATAGCAAGAACGAAAGAGAGGATATCACTATAATTTTCTTTCATAGTAGGTACTGATTCATCATTAATTCAACATTTTTGTTAACTAATCTAAGGAGTGGTAAGACTGAACCAGTGGGATTTTTCTGTTGATTGCTTGAAACATAGTAGCTGTAGCAATTTAGTTTACTTTTTCCATACCTAATTTTGGACTGATTTGAGTTGCTTTGATTAGTGTTTATTTCAAAATTGTAAAAGTAAGATCTTGTTACAAATGCACTTGAAACAGAATGAACAACAGTCAGGATGTTGGTCATCCCAGGGCTGGAGGGCTTCCCAAGGTGGGGCCCTCCCCTTGGCAGTATGTGGTTCCCTGCCAAGCCTGCTTCTCCCTGGGCCGCTTGTGTGTCTGCCCTACGTGGGAGCTGACTTCCCCCAGAGCGAGTGACCGCGGAGGGAATGAGGCAGATGCCCCAGTGTCTTTTTTATGACACACTCTTGTTAGTCGTGTGCCATATTTTCTCCTACTTTGTATTTGTTACGAGTGAGTCATTAAAGACAGCCCAGGTTCCAGGGGAGAAGAATCAAACTCCACCTTTTGAAGAGAAAATATCAGAGAATTTGTGGATGTATTTGAAAACTACCACAGATCACAACTTTTATGTGAACAGGGCACATAAAGTGGCCTTTCTGGATTAAAAGCAATACTTGCTTTACAGTGTTAATCAGGATTTTGATTAGATAATTTTATACTTTAATGGGAACTTTCAGGGTTCAGAAGGAAGCAACGCATAATTGTATGGTAGATTTTCATATCTTAATAATAAACATCTTTTTCCTACTAATTATCTTTTTAGTGTAAAAAATTTTACTTATCACATAATATGTGTTATACTTCGGGACTTTTTGTAATGCTTTCCTACAGTTAAAGCTAAAAGTCTTAATAAATAAATCACTTTAATAGATTTTTAGCACTTACAGTGGTATATTCTGTATTCATACAATGGAATATTATTCAGCAATCAAAATAAATGAACTACTAGTAATACTTGCTACCACACTGATGAATCTCAAAAACCTGACAGTTAGTAAAAGAAAAGCCTGATGCAAAAGACTACACATGTCTAATTCTATTTATCGGAAATGTCCAGAAAAGGTAAGTTTATAGAGACAGAAAGCAGACTGATAATTGCCTAGAGCTGGGGATAGGAATGGTGAGTAAATATAAATAGGCACAAGTTCTTGGGGTGAAAATGTTCTCAAGTGCGTGGCGGTGACATTTGCACAACTCTAGAAATTTACTTTAAAAAAATCATGGAACAGTACAATTACAATGGGTAAATTTTGCGGTACATAAGTTATGCCTTTGTAAATAAAGCTTTTCAAAAAATAGCTACCTTGCCCTGACCGGCGTGGCTCAGTGGGTCGGGTGTCGTTCTGCAAAGCGAGTGGTGGCTGCTGGTTGATTCCCATCAGGCCAGGGCACATGCCTGGGTCATCAGTCCCACCCCCAGTGGGGGTCCATACGGGAGGCGACTGATTGATGCTTCTCACTCACACTGATGTTTCTCTCCTTCCCTTCTCTCTTCAAAAGGAAAAATAAAATCCTTTAAAAAAAGATAGCTACTTTATTCTTAGGTGTAGGAGAACTGTGACAACATACTTATCTGAGATTCTATGCCCTGAATATAATAATTAATCTGCTACTGATTTCCCAGCCCTACTTATTATTGGTCAGTTATATCCACTGATGTTTATATTGAATTAAGAAAACATTATATTGGTCTTCTATTAAGCTGTATAAATATTTATTTCTTATCTCTTTCCTACCCCTTGAATCAACAGCTCAAGAGTTTACAGTCCCCGCTGTCCTGTTATAGAGGGTGTGCAAACGTAATATTAAGCTGTATAGTGTCCAAATGTGTTGTCTTTATGTAATGACTATTAAAATTGATAAAGATGTGAATACAGTTTTATGTGTATTTCTCAGTTACTGTAATACCTTTTATAGCAGTAAAGCAGTAAATTATTAATTATGCTATTAGTCAACCTTGGAACTTAGATATTATAATGGCATTGTAATGACAGTTTACCTTAATGAATAGAACATGTCTAATAGACCTGTGGCTAGTCCAGATCATTTGTTTAACCAGTAATTGTAGATTGAAACATCTCTAGTATTCACTAGTATTACATGAATAGAACTTTTCAGAATATGCAGATATCATTTTGAATAAGAAGAGATGGATATTCATGATTTATTACTGTATGATCTAAAGTGTAAATTGATTCTAAATCAGTTTCCTTTTTTCGCAGGCGCATCTCATTATCTAGTCCACGTCAACTTTTTAAAGCTTCTAATATGACTCAGCGGTGGCAACACAGAGAGATTTCCAACTTTGAGTACTTGATGTTCCTCAACACAATAGCAGGTAATATAAGCTCACGTGTGGACTTCCTTCAAACATAAACTCTTCATTGTGACATGATTAGGTTATTTTGATTACTGGTATATTAGCTTATTTTTATTTTTTGTTACTACATGAATATACCTTATCAAGAATAATTTTTATAGTAGTGTTTAAAGTTTTACATATGAACAGTCGACCACCTGGTAAAAATTAAAAATGGGTCTACACAGTCTTTTTCAAAAACATAAAATGAAAATTTGCAGCTATTCAGTGTAGTAAGAATGGACTTAAATGGACTAGCAGGAATGAATAACCATAAAAAATCTTTATCTGTTAACTTAATTGGAAGTGTAATATCTGATGAAACAATGAAAAAAAATCATAGAAAAAAGAAAACTGTGGGTGAAATAATAAGTAACAGAATATTATCCATATATGAAAATCTAAAGACAAAATAGCTCTGTACAAGATCTGTAATGATGTAATATAACTGAAGATCACCCGTTGAAACTGTTCATTTGTAAAGACTAAAGAATAGAAATGTGTGATCATTAGAATAAAAAAACAGGAAATGTCATCGTGAGATATTTGAGATTTAGGTTAAGACGCTGTCCCGGTTTATATTTGAGGCACAAAGGAGATACAAAGAGCACAAAACATGTTGCTTACTCTCACAGAAGCTATTTTAGGTATAAGTGTGAGCATTTACATGATTCCAGATCAAACAAGTATGCATTCAATTAAAAAATACAAAATAATATGGGGATTAAAAGGGTCATCCAGTTGGTCGGAGTAAGGAAAAAATGAGGAAAGATTTCATGTTTGTTTAAGGATAGATAGTACTTTAACTAACAGAGGAGGTATTTGAGAGGGTACAAGGTATTTTATGTAAAAGTGAAGGCATAAGCAATAAAAACAATGGAAAACTATGAAGTGAAGCTAGAGAACGATTAATGGTATAGTTTTATGCACATACACGATATATGTTACATATAAAGTAGTCCCTCCCTTATTCATGTTCCAAGATCCCTCAATCCATGAATAGTACTGAACTCCATTTATATTATGTTTTTTTCCTATATATACATATACTTTATGGCTTCTCTTTGGCATATCTTGATTGCCAACATCACTGCTGTTGGGCTTTGGAGACATTGTTAAGGAAAATAAGTGATACTTGAGCGCAAGCTCTGAGATTTCTCTACAGTCAATTTGATAGTCAAGATGGCCGTTAAGTGACTAAGGGTGGGTGCCATCTACCACATGGATATGCTGGACAAAGGGATGGTTCATGTCCAGGGGGACAAAGCAGGATGGCGGAAGGTTTTATCACATTACTCAGAAGGGCGTGCAATGTAAAACTCATGAATTGCTTATTTCTAGCATTTTTCACTTAATATTTCACCAAGAGTAACCAAAAATGTATAAAGGAAAACCATGAATAAGGGGTACTACCTTGTATATGCATATCATGTGTGTATACATATGTGTATACCTAAAATCTCTATTTCTAAATGTATAATGAAAAAGAAAACTAGAAAGGTTGTGTGGAAAAGTGGAAGATTTTCTATTTGAGGAGTTAGCAGTCAATTCATTGGGAAACTTGTAAAAGTTTTTGAACAAAGGAGTGATACTAGAACTGTGTGGAAAGGTAACTTGGAGGCAGAATGAAGGATTAATTGGAGTGGAGAGAGACTAGGCAGAGAGCAAAGTTAGGAAGTAATTATATGTAAAAAGTAATAAGGGCCTACATTAGAGAGATGACACTGGGAATTAAACTATAATATTAAATAACAAGAATTTACAGGGTGCAAACCATTTGACACCAGCTACTGTCATTGATAGTCATTAGTTTGGAAGAAGTGTAGGAGTGTAGGTGGCAGCTTTTGGGAGTGGGGGAAGCAACATTGACGATGCTGTGCATTGTGCTCAGAGGATTATTGAATTTGAAAGCTGTCACAGAAATTCCAGCGTAATTCGGTACAGCGCTCATTTCACAGATGAATAATGAATGCCCGCAGGGCTCAGATCACTTAAACTTGGTTGATTAGTTGGTGGGTTGGTTAATTGATGACAGAGAAATGAATCTAGTTTTGAAAAGCTCTATGAGAATTATAAATTGTTTTTTAAAGTTTTAATAAAAATGTTTTAATTGGTGCAGGCTTTCAAGTAACAGGAAGTAAGTCAAGTGTACTTTATAAAAACATAAACTTTGGGACCAGAGTATCTGGATTTGAATACAATTTGACCATTACTAGTATGTCATTTTTGGACAGATTACCTAATCTCAGTTTTTTCATCTGTAAAGTGGGGATGATACTAATTCCCTAGCGCTCTTGTGAAGATTAAATGAAATAATGTATGGATAGCACTGAGAGCAATAACTGGCACTCAAAACCATTGTTACTTTTAGTAAATCATACTCCTGAATCTGCTTGTCGTCGTACTGTTCTAGATGAGTGACTTTCTTTTCCCTCTGGCAGGACGGAGTTACAATGACTTAAATCAGTATCCAGTGTTTCCCTGGGTCATCACTAACTATGACTCAGAAGAACTGGATCTCACTTTGCCAAGTAACTTCAGAGATTTATCCAAGGTAATTTCTTAGGCATCATCTGAAATATAATTGTTTTATACTTAAAAACATATTTGATTATATTTAATTTTCACATTACTTTTTAAAAATCATTTTAATATAATTGTAACTTTACTGTATTTATCTTTTAAATGTATTTTAGTGTTCTCAAATTTAAAAGTGAAAAATTTAATGTGCATGAAAAACTCGATGGCAATTAAAAATAATACGTTATATATTTTTTTCCATATACATTTAGGAATACATCATTTTCAAACAGCAACTTCTAAGGGTTTTAGTATTTGATAAAATATATAAAGAAAATCATGAAAGCTTCTTACTGGTACTCTTCTAAAAGGACAGATAACCCTCCACTGCTCTCAGTCTCCGGACCTCCCTGCTTTCTTGCCCTCCTCTCATCTATTCCTCGTTAAAACAGAACGGATCTCTTTTAAGTCTGATGTTGAGTTATACAAATCCAGTGCTGCTACTTTCCTTGACTTGCCATTGAATGCAGAACAAATCTTTCCCAAGTCTGGGCTTTGCTTTCTCTGCCTTCCATGCTTGTCTCCCCACATGGTGAGGGGCTGACTCTGCCTGCAGGTCACCTCCACCCAGAGGCCCTTAGTGCTTGCCTCTCTTCCCTGGCACTCTGCTCTGTGTCTTGTAGAGCACCTGAAGTATCCTGCATTTTACACACCTTTCTACCCACTGGATGAATTCTTGCTTATAATGATAGAGTTCTTGTTCAAAATTATTTTTCCCATTCCTAGTACAGGATGTGCCGTTCAGTAACTATTAAGCGAATTAAATAATATATATGACGTTTTTCCCAAGGTATAAAATACTATTATTAACTGCATTTGATTTTTAAAGTGTAAAACATGCAAAGAAGAAAAAAAAACTTTCTTTAAGTATTTTCCCATATATTTAGGTATTCTTCACGAACTTTCCTTTTCTGTCCTGAATTATCAATGAATAGAATATCCTAAATCATCATTTTCTGATATAAAATAAAGTTTATATGTCTTTTTTTTCTTTTTAGTTTTTTATTACAGTGTATTTCAAGCATATACAAAAGTAGACAAAATAGCATCATGAATTCCCACCTGCCAATCACCCTGATTCAACAGCTATCGGCGCATGGTTATACTTAATTTTATCTTTACTCCCATTTTCTTTCCCCCTTCTCATGTTACTCTGAAGGAAATCCCAGAAACCATATCATTCCATTCATAAATATTTTAGTATGTATGTCTAAAAACTAGGGTCTCTTTTTAAAGCAGAACGATAATACCCTTAGCAAGCCTAAAATATTAACAATAATTTTTTGATGTCATCAAATACCCAGTAGATATCACATTTCCAAATGAATTACAACTTTTATAATTCTTTTTAGTTTGCTTATTTAAATCAGGGCCCAAATAAGTACCACACGTCACAATTAATTGATATATCTCTTAAGTCCCCCTTCATGCTGTAGGATTCCCTTCCATTTTTTTCCTAATTTAGTAATTGAAAAACATATTGTTTGTTTTATATATTTCTCAACGTGGATTTTGCTTACTGCATACCTGTGGTATGGTCTTACAGGTTCCTCTGTCTTCTGTATTTCTTATAAATTGCTAATTGGTTCCAGAGGTTGATAGAATTCAGATTAGATAGTTTTGGCAAGACTGCTTTGTAGGAACTTTTGCATTCTTGGGCCAAAGGTATGTGAAGTTTATTTTCCTTTTCATTTGTGTTGTTAACAGCCGATGATATTTAATGGCTGGATTCATTGGTTTGGTAAGGACTACAAAATGATGTTTAAATTCTGTCACTTCTGTTTCATTTATTGTTGGGGGTCCTTCCATAAGGAGACATTTGCCTTCATTTACTATTAGATCAGCAGGATTTCCCAGGTGACTATGAGGAATAATAAATGGATAAATGGTTGTTTTGTTTTTTGTTTTTCTTAAAAAAAAAAAGGAAAGGAAAGCCTTACTTACATTTAGGTTCTTAGACCTGTAGTGTTTCACTGGGGTCTGCAGCACTCTAGTTTACACTGAGGACTGTATTCGTTTGACTTGTGTGGTGAGCCATGCAGTTGGTCTGTAATAAACGCTGGACAGCTATTTAATGCTCGGGCAATTATATCCTACTCTCTCCATTACTTGAATTTCATGTACATTAAAGTAAAAATCTCATTTTTCATTAGTTTGTTAAAATATAAAATGTGCTTCACAAAATAAATTACATTTCAATAAATAACCTTTCTAGAGTTCTAGAAGAACTCCTCTTCTTTCCCCCTTAACTAAGTCCTTTAGTTCAGACTTATTCAAGCACAAAGCTTATTAAGACCTTTTTGTGCTTTAGAGGATTTCTTTGTTGGCTCTTCAAGAAGCAGTGGGTAGTAAGGTGGATTGTGGACAGGGCACCTGTTTCTGTCCTGATGGGACAGTTACTAATGGTGATAAGCGGGAGGCTGTGCGGATGTTTCTGCTGAGGCTGTGTCTCTGTCTTCTGCCATCAGCGCCCCGGACAGGAGCTCCCGGAAGCCTACTGCCTCTCATGGCTCTGTCCCTTGCCTACTGCTCCGCTCTCGGCCCCCTCTTTTGTGCTCTGCCCCGCTAAAAACCTTGCCTGGCCAGAAGAAAGCCTCCAAAATTTTTTTTTAAATGTAGGCTTTATGATGTTTTCATTATGAGAACTCATAGAAATATATTGACAAAAGGCTGTTACAGAATATTTTCCAGCTAAACAGAATCCTTGGTTAAAATTGAACTTTATTTGTATACCACCCCTGTTTCTAAGGAACTTGCCAAGTTTGTTGGATGGGTAAAGGACTGTTTTTAATAATGCTTCTGTTATCTTCTGTATGTGACAAATAGGGCCATTTTTTTATGCCCCACCAGGTGAACAACAGTAATTTTCCTTTTTTATTTTGTTACAGAGTAAAAGGGGAGGGCCCAGCTTCAAAGCCAAAACAAGAGTTGTTTTCATTAGTCTCTATCCATGTATGTTCGTTCACATCCACTATATAAAGACATAAAAATATCTCTGTTGTATTTAGTGCTTTTGAGTATATCTATTTTTATATTACGAGATTTTGTGAAAGATTTATACTTTGGGCTGAGGAAGGAGTATTTATAAAGTGTGCTTTCAACAAGAACGGAAAGGATACACAGTTGAGTAGCAAACAGCAGTGTAGCTAGAGGGCTGGGCAGAAGCGGGGAGCTCTAATACTCAGCCACATGCAGGTACTATCTCCTTTCCTCTAACACAGCAGTAGCCTGAATGCTACAGTCATTTAAGTTCGCAACAATGGAATTCTACTAGTACTAATTGTTTTCATTAAATATTGATGGAAATAAATGAGTTTGGAATTAACTAGATTATTTTTACTGAAATAAGCATATCAGATATTTGAAAATTGTAATTTACAGGTACAGAATAATGGTAATTATTTATAAAAATATCTCACTTCTGTTGGTATTAAAGTCTGCCATAATGTTTACAGTGTGATTCAATTTTCAAATGTCTATTTATACACGTACTTTCAGGAATGCATCTCATACGTGAAATGAGCTATATCTCTATGAATAATGATTATAATAGAATTATATTAACATTTGTCCCATAGTATACATTTAGCAAACAGTACTATTTGTTTAAATAAACTTGCAAAATTGAAGAAAACATTGTGTGTAAAGCTTAATTTAAATCATAAACAGATCTTATTCCCATTCTTAAATAAATAATATAGCTTGACTAGCTTTAAAATGTTTTGAATTATTTATGCATATTTATTTCCCTTTAATTTCCCCAAAGCTGCTTTACAGAGGGGTTTTTGATACAAGGCTACAATTTTATTTGGTAATCTCTTCCATATTGCACAGGGAATCTTCTTTCTGAAGCTGAATTAATGTAAACAACACCCTTTCTTTGGTATTATTTTTCTGAGCTTTTTTTTTTGAGAAAAACAAGAGTCTGAGTAAAACAATGTAAAAAAGTCTTCTTGAAGGTAAAAAATTTTATTTTATGTACAATTCTTATAATTATAAATTGGTATTATCAGTCTTTTTGGAAATTGAATCTATTTTTGTGTGGAAAATCTGAGGAAAATTAAATCTTGTGTTGAGAAAGTTCTCATTTAACATAATGGTTTAATTTATTCTTTCAAAGCTAAACAACAAATAGGGATCGATTTTGAAGTTGATTTTTTTCCTTCTCCTTTCCCAGTTTTTTCATCATGAGTCTAAAATTCTGACTGATGAGAAGACAGATGTAACCATGCATTGACTTTGGAGTGATGTTAATTCATGTTTTATAAATATCTATTGATTTTTATATTTTGACAACCTCCTTGACAGAAATAAGAAGCAACATTTTCTTTTTGTCCTTTATAAGAAATTATAATTAGAGCAGGAATATATTTACAAAATGTCAGACGATAAAAACAAATTGTGATGGCTGAGCATTTCCCTACCAGAGTTTCCTTTGTAGATGAGGAAGATTTTCTTTGCTACTGTAATTTAGTTATTTATTTTTTTCTTAGTAGGAGATTGATTGTATATACCAATTTCCTGAGAGGGAAAAACCGAGATGATCTGAGGCAGTCAGTTCTCTTCTCATCGATCCAATTAGTTATTTTAGAATATTGAATATGCACATGTACTGAAATCTGTATACATAGTCCAAAAAACAAGTATGTTCTCAGGTTGAAATGCAGTTGATAACCATTTCAGAAGGTAGAAACGTCCCACTTTATTACTGTTAACTGGTATTTACTGAGGACTTCCTGTTTGTCAGGTTGTTATCAAAGTTTGTTACATGCGTTAACTCTTTTAATCCTCACAAAGACCTTTTCAGATCGGTAACGCTGCCATCGTCTTTCCCGGAGACAGAAGCGGAGGCACCACTGGGCTGTACAAGTTGTACTCGGTTACACAGCCAGTGTGTGGAAGCAGGGTTCAAACACCACACCTGTGTTTTTCAAATTGCAGTTCACAGCCAGCATTTTTTAAAAAATGATTGAAATAGCATGGCATTACGTAAGAAAAAGAGAATATCAGTGTATATCATTTACAAATCTGCTTAAGGTGTGTGCGCGTGTACGTGTGTGTGTTGGGTTATGATTTAAAGTGACTTTTCTTACTGTGAGTTTTGGCCCAGAAAGTTTGAGAAACAAGCTGCTGCTATGTCGCCACCTCCTTTTGGCAACAGTTGCATGTGTTTTAACGTTTCTTTATCAGGCTGCCTTTCACCTCTCATGCTGAAATACCTGGTCAAACACAACAGCGCTCTGTTGCCTGAAAAAGGAAAGCTTGTCCAAAGGGCCTTCTCTTGGGGTGTTTGTCCCAGGTTATGTTCCACGCTGTTTTGATTTTACCTGTTTTATGAAAAAGCCGAATGTTTGGTTAAAACAAGAGAATTCCTGGTGTCACTATTCGATTATTAATTTGTTTTTTCATGTATTGGTTGTTTATTGAGTAATATTGTTTACCAGGGACTCTCAATTTCTGGAGATTAGAAAGAATAAATTCAGGTAGTTACTATCCTACTAAACAGTAAACTAAAAATTGAGGGAGAAAACCAGGAATGGCCAAAGTATATGCAGGTATTTTATTTTTTAATGATTGGAGCTTACATTCCTACAGTGAAGGAAAGTACTGGAAGAGACAGTTTGCACTGAAGGAAGAGGAAAGGCGCCCATTTTTGAGCCTTCCAGTGCAAGCACAAGGGGCGTTATCCTGGGCTGGCGAGCAGGAGCCGGGGCGGGGTGGCCGTCAGGGGCGGAAGGTCCTTTGCTCTGGTCTCCTGGTGCTGGCCTCGCAGTGCCGAAATCTGTGGAACGTTCTCTATCAACAGGCTTTCAAACTGAGTGTTAAATTTTGGCCCAGGCCTCAATAAATCATAGTTTCTTCGTTTTTTAAAAAAAACCTATGTTACAGTGCTGTACCATTCACACTGTTAAAACAGCAGTTCCCATTGCCCTAGACGGGATCAAAATGTTTCTGAAGAGTAAACTCTCAGATAACAGGAGGGAGCTGAGGGACAAAGCTCTCCTGAATCCCTTTGCCTGCTGATGAGTTCTTACTGTTGGTTCTTGGTGATTTTTTATTCTCTCTCTTTCTTTCTCTCTCTTTGTTTAAAGAAAAAGTGGGTGATTTTCTCTCTTGGCCTCTCATTTATCTCTTACCATTTGGTTGTGTATTTTTATATGTGAGATATTTCTCTCTAACATACACGTTTAATATACACAGCCTGCATCTTGACCTGGAATTGACTACCGACATTTAACTGTTGTTGATCAGACAACACTTCTTTATCTCTTTAAGTTTTAAGTGCTGTTTCTGACGAATGCCAGTCCTTTTAGTCTGTTCTGTAACAGATATACCGGGAATCAATATACCATCTAGATGTCAGAGAGGGAAAAGAACACTCTTTTGGGGGGTGGGGGGAAGGGCAGTATTGTTTAAATGTGATAGGTGTTATAACTTTCACTTTGTTTTTTCTATGTATTGGGCTTCAGTCAGACGAAAGGAACTCAGACTTTAAAAAAAGAACAAACTATGATATTACAACAGTAAATAATGGATCTTAAGTGATTAAATAAAAATATAACTGCACAAAAAGAAATTAAAAATTACCCCACACGTGGGTATTTTTTTTATCGGTTGACAAAATATATTGAAATATTTTAATCTAGGTGTCAAACATGGATGCTGTTATATCCACATTGATTTAGGGGATTTTGGTATAAGTTTCATTCTGTGGGGGAATTTACAGCCTACCGAGCAGAAGGAAGACATTGGGGTAGCTTATAATGCGTTTGTAGTGTTGTGCACTCTTCTTTGATTCCTGCAGCAACACTGTAAGGAGCATGTTATCTTTAATATATAGGTAGGAAAACTATAAGACGTGATGAGGTTAAGGAACTCTCCAAGGTCACACATTTCCAAGTGTTAAAGCTAGGATTTGATTTCACATCTGTGTCTGTCAGTGAACTGGTATATTTCAGGTATGACCTCAAAAACTATAAACTTGCATTTATATCTACTTCTTTCCAAAACCTACTGTTCTTCCCTTTATCTGAGCACAAGGCAAGAGGTTTACTTTTTGGAGAAACTGTACCAGTGACGTTTCTGATTAGAGAACTCCAGGAACAGGGTAGAGAGGGTTTAAGGTAATGAATGGAAAACAGGAGGATTAACTAAAAGGTTTGAGTATGGAATGGTAAAGCCCCCCAGGCCCCTTTGCTGTCACGCTGTCACCTTCTGGCAGGCAGGCCAGCGACAGCCCCGCCCTGTAGGACAGAGGGTTAGATTGTGTATCACTCTTTGGGCGTAGGGACTGGTTCAAAAGGAAACACCTAAGAACTACTAGCATTTAGGGATTCTATTTGGAGCTCACCTGATTTCCCTCCAGAGAAATCTACCGGTTCATGTGGCTACTTAAAATGTGTTTCAGTCAGCCCTTTCAGGCTTCATTTTAAAAATAAAGGTATAAGCAAGTGTTAGCAAACATGGTAAGACAGTCTCCAGTGACAAAGACTGAAGAAACAGAAAAATAAATGAAACCGGAAAAAGACAATTTGAGAAATGGAAAAAGCCTTAAAAACAAAACAAGAATACTCTTTAACAGTGATAAAACTATTTCATTAGTATAAAAAAATTATGCAATATGAAGTAGAATGCACATGCAGATATTTTTTAAAAGAAACAGCAAAATGATATGGGAAGCTAGCCTGGATGGATAACATTAGAGGAAATCTTTAGATTTAGGTAGACTGTGTCAGTCTGTCTCCACTTATTAGTAAGGGACCTGTAGCAGATTACTTAGTTGGGGGAGAGGGTCTTATATAGCAAACTATATAATTATGTATTTATTATATAGCATTCATATAGTAATGAAGAAAATTTTCAGGGATGTACTGACCTGTGTAAACTTTAAATTATTACTTGTTCAGTGTGAAGTATTTAGTTTAAAATATGGCTCTATGCAACTCTTTCCCCAGAATTTAAAATTAAATTCAGCAAAGTGTGAATATATATGCATCCAATACATAAACATTTATATATGTGTATATATACATACATAGAGAGAAGAGGAGGAGGAGGGAGATACGTTGTACATTTAGAGGACTTGCTGGACTTTTAAAATTAGAAAACAATATATTTTGTGTGACTATTTTTTAAATTTACATTTATTAAGTATTAGCACTCTGTATATAGCATATTTGGTTTTCTACTGGAAGTTACCTCCGGGCAGAAGTTTTTAAATGACTAACAGAGGTTAACCTTACACTTTATTTAAGCAGCCTTCAATGACATTGTTTTTTAACATTAGTCAGTAAACGATAAACTGCAGTAACTGAAATGGATTGTGGTTAATATTACTGTCAGAGTGATGAATAATCCTGACATATACCAGCAACACACTGCCAGTCAGTAATCCTTCTCCAAGTTAAGTATTTATTCACTAATCATCCTAAGTTACCGTGGTGTGGAGTGACCATTTATTATTATTTATAAATGGATTGTTTTATTTACATAACGCTACCAGTTTTATCCCATAATACTTCCTATTTTCTTAGTTTAGTGTTGGGTGTGCTAGTTGGGATAGATTCACAGTAGGGAACATACATACTTACCATGAAATTACATAAAAACTGATTTTTAAAACCCTTTTTTTTTTAAAGTCTAGTAAGTTCTGGTACTATACCTCTTATTTCAGGCTGGGTTGTTTTTGTTTTTTTTTCTCTTTATAGAGAGTTAAGTGTGACAGATTTCTATATATACTTGTATGTTTCAACTTCTCATTCTTATATTTTCCTGTGATACTCAAAACTTATTTTAGATGAATACGAAGTGTGCCTTTGGCACTGGGTACTGTAGTGACTTATCCTTTAGTCACGTGTTCACATTCCTACCAATTCTTTATTCTCAAAGTACATTTATTTGAACAAGTCTACTTATTCAACATTAACACTTGTTTTCCGTGCCCTGTTTATACTCAATAAGTGTGCTTATTCAAATAATTGATTATTAAATATTTGCTGTGCACTTCTTGTGGACATTATTCTAAAGACTGTATAAGAAACAGCAGTGAATGAATTAATTCCCACTTAAAAAGAGTGTTATAACTGAATGTATGTTATATATGAACTACTTAAGGAGAATAATTTAATTAGAAATGTTTTATTTCTATGTGACTTTATTTTAGACTGTCGCACTTTCAGAAGAGGAGTTTTTAAATGTGCGCCCATGATTTGTAATATAAGCCAGGTTTCCGAAAGTATAAAAAAGGATGAATTCCGAAAACAAAAACCATAGCTGTTATTGGCCGACTATGTAAACTAGTATAGACAATTAAAGAGTTACCATTTTTTTAATGTAGAAAGAAAAAAAAGATTTTTACTAAGAAATATATTCTGTTTGCAAGGACTCATGGACAAAACCAAAGGGGAAGAGCAGAGGGAGGGAAGGAGGGAGGGGGCAAGGGAAAGTGGTGGGGGGTAGGCAGAGACAAATGTATTTGAAAAAATAAATTAAAATAAAATTAAAAAAATATATTCTGTTAAACTATATAAATTGATTTATTTTAAAAATGTTTTGCTATATGTCAACTAAAATAAAATATAAAACAATAACAAATACTAATTTGATTAGGTCAACAATTTTCAACCTTTTTCACCTCAGGACACACAAACTAATTATTAAAATTCTGTGGCACATCAAAAACATAATTTTTGCTGATTTGACAAAATAGGTACAATTTTAATTGATTTACAAAAAGTAATAATAGTAATTGCCTAACTTTTTGGCTCCAAAGTGACTTTTAAAAAACAGGTGCTTATACTTTTATATAAGGATCTGGTACCAAAAATTAACCAATCGGAAGCAGCCTTAGTATGGTATGTGACCAGTAAGATGCGCCTCTGTTATATGACTTACGTATTTGTGGTCCAAGACAGGCATTCACACCAGGCAGCTATTGCTGTGTTGGCTGTTGCCTTTTTTTTTTTTATTTGACAATCTAGGGGGAGAGAGTCAGTGTGTCTGACTAAATAGTCAGGTATTGCATATTTTAAAAGTTCAGTTGAAAATCACTGGATTAGATTAATAAAATGGGGGAGTTATAGATCTATAGATCATTCACCAAATGATATCAGAGTCTAAGTAGAACCTTTGTGAACATAGACAAGGTAATTAAAAGATGTTAGTAGCAGTAAGAAGTGTCCAAATTATTTACAACCCTCTAACCAACTGAGCCACCCAGCCAGGGCTAGAGTATTTTTATGATTCCATTTTATCTACACTATGACTTATTATTTATATTTTTTAGAAGTTCAGTGGTTCATTGTTTAAAATATACACTTTTAATTGATTTTTTTTTTTTTGCGGGGGGAGAGACTGAGAGAGAAACATCAGTTTGTTTTTCTACCTAGGTGTTCATTCATTGGTTGATTCTTGTATGTGCCCTGTCCAGAGATCTAACTTGCAACCTTGGCATATCAGGATGACACTCTTACCAACTGAGCTACTGGCCAGAGTCTGAAATATACTTTAAAAAAAAAAAAATTTATTTATTTATTTATTTATTTATTTTTCAAATACATTTGTCTCTGCCTACCCCCCACCACTTTCCCCTGCCCCCCTTCCCCCACTCCCTCCCTCAGTCGTTCCCCATTTTGGCTTTGTCCATGAGTCCTTGCTATCTTCAACTTATATTATATACTACTTCATGTAGTTTTCAGACTTTTTAACAGTATCCTCCTATTCTCTCTATTCCAGCTTTTAGAGCTATTGTTTTTTGTGTGTGTATGTGTGTGTAATCATCTGTCACCCTGCAAACTTCAGGTTTTATCTTTTCATTTTCATATCATTTTTATTTTTTAATTACATTTGACATACATTGTTATATTAGTTCAGGCATAGACTGCAGTGATTAGGCATTACATAACTTAGTGAGTGATCTCATAAATTTTTCAGCTAAGTATGCCAGAAACTCAATACATTGTTACTATTACTATTTTTACTATTTGTTACTATTACATTGTTACTATTACCATTGTTAGTTTTGCTTTAGATAGCCATCTTTTAAAGCAATAAAAATAAGAAAAAAAATTGTTTATCCTGAGTATCTGTGCCTGATCATCCTTCTGTCTTTGTGTGAATGTACATTTAATTCTGGCATCCTATTTCTTCTTCTAAGGGTTTTCATTACTGTTTCTTGAAGTGTATGTCTTCTGGCAATTAATTCTTTTAATTTTATTTTAATCTGGAAAAAAAAGTATTTCACATTGTTTTTAAACAGTAATTTCACTGGATACAGAATTCTAGATTGACAGTGTTTTGGGGTGGGGCCTAGTACTTTAAAGGTGACTTTTTACTGGCTTCTGGCTGGCCTACTTACTAATATCAGTTTGCATTATTCTCATACATTTTTCTCTTTCAGTGTAATAATTTTTATTTTCCTTTCCTCTGTCTTTAAGGTTTTTTTTTTCTTCAATTTTTGGTTCTTTGTGACCTTTCTTCATTTTTTTTGTTTTTCTGCTTTGAGTTTTTCAAGTCTCTTGAGTCTGTATTTTGTTTACTATTGTTAATTTTGGACATTGCTTATTCTTTTCTTAGATATTTCCTTTTGTCTCTTTTTTTGCTCTTTTGTCTCTCTCCTCCTTCTTTGACTCCAGTTACATCTGATTTTGTCCCATAGTTTTTAGTTACTCAGTCCTCTTTGGATTTTCATTTGTTTTTCTTCTTCATTTTGGATAATTTTTATTAACATACCTTCAAACTTGCTTACTCTTTGCTGTGTCCAGTCTGCTTATAAGCTCATCAAAAGACTTATTCACCTCTGATATTTATTTCAAAAAATTAAATTCTTTTTCTATAGTTTCTAGCTCTGCTGAAATTTTCCACCTGTTTACATAAGTTCTCTACCTTTCCACTAGATCATTTTTTAGTATATAAATTACAGTTATGTTAAATATCCTGTCAGATACTTCTAACCATCTGCATTATCTCTGAGACTAGTCCTTTTGATTGCTTTATCTCTCCATGAGGGGTCATTTTTTTTTCCTCTTAGTTTCTAAACGTCTCACAGTTTTTGGTTGAAGGCCAGTCGAGATCTGAAAGGAGTATTTTATTCTAGAAACGTGGGTGCCTCCTGCTATGTCAGGCCATTTGTGCAGGGAGTTCAGCCAACTTCGTCAGCAGATGAGCTCAGTTGAGTTTGGTGTTGTCATTATTACCTCTAGTGCAACACAGACTGCAGAGTCCGCCCTTTGAATTTGTGTGCAGGAGGTGCCCCGGGGTCCTGTTGATGCTCTACGTTTTAGCAGGCCCTCTGCACCTGGGCCACGGAGGCGTTTCTCGCTTTCTCCTGCCTTCTCCCAGAAGCAGGTTGCTGTTTACTTGTTACCCATTGCCAGGCTTGGGGAGGAGGAGGGGAACTCCTCAGCCCCAGGCAGAGCCTGTTTGACTGGTCCTCAGGGGTAGGCCTCTCGGTGTTCCTGCCTGTGCTGCTTTGCGTGGCAGCCTGGTGTCATCAGCAGGTCTCAGAGCGGAGGGCTTCTCTTCCCCCCTCTCCCATAGCAGCAGACCTCTCCTTTGTTTCATTGTGAAATTCTGGTCTCAAAGTTTTCTGTCTCTTCTCTAAGGTGAAAGGGCTTTTGCTCTTACCCTCTTATGGAGGCAGGCTGGCTCTGCTTCTGCCCTTCCCTCACGTGCAGTTGGTCTTAGCCTAGGCCCTGGGATGGGAGACGTTGGCGTTCCTTCTCCATCAGTTTAAGGGTTTTGATCCACAGAAGAGAAGCGTTAGGGGCAGTGGGTGTTATTTTGTGCTTGTTCCCAGTAACAGCAGGTCACATCCTCTCTCTCAAACCTTTGTGATTGTCTGGGCCACCTTCTTTATCCTTAGTGGCCACCAGTAGTTGAGGTTATACTGCTGTACAAAGACCTGACAATGTCCCAAAGGTGAGGGGCTCACTCAGCAGTAAATGCAGGCTGCCTGGAAGCCGGACCCACAGGCAGCAGCATTTAAACTCTGCACAGAGACCCCTTGGAGGGAAAGGCTGGGAGGCTGGGCATTTCTTTCTGTTCCCTATGTGGTGGGCCCTGGGGGGATAGCGTGCAAGAACTGTTTTGTTTGTTTGTTTGTTTGTTTGTTTGTTTGCAACCGGCTTGGTAACCAACCAGTAATACTCACTTAACTTCTCCCAGACTCAGTTTTTTCATTGGTGAATTGAGAGTTCTGATAGATTTGTATATTAAGAGGTTGTTGTGACTGTAATGACATAGTTTTTGTAATACTCTTCTGTCCCACAAACACAAGCCCCACTGGTCCCCAGGGCCAGGTGGTCAAGGGGGGGCCTCCTCTGGGTGGCAGCTGCCGCTGTCGAGGTGCTGGAGGCATGTACAGGCTCCTTCCAGGGAGATACGTAGATCTGGAGGGGCTGCAGGGGGGCTGAGGTGGGGTCTGCTGGCCTCCCTGCCTCAGAAAGATCACAGCTGGTCCCTGGGCGTGTGTTAGATTAGATTAGAAGCCCCGTCCCCAGGCTGCAGCTTTTACATGAGGCGCGTAAGCCCCTTTTAAGGAGAGACGGGGAGACTGGCATTTCTACCTCTGCCTTGGTGCTCGCTCTGCTCGGATGGCCAGGGCGAGTCCTCTGGAGCCCCGTCGGAACCGTTTCTTTCTTTGCTATGGTCTTGAGGGTCTCGTGGATGCCACCCTCATTGGTTTTCATAGCTAGGTGTTTCGGGGCCCTGACTCCCAGGTAAAAGTCTTAAACACCGGGGCGCAAGGCATTTGGTACAGAGGCCCGCTGTGAGTTCTGAGCTCCCTCCCAGTTGTATGTCACTGGGTCAGAGGTGGGGTCTATGGGAAGAGTGTGTCACAGCCTTTCCTACCTGTTACGTGATTTTTTTTTTCTTGTTCTCTCAATGTGTATGAGTTGCTCAGATAGTTTCTGGATTCCTTTCAAAGGGAATGGTTCCATGTGTAGCGATAGGGTAGGTTTCTTTGTTGAGGGGGGACACCTTCTTGGACCATAACTCCTGATTTTAACGGTTTTAAATGATTCTGTGTGCAAATGAGTAGTTTTTGATATGTCAGCTTTGGGCCTCTGGGGTGTTTGTCATTTTCCTAATTACCTAAGACTTTTTTTTTAATTTGCTTTGGATTGTTAAGATTGCCTTTTGGGTTCTTCTGCCATTTAGCTCAACACTGGCATTGGATTATCAGATTATTTTAATCAACTTATGTACCTTTCCTAAACTCAGATAAAAACCTGTAGTAAAAATTACTTAATATAAACCATAGCTGAATAACAGAAATGTAAAGGCATTGCTACTAATCTACTAATGTAAGCATTTGAAATGATTTAGATTCTGTATGCACAGTAAGTAAAATGAAACACTTTCTTTTTCCCAAGATGTGTTTGTTAAATTGAAATAGTATAGTGAATGTATGTTTAATGCCACTTGCAAGAAAGTGTGTTTTCAAGGGATTAAGAACTGCTGTGGTACTTGAAAGCGAAAGTGCTTATTTGTTAACTCTAAAAGCCACAGTAGTGTACCAATGAAATTTTTTCCTTGACAATATTAAATGAAATGTAGAGTGCATGAAGTTCAGTGCCAAACCCTTCCAGCCATATAGATAGAGCGCTTGACAGAATACCCTAAAAGCCAAGGCTGAGTACCGATGCTGATTAGGCTGTTTGTTACCCTTGTCATTGGAATAAAAGAGCTGTTCCAACTGACACAAAATAGTTGCAATACCTCCTCACAGTGGCAACATTGCTTAAATGACAGAGGCTATTTGTTTATTTTCTTCTCTTGGGGGTTGAGGGAGGAAGGCAGGTCCTGGAGAGGCACAGGATAAAATTCACTTGGGTTCGTGGGTGTAGGTATACAAATATAAAAAAGTTAAGAGCAATGAACTTTGATGACAGTACTTATCTTTTTGTCTACTTTTTTTTAAAAGAGCTGTTTGTGCCATGTATCTTTCTTGATGTCCCAAGACAAAATATTCATATTTTTTCCCAATTGTAAAGCCTCTGCTAAAGTGATAATCACATGTATTGATAGGTGGGGATAAAAATGTAAATAACATCTTTTTCAAAAAGACAATCTAAACCTCCCATGAAAGAACCCTAATGGCCTTACATATTTACACCAATATTTTCCTCAATCCACACAACCCGGGTCATTTTAGGATTTATTGCTCAGTGTAGTTAGGGTCGGCTGTGACTCTTGCCCCCTGCAACCGGCTTGGTAACCAACCAGTAATACTCACTTAACTTCTCCCAGACTCAATTTTTCCATTGGTGAATTGAGAGTGCTGATAGATTTGTATATTAAGAGGTTGTTGTGACTGTAATGACATAGTTTTTGTAATACTCTGAGAATTCTTTTCTTGATGCTTATATCCAATAAATAGGAGCATTGTCATCAGAGATAGAATGGCCCCTTTAATTTGTGCATCATAGTTATTTCCTGTAATCTTCTAAAACCAAATTACTACTCTCTAAGCAGGAATGACCATCTTGTATGATGTCACATTTCCTGATAGTCCACCCTCTTTTTTCCTAAATTAGATGAAGCTAACATTTAATATGACATTTCTGTAACATGTAGCATTGAATTGGTATAACATTGAGTTCAACCAGTCTCTTTTTTTTCTTTTCTGTTATTAGCAATGGCCCTCCTTCAGTATCTATAGGCCTTCCCAACTTCCAGGAAAGAATTAAAATTTCTTTTTGTCCTTGACCTCTTAAAGCTGTAGGACAGGCTTTATTTGTAGTCATGGAATTAAAGGGTGTTTCCAGTTTCCTAGTTGTACCAAACGAAGATGACACTGGCAGATGGCTTTAGACCAGTCATCAAGATCCTAGAAGTAGTCATACCCTTTTGCCTACCCTCCCTGAGCCCCACGAAATGTGTCTTTGTGATACACTCTCCTTTAGCATTTACAAGGGCCCTGTTTCTGAATTTCATGCTCCAGAATGACTCTTCTTTTTTTTCTTTTCTTCTTTCCTCCCTCCTTCCCTTCCTCCCTCCCTTCCTTCCTTCCTTCCCTCCCTTCCTTCCCTTCCTTCCTTCCCTACCTTCCTTCCTTCCTTCCACCCATCCTTTATGCTTCTCATCCTCATATATTAGGGTTTAATGACTTTCTAAAGAAAGCCTTCACAGAAAGATGTAAAAACCTCTTTTGAGACTTGAATTTTAAGTTCATTAGCCCAAGCAAATCTCTGCTGTGTGGAATTACTCAGATTTCTTATCAATTCCTTATAACTTTCTTACTGTAACTGTAATCATAGTCCATCAGTTTGGAACATTTCACTTCTACAAGGCTAATACAAAGTAGAACAGTTCACATATAAACCTCAAAAGGAAGGAAGGATCACAGTGACAGTGACAATAACAGTTACCACATTGATAGCAATTGTACTTATTGAGTACCTTCTTTGCACCAGGAGCTCTCCTAGGCACTTCTATGTTATTAGCCTTTCAAATCAATCCATTAAATATCATATTTAAAAATTGGAAATGTAAGAAGTTGGAAAATTATCAGAATTAGGAAAAACAATTTGCAATTCAATTTTAGATGGATAAAATGGCCCAAAGACCGGATCTTGAGAACTGAGTTTCTGTCTCCCAGATTTGTATTGGTTTTGAGCTGCATTACTTAAGATACTTCTTGTCTTCATTATTTAAACAGGGATTTCTAGCTGACATATTTATTGTGAGAATGCATTATGATGCTTTATAAATTGCAAAATGTAGGTTGGGATAGTACTATTTGGGGGGATGGATATTATTCTTAATTATGTAGCTTGGAAATTTTAAAAAAGAAAGAGAAATCTTAGAATGTATCAACACTACAAAAGCCTTATCCTTTTACAGCTAACTTTTACTACTGAGAATCTGCCAGGTGCCCTTGAAGGGGTCTGTGAATTCAAAACTATTTATTTTTAATTAATGCAGAAGGTGTTTGTATCTTGACATTTCATATATTTTTCATAGCAAAATTAGGGGGCCCTTTTGATTTTGAAAAGTAATTTTGCTTTCGCTTATGTTCTTGAAGTAGGTAGAATAATGCAGTTTATTGGGGCTACTGTGTACTATTAGGCTTCTGACACACAGTGTGCAGTACTGTATGTACCCATAGAGGGTTATGGTGTTTAATTACCTTCTTTTCTAATAGAGTCCACTGATTTCATCAGATTTGTTTGATGGATTTTCTTAAATATGCTAAAATCAGCTGAAAAATAATGATTTTTACTAATAATTGACTGTGTGTCTGGCACTGACCTCGGCACTTGAGATGCAGTCCTTCTCCCCCCCCCTTATAATTAGAATAATTACTTCTTAGACGGTAATAAGGTATTTTTTATTGTAATAATCCTGAAAACCAGATTTAGCAAGTTTTGTAAAACATCTTGTTCTGAAAGGTATCTTTACTATTTCTCAAACCATATACTTAGAACTCTAACACAACTGTCAATTTTGCTATTTGTGAGATAAAATATTCTAAGTATAGTGATTTTTTTTTTGCTATTTATACATTTTCAAGAGTATTGGTGTTCTCTTTTCTTTAATCCAAGTTCTTATTTCTATTATTTTTTAATGTAATGCTTATTTTGATAGTTTTCTACTCTAATTCTTAAATAATTGTATTCCAAGTTTCTTTTTATTATTTTATAGATTTAAAAACCCTTATAAAATTCTATTGGTTAGTCTTATGTAATGTTTGTAATTACTTTTCTATATCTGAGGGCTATTTATGTTTACCTGGTTATGAACTTGAGTTATACCTCTCTAATCAATACCTATTTATTGATTTTTTTTCAGGAAGTTATTTTAAATGACCAGTATTTTTTGCTCTTATGTCTTTAATCAATTTACTGATTTTAAAAAAATATTCAGCCAAGCTTTTATAGTTAAATTGTACAAAGAGCTCTCCGTGGAATGATAATGCTATGCATTTTTCTGAATTGCCCTCCAATTGATACTCGTAACATACTGTAAAAGCAAGAGGAGCCCTCAGCATTTACTCTTAGTTCTTTTGCAGAGATGAATAAACATCTTGAAATGCTGATTTAGACAATGTTTTAAAAATGCTATGATGCACTTTGGTGTATGACAGACTCTTGCTTAGTTAAATGTTTTGCAGCATTATAACATAGTTGGATTCAGCTCATCTTTTAAAGCAGTTGTCAGAAAAATATGGGCCAGCATGGTAGAATGTATTAGCTCAATACATTGTCTCCATTTTATTATGAAGCTGCTGAGGAAGCTGTGATATACAGCACTGTCATTACAGATCTATTGTTAGGACGGTTCCACAGTCGTCTTTGTACCACCATTAATTTATAGCAGTAAACAATATGTAGCCTTCCAACTGCAGCAAAGCAGAATCTTTTAATGAGGTGGATGTTATTACCACAATAAATCAGTGCTTTCGCGTAATGTATAATTCAATGTGTGTATTCCCACTGTAACTTCTCTGAGTAAGCTGATAGTGTATCATTGTCATTGCACAGCTCCACTGGTCTTTTTTTTTTTTAACCTTCTTTTATTTGGGGACTTCTTTTTTATATGCTTACAAATAAATGTGGTATGTCTTGATAGCTGTCCTGTAGCAGGCTTCAGAAACCAACTGTAACAATAACAGCCAGAATCAATACCGTGGGTTCTACCTATATGGATCTCTGTGCAACGCCATTTTTTTTAGATGCTAGTGAAATCAATCCTAATTGGTTTTAGCATTATATTCAAGAAACGTGATTCTATAACTATTGATTTTGGGGGTGTACTCATTTGGAGAGTAATAAAAATAGGAGCAGATAAAGTGACTACTTAATATGCTGCAGAACCATACAAAAGGAGCATTGATTCTATTTTTAATTCACATAATTTGTCTTCCAATGATTTTATTTCTTCTTTCCTTTTGCATAGCTCAGTCTTTAGGGACAGCAACTAAAATCCATTTAAAGGAATTCAAAATTGGTTCTGTAGCAGAGATTGCTTGGAGTCTCTACCATTCTTAACTGGCACAAATTCAGTAAATCAGATACAATTCTTTTGTGAAGAAACTAATGCTTTAAAAGGTGACATTTTAAATTAGTCTACTGTGATACTGATTTAAAATAGTAATCAACTAAAGATTTTTAAATACTTGCTTGTAAAGTTAAAAAAGGGCTTAAAATAAAATGCTGATGAGAACACTTCAAAGCTACTGAAAAAGAATGGTGCCAAAGATAAACAGTAGTTTTGAAAAAAAATAATTAAAGAAAGGTAGTATTTTAAATGTTGCTTAAAATCACATATTTACATGAAAAGCAGTTTAAAAACTCGTTTATTATTGCTTCATGTTCAATAGAATATTGCTGAATATATCATCTTTAAACCAATATTTTAAAATTTATTTTAGATCACTCTTTCCCCCCATTAATAATCAGATATTTCCTTTCTCTTATAAATGAGGAGTGACTGTCTCATAGGTTTTCATTAAAGATCATAATCTGACATTTTTTTGAGGGAATTGGTACTTACATTTTAAATAATCAATAGGCATTTTCTGTAAGTCGGAATGTTTTATGAGAATTAATTGTTGCTTAAAGCAGTTGATCCTAACATTCTTTCAGCCCTTAGAACACTTTGAAAACCCCCCCCCACACTTTCATTGAATTTATTGGGGTGAAAATCTTAAGACCACTCAGTATATCTTCCTTAAGACAATGTTCATGTGCATAATCACACAAAATTTTGCATACTGTTCAATGGAGTTCATGAATTCCCTGGATAACAACAGCAGCAAAAATAACCTTACAAGCTAACATTTATAAAGCTCTTGTCTTATGCCAACCAATGTGCTGGAACCTTACAGACTATTATTTTATTAAAACTCTACCCTGGTTCTAAAAGATACTCTCAAAAACAATAGGTAGCATTCACTGGATGTTGTCAGGCATGTTTGTAGGACTTTACCTGTGTTGACTCATTTTATTTCCCAAAACAACCTTCTGACTGGGCACTCTTATCACTCCAGTAAGCCCACGTTTGTCACCACTTTGCTCGCTTGCTTTTGGGACTTCTGCTGTAGTGTATTGTTTTCTGGCATAGGTTTGCAATCTGTGTATGATTCCTTCTGTGTTGTGTATTTTTGATATTTCATGCAGGTATGTTTTCTCCTCAAAATTTCTGGTTCTCATAACCAGTAGAAATTTCTAGGCTTACATTTAAACCCTTTTTCACATAATCTCCTCTTTGTACCCCTCACTCCCTCCTGTTTTATTCTATCCTCTTTTGAGAACCTTTAATAAAGTACTCCTCTAGCTTTGATTCTATTTCTGGCTGTTGCTTCTAATTAACTAAGTAGAATTTTATAGGTGCTTTCAAAGTATTTTGTAGTTACTTCATGTAGTTGCCTTTTTTTTTAAGTCTTTACCCAAAGGTATGTTTTTTATTGATTTTAGAGAGAGAGGAAGGCGGGGGGCGGGCGGAAGAGAAATGTCTGTTTGAGAGAGAAACATTAATCATTTGCCTCCCACATGCACCCCGACTGGGGATCTAACCTGCATCCTAGGTATGTGCCCTGACCAGGAATCAAACCCACAACCTTTTGGTGTATGGGATGATGCTCCAAGGTACTGAGCCACCTGGCCAGGGCCATGTAATCATCTTTTTAAAAATGCTTGCTATGGGCTGATTGAAGACCTTAATTCAACAGAAGCTGGACTTACTGAGAAGTGACAGGTTTCTCCATTCACTTATACGGGTATATTTAACCTGCATTGAGAATAAGTTTGTTGTTCCATCTACTGTCTGAATGTAACAATGTGTTTTAGCTTAAATGGTACACATAGTTTTTAATTCACTTTCAAACTTGCTAATAGGACATTTTAAAGTGTGGAAGAGATAAAGGATGGTTATATTTGTGTTCTTATTTGTTTGTTTTTCCTCCCCGTTGACAGCCAGTAGGAGCTTTGAATCCAAAGAGAGCAGCGTTCTTTGCAGAGCGGTATGAATCCTGGGAAGATGACCAGGTGCCCAAGTTCCACTACGGTACTCATTACTCAACTGCAAGTTTTGTTCTTGCGTGGCTGCTGAGAATAGTAAGTTCAACTTTAATAATAATCTGTGAATAAATAAGTTTAGTGTTATGGGGAATAGGCAGCCTCTTTTGAATGCTAAATTTTTTTTCAGTGAGAAGATTGTAGTTGTGAGTATCTCTGTCTCCCATTTGCTATGTATTAGTGTAGAATTGCCTTAAAAATGTTTCACCTTGAACTGTGTGAACTTTTTCCTTAAATTTGCCTGTTAAAATAGTTGACATCCTACCAGATCCTAAACTGTAACATAGATTATAATTCAAATGTCTATTAAAATAGGAAATAAAATTTCATTAACACAGATGTATATTCACATACTTAGGAAGTTCAATTGCTCCAAATGGAGTAAGGTATGTTTGTAGGTTACTCCAAGGCTGCCATGTATTGATAATATATTGGTTAAACAAGAAATGTTTCTGTAAAATGGAAAGGTGATTCATCTACTGGAAAGTAATTTCTTTGGGAAAGCATTAGCAGCACATCATTAATTAAAGCTTGTTAGAAGGGTACAGGCAGACATAAATCCTAGAAGTAATTTATAGTGCTTAGCTAATTTCAAGCAATTATCCACTAATATGTGTTTAAGTGTTCTTTAACTAAGAGGAGGCTTTTAAATCTTCCAAACATTTTTCTTTTCTTAATCATAAATTAAATATTGAGCCACAACAATAGGAAAATTACATATTGGACAATTTCCCTGCACTATGAAGAAAATACCATCTAATTTATGTCTGAATGTTATTAATAAATTGTTCTTGAAAGGAAAAGTGTTTGAAAAATGTTGCACATACCAAATTTTGGGAATATTTCTTCTGCAAGAAAAAGGATTTGAGAACACATTTTATTGCTGATGTGTATTAATCATTAGAGTGTTTAGATAGAAAGATGTATAAAAACCCCATATTTATGCATGAGGGAAGATACTGATTTTTTTAATTGCTTATTTTTTAGGAACCCTTCACAACTTACTTCCTAAATTTGCAAGGAGGGAAATTTGATCATGCAGATCGAACTTTTTCATCAATTTCTAGAGCTTGGAGAAATAGTCAACGTGATACATCTGATATTAAGGTACACAAATGTTTCATTATATAATTACTGCCTTTGTGTTCCTTGTTGAATGAATGTTGACACTTTGTCTTCTGCTGTACAGCCTATTTACTAGAGATAAGCCTCCAAGAATGAGGTCTTAGTTAAGTGGCCAGGAGCCACTGTGCAGAATTTGCCTGTCTCTCTTTTTCTCTCTTCTCTCTCTGTTTTCTGCCAGTCTCTCTCTCTCTATGCATGTCTCTCTCTTCGTTCTCGGTCACTTTCTTCAGTTGTGGAATGGTTGTTTTTCCTCCTCCTTGGAGTCTTTATTTTTAAAATAAAAATTTATTACAGATGTAAGGCAGGATGCTCAGTGGAATTCCAAATTGAGTGTATAAAAATGACATACAGTCAGAAATACATTGTGAGAAAATCTCAGACTTTTATTTCCAAGATCCCATGTCTCTATTCTTAAGGTGTTCATCTTTTACCTGCTGCTGGTTCTAAATGTATATCTGCCTCTGATTGGTGCAGGGTTGTACCAATTATGGAGGAGAAATAAGAGTTCTCTTATCTGTGTGTTCCCTACTATAAAAGACCCAAACTTTGCATAGTAGTTAATAATCCTTACTAGACTTTTGCTTGTACCCTCAGAAGTACCATAGTTTATTTTCATGGCATAGTATCTCTTTCAGTAAGGTACTGATGTTAGGTGTTCTTGAATGTAATGAGACATGCCTCTCATGAAGCTCCTTATAGTCACATAAAGACGTATGACATATACGTAAATAATTATGCTAACTGTACGAAAATGATAAGTTCTATGTGAGCTCTATTGGGGTTCAAAAGAGAAGTTACATTACTAATGTTTATGTTACTATAGAGTACTTTAAAAAATTCAATAAAATGTATTTGCATACTTTCTTAGAGTATATCATTGCTTATATCAAAGATATTTTATTAAACAAGATTTTATCATATGAAGAAATAATCATATATAGGGATATCTATAGGATTTTTTAATATCACTAAGGTACTATATAATGCTTTTGAAATTATATATCACACTCTTAAATGTCATCAGTAGATAATTTTGAAATGACTATTGGATAACAGAATAGTTAACAGATTTAATAATTGTTACTGAATTCCACTTCTTTTTTTTCTTTCTTTTTTTTTAAATTTATTTACTTTTTAAATACATTTGTCTCTGCCTCCCCCCCACCTCTTTCCCTTGCCCCCTCCCTCCTTCCCTCCCTCAACTCTTCCCCTTTGGTTTTGTCCATGAATCCTTGCTATATGAATTCCACTTATAATCTCAAATTGTTTAATTATTTAACTCTTGAGAAGTAACAGGAAATATAGACACATGAAAACATTGATAAGTCGGACTTTTTGTTATCAAATTGAAGAATTGGGAATTTTTTAAAAATTCTAGATTTCTTTATTTACTAAGAATTTAATAACCAAGTTACAACTTCATTCTTAGATTTGATACTAGCAGTGTAAACAAAAATAAAATCATGAATTGTAAAATTATTTTTTTCCCTTCTGTATAATAGAACGGTAGTAGATATCTTTAACTTTCTCCCTCTCTCAGTACTAGACATTCCTGCTCAGCGCTTTGTAAGACAGGGGGTGCACATGATAGATCCTTGGGGTTTTGTCATCTCTTTTTCCTAAATCTGTCTTTTCTTTCCTCAAAATTCTTTAATTAGCACTTGTCTAGTTCAGTTTTTTTCAAACACTTCCCTTAAAATACCGTACCTGTAAAAATAGATAAATAAACCCATGTAAAACAGCTACAGTGTTTAAAGAAATGCTCATGAACTTCTTTACTTTTCTCCTTCCTTATTTTGCTCATTATTTTTCTTTGTTCACTAATAATAAGATCTTAAATTTATCTTGTGTTCCTTTGACTGCCCCAGCAGACTTTAGGAAAATAGTTCTACTTTCTGGACAATACTAGAATTTTAGTTCTTGCTGTTGTGCTACTTAATTTCTAGCTTTCTAGCAGTGTCAGATAGGCATTTATATGAAAAAGTAGAGAGCAAGGTGGAGGGAAAAGATATTTTAAAAAAAGATTTTAAAATTCCAAGTGTGAAGTTGATTGGAGCCTGATTAGAAGTAGAGCTTCATTCTTATATATAATTTCATTATGTTCAGATACACAGACATTTTCTTCAGGACTAACTTTGCTGAAATCTGCTTGCCGTTCTAATTAATATGATATTCTTCTTTTATGTTTTTACCATAAATAGATAACACATTGATAAATTACCCCATTTTCTATATTGATAACCAGCTCCTTTGGGTCCTGCAGCCTAGCGACTTTTAAACGCTTTGAAAAATATGCAGTGTATGGTTACTGTCTTACAGGGGTGTCCAACCATGGCCCAGGATGGCTTTGAATGCAGCCCAACACAAAATCATAAATTTACTTAAAGCATTATGAGGTTTTTTTTTTGTTTCCGTTAGTGTTTGTGTATTTAATGCGTGGCCCAAGACAACTCTACTTCTTCCAATGTGGCCCAGAGATGCCAAAAGATTGGATATGCTAAAGTCATGCCTTTTTTTTTTTTTTTGTAACTTGCTTCTTTAAAAATGTTGCATTTTAATACTTTAGAAAGCATGTTTAAATTATTATCATACAATATATAAGAATAAATGTATGAGACAGTATATTTAAATCACTGTAATAGTATAAACATTTTACTGAGATAAAACATTTCAGTGGAAATTATATTATAGTTTAATCTTTATTTGTATTGTCTTGTAATTTCTAGAAACGCTGAGGAAAATGTTTAACAGTAGAGAGGGGATAGTGAAATGTAGAGGTGGGTGGTGGGAATCATTTTATTGAGTAGATTTTAAAGTGTTACCTTGATTGACACGTTCTTTAAAATATTTTATGCTATTTTGTGACTACGAAATTTTGTGAGATGACCAAAAGATTCATTTAGGTTTTTTTCAGAAAATAATAATTATATTTCTAGTACTTAACCTTTTTTTATTGCTAAAGGGGAAATGTCACTTTAATAGCTTAGAATCCCTTTTTTGCATTCTGCTAATACTGAGAGAATAATTTTCCTAAAAAATCAAGTTTATTCCTATGAAGTAAAGATAAAAATAAGAATTCTCTTTATTTCAGAGAATAGAGACGCCTTGTTAGATCTAACTAAAAGCAGTCTTTCCCTTTTGGCACGATTTACCGTTGAAGCTTTGCGGGACGGCTTGCATTCCTGTGCAGCAGGATCCGAGGTAGACCTGCCCCCCGGGGCCGCTTTTCGCTCCGCCGGGTGAACAGTTCAGAAGTACCGCTCAGCTCTCTACATAGGCTCACCACATTGTCCAGTAGAACTAAATACAAACCACCATTGTGAGCCGTATAAACAATTTAAAATTTTCTTACAGTCACCTTTTAAAAAAGTGCAATTTTAATGATCTATTACCTAAAGTATCTAAAATACTTTTATTTCAACATATAAACAATGCAAAATGACTGATTAGATATATTGCATTCTTTCTTTCATACGAAACCTTGGAGGTCTGGTGTCTATTTTATATTTACGCCATGCAAACGCAACCGCATTTCAGGTGTCCGCTGGCCCCAGCGGCTGGCGGCCACCGTGTGGGCAGCGCCGGGCGCGCCCTGCTTTGGTGTCCGGCCGAGGGAGAGCTGCGCGCTTACGGGCGGGCGGGCGCCGCTGTCCCCTCGGAGCAGCAGGTTCCCCGATGTTGTATTTCGTCTAAATGTGAACTGACAGGTAGTAGCAGTAATAGGCAGTCTTGAAGACTGGAGTAGAAAGCGCCCAGATTGGGCTGGAGAATCATCGCTGTGAAAAATAACAATGTTTAATCCACAGCAGGTTCTCTGTTTCAAGTCTTAAAAATGCACTTAAGTTTAGAAATGGAGGTGCAAAATGGATAACTGTCTTCAGCATGAGCCATTATGACTAAATTTTGTGGAACTAATCACGGACTCATAAAGCTTGAATGAATTTCACTACCCAGTCACATCTAAATATTAGGCAAATCTCTAAGCTTTTCTAGGCAGCGTGTTCATTTCAGGTACCTTTAGTGTCAATACATTATACCTAATGATTAAATACAATCTGATTTACTGCAGTTTAAACCCTTTGTCATCTCTCCCATAGGATGATTGAGTGTCAGGGCTGGAGTGGAAGCAGTCATAGCTGTCCCCAAGGGTCACTGTTTCAGAAAGGGGGCAGTAGTAAATGCTTCTGAAAGGGGGATTATTGGAGCGTCGTATTTCCCCAGAAGCTCAGAATTTAGTGCAATGATATATTACTGAAATAACCTTTGCTAAAAGTGAAATTAGAGTAAAAAGTTTGACAGAATTCAGAGATAGCATTCAATATTTAATTTATTTTTACTTTAAGCCCTGGTTGATACAGCACCAAATAAAACATAGCCATTGCCGTCAGTGAACTTGTGCACTAGAGCAGATACTGACAGTAAAACCGCCTCAGCAACTCAGTGTCACAAGGGCTCTGTGGGCTCATAATCCAGCATCCGAAATGAGTAAAAGGGAGGGGAAAGATGAAGTTCAGGGCCTGCATTGTTGGGCCCTGAACGCTTTGGGAGGGAGACATGGGATGGGGGGGGAAGCAGAGCAGTGACATGAACAGGTCCTGTGGCTCTCAGAGATCGCGGTGGCTGGCGTTAGAAGATGGATTATACTGTGGCCGAGAGCGGGGACAGTCTGTGAGCTGTTAAAGGAATTAGGCTGGAGGCAGTGGAAGCTTAACTCAGTAGTGATAATGGTACTAGAGAAAAGTGGATGAACTTGAGGCATTTAAAGGGTAAGAATTGTTAGGATTTGGAGTTGATTTGTCTTAAAGGACAGAGAAAGAGACATTAAATTTGACTTAGGCATGTGCGTAGAGCGCACAGAAGAGAAGATTTAGTTTTGGCCCAGGTGTGTAGCTTCCTGCCTTCGGGCGGGGCGGCGGGGGGAACTTCCTACGGCAGGTGAGCTAAAATCCCCCCAAACACGTTTCATTAGCCCAGCATTTATTGAAAGTGTGTCTTATGCAGTATATAGTAGAGAGCTCGTGGGGTTAAAAAGTTAAGACAAACACAGTTCTCTACTTCACACACACCTCCAGGTGAGAAAGACAGGGTTACACGAAACTGTTTTCCATCCAAGTTAGGCAGTGATAAGTGCTATAAATAGATAAAAAACAAAATGAAATTAATTCTCACTGGGGAGAAGGGGTTGTGAGTGACTTCATACAACATGTAATATTTGAGTTGTGTATCTTAAAGGATGCAAGGGAGTTTTAACAAACCTCCTAAACTGATGTCTCTACTTGGAACATTTCTCCTGATACCTGACTCCCGCCTGGACATCTTTATTTAAACATATACAATGTATCTCAAATTTAACACATTCAAAACCAAATTCCTGATCTTTGTGCCTTCACACCTGCTCTTCTCATGTCTTCCCCTTCTTAGTAAATGGTTTTCCAGATGAAAGTAAGAGCTGAAGTCCTTTCACTGTAAGAGAACCTAGGCTGCCTCCTGTCCCCTCCAAAATCCTGTTACCTCTTGGCCTCTTATTGTACTCTTTGCCCCTAGCTCAGTCAGTTCGAGCTAAACAGGACCTTTTTGGTATTCTTCAAATACTCCGGGTGTCTTTCCACCTCAGGGTCTGTGCTTTTTTATTTTTTCTTGTGTTTGAAAAATTCATCCAGAAATCTGTGTGGATTTATTTCTTCATTGCTTTCATGTCTTTGCTCAGACATCACCTTCTTAGTAAGGCCTTCTCTGTCCTCTCTACTCAAAGGTACATCCCTCATCCCATGCACTTCACTCACTTCCTGGTTTCTATTTTCCTCCTACCACTTCTCCTCTGACATACACTTACTACTCACCTGTTGGTTATGCCTCACCCTCCTGGAACACCGGCCCCCACCGAGCATGCGCTCTGGGTTATTGTGCTCATTGCCTTCTCCTAAAGCTTAAAACAATTCTTGAAACATAGTAGGTGCTAAATTCAATATTTATTAAATGAATGCTGTGTTGAAATGCAGAAGAGTGTTCTGAGCAAGGAGAACAGCATGAATAAAGTTAGGGAAAATGCTTTGCGCGTTGGGGAATGCTTTCTTGGTCTGCTAATTGTACTTGGTATGTAGAAAACAAGGAGAGATACTGAAAGACAGTTGAGGTCTAATATGAAGACTCCTGATAACATTCTGATGATATTTGACTTAATTCCGTAGGTCAGTTCAGCAAAATTTTTCTGTAAATAGCCAGATAATAAATACTTTTCAATTTGAATTCTACGCAATCTCTATCACAGCTACTCAACCCTGCCACTGTTGTGCAAAAGCAGCCATAGACAATATGTAAACAATCGAGCATGACCAAGTTCTACTAAGATTTTACTTATAAAAATAGGTGGCAGGGCATTTTTGGCCCATGTGCTGTTGTCTACTATCCCTGCTTGGGCAATGAGAGATTGCTGATTTATGAGCAGCAGTACTGTATAATCGGCTCCATTATAAAGGGGAGCAGCATTTAAAATAGCCCCAGGAACTGGGGAAAGAGGATGCGAGCCTGAGGGAGGGAGGGAGGGAGGAATGTCAGGAGGCCACCCCAGTTAGCGGGAGGGTGCTAAGTTCCTCAGCTAGCCAAGGGCATGGATTCAAAGGACAGGTTAGAAATCATTCTGCAGGACACGGCATTTGGTTGACCTCCCACTACTTTGTTGAAACCAGTCTCGTCGGGGTCATTGATAAACCATTTCTACGTTGTTAATTGATTCATTTTCCTTGCAATATTTTCTTCACTTGGTTCACCCTCCTTTGGCTACCTTTTCATTCTTTTTCTCATTCTCCTTTACTAGATTATCTTGTTTTCATACCCTAAATTGTCAGATTGCCTTAGGGCTTAGTCTTGTATCTCTTCTGCATGAACACCTGCTCTCCAGAGATTGCACCTTATGTCACGCCTCTCCCCTGAATCCTAGATCTACACAGCTAGCTCCCAGGCATTCTTTTTAACGTCTTCTTTTCTACCCCAAACAAAGAAGTCCTCACTTCCTTTGCTGTTTGCCATCTGAGCAAAAGACAGCACCTTTTACTGAGTTTGCTCAGGCCTTTAGAAAGCTTAGAATCTTTGTTTTTTCCTTTTCTCACACACAGCCCCACTGCCCAGCTTTTGGCCTTCAGAACATATGCAGCATCTGACCGGTTACCGCCGCGTCCATCCCTAGGACTCTGGCCCAAGCGACTACATTTCTCACTTCAGCTGTTCCCCGCGTGGTGTTTTCTCCACACAGCGCAGCAGGAGTAATCTTTTTGTATTGTAAATACACTCATATTCCTCTGGTCAAATCTCTCCAATGACGGCTCATCTAACTGCGAACAAAATTCAAGTTCTTAGCCACTGAGTCCCCGTGGTATCCGGTTACCTCTCTGATTCTTTGTCCACTGCAGCCTCACTTGCCTTTGCTGTTGTTCCTGTTCAAAAAGCCAAGCCCACTCCTGCTTGGGTGGCGTTGAGCAAAATGTTCTCTCTCTATGCCCGAACCACTTCCCCCAGATACTTGTTTTGCCCATTCCTTCCTTTCAGGTTCCTGCTCAGATGCCACCTCCTCAGAGTGGACTTACACTCTGCTCTCAAATCATTCTGTATCCCTTGTTTCATTTTTCCAGCAGTACTTGGCCACTATTTGACATGATACACATACAGTAGATGGTTGGTTGGTTGGTCGATTTATTTATTTATTAATTTGTTTATGTCTCGGCTACTAGCAGTCTATGAAAGTGGGCATTTTCTGTTTTATCCCCTTTGTCACTTCAGCATTTAGAACATGCCTTCCAGTTAGTTAGAAATCAGCAAATACTGACTGAATGAAAGAATGAATAGATTCAAAGATGCCAGAAAAAGAGAAGTGAGGACAAGAGCCTGGGGAAAAGGGAGAGGTCGTTTGAGGAGAAAGAAGAGAGTGTAGGGCCACCCTAGCCAGAAGGCCCAGCAAAGCCCCGGTGGCCGTGTGCTCCACAGGGAGTGGGTGACTCATGTCCCATATTCTAGGCAGGCTTTTCTGGCCACAAGAAAACTGAAAGCTGACTGTCGTCTGCTGACCAAGGGTTGTTTATAGATGCAGTTTTCTACATTTGTATACTTCAGATGGATTGAGTTCTGTTCTTCTTCTTGTGACTTTACTAAAAAAGTCAATGTGGACATCTTGTCACTGGTCATACCTTGTATATTCAATTTGAAAATCTATCTTATAATTCATGGTGGATTGTTAGTGATGAATATAAAATTTATATTAAGTTATGAAATTAGTAGGCTCAATACAACATATTTAATACTTACAATTAATCAAATAGAATGCAATTAAATCCTAAGATATTACTAAATAATATTTTTAAATTAATGACTATCAATATTATAAGAATTAGTTTTATCTATATAAATTAACCCTTCAAGGTTTTAGGGGTCCACATTTGTTAAAGAATACAAAATGGAGATGATCATAGAATGGTTTTATTTGTGCCTTGTGAGATTTGTAAAACACGAGACCTTTGACTTGCCCTATTCTACCTCTGAAATCCCAGGGGTCTGTAATTTGAAAGCTGTTAGCTTCCTTTTCCCCTCTGCGCACACCGCCCACCGTAATACTGTCCACGGATGTCTATAGCATCAGCATTACAGCCATTTATAAGTAAGCAAGTGTTAGCTACAATGAAACATAATTGCTGGAAGTATATTTCTTGATGCATTTGTTTAAAAAAAATACCTTAAACTTTGATAATTTGGTAGTTTTATTTTTCTTAGTAAAAATAAATGTATCATTTCTTCTTCCTATTTTTCAGACATAGTTGTAAATAATTGAATATTTTTAAATGCTAAAGGAAACTAAAATTAAACTCTTATTCTTTTCCATATATCTCTTGTGCACATCTGGCTCATGTATTCCCTCCCTTCTTTTCCTCCCTCCTCTCTTTCTTTCTATTATTTATTTTTTTGCAAGTTTCTATTTTCCCAACCTCCCCCCTCTCCTGTCCACACGCTCACATTAGTGTGTGCTCATGCTGTCTCAGCTCTGAGCAATACGAAACTGAACCAGCCATCTGTCTGTCCTTGTTTTTATACATAACTTTTACATACCTTGCAGATTTCTTAATTTAACTATACCACATTAACCTTTTCTTCTTCTCGTACTAGTAGTTTAACTGATGCCTCATTTACTGGCAACTTTAAATGAAATGACATAAAAGAAAACCAGTTTTACCATAGGCTAATTGATATAAACAAGGGTTAAGTTCCTAGGGTTTCTCTTCAACAAAATGTTATCTGAGGACCTGCTGTACTTTTTTTGTTTTTTTTAAAGCATTGAACTTTATACTTTTGTGTCTACAATGATTTGTTTTGTTTCTGTTCTTTGGTGAAGAGTACCTGAAAAGCTGAATATTTTTCTTCTTATGTTACTTATATACTAGGCAGGAAAAAATCTTTTAATACAGTTAGAAAATGTTCCTGTCATCTTGAATTATAAAAATGTACAAACATCAGCTGTGATTTGTTATTTTACTGGTGATCAAAAGATATTTTTGATAAATTAAAAATTTAGACTTTTCATTAATGTGTTCATGGACACTGATATTAACTATTCTAACCCATACTAATAACAATATATAGGTATTTTACAACTTTTTCAGAAAAGGTTTAAGGTGGGCATTTAATTTGTGTCTTCTCTTTTGGTAGCTACAGCATACCTGTTGTTTGCCTTGTTAATATTTATTAACTCTTCCCAAGTTACAATTTCCTTGCAGATAGGGTCCTGGAATAGCAAAAGGCTCAGTGAAAATGTCCAGTCCAAATATGGAAGTGAAAAATGTGTTGAAAGCAGGAGAGAACTATAAAATATTGAGGGTATTCATCATAAAGTGAGACACGTTAAGCCAACCTGTCATTGCTAGTAAAAAATAATAAATTTGTTTTAAATGTGATAGTTATTTAGTAGAAATTATGAAGTCTCAAATATTTTTGTGGACATATTAATTTTTATAAGTAATTTGCATTAAATGCCCATAGAATTATGTTAAATGCTTTTATGAATGAAAGTAATTTAGTGAATTATGTTCACTGTTTTTGCTTTAAGAATCAGGTAGGTTAAGTCTCTAATTTGGGATTTTTATCAGGGGTCACATTAATGATGATACTAATAATAGTAATAAGATCTTATGTGCATATAGAATTCTGTATTATCTCATATTAGCCTCACAGTAACTCTGTGTTTTAGAAATGGCAATTGAGGGGAGAAAGGGTCAGAAAATTGAATTAATTCAAAGACATGTGACCAGTAATCTGAGTAGGCAAGACTCAAACCCAATTATTGTCTTCACTATATTAGATTGAGATAGATTATCTATTATCTATTGGTTTGTAATCTAGGATTTTTCTTTATTTTAATGCATTTGAAATGACAGTTTTCTAATATCTAAAACCACATGATATTTATGGGATCTGTCTAGAAATGTTATAGATTATTTTTCTTTCTCCCATTTCAAAAAGTGCTGTTATATTTCTCTTACTAAACGAAAACATTGTATTTTATACTAAATAAGGAGAAACTAAATTTTAAAACTTTCAACTATGCAGTCCACTTAAAATGACTTACAGGTACAATTCAACTCCTAATTAATTTTGAAAAATCTTTCTAATTTGTGGGCTAACAAATACTTAAAAGTTGAAATGTATCAGAGCATGTACATTATTTTTCCATAATATATTGTTCATTTACTTTTTTCATTAAGAAAAATTATTTTTAGATTTTTGTCATTGATAAAATGTATTATTATCTAGTGGTAAAGAGCTAAAATTCTGCTTTTGCCTTTTTATTACCATCAATGTCCCCAGAACAGTATATATTAAATTCGTTACCTTGCTATCATGGCGATATTTGAGTTGGCAGGATTTCATATTTTAGTAAGAATAAAATAAAAACGTAACTTCAGCTGTGATGTAGCATCTTCATTTTTATTTCAAGTTTGATTATATTGTTTCTGTAGATTGTATTGTGGGTTAGTAGATTAGTATTTGTCATGGGTGCCCAGGTGTGCTTGAAGTAATGGTGTTAGTTCAGGGGACAGAATTGCTGACTGTGCGCAGGAGGATCACACAGCCTCGCACAGAGGCCACTCGCGTCAGTGGGGATCATACCTTAATAAAGAAAACTAAAGCATATGTGTGGTCACAACCAATCCTTATCATTAGACCATGAAAGCCTTGGGATTTGTGATCAAAGCGATAGGCTTATCCTGCACTGTAGTATAACCTCCAGTTGAACCTTTCAGATTTTTATTTTAGGAGATTATACAATACATTTTGACCATGTTACCTGCCTCTATGACCCATCTGCCTAATTAAGTGATACAGATTAAAATCATTGTCAGCACGTCAGGAGAAAAATAGGAATTGTAAATATCTCTGTCTTCTGTCAGTGTTTACTTATCATTTTCTACTGATGTTTTAAAGAATTGCTGAACATGTGTTTTTTATCTAGAGCTGAAAGTTCTCTTCTGATGAATATAAAACATACTTCACTTTGTACATGTACATTAGAAGTATTAGAAAGACTTAATCTTTGACTCTGTTACTAAATTTCATCTGTCAAAGGAGATAATTTTAAACTCTAATATTTGGTAATATCAGGTGATGTTTCTTAGAAAGATGCTCTCAGGATTAAGATGAAATTCGACTCTATAACTTGAATGTCATTGTCATCGGAAGAAAAATTTAGGCTGTATGTACATTTATTTCTTTTGTCACGTGTTAGTGTACCTCAGTTGAGTTCAATAGGTTTATTTTACATTGAGATGATAATTGAATCCCTATCAATCGATTTATTCATGCAGATTTCCTTACAGTGAGGTCGTAGTATCTTTTAAGTATATATACTTCCTCCCTTACTTAATTTGTGCTTATTTGATGATGTTCATTATACTGTTTGTAGATTCTTCATGATCTTTTTCTTCAGTGTTACATTTCTTGGAAACATTCATTCTATTTTAAATTCATATTCATTTTTTAAATTCCCTTACGGAAGAAATGTTTTTCTTATGGAAAATAAGCTAAACTTTGTTGCCTGGCATTCAAAGCCTTCCACACTTTGGCCCTTCCAATGTCTCCAGCTTTATTTCCCGCCTCATGTAGATAGTCCTCTCTAAACCAGTTAAATAGTTCCTCATTGATCAATGGAAATGATAATATGCATGTTTTAATCTCTGTACCTCTTTTTAAAATATTCCTTTTGTCAGAACTGTTGCAGTGTTTTTTCCCCTCTGCTTATTTATCTTTGAGTTTAAATACTATTCTTCAATCATTCTGTCAACAGATTTTTACTGTCACATTTTGTATCACATTCTGTGTCTAGGTTTTCGGGGGTGGTGGTGAACAAGATACATGAAGTCCTTAGTCTTGTGTAGCCCTCAATTTAGAGGGAGATACAAGCGAACAACTACAGTACAGCTTGATGAGTGTTAGAGAAATACAGTGTATTATGTTCATTTCACTAAAGCTTAATCTGACTATCCCAGCTTTTAGACATCATTTTTTCTTTTGAATTTCTCATGTGCTGTTTGTTCCTACAACCATTTTCCTCCTAACGAATGTACCCTTTCACTTTTTCTTAGCAATTTAAATCTGTGATGTGTAAGGGGGGAAAGGAGTTTACGGATGCATATTTCAGACCTTACCCTAGTTCTCTGCAGGGTGAAAAATTAAATTGTGTGTGTGTGTGTATGATAACGAACATTGTATCTCCTTTTGTATCATTGAAATATATGCAAATTCATAACCACCAACTCAAGTGTATAAGACATATTCCAAGTTGAATTTAAATCTTTGTCATGTTAGGCTACTTGAAAATTCATTCCACAGTCATTAAAGGGGTAGGACAGGGACCTCCTTTTCCCAGGGCTTGAATGAGATCAGACTTACATGGTACCTAGAAAATTGGCCCTCACATCTTAATTCCATTTTGTCATATCCTCACTCTCTAAGACACGTGGTTTTTTGGAAGCAGAGATCTCTGCTGATCATACCGAGCTTGGGTTAAGAAATATTTGCTGATGCCAAAAGTCCTGGCACGAAGAGACCGGCTTCCCTAAGTGTACCAGCGTGAGGCTGTGATGTCCATTGGCAGATTGTTTTCTGTGCAGCGGTGCTTGACTGAAGCAAAGAACAGGCGCAGATCCCAGTGCACTCCACTCACCGAACTGAGTTCCCTTTAGGGCTGCATAGCCCAGAAGGGTTGCCCTTTTCTGATTCACAAAGAGGCCCAAGGTGAGCAAGTCAGGATCCAGATCACAACTCACCATCCCTGGGTTCCAGCCTAACTTCTTCATCGATCTCCTTCCCCTGGGGCTGAAAGAAAGCTGATTACAGATTTACAGAAACCAGTCTCCCTAATCTTGGGAAAACCTTCTCTTTCTTTTTTGGCTTCTGTCTCTTTAAAAACACTAACTTTTGACACTGCTTTTCCTGGACAGCATACATAATCTCTGTTTGCTTAGACTTTCACAAAAGACAGGAAAGGAAGATGTCTTCAAGAGGCCTCTGCTCTCAACCATGCAAAAGTTCTGGAAATGCTTGACTGCACTCTTGAAATCAAAGGGTGCAGGTGTGCAAGGTGAAATAAAGAGGGCAAAACAAAATCATATCCTGATAAATTTCAAGTAAAATATTAAGCTTCATTTTTAACTAAAACTTAAAATTTTAATTTTGAAATATTTTTATAATGTATATTGTATAAAATTTATAGGATATCTTTAGCAGGAAATCTCAAATAAAATCTATCGTAATTATGTAAATTGTTGAGTTAGTTGTTACCTTCCTCCTAGGGTGTTAGAAATTGCATAGCTGAAAGTTTAACGTACTCCAGTAAGACTTAAAAGGGCTTTCTTCCTATCTTTTGTGAACAGTTTCTTGTTTGTTTCATGTGTATTTTTGCTTCATTGAATTTCTTTTTTAAATTATATTTTATTGATTATAATATTACAGTTGTCGCAATTTTTCCTTTTTCCCCCCTCCACTCAGCACCTCCCACTCCCTCAGGCAGTCCCCACAGTCCAGGGGTCATGACTATAGATTCTTTGGCTGCCCCATTTCCTATACTGTACTTTACTTCCCCATAGCTATTCTGTAACTACCTATTTGTACTTCTTAATCCCCTCACCTCTTCACCCATTCCCCACACCCTCTACCGTCTGGCAACCATAGAAATGCTCTCCATATCCATCATGATTTTGTCTCTGTTGCTCTTGTTTGCTTATTTTGTTTTATAGATTCAATTGTTGATAGATATGTATATCTATCTATCTTGCCATTTTGTTACTCATAGTTTTGATCTTCTTTTTCTTAAGCGAGTTCCTTTAACATTTCATGTAATTATGATTTGGTGATGATGAACCCCTTTAGTTTTTTCTTGTCTTGGAAGCTCTTTATCTACCCTTTGATTCTAAATGATACCTTTGCTGGGTAGAGGAGTCTGGGCTATAGGTCCCTGTTTTTCATGACTTTGAATACTTCTTGCCAATCTCCTTTAGCCTGTAAAGTTTCTTTTGAGAAATCAGGTGACAGTCTTATGGGAACTCCCTGCTTTTAAGTAACTAACTGCTTTTCTATTGCTGCTTTTAAGATTCTTTCTTTATCTTTAGCCTTTGGCATTTTAATTATGATGTATCTTAGAGTGGGTCTCTTGGGACTCTCTGGACTTCCTGGACTTCCTAGACTTGCATGTCTAGGTCCTTCACCAAATTTGGGGAGTTTTCTTTCATTTTTTCAAGTAGATTTCCAATTTCTTGCTCTTTCTCTTCTTCTGGTACCCCTATAAAGCAAATGTTGGATTGCTTAAAGTTGTCCCACAGGCTGCTTACACTATCCTCATTTTCTTGGATTCTCTTTTCTTCTTGTTCTGATTGGTTGTTTTTTGCTTCCTTATGTTCCAGATCATTGATTTGATTCTCGGCTTTATCCACTCTACTGTTGTTTCCCTGAAAATTGTTCTTTATTGCAATTAGTGTATCCTTCATTTCTGACTGGATCTTTTTTATGCTCTTGAGGTCCTCACTAAGTTCCTTAAGCATCCTTATAACCAGCATTTTGAGCTCTGCATCTGATAGATTGTTTATGTCTACTTCATTTAGTTCATTTTCTGGAGTTTTTATTTGTTCTCTCATTTGGGCCATATTTTATTGTCTCCTCATTTTGGCAGCCTTCCTGTGTTTGTTTCTATGTATAAGGTAGAGCTGCTTTGACTCCGTGTCTTGGTAGTGTGGCCTAATACAGTAAGTGTCCTCTAAGGTCCAGTGGCACAGCCTCCCCTATCACCCAGGCTGGGTACTTGAGGTGCTGCCTTCATGTGAACTGACTACACCCTCCTCTTGTACTTGAGCCTTGATTGCTGTTGGCAGGTCAGTGGGAGGAATTTACCCAGGTCACCTGCAAATATTGGCTGTGACCACTGACCCCCAACCTTCACCGTCTGTGGAGGATCAGCTGTGCAGGGGCAAGGTGGTGGTGCTCCAGTGTGGTCTGTAACTGTCCACGGGGTGCGCAGGCTCTGGGGTTTCCCAGGTGGTGCAGGCCAAGGTCAGCCCCCACCTGTGTTGGCCTGGGGCCACACTGCCTGGGCCCCTAGGGGGCTTATCTTCCTGACACTGGAGCTCTCGGCTGGGGGGCCTGGTGCGGGGCTGAGATTCCTTGTGCCCGAGACATCCCTCCTGAGTTTTTATCCACCACGTGTGGGCGTGGGACCAGCCCATTCCCTATTTGCACCCCTCCTTCCAGTTTGGATGGAAGTGGTTTCTTTAATACCACAGTTGTCACACTTCTGCTCAACTCTATCTTCAATGGTTCTGAGTGACGGTGGCTCTGTACTTTAGTTGTAATTTTGATGTGGTTGTGTGAGGAGGCGAGCCACTTGTGCGTTTGCCTCCTTGACCAAAGTCTCCATTTAATTTCTAGTGAAGTAAGTTTATATTTAGGATAAGCTGTCAATATTAAAGTAACAAAATAATTTATATTTGTTATAAATCTATATGTTTAAATAAAGTGGACCAAGAACAAAATATGTTTCTGTTCATTGAGTTTGAACTAATAGAAGAACATGTGAAAAGCATTTCTATTTTGAGCAAGTATATTTTTGTAAGATTTTTTAACAAACTGAGTAAAATGACAGATGTAGAAGACAGAAAAATATACACAGTTATAAGAATTTTGGTGCTACAGGAAGGGTGAAGATTTTTTTCTCATGAGAATTGCTATGAATTGTCAGTTGCCCCATTCTGCTTTCTAGTCATTGGCTCACAAAGAGTTTTTTTTTTTTTGTATATTTTTACTCTGTAGTATATATCTTTGGTTTATAATAGAAATGACTGCAATATATCACCTCCATTTTAAAAGTGAATTGTAGGCTCAAGTTTTAGAACTTGGGAGGTATCTAGCCTATAAAATTTGGCCATTATAATTGTTTTGGGCCTTGTGAGAATTAGTACCCAGGAGCATAGTGAGTGTTACCAGCCAAGAAGCCTGGAGGTGAGGGTGGGCGAGTGTTGCTGAAATGGGAACAGTAAGTGCTTACTGTAGCCAAAATGCTGCTTTTGATTTTGAAGACAGAAGGCAGGCATAGTCCTCTTTCTTGCTGTAGAATTAGCACAAGTAATAGGGAGTAAAAATAAGACATTTTAGTAAATTTCTCAAAGTTGGAATATATTGAACGTACCCTTCAGCAAACTATTAACATAGTTATAAAGTGATTTATTTTCATATTTGAGTAAATAGTAATTACAGCACATTTTAAAAATTCTTCCTGGTTTGATTAATTTTATTAAAGAATTAACACTATAGATGTAGTATATTTACATTCTATATATATGTACTATATCAATTTTTTCAGAAGAACCAGTGTTTATCATGAAAGAATGAACAGTTTATGTGTATTTATATATACTTTTAAAAATAACTTAGATTATATGTTAAAAACATGTAAAACAGTAGGCATTGTATGCTGTCTAAGTAGAACTCATGGTTATTTAATGATTAAGGACACAGGTTTTAGTGTTAGACAAGTTGGATCTAAGTTCTAAATTTATCATAAATCAGCTGTGCAAATTGCCTCTTTGAGCCTAAATTCATTTTTGAAATGATGATACGTTACCTTGTATAGTTACTGTGGAGATTAAAAGTGATATGTTTTATTAAGAGTTTATTTTAGTACCTAACTCATCTCATGCCGCTAATGTTAGCTCAGATTGGCCGTAGCTTTTTGGTTGCATAAAATAACACACATATCTCTCCCCCTTTTGTCATTTAGACTTACATGCATCATTTCTGGAGATGAAAATCTTAAAATTTGGGAGAGGTTACTTTTTCATTTCATTTGTGGTGAAATTTTTAACAGTGTTCTTACTTTTAAAACATTGCTTAGTTTGTTTTTCAAGTCCATGACGAGGAGGTTGTCAGGCAGTTGGAGTACAAGCTCACTTCTACTATGCTTAGTTAGTTATTGTGATGGTAAACAAAAGATGTACAATTCATAGTCAGGCAACATTTCACAGGGGCAATGGAGGTGACAATAGTTTCATTCCTGTTGGATCTTTTTCTCTTTGCTCTGGGGAGTTCATACTGACCTTGTCCAAAATCTGATGACCTCCCTATTTTACTCAACTATCTGGGGAGCCTGGCCTGCCATAGCTGGCCCTGAGGGGGTATCTGAAAGACCACTGAGTCACTGACCCATATCAAGACTGGATTTCCAGTCTGATCTGTAGGACCTCTGAAATAGTTGTACATGGGGCTTATTGTACACAAAAACCTAACTGGCTGCATTTTTCTGCTTATTAAATAGCCTATTAAAGTCTTATTTAATTTACTCAATTTCTTAGGCAGGTCATTTCTGTACTAATTATAAATTTTGATTTTTTTAACCAATATTAGTACCTTGAAACTAAATCTGAATGTTTTGAGATATGAGCAAAATATACTAACCGTATTAAACCATAACTAAACATAATGACTATCTCCCTGGTTGATGAAGGAACCAAGGCAGTAGCATTTTAATGCTTGTAAAGACTGTTTTTTTCTGGAAAAAAATTCCATATACCTCATAAAACATCTTGTTTAAGTCGTTACCAATATAGCATGTTAATCTGTTTATATCTTGTTAGGCCTCAAACATGAGTTACTCAAATGTTGGTATTTAAAAATTTTGAGGTTATGATAATTGATCTGAAGGAGAGCATAGAACCAACCGGTACAATGTTACTTAAATTTGGTTGGATGACATCTGTCTACCTTAATAGAAACTTCACGATAGGGCTGTGAAATGAAGAGAAAAAGGATTTCTATGTTTATTTTGTTTTTCTTCTGCACAATAGAAAATCATCAGGCTTTTTATGAATATCTAATCAGTATTCTACAATTTATAATATGATATTGTCTTTTATTTTTGTATAGGAGTTGATCCCTGAATTTTATTATCTCCCTGAGATGTTTGTCAACTTCAATAATTATAATCTTGGAGTGATGGACGATGGGACGGTAGTGTCTGATGTTGAACTTCCTCCTTGGGCCAAAACCCCAGAAGAATTTGTTCGCATAAACAGATTGGTAAGATAGTAATCATCTACCCTGTCTGTCATTAGCCTTTCTTTTCTCAAAGTATCTTTCATGTGTTTGTATAACCATTAACCCTTGCTCATCTGGACAAAACTGTAGTTGATTAGGGATAACTAAGAGTGATGTAATAGTTCAGTATTCTTCATAAAAACTTGATAAAATTTTATTGGCTTACAAGGTATAATGGGTTTCTTTTTTTAATTCCCTCATACAGAATTTAGGTTGCTTTCCTGTGTACATTATAATTCAAAATTATAAGCAAAGTTGTACGTTAAACTGCTTTTTCGAACATGGATTTCTTGTACCAACAAAAGAACATGATTCTGTGTTCCGGGTGAGAAAGCCACTGCACAGTATGGTAATAGAAACAAGATATTCAGGTTGTATTCTGTCCCTGTCTTTTGAAATATTTAGAACATGAAAACTTAAAAAGTTAAAAGCACAGTTATCATTGTGCTCACAATTTTCAGAATCCTTTCCAGTGGACTCTTTACTACTCTCTGTTATATGGATTAACTGTTTTATGAAAAAGTAATATGAATTTTCCTTTTTGCCTTTAATTTTCATGAGAGTTTAGAATCAGGGAGCTTTAAGTTTAGTATTTAAAAATAATATTTTATACTCCATATTAAAGATGAAATTTAAATTACCTTGTATTTGCAATTTATACTTAGGGAAATTATTGCATTCTAGTTTTCTAGGTGGCATTTCTTAACCTTAAACCAACAATTATATCTCAATCCTGTATTCCAGACCCTAATTACAATCCCATTATTGCAGAAATTTTACATTTTATATATCCTAGAAGCAATGCAGGGAGAGTGGAAGGAACATAGTCTTTGAAATTAGACTAGTTTTCTTAGTCCCGGATAAATCCCTTTGCTGATTATGGGATCTTAAGGAATTTAATCTCTCTGAGCCTTGGTTTCCTCATTTGTGATTTGGAAATGATGAGTATAAAATTGTGATTATGTGTGTAAGATATCTAAAATATTCTCTGGTTTATAATAGGCACTCAGAAAATAATATCTAATATTCTATCACAGTCTTTTATTTCTTAAAATTTTTTCTATCTCAGTCTTAAGGTACACTTTACATTTTACTTTTACCCCATGCCCTTTTGAAGATTCTCCTTAAGTTATTAAAATTACAGCAAAAGACAAGGGTTAGCTATGAAAGATACTGAAGGAGATGTCAAGATTTAAATGTGACAGTTGTCTATAGTTGTGTGATTTTGTTTCCTGGGAGCGTAGAAGTCAATAGAAGATAATAGTCATTTTGCAATTTTTTTTTATGATTGCCCTTCTAAAAGACGCTTTTATTGAGTTATAATTTATATACCATAAAATTCACCTTTTAAAAAAATGCACAAATTCATTACGTTCTGGTACATTTATACAGCTGTGTAACCGTCACCACAGTCAGCTCTAGAACATGTGTGCCACTCCAACCAGTTTCCTTGTATGTTTGCAGTCTGTCTCTGCTCCCACTCCAAGGCCCAGGCAACCACTGATTCTGTCTCTATAGTTTTGCTTTTTCTGGAAATTTTATATAAATGGAACCATGCAATATGTAGTCTTTTCGTTCCTGGCTTCTTTCATGTAGCATGATTGTTTTGAGCTCCATGCATGTTGCTGCATGTATCAGTAGTTAATGTCATTGTAATGCTGCATAGCATTCCATTGTGAAGATACAACATATCCTGTTTATCTGTTTTCCAGTTGATGGACATTTGGGTTTTATCCATTTTGAAGCTATCATGCATATTTGTATGTATCTGAAGGTAGACATCTATTTTCATTTATCTTAGGTAGATTCCTAGGAGTTTAATTGCTGGATCGTATGATAAGAATATGTTTACCATTTACATTCCCACCAACAATGTATGAAATTCCAGTTTTCCATACCCTTGCCAAGACTTGGTGTTGTCAGTCTTATTTATTTTAGCCGTTCTGGTAGGTATCTTGTTATGATTTTAATTTGCTGTTCCCTAATGACTAATGATGTTGGCCACCTTTCACTGGCTTATTTTCTACACTGATATGTTTTGTGGTGAACTGTTTGTTCAGATCTTTTGCCTATTTGTAATTGAGCTGTTTGTCTTATTATTTATTTTAAGAGAACTTTATTCTCCATAAAAGTACTCTATTTATCTTTTTCAATCTGTGGTTTGTCTTGTCTTTTTTTTTGGTATTGATTTTAGAGAGAGAGAGGAAGGGAGAGAAAGAAATATCAATTTTTGTTGCTCCACTTATTTATGCATTCATTGGTTGCTGCTTGTGTGTGCCCTAATCGGGATTTGAATTTTGGTGTGTCTGGACAACACTCTAACCAACTTAACTACCCAGACAGGGCCTTGTCTTTTCATTTTTTAATGGTTCCTTTTGAATTGCCATTTAAAAGACTTAGGTAGGTATAAAATATTATTTACATAAGATTAGAAAGGTATAAATAATCATCTTTGATCTTGAATAAATTTTTAAGAAAACAATCAAAATCATATTCATACCATTTCATTAGTGAAATGCTTTCACTCAAATATGATTTAAATTTTTAAGCCTCAAGTGTACCAGCTCTCTATTAATCATTACCATATTTAGTGTTATTAAAAACGCAGAGGAGTTTGTTGATGTGTTTACTATAAAAGAGGTCTAAGAGGCAGAGACAGCGAATTAATTATATTTAAAGCTTTTCAACAATATTTTAATAAATAAGAAAATTTAATTGTGTAGATTGGGGTTAGCCATTCTCCGGACAGCATGTCCATGTTCACTCTCAGAAGAGCCAGATCTGAGACTGGTTTCCCAAGGGCACAAAAGGAAAACAAAAACAAAAACGGAAGCTATTGACCCAATTGTTTTCCAATCAGATTTTGGTTTTGCCTGTCCCTGTTTTAAAGTTAGAATGACTATGAAGTTATATATAAAACAGTATTTTGCACTATTAACTGCATATTTATTATAACTTATTAAGATATTAAATGTTTCTCCCAGTGATTCTTCTACAAGTTTTACAGATGCCTTCATAGTTTAGGCTCTGAATAAGCACACATTGTGAACAGAACTATATAAAAAAAACCACTGCAAATTAAATACAAACATAGTTTAGAGTTAAATGTTTACATCTCTGATCATTTTAATTCATAATAAGGAAGATACTTGATTTTACTTATGTGTGTCTTTGTGGAAGCATTTAATAATTTATTTGAAAATATTTACTAAATACCTGTGCTGAACAAAGCTTTCCTACAGTGCAGTCCATATTGATTCATTTTATAATTTCCTATTAACTTTGTATAAGTGATTGAATTATTAGCATGACATTTTATGTATCTGTTAGCATGTTATCACATAAAGGTTGTATCCCCCTCCTCTTTTTGGTTTACCTCTTCAAGCCCACAGATTTTATGCAATGATCGTAGCTCATGAAATGCATACTACTTTGATCCGTGACCTTTTTGTGGTGCTAATCGGGTTCCTGATATCATTATACCTTACTCATTAATCATATTTCCTGCAGCCCGTCAGGCAGCCAGACAGCACAGGTCCCTGCTTCAGCCCTCTGTTGGCAGGTTTCTGCCTTTCCAGATTATTACAGACGATACTTTGGCTTCTCATAGCCAGAGTCATATCAAGCTGTGTGTTACAATTAAAGTCAGATGGTCCTCAGGTTGAACAGGGATATAGTGTTGCAGCTGTCTCTCTTCCTGGAACAAACCAGCACCAAGAACAGATGATCTATAGGACAGTGAATAATAGCAGATTGTACAGTACTCTGTTGGTAGCAGGGGATCACAGCATTAATTAACCAACATACTCGTTTTAAGATACTCAACACATCTTTTTAAAGTATTTGGCTGCCCAAATATTAATTCAAGGGGATAAGATATATTTAGGAACATGATTTTGACAGTGGACTGGTAACGCTACATTTTCTGTTGGTGTTAGAAGACCGTTACTACTCTCTTACCTAACTAAGCATTTTATTCCTCAGAGCTTGCGGTAAGTAACAAAGATCTAAACGTGGGGTTGGTGAATTGGCTAAAGTGTTACCTTTACCTACAGAAGATAATATCCTGTGTATTTTAGAAGGAAAACCCACCTAGGTCTGATTAATTTTTCAGGTAAATAAATTATATTTTCTTTGTTCTGAACAGTTGGAATGAGGGTAAAACCAAAGCAGTCTTAACTACCTCCCAAAGATTGCTCTGTGTTATTTAATATGGCCTGGAACAAAAACAAAAAAAATTTTTTTTTGTTCTGCTTCAGAAATATAAATGAGAAACAGGCTTTCTTACTTCCAAATAATATAAAAATGTATGAATTCAGACTGCTCATCATATATCTCTTATGATATAATGTTGATGTTATGGACCTATATAATGTTGCCTCTTTTTTTTTTTAAAGTTGATGAAGTGGAACCTTTTATTTTAGCTGAAGGATATATAGTTTATTTAAATTTTAATAAAAGTAATTCATTCGTTTAACAGGCATTTATTGAGCGTCTATATACCAGTCCCGTAGGAGTCAGTGAAGAAGCCAGACAAGGGCACTGCTCTTTTGGAGGTTGCTTCCTCTTTGGCAGCTTAGGCTGTTGACACAGAAGCTTCTCAGGACTGAGAGGTGGCATGAATCTAAATAAAAGGAGGCTTCTGTTGATGAATTGTCCCGAGTTCACCAGTTAGAATCATGTTGGCTTTTGTGTATCTTCTCTTGCTTTTGTCTTCTCTACTCCTTCTTAATGGTGGCATGACTAGTCACTCGCTTGAAAAGGTAGAGAAAAATAAAATGAGGCAGTTTTCTCCTTTCCAGATGATATACGGACTGATTAAAAGCCATGCTTTTTTTAATATTATTGTCTGAGAGTAAAAGAAAATTTTCAGATTTCATTTCTCCACTATCCTTGTTTTTTCTTGTCTATTGCTAAATATAAATCTATTCAACCTACCTAAACCTTTATAAATCTTCTGTCGGAATGAACTAGGTCAATATTTCTAACCTTTTCATCTGAATGGAAAATTTACAGTTCTCTGGTGATGACAGAGTAGTTGACACCAAGAATCTCATGTTGATCAGAAAGTGCTGTGTGTGCCTGTGGCAAGATCTGCAGCTTGAGATGGCTGAGTTTTCAGTGATAGAGCAATTAGATTATTGTCATGGCATATTCGGTTCCAAATGACAGTGTTTTAGAACCACTGTAAGGTCGAGAGGTTCGATTGAGCCTGGAAAGGGGTTGTACTTTTTTGACATTTATTCACATCCTTGTTTCCATTTTCTGGGTAAATGGCATTCAAAAGCCTGTTTCTTAAGAGAGCTGATGTGGGGCGGGTGTGTGTGTGTGTGTGTGTGTGTGTGTGTGTGTGTGTGTGTGTGTGTGTGTGTGTGTAAATGTTGGAAGCTAGCATGCCTTTTTTCATGTTGCCCCTTTTCCAGCTGGTTTTTCATTTTGCACGTTGGTCATGATGTGGCCAGGAGTGTATACATAGCCATGGCAGCTTCAGTTGGTACTGATTATTCTCAACTGCGGACATATTTCTCCCTACGGCCCCCTCCCCACACACTGTTTGGAGTGGTGGGATCTGAATCCCTGGGGAAGGAGCACATTTGTACAGAGTGTGAAAAATTCTAAAATTACTCTGGTTTGGTTTGCTCTTACTCATGATATATAAATTGCTGTGAACTTTTTAGTTCAGAAAGGACACCTAGATAAGCTGGGGGAGGGGGTGTCTCATGTAGATTGTTAATTCTCTACAAATTTATTTATAAATTCAAAATAAAAATCAATCCAAGTTCTGACAAGTTTGTTTTGTTTTGTTGGAGTATGAAAAAAAATTTTTATAAAGGAGCAAAGGGTCAATTTACAGCCAAGACCCTCTCTGAGAATAAGAACAGGTTTCAGGGAGACTTGTTTTCCTATGTATCAAAAATTATTATAAAGCTATCGTAAGTAGGAGACAGAGACTAACTGAAGTGAACAGGGAACCCAGAAACAGACCAAGGCGTACAGAGGAACTTCATCTTTGTAGAGCTGATATTGCAGATCTGTGGAGAAGGGAAGGACTTTTCCATTTAAGGTACTGAGGTAGTTGTATTAGTTTCCTAGGGCTGTAAATAACAAGGCGCCATGAACTGGGTCACTTAAGCAGCGGAGGAGTCTCCGCTCTGGAGGTTAGACGTCTGAAGTCGGAGTTCAGCATAGTAGACCCTTTCTGAGGATGGTCGGGGAGGATCTGCTTCGGTCCCCTTGCTGGCTTGTGTACAGCTGTCTTCTCCCTGTGTCTTTTCATGGCATCCTCCCTCAGTGTCTTATCTCTGTGTCCGAATGTCCCCTTTTTATAAGGACACTAGTCATATTAGATTATGGGCCCATCCTACTGCAGTGTGACCTCATCTTAACATAAATAACTACATATGTAATGACCTTATTTCCAAACCAGGTCATATAATGTGTTACTTAGAAGTTAAGATTTCAGCATTTGAATTTGGGGGGACACAAGTTAACCCATAACACCAGATATCAGTGTAGAAAAAAATGAAAGCAGAACCTTATCTTATGCCACAAATGAAAACAAAAGCATGCTCAAGCTTTAAATTAAGGGAAACACTTTTAAAATGCAGGGGGATTTCATTGTTTTATTGGAATAGAGATAAGTTTTCCAAAAAGTGAAATATGATATATTAATTGATTTTGGGATGTTGAACCAATCTTATATTTCTTGACTATATCACACTTGGGTGCTAGAAATTATTTTGATAGATATTATAATTTTTGGTAATATTTTGTTGAGAAACTACTTTTGAGGATTTTTGTGTCTGTGTTCAGGAGGAATATTGACTTGTAGTTTTCTTGTATTTGTCTGATTTTAATGTCAGGATGATATTGGTCTCACAGAAGGAGATGTAGCAAAGTGTTCCACTTCCTCTCTGCTCTGAAAGACTTACTGAAAGATCAGTGTTATTTCTTCTTTAAATATTTGGTGGGATTCACCACTGAAGCCATCTGGACATGGGATTTCCTTTGTGGGAAGGTTTTAAATTACTTATTTATTTCTTTATTTGTTATAAGTTTATCCATATTTTATATTCTTTTCTTTCAGTAGTTTCAGTAATTCGTGTCTTTCTATGAATTAGGTTATTTGATCTAAATAGTCTAATTTATTGGTATAAAAATTGTTTATTGTATGCTTAATCATTTTAATTTCTCTAAAGTTATTAGTGATGTTACCTCATTCATTTCTGGTTTTTGCTCATTTGGATCATCTTCATCATTCTTGTTAAAGGTTTTTCAGTTTTGTTAATCTTTTCAAAGAACCTCACTTTTTATTGATTTTTCTCTATTGTGTTTGTTTTTCTTTCTTTCAGTTTATACTCTAATACTCATTTCTTTCCTTTTGCTTGCTTTGGGTTTAGTTTTCTCTTGTAGATTCTTAATCTGGGAAACAATTTTTAAAATTTGAATTCTTTTTGCTCTTCTAATAGTGGTTTTTACAGCAATAATTTCTCTTAATGTACTATTTTTACTGCATCCCATAAACTTTGATATTTTGTTTGCTTATTTTCATTCACTTCATAACATTTTGAAATTCCCCTTGTGATTCCTTTTTTTACTTATGGGTTATTCAGAGGTGTATTGTTTAGATTCCAAATGTTTGTGGATTTTTCAAATTTCTTTGTTTTTTAATTTATTTTATTTCTTTGTGATTGGAGAATATCCTTTGTGTGATTTCTGTCATTACAAATATACTGAGACTTCCTTTATGACCTAGGATATATGGTCCATTTTAGAGAAGTCTCCATTTGCTCTTGAGAAGAATGGTTATTTTAGTGTTGTTGAGTGTTCTTAAGATGTTAGTTGATCAAGTTGGATTATTACGTTGCCAAGTCCTTGATAGCTTTGCTGCTTTTCTATCTCTTTCTATGGATTTTAGCTAGCGGGATGTTGAAGTTCCCAAATATTGTCAATTCTGTCAGTTTTTGCTTCATGTATGTTTAAGCTCTGCTGTTGGATGCATGTATTAGTTTCCTGTGGCTGCTATAACAAATTACCAAAGACATCTGCAGCTTCAAACACAGAAATTCATTCTCCCACAGTTGTAGAGGCCAGAAGTCCTGAGTCAGTGGTCCACTTCCTCCAGATCTCTGCCTCTCTCCTCTCTGTCTACTCTGGAACCTCTCGCTCCTTCACGTATACATGCAGTTATATTTTGAGTCTTCCCTGGTAATCCAGGGTATTGTTCCCATCTCAAGATTCTTAATTTAATCACATCACAAAGGACCTTTTCCTGTATAAGATAGCATTTACAGGTTCTAGAAACTGGGACTTGATATCTTTTGGGGAATGGGGCATTTCTCAACCTAACACTGAACATATATGTTTATTATTGTTATATTATCCCAATGAGTTTATGATTTTTCATCATAAATTGTCTCTCTTTGTTTCTAGTAATTTTTCAGTCTGTTTTGCCTGATATTAGTAGAGCCAATCCAACTCTTTTATGCATGGTATACCACTGTTTGCATGGTATATAGTTTCCAAGTATTTTACTTCCAACCTCTTTTGTCTATGTTTTGAAAGTGATTCTTTTGTAGATAGCATATTTGGATCATGTTATATATCCAGTCTTATAGTCTGCCATTTAATGCTATCATTGATATGGTTGGAGTTGTATCTGCCATTTTGCTAATTATGTTCTTCAATCTTGGGCCTTTTTGTTTCTCTATTCCTCCTCTATGTTTTTATATTAAGTAGATATTCCTAGTCTACCATTATATTTCATTAAAATTTTTTTTAGTTATTCCTGTCAATGCTCTAAGGACAGTAAGCATCTTAATTACCTCAATTTATCTCAAGTATCTCAATCCACTTCAGATTAATACTAGTTTAATTCGAGTAGAATATAGTGACTTTGTTCAAACTCAGTCCCATTCATTCTTGCTTCACGCTATTGTCGCATATATTAACACTCATATATGTTGTAGGCTCACTGCACGATATTATAACTGTTCCTCTGTCCAATCTAATGTCTTCTAGAGAAGTTAAGAAAGGAGCAAAGACACCTACTAGTTTCATTTACTACTTTGCCTTGACAGAAACATTCCAAAATTAGTAGAAGAGTGCCTCAGATACTCAGCATCACGCAGGAGGGGAAACTCCTATACAGGAAAAGCTCCCTAGAATTGAATGTATACTTTCACAGAACAGTGTTTCTCACCACTTCCCTTGAAATAAATCTTTTTATGAAATGTATTACACATTTCCTTACCTCTTAAGCAGAGAATTCAGAACTTAAATAGCCTTTTCTGGAATGCTTATGGTTAAATATTCATATATTTTTTCATCTTTCTGAGAAAATTATTGTGACATCCTGAAAAGTTATTGTGATATATAGAACTTTTTGCTCCTCAGCTAAAAGTAATACACATTCCTCTGCTTTTTCTTTATTTTATTTTTTAGCTTTTCTGTCAGCGTTTCAGAGTTCTTTCCTGTGTCATCTGTCATTTTTCAGTTAGGGCTTTCATCTTCTTCTTTTTTTTTTTCCTTGATCTAGTTTGTTATTTTATGCATGTAAGGTAAGAGGAAAGCCCAGGGAGTGACAGGGACTTCCACCGTTCAAGTTCATAAGTTTTGAAGTTGTTTTCCTTGTGGCCTTCAGTTACTTTGAGTGTCTGCCATATTCTAGAGTCTCTGAACCCCTGAAATCTGGACTGTGGACAAATGAAATGTAAACTATGTTTTGTTTAGTGACATCTTACTGTGCTATATATAACACAAGAAAAAAAAAGTGAGATTATATTTTTAAGGTGTATCACATTTATGTTGGAAAATATACAAATTCTGCGTTTATTCTGGAGTAACTTTCTGCGACTTTTTACCAACTTAATATTTTATTAAAACAATATAGCATACTAACAAAACCATTTTTAAAATTCGTGAGAATAAAAGAAAATTCCTCCCCACAAATGTTCCATCTACATGATACTGAAAAGAAGTACTTTGTAGGGATGGCTCATTCCTGTGGACTTGAAGTGTCAGTGATGCGCCTGGAAGTGTGGGGTGGGGAGAATCCGGGCTTCTTCCCCTTCCGGACACAGGAGCCTGCAGCAATGGTGCTTTTACCGTCCAGTGTCTGGATTGCAGCCTTGCTCATGCCTTTCTCACTCCGCACAGTGTCGCCACATGCTGTGTCTACTCATTGCAGTGTGAGCCTACTCTTTTTTAAACCAGATTAGATCACAAAGCTTATAACTTTACTGTTCTTACCACCACTGCCTTAAAAAACAAAACAAAACCTACACACAGCTCTTCTCAAAACTCGCATTTTCCTTAACATGTGTCATAAAACCCCCTACGTATTACCCTGTGGCTTTCCTACAACCCATTCTTCATCTCTTTATGTACACACATGACTCCTGGGTCATTATTCTCTTTACCCAGTGGACCTTCTGTTGCTTTTTTGCATGTAGAATTCTGGCGTTAGGTGTAAACTGTTATCCTTCACAGTGAGGAGTATATTTCCAAGTATGGTTCATGGACAACACAGTCTGCACCAGAGTTTCCCGAGGTACCATTAATAAAGAATGTTCCTTTATTCATCAAATGTTAAGTACCTATTCTGCACTATCCTAATGGCTCAGTGTAGGTTGGGAGAAGAAGGGATATAAACCTATTCAACCTCAAAACAGTGGGGGAAAGATAGGCTTTATAATAAATTGTATCGGCTAGCCATCTGAAGATAGTCTCATATATGTTTTTTGTACCAGAAACCAAGGCTCAGATACCTAACCGTGAAAAAGTGAAACAAGTGCTAGAAGACAATATTAGTGAATTTCTGTATAACCTGAAAGTGGGGAAAACCTTCCCAACAATGACTCAAAATCCAAAAGTATTAAAAGAAAGAACTGATCACTTGATTACCTAAACACAGATAATAACTTTCACATGGTAAAATGCGTGAGAAGCAAAGTCAAAATACAAATGACAAACAATAGAAATATTTGAGATTTAGAATTTAGACAAATGGCTAGTGGCCCTCAGTTATAAAGAACTCTGAAAAATTATGGAGAAATAAACCCAGCAATCTAATAAAAAGGAAAACAATTCACAGAAAAATAAATGTCAGTGTCCCTTCAACACCTGAAAAAATACTCAGCCTTTCTCATAATAAAAGAATATAAATTGTACTGAAATTATATCTGTGTCTTTCAGATTGGCAAAATTCCAATATATTCCAGTTCCAACATACTCTGTTGATGAGGCTGTGGAAAAATAGGCATTCTCTTAGCTGCTGCTGGAGTGCAAAATGGCATACTTCAGTAGAGGGAAACTTGCCCTTCTCTTGCAAACCTGCCTACCTGTTCATCCTGTGACCAAGTTCACAGTTTCTTGCTTACAGATACACTGGCCAATGTAGGAAATATCATATTCATGAGTAGAGTCTATATTCTTTCATAGTTTTGACTTTTAAACTATGAAATGTTTTATGTAATTTTAAAAATAAAATAAGGAGGAAAGACCCTAAAATTTGAAAACACATTGGAATAAGTAACCTTAGTACAATAAGTATATCCCTGTTAGGATCTGTTTTATAAACAAAAGAACCAGAAAAGATCTTAAACTTTCTAAACTAGTCTTATATTTAGGAAATAATGATGTCATTCTTTTGAAACTGTTACGGGTATATTGTAGATTAAGCAAATAAATGTGTTAATGTCAATATTAATATTTTAGTACAAGAGATAAAGAGATTCAAATGTAAAAATCCGTAAAAATCTTTTACAAAAGCATAAAAGCAGCCTGACAATTTATTGATAAATGTCTTAGTTATAAGTTGCACTAAACAAACTTGCAAGCGGTAACTATAACATAATGGAAAATTATTTGTCAAGAAGAATTTAGCTATCTAGGAAACAAGAATATTTCTTCTTTCTGGCCAGCAGTTTCTTTCTTAGCCAAAACTGTATGGGGATCCAAATATAAGCAAAAATCATGATAAGGTCACATTGACTCCGAAAAAGAGTTGATGATCGTATTCATTGAACAATATTCATTCAGCGCTTACACTCTTCTAGGTTCTGGGAATGCAGAGGCACCCAAAGCAGGCAAAGTTGCCGTCCTCACAGAATGACACATACATTCCAAAGGAGATCTTAATGGGCACGTTAGACGGATGCCTCTGTCTCAAGAGATAGAATGCCTGCCGCACAGGTCAGAACATTCACATTCGTGTGGTGGAGCAGCCCCTTCTGTAGGTGTGTTTAGGACACACCGTCTCGTTCTCACTTTCTGTGCTTCCCTTTTATAATCTGTATGCTGACCACCCCCTTCAGTTAAGCCTTCCTTCACACAGGGCAGCACTGCCATAGGCACACTCAGAGTCACACCTTTATAAACACCCACTCCAGTCACCGTGACTGGAATTTGAACACTCTTCCCAGATTATTCCTGGTGATGTTATTTTGCAGGTTGGCTGCTATAATGCATTTTGAAGCAACTTTTCGTAATTTTTTTCTTTAAATTATTGAAGTACTTTGATGTATTGGCTTGAGGAAAATAAAGATAAACAGCAAACCTCATTTGTGGTAGCTTACCGCTTGCCCAAAGCAGTTTAAATTCTCTAGAGGTTAGAAGGCAGAGGAAGAAGGGTGGAAGGAGAGATACTTTTTATAATAGAAAAAGAGAGAGAGGTTTAGAAAAATACTCTATTTTTTGTTTGTTTCTTTTGTTTTTAATCTTCCCGTAAATTGTCACATTCGTGTGCTGCCAGGTACAGCTGGAAGTTATCACCTTGCCAGGGACTAATGATAATGGTTGGAGGAGAACGGTGAGGCTAATGTGCTCACAAAATGAGCTGAATTCACAAAAGAACGCTTTCTCACCCCGCTCCCTTCACACCCACCGTTGCTTTCAGCGGTGGTGGGGGTGGTGTCCCGTGCTGCTGGGAAGACAAGGCCCCCGGCCCTCACCGCCTCTCTCCTGGCCCCGGCCCCGCCACGTGCTGCGGCAATGTGGCTGAGGAGCAGCCTTTCTGCTGTGGCGTTGGTTCTGCCTGTGGATGCTTTCGTGCATCTCTGCACAGCGATGCCCGATAAATGACTGCTTACTGTGGAATTTATGTCTTTGGATTTGCCAGTACCTGCTGTCTGTCCAACACTTTTTTCTCCAACTAAGAATTTTATGTAAACTGGCAAATTTCCTTGGTCACAGTAACCAGAAAGTAACTCTTCCCCCCTCTCCCCAAAAAAGGAAGAAGAGATTTGATTCATGCTTTTCCAGCACGACTTACTTCCCTCCCTCCATCCCTCCCTTCTCTCTCTTTCTTTTATGTTGTGTTATTTTTGTTTTTATATCTTTGTTCTACTGAAATATTTTATTTAACAGTAACCTTGCATTAAAATTTTTTAAACTTTTTTTTGTGCAAATAATGTCAAAATTTAAAAAAAGTTGTAAAAATAAAAATAGCACACATACCATTTATATGCTCTTTACCTAGATTTAGTATTGGTAATATCCCCCTTTTTTATGTGAGCTTTCTCCTTATTTCCTTCCCTTCTTTTCACTTCTTTCGCCCTATGTGTGTATACACATATAAAACATATACATATATATGCATATATATAATTTACACACATATATGTGATATCTTTACTGAATCATTTAAGGGTTAAGTCACATCATGTTTCTTTACCCCAAATATTTCAGCTATGTATGTCCTAAGAAGAGGGGTGTTTTTCTTAAGTACCCACAGTAACAGTTAGCATTTTATGAATTTAAGTTAATTCAGTAGTTTAATCTACTTTCCATATACCATTTTTGTTAGCTGACCTGATAATGTTCTTCACAGGATTTTTACCCTACTGTGTTAGTGTCCGGGGGCCGCCGTGACGGAACACCACAGACTGGGGGCCTTGCGGAGCGGAGCTTCCCACAGTCCTGGAAGCTGGGAGCCTGGGCTCAGGGTGTCAGCAGGGTCACGCTTGCTCTGAAGGTGGCGGGGAAGGATCTGGCCCAGGCCCTTCTCTCAGCGTTTGGTAGTTCCTTAGTTTGCAGCCGTGGAACTCCAGTCTTCATCTGGTCTTCTTCCTGTGTGGCTGTCCATTTCAAATTTTACCCCTTTTTTAAGACACCAGTCATAATGGATTAGGAACCACCCTAAGGATCTTATTTTAATCTTGTTACGTCTGTAAAGGCCTTTCTCCAAATGAGGTCACGTTCTAAGGCATTGGGGGCTAGAACTCCAGCATCCGTTGCAGGGGGACTCAGCTCGGCCAACAATACCCACTTAGCTTGTCTTTTCCAAAATGTTCTTGGAAATAGTCTTTTTGTGATACCCGCTTTAAAAAAAAATGTATTAAGATGCATTATAATTATTCAGTTATGCCCAACAGCAGGGAATTAGATATAATGGATTCTGAAACAGATTTCTTTTTAAAATGAAATGGCAGAAGTTGTGATCCAGGTCCCTTGAAGAAACCTGACCTGCGTCTCAGGTCAGATCACTTGAATATGTGTTGGGGTCATCCTGTTTGGCACCGTGGGAAATCATACAGCACATCTATTTGTCTTTGTTGCATCAAGATGCTTATAAGTTTGATACTCTCTAAACTGGAGCCTCTCACAAATACTGCTTTTAAAATACTTTTGTGGCTACCAACAGCCTTGCTGATGTATGTTGCACGTCACACGAGGTCCTCCACAGCCTGTCTGCCACCTCCCCAGGTTCACCTCTGCAGAATATCGTCTAACCACACCCAGCAGCTCACACTTCTTCAAAGTCCTATGTTCTCTCACATGTTATAAGCTACTTACTTTGCCTGCAAAAATTCCACGTTACCCCCCCAACAGATACACACATGTACTTCTCTTTCTTTGTCCCTCCCCCCATCCTCGCCCTCCTCTCATTCTTTACTTAGCTAATTTCTGTATGCTTTCCAGGATTCCCCTGGGTATGATAGGAATACAAAGAAATAGGCTTTTTGAGAAAGGTAAATACAGTTTTCAACATAATATACTGAGATTATATTTTTAACATGGATTTTAAAATATGTTAAGGTAACAAATTATAATAAATAATAGGATAAATTATAGTTCTGAGTTTTTCTAAATCCCATTTCTTATTATAGGTATGGTAATAGGTAATATTAACATATAATTGATCCAGGTTAGTCGAATGTCTTTTCCTAACTCTCCTGGCTCATATTCAGCTCCCTAACCTTTCTTACATACTGCTTGGACTATCAGCTTCCTTCTGGTCTCCTTACCTCTTAATGCATTTAATATACTGATGATAAATTTCTCTTCCAAATGCGAAGTACGTTCATGTTGTTCCCCTGCATTTAAACTGTGACAGTAGGTGTATAGTAGTGTTTATTTGGGTACCCACCTGGTCTTAAGTGGGATTCCAAGCTAACCATTCAAACCTCTGTTACACACAGAATTATGCCTGTAGTAATGAAGTCCGTTCCCTGTAATTTCTTCCCATTGATCCACATTCTACTCCTAAGACCCAAACAAAACAAACTTAAATTTCACTTTAGTGAAATATATAAATGCAATAGCCATGAGTGCCAGGTCTTTATTGTTTTTCCTGTGAAGTTCCAGGCGTACTTTGTACTTCTCTTATGATTCTCTTTATTCTTCCCTTTATTATGCTTACTGCTATTAGCCTTACATTTTCACCCTCTTTTTTCTTATAAATAATGGCTTACACTTAAGGTTTCAGAGATATTCATGGCTAGACCAACAGCTCTAATTCAGTAAATTTTAGTAGCATGGTTAGCATGTCACGGACTTGGTCCATAGATTTTACACTTACATGTCAACTCCCTCAGTAATTTGGTAAAATTGTAGATGAGTACTTGAACATGCATGATGCATATACTAATAGAATATTAGGAGAGTAGTCACCTGCCTTCTGTATTGTTTGAGTTGTGACCATAGTTAAGTTACTTAACCTCTTGTTGCAGTAAATAGATATTGGGTATTGAATAAAAGCAGTAGGTTTTAAGCTTTATGACAGATTTTGAATAGGTGTGATACTGAAGGATCCCATGGCCACTGAGGCAAGGGAATTGTGATGTAAGAGATTAAATCTTCTCTACTGTGGTAACATAAAATGATGATGGGTAACCCTTCTTTGATGTGGAAATGCATTCAGTAGAGAAAATTAATAGGTGAGCCCTATTGCTGAATTTCTCACAAGGACATCTGACGTTATTTATTACTCCTGTGAAAATGTGTTCAGCCTCCTCTTTATGTAAAAGTGTCTACAATTCATGAATTAAATGGTCACAATCCAGCATTGGTTGATAGAATCTGCATTTCAACTCCAAAAAAATTAGTGGTTATGTACAACCTGACATCAATGATGCCATAAAAGAAAGAAATTATGATTTCATGGTCTGGAGTTATGGGGGTGAAGGAGAAAGATTTTATTACAATGAATGACTTGCAAGTAGAGAAAAGCATTTTAAAAAAATATTTTCAGCTTGTTTTTGTTGTTGCTACAGAAGTCCAGTGTTTCATTTAGTAAATATTTATTGGTACCTACCATGTGCCAAACACTGTGCTCAATTCGGGAAAGATGCAAAAATGAGTATGAAAGAATCCCTACCCTGCAAGAATTCACCATTTAGTAATGGAAATAGTAACTACAGCATGTACTAAAGTGGAGCATAGATGATAGAGCAAATTGCTTTATTCAGGAAATTAAGCTATTTAAGAGACATTTGAGCTGGGTATTGAAGGATTTTTCTGTCTCAAAGAAATATATGTGTTATTTTAGTGTAATGATGTTTTAGGACTTCCATCTGATCATACTGCCTTTTTAGACTGTGTATACATAGTCTGTTTTACTAAATATAACTTTTTACTGCTGTTTTTGTGATGTACAGTTTTCATACAGACCCAAAAGTAAGTATTTTTCTGGAGATGGAGGTGGTTTTCTTGGGTAAAGTCTGAGTTGTTGGAATTCCAAGGAATTAGGAAAAATCTAATCCATGATGCCATCAGGTTCCTCCTAGTTTGTCCACTATTTCCTGGGGTTTGTCCTTCTGCGATCATCTTTCATCATCACTTTCTGGCCCTTTGGAAAGAGTCAGAAGAAAGCAGAGGACAACCAGCTTCTTGTGTAAAGGATGTGACTAATTTCTAAAACTTACTTACACATTTCACTCTTAACTGCATGGGAATTTGGGAAATTCCTTGAAGAACGTGTCTCCTATCCCCAGCCCTTCTCCTTCCTTGAATTCCTGTAAAAGTTAGGAATTCTATAATAATCCCTGCAATTTAATTGATGTTTATTTTCAGTTTGATTTTTGTAAATGTGTGAAATTCTACTAAGGCCAGGATCTTTTTTCCTAACAACCTTAAATGAGCTTAATCCTGAAGAGGAAAAAAGAATTGATTTACTCTCAGGCCAAGGGAGTTTATTGAATCAATTACAAATTGCGGTTTATCAAATATATCAAGCCTAGTAATTTGAAAAGTGTTTAGAAAATCTAATCTTTAGATTTAAAGACAGTACTTTGAACCTGTTTTCATAGCAGGGTATGAATTAAAATTACGTGAGAGGCTATTATTGAGGAGTCCCTTCAAAAATTTTCATGTTTTCAGTTTTCTACTTCTCTTGAGCGTCATAGGTCATGAACAAAGCAGAGGAAATATCAATATGTGTCCTTTCTGGTGTGTTCAACTATGCCTTATGAAATAATATTTAGAAAATAATAAAATACAGTGTTGCAAAAAGTATTTTAAGTAGTTTTTTTCCTTTTACATAATTTGGAGTACTATTCAGATATTAATGGAGAATACTAATTTTGATTATTGGAAAGCTAAACACTCTCAGTATCTTTGTTGCATCTTTTCAGCAGAGCTAATGTTCCAGAGCTATTATCCAGAGATAAATCAATACTTAGCATAGTTTGGTAACTGAATTTTAGTTTATTGCATCCCAGTTCTTGATGAGGAACCCACTGGCATCAGAAAAAGAGGCCGTTATTTCCAGGCAGTTCATTCCTGTGAATATTGAAACAGGCCTAGTCTGCTTTATTTGCCTAAAGCTGCCAGTTTTCCTGTGGATTCTTTATTTCTTTATCCCTTTATCCAGCTGCTACTCCCCGCTATTGCCACACTTGCCCTCTGGCTCCTGGGATAGAACTGCTCAGCTTCCCCCGAGGCTACTGTTAATGCTTCCTTTTTACTCTGCTGCCTGGGAGTGCACTTGGCATCCTCAGTCTCATACCTCTCCTCCCTCTTTTTCGACAGACACCAAGCACTTAAGTAGCACTTTCAGCCTCCACCAGTTATCAGTAGTAGCTTTCAACCCCTCATTTCTGGTCTGGTAACTCAACACACTGTCCCGGGAGAGCCTGACTAAGCCAATTTGCCCCCTTCCTTCCTTCCTCTGTCTGTTCATCTTCCCTTTCTCTGTTCCGTCTTATCTATTGCCTTGATTCCCCTTTAATTTTTCTTTCACTCTCATTTTAGTCTTCCTGATGATTTTTTTTTTCTGTCTTTAGTACAGGAGGTGCCACAGAGTTAGGCCAGTATTTGTAGTAGAATGTAAAACAATAGTAAATTTTAAAAAATAAACAAGTTTACGCATTATTTTAACTGAATCAACTCAAAGGGATATAAAGATACATGCCTTAGTCTACTTGCCCTGTATGACCATAATGCAGATTCTATATTACACGTTTATGGTGTCCTTTTTTTTTTTTTTTAATTTCACATACAGAGTTGTAGATTTTGTATTTATACAGTTCTGCTTGTTCAAGACACTATATAATATGGGAAAGGTAAGAAGTATTTACAGCACATACTTTACAAGGAAAAGAAAAATCACTTAGATGATTTTTGTTTTTTCCTGAAATGATTTGAATATGCAATTTCAGTCATTTTCAAACTCCCTGGTAAATATTCTCTGAATGTTAGCTTTTCATTTTTCAAGTAATGGTTTTCTAAATGTCTTTTACAAATTTATAATCTAACCCCTCTGACCCAAAGATTAGAAAATAAAGATAACACCTGTTAATTTGGGGCCCAAGAATAAGAAGCGCTGTACAGGCCTCAGCCTGCAGACAGGACAGCTCCGAGGGTGCGGCAGCAAAACCGGGAAACACCCGCTTATCGTGGCAGATGTGGGTGAGCCAGTCAAAGCCCTCGCTCTCTCCCCACCTTTATTCTAATGCTGTTACGCAGGGAAAAAAGTTTAGGTGAAGTTTGTGTTTTGAAAATCACCAATTGTGTATTCTTTTTCTATAACCCTATTTAACCAAAATATGCAGTGGGCAAACATAGGTTTACATCAGTTCGTATGGAAAAAGACGTGCAGGTTATGATTGTCACAGTAGCTTTATTCACTCAAAACAATGTCACAGTGGCACACACAGTGAACCTACTTTTCCCAGCCCTGGGAGTTGTTTTGCTCTTCCTCCACAATTAAGTCTGCATTTTAAACCTGCAGAATATCTTTCTTGTTATAATTCTTTTAGTGTGTATTTGTTTTGTTTGTAAGGTTTAATACTGGTTGTATGTTGAAAGGAAGCATCACCCGCTAAGAAGTTACTCACCTTCTGGGACCTTAGCCCTCAGCCTGGAGTTTCAGGCTCTCTATCCTTTTGCAAAGAAAAAGCAAGAGGGAGGAGGCAGGAGAGGAGAAGAGGATCTGCTTATCACATTTCCAAGTAAATATTTTGAGCTTAACACTCTTTGGTAAAGAAGTTTTTATAGATCATGGTTCCACAGCCTTTTAAGTAGATGGGAAAACTGTTCCTTAATGTTTATATTAAGGGAACAGTAAGCAGGAGATGTCTGATTACAGTAAGTTGCATATACATATTAAGCCACATGTATGACCCCTGCCAGACTGTGTGCTTCACACACTCCCCTTCTACCACTGCTGAGGCAGATGGGTGGGTATTGGCAATTTTAGCATTTAGATATATTCTTTTTGATAGTGTCTTGCTCTGGTTTAAGTACAGCTCTGAAATTTTTGCCCTCAGGAAGTTATCAGATGCCACCCCTCTGTTGTTAAGCTTGTTCTGGGGCACAAGTACAATGGTGATGCTCTTGCTCCTTCATGTACATTTTATTTACATATGTTGCCCTGAGATGCTGCTGTCATACGTGAGTTGTGTCATCCCTGCATGGCAGACTTCCATAAATGATCTGAGTGCTTCCTGTGCTTGAAAAGGGTATGTGTGTGTGTTTTTTAAGTTACCTATAGAAAATAGACCAAAAAGAGTAATAATTAAGTTTTGCTTTGGTGCTATTAGTAAATGTGCTTGTAAAGAGCAGTGTACCACCTTGAGCATTACTCTCCTGCTTCTGCATGCAGTACCCCTTGCTAATGTCCCTGTGATCATCTGTAAGAAATGCTAATTTGAAATGAGTTACTAGGTATTCTTTTTATGAGTATAGCTGAAAATAGGAATTAATAACTATCCATGCACCTGGTGAAGGTTAATGTAGGTGTTACCAATGCAGATTATCCTGGCATATTTTAATACTTTTTAACCATCATTTTGGCCTCACGCACAGTTTCTGCTCATCATTTCTGTATTTGTTGCTATCATCAGGTGGTTGGCACCCATGACCGTTTGCAATTTGAAAAAAATACGTTGTCAGTGGTTTAGGCCACACTTCCATTTTTAGTAGTCTCTACTGTAATCTTTTAAGACCCAACTTAATTTCTTCACTACTCTTGACTTTTGAAGGTCTATGTTAAATTTAGCTAAGTAACTGCCTTAGGACTATTGCCTTAATTTGCCTTGAAAAAGCAAAAGAACCCTGTGAATATTATGACTTCATCTTTCAGAGCCACAATCTTTTGCCCTCCTAGAGGGGATTTCTTGTTACTGTCCCATCCTCTGAATATACCCTTTTTCTTAGGCAGTTTTCTAGCAGATCTTCACTGGCATAAAACATGAAACCCTCAAGGCTACACTCTTGCTTTAGTGCCTTGAAACTTTGTTAAAATTAGTTTCCTTCAATTATTTTATTTGGAAATTATGTAATTGTAATATATATATTATATATATAACAAAATATATATTTTGAGAATTGTTATTTTTGGAGTTCACATAGAGATACAGAATATAAAACCATTTGAATTGTCTTGGGGGACACAAAATAGATGATAGATATCCAGATAATGCTGTCAAGTTTTTGACCAACTTTAAACCACTAAGCAAAAAAAGTATGCCTATTGATATCTGTCATAAGTACAAAGACACTGCCACCCTTTTCGTCACGTCATTTACAGTTATAAAGATGCCATCTTTTGAGATTTTTTTTCCTTATTTGCACTCAGTGTTACCATTAATGATGCTTTTTAAATGCTCCAGGAATTACAGGTTTCATAGTTGATAGGCATGCGATATCTACTACTCTCTCTCTATCTTTACTCTTATTTTTGTATTCACTCTGCTTGACCTAGGATGGAAAGAATCTACCTTGTTATTGAAATGGTTTTTTAAATTATTATTTCATTTGACTGTAAGACCTTATGATGTATGCTTAGCAGTCATTACAATACCCATATAAAAAAATAAGAAAATAGGCTCAGATAGATTATATGATTTGGGACACCTTGAAAAATATTACTTTGAAAACTCTCAGAATTAGTTATTAGTTATATAAAATAGTCAGTATTGAAGAAGCAAAAGCATATACAAATTTATAATTATGATTTTAGAATTATAATAGACTAGAATTATTCTTAAAGTTTTTTATTTCATAAGGAATAAAAGTGGTGAATCACATCAGTTAGACAGTGGTTAAATATAATACCAAAAGCACCAAAGAAAAATAGATAAATTGGACTTTATGAGTAATGTTAAAAAACAAAATGTACTCGAAAAATGAACAAATAGAAAATAATGAAGAAGATGCTTTATTTTCCTTTCATATTAATAATGTACACATTCTATGTGAAATGCAAATTTTCTTTACAACCAATAGTTCTCAAACTTTTTGTGTTTAAGAGTTTATTAAAACTGCAGATAACAGGATCCCACACCATACTTATTAAAATTGTTTTTTTATTGTATAATTTCATTTATTTGAAATATCCAGAATAATCAAATCCATAGAGACAGAAATCACAGATTAGTGGTTGTCAGGGTTGATTTTGGATCTTTGGGGACTAGGCTCCATAATAAGCTCCATTTGTAATAATTTTCTAACAAACTCCCTAATAGGATCCTGAGGTGCATGAGCGTCAAATATCTTGCCGTACTTGGAATACTTTAATTTTGCATTTATTTCAAGAGGAAAGTAATGATTAAGAAGAGAAAAACTCTTACTTTCTGAAGGTTATTTCACAGATACTTTGGAAATATTATTATGAATAGACTTGAATGATGACCCTGTTACATTGAGGAGTGACATTGTTGTGATCTTTAATTATTTATTTATTGCTGTTATTTTCCTGTGTATGGATTTCATAGTTGACTTTTCCTTTCACTTCATGAATTCTATATACCTTGGCAACACAATTAGCAATAATATGTGGATAGTGTTAGAAAACAAAGCCAAGAGGCCCAGCATATCTTCCTGTAGTTAATAATAGTGCAACTGAAGATATTATTCACAAAGGAAATGGCAGTACTCATTTATCATCAGGGTATGTGCTATGAATTATATTTTCAGTAATGATAACAGTTTGGGAGGGTTTTTTGTTTGCTTTTGTTTTCTGGTTTGTTTGAACAATGTGTAACGTAATTCTCTTTTTAACTAATAGCATGTAGGTGTGGCTCTCTTTACAGAGATCAGAGACTTGCCTTTGACTATGAACTGTGCTTTTCCGAGTGTGAAACAATAGGATTGCAACTTTAGCATTACAGTCATTACTGTATCTTCTTTCCATTTTAACCAACCAACAAATTTTGTTTTTCTAATATAACTTTGTATTTAAATTTTTATCCACTGATGGTATTTTTAGTTATGGAATTTGTATATAGGCATTAATGATGGATTTTCAACCAATGTTTACTTTTATGTAGTAGTTTATTATTATTATATTTTAATGGGTAAATTAATAAGAATATAAGACATTAGTAGCTAAGGAATTATTGTAGTGAATTTTATGTTCTGAATTTTAAGTGTTATTTTAGTCCCCAAGTGGTGTTAAGCTTCATACTATTTATATTTGTGATATTATTATCTTTCTGTTTGAAGACGTTTGTGCTATTACTTTCATCATATGGCAAAGTTTTTCCTACATCACGTATACAACAGATACCGCAGGGTTTTTCTACATTACATACATGTTAAATGTTTCTTTGGCTTGTGGCTGTGAGCTCTGCTCACCGGAACTCCCTTTGCTCTTTTTTCCCCATCTATAAGGCAAGCTAATAGCTTTGCTCAAAATCAGTCTCTGTCTCTGACGGTTGCACACAAGTTGCCTTGTCTGCTCCTGATATTTCCCAGCATTCCACATCTTGAAGTTATTTTTAGTATCTGGACTTCCTTTTTAGGAAATTGATCTGGGGAGTTTGCATCCATTTATGTTCTGTAGACAATTAAGATCTTTGAAATTATAGCATTTTAAAAAAAAACCATAAAAGCCATTAATAAAAGTGTTTTATTTTCATCTGTAAATAAGCTCAGGCAAAGAAGAAATAGAGACTGTGAATGACTATGACCAATTTATGGAAAGCAGCACTTACTCATGTGTGTCTTTTAGGGATTACGGTCCCGTCAAGCAGAGAACAAACAGTAAATGAGAGAAAAATCGTAATATTCCTTGCCTTGATGAGAGGATCAGTGTGCAATCGAGTACGAAAACCAAACCGGACAGAGAGCCGATTATCAGGCACTTCTACAGGAGAAGGGAGGGACTGTGCTACTAGTACTATGTCCTGTTACTTTTAGTGACTGACGTGACTTTGAATGTTATTTAGAATGATGGCAAGATATGAGACATTTAGGAAGGTATGGACTTAAAATTTTTTAATTCAGGTGCTTGCCAAATTTTTTTTTTTTTAGTGAGGTGATTGTCAAGTGATCAAATACAGTTTCTACCTGTTATGCCCATAGGGACTTGCAGGAAAAATGTACTTTTTACATTGATGTAGAGCAAAAATTTAAACAGGATAAAATCCAAGCTCCTAGAAGTGGGGCATTGGTTTACAATCATGATTAATTACTTGTTATTTACAATGTGTTACACTATAAAACTTACCTGTGGTATCTTAAATGGGCATTTGACTTGTGGGGAACTAGAGGTCTTATAGATGAAGTACTATTTGGTTAAAAGATAAGATGTTCTTCTCTCCCATTTCTAGAATTAAAACAATCCTCTCTAAAGATTTTAAATCAAGTCCTAGCTTGCACCAGCTGCTATGTAATATAGGAGTTCTTTAATTTACCTAATAGACATGTTTACATGTATACTGTATAGTTATGAGTGTTAACCTAAGTGGATAATTGAGGACCTAAGTTTCCAAGTGCAAGATGTTGCATGAACATAATATATTTGGTCTGTTTGCATATTGGTAAACTGTATTATAACACACTGAAATGTTTAAAGCATTTTTACTAAAGCTAGCGATGTCTCTGCTTAAAAGTCTATAATGACATCTGATAGGAATTTTAAACAATAAAAAGCTGCAGTTTTAGCAGATTCTAGTCTTACTAAATTATTAATAACAGTAGTATTTTAGATATGAGATTTAGAAATCATTATTAAAGAATACATAATAACTGAAATTTGTATAGTATTTATTATTTTACAAATAACTTTTGCTTAGTTATTTGAGCTTCATAATGTACTAGAGGGGCTGGTAGTGAAGCCTACCTCAGTTTTCCTAGAAACTTGGAAAGGCTGAGAGGCAAGGCCGCACAACTGTTACATAGCAAATATTCACAATCACATACCGAGAATCCACGTCCGTTACTTTTTATTTCCAGTTACATACTATAGTACATTATAGTTAAGAAAGCAATTTGTACACATCTTATTTGAACTTTGGAATAATCCTGTATTGCAGATAGAATAAGTATTAGTTTAGTGATGTTATAATAAATCTGATGATCTGGAAGTCCCAGCTAGAGCCAATAGGCAAGAAAAAAATATAAAAGGCATCCAAATTGGAAAAGAAAAAGTAAAATTATCCTTTGTGCAGATGACATGATCTTATATACAGAAACCCTAAAGACTCCACACACACCCCCCAACACACACACTCCCCCGCCCCCGTTGAACTAATAAATGAATTCAGTAAAGTTGCAGAATATGAAATTACCATACAAAAAAATGAGTTGCTTTTTTATACACTGACAGTGAACTATTTGAAAAGAAAATTAGGAAAATAATCTCATTTACAATAGCACCAAAATGAATAAACTATTTAGGAATAAACTTAAGGAAATGAAAGACTTCTACGCTGAAAACTACAGACATTGATGAAAGAACTTAGATACAAATGAATGGCAAGATACCACACACTTGTGGATTGGAAGGCTTAATATTGTTAAGGTGTCTGTACCACCCAAAGGATCTACCCATTACATGTATTACATGCAATTCATATCAAAAATCTCAATGTCTTTTTTTTTACAAAAATAGAAGAAACAATTCTAAATTCATGTGGAACAACAAAAGTACTTGAGTAGCCAAAAAAATCCTGAGGCGAAAAAAGAACAAAGCTGGAGGCCTCGCATGTCATGATTTCAAACTTTATTACAGAGCTGCAGTAGATAAGACAGGGTGTCCCTGGCATGAACACAGACACAGAGACAGGGAACCGAATCAGGAGCCCGGAAGTGAGCCCATGCATCTGTGGTCAGCTGACCTCCAGCAAGAGTGCCAAGAATATAAAATAGAAAAGGATAGCCTCTTAATTGGTGCTGGGAAAACTGAATATCCACATGCCCTTATATTACATGAGATACAAAAATCAACTCAAAACAGATTAAAGACTGAAATGTAAGACCTGAAACTGTAAGACTCCTCAAAGAAAACATAGGGAAAAGTTTCATGACATTGGTCTTGACAGCGATTTCATGGATCTCAACACCAAAAACACAGGCAACAGAAACAGAAACAGACAGGAGAGACTGCTCAAACTGAAAAGCTTCTGCTCAGCAAAGGAGACAGCCAACAAAATGAAAAGGCAGCATATGGAATGAGAGCAGATTATTTTCAAACTATATATCAGATAAGGGATTAATTTCCAAAATATATAAGGAACTCCTACAACTCAATAGCAAAAAATCTAATAACCTGATTAGAAACTTGGCTAAAGACTTGATTATAGATTTTTCTCTAGATATTAATTTACACTAACAAATGGCCAACAGGTACATGAAAAGATGCTCAAAGTGACTACTCTTCAGGGAAATGCAAATCAAACTACAATGAGGTATCATCTCATAGCTGTTGAGATGCCTGTTATCAAAAAACGAAGACAGCAAGTGTGGAGAGGATGTGGAGAAACTGGAATCCTTCTGCAATGTAAAACGCTGCAGGAGTAGCAGAGCAGCAAGGGGTGTTGTCTGGCATGAAGAGACATTGCAGAGTGGCCTAACATTGGCCATAACTGTCTCAGACGATGAGTTCTATTGCCAGAACTTTCCTGACCTCTAGAATTTTTGTTCCTCTAGGATACACTTTCTTCAATTACTTTGACTAGCTGACTTTTATCCTTCAAATCTCAAGTCATATGTCACCTTTCCAAAGATATTTTCCCTGCTCATTCTATTCAGAATTCTGTTACTCCATAGCTCATCATTTTGTGTGTGGCAGTAAGCACTATCTGACATCTCGTTGAATAATTTGTGTCTTCAGTCTTCTCACAAGAATGAAAATGGGACCTTGTGTTATTCAGTGCTGTGTTCCCAGTTTTTAGCACAACCTCTGAAACATATGAGAAGTCCTAAATGAAAGTATAGTGGTAGAATAAATGAATACACTCTGGGTCACGGGGTTCTGTGGGTAAGGAGGGAAAGCGGTGAACCAAAAGAGGGCTCTATTTGTTGAGCACCTGCTCTGTGCCTTACATTGTTTTAGGTTTTCTTTCATGTATCATTCCATTTTATTCCCTCACTAAAAATACTACCGTAATTTAAGGAAATTGAGGCTTAATAAAAACAAGCGACTTGTCCACTATCACAACTGGACAAGTAGGAGCCTTCTGGGTTATAAAGAGACCATAACTCATAGATGGTGGCAGACTGGATTTCTGGTTCCACTGAGGAAGAAGCTGTTTCCCTTTAGATCGGAAGTCTTCTGAGACAGTGTCACATGCCAGTGGAGTAGGGAGAAGGAAAATACCGGCGGGGCCAGACAGAAGCTGTGTTTCCTGAGTCGTTAGGGCTGGGCTTTGGGTTCTTACTGGTTTGGGTTCTATACTTAATCAGCTTCTTGAAGTGGAGAAAAGATCGAAATTCAACTGATTTATGTAAGAGCTGTTTTTACGAGTCTAAATCATGAATCAGCAAACTGGCCCATAGGCCAGCTTGCTTCCTGTTTTTGTAAATAAGTTGTTGTTGGAACAGGGCCACCATGTTTGTTTATACTGCCTGCAGCTGCCTTCAGGTTACAATAATGGAGCTGAGTAATGGTGACAGTGATTATATGGCAAGTCCGAAATGTTTACTATCTGGCCTTTTGTAGAAAACTTTGTCAACCCGTGATCTAAAGCATAATCAGCAGCAAAACAAAAATAAAACCAACTGTTCCAAAAAGCCAGTAATTTAAAAAAATCCATAAAATCACAAGGTTATAGTGGTTAAATTTCCAGCTAACCTTGGACATTTAGCCCAAGATTGGACAACCCTTCACGTCCTTTCTTGCTGCAGACCGGTGCCTTTTTAACTGCACAATTGTTAATCCAGGTCAGATCATTGTTCTCTTAGGAATTGAACAAAATACTTCTTTTGTTTCAATGCAGCATTGAACTGAGAGAATTTTTTCTCATTTCATCGAATAATACGTGTTCTCTATATCAAAACCCATCTCAAAGCTCTATCTTTCCAAAGGAGACTTTCCTGCGTAATTCAGAACCACCATGTCAGAGCAGCACAATTTCTCGTTTCATACACAGATATATTTGGTTGAAAATAAAGACAATTTATAAATATGCAAAGGAAGTGTAATATTTTGTTCAATTTTATGATCGACTGCAGTTCAGAAATGATTTACCCCTCTGTCTGTGGCACACTCTTTGGTAGCGCAGGGTCTGCTATGGCATTAGTAGTCTCCCTGGGAAAGAACCTGCAGCGACCTTGTTGTTTTGCTGCGCTGCGCTGCCCTTCCCCTCAGGGTGGTTATCTGGCTGCTTTGTGAACGTGTTGACCAGGTGGAAGGATGGGTGAGTGTATTGAATAAGGGAGAGAGTCAAGGAAGGGGAAGTTGGTACATATCTGTTAAAATTTTATTTTAATTGAATTCCAGCTAAGGAAAGAACATGTACAGAGGAACAGAAGAGAAATAAGTTATTTTAGTTGACAGTGATCCTGTTTGACTAATGTAAGGAGGAGAGTACTTGAGACTTAAGACCGTGAAGGGGAGTCGAGGTCAGATATTCACAGGGACTTGATTGCCATGCCAAATAATTAGATTTACATGATGGGCAGAGGAGCACGAAAGAATTTTGTAGAGAAAAATGGTATGACTGAAGTTCCAGTTTAGGAAGTTCACTCTAGTCGCATCACATAGGCTTAATGAAGTAGGGACAGATAACAGGCATGAAGTTAATTTAGGAGGCTTTTAAAAAATGTTCAGGTAATCTGAGCTCGAAGCAGAACGGATGCAGTGAGAATGTGGCACACAAGACAGAGAAATGTGTAGGTAGAATTTGTAGGATTTTGTTTCTGAAAAAAATAACTAAATGATAGTCTAAAGTTTTGATGTTAGGCTACTTACTACATGATGGTGGTGAATCAAACAGAGGTGGAAGTCAAGAAGAGAAGAAATTTGGAAAGAACAGTCACGTTCATCCTTGGACAGGTTAAGTTTTAGATACTGAGGCGACACCCAAATGGAGGAAGTGAGATCATTCAAGTTCCGGATGTAGAGCAGAAATGTGTTCTGTTTGATGTGGTGTTTTTCTTTGTATCTCAAATGATTTTTTTTACCTTCGCTATTCAACTAGTAGGTTGACTATTATTTTTCTTCCTAGCAATTAGGAGATAACAATTGCATTAATTTCTCATTTTGGTTGTTACCGTTGAGAAACCTATCAGCTGTTCTTTTTCATTGCTTTTGATATTTTCCCAACTGTCTAATAATGTATCTACATATGAATTTATTATATTTTCGGCTTGGAACTTATTTTGCATCCTGAATTTAAGGATTTATGCCTTAAATATTTTGTAGAAAGTTTTCAGGAATTAGTGCTTTGATATTGTCTCCTCCTCATTCTCTCAATTTAATCTTGGTAGAATTCCGTTTTGATGTATGTTGAACCTTCTCATTTTATCTTTCATGACTACCACACCTCTTTTTTATATTTTCCATTTTATTATTTCTCTCTGCTCCATTCTTATAATTTTTCTTATATTTCCCCCCCGCTCTCTTCACCCTTTGTACAAACTTGGTTTTCGCATTGGTGTCTTCATTGGACCGGGAGCCCCTCCAGGGCAGTTGCAAAATTCCTCCTTTGTCTCTGGCCCATGGTGCCAAGCACAATGCCCCAAACATCATCGTAAGAATAAATATTAGATAAATTAGTGGCTTGTCAGCTCACACTTTTCAACTCTCTCTGAAAAGTACATACATTTAAAAAAAAAGATATTTATCCTGGGATGTGCTTGTATAAGTGATATGCAAAGTACAATTTAAATATTAATGCATCTTACTCTGTGGGTCCTGGCACACATGGTGGGAGCGAAGGTTCTGAGAACCTTCTTTGAGTAAGGCAGCCATACTCTTTGCATTTCACCAAGTAGCAATCACCAAGCCCCCAGTAACTGTCTTAGGAATCGGATCCAGAGATGAATCAGCTGTGACTTGCGTGCTTGAGTAACTTAAAGCTTAATGGAGAAAGAGGCAGACTTATAAACATCCTTTACCATTTTTTTCCAACTTTATTTTTTAGAGCTGTTTAAGCTTCATGAAAACATTAAGCAGAACTTAAATTCTCTCTCTCTATATATCAATTCTCCCAATTATTAACATCTTGCCTTAGTGAGGTACATTTATTGTAACTGATGGGCCAATATCGGTACAATGTTATTAATTAAAGCCCACAGTTTACATTATGGTTCCCTTTTGTGTCGGATGCTCTGTGGGCATTGACCAATGTATGTCTGCTGTGACAGTGTCACACAGAATAGCTTCGCTGCCCTAAACCCCCCCTGCGCCCCACCTGCATTCATCCCTCCCCTCAGCACCCACCCCAAACCCTTGGCGGCCACTGGTTATTTTTTTATTGTCGTCATGATTTTTCCTTTTCCAGAATGTCCTATAGGTGGAGTCATAAAATATGTAACCTTTTCAGATTGGTTTCTTTCACTTAGCACTATGCATTTAAAGCTCTTCCATGTCTTTTCATGGCCTGATAGCTCATCTCTTTTTATTGTAGAATAATATTTTATTGATTGAATATACCACAGTTTATTCAGTTATTGAAGGGCATCTTGGGTGCTCCCAAGTTTTACCAGTTATGAATAAAATTGCTATGAACATTCATGTGAAGATTTTCATGTAGACATAAATTTTCAACTCATTAGGGTAAATACCAAGGAGTACAATCGCTGGATCATATGGTAAGAGTATATTTAGATTTGTAAGAAACTGCCAAACTGTCTTCCACTAAACAATGTTGCTCCGCTAAACACCTATTTTTAAAATTGAGGTAGCATTGTTTTATAACATGGTATCTTCCAGGTGTGCAGTGTTACAGTTCTACATCTGTATATACTACATTATGCTTACCACTCAAAGTCTACTTTCCATCCTTTGCCATACAATTGACTCCCTCCAGCCCCTTCCTCTCTGGTAACCACCAAACTTTTGTCTGCCTCCACGAGTTTTTGTTTTGCTGAACATTGATTTTTAATGTATTTTGGTAAGTTTTAGGATAGAATTATTACAGTGCAGGTAATAAGAGAGAGGTGTCATAGTTAACAAATACAGATCAGATAGAAGTACTCATGAGGAATACTCTAATTGACATTTCTAAGAAGGGAGGTTGGAAAGGGAAGACAGACTTTGTAGAATGCAAGTCTGATGGTTGGAAGAGAGGTAATAGTGGAAAATTCTTTTATTTTTTTAAATGTCACCTCATTAATGCTCTCAAAAGCATTGGGGACAATATTGTGTGGAAAAACACAGACTTCAACAACTTTGAGTCAGGAAGTAATTTGGAAGAGTTGGACTCTGTGAAATGATTAACAAATAACTGATTTATTTCATTTTCTATTTTCTTTTTTACATATGTACAATACTTAATAAATTATATGTCTAAAATGTCTAATACTTCTTTCGGTTAGTTTAAAATTAAAATTCTGCATGATATAGCATTTTGTTATAATTATTTTGGAGCCGTGGCTAATGTGGCTCAGTGGATTGAATGCTGGCCTGTGAACCGAAAGGTCACTGGTTCAATTCCCAGTCAGGGCGCATGCCTGGGTTGTGGGCCAGGTCCTCAGTAGGGGGCGTGTGAGAAGCAACTAGTAGGTACACCTCTCACATGTCAGATGTTTCCCTCTCTTTCTCCCTCCTCTCCCTTCTTTCTAAAAATAAATAAAATCTTTAGTTATTTTGCAGCTCTTTTTATTTCTTAGCAATACATAAAATAATGATTTATCTGAGCAGTCTGAGGTCTAAGAAATTAGTATATTTTACCAGGCATGATGTGTCTACATGCTCAATGAAAGCACAGAGGCTTGTTGTACCCCTAAAGCTGCCGCCGCAATTGCTGACATTTCCAGTGTAGCTCCTTGACCTGCAAAAGGCAGCCTGGCTTAAATTCTAGTTCCTGTGTCTGTAGCTAAATTAGATCAGATCAGTGCTGCTGGTTTTCTCATTCTAATCAGAAAGTCTGGCAGATTACATATATCTCAGTCAAGTATATTTGATAAATTTGATTACTTGATAACATTTTTCAAAACATTTTGTCCATGGAGAAGAGGAACAATGAAATAAAAGATGCAGATTTTTTTCCTTCAGAAAAGGACATCTTTAGTATGTAACATTTTAGTAATATTAATGACTTATTTTGTACCAAGTAATACCTTTGGGTATAAACTTACTAAGTCTTCTAACAGCTATTCATCTGTTAGCAATGTTGAACCTAATAACTAGTGTTTAAGTGATCTTACTCATTTCATTAATTAAAAAATTAGCCATATTGGAACTATCAGCTTCTGAGTCCCCAGTCCCTTATCCCTGCTGTCCATATACTATCAGATATTTAAACACTCAAAAATGTTTAATCTGTTTTTGGGCTCTCTTCCAGTAGATCCAAATATGGTTCACAAAAAGACATCCATCCTGTTAACATGAGCGAGAGGAAGAGAACAATTAGATAACACAGTAATGTTTTTAGATGTATACACAAGAAGCTCTTTTTTAGAAAGATTTTGAAATTACTTGACATCAGCATGTGTAAGTTAAACAGGATTTGGTGCATAGTATTTTCTTCCTTGAGAACTGTCTTTCCAAGAGGGATGATAAAGTAAAATATAAACACCACATGAGGAGTGAACTTATTTCTAAACATGTCATTGATTCTTTTAAATAAACAACTTATCATTGTTACCTTTAGTTGAGGGTACACTATTTCCTCAGGTTGTTACATAATGAAAAGTAGGTTTCGAATGTTTTAATACAGCTGATTAGATAATGTTTAAACTTGAGCTTTTTGTTAGACTCTTAACCAGTGGCCTGTAGGTGCCTTCCAGAATGATAATATGATGCGATATGGTAGATATAAATCAGACTTCCATCCTAAAAATGTTAGCTTAATGGACAGCTTTGCTGTAGAGGTTTTCTTTTTAATTTTTAGAGACATATCTGAGGCTTTTAATCTATGTCTTCGAGTAGTAAGTACTACTAATGGGAACATTTTCTGGAGTTCAGATAATGAACAGTAGGTTTTTCTGAAGATAAGCGGTGTAACTCACTGTGCTTCCTCCCTTGCACAAGAAGTGAGGAGGGGGATCCTAGGAGACCCAGGAGCACAGAGCACCATGAACACCTAGCACCGGGCGCCTCTGGTAAATGAGGATCGCCTGCTTAGTCATTAATGACAGCCTTTGAAGGACCTTCACTCACTTTCCTTGTGTTGCTTTAAGTCCTTTTAAATAACACATGGTAGCCTTCTTAGTAATATTTCGTAGTCTTGCCTTTTTAATATTCCTGTTTCTAAAATTACAAAAAATAGCCAAAAGTAGGAGTTATATTGATAATCTTAAATCTGTATGTTCCCTTTGTTGATGTTAAAGTCGTGGTCATTGTGTATAAGGGGAATATTCTTCACGAGAGAAATGGGAATTAGCTAACACGGTAGATAGACACCTAGCCCTCTCTGCGCTTTTTACGGACTGCATTGCTGAAGTGGTTTAGGGTATAAGCAAATTACTTCATTTTGATTCTAGATTCCGAGCTCCTAATAGCTTTTAAATTTATACAGTTTTTGTTTAGCTGTCAAAATATTTAATTATATCATGCCCAAAGGTGTAAAGCTGTCAAATAAATCCGAGTTTAGGCGTAAACATTTGTGAAGTCCCATGTGCTACTACACCCATCGCTGTTACTGGGCAGCCTGCGAACCTGTCTGGGGGAGGGGTGTGTCGAGGAACATTAACTCAGCAGGTACAGAACAACATTGGCCCAATGAATTGATGATTACTTGTAAAACAGCAGGTAGTAATGCCCCCAGTCTTTGTGATTCTCCTCTTTGTAAACTAAAGCAGACTGGAGAGTGTGGTGGATTCCTTGGGTCAATATGCACTGTAAGAAAGCTCTTTTGGCAAAAATGTGTACTCTTTCTTTCCTTAACATTATTTTTTTTTGTTTTCTCTTCAGAAACAAAAGTACCCCATTCACACTTTACGCCCCTCCTTACTCTCGAGTCTCTTGCTGTAGGAAGAATGATTCCAATGACACAAAGGAAACATTTACAGTGATCAACACTTACTATAAGTTTAAAGTTTTCTGTGTAAAACTTTTTTTTTCCAGCTGCATTGAGTCTGATTGACAAGTGAAAAAACGTATATATTTAACATGTACATGCAATGTTGTAAGATATTTTTAAAGAAAGGGAAAGTATTAAAATTTTAATTATCCTTATCTAGTTATTTCATAAGTAAAAGTTTTTCCTATTTGATGACATTATTTGGAGATGGACTGTGGGCATAAATACTGATGCAGACTTTACTAATGCAACGTTCACTAAGAGGTAGGGGACTAAAGTAAATTAGTTCTACTTTGAAGCTTTTATTTTCTTCCCTTTCAAAATGAATGGGAAGGTCCTTGAGAGGCCCTTGAATGAAAGCTGCTTTTCATTAGTGCCACCAAATACCTACTTGAAAGAGCTGAGTTCTAACTGAACACCCACACAAGAGAAAGGGAAAGCTTCCTTTTTTCTACTGGAGGACCATCAGCTAAATAGCTCTTGGCTTCTCTTTTCCAATCAGGTGGTTTCACATCAGAGTTAATTACTCCCGTCATTTATTCTAATCACCCTTCTCTTATGGCTAGCTGCATTCTGTCATGGGGTGGCATCATTTGAAGCCAGTTAAGTTTGAAAACCACTGCAGGGTACTTGAGGCTCATTAGTGAGGCCTCTCCATGCCTGGCTTTGGATTTGCTCCCTGATTAACTCCGCGTCTCTCTGCCTTGCTCCCCCTCCCGCCACCCACCAGCCCCCCGCTCCTCAACTCAGTTGCTCTAAAGAGGAATGTTTCAATTAACTCTTCCCTTGCTGTTTGTCTTTGCACCTCCATATTTCAGAAAAATTTAAATGCTTACATTGCTGATAATATATTTAATAAATTCTGGCCTTACAAAAACTGCATCCTTTGTGATGAATTTAAATGAAAAGGTAGCATTTCTACAAAGGAGAGTTATATTTTTGAACAACAAAGGAGGAAAATGGTGGTCTCACAGAATACATGCATCTCTGTCCTTGATCGATTTGTCCTGTACTCACAGAGGTAGTGATTCCAATTCAGATTTTACAGTACCCAACGTGTCTTATAGCTTATCATAGAAGTTATCTGAAAAGCTTAAAAAAAAACTCAAGTCAGATTTATTTATTTGACCTTGTTGTTTATTATTACAGTAGTTTAATTCAGAAGTGTTTGCCAAGTGGCACATTTCAAAGTATTAAATCACAAAAGCAAATAATGTTTATCCTGTGTTTTTTAAAAAATAAAAGAGAAATCTGTAATCGGTGTCCTGAGTAGATAGTTTAAGACAGTGTTATTACATGAAGCATTTTAAACATTTTCCAAAAATTAACAAAATCACATATTGAGTTTGGTAGTTAAATGAAAATGTTTATTTTATTTAAATGGGAAATAAGATAATTTTCTCTGTTCTTTTTGCACAGTAGTTTAATGTAAAGAACTCGTAGTTCATGTGTCAAAACAAAATATGTTACACATTAAATAAAACACATGAAATCGCATTTTTTTAAGTTGCTGATGTTCATAAATTAGGAAAATTAACTTTTAGTGTTAATTCTCATCTCAAAATACTTTAATGGATTGCTTCTTTATAGGAGCTTTTGGACCTAGCAATGAACAGATATGTTGGTATTCTCTGTCTTGCTCTAATTTTTTAATTTGATCTTTAAAATCTCTTAAAGAATATATAGTTAAATTAATGGAAAAGAGGCCTTAAATACATGTTGTGTGTTTTTTTTAGGCTCTATTTTTGAGTGACTACTATGTGCTCAGTTCCAAGGACGCAGACATAATCTCTGCATTCCAGAATTCACATTTTATGAGGAAGACAGAAAAATAAACTGTAATACAGGGTGAAAGTTTTAGTTTTAAAAAAGCTTGTGTAAAAGCAAAAGCCAGTTGAAAGAATCATAAAACCTGTCGATAAAGCCTGCAGGTTGACGTATACAATCAGATTTAGCATATGATCAGCTTACTTAATGTTAGTGTTAACCAAATGATATATGTGAGACCCATTAAAAATAATCCTTAATATGAAGTGGTTCCATATTTTTAGAATTTTCACAGCGTAGCTTTGGGATATACCATACTGTTTCAGAATTTTTCAAAAGGACGTGTAGTGGTTAATAACATGACTTTAGGAGTCAAATGTGGGTTCGGCTGCAACTCTGACATTTACTACCTGTGTGACATTAGGCAATTTTTGTAGCATTCTGAGCCTGTTTATAAGATGGTTTTTGGAAGTGTAGTGCTTAGCTCATAAGATTATATTAAGTTTAAATAAAATAACCCATGGAAGACATTTAGCATAAAACTGAGCGTATCATAAGTACTAAATGTTAAATGCTGCTGTTATTATTATGTTGTTGTTTAGCTGGTCAGTGAATTTCTTCCAGGTTGATCTGATGCTTTTTCCTTGCATGATATTTGTCGTTCCAAGCCTTTGTCAGGTTTATGATTGACTTTATTTGCATACATCTTCCTGATATTGTTCAGGAGAAAATAAAACCTTGGAAGATGACGCTGTGATATCCACTTCACTTCTTCTTTTCATGTCATTATGCTATCCTAAATTTGATTTTAGTTAACAGACTGTGGACCTCTCATTTGCAATGCCTGATAATCACAGAAATTCTTAACATTTTCTACTCTGCCAAATTAGCATTGTACCAACTGGTTAAAGTTTCCATGGTCAGTTTCATGCTTCTTATACAAAGCTTTAGGATCACAGTTCCTGAGTAGAGACACTGAATTGTGCTAAATCACAAGAATTTCTTAAATGCCATTCATTCATTCAACAGACATTTATTAGGGGGCTACTGAGTAATTAGGTCTGTGATCACAAAATTGGAAGAATATGACACCTGCCCTTTGGGGCTGTCATTACGAAGATCAAACAGACATGACAGTGACTAATTAGAGAAGTAGATTAAGTGATCTACTTATTTATTCAACAAATATTTTGTGAGTTCCTACTACTTATTACTCATCGGGACTATAGCAGTGAGAAAAACAGCATAATACCTGCCCTTTCAAATGTACTGTTTAGTAAAGAAGATGGATAATAAGAAACTAAACAGATAAGTATATAATTTGTGATAATATATAATGTAGTATAACAAATAATGTAGTAGTTGTGATATGTACCATGAAGGAGAAGCACAGGCTACCATTAGAGCATTTAACATTTTATTTATTCATTTGCATGTGTGTCATTTTTAAAAAGTTTCTGAGATGTAATTGACATATAACATATCCAGCTTAAGGTGTACAAAGTCATGATTCAATATTTATATATATATTGTGAAATTATCACCGCTATATAGTTTAGTTAGCATCTGTCACCCTACAGTGACAGATATATATATACAGTGACATATAGAGAGATTTATTTATTTATTTATTTATTTATTTATTTATTTATTTTACCCTGAGATCAAAAGAGGAAATGCCTTATTTTGCTTCCTGGGGAGATTGGGGAAGGCTTACCTTGGGAAACTACATGTGGTCATAGTCTTTAAGAGGAGCAGGAGTTTGCCAGGGAGAGAGGAAGGTGATGGAAAGGGTATTACAGGTCTAAGCAGCAGCATGGACAACGGTCTTCCTGTTACACTACAGCACAGGAGCTAAACTTAGTTCAGAAGGGGGAGGGCAATATGTGTGTAAGGGAACTGTGAGCGATACCTATGGACAGATAAGACCACAGGGAGTGTATATGAACAATATTTAATGCCTCCGTAAGTAAGTAATTTGGACCTTTTCCTTTGGGGTAGTTGTGCCCAAAAGGTGGTTGCCAGACTCGGAGCGTCAGGATTCCCTGAGAATTTATTAAAAAGGCAAACCTTGGGCTCAGCCTAGGTCTACGGAAACCACCTCTGTTGGGGGCCTTCTGGAAATCTCTGTTTTGAGAAGTCCTCCAGGTGATTTCAGTGTGGGTGAAACTCGGGTGGGGAAAGGCCACTTACTGGAAGGAGAACCGCTGAAAAGTCTAAAGGAGAGTTGCGACCTGGTCAGGTTTTAGACAGCAATTAGTGTAGAGAAGGAATCAAGGTGGGGCAATTTTATTTTTATTTTATTTTATTTTTATTGTATTTTTTCCATTACCATTTAGTCCCCTTAGAGCCCCCGCCCCGCCGCAGTCACCACACCATTGTCCATGCCCATGAGCCCTTTCTCCTTTCGCTGGACCCCTTCACCCCCTAACTGCACCCCCCTTCCCTCCACGCTGTCATCCTGCTCTCTGCCTGTGAGTCCACAGAGGGAAAATTTTAGAGATAAAGAGAACAGTTTGGCTAGTGTTAGAATAATTGAACCAAGAAATAATGAAGCACAGACCCAAAGATAGTCAAAGTGGAAGAAAAAGGAGGAATGAATTTGAAAGATACTTTGGAGGCTTATTATCTGATAAGGTTTTGGAGTCAGAGGAAGAGACTTCAAGATGAATGCCACAATTTCTCGATTGGCTGAGTGGCTGAAGGACCACACTGATAATCCAAAAACAAGCAAGAAAGAAGTTGAAGAGGAAAAATCATGCGTTTTCTTTTTAATACATTAAATTTGAGCGACCAGAAGCATACCTCAAAAGAGGCAGTGTGACGGGAAGTTAACATTTTGGATCTGAAACTCTGGAGAGGGTAGTAGTTGTTGGGGAAGGTAGTTGAAGTCTGGCTGTCAAGCCTGAGTCATATCAGGAACAGGGCCTGGGACTGAATCGTGAGGAGAATGCACTCAGGAGAGGCGGGCAGGGGAAAAGGACCCTGCATGTAAAAGTGAGGCTGCAGAAAGGGAGCCTGGAGGTAGGGCATGAAGGAAGCTCAGAGAAGAGAAACTTAGAAACACAGATGCCGTGATGCAGGGAGGTGAAGTGAGGAAAGGTAGGTGTCCATTGGACTCAGTCAGACATGGTAGTCTTAGAAAAAACATTTCCAGTGGTGTTTCTGTAACAGATGAGAGACCAGTTAAGAAGTTGAAAGACAGGTAAGGAAGCATGAATAACAAATTTACTTAAATCTTTCAAGAAATTCAGGTTGTTGATCTCATACTGCCCAGAGGTCATGGCTGCATAAGAAATAATAAAAATGGACCCTATTAACTAGACATTATTCCACTGATAATTCAGAAGGCATCAGACCTACCATTTATTGTGATTTAGAGAATCACACACTTTTATCACAAGTGTTCAGGAATTTCTAGGAGTGGGCAAACAGAGGCTAGTCCCATCTGCTAGTGAAAGGAGGTGCTTCTTATGAGGTTTATGAATATATCCACATTGTCTACAGATTGAATATCTCTGACATTCAGTTGTATTCTCTATAATAAATGTTAGTCTATGTCTATATGATAGTTCTTAAAGTACCTAACTGATACAGCTGAGTAGAAAATCTGTAAGAACTCTAACCAAGAACTTTCAAGGATAGAGAGTTTACGGATGATATTGTAGTTGATAGAATGAGCCCCTTACCTTTGTTGTCAGAGAGGTCATAGTGCCATCTCTCCAATGCAGCCACATCTCTTCAGAGAGTTGTAACTGGCTAAAGAAAATACGTTGCAGAGCATGATTTCTGTTTCACACTTGAAGGTAGTATATTTCTGCTGTGGTGTCCTAAGGTATAGCCATTCTTCATGAGCTGAGAATTATAATGACCTTTTCAAAATTGCATCCAAGGTCATTCTGTAGTTTGAGGGTGCTTTGTAAGCCTTACCTTTCTAAGTTAAGAGTAACTATTTTTTTTTAAGATTTTGTTTATTTATTCTTAGAGAGAGAAAGAGAGGGAGAGAAACATCAATGTATGAGAGACATTTTGATCAGTTGCCTCTTGCACACCCCCGACTGGGGACCTGGCTCGCAACCCAGGCATGTGCCCGGACTGGGAATTGCACCTGTGACCCTTTGGTTCACAGGCCAGTGTTCAATCCACTGAGCCACACCAGGCCAGGAAGAAACTATATTTTTAAAAGGGTTAAATATTTTTAAACCCTGCATTCTATCTTACATCAAAATACTGTAAAAACTGGAACGCAGATTCAGTTTTGGGAATTGAATAGAAAGCTTTACTGTCCAGTGTTGTAACCACTAGTCGTCTGTGGCTGCTGAGCACTTGCAGTGTGGCTAGACTGAATGAGGTGTGATGTGCATTGTAAGTGTGAGGCGCATGCCAGAGTTCTGATATTTAATACAAAATAATTTTTATGTATGTTTAAATGATATATTAGTATGTCTGATTAAACATACTATGTTAAAATTTATTTCATCAGTTTATTTTTTAAAATGCAGCTACTAGAAAATTTTAAATTACCTATGTGGCTTACATTATATTTCTGCTGGAGAGCACTGATAGAAAGTTTTGTGGTCACTTTGCTATCCGGATTTTTTTGGCTCTGACATCCCAGTATTGAACATGAACATATTTTAATATTTAAATAGTATACACACCGGGTTCAGTACAAATAATGCCCCTTTTTTATAACATAAACATATTTTATTACAAAATCATAAGCATGTAATTCTGTAACGTAACAACATCACACTCAAGCACACCATGTGACATTTTAGGTGAAATGTTCAAATTGCTGTCCATTTCGTGAGAGACACTCACATACCCCTCCAGCCGCACTTGGTGGCGTTGCTTCTGCTGGGCGCTGTATTTCTGTTAAAATTAACAGCTTTAGATCCATAAATGGCCTAGGGTTAACTTCAAATCTCTAAAAGAAAGTCCAAAATATTAATACTAATTTCAAAATAGTTAAATCTTTTACCATACGAACTTGTTCCTTCCCTAGTATGATGAAGGTCCAAAAATGAAGGCTGGGTGTTGTCCTGAACTTCCTTTGCTTCGCCTCTCACATTGGTTATCAGTTGGTGTAATAACATATCTTAAATCTTTCTAAAGATGTCCCCTCTTCTTCATCCCACTGCCACTATCTTGAGGCTCTCAGTGTGTCGCACATTGACTATTGTAAGTCATCTTAGAAATGGACGATCTTTTGCCTTCCTACCCACCCTCTGAAGAGACATCTCGTCTTGTTATCCCAAGAATCTGGTATAGAACAGTACCTATAATAAGCGCTCAATAGATGCATGTAGATTGAATGGATGTCAGAGCTGCTGATGTTAATCAAAAGTTGCAGAATGAAAAAAAGACTTTTAGTCCTACATGTCATGTATGTATATACAATTGCATACACAAAGTAAGTGCAGATGTAATTCTCTGGCTGAACTTGTCAATGCTTTAAAAAATATTCAGCAACTTTTGCATTCATATTCTTTAAGTTTTAAGTGTCTCTTTATTGGGTATTCTTGGAAGTGATGATATAATAAGTATTCTGTTTTGCCAAGGATTTTGATTTGCCAATATAAGTTTTTGGCAGTCAGTCCAGGGAATCATTGGTGCCATGAAGACAGCTCCTTGTTTTTGTCCGGGTCCCCATGGGACTAAACTACATCTGGCAATAAGTAGGGATTTGGGTCTGGCCCTCTTCAAAGGCAAGAGACTGCTAGTATTTATCAGATCTATGTGGATAAGCAAATGGGAAGGGATTACATTTTTTGGTTTTGTTTTCCTTCCTTCTCTAAGTGACTAGAAAATGAACCTCCAGAAGTTCATACGACAAGTTAATACATTTTTTTCAGTAATTGTTGAAGGGACCTATTCTTTTTTTTCCCGTACCTAGGTAGATAACTGAGAATTTTATATTAATATTTTAATTACGTGTGTATTTTTATAACTCGTGTATAAAGAGCATAACCGTCATTTGCAATGCTCAGAATTAATTTTCTAGGGGTTTTGACATCTGTCAGTTTTAGGACGTCATGGTCAGCATTTGCAGGTTTTTGTTGCCTGTTTATCTGAGAGGGAAGGTTTACCCAAAATTACTTTGTGACAAGAAACTCAGACCTGTCTTAGGATAGGCCACTGCACCTTTCAAGTGAAGGTGAGCCTTCCCCTTCACATTTTTAAGAGACTGTTGGCCCCATGACTCAATTTAGCTGTTGTTGAAGCCTGTGGCCCTACGTTTAACTGACAATAAAATGGCCGCAGTCCAGGTGCTTGTCATGGAGTATAATCTAGAATTTACCATTCAAAGCCTCACCTAAGAGAAATAAAGTTTATGCAGGATTGCCTGAAGAATATGCAGTCTTTCCATTTGTCTATACTTTAAATCTATCCAGGATTAAGTCAGTCCCTCCGAGAGTCACATACCTGGATTCCATCATATTGCCAAGGGAGGAATTTCTTATCTCAGGAATAGAAATAATGTGTTTTTCAAGGCCATCTGGTTTATTTTTACATTATGGTCATATTTGACTCTTGTAAGTGTTCTTGTCTCTTTCTTCATGTCGCCTGCTAGAGAGCTGAGGGCCAAATACATGGTGCACCTTTAACAAGTCTATGCAATTTCATGGTGTGATTTCAGTGTACTTCTTACTATTTTTATATTACTTATATTAAATTTATTTTATCTTGATGATTATGCATTGTTGTGAGCTCTAAATTGTTTTCTGAATGAAGTCATGCAAATATACACCAATAATAAAATAGATGGGTGTATCTGTCCTTTAATTTTACATAGCTGTTTGTCATCCATTCTTATTGAACAATTTTTTTAAAGTTCCATCTCCCTATGTGTATTATACTATAAATAGTTTAAAATATCTGTATATTATGAATTCCTAGATTTTAGATTAAGAGTGACCTAAGGTTGAAATGTTAATTAAATGTTTTAATGTTCTGTAGCTCTAAAGAAAATAGTTGGATAAAATGTCAGCATATAGGACTATTTTAAACATTAGAAAAAAATCATCTCCCCGAAAAGGAGGGTAATTGTACAAGTTTGCCTAATCCTTTTGATCTTGGCACACAGCAATACAGACTTCAGTTGAGATTAAAACTATGAATTTCAAAGGAAACATGGCCTTCAGTGTGTAAAATATATAACAGCTGGTTGACTAGCCCATTTAAAACTACACAATAACAATCGTAGACAGAATGATTCTCCTGCCAAAAGATGCACGAGTGCTTGATGGTTATATCAAGATGTGATACTAACTCACACTTTTCTTTAGTAATGATATAAATGTAGCAATGAGCGGTGTGCTTCAGCTCAAGATCTCTCTTCTGCCCAACAGTTCAAGGGCAGTTTAGAAGTACAGAACTCCTTTTAATGATTTCTCTGTCTTCTTTTCAGCCTGAACTTCAGTGTGTTATTGACTAAATTTCATTGTTTTTAACTGTCAAGTATAATTGTTTTTCTTAGTGTCCAACACTTTTTCCCCCCTAAATCTGTGACCCTACTTTTTCCTCCTTTGGTAGTCATGACTTACTGTTCTTACTGTCACAGCTTCATACATACTTTTAAGCCCTCAGAGTTAAACTTTTCTATATCAGTAGGATAAAATTTGTCTCATGTTTTTGTTATATATTTATATTAAGGTAAATATCAATTTGGAAGCATTGTAGTGTATGGGAGAATGCTAATTCATGTTAGTATAGTTCATCAGAATTTTAATATTTTCACTATTGTGTTTCACCTGAATAAGTACTAATTTTTAATAGGTTAATTAATGCATCTTTTAAAAATGAAGATTAATATGGACTTGTCACTTCTGACTAATCCTATTTGGAAACCACATTTACATTCAGAATTTGCCTGCCCATTATGAAAAAAAAATGTTGAATTTTCTGGGACCTTTGTATTTTCAAAAATTTTGATATAACAGCAAATTTTCAATTCTTTACATTTATTTTGAAGAAGGAAATTACAAGTAGCTCACATTTTGCAAAGTTACTTGGATTCATCACAAATTCAGAGCCAGCACTTCAGGAGTTAATGTATCTTATTAGGGGGACAGGAAATCTGGCAACTATTGCAGAAACTAGACCTAATGGTGCACACAAACAATTTGTCAGTCTTCTTAAATGTGAATAGCTTTCCGCAAAGTGGCTGCTCTTGCTTTGTTTGAACAGGCTAAACTTTTCCTTTTTGGACTTTAAATCTTAGAAGCGAAATGTGATCCACATATTCAATCAAAATCATTTAATTCAAAGCATATTTTGATTGGAACAAAGTTGACATGGAAAGAAACTCTAGAATAAAAAAGTTGAAAGGACTTTATATCATATATTTAGCAGGAAAATTTGAAACAGTTCTAATTAGGCTGAAAAAAACAGCTTTCTTCAATGTAAATTACAAAGGTCATATATCAATGTTAAGGAAACATTACCACTAGTGTTTGAAATCCAGCACATGCAAACATAACAGACCAGTTCATTTTAAAATGTGTGTGTGTGTATGTGTGTGTAGAAGGCTGTATTACATGTATTTGAAATGAAAAATACTTAAAATTCCGAGTCCATTATGTTGTATATTACATTCTTGCCAATCCAAACATTAACTCCTTTGAAACATACTACTATCTACTCTCAGATGAATTAAAACTCTTAATTATAAGTACAATTAAAAATTTGTAGAACAAATTCTTATTTTTTTCTTCCATTGAAAATATGATTACATGCATCCTATAATCAAATGTATACCAAGTCAGGAGCGTTACTCAGTGACCTTTATTTTATCTGAAACTTAGGGACACAGAACTTTGTATCTCAGAGCTGAACAGGGCTCTCTAGAAGCTGGGGAATGCAGTGGGGTGATAGGGCTGGCTGGACAGACCTCTTTCTTTCTGGTTATACAATTACTTCTGTACATGAAGTTTATAAATAATATTTGGTCTTATTTTTTTTATGAAAATAATTTATCCTTTAGATGTCAGTAGCTTTTATTTAGTTGTTTTTTTTTAAATGATGTGGTATGAGAACAAAGCATAAACATTAGCATTAATCTTGGAATTACAAGTATGAGAAGCACAAGTAATATACAAGTAAGGTTTCTTGGTCTTGGAGTAAAGAATGAACATAATTGAAACTGGTAATCTTGAGTTTATGTAATTTTTATATTAGAGACAATTTGATTATTTGAAAATAAAAGGAAATTGCTAGAGTAATTTAACTCTAAACCATGCATAGAATAAACACATAATTAATGCCTTTTATTTTCAAATTTTTCTTAAATAGCTTAGAATTTCTTGTAAAAACAAGCTATTTCTACATAAGTTATTATATTATTTGACTCCACTATTGAAAACAAAAATAACTTTATACAACATTTTTTATCAATAAATAACTCATTTCCTTAATGGATTAGTTTCACAAAAACATAGATTACATCCTTTCAATGAGATTTATTGTTAGACACATATTCATGTATGTTATAATTATTTCTGACACAGGGTTATACAAATTTGTTATTTATGAATAATTTACTATTATCTTTATAATATTAAAGGTTTAATTTGTTGATGTTCTGCATGCATACCAAGCAAATGAAAGTTACTAATAACTGTTTGTCTTTGACATCTGTATACTGTACTTTTTAGCATATCTCAAGTGTTTTAGTCTCTGTTTAATAGATCTCATTAAAAAAACAGATATCAGCCCCCAGACAGTTTGTCAAGACTAATATGAGTCCCTCTGGATTGGATTGACAATTTGTGTGAGGCTTCACATGATAGTCTTTTCATAGTCTTATTTGATCCTTAACAATTGGACATTAGTCACTGATTTATTTTATAATAACTCAGATGAGTTGTATATTATTGTATTGTGTTGGACATTTCAGTGGATTTCCTTTTTTACAAATTTTACTCAGAACACACAGTGGCTGTAAATGATGTCTGCAGCCCGCCCGGGGAGTCCTAAGGGCTGATTGGTCGGGTTTGGGAGCGGCATGGGAAGCCTGTTCCTCTCCCCTAGCTGCAGGCCGTATTTAACGCCAGTCTTAATGAGCACTGTCTGTCCTAACGGCTCTGAAAACTCCCAAATGCTTAGCGTGCCATGGGCATGTATTTATTTGTGACTAAAAATGTGGATATAAATAAGTATTTTATATAAAGAGTATTTTTAAAAATCTTAACATGTAAAAAGGCATTTAAAGAATTTTTAATGTTTTAGGATTTATGTTTTTTGAATCTCAAAAACAAAAGTTATAAAATATAATCCCAGGGTATTCTATTCTGAATTATTTGGGGTTTTTTTCCTCAATAATTTCCTAATCTTTGTCTTTACCTCTACCCTCAAGTCCTTAGTAACTACATTTGTTTATTATTAAATATTTTTGGTTAGGCAGTTTCATTTGCTGATATCAAAAAAATGTTAAAATCCTAAACTGACTTGGTACTGAAATGTACTAAAATGTTTTGGAATTCTCTCATATCCTTAGCAGTTGTTCTTTTTTAAAGCTTTGGTATATTTCAAGAAATGCTTAAAGACTGCTAATGATATTTCAATTTCATTTTAAAATTTTTATTTAAAATTTATTCATGAAAGTAATGTGTTTATCAACCTCTGGAAAAGATCTTGTCAATAATTCCATGATACCGTCAACCTCTTATGGTCAGACTAGTATGGTGGGGTGAGGGGGGGCTGACCCATGACACTGTGTCACCTCTGCATGTGTGTTTGTGGCGTAATGTGAGCACACAGTGTCTTTAAACTCAGCATTTGTGGTTAACATTATGAAGCGGTATCAAAATGTAAAGGTTTAAGCATCTAAATTGAACCAACTGCACCATTTTGAATGTGCATAAAGAAGTAACCAACATTAGTAACACTCAAGTTCTTTGTTTGATGACACATAAAATAAAATCATCCTAGTTTTTAGGGCTTTAATATTGAGAAAATTCATTTGTCCTTTGTCATTTGCTGAGCCTTCTAGAATTTTATAGTCTCAAATCACACCACCACGGGTACTCAGGAGACTTCTGACTGTTTTATCTTATTAAACAATTTTGAAATCATTAATTTTTAATTAGCTTGGATGCAGGGTTTTTATAGTTTCAATAGTGTGTGTATATGAACTAAACGTTTTTTATTTAAAATACTGGCAAGAGTATTATTTACCTAAATAAGTGAACGTTCTTCCTGAGAAGACATACTGAGTTTGCTTTATTTATATGGTTGTACTTTTTTTGTAGACTCAGAGATAGATAAAGCTTTTCAGCAGTTTACTGACTCAGATTTTGAACAACTAAAAAGGATGTGAGCTTAAAGATATGTATAGGTTCTTCCCTGATTGAAAGTTCTAATTAAGTGAATTGGAGAAAATTAACTGAAATTAGCTGTCAGAAAGTCACATTTAAATGAGTGATGAGCTAGTCTGGCAGTAAACATTTAAATGATATAAATTGCCATTTAAGTGTATGGTTTAATGTTTGTCATGCATTAATGTGACATGAGACTGCAGTGACAATCAAGCAGCTTGCTCTAATTTGAACATATTTAGGGCTTTTGTGTGGAGTGCACTGCACACAAATTAAGACAATTGCTGTTTTTATGTGTCACTTTAAACAAGTCCCCCACCCCACCCCCATTTCTTCTCAAGGCCTAATTTAATGAAACAAACATATTATTTTGGGGTGCACTTGCATTAATAGTTCCTGGATTTTGGGATGATTTTAAATCCGTGTATTTTAAATAGGAATTTATTTAAAGTTAGTACAAGCCATTCTTTTCTTATTCAAATAAAATATGAAGCAGTTTTGTGCTCGCTTACTGTTCACTAAAATATAAATACGAGTTTTTATAAGAGATCTAAAATAATAGCATTCACAATTGAAACTAAATATTTTTTAGTTATATTTTATTTTGGTATACCTTTGAAATTTGAGAATGGCATAGAGTTTTATTAACAAAAATTTTTAAATATTTTAAAGTATATCATATATCATGAAGCCATGTTAAATATTATCAGTTAAAAGAAATATATTTGAATTCAGCCATAAACATCTTTCTTATTCATAAGCATTTATTTTAATAAAGCATATATGTACACAAGTGTACCCTTGTGAACTAATAGGAACTTCTTTTTTCATGAGATGGTTTATGTTTTATTGGTTGCTTGCTATAAAAGTTAGTGGATTTTGTTTTAAAACGAACAGATTTCTTCTTCGTATTACTGATAACATAGTAGGTCACACCAAATATACATTAGAGCCATACACTTATTAATCTACAAATAAGAGTTTCAGGAAGACACATTATCTGGTATAACTTGGTATACTTCAAATTAATCTTCAGAGTTTGAGTTTGAGTAGTCCATAATATTGAACTTCCATGTTGGAATAATTTTGAACAGTAATAAATAACATACATATGAGTACTTACCTGAAAAATGAGTCTCCAGTTTTCTTAAAACTTTTAAATATTTCTAACTTTATTAAATTCAGAAAACATTGGTACCTGTTGTGTTTCAGGTACAGTGCTAGTAGCAGAGAATGTAGTGATGAATTGGAAGTGGATCTTGTGCCCAGCATTTCTACTGAATACTTGGTTATATTCATTTATTATTTATTGGACACTGTTATGTTACTAGCATCAGATAATTTGGAATCGTTTGATATTAGTACCTAGAATAATAATTCAGTAATTATAAGGATCCCTCCCAAGATCTAATTTGTTGGCATGAAAACTCAGTTGAAATAATAAATGATTTCGTTATAGTTGTTGCAGTAAACAACAAAATGTTTATATTTAGAAAAATTATAAGTATTTTAAGTGGATAGTGAATATGTGATGTTTTCACATATACTGTCCCCAAGTAGACTTTACATTGTGTGACCTTTCTGTGAGGCATAGATTGACACCTGTCGGGCCCTGAGTTAGCAGTGCGACCAGGATGGAGAGCCCTGCCCTCGCTGTGCTTGCCTGCAGGTGGTAGGATAATACTGGAACGGTAACCTTAACAGTCTGTTACAACTCTGTGTGATAATACCGGAAAGTCTCTAATTATTTAAAAAAAAAAAAAGAGAGAGAGAGAGAGAGGGAGAGAATAAATTTTGGTGGAAAAAAGAACATCAGAATAAATCCGTTCCCAGTAAATTTAGCATTAAGCTTTACTGCTTGTTCTAAATGTCTCTACGTATTTTAAAAATAGAATTCAGCATCATAATACAACCCATGCTCTTTTTTCAGGCCCTGGAGAGTGAATTTGTTTCCTGCCAGCTTCACCAGTGGATTGATCTTATTTTTGGCTATAAGCAGCAAGGACCAGAGGCTGTTCGATCCCTCAACGTGTTCTATCACCTGACCTATGAAGGCGCTGTCAACCTGAATTCAATAACGGATCCTGTATTGAGAGAGGTAAGTTATCTGACTGGACCTAGCAGGCATCTGTAGACTAGAAGGTTCTAGATAACGCCTTCCTCATGCCTTCATTTTACTAATGATGAAACTGAAACCAGATGGCCGAAGTGACTTAAGCAGGCTAACCTTTTAGTTAGTGACTTAGAGGGACTTGAACCCAGACTTTCCTCCAACAAAATGTCTGACTCAATATAAAATGAGAGCTTTTTTTTTCCTTTGTCTTCCAGTCACTTTATTTAGTCATTTTTGTTGTCATTCATACTACTGCAGATAAGCACCCCTCCACCCGCCCTGGCCCTGGCCTTGGCCTTGGCCTTCACCACGCTCTTGTCCATGGCCATGCATATGAGCATATATGTTCTTTCACTAATCTCTTCCAGTTCGAACTTAAGGGAAAAATGATCATACTTACAGTTTTTATAACTTTGAAGACTACTTACTAATTTAAAGTATTAGGAAAATAGTTTCTTAAAGAATTAAGATTGTAAGCATAAATCTACTTAAATGTGATAACACACATATTTATATACCTCTTGTATAATATATAAAAGTACATGTGTAACTCTATAGACATTAACAGTAGGAATGAAGTCTAAAACCTTCATACACTATTAAACTTGGTGTTAGATGTGATTGTTTTAGCTTTCTTGTTTATTTTCTTAAATAAAACACTCAAAAATGTTTTTGACAAATACAGGATTCACTAAAAAGTCTGTATATAGCCTTGCTTTTTTTTTTTTTTTTGTATTTTTAACCAAATATACATCATCCTTTTTCTAATATACATCATGTGAAAAGATTGTCCAAGTGAAGAAGTACCACTTTAAATAGCTATATAGCTTTAAAACAGGACTATATTTAAGAAACCAGGACTTTGATTCATAGGGAAAGTTGCATATCGCTTGAAAGGGTATGTTATTTGTAGTTTGTCATTTTCCACCAGTACTTGATGCATTCCTTTATAATTTGACATATGACCTGGTCATGTTGACAGTATATAATAAGTATGTAATATGTACATAATACATATTTAAGTATATTTGCCAATATATATTATCACGTAGTTTATGTGCTAAAGGTTAGTACACATACGAAAGCACCATGTACTTACTAGATGTACATTTGTCACAAACTGCACAGATGTACCTGACTTTACTGTTAGACTAGAACAGCATAGACCCATTGACTTTCTTTTTTATTGTTTTAGCAATATATGAATAGTGCTGCTTTGCTCTATAAATGTCCAAAATTTGATGATAGATTCTTCATCAAATATATCACATTTTTTATTTTTCATGTTCTGTATATCAGCGGTTTTCAATTTTTTTTATGTCATGTCACACATAAACTAATAAAATTCTGTAGGACACCAAAAAAAAATATTTTTTTGCCACCTGACCAAAAATTAGGTATAATTTTGATTCATTCACACCATATGTCTGTTATGTTGGTGTTTGTCTTTTTTTTTTTTTAATTTGACTATCTAAGGAAAAATAGGGCAGTGCCTCTGACTTAATAATCAGGTATTTCCAGTTTTAAAAATTCTTGTGGCGCTCTTGTTGAAAATCACTGCATTTCAGTAATTACCCATATCTCTACATAACTGAAATCATATATGTCTGATTTTATAATCTCCTGTTTTACTTACATATCAGTATCTATTATGTTGCTCTATAACTTGTATAGTTTTAATTTTGAAATTCCATAATATTCTATAGAGTTGCTTTGAAAATGTACTTAACACTGTTTCTCCCAGTATGGGATCTTTTTTTTTTTTTTTTAAAGACCTTTGTGTTGGTGTGTTCAAGATGATATAACTATCTCTTACACTTCATTGAGGTTTTTGCAACATTTGCGTGGCAAAGGATGGCTCTAAGCCTGAATTTGTGATGCTGCCAGTTACAAGGGAAAACATTGAATTAGCTCGTTGCTTCCTTTATAGAACAACCTGCATAATTTGCTCTTGGTTTTTATTCTGGATTGACTGCCTTCTTCCTCATACACAATAATGACTTACCAAAGGAATTTACCATTTACTATTTACAGTACAATCTACAAGAGCATCGGTTCCATAGAACTCTCTGCAGTAATGGAAATGTTCATTATATCTACACTGTCCAATATGGTAGCCACTAGTCATGTGGAAATTCTGCACTTGAGTGGCTAGCGTGAATGAAGAATTAAATGTTCGGTTTTAGTTAATTCAAATTTAAATAGGCACATATAGCTAGTGGCTGCCATATTGGACAGTGGACTTCTAAAAGACTTTCATATATTTTTGATTATCGTATTTTCTGTATCCAAATTTAGGGCATGTGGTTAGACATTAAGACAATAAGTATTTGTTAAATTACTCTTGTAGGATATTTGAGATTGGACATACTCCATTTAGACATTAGGTATGTAGTTGATATATATGTGTAGACTATACTTTTCTTTCACTTAAGCTAACATACTATGGCTTCAAATAATGTTTTTACTGTGGTAAATAAATATAACACAAAATAAGCCACTTTATCCATTTTTGAGTATGCAGTAGCTCAGTGGCATTAAGCATATTTACATTGCTACACAGCTATTACTACCATTCATCTCCAAAAGAATTTCATCTTACCAAACTGAAACTGTCTACGCTTGAAACAGTGACTCCATATTCTCCCGCCCTGGGCCCCTGAGGACCACCATTCTACTCCATCTCTAGGAGCGTGACTGCCCTAGGCACCTCTTAGCAGTGGAATCATACAGTATTTGTGTCTTTGGGGGTGGCTTCTTTCACTCTGTGTAATGTCCTCACAACTCATCCATGTTGGAGCATGGGTCAGAATTTCCTTCTTTTTCGAGGCTGAGTAATAGTCCATTGTATGGGTGCCCCACATTTTGTTTGTTGTTCATCTGTCCGTGGATGAACAAAAAAAACATTGTTTCCACCTTTTGGCCTTTGTGAGCAATGCTGCTGCAAATGTTGGTGTATATCTAGTTCAGTCCTATTTTCAGTTCTTTTGGATATATACTCAGAAATGGAATTGGTAGGTTATATGGTAATTTTATGTTTAACTTTTTGAGGAACTACCATAACAAATAAGTTTTTCATATTTATTTTTCACGATCAACATTTACCAAAGACGAAAACTTTTGTTTTGAGTTTCTTTGACTTTTTTTCCCCCACAACCCCAAGTAGTTAATATTGTCAGCAAATTAAACTTCGACTGCAGAGTTTTCCACTCATCACACCTTAATTTATTTTTATATTACATATTATATAAACATATATTAGACTCAGCTTTCATTCTAAAAACGTGGCCTATTGTGTTCTAAGTATGGTAGGTACTTGATGTTCTTGAAAGAAGGTATCACTTCATTACTTAGTACTATTTATATAAATTCACGTAGTTCACAAAGTCTTCTGAATACTAGTAAAACAAATGTGATAACCTTTTATTATAGCCGTTCCATATCAGGGGGAAGCCCTGTGGCACAGAGCCAGTGTGAAACAGCAGGCTACGCACACAGACAGAGAAACCAACCAATGAATAAATGTGGGTTTGGTTTCTGGCCCTGATGTCTAGGAGTTCTGTGCCATGAACCTGCCTGGGACTCTGTTTCCAGCGTGTTTAGACCTGGTTTGATAGTGCCCACCCCATGGAGGATTATATGAGGTACAATGTATATGAACTGCCTAGATGGTCCCTGTCCCGTCATAAGCACTCAGCACGTGGTAGTTCCTTCCCTTATGCTGGTCATTGTTAAGTCCCTGGGTTAGGAAACACAACTCTAAAAAGAGTATGACTTGCTGATGGCATCCTAGAAAGAATCATAAAATGTTAACATTAGAGAAGTTATTAGAGACTGTTTCCTAGAACATACATGCAGAGTTCACTATAAAGTGAAGCAAGGAAAGAACAGAAAACAACCATAGGTCATTCATTTATTCATTTTTTTTTTAACAACTCTTTACTAAACCCAAATTATGTAATAGGTTATAAGGGGTTGACAGGCCCTGCCCTAATCTGGGAGTTTATTGTCCAGTGGGGAAATATGGGTAGGTAAATAAAGGTAATACTCTGTAATAAATTAGGTGCAGGGACAAGTACACTGGATGTATGTACAAGAAGAGAGGCCAGGCACCAAACTCAGGCAGGCAGAATACAGGCACGTTCTCTGGGAAATGAGAGGCTGGAGCTGTAGATTAAAAGATGAATAAGAATATTGGGTAGATTTGTGAGCAGAGGACATCTCCACAGAAGAAACTGCATAAGCTTCCTACACACAGATGACAGAGAGCGCGGCTGGAGAATGGAATGAACCGAATGTGATGAGGTGGGAGAATACAAAGGAGCCAGACCACAAGGGCCTTCGGTGCCGTAAAAATACATTTTAGCTGTAGTATAAGGCACAGATTGAAGGTTGAAGGTTGGTTACATAACCATGTGTGTGTTTTAGAACATGTCTAGAAGAAGATTGAACATACCAGAACTGAAAAGTACCAACCTAGCCAGGTAGCTTAGTTGATTAGAGCTTCCTCCCAATACGCCAAGGCTGTGGGTTCGATCCCTGGTCAGGGCACACGCAAGACTTAACTAATAAATGCATAAATAAGTGGAACAAGTCTGTGTCTCCCTTTCCTTCTCTCTGTGCCACCCCCCTCTCTCCCTTCCCCCTCCGCTTTGTTCTGTCTCTCAAATCAATAAATAAAAATTTTTAAAGAACCGAAAAGTACCCATTGGGTTATTCTCAGAGTTCTTGGTGATCTTAAAGAAAGTAGCTTAGAAGGTAGAGGACTGCGCTGTGAATGGTTGGTAAACAAGTAAATACAGTGAGAAAGGAAGTAATTGAAGGGAGAGTTTTTAACAGCTTTATAGAGATTTGGCTCACATGTGATACAATTCACCCATTTAAAGTGTCCAATACAATAGTTTTTAGTATATTTACAGTTTTACAAGCATCACCACAATGTAATTTTAAAACATTTTCATTACCACAATAAGAAACCTCATACCCATTAGCAGCCAACTTTGTTTTTTTTTTTTTGAGGATATAGGTTTACATTTATTTATTTTACTAGAAGCTTCCCACCCCCACCCCCTCCACCTTCTGGATATTGGAAGGGACTTCTGACCCTTTCCTTTTAAATGGAAGAGAAAAAAACCTAAACTGAATTTCTTTTTGACAAGAACTTTAAGAGGTTGTTTTTTAAATGGATAGATATTTGACCATGTTTCTGTTATTGAAAAGGTCCAAAAATGAGGAAAGATGTCAAGCTGACAGGAAGGAAAGCCCAGGATAGGCTACCAGGCTCGGTGCTGAGAGGAAAGCAGCAGCATCCGGAAGACGGAGGCCGGCGCTGGGCCGCGGGGAACAGCACTGCCTGGTCCGAGGTTAAAGCGGGGAAGGGCGCCGGGGCGCACGAGCGCCGGTGCCTGAGCGAGGTGGACGGGCCCGCGGCTGTGAGGGGCCGTCCCACGGGCGAGATAGTGCTCGTGGACGTGCACCGCGCACACTGCTGGGTTTCTCAGAGGGTCCCAATAGCAAACGAGTAATTACGTCCCTTCCCTGCGCTGTTTCTGTGTCCTGGGCAGCAGGAGCGCGGGCGCAGGCAGAGGCTTACTGGGGGGGGGGGGGGGGGGGGGGCCTGCGAGCGCAGGGCAGGGCGGGGCCCGCGTGGGGGGGGCGGGGGAGGGTCGGAGAGCCCGGGCTGGGCCGCGGGAGTGCGGCGGGGTGTGTGAGCGGGGTTGGGAGTGGAAGGGCAGTGGGCAGAATCGGCCGAGGGAGGCTTCCCGAGTGGCCGGTCCGGACTCGTGCGGACAGATAAGGAAAGGGCCGCTGAATTGGGACGGTTCGTTCTTTTGGTCATGACCCATTTTTTCAGCAGGTACTCATTATGTTCAAGGTGCTAAAAATGTGGAGATTGACAGGAAAATCGGGCGGGAGCTCACTTTCTAACGGGGTACACAGAAAATGGACAGTAAAGACTAATGTTACTTAGTGGTGATACGAAGAAAGTGAGGCGGGCTGCGGGGATTGAGAGTAGCTTGGAGTAGGCCCTGCGGCAGCCCGCCCCGGCCTTCATTCGCACGCTCTTTCCCTCCAAACGTTGGGAGTGGAGCCGGGACGAGCAGGCCCAGCGAGGCAGGTCCCACTGCCCTGACCCTGGCCAGCCACACACCGGCGACCCCTCCACCTCCCTGAGGCTGGACAGCCTCCAGGTCAAGTCTAGTCACAGGCCTTCTGCAGCTGTAAAACCCTCGGGATCGCCATCGCCTGGTTTACTCCCCACCCCCTTCTTCAGGCTGCGCCGCCTTCTCCTCAGAATCTTGTTCTTCTAAAATGCCTTAACATCTCCAGCATTAATACATTTGTGCATGTACCTGACTTACATTAAAACATTATTTCTGCAAAATCACAACAATGGTGCCAGCTTAGATTTGTGCCTTTCTAGTATTAAAAGCAGACTAGGCTCATTCCTGTTCAGTAGCTGCACATTATGTATTCCTGTTCACTACTATATTTTTAGTTTAATTTGGGACACTTAAATGTTCACAGTCATACCCAGAGGCAAGTTGTCTACGTACAAGTCATGTCTTCACCTTCTACTTAGGGAAAGCTCTATTCCTCTTGAGAAACTTCTATTCTAGAGCGAATGGTTAATACGTATGGCATAGTAAGTAATCATAAAAATAATCTCTATTAAAAAAGCACTAAACGAAAGAAATAATAACCGTTAGAGGACACAGAGTAATCAGAGAAACAGCCTGCAACACATTAAACTTTTATGTTGTTTTTAATTTTTAGAAAACAGCTGGGTTATCAATATATAACAATGTCTGCATTTGCATACATCACAGCAGAAAGAATTATTTTTCAGGCAAATATGCTAATTTTCCAACTAAAGGATATATCCTTCTCCTTAGCTGTTTATTCTAATAGACCTCTTTACTGTTTTATTTTGTCTCTTTGGTACTTTTTTTTTCCCTTTTTTGACACATTTACCATTTTATAAAAATTAGTTCTGTTTTCCTAGCATTACATTCTTTTTTTATTTTACAAAAATTGATGTATGATTGCTCTAGTCAGATAGCTCACCTGGTTAGAGTGTCGTCCCGATACACCAAGGTTGCAGGTTCAACCCCTGGTCAGGACGGATACAATAAATACATAAATAAGTGGAACAACAAATCTCTCTCTCTCTCTCTCTCTCTCTCTCTCCCCCCCCCCCCCGCCCCCTCTCCCCACTTCCCTCCCTTCCTCTTTAAAAAAAAATTGAGTTATAATTGACATTCCTTATATTAGTTTCAGATGTACAACATAAGGATTTAATATTTGTGTATATTGCAAAATGATCACCATAATAAGTCTAGTTAACATCCATCATCATGCATAGTTACATAATTTTTTCTTGTGATGAGTACATATATTCTTTTACAGTCAGGGTTCCAAAAATATTAAAAGCTGGTTATTTTCTGGTTATTAAGCCCACTGAATATGGTTTGACTCATTCATTTATCTTCCTTCATACTTATCAGATGTATGAAGATCTTATCAACCTTTTCTAACACCGTTTCAAAAAAGCTAAAGAACAAGGAAAGAAGAAATTTTAAAAAGAGAGAAAAATAGGATACATTGAATTCTGGATTAGGTATGAGTAAGAATAAGTATTTTTATTAAAGGAAAAAGCCTTAAAATTCAAATTCACCAAATAAGTACATGATGAGTTGAATATTAATTTTATAAAGTTAACATAAGTGTTTTCCTTTAATAATTGAGTTAATATGTTTAGAATATAATTGTATTTGCAGGCATGGTTTCTAGAACAATATTCTATTCTTACTTGCCCAGGATGCAAATATCTTGCCAATTCTCATATATATATTTGCTATAACCAGAAGTTGAGTGCTCAGTTATCAAGTCCTTAGTATAAAACTATTCATTGATAGTGTTTTAATAGAGTCAGGTGTTTTTAAAAATTATACGTATACTGATCTACTTGAGTGAGATGTGTACACCGTATATAGAAGCACAAAGGAAGAGCAGCCTGTCTAGATTAAGGGAGTAATAACTGTCTGAACATAATTTTTAAGAAATGATGAGTTAAGTAGGCAAAGCAGTAGAAAGTATAGGGGAAATCAGGGCAGAATATAGCGTGTGGGAAGGAGTGCAGTTCAGGATTTATATGACTGGAAAAAAACCATGAGGTGGTTGGAGAAGGCATAAGAAGTTGGTGATGAAGAACAGCGAGGTTGATGGTGCCATCAAAACATATTTGGAACCACTTACGTCTGTCTGTCATTAGCCTAAGCCACCATCATTATCTCCGCTCTAGGCTGGGATTGGTGGATCTGGTCACCTTTTCCTACCCTTAACCTACCTACAGTCTACCTTCCAAAGACTGCCAAAGTGAATTTTAAACCGTAAGTTAGATCATGTCATTCCTCTACTTAAAACCTTCCTACTTTTTACATTAAACACAGAATAAAATCCTACTTGATCCTCATGGTCCGGCCCCTGCCTACATCTCTGATCTCACACCATGCCATTCTCTTTTTCATTCGTGTGCCCTGTCCCAGTGCCCTTCCTTCTGTTCCTGTCCACCGGAAGGTTGCCACTGACTTTTCAGGCACCTTTTTACGATAGCCATTCTCTCTGACGGTGCCACATTGTCATGTGCTGGCTCCTTGTCCTTTGTGCCTCAGCTTAAAGGTCATCTCTTTGGTAAAGACATGCCTTCACACATCAGCCGAGTTTTTTGGTTTGTTTTTTTTTTTATTAGTTTTAACTTAATTTACAGCAAAAGCATGTGGTATAGATGATACCGATTCTTTGAAATCTGCTGAGACATGGCTCACCTTGGGATATTTAGTTTTTGTAAATGTCCCACGGGTACTTGGAAAACGGTAGTTCTACCATTTTTAGTAGAGGCCATTTCACAGTAAGACAACGAATAAAGAGAAGTGAGGAGTATAATCTGAGACTATAATTTTTATTATTAATATCAGTCATTGTTCTGTGCAAAGTTTGACCTTAAACTAAAGAATTCCGTACTGCTCTTCTTTTTCACTTCTTATGCTCTTTTCCTCTCTCCCCGCTTTCTCTCCTCAAGCCGTCAGTTCTTACTTTTTGCTCCTGTGTCAGGTGTGTCTGTCTACCTTTCTGTTACCAGTCCTTCTGCTCTATAATTTATTGTTTATTGGATGCGATAGTCTGAGAAACCAAACAACCAGATTTGGTAGAACTAAATTAAAGGTAAAATAAGCAGGTTTTGATTACTTTACCAGGTACAAAAATATAAGTGACAGTAACCAAGAGGTGTTCTAGTGAAGGAACTGAGAGGTTCAGTGGAGCAGAATAGAGCTTCCAGAAATAGACATATTACATAGAGTATATGATAATGGGGAATTTTAAATCACTAGGAAAAGGCTTTTTTAAAAAATATTTATTTTTTGACAGAGGGGAAGGAAGGGAGAAAGAGGGAGAGAAACATCGATGTGTGGTTGCCTCTTGCACGCCCCACACTGGGGACCTGGCCAGCAACCTAGGCACGTGCCCTGACTTGGGATTGAACTGGCGGCCCTTTGGTTTGCAGGCCGGTGCTCAATCCATTGAGTCACACCAGCCAGGGCAGGAAAAGGCTTTCTTATTCATGTGATGTGAAACAGCTAGCTGTTTGTTTTTAATATAAATTAATTCAGATCCCTATTTCACATCTTAAAGTGAAAGGAGTTACAACTGAATTACATGTATTTATTTGGAATAAAGGATATGTTATAAATGTAAAAAGTGGAACTATGTAACTTAGAAGATAACATACCTGAGTAGTTTTATAATCATGAAATGGAGACGGTCCATATCATAAGTCCAATATCAAAACTAAAAGTCAATATGAAAATTGATATATTTGGCTACCAAAAAAGTAAAGTTTTTGTACATCCATAAAAACAACAAATAACAAAGTTCAGGAACAGAGAATCCACAAAAGATAGAATACAAACCAGAAATGAAAGTGGTTTATCCTCACTAATAATCAGTGGAATTCAGTTTAAAATTCAACAGAATTTTTGCCTATGGAATTATCTGAGATTAAAAAAAAAGAAAAGAAAATTCCTAATGGTGGTTGGAAAACAGACATTGTCATATATTTGGTGAGACTCAAAATACGTTGAGCCTTTCTAGTAATCTATCAATTTTTAAAATGCAGTTAGCACTTAACTGAAAGGGACAACTAAGCAAGCATGCAAAAAAGGTCAATTGTATAGTTGTTTTTTTAAAAAAATACATAAATGTCTAACAATGTAGAACTGGTTTAATAAATATTGATAAATCCATACAGTGAAATGCTATATAACACCAGAAATATTGCTATAGAGGTCTATATGCATTGCCATGAAATGATATTTTGCCATATTACAGAGAAAAACATTATGTTATGAAACATAAAATACAAATTTTATATGTGTGTATATATGCGTATATCATCAGTGTAGCCAAAGATGGTCATTATCTTTTGTTAGTGAAGTCATGGAATTCTTTCATTTGCTACTTTCTGTTTCACTTTAAAATCAAAGGGAAAAAGCCAGCCTACAAATCTCTCTCTTTTGAGGGGAAACAGCCTCTCTTGAAAAATCTGAACGTTTAACATGAAGATAAGGATACTCACTTTGCTTTTGGCTTTTTGGAGATTTCCTGTGATTATTTTCTGTTTTTTGGCCATGTTCTATGTTGCTAGGATAATGACTTTGTATAATGATCTTCATGTAACTTTGATAAAGGTGAAGGAATTTAAAATTTAACTTTTATCTCAGAAATCAGAGTATCTCCAGTCTCTTAATATCCTATTTAATTCACTGAGCTATGATTTTTTTCTTACTTTTTAGCTATTTGAGTTTATTTCTTCATTTTTCCCATCACATTTGAGAACCAAAAAGATTACTTATACTGCTAGGGAAGATATCTTTGATATATCACTGTAAATTGTAGTTCCTGTCATTTTTTGTTATTGTTGTTTTATTTTGTTTTTCTAAAAGCAAGAAGGCTTTTGGCCTAAGATTCATGAATTCTGCATTTTTGGGTTCACTACTTAGTTGGGGGTATGTGTGCATAATTAAATTGTCATATGAAGAGCTTTAAGAACTTATTTATCAAAGTAACCTGTTAACTGTAAAAATTCAAATAATATGAAAGGATAAAGGAAAAGAGTGGAAAGGCCCCATCCCCAAATTTGGACTTTGTTAACTAATGCCAGAGTCACATGCTAAAGTTGGCTATGATGGTTCCAACCTCTGCTGCAGAACTCATCGCCTTTTGCTAATGCTCGAAATCCCACCATCAGAGATAATTTATTTGGTTACAAATCTTGTGTGTGTGTTTTTTAAACAATCCTTCCCAATCATTCAGTTGTCTGTGAAGAGGATCTGGTAATAGGTTCTGACAGAAGGGAGAGCACAGACACAGCCCAGGGTCAGAGCAGCCACTGCACAGGGGCACAGAGCCGGTCCCGAGGGGAGCCCAGGTGGGAAGAGGGGGTGGCGGCTCAAAGGCTCAGGAGACAGCGCAGGTGGAGGGTGCACAGGAACAACGCTAATGTGAACGATGTCATCTATGTTCTTCCATCTAGTACCTTGCCATAAGTCCTTCCTACATTTGCTCTGGAAGCGACATTGTCCCCTTTACTTCTCAAACAAATACAGTGTTTATATGTGAGTTCAGAAATTAAAGACATTAATTTTCTCCTTTTTAAAATGGAACTCAGCCCTATTGTGATAGATGGGTAGGAAAGGGGGGAAGGTGAGCCCCAATGTTGCTCCATTTAAAGGATTATATGCAATGGGTCTCCACGTGAAAGTAAATCCTAAAATTGTTCCCTAAGTTGTGTTTAGTGTCAGTGGCTGGTTTTCCATTTCTAAATTTATCCTTCCAAATGCTGTTTTAGCAACACATAATCACTCTGAGAATGTCTGTTTTCCAAAAGAAGCAGCCGCAGTGTTTAAGTTTACATGACCTCAGTTTCATGACAGCGGTAGCAAATCAGATATCTTATCCAAGGAAAAGCATTTTTGGCTTAGAATTCAATCACTTTCATGGTGGGAGTCAACAGCTTATTTCAGCCCTAGCACTGCTGCAGAACACTGGCTGCAGTGAATCTTTCAGAAAGCATAAACACAATTGGTATTTATAGCATTGTTAACATTTGTTAAATAGCTGGAGGAACAGTCTGCACGCCCATTTTAAGCAGGTGTGGCAAGAGTCTTTGTTGTGGACAATAGGACAACACGATTATGGTGCTTGTAGCACCAGAGCAAATTAGGAATATTGAATGCAGCAAGTTAATATTTCACGCAGCCACAACTCAAAGTGCTACAGAAGCCATGCTGAAGCATCTCTGGCCAGAAGTGTGTTACACAGATGGCATATTTGACACAGTGCAGGGCAGGAACTGTACAGTGAAAAGCCAAATAAACCGTAAGGATTAGTCAAGTTTTAATTGAAAACCTACATAAAAAATACCTTGAAATTATGCCAGACTTTCTTGTATATCAAAACCACAATAATCAGAGTTTCCTTTAGTCAACTAAATGAACATCAAAGTTGTCAGTAAAGCTAATCTTTGTTTTTTTCTAGTTATTATGTCTATTCCAGACTTCTTAGTTAAATAGTTGTAGCTAAATTATACATTCAAGGATATAATGCAAAGTATTAATATTTTTATGATTTTATTTTTCTATCAACTGTGCAAGGAATCCTCAGCTGCTCTGTTATGCGGATGGTTTCTGTCATGAACCCCTGCTTCCTTCTGGTGCCATCTTTATTTTATCTTATTTATTTTATTTGATTTGGGGGGGAGATGATATTACATTTATAATGGTTTAAGTGCTGATTATTTTTACTTTTTAAAAACTGGGGTGACATTGATTATTAATTATATTGGGGTGACCTTGGTTAATAAAATTACATAGGTTTCAAGTGTACAATTCTATATCATTTTAAGTCAAATATGTGAAAAGTTGTTTCAAATCAAGTGACTGAATTTTGTTCTCTAAATTTTAAACTAAATACAACCTTATAGAAAGACTAAGGTGAAGAAGAAATGGTATAGACTTGAAAAATATATATAAGATTATTTGCAAGTATGACAGTTTTCTAAATGTTCAGAATAACAGCTTTTTTTTTTAAGATCAGAACATTTACTGTGAATATAATTACTGCTTTTACTTTTCCTTATTGGTGCAAAGAAGCAACTGACATTCTATTAGTATTTGGGACACTGAGTCAAGTGCAAATTTTTTAAATGTTAAATAATATTAAACTATGTAATCGCAGTAAATGTGTTGTCCTACGTCTTTCCCTGCCAGTGCTATGTAATTGGAGAGTGTGCATGTGTTGCATTTCCTGCTTTAAGGGACTGGAGGTCAGCGGCCACACCATCTGATTTCTCGCTGTGCGCCCCTCATGGCAGGGTTCTCACACAGTGGGCGCTTCCAGATTCTACTGAGAAAATAGACTAAGTGGTTGTTACTGAATGAATAACCAAATGACTGCTTCTTTCCAGGACATAGTTTAAGCATATTTGTCTGGTTTTAAGAAGTAATTTAAACAGCTAAATACAGTGACTTAACTCCCCTGATTGGTTTTTTTTTTCCCCAAGAACCTTTTTACTGTGTTTCACCATGTTTGCCTCTTAGCATTGGAAAGTTCTTTGAAGCAACATTCCACCTATTTTTCTGGGCAGGCTGCTTTATCTACTCACTTCCAGTAGCTAGAGCTGGAGGTGTTTTGAATGAGCACATCAATGTTCTAGACAGAGATACTGTTTGAAATTATCCATGAGCACGGTGCCGCTGAACATTATTGAGTGACATTTGTTTCTGTTGGTTATGTCTGCTCTGACTAGCTGGTTTCTTTCAGATTGGCAGCTGGGATTATGCTGCAGTGGATGGACAGCTACAAGAAGTGGAGATCGGAGGGAGGCTGGGCTGGGCTTCCGTTTAATGTGTCTGGAATGTATAGGCTCAGTTAAAGGCACCAGTGGGAAATCTGTGAATATTTTCAAAATTTACAATTAGTTTGTTTTACCTTAGTAACTGCCATAATACTGTGGAGTAGATAGGTGAGTAAAAATGCTCCTTCCCCTCCCTAATTTTCTGTTTCCCCTGAATTCTCATCACTGCATTCTTAATTTTTTAATGGTTTACTTTATTTAGCAAGCTACTCTTTCTCTGTATGTACTCCATGCTACTATGATATTTTTATGCCTCCAGATACTTCATGCATTGTGCAAGACAGACACTTATGAAATTTATATATATTTCTAAATATTTAATTTCTACTAAGTGATAAATATTGCCAAAACTAATGGCTCCTTGAAATCTGAAAGAAACTTAGGAAATAGGCTCAAAATAACATTAACTTCATTGCATGGTCTACTGACTTCACAGTTATTGACTAATTTATCAACTAGAGTTATTCTGGATGGTCAAAAAGTTCTCCTGGCCTTGCCCAGGAGCTCAGTTGGTTAGAGCGTTGTCCCAACATGCCAAGGTTGCGGGTTTAATCCCCGGTCAGAGCATATACAGGAATCAACCAATGAATGCAGGCATAAGCAGAACAACAAAATTGATATTTCTCTCTTTCTCTCTCAAATAAATAAAAATTTAAAAAAGATAAAAAGTATTTCTGGCTACAATAGGAATGGAAAAATTAAACTTCATAAAGTTGCGTCAAATGTTGATGGATTTTTCTTTAGATTTTTGTAGTTTCTTAGTTTAAAATTTTCTTCAAATTGGAAAATTTTTGTTATTTTTTATTTTTAAAGTAGTGTGTGCTTTGTGTAAGATGTCAAAATGAAGAACGTATAGAAATGAAGAAAGTACTCATTTTTATTCTGCCAATCTTATCTACCCCTCACCAGAAATAACAGGTGATAACAGTTTGATATGTTCCAGATTTTACATGGGTGGATCCATGTATGTGTAAACATTCCTTGGTAAAGGATGTCTCTAGTTTCTCTTTTTAGAATTTTTTAATTTTGTGGGTACTCACATAATAACACATGTAAGTGTGCATCCTTATGTATTTAAATTTATTTTTTTTTTACTTAAATGATATCACATACTATATTCTTTTATAATTAGGAATTTTTCTTTTATCCATATATTACAGACTAGTTTTCAAGTCAGATATATTCAACTCAACTCATTTTAATGGCTGCATAGTACTCCATTATTGTAGGTTTAAGTAAGTAGTTTTCCCCCTAATTTTTACTGTTATAGGATGCTATAATAACCACCCTTGCATTTAAATTTTTTGGATTCATCTGATTCTTTCCTTATGAGAACTTGTTGAATTGGAATCAATAACTCAATCTTTATTTGAAACATAAAAAAATTGACCCCCTAACTAAATTCTTATTTTTCTCTATGTCTAATTTCTCAAAATTAACAAAGTTGTCTTTCAAGTCTAAATTTGCATAGATTTCTCTTCAATTTACCTTATTTCTTTACCATAGCCTTCTTCTATGTGAAATAATTTGCATATTTTGCTGATTAAATACCATCTGGTCTATATTTTGAACATTTATCTGATTGAATTTTAAATATTCCATATGCTAGTATATCCATGACTTTTTTTTTCCTGATAGGCTATTTATCATTTACGTTTATGCCTTAAAAGTTTGAATACTAGATATATGTTTTTTTATTTCTAGGACACATTGAGTATTTACATTTCAATCTTAAATTATTCCTTTTAAGTAAATTAGATTTTCATGCTGTTTTTAAAATTTTTTGTGCATTTATTGCTCTACTAAAAAGTAACTTTGTGTTTCATTTTGTAGGTGTAAAGGGAGTCTGGTACAAACTCTAACATGTAATGATTAAGTAGTCATTTGAGCAGCATGCTTTTTAAATTTGCTGCTGATACCAAAGCTAGATTTCACAGTGGCCCCACAGAGCTCTGGTCACCTAGACCACTGCTCAGGAAACTGAGTGGAAACCTGTCAAATAGCCAGCAAGTTGTTCTCCAGCTTAAGTTCAAATGTGTGAGGGGCGACAGGAATCGTGGCGCAAATGATGATTGACGTGTAACACAGTAGCATCCCTGGATGGTGTTCATGTGACGCTTAAAATACTGAAATGTGAATTGATATTGAAATCCAAATTAGGAAGTCTTGTTTGGATTTTTAAACATTTCTTGGCAAAAGGTTTCTCCAGAATCTTAAGACCGCTTTCTAGAGCTTAATTTTGGTAATGTCAGAAAATTGTAATATATTATTAAGTGGCATGTTTTTTCTTAATAAATTATTTTTAGTTTCCCTATCCCAATTTTATAGTGCTTTTAGAGGTAAATATATAGGGGATAAAATGCAATTTCAGAGTTGTGTGCTTAAAAAAAGCAGTGTACATTTGTGTTTATTTTAATTGCATCCATATGTTTAAGTTATGTCTCCCCCAAACCCATCTTAAAATAAAATTTTACAACTTTATTGTTGGTTACTAAGTGTTGTATTGAGTTAACTTGTTTCCTCTTTTAGATTAAAGAGACTAGTTCAGAGAGACTAAAAGAGTCATTATTAAGTTGAAGCCAAATACTCCATTGTCACTAAGCCAAGTCTGCTTTTCTTGACTTTTATTTCTTTCTTCCTTTCATTGTATCTAGTTTGTATATCTATAATCTCTCTCTGTATACTATCTCTTTCTCTATACATATGGCCATAAAATCATGCAAGTATGCAATAGTTGGCACAGGAAACTATAGAATACAGAGCTTGTTGAAAATCTTTTCATAATATTTCCATTTGAAAATCCATTAATAAATTCTCTAGGTAATATTTGAGATGCTGTTTATAAAATATAAATAATGTGGTTTTACTGGAATGTCTCTAGGCATTTGCATAGTCTTTTTTATTACTATGTATTTCAACATCTGGAATGCTGCCTGCTGAATTCAGGTTTTATTATTGAAAGTAGTAATAGGTTATTTACAGAATAATTGGGAATTGATGAGTAAGAATGTTACATAATAAAGTAAGCTTTTCAGTAGAAAGGTTTAATAGAATGTTTTATTCAATGCTGACTGCTCAGTAACAGTGGTAGAAATGTATCCCTAGGCTGCATCCTGCTGAATTCCATTGGCCTGGATGGCCATTCATTCAGTAAATTGAGCACCTACTATGTGTCAACCCCCCGCCCCCGCCCCCCCCACCAAAGCACAGAAGTACTTGGCAGTCTCTGGTCTCTAGGAGACTTCCAGTCTAACTGATGAGATAGGAATGGAGCCAGTACGTAGAAAAGCAGGTAAGCAGGCGGTAGGAGTCCAGGAGCGTTGCTCCAGGAGCAGCAGGGAGGGCCAGCGGCAGTCTGGACGGGAGCAGGCAAGGGGTTTCCCACAGGACTGAAATGCCTGAGAGAGAAGGGGAGACACACTGATCTGTTGTCCCACTTACTATGCATTCATTGGTCACTACTTGTATGTGTCCTGGCCACAAATTGAATCCGCAGCCTTGGTGTATTGGGACGACACTCTAACCAATTGAGCTACCTGGCCAGGGCCAACTGAAACACATTTTTAAAATATAACACATGGGACAAAAACGCTCTAGGCAAAGGAGAGTTTATTAAAAACAGTTTAGGTATTTGGTAGAGTTCATCTGGTGTTCCTATTACCAATCCAACTTCCTAAACCATACACCTGTGTGTTTCCTGGGATGTCAGACATCCCTTTGAAATTTCCTGTTGGTCTATATACGAAGTGCTAAAGTAAAAAGTAAAAGAGAGAGTGATAAACAAAGCTACTTGAGGGGATTTTTCAAATCCCACATACTCCCCCAGGATTTCTGACGTGGCCCTTAAGAAACACTGCTTTGGTTAAAATGAGATTTGTATTTTTGAAATTTTCTCATTTTTTAAATTTCAGAACAATATCAGTTGTAAAGTAAGGTATGTATTAAGCCCACTTACATTAAATATGTATGTATAACAGAGGTTTATATGCAGTAATGCCTGTATTCTTAGTTTCTGCATAGTAGTTGGCATTATTGACCACTTTGCCTTTGGAACTCTCATTGTCGGCTTCCGTATCACACTGCCCTGCTCCCCACCTGCTCCCCAGGTCCTCCTCTCTGTCTTCCTCATTACTTCTTCATGCTGTACCTTAAATCTGAGTTTCCTGAGCTTCAGCTCTGGAGCCTTGTGGGTATGTCTTGTATTTTCATCCTGGAGTTTAACCAGTGGGTTTCAAACTGCGCTTCTCCCATTTCTCAGAATTGTCACAGGGGCTGCTGAGGACACTTATTAACTCCTCCCTCCTTCCAAGCAGAACAGCTTACCGCTATGTTTTTTATATATTGGAGTTTCATGGAAGATTTCACTTGAAAAAGGAAATCATTGCTGCTGTTTAAAGTTATATATACACAGGGAGAGGGAAAGATCAAACACCATTGACTTAAATTTCTCTTATATGAATGACTCCCAAATCAATACCTCTGCTCTTTCATCTAAGAGCCAATCTTGGGCTTTCTTGGTGCATCGGGCACCTCAACGTGGACAGATGGCTGCCACTATCGCTTCAGATCCCGCATCTGATGTGAAAGGTGCTGTCATCCTGTGTCAAACTCTTTCTCCCGAACAGAAACTTGTGCTTCCAGGTATCGCTCTACTACTCTCTAAATACGCACATGCCAAATAAAGCGATCAGTTTTGTCTTTTTTCTTTTCTTCATTGCTCCAGCTTTGGCCTCTAGGACCCGCTGATTTCTTCTTAGGTCATGCTGCACATATTCATCCCTTTTCTTCCAAATACAACAGCTTCTCCAAAGAGATCTGTCTGGGCGCCTAGCCCTGCAGTGTGTTTTGAAACCTGGAGCCGGATTTCAGTTTTCTGAAATAATGTGCTCGTGGCTATCAGCGTAAACTCCTGAGGCACTTCTTCCTTTCCTGTTCTGGCTGTGTTAGAGGGTGATCACATGAGCCCCCACCTAATACAGAATTTTCTTTAGAGCTTTGTATGTGCTAGGTACTGTGCTAAGCACTTTATATGTATTATCTTATTTAATTTTCCATATGGTTCTGTGAGCTAGGCATTCTTATTACCTCTGTTTTATAGAAGGGAAACAGATTAGGCTACTTGTCCAAAGTCACACAGCAGGTAAGTGGTAAAGTCAGGATTAGCACTCTGAACCACCCGCCACAACAGGCCAAATGCAGAAGCTGTCTGTCCCCGCTCCCTTTTAGGGGGTAAAGGCTCGTGGGCTGTTGGGCAGGGATCCTCACGGCAGTGGGCAAGGAGAAGGGCACTGGCTTTGCTAACTGCTCCTACAAGGGACCTAAGGTTCACATTCATAAAGTCAGCTGAAAATCTGCATCTCACACAGTGCCAGTGCCCCCACTCTCTTCTTTGGGACCACTCCAGGCTTCAGGCTGCCATTGTGCAATCTTTTTTCTTCATCAACTTCAAAATTGGCTTTGTTAGTGATTATAAATTGATTTTATGCTATCAAAAAAGACGTTAGATGCAGTTCTCAAATGGTCCTAGTCCTTATTCACTCCCTGTTAGCCTCTTTTCTGGTTTCTGAAATATAGGGCCAACCTTATCTCCCACTGTATAAACCAGCCTTTGCCTAGCCACACTGCTCTACTGATTTTGTCCGAATGCGCTTTTTCCATTGTGATGATGATGATAGAGATACCTTACTAATTCACTCAATAGAGTGTGAGCTCATGTTTTTTGCTCAGTCTTAAGCCTAGGCCCTGCTATAGAACCCAACAGATAGAGAGAAGGGATAGCTTAATGGCTGGGAGTATGGGATGTAGAATCAAGAAGCTTGGGTGCAGATTTTGAGCTTGCCATTTTAATTACTGTGTGACATTGGACAAGATATTTAAGTTCTTTGAGCATTATTTTCCATATCTATAAAATGGACATAGCGAAGTAATCACATCATACAGTTTAAAGATGAAGTGATATGACTGTAAATCACTTAGAAAAGTTCCTGGCAAATAGTAAAGACTAAATAAATACCCATTGTTGTTATGGTTAGTAACCTTCCATGAATATTTGTTGTCTGCATATTGAGGGTCTACTCTGTACTAAGCACTCTGCTATGTTCTACATATGTATCATTCAATCCTTAATATAACCTACAAGATGGGTACTGTTGTTATCCACATTTTACAGAAGACAAAATGGAAACTTAGAGACACTCAGTAACTTACCCTGGATCACAAAGTTTATAAGCGGTATGCATTTGGGATTTGAACGTGGTCTTTTGACATCAAAACCCAAGCTGCTTCTGCCATCCCCTCAGTGTTCACAGAGGTGCTTCCCAGTCTTTTCTGCCTCAGCAAGTCACTCCCTGAACTTATTGGACTGACTGCATCAAACGATTATGCAGTCATTCAACTACATTTCCCCTACTTCCTATATTAGGAATACGTTCTTCAAACATTGAGACCTTTAACTGCTGTGTACAGAGCTGACGATCATTGAAGGTAGAAATGAATTGCTCGTTTCTTACAAGGTCACTGTAAAGAGTTACTCGGGGCATTCTCATCAAATAAAAAAATTAATACTGAATAATTATATTTTCTTGTTTATGATTTGTCCATTGCCTACAGTCCAGAGCATATAAAAATTGAACACCTCTTTTCTTAGAGGTTAAAAAGTAACATGATGAATATATATTCTCTTATGGCTTTGAGAGGTTTTCTTCATCCATCCAGTCAGCCTGGAAGTTAAGGACACTGTTGTGGAGGTGTAAACGTGGTATTTGTGTATCTTTGTTTCCTCCTCTCCCTTCACACACAGTTGCAGCATTGCTTCATTCAGCCAATTTAGGGATCCAACAGTGAAGAAGAGACAGTAGGTTCTTGCTGTCCTGGGTCTTGTGTTTTAGTGAGAGGAAACAAACATGAACAAGTAAACAATTCCAGAGAGCACGCGCACCTGGCATTTAGCAGCGTCCCGTGCCGAGGGAGTCCGTGGAGCCTGAAGGTGAGCGCCTGTGTGCGGTGCGCAGGGGCGCCCTGGCAGGGGAGTGCCTTGCCCAGGGTGCAGGCGCGCATCTTTCGAAGGGCACGCACACATGTTTCTTATGTTTAGTTAGTCTCTGGTTTAACCATCTCATGCTTGGATGCAACATATGGCTTTTACTTTGTTGTTTAGCCACCTAGGTTCAAAGAGACTGTCAACAATAATGCTCTTTCCATGGCAAAAGTAATAGCATCAAGCCATTCTCACAGGTGCTATGTTTCTTTTTTCCTCCTTTCTACTTCCCAGGATGAAATGGGGCCTGGAATCAAAGCAACAATGGGTTTTCTCTATACCTGTAAAAGATTAACTTTAGTCATCAGAGATGATGCAAGCAGGAAAAAAATTCAGGAAAACAGAAATGAAGCCAAAAGGGACAATTTCTGATTGTAATAGCTGGTTTCTGTTTCATATCACTGAGCAAGATGAGAAAGTTTGCAGGGTTCGATAGGAGCAGCTTCCACGGGACTGCAGGGTGACCTCACCCGCCGTGCCCCTGCCAGGTGCTTCGGCCGCTGCGCAAACACAGGCTGACTTTTCAGCCTGAAATAAGCCAGAAGGATGGAATGACATTTTCAGGTGACAGTTGTGGTTCCATTGCCTGTAATTAACACCTCTTAACCCCCCAACTCGCCCATGCCTTTTTCAGGCTGTTGAAGCTCAAATCCGGAGTTTTGGACAGACGCCGTCGCAGCTCCTCATCGAGCCCCATCCTCCCAGAGGCTCCGCCATGCAAGCGGTAAGTGCTGCCTTCACTCTTCTCACTCCTCGCCTCTCGGAGGCCATGCTTGACATTCGTGACAGTCTTCGTTGTACTTGAGATTCTCTTCCACATCTGGGCCTGTTCTCATGCAACGCTTGTTAACCTGCTAACAACCAGCAAAAAATCTTGGCATGATCTCCGGGAGTCTTTGGGAAGGTAACTGTTGCTCCAGTGCTCTGGCATTTCATTGGTTCATGTTTTGTTACGGAATCAAAAGTTTATAATCATCAGGTATCCTTACTGCATGATAAAGACTCCAGGCGTAACATTGGTTTGCTTTCTGGTTTGACCCTATGAGTTTGTAGATTAGTTTTGTTTTTTATATTCTTTATATCCCAATATGTTTTTCTGTTTGGGAATTTTAAAACATCCTAACGTGCAGGATATTGTTGCTCAGGGTCGGGGACCTCGAAGAGGAAAAACGATGGTTAGATGTATCAAACCACACCCAAAGCTTGGTGGCATCAAATGGTGATTTCTACTTCTGATTCTGGGCATTTCTTCTGCTTTGCTCCCCTGCCCACTGCTGCAGGGCGGGCTGAGCTGTCCAGACCTCTCTGTCCCTGTGGTCTTTCATTGTCAAGGCCCTTAGCCCAGGCCACTCCCTTGGGAGGAGCCAGGTTCCAAAGAACACTCCCTCAAGACTTCCTGCTGCTGCCTTGGAACTCTTGCAGCGTCCTTCATGCCACTGTCTATTGGTTGGAGTTGGCAGAGGCCAGCCTAGAATCAGCAGCAGGGAAGCAGACTCAATCTGCAGAATAACGTGTCTGGTCTCCTTTCAGAGTTCCTGAAATTTCAGGGGTTATATTTTTCAATGACTAAAAAAAAACCAGGACAGTAACAAATATTGAATTGCATGATAAAAATAATTACTTTAAAGAACAGACTGTGGGTATTATATATTTTTTCCTTAATTGCCCCTCAAAAAAAAAACAGGTTGCTCATTACTGTTTTTTAAGTTAAGAATAGGAAATATGCAGTCTGTTTCCATAAACATAAGGAACAATTAAGATAGATTTTGATACCATGTTGTGGCTCAGAGGTAGCAGACCTTTGACTAGGAAGGAGAGAGCTTACAGAGAGATTTGGTCCTTTCTTCCTCTGGCTCTTGTCTTTTTTCTTCCTCTTCCCACTCACCTTCTTCCTTTTGTCTTTTTGCCCCTTTGCCCTCTATTGATAATCTTTTTTCTTCCAAGCCTTTTTTTTTTTTTTACCTTTTTTTCTAGTTGCATGAAGTGGCCATCGTAATAAACTCCAAACCTTTTAAAAATTATTTGCATCCTCTTTTCCATGTGTTTTTAAACAGGTGAAATCAGATTGAAATGAACATAAAGGGTAGCTTGACTGAGCAGAAAACTACACAAAAAAGTGAACAGTTAGCAAGAACAATGGAAGATAATGCCATAAAAATAGTAATAAAATAGTAAGGCTGATTTATGTCTGGGGTTTGGAATTAGTTTTAGTAATAGCTTGTCAGGGAGACTCCGGCTGCTGCGGTGCCGGCTGATGGAAGCCCCTCTGCCGCCCCATTGACTTTGTGCCTGGGTCACTGCACAGCCTGGTCACCGGGGCAGCCAGGGGGCTCCTACCGCTAAGCCTCCCTCCCTGGCCAAGGATTACTGGTTCATCAGGGCAGATCAGCTTTACCGTCCCTCGGGCGGGAAGACCCAGGCTCCTACAAGGATGGAAGACATCTCTCCCATTAGTTTTATCCTCTGCACTGAAAACCCTCACTCCTCTTCAGACATGTGCAAATTGGGTTTTTCATCTTACACAGACATGGGTAGGGGAAAAGAGGTGTCTTAGAAAGAAACCAGAGTTGTCAACAAGTGTGTACACCTACTCTAGGAAAACTGAGTGAAATTTGGCTAGTAGTTTCCTACGTCTGCCTCAGACTTGGCTCACAGATACTCTCAGGATTGGATGAGAGTCTATTTCTCTGATCCCCATTTTACCAGTCGTCCTGCTCATCTGCAGCTGTTGCCATCACGGTGGACCAGCCCCGTCTGCTGGGGTGTGCTTTTGCTTCTTTCTCCTGTTCCCTGGTCCATCCTTATTAGCCAAGGATGTGACGGAGCTTCCAAGAGAGTTTCCTGCTGACTGCCTGCATTGGCAGCGTAGGTCAGGAGGGGGTGCGGGAACAGGCTGGAGGCTCAGCGTGCTCGAAGGAGGCAGAGGGCGTTGCTGGCCACGGCATCTGCTGCTTCTGTGGACAGTGCCTTGTCCTTGCCATGTAGCTAAGAATTGGTCCACTGGAGTCACTGTGTAAACAAGACATTGTTCCAACACATTAGAGATTTTTCTGTTGTTTTAGGGATATAAACATTGGAATCATCCAGTGTGGGTCGAATTGAATTTATAATGAGCTGTTAAGCTCAAAAATATGTATCAACTCTCTTGCAGTGAGACTTTGTGATACATGTTCTGCTCTTTCTCAGAGTTTATAAATTGACTTTAGTAAATATTATTTAAAAAACTACACAATTGAAAAATGAAGCTTGGTAATCTGAAATGACGTTCACTTCCTTTCCCAAGACTTCTTCATTGCTAGCTTAGAGTTTGTTTGATGCTGCTCATTGTTCTCATTTTTACCCAATTTCCCAGAATTCATTAAAACTGTATAAAAGGTCCTTTGCATGACATAGATTATATATTGATATCAGGTTTTAAAAATAAAAGACGCAAATGTTTATTGTTTTTACTGCCATTCAAATGAGTTCCCCCATCAACTATCAATGCACCCCACCCCCACACGCGTGCCCAAACACACACACGACATAGCAGAAATTAAAGCCACCTCGTGCTGCGTTAAGTGCATGAGCCATAATATACACCAGGTGTAGTAATTAGCAGGCACACGAAGGCTGCCTATTTGTCTGGTTTTGCTGCTGTTGCTGTATCCCCCTGTGTTTTCACACCATCAGATAGTTGGATTTAATTGAGGCCACATCAGATGAGGCATTACTGACACCTTTAATTGAATGAGCATCCGGGGAGGATTAACTCATAATATTGATTGGCTTTTAGCCACTTGCTCAGAAGGGTGTCTGGGTAGCTTATTAGTTGCCTTTATTTACACCTTTATGCAAAGAGTGCAAATAGGAATTCTTAGTGCAATATGTTTTTCTAAGTACTCCTAATAACTTTTTTAAAAGGACTGATAATAAAAATGCAAATATATTTAATTTTTTTTAGCAGTTCTGAATAAATATGTGTTAAATATATGTGCTTACACACATTTACATATACCTGGTGTTTTGAAATATGGCCACAGGAAAGCAGCCAGAAGCGTTTCATCAAAGTGTTTCAGTTCTGAATGATACTAATCAGCTATTAGAAAATAGACGTGGTAGAAGAGAATTGCTGAAAATGAACAGTGCAATTACTGTAGGGTAGCATAGCACCACAAAGTCTAAAGCAAGCCAGTAAATCAGAGTGGGGTTATAGATATGTCTTGGATTATGACATATGGGCATAGGGAATGTTCTAAATCCTTAGTAGTCTTCAAGATTTATTTTGTCGCTAGTTATTAGGACGGTGTTTTGTGCAACATTTTTAATTACTTTCTGCTTTTTCAAAAGAGAAATCAAAGGTTTTAATGCTTTTTTCTACCAAGAGGGACAAGGGGCATCTAGATAGTTCTCTTTATTCTAAGCTACAGCAGAAAGCAGTGTATTTGCATTATAATAGGGTGGTGTTTATGACTTGGTACACTATATAAATATATTGTTTTTGCAAGTACATTTAATTATGCATTGCTTTGAAACACTTTTATAATTAAGTTTGTGTATTACATTCGTAGGTTATTTTTCTACTGAAATAATACATGCATGTTGTGTAACTATTGTTTATAAATATATTTGTTTTAATTATCTCTTTATTTAGTTGTCAAAATCTTCATGCTAACGCAACACAATTTTTGATGATCTTTGGCAGTTAGCGTGGCTTGCCTTTGTGCTTATTGCCTATTCTCATTATTATTGTTTGTTTATTTTGTACTGACACATAAGAGCAATCGGAATGGTTTTCTGTGATCCCCAATACTTTGCCTATTTAGAATCTAAATCAAATCATTCTTTTAGTTCTTCTTGGGACTGGGGTAGGGAATGGAGCCAGTAAAATGTATTGATTTTTTTAAAGTGTTTCTGTTGATGTATTCTCTGTCAATCACCAAGAAATTCAGCTAATGACATATGTGAAAACAAGCAAATCCTAACTGCTGTTTCTAAGAGCCTTTCTGCTCACTGTGCTCTCACTTGCACCTTTTGTTAACCTGGTCTTCCTCTTCTTTTCCCGTACCCTCTGTCCTTCTTGTCTTTCGTTGTCTTTTCCTTCTTGTACACTTTGGGTCTTGTCATGCCCACTCAATAGTATCTCCTCCTGCAGAGTCCATTGATGTTCACAGACCAAGCCCAGCAGGATGTTATCATGGTCCTAAAGTTCCCTTCCAACTCCCCTGTCACTCACGTGGCAGCCAACACCCAACCTGGTATGGCGACTCCTGCTGTGATCACAGTCACTGCCAACAGGCTGTTTGCTGTGAACAAGTGGCACAACCTCCCCGGTAAGTAAAGAAACATCATTCTGTAAGGCCTGGTAACTGATTGTCACTGTATGAAGATATCGTAGTAGCTACTTAAGTGTATATCTCAACAATCAAGCATTAGTCTGAATCGAAATGTTTAATAATTTGAAAGACGTAAAGAAGCCCCATATGAGGCATGTTAATACAAATGTTCAAGCATAAACTATTCTTTGGCATCTGGTGTTTGTCTGTATTCTTAAGAGAGAAATATTATTTCTAATATAATATTTTAGTATAATGATATTATGTCCATAAATAACATGTGTTTATTTATCGCATGTTTCCTTTTCTCTAACTCATTTACTCATCACACACTTCCGACTGTCTACTGTGTGCCTTTGGTGCATGACATGGTGGTATTGTTGTGGATGATAGAAAAAAAGAACACTTAAGTTTCCTGTCAAAACACTACAAACCCAAAAGCACATTGTCTTCTTCCAATAAGTGCAGAATAGTTATCATAACTAACATCAAGATACTGAAATAACCGTTAGAATCATGAAGCATCGAAGTATAAATAGACGTGAGAGTTCATCAAGCCCAGTCCCATGTGTTACCCGTGAGGGCACGGGGCCCCAGGGAGCTTGCCTTGTTCACTGTCACACATGGCCAGCCAGTGGCAGAGCCAGGTTTGAACCCAGGTTTTCTGACTTTGACTTTATGATCATCCCTCTGTGATTTATGGCCTCTCATTAGAACAGGAATGTTGGGATCTGGATTCAGCACTGCTCTTTTTGGCCACTAGTTAGAAATGCTTTTTTTTAAGAAGGAAAATCTTTTAAAGTCCTGGAGATTATAGGCATTTTACCCCCAAGCCATTGTTTTAGGTGGGAAGTTCTTAAAAATAGATCTTAATAGTCTGTTAACTTGTCATTAAATCTGTAAAGTATGCATAAAGCACTGCTTGTTATAATGCCTGAAATGGTTGCAAAAATATAAAATTTTGAACAAGGGCCTCATTCCAAATTAAATGGGAGAGTTTTTAGAACAGGACAAAATTGAATGGACATTCAGACAGAAATTTGGTGCACTGACTATGCTCCAAAAGTTACCCATGATGGAGAATCTGTTAATAATCAGAATGTATTAGTTATAACCATTTTCTGGTGATTAGAAGCAAAGTAAATGCCAATATTTGATTAGAGAATAGGTTTCAGAAAAAGTGGAGAATGTAAAAATTGAGGCAGGTATATGATGTCTGTTTTACTAGGCTCTTAAATTCCTTTTTCTTCACGTGAACTTATTTTACAGAGGTAAATGTATATGCAAAAAATATATTTTAGAACTAAAGACTATAATTTGATGAACAAATGGGTTTTTGGATTCTCTAAATGCCACTCATTAGAGGAAAAACATGCTGGTGGTGTGTTTTATCAGGAACACTGGAGGGTTTGCCTACTCTGTGTGCAGTTACCCATGGAGCTTGTTAGAAGCCCAGTGCATGTGACACAGGGCCAACATGAGGCTTATCCTGGGTGGCTGTTTGTGGCCACTCTGAGAATTTACTCAGTTTAAACAGTGACACCATATGTGAGGAGAGACAAACCTTTTCATCTGCCAGAAAGCCCTCACCAGTCTCTGCTCTTCTTTACTTTAGCTTAGCAAAGATCTGGGCAGGGACCGGGCTGGCTCAGCCAAAGCACTGCTGGGTCTGCTGCTGACACTCAGTGTGTTGGGCACACTTGCTAAGCACTGGTGACTGAGCTCCTGCCACTCCCCTTCTGAGCAAGGCCATCTTCCTGGCTGGAAAGCCTGCACCCCTCCATACTTGGTTGTCAGGTGTCCTTTCTCTACTCCCAGCTTTTCTATAGATACGGAAAGCCCTGTGCTGAATACCACAGACGGGGCATGCACAGTCCCCAGCCCGAGTGCCCCTCTCTGGAAGACAAGAGCTTGGGGACTGCCTGTGTTGTGCTGATGCTTTGCCTATCATTCTCCCCAGTGTGGCTTCTTTGTACCTGTACCTTGTGGCACTAGTGGTTTCTGCCCCCACGCTCTGTCTTTACAGTGTCACACAGCAACTCTTCATAATGTGGTAATACATCGATGCTCACCTGTGTACAGTGCAATCTCCAATTCTGAGCTAGACCTACACCTACAAATACTAAGCTTGCATTTTATTCAATCTATAATTTGTTTCAGGTGTATTGACCTCCACCTGATCTTTCATCCTGTCCTGTCAGTATGCTTTGATTTGAAGCAACTGTCAAAAATCCCCAACAGTTTTTCTTCAGTGAATATCAAATTCATGTTACACTAATTTTTGTTTGTTTGTTTGTTTAGATTCTGGTTCTCTTCTGAGAGTCTGTGATTTCAATAGCTTGTTCATTAGTCAGCTAGCTCCTGTCATTTATTTCCGTCATATCTGAGGCCTGATTTGGCGGGGGGCGGGAGGGGAATAAAAAGATCTTTACCCTTTTTTCTCAAAGGCCCTTGCAGAAACTCCGGGGGGTGGGGGGTGGGAAGCAGCTAATGTTTATAGAGCATATTCTAGGTTCTAAATGCTATTTTATTCACTCAACGACCTTAGGATGTAGATTTTGTGTTTAGGTTGAACCATATGAAATTGCCTTTTTTAATCAAAGTGTCAGTTATTGGGTCATGTCATATGGTTTAACCTAACGGACCTACCTAATCCATTTCGCAGGTCAGGAAACTGAAACACAGAGACTCCATAACTTGGACAAGGTCACACAGGCCGTCTGTGGCAGGACTGGGATTTGGGGCCTGACCAGAGAAAGATAGTTAACGGAACCGCTTCCGCTGACAGTTGGGTTTTAGCGTTTTATGAGCCCAGACTCTCAAGGGCCAGTGAAGACTGCGCGGGCGGCAGTGTTGGGCGGCACTGCGGTCGCTGCAGGTAGACGGCACCATCAGGTCAGCCAGAGGCTGTGGTGCGCTTCCCCTCATCAGTCCCTGTATGTGCCCTGTGATTTCGTTACTGGCAGAGACAGCCATCAGCAAAGAGAAAGTCTTCAGTAAGAAAGAGCGAGCCATATGACTTCCTATCTTCAGCTACTTCAAGTTCTTATAAATACTCAACTCTAATTTTTAGTGCTAATATTGTACTTCCTCAGATATTTTCTCTTCCAAACATCCTTGAGAAGTTGGTATTTGCTAATGGGAAATGGTGACATAATAAATTTAAAAGTCCAATGAACTTACTGGAATGTACTCCATTTTATTTCCAGCTCCTCAAGGACAGGCAGGAAGATTCCCTAAAACCGGATGGTATTAATGCAGAGCTCTAATACCGACGAAGCAGTTTAAATGCTTATGAGTCTATAAAAGGCAGATACTGACCACGATGAATGGCTGAGTCATTTGGGGAAAATCATTTGGAAAAGGGCCCAGGATTTAACTACCAGAATTATAAAGCTGAAAAGATCATCTATTCCAAATGCTTCGTTTTGGGGTTTATGGTTTGCCCAAGGTTGCGTAGCCCGCCGCCAGCAGCACACCCCTCTCCTCCTGAAGCCCTCACCGGGCGCGGGGGACAGCCTGCCGGGTCGCTTCTCAATGACAAAATGAGCACGCCTGACTCTTCAGAGCCATTTTGAGAATTGAAAAAACTATTCTTAGTATGGATTGATTTTTGTTACGCATTTGCTTCTCAGGGTATTTTTAAATAGAAACCATGGAAATATTAAATATTAATAAAACTTTTTTTTTAAAAAAACCCTCAAACCTTTAGGAAAATATTTCAGTCAAATGCATTTAACTGAAACATTTATCTGCAAATAGCTTGCTTTATTTTTATTCAAACTTTCAATTGATTGATTTTAAGTGATGGATGAAACATTAAATGTTCCCTGACTTAGAGCCTTCCCTTTCTCCATCATAAATTGACGTTTTCGCGGAGCCTTTGTGCTGCAGCATTCAAAACTGCCTTTTAAAGAAGTAACAAAAAAATAGTATTTGCTACAGTCAGCAGATGGTTGTCACATTTTGTTTTCAGCGCGCTTTACCACTTAATTTTGTTTTGTTGCAGCATCAGAGGTTGCCAGTCAAGCATCTGCTATAGCTTATGGCCCAGGACTGGAGCCGCTGCTCATGGCACAGGTTCAGCACAGCACTAATCTAAAATAAATGTTTCATAAGCTAGCCAGAAAAGCACCTGGATTATTTTTTCTTTAAATTTCACTAAACCGTACGCGAGGTTTGGGGGTTGGAAACAATTGTACATAAGATATCACTTAATGTGTTTTTGTGTAGTTTGTATATGAAAAATAATGCTGTTTTTAAAAATCTTTTGTGAATTCCAGCTCATCAAGGTGCTGTACAAGACCAGCCATACCAGCTGCCAGTGGAAATCGATCCTCTCATAGGTCTGTCACTTCCTTCTCTCTTTGCGATTCATTAAGCTCTGTATGGTGGCCCTGAAGTGTAGATTACAGTTGTTTTTCACTTGCTGGTTGCTGGGAATGGAATTTTCCTGATAAACCATTTGCATGCAAATTGGAATGCAATGAGCTGTGGCTATGCTGGTATTTCATCAACTCCCCCTCGTTGGTTTGCCTAATTTGAACAGGCCTAGGACGCGTGTCACTGAAAATTAATATGGATGCTGTAATAATGTGTGATTGAGAATGCGCATGAAGTACTGTCAGGATAATATTGGATCTTTTCATCACTCAGACTTGTTGATGAGCAGGAGCGAGGCACGTTATGATGAATTGGTGCACCAGTAATGTGATGGAGCTCCTTTGCTAGGGAAATTTTCATAATAACAGTGGGATTCTTAGCAGCACCGTGTTGTGAAAAATAAAACTGTAGTGCCAGGGTTTCATCATTAAAGGAGATCAATCCTTTCTTCCTGGACCCTCTGTTCAGTCTGAGGGGATTAATGGGCAATTGCAGAGCAGTTTCAAAGTTGAAATATATTGCCTAGCCAATGGCAGTGTTGAGATATTCGTATTCATTTTCCTAGGGTCCTACAGCCCAGTAAATTGCCATTGGACGTTAAATTTGTTCAGGGGGAAAGAAAAAGCAAAGGGATGAAACCAGGAAGAGCCATTGGGATGAAATGAGCATCGGCAGCAGATGACTTAGAATTCTTAGTTGCTGTTCTGCCTTTGGAGTAGGTTAGTTGAAATCCCCAGTTTTAGTATTCTTCATCCTTTGCAAGTATGACTTCACTAAGAACTTAAGCCTAGATATTAAAGATGCTATTCGGTAGCTTTTAGGGGTAAAAGCTTATTTACATAGTTACAGGACTACGCTACTAGAATGGATGCTTGGCTTATAATTTTGTCAAATTTTTCTGGCACAAATACCTTTCCTAGAATTTTCAAGTCTTTAAATAAAGCATGTAAGCTGGTTCAGTATTTTAAAATTCAAGACTTTCCCTATTTGTATGTCAGCCTTCTTGTGTATAAAACCATTATTTCACTTATTTGCTAAATGGCCACCATTTTACAGATGAATAATAATCAAGATAAACTAAAATAATCTTAAGCTCAAAACTAAGTCATTTATCATTTCCCCAAATATGAATAGAAATCTAAGAAGTAACTATATGTAGGATAAATACTGCTCTTGACCCTAAATCTTGTTTTGCTTTTAGTAGATATGCTAGCCTTAACATTTAAAAAAAAATTAAATGCTCAATTTGGTAAAGATTTAATGTCAGGAAAATAATAAAACCTATTTGCTAAGTCATTTTAAGTCATTTCTGAAGTATAGACTTACTGTTTGCCTTAAAACTTGACAATGTATAAGCAGGGTTGGGCCTGATTAGTACTTGGGTGGGAGACAATGTGTATCCATAGTATAAAGTCCATAATTAAATGAGTTCAGCAGTTATAACCCTTTGGACCAGGCATGGGTAAACTTCCTTGGTAAAGGGCCAGAGAGCAAACCCTTTAGACTTCATGGGCCTTAAGGTCTCAGACACAGCAATTCTACTGTTAGAGCACAAAAGCAGCCACAGACAGCATATAACATAGGAGCAGTGCCGTGCACCAATAAAACTTTATGTAGAAAAGCAGACATGGGCCATATTTGGCCTGTGGGCCGAAGTTTTCTCTCCTGCTCTAGAGTACTGGTCATCAGATTGCTTGCCCCTATATCTCCTAAAATAATTGTTTAAAACCATGTACCTTCCCACATATTTTTTAGTTGACATCTGAAAAGTTTTCATCATAAGTTTAAACAGCTACAAAGTGTATAAAATTTTAAATATATTCAGTTGAGCCTAAATATCAAAGGGGATTGATACTCAACCTTTTCTGTTTTTAAAAAATGCATAAAAATCTCCAGTTGAAAATTTTACATTCCTCTTTCATCTTAAATTTACATTTTTGTTGTACTTCCCCATCACAATTTTATTTTAACTTTTGAGAACTGATTAAAAATTATAAATTTTAATAAACATTAAACATACAAACATTTATCAGAAATACATCTTTAATGAAACGGCTCCTGTATTCATGGATGATCATTATTTGTTGATGAATGAGACAGGATTTGTCAACAGTTCTGTTCAATTTTGTTTGTTTTTTTATAAATGGAAGCTCTGAGGAACGTCGCTCACATAAGAAAATAAATGGGAAAAGAAAGAGCTTTGTTTTAATAATGTCACTCAAATCTTTGCGCTCTCGCTGGATTATGTGAAAACATTCATATAGTGGTCTATTATTAAGAATCATTTTTATGGTCTATCATTCAACAATCATTTTAACAATCTATCATTGAAACTTGTTTTTAATGATCTATCAATTGACAGCCTGATTGGATCTCCCTTACATTTGATTGAAAGCAATGAATTGGAAACCACCTGCTCTACAGAATGATTTGATACCTATGCACTTTTCAGCATCACATTAGTATTTTGAATTGTCCCATTACGTGGCTCTCAAGATTTTTATACCCTGAGGAGAAGCACCATAGTAAGAGTCTGGATAGGAGAGAAATACGCTGTAATTCATCTAGTGGAAGAAAAGCATGTGAAAGGGGAGGTTAGAAAGGAAAACTTGCAGGAAAGATCTCAGGCCAACCTGTTTCAGGCAGGAGAGCTTATAAAAGTTGAGGAACTAGAAACTGATTCCCTTAAAACCACCTGTGCCTCTGCACCCCTGGGGAAATCTTAAACCCCCAGGGCGATGCGTACCCCAGTTTGAAGACTGCTTATGTAGACAAACTTACCTGATTTTCATTAAATAAAAATACTTCCAGTACCAACTCTGAGGAGGTTTACCAAAGAAAACAGATCAAAGAAAGGCAGCTGTGAGGTAGGTAGGTTGTATACATAGATGGTAGGCAGGCGGACGGACGGACAGATGTTGCACTGTTAACTTTCACTCAGTTCAGAATTATGCATGTGCCCAGATCTGTCCAGTTAGGCCCTCCCAAGATATCACACCCCCAGAAAAGACCAGTATGAAAGTTTATATCATAGGAGCAAAGGTCAAGTAAACACTGACAAAAATGAACATTTTTACAATTTTCATAGGGAATAAAATACTATAATAGCTGGTCTAGAAAGTACTCCATACCTTGTTTTTAATTGCTAGGTTTCTTAGGATTAAAAAAAACTGAAACGTATCACACAGCTTCTCTTCAGTGGGATACTAGTACCTCCCTGTGATTCACTATGTTACCCATAAAAGTGTTCCTCATCTGCCAGTAATCTCCCTTTGTGTGAGGGAGGGAGGAAAGGGTCCCCAACTACCTTTAAACTACTGCTGTCACTTTGTAGCCCATTAGCCACCCCAAGGTGCACGAATCCTACCATCAAACAGTTATCCAGTCATCTTGCATGGTTAAGTCGTGTAGTCAGACACTAGCAGACGCTGCAGTGTACACATGTACACGTATGTGTTTGCTGTGTTGTGCTGTGTCCTGCGGGCAGGGAATATTTTACTCCTCTGTGTTCCCAGGGCTCCCCAGCAAAACATTGGAGGGTATTTTGAACACATTTTTCTTCTGTGTTACTCTCTGAACCTTATTAAATTGGCCACATTAACTTAGTTATTATAAACAGTATAATATAGATATTTCCTGTTTTTATTTTTCTCAATAATGCATTTATTGTATTTTTTTTTAAGTGAAGACTGTGGCACAAAGCATATACTAATCAGATGCAGAAGTTTATTTCATTTCAATTTCTGATATAACCAAAATTCTTCAGCAGTATAAGAATCACTATTTATGTTGGAAAGTTAGTGTGAAATAATCCTCAGATGACTAGACACAAAGCTTTCTACTTGGCTGGGCTCATAAGGCCAAAAAAGTCACCTCAGTGGGCACTCCTCTTCCAACAGCGACATACCTGGCGGTGTGTTTCTAGAGGATTATTGCTCTTCCCATGTGCTGGTGTCGCTCTGTGTCTGACCGTGTGCCACGTGACAGCCCCCGTCTCAGGTGCTCTGTGGCGCTCTGGAAACACACTGCCAGGCTGTCTTGTTTTATGGCTGACATAACAGGTGAGCGGGTGGCCGTGTGCGGCGCTTTGCCTTTTTCAATTACAAGTATCCTTAATAAATAGTCATCCTCCCTTTCCTTACACGCAAGTGCAGCTGTAAACAGGGGAAAAGGGAGTTCGCATCCAGTCAAATCGAAGACCTGTTACAGCCAAAGTAGTACAAGATGCTACAATATTTCAGATATATAACATTTAAATTCTAATATCTCTTCCTAGTGACAAAAAGTTAAAGGTAATAGATTGTCACAACAGGAATCCATTCTCATGGCAATAGATGTAATGAGATTGTCAGAAACACAAACCTAACTGTGATGCAATCTGGAGATTGTAATCTAGTTTGGTCCTGCCCAAGAGCTAGAAAGCATGTTCTGAGAATTGTACACTATTTTTAAATTATAGTATGTTATTATTTCTTTCCTCTAGGCAAAACTTCTTACTGCAGTGTTGAATTTAGCTACCCACATTCTTCAACAATCGGATGTGTTTTCCTATTTGGTTTTTCAAATATTACTATATTTAAAATTAAAGATCAAATATTCTTACCTTGGAACATGCCTCCTCCCCTCCCTCACCCTGCCATCCCCAGGATGAAAAAGACTATAGGATTTTTTGCACGTGTGGGTTTAGTGTTTAGTATTTAGTAACCCTTTTTCTCCCCTTCCTCTGTTCTCGTAGCCAGCAATACAGGAATGCACAGGAGGCAAATCACCGATCTTTTAGACCAGAGTATCCAAGTCCATTCCCAGTGCTTTGTCATCACTTCCGACAACCGCTATATTCTCGTCTGTGGCTTCTGGGATAAGAGTTTCCGCGTCTATTCTACAGACACAGGTACCTGTTGTGTTATTCATCAGTGAACCGAAATTTACTCCAAGTAACATTGAGAGACTTAGAATTCTGTCTCACCTTCTTCCCTCCAAAGATTATGAAATTCTAAAATTTATAAAATAAGGAAAAGACACTTTTCCCCAATCTACTATTAAGTTCACTATAGCATGTTTTTAAGAGTCAGTGTTTCATAGTAGATTCGTCACCCAAGCCTCATGTTTGTTTGCAAATGAATGATTGATTTTGAAAACATAGGATGGTGTGTAAATACCATATGCTTAATCTTGTAAGTGCATACACACACGTGTGTGGTGTGTATTTTCCCACTTTTGTATTATATAAAGGATTTCTTTTTCTTACTGGAAATTCTCATTAGGTGTATTTCTTGGGAGTAAAAATCTTCCTCCACCCAATTCTGCATAGGATCTTGCTGAAATCTACACCATCATGAAAAAAAGTAGCTGACTCCTGATTTTATGTGACAGCTCTTAGTAAAATAGAAAAGTTTAAGTCCCTATATTCATTTGCATGCATTTCCTTAAGGACAGCCCAAGTTTATCTCAGGGTTATTACAGGAGACCCAATCCAGTAAATGTATATAAGTTTTTGCATGTAGGAAATTTAGAAACATTGAAAAATTTAGTGGAGTGTCTTAAAAATATTTTAGGAACTGTTGAGGATTAAATAAACTCATAGTATATATATAGCTGAATATTTTAAAATAATTGAAATTATATGTGAATGCATTAGAATATAAGTAGATAATTCAGCTAAAACAAAGTTGTACAAATATCTTTTCTAAAGATTTTATTTGTTTTTAGAGAGAGGGGAAGGGAGGGAGAAAGAGGGAGAGAAGCACTGATGTGAAAGAGAAACACCTATTGGCTCTCTCATGACCCCAACTGGGGACCTAGCCCGCAATACAGGCATGTGCCCTGACCAGGAATTGAACCAGCAACCTTTTGGTTTGCAGGACGACACCCAATTCACTGAGCCACTCCAGACAGGGCTCTATAAATATTTTTATTTAAATGTTTTTAATTGAAATTTCTAGTTTATTAAATGTTTTACAACAAGTCATCTTTCAGCCTTGTTAATAATGTATATAAAATATGAGTCCATTATCCTGCCTTAGTAAGTACAGTATGTTGAAAAGTTAATTGCCAGTTATTGAAGGAGTTTGTCCTGAGTGTATTTTGACGACAATACTGTAGCAGTTGTGAGAGAGTAGGGAAAATGGTTGAACACATGCTGTTCGTAATTGAATATGCAGTGTTCGTAGAATAAACCCTAGAAGTTGTTTTGGGCATGATATTGTTTATTTTTTGTTTTATGAAACCGATGATCTATTTTTTTTTATAATTTTTATCTTTATTCTGTAGGTCCAGAAAGAAAACATCATCATTCAAATCTTTCTGATTAGCTGGGCTGTTATTACACATTTAGGTCTATGACGTTGATTCTACTGAACCTAAAACTCCTCTAGAATTCTTTAAAAATGCCATGGGGATTGATACATTTTCCTACAATATCTGTATGATCATAATGAATGTTCTCTGATTTAATAATCAAATTTAAATGTTAACCTTTTATTTTACAATTATGATAATGACAACCCTCACATTATTTGACCTCAGATTATGCTTCCTGTATGCACAGATTTTCATATTAAAGTTGTTTCATACTCTTACAAGATTTCCCTGAACATCCCTGTAGTACCTAATGGTTTTTTAATACATTTCGAAGCTTATTTTTCAGTGCATACGCAGTGAAATTCCTTCTTTGGCATACCGTTCGGTTAGCGTTGGCAGCATGTGGAGGTCCGTAAGCATCCCCCCAGCTGAGGGGCAGAGCGGCTCCCTCCGCGCCCCCCGCCACCTCCCCGCGCTGCCCCTTTTCAGTCAGCTCTGCTCCCACTTCCACCTCCTTGCCACCACTGATCTCTTCCTCATCTCAGGGTTGTGCCCTTTCTGGATTGGCTTATAGGTGGAATTATATATTATGTCAGTCCCTGGTTTGGGCATTTGAGGCTTTTTGAGTTTGTTGCCCTTCCATGTTATTTTTAAAAGGCATTGGCTAGTAATTATTTATAAAGCTAACCTTACTTTATATAATAGTTATGCTTAAAATAAATCTTACCCTCAAACACAGTTCTTTAGAATTTACAAAGATCTCTTACATACAGATTGTTACAGTTTCGCAATAATTCTGTGAGACAGAATAGGTGCCCTTATCCCCATTTTTTCAGATGATGAAACTGAGGTTTAGAAAGCTTGACTTGTTGAAATTTGTGTAGACATTGGTGACAGAGCTGGGCATTGGAGCCAGCTTTTCTTACTTCGGATGTGGCATCCTTTGGGGCTCTACCATGTTATCTCATACAGGTGTTATCTGTCAGTCACTGGTTAATTTGGAAAACACTCAGTTCCTAGTGTGTCTGCCATGCTACATTAGACTCAATAAACTAGACAACATTTCTTCCCCTTTCCAAACCCTTCCACTTTACTGTTTTGTCAGATATATGTGTGTGTGTAAAACATTTTCATAGTAAGTAGCCTCATTTTAAACTTCATGTTAATGGGACTGAGTTGGCTTGTTCAATAAAAATATTTACACTTGCCATAAAAGTTGTGAAAAAATTCTCAAATGATAGTCCTATCTTTTTTAATATCTTGTATGTAAACAACCTCTGTTGCTAGTTTTATTTAAAATAATTTCAGTTAGGGTAGCTACATTCTTGACAATATGTGTATATTAAATATATTCTCCTAAGTTTGGCAGAGAAGCAAGTGAAAAATTGTATGATCAATAATATGTAATGGCAAAGCTATCACAAGTGTTGAATTCAATTATATTTTAGCACATAAGCCCCTCCAAAAAAAAAAAAAAAATCCTTCTCTTATTAGGTTTGGGAGGGGGAGAGGGAAGAAACACGGTTGTAACAGGAAATTCTTTTAACATAAATCATGTTTTCGGGACACAACCAGAACAGCGGAGGCAACAATAAAACCTTCCCTCAGCAGTGGGGATTATTTTCAGGCCACATTTTAGATTCAGTGGCGCAGAGTCCTGAGCTTGAATTTTTTTTATTTGTAGCACAGCTGTCAAATAAAACATTAACTAGAAAATTTGTTCTGTCAAAAAAAAGGGGATATTCTAGTGCTTGTGGTAATATTTGATATTAGTGTGTGGAGAGGTGGACTGGTATTAAAGGAAACAAAAAATAAAGGTTGAGGAACACTTATGAGATTATCAGAAAATAATTTACCCAAAGAGCAGCAGGTATTTATATGCTGTGATTTATTTAGGAGGAGTGAACCTCAACCTCGTAGCAGTAACATATATTGCTGAGAATGGCTGCCAGAACAGGAAAAAAGTAAACTTAAAAAAATAATGTTTTCCAGAGTTGAGCCCAAAGTATAAATTGTAGAGAATAGAATTAATTTGTGTTAAACTATGAAACCCTTTAGATATAAATACTTAAATGTCACTTACCCGTTTTGTTTTTCCCGGCTGCCCAGCCTGAATTTGTCCTGCCTTATTCTCACCGATCCTACCTTGCGCTTTTGCAGTGCTCATCACCATTCCTAATTATATGTCTGTCTGTGTTTGTTTAGCGTCTGTCTGCCCCACTAGACGGTCAGTACAATACGGGCAGGGACCGTGTCTATTTGCCATGTCTGTTTACCACTATGTAGATGTTAGAAGGCCTCCTGCTTGGCACTTAGTACATGCTCAGTAAGTGTTTGTTGAATGAGAAATCACTGTGATAACTTTTGGGGCAAAAATTAAAACACTGGGGACTCTTAGTTAAAAAAGAAACCACAGTGGCTCAGTACCCATTTTCCTGTCATTGGTGTTCTAGATACAGAGTGATGACTTAACTAATGAAAATTAATAAATGAATCTTGGATAATTCTGTCATTTATATTTACTCCATTCCACTTTTACAGATAACGCTTTCCCCTTTGTCCTCAGATGAGTTGAAAATCACACAGGTTAATGAGTGAATCGCTGCCCTTTTGCAAGCCTCCTGCTACACGTGGCGGGCGCACTCGACTTTGCTTTGCCCCATGTGCTGCACGTATGTAGCTGTAGTGACTTCTCTCCTTCTTGGTCCTGCAGCCCGCAGAGTTAATGGGTATCAAATCTTAAATGAGCCCACTCTAAATAACCTATTTAAATCACTCCTAGTTTACATGCTCTCAGCATCTAGGTATATAGGCTGAGCCAGAAGTCATCGTACATGCTCTGTGATCAACAATTATCACAGTATTGTGATTATGTTTCCTTCGATAGTTAACACTCACCGATTTTACCTTTAGTTTTCTAATCTGTAATGAGAGTGCATTCAGCTACCTAACTTCTCTCCTATCATTTGAAAGGCCCCCCTCTAACTTAACCCCGCCCATTTCACCACTAAACCTCATCAGTTCTGCCTGTAAATTGGAAATCATGTGAAAATTATTACATTTTTTTAACTTACTCTTTCCATTTCTTATTCTAGAAAGTCTTGAATTCTTCTTACCATATTTTTGTTGATACAGCTAGTTTTTAAAATAAAATGTTTTGATGTCACTTTAAAAGGCTGAAGAAATTCAGAAAGCAACATTTTTTAACATTTTGCAGTTAAAACACCTGCTTTGACTAAAGTCTTTATTCACAAAAGAAAAAAATATAATTCATTAACTTTGCAATTTGAGATTGAAATGAATCTGATTTTAAAGTTACTAGTAGTAGTCTATGTGCAAGAGTAAAAACAATGTACTTGACTGATTTAAATAAAATGTATCCCAGTATTTTATTTCTAAATTTGCAGCATTCGTAATAAGCTTTGGGTTTATTAAAATAGAAAATTAAAACAACTTAATGTAAATACTTTTTAGTTATATTTTTTATTATTTTAAAAAGTTAAATACACTTAGATGCCAATACTTAATTGAGACCTTAAGCTTTTGAATAGGTTATGATGGGTTCCAAGTTAAACACACAAACTTCGTACTAATTTTTTTTCAGCTTACTGCTCTTTTTTCCCTTGAACATTCAAGTTACATTTTTGGTGACCCCACTGAAACACGTATTAAAAACCTCATTATAAATATTAAGGGTAGACATTCAGACATTTTTAAATTCTGTAGACATTGCTAAGAAAAATGTTAGCTACAAACTATAGGGATGTAAGGAAAGGTCTGTTATAAATATTTTATTCTTTGGACAAGTTTGTGTGAATTACCAATACCATATCTGAGTAAATAAAGATTCTGATGGGTAGGGACCTGACACCCTTCCGACAGCATTGTGTGAACAGTTCACCTGCTGTTTGAGGGCCTCGCTCTGTGGTGAGCTCCCTGGGCCCCTCCCTACCACCCCCAGTCATTGCTGTTAGATAAACTGCCCTCATCTTGATTTCATCATCAGCCCCACCCAAGGAATTTTCATTATTTAGATGAAATTAAATCAAAGAAACAATGACCTGGTTCCAATTGCAATCACAATATATTATCCTTTTATCAAAACTTAGTTCATGTAATCCTGGTTTAAAACAAAAACAAAAACAAGGAATGAAAAGCTGTCCAACGTGACTTGCATTGTCCTTGTATAGATCACTTTAAAATAGAAGAAATGCATTAAATTTCTAATTCAGATGTGGGTTTTTATTAGTGAAGCCTGAATTATAGAGTACTAGGTACTCTATAGGCAACTAGGTGTTACTGTGTTTTGAATCACATAGAGTAACATAGGACAGTGTTGAAATGGTTCCAAATAAGGGTTCTCTGGGGCGTTTCATCAGTAGATATGATTCATTTGTAATTGGTAGTAGCTGTTATAATGATATGGCATCATGGTCCTTAAATATTGTTATTTGAATTGAAATAGCTTTTGCCTTCTGCCCTGGCTGGTGTAGCTCAGTTGGCTGGGTGTTGTCTGGCAAAGCGAAATGTTGCTGGTTGGATCTGGTCCGGGCACATGCCAGGGTTCGGTCCCCTGTCTGGGTGTGTGCGAGAGGTGACTGATGGATGTTTGTCTCCCTCTTTTTCTCCCTCCCTTCCCCTCTCTATAAATAAATAAATAAATAAATAAATAAATTACAAAGCCAGAAATAGTTTTTGCCTTTCAAAAACGTCATCACCATTCAGTTGGGGTTTTTTGTTTGTTTGTGTTGCAATCTAAAGAAAACTTTGAGGTTGGACCAGATCAACTATTATTGTAAAATCTGAATTATCAAAATCTGGATTAATAAGGCTTTATCATAAGTGAAATGGTCACTGGAAATTTTAAAGAAAATTGCAATTTTATAGAAAATTGTTTTGTTTTTCAGGCAAATTGGTCCAAGTTGTGTTTGGCCATTGGGATGTCGTCACTTGTCTCACTCGTTCTGAGTCATATATTGGGGGAAATTGCTACATTCTGTCAGGGTCACGTGATGCAACCCTTTTGCTCTGGTACTGGAATGGGAAAAGCAACGGGATTGGAGATAACCCAGGCAGTAAGTACAATTTATTTTATAAGTAAACTTTGCAAGTGACATGTAATGACATTTTGCAGTGAAGTTATCTTTTTCATCATGGTGAAAGTGAAACTGAATTACCAAGTAGTTTTAATTTCTTAGTTAAAATTTAACAAAGGTCTAGATAGCCTTGTTATTGACTTTGTGTGACCACTGACAATTCACATCCAAGCTTGAAACCTCATTTTTCATTTTATAAGTTATTCTTACGATCTGAAAATGCTAGTTCCTCATTGTAAATGGCTGTCATCACGTAAAATCGAGGTGTTTCTTTCACAATTAGATAAACATAAAAAGTACAATTACATATTATATTGTTTATTGAATTCATATTTTAAAAGAGAAAAAAATTATAATTTCATGGAAACAAACCAGTCTTTATAAAAAAATATGCTTTCATTTACATATTAAAAGGTAAAGCGGGTCATAAAAGGCCAATATGGAATATTCAAATGGCTCTTGGTTTTTCAGATGGGAAATGAAAATGTTCACCAACAGCCTTAAACATCTTTATGAAACTATGCTGAAGGCAGTAAAACAAAAAATGTGTAACCATTTAAAATTGTAATTCACAGAAGGCAAAAAAGGAAGCAGCTACCATTAAAACCAATCGCACACAGCTGCAGAAAAGAAATGGCTTTAGAAAAACACATTAAGAAGTAGGAAAAAACAATTAAAGGGACCACCTGAAAAATGAGAATTTAATTAAAATGATTATGACAACACTGAAGAGTTCCTGCAAAAATAGCTTTAAATTTTTACTTCATGAGGTCGAGTTTTTTAGCTGCTCTTAAATATTTACAGTTTCTTAATTTAAAGCAAGTTGCCATGTATTTGGTTAAGGAAGGATCATGTTGTTCCTGGTTACTTTACCTGAATCCTATCGTACTTCTGTCACTCAGCCCCGGGTTATGAAACAGTCTGAATACATTTAAGTCTATCATATTTTGGGTTGACTTCTTCAAGTTGTGCTTAGTAAATATATGCTGTTTGTATGAAAGTGAAACCTTATCATTGAAAGCCAGTACAGTTATAAAAGATATGCATGCAAAGTATTTTATCAAAGCTGGTTCTGCTTTGTTGTATTTTCTTTGGAGTGGTTTTTATGCCGTGTACCTCTACTATATATTTCTTATTTTAATCAAAACACAGGCTAATTCCCTATGCAAAGGCTGTGATGCTATGGATCATACAGTCACGCTCAGATCAGACTTCAGGGTGTGTCTGTATGGGGGACAGTGTGCACGTGTGTGTATTTCACACATTTACACAGACATGTCCATTTTACATCTAATTACACTAACATTTTAAAGTATGTAAACTGTAGGGATTTTGTTTTTCACATTCTTTTGAAAAGTACTTTGTGTTCTTTTCATTATGGATCCTTAGATTCCACTTATTTTCCTTTTTGGCCTTTTAGAATGAGAGATTACTTACAATTTCTTTTTTTCCTGTGTCTACAAATTCAGTTATCGAGAGTCACTAAATGAACTCAGGCAAACCTAGATTTGACATAGATAATAAGTATATCATTTTCTTATTTATCTGAAAAAAATTTAGGAAGAACTTCTTGTCTTAAAACAGTGTATGCAGATTCACGCACATATAGATATTCAAATGCAAGAAAAAAAATGTTTTTTTTACTTTAACCTAATCATGTTCTATATGTTATTACCAGTGTGTAATCTGAGAAGCAGCTAAAGGCTTATAGCTACACTTACAGGTAATTGTTACATTACACAGATTTAAGTATATTTTAAAACTAAAAATATTCAGCTTTTCCAGAAGGATGAAATACATTTTTATGTATTTAAATACCTTATGAATCACCCTAGAGATGATTTTTACGTCCGTGTCCTCTAAAAGAAAATGAATCAAGTAGGGTTGACCACATTCTGGACTTGGGAGTAAAACAAATCTGAGTTCTAAGCTTTGCTGTGGTCCTTCTGTCTTGTCTGCAAAATGAAAGCAACAATAGTAACTGACTTAAGGTGTTATCAGGAGCCCTGGATGCTTAGGGCGAATAAATCACCACACAAACACCATCTTGTTGGCATTAGAGTATATATTATAATGTTATATTTTTCATAAAGCACTTCATCGACACCCTCTCATTGTCTGCAGTATGGTGGACGTTAACTCCTAGCAGTGCTGGTAATGCAAAGAAAATAAAAGAATAACATAACAGCACAGCTAATAAAAATTTTAGAAAATTGTAATGTATCTTGACTAAATTAAATTACCTTTCTCAAAGGGAACCTCGTCCTTTCTGGCCTTTTTCTAGCATCTGATGTCCCAATTTAATTTTGCTTTAGCTTTGAAGGGTATATCTGGGAGAAAGACAAATAGGCACTTTTTCATATAACGAGAATTTCCACACATTAGAATAGAAAAATGAACAAGCCAGCCTAAGCTTTTCAAAACAAAATGACAAAAAAAAAAAAAAAGGACATTTTTGCTGTGTGTTTTAAACATTCATGCAAGCTGGTTCAGATTTTATAAGCTCTGGCTCATCAATGGCTCCACAATGCAGCTGCCGAAGTCACAGCCTTTCAGATGAGGAATTTTAGGCTGTGCTTATTCCTATATTGTGTCTATTGGATGCAGCGTAAATGCCCTTTCAGAAATGGTGAGACATACATTGGTTTGTTTGTTTATTTATTTATTTATACACACAACACACACACATATGTGTGTGTGTATATTTATTGCAATGGGCCCTATAAATGTATACCTTGCCTCAACTTAAATTTTTGAATTTAGACTTTTTCTTGAAGAAGAAATAGGTAAAGAAAACTAGGCTGTTGCATTTTCTGCATTTCATAGGTCTCATTCAAGTATTTTGTTTTTGTTTTTACTTCAAAAATTATGACAATAAGCTAGTAATTTTACTTGCTAGGGCCATAAGCCTACACCATTTTCTGCCAATCTTAGCGCTCTGTGTAAAGTTGATAGCTTTATTACTATTTTTAAAATCATATTGCACCATATTAATATGAAAATTGCCTGGGAAGAGTCCGGCTAATTCTGACGGATGGAACCCGTGTGTCGTGTAACTTGGGGCTGATGGGAGGGTGCACACGCTCTGTGAGATCTGCCTGGACTCTGTGGCAAAAGCCTTGTTTCCCTGCGCAACACGCAGGTTTTCATCGCCGACGCCGTGGTCTTGGAGAGTCATCTGCTGTGGAATGCAGCTTTCTCAGTGAGAAGAAAATTAAGATAGGATTCCATTTAGTTGTGAATTTTTAAAGTAAAATCAACCAAGAACATTTCAGTGGAAGATGTTTTTTGTTTGGAAGCGTATCTCTGCCTGAGTGCTCTGTGTGTCTCAGGACCAGATCGTGTCCACTGAAATGCTTTTCCTGAAATGCTCCTTTTTCCTTCAAAATAAGATTGTCCAGGCTGTCCATTTCCAAATGTTGGAGAAAATGTTTCCCAATGCATTCCAATGACTTTTAAATACCTTAACACTTTGAAATGATCTTATGAGCCAGGTGGAATTACAAAATAGTTATGATTTACCCATCATTTTTATATTGTATTAATAGATCATAAAGTTAAATGCTTATTAATAGTAAGTACTTAAGTGTTTTTAAGTATCTGAGTGATTTATTTAAAGCCACAGTGTTTTCGCTCCAGAAGCGAATGGTTGCTGATTGTGAGGGTGTTGCACAGATTTGTGTGTGGAGTATTTCGGTAAAGTAGTTTTCCATTCTCACATTCTGTTTTTGATTTGATTGAAAGGTGGCATTTTTTTCCCCCTCTTTGCAATCAGACATGCTAATCTATGTCAGCTTTCTCCTTTATGGGAATGGCGTCTACTGAAAAAAAAAGAAAAAAGAAAAACTAGGTTTTTTTTCATAACACCAGGATTCTGTTCTTTAAGAATATTTCAGCACCGTTAATTAGAAAGAAGGTTTTATTAACCACAAGGCTAGCACTCACAGACCACAGAGCTGTTTGTTAAAGTACTGTATGCTGTAGCTGCCCTGCTTTTTTTCTCTGTCTAAAACTTCATTTTGTTAGACTCTCATCAATCACTTAAGTCATTACCGTAAATCCTACCGTTGTTAATTTTACTAGTATCACCCTAATGAGACATTCCTGCTATAATTAAAAATGAATTCTAACTTTAAGGCATTCTAAATTTTTTTTTAATGAATTTAGAACGATCTTGCCATATGACCATAAATACCATTGATATATATAGACTACTCATCAAGTCTGTAACAAAAGTAGTATCATCCAGGTGTGAATTATTTACCCATTGCCCCTGTGCACGTCTTATGCATATGTATAGTTTTGTGCACATATTTAGAAATTATGTTCTTTATACCATAAAGCCTACTATGTTTTATTGAAGCCACTGATAAATCCTTATTCTTTGTCTTGCCAAAATAAGGGCGATGTAACACAAACTGTAGATGTCCTAGAGCACCACCTGCTGGATGCACTCGGGGACTTAGTATTTGCAAATTGGAAAATCAGTCCTTGATAAGACAGGTGTAGTTTGTTTTTAATTGCCTGTGATGTAAATATTATTTATGGGCCACAAATGTTCAGATATGTGCATTTGTGTGGAACCATAAGAGTTTGTGAAACAGCCAACTCTCTTCCTTCTTTTGCCTTATGTTGACCCAGATTTGAAACTTAATAATAAATATTTTGTGTAAGGAAAAAGTAAGCAAAATATATGCCTAATGAACCAAAGCATCACAGTTTGCCATGAGATATCAATTATTCCCATTGATCACAGGTCTTCAGTAAGATACAGTAGGAGAAAATTGTTTGAGTGATATTTTTAGATTTCTTACGTTCACCAGATTCTGAATATGAAAGCAGGGCTTGCATCAAGTAGCCGATTCATATCGGGGATGGGACTCCTGATCCGAAGTCTTTGTCAAGGACGTGCATTCTTGCATGCGCCGCATCAGAGCTTCCCTCGTGACCCTGTTTTTGGTGCGCACCGTCGCACTAGCACTAAGACTGCCCTGTGTTTTTTTCCCCTGGAAGAATTCATCAAGTAGGGTTTGAAACAATATGCTGGCAGTGTTGGAGTTCAGGTGACATTAAAACTACATCTATGAAATTCTCCAGAAGGTCCAGGATGTTTAGTGCTCCATGATGTAATGCAGGCCCTCAAGTTCCAGCAAAACAACTCTGTATTTACTGCTTGTAACTAATAGTAGATGTGGTAAAAGGAATTATATTCATATGGCAAATGAATACAACCCTAATGTGCACCATATGCAGAGTGGTGGGGTGATGTGCCAATATATCACATTTATTTACCTGGTTTAGTTGCAGAGAAAAATGACTATACCATTCAGCCCGTAGGCTATAACCGTATAAATATGAGAACAGAAGAACTGATGATTTATGCCCTCAAATTGAAACTGAGTGTCTTTATATGTAGACTTTCATAGTGCCACACCAAAGAAAGTTGTTTGTCTAATACTTTATGCTCAGATAGGAAATTTAACTTCAAACAAGTGCTGGAATTAATCTAAGGAGGTACAGATTCCCTTCAGTCAACTAAGTATCACTGTATAGGCTCTCAAAGAAAATTTGGAATGTCTTCTTTCATTTAATTAGGACTGAATATACTCTGAAATTGTAAGCTACTTTCTCCCCTCTGTGTAAGCCTAACGAGATTCTTCTGCTTTTAGAATATTGCATGAGTACGTGTACATATCTATGTGTGTGTGACATTATTATAGAACTACTAAGGATACATTTAATTAATACCTCCTGGAAAAACATATTAGACTGACTTTATCACCTTCTAAAAAGTTGGCTTCATTAGAGGAATTATATGACAGCTTTGTGCATATGTACCTCATATTGTACTCTAGGTATTCCTGAGAATTTATGAAAAGAGACCCATTTTTACATGAAAGTAAGTACTTAAATGCATCTGTTGATTTCTTTTACAAAGCAGCAATTGCCCTCTTTTAAAGTAATTTTTCTCACATTCAAATACGTTAAGTCAGACTTCGGATTTTTGGATTTGAAGGGTCTTTTGATAGGAAAAAAATCCTTGAAATTTGTTCTTTCTCTCATGGCATAGGACTTTATGACTGTTGAACTTTTTACCCTGTATTAGTATGGTTTGTAACTTTCTACAACTGAGAGATTGCTCTCTTTCCTTGGGGCGAGTGGGGCAGGATGTTTTTCTTTTTTTAACTAAGAGATAATTGGCATATAACATATTTGTTTCAGGTGTGCAACATAATGATTCGATATATGTATATATTGCAGAACGGTCACTGTAATATATCTAGTCAACATCTATCACCACACAGCTACAATTTTTTTCCTTTCATGAGAACTTTGAAGATCTCTTTTAGCAACCTTCAAATATACAGTACAATATTATTAATTATAGCCACTGCACTGTACATTAAATCCCCAGGACTTACTTATTTTGTGAGCGGAAGTTCGTAGCTTTTGACTACCTTTGCCCATTTCCCCTGCTGCCACGTTTGGCAACCACCGACCTGTACTCTGTATCTGTGAGGGTTTGTTGTTGTCGTTTTAAGATTGCACATACAAGTTTGATTCTACAGTAGCTGTCTTTTTCTGCCTGATATAATGCCCAGGTCCATCCATATTGTTTCAGATGGCGGGATTTCCTTTTCCTTTTTTTTTTTTTAATGGCCGAACAATATTCTGTTGTGTATATAAACCACATTTTCTTTATCAATTCATCCATTACTGGACACTTAGGTTGTTCCCGTGTTTTGACTACTGTAAATAATGCTGCGCTGAACACGGGGTGGGGGGTGCAGATATCTTTTCAAGTTGGTGTTTTTTGTTTCCTTTAGATAAATATCCAGATGTGGAATTGCTGGACCATATGGTAGTTCTATTTCTAATTCTTTGAGGAACCTCCATACTGTTTTCCATAGTGGTTGCACCAGCTTACATTCCCACTAACAGTGCACACGGGTTCCCTTTCCTCCTCATCCTTGCCAACACTTGTTATTTCTTGCCTTTTTGATAATAGCCATTCCAACAAATGCTAAGGTGATTATCTCATTGTAGTTTTGGCTTGCATCTCCCTGATGATTAATGATGTGCAACACCTTTATGTACCTGTTGGCCATCTGTATGTCCTCTTTGGAAAAATGTCTCTTCCTATCTCTGCTCTTTCTTTAATCACATTGTTGTTTTGTTTTGCTATTGAGTTGTATGAGTTCTTTATATGTTTTGGATATATCACTTGCAAATATCTCCTCCCATTCCATAGGCTGCTTTATCATTTTGTTGATGGTTTCCTTTGCTGTGCAGAAGCTTTTCCTTTTGACATAGGCCCCACTTTGTTCATTTGTTGCTTCTGTTGCCTTTGCTTTTGGGGTCAAATCCAGAATGTTTCTAATAGCTCAAGATGTGAAAACTGTCTGTAGGTCCCACTAGTGCCTTATTTATGTATCTTTAACAAAGGAAGCTTAAAAATGTTAAGGAGGACATGTTACAAAGAATTTCATGTGATTTGGGTATTTAGGATAGATAGAAAATAGTTTTTAATTTTAATGACTATTCAGAGAAATCATAACCTTCATGTTGCATATCAACAAATATGGATAAGATTGCATTTCAGTAACCATTTCAACTGTCTACATTCTTTTTTGGAAGCAGGATTTTATGCTGTTTATGTTACTAGACGCCCATATGCAGCTACAGAAGCTACCATTGAATTAGAGCTAGAGACAAGTCCCTTAATGGGGAATCAAAAATGAAAAATCTCAAGAGAGTAAGAAGAAATAAGTACATTAGTTAAGGCTGGTAGATCCACACAATGAAATGCTTTATAGCCATTAATGTATTTGGATTTGTGATACTGACATGGAAGGATATACTCTCTTAATTGTTAAGTGTAAAAGATCACCAACCTACATGTACAATATAATATATTTTAAATATCTTTGTCCATATGTGTATACCCTGAGTTCTGTGTATATTTTGCGTAGAAAAATATCTAGAATGGTAGCCAGCAAAGGGTTAGCATTGGTTATTTATAGACAGATAGTGGACTCTGGAGGCAGTTTTTCATCTTATTCTTTACAGTTTTCTATCTTAGTGTTTTTGATAAATATGTATTATTTTGGTAATAAGAGACAATAAAGATATTTGGGAGAAAAATACCTAATTATTGTAATGTACCATCTCTTCCTGCTCAATGCTTCTAGGTATAAGTAGTTGTATCAGAATTTATATGGTTGGTCAGGTAAGGTTGGAAAGTCTAAGAAAACGATGAATGGGAGAAATCAAAGCATAATTTCTAGAACCTAAGGTCTATTTTCTTCTTGACCAGGAAAAAAAAAAATGAAGAGCCTCTCTAATTGGCATTATGCTGCACAAAATTAGATATCATACTTTTGCTGAAAGGAGTGCCTACAACAGAGGGTGAAAATATGCATCATGCTGCTGACTGGGTGCCACTTACCGGTGCTTCCGCGTGCCGGGCGCCATGCTGGGCACTTCGCATGCCAGCTCCTTAGCCCTCACAGCAGTGCTGTGCGGGAACTACTGTTGCCCTTGTTTTATAGCTGAGTCACAGAGGGATTATAAATACACCTTGCCTTTTCCCCTGACCTTGAAGCGCCTGCCTCGCACTGTAACTGTGAGAACCTGCCTGAGGCGGGTCGCAGAGCTCGGCCCGCGGCACCATTCTCAAGCACTGAGCTGCACTGCGTTTTCAGTTTGCTTCGATTGGACTATTGGGTGGACACCGTGTCCCTGTCACTAAAGCTCTCAGTATCTACAAAGGACAATATGAAGACGATTTTGTTATACTGCATTCTTAGGAAAGTATATGTCATGATAGGATTTGTATTTTTTCATTGTACATTCAGGTTTTTACTTTATGTATACAATTGTAGGTACATGCCTATACAAACCCACTTTCTAATGTAGTCTTAGAGGATGATTCCACTGTCATAAACATATATATATATGTGTGTGTGCGCTATATGTCATGTATATTATATATAATTATATATACTATAGAAAGGAGAAAGATTATAAACCAAGATTATTAATAATAGTTGATTTTTATGCCATTATCTTTTCTTGTATTAATAATTTGAATATTTTTTTACAAGCAGCAGCTACCCAAATTTGCTATCTGATGGTTGCCACACCCCAATGTAGCTACTTTTTTCTGTGTTCTATATGTTTAACCAAATTAACATTTTTTTTCACCAAAGAGACCATGATGAATGGAGAGGAGGGGGAAGTGCTGCTTGAGATAGAATGAACAGAACAAATTTCAGATAGTTTCTCTTGGCATAATTAAGCCATAGTGTATAACGCCCATTGAAAAATTGGGAAGCACAGAGGAGCAGACTGGCAGCTGTCAGAGGGAAAAGGGGCTCAGGAGCTGGGTGCAAAAGATGAAGGAAAAAAATGTCACACACAGACAACGGCATGGTGATCACCAGAGGGAAAGGAAGGTGGAAAGAGGTAGGAGAGGGCAAAGGGGGGGATAAAGGACGACGGAAGGAGATTTGACTTTGGGTGGTGAGCATGTAATAAAATATACAGATGATGTATTATAGAATTGTAGTCCTGAAACCTATATACAATGAGGTCTATCCACAAGAATCCAGCCATGTAATATGAAAAATAGACATTTATTGAAGAAGATGCAAGATACAAGAAACATTGTACATAGGACAATGACGCCTCAGTCCCCTTCAAAGTAGGCACCTTGGGACCTCACACATTTCTCCCAATCACCGTCAGCTGCCATGTCCTATTTCCTGAGTCTCATTGATGGTCTGTAATCACTTCCCCTTCAAAGGTGATTTTAGTTTTGGGAAAAGCCAGAAGTTGCAGAACACCAAATCTGGGCTGTAGGGGAGCTGAGTCACCTGGGTGATTTGATGTTTAACCAAAAAACTGCACAAGATGTGATGGATGAGCGGGTGTATTGTCGTGATGAAGCTGCCAATCACCAGTTGCCTGCCTGTAGCTGCAGCCTTCTGGATTATCCAAATAGTTCCCGTGGAGAAATGTTCAAGCTTACTGCAAACTTGATACAGATTCATTGCTCTACTCGCTCATTCATTTTGAATGTAATGGCCACGCAGTACACATGCTTACTCCACTGGATCTACCACCCCCACTGAGTAGTACAATGAAGTTGTCCTTGTTCATGCATGTGCATTCCAGTCCACACTCCCTGGCTGCCATCTTAGGTCGATCGATGTGCAAACCGCTCTGATTATATTAACAATGGCTGGCCTTTTTCCCAATAGTCCTTTTAATTTTATTAACCAATGTCACCCCAATAAATTCAATAAAAATTAAAGAAAAATTAGGATGTGAATGGAACAGGTTTAAGAAACATTTAACAGCTGACCTCATTTCCAGTTACATCACTTTCTTTCTTGCTTTACTATTACTGTGAGCCACGTGAGAAAGATGAGTATTCAATCTTTATATGATTTTTTTCCCTCAGTGAATGCTCTCAAGTAGTCAAAGTGTAATTAAAATGGAACAAAAGGCATGTGTGAAATGGAACTATCCATCTTTAGGAAATGACTGGCATATAATATGCCATACTTAGATTTTTAAAAACCTATATATAACTTAATTATGTATTTAGGTTCTTTTGAAATAAGTACTCTATTGAAATGATTTTTTTTAACAAAACCAGATTTCATATTTTGGTGTTAGATTTTATTAATATGGAAAATTGCATCAGTTTTCATTTGAGGACTTTATTAATGTTAAATTTAGTTTTGTTTAAGAACACAGCTGTAATAAACAGTTTAGACTTCTGTAATAGTACAGCTTTTGGAAGGAGAGAACTTTCCAAATGCATACATACATATATATACATATGTATATATATATATATGTATATATATATATATAAATAAATAAAATTTACAGGTTTATGGGAAGTTCAGCAAAACCTGATCCAATGACCATTTAAAATCAAGTGATTTACTAATACAGGCCATATTTTATTCCCCTCCTTGTTTCCACAGTGCACTGCAGATAGTACATACCCAATGAATGTTACTAAGTGAATGAATGACTATAGGAATAAATGAGTAAACAAATGGGAAATATTAGCTTCTGGCCCAGCGATTTGCAACCAGTGTGCTGTGAGAATTTTTAGAACATGCAATACCTGACTATTTAGTCAGGGGCACTGACCTCTTTTTCCTTAGATTGTCAAATTTAAAAAATGGCAACAGCTACTGCAACAATAGCTGTTTGGTGTGAATGAATCAAAATTTTACCTTTTTTTTTTTTTTTGGTCAGGTTGGCAAAAAAATTTTTGGTGTGCCACAGAATCTTAGTAATTAGTTTATATGTGCCATGAGATTTTTAAAAAAGGTTGAAAATTGCTATCTAAGCATTAATTGGGAGAACTAGTTTTATTTCTACAAAACTAAGAATAAGGAAATGTTGAACTGCACTTCATTTTATAATTGGTGTATTGAAAAATGGTGACTGGATAAAGGGATTCTTTCGCTGCTAATAACGTATTTAAATGGCTAATGAGAACTTTGAGTGCATTTTAAGGTAATTTAATTTTCATAAGACTGAGGAATGATGCCAAGAACTTGATTCATTTTTTAAAATGTGACTCAGAATTTGTCAGAAACCATGTGTGAGGTCTATTTTTACCTGGATTATTAATCCCGTTTGCCTTAATGGAGACAGAGCTTTTGAAATATTTTTCTCATTGGATATTTATTAGCAGGATACTAAAGAAATTACTGTTTCCTCTTCTCTTCTTTTCAGGTACAACTTTAAGTGGTTCAGAGTCCATTTGATAAGAGAAATACACTTAGTGTTGTGAGGACGCCCAAGAAACACCTTTAACAAGAACACTTGTTATTCTGCCTAACGGTGTAAAACATTGCACCTAATATTTTAAAACGCAGATGCAATATAAATGCTAAATGGGCACTGTGAAGGCCTCATGCTGCCTAAATGCAGGCTGGGTCCTCACAGCGGTGTCTGTAGGTAGTGCTGGTGCGCACTATTATGTACAGAGAAAAGCACATCTGTAAAAACTGGTGTGTGCGGGTATGCGTGGCGGGATTTGGACTGTCTTTAATCTCTTTTGACTTGTTCATCTTCCTTTAAGGCCGCCCATAAAGATGCACCGAGTATCCCTTTCAGCCCGTGGTTAGGATTTGCATCAGTAGTCATAAACCTGCTCTCCGGACAAAGACACCCTTTCCTTTGAAGTAATTGCTCAAGCTTTTCAAAGCGGTCCAAGAGTCTATCCTCTTTCTCTTTTTAGTTTTCTTTAAGATGAGTTTGAAGTGTAGCCCCTTAAACTAGCAGCAAGATAAATTTTTCTCCCAGCTTTATTGAAAGCCATGACGATTTTTCAAGCACTAAGACTTTAAAGGTTCTTAAGGGAATCTGTTCTGCTTTGTGACCGAACTTTTGGTAGATCCTACTATCTCAGAGAGTAAAAGTAGAGACTTTTTGTATCCATTCACTACTGCAAATTTTTATCAAAGAATTAGCCTGATATTTTCCAGAAGACTTTTTCTCCCCTTGTTATTTATTTGATTTGGAGACTTCGATGAGGGATGGTGATAGCTTTGGGGCGGGGGAGTCTTTGAAAAGGGAGCATATGGCCAGTATTGTCGTCTTTGCGCTGATTCCCCCCCCCCCCGCCCCTTGGAATTAACTCTGTGCGCCAACAAGTGGCTGGGAGGGGCAGGGCTAGGTGAGTGCTTCAGGGGGACGGAGTTGGATGGTCCCTAGATTTTGTTTCTCGGCTTTGCAAGCAGAAATATACACAGATACATAGGGGCTTTGCCCTTCCTTTATGTGAGTCAGGACGATGTACAACCACGTGACTACAGGGAACTAGATCCTGTGAGCCCTGTTTTCGCACGCCTGTGTTCTGCCTCCGATGACGCCCCTGCCCATAGTAGTAATTTCATCCTAAGTAGTTCTGGAAATACCTGTCGAACTTAGTTTGGACTTACTCGGTTTAAATCCCGTATCATATAATTCTGTTTGCTGTAGTAGAATACTAATATTTAAAATATTTGGTCTCTTGGCATTTGTAAAAATCCAACAAGTGTTTATTTTGGACAGATTTTTTAATGAGAAAAAAAAGACTACTCACTAAGTCCACACAGCAGATCATAAGGGAATACAAAGGTCAGTCTTTAAACAGGACTAGAAATAGCTTTTCTTAGAGGAAATGACATTTCTCCTTACAGAGTTGTAGGTGGATTTTTAAAGCCCATTAATGTGCATTTCCTGAAGGGAGGGAAGTTAACTAGCACAATCTTTTACTGGAAACCCAGTCAGTTTGTGAAACCAGTTACCTGAGAAGAACCCAATGATTATAAGTCTACCCTTACGCTTTTAATTTGTTATTTTTCTTTTCCTCCCCCTCCCCCCTACCCCGCCGTATTTCCTGAACTGTCTGACCTGCTTCCTGGGTTAGAGAATATTTAGCCAAATTTTGAAGCCAAAGTCCTAGCATTGAACAGTTCTTTATTTGGAGATCGGGTCCTAGGAAAAGAAAAATCTTTGTTCAGTTTTGAAATTACATAGTGTGTGTGTGTGTGTGTGTGTGCACGCACACACGCTGATTTTGGGAGGGAAAAATGATTGGTATAGTGTAGATAATTGGAATCTAGTATTTTGCAGGTAAAGCATTTTTTTTTAAGTTTTAATTTTTTTTAATTATGAGTTTACAAAAAGGAATGCTTATACTTTATCCCACTTTATGGGGTTAATCACAAGGCTATCTGAACTCTGGCTCTATAGTCATAGAAATTCTCATTATTTCAACTCTTTAACATTAAAGAAATACAGTTGACAGCAGTCTTCTCACTTCCCGCGTTCCTGAGAAAATACCCTTAGGTCTAGAAAACAGAGAGGGAACGCTGGCATGCTCAAGGGCCGGCGGCCCTGGGCCTGCCGTTGTCCCTGCGCCGCGTCTGCTTTGGCTCTCACTTAGATTGTTTTCAGTTACCATCAGTTTCCCTTCAAACCTTCCTGTGCCATTGAGAAATTCCAAGACAGTTCAAATGAAAACACAGATCTCACCCACTCACCCCCTACGATGGTAACTTAGGAAAACAGAAAAGGAGCAGTCACTGAAAATGTATGCCTTAGATTTTAATGATTTTAATGTTGCTGATATAATTAGACATTAATTTCAAAGATAACATGGTAGGTATTTTTGTGGAATGTAGAGGATCTTAGGAAAGAGAGAAACCATGAGTTGAGGGCTAAATTACTGGCAACTTTTAAAAAAATGTAACATCTATTTCTCATTTTTGTGGCAAGGCTTATCTCTAACAGAAAATTAAGTAATTCAGTTTGGCTTAAATTATGTGTTTCTTTTCTTAAAAATTTCCCCAACTTTGTGTACTTTTTAAGTGGGGGGGGAAGTTGCCCTTGTGACAAATTTTTTGTTTGGAAAATGTCAAGTAAACTTTGTCATTAGGGTAGGTTTCCCTCCCCAAAGAAGTTTTTAAACTTGGGGTGAAATGAAACCAATCTTGTGCTCCCACCCCTCGGCCTTTTCCTAGGTCTTTTGAGGGCTCCCTCTGTCACTAAGCACGCAGGCCGGCTCCGGGGTCTCAGCGCAGCGCGCAGCCAGTGTGGGGCGGAGTGTGACACGCCGCGCTTCTCCTTACATCTCATTCACAGGCTGCGACGGTCACTGCGGACACCGCTGTCATCGGGGCCCTGTCGCACACTGTAGTGATCACATGTAGCGGCCCGATGTGAGGTCGCTGCGGGCTCCCGTGAAGCGTCTTTGTAGCAGAGGCGCCCGCCTGCACTTGGTCATGGGGCTCTGTGCCTTCAGTGAAACCTGTTTTCCTTACCCCCCCTACCCCCCCGCAGAGCAGCATAGGCTTATACATATATTTTGCATGGTATTTCAGAGAACCTATTGGCCCACCGTAAAAACCACTGCTTTGGAGTTAATTTTTTGGTCTTTCCAAGGACAGCCCGGTGTCTGGGGTTAGGATGACACACTATCCTTTTCCGCAGAAAGTAGTGACCTACTTTCCGGGCGTTTTTGCCCCATTTGGATTACACAGAATCACTTATCAGTAGTACTGTAAAACCAGTCCAGATCAAGGAAATCTAAGAATGCTAACAATCCTGCTCCCTACTCCCGTTTATAAAGGCTATTTGTGTCTTGGTCCTCAGTGACTCATATAAAAGGAGAGGACTAGTTTACTGTGAAAATAGCACCCTCCCGTTTGAATGTGAAGTTCAGTTTCTCCTTGGGCCATGGGTGCATCAGGCCACAAACGTGGCCCTTGATCATCGTTTTCCTTTCCTTTGCTGCGCGCCCAGTTGCGGGTGGGTTTCTCACCAGCCAGCCAGTTTTCCCTTCGGTCCGGGCCGAGGTGCAGGATGGCTCCCACCGCCTGCGGAGGGCGCTGCAGCGGCTCCCCTTCTCTGGGCGGTCCTCCGCCGCCCTCTTCACCCCTCCCCGATTTTCAAGCCCTGTCAGCAGGATAACATGTAAGAGGCTTTTTCTCTTTGCTCTTTGACTGAGTCGCAGAGAAATATACTCTGAGATCTACACATCAGGAAAAGACATGAGCTTAGTAAAGATAATAGCTGTTTCAGAGAGGAGCTGCTTGGAGACAGCACGAATCCTAGCCCAAGCCAATGGCCCGCGGCCCAGGCAGAGGGCTGAGAAGGACGAGGCGGCTGCTTCTCTTTGAAACGCAAATCAAGCCTTGTTCCCGACTTTTAGAGTCATCTATCCATCAGTCATCTAACCAAGGGTCTTACATATATATTGGGAAAGTATATGAAGCATTTTATAATGCAGGCTTCTTACTGACTTTATACTGAGATTTCAACCATTGCCTGATAATCAAGGATTAAAAATTTAACAAAAAAGTGGTCCTCAAACTATGACATATCTTTTGGATCTTGTTCTGAAATAGGGTTTTTGGACAAATTCCTGAAATACAAGTGAAAGATTTAGACATTACGGGAATGAGGAACAAATTGCTGGTTATTTAATCTGAGCAGAGGGAGGTAATCCCCTGCATGAACTTGAATTAACTGGTCCTTTCTGTGTGTCTTTTCCTAAAGGTGGGACCACCACGCCCCGGGCCATTTTGACAGGCCACGACTACGAGATCACTTGTGCAGCCGTCTGCGCTGAGCTCGGCCTGGTGTTAAGCGGTTCTACAGGTAAGTCGGTGGCACTTGCATGAAACGTGTGTGCTGTTTGGGTTTCGTTCCATGGCGGCACCAGCCACATTCAGGTACCCCCTTGTTCACACACGACCAGTGGCTCCCGCGTGGGACAGCAGAGACGGCTTCGCTTCCCAGCGGCGCACTACGGAGGGAGGCGGGAATGAGGAACGTCTCTGTGCACCTGCTTATTCCCCTGAACTCTGCTGGGCTGGCTTCCGTCTCGCACCTGAACGGAAACTCCTGACCCCGTCGGTTCTAACTTCCAAATCTCAGGACTAGGCAGGAGCGAGGATGGCTCCGAGTGGCGTGGAAAGCTATGTCAGCTGCTCTGCCCGGGAGTTTGTCCCAGTAAGATCGTCACGTATTTAGGCCAGAGATATTAAGCCCACGCAACAAAGCAGGCTCTGCCCAGGCATGGGCTGTGTCCGTTCCGTTGTTTATTCAGTGTCATAGTCTGCATTTCCCCGTCCCGCTCCCCTAGCTGATGTCTGAATGCGCGAAAAACTACTTTCGCCTCATGCATTTTATTTTAGGCTTTTCTCGTGGGGAGTCAGATTATTTGAGTCACCTTATATGTGTTTTCACCTGTAATACTTAGTCTAGGTAACAAGACTTATTAAATGTTCAAAGGATTGTGTTTAAAAATTTAGCTGGTCAAAACAAGTAAATATAGTAATAATGATAGCAAAAATTCTACACTGATGGGAATTTTTGCCTTCTTATACCCAGCAAGTTCATATATTCTGAGCTTATGTGCGTTTTTGGACTATATGCGATACCAGTTAGATATGGAAAATGAACCTGTTGTATTACAGGCCGCCCTAGCTTTGCATGGTGGTGTGGGACCCTAAATATGACTATGTGAGCTAAAACCATGCAGAAAGAGTTTAACAATCAATGGAAAATTTTATGATTGGTCCACAGACTTCGAAAATTTTTGCCAAAACATTGAAAATTCTTATACACATATAAATATGTGGACATGAAAAATAGTAAAACTCACTCTTAGCAACTGAGATGTTAGAAACCCTGCGAATGCTAGTGTTCTGTTTCTCCGTGAAAGCTTCCCGAAAGCACTTTGAACAGCACGGGCCACCACCCCTCCCGCAGAGAACCAGAGCTGCTGGGAACCCTCTCCCGACCCGGAGCAGTGGTCACACTCCTTGGGATCGGCCTCCAGCTGCCTGTCTTCTGGGCTTTCAATGTCACGAGCTCTCCCCTGGGGCCCCGGTGCGGGGAGGGGTTTGCTGGCATTGCTCCTTCTGGGACATCGTCCTTTTCCTTACAGCGCTGCCCTCAGGCAGGCAGGAAGTCCACCCTCGCTTCTCTCCTCCGGCTGCAGAGCCACGCTGTCTTGTGGGGTGACCACCCCCCAGCCAGCCTTCTCTACGACCCCGCTCCTGTTCCCCTGCGGATCTCATTTCTGGGTGTGTCACTCTGCCTCTCACTGCGGTTTCTTCTCTGGTGGCCGGCCTCTGCAGAGATGAGCCGTGACTGTAAAGTGGGACAGGGTGTATCGCTGGAGACCGGGAGGCCGCACAGCTATCTGGTTTGCTGCCTGAATGTACTGAGAAGCGTCCACAGTGACTGCCCCCTGACTCCCTGACAGGCTTAAAATGGTGACATGCCTGGTCACCAGCCACAACGCACGGCTGCTATTTACACAGCAGTCTGGACTGTGTGCTGTTAGTGTGATAGCTGAGATTTGAATAGCTGCGGAGTTGAAGGACTGATGTCATTTAAACAGCGATCCCTGACATCCATTTCCCTTGGTGCTGTGCAAAGCCCAGACCACCTACATTTGCGGACACTGAAAACCTACCCATTCTCTGAGTGGTCAAGAAACCGCTGAGAGCCGCCTTTTCAAAAGGGCCTGCTTTCAGTGGTCCTGTGGGGACCAGGCGGGGATGCCGGTGGCCACGGGTGACGCAGCCTGGGGAGCAGGCAGGCACACGGTCCAGTTACCCTCCCTCTCATCCTCGTCCTCTCGTCAGACTGGGACACCTCTTACAACCTGCTCCCCTGTTTTGCATGAAGCAGACAAAAGAAATGCAAAGCTCTGATACTTGTGGGCTATTCCCCAGCTCTTGGTGTCCCTCAAGCCTCTCAGCAGGGGGGACAGCCTGGGGACCGGAGCCCTAGAGGCTGCTGCAGGCCTGGGGTGCGGGGCAGCAGGGAGGTGGGCTCTGCTGCCAAGGGGAAGCGGCAAAGGATCTCTAAGTGAATTCATCTGGGGGGGGTGGTGAGAAGGTGGCATCAGGGACCTTCTCTCACAATAGAGTAGCGATTGGGGGAGGGGACACCGCCAAGGCCTTCAGAAGCTGCCCCGTGAGTCCTCCCCACACAGGCCCAGTGCTCCCACCACCAGGACCCCTGGAGGGCCAGACTGGGGCCAGTGGCAGCCCAGCCTTCCTGGGAGTGGGAGCTCCTCTAGGATTTGACATTCATCCTGTTCCTTTCTGAACTCCTCCAGCTTTTAATCCTCCCTTGGCATAATGACTTTCATAGAGTGACTCTTGTCTCTGGAGGGGAAATGGACTTGACCGCATGTGACTCTGCTCTCCTCTCCCTGGTGGAGGGCGAGGCCCGGCCTGCATGTAGAGGACACGGTGCAGAGTGCCCTCTGCGGAACTTCTGGTTTTTAAGGCTGCCTGCCACGGTGCCGCGGTTCTGTAACACTCTGATCTGGGCTCAGGGTCAGGTCCTGTTTGTTCCCATTTAAAAACTGAATTTTGCCTTTTGTTTCTCCTCTTTTTCAGAAGGACCATGTCTCATACATTCCATGAATGGAGACTTGTTAAGGACTTTGGAGGGTCCTGAAAACTGCCTGAAACCAAAACTCATTCAGGCTTCAAGAGAGGGTCATTGCGTCATATTCTATGAAACTGGTTTCTTCTGCACCTTCAGCGTGAATGGAAAACTCCAGGCCACTGTGGAAACAGACGATAACATAAGGGTGAGTGCCTACAGGCTTTTCAGAAGTTGAGAATTTACTTCCGAGTGTGGCATGTGAGGGACACAGGGTTCCTTAGAGAAACCCCTGTGGAGTTGCTGATATTCTCTCTTCCGTGTCAAGAAAGAAAAAAAGATCTGATGGCCCTTGGACGCAGCTTATGTGCCTCCCGGAGCCCAGGGTGTCCAGCGCACTGCTCAGCGAGGGTGCTCTGGGCTTCGGGTGACCGTGAAGTGCGCCCCCCTTTGGCGGAAGAGGTTGCTCAAGGTCATGTGAAGCCGTTCTGGATGGCTGTCAATGGCACGGTTCTTTTTTTTTTTTTTGGTTTTTGTTTCTGAAAAAGTTAACTGTGTTGTTGTTTTCTGAGTATCAAATCTAAGCTAATGCAGTAGAGTACCCCTGTTACTGTCTCCTCTTTTGAGGCTAATGGTGGGAGTGGGAGGGATTATGACTATTCAGACTAGTTTCAGACTTCTCTGTGGGTAACAAGACCCAAATCGCCAAGGTAAGGGAGCTGGGCTTCAGATTCCGGTGTGAACAAGGCCACCATTTTAGCCTTTTGCTGGGCAAGAAACGGTAATGCTGGTGAGCCTTCTGGACTCTTGCTTCATTTCAAGATAGGGCTCTGTGAGCACTGGGCTGAAGAACAGAGTAAGGGCTGCACTTTGGAGAGCTGTTTCCCAGGTCCCCTGGGTGGAGGCTGCGGGACAGTGTGCTCTGGTGTCTCCGTCGTTATCCAGGGCGAGGCTGGAAGTGAGTGTGTACTGTGTGCTGGACAGACGGTGGGGAGGGGGTTGCGAAGGCCTCTGTCCGCTGAGCCTGACATTTTGGCGATGGCTATTCCTGACCCAGGGCAACTTAGATGACATAGAGTCTCCCAGATCTAGTCTGGTCACCCCCTTCTCTCAGGTAAAAACAGGGCTGGAACAAAAACCCTAAGTATAGATGACATGATGTAATCGAGGGCCCGTGCTGCTTTCTTTCCCAGGATCGGTTTCTGGTTTTTCAGCGCAGCCCCGAGAGCTGCCCACTGGTGTGTCCCCGCGGCGTCAGCCGCCCCTCCCCAAAGGCGCGCCAGACACACCCGGGCTGCGCTTGGGCTGCGCCCTTCCTCCCGTAACACTTCATTTAAACCAAGTACACATCGGAGGGTTTTCCTTTCCTCTTTAGAATAATAATGCTGATCATCTGTCACTTTGAGTTGCGATTATATTGTCAGCTACACTAATAAATCTGTAAAATAATTTGAAATCCCGCGCTGGCTAAAACAATTTCTGCGGCACGTCCGCACCGGAGGCTTGCCGTGGGCTGTCCCTGCGCCGCATTCCCCCTCTGCCCCGTAGCCGCTGCTTTTTCCCTCTGCTGTTTCCCACTGGGTTTTAGGCTTAAACAATCCATTGCTTTTCCCCCAACACTGTTGTACTTTATCACCCTAACTAGGATGTGCCGGCTGGTGTGATTAGTGAGCTTGCCTGGCAGGGAGAACAGGGAGGGGGGAGCGTGGGAGAGAGGAGAGGTGAGAGTGGAGAGAAGAGGCAGGTGAGGTGAATGGAGGTCAGGCCGGGGAAGAGAAGGAAGCTGGGGGAGCAGGGGGGAGGCCCAGATGGCAAGGCCCTCTGCTGGGGAGCCCTCCTCCCTGTGTGGCCCGACAAGGTCCTCCCCCCAGCGCTGGGTCCTCGGGGAGCCCCTCACCCCGCGGAGCAGTGGCACTGGGGACTCCAAGGGGGCGAGGACCACGGTGTCTCTGAGGGCTTCTGAAAGTCACCCCGCCGCCCTGGGTGCCGGGCTGTGCCGTCTGTCCTCTCTGGGAACCCGGTTTGGCTGGAGGGCGGGATGCTGGTCTGGAAACGCTGCCCTGCTCTCGCCTTCGGGAGGATTAGACAAGTCCTTCCCGAGAAAGGCCCAGGAAATGTTTTTCACCTTGGCGGGCATCTGCCCTGTTCTAATGTTTGGGAGGCTGATAAAAAGTATAGTCTTAAAAGTCCAGGTTTAACATAATTTCAAACAGAACTAGGGTTAGAGAGTCTCTACTGCAACAGAGAATTAAAGATTAATGGTTTTAATTTGTTTTAATATAGCACTTACCCAGTAAAAAAGCCTGAAGTATAAAACTCTAGTGAACCACAACCAGAAGGTTAATGGGTTTTCATCAGCTGAATTTTTTAAGTGTAGCAAATAATCATTGGTCGTAGTCTTCCTTGCCGTTCCCAGACACCCCCTAGAGATTGCCATTTGTCAAGTGGAGGGAGGACTAAGATACTGATTTGTACTTACATTGAAAAGTCTTACTGTTTACATTTGGTTTTGATTTAGACAATACTTTTCCTACGCAACTGTCTTCCACACATAGCTCTTTGATTTTTCTGGTGTGTGTTCTTGAAAGTAAGCTATATTTAAGTGATCACCGAAAAAAAATTGGTATTTATGTGAATGTGAATTGAATGGCTATGAGACAAATCCTTACTTTTCTATGACCTAAAAAACATTGTCAGAGGGTAAAGACTTAAGGCAACAACACTAAAACTCTTGAGTGTAAATACATGTATCAGAAGTAGATTTATTCTCTCTGGCTTGCTAGCACAGGTGGACGGAAGCTTACAGATGTTTGCAGCAACGTTTTGAAGTCCCATGTCCCCTCACTGTTTTTCTCTAAAGGTACGGACAGCACCTGCATTCGGCCCGCAGGCTCCCTGTTCTCTTGTGAGCATGTGGCTAAGTCGCTGTAAACGAGAGGGTGACTCTGTCCCAGGACACGGGGTCTGCACAGTGAAATTTGAATTTATGTAATTTTCACCTATCATGAAACATTCTTTTTCCTAAGTGGTAAAAAAAAATGTGGAAAGTCATAAAAACAGGCGCTGGTCCACCTCTGGCCCGTTTGCAGTGACCCCCACTGGCAGCGCTCATTCCCGGGGAGAAGATGCCTGGCCTGGGGTGGCCTCCCCCGGGAAGGTGCAGCGCCCCGACGCAGAGCCCCCGGGCCCGGCAACGGTGCTAGTGCTGTGGGCCCCCTCCCCTGGGGCATAGCCCTGAGGGCAGCGGGCCGTACAGGGACAGGTGGCCCGCCTGGGCACAAAAGCACTCAGCCTGTCCCCAGGATGCCTGCCGAGGTGCTGGTCCCAGTCCACCACATTCACCGATTAAGACTCAAGCGCCGCCTGCCTCTGATTTTGAGAAATGTCCAAGCTTCCCACGACTCCTGATTTCCTAAACACTCAGGAGCACTGCTGCCTGCCCCGCCCCCCACCGCCACAGCTGCTCGAGGAGGAAGTCCTCACCCTCAGGCAAGGTCCCCCTAGAACCCAGTCTCACGGGGCATTGCTCTCTCTCACAGGCCATCCAGCTGAGCCGGGACGGGCAGTACCTGCTCACCGGAGGGGACAATGGCGTGGTCGTGGTCTGGCAGGTGTCTGACCTCAAGCAGCTCTTCGCCTACCCAGGCTGCGACGCCGGGATCCGGGCCATGGCCCTGTCCTATGACCAGAGGTAACGTGAGGCTCGTGGTCCTTGGAGGGCATGGACCGCAGAGGGCACAGGGAGGGGTCAGGGATGGGGGCACCTGTGCAGTGAGAAAGCCAAGGGATACTGGGTTTCCAAGCCCATTTAGAAAGCGTGGTTTTTCCCTCCGACGGCATGGCTGCCGTGGACAGAGGCCAACTCTCCCAGGCCAGACGAGACTTGAGTAGCAAAGGCTCCAGTGACGTTGCTGCCAAGCCTTTATATTTCTTAAAGTACCTCTTCCTTAATAACATTTTAAGCTCTGAACAATAAAATGCCTGTATCTCTGTTCCTAAGGATCCCATCGAGAGATCAGGCTTGTTTCCTGAAACCCCCCATGTGGTAAAGTTGAGGGTGATCATTTTTATCTGGTATCTCATTTCCTCTTTATAGTCGCTCATTTTAGTTCCCAATTTGTGTGTCTGGTGACATAAAATTTACCATTTAAGCCATTTTTGGGGATCCTATTCAGTGGCATTAACTGCATTCACACTGTCACACAGCTGTCACCACCGTGTTTGACACATGTTCTTAGTTCCAGTTTAGCTCCTGGATGAACGGAGCTTTACATGGATGTACAGTGCCCTTGTCTCTCTCCCGGTTTGGTCTGACGCTAGTGCAGCCACCCAGCGCTCTTCTCATTCCTGTTTGCGTGGACTGTCTTTCCCCCTCCTTTCCCTCGCAGCCTGCTCAAGTGAGTCTCTCATGGCCGGCGTACATGTGATGATTTTTAATCCATTCGGCCAGTTTTTGCCTTTTGATTGGGGTATTTAGTCTGTTGGCATGTAAAGTAATGCCTGACTTCTGCCATTTCACTATGTCTTAGAGCTTTTTCGTCTCTCTTGTGTTGAGGTGACTTTGTGTAGTGACACGTTCTAGTTCCTAACTCTGATAGGTGGTGTTCAGAAGGGCGCTGAATGGGAGCCCTAAGTACTCGGCCAGAGACGGTCTAAGGCAACAGGCCGCGCCTCGGAGAGGCTCCCTGAGGCACCCCTCTGCCTGCACCGCCTTCCCGGGGACGGGAGAGCGAGCAGCAGCCCCAGCCTCAGCGGCCACCTCCGTGACCCATTGTGCTGCGAGGGACATGGCCTTCGCCCGCCAGCAGCGACTTTGAGCCTGGGACCCCTTCCTTGGGCTCTGAGACCTGGCCAGGCCATGCTCACTCACCCTGCCGGCGCCAGCTGTGTTTACGATAGAAGGGCAGCCGTGGCTTAGGTCCCTGGCGGATGGGGGACTCTCTTAGGGCTCTCTTAGGGCTGCGTGGCAGCCACCAGAGGCACACCCTCACACACTGCGCTCTGACCACTGTCTTCTGCCTTTACCTCACAGATCTGGGGAGGGCCAGGCTTCCTTTAGTAACAGACCCCTAGGAAATACACAGATGTCTAAACCTCCCTGCCTTCTCCCCGGGCCCCTCCCAGGTGCATCATTTCCGGCATGGCCTCAGGGAGCATCGTCGTGTTCTACAATGACTTCAACCGGTGGCACCACGAGTACCAGACCCGCTACTGACGCGAGGCGGGGCACTGGCCGTACTCCGCCCCCACAGGGGAGGCGCCCTGAGCATCTCTTCTTAGAAATAGCTACCACACCTGAATGTAACTTAAATTTGCTCTAAGAAGCAAAATATTTTTTAAAGTTAATTGCTATTTTTGTAGACTTTGCTTGACTTTTGGGGGGGAGGTATATAGCAAAGCAGAAAACTGGCTGCTGGGTTCTGTAGTTTTAAAAAAAATCTATATTTTTAGTCATAATGAGAAGTCTATTTTCACCAATTAAGGGACTATACAGTGGAGTAAGTAAAACCACTTATTCTAGCTATATTAAAAGCACTTCCCGTTTATCTATAATCTTGAGAAATAAATGATTTTAACAATAGGGAAATGGGTTATAATACCGGATCAGGGGAGTTTTATGCTGTACTTTGGGTCCTGTATTTTTCCAAACAATTGTGCTTCTTAAGCACTGAACTTTTCTGGGATTTAAATAGTAATGTTTAAATTATGGTAAATGTAATTTAAAACATCTCAGTGAATTATTTCTATCATTATTCTTCAAGCATGCTTTAGACCTAGAAAATTATGGTTTTGAGGGAAGCTATTTTATTGTGTGGTTAATGTAAAGGATCTGATGTTACAGCAAGTGTGAAATATTTACAATGTTTTCCTGACTTGTCATCTTCATAGCACATCCAGATGAAACAATGCAAATGGTCTTGGGCTCACAGCATTTGCTTTTCTTTAAGCTGCAAGCACCAAAGCGCCCCGCCCCACCCCCAGGGTCTGAGAACAGAGGCCACCAGGTGCTGTATTAAGCAACGCCTGTTTTACCTTCTATTCTATTCCACTACCTTCCCCCCACTTTTGATTAGCAATTTGTACTGAGAAACAATGTTATTTTGGTGTTGTGAAATTCTACTTTTCTAGTAGACGGCTGTGTGGAATTCTGTGAAAAATACTTGAGAAAAGGTCTGTATTGCATAAATAAATTCTTTGTATGTTGTGAACTTTGACATCGGGCCTGTCTCTCTCGCAGCTCACCTAACGGTCCCCTTCTGCCTTTCTGTGCACTCAGCTCTTTCCTGAAAGCACAGGTTTGGAATGGAACGTCTCAGTTTGACAGAAAACTTAAATGCATTTGTCAGTGAGTTTTTGGAAATAATCTTTTTACTCCTAATTTTACATCAGTAAAATAGTTCCCAAACAAAACAAAACAGGTCAAACTCTGTTTCAGTCATAGATTTTTGAACAACCATCGATAGACTCAAATAAAATCCACCCTGGCATCGAAAACAATAGTTGGTAAAATATGGGAGAGGGAAAGTACATCTTAGCATCAAAGAACTACCCACATTACCGGTAAATTGGCCAAACATCCTCACTGATCTTAACCTGTGATCTCACACTTGGAAAAATGGGAGAAGAAAATTAGGACTATCTCAGTCACGTACCAGGCATGAGATACTTTAACTATCCCATAATACAAGCCTAAAGCAAAGTTAATAAAGCAACTCCCTCTGAACCCTAAGAAGAAAAGTAGTGCCTCTACTGCCTTTGTATCACTTTTAAAAATTAGAACTATAGAAAATTAACTGAATTTTCAGTTAAATGTAGCTAACATCAACACAACAGCTTCTTAATGATAGAACCTGTGTAGTACCATATTTGATAGGGTTTACTCAACATTCATTTATCCAATTTTAACTCTTTTAAAATATATATTACTTTAAATAAATGTAAACCAATTAGGAAAAAAAATCAGCGTTGACTTGGCTGGGGATTAAACTGGATGAACCCCACACAGGTGGGAAATGCGGCAGCAGGCTCACTGAGGGATGCAGTCAAAAGTGCCGTGCGTCAGCGATAGCAGCTGGTTTTAGGACACATCGCCTCGAGAAATTAAAATTTCCCTCCCTGAGAGTATTGACTCTCTGAAAGAGTGCCAATCGTGTCCTTGAGGCTCTGTCACGTAAGAAACGCCAGCAGATCCCCACGGGAGCGGGAAGGCTTGGGGAACGGAGGCGGTAAAGGTCGGACACGCGCACCAGCACACTCAGAGGGCGGAGCACTCCCGGGTGAGCATTTCAGTCGCGAGGTGCAGCGGGCCCCCACGAACGCACGTGCTCATACAGCAGCTCAGCAAAGGGGAGCCATTGTGCCCCGGGAATACCATTGTACCTCAGCTCTATTGCCTAGCATACAGGACAAGATTCACAGTGTCTGCACGGGAACCATAAGACGCTGTGAGGTCGGGGAGAGCGGGGAATGAGGTCAGGAACGTACACCCAGGGCTGCCCTTTTCCACTGAGCTCCAAGAGCAGAGCCAAAGGGCCAGGGGCCTGACCACACATACCTGGTGCCACGTGTCCTCCCACCTCGTGTCAGAGGGTCGGTGAGAGAGGAGAGGTTTTGCAGATAAAGGTTGCAGGCGGTGGCCAGGAAATCCCACGTGCAGCCAGACCACACGTCCACTTTGCACCCTTTCAGCAAATATAATTGAGTTAAAACAGTAGGCAACATACCTGATCTACCAAGACAGGAATTCAAGGAGAGAGGTTCTCACTACGTATCATCACGTTTTTCCGGGCTGGGGTTTCAAGAGCGAGCCACGCAGGTTGTGGACCTGGCTTGGTCCTCCTGCGTCAGCCCTGCCTGCATCCCATCACTGGTGAAGAACACAGCGACCAACAGTGCAGATCCCTCTGCATCAAGAGCAGTTGGAAGAATCGTGGAGTAGCTACTAGCCCCATCGCCTTACGTCACCATGTGACATCACATTAGGCCAAAGTGTGTCCACAAACACAGAACGGATTAATCTCAAAACCTGTATAACCCACATTCACCAGCACATCCCCTGGGACCTCCATGTGGCTATTCCCGCCTTCCGTGCTGAGGAGGGGACGTTTTCTGCTTCACCCAGGAGAGCACACAGCCCCGCGAGCTATGTCCCTTTCTTGTAGCACCAAGTACAAAGATGTCGATCCATCCTTTAGGCACCACAAGGTAGCATTGCAGGGAAGCTGAGATGTTTCTAACTGTCCTAACCAAAAAGGAAAAGGACAAGACCATTAATAGCAAATCAGTAAAATAACAAAATAAAAATTCTATTTCTTCTCAGGTGAGTAGGAGAAACATCTTTTGGATTCTCTTAGATAGCTTTGAAAAGTGTAGGCCGTGATGCATTTCTTGGGTCCCCCACAGTCACAAGATCACTATTTAAAAAGCTCAAGGCCACTATTAGTGACGCTGACACATCACTGCTGGCCCTGGCTGCTGTGAACCAGAAATGCAGATGGCTCACACCAAGGGACATCACATTTTTCTCTCTGATGGAACCAAGGGCGCTTTGGCCTCTCGGCAAGCTATCTTCTGAGACAGCCAGGCGCTCCGGCAAGGGGAGAAGGCAACCCACAGACGTGCCTGTGAAGGCTGAGACCGCAGCAGGCATAGGCCAGAAACATGAGTTATTTTTCTGTCTCAAGTTCAGTAATATTTTTCTTGCCAAAACCAAGATTTGGGGGGAGCTGGGAAGGTTGCCGTTGCCCAGACCTGGCAGGAAGCAGCTGGCTGCTTGGCAGCTCTGGGTTTGGATAATTTGAAAGACATTCTCCAGACCCAAGTGCAGCCTCAGCACAGGCAGGTGCCCCGGGCTCGCAACTCGCCCAGCTTGCCCAGAAGGTGGGGACCATCCCCACCACACTGGAGGCCTGTGGTACCCAGCCTGGCCCCGGATGAAAGGGCTCACGTTTGGGCAGGGGTATGTCAGTTGCAAATGACTATTAGTGCACTGATTGGACCCTTTCTTCCCTCAGCCATTCAATGGTGGCAGTTCCTCCCCATCGCTAACTGCCTTTGCAGTCAGGGCTGCAGGTTTAATCTTCAGCCCCGCTGGGCAAAGCCCAGCAGAGTCGTCCACGTCAGCCTCCTCCTGGAGAGCCTGCTTCCTCTCCCCTGCTCTGCCAACCTCTCAGCCGCATCAATTTTCTACCACTTTACCAGGAGTTTTCCCCACTTCATCCCATCTGCGCCTTACGACACAGTCGGCCCCTCTAAAGCACCTGTGCCCACCAAGAGGGACAGCCCAGTCCCGAGGACAGCTGCCCTGGCAGCATGGGAAAGCCATCCCAGCTTCAGCAAGTCTAGGTGCACTCCAGACCCTTCTGAGGGTCTGCGTTTAATGAATGGGGTATGGGCATCTTTCCTTCGCGGCTGTGTTGTGGCTCAAAGGAGACAGGATGAAACGCTCTGTGCCCTGCAAACGTTTGTGGCAGTGGTTATGTAGCATCTAGGCATTTCCAAGAACAAGGTGATCGCTCCCGTAAAAAGCAGGTAATTCTGTCACCGGACTGCCCTGCGGTCAGAGTCGGACTCTTCCTCTGACTCTGCACTCACACCTGACTCTTTGTGATTCCTACCAACTGGCCTCAGGCCACCATACGGACCCACTATGAGACAGCTGCGCCCCTGCTACAGAACAGGTCTTTTATAGCCAGACACCTAGCAGGGGGGCCGCTAGTGTCCCCTGACACACACCTCGCCAGCCCTTGGCAGCCTGGGCTCCGAGCCCCTCACCGCCCAGGCTGCCTCCTAGTGAGGGCGGCCTTGCCCGCGCTGCATACCTCAAGGGCCCCAGAATACAGCTCTGAACCCAGGGGGCCGGGCTCCTGTTGCCCGCCGTCCACAGGGAGTCCTTGCGGCGCAGCTTAGGATGCTGCTGACACTTGAGCAGCTCTGTAGGCACCTGAGGAAACGGCGATCACTGAAACCCCCCACTCCTAGCAGGGCCCACAGGCTGTGGCGCCCACCAAGGCCTCGGGCGCTTCCGTGGTCAGCATCACCCTTCGATCTCACACCCCGGGTTTGCACCAGTGTTTGAGGCTGCGAAGATCATTTTAAATCAGTTCACCCCATTTAAAAAGATGGAGAGGCATGGTTTCTACATCACTGTTCCCATCAGGGGCCAAGAGCGAGGACAGAGATGAGGCTGTGGCCTCTCTGGAGAGCCACCCTGGGGCCACAGGTGACCGTGAGGACTTGAACGTGCCTCATCCACACTGAGATGTGCCATGAATGGGGACACACGCTGATTTCAAAGACTTAGTTCGAAAATGTAACATACAGCGCAATGATTTTTTAATATTGATTACATGTTGAAATAATACTTTGGGCATATTTAGATATATTGTGTTAAATAAGATATATGATCCTGTTCCCTTTTACATTTTTTTAGATCTGGTACCAGGCAATGTTAAGTTGCGTAGCTCACGTTATATTCCTATGGGCTGGCGAACTTTCTCTGAGACAACACTGCAGCTCTCGGCAGTCTCCCTGTCAGGATGGTCAGTCTGCTCTGAATGGCCTCATCTCCTATTCGCACACCACAGTGTGATCCACGAAAATATCCTGTGAAGGGTCTGCCCAATGCTTTTGATTTGTATGTTCCACATAGTCCCACATCACAACCTTTACGGAGAGAGAGACACACACACTCACTGACTCTTGGTCCAGACGCTGGGCCTAGCAGGCAGTTCGCGATGGCTTCGGCGGGTCACTGCTCCCCTTTTCTACCCCTATTTCAAGGCCAATGTCTTTAGATGCAGAGCCCAAGTAAAGGAATGAACATAAAACAAGCACATGCCGTTCTCACTGTGCAGGAGTGAGGAACCCGGCAATTAAATACCTGCATTGAATGTGCATCCTGAGAACAGGAGATCAATAAATGTTCACTAAAATCACAGGCGAATGGCCCATGTGCTTGTGGTGTCAGAGCCATCATCATTCAGATGACCTGGGGGACAGGGACCTCCTAACAGCACAGGCTCTGACATCGGGGGGAACCTGAAACAGCACCGTGGCTTGGTCTCCCGCTAGTTCTGTGCCTTGGGCTACATCCCGTTAACCTCTTGGTCGGCTCTGTTCACACCGCACACCACTCTAGGTATCTGTGGGATACAAGTAATTCCGAAAGAACTGCCCGGCCGCTGCTAGGCCCCCTCCACACCTGGTTTGTGCTACTTACTTCCACTCCCTAGGCCTTCCCCCATCCCACCCCGTCCCAGGCCATCTGACTGCGGCACAGAGAGTGGGCGCAGGTGCTGGAAAGAAGAAAGGTGTTCTCTCATCCTGTCACCGCCGACTGGCCACTTATTTTCTTAAGTTTTTAGCAAATGTCTTTAGACCTCACAGTTGAAGGGACAGGGTCAGGTTGCAGATTCTGGTCAGCCAGTGCCACAGGCCTTGTTCCAGCACTGTTTTCATTTTTCTGTTCCCCTCTCCACCTCACGTCTTCGCTTCCATTAACCAAAGTACTTCCATTGGAAGCTATGACAGTTTGGCTCTTCAGCCTCTGAGGAAGGAGAGGGATGAGCAGAATATTCTAAAGCTGTCCATCACAGCCTTTTTTGAAACTGCCCTGCTCTGGAAGCTGTAGCTGCTGCAGCTGTGGACTGGGACGCCCACCTGTATTACAACCAGCCTGTAGATGCAGGGTCAGCACCAGCTCAGAGACAAATCATTGTGTAATCATCTCGTTAGCACAGCAATTAAGAGATCGGGAGCCACGCAGATGGCTTCAGGCTGTGGGGTTTTGCAGCCTGGAGGAGTGGGGGACAGGTGAGGGCCTGTGACCAGAGGTATAGGCAAGCAGCTATTACAAGGCAACAGAACACAAGATCCAAAATGCACCAAAAGCAGAGACAGACGACCACACAATTTCAGAGCGCAGGGTAGGGGGACAGAGACAGACAGACAGACAGAGGAACATCTACCCTGACTCCCCATTTTCTATATAGCCTCACCTTCCTGCTGTTGCTTCCATAAGATTCCTGTCCCATGTCAGCGATCCCTGTTGAGCTTTTGCTGCATGAGTTTCTGCGCCTGGAATCAAATGAACTTTGACCAAGACACAGCTGCCCAAGCATCGTTCCCGCCTCTCCCCACGGCCCCCAGCCTTCACAAATCAGACACTGGCACCTGCTGAAACCCGGGCCTTTGATCACCCGTCCTTTGCAAAACGACACAGAAACCCCTGCCCACCCCGACTGCTTTTTCTCAGTAAGGAAGAGTTTATTGCAGGTTGGGTACACTCGTAGGGGGCAAAAATCTAACAATGCAAAGGAACTACAGGACCCACCAGTTTAGAAGGTGAGCAGGTAAAACAAATACACTATTATGTACAATTATTAAAAAGAGCAGAGTGGTGGAAAACAGGAAAAACTGCCAGCAGCCTTCCAGAAGGTTAACACCAGAGGGGGTCGCGCGGAGCACCCTGGCCCAGTCCTGCCTGTGCTGGGCGTCTCCTGGGCTGCTGCGCCTGCCGCCCCGACGAGCAGCGGGCGAGGAAAGCCGGCCGGGCCGCGCGGGACGCCCGGTTCACCCCGCTCCCCCGGAGCTGGCCCGCCGCCGCCGCCGCCGATGCCGCGTGCGCCCGGCCTTCCAGGGAAAAGCCCAAAGGACTTCATTAAAATTTGAAATTCAAGTGTGGGAAGAGTTGAGAGAAACACACCCTGTCTGGGAAGAAAGTGACCTTCCCCGCGGTCCGTGTACAAATAAATACCCGGTGCCGTCTGAGGTGAGCCCCGCCGAGTCCAGGGCGGCGCCTGAGAGCCCCGGGGACGTCCGGGCGGGGTTGGTGTCCGACGGCCGATTGTCTCTTCGGTGCTCGTTTCTTCTGTTGTCCACCAGCCCCATCAGCAGAGGAAGGTGCCACGTCACCTCCCACAGGACACCCACCAAGGGGCAGATGCAGCTCTAGGTTCTTCGTAAGAAAAAAGGAGACGGAGTTTCCTCAAGTAAGGGAGAGGTCTTGGCTCGTCCAAAGTATTTCTATAAAAATGCATTAAATGCTGGAAAAAAGTTGCACATTCTCCTGATGATGCTGTAAAATGTCCATTGAGCTGAAACTAGGATAATTTAAAACAAGCTGCTCTGAATATCTGTCACCAAAGCTGAGGTTGCATGTGGCCCCCCGGGAGCTGCAGGGCAGAGCCCAGAGCGCGAACCGAGGCAGCCTGGGCTGTGCCGGCGGCCTGAGGCTCGGCAGTCAAGGCTCGGGCCTGTGCGCCAGGGTCAGTCACGGTGGCGGCGCCAGGTCCCTGCCCGCTCACAGGCTGCGGCGGCGGGAGGGCAGGGGCACGTGGGAGGTTCCGGAGGGGCGGGGGGCGGGGCCGCCGCCCCGGACACAGGGGGCTGCTCGGCGGAGGGAGGAGCCGGAGAGGCGGGCTCCATCAGGGGTCGGCCACTGTCCTGACAGTATTTGCTGCAGAAGATCTGCCCCTCCTTATCTAGAGCCGTGTTCTGAGGAGAAACCAACAGAGAGGACAGGTTAGCCTGGCGGGGGCCCGGGCCACAGCTACCACCACAGAGCGCACCACAGAGCATGCACGGGACTCAGAAACAGAAGAGGAGAAATAACCTTTTGCCCCTCTTCTAGCGGAGGCCTCAGGGCAAAGCAGGCTGAGGGGGCCCACCTGGGCACAGGCCACACCAGACCTCAGCTCCTAGCTCGGGGTCCCCGGCCCCGGACGGCAGCCCCAGGTGACTTTTCTAGCTCTGAGTTGAACCTGAGTCCTGAGTGCTTCTCGCCAGACCCAGCCCTTAAGCCCAAAGAATCCTGGGTCACTAAGCAAACGCTACAAGGATGCTAGGGTTTTGACAGCGAACTTTTCTAAAGAAAGTTCTCCATGACAGATGGGGATGCTACTCCTGTGTCAGGTAAGTGCTGCTAAGTGATCCCCTGACAGTCCCCGTGGCTGCAGAATCCGCGGAGGCCTGGGGGCTGCGTGGTGCAACGTTACCCATTTCAGACCCTCCACGATCCCCTCACCTGCTCTTCTTGACCTCACCGCACCCCCAGCATTTTTAAATCTGTTCAACTCGTCAGCACAGAAACAGCCAGGAATGTGAAGAAATTGTCTTCCTTCCTGACCCTAGACTGAGAGGGGAGACTGTTCTCCTCTGCCTCATTTTGAGTATTTCCTGTTTGTCCAGTGAAACCCGCCAGCTCTCAGGCACCGGTAGCTAAAAGGCACAGCCCGTCAGGAGGCATTCGGCCACAGAACTCCCTGGGCGGCGGGGGGCGCACCCCCGATCCTTTCAGCACCCTGACTGAACACATGGAGAAGTCTGGAGAAAGTGGGAATAAACCGCAGGGCCCTCTAAGATAGATGTGTGTGTGGCTGCCTTCAGGGACTTGGTGCCAACTGTCAAACAGGTGCTCTCTGCCGGCCTTTCCAAGTTCCAGGTGAGCACGTGGTACTTTCCAAGGACACTGGCAGTGGGCAGGGGCGGAGGGAACTGTGGAAGCCTCCATGCCCCGAGTGAGAGAGGAGCCCAGCCACCCTTCCACGGGGACCCTGAACATGCAGAGAGGCAGCCGCCTTGTTTTTTTCTACCACACACTTCTCCTGGGTAGAAGAAACCTCCAGTTATTTCTCCTTTTCTCTTCCTGTCGGGAGAACGTGTGTGCAGCAGAACAAAGCATCGCAGTGCAGTTAGTACATACCATTGCCTTGGACCTAGTCAGAGGGGAGCAAATGCAGGCGGCGGGAGAGGCAGGAGAGGCGGGAGAGGCAGGAGAAGGGGGAGAGAAGCAGGGACAGAAACTAGACTTACTTTAAACAGAAGCAACACGATTGAAACAGTTTCATCTAGCTTAAATTAAGCCCGAATCATGCCCAGATTTCCCCCTGAAAGAAGCATCATTCCCCTGGAGCAGGAAAGCACACCTTTTGCATTTACGGTTTTCTCCTGTCAAGATTCAAGGTGAACCAGGTTTCTTACCGTTCCCTATTGTGCCACAAGATGGCGCCCTCTAGTCCCCGAGGCTGGGAGGAGCCTTTGGGGACAGACAATCTGCCTGCTCTGCACACGCCCTGCCTTTTCCTCTGCATGTTAAGGGCAAGTCCGAGAAATGCAAGTGCAATCCAAAACCACTGTCGGCCTGTCTTAAGCTGAAATCTTATCCAATATAATTCTCTTCTCTTATCCCGAAGGCTAGCTGACTCTACCCCATCTTACTAATAAAAACACATCCTTGGAAATGTACTTGGAGAAAGAGAACAAAAGCCTTCACAAAGGTACCCGTCTTATGCTGTCACTCACAAAAAGATGCCTTTTCACCTATGTAAGAAATAGCAGCTATCAAGATCTACTGGAGCCCTCTTCTCTGAGCACTCGCCAGCGTTTAATCTGTGAAGGGAGGCAGTGTAGCAAGCTGGGAAAGTTCTCCACGAGCGTGCTTGGCTGGCTGGAAAGGGCGTCAGTAGGCACAGGAGACCGGCACTGACAGGAAGCTGAGAGCTGGACGCTGGTGTCAGAAGTCTGAGGCATGCATGCAGATGTAAGGGGGGGCTGAGAATTAGCAGTTGCTCTGACAAAGCACCGCGTGTTGAATACCCGAATTCTGCTCCAGGAGTCCCCAGAGTCTCAGCTGGGTAAAGAGTGAAACTCAGAAGTGTTTCTCAAACTGTCAAATCAAACTGTCAAATGAAACGCAGACAACAGCATCAACTTTGCTTTCTTTCACTGTTAGGTACCATTCCTGTCCTCTCATTTTCCTCCCTGGAGCCTCAGGCACCAACGCTGGGGGGCTAAGGCCAAGAGGTGACAGTGGACAGTAAGGTTCTGTCTGTAGGTCATACAACAGTTATCTGAGGATTCCACCTCAAACTCTTATGCAGTATTTCCACTACTAGTTGCATCTGCAGGGAACCATATTAACCTCACATACTCCAGTTATGAGAACAAATAACGCCCACTTTTTAATTACACAATCTTCTACTACAAAATCTTAAGCATGTAATTCTGTAACATAAGAAGATCACACTCACACATACCATATAACATTTTAGGTGAAATGTTTGAGTTAAAACTATCAATTGTTATACCCCTACTATTACCCTACCAACCACGCTCAAGCAGGTCTTACTTCTGCCAGACCCTGTATATCCCAGGGAGAGTCATTTGTGCTTATTGTTTATACAAAAACATTTAAAACTGCTCCCAAGGGCAGGACACACAGACACACAGTCATGGGGAAAAGGACAAGGGTGACAACACCGAAGCATTGCAAGCTGCCCCCACGCAACCGTGCCCTGGGCCAGGTCCTCGGGTGGGGGAGGATTAGCATGATGTCCCTGCAGGGGCCTCCTCGCCCCTGCTTTTGGGCACAAGCCAAAATTCACAGCTGGCTCTTTGGCCGTGGAGAATCGGTGTCTCTAGCAACAAGCGTTCCTGACCCCGCCTGCAGGTACTGGGGGTGGCGTGTGACTCGGCGGTTCCTCGGAGTTACTCGCCTGTAGAGCAGTGTGGGGAACAGGCTAGGCGGAGCCCTGCCAACACACTCTGAATGACAGCTGAACACCCGTGGGAACATGCAATATTTACCATCACCGTGGGGGTTACAAACAACAGGCTGTTCATTCACGGAAACATCCAGTTATACTCTGGAGTTTGACACTTGACTGTGGACCTCCGTCAACAAAATGGGGAAAGGCCATTTGTCAACCACAAGAGGTAGATTCCGTCCAAGGGGGTCTGGACGTCACTATGCAGAGCAGAGCCTGTACCGGACCATGAGGCGGAAGGGCTGGGTCAGCCCAGGGCCGCTGCAGGCTACAGGCCAGCGACGCCTGACTGGGCCCTGAGTCAACAGGCGTCCCACACAAGGAGGGCGAAGCTCTCTCATCAGCCCTGGGCACAGCTCTGGGAGACTATGAAACTTAATATACAATATTCAGTTTTGATTCTAACAAATCACTGTTCCTCAGGCTTTTCATTACAGGTCAAGTGAGCCAATTGATAATGTTTTCCTCAATGTTCCCAGAAGCTGCCTAACAGTGGTGCAGGTGGCAAGACTGTCCACCCCCTATCCCGGCCGTGGCGGGTGACTCCCCAGAAAACGGACTCAGTCAGGACGGTTCTTTCCGTCTAACGGAGCTGTGCTCCTGAGAAAGCTGGGCTCACTCAGGCTTTCAGCAGAACGCTGCTAAAAAGCCAGGAAAACCACAACTGAAGAGGCCTTCCCATATTTTGGCACCCCACCCCCCAAGTACTGAAACATGTCAAAAGATCCTGTTTTGCAGGCGCTGCCTGGGGTGGGGGGAGGGGAGGAGTCAGGGAGGAGTCAGGGAGGCACAGGGACAAACGGGGGAGGGGCGGGGGGGGCTCCCAGATACCCGCAACCCCGGGGCAGAGGGGCAGGGCAGGGCAGGCCTGCGAGGCTAAGGAGGTGGCGGATACTCAACAGATGTACTTTACAGGCACAGGGGTGGGGGTGGTGGGGGGGAGGGGCTTCCTCCAACTTCTCTCTGGCTATTCTGAGGTTCCTAGACTACAACGGAGCATGAGCACAAGCAACTGCTTCCCTTCTACTTGGTTAGGAAGCAATCGAACCTTTCCAGAAGGTGAGAGGCCAGAGGTAAGGATGATGGGGCTGTGGAGACAGCCCATCAGCAGCCGTCAGGCCACCAGGTGGCCTTAGGTGCTGCTGAGACCCAATGTTGCCAGGTGTGGCCGAGATGCCAACATTCAGGCAGCCATTTTCTAGAAAACCCGATCTGGAAGACAGGCCCCCGAAGACCAGCCGGCCTGCTCCCGGGCCTGTGGGGGCGTGGCCACAGCAGCGCCGGGCTCGGTAGCAGGTGCGGGGCGCTCGGGGCGCTCAGGGCGCTTTCTGGCCTCAGTTCGGCAAGGGCTCCGGTCCGACAGCTTCGTCAGGGGTGCCGACCACAATTCTGACTCAATATTTTTTGCAGCCCTTATTTTCCTTTCGCTGCACTTACTTTAATGTTACTTCACTTACTCTCATCTGTTGTGTACATGGATTTAGATAAGCGACCTTGAAAACATTTTGGAAGAAGGAAGGTCTGAAAAAAGATGGCAATCACTGTCACTGCCTTCTCATACCATTCTAACCACCTTGAGAAACCTAATTATTTTTTTTACATTGTTCTGTACTTTTAAAAAGCTCCAAAACACTGATTTTTAAGATGGCATTTGTTTAAACTTGGGCCGTTTCTTATCCCAAGTTCCAAAGAATAATTCACACCTCAAATAGCCTGCTTTGGAAGCCCTGAGCAGGCAGGGAGGTGCCGCCTTCCGCTGGGCACCCCAGCCGGCCGTGGGAGCCCCTGCAGGAGAGGGCAGGCGGGGCAGGAGCGGCTGCCCAGGAGGGCGCCCTGCCTGGGGGTGCCGGGGCTCCTCGGCGCCGGGCGGCGTCTGGCCTCACGGTACCTGCACAATTCCCCACCCGGGGCCGAGGCCTGGGCGTCAGCCAGATGGGGGCCCGTCCCATGCCAAGCCAATCCTGAAGTGAAAAGGGGAACAGGGAAGGCGCCAGCTTCCGTGAGGGGGAAGCTCTTGGCTCTTTACTCGAAAAGCCTCAGTGTTGGCTGAGCAGCCAGGCCAGACACAGCCGCTCTCCAAAGGCAGGGCGTGAAGTCCACTTACCACGATAACGGAGACCCCAGTCGTGGTGCTGTTGTGTTTGGGGAGCGCGTTATTAAAGTGCTGTTTTAGTTTACCTGTTACTTCGGCCTGCATATTATTCTCCTGGGAGGCATCGTCCTACAGCGAAGAAGCAAATACAGTGGTTTGATTTTCACGGCTAAAACTTGTCTCTTCCCCATCACCACCAACTCTTCCTCACGGGCCCACCTGACCCAAGAGGCTGGGGGAACGACAACCCATTACAAACAATCCCTGTTACTCAGCAGTCCCGGGCCCCCAGAAAGACCCGACTCAGTTCGTCCCGCTCCTCAGGTCCAGAGCGCAGGTCTCCGGTGGCACAAGGGGGACATTCTCCGGGGCTCTGAGACCGTCCCCACAGCACGAATGCCATATAATTTAGCACACCAAAATTAATGAAGTTTTTATTTTAATCAAGATTTCAGTTTGTTGTTAGTCTCTGTTGTTCATAAAATAACATGGCATCTCAGCTACTTGGCCCAAGAGCCCTGTCTCTCAGCGGGAGCCAGAGAGGCTAGACCCAGATGTCAGGGCCTGGGGGACAGTGGAGGTGGCAGAGGAGCACGGGGCACCATGAGCCCTTGGTAGGTGAGCCTCCCTCTGCTGGAGCCTCCAGGAGCGAGGGCAGTGCCGACCCTCCAAGGTCTCTGTCCCAGGGCCGTCTCTGCCCTAAACCCGGGGTGCCCCCCAAGCCCAGAGGAACCCTAGCTGGCAGGACACCTCTCTGCCTGGCCCTGGAAGGGCCTGTGCCTCACCTCCCTACCCACACCAGAAGGTCTCCTGTGATCATGCGCCATGAAGTTGGAGGGATCGGGGTCTGAAAAAAGTTCATCTCTGGGAAGATCCTGAAAGCCCCCGGTCCCCAGAACTACAGAAGGCAAAAGCTGAACGCCACCGTAGATAGCATTCCTGCCGCCCCTTCACTTTGCTGTGGGGGAAACTGAGGCCCAGAAAGGGTCAGTGCCTTGCCCAGGTCCGAACGCTCCAGGATCCTGGTGCCACCTGCTCCCTCGCGAGAGCACCGTGCTCCTCGCTCATTGGAGACACAGAGCTCCTGGCTGCGCCACACTCGTGGCCCCAGAATGGACAGGCGCTGTTTCCCGGGCATGTGGGTACTTACTGACACCCAGGGGTGGCTCAGGATCTCTCCTGCGGTACACCGAGCCTCAACGTTGACCTGGAGCATCTGGCTGATTAACTCCTGCAAGGAAAAACAGACGACCAGAGAGGAGACAAAAGGGGGTAATTCCAGCATAAGTACAGGAATCTGAGTCTACACCAGTGCTTCACAGAACAGCCAACACAGCTGCTCAGCCGTTTGAACTGCAAAGCCATTGTCACCTACACTCCCAGTGCCGACAAGGCAATTCTGCGACGCAGTAGCCTCACTGGGTGCACAGCACGCAGGGAAGAGAGGGCTCTCCTCAGTCTGTGTTAAACCAAGGTGTCCTCCCCTAAGAGCTCTGCTCACGATCATCATTCCAGAAGGAAACACTGCAGTGTTACCCCTTTGGGCAATTCAGTACGTCTCACGAATCCATTCATATATTCTGATGGGCGTCTGATACCGTATTCTGCTGTGTATAATGTGCATTCTTGCCCAAATTTCTGAGGGACAAATAAGGGTGTGCATTATACATGGATAGAACCAACTCTGTATCTATATAAATGTTTTTAATTCTTTTATTTATGCTTGTGTATTAAAAGTATAACTCTAGAAAGCAATAATGATACCCATATGCAAAATAATACCCTGGAATGCAATAACCAGTTTTGTGTCCTAATATGCATAAATAAAAACTGAATTAAAAAATTAAAAAGGATGATTTTTTTTTTCCCTGAAAGTTTGGGCCAAAAATGTGGGTGCCCACTACACACAGGAGCACGTTATACACGGCAACGTATGGCACGTATTGCTTGAATAAGTGAAAACACAAATGTTTAGGGTTTAAAGCGGGGTCTCAGGGTGAGCTGGGAAGGCAGCCAGGCCAGCTTTCAGGATTTGGTGAAGAGGTTCAGAGACTGTACTTGGGAATGAACGTAAAGACGGACCACTGTGCAAAGTCAAGGCAGACCTGGAGCTCCAGACCAAGAGTCCCATGTGAAGCGAGGACCCCTGGCCGCAACACACCCACAGAAACAGCCTGGATGGTACCTTTGCCGCGTCTGTGATGTTATCCCAGTAGGGGGCTGGAAACTCGAGCTTCCCAGCCAAGATCTGGTCGAATAGATCTTCCTGAAGATTGTTCTCACTGTGAGTGACGAAGAAAGGAAGAAGAGCCAAAGTCACCAGAGAGTTTTTCAACAAAATGTTCACGGGAAGAGGGGGGAAAGGAGTCCAGTCTCTGGCTGAGGCATTTCCTCGCCCCACTGCACTTGCGGTGACACATTTTTCCTTTTAGACATGAACTCAAGAACATTTCCACGGGTCTGGGAATCAGAGAGGGAGAGAGAGAAGGGAGACACAGGGAGACCGGAGAAGCCTGCGGGGTGGGCTCAGAGCCCCAGCTGGGGTGAGGGAGGGCTGGCGATGGCTGCGCAATGGCTCTGGATGTGCTCAGTGCCATGCCCTGTGCACTGGCAATGGGTAAAGCAATACATTGTGCATTATGTCTATTTTGCCTCAGTAAAGAAGACAAGAAAACAAGAGGTCCACAAATCATACAAATCCTCATTTCAGAAAAGAATCTCAGCATCTGCCCTCAGTTAATCTCTCACGGGAACAGAGTGGAAAAGTAGCTCATCTGAGTCAGGGCTCTTTGCCCTTCCTCTTTCCAGTTTTCCAATCGAACAGCCAAGGATCAGTGAAGCAGCCAACACAGGAAAAAGCCATATGGAGCTCAGAATCTGGATAAAACAGTCCTGACGTGATGAGCTCCTCACTGGAACTTGACTTTCAGTTAAGCTCAGCCTGAGAGAAAGAGCCCGACCAAGGACATCAACGAGAATTACACTGGTTGAGACAAGTGCTCCTCGCAGCCCCTGGGTGGGCATCCTTCCTCAGCCTGTGCCTACCTGTCCCACACTCAAAGGGGCGCTCGCGCACGGCTGCTGCATAATGAATACAGGACGACTCGACTTGCAATGGGACATGCCATGGAAATGTGAACACACTGCCGGGGAAAATTCAGCACGCTGGACATCCCCTGCCTCCTGGACGCCTGCGTCTGCATGGCCACAGAGCCCCCGTCATTGCCTGATGGCTCGCCGGTGGCCAGAGTGAGAACAAAGTCATTATCTTTTGAGGTCATTACAAAGCCTTAGTAGAAAACTCAGATGGACTGACGGAGTCAAGATCATAGTCCAGAAGTGGAAGTCCAGGCTCATCTGGCACAACATTTCCCTTGGAGTTCCCAACGTGGCCCGCGGCCTATTATGGCTCAGGGAGCTCACAGGGCACCCGGCCTTCTGAGTAGGAGCCTGATCATGCTACCAGCCCTCTCAGAGTGGGCAAGGACAAATGTGGTGTCCTTAAAAATGGGTCATTTAGGACAGTGCCTAGAGACAAATTCTGGAGCCATGTGATGACATGGCTGCTTTGTTCTTGTTCTATGAAAGAGGAGAGTTGGTGAGATTTGCACATGTCTGTGACACACCCCAAGCCCAGCTGAATCCCAGCCACTGGTCCATGGAGTCTAGGGCCACAGGCACGTGAGAGGCAGAAGTTGGACTAGGAAACCAGGCAATCAAGAGGTCCCCCCGATCTCCATGCTCCTGAAAAGTGGTTTCCTTTGAGAGTGTACACACATTTTGTTTTAGACATCTGCACCTTCTCTCTCCTTTTTTACTTACTTCCCTATTGACTACACGCAGCCCAATGTCCTTCAAAATGAGTAAAGGACACACCTAAAACACAATGAGATTTTACAAAAACTTTTAGAAAGCCAGGGGACCCCAGGAAACTAATAGTAGAAGATATAAAATATATCACCTATTTCTAGAATCACTTCTTTTAGCCATCGCTATTATTCCACTCATCTCCCATTCCCCCCCCGCCCTGAAATCTCAAATGACTTATATTTTGTTAACACATATGGCTTTTATTTTGTTGATAAACAGCTGAAAAGTTGGAAGTGAGTATGCAGCATTCATTTTGGGTCTTGGCAACACAGCCCGAATCAACAAACAAAACCTGGAATGTCCTGGCACTTAGAATTCACCCCGAAGAACCCACGCTGTGTGCTGCAAGGGCCTCAGGCTTCCCTCACTAAGAGAACTGAAAGCCCAACAGTAACTTATGCTTCTTAGTGGTCACGTAAAAAAAAATCCTCTCTGATTGGATCTGTGCTGGATTTATTAACACATTTATACTCTGTAGTCTGGCTGAGATGCTTCAGGGCACTTCTTTATACTAAAACAATATAGCCCCTGGATCAAGGTGCTGTTAAGTCTAAAAATTTCCATTAAGAAAAACCTCAAAAACAAAACAAAAAAAGTTTGGGTCCATCCTCTTTTCAACGGTGAGTCAGGAAGGTAAAGGTCCTGCAAGGTAACCTGAAAATGTTATTTCATAAATGATGTCCATACATTTCATGTATGGGGTGTGCCTGTGTTTAAGTAAAATCTCAGTATAGTCATACAAATATTACTTTTTTAAAAAAATTTATTGACTCTGTTGGGGTAACATTGGTTAATAAAATTATATAGGTTTCAGGTGTACTGTTCCATTTACAATACATCATCTGTATAGTGCATTGTGTGTTCACCGGCCCAAGGCGTCTCCTTCCGTCACCACTTACGCCCCTCTGCTCTCCCCCACCTCCCCCGGCCTCCTTTCCCTCTGGCGGTCACCATGCTGTCATCTGTGTCTGAGGCTTATTTTGTTTTTGTTTTTGTTTTTGTTTTTGCTTAACCCCTTCACCTTTCTCGCCCAGCCCCCCAACCCCCCTCCCCTCTCACAGCCGTCAGTCTGTTCTCTCTCTGAGTCTGTTTCTATTTTGTTTGCTAGTTAATTTTGTTCATTAGATTCCACATGTAAGTGACATCACTTGGTACCTGTCTTTCTCTGACTGGCTTATTCCACGTAGCATAATGCTCTCCAGGTTCATCCATGCTGCCGCAAAGAGCAAGATTTCGTTTTATGGCCAAGCAGTATCTATTGCATAAATGTCCCACAGCTTTTCTAGCCACTCATCTACCGCTGGGCACTCGGGGGGGTGCAGACCGGGGCAGCCACTGTGGAAAGCGGTATGGAGATACCTCAAAAACTAAAAATGGAACTGCCTTTAAGACCCCATTATCCCACTTCGGAGAATAGATCCAAAATAACCCAAAACGTTAATTGAAAAGAATATAGGCACGCCTCTGATCATTGTAAGTAGTATCTTTTGCCAGCGGTCCTAAAACAGACTTGCTTAGGCAGTAACTAAAATTTCCGTTCCCTTTAGAAAACCAATATCCTTCTTAGGAACAATGAGTCTGGGGTTGAAAAACTGCAGGAAGGATACATGTCAAGCTAAGACTAAAGCCTGAGAAAAGAAAAGTGAGAGCCACTATAGTTACAGAAGCTGAAGCTTTAAGTCCCAAGTAACAAATTTCAACTAAGCAGCTGTGGGTTAAAGTGATCTTTGATAAAACAAAGAAAATGTTTTAAAATATCTGTTGGAAGGACTTTCATTTTAGGGACAAATTTGTGTAGATAATTTATTCTGTACCATGGTCTTCTCTCATTATTTAAAGCACCATGTCCTAATTTGCTCTATATGCAGTTTATGTTATAGCAGGTTCGGGGATCTCTCCCAAATGTCCCTGTGCTGTGAAGGCGCTTCTGTAACTAGCATGTAACGTTACAGACTCCCTTTCATCACAACCTAGGAAAAAGAGAAAGCATTTCTGTACATTTCAGAGGCTGTAAAGCCAGTCCCTGACTATAACGTATAATGGCAGCGGATTTCAGAATGGAGCTTTACAGCTTTTACAGCCAGATGTATCTCCAGATCCCACAGAGAAGTTGCTGTCCACGGGGCATCAAGTCACAATACATACACATACTTGTTTAATCTGAGCCTCACTTTTGTTAAAAAGTAAAAAGCAAAGTCCAAGGAAAAACTCCCAGGCTGCACTGGCAAGTGGAAACACTAGAGGGAGTTGTGAGCACACAGGCCTCTAAAACTGATCCCCAAACCCCTGTCCCAACTGGTCTCAACTTGGGTCAACCAACATTGAGAGGAATGATGCGGTGACCAGCCCCTAGGTCACCAGCTAGCAAACACACTAACCTCTATGCTTGATTAGTTCCCAAAACTGGCCATCACTGAAACCAGCCCCAGCACAGCATGATAGAAAAAATGGCCCCAAATTATTCCGTTCCCCGTAAGTACGCGTTCTTAATCTTCTCCCACACTTACCGCAGGCATAGCTATTTGACCTCATGTGGTCCATGGGATATCCATCAACAAACGTGAAGCAAGCAGAGACTTGAAAAGTGCTCAGAGAGAAGAACTTGCCCTCTCTCTCGCTGCTTTTGGGATTCCTGGATCCACTGTCAAGTGAAACCCCAGCTAGACCACCGAAGGCTGAGAGGCCCATGGCCCAGTGGTATCTGTTGTCCCAGCGGACACTCAGTCAGCCACAAGGCATGTGAGCGAGGCCACACCAGACCATCAAACCCCTACTGAGCTGGCCCAGATCATAGACCTGACAGCCCTAACCCTCGGGGTCGTTATTAGTCAGGACATGTTACCTGGCATGTGCAATAATCCTACAGGCTGTGCAATCCACCTAGGCAATGACCTTGATGGAAGACCACGATGTCGATGGCCAGGTAGAAAGCTTTCCACGTACAGAAACCCAACCCATGCCAGTAGGTCGGGGGTCCGCCCACTTGCTCTATCTTCCATTAGATGCTGGTGATTCCCAGCCCTCAAGTGAACATGCCCTCAGGCGAACATGCCCTCAGGCTCTAGTTATTTTTCTTGATCTGTATTCTTGCAATGTATGTCCTTCCACCACAGACTCTCAGAGGGAGAGACTGGCCTCTCTGTGTCACTCCTATGATAACAGCAGTGTCGCTAAAAACATTCAAGTCAACTGAACGTAGATCATTTCAAAAAGATAAAACTTTCCACTTTTCTGAATGTTTGAAACTTTTCATTATAAGACGTTGGGAGGTGGTAAAATAAACCTGTTTTTTTGCTTACTGACAAAACACTACACCATAAAAAACGTGACCCCAAAGAATATGTTGATTCACCATTTGATTCCTGACGCTTAGAATACACAGTGGCTAACTCAAGAGTAGTAAAGTGAACAAAAAAGATTAAAATGAAAAGAGAGCTCAAGAACACTCAGAAGAGAATCAAACGTGTATCCCTAGATGAACTTCTGCTTCAAAGTCGTTCATTTGCTCCAAAGCATGAGGTGGAAACGGTGCTGTGGGTGAAGCCCACGCTTATGCCACACCCATGAACTGCTGAGTAGCAGGTGTTCTCCATGCCCCCAGTAACACACCCTGACCTGCATGTGGCCACCTCTGCCAGGTGAGGTACATGCTCACCAAAGACTTGATCTGTTTGTTCCCAGGCCTATTTGTGTTGAAAGCATTTATAATTCTACACCACTAAATATTATATGAATGGATAAATAAAAGTTTTCTGTTTCTGTTATGAGAAGTTGAATACTTTAGAGTGAGAGTTGTTAAAAAATGGTTCCCAAAGTAAGCAGGAGAGATAACTATTAAAAAATTGAAAAAGGTTTTCCTAGAAGGATCAGATTGCTTTACAAAGATCTTTAAACTTCACTTGCCTTGAAAATAACTGAGAATGGGAACTGGAGACACAAGACGATGAGTGTGTTTCGCAGAAGAATGACCACAAGAAACTCAGAGGACTCTACACAGAGCAAAGGCCTTGTCCTCACATCAGAAGAATGGTCAAGGGCCCTGGCCAGGTAACTCAGTTGGTTCGAGCATCATCCCAGTATGCCAAGGTTGCAGGTTTGATCCCCAGTCAGGACACATTGAAGAATCAACCAATGAATGCAGGAATAAGTGGAACAACAAATCAATGCCTCTCTTTTTCTCTCTCTCCCTTCCTCTAAAATCAATAAATTTTTTGAAATTAGAAAAAGTGTGGTCCATGAATATACATTTATAGGCTGTACATTAGATAAAAAGTAAAAGCCATGTCTATATAATTCTTAACTGACATTTTTATCACCCACTTTCTGGTCTTGACTGCCAGAAGTAAACCGTCTGCTTCCTAATCAAAGGAAGAGAGCTTACAATACAAATACTGTCCCACAAAGGGCCACTGACCTTCGGAAGGGCGGGAATCCACAGAGGAGTATGTACGTGATCACGCCGGCTGCCCAGATGTCCACCTTCAAGCCATAGCTGGGAAACATGGGGGGAAGGGGGAGATAAGCATGTTACCAACCACCAGAACCCTCCACATTACTGGACTACTTGCCTTTGTGAGATTAAAAAAAAAAAAAAAAAAAAGGTGTGGGGGAGTCTTCAGCACCAAACTGTTCACTTCATGTAAACAAATTAACTGCCCTTTGGATAAAGGCATCTGCTTTTCTCCCAGTCCTGATTACAATCTGGGGAACTACTGCCATGTTCCCAAGACTAGCCCTGGGACAGAAGTCCAGGCCCAGGACTCTTAAACATAGAAAGACAAAGTCAAGTTTCTGGGATCAAAGTTATGGTCCAGATCGATAGTTTCCCCTTCTCCCCACCTTCCCCAGAGTCAAATGAATACACTGGGAGGAAAATATACCTTTCCCCTCCAAAGATAAAGCACCAACCCGAACCACAGGAGCCTTACCCGGTTTCGGCAATGATTTCTGGGGCCACGTAAGTTGGTGTGCCGCAGACCGTGTACAAGGGGCCTTCCACCACGGTGGCCAGCCCAAAGTCTCCCAGCTTCAAAGACTTGGTGCCGTCGGGGTACTCACACACCTGCAACAGAAACCAGCGACCACTACAAGTTGCTTTTTGCCTCAACGATTCCAAGAGGGCCCTTGGAATTCGGTAGAAGTGGCATGAAGACCTGGACGTATAAACTCAAAAGAAATCTCTCCTTGCGTTAATATCTTTGTGATTTATCTTTGATGTTTTCAAAGCTCTGCTTGTGCTCTTGAGAGATTTTTGCACGATTATGTGGAATTGGAAAAAAAATGTCCACCTTTGCACAAAGGTGCCTTACCTGGGAGTTTAATGAACACAGGCGCACGCTCAGACAGCGTCAGCGATGTGGTGGCCGCTTACCTCATGCAGCCGGAGAGGCCTCTCCGCCTGGAGGCAGGAAACGGGCCTGCGCTGCGGGCTGACTCTGACTGCTGACTCTGTGTATACCTGAACGTCTCAAATATGTGTATCGAGTGCCCACTAAAGCTCCAGGTGTTCTCTAAGAGTCTTGCGTGTTTTGTTTAGAAAAGTCAATGTGACTGTAAATATTACACAGGGGAGGGAACCTTGGAAGTGTAGGCAGAAAACGAACTTTGGGACCAGACAGCCTGAACCTGAATAACCAAGCAGCAGTTCCCTCACTTTCTGGCTGTGTGACCTTCAGAAACCACTCACCCTCTTTGAGCATGTTGCCTCATCTGTGAAATGGGAAGGCAGGGGGTTGGTGTGATGATAGCATCAGACCAAGCTTGGATCAGGGCTCCGTGGGTGTCCCTTCCCTGTCCTGGAAGGTCTGGCTGATTAGATCATATAATAACCATATTGGAAACAGTTTAACAATGTTGGTGAAAGTGTCAATGTTTTTGCTTAAATCGAAGCAACCCTTCTAGAAAGTATTTTAGCAATGTGTATATTTCTTAATATCATTAATAATCTTTGATCCAGTAAATCTACTCCTAAGAACCAAGCCTAAGGGAATAGAAATGGGCCTAAATGTTCTACACAAGGCCACCAATCTCAGAATTTATCTGTGTATTTAGTCATGTAAGTTAGTCAACGTAAGTCATGGCATATCCCTGTAGTAAAATATTTACATCACCAATAAGCACATTTCAAAAAAATATTAATCTGGACATTAACTATATTATGTGAAATGAAAAGGAATGTTCAAAACTATATATATATATAGTTTGGTTTATCTCTAGGTGTTAACGTTGAGGATTAATTTAACTTTCTCCCTTATACTTTTCAGTAGTTTCCAATGAACATGTACTGGTTCCATAATTTGGAAAAATTTTATATATAGGCACATTTTCCTTATGGGATAAGAGTCTGGAAGTTATATTCTGAATGGATGGTCTTGGAAGCAATCCAGCATGTAGGAAAACACACTACAGGTCTAACTGTGTTCTGTATTGTGCTTGTCTACTCGTCTCTTGGATGTCCATCCTGAAAACACTGAATTTCAGAGAATAACTGCAGAGACTGATCTGTACTCATGTAACATCTTTCTCTATTTTAAACTTATTTAGTTTGCTTTTCCTCATGTTTTACTATGAACTAACCAGATTTTGATCTAAATTACTACTTAGGAGAGGAGGTGAAAATTTTAGAAAATTATGTTTTTTCAAGATAAGCATGTTAACGACATCATCCATTAGTCTGATACTTAAATAGGGGAGTGATTTATACAGTCATCAACAAAAAAAACATCAAGAACCTCAGAGCTCCCCCTGTTAATGACCTCCAATCCCTACAGGCATTTAAAACAGGGTCACACTGAAATACCTGCTTTACATGTGAGGTCCTCACGAGTTTAAGGAGGATATTTTTCACCTGAACATTTCAATAGCTGCCTCCCTGTTTACGTGCTGCACACATACACCCGGCACGCCACTCCATGACTTCCAAGCTCCACAGGCATCGCCCCGAGGATTTTGAGTCCCTCACAGATATTTATCATCCTGAGTCAGCCCACAACTTGGCAGGACCCGATTCAAAGCTGCTAATGATTCAGCCCAAAGCAGCAGAAACCAGGTTCTCAGTGCTGCTGGAGTCTTAGGAAGACTTTCCATCCATTATGTTTAATGTCAACATTAGCGAGAACACGACGCGGTAGGAAATTACAGTTAGAATTTATGACGCATTTACTGAAACCCGGACTTTAGAAAGAAATTCCCGAAGTCACTGCAGTGATAAGAACATTATAAATAACATTATAACTCTAAGTGTATCATGAGAGTTAAAAAAAAGTTTTATTCATGACATTGTTATTTTGTTTTTATAACTTTAATATATACTCATTAGGTACATTTTTGAAAAATAGTGTTTATTTTAGACATTCAATTTAGGGATGCCTAGGGGTATTTAAGGGTTGTCGTCAGATCCTCAGAGGCCCCAGCAGTCCCGTTTTTCACATCCCCTATAAGGAAGGCAGGCTCAGATGCGGGAGCAGAAATAGAAAGGGACTGAACAGTCTATAATCGCTGAGTTATGTCTGAGCAAGTGGTGCTTCTTGGCTAAACATCAAAAGCAAAGTGTCATAAGGGGCAGACAAGCCTGAAATAATAATATTTTATCTGATTCATCTCTCCCCAATGCTAGACACAGAGGCAAATATGTGAAAGACAATTTGAGTAGATTTCAAATCTCAGCTGGAGATTCTCTTCAAAGCAGGAAAAATATCTATCAGTCTGTGTGTACGCACACATGCATTTATGACATTGCTTTAGGAGACTGATACTGACACACACACAGATGGTATTGCTTTAAGAAAGTGATTTGAAGGAAGAGGTGAATCAGTGCCCACGGACTCCAGGCCTTCTGTTCTGGCAGAGGGTCCAGTTCTCCCCAGCAACTGACATTCTCCCAGGACTTTGCAGATTTCAGTGTTCTCCCTGGACGTCTATAGTCACCCCTCTGGGCAACTAGGAAGAGAACTGTTGCCTCCCTTTTACAGGTGAGGAAACTGAGGCACAGAGGACTCAGACTGGCTAGCCAGCTGAGCGTTCCAGCCAACAGCACTGCCATTGAAAGCAGGTCTCAGGAGAGCCGTGAAAGCCATGCAGGCCTGGCGGAGCCGTGACTGCCGCAGGCAGGCGCACACATTCGGCCACGGGGCCAGGTCACACAGTCCCGCGGTGAAAGCCGCAGCGCCAGCCGCAGGGGGAGGCGCGCTCCGTGAAAAGTTGCTCTCAGAATGCAAAAATAAAAAACGGGAGGCATGCAGATCCCACATACAAAGCGGGCCCTGCACGCTCTCTAAATAAAATGTCAACCTGATGATTTAGAAGGACCTCAGATGTGAGAAACCAGCCCTCTTCTCTACCGTCCCCAGAACTCCTGGAAAGCGGATTTATCACTGGTCCCTCATAGTTAACTGTGACAGGGCACCAGCCGCTGTAACTCACAGTGTCTCGGCCAGCCCTGTGCTCCCTGACACGGCGACCCACATGGCTCCGGCGGCAGGGTTTTAAATCACAACACCGCCACCGCAGAAGGGGATGCAAATCAGATGTCTGAATGCTCTGCTGCTTAAAAACTAAAGTTGGTTATAGAACAGGAAGAGGCTGACGGTCACCGTGTGTTTACTTTTAGTGCCAACCTGCCGACGAAATCGAGAATCCGCTCTGTGGTCTAGGTAGGTTTGCAATGGCAGACACGTCTTGTACCTAAATATGTGTGCCTGAGGGTGTCTGAAGGCTGACCCATGGCCCTTCCTTCTGTCGCACACGTTAGCTCCATCCAGACATCACATCCATCACCTTTTTCCTTCCCCTCTCCTTTGAGTAACACGGAGGATTTGGCGCCAGTCATGGAGAGGAGCCAACAAGCAGCTCGGCCAGGCTACACGGATCAGGGACTTGGTTCCAATGCCCTGGCCACAGCCTGGGACACACCATGTTGGAGACCTCGCTCCCCACGACAGTGTCTGCCCTGGATGCACGACAAGGCAGCCGATGCTGGGATTCTCCATGGATTCACAATCGTGAGTGGAAAACAGAAGAAATGGAGATGAGAGTAGCATCAGTGAGCTGCAAAGTGGAATCATTGGTTTACGGGCAACTTTGCTCATGTCTCAGCAGTGTCCTCACGGGGCCTGAACAGCCATAGCTGCGGTCAGGGCTGGCTCCACAGCAGCCACGGGTCCGTGGGGACCTGTGGCTCCTTTATCCACTGGGAACGTTGATAACTGCAGCCCCTGGGGTGGGGGGGCAGGCACGGCTGGGAGAGGTCAAGGGGGTGTCCTCCTTACCACCGGCGTCGGGTCTGGCCACACTCGGGAGAGGTCCTGTCACCTTTGCTTGTGAGGCCCCTGCCCCAACACGGCCAGGTGGCCGAAGAGCCCGGGCCAGACACACCCCACGGGGTCATCGTTAGGCGAGAAGCGTTTTCGGAGGGGAGAACACCACGTCCTCGCTTCTACCCGGAGAAGCCCAGTTTACAACTCAGTCTCCATGCCTCCTTCAAGCTCATAAAACTGAATTCATATTACGCCTTATTTTACAGAGCAGGGATATTTACTTTCCTAATAGGAACAGGTAGAGATGAAACATAGTTCCCTCTAAGCAGAAAACAGTCAGAAAAAACCTCACATACTCTCCAAAGGACACCCAGAAATCATCAAATGGTGTCACCATGAGGGAAACCAGATACGCAGATTGGGCAGGAAGTCCCCAGCGTGGCCTCAAAGCCTGTCCATCAAAGCATATTCCTTTCAATAATCATCTGCCTAGTGCAATATGTCACAGGCAGTAAAGACTTGTGCTCCAGTGCCAGCTGCTAGCTAGCTGAGGGACCACTGGTGGTCAGTCGCCAAACATTCACTCCACATCCACAGCCGCATTACTTGGCCCTGCTGACGGCTCTGGGGATATAAAGACAACTGAGACACAAACCTTGCACCTGATGGTTTATGCAACCCAGAGTAGGAGACAGACAAGCAGGTGACAAATTCAGCACTTTGTGGCACGAAACCAGAGGGGACCACAAGTGACTCTGGCCAGGGGTGCAGTCAAAGAAGACACGCCTTGTGCTCAGCTGTCTTAGAAGGTCAATGTGTTTGTCACATTTCTGGGAGGCAGCACAGTGCAAACAGAGACCAGCATGGACACAAGCAAATGAGGCAGAATGCTGCTGACAAAGCCAGGTCTTACCTAATGACAGGGTATGAGGAAACCTAAACAGGATTTAACATGGTAGGGAAGACTCAGACAACCTCGCCTCCCAAACAGTGATGGTGCCCACAGCTCAGCCCTGAAAGGTAGGACTAGATAAGCCAACTGCCTTGAGTATGTCGGCGGGGGGAGAGGGGTGCGCACACATAATTCCCCCATCAGCTTCTCTAAAATTCCTCTACAATGGAGACACAAGGATGGGCTCAGTTAGCAAGCTTTGCTTAGTTATTAAGGCCACCAGGAAAGTGTGTTAAATGTGGCTTAAAGGCAACTGCCACCTGGCAGGCTGGCTGGCTGTCTGGGTGGGGAATGGCTGGTGGCAGAGGGGAGGCTGGAAAGGTAAATTAGGGCCAGATTATAAAGCACCTTGCGTGCCTTAGTGCAAGGCTTTCTTCTGCAGAACAATGGGGCAAACAGGCTTTTAAGCAAGAAAAATTAGCCTCTCTGGGTTTCACTTTCCACATCTGTAAAGGTGAATGTACTAGAATGTCCAAAGTTATGTCCAGCACTTAAATGAACCCTCATGTTTTGGTTCCATCTCCAATTTATTCTTCAGAACATTTTGCCTCAAAATAATTTCCCTGCTTACCTTTCTTCAGACAGTACCATCTGGTAAACAATAAATGCAGAAATGCAGATCAACTGAAGAAACTCATTAACATTTTGTGATCATGGACTTGTGTCAGACTGATTTTCAAAATTGAAACTCAGTCCCTTATTGCAGGATTGGTCTGGACTCTAAAATGTCATTGTTTGCATGTGATTGTGGTCATTCTACAGGAAGAGAGGCATGAGCAGGAAGAGCAAAAGCTGGGGTGACGTACCAGGAGGTTTTCCGGCTTGATGTCTCTGTGCACGATGCTGAGGCCATGGAGGTACCTGAGGGCGTTGGCCAGGTTGTACACCATGGCACTGCCATCGCGCTCGGTGTACTTGGTTGATGAGGTAATTGCATCAAAGAGGTCCCCACCCTACAGGACACAAAAGAACACATCAAAGCATCAACCATGGCTATCCCATGAAAGTAATAAAGACAGTTCCTCAGCCTGCAGTAGATTTTAATAATCCACTAAAATGGACAATTATAAACAAAGTTTCAAGGTAGCAAAACCCTTTTCTGATTAGGTCCTTCAAGGCTACAGTTAAGTTTTGGAATTAGGCACCAAGGAAATCTCTTGAAATCTCTCCATCGTCTTACTTTGACCAATTCCATCACCAGAAAGAGCTCAGTGGCCGTTTCCATCTCCTCAACAAGCATGATGATGTTTGGGTGCTTCACTCGGCGCAGGATGGACACCTCATTCTCAATCAGGTGTTCCTGTCAGACAAAGGGAAGAGAGAGCTGCGTTAGATGCCGCAGAAGCCTCTGCTTGGCCCTGTGTTCTGGAGAATGACATGGTCCGCAGACCCAACACCGAAGGACCTCCCTGAGCCTCCCTGGGTGCAGAGACAAAACAAATGCTGGCCTCGTTGATTTCCACAGGGACAGGCCAAGTCAGGGTGCCAGCTCACTGTCACTAACAAAGAGAAACAGACACCCTCCAAAACATCCCTCCGAAGGACCCAGTGGCTCTGTCCTGGCACATAAAACAGTGCCTTCTGGCCTCTTCACCTCTTCCTACACCTTAAGAGTCATGAGCTGCCAGCGCTTCGGCCTGCTGTGCTGCACCATGCGGCTGGAACCGCGTTTGGACTTCAGTGTGCTCTGAGACAAAGGCCAGACAGACGAGGAAACCTGGCATGCTCGTGGCATAGGGCGTGGGCATTAAAATGTGTTTGTTGTTTTAAACCAGTGCTAATATGAATTTGAAATTTATGTTGAAATTCATGGGGGAAAAAAAACAACTTCCCTCCTCTATGACTGGCAATGAAATCATTCACCAGAGGATGTACCGTATCATCTTGTATTTCAGATATCAGGGAACATACAGTACCGTGGGGACCACTAGTGGCCCCGTCTCATTTTCTCCTCTGAAAACACCACCTGCTTATCAGCCCTGGTGAGTCACGCAGTTGGGGTTAGCTCTATAGCAAAATGTTTACTCACCATGAATCATGAACAACTATTATTTCATTTTACCATGAGACACGAAAACCTCTCAATAACATCACATTTGTCAACCCTCATTAACTGTAATAATAAATTATTTTGAATTTAGGGTACACTCTGTAAAATTAGCTAATTGTCATCTGACACATTCCAGATACTTGAATATAGCTTTTATATAAAATTTACCTTATAAGAGACATCATTTGCTACCTAAATACACATATATCCATGCATGTGTGTATCCCTTATACTTTCCCTATTGCCTTTGCTATCATGAATTTCAGAACTAGGTTTAATGTTCCACTGCAGTGGGAACATGATTATCTTATCTCTAGTTCAAGATACTTTTTTATGGTTCCTCTCTTATCTTCATTCATCCATGTGTACATGGATTTGTACTGTAAACCATCTCAAATGCTTTCTGACAATAGCTGGAAGTATGAGTAGTAACAACAGCAAGCAACATGCAGAGAAGCTCCGTTACAATCTCCTGCACAGGGTGGGCTGTGTTTCCTGAGCATTGAATGCACTGCGTTTGTCCAAGTGGTCACTCAGGGAATGCTGACAGATGACAGGGCCAACGCTAGTCAGAGGCAGGGGACAGAAAAGAACAATCGCTGACCGGGAATCTGGTCACTAATTTGTCCATTGCTGCACCAGGTCCTCGGGTGACATCCCTACACTTTACCCTTAGAACAGCCCTTCGAGGCAGAAGGCAAACCTGAGGTTCCTGATATCCAAGCCCACATTTGTTGTGCTACACAGCATCCCCTTTCCAAGGGGACTGCTTTGGTAAAAGTCAGCTGGAATTTTTGCAAATGAAAATGATAGCTGCAAAGCTGAGCATGTTTTAAATTCCTTGAAAAGACAGGAACCAGAGGCTGTATCACATTGCGCTGGGCAGCAAGGCAGAACCACACCAGGCTTTGAGCGGGGAAGGGAAATCTATCCCTTAATGAGCAGGGCTGGGTAATCTTTGGCCGGCTCAGGGCTCAGCAAATGCTTCCAAATCTCCTGGGGGAAAAAAAACGGTGGTTCTCAGACCCTAATGCACCTCACCTGGGGGTCTGGGGACAGAGCTGCCTACCTGCGCCTGACCCCCATGCCCGAGTTACAGAGCTGCGGCCTCAGAAGCAGCAAACACCCCCTGGTGCCTCCCCAAGGACGCAGCTGTGCAGCCAGTCCCTGGTGGTTGGAGAGACAAAGGCCCCACAAACACTCCGCATTTGCATGGCTATTTCATAGCCTCTACCTCACGAGTGCCCAGCAAAGTCCTTACCCACACTAAAGGGCAGTTAGCTGGACTTCTGTGGCCATGTAAAGGTGAACCAGTGAATTTATTTCACTCTCTGAAGCTAAGACAACAGTGGTCACTGCCACTAAACTGAAAAAGGCATTTTTTAAAAGCTAAAAGGATTTATCACTTCAGTTCTCCCGCCTCCTCACCTCCCTCCTCCAAGCAGGAAATTTACCTGTTTGTGATGCTAATTTAGATTGACAACGGTGCGTATCCCCATCCCTGGAACCCAAGCACTCTCTCTGATTGGAGGTAAAGTAAGATGTCTACCACCTAAGGAGACTACACCTCCCCAAAGTTATCTTTTTCAATAAAAAGGCACGGCAGAAAGTCTTCTGGGGTGTACCATGGAACTTGCCCCAGGACCACCAACGGTGTCACATTTCAAATAGCGCAGCAGCGGTTTCTCTATCATTACTTATTATCTCAGCTCACTGCATCCTATTTGACAACGGCTGGTATGCTAAGCACACAGCAAACATCATGGGGATGTGGGAGCTCTTAGCCTTTGTCCCCCACCCCCCACTATGCCTGTCCAGTTGCCTATGAAGGAACTACAGCACAAGCAAAACAAAAGCAACGCAAGAAAATCTTTCCAAATGTTATCTTCCTATTTCTCATGGAACCCATATGTAATCTTTGCTTCTAATGCATAAAAATACTCTCTAGATTACATTTTCCAGGAGAATATTTCTAAATACAACATAAACATCACTTTTGTCTTGAACTGTGCTGAACTTACATTATTCGATCATCTACCATGATTTATGTTAAGTGATTCATGGTTTGACTCCCAATGATTTACATATGAATCATTGGATGGCAGTGTTCCCCGGTTGCGAGGGAGAGTGAATGACAAAGAAAACTGCTAACTTGGCAAAGGATACCCCTTATCTTTGGCCAGGGTGGTTTTTATCCTACAAAAAAAGATAGAGATAGACAAAAGCAGGAGGAGGAGCTGGAGGAAGAGAGGGAGGGAGGAGATTAGGGAATAAACAACTCTCCCAAACCAAACTAATCATCTTGTCTCCACACTTCCTAGCCCCATAAAACAGTCCTCCCCAACCCCCACCCCAGTCCTGTCTCGCTGAATGAACCTGGCTGCCCAAAGTAGAGAGGAGCTCCGCCCCCCCCCCTGCAGCCCACCCGTCACCCATCGCTGCCGGGTCTCCCTTCTCAACAGCCTCTGAAGCCCCCCACTCACCCCTACCCCCATTGCAGTCTCCCACCGAGACCTCTAGGCTTTTGCACAGGTAGTTTCTCTGTCTGGAACTTTCTTTCCACACTCCTTGGTGAATTTCTGTTTATTCCTCAGAACCAGGTTAGATCTCACCTTCTCTAAATAGCCTCTCCTGCTCAACCATGGCTGGGTTACCTGTGCCTCTTATTTGCCCTCATTGCTCTCTGCTTGCCCAACGCAGCTCTCACTCCTGTCCTGGAGATTTTTATTTACCTTGTTCTCCAGTAACCAGCACAGTGAGCCCTGGAGAGCTTGAGTGAATGAGTAAACACACGATGCCCTGCTCTTGACCAACACTGGCTTTATAGGGGTATTTCTATCGCTTGCTGAGGATAATACAGTCAGACAGAACATTCAAAGCACTGTATGGAATGTCTGCGGTACAGACAGAAAAGGTCTTACCACTGCAGTTAAGGACTCTGCAAGAGATAACTCTGGGTTATCGGGGTGCCTTTGCAACAGTCCCTACGAGGTAAGAGGCAGGGGGAGATTTCCCATACAGAAGAGGAAGCGGCATGAAGGAGGGGCAGAGGCAAAGTGAGGTGGCCAGGAGTCAAGGACCACCATCAGCTCCCAGAAGTTACTTAGTTAGAAGCAAGGACCAGACGCTCACGGGGCCTCCAGAGGGAGTGGGGATCTCAGGCTTCTGGCCTCCTGAACTGTGAGGGAATGAATTTCTGCTGTGGGACACCACCCACTCTGTGCTAACTTATTCCAACATCCTTCAGAAACTACCACAACATTCATTTGGATTTATGTCCTGCCTGGGCCCATAACACACGGATAACGAGTGCAAAATTGTGGGAAGAGAAGGAAGGACCACTTCTAAGCACCAAAATAGAAAGCTCAGAGCCTCGGACACTGTGGGAATCAGTAGATACTCATTTAGAAGGAATATTATTTAGAATATTAGTCGTGGAAAAACTCTTGAATTTACAAGCAGCATAGATTTCTCAACAGCTCCCATAAATCCAGTTCCAAGGCAAAGCTTGCCATCATCTCCTGTTCAGAAGACCCAAACACGCTGTCTGCGCTCCGGGCCCTTGCTCAGGCTGGCACGCTGTCCTCGCATTGCTTCCTGCTGAAGTCCCGCCCCCTGCTGAAGTCCCGTGAAAGGCTTCTTGCTCTATCGCGGCGGTGTCTTCACAGATCACCTGCTTCTCTCTCACATGCTTCCCCCCAGACTCTCATAATACTCTTTGCATCTTGCACACATATCAAATTTTAGGTAAAGGAGTAAATTTATCTAATAATGCTCATGTATACTACAGGAAAGCAAAGAGAAGATCAGAGTGGTTAAGGATTTTCCCCCCAGGTTGTTATTACATGAACAAATGAATACATTTGGAGAGGGAGGAAGGTAGACTGGCCAAGGTACAGGCTGAGTAACCAGCTGGCCCGGACGGCCAGTCCCTGCTGGCCTCAGTGCGACTGTGGGAAGCTGCCGAACCTCAATCTCTGTCTCTTTATCTGTAAAATTGGTACATCCATTTTGCAAGTCACTAAAAGTAACGTGCAAAGTTCCTATGTGTCCAAGCCTGGATAGATTATACATTTTAATAGAAGGCAGATATTACTTCCAGTATTTTTAATTTTCTGTGCACAACCCATAATGCAGATATGACCAACGATACCCAGAACAGTGGCTGAATGCCTCCCTCTACATTTTGTTTTAAAAAACAAATTCCCTACTTTTTCTAAAAATACAATCAAATGGGATAATCAGCTTATTTGGAACAAATCAAGTTTTGGAATTTTAATTTTATAGCGTCACCATGGAAATGCATGTTCCAGGATTGTGAGGAAACAAACAGACATATCATCATGAGCTACAGAAGGAGAATGCCATTCAGCAACAGGGAAAACAAGATCCAGTGCGGCCCCTATGCTTGTGCTGCAGCACTCAGTGCACTGGGGGCTGCTTTTTTTTTTTTTTTTTGCATAGAAAGATCTTTCTTTTAAAGATCATAATAAAATGGCTGCTTAAATTTTAATCAGATGGAAAATATCCCTACCCCAGCCTTTTTTTTTTTTTTTTTTACTTTTTAAAAAAAATAATACAGCTGCTTAGAACTTGGCTTCCGAACTCATGGCACAATCTGCCTCAGTCCCACACCACCGGGTACAAAGAGCGGCACCACCTTGCGTGCGGGGAAAGGCTTCGCAGCTGAAAAACTTAACATTATCATTAGAACAATAAGGAAAAGCACACAGAATGAAAGAAAATTGAGAAAAACCTTAGTTATTCAAAGAAAAGTGGGGCATTCTGCACAGATTGCTTCATCAGTTGTCACAGTGTAGTAAAAAAAAAAAAAACAGCGTAAGACAAATTTGTCTCTTGGATTTTCCATTCTGGTGTTCTAAGAAGATTTTTCTAAAACTTTACCATAATACAGGGCAAATAATGTCCCGTTTTTTTATTACAAAATCATAAGTATGTAATTCTGCAACATAACAATATCATACTCAAGCACACTATTTTAGGTGAAATGTTCAAATTAAAACTATAAATTATTACACCCATATTACTACCCTACCATCCACACTCAAGCAGGCATTGATCCTTCTGCTGAATCCTGTACTTTAAGTTTTCTGTTAAAAGTACACAAATTTGTAAATGCCCAGTGAAGACTAGTTTAGGAGTTCCATGGATATCAAATCACTACTATCACATAAAATCTTCTTAATTATAAATTCTCAGGCATATTAGTATTGTTAACAGTTAATGCATTATATTCTCATTATATGCTGGTACTTTTCTACATGTTTTCCATGCCTTAATTCAATCAACCCTCACAATAATCTTGTCTAAGGTACTAATAACAACCATGTTTTTGAAAGAGAAACAGAGGTACAGAAGTGTTAAGTAATTTTTCCACGGTCACACAGTAAAAAGAGGCACAGCAAGGATTAAACTTTATACAATGCAGCTTTACAGCAACATTGTTCAGTGGAATTATAATTATGATCTACATATTCAATCTAAATTTTCTAAAAGCCACATTAAAACACACATAAAGCAGGTAAAATTAGTATTACTTATTTAACCCAATGTATCAAAAATATTATCATTTCAACATGTAATCAAATACAAAAGATATGAGATACCTTACATTCTTTTTTTAGTACTAAGTCTTCAATTCTGTTATATATTTCTATACATATAGTATCTTTCAATTCAGATCAGCCACATTTCATGACCTCAGCAGCCTCATGTCCCTGGTCCTGGAGTAAGTTCCACAGCCCACACTCACTGCTAGGCTCCCAGAGTCTAAAAAGGTCTTTGTTGTCACTGTTATGGAATATATATAATTTTTTCAACCAGTTAAAATATCTGGATGGTCTGACTTTAGGTGGTGGCACACAGTGCAATATACAGATGATGTATTATAGAAATATACACTTAAAACCTGTATGATCCTATTAACCAATGTTACCCTGATAAATTTAATAAAAATTATTTTTTTTAAAAATCTCAGGACCCTAGTAGCATGCCTAGTTCCATCTGGAGTATGGGACAGAAGGAAAAAGTGAGTCCAACTGGGAAGCCAAATCTTCCTGGTGCTTCTGCACAGCTTCTGTTACAAAACAAACTAGCCCTTCAAGGATGTCTGTACAGTAAACACCCTTGGAACACAGAGGATCCCCCTCCAGGGCAGAGGGCAGATTTGTTTCCTGACCATGAAAACAAAAACAATGTCCTCCTCTGGGGCAAGGGTTGGCTAGATTTACTAGCTGCCCTCGCAAACTGGGGGGTTTCCCCAGCCCGGGGATCCCTGCTGGGACGCAAACCCGACTGTGTGCACAGGCTGCCCCTCCTGTGGGACCCAGCGCATGAGGGGACCAACACAAACATGGGGCTTGCGCCACGGGCTGGGCCACAAGGAATCACGGGGGGTTTTCTTTTCTTTTCTTTTCTTTTCTTTTCTTTTTTTTTGGTCTCTGGCCCAGGGGAGCTGTGCCTCCCGCCAGCAGCTGTGAAGCGGGGAGGCCACCGTGTCAGTCTGAGAGTGGGGTGAAACCTCAGACTCCTAGTGGCTCTAGACACACTTTTGGTGTGTTGCTGCGTTTTATTTCAAAACACGCATCTCTCAGAGAAGAGAACTGATGTTTTTTGATAGTGAGAGCCAAGCGCAAATCAACTTACTGTTTAGGATTACGGTTTCTGGAAATGGCGGGGGGGGGGGGGGGGGCGGGGGGGGGAGGGAAACTTCAGAGCGTCCCCGCCACTGTTATCAGAGGTCTACTCCTGTCACGGTCCCATCAGACCCCGACTTCAATGCCTTCAGCCCTATAAACACCTTCCCAAGGTGCTGCAGTTTCTTTTGCAAAGCAGTTATGTGGACTGTACCTTTCCGCAACACTTGGCTTTGTCTATGATCTTCAGGGCAAACTCCTTCCCAGTGGACCTAAGGAATGATCAGAGGAAGGCCATTAACGACGTAAGTCAAACATAGCATCGTCATCCCTGACTTCCTCTCCAGCACAGGGGGCCGGGAAGGAAGGCTGGCTTCCTCCTCCGCACGTCGGAGAGAATGCTGGGTGGGCTCAGGGAGAGGGATGCCTCCCAAAAGGAAAAAAATCCAAAGCTGCACTGGCAATTCACTTTTATAAATATTAATAGTGATAACATTATTAAGTAACTTACATATTAAAGGTATTTAAACTCTGCTGTATCAGACATGGACAAAAAAACTTTTTTCATACTTAAATCTCAAAAGAGGTCTCTTAGGGGGCAGAACAAAATTAGGAAAAAGGAATCAAAGTAGCTAAAAATTTCCTATTCTCTATATATCTTTACATTAATCTATTAGGTACTAACTAGGCCATAATTCAAAACTGAAGAGTCACCAGACTGTCAACATCTATTTCTCAGCCCAAACTCCATCTGGTCCCATCGTATCTGGACCTTTAAATGCCCATTTCTGGCACTAAAGAGATCATTTACTCGGACACAAGACTCTTGATGCTGTTATTTAACATGTAATCGCCTTCAGCATATTTTAATCTGAACATGCCAAAACCCATCCTTGAGAACAGGGACCAGCCCATCATGGAACTCTGCAGCAGCCTTGGACTATATTCGTTCTCTCAAGTTCAGCAGCCTTTGCCAGCCGGTCACCGCGCACACTGAGGCGGCCACCTTGGAAAAATAACTTTTATTTAAATTGCTTCCACATAGCATAGACCAAAGCCTGCCTCAGGTTTCTAACATGCCTTTAGATGTCATACTTCAGACGCTTAATGTATTACTTGGGAGGCAGTCTGTGTACCAGAGCTAAGCGAAAGGGCTTAGAGCAGTGGCCCCCAACCTTTCTGGCAGCAGGGACTGGTTTTGTGGAAGGCAATTTCTCAAGGGCAGGGTGGGGGGGGGGGGGGGCGATGGGGGTATGGACCAGCTGCGGAGTTCAGGAGGCAGTGTGACCTTAGGGTTCTTTTGCCCACCCCTTACCTCCTGCTTTGAGCCAGGTCCCTAACAGGCCATGGAATGGCTTAGAGGACAGGAGCTGGCCCAGAGGACCTGCAGCTATTTTGTGTATCAATTCAGGGAGCACTAAAGCCTCACTGGACATTTAGCAGAAGGGAACAACTGTAGTTACAAGAGCTTTCTGGAAAATTCCCCACAAACAGCAAAAATGACCTCTTCAATCAGGTCAGAAAGTAGCACAGAAACACAAGACTCTGTTCTGAGTCTTTTCCAGTTTTAATACTGTTTACAAAAAGCCCGGGATTTAATAGAATGGATTTCTTACCATTGAGAATTTAGGACCTTAAAATAAATCTGGGCAAAAAATATATATAATTTTAATATAGGCAAAAGTTTAAGATACTGCTCTTAAATAGAGTCAGAGTTCATGTCTCCTGAACTAGTGGTCTATGCAATTAAGTATTACATGAGAGGGTTATTGTGGGAATTAAATGAATTAATGTGCTGAGAACAGTGCCTGGTACAGATAAATGATATAGGAGATATTGTAAAAAATACATCTCATTTCCCATTTTTCTCTGGTCCATGGATGGGACCTGACATATTGCTCAGTCCAAATCCAAAGCAGGCCCATACTCTATTTGCATGCACATGTTTTCCCTGTTAAATTGCTTGCAGGTATGCAAAGCAGCCGCCCCGAGGGGCGACTCCCTCAGAAGACCTTTTATTCACTCAGGGAAAAATAAATTCCAAGGAGAAGTGTATGTGTAGGTGGAAAAATGAATATCCTCACTAACCACTCACCTGTCCACGCACTCTTTGACTACTGCAAAATTGCCGTCACCAATAACCTTTCCAATTTTATATTTCTCAAGAAGAGTCGATGATTCAGAGCACCTGTTTCCATTCACTCCTGCAAAAACGGATAAATGCAAAGTTGAAAGAACACATTAACATTTCATCTTGATTCCCAAATACTTGTCAAATAACAAGTTGCAATACATTTATTTCTAAATCTATGGTAAAACTAAGGAAAGTCTTTGAGCATACTGTCTGCTAGAATACCTGAATCATCGATTTTCTTTTGACTTCACTAGTTGGCCTCAGAAACCACCATAATCAATAAACATAACATATCCCTGAAATATCAGCTAAAATAAGTGATTAGCTTTGGGTCAAAAAGAATTCTAACCAAACTTTAAACATTTTTGTCAAAATTGAGAAAAAAGGAGGATAGAAGGGTATAATGTTGAGATATAATCTTAGAAATTTTCTTAAGATTTCTCAAGATTACCTAGAAAAGAAAATTCTAGCCAGCTAGGGTGTCTTGCTAAAGCTAATTCCTGGCTCAGAGTCCTCTTAAACAGGTATTGGTAGTAGGGGGTGCAGAACAGGAGGGGGAAGTGGTTAAGATCAACTGCTTTGCACAATGTATCCCAGCACATTGCAGACATCCAAGAAAGAAACACTTGTTAACTAATTGAGAGAAAGGAGAGTCTGCATTCAGGAGTCCAGCAGACTGCCTCAAAGGAAAAATAAACAAAGCTCAAGTCTACCCTTTGAAATTGGAACAGTCTAATTAACAACCCACTAGGGCTCAACTGGTGACATGACCACATCGCTGTTTAGGAAGATAATTTAGCACAAGTGGATGTGCAGTGGCCACCACATTCACACAGGTGACTTCCCTTAAAAAAGTAATCATCAGACTGAGAACTACCTTCAGGACTCATGCAACGATCAAGTTCAGGTCCACCATTTATGTTGGAAGAAGATCTGCCATGCGCAGAAATCTGCTGAAAGAGGAGAGGGACCATTATTTATCAGGAAAACTTTACAAACCTTTACCTATCTCATGCTTAGATAAAGAAAGTGCTTATACAATGTAAAAATATAACGATACAGAAATAGAGGAAGCATTGCCTTTCTTTTCATCTCTCCTGTCTTCCCATATACACATTAATATATTTTTTTCCTTAGATACAATGTTTTCTATTAGGATAAGATATCAGGAAAATTGGCAATGTGCTACTCTCTTTGATATCGTGTTACTTTGACTTCAATGAAATAAAGTAAAGGAGACTTATGCATCTAAGATCTACAAGGTACTTGTGAGTGGCAATACAAGGCTCGGAACTATAGATTAATCCAGAAAGTCAGCAATGAGTCCCCAGATGTCATAGCCACCCCTGTGGTTGACCGTAGGGAGTCTCTGCCATGGGCGAGCTGTCTCAGAACTCAAGCCCGTGACCCAGACTGCGCCCCCTCCCCCACCCCGCACCCCCAGCGAATTCAGGATCCGGCGCGGACCCTGGCTCATCCCTCTTCTCTCCTGACCCCGCGGGGGCAGGCATCCCTCTTGAGCACTGCAGGGGCTTTCATCACTAGGAACCACAGGGATATAAAAGATAAAACTAAAAGGTAGGCTCCAACTAACAAAAAGCTAAGCCCACATTCCAACATGGAAATATCTCTAGCTCTTAGGTAAATGAAAAGACTCACATTAAGACTATTATCCACCTTAAGTTTATTATTCTGTAGGCTTATGGAATTTTTTCTTAATCCCCAAGGGTTCTGAGATTTTTTGAACTCAAACTGTGCTCTTTGATCTTTAATTTTCTCCCTTCTCCACCCCTCCCCCCTTTCAGGAGTGTCAAGGGCAAAGGACCCACCAAATCTCCAGAAGCATCTTCAGCATTTTGGGCATTGGGATGCTTCCACACTTGCTTCTATGCCCAAACTCCCCTGCCCCATAACGGCTGTGCCTTCTTCCTCACTGCGTCCCCCACGTACAGCACAGAGGCTGGTACCCGCAGTACTTAACTCAGACTTGCTACACAAAAGGATAAGTGACACCCTTCCCAGGTTCCCACAAGCTGGAGACACGGGGTCTATGCTTCTCTGGGTGAAGTGGACAACTTCACAGAAGCTGAGTTTGGTTCAAAACCCAGGGCAGCCCAATACCTATGAGACATTCCTTCAAACAGGACCATCCAGAAGTTTTTCTGGAATAAAATACGAGCCTCGAGAATAAGAGACATGTGAACACAGGGCTGCTTCCTCAGAGCCCACGTCACCGCACCTGTGTGGACAACGACACCAGCAGCAGCGTGTCCTGTTGGGAACCCAAGGCCATGGGAAAGGAACGCTGGGATCCACAGACCCGCTCCTGTCCTGAGGGGCAATCACACTTCTCACAGGACTGCCTTCTTCACCTGGAGACAGCCGCAGTTGCGCGGGATACGGATGTGCGCGGGGGTCCCTTTCTAGCCGCCCTGACCTGATGGCAACGCCGCACTCCGCTGAACACCCGACTCCTCAGAATTCAATCATTTTGCTTCCGCACAATCCAAAGGAATCAGTCGACAATGAAAGTTTTTTTAAAATTCAGCATTTTCATTTGTTTTGTTATTTTATTGTTTTTTGCCACTGAAATAACAGGCAACTCCACGGTAAGCAGGAGTCTATGCTAGAACGTTTAAAACCAAAGCCCGGGGGGGCGGGGGGGTGCAACGGAACGGAAGTGAAAACCACCATCCCCCCCCTCCCCGGGCTCCCATCCCTTTGCCCGGTCCCAGAGCCTCCCGAGCCCGCCCATCCCATGCCTTCCTGCCAGGGGGCTTCTGCAGGCCAGTTCTGGCATCGGCCTGAGGGCCCGAGTGCCTCAGTGGGTCTTCGTCACCAACAGGATAGCCCCCAAACCTTCAGCATAGCAGGGTGCCTTCAGGTCATGGTTTGTCCCCATAGCTATCTGTCCAATTTGTTTCCACTACTTCCTCACCCTGAGAAAGACACGAGGAGACCGAGCAGGTGGTAGAAGCCGATTCTTTGGTGACTAAAAGATAGTGGCAACTGGGCTGCAATCTGAGCCTCAGAGGAGGGCCTAGGGGCAAAGGAAAGCCTACTTTCCCATGTGCCTGACAAAGGCTTCGTTATATCACCAAGAAATGTAGCTTTCTTAGCAAATAAGGGCAAAAAAAGTTTTTCAAAATTCTCAAATGGAATGTTTAAAAAAATTTTTTAATACCGAGTTAACAGGTGTGACATGTAACTACCTATCCATATATGTTCCTTTATTAGAAAAGAAAGTGTTCGTGAAGAGGAGGAGACGTGAAAAACTAAGGGGAATCACTTCATTCCAGCACTGCTGATGAGACAGTCCCATGATGAGACACAGGCACAGTTTCCCTCTCCTCCCTCAGCAGCCCCCCTGTGCCGGGTGTTTAGAGGCTACACATGTGAAGGGACATGCTCATTGCTGCCCAGATGTTTCCATCTTGCAAAGAGGCTCCTGTGTGCGCGGCAAACCCTCCCGGGCTCTGGTTCCCACAGCTCCGAGGCCTGCGAGAGCCGCTGTGGAAGGTCGCAGTCTGCGCTCGCAACACTTGAGCCGCACAGCCGGTGATTAAGTTCACTTGACCTCCCCGGAATGAAGCTCGGTGATCCGAGGTGATGCGAGAAAAGCTGGGCATTCACCAAGATCTCTGCACCCAACTCAGCGTCTGTTGTGAACGTCGAAGCGGAGGGTTCCCAGTGTCCCGGGAGACACACAGACAAAGAGCAACGAAAACCTAGGGGATGACACTATGCCTACACAATTCTCCCCGTTTTCCAGGCGCAATTGACCTACGCGTCTCCCCATCCTTCGTAAGAAAAGCATTCTCGTATTGAGGTAAGGACTAAACTAGCCCCAGAAAGGTTCAAATATGGCATTCCTGATGAAACCTGTCCCATGTCCACTGTCTAGCTAAGAACTGTTGTTAAACTCTCTTAAAACGCTAATGAGGTTTCCTGCCCCATCAGCACCTCGGATGCTGAGGCAGCGCAAAGAGTGAGCCAGGATGCTGCCCAGGAGGGAGGTTCTCTTCAGCAGAGCATGAACGGATGACAGCATCTGGGCTCTTTCAGGAGGGCTTCCATAATTACTAACCGGTTCAAAGAGGGGGGCTGGTGCTTAGGGGCAGGGAAAGAGGGGGACACGTTTCCTGAGGAGGTCCTGATTGGCTGAGGAGGGGAGGTGATGAAAAGCTCGTGGCCATGTTGCGGGGCACCCCCCTGTGACCTGCACCGCTGCCCCACCCAGCTCCTCCTCCGCAGGAGCCGCTCTACTTTCAGGAGGCGGCAGGGGAGGGAAATGCACAAGAGTCTGCTTCTGCTAAGAACTTTCTCAAAAAAAAAAAAAAAAAAAAAAAAAGACAACAGAACAGAAAAAGCTATAAAGTGTTCTCAACTGCCAGCATCGTTTAAAAAGGCATTCGTGGCTGAGTGAGTACATTTGATAATGAGGAACATTTCAGCATTCTGCATTTTTAGCCAGCAAGTTAAGTCAGAGTGTCCTATATTAATTTGGTAAGTAGATTATTACAATCTCTACAAAACTTAAAATTTAAAGAGAAGTGGTAAGTACTGAATTTTAAAAAGTAGCAAAAATGCCTCTATCAATGCATTACAGCATATAACTATTAACTTTTGAAGATAACACCACACATTATTTTGACTTTTCCTGGAAGGAAGAACTCGAACAAGATCTAGGAGATATTCTTGTGTAGTAAGTTGACTTTCTTGAATGCATCTTGGAAAATGGCACTATGATTCCATCTTTAAGTGGCCTACTGTAGGGGCCAGAAAGATTTTTGCTAAAGGGCCAAAGAGGAGTATTTTAGCCTTTGCAGGTCATATGGTCTCTGTCACAATTACTCAGCTCTTCTGGTGCAACATGACAGCAGCCACAGACCACATATAAACAGATGAGCACGGCTGTGTTCCAGTGAAAGTTTGGTCACAGGCAAATCTCTGGTCTACAGGAACTCTCTTGGGAAAGTTTTTCCTCCATCATAACACTTTGAAACCTAGAACAGAGTAACCCTCAGGTACTGTTGCTTTAAAACAGCAGTTCTCAGTCCTTGGCTCTACATTAGGAAAGGCTGTACCTACTAGAAAGATTTGAAAAATTCTATTGCCAGGCTGTATCCCAAATTAAAGAACCCTCAGGTGCAGGGCCCAGGCACCGATATTATTTTAAGCTCCTGCGAAGATCTAACATGCAGCTGAGGCTGAGAACCTTTGTGGAGGAAGTTTCTGGCAGCAAGTGTAATTAACGGTTCAGCTACCTTAAGTTCTCTCTGTCACGCATCCAATAATCTAATAATTGCAACTCATCTGTAGCCAAAGAACAACTTCCTCTTTGTAAGAAAAGGGAAGACAACACCCATTACAATTCATTAAATGCATACTTTGTGCCAAGTCCTGAAATGAGTACTTTACCTTTTATGAATTATCATCATTGTATCCATTGATTTAGGGAGAAACTGAAGCTCAGGGAGGTCATAGAACTTGTACAACCACCACCGCAAATGAATTTAAACCCAGGTCTGACTTCAGAGCACAGAGGCAGCTCGGCTGGTCTCACACAGTGCCCTCCTCCAAGAAGAACAGGAGGGGAGAAGTCATACAAAGCTCTTAATTAATCAGGGGGTGCCACCCAGCAGCAGAGTCACTGATCAAAATATTCATTGTGGTGTGTTTAGTACATGCTGTCAGATCACAGAACTATAGTCATATTCCTGTAATTTATCATATAATACACAAATTGACAAATAAAGTGGCAGCCTTTCCTCATAAAAGAGAGCTTAAGAAAAGAAGACCTTTGAAATGCACTAAAATTTTTAAATCGGTATATTAGATATTACTTGCAAATAGATTTTGTTTCCATTATCATTTTTGTGGCTTTTTAAAAATAATTTCAGAAACATCAATTCCATTCATTACAAGGAAAGCCAATGTAAATTACTATAAATGCTGAATTAGGCATGCATTTAAAAACAGGAAGCTTTATCACTTTTATATTGGAATTTGTGATCATTTACTCTGAAATACTTGAGTACTTCAGAGTAAATTAGCTATGTGAACAGTTCATCTAAATCGGCACCTAGGGGTTGGTAACATACAAAATATTCGCATCTGTAGCTGTACGTTTCACTTGGATTCATTTGGCAAACTTAGTGGGCTGTGAGGTTTGTGACTGGTTAATAGTGGAGTGTATTGGTTAATAGAAGAGTGATAAAGAGAACCCCCTGCTGACGCACGTCCAAGGTGAAACACCCTGGCCAGTTCAGCGGCCCAAGAAACGGGCTCTGCGGAACCGGCTGAGCGCACCCTCCGGTCCCACTGAGTCCCGCCGCCACCTCAGGTGACTGCATGGCCCGCCCACGCCAGCGCGCAATCTCAGCACATCCCCATAAGTGAGCTTTTCAAGCACAGTGTTGGCTTATTAGGTTTTGAGTAGCAAACAGATGGTCCGGCCATGTCCATCTGCTAAAAATGTCTCGTGCTTTCACTGTGAGGTGTCACTGATTCCCAGGACACCCGGTGGTGGAGAATGTCTCTTCAGTCCCAGGTGTGGAGGCTCCCGGTGTCTGTCTGTCACCAGCGCAAGACAGTTCACTGCTGTAAGCTCTAAGTCTTAACTTTTACCTCTGTCTAGTCATCTCTAATGCTCTAATGCTCCGCCAAGAAGAATTTCTGGTACTATCACTTTCATAAAGAAGGGGCCTTTAAGATTAACACACGTGGCTTATGTGCAAATAAAGTTTTTACAACTGATTCTATTTATACGCTGGCAAACCCTCCATTCTCTCAAAGGTGTGCTTCAGCCTAGTGGAGTCACTTACCCACCAAATGTGTTATTTACTGAGCAATTAAAATGTGCAAATCACTGTCCTCACCCAGAGTCTGAGGTTCATTAAGATGATTTATTTTGTTAGGGCACTGAAGTCTTCAAAACTGCTTAGTCTCTCTTCTATTTGTTTGTTTTTTTGATTCTGTCAATAGAAGTGATTCCATTCAAAGGTGAAGTTACCACCCAACCTTTCAGGGGTAATAAAAGGGATATAAAACTAGTCAGTCTCTTAGTACTGAAGATTACTAACCAGTTTTAAATACCAAAGAAAAGCCAAAGCTCCAGGGAAAAGCAAAAACATCTAAGGTCAGCAGCTACTGTGGATTTACATTTCACAGCTTCGAAAAGAAGTTTTGAAGGTCATCGGGTCAAAGAGGTACATTTAGCTCTGCCAATCATGATGAGATACTACCAGCCCTTTCATCACACTTCACAAATCTGGAAAATCTTTCACCACCGGCAGACCCAGGAGACATCATCAGATAAAATATCAGCACACCAGACAGTTTATAATCTCAAGATGTTGGATAATGTTCCAAATGTACTTTTTTTGTTTCTCCTATCAACCAAGAAGAATGCTCACAGTAGACAGCCTCTGGGCATACACTCCAGCATCAAAATAGGAGACGTTTTATCCTTCGGTGTCCACAGACGAGCCCCTGACTGAAACCTGAGGTTACCACAGCCCTGAAAGTCTTCAGCTGGGACACGGATGATGAATTAAATTTCAGGGAAATGCTTTCTTCATCCATCTGGCAGCCGATGACACATTTAGTACTCTTTATTGCCTATCTGCCCCAAAGAACATGCGATGATTTAAGCATAGGAAATATTCCCACAGGGAAAGTCATCCGCTGGATGGAAGGGGCTCCGAGGAGCTGGGGCAGAGGAAGCAGGAGAGGGTGGGCTGAGGTCCAGGGGGAACGGAGGGTCAGGAAGATGGGATAAGAGCAGAGAACGCCAGTGGCGGCGGGATTCTAGGACTAGAAGGGGAGAGAATAGAATGGGCAGGGAGTGAGGGGCCTGGAGAACAAAAGGACTGGGAGGAGGACTCGGCAGTACAGCTGACGGATGGAGAGAGAGGCTTTCGTGGCCATCCCAGAGGACGTGGCGCAGCTCGCCCCTGAGGGAGCAGGGCTGCCCGAGTGGCAGCTGAAGGGGCGGAAGTGGGGAGAAGGGAGTGGTCGCCAGCCTCCGACATGGTGCCCGCGCGCCTCCCCTCCGGTTTTCAGGCCCTTGCGCAGCATCCGACCCTCCAAACCGGGCTGTGTGCGCCCTGTGACTGCAAAGATATTAAGGGAACGATGGTGTCTGACATGGGCGGCCAGGTCACAGAAAGGAGAGTTTCTGGGAGGCTCTCTCCCAGATCTCCTGCTCCGGGGAAAGCCAGCTACCATGTTTGCAGGGGGCTCGGGCCAGCTCTGGGGGCGCACATGTCAAAGAACCGAGGCCTCCTGCCCAGAGCCAGCATGAGCCTGCCCCACAGGACTGAGTCACCTTGGAAGGGGACCCCCTATTCCTAGTGAAGCCTTCAGAGGACCACCACTAGGGCACATCTTGATCACAACCTCATCAAAATTCTTAAGCCAGACCACCCTGGTAAGCTGCTCCTGAATTCCTGAGCCACAAAACCCATGTGAGAAAATAGGGTTTTTTTATTGTTTAAAAAAATAGGTTTTTATTATAAACAACTAAAAAAAATAGTTATTTTATATTATTTATTTTTTTTACATTTTAGGTTAACAGAGAGCTACTGGAATTACCAAAGGGTTACTAACAGGCCGGGAATGCGGCGAGAGGGCAGGAAAGCAGGGGTGACGGCTGAGCTGGGCGGGAACGTCGGCACGGAAAAGCGGGGGCGGTAAGAACGTCGGGAGTCCGACTTCTTTCACTCCTCTTTCCTTCTCCTACACTACACTGCGTGTCAATTAAAAAAAAGAAAGATTTTTATTTCTTTATCTTTAGAGAGAGAGGAAAGGAGGGAGAATGACAAGAAGAGAAACATCGTTTGGTTGCTGCGCGCCCTGACCAGGGACTGGCCTGCAACCCAGGCAGGTGCCCTGATTGGGAATCAAACCAGCGACCTTTCACCTCATGAGGTGACACTCACCGACTGAGCCACATGGTCAGGGCTGCAGGTTAAATTTTTAGGAGGTGAAACTCCCCTCCTGTGAAAACAACCTGGAAAACCCCAAGGCTTGCAATAAGAAAGAACAACAAAGCTATTCTCAGGCTTTCTCTGTATTTAACCAATTAATCTCAGCCATGTGCTGTGGGTCCTAGTAATCCCCTTTTTACAGAAAAGGATGATGTGACTTGCCCACGGCCCCACAGCTAAGTGGGTGGCCAAGTGAATTCCAATCCCAGGCCCTCTGGGAAATTTTAATTATGAAGGAGGGCAAAGGGAAGGCAGAGTCCCGGCGAGCTCCGCCCTCTTGACACGGGCCCAGGACAGGCTGGCGAGAACCGGCCCTGCAGCAAGGCCGCAGGCTCCGGCTGCCTGACCGCAGCAGGCCGCCCAGCGCCGCCCGCGGGGTGGAGGGAGCTTGTGGTTGGCCTGCAGGAATGCCTCCTCCCCAGGGGACGCCCATCAGGAGTGGCATCACCCTTCAGGAGAGCCAGGCTCTGGGAACTCATACAAAAGCAAAGCCACATTCTTAACACCTAGGGACTAGGTTCTGCGGAAGAGGCCCAATGGGGACTTGCCAGGTGGCCCTAGCATCTCATTTTGTCACCTTTTGGTCTGACCGTGTGCTGTTTCCGACTGTGTTGAACAGCTTGGCCTTGGAGGCTAGCAGTGGTTATGAGCCTGAGCTCTGCTTCCAAATGCCAGAGGCGCCACCCCACCCCTCACAACGGGGCTCCCGTCACAGACCCACCATGTAGCATCATCCCATGCCCACGTACCCATGTGTTTGCTGGGCCTGGACTACTGCTTCCTACCTATACCACCCTTGACACCACTCGGCTCCACTACCGGCTTCCAAAGAAAACCAAAAACCCTAACCTATTGTGATCTTTGTCATCTTACTAGAGCTTTATAGGATCAGGTTTAAGTGCTGAGCACACAGTACAGACAGACCGTTTCACCTGAAAAGAGCTTTCACTGGCTACCTATTAGTCGCCTCTACCCCCAAGTCTCCCAGGAAGAGCTGTCAACAGGCAGTCTCTGTCTTTCTGCCTCCCTCATCCAGCCGCCCCTGCACCCCAGGACTGTTTCCCCCTTTTCCCAACTTTCCCTTCCCTGTTCTTTCCCTAACCTCCCCACCCCTTTTCATTCAGAGCATTTGTGCAAACCTAGACCCAGGACCTCAGCACACAAACCACCCCGGCCCTCTCCCCCAGGGAGACAGACACGGTGTAGCTTCTCCATAATAACCGCGCACACTTCCTCCCGGGGGCCTGGCTGGAGTCACAGGCAGACGCGCCAGCGAAAGCGGGGCGAGTCAGAGGGTAGAGACACAAGCCCGGAAAGGCTGAGAGAGCCCAGCTGGCCAATGGGATCTTGAACAGCACACGTCTCTGAACCTCAGTTTCTCCAACTATTAAACAAACACTAAACTGAAAGGAAGGTCCAACACCACTTCCAGGCTTCACATTCAACGGTTTTAGGCAACTATCCAGCAAAAGCAAAACATTACGACTGAGGTACAGCTTGCCCTGAATGGTCCTCAAGCCTCTCAGGTTCAGGTTTAAAGAACCTTAATTACTTGGTCCCCACCCTATGGTCTTACAGTGCCACCCTGCAAGAACTATTCACAGTGTGAAGAAAGCTTTGCTTCCTCTCTTGACTCCGGTCCAGCCCCTCGGAGAGCACAATCCTTTAATGGACGCATACACATGGAGCAGGGCTGTCTTACTCCCAGGGATGTGGTTGAGAAAACTACGAGTACTTGTTGTAAAAGGGGGGCTGCTTTTGTCTTTCCCATCATTTGCAGTGAGCAGACAGACATGCCATTGACACTCTGTGGTCGGAGGTGGAACGCTGCACCACCAGTCTATTTCCATTTTCAGCTCCTGCAGTGTTCCTGCCAAAACACCGAAATGACTCCCAGAAACTGGTGCAAAGAGGGGATAAATGGTGACGCCACATCAAATTCTGCTTACCTTTGACTTGCTGGCTTAATTCCCCCCTAAGTAAAACCCAGACAGAAAACAGCAGCAAAACCCATCTGCCCGAAGCTGCGTCCTGGCAGACGAGAGGCAGCTCCATCAACCCCTCCTGCACTTGCTCTTCTGGCTTAGCTTGCTTGCTTTTGTCAACTCCCTGATTCTCTGGAAAAAGATTATCTATCCCCAAAGCCATTAAGCTTCTAATTAGGATAAATAGTGGTAAAAGTTCCTGCCCATGAAAACCAGTTGTCCATTGTCAGACATTCCCTCTTAATTGATCTTAATAAGCTATTTTAAATGAAGGGGAAGAAAAAAGCATAGTACTAACACATGGTAATTATCTGTAATTCTCCATTTGCAATGTCGCTGAATAGAGAAAATAATGCAAATGTGGACAGATGCTGATGAGAGCTTTACAATGACATTGAAATTAGGGTTATTTTGTACAGTAAGTTACATGACTAAGTTGCAGTATTTCAAAGGCAGATTTTCATCCCAACGACAATATACACCACTAACTGCTGGGAACTGTAAGATGACGAAATTTCCACAAGGCGTCATGACCTATGGGAATAGGCAGGGGTAGCGATGTTTAACACTGTGTCCTAAAAGCTGATCCGTGTGACAGGTACTCTTTTGGATGCTAACATTTAATGTAAAATTTAGAGATTCTACATCAGCTTTAAAGGGATAAGAGAAATAGCCTCCCCAGTCTCCTAGATAGGGTTTGTTTGTTTGTTTTCCAACTTAGAAGAACTATAATCCTAGCATTTTTAGTGGTTGTTTAAAATCAAGCATCTTTATTTTACAGATGATTTTCGGGGGGCGGGGGCGGGAACCACCACCAAGAGGTGTCATAGTTGTTAGCAAAACCCACAGCCCTCAGGTGAGGGTCCTGGAAAAATCACTACTCTTTATTTTACTGAAAACTTCATTTCACCTCCAGTAATCAGCATTTCTCTTTATCTTTTTCGATGTCAATAAGTAAGCCGTCGGAATTTACTGTGTGCTAAAGGCTCAGGTTACGATAATAAGACACACCTAGCATAGAGAGAATAATAATGCAAGCTCTCAGCAATCATACAAATCATCACATTTTTAAAATTCCATGAATCTTCAAAGTCCAGAAATGTGAGTGATCCTGTGGGAGTGTGTACGCATGTGTGAGAGAGCAGGCGTGCACTCTGAGTATTAAGCAGCCCCTTCTATGAGTATCAATAAAAAAGGACAACGCTGGGTTCAGAGTTGAAGATGGGCTAGGAAGAAAGATGCGAGCCCAGGTTACCAACAGATAACAAAAAAGGGGGAAATGACAATGACCCTGGGCGAGCGGGGACTAAAGCACCAGCCTGGGAGACCACGTGCAGCCCTAGGTCAAGGCCCCCAGCCCTGCCCAGAGCAACAGCTTGGGGCAAGATCCCAATGACCTTTGCAGTGGCTCCCTGGAAAGCTCATGCTGCGTGTGTGATGCTGGGTTCATAATGAGCCACACTAGGAGCTACTTGTTTTTACTTTAAGATAGGACGAAACAACTGAAACAAGAAAAGAGGTCAATCTCTAACAGTGAGGAATTGTAACCCGCCCCACCATTCTTTTGACATTGTTTCTGTAAATGCTGACTCTGACTACTACCTTGCTTATATATAAACACATTTGTGTACAAATCCTGGGAACTCACTTCAAAAGATACAGACTCCGGCCTTCAGGCATCCCAGCTCCAGGATATTGGCTGACCTTCCACTGTGGAGCCAGGGTGACATAAAGCTAGGACGATGCACACTGCACCTTGACTGGCCTTATTGGAACGGACTGTGCTTGTCTGCACCTAGAGAACTTTTCAACCGCCTCCCTTGATCGCTTGGTTCTGCCTCCCCTCTCTCTCCTTGTAAAAACCTCTGCCTGGACTGAGATGTTACGATGGGCTTTGAGACATGAGTCCCCCATGTCCCCAGTATTTGAATAAACTTTTTTCCTTCACACCAGCACCTGTCTTTCAAGTACTGGCCTTTGAAGCAGCAGGCAGCTGGACCTGTGTTTGATTACAAATCAACTTGAGTTATTTTTACTTTAGTTCTCTTGAAAGTTACTCAAAAACAGTGTACCTTTTATCTATCCTGGGGAAAATAAATTGGGGAAGGGGGAAAGCTGAAAATATTTTGCTTATATTACTGAATTTTAATTTATATAACTTTTTTTGGAATTGACAGTTAAGAATTCCATTCAAATCCTATTATGGACTGACCTAAGCCAATTTAGCACTTCAGGAAATGTCTGTTTTTTTAATAAAAAATAAGGAGCTTCCAGCATTCTGAGGTAGGGGAGAGCTAGGTACTTTAATTCCCAAGTCTGTTTAATCCAGAGGCGTCCCAAATGGGTATTTATCCTTATCCTAAAGGAACATGGATTTTTTTTGTGTACTTATTTTTGACTTTATTTTTATTGTTGAAATATCGTTGTCCCTATATTTCCCCCTTTGCCCACCTCCACCCAGCCTCAGTACAAAGCCTGCCACCTACATAAGCAAGGAGACACAAAAAAACAGGCTTTTTCTGAAGGGAAGTTTTTTGATTTCAGGCACTTAGATGAGAACAATTCATGTTCACTCTGGGGCCGACCCAACATTCTCAGGGCAGGACAAGCAAACCTTGGGGTTGTGTGGAGAATGAAGTCCTGTGAGAACTGGGGGTCACACACCTCGCTGCTCTGAAGGGGTGAGGATGCTGGGCTTCCTTGCTCCTAATTCACTCAAAGGTGGGCGGGGATGGGGGGAGCTCTCACTGTGTATTTTACTAATGAAAACTGCTTTTCAGCATCCTTAAAGCAAAGAAAAAGCACTCAGATACCAACCAACTTTGGAGAATGTATTCCTAATGAGGGTATTTCCATTGTCAACAAAACACACCAGGAAAATGGAAGTTAATGAAGACATCCGTATGGGTAAGGAAGGCACGCTGCATCCCTCCATCTCATCATTTCTACCAAAGGGAGCTGTCAATCTTTAACCTCAGTAATTCGCTGCTATTTTCCCAGGAACACTTGCTCTTGTAAATTTAAAGTATTGAGAGCTGCTAAGTCAAATTAAGTTAGTTGAAAGTTTTCAAATTTGGTTTCGCTCATCATTCTTCTATTATATAAAATGCTTAAACCAACGGGTAATCATGTTAAGTTACTGTTTATATAGTGCATCACATTGGAAACCTAACATTTATTTCTAGGTCCTTCCCTAAATGAACATATTGTTCTTGTATTACTACTTGTGTATATAAGAATCATACTAGTATTTCACTCTTTCACAAAGTCAAATTATATTAGTAATATCAAAGTTGTGATCCAAAATAAGATTTTTTAAGAAGAATCATAGAGGTTCTCCAAGTCATCATCGCCAGTCATTTTGCTAGTAACAGGAATACTACTGATAGTATTTTACCACATGTTATTTCATCCTAACCACAACCTTATATTCCCATTTTAGAGACTGGAACAGTTCAGCTCAGAAGAATTAATTAGGTGAGTTGGACAGTATTACAAAATGAAACAGACGCAAGGTCCAAAGCCATGACTTCCTGGTCCCAATCCTGATCTCTTCCTGCTTGATTTGTTACTGCATCCAAGCCCCTGAACAAATTAAACTACTAGACTATAAAATGCAAAATAACAAAATCACACAAACATGCCACATAGGCTACTTCATACCTTTAGTCCTCTGAAACTTCCTGGGCTAGTTGGAGAGGAACTGGAGGATTTCGTAGATTTAGGAGTGGAGAGCTGGCTGCTTGGAGTTCCGTTAACTGACCAGGAGACAGCAAAGGAGAAAGCGGTCATTAAAACTCAAGACAAGTGGACTGTGTGAAGACACTAAGCACATGCATGAAGCCTCACTTAAAGCTCAAAGCATATGGCAAATTAGCAAAAAGCAAAATAATGTAGCTTATTGTATTACAGACAAAGTATTAGACAAATATGGAGTGAAGCTAGGATTATTTTCAGTAATAGCTTTCCAAAAGTGACATAAACACAGGTATATAACATTATCAAACTAGAGATGTGAACAAGAACTTGCCCATCTAGGGTAGGGAAATGAATGGCTATTATTTGTGTGATGCTTTACTAGGAAGACCTCCCATGTCCACTATCCTGGCACATACCAACCTGAATAACCATGATGTTCTATGGCCTCCCAGATCAGTTCCACTATAATGCAAACATTTTCTATGTACATTCTTATTGGAGAGGGAAAACTACTGGCCACTTTCCTTGTAATATCTACTGGTTTGAAGGCCATAAAAAAGTCTTCAACTTTTTTATCTAGATTAGTTATTTCTAATTCCTTCTATTTTCTTTTCTTCACAGATTAATTTCCCCATTCGTTAGCAAATCTTGGTGGTTTTTTACACACCCTCCTCCAAACTTCCACATACTTCATAGGTCAAAAGTTCAATTGAGAGCTTCTGTTAGAAACAGTCTGGCCACTGCGGTTTACAGGGAAAGGTCAATCGTAGATTCTAACTATAGAACGCTGGCCAAACAGTTCAGCATGACTCATGCATGTTCCTAATTGTATCTCCTGGATCCATTTTTGCTGTAATGTCACAAAGCTGGTCCTTAACATCTAGTAGTGGTGTATTTTTTTCCCCCACTTCTAAGAAGTATTTATAACTCTTTTTATCGTGAATCTTCAATGCTTTTGCTCAAAGTAGATGAAAACTGCCATTTATCTCTATGGGAAGAAAAGTCCATCTCCTTTCCTTTAATACAATGGAGCAAACAACTTTTATTTTAAATGATGCCAACAAGTATAAATAGCAAAATGCAGACATAAAGGTCCTTATTATGTGATTCCAAAAGGTGAGCACCAGTCCTCAAGTGGAGCAGAAGTCCTGGGTCTGTTGTTTGTGATTGGATAAATCATATGTACACAGGGTTTGATAGGGGCCAATGAAGTCATGCTTGTTTATTGTACTGCTCATTTTAAAAATTCAGTGAAAATGAAATTTTTTTCTATTTATTTTTGAATTACCAAATGAAGATGACTTTTTTTTCTATTTTTGAATTACCAAACATTTTTCTAATTTAAAACCATCAAAATAATTATCAGTTATTTACATTTAACAAATCTGTGTGGGTATTTAGAGTGCAAGTACAACACAACTAACAATCTAATTAATTGAAAACTTTTAAGAGAATTTAAGAGCCCTGGCCAGTGTGCCTTGGTTGGTTGGAACATTGTCCCATAAACGGAAGTGTCATGGGTTTGATTCCTGGTCAGGGCACATGCATGGGTTATGGGTTCAGACTCAGGTTGGGGCATGTGCAAGAGGCAACCGATCAATGTTTCTCTCTCATATCAATGTTTCTTTCCTCCTCTCCCTCTCTCCCTTCCACTCTCTCTAAAATTAATGGACATGTCCTTGGGTGAGGATTAAAAACAAAAGAGTATTCAACAGTCCTGATTTTTTAATCAATTAAGTTCAATTTCAATTAATGTTAGAGCATTTTAAAATTTTCTTGCAAAGGGAACTGGTGGTAAGAATTCACATAAAATAGAGATTATGAAAAATGAATTATTAAATTTGCAGTGAGTGGAAAGTTTTTCTTCTTCATTCCATAGAGCGATCTATACAGGTCACCAGTTTAGCTTTCAGTATGATTCAGACACCACACATATCAAAATCTTCCTTGGAATGATGACAGAAAAAGGACTAATGGAGAAAAATAAATTCCTGCAAACAGTGATCTCTGTAGCATACCAATCTCCCGATAGTTTCTCAACAAAACGTGTTGCCAGGGATTTACCTGGTGTCAGTAACTACATGGCCATATTTTCCCCTAAGCAACTCTCGACCTAAAGAGAGATTAAGCCACATGTAGCTCTCTAAATTCCAGATAGCATCTGGCAGATTCTAAAAAGATGTTGTCTAATGAGTAGTCCTTAATATCATTTCCTTACACATGTGCCCTGAGCCTTTGGGAGGGCACGTGGGACCTGGGACAGGGCCACACTGTGCGTTCTCCCCTGACACTGCGGCCACCGGCTGGAGGGCGCACATGACCAGCCAGCATGGTGATGCTCCCATGCCTTTACCACACCCTGATTCTCTCTCATGAAGGGTTTTTTCCACCTTCCCCTCAACGGTAAGGTAAGAAGTATACTTGGGGACTTGACTGTTTGCTTGTTTGTTTGCCCTACTTTTTAAAATACTGGTCGATTATGAAAAAGAATCACAAGCTAGAAACCTAAAATGAGAATTCTGAAGATGCCAATCATGGTAACTATTTACCTGCTTATGTCTTCCAGATTAACGTCTGTGTGCTTATTACACACTATTTAGCTATTACAATCAATTAGTTTTGATGAGGAATTGAGTCAACTAGACGACTTTCCTTATGAAAGTGTTTCTGTCCCAAGACTGAAAAAGTACAATATTATGTTTACAAAGTTACTAGGTCTGTTTGAAATTCCAATTAGTCCCCTGAAATTTTTTAAATGGTAAGATGTAGACCACAGCTAAAGCAGTCTATAAAAGCAAGTTAGACTTCTGGGTTCTGTGGCTTTTAATAATACAAAACTCTTTCCTTGCTGGAACAGAGAAGGCCATATGAATAAACACAGAGGTGGGCAACAGTAGGCTTACAATTGTGAGTATACAAAACACAGAGTTAATAAGCTGTTGTAATAATCATAACCTGCATGTCTTTTTCCATATGAGCAAATGTAAATCTACTTTTGCCCACCCCTGTATAGTAACTTTTCTTCAGAATTGCAGTGAAGTACCAGCAACTGCTTTGGCCCTCAGTATTCTGTAACTGCAGTGTGTAGTGAACGCACTTTTGAGTTAACCTCTTACAAAGAACTGCCTGCCCTCAGAAAGGTGTTTAAATATCCCACAACTTTTACTTATGTAAGATCTATTCTATTGACCCAAATCCAAATATGGACTCAGTTAAAAATTGGGGGTACTGGAATGCAAAGATTTCCTTGAATCAATTACTTACCAAGCATTCCAAACTCCAGTGTAAAAAGTTTATGCATTTATTAGGCTATGTTATGAAGCAGTTGGTCTGTGAGACAAATGTGCCTTGAGTTCAGTATGTTAATTTCCCTCTTTCGACCTCAGGGAGACAAAATTGGAATCAACACAACACCTGACTCTTGAACCACTCTCCTCACTTACATTTTGTTATTTTACTATATTATAAGCATCTGTAAACCTACTACTAAAACAAAAGCTAAGAACTGACAAAAATGTACATCTTCCATATGGTAAGCTCAGTTCAATGTATTTATGGAAATTTCATATTATGTTAGCTTTCCCAGTGTGTCAGATCCTTTACAGAAAGTACAGTATAAACTTAAAGGAGAAAGATGCTTTCAGCCCTGGCTCGTGTGGCTCAATGGATTGAGTGCTGGCCTGTGAACCAAAGGGTCACAGGTTCGATTCCAAATCAAGGTACATGACTGGGTTGTGGGCCAGGTCGCCAGTTGGGGACACACAAGAGACAATCACACATTGATGTTTCTCTTTCTCCCTCCCCCCCCCTCTAAAAATTAATAAATAAAATATTTTTTAAAATGCTGTTTAAATAAAAAAGAAAGAAAGGTGCTGTCAAGTTAAAAATATTGTCAACATTTTTAGAAAGAGAAAGTATTGGGTCTATGAAGCCCGGCGTGGGGAGAAAGGTGAGAATAGTACAATTGCGTCTGTGGACATTTTCATATCACCAACAAACCTGAGCCTTTATCAAGAATGAAATATGTTCAAAATTTAACTGGACAACGCACGCCCGAAGGCGATGTGCCACCTTGATCATGTGCTGCTGCCACTATGCATGGACAGGCACTCGGTGATCTTCTGTCAGATGGTTCTCTGTAAGTGAGGGAGGCCGAAGCACCCTGTGAATTGTGAAGCACTCCATTCTGCACAGATGCACATGGGTACAAGCCAGATAGAGGCATGGAAATGGAGCAAAGGAAACAGAAATGTGGCAAAAGACAACAACAGAAACCCAGCAGAGTGACAAAGCCATAAGAACCATGGCTCACCTGGGGATTTGGCTGTAGAGTAGGCACTGGGGTAGTGGCCACCCCTCTTTACTGTACCCATTCAGTATACACAGAGGAGGAGGAGGAGGAGGAGGAGACAGGAAGGAGAGCAGTTATTCAGCAGGTCTAAACGTGCACACAAACAGAGGGGTGAAACAACCCGGCCTGGAGAAAGTAGGTGGGTGTTGCCGGGGAAGCAGCGAAAAGGAGAACAGCCCCCAAACTCAGTATTTTATAAAAGGTTTGATGCTCGAGGCCATTTTTATTAATTCTACTTTCACACGTTGTAGATTTCCCACATGTGAAATCATGGTTTTTCATATAATCCTTTTCTTAACGGGAAATAATTTCCACACACTTATTAATAATTAAATGAGATACAAAGCTGGTAGGATCGATATATCAAGATGTTTATGGATGTTTTTATATTTTCAAATGCCCAAGAAGTCAAAATTGACAAATCTATAGGACCTGAGAGAAACTAAATTACAGTTAAGTTTGACTCTCATATAAGCAAAGTACTTTCCAAGAATAATTGTTGTTACAATTAAATTGCTCGATGAAGGAAAAGCCTGTGGAAACCAATCGAGTAAATATATTATGTTAGGTGTGTGTACGTGTAAGTTTTAAACAAGTAAGAGAATATCCACAACCATATAGCACAAAAGTTAAAATGCAGTGCACAGTGGTCAAAATGTGAAACACTTCTATGTTAAGTATCAGGAGAATTGAGATAAGATTACTCTCAAAAAAGTGTGTCAGGACAAAACAAGCTAGTTTCTTAGGTGACTTATCATAATGCTGAGAAACAAACTTTGATTTTTGGTTTTAAAAATGTCGTCACCTACATGCTGTTCTGCAACCTGACTGCTTATAAGCAATGGAAAGACTACAAATCCATAATAATTAAAGGAAACAAAGGGAGAACGGTATGTCCCTCCTGTGACCATCATTCCTTTTCCATTAACTACCTGAGGCTGGTGATTTGCTGCGTCGAGAGAGCCCAGGGCTTTTGGATCCAGAATACTTAGCTGAGGAGCGAGAATAAGATGACTTCAAGACACGACATTCTAGAAAGGAAGGAAAGTGCATTAAATAGACCTGGTTTTCATACTAGCACATGGAAGGAGGGAAGCGCACAGGGGAAAGCTGTTGGCTGCCTAGAACCATCACATGGTCACTTCTCTATTACCGTCCCTGAAGTACAACTGAGGCCACACGACTGTGACCTCACCTCACTGTTCCAGATGGATGCAGAAATCCCAGCGTCCTCACTTGATGGACACACATATCCTAATCTAAACATGTGCGACTTCTTAAAAGACAGTAGCATTGATGGGCAAAGGCTACACTTTTATGATTCTTCCCAAATCTTTCTCATGTGTGGAAAGGGTATGCGGGACTCTAATTTGTGAACCCCTTACTATTTTATTTTCCAGCTTTCCAAACTGCGGAGCACAAAAGCAAAGGAGACTAACTTTGAACAGTATCTTTGGTCTTCCCATAAAGAGCCAAATAGCATTTAGAGTATCAGAACTAATTACAGCTAAAATAAGCAATTCTAATTTAAATAATTAAGAACATGGCTTTTTAAAGTCATCGCAGATTTTGGGTAAATTGTGGGTTTGACTTTGTCAACTTAGGGGACCTTGGTTAGCCTCTGAACCTCAGTGTTTCCCCTGTGAAAATGGAATAAGAATAAAATCTGCTTCATAGGCTTGTTCTAAGGATTAATTTACATTAAAATGCTGCAATTTATGTAGGAAGATTAAAATGCGGATTTGTTTTAATTCATACCCCAGGGGCAATAAATTAACATGGGAAGTACACTAATCAGGAAAATACACACCAGGGGAGGGCAGTTAGCATTTGAAAGCTTCTAATCAAAACCTTACACGGAGGGGGCTGTAGCCACTTCGGCTTGGTGCGTTAGCACTGCGGACATTACTGAGTTGCTGCTCTTCTGAGAGGCGGGCAGCCAAACCTGCGAAGCCAACACCACCGCTTCAGACCTGAGCCCAGGGAGAGGAATCTGACACAGTCCTGCTTCCAGCTCTTAGGATTTTGTTACTTGACCAACACTAGGTGAACTGATTTTAATGGCTCTTTAATGCAAGATGTCACCAGAAACATAAAAGGACCGAGAGTTGGGACTTCACCATGGTTACAATGTTAAATGACCTTTTTTTTTTTTAAAAAAAATGTTGCCTCCTAGTAAGTGTTCCTGTGGCAGAATTAGGTCTGAGACCAGCTTTCATGAGAAGATATAATGAATGGTAACATTAACAACAGCCACAGCACATACTTGAAACTAGGTACACTTCTAACAGCTTTATATGTATATTAACTGACTTAATCTTCAGAGAATCTTAGGAAAAGGCCACTATTATTATCCCCAGTTTGCAGATGGTTAAGGAATTAGCAATCGAGAGAGAAGCAAACAGTAGCTTTCTCCTATCTCTAAGGAGTCTATCCGTGGCCAACAACAACAAAAATACTGCCAATGGTCTGACTAGCTTAGGTAAATTTACAACATATATGTAAATTGAGAACACAGTAAGTGCTCAATAAATGTTTCATTACTGTTGTAATCCAAATTAACTACAACATAGAACATAACATTGAATTTCAGTGTCTCAACTTTCAAAATGACCAAGACTGACATTGAAGAAATACTGTGAAATGAAATTACAGTGAAATAGGAAGTATGTAGAATACAGATGATATGTAAATGCATGTTTCAGTCAACCTTAACCATTCATGAGCATCAGGGATAACATTGCATAGATAATACAAAAGACAGTCACGTGCAATTTTTTAAGGATTTTGCAATGATACTACCAGTTTAAAGCAGGACTAGTCCAATTGACTGTAAAATGGTACAGAAACAATCAAAGAAATTTGGCAGCAGTGAAAAACAAAAAGAGTAGATCAATGGACCCCAAGCACAATGCAGATAAATAACTCCAAGGCAAGTGACTTAGTGTAAATGGGACAGAGTTACACAGGGAAGTTTGATACCACAGTGTGGACCGTCTTAAATTTCTAAAAGCCTATAGATCGTGGTATTTATGAGTACTTGGCAATATGTTTCTCTAATTCTGGGCTGTCAGAATCACTCCAACTGGAAGGGGTCTACCTTCAGTCTAATTTTTGAAAACCTAACTTTCCTCATTCAGGAAATTGAAGAGCAAGATTGTATCTCTAATATCCCTCTTCTCTGTGAAGTGTTATGCCTGTATGATTTTACCTCGTTAAAGATGAAATTGACTTTACTGGTGAAAATAATCACTATTACTGTAATAGGTTTAAGTTCATTCAAGACAACAGAGTAAAGCAATATTCCCAGAAGCAATAACATTCAAAATTACCAAGGTTATTGCTAAATAATTGAAAACTCCATATATTGGCTAAAATGAAGAGGAAAAGATTAGTCTATCCATCAATGGAAATTGCCTTATTTTTTTCTGCATATATAAACAATGCATATTACTGCCTTTTTAAAGTTGCAGACAAAACAATAAGGTAAAAGGAGACCTGAGATAATAATTATTAACAATGTTGTTATCCTTTCATGTTCTCTTTATGGACATGGAAAATGTACAACTAACTGTTTCAGGTTCAACCCTGTCCATACAATTAAGGTGGCCCCGCCAGCCTGCATTCTGAAAGAGCTCAGGGAATTCATCCCTGGAGCATAACAATGCAGTAGAAAGAGACAGAACAAAATCAATAAAAAATGAATACTAAACTGCTGAATCCGTTTTTGTTTTTTAGTCTTTCATTTTATCCTCTGTTCCCATTAATTCAAAAAGAGTACTGTGAATGCTACCCTTATTTCAAAGGCAACGTGAAGACCACCTCACATGCACTGAGTGACTACAGCCCGGGCCTCCCTTTCCGGGCCACAGAAAGGGCCAGCGAACTGCCTTACCGCTGTGGTCCAGGACAAAGTCGTCTTGGGCGTAACGGAATTTTTCAGGTCCACATGCGATAAAAACATCATCATCACCAAAAAAATCTTGCAGGCAAGTAACCTTTAAGAAAAAAATAATCACATCCAAGAAGTAAATTTAGAAACATTAGAAGTGAATAAAAAAGTTAGCAAAATTAAATACATTTTCAAGCCTCACCTACAATATTGAGCTGGAATGAAAAGTTGTTTAATATCACATTTCCAAGCATTTTACTCATCACAAGGCACTTTCCCAGAGTGTCCCCTGACCTCAGAACCGCAGAATGAGGTGCTCATAGCCACATTGACATTCTTGTTTTATCCAGGAAGTCAAGGATGTACACACGAGGTAAAGGGATGTTTCCCCAATGTCCAGGTAAGGGGTGGCGAAGCTGGGATTGATGGTGGCTCTGTTCTCAGTTTAGTACCAAACTCTCTATTTACTGTAGTTTTTCCTATAAATACCTACCTTTTCACTTAAAGGAAACACTTAGGGCTTCTCTTGGGCACATCCAAATTACCAGCGTCACTATTTTTGTGCCTTAGGGTTATTATTAAGTAAAACAAGGGCAGCCCAAACACAGCACTGTGATACCTGGAAAGTAAAGGGTTTTGTAACCTCTGGTCTTCACTGCTCCCCTAGTTTCAGTCATCGCTGTCCTCGCAGGTATGGAAAAAAGTGAAGTTACACTCAGTCTCTCAAAGGCACAGGGTGACTGCACACCATGGAGGCACCTCCTTCACTGGCAAGAAGATGCGCCTTCCCAGGGCATCCGGGACGGACCTGCCTGGCCGTCCAGTCCTGCCTTGGCCATTTGTTTTGCACATGTCCGCCTCAGCCCCATCAAGGCTACTTTGGGTTCCCTACCTGGACAGTGCTGGTGATTCTTTTCTTTTTTGTTAAACAGCTTCATTGATATATTGCATGCACCATACAATACACTCATTTGAAGTTCACAGCTGGATGGTTTGTAGTGTACTCAGGGTTCGGTGACCATCGCTGCCATCCGCTTTAGCGCATTTTCATCACTTAAAAAGGAATCCCCATGTCCACTAGCAGTCACTCCCCATGCCTCCTTCTCCTCATCCCTGCGCGCCCCTAAAGTACTTTGTCTATGGACATCTCTGTTCTGCACATTTCATGTTAATCAATCTTACAATATATGGCATTTTGCAACTGGCCTCTTTCACTTAGTGTGTTTACAAGGTTCATCTATGTGGCACCACGTATCAGTACTTCATTCCTTTCTATGGCTGAATAAATCAGCAGTCAGTTTAAGGCATATACAACATTTTGTTTATCCAGTCCTCAGTTTATGAACATTTGGGACTACGTATTTAATTGTCCTAGCAGTGACTCCAAATAGTTGATACTTTTAAAAGTGAGACATCTAATAAAATGCCCAAAGTCTAATGCAAGCTAACTCTCTCTGACCAATGGAAACCACGTTAATTTACTATTATACATGCATTCTGGCTTTAATCAAGTACCAACTACATGCCGGGCATGAACAGAAGACAGGAAGCACACAGTCTAGCAGTGGAGACAGACAAGAAAATAATTATAGTTCAAAATGTTACCCTAGGAGAATGCTGCATCAGAACACATGTTATGGGAAAAAGGAAGTACAAAGAAGAACTTAATTAAAATAGCATCCCATAAAAGAAGACATTCAGTACCAATAGAATATTTCATATCTTTGGACACATAAATACTTCTATCTTTAAAAAAATATCTTGTTCTTTAACTCTGGTGGTCTGTTTGTTCCTTTTTATCATAAAATTTTGAAGCTGAGATTTAACCTTGAGTTATGGGCCATGTCACTAAATCTGACTCAGAAAAAAAATATACCAATACCATGAATAATGTCTCAAAGTCATTCTTAGCAAGGGTAAGGAAAGGGGTATCAATTTAGAAGACCTACTGTTTGCTTCTAATTCCTTCCTCAATGCAAGAAGCTCTTCAGGGATAATGGATGTTATGTGGCTTATAAAAGAAAGCTATACAAATGAGAGGAAAGTAATATTTCTGCTAAAGTGCAAAATTAAAGCAATCAGCAGGATCTAATGGGGAAACATCCAACTGAGAAATAATTTATCTATGGGGGCATATCTGAGCTTTCCAAATGAATGTGGGCCACTTAAAAACAGTAATTTTTCTGTCCTTCAGTAGACAGATTAATTAGGTCGGGGGGAAAAGGTGGCAGCCATAATTTCAGTGCTCTTTCTTAACAGATTGCCACAATCACTTTTCTTTCTTTCCCTATTTAGTCCCTGCTAAAGGATACAGAAACAGATACAAAGGCTTGAGGTCTAATAAAAACACTATGCACATACTAGGAGAATAAACCATTTCCTAAAAAAATAAAATAATTAACTAAGCAGAGGACACAGAAGGACACTCCCTCCTGAACGAGGGGAGGTCTCCATTTCCTGACCCACTGGTGCTCCTTGGGAATCCTGTATGTCTGTCCCTTTCCAGAGTTACCAAGGAGTCGATGGTAAAGCAGGTTGGATTTTTCTAAGGGCTCTTCTTCCTATACAATTCTGAAGTCTACTTTAGTTTCAAAGAAAAGCTTACATATTTATGTTTTAGGAGACTTCTTTTGGAAAAGTGGAGTGCGTTCTTCTGAGAGGGAAGGAAAAAAAAAACAAAACCCACTATTCCAAGTGGGTAAATAGCAATGTCCATTCGGGATTTACTACTATTCTAGTTCAGCTTCAAATATCTTCCAAGAAATCTTCAACAAAATCTCCATGCCCTCCAAATCCAGGTGTTCTCTCAAAACTCTGTAATTTGTCCAACAGAGAGACTATCATTGAGGTAACTGCCTGGTTTTGTGTCCAGACGTCTCACCAGGCTCTGAGCCGCATACACAGATGACCACTGTCTAGCTCATCACTATAACTCTAGCAAAGTACATGGCACCTGGAATATGGGGTTTGTTCAATAAATTTCTATTGAATTAAAAAAATGCTCTGAGTCCCACTTCCTCCAGGTAGCCCTCTCCAGAGGCTACATCTACACTCTTTCTATGGATTCCTATCAACCCATTAGCATGCAAGGCAGTCCTTGTTCTAGGATTAATGATGTTGGTTTTCTATGCTAAGATAATCTATAAACTTCTTGCACAGGCCGGTCAAATCCTATAGCTCCTTTAGAAGTTATTCAGCAAATACTTGATCAAATTCTGCCTCTTGATACCTTAAAATACTTTCTAAAAACTCCTCCTAGATCATGAAGCCCTTTGGGGAATTAAACTTCTTTCATCCTTATTTCAGGGTGATTTAAGAAAAAATTACTTGTGAAATCTATTACTAGAACATTTCATAAAGGGGATTCAAAGCAAAGTGATTTGCTATTCGATCTTCCATTTGGTGTTATTCAGTGACTTAAGGTTGCACTAACTAATAGGATCTCGAGATACTTTCCAACTGTATTTTTTTGAAAATTTCTAAGACCTGATAAAAATGCAAAAGAAACACTACTGGATCTCAGTGACAGACTAGTTTAACTGACATCAGCTTACCTAAATATAATCAGGGCCAAAATCTTAGCACCCTTGAAATATCTATCCTGCAGAACAAAGGCCACATTTTGTAGGAAAAAAAAATGTGATAGGTATCAAGAAAATAAAGCACACCTTCAAATTTTTTATGGATTTTCTTAATTTTAACTGTGTGTGTGTGTGTGTGTGAGAGAGAGAGAGAGAGAGAGAGACCGAGAGACAGAGACAGAGACAGAGAGACTGAGAACAAAAGTCCACACAATCCTATAGAAATTAAATGCTTTCACTACTCAGCTTTAAAGAGTTGTCTCTACTGAAGAGCAGTTAAACACAAATTATTTTTTTCCTATTCTCAAGCTCACTTCTGAAGAGGATCTGAATGAGCTCAGAAAGGAAATCCAGTAAATAGCTTATATTTGAAACTAAAATTATTATATAGGCTTTTAATGGACCTGCACTGATATCCTGATGATTTCTTCCTAAGAAATGGTCACTTTACAAGTCATAAACTGCCAAAAGGGAAATGCTCTTAATTTTGAACTCCCACAAAGGCTTTTCTACCTAATATAATTTTTCTATCATGTAAACAAATACAAATATAGTGTTTTAAGATGTAAAGAAAACCCAAACGACAATTTTAACACACAATAAAGGATAAGCCTAATAGCTGCCAAGCCATTATGTATCTACTGCTAACAGGGGACACTTTAAAAAAATAGGCTGCCCTTATAGATGCCTGAAAGTATCTGCAGGTGGGCTTCATCCTAACGAACATGATTATCCAAGACGCCCACTGCCACCACCTTTTTATTTAAACCAGTTCCATCTCTAGAATATAAGATCAGCCTAAACAGGGAAACCATATCTGAAATAAAGAAAAGGTTTAGTCATTTGGTTTCTCCAAACGGCTAGAAACAACAACCCGAAAAACAAATTCACAGATCAGTAAGCAGGGGCTGAGATTCTCTCCCCATTTCTTTACCCTGTCCCCAGAATATAATTAGCATAAATACCCTGCTTTGTTCCCAGTCAATGTTGGCTGGCCTACAGTAAGGGAAGGATCCCTTTCTGCAGCAAAAAGCAAGCTGCTTAGAATAGCAATGTTTTTCAGCTTCCTGTAAAACCATTCAGCCAGGCACTTGCCAACCATCTGGTTGCCATGGAAACAGAACTGAAGCTAAAAGATGACAGTACTTACAGTAAAAGACCTCTTAATTGCATCTACAGACAACTCCCTACGTTTGGTTTGCTTCCATCAAAAAATACTGAATCTAGCCTTCCTTCGCCCACTGTAGCCTCCTCATAATGACTGTTCAGTAGTCATGACTAATCGGAATTGTGAGAGCAAAGATTTGGTTTCAGGAAATACCTCTAACAACAGAATGGAAAGATCTTGAAGAAGTGATAGATATTCAGCTACCAAATATGCTCTGGGAGCAGACATAATGATCACTCTTCCTACAAAGGAAGTGATTTCTTAGCTGACCCTCTGACTGCCCCACTGAGGCAAATCTACTTACTCTACTTTCTCTAGGGCTTCCATCAAGGTAGGGAGGCTGGGGCAACATTTTAGAAGAATTCAGGTACGGCAGTCAGAGGAAATCTATTAAGCCAACCACGGTGAGAGTTCCTCTAACTCTAAAGAATTTGGGGCTAACGTTTACAAACATGAGTCAAAGCTTTCCAGGACTCAGTCATCTTCGAGTAATAAACAAAAAAGGAAATCCTAAGGGTTACAAAAGAGGCGACTGGCAGCCAAAGTAAAAGGTGACGGTTTTCTAAACCACAATTTCCTTTTTCCGACAGGAAGGGAAAGGGAACCAGCAAGGAATGCCTAACTATATATTGTACACAACGAGTCTCATTTACACAACTTTCCCTTGGCCCTCCGAACCACCTTGTGCAGTTGGCATCACCGTTCCCATTTTACACAGCAAGAAACAAAGGCTCAAAGAGGCGAAGTAAGCAGCCAGCGAGGGAGGAGCTGAGGTCTGACCTCTGCCTGTCTGACTTGGGACATGGGCTTTGTGCTTGACCACACATCGTCTCCCTAACGAAGAAAACAGTGTGATTTACAACCTACAAGAAACAACGTAAGACAGCTTATTGAGATAACTCAGAGAAGTTCTTATACTTGTCTAAAACCCAAATAACCAGACCATTTTTCCATGTCTTACTTTTATGAAGTGAATGAATGACAAGTATGTAAGCTTATAGTTAGATTTCTTTTTTTTAAAGGATCAACTTCTAAGTAATGTCATAAGGTCAGTACGAGTTCGGACCAATCTCCCATACTTTCGGGAATACTGAGTATGTTCTGAAATTGATATCTTCAAACAACTTGGCTAACTTTCCTAAAAGCAAATTAAAAGCACAAGTTAGAATCATATGGATTTAGAAGAGGACTCCATTTGCTGCCAAACTAGAAATTTTAAAAGTATAAATACGCATTAATATTATAACCTTTTACATTTTTAATATAAAGGCAAAACCTCCAACATTCTCCAGAAATATATTCTCTTCATACATAAACCCATCATCAGATTAGTGTACCCTTTAGGCATCAGTTTAGCATGTGGTGAGCGCATCCAGGTAGCTAAAAGTCTTCCTTAGAATAGAGACCAAGAACCATCAGTTAAGGTGGCATGAAAAAACTTGGTCGGTTAATTCTACACTTGTTCTGGGAAACACCAGCTGCTCAGAGCTATTAGTACAAACACGTAACTATGGTCTAATATAGTAGTAGGGTTATTTAGGTTTATAGTAAAATCATCCCTATATTAAAAGAGAATCGTGTCCTCTTTTTCTGTTTCTTTCATCTTAATTTTTTTCCTCCTTCCTTGCCATCATTCTCTGAACTTTCCCCTCTATGCTGAAAAGGTCACACCAACAACCCTTTAGGCAGCCCCTCCGCCCGCCTCTAGTTTCTGCACTTAGCATTTGGCGAACCTAAGGGGAGAGATTTCCAGCCTAAAACGTTAAGTGTAAAACAAGAGTAAACTGGGTGAGGGTTAGAGACTTTGACTGGAAGGAAAGGAAATAAACTTTACTGTCCAAATTTCACTGAGGACCGTTCCCTCTGTGAGTGTTTCTTAGTTTTACGTCAACTGGTCTAGACTTGAGTCCAAAATAAGTGGGGGTAGGTCGGTGCCTCAGAAAACACAAGATTTTGATTTCTCTGGCTGCATCTACTTTCATATGACAAGAAATCAAAATTTTCATTTAAATCAAAATTTCCATTTTCAAACCAACATAACATCCTACATGCAAAGCAATAAGAGAAATTCTTCCTGGGGCAGCATCCTTCGCTGATGAAGGTCTAACCTCTGCAGTCAACGAAATCCTCTGAAGCAGCGGCGCACCTGTGGCTAGTCAGGAATGGAAGGCATGCCATCCACTCGAATTATTCCCGGCAGCGTTTTAAAAACCAAGTGGAGATTGGCTGAGGCAAACACCACAATTAGACTTTTCTGTTGAAAAGACACCTGTTCCTGAAACAGAGCCAAAACTTGTTGCCCTAACATGTGCATAACTGATCTGCAAGTTGTTAGAAACAGTACTTGGTTTAGGGGACTTCAGAGCAAGATGGTTTACTACTCTAAAAAATGCAAATACCCATCAAAGGGTCATGTCCATGGACTGGGCACCTCTCCTTATGTTTATGTGGAACTTTAGAACACAGGTGGAAAAATCTGTCTTGGGTTTCATTTTAAGGTAATTTGTGTATTTAAGTAATTTAGGACCAAAGAGTACGGCAAATAATGCTCAGTTCCCAGAATTAACAACTATTATCTTGTCAGGTGTGCCTCCAATTCCTTTAATATAGGGAAACAAAACATAAATTAAAATCTCTTTTGCTCCCGGTCCCCAGCCCCGTTCTCCCCCCACACAGGGGAACCCTATCGAGTTCCTTCCCAGGCCCCTCCACACCGTGTTTTCAGACCTCCTGTTACTGATGGATATCTCCATAGACAAGCAGGAATACTGTTGAGTATGCTGTGAAAAGTTTACATAAGTTATAGCATACTAACTATATCATCCTGAAATTTGCTTTTTTTTCTAACCAGGGTCTTAGTTTTTCTTACTAACCACCCCCTTTTTTAGTTCATTGATCCATCCCTAAAGTTTTTGTTTCTAAAAGATTATCATTTTGCCATTTAACATGATGGCTTTCGATAAATCGCAAAGATAAGTTCTACATACCCTCAATACTTCCAAATTCTTTCAAATAAATGCAGCTCCCTCAGGATGTTCATTTTAGTTTCTATATTATAACTATTATAGTGACTAAGTTCTCAGACGGAAGAAAAATGTGTGAGGCAATTCATTCTTTGCTCCCAAACTTCCTCCCCAGATATGAGAAAGGAATGTGCAGTAAATGTTTGACATTTAGGTCTAGAGATACAGGCCTAACTGTTATTCCAAAGAACTGGTTCCTTGACCTAAAAAAGGACAAAGTTTGGAAGGAATTTTAAATTACTAAAACTTAAAATTATTCATGATAGAGCTAAACCTAAGCTTTCAGAAAAAAGTCTGCAAGGCGACTTAAAATCACTCATTCATAGAAACAGTCCCTTTTCTACAGACAAGGCAAAGGAAGATAAAACAAAACGGCATGCCAGATTTATTCTACACTCTAACACAAGACAGGCTTTAAAGGCGCAGGAAGCTTCTGTTTCACAGGGAATGCATAAAAGCAATCCCTCCCTGAAGAATTCTGTAAGCCGGGAAATACTGATGAACTGTATGCATGCAGAATTTCTTATCGTTTTCTTGCATCCAGAGACATGATATTCGTTCAAAGAAACATCTATTTATTTTTTTTCTTTTTCAAACCTCCAGGGGTGTCAATTAGCCTGGGACTGGGACCAGTGAGTAAGGGAAGTTGTCTGCAAGCATTTATCATCAAGTTCTATGTCTTGCTCGGGGAGCCAGCTGTCTTAAATAACCATCCCCTCCCTGGGGCCACAAGTCTGGGCAAGAATGCTACTCATGTCAGAAACTCATGTCAGGAGATTAGATTTGAATGGAAAAGCAAAGGGAACGTGGTCTCTTTTCTCCAGCTGGGATTGATTACTCCCTTCCCAACAAGGAGGCTGTTATTTAACCTGAAAAGAGGAGCCTCTTTCCTCCTTGGCTATTTGCCAATCTGTCGTGGCACCTGAATGACCTGGAGAATACCCAGCCTCACCACGGCTTGGAGGCCTTGAAGCCTCTCTCTCCAGGAAGATGTTTTGGTACATTATTTCTCCATTAGTACGAACAGAAGCTACCCTTGGATTCTTGTAGCGTGGCAATGTACCTTGGGAACCGAGACAGGTGGACATGGCCAGGTGCAATATCAAGACAGGGGCTGAGGTAGGTCAGCATGAGCTCGTAGCAGCCAAGGAGGATGTGGAAACCATTTGGCACCTGAAGACCGTGTCTCTCTCCCTTTGGCACCCAGCTCCATGCCCAAGTGCGGACCCTCAGGAAATATTTACTGAATGAATGAGTGGATGATAGCAGCACACAGGCAGAGGCCTCCAGGTTCAGCTGCTCACAGCATTAGACTCGTGGGTGGGGGGCAGCTTTTACTGCCAGCAAACGTGTGGAGATGGCTGTGGCGAACCAGAGGGCTTAGGCAGCAAACAGGTGTGAGAAGGAGAGAAAGGCATGACTGCGCAGGGGTCAAGGACAGAAACCCTAGCAGGGTCCCCGGTGTGAGCAAATGCTATTACCACGACAAACCCCACCCACCTATCCCCTTCCACCACCGCTGGTTCGTCTCTAGCTAGTTAAACGATGCAAAAGGAATGCTCCCAGGGCTCAGGAAGGATGCAGAGAAGCAGGACCCCATGTGTGCCTCAGCGTCAGGGGCACCATGGACAGGAAGAACACGCAGGGGCCCAGGAAAGGGGCTGCGGGGGCAGGGCTTCTCCAACCCTCTCATCCTTACTAGAATGTGAAGAAATGCCCAATGGGCTACGGGAACTCTGATATAGTCTACCTGCGGGGCAACAAATAATGTAAATACACATAATTTGCAATGATATAAATTCATTAGGTGACTTCTAAAGATCAGCTATGAAACCTTCACAAATGTGGGGCTTGGGCCAAGTGGCCCACAACGTCCTCGCCCCTGGCTGGTGACCGGCCCTGGCAGGGGACCGAGGATGAGTATCAGTCAGGTGGAGGACAGCCCTGCCTTTCGCCTCCATTTCTCGTGTGTTCTGCCTCGGTCCGGCTGCCCTGAGTCCCAGTCCCTCACCACAGGAACACCCGTGTCTCGTCCCCTCCAGCTACAGAGGAAGGACAGCTCACAGACCACGAGGTGCGCCCCACCTCGCATATCCCATTTCAGGAGGACAGTCGCTGCTTCTGTTCAGCGAGTGGCGGCCTCTTCGCTACTCGTCCCTGTCCCTCACAGCGTTAGGGATGTCGACTCGGGTCACTGTCTTTGGCTGAAATCCGCCTGGGCTGAGTAATCTCACCAACATAGGAACTTGACGAACAAAGTTTATAATGTATTTCTTAAGTGCCATTTTCACTTAAAAAAATTTTCATGATTTATTCAGAAACATGGTGTTCTGAAATGAGTACACTCCTGTTTTAAAAATTCAGGTTCCCCTTCTAAAATGAAGCATTGCCATAAAACAAATAAGAACCGGCGGCGGGGCGGGGGGGGGGGAGATGGGTAAAAAAGCTGCCAGTTATAAAATCAGTCTCAGGATGTAAAGTGCAGCGTAGGGAAGAGAGTCAAAAATATCACACTAACTATGGGTGGTGCCTGATGGGTACTAGACTTATCGGGGATCACTTCATAGGTGTATAAGTGTCTAATCACTATGCTGTACACCTGAAACTAATATAGTATTGTATGTTATAATTTTAATATAAATTTTTAGAAGTGGCTCACAGTTGCATGAATTTCCAAAGGCGGTCCCAGCTTCTGACAAACACAACTGGTCTGAGTGTGGCCGGCAGGCCGGGGCTTAAAGAAGTGGCTGGGACGACATTACAGAAAGAGAGGCACTGTCTCCTCACTCTTCACTGGTTGAGGAGGCCACCTTGGGAATGTGAACACCAATGAGCAACTGCTTTGTGAAGGGGTCAACAGGGGGAAGAGATCCCAACACTTGGGCGCCAGGACAAACAGGAGGCTGGTGGCTTCTCAGAAGGGGAAGTGCTGTGTCCAGCAAAAGGGCCGGTAGGAAGGACTTCCTGAGGCTGGCTGTGTGGGCGGACACACAGATCCGGGCACGCATCCGAGGTGTGTCCCTGGCATCCGCGTCCGCGAGGGAAGCACTTTTATCTGTGCGGTGGTGACCGCGAGTCCCAGGGCTCATTTCCTGGGTATCGCTGCAGCACAGTGTTGCAGGACTTACTGCTTCCGAGTCATGTTTTGTGATACCCGCCTTCCTTGCCTTCAGTACAGCGGGATTAATAGTGCTGGAAGATTCATAACCCTTTCCACTTCACCCGAGTTCAGCAATCCTTCCCTCTTAAATCATCAGCATCATGGTGGGGTAAGTAATTTGAACATACTCTCATCCCTGCCACGAGTTGTGCGTGTAACACCCCCATGCTTTCCTTTTGTTTGAATTGGCGCGGCTCCCTTTCCTCGCCGCACCTCATCCAGAGCAGCACCCCTATCGACATTCACCCTGTTCCCCTCGATGCCAGTGTCTGATTGCAGCTGTCAGTTTCCCGGGTTAAGGTTTTTCATACTGCCTGAGAGGACAATGCAAGTCTCGCACTGCTACAGAAATAGGTCGAGCTCAATTTTCCTATTTCAGTTCTGCTGCCAAAAGTGTAGGCTTTTCCTCCTAGGGAGGAAAAACCACCCACATCCTTCCGGGCAGGCTCAGCACTTAAAAAGAGGTGAAGAGGGCACACTTCTCTCCCTCACCAGGGGAGCTGCTGGGGCTTCTTCCTCACACGATGCTCAGGAAGAGCCTGTCTTTTTGCTCTTTGTGTTACTATGCTTCCCAGACACTGAGACACCACACTAGACCACAACAAAACAGGAACTGAAGGCAGGGCATCACACCCCAGAAAGATTCTTAAAGTCCCAAAGTCCACGGCCATCTCATGGAGCTGGTTGGATTTTCTACCTATCTTGCGCTACCTGGAGGACGAAGGCCAGAGAGAGAGCGGAAACCACCAGGTCTGCTCTACCAGTGGCTTGGATTCACCTGCTGACTCGCCTTTCCCCTGCCCCTCACTCCCACACATGCTTGTACTCTTCACCTCTGGCAAAAGCAATGGAAACACTTGATGAGAAGGAAGCAAGAGAAGAACAGACCGTTCTTAAATCCTCAGAAAGTCAATACAGTTCAGAACTATCACTTAATTACTGAATGTGACTAGAAGGGACCTGGCGTTCATGCGATGCTGAACTCCATGCTCAGCCCATTTTGCAGTTGTGGAAACAGAAGCTTAGAGAAGATAAGTGAATCCTCTGAGGTATGAATGCAGTGGCAGGGTTAGGAAGGAGCAGGTCCCCTGACTCTGAGGGGCACCTTCTACTTGGCTCCAGTAACAGAAAAAGGGGAGAGCATACCATAAAGAGATGGAAAATTCGACACCTTGAATCCAGCTAAGTTTTCGTGTACTGCCAGGCAAAGATGAGAAAGCCTAAAGCATTTTTAAACAAAGAGCACTCACTAAAGTGAGGAGAGCTGGGATTCTAATGCCTCAACTGTGTCTGGTAACCTCATGAAGGTTATTAATCATTCTGGTCTCAGTTCTCTCACGTAAAATTAGGGGTTTGGGGTACATGATCTGTCGATTCCTTCTGGTCACACATTGTATGTTTCCATGCATGTTCGCTGAGATCAGCTATGAGGTCCTGGCAGCACATTAGACACAAAAGGGTTTTTTAAAAAAAGCATGAAGAGAAAGTCCTTTTATCAGAGAACATTTACATTTCTATTATCTGCTAAGTTGAGCCAGCCCTCCAATATGGAACAACAAACAACTCAGACAAATTATGTTATTGGACACTAACCACATACAAAACACTATGCTTGGTATTGGAGAAGTAACAAATACATGACAATCTCTATAAGCAGAAGATATGCGCAGGCGAGAAGGGAAATAATTTAACATTACTGAGCCATATTTAGGATGTGTCGTAAGATGGACTCATATGCCAATTTATCTTCTATCCAGTCTGTCCAGGAACGGTCCACAGGGCCCTGGTGACGCCTCCTTAGGAGAAGAGGTAGAGTGGGTAGGGCCAGACTAGCCAAAGTGAGAAGTTAATTCTAATTATAAAAGAATCAGGGGCAAGAACGGACAGGACAACCGAGGCTGTGGTAATACTATTTTGATGCTATTTCCAGTACAGATTTTATGCTATAGCCAATGTTTGATTTTTCTAGAATATCCCATGATCATTTTTATTTCTATACCTTGTTCAAGCTTTACCTCCCTCTACACCCCTCCATCTCCAAGTCTAATTCTCACATTTTTCTGCCTTCTCAAATTGCGTCTGCTCATATTCTTCAAGAAGATTCAATCCAGTGAATACTGCTATCCTTGGTAACACTGACGTTCTACATCAAACATATTGAATTTTAGTTATGTTATCTAAAATTAATTTTGACCAATTTTATAATGATCTCTATTTTATATCGTACGAGTTCCTTAAGAGAGGTTCAGACAATATAGATTTTTGAGACACAGGCTTAGACGTTATCACTGGTAAGGAAACAGTGATGCTACTCATAGGAGCCCAGATAAGTCAGAAATATTTGCTAAGAACATTGTGAATCTGACTATAGGTAGGAAGGTATAGTTAACTAAAACTGAAAAGGTATTTTGATTATTGATGCTTCAGTTTATGCAGTAATCACACTTACACAAGAAAGCTCTCTTTAGATGTCTCCATTATCAAAAGTACTGAATTGTACCTGGATTAACTCTAAATTTATAGAATGTCAAAGTCTCACTGTACAAGTTTTCAGAAAGGAAGTGTCAGAGACCAAGGTTTGGTCTTGGTTCTGTTCCTAGTGACTATAAAAATGGGACCAGGTCATGTAACCTTTTAATATTTCAGTTCCAATTTCCTTCTAGGGGAAATAAAGATACCAGATTAAGTAATCTGTAAAGGACCTTTACACACTGAAGGATGCTATTTGCCATTTCCCAAGATCAGAGGGAACACTTACATCTTTCATAAGCCATGCAACTCCTTTCATCGATGTAGTTTCTCTACATTTCCCTTTCTCATTGTTTTTAGTCTCACTTTGAAAAATTCTCATTTCTTGTACAGTGGACTGAAGTTAACTTTTCTTGTAATTACAGGTATCAGGATTCCCCCCCTTCCTCACTCCAATACCAGCAGGATATTTCTTTAATTTTCTCTTCTTTGAACACTACCTGCCTTTAGGGTTGTCAGATAGAAATACAGGACACCCAGTTAAATTTACATTTCAGATAAGCAACAAATCATTTATTTTAGTCTAAGTATGTCCTATATAATTTTTCCCCTAGACCTGACAAATTCTACCAGCATTGGTCAAGGGGTGTCATTCTTCATTCAGTTCAGTCATGTGCAGAGGTTTTTAGAAATTAATTTTTATGTTGGAAAAACGTTAGTAATTTTCCATGCGGAAAGGTCCTATTTGTGTCAAGTGAGAAGCTTCTCCAATCTGAGCTAGCAGCCCTGGGCAGGACTGATGATTCCCTCCATCTCAGCCAGGGGAGGGGCTTGGGTGGGGCACACAGGAGCCAGAAGTCTTTGCCTTGAGTCAAAAGCTAAAAACAAAGATGTGTGAGATCTGACCAACACAAACACAGTGACTGGGAGAGGTGGGCCATCCTGCTTCCTAGGTGTGGAACATGCTCTTACTGAGCCACAGGAAGTTCATAATACCTATTAAACATCACATCTCCAGAGCAAACCAGATCATCTATCTTTGACCTTCAAAAGCAACATCATCTTGGGAAAAACTGAGATAGCTCAGCTTGGTAATCAGTTCAATAGTCAGAATCAGCTAAAATCTGGAGCTGATCAGTGAGAAATGTGGATTAGCCATTTCTAGAGCACTGACTGATTACTTGATGAACACATGCTATGCTAAGTGCCATTGCCAACTTGTTACAAAGTTATGAACCTGTGAGTATTAATGGAAGGCTATTACAGTCTTAGGATTGCAATAGTTGCCATATGTACCAAACTCTAGATCTTGGTTCCTGTCCTGGTTGACTAATAACCTAATGGCAGCACTATACAGAAATATAGCCCTCTCCCTTTCGCGGGAGGTAACAAGAAACCAAAAGATACGATGCCTTTCTAGCTCTTCCCACTCAAGTGTTAGATTCGTCTCAAATTAACTTCCATCACATCATGCAGAAGGCAGATGCAAACAGTTTTCTTCCGCAATTTTATAGGAAACCTACCATGAATAGTAACTTCATGAAAATTCTCTTTCACAGCGACCTGTGTAGCCACAGAAGGCCTGCCCTTCATAAACCAAGGATTTAATTCTTGCAAAGTCCCAAAGGGCTCCCTGTCTGCAGGCTTCTGAGATGTTTATTCCTCTCTCCTTCCAATTGAAAGAGAAAATTTTTTGGCATTTTTTTTTTCTCTGAAATGAGAAATGCACATTCTAAATTGCCTTAACTAACTGATCGTTCTCTGATGAGTGCAATTTGTGTCCTGAGTATGAAAGAGAATTCCCTCAACTCCACCCCAGTAATGTGTCTCCCAAGACAATAATGCATCCAGATAGGCTCACTTGAGCTACTCTTTAATCAGGGCTATTGTACATGATCCCAGTCATCAGTAGGCACTGTCCCGCCCACCATTTATCCCCCTGACAAGGCAGAACTCTGAAGAGGAGGCCAGGCTTCCTGTCATCCAGGGGGATCTGAAAAAAGTCAGCTTTTTGAGGGTTGTCTCCTAATCAGAAAAGGACTTGCAATCAGCCCAGTGAGAGCCAACCTTGTCACGGCAGCGCACAAAGACCAGACAAGCAGAAAGGACTTGTAATCACTGCCTGAGGCCTCGCTCTAATTACAAACTCAGATAAAATATGCATTAACACGTGCATTTTAGGCAGTCATTTGTCACACAAAGAAAACAGGAAAATGTTTACTCTCCATGCAAGTCAGAACTTCCTCCCTTCAGAGATGAAACACCAGGAGACATAGTCTTCATCTCACAAGCCACCAAGAAGGCTAGAAACACGTGGACATTGGTGAGATTTTAAAACACTGTGTTGGCATTAGCCTCTAAACTACTGCAAGGATTAGAATCCAGGCTCAGCCATCGGGTGAGCCGATGAAAATGAATGCAGGTAACGCTGTAAATGTAACCGAAGGATTCGGGGTATCCCCTCTGTTGGTTCTAAACAGGAGACTCACAAATAGAACATCCTGAGGTTCAAGGTTTCCATTCATTTTTTTACAGGCCAATTCATGCCCTCACTCCTCCAAGCAACAATCACTAATCCGAGCATAAAATGTCTGCCATGTGTTCAAGCTAATACAGTGTACAGCTGCCTATGGCAACAACTGTGGCTTACAGGCTGCCTGTTTAAAAGCCATAGTTAGCAATTGGAGCAAATTCCCCAATCTAACCAACTTTATGTGGGAAGACAAATTAAAAAAAACAAACCTCAACCCTGGGCAATCCAATCAGCAGCAATTGTATATAAAATTACCACCTAATTTCAGCAAACATCCGCGGAATTTCTTTCAGCTGCTAGGCCCACAGGACAGAAACAGCGCTGAAGCACCTCAAGGCAACACAAGGTCAGGAGGAACCCCGGAATAAACACTCACAGCTCAAAGACCACTCTCATTTAATAAAGACAAAACCCCACAGCCCAGAGTTGTTAAAAGTTATGTGTTTAAACAAGAAGTCCCTTCCCAGAAGGCATAGTCCATCAATTGAGACAGAAGGAATATTCATGCCCTCAGGAAATCTTCCCTGAAGGTGATGAATGAACTTGTCTCAGGGTGACTGAACCCATTTCTCATTTACAATATCAGAACTGGCCCTGGCTACTGTGGCTCAAGGGTTGAGTGCCAGCCTGCGAACCCTAAGGTCACTGGTTTGATTCCCAGTCAGGACACATGCCTGGGTTCCGGGCCAGATCCCCAGCTGGGGGTGTGCAAGAGGCAGCCAACTGATGCTTCTCTTTCACTGTTTCTCTCCCTCTCTGTCTCTCTCCCTTCCCCTCTCTAAAAATAAATCTTAAAAAAAAAAAAAAGAAAAGAATGAAAAACAAGATCAGGGATTACTCAAGTAAACCATAACAATTGTTTTCATAAATCCGTGTGATAAAAAATCTTTGAAGGAGAAGAGTAGGGTCTTGTAGAATGATGAGAATCAAGTTAATTTTTGTTTCTATACAATATGGCAACTCACAATAAATCCTAACTACCCAAAGAGACATTTTATGGTTAATCTATACTTGATATAACCAGATTTCAAGTACTTTTAAACATATACACACTTTTTCATTTGTATTTCAATGAATAGCTGTAACTCTATAGAGTGTCTCGAATTGCTTCGATGTGCTCATGAAGTTATAGGCTTTTCATTTAAAGGAGGGGTAGGAGGTGGGGAAGGCGTGAGTACTAAGAAGAGTATTCCTTAGAGCAGTGGTTCCCACCACAGCTGCATGACTTTAAAAGGCCGATGCCACGAGCCCTTGCCCAAGACCATTTGATCCCTCTGGGGCATGGGGTCAGGCATCTGGATTCCATCCGTGGCATTCACAATCCCCCCCACCCCCGACGCAAAGTGACCCTTACAGGCAGGTCTGGTTCAGATCCACTGTCTCAGAGAACAGACATTCTACCCTCATTTCCAAGGCAACACTAAAGGGTACCTTCACATTGCTGGCATGAAAACTATGACTGTCAGGAACGACATAGGTGTGACAAAGGGTTGGAAAGGTGGTCTAATGGTTTGGTACTGAACTATGGAAATTTGAGAAAATTTTACAATAAAGTAATTAACTACCCAAAATCAATGAGAACTTCAGTGATTCTTCATCTTAATCGTGGTCACTCATTATCTTATTATGAGGTTCAAGTGGGAATGCAAGTCAGGGTATTTTAGAGAGAAAAACTGGATACAAGCGAAGTAACTGTATATCTCAAATACATTATTATCTTCTTGAATTTGCCTGTACAATGTTATTACATAAAAAGTACTTAATAATAACAAATTTTTACTGAGTTCTTGCTCTGTATTAACGCCAGAGAAAACACTTACTCGAAGCTCTTTTTATTTAATCCTAAGAACCACCTTGAAAGGTGAGCACAGTAATTATCCCCATTGCACAGCTGAGAGAGGGACTCACAGATTAAGTTACACGGTCAAGCCAGTCACACAGTGCGGAAGTACAGGCTGAACTAAGACCTTGGGCTCTACGCTAGTACAGGATCTAGCTGTTGTTAAATAAAAGGAAATGGATGATTTAAATGTCTGGGTTCAAAAGATAAGGCTCTATTTGATGAGGTGACTTCCCTACAGAATAATTAAGCAATTGCTATTTTGCCAGTTTTGGCAGAAAGAGGTGTCACGCAGTCACAGGTCACTGTGAGTATCGCTACCCATTAAACAATTCTACTGTCACGAGAAATAACTGAACGATGACAGTAGGAAGCAGAGTGAGGGAGTGAAAAAGATGTTTTCCGTATTTGAGTCTGCGTTGTTACCCTCAGTGTTTTGTTACAACTACTTCCAGACTAAAGTTGCATCAATACCCTTGGAATCAAAAGTATCTACAGCAAGAAGAGCCTTCAAGTAATAGCTGTAGGGGGGAAAAGCTCAAACAACCAACCTTAAAATTATCTGTACATGTGATTTGAAACTATGTTCACTAAAATACCTTGAAATATTGAGATAGTTCTGATGTTCACGAAAATGGACATTCTAGTCTTTCATAATGTGGAACCGAGGTTTTAGAAGGCAGGCCGTACAAATATCTACGGAAGATAATACCGTTGAATTGATTTAGGCTGGCCCTAAATCCCCACCCTTAAAAAAGGCAGAGTATGGAGTCACTGTCCCTAATAATTCTACTTTTAATATGTTAAAAGTAAATGAAAATCAATAAACAGAAGGTGGTGACATGAAGAAAAGTCACAGTAGGATAAATGCTCGCGGCTGCGGAGACCTGACTGAGCCTGCGAAGACTCCCGAACCCTAAGCCGCAGCACACACAGGACACAGCCTTCAGGTGGCACGCCACTGAGCGTATAAGGAGCCGGGCATCCTCTCTTACCATCTTTTAAAATTTAAGCTCCCTGGACAATTCAGCTCGAAAATGATTTCACAAATCGTTCTCTCTCATCTCCCAGCCTTTTGTAATTTGCCGGTGGAATAAAACACTTGCAAATGGAAGCACCTCTCTGTGGATTCTGGGAGCATCTGTGCCTACTTTTAAATGTATGTGATCTGGTTTCCTTCCTTTTCTCACAAACTGTTAATATATTAGAAAACCAAACTGATTCCAGAGATCTTTTGTGAGGTACTGTACTGAATTATGGGGCGTTACATTGTCTTTTATCAGTTTCACATCTTATAAATTATCTGATATAATCTAAAGAAGTAGAAAAGATCTTAGACCTCTGGGAACTAAAAAATTTGTATTTTGTTTCTGTGTAATGCACATCCTAGATATATTACCCTCTGAACACACAAACACAGACTGATATCTAGCTCTTGAGGGAAGACCTATCGAGTGGCTCACTCGGCTTCAGATTCTCCAGGATCCATTAATTTTTCTAATTTATGGAGGTTAGCTGGAACTCCAAATAGAAAGCACATTTATTACTGTTTTACAAGACCCCTATGAGTTAAAAGATAGCCTACATCTAGGTATTTATTTCTACACTGATTTACATCACAAAAGGGAAGCTTCCCCATTGGCTCTTAAACGAAGTTCTCTGCATCCTCATGACTGATTTTTTTAGTTCCCGTTCACAGTCTATATGATTTAAAGTTGCTACAAAGCAATCAAATGTTTGACCTAAATATTGCTTCCCTCCTTTTTCTCAGTTCCTTTTTGCAAATGGTTTTCACTAGATCAGTATGCTTTTGTATGTTTGTTTGTTTAAACTTAAAGCAATGGAGATGACTGGAAAAAAAAAGAACAACACTGAATTTCGAGTCAGAAGTCTTGCCATCAAAAAGCTGTTATTTCATTCAAGTCACGGCCTCTCTGGATCTTAATTATCACACTAATATAATGAACACAGAATTTCTAAGGGTACTCCTACCTATGACCAAATAACACCGATGTTTCCGTTTCTTTTCCTTCTCTCAAAACTGAGTCCACTGGTAAACTTCCTGGGTGGATGGGATGGTCAGCTGCATCACCACCTTGTCCAGCTGCGGTTCTGGAGTCTCTGAGCACACAAGGGACATCCATTTTCACTCTATCCCAATCCACTGTGACAAAACGAGTTGCTTAGCTCTTTAAAACTGGCCTTCCCTCAGCCTTACAATACCCCTGTGGAAGCTGGAACATGCCATTTAACACCCTTGGGCTTTGGGTTCTTACACAACCTGAGGCATCAAGAATCCTAAAATACCTAGATGCCGTTTTCTGTCATCCTCAGCACATCCTGATCAGCACGGTGCTATAGTCTTAAAAGCTGCAAAATAACAACCCTGAGGATCAAGGGAAAAAATACTACTCCAAAAGCACTTCCCACAGTGAAAGACGTGAGGGAGGGTCTGCAAACACGAGAGGAAAGAAGAAGGAAATCACACTTGTTCACCATCTTTCATATGCTGGACCACTGTGAGCTTTACACGCTTCTCTCTCTCCGAAGGCCCATGCCCAGGGACTCCTGCTCTTTCTAGTGCGGAAAAGAAGAACCACATCCCTCCCTCTTGGCTACATCCTTACCCCACGTCCCAATCCCTCTCTGATCAAATTTTGTTTTGCCACCAGGATTACTCTTCCAAAACACTTACCTGCTCGTATCACTTTCACTGTCATTTCCCTATTTACCTTTGTGCAAATTAGAAAAAGCTCCCTTTTCTTCAATGAGGATTTTAATTTATTACTGCCCACCGTGAAAGCTCTGCTCAGGGGAGCTATCGCGGGTCATGGCTTTTGCACATACAAAAGCTCACAGTCTCATCTGCTCAGAACACCCCCTCCCTCAAACGCCAGGGCACACATGCCAGAAGTGTGCACATTCCAGGTGAGGTGACTGTCTGGTTCCAAGTTAGTGAGAGATGAGTAGTAGGTCCCTAAAGGTAGCACATGGGCTAGCGAAGCCCCCTTCGGGGACATCCAGAAGGTGGGTGACGTGGTGCAGCAGACCTGCAGGGATCGCGGATGCACAAGGACACCTGAGCTGCGGGCTTGATGCCGGCGGGCCTCTGCTCTGCGGCCCCACGGCTCACCTGAGAAGCGGGCGCCTCCCCACCAGCCACTCTCCGGGTCGCATCTAGGATGTGGCGTCCTTCTGGAGGGCACAGCCTAAGCATGTCACATGACCCCCTTCCTGCATACTTTGATTCTTTACTGCTCAAAGAACAAAATCAAGTCCCCTTGCAAAATATCCTTCAGCATCTGGCTACACAGCTCACCACTTCTTTTCCCATCCAATTCCCTAAGGTTTCCACACACCTTGCTGTTTGGGAGTCTTTCAATAAGCCACGCGCTCTCACTCCTTCAGGCCGGTGGTTCAGCTATTCTTTTGTTTGACATGTTGTTTTCTATATTCGTAAACTTAATTCATCCTTCAAGATCCCCCTCAAGTGGCCTCTTTCCTGGGAAGTTTTTCCTAAGGTCCTTCTTTCAGCAGAATTCATCACTCTAACACTGAGATCATTCATTCAACAAATATTCATTCACTGTCTCAGTCTGTTGGGAGTGGAGCTATCATATTACATTACAGTATTTCAGCCTGTGTGTCTGGCATTCCTTGAGGACATTTCCACTCCTGCAGGCTGCCATGGTGTCTGACACATACTAGGTGCTCAAGGCGGAGTGCACCTTTACACCCCCATTACTCAGTCCACTGAGCAAAGCCCAGCGTCTTCTTTACCAGTTCGTCCACACATTCTTAAAAGGAGAAATAGTACTCCGAAGAAAGGTGAAAACGGGTTTGGGGGAGGGTTTTATGGACTGATTTTTGTCCTTCCTCCAAATTCATATGTTGGAACTCTAACCCCCAGTTCCTCAGAAGGTGGCTGTATTTGGAAATAGGACGTTTAAAGAGGTAATTAACATGAAATGAGGTCATATGAGTGCTCCCTAAGCCAACCCACGGAATGTTTTTTTAAGAGGAGGAAACTTGTAAACAAAGAGAAATGCCAAGGATGTGTGTGCACAGAGGAGAGAGCGAGTGAAGACAAAGCCAGGAGGCAGCCATCAGCAAGTCAAGGAGAGAGGCCTCAGGAGAAGCCCAATCTGCTGTATCTCGATCTTGGACTTCTGGCCTTCAGAACATTGAGAAGAGAAATTTCTGTCATTTGAGCCATCCAGTCTGTGGTATTTTGCTATGGCAACCCCAGCAGATTAACACAGGCGCACAATTTTCTTAGTGCAACAATTTGTGGCCTTCCAAAGTTAAAGCCTATCTCACAAAACTGTTCCTTAGTATCTCAGGGTGAAATTAAAACATTTTGAGTTAATGAATGTGCATATTACTTTAAGTTTGTCTCCTTAAAGGGTAATCATGAAAAAGACCAGTTGAGAAACACTGATGTGGCTAATACAGATGGCTGCTGTCGTTTTCAAGTCTGGACTGATACATACGAACGAACACGTGGGAGAACAGAAACTCCCCAGAATCTATGGGTATGTCTATTCCTTCCACCTTCAAACCGGCCTCCTTCCTGCCTCCCCAGGACCATGTCAGTTTACTTCTTTACGGATCATTTGCAAGAGCATCTACTTATTTCTCAAGTTTTTCCCACCTCAAAACCAAGTCTCCACAGACCCCACTTATTCTTCCCCTGCTGCCCTCCCTGTCACAGCCAGCGCCCAGGGAAGGCGGGGTCCCCTCCCCCCCCCCCCCCCCGCCGACCCCGCTGAGGGAGTCTCCCGCCACGTGCCTGGCGGCCGGCTCCTCATCCCAGCAGCCGCAGCCACATCCCATGGGCAGGTTTCAGTGCTCACCTCACAGGGATTTCTTAGCTTACCCACTTACCTCCTTCAAAGACTCTTTTGTGCCTTGGCTTTTACCCCATACTCGCCTGTTTCTCCCCAGCCGCTCAGGCCAGTCCTCACTCCAGCCTCCTCCCTCTGCCCATTTCTGCTGGCATTCTTCAAGGCTCGGCCCTGAGCCCCTTCTGCCTTCTTGGCCTGCACTCTATACACATGGCTTTGTTCACGATTTCAACTACATGGCTCATTTTCCTTCAGGGCTGCCGGTTTTCCTGAATGCGCCTCTATCAACCCATTTGCACAATCTTGGTGCTGCCCTCTCCCCTTCATGCCTTGGGCAACACCTCAGAATGCCCCATGTGACAGGCAAGCCCAGCACAACCTGCTTTGCTGGGGCTCTCTTCACTCCCCCCCATGGTGGAGGCCTTTCTCAGTGCCTGCTCCTCAGCGACCGGGCAGCCTGTCCGGCTCCTTCTCATCACTCCTGACCCTCAGTGGGGCACCCCCGGCCCAGGCCACCATCGTCACCGTCCGGCACATTTTCAGACAGGCTGTACGCAGTTTATTCGCCTTTCAGATCTCACTGCAGCCATTCTCTTCCTTTCGACAGTAGTGCTTTGCTGCATACAAAGACCGAGCTTCTTGAAAAACACATTCCGACCCTAAAGTTGATGTGGACTAATTAGATACTTCAGCTACTACACAGAAGGAAAACAAACATTTTGATCCATGGGAAAATTATGCAGCATATATATTTATTTATCTGTTTGTAGGTGATGCTGGTGAGTTCAACCTCCGGAATTCTTGAGTCATTCTCATGAGTTATTGTTATTTAAATGAGAGCATTCACGCACACTTGTTTATTGCTTACAAAAATAAGCTTTCTAACACAACAAAGACAAAAAGTCAAAACAACAAAACCCCATTGCCCCACTTCTGTTTCTGCACACTAATCTAGCAGAGGCTTCCACAATTGTCTGATTAGTTTCCTCTCCATGTTTAAAGGCACATGGGGATATTATGAATGCTTGCTTCCCTCCAAAAAAATCAGAACAAGTAAATAAAGTGCACGCCATTATTCCACATCAAAATTCAAACTGGATTTGAAATTTAAATCTCTTTCCAGAAATGAAGTATTTAAATTACCTTTGGAGTATTTAAATGCAGTATTTAAAAATGGTGTATTTAAATTACGTTTGGACCTGAATCCCTCTTCGTGGTAAAGACCCTAACAGAATAGGGCCCCAACTTGTTTATCTTTGCATCCCTAACACATAGCAAGGCTTCTGGTATAAAATGGGTGTAAACAGTACTGAGCTGAATAAATAAACCCTGATTTCAAAGGACGTCTAGTGCAGTGGGGGGAACTGTAAATAACGGACACTTTGATCAGTGGCCACTAGCCACTGAAGGAAAAGAGTGACATGTGGATTAGTGGAAAGACCACAGACGAGGAGAGTTTGAGCCAAGGCCATTTAGCGCGTTGGGTTTTGGCACTCAGCATCTATGTCCCCGCTTGTCTGATGACAAGGCATACTTTTTCCTCAGGAACCATCTCTCTCCACTCAACCTAGGACGACCTTTGATCAGCGCATCTAGAGCACCCTCTCCAAGTGTATTTCGATTCTGAAATTTATGCTGTCGTGGTTGAGTCCCTTTAGAGATGCTCGCTGAAGGACCGAAGGGGAGCCTGGATCGACGGGAGGACGGCCCTGAAGCCGCCCTGGGGCCCCAAGGAGAAGGAAGGCGCACACAGCCGCGGCGAGCCCTTCACCCAGCTGCCAAGGGCTCCCTGGACTTGCACACCTCGATGGCTTTGATCAGTTCACCTAAAATTCTCTCCCTCCTTCACGAGTTGAAGTCTTACTCATTCGTGAAAGACCATTTTAAATGTTCCGGCCTTTGAGAGGAGGGCAGATCCTCTCAATCCGAATGAGTCACTCCTTTGTTTTTGCAGCATTTGGTTTAATATCTTCAAGCATTTGCCAACCTCGTTACTTAGCTTCTCTCACTGACAAATGGATAGATACTATTGGCCTTGAAGGTGCTTTGTAAGCTGATTGCATTGAAAGCACTATTTTAAATATTCAAACACCAGCAACACAGGAGTTCTTTTCTTTCTTTTTAAATACATAGAGGTGGGCTTTATTTTTTTATGTTTGTCTTTGGGCAGTGATGATGTATATTTTTGGTCCTATCTTAGCCATTTATTATAGTCATTTCAAAATTCAGTCTAAGAGGCTATCCAGCTACTTCGAGGGCAGTATATTGGGAATTTGCTTTGGACCAGTCATTGGGCTTTCACTTTCTCTGATGTATACATGGAATAAAACAAAAAAAAATCATTTATGTCACACAAGTGCTTTCAAATTATGTATGCTCTGCCCACTCAGTTTTGTTATTTAACAAAGGCCGAGATCCTGAAGATTCACAGGATCCAAATCTTGTGGTTGCTATGCTCACTATTCCCTAAGGTTTTTCCTCCTATTCTCATTGAAATAAATAAATAAAATAAATAAATAAATAAAAAATGCTTCGCACACTCCATTGAACAATTTGTACATGATTCAAACTAACATAAAAATATGTGAGCTAAATGAATTGGTGTTACAATAACACTGACATTGTGCATAGGCACCTCATCTCATTATCTATACATCCTAACCAGAACCACATTAACCCTTTTTTTAAAAATCAATGATTACTAGGAAAACGTCACTGGAAATTTTTAGGTGTTATCTAGAAACACATTTTCCATTTCAAGCTTCTTGAGGAATAAAACATTCAAAATGCTATTTTCCTAAACTTCCAAATTAATTAATTCAGCGGTCCTTATCAGTAGCAGAAAAATACCAGTAGCCTCAGGCAAGGAGCCAGCCCTTCTTCACTCTAACATAGTCCTTCCTTTCCCTCCCACGTCTACTTAAAAACCTTGACTCTTCCGTGGGCTCAGATTCATTGACCAGGATGCCCTGACCCACACATCACTCAGTTCTGTGCAAATTCTTTGCTGGTTGCCCTCTCCTGCGATGAGGGCTGCATAATGTTGTGCACAGTGTTTCCCTCCTTCCTATACAGCTGCGGTATGCTCTGGGAGGGACGAGAAAGATCAGCAAACGTCTCCTTCGGGAGCCCTTTCTTCATGATACAATTAGCCACGCTAAAAACAGAACAAAAACAAAACAAAAACAGCCTGCGGAGCAGCAGAAGAGTGGGAGACAGGAGGGCAGTGGGTGCTGAGCACTGTCTCCCCCAACAGCCCATCCCAGAAGGGCAGGTGCTGGTTCCCAGAGCCGGGAAGACGGCTGCCATCATCCCCCTGCTGGGAGCTGCAGAGAGGGGTGGAGAAGAAGGAGGGGCCTGGCTTTCTTGTCCAGCTCTGCCTGCCTTAAGTGTCAGCAGCGAGGGTTCCCACATGGGCTCCCCAGGACAGGCTGGGAGAAATTCACAGCTCAATAAGGGCCAGCCACGCGTCAGACAACAAAGGCCAAGATGCAGCAGGCAATAGGCTATTAGTCCCTTAGCTATAATTTCACTCTATTTTGGGGCATTAGGCAGGAGATGGAAGGAAAAAGGCCTGAACAATGTGTCCAGAAGTGCCATTATTCAGCAAGAGGGCATTAAGCTCTACATAAATAGAAGTGTCAGGCTCAAGGGTAAAGGCCTGGAGCAATCACCTCTGTATTTTTAAAACGATAAATGCCACATTGATCAAGCACTTACTCTGTGCCAAACACAGTGCTAAATGCTTTTAATATGTTATATCTCACTTAATCCTGACAACAGGCCTATGAGTTGGTATATAATCACTCCTGCTTTGTGGATGAAAGGGGCCTTGTTGTCATCATTTTCTCGATGAAGAAACTAAGGTTCAGAGTGATTAAATGCCACTCCAGACATTGTGCAGCCTCGAGTCTGAAGCCCAGGCTTCTGGCTCCACTTCCAGTGCTCTCCCTGTCCAAGGACTGCATTTCTTCTTCATTGCAGAGAGTGAAAGCCGCCTGCACAGGCAGCACCTGAATTACAATGATTCGTCTTGGGATTCTTTGGACTTTACAATGGTGCCAAACTGAAACACTGTCGGTGGAAACTGGCTAGGCTTAGCTATCATGTTCGGTAGCTTAGGTGTATTAAATGTTTTCACCTTATGATGGCTTTGTTGGGATGTAACCTAATTGTAAGGCCAGGGGCATCGGTACTGCTCTTTCTGAAATGATGAGCGTATGCATGACTTGCAGATTGTAAACTGTTCTCTCTTTTTAAGAAGTTTAATCTCAAACACATTTAGTTAACCCTCCCATTAAACAATCGAACTCCAGGGGAGTGAAAAAAAAAAACACTCTCCATTTTTGAGAAGTCAGCATATTATATAAACACTCACAGAACTTCAACTGTACTCTTTGTCAAAAAGCTCTTTGAACAACAAAGCAAAAACATTCATCTGAAAACACAAGCCACTTCAAAATGTAAATAATTTTTTGCCCCTAAAATTGGGTTCTTTTGTTTAGTAAGAACTGCATGCACAATTCAGTAGCATTTTAAAAGCCACTGGACCACCTCATTTCCACCCCCCACCAACCTACCAAGATTTCTTCCACTCAAGTCCAGAATCATTAGACTTTATATACTAAACACAATTCTAAAACCGAGAGTGAGAGATGTTCACAGTAGCAAAGAAAAATGTGTTCTTGCTTCTTGCCCCATGAGAAAAAAAGCTTTTATGTTGTGAAATAGCATGTGTTTGCCAAATGATCTTAAACTTCACAAAATGTCAAGCAATAAAACCCTCCAAAAAACCAGAACACAAAACACTTCACTTTGTGCCAGGCATCTCACAGGCAGTTGCCAAAATACGTACAACAATAAAAACTTGCTGATTCTCTCTCCACGATGCTCTCCATTTCCTCTGTGAAACATTCTGGCTTAATGAGAGAGACACTGAACTCACATGCGGCTTTCTGGTACTCCAAATATATTGGCTTCCACTGGCTGAGTTCAGTACATGCTAAGAATCAGTTTTGTTTCTTCCCAAACCTGCTTATGCCAGTTGTGCTTGTTAAAATCGTAACTATGATTTGGAAATGCTCCATAAAGATAGGCTATTAAAATAAATTGCTGTTGAATGTTCTCAAAACATCTTGGATTTGGGGGGTGAAGTCTGATAAAAATTTAAATGAATCCTGCCCTTAAACTGATCCACAGGATCCAAGGTTTCACTCCAAAGAACTGAAATTAGCAATTATGGGTTCTACACTGTAGATGTGATGTGTATAGGAGCAATAAGGTACAGTTTTCTTCATCTGATCACCCTCCAAGCAAAGACCTTGGCTATACATCAAACATTTGTAGACTCAAAGTGCATTTCATGTTCTAAGTTAAAATCTACTGTAAAAAACATGTAATTTTTTATGATCCTTTCAGGTAAGACTTTTCATCTACCATTCAACCACTATATCAATACATTAAAATAAGAGGGTTTCTGGTGCAGTTCTTACTGTGAGGAACTTTTAAATACTATCACAGTTCACCTTCCAGGGCAAAACTATTTCAACATCTACCCTGTTCATCATTGGACAAAATATTTTTTTGACACTTTACCAATAAATATTGCCCAGGTTGGTATTTTACTTGACCTGTTCATTATAACTCTCCATGAAAAATAAAAGCATCATGGCTAGAAAGAAGGTTAGTGCACTAGCCATGTTCTCCCCGAACTGGACACGCCTGCCACGGATGTACAAGGGAGCGTGCACCTGGCCCTGTGCACTGCCGGCACCCTCACAGGGGCAGGCAACTTCCCATGAAACACGTGCTTGCTCTATGGCCCCGCGTGCCAGTACAGTGGACTGTACATAAGGGGGTTGAAAGGCAGGGTGTACAATTCGCATTATTCGGAATAAAATCAATTATGACCAGATAAGAGTCAGGAGCCATCAAGCACATGGGACAGAGCAGTTATACGATTAATTTTGATGCTTATGCTTTCTCACTATTTTATTTTTTGCATATTATAGCAACGGTACCGAAGTAATTGTTTTGGGTCTGGCCTTCACATACCCAGCTTTAAGTAGGTCACAGCTCCAGCTCTCTATACAAAATGGGCCTTCAGAGTACCAATTCCCACTTGCTGCCTTATAGTGCACAACCAACTGTTACATTTATTATTTCGACTGACTCTCAGAAAGCTCCACCAGGTAGGCAAGGCATGTACCATTACCTCCATTTTACAGATGGGGTCGCAGAGCCTTCATAACCTGATCAAAGTTATGTAGCCCATTGGTGGTACAGGCAGATCTAGAATTCAAGCCTTCAAGCTTATTTTTACTATATGACTCATCTTCCTTCCCACATACATCAAATCATGCCACATTCTAATTACTTGAACTTTCATCAGATTACAAACTCTTACTATATCTAAGGGTGCTTTAATGGTAACTACCCAAGACCTTTGGAAGGCTCACTATGTAGCAAGCACTATGCTAAACACTGACCATATAAAATACCATCTAGGACTTGCCTATGCTCAAGCATCTCAGTAGGAGAGCTGGGACTCGAGCCAGGCAGTTGGATTCCAACAGCAGCTCTCTACTACTACACTATGCTGCTGGTCACCTAGTTACAAATTCATCTAGAAAATCAACAATGTTTTTGTATTCCTCTCTTCTGAACATTTATAATTAGTACAACGGGCCAGGTAATCTGCAGACAATCTTCTCTTGCATTGCTTTCTAAAGCAGTGAGTCCAAAATTTGTGCATACAAATTAGCTGGAGACTGTAAAAAGGTAGAGCATGATGCAAGAAAGCTGAGGTTGAACTTGAGATTCCGCACTTGTGAAAACTTCCAAGTGATGCTGGGGCTGGTCCTTGGACCACACCTTGAGTGGTAAGACTAAAACACATGCTACTTTTCTTCAGTAAATCTTGTCATAAGCAAATGACCTTCTTTAGTTAGATATTTTATCATTTTTATCTCAGAATGGGTCAAGCGCCCTTGACATCACTAATGGCAATAAATCAGATGGTCTCCACTATTTGAAGATGAACAGAAGTCTGGGGAGTGGATGTGTTTTGCACAAAATTTTATCTCAAAATATTATTTGAATAAATGAATTTTGCTTGTGAAGTTGTACAAGCTCTTCAGGATCAAAAGCTTTAGAAACTTTGATACTCTCCATTTTTGACAGAAAATTCTCTTTTGCTACAAAGTTCTGATACTCTATTTTTGGAAGTCATTTCGTAACTATTTGTATGAGGTACTGTAGAAGAAACATGAGCTTCTGCAGTAAAAAATCCAGCATTGGCATTCCAGCTCTGACTACACATTTGTTGAGTGATATCAGGGAATCATGTTCAAGGAGGTTAAGTTACTTTGCTATCAGTAAACCCAGGCTCAGTCTACCTACCTCTTCACAATCTGCCATGAGAATTAAGGGAACTAATGTCTCTAAACCAGCTATGTCTGCTACATGGTAGGGACTCTAACTGTTTTATCAAGAACAATTATTTCCTACCATGCCAGCCTGTCCCAACATGCAAAACTGAGTGACAACAACAAAATATTTTTGCCAGCGCTTGGCCTTTAAAGGGAAAACCATGTAGAAGGAATAACAGCTAACATTTACTCAACACCTATCAAGACACCAGGCTCTCTTGGGGATGTTTCTACTATCATCCCCTTTACAACTAAATAAACAGGTTCAGAAAGATTAAGTAACCAGCCCAAGACCCCAGCCCAGCACCGTGACTCCACAGCCGGCTCCTACAACCGCTAAGGACTTGCCTCCCCATAATCCACGAGGGTGCTAGGCGATGCAGAGGAAGCCAAGGGCAACCCCAAGGTGAGAGTGAGAAACTGAGTCGGCACGGACGCGGACAACAGCGTGGTGACTGCTGTGGGTTGGGGGAGGGATGAGGGGACTAAATGGTAATGGAAAAAAATACAATGAAGATTAAATTAAATAAAAATAAATCGAGTCAGGCTTCCTTGAAACATCCCCTCTCATTGTCTGGAGCATTTCCTTCCAAGGCTCTTCAGAGAAACAGAATTGAGGATTCTAGTCCTTCTCAGTGAGGCTGCTGCTTTACACTTATCTTGACAACTCAAACATGAGTCCACTCAAGTTATGAACTACATCTTAGGGACTTTTCCATCTGGTAAGCACAGAATCTTAAATTCAGAGGTGCTCAAATCCTTGATTTAATATAATATTTCCCCTGAAGCTTGGCTGATTGTTAACTCCAGCAGATTCCATAAATAAAATGCTTGAGGTCAATTCTGATGTCAACAAATTCCAGAGGAAACTGATTCTAATTTGGAGCATGAGTGGAGAAAGCAAATGTTATAGAAATTTAGCACGCTAAATAATAAATAAAGGAAACAACAGAAACTAACAACATCCAGGAAGACTTTTTAATTTTCTTTCTTTTCTTTCTTTCCTTCTTCCCTTCCTTCTTCTACATTCTATCCAACTGAAAGGGTGCCATGGTTTAGAAAACATGATCTGCTCTCGCCCTTCAGAGAAGGAGGGTCTGGGTCAACTGCGACATCTCGAATTACCCAGTCACCCCTGTTGAGTAATTCAGATGACACCATCTAAGACACTGCATTAATTTTATACAAGATGATGACAGATATGCTCCTGAAAACTGATTGCAGATTTAAAGAGAGAGTCAGAAGGCAATAATGAAAAAAAGATTCACAGAAGAATATGTGCCAATGCAGGGAATTAAATGAAAACTACACTAATTATTTTACTCATGACAGTTTCATAAACTTGTTTCATTACTAACAGGGAAAAAATTCAGACATTTCATGATCTTCTTTCTAAAAGAAAGATACCAGAATAGTTTAACTTAGCATAGTGTGATTTCATTGTTACAGAAATTTTTCCTACAAGAGGACTGTAGCATTTAACATGTCATGCATTAAACCTCAAACTAGAGTTTGAACCAATTTAGTGTGTGATAATCATAGCTGTATGGTTCACCACAACAACCGCAGGCCAGAGCCTGAAATCATGCTGCTCTCAGGAGGAAAGACTCCTTGTTTCAGAAAACAAAGTTAACAAGCTGCACAAACAAACAAACAAAAATTTCAAAGGCATCTTTCAAACCTTTTTGGTTTGCATTTGCTCTGAAGTCACGTTTTCCTTCACATATTTTCTGCTAGGAAATGGACGTGCACCTCAAGTGTATCAGCCTCTAATCCTTAATATCTTTTAAGATTCTCCTCTGTGCCATATTGTTCGGATACTTTCAATGAGAACTCGGAGAAGAAAAGAGATAATATTCCCAACAGACTGGTCTTGTAAAGACGCTGATAAAATAGTTAGAGTCAAATGCTAAGAAACTCACGAAACCTTATGCACCGGGTGTCGGGAATGGTATCCGTCTGGTAAGAACCCAAACCTTAGGGGCTTATTCCCCTGTGTCAGCACCGCCTCCTGACTCCCTATTTAGAGCTGCAAAATGAAACACCAACAGCGACACCTGAGGCACAGAACCAACCCTCCACCCCCCCCCCCCCCCCCCCCCAGTCATCACGCTCCCTGCTCGCAGAGACCAACTAAGGACTCGGGAAAATAGCCAAGAGCCACACTCCAACTACTTCACCTGAACTTACAAAGCTTTTCAAATACAACTTTGAAAATGAGTCACGATCTGGGGAAGAAAGGCTAGCATGACTCATCCTAGGATTGTTATACGGTTAATCTTGAGAGAATTTAATGAAATACGGTCCAGCGTTAAGAAAGAAGACTTACGATGTAATTACAACTCACGGGCACAGAAATGCCGGGCCAGCCTCTGCCGCCCTAAAACAAGGTCGTCCACAGCCACGCACAGTTTGTAGTCGGGTTTTTTAAAAACATTTTTATACTTGTTTTATTTTATTTACTTATTGTTGTTCAATGGCAGTTGTCCCCATTTCCCCTCCATTACTTTCCCCGGTCCTACCCATCCCCTACCTTTGTAGCTGGGTTTTAAAACCACAAATGAAAGAGCCGATTAGCTGAACCTGCATGTTTGAAGGAAGAGAATGAATCAGGATGAAGGAGCATTACTCTTTCCCATGATTTGGTAGGCAGTTTTGTAGATAAACACTTTAAAAATCTGAACAATATTACAACTAATTTCTCCATACAATCTACAAAAGTTTTGAAAATCCTTACGAACAAAAATACAATAAACACATGTTATAGTCTAGTGCATTTATTTTAGTTACCAGTTCCAATCATTTCACTGTTATTATCAATACATTATTTTAATCTCTTATCAACAAATCATTTTAACCACATCTCAACATTTAAAAGAATACACTAACAATAACAAAAACATTAAAAAAAAAATAAAGCAGCAGCACCTTCAGGGGTTTCTGTGAAAAGCAAACAGGAACAGAACAGGAAAGGGAGACAATGTATTAAATTTCTCACTAGCACACTGGCAAATGGTGAGTTCTTGAGCACATGGCAGTCCACAGTTCTCAGCTGCTACAAAATGTTTTGTGAAAAAAGTCCGTTTCTCCCAAGCAGTGTGTCCTGAGCAACTCCAACTCTTGACCCTTCCTCCTTCCTCCTGCCTGCCGCCCACATCGCCACTGCCACTGCCACTGCGGACCCCAACCATGTGGAGCCCTCTGCTGGCCCTGCCGCAGTCACCCCCGCTTCCTAGGGACCCAGAAGTCTGTGGGAGGGGCCCCCATCAGAGCTGGGGAGACCTGTTCCATATTTATGTCCTCTTTAGCCCCACTCAGCTGGAGAGAACAAGGTAAAAGGTAGCTAATTTCTTCTGCAGGAGCTTAATATTCTAAGAAATAAGGAACTAAAATAGAGCAAACAGAGAAGATAAACAAATCATGATTTTTCCTGTCTACCTTTAGAATTTCTTTTGAGTTACTTTAATATACTCTATGAAAACAATTTGTTGTGTATGTTTTTTGTGAATGGAAAATTATATTCTACATTTCTCTCTCTTACTTCAGCATCTTTGAGTCTACTAGATACAATGGTTCACTGAAGCTTTATTTTCCTTTTTTTTTTTTTTTTTTTTTTTTTTGCCATACTGAGCTATAGACCCACAGCAACTTTCAGAGACTGCTATAAGGCTAAGCTCTAAGTAGTGACATTCTAAAGGCATATTTTGCCTGTGGCATTTGCCAAAACGTACAAACCACATCGCTTGGGTAAGAAATAGGCAAACAAAATGTACTTCATATAAACTTTGAAATTATACTTAAAAAAAAAAAAACCCCAGAAAGCAAAGGTTTAAATACACTGGAGTACACTTGTGGCTCAAAATGGCATTAGCCTTGGCAACGCAGGGCCACCACACCCTGAATACACCAGTACCTGCCTCTCCCTGCACCAGCCACCGCCACGTCATCGTTCAAGACATACATGACACATCTACTCTGAAAAGTGTGTTGATTTGGCTTTTTCCTGCAACTTTCTAGAAAAGAAGAGTCTTCAGAAGCACTGTCAGATTAACTCCAAAACTCCCCTTCTCCCTCTGTGGAGTCTCAACTGCAAACATACCTGGTCAAGACCCCGATTTAATTGTGTCCCTGTGTGAATGACAGAAAACCACACTGTGCTGTGGCTAACCACTGAGCAGTCACCTGAACCCCTGTTACCAAGTGACGGGTATCATTTGCCTGGCACCCGCCCAGCAGTTTGGACAGACACTCCTACACAGCTAGCCTGCACTGTATCGCTTAACGCTGGCCTTGCTTAGATGTGACAATTTCGCTTTTCCCAACTACTTGCTGTCTTCTTGAAGATGAAGACTGTATCTTAAGGTCTTTGCTAGGTATAGCACATTACTGTCCATCTGGTTGGTCCACAATCGATGCTGACTTTTTTGGAAAAAAAAAAAAAAATTCTCACATTTAAATATCTAAGACCTAAAAATTCCAAAAGCATATATAACCCTCTGAACTTTTCCATTCAGATTCTTAAATTCACAAAACATACCACATATCCTAGACTTGCTTTAGAGATCCTTGAGCATTTATTTATATTTATTTACTCTAGCAAAAAAAAAAAAAAAAATGTAACCCTTACTGAGCATTTACATTGGGGTCAGGCACTGTGCCCAGCTAAGGGGTTTACATAGACAGCACCTCACTGAAGCCTCTCAACTACCTCAGAGGGTAGGTAAGACTTTCAGTCCCTTTTTAAACAAAGGGGAACTGAGGCACAGGGGGATTACCTACCTTGCTCAATGTCCCACCACTGGTGTGACAAAGGCAGAACTCAAAGCCAGGCTCTTTGGTTGTGGAGTTCAAGAGCTTAGAGAAATTACTCTTATTTATTACTGGTTTAGGATACCTTGATGCTACTTTCACACACTTTATTATAACTGAGCTCATAACTAACCTGTGAAAATCGGTAGATACTACAAGTGAATAATAGGCAGAGATGCACAGAGCACTAATCAAAGTATCAGATGTAATACCCAATTACTGTCTTAAAAGCCAATGTTTCAGGTTTCAGTGACAGATTGGACTACTCACTGCTATTCTGTACTACATGTCTCCTCCCTGCACACGTCTTGCATACATTTCATCACCCGTTGACACAAAACTTGGCCATGACTCACTTTGGCCAAAGCATGAGGCAGAGTTAACATTTTGAATCTAGGCTTCAAGAAGACACATGCATTGCCACTAGTTCCCTGTGCTTTGCGATACAGTTACACAAGTCCTCACTTAAACATTGTCAGTAGGTTCTTGGAAGCTACGACTTTAAGTAAAACAATGTATAACAAATCCAGTTTTACCATAGGCTAATTGATATAGGCAAGAATTAAGTTCCTACAGCATATTTCTGGTCGCAAAAACATCACCAAACTTCTAAATAAAGACTCAGAGCATTTCTCATACTCAACATTGAAATAAATGTGAGCTATACATAATTTAAGAAAGATGAATAAAAACAAGTAAGATAATGATTTTCCAACCCGCTTCCTCCAGTCCGGGGTGGCGGGCGGCTGCAGACTCTCCCAGCAGGTCTGGGCCGACGGCAAGGCCGACCTTGCCCAGGATGCCCTTCCATCAAGGGGCCGCTCATAGACACACCCACGCAGACTGGGACAATGTAGACAGACCAATTCACCTCACACCTTTGGGATGTTGGAGGTAAACAGAGTCCCTGGAGAAAACCCACACAGATGTGGGTGGAATATGCAAACTCGGCTCAGATAGTGGCCCTGGCCAGGAATCAATCTATTTTTCTCATCGACATTATAACAAAATGAAGGTAAATGAAAAGACATTCATCAAGGACCTGCTGTGCCATGAGAATGCCTGGGACAGTCTGCTGGTGGAGGAGAACACGAAAAGGAGGAAGGCCGCCCAGCCACGCCCACCCAGCCAGCCCCTCCCCACCTGGGCTACCTGCGGCTCACTGAGGTCCGCAGAGCTGTGCTGGCGGCAGCCAGCACTTACAGAATGAGAAAGAAGCACTTACTTACGAATGCCCTTGAGTTTGCGGTGATTTACTATGTGGCAAAAGGTAACTGATACAACTTCCATATCCCAGTAATGTGTTAAGCAACTTTACAAATACCTTACTGAGCCCTGACAGCTCTGGAAAGCTTTTATCAGGCCCACCTTCTCAGTCTACCAGCCCACAGAGCTGTATATATATATATATATAATATTTGTGCAACCTATACCAGCCTATGAGTGAGAAGTTCCTGGGGTATGGGGTCTGTGAATCTATGGTTTTAGGGTCCACAGGTAACTTGCTTTGTGCAGTCATGGTAAAGAACACCTGAAGACGCCCCGCATGCCAAAGATGCAGCCCATTCCCCGGCCGGATTTTGCCTCACACTCACTCTCAGGCCTTCAGGGTTCAGGGGAGCCTGGGACGGGCGGCCTGTCAAGTTCGCAGTGAAGCACAGTAACAAGTCCAGCGCTACGGGACAAGAGATACCAATCGTGCCCCCTGCCTCCCTCAGCACCTCCAGGCACTGTCTGCAGTGAGGCCCCAGGGCCTGCGGAAATGCTAATGCAGCCCTGCCGGAGCCCAGTGGGAGGCTCTGTGCTCAGTGCTTTAGCCTGAATTTCATTCATTTGGAAAAGCAAACAATGACGTTAAAAGGTACTTGGACAAAGGCCACACGGTTACTTTGGGTAAACGGTGAATCCAGGAATCAAATTCAGGTCTGTCCAACTGCAAAATCCTCATTCTTTACCTCTAAAGGAAACCATTTCAGCACCAGTAGCTCTCACAAAGGCTCATGGAAAATGTATTTGAAGCAATGACCTCTCAGAGGTCTCCAGGGATGACGTGCAAAAAATGGCCACTGTCAGGACCCAGGTGGGATGTGAGAGACAGGAGGAAGTGGCAGGGGTTGGGAGGGGGGGCGGGAGGAGAGCACGGTCACAGAGGGAGCGCTGGGAATCGGCATTTGGTACGTGGGGCAATCATTCCAATGTCGGGTCGCACGTCACAGAAGGCGAGTCCGAGGGATGTGCTTCGGGCATTCAGCATGAAAGGGTCCTCTGACCAAGTAATTTGGGAAATGTTCTAACGGTTCCTTCACTGCAGCACATCTCAGAGCCTTTAATGGGCTAACATGCACTGTGAATCTCCAAGAATTAGAGTGAAAGAGAGAGATAACCTTCTTTTTTCTTTTTTTTCTTTCTTTTTTTTTTTTTTTTTTTTGGGAAGTGCTTCTCCAGAGAATAGTGAAAAATAATAAATTCGAAAAAAATGATCTTCTAAAATTTAGTCCATAAATTGTTTAAAAGCACTCTAAGCAACCATTTCATTATAAAATGAATGAAGTGGGGATTTCCTCACAGTCAACAGGAGTCTAACATTAGCATTTGTTTTTGGTAAGTCAGCAAACAGTTATTCAAAAAGATGTAGTCATTTAAAGAGAAAAGCAGCTTCAGGAGGGAACGTGGGGAGCGGGGTGCTGCAGGGAGGAAGAGCATGTGATTCTAGGAAGCTGCTGGGAAGAATCGCTACAAACCAAACCTGTAGCGCAATAGCACGCCAGGCTGCAGAAAACAGGATGGAGGTTCAGAAGGCAGAGAAACACCACAAAATTTAAATATCTTAAAAATCTTTGCAGCAAGACAGCTATTAGAGATGCTACCTAGACTCTTAGGTACGGTGCCATCAAGATGGAGAATGATTTCAGAGGGGATAAGGCAACTCAGTGAGACCAGAAAACCCCCACAAACGTTGACACGGCAGCCCTCGCTGCACACATTCGCAGAAGTACAATGTAGTTCTTTGTCACCTTTTCTGGGGCCATGTTAGCCTAACATCAAAATAAGGGTATTTGCTACATAAACTCGGTTTAAATTTTATTTAAGTAAAAGAAATAGTTTGATTCCCTCACCCCCAACAATAAACTGCTCCTTCTGAGTGACTAAAATGTTCTTCAAGACATTTTCAGTTGTCTTGTCAACAGAGCAATCACTGCCTTATCTAATTGTTTCTTTCTCACAGTAGTTCCTACCACAGGAACATCTCAAAATATTTGGGATACAGAAGTGACATTCAGAGGAAAATACTTTCAAAATGTGACATCTAATTTCCTAAATTTCAACACCATATCACAAATACTCACTGAATTCTGTTTGCCAAAGTAATTCCTTTACTCATGACAGAATTAGCGACTGGACATTTGGGGCTGTATCCGTTTCTTCCAAAACCTGCAAGGCCCTTCTACTCTGTTCCCATCTGAACTCTTTTCACCCCCTCACTTTCTTACAACCTTGTTTATACAAGATGAGGTGATCTGAAGCTGATGTAACCTACTATTAGTTGGACACTTTACTTTTATACATTGTAATCAGTTGACACTTAATGACTGTTATTAACACGGTCGGTTATCAAACCCACAACACCTCTTCACATTCTCTTATCAGAGAAGTATATGCATTTTCAGTTTATTTTAGGAAGTTTGACACATCGCCTTGGTTTATCATACCTGAGTGTATTACACCCTTGCCGTATGATCCCTTTATAAACACACAGCAAACTCTTTTTGTCACGTTGATAGATGGCTTTGTTTCAAAGACCTGCTCACTATGACATAATAGCTGAAATTTAAAATATATCCAATCCTCCTCATCTGCAGATTCTGTATTTGCAAATTTGTCTACTTGCTAAAATATATTTTTAGTCCCCAAATCAATACCTGTGTGCACAGTGGTGGAAAATTTGAGTCTCCCCATGAACACAGCCCCCCAGCTGAGGCAGAACAAGGCGCGGCTCTGCTGTCCGGTCGCAGCTCTCATACTCCTTGCGGCCTATTCAGTGCCACATTGTTGGCATTTGTGTGTGTTTTGTGGGTTCTCTGCTTTAAATGGCCCCCACACAAAGTGCAGCAGTGTTCCTAAGCTCAGGAAGGCTGTGACATGCCTCACAGAGAAAATACTTGTGGCAGATACACTTCATTCAGTCACAACTCACAGTGCTGTTCGCTCTAAGTTCATGTATGGGAATCAACAATATCTATATTAAACAAGCAGTCTTTAAAAAGAGACACATAAAACAAGATTATATATTGTCTGGTTGATGAAAGTTGTAACCGCACCGCACAGGAACCTAGACCTGTCTTGCCCCAGGAGTACAAATCAGAATTTGCTAATTCATTCTTTGCAGCTGCTTTATAGACCCTAACTAGAGTGAATGGTGAGAACTGACTGTACCTCCCTGGCAGTGAAAGCTCCCCAAACTTGCAATTGTTCCTTAAAATAAACCCTAGCTCTGCTCCCCACAAAAGGCTCAGTCCCTCCTTGCCTCACGGCCTTCCTTTCCCACCAGTCTTGAATTTTCTCCTGCATTTTGTAGTAGAATATGACCTAGCACTAGGATATCAGAAGTCAACCAATCCTCTAGGAACAATGCGCCCATGAACAAAACCAACCTGAGTACAGAGGGGATGGAAGAAGCTGCCTTTCCCCTCAACCCCGGACTAGGGGCAGGCATACGGAAGAGAAGGCGGGAGAAGCAGCCAGTCTCTGCCTCTTCTCCATCTAGACAGAGGGGAAGGCGGCCCACGATGTGTGCCTCACAAGACCCTGAGGGAGACCAAGGACTCCACAGCTTACCCCACACACAGGGTACGCTATCTGTGCAGGGACGCTCGCTCTAATATTCTGGTGTTGCTATCTTGAGATTCTTCATAATTTTTAACAAGGAGCCTTGCATTTTCATCTTGCACTGGGCCCCACAAACTAGGCAGCTGGTCCTGCCCACAGACTCCTACACTGCGACCCAGCGGGTGAGTCCCAAGAAAGGGAAGCTCGGGTAGCACATGTCACCCAGAGAAGGAACAAGGGGGCCTGTCAGGGTCCAACAAGGATGCAGAATGTCTGGCGATGTCTCCCTAGGACTCCTACAGCATGTCCACCTCTAATAAAAAGGTTTGGACAAAGAACAGTGACTCTGGGACCCAGGCCCTATGGAAACCCAGGATGGCTGTCGGCTAAAATAAGGGACCCCAATGGCCATTAAGAACAGATCTCTGCTATATTTTTTCACAGAGTAGTATCACAAGTTTTTGTATGTAGTCTGCATACAAAAAAACTAGTCTCGCCCTGCTACTCTGGACCACTCCTGCGCTGCTGGGAGGGCCTCCTGATGGGCTGTGTTGTCCTCCTCCTTCCATTTCAGCATCAGTCCAGTGACAGGCTGACCCCAAAGTACACTTTCATCACATTGTTGTTTCATCGAAAACTGACATTTTCTGTCCACATAGCCCTCCGTTTGAACTTAAGTGTACTCCCCCTTCTAAGTTTCTCCAAACTCATTTCCTGCTGTGTCCTGACATGACTCTAGTTCCCCTTGGGGCTGCCATTCATGGTCAGCCTTGCTTTTCTCCCCTGCTGCTGCGTGTGTGGTTGGAGGGTGGGGGTGGGTGGCACTGGTCTCTCTACATCAGTCTCCCCAGTTGCAGCCCAGTGTGCGTTCTATTTCTTCACAAACTCTTCCCTACTCCATTGGTTCACACTTCCGTCTTTTAGCAGAACAGCAACGTCTCTTAGCCCTTCGTCATTATCTAATCATGTCCTGTGTTTTCGACTTCCTCATCAAAGAGAGAATTAGCGCCTGGAGAGCAGGGACCGCCTCCCCTCTGCACTCGGAATGCCCTGGTGCTCGGAGACTTTCGGTGCACACACTCTCCAGCCGCAGCTTCACTTCGGATTCCAGACTCATCAAGGAGACTGGTACACTGGAATCTTGCCTAACAGTAAATTTTATGTGTACTTTTATAAATATATAAAATACCTATGTATAGATACATAGGTATCTATATCCATATATTTACAGAAACCTTCCAGGCAAAAGTCCATGGACTTAATCTTGCTCTCTCATTTCCCTATATCAATGCCTAAATTGCTCTAAATAGAATTTGAGGAAGCTATTAACCAGCATCCGTTATACAATGTAAACAATACAAAATTGTACATATCACCAAATTAGCCTAGCTATATCAGCATGGAAACTGCAAATGCAACTGCATTAAAGCCAAATCATTATTATTGGTTTTTAAAATAAAGTAGGGGTAGGTCTTCAATAAATCACTTTAACAATGTATTACTGATAACATGTCCTATTAGATAAAGCATAGGAACATTTACATTTTTAAAGCTATCAAAAATTTTAAAATATTTCAGTAGGTCATATCATGACAGACTCATGAAGACTGGACCATTCATTTTCTATGCCACTCTAATAATTTTAAGGAAAAGTATTCTTTTCTATTGCTACCAAAAAGCACCTTTGTATTCAAGTTTCTTAGTTGGCACAGTGACTATATTTTTAAGTAATTTCTAAATAAGTGTATTATTGTGGACAGAAAATTGCAATACTATCACATTACAACAACAGCTTTTCCCAAATATAAATTTGCCTCATGGTCACCGACCACCAGGTCACGTCAGGTGCATGCTGGGAGAGGAGGAGGAAAGCAGTCACCATTCCGGTAGCATGTCAGAAAAGGCAGTGCTACTGTGGTATGTTTACATGGTCACAGATAATTATGAGAATTAGTGCGGTGATCACACTGAAGGGCATAAAAGCGTCAAATCACTATATAATATACCTGAAACTAATGCAGCCAATAGGAGATTGTGTGCCAGCTGTACTTAAAAAAATTAATTAAAAAAGGAAAGAAGCTCTGACCAGTGTGGCTCATTTGGTTCAGTGTCATCCCACAAAGCAAAAGGTCGCCAATTCAGTTCAGTCAGGGCACTGCCTGGGTTACAGGTTTGGGTCTTGGTCAGGGCACGCAGGAGAGGCAACCAGTTAATGTTTCTCTCCCTCTCTTTATCCCTCCCTTCCTTCTCTCTAAAAATAAATAAAATATTTTTTAAAAGGCAGTATTTACCTACACTCCAGCTTTACTTCTGAATAAGGATCCTGATAGCCATCCGGCCACAAACGTTTCAAATAGTTTGACAACATAAAAATCACAGGAGAAAATTAACGCTCTTTTTTAAATCTTAAAATTGAAAATAAAATGCCACTTCTTTCTAGTCACTATGAAGATTTGGTATAATCTTTAACTAAATAAATACTTTCTGTCCATAAACTTAGACTCCATCATGATTCATTCTATCTTTCTCATTTCCTGCTAAAACCAAATCTCTACCCTATGACACGACTTGATTTCTTGAGGAACGCCTGCCTCCTATCTGGAATAAAGTCTAGGAACCTCTTCCCATGAGCATTTAGGAAACTGTGAACCATATTATACCTTTGAGATAATATTATCTGAAAGAGCTTCCCACTCCCTGGGACATACAATCCTTTAGGATTGATCATCTTTGTGAACTTATTTCACACTCTCCAGAGTAAACATTTTAAAATTCAAATCTGATTCTTACAATTCTCCAGTGGCAACTCAAAGTTCAGTGGGTGAGGTTTATATCCCTTGGAAATGCATTGTGTGCTGTGCATAATCTTGCCCTTGACTAACTTTGTAATTTCAAAAATCCCTTATGCAAGCCATTTCAAAACCACTTGCATTTTCTTCAAAACCGCCTTTCTTTCCTCTCTTTATCCATTAAATCAGGTCATGGTTTCTCAATATCAGCACTATTGATGTTTTAGACCAGACAGTTCTTTGTTGTGGAGGGCTGCTCCTTGTACTGTAAGATATTTCACAGCATCACTACACTCCACCCATTACCTACTCTACTCCTCCCGCAAATGTCTTCTCAGGGGCAAAACTACCTCTAGCCAAGAACCCCTGAATCAGGTAGTCAATGGATCCCTATGTACCCTCAATACTCAAAGCCCCTTATAAGTCAAATTTATTGCACATAGGTTACAAGGTCATACGACTCAAACCACAGCAACTCCTTAAAGACAAATCAGGAGTGCATAATGGCCCTAAAAGCTGCCGTTATGGGCCAAGAACAGGGAAGCTAATGGCCTATGATGACACTCTTTGGCTGGGCAGTAACCAGCAACTCAGTCAGATACGTCCTAGGCCCCAGTGTCCAGAGGCCCAGTGACCAACATGCAAAAAGACACACAGACAGAGTTGCACAGAAATCAGGAGTCAGGTGCAGTGAAAAGAAATCATGTTGTCTGTAGACACATCTGGAGAGAACGTGCATTAGGAGACCCATGAGAACAGAGGATCTATAATGTCACTGGGATTCAGAATTGCTGTTGTATCTTTGTTGCTACAGGTCTAATTATGAACCTGACATGCTTCCCTATAATCTTTGTGTATTCGGGAACCACATGTATAGTAAAATATGTCAAAAAGACACTGGATCCAATTTGAAAGTGGTTCCACCGACCAAATCTAGGATATCTTGAGCCACAAAATAAATGATGGTGAGGAATCATAACCGCCCATAGAATAAAATGAATAAACTCTTCATCATTTAAGGCTGAATATAAGTTTTGGGAAAAGTCCCGGAAGCGACTCAGCGCCAAGCCTAAAGACTAATGTAAATAATGATACGATATAATAGGTTGTGGAAAATCATGAATAATCATAAAGTAGTGAAACTGATCTTCCTTTGAATTTTAAAAATGAGCTCTGAGAGTTTAAAAATGTCTGGGGCAAAGGCTGCCTCATGGGATAAGTGTGATCATATCCAAGAAGTCTAACCGAAACCAAAGCACAGAAGTTCTTTGGATGTGCTCTGTAACATATATGGCAATACGAAGATATTGCCATATACCTACCTTATGGTGATCATGAGAATACACGACATGTGTGAACAGTCTGCCACAATAGCTGGCACACACGATGTACTTTCCCGTCATTAAAAATCTTTAATGACATTCCCCGTTGAATGAGCATGAACCTTGTCTCATTCAATACTATAATGCTATTGTGAAATGACGGTATTTAAATCAAATTTCAATTTGTATTTTCTGACTCCAATGCATATAATCAGTACCTTAGGGCACAAATCATACTGACCACAACTCTCTTAACTCCTAGGAGTTCAAGAAGTGATTTAGACATTGACTGGTGCTGCTTAGGCAGGAATGCTCTGGAAGTGAAATCACTTTTAAAACTTCCAAAAAAGTTTAAAACTTTTATCTTTTATCTACACATAAAAATCTGGACTATGAGATTAAGTGAACACACACAGAATGTTAAAATCTGGATTAAGTAACTGAGCTTTTTACAAGTTTCCATTTATACAACTTTTGCTTTTTATAAAAGGAAACTTTTTTAATTTGCATTTTTCACAATGACATGTGTCAGCCATAATATTTTACCACTAAAATATGTAGCATAAGTGATCTAAAAGATTAGGTGTTTAATAAACTTAATCCTTCAGAAACACAACCATGTTACTAATGTCAGTTTTAATAAGTACCAATACATAGGTATTTAAATATCTTCCATAACTCATACTTACAATGGCATTTTCATGACTTAGCATGTGGGCAGAGCAATATTTTCAAATATAATCAAATGTCTTTATGCTTGCATTTAGAGAAGCTTGCCATAAATCATTACAAATTTTTTTAAAATAAAATTTTTACTATTTCAAGTCTTCAGAAGAGCCTGAAATGCACAAGGAAAAACAGAACGTTCCTTTTGGGTAAGTGTTGCCTCATTTCTCACAGTCTCCTGACTCAGAAAATTAAACTTCTGTGGAGGCGAACCTCTAATGAATACAGAGCTTTCCAACACTCTGCGCTGGGAGTCTGGCAGCTGCATCACACCACAATTAAAATGTGCTAAAAATATACAGGGGATATTCATAAAATCTAGCCTCACTGTTTGAAGTGTGATGCTCTTCCTTACTTAAAACAAAAAACAAAAAAAGCTGCAAGACGTTAATTTTGAAATACAGAAAATCATGCAGGGTTACTGAAAAAAGAAAACAAAAACCCCTAATGATATGGACTCCAGCACTATTTTTCCCGGCAAAGTGATTTTCAGTTTAGATTTAATTAATTCCTTTTCTATGAGGCAGCATCCTAAGAATGTGGATGACCATGGTTAAGCTTAACTTTTGCTCTCCAGAAAAGTCAATGACCACAAGGCTGAAAATAAACACTTCCCCCAACTACTCTGTTAAAGGGAACAGAGTAAAACAGGCTGAAGCAGAGGTCCTTAACTTTGCACTGTGATCTGCAAACAAGCTGATCATACACAAAATGTTGAATCAGGCTTTAACTGAAAGAAAAGCAGCACAGATTTTAATAGGTTCTAGAAAATTAGCAAACTGGACTAAATAATTTCCTATATCAGTCATACATTCTAAAATACAAGACTGAGTTTGCACCTGTCCTTGTTATTACCGTAAGGCATGATGAATAAAATGACCCTTTCAGAAATCCAATAAAACTTGTAATGTTATATATATTTCATCCTCACCTAAGGACATGCTTATTGATTTTAGAGAGAGGGAAAAGGAAAGAGAGAGAGGGGGAGTAAAACATCAATGTGAGAGAGAAACATTGATCATTTGCCTCCTGCACACACCCTGACTGGGGACTGAACCCACAACCTAGGTATGAGCCCCAACTGGGAATAGAACCCATGATGTTTTGTTTTTCTGGAAGACACTCCAAACAAGTGAGCCACAATGGCCAGGGTGTAAGGTAGCCATCAATTGACTTTACAAAGCATCTATTTCAAGTAATCTTGACTCGATTCTGAGTCAAAATATCACAAAGCAAACATTATTTGAGTTCACTAAATACCAGTAACATACTCATTGGATTTTTGGCATCAACGAAGTTTGTAAAGCAAACATTAATTGAAGAATTAGGTGTTTTAGTTCATGATTAAGCCACACATATAGACTATTTGCTATAAAGGTTTCCTTTTCGATCTCCTTACTAAGCCTAACATTTTGAAGACTAGTTGATCAGCACTAGCCTCTGATATTGTGAATCACTATAAAACTGATGCATAGGTCTACTGCCTTTTCTCAATAAACTATTATCTATAAGAGAAAGTAGCAAAGGTAGAAGTGGTAAGAGGAATGCAGGGGGGTTTCAATTTCACAGGAAGTGTGTTTTTCCATGCAACAAATTAAGTATATACACTGTGTCTGGCTGTCACAACTAATCCTTACCAAGGTCCTACCAGCTACAGAAATACTAGGGCACATGCTGGTGGTGCAGCCAACTAGGACACCTTTTTGTCTACAGCTGTGATAGCTCTCAAGCTCCAAAATACTTAAGAGTCTCTTCTAGTAATTGACCTCAAGGAATCTATCCTAAGGAAAGAAAATGATCCAAAGCACATTAATATCTATAGACAGCAAACTGACGGGAGACTAAAAGAATGAAAAACTAGAAAGTCAAATGTCCATTGGACATTTATAATGATACATCTAGCCAATGGCACATTATTTAGTCACTTAAATATGAATTATGAAGATTACATAACATGGAAAAATATAATAAGGACAGGATACAGGATTACACAAAAACCACATTATATAAAAATTATGTGTACACATGTATTTAAATTGCATTAACAAAACTCTTGTGTTTCCCTTTAAGTAGTAGAATAAGGTTTGGGAAGAAGGGCAGATGTGAAAAGAAACATTCACTTTTTGCATTTCTCTCAATGGTTTGAATTATTTTTCCAGTAGCAATGTACTGATTTTACTTGGGTAGCTTTCTCTTAAGGAAGAAAATAAAACATGTACATGAAAATATAGATAGGAATACTTAATTATAAAAACAGTGTTAAAACGGAAGGATTGTGCATTTTTTCTCTATTTTCTAAATTTTCTTCTGTGATGCCATAGTCTTTAATTTAAAAAAATTAAATCTATAAAATAATTCTCCCATCCAAGTACTAACCAGGCCTGATCCCGCTTAGCTTCCGAGATCAGACGAGATCGGGCGTGTTCAGGGTGGTATGGCTGTAGACTATAAAATAATTCTGAAACATCTTTTTGTCAATTATATAATCATTGCTTATCCCTTTTTTTTTTGTTTCATTTTTCAGGTCCTATTTGAGGAATAATTTTACCACATTTAGATAAACCCCAGGTAAAATCGCATCACTCTGACACCTAAACAAAAAGAAAGAAGACATGAAATAACCTGATTAGTTCATTAGTTCTTTATTATTATCACCGATGACCCCCACTAATCCTGTCCACAGAGGGCCCAGAGCACAGCCACGGTAAGAGCGAGGTGTAGAATCACACTTCCTGGGTATGAATCCAGCTCCCCCGGCAGTGTGATTTTGAATAGGTTACTTGTTTCCTCTCTGTTTCAGTTTCCCCAGTGTGAAATAGGAATTAGAACACCTTCTCAAGGCCGTGAGGATGAGTGGAGGAGAACAACAGAAGCCACTATCACAGTGCCTGACAGAGTCAGCCACAGCTTTTACCTATTAGCTAATTAAGCTGTATGCTATTATTCTAAGCATTGTAAAATACATAACAAAATACATATTTTAATTATTATAACCACTAAAAATATATTTACAAGAAAAGTGGAGTGAATTTAATCCACTCTTTACGCTCCATAAATTACTCCAGCTTGGACAGCAAAGGAGTAAACAAGGAAACAAAGAGTTCACAGTGATGTCATTTTCGTCTCACGTACGCCGTACATTGCACAATTCATTGTGAGCTAAAATTGTTTTTCTTAAACATCTATTCTGTAGTTTGCAACTGCAGTAACTCCTAACAGGATTTTAGTGTTTTCCTCCAGTTTCCCACTAAAAGGGAGAAAATATTGTTTGAGGTCAGGGGAAAGTGCTTCTACAATGGGTACTAGAATGGCAAAACACAAACTTTACTTCAATAAAGTTCTTCCTTTTTTCTTCCCACTCTTCAGATGACTTTTTGAGAAGAGGTGTTCATTAAATCAAAAACAAAGATTAAGCCTCCCCTGACCTTTTCTGCTCAGATCAGGGATCAAAGAACAAATTGAACGTTTTCTCCCATTCTTTCCCTGGACTTCCCGCTGTCCTGAAAAACCCCACTAGTGACTCCTTCAGTCTGCTGATTCCTGATTGGGACAATTTTCCATTACTTGAGGTAGATCAGGGTGATTCATGCTTCAGAGATATGAATGCATCTAGTTAGACAAACAGTTGTGTGTATTTCTATTATCTACCAAAAAACAAAGCAAAACAAACAAAATAAAATGCATGCATTGGGAGCAATCTGAGAACAAAAATCAAACTCTGTCCTCATCTACTTCATGGAAAAATTAAATAAGGATTAAATGAAATGTAGAAAATATTTTTGAATAGATATCAGCCATTTGATTTCTATGTAGCAATTTTTGAGAAGAGGTTGTTTTAAATAAGAACGGTTAGGTAGGTCATTACAAAGAAATGAGCCTTTACTAGAAACTGTGATGCCAGAAACGTTAAAGCCAGGCACAAAATATTTATATTATGCTACTTGAAAGAAACTTTTATAAAAGTGAGGATGGAAACCTTCAAAGGCCCAAAGATGACTGATAAGACGAAGGCAGTCCATGATCCCCAAGGAGAACCCGCTGCACGTGGGCACCGGAAGGCTGGCAGTGATCCCAAAGTCTGGAAGTAGTTTACCCCCAAAGCATCAACTGCTAGCAATTTCTGAGTCTGTTTTGCCTCTGCCCATGACAAGAATCAACTTGTTCCAAAATTCCACTAAATATGTTTCTTTTATGTTAAAACTCTGCTGTTTCTGGGAAAGCTAAAAGTTAGAATTTTTTACACATGTGGACAAAATCTATATTTGGACCTTTCAGTCCCTTAACAGAATAAAGACATTTTTAAAAAGAGGTCCCCTGCTGCAGTTTATTATAAGAAAGTCACTCTGACTTTTCAAATTTAAAAAACTGAACCTTGCTGTCCTACACAATTCCTTTAACTTAAAAGTTAAAGGTTTCATTTGTAAAAGAAAAACAAAAGTAAAGCATTTTATCTAAATTAATTGCAAGTTTAAAAAATTATTTAAGAGAATAGTCATGTTTTCTATTTACAGGTCATTTTTTTTCTAGCCATTCCATCTATAAATATATAGGTTGTGTATTTTTTTCAATTGATAATCACAACATCACTTTTTAAAGTATTAAATACTTAAAACTCTGCAAGAGTAAATCATGATTTTTTAGACTTCTCTTTCAACATATGTAAAACCACTTGGGATGTCCTCTGTGAAGCTGTACTAACCAACTGCACATCAGCCTCACACAACAAAGACAAATAAGTGGAAATCCAGGAAAATAAAGCCTATAAACCATGACATTCTAGCACACCTGCCTCAATTAGATAAAAAGTGGGCAGACGGGCTATGAGAAAATCTGTACGTACGGAAATAAAGTTTAGCACGTGGCCTGACTGATAAAGTTAACATTCAAACAAGTATCATTTCCTTTTGAATCATTTCACTTACTCTATACCAGATTTTCTGAACCTCAGCACTACTGACGTTTTGGATTCCAAAGAATTATGTAGTGTCTGTCCTGTGTACCGTAGGATGGTGGGCAGCATCCCTGGTCTTACCCTACTGCATCCCCAGTCAAGACATCAAAACATGGCTCCAAACACTGCCAACTGTTCCCTACGGCAAAAATGTCCCCAGTTGAGAACCACGGCTGCACATTAAAGAAAACCCAAAAGTTAATATGGATAAAATCATAAAGTTTATTTTATTTGCAAGAGACATCAAACACTCAAGTCAGCTGTACTAACCAATTCAGACCTTGTAAATGGAGTCAGCACTGCTAGGAAGATGTGATCATCCATTTTGACAGAAAAGATTCAAGGGATATTGTGTTACCAGCATAAATGCTACTGGCACATGCCCCTGAACACACTAACATAGGAGTCAGGCTGGAATTAGTGACCGTTGATAATGAACTGCCTATAAATTGTTTAGTCTCTATGCTTGTGTTGAAGATCAGATCAATCTAAGATGAAAACAACAAATCTGAGGAGGAAAGAACACAAAAGTTGAGGCAGATGTCCTAAACTTTTGTGCAGGAACAGCTCATTAACAGATCATAGCTTCTTGCTCATTCCTTTCTCTTCAGCTAAGCGAAGTGTCCTTTTCTTGAGAATTTTCAGAAAGCAGACAGTTTCACATACCCATAAAAAAGACCAATTTATAAAATAAAATCAGCATGAACAGTGCTCATTTAGAGATTGGCATTAATCTTAAGCATAAGACAAATTTTTTATGCTACTTCAAAGCAAGATTTAATGTCCTCTTTATAATAAATATCAACTACAAAAAGACGAAGTTTTAAATAGCAAGTTCGCCTACAGTACAGATGTTGAATCAGTGCCAAGAAAACTATAGCTTTGAAGGATACCTGGCACTCTGAAAATACAATATCTGAAGTTGGGTCTATTAAAAATAAAATATATAATTTTTCCAAAGAAATACTTCATTTGAAATTTTAAAAGCATCTCTTTTCTTGGCACAGGAGGAATAATGTTTAGACATAAACAATGACAAAAGCGCTGCTGATAACCTTCCGTAGCCACCTGCCAAAATTTCAAGGGTTAACTCATGATGTTTTAATTTCCACAATCTGATTGAAATTAGTCTTCGTTCTCTTTCTCAGTGCTTGAGTTTTTGCTTTTAAATAGACACAAGGAAGAAGTAGTAGAAATCAAAACAGCAAGTACTGGATTTCTGATGGCAACTATAATTGTGCTTCCCTCTGAATTTGTTTTTTAAAAAATTCTTCTGCTACTTTTCTTTTCTTGCTTAACACACCATTGAAACCCTACTATAGAGTTTATTTTTCCTTGCTTTCTCCACTTAGCATTATCCCACATCTTTATAGTCACTCAAAAATAATTTTCATTGGTCAAGCCTACAAATTGTATGGTAATATTACTTAACAGTTTTCTATTTTAGGGATTTTAAATTGTTTCAAACCTTATTGCTGGGATGACTTCTCATGCATAAGTATGTTTGTATCTCAGGTTATTTAGGATAAATCCCTATAAGCTCATTTATTAGCTCAAAAAGTAAGAACAAGAGTATAGTTGTACAGAACAAACTGCTTTCCATGAAGATTATAAAATTTACACTTCCATCATCTTGTGAGAATGCCAATTCATTTCATATTGAAAAATAACATTTTCTTTTTCAAAAACATGTCAGTTCTAAATATTAAAAATATCTCATTGCTTTAATTCATATGTATTTAGTGAGATTGAACATTTTTATACTTAGTATTTATAATTCTACCTTTTCAAATTGTCTGTTTGAGCTTTGATTCATCTTGCCATTGTAGTATTTTGTCACATTAAACTACTATAACAATATAAAAGTACATACTCTTGCTGTGACATCTAGAAAGTTTTAATTTTTGTTGTAACCAACCTTTCCCTTTGTCATCTCCCCACTACTTTTATGCTTAGAAAACCCTTTCCCATTTCAACATAACTATTGACATCTTTTCCTTTAGTTCTTTTGTTTCATTTTGACATCTATATTTTTTAAACACCTGGAATTTATTTTTGGTATAGTATGAGAATGGTGATTTAATATCTGGTAGCATGAGAGCCCATTAATCATTATTTCCAAAATTTTCCTGCCTATTTTTCCAGATTAACTTTCAAAATCACTTTGTCAGGTATCTCTCCTCCCACCTCCCAAAAACTCATTTAGATTCTTATTGAAATTTCAATTAAACTATAAATAAAAATCAGAATGCAGAGAAGAATGTTGAACACTGGTGCTTTCAGGGTTCCTTACCTTAGACCTGATTATCATAGAAATACTTCCAGTGCCTCATTTATATACCAAAACACAGACTTTTTCTTCAGAAAGGATTGTGTAGCCTGTTAGAAAATTCCCCTTCCATTTTTATTGATAAATCTCTAATTGAATATAGATTGTATATTTTGTCAAATGCTTCTGCAACATCTTTTTGGGATTACATGTGCAATAACTTTTCTAGATCCCATGTATTAACATGTTTCTTTTTAAAATTACTTTAAATAAATAAATACTTATTTATTTAGATCCTCACCTGAGGATAAGTTTATTGATTTGAGACAGAGACATAGCAATTGGTTGCCTCCCAGTTGTGTCCCAACTGGGGCAACCTAGGTATGCGCTCTGACCAGGGATCAAACCGACAACCTGTTTTCCAACGGGATGACATTCCATCCATTTGAGCCACCTGGCCAGGGCAACAGTTTCTTAATAGTGAGTCATCCTTTAATTCTTGTCATAAATCCTACTCATAGGGTGCATTATTCTTTAATACGCTGATAATTTGGGGTTGCTTGTGCTTTCGTTAACATTTTTACATATAAATATTTCAGTGTAGAGCCTTCTGAAGATAATTTTTTGGATAGCTATTAAAATTTCAATGGTTATTATTTTAAGTAGATGTTCAACTTCTTTATTTCACTTAAAATCTCCCTGCAGAACATTTCCAAGAAGATTTCCAAATCTGAGTTTCAATTTTTTTAAAGGTTTAATTTATTTATTTTTAGAGAGAGGGGAAGGGGAGGGAGAAAGAAGGAGAGAAATCTTGATGCAAGAGAATCATCAGTCAGTTGCCTCTCATACATACCCTGACCAGGGATCGAACCCACAACCCAGATATGCACCTTGACTGGAAATTGAACCGTCGATCTTTTTGCTTTGTGAGATGACACCCAACCAACTGAACCACACCAGCTGAGGGGCACTTAGTTTCAGTTTTTAAAATCTCACCTGCATGTACTGTTTATGTGCCACTTACATTTTCTGATTTGATATACTTATGATTTTCACAGTTCCCTTTGTTGGGCATCTTAAATATTTGTCTCTATAGTTACTATCTTCCCTGTGCCCACCAAGAATTAGGTATTTGACTTATCAAATATTCTGTCTTCTGGTCTAATAAATTTTCACTTACTTGCAGAATAAATCTTATAGAGTTTTTCTGTTGTACTGTGCTTTTTATTCAATTTGTAAAGGGTCTATTTCCAGTCATACTATGAACCTGCCTTGGGGTAGGCTTCCTTCTAATTCATTTAATTAGAAAAGGTGTAACTTCATTATTGGCTATTGGAATTTTTAGAAGCTGCTTTTTAAATTTTGTTAATGATTCAGAAAGCAACCTAGTAACGAGGCCCAGTCTTAGAAAACTACTTTCCCCCCCCCCCAGAAGACACTGTTCCAGTGCTTCATATTGTTCATTTTCAGCACTACATGAGCCAAACACTTCAAAAGAAATTATTTTCAAAAGAAGAAACAAAATAAAGAAACAAATTGAATGCTGGAAACTATGTTTATACAATATAAATATAAACAATTTAACTTTATTGTAATTAGAGAAAAATACCCTTCAGAAACCACATGTTTCTTTTTAGGAATGATAATCTGATTGTGGCAAAACTCGATATTTGTGTAACTGCTATTCATGCGTTCTTGCAATTTGCCCAATTTTGTTTTTTAGCCCATTAGACTTCCTGGTATATCGTTACTATAATTTGGTATGCATTTTCCTGCATAATTTGTATATGTTTTTCAGAAATGCTAATTACCTCCATTCTTCCCTATGAAATTCATATGGACATACCTATGAAAGTACTTTCTTTTAAATGCATTTCCCGTATTATACACAAGTCAGGAGGAAAGACTTTTCTAAAAATGTTAAATATCTTTATTTTTGACTCCCATGGCTTACCCACACCTCTAATAACTCTACTAGTCAACGGATGATCTTATTCTTAAAGAACATCCCCCTTAAAGTAAGAAGCCTCTTCAACTAACACTTTTCCCTCAAAAGTTTACATTTCCTTTCCAGTGACCACAAGAAGTATGGCTAGCTTTCGCTATATATATGTGTGAGATATTTGGGTAGAGAGACAGGTGAGCTGCTTATATTTTTCATGATAAAGGCAAATACACACACACCCCCGACCCCCCCCCCACTGCCACCCCAAGCAGGACCACTAAAACAACGTCTCGCAGACTGCAAAGTTCCTATTGTCGAACATGTAACTACCAAGGAGAATTTAAAAGTAAGATGGAGAGCTGAGGGCTAGAAACATCTCACCTGCTTTCCATCCAGTGTGCAGAGCCTCTTGACCACTCCTGAGTCTAGTTTAATGGCTTCGGTGATATCTGTTAAGACTTGTTCAAAGGAATGGGCAGTCTTCTTATTCAGAAGGATCCGCACGGCTTTTCTAGGCTTCACACCACTTCGAATCACAGTCACTAACTTGGGTTTGATGAAATCTTTACTTTCCTTCACTTCACTTTTCACTGAGGAGGGAGCCGCCAAGGTGCGGGTTGTCCCACCCTTGATGTTCACAGACCAGTTCGGATTAACGTTTTTGGTGTAATCAACTTTACGAAATGGTTCGTTTGACGCACACACGTAACTCTCACCTAGAAAAGCAAACAGCAGTTTTATTAGCGGGATCTCCCATGAAGTGGACTCCTAAACTGAAGAGGCTCACTGTGAAAGGGGTTTGCGTCCTTCTCCTCTGGCATCCTCCCCACCCTCCTTTTTTTTTCTTTCTTTTTTTTCCTACAGCGTCTAGACTGGTTTTAGGAATAACAGGATCACAGAATGAAAAGCACTGGAGAAAGAAACAAGAGAAACCTGGTTTTTGTTCTGATCGAAAGTGTCATCCTGCATAATTTCTCTATACTTTGTGCCTCAATATCATTATCTACAAAATGGAGTTGTTGAACCAGATGAACTTTAAAGTACTTCCTAGTTCCAAAGTCTATTAACTAATTTAATTGTTTAAATTTCATCTGGAAGCAATAATTATATCACAAAATAATATATTCATATACAGAAATAAAACTGTTTTCCTCCTCCTTCCAATTATAAATTCCAGACCTAATCCAAAAAGAATAATCACTACATCTTCACACAGCTGACTAAATTATATTCCATTATAGAATCATTTACTCAATCGATGAAGCACCACAAAGAGGAAGAAGAGTTTTGACAGCTCAAAGAAACATACTCAGGCATTTTTTTCTTAATTAAAGAATGTGGGTTTAAAATACTTAATTTAAATAGATAACCTTTTCTATATCTATTTAGGGAAAGGATATTAAGTAGTTAAAATGATGTGCTCATTACAACCATAGCCCTCTGCTCAATTTTTATTAAGAAAAACAAAATCTATACTATCTGTCAACTGGTTTACTGAGTCAATGTTCATTAATTTAATGCTCCAAAATTATACTGAAAAATATTTTTTCACTGAACAAGCATAATTATATGTATAAAAATCGTAATTTTGGGGGGAGAGGGACTCAAGTCAGCATTTCTTTTAGCCTCAACTTTTTGGCATATAAGATAAGAGAGTTACACTCTAAGATTTTCTCTAAGATATCTTTTAACTCAAAAAGAATCCATTATTTTTTTTTCATTCATTCTATATAATAGTCTCTTTCTTAATATAATAATTACATGGTACAGCCCTTAAATGCTGTGACTACTTAAAACAAAAATAAGCAAAAGAGTGAAAGAGAGGTCCTAAGGAAAACCTATTAATATAAATATTATATTTAACTATTATCAGGATGTTCTTGAAATCTTGATTACTGGAGAACTTAAAGACTTTCAAAGACATATGAACAATTCAGTAACAGACCTGGCACATGAAAGGGTCCAAACAGTGGAGCCATGTGTCCTATGTAAAGATGTCACGGGCCCCTGTCCAAACAGCTGGCGGACCAGCCGCAAGCTCTAATGCTGCGTCCATGCCAGTGATCTGAAATCTAGCCCAACCATCATCATTCAGAGATTTTCCTCTCTGTAGATTTATCTAAATCATTTTTCATAGTGTAATCATCTGGGAAAATATCATGTAATTTCAAAATAGGTATAAATTTAATAAAGTAGAACGATATATCACATGTATGTATTAATGAGCAAAAATAAGCAACACAGTTTCCTTTAACTTTATAGAGAAAGCAACACTGAAAAGCTCTTACTAATTTTACCTATGATAAAAATTTAGTTCGTTCTGATCCAAAATATTAAAATGAAATAAAAAAGAGAAACCCTTAGGGAGACAAGGTGATTTTTTTTTTTTTAAGAGCAGAGAGAAGTCAGTTGAAAAAACAGGCTTTCCCAATATAAAGAGGAAAGACAATGGCAAAAAGAGAGAAAACAAGAGAAATTTGTCAGATTTCCTTGATCAGCCTAGTCCCTGCGCAATCAATATATCAACCAGGAGAGCTGCCTTTTAGATTTGTCTATTTTGCCTCTTTATACAGGTTCAAAATATCAGAATGAAAATAGGCAAAGGAAGCCTGTCTTTTAATTTATGTGGTTACAGATACATTTTAATTCCCTCTTTCTCTCCCTTCCTCCCTTCATAATGTTTCTATTTAAAATTCCTGTATGTAAAGTTCTGAACCAGGGCTGGCCAAGTCCTGCTAGACAGCCTCACCCCTTCTCCACATCCACAGGAGACACAAACCATAATTCATACAGTACTCTTCTGTCAAGCCTAGACTCCCCTTCACAATATGCACTGAATACCTACTATGCGCCAGCTCGTGTGGTAGGTGCCGACATGATCTGAAACTCACTTTGGCATCCTTGGCACACAGCATTTTAACACGGATGCTTAGGACATGGTTTTGAGGTGTGTTTCTTTATCCTGGGCACATAAACCCGGCAGCACAGAAGTCCTGCCTTGATAACAACAGCCACCACCACAGTTCCTGGCTGGCTTCTCCTGTTCTGTCCCCACCCAGATCAAGCAATCTGATTGTAATCTTGTTACTTACATAGATTTGCCTACAGGGGGAGATTCGCCTATATGCTGACAGAAGGATTTAAGATTTTGGTTCCTTGGGCAGTTAACCAAACAGTAAATTACTATTCTCTGTTAGTTACTAGGTACCTATAAGCAGCCAGCATTGTGCTACTGTACCGGCTCTTGTTTGAGATTTGTTGCTCCCCTGCCCACTTGGCACTGCTTCCTCCTCCCACCCTGCAGAACAACTTCTCCTCCGACTCACACTCTTCAGCCAGAAGCTCAGACACCACCTGCCGTTCTCCTGGTTCCCCACATACTACATCCTGACACCAAGTTCCGTCCTCTCTACCCTTGAAGTCCTTCTCAAAGTGCCCCCCCCCAGCAGGGCCCCGTCACCAACCACCTCCCACCTGGACCAATGTAAGACGTTTCTGTTTTCTGCTCATTCCTCAGAAATGTCACAAGTTTTCCAAAGGGAAGGACATTTTATGCTACTGATATGGCTGAAACACTATATTCTAAAGTAAAAAGTCTTGATATACTGATAAAATACATTATGAGAGGATTTATTTAACTTTTAACACTGTACTTGCCAAAGCAAAGGATAAGATCTCATTAAAAATTAGAGTTAAGTAGGAGATGGAGATATATATAGATATCTATCTACCTATATATACATATATATGTATGTTACAAAAAATATATATATGAAAAATCAAGCAGTCCCTGAAGTCCAGACAGATCTTTCATTCATAGTTAGACTCAGTGTTATAACAAGTTGGTCTGACACTCACAGTCAGCCCTGTGTTCTCCTGTGGGATATAATCTCACAGAGAGTATGTATGGCAAACAAAGTCGCTTTGAGACTATGATAAAAACAAGGTCATTGTGAAACCTACACAATACCAAATATTCTCCTCTCTCACTCAATGAGTGGTTGCCACCTCTTTACCAATTATGGCTTTTTCCTCAATCTAGTTGGCCCTCCCTATAAGATTTAATGAAACACCCAATTATAGAAATGCCCTCCCTTCTGACAGCACTCAATACAAATGAGCCCTTGCTTCCTTAGGCGCTCCCTGATATCATTCAACTGAAACCCCAATTCGATGACAGGTCTAATGCTCTCTTCCTGAGACACCCCATGGTATCATATTATGTCCACACATCCTTGCTGCAGTGAATAATAAATCCAACTACAGGTATGTTCCTGGTGGTCTTTGGCTGAAGAGAATTGAGATACATTCTCTCTCTTTAGTAATAGTTCTTTGACCATAAGAAACCAAGAGGAAATCATTTTGAAAATTATGATCATATGAATACTACATACAAAGAGGATTTCTGATTTGTACAGAAAGTGAATGGAGAGAAGTATGAGCAGGTTATACAACTTCATGGTGTCCAAGCATGGAACAAAATAGAAAGCCTTCCAATTTCCTTTGCGATTCTCTCCAGAGGCATGGTTACAGCTTTTTCCCACTGACATTTGCTCAAAGACAATTTGTTTTACTTTATATTTAGCAGCTTGACAAACTAAGTGTCCACAACTGGGTAATACAACTTGGGTGTTTCTTAACCATTAATTTTCATCCTTAATCAAATAAATTGTCTCCTATTTAAGAGACAAGAGGCTATTAAAAACTGGGAACTCACAAATTTCTTGTTCTCTGAAAACCTGAATCCCTAACAAATATGTCAGTCTGTGCCAATTGTTCCCACCTCCTCTTCCCCGCCCCCTGCCCAGTGGTAAGGGTACCCTCCTCCTAGTCAATGTTAAGTACGTCACCAGGACCTGGGTTCTTTCCTCTCCTCGGGCTGAGATTTCATGGGCTTTCTTCTCCTCTCCTCCACTGACCTAGACAACCCTCTCTACAGGATTATACACAGTGTCTCCCACCTTAAACACACACACACAGATCCTTCCCTTTTTCCATTCCTCATCTCACTCAACCTGATGTGCTTCTAGCTTCATTCACTCCCAAGTTAAAGAGCATTCCATCAAAGACCCTGAATATCCAAAACACTTGAGAAAGAGGAAAAAGTTGGAGGCATACACATTAGCCGATATCAAAGTATACTGTAAGGCTGTAATAATCAAAACAGCATGGTACTGGCATAAACACAAACACACAGAACAATGGAACAGAATAGGCTGCTCAGAAACAAATCTATGCCTATATGGTCAATTTAATCAATGACAAAGGAGGCAAGACTATTCAATGGGGTAAACATAGTCTCTTCAATAGACAGCATTGGGAAAACTGAACAGAGACATGCAAAAATATGAAACCAGATCACTTCCTTACAGCATATACATGAATAAATTCAAAATGGGTTAAAGCCTTAAATGTAAGACATGAAACCATGAAACTCCTAGAAGAAAAGATAGATAATAAATTAGTTGACAATGCTCTTAGTAATATTTTTTGGATATGTCTCCTTGGGCAAGGAAAACAAAAGAAAAAAATAAACAAATGGGATTAAATCAAACTAAAGAGTTTTTGACAGTAAAGGAAACCATCCACAAAATGAAAAAGCAACCTATTGAATGGGAGAAGATAGTTGCTAATGATATAGCTGATAAGGGCTTAATACCAAAATATATAAAAACTCATACAACCTTGCCCTGGCTGGTGTGGCTCAGTGGATTGAGTGCTGGCCTGTGAACCAAAGGTTCTACCAGTTCAATTCCCAGTCAGAGCACATGCCTGGGTTGTGGACCAGGTCCCCAGTAGGGAATGTGTGAAAGGCAATCACATATTGGTGTTTCTCTCACATTGATGTTTCTTTCCTTCTCTTTCTCCCTCCCTTCCCCTCTCTCTAAAAATAAAAAATAAAAAATCTTAAAAAACCTCATACAATTTAACAGCAAAAACCCCAAACGACTCCATTAAAAAAATGGGCATAGGACGTCAGAACACATTTCTCCAAAGAAAAATAGACAGAGGACCTCAGTAGACATTCCTCCAGAGACATACAGATGGACAATAGACACATGAAAAGATGCTCAACATAACTAATCATCAGAGAAATGTAAATTAAATTCACAATGAGATATCACCTCATATCTGTTAGAATGGCTATCATCAATAAATAAACAAGTGTTGGCAAAGATGTGGAGAAAAGCGAACACTTACATACTGTTGGTGAGACTACTAGTTGGTGCAGCCACTATGGAAAATAGTATGGAGGTTCCTTTAAAAATTAAAAATAGAACTATCATATTATCCAGCAATTCCACTTCTGGCTATTTACCCGAAGAAATAAGAAACACCAATTCAAAGAGGTATATGCATCCCTATGTTCACTGCAGCATTAATTTACAATAGGTAAGATATGAAAGAAACCTAAGTGTCCATTGATAGATGATTGCATAATGAAAAAATGGTGTATATACGCAATGGAGTATTACTTGGCCGTAAAAAGGAATGAAATCTTGCCATTCACGGCAACATGAATGGACCTAGAGAATATTATGCTAAGTGAACTCAGTCAGAGAAAGACAACTGCCATATGATTTCACTTATATGTAGAATCTAAAAAAACAAAGATGAACAAATAAAACAGAAACAAACTCACAGATACAGACAACAAACTGAGGATTACCAGATGGGAGGAGGATTGAGGGGCTGGGTGAAATAGGTGGAGGAATTAAGATATACAAATTAGACCATACAAAATACATGTAAAGTACAGCATAGAGAACATAGTCAACAATATTGTAATGACTATGTATGGTGCAAGGAAGGTACTAGACTTAAGGAGGGAGGAGGTAAATGTTCATTCCCTATCCTATACACCTGAAACTAATATAATATTGAATACCAACTGTAACTGAAAAATAATTTAAAAAATTTTAAAGCACTGTCATGTTTTTCCTACGTCCTCACCCAGTGTTTGTTCTTTAGCCACTGCGACATCACCCCTTCTCCCTGCACACCACTGGCTGAGACACCTCTTGCCCTGACCCCCAAGTACTTCTCTTCTAAATACTAAATGCAAAGCACATCTTTTTAATTTCACTTGATGTTTTCTGAGGGCATTGGACACCAGTCATGATTCTCTTCCTGCAGGTCCTTTCTCCTTTGCTTCCATGGCCTAATTTCCTTGGTTTTTCCTCCTACTTGGATTGCTCCCTCTCGGTTTGCTTTGCCAGATCCGCATTGCCCACCCACCGAGGCATCCCTCACCCTCCAAGATTCTCCATGGGCAGCTGCATCCACCCCATGGGCTTCAGGCACCACCTATACCCTGACGACTCACACAGTGAGGACATCCCCAGCCTAGTCCTTTCTCTCATTTGAGTCACTTACAGAACATCTCTGCTAAATAACCTATGGAGAGCTCACATGCCACATGTCTAAAACTAACTCCATGCCCCATTCATGTCATCCTGACCCCCAACTCTCTCCTTCCTGAGTCACATAACTTATTGAGCAAAATGACAACTTATACAGTCACATAAGCAAAAACCAAGACTCCTGCTTCTCTTTTTTCCACATCCAGCAGATTCAGCAAAACTGTTCACTTTGGCCTTAGCACCTCGGGAATCCACCCCCGTCAGCCCTACCTTCTCTCATCCTCCCTGGGTTAGAGGAGTTCAACTCCCCGCATCAGGCCTCACTCACCCCCTCACCCTCCGCACAGCTGCCATAGCAAGCCTTGTAAAATGTAGACCTGATATCTCTTGCCTGCTTCCCTGCCTTTATAATACAAGACAAACTCCTCAGCACATCTCCCACTTCCAGCCTCATCTCCCACCACTTTCCCACAGGTTTCTAAGTTAGTATCATACCAGTATATTTGCAGTTTCCTTCCAAACCCATCATACACTCTCATTCTCATTCCTTCTTCTAGACCTGAAATAACCTCCCTCCTCCTTCTGCCTTGCCTCTTTTTTACTGACCTGCAGGATTACTCGCCACTGACCAGGAAGAAAAGCAGTAGAACCTTCATATACTGCTGGAAGGACTTCAAAAAATTGGTTCAATCACTTACAAAAAAACTAGTTGACTATATTTATTACTATCAGTAAGTTGACAACATATATATGACCCAGAAATCCACCCCAGGAGAGTACCCTGGAGAAATTAATGCACACGGACATCAGAATATATATATATATATATAGTAATTCATAGAGTACTGCAGAATATATATATATAAAATAATTCATAGAGTACTGCATAGAGTACATCTGAGGTCTTATGCCCATTTTTTAAATGGAATTGTTTGGGTTTTTTGCTGTTAAAGTGTATGAGGTTTTTTTAAGATTTTTTTTTTTAATTTTTAGAGAGAGGGGAAGGGAGGGAGAAAGAGAAGGAAAAACGTCGATGTGAGAGAAACACCAATATGTGATTGCCTCTCACACATCCCCTCCTGGGGATATATATACACACACACATATACACATACATGTATATTCATAGAAGTATTGCTCAATACCCAAAGATGAGAATCAACCCACATATCCAACATAGACTATGGTGTGGTCATATAATGACTACTATATAGTAATGAAAGCAAACAAAAAAAGTTATGTTCAAGAATAGTGAGCAAAAGGTGACAAAAGAATATGTGCAGTAGGATTCAATTTCTGGAGTTCAAAACAGACCATGCTTAACTCTGTTGATCAGGATGTCTTCATTGGTAGCACAGATATAAAGAGCAGCAAGAGCTGGTTACTGTCACCCTGGGAGGGTTACAGCTGGGAAAGGGCACAGGGAGAGTGTCTCAGGGACCAGCAAATATTCTGGTTCTCAACATGGCTCATGTTCATAAAACTCAGTCACTCATGTTTTATAAACACTCTGTACGTATATGTTTCTAATTTTAAAATAAAGATTTAAAAATTACATCACTGTTGGGTACCCTTGTACTGTGAGCTTTCAATGTGTTAATTTCTCAGAGTCATTTATTCTTTATCTGTCTCTTCTGGTGGTGATGGAGAATTTTTTAAAAAATCGAGTGACTCTGTTGTACAAGTCCAGGCGCCCAGGACTCACCACAGTTCAGCTGAACCAGACTCACTGGAAGGTGGTACCAGAACATGTGAGTAAGGTTTTTAGATGTCATAAGTGGCTCTGTAAACAATCCTTCATTACAAATCATTGCCTAGACTAGTAGGTCCCTGAAAAAATTGACTACCTTTTTCATATCACCCACATCTAGTGCAGCACCTGTTACGTAATAAGCATTCAAAACATGTGTGTCTAAGTAATGAGGAACATGCCTATTTTCATACCTCATGGTTTGGATTTGCATTGCTTTTGCACAGTGTAGCTGTTTGCACAAAATGAGCCAAGGAGGCTAAGGGTCAGGCTCCTGAAAGGTGTCATACATGGTCAGAGAACCTTTGAGGTCATCCTAGTCCATCAAAAGGCAACCTAAGGCACGTAGGAAAACAAGCAGGACATGGGGGCTGCCTAGTGCCCACCAACATTCATTTCTTCAAACCACCAAAGCATCAAGAGGCCAGGGCACCTTTTTTTGCCTAATAAATGTAATGTCTCTTTCAATTAATAGCATATATGTTTGTGTGTTTATATAGTGTGTGTATGTGTACAGCTATACATATAATATGTATTATACATTTTAGTAAATCACAGTAATTCCTAAATGATTAAACTGTCAAGTTACTATGAGAAATCACAAATAGCCAACTTCTCATGGTTAAGCATATGCAGTTGGAAATTCAACAACAGTACATTTTAGCCTATTTTTCTATCAGTTGCTATAAAGCGTCTCATCTACCTTTATTAAAAAAAGTACATTAACTGTGTAATACCACTAATAGTTTATAATTATAAACTGTTTTGACATTCCTGGCAAAAAATGAGTTACACAAAATTTGGACATTGAAACTATACCTAACTCTTTCAGTAGAAGCAAGCACTGAACTTTAATGGTGAAAAGGAAAACTTGTTTACAAGTCTATAGTATAAGGACTCTAAGCTGAAAAAAATCCCCATCCAAAGATTTAAATATGGTAACATAGAAAAGGAAAGACAAAGAGAAAAGACAAGACATTAGGTCTAATATCAGCAAAAATCTTAGGAATCTTAGTTCTTCTCTAACTTCCAAAAGTGAGAAAAATCACTTCCAAAGGGATATAACCAAAGAAAATAGAGCCAGGTATGTTGCATCGACAAGGAGTTTGATGTTCTTCATCAGCACAGCATTTGTGAGGTTTTCCTACAGGCGGGTCGTAAGGGGCGTCTCTCCATGCAAAGCACATCTGAAACAAGTTCCCACGCCCAGCTGGCTAAGAAAAATATGGGGCAAGGAAAAGTTCCTTACTCTGTGGGGCCAAGAACTTAATGACATCTTCCACTGAATAGTAGAGTGCCTGGAATTTAAACTTCTGGGGACCAGTAGAATAACACAAAGTTCAGTTTTCTGGCCCAGAGGCTGTTCCCACCCTGCACTCATTTGCTGTGTCTCAGGCCCGATGCTGCCACATCCACAAAATAAATACTGAATATTGGCCTTCCTTGCAGGGCGGAACTAAGGGCACAAAATGGGGTATTTCACCTCTGAGACCAACACTTTCAACATGTCTGAAGGCAGGTCATTTCCCCAGATCACATCCAACTGTGCGGTCCATACCTTCCACTGAGAAAGGGGTACAAAGCTACTGTGAATGTCTGAGACTGTGAAGAAGTATGTCCGCAAATCCATGTTTCAACATTGAAATTTAGGGGGAGTTTAACGTGAGATCAAAGAAGTTATGTAAGAGTGAAAACAGGAATCCTATTCACTAACCAAAAAGCTAATGGTTAAGCTTACTCACCAAAAAAAAAATAAATAAATAAAATTGTTTCTAATCTCCTGGTAGGACAGAGCCTACAAATCAGATCCATTTCCTGTCTTTTTGCTCCTCACACTGAGCCTACTATATTCTACAATCTACCAAAGTTCACCATGGTGGTTTTAATTCTGTGCTTATTTTACTAAGACTTAAAATGTTGATATCATTTGATTCTGGAACATCTGAACAACTGCTTCTGAATCAAGTACAACCAGGCCACTCTATCCACAACCTCAACTCTTTCGGCATCAAGTGATACAACTCTGATGGCAGTTAACGAGGAAAAAGTGGACTTAACATATGTAAAAGACACATGCGCAGCAACTGAGGGCCAGAGGATGTGATTTCACTCTGCAGGAGTAAAGGCTCATTAGCAGTGCAAAACTGCCTCGCCACACAGCCATCTGAAACACAGTATGCAAAACTCAGTATTTGGCACCATGGTCACGCTAGGAGCAACAATTTAATTTGAGCAAATAGTATCTGTAACTGTATGTTGCTATTTTGCATTGTTATTGGTTTTACAGTTTGAGTTGTATGGGTATAAGGCCTATATGCATAAGTATACCTACCTTTATAAATATTTAGCAATGTAATTAACACAATACTGGGTTCTGCCATTTGGCTGTTATATTTTTACATTGTTTTCATTTTTAATTATCCCAAACATTGCTCAAGTTTGAGAAACACTGCAATCTTAAGGATATTGAGAGAGGGACACCTTCAGACCAAAATGTGCCCATCTAGTAATATTTGTAAATAAACTGGGGTATAATAGATAGGATCAGTCCTTCAATTGGCTCATATGAGCAGAGGTTAAAATTTTCCTCGACAGAGTTTCCTCAACTTGTGGAGATGTCCGCCTTCATCCATTAAATCTCTATGAGATCCAAGAGGAAGACTTGGCCCCCGTTTTAAGAAAGAGACTGGTAATGAGGATGGCTTGAAAGGCTTCAATGCAAGTGATGAGGGACTCAAACCAGGTATTTGTCCAGAAAAGAGGTGCTGTTTCAGGGTTGGGAGGGAAGGGCAAATGGTTGGGAAAGCATGACCACTGGTTCAAAACAAAGGAAGGGGTGCCATTTGGAAGCAGGATGAGCCTCATGTAGCACTGAATGGTGGCTCTAGAATTATTGGAGAGGCGGGGAAGAGTTACAAGGGCACAAAATTTGTTTTAAGATGCTGAGGACCTCTACTATTTCCCAAAGAGCCACTGCATGGTAGGACTCTCTGCTCAGTGTTTTATGTACCTTATAAGGTTCATATGGAATCTCCTGGCTACTGGCCTTGATCACTAAACTAGTAAGAGATGAATTTACAGTGGGCTCTTTCTCAAGTTCTCTCTCACACAGAGACTTGATGAACATGAGTATAACCAGTAGTAAGTGTCCATAAGTCCTTTTTATTTTGTTTTTTTTTAGCAGATAAAGCAAAATACTGTGAAGTAAAAAGATCAAGAGGATGAGCAAGGGTACTGGGAAAGAGAGCATCAGTCACTGCCTTTAAGAAATAATTAAGATCATGAATATCAGCACCAGGCTCAGAGTAAATGCTCAATAAAGGCTCACTGTTTTTTGTTGTTGTTGTAAAGAAAAATTACATTGTTATTTTAAAATAAACAAAATAATCTGAAGTTTGTAAAACGGTGAAGGAAGAGCCAAATCAATGACAATATTTTAAAACTTCTACTGTGATACATTTTGGTTGCAAGTGATTAGAATTTAATCAACATAGAAACAAAAATACAGTAGTTTATAATTACAGATTATTTTAGTCATTTTGTTTAAAATGTTAGTAAATGTTATAGCATAATCAAAAGTATTTAAGTTGATCTCTCAAACCATTATTTTCATATACTTTCTGTCTGTAGGGTACTAGCTTCTGACAAATTACACAATATGATTAGTCTACTGCTTTAGGCTGCAGAAGACATGGCAAAAAGAATAAAATACTCTGGATTACAATATAAATTATAGCATGTTTTAAAGAATGAAAATCTTAGCTTTAAAACACTTCCAACTCATTGAATTTAAGAGCTGTCGGATTGTATTAAAACTATATATGAAATAAATTTGCTAAAGACATTGCTTAAGAATAAATGCAAAAGATAAACAAAACTAAGTGTTAGCTATGTCAGAAAACTAACCCAAAGTAGACACTGAGACTATTAGGAGCTTAGAGTAATCCAGGGATTTAAACACACACGCAAAAGTAATAAAGGTACAATCATGTGATTACGACAGATGTCCAAAGAAAAAAATCAAGTCAGGCATCTCAGACACTAGTGAAAGGGATGAAGTGTTAAGATATTACATCTTTTTTTCTTGAGTAAAAACATATTTAAAAGCTGAACTATGAAGGAGCAATGAATATATGATTTTTGCATAAACTTATTCTACTTCCGCCAATGTAGCCAACTGTCCAGCTGGCTGTCCTAATTAGCTAAGAAAGATTTTTAAAATACCTATATCCACCTATTCACACCTTTTCAAATATCTTATATATGGCACAAAAGTAAAGTTAATTATCAAGCACCATATGCCAGAGTATTTGTAGCATGGGATAAAGAATACATGAGATAACTGTGGCCCCAGCCCTCACTGGGTTTGTAATTTTTCCTTTCCTGAGAACATTCTATGAGGAAGACCCTTTTATAGGTTACTGGGGGTTTTAAGAACTCGATCTAAGCCTGCGTAACCATATCTGATCAAAAAACCTGGCCAACTTTTAGAGGACAACAGGGAGCCAGGCAGAGTGAGAAGTATTTCCCAAGATCACTGAACTTTAAAGGGCTTTAGCAATTATCTAACCTTTTATTTATCAGATGAAAAACAAGTAAGGCAACTCTGCAGAAGCTGAATGCAGAGACGCTACTTTGCAGGTGTATAGGATGATGTGTTTTATTTCAGAAACCAGACAGGGAACATCCTAAAATTTCTTTATGCCTACAGTGACTGATGAACAGCTGCAGCCTTCATTTCCCAAATATAAATGATTAACAGCTTTGGGTGCACAGTGATGGAGCTCTGGATTGCTGGTCTATCATGGCCCATATGTAAACTTCAGGGATCGGAACAGACCACATTTCCTCACAGGCGGTAGCACACAGCAGTTAAGAATACAGAAGTCCAAAACCCAGGGAGAAAGGCCTCAACCTCCAGCTGCGGCCCCCGCCCCCGCCTCTTCGGGTTAGTGTGAGGGAGCAATTTCCTTATCCTCTCTGAGCCTTAGCTTCCCCATCTGAAAAATGGGAATGATGATGCAGCCACATTTCAGAAGATATCACGAGGGTTAAATGCGATGAAACACTTAAGTCCCTCACACAAAGACAGCATATAAAACATACGGTAAATGGTGGTAAGGCTGAGAAGTGAAGAATCCCTCATTCTTAGGACGGTTGTTAATTTTGTCAGGAGAGATAAAAACAGAAGTGGTGGGAGCGTGAGCACGCGGGGTGAGGAGCCAGAGACCCGGCCAGGAGCCACAGACCTGCAGCCACACGCACCCCCCGACCCCCCGACCCCGGGCCTCCCAGGGGCGCACACAGCAGTGTGACCGCTGCTGCCCCGGGGAATACTCTAACCTTATAAATGCTCTCCCAAATATTCCCTTTCTTCCCCCAATCCTTTGGAATTCTTTAGATTAAAATTTCTCTTCTCCCTACCTCTGGAAAGAGTTCATTTGCTGCTGTATTACTGCATATCTGGATTTCCTTGTTTTAAGTAAAGAAGATGATGAGAATCAAATTTATAGAAGCAGGAATTAGGGAAGAGGTATTCTCCCCACAATGATGACCAAACACAGAACCTTTGATTTAACTGAAATATTCCAACTTTTCAAAATACTATTTTTCACATACAGATAGAAACTATTCTATTCAAACTTAATTCACACAAAACTCTTGACAGCCAGGGGAGATAAAATCATTTTCTATAATAATTATTTAGAGGTAAAATTAATTATTTATAAGTAAAAGGTATCTATTTAGAAGTAAAACAATTTATTTAATGAATTTTATTGCATGACCAAGATCCCTGACCTCAAGATGCCCTCAGTCTAGTGCAAAAGACAGACTGAATATACCACTAATTACAAAGACTTAATTATTAAGACTTTATAATAGAGGTAAAAAAAATGCCATAAATGGAGGGAGGAGTTATAAGCTTGACCTCAGGCCTTGGCTTCAACACCTGTCCAACACCTGTCCTTGTTTCATCACCCTGGCACCTTCACTGGAACAATGTGTGTGTGTGTGTGTGTGTGTGTGTGTGTGTGTGTGTACGCCCTCTCTCCCCCTATAACTGCAAGCATCTTGAGGAAAGAACCCAGCACCTGAAACAACAACAAATATGCTCTTAATCAAAACTATTTGAGACCAATATCCCTGAAGCCCGGGAAGGGACTTCTCAGAGAGGGGATATGTGAAGCTGGTCTTGGAGAACCTAGAAGTCTGCCAGGTAGGGAAGGCTTTGCAGACCTAAGATTCAATGTTCAGCTGCCACACCCGATCATCGTATATGCCTTGATGTACAGCTTTGGGCTTATATGCGCAAATATCTTACAACTCACAGCGAGGAAAGAAACGTAATCCCGTAAGAAGTTACAAGAGTTCAGTTTCTGTTACTACTATATAAATCTACCTTTCAAGGGTTTGAGAGAGCCTATAATATGGCTTCTTATAAAGATTCATATTTACGTGAAGCTCTCTCAGTGACTGCATTTTAGTTTAACACCTTCAAAGAGACTGACCTGACCAAACACATTCAATAAACTAAATTTAGTAAGAGAGCCTTAGACACTTGAAGTGCTTAATTTCTTTAGGACCTTATTTTTCTTAAATTCAAATTAACTCATGTGCATTTTCAAGTTAACTTGAAGAATGGAAGTACCACTTGCCAAAATCATTAAAATTCTCTCACACACCAAAACATCCAATCAGCTTATTTACCGCTGGCTGGGGGGTAATAGGGGGAGGTAATACAAAACAACATTTCACTTTGGAATGAGAGAGACAGAGACTGGTGGCTATTAATGACTTGTCTTGGCTGCTGGCAAACATCCCCCTGAGCTGCACACCCACTCCCTGCTGGGAGCAGGTCCTCTGCAGCCTTGACTGTGTTGGGGAAGACAGGTTCTGGGGAGGCAAAGGCAGCACAGGCCATCACATACTCAGCAAGGAGCCACCCAGCCAGAGGAGGCGCATGCACTTTAGGCTAGAAGGGACTTAGGGAATCTGCCAACTTTTCAATCTTTTGTTCAACAGAAAATGACACTGAGGCCCAGAAAACTGAGGTGGGCCTTTCTCAAATCCACAGTCGGTAAGAACCCAGGATCCTGACTTGGTCAAGCATCATTTCTACTATCCTTGGCCATCCCTCTTTGGGACATCAGAAACCGATAAATGCAGCCAAAACGTTCAAGTGGGGAACACTCATGGAACAAAATTAAGACTAGGAGTTCTGACTCTTAGCCCCAAACCAGAGAACTTAAGAAGGAGTCACCTGGACAGCCTCAGTTATGGGTCAGAGGGGACACGAACTTGGCTGACTCGCGGCTTCACACAGCTCTACCCGAGCTTCCCAATACTGATGGGTATGATGAACAGTCCTCCTCTGAGAGAAGGTCCCCATCCAGTTTTAAATAATAAACAGGATTACCAGGATACCCAGTACCAACCCAGGGAAATTAATCCAGCAGGTGAGGTCAGCCAATAGGCTGAAGATGCCTGCCAGTCTAGTGCAGCCCAGGAGGAGTGCCAGCCAACACCTGAGCACTGCTTTTGGTTGCCAGGGGCTCTCAAGGTCAAGGGTAGAAGAAAAAAAAAAAATCTGGGCCATGCAAATTTCTTTTGTCATCTGGGTTCAATGGGATTAGGGCTCTGAATGAGTGTTCACACCTGGCAGTCCTGAGTCATCACTTGTCTAGTCTTCATTAAAAACATTTTAGGAAAAACAATGTTTCCTAAACTACAAACTTCAAGGGATAGAAGAGGCAGAGGGGAAGACAGTCAAACATAATGGTATAAAAAAATACTGTCAGAGAATCTTGATTTAAAAAGATGGACCACAATGAAATAAAGTAGTAAATTTTGACAACATGGGCAATACTACAGACCTACTTTTAGCGAGCAAATGAAAACAGAGTTTTTCCGCATGATAAATCTAACCACTGGAGCACACACTTTTAATTAAAAGTTGAAATTACTGAAATTCTCAAATGATTGATATTAAGCATTGATGGTTCTTTCTTAAAAAACCCTTGCAACAGGGTATTCCACTCATTACTAGAAAATTCGAGACTTAGACAAAGACCCATTGTCAGAGAGAATGCCACTATGACAAAAGTGCACAGATTTTCTCCTTCTGCAGTAACTGAATATTGCTTGAAACAACTGGGCAATTGCCTAGACTAGGAAAACATTTCTGTTGTGCAAATACTTGTAGTACATCACACTTTATCATATGGTGGTATCCGAGGGACTCTATGAGTCCCATCCTCCAGACATCAGTGAATGGATGATTGGAAGAAAATGTGTCAGCCTTCCACGTGCAGTTCAAACTACAGTTTGAGAATTAGACTCAGTGGACTATGTACTGGGCAATGACAAACTCAGTGTACAATATGTGTCCTCATGAACTAATGTGCATAATGGTCACCTGACCATCTCCCCTATGATGACAGTCATCTTTGGAGAACATTAATTTCATGTTACACATGCACTGTTAAACTTTCTTCAGAGAAAGACATTAAACTCCTCAGACCACACCGGGCACTGTATCCCAAGGGCCCGTGAGTAATGAGTGCTTCAATACAGGCATTGCCTTGATGTCGCCACAGGGCTGCTAATCTAGCCTCGAAGTCAGTCAGAAAATCTGTTACGCAGTTTTGAACTATCTAGACAAATGTTGCTTTTAAGTTTTTCACACCATATAGAAAAGGATAAAGCCCTTTTTAACAATGTATCTTTATTTTACTTAGACTCCTCTGGTTGTCATCACCTCCTCAGGAAGCCTTTAAAACGAAAACACACAATTGACCAAGAAGGATGTGTGCAGTTGCTAACGCACACACAGGTTGAAGAGACAACTTAATTTTGGCTGGGTCCTTGTCTGGCCAGAACAGGGAAAAATTCTGGTAACAGTGACTAAGTAGAGAAATCAGCCACTTCGAGGACTCCTCAGTGTGGCCACATCAGTTTAGCAGAGGTGCGCTGTAGGTGAAAGAGCCTACACTGCAGGTACTATGGGACAGAACATGCTGCTTACAGTTCCTCGTGTGTAAAATGGGCATAATGTCTTCAGAACATAACATAAGAACATGATGAAATGATACAAAGAAAACAGTTGGCTGAAAGTTCAGTTTCCTTTCCCTGCCAAGCCAATATTGCTATGACTACATGGAATGTGCCATTTGCTTTAGGAAGGATGTAGGAGGGCAGACTGTCTGTAAACATGCAGTCAGCAAATACTTGGCGGGGGGCGGGGGGAGCGCTGTCTGATCTTCACAGGTGTTGTTTAGATCTGGAAATTGGTCCTCATACAGGCACACCTCGTTTTATTGGCTTTTCACTTTACTGTGCTTCACAGGTGTTCTGTTCCTTACAAAACAGAGGCAAGACCCTCCACCAGCAAAAAGATTATGACTGGCTTTCTTGTGATACTGGGTTTATTATGATGGTCTGGAACAGAACCTGCAATGTCTCCTAGGTACACCTGTACTTAGTAATGCTTTTTTCCCCTCTAAAAGGAAACAAGAGTAAGTACTGCAGGAATTCAAGGATGATACAACATACAACCAATCAGTCCTTCTAAGCGAAGCAGCTGACAACCAACTGCTGATTGCAGGGGCCAGTAACCATCACCCTAACTAGCTAATTTCACTGGGAGAGAAGGCAAGAGAAATTGACCTTGATTCACCTCATTACTAAACACACGTGAAACACCCTTTAGCACAGTGGTTTTCAATCTCGACTGCACATTCAAATCACCTGAGGAGTTTTTACAACTCCAGCTACCTAGATCACACCCCAAACCAATTACATCCTAATATGGGGTTGGTGGTGGGGGGTGGGGGGACAGGCCTCTACATTTTTTAAAGTCCTCAGTGACCCAAGATGCAGCCAAGGTTGAGAAGGAATGCCCAGGATCACACCTCCTGACCTCATACAACTTCTGCGGCAAGCCAAGCCAGGAAGGCCAACCCAAGGCCTTTCACAGCCACAGTTTCTGGATAGAACAGACACAACCGGGGCGCACAGGCTGGCCCGGCACAGGTGGCTACCCCGAGGTCCGCACACAGATGGCTGAACAAACGGCTTACTACCTAAAGGGTTACCCGGGCCCCCAACGGAGAGCCACTTCTTCAAATAGTTTGCCCTTCAAACACAAACAAAACAAAAACGAGTTGGCCAATTTTAAGAGATGTCACCAAAGTCCAGTCAGATTTTTTTTTTTTTTTAAGGACATATCTCTTGGGAAGGACAGAGTATTGGTAGGAGCGCGCTTCACACATAGATCCTAGGAAAAAAGCAGGCAGAGCCATACAATTCCCGTAGCCGCCTAGAAGACACCCCGCAGGCTCCCCCCAGCGCGGGGTGGGCGGGACGCGGCCACTGCACCTGCTGGGCCGCACCTGCCGCGCTGGGCCCTCCCCTCCTACCTTCCAGCAGCTCCTCCAAGCTGGTGACCTTCTTGCTGCCGTCGATGGTGTAGATGGTGCGGACACCCTGGGGCAGGTTCACGTTGTCCGACAGGGAGCGGGTGAGCTCCATGAGCAGCGCATCGAAAGACCGGAAGCGGTCGCTGGAGATGGCAAACACCAGGCCCTTGAAGTAGCGGTCCCCATTCCGGTAAAAGCGCGCCTTCTTGGCCTTCTTCTCCGAGCTCAGGGCCTGCAGGGTCCGCGTGCGATAGAAGCTGCAGTGGGCACTGTGTGCCGGGCTGGGGATGAGCCCGTTCCCCTTGGGGCCCGAGCTGCTGCTGCCCCCAGAGCTGGGCGCCCCTCTCCGCGACCCCGGCCGCGGCCTTTTGTCCCGTTCCTCAAAGTGCTCCAGCTCAATGCTCCTGGTGCTGGCCATCGAGGCTGCTCCTTGGGCTCCCCGCAGAAAGCCGTCCCAGCCAACACCCGCAGGTAGCCCAGTGTCAAGGCGAGAACCAGCTCAGAGACGTCTGGCCGTGCGGGGCCTTAGAGCGCCGGGACACCTGGCTCTGGCATCCCGCCCTCCGCTCGCAGGTGGAGCCGCGGAGCCGCCGGCCCGCCCACGTTCCCCTATAAGTGGCCGCAGCGTTGAGCAGCCCGGCTCATTGTCCAGCGCCGCCGGCTCGGTCCGTCCCGCCCTCCGGGGAGCCGCAAGCCCCCCGCCCCCAAGCGCCTCCTCCACCCAGCCACGCCCCACAACTCCCGCTCCGGAGCCGGCGGAGAGCCGCCAAGTTGGGCCGCCCCAGGCTCGGCCCGGCTCCGCAGGCGCACACAAAGCTCGGGCGCCCGGCGCGGTTCGCATCCGCTGGCTGCTCCCCGGAGCGCTGCGGGGAAGGAAGGAAGGAAGGGGGAGGGGCTGGGAGCGTGGGAGCGCTGCCGCGGGCCCGGCACGCCCGGCCCCGGGCCCGGCTGCGGAGCGGCGGCTGCGCTCGTCCCCAGGCCCTGCCTGAGAGGCGGCGCGTGCCAGCTGGGCTGGGAGGGCCGTGCGATCCCCCGTCCTCCCACAGAGCACAGCCCCAGCGGGAAATAATGCAGCCCGCCCGGCCCACCCACTCTCGTCCGCGCCGGGGCCCCGCCGAGCCGCCGGCCCGGCCCACGTTCAGGGATGACGGGGCTCTTCGCCCCCAAAGGACGCGAAAACCCCGTGGAGAGGGAGCTGGGCGAGGTGGCGGGGGCTGGAGCGGTCCGCGCGGAGGAGCTGCACTAAAGAGGAGCGGCTCCCCCTGGGTCCTAGGCAGCCCCGGCCGCCTGACAGCTACACACCCGCGCCGCGCACGCCCGTGGGCGCAGCGGCGGCACGCGCTCCTCCGCCTGGGAAACGTAGACGCACAGGAAAAAAAAAAAAAAAAAAAAGCCACAAAGGAAGGAGATTCAAGGGCAGGGATCACATCCTTTAGCCAGCCTCCGAATGAAGAACCGAAGCCAAACTAGGCAAGAAATTTGAAACAAACACTGAGTTTGGGCATAAATTTTAATTTTTAAAAGCAGATTTGGAGTTTTATTTAGAAATCCTTTGGTAAAACAGCCTCTACAATTTCCGCTGCACATTCACCAACATGGCATGTTCAGTAACTTTGAATGAATGAATCATCAGAAGTTACTGGTTTTTGAGGGATTTATTCAACCTACAAATATTTGTTAAGAGCATGCCATGTCCCAGGCATTCTTCCCATTACTGGGGAAGCATTAGTAAAAAAAAAAAAAAAAGAAAAACACCCAGACAACCCCTGTACCCTCCTCCCCCAGCTTTTACATTCAAGTGGTACTTAATGTTACCAATTTGAGCTACTTTCTGCATAATATGTCGAAGATTTGTAAGCATCCATCATACTGGAAAGCTTAACTTACTAGTGTCTGGTGAACACTAAGACTTGTAAGAATTTTAATTCCATTTTGCCATCCGGGACCGATGAAACTAAAAAAATGTGTGGTCCTAATCTGACAGGTGTGTAAACTACCCTGAAACCTTAGGTTATTCAGCACCTGGTTCTGAATGGCCCTAGACTGCAAGTCCAAATTGGCATGTACCCGTAGTTCCTCCCGGGCGGTTTGGGGGACATACCTGGGCATACCTGACTTCTAGAAGCAGGCCTGGAACTTGCTGGGAAGTCAGAGCTGACATGAGACTTCAATGTCGCTTTTTGAGGGGAAATATTCTAAAGGATAATTAGATACGCGGCTAGGATAGACCTCGTCCCAAACCAATTAAATCAGAATTTGGGGGATGGGCTCCTCTAACAGTATATTTTAAAAAGTGCTCATCATGTAGAGCTAGGGTTTCCATCAGAAGTCAAACAGATCAGTGCTTCTTCTCAAACTTTGATAAATACATTGGGGGAATCTCATAAATTACAGACTCTGACTCAGCAGGTGTGGGGTAGAATTTGAAATTCTGTATTTCTAACAAGCTCCCAGATAATGCCAATGCTGCTGGTCTTGGTACAACATTTAGAAACACAAGGACTAACTGGTAAATTCCTTGAGATAAGGCCCCATTAAGTACTAGTAACTGCACAAATGATTGGACTTTGTAAATGCCTTAAGATGGGTGTATTCATTTGTTTTGCTATTATGTCTTTGTGGGGGGGAAAGACTTTGTAATCTATTGCTGAGGTAACAAATGAGTCCAAACTTAGTGATTTACCACAATAAACCTGTATTATCTCAGCAGTGTCGGAGGGTTGGGGATACAGGAACAGCTTTCCTCGAGGTCTCCTGAGACTGCAGTAAGAAGGAGTGGTGCTATAAGCTCCACCCACTGCCCGGAGGGCTCGCTCACACCCACGCAGGTAGGAGGAGGCCTAAATTCCCTGCCACGGGGCCTCTCTGTGGAATCGCTTGAGTGTTGTCACACGTCAGCTGACGTTCTTCAGAGCAAGCCTCCAAGAAAGAACAAGGTCAAAACCACATCTTTTATGAAGTAGCCTTGAAAATCATACAATATCATTCCCCAAATATCCTCTAAATTACAGGTAAACCCAAGTCAGTATGGGAGGAGACTAAACAAGGATGTGACCACCAGGAGGCGGGGACTATTGGGGTCGCTGTGCAGGCCGGTAGCACAGGTTTCAATCGTTAAATCTTTAGGCTTCAATCATTCAGTTTAGGAGGCTGACATAAACACATTTTCTCACTTAAAGATCCTTGATGATTTTGCCCTTTTAAAATTGTGAATGCAATGGTATAATATGCCAGTATTTTAACATTATTCCCTAACATTATATCCCTACGTTAACAAAGATTACTGCTTTTCAACAGGAGTCGGGGAAGAAGAGACAGTATTTTCATAGCTACTTAGTTAAAAAATACATATTTTGCTCCTGATCTTTGCATTAATCTGCTTGAAGAATTTTATCCCTGATGCTCATTATAAGAATTAAGATACAATCACTTTTCATAAGATATTTCCTTAGAAATATGTTCATAGAACATATCAAGACCCAGCTGGAAAAAATTTGAAAGACTTGCTGAAATGAAAAAAAAATAGTTTTAGCATTATAATTCTAATGCAAACACAATTTGGGGGCTCTAGATAGGCAGCTATTAATTAATTTGGGGTTTCTTCATGATTTTAAATTCTCCCCTTTCCAGAGGCTGCAGAATTTGCTGGGTAAAATATTTTAGCTGGCATTCTCTTTGTGTGATACCCTTTTTTTCCTGAGCAAAAAACAGTGTCTGATTTGCTAATCTTTGTCCTCCTAGAGATGGCCTAATTCTCCTTGGCTGATGCAAAGTCTACCAACTCCGTCTGCTAGGTCCTGATGTAAAATGAAAAGGGCTTCCTCAGGGGTCTCTGGCCCTATCTCTTCACCACACAGGAGCCCCCTGACCTTAGCTTTGTTGGTTGTGAGTTCTCTGTGCCTTTTTTCTAACCCCTCTTAATCACACATTTGTGTGAATAAAAACTTTTGTGCAGTGTCCTTTAAGAATGGCTTCATTTCTATGCTGCAGAGAATCCAAGGGTTTCAATTCAAAATCTCTTCTCCGTTTTTTTACATGATTAGAAATGACCTCGTTCTGACCTTGATAGGGTAATAATTTTAAATTTCACATCTGGTGATGTGAAAATTTTGTTGGCGATACCCAAGAGGGGGAGTCTAAAAACTAGGTGGGCAGAAAACCTCAGCCAGACATGAAAGAGGGTTCGGTGCGTTTGTTCTCGGCACTGCTTGCTGGGTCACCCAGGTCAGCAATGCAGTTTTAGAGCCGCCGTTCGCCAAGTGGTGACTCCGTTTCCTCCTGCTCGCCCCCCCACCTCCAGGTTGACTAAGAAATGCGATGCAAATTTTTATTTAGTGTCATTTGTTTAAATGAGACCTCATTACCTATGTACTTTCTGGTGGAGCTTTACACAAGAAATTTGCCTGAGCATCTCTTGGTTCTGCTTCATGCTAGTTTATTTCTCAAATGCATTTGGCTAGCCTTTAACTTTGACCAGAAAAACTTCTCCTTTTAAAGGCAGTTTTCCAGCTACTCCATTATTTATTACATAAAGGGTGCTGACGAACCTTTTAGACTGCACTGTGCTGAGACTTTCTGCTGTCTCATGTTTTCATCATCCCTGTTACAATGTGCCAAGCATTTGTCCCAGAAGCCAAAGTGATGAAACAACTGTTTTTCAGTGAAAGGGCCTGGGGACTATGAACTTGAGTTTTTGAAACGGAGCATTATTTTTTATTTCATAATCTGTAATGATCACAGATTCTAGTGTTCTCTGCCAAGTTTTAATGGGAAAGGGTATAAAGCAAAGCCACTCAGAAAGAGACTCTCCATTCTGTCCCATAACCTGTACCCAGACTGGAAAAAGGGATCTGACAAGCTGGTCTCTCATCTGCTGTGTCACCTTGGGAGCTTCGCTGTCCTTTTCAGCCATGATTCTTACAGCCATTTACAAATATATTGATGACCTCTTTGCCAATATTTATGAAGGAATGATTAAAACTACCTAATCAGGTTCAGAAAAATCAAATATAAATCATTGGTAGTCTTTCAAAAATTCAAGCTTATTTTTATATAAAAATATCAGATGAATTGAAGAAAACTTCAAATATGCATGCTTTATATGTGCACAGCACACAAGCGCATTATTTTAATGAGAACACTGTGGTTGAATAGTTAGTTCTTCCTATTGGTGTGTTTTGCTTCCACAAAGCATTTAGGACAAAGATTCCTATTTTTCATGCAAATTCCATATATTCAAAATTATCCTCAGTCCTTTTGTCATTACTAGTTCATTTCTATGCTCATTCAGTAGCAATAATTGCTAAAATGAAAATAGCAAAAGCACTAAAACCACATAGCCATTATTTTTCTTAAAAACTTCAACTTTTTTTCCCTCTTAAATCTCCCTAAGAAGAAAATCTAGGCAGGTAGCACTATCCCTACTTGCCAGGTGAGGGGACAGAGGCACAGCAGAGTGGTTTCCAACAATTATTTTAATAGTATCAAAAACGGAAGACCATAGAGAGAATCAAATTTCCCAAACCCAATATAAAGTTTGCTTTTTGAACCTAGGCCTTTTGCTTTATTTAAAATTTAAAAAGAATTACTTTAAAATTTATCATGCTTTTAGTAGGATTTTTTTCCCCTCAGTAGCACATTCCTTGTTTATGTAAATGCTGAATGTGACAAACTATGTTCATGTCATTCTCTGTTAAATTGAAATAATGACAGTAATGAGGATTTAAAGGACAATAAAGCTTCCATAATGATTAATAAGCAGATATGACCTAGTTAAAGACACAGATTATAGATGAGGAAATAAGACAGGAAAGACCAAACTGCAGACATAGAAATTGACTCCAGGGTATGCTAACTCTAGAAAATAATCATTTCAAGCTTTCAAAATTCATTAATCACAAAGAGGTCTGTTTCTTTAGGATTTATGGTAAAAATTTAATGATTTTTATACTTAACAGTAGGTTTATAACACACATTAGCTGGTTATTTTAGGGAGAATGTTCTGTACACACTTATCTCACAAATGGGAATAATGATATTAAACTTGGTTGGTTACATGGCTAATAATTCAGTCAGACATATATAATGAAATCCCAGTTAAGACTTGAGACAACAAAGCTTGAATGAACATCCCTAGTTAAAAATATCCTGTGCGTATTGTTAGTAAATCTATATTCATTTTGAAATGTATTTAGGTTTAAAAAATTAGTTTTTCCTTGCTATTTCTCAAAGTCTTATCTGAAATAACTGATATTGGTCATGATCTACTGTTTATATAAAATAGTTGATATATGTGCTCTTCTTCCTTTGTATCATATCATATAGGGCTCAATTTCAATTTGTCTCATCACCAATGATGTTTCCTTTAATCACTGGATTTAAGAGTTACCTGCCTACGTGATCTGGCTCTGGTGACTGGCCAAACTTCACTCTTAACACCATTCACTCAAGTTGTCTTGAGCAGGCCAAATATGATCCTACCTCAGGGTGTTTGCATTGGTGGAGGCAAAGACTTCTGATATTAACTGCCCAGAGTTCAGCCAAACTTCACAGGTTAAAGGCACAGTCCTCCATAATACTGCTCTCACTTCATATGACAGCAAGTTCAGGGGTGCCCAGGTCGCCTACACTTCTGACCACTTGCTACAAGTTCAGGGATCACACTGCCCCTTCAGGTTTGATCATTCACTGGAATGACTCACAGGACTTGCAAAAACACTAGACTTATGACCATGCTTTCATTATAGCTAGAAGAACGCAAGTTGGTAGCCAGAAGGAGAGATATATAGGGCAAGGTCTGGGAGGGTTTGAAATGCAAAGTTTCTGTGGCCTCTGCGTACACAGCCAGGACGCATCGCCCTCCCAATGTACCAACGTGTAACAATACGTACAGAATATTGTTAACCAGGGATGCTCACTCAAGCTATGCTGTCTTGAGTTTTCACTGGGATTTCATTATGTAGATGTGATTGATTGACTCATTAGCCATGTAACTGAACTCAGCCTCCTGCTCCCCTCCTCTCTGTGAAGGTCAGGCTGATATCACGTGGCTCAAATCCCCAATCCTTTAACCACATGGTTGTCTTTGGGCATGGCCAGTCCCCTTCACCCATTAGACATAAACTAGGGGCCCAACAGAGTCACCTCATTAGCACAAGCTATCAAGGTCTACCATGAATAACAAAAATACTCCTATAACTCAGGAAATTCCACAAATTTAGAGGTTACCCCCCAGAAGCCAGGGACAAGGGTCAAAATCTTTATCATACAATGCTGGGTAAAGACATACATGACAAGATCTACCCTGGACATTTTGGTTACATGATCTAATGAAACTCTTATTTGCTCAAGCCAGGTTCAGCTGCATTTTCTGTCACTATGAAGAGTCCTTCATGACACACAATTCAATTGGTTTTCCTGACTCCTATGTCTTCCCTCTAGTTCATAGTGGATGTAATTGTCCAATCAATCTTCCCAAACAACAGCTCTGCTCTTATCACCCCATAGTTGAAAAACCTTCAGCAATGAGCTTTTTACTAGTCCCAAATATGTAGTTTGGTATTCAAGGTCTGCACCATCTGGCTCTAATTTTCTCCATTTCCCACAACTCTCTTATCCTTAGATATAAACTTCAACCAAAATAAACAACTTGCTCTTTCTCAAATGCTTTTTTTTTCCAAAGGCATTCCGTGCCTTTGTTAGGTTACCTTGTTTGGAATGCCTGCCCCTTCTTGCCTCATTGTGCTCATTCACCTCTTCCAGGAAATTCTTCTCTAATAATCTCAGCTGGAAGTAACTTCCCACTACAAATTAGTTGCAATAGGCACTTTCTTTGTACTTTTGTAATGACCCCTCTCACATCTTGCTAATTATTATTTGTCCTTTATTGAGACTTATATACGTATATTAATTAAATAAATATTTAATGAATTCTCATAGTGCTCTAAAGATATAAATGAGAATAAGTTTATGTCCCCCCAAAAGTCAATTATCTTCTATCAATTGCTATTTTCAATCAGCCACTATCTCTTCACTCCTTTTCAAATTTCCTATTTTTTAATGTCTCTCCTACATTCAGAAAAAATTTGTTGAAGTCCAACTATGAGTTTACTAATTCCTTCTTCAGCTGAGTCTAATCTGCTCCTTAACCCATTTGTCTAGAAGTAAATTTAAATGACTATTCAATTCTAGAAGTTGTAATTTGTGCTTTTTAAAATTTTGTACTTTCATAGTAAATTGCCATTTGTTTATTTTTTCAATGGCTTTTGTATTTTCAAAATTTAAAAATATAATCTCTTTTCTATATCATTTTTCTATATGTCAAATTTTGAGCTGAAAAAAAAATCTCTTGTTTATTAGGCCCCTGAATTTTGTATGCATTCTCTGTGAATTTTTATTGTGAACTCCCCTTCAGTGAGTCTCATTTTTGACTGTGGTCATCCCATGGGGTGCAGGCAGCAGAGCTTATATTAACACCCCCAGGTCCCCTGGAGGCAACACTGGCTCAGGACCATGATCATTTCTAGGCTGGATTTTCCTGCAGGGCCAGGTAAATTCAGACTCAGACCAATGAAAGCAACAGCTTGGATTTTTTTTTTTTTCCCCTCATGGAAGACGTTTTTTTCTGAACAGAGTTCATTGTCATTTTTTAATCTTATGGGTACATTTTGTAACCCTCTTAGACTGGGATAGTAGCTTTTGAGGGTCTGAGCCTTGTGTCGGCATCTCTGTTCCTGCCTCCCTGCTCCGGTGGGCCTTAGAGGGCCTCTGGTGCTGATGGGCATTAAAACCATGGTCATTACCAAATCAGTAACACTGTTTCCATCAGCCTCCCAAGGGTCAATTCTTGTATTTACCAGCCTGGCTGCCCATTCCCGTATTTACCAGCCTGGCTGCCCATTCCCTCTGTGTTTCTGGCACTTGAAGACTCCCTTTCTTTCTGGAAAGAGCAGCTAAAAATGACTTTTATTCTTGGTTTTCTTTATCCAGTGTTCCTAAGGTCTTATAGCTGGAGGGTTTCCAAGTTATCTTATTTCGCCATATTGCTAGAACCACAACAAAAATAGATGTTATATATCCAACTATGTAATATCTACCCCACCAAACATCAGTCTAATGCATGCCATAATAGAGAAGTGAAGGAAATCCTACAATAATTCATAAAAGGAGTAATTCTTCTAGTATGTGATTGCAGTTTGAGTCTCAACTGAGTAACTATATTTGCCTGTTAAGGCTGTTAAAACCAAACACCACTGCCTGGGTAGCTTATAAACAACAGAAATTTATTGCTCACAGTCCTGGAGGCTGGAAGTCAGATCAGGGAGCCAGCATGGTCAAGTGAGGGCTCCTGTTCAGGTTGCAGACTTCCGCGTTTATCCTCACAAGGTAGAAAGGGAAAGGGAACTCTGTGGGATCTCCCCTACAAAAGCATTAATCCTATTCATGAGGGCTTTATCCTCCTGACCTTAAGCACCTAAGTTCCCACCCTCCAAGCCCATCCTGTTGGGCATTAGGACTTCAACAGGAATTTGGAGGGTGGGGTCGCAAACGTTCAGCCCTAACAATAATTAACAACTGAATTGGGCTTTGAAGAATGGCTAGGCTTTTGACTGGAAGAGAGGGAAGAGTGGAATCTAGTGGAAGAAATATCAAGTAGGGAATGAGCAATCATTAAAGTGTGTGTCATTTTGCAAAGTGGGTTACAGCCTTGTGTGGCTGAACTCGTGTGGCTTACTAAATGTAGACTTGGGGCATGCAGCTGAAACCACCCCAGCATTTCCACCCGAGACCTCTCATAGAGCTCTGTGTGTCCTACATGCTAGACAGTTACTGAACGAACAAATACAACACATGAGAGAATGTCACCAAAGCCAGGAGATGCTGAATATACAAAATAATACTCAGCCTCTCTGTATCTTAGTTCTCTCACCTATGTAGCATGATGTGACTCTTAACAATCCTTTTGGTTCTAATATTCTTTTATTTATTTATTTACTTATTTTTGTTGTTCAAGTACATTTGTCTCCATTCTCCCGCCACCACTTTCCCCTGCCCTACCCACCCCCACTGTTTCTAATATTCTGTGTTGACAATTCATATAACTTAGTGACAACCCTAACTGGTTCCAATGTTAAGAAAGGAAAACATGTAGATAATTTTCGTTGAAGAGGTAAATGAATTTCTTGTCTATCTGCCCCAGGGAAAGCGTGACATGCAGTCTTGAAAAATGCTGTCTAATGCAGTATTGGTCGGAACAAAGAGGATCAGAGGTGTATCCACTGCAGGGCTATGTTCTTAAAACCTACACAAAGGTGCTGCTATCCTGGGCTGAATAAAGAATCATCGCCTAGAAGTTCCCTTTTGAGATTCCAGTTTTCAAAAGCTTTCTCTACATGCAACCTCTAGTTTCTAAAAATAAACAAAATAAGAAGACCTCTCCTGGGAAGAAACATTTAGCACCAACCACAAAAGTTTGAAAGTGAACCTCATTGCCCAAAAAAAGGAAGGAGAAAATTCTAGCTTTCTTGTATTTTTAAAAATATATTTTTATTGCTGAGTTTTCTAAAAGTTCCTTAGGTAGAAACAAAAATGAAGTGAGACAATCAAGAATATTTCAGTTTATATTTGAAATAAGAGAACAAACCACCATCACTGCATCATTTAAGAATAATTTTTTAAAAAAAGAATAAAAGAAAAAAGCAATAATGGTTCATTTTTATGATATCCACAATGCACTTATTTACTGATTCATTCTTTTATTTACAAAATATTTGTTGAGCATCTAATATGTGTCACACATTGTACTAGGTACTAAGCTGAAGTTGTGGCATTAACTTGTAATGCAATGTAATCACTCAACATGGTAAACTCAGCTTTTCCTCCTTTGGCTAGTTCAATTTTTATTTAATCATTCTTCTAATGTGTTTTTATAGACTACAGAGTTTGGAAAGCTGAACATTTCATTTCCAATCATAGATTCCTCCAATTTGATGTTCTACCATAAGATTTGGGAGGCAGAATTGAAGTGGAGGCCATTTTTTTCTGACTTTTGCTTTATTCCATTGAAAGACTAGTCATGAAATGTGAAGTTTTCTGGTCACAACATTAACCACGTTCGCTCTCCAGCCTTCTGTGTATTGAGAGGAGCTGCTGTGGAGAGGGAGCTGAATGCTATGTTCAGCTTCTTGATTCCCACTTCCTGATTCCTCCACTTCAGCTATGACCATGTGTTCCTGAACCCAGTTGTTCAAACGGTAACTTCAGAAGAATGGCTGCCCAGTGAGTTGGTTCTAAGACATGGTTTCAGGATTCATTTCTAGAGACCAAGCTCTGACAAACTTTTTATTAGTACCCAATTCCTTGCATTAAGTTCTCTTCTGTTTAAAATATGAAGAGTGGTTTGTGTTTCCTTCACTGAATCACGCCAAACACACCTTCCTGTGTTACTTAGGGATAAATATTAGACCTGTTGAAAATGCAGCATTTGGGACTCTTTTTGTTATAACCGATCCCTGTATATTTTGTTTCTCTTTTCTTACCAAATATTCCAATAGAAATTAGAATATACATATAGTAGGTGGCCACTGAAATTGGCAATATTCCACAGGGGTAAAAAGTATAGGTTCCTAGTCCCCAGGAGAATGAGAACTTCTTAAAAGCTGGAATTTTGGTTCAGCATGGATTCCCCAGGTTCTCAAAGAGGTCGGTCGGACATAAAACAGACCCTTATAATACACTTATTTTGAATGAGTTAGTGAGACTCCCGACTCTAACACTCACTAGCTGAATTACACGGCCCCAGTGGGGAAGCCCAATTGTGAGCCTGGTACTGTGCTCTGCCCGGAGCAGAACTGCTGTAGGTTCAAGCAAGTTAGGCCTGTGCAAAAGGCTGCTGTAGGTCCTGCCACTATGCGTGGCATGGAGACTGTGTCCAGGCCTGGCCCTTCCTCAGGGAGTCTGGGAGAGCTCGAGGAATTTAGAGACGAATGGCAACGGCTAAGGTTCTTCCTTAAATAAGCAGGTAGAGCCCAGCAAATCCAGGGCTGTGTGTATGCTGGGCCTAGCACTCCCATTTATATTTACATGGGGGTTATGGGTAGTCAGACACATAGTTCCTCTGCTGGCCCAGCCCTGGAAAAAAAGCAATGCTTTCATTTTTTGGTGCAAGGAGTGTTTACGTACCTGCTGACAATCACCGGATCACCACTGGCCAGCCACAAATATCATTCCACTGAGAGAAACCACTTTTCATCAACTAAAATAGCTTCCCAGCATGATATAGAGTAAGGATTTGGAGCAGGACAAGTAAACAGATCCCGTACGAGCCCTGTGACTTGGGCAAGCTATCAGATTTTTCTAAGCTTCAGTGCCCTATGTGCCAAACGGGGAAAGTAATGGTTACCAGGTGGTTGAGAAGATTAAACATATGTATGCAAAGCAGTTCTCCCCTGTCTTTCCTAGTTTAGAAACGGACCCAGAAATTGGTGCTCTTCTCCCCATCCTTTCTGAGAATATTGAATCACTCCCTAAACATTACCTTATTGTTTTGTGCAGTATGTCATTCACGTGAGGTTTTTGTGCATTATTCATTGAGCACCTAGTATTGCAAAATATTGCAATACAGGCTATGAAGCAAACAGATGAATAATGCACAATTATTTCTTTTAAATACAATAATAAGCAAATACAATAGCATTTAGTTGAATTACATAAAATTTTTGTTTTTATAAGTCAAACAAAATTGGTCAAATTGTTCCAATATCATGTGGTCGAGCTTATCTACTCTTGGAGTGCTCACACTCCAATCCTACCATGATACGAGAAAGGCCTCCAGGGAAACTACAACAGAATCACACACAGAATGTCATGTGGGTGAAAGACAAAGAAAGACCACTTCTGATGAGGAAGTTATGGGAAGGATTTGTAGAATAGATGGGGTTTACTAGGGCCTAAAATTGCCAGAAAAGGGGCATGTCAGTCTTATAAGGTAGAAGCCCAAAGGAGGTATTGGCCCAGTATTCTGGCCCAGTGACCTAGTCCACTGCTCATTCTGAAGAGCAGCTGCAAACACATGAGCTTCGGAGATTTATATGAGAAGGGCTAATGGCATTTCAATTGGGTTAAAGAGACAGGACTAATTTTCCTATAAGGGAGGGTGAGAAACTCACATCTGTGGTGAGAATAACAAGGTCCCACAAAGAAACCTTAATTCTCAATATTCATTAGCATCTTGACCTGGAATAAAAATTTAAGCTGATGATGAGAAAATGTGATGGTGGAACTCCAAACTTAACAATTAAGGCCTATAAATTACTTTAAATTGTGGTAAAATATACATTAAAGTTTACCATGATGACTGTTTTTAAGTGTAGAGTCCAGTGTCACTAAATGTGCTCACATTGCTGTGCAACAATCATCCCCATCCATCTTCAGAAACTTTCCACCATTCAAAACTAAAACACTGTGCTAATTGCATGGCAACTCCCTGTTCCCTCATCCTGCAGCCCCTGGCAGCCACCCCTCTACTTTCTGTCTCTGTGAATCTGACCACCCTGGGTCCTCATATAAGTGGAATCATACAGTATCTGTCCTTTTGTGTCTAGTTTATTTCATTTACATGTTTTCTAAGCTCACCTGTTTTAACACATGTCAGAATTCCCTACCCTGTGAAGGCTGAATAATATTCTGTTGTATGTTTATACCACGCTTTGTGTGTTCATTCATCCATCAGTGAACGTTTTGGCAGGAGTTTGTTTTAAGCCAGGTCAGGGCACCAAAACCTGTGTTAGCTTCAGAGAGCCAGTCACTTGCCAGGCCTGGCTGGGGGGCTGGGATGGAAGCACCTATCACCTCCGGATGCCCTAAGAAACTAGGGTACAGTGTGCCAGGTACCCTTTTTTTCCAGGCATTTCCCCAGACTGGCATGGAACCAGAGAGGGCCCGAGGCTCTGGGCTCCAACCCATGTCTCTGTGTCCTTGGAAAGGGTGGGAGGCACACAGACCTTGGAGACAGTACTCCACAAACCTCTTCCCATCCCATCACCCCCAGCAGACACAGTATTCTGTTTTATCTATAGAATTTGGGGTGGGGGTAGTAAAAGCTTTATTTCCTGAGAGTCCATATAAAAATCCTTTGTACAAATAAGGCCTCAAGGGCAATGGTTGTCTTTTCTGAGAAGTAATACGTGACAGCTCAGTAACTCCTCCTGCTTACCGCGGACTCTGCTGTGTGTTTTCCCTGGTGGCCTGAGGCCGTCCCAGGAAGGGCAGGCCAGCAGGGCTGCACCCCCCGGAGCCCACAGAGCGACAGAGTCGCCTTTCCTCTTTGGTCCGAACACCTCTTAAGTTTTAACATTGTGGGTGAAATCCTATTACTCCTCCTGCCGGAGAAGAAAAGAGTAAGATTTTTCACTCTGTTTTCAAAAATGTGTTGGTATGGCCTATCTTCTGATTACAGCTTCACCATCATGGTATGATAATGGTTGCTTCAAAGACCAAGCCATGACAGACCTGGGCGGAGTATAATACCGACGTTCTTTCAGTACATGTGTAATGACTGTATACATTCTAATTACAATGCTTCTTACCTACGTATTCTTGCTCAAGGAGAAAATAAAACTGCTTCTATTTTCCGTCTATACTTTTACGCCTCAACCTGCCTATTGAACCCTTGGCCCTGCCATCTATGTCCTTTCTGGCAGCCACACCAAGGTGACAAAGCAGTATAATTGCAACCTTAAATTATATGACACTTTCATGCAAGATCTCAAATGTTAGAGTCTTAACCCTGTGATTGTCCAGCACCCCACCCATCTGGAGAAGGAGCTAATTTTTACCCTCATGGCTTAGACTACTGTGGGTGTGAATGGGTGGAGGGTAAAGCTTCATGGGTGTCAAAATAAGCTGATCACAATCTTTTTCCATCTAATTAGAATTAATTCGCTAATTCCACTGGCTAATTTTTTTTAAATATGCAGTAGAAGTCATAAACTATATTTAAAATAGCTTCTATATTTTAATGTTTGCTTCATGAAAAATATAGAATTTACCTAAAAAGAGCATAGTCAAAACTGGCAACATCCACACTCCCTTATGTTTCTGACACCTTGAGTACTGTTCAAAAGTGCAGGACTGATTCACTATAAGGAGAGGTAAAATATTTAGAGTCATTGTTTTGTTTCATGTCTTGAAAAAAACTGAAATGGTGGGAGTCAGAAGAACAGAAGTATAATCTTGGCTCTCCATTTACTAATCTCTCAAGCAAACCACTTAAGCATTCTGAACTGCAGTTTCTTTATTTTATTTTAAATAAGGCAGAAGACTGTTTTCCTAGTGGTATGGATTAACAATTTTGAAACAATTTTCTGTGTATTCTACAGATGAGCAGATATGTCAATACACTGAGGATAATGGGAGCCAGTCTTTTCATTGTTTAGAATAGGGAATTGTAGATATGGAAAGAGAAACAAGGATGAGCCTTGCAATACTGGATTGGAGTTGGAGGTCTTCAGAATGAATTCATGACTTTTAGGAGGGAGGGAGAGAAGAACAAAAGGAGGAGGAGGAGGGAGAAGAGGGAGGATGGGAGAAAAGGGAGGGAGGGAGGGGAGGGAAATAAAACTGATTCAAGGATTGGGTAGGAAATGTATATGATGTGCCCTGAATAACTTCATGTCCCAAAATAACCAGGCTAACTGAAGTCCCTGAGATTTTGCAGACATCTTGGAAGGAGATTGGACTATGTGGGATGGGTGGCTTGAGATAATTGTATCTGAATCTCAAAGGAACAGGTTCAAACCTCACTTGAATCTCAGCTAAATACAGGGAGGCCAAACCAAAGCATTTTGATGACAATATTTTCCTTAGATTATAGATTTGACAGGACTGGGACCTCTTGATCTTCCTCTGTTTTATACCTATTATCACAAAGTGCAATGTTAAAGCAAAAGAAAAAAGGTCTTGATTGTATCACTTTCTACATTGTAGTTAATTCTAACTTGGCACCCAGTGGCGCTAACTTGACTATTCATTTTCATCGCATCTACTCCCTGAGCAACTTCAAGATTCAGTGATGGCCTCTTCTCACTCTCAGACTAACAATCAAAGCCCTTACCGTAGGCTGTAAAGCCCAGTACAATTGGGCTCCAGCCTTGTTGCCACTCTTACCCAGCCCGACATGCATTGGTCACACCACCCTCCACTGACCTGTCCCAAGGTTCAGCTACAGACCAAGCTTTGTCTTTCCTCAGGGCCTTTGCTAATGCTGTTCCCTCTGCTGTTTTCTACACTTAATCTTGGCTTAACTCCAATTTTTTCTTCTACTATCAGCTTAAAAGGTACTTTCTAAAAGATGCTCGTCCTCTCCTCCTCATCTAGGTTCCCTGCTTGTTTCCTTTGCAGTATTTAACAACATTTCCATGTCAACGTTTGTTTGCATGATTATTTGTTTGATTTCTGACTCCACACAAAATGACGTAAGCTCCATTAGGCCAGGGATGGTAAAATGGCAGAGCCCCATCATAGGGTCTCAGTGCGTATTTGTGGAGGGAAAGCAAAGAAAGGAAGGAAAGATGAGAGATAAGTAATTTGTTGTTATGCCACAATGTGAATTACTTCAAAAAATACTAAATTTTATGGAAATGGTTGTTATATTTTTTTACTTTTAAAATTATTACGTTATCTTTATAGCATCACAAATGGAAATGTAGAGAATTAATTATTTCATGCACAATTTTAGTTTATGAGTTGCTTCCTTATCAATCACGAACTATAGTTTTACAATGTTGTGCTGTTCAAATGTTTAACAATCAGCTCTTTAAGTGTTGGTCTACCATGATCACTGGTTGGTATTTTCATTTTCATTAATGTCTAAGATGAAAGAGAAAATAAAAAAGTATTATAACTTCACTTATTGTCATGAGAGCAGCAACCTTTTGGTTAAATTGGATAGTAGTTTTCAAATACTGGAAAAATATTCCTTCAGTTTTCAATGTCATTTACAATGATGTGACAACAGATAGGATACATTTTCAAATTTAATTTGCATTACTAACATGTTCTCTACTACTTTCTTAAGTCTAGACCACCAACAAAACAAAAAAACTCAGCCCTGGTTTGACGCCTTTGTTGGGTTCCTTGGTGTTAAACACTCCCATTGTGGTAAATTTTAAACTGTCAATGAGAAGCCAAATAAGGTGAGGTACAGTAGTGTGCCATGACAAAGCACTTTCACTATATGCGTATTTGCTTAATTTAATTTTTAATAATGGCTGTGTTTAACAACTGGCTTACAAAATTCCTGAAAATGTAGCGATTGGCTCTCATAAGCCAGTACAGGTCAGCTCCTGCCCACCATACTATATCCATCTGCACATGTACTTATACACTGTGTAAATACTCGCCATTTTAGTTTAGATACAATTTGTGTTCTTCATTTTCCATTTAGTTTCATTTAACTTTTTCATTGTTAAAATTAATAGCCCATCCATTGATGTACCAGAAATATGTTTAAACACATCTTTTTGTTAGAAATTTAGCTAATTTTCAGTTTTAAGTTATTATAGATCTATATTAAATATAGCCATACATTTAAATTTTTTCCTCTGTTACAGTCACCAAGAATACACTTCTAGGAGTGAGATTGTGGATAAAAAATTCTTATGACTCTTGCTCTTTTAGTGACTGAGAAGATCTGTATTTTATTTAGTTTATATTTCCACATGTAGAAATGTTTTCTAATGCCCCAATATTTAGAGGGAAATTTATAATCCAGTAGCACTGTAGGACTGCACCAATCATTGATAATAAACTTAGCCTAAACAGTAACAGTTATACTGGTGAACAAGTGCTAAAGGCCGTGCAGCTAGTACATACAATAACTAGGATTTTAATTCAAGTTTAATGAAAGCAAACTTGGGTTCAATTTATCAAATAAATGATATGGGGCATTGAATGATTTCCAAAGTCTTATCCAGGTTCATTCACTTTAAGGAAAATCCCAACTTATACATTAAATTGGGAAATACTACATGTTAGCTAGATTTCTATGTGATTTACATACATGTCCATATGATTTAGTATATTAGATGGCATATGATGATCAATAACAAATACAACTTGACAGTTTGTCCTTACCTATTGAAATATCCTCAGTTCTGTGTTGGCAGATGTGACAATTTTTATATACTTCAACCTGAAGATCTATTTATGAAAAGTGGGTTTGGCCCAAATTATCTAGATTGTATGTTTATGTTCATCCAATTTATCCACTTACTTTTTTAGTGGGTTGAACAGTTAGTAGAATAAATAATCAAGTTTCTAATTTAATTAGAATACTGTCCAAACATAATGAGACCAAAACTGACTAGAAATCACTCATATTTCAATGCAAATTGAATGGACATGTTGACATCTCATTTTGCATACATTATCTCTGATTATAAATATTGCATAACCTTTATGTTTAGATTTTTGTCTTTTGGTAGAACCTGATAACATGAATTATAGATTAGTGTTACTTTTTTGAATTTAAAATTATTTTCTAAAAAACTAAACAAGCAAATTAAATAAATATTAATTCCCATTGCATAATGACACAAGAGAGAGCACTTACTGTTTGATAAACTGAAAAGGAAATGGTCTTCGGAGAGATAAAAATGAAATTTGTAACCTTTTAAGAGGATGTGGTTCCCTTTTTTTCCCCCCTCTCTCTGCCTTTGTTCTTCTCTTATTCAGTTGTGACAGTGAAATCTATTGAAAGTGACTTTGCCCTTTCTTGTCAGGAGGGAGAGAAGAGGTGCAGGTTACTTGTAACTGAAGGTGTTCTCTGTGCCTTAGCTAGAAAAGAGGTTCTCGTCCTATGGGGGCTTTAATGGGTTTATGGAACCCCTGAAATTGTATATAAAATGTTGCCTTTAGGAATGTGAGTGTTTTTATGGAAAGAGGTTCCCTAGCTTTAATCATGGACTCAGAAGGGGCTGTGGCCCCCAAAAGTGTCACAAACATTGCTGTTGAGTGGTAATCCTTTCATCTGAACACCAAAGCAGACATGTTGGCTCTGAGTCAAAAGGGTTCTTTAAAACGAGGTTGGTGACAATATGTTATTACTTGTTATTATGCATACAATTGCATTGCTTTTAAGTACTTTATGTGAACAAAAAGGGGGCTTTGTAGCACCCCGAACAAGCTCAGGGAGGCTACCTGGCAGGCCTGACAAGCTCAGTGACTGAAGTAACCACACAGATTGGGCTGACCTTAAATTCCTAACCAGGCAAGTCATACCAGTTAGTCCCTGTCCCAAGCCTATAGCTTCCTCAGTAAAGGTTAATCTTTGCCTTAAGGGAGCCCTGTTCATTGTTCTTGAGCATCTAGGATAACAGACCTTTGAAATGCCAGAGGAATCTTTTTCAGACCCATAGGAGGCACTCCTCATTGTTATCTTGTTGTCCACATACCATCTCTACTTACTATAAATGTCGAATGTTAACTATCTTGTACTTACCAATGTCAAAGAAGTATCTCTCCATTTCACTTTTTAATCCACTCCTAGAGACTTCCCCTTTGCTTTCCCCTGCCTCCCTAATCTACAACTAAAGGGTGTTATGTAACCTTCTCTGCGTTTTCCTCTTCGATTCTAAGTGCATAAAATAAACTGCAAAACTGCCATTCTCCAGAAGATTTTCTCAATCCATTGAGATCTCGTTTCTGGGCATGTCCTTAAAAATTTGGCTCAAGTCAATTTTTTTATGGTTCTTCTATTCTAATAGGTTTGGACATTCTTCATTGACATTTATTATAAAAAAACTCATTTAAAGATTGTTACTTGTGTAACGGGGCACATCCAGGGCCCCCCCTCGAAGAGTAATTGTGACGGGGTCCGGAGATTGGGGTGTCCAAGAAAAATATATTCTCCCCACCCCACGGTGGGCCACCATGGGGGATGGGAGCCTTGAGCAGGGCTGTTGAGAGTCATTTTGCATGTCAATAATGGGATGGCTTTGTTCCTCATATGCAAAGAGGGTTATTTTGCATATCACCAAGGCTAATCAGGAAGGTTTAAAAGACTTAATACAGAATGTAACTGGGAGAGGAAGGAGGAGAGAATGGGGCCTGCGGGAGAGAAATAGGGACACAGACTCTGGAGAACAATGTGAAGACCACGTGGAAAGAAAGAGGGGAGAAAGGACTCTTGCTAGTGGGCCATGAGAAGGTGCCACATGGTTATGGATTAAGAGCTAGAGATTGTGGCGATGCAGCGGATGGTGCTGAGACCCGCGAGAGGCCTGCCTAGCCGAGCCCCGGACTTCTGTTCTTTCTCTTCTGAAGGACAGTACCCCAGACTGGCCTGACTGGCCTAACTGGGCAAAGCGGGGAAGGCTGTGTGTGCTGGTGACTGTTTTAAAGGGATTTTGAGGTTTAAGAATGACATTTAGCCATTAATCAAAACTGTATAAATTTTGAATAAATAGTTCCTTTCCTTTTCACCAAACTCTGCTCTTCAGAGCCATAATTCCAAGGGCAGTGGGCAAAGGACCTACAACTGAGGGACCCCGGAGAAAGGGGTGTCATTGTTTTTGTAATAGCATCGGGGCAAACCGCCCCTCACCCGCCACGGGTCCATTTGTTCGATAACAATTGTCCATAAAAAAGAATGAAATCTTGCCATTGCGACAACATGTATGGGTCTAGAGGCTACTATGCTAAGTGAAATAAATCAGACAAAGAAAGAAAAATACCATATGATTTCAATTAAATATGGAATCTAAAAAAAATGAGTAAATGAACAAAACAAACAAACTGATAGATACAGAGAACAAACTGATTGTTGTCAGATGGAAGAGGGGCAAGGGCTGGGTGAAAAAGGTGGAAGAGTTAAGAAGTAAAAATTGATAGTTAACAAAATAGTCATGGGGATGTAAAGTACAGTTTAGGGAGTATAGTAAATAATATTGTAAAAACTATATGTGATGTCAGGTGAGTACTAGACTTATCAGGAGGATCATCTTCTAAGTTATATAAATATCTAATCACTATGCTGTATATCTGAAACTAATATTAATGTTAACTGTAACTGAAAAATATTTAAAAATTTAAATAAAGAGAACTTCACAGTTTTAATATCACTGTTATCTATATTTACTCATTTAAAGATCACAATCATTCTGTGCTAAGGCTGGATAAACAATCTTATCTTCATTTCACAGCTAAACCAATAAAAACACAGCAGGAACAAAAGTAACCACTTGTTCTGGATGATTGAAAGTCTCACAGGGATGTGCCCCTGTCCTGCTGCGGTAGGGCTAGGAGCAGATATCTGACTCAAATGGGGTCAGTCAGAGGTTCTTCCAAGAGAATTTGGAAGTGTGATCACAAATGAAATTGTTTGCCCCACAGGGCTCTAAGGTGTTACTCTTTTGCCCATCATAGCAAGCAGGACAAGGAGGAGGAGGAGAGAGAAGAGAGAGGGGAGAAGGAAGGAAGAAGCATTTTGGAATCTTGACTTCAGGCTGCCTGTCTGCCCTGGCCCCTGAGATGGATTTGCATCGTGGTAGAGCTTGGAACAGAAGCTGATAGACTAGAAAAGACATTTCTGATTTATTGGAATATAATTCCTGAAAATGAAGTAAAGAACTTAATGAATGTAACTCTGATAGAAGCAGGGCTCCTACTTGATCCAGTGTTTACAAGAATCATGAAATAATTTATAGAAGATAATTTAAAAGGAATTTCATTTTATCTTGGGTCTCTTTAGGATCCATAAAAACTTTTTTTAAAAGCCACTTTCATCCCCATGCCTATTTTGGGACTATTCACATGACACTTTCAAAAAGTCTCCCTTATACTTCAGTATGCACAAATTTATGCACAATCCATAAGAAGATTTTTTAAAAAACACTTTCATCCCCTTGCCTATTTTGGGACTACTCACATGACGATTTCAAAAAGTCTTTTTTACACTTCAGTATGCACAAATTTATGTCTCATTATTCTCACTTATTTTTCCCTGTCTCTCTTCTCTTGTTCTTTCTTCTCATTGTCTTTATTTTCCATCACAAAAACCTGGAAATATGGGAGGAGGCAGAAAAGGAATAGGAGGTTTTGAGAGAAATTGGTATTATATATGTGTTAAGAAATATCAACCCTAATACATGTTTATAATAAATTTCCTTTTTTGGGGCCTAAACTAGTATGAGCTGGTTTCTGTTATTTCTAGCAAAGAGTTCAAAATAATATTTTCATGGAGTTACCAACAGAATTGAGGAGAGAACTCCAGTCTTTTGATTTGAAGTCTGTTGTTCTTTTCTCATACCTTAGCTCTATCTGCATAGACTTCTGCTGCCAAAGAACTGAAGATTAAAGACTGGGCACTTGTAAAACATTTTTGTGTTTCTTATTAGTCTATGAGTTCCATGAGGGCAGGCACTGTGTCTGTCTTCTTCACTTCTGCATTTTCTATGCCTACAGTGGGTAAAAGTAGGTTTACAGTTGTGAGTATGAAAAAGTATCGTAACCTTATTTACATTTGTAGAGTATCTTGACAAAAAAATATGACATATAAGCTACATAATTATCATTGCCATTTTTGCTGCCTTTCTGGGTAAAATATTAAATTTCTTAAAATTTTATTTTATTTTATTTACCAATTTTATAATTTTGAGGGAGAGGGAGAGGGAGAAAGAGAGAGGGAGAAAGAGAGAGAAATATCTACTTGTTCTACTTATTTATGCATTCATTGGTTGCTTTGTGTGTGTGCTCTGACCAGGGATCAAACCTGCAACTTTGGCATATTGGGATGATGCTCTAATCAACCAAGCTACCAGCCAAGGCCAAAATATTAAATTTCTCATAATTTTTCATTATTCTTTTCCCCCACTGTGCCTTATATCTCAAGGGAAACTTTTCCTATTAACTGTGATTCCTGTTGAAAGTTCTTTTCTCCAAGAGGGCAATCAGTCTCATCTTCAGATTAAGACTTTTGTGTTACATGTTAACACAAAAGGGAGTGGAAGTTAATTTTGCTAATCACAAACATCTCTATTTACATAGCTGAGGCCTAAACACATGGGATGGCCTATAGGCATGGGGAAAGATTGATGGAACAAGATTTCAAGGCATGTTTTCTACATATGTTGCAATGAATCTATATTTGTATTATGAATACAATCATAATTGGCTTGGTTAAAAGCCCAATAAGTGTGTTGTGTCATATTGACAATTGCATTGGGCTGTGAAAAAAACCCTTCTTGAGGTTTGAAAAACGTTGACTTCTTGCTCCTCTAGTCCAACAATATTTGTAGCAGAAGCAACTTAACTTTAATATCTTCCTTATTCTATGAAATACCTTTCTGACCTGTGCTCCCAAAGGAGCTGAATTTTTTCTCCCAGAGACTTGGACTCTCCTTTTTCTCTCTTCTACCATTCTTAGAGTCTGGATTCAGGAGGAGGCAGACACCATATCCCAAGGAGAGAAGGGGTCACAGTAAGCATAGTGTCCTTGATATTTCAAATTGGACTGACATGTCAGTATAGAGCAGACAAGGCTCTGGACTGAAAGATCAGGGTTCAAAACCTAACTCTGGTACTTCCAAGCTTCCTGACCTTCAGCAAGTTGATTACTTCTGATCCTAAATTTCATTTACTGGAACACAGGAAAAATGGCACCATTATTACATGAGGCAATATGTTAAATACCTGGTATATGGTAGAGCTTCAAAAAGGAGTGCTTTCCTCTTGCCTCCCTTGTCTCTCTCCTCATTCAGTTTTGAACCCCAGGAGGGAGAGCCTGTGAATCCACTATGCCTTTTGAGATTTTCCACTGGAAAAATATTTTCCTTTGGCTCTTGGAAAGGACTGTGGGAACAGAAGAGGATTTATTTCTTCCCGGACCCTCTGTCTCCAGGAACACAGGGTCTCTATGGCTTGGTGAGCTTCCAGGGAAAACAAGTCAAGCCTCAGAAACCTCTAATTACCTTGCTCACTCAAGTCCTTCAATAACAAGCTACAGCAAGAGGTCAGCTTGATTTCTATCTTACTTTTCTTACATGAGGAGCCCACCAAGTACCATAGTACTTGGTTTCAACAAGTGGTGATTGAGTTATTGAGTAAAAAGAGCATCATTTAAATACTTTAATAATGATTTAGACTTACATGTTAAGATAATTTGCCCCAACCAGGACAAATTTTTAATAGAAAGTGGATATTAGAGAAATGCAAATTTTGCATTGTGCCAACAAACTTTTCACACACAAGAAAATTACTTTATTGATGGCTACGACTTACTATATTTCCTTTAAAAATAAGCAAAACATTGTAACTATTAATTTGTGTTGGAGTTACTATTTCTCAGGTTCCATGATTCTTTGTAGAAGGATAGAATCGAATGTCCCCTTTTACAAAACAAAGCCACTTTTGACTTCTGCAATATTTTTTCCCTATTTTAATCTTCTTTCTAACTTGGATAGCATGGCCCAACAGCTTAGTTTGCTCAGGCCGATCTTGTTTGGAGACCATTGTTCTGGTATCATTATTACTATAACCCCTTTCCTTCTCAAAGATGGTTTGGACAATCGCATTTTTTTATAACCTTGGGCATTAATTTGATATTTTTCATTTGGAATTTTAGAAGTAAACTTGTAGTCTCTGTTTTTCCTTTAGAATAGGAGGAGTTCTGTAGACAGAAGTCAAACTTTGTGAAGGCCATAAACTTGGGTAGAAAAAAAATTATGCCTTTATTTATATTTAATTCTAGCTGCCTTTCAGTTCTGAATGTAGGTAACTAACCATCGCAGTATTAGTACACTTTGATTCTGTTACCAAGAAAAGCTATGTATATATTTTCATATCTTATAGCCATTACAGGTATTGCAAAATATCACTTATACTTCTCAATCAGAAAGATCATGTGAAATCATAATCTTCCTTTCTACAGATATTGTACAATGTCGCTGGCCAGCTATAGGTCAACTCTATACCATCACCACTCATGATATTGTGTATTCTTATGGCAGTGTCTCAGATATTTATGCTACTTTACAAGATTTTCCCATCCACAATTGTTTGTTGATCAATATGAAAAACCATTTCTTAAAATTTTACAAAACTAAATAGTTTAAATAAGAATTCTTAACTCTCCCTAAGGTAACACAGCACCCGGGTTCTGATGTCACCTAACGGATACTCTTGGAAACCTACAAACTTTCTTGCCCAAGCTACTAATGTGGAACATCGTTGTCCACTGTCAGTGCTGGCAGAGATGCTTACCCTGCAGAGATGAAATACAAAATTCTGTATCAATTTCTTTGAAAAGAGAACTGCAAACATCTGGAAACATTTCCAAAAGTTTTATAAGTTATCTTATCTTGATGGCATCAATGTTGAACCATGGATCATCATCCCTTTTTCTTTTTTGATGTAAAGTATATTCAGATGATGATCTAGCCAAAGAGGAATTCATTAGTCTTAGGATAAAGAACCAAACTGCAATGGTAGTTTAATTCAAAAAACCTTGGAGAATTCATGTGTTACTGGACAGGAGCTATCCCTGTCTTGTAAAATAGCTATGAAAGCTTTAACCTATTGGCAAGAATTTATCTTTACAAGTCAGTAATTTCAACACTTATAACAAATAATAACAAAAACTGAAATTAGTTCCAATATGGCCTGCCTATCGTTTTTTTCACAGGCCTCTCCACAGCTTAATGTTCTTCTTCAAACTAGCAACAACAGTCCTGCCACTGTATGTTTTTAATAATACATTTATTTATAATTTATCTATATTTTAATGTATTTTCTTATTTTAATGCATTAATAAAAACAGTATTATATCACACATTTGCTTTTCAAAACTCTTTTGATAACTATATCTCAGTGTAATTGTAATTCTGTGTATTTCTTTTTTGCATTTAAAAATATTATTCTGAAAGGAATCCATAGCTTAACTAGATTACCACTAGATTGTCAACAGGGTTCATGATACACACACACAAGATTAGCAACACTGGCTTTGAATCTACATCTGAGAGAAACTTCCAGGGGCATAATAAGCAAAATTTAATTTATTTGCCACACAGAATTATAAGGTTTTAGACAAGAAAAGGGCTTGGAACAGAACATCTACTATCAGGGGTGTCCAACACATGGTCCGTGGGCCGCGCGCAGCCACGGATGGCTATGAATGTGGGCCCAACAGAAAACAGTAAATTTACTTAAAACCTTTTTTTTTGCTCATCAGTTTTTGTTAGTGTTTGTGTATTTAATGTGTGGCCCAGGGATGCCAGAATGTTGGAGATCCCTGATTGTACTCATTATTTTAGCTTCTGTTAGAAATGACAAGTACCACAGAGAAATACAGTAACGTTCTAAGGATGGAAGAAAGAGAGGCCACTCTCTATTAGGAATAGCAGGGGGGCACAGGGAAGAAGGGGTATTTCTGTTGACTTGGGCAGGATGGGTAAGATATAAATATTTTTAAGTGTGAAAATTCATGTTCAGGCTATCTGCAGACTCATCCAAACCGGAGACTTTGGAACTACGCTTGATGTCTTCTCCTTATCCCTGCATCTGTGATCTAGTCTTGTCACTTATGCTCCCATCCCTTATGATATTTTTGCCTGGCTCCAGGCTTATTTCCAGGCCCACTGGAATAGCCTCCTACCTGGACCTCCATCTCCTTCCTCCAGTCCCTTCTGCAGAGCCTGTCCTAACTACAGTGGCAGTAAGAGATTATTTGTTTGCAGCAATAATGTTAAAGAAATATTTGAGTTTTAATATTATATACACTATATAAGCCCCACATTAAAATGTTGAATGGTCACCTACTGTATATGTTTAAATTGACGAGGATGAACCAGAGCAGCAGTTATCAATCATGGCAATATATAATAATCACCTATATAGCTATTAAAGGGTCCAGATGCAGAACCGCACCCCTTCCTCCTGCCTTACTCTGCAGTGATTCAGATTTCATCCTCAGTCTGTCAGAGCTCCGGAAGTGCCCCACCCCATTCCTGTCTACTCTTCTGGTTTTGGCATTGATCCTGTGCCCTGTGCCCTATGCCCGCTCACCCTGCTGGCGGATCCTCAGACCCCCGTGATGTTCCCACGACATCCTGTATGCAATGCTCTTTTCCTCCTGGTCCCTTCATCTTTCACAGTATCAGCTCCGCTCTGGCAGGAAGGGTTTTCAGCCTTCTCCAGGTAAAGTGTCCGCGCTCTCTCATTTGCCCCATCATTGATCTGTATGTCCTTGTATCACAGCAACCATAAATTTTTAATCATGTGTCCCTCCTTTTCCCTCACAAATAGTGACATTGGAAAGGAAGCCATGCCCTGCATGTCATTTAACAAAATATATTTTCAAGGGTTTTAAAACTACATGCATAGCTACTATGTGAAAATAAACTGAAGCTGGAGTACAACTTAGCTTTTTTACTATGTTTGCTGATGTAGTACCTTATTCATCAATCCCATTTTATATTAGTATAAGTAATAAGATCCTGTTTTTCTGTGACAGACGTATTTGTAATAAAATATATAGGAGAACTCAGTTGGGAATTTTGAGAAATGTATCTTTCTCATTCATTATTTTAAAAATCCCCCTTGGAATCATTACAAACACAGCGTGGTAAAGTTTCTGTCGAAGCTGAATTAGGCCCAGATGCCAATCTTTTATTTGGCTCCGGAGTGCCACATCAACATGAGCCAGAGACGTAGCAGCTTCTACTTTTATAAGTGGTAGAAATCCCCTGGCAGATGGGACTGGCTCAGCCGTGGGCCCTCTGAGGCTGCGGGAGGAGCATGTTCTGAGCTGGCATTTGCAATTCTGGGCAAAATTTGCGCAATGGCTGCTCAGCCAGGAGCCCCTCTTTGCATCCTCACATTAGATCAGTGCAAACAGCAGTGCCTGCAACCTGGGTTCCAAGTCAAACCGTCACCCTCCGCAACACTGACCTGTCTTTCTTGATTATTTATTATAACCTCTAGCTTGAAAATTCTCACCTTAGATTTTACGTTATTTCCCCTCTTTCTCCGTGATTTGCAAATCATTAATCATAGTCAGTACTTTTAAATGGGTTTATTTCTCAAATAAGTTTTGCTGAATCTCTTTACCTCTTATCACTGAGATTTGTAATAAAGTTGTAATGAAAACCCACAATTATATAAGAATTCCTACTTTCTATATGCTATTTTCAAAATGTGACCAGAAGACCACCTGTATAAGAATAAAATGCAAATTCTTGGTCCATCCGTAATAAGTAATTAGCACTCCAGATGATTTCTATGAACAATAACCTTTGAAAACTACTGCTCTAAGTAATTTTGAAAATTATATTCTCCAGATTAAATGGCTCTTTGAATTTCCCTTTTCATAGTTTGCCAGGTGTGACTCTAGTTTCTGCTGACATTTTTACTTCTCAAGCTGAACTGGCTGTGTTTGTCCCTCAAGATCTAATATTGATAGGGATTTAATTCCATGTGGCCAAAGAGAGAATCCAATGATAATTAACCTCATAATTGGCTGGGGGTTTTTTTTTCCTTTTTTTTTTTATTTGACATCTTTTGCTTCAAAGCTTAGGTTCTTGAGATATGGTTGTTTTCTTGCTTAGTTAGCTGTAAGTATTCTTTTAGAAGCAGCAATAATGCTTTTTAAAAAATGCCTGTATTTTTAAAAACAATTTTATTTATTATTTTTATAGATTGTAGAAGGGAGGGAGACAGACATCAAATGTGAGAGAGAAACATCAATCAGTTGCCTCTCACACATGCCCTGACCGGGACCAAACCCCTGACCTAGGCATGTACCCTGGTGGGAATCGAACCAAAACCTTTCACTCTGTGGAAGACTGAACGACTCCCAACCAGCTGAGCCTCACCAGTCGAAAGGAGCCCATCTGTTTTAATGTCTGTCCAATCTCCACCTAAATTCCATTAGAAGATTTTTGGATAATAATGGTAAATGCTTGCAAGAATTATGATAATTATTGAGTATAGAAATTCTTCACTATTCTCACTCTCATAACTTTGACATCTCTCTTGAATTCTAAATGTATGTGCATTTTATACTTATACAAAGTTCTATTTTTATCAAAACTTTATACAAAGTTTTATGATTACTGCCAAGTGGTTTATAACAATTGTCAAAAGGTGCTGGGGTGTTTAGATGACCACAACCTTATAAATATAATGTTTCTCTCTTCTCAGGTAACATGTCTGGAATTACATAGTCTCATAGTCTCATAAGAAAAGTCTCTTCATAGTCTTATAATTACATACATGCTCTGAAGAGAAACCAGAGTATGGTTACCTTACAAAAGCGCACTCAAGAACAATTTAACATTTCCTGCCAAATACCTTAGGTTGTGGTAATTTTCAAACATTGTATAAAATGACACACATTCCATATATGAGGTGTGATTAAAACATAAGACAAGTCACACATGAAAATGGCTCTCATTACTTTATAATCACACCTCATACATAATCTTAGGCAATCAGTCATGGAATATAATTTTTAAAACCCTCACCCTCTTGCCCACCTACCTCTAATCCTACTTCCCCTCTGGCCACCCCGAGGTGAGAGAAAGTAGATTGCCATCCAAAGACATCTGGTTTGGGATGCAGGGGGGCAATCAAACATCCTCGGGTGGGATGTCAGCGGGGATCTGCCGCCCCTGAAAACTCAGCACTGACGTGGTCCTGAAATTATTCCTGGCTGTTTCATGTAGGGGTAGCTCTAGGCAAAATCAAGTAGCCAGTGAAGTCTGGTTCCCGCACCTCATCTGCTGTGGCTCCAGCTGCCATTCCGACAGCTGAGAGTCCTCCTTTGGGGCTTGTGCCCCACAGGCAGCTCTGAATCTAAGGTGAGGTGCCTTTCTCACCTTAGTTCCTCCTGGTCAACCGCTAGCCATCCCATGTCTGAGCCCATCGTTTGTTTCATTTCCATGCACAAGAATTTATGCTCAGCGGCTATTATGTGCCAAGCACGGTGCTTGGTGTTACAGGTACAAATGTGAAAAAACTATAGGCTGACCTTTATGGAGTTTGTGGGTTAGCTGGACACACAAATTTGCAAATTTAATTGCATGAAGTTAAAACTGTTTAGTTAATTGATGTATTATAGGAGCCAAAACAACACATAGTGCATAGCTTTTGTTCAATGAGAATTTGTTGATGAGATAAGAGTATTCTAAGTGCTAAGCTAGAGGTCAACACCGGGTACTGTGGGGTTATGATGTTTCAAGGAATGTATCCTGAAGAGATGACACCCGAGCTAAGCCTGAAAAGGATGAGTAAATTATTCAGAATAAGCTAGGCTGAAAAGGCACTCTCGGCATGGGGAAGGGTGTGATCATGGGCAAGGCATGGGGTTTTAAGTGACATACTGTGTGTGAGGACATTTTAACTATTGGGTTTTATAAGACTTTAAGGTACAAAACAAGGAGTGGTAGCAGATGGGGCTAGAGAGGTATTTAGGGGTGAGGTTATGTAGTATCCCATATGCCACATTGCAACAAAGTTTGTGTTTTATTTGTAATTAATAGGGAGTCATTGCCATATTTTGCCATATTTACTCTTTTTAAATCTCTTTGTAAGTTGAGGAGCAGAGTTGAGGGAGACAAGAACTGAGGCAGAGTTCACCGTTGGGAGGAATGGGTGGTACGGATGATGGCCTTGAGCTAGCCTCAAGGTGATAGCTAGCGGAAGCTGACATATTTATCTTCATTTATGCATCAACAGGTCTTTATATGTCAAAGACCTTTTCTTTCAGGTAAAATAGGAACATTCCTTTGATCTTAGTTTCTAGGAAGCCCAGAACTGAATGTTTGCTTACTGTTGTGCAGGTGGGTTAGAAGAGTTAAGTGGTAAAAGTATCCCAACTACATGTACACTTTCAATATATGTATTTTAATTTTATAATTTTTGTTAAGATAATTTACATACAGAAGAATACACAGATATTACATATGTAGTTTGATGAATTTTAAACTTGTATACACTCATGGAAACATTACTCAAATTGAGGTCTAGGATTTTTCTGTTGCCCCAGAATATCATTTCTTGTCCTTTCCAGTCAATTCTTTCTGCTCCAGGCATCGACTTTCTGATTTCATTACCATAGATTACCGTGGGTTCCCGGACTTCTTATAACTGAAGTCATAAATACATATTTTTATGTGTCTGGCTTGGTTCACACAGTATTATGTTTGTGAGATGCATTCATATTGTTGATTTATCAGTAATTTGCTCCTTTTTATTGCTGAATAATATTCCATTCCCTGTTGATGGCCATTTGAATTATTTCAAGTTTTTGACTTCTAAGAACAAGGCTGCTATGAACTTTCTAGTAAAATATATTTTGTGGACATTTGTTTTAATTTCCCCTGGATAAATACCAAGGAGTGAAATTCCTTGGTTATAGGGTAGGTTTAAGTATAGTTACAAGCAGTGATTTTCAACCTTTTCCATTTCATGGCATACATAAATTAATTAACAAAATTTTGCTGCACATCAAAAAGCATATTATATTTTTTTCCGATCTAATAAAAAAGGTAAGTATAATTTTGATTCACTTACACCAGATGGCCTTGGTTGGGTTAGTTGTTGTCATTTTTTAAATTTGACAATCTAATGTTAGAGAAAAGGTCAGTGCATCTGACTAAATAGTCAGATAGTTCATGTTTAAAAAAATTTTGTGGCACTGCTGTGTGCCACAGCACTGGTGGGAAATCACTGGTTATAAGAACTGTCAAGCAGTTGTCCAAAATGTTCTGCATCTTTGTTAATATCCAGTCATTGCTGGTTTTTCTGATATCAGCCATTTAGTGGATATGAAATTGTAGTTTTAATTTGTATTTCACTGATGATTAATGATATTGAGTAACTCTTTATGTGTTTGTTGGCCTTTCACATATCTTTTGAAGTATCTATTTAAATACTTTGTTATTTTTCAATTGGTTGTAATTTTTTTTCTTCTTGATTTGTAGGAGTTCTTTATAATTCTTGATATAAATCCTTAGTCACATATGTTTATTATAAATATTGCTTCTCAGATTGTGTCTTGCCTATTCACTTGCTTCATAGTGCCTTTGGATGAACAAAAATTTTAAATTTTTGTGAAGTCCTAGTTATTTTTTTTCTTTTATTGTTAGTGCTTTTCATGTCCTAAGAAATCTTAGGATAGGTCATGAAATTATTCTCCTGTTTTCGTTTGAAATGCTATGGTTCTAAGCCTCATATTTAGGTCTATAATCCACCTTAAATTAATTTTTAAACATAGAATGAAGCAGGGGTCTAGGTTCAGGTTTTTCCACACATGTATATTTGATTGTTCCAGTTTATTATAAAAATGTTTCTTTCCCACAGTTGCACTGATACTGTTTTTGAAAATCAATCAACCATTTATCCATGGCTCTATTTTTTTATTCCAATGATGGGGAATAATAAAAGGAAACTAAAACCAGAATAATATGAATCTAAATAATATGGGCAAACTATGGGGTCTTTTTATCGTCAGCTCCAATTCGCCTTGCACAACCCCTTCCTAAATCACATTTAAAAGACTTCCTTTCTTTCTACTGGGAGGGCTATTATGAGTCATATTTATTCAACAAAACCTAGGTAAAGAAAAGGAAGACAGAAGAGCAGGCTTGAATCCTCCTTCCTGCCTGCTTGAGCTCTGCTCCCTGGGTCCTAAGCCTACTTCACGGTCCACCTTCTTCTCTGCATGACATTGGGGTTTCCTACATCCTTCAAGAGAGAAGTGGTTTATCACCCAGCTGTGAGGTAGGCTTAGAAAACGCAACAGAATGACCAAAGCAATGCAAAGCGACCATAATCAAATACCAAAATCTACATCATCAGTAGCAAATTTTCTTTACCACAAACATGCTGTAAGTGTTATGTGCAATCCATTACCAAGGCAAGTTATAGGAACCTACCATTCTTCTTTCCACAGGACAGGGGACATCCTCTCTCTTTTGGGATCTGTTTCTGACCTTGATGTTTGTTTTAACCCAGTTTGATGAGTGTAAGACTGTAGGGGGTTGGGAAGAGCATGCTGCCATTTCAGAGGCTCTGCGTCCCCTCCATTGACAGAGGCTTTGGTAGGGGGGGTATTTGGGGCAAAGAAAACCTGCAGTTCTGCCATGGACATGCTATAAAGAAATGGCTTACTCTTCCCATAACTTTGAGAGGCTTCTGCCTGCCTTCATGCTGTATCTTCCTTCTCCAGCTCAGTTTCATTTACTGCTTCTACAAGGACGAAGCTTAAGTAATAACACCCAGAATTCTGGCAGATATAACTACAGAGCTGGATGAGATCAGAGAGTAAATATAGGCCAACCCAGCCAGTTTACATGTGAGAAAAGTGGTTCGAGGACCTGAGGTCATGGGGTGAAGCTAGCTGTGGAACGGGAGTACTGAAGAGGGTCAAACAATGCTTGTAGCCAACCAATGGAGTCAAACCCTAAAACTTTGTTCATTTTTATACACCACATATCCTTAATGACCAGCGCAGTACCTGGCATATCATAGGTGCTCAAAAACTGAATGAATGAATGAATATGTGAAATGTGCTGAGAGGCGACTTAGCTAAGCCATAGGTCTAGTACATAACCAAGACAAGTCTTAACCACTGCTTTTGGCAAGGAAACGATTGGTTTGTTTGACATTGCAGAACAGCTGGACTTCCCTGTACAGGCAAAATAACACAGGAGCTGCCAGCATGGTGGGAAACGTGGTGGAGATGAGCTATACTGGGTGGTTCTACTCTTTCTCCTTATGTGAGAATGCAGATTCCATGTGTTTGTGGCCATATAATAGTAAGGATCTCCCTCAAAATCCATTAGTCTTAGACCCATGGTTCTAAGAGGTTTTAACAGAAGGACCCCATATCTTAAAAAAAAAGTTTGGCCCTTTCACACACTATAAATGGACAACTGTATTATTAAATATTTTCTCAATATCATAGATTGTGAAAAAATATTTTATGGATTCAAATTTATTTTATTTAAAGTTGAAAGCATCAATTGTTGATTTTTGTTTGCTATACACTTTCAAAACAAATTTTAAAGTCCTGCCTCACTTCTAAGTAACAGCTATATTGTTTTCTCATCGCTGAGCATAAAAGAAACCATTATCTTGGAAATGCCTCTGGGTTATGGTTCTTTTTCTCCTTACAGATGTCCTTAATCTAGGGCCAAGAACTTTTTCATTTCTCCTTTAACTGACTTTGATTTTTTCATTTTTTTTTTCCAATAGAGAGTCTATATTATCCTATCATGATTTTAAAAATATGCACAAAAAAGGAAGAACATCTTCTAAAATACATTCTGTGACTTTGAGTGAATTTTTGAAAAAGGAAATTATTTTAAAAGCTTTTTTTTTATCATTTGTGCTAGTTTTTGCAGTGGATATATATTTTTAAAAAAAATTTTGTCCTAGACCTTTAAGGAATAATTTTGGCCAAGCCGTAGGCATAAGTTTAGTGAACAGTTGCCTAGCTGGATGATTTTAGAAACCTCAGAAGGGACCATAAGAAGGGAGAATCTATTGTGGTCTTTGAGAAAAAAGCATAAATATCAAGATGGAGCTTGGTAAAAAACATTTAAAAAGTCATGATTGTTAATATTAAAAAATATTAAGAATTTTTTATGTCTACTTTACAGGTGAAGAAACTGATTTTTAATGCTGAACAAAAAGTTACCTAACCATATTCTGTCTCAGAAGAGTAAATTAGTCTTGGATTCAAATAGGCAGGCCAATAAATTCATAAACCCAATCATAATGGAATGGATTCTGGAACTGAAAAAAGGTTGGGCAGAGGGGTAGTGTCCAGGAATGAAAAGATACGAGGATTGTGATACCCTTGAATCTTTCTGGTTTCAGCTAACATTAGGATATAATGATGCTGAAACGAATGCATTAAAAACTAACAAAGGAGCATTTGGCATAAGTCTTAACAGTACTTATTGTGCGTGTTATTTTCTACTTCAGAGTTTCATTTGGATTTTACTTTCTGCCTACAGAAAGGGCAGAACAAAGCGTTCTAATTGTGATGAAAATAAATGTTAAGTTCACTTCTAAAATTAGGTCATCCTGAACACAGTTTAAGCAAAAGAATTGACAAAACCAACATTAAAAAATACTTCTAAAATGCAGGCTGTTTCATCCCCCGACACTTTAAACGGACATATTTTAACAGTGTGGTTTTAAGATAGCAGATAGTATCTAACTCGTAAGAACTTCCTAGAAATAGATTAATAATAATAATAAATAATAATAATTAAGGATAACCTTCAGAAGCACTTAAAGCATGTTGGGGCTGTGTTAAGAGCTTTTCATGGGTTATCTCGGTTACTCTTCATAACGAGATCTTATGAACATGGAATTAGACTTAGAGAAGTTAAAGAAGTGCCCAAGAACAATAAAATTAGTAATCAGTGGGGCTGAAAATCAACTAACGCAGCCAGAGGTAAAAAATACAATCAAATTCATATAATTTAATAATTGTTTAATTAATGTCTTGCCTGTAAAGCAGTGAATTAGCAGCTCCCTTTTTCCTTTTAGTTTAGTCACTACCATGAATATTTAAAAACTTTATCTGATATTGTTTTGGTCATTCAGGCTAATTTCTCTATTGAGCCAAAAGGTAACAAAATATCTCACATTGATTCTCTGAAGGTGGAACCCAATGTGGTTTTTGTGAGCTACCAAGCTTGATGAAAACATGAAATGCTAGGTACAGCCCAATCTCTAGGTGCTTCCTTACTTGTATGTATTCCTAGGCTATTTGAAAAAAGCAAGAATAAATTCATCAGGTACATCACCAGGTACAAAACATTTGTTTTCATTACTAAAATTCTAAATGTAGCACTAAGTATTTTGGTTCACATTTATTAAATGGGGTTATTCTACTTGGTTCTAGTTCTCTCCACTTGACCAGAAAGTTGGGCTTCTTTGAGAGTTTGTTTTGTCATTTGCTCTCACTATGATATAGTTTACCGATTCAGCCTGTCCTCTGGTCAAATTTGGGAGAAAAATGAGATGGAACCCCCCCCCCCAAGAAATTAACCGCTATTCACCTTGTTCTTCAAGTTTGAAGTATTCTCCCCAATCTTCCTGCTTTTGTTTACTTTTCAAAGTCTTTAGGCCATTTCATTTTGTATGTGATCTGGAGTTTTACATTTTAATCAGCGGGAGAGCGAGGCAGTCACAGGCCATTTATCTTGCCCAAACGGGAAGTCTCCCTCAACTCCCCGCTTTTAAATACTCTTGTTCTGATGGCAAACTCCAAAAATTATGGAATAGTTTCTCAAGGTCACTTGATTTTAAATATGTGTTGGAGGGGCCTGTGTCTTACTTCTTTGGGTCCAGAGAGCTGTTATCCTGGTGCGGGAGGGCTCCACCCTAAGAATCTGCTGCTTTGCTTTGGCACATCTGACAAACAGCTGTGGCAGGGTGGGGACATATTCACGGAGGGCTGGGGCAGTACAGAGGGGCATCCACATAGCTTTGCAAATTGTGAACTTGGACACGTGGGTTGGGGATGTGAGCTGGGTAGAGGGCAGAGCTGAAGGAAAAAGCACGAGGAAGGATTTCATGTCAGTTGCTTGGGATCAGATGTCCCCATTGGGGAAAGTGGTGTATCTTTCTCTCTAAGGTTTTATTGCCTTGTCTCTAAATTGGGAACAATTCACTGCAGGTAATTGTCAGGATTAAACACTAATAGGTGAAGTAGTCATTAAAAGGACCAACACAGAGAAAGCACTCAATATCACATGATGAATGTTAGCTGCTATTATTATTATTATTATTATTATTATGCCAAGTGCTACCTGCAGCTGACAAACTGTATTGCGGGTGTCTCCATGGTACACCTTTGGGTACATCCAGAATCATTGGGTAGGGGACTTTGAGCTCCTGTTTTCACTCAGTTGCTTATAGAGCCAACATTTAGTTGTTTAACTTCAGACAAATAGTACGTACAGATTTTGCCCTTGTGATTTTATAGTCTAATGTTCGAGACAAATAACAGTGCCCTTGTGATAATGGAGGGATGTAACATGAGGAATGAAAACCATGGGCAGGACTTCAACTCTATCTTTAAAGGTAAAAAGCAAAGGGCTCTAAGGCAAATAGAGTAAAACATTAAGATTTGTGAAACCTTGTTAAGTTGATATAATGTTGTTCTTTCTATTACATCCTAGATCTTTTTATATGCTCAAAATAATTACATTAAAAAGTTCCTTTTCTTTTTTCTGTTTCCCTACTGCGACCTACCATGGACTCACAGAAACAACGCTGCATTAGCAAATGCGTTTTGCAGAAAATGAACAATAGGTTAGGTAGATGGATTACTCTGTCTCTTCTGAGAAGTGAGGCTTGGGCTGATGCATGAAAGACAGGCTCTAGAAAGAGAGATAAGTAGGGCTGGAAGAAGAATATCAAAACCCTCCTTTTTTTCCACTTCCCTTCCCCAGGAGTGGAGAGAGGGGTCATCAATACTCTGTCATTTTTAGGGACACTGAAGAGGTACATTTAAGGGCCTCATTTTTCCTGTTTGGGAAGTGTTTTTATTTTTCTAAAGCCAGAAGGGATCAGGGCAGGTCCCAGAGGTAAGCAAGAGAAGAATAGAGCTGGACGGCCCAGGTGTAAGGGCTGGACGGCCCTGGGCTCTGCGGGCTGGGGGCCACCTTCTTTGGCTGAGCACACGCAGGCAGAGCCCCCTGGGCGGCAGCAGCCCCTCCACACCATAGGTGGGAGAAGGCAGGACTGCGTTCTCAGCCTTCAGCAGCAGAAAGCAACCCCAACAGCTTGTTTGTTGACAGAACTAACATTTATTTATAGGTGAGTGTTCTTTTGTCTCAACCAGGAACAATTCCGGTTTGTCACATTTTTATTCTCAACTGGGTCCTAAAATGTGTGGTGGAGAGTCAGGAGAAAGGGGTTGGGGGGAAGAGCTCAAAGGATGATTCCACCAACATCAGAAAGAGACTTATGGTAGGAAATAGAAAAGAAAAGGAGGAAGAACTGAAGGCTGGTAGCCTGGGAGAGGTTCTTTGGAGGATGCTGTTGCATGAGAAGCTTAGGAACAACCGAGGCACGTGGGGACACTGGGGAGGAGAGACGGTGTGCGAAGTGTGGCTGTGCATTGAGTATGAAGCTCTCTAGATGCTCTTCAAGAGCACAAATGAAGGAAGGCCCTCTTTACCTAGGCAACTAGATTGTGGCTGCACATAGGCAACTTCCAGCAAGACGAGCTGTGTAGGGCTCCAGGAATTGCTCAGGGCGTAGCTCTGCATTTACAGTGTGCAATATTAGCTCCAAATATCCTAATCGCAGGCATGAGAATGTCTCTATGGTAGACAAAATGACCTACATTCCAGATATTTACTGTACATGTGGGAAAATGTAATTATCACTGTATTAGCCCCTATAAATGGAAAACACAAGAACAGCAAAAATGTTGAAAATATAGAGTTAGAAAATAATAAAAAAGCCAAGAGTGTTAATGACCATTTCAGAAAGGCCCTTAGAATAGAGTTAAAGGAACTAGTGACATTACAAATTAGAAAGAACGAATGCCATGTGGCATAGGACTGGGCCCCCTGGTGCAGAAAGTTGGCAAAGAAGTAACAAGTGCCCTGGAGAAGCACCCCAAAGAGCTTGTTGCTGAGAATTCAGGAGGTTAATAGAATGCTCTGCCTGGCTTCCTGCCCAGACAATGGTTCACCCTCATACCTGGGGTCGTGTAGTTCCTCACAAGGTTTGGCTCAGACCTGGATCAGTAATATGCCATCAGAAAAATGAAAGAATTCCTGGCCAGTGCCTCCTCATCGGTAATAATGCTGGTCATAACTAACACATATTGAGCAAATATATAGATCTCCCTATATGTACAAATACAAGTCTATCAATCTCTTTCACTATGCTAAAAACTTTAGATATAATACCTAATTTAATTTTCACATCTCTTTGTGTCATCTTATATAAGAAGAGACTGAAGCTTAGAAAATTAAGTAAGAATGTCACATAGCTGGTGTTCAGTGCAGGGAACAGAAATGACTTTGGCGATTTCAGATGGGAAGGGGTTTGATTTTTCTGCCGTTTAACTATCACATACCTAGGTGTAGATTTTTGGTTATTTATCCTGCTTGTAGTTTTCTGAGGCTCCTGGATCTTTGGTTTGGTGTCTGTCATTAATTCTGGAAAACTCTCAGCCATTAACTTCAAAGATTTCTTCTGCTCCTTTCACTCTTCTCCTCTTGGCGCTGCCATTATGCATGTGTTACAGCTTTTGTAATTGTCCCGCAGTTCAAGCATATTCAGTTTTGTCTTTTTCATGCTTTTTTTTCTTTTTGGGTTTAGTTTTAGAAATTCCTGTTGACATTTTCTAAAGCTTGTTGATTCTTTTTTTTTGGTCTGAGTCCAGTCTATTGATGAAACTGTTAAGGTATTCTTCACGGTATTTTTGATTTCTAGCATTTCCTTTGGATCCTTTCTTTGAGTTCCTATCTCTGTGCTTATATCACGCATCTTTTTTTCTTTTTCTTTTTGCATGTCTGCATCTTGTCCACTTTTTTATTAGAATCCTTAGCATCCTAATCATACTTATTTTAAATTCTTGCTCTGAAAATCCCCAAATGTGTGTCAAATCTGAATCTGGTTGAATACCTGTTTTGTCTTTTTACACCGTATTTTTTGCCTTTTGGCATGCCTTGCAATTTTTTTTTTTTCCGAAAGCTGGACATAATACAAAAGTAACAAAAACTGAGTTAAATGGACCTTTAAAAACATTTCCGCTTCACTGAGTATAATTGACAAATAAAATTATAAGATATTTAAACTGTACACCATGATGATTTATTGTACATCTACATGAATGGGTCCTTCACCTGAGGTTTTAGGTTAATTTGCCCAGGATGAAGCTGGGTTTACTGTGGGCCGCAGCTGTGGTGTCAGAGGCTGAAATTTCCTCTAGACTTTGCTTTTGTCTCTCTTATTGTCTTTTATATTTTGCTAGAGACTCCTTAAAGAGGGCCTGAGGCTTGCTGTTCTTCCAGCTATAATCTCCTGGTGTTTTACAGATGCCCTACACATATTGGCGGGGGAGCATCCTAGAGTCCAGCGATTAAGTCTGTCTTTGAGTGAACCTGTTTCCCATCTTAGGTGAGACAGAAAGGGTAGGGGTTGCTGGAGGTAGGTATTGCCCTCCCCCCAGGGAGATTAAGCTTTGGTTAAAACCCCAGGCCATTGGGCTCTTGCAAAGTAGTTTCCTTTGAAGACAGGTCTTATTAAGGACAATGGAGATTTTGGGGCTTTTCCCCCTGTGAGGAGTACTAGAGAATTTTTCTCTGATTGCCTCAGTGGGAAACCTTATGGGGTCCCAAGAGGTAAAACTTATGAAAGTGTGAGAGCCACTCCTTAGAGTTTTCTACTCTCAAGCTAATCTACACTGAGTCTCTAGCAATTCCTCAGTTATACTTGGAAGCATCCCCACCAATAGGGGCTCTCGGTATGGGCTGCCTATTTACCCCTGTCGTGGGCTTCTGCCTCTAATGAGCCGTGATTGTCTGTATCGCCTGTTTCTCTAGTTTTGGGGGCAGCAGTTTGCCCTGTGACCTCATTCTCTGATCACCTCGGAAGAGTTATCGATTTTTCAGTTTGTTCAGCATTTTTTCTTGTTGTGAGGACAAGGTCACAAGCTTCCAAACAGTTTCCATGTTGAACTGGAAACCAGACGGCTCCCAGGAAGGACTTCAGTGCACAGGATGAGACACCTGCTGGGTCTTAGGGGAGGGTGAGAGAGTGGAATTTGAGGGCTGCCACTGAACTTTTGGCTCCAAGTTCTCGGGACCATAACTGTGACCTAGAGGTCAGGAAGATGCTGCGGTGACCGCCATGGCCACCTCCACCCCACAGCTGGGCCAACAGTGCAGCATGGAACCTGGTCCCAAACCCTCATGTCTGTCAGTCTGACCTGCTTCCCCACCACGTAGCAGGTAAACATCAGGACAATCTTGTCACTCGTCCTAAGTCTACTAACTGCACTCTCATTTGTTTTCATGTTTATTCTTTCTTCTAATATGTCAAGTCTGCCCCTTGTATTCCAATTTCAGCTATTGGGCCCCTGTCTTATTTCCTGATGCCTGATTCTTTCTCTGTTTTACATCCTGGCCCATATTTCTGCTCATCCTGCACAGCATTCTGCCCTTCCGCTGACCATCCCTCCCAATGCTTTGAGGAGTTCCCCACAACCCGTGGCCCATTTGCCAGATCTCTATCTATTTGTCACCCCTAAGAATTTGTCTCTTTGTGAAGTCCATTTTGAATGGGAAATATTCATTATGTATTAAATAAAAATAGTCTATTATTAAATAGGCTATCATGTATGATCCAAATTTTATTTATATGCGTGTATGTATATACACTTGAAGCCTGGATTTAAACACATGAAAATAGTAACAATGATTATCTCTGTGTGGTTGATCTAAGATAATTTTTAATTTCCTCTTGATATGGAAATAATTTTTAAAAAATTTTCATACTGAATATGCATTATTTATATGAAAAATGTAAAGGACTGTTTTGGGAGCATATTAAAGATTTTGATGTTGATCAGCTTACTATCTGTGATTGATAGCCTAGGAACTTTGATTTTTTTCCAGAAGTAAACCAAATACAGAGACAAGGACAAAAATATGCTGTGTCTTTGGCTATCTGTGTGTGCGAATATCAAGGCATAACAAAGTCCACTCCCACTCCTGCTTCCCTTAGAACATGCAGGACAGAGCTATCGAAATAACCTCAGGAGTAATTGGAGGCATAGCTCTTACTACACCATCAGCCATTGTTCCAAGCTTGCAATTTCACAAATGAAATCATCAAAGTGGTAAGGGCATCATTGTTTTGTTTTGTAAAACTGCAATATCTTCTAGTGCATTCTCATTCTGAAATTTTCTTAAATGACATGAATTTATCAGCAGATTTCACAAGGATGAGAAGCTTAAAAGCAGTTGCTTCTCTCAAGAACTAGAGGGACCCAGCAAGATTGTTTTTGGTAAACTATTTCTTCACTTCACTTGAAAGTCAGAAAAAGTACAGTAATAGTCACCACTTATTAAGCATTTACTATGTTCCAGGAACTAGTCTAAACATTTTGTAGAAATGATAGTGCTATTATTACTTCCATTTTTATAGATGAAGAAAATGAAATACAGAAAAGTTCAGTATCATGCACAAGATAAGATTAAAATCCTGAAAGTATGGGCATATGTTTCCCATCCAGTTTCACAAGCCTAGGATATATATCAATTATGCTAGCATCAAAGTCACATAAGCTAACACTGTGTTAAGAAGTACCCTACTTCAATAATGCTCTCAATAAATTCTGACTCCCAGTAACCCCACCCCCACCCACACTCCCTGAGGTGGAGGCTTTTGCAAAACTTAACATTTATAGCTTATCAACAGTGGCTCATCCACAATGCCAGTGAAGGAGCAGGCATGTAAGTAAAAACAGTTGGGAAACCTTGACTACGACAGAGGTTATCCAGCAGGCTGCATTGCTATTGGTATCCTCTCTCCCTCCTTCCCTCCCTCCCTCCCTCCCTCCCTCCCTCCCTTCCTCCCTTCCTTCCTTCCTTCCTTCCTTCCTTCCTTCCTTCCTTCCTTCCTTCCTTCCTTCCTTCCTTCCTTCCTCCCTCCCCTCTGTCCTTCCTTCTTTCCTTCCACTAAAGCTAACAAACTGTTCAACAGGAGCTTTTGGAGTCGAATGCCAGAAATTTCTGTTATAGCTGGGATATTGTTTTTATTTTTCCTTAAAAATTAGAATGTAGATTATAGAATTCCAAGAATTATTTCTAATTTTGTTTGTGATATGAACATGGATGGGCATCAGCAGAAGATGAACTCACAGAAAATTTTCATTTCAATAAAGTGATGAAAGGAAATGTGCTTCTTAGGCACATGTAAAAATGACTTTACCCTACTCAAGAAAGAATATGTAAAACCCATGATACTCTTTTGCAAAAGAGAAAAGCTCCCAAATATCTAGGGTTATTTAGTTTCTAACTTTTTTTTCTTCTCCTCCAAGAAGCACCATTTTATCACACATTCTATACAGACCCTCTATGGTGCTGAGCTTCCAGTAAAAGGGCATTATTCATAATCTCAAATCATTATTGGTTTCTGACTCAAAAATGGCATATTGTGATGAGCATATAAGCTCATTTCTTATCACTGATGCTCTCCCAACAGAGGAATAGTCTTGTTAAGACACACAATGTGAGAGGACATTGAGTTATCAATTACTTACTAATTAAACCTTGTGTCATCCATAGAACAGAAGGCCAACAAAGAAATCCTTGCCATTATCAGCTTGGTCATGAAGTTCTACAACCATCTTTATAGTCATGTCTTTTATGTTGTATTGATCAAACGCCTCCATAGTGACCCTTTTATAAGGATAATTCTACACCCTTAATTAGGCCGCTGTATGAGGACTGGCATCTTTTGTTGAGTTCCTGTGTCCTGGGACTTGCCAGTGAGCTGTGGAGAGTTACTTTAAATACAGATGCCCTGATCTTTTTGCCATAGGGGAAGTTGGATCCTGCTTTGCTGTAGTGGCTAAAAATTCTGTCATTTTCTAACTGCCCTGACTCATCTTTCCCAGATGATTAAGAAGACCATTGTGAGTTTTCCACACTGTCTCTGTTTTATATCAGGCATAGATGAGATGCCTGAGGAGCCTAAAGAATTTAAATAATCGTATGCATGAGTTATCTGCTCTGAAAGTTGCCCCATGTGGGAAAATTACATTGTTTCTCAGTACCTATAAGTGTTCAAAACAGTTGACTAAGTGATTCTGAAAGAGGATCTTCATATTACCTTAGCCAAATGATAAGAAGTATATCAAAGAAATTGTTTCTATAAGCGCATTAGCTAGAACCTATGTCTAGTAGCCTGGCATTGAGTTAGACTGTGAAATAAATGGTAAGCCACGTAGCGCATTTAGTCCATATTTATTGAGTGCTCGTTATATGCCAGGCTACCTGACATAAGTCATCAATGCATTTATTTTAGGCGAAAAGAGACCTGGGCATCTTGATTATTGTGCGGAAAGGACTTTATCGAGCTTTGGTACATACTTAATAAAAAAGACATAATATACTGCTCATTTCATCTCAAAGCCATGCAATAAAGTCGCAGCTCTCAGTCAAATATGTCAGGCACGTTTGTTTCTCATAATTCTCTATATTTCAGCCCAGTTCAAGCAAATAGTCACACCAAAGACAGCACAAATCCTAAGGTAAGTTTAAATTGAATTTATTAGGTCTTTTTCACTCAATGTCTCCACAGTTAGGACTGTCTGGGGTATGAACTCTGGCTCTGTCACCTAAACTAGGATGGCCCTGAGGATTCTTTATAAAAATAGGTAATCTTTCAACTCACTATGCTTTCTTTAGGCATGTAAGAAAAGACTATTTCACGTAGCAGAAATGTCATGTGGTATTATGTACATAGACAGTATAATATTTATTAATTAAAACTGTACTTTAAGGGGGGGTCATCGGTTGATCTAATTTGGATTATCACACCCACAGAGTGTGTACACTGTTGTTTAATGACAAGGCTATGTTCGAGGTGGCTCCTGTAAGGACTTCAGCTAGTTTCATCCCTGATCATCTCTACAGGCTCTCCTTCTCTCTCTTTCTCTCCCTCTCTAAAGAGAGATAAACTGTTCTATGTATGTAGAGAGAGAGATATCATATAGCATATATATTACATATATCATAATAAATGTTATGTGACTTTTGTTTGTGAAGTTAGTGGCTACTTAATTAGCATAAAATATCTTGGAAATGGACCTTCAGTGGTTAAATTAGTGGTGTTCAAGATATGTGGATCGCAAATATATTTTGGAAGGGTCATACCTTTAAGGAATGGGGAACAGAAATTTAGCAAGGTCTTTTTCACTCTTAAGAATAGCACCCCTGAGGTGATCCCCAGTCAGTTCTGGGTCTATCGGCTTATTCCCTGAATAAGCCAATATCCTTGGTTGCCAGAATCTGAGTGTATAGCTAGCTGAATCTTGTCACCAGCATCGTCTCATTTGCCTCAGGGGAACTTTCAAGTGAGGTAATGTGACAAAGAGCTCAAACTTCACAGATGTTCCAGTTACATACATTATTTCAAGGTTTTATGATGACTTACTAATAAATGTCTCTTGTGGAAGAATTTGACCTGAGACTTGCTTTCACTGTGTGTCTTCAGGGGCGATTGTTCTCTACCATAAAGTATGTAAGAGTTGACTGTGCCAAATTGGCTTAGGTCAACCTGGAGCTAATATAATGGCATAGAGGCATCAGAGCACAGGAGACAGGGAATCGCCTGGGGTTTAGTCTGGATACGGGAATGTTCTGTGGGTGGAGAATAGTAGTAAGAAGAGTTTAGAAAATAAGTTTGGGGCCACCTGGTGGAAGAGCCTTGTATTTCATTCTAGTAAGTGTGTTGGCAAAGGAGACATCGGAGCTTTTTAAGGAGACTTATATATGTTCACACGTATTTAGAGAATCATCTCTGGTTACCATGCAGAGGGAAAGAGACCAGATAGATTAGAGGTTTGGGAACTATGACCCCCAGGCCCAATCTTGCCAGTCACCTGTTTTGGTATGGACTGAGAGCTAAGAATGGCTTTTATATTTTTAAGTGGGAGGTGGGGGTGGTGGGGAGAAGAGTATTTTATAACACTCTTCTAGTGTCCATAAATAAAGTCTTATTGGATCACAGCCATGTCTACTCATTTACATATTGTCCATTGCTGCTTTTGTACTATGACCGTGGAATTGAACAGACCTGTAGAGCTCACAAACCCTAAAAATTTTTGCTATTAGGCCCTTTCTGGAACATGTTTGCTAGCCCTTAAATTAGACAATTATTGCCATAGTTCATGTGAGAGATGGTGGCATGGTGAGGGAGAACGGAGGATCATAAGAACTTAGAAATGGATTGAATTTTGGTGACAAAGGACAGGCTGATGATGCCTCATTCTCTCATTCATCTTGTGATGCTACTAAATGAGGAAGACTGTTAGGGGGAAGAAGTGATCTGGTAAGAGAAGAGTGGACAATGTTTGGATTAGGCTTATTGAATCTGCGCTACCTGTGGAGAGTCAAAGCAGAGATATTTTATCTGACTGTCTTGAGGGATGTTGGGACTGGTGATACAGATTTAGGTCTTAGTAAGTTAAGGTCTTGTTTGAAACTCTTTATGATGTTAACTTAAGATTCTGTTTGAAATTTAGAAAGGGCGAGGTGACTTAAAAATAGAGAATGTAAATAAGAAGGGATAAGGGAAAAAAAAACCAGAAAAAGAAAAAAAGAGAGAGAAAAGTCCCAAAGATTTTAAGATGAGAGAGAGGGAGAGAAACCAGAGAAGGAAGGGAACCAGAGAAGGATTGTGCTCTAAGCAGAAACCAAAGATGAAGAGCTCCTGCTTCGAGGAAGGAATGACTGACGTGTCAAATGCTGCGGAGAGTTCAACGAGCTGAATGCTGAAATGGACCTTACACTCAGCAATTGGCTTGTGATTGGCAGTACTAAGCAGTTTTGCTAAAGCTGAGGATCGCCTACTAACTATTTCCATTTGGAAATTTCATCAGTCCCTCCAAGTCAACAGAGTCAAATTGGAATGCATCATTTTCTCAAATGTGACACCCCAGCACTGAATCAGTGTTTCCTCTTTCAGCGATGACACCAGCACATACCTATCCAGCTGTCTAGCCAGAAACCTGGGGTCAGGCTGGACATGTGCTTATTCTTCATCCTGGGTAGCCAATCCATCACCAAGTGAAGTTGGATTCTCTCTCCTTAATATTTCTTCAATATGCCTATTATTCTATTCCCACTGTCATCGCTATAATGCAGTTATGGAGTCTCCTGGTTGGGCTCCTGTAACAGTATTTTAACTATTCTTTCCCCTGAATCTCTACAATCAAGTCTCAGTGTTTCTCTTCCAGTTCCTTGGCAATACCACATTTCTTTCTGCCTCATGGTCTTCCTGCTCACTAATCCCTTAGCCTGGAATCTCTACCCCTCTCTCCACATAGTTAATTCCTCTGAATTCAATTTTTATCAGGTCATGCTAGTTCTTCAGGGACACCTCCAATTCCTCAATCTAGTCTGGCCTTTTTGTCATGCTCTCTTATAGCTCCAGAGCTTCTCAATGAAGAAGTGTAGGTACTGTTGGGTGTCTGCTATCTTGAAATCGAGAGCAACATCTATCTGGTTCATTACCATGACCTCAGGGCCAGGGACAGCATTTTTTCATGCAACGATTCCTTGTGGAATGAATACATATGGCCAGAATGCATAGAGAGTGGGTTTTATATGCTTTGAATTTGATAAGTTTTCCGTAAACTTGGATCTCAAAAGGAAGGAGAATAAGTTAGTAATGGCAAAAGCAGATTCACATAGCAAATAGATTTAAAATAAAGATTTTTTTGCTAAGTGGAGAAGGCTTTTATGAGTATATGTTTGCAGAGTAAGTCAAAAGAATTCAGTGGGAGGAGAACTGAAGTTCTGAGACAGCGATTGAGCAAGGGGATAGTTGGTGAAGCAGGGGAAGAAAGGGAACTCAGAAATCTGGTGAAAATTCCACTGATAGGAAGGAGAGAACTGGAGAACTGTCTTCTGATACTGCAAGCAAGCATGTCAGACTGGAGTCACAATAGGTAATTGCAGGTGTAGAGGCAATATATCTGTTTTCTCTGAGTAGGAAGTTGCTATAGGTTGAATTGTGTCCCCACCAAAAGATTTGCTGAAGTCCAAACCCTCATTACCTGTTAATGGGACCTAATTTGGAAGTAGGGTCTTTGTAGATGTAATCAGGCTAAGATGAGGTCATTTAGCTGACCTTAATGTGATACGACTAGTGACCTTATAAGAAAAGGAAAAACCATGTGACAATGGAAGCAGAGATTGCAGTGATGCAGCTTGCAAGCCTTAGGATACCACAGATTGATGGCATCCACCAGGAGCTAGGGGAAGGGCTTGTTCCCAGAGGAACTGTGAGAGAAAAAAATTCTGTTGTTTCAGGCCACCCAGTTTATGGTACATTGGTACAATCTTAGAAATCCAATGCAGATTTATGATCATTTTTCTGAGTGTGGCAGAATATAATGTTGACTTCAGGACAGTGATGAGGGTATAAAAGAGTCACCGTGAGGAAAGACAAAGGACGGTGATTAAAACCTGGCAAAAAAAAAAACAACACCAAAACACTAGCTGAATATTTCCTAAGCCTTTAAAGCCATGATAGGGTGATTAAATAAGGACAGAAAATAAAAAAGACCACATGGAACAATAAAAAACACTTAGGTAAATATTACTTTTTAAGTATAAAATTTACTTATGCCTTTCCTGTCAGCCAAGTCTAAAAAGACACAAGTTATGTACTCCTCTTTATCTTTATATAGAAATATAATGATTCTCAAATAGAATGGATGTTTTATTGGTAGTGGTTTCTTATTTGAAGGACTGTGAATAATATAAAAGCAACAAATTCCATGCAAGATGTAAATTCAATTCATATTTTAGTATCTAATCTGTGTCAGAACTCTGTATTATCTCATTGACTTTAATCACTACCTAATATAGGTATTTTTTCCCTTATTAATGTGAGAAAACTGAGCTTTAGAGAGATCACTCAGCTAGTATGAGGACACAGGCTGAAAATCAAGGTCCCCTAACTTCTGATTTCTAATACCTTCTAATTCTTATTTTTACCATATCAGGTTGCTGGAAATGTTTTTCAGGTAGGTGTTCCTTAAACTGACCCTTAATAATTGCTTAGTGCATAACAATAAAACATAAATTCACTGAAGATAGTTTTTCAAGAGCCTAAGTATATTCAATCCAAGTAAATAGCTTTTTGTAGATCTATTTTAATGAAGACGACAGTTTAGAATACCTAAAGAGATGAATGGATAAACTAACTTGCTCAAATATCCCTTTTCTCTGTTGCCTTTTGGCAGGAACTGTGAAGCAGTCTGTTCAAATTAAATTCTGGCAAAAATCCTAGAGTGCAAGTATCAGGCATTATTGTTCTATGTCAGGATGCACAAGCAAGCTTAACGTTCTACTGGAGGCTGAAAAAGCTGACTTGTGTTCTTGCCTGGATGGAGAGCCATCTCACCTCTATGTCCTAATTAAAAATTCATTAAGTGAAATTAAAAATTCTATATTAGCAATATTAGCCCAGACATCATACAATGGATGTTACATTGAGGCTATTTAGATTTTTCTAGCCTTGCTGCTATTGAACATCCTAATTTCATTGCTTGATCTGAAGGTCAAGGGCATGAACTTGATGGAAAAAACCATCCTTTGGGGAATCATAAGAGGAAGTATACCCCAGTTCATCACCAGTGATCACAGAGGAGGGGTGCAAATGGTGCACGAAGCATACTTGCCCTTCAGTGACCCTCAAAGCTCCCTGTGGCTCCATGTGTCTTTGACCAAGTTTACAGCCTTCCCTTGCCCTTTGGGTTATTGTGAAGCACCCGAGGGAGAAAGATGATCCCAGGTAGGCAGGACCCAAACTGTACAAAATTGTCAAGATCACAATCAACAGTGCTGATTATTTATACAGAGTACCAACAGCATGATCTTTATCTATGGGATCAGGAACCGCATTGACATATATCATCCGGGGCTGCCTTTTGTACTACATCTCCTGGGCATTAAGAGGAGAAGTGATAGGAACACCATAGAGGATGTGGGTTTTCTAACAACGTAATTTCTTTCCAGAAGATCTGAGAAGCAGTGCTGAATGACTCAACATTTGATTAAATCAACATAGCTAATGAATTATCAAAACAAAAACAACCACGTACAGGCTTTCTGAAATCTCAGCTGGAATATAAATATCTCCTCAATGCTCATAATGCTTTAATAGCCGAAAATCATGCTACCAACTACTCTTTCACTGTAACTCTTTTACAATGGCAATAAATTATACCTGAGTTTTAAAAGAGAGCTTTGACATTTATTTTACAATTTCATATATCTTTATTTGCTCTTGGTGGCTTCTCTCTTTTCTTGATGTTGGGGATGGGTCAGAGCATAGATTAATGGGGAGGGTATAGAAGAGTCTGGGATATTGTACTCATACATTATCCTAAAATATGTTATCTTAAAAACAAAATATATTTATTTACTCTTGCATGAAATTCTTGAGCTGGAATAAAGGATAGGTATGAGAAAGTAAAAAAAAAAAAAAAGAAAGAAAAGAAAGAAAAGTAAGAGAATGTGACAAGTTTTTGTCTCAATCAAATAAAATGATATATTTATTTTGGAAGGGGAATGATACCAATGAAACAACAGAATGAACATAACAACACTGTTTAAGTGATATGTAGCATAGCAAATAGCCATCAAGAGATAGAATTATTCAGACAAGATTGTTGTTATTGGAATTACTAGGAATGTTTATGAAGAAAACCAACAATTTGCCAGAAACAAATTAGTTTTTCTGTTAACAACATGAAAATTGGTGAAAGAGAAGCAGTGTGGTAGCATTTTAAGGTAAATTTGTTACATTTTTCACAATGAGAAACAGAAAGATCATTGAAGAAAAAAATCAAAGGTAGACAAATTTTTCATTATAATCTATTGTGAAAAAAATTTAATTCTGAGTACATAGCCTTTTGACCTTAATTCCCCTGACTGGGTTAAAAAAATATGAGCAGGCTAGACTGTCCAGCTGATAACTTGGGGGAAGGAATGCTGTTATTTTTAACTAGGCAAATACTCACAGAGTCATCTGTTTTGAACAAAGAAGACTGATAGTCCTGTCCTGCATTTTTCCCTGTGTCTGGAGTCTGAACTTGGCTGACTCCAAATTAGGAAGAAACACCCTTGACTTCAGCATAACTTTAGAATCAGTTGAGTCCCTGTTAGCTATAACATTTAAGTTTTCCCTTACAATAATAAGGCATTGACACATTTTCTAAGAACAAATGAAGAAATAAGATTCCAAAGAGTTGTCTGATGAAAGGGACTCACAGTCTGAATAAGTATTTTTAGCAAATCATTAACTGATGCCTCAAATGACAGACTCAGAAATCTCAAATTGAGCAAACACCTAGCTCTGCAGCAAGATCTAACTGCTCTGCCTAATATGTTGGAATTTAAAAGAATGCTATGAAAGAGAATCAGTTGTTATGGAAGTTTATTGCTGATTTCTAATTGCTTATGTTTTATTTTCAGAGATGTACTGCTTAAGGCAGTAAGTTCAGCAAAGAGAAAAATTGAGTCAATTACTTATTGGTAGATCACATTCAGAGTTTAAATTTATACAAATATAGGCTATGATCTTTTACAACATTTTCTGAAAATCCTATTTATTTTACTTTACCACATTTAGGTGTATTGAGGCCAGGCTGCCTTATGGTGTGCTATGGACTGAATAGTATCACTCCCAATTTTATATGTTGAAACCTTAACCCCCTAATGTGACTAAATTTGGAGACAAGGTCTTCAGGAGGTGAAGTTTAAATAGGATCATATAGGGTGAGGTCCTATTCTCATAGGATGGTGGCCTTATAAGAAGAGAAAGAAAGAGAAATATCTTTCTCTGTACCATGCAAGGATTTGCAAGAAGGCAACCATTGGTAGGTCAGGAGGAGAGTTCGTACCAGAAACCAACTCAACCAACGCCTTTGATCTTGGACTCCCCAGCCTCTTGAACCTTGAGAAATAAATACCCAATCCAAGCTGATTAAGGCAGGAAGACTCAGCTACCTCTGATTTTCCTTTTTCCTAGGACATGACGTTGCAGGGTTTTAATCCAGAGCCTGACACGTTTTTGTTTCCTTAGCCCCAAGGAAGACGATGGGAAAGTCAGCTCTGCTTATGAGAGATTTTAGATTTTTAAGTTCTTGCCTGATGCAACTTCAAAATTAGTGAAATCTTGCACGGCAAACTCTGTGTCTTTCAGGCTCCTGAAGTCTCCAATTTTTGTCATTCCAATCCTGGAGCAACTGTCAACCCCTTTTCATTTTCTCTGCCCACAGCACAGCCTCTGCCTGGGCCAAACTACAAATCTCAGTCTCCAGCTCCATCCAGAATTAGTCAATGTCCCAGGACCAAAGAGGCTCAGACCCTCAGCTCACCTTTGAGAGGCTCTTTCCTCTCCAGAATTTTAGTCCTTGAGTTTCCCTTACTTCTGAAGCTCTTGGATGCTTTAAACAAGGGAATTTTGTATTTTACTTGACTTCTTTAGATGAATTGGTAGGAGAATTGGTCTTCCTTGAACTCTCCTGTTCAATTCCACCCAACTACAGTTCCCTTTAGATCTCATTTCACTAAGAGTTCAACAACTCTTGGAGTATAGCTCCTCTGTGGTCTCTAGACATGGACCAGAGCTAGAGGAAGCAGAGCCTGGCAGAAAGGGCACAGAGTCTGAAGTCAAGCAAGCGGAGTCCTCTTGTTGGCTCTCTTATTCACCTGTGGGTCTACAGATCACTGTCACGCAGTGGTCAGGGGTAAGAGCTTGAGGAGCAGAGGGCCTGGGCTGCATCCTGGTTCCACAGCTGGTTGTGTGGAATTGCAACATTTACTTAAATTTCCCTCACTCTCTGATTCACTATGACATTGTAGAATATAAACAATAACAGTCCCTACCTTTTAGGATTTTTATAAAGATGAAATGCATCTTAATGTATAGTACCTGTCCCAATAAAAACTAGCTCTAGGTATTATTGCTAATTTGGAAACATTACATAGTCTCCCTAAATTGATTTCCTCTTAACCAACAACAAAAATGAACATAATACTTGTTTTATAAGTTGGGTATAGAGATTAAATGAAAATGAAGGTTAGCTTATGTGACAGTGTAGTACTTTATAGTATTTTGGTCATGCGGGCTACTCCATAATTAGTTTACTCCCTTTCATACAAACTTTCCCTGAGACAAATTAAGATTGTTTACATTTCAAGTTCTGCTGGCTTATTTCACATGGATTCAGACTTTTGAAGCACAGACTGTATCTTATTTATCTCTGTACGACATTTCTAGCACCTGGCTTAGAGCCCACCATGCCAATGCGTATTTGTTGAAAGAATGGCTCAGTGAATACTACCTTACAAGCCTATAGTTCATTGTTCACTCCGGCTCCCAGCACACCTCCTTGTGCAAAGTAAGAGTCAAATAAATATTTGTTGAAAAAATGAATTATTCAGAGTTATATAAAAGCTTACTAGTTTATTCAGGAATAGTATCAATTGTTTTTACAACCTGATTTATTTGACAATGATTTTCATTTGGACAATGATCTACTTGGTTCTGATAAATGTCTGGGGCTTATAAAAGATCTGGGGCTTACAGAGAAAATGGGGCCAAGAATGTTTCTTCATCAAATATAAGACCTTAACTTCTATTTAACATTTTTTGGTCACCAAATATCTTTATGTATTCTCCCAGATTAGAGAGTGATGCAACAGGAATGTAAATTAATATGAGGGGGTGGGGTGTAGCTGGATTCAGAGAAGAAGCCAGATGGCTTTACTCCTGAAGGATTAAAACCTAAAACAACAATAATTAAAAACTTTTTTTGAAAAAATGAACATACCATATGGACTCTTAATCAGAATACAGAGGAGTTTAACATTCAGAGGATAGACACAAGTATATTTCAACTGACTAGGAGAATAATCTATATGGCATTATCAGTTGCTACTTAGACTGTTCAAATAATAAAATAACATTTAATGAATTTTTATGATGTGCTTGGTGTTGTGCTACCTATTTTCTGAACATTATCTCAGTTAATCCGCTAGAAACAACAGTACTTCCATGAGATGTGTTCTACAGGTGTGACAAATATTCCGTTGTTAGGAATAATAGGTAAAGACACTGAAGTGATAAACGTTTAGGAACTTGCCCAAGGACACACAGGCAGTAGAGAGGGTGGTGGGAGGTGGGGGTGGGGCGGAGCAGGTATTTAACCCAGGTCTGGCTGGCTCCCGGTTTCCCAGCTATTAGTTGCTGCTGCACTGGTTCTCCCCGCGTCAAAACAAATGACCTCTTTTAAAAACAAATATCATGTATGTCTTCTTTACTACCCTTAAATGAAATTCACAGATGATATAAGCTCCTTACACACATAATAAAAAAAATAAAATGCCCTGGCTTTAACAGAAAGGAGAACTTCAAGGAGAGTAACTCTTAATGTAATAATATATATTTCAATATGTAAGTGCTTTGACTTGATTACACTCATGTTGTACTCCCCAAAAATTCCATTTATATAAAAACCATGCAAAAGAATTTGTGTTTACATGCAAAACATGAGATAATTATAAGCAGGCTGTTCACATTCATGAATGACCAGAGGGAAAACTGGAAAGTTATGAGGGATGAAGAGTAAATTTTTCTTGTTCTTGTGCAGGATGGTTCCACACCTGGCAGGGTGCCACGGTTAACGGGTGAGGGTCCTGGCCGTCACTCACTAATGCCAGGAGCACCCTCCACATCGTTGCCCACAAGGGTGGTCCTGTCCCAGGTGAGAACTACTCGACTGAATACTCACAAGAAACCAGCATTACAAAACCAATGGAAATTACATAGTTTGGATGAACTAATGGGATATGGGACAGAACTGTAAAAATGTAATTAATTATTGAGTGGTATTTAAGAGTAGAAACAAAAATAGGGTCTAGAAGGAATGACATTCTAGAAATGAAGAATTAAGCATTTTCAGGAAGGACTTGAGGTAGACTTCTTTCCTTTCCCTGTCCCACACCTGGGTCAGGTTCTCATTTCATATACTCGTAACAACCTATACATCTGCTTTATAATATTCACGACAATTGTCATTTAGTAGGTGATTGTCTAGGGCTTATTTGATGTCTATCTCTCTCATTGGAAGGTAAGTGTCAATATCTATATTGTTTATGATATCTCTATCTTCACACATGAATACACACACATAGGCTGCTGTGTAGTAGGGGATCAATAAATATTTGTAAAATGAGTATTTTGCAACATGTTTTTGGAAGAGGATTCTGAGAAGTTTGATCGACATGGCCTTGATTCTTGTAAATATATTTGAAGTCTACAGACTGATTTGTATGTATCATGGTTCCCATTTTGGCAAGTGGTTTGGAGCCTGGCTGGTTAAACACTGGACATCAGGCAGTGGTTTTGCGAGCATAACTCTAGTGCCACCTTCTGCCAGGCAGAGAAATATGCTCAGGTCCTTTGCATTCTGAGATTCTGGGTTTGATGCTCAAACAGTTCTTTATCTGCAGAATTAACTAGATGTTTTTAAAAGTTAAAATAATGGAGTTCTGTAATTTCCCATTTAAAAATGCAAATTTTGGTCAATCTATAAATAATTTTGACTGGAGTGAACAAATTTCCTATACATTCAATGACTGAGATACAGGGAATTTTAGAAAAGAGAGAAGATTTAGGTTTTTTGTTCTATAGATTCAATGTCATTGTGCATTGGTTTAAAAATTAATTATTACAAATGCTCCAATTATTATAAAAGAATATATAGAGGTACTAGTTTTGGGAAAGCAGCTTTGTGAATAGAATTCTCATTGAAGTTTTCAAGAATAGCTATCATGGAGAGAATAGTTTGAACCCTAGTTATCTCTAAAAATATTTGATCAGAAACTCTGCAAATCCATGAAGTGTTTCACCTACAATAAAAATAAAATAGATGTTTCTCTACACACATTCATGGTTAACCAGGCAGCTTGAAATGTCCATTTTTTAAATCTGATTATTTCTTCTTTTGTATGACATTTTACAATTATTGTAATCCTCTCTCCTTTCATACAACAAGAGCTATCTGGAGACATATATGCAGAGTGAATGAACTTAAGTGGTATATTTCCACTACAGAATTCTGTAAAGCAAAGAGAGTGAAAAATAACACAGCTTAGTTTCACCCCCCCTCCAAAAAAAAAGTCCAGTAAAGCAATTCAGACACAAAAGCAAACACCGTATAGGATTCGGTCTATATACGGTATAAGGACAGGCAAAACTTGTCTAGGCAGTAAGAAATCAGCATAGCAGTTAGTTTTAGCAAAGGCTGAAGGGAGGTTGCAGTTTAACTGGTGCTGGGAATACTATGTTTTGAGATCTGACTGCTAATTATCTGAGTGTTCTGTGTACTTAAAGATACGTGTGTTTTTCTGCATGTGTATTATACTTTCCTAAAAAGCATTTTAAAATTACAAATGTCTACCATTTTTGTTGCTCAGCACTCTTGCCATATTTTTCTGTTGTGTATGAATATGCTGCATAACAGAAATTAAGTGGTAGATTTTGCATAATTGCATGCAGGTAATATTCTTTATAGTAGTTTAATGGCAACTATCAAGATTTCCTACACTGTGAACTTACAGCTTAATATAATGTATATCTTAGGTAAAATATTTGAAAGGCAATGGGGTCATTATGTATTTTGTCATCCTACCCTGTGCATGTATAAATGGATCAGAATTGCCTCTTCAGTAAAGAATTAATGTGTGTAAACATTTCAAAAAATATTGCAATCTGTGTGTTGTGCATTATGTGAATAAACAATAATATCCCAAGACACTAATGGGGTTAGGTAATGGTTTGTCATAGTGTTATATAGTAGATGTCTTTGTGCTGTAAAAATGGGGGGCTATTTTTCAATTTTGCTCCAAACAGGAAGAAAGAGTCTATTCCAAAAGAAGCAGGGCTAAAATCCTCTTCTCATGTAGAAGCATAGAGCAAAGGTTGCCAGACTTTTTCTTTAAAATATCAGTTAGTCAATATTTTAGGCTTCACAGACTATGTGATCTCTATCTCAACTACTCAACTTCGAAGTTGCAACTTGAAAACAGCCACAAACAATGTATAAACTAATGAACATAGCTTCATTCCAATAAAACTTTATTTACAAAAAGAAACGAAAGGCCTCAGTTGCTGATTCCTGCCACAGGGCATTGAGAATGCAGCTTCAGAGTGGAGAATTGTTCTGAAAGGGCGAGGAGCAGAGGGTTTGCTCCAGGAAGGGGGCGGAGCTCCAGGACCTGGCAGGGTAGAGGCAGGGAAGTGGCAGGGAAGCAGGGCCCAGTGAGTCAGCAGCAGCTCCAGGCTGCACTGCGATGGATGAACAGAGACTAACCAAAGGTAAGACCTGAAACTATAAAACTCCTAAGAGAAAACATAGGCAGTAAACTCTCTAATATTGTCTTAGCAATATTTTAAAAATATGTCTCCCAAGGCAATGGCAATAAAAGCGAAAATAAACATATGGGAGTGTATTAAAGTAAAAAAATGTTTAATGGCAAAGGAAAGTATCAACAAAAATGGAAAAACCACCTACTGAGTGGAAGAAGATATTTGCAAATTATATACCCTATAAGGGGTTAATATCCAAGCTATATAAAGAACTCACACAATTCAAAATTTAAAAACAAACAAATAATTTAATTAAAATATGTGCTAAGGACCTCAAAAGACATTTTTGCAAAGAAGACATAGAGATGGCCAACAGAGATATGAAAAAGTGCTCGGCATCACTAATTGTTGGGAATTGCAAATCAAAACTGCAATGAGAAATCCCCTTACAACACTCAGAATGGCTATTATAAAAAAGTCAACAAATAACGGGTGTTGGCAAAGATGTGGTAAAAAGGGAGCCCTTGTTCACTGTTGGTAGGACTGTAAGTCAGTACAGCCAGTGCGGGAAATAGCATAGCGTTTCCTCAAAAGATTAAAAATAGAACTACCATACAGTCTAACAATTCACTTCTGGGTATTTAACTGAAGAAAATGGAGACAGCAATTCAAAAAGACATATAAACCCCTATGCTCATTGCAGCATTATTTACAATAGCCAAGATGAGTAAGCAACCTAGGAGTCCACTGAGAGATGAATGGATAAAAAAGATGTGAGATATATATATATATATATATATATATATATATATATATAGTAGAATATTACTCAGTTATAAAAAATGAAATCCTGCCATTTGCGATGACATGGATGGAGCTAGAAACAGACTTATAAGTACAGAGAACAAATTGATGGTTGCCATGGGGGAGGGAGCAGGGGAATGAGTGAAAAGGTGAAGGGGACTAAGAACTACAAACTCCCAGTTATAAAATAAATAAGTCACAGGGATATAATATACACTATAGAGCCAATAACATGGTACTAATTTTATATTATGACAGGTTGTTACTAGACTTAAGGCAGTCACATCATAAGGTACATTAACAGTGAATCATTACGTGGTACACCTGAAACTAATACAATATTGTATGTAAAATATACTTTAATAAAAACAAAAGAAGAAAAAACAAAACTGCAAATGGCGCAGGTAAGCAAATATGGACCGCAGTAGCAAAAGAGTTAGCAAAAAAGTGGCAGTGGAGAGCTGGTGTTAAACCTAACCCGCACACCTCCGTGGGAGTGGGGAGGAGCAGACTTCCCTGTTACTAGTCTCTAGGGTCAGCCTGACGTTCCTGGACACACTGCTATTATCATGTCTCATTTCAGGCCTTCAGCACAATAGGTTTCTGATTTCTAGTTCACAAAACATGCTCATCCTTCTTTATTTAGCTCATACTGTGGGTCAACTATGTGTCAGGCACTGGAGGTATGGCAGGAAGCAAACACTGTGTCCCATCTGGAGGGCTGGGGTGGACAATGAGCAAATAAACAAGTGAATATGTAGTACGGCCATGCTCAATTTTTTTTTTTTTTTTTTTTTTTTACCTCAATGAACTCCTTGAAATAATTTTCAGGTCTCAGGGAAGCTCTGCATAAATTTGTACCTGTGGCTCATGGTACATTACCAGGGTCAGTAAATTATAGATACGGTAATCTAAGGATAACTCTCAGCGATCTTTGCAATAGTCAATGCTCTTTTCCTATAGGTCGGTTTATTTTGACCAGCCTATGATCTCTTTTTGTGTTTGGTTTCTCATCTCCACCAAGCATCTATCCCCACACGTCAAGCAAGTAGTATTAAGTGGAGGGAACCGTCTGTCTTTTCTATTTTTAAAACATTACCTATTTGATTGTGTGCATTTTTAACCTTATACAAGTAAACCTATGTATTAGTTTCCCGTTGCTGCTGTAACAAATTACTACAACTTTTGTGACTTAACAACACAAGTTTATCATCCTCCTGTTCTGGGGAGCAAGAAGTCTGATTTGGGTCAGCAGGGCTATGGTCCTTCTGGAGGTTCCAGGGGGAGAATCCATTTCTTTGCCTTTTCCAGTTTCTAGAGGTGAGGAAATTTATAAAAACAAACAAACAAACAAACAAATGAATAAATAAAGCAAGAAAATATCTCAGAATGGAAGGATATGAAGTTCTAGATTGAAAGTATCTACTTAAGTACCCGACACATTCATGGGAAAGAGACTTCAAACAAAGCATATCACTTTGAATGAAGAGAGTGTTCTTAAAATGTCTAGAAGAAAATAAAACAAAGTCATATGTAAAGGGTGAGGATTCAGAACGGCACTGGATTTTTTTCCAAGAGCAACCGCTAAACCTAAGAAACAATGAGAAGTGACTCCAACATTCTGTATAAATTATTTCCAATGTTAAATTCAAAAGTCATCAACTTTTTTCCCCCAAGGATGGTTACAATAAAGTCATTTTTTTACAAGGCAGTTAAAACATATATTAACCTCTCATGTTTCTTTCCTCAAGAAGCTTCTGGAAAATGAATCCCATCAAAAGAAGGAAGTAAATCAAGAAAGGAGGAGGTGAGATCTGGGAAAGAGGAGCCACAACACAGAATCGTGGAGGTGAAAGGGATGAAGCGAAGGGATGTCCCACCGTGACCGCTGTGCAGCGGGCTGCGCAAGGCCAGGCTGGGGTGGGAGGGCAGCGGATCGCAGGACAAGGGCCTCCAAGCAAAACAATGAAATGGACAGACTGCCTAATGTTCTCATTGTACTGAAAGGAATTTTACAGCTCTTTCACAGGTACTGTGTCATTTTTTAAAGTATGTATACGTATTATGTCGCTATAAATAAAAACCATCAATCTAAAAAATAAAAAGCAATACATTATGTTTAGTCAGTGCATAGATATGTGTCATCATTTGAAACTCTCAGGTATTTGCTGGGACATCCTCCTGTTGCATACTCCTTAGATTATTGTGGAGCCGGTGGCAGTACAGTTTTAAGTAAGGTGTTCAGTAGTTGAAGACCTTATTTCAATATGTTATTTGTCACTAAAAAAATTGAGAATCGAAAACTTTTCTGTTTTGGTACTAAAGGTGCTCAGGAAAAAAAGAAGCTATTCTTTAAACCTTACTCTTAAAAATGTCCCTAGATTTTTCTTAGGCCCTTGACATTATAATTTCATCACTGTAAAAATAAATAACAAATAAATAAAAATAGATTGTAAATTCTAAGTTATATAAAAAGAGATCAAATACCAGTTTTCTATTTAACAAAGTTTAACAAGTTATTTTACAGATTATTAGTGTTGCTTTCTCCCAATGCAATTATAATCCTCAAATGAGAGGGTGGGATGGAGAATCGGGAAAGAGGAGGAGGAAGGAGAAAGTGGGAGGGAATTAAATGCTTAGCCTACAGAAATCACTATTTCCTATATACACTTCAAGAGGGATTGAATTCTTTTTATCAAATGATTTTCCAGAAAGGATATCTAAATATTACTTAAAATTTGTTTGCAAAAGTAACTCTAATTTTTCTGAATGTAATTGCCTATCAAGAAGCCAATGAAATACATATTTTAGGCCAAAAGAAAAGAAAACTGATGTTGTTTCCACAATGTTGGTGGCGGATCTCAGGAGATTTCAAATAAATCTTTTTTTTTTTTTATGCAAGATTTTATTGCAAAGCTTTATACCTAAAATCTAGACAATTACATTCCAGGATTTCAACTAATGAATACCACATGTTAGACTCAATAACTTCAGCTGCAGGATAGAGAATACTGTGTTAAAGCCATTCGGATAATAAATAGCTATCTAGGTCCATTTCAGCTAGAGCAAGTCAACTGTATTGAATGTGAGTGAAACATTAATTCTTTATAAGAACATACCCAATTGGCAGAGACTGTGACATGTAATATACATTAGTTCACCATTCTGCCCCCACGGAATCATTTCATCCTTTGCTTGAGTCTGTCTGCCCTTATGTGCTTGCCTATCTCCAATCTCCTCAATCTGTCTTTGGGGTATCACTTACATGTACTTACAAAACATACATTTTTAAACAGACACATGAATGAGAATGGTTCTAGTTTTTCACAAGTGTTAGTTTGTCATTATTTCTGTTTGTTCTGAAAATAGCGCACGGCTCTCCTCTTCCCTCTGGGGCTGCCTCCCGGCTCCCCTTCCCTCTCCTCGGGACTTGGACAACTTTCACCTTTTCCTTTTCTAAAGTCTTACACAAACAGAGGAAAGAGATTATTACATGTTAGTATTGGGCACACAGGACACCTGGGGCTTGTTTTGGCTCCAAATTTTTTTTTTTTTTTAATTCAAGAAATGAAGAGGGAGAGGCAGCCCTTTCTCAGTGAGGGCTGCTCCGCTGTGGGGGTCGATCTCCTGGGACGAAGTCTTGCTTTGGAGAGCCGGCCTTGGGAAGCAGCCACAGGAAATGCAGACAGGAATAAATCTGTCAGACTCATTTTCCTTTCTGTTTTACAGTGGGGTTGTTTTTGTTTTCTTTCCCCTCCTCTTGGATGGAAGCCCAATTTCCCTGCGGCCAGTATGAATCCCTTAACCAGGAACGGTGAGGAGGCTGCCGTATGCAATGGAAGCTCTTCACACTCCAGCTGAAACATTCAATTTTCTCTCGCCATACTGATGAGGCGAGCTTCAGACTTTCATCATATAGTTACCTCCTTATACAGCATTTTTACCATACTTTTTACCATGCTGTTGTAAGCTTATTTCATTTTGTTCACATTTTGAAATATATATACTATAGATAAAACTTTATATAAAATTAAAAATATAAAAATATATTTCAAATTTTGAGCAAATTAAATTATATATGGTTGATAAATGTAAATGCAAGGAATATTCTTTGTGGTCATATATACACTACATACATTAACAGCTGTTTAAAAAACAATTCTAGAACATATGTAGATAACCTTTAAAACTGAGAAAATTAGTTTAAGGAGGGAATGGGACTTGCTTAAGTTTGCAAAGGTACTAACTTTTGCTGAGCTGAGGCTCTGTGAAGCTCCTCAATATCCAAGTCCACTTCTTTTCTCTCCATCAAGGATTTTAACCTGACCTCCAAGGAGCTGCTGGGCTGCTCTGACTGGGAAAGGTCAAGCGAGGGTTAGGCTGACCCCTTCTCTCCAGAACAGGACCACGGTTTGCTTGTTTTATTTGTTTATGCTTCTGTGTGACATTTCAGAGGACCATCGATTCCCAGTCCTCTCTCTTTCCCTGTGTTTAAGACCTCTGTGCTACACAGTGCTTAGCAATAATTTATGTAGTTTAAACATGGAGTAGATCTTTGCCTTTCACGTAATGACTCTTCGATGTTTCTCTCATTTGTTAGGGACCCTGTGATCATTTGAAATTTTGCTGAAGCACAAATTTGAATTGCAAGTGCTGGGAGACTGCTTGGGAACTAGTCAATTAGCTAGTGAGAGGCCTGCTTAAAATACAGGTTCTGCAGCTCATCTTGGCTTTGTTGTTTATGATAAACTGAGCAGATAATGTCATCTTGGTTTTAGATCAGGGGTTAGCAAATTTTTTTCTATAAAAAGCCAGACAGTACATATCTTAGGTTTTGCAGGCCACATAGGATTTCTCCTGAATCTTCTTCCTCTTCTTTTCCCATTTTTTAAATTAACAACCTCTAAAAAGTGTAAAACAGTGTAAGAGAGCTAGATTTGGCCTGTAGTTAGGGTTTGTCGACCCCTGTTTTAGGGACTGCCATCCTTACTTTAAGGATTAAGCACCATAATTTAGGGAGGGGAAGTCATTAATCTGGGTCACATGGCTCGCAATGAGGCAAACCTTGGTGTGTTCAGTTCCCAATCCATTTTCTTTCTTTTATACCTTATGTTATAATCTATTTCCTAAAGGATTTCCTTTCACATTCCTCAGGAAAGTAGAGACGCCAGTTTTTGGTAGGTTTTCTTCCTTCCTTTTTTTGGTTTTCATTATCATTTTCCTTGGACCTCTTACTATAGGAAACACATCCAAAAGAATGGCCCGATTTCTCAGAACTGTGATGAAAAACTAACGTAAAACAGAACACAGAACCCTGGTTAGGTACCAGAATTCTAGTCTTGTCATTTATCAGGCAATAAAGATAATTCCAATGGATATCTCATACTTGGGGATATAGTCATTTTTAAGGAAATTACATTTGATTAACTCATACCTGTGTTTACTAATTTTTAAAAACAAATTCAACAACACTAATAAAAAATTCCCAACGAACAGTTTCAGGAATGTGCATGAGAGGGATACCAGGGGCGTTTTGCTGGAACACTAGGCTCCAGTCTAAGCTCAGGTGTTTGTATAGGTCACTTGTTCCCTGGGAGCAGGGGATGAGGTGGTAAAGGACTCGAGGCTTCTTGCTGAGCCTGCGTGTTTGTTCTGTTCTCTGCAAGTGGGAGGCAGTGTTGCTCAGTGGTTCAAAGACTACATGGCCTTGGCCTGCTTCCTGGGCCTATGTTACTTCACCGTTATGTGTCGCCGGGCAAGTTACTTCATTTACCTATTTATGTCTTCGCCTATGTAAACTGGGACAACACTAGTATATACCTCATATACTATGTATGTAAATGTATGTAAAAGATAATGTATGTAAAGCACTTAGCAATAAGTGTGCAAAAATGTCAGCTTATTATTATTATTATTTTTAATTGTCACCCAAGGATATGTTTATTGATTTTTTAGAGACAGAGGTAGGGAGAGAGAGAAACATTGATTGGCTGCCTCCCTTAACACTTCCCAACTGGGGATCAAACTGATAACCTAAGTATGTGCCCTGATTGGGGATCAAACCTGCAACTTTTTGGTGTACGGGATAACGCTCCAACCAATCAAGCCACCCAGCCAAGACATCTAATTATTTATTGTTGTATCTGCTTCTTCCTTAGCAGGTAAATTGGTAGGACTCAAGGGCTAGCACATTTCAGATAGGCTTTTCAGTTCTATTGTCTGCTTGACTTCCAAATATAACTTCATTCTTTTATTATCCTTGTTTCATTACATTTTTGGATTTTCCTAACCTCCATGCTCTGTGATCTCAGGACCAGATGGATCCCCCTATTCCTAGTCCCAATTCCTGCATTCCGAAAGGGGAGGAGAGTTAAAACAAGAACACATTAATTAATTAAACAACTTAAGAACATGTAGTCAGGCTATGCTAGGCAGCATAAAATGGCCTAATGGATATAGGAAATTAAGAGATTGTTCTAGAATTCACGTGTGTGATGACTTTAAACGGTGGAATTTTAAGACTGGCACGAGGAGGCCCTTTCAGCCAGGTTGGCAGGTTGGCACAGGGGTTCCCAGCCTGCCAAAACCCAGGCATCACCTGGGGTGCTTTGGAACATACAGATGCCTGGGCTGTCGTATGGACCTAGTGAATCAGAGTTGAGAAGAGAAGAGCCTGTAGTCCTCAGTTTTAAGATTCCAGACTCTGGTGAGTCCTAAGATTGTAAAGTGTTAAAATACTGTGACAAAGCAAGTGATGATGTTATTCCGACAGACACAGGGACGAAAAGCACTTCATCCACACGCAGGAGTGATGGCGGCTGCTTGAGAGGCCTTCAGTGCAGCAGGTGCTGGGGGCCCTTCTGGCTGCTGGACATGGCAGGAGCTGGGGAGGTGCCTTTGCTCCTCTGCTCTCTGTGGATGGTGGGGTGGTGTGTATAATCTCTTTCTCTGCTTATTTGCAATACTGTGCTTATCAATCCCCACTGCACATTACTCACCTGGGAAACTTAAAAACATACTAATTTCTGGACTTTATTCTAGACCAATTAAATCAGAACCTTTTCCGTTGGGTCCCTGGCCTTTTTTTTTTTTTTTTTTTTTTTTTACAGAAGCTCCTCAGTTGTTCAAATGTGTGTCCAGGATCTGGAATGACTGCCTCCAGTGCTTTGTGTGAACCCCTTGTGTTCTAGTTATTGTTTTTACTTTCAAGATAAACTTAAGATATTTTACATGCAATTTGTTGTCGTTGTGCTTACACCCCAATTATCAAAACATATGCTCCTGGTTCACACTAGTTTGGGAGGGTGAGTACCCCGGGCTTCAGAGAGTGGCTTTAGATCTGTTTTTAAAACAAAAAAGCCCTTTCCTCAGAATAACTCAGAACAAACCAAAGTGGGGAAGGATTGAGGGAGGGAGAGGGAGGAGGGGACAGGGGAAAGTGCTGGGGGGAAGGCAGAGACAAATGTATTTGGAAAAAGAAATAAATTAGTTGGGAAAAAAACCAAAAAAAAACTCCCCCAAAACAAAAAAGCCCTTTCCTCAGAATAACTGCAAGCCCGATATATAAACCTCACCCTGCGAGGTCCTCACAGCGGCTGCCAAGGCACCGCAGGGGGACCTCTGGGCCCTGACAACCGCCGTCTAAAGAGAACCGTCACAGGAAGCGTCAGACGCAACCAGCGTCTTCTGTGAAGACGCGCAGGCTAGGGAGTAGCACTCCCTACCTATGTTGCCTTTCCAGGGGATCTGGCCACGCTTCTGGGGGCATCTTGCAGGTGATGAATCACCTGCCACCACTGTCACTCTCCATCTGGTTTTATCCGTGGTGGCTCCAGGAGGCCCTGCGAGGCACTCAGGTTTGTTACGTGATGACCGAAGATGTCATAACGATTAAGCCCTGAGGGCTTTTATGAAATCCAAACCTTGCAAAAGTAGGCCCCCAAATGGTTATGTTATTTTAAACTAATATAACCTTTGAAATATCTAAATGGCTGGAGACTATACTTTGTCCTCTTAATATATTGATTTTTTTACTTTAATCGTATATGTTTAGATTGTCTTATTGATTTTCTTAGATTTTAGGTACTTTGTACCAGAGAATGTAATTATTCTCAAAGGTTAGGTGGCACCTAAAAGCATGTCCTTGGGAAGGCTGGAAATATTAACATCAAATCCACAGTAACTGAAGAAACAGGAGCCACTGGGTTAGTAAGCCAGTGTCAATGAGGTTAATACGGCCTCACCCAGCAGATCCACACACAGGCCTGTCTGCTTAATGGACCAGGGCTAGCGACGATCACATTGGGACAAAACAGAAAACAGCATGTGTGTTTCAAATTGAATGTTTTGACCGTAAAAGTTAGAGCTGAAGCAACATCTATTAGCTGTCAATCACAGTAGAGCTTCTCTTTGTCCTTCCCACCCAAATGGCTCCACCACGTGGAGTCAATGGGTTTGTGGTCGATAATTTCCTTTTATAATGATTTTGTTTTAGCAGCCAGTTGTAGCTGTTTTAACATCCTTAATGTGCCAGCTGTCCTCTTATTTTCTCAGGTGAGGCAACTAACTTTATGTTGATTTGGGGAAAAAATGTGTTGGTGTCATTTTTAAGCGCAACATTCATTACCCATGCAATCAAAACCAAATACGAAGGATAGGTTACTTGTTTCAGATGTGAGAGTAAGCAATCAGCCTTCTTTCACAAACCCTCTGCAAAGTATGTTCTGATTTCACGCAGAAGTTTTTCTCACTTCCTATATCTTTAACATTTTCAAAATGGAAATTCAAAGGTATTTTAGGTCATAATAGTAAGTTTGTATAATAATTTCAACATGACAATTTACTTTGTCTCCTTATTTCTGGTGTACAGGCCTTTATTATTGCATTAGGTAATAATGTCCATAATGATGATAGCTGTGCTTGTGTGCCAACTCCTATTTTAAACACTTCACACATAGAGTGATGAGCCCTTGTAAGTGATAATATTTGAGAAAGAGTTTATATTTATTTGTCCCTAAATCTTATTCCCTTTTAACCTCAACCCAGAGAGGGTGGGCTAAACTATGAGGCTATCCTATGAGGCTTACTTTTCCCAGGGAAGGAAAAGTGATACCAGGTAAGAACAAAGAGGTAACACTATGTTCTTTAACTACATTAGGTCAAGGGGCAAAGATCTTGAAAGTAAGGCTTTTTGGACAGAGAGATGGGATTTCTAAGTTCCAAAGACCTAACTTTTACCTATCAAGGGTCAGGTCTAGTAGAAGAAAGTAGTCCTAAAGTTATAATTAGACCTAACGGCTGAACAGTGATGCTTAATGGCCCCCAGAACTGGAAATGATAGTAGGAAGTCCAAGGCAGAGAGGGCAAGGAAATAGAAGCCTGTCCCTCCATATGCGGTGGCTGGACACCAAGAAGGAGGGAGGGAGGCAGGGAAGCAGTCAGGCATCTTGGATGTGCCCTGGCTTTCCTGCTCCCTGCTCAAACCCCAGAATGTGTGTGTGTGTGTGTGTGCATGTGCGTATGTGTGTGAATACCACAGAGTTTGAAGTCAAATGCAGAGGGATCCTTGGCTTCTTTCCCACTTGGCACCCCAAGAGCAGCTACAACCTGATACAATTCAGGCCATAACTTGGTTAGGCAGAAGAGGAACCTGACGTTGGCTTCTCAGAGACTCCCTTGCATCCAATGTGGGTAGAAGAAGGCATCTGGATGTCCTGGCTTGTCCTGTGGAGGGAGAGGAAGGCTGGTAATGGCACCAGGAATGTAGCTGCAATGGGGATTATGGGATCTGGAAACCAAAGGCTGTAGAATGGACCACTTGGCCTGGGAACCAAAGCCCCAACTCAGGACGGGTGTTCAGTTGAGAAAAGAGCTGGTGCTGGTGCTGCTAAATCAGCAAGGAGCGCTGTGGAGCCCTGGGGGGATGGAGAGAAGAGAGTGGCTCTCAGGTGTGGATGCCAGTGGGGTGAGTCTAACCAGGTGCAGAAAATACACCCTTATCTCCAGGCCTGCAAGGGCCTGGGGAACACCTGTTAAAAAGACCTTCCACGGCTGAAAGCTTTTCTGAAAGACAGGGTTTACCAAGACATATGCTAGCCAGGAAAAGGACCAGATCCTGGGGCATGAAGTCTCAACCAGCAACGGCGGGGCTAGATGGGAAAGACAACATGCCCCTTGTCCTGGAGTCGATGGGCTCTTTTGTACATTATGTTTTTGGGGAGGAGAGATGTAAGTAGTTTTGAAAAAATTTACATTGGATATGGATGGGGGGGGCAGGAAAAGGTGAAGTGGGGGCAGCTCATAAGGAAGAAATATTTACTACTTTTGATTTGTTTTGGGCAATAGTCCTGCAAGTTCATGCATGGGCAGGGTGCGGTGGTCTGGTGGTCAGTTACGGTACTTCTCTGGCCAGCATCCTGGGGGTGGGTTCAGAGCTCTAACATATGGTGTTTTGTTAGTTGGCCCGCAGCTATTAACTGACTACTCTTGTCTCTCTCTCACTCCATCTCTGGCCCACTGTCATTTAATTTAGTTCACCTCAGAAATTTTCTTTTGTCACACTCCAGGGTCTCCAGGAAGGGCAAAGTTTTCTTGACCCCATTCCAAGATACCACCTTGGAGAGGAGAAGGGAGGAGGGGGAGGGGGAACATTCTGGCATATTGAGTTTTTCCTGAAAACTATCACAAACTGAAAGCACACTGCTTAATAAGAAGTGACTGGTTATAATTTCCCAACATGTTTAGAGTTTTTCTTTACCCATAAGGAAGTTGGTAAGCTAGATTAGGTAGATAATAGAAAAATAAAGCTGTATTTTCTTTGCGTATCTCAGTGTTGTGTGAATAAGTTTTGCCCCACTACAGCTCCATAATTGAACAAATGGAAAGAAGCAACCTTATAAATTTGTTCTAAGAACAGATAAAGACTGATGTTACTTGAAGATGATGACATAGAAAGTCAAGAGAAATTGGAACTTCTTAAGATGCTGTGCTTTTGTATCTTTCAACTTATATAGAGACTCTAACAGATGTTAAGACATGGAAAGTATTATCCAGCCCCTCCCGTTTGCTCCTTCTCCTACCTCTCAAGTGTTCTTCATCTTTGTCCCTTGCCCAGAGAGTGGGATGTCATTAAATATGGAAACAGGCTTTCCACTGCAGTGACCACATTGTCGGGGCTCAAAGGGAAAAGTTCCTTTTGAACACACTTAATAAATGACTCCCTGAGGCAGGACATCAGGAAAGATTCCACATATGTAACAGAAGATGATAAATTCTGGTAATTTACATCCATAGGTCACTCTAAGGACATTTCTGATTTATGACTTTGAACTGAGAAAAATCTAACTCAATTCAGAATCTTACTGATGCAGAAGCAAACAAATAGCGCGCATGTCTGCCATCTGGTGTAAATAGGAGGTAAATACAGCCATACTTTCAGGGCTGAATGCAACAGAATGCAATTACCTTGTAAATAAGTAGTTCTCCTAATGCCTTTTGTTAAAATTCTTAAAATCACAGTACTTTGAATTTTAAGTTTTATAATGTAAAAGTTACCCTTTTAGGTTTTTTTTCTTATTTTTGCTTCACTTATGACTTTAAAAAAAAATCATGTTTAGTAGTACTTGAAAACAGAAGGGGCTGGAGTTTATAAAACAAGGACAAGACTGCTACCCTCATACTGATATTTTATTCTTTTTAATTAAATTTTCTTTTGGTTGGAATGTATGGGAGCAAAGGAAGAAGCAAACTGAAAAGAGCAGAATTTCCTTGAAAGTTAAAGTTAAGTTTTGGGTTTACAGAGCAATGAAATTCAAGGGCAGAAAGGGTAGCCCTCACTCTGGTGTTCCTGGGACGGAGGGTTCTCAGGATGCCGGACTCAGTGCTACCCTGGGGGGGGCAGTTGGTAACCTTAGGTCGGCCTCTCAAATGAGGTACCATAAAAACCGTGGGCCAAAGCACACCTGAAGAAGCTGTTTGGAAGCAGTGATTTCGAACTGGATAACAACGTGGGCAGAGGATATTTATAAATATTTTCTACTCTTTCTTTTCATTTAATCTATATTCACTCTCAGTGGGTTGGTGCTTTTGTATTGAGAGAGCCGCTCTCTGAAACACTGGGAAGCTGGAGGCAGGCTTTCTATTCAGGGACATCTGGTGCTGCCTTTGCATTCCTCCATGCTCTGGGAGAGTTTGTGTAGGATTGGTATCATTTCTGCTTTCACTGTTTCATTGAATTAATCAGGGAAACAAACAACCTAGGCTATTGGGCTTTGAAACACTATCGAGCGTTGGTAGTCTGTATCTTTCAAAGAATGCCTCCATCTCATCCAACTTGAAACTATTGGTGTAGTTGTCAGCAATATTTCCTTATTATTTGTTTAATGTCTGTAGAACATTTAATTTCCAGTATTGATGATTTGGGTTTTCTCTTTTGTAATGAACAGTTTAGGTAGAAGTCTATTACTTTTCATTGGTTTTCCCCGCAACAAAGCAAGTTTGGGAATTATTGGTAGTTCTCTATTGTTTTTTTGTTTTCTATATCTATGATTCCTACTTTTATTTTTATTATTTCTTTCCTTCTACATACTTTGGGCTTAATAATGCTCCCCCCCGCCCCCATCTTCTTAAGAAGGACTTTGGTAATTTTTAGCCTTTTCTGTTTTCCTTCTTTCTAATCCTCACCTGAGGATGCTTATTGATTTGAGAGGGGGTTTGGGGGGGGAGCAGGGCATGAAGAGAGAGATCAATGTGAGAAACATGGAGTGGTTGTCTCCTGTATGCACCCTGATGGGAGGCTGAACTCGAAATCTAGGCATGTGCCCTGACCAGAAATTGAACCTACTGATAATTGGTTTACTGGATGACTCTCTGACCAACTGAGCCACCTGGCCAGGGCTCCATTTTCCTTCTTTTATGATTAAGCATTTAAACCTATAATTTTCCCTCTAAGCACTACTTTACCTATCACACATTTTGATAAATTGTTTTTATTTGTGTTAAGTTAAAGATGTTTTCTAATTCCCTTTGTTACTTCTTTGACCTTTCGGTGAGTTATAAATGTTTTATTTATTTTCCATGTATTTGGAGATTTTCCAAAATATCTGTTTGATTTTGTTTTTAATTTAATGCAGTTTTGGTCAGAGAATGAGTATGATTTCCACTGAAATTTATTGAGACTTGTTTTGTGACTCAGCATATGGTATATTTTGGCGACTATTCATGTACACTTGAAAAGGGTGTCTATTCTGTTGGTTTTGGGTATAGTAGTTTATAGATATCAACTAGGTCAAGTTGATTGATGGTGTTCAAGTGTTCTGTGTACTGTTCTAGAAATTACTGGGGCAGGTGTGTTTACATCTCTGTTATAAATTGCAGATTTATTTCTCATTTCAGTTCTACTAGTTTTTGCTTCATGCATTTTGAAGCTCTCTAGTGTTTTAGTTTAATATCTTCTTAAAGTATAATGTGTGACTTTTGCATTTAAGAAATATATTTAGGAACTATTTGTATTTCTTTTTTTTCTGAACTCTTTATTTATTTTCTTTGCCCATTTTTTCCCCCTGTTTGTTGATGTTTTAAATAAGAAAATTATTCCTTTGCCTGTGATAGTTGTTACAAACTTTTTACTATGGACTTATTTGCTGTGGCTTTTTTAGAACAGAGGTTGTTTTATTTTTAGGCACTTGAATTTTTCAGTCTTTTAAAAAATTACTTTACAGTTATACTTAGAAAGGCCTTTACTACTCTGATATTTCAAGAAATAACTTTATACATTTTTAAACTTAATTTTTATACATCATTAAAATACTTTTTCTTCATTTTTGGTTTCTGTTTTTTACATTTAAATTTTGATTTGCATTTCCTTTATGATCAGTGACTTTAAGCATCGTTTCATGTACCTTTTGGCCATCTGTATGTCTTCTTTGGGAAAATGTCTCTTCAGGTCTGTTGCCTATTTTTAAATTGGATTATGTGCCTTTTCATGACTGTTTCTTTTGCTGTTGCAGGTACTTTTCAGTTAGATGTAGCCTCACTTGTTTATTTTTGCTTTTGTTGCTTTTGCCTTAGATGTCATATGAAAAAATCACTGCCAAGACTAATGTCAAGGAAGTTTTTTTCCCCCATGTTTTCTTTTAGGAATTTATGGTTTTGGTTTTTAAATTTAAGTCTTTAATCCACTTACAATTAGTTCTGTGAGTGGTGTAAGATAGGGGTCTATTTTCATCCTTTTGCATGTGATATCCAATTTTCCTAGCATCATTTATTGAAGAGACTGTGCTTTCTCCATTGAGTATTCTTGGCTCCCTTTGCTGGGAAAAGTATTCTTGGTTGGAAATTTCTTTGTTTTAGCACTTTGAAGAAATCAACCCATTTTCTCCTAGCCTACAATGTCTCTGCTGAGAAATCTGCTCCTAGTCTTATGGGGGTTAAATGTATGAGGATTATTTTCCTTTTGCTGCCTTTAAAATTCTTTCTTTGTCTCTGATTTTAGGTAGTTTTATTATAATGTCTTGGATTAGAATTTTGGGCTGACTTATTAGCTTCATGAACTTGGATACCCAAATCTTTTCCCAGGTTTGGAATGCTCCTGGCCATTATTTCCTTAAATAAGTTTTCTACCCTTTTGTCTCTCTCTTCTTTGTCTGGGACTTCAGTGATTGATATATTGTTTTTTTTTAATAATGCCCCATAAGTCTTAGAGGCTTTCTTAATTCCCTTTTTTCCCCCTTTTCTTTCTGCTCGTCTGATTGGATAATTTCAATTGATCTGTTTTTGAGCTCATTGATTATTTTTTTTTTTCTTCTGCTTGATCCAGTTGGCTGTTGAAGCTTCCTATGGAATTTTTCAATTTAGTCATTATATTCTTCAGCTCCAAAATTTTTGCTTGGTTCTTTTTAACGTTTTTTTAAAACTTTTTGCTGATTTTCTCATTTTTTTCTTGAATTGTTTCCTGATATCATTTAATTGTTTATCTATGTTTCCTTGTAGATCTCTGAGCATATTTAGAACAATTATCTTGAATTCTTTGCAGGCAATTCCTGGATCTCCATTTCTTTGCAGTTAGTTCCTGGAGGTTTCTATATTCCTTTAGTTGAGTCCTAATTCCCTGATTCTTTGATCCCTGTAACGTTGGCTAGGTGCCTGTGGATTTGAAGGTCGCCTATAGACTGAGCTTGGTAAGGGGGGCGTTTCATCTGCAGGTGGGTCATGCTGTAGTGTGCCGTGAGCCTGGGTCTAGTGTTCCAAGGGGCCAAGCACAGGGATGTGTGGCGGCACTAGATCTGAGGTGGCACGATGTCTCTTTGGCTCAGGCCTCTGATGTCCACATCATTGACAACTCTGTGATCCTTAGTAAGTCCTGTGGGCTGGTTTGCAGCAGCTGCAAGACTGTGGGGATCCTCAATGGTGCCATTATGTCCAGCATTTAACAACCAGGCAGCAGTGATGGCTGGAGCCAGTGGTGTGCACATACTTGGTTGCAGGGGCCGGCTGTAGGGGCTCGTTGTAGGGGCCAACTGCAGGTCCCTGTGTGGTGGCAGGAGCTGGTTGTAGACACACACATAGTGGCGGGGTCAGGGCTGACAGCAAGGGCCAGGGCCAAGTGTGAGCACGCTGGCTGACAGCGTGCATTACTGCAGCTGCTGGGTCTCACCCAGGCACAGGGCAGAGGAGGCTGGTGACGGGCGTGGCAGGGGTGTGCAGGTACACAGCTGGAGGGAATAACTGCAGGCGAGTACAGTTTTGGACCAGTGATAGAAAACAGGGCCTGAACTAGGCCCACAGCAGCTACAGGGGCCCTGGACGTGGGCTTGCTCTCCTGCACCACCCTTTTGGTGACATTACCTCACGCTGGCCATTTCCCCCAGTTTTTTCGGTATCATCTTGCCCCCACCAATGTGAAATAATGCATTCATTACATAAGAAATTCTTACAAGTGCTCGGCCCTCTTTCTGGCGTTTCTTTTCTGTTCAGTTGCTATGTCGACCTCATTACTCTACACTATCTCACTTTTAATTATTTGTTATTACATTATTATATATTGTAGGTGTATTTTAATATCTTTAGGGCTAGCCTTCCCTTTTTCTTCTTCTTTTTTAGAATTATCCTATCTATCTTTGTGTATATGTTTTTGCCTGAACTTTTAGAATCAGCTTGTCTAGTTAAAAAATTGTTTTAATATTTGAATAAGATTATGTTATATTGCAGCTATATCATCTCATGATATTTAATCTTGTTGTCAAAAAACATATGACTTCCCAGTTGTTCAAGTCATTTTTTAGGCTTTCCTAGCATTTAAAACATTTAATAATGTAGATCTTGCATGTTTAAAAAGTGTATTTCTATTGTAAAATGGCTAGACTTTCTAATTGGTTGTTGGTTTCATAAATGAGCTATTGATTTCTGAATATTGATATTGCATTTAGTCATGTTGATGAATTTTCTTGGTGTTTTTAATAGTTGTTTCAGTGAAGTCACCTAGGTTCTTTAGGTGTATAATCCTACTATATTCCAGTAACTTAACCTCTTCCTTCCCAGTTCATATACTTTATGTATCTTTCTCTTCGATTGTTTTTCTTATTATGTGCAGAAAAATGTTGAATAGTGGTGGTTTGAAGCACATCCTTGTAAGGTTTTGTCTTTAATGGGATATTTCTTGTATTTCCTCATTAAGCATGACACTGGCTTTGTAATTGGATGCACATATTTTATTATGTTAAGGAAGTGTCTATGTGTTCCATTTTATTAAAAGCTTAATTTTATTAAGAGCAGATGTTGAAACATAAAACTTCTTCAGAATTTTTGGAGAATGATGCTTAGATTAAATAATAAGAAACAAAAGGAAAATATTAATATATTTGATTAGACTAAAATTAAAAACCTCTGTTCTTCAAAAGAAACCATAAGGAGAATTAAAAGACAAACCACAGACTGGGAGAAAACATTTGCCACACAGGAATTGCGTTAGAATATATAAAGCATTCCTACAAATTAATATTTTTCCCATGTGAACTCTACAAATTAATAAAAAAGACACAACCCAATAGAAAATAGGTAAAACACATAAACAGATGGTTACCAAATTTTACTAAATGCCTTTGCAGAATATTTGGAGATGATCCTTCATAATTTCCTAACACTAAATACGTATCTCTGACTAAATGTATGTATATAATTAAGAAAATAAATTAATAAATTTCACTTGTTCATTTAATATAATTCTGGATTCTGTTCGCTGATACTTTAATTAGGCAATTTGCATTGGACATTCTTGAAATGTTCATCTGTAGTTTTGTATTTTTTTGTGTTCTCTCTGTCAGGTTTAGGTGTTACTGCCTAAACATTACTGCCTAAGCATTTTGTCTATACTCTTGAAATACAGTGGAACCTCAGTTCTCGAACGTAATTCATTCCAGAAAACGGTTGAAGAAGCAATTTGTTCAAAAACTGAACTTCCTTTCTTTGTTGCCTGAGAGATCTGTGACTGGTCATGTAGGTATCAGCCTCAAAGGGTTGTCCAGTAGAGAATCAAGACCCAAAGTTTGGTTAGACAACCAAGACTTTTCTGTGAACATCCTGGTCGAGAACTAAATTGTTCAAGAACCAAGACACTGGAGAAGTGAAGTTTTACTGTAGTCTAAGTAGTGCTGGAATTATTTGCCTTTAAAAATTTGATAGATTTTCCTCCATTAAATAATAGGAATAAGGTACTTTTATAGATGGTGGCTGTGTGTGTGTGAGGGTGGTGGTGAGTAACTCTTTGACTACATTTTATATTTCTTCTATCTTAATTTTTCTTTAGGTTTTCTATCTCTTTTAGAACTGGTTTTATAAATTACATTCCTTAAAACTTTCCTAATTGCCACTTCTGCTTCCCTCTTGCGCTTCATGCTCACTGTGAAGAGAGGCCACTGACGGGCCCCGTGCTTTCCGTTCGCTTGTTCATTCCGGCCCTTTCCCCGCAGCGCTGCCAGGGCTCCGTCTCTAAAAAGTGAGTCTGGCGCCCTCATTTCTTCTGCCCAAACAAAACCCACGAAAGCCTTTCAATGGTTTCTAATTGCTCGCAGAGAAATTAAGAGCAACATGGCTATTATGTGCTTTGCTATTTTCATGTGACACTCATGCGGATTACGCCACCTGCAGTGTCCTCATTTCCTTCACTCTCCCTTAGCTGGTGAATTTTTTAAGGCCTAGGTTCATTATAAGCTCCTGAAGTGACAGCTTGTGTTCTATTCCTCCTCATATCTCCAGTGCTGCTGTCTAGGACACGTGTGTGCCCATAGCGTATAAGTGATCAGCAGATATTTGCTGAATCACATTGGCTTTATGTGTTTGTTCCCATGTTCATTGGGTTATGTAGCTGATTCCTTATAAATACACCTGAGAGAGGTTGGTGGGGGGAGGTGGGTACAGACATGGTTTATAGATATCAGGATTTGGTTTTGAGCATGTCTACTATTTGATTAAGGGTGACAAGATTCCTCCTGTACCTAAGTATCAATATAGATACACATGTGCACACACACATTTATAAACATGCACACTTTAAGGGTAGCTTGTGAACCAATTGATCAGTTTATGTCCATCCACTTGAATATCTGCCTAAGGTTGGTGATCCAAGATAGATGTAAAATCTTAGAGTTTTTTCTAGGAACAGTGAACAGCATCTCCCTGGGTTTTCCTAGTCTGGAGACTGAGAGTATTCCCCAGGCTGTTCATTAGCACCGAATGAGCATCTTACTTTAGGCTGCTAGGGGTCAGGCTGTTATTTCTGTTGGCAGCTTTTTCCCTCTAAGGATGCAAATCTAAGTACAATGTAGAGATTCAAAAGTAAATACTACATAGGAAACCAAATAATTCACTCTGCTTTTCAACAACATCAGGCTCTGCCAGTATTGCCAGGCAGCTGCTAGAGCAAGGGGGGCTGGCTTTCTACTCCTTTTACTCGAATTCTCCAGGACTTGGCTTGTTTGGCCAGTGACACCAACCTCGTGCTGATGTTTGTATAACATTTGCTCATCTGAAGTTTAAAAATGAACTTTGAAACAACATTCAAAATCAGATCACTTTAAAACTAATGCTTATTGGTACTTTGTTCTAGAGATGAAGAAAATAAAATACATGAGCTTCATATGTTTTTTAGTTTTTTTTTCATCAAACTAAACTACTCATCTTGCAAATAGCATTCTTATGTCTACTCATTTGACTTGATAGTTCCCATTACAGCCTAGGTGAGTTGTGTTTGTGTGTTTCACAGGTGATAAAAATCTAAAGGTATTACTAATGTGTATACTAGAACCGGGAAAACAGTTTTCTGGACCTTGTATATCTTTTATTTGTTTAGAATAGAAAGAAAGCCCACTACATGCAATCTATTTTTTTTACACACAATCTTATTCCCCACTGAAATTATATTTTGGCTTTTCATTTTTTATCTGTGTACTTTAGGAAATTGTTCCTGTATGAATTCCGTACTAGATAACAGAAATAGAATATCCACAGTAACTCCCAGAATCTTTTGGTGTTTTGTTCTCTCTTGTTCCCTTCACAGCCATCTCAATTCTTTTATTGCAGCCACATAAATATATTTTACAGATCTCACATTCCCCCAAAGTTGTATTAGAATCCAAATAAAATCATATCAATACAATAATAATAGGATCGTGAAACAGAGTAATATATCAGTAGCAGAGATAAAAATGTTTCTTTTAAGAATCCGAGTCCTAAAATTCTGTTTACATGACTGTGATAAAGGAAGGAGGGTGAAATAATGGATTTGGACTTTCTTAGGGTGATATGTCCGGCATTGTGAGTTCTTGACATTACACGTATTAGCTTTCAGGTTTTTCAGATTGGGGGACCATCTTCCTTTGGTTATTGACTCTTCCGGAAAGAATTTGGTGGATGTGAGAGGGAGAGCCAAGGGGCAGGTCCAGGCATGGGGGAACCGAGGACCTGACCTAGGAGGGCAAGGGAAAGAAACGGTGAGAACTGAAGCAGAGGCAGATCGACACTCTTGGACCGAACGCAGCTCCTTAGGAAGCAGCTGCAGGTGTCAATCGGCCTGGGTTCTTTTCACACAAGAACCTGCATCCAGATCTTGACTCGGCTATTGAGTCAGCTATTTATTAGATTTACCATGAGAAAGTCACTTCATTTTTCTGAGTCTTGCTTCCCATGTCTTAAAAATGAGGAAAATAGTGCCATTGTGAAGATTAGAAGAGATAAACACTGATCATTCTTAGGCTTGTGCCTGACATATACTAAGCACTTGAAAAATGTTAATTTTCTTTCCAACCTTGGGGTACTTGCTTATTTTCCCCAGGGCCCAGGGCTTAATGGAGGAAGGTCTCTAAATGCAGAATTTGATTGTTTTCCCATTCTTCTTTAAAAAAAAATTTATTTATTTTTAGAGAGAGGGGAAGCAGGGAGAAAGGAAGAGAGACATTGATGGCTTTGCAAGACAATGCCCATCCAACTGAGCCACACAGGTCAGGGCTGCGCTCTTCTTTTAAATAAGCCTCACATGGTCTTCATTCGAGTAGAGCCAGATTGTGTAGATGCAGACCCAAGACATTTCAGGAGTGAATGTTCGGCAGGCTCTTCGTATTGTTCCCAGAAGGCAGTAGAGTTTGGTGAAAGAAACCTACTGCGATCTCGTAGGTTCTCAGTCTCACTGACTTGGTGGGATGCACTTGAGTGGGCGGCATGCTGTGCTCTCCATATAGACCATTTCAGGAAGATGGGGACTTCCTTTAGACCCTACCATCAGCCTGAATCTTCTAGCTAGTGTACCTTTACTTCTACTCCCTGTGTAAGGCCAGGGAGTTAGCTTTTGGTAAATGGAGCTTCCTTGATTTTTAACCTCATTTCCTTCCTCTTCATTAGGCTGAGTCTAACTCATCTTTCAATTTCAGATTACCGGTCAGGTAGCCAGGAAAACTTCCCTTATCTTTTTGAAGCAGGCAAGGCCTGTTGCTATATGCTATCTTAGTATTCTGTTCTTTTTGTCAGTGTTTATGACAATTATAAATAACAAATTATTTGTGTATATAGTACACTCCATGTCTTGTTCTCTGCTCTGTTTTTAGTGCCTTTGTACAGTTTTGGGGCATAAGAGGAGATCGATAAATACTCGTTAATTGAATGTACATGTAAATACACTGACCAGTATCAGAAAGGATGAATTAACTCATTAAGTGGGTTCTCACTTAAATTTAAAATTCTGCTTTAAAAATAAAACTTGGCTTTAGTTAAAATTCTAGGGCTTTCTGGATACTGTCCCATGTGCCATCATGCGTGCAGTAAACCTGTCCCTATGGGGGGTAGTTGTGGCACCACTGATTGCTTATTTTAGTTAGAGATGGGAAAACAGGGTGAGAGCTTCCTACCTTTCTAACATGGAACAACTTTTTGTACTCACTAAAAGCTAGTATTGAGTTTATTAAAAAATTCTAATTTACAGTTTATAAAATAGTGGAGTTTTACTCAACTCGGCTAACTTTATTGAGCCACTCTGCTCTGGGCCAGTGGTTCTCGAGCGTTAGTGTGCATCAGAGTCACTTCGGGGGCTTGTTCCAACATAGATTGATTGTAATTGGGGGCATCAACGTTGTCCTCTCAACAGCTGCTAAAACTACTATGAACTGAAAAGCACCATCAAATAATAGGATCTAATTGACACTTACAGAATACTCCATTAAACAAAAACAGACTATACATTCTTTTCCAGCGCAATGGAACATTCACCAAGATAGACCATATTCTGGATCTTAAAAAAAACATGAAGCGATTTAAAGAATACAGAATATGCTCTCTGCCCATAATATAAGAACGTGGCTAGAAATCACTAACAGAAGAACAACAGGAAAATCTCCAAGCACTTAGAAATGAAAGAAGATGTTTCCAAATAATACATAGGTCAGAGAGAAAATCTCAAAGGAAATTTAAAAATACATAAAACTGAATGAAAGTGAAAGCACAGTATCATAATTTGTGAGATGCAGCTAAAGCAGTGCTGAGAGAACTTAATGCTTACATTAGGGAAGGAGAAAACTCTCAAATCAATAATCTAACTTCCTACCACAAGAATTACACAGATGAAATGAAAAATAAACCCAGAGGAGATAGAGGGATGGATAGAAGATATCAAGGTAGCAGAGATAAGTAAAATTCATAACAGGAAAACATTAGAGAAATTAATGAAGCAAAAAGCTGGTTCTTAAAAAAAAATAAAATTGATAAACTTCTAGTAAGACTGACAAAGATAAACATAACAAATCACTAATATTTTTAGTGACAGGGAATATAATTATAGATTCTGCAACTATTAAAACGATAATAAGGGGTAACAATGAACAACTTTATACTCATAAATTTGACAACTTAGAAGAAATAAACCAGTCCCTCAAAAACTACAATCTACCAAGACTCAGCCAAGATGAAATAGACAACCTGAATAGACCTACAATGATGAAAGGAATAGAATTTATTATTTATGAACTCTTTTAAAAATATCCAGGCCCAGGTGGCTTTATTGAGAATTTTATCAACTATTCAAAAAAAAAAACATGAATTTTATACAATACAAAATAGAAGAGAAGGGATTATGTCCCAACTCATTTTATGACACTAGTTTTACACTGATAACCAAAACTAGACAAGTGCCTCTGAGAGACAGCTACAGACCCATAACTCTCATGAACTGAGGTATAAAAATCTTCAACAAAATTTTAACACATCAAATAGAAAGGTGTATAAAAGGAATAATTCATCACATCCAAGTGGGATTTATTCCAGACGTACAAGTTTGGCTCAACATCTGAATCTCAATCAAGGAATATACCGTCAACTGAATAAAGAATAAAAATCACACCACTATACCAATTTACTGACAAAACATTTGACAAAATTGAACTCTCAGTACACTAGGGACACAAGAGAACTTCCTCAACCTCAAGAAGAACATCAACAAAAATCTACAGCTAACACCAGACTTAATGGTGAAAGACAAACTGCTTTCCCTCTAAGATCAGAAACAAGTCAGAAACGCCTGTTCTCGCTATTCTTATAAATATAGCGTCTGAAGTCCTAGGCAGTGAAGTGAGGCAAGAAAAAAGAAACAATATACATGCAAATTGGAAAAGAAAAAATAAATCTGTCTTTAATTGTCAATGACATGATTGTCTATGTAGAAAATCCCACGGACTCGAAGACAAGCCAACCAACCAACAAACCAAAAATTCTCAGTATGAGTAAATGAGTTCAGTAAGGTGAACTCACAACACACAAAAATCAATAGCTTTTCTCCCTCCTGACAACAAACAAGTGGACACCAAAGTTAAAAAACATGGTACCATTTACAGTTGCTTCTCCTCTGCTCTTCTACCAAGGCCCTCAGGATCATAGAGCCTGGCTTTCCTTTAGCATTTGTTATCAAACATGTTAGCAGTTACCTCTTCTTGAAGTCTTCCATGCAGTGCTGGCCTGTCTCCAGTTCTTTAGGCACTCCAAGCTTCCCCGTCTTCCACAGTCCATCAGTAGGCTGGGCTTTAGTTGTCACAAAAGTGTTGGCTTTTCTTAAGAAGAGCAGTATGGGCTTTTGAGAATCACAGCCTCACCAGCCACCACCTCTCACAAAAATGACAGTTTCAACCCAACTGTAAGTGAAACAGAAACAGTGAATTCTGTGTGAATAGCACTAAAGATATGTGACTAGCACACTACTTCTGAACCTTTGTTTGGTCTTTTAGAAAGTGTACCTTTCAGAGTGGACTATTAGTAGAGGGAACTGTTCCGTGTCACTACCAGGACTTCCAGCATGTGGGCATGTAATAGGGGCATGATGGATGCTGGCTGAACCGAATTGAATTCTCTAGTCTTAGGGAAATCTTGTCATTGTAGGAAAATATAGTTGATTGTCATAAGACAAGATGTATTGCTTGCAAGTTCTTGTTGACATATTTGAGCAGAGTAAATTAAAATAACGTATTTGCCAACACAATGATCTGTGTTATTTTATTTTGTTTCCCCAGGAAGTTTACCAGGGCTGATTCTAAGTAGATTTCTGAATTCAGAAAACCGTGTCTTCGTTTCCTTTCCCTTGTGACCTGATACTTATCCCTTGGTTAGAGGCCACTGGACCGGTCCCCTTCCCTCACATTTGTCTAAATTTATAAATGTTCAGGTCTGATGCTCTGTTGTCCTAAGCAATTCTTGCTATTTACTAAAACATGACAATAAGATAAACAGTAGACAAGTCAGTTGTTTAATAAAACCAAATAGACTTATGTGTTCTCAGAAAAGGGTTAAAACCCCAGCCCCATTCCTTCCTCAGTAGCTCAATTGCTTTTAATTGCCAGCCAGAAGCAGTAGGGCCTTGGGATATGAGGAAACCCTTAGGGCTGGGGGACCGAGCATTGCTGATAACCAGAGTGGGTCAGTTGCTGGAAGAAAGTCCCAGAAACTTTACATGATGTAAATGTGATGATGATGATGGTGATGCATATTTAAGGCACACTTAGAGTCACACATTATCATAAGAACACTGTATATATTAATTCATCTAACTGTCTATGAGGTAGTTACTATCATGATCTCTATTAAACATCAGAGAGGTTAAGTCACCCACTGCTAAATGGCAGAACCAAGATACAAACATAGGTAGTTACCTTAAATGTAGGTCGTTATAGAATCCTAAAAAAAAAAAAAGTCATTTCTGGTCTCTCTAAATGAGCCTGGGATACCTTTCCATGACCTTTGTTGGAGGAAGCAGTGAGTAGGAGGAAAAGAAAGCCCATCATGAATAAAATAGAATTTTCTACCATCTGGTGGGACAGAGATTTTTATTTAGGTTCACAGAAAGAAAATAAAGAAATGTGCTGTTTCTTTTACTCCCGTTTTGTGGACCAAGATTAAAACATTTTTCAGATTACAAAATAACATTTTCTAAATATTAGCATTACCGCCAATGAATACGACAGTGGCCTTCAGGCTGCATGATTCATGTAACCTGGCGTTTGTCCTCTCCTCCGGTCTAGGCTGCCTGCTGACTCTTTCTAGCCAGGTGGTTCCCTGAGAGACCTCTCCCCCGCGGAGACCCCGCCCGGGAAGCCCAGCGAGACGGTGAGTGAGACCTTCGCTCGGCAGACGGATGCCATGGTAACCTGGTGAACAGGGCCAGTGGTTCTGAGCTAGGTGGCTGGACGCCGTAGAGGAACGGACAAATGCCGTTGGCATTCATTTGACAACTTCCCGGTGTTTTTCAGTATTTGAAGTATATCAGTAGACTAAAACAAAATGGAAAAAAAAAAACAACTTTTAAAGAAAATTTTCTTGCTATTCATCACCAGCTTGAGGGCATGTTTAGACAGCCTTTCTCAGGGAGAAATAGAAGAAGAGGGATAATTCCGGCGCGTCAAGCAGAAGGTTTCAGGACGAGGCGCACACTGTGACAGACAAGGCACATCGCTTTGCAGCCATGGGGGCTTCCTTGCAGTTCTCTGAATAGGGTGGAGTTTTTCCTACTTCTCAGGCTTTTGTCTAGCAATCGCTTCCTCCATCTTTTTTTAGGGCTGCTTCTTATCCTTTATGCCTCAGTTCAATGTCATTTCTGGCAGCCTTTTCTCTCCACTCTTTCAAAAATATGTTCCTTCTCCTATTGTACCTTTCAACATCCTGCTTGTTTTTTCCGCTGTACTAGTAACACCTTAAATCTTTCATTTGCTTACTTTTTAATCAGGTTACTTATTTATTTATTTGATCTGTCCTCCCTGCCCCCTGACCTATTATAAGCTCTATGAGATTAGAGACCATGTTTGTTTTATTTACTTTAGTACCCAGGATAGTGTTTTGCATAGAAGCATGTCACCCACTAATGTTTGTTGGTTAATGTATGAGCGAAGCCCTCAGAAGTCTGGATGTTTCATTGTAGTTCCTTTTTTCGTTCACTCGGCAATGCTGCACTTGGATAAAACACCTCTGTGCTGCTGCTTCGTTTTTTTTCCATTCAAATACATTTGTCTCCATTTTCTTGCCACCACTTCCCCCTGCCCCACCCACCCCCACCTCCGGCCACTTTGCTTCTTTTTATATTACTATGTTGATTTGGTTGGGCCACAGGCTGCAGCTCCCTTGGCCACTGACTCTATTTGCTCTGTGACAGCAGAGTATCCACCACAGCTTCTGCCTCTGGTTCTTAGTACTTAACCGGGCTCCTCCCAGCTTGCAGCTGCCCTCATTGTCAGCAGTGGCTCCCGCCCTTGTCACTGACTTGGCTGGGTCTTCCCTCTTCTCTTCTGCTTTAAATGCCTGTAGCCAATGAGTTGCAATTGAAATTAAATAATTTAATTGAACAAAATAAGCGATACTCCCACAAAAGAGAAGCGAGAAGCAGATCCCAAGATAATTTTATATCAGTAGCTCATCTTGATTTAACAATCTAAAATAATGCACACATTACTTTTTCAATACCATACTCCAGTTTGAGGCTTAACAAATCTACTTTACTATGGCCAACTTTTGAAAGTTTCTGTGGAAAAACATCTATGTTCCTCTCATATTCTTTAAGAAACATCAGAGTGCTCAAATTCTTTGCATCAACTTATGTGATGAGAAATATGTTTAAAAAAATTCATAAGGTACAAAAGGAATAGCAAGTGTATAGTAGAAAGCTTGTTCCCCCTCGCCATGGTAAACTATTACCATTTCTTCATGTGCCTTCCAGCCATATTGCCCAATCATGGTGGGGGGAAGAAGGAAAGGAAGAGATAGGATAAAGGACTCATGGACAACAGTGTGGTGATTGCTGGTGGGGGAGAAGGTATAAGGAGACTAAATGGTAATGGAAAAAATAATGTGATAAAGGTTAAATAAAAAAGGTGTCCCTTATTAAATCTCATTACAAGTTGCAAACCAAGACACTAATATTAAGAGATCATTTCTTATCTGAATCTCATGACTTTCTCAGAAGAGACTAAAGTCTTCATCACTAAATGTCTTCATTCTAAGGAGAAATTTGTGATTTTGAACTTCAGCTAAAAGGAAAAATCCTCCCCAAGATCACAACTTCCTCTGCTTTCTGCCTGAAGCTAGAGCACTTCTATTGTATTGTATCTGAACTGAGGTCATTAACTAGCTTCTGAGCTCTTTCAAAAGCCTCTGCCTCAATCAAGAATAGAATCATCCTTGGAAATTTACTCTTATCTTAGTTGATGTCCCTTCTGTGCATCAGATGGAGGCTTTACATTATGTTTTGGGGGAGCGGGTGGGCGGAGCAGCTGGTATGAGAAGAAGTGAGCAGCCTGAAAACAGTAAAACTGAGAACAGTGTAAGTACGCGCGCGTGTGTGTGAAAAGAGCAAGTGACACAACATGAAAATTTGCCATAGAAATTGTAAACCTTACAGTCTGTTCTCTAGAGAGAACAGTACAGTAAATGTGATAGGTAAAAAGTCGTGAGACCCTAGACACTGTGAAAGTCAAAACAGTAGAAACCTGAATTCATACTCACTAAGGCAAATCTGGTTACAAAGAGTTTCAATAATACATTAGAACATTATATTTTTGGTTGTTTCTTTTAGTATAATTCTATTTAAACCTTTAAATTTGTTCTGTGACCATCTGTTGTGCCCCTATTCCGTGGCAGGTCTGGGGATGGTGGGAATATAACAAAGAATCTGCTCTCATGGAATTTATTGATTGTCTTTAAATTAAAAAACACTGAGACTATTTTATAACTGCTGCTTTTATACAAGGAAATAACATCATCTCTTTATTTCAAGTTTTAATTATTAACAAATTACTTTAACATTTTGTCTTCTATAGAGCTACCTAATTTAAATCTTTGACTTAAATCTGAAATGCTACCTGAGATTGAAAGTCTAAATATCCTTTTTAAACATTTATATTAGCCCAGGACGATATGTGTAAATGGAGGTTATACCCAGTAATTTTTATCATTTTCATTGTATGAGACTTTCCTTTTTCTTCTATGTCATATAAAACTTATTAAATAATTAATTTGAATAGGTAATATATGACATTTTGCAATATTAAAAACATGCGCAGAGGTATGAATTATAAGAATAAGCCTCCCTCTTTCCTGCCTAGATTCTTCTCCCTGGAGGCCTTGTGTATGGGTTTCTTGTGTATTTTTCAAAAGATACTCATTACTTAAATACACACACACACACACACACACACACATATTGCTTTTTCGAACCCCAGAATTATAATACACATATTTTTTCTGCACTCCTTTGCTCAAAATATATTTCTTTTCATTCCATATCAGTTCGTGGAGAGCTCCTTTTAACAGATGCATAGGATTCCAGTGCATTAATGTATTGTATTGTATTTAGCCAGTTCCTTTGACAGACATTCAGATCCTTTCCAATCTTTCCAAATAATGCAGTGATGAATATCCTTGGACATGCATCACTTGGCAGATGTTCACATATATTGTAGGATACATTTCTAGATATGGAGTTTCTGGGTCAAATGTATGAGCACTTGTACTTTTAATGTATCCTGTCAAATTAGTCTCAGTATGAATAGTACCAATTTACACTTAGTAATATGTAACTACTTTTTCTTCAAAACCTTGCCCAAAGAATATATTATTAAAGTTTTTGATTTTTCAGTCTAATAGGTAGAAAATGATACCTCTGAGTAGCTTTAACTTGTGTTTCTCTTATTATTGATACAAGTGAGCATCTTTTCATATGTAAGAGTTAGTAACATTTCCTTTTGTATAAATCATCTGTTCATAATCATTGCCAGCTTTTCTATTGGGTTATAGTTTGGTGTTATTGACCAACATAGAGAGTGAAATTTAGCCCTTGTCTAATGCAAAATATGTTGCAAGTATTTTACTCAGTTTCTTTGTGTTGTAAACTGGCTATGGTGTTTTGTTTTTGCTGTACAGTGTTTTTATGTAATAGCTGAATTTATAAAACTTTTATTTGACATTGTCTAGGTTTTGTGTCATATTTAAAAAGCCTTCTTACTTCAAATGATACAATTATCTTTTTTATTTTTTAATTAATTAATTATTTTTTTCCAATACATTTGTCTCTGCCTACCTCCCTACCACTTTCCTTTGCCCCCTCTCTCCTTTCCTTCCTCCCTCCCTCAACTCTTCCGCTTTGGACAAACAATTATCTTATTTTTCTTCTTTTCATACTTGTATAGTGTTTGTTATCAGTATTGAAATATCTGAGACTTCTGGAACTTATTTTCATGTAAGATATGATACTAGGACAAAGGGAACTGTATTGGTCAGGACTAAGTTCTGCTGAGAATAATAAATAAGTATAAAATAATGATGTATTACCTAACATTGAGGTTTATAGCTCTCTCCCATGGATAGTCGGTCCAGAGCTTGTATAATATTCTATAGTATGAGAGATTCATGCTCTTTTTACCTCATTGCTTCAGAATGGCCTTCCATTTCTATGGTCACTTTGTAGTCTAGATGGCTATTGGAGTTCCAGACAGCATGGGATTCCAGCCAGCAGGAAGGAGGAAAAAAACTGAAGGAAGACCTATCCTTTTAAGGACACTTCTTGGAAGCTGCCCATACCAATTCTGAATACATCCTATTGGCTAGTACTTAAGTCACAAGGCCACAGTGAGCCATATGGGAATCAGGGAAATGAAGCCACGTACTCAGCTAAAAATCAGGAATTTTGTGACAGAGAAAGAAGGGGGAAAAATGAATAGCTTTGGCCATCAGCATAATTACACTAGCCCTCACTTTTAAATTTACAGACTTATTTTAGTTTTAGTCCTATGACTAGAGTCAATGCTCACAGTTCTATTTATTGGAGGTCTCTGTTTCTTGGTTTGTTTGTTCTCTAGTAGAATTTTCCAGAAAGATTCAGGGAGAAATGTATCCTTTGAATTTTTAAAATCCAAAAAGTTCTTTCTGTTATCTTTATATTTAAGACTTGTTTGGTTGGAGATTATATCCTTGGCTTACTTTTTCTTTTTTGAATATTTTTCAGGTATTTCTCAATTATGCATTTGTGTTGAATATTGCTCAGGAGAAGTCTAAGCTGATTCTGACTTTTCTCCATATATGTGGCTTGTGCTTTCCTGCCTCAATCCATAGCAGGGGTGTCCAGCCTGTGGAACTGTGGGCTGCATGCAGTCCAGGGTGGCTGTGAATGCAGCCCAATACAAAATCGTAAATTTACTTAAGACATGATTAGGTTTTTTTTTGTGATTATGTGTTGCAGTGTATTTAATGTGTGGCCCAACACAATTCTTCTTCTTCCAGGGTGGCATAGAGACGCCAAAAATTTGGACACCCCTGGAAGGGTTCTTTATTTGAAATCTTTTCATTTCACTTGTATATGTTTGCGTGTTATGTGTGTTAATTTTTGCTAGACAGAGTGTATCTTTAAGTCTTTAAATCTTATTTGATTTATTCTGTTTTTTGACTTATAACTTAAAAAAATAAATAATTAAAAAAATAAATTTCTCAGGGTGACATTGTTTAATAGGATGATATGAGTTGCAAATGTACATTTCTATGATACGTCATCTGTATATTGCATGTGTGGCCACAACCCAAAGTCAAACCATCTTCTGTCACCATTTATTTAATCCCCCTTCCCCGTAACTCTCCCCTTCCTATGGTAACCACCATTCTGTTGTCTGCGTCTGTGAGTTTTTGTTTTTCTTGTTTATTCATTTGCTGCTTTTAGTTATGTATCTCACATATGAACGAAACCAAATGGTTCTTAACTTTTTTCTGTTTGACATTTCACTTAGTGTGATATTCTGGACTTCTAACTTTTTAAAAATTTACTTTGTTTCTCTTATTTAGAGAATAAATAAGACTTATGATGGGTCTCCCTTTGGTTTTGCTATTAGTCATGTCCTCTCTACTCTTTATTTGCATTTTTTCACTTTTCTTCTTCCATCTATTTTATCCCTTACTGTGTTTCCAGCAGTGTCTTACTGTCTCAAAACGAGTCTTCATTTCAGTGGTGGTTTATTTTCTTTTTTCTTTCTTTCCTAAGGTCTTGCCAGGTCACTTTTGTCTCTTTCTGGTATCTTGCCAACTTTTCTAAACTCTAGTATCTTTTCTTTGAATTCTTATTTTATAAAAGTCTTTATTACTTATCTAATATATATTTTTGATATCATAAAGAGTTTTAGTCATAATTTTCATGGACTCTTTGGCTACATTTATCTGGTATTTGAGTTTCATGTGCAATTTTTTCCCCCTGTTATTTTCTTCTTCTTCCTTTTTAACGCAGTACCTTAGCATAGTTCTGATGGTGGCTCATTTTAATTATTGATAAAGGTGGGCCAGCTCTTTGTACTACGGAGGAGCCAGGGCTGTGTCTCTGAGTTGCAGGCTCGCAAAAAAGATGTACCTGTGAAATTTCTTACGGGAGCTCCCTAAATGATGATGGTGGGCTTCGCACTTCAAAGTTGCCCACTTTGGAAAACTTCATTGCTTCATTGGCTTTGTTTGAAATGTTTTCTGGAAGGCATTTTCTTCTTCGCATTTCTCCATTGGGCCTTTGCAGAAACTGACAGGAGGCAGAGCAGAGCAGTTATTAGAAATCAAGCCCTGGAGCCATAGTCCCAGAATTTGATTCCTGACTCTTACTAACTAGCTGTGTGAACTCGGGCAAGTTACTTAGCTTTTCTGTGCCTCATTTTCCTCATCTGCAAAATGAGGTGTAACAGGACTGATGCCATAGGGGTTATGTGAGTATAAAATGCATTATTATATGTAAGGAGCTTAGAAGAAGGTCAGCAAAAAGGAAAAAATGGCAACTTTGCTGCCATTTGAAAACTGGAACTACAGAGTGAATGATTTTCTTTTATACTTTAGACTTGCTGTTCCCGTTCCTTTCCCCTGCTCCTTTCTGTTCTGTAGGGTTTATAAAACATTTTCATTTTGGTTAAGAAGCAATTTGGACATTTTTCTTTAGCTTGTCTAGACTGACAGCCTCCAGCTGTGTTGCTAAGCAGTTTGTGGATGGCCATGTAGTTACTTCTAGAAGAGAGCAATGCACTGCCAAATGTTGTCCCTCCTTAGAAGCTCAGAGGTCCTTCTTTTTGCTGCTTTGCTCCCTCTCTTGGGTGTTCTCTTTTGAATAGAGTTTACTTTCTCCTGAATTCAGACACAGAATATGGTTATTAGATTTAATAGTAAAAAAAGACAACTCTTTTTTATCTGAGTATTCAAAATTAAATTTTGAGAAAAATATTCTCACACAAAACATGGATATACACTAAAAGGTAGAGTAGCAATCTTTTGGTGGTAGGGAGATGGGATTTTAATTTTAATATGCTTGTCTCTATTTTCTAACGTCCTACAATGCACCTATGTGGGACATTTTTTGAAAATGTAATAAAAATTATAGATCAACTCAAATTTATGGAAGTTGTGACCTTATTATTCTATTTAAATAAAAAATTATATAATTTTGAACTTGATCCTAAGAGAGGGAAACTTAGAAATTCTTCAGTCTGGAGGGAGAAGGCAGAATACAACAAAATTGAATTTTTAATAAAGTCTCTTTTTTTACTCCTAAATTAGTTAAAATAGATGGATGAAATAAAAATAACAAGTGTTTTTGTCATTTTATAATATTATCATAGTAAAGTTATTCCTCTGCATTGGCATCAGTAATTCAAATATTCATATATTGGAACTTGGTCCTATGTGGCAGTATGTACGTGAGAAGCTCCTGATAAATACTCTTCTGTCAGGAGGAGCGGGCTGAAAGGAGGCTTTGTTTGGACGCGCGTGGCCGTGGGGGCAAGAGGGACTGCGGCAGGGCCTGGGGAACAAGGTTTGTGTCTTGGATGGAAGCCTTTCTTAAAGGCCGTAGAAATCAATGAAAGTTGTTTATTAAAGGAGATTATATGATCAAAGGAAACTAAGCATACTTTTCCCTTGTAATTATTTGATTTTTACATCCCAAAAGTGCATGGCGTTTGTAACATGGGCACCTATTGAGAAGTAGAATGTGTAAAACTGAGTTTATAGGGAGCACTTCGCTGTAAACTTAATCCTCAAAAATTAACATTGTTTAAGGACTTAAACAATTGTCAATTCGAATTTACCACTGTTTCCAACAGTGGTGATTGACACTCTAATCATGATCCACTGTGCTTATCTGAGAGTATTAGGTCTGGGAAAAAGGATGAATTTTGGAGATAGATTATTATTTGAATATTAGCTTTGTCATTTTACTAGTTCTATCATTTGGTGAAGTTAATCTCTGAATTTTAGCTTCTTCAACCTTTAAAATGTGGAAGTAATTTTCATCTCAGCACAATGTCTGTCATACATAAACGCTAAATGAATTAAAAGTAATTCCAAACCAAAAAACCCAAAATCAAAGAAACTGAGGGGTAAGTTTTATGAATAGGGGAAAATTAACCAAAGGAAGTTAACATAGTGTCTTTCTTTTGTTTTCCATGTACCAGAGACACTTCCACTTAAGATGTTGTGCAAAAATAGTTTCTGTGCATATTCCCTTCTTCAGACTGAGGTTTTCAAGAGCAGGGAGAGTAATTTTATTTTTATGTACTCATACCTAGGACAGTTGCTGGCATGTAACACACAATCAATATTTCTTGCACTGAACTGAACTTGACTACTATTACCTATTTCCCATGACAAGCTGCTATATTGTGTATGAGAAAATGGCTGAACAAGTATCTCTCAATTTTGGTGTATGTTGGTGATTTTTTTAAAACTTAAAATAGTATATGATGGACACAACATTCCACATCAGGAAGGAGTCTGGGGAATACCTCAAAGAGAGATGCTGTCTAAAACTGAGGGCTTTAAGGACAAGCATCCTATGTACCAAGATACTTTGGACTAAGGAAACAAAGATGGCATAGAATGTGAATCTTAAATGGAAAAATTGCCATGACAGACATTCTGCTTCACCAATGTGCAATCAAGCTGTTCTTCACACAGGCAAGTCTTCTGGGTAAGAAACAGAAAGGATTTCTTTTCATCCTTCCTTCTAGATGTGCTAGGTGCTAAATGTGCAAAGGTGAACATCTCAACCTCTACCCATCCCTATGAGCTGGTTGAATGTAAAGTCAGGGTATGAAAATCTCTTACAATGTTCCATTCTGCTTTTGTCAAAATAATCTTTAAGTTTTTCTTTAAAAAAATTGTATTATTCCTTTTTCCTTGCCCTAAACATCATTGAACACATGGCTCAGCCAAAAAGTGTCCCCTCTCCCACCAGCTCGATCATCACAGTTCTGGTGCAAGAGCCATATTACAAAGATCATGGCCAATTGCTACTGTGGTCATTTTTTTGAAGATGGAGGGAATTATGAGTAGATTTAGTTTCTTTTCTTTGTGCATGTCTGTCTTCTCCAGTTCTACAAAGTAAATGGGTGCTAATTTTGCAATTAAACACATTATTTAAAAAAAAGAGAATCAGTTCCCTCTGAAAAGTCCTGATTGTCCTCTTTTAAACATTTAAACTGAAATACTCACATTAACATTTTAACGCAGAAACCTAAGTTCTCCCCCCCACCCCCCGAAACATTAATGTGTCATACCCACAGCTTTCTGGGAGACGATAGAAGACGGGGAGGCTCCCAAGGCCTAGCACGACTTATGCCCAGTAAGATCGCTGCTCCATCTGAGGGCCTTTCACAGTCCAGAATGTTGAGAGATGCAGGATTTATTCCAAATGCCACATGAATCTGTGGACCTTGACCCAGTAATCACATTTCTTGACAGGGGCTGCTAGCTATTTTCTGAGAAGCCAGTTGGTATTAATTAATATTACTATTTTCTTGTCAGATGCTTTTGACACTTTATAAAATTCAGTAGCTAGCTAGCTCTTTCCCCAATTCTCTTTGCTGTGTTTCCATTAATTTATTTTGGAACTGTTAGAACGGTTGCCACATTTTTTCAGTGTGGCAGAATGGGTTTTATTTTTTTTGTCTTCTATTTTCAGTATAGTTTTTTTTTTCTTGTGGTAAAATTGATATACATGATTACATATGTCAGGTGTACAATGCTGTAATTTTATTATTTGTACATGCTACCTGGTGTTGTTCATTGCTGTAAGTCTAGTTACCATCCCTCATCATACAATCGATCCCCTTTACCCACTTTGCCCTTCCTCCAACCCCCTGGTAACTGGGAGCTGGGGGTAGTTGCTAGAGGCAGTGGATGGGTGAAATGGGTAAAGTGGATCAAATGGTACAAACTTCCAGTTGCTCAATAACTAAGTCCTAGTGTTTTAATAGTGCATAGCGTGTGGCTATATTTCACACTGCCCTGTATATTTAAAAGGTGTTAGGAGAGTAAATCTTATAAGTTCTCACCACATGGAAAAAATTATAGTTACATGTGGTGATGAATGTTAACTAGACTTATTGTGGTGATCATTTTGCAATATAGACCAATCCCAAATCATTATGTGGTATGCCTCAAACTAATATAAGGCAATATGCTGATGCTATCTCAATTGAGAAACAAAGAGTTTGGGGACACCGGGTGAAGGGAGATGGGGCTGTGAGGCTTGGTGAAAAGAGTCCCTGGAGGAAAGTGAGCATTTGGGAATTATGGGAAATATTTGGAAATTTTCCTCTTATTAGGTCAGTCTAGTCTCCACAGCCACAATGGTGACTGAGAGGCTGCTTTTTGGGTCCAGAGCGGAGAACGTCGCCATCATGTAGGAATGCTGAATCTGAGTGGTGTGTTGAGAAAGGCGCTGGCAGGGAGTCAGCCGACCGCCCAGTCCTCGCTGCTCACTGACATCTGTCTGTGGGGCCTCGGCTTCCCTGCCTGTCTAAGGAAGGCAGTGGACTGAACAATCTCTCAAGACCTCTCCTTCTGTCAATGGTTTTTGGTGCTGTTGTACCCTCATTACTAAGAACAAGAGCTTCATCCATCCATCACACATCGAATTGGTTGGTAGAAGTTCAATCTTATTTTGGTTTCAGAAATATGTAACACTGTCTTGTTTTGGTAATATTTTCTTCCTCTCTAGGGCAGATATAGTATAGGATGAAAATGAAACAAAACCTGTGAATAGAAGTGAGAAGAGTTGGACAGTGAGTCAGGTGGCAGAATATCTGAAGGCTTCTTGCCGACACAGATGGTCGATGTAAACTGTTGTGGCAGGGAGTTTCTGCCAGACGTCCCATGGAGTTTATTACTAAATGTGGGATCAGTAAACTTTTTAAAAACATACTGTGCATGTAAAATTATTTAAAATACTGCAAGTGCAAAATCCTTTTGTTTCAGCAATATCTAACCCTTCCCTTCTGCTTTATAAATAATTTAGATTAAAATATCAGCTTTGGTGTTGAGCAATTTTATTATCTTTCATGAAAGTTTAACTTTTATAGAGCTGTTGAGTGACTCATTTGGAAAAGTTAAAGTTCTGACTGTGTGGTGGGCCCTGGTTCCAGAATATGTTTTATTTGACTCTGTAATTTAAAAAAAAGACATAAATACTTTAAAGGACAATTAAGAAGTATAAAATTAATATCAGACACTGGAATATAATGAAAGGATATTATGCCACAGTGTGTGGTCTGAGTAAAAAGCATTAAAGTTGCACCAGCTGCTAAACTCAGTGTTAAAGTATAACAGTTAATCTTAAAATATAGGAAACAACCATAATTAGGGAATGGTTATGTCAGGCAACCTTGCAGGTGGAAGCAGAAATTTTATAGAACATTAAAAACATTTCAGTGTTAGAAATCCCAGCTACAGAAATTTGTAATTGAATACATGCTCCTTTTCCTTTGTATATAATAGCTAATATTTACAGTTTATGAATATTTTCACATGTTATCTAGTCTAATTGCTAAACATTTCTTAAAAGGCACGTGGGACATATTATTGCATTAATAGCTTCACTTTCAAGATGAAAAATTGGGTTTCAGACCATCTAATGGCTTGCCCCAGTGAAAAGCAACCAGCAAGCAACATAACTAGTACTTAAACCCTGTTTCTATTGAAAGAGCCTGTCTCATCAGCAGCATATGAAAGCTCCACAAAAGAGCATGTAGGCGTCCTCATTTTGTCCTGGAACGAGTTGTAGACACTAGCACAATTTTGATCTTCTGGCCCAAAATTTTACTTTTGGCCTCCCAGGTCACTCCTACTTAAGTAAGTAGTCCATTATTGATATTATTGTATCTCCTCTCTGGGTAAATTTTATTTGAGGTGTGCAAAATAAAATAAATTTGCCAAACATCTTGCCCAAGCTGATGGTAGTTTTAACTTCTCAATGTGTTGAAGATGATGTGTTTCCTTTATTCAACTTGGTCGAAGGAGCTTCCCCCTACTTTTATATGTACATATGTAAAGAAAAAGAAAAGAATAGAATAGGGAATGTTGGAAGAGATTCTTAGGTCATCGAGCCCTACCTCCTCTCCACTGCAGAGATATGATGCACAGGTCTTTGGCAGATATTTGTCTAGTTTACCATTTAAAAAGGTTATCCACTGTTTTTTGGTGGGACAGTAGTAATTATTATTGACTTCTTTTTCAAAGCAAACCCAACACTGTCTCTTAGTAAATTCCTTCCATTGGTACTTGTTCCACCTGCTAAAGACCTTCAGAATTAGTCTAAATTCTTGTTCTCATGAGACTCTTCTCTTGTTTGGTTCTGTTTCCCCGCTCCAGACTCATTTAGTTATTCTTGATAATATAATTCTTTACAATGTTCTTCATGAGGGTTTCTAGACCCTCTACTTTCTGGTTTCCTGCCTTGGAAGAGTTTGTCAATGTGTCCCTTAAATGCAGAATCCAGAGTTGAATAGAGTCACCTGGATGCAATCAGACCCAGCAGTGGCATTACTGACACTCTTGTTCTGGACACAAAGATTCTATTAATTTTGCCAAAGATCAAATCTGATATGTTGTGCCTTGTCAGAAGCGTGGCTTGTCGCATTGCTGTGGTTAACAAAAGACAATAGATTTTTTTTTGCCCTACACAATTGCTCTTTTGCAGATCTGCGGCATTTTGAGCCTCCAACCAGTTTTCATTTTGATTCTTAGTATAGTACTTCATATTGATTTGTATTAAATCTTATTATGCTAGTTTTGATCTATTATTTTAATGGTTTGATGTATTAAATAGCTTTCTCAAATTTGTATTCTAGGAAGATTTTGTAAGTATACTTTAGATGCCTTTATTTAAGTTGATAAAATGTTTAAGAGGCAGAGTTGACTATAATATTCTACAAAACACAACTAGAAACTTCTCTCAATATTGACAAAAATGTATTAGTACTCTGAGTTCATTTCTCAACCAAGAACAAGACAGTCAGAATGATCAAACTATTCCCTAACCCTTCCTGACTGTCTTTGGTTTTTGGTTTCTTGTACAATCCTTTATATAGCACAGATACCTGACAAACTTTTGTTGAATTTGATTTGGATGTCTGTTTGTGACTTCTCAGCCTTTTGAGCCTTTGGTTCTCTGCAATCAAACAAAATCTTAGACACATGTGAGAGGACAACTCTTGTTACTCATCCTTCAGAAACTTTTCCTCTATTATCTTCGAGCTACATTAAATCTTTTTTTAAAGATTTTATATATTTATTTTGAGACATAGGGGAAGGGATGAAGAAAGAGAGGGAGAGAAACATCTATGTGTGATTGCTCTCATGTGCCGCCTACTGCAGACCTTGCCTGCAACCCAGGCATGTGTTCTGACTGGGAATTGAACTGGCAACCCCTTGGTTCACTGGCCAGTGCTCAATCCACTGAGCCACACCAGCCAGGGCTAAATATTAAAGTCCTATAGCTTAAGTTGCTTACATCACACATCTGAGCATTAACTATGGGCTCCTTTGTGCTATTATCAAAATGTTTATGGGTGTAGGTATATATCTGCACAGCAATACCTATTTTTCTTTTTTTAATTTTTAAATTGTTATTCTTTATAAATCCTCACTCAAGGACATGCTTATTGATTTTAGAGAGAGGAAGGGAGAGAGCAAGAGAGGAAGAGAAACGCTGATGCCAGAGAGAAACATAGATCAGTTGCTTCTCAAATGAGGAATAAACCCACAACCTAGGCTTTTGTCTTGACCGGGAATCAAAACTGTGACCTTTCCGTTTATGGCATGATGCTCCAACCAACGGAGCCACACTGGCCAGGTCTAACTATTTTTCTTTTTTTCTTTCTTTTTGCTCCTGTGCAATATTCTCATCTTATTATAAAGCACTTATAATGAGACTCCATTTTGATCACATTTGATTGTTTCAAGCTTAGTCATCCGACCCACTTGGAACAGTCAGAATCCTTCCCTGGGAATTTTGGAAAGTGAGAAAGAGGTGGCTAGCTCTCTCTTGGAGTCTAATTTTGTAAAATGAAAAGCTTGGGAATTTGGCTGCCTTCATGCAGGCAGAGGATATGAGTATATCTGCGGAAGAGAGAGAGACAGGGACAGTGGGAGAGAAGGACAGAGAGGTGAAACAGCCGTACAGAGAAAGTAGCCACTGCAACTGGAAAGTTCGATGGAATTTAGTCCCTGGACCCAATGTCCCCAAGACCCAGCCACATTTCTCTGCTTGGCACCCATAAGATACCATTTAGTAAGTTCTTCTTTTTTAAGCTACTTCAAATTGTGCTACTTCAATACTTAAGACAGGAATTTTAGAGTTGTCCATAGGCAACTCTAATAAGTGAAGACAGGGTCTTTTTTGTGGCTGGATTTTGCACTGCGTGAGTTTTGACTCACAGAGTGTATTTAAAAAAAAACTACAGTAGTATTGAGAATTTTAAAAATTAGGAAGATTTTTATTCACTGGATTTCTGGTTTTTCTTGAAAAGTCAGAAGATCTAGCAGCACTGGGCTGACATCCTACCAGGCCACAGAGGCTTAAGCAAGAAGCCAGTTGTCTCCTTTAAAAGGAGAAGACACTGTTTTGTTTTAGGGTTCACCATCCCATACTTAGTAGAAGAGGAGGCCAAAACGAGTTGCCATTTCACATCACATACATACACATGTTCACATATATAAATAATTTTTCTTAGCAGTAGTTTTAAGAATGAGAAAAAATGAAAAAAATGAGATTGGTAAAGCCATGTGTTTAAAGGCAAATTTCTTTGTCTTTACTTTTCTTGCACTTGCTTTTCTTACCTTATTTATTTTACCTGCCTCGCACCCTCATACACATGAGTCTGAAGAGAGAGGCGCTTCAGCAGAATGAAGACAAGACCAGGCTTACCTAGAGAAATGGCCGATAAAATTACCTGTGGCTGGGAATGGCAATGAACAGCTAGAGAAATTGGTACTTAACATTCAGTTTAAACTTTTTTACCACCCTGATTACCATCTACTATCCTCAGTCTTCAGTAAAGGTAGGTTATATGTAATAATCTTAGGTTAAAGGTGTTTGGTGGAATAAAGGCAAAGGTACTGGAACAGTAGCAAGTACACAGAGGTCTCCAGTGAGCCGAGAACAATGGTTAGAAGCCAGGTGGCAGTGAGGAGGGCTGAATCAGACATAGGCATGAGGAAACGCAATTTCCCAAAAGATACTAGGAAATGGCAACAAGATTATTGTGAGGGCTGAGTGATGCAACTAGGTAGAATTATTTTATTTGACATTAAGTGCAATTACTTGAATTACTAAGGTGTGTCTTTTACTGCTTTGTAATTTTGGTTTAATGTCGTCTCTTGGGTTTTGCGCTAACAGTTATCAAATACACACTTGCACACATTTACATATACGGTATTCAGATTCCTGAGAAATATCTGATTGGATGAATCAGTCTCTGTCGAGGACACAATGTCTTCAGTGGCTTAGTGGCCAGTTCTCCCTGCCCAGATCCTCATGTACAAGTTGCAGGCCAGTGCTACAGTTGGCGGGTATTGGGCCAGATGTAGCCAATGAGTAGGTTCTCCTGGGCAAGTTTCCTGAGAGTATAGTAAAACTTTAGCAGCATTGTACCTCCCATTATTTTACTTCATTTTGTGAAATTTGCTATGTAAGGTCTTGTCCAACTTACGTTAATTATTTTTTGGAAGTTGAATGAGGGGAGTACCATGAATAAGTTTAAAAAATCTAGACTAAATATCCTGTTGTCTATTTTTAGCTTCCATAAACTCAAGCATGATTATCATAATTTCAAGATTATTATTTCTTCACATTTCTTCAGTTTTTGTCAGAATGGAGACTAATATATTCCTAATATACTTCATTCAAAGACCAAAAGACTAAAATCCGTTATGTCCAAGCAATTTCATATTTTATATACTTCACCTTCTTCATGTTATATAAGCATGCATAAACGTTGTCAGAAAGAATCACTTATGTGCTCCAATATTTAATTTCTAAACTGAGCATCTAGAAGGAAACTTTCAGGAACATTTTGTTTGAATAAGAATTAATAAGCCATGACACAAAAGCTTATTTTAATTTTACATAATGCTTTTAGTCCACTTAAAGTATGCTTTACCTGATCTCATAATTTCTGTTTATTAGAGTACTGTCCAGAGAATATTAATTGTGAATGAACAAACATTGAGCCATCTTTTAACATTTTTGCTTCAAATGAGCAATGAAATGTGAAGCAATTTTGTATTAATATCTCAGGCACTTCCTTGTTGAAGCAGCTTTGCTTGTAACCAAAGTACATTTAGGTCTACCTCACCACCTGCCTAGTGTTTATCAATAATAATTGGACTGCCTACCCACCAAGTGCAAAATGAAATATTTGAAGGTCAAGTTGAATGATAACATATACAAGGGGGAATAACAACAACAACCACAAAATAGAATTATCCTTTAGGGGACAGACTCCTTGTAGTACAGGCTTTCCCTGCTTGGTGAGTGTGTTCTAGGAACCCATTGGTATCAGTGTTCAGCTGGTGGTGTTGTGAGAGGCAGTGTTTGGCTTCAGTGACATTTTTTTGAAGACTCAGCATGTTTGCCCATTTCGTGATGGGTGGTTTATGAGTGTACCTGCCCACACCATGCTGAGTGTTCAGCAGTTTTTGACCAAAAACGGCATGACCCCCATGCCCTACCCTCGATATTCACCTGATCTCATTCCCAGTGACTTTTTTGTTTGTTTGTTACCCCGGATGAAAAAAGTCCTCAAAGGGAAACATTTTGCCAATGTGGGAGAGGTAAAACAAAAAGTGGCAGAAGCACTAAAACGTATCAAAATTGACGAGTTCAAAAACTGTTTTGAGCAGTGGAAAGAACATCTCGATAGGTTTATTGCATTGAATGGAAAGTACTTGGAAGGTGACTGAAGTTTAAGCATGTAAAAACAAATACACATTTTTAAAAAAAATAAATTCCATTTTTCGGTCCCCTCTTCTATTTCCAAGCTTAATGTGATATTCGAAGCTGGTATGTGATCTTGTCTGCTTTTCCCTGACACGCTTCTTTAGCAAGCAGCAGTGCTGACACGGGGCATCTGAGTGATAGTGTTCTCTCTCTAGTAAGAATGTGGAGACCAAACATGGATAAGCACTAATAATGTTAGACTTGCACTTCAGGAAGCACAGGTGAAATGACCACCGAGGAAGCTACGAGGCCGGGGCAGCAGCTAGGAAAAATATGCTGCTTAAAACTGTAAAACAAAGTGTTCAATGACATGATGATTGCTTTGTAAGGAACTGGGTACATTTTGCAAAGAAATGCAGAGTTCCTGCGAGTTTTAAAAATGTGGTGAAACAACAAAGCGGAAGAAGAATATCTTGGCAAGTTCTGGAGGAGCGTGGGGAGCGGGGTGGAGGTGAGGATGGGGAGGTGCAGTTCAGCCTCTGTGTTACTTACTGGTTTAGATTTGTCCACAGATATTGTCATTGTTTTAGTTTATGCTTATTACATGTCACCTGAGACAACTTCAACAGTTATTATGATCACCAATTAAATTTAAAAGTGTAATTTGGGGCAATAATATAAAAAGTGTTGTTTACTTATGTTTAAAAGACTTTTAAATTAAAAAAAATCCTTCTGACTGTTAAAGAAAGTGGAATCTGTAGGCTGTTCAGAGTTTACAGAAAATAGTCATCCACTTAAATGAGGAGACAAAACTCCAGCAATATTATAATAAGAAAGAAAAATCAATAAAAATTCCTGGATTCAGAGTACTCATTTTCAGAAACAACCTCAGAAAAATAGCAATCATGCCTATTCCCCATCCTCCAATCCATAAACTCTATTTTTTGTTTTTCACTTATTGGATTGGGGCAACTCAGTTTTTCTCATCAAATTGTCTATTGTACTAAAGTAAAGTAACATGTTTTCTAGCTAATGGTTTGTGCTTGTTTTTAATTTGACTTTTATATATGTAAATGTATTTTATATCCCACATTAGAGAGTAATGAGAACTGCTTAAGAAGAGAAAGCAGTCTGAAGCTGAGACACTTGGGTACAAGGAACATACCTTATCCACTGTTGTGCTTTCGCCGTTCTCCTCTCCTCGATTACAATTACCTGCAGTCCGAAAATGTAAAAATGAAAATTCCAGAAATAAAGAATGCGTAAGTTTTAAATTGCACGCCATTCTGAGCAGCACAGTGAAATCTCCTGAGTCCCCCGCCGCGCTCAGGGGACATGACCCACCCCTTTGTCCAGCGTCTTTACGCTGTGGACGCAGCCCCATCGCCCGTCGCTGTCTCGCAGTGCTTGTGTTCAGGTCACCCTTGTTTCACTTACTAATGGCCCCAAAGCACGAGGCTAGAGCTGCTGGCAATTCGGATACACCAGAGAGAAGCTGTAAAGTCCTTCCTTCTGTAGGAAAGTGAGCGCAGGACAATAAGGTATTTTGAGAGACAGAGAGAGAACCACACTCATATAACTTTTATTACAGTATCTTGTTATAATTGTCCTATTTCATTATTAGCTATTGTTGTTTACCTCTCACTGTGTCTAATTTATAAGTTGAACTTTATTATAGGTATGCTTCTATAGGAAAAGACAGTACATAGAGAGTTTGGTCTGTCTGTGGCGTCAGGCATCCACTTGCCATCTTCTAGTGCATGGCCCAAGGAGAGGGAGGGACCACTGTACTTGTTAGAAGATCCATTTGCATTCCTGAGCCAAACCGTGAAGATATCCTGATTACATTTCAATTTGGGAAAAAAAAAAAAAAATCTACGATCAACATTTGTAACCCACTTACATGCTGGCTCTTAAAAAAAATTTTTTTTTTGTAGGTAACCTTCCTACTGCTTATGTTACTCATTCTCCCCATTTGTGTTCGTCCATTTTCTTTTCTTCATGAGCTCTCTTCTCTTAGTATTGAATGATTATTTGAAATTTCATCTCCTATATCAAGACATCAAGTTTTTAGCATAGTAATCCAGACACAAAATCATCCTTGGATAAATATTTGAAATCATGAGTGATGGTAATTGCGCAATAAACACTAAAACGGAAATTGAGCACTTCACATCTCAGTGATTTCTGAATTTTATGTTCTGCTAAAATCAACACGAAGTGACGCTTAAACTTTCAGACTTGTAGGCAAGGGGACCTGGTTTCTGGTCTTTGCTCTGCCTCTAGCGCAACTCGTTGTACTGTTGTTTTTAGCCTCATTGGGCCTGTTATTCTATTAGTAATATAACAGGAATTGGTTTGGTGGCTCACTGTATTCTTATTATGAAATTGTATGGTTCTATTTAAGACTAATTTCTCTCTCAGTAATCTTCGGTCTTTTTTATCTCAAACATTTTTTTTCTCTTTGGGGTAGATTCTCCTTACTTTGGAGGGCAGGAGAGGGGCAGTCGGCCTCTTTGGGGTACCTGGGGGGTGGGAGTGGGGAGAAAGGAAAAGATGGAACCCACTGAGGGCAAACTTCGCTTGGTCCACGGTTTTTCCCAGGGCTCTGTGTGAGTGAGATCCGTGGGAGAGAAACTTGAGGAAGTAGAATAATGGAACCACAGGAATGTTAAAATGATTCTGCTTTTCTTTTGTCATAATAAAACCTTGTCTTGCTACAAGCTGTGTGCTGAACCATATTGGAGCCAGAGGCAAAAGGAAAAATCAGTAACACTAAGCCTACCTTCATTTAAATTTTTGATCTAGTGTTCATCATGTATGTGTTTGTATTAATTTATATATTTTTAAAAAAATATTAAGATATTATTTATCTTGATTCATTACTGAGATATTTTGGAACCCATTAAATTTTTCACCCAAGGAGGGCAACCTCACTTGCTTTTTCCTCTATAAAAACATTTTTTTTTCGTTTTAAAAAAATATTTATCTGCCTCTTAGGTTGGCAATGTAAGGGGGACACATTGAGCGTGTGCCCTCTAGTGGGGTTCTTGCTCTGAGGGCTTCAAACACCAATCAGCTTGAAACTCCTCCCCTTGGGACCCATAGTAGGTCAAAAAGATATATGGAGTGCGGTTTTCAAAAATGCCATCTTTTGGTTGTAATCATGTGAAGTTCACATTCCTAGTAACCATTAAAGTGTAGACTTAGTGGAATTATTCCTGAAATTTAAAAGAAAAGATTAATGCAGAAGAAATTCTTTCTATGGGCAAAGCAAAACCACACCACTAAATGAGACAATCAATCTGCCAGAAGCAGGAAGAGCAGCCTGCAATTGCTCTGGGAAATGACATGGGAAAACTTGTTAAAGGAGGAAAAAGGCTGGAAAGCGTAACCACAATCTGGTGAGGGAGAAGGATCTGAGTATTTAGGGGAACAGAGAACACCTCGCAGGGTATACGTAGGGTGACTCATAACAGGCCTTGGACGTGTTTTCTTCCATCCAACCAAAATAATGCTTTTCCACAACCCTAGCATGGAAAATGGAAATAATAGGGGCTAGTGAACCAAAAGGAGAAATATGTACGTAATTACACATCGGTGTAATAGGAAAAAATAAAATAAAACCAAGTGTTAAAATGAGGACCATTTTACAGTCCATTTATAAGAGTCAGCGGGACAGAGTGACAAGATGAAAGATTACACAGACTTGCCCCTTGAGATACGAGCTGGTGCCTTATTGCGTCCTTCTCTTTTGGGCTGTTCTGAGGCTTTAGAAAACATTACTTAAAAAAAGGAAAAAAACCCCCTGCTGGTGGGAACGTAAATGGTACAGCCTCTATGGAAAACACTTTGGTGGTCCCACAGAAAGTTATACAGAATTACCATATGACCAAGCAATGCTACTTCTAGGTAGAAATCCAAATGAACTGGATACAGGGACTCGAACAGATGTGTGTACACCAGTGTTTATTGTGACAGTATTCTCAGGAGCCAAAAAAAGAAAAACAATTCAAATGTCCATCAGCAGATGAAAGGATAAAAAAATGTGGTATATTTATACAACAGACTATTATTCAGCCATAAAAAGGAATGAAGTTCTGATACACACTACAACATGGATGAACCTTAAAAACATTACAGTAAGTGAAATAAGCTAGACACCAAAGGACAAATATTGTATGATTCCATTTGCATGAAATATACAGGCTAGGGCAAAGGTAGGTTGACAGTTCATATGGATAGTAATACAATAATGAATAAATAATAACACAAGAATAAACTGTTTCTCATACTCACAGCTGTAAACCTACTTTTGCCTCTCCCTGTGTAGAGTTGGTATATTCACAAGCAGAAGTTCGAGTAGAGGCTACCAGAGTCTGGGGAAGGGTAAATGGGGAGTTATTACTTAATGGGTACAGTTTCCAGATAGACTGATGAAAACATTTTGGAAATAGATGATGATACATTGTGTATCATCAATCACTGCCACTGAATTATACACCTATGAATGATTAAAATGACAAATTTTATATATTATTACAATAAAAATAAAAAATTGAAAAGAAGAAAATAAAAACAAAAAAGGAAAAACAAAAGCATAGATTTGTGTGAAATATTATATCTCTGCATATTATTCGGCCTAAGCCAATTCCTGCATTTGGTAGCTGTGTTGTTCATTGGATTTGGCCAACTCAACCCAGTGTTAGGGAGCAGAAGACCAACCTTCTACAGGAACAAATTTTCAAGAGTAAAAAAGGTTCCAAAGATATAAAACATTGCCCAAACTATGAAACAGATACTTAGTATGAGTTAAAGCACACATTGCTCCTTTTGGTTTCCCAAAACTCTTAAATTAGGGCTGATTCTACCCTGCCTACCCCTGCTGTTCTTCCTGCAGCTGATCAATAAGCATCTTCTCCTGGGAAGGGAGGGGGTGGCCCTGACTTCCCTCCCACAGCGGCTCTAATGTTTTCAATTTTTATTCATGGTGGTGGTGGTAGTGGTCCAGGGGCTGAGGCTGGGGAAATATGGTGCTTCATAGCTCTTTCAAATTAAAAATAGCTGCTGTCTTTTTGGCCCAGTTTTGAAAAATTTGTGCCTCTAAATGTCTGAATACATTAGAGTGTGGAATTTAAAGCATTTTTGCTATGGGTTTTCTGTGTGGCAGATTATGCTTTTTTAAAAATCTGATTTAAATTTAATACGCATTTATATGCAATGAGAATATCTGAGTGCTAGATAGGAAACTCTGCTTATCTTTCATTGAATCCAGGTTCTCCCCATTGACCATTTGTTAGCCTTCTAGAATTATTATAAATTTTTAAAAGTATTGTAGCTTCATTAAAAATATCTATTTCCTAATTCAGAGTAGACTTTCTGGCTGGTAGTCTGCCTGGACTTCCCTGCAGTCTCAGCTGCTATAAGCTGAGGTACAGTTCACCAAATTTGCTTGACTACTTCACTCAGCTTTGGCAACCTAAGGAAGAACTGTGTCTTTCCTCTGGTATTGGACAATTTTATTCCCATTGAACCATACTTTCATAATTTTTTCTTAAATTTTCCTGGTTATTCTTAGCCCTTGTTATTTTTAGCTTTTTGCCAAGTCCCTGTTTTTTTCCCCTCCCTTTAACTGCTTCACGTTCTTTATGCTCAGAAAGGCTGAGGGGGATTTTATCACTCAGTGAGTCATTCGTATGCTACATGTACAGGGTCCCCACCTCTAGTGTGAGAACAAGCTGGTTGTTATGTAGGGGAATGTGTAAGTACCTGTGTATGTGTGTGTAGACATGCATCTCTATTCACTTCTTACGATGAACAGGAGCCAGAAAAAATAAAAGTAGGGTGGTCTGTTTGGGGTAGGTGCTACTTGAAACCAAGTGACTGTATGTATAGTGCGGACATCGATACTTGCATATAAATAATGACCTAATAATGTGCCTTTTATAAAGACATTTAATTTTGGATATATTTGAAACTGTCATAAACACATGTATTAATCTCTAGAGTTGTCATTTTCAAAAGTTTCAAGTTTTATTGTTTTGAATGCCTTAGACTCTTACTTTTGGTGTGATGTTTGGTTGGGTCTGGAGTTGCTAATGTGCCTCCACATCTAACATAACCAAGTCTACTTCCAGGATTCCTTAAAAATGGTCTTTTTGTGTGCACATTTGCTTCAACAGGTCATTCAGCTACTGGAGTTGTGCCTCAAGAATATGGTTGCTGATGCTGAAGGTCCAAATAATTTCACTTCGAAGAGGCACTTCATGGCCAAAGAAAGCTGTTGTTAAAGGAATGAATTAATGAGGAGATGATATTTAAAATGGCCTGTATGGTTTGACTGAGGGGAGAGTGGGGGGTGAAGTCTCCCTTATTCTAGCACTGAAATGAGGTTTTTTTTGTACGTGGATGAGAGATAGCCGAAATACAAGGAGCTGAGTGCAAAATTTTGAAGAATGTTCTAGATTGCCAAGAGTCATCAGAGAAGAGAGGTCAAGTAATCCTGCTGTCTCTGGAACCTGAGGGCCTCTACCGTGAGTATCGGCATAGGCCCTGACCCTCCTTTTCTGGTCAGCTAGCCCCCTGCTCCGGCAGTTAGTGCTTATACTTCCTCTGGTTTTGTCTGCCTCTCCCACTTCTAACAGAGCTTACTTTGTCCTTCAGTGCACGACCCCCGCTGTGCTGAACTCAGTACCAGTGTGACTGCCCGGCGAGGTGCCCACCAAAATCCTGTCTGAAGGATGAGCACAAACTCAAGAGTACGTTCTTTCTCCCAGATTTGAATTTTGTCCTGAGTGACATAGGACAAACGAGTTGGACTGGAACATGTTCTTCATGATAGGGGGTTGGTGGTTCTGGTGGTTGTGAAGGAATTGGCTGTTTGTTCCTAAATTCCTAGAGCTGCCTAGATTTTAGTTTTTTCCTAAAACTCTTCCCCCCGCCCCCGCCTTTAAAAATAATTTTAGCAGTAACCTCTGTTATGGTAAAACATTCCATTGTCCCCCACTTAAGCTGGCTAGAACCTGTTTCTGTTGTTCACCACTGACGAGATCTAGGTGGCACAGGCACTTTTCCTCAGTCTCATGGCCAGTGTGGGCAGTTCCTCCTCAGTCCAGGCTCCATCAGGGCTTCCTTGGTGTTGTCACCATTTTCTGCTCTGCTTCAAGATGAAATTTAGCTTTCTTGCTTTTTGGCTGTTAGGTTACAAAAGATTGATGAAATCCTGTACTGAGAACACTTTGCCACTTTCATTTATTCTTAGTCTGTGGCATCAGGATGCTCTGTGCTCTACCACAGTCTCAGCTGGGAGAGCCCCTCCACTGCAGTTTGAATGTGTTTGTACCACAGTGAGCTGCCTGGTTTTTTTAAAAGGGCAAGTGTAGGGAAGGGGCAAGTCAAGGAACATATAGCAAGGACTCATGGACAAAACCAAAGGGAAAGAGCTGAGGGAGGGAAGGAGGGAGGGGGCAAGGGAAAGTGGTGGGGGGGAGGCAGAGACAAATGTATTTGAAAAAATAAATTAAAATAAATAAATTAAAAAAAAAGGGCAAGTGTAGCACCACACAGAGGGGAACCATCTCATTTATGCACAGATGTACCCCCTCTGCCCTTCTCTTCTCTTTGCCGCTCTACCCTAGAAATAGAAGAGTTGAGCCCATTCCTCAAGTGAAAGAGATACTAGAGAGTGGAGAAACACCAACAATTACAGTGTTGAATATGCACATATTATTGGGTTGGCCAAAAAGTCCTTGGCATTTATTTCTGTATTATGGCTCTAGTAGAGTTTAGTTGTCTTTAACTTCATTTGAAACAATTTTGTTAGACTGTATTGTGACAGCTGTCATATCAGTGTGCATTTAAATAAAAAATTATCAAAGTTGGTAAATTTTTGTGCAGCCATTTTAATATTGAAGATGGGAGAAAATACGCATTTGCTGCATATTATGCTTTATTATTTCAAGAAAGGTAACAATGCAGCTGACACAAAAGGTTTGTGCAGTGTATGGAAAAGGTTCTGTGACTGATGGAACGTGTCAAAAGTGGTTTGCGAAGTTTCTTGGTGCTATTGACATTTTGGCCAAATAATTCTTTGCTGTGGGGCTGTCTTATGCATTGGAAGCTGTTTAGCAGCACCCCTGGCTTCTACCCACTAGAAGGCAATAGCAGGAGACAGCTGACATACTCAAAATATCCAGATCAATGAAGTTATTTGTGAAAATGAAAAATGTGTCTTTTATTTTACAGAAAAAACGTAATGGGCTTCTTGGCCAAGCCAATACTTTTTCTGGGAATGCTTACATTTTCAGCATATAAACTCCTTAGGATTACATATGTGTTTTTTGTTCAGTGTAATTTCAACAATCATGTAATATTATAAACACCAGTAGAATATTTGTGCTGTCATGAAAGAAAGGTCCTGCTCTTATGCAAATACTAATGAAGCAGTTAAGAAAACACAAGGAAGTAACAAAGAAAATATGACTCGTGGGCAGATGGTTTCTAAAATTATACATTTTTCTGTGAAGCATTAGTTGTTTTAAAAGCATTAATGCTGATCTTTCTTTTAGAATGTGGGTGTATAATTTAAGGTAAAACACTTCCATTGCATAATGCAAAGTTTACTTTGCCAAGTACTTAATTTATAATGACTTCTTTTCTTTTGAAATATTTCCTCAAATAATTTTTACCTCCTGTTTTCTCTATCCCAGTATTGTAATTGATTTTTAGATCACAGTGATATGTTGATGTTTAAAAGTCAATTTGATGTCTAAGCTGATCTCTGAATTGATTTCTACTCTCACTGGTCAGTCCATCTGGCTGGTCACCCACATGATCTGTCATTAGTGGGGATTTGCTCTACCAGGCTGCACGGTGATGCGGCTGCCACGGAGAGGGTGGTCCTTCCCTTGCGATCCTAAGAGTCTCTCCTAAAAGTAATTCCTTGATGGAAAATCACTCCTTTCTGTGCCAGAGCTGTTTTTCATGTGAAGCTGGGCTTCTTTGCTAGAGCCTCCATTATTTTTATTGTTTACATTTAGAACATTAATTTCTCTTCCTTGGGTGTCCTCTCTTAAAATATTAGATTGGTTTTAACTAGTTTCTTAATTTAATAAATGCACCACCTCATGACAGAGCTCTTCTTACTCCCTCTAGAATAGATTTCAACTGCATAGTGAAAGTCTGCAGTCTTTATTTTAACACCGAGGCCAAGAGACTTGTGAATCTAGAATTGCCTCTAGTTGTGCTGTCAAAGGTTGATAATGGTCTTTAAAGAAGAGTTATCCATCTCCTCATGTATGTAATTTTATTCTATTGGTTTCAATTTAGGTCTAGACTATGCTGTCTCCATTTTTACTTAAACTCACCCCATTATTTTGATGAGAATACCATATGGCACAAGAGAAGAAGTCTGCTGCTGTTGGGGCACTGCGTCTATCTCGTCCTCTTTATCCACCAGATTATTATTCTGTCATGTCGCAAAATTAGGTGAGTCTGATGAGGCTGGTTCCTTACAGATCATGCATCGTAATGCCTTTGAGGTGTTTGTGAATTTATTGTGCAATGACTGCTTTTGGCAATTTTCTAGCAATCCTCATAGATTTGAAATATTCAGAATATTTCCTTTTTCAAATATAACTACTCTATTTACCCTCTTCCTGCTTTTTTAAAATGGAAAATATTACAAATATATAGAAAAACACAAAGACTACTATAACAAAAATAGTATTCCATTTTAACCACATAACAATTTTAAAATCCATTCTTCTGTTGATAGGCCTGTGGGTAATTTTCAATACTTTGCTATCACAGACATCAGTACAAAGAACAGTGCATACAGAGGTCTTTGACTACCCTACTTAACAGTTTCTCTAGTGTATGTGTATAAGAGTAGAATTGCTGAGATAAAAAATGTTTTTTTTCAATTTTATTAGATATTACCAATTTTTTACTCCAAGGCGTGGCAATTTATAATTCTCCCAGCAGTTTATGAGAGTTCCTTACTCCATATTCTTGCCAACACCTGGTACTGTCACACTTAAAATTTATTGCTAACCTGATGGGTGTTAAATGATCTCACACTGTGGTTTTAATTTACATTTTCCAGATTACTGGTTAGGATGAATATCTTTTCATTTGTTCATCAGTCATTCATCTTTTTTTGCCCTTTGACTTGTCTCATCATATCCTTTGGCCGTTTTTCTATCAAGCTTATTTTTCTGCACTTCTTATGTTTCAGAGTTCTTGGTAAATTCTGGATGTCATCCATTGGTGGCTCTATTTATTGTATCTATTTTGATCTGTATGTCTTTTGTTGTGCTCAAGTTTTATTTTTAAATGTAGTCAGTAATAAAAGTATTTTCTTTATTGTTCTACTTTAGGTGCCCTGTTTCAGAAATATTTTTTTTTTAGCTCTGGCCAGTGTGGCTCACTTGGTTGGGTGCCACCCCACAAACAAAAATGTTGCTGGTTCATTCCTGGTTAGGGCACATACCTGGGTTGTGGGTTCAGTCAAGGTTCATACAGGAGGCAACTGATAGATGTTTCTCTCCTCTTTCTCCCTTCTTCTCCTCTCTCTGAAAAATCATAAAATATTTAAAACAAGGAATATTTTTTAAAATTATATTTTATTAATTATGCTAATACAGTTGTCCCAATTTTTCCCTCTTTGCCCCCCTCCACCCAGCACCCCCAACTCCCTCAGGCAATCCTTTTATTATTGTTCATGTCCATGAGTCATACATATAAGTTCTTTGGCTACTCCATTTCCTGTACTGTAATTTACATCCCTATTGCTATTCTGTAACTACCTATTTGTATTTCTTAATCCCCTCATTCTTCACCCATTCACCCACACTCTCCTCCCGTCTGGCAACCATCAACACACTCTCCACACTCTCCGTATCCAACATTCTGTCTCTGTTCTTCTTGTTTGCTTAGTTTTTTTTTTTTAGATTCAGTCGTTGACGGGTATGTATTTATTGCCATTTTATTGTTCATACTTTTGATCTTCTTCTTTTTCTTAAATAAGTCCCTTTAACATTTCATATAATAATGGTTTGTTGATGGTGAAACTCTTTAGTTTTTTTCTTGTCTGGGAAGCTCTTTATCTGTCCTTCAGTTCTAAATGATATCTTTGCTGGGTAGAGCAATCTTGGCTATAGGTCCCTGCTTTTCATGACTGGATATTTCTTTCTAATATCTTCTAGCCTGCAAAGTTTATTTTGAGAAATCAGCTGACAGTCTATGGGAACTTCCTTGTAGGTAACTAACTGCTTCTCTCTTGCTGATTTTAAGATTCTCTCTTTATCTTTAACCTTTGGCATTTTAATTATGATGTGTCTTGGAGTGGGCCTCTTTGCATCCATCTTGTTTAGGACTCTGAGCTTCCTGGACTTGCATATCTATTTCTTTCACCAAATTAAGGAAGTTTTCTTTCATTATTTTTTCAGATAAGTTTCCAATTTCTTGCTCTTTCTCCTCTCCATCTGGCACCTCTATGATGTGAATGTTGAACTTCTTGAAGTTGTACCAGAGGCTGCTTACACTACCTTCATTTTTCTTGGATTCTTTTTTCTTACCGTTCTGATTGGTTGTTTCTTACTGTTTAATTCCGTAGTTGTCAGACTTCCATTTAACTTGATTTCTGACAGTTCTGAGTGATGATTCTTCTATATTTTAGTTGTAATTTTGATGTGGTCGTGCAAGGAGATGAGCCATCTTTACCTATGGTGCCATCTTGGCTAGAAGTCCCTCCAAGAAATGTTTTTCTAATCTGCAAACATAAAGGTTGTCACTCTTTTTTATAAATATATTAAATTTCTGTTTTTCAATTTTTTGGTCCCTTAAACCACAAAAAACTTTTGTATGTGGTAGTTCAACTTATTCATTTCCATATGTTTAAACAATTATCTGTCCCACAACAAGTTACTGAATAGTCTTTTTCTGAGTTTTTTGTTCTTTTCCATTGAGCTAATTTGCCATGATCCCATTAATTATTTGAGTTTAGTAATGTGTTGCTTTCTTACTACTCTGTCAACTTATCCCAGCTTGTTCTTTGCTTTCAAAACCTCCTTAGCTTTTATTGTTCCATTGCTTTCCTAAGTAAACTTTAGATCAGTTTTTCAAGGTCCACAGAAATCTTTTTTGGAATTTAAATTTATGAATTTGAGCAAAATGAAAATCTCCATAATTTGATTCTTTCTATCTGCAACATGATATCTTTCCTCTTTTATTTTAGCCCTCCCTTTCTACCTTTCAGTAATGTTATGTAATTTATCTCCATATAAGTGCAACCCAATTAAAAAATTATGTCTATGTATCTTTGGTTTTTGTTACTGTTATAAATGGGATTTAAAAAATTACATATTCTTACTGTTGTGGGTAGTGGAAATACTGTACATTTTATATATAGCTTTTTATTTTTCATCTCACAATTCTACTGACATTCATTATAATTTGTCTATAGTTTCTTTTAGATTTCTATAGGCTGAAAATCATGTTAATTACAAATAATGGTACTATGCTCACTCCCTTGAAATATTTAAATCTTTTGTTTTATTTTATTTTACTGCATTGTTATGATGTCCAGGATATGACTGAATAGGACCAATGATAGTAATATCCTTTTCTGATGTTTGACTTTTAAGGGAATGCTCATATTTCTCATTAGTAGGTATAATATTCATTGAGTTTTTGGTATGTATCCTTTTTAGGTTAATGAAGTCTTTTTTCCTTAGTGCTATTTTGCTAAGAGTTCTTTTTTTTTAATTTTGTTTTTGGCCAGATAAATGTTATCTGACACTTCCCCCCCTCTATCTATTGAGATGATTATATAATTTCTCTCTCTCTTTTAAAAATTTTTCTCTTTTAACCTATTAATATGGTCAAAATCATACAAATATTTTTTATCATACTTAATCATTCTTGCATTGCTGTTATCAATAAAATGGGGCATTTTAAAAACACACTGCTGGATTGGATTGATATTTTGTTTATGATTTTGTGTCCATGCTCATAAGTGAGATTAATTTATAATTTCTTTTTTAAAAAATATTTTGGTTTTTCTATCAAGGGTATTGTTAACTTCATTAGATGAATTGGGCACCAGCAATGTCGTGTCCCTTTTAAAGTAGTGAAACAATTCATATAAGATGAGAAAATCTTTTTTCTAAATGTTTGGTGGAACTTACCGCTCCCTTGTAAAGGCATCTGAGCCTAGGGTTGTACTTTTTGTGATTGGACATACCCTTTTAATAATTGTTGTTACATTTATTGATGTTCTTTTATTTAAATTTATGTGAGCAGGTATAAATGATTTGTTTATATGCATATGAAAGTGCGTCAGTCTCTGTGATGTAACGCTAACATGCATACATAAAATATGCAATACCATACATATTATTTATGACAATTATCTAATTCAGAGACATATTTTTAAATTCTGAGCTGCTATGTAAATCCTGAACCCTTAAGCATTTGGAATTTTTTTTATATTCCAAATGTCAAGTTCAAATATGTTGGAAGAATAACAACTAGTATTTATTTGGAATGTATTCTATATCAGGCAGTTTGCCTGTGTTTTATCTTTAATACTTGTAATGATCCCTTGGAAGATGACTGTCCTGTTAGACATGAGTAAGCCTAGGGGCTAGATAACTTCTGCCAAATCTCATGGGTAGTGAGTGGCAGATTTGAGATTTAAACTAAATGTGTCTGAAGGAAAGCTGGTATTCTTTTCATAACATCTTACTGAGAAATAGATGACAAAGCCTGAGAATCAATTTTGATAATAAGTAATAAATTTTATTGCTGTTATATTTTTGAAACTGAGGTGCATGATATAGGCCTCCAGGAGAACTGACTGTGATGAATATAAATAGTAATAGGTTTTCCTGTGATGAATATAAATAGTACTAGGTTTTCGTGTACTGTCAAGTAGCCTATGCATTTCACAACCTCAGGGGGTACCATTTATGTGGGCCCCAAAGTGAATTGCCTCTCTGAACTTATGCAATATGATGGCTTTTAATAATGCAGATAGGTGCTTGCAGTGGAAGGTCTGGAGGAAACAAAGAAGCCATTCCAGTGGGTATACACTTACTCTGCAATGAATAAGAAATTAACTGTGTGGTTGGGCTGAATTTTGGGGTTCCTGTCAGTTCATGTACTGGGCTTCTTGAGATTGCATTTTATGGAACTAGTGCTTGATATTTGCTGTTCTTTGTTTATTAATTCATGAAAAAAGTAGAGATATGTTTCAGATGAGTGCAGTTAATTAACCTTTCATTTTTTTTTAAGTTAGGCGTTTGCTGTAATAGTGAAGAAAGAAGTTTAAAAAGAAAACTGACAAGGCTTAATGATTTGATCATGAAAGAATTCTTGCAATGCTGTGAAAAAAGGAAGCAAGTATGTTTACTGAAGGAGTCCAGACTTTGTTTCCCATTTAATTATTTTTTCTTAGTAAAAGGCAACTTGGAGTTTTTAGTAACTATGGATCATTGATAAATACAGCAAATGTGACAATTTAGTCATGATGCTAGATTTGGAAATAATGAGTAGACTAATTTTATAATACTTTATAGTCAGCAGAATGAATGTAAGTTTTTTTCTGAGAGTTTATTTCTGGCCCATGTTACCCATTACATTTTATGTTTTGAATGCAAAACTTTTGTAATATTTTTTATTTCCCCTAACACATCCATTCTTCTGTGCCTATTTCTTCATTTTCCAGTACAATTTCATATCTTTTACTCAAGATATATTTTTTCCTTCTAAGTCCTTTCTTCACAGCAGTATCCATTCTCCTGGCTGGCTGTCAGTTCTTTTCCTGCTCTCAAAGTCATTTTAGTCATTGTTCTTTATGCCTCTCTGAGGAATAAAAAAGGGCTGGTCTCTGAGTTATTCTCTTTGAAGCAAGGAGAATGCAGAGTGTGCTAAAGTCACTTTAATTTAATAGACTCCCCCAAAAAGTGAATTCAGTTTTCCTCCCTATTTCCATTAAAAAATTTTATTTACCCTGTCATTTAAACTTTATAAGAGGTTAAGCAACTTTCCAATATTTAAAATGACACAAACACTTGGCCCTTTTCTTTACAGGCTTACCTTTGGGCAATTTAGTATAGAAATAACATTTCTCTAACTGCAGTAGAATCTTTGACTTCTCAAAACAAATGTGCTAATGCAGTGTTTCTAAGTGAAGAAAAGCTTTATGTTAACTTTCCCCCCTCTCTTATACTTTTAAAAAGCTCTGCATATATTCCCAGGGAAGATCTTGAAGTCATTGTCTATTACACACATATACACCCAGGCACATGGCCCCCAATTTGCGCCTTCCAAAAGTTAAAATGTTGGCTCATTGACCAAGGTATATGTTCTGTGAAAGCCTATTCAGCCCTAATGTCACTACTCTATCACCATATCTAGCACCCATTTATGTTTCTAAACACTGCGTTCTGCGACGGGGTACTAATGGTGGTTATGGAGGTGGGGTGGGCGGGGCCTGTCAGTGACATCCTCTCACCAAATGACCTCGGACTCCAGTGGGAGGGGAGAGGGGTGAAGACAGGCTAGAGTCAAAATCTGAGTTAGTCACAACTAGCGACGTATAACTGTAGGTGATTTTATTTGTTTTTTACACAGAGTATAAAACATCACATATCTTAGGGAAACGGGATAATCTGAACAAAACCAAAGCCACATGGGAACCTCTACTTGCAGTGGAAAAATTAGAACTGAGTATAACATAGATCAAGGGGTCTCAGACACACCATAAACAAGTAATTAAGTGTGTAACAGTTTAACAAAAATGTAATTAAGATTCCCTGAGTAAAATATTTTCAACACTGACCACAACAACCCTTTAATTTCTCTTTCTAGCCAAATCTGTTATAACATTGGGCTAAAAAACACAAACTTCTACTGCCTTTTCATAAAGAAATCTGAGGGAGGAAAGGATGAAGGGAGTATTCATCTCCTCCATTCCCCAGCCTGCTGTTTCTCTAGGTCTTCCTTATGCAGTTCTTTTTGTGGAGTCTAAAGTATATTTGTATCTAGATTTGGAGTCATAATTTTAACCTATAGAATTTCCTCTCTCGACTGTTTATTCTTTCTCCTCCTTCCCCTCTCCTTGCTTGGCATTTCTGTTGTTTTTATTTATTTCATTTCATTTTATTTATTTCTCAGATTTGGTAATTGGATACTGTGCCTGTATACAATTTTATTAGATTTCTCCATTTTTAGTACATGTATTGGAATTAGGGATTTGTGAACTTAATACACAAATATGCACAAAACTTGATGCAAATTTTATTTTTTTCTGGGGAATACAAGACCTCATTTGTACCTGAATTTTTCAAAATAGTTATAACAATAGTACCTTTGTGGCTTTGGTCTACAAGGAGAGTTTAGCCTTGATCTCAATGTAAATTCTCTATATTCAATTTGCCCTTCATCTGAGAGTTAAAATCAGAGAGAGTCTGCATGCTACTTAGAATCCCAGGAAGCTCCAAGGATTTGGACAATAGGCCTCTATTGATTTTGAGTCAAGGACTCTGGTATTAATGTGATTCAGTTATTTTCATATGCCTGCTCCCTTCTTCTCACTCTATTGACTGTATTCTCCTACTTTCGTGCTTTGTATATCTTTTCTCTACCTTCTGCCTTCTACTTACTCATAATTTTGGTTTACTCATAAATTTGGCTGTCACAGTCTCGTCTATTCTATATATTTCCATAAATCTTCACTGGCTTTCTCTGACAGCTGTAATATTCCTTTTTTTCAAGTTTAAATTCCTTTAGAGGATGATTTTTTTTTCATGTCAAAGCACATTATATATTGCTTGCTAGACTGTGGATTGACTTCTTGTGAGTTGAATGATCACTTTGGTCCAATCAGCAGGTGCTGCCCTCAGTTTGAAACTTTGCTGCCTTGGGCCATGCCAACGCTGTGGGCATGGGCAGTCTCCATTTGGAGGGTCTGCTGGCGTGTGTGGTGCCATCATTACCAAACTGAGCTACTATAGAATCTCCCTTTTCTTCTTTATGTATAATACAATGATCGCAGCTTTCAAAGCAATGGTCTAGAAGCTCCTTAACATCTAGAAAACAAATTTATGTTCAGTAGAGTATTGGTGTTGTTTATTTTAATAATTTCTTTATATTTTATATGGTAAGTCTTAATTACCTCAAACTATTCCATTAATTGGGACACACCAATTCTCAACAAAAAACAATTATTTCTGTATTGAGAAATCTTGGAGTTTTAGGAAAAAAGTTTATTTCCTCCTCAGCTGTGAAATAAGAGATGTCAACAAGCTGTGGTAAATTACCCCTTATGGACCTTTACTATGTATGTTTTTTTCCCTTCAAGTTTCTAGCTGGAGCCAATCGCAATTTCTGTTGATCTGCACTCAGTTGTCAAAGTGTATTCCTGATTGTATATTAGGAGGTAAAAGCTTCTCAACAAAATATGTGATCTATGAAGCAATGCTAAACCTTCCATTAGAAATGAAGTCATGGAAGTAGGAGTGATTGCACAGGAGTTGTATCTGGAATATTCTTACACTTCAGGGATGATTCATCAGTGTGTAAATAATTTGATTATAACATGATTAAAGTTTTAGGAGTAAAGACTTTTCAAATCTTACTACTGTGAAGCACACTTACCTTTTTAACCTTACTTAATATTTCCTGAGTACTGTCATTTGTGCTACAATAGTAAGTCTAAATTGCACAGTGAGCAATCTGATTGGCTGCTGAAAGAGTAACGAAGAATATAGGGCTCAGGAGTGTTCATTGTAAAATTCAGTTAATTCTATAAAAAAATTGAGTGCCTTTAGGTACTATGAGTCATAGTGCATTGCTTAAACACCAAAAAATACATATAGTTGGAACACTGGACTGGTGGGCTAAAGTGTGGCTAGAAGGGAATCACTATTAATCACCTGCTGTGTACCAAGCATGCTATATGTGTCTATGAAACACTTACAACACTCATTTTACAATGAGTAAGTTGGATTAACTACTGCCTAATGTCTAAGCGAAAGACCTGGAGTTCAGTTCAGGCACGATTCTTTTGTTCATGTCCAGAGTTCATTATCTACTGGTGACCTGCTGCTGCTTTACTTGGACTTCTCTCTGAATTCTCCTCAGTGAATGATGATTTCTTCAGCTCTTTAATGATAGTTTCAGCATTCCAGAAGGCGCAGTCAGTGTGCACGGTAGAAGAAGGATGAGATAGAAAAGTAACCTTTTACTTCTTACTGATCTTATATTTTAGAACAAATTTCCAGTGGCTATTCAAGAAAGAGTTCTAATCTACATTCTCTAGTAGTGTGCTTAATCATAAAATTTCAGAACAATGAGCGACCTTAGGAAGTCATGTGGTCTATATCTCTCAAACTGATTTATTACCTTAGGCAATGATATTCAGCTATAATTTGGTAACATTCCAGGGTGAGTCCAATAATATAAAAAACAAAATTTAAAAAGTAAATGTATGCCTGAATATTGGGTTGGTATATATAAAAAATAAGTAAATCAACTTGGTCTAAATATTATTAATCGAATATTTATTTAAACAATGTCAGAATATGCATTGTTTTTAGGTGCACATGAAACATTTTCTGAGATAGACTATATGCTGGACTATAAGACAGTTCTCAGCTGCTTTTAAAAAACTGAAATTATGAGATTTGTTCTATGACCATAACTGAATTAAATAAATTATCAAAAACACAATAATCTTGAGAATCCTGAAATGTTTCTTTGGATATTAAACAATATGCTCTAAAAAAACATGGGTCCAAGAAGAAAAAGCTCGAGACATTAGAAATAGAACTGAAGTTTTAATGAAAACAATATAACAAAATGTGTAAAATGCTACTAAATCAGGGCTTAAGAGATATATTTATATCTTTAAATACTTATATTAGAAAAGAAGAAGATTTAAAATCAATGAGCTCTGCCTCCACCATTAGAAGATAGAAAAAACCCCCAAAGTAATTAGAAGAAAAAAATTATAATAGAAGAAATTAATGAAATAAAAATCAGATAAACATTAGGTAAAATAAATAAAACCAAAAACTAGTTGTTTGAAAAGACCAATACAGTTGATAAAACCCTTACCAGATTAATTATAAAAAGCAAAGTAAATCAGTAATGTCAAGACAGAAAGAGGAACTATTGCTACAGGTTCTACAGACTTTGAGAAGATAATGAGGATAGTTATAAAAAATTTTATGCTAACCCTGGCTGGTGTAGCTCAGTGGATTGAGTGCTGGCCTGCAAACCAAAAGGTTGCCGGTTTGATTCCCAGTCAGGGCACACGCCAGGGTTTTGGGCCAGGTCCCCAATGAGGGGCGAATGAGAGGCAACTGCACATTGATGTTTCTCTCCCTCTCTTTCTCCTTCCCTTTCCCCTTTCAAAAAATAAATAAATAAATCTTATAAAAAAGCTTAATGCTAATCAGTGTGACAACTTAGATCAAGATGGACAAATCCTTGAAAGACACCAATTAGCAAAATGAACTGAAAAAGAAAATTGAAAATAAGAATAGATCTTTATCTATTAAAGAACTTGAATTCATAAATAGAAATCTTGCTTCAAATGAAACCTTAGCCCTAGATAGTTTTACTGGTGAATTCTAGAAAACATAAGAAGGAAATATTCCCAATCTTATACAAACTCTTCCAGAAAATAAAAAGAGAAGGCTAAATTCATTTTATAAGAGTAGGCCCACATTACTCTACTATAAAACCAGACATTATGAGAAAAGAAAACTACAGCTCAATATTCTTCATGACGATAAACACAAAAATCCTTAACAAAATATTAAAATTTTTTTTAGAATACTTGTTAGAATCACTAAGTGGGGTTTATACCAGAAATGCTAATCCTATTTACAGCCAACACAGCTGAATGGGACTTTTAAGTTGGTACAAAATTTAAAAAATTACTAAGTGTGAGTTTTAAATTGTTTACTTCTAAATATATCTCTAGTTTTACTAAACTTATAAAGTTTCACACCACAATTCTTGTTTAATTACTGCTAAATATATGTGATACAGTTCTTGTCCCTTGTTTTTTAGGACCTTCCTATTAATATTGGTTTTGTGCTCCACTTGACAACAGTTTTTATAACTGAGAAGAAAATGGAGGAAAGTAAAAGAAAAAAATTTTAATTATCACCTGCTTTTATGGCCACAGGATAATTTTTCGATTTAAGGCCACACATTGAACAAACACAAATCTTGAAAAATTAAAAGTATAGTGTTCGTTCATGGTAAAACATCTACTTAATGTAAATTAGTAAATCTCAAGCTTGGAGAAAACAATTATTAAGCTCTTGATAAAACATCTCCACTCTGTATGATTTAATAATAACCAAGTTAATGGAAAGAGAACCAGAGAGGATCAATAACTTGTGAATTCTAATTTGGGCAAAACGGCTGTAGGACATTTGGCAAGTAACAATACCTTTGGGCCTTGCTTTTTTAATCTATAGAACAAGAGGGCCCAATTAGACATTCTTTATGGTTTCCTTCAGTTTTAAATATATAGGAGTCCAAAATAAATTTTACCACTCTTGAAGCCGTAGAAATAAAAGTAAAGTCCACTCTAAACAGAAGGTGGCAGTGTTGTTGAAGAAAAGGCCTAGATTTTAATCCTAGTAAATTCAGGTGGATTTCTGTACATGGTGTCTGTACTTAGATAAAATTAGTATGGTAGCAAATTAGTGACAAACCACTAATTTAGCAGGATTAAGATATCCTGTTACAACAGTTATATGTTTTTCTGAGGTTGATAACATCATTATATATGACATTACTGTGAAATGAGACAATCAAACGTGATCACTTAAAGCTCACATAAATATAGAAGTCATGCTAAGCTCAGAGCTTTCAAGTGAATAATAATTATTGTTATATTGGTTTCAGGTATTTTGAGAGTATTCCTGGCTGTTATTAAGTGATGACTTCCCCATACATACTTGCAGTTTGGGATGGATGTTTTTAGTGAGGCAAAGATTTTCATTTTTTGTTTTCCAACTTTTTGAAATGAAGAAGCATTAGAGTATGTGTGTGTGTGTGTGTGTGTGTGTGTGTATGTGTATTTTTTAATAGGCTATAGAGAACTTACTTTTAACAGTTGGTAATGGAATTTAATAATTCTGTTTTCCTTTTCTATCTTAAAATATTTGATAAGTGTTAAATGTTTATAGAAGGGGTAAAGACATGAACTTTAAATTTGTGATCTATTGTTTATTTATCAGAACATACTAAAGAATACCATTCAATAAAGCCAACTGATTATCAAGGCATTTCTTAAATCAAAAGTTTGTTTATACTGTTTTAATATATTTTATGTGGGTCAGGGATAGCCCTCCCTCAGGGCCCTTTGGCCTTCTAGACTAGGTATATTGCTTTTTACTGAGATGCTCCTTTCCCTTAGCATCTCTGGGAATATCTGCTATATGAAAGAGATGCTCTTCCAGTTCAAATTGTCTTTCTGTCCCTCTGCAATATTTTTGGAAAATATTAAACTGTCAGAGCAAACAGAAGCAGCCATGCCGAAGATGAAGCATGTGGATCACAACGTTAGTGCTAACACTCTTAGAAAACCCCTGTTTGTTTGGGTGTGGGGTCATTTCCACGAAGTTCACAGGCAGGAAAAGAAACCAGTTGGGGAGCATAGGAGGGCCTCTCCAGTTGTGGAAGTCAAAATCCCCAGTCCTCACCCTGATGGGATGGTGGCTTTCCATAGTGGTCAGCCTGCTTCCCAATTACGATGGATCTTTCTGCAGGAAGGCTGGAATTGGCGGGTATTTTATAAAAAGAGTCACTCCATATTATTATACTATGTTGGTTTCTCCACCCCAAGCCCATAAATCTTAAACTCCACATTCCTTGGTGTGTGGCTCCAGCAGCCTCCCTCTCTACTGCCAAAGTCCCCAGAAGCAGGGCATGGCCCCTTTGCCTTTCCTCAGGTACCTGCTCCCACATCAGGATTTTTAGTAGTTGCTGTTCCCTCTGCCCACAATGCTTTTCCCTCTGATAATCACATGACTGCTTTTGCCTCATGCTGCCAAATGTTTTTTGCTCTAATGTCTCTTTCTCTGTGAGGACTTCCCTAATTATCCTATTTGGAACTGCTATTTCTTCCCACTCTTCCATTTTAGTTTTCACTTACCATCATATAATGACTACATACCTTACTGCTTAATTTTGTTTATTGTTTGTAAACCCTCTGGGAGCAGGAATTTTTGTCTGTATTTTTCATTGTTGTATTTACAGAGCCTAGAAAAAGTGCCTGTCAGACAGGAAGTTGCAGTAAATTTTTGTTGGATGAAGATATGATTGAATGTCCTCATTGGAGATTTTTTCCCCAAGTTATTAGAAAATTTTTCTTCTTTATTCATTTTCTTGGAAATAATGGAAGGAGCACAAATGCAGTGAGGCTGCAGACATGCTTTTAAAGCATGGTCTGTGTTTTAAAACTGTTTCACAAGAATTCCTTGTATTCATGATGCAACCAAAGACAGCATACGGAAAAATATGTGGCAATATAAGCATTGAAGTCATCTCCTGCTGTTTAGGCTGTATAGTAGATCATTTTCACGTATAGATTAAAACCAGCCTAGGCATTTTTGCACCTTCTCATCGACGAGTTGACGAATCTTTGCTCAGTGCTCCTTAGCAGGCTGCAGTGATTCTTGGGCTTCCCGGTCACTAGGCAACAATGTCAGGAGGTATTGGCCATTTTTACTCCTTTTTTTCCCTTCCCCTGATCAACCTTGAAAACTGTAAGCAGCACAACATATTCCATAGACAGCTAGTGGAAGCATGCTTCCTCTGAGGTGCTTATCCAAGTTATGTGCCTAAGATGTATGCAAGTTAAAAATGTATAAAGAAAATTATTCTTACAATACTCTATCAGATACTCAGCTCCCAACCAAACTGGACAACCGTCTTTCCTCATAAATACCAAAATAAGAGCCTATCCCAAGATCTCTCCTTGCTGTGACATACCTTCTCAGTCTTCGTTTATCCACATTTCCAAATGCCTCATGGCTCAGTTCAAAGGCTCTTCCTTATTTTTGTCTCTTATCTTCCCATATGGAAAATGATACTAACTTCTCTCCACCACCAAAGCTCTTTGAGTATCTCTAAATTAAATATAGGTCTTGTATTTTAAGAGTTTACAGGCCAGCTGAAGAACGAGACATGTAGCTATGACCCAGGGCAGAGGTTGATATGCACACCCTTTTTAGATAATTAGAAAAAAATCCAATGAGCACTGCGAGACAGAGTGGTGGCATTAAGGCTTTATTAGCATTAAATCTTTATTTGTTAACATGTTCCTTAAATGAAGGTATCCGTTTCTAAGAGAACACCTGGGTCCTCTGGGAATTCAAGGAAGGACAGGGGCTTTCTGAGGGGAGAAAATGAAATGAGAAGGAAAACTGTGAGGTGAGGGTCAGTGATGGGCCCAGTCCAACGGTGGACTTGGGGCAGATGAGAAGCAAGGGCTGGCGGGAAGGGGGAAAGAGTAGTGCAGGGCAGCAAACGCTGAATGAATGGACTAATTTAATTCACAGTGTCGTCTGCCTTCAGTTAAATGCATTGAAATCTCAGTGTCATAGTGACCACAAGGCTGGGAGTCAAGAGGCCTGGCTGTCCCATTCAATGGCCACATTGCCAGGGAAAATCTTTTACCTTCTAGTACCTCTTTGTGGAGAGATCAAGGGCCTGGATCCAGAAAAATCTGGATTAAATCTTGACTCTTTCATTTACTAGCCATGTGCCCTTAAAAAACGTACTTATCATTGCTGATTCTTAATTTCTATCCATGTAAAACTAGAGATATCATTACTGCATGCTTTTAAAGAGGATAAATGAAATGACAACTATAAAGTAATTGCAAACACTGAGAATGCAGTAAATAGTTATCTTCTTTTTCTTTTCCTTTTCTTCATTTCCTGAATCTATGAAATGATAGAAGTGGACTAGATGCATTGCACATCCCCCTCCCCCCCTTAAAATTCTATGAATTCTTCAGATCCTTCCTCCCACATTCCTGCCAAAAGTTTCCAAGAATCATAAATTAATGCTGCCAGGAAAATGAGTCAAATAAATGACTTCCTTCTTTCTCCCCTTCTGGCATGCTTGTGGTCCCTCTGTTAGCCTTCCTTCCCGTTCCTCCCTCTTCAGAAGGCTGTGTCTTTGGCCTTCTACAGGGAGAGTGCAACTGGTCCTTTCAAAAGAACCCTAAATAATCATGTGTGGAAACAAGGCTTTTTTTTTTTTTAAAGTATTGGCCAACAGGCTAGTCCAGATGTTGGCAGGAGAAAAGAAAACTAAGATTCCTTTGGTGATGATGATTCAGGATTCATGTACTATTTTCTAGAAAAAAAAACCAAAACCCTTAACATCCCTGAGGAAGCAAGGAAATGGGTCCTTGTGATCCCACAGATACAGATGGCTGGGAACTGCTACGCCCACTCCTGGGGATATTTGCCAAGCAGAGGTGCTCTGAGATACCTGGTACAGTGAATGTAGACAAGTTCTTCACAAAGTTTCTGAGGCTCTAGTGGATTCTCCCAGGCTGTCTGCCTGAAAAAAGGGATGGGAACTTCCCACTGCTTGATTCTGATCTTGAAGTCCAGCTGTTCAATCTTGGGTTGGAGTGCCCTGGCTTTCCTCACGACATTTGTTTCCTATTGCTTACAATAGGACTGCTTCTGTTTTGTCCCTGAAGTGTTCTGTATCAAGTTCTTGTTCTCTTTATTATTCCTTGTGCTTACTCCTTGGCTAGAAAAGAACAGAAATGTTCTTATTTGAACAGAATCACAAAGGCACTAAGATTCTTTGACTTTTGGCTCACTTCAAGGAAGGCTCTAATATAAACCCCTTTTCTGGGTAGGAAGGGTTCTTCTCTGCCTTTTACCCTGCGTTTCCCATAGACAGCTTTCAGGGACCCCATGGGGAACCCAGGTTGACCTGCTGCATGTTGGCTGAAGTTGGTCATAGATGTCAAAAACAAAATAGCATTCCAGAAGATAAGGAAGTACATCAATCCTCTTTTTCTAAATGTTAATTTGCTATTTTATTCAAAGAATGTTTGTCATGTTCATACCAGACAAAAAAAAAAAAAAAAAAGTAAATTTCTGCTATTTTTTAATCACTCAGTTTCAATCAATTAATTAGTCAGGAATTCATGTGAAAAGGCCGGTAACTGTGATCTGAACGGACAAGACTTACATGCAGGTTAGCTGAGAAGAGAGATGCAAGATCATGCTTCAACTCTCCTATGATCCTCATTCTGGGCTGAAACTTTTCATCAACCAAGACAAAGCTCCTGGAAAAATAAATTATCTGCGCAAAATTTCCCACTAAAAAATCTAACTCTTGTGGAAGCATCAGAGAATATCTTGAGTGTCATCCATTTCATTAATTTCTCATGGAGCAGAGTGACACCTACTGCTATTATAAGCTAGTATAAGCATAAAATTTAATGTACCTATTTCTGAGAGCATAACTGATAAAGGTGACTGTCCCCAGTGAATAGGAGTGAAGAATTCATATATTGGAATTGATCCAGATTTGGGTTTTATAGGATAAGAAGAGCAAGAGTTGCAAGAGAGATGAGGAAATATTGAGGGCATAACTGGAGGTGTCTAGGGATTGACCTTTTGCTTAAAAGGAAGCTAAATAGATTGGAAATAAATGGGGAGGAGTAATTATGGAGGGACAAGAGGTTTTGGCGAGGTAAAGAATTAGATATGCTGTGCTAAGGTAGTGAATATGTTGAACAGTTAGGAAGTGTTGGCCATTCAGTGAGGAAATTTATTTAAAAAGTTCAGAGGGTGTAAATGAAAGGCCCTCCATGGCTACAAGTATGTAGTACTTTGTGAGAAGAGCTTCAGTGGTTAAGACTGGAGAGTAGGTTGGGGCCAGGCTGAGGGTCTTGTATGCCTGTTCAGAAGCTTCATCCGAAGGCAGTTGAGGTGGAGCAGTAGAGATCTTTATCACGGGGAGCCACAGGAGCAACAGTTGCTTTTAGGATCAGGTAAGGTATGTGAATACTTGCAGGGTGGGGAGAAATTACTGGCTGGACCACTAGTTAAGAGGTTGTATCATCGATACATCTGACAGACAAGAAAGGGTTGGTCTAAGGCAGAGGAGAGAGATTCTATTTGTGAAATATTTCTGTGATAGAACTAAGAAGTTTTTGGTGACTCATTGGGGTGTCAGGGGTGAGAGAAAGGGAGATAGCACAGGATATTCCAAGGTTTTTACATTTGGAGTATTACCATTCATTGAGATTAAAAAAATGGAAACAACAGGTTTTGAAGTGGAATGAGATAAGGCAAAACTAAAGTTTTGGTTAGGGTGTGTGAAAAGAACTCCTGCCACGTAAAGGTGGTCATGTGTCTGGAGCTCTGGACGCACTGGGGCTGGAGCTGAAGATTTACAACTCATGAGCCTGCTGGTGGTAGCTCAGATCTTAAAGGGAGGGTGGGCGTGAATGGAGAAGACGACCAACATGTCATCGTGAGGACTGCTGAGTGTCAGGGTTGAGGCCAGTTAGGAAGCGTGAGAGAAAATGATCAGAGAGGGAGGAGAAGAAGTGGAAATCAATAGGGCTCTGAAAAGCAATGAAAGAGACGGTCGACTGTAATGTGGTTGAACAGAAAATGCTACAGAAAGCCAGGAAAGGTGAACACTAAACGTAGAATTAGATTAGCAATTGCAAGTTTACCAGAGTAGTGTTGGGGGAGTGCTGAGGCAATGGAATGAGAAATGTCCCTGTGCTGAGAAAAAGTTAAGAGTGAGGATAGAACTTTGAGATGTTTAGTTATAACGCAGATGCACAGCAATAGAAAAGGAGGACCTCTGATGAAGGTCAGTGCTGGATTCAAGTAGCTAAAAAACTTTCCCTCGCAAAGGGCTGAGAGAGAGTTTGGAAGATACTGTCATAGTGAAACCCTCCCTTACAGCTTGTGTATCTGGTATGACTTGGGGAACATGAATTTAATCCTCAAAATGTCTAAATCCATTTACTAGCAATCTGTGTTATAAGCAACTCTGCTGTATATTATTTTAAAGAATTTAAAGCCATTCTTTTTGTTTTCCATGTCCAGCTGTAATATTTCATTTTTTAAATGCAGAGCTGGTCCATGATGATGATTCATGGCTTTGCATCAGGCATAGACTTTGAGACATCTGCTTCCAGTGGGCTGTTTCCAAGAATTTCCTAGTTCTCTGAGGCCCCCTGAGAGTGGAAATCTCTGCGCATGAAGTGTTAGACAGCTTTAGTCCCTTGGGTTGCTCATTTCCTTGATACAGATAGACCCACAGTCTTCTGTGAAATTCCTGCCATAATCTCTTTGATGAGTGGCAGGTTAGCTATGAAGACTATTTTCAAGTTATTGTTTTAATAGACCTTTACCATCAGGCTCAAATAAATCACGACTACTTCACACTTGTTGGAAGACAGATTTAGACTTAATGGGAGAGCCCTACTAAATCACAGTATAATACATGGAAAATTTACCTCCTTTTAATATCATATTTCTTTCTAAATGGCTCTGATGAGTGGATTTTTAAGAAGGTTCATGAAAGTAGTGGAGTATTTTAAAAAGTTAAGACTTTATGACAGGTTTCAAAAATATCTGGAAGTCAGTATAGATGTACAAGCTTAATAGCTCCATATCATAATATTCATAATAGATTTTAAAAACCTTTCTGGGCAATTAAAAAATTAACTAATTCTAAAGAGATTAAAAAAAACCCTAAAACCAAATGAAATGTGTCAAGATTATTAAACAGAAACTGATAATGATTATGTGGGTTGGGGAATAAGGGTAGACTTTTTATTTAAAGCTATCTAGCATTTAGACAATGCAAAATTATTAATCAGGGTAACTTTTCTTTCTGCAACAATGGGAATGGTTAGGAATTCCCCTAATGTCTAGGATTCTGCCTCCTTGTCTCTATGAGAATATGACCTCTAAAACTATAGAAGACACAGGTGGCACCAAATGCAATTTTGGACCAGGTAAAACTTGTTTTTGGCTCTCCCACGCCCTCCTTTCCATCCCATCTCTCAGAAGCTTCCTGGAGGCTTGTCCTTCCAAACCTTGTCTCAGAAAATGGTTAGGTCGAGGAATTTTCAGGCTTAAATTGAGTTTGTTTGTGTTTTACCTCTTCTAGAGGAACTTACGTTTTTAATTAATTTCTAATTATTCTATGAAAGAAAGGCTTTGTCTTCTGTTGGGTTTTCAGATGTTAGTTAATTCGTGGAAAATTCTTTGCAGGGAAAAAGGGAGTTTCCTGTCATCCTTGATCTGACACCACATAGGTAGTAGTTTACTGTAAACATCTACCCAAGACCAGCAGTTTAATGAAGGGTGTTTGCAATGTGTGTAAGATAAACATCTGTCCATTAGCCCACAGAGAACTGGGTCTGCTTACTTTCACTTACTCTTGCTTCCTATTTAATGATCAACCCACGAAATTCAGCTTCTACCTTGCCCTCCCCCTGTCCCCTGACCCAAAACTCACTAGTGGCTCCTTACATATCAAATCTGATAGGCATTTTTTTTTCCTGTGCTATTTCATGTCCTAGAAGCAACATCTGATACCAGTGACAACTTGCTCCTCCTCTCCATGGTCTCTGTGACTTCCAGCTGCTCCTTGGGGATTCTGCTGCCTCTGCCCACCTCTTTCTTCTATGACTGACTTTGTGGTCCCTTCTCCTGCCATCTACACTCTAGCTGGGCACACTCATTCATGCCGATCCCTTTAATTGCTCCTTATATTCTTTTCACATCCAAATCTGTATCTTTTGCTTAAACTCTCTCCTGACCTCTGATTCAACATCCTGCACCTGGAAATTCCATAGACACCTCACCTGTCCCTACCTGAAGTCACAAACCTCCTCTTGCTGCCGTGACCTTTCTCCTGGTTTAATCAAGGTAGAAACTTAGGCATTATTCTTCTTTCCTCCCTCTTTCTCAGGCCTAAGTCCAAGCAGTTACCAAAGTCTGTAAACTTGTGCCCCTAAACATGTGTTGAAGCATTCCCTCATTTCTAGTTCCTATGGCTACTGTCACACAGCGTGGCGGCTATAGGGGTGCGCTGCTGCGGGGGAGGGCTGCAGGGAGTGCCGTGCTCCCTGAAACCTGAGGGAAACCGGCTGGGGCCTGCTGAGGTGGGAGCAGGGCTCTGAAACCCACAGAGCCCATCCCGGGGTTGTCACGAATGAACGGGAATAGACACAATAACGTTGCAAACACTTCTCTGTGTGCCGGTAGAGCAGATGGGGCGCTTCCCTCCCACTAGAGAAGGCCGCGGCACATTCCACGAGTGGGGAAGGCCCCGTCACCCTTTGTTCCAAGGTTTTTATTGAAAAACTTATCAGTGGGCTAGGCAACAGGAATGCATACGTACAACTCATTACATTAGCATGCTAAGGTTCACAGAGAATAGATACCTTTAAGAAAACAACTGACAGGAATTGACTGATTGACATGGGTCCGAGAGGAGGCCAGTCTAAACAAAAGAGAATGAAGATAGGGGCAAGCGCCTTAATGATAAAAGGCAAAGGGTGTAAATAATGTGAAGGTCCGTCACAGCATGAGCTGACCAGAGATATGAGGGAGGAACAGAACACACTCTAAAGAATTTACTTTTAGGCCTGATTACCCTGGAAACCACCAGATCTGATTTAGGGCTGTTTTTCCTGCACTGTTAGCCAGGCAGGAACCACCAAGGGATAAGGAGACCGCTTCTCGGCTGTAATGAGGACTATGGTGTCCAAGCCAAGCTGAGAGCTGTGGGGGCCTCTTTGCCCCTTCTCCATGTCCCCCAGTTTCTTATCTGCTGCCTTTATTGGCTGATACCTGTCTTAGGTTGCCCCTCCCCCAAGGGGTCTTACCTGTCATTGGCAAGGACCATCGCAAGGCAAAGCAGAGGGGCAGGTCAAGTCACCTCAGGAGCCTGTTTCTCCAAGGCCTCCTGATTATTTCATCCTTGGGGCCCTCCAGCCTGTTGGCAGGGTTACAGCTCTTGAAACCAGGCTGGGCGTTTCCCAACAGGCTACTGCTTTAGTTTAGGCACTTACCATATCCAGCCTGGGGTTCTGACTCTGCCTGCCCTCTGATCCAGGCTTTGTTTTGTGACCAGAGTAAACTTTCCAAACTTGATATCAGTTAATACTGGTTTTTTTTTTTTTTTTTTTTTTTTTTTTTGGTCCTAGTTTTTTCTGTCTTACCTGTAGAATAAAGTCTGATTTCTGTAGTCAGATATGATTGATCTGTTTCCCATCAACCACTCCGGTTTTATCTGCTAGCTCTGGCTCTCCATCCATTTCTTAGTCTTTGGCAAAAACAATCATTTTGCAGCTGTATTGTTAATTGTTGGTTTATGTGACTGTCTTCCTGCTAAACCATGTCCTTTGAGGGAATGGAATAGGTATTTACTTATATATTCATAATTTCTGGAACACTGTTTTTTGTTTGTTTTTTTTTAAATATTTTTTTTCCATCCCTCTACTTTCAATCTGTGTAGGTCTTTTGCTCTGAGGTAGGTCTCTTGTAGACAGCATATGTGTGGGTCATGTTTTCTTAGAGAAAATATGAAAGAGAAAAAATGAATAGGTTTCTATCAGTAATAACTCTCAATGTAAACAGACTAAATGCCCCAATCAAAAGACACAGGATAGCTGAATGCATTAGAACATTGTTTAATATTTTCAATAGATGTTTATTCAATGGATGAATATTTGACTTGACATATTTTCTTCTTTTTCTAAAAGTGTTTAGGCCCTTAGAAACATGTTCAACTAATAGGTCCTTTACCTTAATTTCTTTATAGACATTCTTAATGAAGACCTCTTTGTTAATAATTATTTATAGGACCTATTATTTTATACTCTAGAGAGGAACCATAAAGAGTAAAGTGGTAGGAAGAAAAGCAAATCCCAAATATGTCTCTGATTACTTTTTTTTCTAATGGAAATAGCATTTGATTTTATTTTAAGAGTATAATTGTGATGAGAAGGTAATAGTTTAGAAATACCTTATAGGTAGTCTAATTCATTTGGTCTTTCCAATAGAATGGTACCAAATATTTAGAAAGTGATAATTCATCAGAATTATTTTCTTTTGGACTCTAATATTTAATTCTTAAGTATAGCAAACATAGCACATGTGGCACATGGTTTTTATACAGTCACAGGCGTGGGAACCAGGAGGTGCTTTCAAGTTTTCTGTGAAACACCACAGAGAACATTTTTTTGAGCAGTTACTACCAGACAGGTACTGTTTTAACCACTTTCATGTATTAATTCATTTCATGAGGAATGCGCTATTATTATCCCTCATGTACAGAGGAGGAGACTAAAGTACAGAGAAGTTAAGACATTTGTTCAAGATCATAGAAATTAAGTAGTAGAGCCAGGATTTGAAGCTATCTAATTCAATCTGCTCATTTGACATATGATAAAACTAACACCCATCAAAATCATACACTTAATTAGAAGGGACCCACTCCTCCATTTTTGGCTTCAGATAGCATATCGGTACTTTTTGATTTATTCAGTGTATGTGTTACAAATTGGTAGCAGACTGCTGAAAATTGTGCACTTACATAGCCAGTGTTAGCCTTATTCAGTGGTTGTTCATAGCATGAAAATTTTCCTTGTGAGAATTGTCTTCTGTTTAGAATCAGAAAAACAAAACAAAACAAACAAAAAAAAACACACACACACACACACACACACACACACACACTTACAATGACTATTCTTAATCAGTAAGTCTTTGATCATTGTGAGGATATAAAGCAGGCCAGAAAATTCTAAGAATACCCATAAGAACAGTATAACGACACAGGGATATGTATTATTATTATTACTTGAGACTTGCCTTTAGAATTTCTAAGAAATTCAGCTTTGATGCCAAGCTACTATCTGTCCAGTTTTCTCTAGCTCTAATGTGAGAGCTCAGTCTTCCCAGTTCCTGGCCTCCTTCTGAGAAGCAGCGGACCCTATGGGATTGCACATGTTAACTTGCCATGGTTGTGATTTACAAGACTCATGAAGAGAAAGCTGTTTGCTGTTTTCTACGGGGATTGCAGAACTGATTGTCACACTGGTTTTTGTATTTTTAAATTAGAAGTTCTTGGTGGTGGTGGGTTATTCTTTTAGCAGCATGTCACTGCTTATTGAAAAGCTTTGCTGAACACAGTCTTCCCACTTCGCTATATAAATCAAGATGCTGTTGGAATAATGACACTCCTGGGACGTCTCTTCTGTCAGTCTGTGTTAGTTGACTCTCTCAGCCCACCCATTCTAATTGCTGCTTCTCAGTCCCCTAGGATGGGCATCCGGGAAGGGGATTTGTTAAAACTGGGTTATTTAAATGGCATTTTCCAAATATACAGGACCTCCTCCTCACATCACAAATTCACGCCCCCATTTCTTCTTGCTTGCTGTAGAAGCCCTTGGCAGGCTCTTATTAGGAAATGGAGAACAGGTTTTAAGCACTCTCTATTTATGAAATGGTGAAGGCCAGTCAGTAAACTGTGTATGCCGACTCCTGCTAAATTTGAGAGTGTGAATTTTTTAGGAGATAACTTCATAAACGCTGAATATCAAATATACTGTCAGTCATCTGGCCATTTTGGTATTAGTTTGTGCTAACATTTGACATAATGTAGATTATTTGATGGATACCATATTCTAAATATTTAGTGCCATCAAATAACTTCATATAGAGTCTATTTAAAAAAATATTTAAAAAATGTTAAATTGAAAGTATGAAGGAAAAATATTGCCTTGAAAGGTAGCAGGACTGTGACATTGAGGCCTTTAGTATGGTGGTAGGTTTCTTCGCAGTACTCCTGCCCTTCCCTCTCTGTGACTCAAAGATATATCCAAGAAGCTGGGGAATGGTCTTTGTGACATCAGCACAGATTTCTCTACTTACCTTTGTAGAAATGGGAGGCTGCTGTCTTCTACTATGACTTATTTATAGAGAGGGCAAATGTTCCTGATTTATAAAATGGATGGTTATTTTCTACTCACTGTCTTCTAAGACGTTGAAACTTTATATGGCTTATAATCTCTTTATGAAGCCATCTTATCCTAATATTTTCCATTTCCATTTTTTCCTTTCTCTGCCATCCTACTTAAAATCTATTACCGCCTGCATTTCTTATCATCCACTCACGTCAGTTCCTTGTAGATGTGCTTCCATTTCCAGCCCCCTTTTTGAGTCACTGATAGTCTCCTCCTCATTGGCAAATCCAGTGAACATTTCTCTGTTTTCATGTCTTTTTAATGTTGACATCGTTTCGTGTTATTGATTATTCCCTCATGGTCTTTGTATTGTATTTCCTTGTAGGAGCAATAATAGTAATAATGAATGACAACATTGTGTAATAATAAATATAATTGTAAGTTATGCACTTCATGATAATATTTTATGTAAATTATATACTTTATGATTGCCATTTTAATTCTTACTGCTCTGAAGTTCTCCTACTTTCAAGTCAGTTTCCTGCATCTTCTTTGATGACTCTACTTTCTTCTATAATCAACTCTCTGTAGCCATTTTCCAGTTTACTTAGCCTAGAAATTTTATTCTCTCTGACTCCTTGCTCTCTCTCTTTCCCTTATGATTAGTCAGTTAACAAATCTTGTGGCTCTTCCTAAGCAGTTTATTTCACGCTCGCTCTTTTCTTCTCATTGCCACCCTCTAAGCATCATCGCCTCCTGTCTGGATTGGTGCCTCCCACCGCTCCCCTCTGGTAAGTAGCCTGCATGCCGCTGTGAAACAGACTCTCTGTTCTGTTCTATTGCAGCAGTGCACACAGAAAATAATTTGGACTGGAACTAAAACAGTGGAGAGGGGGATGAAGTGGAGTGGGAGTGAGGATGTTTATGATTCACGGGACTTTGAGACTGATCGGGTACCGCGGAAAATGGAGGTGAAGGATTTCAGGGAGAGAGAACTCTGGGCGTCATTGCTGTAGAATAGAAGCTGTAGGAGAGCAGGCGATCACCCCTGAAAGAGAAAAATGAGGCAGAATTTTACTTCTGTAGGACAGAGACCATATATATTTTTTCTCTCAGTAGTGCAGTTAGAACTCTTTATTAAAAAAAACAACTAGATACCAATATGTAAGAGATAAAAATAGAACTGCTTACACAACCAACCAGCCGGCTTGACCTCCTCCTCTTCTCCCTGCATTACTGGCTGGGGCTCCTGACACGCCGCCGTAGGGAAACCACTGACCAGCATGTGGCAGGGAAGGAGTAGGGATGGGGTAAAAGGGAGAGGGAATGATATTTGTTGATCATCTCTTCTGTGCTGTGCACTGATACAGGTATTTCTTATGAATGATTTATGATTATGATAATCCTGGGGAAGATAGCTAGAGTCAGTAATTTCTCTTTTCCAAGATGTTAAAAATTGTTGCCAGCAAAGTCCTTTCAAAAGCATTTAAAAATAATACATTCCACTTGGAAATGGCCTATATGCTGTTCAAATCACAAACAAACAGAGAGATCTTAACGTGTTATATAAAACTGGTTGCTAGAAGCTCTTTAGCTTCAAAAGTGCAGTGTATTCATGTGTGCTTTTCAGGAAATCTCACTGGAAATAAAGATGTTCCAGGCAAATATTGATGATAATCCATATAAAAGATTATTTTGCCATTTTTTTTGTAGCACAGCTGGCAAATTCATTCTATTTTCTCGTTCTTTTTCATTTTTAAGGGATATAAATGACACACCATAGATTATTCTGAGCTATGTGTTTTTATTAATTTTTAAAAATTTTCTCCGCTTGATATCTCTAGAGATTTTTGAGAATGAAACATCACAGAGAAATTTGGCTGTTTTCAGCAAATAAGGTATTTATCATTCTTAACTTTTGTTAGTGTATGGTAATAAAAATCTGTATTATGCTATAGTAGTACTATAATTTCCTTGGCTTTGATTTGCTTTTCTTCATCAGAATGTAGAAACAAAGTTTAAAAATAAAAATTTCTCAAAGAATTAGATTCATTCCATGTGTTTAGTTTTAAATAAATTATATTTTAAAGTCCTCCCTTTAAATACATTAATTCACTTTATATTTTGTCTCTTCTTTGTGAATACTTGATTAGACTTTTATGTATTTTCTTATTAAAATTATGTTTATAATTTTTATCAGAACAATATATTGTCTTTGTAAGATCTTATGTTGTAAAGTAAGTAATGAACAAAGTTTCTTTGTAAATATACTTCATGCTTATAGACTATAAAGAATATAAATTGATGTACATAGTTAAGGGTGTATATTTTAAGTTTCTAAATTAACATTTTAAAACAGAGCTTTCATTATTTCTATATCTTAAGAAATGTTTCTTCTGTTGTGATAGGCAATAAAACTGTTTTTACATGAACTTTTCATATTAAAACCTAATTATTCATATTTTGGAAATAAAATCTTTTTTCATGGTAAATAAGCACAAATTATAAGCCCAGAACAACACATTGAGGGCTGTAGGGGCTTTCTAATCGGAGTATCCAGGGACGCAGGGATTTTTTTTTTTTAAAATCTGCTGAGATATTCAATGGATTGCCATTAATCTCTTCCTTGATGGGTTATTGTGACCTGCATTAGGAAGGCTCTTGTGCTTTTACCCTTTAATTTAATTAGATAATAATTTTGTAGTCACTAGTTCCTTGGAGATAGCAAATTTATTGACACTATAAATCAACCTCTGGATGTAATTTCAGGCTGTTCATTTCATTATTGGTGGGCAGAAAAACCTCAAAGAGTATGGGACAAATGTTAATTCTGGTAAATATTAAGTCTTTAGTGGTTTAAGCCTATCTTTAAAGTTTGGGTGGGAGAGGTGGCCAGATTCATGAAATCTTATAGAAAATCAAAAATATTAAGGCATTTTTGAAACACCAGCAAAGAATGCCCACATTTTATATAATTAAACATGTTAAGATATTGGGTAGCCAGGGTGGTAATATCAAGAATTCTCCAAGCCAAACAGTAGTTCTAGAGATAAGAATATGTGTACCTGACAGATACTGAGCTACAGTAATTTTCCTTTTTAGTATTGGAATTTAGGGTTTTTCACCTATTTGGTGGCTCTTGAACTCTGACCTGGACTTTGCTGCATTCAGCCTTTGGAAATGTTTTTTAGATATTAACACTACAAAGCTAAAAGTATTTCTGCCTGAACAGACAGTGTTTTCAAACTTTTTTGTTTTGCACCAGAACCTTGCTTTTACTTAAAAATACTCACAAAATACCAATATAGAAAAATTATTTTATTAGAATATATTTCTTTTATAAGACCAAGTTCATGATGTTTACTTATAAAATAATTTAGTGAGAATGATGAGGCTACTTCGATCAACAAGAAACTTAAAATTGGACATTATAGATAAAAGTTACAGTTATCTGTAATCAATTCATGTTTTTTTATTTCACTGAATTGAGAAAATAATGGTGCACAAATAAGCAATTACAAAGAATAGAATGACTACTTTTTTTTCTTTAGGCACTTGCTTTGCAATCTCTGAATATTCTTTAACTAGGAAAACCAGAGATTTGAAGGAGGATAACAGAAACTTTCACGTACAGCCACAATGGAGTGACCAGACAAAATATATGAAATGGTTTTCAGACATCGGCCATCATGATGGCAGCACAAGACAGGATGAGACAGTCACACTGAAACACTGAAAAAACCAATTTACTTCCTAAGAGGCAGTTCTGGGAATGGGAGTCCAGCAGTGTCCTTGGGTTGAGGAGTGCAGCTGAGAGGCAGAGAAGGCGAGCAAGGCTAGAATTCATGAAACAGAGCACTGGAATACAGAGAGCTATACCAAGAGATAGCTCCAGAGATGTGTTGTAGATCTCCCTTGAGTTTTCAGTGGAGTGCTCTCAGAATATGTGTGTGATAAAACTAGTCAAGGCCAGGAAAAGAACAAGCCAAGAGAAGCAGAGAAAACATCCTGCACACAGTATTCCTACAGGCCAGGAATAGTTCATATTCTTACCAGCCAGAATAAAAAACCTTGTAATTCTTATAATTCATCAGGGTGTCTCCTCAAGACAGAGGCAAGATTAGGCCTAGACTAGGGATTGGCAGACTTTTTCTATGAAATGTCAAAGAGTAAATAATTTAGACTTTGTGTATAACATAGAGCTTCTGTTGATTTTTCTCCCTCCCATGAATCATACAAATACAGCTTTGGTGCTACATTTGGCCCACAGGCCATGATTTGCTGACTCCTGTCAGAGATTAAGGTCTATTCTGATCCTGCCTAATAAACCTTAAAAGGAAGGATTAGAGAGTCAGTTTCCTAGCAGTTGTACTGCACTCTAAATAAAACTCATGCTTATTTAAAGGAACACAGAAATATACAGTACCAAAAAGGTAAAAGTTCAGTATCTGTCATCCAATCAGAAATTCTGGATATGCAAAGAAGTGGGAAAATATAACCCACAATAAAGAGAAAAGCAAGTAATCAAAACTGACTCAGAAATGACCCAGATGATAGAATTAGTAGTAGACAAGGACATTAAAACAGTTATTAGAGCTATTTGCATATATTAAAGAAGCTACATAAAGATTGAACTTACTGAATAGAAATATGAAAGGTAAAAGATTTGAACTGAATTCTTAGACACAAAATATAAAATGTCTGAAATGAAAAATGTACTATGTAGAAAAAACAACAGGTTAGAATTTTCAGAAGAAAAGATTATTGAACTTGAAGACATAGCTGTAGAACACAGTCATGATGAAATAGAGGAAAAAAAAATACTAATTTCCAATCTCTACCCAAAACCTACCAACAAAAATGACAAAAACAGCATCACTGAGCTGCAGACAACTTTAAGTAACCTAAAGTAAGTGAAAATGGACTTCCTGAGTAAAACGACACAAAAATATTTGAAGAAATGATGGCCAGACTTCCCAATTTTGATCAAAACTATGAAGTCATAGAACTAAGTTAAATGAACCCCACGATCAAGCAAACAAATAAAATAATATCAAGGCATAACATTACCAAATTGCTTAAAACCTGTGATGAGGGGACAATGTCTAACACTTCAAGTTCTATTATTGTCACCATACATCCAGGGGTAGAAACTCACCCTGCAAATGATCTGGCCTACTGGTGGATAAAACCTTCAGAAGCTCACACTCAGACAAGAGTAGATATACTCAGAGATTTAGTCAGGTAAACACAGATGAGGAATAACATGGGGAGGGACTCGAACAGAAGATAGGAGAGCAGAGATATCAATGCAGACCTGACTGCTGTGAGGAGGACAGAAAGGAGTGAAAGGATTAACCTCCTCTAAGCCACGTTCTTTGCTGCTGTCTCCCCATGCATATACTATTATCAATGGAGCCCGACCATTATTTTCTTCAGTCTTGTCTCCAGAGATAGGTTCTTTCATATCCATATGCTAACATCCATTTTCTCCTTTAGAACCTTCACTCTCGGTTACTGACTCCTGGGTGGAACATGAAGAAACTCTACAGATCCTTCTCTCTAGCAGCGGAGAGGACAAAAATGGGTATTTTCAATACAGTAAAATAGAATGAGGCAGATAAATTTGCTTCCAACCGCAAAATGTCATACAAGTTACTAATACCAATTTAAATCACTTTTGGAGGGATCTCTTATTTAGATTCTCCAAGAACCTATCTCCTTCCCACATTTCCAATAATAGAAAGTTAGAGAAAAATATAATATAGTATCTCAAGTCTCCTTTACAATAGACTGAATATTCTTTATAAGGTGCTCGTTGATGGTTAATGTATTGGAATCAATATGGAAATTAAAACCTCAAGCCATTTCATATAATGCGTGTTAGGGTAAGGACACTGACTTATCAGCAATCAATTGCCAGTTCTGAATCAGAGAAAACTGAATTATAGCAGTGCTTAATTTGTAGCATTTTTGACTAGGGCCGAGAATTCAACAGTGTCATTTAAGATGAAATGACAAACAGGTTACAGCAGTTGGCCACCCTTTCACATGTCTGGCAGCTTTTGTTGTTAGAAAATCAAGGCATCTTACAGAGAACAGAACATAAATTCCAGAAAAGTCCTGGACATAAACATCTTGGATCTACTTCTTTTATATGAATTTGTGAAGCCTGTTTAAAAAATAGATTAAAATGATGATAAAGAAGAGGAGGAATGGAAATTTCTGTTAAGCTGTACAATTTACCTATTATCATCAGTGCACACAGAAAAATTACATCTCTCAACAGTGACTACACAACAAAAATGAAATATAAAAGAGCCACACATTTTTATAAGTCATCAAACTTTTTAAACTTTATTTTGGGTGTAGTAAAGTCACAGTTTTACTATACAAAGTGGAAAGAGACTTCAAAGTGAAAACTTTTGGTTCCATAAAGCATGCTGTGTGAAAACAGGTGCTGAATGCATTTTGTAGCAGAAAAAAAGATTCTTGCATTTAGTTGTGTTGAGGCGCGTATGTTTTCTTGGTTCATATATTGTCATTGTTGTTTCTGTGCAGCTTTTAATAAATTGATGTGAACAATAAGAAATAATACCTACATACTGTCTATAAACTAAATCTTTGTACTTTAAAAATAACAATGTTTTAATAAAAAGTAGATTTTTATGAACCTTTTTACCAGTATACCTATTATTTTTACCATTTCATTATATAAGTAATTCCTCAGGAAAAATATTAAACTATTTTTTTCATTTCAACTATTTTAAATTCTGGCATTTTAATTTTCTCTCTGATATATTTGGAAAAGGTCCTCCCCCCACAATACATGTTAAATTATTTGAATAGTTGGGCTTCAAATTGTTCTCCTTAATACCTTTGTAACTGGGCACAGGTCTTCCCTTTATCTCATTCCTCAAAACTTATATCTATTTATATCCATTCATATGTATGCAGGATTTGTTCTGTAGGTGGCATAGGAGTATGAGGGGTTTATATGAATGGGTTGTGACATTGTATTAATATTATGGCGTCTGCCCCTAGTTCACTGTGTGGTGTTGGGTTTGAGCTTTATAGTCAAAGAAGAGAGGTCCAGAAATTTTCAGAAATATACAAGAAATAGTTTTTTTTTTTTTTTGAGATTTGGGGCATAAATAGGGTTATTTAGGGACTTGGGTGACAAAATGTGACCCAGAGTTGGATAGGGTGTCATTCTTTTTCACTGGGATCCTAGAATAAATCTTAGACTTTAAGGGTTGGAAGTGTTAGGAATCTCTGCAGTTGACACCCTTGGCTTGAATCTCGGAGTTCCAGTGATGGACAATGTGAAGAGTAGAGACTCTCTTCATGGCTTTGTGGGTGGTGGATATTGGCCAGTTCAAGACAGAGCAGTGACTGATTTCAGTAACAAACTGACTTGTGGACATATATGAGGCAATGTATTGGCAAAACTCAGAAAATCTGAAGGATCTTTTGGGCAAAACTAGTTTCTACTAATTAGTTGGTTGAGAAGTAAAATGACTATGACATGGTCTTTAAAAGTGAACAGGGCTTTAAGGGTGCTTTGATTAATTTTGGGATCTTCTCCAGGGTTTTTGTAATCCTTATGCAATGTGCCCTTTAGCAGGATTATCCTTGAAGCTGGACCACCCAGTCTCTGCTCAGAGGCTCCAGGTGTCCAGGGCTCCTCTTTGGTCCTCCCATGTGGGTCCTTCCTACAACATGAGAAGGTTGCAGTGGCCCAAAGCCTCTTCCCAGAGCCAGCATGGTCTCCTTCACTCTGGGTGTCCAAAGAGCAGACCATGCTACTGGTGGTACATCCCTAAGCCCAGGGGATGACCACTGGATGGTTGTCTGGATGAAGGTATGGATGAAGGTTGGCTTTGTGGGTAGCTGTGTGCTTATCGACGTGTTTGAGGCCCCGTGCACTGCAAGAAAACACTGTGAGTGGGAAGAGAAATGCTGGAGACCGTGGAGCGAGGGTCTCTAGATATTTGTTTACCCCAGGCTCTGGGACTATTGGGAGAAGACCTACACTGAGACAACATCAGCGTCTTTGTTACAGAATTGGCACGTGGAACATGGATGAGGATTTCCAGAAGTCGTGTCTGGCTTAGTGGATATCAGTGAATTGAGAGAGAGCTGGATTTGGAGAGGTTTTTGCTGGTGGCCTTCAAGCTCCTGGGAAATAACTATTCATGAGGAAAGACTTTAAGTTTGTAGTCCTTCTAAGATTTTCCAAATATCATAACTATCCCATAATTCTCCAGGATATATTAAAATGAGGGCCATACATAGAAAATAATTTTATGTTTATATTTAATCCTGAGGATTTCTAAAAAGATCAAACCTTTTTTGTGCATGATGGGACTATGTCAAAGTCTTTAGGAATGAGATCACACCTAAAGTTCCCAGTAACTTTTCTTCACAAGTGCACAGTGATAATGCCGTCGCTGTGGTAGCTAATGGAATGTATGCTGCTGCTGCTTCTCCTTTTTCTTCTTCCTCTTCTTCTTCCTCCTCCTCTTCTTCTCCTTCTCCTCCCCTCCTCTCCCCCTCCCCCTTCTTCTTCTCCCCTTCTTCTTCTTCTCCTCCTCCTCCTCCTTCTGCTCCTCCTTTTTCTTCTTCCTCTTCGTCTTCTCCTTTAAATTCAAGAGCAGTTGCAATCAATGGATTGTATGCTTTTGTTTTATTTTGTTTCAAAATAGCCTCAGTTTTAATTTCTAACATCATAAATCTCAATATATACAACACATACGCTCTTTGGCTTTTAAGGCCAGAAGGTTTGAAAACCACTGGGTTTCTCTCAGTGGCATGGACAGACAAATTGCTGCTTAGATATACAAGTGTTTTGCTAATAGTTAAAAAAAGGGGAACAACAACAGTGTGATTTTAGTCCTGCCCAGTGAAGCAGCGGAATGCTTGTATTACCACCCACCATTAAAGACACTCCTAAAAATAAACAAAGCAAATCAAGGGAAGTTGCTAAAATAATTAGCATCAACTGTTGACTCTACTCCTGATCTTGGCTGGTAGGAATCCAAGCTGGAGAAAATGGTCCCTACCCGGGTGAGGTTTGTTGGGCAGCACTCCTGGCCCCATGGGAAAGAGAGGCCAGGGAGGCAGTGATTCAGGGGGTGAAGATGGGGCTGCTCACGGCTCATCCTGGACAGTTGGCTGTGTGTTTTTGTAAGTCTCTTCATCTTGAAGGTAAGTGAAGGACTTCTGACCTGTAGAAAAAGGAGACCACCAAGTGCAGAGGGAAACTCTTACTCTGAAGGAGACCTGGGTGAGTACATGGAATATTCTAGATGGGGGAGACAGTAAAGAGACTGTGGGAAGAGATAGGTAAATATGGATGTTTCCCATTTCATGCTGTTCTTGAGGTGCTAGGGAATAAGCCAAACAAAAAATTAAATTCATGGTGAGGCTGTTTCTCGGGCCCTTCCCCTGAAAACACACAGGTATATTAGCTGAATGATTTTGCTCTCCCTCAGATTCTACAAAATAATTATTAGAAGAGATGATGATCTTCATAAAGAGATATAAGAATGTTCCCAGAGGGAAGACATATAGGAAACAATATTCTTTCCTGGCTTACTTTCCCTCCTTCCACCATTATCTGTATAGCAGAGATTCTGTTTTGAAATAGCTTGAGGTATTTTCCATTCCTTTTAGTTCTTGCTGTCTCAGCCTTTCATCCACTGAAGAACTCTGCAAGCAATAACAACAAAAATTATGATAATTAACACTTACACAGTGCCTCTTACTATATGCCAGATACTGTCTAAGAACTTTCCAGAAAATCTTTCTGGTGAGCATTTTACAGGCAGAACACCTCTTGTGTTTTTTTTTGTTTTTTTTTCCATTTTATTTAAGAAAGGAGATATTCTTGGGCAATCTTCCAATTTCATTTTGCACTTCTGATTTTAAATGTTAGAAATAAAATAGGATTGAGCCAAATACCCGTTTCCATTCTTTTATAGCACAGTTTCTCTGAGAGGCCTCCAGTTCTTCAGCAGTGTGAGACAGACAAGCTCACACTGGAGGCTAACATGAGAGCCCAGGACAAAATCTCAAAGGGCTTAAAAGAGGTTATAGTGAGGACAATTACATTAATAAGCATTCCTTGGCCTGTCTTTTTAAAAAATGCTTGCAAATGTAGATTTTACTGATGACAGATTTCATAACTGCATACAGTAGGACAAATTAAATCCTATCACATTTTTCTACACATAGAAAAAAGATAATTGCATCATTGGGTTATTTATGTGTTGAAAGAATTAGTCAGTACCAGTGAGCTAGAGTAATATTGGAGAGTAAACAGAAAAACAATCATGTTCAAGCTTGAAGTGAAATTAGAAATGTAAAATTATAAAGAGCATAAGCACCCCTATGTTCATTGCAGCATTATTTACAATTGCCAAGATTCAGAAGCAGTCCAAGGGTCCAGCAGTAGATGAGTGGATAAAACAACTGTGGGATATTTACACAATGGAATTCTCCCTGGCTGTAAAACAGAAGAAAATTTTACACTTTGCAACAGTGTGGCTGGACCTGGAGAACATTATGCTAAGTGAAATAAGCCAGTCAGAGAAAGACAAATACCCTAAGATTTCACTCATATGTGGAATCTAATGAACAAACGCAACTAACAAGCAAAACAGAGACAGACACATAGATGGAGAACAGATGATAGTTGGTGGCGGTGGGGGTTGCGGGGGGTGGAGGGATTGAGTAAAAAGGAAAAAGGACTCGGACACAGACAACAGGGTGGTGGCTGCCGGAGGGAGGGGTTGTAAGGGGACTAAAAGGTAATGGGAAAAGATACAATAAAGATTAAACCTAAAAAAAGTATAAAACCTATTTGCTGTATCAGTCAGGAAATGCTTCAAAAGATCACTGGGAGGAATGAAAAGAAATGCAAGCCCTTTAGCACCGTTGTGTGAAGTTGTGTTCATTAAAATGCAGTTGTGATTATTTGGATCAACTCAGGAACAAGAAACTTAGGCCCCCTTTGAATTACCTGTGACTTAGCTTTGTCTGTGTTACAAATGATCCAGCCATAATGTGGACACTTAATTTAAATATACTCGGTGTACCTCTGAAAAGGAGTAATGTATTTTTCTGAGTATGTGAGTGATCACAACTTGGAGAGCTCTACTGCATGGTATCTTCTGAGTTATGATTTAAAAGAAACATGATTTTTCCTTTGTATGTACAAGGCATTTAAACTCAATTGCATATGAATCAGGGATGTATATAATTCAGAATTAGTAAATATGTTCATGTATTTATTCCATTGTACTTTCATGATTCTCTTCAAAATAAGCTATAATAGAATTGTAAAATCAGTTTTTGACATTATAACATTGTTTTAATTTGATCATTCAGATTGATTGACACAAATGACAAAACAATCCCACATTCTAGTTATATGCGAGGAGAAATCTTTTCTCTCATAATTAACGTCTTTCCTTGATATTCTTCTCCTTAAGTAAACTGCAAGAGTTAGAAGATTAAACCAGGGACCTAGCAAATGTGCCTGCTTGGTGAAATGAACTGAGATTAGAAGGTAGGCACGGTAGTGGCAGTGGACATTTGGCTCCGAGAGCACCAGCTTACTGCAGGGCATAAGACTTGTTCCCACAGTCAACGTGGCCCCCAAAGAGGTAAACATAAGTGCAATTGCAAACACTCTCACCTCCCTGTTCGATAAATTTGTTCAGTGTCATATTACTATGCTTCATTACATACAGTTTAAACCTATGGTCCTCAAGCCACGTGCCAAGACACCCTGCAGACTGGAATGAACTCACAATCTCTGCAGAATATTTAAAATAGTCAAGGATGGTTGTCATCTGTCAAAAGTGGCAGAGACTATTAGCTTGAGGTAGTTCACAGTTTCAGGATTAGATGGTTCTGCATTCCCTTCAGCAATGCCATACCTTTACAAAGTTGGGTTTTCGGTGGTTCCGTTGAGAAAAAAATTACCACATAAAGTCAGTATGGAGCAGGAGAAAAAGGTGGGGTACAACGTGATTCTATGATTTGAGAATCTTTTGTGCCCCAAAGGCTCCCAATTGTATCAGTAAGTAATTGATGTAACGTAAGAACTAAATAAAATGTTTTCTTTCTTTTAATGTTTATTGTTTTTCAAAGTCTACTAAGTACATAAATTGTTTAGACCTTGCTACTTAATAAGCAAAATTGTTAGGTGTTTCTTTGGTCTATAGGTGCTGTAAAAAGATACTGGAATACTAATGGTGCTGTGAAGGAAAAAAAAACTGGGAATCTTTGGATCAAGCCATCATTTTCATAGTACAGGCAAAAGTAATTCTGTGCTAATTTAAAATTTTCAGTGCTATAAATATTCCATAAAAATGCTCTCAGTAAATGAAAAGACATTTTTGTTTCATATCACTTTTCATTTCCTGTTTGGGAATGTTCTCCAATATGACAAAAGGCAGCCCTTGTGGCAATGAGAATGTGAGGTGAACGTTTTGACCTTCCTCTCTCCTCCCTTCTCCAAGCAGGCACCTGGCACTTAGAACGGCTGAGCACATCCCAGCCCCAAGCCCCGCAGAGCTCATCCTTAATCTGGACAGAGTTGACCGATGTGGGGACAGGAGGGCTGTGGCCATGGTTGGGGGAACGTGGTGGGGACTGGTGTGGAAAATACCTGTTCCTGGTGCAGACGAGGCCCAGGGTCTCCAAGAGGAGAGAGTGGAGAGGGAGCAGCCCTAAACTAGTGGCCCAGGGATTGCCAGCTGCCTGGACACTGGTGTGTTCCTTTGCGGAAGGCCCTGAATGCCACCCAACCCGGAGAGTGTACTCCCCAGCACTGCTGCTCCGACCCCACCGTTTTCTGACAGGGATTCTTTCACTTCTCTTTTAATTCTAGACCCGTAAGAGGGGCATAGGTCATGGCAGCCTCCAGAAGTCCATAAATTTTTACCACCACCATTCAGTTATTGCCAATAAATATTTCTATATAACCTTTGAATATTCAATATCATTCTGTGGTCCTCACTTACAAAAACTCATTTTCAGGAGACAGCAGTGATAAAAGCCTCAGCTGGAGCTGACACACACAGGAAGGGTTAGTGTTGATGTTACTGGTCACTGGATACTCAGGGTATAGTGGTTGTGTAGCTACCTGTGAGTAGTGGGTGGGGTCTGGGAGGCGGGACCCATAGGGATTTTCTCATTTAAAAATAATGTGGTCTGGTGAATATCTGTGTATACAACATTCAGTTTTTAGGAATGGATTACTGGCATTAAGTAGGAGGTGCTTTTAGTAATTTATTTAATCCTTGCTACAGAGAGGTTAATTAATTATCTGAGGTCACACAGCTACTTAACAGCAGAGCCAGGATTTGCGCCAAGAAACCTCACTCTGCAGCCTTTGTGCTTGTACCCACAGCGCTACATGGTCTCTCAAGGACACTTGGCAACCGATCGTATTTTAACCCCCTGAAAGAGACAATGGCTGGGACAGTGACTTTCCATGGCAAGAACCCTATTCTGGAGGAGAAAAGCATTTTCTCTTCTTCGTCCTCGTGGACTATGCTTGTTCTCTCTCTCAGCAGTCTGGGCCCCCTTCCCTTTGGAAATCAAAACGCTTTAGGGGAAGAACTTCCAAAAGCTTTGAGTATGTGTAAGGGGAGGGGACTTGTGCTCGGCTTCTCCAGGTTTATCAGCTTGTTTATTGTCTTTTTTTTTTTTTTCAGGGCAGCAGAACCTTAGAAACAATAAAGGTCTAGATAGTAAATATTTTAGGCTTTTAGGCCATATGGTCTCTCTCACAAGTGCTCAGCGTTGCTGTTATAAGGTAGACAAGACATAAATGGACTATAGCTGTGTTCCAAGAAAACCACTTATAAAACAGGTGGCTGGCTGGATTTGGCTTGTGGGCCAGGCTTTAGTTGGTCAACCCCTGGTCTAGACATCTGAATACTTTCTGAATAACAGTAAATATATATTAAGCACATGCTCTGTATTGGGCACTGGGTAACACATTCATGTGTGGACTCATATGATACATTAATTCCATGAAGTACTGTACTTAAAAATTAAAAAAATTTCAGGTACAGTTGACATTTAGTATTGTATTAGTTTTGGGTGTACAGCATAGTGGTTAAACATTTTGTATAACTTATGAAGCATTCCCCTTTGATAAGTCTAATACCCACCTGGCCCCATATATGGTTATTACAGTATTATTGACTATATTTTCTATGCTGCAGTAAATACAGTACTTCTAAAATCCTGTTTTACAGGTGAGGAAATCAAAATGTACAGAGATGAATTTGCTCACATATCTCATAGGCAGGCTGGGACCGCAGACTTTGTTGTAGTCACTACGTTCTACTAATGGGTCAAAACAAGGTTATTTATTTTATTTCGTTGGGATGCCAGCATTGTTTTGTTTTTATTACTCATTCTCATTCATTTGGAAACTTACTGTTTCCATTCTAGTTATCCATTATTGCCTTTTGAGATCTAGTCTGTAGTTTTTGTGGATGGCCTTGAGATTTCTACTCTGGGCCTTTAAATTTAAATAATAATCATGATTGCTCATTTTGCATCTGATGCTTAGCATGTAGTCATTAATATTTATGTAAGACTTACAAAACCCTCTCTGTTTGTGACTGTGAACATAAAAGATCTATTGACTTTGATTAACACTTAAGAGCGACATCCAAATATTCAGGGATAAGTGTTTTTGGAACCACTTGACGAACCGATATTGGAGGGTGTAGAGACAAGATCACCACTCTCTGCAAAAAAAGATGGGAGGCAAAAGACCATCCTGGGAACTTGAAGTTTTCTCTTTTATTTTCAAGTGTGCACGTGTCAGCTGAGAAAGCTGGAACAGCCCGAGAAGAAGGGCACAACCCCAGGCACACAACTGATACCCTTTATGAGAATCTTTAGTCTTTTCTTTCACCAAAACAAAGTGGTCTGAAGTCTGGCTTCTGGTGAATCTTACAGACACAATAATATCATTAAGTAAACAAGTATTAGAAATCATCAGGAAGTATTTTTTTACATGAAATAAGATATATATTCTTTTTCTGTATTTTAAATATTCTTTCAAAAAGAATATATATCCTTTTTGAGTAAGTATTTCATGAATTACATAAGATATATGTATTTTTTGAATGAGTGTTTTTACCTGAAATAAGATATACTTTTGAATTAGTGTTTTAATTTTATACTATATAGCAAAAAGAAAATTTGCCATATAATATAAAATTTATCTAAAAGGATTATTTATTCTGTTTAAAGAATTTTCAGAGTATTCATATAGAATGTTAGAATAAAACTGATTTCATGATAGTAATTTTTTTTAACTGCAGAAAAGCTTAGCAAAAGGTCTCAAGGACTACAATAAACTATTTTATTTTTGTGCCAAACACTCTTGGTTGTAGCCTTTACGTGGTATCTCTGTTTTCCAGTGAAAACAAACAAATACCACTCCCCTTCCCCCACCCCTGCTGAAAGCCCAGAATATAGAACCTTGCTTAAGGCTCTGTAATAGATCAGGACAGAGGTGCTGACTAAATCTAGATTTCTTGAATGTTTTTCAACTTCTAATACAACTGGATTAAACAAATAGCTAAAAGAGAAAAATAAGTCTTTTTAGGCAGATTCTGGCATTTTTCCCTTTTAAATACTTTTTATTCAATTAGAATAAATCATCAACATTATGAAAGTTTGCTGAGCATTATAACCATTTCAATTTTTGAATTTATACGGAAATCATATTACCCTATTCTCTTTGTAGCCTAACTATATTTCACTGCATAAATTAACATTGAAGAAGTCACTTTTGCCCACTTGTTATTAGATTACTAAAATGAACACAATTCTTGTGAACATCACCACAAAGAATCAGAGCCTGTTGGCGATGTAAGGGACATTAGAGATGTCTGGCAGAGGGTTTCCCAGCCTCAGCACTACTGGGGTTCTGTACTGGATAATTCTTTTTCGGGGGATTGGAGGTCAGTCATGTGCATCATAAGATGTTTACCAGTATCCCCGGTCTCTGTCCACTAACTGTTGTCTGCCCCCAGGCCCATCTATGACAATAAAAATTTCTTGATATTGCCAAACGCTACGAGGGGGCAAAATCACCTTCAGCTGAGAACCACTGATGTAGTGCAGCCCCGTCACTGTAAAATAATGTTAACGCCTTATGCATGTTTTCTGAATGGACAGGCTTTTCCTCATTTACCTATTTAGTATCATAGCTAGGTCTAGCATACCAGAGGTAAGGGGAACTAAAGAATGCAGTTATGGATATAATTTAAGCCTGATCTTAAATAGAATTGACAGATACAACATTTTTACTGAGTAATCATCATCTAACTTTTATGATCCTTTCTCTTATGTTAAGTTGTTTTGTTATGGTCTACAAATTGTGCTCCAGGTCCATGCTGTGCAAATCACTAAATGCACTGGCTAAGGTAGCTAACTTTTTTTTTTTTCTGGCATTAAGATTCTCTCAGTGAAGGAGGCAGTGTGTTGATTTACTTCCCAGTGTAAGCACCTATGTCCTCACCATTCTGTACCAAAGAGTTCACAGGTAAGTACCAATCCATGGTCACCGGTTTGGTAGCACCAATGCAGATGATCAGGGCTTCTAAGGGTGTTCCCCAGCCAGGTGCCATTTCTCACCTTGGGTTACTGTTCTCTGCTTGGCCTAGTCACAAAACAAGCCCTATTATTAACTTTATTGAGTTTATTACATGCAAATAATGCCTTGTCAATTTTTGTAGAATTTATACTTGCATCTTTACAAGAATGTCCTTGTAAGAGAGATGTTTCGAGAGAAGTATTTTGATGGTAACTCTAATTCTATCTGATTTATATATATTTATATATAAATAAATATCAGAGAGCATGAGAGAAAGAGAGAGAGAGAGAGAGGACGGTTGGGGGAACAGAAGGAGCGGGAGAGAGAAGGCAGGCCAGAGCTGTGGGAATACTAGCAAGAGGGCTTAGGCAGAGGGACATGTATGTATATACTCCAAGGCAAAAAGGAACATGCTGCCATCCAGGATGGGAATAAGTTCACTAAGCTGATGCAAGAATTCAAGGGGGAAATGAGGCTTTGGAAGAGTAAGCTGAAGGCAGATGGTGGAGAGCCTGTAAGCCAAATTAAATAGTTTTGATTTCATCGCAAGGATAGTGGAAAGCCAGGAATGGTTTAATAGAGATTTAACAGAGAGTACCTACCAGAACACTATTTCTATGATCCAAGGGTGTCCCGTCTTTCTATTACCTTGATCATAGAACTGGCCTTAAAAGTGACCTAGTGGAGAAGACCTAAATCGTAATGATAAGGATATCAAGCAAATGTTTTCTGAAGGTGAGAGTGTGTGTGGAATGATGCCAAGCTAAACCGCGATCAATGTCCAATCACAATTTCACACAGATGCAAGAAGATATTTGGTTCAGAATCAGTCAGGAAAATGATCTAGGGATATGACCAGATATTTTAGGCAGGGGAGGAAAGAATAGTTTCTAAATTCAAGTTAGCTAATGATAACAATAACTTCTATTAGCATTTGAATAAACAACCTTAGTCCTAACTAGAGCATGCACATTTGGAAAACAGTCACAGTTTTGGAGAAAGCTGCCACTGATTCAATTTTTGTTCTGCTGATGGAACAATGTGTTCCTGTTATGGTGCCCTGTTACCTCGATGTAATAGAGAGATTGCAAGCTGTACAACTGGGAAACCAACAATGTCAAGCTGTCCTGACTTCACTGGTTTAGCCTTTGAATTGTCAACTTAGCTATAAATTGGGACATGTTTAACACAGGAAGAGGCCCATATTGCTACCCCCGAAGTGAGGAATGCTTGTTACTTTTTCCAGATTTAACTAAACATATGATTGTTCTATGCAATATGAAGAGAGTATGATCAATAAACAGAGGACATCTCTTTGATGCAAAACCATAGTTTATATAACACAGTCTGGCAATACCTCTGGCATTGCTCAACTTCCAAAGAGTAAATCCTAATGTTTGACTGCTTCCAACTGTACTTCATGTCGTTGACCAAGACAATGAGGAAATTAATAGTAAGTTTTAGTTAACCCTGACACTATAGGACAATATTTTTCCTACCATGAGATAATAAATAATAACCTAGTATTTTATTCATGTTACTTCTCAGACTATGAAAAGCAGGAAATTTTTACTTTAAGTTAGAACAAATTATTATTTTCAGGATAATTTTAGGACATGGATAGGGTAAAAGTACTACTCAGAATGTTTTAAAATAAATGTTAAGCATGGCACAATATTTTGAAATAGTAAAATGCAAAAATCTGTGAGTTTCTACATTAAAATATGAAATTCTTTTCAAATGAGGCTGTAGGGAAAATTATCTTGATCATGTTGGCTTTGGTAATAATTCCATTTATTCAGTGTGCTTTGTTCCCTGATTTTTAAATACTAATTTTTATTCTGAGAAAATGAAGAAAGCCAGTGTGATAAAGGCAATGTTTCTTTTATGAAAAAAAAATCTTAACAATTTTCACCTTAGTTTTGCATTCCAAATATGGGATTACATTAAAACAACTTTCAAAATATTTTTGTATATTTTGTTTTTCTTTTTTTCTGTGTTTTTGGGAAAGGGGGATTGTTAATATCACAACTGGCTGGAACTTTCAGCAATTTTGTAGTTCTGTCTACATGATTTTTGAAAATAATAAGGGGAACTTATGCACTTGAAACAGAACAAAGATATAGTAAGTATAAAAGATACAGGATAAAAATATTATAAAACTGTATATTAAAATAAGAGTGGAGGAATTGGCCATGATAGAATCATGTCTTCCAAGATTGACAGGTGCTTCAGAAGAGAACTCTGAGGATAAGTAAGACTTTTTTGATGGATAGTGGGTATCTAGAACTAGCTACCTTTTCTGAGGAAAGAGTAATAGGGCTGTAAGTGAATGGGATTTAATTTATGGGTTTGTGTTTATCCACTCTCACCTTAATGGATACTATCCATACCTTATCGGCTGTTTGCTTTTAAGAGGAAAATTTCTAATTACTATTTTTGGCTCTATCTTGATGATGAACACTACACATCAATAGTTTAGGCAGTCTGATAGTAGTTTTGGAATCTAAAAATAATTTTCCCCCAAATGAAATAGTTTGGCATTCTTTTCTTTTGATATCTGTTATTGCCATTCTGTTATTGCAATGTTACCGATTCTCAGGCGCTATCATTATTTAAAATATCTGGGTGTAGTCAAATTTAGATGTTTCATTATTCTCATTCTATTTTCTTTTCTTTGGCTACTTATTATTTCCACAATGAATATTTCAATGTATTTCAGTTCTCTCTCAATTTCTCAAGCTTCTTACATTTTTTGACAGGTAGTATGTACGAGTGCTGAACTAGCTACCTTGCTATCTTGAACATGATCTTTACCTTCTCTATATAGTTCTTGACTCATGCAGGAAATGAGAGGATGAATGAAAGCACTGTTTGTCAGGGAGATTGTCATAAATGGAGTTCTGTGGGAATAGACCCTCAGAGGGAAATGAGTGCAGAAACATTACTGGCATGTGTTCATAGAAGATATGCCTGTGATGAAGCCAGGAGGACAAGATTGGGCAGAGGCAGAAGCTGACCTGCTGTGGGGTAGCAACTGACTCCTCTCAGCCAATCCTATCAAAAGCTATAGGAAGGGATAAGGAGGATCTAGAGAGTTGTCACAAGTTGAAGTAAGGGAGTCAGGTCTTTGCATCCTTTATCAGCCAGACATCAACTATGGTTTCCTTCTGGGAGAGAATAACCTTGGACAAGGCAATTCTCTGCAGCAGTGGGCAATGCCCAGTGAAGGTCATAGCTGCGAAACATAAGCCAATGATATACACAGCAACTTGTAGGTAGGTTCTTGAAGAGGGGTGTGGGAAGAGCACAATTTCTATTACTGACATTTTGGGCATGCGAAATCTTTTTTATGTGGAAATAACCCAGGCCTTGCAGGCATGTAGCATCCCTTCCCCGACCCTTTAGTGCCATCAAACACTCTCCCATATTTGCAAACAACCCTTGGAACTCTGGTTGAGAATCACTGGAGGTCATTAGTCTAAAGGTCTACTGTGGTTCTAACACTGCTTTTTTTTCTGGCTGAGAGTACCACCTGATCAAAGTTAGAAAAAATCTGGCCAAAAAAATAAAATGAGTCTGTTGTGACTCAGATAATGCTGTGCTGACCCTGGTTGAATATAAATAGTTCTGGGAAATTACTGGGTCAAAGGGCATGAAAATTTTAAAGAGCATTGACATTTATTGCCCTGTAGAGTAGTTTGGATTTATATTCTCACTAGCAATCTAATTATTTTATACACTTACTTTTTTCTTTCATACTAACTTGAATCTCTGTAAATGCCACTGATATTGTTGATGAAGTCTAGAAAGACAGGTAAAGAGATGAAGTTTGGGTACCACAAGCTATGCTGCTGTGCCTGTTTTTTTTTTTTCCATTAATGTAGAATCACTTTATTAACATAGTCCTTTTTTATTGTTTTTCAATAATAGTTGTCTCCATTTTCCCCCCTTTTCTCTCCCCTGCGCTACCTACCCCCACCTCCCACATTCAGTCCTCCCCTCTGTTGTCTTTGTCCACGGGTCCTTTATTCATGTTCCTTGACTTGACTTTTCCCCTTCTTTCCCCTGTTCTCCCCCTCCCCCTCCCCCGGTCACTGTCACTTTGTTCTTTATTTCCATGTCTCTGGTTCTATTTTGCTCTCTCGTTTGTTTTGTTGATTAGGTTCCACTAATAGGTGAGATCATATGGTATTTATCTTTTGCCCCCTGGCTTCTTTCACTTAACATTATGCTCTCCAGCTCCATCCCTGCTGTCCTGAAGGGCAGGAGTTCTTTCTGCTGCATAGTATTCCATTGTGTAAATGTACCATAGTTTTTTGATCCACTCATTTACTGATGGGCAAGTTTCACTAACGCTTCTGAGGACCATCCTGACAACACCAGAAAGAACCAGGCAGGAGGGAGCAGCAGGGTTGCTAGGCACCTCATCTACAATTAATGTTCAAGAAAAAAAAACAGAACACTTAAAAGAGATGAGCATTTTTGAGGAAGAAAATGGAAATGTTTTAAATTTTTACTGTACAATTTAAACTTTTCATGGTAATCCTTTATTCCAACTTAATGGGTTTAGATTAGTTCAACTCTATCCTTTTAATATCTTAACAGTTCAAAAAAGAAATATCTGCTGTTAGCCTTGTTTTATTCCTAAGGGACAGCTGGTATGATTTTGGCAGTTTCTTTAAAGAAGACTCAGTGAGTATGAAGACTAAAACAACAAACTTGTTTTGAGGCAGTGCTTCCAGAACATGATTTGAAACTTTAAAAATTAATCACAGAAGTATCCAACTATCATTTATGAACAGAAGAAACTGGTGTCTTTTACATTTGCACAAAATTCTTGATGTGGTCAATTTCAGGATCCTTGATTTTCCTCCTGTTTATTTTCTTTTTCTGTCATTATAATTCACCCAGTAAATAATTAATCTGTCATCATATTTTAGCATCGGTAGACATTATGACATTTTTCTACATTGGAAAATGAGTCAACCAATCAACAGCATGTGTTGAACACCAACAATGAGTCATCTATGGTACCTTAAAAAACTGACTTGTGAAGAGACATAATTTTACATTGGAAAGGCTAAAGTTATGAGGATTAGATAAAGTATTTTGTATTAGCTGTATCCTTTAATTTTAGGTTTTTAGGTGTGACAAATCAATTTTCTTAGATACAAAAAAAAAAATAACACTAGGAAGGATGGTGTATTTTGTTATTAACATCAAAAAAACCAAACAAAATAAAATAAAAACCAAACCAAACAAAAAAATCCCCCCAGTATTCTGCTATAAAAACTGATGGGTATTCTGTAATGAATGTGTATGGGTCTATTAAAAAGATGGATATTTTAATATAGATTCTTTCATTGTAAGAAATCTAATAGTTATTGCAAGGGCAGAACACATTTATTAAAGAAAAAACAGGAACTATGGAAACAAAATGAGGAAAACAATAAAATATTCATAATCCAGTCATTCACAGACAACCATTTATATAGACTATGGTTTCTATTTCTCTGAACTTTTTTTCTTTTTTGGTTACACCTTCCCAGACTAAAAAAATGCATTTAGTTATATAAATTGTATTATGTTATTAATAATTATTTTGTATCCTAATGAAATGGTAGTATATTATGAACAGTTTTCTAAATGTTGATCCACTTTATTTTCTAAACAAATGAATAACACTTTATAGTATAAAAACACCGTAATGTGACCAATGAAATGAGGGACATTTATATTGTTTTAAATATGGCATTGTTTTATGCAGCATAGTGACTAAAATTAACACTGTATTATATGCTTGAAAGTTTTTAAGAGACTAGATCTTAAGTGTTATCACCACATACACAAAAATCATAATCATGTGAGGGGATAGGAGATGTTAACTAACCTTATTATGATTATCATTTTGCAATATGTCCATGTTTCTAATTCATGGGCTTCTGTCACCCACTGACTGAAGGTTGACTCCTGGGTTTTTGTCTCCCCTCTTCCCATTATGTGTCTGACTCCCCCATTCAAGGCAAAATGTCTGGACTCTTCCATTTCTGCTCCTCGTTCTCGTTCATTCCTGAGTATATTTAGTTTCTAACTTCTTGGCTTTGCCTGCTGTTTCCAGACCTTGTGTTTGTCCTTACTGCTGATGTCAGAATTGGCTTCTTCAATTTTAATCCTGTTCTCTCCCCAGATATTATATGGCAAAAGATAAAAACAATCTCAGCTATCATCTTGGTGTTGTATACTTGATGCCATTTCAAACTTTACTTTCCTGGAATCCACTCCCCCTGTTCCTCTTTGCTTCTCTGCCAAAACTTAGTTTTTTTTCCCTAAAGCCCTTCTTGGAGGATAAGATCCTGGCCCAGTGAGGGAAGGTATGTGCTGAAGGGAAGGTGTGTCTAGAAGAATGGTTAGATGCAGCTTGCAAGCACAGAGGGATGCCCTCACAGCACCCAGGACTCATGATGAGCAGAACCCACACTGTGCCTGTTGCTGCCTGCTCTTGGGCTTGCTTTTGGTTCTAGCATATCTTTCAGCTCCATGCCTCCCCCTTGCTGCCTATAATCTGGGCGATTTCCTCAGTTTCTTTGACCTTTGTTTAGTTCCTGCAGCTATAGAATGATGAGAATACTAATAGGTAGTGGTAGAACCACCTCAGTTAGATCGCTGTGTCTGTCACAGCTACTGCTATTGTTAGAATCTTAAGTTTTCCAGTAGACTCATTTCCTAGGCAGCAGTCCAAGCAGCTCCAAAGGGGTTGCTCCCTGGGCTGTCTTCAGTACTCAGGGCCAGCAAGGAATGTGGGACTCAGTAGGCTAGCTCCTGCCTACCCTTCCTCTGTCTTTGTTCTTTGTCTTATGACATATAGACCCCGTAACCTACTTTGTCACAGAGTTAATAATCAATGTCATACATTTTCTTACATAACATATGTTTCAGTCTCTTTAGATTAAACAATCTTTTTGGAAGGTAGATTTTATAGCCTCTGTTTTATAGCTTAAAACCAAAAACCAAAACCAAAATTAAAGCAAAACAACACAAAACAAAAACAATGGCAAAAACCAGAGGCTCTGAGAGATTGCGTAGCTAGCTGATGTTATATTGGGCTGGCCACGAAGTTCATTTAGTTTTTTCTGTACGATGGCTCTAGTAGTGCTTAGTTGTCTTTAACTTCACTGAAAACAATTTTGTTAAATGGTTGTGATAGCTTTTGTATCAGTGTGCATTTAAGAAAACTTACGAAAATTGGTGAATTTTTGTGCAGCCATTTTAATACTGAAGATGGAAGAAAATATGCAACATTTTCAGCATATTATATTATTTCAAGAAAGGTAAAAATGCAACTGAAACAGAAAAAAAGATTTGTGAAGTGTATGGAGAAGGTGCTGTGACTGATCAAACATGTCAAAAGTGGTTTGTGAAGTTTCTTGGTACTGTTGCCATTTTGGCCAAATGATTCTTTGCTGTGAGGCTGTCTTATGCATTGGAAGACGGTTAGCAGCACCCCTGCCTCTATCCAATAGAAGCCAATAGTGGGAGATAGTTGACCCACTCAAAATATCCAAATTAATAAAGTTCTTAATGAAAATGAAAAATGTGTCTTTTATGGAAAGTACTAAACAGACTTTTTGGACAACCCTATACATCCAGGAAGCAATCCAATCAGGATTCTTATTCAGGCTTTCAGTTTTAAGCAATTACTCAAATAGTATACTTCTTCAGGATTTTATCCTGTGGATACTTTGCTTATTGTCCTGAGATAAAAAATATTCTCTACTTAAATATAAAAAAATTTTTTCTTCACTTCTATTCTCTCTCATTCTAAACTTGGGACCCAAGGTGCAAATTTGGTAAATGTACCTTGACTTGTCCATTGTTGCAACAGCTATTCCTGTTTCCTTGGTCTTGTATTCTTGCAAGGAGTTGCAATTCTTTCCATTAGTCTCTGAAAAGGCTAGAAAGATATCAGCATCTCTTAACCACTTTCCCCCTCTTGGACACATTTGTGGCAGCTGGGCCTTTCTTCACTTGGGGAGATCAAAATAAAAGTACTTCAAGAATGGAATGCTTGAAAGCTTCTCTGACTTTATTTTAACCTTGATGACATTTCTGCTTGCTTTATTACCAGTTTGGTGTAGGGAATTCAACTAAATAAATTGCCAGATGTAAGAGATACAGTAATTGCCGACAGGGTGGGAGTTTGGAAGCTTCCGCATTTGGATTAACTTAAGCTTCAAGCCAGTTTTGTACTTTTAGAAAAATTCTAAAACATTTAAGTCCTGCTTTTCTTCAGGTTTTTTTAAAATCTTCACCCAAGGACATATTTATTGATGGGGGGCCAGGAGAGAGAGAGAGAGAGAGAGAGACATCAGTGTGAGAGAAAAACATCAATCAGTTGCCTCCCGTGCATTCCCACAGGGGATCAAACCCACAGCCTAGGTATCCGCCCGATCAGGAATTGAACCCACAGCCTTTTGGTGTATGGGATGATGCTCTAACTAACTGAGCCACCTGGCAGGGTTAATCCACTGTACTATTTTTCAGGTATTAGAGGTTTATTGTTTTATACTGAGTTCTAATGTTAAAAAAATTACCAAATGAACACATTCAGAAGTCCAAAAATCCTGAAATATTTTTCAGAGTGTGCTCAGCATGACATAATAGTAGAAGTTACAAGACAGCGTTGGTGAATTATGACCAAGGTCATGGAAAACACATTGCTTTTTTTAGTGGTTGCATGATTATCAGGCCTCTGATGATAAATCTGCACCCACTGGAAATGCAGTTAACTTACCTTGGTGATTTTGATTTATAAGCCTTGCAATGCACAAGGTTGCCCATTTGTTAGTGCTTGTTTTATATTTGAATAGCTTGGAAGCCTATAAATTTGAGGCATAGCTTAAAGTTTGTCTGGCTATTTCATATTTCATAGAAGGCATCTGATCAGAGAACTTCGACTTCTGTTATTTCTATTGTGGCACTATTTAGTTTTTTAACATAGCACTTCTGATTTGTATTTTAGAGCAACTCTCTTTGTGGATCAGTGCTGAAGTTTCAAAGAACTGTCAGAACTATAATAAAAACATGAAAACCACAGGTGAATAATCAGGGAGTAAAAATTAAATGGTTTAAAGGGAGAACATTGAACAACTAGTGACTGGTAAAATTCATTCTAATTAGCTTCTCTTTGAGCTCTTGTTCACAAATACACATGACCCTGAGGGCTTTTATTGAAAATTGTGCTGTATTTTAGTTATACAGAGGGATCTTTTAGCATTGGTCTGGAATGGCATAAAGAAGATTCTCGAATGGATGAAAAGATGTGGCTAGAAGGAAAGCTTAATGAATATGGGCTTTGAACACTAAAATGTGAAATAACTTCCAGGGTTAAATCGACCATAGAAGCAGTCATGTGTCAGCCTGAGCTTGCCTTCCTCCTTGCTTGCTGAGGTTCTTTATTGCAACCTGAGGCATAGCACATCAAGAACTGTTGAGCATTAGTCCTTGTACAAGGTTTCTCAACCTTCCCAGTACTGTCATTGTGGGCTGGATAATTCTTTGTTGTGAGGGGGTGGTGATAGTCAGGGGGCTCTCCTGTTCACTGAAAGTGGCTAGATGCCAGTAGCAACTGTTCCCAGATGGGACAACCTAAAATGTCTCTAGACATTGCCACCTCTTCCCAGGGGGGTAGGAATCACCCCGGATTTAGGACCACTGTTTGACATTGATAATGCAGAAAAGAGAGAAGAATGACACATGGCAAGGTATATCCACCTTGAAGACGTCACACTATGTCTATTAAAATAAGGTACAAACTACAATATGTAGTCCATTTGCTGCTAAGCTTGGTAAAGCTGAGCCAACCCGTCAGACATAGCTGCAATGGCATTTCAATATTCTGTGTCTGGCAGCTGTGCAGCACTTGATAGTTTTGCATTTGGTGTTGTACTTGAATAACAACATTGAGAATGATCAAATCTTCTGAGACAGTTTAATATTTGGCATTTATAAATGCTGAAGTTTTACTCATCATAGATGACTATACTTTTACATTGATGTCTCATATTTTAAGAAGCAAAACATAAGGAACTTCTATTGGTTCTTTTCAATCTTACCTGTTAAAAGCAGAATCCTTTCTGTGAGGCCTTGTACTGTTTTCTGTGGTCATATTTGGTGTTCTCCCTAAAAGAGTCGAGGCTGACTACATTCTCGTCTGGAACAGAAAAGCTCATCCTGATAGAAGCACTGTGATAGTAACAACCAATCACTTTTTAGTACATCACAAGGAACTATTATTCTGCTTCTAGAATTCTTTCGGTATCTAAGGAAAAGAGGTGTACGTGAGAAGTAGGACATAATCACAAGGTTGACAGGATCTAGAAAACTATTTGTCATTCACTACTTACTTGGAGTTAGTTTTAAAAATTTATAACAATATAAAGTTGGAAAACTAGTGATGAAAAAGTACACGGGAAGTATACAGGAATTAAGTATTCTTAAGCAACAGAGATCATAATAACTGAGACAATGAACTTGTTTCTAGAAGTTTCTTGGAGCTAAGGCCAAATGGTAAGTAGTTAAATAGTATGAATTCATTTAAAAAAAAAAACTTTTAAATTATTTTGCAAACCCTGGCTGAGTCACTCAGTTGGTTAGAACATTGTCCTGATGCGCCAAAGTTGTGAGTTTGATTCCGGGTCAGGGCACATATAAGAAACAACCAATGAATGCATTAATAAGTGAAACAACAAATCAATGATTCTCTCTCTCAAAAAAAATTATTCTGCAAGACACATTTTTTTCCCCATGGAATTCAAGAAATACGTTTTCTTAAATTTGCCAAAATTATAGAGTTTTTTAACTTACAGATGTTGAAATATATAGTTGATAATGTTTGCTGTTTTATAAGACAGGAAGGGGAATGTTGTCTGTTAGCTCTTGCAGTTGTCTGCCTTATAGGAAGAAGAGCAAATGGCTTCAATAGCAAATATCTTAAGATGGAGTTTACTAATATACCACATTATATATAAAAACTCCTCCTGGTCAATGTGTGATTTTAAATAGCATTGAGTCCTTGTGCAACCTTAGTCATAAACTATATTCCTATGTAGCTTTGTGAGGTGATTTAGTTATTTAGGCTACTTAAAAATTACCATTTAAAAGTTGAAGGATTCTGCCAAATTGAATACATTTAGTGTTAATGCTGAGCTATTATGATTGCTGTCAACAGAGAGCAGCGCTGCTTTGAGAAGCTTCTTAAAAAGAGAAAATAAAATCATGCTATTTTCAAAGAGTAGGACACTCTATTAGATTTTTGTTTTTTGTTTTTTAAAAAATCAGCTCCATCTCTAAATCACATTGTTTAGATGTAGACTTTTAGAGTGCACTTGATCCCAGACATATTTAAATTCTTGAAAGATACATATTAAACAAGGCATGAGAAAACCCCCAGATTTTAACTGTAGTAATATGATTCAGATCCTAAAGTGGTAATATATAGGATATATGTGAGCATTGTGCATTTTTTTTACAATTGATGATCTGTGTCCATTGGGTCAAATGCTAATGATAGACCAAAGAGATTAAAAAAATTAATTCAGAGAAATGATTCTTAACTGTGCCTAAGTCATATGGGACAGAGGTGAATAGTGATTGTTAGGCTAACCATTCCAGACACCTGGTTAATATTTGTGGTATGTTATGAAAAAGCTATCGCAGAGTTAAGAAAACATACTAAAAAATATTATCAGTCTATTCTTTTGGAGAAAGTGTAAAAACGTCATTTTGTCCACCTTTACTAATTACCCTTTAGACTTAATTAAGATAATTAGCTTGATAAAGACTGAGTTATTCTTTTAAAACAGGTTGGGAATAAAATTCTGGTGATAAGAGATCATTTCAAGAGCTGTTTCCAGTGTAGAATAGCTAATTACATGTTTTCGAGGAGAGGAAGTCGCAGGTTTCCAACATGATTTCTAATATGGAAATATCAACATAAATTAACATTTTGGAGTGAAATTACTTGATCAGTATGTGATGGAAATTTGCACTTCAATATTTCCTCTCGGAATGTCTTGCAATTTTAAAACATCATTCTGTCTATTTAAGAAGTTTGGGTAATGTGCAAAAGGTTTTATTCTAATGAGTGTTAAAGAACCTAGGACCTAGATTCCTTTTGGTTTTCTGTCTGGTAAGCTTATCAAAAGATCCTCCTGTTATTTTTAGAAATGTAAATCTGAATTCAGAAGGTTCTTTTCAGTTGCCTCCTACCATTCAGGAAACTCCTTCATGAAGCCTGTGGATCCCAGCATGTTCCTAATGAATTGCAGATTTCCAATTCTAGGGAGGTTTGTAATGAAGCTTTGGGGTTCTAAATGGGTCAGAGCAGATTTTGTACTTTGTCAGGTTGTAAGAAATCCAAGAGGCAATCTGTGCTTAAAGACTCTGGAATAATAATTTTGGCACCTGCTGCTTTCTTTGCTTTTCTGTGAGGAGAAAAACATTGAGGACGAACCAGTGGAAGAGTTCCTTAAAGGTATTCCTTATTGAGAGATGGACCGGTTTGCTCAGGCTCAGTACAAAGATGATTCAGATCAGATTCCAGTAGTTTAAGTAAAAGAAATTTTACTTGGCTTAGAGATTCAGTACAATCTAGATTTGTTTTCTACTTACAATTAAACATATAAAGAAACTACACAGAAGGGCACCCAGCTGAAATCCTTCTCAAACTTGAATTGGTCTGGTTAGAATGATGAAGAGATATTCTTGCATTATTTTAGTAATGATTTTCTCTGTTTTCTGGAAATACTGCTTTCCATTTGTTGAATCTCCTAGACTGGTTTCCTACTTTTGTATCTTCCTGCTCCTTTTTAAAAATCTCTTTGTCCTTTTGATATATTTCTGGGAGGTTCCCCCAGATTTTATGTTCTAACCCTTATACTGATCTTAAATTTCTTCTTTCATGCTTCTTACTTCCTGAGAGTTCTGTTTATAGTTGTTTTTCTGAATGGTTCTTATTTGCGGCATTTTGGCCTTTGATATTATAAATATCATGACTTACTGCTCTGATTTTTAAAAAATTTCTTCTCCTTGATAGTCTCTGTGTCCTAAAAGTTACTTTATAAATAAGCTGTTTTGACCTATCTTCCCTAAGTAGAGAACTAAAAAACTATTTGAAACCTCTAAGCATTTGAGCTTTACTGTGGGTAACTTGGGTGGGCCATTAATTGGGTTGACAAAACTCCCTAAAGAAATGTGTTGATCTCCTTTCTGGAGGGAAAAGTTCTAGCTGCCAGTCTTCTGGCACTAGGAAAGAGGCTGTGTGGGGTAAAAGGAAGACGGCTCAATACTTTGCACCCTATATTTACACAGTTACTTAATACCTTTGTTTTCAGTAGGTTTCCCCTGTCCTTAGTTGCTTGGAATTCTCCCAATGGAAAGGCCCTCTGTTTTATGTTTCCCAGATTTCAGTGGGAGTTGTAGAACTGGAAGGGGGGAGGGAAGAGGGATAACACTCAGCAAAGTGGAATAGGGGAAGACATATAAGTATCTAACCAATTCTCAAATAGCTTTTATCCAATCCTTCTTATTTTAGGTTCCCACCTGCCCACACCTCTTTATACCCAGTTCTAGAGAAGCTGGTGTAATCAGTTGCTGAACATTTGGGGGAAACTTTTGTGTAACTCGTTAGTTCTTGGTTTTTCCCACTGCCCATGTGAGATTGAGCTTTCTTGAGTTCAATAATTTAAGTGCTACTTGAGCACCTGATTTTCGCCTTCCAAAATTTAGTTGCCATTATCTTTTCTCCTGATCTTTCCATTCTCCTAGGTTCAGGTCTTTTAAAAAAGGTCAAGTTAGACACTTTTGTTCAATGTGCTATGTTGGCCTGGAATACCCTATTCAAATGCACCTTTGATTGGGGAGCTATACCTGTGAACGGGACACTTTCAGAAGACAGATCTTAAACTAATGATGTATGAGGATCTGGTGTAGAAAGTTTTCTTAGCTGTAAAAAGAAATTTATTTGGGGGACTAAAGAAAAAATGTCCATTAAAATTTGTTGTTGTGTAGATATTTGTAACTATGTCTTTCTTGCATGGTAGTTTTCTATCCAGCCACCCACATGAATTTTGGAAATTAAGACAAAGTATAGTATTTTAACACAGCGAAAAAGTTTACCAAGAGCTAAACATTACCTGAAATTTAAGCATAAATATGCTTAGAACTCTGAAATATTAATGAATTTTACTCATAACCTAGGTCAAGTTGCTAAATTTTACAACTGTCACAATGAAGAAAAATGCTAGAGGCTTTTTATCACAACCACAGTGGTCTGCATATCACCTTGTTATAGGGGATGGCAAAATTTATAATCGGCCAGAGTGGAGGATAAGCATTAATTTACACCAGTCAAACTGGAGGCAATGATTAAATGGTTTCTTCTCAGTGCATTTTATACCTGGGATAAGAGGGGGGCAAAAAACCCCCCCCAAAAACAACAACATTGTCAATCAAAAAAAAAAAGGGAGTTGTAATTATGTCTGATCTATTTTATCAACAATCAAGATATGTCAGCATTTTAATTATCCATGTTATTCACAATGTTTAGATGATATATAGCTAAATTTTAAGACGATGCCCTGTAAATAATATTTGGGGAATTAGAGTTTTTGCTATCACTTGAGCGCTGTGTGTGTGTGTTGTAGATGATCAAGATGGAAGAAGGACAGATGAGATGAGAAGCTGAATTTGACCATGAAATTTGTAGAAGCCATTATACAAATTTCTACTGCCATTATATTCTCACTTGCATCTTTGCAATATGGGGTTATATTATATATTTCTGATGCTCATTCCCATCTCCCAATGAAAAGGTAAAAAATATGTAATGAATCAAAAAAGAGTACCTGTCAGGTCATTTTCAAATGACAAAGGATTTGACCTCTGTCATGGTGATATTTGGTGTTTAAGATTGGCTACTGGGAATTTGACTCCATGTTAAAAGAAGCATTTGTATTTCTCAGTTCACCCAAAGGAGTAATAAACTAGACTTCAACTTCTGAAGTCTGTTTCAAAGTCAAATGCCTTCCTCTGGGAGTGCTTTGCTCCTCACTGATGAAACTGGAAGAGGGCATTACAGTCAGCATTTTGTTCTTTTAGTCAGGAACTGAGGCTGGGTAGGTAGCCACTAACAGGGATAATTTAAAACGGACCGTCAGAAGGACCTTCCATCAACACATTTCTCCCCGAAAGAAGACTCTTGGAATATATTTTTCCCTACTTTTTTGAGCTGTTTCATATTCTGCTTATTACAGATTCCCTTAGGTTATAGTGTCATCTTCTAAAATAAAAATATCCCAGGGAGGGTTAAGCAGTCTATTAATCAATCTTTCACAATCCAGTGTGGTTTAGTTAAATTCAATTGCTTTCCTGGAGCTAATGGAAGTTTCAATGGGGAATCAGGAAGAGGAGAAAGGGGAGTGCAGTCCTTCGGGCTCCTCAGTGTAAGGCTGATCAGAAGGCACTGAAGTGGGTTTACTTTGGACATCCAACGCGTGGCGTAAGAACACTGGATACCTGGTTTGGGAAGAAAGGCCGTTAGAGTCAGGGGAGGAGAGAAGAGAAGTGGGAAAAGGGCAAAGCCAAACTTGAAACTTTGAAATATGTGAAATGGGTGTGAGTAGTTCGGACTTGTGGCTTTGTATTTTTGCTTGAATTTGTGTTATGTTTTATGTCATATATCTCTCAGTATTTTAGGAAAGAGAATATAGATCCTTAAAATCAGACAAGAATTTGAAAAAAGGATAAAACATATAAAATGCTATTACATTTTTTAATTAAACAATTTTTAATGCTTAAACAATTAAACACATGTTTAATACAATGTGTTTTCATTATTCATTAAACTTTCATTAACTAGAAGGAAGCAATTTCATTAAACTATTTTTATTTTAAACTTCAGGGAATAGATAATCAGGGTTAAAAGACTAATTACTGTCAAAAGCAAAGACATCACAGAATTATTTAGTAAAGCAATTCTGCAACTCTTGATTGAAAGAAGTATTTCTTTCAGAGATGTATTTTCTTCTTTGTGTTTCTATATGTGGCAAGGATAATGCAATGTAGTGTCCTTGGTACGATTGGAAAATAGTTTAGTTTCAGCAGGTGTTTCTATTTTTTTAAGATTGCTCTAAATTATAAAGCTTCTTAAATATATCTATTTTAGGAGTTGTTAGGCTTGTTCTTATAGAACAGCATATGTGAGTAGAAAAGCAAGCTGACTTCTTTTCTTGGTTAATCACATCAGTTGGAAACTGACAGCTGTACTGGAGTCCAGACACTGCCTACCACCTTTGAGTTTTATCTTAATTACAGATATATTACCTGTGAGGAAGTAAATGATCTCATTCGTACCAGTTTGGCACAATCCAGTCTGGAAGGTCAGAAGCTGTAGCTCCATATGTCATAGCTGGGGTGACCGTAGGATTTATCATCAGTCCAAACCCAGAGTTTTGAGAGTAGAAGGTGATGTTCAAAATAAAATAAAATAAAATGTTATCTATCTGTTCTTTATCTATGCCCAGTTTAAATTCTCCAGTTCTAGAATTCTCCTTTACTTCTTTTTAGAGTTTCCTGAATCCTCCATGAATATTCCATCTTTTTCCTGAATATCCTGAATACTCCATCTTTTTGATCATTGTATCTTATTTCTATTGAATATATAATCCCTTGGTTATGAGTTGGTTGTCTCTTCGCAGGCTCTGTAGTTTTTTAAAAAATTATATCCTGTACCTTGTTTTCTAAAAACAGTAAAGGCTGAAATGTCCATTTCTATATTTACATATCTATTTCTATCTTAACTTTTTAATATATTATCATTCTTTATTCCATTATTTTCTTAACTTTGATAGCTCTTTCATTGAAATTTAATTTCAGTAAGTATACTTTTAATTTCCCTTAAAATCTTGTTCTCTAATTATTCTTTTTCCCACAGAAGACTATTTTTGTTATATAGATGGGATAACTCTTAAAACTGTGTTTAGTGCTACTGATTTTCTTCGAATGTCCAGTAACGCATTGTTTTTCATTCTTCCTTATTAATGGGAAAGCTTGATCATCATACCTCGCTGGCATAGCTTTCCTTTGCCATTGTACACCTCTGCTTCCCCTGAATTAGAGAGTTAAATATAAACTGTATGTGTACTTGAGTAGGCATGTTGACTGGTAGATATGTTTGAATTTAAGATGAACACTATGTAGTAGACAGCCTGTTTTCCTTTGGACTTTAGTTCTTCCAAGAAAAATCATTTAAATTTTTTGGAGATGGATTGTGTCATGGTATTTCTTCCAGATTCCTGATAGTAAAAGGGGGAGGGATTTACCCAGCTGTGCAATACTAGGTCCTTTATTCAGATACCCTCAGTAGTGCTGTTCAACATACTCTTGCCTTCCATGCCTCTGGCTTGTATTTTTGGACCCTGTCTGGGTTCTACCTTGAGCAAAATAGACCCTCATCACACATTGTCATGACAATAATCCCATCTTCATCCTGTCTTCTCTATATCTGTTAAACATGGTAGGCCAGTCAGAATTTACTATTCTCTCTGCTTTTCTACCTCATTGATGTGTTGTTATGATATTTACTTTTCTACATTTTAAGATTCATTTTAGTGTGATTTGAGAGGGAGAAAGGTCAACATTTGTGCTCAGGCTGCTGTTCTGCCTCAATAGTAGCATGGATTTTGAACGTTATTTAAATGTTTAGCCTTTGCCTTTGTTGTTGTATTATTTTTTAAAGCATTTCAGGAGCATTGAAAGTAGGTTTCAATATTTTGTATGTCCCCCTCTCCCTTTTTTATCCCTTATGGATTCTGCCATGAACTGAATACTGGTCAGGCCCAATAAATACTTGTTGAATGACTAAATCTTAAAACCCAGTAGCAAGAAACCATACTTGGAAGTATCATAACACATCATGGGAAAGTTTTGTTGTGGAAATGTGTGTTCTGGCAAAATTAAAAAAAAACTAAAAACCAATTTATAACATCCCTATTTAAAACAATATATGCTTTAAATGAATTTTACTTAAACCAGCCTTTCGTTTTGCCTGATTCTGTAGTTACGAAGCAGAAAAGGATATGATTGAGTTACAAGCTGGTGAAATTAGTGGAAGGAGGCGCTAGGGGAGTAAAGCAAAAGAGTGACAGACTGTGGGGAAAGGGATGCCCAACAGTGAAGAGGGAGAGAGGACCCTGTCTTGTCCCCTGCTTCCCACTTCTTTTGGCAGGGAAGGGACTCTTAAGGTAGCTCTGACCCTGAACACTTAGAACTCAAAAGCACAAAAGAAAAATAAATTTGAGTTTCTTTAGGTGATTTTGGATATAAATGCTATGTATTCATTGACTTTCCTGCGTCAAGAGGTAGCTTTTCATACCAGTTTCTTTTTATACCAGCTTTTCATACTCAGTATACACTTTTTATACCAGGAAAGTGTTTATATGAATTAGTAAGGAGACACAAACTTCTATTTACACTTCTTAATTAGGCTGAAATTCTGCCAAGGGATTTGTGCTGGCCTCCTAAATAATGAATGTGAAATTCAATTTTCCAAAGTCACAGATGCCCAATCAAGGATACAGACACTTTATGTGTCTTTTCCATACAGCCTCCTACATGTGAACGTTGTTCTGGAGCTGAGATGCATGGGGCCCAGTTCAGGGCCTGCCTGTGCACTGTGGTTGGAAACTTCTGGAAGCCTGTGTGCCCTGGACGCTTCAGTGCAACACTGCTTGACTTACTATAATTTTGCAGCATGGCTTGTATTTTTTATAACTTGATTCTTTGTTTCTCATCTCTAAAAATGATCTAATAAAATAAAAACAGTAAGATAGCAGCCAATTTTGGCTTCTGTTTATAAATATATTCAGTACCAATAATAATAGAAGAAAATAACTGACAATAGGTCAAAGACTGAAGTAGATGTTACTGATATGTTAAAATTTTCTATTGTTTGAAAATCACCTATGATGCATTTTGGGAACAATTGGATAGAAAATATTTTTAAAAATTGATTTTCTTCCCATGGCCATCGAATCTTCCAGTCATGTACTGGCCCAAACATGTAGCTTCATGAACAATATAGTATGGCACTTTTAATTATAATACGTTGCAATTAGGATCACATAATACAAGGTGCTCCTGCCTGGAAATTTTACATTTAATTTTTATCTTGTGGAAATGCACTGTAATTGTATAAACAGTCTTAAGCTATCAAATGTTTAAAAATGCATATTTTCATTATTACTTATGGTAAAATTTTCTCAAGTGAATAAAAAACTGTGACTCTTGCAATTGAATAATAAATATGGGCTTCCCTCTGATGTAATTAATGCAACCTATACTATTCACTAGAGAACAGAAATGTTAAATCATACATTAAATTGTCGCTAGGAGTATTTCATTACCAAACCAATTTTGCAATTTTCATAGGCTTTTGGAAAATGTTACTCACCTCTTGGGGAAAACCTTTGGCAGAAAGCTGGGTTTTGCTTGGCATCCTGTTTGCATCAGTTTAGTCTCTGGTTAGCCTGTTCTTGATGTCAGTGTATACATATTCTCTCCATGTTGTGGAAGGGAAAATGACTTTAGTTTTCAACCCATATTTGTTTTTGTACTGGTATTTAATCTCTGTGTTGAGTGTAAGATTTAGGATTCCAGTGTGATAGTTTAAATGTGTACTGTTTGCAATAATGACAGTTCCCAACTTATCTAATGGGATTCTGGAGTTTTGCTTCTTATTCTATTACAAGCTCTTCAGCTAAACATCCCCATGGTGTAAAATAAGGACATCAACTGAAGCATGGTTATGTTTCTGATGTGCAGCGAACCTTTCAGGATTCTCAGGCACCTGCTAGCCAGTCTGCAGAATGCACATTAAAAAATTCCTAGGTAAGAGAGAAGATAATCAGAGTCAATGAGAGAAAAATGGAGGAAAACAACAGAACACAGTAGTAAAGTTTAGTCTATAGTGTTGACTATGGAAGTTATTTATAGATAATGAAATATGAATTGTAAGTCTCATGACTAATCCTTTTATTGGAGTTTTTGGTACCTGGATAAAATTATTTGCACTTGTATTGCTTTGCTTTTTAATAATCGAAGCTTTCATTAAAATAACCATTGCTCTTTCTAAAGTGAAGTCAATAATGTAACGTATAAGAGAATATTGAGTATAAATTTATATTTGTCATGTTAATATTGAGATGATATATTTAAAAGATAAAGACCATTAAAATTAGACAAATGTGTTCCTTACCTCAAGTCATCAGACTTTATTAGCACAAATGTGTAAGAGCTACATTTGGTGTCTATTTAATTGATGCTGCAGTGAAGTCAGTGTGCATGAGTGTATGCTTTCCCTTGGCGTGTGGTCTGACCCCGGGGTATCTCAGAGTGGAGTGTATAGTTGCTGAGCTGCACTCTTTCCCTTTCATTCTCAGTATTACGTTATGATTTCAGCCTATGTTCCAGGGAGAATTCTATCCTGAACTATGCAAGGACCCTCCCACCTAGTCTTTAATTTATCCTTTAATTTAAAGACCAGATTATTATTATCTAATTATCCCTACTAGTTATATGAGTTATTCATTCTACGAACTCTTCCAGGTTTCTTGTATCAGAGAACATGTTTAAATAGGGTTTATCATTTTATGGTACCTAATCCATAGTAAAGGTTATACTGAGGTGCTTTTATCAACTGGATTCCTGAATTAAACTCAAAACATTATTCACGTTTCACCCAAAATATAAACTGTACATGTGAATGGTGGGGGGCCTTGAGAAGGAAGTGCTTGTTTATGTCTGTCTACCATGTGATTTTTAATCTCCAGAATTAATCTATGATAAGGTTAGGTTAGATTATTATTATTCCTGCTGTACAAATGAAGAAATTAAGACTTCAGAGATTTGGTAATAGGCTCAAAGTTATATGGGGGTAGTAAATGTAGAGATAGGATTTGAAGCTAGGTGTTTCTGATGCCAAAGACTTTGCTGTCACCAGCTAGCATATATTACAACTCCTTGAAAAGTTAGTGGATATTTGAGAGATTTTCTATGTAAGTAGAACATTGTTCTGTTGATTCAGTTGTGAGTAAAACACACACATACATAGTTAGTCCTCTTGATGTTTACAGTCTTATTAGAGAACACTGATAGCTTTCAAATAATATTTTAATATTGAAAGTATAGTTAGAACTGTGATGAATGCTCAGAAGGAACAGAACACAGCTCTACACTAGTAACATTACCTGAAGAAGCTTGAGCTGAGATGGAAGAGGAGAGTAGGAATTAACTACTGAGCAATGATGAAGGAACATTCCAGAAGGAAGAGCAAATGCAGAGACCCTGAGGAAGAAGACAGCGTGATGCATTAGAGATTAAAAAAAAAAAAAAGTAAGACAGAAGCCATGCCGGTGTGGCTCTGTTGGTTGGAGTGTTGTCCTGTAACCAAAAGGTTTCAAGTTCAATTCCTGATCAGAGTGTGTACAATCTCCAGTCTGAGTACATATGAGAGGCAACTGGTTGATGGTCCTCTTTCACATTGATATTTCTCTCTCCCCTTCTCTCTCTCTAAAAAGCAATAAGAGGGTATGCTCAGGTGAGGATACAAAAGATAGGGCAGAACAGTAAAAGTGAAGAAGAAAACTGAGGGGTTGCAGGTTTGGGGATCTAAGGAGAGGTGCACAATAAAGCTGGCCTTTCTCAGCAGTTTTTCTCTTTATACCAAAAACAGTGGGAAGCCATGAAAGGTTTAAATCAGCCTATGCCTGATTTTTAATTAATAGGGTGATCATTTATGAGAATATCATGCAGTTAAGCTTTTTAGTAACTGCCAAAAACATGGTAGACATTTCCGTTATCCACTTTTGTTGAGTATGCTTGCAAAGAACCTTCTACTTGGGTTTCTGTTTCCCATTTGCTTGCTTCTTGCTAACCCTTTAGTGAAGTCCTCTGAGATTTCCAGCTGAGATAATATGTGTGACTGTCCTTTCTAGCTCTGCAAAGTGCTGTATGTTAGGCATTATTATAAGGTGTAGCTTGGTTTTTGGTATCAAATTAATGTAATTAGTCTATTTTCATTCAATTTCTGGGACAATCAATAGTTTTCTTCTTTCTGACATCTTAAATTCCCTTCTGGTAAAGAGCACAGATTCACTTCCTAGTGGCAGAACTGAACAGACAAGTGAGGACTATAATGTGAGCACTAAAAAGGCACCCTTGATGCTAGGGCGGGGGTCCAGGTTTAGAAAGTTGAAGGGAGGGGGACATCAGCAGAGGGACATAGCTGAACAACACAACATAACAAAGAGAATAAGAAGAAGCCACATAGCCCTTAGCATTAGTCCAAGGCACACCTTAGACTAATAATTTTTGCTCTCAATTTTGTCCTGGGGTGTTAAACAACAACAACAACAAAATGTATGAACACCCAATTTTTTAAATTCCTGGACAGAGCCTGTTCTGGCATATAGAGAGAGGGCAGAAACACAATACATTGCTTCTGGTTGTTATTTCTGCCCCTTGGACCACGTGGGAAGGCAGACCTTCAGATGACAGGTGTCAGGAGGGATTAGCGCCCTGTGGCCCCTCTCCCCAGTGGTTGAGGAAAGCATGGGATGAGAGGAGTCTGGGAATAGACCATAGTTGCAACGTAAGGACAATGATGATGTCTATATCCATGGCACTTCGCACAATGTGTAGTAACTCTTGGGTTTTCAATAAAAATGTGTCAAAAGAATGAATGAATGAGAGGGAGGTAATTCAGGGTTGGAGTCATATGGGGAAAAGAAACTCAGGAACAAGGAAGTCTGGGAACTGTGATACATGGGGAGGTTTTTGTTGGAGGAAAGCGGCAACAATCCAGTTATTAGGCTCAGGGATCAAAGCCAGTAAAGGGCCAACAGCAAACCGGAATTGATAAAGAATTGCAGAGATGGGGTCCTTAAATTCCTCAGGATTAAAAACCTTGGTGTAGGACTGAACTTGTAGTTGGGGGATACGAGTCTGATTTAAAAATTTTAAGGGTGAAGGAGTGAGGCACCCTAGGAGCAGAACTCTTCCTACACTGGTATTCTGGTTGAATCAGCAAGAGTTATTTTTTGTTTGTTTGTTTGTTTGTTTTGTGTTACTTTTTGCATGTATCGGGCAGTTTTACATCTGCCATAAGTTCTACTCATTGGGCTGTTGCAGCAAACAGGTATGAATCTAAACAAGTTTTCTCTCTCTCTTTTTTTCACTCCCTTTGGATTAAGAACATTGAATACGATGGTTTAGTAAGGAACCCGGTTTCTTTCTTTTGAGAGGTTTTATGAGGTAGGAACATAGTAGTCTCTGGTTGGAATTTTAACACATGAATTCCAGATGGTCCCAAATCAAATTAGTATCACAATGTTTTTGCAGAGGACACAGTTTGATCTGTATATGATGTGGCTGTTAACGTTGGATAGTGAGAACCCAGTTTCTGGTACCAAAAATTCTTTTTCTCATCTTTTAGTGAAATTTCTCTGGAGTTCCTTAGAGAACTAGATGCCATTTTTTTTCCTTGCATATGGTCTAGATATATCTCCAAAGGAGATAAACCCACTCTGATCAAAGAGAACACTATGACTTATTCAGGGGTGGACACGTGGCCCATGCCGAGGTCTTCAGAGCCAATGGCAACTTACCCGTGGACCTTTGCTAAAATGAAGGCAGCCAGAGCATGCTGAGCTCTCACAACAGACACGTAGAATTGCTGGGAGCCATCTTTTCATTGTCTGTAGGGATGCTTCTGGGGATGGAACCAACGTAGACAAGGACTGAGAGATGGAAAGAGAGACAAAGAGTTCTGACGAGGGTTTCAAGTTGCTACATCCAGCCATGCCTGAAGTGTTTTATTTCGGACTTTTTAACTTCATGAACTTATTTTACATTTCCCTTTTGTTGAGCTCAACTTTTTATTTTACTTTCTGTAACTTGTTAGGGAAAGAGATTCAAATTTCTTTGTGGAAGGCAGACAATGCAAAATTAGTAATATTAGAATGTTAAACAATGATAGAAGGTGAAATAAAATTAAATTTTATCAAATGCCAAATTATATATTTTCTGAATGATTAAAATGACACTCTAAGTATGGCTAGTTTAAGGTAATATAGTGATTTAGGAATAATTAGTACCAAGGACCTGACTGGTTTGGTGAGGTATATATATATGTATATATATTTTTAATCAATGACTCTTTTTTTGCAGTAGTATATTTTGCTTTTTAGTAAAAAAAGTACAATTTCCAACATTGATATGTGCTTAAGATGTTTATCTCTTGATTTAATTCCTGCCCTTTCTGCCCTCTTCTGTGATTAATAACTTTGAGCAGATATTTGCCTGAGATGTATCAATTACCAGAAAGCCATATATCACGGCACACTGACTAAAGTGCTGATCACTACAATCATCTCTTTAATGAAGAAATATGATACTGATACAATGAGTCACCTCTGTGTTTTAAAACTAGATATACAAATAATATGAATGCAGTTAAATAAGCTGAGGACACATTCCAGGTTGAAGCTTTAGCTTCAGGGATTGTGTGAAGCTTTAGCCCAGGATTGTATGGAAAGCTTGTCAGTGAACAATATGAAGTAGAGACTAAAAGGATTTATTTGGCTCTCTTCAGTCAGTTTCCAGCAGAAAAACTTAGTAGACAAAACCATTGGAATCATCTGCCTCTTTTCAATTCAGCTTCAAGGTATGCGTACATTGAAACTGTCCCTGGGGAAAATGCAGTTGGTAAATTGTTTATTCAGATAGATAAATGATAATGTGACAATGGATCTTTTCATTGATAGTATAAATTTACTAGTCATTTAGGAGTATTTTTAAAGGGGTCTAAATATAACTTGTCAATTTAAAAGTTATCCTAAAATGTGAATAGGCTATGAATTTTAATATGATACACCTGAGAATTTTTTACATTTCCTGAAATCAGCTTACTGATTTCCTTGTTTAAAAAGTAAAGCAGAGGAGAATTACTCATACAAATGTGGTGATTTCCACTGCATCTACAGTCACATATTTAAAGAAAAATTTGAAATTCTATAGATAGATTTTGTAAAGCAGATTTAAATTATTTGGGTAATGTATGCAAAGCACTCTTGTAAAGAATATACAGTCTTAATGATACAGTAAGGCTAATTTGATCACATTATTCTCTCTGTTAGACTGCTTTTAAGATGCCTTTTTTCTTGTCCTGTTTAGCAATTTTATTTTGTAGGAAAAAAATATCTCACTTACTTTCGGGACAAGTGTAATCTCACTTGCTCTTCTCAAAACTAGAATGGTCTCCTGTCTCCTAAGGACAAACACCCATTTTCTTCTTTCATGGATGTTGGCCTGGTATTATTCTTTCATTGATATTTTCTAACAATTTCATAAATCAATTAGATGGCTTTCCTTAGGTGTCCCAGTTATTATTTTTTTAAGAGTAAAGTTGTAACAATTTTCCAGTTTTTCCACTGCTACACTAGGGCATACATACCATCCTTTCAGACCCTAATTTCTCAAATAAATGATCTAAGCTATTTTCTCCACTCTCTCACTTCTCACTCACTGCTTAATACCCTGTAATCTGGCTTCTCTGTCTCCATTTCGTAGAAGCTGTACTGATTTCCCAATTACTAAACCAAGTGGCCTTTTCTCAGCTCTCTTGCTTATCTTGCTTTTTGCTGAATTTATCTCTGTGGATCATGTATTGCTTTTTGAAATACTCTTGTTTATTGACCTTCCTGAAATTAAACTAATTGGGTCTTCAACCTTTATTATTTTCTAAAATAATAGTGATTTCATTATACTAACAGAATGCTTTATAAAAATGATACATACCCATTCTATATAAAGTTACAAAGAAGAAAGCTGAAAATTGTCCAAATCTCCACTCAGAAATAGCCTCCATTATTTAATGATTATTCTCTACAGATGAATGAATAGCCAGATCAAGTGAGTGACAGATATTCAGAGAGGGATAATTTTATTAAAAAGAAACCATAGCATATACCATTTGTGACAGACTCTAAGATGGTCCCCAATTAACCCTACATCCAGGTGTTCACACACCCTGCCAAGAAAGCCATCTGAGTCAGGAGTTTTCTTTTTGGAAAAATTTTTAACTACAACTTTAAATTCTTTAATAGACCTGTTTGTCATTCAGTTACTGCTTTTTTTCTTGAGTGAATTTTGGTAATTTGTGTCTTTCAAGGATTTGTATATTTCATCTGAATTGTTTAATTTGTTGACAAAGTTTTTGGTAATATTCTCTTATTATTTTTTTAATTCATATAGTAATTAAGTGATATAACCTTCCTCAATCTTGATATTAATTAAATCATCTCTCTCTCTTTTTTTGCTAATCAGCCTGGCTATGAGCTTATCAATTTTATTGATCTGGTCAAAGAACCAGCTTTGAATTCTATTGGTTTTCCTCTACTTTTTTCTGTTTTCTATAGCACAGCTTTTAACTTCGATATTTACTGTTATTTTCTCTTGCTTACCATGTATTTAATTCATTATTGCTTTTTTAGGTTTTGTTTTGGTAAGGTGGATGCTAAGGTCATTTTTTGAGAACTTGCTTTTTACCTAGTATGTAGACATTTAGTGTTATATATTTTTCTGTAGGTGCTACTTTAACTGAATCCCACAGATTTTAGTATATTGTGTCATTATCTTTAGTTTAGAATGTTTTCTAATTTCTCTTTTCATTTCTTCTTTGACTCCTGAGTTATTTAGAAGAGTGCTACTTAGTTTGCAAACATTTGGGGGTTTCCTGTATTTCTGTCACTGCTTTCCATGTTTCTGTCATTGCTTTCTAATTTAGTGCTATTGTTGTCAGAAAATGTAATTAGTAAGATTTTTTAGTCTTTTAAATTTATTGAGTTATTTTATTCACCCAAATGTGGTCTACCTCAGTAATTGTTCTGAGTGCACTTGGATAGAATGTGTCTTCAGTTGAAACATTATATAAATGTCAATTAGATTAAGTTGGTTGGCAGTATTATTCAAGTGTTCTATATCCTTAATGATTTTCTGCCATTTTATGTATTCTATTAATTACTAGGATATGTGTGTTGAAATCTCTCACTATAATTTTTGATTTTATTGATTTGTCCTTCTAGTTCTATTGATTCTTGCTTAATGTATTTTGAAGCTCTGTTATTAGGTACGTAAGTGTTAAGGATTTGTATGTCCTCTTGATAAATTGACTTTTTTATCACTATGAAATGACTCTGTTGTTTCTGATAATATTTTCTATAAAATCTACTTTGATATTAATATAACTTCAGAGTTATTTTGATTAGTGTTAGCACAGTATATCTTTTCTTTTCTTTTAAAAAATCTATTTGCCTTTATATTTATTTTTGCTTTTTACCCAATAAGGCAATTTCTGCCTTTATATTGCAAGTATTGTTACCATTTACATTTAATGTTATTGATATGATTGGGTTTAAAGCTGCTATCTTTCTCTTCTTTTGTTTTCCATATATTTTTGTTCTCTTCTTCCTTTGTTTCTACTGTGTTTTGTATTACTTTTAAGTTTTTATTCCATTTAAATGATATTATAGTACTTCACTAATAAAATAGGTAACTTATAAATTTGCTTCTACTTCTTCTCTCCTGGTCTTTGTGGGTATACTATTTTTCTTTGTCAAAGTTTAAATTATTGAAATTAAATTTTGTATGTATTACTTTAGTTGTTTAAAAATTTATTTTAAATTATTCAGTACCCACCAACACATCTATTCATCTTTGCTTCTGAGTCCCTTATTTCATCCATTTTTTAATTGGCAGAATTTCACTTTTCATGAAGCTATTGTAGAGATTATATTTCATGTGATTTTGTACACTTTTAAGTTAATTACCTGAATGTCAAAGGAAAAGTCAAATGACTATAAAATCCTAAGGTGACACTCTCTTTCTTTTGAAGAGTTAGTCATTTTTTCCATTGTCTTCTGGCAGTTGCTATGAAAAATTGTAGCATTAGTCTAATTCCCATGATTAGAAAAATTGTATTATTTTTTCTACTTGGATCATGAGAAATTGTTATTTATTATAGCTCTGAATGCTTTTTCTGTTCCATTTGGTAGATAAAATTTATCTCCACATTAAGTCATTCTATTTACACTTCATATCTATTAACTTCTAATTTCTTCAATAACTTAGTAGTCACTTTAATTAGCTAATTTATTCACTAGCTTCTTTATTTATCATTTATTCATTCAGTGAATGTTCCACGTGCATAAGTTAACAATAGTTAACAAAACAATGTTTTTGCCCCTCGGACTTTATATTCTGGTACAGGGAGAAATACAATAAACATATGAATGAATAAATATATATCAGGTGATATGTAAGGGCTGTGGAGAAAACAAAGCAGTCAGATATTAGAAATCCATGTTGAGTAGGGGCAGGAAGTGCTAATTTCTTTTTCAGAGAAGGTGTTACCAACAAAATAATCTCTCTCTCTCTTTTTAAATCCTCATTTGAGGGCATGCTTATTGATTTTAGGGAGATGGGAAGGGAGGAAGAAAGAGGGAGAAAAACATTGATTGGTTGCCTCTCTCTTGCTCCCCAATGGAAGACTGAACCTACAACCTAGGCCTGTGTCCTGACTGGGAATCAAACCCTCAACCTTTTGGTTTATGGGACAACATTCCAACCAACTGAGCTACACCGGCCAGGGCCCATAAAGTAAGCTTTGAATTGGTTTCTGAAGAAGGTGAGCTGTGAGCTAAGTGGTATCTGGGAACAGTGTTCCAGGCAGAATGTATGAGGGCCCTGAGTCAGTGGCAAGTTTGCCGTATTTGACAAGCAAAGAGGCCATCGTAGCTAAACCAAAGTGTGCAATGGTGAAAATGGAAGAAGATGAAGTTACAGGAATAGCAAGGGGCCAAACTGTGGAAATGACTTGGGATTTTACTCTGAGACAGAAAGCCATTGGAAGGCGTATTAGTTTCCTATTGCTATGTAACAAATTATCACAAATTTAGTGGCTTGAAACAACACAGACATTTATTATCTCGCAGTGTCTGAGGGCCAGGATTCCGGGCATGGTTGAATGTGCTTTGCACTCAGGGTCTCCTAAGCCTCCATTCATTCTATTGGCTAGGCTGCATCTCATCTGGAGGCTTGACCAAGGAAGAATGCACTCCGAGTGCATTCAGGTTGTTAGCAGAATCCATTTCCTTACAGATGTGTAATTGGTGGCTGGAGGTCACCTCAGGTCCTGCAGGAGAGGCCACATGCAGTCCCAAGAGGCTGTTACGGCTTTTTCCAATGCGGCCTTCCCCGTATAACTGCTGACTTCCTCAAGCTTACAAAGAGAGTCCCATGCACCCATTAGATACAAAATATATCTCTATGTCTATTAGATACAAAAGATGAAATGTCTCAGGGAATGAATCTCTCTCTCTCTCTTTTTTTTTTTTTTTGCTTTTTAGATTCTCTTTTTTTTAGTTGCCATTTTATTTATTTACTTATTTTTTCTATTCTTTTTAAAAAAATCAAGTTTATTCTATTACAGTTGTCTCAGTTTTTCCCACTTTACCCCTCTCTACCCATCCCACAACCACTCCCAGCTCCCAGTCAATTCCCACTCTGTTGTCCATGTCCATGGGTCATTTATACATGTTCTTTGTCTAGTCCTTTCCCCTTTTTTCCATCATTGTCCTCTTTCTTCATCTCAGGGAATGAATCTCAACATAGCAATGAAATGTAATGTTACCAGCTTTCTCTAAAAGGATGTATGCAAATCTCATTGATAAATCATCTGGGTTTGAGGTCTGTAGAAACTGCTGTATTTTCAGAATTAAATTTTTTAGAAATAAAGATTGTGAAGGCTGAAAGAGAGGCATATAAAACAAGTTGTGTCTGGGTGTTAGGGAGCTAATGTTGAAGTAGGCAATTTCCAGAAAAACCACATGAATGTCTTTTTATCATGGACACTTTTTTCTAATCTGCATTGAATACTCTGATATTGGATGTCGGTAGTTATACATTTCTAAAGACTGGAAACAGATAAATCTGCAATTTAAAAATGTCCAGAAATTTGCTGCTGGTGGCTCTATGAGTGGGAGTAGAATTCTGTCTTAGAGGGAGTCTCTTTGTCCTCAAAGGAAAGATTTTACTTTGTCTTATTGCTCATAAATATAAGGTAAATCATTGTTCTTATGATAGCTGTGGAATTTGGAAAATCATCCAAACCAGATACTTCAGAGTGAGGTACTAGATATTCTGTTCAAGATTGTAAAAACTCTCATATAACTGAGTGTTAAAACATTTGTCTTGAATCTAGCTGTGTTACCAATTTTTAAAAATTCTAGTCATTATCACTATTATTATACAATTCTATTAGCAAATAGAGACACATTTCTCTTCTTATCCAGTATTTATTCATTAGACTTAACAAGACAATTTTGAATAATAACTGTGATGAAGACATCCCTTTTCAAATTCTGATTTTACTCAAAATTGTGTTAGTTTCTTTGTATGTCAATCTTATGTCATGTAGTTTTCTTTTATAATCTCGCATTTATAAATATAAATTTTACCATGAAAACAATACTGTCAAACTGATCAATGTTTCTTCCTTCCTTATATATCCATACAGAAGTTCTTATAAGCAAAAGAACCATGCTTCGCATGTGATTATAGAGCTTAGCTATATAGCTAGTGGTTACAGTTATTGAGGAGGAAATGTGTCAGAGTAGAAAGACATCAGATTTGAAATTAGAAAACCTCAGCTCAACTTGAACCTATCATTTGTTAGCTATGTGACCTTAGGTAAATCTTTTAGTTTCTCTGAGCCTTGATTTTCCTATTTAAAAGTAGGTATAATGTTGTGCTATGTATCTCATAGCTCCGTTTTCAGGAAAAAAAAAGATTTTTGAAAAACAACTGTAAAATATTGTATACCATAGTTAAGGTGACTATGTTCCAGGCTTCCTGGGACAGATTTATTTATATCCTTTATTTGGCTTGATTTTTAGGAGCACGTCTCTCACTGTCAAAGTGCCCTTATTTAAATAACAGATTTGTCACTCAAAATACAGCTATTATACCCGTTGTGCCTGTCACCCTGCATAGGTTGAGAACTGACTGAGGGCAGAGGCGGTTATCCATCTGTGTGTTTCCTACACCACTAAGACCTGTGACTTTCACTTAGGCTGCTCTTAACCCTCGAATGAAAGGAATATTTTTATTTTTTATTTAAAAAATTTTTTTTTGTGCAAGATTTACTTGTTTTTAAAATTATAAATCATGTTTATTCTATTACAGTTGTCTAAATTTTTACCCCTTTACCCCCCTCCACCCATCGCCACCCCCCACTCCCACAGTCAATTCCCACTCTGTTGTCCATGTCCGTGGGTCATTCATACACGTTCTCTGTCTAGTCCCTTGCCCTTCTTTCCACCATTGTCCTCTTTCCCCATCCCCTCTGGTCACTTTCAGTCTGCTCCATGTTTCCGTGCCTGTGGTTTATTTTGTTCGTTAGTTTATTTTGTTGAATAGTGTCTACTTATAGGTGAGATAATATGGTATTTGTCTTTCATCAGCTGGCTTATTTCACTTAGCTTAATATTCTCCAGTTCCATCCATGTTAGTGCAAAAGTAGGAGTTCCATCTCTCTCTTTCTTTCTTTCCTAAGTGCAGATTGATTTTATTTATTTTTTAAAGGTTAAAGGTAATTATAAAATATTAAAAAATTAAAACAATTATAAAGTCTCAGCAATTAAACCAAGCAAGGGAGAAAGAGGTGGTAAATTATAAGAGAGCCCCAATACGGCTAGCAGCTGACTTCTCAACAGAAACACTGCAAACCAGAAGGGAATGGCAAGAAATATTCCAAGTAATGAAAAGCTAAGGCCTGCAACCAAGACTGCTCTACCCAGCAAGGCTCTCAATTAAAATGGAAGGTGAAATAAGGAGTTTCCCAGACAAAAGAAGGCTAAAAAAATATACCTCCACCAAACCAGCACTGCAAAATATGCTAAAGGGACTGCTTTAAGATGAAGAAAAAGTTTCTGTGAATACCCAGGTCCTTTCAGAATTGCCGATACTTGATATTACTAATATTTTTAATACTTATTAATCTGATCGTGACAATGATGTTATGTTAATTGTTCCTTTACTATTTGTTGAAACTAAACCTGTTTTAGTATATTTCTTGCCTATTTCTATTATTTAAAAAAAAAGCTTTAAATGACTTTTTGGTATTTTTTATCCATTTATTGATTAAAGGTTTGTAGAACTTTTTTCCCCCCCAAAAAAAAAAAATCATATTAACCATGTTTTAGATGTGTTGCAAATACTTTTCTATTCTATTCCTTGTCATTTAACTTTTTATATGAGTATTACTATATAGTTAAATGTTTAATATAGTCATATTATCAATATTTACTTTACAGCTTCTGGGTTTGAATATTTTTACTTCAGGTCATGAAAAATATTTGTTCTATTTTCTTCTAAAACTCCTTAGATTCTACATATTGATTTTTATCTCACCTGAATATTTCTTGTATAATGTGTGAAATAGGGCTCTCTATTTGTTTTATTTCAAGTAATAGTGGTCCATGCACCTTATTTGTTGAATAAGCCTTATTTTACCCATTGATTTGAAATATCAACTTAAACATATATTACATTATTAGACAGATATATACATTTGTCTCTAGAATGCTCATTATATTTCATTGATCTACTTGATTATTTCTGTGCTAGTGTCATGTTGGTTTAATTGCTGAGGAATATTTTTAAAATAGGCATTTAAACCTATGATAGTGTTTTGTGACGAACATCATTATATTGGCTTACATCAGAACTTAAAATAGTTTGAGTGGGAGGAACCTGCAGCTATACATGACTTTTTCAACTTGTGCAAGCAATGGATTATTTAAGAGAAGTACTGCAACAAATTGGAAGTATGCACTTAGAATGAATAATATGGTTTAAAGCCTTCTGGAACACACAGTAAGTCTATGACTTGTGCTGACAAATATTGAGAGGGCTCCTGAAAAGACCATTATAAGATCAGAAATGAAGAGATGATGGTTTTTATCTCATATTTATCAGTTTTAGTAGTTTGGGGGATCCATTTTGTTGTTGTGTCTTTATCAGCAGATTTAAGTTTCTGCTGAGCTGAAATATGTGACTTGCTGGGTTGTTACTAACTCCACCTCTGAGGATCTTAAAAACTCGAGGCACTACTTTTTTACTTGGTATGAGAAATATGTATCCTGGGTCATATCTTGAGGCATTTGTTTTTGGAGAAGCAATATTCAATCACATACTTATTTCAGAGAAGATTTTGCATTGAACCATGTCAAGAATATGGACAACATCAAGAGGTCTGTCTCTTAGAAACTTTGAATTTAGGGGTAGAATAACTTATCTATTGAATGTTCATCAAAAAGGGAGGAATAATCCAAAGTGAAATACATTAGTTGTTGAATTACCAAAATAACTTATTGGATTAAAAAAATTTTTTTTTATATACCTATTTTTTAGCAAAGAGAACCTAAGAAACATCTTGGCTTATTTCCAGGATCATTAACTGGCAGTGAAGCAGTCAAACCTGTGAAGCTGCCCAATAATGTGGAAGTGATTACTTGGTGGTGAGAAAAATGAATGTCTCATTATGGCAGCATCTTAACTTGCTAAATTAAAAAAAATTGAAAAAAAATTTTCTAATCTCTCTCATATATACTTTCCTCCTGGGAAAGAGAAAATTGGACGTGTTTTACTTCATCTTTCTGAATGTAATTTTTCTCAAGAAAGTAGAAATTTTTATTTTACTGCAAGGCTTGTCGCTGTTCAGGTTTGCAACTTGAGGAGGTGACATGTATTACAGAGTTAGGCAGCTTGTCCAGCTAATTAGACTCTTGCTATATTTGAACAAAACTAAGGAGAAAATGGCTTCAATGTTTCTTAGAGTTTTTTTCCTTAAAAATCACTTTTTAGGTGTGATAGGAAAAAATGGCCATTAAAGTAATATATACTATGGCATATTGAGAAACCTATTATCTGAATAATGACTAATGCTTTAAAAAACAGATATGAGCTGCAATATTAGACTACATTTTCTCCCTGTTTTCACAAACACTAGAAGAGGGTATAAGGGGGATAAATGGTGACCGAAGGAGACTTGACTTGGGGTGGTAAACACATAATACAATATACAGATGATATATTATAGAACTGTATACCTGAGACTTATATAATTTTATTAAGCAATGTCACCCCAATACATTCAATAAAAAAGAAAAAAACGAACATATTATAAATTAAAAAATTGGGAAATGTATATACAAAAAGAAAATTCTTTTAAAAATTTTCTTATTGAATTTATTGGGGTTATATTGGTTAATAAAATTATAGAGGTTTCAAGTATACAACTGTATAATGCATCATCTCTTTAATGCATTGTGTGCTCACCATCCAAAGTCTAATCCTCTTCTGTCACCATTTATCCCTTGTTTACTCTCCCCTTACCTCGGTCCTCGGTCCCCTTCCCTGTGGGAATCACCATGCTGTTGTCTGTGTCTATGAGTTTTTTTTATTATATTTTATTTTTTTGCTTAATCTCTTCATCTATTTCACTAAGACCCCCAGACCCTCTATCCTCCAACAGCTGTCAGTTGGTTCTCTGTATGTCTGAGCTTGTCAAAAAGAAAATTCTTAAATAAAAGTAGAATGGTGGTTACCAGGAACAGGGGGGAAGGAGAAAGGGAACATTGTTATTTAAAGGGTATCGAGTTTTAGCTCTGCAATATAAAAAAGTTCTGGAGTTCTGTCTTACAACAATTTGAATATGCTTAACTCTATTGAACTGTGTACTTAAAATGGTTAAGGTGGTAAATTTTATGTTTTATATATACGTACTTTTTTTTTTTTACCTTAATAGTAATACTTTAAGAAAGCAGATTCTTACCTTGCTAGTGAATTCTGTTTTCTATAAATAAACTTTCTGGATGAGGAACTTAACCAGAAATCCACAATAATGAAGACTAGAAATATTTATGATTTATTCTCTTAGAGTGAAGGACATTTATCTTGGAAGTCATTATTGAGTAGAATATAGAATCAGTCATTTGTAAAATGTATATTCATTTGTGATAAAATCAGAACTCAGGCTAGATGAGCTCAGCGTTATTGTTATTGTTACAGACCTGGCATTTCAGCAAAGCTGAGATTACAATGATAACTTTTAATTGCATGTTTAGTTAGCAAACAGAAAACAGCTAATGTAAAGGGAAAAAGGTAATAGAGACAGAGTGGTTAAGCGAGCACACTCCTAATACCAGTTCACCACTTAGGCTGGTGGTATTAAACTCCTGCACAAAGTCTTTCACTTCAGTTTTTAACACGCGGAAGAGCCAGCTGCCGTGAACGAACTCGCCATCCCTCCCAGCTCCAGTGGGAGTGAGTGGTCATGAGCAGCGCACTGGCCGAGAATAATCTCTGACTGTTACATGATGGAACATCAGGCTTATTGCAGTTTGATGTAAACCTGGATGTGAGCAACGTGGATCAAGTTTTAGGAATATTAACACATCATGATACCTTTAGAGGGGTCATTAGAGAACAGTTGGTCTATGTACCTGATGTCTAGCTTCTCTATGATTAAGAAGGACATCTTTACAAATGACAGCAGGTTCCAAAGTGGTTGATGTGGGTTTGTCTGCACAGCGACAGTCCCTGCATTTAGTGGGTAGCCTATTCACTGCCTGAGGAGAGATCCCATTTCATCCGTATTTAGTTCTGACTCTTAGCTGCATCTTCATGAGGCGACACAAAACCTTCACTTCTGTAGGATGAGCATCCCTGGTGTTTTTAGGTGTCCTTTACATAATATCCAAGGCTTGTTTTTATCTTAGTTGTTATTTCAAAAATGTGTTCCATTAAAAACAGCTTTCTTTTTAAGGTGCCCACAATATAATACTCAAGGTGACGTAGGGCTATTGCAGGTTTAAGTAAAACTATATAAACAGCCTCAGTTTCAGACACTTCCCATTGGAATTACTATTCGAATCAGTAACACCTGAGAAGAACGACAGTATGGAAAATGCTACCTTACTGAGCAATATTACCACGTTATTTAACCAATTATTTTTAACTACAATTTACATTCAATATTATTTTATATTAGTTTCAGGTGTACAGCATAGTGCTTAGACAATCAGATACTGTACAAAGTGATCCCTCCGACATTTGCGGTCTCCGCTTGGCGCCACGCAGCGTTATTACAATATCATTGACTGTATCTCCTATTGCCCTGTTATTTTTCAAGATGCTTCTTGCTTTATGCTTCCTTTGCTTCCTCAGACTGGTCTCTCCACGTCCAAAACTCCAAACTGGTAAATCTTGCATCATTCTGATTCACTCACTCATGCTCTTGTATAAATGTTTGTTTTTTTCCTAATTATGAGAAACACATTATTAAAGAAAATTTGAAAAAATACAGGGAAATTTGAATAAAATATTACTCATAATCATGATCCAGAAATAAAAATTTGTATATTTTTATTTTTCTGAGTGGTATGTGTGTGCATATGTATGAAATATAGTACATGTAATATAGTCAGAAGTGTATATCTTGTGCTTCAGTTTTTCTGTTTAAATCATATTTTCATCATTTCTTATTCATTATTTTTAGACACAATATTTAAGCGCTACATATTTCATGTATTTATGGTAATATTCCATTTACTTATTTAACACTTTTGCTATTTTTGGCCTTTAAGTTGTTTCTGTTTTTGTGACTATGAATGATCCCATAATAGACATATTTATATACAAATGTACATCTCTGCATCTGTGATTATTTCCTTTGAATAGATTTCTTGAAGGATTATTAGATGAAAAGACATGGATATTTCCTAACTTTCAGAGTAATCTCTTTAAAAGATAGATTTGGTTGACTATGTAGCTAATTATCCAAACCATGATATTTTTATCAGAACAAATATTAAACTGGAAAGAACTGGAATAATGGGTACAAAACTGAACTAATTGAAATGGAATATAGGAACATGTTACTAAAAGAAAACATGGCCCCAGCTGGTATGGCTCAGTGAACTGAGTGCCGGCCTGCAAACCAAAAGGTCACTGGTTTGATTCCCAGTCAGAGCACATGTCTGGGTTGCTGGCCAGGACCCCAGTAGGGGACATGTGAGAGGCAATCACATGTTAATGTTTTTCTCCCTCTCTTTCTCCCTTCTCTTCTCTCTAAAAATAAATAAATAAAATCTTAAAAAAATGATTTTTTCCCTTTTAATTTAAGATTCCTCCAATGCTACCTCCATTAGAACTTTAAAAATTTATTAGCATGACTGACTATTAATAAAGGTAATAAAAGTATATTGTCAAAACAATTCATTATCAAGCACAAGAATTTATGCTTTCTTATTCATCAGAAGTCTGTTTATGAGCAAATGCAAAGCTACATTGAGTGTTAGAAATCACACACACACAATTTAGGACTGACAGTGTAACTCCATTATAACATTATAAATAGGTCTGAACATAACACATTTCAGATCATTACTATAAAGAGGAAGCCTGAACCAAGTAACTAACCAACCAGTAAATAAGGGATAAAAGAATTTTATTAGTCTATAAGTCTTCCAAATAAAATGAGAAATTCCACTCTACTATGAACTATTTTGAAGCTATAACTCATAATGAAAGTGAATAAATTAATTAGCTTGTAATAAGATGAAATTTTAAGAGGCAGTATAATATTTAAGTATGACAATTATTTTAATGCAGTCTTTTGCTTACTTCAGGTTTAATTTGCTATTCTTTTTATTCTACAAATATTAATCAGGTCAAGTTGCTTGATAGTGCTATTTAAGTCTCCTTTACTCTTACCAATTTTCTGTTTATTTTGTCTATTAATTATTGATAAAGGGATATTGAAGTCTTCAACTATAATTGTGTATTTGTCTTTTTCTCTCTGAAGTTCTATCAGTGTTTTGCTTTGTAGTTTGAAGTTCTGTCATTAGGTGCATAAACCATTAAGATTGCTATGTCCCCTTGATGAATTGACCCCTTCTAAAGTGCTTGATCTAAATAGTTTAAATTATCCGTAAATACTTTTCTAAATTTAGTCTCAGATGCTGCAAAGAATTCAGTTGTCCTGATGCATAAGTTACATAAAGTGCCCAAAGGCTCCAGTTTGTCAGCTGTTTTGTTTCTAACTCTTAGTGCCAAGTAATGCCATAGAGGATTCACAAATCTTAGCCTTCAGTAAATATACCATTTAACTGCCAAATATCATGAATGTTTTCTTAATGACTCTTGGTTTCGGTTTAAGTGCTTCTGTTGTGGAATAACCTTACTCTGATTAGGGGTGGGGAAAATATTGGGATAATCCCATTATAGACAGAAATGTCACAAACTGGATTTTACATGTTGAAACTCTTGGCAGCAGATATCCAAGCTCCCAAGGGGTGTGTGGGCTGTTCAGAAAACTGATCTTACATAGGATTTTATTTTAACTTTAAAATGCACTTGTCCAGAAATTTTTAAAGTGATACAACCAGATATTAGTATAATATTGCTACTTAAATTTTTTTCTTGTTGACTATTGGTACTTATTGGTATAATTTATTATGTCTGTAACAATTCAAAGACAGTCTAGAAAATCAGATGATTCATTATCAATGATCTATTTAGTCAGTAAACATTTCAATTTCTAACCCTGGTTTTGTTACCACAGAGACTGTGAAGTGGGCAAGGTCACTGCCTCCTGGTACTGCAGTTAATCCAGCTTCCGAATTGTAGAGAGCCTCGCAATGATGGTGAAATGATGTGCCTGCTGAAGGCACGGTCACTGACAGTATACGCTGTCCACTCCTTCGTATTTGTGTGTGTCTGTGAAATAAAAGCTTAATTGGAAACAAAATGCAAGATGGGTGAAAAGAAGCTCATCTCCTGCTGAGTTATCTATCTTTTCTAGGAACTTTGGGAGGTGATAAAATACTTACATCAAGGCTATGAATGACTTTTCTTGAGATATGGGACTATTAGTCACACTCATTTTATATACATTTATCTAGGCCCATATAACTAAAATTGGGCCATATATGTAACTTCAAAGTAGGTTAAATACCCTAAACTCTAAAACAGGTCTCCTTAGTACATGTACATTTCTAAAAGGCCATGTTATGTTGCCTCTTTTACTCTTTTTAAATGCATCTGGAGTCCCTCCTACATTCCCATTTATTCTCTTATTTTTCAAAAGACCAGTTATACATAGAGATTTAAATTCTTCAAAAACCAGTTTGTCATCTTAATTACAAAGACTAATGATCAGCAATGATGATAACACAGTTCAACAGACCATTTAATATTCCAAACTGAAAACACGTGGTAACAATACTGAAATTTTCACTCTAACATAATCAGTAGGGAGAAGATCACAGGCCTTCAAGTAAGATGTACTATTGAAACTAGAGTGAAGTTCAGGAAATATTAACCCTTTGAGACTAATGCTAACACTATGCACGGGTGGAATTTGTTATTTACAGCCATGTCTTTGAGAAATGACTCATCTAGTGTAATTTTGAAATGACAGGAGCTGAGAATGACACCTGAAACAGACATAGCAAAATATAATTAAATATAATAGAAGAAAAACATATTATGAATATATTTTGAAATGAATAAAAGAAACAGTGTTTCATGGATCTTTGAATAATCAGTTTCATAATAAGAATTTCAACAAAACCACAAAAATCTATGTGTTCCAAGTTTTCTCAGGCAAAATGGCTTCCAATTTAATGTTCTGATAGTAGTGTTTGAGCAATGTCTTTCCCCATGAAGATCATATTATTTACCACAAGAAATGGAGATATTGCCATTTTTGTTTTAGATGATTTTGGCTAATGAAAATCATTTAATTATATTTTACTTCTTCCTATTCTCTCTTTAAAAAATTATGAGGAATTCATGTTGTTTTTAGGAAAATTGAATGAAAAGAAAAAGAAAAAAGATCATGAAATTGCTTTGCAAATTTATTTGTATTTTTTATAAGATAGATCATTCCATATATATCTTGAAATTAATATTTGTTTTTGTTAATATCATTAGGTAAAATTTCAATTAGCCCTAGTTAAAATAATGAAAAATATTACTATTATGAGCGTAACATTAATCTTTTTCTTTCACATCGTTTTTTGTTAATGTGAAAAAAATGGCAGCTGTGATACTACCTGTAAAAATCAGGACAGTCTATGTAGAGAGTTTCTTGACTTGCAAACCTGAAAACTAAATTCTCTACCTATGGGGGTCCACTGAATTTTTTATTTGCTTTAAACATCTTTGTTAAGCTAAGATTATTTTCATAATAATTCTACCAGTTATGGGGCAGTGGTTGCAAAAACTTTAAATGCACTGTGATTTTTGAGCAAACCATAGAAATACAAAAATGGTGATTAACACTGAGCTCTTTGTCTTTTTTCTTCTCCTCTTCAAAATTATTTCATCTTTGTTTTCTCTCTCGCATTCTTGTGGTGTTTGCTGTCTTCTACTCCAAAAAAGAAAATGCCGTCTTTATTTTTTTATCTCTTTGATCCCAGGACTTTCCAGCACATACGTTGCATACGTGTTTAGTCATAATCTAAAATTTACATGGCTATTTCATGGAGAAATACATTTTTTGGTACTTCTAATATATTTAAAGTGGCTTTGAGTTATTAGGTAGAGGAAACATGATGTGTTCCTGTTTGGCAGTTGTCGAATGAACTTCTTTTTATCATTTTCTAGGTTGGTGGCACACCCAAATATCATCCTATGGCCCTCTTCCTGGGTTCTTTCCTGATTTCTGTAACATTCAGTTGGAAGCAAATGTTAAAACAATGATAAGAGATATGTGGCTTGGGGCTTACAAGTTTGTTAAGAAACTGCTCTTAGGATGTAAAGGTTTTACCCAGCTGGGTTGTCTGTGTGCTTCTTTCCGCGCTAGGGGATATAGCAGCGTCCTCATTTAAAATTTCTGAAGTGCTGGAAGTGGGTGCATAGCTTACAAGATAGATGTGGACTTTTTGTTGTTGTTGAGGAAAGTGCATTCTTTCCTAGGCAAATAGAGCACATTTTTTTTTAGTTTTACCACCAACACCACCAAGAACTTTCTGTTCTAAACTCCTTTTCCTCATTTCACAGATTCTTCCAGGTAAAAAAACCCAAAAACGATTCTCTTGCATCGTTCTGTGCGAATTTGTCTTTTTTCCCTTCACAGTGAGAGAGGGAATATGTTCAAAGTTTCACTTAACTTCGAGCTTAACTTAACCAGAGCTTAACTTTTTGAGTCAGAGGGTTCGGGTGGGCTTGAATGCTGGCTCTGGCACCTAGAACTCTTTATCCTCGAGCAAGTTACTGGACCTCCCCAAATCCGTGAGGCCTTATCTAAGAATCAGATTAGCAGCACCTGCAAAGTATTGTTGTGGATCTTCAATAACATCATTATTTAAAGGACTTAGCATCACAAAGGTCATATCCTGGGGCCTTCACATGCCAATTACTTACCTTTTTGACCATCTCTGAAGGCCTAGTTTAGGGGAGGACAACCTCAGCTCTGTGCTTCTCCAAGCCTCTTTCCTCCTTTAGGAGCCTCTTAAAACCCATCTCTTCCACGCATTTGCACAAGCGCCCTCAAATCAACATGTGAAAGCCTAAGGCTCTGCAAAGATCGCAAATGTCTGTTTTTTCTGACATTGCCAGCAGCATAATATATTATCCATGTTATTTCTTTCTGATGATGGCAGTGATAATGATGGACTCCATAAAAATAGGAAGCCATCATATTTTTAGCATAAAGGCAAATATTAGATTAGATGTAATTATATTTAAATCTCACCCATTGAGTGTACTTGATAACCTTTCTTATTCAACTTCGGACGTTGGTACCAGAGAATGGACTTGGCTCTGTGTGTGTGCATGCACGTGCGTGTGCTCCCGTGCCCCATGCACATGGGTGTTTACATGTAACATTTTACTAAAGCTACTGTTGGCAATTGCTGTACGGATGTAAGGGGAATAAATGGTAATGGAAACAATGCAATAAAAAATTAAAAAGAAAAAAAATTCCTGCAGGTCAAAAGGATGAACATCTCTGAGAACCGCTAATAAGAATAATTAGGAAAGGCGATTTAAATAAAAAAAAAGGAGGGGCATGTGAGGGAATGGGGGAATAAGGGAGTTAAGAAGTACAAATAGGTAGTTACAGAATAGCCATGGGGATGTACAGTACAGTATAGGAAATGGAGCAGCCAAAGAACTTATATGCATGACCCATGGACATCAACAATGGTGGGGGAATTGCCTGAGGGAGTGGGGGGTCCTGGGTGGAGGGAGGCAAAGGGGGAAAAATCAGTATAAATGTAAAAACATAATCAATAAAATATAATTTAAAAACATAAAATAAAAATAAAAAATAAAAAAAGATTTTGGTATTTGTCTGTTAGAGGTGGTATAAATCTCTGGAGAGAGCCTTATCCTGAATTACAACTGAATAGGCTTTTTATAAATTAATCTCAACTAGAAATTATTTCTCTAATCCCTCATGTGAGACTGTGCCTAGAACTTATTACATGACAAGGCAATTAAATATAATTCTCCTGCTGGCATTGATTGCCTGATAGAGAGGGCCAGGTGAGCCTGGCCTGCAAGATCAAGGTGCCCTTAGAGCACAGAGACACTGCAGCCTTTGTCTTCAGCACGCACATCGTGTTGTGAAGGGACTGCAAGTACCAATGTCCGTTTACATGAGTTCTGTAGTGCTATCTCACAGCACATGAACTAAACTGATAACTATTTTTTATCAAGATTTTGATACGGTTTGTTGTGAAGCATGCTGCTGTAATTGTGAGGTGATTTGAATATGAAGCCTGGAAGAACGTAACTTTATCCCCCAGAACAGATCCTCATGTCGTTTTTTAAGCCACCTTCCTCCATCCAGCTTGTCACTGAAGAGAAGGTTGTAAGGCTGACTTTGAGAGATCATGCTCCAAGCATGATCTTGTTCTGTTCATTACTTTGATTCTTAAATTTCCCCATCAATGAAGAACCTCTCCTGTCATGTTATTTAAGCTATTGGATAAAGATATATTTTTCAAAAAAAATCACCACGTAGTTTTTCTTAATATTTTATTTAAATTGTGTTTGTATATCTTAACTAATTGGTTCTTTTTAAAAATTGAGATATAATTAACATATAACATAAGTTTCAGATATACAACATAATAATTCAATATTCATATAGATTGTGAAATGTTCATGATAAATCTGGTTAACATCCATCACCATACATAGTTACAGTTTGTTTCTTGTGATGGGAACTTTTAAGTTCTGCTTTCTTAACAACTCTCAGATATACACTACAGTTTTATTACGTAGGGTCACCATGCTGTGCATTACATCCCCGTGACTTATTTACTCTGTAACTGAAAGTTTGGACTTTTTGAACGATCCATTTGGTCCACTCTGCATCCCCAGCCTCTGACAATCACCAGCCTGTGTGTGGAGTTTGTTCTTTGTTTTAGATTCAGCAAAAGCATACACAAAGCTGAGGAAGGAGGAGAGCAGAGGGTGGTGGAGGTGGGAACAGGAAATAAGGAGCTTGCGTCCCTTGTGTAAGTAACAGCCTGGGCCTTAGAATTGGACCTTTGGATTGTAAATTATCATATCATTTTGTGAACATTGACACTTTGATCAAAAGAGGAACATGGATAGATCCATTTTTTAAGGGAGATCGTTATGATTTTTTTTATGTTGAGCAATGAGGTCATGTGTGAAGGAAGAGCTGAATTATGTATTATTTAATGTTTGGCTCCAAACACATTAAATTTCACCACCTGGCCTATATATTGGCATTCTTGGTCCAAGGAATTGACAGAATAGTAACAGTTCTACATTTTGCAATTTTAAGGATACTAGGAAAACTTGTTTTACATAGCCTTAGCAAAATTTTCTGCCTGCTAATATTCTTAAAGGCATATTATTTCTTAAAGGCAAGAGATGTACCTCCCCCTATTAAAACACAAGAGCATTTGGGCAGAGTCTGAGAGCCTTGGGTGGGGAAAGAGGATCTCCAAGGGGCAGGGGAAGGCTATCTCCAAGAAGAACTTTTCTGGAAGAATATTTATGTGAGCACTGTTTTTTTTGTTGTTGTTGTTTTTACTGACTTCACATTTTTACTTACCCCTGTGTTGATAAATCTCGTACATATGTCTAAAATAAATAAGTACATACATCCATGTAAATAAAATATACAAAAACAACACACCGAGTTCATTGGTAGATTTGACATAATTTTTATTAAGGAAAACTTTTATTAAATAAAAATGAAATAAAATAATCAGTGTTTTAAAATGTATAAAACAAATGAAATCAGGACTGTGACCTGTGGTAGGAGGTTGGGTTAGGGGTTCCTCTCTAGAGAAAGATGAGCTGGGCTTTCTTAATGAATACCTGATTTCTGCTGATGAGCTCTTCAGATGTGTGAGAACAACGAAGTTCACTTTCAGCCTTCTGCTATATTATTTAACCTTGTATAATAGTTCTTAATAAAGTTATTTTACTCTAAATTGATTTTATTTTATGTAATGCTACCGTTTTTTTTTAGAAAAGAAGACATTGTACTTGAAGAGCTAGCACATGATTACTTCATGCCGCTCTTCACTTGCCTCTCACTTTAGTGCATTTCTTGCTCCTCTCTGCAGTCTTTTTTTCTTATTCTCTGTGATTTCATTTTCCATGTAGGATTCAGCGCCTCATGCTGCTCTTGGTTGTTTGAGTCTTCTTTATTGTCCTGCCTTACCTGGAACTGTTTGGTTCACCCAGCGCCCTAACAAATCTCTTCTCTCCCCATCCTTTTTAGCCTTCCTTATTGTTCATAATATTACTAACTAATCCCTCCCTCCCTCCCTCCCTTCCATTGGTACCTAGAAGCTTGTATATTTTGTCAATATTTTCAAAGAAATTGCTTTTAATTTTGTGGACAATCTCTACTGTTTCATTTTTTTTTTTGCACTTGTTTTCTATTCTGTTCATTTTGCTCTTATCTCTGTTAGTCTCTTCTACTTTCTTTGAACTTAATATTTTTTCTTTATATCAGGTAAGGTTGAGTGCTTAACTATTTTAAATACATCTTATTTTGTTTTAATAAATTTACGTCTCTATCCTACTTTGCCTTAATTCCACAGGTTTAATTTGCTGTCTTTTCATTTACTCCACATTATAAATATTTCATTTTGATCTACCTATTAATCAGGAGTACAGTTTTAAAAAACTATCTTTATTGTTGATTTTTAACCTAAAAATAAAATGTCAAAATGAAAGCACCAAGCATTTATTTGAGATAAAAAAGAATTGCAATTTTGTGGAGCACAGTTTCAGGCAGATACCCAAACAGCATTCCAATTACAGGGTGAAGACAATGGCCTTTTATGAGAAAAGGAAGAGAAATAATTCCATGAATAGAAGGAAAGAATTTCTGTTGGTGTTAAACTGAGTTCCTCTTTAGCTATATATAAGTGGATGCTGATTGTATCTTCTATCTCATCTACCATAATCATCAGTCCTTGTGCTGAGGCTGTCTGCTTCCTCTCAGCCTTGCAGACAATTGCTTGTGAGACAGTGTTGGTTTCTGATTCACAGTGTCGTAGTTGCCATTGGGTTTCCCATTCCAGAACCCGGCCTTACATTCCTTGGGGCTCCTGCCTCTGTGACGGTGACACTGTTTCAAATCCTGCCTCTGACCTAGTGGCTGGCATGGCTGCGTTCTGATGGTGAGATATGTCTGTATGCTCTGCCTCCCCAAGAACGCAGCTTACGATAAGTCCTTGCTCCAAGCAGCAGTTGGAAGTTGTTTGCTGTGCTTTCTCTCCTTTGATGGTTTTTAGCAGGCGTGGCTCTGATCCCCAGCCTCACAGGGGGGTTGTGCTGAGTCCTGGGTATCCCCTGGAGCTGAAGTCCAGGTTGCCTCCGCCTGTGCCTGAGGCTGGGAGAGCACACACAGCGTCAGTCCCTCTCCACTCTCCATTTGCTTTCTCCTTCTGATTCTAGACCATGACGGACAGTATACTCCTCACTTATTTATGCCTGTCTCATTCCTTAGGGAAAAGCATTCGACCAGATATTGGGGAGAAAAAGATAATTGCTTTGATATTTGTTGTTCAGTGTGTTATTTCTCCCAGGGGTTTGTTTTCCTAGAAGGACATGAATGCTAGATGTTTGACTGTATGCATCAATGGCATGGTAATTATGGATATGTTTTAGCTCTTTTGGGGATTCTTCATGTTTCTAAAGTTATCCCATGTAGCAGACAAAATATGAAGGGGGACACCCAAAATCCCTGGAATTTATTGATAAAAAATTGTGTATTTATTCTTAGCTGTTTGCCTTCCAAGTACTCTTTATTTGATGCGATATACCTATCAAGACAGTTGTCCCACTGCTCCAAACAGTTTTTGAACTTGTTGATTTTGATTTTGATGCCTTTTAGTGCTTCTGCTGTTTTTTGTTTCACCTCTTCTACACTGGCAAAACATTTCCCCTTGAGGACTTTCCTCATCCGGGGAAACAAACAAACAAAAAAATTGCTTGAGGTGAGGCCATGTGAATAGGGAGGGTGGGTCATGGGGATCATGCCATTTTGGGTCCAAAACTGCTTAACACTCAGCGTGGAGTGGGCAGTTGTGCTCGTAAAACACCCATCATGAAATGGGCAAATGCGTTGAGTCTTCCAAAAAAATTCACTGAAGCTGAACGCAGCCTCTCACAAGAACGCCAGCTGGTGCACTGATACAGATGGGTTCCTAGAACACTCACCTAATGGTGGAAGCCTGAATTATAAGTGGCCTGTCCTCCAGAAGATAATTCTATTTCTTTTGGGGGGGGTCCCTCTTTGTACACTTATTATCCTTTATCCTTACTTCCTCTTTCTTATTTTATAAAAAGTCCTTTATAGAATCCACATATACTTACAGAGTCAAGTAGAATGCACTACTGATCCCTCCAAGTGGTCGTGGCTCTGGAATCCCCTCATTTCTTATTTGATTACGTTCACTGATGTGGCCTTGAGGTACTCTCCTTACTTCTTAATGATCTCTCTCTATGCTGTTCCCAGTCTCTTCAAGTCTGCTGCTTCTCTGGTTTCTAGAAATCACTCTTACTTGTTTTTATTTTTCAAAATTATATTTTATTGATTATGCTCTTAGAATTGTTCTAGTTTTTCCCTTTTTGCCCCCCTCCACCCGGTACTGCCCACTCCCTCAGGCAATGCCCCACTATTGTTCATGTCCGTGGGTCATGTGTATTAGTTCTTCGGTTGCTCCATTTCCTGTACTGTACTTCACATCCCCAAGGCTATTCTGCAACTACCTATTTGTACTTAATCCCCTCATCTCTTCACCCATTCCCCACCCCCCCTCCCATCTGGCAACCATCAAAACAGTCTCTGTAGCCATGGTTCTGTCTCTGTTCTTCTTGTTTGCTTAGTTTGTTTTTTATATTCAATTGTTGATCAATATGTATTTTTTGTCATTTTATTGTTCATAGTTTTGATCTTCTTAAACAAGTTCCTTTAACATCTCATATAATAATGGTTTGGTGATGATGAACTCCTTTAGTTTTTTTCTTGTCTGGGAGGCTCTTTGTCTGCCCTTTGGTTCTATGTGATAGCTTTGGTAGGTAGAGCAATCTTGGCTGTAGGACCCTGCTTTTCATGACTTGGAATATTTCTTGCCAATCCCTTCTAGCCTGAGAAGCTTCTTTTGAGAAGTCAGCAGATTGTTTTACGGGAACTCCCCTGCTTTTCTAGAAAAATGAACTGCTTTTCTCTTGCTGCTTTTAAGATTCTCTCTTTATCTTTAACCCTTTGACATTTTATCTTGGGGTGGGCCTCTTTGCATCCATCTTGTTTGAGACTCTCTGTACTTCCTGGGCTTGCATGTTTATTTCCTTCACCAAATTAGGGAAGTTTTCTTTTATTATTTTTTCAAATAGATTTCCAATTTCTTGCTGCTTCCCTCCTCCCGGCATGCCTATGATGCAATGTTGGACCTCTTGAGTTTTATATCTCCAACATGGAAAGAGACCTCAGAGGAAGTGACAGATATGGAAATGAATGCTTACCGTGAGGAGGCTCAGACTAGGTGCTAAATGTTTTCATATGTTCCTTCATTTGGTCTTGCAGCAGCACTGTGATGTTAAAGAGGATTATTATTCGTAACTTACAGGTGAAAGAGCTCAAGCTGCAAGGACTCAGGGTCTTCAGTTTTAAAACCAGTCAAATGCCAGGCAAACTGGGACAAACTAGTCCCATGAGGTGGTTTGGAAGTGGAGAAGCTGGACTGGAACTCAGCCTCCTTGAGACTAGGGTCTTTGCTCTTCACCATGATGTTCTATTGTCTCCGTTAGAACAAAGTCGGAAAAAGGACTGATTCAAGATGAAAGAGTTCATGCAGGGGAAATACTGATTCCTGGAAGGTATTTTGTCAGGGGAAATTGTGCTTTATCAGGAGCCATAAGACCTGAATCTGGGTCTAGTTCATTCACAAACTCAGCATCGAGTTGAACAAACCACATCCCTATGCTGTTCTTCCTCACGCATACAATGAAGGGCTAACAAGAACGCCATTCCTGGGACTGTGTACAATTTTAAATTAAAAAATTGTATTACTTGAACTTGTTCCTTAAACAGAAACTCTCCAAAACCATTTCCTAGCTGATAAATATGAGCTAGTTTTTACAAGGTCCTTGAGAAAAAAGAAACCTGAAAATAAGTACCAGGATTTACCATATTTAATGATTTTGCTTAAATTTCTAGATCTAGCTCTTTAGCATTAGTATTTCTAAGCACAGCAAAATTCCATTGCAACAGCATAACAGTTTTGGACTTTAGTTTATTTTATTAAATTTGTGGTAATTAACTTTATGGTAATTTCATTGTTGTCCTTAACTCTTTATATAATGTCCCAAACATTGCAGCAGGAACTGATTTATAAATTGTTTTTACTCTTTATTGTTAATTTATAAAATGTTAATGGCTTCTGTTTAGCTGAGACAATGTACTTTTATAACAGCACTGTTCATTCTGTGAAAATTATAAGAAAAGCAAAGATACAACATGCCACAATTGTCAGGAAGATATAACTGTGTTGATATGGGAATCTTCATAAGATATTTTGAAAGTATTTCTGATTTAATAGAGTGAATAAAAAATAAGGCACTGCTGCCTTTTTTTGTTGTTGTTCCTAGACACATGTGTTTTAACCAAAATTCCCCCAAATAAAATTCATAAAACATAGCTTTTAATATTTTTAACATTTTATTCAAGAAAAGTCTCACTCTCCCTATGACCTCTGCTTCTAACCCTTTCTATCAGCTTCTTAAGGTTGAATTCAAAGATTGAAGGGGAATTTGAAGTGAGAAAAATGTGGAATAAAAATAAAAATAAATAGAAGAATGTGGTTTTTCTGAAAACAGTTGTGTGTGTGTGTGTGTGTGTGTGTGTGTGTGTGTGAGAGAGAGAGAGAGAGAGAGAGAGAGAGAGATTACCGCTCATTTTGGGCCAAAGTAATTAGATCCTTTTCTCATTTGAATAATTATGATCTTCCTATCAAGGTAACTAGGTGCCTGAAATTAAATAGGCCAAGTTCATTAGCCACACTGCAAAAATCATGACAAGTTACACAGAAAATTTAGTAGTAGTGAGATTTCTAAATAACTATAAAGAACTCTGGGAAAACTAAGCAGATTGTAACAACTCAGGACTTCCTTGCAGGAATTCAAAATCTACTGCTTTTTATGGGGTACTAATTGCTCGGCTAGCCATGTGCTTAGTCTTACGGAAGACATAAATTTAAAAGATTAGCTCCTTTGCTAGTGGGGCTTGCTATCTAGCACAGATATTGTTAGATTTAGCAAAGCCCTATGCTTCATATTCCTTTTGAGGAAGAGTGAGAAGAGCAGAAATGAAACTATAATGATGAGGGTAGTATTTTCATTTTTAATAGGTTACTTGGAAAAACTAATCACTAAAAATTGTAATTTATTGTTAAATATAAATACACGTGTAACATATATGCAGAAAATCACATAGTTTCTTACTGTTGTACCCTATGAATATTCACAAAGTGAACATGCCTAAATAACTATCATCCCACAAAGAAACAGAGCATCACCAAAATCCTAAGAGCCTTTCCTTGTGTCCCTCTTAGACACCACACCCTTTCCCCAAAAGCTACCATTACTCTGTTTGATTGCCATTAATAAGTTTTCTCTGTTTTTTTTTTTTACATCTGTCATTTTTATGCTGGCTTCTTTCTCTCAGGATTTGATGTATGAGAATCATTTCTGTCTTTTTTTATAGCAGGTCATTCTCACTGCTGTGAAACATCCCAGTGTATGAATAAATTGCAACTTATTGGTCTATTGTACTGTCAGTGGATATTTGGGTTGCTTCTAGTTTTTGCTGTTACAAAATAGTGTGGCTGCTGTCATTCTTGTATGTGTCTTTCAGTCCACATTATAAAGCATTTCTATTTCTGTTGGGAGTGGGAGGGCTGAGTCATAGGTGTAGATTGAGTTTTTGAAGATATTGCAAATAGTTTTCCAATGTACAGGGAAATTACCAATGTACACAACAAGAGGCAGCGAATGGCTGTTTCAGCAGCTGTACACTTTTGTTAACACTTAGTATTTTGTTAAAGCCGTTTGTTTGGGTGTATGGTGGTTGTGGTTTTACTTTGTTTCTGTGATGGCCAATGAGTTTTGAGCACCCCTGCACAGGCTGCTTTCCCATTTGAAAACTGCATTTGCAAAGTGTCTATTGAAATCATTTGACTGCTTTTATATACAACTGTCCTTTTCACTGATTTGTAAAATTTATTTATATTGTCTGCATTATGTTACTCCACTTAACCACTGTGGAATGACAGTCTTGTCTAACTAGCTCCAGCCTACCATCCCCTGTGGGTAATCTTTGATTCTCAGTGGCCTTCAGCATATATGTTGGTGCGTGGCCAAATCCTAGCTGGGTGGGGTGTGCGGGAGTGATCAGGTGGCGCTGGGAAGACTCTGAGACCCTCTTAAATCAGAACAGCCAGGCTTTCATCTGCTGTCCTCGCTGACTCCTGAGAAAGAGCTCCTTTAAACATAGGCTGAAGCTGCTCTTTTTAACATTGTGTGTCTTTTAAATCCTTGACTTACAGATGAAGAGGTAGGATTCAGCGAGGTTAAGTGGTTTGGCTTAGATCACTCACTTTGCCAATGGCAGAAACAGGACTGAAATCCCTGTTAGCTTTCTCCACGCTATTCCGAGACTCTGATGTTGTGTCAGTTAGAGGAATATCCTAACGATTCAATTATGTTCTTTCCTTTCCACTTTCCAGCTCTGAGAAATAGATTAACCCAAGTTAATTGGAGAATCAGGCGGAGGTTCCTCCATCAGAAAAGGAGTGTTAGTGCGCATGCTTGCCACTGTTGTACATGGCTCGCAGGATCTCAGCTTACTTGATATTAATGGCCATGAATTCAGAGAGTACCTTATTTTCAACTCATTTATGGTCTCCGACTAATTTGATTCATAATTTTAATTATGTGCAATTATACAATTTTTATTCTTCAGTCATCTCATATACTTTTTTTTACCCATTATTAAATGCCTGATATTGGCTCTGTTATAATGGACCTACTTAGGACTTGTTCCATCTTGTTTTCTTTACCTGTTATTCCTGTTCTTTTCTCATTCCTATGGTTTGTGCTAGCACATCTGACCTAGTCAGAGGGACAGGGAGACTTGGTAGAGGGAAGTCAGTTAGGAAGCAAACCTGGACAATGACGTAAAGGTCCTTGTTAATTTGGAAGAGAAAAAGTGGAGATGAGCTCCCATTTATTAGAGAATATAAACAGTGACAAGGACAGAAACCTGAGTGGGAGGCCAGGGGCTGAGAGGCACATGGGGACAATGGTAGATAGGGACTTGACCCAAAGGGACCAGGCCTGGGCCAGTTTTCTTCTTTTTCTTCTTTTTATTCTGCTTCTGAGTTCCAGAGAACAGACTACAGTGAACAGGGACAGGAGAGAGGTAAGAACTCTTAACCATGCAGTTGATTTTGGAGATTAAGGTCCAGTTAGCATCTCAATCAAAAGCAATAAAATAATAGAGTTTTAGAAAGAGATGGGTTTTTGAGTTATTCTTGCCTAACAATAGGCATTTTACTGTGCAAATGAGGAAACTAAAGTGAAGAGAAATCAAAGCAAACCCCTTGGCTCAGTTCTGGGTGGAGTTGTGGGAAGCCAGTCCTGTATTTTCCATTCATATTTACTCAGTTGCATGAGAGAGAAGAGCCCAGGTTTTATTCTAAATGCACGTGGAAGTCCTGGAAGAGAAATGATGTGATCTGATACACATTTAAGAAGATCCCTCCTTCTGCTGTGTGAAGAGTAAATTGGACAAGGGCAAGAGTGTAAATCAAGAAAGCAGGGAGGTGGCCATTTCAGCACTCTCAGGATGAAATGGTTGTGGCAAGGAGAGGGAAGATGAGAAGAAGCAGATGTGTTCTGAAGTTAAAATGTAGAAGGCTTGATGGTTTGGATGGGGTAGGTAAAAATACAGGATGAATCAAAGACTATGCCTGAGCACCTTGGCGGATAGAGGTATAGTTTTTAATACAGAGAAATGAGGAGGGGGCGAGTGTATGACGAGGGTTAGGAGGATTCAGGTGACGGGATAGTGGGGAAAAATATTGGGCTGGGAAAAATATTGGGCTAGAATAAATTTGGGCTAGATTTGTTCTCATTCACCCTTATATGCACAGTAAAACTGTAAAAAAAACGATGACCTATATCCCTGAGTCGTGCTCAGCGCCATAAGGTGGTTCTCTGTTACCGGGGCATGTTGTTATGCAGGATACCATGACAAAGTCTTATCGGTCATCTGCTTTAGGAGGGATCAGCTAAGGAGATAAGGTAGGGGAATACTGTTTCTGCTTCTGTTTGTCTTTTATCCATATAGAAATGAAATTAAAAATCCTTAGCATTCCTGTAACCCAGGTCAGGGGTGCCTTAAGTTGCATCTACTGGAAGAGAAAGGGTGAAAGGACTTTTTCACAAATGTGCCCACAGAGACATGAGAGGTGAGCCATCTCTGTCCAGCATGCTGTTGCCATAATTACTCATTCACAAATGTTTTTTGAAATTCTTCCACAAGCCAGGCCCTGGCCAAGGCACTGGGAATATAGCAGGGAAGAAAACAATGTCCCTGTCTTAATGGAAATTACATCTCAGAACACGGGTTATGTTAGTGCCTTATTCAGAAACTCTTTCAATGCTTTGTTGCCCATTTCAGCAGCACAAGACCCAACCCTCTGCTTAAAGCAAACAGAGTCACTGCTTGCTGTTCCCAAACCATGTGCTTGAGCTATTTCTCTCATTGCCTGCTTCTTGGTTCCTTTGAAGACAGCCAATCACTCAGGACTGATGCTCAGCACCATAGGGCTGTGCCAGCCAGTATCTAGTTCTAACTGGTTGATGCCTGTGCTGAACCAGTTATTCAACATTTCTTTGCCACCCCTGCACCTACCTGGTGTACCTTAGTTTCTCTCAAACCTTTTTCTAGGTTGCTTTTTTAGTGATCTCATCTTCATTTGAACTCATGGCTCTCCCTTAGATCACAGAGCTCACAAACTTTATGACATCTGGCATACAGTTCTTTCCATTCTATTGAAAAAAAAAATTGAGTTGTGCTTTTGCCTTTTCTTCCAAAAGACATGATATGTCTCTTGTACAACTCAGATACTGCATATGCACTTACTGATCAATCAATGTACCAGGAGGGACTCAGCACACCATAACTGCCCTCTGGGGACTTCAAGTGGAGAGGGACCCTTTCTGCTGGTATTCTGTGTCACTGTGCTCATCTCTAAGTCCCATCCCCCAGGGCCACCTTCCGCCCCCAGCTCCTGTCTCAGAGTCATCCCCATCACGTTGGGTTTGCAGGGACATTACCATGTCAGTGCCCCTTAGGATGCTCGGCTAGTTTTCTGCATGAACAGGACAGCGGAATGTCTTGTTTGCCAGCCAGTACAATGCAGGCTGACACTTTGGGCACACTGACTTAAGGTGGAGGACCAGCTGCTTCAGAAGAGGGTCATTTTTTTATGGGGATTAAAACAAGAAAATGATGGCATGTGAAACACCTTTATTTTTTTTTTTTTCATGTACTTAAAAGGGATGACTAATTAAGCCAGACTAGAAGGTGAGTTCTGACTGTTAATTGCTAAGGGAGGTGCCGTGTTTCTATTTAGCCCAGGTCATTTGTTGAACTAGGCAGATGAGATACATGGTCTATGGTCTTGCTCATGGTGTAATGCTGGCACTTGAGAATTAATCATTTTCAGATGTTCCACATTTGTTATTTTAAAGTTGTTTTTCCCTCTCTGGGTAAAAGCTGAGGAAAAGTGTTGTAGCCTTTTATCTAAGAGCATATGGCTACAGTCATGACTTTCATAGGGCAAAGCTGGCTTGTGGATTTACTCAAATAATCCCCAAATTTTCAAATAGGCCACTTCACCACAGTATGATTGTCTAGTCAGCTAATTGAACAATTATAGTTAGACTTTTAGAACAAGAGGCTCCATGGGGCTTCGTATACAAATAATGTTCCATTTCTAATTATAAAGCTGTGTGAGCACACAGTAGTACCAACATGGTTTAACTGACTTCTTGGCTGCTCATAAAAAATGCAAGTGGTGAGGCCCCACTCTAGACTTTGATATATTTTTAACAGCTACTCATCCAGAGTCGAGGACCACTGGTATAAAGTATAGTTTGGTTTTGGAGGCACTTGGAGTCTAATTGGGAATATAGACCTTCTATTTATAACTATCAATCTGTTTTTTTAGCTTCTTATACAGAAGGATATGAAAAGTTTCAAGTGAGAGTCATGGACAACACAACTACTGTGCTTCAGGGAGGGACAGATTACTGAGCAAAAATAAACTAATGAAATAAGATTGAACTTCTGTTTTAAGAATGATTAGAGTGTACACACAGATATGCGAACAGGGTACTCTGAGTAGAAGACTGGCATGAGCCCAAGCTTGTGTGCAAGCTCAAGGCAAGAGTATGGGGTGCAAGGTATGGGCTAGGTATTAATTGGATATTAGTTGGAAAATGAAAATCAGGTGGCCCTTTACAGGGACTTGGGTCCAAAGATCCAGGCATGAGTTCTATACATGCCACTAAATAAAGTATAGTTCACTTCTCTGAGCTCCAGTTTTCCCATCTGCTTGCAGTGGGACAAAACTTACTATTAGGTTGTTTGGAACCAGCAAGGTAATGGCAGTTGATAAACCACAGAGCCCCACCAGTGCTAGCTGCTATTATTGTCTTTTGGAATAAAAGCTATGGAAGGGTTCAGAGAGGAGGAGTGATGCATAGGAAGTGTTAAATCATTCTTTCTATTTACTCATGAGTGAGTGAAAGAAACAGCTACAAATGAGTAATAACTGAATTATGTACTTACATTTAGGGACTTGGAGCCCAACCTTCAAAAAGAAGAGTGGCCTAGTGCCCCATCATGGCTGCTGCTGAGGCTGAGTCTGATGAGGCCTGTGAGTAGCTCTCTTACCTGCAACTCAGTCAACTCAATGCATAACGCGCGACACTCCAACAGCTTTAAAGGACACTTTGAATTAATTATTAACCTCCAGGGCACTAAATTGGTTGGCATGCCTTGTAAGAATTCATCTCATTCCCTTTATTTAAACATAACCAACTTCTGATTGATCTATAGCAACATTTAACTTAGTTTGTGGCCCAACATGGTATCCATTAGCCACACATGGCTATTCAGTGCTTGAACTGTGGCTAGTGAAACTGAGGAACTGAACGTTTAGTTTTAATTCATTTTAATTTCAATATAAAAACCATAATTCAGTTATCGAAAAACTTTTAATCATGTATGGAGCAATGTGGGTATGTGAATCTACTTTTTTGAGTGGACACATATAAATCTAAATACAAATCCAGTGTTTCTGATAAAAATTTAGTTATCTGAATTGAGATGTATGTAAGTGCAGAATACATAGAGGATTTTGGAGATGGAACAAAAATATATCATTAATTTTTAATATTGATTAATGTTGAAATAATATTTGGAAATATTTTGTTTAAATAAGATATTCTGCAACAATTATTATATTTTATTAAAATTAATTTCACCTCTCTTTCACTTTTAAAATGTGACTACTAGAAAATTTTAAATTACATATGCAGCTCACATTATATTTCTTTCAGAGCTCATCTAGACTTGGCAACACTACAAGTAATCATAAATTTAGGCTTAGGTAGCATGACTGAGAAACATTTTCTGCTGCACACAGAGCTGGGATTATTGGGATTTCCTATTCTGCTACCTCCCCTTGGCTCAGGTGACCCCAGGCAGCATGTAATAAAGGCTGGCTGGCTTCTGTCCATAGCAACCAATAGAATGAGATGTGGACCACTTTAACTCTCTTTCCATTTCGATAGCACAACACATTTTTCAAGATGGAGGAGGAATGTTCTCTAGTTCGTTGTGCCTTTGGGTCATGCCCACAATTACTTAAATGATATTGGAAGTCTCGATACTCAGAGCTTAGAATTCTCCTACTTCTCTTTAGCAACTTAGCCCCAGCCTGAGAAACATTAAGATAAACAGATTTTTGTAAGAGTACCCTGTAAAATCTTCCTGGTAGGTGTAGGAAACCTATTGATCATTTATTGTTGCAAAGAGGATAAAACACTTTGCTAAAGAAGACCAAAGTGGCAAGTGAGGAAAAGTGGGTCTATAAGAGAAACAACTTCAAGCAGGAATGGAAGAATTGGATCTTAATGAGAATGTGTTCTGGGAAAAAAACCTCCTGCTGCCTAAAGGTTTTAGAGATGATGGTCATATGCAACTTGAAGTTTGGGTTTTACTTGGTTCTTTCTTTTTGGAAAGAACTTAGAAAAATGTGTTTTCTTCATTTGTACCTAATGGGATTCAATATAAACTATTTTACTTGAGGTTTCTGTTCAAAGACCCTCTATTCCCTTTCTAGCTTCCACAACAACTTGTCCTAAACTAGTTCAGCGGTCTTAGTTCCAGGCGCCTCCCCCCAGTTTCCTCTCTGACCGCGCTCCCCTCTCCCAGCCCTTCCCTTTATCTGAATGTGCTTTTAGAAGGTCTTTCTGCACATGCACAAATATTCAAATATTTACTTATTTGTTTTTTACTTGTTGGCTGTGTGTTTGTTATATTTAGCCAACATTTCCCCCCACTACAATATAATACTTAGGAAGAGCTCAAATGAGTAAAAGCAATAAGGTCTGATTGAAAGAAGAGCAAGCCACCAAAACATGTGAAATTGGTGAAGAACAATTTTAAAATCACCGCCTTAGTCTGGATTTGATTCACTATGTTATTTCTCTTGGGATGTTTCTGGTTCAAATCTTATCTCTAATAATACAATATAAAGCCTTATATCTTTGAGGGAAGTTTTTACATCCGTGGACTGGCAGGAGGGGGTGCTGGTGATTTACGGTGACCTCTGTCACAGCACAGATCTTACTGAATGTCATGGTGTTTGTTTACATTTTTTTTTTTTTGCTGGCACTAGACTCTAAGTATCTGGAATACAAGGAGACCAAGGGTCTTATTTCTTTCAGTGTATTTAGAACCCAAACAGTACCCGGGACTTGGTAGGTGCTTAATGATCGTATGCTGACTAAGTGTTACGGAGTGTGAAATAGGGCTTTTCTAGCACTTATTAAATCAGTCAGGCAATCAGGCACCAACTCCGACTTACAGAGGTAAGGCTGGTCTCAGCTGTGTGGCTGTACTTCTTTGTTCAGTGTGTCTTCATAGTAAATATTAGTGAAGTCTCTGAAGAATGCAGCCTGTTTGTAGGGAGAATGAAAACCCTCTGAGTAAGTCCAGTTATTTTTGTCTTGTTTATAAAAAACATGTGTTTGTTAGTCTCTCAGTTGTTTTGGATGCGGAAAGACTTGTTCAGTGATTACAGTTAAGAGGCAGCCAACGGTTCATTCCTTATCATAGTTTCCGTAATTAGATCTTTTGGTGTTTCCATGTCTTCATTTTAGAGTTTTACTAGAACAATTATACAGGAACTTCTAAAGCATTAAAAGAAGACTGGAGTTTTATAAGTGATCAATTATAGTAACATTAAGCTGCATTTCAAATATATAAAATATATATTATATGTATAATAATATAAGAAAATGTTTTAGGCTAGTGAAATTATTTCTTTCCCCATGGAAATGTTGATATTTGCCTGCATGGTTTAGCTAAGTTTAATATGACTGCTTCAATCTCTTCATGAACTTTATTATAAAATATTCGTTATTGCTAATAATTATTTTTTTATTGCTCTGTGGGGATTTGGTATTTAAACCCAACTATGAAGGCATTTATCTTTGTAATATTGAAGAAATGAGGATTGACTAATGAACTTAATCATATAGTCAGCCCAGTCATAGTAATACAACAATAACCACAGTGACAATAATTGTTCACATGTATTGAAAGCTTACTATGTGCTAGGTGCTATGTTAACTGCTTTGTAACCAAGTTCAATTTTATCTTCACAATGACTCTGTGTGAGATGTGTTATTATTATTATTATTATTATCCACATTTTACAAATGAGAAAATAAAGATTTAGGACAATAAAATAAAGTCCCTGAACAAATTGGAATTCAAGACCAAAATAGTGTGACTCAAGAAACAAGAACTCTTAAAAGTCATTCTGCATGCTATGGATATGTATTTGCATACAGACAAAGCCTTAATAATTTTTCTTAACAGAGAAGGCGCAGACCTTGACCACTTCATCTTAATAATTGAAGTAGTAATGTGCACTTGAATATATAAAAGATGCATGCTTATCCCATTGTGAACAAAGAAACAAAGATTATTAACTGGATGGATTCTTAACGTCAACGTTGTTTAATTTCTTGTCATTTTATATTTATTTGTTGAGTCAGCAGCTGCAGCACCTCACATGACAATGAGGGCTCAGGACCGCTGGCTTAGAGTCAGTGTGTCAACACACCTTCAGCGGATCCGGTTCAGGATCCTTGTGAATTTGCTCCCTTTTGGTGGCTGCCCTTTTTGCTCCGTTAATACAATCCCAGGCCTTGTGTTGTTTAAGAACCTCATGGGCTGACGACAGGGGTTCACTGTGGCAGCACCTAGGTGAGCTGGGATCTACTGCTGGCTCCAAGCAGGCCATCGGCGTTGCCAGAGTGTGCGTCAGCTCCTCCACAGTGCACGGGGAACAAGCAGCTTTGGGGATTGGGGGAAATCTGAAACACCGACCAAGAGCCCAGCTGGAAAGAAGAGGTGATTTTACTCCTTGGGAATTTCACTCCTCTGTCAAAGGCTGATTTTTAGCTATGAAGGGGAAAATGAGAACCACTCGGTTGGCACATTAAATTACAAGTTTGCAGGAGATTGCTGGCTTCAAATGAAAGTGTCTAAGTCCATTCAGGCTACTATAAAATATATAATCTGGGCAGTTTATAAACAAAAGAAATTTATTTCTTACAATTCTGGAAACTTGAAAGACTGAGATCATGATGTCAATGATTCGATATCTGGCAAGGATCTGCTTTCTCGTTGGTGGATGTCTTCTCACTGGTAGAAGGGACTCCCTACCTTTCCGGGGTCTCTTTTGTAAGAGCACTAATCTCAACCTCGAGAGCTCTACCCTCATGACATTATCACCTCCCAAAGGCCCCACCTCCTAATATCATCACATTAAACATTAAGTGTCAACATATGAATTTTGGGGCAACATTTATATATTGAGTTCACAATGGAAAGTACTGGTGAAATGCAAATATTTTACAAGGGTAACCAACCAAATGCCAGAGGAGTCTCCAGTACTCATAGGTAGTGCATGGCATCAAGAAAAGAAGGAGATGTGTAGAAAAGAGCAGAAAGTGATTCATGAGGTCAGCATCTGTGTGGGTTCCCAGTATGGCTATGCGACCTTGGAAGGCTCTTGGGCCCTCTGCGTCTGAGAGCTTTGCTGTAAAAGAAGGCCAGATCATCTCTAAGGTCTTGTCTAGGATGAAGATGGGATGGTTCTTATAGAGCTGCATTTTCACCAAAACCCAGTGACAGTCCTGTCATGTATTAATAAATTATATTGATTGTCATGTGTCTGATACATGCCAATATTGTAATTCTAAGTAATTATAAGAGAGATTTAATTGGTCAAAAAAGAAGAGGTAAACAAGGACAAGTTGTAGACTCACTACCTTTTCTCTAGAAAGTTAGTGGTCTGGTTAGAAACTCCTTCAAAGTAGATTTAGATTTTAGTTGAAACTTGATGAAACAGACAATCTAAATTCCTGAGCCATGGTCTCTTCCATAAGGCCAGTGCATCTTATGGCTTTGAACAATGAAATTTATATGAACCATTTTATGATTCATATGCGATGTTGTGTTCCACTCTCTACAAAGAATATGCACACTTCTTCAGAAGCATATGCACAAAATCTGACAACTATTTTTATTGACAAGAAGAAAAAAATTCACCAACCAATTTCCTTAGAAATTTGTAGGCAGCCCTGAATGTTGGGGGGTGGAGGATCCCATGGTAAATGAGGGAGGACAGGGAGAGTTGAGTTTCGTAATGGTTTATGCCCACTTGCCATAGCTATGAGTGGAAGGAAGACTCTAGAGAGCAAGGGGAGATGTTGTTCCTTCTAGAATAATGGCAGAGGGACAATTCCAATATCCAATGATGGAACACCTTTAGTAGGTGCTTTCTCCCCGAACCCAGAGCTTTTAAGGTGGACTAAGAGTCCATTGTCTTTCTCCTTTATTGCTATGGTCTTCCCCAGGCTGTTCCTCAGAATGTCATTGCCCCAAAGTAACAGCTGCCTGGGGGTACCCATGAGTCTACATGGTGAAAAGCAAGGAGGAATTTTGTGAAAGAATGACCGTCTCTTTTCCAAACTGATTACCCTCTTTTGTATTTCCACCAATGATACATGAGGGTTCCAGTAGCTCCACAACCTCTCCAACATTGACTGTTACGTCTTTTTACTTTTAGCTGTTCTGGTGGGTGTGTGGTGGTATCTGCTATGGTCCGAATGTTTGTGTTACTCCTCTCCAAATGTGTGTGTTGAAATCCTAATCCCCCAAAGATAATGATAATATGAGGCGGGGCCTTTGGGAGGTGTTTAGGTCAGGAGGGTGGAGCCCTCATGATGGGATTAGTGCTCTTATGAAAGAGGCCCCACAGAGCTCTAGAAGGGGATCCTCGCCTGACCATGCTGGCTCCCTGACCTCAGATTTCCGGATGTGAGAACTGTGAGAAATAAATTTCTGTTTTTTATAAGTTACTCGGTCTGTGGCATCTTGTAATGGCAGACCAAGTGGACTAAGTATCTCATTATGGTTTTGATTTGCTTGAAGATGGGGTTTTTAATTGCTTAAAATGTGAGTGGGTAAAAATAAGAGAGAGAGAAAAAAATCTTGATCCTAAGAGTTCTAAAGGACCTGGAGTTATGGAAGTGGGGAGCACACTGGCCAGACTGAAAAGCTAATTGAAATGGGTAATATGCAGGGTCTGGTAGAAGTAACGCCATTGAGCGTGGTTGGTAGGGTACATGAATGTCTCCCATGAGACAGCAATTTGAACATTTTGCCTAAAATTTCTTACGGTGTTTTTGAGTGTGATATTGTTATGTTATAGAATTACATGCTTATGATTTTGTAATAAAGATTTGGTATAGATTACCAGCTCATAAAAAAGCAGTGTTACTTGTGCCGGACCCTGTACTTTAATTTTACTGAGTTCAGGTTAAGAGGAGAAAGCCAAGAAACACTTTTAAATGTCACAGTCAGCTAATATTAAAGGAAATATATAAGTAGAAAATCTTAGACAAGGCCAAATGAGAATATGTATTCTATATAGGTGCTATAACATTTCATATATAGCTCTGGAGAAAAAAAGTAAATTAAGAATCTTAGGAAAATATAAGTGAGATAAGAATTATTACAATGTTACCCATTTGTAGGTGTGTATATTTTTATTTAAATGCTATTGCTATTTAATAAGCCTATTAAAAAGTTTTATTTTGTAGTTATAATTTAATCAACTAGTTTTAGGGTAACATATTCTTGAATAAATGTACAGCCATTATGAATTATTCATGAAGTATAGAAAACAGAAATAGACTTGTTAATAATTTTTGTGGCCAAATCATGTTGTTTCGTCTTGTGTATAGTAACATGTAAAAAATGTTTAGAACTATTTGAGATTTCAGTTTTGTGTGCTTTCTATGGTTTCCCTGAATTTTAATAATTTAGGATAATCTATCACTATGACCATTGTGAACTGATGTTTTTTAAAGCAAAATATTGCATTAATGCGTTACATTAACTTATTTTGCATTCACTTATAAGTTCCACTTATAAAATTCACTTTTTAATAATGTCCTGCAAGATTTATCACTGTCCCCAAATTTTAATATTATAGTTTCACCATATTTTGATTAAGAAAGTACATTAATGACATTAAAAACAAGTTTCTCTCTTTCTCTTTTAGGTCCTGTCTTAGAGATTACGAAGCAAGATTTATTTCAGGAAGCAAAAAATCTCATTGCCCAACATTATGAGAAAATAAATGAGGTTAGTGCTTTGCATTTATCTAACATTATATTTTTCAGGAAACTAATAACTATTTTTGTATACCACAATGATTGTTCCAAATGGTTGCATGAACCCTAATAGATTTTGAGTAGAATAGAGAAAAAATGAAATCCTTACCAGCTGTAAGAATTGATTCCAAATTGCATTTAAAATTAAATTTATCATCTATAGAGATGACTTAATTATAAATATATACTTAATTTGCACACATACTTGTTAATGTTTTTCTTTTGTTGAATTATAACAGAAATATTTGGATTAAATATCTCATGTAAATATCTCTAGCAAATACTGTGAGATGTCCCCTCTATGCCCCTGGCAGGACATGCTGACCTGATCTAGCCCCACCTCGCTCTCATTTAGAACCATTTACCAGCCTGATATGCTCCTTGGGGTAGTGGCTGCCTTTTTTTGAATATTGCATCTCCAGCAACAAGCATTGTGCCTGGCCCAGTAAATACTTGCTGAATGGCATAGATGTGGAAAATCAGAGAAGAAGCAATGAAAGGGAAAGGGAGGGCAAAGAGACAGGACAGTCAGCGCAGGGTGAAATTTTGGATGATATCTACAGAGGAGGTGGAAAATTTTGGGAGCAGCAGCTATTGTGGCAAATGGGCCTTTGGGGACCCAGGTGAGGAAGGGAGATCTTAGAATGATGTACTTTTTGCTATACGATCCTATTCCCTTTTGAATACTTTTTAAAACAATGTATTTTAAATAAAGATTTTAAGTATTTTTCAATGTTTACTGTGGAGGAAGGGGATTATAATTTTTCCATATGTTATTTTTGAATGGTCCTCCATACTGAGACTGGCCATAGATGGTTTTAATCTTGTAATCAACATTGTCAACATTGCTTAACTTTTTTCTCTAACCAAAAAACACTTTTAAATTATATTGATTAATTGGTAGGTACATAGGATAAAAACTTCAGTCTTCAGAGTTAGATTGATGTACCTAAGAGCCCTGAGCTATATTTAGAATTTAATAACAGTATAGTATTCCATCTTTGGTTGCTTGGCAAAACATAATACCTCCTTATTGGCATCTTGAATTGGCAACAATTTGAATTTGTCTAAACCCTTTTTGGGGGACGGGGCGGGCGGATGCTATATCTATATGAGCCAGAGAACGACTAGGCTAAAACAAGTATAATTGTTTTGATAACTACTTCTTGGAGACCTGAGACTATATTATTTTTCTTTCACTCCAGGTAGTCAAAAGTAAGAAACATTTAAGTGATTGAGGTGATGTGAAATATATATCCAATTATTAATGTTCTTTCCTTGAGAATCTCCCTCCATATGTGGGCAGTTATTTGTGGTTCAACAGAGAAAGAGTTTTGGGGGTGTTAGCATTTTATGGGCATTTTGGAATTCTTCAAAGATGATTGAAAAATAATTACATTCTTATATGTCTAGTTGAAAACTTCTATTTTAAAATAGACTTTAAAGCTGTATTTGGAAATATCACATTTTAGGAAACAATAACTATTTTAAATTTACAGTTTTTGAAGTAGAATATAACCCTCATGTCTGTGAAGTGCCTTTTGAGAACTACATAGGAAAACATATGCTTTATTTGAATACTGTCATATGTTTAATCATAACTGTCTTATATAGAAAGGTACTCTGCAAAATTAATTTAGTGGATATAAGTTTCTATTGTATTAACAAGATTTATTATATACTGTTATATAACTATGAGAATTAAATTTAATTAAATTTATCTTTGTTTTATTCACAGAGCAAAGTTCAAGGTCGTTCTGTAAATGTTTTCAGAAATAAACACCAAAAACCCAAATCTGGCATATTCATACCTTTCGAAATAAAAAAAAAGGAAACACTTGATGTGGTCCAAGAACTTCAGAGAATATACAAATGTATTTGTTTTCCCAAAGATGTTTCCAAAGGTGGACATTTTGAGGAGCCCCCACAACAAACTCCTTTCAAGGAGCCACGCAGGTTTAATGTAAAAGAGAAATTCAAGGGACCTAGAGATCTAATTGCAAAAGGTAAGTTTTGGTGGAGCAGAGAAATTCTGCAAACTAATGGACAAAATGTTTGCTTCTGGTGTGCTTTTAATGGAATTTCCGTATTCAGGCAAAAACCCAAACTTTAAATTTCAGCAATGAAGGGTAGGAGGCATGATTGAAAGAGCTGCTAACCCCTAGGGGACCACCCAAAACTGAGAAGAGAGCCTTCTAGGGGGGAAGAGGAACTTTGATGAACAAAATTGGCTAGCGACTCTTCTAATGGGGGCTACTCCTTCCAGGACAAGTCCTCAGCCACTGGCGAGTTCACTGTTAGTAGAGCAGTCAGAGGCTTATGGCTTTGGAGTCTGTTGTTGAGCAGGGTAGGCAGTGTAGGCAAACTGTGTGTGAGCATGTTCCTCCAAAACCCTAAGAGGATTTTTGGGAGTTATAGAGTTTTCCTTGAATATAAATTGCAGGAAAGGTTTATTCTCTATCAGGAACTTGGTAAGGTGGAAACTGAAGGTCTATCTAAGCAAAGTGGTATGTTTTCCTGAGACTAATGGCTGGAATAAATGAGCTCTTAAAACACATTTTTAGTTACAGCTTTTTAAAATTCATCTACATTTTTCTCTTTGTTATTGCTTATTTTGTTACTCATTCATTTGAACTTTTTTTCATTCAAAGCCTGTTCAATGCCAGGCACTGTGTGGGGAGCTGGAGAAACGAAGGTTGAAATGCCTAGTTAGGGAGTAAGGGTGGGGAGGCACACATAGCCCGTCTCTTATACAATGTGATAATGGTCGCAACATAGGTAAGTTCAAAGCGTTATGGAAACACTGAGGCATAACCAGCCTAGTGCTGGGATAGAAGCGATCTCATTAGACATGGGTTTTAAGGAGGAATTTGTCAGAGGTAGGATGGAAACAGGAGAGGCTGAAAGAATAGGTGTGGAGTGTGAGGGAAAGGATGATTCTTTAGATTTGATGAACTGGAAGATAAGAATCACCGCTCTCTGAGAGGGGGAGGAAAGAGAGATGCAGTTTCGAATGGGCAGAATCCCAGAGTTGAGATTTGGATATGTTGCATTTGAGGTGCCTAGTATACGTACAGATGAAAATGTCCTATAGCCAGTCTGTTATATAAGCATGGGCTAATGGGAAGGGTTGGAGTTATTAATGTACAGATCAATATTGTCTAATAGAAATATAATATGAGCCACCAATGTTGTCATTGAAAAATTTCTAGTGGCCACATTAAAAAAGTAAAAAATAAACAAGTCAAATTAATTTTAATAATAGGTTTATAAAACCTAATGAATCCAAATATCATGGTATCAGTATAAAAATGAATGAGACAATTTACATTTTTTTTCATACTAAATTTCCAAAATCCAGCATGTATTTTAGAAATTGGTATGGCCACAATCATAGACTTTGATAAGATCATCTAAGAAGTAAATGTAGGTAGAGAAAAAAAATGCGAGGACTAAGTCCTAGGGGTTCCCAACATTTAGGGGACAAGAAGAGAAGACCCCAGCAAAGGAGGTGGGCAACAGACAGCTAGGAGGGGAATCAGGATGTGCTGCTCAGACTTCGGTCAGGGAGGAGGAACACGGACAGGAGCAAGGAAAGCTCATCACTGGCCGGGAGGCAGGTGGGGCATGGTGCAGACACATGCTGGTTGGTAAGGGGGGTGATGGGATGGCTTCTCTTGCTTCAGTGAAATTAGACGTGAGGTTTTCACTTGAGGATGGGGAGGGAAGTATTGGAGTTTTGACGGGCAAAGAGAAAGGTGAAATAACCATGATCAGGGCACGTGCGAGAGCACATGGGCTATGAAGAGACAGTTTGCTATGAAAAACAAGTCCCCCGACCTTTTCTTTTTTAAGAGAAAGGAGAAATTGTTGGGAAGTGTCAATAAGGATCAAGGAAGAAACTGATTCTTATCTTTACCTATACAGTATGGGAAGGGTGGGAAAAAAGGAACAGTTACTTCTTGAGTGAGCTGCCAAAGAAGCTGTATCCTTATGAAAATAGTGTTGTTAGACCAAGAAGACAGGAAACATATAGAGAACAGAGCTTGGGTATCAATTTGGCTGATGAAAGATTTGAGGTGTCCTAGGGCACAGTGGAGAGTTTGGAGAGGTGATTCAAGAAAGGATGAAAAAGTATGAAGGGATTAAACAAAAATATATATACACATAACACATAGACACAGGCTACAGAGTGGTGATAGCCACAGAGAAAGGAGGGTAGAGGGTAAGGTGGAAGCAGACAAAGGGGAGGAAGTGGGGACAGAAAGAAACTTTTCTTGGGATGATGGATGCACGATGCCATGTGCCAATGATGTTTCATTGAGCCGTACACTTGAAACCTATATGGTTTTGTGAATAAATGTCACCCCAATAAATCCAATACAAAAGTAAATTTAAAAAAGAAAGGATGAAAGGTTAAGGGTCTATGGACATTTTACTAGGGGCCTTTACATGTGTCTCACCAGACAGCTGTGAAGTGCTGATCTTAGAGTGTGTATGTGAATTAAAATTGCAAATTTATTTATCCAAGTTCCTATCTCAAAAAGCCTATGTTATATCTGTAACTTGAATTGATTTTTAAAAATATATTCTTAATATTCACATCACTGTGAATGGAAGCATGATCTAAGATATCAGTGGCATTAATTCCAGGACTGGATTAAAGTTTGTGAGATTAGAAAGAAAAGTGATTTTTTAAAAAGATTTAATTTATTTATTTTTAGACAGAGGGGAAGGCAGAGGGAGAAAGAGAGGGAAACATCAATGTGTGGTTGCCTCTCACGCACCCCTCCTGGGGACCTGGCCAGCAACCTGGGCATGCACCTTGACTGGGAACCGAATCAGTGACTCTTTGGTTTGCAGGCTGCACTCAGGACCCACGGACAAAGCCAAAGGGGGGTATGACCGAAGGTGGGAGGTGGGGGTGGGTGGGGTGGGGGCACATAGTGGCGGGAGAGTGGAGAAAACTGTGCTTGAACAATAAATAAATGAAAAAACAAACAAATAAATAAATATTATATATGTATATATGCATGTGCGTGCACACACATAAAAAGAAACAAAAGTGAGTCCCGTGTGTGTGGTATATGTATGTACATTTTGCCCTTGAAGCACTGACAAATTCAGGTGCATTATATATTCCGTAAGATGAACATTTTATGTGAGAACAAGCCAAATGTTCCTTGAATTTGATCCAAGGATATCAACTTTAAAAATACACTATAACAATTATAATATCAAGTATCTTTAGTAAATACTTCTTGTGCTTGTGTTAATACATATCCATATTTTACTCAATGTAACTAAATCAGAAAAAAATACGAAATAATTTTCCCTTTGAGTACTGCTTAACCAGTTTCCAGTGTCATGCTGCCATTAATTTATGAGTCTTGATTAGAAATCATATGTAGAAACCAGTTTTTGTAATATATATTAAATATGAGTTTATAGTTACCATATAATAAATAGTAGTCATCTACATATACATTTACCTGGAAACAAAAACATACTTAGGTCTTATTTCAATTTATTTAAATTTAAAAATAGATTTTAATTAGACTCAATTAGATTTCATGATATTCATGTCAAGCAAATACATTTAGGGTTAGTATTGTATTGCTTCTTAACACTTTGGGAAGAAGTACACGTGTTTGTGTTCTTTGGTGTCCAAATCATAAATCTTTTCTTTAAAGTATAAAATGAGGGTGTCATGAATTTTAATAATGTTTTAAAAGAACTATGTGGCTAGAAAGCACTGGAAAAACCTATCAGAAAAAAGTGACTTTATGCTATATTTATTTTTTATCACAGTGGTGACAACTTACCAAAAAGTTTTTTGCTCAACAATGATTATAAAACCTTCTATTTTATATTTTAATGATTTTAAGTGTATATATACCATTAACAAACATTAAAAGTGTATTTTATTCATTCCCACAAAATTATCTGGAGAAATTTAAGACCAGGTTTCATAACAATTTATAAAAGACGTGGAAACTGGAGGTTTTTTTTTTTTTAATAAAATGGAAAGTTATTTGAATTTGATATTACAAAGTAATTTGATTTTTGAACTTTGGAATTTGAAACCTACTACTCTTCCTCCATGTATAAAAACAGACTCTAATTGAGGAATTTGTAAAGGAAAGAATAAATTTGGGATAATGTCTTTAGAGATCATCACACAGAGAATTTTGCAACTGCTTCTCTTAGCTTCATCCTGGCTTAGATTGTTATGTTTCTTTCTATTTCTTGTCAGCAATCATCTTTTGCTCCCCTATGCTCTTACAGAAAAAAACCTAAAAGAATTATAAAAATTAGCAAGTGAATAGAATTATATATCTGAGTGACAAATGTCTTGAACACAGTCATATCTTCTTTATGCTTTTTCTCTTTTTTTGTGCTGACCCGGGGAGCTCTGAAATAGAAAGATGCAGGATGGAGACACAGAGGGAGTCTCATGGCTCACTACACTGAAGTGGCCACCACGGGCATTGACTTGTAGTAAGTTGATAGTTAAAATATTATAAAGGATTTAAAGACCATTGAAGGGCATTCTTTGAACCATCTGCCTTCTACTAACTCTCTTATTAGCCAAGAGGACAACTTACGGAATAACAGAAATCTTAGGATTGGACTCCCCAGGGGTGTCCAACCTTCTGGCATCTCTTGGCCACACTGGAAGAGGAAGAATTGTCTTGGGCCATTGTGATTTTGTGATTCTGTGACATTGTGACATGTAGTCACAAAAAAACCTGATACTGTGTTAAGGAAATTTACGATTTGGTGTCTGGCCACACTTGTAGCCATCCAGGGCTGCACGCGGCCCGCAGGCTGAGGGTTGGACACCCCTGGTTAGAGTAATGACTTGCAGCGGTTTCCTGATAGTACATTTACTATGTTTTGCATTTGACAAAGAACACTGGCAGAGAAGATTTAAGAAGCTAGTGAAATATTTTACAGTGGGCTAGGGTCCTCCTGGATCATTTACACATAAGCTTTATGTATGAGGCAATAGAATCCTCTTCTCCAATAAAACAAAGTAAGCACCTTTGCTTCCTAGAAATGGCTTTCTGTGTGTAGTGAAAAGCTTCTTTAGCAGACGTTTCTTGTTTTTGGCTTCTCGGCATCCTTTAGTCTTCCCTCTAGTAACAGCCCCCTGGTTTGACTTGGGAGAAACACCTCTCCCACTTCAAGTGTGTGCAGTTTGGGGAGGGCCCCAACGCCCAGGTGACTGGGTGCAGTGATTGGGTTTAAACCAGCAAGGGTGATGTGAACTTGGAGGCACCAAAGAACAGCTTGGAATTTTGGAATAAAGTCAACATGAAGGTGTGAGCTACATGACGCAGAGAAATCAAGTCCCAGAGACATTGTTTAAATTTCAGACCCAAGGTTCACTGAAGAAAAACCTTATCCGCTCTTTCCAGTTTAGGTGAATCTGTGAAATACCCCCTTTTGAGAAGGCAGTATTGTTTATTGGCTCAAAACATGGGAGTTCAACTCCGTACATTCAAACACCAGCTTTGTTTCTTCTATTAGTTTCCATTAGTTTCTTCTATTCCTTAAAAATATTGGCTTTCTGTTGGTTTTCTCAGGTAGTTGGATGGAAACATTGTAGAAAACATTTTATTCAACCTGTCATTTTGACACCTTGATTTTGGACTTGTGGCCTCCAAAACTGTAAGCGGACACATTTTTGTTGTTTTAAGCCACCAAGTTTTTGGTAATTTGTTATGACAGGCATAGAAAACTAATATATGTACTTCCAAAAATGTTTCAATTATAGACATCATTTGGAAAATATTTTTCCTTGTATAATGAGTGCAAAAGTGTCATCAATAGGCTAATTGTTTAACTTTCATACCTTCATTCATGTATTTATTCAGCAGCTATATTAAGCTCTTACTTGAACTGGATGCTACTTACCATGGTCCTTGCCCTCATGGAACTTTCAGTTTAGTAGAAATTCTCTCTCTTTCCTTCCCTCTCCCTTTCTCTCTCTGTATCTCTTGGGGGACCTGGTTTACACTAAGTAAATACCTTTTTACTTCTGAGTTTGGAACTGATTGAATTGAGAAATAAGACACAGGAATTGGGCAAATGAGATTAAAGTGTTCATTTTGTTACCGAGAAAGCTGATGAGAGCATATTGCTCTGGAAAAGTAGCCATGTGCCTTGTTAGTCCTCACCCAGAATTAAACTCCTCCCTGCCGCAGGCAGATCCTGCCAGCAGCGCGGCCCCACTCCCGCTCTTGCGCAGCGCAGCACAGCACGAGCCCCGTCACTAAATCTTGTTGTGCAGAGACTTACTTGCTTGTCCCATGGTGGCATCTTGGAGACCTCTCAGAGGGACTAAGCCCAGCCTGACTCTTCTCATCAGTGTGAGTAAAGGGGTGGGTAAGGCCAGCCTTTCACGTTCACAAACCTCAGCCATGAACCTTTCTATCTGGCCCTACCTCCGTGTCTCTGTATCTCAGAACTAAGAGAAAGAATAAACATGTGTGTGCTCCCCAGTGATAAAATTCCTAGAGTCCACTGAGAGTAGGCATTACAAACTACTTGCAGGATTTGGCTGTAGTCTGAGGTTTACATACCTTTTAGAAGGTTTGGAAAAGGAACAGGCATCAATTGGGTATGAAGGTGACTCAATCTTTTACTGAGTGGCATGTAATTTCCTCCTAGCAACATGAGACAATCTGGAGTGTTAACAAATGTGCAAGTCCTGGAACATTTCTTCCTCTCAGTGATTCACAGGTAGCCAAGGGACCCATAATTATTTCTGTCCTACTGTGTGGAAGTTGGTTAACGCCAACTACTAACATTTGTATTAATTTAACCTTCTTTCAGGCACAGATAATGATCATTATATGCTAATTAGTAAATCAAGTAAACTGCATTTGAAACATTTGAGGCTAAACTTCTTATTGAGATCTTGTCATTCTGAGACAATACATTTCTGAGATTGATATGACCATATAAAAGGAAAAAGTGGGACTAACTTAATTGGCTTCGTTTTTTCCTATTTTGAAATGGAGTTTTTTAAAAATTAACTTCCATATAGGCTGACCTCATTTTCATTTTCCTCATTTTCAGTAACAGAAATCTTTTCTGTTACTCATTTTCAGTAACAGAAATCTTTTAGTCGCTTTGAGACTGTATTATTAATGTGCTCTCCTAACTTGCCCCTTTACTCTGGTCTCAGCCTGACTTAGTCTTTCAATAAAGTTATGCCAGAGTGACTTTTGTAAAATGTGAATCCTACACTCTTTTTTTCCCTAAACCTCCTCAATGTTTCCCCAGGGCTTACAGGATAAAGGAGGTGAAGTTCTGTGTTTTATGCATCTTGACTATGACTATTAAAAATATTTATGAACCATTACAGAAGAAAGGCTGAATTATTTTTCTATTCTTTTTATGGAAAATATGAATTTTTTGTTGCATACAAAGGTAGTAACCAAAGAGTATATAGACAAATACATAGAAAAAAGTATTATAGGGGTGTTTCTGGTAGTTAATTAACAAAAACATTTTTGTCAGTTTTTTAGAATTTGTTATTTGTGGTGACAATCTTCTCTAATTCTAAATATTCACATTCACACCTTATTTTGTATTTATTCTTTTATAGACTCTCCTTTAGTGTGACCTCACAAGTTTTATGAGCTTTGGCCCCCAGAACACCTGGATTCGCTGATGGAGAGGCAGAGGTAGGGCAGGGAAGTCAGAGGCCACCGTTGTAAAGTAGACATAGTGAGAGGGCGCCTTGGATTAGGGTGACAACAGGTATTTAGGTTTGGGGTTTTTTTAAAGGTAGAATCATCAACATGATTTGCTGATGAGTTGGTTATTGAATGTTATTGAAGAGAAAGAGAAGAGCCAAAGGTGATAAATTCATGAGCAAATCCTGTTGAAGATTCTACCTTTAAACCAAATTCAAAACCTAAATGCTTTTGATCCAAGTTATTGAGGATGAATTTTCCATTTACCAAGATGGGGGTGTCTATGGGAGAAACAGATATGAGTCTTATGACCAGGAGTTTAGCTGTAGTTGTTTGAAGTCTGAGATGCCTGTTAGACCCTAAGTGGAGATACTGAGTAGTAAGTTGGTATCTGGGTTTGAAGCATATCATTTTGGGATACCTCAGCTTATAGGTAGTATTTAATGCCTGGAGGCTATATGATATGGCCATAAGAGTGAGAAAAGTCCAAAAACTAAGTCATGGAGTATTTAGAGGTCAGGGAAATGCTAAGACACTAACAAAGATGGCTGAGAAAGGGGCAGCAAGTGAGGAAGGAAAAACAAAACAAAACCCAAAATATGAGCTGAGTGAAGGAGGTGTTTCAAGGATGAGGGGTGATTGATTAAATGTGTCAAATTCTGCTTATAGATTAAGATTAAGACTGAGTATTTACATTTAACTTAAGAATATAAAGGTCAGAGAGGACCTTCACACCTGCTATTTTGGTAGAGTGGTCAACTCAGAAGAGAATGGGCAGAGAGAAATTAGGCAAGTGTAAGATCTACTTCAAGGTGTTATATAAGAGGACACAGAAACTGGGTGCCTATTGAAGGAGGTGAGATCAAAAAAGTAGTTGTCATTTGTTTGTTTTAAGATGGAGGAAATGACATTTCTGATCAGAACTATCAAGAGATAAGGCAAAAAAAAAATCACTAGTAAAAGACAGAGAAGGGAGAATTGTGGGTGAACAATGTCCTTAAGGTGAGAGTAGATGAGAACTGTTGTACAAGTAGAGGGGCTGGCCTTAGATTGCAATGTGGATTATTTTCATCTTCAATGAGAGGGCACCCAGAGTATATGCATGCAGATGCTGTCAGTAGGGTTTTGTTTTCTCAGTGAAATAGAAAGCAAGGATATCAGCCTCTAAGAAAGCTTGGGGAGGGGGGAGGTTTGAAGTAGGAAATATGAAATAGAGATGGGAGAGTGAACAGACTGAGGAGTTGTACTGTGATTAATAATAACACTAAGGTCCACTTGGGTTCATGTTTATGAATATGAGATGAGACCAATCATGCTTTTTTGTTTGTTTGTTTGTTTTCTTCCATTGCATTGATTATGCAGATATCACAGAATAGGTAGAGACTTAGATTCAACTAGGGTTTTGTTTTCTCAAATGAAGATGACAACATGCAGGAGGGACAATGGAGTTGAGAGCCCATGAGAGAGGGTGATCATGAGGATTGACTTCAGAATTCAAGCTGGCCAAGAAGTGAAGGTGCAAGCAGGAGTGAAAAGGTGGTAGTATTGATGAGTTACAAGTCCTGGTAATGGGCAAAGATTGCTGGTGTTTGGGAATAACCTGAAAAAGTAGAAGTGGCAATTAGAGAGTAAAATGCTTCAAAGTGAACTCATCAGGTAACAGTGGTGGGTAGTGAAGAGGACCAGGGTGTGAACTCGATCACAAATGAGTGGCTCCTCAAGGGGAGACAATCATTTATTTCTGATACAGATATCCAATAAATATTTCTGAATGAATTCAGAATAAAAGTTGACTATCGGAATGGAGGGAAGGTGATGAGAGTAGATCACTGAGTCAACTTTTTATTTAACAGCTGTATCTGTCTTTACATGTGTGCGGGGTGCCAGGACACAGGCCCACTGAGGCTAGCTTAAGTAAAGAAAACTTATTCTGAGTTTCAGACCTCACTAAACGCAAAGGTTGGGAACATAAAATACAGCTGGGTTTCATAAGAACTGAAAAGCCACCAGGAACCGAGGCTGTCCTCTCAGTCTTTTAGGACCATTTGGTCTCAGCCCACTTCTCATGGGGGCACTGCTGTTCTCCCAGATTGGCCCCTCCTTCTCATCTTACACAGACCAACATGGTCACCTCAAGTTCTAAGTTGACATGGACTTTTACTTCACATATCTAACTCATTTTCTCAGTGTTTGTATTTTGGACGGAGGAATGTGATGGACCTAGCATGCGTTAGGTGATCCAAAAGCCACAGTCAGGACAGGAATGATGGTGATAAGGTGCCATTATAGCCATTTTGATCCAACCTCTCAGCAGATGATGGGTCTATAGATGAGAGCCATTTTGGGGGAGAGGGCCACATGGGATGGGCAACCCCAAATAAGTCATTTTTTTGTGTGAGGAAGGGGATCAGATAGAAAATGTGAGCAAAAATATTCTTGCTTGTATAAGAACAACATATTTCAGCTTCTATAACTCTATCTTTTGTTTTAGTAGAAGTTTGGTAGAAGATAATTCTGTTATCAACTGGTTATTTTGCTAGTTACCACTACTATTAGCAAACCTTGGCTGGTCAATATCTTTATAAACTTAGTCCTATTTTCTCTGATGAGGCCACTTATTTTTACCCTGACCTAGTCAATTAATTTCCACCAGAACATACCAGGATAAGTTATTTTTTCAGGTCAAATATTTTAAAAATTAAAATAAAACCTCTTCATAGCTCTCTACTACAAAGGCAATGTAAGGATAGTGTGCACAGTAGTTCCCTAAGACATCAACATTCTTCCAAGATGAGTGGACAGTGTTCTCACTGCCATTTTAGAGGGGCTGTAGGTATTCCTGCTATTTCCAGCTCCAGGAACATCTCCTGGCATTGATCTGTATTCCCTGCCACAGGGTAGGGATCTTATCTTGTTTGCATTTGTATGTGCCTGAACAGAAGAATGATAGGTTCATTTAGAACCTGAAAGATATTCTATAAATATTTGTTGAATAATGAACTTCAGAGGGTGTGAGTGTAAGTATGTGTGTGTGCGTGTGTGTGCGCGTGCATGTGTGTGTGTGTTACCAGGTTTAGCAAACCTGGCAGTTTTTCAAACTATTCCAGGTACTACTGAATGGATACTTCTGTTATAAGACACTGATCTCTGTGTTACACCTTAAGAAGACCTAGTGTGTATGCATGTGTGTGTGTGTGTGTGTGTGAAATGTGACAGTTACTGTACAGAATAAAGAGATCAAACGTAATTACTGTCTGGTGTAAAACAGCTGTAGCCTGAGCTGCTCAGTGCCCAGGGCTGTTATTCATTTCTCTGCCTTGCATGGGTACCTCCAAGATGATCCTGTCATAGCACATGTGTCTGGCATTCCCCCTGAATCCCAGGACACCTGGAGCCAAGGATCTGTTAGTGCCTCAAGTGTGGAATGTGTGACATGGATCGCCCCCTCTCTGAGCTGGCAATGCTCTGAAGCAGCCTGAGGACCAGGGGAACGAGCCTGTTGCCAAGTCCATCTGGTTTTGTTCCCAGTGCACTTAATGAATCAAAACATTAGAGACATTTTTATTTTTTTAACTATTCTGGAAGTTCAGTGAGTACTCTGACTATACTTAGGATGGATCAAAAAACATGCATCATGTAGTCACTGTAGAGACATTCACGAAGACATGTAGCATGTGACCATTTTAAGTTTAATAGGTATTTGTAAGTACTTCCTGTGTGATTGAGTGGATGGTAGTTTCTACTTAAGTTCTTGGTTTCCAGCTACACTAAGCCACTAAGCGTGGCCTTTAAGTAGAATTCAAAAACAGATGGGATACCTGGTTATAGTTCTGTAGATAAATGACTTTTGCTTTTTCATTTCTCAGTGAAAGCTTGGAAATCTGTATATATCTCTATAAGCTGATTAGTGGTATTAGGAAACTGAAAATGCTTTCATTATTCTTTATTGGAAGCCAATGAATGGAGAATAGTACAGAGGACAAACACTAGCATATATTGAACATCTATTACTCATTAGGCATTATGTAAAGTCATGCATTTTGCAAAGTCTTGCAAGATAGTTACATAATTAATTGCATTCTGTAGATCAGAAAACTCAGGCTCAGAAAGACGTGCCTGAGTTGCTGTCATGGAGAGTAAATGGCTGAACCAGGATGTGAGGTCTTTCTGATGCTAAGACGGGCACTCTTTCTCTTCATCACCACGCTCCCTCCTTTTTCCCCAGTGGCATTGGGAACAATGCGGGGGGCTTGGAGAAATGAGCATGTTCCAAATGCTGCGGGAGTGTGGAAGTACAGCTAAATCATTTCCTAAATTATTGCGTACCTTGAGCAAGTCACTTTTCTTCTCTGTATCTGAGGTTGCCACATAAAACTGATCTAATCCTTCCTGCTTTTGAAGGCTATTCTGTTTTCATGAAGGACTATGATCTTTCAGAAGAAAAGATGTTATTTAAAATGCCCAACCTCATTCTTAGGCAATAATGAGAATGATGCCAGTGCCATTTATGTTCTGTAGCAAGTGAGTGCTCTGCTGGTTCTTTCAAAGCGGTTCCCAGTGGCATTGTCGTTTTCAGCAAGTCCTCAGAGCGGCGCCCTGTGGATGAAGACATAGAATGCCAGGGAGCGGCGACAGGAAGGTCATTCAGCTCTGATTGCTGGTGCAGATCAGCAGTGAAATATTCAATTATTGCCACGGCTTTCATGCTGCTGTCTGACCAAAGCCACAGTGCTAGATGCATCTCAGCAGTTTCAATAGAAAAGAAATGACATCTGAGGGGGCTATTGTGCTATGGAGTGAAGAGAACCAGAAATCCCAGGAAATGAATATATCTTTACTAGTAGAATAGGCAAGGTGGCTAGTATTTGCAATAATTATTTTGCAAAGGATTAGAATTTGCAATGAGGAATTGCGTTTTTCCTGTCTTTTTATTGTGAAAATGGTGACTATTCCTATATCTATCCAGGAAATCCTTTCTAATAATGCCCCGTTCATTAATGGGGGTGTGATTGTTTCCTTGAGTGGGAAGAGCAGCAAGAATATTTGGAAGAGCTGACAATTTCTGTAAAAGAGTTGAGAGCATGATTACTTTGCTGGGCTCACAATAATGAATTGCCCAAAATGGCCATAAAGATGTTTTTGGTGTTCCTGTACAGTTTCTCAGATAAAATGGTTATGTGGGCTGTTAGGACTTAGCAATAACACTATGTGTTTACAATTCTAGGACCCAATGCTAGAATACCCAGACCTTGGGTTTATACTGCCCAAGGCATTTCTTTGCCAAGCTTTAAAAAGAAGCTTGACTTTTTTTTAAAAATGAAGCCTGATTTTAATTTGTACATAAGCTTTTGCCATGTTGAAAGGGAAAAAAACCCCAAAAACAACCACGATCACAATAGCTGGAACCCCAGTTTGCTCAAATCTGCTTTTTGCAGCTGCTTTTCTTTACTTATAAGCATGATTATATTTAGAAAACATGGCATCGGCAGTTAAATCAAATGAGTGTGTGAATTGTCTAATCATTTATTTGTTAGACAGATTTTGATTGTCCAGATCTACAGATTTGGGATGTTCCTTCCCTTGAAAAAGGAATGTTTTTCAGGTGTTGATTTTCACTGTCGCTAGAGGTTTCATTCATTTTGTGGTTGTCCTTCAAGGTTTGTTTTTGTTTTTGTTTTTTTCCTTGAAACTGGAATGAATTTCACATCTTCCTAGATTCGTTCCTGTGTTTGTTCCTGACCATGAGGAAATATTTGCAGTGCTTGAAGGGGCAGCTTCTGTGGCTGCAGAGGGTGGGTAACAGGAAGCCCTCGAGGCTGTGAACGCCCTGGGAACATACTCCAGAACAGAGGTCTGTACCTGAGTGATAATGGGAGTCTAAGAGATGTGTCGCTTGATACACTCACTGCCTCTGCTAGGAGAAGAATCTGAGGTTTAGAAACTAAAATAAAAAAATTAAGGAAGGTCTGGTTCCCTTGATGCATGATCCTGGCCAAATAATTTAGCATATTGATCCTCAGTTTCCTGTTTTGTTTAAATGGTGATGATAAAAAATACCTGCTGACTATATTGCTGGAGGACCAAATGGGATTTCTGTGTGAAGATATAATCCCAGTAAACTATGAAATACTAAGCATATTATTAATGACTTGTTGAAAGGCTTGTGAAGACATATATGCTAATATAGAAAATTGATGGTTGTCTATCAGTGTAAAGCAGTTGCAAAGTGCATTTGCAAAAAGAAAATTTGCTAGGAAATATGAATGGGCTCAGTGTGCTCCCTCCCTTCCTTTACTTCCCTTTGGTCAACAGATCATATTAAAAATTATTAGTTTGATACATTTACCTGGTAGTCATCTGAAAAGTAATGTTCTAGTTTTATGTAAATGTGTCCAAACTACATTGGTGCCCAAGTGTGTCATCTGGTTTTAGAGTTTTGTGTATCATGTGGTTTTAAAGAGTTAATAAACCCTTAACTACTTAATAAACTGCTGGGGAACAACTGTGACAAATGTTGTTGGCATCAGAGACACTGGGAAATAGGGTTTTCAGCAGAAGCGTCTTAATTAGGAGTGCGGCCAGTTTCCGCCCTCCATTTCACCTTGGTCTCTGCTGCTGCCAGGAAGCACAAACCGGTCAGCTTTGCAGCCTCGAGCTTCATGACTGGCTCCAAGTGAGTCAGATTCCTGTTCTGTCTGGTGGTTAATATCATTGGCAAGTCTATGTAGGTAAACAACAGAAGAAGTGCCAAACGCATTTGAGGACAAACGACATATCCTGGTTTGGAGAGCATCCTTTGTCCTTCACGTAGACTAAGTTTTATTTTAGGCGTGGGAAAACTGTTGCTCCCGATGCAAGGCAAGAAAGTGTGTCAGGGGGTTGGAGAACTTTTCCCTAAGACAAATAACGGTATGAAATGTGAGGGAAGCTAAGAGCTGGTGAGAAAACAAAGAAAGAAATAATCATTTACAAATAGCTGTTTACTTCACTTGAGATGATCCTAATCAGGAATTTGCATTTCTTTAAAGTCTTTCTGTTAGTGATAATAGCCCTATCCCTATTTCTCAAAAAGCAATTATCACATAAAATAGCTTATAATAGAAGTGTTATTGTTTTCTTAGCGATCAGCATGTAAGATTTTTATTGGTATACTTACTTTTTTTTCTAAGCACCTGCAATTATATTTACATTCTGACAAAATATAGTGAAGGTGGCACTTAAATCTCCCAAGTTTCTGTCTATGATCCTAAGCAATTTTACAGTCTTTTCAGCTCTGTTTTCTGCAGCAATTTCAAATGCAGTTAAGGCACAGTAGTATCATTTGTAAAGTTTCCACAAAGAGAATATATTTTGGGTTTTGGTGCTAGATGACATTATGATAACTTGCTTTTAATTAGTGTGGCAGATCTAGGATTAGCTCAGGATCAGACCCTTAGTAGCGAGGATATATGATCTTAATTTTAATGTGGGAGAAGTCCTGACTGCGTGAGGAGAGAAGAAAGGGGCTGAGGTGCTGGCACCTGTCATTGGTCATGCTGAGTGGCTGGCCGGGTGGGACGTGGATGGAAGTGCAGTAAATTGCCTAACAGATAACAATTTGTGAGAACCAGGAAGAGGATGATCACAAACATGCCACAAATTCTATTCTTGGTTCTAGATTAAAATAAAGGAGACTATTCTACTAAGAAAAGGTAATGAACTTACCTTAGACGTCTATTAAGGAAAGGTAATGAAATATACATGAGATACCCTAATTAACATTCATGCAACAGTCATACATTTACTAAGCATCTTCACAGGGTCTTTGAAGGGTCTGGAATTTCCCCCCTTTTACAAGCTAAGAGTTAGACTGCCACGGTTTCATGGGTACAGGTGGGAGACACAGAATTGGGACAAGGACTTTGTTATTCACCACAGGGCATGCAGGCTGAGCTTTATGTCCCTGTTGTTCCTTCTGCCCCCAAGTCTGTCCCATGGGGCCACATGGAGAGGCTCTGGTGGATGCTGTACTTCTGGTGGGTTTGTGTGGCTGCTAAGCGATGTGAGCCTGGGGAATCTATGGCTTTTAGAGTAAGCGTGTTCTTTGTCCCAGGGAAGGCATTTCCTCACTCCTCAAGGTGTTTGCTGGGAATACGGCCCTGAGAAACAGACTGTCTAAAGAGCCCAGCATCCTTGGCACCTGATACAATTTTCAGGGGTGCTCAGGACCTGTGGTGGATCACTTCTTCCAACACTAAGGAACTCATGACAATTATCTTAGAAGCCATAAGTGTTTATGTGTCAATAAGTGTAATAAGCATAAACTCTATGCATGCATATTTGTAGTTTTGACCATTATTATTCCCTCTTTTTAGCACATGAAGAGTTTGAGGCTTGATGTGTTGAAATAAGAAACTAAAATCACAAATAAATGGCAAAACAGGCACCACAACGTAGTGTTTTAAACTCATAGTCTAATGTCATTACCATTGAACTGTTTTGCATCACTGCTAAAGAATTTTCAGGTCATGTTGGCTCTGTGCTTTATTGAGGGCTTTCCATTATTTTATTTAGTGCTTTGTACATTTCAGGAAATGAGCACTTCTTTTGCTCATCTATTGTTATGTTTTGATTCTATTGGTCTAGCGTGTTCCTACATCTTTTCCTCCATTTAGCTTAGATAAATTTGTTTATTTGTAAAGATCTGTAGCTTCCAGAGTTCTAGGAAATAGGCTCAAAACAGTGAAATTGTGTGTTATCATAGAATTGCAGAGTTGTAGAGATAAAATGAACATCAGGCATAATTTAGTCTAACCGCTGTACCTCCATTTTATGAATAAGAAAGCAGTGGTTCAGAGAGCCTGGGTGAATGCCACCCAAGGACAAAGGTCTTATTAATGGTGAAGAGAAGGTCAGAGCCTGCCTTTTTTTAAAAAAAATCTAAAGTACAGTTTTAATCATTGTACTACATTGCATTCTGAAAGAAAAAGAATTCAAGAATAATGGTAGGAGCTTATTACCTTTTCATTATGTGTCCTAAAGTTCTGTTTAGTCATTATAGTACTTCAGAATAATCAATCTAGGTGTTGAAATAACAACAGAATTATAATTGCCTTAAATTGTGAGTTAGAAACTGAAATGCCTTCCTAAGATAGTAGATAACTGTGAAATAGCTAGTGTGATTGGTGGGAAGAATGGAGTCTATGGAAACCTAGAGAAAGCAGACTCATTCAGACACACTCTGATCTGACATTTCCTACACCTTGTATGCCTCCCACCCCCCCCAAATCTATGTCTGCCTTTGGGTTTGGCCCTTCAGCTGCCATTTCACAATGCCTAAGTTGTATGACATGGATTTAAAGGATTTTCTATAACCTTTAATGTGTTTTGTCATATAGGTTTTTAAAACTAAATAAGATATTAGTTGTCAGCTGCTCTAACCCATTATTTTGCTGAAAGAGAAGCAAAGATTCAGTGACTTGCTCAAGTCAATAAAGCTAGTTTGTCAAACCAGCTGTGGCTAGAACCAAATTTATCAACTCCTAGTCCTGTGTTCTTTCTGCCTCATCTTCAAACATTTTTTAAATGAATTGTTCAATTTTATAAATGAAAAGCAATGAGAAAGTCAGATTTGACACATAACATCACATTTTGCAGATAACCTCTCAGGACTCAATCAATAATTTTTATTGAGTATATTATCATATGTCCATGCTAATTGACATGAGGCATACAAAAACATATTAGACATCTTTGTTCATTTCTGTCCTCTCTAGTTAGGAAAATCAAAACTAATATTGGAGAACAACTAGGTGCTAGAATCGTTAATATTGATTTAAGTATAATAAAAGTTCAGAAAAAGAAACATTATTGGAACTTGAACTTCTCAACTCCCCATATCCCAACAATTATCTTTAGCAGCATATTTAAGTGAACTGTTTTAGTCAAAAAAGTGTTATGATACTTCAGAGAGGATGTCAATGCTAGAATTGTGTATGTGTGTGTGAGAGAGAGATATTGAATTGGAATCTCTGCTATTCATCCTTCATGTTAATTTTTTTTTGTCTATCGATATCTTAAACATCTCCTTGACCTCAATTTGAAATTTGATGGCGAGTACTGAGAGAATGCCAGCTAAAGATGTCTTGAGATGGAGAGATATTTCTATCCACTGATTGAGATATTAAAAGAAATATCTGTAAAAAAACCCAAACACATTGGTACTCTATGCTTTTTGCTTTCTGTTTAGTTTTCACCAGCATTTAAGTTCTGTTCTTACATTCCATGGTCCTGTGGTCAGCCTTACTCTCATAGCTGCATCCTGCTAAGGAATTCCTCCGCTGTGCCTGTTTCCCAACTTGGATGGCATGCCTAGCAGATTTGTCACTTCTGCCTTTTTCTTTCTGTCCATCTCAGATGCTCAGTCTTACTGCTCCATCTTCAGAACTCTCCCCTCTTGGGTGCTTTGAAATTAATTCCAGTCTGAGGGTTGGCAAACATTTTCTGTAAAAGATTAGATAGTAAATAACTATGGCTTTGTGGGCCATATGGTTTCTGTACATCTCTACTTTTGTAGGGAAGAAAGCAGCCAGAGACAATAGGTAAACATGTGGACATGGCTGTGTTCCAATGAAGCTTTATTTACAGAAAACAGGTGAAGGATGGGCTGACTTTGGCCCTGGCCCTGGCAATTTACCAACCGTGCCCTAGTCTGGTAGTATCATAGTTGGAAACGCCTACTCCAAGGGTCGAACAAGATGATATTTGATTGTGTAGGAAGAAGCTCCTGCTCACGTTTTTCTTTTTTTTTCAGTCTTTATGCTTTCAGTTTCTTCTTTTTTTATTGAATTTATTGGACTAACATTGGTTAATAAAATTATGTAGATTTCAGGTGTACAGTTCTATAATCCATCATCTGTGTATTGTATTATGTGTTTACCACCCCAAATTGAATCTTGTTCTATCACTATTTATCCCTCCATACCCTTTCCTACCTCCCCCACCCCCTTTCCCTCTGGTAATTTCCATACTGTTGTCTGTGTCTATGAGTTTTTTCTTATATCTTCTAATTTTATGTCTTCTTTGTTTTATGATGTACTATACATATTTATTAATAAAGTAGATTGTAAATATAATTTGTAGATGAACAACTATCCATATATTAGAACACCTGCCCCCCAATTTTTGTACTGATAGTAGTGTGCAAAAAAGATGGGAAAACTGGAGACTCCTACTCTAGCTTTTCCCGTTCTTCACAAAGACCATGCACTTGAAAATATTCCTCTCTTATTCTTACAGATGAGAAAGGCATTCTTATTGTGGAGAGCAGTGAGTATAGAACTGTGAAAAAGGGAAAGGGTACTATAGAATGTTAGGATCTTATGAATTCTCTCTCTCACATCCTAACATTTTAATTGGAACTGCCTCAACTACTCAATAGTTGACCATTAGCCTAATTTTCCCTTTAACAGTAATAGTTTTCCCCTTGACATTCAAAAGAATATTGTAAATTATTGCTTTCTAAATATTATTAAATAGCTTCTTATTCTGCATAAGATATTATCCTCTAATTCTGTTTATGGCTTAAACCATATATTTTACAGCTTTTGTTAACTCCATAGCATCTGACAGAAAGTTTGATATACAAAGTGCAACATGCCCGTAACTAAATAAAATGTAAACAAAACACAGTTGACTGGAGGTTATATCATATCTTTAGAGACCATAGTTAGAAGCCTTGGCCTATTGTTTAAATTGACACATACTGCCTTTTGCAGGGAGATTGTGATAGTTATAAAGCTTTGCAGGTATTTTGTGCTCCATTTCTCCCCCCCCTCCCCCCCACCATGTACTTCTAAACATACCACTGGGCAGTGTTAATTTTAACTTTAACCAGAATTATAATTAATTTATTTTGAGAACTGTTTGTTAATGTCATGAGGCTGTCTGATATAATTTCAGTACTTTGGGGCTATGGTAAATCCAGAGTCAGAATGTGCCATATATACAGCTAATACAGGTAAAAAAAATTAAGTCGAAACCTTTTTAATAGTATAGCATTATTGCTTCCTAGTAGCCTACTTTTGTCCTTACAATAAACAAGTTGTATGTTTTGAGAGTTATTTTTTTGTTCGTTCTAAGCAGGTAGTTGTGTGCAAGAGCAAGTTGCAAATGTAGAATAAAATATAATAAATAGAGACAGTTTTGCATTTTTAGTGTGGCATTGTCAAGCTCGAATTTAGAATAAGATGGGAACACAGTGCAGACCATGCTAGCGTTCTGTCTGGATCAGCTCTTCGTGCACCACTTACCCATCTTGTGGAAGTCGGCCCCGTCTCTGCATGCCTGCTTTCAGGATTACCCTGGCTGACTGGGGAAATGTTTAAAACTAAAGCAGCCCCTTTGAACTTGTAGTAGCACTAGCAACGTGTTGGCATTATTAGTCATTGTTTCGATGTTAAACACTAGATAAACAAATTACCCTCTTACTTTCTAGTAGTTAATTGTAAACTTCCAGATAGACATGTTGTAGGCATAAATTCCTTCTCTCTACCAGGGAAAAATTCTCCTAAAGTATCAGTAGAAAATCATTTTATATATTAATAACTTAATTAGAGCATGCCTAAACATATCACTACTTGAGTATTCATCAATATTTGCTTATTTTGTTTTCTTTTCATGCTTACCAGTGGCTCTCATTTTCTATTTGTAATGAAATAAACCAGACATTTCAACTTGAGGAGGCATCTTGTGCAATTGGAAAGACAAGGAAAGGAAAAGGAGAAATCTTTACTTAGTGCTTAATTTGGGCCAAGTGCTTATTCTCCTGTGGGAAGCTTCCCTTTTCTTTGCATCTTAACGTGTTTATTATCATTTGTTTATTTAATTTTTTTGTTGACTATTGGACAGTTTATCTTAAGAAAAAATACATATAGTATCTGGATGGTCTAATGTCAAAATGCTCAATTACCTAGAGAAGACACAATGGGAAGGAAAAATGAGTTTCTCTAGGTTCCCTCAAGTGATATCCTTAGTGGATACAGGAGTCTGGATGAATTAATGTTTTGTCTCAGTGAAAAGCAAAAGAGACAATAGAAATATTAAAGTGTAAAGTAAGGGAGTCATCAGTAAGAGCACATAGTCAGAAATAGAAAGTGTCTTGCATCGGTGCTTTACAAAAATTGATGGTGAAATGCATGTTGTTATCTGCAGATACCAGTTGATATACTGTTCTATATGATCAGTCTTAAAGCATTTATATTTGTAGCAGATACATGGCATTCTATCTTTGTAAATAGATGACTTTAACACATTAAATGGAAACATGTGTCAAGATATATACATAGACATTCACTCAATATTTATACTGGAGTAGATCAGGTGACTGGATGAGGCTTTCGGGTTTGTTATGTTAGAGCATATGGGCAAGTTGTAGGCTAGAAAAGACGTATGGTGTTTTCAATTTCATTCTAATTATAGAATCTTATCGACATCAGTAAAAGTTTATATTTAACTTTATAAGAACTCTATGCAGTGAGCAAAATAATAGTACAAACCCAGGCGTCTGTAAAACATAAATTAGATTTTGATAAAAAGCAAATTGGTTCTTGATAAAGTTCTGAATGTTAATAGGACAAAAATTCCCATCTGAGTCTAACCATTTTCTGTTCTTGCAGTAACTTTTTCAGTGGTATAGGCTGACTCTTTTTTTTTTTTTTTTAGCACCCACATATAGCAAATAACTGTGAAACATTTCAAACCTCCAAGTGACACTAAAACTGTGAAGTATGAAATGGAAGTGCCAGAGCGTGTGAGATGCAGTGCATAGCACTGCTCAGTAATTCAGCGTGTGCGTGCAAGAAAAGTGACAATGCATTGCAAGACGCAACAGGACAAATGCTACAGAAAGTAGTAAATAAAACAATCTTCATTTGCAAACACTCGCTAATGCCTTAAAGTTATCACCTTCCAAGTTTAGCAACACTGCCCGGTAATTGCGCCCTTCTCACCCCATGAATATCTGCTGCGAGAAATAAAATTATAAATGAATATCCTCCTTGTTATGTTAAGGTTACTAAATGGTTATGACAAATGGCTGTGGTAGTTCAGGATTTTCCACGACTGCTTTTATCTCTCTCCCCCAGTACGTAAATATAATTAGTTTAACATTGGTTTGTAATAATATGTCACCTGTTTCTGATTATTGCTTCCTTTCTAGGTTTTCTCAGAGAATTTTCCAGCTAGGGTCAAATGAGTCCTTTGAGTTCCCAAAATCTGATTCAGGGCCTAAGTTAGTGTGCCTGTCTGTATGTACTTGCCTGTGAGACTCAGGATATTTGTACATCTCACTTTTGCGAAGTATGTTCAGAGGGATTAGAGATTATTACCAAATCTTCTTGATTCCCTAGAAAATGCATAACGGGAAGGAAATAAGAGTCCCTCTTGGGTCCTTCTGGTGGATGGATACAGGAGTCCTGCTCGGTCAAGTGCGTGTTGATGCATTTATAATTCGTCTTAGCGAAAAGCAGAAAAGACAATAAAATATTAACGACAACAGCAGCAGTTCCCGATTTCCTGAGTGCTTTATATGCAGTTAGTTTATAATTTATTTAACACATTGCAATCTAATTTGCAAAGCTCAGAAGTATCCTTTCCCTATTTTAAGAATGAGGACCCTAAAGCTCGGAGAGGCTAAGCGGCCTGTGAGGGTCAGAGGGGAGCAGCAAACAGCCTGCTGCCACAGAGTCACGTGCTGCTCGCCCCACGCATATCACGCTGTCCAGGGTGATGCATTTCCTGAAGGAATGAGTTTTCAGTGAATTGTTTTGGAAACCCCTAGTCCCAAGAGATACTGCAACAGAATGGTTAGTTTCAGAGGGTTTAGTAGGTAGGTATCCAGCTGTGAGCCAACGGGGAAGAGTGCTCAGGTGTTAACTGAGGTCGTAACCAGCAGAAGGTCTTCCTTCCAAGTGACAGGGGAGCAGAAGGAACTTCCAGTGTAGAAGAGTGGTGACTAGAGGTACAGTTAAGGAGCTGCTACAAAAGCCATGAATTTGAGACATCAGGAGTTGCCCAGAGAAGAGGCTGAGAACTTAAAACTGCTTAAAGTTTAGAAAGTAGATTTGAGGAGGCAAATTAATTGCTGGACTAAACAAGACTCAAACATCTGGAAGTCAGTTCTTTACTCACCTCCAAGTGGGTCGTCTGTGAAGGAAGAGGAGTATGCAAGCCCTACTTATGTTAAATTGTGTATCTTTATTTTTGAATCTATGTATCTATGTATCCATCCATCCATCCACCCACCCACCCACCCATAGCTATCTATCTGACAGGAAACATGAAGTTTCTGGATCAGAGACAGACTTCTAATCACTCACGTAGCATCTTACTTCAGTTTTCCTCATGACTCAATTCCCTGTAGGGCAGTTCAGTGCGGGCAGATGTTACCCACATGTACAGTGGTGCTAGTACAACAGAAGAGGAACTCTGAAATTATTGATCTCGGAGCTTCTTTAGGACATTTGACACATTTTCCTGTTCCTCATTTACAGAGAGAGAGAGACAGAGACAGAAAGAGGGAGGAGAATGAGGGGAACGGAGAACAAATGCTTTAGAAAGAGAAGCAAATCCCTCCTGGGAAGGGAGGTGAAATGAAGGTCCCTATATCAATTATTCTTTGGCACTAAATCTCCCATGAGGTCTTTATCTTTAACTTCTATGGCTTGTCTGCTCTTCAAACATCCTTAACTGATGTGCCAGAATTTGTTGTATAGAAAACCCTGATTGTGTAGAAATGTGAAAATATTCATGGAGAATTATTTTCTGGCACTGTTTTTAATTTTGTTCAAGGGAAAAATTAACATCAGCTGACTAAGGATACACACCAGTATTTTTCTTTTAGGTGGACCAGGGCCCAGTAAACCTACGCAAAGGCTCAGGTTTGCAAGAGTAATTGAAATGTAGCCACATCTTCTGAGTTTTGATTTGGTTTGTTATGCAGCATTACTATGATAATTATTGTGATATTAGTGGAAATAGGGAAAATGGACAAATTTGAGATACATTCTAGTGATAGATAATGAATTTCTGGTTTGAATGGCTATATGATGATGTCATTTACTGACATGAGGATGACAAGAAAGAACAGTTTTGGGAGGAGAAAAATAGAGTTCCATTGAAGGTATTTGTGATACTTACTAACATGCATGTCACATATAAGACAACTGTATACAGAGTCTGAAATTTGGAGTGCAAATGTGGGCTGGAGAATAAAATTTTAATATAGACATAATTTGTCCAAGGAACTGAATGAAATCTCCCAAAGAACAAATGACATTGATGTAGACAAAGGGGCTTGTGATAGAGGCCTGAGGCGCACCGTTCCTTACGAGTCAGAGAGAAGAAGGGAGTCAGTAAAGGAGACGGGGCAGCCTTGTTGTTGTAGGAGGGAAACCAGGAGAAAGTGTTGCCACATAGTGCCTTTACAAGAAGTCACCATCGTCATTGAGCATTGCAGAAGGCATAATAAAAAGCAGAGCCTGGGCATGACACCGTAGAGGTCATTGTATCCTTGATAAGAACAATGGCTATACAAGCTGGACTGGAAGTGGACTGAAAAGTAAATGGGGTGAGGAAGTGCAAACTGTACGCAGACAACCATTTTCCACATTTTGCTAGGAAGTGGAGAGAAATTGAGTAATAGCAAGGGAAATTCTTGTTTTGTTTTGCTATGAAGTGTCAGCTATGATGGTGACAGCATTAAGAGGTCATTAAAAAGTTAAAACCTTTCATTTGGCCTAGGTCAATTCTTTTCCCGCTCCACTTGATAAGTGTTTGAAATCTTCGCTGCTCTCTTGGAGACCCTTGTCCAACTTCTGTCCCCTTCTCTCAGTACACAACCTCACCTCCTCCTTCATGGAGAAAAGATAGGTGTTCTTGGTGAGCTCCTGGAACTTACCAATGTTCATTTGATCTACTTTCTTCTTTTAGAAGAAAATGCCTCTTGTCTCTACTTCATGGCTAAATTTTATTCCAATCCTTCCCTTCTCTGCCAGGAACCTATCTGACTTATTCTGTGTTATTTGCTTTTTGCCCTACATTTTCAGCTTTCTCCTTTTTATAATATTTAAGAATTCTAAGGGCTTCCCATCTTAACATATATTGACACCAAAACATTTTGTTCTCAAACATATGTCCCTGTGGTGGCCATTTCATATCTTTTCTTCCCCTAAACCACGTATCTTGAGAAGAGAGTCTATATTTATTATCTCCAAACACTTTATTCCTTCAAATGAGTGAAATTTTGCTTTTGTCTCCATCTTTCCATTATATTTTCTAGCAACAATTTCCCAATTACAAAAGCTAAAGGATATCTTTTATTCCTTGTCTTAAATTTATGAGATAATGGAAATAAATTTTCATAGCACTGCAATTGGAATTACTCCATTATTTGTGTAATTATTTCATCATTTGGTTAATTTTATTTCCCAGAATATAGCCTTCACAATCCCCAGGTTATTTGTCATATGCCTGGTGCCTGCTAGACTCTCTTCACATTATAGGCATTTGGTAAATATTTGTTGAATGAATAAGTGGATGAAGGATAAAAACAATCCTTGTCCTGAAGAGACCACGAAAGAGTTCACAGTCTAGTGAGGAATTGGCATCTTATATTAACACATGTGTGTTGGAAATTCCAACTGTAGAAAATCATATGACATCCACCCAGCCCACACACTAGAATGTGAAATGTCAATAAATTGCAATCTGTCATTCTTGACTAATGAATCTGTCTATAAATTTGAAACATTAAGTTTTAATTTTGTTATAATTACTTCATATGAAATTAAATACAATTTAAATAATGGGTCTTAAAAAAGGAGAGAGGTGAGAAAAGTATTTTATAATCACTTTAATACACAAAGTCTAAAAATCTCATTTTTTGAACATAAAGGATCTGGATTTAACCAATGTGAGGCATTTTTATAGTGTCATTAAGTCTCTGTGTACAAGAGAACTTAAAGCTCATTTAGCCCAACTATTTTTATGGTGTAAAATCCCCTCTAGAATGTTCTCCAGAAAGTTCTATGAAATCTCTGCCAGGAGACACCTGTGATAGGGAATACACTCCGTTTTACGGTATCCATTTTCTGAATTATTAAAACTCTAAATTCTACTTAGAATAATATCCTGTAGGTCCTAAGTGAAATAAGTCAGGCAGAGAAAGACAAATACCATATGGTTTCATTTACATGTGGAATCTATAAAAGCAAAACAAACAAAACAAAACAAAAACAGACTGATAGAAAAGGAGAGCAAACTGATGGTTGCCAGACGAGAGGGAGGTATGGAATGGGTGAAAAAGGTGAAGGTGAATATAGTCAATAATATTGTGATCAGTTTGTACAGTGACAGATGATTATTAACCAATTTGATGATCACATTGTAAAGTATATAAATGTCAAATTGCTATGTTATACACTTGAAACTAATACAGTATTATATGCCAACTATATTTTAAAAACCCTTTAAATTCTAGAAAACGAGTTCCTAGCAACTTGAATTGGTCCAGTTTAACTATTATGTTTAAGAAGGGCTGCTTTTAGCCTACTGAGTTGGAGCTCTATTTTTTTGGAAAGGAGGACGTGAAAGGGTGTGTTATGATGGTCCGGGCAGATGGAGGTCAGCTGAAGGAGGAATGGCAAACCTATAGTCAGTAGTGATATTAAAAATTTCCTGTAACTGAATAAGAAGTGTTAAATGTTTTATTGATTAATTTGTATAACAAATGCTTGATGACTGTGTTAGATATTATAATGAGTATTGCAAATTATTTCAATGTTTAGACCAAATAGTGTTTCCTGAGTTGAGTCTTGAACTGTGAATGGCTAACAAAATGGGGGAAAGTATTTAAGGCATTCAACACATTTTAACAGAGCACCAGAAAATCCAAAATGGAAGAAAACAATAACAGCAACAAGAACCAAAGATTTAGGGCAGAGCCCAGCTTCTATTGCTGGCAGTTTCTGCACATATCTGGTGGCTGTGACCTTTCATTTTCCTTGCATGGGCAAGGCACAGAATAAATATTCATGAAACATGCAAGGTGGGGAGTCAGTACAGAGACTCCTCATCTCTGAGTCTCCCCCAAAGGTGAGGCCATCAAGGCAAGGTTAAACCAGGAAAATAAAAAGTCTTACTTTATAAGAAGGAAATAACAAAGAAACTTGGGTGTCTTAGCCTTGGCTCTGAGAGAAGTTTCCGCTTATAATTTATTGAATCAGAATCAATATTGGACTGGAATCTCAAAAATCCCTAAGTGAGAAATTTATTTAATGTTACTATGAGTTGAAACTTTTCTCAACTGCCTAGAGGAAAAATAAATTATTTCTTGAGGAATGGATCTTAATCCCAGCTTGCAAATAATTTCCATTCCTATGAAATATGAGTTTATAATTTTTAAATATCAGAAAGAAATTAGCCACTGGGAGTGAGAAACCTAGCCCTTCAGCTTTCTTAAAATGAAATTAGGTTTACAAAGACCATAGACATTAGAATTTTCTGATATAGAATAGAAAATAAGTATGCTTAATATGTTTAAAGTAAAAGCATAAAAATATGAATGAACTAGGGACTATAAAAGTGTTCAGGAAGATTTGGGAAATAACCAAAGGAACTTCTAGAAATAAATATATAATAATTTAAATAAGAAATTTAATAAGTTTTAAATATGAATTTAATGAAGCTGAAGATAGAAATAGTAAACTAGAGTAGGTATCTTAAGAAATTTATAAAATATGCACAAAGACATGGATAATATCAAAGACTAAGAGCTCTGGAGAGCATACTAAGACATGAATCTAACCAGAATTTTCTGTTTAAGAAACACTAGAGAATAGAGAGCAAGATAATTTTAATTTTTTAAAAATATATATTTATTGATTTCAGGGAGAGAGAAAGGGAAAGAGAGAGAAACATTGATATAAGAGAAATATTAATCAGTTGCCTTCAGCATGTGCCCTAGCTGGGGACTAAACCCACAACCTAGGTATGCACCCTGGCTGGGAATCAAACTGCCAACGTTGTGGCCTACTAGGCAATGCTCCAACCAAGTTAGCTGCATTAGCCAGGCTAGAACCAGGTAATTTTAGAAGAGACAGTGACCACTGCCTCTTGGAGGTCTGATTCCAGGTCTGGGACAAAGAAAAGGACAAGGTGGGCCCGGAACCATTATTGTGGCATAAAGGAAGGTGTGTCCAAAAACCAATAGAGACAAAGTGGCACAGGAGGTGACCAGCCAGTTTTGACATCATGAGCATCAAAAAGAATAACATTGGAAGTAGATTATAACACAGTGAGTAAAAACGAAGTCATATATCCTACATCTTCCCTCTCTAGGTGTTAGCATAGATATTTCCACAGAGTAGATATTACTTAAATAAAGAAACAAAGAAATATGCATACTGAGTATCACTGTGATTCAGGATGCAGGCTCCAAGGCTGGCCTGCCTGGGTTTGCATATTGACTCTATCTACTGGAAGCTATGTAACTTCAGGAAAGTTAACTTCTATTTTTTTGCTTCAATGTTCTTATCTGTAAAATGGAGATAAAACTGGTACCTAATTTATGGGGTGGTTATGAGACTAAAATATGATAATCTATATATAACAATTAGCACACTTGTGACAAATATTTTTGAATGTTTCCATTTTTAAGGCTCCGATTTACAAATTCTTTCTCTAATTCACCTTATTGTATTTCTCAGCCTATCATGTGTCTTTACATAAAGTGTGTCTTTTGAGCTCTGTAGTTACCCTCCAAAGTAAGCAAGGCCGAAATCACCTTCTTCCTCTAAGGAGGTACTGGAGGCCCCCTGAGCCCTGGGGGCAATGGAACAGAGGGGTGGAGGGTGGCCCTACAGTCCCAAGCACGCAGCTCCGTTCCCTGGCTCTGCCCTTTTTGACTTACAGTATCTTGGGTGATCTGCTTTCCTCGTGTTTAAAACAAGAGTTATCACAGTACTACACCAAACAAGCAAACAAAGAGCAATGAGGCATAAGTGCAACATGGTTCATAGGGAATGCTAACTAATACCCCTGGTATTTTATAGAGTCAACAAAAATTAACGTTCTGTTCGTTTCTCCAAAATTTCAATATTTCATGTTGTATGTTTTCAATGTAATTTACATAATGCAGTCGATTGTGCTTTTTGTCTATTTGGCATTGAGACACCACTAGTTGGTAAACAATTCTAAAACAGAGGGCTTTGTTCTATTTTTAATACATCTTTGATAGATCTGAGCTAGTAGCTAGAAGGTACTTGACATATGACAATATTTAGTTGTAATGTTTCAAACTATATGTTGGTCCCATTGCCTGTACAAATTAAAAAGTAATAGATATTTTTAAAATATTTATGTAATTTTCCCTTTGGACTCTAAGAGCTAGTTTATTTTATTTTATTTTTTTAAGCAGAAACTTTGCCTTTTCTGAGCTTGGTCTTCTGATCAAATGGGTGAGATTGTTTTGGAGTACTCAGTGTCCCTATTTATATTAACTAATGATTGCTAAATTATTTTAAAATAGCAGGCTTGCCTGTAAAAACTAAGCCTTATGATGATCATAATGATAATAATGCTGATATGTGTAAATGAGGCCATTTGTATCCATTGGGATGTGCTGTTGCAGACATTTCACGGGGAGCTCTCTCCTTCCTGATATATGTAGTTCATTTACTCTATACTTTCAGTGCTAAATTTTAGTAATTGCAAAACATCTGAGGAGCATGGGGTGAAAAAAATACACTCAAATGTGTTTTTAGAGTACCTCTGTGTTAGTAATTTTTTTGAAAAATATTGTAGTACCTATTATTAAAAAATCTGTGATTTGCAATTTAATTTGAAAAATGCACTTATAACTTGAAAACTAATAGTATACAATTAAAGCTTTTTTTTTAAATTCCAGAACAAGTTACACTGTGTAAAATAGTGACTAATATTGAATCAGTGGGTAAAAAAATGGAGAAAGAAAAGCAGCAGCAGCGGGAGAAACCCAGGTAACGCGCACTGAGCTAATCCGCAGGGAATGGCTTTCCTTCTAGTTGGCCGGTGTTTCCTGACTGGTTCTTGTGGTTTTCCAAGTCTGCTACCGGCCCATGCATGATGTTCATTTATCCTTCTGCTTGAGACCCTCAAAGCAATATCAATTATCAAAATTTTAGTTTTCAGTTCAATTAACTTTTGAACTGGAAGATGTGTGAGTAGTTAAGCAAACCATCTGGGTTTTACAGTGCATAAGCTCAAATCTAATTTGTGGCTTTCTTGAGAAAAATGCCATATTTTATGATAATATTACATAAGTTTGTGATTTTAATAACTCATCTACAGCAATTATAGAGCAGAGTTAAAATTTTTCCTTTTTAATTTAATAATTTCAAGTTATTCTTTTTCTAACAGAAGGTGAGGCTGACCTTACAAAGTATAGATAGTACGCAGACATTTTGAGTATTGCTTCTGCTTTCCAAAGATGTGGGGAGATGGGTCAGTTACTTTGCTAAATTATTCCAATAAATACCATCATCCCCTTCAAGATAATTTATAATTGTGTATATGATCGTTGGTCCTAAAGCTACAGATACACCCTCTTAAAGCCCTTTGGCACACTTTGTAAAAACATTTATACTTGTAGAATGTAAATGCTGCTCTGGTAAAATGTGTTTTCCCCCAGACCCTTGTTTTACATTAATTCATTATTATAACATGGTCAGAACTTTGGGGTAATTGGCACAATTATAAATAAGAGAAATCTGAGAACACATTGCCTTGGCTATACAGAATGTCATTGATGTTCCAATATTTATGGTGCAAAAATGTGTTTAACACTAGAAGATTCTTGCTCAGAAGTAACCATCCTCTTAAGTATAAGATGTTCAAGTTTGGAAGAGTGAACTATATGTAGAGCTTTCATACTGAGGCTCTGGTTTTATCCATGATAAGATATTAATTGTGAAGGAAAATAAATAATTGTTTTGAGAATTTACTTGTTTATAAAAATTTCCTTTCTGCCTTTACTTAACTTAACTCAAGGCCCAGACTGATTTAGCAGAATGGTAGCTGTTAAGAGGGTAGTTAATATAGCAATATAAGCAAATAGTTTAGAATTTCAAGTAAGATTTTAATAACTAGAAACAGTAACTAATTTGAAAACCTATGATTTTCAATGTATTTAGATAGGGCCAGTAATCCAAGGAAGAATAATAATGACTTAGGGACAAGTAGACACATATAACTTACTAATAATAAATCTGATCATGTATAATATTTTTCAATACGTCTTTCTCAAAAGGCTTGAATATTTACCAAATATTTTTCTGTAACTGGCAGAAGATAAAGGTCTCTCTACACCATTTTGTCCCATTTTTTTTTTAAATGAAAATATGTCTTGCTTAACAAGGAAGATCAACACCCCTTGAGAGCCTGGAGCACATAAAGCCTTAGTCCACCTGGACTGCCTTATCTTTATAGCTAGCTTATGGCAGTAACTTGTTTCCTACCTTAGCAGTCAGCTCCATTTTATTAATATTAGAAGGGGGGATTGATGCGGGGAATTGAGGGTGGGTGGGTCAGGGGAGAGTGGCGGTGGCTAAATGGAGACAAATATATGTTAAAAATTAAAAAAAAGAAATAAATTAAAAAGAAGTTAAATTAAAAAATATTAGAAGTGTGATGAGAACATGGACAAAAAGACAAAAAATTGTTTCAGGACATGATGGCTCAGGGTTTTAAAAATCTGTGTTTAATTAGACAAAATGTTATCATGCTGACCTTTTTATTGAGATCTGGTATACCACATAATGAAGATAAGAAAACTTAGCAATGAGGATATAAGCAACAGAAAGGAAAATAGAATCAGCAGGAAGTCAGGTGGGATTGTAACAGTGCAGAGATAGGATCTAGGATTAATTAGCATCAATTGATCAACTTTGTGTGGGACTCAAAAAGTGATCTGTTCGAGATGAATAGACTCCTATGAGAGAAGCTGTGCATAAACTGCTTACAATTCCCCTGAAGATGCTATTTTTTACTAATTTTTAATGTAACACAATATTTTTAGATAGGCTATAAAAATATTGACCCAATGAAAGAAATTTCTTTGGATCCTAAATGAAAAAATAGGATAGAATTGTATAAATGCATGATTTATTTCCTTTTCCTAAATTTGTCTCAGTTTGACTTGCAGAGGGAAAAAACAATTGAATACTTCTGCTTCCCAAATTTAAGTTCAAGGAAGTGAAGTTCTTTAATATACCTTTGAATTTTAACTTCAAAGATTAATTATCATACATTAACATACTCTTTTTATGACAATAGTGATAAATGGAAGTGCATTCTAAATGTTGATTTTTCCATCAAGGGAATTCATTTATCATTCACTCATTTATTAGAGCAGATTTTTTTAGTTGATGATATGCAGTGCATTTGGAGGTATGATAACTGCATTTCTGTAAATACCTTCTATAATTCACACAGTTGAGCCTGTACTTCTTCCCCTAGTTTTGTGATTGGTAGGCGTTTCCTATGTGTTATATGACAATTTGTATTTAGGTTATCCTGATCAGTTTAATAACACATGAAGATGGTCATTTCACCTTAATGTTTGTAAAATATTTTGCTTAAGTGGATTAATTGTGGTTTATTTCCATTAAAATCTTTCATTAACGGGGAATCATGTTTTAAAATGCAATTAATAGTTCTAATTTTGAGATTCATGTAATATTTGATCATGGATCAGATCGAGGAAAGCATAGCAAACTATGACTGATTAGTTTATCCTGACACAATTCTTGGTGGTATGCAAATAATTTCAAGAATTTCAGATGCAGTAGTGCAGACTTGCCTGAATTCTTACTAAGCATCTCATATTTTCCCTTGACAAAATGACTTTGTTACATTAGGGACACCTTGTTCTTTGGCTTTATGAATGGGCATGACCACATGAATGACAACTATACTAATGGATCTTATAAATCAGTCATTTATTTACTATCTATTGAGTGCCTACTATGTGCCTAATGTAAAAGTCTGAACAGGAGAATTATACTCTGTCCCCTCAAAGACCTTACTCTTTGATGGGCATAATGTTTTAAAATCCTAAAAATTTCTTTTATATAACATGTGAATTAGCAATTTCATTTCTAGGCATTTATAATAAGGAAATAATTGGACAGGTACATAAATATGAATACTCAAAGACTTTTATCCTTGTTCATAAATGTCAAAAATGGAAATAACCCAAATGTCCAGCAAAGGAAAATTCATAAATAAACCACCATTTTGTTAAATCTATACAATGGAAAGTTATGTAATGGGCCAAAATAACAATATACATCTGTGTACATTTACAAAGAAGGATTTTCATAATATAAAGTGCAAAAGTAAGCTAAAAAATTGTTCATTCATAAACATAGGAAAGGTAGGGAATATATCGCACATTTTAATCATGACAAATGGTGTCAATATAGTAATAATAAGAAGCTTAGTTCTTGAAGTTCTACTTACTGCCTGGATTCAAAATTGGCTCCACCTATTTCTAGCTGAGATAATCTGAACTGTGTACTACTTAACCCATAAATGTCTTAGTTTCTGCATTTATAAAATGAGTAGAATGATAGTAAATCCCCAGAGGCTTCTAATGAGGATTAAATGTGATAATACTTGGCCAATAAGAAGGATTTAAGGATTTGCAATTATCACTAAAATACTAGAGAGGTGAATTAAGGGCAATTTTAATTTTCTTCCTTTTGCTTATTTACATTTTCTAAAGTTTCTACATGGTATTTGGTTTTTGATTCTACTGACTTGGTTGAAGTTCTTCAAGTCATGATAAGAAAACATGTTACTTAAAATCTTTTGCAAAATAGAGAAAAAATAGATATGATGCATGTTCATTTTTTCTCATTTTTTAGATTTTTGTTCAGAAAGTTTATGTTACTAATTGTTATCCATGCTCAGAACCATCACAACTGGTATTATTATGTCTTCATTCAATAATGAATATTCATAGAGGGCCTACGATATGCCCTTGACTGTAGGGCACTGAGGGTGCAACACGTGTTTTCTTTGTTGACAGGAGACAAGTAGTTTTCTCTTGAAGATTAGTATCTAATCCTATAATATTAGTCTTAAAAGTTTGTATTTCCAAATAAGACCATGGAATCACTCAGAGGTCTAACTTTGTATTTTTTGAAACAGAGTGTTGGACTCCTCTGCCTTCCCTGTCAGCAGATTTGGCTTGCCCCTGCAACCCATGACCTCCCCTTTGGCGGGGCTTCTGAAAGAACATGGTGAGTCTCATTGCGTGAATATTGGTAGCGGTGATTTTCATTATTTTGCATTCATTTAAAATGCAAAGTGAAACAACTAGTACTGAGCAGTCATTTTGTTTGTATTTCATTTCAAATACTGTGTCAAAAAGAGATTTCAGAAACAACTGCTAATTTTTTTAGCTTCTCTTTTTGAACTGAGGGGTAAGATTTTTTTTTTGATGTGTATGAATTTTGGAAGTTAGGAAATCATAAGAATAAATTCTTATGATTTTAAATGTTCCTCAATCGTTGAGTTATTGATATCTTTAAAACTACCTAATTCTTCAAAAGAAAACATAGATGATTCTCTAAAGTCCCTTAAGTGTGACTGAGAAACTCTTTGGAACGTGGTGAGCTACTTGAAGACCTAGGGGGCTATTGAGTCAAAGAAACCATTTTGTACTTTTTCCTCCATTTCACTTATTACTCATGTTCTTGAGCTTCAGGCTATCATTAAGAGAAAACACTTCTTGTAGAGTGGACTTTAATTAACTTGGAAGAAATTTTTGAAAATTTGCAAAATACACTCCTCCTTGGGTTCTCAAGTCACTCTTGCATTCAGTTTCCTTGATTCAACTACAGTTTTACAGCCTTTATTTGTTTGGATGCTGGAAGAATTCCAGCATCAAGTGGAGGCTCATGAAACCCATTTTCATTAATCCGACCAGTTTTCTCCCAAACTATTAGTATTTGTGAATATAATTAGGATCTTAAACAAATACAAGTGGTTGTTTAAAAGAATTTTTTTAGTCTTGATCAGATAGTCTGAGGCCATAGAGTGGTAGAATAAGATGTGGGTCTCAACTGAGCCTAGAACTGAATACACAAGTGAAGAAGTAAATGCTGTCAACAGTTCATCATAAGGCATAGGTTCAATGAATGAAATTGTTTTAATAGATAATAATCTTGAAATCTGATAACCCTAAAAGGTGAGGTTTATAGCCCTTAACTACCTCATAAGTGAAAGTTCTACTAATTCTTTGACATTTTGAGTTTATTCAGGGTCATCCTAAGGGTTGATGGGAGTCTCTATTTACAAATACTGTCCACCTCAGGTAAATAACCTGTGTCTTTCCCTTGTGGAGGAGCTTCTCAGCTCATGAAGTATCCAGGAATTCTCATGGCTGTAGTCTGAATGTAGAAATTTATTTAAGCCTTCTTTGTTCCATATACCCAGAGCTTACTATACAGGGGTTTGACCACTGTGTAGTACTAAAGAAAAGATAGAAGACCTTCTAAAACATGTGTTGAGAGAATCCCAGTTACAAGCTACAAATCATTGTGAAATTGTGAGTGGAAGGCTGGCAGAATGGGCAGTCATCTGCATGATATATTTCGAGATTTGCAAACAGTTCTACCCATGCAAAATTCCTCTGCTGAAATATTTACTAATAGAACAATAACTGCATGGAAACTGAAGATTTATCATAGTGATAAGTAACTGGCACCTATTAAGCACTAGTAAATAATTTGTTAAATGAATGAATGAATTATTGAATGTAAAGTAAAAGGAGAAACCGCCTAAATGGAATATACTTCTCTACATATCTATGTGTCTGTTTCTGCTAAGTAGGCTAAAACATGATAACTGCTAAAAGAAAAAAGAATTTTGGAACACAACAGTAACAGTAATGAACATAAACATGCAAAAGAATAGGACCAGTCACTATTTTTTAGTTCTTATTTACTGATTATTTGTAGACTGCAGAGATACCATTAAAATAAGGAAAACGTTATACAGTTTACTTTATATGCTTTAAAACCAAATTGTTGGGAAGATTATTAGTTTTATGATATAAGTCTCTCAGTACTCACATAACTTCATGGGGAGCTGGAAGGTTGAACACAATGAAAGTATAAAAAATTACAATAAAAGTCATTATTTCCATATGCTATAGGGTAGCTATTCTTTTATTCTTTAAAATGAAATGTATTTTTAATCAAATAAGAGGGGGAATTTCATCACTGCTTTGTTGTATGTGAGGTTTTTGTTTTATTTTGTCTTGTTTTTAGCCAAAACTCTTCTTTTAAAATTAGAACTTTTTTTTGTAAGTACAGAAATATCTGAAGGCTTGTGGCCAGCAACTTATTTTATGTAAGCTATTAGTAAAATGTGAAACATGAATAACCTAGGTGTGGTCTTAGGTGAAAAGTAATGAATACTTTTTATATGCTTGTTAATTTTTTAGTTCATTTTAAGGTACAGTCTAAAAATTTGCACAACAAAGATTTTCCTCCACATCATTATTTTAACTCTGTTTAGATAAGTAAGTTATAGCTTTACTGAATGTCTGAAACCGTCACTGAGGCCTATTTAACAATAGCATGTAGCTTACATTTTAAGAGAATGTAGATCTTGTGTTTTTCTCTAAGGTGTGTGGCAATATACTAGGCTCTTAAATGAAAATTGCCCAATTCTGTTTTAGAATAAATTATTCTTACTTAAGGAAATAGGAAAGGAAATTAAAACATAGGAATTAATACAAAGTCATTGTTTCTATCCAATTTACTTATATATCATTATATATAATATATATACAAGATCTGCCCAGAAGTTTTCCAGCCATGTAATATGAAAAATAGAAACATTTATTGAAGATGAAACACAATACAAGAAACATTGTACATAGGACAAGGGATGCCTCAGTCCCCTTCAACATAGGCACCTTGGGACCTCACGCAGTTCTCCTCATTGCTGTCAGCTACGTCATCATATTTCCCCAAATCTCATCAACAATTTGAAATCTCTTCCCTTTCAAAGGTGATTTCAGTTTTGGGAAAAGCCAGAAGTCACAAGGTGCCCAATCTGGGTTATAGAGGGGCTGCGTCACCTGGGTGATTTGATGCTTTGCCAAAAACTCTGCATGAGACGCCATGCATGCGTGGGCATGTTGTTGTGATGAAGCAGCCAATCACCGGTTACCCATAGCTGTGGTCTTCTGAATTATCCAAATAGTTTCCACAGAGGAATGTTCAAGCTTAACACAAAATTTGATGCAGGTTTTGCTCAGTCATTTTGAATGTGGTGGCCACACAGTACACATGCTCACTCAATGGCATCTACTACCCTCACTGACTAGTGCAGTGAAGTCCTCATTGTTCATACACGTGCATTCCAGTCCACTCTCCTTGGCTGCCTGGTTACATCTGTGTTGCACAACAGTTCTCATTATATTAATAACGCTGGCAGACTATCACAGCACTGAACTCAGGAAGGGCAGTTTATTGTTTCTGTGTAAATACAGTCACTGTGGCTTCTGGATTCAGCTATTTTGCCCTTTTCACGGTAAACATTTTGTTCTAGACCTTGAACCTGCTTGGTTACCCTCCTATTTCAATAAATTTGGTGGGACACTCCAACTTCTATTACTCGAATGGCCCTTTCGCCAGTAATTTGAAAGTTTTCTCCCATCTTTATGGTTCTAAGGGAATAGGAGCATGGAAGATGTGCTTTAACAGATTTTTTCAAAAGTGAGTTCTGGGACAAAGGGAGATATGTCAAAGAAGCCCACATTTCTCTGCCAAAGAACCATTTGGCCTGGTACTAATCCCTTCAGTTTTCTCGGCTTTACTTTCATCATTTGTAATCCTCAAGCAAAGAATGAAACTGCCCTCCACAAAAGGGATGAAGAGGTTAGAAAATTTTCCTGTTCCTGTAGGGCTTCTTATCAGATATGAAAACCTCTCTTACGTAATCACTGACAGGAGACGAGAGGACTGGCCCCCAGACCCCGGTCCTGGCAAGATTTTCTTACCTGTTCTTACTTGCCAAGTTCACAGACTCGTTTAACTCCGTCATACATCAATCTCCACAAGACACCTAGAACTTCGAGGTCACCCCTTATCACCCAAATTCCACTCTCTATATAATTCTGTATGTCTTTTTTTCCTGACCTCATCCCTCATCCTTTCCATTCCTGAAACTCATTTACTGTTCTCCCTGCATTTATAACCAGTAACCAGCAAAAGTCCTAAATCCTTAATCTCTTCTAAGGGTTCCCCTCACCTTTTTGGTCTAACTGGAATCTGTGCTCTGTTCCCAACTCTGAGGACAGTTTCTTCCTCTGCTGCTCTCTGAAATGATGATGGTCTTTTCTTCTGCGTCCCACGTTGCTGGGACTAGAGACAAGGTTGAGGGCGGGTTACCTCCTTATTCCTTGTGTTGTTCCCAGGCCATTCTCCCATCCTTTTCCTTAAAACTCCCAGCTTTGAATCTCATGTCATCCAATGATGCCCTTCATTACCTCTCCTTAGTTATCTATAGACTTGTATCCATTCTCTTATAGCTTAAAAAATTTAGCTCCTGGGTCCTTGTAACTTTCACTAGCAGTAGTCTTGCAATAACGTTGTGATTTTGGCATCCAAATAAATAAGCTCTCTCATTCAGTGGCATCTCAATTCCCTGATCTTCTTTTTCTCCAGTGATTTTTGCCTTCCATCATACTGTATGTATTGGCTGATAGTTGTGGCCCAGAGATCTTTAAAATATTGTCAAAAATCTTTGAAGAGCACCACCTTTTAAGCAGATCACCTCTGAGCTCCAACAATTAAAAAAAAAAAAACTTCCGCTGGGAGTCTTGGATCTCCCAATGTTCATAGGAGGCTTGGTGACCCATTTTTGGATTTCTTCTCCAGCTATACTCATTCCCTCAGTAATTGTATCCATCCATTGCTTTAAATACCATTCATATCCGATGACTTCAAGTTTGTATCTCCTGCTTGATTATTCTCCTGAACTCTAGCTCACTTTCAACTGCTTAATCAGTATTTCTGCTTGGATTTTGAATAAGCACTTCAACCCTAATGTGTCCAATCAGGAACTTTTTACTTGTTGATCTCTGCTTGGAAAGCACTTCCCCCTGGATGTCACAGGCAACATTTCCAGGCTTTGTCTAAATACCTCCTTATCAGCACGGACAGGGCCTTCCTGAGTAGCCTGTCACAGTAACAACCATCCCTCCTGCTGGTGACCTCGCCGACTTCAGTAGGGTCTCTTTATTAGGCCTCAGGACATGTTGCCTCTTCTACTTAATTGGTTTAGTCAGCCTCCTTCTTCTAGAATGTAATCTCCATGAATTCCAATAGTTTTGACTAATTTTTTTCACTACTAGATCCTTCAGATCTGGACTGACTTTTGGCACAAAGGAAGTGCTTACCATATTTTGTTGGATGAAGGAATATACTGTTACTTTATTTTCTAAAAGGGTGGTACCACTTTTTGTATTTGTTTTTCTATTCAATAAGGAAAGTTATCTAACTTGTTAGAATAAATATTTTCACCCATGGAACTCAAATACACTCTTTTCTTTTTGAATAAAAACTACAGCTGAAAAAAATACAGCTGTGTATGTGCCTGGGTGTGCGTGTGCGTTTCTGAAAACATGGTGAACAACTACATGAGGAGGGACTTCTGGGTTGCAGAATACCTAAAAAATTTAGTTAAATATTAAAGATAACTTTAGAAGCCTGGCTAAGCTGGCAAGATATCATAAAATAATAAAACCAGAAAATATAAGAAAGCCTGATTCTATAGGGTTTTAATGTTCTTTACAGTAGGTTGTTGTTAGGGCTCATATCTATTCCTGGTAGCCTAGAACTTTCCTAGTAAGAAAAAAACAGCAAAATATTGGCATCACTAATCTTCTTCTTCCCAGCTATCTGTCTACTCACTACATAGGTAATATGCATGTAGTTATTGTGAAGCATCAGATATCCAGAATTAGATTAATAGATGTCCTTGTTTTGTGATGCATAACCATCATTATCCATAAATTTCCCCTTTTTATTTTATTTTTATATTATTTTCATATTATAGTGAATATAAACAATTTCTTTTTCTCTTGCATGGCATACTTTGTGTAATATTGTGCTATTATTTTTCTTAAATGTTGGGAAAAAGTCACAAGTAAAGCCAGGTGGCCTGGAGATTTCTTTATATGAAATTTTAAGTTCACAGATTAAATATCTTAATAGAATTAGGATTGATAAAACTATTTTTATCTTATATTAGTTTTAATAAGTTACATTGGTAAGGCTATGTTTACATTGTCAAAAATATTGCCATTTAGTTGTCCATAACATTTGTACTGGTATCTCTTTTTTAATATTTAATGTTGATTACTTAGGCCCTCCTTCTCTTCTTCTCTCCCTCTTCCTTTTTTTTGATCAGTCTTGCTAAAGGTCTGTCAACTTAATTTTTCATTTTTTTTTTAAGCCAAGTTTATCATTACCAATTTTCTCTATGGCACATTGATTTCTATTTTATGAGTTATTAATAATAATTATATTTTCCTGTTCTTCATGTTGGTCAGCTCTGACTGAGCACTTCTTTTGAGACCCTAATATTTGTTACTTGGTTTTATTTCAGCATTTACTCATAACAATGAACATTTTCTAAATATTGTTATATATATTATTATTATCTAATGAATGTGGTACAAATGCCTCTCAATAAACTGGATGAGTTTTTTGTTGAAAGCAGTTTCCAATAGATTGGTAGACACATGAGATTTCAAAAAATACTGTATAAGTAGCTTTTGTTTTCCTGAGAAAACAGCTTAAAATAAACAAAACCTTCCATTGGACTCATATTGTATTAAGATCAATACCAAATTTTTAGGCTTCATTTATTTGCTCTTATAAAAAATACATATAATCATATTCAATAACATTTGGAGAAAAGAAAAAGAAACTTGTCCATTAATACCACCATTCTCTCACAGTCGTGATTAACAGCTCATTTTATTTCTTTCCAATTTTTTTCCGTTTGCATCTTTAAAAGTCTTATGGTAAGTAAAATAGAATCAGAGACATGGAAATAAAGAACAAACTGACAGTAACCAGAAGGTGGGGGAAGGGAATAATTGGGGAAAGAAGGGGAAGGGTCTAGTTAAGGAACATGTATAAAGGACCCAAGGATGAAGACAATGCAGGGGGAGGGAAGATTGAATGTGGGAGGTGGCCGGTGGGTAAGTCAGGGGAGAGTAATGGGGAAAAATGGGGCAACTGTAACTGAACAACAATAAAAAGATAAAAAATAAGAAAAAGTCTTGTGGCAAGTAAAGGGATAGAAAAGATATTTCATAAAAATGGAAATTTAGAAAAAGCTGGGGTAGCAATACTTACATCAGACAAAAGAGACTTTTAAACGAATACTAGAATAAGAATCAAAGATGAATACTATATAATGATAAAGGGACCGATTAAACTAGAGGATATAACCCTTGTAAATATTTATGCACCCAAGCATAGGAGCACCTAAATATGTAAAGCAAATCTTGATGGACATAAAGGGGAGATTGACAAAAATACAATCCTAGTAGGAGATTTTAACACCCATTGACATCAATGGGTAAATCTTTGAGACAGAAAATCAACAAGGAAAACAGTGGCCTTAAACGACATACCTGATCAGATGGATTTAGTTAATATACTCAGAGCATTTCATCCCAAAGCAGCAGAATATACATTCTTTTCAAATGTACATGGAAAATACTCTAGGATACACCACAGTTAGGACACAGTAATAGTCTCAATAAATTTAAGAAGATTGAAATCATAGCAAGCATCTTCTCTGACCACAGTAGTATGAAGCTAGAAATCAATCAAAAGAAAATGAAAAACACACAAACACATGGAGGCTAAATAACATGTTACTAAACAATAAATGAGTTGACAATGAGATCAAGGAAGAATCAAAAGATACCTTGAATCAAATGAAAATGAGAGCACAACAACCTAAAATCTATAGTGAAAGCAGTCATAGAGGGAAATTTATAGCATTACAGGCCTACCTCAAGAAACAAGAAAAATCTTGCATAAACAATCTAGCTTTACATGCAAAGGAGCTAGAATAAGAACAACAAACAAAGCCCAAAGTGAGTAGAAGACAGAAAATAATAAAAATCACAGCAGAAATAAATGAAATAAAGTCTCAGGCATTTCATACTAATATTTTTTCTGATATATCTCCATGAGCAAGGGAAACAAAATGAAAAATAAACAAATGGGACTGCATCAAACTAAAAAGTTTTTGCACAACAAAGAAAATCATCAACAAAAAGAAAAGACAGCCCACTGAATGGGAGAACATATTTGCCAATGATACGTCTGATAGGGGGTTAATATCCAAAATTTATAAACAACTCATTCAACTCAACAACAACACCAAAAAAACAAACAATCCAATTAAAAATGGACAAAGGACCTGAATAGACACTTATCCAAAGGGATATACAGATGGCCAGTAGACATGAAAAGATGCTCAATGTCTCTAATCATCAGAGAAATGGAAATTTAAACCACAATGAGATATCAACTCACATGTACCAGAATGGCTATCATCAATAAATCCACAAAAAACAACTGTTGGTGAGGATGTGGAGAAAAGGGAATGCTTGTGAACTGTTGGTGAGAATACAGGTTGGTGCAGCCACTATGGAAAACTGTATGGTGTTTCCTCAAAAATTAAAAATGGAACTGCCTTATGACCCAGAGATTCCACTTCTGGGTATAATTTTGAAGAAACCCAAAATATTAATTTGAAAGAATATATGCAACATTATTTACATTCATCAAGCTGTGTAAGCAATCAAAGTACCCACCAATAGAGAAGTGGATAAAAAAGTGGTAGTGCATATATACAATGGAATATTACTCATTGATGAAAAAGAATAAAACCTTACCATTTGCAATACCATGGATGGATGTAAAGGGTATTATGCTTAGTGAAATAAGTCAGTCAGAGAAAGACAAGTACCATTTGATTTCAGTTATATGTAGAATCAAGAACAATATAAACAAACAAACAAAACAGAAACAGATTCATAGTTGCCGGAGGGAAGTGGGTTTGGGGCCCTGAGAGAAAAAGGTGAAGGGATTGAGAAGTACAGATTGGTAGTTACAAATTAGTCACAGGGTTATACAGTACTGTTACGGAAAGCCAGACTCAAGACACGATTCAGGGAACGCAGTCAGCCTTTATTCACACGCGCGGGCTCAGAGGAGGCAGTCTCCAAATTCTGAGCCCCGAATCGGGGTTAGATAGGGGTTTATAAGCCCTAGCATTCCGGCGGGAAACGGATGGGCTTCCCAGGTGGGGGAAGGGATTAGCATTCCGGTGGGAGATTGATGTGCTACCCAGGCGGGGGAAGGGATGTGAAACCGGGCTACAGAAGCAGATAAGCAATGATTAACAGTTAACCTGGGAGGGGGTCTCTGGCTAGGCTGCTCCTCTTAAGTCATCTTGCCCTTATCAGTACAACATAGGAAATATAATCAATAATATTCTTATAACTATGTATTGTGCCAGGTGAGTACTGGAAACATCAGAGGGAACACTTTGTAAAGTGCATGATTTTCTAACCAGGATGTTGTCCACCCAAAGCTAATACAAAATAATATTAAATATAAATTGTGATTGAAAAAAAATTTAAATATTTTTAAAAACATTATTGGCTATGTAAATTTAAATTTTTTTTTCTGATCAAGTCTAGTAGTTTCATTCCATTAATTGGACATAAATGCCCATTTTAAATTCTATCAATGATAGTATGTGAATTCTCCCCCCATGTACCAGTGCAGCAACTGTACAGCTTCTTCACCTGTCTGCCCCATCAGGGATTATTCAGTAAATTAGTCAGCTTGGGTTGCCAAAAAAACAAAAACAAAAACAAAAAAAAAACTACCATAGATTGGGTGGCTTAAACAACAGACACATCTTTGCACAGTATGGAAACTGGGAGTCTGAGATCAGGGTGTCAGCCTGATTTGGTTCTCATAAGAGCTCTCTTCCTTGGCTTGCCGATGGCCACTTTCTAGCTGTTTCTTTCACATGGCCTTTCTTTGGAGCTTGCATTGAGAGAGAGAGAAGAGGAGAGGAGAGGAGGGGAGGGGAGGGGGAGGGGGGAGGGGAGGGGGAGGAGGGAGGGAGGGGGGAGGGGGAGGGGGAGGGGAGGGGAGGGGAGGGGAGATGGGAGGAATCTGGTTTTAGAAGTGTACTAACCTTATCATGAGGACCCCACCCTTATGACCTCATCTAAACCTAGTTGTCACCCAGATTCCCACTCTCCAGATTCTACCTCTTGAGGGGTAGGGATTCAACACAGCATACATTTTATGGGACACAGTTCAGTCCATAGCATTTAGCATCAGGAGAGGAAAAGCCATGTTCTTTGTTCCTGCCTTCTGATACCTGTGAAAGCAGTTGAAGGAAGGGAGAGAGAGGGGAGGATTCTCAGTTCATTTTGGAAATAGAAAATAGATTTTTTAAAATAATAAAATTCTAAATAAATTTAGCTTGATGCAGGAATCCACTGTATCACAACGGCTGCAGTGGGAGGGAGGTGATGCGTGCCTTTAGTACATTTAGACTGTTGTTACTTGTCCTTTTAATTGTATGGTCGCCTATCTCCCCAAATTCTACTATAATCAAGTACCTCTTTATAAATATTCTCATTTATTGATGCAATTTCATTTATTTTTTTTTCAGTTCTTATTTTGTACAAAGGTGTTTCAAAAGTGATTTTAGAAAGCTGAAATTTAAGATATTTAAAACATTTTTATTAGTTTTTGCCACAATGGCTACTCAAAAACATTAATTGAAGGGTCGATCCTCATAATAAAATACTAGAATAAATTTGTTTTTAATATTTTAGCGTATCTTGTATAACACTTTACTGGTAAGAAGTTTATTTTTATATGTTGTCTCTGATTCACATGGGATTTTTAGTCATGGCCAGTCTTTTTCCATCTTTCAGATGAGGAAACTAAATATACAAAATTTGACAAGTAGATCAAGTCTTATAAGTAACAGCATTCTGATCCTCAGTTTTTCCTGCATTGTATTGCTTTATACATGTTTATATTGTCTTACATGTATCCATAAATATTTTGTTCCTTACCTATGAAATCGAGATGTTTTAAGGCTATAATCAAAGTAAAACAGAATGATTCACTATAGGGTGGGCTTATAGAAAGAGTATTTTATGGTACATAAATTGTTATGAACTAAATGGTAGTTTAAATTTGTTTTTGAGAGTTTTAGTCCATCTGATTCCCTACAGTCTAAATTTGGTGTTACTACTGTACATATTTTTTTAGAATTACATTTTCAATTAATTTTATAAACTTATTGATAATATTGTATTCTATACAATTTTAGACTGTTAGCCTTTATGCTGAATTATGATTCAGTTTATACTGCTCTTTCAGTGTTTAACAATAAAAAAGGAAAGATAGCTTTCTTGTGTAGTTCCCTACTGCTTACGTTAATAGACATCTCATAAAAACACAAGTATTTTATTGTCTGAAAACATCCTGCCTCATCTTAGGAAAATGTGAAAAATATATTTAATGTACCAAATTCTAAACAATCAAAATTTTTCATGCTGAGAAAAATGAGCGCTATATTAAAAATGTTCAGCAAACCTCTAAGAGATACCTGCAAGAGGTAAAAAAGCTGTTTTCATTCCATTACAGGAATACCTGTCTTGCATCCAGCCATTTCTCTGTTCATTATGTATTTTGTCAGGAAAAGGAAAACCAATAGGGTTTAGCTAATTTTAGTTAAGCTAATTTCTGGAATTTCAAGGGAGACTGAATATGTAGTCAATAAATATTTATGGTGACAGGAAGAGGCATTCCATAGTGGATTATAGATACTTCTTATTCAAAATAATCATGAAATACTTGTATAGGTTTTAAAATGACATGTAGGTAATTCATTTATATGTCCTGAAGCAAGATTGAAAGGACACCAGTGATATACAATAGAAACAAATATGAGACACACTTTTCATTTAAATTTTTCTAGCAGCCACATTAAATAGGTACAGAAAAACAGATGGAATAAATTTTAAACATACTTTAATTTAACCTAGTATATATATATGTGTATATATATATATATGTATATATACCATTTATCATTTCAATATGTAATTAATATGAAAAATCACTAGCAACATTTTATATCCCTTTTTTCTTATAAATCTTTGAAAATCTTGTGTACAGCATAGCTTACAGCATATCTTAGTCCATGCAAGCCCCATTTCAAGTGCTCCTTGCTCACTCATTTCTGTGATAACGCTTGACACATAGAGATAGACAGGAAGTATTTAAAGAGAAGAGTGAAAAAAGGATAGCAAAGAAAGGTCATAGAAGAATTTTGTAGTCAGAACTATACACCCACTTATTAATGGGAGGCCCTGGTTAAGATATTTATCTTTTCTGACCTCTGTGTTCTTTTGTAGGAATGTGATACTTGTATCTGTCTTTCAGAATTACTGTGAAAGAATTGAATTAGGGTAACTTGGCACCTACTTGGTATTTTTTAAAACTCATTTCCTTTCTGGAATATGAATGAAGTCATATATTTGATGACTTAATCTATTTGTATCTACTTTTATTAGATTAAAAAATGTAGCAAATGTGGTACTTTATTTTTCAATTACAAGTGAGTGGAAAGGAAAACCCTATTATCAGAGAGTAGGAGGTTCTTGGTGTCAAGATTGAGCAAGGACAATTATGTCAAGTTGCTTAGCATGCTATGGAATTAAATTGCCTGTAATCTTAATTATAAATAATTTATAAAACAGCCTTTAAACACGCAGGTCTATGTTCAGATATATGAACATTTTGGTAAATAAGTTTCAGTCTGATAGCCAGTTTAAAATGTGAATGACACAATCACTTCCGATCTCACTTCCCTTCTGCTGAGACATGACCCATGGCTCAGGGCCTTGCAGAGGAAATAGAAGCATGATTTCTTTGTTCTTCTCTTTTCTATACTCACACATACACTTGCACACTATTATATGCATGCCCGCATGTGTAGATAACATGTATATATGATGCAGAGCTTGCTTCATGGATGTGTGACCCTGTAGTCACACAGGACTCCATCCTCAACAGGGGCTCAGCACTTGTAGTTTTAAGGCACTGTGCTCATCATATTGAAATTATTAATAATTTTGCCTTTAAGTCTGTTGTTTGCAAATGAATCTAATAGGGTAATGCACCTGCATGGTAAGCTTGGAGCCTTGGTTCCTAACTGGTCTCACCTCCCACCAGGTACAGGGTGTTGACCACACGCTCCTAGGGTCCAGCCCAGTGATTGTAGCTTCCCTCTGCCCCAGGGACCCCCCTGGGTGCAGGAGCAAGGGGAGTCTGGTGAGTGCATGGCCCACACACCTATGAGGGTTTGCGCTTGACCAGCCAGTATCCTCAGCTCAAGGAAGCTCAGCAGTAAACAGTAAATAAGAACACCATGGCAGACTGAGAGAGACTGCGGAATAAATGAAAACCTGGTACAATGTGATGAACGATTATAAAGATAACCCTGTGCAAGCACTACCCAAGCTGTAAAATAGAATATTCTCAGCACCTAGTCATCAGCCCCTGTCCCATCCCCCCACCTTGGCTCTTCCTACCTAGAATACTCTTATTCACTCCTCAGAGTTATCCATTAGCCTTCTTTTTATATTAACAATTTCCGGGCTTTTCTCTCTACTTTTAACACCTAGAGTGATGGTAAATTATTTGTATCTATTCTGAAAAATTTATATAAATTAAACTATACTGCATGTATTTTCTGTATCTTACCTGTTTTGTTCAACATTGCTTGTTTTTTTTTTTTTTTGTTTGTCTTGGCTGCTGCTTATGGCTGTAGCCTGTTCATTTCCACTGCAGTACAACATACCATTTTAGAAATGTATCATAAAGTTTTTCGTCTATTCTTGATGGAAATTTGAGTTGTTTTCATTTCAGGATTTTTATGGTCTACATGTCTGGTTGTGCATATATAAGGGTATATACCAAAAAGAGAATCTTTTGGTTCATGGGTTACATATACCTTCAACTTCTCAATAATGTCAAACTGTACTTCTAGGTTGGTACTAATTTGCCCTCACAGAACTTGAACATTTCTATTGTTTCACATCCATTTCAGCTCTTGGAAATGTTAAACTTATACATTTATTCCAATCAATTGGAATTCACTGTTTTAATTTTTTTAATTTTAATTTTCATTTCTCTGATGATTAATGAGATTGAGCAATCTTATCATATGCTTCTTGGCCAATTGGAGTTCCTCTTTTTAAAAATCTTTTCAAATACTTTTTATAAACTAATTTTCTTTTGGGTTTTCTCCTTTTTCTCATTGAGTTGTAAAAATTCTTTATAAAATTTTCAAAACTAAATCTTGGTCAATTGCATGTGTTAAAATTTCTTTTTCCAGCTCTGTGGCTTGTCTTTATACACTCTTTTATGGTGTCTTTTGACAAGAAGAAATTGAATTTATCAGTGTTTCCTTTAGGACTATTTCTTTTTGTATCTTGTTTGTAAAACATAAAGTCCTTTGATGCCTAAAGGTCACTGAACTAATATCCACAGTTGTCTTCTAAATTATTATAGTTTGTAACAGAAACTTCTTCAAAGAGGACATACAGACGGCCAAAAGACATATGAAAAGATGCTCAACAACACTAGTCATAAGACAAATGGAAATTAAAACCACAGTGAGATATCATTTCACACATGTCAGAGTGGCTATCATCAATAAGTCAACAAATAACAAGTGTTGGTGAGGTTGTGGAGAAAAGGGAAACTTCACTCACTGTTGGTGGGAATGCAGACTGGTGCAGCCACTATGGAAGACAGTGTGGAGGTTTTTCAAAAAATTAAAAATGAAATTGTATACCTAGAATCTTTTTTAAAGATTTCCACTTCTGGGTATACATCTGAAGAGACCTCAAACACTAATTTGAAAGAATATATGTACCACTGTGCTCATTTAAGTGTTATTCATAATAGCCAAGCTGTGCAAGCAACATAAGTGCCCATCAATAGACAAGTGGTTAAAAAAGCAGTGGTACATATATACAATAGAATATTACTAGATGATGAAAAGAATGAAATTTTACCATTTGCAACAGCATGGCTGGACCTAGAGGATATTAAGCTAAGTGAGATAAGTCAGATGGAGAAAGACAAATACTATATAATTTCATTTATATGTGGAATCTAAAGAACAAAACAAATGAACAAACAAAACAGAAACAGACTCACAGATACAGAGGACAGACTGATAGTTGCCATAAGGGATGGGGTAGGGGCACTGGGTGGAAAAGATGAAGGGACCGAGAAGTACAGATTAGTAGTTACAAAGTAGTCATGGGGATATAAAATACAGCATAAGAATATGGTTAATAATACTGTCATAACTCTGTGGGGGACTAGGTATATAGTTGAAGTATCAGGGGGAACACCAAGACAATCTGATTGACTACCCACTATGCTGTGCGCTTGAAACTAAAACAAAATGATATTGAATACAAACTGTAATTGAAAAATTAAATTAAAAATTATTATAGTTTTTGTGTTTACTTGTAGATTTTTAAATTTATTGGAGTTGATTTTTGTGCAAGCGGAGAGAGAAGGGTCTAGTTTCATTCCCTTCTCATTCTGTCCTCCTCTCCTGTCCTAGAGACACGCAGTGGCCCTAGAAATTTTTACTGAGAAGTCCCTCGTTCACCCAGTGGTCTTCAGGACCGTCTCTGTCACATACTAAATGTCATATATGCATGGACTTTTTTCCGTGTTCTTGTTTCTTTCCATGGGTGCTTTTCTAGCCTTAGAAGAGTATTGCATTTTCCTAAGTATTATACGTTTATACTAAGATGAATCTTTTGTCTAGTTTTCTAGTTGTTTGCGACAGCATGTGAATTCCCATGGCAGATAATCCTTCATAAGTAGGAAACACATTTTCTTTACATGTATCTATAACTCCCTCTCATAAACAATAATGGGATTTGCATGCATCTGTTTATCCTTTCTTCCCTTCCTTCATCCACCAGCAAATTTTACTAAATATGTTTTTCTCTTACCCAAACCTTTATACTTTATATCTATTTTTAATCATGTGATTTACTAATTCCAAATGCTATCCTTCCCCTTGACAAATAAAAGATGTTGAAATCAGCTACTTACATCATTTATAAACTTCTTTTCCTCTCAAAGTTTTCGTTAGTTATTTTATTTATTGGTTCTGTCATCTAGGCTAGGATAAAAATCTTACATCACACTCATTTTTCTTGAGTATTTTGTAGACATTTTTCCACTGCCTTGTAGCTTGTGGCTTTGCCTTTTATGTTGTTGTTTTTGCCTGGCTATTCAAAGGATCCTTGATTTTGAACCCTCATAATAATTCTGAGATGTGTTTTGGTGAGCATATCATATTGTGACGAATTCTTTCCTGATATAAAGTATGTCCTTCAATTTGAAATTTCTAATCCTATTTTATTTCAGTAATTGCATCTTAAACTATGTCTTTAATATGTTTTGTTCTATTATTTTGTTTCTTTTCTTATTTTGTCTCTTTCCTGTGTCTGTCATTTTTCTTGTAATCCCTTTATACTCCTTTTTATTGTGTTTCATGTTGTCTACATCTGCCAATCCTGTTTGCAACAGCTCATAGTTTGTCTTCATGTCTGTAAATGGTTTTATTTTTATCCATCAGCTCAAGTGGTCATTTCTGTTGTTTCACTATATCTTTCTTAAGCTTTTATATTCTTTTATTTGGGGGTTCTTTTAACAGGAGCAATTACATTTTTTTCTTCCCAAAACCTTAGGTAATGTGTTTAGCCAAAATATTTACATGGCTTGTGGCAATAATTTTCATCTTTTGGCAACGTTTTTCTCATGGTATTTGTCAGTCATGTTTTTACCACCTTTTCCATTTTATTTGTGTCTCAGAATTTTTGTATACTTTTATGCTAGTTATTTAAAAAATTATTACTTATTTTGAATGTGGTACATTCTTCCTGGACCAGCCTCGTGTAGAAGGTTTGTGAGTGGGAGTGGCCGGAGCAGTGTCCAGGTGAATGAGAAACACCTTTAATGACACAGGTCTGTGTGCATGCGCGAGTTCCTCCATCTTTTGCTTCTCCCCAGCCACTTCGTTTCCACTCTGAAGGGCAGCTCACACTCCTGCCTGTCTCTCCTCACCTTAGCATCAAGGAGGTTGAATCCTAACAATATGCCTCATCTGTGTGATTCTTTCATTCAAACTTACCTTCCCAGCTTCATGCAGCCTTGTGTAAATGTAGTCCAGAGTGCTTCTCTGATAGAATAAGCACCTTAGTTCCATCTTTTTTACAAAGGGACTTGTTCCGCAGGCTGTGGCTGCTTATTTTAGGGAGCTAGTCTCTGCATTGTCTGAGATCTGAAACTGTGAGCATCCGTAACCTTCTCTTCTTCCACTCCCATTTAACTTTATTTATATATTGAAACTCTTTTTCACATAATATGCTTCAGAGTTGTGGTTGTTTTATCCTTTCATCTGAGAAAATTTGCTTTTGAGTTTTCATTTTTACTATTGGTTTCAGACTACTTCCAAGGGAAGAAGGGGCAAAACTGTATTTTAATTCCAGAATTTACAAACTGAAAGGTGTAATGATATTTTGAATGACTAAAGAAAATGAAGGAAGCTTCCAAGGAGGAAGCTTCTCTGAAAGAACTATAGTTTATACATTAATTTTTAACATAAAGCTTATTATATTATTATTACCTATCTATTCTTTTATATTAAATGATAGTCTTATAACTTCTTCAAAAGTTACTGATGATGTGTAAAATTAAAAATAACCTTTTAATAGGGTGTATTGGTTTTTCAGGGCTGCCATAATCACACATTACCACAAACTCAGTGGTTTAATACAACAGAAATTTATTGACTCACAGTCCTGGAGGCTAGAAGTCTGAAACCAAAGTGTTGGCAGGGCCAGGCCCTCTTTGAAGTGTCTCAGAGGGATCCATTCTTGTCTGTCCCAACTTCTGATTGCTCCAGGCATTACTTGATTTGTGGCAGGAGACATATACTACATAGTAATTTAAAACAGGGGAGTTTAATAAAATTATCATGCCATGAGAAGAGAGAGATAAGAGAATTCTGTAGGATACCCTAATGCTGAGAGAGACTATCCAGGAGTGGAAACTTGGAAGGGGCCTCCCTGCGGAAGGCTGGGGTTCAGACCTCCCTGGAGAAGGTGCGGTTGTCGCCCCTGAAAGCAGAGAAGTTCACTACGTGCCAGGGCCAGAGCTGGTCCATAGTCACCAGGAATGCACGAAGCAACCTTCTGGGTGGCATGTGAGCCTCAGCGGGGGGCAGGCACACAGGCATGAGGGCATGCAGCGGGAGTGGGCGTCGCCTGCGGGTGGCAGGCTGGGAACGCCTGGGGCCCATACTGGAAGAAGATGGGTGAGCAGAGAGAGCCAGGGAGCCGGTGCGAGCGGAGGCCCGGGGTGGCTGTGCTTTTGCAAGGGCTGTGGAAGGCGATCATCAGGCCAGGCCGTGGCTGCAAGTTTCCCAACAGTTCTGCACCCCACGTATATATTTGGTATTCTAAAGAGGTAACAAAGGAAAGGGATTTTTTTCAATACACTCTAGTATAAAAATTAATTATCCCCACAGGAAAAGGCAAAATTGGACATATCTCACATCACTTCCCTCTCAGGGGGTGAGTGTATTAAAGGGGACCAACAAAGGGGCTTCTGGTGGCCAGAAATGCTCTGATTTTAATCTAATCATAGCTGACAAGGATATTTGTAAAAATTAATTAAGCTGAATTCTTAGGTCCAATCTCCTGCATGATTTATGTGTTAGTAAAAAGTTAAAAATATGGATCTTTTAACTTTAGTAGGCAATGTAGAGCAATAAATTTAGGACCCTGGAGTAGGCAAGGATTTTTCTAACAAGACACAAAATCACCAAATGTAAATGAAAAAAAATGATTGGCTTACCTGTATCAAAATGAAGAACTTCTGTTCATCAAATGCACCATAAAGAGTAAAAAGCTAGGCCGCAGATTGGAAGAAATAATTCTGATACATATATCTAACAATTCTCTAAAACCTAGTGTATAAAACAAATTTTTTCAAACTAAGGAGAAAATGAGAAACAACCTGATAGAAAGCTAGACAAAAGACTGGGAAAGGAAGTTTAAAAGGAGGAAGTCCAAATCTCTTATGAACTTTTAAAAAGATGCTCAGCCTCATTAGTAATTAGAAATATACAAAGGAAATTGAGGAGATTCCAGACCATGCCCACTAGATAATTATAGGTGTAAAAGACTGACCGTACAAAGTGTTGGTGAGGCTATGGAGGGCTGGGAGTGCTCACGCTCTGCTGTGGCCAAGTAAAGCTTAACCGGAACGATTCTGCTCCTGGGCTTATATGCTAGTGCAGTGCTTCTCATCCTGTTCTGCACATCATTCACGTGGACTTTAATGTGCAGCTGAATTCAGTGCCAGTGGAGATTCTGACTCAGTAGGCCGGGATTGGGACCTGAGCACCCACATCTCCCAGACGATGAGGATTCTGCTCCCCCATGGGCTACGCTTTCACTGGCACAACCTAGAGAACCCCTGGGACGTGTGCACCTGGAGGCACATGTAGGAGTGACCTTAGCAGCGTAGTCTGTAATAACTCCAAACTGGAGAAAATTCAGAGGTCATCAACAATACAATGATGAGGAAATTGGGATAAATGCATCCAAGGGGAGAGTATGTAACAAGAAAGGGAATAAGCTACATCTACGTGTAGAGACATTGGTGAGTTTTATCTAAACAGCACTGAGCATGAAAAGCAAAATACAAAAGTATTTTGGTAGATCAAGTTAAAAAAAAGGTAAAACTAAAATTTATCGTTTAATACCATTAGTAAATTTACTTTTAAAAGACAAAGAAATATTTGTAAGAAAAGTTGGGAAAATAGCTCTTGGGGGAGGGAGGTGAAGTACTTCGATAACCAAGCAAGGATTCTGGGGTGTGGCGCATACGTTGTTTCTCGTACTGTCCACTGTTGGTTAAATTTGTACATGTAACATGTTTTGTGGTCTTCTTTATGTATCTTACATTTCATATTAGTAGATTTTTAAGAGAACAAATTCACTAGGAAAGGCCATATTGTGTATATGTGCTGCTCAAGGCTTGGGAGTAGGAAATCTTAAGGTGACCAATTGACCCACCTGGCCCTGGGCTGGAGAGGTTTTCAGGATTTATGGATTTTCATCCTAAAACAGAGGCCATCTTGGGCAAATCAAAATGTTTGGCTACACAGAATTAAAAATACATTATCATCAGAGAAGCCGTGAAATACAAAGGATAGATCCTGAACATCTCATCAGTATCATAAAATTGTGCTAGGAAACATTACACGAGGAAGGCAGAGTTTTTCAACTCGGAGTTTAAAGTAAGAATAGTAAGGCTAATCCACTGGAGAACTTCATGTGGTGTTTCTAGTTATAGCAGCTAGGAAAGGGACACAGTGTTAAAAAAATTGTTATGATCCCTGACTACCCAGTCTTGTCTTGCCTGGCCAATCTTTCTGGATGTCATGGGCAACTTTTGGATTTTAACTGTGTTCTTCCATTTGCACCCTCCTGTCTGGCTATACAGTGCTCTGTACTAAGTTTCAGAGATCTCCAAAGAGTATTTGAGTGCCTTGCGAATGTGGATCTCAAGCCCTCAGTCCTCATTTTTACCATGGCTGTCCTCTTCTGAGGAACAGAAGAGTTTCCACCCCTGGCTAGATCTACTCATCATCCTTCAGTGTCTGGCTCAAGTGCCCATCATCTGTGAAGCTATTTCTGGACTTTCCTCCTAGAGTTGTTTCATCTCAGAGTGGACCTCCACAATGTGGATTCATTAAAAACTTAACCACAAAGTGGCAGTAAATTGTGTTTGTTTACTTTTCCCTATTAGACTTTGCACTTCTCAAAACCTGGGGCTGTGTCTTGTTCATCTTGTATTCTCAGCACTAAGCACATGCCTGGCATGTAGTAAGCATTCAGCATTTAGCTGCACCTAGGAAATATGAAATAAATACCTTTTGGGTTTGTGGATTATAAAATCAAAATCATGTATTGAACTGAAATACTAGGTAGAATAATTCCTTTGGCAGTGAAGAAAACCATACTCTGTTATTATCCCTATGGTTTAGTAAGTACAGTGTGGGACAAAAGTAGGTTTGCAATTGTGAGCGCGCAAAACAGAGTTCACTCTTATATTATTGTTTCTTTATTTATTATTGTGTTACTGTCCATACAAACAGCAGTTAACCGACTTTTGGTCCACCCTGTATTGTTTGCCTGATTGAGTGTGGCTGTGGTAAGTAACACTTCTGATTTTAAAAAAAGTAAAAAAAAATTAAAAACTAAAAGAAAAAAGTAAAATAAAGAGCAAGTACTGATCTGTAGGTTTCTGTTATTGAATATAAATGTCTTAGAATGTAAACCCCTCAAGGGCAGGTACTGTGTTGTATGTGAATTCCGCTAGGTAACCACCACACTTCTTATTCCTAATTTAAAAACTTACGTGCTTTCTCTCTCTCATACATATGACAAAGTGTGAGATAAATTTTATGGGCCAGTAGACATGTTTGTGTGCCCTAAATATATTTTTGAATCTATCCTAAATCAAGGAGAACTATTCATTACTGTGTCCTGACTCATAGGGAAACCAAAGTCAGTCATTCTTCAAATTTAATATCCTGGAACAATATCCTAGTGTTCTAAAATATTCTTTAAACCAATGAGAATCTCTGTTGTATGTGGATGATTGAACTTTGAAGGAGCTCCAAATTTTCCTGTGCAGTGCATGAGAAGGGTTTATAGTTTAGACGGATGAAGGCAATAACTGTTGAGATCACGGAATTTCAGTTCTTTGCTAAAGGGGAAAAAGAATACTTTTGTCATTCTTGACTGCTTGCAAAAGGTAAAATATTTCAATGCTTTTAAGTTGGAATTAATTTTTAGCAACTACTCAAAGAATCTATGCAATTACACACCAATGGGCATGAAAATGGATTTCCTATTTTATGGCCCTTCATTTTTTATCAGTTTGTGCTAAGCTATGTCCACTGGGAAATATAGTATCTATAAGGGATGTTTCTTTCAAGCATTTTATGCATATGAATCTTTTAAACATGAGGTAGTGAAACTATGCTGGCCAAATATAGTACAACTCTATGGCTTAAAAAACAAATAAAAGCTGAGGTGGTTTGACTTGAAGATTCACTGGGGCTTAAGCAGTTCTTCAAAGTGTCATTTATTAAATGTCATATTAATTATTTGTACCCTTTGTTCTGTAAAGTAAACCTATGTGAAAGAATTTTATGAAGGTGATTTTTCTCTGTATTCACTCTTTGGACCAATTCTTCTTGAATATGCACATGGAGAACTTATCTTTGTCTATAAACAGCCAAACTTATATTGTTGGTTAATTTATGTTCAGTGACTTTTGAACTAATATTCATTATACAAAAAATGCAAGATCTTATTTATTCCTTAATTTTCCTTTTTTAAAGGCAATTTCCAACCAGATTTGCATTCCCTTTTTTACACCTAAGGTAGTTTCTCTGGCATAAGTTTTAAAAATTGAAATTAATAGTTCATGACCATAGAAAATTATACATGTCATAGAATATTTTGCAAGCTCATCTAACTTAAGGAATAGAAGGCTGAAGCATAGAAATAAAGATAAATATTATGAAATTTTTTTTTGCTCGGTTTCTAATTTTTGGTTTAAATTCCTCTGTTGGGCAAAATTTGGTTTGGAAATATATTGGAGAAATATTTCAAAGACTGATGCATTTTCTCTAACTGTGTTAAAAAATGAGACCATTTAGTTTCCACTCATAAAAAGAAAAAAACACACAGACTATTAAAAAGTGTTCTTATGTTTTTCATTATCTTAATTACCCCCAATCATTTTCATTTAAGTGTATGTAAATTAAAGTGTTTTTCCACATATAACTTGTAAAACATGAATTTTTAAAATGGTGTTTATAAATCTTTTCAATTTTTAGTGTTTCTGGAATAGTACATAATTAAAAATAGATAGGATTTTGGATGTGAAAGTCTTAACTAAGGCAAAAGCCCTAAATGAAGATGGTATAGAGGTGGAAAATGTGGATAGAATTTAAGGAATCAAAGAGGAAAATAGTTAAACAAGAAAAGAGGAATTGCAAATAAGGAAAAATAGTAAAAGAAGGTTAAACCATAGTTTCATCTAATTTATAATGGGAGTATGTGGAAATCCCTCTTTTATCTATGTCTAATTGTAAATATGAGAATCAGATGAGAGTTTTATAGTTGTTATTATATTGGCATTACTTTGAAACTATATTAACTGAGGGATATAGATCAGCAATCTTGACATTGTCTTCAGTCCTTGAGCATAGTGTATGTCATCATGTCTTCTGTTCTTTCTCAGCAATGTTTTATACTTTGTAAATTATATACTTATGTAAAGTTTTACATATTATTTGTTAAATTTATCTTTAATAGTTTAGTTTTTTAAGCTATTGCAAATAATAATGATTTTTAATTCATTTTACTAATTGTTCATCGTACTATACACAGTAGAATAAATTGATTTTTTAAATTGCTTTATACACTGCAGCACTGATAAATTTACTTAACTAGTTCTACTAGTTTTCTTCCTGACTCATTAGAAATTTCTACATATACAGTCATGTCATTCTGATAAGGGTGGCTTTTCTTTTTTCTTCCCAAACTATGTGTCTTCTTTTGTATCTTTGTCCTGTTTTATTGCACTGGTTGGAAACCCCAGCACCATGCTGATTGCAGACATCCCGTCCTGTGTCATATCACAGGCTTAGGCATTCGCTGTCTCACTATCATGCATGATATTAGCTAGTCTTTTGTAGGTTCCCTTTGTAAGGATCAGGAAGTTTTCATTTTTCCCAGTTTGCTGTAAAATTTTTTAAATGATAATGCATGTTGAATTTTGTAAAACGTTTTTCACACATGTACTTAAATAATTATTTGATTTTCTTTCAGTATATTACTGTAGCAAGTTACACCAATTAATTTTCTTTTTTAAATGTTGTTCAGTTACTGTTGTCCCCATTTCCCCCCCATTACTCTCCCCCTGCCCTACTGACCCCCACCTCCCACATTCAATCCTCCCTGCACCCCTCGTCGTCTTTGTCCAGGGGTCTTTTATACGTGTTCCTTGACGACCCTTCCCCTTCTTTCCCTCATTATCCCCCACCCTCCTCCCCTCTGGTCACTGTCAGTTTGTTCTTTATTTCTATGTCTCTGGTTCTATGTTGCTCACTTGTTTTGTTGACTAGATCCCACTTATAGGTGAGATCATATGGTATTTATCTCTTACTACCTGGCGTATAGCATAATGCTCTCCGGGTCCATCCATGCTGTTGCCAAAGGTAGGCTTTCCTTCTTTCTTTACACCAATTAATTTTCATATGTAAAACCAACTTTATATTCTTGGGCCACACCTAATTGATCATGATATATTGTGCTTTTCATATATTGATGGATTTAATTTGCTAATATTTTGTTAAGGATTTTTGCCTCTGTGTTCATGAAGAACATGGGTGTGAAATTTTCCTTTCTTGTACTACCCTTGTCTGGCTGTGTTGTCAGGTTATAGTGGCTTTATAAATTGACCTTAGTTTCCTGGCTGTCCCCAAACAGCAGCCTGTCACCACCTTGCACTCAGGCAGTGTCTGGTTTGGGGACAGCTTTCTCTGGCTTCTTCTGCTCCAAACCTCCAAACCTCCAAACCTCAGCTATACCCACTGCATAACAGAGGAGGGCGCTCTCAGATTTCTTGCCCTGTCCCAACCTTTCTCATCTGCATTCAGTGGAAGCCTTTAAAAAAGAGCAGGAGAGTGGATGTGGACACCCCAGGTGTCTAGGCTTCCGAGGATTCTCTGCTATTTAGTGAGGCCACGTTTGGCCTTTAAAGGTTTACGAAAATTTCAGCCTTTTTCTCTTGCCTCCTTCTGGCGTGGTCATCTCTTCCTCCCATGGTTTGCCCAAGGCAAGTTGTTTTCTGTCTCCACTTGGAAGAGCTCGTCGACCTTATATTGCCCTTTGCCAGGTTGCTTGTGACCTCAGCTCTCTTTTTGACTAAACGAATTATTGTTTTGTAGACTGGCTGTGTTCTCATTGTTAGAGTGAGGGTGACTGTATATTTAAAGTGAAGGCTACATATCTTTTAGGATTTTGAAATGCTATTTCTTAATATTGCATAGAAAAGTCCACAAAATGGGTTTGACTTCCTTTCTCTCATTTCTTTGGCCCTGGGCTCAACTTCTTAGAATTTGTTTCCTGTCTTATTAGAAATAATACTAAATGAAAATGATATCCCAACTTAATCTAAGTTAAAAAGAACATACAGATAGTTTTTCGGTTGAAAGAGTAAAGGATCACGAGTTAAAAAACAGGGCTGGAATCTCAGGTAGCTGATATATTCTGAGCTTCAGTTTTATAAAATGGGATAGGTAATCCCTGTTTTATCTATTTCTCACTGGATGCGAAGCTAAAATAAAATGGTGTATATAGAAGCTATTTTTAACATGCTAAATAGATGTGTTCATACATAATTAAAATCTGATTTTTTGAAATGAATTTTCATCCTGATAGAGTAATACTGATAAGTTTATGGTCTTGGGGTGGTAGTCAGAGCATATTTTCTATACAGGAATAATTGAGAAATATTTAATGAGTACCTAGTACGTAAACTCTGTTGCTGGAGAGACACTGGTAAACATAGCAAAAGCTGTTAACCTTGTAGTGCTGATATTCTAGTGGAAAAGATGAACAATAAACAAGTTTCCGATGCTCTGCTTTACTTGAGGAACATTCTGTCCTAGGATTTTACAATGTTTTCAACAAAAATGCTGTTTGACTTGCTTAGATGAGCTTCCTTCCTTGACTCTATTGTCTAATTCTATTCCTCCTTTTTTTTTTTTAATACCAGATCCTGCCAGATAGAAAAGTATTTTATTCATATTTTGCTCTGTGGCCTGCTCTCTTTTCCTGATGATTAGCTATTTAATTCACACTTTTTGTGACTTAACATGTATGTATATTGGAATAAACATATGAAATAATTTTATTATAGGAAGCATAAATATATACAGAAATAAATAAAGTAGGGTAACGAATGCACACATACCCATCACCCAGCTTCTCTAAGGAGGAACTTGTGGCCATTTCACTCATGTACTCCCTCAGTTCCCCTGTCAGCTTCGGTTATTTGAAGCAAATTCCTTGGTAGTTATTCATAGATATTTTTTCAGTTTTATTATAAGCTTTAAGGGATCTCATTTTAAAGCACAACCAAAATATCATTATTTCATCTAAAAATTAGTAAAATTGATATCAACTAATATCCAGTAATTGTTCAAATTCCACATTTTTGGTCATATTTTGATAAAGGCTTTATTCAAATGGAGATAGAGTCATTACATCCTTTTGGTTCCATCTTTTACAGGGATAAGGTGTTTATTATAAGTATCCACAATGGAAGTAAAGGTGCCACCTGAAGTTTTTAAGACAAGGGGATGTTGATTAAAGGTGTTTTTTTTTTAATGCTTTGAAAACTGAGCATACAAAATGCCCTGCTAGGTGTATAAGAATATAAATAGATTTTAGATACCTGTCAGGCCTTATAAATAAGTTACCGTCTTGTGGCTACGTTAAAACACAAGAAAAGGTGGTCCGCCACACAGGCAGTGGGCTGCGTTCTGTCCAGTGGTGGACAAGCAGTTCCTCGCCTCATGGGCGTCCATGTTGCTGTGTCCCATCAGGGAGGAGGTTGCAAGGCACACTTTTCTTGACACTGAAGAGTCAAACCATGGAAAATTAATTACATTTTTAATAATTAGAGTGGATTCAAAGTTATTTTTGTAATCATGTTTGTCACATTCCTTTATGAGTAACAAGACAGAGATAGGGCTTGGCCTTGAGCGTCTGAGGAGTTTGGGAAGGTGGAGACTGGTTAGGATGTGTCATGAGGGTGTAATAGTCAGGGTTCTCCAGAGAAACAGAACCAGTAAGACCCTTCTCTCTCCCTAGAGGTATAGATGGACATATAGGTAAACATATTTATATCTTTTGTCTCCTCCATATATGTTTCTTAAAGTCACTCTCTCTTTCTCTCTCTCTACCCCCCAATGACAGGGAGATTTATTTTATGGCTAGCTCTTTATCTATGGAGGGGCAAGCAAGGTCAAACCTGCAGTGGGGGCTGTCAGGCTCAAGACCAGGCAGAAGACGATGCTGCAGCTTGAGGCTGAAGGCCGCCGCTGGCAGAATTCTCTCTTCAGGGAAGGCCAGTCTCTGTAAGCCCTTTAACTGGTTGGATGAAGCCCACCCACATTAGGAAGGGCAATCTGCTTCACTCAGAGCAGACTTAAATGTTAATCTCATCTAAAAATACCTTCACAGCAACATCCAGATAAGTTTGACAAATATCTGGACATTGTATCCTAGACAGGTTGACACATAAAATTAACTACCATAGGTAGAGAGAAATGGCATTAGCAAATGATTGGGACTTCCACACTCTTTTTGGTTAAGGCAAGTAGAACACTTTAACTAGAGGAAAGATTCATATTTGGGCATAGTAGGTAGCAAACTGAAAGATAAATTAATAAATAAACTTAATTTTGTCCTCAATTATTCTTAAAGTTGCTGCTAAATAATACATATTATGTTTCTGAAAAGAATCAAATTTTGTTGAATTTGATCTGTTGATGTGTAGGAGTCAGAAGACAGAGCATCTGTGAAATGTTTTATTAGTATAGTCAATGGAAACAGGGTCCACATGGCTACTGAGCTTTGTAGATAAAATTTAACATATTAATATTCAGATTTTTAATCATTCACTCAGAACTTAGATTTTATATTTTTAACAAGGAGAAACATTTATGTTTTATCTTTGCTTCCTTTCTGATGATGATTGAAAGGACTGAAAAGAACAGGTAGAAATTGGCTAATCCTTAAATCCAATAATTGCTGAATGTTAATCATCATAATGGAAAGTTCTTGTTAGCTTATTTCACTAATCTTGTTGGTTATATTTATATGTGGTATTTGCTGTAGCTTTATGGACTTGGTCTTTGTGAATCTCTTTGTACTTACAGGAATTTTCAGTTTAATTCTCTACAGTACTCTGCCTGTGATTTTGTTAAGTTGCCAGCAACCATATATGGTCTATACCTTATGTAGTGACAAGTTAGCTCTCTCCTAGCTATATGACTAGGAGAGTAGAACAGAGTGGAGTAAGACATTGGGAATAAATATACAGACATAAGCAGAGCTAAAGTGTTCTTCTGTAATTACATTTTGGTTTTTGTCACCAAAATCTTACTTCCTCCCTTGAATGTATTGCCTTAATGAGCTGTTAGTAAAGATAATGATGCATTAATGAACTTCAATCTTTGGACAAGCCAATCATCAAAGACAGATGGAAATAACTAAAATTAAAAATCTTCCATAGGGAATTAGATTCTTGTTTTTATTTTCTAAAAAGACCAGCTGTTTCCAGAATTCACACAATAATTCTAGCTCATGTATAACCTGTGAATAAATAAAATACCAAAGATTTGCGACAGAACATTCTGTAGATAGGTTTTGTTTACCAAAGCTCAATCACCCTTTAATATTACAGAGCAAATGTATCTCTAATAGAGATCTTCTGGAAAGCCAAGTGCTCATGTCAGACCCCTTATAACTCAGAGGGAGTGGCATGCGCTATACCTCTAGTGATGGGGCACCTGTGTGAAGGCGTTATGGCAAGTCTTCCCCGCCCCCCACAGTCATTCTGTGACCCAGATTTCTCAACACTGGGATTAGTAGCCTGCTTTGGAGAGAAGTGGAGGAGTTGCTGACTCTGCTTCTGTCCATTCACTTAGCATTGAAACTGTTAAAATGTAATATTTGATTGTGTCACATTGTTTCCATTTGGTGTGAAGACCAAACTGGGCAGACTGGGAGCCAAATGTGTTCACCGTGGTTACCCTCTCCTGTCCCACTCAGATGTGCCTGTCTCAGCTCGTGCACTGGTTCCTAACTCAATCCTCTAAAGCTCAGGAAACAGATAAGCCATAGGTTAAGTCCTTCAGCAACTGGCATTGAAAAAGAACCCAGTTAGGATAGTTTTCCTCAAAAGGTGGCCATACGTGAGTCAGATACTTAGGATGTATGAACCCCACATTCAACCAAGTCAGGGCAAAAGAAAAGCATGCAGGCAAAATTTTGATCAAACCAGAAACTGTCACTTTCAGCATAGTAGTATATATATATATATATATATATATATATATATATATATATATATATATATACATTCATTTTGTTTTTGGATGTTTTGTTATAATTAAATCATAAGATGCATGACATTTTCCATTTTCTGTATTATAATTATCTTGTAAAAATCCTCATAAGCAAAATTTTTCTTTTTATAAAATAATCCAGCGCACTTCCACGCTGTAATGTACTTAACCAGTCTTCTATTACTGGACGTTTGTGTTGCTGCCAATGTTGCTGTTGTGCTGTGGGCTCCACAGACCACCTCCAGGCTTGGTGCTTTGCCAGGCGGACTCATGGGACTCAGTGTGTAGTTATATTCACACTACTATATTCAGTAGCTAAGGTTTATTACAGTGAAAGGATACAAAGCAAAATGAAGGAAGGGAAGAGGCACATGGAGTGAAGTCCAGAGCAAACCAGGAGCCAATTTTCAAGAGTCCCCTTGCAGTGAGCCACACGGATGCACTTAATTCTTCCAGCAACGAGTCACAGCATGTGTGAAGTGGTGTCTATTGGAGAAACTCATGAGAGATTGCACTCAAGGCTTTGACTGGGGGATGGTGACAGAGGCATCCTCTGCTTGGCATGTTCCAATATTCTTCTGCAAAACAATATTGTTTGCACAGTTTAGACATAGTGATGCGCCCTTATCTTTTAGGAAAGTCTTACATTGGTGAAGGGAACTGTTTACCTGCCAGGTTTCCAGTGCCAGTTAAGGGAGAGCTTTGCAAGGCTGTGTTTCTAAGAAATCAGTCTCAAGTATACAGTCTGCATAATTAACTCGTTTGCATAATTATTACAAATAGCTCTATAATAAACATTTTTGTTAAAGAATCTTTTGGCCTATTTCAGATCATTTCCTTATGGAAGGAACCGCTAGATGGATGTTACAAGAAAGTATGAATACTAAAAGCCTTCTCTTACTGACAACTTGACTTCCGAAATTTTCATTTTCATCAAGCACGGGGGAGTGTGGCCACCAAAACCGTGACTAAAATAGTTACGATCCATATGGTCCAAACATCAATATATAATAAACCTGAAAGAATTAATTTAAAAAAACTTAGAATTATATGAGACAAAAAATTACTTTCTCCTGTGGGGGGGAGTGAGTGGAGAGTGGCACATTTCCACTGAATTATCACCCCATATCCACTATCCCCTTGGACCTCTGTCTTTCTTTTTTCTCTTTTCTTTTGCCTATAAACATAACATCCATGTCATCTGTAAAACGTGCACAATCCACCTCATTTTAAAATGCATGTGCTCCACATTGTTAGCACACGTTCCGGACCGGGCGTCGCGGTTTCCAGAGGACGACCCAGCGCACCAGGCGCAGCCCCGCCCCGCGGCAGCACGCAGTCCGCTGCCGAGCCGGGGCTGTATTTGCCGGGGTGCTTCCTGGCTCAGATGGCCGGGGAGCTGCCACCCAGAGGCGTTTTCAGGTCACGTCCTCACCCAGCCGCCTCTGCGTTGCAGAAGCGAAGCTGTGACAGTTCTGGTACCTGGATCTTTTCTCGAAGTTCATCAAGAATCTTTACTTTCTAAGCCAGAGATGCAAAGTTTTCCAAAGCTGCTGCGACACAGTAGACGGCCTCTGACATCCTGGGAAGGGAGTATGAGATACATTTGGACTCTTTAAAGAGGCTGTGGTTCCCATCCACCCCACAAAAGTACATTGAGGGCAATGTAAAGAAAACATTTATTTTTGTGTATATGTTAAAAGGAGTTTAAGTAGTGTTTTCTTCTCGTAAGTATGAAATGTCATTGTTAGGAAAGAAAAGTACAATTTAGTCTCAATCTCATGCCTCCCTGGAAGTTAATGTCCCTAAAGTTCTGTGATGCTCTCCCAGAGTTTGCTTTTCTACATAATTTTGTCTGTTTTTACCTAAAATTATATAGCCTATTTTAAATATGCTTTTCTCTAAAATGTAGTTAATTATAATTATTTGCAGAAAAGTTGGAAAATATAGAACACTATCATAAAAGAAATTACAGTCCTTTAAGATTCCAACCCACAAATACTCATTGATAAATTCTGGGCATTTCCTACAATCTATTTTCCAGGAAAGGAAAAAAATACACACACACACATACACACACACACACACACACAGATATAGTGGTTAAGCAACAGAGTGCAATAGGAACACTCAGAGATTGTTCCTATGATATAAAACATGTCATAATTCAGGTGATTCAATCTGAATATTTAAAAAGGAGAAAAGTCACTATTTAGGTTCTGTGAAAGTTAAATAGCCATTGTATTGTTCTTTATTATTCTTGTCTTATTTACTGGGTCTCTGGGTACATGTTCCAAACATTTAGCCATTGTAAGTGCATGACAGACATTAGTTATTGGTTTGGATCATAATAAACTAAAATTACATTTGAAAGGCCATTTCATTTAAACTCTGAGTTCAAGTTTATACTTTAGGAAATAATTTGTTTGTTCCTGGGAAAGTAGAATAAGCAGAAAAGAGACTATGAGGTGAAGCCTGGCCGGACTAAGCTTTAAGTCCTGACAGAATCTGTGTGACTGCATGTGGTCCTACTCGAACTGTGCACTGGCTCCTAGGGGAATGGCTTGTGCTGTTATACCATGACTTCTAAATTCTTTCATCCTTAATTTTGATTCATGTCTTGCTCTTCAGATAAGTGTTTGTCTAAGTAAAAAAAAAGTCAAGAATTTTCTGATATTTTCAGGGTGTTGGCATATTTGAGAATGCATTATTTTTCTGGCCTTTATACACTGAAGACAGTTTGGTTATAAAATTTTTGTTTCACATCTTTCCTTTTCCTGAAAGTTTGGTTGGTGATGTTCTACTACTTATTGGTTCTTTGGCTGTTACTTAGAAGAAATTTGGGAACAAACATAGTCTTACACCTTTGAAATGTTTTCTTTCTAAATATGTATGAATATTTTTGTATTTCTAGAATTTAAATTTTCTTATTCTTGTGATTTAGCAGAATGTACTTGTATACAAACCTCTTTTAATTAATTTTTCCTAAAAAACTAATGAACCCCAATACTGAGAAGCTGCACATCTGTTTTTTTAGCTCAGGAAATTATTATTCAATAGTGTATGTTTTCTTTATTTCTGATTGTTCTGGTTTCATCCTCAGTAATGTGTATGACTCCATTGATGGATATTTATTCTTTTCTCTTCTTTAATCTATAATCTTCTCTGTTGTAATTTTCATCTTTGGATACTTTTCTTCTGTATTTTAGGAGTGCTTGCCAAATCCAGTCATTTAATATTCTGTACTGTCTCTAACATCCCTATTAATTCTGAAGTACATTTTAATTCTGCCACTATGTCTTCAGATTTCCTGTATTTCTGCCTTTTTAAAAACTCTCATTTCAATTTTTATTTACAATATTATTATTTTTTAAAGTTTAGTTTATTTCCTCCTTATTGCTTTTAAAGAGTTGGTCCACTGGCACAGAAAAATGTTGCCATTCTCACTGTCCACTAAGTGTCCACTGGCACTCAGTGCTCTGAGCCTCACCAGCCAGGGCTTGATTCCTTTTGGAGGCTAGGGAAGGATCTGTGTCTGTCTGTCTGTTTGTTTTTGCTTTTTCTTCCTACCAAATACTGCTTGTATTTGTGATCTCTTCCTCAAATCTCTCCAGCCTCTGGTTTCTGTATCAGATTTCCTTCTCCTCTTCTGTAGTGAAGTCTCTTGTAAGGACACGTGCGAGTACATGGAGGGCCTGCCTGGATAATTGGTGATTCTTAATTTAATCATCTACACAGTTTCTCTTGCCATAAAAGCTAACATTTACAGGTTTCAGGGATTAGGACATGATTATCTTTGGGGCCATTGCTCATTCAGTCTACCACAGGGACCTTGCCCCTTGTGTCACCGTCATATGTCCTTCAAATTCAGTGTGACCTGGGTTCGCAGAACCACTCTCCCAGCTCTCTGAACCTAGGCAGGTGGCTTAGTTTTGTTTTCTCCTCTGATAAACTGGGGATAAACTCAGCATCCGCCTTTTGAGGTTATTGTGCAGGTTAATGTATGTAAAGTATTTAGCAATCCAGGTTCTCAATAAATGTTTGTGAGCATTGCCAGGACGAATGCAAACCCCATGTGTTTACTCTGCCCTGAATAAGGAGAAATCGATGCACACAAAATGAGTGATAGCAGATAGAACACGTGGGTTTTTCTCAACTCTGCCCTACATTCGCTTGGGTCATCTATTACTTTTTTCAGTTGTGTGTTTGATGAGCAGGAGTCAATGCCCACTTCTCCACCTAATTCTCAGTAACCTGCAAACATCCTCTTGGAACAGTCTGGCTCTGCTGAGCTAGGGACTTTCCTATTCCACTCCTTCATTCTTTATTACATTTAGCTATTCAGCACATAAAAATTACAACACCCGTTATGCGTTGTTATAAAGTCCTGCCAGTCTCTCCCTCTGAACGGAGCTCTTTCCTTCCAATAGAACTATTAAATCCTGGCACTGCTACAGTCAGGATTACTTCCTTTTCTAGCTGTTTTTTTAAAGTTGCACTGTCCAAGTGGATCGGGATAGATGAGGGTGCAGAGAAGGAACTGGAGCTTCAAAATACAGCACCTTCATTATGGAGAAATGTTTTTTGTTCTTTATTTTTATTCCTTGGGGGGTATTAAGACTCTAACTTCTTTCATGAGGGGTGGGGTTTTTATTATGCAAAGGTCATTGATTGTTTTCCTCAATTCAGCATCCTAATTAAAGAACATTTTTTCCTCATCTGCAAATTGGTGGGTGCTTAGACTTAGTTTTTTGTGACCTTAAGATTTCCGTCTTTCTCCTTAGAGCTATGGTGTTTTAGTGAGGCTGTCGGGGTCCTGCCTTGAGCTGAAATTAACAGCCACACTGAGCCAGAAATCATGATTTTCTTTGAACGTTTTTCATTCAGTATGAGCTTGGGAGCATCTGCTAAACTTGCTCAAATACGTGGCAATTCAGAAAGGTATTATGCAGTTATGTAACGATAATGCCACTGTTTTGTATTATATCCTAATCAGAATAAAGTTCTTGTATATATATATTTTAACTCACATTAACCTTATCCTGCTTTATTAGACTGGCCAAAAAGTTTCTTTAGTTTTTTCTAAACAAACGATGGCTCTAATAATGCCTGGTTGTCTTTAACTTCATTCAAAACAATTTTGTTAGGTTGTATTGTGAAAGCTGTCATATCAGTGTGCATTTAAAAAAAATCAAAATTGGTGAATTTTTGTGCAGCCATTTTAATATTGAAGATGGAAAAAATATGCAACATTTTCACTGTATTATGCTTTATTATTTCAAGAAAGATTGAAACACATACACACAAGATTTGTGCAGTGTATGGAGAAAATGTTGTGACTGATTGAACGTGTCAAAAATGATTTGTAAAGTTTCTTGGTACTATTGCCGTTTTGTCCAAATAACTGTTTGGTGTGGGGCTGTCTTATGCATTGGAAGACGTTTAGCAGCACCCCTGGCCTCTACCCACTAGAAGGCAATAGCAGGAGATAGCCGACATACTTAAAATATCCACATCAATAAAGTTATTGGTGAAAATGAAAAACATGTCTTTTATTTTATGGAAAAAACTAAACAGACTTTCTGGCCAACTCAGTAGTATTTGCTTTGTTTCTACAAACAACTGATCTCAACAGATAGCCAGGAAAAGGATTAAAGGTATATCTTACTTGCCGTCACTTAGCACACATTTTAAAATATTAAAAAGACATAGTTCAAAAGGAGTTATCCACGTTTCTTAGATTTCTTAGGCCATAATATTTGGGAGCCATGAATATTATCTGGTATCCGGTAGATATACAGTCAGCTCACTGAAAATTTTTACTGAATCCTTTTGGAAATAGCTCAATATAAACAAGTGAAGGAAGGTAGATAGTTTGTCATTTTAAAGTACATATTGTTCATTTTTGACTATAAATTAACAATATGAATTGATTTAAATGGACATTTCAGTCACCGAATCTAAAATCTGAACTGATATAACAGATGGAATTCAGCTGCCCAAGCAGGCTTCTGGGGTTTGATTATTCAAGTGATTAAGATGCTATTTGTCAACTCTAGTTTACCACCCCTTTTAATTATATAGATAATCAGACCAAGAACTGCTAATTCTGTCTCCTAACTATTAATTGTTTGTAATTACCTACAGATTAAAACTGCATGTGCAATTAACTTAAAGAATTAATTATTACAAGGGAATTGATAAAAGGGAAACAACGAGCTTGGCATAAAAGAGGCTCTCGGGACCGGGGGCCACTGAGGCCAGTGGTGGCTTGGGCTCTGTCAAGTCCTCGTAAAGATACATCACACTCTCATTGGGGCTTTTCCAGCTCTGTGCCAGGCAGCTGCATACACTATTTCTGATGGACATTTGGTTTCTGAAACAGTAAATTTGAAAAAGTTGACTTTTATGGTTTTTGGATCTTCAGTTGATATTAAGGTGACTTGGACCAACCTACCCATTTGCAGTAAGGAGGAAATGCTTGTCACTACAAAGAGTACAGAAGTGGAGACTATCTTAACTAGCTAGGAATTCTTCCTCCCTCCCTCCCTTCCTTCTTCATTCTCATGGCAGTATCGCTGTACTGTATGATCTTACCAGTTTTTAGTCAAACATCTGAGTAATTCAAGTTTCCTAAATAATGATGCTTATTAGATTTGAGATATCTTCCAACTGTGTAAATAATTGGCTCATTGTTAACTATGTAAATTTGAATAAAAATGTGAAATAAAATAAAAAGCCACCTCCAACTAAAATATGTTTGAAAACTATTGCCATTATAAACATTATGATGATGCCAGAAAGTGAGGGAAGATGGTCTGGTGAAAAATAACATTTGGCCCCTGAAAAAAAAGTAGAACTAAAAAAATTTTTTAGGGCTTTTCCATTTCTTCAGATATTTATGCCAGTTGCGTTGTATTGGATCTTTCACTCAGCAGTTTTGATGATTGTCCTTTCAGTAAGTGCCAAATTGGTCTAGAGGCATACACTGAACATATGCTTGGGGCACAGCATTGCATTTAGTTTTGGGGGGAATACAAAGCAAGTGAGACTTCTAAGTCTAGATAGGAAAATAAGATATGCAGAAGACAACAAAATAACATGAGCTAGCAGTGTAATAATATTTTTCAAAAGGACTATAAATAAGTATTGAGGAAATGAAAGACAGGAAGACATCAATAGGTAGTTATTTAACTTTTTTTTTTTTACATTCAAGATTAGCAACTATTTAGCTAATGTCTCCTTGTTAATCTGATAGAACCATCTTGGCTCCTTTCCAAATTCTGATATTGTATTTTCCCCATTTGTTTAATCTCAGAGTATTTTATTCTTACTGCTAGTTCCCTCTCTCTATCTCTCTCTCTTTCTCACACACACACACACACACACACACACACACACACACACACACCAGGCCACTAGAATTCGGAGTCTTTATTTCTCTGTGGCATTATCTGTTAGATTGTTGGTTCCCATGAAGGGTTTGTGAAGATTTAGTTTGATGTATGACTGGTATTCTTCCAACTATCAGCTTATAACTTTCGACTGACTTTGAGGAATAAACCAGAATTTGTGGCATGTCACCTTCTGTGCCTGGCTTCTGAGGAGGAGTCATTAGCATAACATCAGTGTGTGAATGATTACCTTGAGGATTTTAGTGGAGGCTTTACTGCTTCCTGTAGTGGAAAAGTTATAGCTATATTTTCTAGCCTGATACCTATAGACGGAAGAAAATAATACATGGCCTTCTAGAGTACGTGAGTCTGTTTTGTGGGTAAACAAGATAAAATATTTGAAATGCTCCGGACTCTTTTGGCAAAATAAGTTGTATAACATTTAGTGTCATTTTGGATTGGGCTCTTTAGTGATCAGGAAGATTTCTTTTGCTTGTGAGATTTGACCTCCTGAGGCTAATTCTTGCTTACCAGTGTTTAGATAGCTGGCTTAATCACATTGCTAATGAACTAGAAGCCCAGAGAAGTTCCAAGTAAGATCTTGCCCTGGAATAGCTTATACATTTAAAAAGGAGATTGGCAAGAGAGCCTAATTATCTAAAATATGTGAAACAGTTATTGTAGAAGTTCATTAAGGGAGGTGGGTGGGCCAGGGATAGACTTAGTGAGTCAGAGTGCTTCAAACTAGTTAAAAAAGCTTCATAAGAGCTGTGAGGACTAGCACATTTCTAAGAACTCTTGTTTATAAGAGTTCTCAAAGTATAACATGTGTGGCCTTTCCTTTGCTCTCCTCTTCTCAGATACAAATATTTTCAGGTTCTCTAGAATATTCCCATTATTGACATTTAATTCCATTATAAATTTCATTCATTTATTTTAAGTTGTGACTGAAATAGACAATTTATTATGCAGCCTCTTCTAAAGATTTTGCCTTTTGGATAGAGGGCAGAAACTCTTTTTGACTGAAATGGAAGAAATACCTATAACATTAAGATGGGCTAGGATGTGTATGTGTGATTTGATTATGATATCCCTGAGAGAGAATCACATTCTATATGTTACTACTCTGCCTTCTTGTGAGACACTTAATTTATGATCTGAAAATAAATTAAAACAAAGAAGTGAAAGAATTTTTTACTTTTGAGTTTTCTTTAAATTTATATGAAATTAACCTGTCCATGGATAACTGTAGTAAATTGACAGTTTCAGGAAAGAATATATGTATATGAATAGGTATTAGAAAAAAAGTAAAAGTAGTTTGATTCATTTGGATGGAAGAATTGAACTGAATTTTTCCCTTTTAAAAATGATTCATGTATCTGAGAAATAAACAAATCTTACATCTCCTTCTCATTAAGAAAAAACACAAAACAAAAAACAGTTTCTCCAGAAATCCCATGTAACAACTGGCACAACGCAGAACCAACATGGGGGTATATGCGGGCTAAACTTTTGCCCTTCAATCTATTACCATTTAAGCTAAAATACTTTTAATAATTTTATTTACTTTGCAGTTTAAAAACTTGTGTGCCTTCATAATAAATTTGAATTTTTTAAAAGTATTTCCATTAACAGGGAAAGAGTTTTCTGTTTATTTTTTAAGTGCTAGTCACAAATATGACTTTGCTTTAAGCCTCTTTGTTCTCAAAGAGCAAGGAGTTAGAAGGAGGAGCCTATTAATTTTCTGATGGGCACACTGTCTGCAATAAAAGCAGGAGGGCTTTCCTGTATGAGGAAGTCAGTTAATTGAAGTCTCCCTCTCTGCAATGCTATCACTTCATTTCTTTCTGATTAGATGACAAGATGTGATTTTAATACAGAATAATGGGGCCATAAAGATGATATACTTTCCTCTTTGTAATATTAAGCAGTATAATCAGTGTGTACTTTTCCTGGATAAATAGTGTGTTAACCTGCAATGATATTTCTAACAGACAAAGCATTCTGCAATTGGAGAGGAACTGTGTCAATGAGGTCTTCCCGCGGGACTCATGACTCCAGTTTGCCTAGTTTCTCTGGATCCTCATTTCCGGAATATAGTGCCGTAAGTGTTTGTAAAACTGGATGTAGAGTTGAGTTATCATTTTCCTGGCAACTTGTTGGGTTAATTTTGATATTATGTGAAATTTTTACTGTGGACCTATTTTAGTCCTAAAATGATTCCTTATTAAAATTCATCTTTTTTTTTTCTGAAGCACTGTTTTAGTTCTGTTATCGTATCTTATATAAACCTTTTTGATCACCTTAATTCCTAAATATGTGTATTAATTTTTATTTCAAGAGCACTAATAGCCAAAGTAATAATCTCAACCATTTGCCCCAAATGTGGTAGCAACTATTTTCATAATGGTACTTAGAATATCAAGAAAATATTATGGAGGTCAGTGGTCCTCCATGAAGACACTTGTTAGGACCATGACAATTAGAGGACTAAAAAATCCAAAGGCAATTTCATGAGCGCATATCGATGGTTTCTCAATGAGGGCTTTCTAAACAAGAACATCGGAATCTATGACTTGAAAATGGAATCAGGGCTTCACCTTAAGTTCATCTGTTCATCAGAGCAAGTTCTAAGGTATCTGTATGTAAATGGTAGAGAAAACTTGTGATTCTGACATCTTGAGCAATAATTTCTTAAAATATTGCAACATGCTATTTTATGACATCATGACACTGTGTCTGTATTGATGTCTAAATTCATTGCATCTCCCTATGTGTTCTGTTGTGGCTATGAATGTATCTGTCTCATCCTTTCTACCTTTTTCTCTTTTTATATCACTATAATATTTTTCTTCTTGAATTGTCATTTGTATTGGTATGCATGGGCTGCTATAAAAAATACCAGGGACAGGGTGGCTGACACAACAGAAATGTACGTATCGAAGTTCTGATGTCTTCAAGTCCAAGATCAAGGTGCTGGCAAGGCTGGTTTCTCAGGGGCCTCTCTCTCCATGGTTTGTAGGACCTGCCTTCATGCTGTGCCCTCACATGGGTTTTCCTGTGCATGTTCCTGGTATCTCCTCATCTTTTTATAAGGACACTGGTCATATTGGATTGAGCTCTACCCTTATGACCTCATTTAATCTAATTACCTCTTTAAAGCCTCTATCTCTAAATATAGTCACATTAGGTGTCAGAGCATCAACACATGACATTTGAGGAGGCAACATTCAGTCCGTAATACCATTAGATAACTGAAATATATTTAATAATTATTTTTTCTATCTATTACCTAGTTCTATATCTACCATTTAAACAAACAAATAATTGAGTTTTATATTTTCCTGTAAAGTAAACATTTTGAATTATGTCATTTAACTTATACAGCTAAATTCTTTGTAAGTAAATTTATAAAAGCTAAATTGTTACAACCCTGTTTCAGGAGAAGGCATTATATGAATAGTATTAAGGAATATTATAAGAATTTTGACAAGGAAATTATATGAATATTATGTTTCTCAAAATGCTAACAGTCTTTGTACTCTTCTACTTTTAGAACATGTTAATTAATCACAGCATAGACAGTTACCTCCAGTTAATAGGATATATATTTCCAATGCATGTATGTCCTTAACAAAAGTAATACATGTAGAAGGTTGTTTTCTTATCTTCCTGTAAAGGTGAAAAAATGAATTGCTTCTTCTAAGACTTCCAGCTCTGCCCTGTTTTATGCTAACAATTTAGAGACTGCTCTTAGCTGTGTAAATAAGTACACTGAACATATTTCTTTGGGGAATATATCTGGCAAGAATAGACTTGATTGTGGAGAGCTCTGAATGCAAGATTGGGGACTTCATTCACTGCTGTGTGAGAAATTAGGAGTACAACGGCTACTAACCATGGCTTTGGCATAGTAGATTATGCTGTGGGTATGTGCACCTGTCTACAGATTTTGGAGTGGACGGAAATGGAGATGAGGTGAGATTAATGGGCCTTTGCATCAGTCTAGTTAGAGGTTTGTACCTTATACTTGCAAACCAACTATCTCGTGGTAAGGAGAAGGAGTAATTTTCCATCCTTTAAATTTTTTTCCTGCAGCTCACTGCATTTTAATTCTTCACCATTGGATGTCTAACTGGCTTATTCACTAAGGATTTCCCTTTTGTGTATCTCTTAAAATAATAACACTCCTAGAAGGAATCAAAAACCAAGTTCCAAGTAAACCCTTTCTTATATTTTTTATTGTGGTAAAATATACATAACACAAAATTTACCATTTTAACCATTTTAAAACATACAGATTGGTGGCATTAAGTGCACCCATATTATTGTGTGATGATCACCACCATCCATCTCCAGAACTTTTTCACTTTTGCAAACCAAAACTCTGTGCCCATTAAACACTTCCCTTCCCCCACCTGCTGGCAGCAAACATTACACTTTCAGTCTCTATTGTTTTTATTTGTCCTTTTGTGACTGACTTATCTCACTTAGCATAATGTCTTCCAGGGCCACCCATGTTGTAGCATGTGTGAGAATGTCCTTCCTTTTTAAAAAGGCTGAAAAGTATCCTATTGTATGTATACACCATACTTTATCCATTTACCTGTCTATGGACACCTGAATTGCTTCTACCTTTTCGATATTGTGAATAATGTCACAATGAACATGGGTGTACACGTATTGTTTGAATTCCTGCTTTCACTTCTTTGGCTATATACCCAGAAGTGGAAAACATGAACCATATTGCATTTCTACGTTTACTATTTTGAGGAATCATCGTATGATTTTCTTCAGTGGCTATACAATGTTACATTCCCACTAGCAATACACAAGTGTTCCAATTTCTCCACAGCCCCATTAACATTGCATTTTCTGTTTTCTTGATAATACCCATCCTAATGGATGGGAGGTGGTAAGTAATCTTCACATGAATTTTTTCAATCAATCCAGAAGAGAAAAACTATTTGGGAAAAGTGAGAATGTGGATGCTTGCATTATTAAAACACAAGTGGAAACAGAGAACAGAAAATCCTACCACTGATTGTAGGAGGAAAAAAAATATAACATATTCTTTCAAAACACTCTTTATAGCTTAGCTGCTCTTCTCAACATTTTAATTTGCTCTTATAAAGAAAGGTTAATATGGATATGCTTTCTGTAGGCTAAAAAGACTGAGGACTGAAGTTCTTGTTTTCTTTTTAATGTATTTTGTATGCTTACATGTTTTTAGGTCTAACTAAATAATAATTTAATGTTATCTGTCTTTAGTTTTAATGCTTCATTTCTGCAACTGCAGTCTTACTGTACTAGAATTGTATAATAGTTTCTAGTTCTTTAAAGCAATGGCATATAGCCCTCTTAAACTTCTTTATGTTAAGTTACAGAAACTGCATCCTGAAGTTACTAATGCTACTTTTTATGGCTTCTGAAGTACTGAGATATTTATAGCCTTAATTATCTTGAAAGGTAATATTTATCCAAGAGAAGTGAGCACTCATGAGCAAAATTTTTCATGTATCATAAAAATGTAATATTACATTACCATAATATAGGAAAGACCACCATCTCCAACTTTTTATCACAATTTCATTTCATAACTCTTCCTTAAAGGTTTGCTTACTTTATGATAATTTATAAAGCAATCTTGAAACCCACGACCTGGAAGACTGTAGTTATGTAAAAAAAAAAAAATCAAAACACCGGTATTTATTAAAATCTGAGATGGAAAATTAATGTATTTATCAGTGCATTAAAATATGCTTTTAAAATAGGATAAAACAAGTATCGACAGAAGTTTGGATAAGTAGTTAATTTCTAGATAATATTTGAAGCAGGAGAGAGTACAATGCGTCTTATTCATCAGTTGTCAATAAGGGAAAGCTCAGCTCGGTGAGAGGTGAATTTCCAATGTTGCAGTGGTTCTAGGGGTCAGGGAGATTTCCTTGAGCGACTCCACCATTTGGCGATGTCCTAGAATGGGGAAGCGGTGACAAGCAGGGAGCGCCTGAGTGGGCGTCGTGCGTGGAGCGGTGGTTACAGGGCTCAGGGCGAGTGGGTGGACGGGGAGAACAGCTGCAGTTGTCTGAGCGAGCGGGGCAGAGTGCACTTCAGGAACTGAAGGAAGTCCGGGGTGACAAAATTCCAGCATGCAAGAGGGGAAGGGGCAAGGTTCAATTCAGGCTTCCTCGTCACGGGGTCCCTTGTAGGAAGACCGTGGATCACTTTATCTTCTTAACCCCGGTTGAAAAGAATTTGCCTAATCTTGACACTGTCAAGTAATGGATTACAAGCACATAGAATTTGATTTAATACTTGGTTACATTATAAATTGTTTTGCATTTCAAAAACACACTGTGAGTCCTCTGGGCCTTAAGCGTTCTTCCTCCCCTTCCCTCCAAGAAAGTTCTGTGTAAGAGAAGAAAAGAAGAGTCACTGGTCATATATTTTTTAAACCGCATTTACCGCTTCATCTCATAAACAAAAACAAAAGTCTTCATTCCTTTTGTAGGAATATATTTTTGAAAAATGAAAATTTACAAGTGTATTATTTTTCATATCAGCTTAATTTTGACTATAAAATGGATGGATTAGGTTTTAACACAAAATTTCTTAACAGTTTTCTCTGGAGAATTTGAGCCATTTGGGTAAAAGAAAATGAAAGAATCCAGGGATATATTGTTCTTTTAAATTGGAAATATATATAGTAATTCTTCACTACATTATAAATTCAGAGGACTGTGGGCATCCAGTTGCAAGGTTTAGTTACATAACAAAAAAAATAGTAAAGAAACGTTTAATAGGTAAAGCATCTTTGTTCATTTCTTTCTTCCATATTACAATATCTTATGCTCTTTACCTTCTATCCTTCAAAACATTTGAGACGGTATTATAATTATTTCTATACTTATGATTGTATTCTCTGTCAGGCTGCATTTAAAAAAATTGTCATATGATTTGACTTTTTTATATTTCTAAGAATTAGTACAAATTATTGCAAGAACTAAATTTAAATTTCTACTTATTCAAAGAACTTCCTATATATCTTTAGCCATTTTGGGTAGAAATGAAATTACTTTTTAAAAATCCTATTGTAGTCTTGGGAATAATTTAGGACTTGAGTTAATAGCTAAGTGACTGATTTTTTTGACATTTTGAACAACATTCTAGCAGTTTACTCTTACCTACTTTTTATTTACTTGTTTTCATTCTACTGTAAAGTATAGCAGTGCCTAATGTACATACTTCAACCTTCACATTTTTATTTTGACATATATATCTTTTCCTATGAAATGTTAAAATTTTGAATTGTTTGTGATAAAATGCAATAGATATTCACTTTGACTTATATAAGACTTCATATATATATGAAATCATATATATAAGACCGTATATATATATATGAGATCATATATATATATAGAGAGAGAGAGAGAGTCTGTCCAGAAGAAGACCAGCCATTGTTGATATAACAAACAGGAACACTTAGCTCAATATCAATGTTACCTGGAAGCCAAAGAGAGTGAATTGGAATGTGCAATGATGACTTCACTGTACTAGTCAGTGGGGATGGTAGATGCTGTTGAGTGAGCATATGTACTATGTGGCCATCACATTCAAAATGACTGAGCGAGTAGAACCACGAATCAGTGTCAAATTTTGTGTTAAGCTTGAACATTTCTCCATGTAAACTATTCCAACAATTCAGAAGGCTGTAGCTATGGACAACTGGTGATTGGCAGCTTCATCATGACAATGTACCTGCTCATGCATCACATCTCATGCAGAGTTTTCCTGGTGAAACATTAGATCACCCAGGTGACCCTGTACAGCCCAGATTTGATGCCCTGTGACTTCTGGCTTTTCCCAAAACTAAAATCACCTTTGCATGAGAAGAGATTTCAGACCACCAATAAGATTCAGGAAAATATGACAGGGCATCTGATGGTAATTGGGAGAACTGTGTGAGATCCCAAGGTACCTAGTTTGAAGGGGACTAAGGTGTCATTGTCCCATGTATAATGTTTCTTTTGTCTCATTATCTTCTTCAATAAATGTCTCTATGTTTCATATTACATGGCTGGATACCTTCTGGACAGACTTCGTATATTTAATGCACATAGTTGTAGTTAAAAACCCACATTTTAACAGTTATGTTGTTCTGTAGCAGTTTTATCTGGGCCTGAAGTGGATCTGTAAAACCATAATTTATTTTATTTTATTACCTTTTGAATTCTAGATAAAAATTCTTTACTCTTGTCCTAGTTAAGATGCTTATTGGGAAAAATTAAGGAGGTACTCCGTGCAAAATTTAGCAATAAATAGGTTAAGATGTATAGTCAGAAGAAATCAGACAAGGCTTATATTCAGCATTCTTATTACGTTTTAGAAGAAAGCACTTTGGATGAATGGAAGATAAGGGTGTAATATTACTTAGATTTACCAATGTACCATCACTTGACAACATCACAATCCCACTCACACTAAATAATGTACAAAAGTGGAGGTTTAGGTAAATAAATAGGATAATTTTAAATTTGTATTTTTGGATCAATATATATAGAGGAAAATCTTAATCTACACTTCTCATTTCTTTTATTATAAAAGAGCAATGAATTTTTACATTTGGAAGTTACTTCTTTTTTTACTGTAGAAGCCAAAAGACTCAACCAAATTTTCTCAGTCACATTGGCCCTTTATTCTGAGATGTTCTCATGGGAGAAAGACATCTGAGGGATACTAGGCCCATTTGCATTACTAATAGTGCTGCAAATAGTTCTAGTTCTACAGTAGTCTGTCAGCATACACATTCTTTGTTAGATAAGATGGCGTGTGATTGTTACCAAAACCTGGATGAGGGAATGACAAGTTGAATGTAGAGAGGGCATTTGAGCAGATACTAGGTTAAGGGAGTGAACAGACTGCGCCTACCCTAGGGATTCCCGCCTCCCCCAACCTCTCCGGAAGGTAGGTGTACTTGTTCTCTAGTTAAGGGAACATTAACTAAATTTCTTAAAAAGTAATGAACTAGAACAAAGTGTAAAAAGGAAGCCAAAAAAAAAAAAAAAAAAAGTCCAACATCTGTTACAGAACATGTCTCGTTTGATTTCCTTTTAAGAATTCTTAGGAATAAATTTATAAACTAGGAAAGGTTCAGCACTAATTAGCTTATTTTCATCAAACAAAATGCACCAAACATAGATGTGACTATGAATGAAAGCTTTAGTAGCAATAATACACAGACATAGAACGTGCCAATGGACTTAGAAAGTGCTGGTATTCAAGGTCATAGTCACAAGGCTTTGGATTTTGCTGTCTGTTAATATTATATTGACTTAGATTTGCCATAATTTGATTTTTGAAAATGATTAGAAAAAAATGTTTAACAAGTGAAGTGTATTCATTTAACAGTAGATGGATTAGATGTAAAGTTTTTTCTTCAGCTATACACATTTAGGCTAATGATATGTTAGAATGATTCAGAATAAGAAATATAGAGCTACTCAAATGCAACAAGAGTAATAATAGTTGTAGCTTGTAGTAGTTGTACAGATCCATGACCCTTTATTAGAAATTCTTATAGTCAGATATATTTTGGAATTCAGAAAATGTCAAACTTTAGAAGGTAAGATGATAACTGGATCTTAAATGTGTAATCAAAATATGTTAATACTTTTCAGTAAAGCATAAGAATATTTTCCTGAAGTAGGAGATAGAGGTGCTTATATTGGCCTTGTGTTGGTTGGTTCAGCCACCAAAGGTAAGGTTATTTAAATTTTGCTTCCATGTATGTTATGAAAAATGTGTTGGTTTTCAAAACTTTTTGAATTTCTGAGCTTCCAATAAGGAACTGTAGATCTGTAGTAGTAATAGTAATAGTAAGAGTAATAGTAGTAGTAATAAGGAAAATAATGGTGGTAGTAGTGGTGAAGATGGATGGGGAAGATAAAGAGATAAAGATACATGTACATCTTGTTAGTTGCATAAGAAAAATATGATTATATATTTATTGTTCTTGATTCTTAGTACAAGATATCCTGCAATTAATAGCAGAAGGTCTGTGTTCATACGATTGCCAGTGGCAGAACCAGGCAGATGTGATGATACATCTCTGAGAGATGCTATCGTCTGTGAGAGTTCTTCCCTGAATTCCACCTAAAAGAGCACCACCACCCTTATTTTTCAATGTATTCCAACCTGACAGTACATTATATATGTCTGTATTGGCCTTTATTCTTGGCCTTCCTCAGTAAAATGTAGGCTTTGCAAGGTTGAGATGTTCAGATCGTTGATGCAGCCCCAGTGCCTAGAATAGCTCCTATCATACAACAGAAGTTCAGAAAATATTTGCTGAGAGAGTGAATAACAGGCTGACTGACATTTTTCCTAAGAGAAATGCCAAAGAGACCCAAGCTCCCAAAGCAGTGAAAATAAGCATGATATTACTAGGGAGAGAAAAAAATAAAAAAAATAATAAGGATGTTATAAATATCGCTATAATTAATTTTTTCTATAATAATCGAAGGGTTGTACAACCCTTAATTATTTGTTCTGAAATAGACTTTCTCCCCATGCCTCTTCTCTGGAGCTAGTATGCCACTCCCATTTTGGCAGGCAGTTAGTTCTCCTGTTGGTTTCTTTTTCCTTTTACAAACATCTTCCAATACTTTCATTGGAAGTCCCCTTTGCAGCGCAGGCAAGGCCACTTTCATCAGCAGGCTGCGAAGTTACAAATCTACCCCAGGGGCATGGACCCAAAACTTTGAGTCATAGGAGATGCTGGTATTGACAACTAGGTCGTAGACACTGAAGCCTGGTAGGCAGTAATCAGGAGGTTTCACACACTCCCATTCAGTTATTTGGTGAGGAAGTAATCAAGCAAAGATCCTATCCATCCTGTCAGGATGATGTCTTCAGTGATCGATCCCTAATCTCATTCTAGTTTTATCCTTGAATCACACACATGGAACAACTTTTAATCTCAAATTATTTTAGGCCTTTGTGTTCTTCCTCTGTTCTTCCTATGTCTGTTACTATACTTTAATGATCATCTGTAAAGCCTTTTAATATTAACGTTTTGCCATTTGTTAAAATAACTTTTTATAAATGATGTTTGTAATACATATATTTTGCATAAAGCTTGGATGAGCCAAAAATAAGAAAATCAGCCATAGTTATTACACAACAAATGCTTTATAACCTTATTTTTTTCCCTTCCAAAATACATCCTGAACATCTTTTCTTATTAATATAATTTTTTATCATTAAATCAATGGCAGCAATATTTACTTTTTGGATATAACTCATTTTTGGTTATTTTGGCCATTGAACAAAACTTTAATATAATATGGTACACTATATTTGTAGTAAAATATTTATGCATATTCTCAATTTTCTTAGGATCAGTTTCTTGCAGTGAAATTGTTGATATGCTTTCCCCCTTTTTTTACCTCATCTTTTATGGTATATTGTTAAACTTTCCTCCAAAGAAGTGTTGGTTTTGTATTTTTACACAGATTTTCACTGCTTCTATGTCAAAAACAAAACTACACAAAGGAAAAACAAACCAATAACCAGCTAAAATTAGATAATCATATATGAAAAAGGCTTAGCACAGTATGACTGGATTATAGTAAAAGCCAAATGTAGTACTTTATTGTAATTATATACCCATAATTAATTATGGCTGTAATTAATACCTTTATTAAATTGTTAAAGAATTCATTAAAATTCTTTCATGAAGAATATATGATAGCTTATATAATATTTATAACATGAAACATTATGAAGATATTAGAATTTATGAAAAAGAGAATAGGAAAAATAAAGTTAAGATTTAACTAGGTACACAAAATTCATAATTTGGTATACTATATGTTATTAATAAGTAAGCCACAAATTTAGCAGCTAGTAAAAAAAGATATAATAGTCACCTGATTCAGGTATTTTTATAAAATAAAAGCAAACCAGAAAAATGTACCAAGCAGATTATTATAAAGAAGGTACTGTAAAATCAATGTTGTATATTATTTACACAAAATATACTTCCTGAAAATGTAGTAAGATATTACAGTTGACCCTTGAACAATGTGGAAGTTTGATGCTCCAATCCCTTGTCAGTTGAAAATCTGTGTATAAATTTTTACTTCTCCAGAACTTAACTACTAATAGCCTAAGCTTGACCAGAAGCTTGACTGATGTGAACCATTGATTAACACATACTTTATATGTTATATGTATTATATGAGGTCTGGCCAGAAAAAATCCAAGCATTATTAATATAACAAAAACAGTTTGCATCGCATCAACATAAATGGGCAGCTAAGGAGAGTGAACTAGAATGGGTATGTGTGAACAATGATGACTTCATTGTACTAGTCAGTGGGGGCGGTAGATGCTGTTGAGTGAGGATGTGTACTGTGTGGCCATCACATTCAAAATGACTGAGTGAGTAGAACAACGAATCTGCATCAAATTTTGCATTAAGCTTGAACATTCCTCTGTGTGAACTATTCCAATGAATGAGAAGACTACAGTTATGGGGCAACTAGTGGCTGGCAGCTTCATCAGTACCCATTCATGCATCATGTCTCATGCAGTTTTTTGGTGACATTGAATCACCCATGTGACTCAGACCCCCAACAGCCCAGATATGGTGCCCTGCAATTTCTGGCTTCTCTTAAAACTAAAATCACCTTTTCAAGGAAAGAGATTTCAGACTATTGATGACATTCAGAGAAACATGATGGAGCAGCTGAAGGTGATTAGGAGAATAGTGTGAGGTCCCCAAGGTGCCAATTTTTAAGGGCACTGAGGCATCATTGTCCTATGTACAATGCTTTTTGTGCCTTTTTTTTTTGGTGAAGATTTTATTTATTTATTTTTAGAGAGAGGATGAGAGGGAGAAAGAGAGGAAGAGAAACATCAATGTGTGGTTGCTTTTCATGTGCCCCTTACTGGGGGCCTGACCCGCAACCCAGGCATGTGCCCTGACTGAGAATTGAACCACCAACTCTTCGGTTTGCAGGCCAGCACTCAATCCACTAAGCCACACCAGTCAGGGCTGTTTCTTGTGTCTTGCATCTTCAGTGAATGTCTCTATTTTTCATGTTATGTGGCTGGATATTCTCTGGACAGACCTTGTCTACTGTATTTTTACAATAAAGTAAGTTAGGGAAAAGAAAATGTTATTAAGAAAATCGTAAGGAAGAAAAAATATATTTACAGTTTTTATTGAAAAAGATCTGTGAATAAGTGGACCCACACAAGTTCAAACCTGTGTCGTTAAAGGGTCAACTGTACATATTAACACTCATTTTAATCAAAAGACCAAAGCAAAATGTGATGAAAGCACTTTTACAGGAGTTGGAGGAGTTTGGAGGTGTCGATTGTTGTGGTGGAGGTAACGTGGAAGTAATATGGTCCTAGTATTCAGTTCTGCGCAGGTTTAGTTTAAATCAGAGAAAGATTTTAGGACACCTTATGGAAGGGGAATTTTCTTCAGGGCCTTCCTACTCCATCAGGCAACAGCATTGTTATCATCTGAGAACTTGTTATAAATGTAGAATCTCAGGACTGACCCCAAATCTATTGAATTGAATCTCTATTTGAACAAGATCAATAATGATTTATAATCTATTAAAATTTGAAGAACACTGTTTTAGATAATTCTTTATCATATTTTGTCTTTTAAGTGAGTTTCTGATAAAGAGACAATGTATATAGGTAATTACTTTTTCTGACAACTACCTGAAGTGCAGATACTCCATGTTGAATTTAGAGTCATGTGGTGAGGTAAGAATGCATTTTCTTGTGGAAGTTGAGGAGTGAGATAATAACCAATCAAAGATATCAGAAGCAGTCTCAAGTAGTGAATGTCAATATTGGCCTGGGATAATATGCCATATATATTCATAATAAAGCTTCCACACAAATGGATGAATCTGGACAATTTCAATAAGCTGATATATCCATCCAAGTATATCCTGAGCCTTGAGAAATCATATCTTAGTGATTTATAAGCACATTGAAGTTTGAGAAGCACTGTTTTATTTAATTCCTTATAAAAGTCTTCCAAACAAGGAGTGATAGGCAAGTTGTGTTGTAGTTAGCGACTGGGGCGCCCTTTGACCTGGATGCACTGATTGGCAGCTCTAAATCCCATTATGATTAAGTCCTACAGACTTTCTACAAAATCATCAGATCTTTTCTAAAGAAACAAACATGGAAAGTAAACTTGTTGAATCCTAATCAATTAAATATCTAATATCAACTCTAATACTGCTTTGTTCACTATTTTCTGAATATATCCATAGATTAAAAAGCTTTTGTCTGTATCATCAATTTCACTTTCTATATAAAAGAGATTGAGTCTGAATCCCAGCAGCTCCTACCTGCATAATCGAGGTAAAGATGTTTAAACTTCTTTAGGAAAAGTGGTAATTAAAATATCTATTTTGCAGAGTCTTGGTGAAGATACCAGAAAATGAATATAAAGCACAAACTAGTTCTAATTATTAGTTATAACAAACCTCATGATGATAACCAAATTCATTACCTACAACGGTTTCACATCCTAACAAATCCCAAATTTGTGAAGGATTGAATTCAAAATTTTAAAATACTGTTGAGTTTATTACTGAATTATTTGGTAATAAATTTACTACTTGGGAGGTTACCTTAAATCCAAAGGGAGAAACATATTAAAAATCAAATAAGTACCTTATGTATGGTTAAACATCAACTTCAACATCAGTATGAATTCAACATATTAAAATGCCCCTAAATTGTAAAATCCAAACTCCTCAATTTAAACTTTTAATTCTAGTTGATTGAAAAATATCGGCCACATGTATTTACAGATTTATACATTTGAAAGCTTCGTATCTGCAGCATCAGTTCAATTGTGTGGCATTGAACTTTAGAGTTTCTAAGAACACACACAAACTGCAGGAGATTTGGAGCCATTGTAACCCCCTAGGAAGCTGTAGTATACCTGGGAAACCCAGGGGTCCCCAACATACTGTTGTCCTCTTTCTTGAGAGGAGTGACACTCATCTAAGTTTTTTTTCTACCACATTAATTTTTACATTTCTATTTTTATATAGTGATTACAGCAGACAGTATGTTATACATATACACATCTATCAACAACCCTATATCTTAAAGAATAATAATGGAACACTTACAAAGTTTAAGAAAGGGAATTCTGTTGTCTATTCCTTCCCTTCATATCCCGTGGAAACCAATATTCCTAATTTGATTTCTTTACTTTCCCTTATAATTTTGGGACACATACCGATATCCGTAATTAGCATTTTGTTTACTTTTACTTGTTTTTAACTTTATGTATATGGAATCATAATGTCTTCTCTCTCTCTTTGCTCAGCAATGTATTTTTGAGATCCACCAATCTTCATAAATGTTGATGTCGGCTCCCTGTAGTTCATTTATTTTCATTGATGCACAACATCCCATTAAATGATTATACTACAGTTTAATTATCTGTTTGCTGAGAGATATTTGGCTTTTCTTTTTAGTTATTTCCTTTTATGAACAATTCTGCTACACTCTTACATAGCCCCTGAAATATAAGTGCAAGAGTTTCTCTAGGGAAGGCTTCCCAGCATCAGTAAGAGCCTGCATCCTGTTGCTTGGGTTATATAGATCCCAGGATATTGATCCCCTTAGCCCTAGAGGCAGTCAGGCAGGGCCTGGGCAATGGGAATTCAATGGCTTAACTAGGTGAATGATTGATTGCCTCTAGCCACAAGCTGCCCGGAGCAAAGTGGGTGTGCTGGCCAGTGGGCATGTGTTCAGTTTTACCAGGTGACTGCAAAGAGTTGTCCATGCCCAGCAGCAGCTGTGAGAGTCCCCATGGCCTCATATACTTGGCAGCACTTAATTCATCAACATTTTAACTTTTGCCAATGTGGGAGGTATAAAATATTTCTTTGGGATTTTAATTCATATTTTCCTAATGATAAAAATAGTTTTTTCCTCCACATATTACTAGGCCACCATTATTTCCTCTTTGTGAACATCATACATTTGTATTTAAAAAAAGTATTTTCATGTATTTCTGCCCCTTTTATTTTGTGCTCTGTATTTGTTCTTTCTATCTTGTTCAACTCCTCTAGCCGCCCCCCACCCCCCCTTTTTTTTTGGTTCATTTGTTGCCTTTATTGGAAATTAACTGACATATTTTCCCCTCTTGTTCCATTTTTCCTAGTACAAGTTTGGCATTGTACTAATTTTTTTAATACTAGTTTGGCATATATATTCTTGTCTTTACTTCTTATAAGTGATTAACCTGTAGTTTTTAATATATACATTTAACTTGAATATCTTTACTCTCGTTATACCTCATACAGAAATTTTGGATTGCCTTAACTACTGGAGTTTAGTTCTTTTTATTTTTTTAACCTCATATATTAAACAAAATTACTTTGTTTTATACTTTGTTGTTTGTTAAGGTTTACTATATACTTACCATTTTTTTATTTGCCATTATGCCTAGCATCACAGACCTATAGGGTGATTTTTTTCTTGAGCTATAGATATATATATATATATATATATATCCTTTAGAAATGAGTTTAGAAAACTTCAACTTACAGTGTATTTTTCCCTCCATATTATTAGATAACACATATTATCAGCATTTTGAACTTATCATTTTCCTGTTTTCTGGCTGCCAGTGTTACTGTTGAAAAATCAGAAGTTTGTTCACTTGTTTTTCCATTTGAAATAATTCGTCTCTGTTCTCTGTCTTCTTTTCATTGTTCTGCTGTTTTATTATAAGGTGTATAGTATGGTTTTATTTTTATTTATTCTGCTTTGTTTTTCTTGGTCTTTCTAAATATAAAAATCAGTGTCTTTCAGAATTCTGAAAAAAATCTCTGCAAATACTATCTTCCTTTTTTCCTATATAAATTGTAATTAAAACTCTATTTAGACTTATGTAAGTCTTCCATTCAGTTGCCATTCCTTTTATTCCTCTTTATTATACTTGTCATCTCTTTTTCTCTTATTGATGCATCCTGGGTCATTTTTTCCCCCTAATTTATCTTTTAGATTATGATTCTCTTTTTATTTGTGTATCTATTTTTTCTTTTGCTATCCATGGAGTTTCCAATTTCAGATATATATATATATTTTATTTTAGAATGACCAGTTGTTACTTTCCAAATCAGCTTAGTCAACCTTGATATTTTGGTTCCTTTAATATAATTCTCTAAACATATAGAAATGGAAGTTCATTCTTATTTTATATTTTGCCTACCTTAATTACAGTATTACATCTTTGAGGTTCTGAATGTTTAGTTTATTTCTATTGACTCCTTGACTGCTCATTTTCTCATGTTTAATGACTTTTCTGAGTGTGATTTAATTTTTCTTGGTGTCTTATTGTGGATTATTTGGGTTTAAACTGCATTCTTCTAAAAATGGTTGGTAATTGCTTTTACCTGGTACTCTATGATACTACTAACTAGGAACCACTTTATTTTAATTTTTTGCATTTCTTTTGGTGAGTTAGTATGAATTGAGTCCCCAAATCCATGTGAATGAGGTCTTGTCACCAAAAATTACTGGGGTTATCTGTCGTGACAAAAGGTCATGATAGACATGGTTTCACAGTCTCTCTTTCTCTTTTTCCTAATTTCTTTCTTTCTCTGTCCAGGGAAATTTAAAATTCTGGCTAATACTCCAAGGAGCCTGGACTTTCAGTACATAGGTTTTATGAGGTGTTCTCAACTCTGACATCCCTTCATGCTCTGGGTGCCAGTGTTTGTCTCCCAACTTCAGGGCATGTAGTTCATTAAAATTCAGGCTTTTGGTTGTCTGACATTACCATGAAATCCCCAAGGCAAAGACAGTCTCCCAAACTCATACAGTACTAAATTCAAAATTTCTTGTTGTTCTTGCCCTGAGAGGAATTTTATTACTTTCCCATCAGCTCAGCCATGCATTTAAAATATCTTTCATTTTTGTCTTTAGCATTTATTATGGTATTATACTGTGATTTGTTACTATGAGCATATCCCTGGAAACAGCAGTCTTCTTATATCTTTTACAAATAGGTTTCAACCTTCAGAGGAACTTTCACTGCAATGTAAATCTCTCTGTCTAGCTCTCTTCTACTCATCAGTCTTTGTGTTGTCTCCTGTGTTATGCTTAAATTCCTACATATCAAAGAGTAAATTCTTAGTTTTGATTTCCCTTAGAAGTTAAAGAAACTGTCTAGTGACTGGTAAATGAACAGCCTGTGATTTGTTGGGTCACCTTGTTCAGTCTCCCGTCATCCAGAAGTTGAATGGCTTTTTGAGGCCATGGCCATTAGAGGGTGGGCAGCATTAGCTTTGGTATCCCTCTCCACCTCTCTTAGGAAATGTAAAAGAAACACCACACTAGAGACCACCTTTCAAAATGGAAGCATCGCTGTCTCCATGAGAAGATTTGTGGGAAATATGGGTTTCCTGGGCCTACTACAACTTCGCAGCGGTGGCTCTATGTCTTGGAATTCCTCCTGTGGTTAGTGTGTGCTTTTGGAAACTCTACAATTCAATAATGCAAATATATAGACTCGTGAAAAGTCCACAATGGTGCGTTTGGTGTGTCCTGGTTTTGCATGTGTGCACATTGTTGACACTTTACTGTTTAGCCCATTTCTTCTATGAGAAGCAGTAGCAGTGTGCAGAACACAGCTCACTGCTGTTTCATGGAAAGTGCTAGTGGCCACCTGACTTCAGCAGGGAAGACACAGTGTTGATGTTCAAGCCTGGCAGGAAAAGCATTTCAGTTTATTTCACATGTTTTAATGTGTAATTTATAGTTTTATATGTATATGTTAATAATTTTCTCTTTACAATGACCTATTTTAAAATAAACCTTTCATTTTACTCAGTGTGTTTATATATGTTTCTGGTAGGGTCACAAAGCTGTTAAAAACTGTGAGAATTCTTTGCTACTTAGAAAATACCCTTTGATTTTGATTGTAAGTACTGGGGGTGTAATATGCCATTTGTAGGTTATTTTTTTTATAACAAACATATCCCAGAATTTCATACTAATAATAGTAGTATAGAAAATATCTAGCATTAAGAAGAAAATGCAAGGCTTTCTTGAATAGTTCATCTATAGTTAATAAGTGCAAGATATTAATCATTAAGCAATGAAAGAAATTAGAAGAATTATCAAAAGCAAAAAACATTTCTATGAGATTTGGAAAGAAAAGAATTGATGGATTAGAAAGCTGCTTTTAAAACAAAACTTGAGGTGGAATAATATTGTGTAAATTATCAAAAGTAAATCTGGTACCGGTTAAATTGTGGAATTTGAGAAAAGATGTTGAGGAAAGGAGTCTGAAAAGTGGTTTGGAATAAATCCACACAGGATGTTAGAAATTTGAAAATTCTGACATGAGGTTTTGATAAATGACTTACATCTTCAACCAGGTATTTAGAAAGTGTCACTTCAAATGCATTGTCATGGAGAGAGTAGGATCTTGAAGAATTTTAAAGAAGCAGGTGGCAGGCCCTGGCTGGGTAGCTCAGTTGGTTGAAACATCGTTCCTACATGCCCAGGTGGGTTCGATCTTCGATCAGGGCACATACGGGAATTAAGAAATGAATGCGTAAATAAGTGGAACAACAAATCAATGCCTCTCTTTCTAAAATCAATAAAAATATTTTTTAAAAAGAAGCAGGTTGTAGTTGAGAGGAAAGATTTTTGAGAGAGAATGGAATTGAATCATTAAGGCAGAATGGACTTGAAATTTGAATATTTAAGTACGTAGGAAGCTAAGAATGAGAAAACCCCTAAATAAAGGACTGATATTGACTTTGCAAAAAGGAGAGAAAAAATAGTTTCTTAATCAGGTAGGGGGACAGAAACACAGTAGAGGCTGTGAAGGCCATGAAGTTGCAAGAGAGTAACTAGAAAAAATCAGAGAACATCTTGGTATGAAAAACCCTCACAAATGTTTGTCTGAGTCTGTTTTCCTCGGCAGCCTTCACATTTGACACCCTTCCCTGTGGACAGCAGGCTAACGCCGTTAGTCTGGCCAAGAAGGAAGCAGCTAAAAAAACAAGCTGGCAAGTGTCAATAGTCGTGTCACTTAAGGGCAGTGGGTTCTAGGCCAAGCATGTTGCTGTGTGTAAACATATGGAATATGTAGGTTAAAAATTAATTTTTGCAACTCTTGGTATTTTTGTAGCCATGTATAAATGTTGAAACATCTTGAGAGCTATATTTAAAATAAAGGTCCTGCTCCATGTTTTATTATTGCCTACATGTTCCACATAAATATTAAAATGTACAATTTTATTCTTTAGGATCATTGTTTACTTTAAAAAACACATGGTCAGGGAATTCTAAAAGTAACAAATACTTGAGAGATGATGTAAAATAATTCTCAAGGTTATTGTTGCATTCTAATATAACTATAGAAGAAAAGTTACTCTTTGATCTTAAAAAAATAAATGCAATGAAATACAAATTAACATAAGTTAGATTGCACTTGAATAAGACAGAATGAAGAATTCATGATTTGTTTAAAATATTTAAAACAATCACTCTGTGTCTTGATACTGAGTATTTTTACAATACAAATACAATTTTCTTTCACAGTTCATCTTTATATTAATCCTTTATATGTCATAGGGTTTTATGTAAGAGAATTCTTTGGCTTCAATTGTCAAATAGTGTTTAAAAGCACCTTTGAAACTTAAAAAGCAAAACTGAAGTAAGCATTTCCCACGTAGAACATGAACGCACTGTATCTCAGTAGCCAAGACATTTTCTATTACTAATGTATAGATTCTGAGGGAGAAGACAGCACCAACAACCTAAAATGCATTAACCTTTTACTATTTTTATCAGGATTACCTCAAATTCCTCTTATTTCAGATCATTTTTTCAAAAGCTGTTCTGTGAAAAATAATTGTCATGACATATTACAAAGTGGATATGCAGTCCTTTGATGCCTCTAGGCATCAGTTTAACCTTTGGATTATGCCAAATAACCAGAAATGCAATGGCCCAGTGATTCTGAGGTCTTGTAGAATTATATTCCTGAGTTTTTTCTACTGTTGACTGATACTGAAGGATTGTGTAAAAAATCCACATTAAACACTCTGGTGTGATTTTTGGAGAGACACTCTTGAAGCCAACCATTATATTACACCAGGCTTCTTTTGAAGAACCCATTTTTTCCCTTCAGTTACATACATTATAAATGTTGGATCTACTATGTTTTCTTCATTGCCTTGTGTATTAGTGTGCCAGGTTGGCTATCATGAAATACCACAGACTGTGTGGTATACACAACCGAAATTAATTTTCTCACAGTTTTGGAGGGTAGAAGTCCAAGACCAAGATGCCGGCAAAGCTGGTTTCTCTAGAGGCCTCTCTCCTTGGCTTATAAAGATGCTTGCTTCTTTCTGTGTCTTCACGTGGCCTTTTCTCTGTGTACATGTGCCCTTGGCATTTCTTCCTCTTCTTACAAAGCTGACAGTATTATTGGATAGGGCCTCACCCTTATGGCCTCATTTAACCTTAGTTGCCCACTGAAAGGCTTTATTTACCAACATAGTCACATTACTGATTAGGGCTCCAACACATGGATTTTGGAGGAACACAATTTAGTCTATAATACTTTGAAAGCTAAAAGTTTGAGAGCCCAATCTGTGTGACACATCAAGAAATATCAGAAAATATTTGACGTTATTGTTCAATACCTATTTTCCCCTTGACTTGATTTTATTTTTCTTATGTACTGTATGTTTTGTAAGCTACCTTAAAACTGTTTTATAAGACAGAAAACAAACAAGTGAGTAAAGAAACAAATTCTCATCTGAATTAGATTTGTATGTACATTGGCCCACTGAAACGATCAGTAGGAATTATATTCTTGGGTGTCAAAAGATGCTGGAAGCAGTTCAACGATCATTGTTCTCTGAGTATACTTGCAAATTTATATTGTTGTTTAGGCTTATAATATATATTATCATGGAACGGTTCTTTCTCCCTTTGATAATGTAACAGGGCATCAATCAAATTAAAAGTTTGTAGACTATGACATTTTTCCTACTAACATCAATGCTTCTTTCTCTTATTCTAGAAAACTTTTATGAAAAAAGAGCAACTAGCTATCAAGCCAGAACCAGAGCCCCAACCCAGGTATATATATTATATGATAGCAGAAAAGTATAAGTTAATGTGCATGCTTTTTTATTTCATCCTAAGTCTCTAAGATTAAAGAAGTGTAGGTTTTTAACATATTTTTTTCAGTGTTCTCAGTTAACTTGACTAGCCCAAAGAGAAAAAAAAAAACTCTCTTTTTTCCAAGTGTATTAATGATCGTTCAGTAGATTAGGCTGAAGTTTACTATGTGGTCACTAGGGAAAGCAGTGTGAACAATATCTCACGATGTTTTGTTTATTAGAAACTGTGTACTGCAATTCACTATGGTAGAACACCTTTCAATGACTCTATGAGGGATTCTTAAGCTTGCTTTGCTACTTTATGTAGCAAATTTGTCAAGTAACTTTTGTGAAAAATTATTGACTTTGTGAGATAGATTGGAGAGTGAGAAGGAAAGAAGGGATCATAGAAAGGTAACAGCGAAGTTTCTAAAAAGGACAGGTTTCACGCTTGTGTTTTCTTATTCATTGGTAACATATTAATTCATTAATTCATCAAATAATATTTTAGTACTGACTAGGTGTGAAGCACTGTGTCAGGCCATGTAGATGACCTTGGGTAAACCTTGGAGACTGAAGTTTGTCAAATCTCAACAAGTTTGGAGATCTGACTCCTCAGTAAATGCAGGTTTGTTTACATATATTATTTAGGCTACATTTTGTTATGTGATATTCTTCTTTATTCCTCCTCTCAATTACTCAAAACGTGTAGCTGTATAAGGCCCATAATCCCTCCTCCACAATTTCAAAATCCAGAAGGCTCCAGGAACTAAAAGTTGATGTCACCAAAGGTTGTGCCACAACTGTTAGTGTCAAAATCTGACCTGAAGTGACAAGTAATTATGATCAATCATAGTTTTTACTTTTCTCACTTCATGTGAATATTCATATTTTGCACACACATAAATATTAATTATATTCACTAATTAATGTTAATGTGTTTGACAGGAGAACATTGGCCCAGATCCTGCTTGAGTGATATATAATATATAGTATACACACTATTAATTTCCTAATATTTGGAAAAAATGAATTTTAACATCCATCCAACTGTAAGGTTAGTATTGTGTAATTGCATTACATGACCATATATGATGAAACAATGCAACACAGTTATTTAAATATCCAATAAACAAATATCCTATTTTAGTGCCAGGAACTTAGTAAAAACATCAAACATCAGTCCCTGTAAATCTTAGAAGGCCAGCACCTAAGGAGTGGAGGCTATATCTCAGGACAAAGGGACTCAACTTAGTACTAAGGACAAAACAAACTAACCCACCCTAACAAAAGCATAAAACCAAGTTTCAACAGTTTTAAGATGATAAAACCAATAATTTAGAAACTGCCTAGAATTTTTTTTTAAAGTCAACAATTATTCATGGACAATAAACAGAATCCAGAATCTCTACAATGTCCAGTGTTAAGTAGATAATAGATAAAATACTAGACATGTTAAGAAACAGGAAAATCTTACTTACATCAAAAAAGATATTCCTAGTTATTGGAATTAGTAGATAAGTACTTTAAAGCAGCTATTATATGTGTTCAAGTATTTAAAGAAAAAGGTGTTCATAGCCACAGAGTATCCCAGTGGAGAAATAGAAGCTATTTTAAGAAGTCAAATGAAAATCCTAGAGAGCTGTAATACCTGATACGAAAATTTCGTTGGCTGGTTTGAGCAATAACTTATTGGAGAAGACAGTAGAAAAATAAGTAAACTTACAGATCGATAGAGTCTAATTGGGAGAAGAGAAAACAATAATTGAGAAAAAAATGAATGGAGCCTCAGTGATCTATAAGTTAAAATCAACAGGCCTATCAATTCACAAGTGTGAATTGGGGTCTCAGAAACAGAAAAACAGAATGAGGCAGAAAAGGTAGTTGAAGAAATAATGACTGAATTTTCTTAAAATTTACAAAAAAAATCTTTATATATCATATTCTAAACAAGATAAATACACACACAAAAAAATACCCAACCCACAGGCAGGCACATCATAGTTTGAGAGTTGAAAATTGAAGGCCAAAAAAAAAAAAAAAGAAGAACGTTGGGGATAACCAGAGAGGAAAACAGTACATTTTACAGAGAGTTACATTCCTAGGAATGATGAAACCAGAAGACAATGAAATTATTTATGTAAAATACTGAAAGAAAAAATATTAACTGATAACTCTGTACGTAATGAAACTATCTCATAATATTAAGGTTGCAAATAGACATTTTCAGCTAAATTGAAAGAATGAGAATTTATTGACAGCTAATCTTAACAAAGATTAAAGGAAGCTCTTCATGCTGAAAGGAAATGACATCTGATGGAAATTTGAATCTACAGAAGAAATAATATTGAATTTAAAAAATACATGTTGATCAATATGAAATAAAATATATTTTACAAATTTCTTTCAAATCAACCATTTTAGGCAAAATTATAATATTATTATGCTACCTATGAGTTAGAGATGCAAATATATGTGATGATAATAACAAAAGAAATGGAGTTATACTCTTGCCAGTTTCTTTTATTTTATGTGTAGTGGTATTAACTCGAAGCAGTGTGTGGTAAATTAAGAATGCACAGCATAAATCCCAGATCAACTGCTAATACAAAAAGCTAACAAGAACTACTACTTGGTTAACCCAAAGAGGACAGGAAAAGAGGACCAAAAGGAGTGAATAAAAACAAATGTGAAAATGGTAGACTAAAACCTAACTGCATCAACAGTTATACTAAATATACAGGATATGCTCTAGTAATAAAACTTTGACATACATAAAGCAAAAATTGACAGGACTAAAGAATAAAATGGACGACTCCATACTTATTGCTGGGAATTTTTATGTGCCTCTTTTAGTACTTGACAGGAAAATTAATAAAAAGAATAAATAATGATATAGCAGATTTGAACAAGCCATCAACTAATTTGACCTAACTGACATTTATAGAAGACAATATCCAACAACTATAGAATGTTTTTTTAAATGTGCCTGTAACATTCATTATAATAATAAGAACTGAAAAGGATGAAATACAAATGAAGCAATAAAGCAAACTAACAAAGCCAAAAGTTGATTTTTTAAAAAGACTAATAAAATTTGCAAGCTCCTAGCAAAACTGAGCAAGAAAAAGAAGAGATAAAACACAAAATGCCAATACTGAAAACTAAAGAGATGCCATCTTTCTACATCCTATAGACATTAAAAAAAAACACAAGAGAACATATGAATAACTTTAAGCCAACTGCCTTCAACAACAGAGATGAAATGGACCAATTCTTTGGAAAACAGACAATGTACCAAAAGTGATACAGGAATAAACAGAAAATCTGAATAACTCATGTCTGTTAAAGAAATTGAATTTGTTATCAAGAACCTTTCCACAAAAAGACTTGCTTTAAACAAAAAAAATAGTAATTGTCACATGTAAATTACTTTCCAAAGTATTCGATTATGTTAAAAGCAACTTATCTCTTTGTGTAAGTCTTTTTCTGTAAGTGTTCTTTACTTAGGAACCTTAGGCTGTTGGGAAGTATTTTTTTTCCTTGTAGGTGTTACTAAGTTAAAATTTAGTGCAGTCCTTTCAATGATAAAAAATTGTATAGTCTGAAAGATGAGTGTTTATTATAGTTATTTTCCTGGAGCCAGCCAGCAAGTCTGAATTCTGAGCATTTTTGTGTACGATCTACCATCTGTTGCAGGCATAAAGAGCTGTGGCAAAGTTTTACCGAGATATGTAGCTAATTTTTGCAGGGAGGTCTTAAATATTTTAGAGAATGATGGCTGAAGGGAGTTTAGAGATCACTTGATTCAATCCTTTTAAATTCCACTTGAGAAAACAGAGATTAAAAAAGATTAGTGACTTTGTCAAGGTCACAAAAGTGAAAAAACAAAACAGGAGAATCCAATAATCAATCTACCCATTTTTTACTCAGTCATGCTGCTTTTATTCTGTTTATATACACATTTTAAGAGCCTTTCCAATGATTACATAAGAGAAGTACATTAAAACCTAATTAATTAGCATATCTAACAATATCTCTAGTAAAAAGTGTTATTAGAATAGAATCCAGCAGAGAGTTTTAAAAAAGTAAAACAATGAAAATAAAACAAAATGTAGTAAACAATGTAAAACTATATAGATTTATCATTTTTATACAGACACATTTCATTGAGAATATTTAAATTAAATGCTATTATGGTTTTTCCTGTTTCTTTGAAATCCTGCGCCATTTCTATCATTGAAATTCCATGATACTTCAGAATCCAAATGTTGTGACTCTTTAAAGCTTGGCCTACAGGACTTTCTTATTAGAGAAGAATTTCTCAAATATTTTCTGCTAGAGGCTTTCTTAGAGTCTGCATGAAGCAGAGTATTTTATAACCTTCCATCAGTTGTCAGTCATCTTCAATAAGGTGCCGGCCAATTTTAAAGTGCTTTTGCATTTTAAGGATAAAAACATGTCTCACATAGTTTACCATTGCCAGGGTACAGTAACACGAGAGAGTTTGCTCCCTCCCCCACCCTGTGTTCTTAGTTACTGAAAAAAAAAAAAGTGACAGAATTCATTTATGCATACCCACAAGCTTTGTGGGAACCCTCCACAGTTGGCAAATAGGGCGGGTTTATACCCCCACTCAGCAGTATATTTTAAGGAAGCAGTCACTGGTTGTTAAAGGTGGGGTGCCAAGCAGGTTAAGCCAACGCAAAAAATGCTGCTGCTGTGCTTGACTTGGAATTACTGCGGATTTGTGCCCTCAGTCCTGCTCTTGGTAGGGAATGGAGCCTGTTGCCTTATATGAATAAATGGTGGTAGATAAAGCAGTCATGATTATTTCTGATCTAATCTTTAATGATTGTAAGCCTAAAAGGCAAGTTTTCACATTTCTATTACTTTTAGTTCATCTTCCTTATGTTTTCAACTGTAGAGATCTCAACATTTAGAAGGAGAAGAAAGACTGGTAGAGTATTGCATAGATCTATTTGATTACACAAATGTGTACAGATGTACATGAGGCTTTTCATTAGCAGCATGATTAAGTAATGGAAATGCTCAAATCCAACACAATTATGATGAATTTACTAGGTTGTAATTTCCACATAGTGGTTATTTGTTTTTATTTTGGGGTTCCTGTATGTATACTTGTGTGTTTTTATGACAGAGAGATGATCTTATTGCCTTGATTTTCTAATTCTGCTATAAACATTTCATACCCTTGCTCAGCATTTATAGGATATATTTTTCATAGATGAGCATTTATACAATAAAATTATTAGATTTCTGAATGAAGGTTTCTATATCCTCATTATCTCAATTTAAATGATAAATTTTGAAATGATCAGAATTCCATAAGGTTCAGAAGGTTGTCAGAAATCCATAAGATTAAAATATGGTTGAGAAAACCTAAGGGAAAGGAAGGTTAAGTATTTCAAAGAAAGCCAAGCAATTTCAGTTCAATTAAAATTGTCAAAGGAACATTTTTCTGAGTTTTATATATTTTAAATAAAATACCTAATGTAAAATTTCTGCATCAGAAAGATTTAAAGCTAAACAATGCATTATAACTCTTAATTTTTAGTTTTTTTTAGAGATTTTATTTATTTAATTTTAGAGTGGGGGGGAAGGGAAGGAAAAGAGAGAAACATCAATGTGAGAGAGAAACACTGATTGGTTGCCTCTCGTATATGTCCCAACCTGGGACCAAACCTGCAGCCCAGGCATGTGCCCTGACCTGACCGGATTCAAACCACTGACTTTGTGCTTTGCGGGATGATGCCCAACCAACTGAGCCACCCTTGCCAGGGCCAATTTTTGTTTTTTTAAAAATGTAATGTGTACATGAATTTTAGTACGTTAATTTTTTTTAACCTTGAAAAGGAAAAGATGGAATGAAATTTTGCAGTGAAGTGGGGTAAATCTTTCCCTAGCATCATCTTTTTAATCTTCTCATTAACTTTTTTATGACTAACCCATTTATCTCTTATTCCGATTTGATATCTTTAATGTAAAGAATCAAAAGCAGCTTATACTATTAGGCAAAAGGAAGTAATGCATTAATGTACACTGAGTTCACTCTCAATATCTCAATGAAAATTGTGAGCTAGGAGCTTTATTCATTGTGATCCACACTGTACTATTAAGATGACATTCACTTTTACTTCCTTTTAGAAAGATTTTCTTTTTCTGTGAACAGTCTTCCTTGAGGTCCACTTGAATTTGTTTGGTAATTCTAACTGTATTGCAAATATCTCTTTGTTCCTTTCAGATAACCTTCTTCATTTCTTTAATAAAACCTTATTTTTATATGTCTTTCTACAGTGAGCTGTTAATTCCTTGCAGATAATACAACTTTAGTGATACATTTTTCTTTTGTTGAATTTCTAAAGCACATAAATACTTTTTTAAACAACTGACTGATTTCCAAGTATAGAATACAACAATTGATGGGTCTTTAATTCATAGAGAAAAAATATCCTATTGTTGATTCATAGTATTAAGTTGCTAGTGGTAATATATTCAGAGGCTGGTCATTGACAGTTAACCTCTTAAATATTTAATTTGTTTCAAATCTGGATGATAGAGATGTTGTCATTTAAATATACCATCTATGAAGTGAAGTGTGCCCTTTTGGAACCTCCAACTTCCTTTTTATTTTTTTAAAAAGTCTTTAAGATGTCAAGCATTCAGATGTTCATGTAGATATATAAATGAATAATAATTATATGCTTTCTCCTTTCTATTTTGTAGTATAAGGAACTAAAAAGGTAGTAGTTACAGTATATGACTCACTAATATATTGCTGGAAGGCAAAATTGCACAATCAATTCTAAATTTTCTCTTTTTTGATATAATGTAATGTAGCACATTTACTGGTATATCTAAAGATAAAGCTCATATTTCGGTCTGGAGATTTAGGTAGGTAATTGAAGGTTTCCTTTCTTTCTCTAAAATTACTGTACTTGTTCATTACCAATTTTTCCTGGAAAGGGCCAAGCCCTCTTATTTTACCTCAAGACAGTTTTACAATTCACCACCTAATAACTTTTGTTTGGTTTCTTCTGAAATTTTGTTGTCTTTTAATGGAATATTAGCTTGTTTATTGTTAGATATCTATGAACAGTTTTTTTTTTTCTGAGTCAGTTCCTAGCATAAGTGTTTTTTGAAAGTAATTTGTAGTGGATAATGTTTCTACAGTGATATTTCTACTTGTGTGTTCTGTCTTGGGAGAATAGACTCTCAGAGTCTTAGGAAACTTAGAGATTTTTAAAATTGAAACTGTCTATGCAAAGGGTGAATCTCTCTTTAACACGATGCCCACATAGCGTCTGCTTAAAAATTCTATGGATTCGTACCCACCTCTTCAGGTGCCACCCCATTTAATTCTAAAGACTACTCTATTTTCAGATCATTCTCTGTGTGAAGCTCAACACTTACCTCCTTTTGAGCTGGTACCCGTTAGTCCTGATTCTGGCTTCTTGATGCCACCCTTGTTACCAATTTTCACTCTTTAGATTAAGCTCTTGAACTCTTTTCGATTACTTTTCTATATAATGGTTTACAACATCTTCATTAGAATGGTAATTCAAATTAGCTTAAGCAAAGTGGCACTTAAACCCGTTTGCTCACATTAGTGGGGATTCCAAGGGTGTAGAATGTGGTGGGCGTCTGTGCTTTATGTCTGTTTAACATCCCAGCTCAACTGATTCTTCAGGCTCAAGGAGTGTCTTCAGGATGTTCTCTCCTTTGGTTCATTTTTAATCTCTGCTTGCTCCTGCCTGGCGTCATCATCTCTTACTACACAATTTTTCTCTGTGTCATAAGGAAAATGCAGGCTTCATTTTTGTAATTGTAACCAATTTAGTTCCTGCTCTTACCAAAGGGAAAGGTCTCTTAACACACAGGCAGCACATCTGGCCGGCCTTTTAGTTCAGATGACATGACTAGCCCTCGGCAGATCTTGGAGGCTTCTTGTGGTTGAGGTGCAAACAAAACCCCAAACCAGCAAATCCGAGAGCTTCTCAGATATTCTGGTGGTCCTCGTTCTGTTTTCCTTCCATTCCTTTTTCCTTTTTTTCCTTTACCCCTTCTTTCTTCTCTTCATCTATGGCATATTGCCAAGCATACCAAGAAAAGTAGTTGCCCTCAGGGAATTTCGAGTATAGAAGGGCGATAAACCCCAGGTAATGTGGCAATGTGGTGATTACAACGATGGAGGAAAGGTACCTAATCCTCAGGGGTTGGAGAAATTATTTGTACAATCATATACATTAATTAGTTCAGAGCTTTAGAAGTAAACCTTTCACATTTCAACACTGGATTTAGCTCCTGTGACATTTACCTCGGATATTAGCTCACATGTTACCTTTCCAATAACCCACATCTGCCATCACACACTTTAAAACTGCGTCTCCTGCCCCTGCTAGGACTCCCCGACCACCTCACCATTATTATTTTTATTGCAGCGCACATTGTCTCCTAACATACTCTGTAATTAGGTTGCTTACTGTGAGCATTGTCTGTCCCTCCTACTGGAATATAAGCTCAATGAGGACAGAGAATTTTGTTTTATTTACCACACTTTATACTGAATGAATTAATAAGTAATTAATTAATAATGTAAAGCACCTTATACTGATGAATTAATAAGTAAATGAACAAATATTTGTTCAACGCTGAATTAAGTTTTTAGATCTCCTTTTTCCTGCCTTCTGATGAATTTTCTTTCCTTTTCAGACTTTTATAGCTCCTTCTCAAACTCTGTACTGCTTCCCAGGTATCATCACTGGACTATCCCATAACCATCTCTCAAAACTGAAATATTTATGTATCTCCCTCCCCAAGTCTTTCTCACCTACATTTTCTGTCTCTGCTAGTAACGATACTATCTCCCCAGTCACCCAAGATTACCCTATCAATCTATATTTCTCTACCTTTTTTACAAAGATTTTATGAGAACCTTGAAAATTACCTTTCTGAAATTCAGAAATATCATAAATCATTTTCTTCCATAGCAATCTAGTACAACAAAAAATAATAATCATAAATTGAATTAAAATAAGGGAAATGTATTCAGGATGGCATGACATTCTTTTTGCACTTATTTTGGCTTTTGACACCTCTACTATTTTCTTAAATTCTTCACATTCCATCCAATTGATAACTAATAGAATCTGATAGTAAACTTACTGGCCCATTTTTTATGCTCTTAACTTTCTTTGCAATTTTTATGCTCTTAACTTTTTTAAAAATTAAGGTATTTCCCATTCCCCAGGATTCTCACATCGCATTCACTTTCCAGTTTCTCAGAGAGAGCAGATCAACAGTGGGATCTGGAAAATTATTTGTTTGAGCCCAGAAAATTTAACTAAGACAAAGTTCAACTTCATTAGCTCTTTCCTTGGTTTGAGCTTCAGTTCTCTCCTGCCAGCGTTTATCCTATCCTTTTTTGTTGATGGTCATTCTACTTGAGCACAATGGAATCAATCTACTTGAGCACAGGTTGGGATATTGCATTTCCAGTAAAGTCTAGGTGATGCCGATGTTGTTTGTTCTCTAATCATACTCCAAGCAGCAAGCTGGAGGTTATGTTTGATGGTTCAATGTCTCCCCCAAGCTCTGTCAGTTCACCAGATGACTTAATTGCTTAAGCTGGGGTTATGCAGTTAATCGTGAGAACTGTGATAAACCACTTTGATGGTGCCCCGATGTCATAATCTCACATAAGAACAAATCTTGGAAGATAGCCACCATGAAACTGCTACCCAGGAAATGCTGCCCTCTCCCAGCTCACACACTTACCTGCAAGGCCAATGATATTTAGCCTTCTTCAGGATTATTTCTACTGGTATTAAGAGGGAAATAAAAGTACATAAGTCTAGGTCAAATAAATTCCTCTACTATTAATTTCTTTTCCCTGATAGCATTTTATGGTCTTTGGTATGTCCTGTGCCCTGATCCTTTATTTTCCCTAGATTTCCTGGCTGATGAGTATTTCTATGGCCTTTAGAATGTCTACTTTCCTCTGTATCTTTACTCTATTGGCCCCTTCCACATGATTATTGCCAAGAATTTTTGAACTTCCTCTTAGTTGTTAATGGTGGAGTTTTGGTGTCTTCCTTCTACTATTTATCTTCTCATGCAAGGATTCTTCTCAAGAGAGTTTACATTCAAGCAGTGGTGGGGTTGGGTGGGCAATTGACGGTTGGTAGCCTAGAGTTCTGCACCTGTCCAGAGCCCGGCGCTATTGAGAGTCACCAAAGATCTGCATGTCAGCACTGATTTTTCCAATATTGCTCATTTGGAGGGAAAAAACACTGTATCAGTAGGAGGGCCAAAGAGGACACAAAGAAGCCAGACACCGATAGCTGGGCTCTCTTGTAAAACTGAGTTAGAGCACATGGACTTATGCCATGTCTCCTTGTCTGGAACAGAGATGGCTGGGGTCCTAGAGAAATATTGAATGTACTTCCTCAGCCATATGTGTGGGGTGGACATAACGCCATCAGTGTCTCCTGAAGGATGCAGCAGAGGATAGGAGAAGTCTTAAAATCTGTAACTGGCAAAAAGAACGCCTGGGCCTGGTTCAATGGGAAGGCCCTGGGTAGGCATGATTCCTACATAAAATAAAAAGAAAACTGTCCAAGGAGCATCAAGCATAATAATAATAATAGGTCTCATCTCCAAATTACAGTAACACTGCCTGCAAATAAAATGAGGATGAATGGATGTCTCAAGCAGGGGAAGTCAGACTTTCAATCATTTTTTCATGAAGGAATTCATAAAGAGGGATTGTAGGGAAGAAGAAGCAGGTGGAGAAGGGGCCACATGCCCCAGCTCCCTCCAGCTGCAGGTTGCTCTAAGACTGCCCACATCTCCTGCTTTTCCAATAGACGTTGACCTCCTGTGGCTGACCTTTGCTCTCTCTGAGTCTGCTTGAAGGTCTCCCTGACTCCTGGAAATGACAGCTCCTGAAACACACCTGTGGCTGGGAGTAAGATGCTGAGTATAATAACAGGAATTGTTTTCACAATTGCCTGAATTGTTGTGGGAATTTCTTTCACTCCCTAAAGCCCCATCCTAAGGACAGGACATCTGTGAGCAGGCACTGACTTTCCCTGCCTGCCTGTCTGAGCAGAGAGGATCGCGATGGTGGCAGCGGGCAGTGCTTGCTGCTGCGACCCACCAACGTTTGGGCAGGGAGGAGAGGGCTGCCCCAGCAGGAACAGATTACTGGTCAGGGAAGAAGAATAGACGACTGATCATGCTCCCTTTTCTGTGCAGAAGCTTGTGTAAAGTTGACCGCTCTGGTCATTGTGCCATAGAAAAGTCAGCTCCCACGACACCTTTGGCACAAACACCTTATTCATTTCAGGCATCTTCAAAGATAATTTTCTTCAGTACCCTACATATAAAACATGTAGGTACAATAAAAAGGAGATTTAAATGTTTGTATTCAAAAGAAGTCCCTAAAAGTGCATCAGAGATTACCATAAATCAGAATCAATTAGTTTGGAAGAAACACAGTACTTCCTTTCTGCTTTTGCTTTTTCTAGTATGAGAGATGATCATTTCAGTTTAATTCATAGTGATTAAGGGCTCCTCCAAAATGTTTATATGTGAGGGAAAGAATAATTATGTTTTTTGAACTGAACTTGGAATTTAAACATCTCTATTGTGTTCCGAAGAAGAGCTGTTGTAATATTGAAGCCAAGCGGCAGCAATAACAAAGCCCATCTCTCTGTAGATGGGACATGCAGGGCTGGGAGAAAGCCTTCAGGGGAACAGGAGGTGTGGGAACAGGGAGAGGAGAGCCTCCCAGCCCCTTATTTCATTTGCATGTCTGCATAGGTTCTAGTTGGAGCACTTCAGGTCATGAACTGTTTAAAACAAATACTCTTAGAGGCTTTAAATAGAATAGCAGCCTCCATCTTTTAATATGCTCTTTAAAGAGAATGCTGTGGAACTGGGAGCAGACAAAAATAGGATAGTTCTTGGCTTTCCCGGGGGTTGCGGCAGGCCAGCTGGGTGAGGAACGACCAGGATACAAAAGGAGTATAGAAAGCACAGAAGAGAACACATTTCATTCATATATTTAAGCTATTTAAAATTTTTGCCTGAATTAAAGTGGTGTTATCTCCCACTCAGGAGGATTGCATTTTACTTAAAAAAAAAGCTCAGGAACCCCACTCTGATTTTTTAAGGGAACAGGCTATGCTAGCATGTAAACCCTTGCTTGGGACGATTTGGAAATAAAATGCCAAGCGATATCGAGACAATATTAGTGATGGAAATGTGTTACATTCCTGTTCCTAAAAATCTATATCACCCGTGCTGAATTTAATAATTTGTTTTCACACTGAACAGACCTCATATAGTTGATTAAGTAGGACACAAAGTTGTTTTACTCATCACCCAAGTTGCTTTCAAATCCGGTGTTCAAAGCAGGAGGGCATCACATGTTTCTACTTCAAGGCTGCGCGTACGGGAAGCGCAGGCCCTCGACACAGCTTGGTAGCAGAGGATCCAAATCAGAGTCAATGGTGTAAATTATAACTAAATTGCAAAGCATTTGGACAAAGCCGGCTTGCTAGTCTAATCAGGAAAGCTTTCGGTAATGCAGGTTGGAAGCGGCAGTGGAGGAGGGCGGCCTCACAAATCTCTTTTAATATATTTCTGAACTTGGCAACCTAAACTGGTTTTGTCACATATTTGCAGCTTAAAAAGTATTTGGCTTTTACAACAGCCAAAATAAGTATCCTTTAATCACTTTCAACCTATGAACAGATGGGCAAACAGTGCTTTTATAAATGGAGCATACAAAATACTTCAATATCAGCCAAAACTAATTAGTAGAAATATCTGCACCAAACTCTAAAACTGATTTAGTGTTTAATATATATTATCATATAAGCATTAGCAGTTAAAAGGAAATTCCCTGTTCAAATGTTTGCCAAGCTCAGTCTAATGTTCAGACATGATTAACTTACTAATTAACTTATTGCATCTTGTCTCACATATCATCTTTCTTAATGATTTCTTTTCTCACTAAAAACTATTGGATTTGATAACTTTGATCATAGATTTGACAAACTTCAAATGAAAAAATGTCAAGTCCAGCTAGTCAGCCCTGATTGTTCAGTCTTTCTAGAAGTGACTTTTGTTGAGCTGGGGGCGAAGGGGGTGGTCTCTTCTGTGGTGAAAACAGATCTTACATCTGTGCTCCGATGAGTCACATTTTTATTTATCTTCGTAAAGATTTTCTAAAAGAGTTTCATAGTGACTGTTTAGTGACTAAGAATCTGTAAAAATAATAATAATTTCCACACCAGAATACTATTATGACATTATGAGGAAAGATAAATTTAAAAATTACATTTGGAAGAGTAAACAAAGGACAGTTTCTCCTCATTTTATAAATCAGAGGAAGCTGCTTGGTCTCCAGTCACAATATATTTCCCCAATCTCATCTCCTTACAACTCGTTCTTGTAGCCTGCATGAGGCTGAACATTTCTGTGATAGTGAGTATGTATGGTCTGGCTGTATCTTTTCAGTGCTACCTAAACCAACAGAAGGACGAAAACTTAGAGCCAGTCATCCAGATCCTTGAGGACTGGGGACTGCCAATGCCAGCCTTTCTGAAGTCATGACATAATCATGTCCCCTTTTGATTTTTATCACACACATAACAAGGAGGGCTTTCAACTTTTACTGTGCTAACTATACCTTCATGGTCTTGGAAAGTCACCTACTTTATTGCAACATCAGTTTATACAATCAGAATAGTAACATTTATCCAAAAAAAATTATTTTGAGAATTAAAGGAGAAAGAGTGTCAGAAGTAAGTGCTTAATAAAAGATTGCTGCAGCTACTGCTACTAAGGAATGTAGTTCTATTTTTCTCTCATTATTACAGAATGCATATTGGCCTATTTCAGATAATCTGAACAAAGTAAAAACCAAGAAACAAATAATCATTTTCCTTTACACCTAAACTTTTATTTACAACTTAGTATTTAATTAGGGATTTGCATGTATTTTTTTGGAAGATTTAATGAATTTGAATATTATGAGGGCAGGTCCTGAGCAAGAGGTCTGTGGAAATGCTCCTCAGTCGGTTTGGATGCCACCAACCAACTGCATTAATACTGTCACTAATACTACTTGGCATGTTTTTTTCCTCACCTTATTTATATACCTCACTATGTCATTAAAAAATAATGCTGGAATCATATGATGAATATAATTTAGTATCTTCATTCTCAATACCATTTTGAAATCATAAGCATTTTCTCAAGTTATTACATAATCTTTATAAGTATCACTTTTATGACCACATAATAATTATTCATTGAATATAACACTATTTACATACATATTTATTTCTGAATTTCTTCCATTATAACTGAAACTATAAAGAATATATTCATACATATAGTTTTATTTTTTTTTTGAAATGTTAATTCTTTTGAAGACTTGTGCTAGAGGGAATTACCTGTGTTTGCTCATCACAAGATAGCGGAAGCCTTCTTCCCTGACTCTGAGATACTGTGTGTATGCTCACTCGTGAGGGAGGGAGGGAGGACAGGCTGGAAGCTTGCTTTCTGAGCCCTTCCTTGTGGTTAGGTTGCACTCCAAGGCACAGTTTTGACTGAATAGGTTGGTTCAGCAGCTTTTGATTCAATATCATTAACTTGGTGTTTTATTGGGCCAGTTCTATTAACATAAATGGAATAAGAGGTGTTGATTAAAACATAAAGATGCCCATACTCTAGGGTTATCAAATTAGAATCATATGAATGAAGGCATCGGTAAATTCTATCTAGAAGATTAATAAATTCCCTGGTGTTATATTCTTGTAAAATGATTTTATGTGGCAGAGGAATTTTTTTTGCCATTGTGAGTTCTTCAATTAAGGTCAGGGGTTAGAAATTATTCTGTTTTCCTCTTCCAGGTTTTATCTACATTATATATAATGATATAAGCATTCCCTGTCCCTTTTTTAATATTCCCAATTTTTCCAATATTTTTTGTTTGTCAGGAAGTGACATTCTATCAGGTGAAAATTCCTTAAGCAATAGAGGAGAAAGCATGCTAGTTATCTACGACTTCACATAAGGGAGTTCACATAAGGGAGTTCATGTTCCCTAATATCTAGTAAAATGATTTGCCTTTAAATACAGTATCTTAGTATAGAATATGGATACAGGCTAGATTTTTCAATTATATCATAGAAAAAAGTATTGATTTTTACTACATCTTTGTAAATAAACATATAATGAATTCAATAAAGGCATTTTGTATGCATTTAACTATTGTGCTACATTGTTTTATAGATAAAATAAATTAATATGATTTTAATTTCTATGAAATCATTTTTGATGACATTAACTCATGATTTATATTAAAATTATCATTAAGATTTTCTTCCTCTAGTGTTCTGAGGGGTTAGTTAGAACCATTTCCATTCCATTTAAAGGATGTTTTATTTTAGTTCATGCATGTAAAGTCAAAAAGATTAAAATTTATTAAGTTTTTCACAAAAAGGGAATTTTCATACACTTTTAATTAAAATTAATATCATTCATAATTTAATCTGCTTATTTAATTCTAGATAATTAATTATTGTTTTGCTTGGATCTTGGATTAAGCAGACACACTTGGATTAAGGTGACTAAGAACTACGTGCCCGCCAAGGCCATTTAGGACGAGAGAAGTCTTGTCACTGTCACTGAAGTTTCAACAGTACACATCACATGTCACCTTACAATCAACCACACTATCACTTTAACTTTTTTTTTACACCTTGCTGTTAGATAATAGGACTTTGGGTATTAACTTGGCTCATTTGGGTATTTCTATAACACTTCTCTTATTTATTCTCTGAGAAAGAAGAAAAAGTCATGCACTGAGAATCCATAAGATTTTATAGTAGGTCTTGAAACTCTGGACAAGCCAGAAATAATCGTTTCTACTTTACCTCCATTCCGTTTATCTCAAACATTGAGACCCACTCATAAAAATTGATATTAACCAAGCAAAAATCCTCTTAGGAGTCAGAGCTCCCTCTTTTCTATGCTATTCAATATCAATCTTAACACAAACAAAAAAATAAAAAAAACCCTTTTCTTCTTTTTTTTTTTTTTTGCCTTTCCTGGTAGCTCTATTTAAATCAAATATGTCTCCAGAAAACAAAATGATACATATTTGAGTCATTAATTTACAGAAGTTTTCTCAAGAGAGAATGGGAGAAATAAGAGGCCACAGGTCCTAAAGAGCTACAGTTACTAGAAATTGTACAAGGCTAACTTCCTTTTTTTTTTTTAAGGAGAGCAAGGATTTTTTCATTTATATACTGAAGGATAAAGACAGCTAACAGCCTCAATTCTCCATCTTTAGCTGTGTGTCGGATGTAAATACGGAGTACAATTTCCTGTGCCTGGGCAATATTACTGGTCAGTTTCAGCTACTTGAAAGTAGGAAGGTCAGGGAATCAAAAAGGATCTCCAAGGAATGCTTGTTATGAACATCTCCTAATCTGGGTCCATTCTAGTGGGCCCAAAATTACCTCTTGAATGATTTTAGCTATACTGGTATTCAAACAACATATAACACAGGGAACTTTCTAAGATATCATTAGCTTCAAGACAAACTAGCAGAAAAGGCAATGAAAAAAATTGAGGTGGGGTTCCCAGTCACATACCATCTATTACCCAAAAGAGACTAGATGCGTCAAATAATCAAAATCAAACTCTCATTGTTTCAGTCACTAAGGGAAGAAAAGTAAAGGCTGTGTGGAAAACAGAACAAGATACATTAAGAACCAGCTTAATGCAAGAGTGAACACAGACACAGAAAAAACGAATGCAGAAGCAGAGTCAATGCCATTCAGTGCGGGAATCGAGAGAGGTGGGCCTGGGACGCAGCGGCCCTGTGTGCTTTCAGAGGAGACTCAGCCTTGGGTCTCCTCACTTGGGTCTCTCATTGGAACTTCAGCTGTGAAAGTTGCAGAAACAAAAGCAATTAAAAAGAATAAAAGGCTTTTTGTATGTGAACACTACAAGAAAACTAGGGCTTTGTATGTGAACATTACAAGAGAACTGGGACTTTGGAAGACATTGAAAAAACTGACTGCCATATTTAAAATACAACAGATATATAAAAGAAAAAAACATCAGCCGCAAGATGACCAAGGTTACAGAGAATCTGTTCATGGCCGAAAGTCTGCAGTTTTCTCACGTGTTTATCATCACTGCAAGGACCGCCTGTATCAGTGGTGAAGGGCCTGTCAGTCTCCAGTACGATCCCTCACCCCTGCGGTCCTGGAGTCCCTGACCCTACCAATACTCTACTGTGCCTCTTAACTGATAACATTTAGAAAATAAAATTAATTTTCAGAAAATTGGTAGACAGACTACCAGTGCCGAATAAGTTGAAGTAGTCCTTAGTTTAATGGCTTCTGAGACCAGAAAATTATTTTAACTAACTTGCTCTCTTGCAGGAAAGTATTTTGTTCCTTATATACTATTTCTCTCCTTTGAATAGTTGTGAATAAGCTTTCATAAGTTCACTTTATTTGGGGTTTTCTTTTTCTTCAGAAGGTTAATTTTATACATGTTACATCTATTCTGGTATGTTCACCCTTCTTTGGAGAACCCTATTGACATGTCCAGGAAATGTATATGAAGTCTGTGTTTTTCCGGTATGTTCACCCTTCTTTGGAGAACCCTATTGACATGTTCAGGGAATATATATGACAATATATTTCTTATATGAATACAGTCATCATTGAAATGAATTTAAGACTTTGCAAAAGTGTTCATTTTTCTTATTACTTATAATAAAAAGTTTAATATTTTATTTCAGGGTACAACCCATTCCTTCTAAAATTGATAAACTTGACAATAAAGTTAAAAGAATCGGACCACACATAGAAATTTTCCAAGTATTCCAGAAAAGGGACAAACTGATAATTACCAAAAAAGTAATTAGAATGATCATCATCATGCAGGCACATATCAGAGGGTGGCTTGAACGCAAACGATATCAGAGAATAATGACCAAGGTAAAGCATATGTTAAATATTACAATATAATGTATTTATAATATAATATCTAATGTAGATTCAATTAAGTAGCATTTTGAATAATCACCTGGTCAATCTATGGCTTCCCTAAATAAGGTTCTGTTTACTCTGTTTGGATTAAGAAAGTGTTATGAATAATCTACTTTGATGACTGTGTCAAGCTGGAGTTTCTGAACAAAAGGCTAGGCTTCTCCTTAACTGAACCCAGAAAAGTTCTAGCACTACTTTTACTCTATGGCTGGGACCACCTATGTGTGCATTAATTTTGTTTCTCCTTTGCTATCTGTTTATTCTCTGTGAGCATTTAGACGGTGAATGTGAGTGTTTGTGGAGATTAAGTTTCTATAGCAAGTGGCAGATGGATGATTAATAAAACACAAGTAAATTTCTATGTCACTTTAAGAATCCAGATGAGGTTGGTAATCAAGAATTGGAGTGGTACCATCCCCCGGTTGTATAATTATATTTAGTAGTTACAAAAAGGCAGCAAGGTAATGCAACTTGTCATCTCGCCGATGACATACTCAAATTTTGAGAATCAAACCTAACTCTGTCTGGCTCTGGGAACTTTAAAACATTAGGGCATTCTGGTAACAATAGTATCCAGTCATCATGGCAAACTTGTGAATTCTTTTCTCAAATCAGGCTCACCATGGACGTTGGAATATTAGGTCAAAACCTGAGGTTAGATCCAACTCCCTTCTGATCGTGTCGGCCCATTTGGGGCGTGCTCACATCCAGGCGCTGACGCGGAGAGCTGTAGTTGCATTCACAGAAGGAGGCACTGGTTCTGGGGTCGTCAGGCGCGTCTGCTGAGGCTTTACAGAGTGCATTGGAAGCCAACACGATTTGGTGATACGGACAGCCAAGAACGTGTACTTCGTCTTCCTACCAAGCAATTAAATATAGAATGATTGAGCACATGCTAAAGATAGTAATAAATATCATTATTCTGACCTAGGTCAGGGGACACAGAGAAGAGGCCTGAAAAAGAGAAGAACCAAACCCAGGAGAGAGACATGTCCTATAGCTACATGTATATGGCTAAGGACTTCATTAATTCTTTAGGAGGTGGGGAAATGAATACAAAAATCATGCTTAGTGTTATCTCTAGTGTGTATGTTTAAGTGTGTGTTTATGTGTGTGTACTTAAGATAACTATTCAGGATATTCAATTTTTATTTCATTGTCTATAGGTTTAGTCATTTAAAAACCTTTTCTTTTTGTTTTTATAAGATTTTGAATAAAGAGCCTTCGGGACACTGTCCTATATGTGTCTAGACAACTATAGACTTCAACCAATGGATATGGTCAAGAGATCTGCTTATAGATCTATAACATTTTTTAAAAAGTTAAACTGTAAAAAAAGTTTGCTGAAATATTGCACAAGGGTTAAAAATGACAACATGTAAACACCTATCCCATAAACTGATAAAAACATAATAATAGAAAAATAGGTAGACGGCATAAACTAGTACTTTACAGGAGGAGAATCATAAATGGCTAGTAAACATGAAAAGAGGCTACTCTTGCTAGAAAATCAAATAAATTAAATCCCACTGAGTGTGATATGGTAGTGGAATTCTCCAAACAAGCAGTGAATTCATTACATATTTTTAAAAAGACATAATCATATCAAACAAAAGGCAGACTAAAAAGGCATACTAAAATTTTTTTTAAATGTTGAGATATGATGAGTATAATACATTTACCCTTTAGGTCAAGAGGGATTTAAATAATTATAACCAGTCTAATTTTCCATGAGTCTTTTATAATGTTGCTGTTATAAATATCAATTTGTACATTTTTCTGATAAATTCTATCTTGAGAAATGCCTAGAAATGTAAAGATGTGCATACTGGAGAGCGCATAGCGTCATAGCTGAGGCACCCTTCCCTGCAGAAGCCTGGCAGAGAGCCATGCTGTAATGAGAACAGCAACTTGACCATGAAGACCTCCTGTAATCCTCCGAATGCCTCAGCCCTGCGGTTTCCCTCACAAGACATGTCCCCCAAAGAATATTTATTAAATTCAGAGGGAAAGATACTCAGTTAGGCTTTGGTGGCAGCTGCCCAAAGCTCCTGCCCTCTTTGCAGATGTCATCATCTATCTAAGCAGCGCACGCCAAGCAGGGACCTTTTGGCTTATGTTTTTGGGGTACAATGAAAACATCACTTGATTCTTAATTATAGTAAAAAGAAACCTGCTGACATATTTAGGTGGAGAGATACTGAGAAGAATATTGGGCAGAGGTCTGAGAATTACACTCCTAAGAAGGAAGGGATAGTGAATGTAGCTCCTAGGACTCCAGCCAAATCCTGCCCAGAGAGAGCCTGACGGAGATACTGAATCCTGGGTATTCCGGCCTCCTCCACGGATACTGCTCTTGAAAAATGGATACTGCTGCCACGCTTGCTCTACCACACACATAGATTTCCCTCTATTTTGCTTCTAAAAGCATTATTAGTTTCAACTCAAAACCTAGGGCTGGTGTAGATAATGGATGAACTTTGTCACTGTCTGCTTCGTAGCAACACAGGAGGCTTGGGTCATACGCATCCGATCTGTATCTCCGAGCTGTCGGAGGTTGAGTTCTGCCTCCCACTAAGATTCATAGAGTGGGGAACATTCCAATTCATTATTTATTTCTTAAAAAATGACAAGGGCCTGTGGAACAAAATGCAGGTTAAAAATAGACATTGGAAAATGTTATTAAATGTAGAAAGATGTTAGCAAACATTCAGAATTTGCCCAACTTCTGATGGAATTCAGATGGAAGGAGAAAGAAGAGGAAAGTAGTGACATTATGCTAATTAATTTTTTCATTCAAGCAAATTAAGCAATATTTTATTAATAATTTTGCTAAATTAAGAACTATAGAGTTAAGCATAGCATTTAAAAATATCAGAAAAATCACAAAGTTAAGCAAAGTAAAAAAAATAAAATGCTAAAAATAACCTTTAAAGAGTCACTCAAAACAAAATAAATGACAAAAGCAAGAATGATCTTAAGTGTTATAAAAGGAAATCTGCTAGGAAAGAAACCAAAAGAAAAAATTCACAGAATGGTGAAAATACTAACTTTAAATTAATAGGAATATAGTGTATAAATAAAAGTGTAGGCTCTGGAGTGTTCCTGTTTTAATTTCAATACCAATTCTGCAACTTACAAGTTATAGGACCTTAGGAGAGTTATTTAAAGATTTTATGCTTCAGTTTTTTCACTTGTAAAATGGTATGCAAAGCACATCAGTGGAAAGCTGATTCAGGAAAATTCATGACCTTTAAATACATTCTTAAAAATAATTAAAATAGTGAATTAAGTCTTTAATTCAAGAAGTTGAGAGCAGGGGAAAAAGGCTAAGAAATGAATTAATAAAGATATGTAGAACTAAGATATTAATGAACTAGAAGATGTAAAATGTAAAAATAATTAAATTGATAAATAAAATGGAACTGACTATTTAGAAAACAAAAATACCCTCAAATAGATGAATGCTTTAATTTTAAAAGTCTATTGGAGTATAGAAAATTCATAGACAGAAGAATATAGTTACAGATGAAAGGTAAACTGATAAAGCAAAATTTGCACATATGCTAAAAGGAGTTAATTTTCTTAACAGTCAACATTTTTAGAAATCAACAATAATAGCCAAACAAAGTCCAGTGAAAACTAGGCAAAAGGCATGAACATACAGTTTTCAAAAGATGAAAATACAAGAACTTTAGGACCTCAAATGTATATCTTAGACAAGAATTATTCATTATGAAATAATACTTTAATAAAACTTTACTTTTTTCCTTTTCTGGCCGGGTAGGCTATTTATTATAGAAATCTGGACATCACCCTAGGAAGTTCCTATAAAAGTATCTGTTGCTGAAAGCTCTGTTCTGTGGGAAGTCTAAGTATCTGATGACAAAGAAACTCACTGGAATTATTTGAACATCAGGGAGATTATCTTACTGTATAATGCATGCATTTAACCAATCTAGTCAAGAAACAATAAATATACACATAAGCCAAGAAACTGGGTGAGATAGATGAAACGAAAGGGACAAAATCAAATCAAATATAAATAGCAGAAATCTATAAGGCACTTTCCTGTCTATGTTGCTATTTTATAGGCTTTGTATCATGGGCCAAATTTGAGAGCGGCTATAAACATGTACTGCAGACTAATCCATCGCGTTAAGTATCGACTTGGTCTTTGGAGGACGAGGCAAATTATAAACTTTGCCGAGTTAGAGGAATGGATGGATAGAAAAAAGTGTAAGTGAAGTCTTTTCTGAAATAATACCCTTCTGCAGATAGTAACTTTATGTTCCATAATCTGGTATGAATGTACAGCTGTAGTAATATGTATTAAAGTATGTACTAGGACCCGAACATTATCACGCTGACCACTGTTTCTTTTCCGCTCACTTTATTTTTAGCTACTGACTTCCAAATCTCTAAATGCCCCACTATTTTTACTCAGCCTTATCTTCCTCCCCCAAACTCTGTCACTAAATTCATTTTTTAACCTTACAGAATCTTGCTTATTTTTCTTACTTGTACTTTCCATGATTTCCCCTCCTTGATATGTAACTGTAGATTACACTATTTTTGCATCTAAAAATAACCTTTTCAGTTTGGAAAAACCCAAAAGCCTAATGTGGTTATGTTTTCCAGTCTGGACTCTGGCAGTTTCCAACTGAGAATTTGAGTAAAAGATTGAAAGAAAGTGAAGTAGGGGGAAGGCTCTGGGGAGGGGGAGAAGCAAGGCCGGAAGGTCGAGGCAGGTGCTGTGGGAGGAAGCGGGGAGGCTGGCGCACTGGATGGGCTTGTGAGCCAGAGCAGAGCACAGTGAGATGGGAGAGGCCCAGGCAGTGTGCACACGGGCTGCATCAGGCTTATAGTCCACTGGATTTTACTTTGACAGAGCTGGGAAGTCTGCAGACAGCATAGTGCTGTGAACCAAAGACTATGGTGCAATTTATATTGGAACACATCACTCGGGTGGTTTTTTAAGAATAGGCTGACATGAGCATGTAAAGAAGTCTAGTTGGGACCAATGGTGCTCTGTCCACCAGAGAATCTGAACAGTACAAGAGAGTTAGCTAAATGAATGATTAAAAACATTACCAACTAAGGCATCATTTGCACTGAGGTCTGAAGTAACTCGAGTCCATGGAATTTGCGAGTAGTTATTTGTCTTTATGTTTCTTTGGAAATTTTCCATCTTTTACATATTTTGATTGCTAATCGGGTGATATTTGGTAGCTGGCAAGTATCTATGCACCTTTTTTGATATCTTTCAATGAACAGAAAATTTCATTAATTTTCATGACTTAAGCTTTATATTGATCCTAATTATACCTGCCTAGATTAATTCTGCTAGTGTATTGCCAAACGTTTGCTTTTAGGGCATAATATACAGGTTAAAGGCATTGTTATGTATCAATATAGTTACAGAGCCATAATGTTAACATGTGCATCAGTCTGATCTAGTGAGAGTCATCTAAAATGGATCAATTCAAGAAAAAACTAATAGAGGCATGTATGCTAACTGAAGGAGAAATATATTTACTTTAACATTTAAGTAAAAAGTGATGTTCTTTTTGTTAGTTTGGGTTTCTCTAGAATCAGATCCTGAGATAAGAATTCAAGTACAACTAACTGATTTGTGTGTTGATCCCAGGAAGTACTGTTAGCAGAATGGGGAAATGTGACAGGGAAGAGATGGAAGTCCAAAAAGAGCGTTTTATCAAGCAGAGTATCATGTGGGCAACCGGAGCTTAATTTCTCTAGAGAACAGTTCAGCCAACTTGTCTCAAGTGCTGGGTCTTTATCCACCAGCTCTCCCCAGTCTGTGGTTGAGGGCTGCTCTAGTGGGGACTTTAATTTTCTGGAACTTCTGGCTTGCTGCTCAGGTGGGCACAGCAGAGTCCAGCAGCCAGAGGGAGCCCTTAGGCAATGAAATGCAGATGCTGACAATTAAAAGTCAGGCCAGCATGCATAGACACAGAAGGGACGAGATAGTATGGATGGGGACACCAGCAGCAAATGCTCTAGTTTGCTTATTTGAAATGAGAGAAAAAGTCATAGATATACTAAACATGAACTTATGTTTATTTTACTGCTGTGCTTCAGGATCTGGAAGAGCTACTCATTTTTAGATGATCCCTAAATATTGCTTGAATTTGTCAATGTCTCATGACTGTCCACCTCAACTGAATGAATGAATGAATGAATAGAAAGTTGAAATCCATATGGTTGTGTGCCAAGATGATACATTCATTTTGTTAGAAACCTCTCTTGGTGCCCTTTGTCATCTAGAGCTCATGCTTCAGAGCTAAAACTGCTGAGGTAAAACCTGTCATCCTGTAAATGCTAATTAACAATCAGCTTCATGGGGCTAATCCATATACTTAAGAATAGTGACTCAATATCACCATTTTGAAAAGAAAAAATAAAATGTTTACGGAGAACTACACTTGCAAAATGTATGCATCAATTCATCAATTCCCTTTCTAATGCCAAGTATGGGAGACAGGTGAGGGATGGCCTACCTGAGTGGTTTTCTGTCATAGCCTTCAACTATGAGTAGCCAAGTACCTGAAACTAGGAAGCAAGACTACAAGCAATCAGTGAAAAAGTAGACATTGTTCCATTTAGGGGCCAAAGCAAAAGGAGAGAAATCATTTCAAAGGCAAATCAGTCATTCCAATAGTTAGAATGTGGGTAGAAGTCCAAGAGAGATGAAAAATTGAGGGAACTAATAAACAATGAATACTGAAATGGGTCAGCAGAATCGGGCCTCCCAGAAATCTTGACATAAAAGCTATGTCTTATGATGTAGTGTGAGCATTCATGTCTGTCAGGTCTGCAGACAGCTGTCACGTACACCGGGCTGGAGGACGCCAGTGTTCTCCTTGGGGAAGCAAGTGCGAATTTCACCTCCCTCCGACCTTCTGTAGGAGGTTGATCCAGGGCAGCTCTAAGAATGGAGGCTTATCATTAGACATAAAATGAAAACTGGGGTTCAAGTTTCCTCAAATCTAGGTGAAACTTTTTAGGTGGTTTGTACCTGAGATATTGTTTATAGAGAAAATATTCTCTTTCATCTCTCTTTCTCCTTTTAGTCTATGAAACAATGTTTGCCAAGAAAGAAGACTGGCAAGGGTTAGAAAGAAGTGAGCTCCTAAAGTACTTCAATGACTGTGGTCATTTCCCAACCCAGCAGCAAATCGATCAGGTTTGGGACCTGGTCCACAGAGGCAAGTGGTTTTTCAGGGTTGGTTTGTTTTTTCCATTTTCTTCCTTTTTTTTTCTTCCTCTTTCCTCCCTTTTTCTTTCCTTCCTACCTTCTCTTTTATTTAACTTGTCTAGTAAATCCTTTCCTTCAAATTTATTTTACCTGACTTTAATATATATGAAGAAATAGATTTAAAAGTTAAAAGTTCATACAATGAATTTTCTTTAGGCGAAGGAGATTTTAGCTTTTTAAGCTTTTAGTATTTTTTTTTTTTTTGCTATAAGTTACATCTAACAGTGTATTTTAAATCACCATATTTTAAATACTGATGCTATAAGAATTCTTGTAGATGGTTCGATCTGGTACTAAAGAACATAAATGTTTAAACACTGTAAATTATTTCAATATAATAAAATTTTACAGTTAGGAGGCCATTAGTTTTCTGAGGAGTAAATAAATGAAAGAATAGTGTTGTATGAAAATATTTAAGTGGAGCGACATTCCTCCTTTTCTAAGCCCTGGTAAAGAGGTGGAAATTGTCATTGGGATGTGAAAAGTCTTGATGAATTTTCCTTAACACCTTGAGATTATTCTCAACATTTCTTCCTATGTTCATACCACTATCATGGCTTGCTGCTGTATTGAGAGAGGACAGCATGGCTATATTCACAAGTTAATTGAGAATAAAAGGTAAGCAAACATATCAGGGCCCTTTTAAATGGTGGATAGAGCTGTCATGCTAGTTGGAAGGTGCGTTTCAGATCACAGTGACAAGGTTGAAGAGTCATCAAAGGTTTGACATTCTTCCCTTCTTTTGTTAGTTCATAGTGTAAATTTACCTAATTCTTTACCCCTGGGCTTTGTGTTAACACTGCTGGATCCCTAGTACCTAGAATGCTTTTCGAGACTCTTAATAAATATGTGTTATCAGAATAGCGGAAACATCTAAGTCGCTTTGTGCTTTAGTGGTCATGATTGGGTTGTTTGTTTGTTTAAGCAGCTTTTGTCCTGATGACAAAAACATTATAGAAAATTTGGGAATACAGAAATACATAAAATTACTAAGAAATAACAATTATTAACATTTGAAGTCTATCCAGTATTTTTCTGTGCATAAAACATTGTTTTTATAAAAATTGAGGTTATTTTTTACATGTTTGAAAATCTGCTTTTTTAAAAAAAGATTTTATTTATTCTTAGAGAAAGGGGAAGGGAGGGAGAAGGAGAGGGAGAGAATCATCAACGTGTGGTTGCCTCTTGCTTGCCCCCTACTACTAGGGACCTGGCCCACAACCCAGCCATGTGCCCTGACTGGTAATTGAACTGGCGACCCTTTGGTTTGCAGGCCAACACTCAGTACCCTCAGCCACACCAACCAGGGTGCAAATCTTCTCTTTTTGCTTAACAATACAAGTTTCTAAGTGATAAACACTTTTTACAGTAGTAATTATGACTGAGTAATAATCTATAATGTATTTACTATTGTATATTTAAATTATTTCTACTTTTCTTTATAATAACTAATAATACAATGAAAAATTAAATATAACAAAATAAAATTAATCAGACATTTCAGAAATTTATACTGATTGTTGTTGGTAATTTACTTATTTATTTTTTAAAGCTGTCTTTTTTTAGATTTTATTTATTTACTTTTAGAGAGAGAGAGGAAGGGAGGGAGAAAGAGAAAGAGAGAAACATCAATGTGTGGTTGCCTCTCCTACACCCCCAACTGGGGACCTGGCCCGCAACCCAGGCATGTGCCCTGATTGGGAATCGAACTGGTGACCCTTTGATTCACAGACTGGTCCTCAGTCCACTGAGCCACACCAGCCAGGGCTGTTGTTGATAATTTAAAATATAGGTTTTTATTTTCAAATTAAATTTCATAGAGACGTTTTCTCTACTGATTATTTTGGACAATATCATAAAGGCTTAGATGTGAAGCATGGCTCTGGAATTAACTTGCCTGTGTTTAATTTCTGGCTCCACCACTTACTTAGTTGTATGTCTTTGGATAATTTATCTCTGATATACCTCATTTTGCTCAACTATAAAAGGAAGATAATATTATCTAAGTATTTGGACTGTTGTGAGGTTTAAATGAAATAATTCATATAAAATGTGTTTTCCATTATATGTCCTCAATAAATGTTTGCTATTATTATTCTCAAATAATTTGAAGTATGCTTCATTATAAAAATAAATTTTGTTAATTATTTTGAAAATGTTTAAATATTTAACCTAATTATATAGTGATTCATTTTTATAGAGGTTATTTTTTGAATGTCACCCATTGGTTTCCACCCCTATCATCTCTTTTGATGATTATAATGACCCGTGTTCCGGAGGAGGGGACATGCTCATTTATGCTCATTTTAGAAATGAGAGACCTGAGATTTAGAAAGAGACTTTTCTAAGCTCATTAATGGAACTGGAACTTTTTCCAGGTCTCTTCAAGTGAAGTTCAGTGCTCTTTCCATATTAAAATGGCAGACACTTTAAAAGTCAATGTAATGAAAAATGAATGATTATAACATTTTTGACAGCAAGTACTGCCTTTTATTGATATTTCACAGACCAGCTTAATGCCTTGCAATATAGTAGATTTTCTTAAATGACTGAGGCTATTAAATTTCTCATAAAAACTAAAATTAAAAAAAAAAACTTAGTTTAAAAACATTGTTTTATTACAATGCCTAAAATTGGGAGGCTTTGCATTATGGAAACGAGCCACTTTAACATAATTTTAAATATACGTCCATTAGGTTGCTCCAAAAGAAATTAGAAAGATTCTTTTGATGCATAAGAAACTTTTATTTAAAATGGTGAAATTCTAAATAATGGAAACAAAAAATATGGAAATGGAGCTAAAGTAATGGTTTTCTGCCTGCTTCTAGAAAATATTCCATTTTTAAGAGAATCTGATTTTATCCTCTTTAGTTTGTCAGTCATCTTCATTCATACTGACTTCTTTGATTGTGGATAATAGTTCCAGGTGTGCAACCCACGCATTTTTTTCATTCAGCAGAATAGCTCACCTAATGCATATGTAGTTAATTCAATTGATTAACTTCTTTAGTATATGACACCAAGTAGGTCAAATTCCTAAAACTGTATGCGTTCAGGTATTTTTAGCTTTTTAAAATTCTTCATTCTTATCACTATGGTAACAAAAAAAAATTTGTGACCGAGGACATGATTTTCATCTGAAAACCTTCCTTTGGGAGAATGAAGCAACTTGAGGCTGCATGTACAGGCTGATCTTAAAAACTGAAGGCTATGCAAACATGAGAACCTTACTTAATACTCATTTAAATCTAGTGAATGAAACTAATAACAATAGAATAGCATACCTGAAAGTAAGGAAAATAATACATTGTGGTTCTATATTATCTATTCTCACATCTGCCTAATTTTTAGACAGTTAAACTTTGAAGGTTTTCCAGTATTTTTGAAACATGTAAATAGAACTTTTAGTTTATTTTCTGAAATTAAAGTGTACAGAAAACAACCATGAAGACAAGTCTATTTTTACTGTGGAGGCACAGACAAAGATCTTAAAGTAAAATATATACAAGGTACTTACATGTTACTTAACCTGACATATGCGACACATCTGAAGAAACTATGGCCTGTGATAGAATGTGATTCACTTCAGACTCCCTGACTAGTTAGAGACAAACTTACTATATCTGGACCTCCTGTTCCTTGGAGCACAGGGTTTAAAAAGGTAGTAGAGGATCCTAGGGTAGAAGAGATGTGAGACACTGGGAAATGCTGATAGTAAAGGATGAAGAATGTTACCTCTAATAAAATTTAACCACCTTCTCACTTTATATGAAAATTTTAAAAATATACACTAAAAAAAAGATAAAATGAAAAATACTAGAAATCTGATGTTCCAAAGTGACATGAGGCTACTGACTAGGGGCCAACTAGAACAGGTAGCCCAGTCTTACAAGGGTCTCTGAGTGCCACCATTAACATTTGGGGAAAGCCTCTGGCAATGTCTTCCTTTTTATATAATAAAAATGTGATCACCCTCTATTGTTATGTTGCTGGTACAAATCTCAGTCGATGAACTCATTGTTGTTCTGAAAGAGGTTAATTCTGATTTCTAGCTTCTATCTACCAAGATTTAATCTCAGTCCATTCTCTTTTTCTGTGATTGTGGTTAAACAAAGATGGAGGTCATTTATGTAGTGACTTAGCTTGTGGAGTGTCCACTTGATCTGCAACATCATCTGTTAGCATAGGTATTTCCTAGTATATGTCTGCTTGGGCAGTCATAACAAATACCACAGACTGTGTGGCTAAACAACCTAAGTAGGTGTGGATCATGGATCACTTTGTGTCTATCATACTTTGGGGTCGTTGAAGATTTTGGATCTCTATATTGATGCTTTTCATCAAATTTGGCAATTTTTTAACTAATCATTTTTGCACATTTTTCTTTCTCTTTTTTTCTTCCTAGGCCTTCTATTAAACACATATTAATATACTTAATACTATCCTAGAGGTCTCTGGGGGTATTTGTTTATTTTTTAAAATATCTGTTCTTTTCTTAAGAGTGGGTATCTATTGATATGTATTCAAGTTTCACTCTTTCTTCCTTCTGCCTTCTCAGATCTGTTGCTGAGCCCATGCTGTAAATTTTTCATTTGCAATTCTAGAATCCATTTAGTTACTTTTTATAGGTTATATTTCTCTTGATAATCCTAATTTTGAGTAACTGTCATATTTCCTTTAATTTTTAAAATATAATTTATTTCAATTATTTGAGCATATGTATAGCAGCACTTTGAGGTCTTTGTCTACTAGATCTAACAATAGTCAGTTTTTATTGACTGCTATTTTTCCTTGAGTATGGGTCACACTTCTCTGTTTATTTGAATGATTCATTTTTTAAAGTTGTTTAATACTGGACATTTTAGCTAATATGTTGTTGCAAGTATGGATTCAACCTCCCGTATTCCAAAGGTTTATCTGTTAATTTAGTAACTTGCCTAGACTTAATATGCGGAATCTGATCTGTCTGCCCACCATAGCGTTTGGCTCTTCATTTCTGTGCTCAGTTATTATTTTAATTTTTATAGTTTTAGAATGGCTTCTCAAAAGGTTATCTCTAATCTGCATAACTTAGTTGTCGTCCTATGATTGAGCAGAACATTTACTTAAACAGCTTGGCCCCTCATGTTTCTACCCTCTGCAAATGTATCCTTGTGGGCTGGGGGGCACATTCAATGTTCAGCTGCATGTCTGCCTTGTTTTTTACTTTCCACTGGCACTCTTAGGTTTTTCCTGTTTATTCCCATTGTTTCCCAGTGAGCTTAGGTTGTGTGCAGAGGTTATCAAGTTCTTTTATGACTTTCTCATTTCCGGAATATGCCTATGAAATTTCTGACTGGCTTGTCATTGCCCCAACTCAGGCTGAATCTCTGGCTAACAGAACTGTAGCTTCTCTCTGTTTATTTCCTGTCACCTATGTTATGAATGCTGCCAATGCGAAGGGTGCAGGTTCTTTTTCCTACTATCACCTCCACCTCACTAGGGAAATGAGCCCTGAATTGTACTGCCATAAAATTCTTTGGCAGGGTTTGAACTATTTGTGTTACATAACCCTAGAACATTGTAGAAATGTTTAAGGTTTGTCCCACATATTCTTATGGGTCCATGCATTACAAATAAATAAAGATTTTGTCAGTGGTGTCTATAGCCTTCGTATAGCAGACAGCCACCCTTCCCCCTGCTATTTAGTAGATATTCTCTAATGCTTTCAGCCCTGTGAGATTTAGAAGCATATTCTCTTCTCTAATTGATAAGTCCTATAGCAAAATGAAAACACATTAGACATATTAAATGAATGCCTTCCTTGGTTGTGGCATCCAGAATCTTTTTTGATAAAATTGTTGTTGCAAATATATTCAGAAAACATCTTTGAAGCTCTTAACATGTGCTGTGGCATACAACATGGTCAGAGGTCTCAGAGCCCTCCTAATAACTGGAGGGACATGCACATGTCTAACTAGAAAAATAGTGTTATACATGCTTACACATTCACAGTATCAAGTGCTAAGATGATACAAATATGAATTATGTCTTAAGTTTGGAAATCAGAAAATGTTATAGGGAATACTTAAGACTGGAGTTCATTATTGTAGGATGAGTTAACTAGATAATAAAAGAAAGACAAGGGTTTAATACAGAAAGGATTGTGGGCGAAGCAAATTAGAGTTTTCAGGGCAGCTGGTAACACTGAGTGGTGGAAAGTCTGTCTGCTGTTGGATAACAGGAGAGGGCAAGATGTTACTGAAACTGCTGACTCAAAAAATCCAGATCACTCCTTGAGATCCGTCGTTGCTTTTCCCAACAGAATTCTTCTTGTTCTGAGTCCCTTATTCACCTGTCATCTGCCTATTGGAAATGAATGTTTCCAAATGCACAATGCAAATTAGATTTTGGATATAAATCAGTTTTGTGTCAGTAGGAGCTATTTAAACATTTTTCCCTAGAGCTTTAATACCTCTGAATAAACTAGAGGTCAAACCCTGGGGGCAAAGAGCAATCCTGAAAGATCTGTCTGTCACCATCTTGCTTCAGCTACCTAATCCGAGCACCTGCTCCTTACAATTCTGCCTGCTTTCTCTCCTAACACTTCTTAGAAGATGGTTCTTGACATTTTGTCTCATCTTCCATTATGCAACTCTGTTAATGCAGTCCCTCACCCTAGCCATGGCTGTGCAAAGCCTGCCAAAGTCTATGCTAACGATGTGTTCTATCCTGTCCTCCTATAGGCTTGTGAGTTGTTATCCAATTAGTGAGTTACTCTAATTAGCCATTTGGTTTTTTTAAACCTTCGAGTCTTTTATTATTTGGGTTGAAATATTTGTACCATTGTTTTATAAGCTGCACAGAGAATCTGATTAAATCTTGTAATACTACTTAACACCAGCTATTCTTCTAAAGCCTGTACGTTTTCTTTAAGTAGAAAATAACCATCTTTAAGAAACAGCAGGAACAATAGGGGTTTGAGAATGGAGTAACTTCAATAAAGGTATAATTACTTTCATAAGTCTGTTAAAGAGCAAGGCTTTAGGCTCCTTTTGTTAGATCACCGTTTATTAAGATTATACTCCCAATACTCCTAACATGCTGAAACCCACTAGCAAGTCTTTGTTTTATATGATTAAGTTACTATAATGTCAGGAATATAAACTCCCTGGTGAGAACAACTTTGCTATGCAAGTCTCTGATAAGTGGAAAAAAAATTTTCATCAGACATTATTATAAAATGCAAAATTTTATGTTATAGTATATTTATTCCAACCTCATAAACAAACGTAGCATTAAAGAGCTTTGTTTTTTTCTGGCATTTCACTTGATCTCGAGTCCTGTTAATTCCTGCAATGAAGTGAAATCTTCTAAAGGACTTAAAATAGTTTTCATCCCTTTTAAGTTAAATAAGTTTTGCAGTTCTTACTCAATCTGCTCCTTAAGTCACCTTTGGACATGAACATTTTCTAGCATTTGTGAATCAAACTTTGAAAAAATAGTTAGCCTCAATTAGGCACCATGCTCCTGTGCTGTGAAGTCTATCACCTCTATATAAATTATAAGTGGTACTGAAATGAAAGCTCATGATTCAGGTGGGTAAAACCAAGCCTCTTGTGGGATGTTGCTAGCCTGGCAGTGTGGAAGCCAATTGTTAATGCTTGAGCCATGTTTTCTTAGAGGTTACCTCTAGAGCTAGAAGTCCATAAGAGTTTCATCTTGGTATTTCAATTTCCAAAATTTAAAATTCTGGTACTGTTTCCACATTGAAGTCAGCATTTTAATGCTGTTGTGTAGATGTCTTTTTTTTTTTTTTATCAGAGTCATATTGGTCTATTATGAGAGGTGTTTTTGGAGCAAGCTTCTTTTAGAACATAGTTTTCCCGGCACTCTAATGTAAATATCTCATATTTCTATCATGAAGATATTGTGTTTCTATTTTATGAAAGTATTCCTGCCAATAATTCTTTATCTACCAATGCTTGTATATATTTTTTTAGTATGATGAAGCACCATACATATTTTCAGCTGATTTTGCTTAGATATAGATGTTGTTTGGATACAGAGGGCTTGATTTTCATATTTAAAAGATACTTGGCATCTTTTGATGTAAAAACATATAAGCACACTTGCATAGCAGGTGTATTATAGTTAGTAGTAACTCCCACCGGCACTAATAATTACCTATAATAAAAGTAGATATCAGAACTTTCTATTTCTCTTTACTTTTGGTGGAGTTTCATTCATAGTACTAATCAGAGAAGATGTAAAATTGAATGTATGCCTACAATTTATTGTGCCTATTTTCTAACATTGATATTTATATTTAATATTAAAAAAATCACTTAACCTAGTGGCTCTTAACCAAGGCCTCATAGTATATTAATATATTTAAATAAGTTGTAAAATGCATTCCAAATATTTTTGATTCAAAGGAAGTTAATGTACCCATATTTTTAAAGTAAGAAATAAATTTGAATGGATTAAAAAGTTAATTCTTTGCTGGCATTCTAAAGACGTTGGGAGGTGAGTGAGGATGGAACTATCACTGGACTGGGAATGGGCTCAAGTGTCCTGCTGGTGACCTGCCTGCCTGTGCGCTTGTAGCGGAGTGAGGCCTCCTGCCTTGCATGCATGCCCCGTATCAGCTAACCGTTTCTTAGCAGGTAAATCTTAATCTGCTTAATCTGCCCTTTGGAAAAAAAAGTGATTTTTATGAAGAGTAAAGAGTAATACTGCCTTTCAAGGATGAGATGATTGCTAATGTAACTACTGCATACCCCTTGCTTATGCTATACATTTGTGATTTTTATAGATACCTAGAATCAGTCCTTGTTAGAAACACTCCTAATCCCGTGTTCTTCATGGCAGGTCTATTACCAACTCCCGTATTCTAAACTGGTTGGCCTACGATAATAACTTGCTCTGTAACTGTAACCATTTTTCAGGACTGCAGCATTGGTCATGGCTTGAGGACTTTTTTTCTGTTGACCTCCAGCTGCCTTGCATCCCTTCAGTGTTCTGGAAGCATTTGGCAACTCAAGTTCTCGTTTTCTTCAGTCCTCATTTCTAATGATCATATTCTTATAGCTACTGACTTCCTTAGTTATAACTAGATTTTGTCATTACTGATAAATGTAAGTCTTTCTTGAAGTTTCCAACCTCTTTCTTGAAGTTTCTTAATCTCTAACCATCTCATCAACATCTTCCTGGCTGATATTTTCTAGTTCCCCTTCTTTGATAAATGTGTAACCACATGGGGACATTCAATCCATTAACTTCACTTTATACACAGTATTCCTCACCCATCAGGTTTTTCACCCTTCATTGCATCAGCTTAGATTTATGTCATGGGACCCCTGCATGCAGTTTCAACTTCCTCATGCTTCTCAGACTTAGTTTCCAAGAGAATGAATCTGATAGAGTGAACTTTTTGCCTAGTTCAAGCTCATGACCATGGCATGGATGGAGAAAAACACATCATGCTGATTTATCTCATTTTCATTTCCTGCTCACAAATATCAAGTGGCCCCTCTAAACTGTAAGGCAATTTTATTCCATTTTTTCAATCTCCTCCTCTCTCAGATTAATATTGCACATGATCTTGGCCTTCCTCAAACTTTAAACACCTCTGCCTTTCTCTTCTCTCTATTGACTGTGTCTATCGTGAGACTGACGTAGCAGATGCAATTAGAAAAGACTATCTTATCTTCCTGTCTCTCAGTCTATCAACCTCTCAGCATCTACACGCTCTCAGCCTGCTTTTTTCCCTCTTGCCATGGATGAACTTTCCCTAACTTCCCTTCGTGACCACAGTGCCCCATTCTCTCTGGTCTAATCAATGATTTTACCCCTGTCTTTACTTTCTTTACTCCTGATTATTTCCTGTCTCTCCTTTATTATTTATTTCTTCTCCTCTGGACTCTTTCTCAAGAGCATATGAGTTTGCTGTCAAATTTTCCTTTTTACCCTCCTGGGATGCCATGTAATCATTTGGTTCTTATTCTTTATTTACCACCCCTTTATAGTTGCTTTCCTTTATAAGCAACTCCTCAAAATGTTGTTTATTTGCCAAGTCTACTTCCTTACCTCCCACACTTTAATTCTTTTTAAAGACATATTATAAATTACATCAGACCTATAAAAATATCAATGAATTATATAGTAAACACTACTCAGGTTGTGACCTAATACTACATGTAGCAATATAAATAAATATTATTTTAAAAATAATGAGTAAAGAAAAAGATTGGAAAGGACACAAGTTATGTAAAAATTTTGGGGGTGTTCAATCTGATATTTTATATTGTTTAAGAGTACATAGATATGCAGTAAAAGCATAAAGGCATGAGTGGTAAAGGAAAACAGCCAATTCAGAATACTGATTACCTCTTTCTTTTTCCCACCAAGGAAGAAAGAGCTGTATTAGGAGTTTACACATATTAGAGAACCCTAGTTAGTATCAGGAAAGAGGCTAAGCTTGGTACAGGGTAAGAATCTGTCATCACTAAAAACCAAGGGCAAAACTAAAACCTTCCAAGATTCTTAAAATCCTAACAGTCATAAATGCCGCTGAGTTTCTCCCAGGTGAAACTTCTGGAAGCTCCTGGTGAAATGGTGAGATTTTTGTGTGAAGGAAGAGCTCTCCATCATAGCTGAATCTGAGCTCCATATAGATTTTTAGTTCTGGAGTGGCAGCAGTAGAGAAAAGATACAGGGATGATATAAGATAGATGCAAAATTTGCAATGCTACTTTTGCAATATAAAATTTCCATCTAAATCTGGGTCTGCTGCTGAATTTTCATTTCTAGTTGTTTTTTTTTAACTCTTGTTATATCTCTTGAGCAATACCCCAATTTCTATAAGGCTTTTCAGTGAGTTATACCTGGCAGGGAAAGTTCTGCTAATTTTTTTTTTTTTTTTTTTTTTTTGCCTTAGACCTTCTAGGACTTTTTCATTTCTGTTAAATGTCATTGCCTGGCTTGTGTGGCTCAGTGGATTGAGCACCAGACTGTGAACCAAAGGGTCGTCAGTTCAATTCCCAGTCAGGGCACACGCCTGGGTTGTGGGCCAGTTTCCCAGTAGAAGGAGCATGAGGGGCAAACACACACTTTCTCTCCCTTTCTCTCTCCCTTCTCCTCTCTCTAAAAATAAATAAATAAACAAGTGTCAATATTAGTCTTTTTAGTTCCTTTAAAAATGCAGTTAATATCAAAATAATTTATAGAGAACTTCTTTTTTAAAAATGTTAAATATTTCTACTTATCAATATGTTTAGTTTTTATATTATGTATTTTATGTTTATATCTTTTTTATTTTCATAGTTTTCTTAATTTTTCTTTCTAAAGATCTTATAAATTTTTGTTAGGCTTATTTCTTTTTTATTTTATGTTATTATAGTTAGAGCACTTAAAATGATATCTACCTTATTAACAAATATTTTTAAGCCACCAAAATCTATTTATTTTAATTGTATTTATTGGGGTGACATTGGTTAATAAAATTATGTAGGTTTCAAGTATACAATTCTATAATACATCATGTCTATGTTGCATTGTGTGTTTACCACCCCAAGTCAAGTCTCCTTCCATCACCATTTACCCTCCCTGTGCCCTCCTACAGCCTCTTCTACCTCCTCCCACCCCGCCTCTCCCTCTGGGAAGCACCTTACTGTGGTCTATGTCTATGAGGGCTCCTTTGTTTGTTTGTTTTGCTTCATATTTTCACTTTTTTCACTCAGCTCTGTTCCCTCTTCTCTTCTGAGAGCTCTCATCTGTTCTCTATATGACTCTGTTTCTATTTTGTTAGCTTATTTTATTCATTAGATTCCACATGTGAGTGAAATTATATGGTGCTTGTCTTTCTCTGCCTGGCTTATTTCAGTTAGCATAATGATCTCCAGGTCCATCCATGTTGTTGCAAATGGTAGTATTTTCCTTCTTTTTTAGGGACAAGTATTAATTGTGTGCCATTGTGTAAATGTACCACACCTTTTAGGTACATTGTTGTACAGCAGATCTCTACAGCTTTTCATCTTGCTTAATAGATTTATTTCTAAAGATATTATTTCTTCTTTTGCTGTTGGGATATAAAGGAGATTTAATTCTCTTGCAATGTTTCTTAAGTTGGGTTCTGGGTACATAGATATTTGTTTTTTTCTTTTTTTTTCTTTATACATCTGAAATGCTTAAAAATAATATTTAAAGAATCTCCACTTTCTTCATATCACATATAGAATACACTTTAAACACCTAACAAATGATACGATTTCTACCTTTCTGCCTCATTCTTGCTTATTCTACTTCAGGCAGGCTGATGACTTAACTTTATTAAATACGCTAAATTCTTTGAAATTGCTATTCCTTCTATTTAGAATTTTCTTTTTTCATGAAGCACTTTGTAAGAGTTCAACCCATACCTCTGCTCAAATATCATTTCCTCAGAAAGGCCTTTCCTGACTTTCTTCTATGAAATACCCGACTCTCCTCCACTGTCCTCTGCCCTCTATACTCCGTCTTTAATATATTTCTTCCTTTATTCCACATATCTCTGATTTTATATCACACATTTGTTTGTTTGTTGTTTCTCTCCTTAATGTGCGTCAGGATTTATAACAGGGAGGGGGTCTTATCTTTCTTGTTTACTGCTATGATCCAGTTCATACGGTGGAATCTTGGATAGGACCATAGAAAGAGATGTCACCAGCCACATGCCAGTGACACATGCCAGTATGAAGGTAAGAGAAATGGAAGAAAAACCTTTCCTAATTTCCTCTAAAATTAATGGAGTACTAAAAAATGAAAAAGGTAGCATATGCCCATATAGTCATTCTAGGATTGATAAAAAGCAGATTATTCAGTTGCCTTATCTCTTGTGTTGGGGCCAAGAAAATCACCATTCAGAAAATGTCTGCTCCTCTCAGAACTTTCCAAACTCCTCCTGAGGCAAGCCTGTGGGAACCCTCTAGTATTGCCCAGGTGATAATTTCTGATTCATGAGAGTTCTCTTCATTTTGTTGGGGGGTGTGATTCCAAGCACGAGGCTTCTCTCATGGGTCTGTTGCAAACGCGTCACTTCACAGGTGCTGAGGACGGCCAGGCCCTGGTGTCATACTAGCATCGCCTTCGTTCTCCACGCTGCAAGAAAAGCATCTCCGTGGCTCTTGTGTTTATTTAGTTTGTGTGTTGTTTTTAAGGCGAAGAGAGTTCCATTGTATCCTGAGGCCATATCTATTCAAACGTATTAAAATAGTTTTCTGTATTGATCTGGTGAACTTAGGACACACTTGAATAGCCAGCCAAGTATGAGTCATCCAGCAAAAGGGAAAGTTAGGAGGGGATGCAACCTGATTAGGATTCAAATACATGAGGTTATAAAGAAGCTGGAACTTTTGCCAGGCAATGCTACTCTCTTACATGGCCAACAATGAGCCTTCAGTGACGAGTTATGTTAATCAGACACCTGCTATAAACAATATGTTCATAGGAAAGTTAATAAACGGTACCGGGCCAGGGTCTGTTGTGAGTCAGCAGAAGTGGACTGTTTAATCAGAGCAAATGTTTAAATATTTAAAAAGGGGCATTATTCTTATTGTTGAAACAAAAATAAAACAGAATAACTAGAGTATGCAGTCTCCGTTGCAGGGCCTAGCTCTGTTAGTGCTGCATATAATAAATTGTAAAAACTGGTAGCTGTCAGCTTCGACCCCCAAAAATATCTTTTTAACAGTTTCTGAAGACAATGACAGTGAAATTAAAAATACAGATTTATTTTACCAGTGCATCTAGCATTTTAGTCAGCTTGGGCTACCGTAACAAAATACTTAAGTCTGGGAGGCTTAAACAACAGACATTTATTTCTCACAGTTCTAGGGACTGGGAAGGTCAAAATCAAAGTGCTGACAGATTCAGTTCTTAGCAGAGGCCATTTTTTTTGGCTTGAAGATTGCCACCTTAGTATTGCACTGTCACAGGATGGTGAGAGCAATCTCTGGTGTTTCTCTCTCTTCTTATGAGGGCACTAATTTCGTCATGGTGGTTCTACCCTCATGACCTTACCTGAACCTAGTTACCTCCTGAAGGTCCTACTTCCTAATATTATAACACTGAGGTCCTGCTTCCTAATATTATAACACTTCCTAGTTACCTCCTGAAGGTCCTACTTCCTAATATATCGTATTTCAAAATATATGAATTTTGGGGTCATACAAACACAGTTCACAACAATAGGAAAATACATATTATATATAAAGCAACATATCAAAAGGTTTATAAATCCTTTCTTCCTATTGTGATGGAAAAATTCAAGCATTAAATCTGCTTTGGTTGGTAAGACCCAGCCATGCTTAGTTTAGTGCTTCTGATTTGATGGGAGGGAGGATCATGATCTTTTTATAGTAAGTCATCCTGGCGATTCCCTTCTTGAGAGTGTGGTGTCACTATTATAATACAGTTCTTGCTGACTTCTTAATTCCAAGAGTCAGATGGGGAAGTTCTGTGGCATGTGCTAGAATTCTCCTCGCTGTGCTGATCAGTAAATGTCCTATAGCCTCACCTATTAGTAATTGCTTTTCTGAGAGCTTGTAAAAATAAACAATAGAATTGATTACTTGCAAATTCCTATACATGATTTCCTTATAATGGAATATAATATTGAGCAATAAGCAAAAAGTATAAGAAATAACAAAAATGAATAAAACAAAAATTATTCCAGGATGATTATTTTTTTATTTTGGGTATTAATTCTTCATGTTCACAATTTCTACATTTAAAATAGTTCCATATTTTTAATAAAATTTCCAATATTCCAATATTTTTAATAAAATTTCCTAATTCCAATGTTTATGAATATGTTTAATCATCAAAAACAATATTAAATTGTTAAAGTTCTATTTAGACCATTTTGTCATTATAATATTATTTAATTATTTATAAATTAAACATGGAATAGTCTGTCCTGATTTCACAGAGAAGTATAGCTTTTGTTTGTGTAGAGCCTATTTTCATTTGTGTAATGTAAGCAGGATGTAAAATATTGGAGGGGAAGCCATTTTTCACATTTGTATACCTCTTTAAACTTTTTCACAGTGGGAAAAAACCCTTTTTATGGTATAAATACTATCTTGTTATTGTAAAACCTTTAAGAAATTCTTCTATGCTCTTCTTCTTGCTTTTAAATACATATGAAAGTACATGTTTAAGGCTATAGTTTATTTTACAAACCAGAATCATATTGTATGCATTTTCAAAATCTTTTTTTTCACCAAGCAATGCATCATGAGAACCCTTTAACTCTTTTTAATGTGTTCAATATGTTCCATGATATGGATTGACTCCTGTTTATTCACTCATTCTCTTGTTGCTCAGAATTTACTTTGTTTATAGTTTGGAGCCATTACAAACCCGTTTTGTTTTTCTGTTTTGTTTTGTTTTTTTAGATTTTTATGGGATAGATTTCCAAGCATCAGCTTGTTGGATCAAAAAATATAAATTTTAAATTTCTATTAATATTTACAGAATAATTTTCAAGAAGTGTATAACAATTCAAATTTTCACCAGGATTATGTATATCCTTTTCATCTGAATTCCCAGGGACAGGTGTGCTTGCCAATTTGGTGAATGAGAAATGGTTGAAACCTACTTCAATTTACATTTCTCTATATGTGACATTTAACTGCTCTTTACATTTGTGTGCTCTTCTGTGATGTTCTTATGCATAACTTTTGCCCATTTTAAGTTGACTTTGTATTATTGATCTTAATCTGCTTTTTACTCTACTGTGTATATTAATCTTTCATTTGTTATTTATTTTGCAATCATTTTTAATCATTTAATTATAAACTTATAATATTTTTTGTAATACAAAGACTTTTTATTACTAACAATGCGTATTTTTTCACCTTTGGTTTACTTTTCTTGGTTACTTTTTTAAACTCTTAACTTACACATACAGTCTACTAAAATTTTCTTCTATAATTATTATATTTTATAAACCTTTCATAATTTGGAATTTATATCTGGGTATAACTTTCTTCCTAATGGCTGTATACTTGTATCAACATCTTTTACTAAAATAATTCTCTTCTAAACACTAAATAAAAATACTTTTATGTATATATTAAATTTCCATATATGCTTAGATCTAATTAAAGTTTCCTTATTCTGTTGTATTCATTTATTTTCTGTTATATTAAAGTTTTTGTTAGGAGTGATTGCTTGATTGAATCTATCATTTATCTGTTTTAATATTTTGATTTAATGCATTTTATTGATAGATGAACTGGCATTTTTTTGACTTTCTTAAAATAACCATACTTTTTTAAAGTGGGAATTCTATTGGTTCTCTTTTGTAATCCCTTGAAATTTTGTAAAAAAATTTCAGTTATTTTCATAAATGAGGCTAATCTGTAAATATTTTGTAATAGCTTTATCAAATTTTGCTGTTAAGATCATGTTGAGTTTGTAAAATACATATTTTTCTATTATATAATATAGTTTAGGAAAGTTTAATAATTACAATATTGAGATTAGTTTTTTATTTTTTTTAAGATTTTATTTATTTTTAGAGAAGAGAAGGGAGGAAGAAAGAGAGAGACAGAAACCTCAGTGTGTGGTTGTCTCTTTGTGCCCCCTCCTGGGGACCTGACCCGCAACCCAGGTCTCTGGTTTGGTTCCCTGACTGAGGATCAAACCTGAGACCCGTTGATTCACAGGTTGGTACTCAACCCACTGAGACATATCAGCCAGGGCAGAAATTGTTTTTTAAAGGTCTCTTTTACATACCCAGTCAGCACTAGGTTAGGAGAGATCTACTCATTTTATTGAAAGAACTTGTGACATATAGGCTTGTTAAATAGTCATTTTCTTCCTACTGCCTCCTTGCTAGGAGTATATTACCCTACACTCTTGGTATTGGACTGGGCCATGTAACTAGCTTTAGCTTCATGGTGAGTGGAATGTGCTTCCTAATTCTTTGGACTCATCCATGTGACTTACTTTGGCCAATTGGGTATTAGTTGATGTAACAACAACGAAGACTTACAATGTGTTTATTGGTTGGGCTAGTCTTCTGCCTGTGTCATTTCTATGAGAAGAACATGTCCTTCTCCTCTGGTCAAAGGAGGATAAGAGAGGATAAAATGAAAACATGCAGCCTATTATTGATAAGTCTAGCCTAGTTCATTTGACTCCCATCTGACTCACATGAGCTAAATAAATATTTATCATTGATACTGATAAAGACATGAGCTAAATAAATGCTTATTCTCATATGCCCCTAATATTCTATGTTGTTTGTTTCACAGCCATAGTTCCCTGATTCAGTTTCTAAAATATCTATTAAATTTCAAATAAACAGAGTATGTGATGCTTACTTAGAACAGTAAAAGTGGAACCTAATAAAAAAAACAAACAAATGAGCAAAATAGAACCAGAGACTTGGAAATAAAGAACAAACTCACAGTGACCAGAGGGGCGGGGGAGGGGGATAACGGAGGAAAGAAGGTAAAGGGGCAAGCAAAGGAACATCAACAGAGGACTCACGGGCATGGATAATGGGAGGTGACTGACTGTGGGAGGAGGGGGTGGGGTAGGGGTCAGCACTGGGGAAAAAGGTGGGACAACTGTAACTGAAAAACAGTAAATTTTTTAAAAAGTGAAATAAAAAGATATCCTTGATAAAGATTGTTATGATAATGTTGAAGGAAAGAGAGGAATCTTATTAGTCAGATACTTAGCATGTCTTTTCTCTCAACCATCTAATTCAGTGGATCTTAAATTTTAATGTGATGAAGACTCAGTTTTGTAGATTATTTAAAGGATAAGTCCCTGCCTCTAACGCAAGCAATTTGTTCATTAGCTTTGGTGTGACTACTGGGAATCTGTATTTTTAACTGTCATTTCCAGGTGATTGTGATGCAGGTAGTCCAAGAAACATTTATTTTGTTTTCTTTCATTCCTTTTTCCTCTTTTTCTTTTTTAAGATTTCATAGAGAGAAAAGCATAAGATATATTTGGATGGCATATAAAACAAATATAATGCAGAAAATGAAATGATAAGGGCTCTATTCTAACATATTCTCTTTACCCTACTGAATAACTATTCATTATGAGTTCAAGATTGAAGAACAACATTAACCTATTATTTTTGGTTTTCTGTAGTTTACATTATGAATTCAGTATGCTTTAATTTTTATTTTAGTATTATTTCTATTTAATACCCAGGAGTTCTCCAGAGGCCTTTTTTCAACAATCAATGTTCCCGTTGGCAGTGAAATCCATTTACCTTAACTGACTGTGATTATACTTCGACCTAGTTCTCAGAGTCTTGATGGTAATATTCATTTTACCTTCCCAAAAGGCTCTTAGTATTCATCAAATATTTGATTAACATTGTCTAATAGAGCTTATAGAATGCAGAAACATGTAACCCAACTCCACCATGATTTTTACTACTGTTTCTTTCATTAACACTGTGAGTTGCTGCTCTAAAATAATTAAAATCCATAATTGAATACGCTAGAATAATTTTGGAAAATTAGTTTAATTATTCCAGTACTTCCATTTGGAAAGCTTGCATTATTTGTTACAACTAAGTGGATAAATGCGGCCCTTCTTTTCTTTCTTTTTATTTCACACTTACACTTTGGGAAAGAACGTTTGTTTTGTATATTTACATTTTAGAACATGAATAATAGCTCCTCAGGCTGTGTTGACAAGAACACAAGGATGACTTGAGCACTACAAAGAAGATGAGCGCACTAACTGCTGAAGTCTTACCTTCAGGAACTGGCTCCTTATACTAAGAAATGTGAAACTCCCTTCCTCACTGAGTACCTTGCCCAAGTTTTAAATTAGTCCATACCCTTAGAAATGAGATATAAGATGGGAAATTGTAAACCTTTCAGAGATTTTCTTTGGAATAAAGAGACCAGATATACTTTCTCTACTCACTTTAGACTTCAGGTCTGCTGGTTAGCTAGAATGGGTTTGGAATGCAGGTAAGTACCTTAGCCTGCATTACCTTTGTAGTTGAACCTGGCATCCAGGATGTGGCTGGATTATTTATAGGATGGAAAAACCAGAGATATTTTACAGTTTAGGAAATAAAAACCTAAACAAGGTATTTTAACTTAGATTAAGTCCCTTTTGGTTATATTCACATAGCAATCCAAACAATCATGCTGGAAGAAACTCATGCTGTCTTTATTTAAAACACTTCAGTTCAGCTTTATGAGATAAAAGTTATTCAGAACACTGGATGACTGTAGTGACTTCATTTTTTTTTTTTTGAAACACGTATTTATGAGAGAGAGCAAGGGCCTCAGCGGAAATTACACAATTAATATTTTAAGAGGTCTGGGTTCATCCAGTCAGCAATAATATGAGGTGGTTGGGTCATAAGTCACAAGTATGCTTGGATTTCATAATTGTAAGCTTTACCTCTGCCTTAGTAGAATAATTCAACTGACAACACAGAGTCAAATGAAAATATTAAAACAATTTAAAAGAGAAATAAATTAAATCTAATAGGAAAGGTCAAAGGCTCTCCATTGAAATTTATATTTGCAAATTTTCTCAAGTTAAGCTAAATAAATATCTATAATAAAGGGTTTAAAAATGCCATTACCATTTCTATTGCCACATTTCTTAGCTTAGCATTATGAAATAAAATTCGCAGATCTGGGTTTTGCTTGGAATTGCTGCAAAACATGGTGGAAATCTCCAGTTTCTAAACATATTCCCTCCTTCCAGCTATATTTCTACTCCCTAGTCCCCCACCCACTTCCCCAATCCCTATAAATTACTTAGTTGTACTTTCTAAGAGAAGGTAATCAATTAGAATAAGAGAGCTTGATTTACATTTTTTGTTAAACGGAAGTCATGTTCCCTGGAAAACAAAGGGTTGATCAGTCAGTGTTGACAACCACAATATGAATGAGTGGCTTTTGGGATTGCCCTTAACTTGTAAAAAAGTTTTATGATTTCATGCAGCACATGTTTATAAAGTAATCTGAGCAGAGTCTCACTTAGTGAGAGTCTTAGTGAATTTGTCTCACTCACTAAACGTCTAGCACCTAACTGGCATACGGCACAAAGGGGTGTAATAAATATTGGTTGAGTGAATGCATGGAGGAATGGATGAAAATTAAGAGCAATACACAAATATCTTTGAGAGCTTTTATAGTAAAGGCCATGGTATTCTGAAGCAAACAACATTCATTTATTTCTTCATAAGATATTTATTGAGTAGACATTATGTACCAGGCAATATACTAATCCCTGGAGACACAAAAGAAAGGAAAAAGGCACTATCACTGCCAGGTGTGTGAGTAATCCAGTGTAGGACACAGGATGCAGCAACGCAATAATAAGGTCTGTGACAGGAGAGGACAACGTGCCATGGGAGCGAAGAGACATCATTAGACCCAAACTGGAGAGCTTATGAACTACATTTGTGAAAAAAGTGATATGTAAGTTGATAACTGAAGAAAGGATGGAATTTAACTCTGAGAAACCAGAGGTGAGGTGAAAAAAGGAAGACTAGAACAAGGGTCTCTGAATGAGGCTAAGGAAGGTCGTGAGGGTCAAATACTCCATGGATTTGTGGGTCATGTTGAGGAGGCTGGACTGTATTCTGAGAGCCATGAGGAAATGTTCTAGGTAGGGAACCCAGAAGTTGAAATGAAATTATGTATTTGCTATGCATCGTTTTAAGGACTTGCTTGCAAAGAACAGAGTATGGTAAGGGAAAAATGGTAACTTTATGGAGAAAACCTGGCAAACACTGTGTGAGGAAAGTTACCATCATCAGCGATGGTCACCAGGTACTGTCTGATACTATGTGATGAGAAGAACACCTCTATGGTAACTTTTCCAAAAACCTATCACCCCGTTTAATTATAAGAAAAACGTCAGACAGATCCAAATCGAGGAACACTCTATCTATGAACTACTTGACTAGTAGTCCTCAAAACTCTCAAGGTCATTAAAAGCAAGAAAAAAAATGAGAAACCATTACAAACCAGAGGATTTGAAAAAGAGACACAGCAAGTGAATGCAATGTGGTATCCTGGATTGGATCCTGGAACAGAAAGAGAGCATTAATGGAAAAACTGGTGAAATTAGGATGAAGTCTAAACTTTAGCTATTGGTAATGATGGTTTCTCAGATTTGAAAAATGTACTATGCTGATGGAAAATTATAACATCAGAAGAAACTGAAGCTAGGTGAAAGGCATTCAGGAACTCTGTACTTTCTCTGTAATTTTTATATAAATCTAAACTTATTCCAAAATTTAAAAAAAACTTTATTTTAAAAGAGTAAAAATAATTTATGGCTAAGATATGATTGATTTGTAACACTTGTAATATTAAGGACATAAATATTTAAATTCTATACAAAGTCCTTTAAATTGATAAGAAAAACACAAAGTACTGAGTAGAAAAATAGGCAAATTACATTATAAGAAATTTCCCAGAAGAGCAAATTCACACTGCCAATAAACTTGCTTAACCTCACTGGTAGTCAGGGAATTGCAAATTAAAATAACAATGAGATATCTCTTCTCCTATTAGGTTGTTAAAAATTAAAAAGACTAGTAATATCTGGTGCTAGTGGGGATTCCAAGAACATAGCATGCTTATATAGTGCTGGTAGAAATTTTGTTATATTCTTTGCAAAATTCATTTTGGCAATACATTAGAATGTAATATGCATACATTTTCCTAGCAAACAGACTCTTGAAAAATAATCTCATAAAAATAAGTCAGTATAAATTAAGAATGCATATTGCTGGGCTATTTTTAGCAGCAAAAAAATGAAATGTAATGAAAGTCTATAATCTGAGAATGATGAAAAAACTAGGGTACATCAATACCAAGAACTGAAAAGCAACCATTCTGAATAAATAAGAAATAAGTTTGTGAGGCTTTCCAGAGTGTATTATTGAATAAGAAAAAGAAGATATGAAGAAATTTATAAAATATGATTGCATTTTATAAAGTTAATAATTATACACAAGATAAATGTATATGAAGATATATACACCCAAGGTATATATACATATATGTATATATGTGTATATCTATTTATCTATCTCTTGTTTATTAAATGTAATAATCTCAAGGGAATGCTGCAAAGAAATAACTTTTACTTTCCTCCAGTTATAATCAAACAGATTCTCAGATACCCCTTCCTAGTCCCTGGATTATAGCTTGATTTCAGATCTCTTGGCTGTTCCAGTCATTTTTTTCCTGATAATAAAAAAATCCAGTCTAATATCAAATCTTCAGTTTCTCAACCAATTCAAATCTCCTATACCTCTCGCTCAGGCTGGATCTTTGCTCCTGCACAGCAGCAGTGAGGAAGATCGGAAGGAGGGGTGAGCGCCGATGCAGGATCACCCACACCTTCACTTGTCTTCTATCCTGCTCCTCCTCCTTCCTTCCAGGCTGTCTCGCTGCTTCTTGTTCCTCCAGCGTCAGAGCAGGGAGAGATGAGAGGTAACCAGACAAAGACTGATGCTGTTTGTTCTATCATGGCTGCTATATGCTGTTAGGTCAGATGTCTAACTCCTTCTAGGTCAGTGGCTAGCTCCTTCTTTTGGGACTGCATTGCAGATTCTTCAGGGACACCTACTGCCAGCACCCTGCTGCTGTGGCCTTTTGTTTTCCACATTTTTCTAATTCAAGTGATGCATGTTTGGTCTATCCTTTTATACTTTTCTCTTAGTTCCTTTCCAAAAGATATACTGGGTCCAGCAGAAGTAACACCTGCTTAGGTGTGGTTGGTAGGGTATGTGAATGTCTCACATGAGATGGAGAGCAATTTGAACATTTCACCTAAAATGTCACATGGTGTGCTCGAATGTGATATTGTTATATTACAGAATCACATGCTTATGATTTCACAGTAAAAGATTTTGTAATAAAAAAGGGGCGTTATTTGTGCTGGACTCTGTATATTGTGGATGCTCTTCTGCCAAGCACCCTGAAAGAGGATCCTTCCAAGGCAGCTTTAGCCTATGGACATTTATGATGTCACTTGATCAACAGAGAACTGACCTTCTTGCCCTACATCAGCGGAAACATACTTAACTCCTCTTATAGTCTTCTCTCCTTATTCTGATGTCAGGGGAATTCCAGTAGTCTCTGTTTTTATTATCTGTTCTCTTGAACACTTGTAGGTTTATATCATATTCTCCAATAATTCTTTTATAATAGAAGTAGATGTAGTATTGATTGGGCTGATGCGTTTCCTTAGGTAAACAAGCATCCAATCAGAAAATAACATGGCAGAATCTTCCTATGCAAGCCTCCTTTAATCTTTCTAAGGATTTTTATTGCTGCCCTACTCCCTCCTCTTTTGCTTGGCTTGGTAAATGGGAAGATAGCATCCTCTCCTCTATTAGGAAGAGGAAAGGCTGGCTTACTCTTTGTTAGAACAATACCTCTTCATATAAATAAATATTTACATAGAGGTTCAAGTTGGAGGGTGACTAAGATTCCAGGTCCAGTTTTGTTCCTCTCTTAGAAAAATGTATCCAGAATCTCTCTTTAAAGTCTTTAGAGTGTATTGGAATTTACCTGGTTTAAAACATATTCTGGTTAAGGTTTCAATCCACTCTGAATACAGGGACAATCCCATTTTACAACCTTTACATAAGAAATTGTACATAATTATACCAATTTGCATATAAACAACAACCAGATCCTTAATACTGATTTTTAGGATGGGAGATGGAGAGGTGAGAGAAAAGAAAAAGAGAAAACAGGCACATCAACAATAGTGACGGTATTTTAGAACAACCTCTACATACACATTTAAATTGTGTGTTCATACAAACATGGAGAGACGAAAGAAAGTAAGGTGAGAAGCAAAATGTTTGTGGTGGTTATCTCACGATGGTGTAATTTTAGATGATTTCTATTTGCTTCTTTATACTATCCTTTCTGATAGTATTTCAAATGCATTTTTACATGGTCTGGTAAAAACTCTAGCGCTACATTTCAAAAAATACAAGCTTTAGAAAACTTAAAGAAAATGAAACAGATATTTTGCTTTCAGAACATTTCAGGGTCTTCAGTTTGGTAACATAGACTGGGAATCTTCAAAGATATTTGCCAACACAATTTGATTATAGAGTTCCCCTTTTTAAATTATGGCACATCTTTAAGAAATGCTTATTCGACAGATGTGTTAAAAAGATTATTTTAAAATCTTATCTAAATCATTAATGTTCTATAACATCAGAAATGTCTGTTTTCTTTTCTATGTGCTTTTTAAATAATATATTCAGAAATTTCAGTGATGTGTCTATTGTTCCCATTTTCCTCATTACAATGTAAACTCCATGAGATTAGGGATCTTAGCTGTTTTGTTTATTACCATAAGTCCTCATTTAGAAGAGTACCTGGAATATAATAGTTAATCAACAAATTTGGTTAAATCAATAAATGGGTGATTTTTGTATATCATTCTTCCATTATGTTGTGCATATGTGCATATTTTTTCTCAGTAATTTTAATGTAGACATGTTGAATCAGAGTAAATCATTTTTTGGCTTTAAAAAAAAAGATTTTATTTATTTATTTTTAAAAAGGGGAGAAGAAAAGGGGAAAGAGAGGGAGAGAAACCTCAATGTGTGGTTGCCTCTTGTGAGCCCCGCTACTGGGGACCTGGACCACGACCCCGGCCTGTGACCTGACGGGGAATCGAACCAGCCACCCTTTGGTTCACAAGCCAGCACTCAATCCACTCAGCCACAACAGCCAGGGCTCTTGTCTTTTGATCCATGTTGTGAAAGGTCTGCCCAGAAAGACTCTAACAATTTATGTATTATCATGAGCTGTGTATGAAAATGTCCATTTCTTTTTACCCTGTCCATATTGGGGGAGTATCATACTTTTTCATGATTTCTAATCTGAGAGATGAAAAATGACTTCACGGTATTGTTTTAAATTTTCTTATTTGATTGCTAGTAAGATGGAATCTTTTCAGTGTTTCTGCCTGGTATAGATTCTTTGTATTATTTTGGTATTTTGTTGGTCATTTCAGTTTGTTTGTTTTTAATTTACAGTTTCCTGTGGTTCACCTCTTGGTTGGCTAGTATACATCTTCAAATAATACTGATAGAAAAAAATACCTAAATTCTAGATTGAGCTCCAGCATTTAGGAAATCTTTCTTTTACCTTTACCTATGACTTACAATTCGGCTGCACATCAAAATCTTGGGTTATAGTTATTTTCTCTAAAAACTCTGTAGATATTTCATTTCAGCATTTCTATTTGGTGGAAAAATTCTGAAGCCACCTTGATTCCTCTCTCTTCTCAAGCTACTTCAACCTAGATGGTTAGGAGAGTATTTATTTTCTTTGAAATTTAAAAATCCCATTGCCATATAGCTATGTGTTTTTTCTGCATTAATTTTCTTGGTTTTTAGTAAACCTTTTAGATATATAGACACAGACATGTCTATAGATCGGGAAAGTTATCTGTAATTTAATTACTTTTCTTGTTATTGAAATTTTTCTAGTATTTATTTTTATTTTTAGTCCAATATTTTCTGGTATCTTCTTTAGGAACACATACTCCTGGATCTCTGTTCGATACTGATTTTCTAGCCTTTCTGCTTGCTTGGATATTTTCTCCCTTTAGTCCCCTACATAATGAATTCAAATTTTCTGTAGTGCCAATTTTACTATTCATTGCTCCAGGTGCATGTGTCAATTCTGCAATTGCATTTCTTCAGTTTCCCTGACCTCTTTGTGCTGTTTTTAGCTCTTCTTTCTCAGCCTGTTGCTTTACCATTTTATTTTCCACCTCAGTTGTCAGAATATATGATGTTCCTGGAATTTTATTGTGAGCATAAAGTTGTTTACAAATTTTACTTTTGTTTTCAATAGTAAGTTATTTTGGAAAAGGTATATCTTTATATTATTCACATATCTAAATACTTGAAACTTATGCATTGAACAGGAGAAACCTATTCAGGACTAGTAACTGCCCATGAGTAGGTTTGAGGACCGCTCATTGCCTAATCTGTTCTATAAAACTCCTTTACCATATCTTGATATTGTTGATTGGTGGACTGAATTTACAAAGCCAGCGATCTAGCAGGCTAAGGGGAACTGGGAGGGAGCTAAAGTCATAGGAGGTCCTATCACTTTATTACAAGGAATTTACCCTGTAACGAATGAGAGAATTTCCTTATGGAGAAATTTCTTCTTTATTAATGAAACTGCTATGTCGGGAGGCTTCTGGATGCTGTGTTTGGCTCTAGCCTGACGCCTGGGACAAGCTTCCCGGCATTGCTACACCAACTCCTCTGCTGCGCGCTGCAGCTCAAGAGCAGCCTCCCAGGCCGTTGGTTTCCTTGCGGCGGACAGGAGTCCAAGCGGGCGCTGCGCAGTGGCCATGCGCTATCTGCATATCCAGTGCTGTCCTTCTAAGCTGGGTTGTGTTAACGAGTTTCTGTGCGGACATTCTTACTGTCTGCTGGTTCTGAGATTTCCCAGCAGAAGAATTTGGGAATCATCTCCTATTTCCAGTCTTTAATATGATCCCATTTATACTATTTTTTAAAATATAATTTACGTAAAAATGTTTTCATATTGGTGGTCCCCTCTCATTGTTGGTCAGATCTCCCTCTTTTTTTAAATTTTATCTTTTTACATTCTGTGGATAATTTCAGTAGGAATCTGGAGCAATGAACAGGTAAACACTTTTCATGTTACCAGGAATTTTTTTCTATCATTTAGCTGAATGCAGTTTCTTCTGCAATTTCTGATAGATGTTTCTCACCACCTGATTAACTACTTCTGGAATCATGCAAAGTTGGTTTTATTCATTAAACACTCACTATCTACTATGTCTCAGACACTCAGGATACCAAGATGAATTTAAAGAAAAATATCCTTTTTTCAAGTCAATCACAATTGAAATGGCTGAAAAGCAAGTAAATGGTTTTAAACGCAATGTGATTAGCTCAATCACTTAGGTATGGGAAAAACATTTTTGCAGTTCCTTGGAGAAGTCATTCTAGAGGATATAATTATAAGTCAAACAGATCTGATAGAAATGTAGGAGCTTTAATGTTGGCCAAACAGAGAGGGCAGGGTGAAGTCGTTGCAGACAAGTAACAGTATGTGCAGAAGCCTGAAGTATTAAAGTTAAAAAAATTAAATATTTCATGCTAGATTAATCTAAGTAGGTTTTTGTCTTCTAAAAGTAGATAATTATGACTTCCATGTCTTCTTTGAAATCACTGAGAAACAGTATTGCCAAAGGAAAGAACCCAATCACATAAAATAGCGTAGCACTCTCAGCTGATATTTTACTGTTCTGTACCTTTCTACATTATGGTCCATAGTATCATGTGACTTTGTTGACTCTCTTAGTGAAATCAGGACCATGTATGCCCATGATATTCATCTGCTCTTCTAATATAAAAAGTATCAAAAAAGGAACTAGTATTTATTTGATTTGAATTTTCTTACTGATCCTATTTGGACTCCTTTGATATTGAACCCCCTTTCCCCTTAATTATATACAAACCATCTGCCTAAAAACAATGCCATGTAATGTTCTCTTGAGACTAATGTTAACATTTTTAGGTTTCTGAAACCCATCCTTAAGGCAAAAGAGTACAAGACACCTTTTGCCTATCTTAGTCTTTTGTCACTGTTTTAAGTTCATATGGCTTCTCGAAGTTAATCTGAGGTAGTGCTTGTATCTAAATGCGCCTTCAGCCATCTTGGATTCAGTCATCTGGGTCTAAATATTTGAAGTCTTCGAACACTTAGATGTTCATTTCATCGCCACTCAATTCTCTGAAGCTTCAGTTCACCTCCTATAGCAGAGGGTTGTTTTCACTCCTTCCTAGACAAACACAGAGATAGGGTTTATATTATGTAAAAGATACTAACTTAAGGCTGCAGGTCATTTGCCACTTTGCTGGCTTAAGTCGTAACTAAGCGCGCAGGCTGCGACAAGGACGCCGCGGAGAGTGTTCGCTCTGCAGGCGTAGCTCCAATTCTTGGTCGTTGAGGCCTCTCTCAGCTAATCATTATTTACAGTTAACTCAGATCCTTCACCTTTGAACTAATGAAAAATAGGTCCCAGAAACAAAATTTCCTAACCAAATTGTATTTGGACAAAACAGGAGCTTATTCACTGATTGTTCATTTAAACCACTTTTCCCCAGAGAGGGTTTGGAAGGCCCGCTAAGCTTAGGCTGTTGCTCGGCTCTGCTGGGGAAGAAAGCAGTGAGTTCTCAGGCCCACATCTCAATCTGAGACACATTCTTTATCTTTCTTTTTCCTTACGCTCACCTCCAATTCCTGTCCTTGATCCATTTTTCTGCCTCTATCTACTCATATAGATAGCTTCACCCCTGAACACCAAACCACCTATAATAGCCCAAAGGTGCTTCTCTTGGTTTCACTCTAACCTGTGGCCAAAGTAACCTTTAAGACACCCAATAAGATCATAGTACTATCATGTTTAGAACCCTCTCCTGTCATTTGTTAGAATAACACTGCTCCCTTCATCTTGACCGACCCAGCTTTTCGTGCCCTCATCGCTGCCTGCTTCGCCAGCCTCATCTTGGGCCGCTCTGGTCTGCCTTCCTGGGCCCCACCTCCATTCTTTTCCCTCTGCTCTCACATCCATCCAGCTTCTCCCCACCTGAGGGCCTATTGTTCATTGTGGGGAGGGTGCAGAAGGCTTGCCCTGTTTGGTTCTGTACTGAGGTATAATTTCTTTCTGTTATGGAAACAATATAGTCACCCAAGTGCTTAGAGTTCTCTGCTGGTGTCTTTGGCACAAACATGAAAATTGAAGTTCTGGCTTTTGTTTTTGTTTTTTAATCAGGGTTCTCAATTTTTGGCATTGAAAGTACAAGCTCATTAGTGACTCTGGGTATTAAAATTACTAAAGGCAGCAAAAGATCAGAGTTCTGAGTGACATTCATACTCATGCAGTTGTATTGAGACTTATTTCCTGGCTTGCAGCTGGTTATTTTTCTTTATATCCTTTTTTTTGTTGTTGTTGCAGAGACTTGTTGCAATTGTTGTAAATGTTTATATCCACTTATTAGGGTGATTACTTTGCATTTATGTCTCAGCAGTGTGCATACTGTAACTCACACAAAATGTTAGCTGTTAAAAACCACTGCTGGGACCGAGTTAATTAAAAATACAGAGGAGGCTGAATTTTACTGTGGGTATAGTATCAAGCTCTGTTTGGACAGGAGTTTTGATATATTATGAAGTGGAAACTGCAAAGAATAAAAAAGAAGAAGAAAAGCATTGAGTCTGGATAGCGCCACATGCTTTAACCATGGTTGCTAATTTTTATACAACAAAATAGATGGTTTGATTATGATTCTCCTCTTCCAATAGTTACATGCCAGTAAGCTGCAGGCAGAATGTAAAATTTTGTGCAAATTTCTTTCTCTATAGCTCCCCCCACTGCTTGCACCCACCTTCTTTTTTCTCCTCAGTGAAGGGCAATGTTAGCAGCAGCAACAGCACTTGAATTAATTTATTTTTCTGTGTGTTTGCAGAATGGTTCAAGGTCCATAGCAAGGGGAATCTTTCTCAGACTGTGTCCGCATACTCTTACTACAGAGGTCGCCCAAGGGTAAAAGTACAGACTGCTGGAAACCATTAGGATCCCTCTCCTTCCTCTTTCAAAGTCAGGCAAGTCACAGGGTTGCTTAATGCGAGAAATGTGAGATCTCTGTCTAATCATATGGTTAGGGGTAATTTCATCATATATGTCGTGGGGAGTTAATGTGTGACAATAAGTATTACTATACTGGCTTGAGTGGACTAATAGTATTTAATCCACATTTATGAGGGTCAGTTAGTGATACATTTTCCAAAAATGCTTAACATTATGTTCAGGTTAAAGCACCATTTTAAAATCCTAGTATTAGATTTTAATGGGTATAAAAATGGTTCTTTTAATTCAAGGTAAGTTAAAGCTTGTTCAAGTTTTTCTTGTAGAAGAATTACTTTATTGTCTATACCCGCTCCTCAATGAGAAAAAATGAGAGAATTATTTAGGATGACAAGAAAAATAAAATTTTTAAAAAGTATTTAAAGGTTACTATCCAATATAAGAATGTAGAGAAAAATTTCTGGACTTTTTACTTGGGTGGCTAAGTTCATAGTGTCACCATTAAAGAGGTGCGGAATATAAAAGAAAGAAGTACCACACAAGGGTTAGTTTGTAGATCACTGGGTTGGAGGTGCCCACCCAGAGATTAAATAAGCAATAAGCATCTAAGTGATGAGGGTGATAGCTCATCCCTTTGGTGCCAGAGTTGGTTGGACTCATCTAATTTGCTAGGTCATAGCCTCTTCATCCTTCTCCACCATACATTCTGTAACCCATCCAAACCTGTGCCAGAAGATGACGTTCCCTGCCATATCAAAAGCTTTCTTTGGTCAAAGACCACTTCAGAAGTTGTAGTCACTTACTAGACCCTCCCACATAAGTCTGGAGTTCCAAAGTCAAAGATGGCCGGTGAGGTCTAATTGTTTCAGGCACATCCCGCAAGATGGTGGATGGCAAAGGGAAACTTTTAATATAAACGTTTGCGTTTACCAAGATTTAAAAAATAGTTTAATCATTTTTATGTTTAATTTATCTTTCTTTTAGAAATAACAATCTGTCCTAGTCACACTCTTCATTAGCCTAAGAGGATATGAGAGCAGTGTGGGAAAGGATACAGCTAAGCTAATGCTTCTTCCCTACCGTTCTCTCATGGTTCTTGTCAGAGTGCACGCTAGGGTTAGCAATCCACTTGTGAGGAGCAGTCATCCGGGTCACAGAAAATTGTAATAAGTGCTATGAAGGATAAATACATCTGTCATATACATTATTACCAGGCAATATTCCATTAGAGAGTGGAGTTTTAATGGAATGGCAGATAGTTGGAATGGTGGCACTTACCATGTACATTACTGATAAGGCCACAAATGTGAGACCTCAGAAATTGTGGTGGACTATTGAAAAATGCATTGTAATGGAGTGGAGGGATTGATAGAAAATTAGTGGGAAATATATGTATTCCACTAAAACTAAGTAATGGTGTCATGCAGGGTAGGAGTTCTTTCTTTCTGCTGTGTACTATTCCATTGCATAAATGTACCACAGTTTTTTGATTCACTCATTTACTGATGGGCACTTAGGCTGTTTCTAGCACTTGGCTATTGTAAATTGTGCTGCTACAAATATTGGGGTGCATAAGTTCTTTTGAATTGGTGTTTCAGGATTCTTAGGGTAGAATCTCAGCAGTGGAATTGCCGGGTCAAAAGGTAGTTCCATTTTTAGTTTTTTGAGGAGATTCCATACTGTTTTCCACAGTGGCTGCACCAGTCTGCATTCCCACCAACAGTGTGTGGTGAAAGACAAATACCATATGATCTCACTTGTAAATGGAACCTAATCAACAGAACAAACAAGCAAACAATTGGAACCAAAGACATGGAAATAAAGAAAAAACTGACAGTGACCAGAGTGGGGGGGTTGAGAGGGGAGTTGGGAGAATAGGGAAAGAAGGGGAAGGATTAAGTCAAGGAACATGTATAAAGGACCCAAGGACAAAGACAGTGGTGGGGAGGGGGGCAGGGTAGGGGAGAGTAATGGGAGCAAAATGGGGAACAACTGTAATTGAACAATAATAAAAATAAAACAAACTAAGTATTGGAATAAAAGGATAATGAATAGCCAGGGATATATTTTTCCAGGCTTCCTGATTTGGCTCATAGGATGTTTATATTTTCTATTGAAGTTCTGTCTTTAAAACAAAGGTAAAGTGTAAAGGAGGCCAATTTTGTGGTGATGGGAGATTTGACTTTGGGTGATAAACACATAATGAAATATACAGATGATATATTACATAATTTTACACTTGTAACCTATATAATTTTATTAACCAATGTCACCTCAATACATTTAATAAAAATTAAAATTCCTTTAGTATAAAGGCTCAATACCAATACAGCTGGCAATAAAACATACTTGAGGCAAATGGCTTTATCTTTTTGGCAATATTTCTAAGCACATTTAAGCACTAAAAGTGTATAATAATAGAGGATTGCTATTATTGTTTTTGATGCTTAATAGAGTGTGACACTTGGTTTCAAAATGTTTCTCAGCATAAGTCTATGTAGATACATAAATTTTCTATTATGTGTGATGTTAATCCAATACATATTTATATATTGGGTAATTGAGATTCAAAAAGTTTTAAGAATCACAGCTGTCTTTTTAGAACCATCAGTTTAGTACTTTGACTTTTTCATTGATTATGCAACTTTTTTCAAATTATTATAGTTTCAAACTTTGTTAATTTGTTCATTTTTAGTAACTGCTTTTCTGGTGTTCATAGAACTAACACCAGTAAAATACAAAATTGAAGACACCTATTCTCTCTAAAATTGAATTTTTTTAATACAAACGTTTGCATTTACCAAGATTTAAAAAATAGTTTAATCATTTTTATGTTTAACTTATCTTTCAAATTCTAGACAATTTCTTATTAACGTACATATGTATGACATTTCAGAGGATTCTAATAGAATGATATAAATCCTATTCTTTATATATTAATAAATATATATATATTTAATTACAGAGATATTCTTGAGCCCATAAAGCATGACAACAAAGCAGGTCAATTTCTTAAACAACAGTATTTCATTCAGTACCTTGGTGGTTGTAATTAACGTTTCTGTTTAGTTCTAATTATAGTTTTTGTATCACAGCCATTATGCTAATGGTGTTATTCAGTAGTATGTGAGATTGCATTCATTATCACTGGTGAATTAAACCTTTATTAAAGAAAAATTCCCGCAGGCCTCATTCTGGAGTTAAGTAATTATTCATTTGGTTTTATCCTAGCAATTAGCTTATATACTGTAGCACTCATTATTGAGTTTCTATACCTCACTGAATGAGATTAACCCACCATGGTAAATAAATGCCTAACAGCTCCCAAGCTCACAATGTGTTGCTTTTTAAGCATATTATTATGTAACAAAATAAGGAATCAGAATGCATTGAAGCAGCATTCTGGCTTCTAACAAATAATGCACTTGCTGGGAAGACTATGTTGGACATTTTGTATTTAATTCAGAAATTTTAAAAAAGCAGTTGAAGCCCTCCAACCAATTCACCTTTGTGGGTGTATGTTTTCCTTTGTTTAATTCCATTCCATTACTTGCTTCCTTGTTGAAGTATGTTACTATGCCCATTTGATGTTGATAAAAGCTTATTTCAGTAGCACTGACTCTAAATAGAACATGCAATTAGATCTCCATTCCAAATGCATTTGGAGAGGGCCAGATTATCAGTCTTTTAGCTGGATGAGATCTTGAGCCATTTATTATAAATCACTAGAATTTGTTTGATCTATAGTGTTAGTAAAACTATTTTCCATTAATGCTCTGTTTTTACATTAGCATTCATGCCATTTGAAGGTCCACCTATAGACAAAGACCACCCATGTTGTCAAGTTTCCTCCTTCATTAACAACTGATGTCACCTTTTGAGAAAAGGTGGCTGCTAGTGCCTTTTCTGTTCTTGAGGATTACCTAAATCTACTTATTCTGCCTCCAGTTTTTTCTAGAATTAACTTAGTTCATAAAACACTGCAAATTAAAGCATATAACTGAGTTTCTTACGTTATATTTGCCTCTTTTCAGTACCTAAGTTGTCACCTTCCTCTTTATACTTTTTAATGCAGTTTGTAGTCTATATATTAAGCGACAACCTCAAAACCATGAGTGTGAAGTTCGCTATTATGGCATCGATATCTCTGGAAAGATTTTATTGACAACTTTTCACAATGCACCTGTGTTCTTGACTAGAGACAAAATTTATATAAAAATGAATTTAGAAGTTTCAAAATTTGGTTGTTTCCATTCCTAGTCTATCTTAAATATATATTTTTTGAGAAGCGAACAGTGTTTTCATAGAAATCATTTTTATCATATTGAAATTAGTTTGCTCACTTTAGCATAACTTTTTCTTATGCCTGTTTTACAATTGGGATATTCCTATGGTACTGGAATATTGATAAATATTTATAAAGCAGATTAATATATTTATTTATGAATAGCTTTCTTTGTAGTAGATAAATATTACATGGTAACCATATATTTTTGTTATGCCAATGTAGGCATTAAAATACTTAACAATATAGCAATACCAATAAACCCTTACTAAGTGTTTTATATATTAAAAGAATCAAATATCAAGAAAAAATCTTTTAAAATATATTTATATCTATTTAAGTGTCCTTTTAAAGCACTATTATAAAATCAGAGTGATTAAGGGTGGATCTACTGATGGCATATTAACAAGGCTTATAATATTTGTACTGAAGATGTTTACATGTCCGTAGACATACAAAGACCATGCTTTAATATCTGACAATGGCCTTTAATTGCAGCCCTGCTGCTGTTTGTACTCTATCTAATGCTTCTGCATACTTTATTTTTCTGGGTACCATCTTGTTCCCTCTGTGGCAGTTGTTTTCCCAAAAGATCTGCACCACACTCTTTGACATCAAGTTTTGGTACAATCTCCTGGGCCTCATCTTAGGCTCCCTGCACACAGCTGCCTTCCTTATTCCACGTGGGACCCGACACACTGTGCCGGGCTGTCCTTGTGCGGGGACACCTCTTTGTTCTGCCCAGACTCTTCACTGTGTCACCTTGTGCCTGGCCAGGGCACTGTGGCTCCCCTGATTGGTATAAATGTCTATCATGCTTAGTCTCACCTAATGGTGTCACAACTGCCTTGTCCTAGAAAGGAAAGAAAGAAAAAGAAGAGGGGACTCCCTGGTTTCTTAACTTGACTCTATCACTAAAATTGGTTTGACCTATGAATGTCACTTCACATGTTTCCCAGGGTCCTCTTTCTTACCTGGAAATAATAAGCGCCTGTCTCTTAGAGTTGCTTGGAAGACCAATTGAGCAAATAGGTGTCTAGCCCATGGAATGGTGACTGGCATATAGTAAATACCTCCAATGTCAGGGGTTTATGGTTATGATTATCATTATTTTAAAATTTAAAGGGACATGCCCAAAGTATGCCCAAAATATACCTTAGGCTGTGAGGCAAATCAGAACCTATGACACCTCCCCCTACAGCAGTGTTTTTCCCTGTTTACACCATGCCATTTGGGATGAACGCCTTCGAAAAATACAGTCCATTGTGTTGAATTTCTATTTCCTACTTCAGCTAATAGGATCAGTGTGACCAGTCATTGACATTAAGTGACTCAAATATATGAATTACTCTGTTATACTCTAAAGAGTTTCTATTCTTGCTAGGATATTTTTTCTCTAGCAACACTTGTCTGTATTTTGAGACAGAGTGAAATGGAAAGATTGTTCAGTTCTAAGATCTGGAATTCTTATTTCATTTGATTCTATTGAAACGAAGGCTCACCTTTACCATAATCAACCAATATTTATTAAATGAATATTTTATTGAGTATTTAGAGCATACAGTCTTCATGATCTAGGAGATTACATAGTATTTGAAAAAATAACATGTGTGTGTATATATATGTTATGTGTGTGTGTGTGTATAATGGTTTGTCCAGGAAGTATCCATCAATGTAATATGAAAAATAGAGACATTTATACACACATAGAGACATACATACATATATAAATAAAATCCCAAATATCCCCACTCATCTTTAACCTGTCAATACAAATGAAATCACATTAATGTTGATACCAAATTTCCCTTAAACATAACCTGGGCTTATGCAAGGAGTTCCATACCTATCATGAAATCTTACCCAGTATTTTTCTGGGAGGCCTTAGAAGGAATCTCACAGACCATAAAGACAAGTCTTATGTCTGCTAAGCCTGCTGCCCATCTCCTCATAAAGACTGTTGAAACTCTTGCTCATGAACTGCCGGTCACAATGGCCTCCTTGCGTTCTTTGAACATACTTCAGGGGCTTTTCACATGCTTCTTCCTCTATCTACAATAATAATAATATTCAATACTTATTGTATACTAATTCTCTTCTTGGCACTATTCTAAGTAACTTATGGGTGTTTGTTTGTCTAATTCTCCAAAACAACTCCACAAGATAACTATTATCATTTTTTTCTCATTTAGAGATTAATAAATAGACACCCATAGCTCAAGAAATTCTCCCATGACCACATATTTGAGGGTGCAGAGTCAGGATTTGAACCCAGGTAATGAGGTGCCAGGATGCTCTGTTCTTAGACTCACTTCTGCATGACTAACTCTCTTTCTAATTCCTTCTTTTCCTCACCGCTGTCTGGAATTATATTGCTTACCATTTTATATGTTAGCTGCTTCTTTTTAGAATGTGAAACCTGATAACTAACAAGAGTACAGTATTTGCTATGCTCCAAAGAATACTCTAAGCGCTTTGCATAGGCTAATTAATAGAATCCTCAACCTTATTAGGATGGTACATTATATTTTACAAATGAGACAATTAAAGCTTAGAAATGTCAAGTCACTTGCCCAAGGTCACACAACTAATAACTACTGTGGCCATAATTTAAACCCATGCCTCCCATCTCCAGGGTTAATGCTGCTAACCACTCAACTTCCACTGCCTCTCAGTGAAGGGAGGGACTTGCTCCTTTATTATTTCACTTGGATCCTTAGCCCTGAACCCTGTGGATGTCTAATATTTGTTAAACTGTTTAATAATTGAGTGAATCCATCTTTACATTAGTCAAAATCCAAAGTGTAAGCTCTTGTTCCAGTAATATTTTACTTCCCTTTCCTGATCCATTTCCTCTCGCTTTCTGATAACCTAAGTTATTCCACTGTGCCCTTGGAGCTGCTCGTTCCCGATCATCCCACTCTGCAATGTCTGTACTTTGTATTTGTGGTTTCTTCAGCTCTTGACTTTCACATACATTTGGTTCTCCCCTGAAAATGGCCAATTTGCCTGTGGCCCTTTCAAATGTTGTGAGATCCACAAGCTTCAGAGTAGAATTTGGGGTTGGAATGTTTCTGACATTCCACTTTCACTTTCAGACTGTAAATTCCTCTTGTAAAATCTTGATTTTAGAGGTCTGTGCCATTTGACCACGCCATTCACAACACCTAGCTCCCACCAACACACAATCTTTTTTCCCCCCAATATACCCTGTCACTGTCTTTCACATCTAGCCACTCCATCCTGGGCAACTGTAACATCCATATGGATTTCTCATCCAACATACTGGTCATGACTTTCTTTTATTTTTATACATATATATTTTTAAGTATAATGATCTTATCCTTCACTCCACTTCAGATATTCATTCAAAGATCCTAACTTCTACTTTCTATCATAACTGTTCATTTCTGTTTTCATTTATCTGCGACACCATTTGATTTAAGATCTGTTTCCTCCACCCCTCACTGGACAGTAAGCCCTTTGAAGGCAAGGGCCGGGCTTTTTTTGCTTCTTGATAGATCTCAATTTCCTAGAACAATGTATGGTACAATGTAAATGCTCAATAAACACCCACGTCCTGGTTATTCGCAACTCTCCCCCTTCTCAGCACAGAAGAATCATTTCTTTACAGGCTCCCTCACCCTTGTGCATTTCAGCTGTTGTCTGCACACCTCTGGGAGATCGCAGCCTGCCAGTTCATCAGAAAATGACTAGTGGCCAGTCCTGGCTTAGGTTTCACTGATACACAAAAAGGTAACTTTCATATAAAGTAGTCTAAAATAAGCCCTGACTGAACTTCATCAATTGATTTATCAAAGACAGCAGGGAGGGCATTCAGATCCTTAGTTTTGACTTTATGAGCACAGCCATGTCTTACAAAATGATCATTTGAAAGGTGTACAATCTGTTGCTGCTTATTTTCCCCTGAATTTTTTGCCTTTGAAATGTGATTAAATAAAAATGAGAAGAAAAAGGACAATGGTGATGGCATATAAATCTTTGCCTGAAGAACTCCTTTAATTGTGGGCCAGCTTGTAAAGAATTGTCTCACTTTTTTATTTGTTTAACTAGATATTTTTCTTTAATTTTGAAGGCTATTTTAACTGGGTATAAAATTGTAGATCAATATTTATTTGCTTTCAGTCTTTTGATGGTTGAATTCCATTATCTTTAGGCTTGTTAGGAAGTCAGGTCAGTCTTATTTTTTCTCTCTTAAAAGAAGTGTGCTTTTTTTTTTTCCCTGTGGGGTTTTTATTTTTAACATGTTGGCCTTGGTTTTTAGAAAATTTTTTATATGTGGTTGCTTATCTATAATTTTTTTTGTGTGTGTTTATACTGCTTGAGCTTCCTGGTAATTCTTGAATTTCTGGTTTGATTTTTTCCATCACTTTTGGAAAATTTTTGAGTTTCAACTCAAACATTCCAAATATCCTTTTATTCTTTTCTACAAATTCTAGGGTTTTTTTTTTGTTGTTGTTCATGCCATTTGGGCACATATTTTCTAAGATACACACACATACTCAAATATATACATATAGTATATATATGTGCCCATATATATGTAAATCAGCTCTGGTGATTTCCTTAAAAATGCCATCTCATTTGGGAGTAAAATGAAATCATTTTATTTTAATGAAAACCTCCAGCTGTCTTGTATCAATCACTACCACCCCCTTTATACTGTGAATTCCTTTATATCAATGCTTTTTCAGTATAATTAAAAAAACTTTTCTGTTACTTTCAGTTATTAAACCACTCTAATTTGGTTTGGTAAAACTCTGTCCTACTAATTTTATATTTTTAATCTCAGAAATTAAGATCTCTTTTCTTGCATAATCTTGACTGTAGTTCCAGTGGTCTGGAATAAAAATTGGTAAAAATGATGATTTATTCTTTCACTCCTCCGCTTCTCCTCCTGGGCAATTACTGTCCTAATGTTGGACAGCAGTTGGGCTAGAGAAAGCAGTGATGTCCTTATTTGACTTCCTGTGTTAAGATTGGTGGTATTTGTTGTTGTAACTTATTGTATATAGACTCAGTGTCTATGGTGGGAGTTTCAAAAAGACTCACTGGAGAAGGGCTAGCATCCAATAAGCCCTCACAGACATTGATGGCCCTTTGCTTGTCTAGACTGTATCTCCTCGATATCTCCCAGTTGTTGATATCTTGATTATTTTTGTAAAGTTCAAGTCTCTTTGCATGATTCTTTCAAGGTCTGGACAAAACTTGGCTATTTGCACCACCACCCTTGTATTTATCTACCCTCCTTGATCTCATGAAAATGGGACATAAGAGGGCAACCCTTCCTTTGCCACCTGGCAGTTCTCTGCCCTGTGGTTTTTCATCTTTCTCCTGCTCCAATAGCAAAAGGGCAGGTCTGTAAACACAGTGCCTGATGGATGGCCAACTGGGAACCCAAAAGCTATTTTTCCATTTTTGAAAACATAGCCATTATTTACAACTTATTCTTTGGAATCTTTCTCATTTGACTTTGGGGATGTTCCCATAAAGAGGTGAGGAGATGAGGAGATGGAATAACTTTCCTGTAGTGACTTTTCCTCTAAGGCACCTTCATTTTTCCCCATGGTGGTGGCGGTTCTGTGGCGAGGCGAGCACTGAGGGAGTTGGAACTGGTTCCACAGCACACATCTCTCAGCAAGCCCTGCGGGGAGAGAGCCTCAACGCCTTGGGGCTTTGTAGACTAAGAATAGAGTGTATTAGCTTTTTGTTTGTACTCACCCAGGAGCCTTAGTTTCCCCTTTTGTCCCTTGGCTCCTAATATCATCACATTATGTAGAAAAATACTATGTTTTTAGTGACCATGTCACAAGTTTTATATGGAACTTCAGGACCAATTAAAAGTGTTTGTGTTTATATAAACTGTGCTTCCCAGGCCACATATTTAATTGATTAAAAAATCAAAATGTAAAACAATCTCTGCCTTCATTTATTTATTTTTTCTTATATCCAATAGCATATGAAAAAAGTGCACAAAGATTATCATTTAAATACCCTTCTCCTTTTTCTTTACATATCAATTTTGAATATATTATGAATTCTTATATTAGTGGTTTGAATACTTGTACAAGTTGGTTAGTATCACAGGTATAATGAAAATGGGAAAAGGACTAAACAGAATAACAATGTGATGCTTTTCTTTTATCTTTATGTACACATCCTACATCTACCCATCATAACTATTTCTATTTAACTTCACAACTTTTATTTATAAACCACCAAAAGTTTAGGGGAGGACTGGGTCCTGAGCTATCTGATATGGTATCTAGTCAATCAAAATTGTGAAAATTAAAAAGTCACACCAACCACATTCCAAGTGTTTTAGAGGCACATGTTGCTAGTGGCTACCACATTTGGCAGCACAGATACAGAACATTTCCATCAGTCTAGCACTGATCATGTAGAATCAGAACTGAGGCAGATCTCTTAGCTCAGGTAAGGCAATCTCAAAATGCCCCACCAAACACAGTAGCTGGAGGTACAATAAGACAAGTTAAGTGTGCATGAGAAAAACTCAGGTATTTTTTTCCATAGGAAAGCTAAGGATTGCCTCTGAGAGTATGATGGCAGGAAGTAGTCCTATATCAAGGCTTTCAGAGCTGTGTGCTATGTCCAGAGAGCTCTAGCAAAGTCAAAGCAGGATAGGTTCTCATTCTAGGTGGCACGAGAAATATATAAGATGCTATCTCAAACATTTAGTTTGAGGGCAGAAAAGATCTAGTTGCTGGATTCAGAGTGATTTTAAGGCAAATATTGAAGTTTATTTATGACAACTTCATATAGAAATCAGTACAATTAGATGATAACCTCAGAACTATGCTTAAGAGTAAAGTCTCACTGACAAGGAATATGACGCCGGTCAGAATCCTCAGTTAGGGGTAAGTGTCCTTTCTGTGGGAATAGAAGCAGGGCAGTCTGAAATCAGTAGTTCATTGAATTCGATGAGTAGCAATATTAAATATGTAATTAAAGCAGCAAAAGCTGACTACTACAAGGCTTTACAATTCAGCCTCTGTACCCAGAATGAAATAGACCATTTACATTCATTTCTTATCTTAGGAGTTACTTCCTTGAGATTCACAGTTTCTTTCTGAGTAGCATGATTAGGAATTTCCCAGAACATTCCTATTCATCAGGTCTTCTGGTATTATTTTCATGTTTTATGTTTGAACTTTTCAAAAATGCTAAGTCTATGTTATTCTCCAGATATGCCGAACATCTGGTATGACAATTGTAAACGTTGTTTATGTTCATTATGACTTTAATTTTGATTCTCAGCCATCATATTTTGAAATACCATGTTTGCTTTAAGTTACATAATCAAAATGTTATAGGCATCTTATAAAAAAATGAGTTCCTTTTAAAAGAAAACAAAATAAAAACCCATATGCTTAGTATTGAGATTGTAGTTACAAAAATGCACTGTTGAAGGACTTGCAATTCAGCCACCACAATTTCATAACCAATTGTTTCCCAGCCCTCGGGGATTAAGAATATGGTTTCCATGGTAATTCTGGATTCTAAAAATGCTCGTCTTTGTCCTAAATGGATAGTAAATAGTTTGAATAGAAAACGACCCGTCCGTTAGCCATGATTACACCTCAGTGTTGTAAGAAAGAGGAATACACTACCTGTTTAAAAATAGACTACGTTCAGGGCACCGTAATAGGTTCCAAGTCTATAAAATCACAACCCTTGATTGCCAGTGCTAACAAAAGCTTGTTCTTTAATTACCTATATTGCATTCGGCTTCTGTTTTCTTCCAAAACCCAATTATGGCTAATAGCAGTGGTAAACTGTACTCCTGTTGCTCACGGCAGTTCATTTTAAATGGCTCTGTTTGATCATCATTTGTCTTCATGACTTTAACAAATTGGGTTCAGATTTTCACTGGAAACCTCCAGTTTATTAGTCTTCATCTTGACTGAATATTTGTTGTAAATGAAAATCTTATATAACGGGAATGCCTTTTTTATATTTTCTAACCAGAGGCTGTTCCCTAAATGATGAAAATCAGGCTATTTTACTAAGTTCTTACTAACAGTTTTTATAATACAGTAATCATAACACCTCACAACAAAGGGGTATTTTGAAATTTGCTGAAAAGAATTGGAAGACTTTTATTTATTCCTTTCTTCTACAAATCCATTTTCTCCCAGTGTGGTGTTCATTGCCTAATCATTCTCTGCAGCTCAGATTTGTATGTTCTCTTGCAGAGACTAGCAGCCTGCCTTCTAGAGTTGAATCCAGAATAAGTCAGAGGTTAATTTCTGATTTAATGTTGCTGCTGCTGTCCAACTGTGGTATAAATCCAGCTCTGAGGATTGAATGGAACTTTCGGCACTTCGCCTTAAGTCTCTCTTTCTCATGCACACCTGTCATTGTTTACATGATAAATAATGGGCTCCAAGTGGAAATGGAGAAAGAGACACATGGACGATAAACAAGAAAGACAGAATTTGAACAGTAGGAAATATTGGGTTGGCCAAAAAGTTCGTTTGGTTTTTTTCTGTAATATGGCTCTTGTGGCACTTATTTGTCTTTAACTTCTTTTGAAACAATTTTGTTAGATTGTATTGTGGCAGCTGTCATATCAGCATGCATTAAAAAAATATCAAAACTGGTGAATTTTTGTGAATTTTAATGTTGAAGAAGGAAGAAAATATGCATCATTTTCAGCATATTATGCTTTATTTTTTCAAGAAAGTTAAAAAAACAATTGAAACCCCCCAAAAGATTTGTGCAGTGTATGGAGAAGGTGCTGTGACTGATGGAATGTGTGAAAAGTGGTTTGTGAAGTTTTGCACTGGAGATTTCTAGCTGGGTGATGCTCCACAGTTGGGTAAATCAATTGAAGTTGATAGTGATCAAATTGAGACATTAACTGACAGCAGTCAACATTATTCCACGCAGGAGATAGTCAACATACTCAAAATATCCAAATCAATAAAGTTATTGGTGAAAACGGAAAATGTGTCTTTTTGGCCACCCCTATAGTTTTGTTGCTTTATTGGAAATTAATGCGCTGCACTGCATGTAGGTGGCAGGGGCTCCTTGGGCAATGGGAAAAGATGAGTAGTTTGCATTTGCATCTGTCTCTCTAACCTCTACCTCCTCTTTCCTCTCTCCTCAAAATAGTCAAGGAAACACATGGATCGTGAGACAGCAGGGCCTGCCTGCCATTTTGTGCTGTTACCTGTCATTATTTTGACTGAACCATTTCTTCTGAAGAGTCATTCTAATTTGGGTCTGTCCCTGGCAATGACCCTTCCTCTGCCTCAGCCAGTCAGCCTGTGGGAACCTTTCCACTCAGCGACCATTCGTATCAGCAACATTGATGTCACGCGGCTTATGTCAGAAACACAGAATATCAAGCTCCGCCCACAAACTACCAAACCATGATGTCCATGGGCAGCGCAGATATAGAACATTAACCTTAACAAGACCTTCAAAGAGTTCATTGATGTCTTAGTAGATATTATGTTCGAGCTCTTTTATGTACAATTCGCCTTGAGAGGGGTATGTAATTTATATGTAAAAGATAAAGTCTATCAAAGCAACTGTTTTCATAGCATAGGATCTTTACTTTCTCATTTTCTAATACTTTATTTAATAAGAAGTCTTCTGAGGAATAGGATTTGGCTTCTGACCTCCCTCACGCTCCTGTCCCTCCCTTCCAGCTCGGATTTGGGTTTCTCTAAGTGGTTCCAAGGAGCTCACATTCATCTTCTATTCACGTCATAGCCATGTGACCATTTATATTCTCAGCACATGGTTTCTCCAAAATCTCATTTTAATCTTTAGTCATTCATCACTTCTTTTCCTTGACAGTGTAATAAGCAACCTCATAAAATGATGCAAGACAAGATATTTCTATTGGGACTAATCCAAGATTTGATAAAAATTCTGACTTTTCTAATGGAAAGTTCGGCTTTTGACAGTAATTCTCAACGCCAGGTGTAGCCTCTAGGTGGGTGTAAGTTATTTCTTCAGTGTTCTTGGCTTCATGTGGCCATTGACCAGAAACTTGCCACATTAGAATCTTTCTCCATTTTTTCCCCCTAATCAATTTCAAAATTGAAAATAAAATCAAAGTCGATATATTTTATTCATGTTTCTTTTCTTTGACACTTTCTAATCTAGGCTGATAACACTCTGTGTGAGGTCCATTGTCTCCTTCAACCACTTCCAAAGGTGATTAAAATGAAGGTCTTGGTGCCATGTAAAAATTCTGTGTTTGAATTGCTTTAACAATTACTCAAGTTTTCCTCCAGGTTGGTGATTTACTGTCCAGAAAAATGACACTTTGCATCTTATTTTTAAAAAAATGTATCATTAACACAGATTTCTATTATTTATTCAAAAGTATAAATATTGTTCATATTTGAGCCAGCCAGCTCTTTTGAATGGAGCATAATAGAAAGACCTAGCATTATGGATTCAATTATTTCATGGGCCAGAAAGCTTGACACAAAGAATCAATTCTGTTTCACAGCACAAGAATCAATTCCTTTTTAAAGAGAGCATTCTTATATACACATCTTAGTATCATAAGGGTCATCATATAAGAGCATGAAGAAGGGCTGATTCCAAATTTCTCTCAACAATTAATAAGAGAAAAAACTTTAAACTATATTTTAGCATAGTTTAGTCAGCAACATGGTAATGTTATTGAAAATACTACATGCAAGAATAAGTCTCACATATTTTAAGTCTGGTGATTTCTCATAAAGTTAGATAAAATAATGTCGTAAGTTTTTTTTTTAAATGCTTATGTGCCAACACTATTGAGAAATAAATAGAAAATGTTATTAAATTTCCCACAAGGATATGGATCTCATGGGAGTATGGGGAAAAATATTTTTTATTCAGATCAGTAGTGGATCATAGGACAACCTAAATGAATGGGCAGCTTTATTTCTCTTCTGTAAAAAAGGTATATTTCCTTTCTATTCCCAACAGCTATCCCAAGTAAAATGTGTTGTTGTTTGAAACATATGCCTTCCTTTAAAAATCTGAATGGAGACCTGATATTTTAGGGTAAATCAGCAAAGAAACAGCCCCTCTGGTAGGAAAGGGATGCAGAGAGTAACAGGACAGGTGAAAATGCTGAACTCACGGAACCTGGTGTCGTTGCTCAGGGATGACGGGTAATCTAAGCGCAGACAACATTTCACAGAGCTACTAAATTCGGTCCCTGTAAGTTATCATTTTGACCCCAGAGTGAAGCTGTATATTTTATCTTATTTGCTTTTATTAGAATCATATTGAACACCACTAGGTGTCTGTTTCAATATATTGATTTCAATCCTAATTTTGAAATGAGAAACCAAATGTGTATAAACTAAAAAGCTTGATAATGTCCATTAGAAATAACTGTGTGCATATTCTGTGCCCTCTGTTAAATCAGTTGAAACTCAGACATTCACATAAATACACATATCTGAATGCAGGGCTTCTGCAGAAATGGGGGTTTTTCCTACCTGGACAGTTCTGTTGGCCATTTGGCCACCATCCTCTCAGTCACTCACAGTTAATAATGCTAAGTGTTGAGCCATGCAGGAGATTGTGTTAAAGGGCGGGAAAAAGTGCTCCTGCAGGCCTGTCTACAGGTTACATTGTTCACCAAGAGGAGCTGGTTGTCAACATAATGTCTCTTGACTGCTTCAGGGTTAAAGGTAAAAATGAACACCGTGGCTATGATCAAGTCACAGTGTATTAGATATCATATTAGCATGTCATGCTGGTAAAGAGTCCTGCCAGCCCAAAAGAGAATGGAAATTGAGGGGAAAGGTGGTCTTTTGATAAGCAGCAACTCTTAATTTTAATGCACTGTAGTCAAATTCATCTGTTTTTTCTTCTTTGCACTATTTCTGAATATTATCTCAATGAATTTCCTAAACTACATTATATTAACTTTTCCCCTTTTTTCCCCTCAAGACAATACAATATGTTAAGCTCATATTTGTTATCAATTTAACTAATATCTTCTGTCAATTTGCCAAGGACCTACTAAAAACAATCTGTTTATTATTTCTGCCAATCCATTTGATGTTAGTGCTTACTAATCTGTTTTTCTTTAGTTTTCATATAATTTTTTTTAAACAAAATCTTTTTTAAAGTCCAGTTAAAACAGAGGTAGCAAATCTCTAACTTACTTTAACCTTTAAGCTTGTAATTGTACAAAAGACATTAAATACAGCACAGTGGACCCCTTTATGCATATATAAATTATGGAAGCCTGTCTTTAGTCAAGCATTTAATCTTGATCTTTTGGGGAAAAACCTGAGGAAAATAACCCAAATTTTCTTATATTTCAAAAATAGCATACACAAAATACTGGAATTTTGCTGTTTATTCTATCTCAAATGTCAGAAATATGTAATATGTCATCTAAACATCATTTTTCTCCTAAATACGATTATTAGATAACCTGATTGATAAATGTTTGCTTAGATATAGAAAACACTGTAACATGATAGATTTTTATAGAAAATTATGCTATTTATATATTTATAGAAAAAGTATCACGTGAGAGTCTCTTGCCAAATGCCTTTAATTCATTTGGAGACTGAGAGGATCAATGTAAATACATACATGTTTTATCTTTTCCCTTTTAATTGGTAACTGAATTTCTAAATTTTTAGAGGCAGCATTATGTCTAGCTAAAATAATATGTATATTACCCACTGGGAGTTTAACTCAATCAGGAATTTTTCTGCATTTTAAAAAGAACACTTTACCTACTTTAAATACTTAAAGAATTTCCTGATTTATCAAAATCCTCTATTGACAATCTGCCAATAAAAAGATAAAATTATCACATTAAACTTCCTGTTATATCTTCTCACAAATATCTCTCAATTTAAAAATTTTATCTGATGATTTTTTTTAAATACTTACAAGGTTTCTACCATATGTACTTTTTCTGTAACTTCTACAGTTGTTTGGCTTTGTGGTACTATATATATAAATGAGTTTAATACTTACCAGCTTCCTTTCTTCCTCCCTCCCTTCTTTCCTTCATGTTTATCATGGCTTCTCCACTCTTTAGTTCCTTATTTTGATTCAATTTTATTTGACTCTATTTATATAAAATATAGTATTTTATTGATTTGTTTTGTTGTGTTTCAGGAAGAGATTATGGGTGCTTTATTTCCTGAGAATTTTTTTAGGTATCTTTACACTTGGCTTAATTTACAACTTGGATTACACCTTTTCTCCAAATTGTCTAAGTATTTTTCTTCTTTTGTTGAGTGTTGTTTTGGAAAAAGTGAAGCCAGCTGTTACCACCTGTTGGAAGTGATTTGCAGTCCCAAAGGATACATTCTATATCCTTAAGTTTAGTTAGCTTGTCATGGTCTTTTTGATGTGTAAGCTTGACTAGGCTAGAGTTCCCAGTTATTCAAACACTAATCTACATGTTTCCCCAAAGGTATTTTGTAGCTGTGACTAAAGTGCATAATCAGTCAGTTGATGTAAGTAAAGGAGATTATCCTAGATAATCTGGGCAGGCCTGTACAATTAGTTGAAGGCCTTTAAAACAGAGCTGAGTCTTCCCTGAAGAAGAAATTCTTCTTGTGTATAGTAATATCAGTATATTCTCCCAAACTCCAGCCTTCTGTTCTGATGGCCTGCTGCATGGATTTTGGACTTGCCTAACCTGTCCTTACAATTGCATAAACAGATTTGTGGCAATAAAGACTTTAATACATATCTCTTATTTGTTCTGCCTCTCTAGTTGAATACTAGCTAACAAAGGTTGTCTAAAAATGTGGAACTGAGCAAGCAGTAGGTAAAGCCTAGAAAAGTATTGAAGATCTTGATTAAAACAAACAAAAAGCCTGGATTGCCTTGAACAGACAGTAGAGTTACGGACATTAATGATCTGTTCATAGGTCTTAGCAAGAAGTAAGGAGCATGGTAGAGAAAACCTAAATCACCTTAGAGAATATCTAAATCACAAAGGAACTGTTGGGAGGAATACGAAAGTTAAAGGTACTGCTATCTAGGGCTCAAAATGAAGGATGTGTTGTTAGAAACTAGAGGAAGGGAGAGCCTTGTTATACAGTAGAAGAAAGCTCAGAAGAAATGTGTCCTATAGTTATGTAGACAGTACAAGTTGTGAGCTATGACCTTGAACATTTAGCTGACGAGATCACCAAGCAGAAATTTGAATATGAAGCCTAATTACTTGTGCTGCCTATAGTAAAATTCAAGAGGATAAACTGAGAGAACTGTTAAACAAAAAGGAATCAGGTGTTTTGGAAAATTCTCAACTCATTCAGATTGTGGAAGACACTAAAATTAAGAGTATCATTATTAGGAAAATTACAGTAGAATAAAGCTAAGAGTGTGGCTGGTCAACCTTTTGCTAATAACCTCAGATAGGTTAAAAAAAAATTCAGTCACACAAACGTTTTTTAATGGAGAAAAAAATGTGTGGCCCATAGAACCTCCCAGTCATTCTAAGCACAAGTCAAGAATGGGGATGGAATTTTCCAAGAAAGATGTTAAGAGAAGCCTCTTGTGTAATGGAGTAAATTCCCGTTACATGCATGGGAGACCACAAGATTCTTGAGAAGTGTTTACCAAAAGAACACTTCCTGCTCAAATCCACAAGATCAGAGACAGTATGAAATGAAGGAACATTACTAGACATAAGTGTATGAGCAAGAAACAGATGGGTTAAACTTCTCAGCTACAAATTCATGCTACCCTTCTTGAAAATAGAAACAAGAAAGAAAGAGAAAGAGAGAGAGAGAGAGAGAGAAAGGAAGAAAAGAAGGAAGGATGAAAGGAAAGAAAGAAGTTTCAGAGGGCAGAGCTGAAAACTACAGGAAATTATTTCCAACTCTTGAAATCTAATTAAATTTATCCAGCTACATCTCAAAAACACTCCTCTATTTTGTATTTTCTTCCTTTTGAATAGGAATGGCTTAACTTTTAACTTATACTTGTTCCATTGTTGTATTTTGGGAGCAGACAAATGGTTCCTAAGTTTCAGAGTTCCATAGGGAAGAATTGTACCCAACATGGGTTATACCAAGAACTTCACTCATACCAAATTTAGACAATTTATATACTAGATTTGGGACTTTTGAGCTGATGAGATTTTTGGATTTTGACTTTGCACTGTAAGTGGTAGAGACTTGAGGGGACATTGTGATAGGGTAAATGTATTTTGCATGTGGGACAGGCATATAGGAGCATTTTTCTTCCTTTGGCTCCATCTTAACTATTGTTCTGAGGTGTGATATGGACTAGGTTTCTCAGTGACTTTTTTGTCTCTCCTACATTCCATCATGCACATGGATCTTGTGATTCTCCCAAAATGTACCTGAAGAGGTCCTTCAGAAGTATGATTTTTCTTCTTAGACATATCTGTATCTTCTCTGGGAACTGAGGAATTTTGGATCAGTACTAGGCATTCTTTTCCATTTAGGCCTGAATTTTATTGTTTCCATCAAATATTCTTCAGGGTTATTGATGTTTGTGGGGATTTTTGTGTTTTACTAAGATGTAAATATATTTATTTTGTTGATATATTAAAACATGATTTTGGGGGAGATGTCATAGGAGAGGCGGGAAGAAAAAAACTTGCTTTTACTATACCACCTTTAACCAGAGATATTAGTACCTGTTGACATTTATAAATAAGTCAAGCTAGAAAATTGAACATTTGTTAAATAGGTAAATTCTTCTACCTGTTAATTAGCTTGTACCGATCTTTGTTTCAGAAAGAATTTAAATTAATTTTGGCTTTTCTATACTCAGTATACAGGCCTCAACTTATAGACCTCTTTATTGTTATTGAGAAATTTGCGTGAGCCTGACAAATGATCTCCAAAAAGCTAAAGAATAGTTCAGTTCTAAAAGACAGCCTTTATTATTTATACAATGAATACATAAAATAATTTAAAAACATTTATTTGGTATTCACTTGGAAAATTTATAAGGAAAGATTTTTGCTTACTTTGAGTACATTTTTTATTATAAAAAATAACATGGTATTATTTTTGCCTCCTGAATCTAGAGACAGAACTAAGCATAGAAAAGGAAAGGTAAATCTTTGGTGTATTTTCATAATAATTTTTTTTTTGCACAGCGGCTAACAAATTGTGGAGTAAAGCAATATCTAAGCCTGTTAGTAAACTGGCAATTATAATTACTATTATTATTATTATCATCATTATCATTATTTGCTAAGGGATTGAGACAGTCCCTTATGGAATAATATGGGACAATAGTACTTAAAATAATGAACTGTGTAACTCCAACTTTATTCCCATTATACTTTTTAAAACTAATGAATAGCATAAAGATTCATTTGCTATTGTCTGGTCCTTAAGGATATATATGTATGTGTGTGTGTATACCAGTGTACATACATACATATATATATACACATATACATACATACATATAAAATTTCTATCTGTAAAAAGTCCAGCCATTATTAATATAATGAGAATGGTTTGCATGACATCGATATAACCTGGCAGCCAAGGAGGGTGGACTGGAATGCACATGCGTGAACAATAATGACTTCACTGTACTAGTCAGTGGGAGTGAACAGTGGGAGTAGACTCTGTTGAGGGAGCATGTGTACTGTGTGGCTGTCACATTCAGAATGGCTGGGCTAGTAGAGCAGTGAATCTGCATCAGATTTTGCATTAAGCTTGAACTTTCCTCAGTGGAAACTATTAGATGATTCAGAAGACCGCAGCTATGGGCAGCTGGTTGGCAGCTTCATCATGTCAATGCGCCCTTTCATGCATCACGTATAGTGCACAATATTTTTGTGAAACACTAAACCACCCAGGTGACTCAGCCCTGCTACAGCCTAGGTTTGGTGCCCTGTGACTTCTGGTTTTTCCCAAAACTAGAATTACCTTTGAAAGGGAAGAGATTTCAGGCTCTTGATGAGATTCAGGAAAATACATCAGGGCAGCTGATGGCGATTGAAAGAACTGCGTGAGGTCCCAAGGTGCCTCCTTTGAAAGGGACTGAGACATCCTTGTCCTATGTACAATGTTTCTTGTATCTGGTAACATCTTCAATAAATGTCTCTACTTTTCAAATTATGTGGCTGGATACATTCTGGACAGAACTTGTATATATGAAAATGACTGAAAGAATGGCAATCTGTAGCAAAACCAAAAACACACACAAAAAAACCACCACCCAAGAAGATTAGGTAATTCAAATTGAAATGACTAATCCAACTAAGAAGGTAATATTTTTAAATTAAAATACTCTTTCAAAGTGAAAAGAAATATATTATAAATTATATATGGTGAGCCCAATAAAAATTGCTGCTGTGCTCTTAAGTTTTATGAATTTTTCTATGCTATTGTACTTCTCACAAAGTGAGAGCATTTAAACCAGGGTGAGAGGACCATTTATCTTGAGTCTGTCAGAATAAAATCATGTTAATGGATTTAATCTGGCCATCCTGAGACTCAGACCTTCAGAGAAAAATGAAGGGCATATTTGTAAAAATAAAATACTCAATATTAATCATAATACTCCAATCATTTATGAGACAATGTTTGCATTACTTCCAATACACAGACACACTCACATGCAAACATGTATAGGCTTTTTAGAGAAATAAAATGCTCCTTAAAAGGAATACTTATAATTATATTTGAATTACTAACCAAAATCATTTTAGTGTTTTATGTAGATATATGATTTATCTGTAGTACTATGACCTGTTTTTACCTAAATAACATGAAGACAGAAGTCTTTTATCTTTTATTATCAAACACTTGAAAATATATTTATTCACTAATAAGCCATAAGCAAAAAAATCAACATGGAAATAAAATTAAACTATATTTCTTTATTAACTCCATATTTATTCTACCAAAGAAGTGAATCTTTTGAAATAATTGTACTTGGATTATTAAACAATGAAATGCCTGCAATCCCTTAATTTTCTATTTTATAAAAGAATTTTGATTGGATTTATAAGGGTATGTATGAAGGACATGATTTTTACACACTTAACCTTTTAATTATATAGCAAAGAACATTGTGGCAAAATTAACAATATGTGCCTGTTTTCATGAACTGAGGGGATTTAAAAATAGAAATATTTGCTATACTTTAACACATTTTTAATTAATTCATGTCCTCCTTTTGTTTTGTTTTACTCTCAGTCCAATATTAATGAACATTTTTGCTCTTCTTTAAATTAAGTAATGTCAGTATTTAATTGTAATATAAGAGACCCATGGTCCTTGCATTTATTTTTACTGGTTGTATCATCCAGCGGCATACTATTAACTGCCTTCTTAATCATAATGCCCTTTGGTTTTGAATCTCAGTGTTTCCCTCCTTCTTCAATGATCTTTAAAAAAGAAAATTTCATTAATGTTGACATGGGGATGCTATAGATTCACTTTCCTTTGTTCAAGACAAATATAATTTTTCATACTGATGAATTGGTATCCTTTTACATTTACTAATAAATAGAAAAAGCTCTGATAAAAATGGCATGACAAAAAGTGTGACATTCACTTATTTCAAATCAAAGAAAATAAATACAGCATAAAATGCTCTAACTAAACCGTGAAAAGATATTAAAGGTACAACATTTCAAAATTGGTTATTGATAGTAGGTTCTAGATTATAAACCATCGGTTCAAAACTACATACTGAAGTCCTCATGTGATTAATCAGTGGCCCATGAGAGATAAGTTAGCATTTTAATGAATGCATAATATTAAAAATGGAAGAAAACCTCTATTATTTGTCACCATTGTTTTCAGCCTGTAAACCTTGTGTTTTTATGAAGATTCTAAAGTATATTTTTACTTTGGGATACATTTAGTTACATAATAGTGTAGTAAGTTAATAGATTAAGGTAAAAGATTAGAGTATTTCTACCTATACTTTTAAATACTTGTTAATAATTAACTTCAGTGACAAGGCCTACCACTCTGGTTTAATAATTCAGGATCGCTAGTGAAAATTTGTTACCCACCTAACTCTTCCTGATGTATTGGGATGGCCACAAAGTCCATGTGGATTTTTCCATAAAATAAAAGACAGTTTTCATTTTCATCAGTAACTTTATTGATTTGGATATTATCATTGACATACTAATTTTATTTAATGAGCATAAAATATTAGCAGTTTAATTAAATGCTGATTTAATATTATCATTAAAATTAGCATTTTAATAGAGTATATCAGCTATTTCCTGTATATTACAACATTGATTGTTCTCAATTCATCTCTCAATTTGATTATTATCAACTTCAACTGGTCTATCCGACTGTGGAGCATTGTCCAAAGAGAAATCTCTAGCATGAAACTTTGCAAACCACTTTTCACACATTCCATCAGTCACAACACCTTCTCCATACACTGCACAAATCTTTTTGGGAGTTTCAGTTCTGTTTTTAACTTTCTTGAAATAATAAAGCATAATATGCTGAAAATGATGCATATTTTCTTCCTTCTTCAATATTAAAATTCACAAAAATTCACCAATTTTAATAAGTTCTTTTAATGCATGCTGATATGACAGCTGTTGCAATACAATCTAACAAAATTGTTTCAAATGAAGTTAAACACAAATATGTGCTGCTGGAGCCATCTTATGGAAAAAAAAACAAAGGAACTTTTTGGCCAACCGAATACTTAGTACTGGTCCTAAACTTAACAACTTACACACATACCCTTTGGAAGTGTTGCATCTGCTACAATTTGTGTTGAGGGAAGACTTCTTAGAAAGAAACGGACACTTTCAACAAACCTATAAACTCAAGGTTTTCATCATTTGATGTGTAGTACTGTTCTTTCATCTGAGATTGTGTTGTTCATGCATTTTTAGTGTTAAAATATCTTTTAAACACAATTTTAGAAAGGAACAAGTATAATAATAGATGAGATTTTTCTTTTTATCATCTTAAAATGTAAATCTGACAACTTTATCTATTTCCTAATTATTAATATCCTTTTATTTTTTGAAAGTAGGTACTCAGTCTGTTATTTTTAATAGAAAATATTTTACATATCTAAGAATCATCTGCTACAAAATGTCCTGTTAACTACTTATGTCCTATTTGGTTCTTGGGGAATGTGGGAGAATAAAAACTGCATATAGGATTAGAGTTGGCAAATTAAAAGAGTAACCAAATATTATTATTATTTTTTAGAGTTTACTTATTTATTTTTAGAAATAGGGTAAGGGAAGGAGGAAGAGAGGGAGAGAAACATCCATGTGTGAGAGGGAAACAGCCAGCGGTTGCTGATGGCTCTCCTCCACCTGGGCCCTGGCCCCCGTGGGTTGCTGATGGCACGCCCCCAGGGTGAGGACCTGGCCCACAACCCAGGCAGGTGCCCTGACTGGGAATCAATTGCACTCAGTCCACTGAGCCACACCAGCCAGGGTCAGTTTTCCTATCTACTTGTTAATGCCGGTCATATTTAGTTGACAAGCTTCTCTTTTCAAATAAGAGCTTCCTTAGATAATCCAAATCCTAATTGCAACATTTACATATTGAAAGACGTAGGCAAGTTATTTGATTTCTCTGGGCCTCAAGTTCTTCATGTGAAATAGAAATAATAATAGGATCTACCTTAGTGATGTGCTTTAAAAATTAAATGTGTTGATGTTTTAAAACACTTGGAAAAATCCCTTGTGTACAGTAAGTGCTATATAAATATTTGTATATGCATTACAAGATCATAGTCTAGGAATATTAATTCTTTCAGCAATTTCATTTTATGGGTCTGTACATTTGCTCAACATTTTTTGGAGGGCTGGTTATTCTGATTTCATCATTTAATGGCAATTTCAAAATATATATGGATATGCAGTAGGATGTAAAATGTAAATACTGTTCATTTGTATCTTACTTTTTTTCCTATGGCTACTAACAATATTACTTTAATTTATAGTGTTTGAAGATGCTGTTAGTAAAACCCTTACTTAATTTTTGCTAGGAATTATCTGAACAATAAGATTTTTGGTGAAGTAACTTTGGCTAAAGAAAACCCACATTGTCAACATAATCAATATTCAAATTATTAAGGAGTTTTAGTTTACATCTCTTAAAAGAAACACATTGGACATTTTATAAAAATTTCTAAAATTTAAAAATTTTTAATATTTGTTTTTTTACAGAAGACCGTGAAAAATATTCTGAACTCATCAAGAAGTCCAATGCAATTGAAATGTTATTTACACTCTATCCTCCTCAAGGTGCCCATGTGAAGAATAATATGCGACTTAGGTCAACTTGGCTGAGGCCCATTGTGAATGGGGAAGAAGGATACAAATACATAGGTAAGATACTGAACCTCTTATTTCCTTTTATAGTTAAGAGGATATGACTCTACTTTATATAACTCTACTTCATCAATTAGATAGAGTGGGGTGATATGTAGACCTTATATAATATTCTCTTTAGTTCTTAAGTATTATGCCTGCATTTTAAAAAGTGACTATTTTATACTTTGGTGACTCCACTGGAATAGTGGAACCACACTGTGTTTATCTCTTCACCTCACAATGGATATTTTGGTTGCTTTTTTTTTATATATAGTAATTCTACAAGGAAAGCTGCTATGGACATCCATATACAGGACTGTGTATAGAAATATGTTTGCTTTTCTCTTGACTAAACTGTTTTCCAAACTGGTTGTATCATTTCATGTTTCTCAGTAGAAATATGAGAGTTGCATTTGGTCCACAGCTCTATCAATACTTGGTGTAATCAGTCTTCCTAATTTCAGTCATTGCAATAGCTAAGTATTAGTGTTCCATTGTGATTTTAATTTGACTTTCTCTAGTTGCTATAAAGCATCTTTCCGTGTATTTGTCATTTGTATATCTTCTTTAGTGAAGTGAGTAAATATTTTGCCTATTTTTATTAAGAGTTGAGAGTACTTTAATTGTAACTGCCAAAAGTTAGAAAGAGCACAGATATTCTTCACCTAGTGAATGGATAATAAAAATTTGTTACATCGATGCAATGAAACACTACTCAGCTATTGATACAACAGGATGAATTTTAAATACATCATGTTGAGTGGGAGAAGCCTAGCTCAAAAGCTACATATTGATTCCATTTAAGTGACATTTTGGGAAAAAAAAACAAAAACTACAAAGACCTGTGATTACGGTGGCTCGAGGCTGGTGGGAGGGCTTGACTATAAAGAGGCAGCATGAGAGCATTCTTGGGTGAGTGGAGCTATTCTTGGGTGAGTGGAGCTATTCTGTATCGTCATCATGGTAGTGTTGCGTGACTCTAAAAATTAAAAACAAACTATATACTAAAAAGAGTTAGTTTTATTTTAATTAAAATAAAAACCACAAAACAAAAGGAGAAACAAGTTTATATGAATGGCGAACAACTCCACAAAAGATATGCCCTCTTATTAGTCATTGCGGAAATGTAAATTAAACCACAAGGGGACACCATCACACACCTACTGTAATGGTTGACATTAAAAAGACAACACACCAAGTGTTGCCAGGTATGTGCAGTGAGTGGAACACTAATGTTTGCCATTGCAGATGCAAAATGGTAAAAAACAAAACAAAACACTTGGCAGAATAGTTTGACACTTTCTTAAGAAGTTAAACATACACTTCTTATATGACCCAACCACAGCACTCATAGAAATTTGCCTAAGAGAAAAGAAAGTCTGTGCCCAAACAAAAACTTGTACATAAGAATTCGTAGACACATTTGTGGTAAATGACCCAGACTAGAAACAACTTGAAAGCCAACTTACAGAAGAAAGGATAAGCAAATTGTGATATTATCCACACAGAACATTACTCAGCAATATAAAAGAAAAAACTACTGACAGTATTGATACATATTTAACATGGCTGAATCTCAAAAGAACTGTGCTGAGTGAAAGATGCCAGATTTAAAAACAAGAGGGAAAGTGTATGATTCCATTTATATAAAAGTCTGGAAAATGTAAACAAACTAAACCATATGGCAGATGCATATCTGTGGTTATCTGGGAATGGGGGTGGGGAGTAGAAGCAAAACATGATGGATTACAAAGTGTGGGGTAACAAATATTTATTATCCGGATTGTGGTGATGGTTTCATGGATGTGCACGTATGTAAAAATTCATTAAATTATCCATTTTGAATACGTGCAGTTTTTCATTTATACTTTAATATAATAGAGCTATAAAAATAAAATTGAAAACATAAAAAATCCAAGATAGTAAAATCTGTATTTTGGTAATGTTTTTGTAAGATGATTTCTCTTTGAGTTTTAAAACTAGCATTTTAGAATTTATCTACAGAGTCATAAATTTAATGCAATCTTATTGGGTCGGTGAATATGAAAGTACTTTTAAGTGCTCAATTCTGATAGATAGCCTAGAGGAAGAAGAGGAGGGAAAAAAGTAAGGAAATTATAAAAAATAATGCTCAACTTTTTAGGTTCTGTAAAATGAATCAAGACTCTGGTTGTGATCTATTTTCTCTTTCAATTTTCCACCTGAAAGTTACCAGAACATGACCCATATTATTTTTTTTAAAGTTCTGTTCATTTTTAGAGCCCATTTCTGAACATTTAGTTCAAATAAAATAAATAGAAAGAATATATATATATATATATATGACATTGTGTTGTAAGTTGAGGACTCCATCTTCTGAGTTTTAAGCTTATCTTTTCTTTTTTAGCAAGTGACCAAGGGTTTGCTTCTTTTTGAATTACTGTTATTAAATTGATTGACAAGAGAGTCTGCAGCATTTGCTTTGAAAAAGAGCAGTCTATTACAGAAAGTGCTTTTTGAAACTTAGTAACTCCTTGACTATAAACATTTTAGGGAAGATAGCTCTGGGAATTTATTATGTGTTCAAACATTAATACTCCACAGCATACTCTAAAAATATTCAGTATATCCATACTTTTATATTCTATAATTCCTACCGCAGTGGCTTTAATATGATTATAATGCTGCATCAGTCATGATTTCAAATTGCTGAATATGCACAAAGTTTTTGTTCTGAATCATAATTGTAAATATTAAAATCAACAGTATAAAAAAAGTAAAAAAATCTTAATTTTTTTCCCCCCCAGAACATAGGTCTTGTCAAGCCTATTTTTGGAAAGGCTATTTTGGAAATCTAGTCTTTTAACACGTCTTCGACCTCTTTTCTTCTGAGTTGCCTTTCCTTGAGCTTCCCTGACTTTCTGGCCTGTCCCACCTACATTGAACTTGTTTCTCTCCTTCATTAAGTTTTTGTGACTTTGGTGGATTTTTAACCTGGAAGCTGTAGATTGGATTAAAGAACTCCTAAAATTCTAATGGGAATACCCTGAAAGGGGTAGGCCAGCCATGATCGTTTAACAAAATCATTTAGGGAATACAAATGAATGATTAAATTACTTTCTCGAACTAATGGCCCATTCTTAACTGAAACCATATTATTGTATTAATGTAAGGTTTCTAATTTGCTCAGATCCTGAGTAATGAGCATAGACCTCTAATTTTCAACTACTTCTTTTTCATATGTTATTTCCAGCCCTTAGTATAGAAAATTTTACTTACCCCGATAACATATGGTTATTTAAGTTATGTAATTAATACTGGCACCTGATTTCCTGGTCTAATCGCTGTTTTGTTACCCATTATAAAAGTACAAGGTGTCTTTTTATGTCATTCACTTTATTCCACTGCCTTCAGGCAAGACCTGATGGACATTAGCCAAATGATAATCCCTTCTTTAAAGGCTGGCAATTGCGCCATCGTCCTTGAGAGTCAAGTCTGATATTTGATGATCTTTTCTCTTAGGATTTTCTACTTTGCAACATGAGACTTTCTTTTCCTATACACCCTTTCTTGCAGTTATAACTCTTTCACTATCCATGAAAATAAAGGCTATGCATGGATTAATAAGAATCTTTCTTTTTTCTAAAATTGGCCATTTAATATATTATTCCTTAGAAGTCCTCTTTGTAATCCTTAATGTCTTTGGAATGTCTCTAAGTATTTTGCAAATTTTCTCATTTCTTTTAAGTGATGAAACTTAAAATAAGATATGATGATCAAATGTGTCTGATTTATTGCGAGTGTAATCCTAGCTGCTACATGTTCTGCTTATATTTTGCACTTTAAAAAACTTTAAAAATATACATCTCAATAGTTACTTAGATTTCTATTCATCATTTTTTATCTTCTGTTTTTGCCATATTTTTTGTAACTGATATATGTGTAATTTATTTTGCCTTCTTAAATTTCTTTTTATCCTGACTTGCCCTGATTTTCCTTAGACTATAGACATTTATTACTCTTGTCAAAGCTAAGTTGTTTTGAACCTATTTTTGAGGGTTATCCTAATTTGAAAGAAGCTCCATATATTTTATTTTTATTTTATATTTATTTATTGTCTATTATAATGTGGATAAGTTGAAATGTACTATGCCTTGCTCTGCCTATAAAGTCTCTGGTTGCTTGCGGAGAATAATGTAGTCACTGAATTAAACTGGACTTGAAAAGTTTGGGTGTACACCTATTGATCTCCTCCTTTTTTCTTTCTTTTTTCTTCTTTTACCAGCTATAAACCAGCAGAAGCCTCCACTTCTATGTTCTTTAATGTCTTTTTTACTTTCTTTATTTAGGGCAAATGATGTGAGTGTGGTTTTACAAGCATAATTGGTGGTGGGAAAATGTCATTCTATGTTTAGACGGTTCAGTTGTCTAAAACTTTCAGTATTCAGTATACTCACAGGAGTCACTCAACAGAAAGATAAGATTGAATGATATAGTGTATCTGGTTAAAGTTTTTCAACTACAGTCAAGTTATTAAAAATTCTAGTGAATTAGTCCTCCCTCATTTAATGGAGTGAGTGTCTTTTACGTGAAGTCCATGTTTTCTTGGACTTCCATGACAAAATCAGAGTGTGTCTCCCGTTCTGCCAACCCCAGTTTCACCAAGTGGGTTGGAAACATTAAGGAAGAGGATGCGGCATCAGGTCTATAAGTTGTAGGAAGTGTGAGCTGCACATTTATAACAATCTACCACTCAATATTTTACTACTGAACTTTGTAAAATGAAAATTGTAAGAATAATGTTTTATTATTTGACTTCTGCATCTATTTATTCTACAAGCAGTGAGTGTCTACTACATGCTTGTCAAAAAGATTGAGAAATAACTAAAACTTAGTTCTTGCCTTAGCAGTGTTCATATTCTATCAGATTCAAAGCATCATGAGAGTTTTGGCTCAGTGAGTTCCAGTGAGCACTCCTATTGGCCTATGGGTCATATCGAATGCTACCAAATGAGAATCTGAAAAAAATCCTTGAAGAACAACTCTAAATGACAAAAGATGAAAGCAACACTCAGTATCGGAAATTAAAAACTCAAAGCTGATTTTAGGCAGAGTTATGCTGGTTAAATCATCTCTCTGAGCAAAGTAAACTGTTGATATTATAAACAGTTGTTGGGAAGAGTCATAGCCAGCCTACAATATGGCCCCTGTGCATCTTGGTATTCATGCTTTGGTTGAAATCATACACATTGTATCAGGGTTGATATTTCTAACCAACAGAGTACAGCAGTAATAATGGTATTACTTTTGGTATCCTGCCTTGCTCTCTTGGATAAGCTGCTCAGAAAACTAGCTGTCATGTCATGAAGATATCTGGGGAGCCATGCTGACAGGTCCGCGTGCTGATGCACTTAGGGCATCTGCTTATAGCCAGCGAGGAACTGAGGTCTACATGAGCAATGAAACATGGAAGTGGAGACTCCGGCCCCATCAAGCCTTCAGGTGTCTACATCTGCAGTGAGGGCTTGGCTACAGCCTTGTGACAGACCCTAGCCTGAGCCACCAGAAATACAGTCCAGATTCCTAACTCTGAGAAACTGCATGAGACATTTGTTTGTTCATGCTTCTAGTTTGGGGATCATTTGTTATGCAGCATGAAAGTCAGGGATTGGTAGCTTTTAGCAGTGAGAGGAAATGACTCAGGATTCAGAGTATAGCTCCTCTGGAAGGACTGAGTGGCTGACTGACCTGCTTTCAAAAATGCACTACTAGAGGGAGGATTGGTTCATTGCTTAACTTTCAAAAGCAGGATCTCTCACTGACTGGTTGGCTTTCAGAATTGTGTTTACTGAGGTTATGAGTCACTGGTGGTAAAACAGTTTTAATACTCATTCTAAGGAATTTTTTGTCACCATGGCTATAGAATGATATTGGAGTGGTTAAAGAGGGTTAAAAACAAGTCCTAGTATGAACTTTACCACAGCTGCGGAGCTGCTAGACTTTTCTCTGGAATGTGGGGATAACTTATTCTCCATACATAGTCACAGGAAAAAAAGTAGAGATTGCATACTAATTGATACAATAAAAGCAATTAAGTTTAGTTATGATTTTAGGAAAAGAGAATGATTACATCTAGCAGTGTTAGAGATGCATTTATGAAGATAATGATCTATGAATATGTTCTTACAGAGTAGGTAAGAGTTACTAAGCAGAGAATAGAAGACAGTGTGTTGTAGGCAAAGGGAAGAGCATGAGAATTTCCAGATGTGGGAACTAATTTTGTTTTAAGAAATTTTTAAAATTCTCCTGCACAACCTAGAATGGTTTTTATTAATATATAATTGACGGATTACATTATATTAGTTTTAGGTGTACAACATAATGATTTGATATTTGTATATATTGCCAAATGATCACCACAATAAGTCTAGTTAACATTCATCGCTATATGTAGTTACACAATTTTTTTCTTGTGATGAGAATTAAGATCTACTTTCCTAGCAACTTTCAAGTGCACTATAGTCACCACGGTATATATTACATTCCCATGTGTTATTTTATAACTGGAAGTTCATACCTTTTGACCACCTTCACCCATTTTACCTATCCCTTGTTTCCCATCTCTGGCAACCACCAATTTGTTCTCTATGAGTTTAGCTTTTTGTCTCATATAGTTTGTGGGTTTTTTTTTAAGTGTCTACATATAAGTGAGATCTTATGGCATTTGTCTTTGTCTGTCTGACTTATTTTACTCAGCATAATGCCTTCAAGGTCCACCCATGTTTCACAATGGATGACAACAATATGGCTGAATAATATTCTATTATATATATACCATATCGTTTTCTCCAGTATTCGTTGATCCACACTTGGGTTACTTCCATATCAACTTAGTTTGCTTCCATGTCTATTGTACGTCATGCTGCAATGAATATAGGGGTGTGTGTATGTTTTCAAGTTAATGTTTTCATTCTTTGGATGAATACCTGGAAGTGGAATTGCTAGATCATATGGTAGTTCTTTTCAGTTCTTAAGGAAACTGCATACAGTTTTCCATAATATCTGTACCAATTTACATTTCTGCCAAGTGTGCATAAGGCTTCACTTTTTTCACCATCCTCTCTGACAGTTATTATTTCTTGTTTTTTTTTTTTTGTTTTTTTTTTTTTGAGAAAAGTCATTTGACTGATATGAGGTGATAATCTTACTGTGGTTTTGATATGAATTTCCTGATTATTAGTGATTTTTTGCACTTCATCTAACTGTTGGCCATCTGTGTGTCTTCTTAGGAAAAATATCTATTTATACTGTTTGCCCATTTTTAAATTGGATTGCTTAATATTTTGTTATTGAGTTGTATCATTCTTTATATATTTAGGATATTAACCTTTATCAGATACATGATTTGGAACTATTTTCTCCTATTCAATAGATTTCCTTTCATTTTGTTGATGGTTTCCTTTGCTGTGCAGAAACCATTAGTTTGATGTAGTCCCATTTGTTTATTTTTGGTTTTGTTGCAACTGATTTTGGTGTCAAATCCAAAAAATCATTATCGAGACCTATGGCAAAGAGCTTACTGATTATGTTTCCTTCTAGAAGTTTTATTTTTTCAGGTCCTACATTCAAGTCTTTGATACATTTTGAGTTAACATTTGTGTATTGTGTAAGGCAGTAGACCAGTTTTATTCTTCTGCAAGTGTCTCTCCATTTTCTGCCTTTCCCCATTGCATATTCTTAGCTCCTTTGTTAGAAGTTCATTGGCCATATATTCATGGATTTATTTCTGGTTTCTTTGTTCTGTTCCATTGATCTATATCTGTTTTTAATGCCAAGTACCATACTGTTTTGATTACTATAGCTTTATAATATAGTTTGAAATCAGAATGAGTGATGCCTTCAGCTTTGCTCTTCCTCAGGATTGCTTTGGCTATTTGGAGTCTTTTGTGAGGGACTCCTTATAAGACAATGGTTTTACAAAGCATGATAAATTGGTGACAGAGTATAGAGTGGCAAGAATAATAAAATAATCTTTTGGAAATTTACACCCTTACTCTTCTCAAATTTTGTCAATATAATTTATGACACTACAAAGACACACATATATAATATATATACATAAAATAATTTAAAACATGAATTATCCTAATTACTCATTTTTATATACAAATATATAATTTCTAATTTTATAAAATTTGTGTATATATATATATGGTTTATACATTAGATAGAAGTTCTTGGTATCTACTATTATTGTTTTGATGGTAACTGGCATAGTTAATATAAAGTTAACACATTTTTATAAGACTAAAGACTATACATTTTAAGCAATTTTCTTATTTCATCTTTGTAATCTACATGACACATGCTATTATTAAACTCATTTTACAAAGGAATTTTTATGTCTGAAAAAAATGAAATAATATGCCTGAGGTCACCCAGTTACTGAGGTGGTGCTACCAGGATTTCAGTTTGGATATTCTGAACCTAGAGCAAGTGCTTATTGTATTCCATACTGCAATAAATACGGTAATTTATTTTGAATCATGAAGAAAATATTAAATTACGATAAATTTCTTTTTCAGAATTCAGTGAAGTGTGTATAATAATTTATGTTAAAGAAATAATACTTATAGAGTTACATATAATAGTAATTATGTCATTGTAATCACTGCAAATGTTCAAACAATGTAAATTTCCTGCAATAGGAGAATGGTTGATTAATTATGATTCATGTATAATATTAAGTTCTATATAAAATTCTATTTCTGAGATTTATAGAGAAATATGGAGAATACTTTTTCAATGAAAAAAAGGTTAAAGAATAGCACGATATGTATACTATATTCACATAGTTGCATAAAATGAATGTTAAGTATATACAAATTTTAACCTCTACATTGTCTGAACCTGTTGAATTTCTTTAACTATTTTAGCATGGCTGATTTTTATAATTTTATATACATTCTACACATTTTATTATATATTTTTTATTTAATTATAATACAAAGATAGACTTGATAATTATAACTTTGAAATTCTGTATGTATGCCATATTCTTTAATTTAAAGGTCAAAAAGTTTTGTTTAACTTTACATGTTTCTTTATATAAGTTTATCTTTATATAAGTTTATATATTTTACTTCAATTTTTCTGTTAAACTGTAGTGAAAAAATATTTGTCATAAAAATATATCAAATGTAGCTTTTCAAATAAAGAAATGAATGAATCTACTTTATAATCTTCTTTTCAAAAATATGTAAATTGTTTTACATTTAAAACTACGCTTGAGACACATGAAAATATAGTATTTATTTTTAGTACTTCTTTCTCTGGTAGTTCTATAAGCTTTTGAGAACAATCTTTGTTCCCACGCTAAAATTCTTAGCACATAGTAGGCATTATGCATTCACTGTTTGTTACATGAATAAATATAGAAAGCATTGCTATAGCAGTTAAGCCATCTTTTTCATATTAAAAATAAATACTTTTTTCATCTTTAATATATTAAAGTTATTTTTGTTTATTCTCTCTGGATTCCTTCAAAGATTACTGTGATATATTATGGCCATACTATATAGGATGATAGTTCTTTGATATTTAAAGATTTTAATTTAAGAAGTAAAATATAATTTAGCCATAACAGAGGCAAAAATCCAAGATGAGATCAGACATTTTTCAGTCACTCTACACGTCTTTAATATTGGGTGCCTGTGTGTCATGATAGACATGAGGAGGATTCAAAAGTAAATCAAACAGCTTCCCTCTCTTGTGTTTATGATTTGGGCTGGGGGAATGAGGCATGCGTAATTAAGTGCAGTAGAATACAAAGCGATGAGTGATGTGAAGCCAGTGCCCAGTGCGTGCTCAGTTGCTCTGCTAAGCAGTCTTGAGAGGGAAGGCGCAGAGAGGGCTCCCTGAGAGAGGAGCGTGAGCCCTGGCTGGTGCCGACTCCGCATTTCTTCACGGAACTGTGAGGCTGCCTCTAAATTATTGCATGCTCCCCAAAAAAGAGTCCCCTCAACGGAAACATTCGCAGCATGCATAACTAGGTTTTCTAATATAATATATAAAAATAACGACTCGTTTACTACGTAGTAAACACTATTTCATAATGTAGTAATCATCTGCAATATCCTACACATTGGTATTTTATGTAAAAACTCAATATAAAGGTGGACTATAGAAAATCCGTACAATTTTAAGAAAAGAAACTACTACCGAGAGTTACCTCCTTTAATGTAATTTAATATAATATATTTTGGCATATTTTCTTCTAGTTTTGTAAAACTACTCATGACTAGAATATCTAAGCCCAGGAAGCAACATTATATGTCATTTTGCTCCATTTCCTTTTTATTTTTACAGGGAGCCTGTTAGGATGTATTAGCAAACGATCATTTGAAATGAAGGTCAGAGGGCACAGAGGCTACACTTAGCTTCTCAGGACCACAGCCTTAATTATAACTGTGGTGATGATTCAAGTTCAGAGTCTTACCGGGCTGTCCTCCCTCCGCCCCGCCCCAACACCACCATCCCTGCGGCCCCCCACGCACATACAAACCATCCTTGTTTTGTTTTGTTTTGTTTTTAATGAAACATAATTTTTCTGGACAAAGTACGTGCTATTACACCTGTCTTTGTACTAGCTTTTATTTTTCTTTTTGTTTTCCTGAAGCTTTAAAAGTGGCTTCTAGTTTTATCCTTTAAATATTTCCTGAAGCAAAACCTGAAAGAAATACTCCTTCCTCCCCGTCTAGCTCTGCCCCGGAGTGGAGGTAAAGTGAAGGCCTGGGCTGGGGCAGCCAGCCCGCAAAACCTCTCCCTGCCTGTGGACACGGTGCGTTCCAACCATTGGGCAAGCTCTGGCCATGCAGTTTTGGCCCCTCCCTCAAATCTTGCTTTTCAGAACTATTTTAAATTCAGTCCTATTTCTCTTCCAGCTACACATGTTAAGTAGTAGGAACTCATACTTCATCGTAAAACTCACATAAAACAAAATCTGATTCTTATTAGACATACATTTTGTTTAAGCTGAAAAATCATTTAATATCCCTAGGGGAGAATGATGACTTTTTCCCTCAAGACTGAAGTATAATATTTTCACAATACTTTGGAATTTTTATAACTGTGCTCTGTATTGTTTGACTGTCATTAAATTAGAACATTTGATAATTGTAGGGAGCTGATAAGACTCTCTGTTAAAAGTATGTTATTATGTTAATCTCAGTTCAAATATAGTTTGCCAGAACTCTGTTTTGATTATATAATATTAGAATAAATTAACCTGTTAAATAAGCTCACCCTGGAGGGCATAGAACATTTTAAATGGCTTTCAGGTTATCATTAGTTTACACAAGTACATAAATCATGTACTACTAAAACTAGAGTTGTCTTTTCTCCTTAAAGCTTTTAAAATTTGGAACATAGATAATTTCATAATATATTAAATTTGGAACATAGGTAATTTCATATAAATATGGGTATTTTAGACTTACAATCAACTAATGGGTAAGATTATGTAGCTTTTAACTGTTTGTATATTATAAAAAAAGAGTGGATGATGACAAAAAATTCTGTGAAGTCTCTCAGGTTCTATTTGGTAGACAAACACCTGGAGATATTTAATAAATACTTGAGAGCTGCTTGTACAAAACAGTGATGATATTATTTTAAATATTGGTCTTTGTGGCATGTTGTAAATAATAGAGGTTGTCCAACTACCTTAACCGTACTTCCTTAATTCATGACCGGGAGAGGCTCAGTGAGCATGAACACCACATGTATGTTTTTAAACACTGACATTACAATTATGTACTGTCCAGTTTGGGGGTGGTATGGCCTGCTTTTTGTTTTCAAAGTAAATTTGACATATTTCTGTGCAAAAGTGAATTATCCCATCTCACTTTATTTAAAGGAAAGTTTCAAAACTTCATGTATTTATCTATCTATTCACTCAGTGAATGTTATGTCATTGGGTATTATGTACCAGGAACCTGTAACAATGTAAAGACATTTGAGTGAAAGAATGACAGAGCAGGCTGAACATTGAGCAGATTTCTTACCAACCAATATGTAGGTGAACTAAAAAATATGCAAAGCATGTAATGTTTTGGCAATATAAATTATTTGTGCTTTTCACAGTTATACATATTAACCTCCATCTTACAGTCTGTCCAATGAGCACCTCTTAGAGATTTTAGAATAAAACCTAAAGGCAGAAGAGGGAAAAATATGGAAGAGTTGGGTGGGAGAGGAATTTTATAGTAGATGCCAGTGCACAATTATTGATATTTGCAACAACATCATTACACTTTGTCATAGGAATGGGCAGAAGTCAAGAGAACTATTTTTATCTTTTAAAAATTCACTTTTATAATGCATAACCTATGTATGTTAGTGGGAAAACAGTTCTTTTGCACTGTAGAATACATCCAAGTGTGTGCTTCAACATATACTCACTACTTAAGAATTACTTGGCATTTATCATTTCAGTTCCTGGCTTTAAGTTTGAGGTTAATTGGAATTCGTTAAACTCAAAGCAAATCAACACCTGTTTAACAGTGAGACAGAGCTGCACTCCAGATACATTACTAGGAAACAAAGATAAAAAAATAATTATACTTCACATATATTGAATGCTTCCTATATGCAAAGAACAGTGCTAAATGGTTTACCTAAATTTATTTAAGTAATCTTATTTAATCCTCATAGGAACCCAATGGGCCATTTACCATAATAACAGTGAATCATAGAGAGGTAATCTACCTAAAAATGCATAGCTAGAAAGTGGCGGAGTTGTGACATGAATCCAGGGTATTCCGACTTTTCGGCCCATGGTTTCAAAATGTTTAAAGTAATGTAGGATATTAAACATATAACCTGAATAAAAAGGTAGACCAGAATAAAAGATTTGAAAAGTAGTTCAAAAGCAGGTCAACACTTATACACAACTATTTGGATTGTAATGTTTGTACATTGCATATAGATACAGTATTTTATTGACAATTTTAGGTGGTAGTAATGAATAAAATATGTTTTGGGTGGCATTACTAGTTCTTATGGGCCAACATCAATGTTACATTTTATTGATTTTTTTCCAAGAAGAATGCAACATTTTCTCATTGCAAAAATTATGTAAAGTTAGAAAAGATAAAGAAGAAAATGCATTCATTTATTCAATACATATTTGAGTCCTTACAATCGCCTATAAAATATGCCACCAAGACCTAACTACTGTTAACTTTTTGCTGTATTTTCTTATGTTTTGCTTTTGAATGCAATTGTAATGGTAGGGTATCTAAAATTATACATACACACATGATTTTAAAAATCAGTTTTTCTTTTTATAAAAATAATGCATGTCATTGTGGAAAATTTAGAAAATGCAAATAAGTAAATAAAATACTTGGAATATCCATCTCCTGGGAAGCATCTCTTAATTTTTGCATATATTTTATTGGTTATATCATGAATTATAAATATTTTACTAACTATATATGCTAATAAAGCTAAACACATTTATTGATATTTATCAAAATAGTCCAGGAATAGTTACATGTCTGAATGGAAGATAATAATTTAAAAAACAATGGAAAGATACTATTAGCTACAGGACAGTTTAGTTATCTTGATTGAATAACTGATTTGGGTCAGTCAGCATGAATCTAACAGATGGAGAAAAGTATCAATTACAATTCTTTAAAAAGAAAATAACCAGTTTGTTTCTCTATACTCTTCTGCTTATGTTCAAGGAAAAAAATACAGCAAATCTCACAGCAGAGTATCAAACTATGTGAATAGTTTAGCCATTTAACAAAGTTCTGGAAGATAACAGAACCCCTCATTGATTTTGGTAGGCTTGAGTATATATAGGTAATAACCCTCACTCATCCCACAGACCCAAATTACTGCTGATATACTTCCACCATCCTCAAACTTCTTTTTCCTGCAAATTTCTATGTGCCTTCAATAAAAAAAAAAAAAAAGTAAAAAGGACTTTGGCAACACCTGTTTAGCATTTGGCATCTGTACGTATTCCCAGGAGCTTGGAACAGTCTCACCTAAAGGGCGAATCACCAGGGAGGAGACAGTAACATGCCTCTCTCTCCTGCAGAGCAGAGAGAGGATGACTCACTCGTGCAGCTTGAGACTCTGAGTCTCACAGGTTTTATGTATCAGCCTGCAACACATCCATCACAAGTGTTTGCTATGATGTATAATGAATTATGCTTCCACTGTAGTTACATGAGAAGATTGCTGGGTTAAATTTCAGTGGAGTTAAGGCGACAGAGTGAATCAGCCCCCAGAAATATCTTCAGGTAGGACCAGTTCCAGTGGAACCAGAGTGCCCCAGGACAGCGAGGCCACAGAGTGGCCGGTCCCACTGGAATGTAAGCTGCGCTGCAGCTCTGATATGACTTGAAGAGATAAAAACCCACGTGCAAGGAGCGGAGCATCGAGGTACATGGATTTCCGGGGAATCTATCCTTAAAGATTTAGGGGGAGTCCTGAAAGATCTTAGCAGTCATCAATCTGGCAAGAAATTCTATCTAAATTGTGTGTTAAAAGATGTGGCATAAGAGGCACATTTCCTAGTACAAGGAAAGGAGCACAAGCTAAGGACAAAGATCAAGTTGTATAAATATTCTGACAACATGTAATTTAGCAGGACCTTTGAGTTTGGGTTCCAAACTGAACAAGGAAAAAACTATTACACACCACCCTTCCATTCTTGAGTTTCGATCACTCTTTCCATCTGCTAAGTTGGTCTAAAATAATTCAAAAATTATTGGCATTCTAACACGCTTGTAAAAGTGTTTCTGTTCCCTTCATAATACCAGAAAGAGTATGAGATTCTTAGGTCAAAATCTTTTCCCCCAAAAGCCTATCCTATAGCAATTCCTAAATTATCTTATACACAGGGTGGCATAAAAGTAGGTTTACAGTTGTTTGTCTAGAAAATAATACAATAATTAATAAGTAATACAAGAAGTAACTTTGTGTTTCATGTAGTCACAATTATAAACCTACTTTTGCCCCATCCTGTATTTAGACAACTTTTTATTTCAGAAATTTTCACCATACACAAGAATAGGATAGCCTAATGAACCTCATTTCCCAGCTTCACAATTATCAGCACTTTTTTGTGTTCCAAACATTCCCTGCTCTCTTTCCACTTCTTCCATTCTTATTCAAGTCACATTATTTCTACTCTGGACCATTGAAAGTCTTTTAATAATCTTCTCTTGCTACCTAACAGTCTATTTTCCACAAAGTCAAAATAGTCTATAATTATGTAAATCAGATCATGCTATTGCTTTACTAAAATCTCCATGCCTTCTCATTAAATTTAAAAATTCAGGATATTTGTCGTGGTCTGACAGACTTTTCTGGTGTGTGGTTGGCCTGCCTCTCATCTCCATCACATCGTTCACCCCGTGCTCACTGGCTTCCTTTCTTTTGCTCAGCTCCATCAGTATTATATTCCTTCAAGACTTTGTGTTACCTATTTCCTCCTCACATGAAGCTCTGCTCCCAGATCTTGGCAAGCCTGGTTTTTCTTGAGATCTAGGTCTCAGTTTAAATGTCACCTCTTTTAGAAAGTCTTCTAAGCCCCCAGCAAAAATGGCCCACCCCATGCCCACCAGTCCCTCTCCAAGTACAGCAAGCTGTTTTACTTTATTCTCATGGCTGTTATCACCATCTTAAATAATTTCTCTGTTTATGACCCAAGCCTTAGTTCAAGGACTACAGCTCCATGGGAGTTGGAATCAAATCCACATGTTCACAGCTGGATCCTCCACCTCTAGCTGAGTGGTTTTCAGCCCTGGATGCACATTAGCATCACCTGGGTGGCACTGAACACAGCCTGTTGGGGGCCCAAGCACCATTCACTTTTTTCAGATCTCCCAAGAGATTCTAACACCTTCTAGGGATTGGGAAACACTGCTTTATGGAAATGCCTGGCACACAGAAGGGACTCAGCAACTCAGTAAACTTTGTATAACAACAAATAAGGGAGGGTTTGGCTCCTACTTTATAGATGTCATGTGCCAAATTTTCTAAAAAATTTATTCTGACTATAGCAATAGGTAATTTGTCAGGAGTATGTTATTCCTCTGAATCTTCAGGATCACTTTGGTTCTGCAGTCCTTATTTTTAAGTTTGTATTGGGAGAGAGGGAGGAAGGAAGTAGAGGGTGGGGAGAGAGAGAGAGGTGGGGAGTGAGAAGGGTTTCGTTCCCTGTTTTTTCATACCCAAATGAAGAAAAATCTGTCTCATGCCAGCGTTAACTAGTTGCATACGGGTTATGCCCACTCAATCATCTGATTAGGAGGCTTCTAAACTAACTTTGCTTGCAGACTTTTACCCAGTCCAGTAACCTTACTGCCCAACTCTCTAACTCACTGAATAGATGAGTTTGTGAAAAACTGTCCTTGCAGAATTTACTACTATTTTACCTATAATTTTGCACATCTAGAAGGGAATATGTTAGCATTAGTCCTATCCTGACCTTTTGTTTTTGTTTTCCTGGTGCGGTTGCAGTACGTGAAATAGGTGTGGGATGAGCATTGCTGTTAAATTGGGAGATTTAGGAAAGCACTTTTGCTTTCTAAAAAAATCAAAAACCACAAAGCAGAGTAACAGCCATTCAGTGTTCTATCAAGGGCAGGTCTGTGCCTCTGCGGGCTTCTTTGTGACCCCTTGCACATATTTTGCGATTCCCATAAAAGTGTGTTATGTAAAGCCCACTGACTGTTGTGATTATTTCAATAATACTGAGGTAAGTAATAGAGAGACTGACAGACAGGAAGAGAGGTAACTATAGGTAGACGTTTTTTCATACTGCAGTATAGAAAACTCAGGGGTAAGGAAATTGCCTCGTCCAAGATTCCAGTGTAGGGAAGACTCCCCTTCGCACAGTCGTGTCATCAATTACCGAGAATGATGAGCAAGAAATGGTGACTGAGCTTTCCTTACAACCCAGTGACTGCAATATAATTTTTCTAGCTAACCTCAAAACTTCAAGTGTTCAAGGCTGTTCTTCTCTGCATGCATTTTTAAATATGACGGAAATGTAGCATGGTAGCATTTTAATTGAAGTACCCAATTCTTTTTCTAATATAATTGACATTTTTAGAAGGCATGTAAAATGAATTAATTTTCAACCAGATGCAAATACTACTATAAAATATAAGTCCATATTGTAAAATATAATTTTATTAGATTTGATACAAATCTTTTCTATACAATCTGCAGAATAGTGTTTTTCCCCGTTGCTTAAGTAAGCCTATATTTGTGTTTTTTTTCTGTGACTTATTTCCCTGTGAGTCTATTAACATTTTTATGTATTTTTATTAAATTTTACAATTGAAACCTCTGATTATTGTTCTATAAATATGAGGAAACATTCTTAAATGTCACTATTGGTGTCAGAGGGAGGAGTCCACTGTTGGTTAGTATTTTTGGATTACTATTTTTTCATTTGTAAAGATTAATGGCAAATACTAATTCTATAATTGAGAAGCATCTATAAAATATAGGAGATTCAATTGGGGCTTTTAAAAGGGAAGGGGGAAAAGATAAAACAAAAGCATTGAATTTGGATGTAAGGCGCATGATTGACAAACTGAGCGCATCGATGGCTGTTTGTTGCATGATTCTGTGGCTCCGCCTCTGCCTTTCGCAGGCCTGTATCTCATCCTGACAGCACTCAGTTTCCCGTACAGTGAGACCGAACGAATGCACCATGAATCAGAGACGCAACGTCAGACTCCGGTGTTATTATAGGACACAGAAAAACTATTCTAGGGAAAGCCAATCTCTCACTCCAGAGGTGTCTGTTCTGGATAACACCATCTTTTATGAAGAAGATACGGTATGTGGGTTGAGCGCTTTAGTGCTATTCAGAATTTATTAGCGCTCCATATCCTTAAGTAGTCAGATGGAATGGGAATGCCCTGAATTTAGTCATTAATTGCTCCTCAATCCTCCCTTAGGAAAACATTCATTACAAGATAGGACTTGGTAAGGTAGGACAGCGGTTTTAAATATGAGAAAAATCAAAAGAATTACCTTGTGTGGCATTCATCATTTTCAGACATGTGCATATTTTAAATCATTGGATTGCAGGCAGGACTTTGCATTCATACTAGAACTAGAAATGTTTTTATAACACGCCTGGAGGAAAATTCTTTGTTAGGGCTTCACTGAATACTCATTAATTTTGTAACAGAGAGGGGAGTTGATAGCAATTTTGCACGTATCTGCAAGTGTATGAAATGTTTAGTCATTTTAAGGTATGAAATTCTCACTTGTCAACATTTCCCCAAATTTAACAAAACTGCTTAGTTTTTGTAAGGAGAATTTAATGTTTATTATTCATAGGTCAAAATTCTCTGTTAATGAGGTTGATTTGAAAATGTTAGCATGTAAATAATCTATATTTTTATTTTAAAATAGTTTAAAAACAGAGAGAAATACAGAGACTAATATAATGAGCCACTCACTTATTTACTAAAATTTTGTTTATATACTTCTCTTTGTTTTCTGTTTCTCTCTAGTTCATTTCTTTATCTTTCCTTAACAAGGTCTTGATTTAAAGCAGTCAGAGGAGGTCCCCGAGGAGCCACGTGTATGCCTTTCTGAGAAGCCTTGGCAGGTGGACAGACAGAACCTCAGCGTGGTCCTGGCTCTTGCACTCCCTGCTGACAGAGGTCTAATCTGTTGCGGCCTTTGCTCTTTGCTGCAGGTTTAACCCAGGCTCCCACCTGCCCTCCTGCACCATCTCTTGAAGCTCCACCTGATCACCCTGCCCGCAGTTTCCTTTTTCAATTGGTTCTCCTCACTTCTCCCCGAGTTAGTCTTTTGAGGAAGCAAAGCGGATACTTCATTCCCATGTTTCCAAGTCTTTGAACTTTCACTGCCTAAGGGAGTAGTTTCTAAAGTCAGGTGCATAGACCAGGAATGATCCCTTGGGGGTGGGAGAAGAATTCTCAGGAGCTCGATTTTACCTTTCTATGTTGTACGTTTGAAATTAGTACTTTTAATGTGTGTTTTATAGCGTGCATATATGTTTCCCTATACTGGAGACTCATGCTAATAGGTATGCACAATTAGAGATTATAGGGACCACTGGCTTTGAGAGCAAAGTCAAGCTCCTTCAGAGTCTGGCCCCAACACTTTTCCCTCCACCCCATCAGCTGCTGTTTTCCTAACTCTTAAGCACTATAAAATTTTTAACTTTTCCTGGACCTGCTTTAGCACAAGTTCCTTCTTAGAGAAAAGCTCTGGTTTCTTGATTGGAAACCACCTTGATGTATGTTAACTAAGTCCAATGGCACATGGTAGGAAACATTAAAGTTTTTTCAATTATTTCATTCTTGAGTTCCCATAGCTCTTTGTTAAGACATTTTGAAAACATCTGGCCCAATACATTGTAATTTAGACCTCCACATATCTGTCCCTCATGTTCTACCTTAAGCTACATGAAGTAGGAGCCATTTCTTATGAATTTTACATACACAGTCCCTGCTCACTGTCTGGTACATCAAGGTGATTGATAAACACTTTCGAGTAAGTGAATAGAAATGTGGGCCTGGATTATTACAGAGGCGCTGCTACTGCTTACAACCAACACTAAGGCAAATCAATATATGGCTTTAAATTTAGTCAGTGTACATTGACTCAAAGGAGAGGTTGGAATGCAATCTGAAAGGTAGGTAGTATTTGTGTGGGCTCTAAGTATTCACATTTGGACTTTCAGTGGTCAAAAAATAAACATATATTATAATTTAAATTCTCTGGGGGAGAAAACCTCACTAACTTAGTTATTTTTAAGTCCTGAGGAATTTCTTAGGCCTGGAGTGAGCTGGGCTTGCTTTTTTTTTTTTTATTGTCATAGAACTAAAAGACATAATTTTTAGACTATTATATCTACCGTGGCTACCTCCATTGTGTTCCTACTCTATTCCCCAAGACTAGTTGCAGAGTGAGGGGCTAAAGAATTTATACGAGTGTATGTGTGTATATTTTTATATATGAGCTAAATTTGTATGTATTAAGGTATATATGATATATATGAAGATATGTAAAATATATCTGAAGTTATCTATAAAAGAAGACTGTATAATTTCATTATATCTCATAATAATAAATATGATTTGGTTGGTTGAGACCTTTGCACCTGGAGTAGAGAACAATAGAGCAATCTGTGGCCAGTTTCACATCGCTACTGACATAGTTTGTGTGTCTTGGGACAATTTATTTACTTTCCTCAGCACCAGTTTTATTATCTCAAAAATAAAAATTTTGTAAAGGGTATTGTGTGGATTGAATAATGTAAGATATTTAAGGAACATAGCTTCGAGACTAATAAAAAATAGCTAATCATTAGCTATGCTACTAACTAGTAAACATATCTACTTTTTTTTAACTTAATAAAAAGGGTCTTAAGGTGAACTAGAAACATAGTAACTTAATGAAAAGATTCTCAGGAACTGCTTCCTTTTACTTTTTACTTTCTTTCTCTGGGTGGAATATTTATTTAATTGATATATTATATTTTTCTGTATAGTTGAAGCACGATTTACTTTTTCAGCCTCTGCTGAAGCTGCCACATAAATTTCCATCCCAAAATACAAGTGAGTTAATAAATACAAACCACCTAAAAGAAGGCTTGGCACATAGTGAGCACCCAAAAAAAATGTTAGCTATAATTGACTTTGTTACTGGCAGATTTTTAACCTATTTTCCATGACCACAATATGTATTAAAATACAAACATATTTTGAAATGTTAAACAATTGTTTTCTCCAACAGAACTATACTGAACAGAATCTGTATTTTGTTTAAAAATACAGGGCAATATTAATTATTTAAAAATGACATTTGAAAAATATATTGTAGGAAAAAACTGCTACTAGAGATTCCACTGAAAGTTAAATATTGAGGATACATAAATTTTATATATTTAATTGGCTATTGCAATAGAAGTGTTACTTTGCAAATGGTGATTTTAATGAGCTTCAACTTCTTTGAAAAGACCATTATTATAAATAGGATACCCATATCCATAGCAACAGGGAGGATACACTCTAGCTTTTCAAAATACACTAAGATAATTAAGTTTTCTTTATTTTTTTCTATAATTTAAAACAACAATAAGAGAGAATTTTGGTCATTTGTTCACTGAGATAATATACACAGTTCCAAAAGAAAAATTAAAATCTAGTGACTAAATCAATGAAGTCCACTCTGCTGAAGGCTTGAAAATAGGTCTTTAGTCTACAGGAACTATTGTTCAGAGGTAAAAATCTTCTTTAAGATAGTCAATTAAAGCCAAAAACTTTCCTCTTCATCAAATTTTATTAGTTAAAGACAGAAGTCAGACTTTCTCTAATTTTAGCCTAATTGTTACTGAAAGTACCTTTTAAGTCAAAAACATAGGAGAAATTTGACTGCTTAAAAATAAAAAGTATGACAATGTGAATGCTACTGTTAACATCTTTGGTCTTGAATTCCAGTATATAAAAAATGCACATTTTTACATGACCAACCAGTTGTTTATAAATTACAAAATGATTACATATATATTTATTTTACTTTTAAATATTATGATATACACAGTCTAGCAGAAGTAACGCCTACTTGAGTGTGGCTGGTAGGGTAATAACATGGCTATAATAATGAATAGTTTTGATTTGAAAATTTCACTTAAAATGTCATAGAGTGTGCTTGAGTGTGATCATGTTATGTTACAGAATCACATGCTTATGATTTTGTAATAAAAGATTTTGTAATTAAAAAGGGGTGTCGTTTGTGCCAGACCGTGTATATCATATACTATGATGTATAATATAGAATAACTATCTGGACATATCCTATCTATCATGTATTTTTAGAACTTCCCTATAGTAAGAAAAGTTTATTTTCATACTTTAAGCCCACATTTTATGCTATATAAATACACTGTGTGAATGTAGCCCGGTCAACTACAACATGTGCCGTCGAGGAGAGGAGGGTGCAGAAGTGCTCGGGCGCCTTTGGCGCGGTGGCGCGGGGCGCCTGTGCCGCAGGGCCGGGTGCCGCGGGGCCAGCTGGCGGGGCCGCAGAGTCCGGGGGGTGGGGCGTGGGGGGAGGCCTTCGCACTGCAGCTGCGTGCCCCCTGGGCGTGGTTTCTCTACCGCGGAGGCGTGTTCTCCTCTTAGAAAATGAGTGGCGGATTTCATGAACAGGGGGAGGAAACTCCCCAGAGAAGAGCAGGAACGTTTTCAGGATCCCAGATCAACATTCAGAGCCGTTCACAAGCCCTTTACGCACAACGTTGTTCTTTTCTTTATAACATCTCCACTCTGCCACCACACAAATTTCTAGTCGATTTCAAAAAGGGATTTGGTGAAGAAACATGTAAAATGTTTCCTGCTACCTTTCGTTCGAGTGTTTCACTTTGACCCTCACAAAATGAAACAAAGCAACCCCATGACTTTTACTTGGTTAAGTGCCAGGATGGTAATTGCTGGACTGTTTGCCACATCCACTCAGTGTGCAGCCAAAGGCCGTGCCAGGGCGTCCGAGGGGAGACCGTGCTGGTGCGGACCGAGAATTTCTGGGCTGGGGGATGACTGGCGTGGGTGACAGTCTGTCCCCTGCCGGGACTTTCAATACTTCAGTTCACACACGCCTCCTTGGACCCTTCCAGAGCCATTTGTAATGTCCTCGGAGGCCCCGTCTTGACTGACCTTTTGTGAACATCTCAGTAAATCATTTCTGATCTGGCTTCACACCTACTGGGTCGTTTCCAAGGGCCCTGGCAGTGGCTCAGGACCTCCGCTGGCATGGGAGCCTGGCCTGTGTTCCAGAAGGGTTGTGGAAGGTGGTTGATCACTTTATCTAGTTTTACCTTCCGGAGGGTGGGGGGGAGAAGAACTGCATGAAGTAATTGCGTCCGAGGCTGTGTTGTGTGCACCAAAGTGTTAAATAGTGAGGTTGGAGCAAGGTGAGGTTTCCCTTCAATGGCGTGGAAACAAACTTTTAGACCTCCTTTGCCTTTCTTTCATAACCTCCGTGGTTAGCCTGAGAACATCAGTTGGGAGCACAGTCTGGTCTTGAAGAAGAATACTGTGTTTCTCTATTATGATATTATCTGGAAAAATAAAACTGAAGTATAGAAAAGCCCCAAAGGATCTTAAAATTTTTGTAAACTAATCTTCAATGTTATTATATGCACATACACATGCACAAACTAAAACATACGAGGAGGACCCCCCAAAACAATTATCTTCTGGAGAGTAGGCCCCTTGTAGTACAGGCTTCCCCCGCTAGGGGAGTGTTCTAGGAATCCGTCTGTGTCAGTGGACCAGCTGGCGTTGTTGCGAGAGGCTGCATTTGGCTTCAGTGAATATTTTGGGAGACTCTTTCGATGCATTTGGCCATTTCAGATTGGGTGACTGGAGAGCGCACCTGGCCACATCGCAATGAGTTTTCAGCAGTTGTTGACCGAAAACGGTGTGACACCCATGACCCACCCTCTGTATTCACCAGATCTCACCCAGAGTGACTTCTTTTTCGTTTTCCCGGATGGAAAAGTCCTCAGAGGGAAATGTTTTGCCGCTGTGGAAGAGGTGAAACCAAAAACGGCAGAAGCACTAAATGGCATCAAAATTGACAAGTTCAAAAACTGTTTTGAGCAACGGGAAAAACATCTCAATGTGTGTATTGCATCCAATGGAGAGTACTTTGAAGATGACTGAAGTTTAAACATGTAAAAATAAATACACAATTTGTTATAAAGAAAATCTGTTTTTTGAGGGTCCTCCTTGTACTAAGGATAATAGTCAAAATTGTATTTGAAACAATTATAATTAAGCTTCAAATACAATTGACACTTAAATATAAATACATTTCCAAGTTAAGACTCATCTCCTGTTGTTAAAGTATCAAAGAATAGTAATTGAGTGACTACTAAAATAATTTCTCAAAATTTCCTGGTTTCTAATAACAATTTCTTATATGATAGGAAAAAAATGCATTCAAAGGTAAAGAAACAGTTCTGTTGTTTATTTAAATGTAAGGGATGTAGTTATGCATTTAGAAGAGGCTCTGAAAGCTTTTAGGATGGCATATCTTATATCTCTTATCTGTACTTATTCTTCATCAATTATTTTGTAACTGGTCTACTTGTCACACTTTAAACATAATTATCATCTGTTGCATACATTCATTATTCATTTTCTTTATTGCTCCATATGTCACAATGAGTTGGTCCAATTTTAAATAGAAAAATACCCGGTTTTCCAGCACTGTTGAAAATTAACTGTTTCCTGCCATCTAATTTTCTAGATTACTGAATTCTACCACAAAAGCATCAATGCCTAAACATAGTCATCTTAATAGATAGCATTAAAATTTTACAACTTTCTTATAATTTCAGGCACTTATAAACAGAATACTTGCAAAAAGTATTCTGGTTGCAAAAAGCACCATGAGTGCTTTTTTTAAATTCTCTGCTAGATAGTACTGCTTAGCCTTCAGATCTCAATTCAAGTGCTACTTTCTCAAAGAAGTCGTTTCTTTCCTCTCTGACCAATAATATGGGTGCAAAACTATGCCCTAGCATTTGTCACTATATAGAGCCTGTATTAATTATTTCCCTCTGTAGATAATGAGTTCTGCAGAGGCAGAGACCTTGTCTGTTTTGCTCACTGTTAACTACCTCAGTGCATGGTATAGTGTCTGGTATAGTGCCTGGCTTAAGGGAGAGCATGCATTTTTAATTGGGGTGATATTGCTTTCAAGAGGACAAAGCTCAGGTCTTGGGAGATGAAAAAAATCTTAGATATTACAGTGATTTAAGATCCTCCAAAGGGCCAAAGTACACAAAAAAGTAAATAGTGTATCTGTAGTGTTACATTTTTCATTTGGAGGGGTCAGAAAAATAAACATTTAGAAAATCTCCTTAAGGAGTGAAAATAAAAAAAAATGTTGAGGAACACTGAAGGTAGGTATCAATAAATATTATTAAAAGTATGCATAACTAAAACAAGTTCATGATTGCAAGTAATAATTCCTGTCCTGCACACCATTTTCTCCAGAGTTGTTTCAAGGGTGTATTCTATTATTAAGAAACTGATTTTGAGTTTTTTTTCAGGTTTTTCCAAGTTTTATTTTCTATTCCCTTCCTTCAGTATCCAAGGTCAGCTAGTATTTATGGGGGGGTGGGGACCAAAAATCCTGGAATTGCTGTATTAAAAATTGTGTATTTATTCTTTACTTGTTTAAACTTCAGCCACCTTCCAAATACTCTCCATTTGATGCAATACACACACTGAGGTGTTTTTTTCTGCCGCTCAAAGCAGTTTTTGAACTCTATGACCATTTTGATGCCTTTTAGTGTTTCTGCGTTTGTTGTTCCACATCTTCCACAGCAGCAAAATGCTTCCCTTTGAAGACTTTTTCATCTATGGAAACAAGGAAAAAGTTGCTCCAGGCAAGACCAAATGAATAGGGAGGGTGGGCCACAGGGGTCTTGCCATTTTTGGTCAAAAGCTGTCGAACACTTAGTGCATTGTGGGCAGGTGTGCTTGTAATTCACCCATCATGAAATGGGCAAATGCATTGAAAGAGTCTTCCAAAAAAAAATTCACTGAAGTCAAACGTGGCCCCTCACAACAACACCAGCTGATACACTGATACAGATGGGTTTCTAGAACACTCACCTACTAGTATGGGAAGTGTGTGCTGTAACAGGTCTGCTCTCCAGAATATAATTCTGTGTTTTTGGGGGGCGGAGGTCCCCCTTTGTAGTCTTATCTGGTTAATTATTTTCATCTCTAATCACTCGTGGGCCAAGACAACAAATGGCAAAGCTAGGAAAGTATTTAAAATAAAGGCTAGGTAGCTGTAGACTGAGGGCCCGGGAAGTTTCTTGTTGACTAATGCATTGATCAACAAATGTCTTAGCATTGTACTAGGGACAGTTTGTTGAATGTGTAATGACTTTGTATTGTACAGTTTTGCAGTCTCTTTGGGCTGCTTAGAAGCCATCTTCTCTACTCCAGCCCCTCCTCCTTTTCTTGTATGACCTAATGCTCTTTCTCTTCTGAACACGTAGACTGGCCAGACAGGGAACCCTAAATGAATGACCTATCTTTTATTCCAAACCATAATTTCTGTCTCAAAATGAATTATACCTCTATATTTCTTGAATTATTGCTTCTTCATAATGGAAAAGTTTAGTAAAGAGTTTCAATTTGTTAGATTGCTTAAAGTATTCTTCTACATAAAATATAGATTGATGTCTGTATCTCTTTGCTAAATATGCACATATTCTCAGCTTTCTCTACAGAAGGATATGTTGCTGTTAACTGGTAAATTTGACTTTTTCCATAAAAATATATGAAAGTCCATATATTTCTGTACATATTTCTGTACGGTTCTCCCCTTGCAGACTATATTTTTAAAATTTCTTAATACTCCAAGCATTTTCCTATCTATGGTTGCTAACTGTACTCCTTTTTCATTCCATATCTAATTTGATTTTTTCCCTTGAGCTCTCACCAGCTGCTAGCCTTCATCTTGTACCCCAGGAAATAAATACTGCCTTCTCTATGTGCATCTTATATTTTCTTATACCTCTATGTTCACAAATTGGAACTTTTCATAGAATCTCTGCTCTCTTTGTATTTCAGTGTTTTAGGCAGTGATTATTCAAATATGTGTTTGAGCTCTCAGAATATCTTTTTATTTGAGTAAGAGTCAAGAGCCCTGAAATTCTTCTCTGAGTTTCCGTCTGGTTGATATTTCCAAATAGAGGACAAAGGTTAAATATTCAGATTTTAGAAAGGTCTTAATAAATCCCTGCTTTGATGGCGGCTATTTGTATTACTATCCTGATAATCATTTTGTGTTGATTGGTCAGCTAGAGATGTGGCAATTGGAGTTGCCTCAGCATACTCAATTATAATCCCGTAATTCCAGATAATACCTGAATGAATTTTAGCAATGGTTTGAGGTGTTTCAAAGGACAAGCATCTGTTCATTGCTCTCAGGAGTTGAGAGTGCTTTGAGAAAAGGAATTATGTCTTACTCTCTGGGTCCATCTTTGTGTCTCTTTTGCTTGTTAGGTGCCTAACAAAGGTTAGGCATTTCATAAATGCTTCCCTACCTGGCTGCTGTGGCTCAGTGGATTGAGTGCTGGACTTTGAAGCAAGCGGTTGCTGGTTGGATTCCTAGTCATGGCACATGCCTGGGTTGCGGGCCAGGTCCCCAGTAGGGGGCACATGAGAGGCAACCACATATTGATGTTTCTTTCTCTTTCTCCCTCCCTTCCCCTCTAAAAATAAATAAAATCTATTTTAAAAAGTAAATAAATGCTTCTTGAACACTTGATGATTAAAAAAAAATACTCATTTGGTTGTCCATACTTGACTCATTTCTCTCCTTCCTCAGCACCATTTACTTTCTAACTAACTCATCTTTAATTCTGCTCTAATGTTGTGAATATTTAAAAAATGAAAAATTGAAAATGTTTAATTACTTTTCCATAATGTATTATCTGTGACATCAACTACCTAATCAATATTTTACTTCTAATTGAATTTGCACACATAAGGACATTATAAATGATGTCGGATGCACTCAATTTTGTCTTCTGACTCCTGAAAGCTTTTTCTTTCTCCTCCATCTGTCCCATTATGCTCCTGATTTGATGATGATGTTCCTGTCTGCGTTGGCATGCCTATTCCCAGGCTGAGTGAAAAGAACCATGCAGGAGCCGATCACTAATTAGCAATGCGTTTCCCGTTGTGAAAAATTGGCCTAAACTTTCAAGAAAAAAAAATAGAGTTGCTGAAGCTGAAAATTAGTCTGCCAGTTCAGACCCATAGCAAATTGTTATTGCTCTCAAACTTAAGATCTTTACAATAGATAATTGAAGATTCTCTTAACTAAAACATTGTAAATGGCATAACTATGATGATCCCATTTGGAATTCAGCCCTTGTTTTCAGGGATTTACTGTTTTGAAAAATGTTTGATAAATTTATAGCAGAAGAGAAAATACTTCTGCCAACTACGTAAGTGCTTTGGACATAATTTGTATTCCTGCTGTTACATGCAGAAACTTGTGCCAGGGGAAAAAAGTGAAAAGAAATTTTGTTTGGAAAGAAACTAGCAGTCTGGAAAGGTAGTTTTGATCTATAAATATCTCTCTTAAGGAGAATTGAACACCAAGTAAATTCAATCTCAAGAAATAAAATGCTTAAGGTAATCAAATGATTCCATTCACTTAAAAATGCTTATACTGGATATATTGTTTAATGAATTTTCAAATAAAAATAGCATTTGAGGATTATGAAAAAATATATCACAATGAAAAATGTAAAAACTAATACATACTGTATTTCATGAAATGCAAGTAAGAGTGTTGAAATGGAAATAACATGACATAGGGGTGAAAGACCTTGATTAATGTCCTGGCCTGGCCATTTACTACGTATATATCATTGAAAAACCTAGGTTTCTTCATTTCTAAAATGGAGGGAATTACTCAGAAGTTAAGAGCTTTAAATGAAACCATGTTTTTAAAAATACTTTGTAATTGTGAAGCACCATACAAATAAAGGCATGGTTATTTAGAATAATTGTAAGACATGGGATACTCCAAACAAAGGTCCAAATAACTACATAATAAATATGCTATAACCCCATAGTTGTACATGAGCATTAAAGCATTGTTAGACAGCTTCTAATTTTCATTTATGGTGTATTGATCTCTGTGCACTTACTTCATTGAAAAATGACCAAAGCTTATTGAATGTCACTGAGTCCATAGTACTCTCCCCTCTCACTTTGCTTCAGGTCTCTGTAAACCTCTTCTCTCTTTGCTTTGCCTTCATGGAACAAAAGAATTGATGATGATCTAGAGTTTAATATTGGATATATATTTTAAAAAATTTTAGAACCAATAGACACCCACCAAAATGATTTATACACCTACAAATCCTAATTCCTCAGACACATTTATTTCAGTTGAACTTGCCTGAGCATAAGTTCCCTTATATGTTTTGTCCCTTAGACTCTTTGTCTGCTTCTTCTGCCTTGAATTTCTACAAAGATATGGGTAGATCACGAGGAACAACTTTTCCCAGAGCTCCGCATTAGGAACTAGTGTTGTTCTGCTAGGCAGCATAGAAAAAGGAAAGCTCTTTGGAGAAGAACCCAAGGACCTAAATATGGGTATTTGTATTAATGCCATTCATCAAATGAATCCTAAATTTCAAAGATGTCTCCCTGTTCTCTCTGCACCTGGATATATGTGTCTGTCAACAGCAATAACAACAACAACAAAAGATTATCATCAACCCAAAATTTTCTATATAGTCATGATTAAAAATAACAAATTGCATTAATGCATCAACCTCCCCCTTCCATAGCAGTGTTTTGTTGAGTCAATTTTCACATGATTGAATTGAACCTTTTTAGTTTTTCATTAAAACATTATTAATGTTTAATCACAATTACATGAACAAAATACCCTCAATATTCTGGAAACTATCCATCCCTGTAAAAGTGACCTTTAAATTATGGTAAGTTTTCATGACGTAATCATTAGAAAAGTTGTCACTTTCATTAGCAGTGCAAGTAATCATTTAGAAATAGTTTCATCACTAAAATTATCATAGTCTACTCACCTGTTTTGCCAGCGATGCTTATTTAATTATTAAAATGTGATGTTTGATTTTAAAACTTTTAAAACATTTTTGAGTAGTAGGGGTTTTCAGCTTCTAAAGTTAAAGGCAATAAGCAACAAAGGAGTTGTTACTGCTTTTCAATAACCAATCCAGAGTCTGCAATCAAATTTCATTAAATTATTAAATATCTTGGAGTAAATTTACATATATGTGTGTATCTAAACGTTCATTTTCCTTAAAACAATAGGGTGTTTTTCTTTGTTATTACCGGGCTTCTCATATAATCTCTCTTACAAGACAACAATTAAGATTTATGGAGAGTTTGCTATTTTATAGGCATTGTGATAAGCACTCTCTTATATTAACCCATAATCCTAGTAACCCGATGAGGGAAGAGAATGGAGATGACCAATGCACACTGCTATACAGACAGCACTAGGATACGATTTTAAGTGAACAAAATGAGGTGTAGAACCACATACAGCATGCCTCCTTTGACACAAGAATGCACACATACACACATACACATTGTTCAATAAAATATTGGAGAGCTAAACCAGAAACTCATTAAAATATTACCTATAGAATGTGGGTTGAGACATTTGGGGGAAAACTATGGCAATTCAGTCATGAACTGCACACTGCATGAGATTATGAAATTGTTACTTTTTGTGAGACAATGGTATTATTATGTAGCATCTGCAACTTTCAAATAATTTGGTAAATTGTGTATGTGGGTGTGTGCTAGACAATCAACTATTAGAGAAAGCTAATAAGGGTTGAATCAAATTGATCAACTGATGACCCATGCATTTCTTGTAGTATTCTTTTAATTTTCATATTTTAAAATATTCACAGTCAAAAGTTATACAAAATTAAAATGTAAATATTAGAGATGGTTGACTTGAATTAGATGTCTCATCTGTTAAAAATGTCAAACATTTAACGACTACCCCAGTTTTTGCTAATTCGCTAGTTGTTTTGAATTCATGCAATGGTAAGTTTAGCAATTGTCTGATAGGGAGAATGAAATCAGACTGAGAAGTAAGGCTAATTAGGAAAAAGTAAAATGTGAGTTTTATTTGTATAGAGAAAGCTGAAGAATTATATATTAGTGTTTTCAGGGTTACGAGGATTTTTATAAGATGCAAAATGTCTAGTCACTTATAATTCCTACTAATTATAAAAACTTGCATTTGCATAGCACTTTAATGTTCCAAAATACTTTTGTGTCTCCTGATAGACATGGTTTTGGGAAATCGAAGTGAACTACTTAGAATAATTTAAGATTCACCCTCATCCTTCGGCAAAGAAGATACAACCCCGCGACAGGTGCAAGTCTCCAGCGATTAAAGAGAAGCATCATATAGCCCACTGGGATCCCTTTCAGTGTACGCTTTCCTATTTCCCATCCCTTGTTACACACAAACAAACTCTGCTTAAATAAAACATTAATTCCAAGGTATCCATATATAAACCATTCTCCAAAGAGCAATGCTTAATTAGACCTGAAGTCTATTAAGTCACATACTGGTTTTTGCCTGAAAGATATATTTAGCAAATGATATTTTTATAATAGAAACAGCTATCATTACTGCAAAAGTGAGTCCCTACCATTTGCATAAAATGACTCTTGCTGAGTTTTAAAATACATACAACACCCCTAATAAGTTTTCAAGGCAGGTTAGCCCTTTAACTGCTGGCAATGAAAATAGGATTTTCTTCCTAGTCACCATGTGTTTCCTGGAGGAATGTGTGATCAAAACAAATGTTAGCTATAGATATGTTTATATGTTTTGCTTTGTGACATTTATCCCATTTGAATTGGCCTTTTTAAAATTTTTAGATGTCACAGGGGCAGATTTAGATTCCTATCTGTGGACATATACATGCCCTTCCTGTTCTCTTAGCTAGGTTTCATTTGGCGGGTTTTCTGTGTCAGTTACATTACAGGCCAACAAAAAACAAAGTCTGTCTGGAGGCAGTGATGTACACCTCACGGCAGTGTAATTGCTTAACCAAGCCAGCTCTCTGCAGGTATTGGAACTACCACTACATGACCCAGCAATTCGACTCTTAGGCAGCTACCCAAGAGTAATGAAAATGTAAATCTATATAAAAACTCCTATACAAATGTTCACAAAAGCATTATTTATAGCAGTGCCCAAATGGAACTAACTGAAATGTCCATCAACTTGATGAATGGATAAACCAAATATTGTATATTGATACAATAGAATATTACTCAGAAATTTCAGAGAATGGAGTGGTCATATATGGCCCAATATCAATTAACCTTGAAAATGTTATGCTAAGTAAGGAAACCAGTCACAAAACAGTGACATATTGCATGATTCCATTTATAAGAAATACCAAGAAGAGGCAAATCTATAGATGCAGAAATTGGATGAGTGATTATTTAAGACTGAGGAGTAGGGATGATGGGCAATAACTGATAATGGGCATAAATTTATTGGAGGGTGTTGAAATATTCTAAAATTCAAATGTAATGATGATTGCACAACCCTGTAAATATACCCAAACCACTGAACTGTATACTCTAGATAAGTAAATTTATGGTATATGAAATATCTCAGTGAAGCTCTAAAAAACCCACACACATAAACAAACTAGGTCCTAGACAAGCATCTATTGTCAATTAAAGGAAAACAATTCAGAATAATTCTGCTTTCACTATATGAACTATATTTTAGGGTAAGCAAAGAGCCTTGGTTGACAAAGGGAAGTTTTTCTTAGAGACAAATTCTAGCGAATATATATGAAAGAATAGATAGAGTTAGAAAATCACCATTTTGTCATCTTTAAAAAACTAATTCAGACAAAGATCATCAAAAATGAAGTTATTGGGTAGAAGTCTAACTGCTAATTCTATAAGGGAGTGGGTCCATCTATCACCGTCTGAACCCACATCTATTTAGTGTCACCATGGAGACAAATATTCTGTGCCTCCTCTGTGATGTTCCGTGAATACACAGCGTAACCCAAGTGTTCTGGGTAAAGGAGATACAGAAGGACAGTCAACCTAAATTTATTCAAGTCCTTTAAGCTAACTTCCAATATACAGAAAATTCCCTGGTAAAATAAGTTAAATGAGACCACAAAGAAATCAAACTGAAACACCTAGCGTACAGGACATTCTGTAGGATAACTAACCCAGTTTCAAGTCAATTGGTTGAGATTTTAAAAAGATGGGAAAGAGCACTGCTTCAGATCAAGAGATTTAGGAGACATAACCAAATACAATGCATGGGCTTGGTTTGAAACTTGTTTCTAATAATTCACAGGTGAAAATGATCTTTTTTAAAAAAATTGAAAATTTTTTAATATGGCTTCTGAATCCAAGGAATTCTTATTGTTTTCATTAAGTGTTACAGCAAGGAATTGTTACTGTTTTTTTAGGTATGATAATGACATTGTAGTTTTCAAGAAACCTCTATCTTGGTAAAGATGTTCATTAAAACATGCTGAAATGAAGTTACATGAGGTTTAGGATTTCCCCTAAAATACTTCAGGTACAAAAAAAGAAAACAGAATGCAAAATATTGATACTTGCTAAATCTATGTGATGAGTATATAGAATTTGTTATACGCTCTCTCTACTCTGTTTGAAAATATCTATACCACAAATATTTATCTAAAAAATTTTGTGCCATCTGAGCTCACCTTTTCTCCAATCTTGTCTCTCCTCTTTTTTAAATTATATTTTATCAACTATGCTATTACAGTTGTCCTGATTTTTCCCCCTTTACCCACTTCCACCCAGCACCCCCACTCCCTAAGGCAATATCCCCACTATTGTTCATGTCCGTGGGTCATGCATATAAGTTCTTTGGCAACTACATTTCTCATTTCCTATAGTGTACTTTACATCCCCATGGCTATTCCGTAACGACCTGTTTGTACTTCTTAATGCCCACACCTCTTCACCCATTCCCCACACCTGTCTCCCATCTGGCAACCATCAAAACACTCTCTGTATCCATGATTCTGTCTCTGTTCTTCTTGTTTGCTTAGTTTTTTAGATAACTGTTGAAAGATATGTATTTTTTGCCATTTTATTGTCATAGTTTTGATCTTTTATTTTTTCGTAAGTAAGTCCCTTTAACATTTCATATAATAATAGTTTGGTGATGATGAACTCCTTTAGTTTTTTTCTCACCTGGTAAGCTCTTTATCTGCTCTTTGATTCTAAATGATAGCTTTGCTGGGTAGAGCAATCTTGACTGTGGGTCCCTGTGTTTCATGACTATCGATATTTCTCTCCAATCCCTCCTAGCTGACAAAGTTCCTTTTGAGAAATCAGCTGACAGCCTTTTGGAAACTCCCCTGTAAGTAACTGACTTCTTTTCTCTTGCTGCTTTTAAGATTCTCTGTTTTTAAACTTTTGGCATTTTATCTTGGGGTGGACCTCTTTGTTCCCATCTTGATTGGGACTCTGTGCTTCCTTGATTTGCATGTTTATTTCCTTCACCAAATTAGGGAAGTTTTATTTATTTATTTATTTTCAAATAGATTTTTCAATTTCATCGTCTTTCTCTTCTCCTTCTGGCACCCCTATGAAGTGAATGTTGGACTTCTTGGTGTTGCCCCAAAGGCTGCTTATACTATCCTCATTTTTTTGGATTCTTTTTTCTTCTTGTTCTAATGCTTGTTTTTTTCTTCCTTATGTTCGAAATCATTGATTTGGTTCTCAGCTTCATCCACTCAACTGTTGTTTCCCTGTAAATTGCTTTTTATTTCAATTAGTGTATCCTTCGCTTCTGACGGGATCTTTTCTATGCTGCTGATGTCCTCACTGAGTTCCTTGAGCATCTTTATAACCAGTGTTTTGAACATTGCATTGGATAGATTGCTTATCTCCATTTCATGTAGCTCTTTTTCTAGGGTTTTGATCTGTTCTTTCATTTGGGTCATGTTTGTCCCCTTATTTTGGCAGCCTCCCTCGTGTTTGTTTCTTTGTAATAGAGCTAATTTGACTCTGTGTCTTGATAGTGTGGCCTCATGTAATGGGTGTCCAGTAGGGTCCAATGGCACAGCCTCCCCTGGGTACTTGGGGTGTACCCTTCATGTGGACTGAGTATACCCACCTCTTGTTGTTGAGCCTTGATTGCTGTTGGCAGATCAATGGGAGGGATTTACTCAGGCCGGTCAACTGTAAGGATTGGCTATGACCACTTTCCACCAACTTCTGCCCTCCATGGAGGATCAGCTGTGCAGGGGCAGGGTAGTGGTTCTCTGACCTGGTCTATAGCTGTCCACTAGGTATGCTAGCCCTGGGGTCTCCTGGGTGGTGCAGGTCAAGTCAGCCCCCACCTGTGTTTTGTCTAGGGCCATGGTGCCTGAGCTATAAAGCAATCTTAGAAGCTGCTACTTGTGTTGGGCTTAGAGCTTACTAGGTGAAGCCAAGCTATGAATCTAGGCAGCTGTGGCTAGTGCTAGGCCTGGAGCTCACTAAGGCCAGCTGTTGCTTGTTTGAGAAGATTTAGGAAGTTGTGAAACATGAGCTTAGACTAGCCATTAATGTGTAAAAGCAGCTTGGGTGGATCTGTAAATTGGGTGGGGCAGAGTCTCTGGGGATCTCCAAGGGCGGTCAAACAGTATTAGCTAGGTTGATGGAGCCTCAGTTGTGGCACCAGCTTGCTGGCTCTTTTGGGGGAGGGCTTAGAAAAGGGAAATGGCCTCTACTTGCCTTGATGCCGGACATATCAGTCTCTCCCAGTATGCCACTGGTGCCTTTCAAGCTGCTACCCTGGTGCCGGAGCTCAGAGGGAGTGAGTCTGAGTAGGTGAGTCTGTGTTTGGACTCTTTAAGAGGAACTGCTTGGGGCTCCAAGAGTTTCTTCCGCTGACTCAATCCCCACTTGTTTTTGCAGCCAGAAGTTGTGGGGACTTATTTTCCTAGCACTAGAACCCTGGGCTAGGGGGCCTGGACTCCTCACTTCCGACATATCCCTCCCAAATTTTTATCCACTACATGTGGGTGAGAGACCAACCCATTCCACATCTGTGCCCCTCCTACCATGCTGGATGGACATGGTTTCTTTAATTCTGTAGTTGTCAGACTTCCATTCAACTTGATTTCTGACAGTTCTGAGTGGTGATTTTTCTATATTTTAGTTGTACTTTTGATGTGGTTGTGCAAAGAGGCAAGCCATGTCTGCCTATGCCGCCATCTTGACCAGAAGTCTTATCTCTCCACTTGTATCTACTGAAGTATGACTCACTCCAAGTTCCTAATTATTCAATGTGGAAGTTGACACCACAGTGCAAATCCCATACAGTGGTAATAAATTACAAGTGCATGGACTTACATTTCTCATCTTGTTTTGTACAAGATAGAGCATTAACCAATTCATTCAAGCAGGGCCTTTTAAGGCTTATTAATTTTTTTCTTTAAAAGTGATGGAAAGCCAATGTGGATTCTAAATCAGAGAATGACATGATAATGTTAGAGAACTGAAAAGATTACCATGTCCCTTGGAAAATGAATTAGAGGGTAAGCAAACGGGGTGCAAGAAATTCAGTTCAGTCAATCAATTATTCATTCAGATATATTTATTAGGCATTTAGTATATGCTAGGCATGCTTTGAATTGCTCAAGTAATACAATAATAAAAGTGGTTGATCATAGCTCAAATTATGGTAGTCATGGAGAAAACAAGATTTGGAATCATTTGAAACATATTTTGGGGATAAAATTAGCAGGAAAGAACATCACAATGATTTGGTAATGGAATGAGTCAAGTTCGACAAATTTCTCACTTGAAGAACAGGATGGAAATCTATAGTGAAGAACACCAGGTTTGTAAGGGATGATCATGAATTGTATGTTAACATGTTAAACTTGATGGATTTGTCAAGTCAGTTAGATATTTGAGTCTGCATCTTGAGGGAAAAGTCTTGGCTTCTAGGAGTCTTGGAGATAAATTTGTGATCAATTCATTAATATGAAAGCGGCACATCATACTTATTGCCTTCTCTTTTTTTAACCTTCCTCTTAACAAGCAGCTTTTCAGAGGCTCAAGGGCCATCATCTCTAATACTTTTTGTCACCCCATATAGTGTTACAGTTCTGTACTCTCACTTTTTTCCTCCTGTTGTTCTGGCTCCGTGCTTATAGTCTCTTCGTCGTACACTTCATTTTCAGCTGTCTCCTTACATGTGCTTGTAAGACTTTATGGATAGGCATCATTACTTACTCTTTGTTAGCATGTGTCTGACACTCAGTAGGCAGTTAGTTGTGTTAAAGGTATTAATAAGGAGGCAGATTAAGACCAGTTAGCAATACAGCTAGTGCTGCGACATTAATACAGCAGGCTCCCTCGCATATCTTTCTAAAACATTCTTTCAGGATGAATGGCAATAGCAACCCCACACTTTATCTCCCCTCTCCGGCCTTCACTCCTCAACACATGCAGCAGAGGAACAGCGTTCTGAAGTGGATAGTGTGGAAAATATTAAGGATGTATAATATTTTTTTCAAAGTAATAAAGCTGAATCACCAACATCTGGATTATAAACACACAATGGAAATAGTTATTTCTGAGGAAATTCCTAATGCTAGCTATTTTACCAAGTGGCAAATAATCAAGTATATTATTCAGGGGAGGGAAAATTTTCCTCTATCCTCTTAGATTATGACTGAAGCCTGAAAATTAAACTGACAAAAGAAAAGCTAACAGGAGGAAAGGCATATGTAATTTATTGATATTCATATATTTACATGCAAACTGTGGGGGGAGGTGAGTCACAGAAAAGAAGTGATAACCCTAGAAAGGCAGTTAAACCCCAGGTTTATGTGCTATTTTAACAAAGGGCAATAGGTTGTGGATAAGTGATAAGAAAGGGAAAAGGAGTTTGGACTTCTAAGGGCGGTAAACTATGAGAAGGTAAATAAAATATGTGGACAACTAATGGGATACAAAGGCTGTTTATAAATTTTGTTATGCAGACTCAAGCCAGAGCCATCTTGAGTCTTCCGTGAGATGAGAAGCTCTGCTCCTCCCCCTGTTACAGGAGAGGGAACGAGAAAACCTTCACAAAGGAAAATGTGTTCCCTGCTTTCAGGCAGCAAGTAGGGGAGCAGAGGGTTTTTCTTGCATCTGCTGCTTCTCGATTGCCTTTAACTCAAAATAATCCTTTAGCCGAAGTGACATATTTTGGTCTAGCATATTTGTATCCTCTTCAGTCACTTAAATGCAATTGTAACTACTGATATGGGTCCATATCACCCTGCTTTACTGAATCTGAACTTCTTGTTTATAAAATGAAGGCATTGGCTAAGATGATCTCTAATGCTCTTCTAAGGTCTCAAATTTCATTAGAAGATATACTTTTCATCATCTTTCCTACATGATCTTCACATTCATAGAAACTGTAACATCATAAGAATTTCTAATATAGGATGTACTCTAGAATGTTTTATGGAGAAGGTGAGGATTAATTGTGGAGGAGCTCAGCACTCAGTACATCCTTCTAGGAGGCAGATGGCCAAAAAGATCAGCTGTTCAAATTTGATACTCAATTTTATAGCTGAATATTTTAAAATTTCTGAAATCAGCTACTCAGTCTGTGGCATAACTTTAGTTGTACAATTAAAAAACAGAATTATGCCAAATGTGGTTTATCGAATATGCCAAAATGCTGACCATATTATCTCAGTATCACATTCATGTGGTATAAATTCTAGTGTCTAATTTGGAATCTGTATGATCCTTGGAGGGTCATAGAAGTATTCATTATCCAGATATGATTCCAAACATTATTTAATGACTACAGATTATCTAAATTTCCTAGATTTATGAGCAAGTCAAAATATATTGACTATGCATTTTGTCTCCAGGTTGTATCTCCTACATCATTATTTAAAGTGTCTACATATGGCACTAGAAGCCATGACCAATTTAACCAGATTTCCAAATCTTGTATGTGGATACAAGATATTCAAGACAGATACAATGTGTTGCTGATACACCTTGCGCAGTGCAGTGGACTCCACATAATTTTAATACTGTTGTTGTCTCATTAGAGTATATGTTTGTGTGTATTTCAGGGTACCTTTGTGCTCAAGATCATGATCAAAAATGTCAAAATAAAACTAAGAATAAAATAAAGTTTACATGCTGATCTAAACTAGATGAACCAACCATTATTAAAATTGATGAGCTTAAATATGTGTCATTGTCTTAACTGATGTATCCAGGCCTCAGGGTAATCCTGCCTTTGGCATCACTGAAACTTAATGTGAACAATATCAAACAATCCCATAATGGGGACTTCATTCTTTCTTGTTGGTTCATTAGTATCCAGAGACAGTTTTGCAAGGGATTATTCCCTTTTATTCTATAGGAGAATTTTTTTCTTTCTTTTCACTGACATTGTGTTTTTATCCAAGAAGATTGCTCTGAGTGATCAGATGCCAAATACAACATGAGCTTTTTGTCTAAGTTTTGTTTAAAAAAAAAAGACCTGGGAAAGTACCCATTCTGCCACTGGAAAAACTTTATAGTGGAAATTAGAATGATAATATGCCATGGTGTCATATTAAAGCTAGGACCCAGTGCCAATTTCATTGTAATCAGTTTACTAGGCATCCATGGAAACAACATTTTTCCCGACTAAATTACTATACATCCCCAAATTTTGGAAATGAAATCTACACAGATGCAGAATCTAAATAGCATGAAACAAAGAGTTGGCAATATTCCAACTCTTTGAATTAGGGCAGTGGAGGCAAATAGTTTGTGCAAATCAGCCATTTCCCCAACTTTACCCCCACAACTATTTTTATTTATTATTTTAATTGACTTGTTTATTTATTCAAGAGATTGTTGTGCATCTACTATATGCTGAGCACCATTCTAGGCACATGAGGATGCAGCTGAGATTTAAATAGTCAAAAAATTCTTCCAACAACAGGTTTCTATTCTAGTGGGGTGAAAAATAAATAAAATATATACTGTGTACTATGCATGTAAATTATATGGCAGCAAGGAGCTAGGAAGGAGATGGAATGTCCTGGGGGTAGGCAGTGCATTAAATTGATGAGCCGGGAAAAGATCGGCATTCAGAGGAGACATTTAAACACCTGGTAAGGAATTGAAATTCTAAGAAGTCACAGGAACAGCAAAGACAAAGAGTCTAAAGAAGAGGGTGTCTGGCATGTTCTGGGACAACAGGGGAGCCCACGCAGGTGGAAGGAAATAAGGGAGGAAGTGAAGAGTTGGCGGTGAAGGTACAGAGCTAAAGAGGAGGGTCATCGTAAGGTTTTTGGTTTTTAGCCTGAGAGAAACGGGAAGCTTCACGGAGTGTTGATCTGAAGAGGGACATGATTTACTTTGGCTGCTGTGTAGAAAAGACTTGGAGGAGGGTTGGGGAGAGCTGAAAAGAGACTGAAGCAGGGACCATTAAGAGCTATTGCAATAATCTAGGTGGATTGAAGGATGGCTTAGAAGACTTTGGTGACAATGTGAATGATGGGAAGTATTCAGATTCTCAATATATTTGAAGATACAGCAAATTGGGCATGCTATGGGATTAAGTGTAGTTACGTGAGAAAAAAGGAGTCAAAGTCTACTAATTTTAGCCTGAACACCTAAAAAACGATGGAGAAATGCACTGATCAGAAGAAAGAGGTGAAACATGGATGAAACAGCTCTTGGTGAAATTCATGAGTTTAGTTTTAAACATACAAAAAGTATTTATTTAAAGAACACAATGGAAGCCTGTGAAACCAATGGCAGGCTGTTTAGCCCAGGTTATGGGATGTCAGCCCACCCTCTCTCCCTCCCTCTCATGATCCACAAAATCTCTCAGCACTGTTTCTCTTTGCATATTTGCATTATTGTCTGATTTCTGTCTGGTTTCCTCTACTCTGTAACTCATGGCTTTTTGCAGCAGCAATGTCAGACAGAATATGCAAATATGACTTTTCAACTTGGCTATCAACAGTGAACTGACTTACATATTTCAGGAAAAAAATATGATTGGCTAGTTTGTATTAAGTATCTCCTCCCAGATCTAAATATCTGGATGAGGAAGGGGTTAGAGATACCAGTATTGTCGGATCCTAATCTAGATAATAATTTTTAGTAAAATTTTCCTTAAAGTAATTAAATTTTCTTCTCCTGACTTCATAGATTGCCTAACCTTGTTACTCCATCTGAATGAAGAGGTTAAATATCCCAAAGCCACCAAATCCAGCTGCTGATCAGGATTTGGAACTTTGTGCATAGAGAGGTACTTTAACTAAACTGAAGCAACAGACTTTGAAAATGACCTTCAAGGAATAACTAAAATAATAATCTTTTCCCACACACAAAAAAATCATTTTAATTACTCAAGATTTCTTTGGACCTGGTTTTCTTGGGCCTTTCCAGTATGGAATAGACAGTAGTGTACTTTTAAGCTAGCTCTGGAATGGGGTGAGGATTTGCGGTGTTTGATTATTTTCATGGGCTAAATATGCCCATTATGGCCATTTTCAAGTTACCAAGGTGTTGTTGCTGAATGCGGGATGGGAAAGAGATGTGTGAAGTCTGCCCTCGGCCGTCTAGCATATCAACGAAAGTATTAATTCCTGCCTCCCCTGCCCATGGTATGCAGTGGCTCTTAGGGCCCCCTTTCACACCAAATCTGGAGTTCAGGGAGCTATTGAAGCTGGAGATAGAAGTTTGATAGCCATTAATGAATTTATATTTAAAGGCATGGGATTGGATGAGGCTATTACGGGGTGGAGGGGCAGACAGAGGAGTGTTCAAGGCACAGAATGTTATGCCCAGTCAGAGAAAAGGAGGAAGAATTCTTAAAATTAGTCTGAGAAAAAGCAGCTCATTAGGGTAGGCGAAACCCAGAGAGTGGACTTGCCTAGAGACTCTGTGAATGTCATTCCAGATGAGATTGGAAAAATAGGGAGGACCCAACCTTACAGGGCCTCACAGACGATGGTAAGCGTTTTGTAGTTATTTATCATACTTTTAGCAAATGCCTGATGTCCTGAAATGCAAATATTATAACGTTACACAGATTTTGATATATCTTATTTTAGTCCTGTGTCCCAAATAACATTTCATTTCCTTTCCAAAGGTCAAATGACTCAATCCTATGAAATTAGCCAATGTGTCAAATTCTGCTTTTTAGTTAGATAATTTAAAATTATCTAACTAAAATGATCTGGGGGATTTTAGAACTAGAAATTTTCTATCTTCTGGAGAAAAAGGACAAATTATAAAATGTTATTTTGAAGTTTAATTTGACCTGGTAGTTTAATGCACTAATTCATGTTTACACACCAGAGACTGACATGCCCTGGTGTGGATGGTGCTATTATGACATTCAATTGTAGAGATTCACCCCAATCTATTTTTCCTTCATTTGTAGCAGACAATATCTGAACACCTTAGCTGAGGTCTTGAATAAAATTACAAAATTTAAAGTCTTTTTAAAAAGCAGAAAGATTTGTATTTGTTGCTTTTTATGTATACATACCAGATGCAGTTAGATAAAAGTTAGTAGCCGAAATGGATCCCCAAAGTATTTTTAGTTTTTTTTTTTGTTTTGTTTTGCAAAAATGCATTTCTTATCTCTCTTACCACATAAATATTAATCTGGCTTCATGTTACAGTCACAGATAGAATAATCTTAAAACCAAAGTGCTAGTGAGTGCCATTTGTGAATAACATCAGCGATTTCAGATGACCCCAATCGTCTGTCACTGCACATTGTCATCTCAGCTGGGCAACCCTGGCAATATTGCAGCAGGCTATTGTTTATTGAGAAAGCTAATATTAGGAGGAGATGTGATAAGAATGCCTTTAAAAAAACTAATTGAGCGCTATCTGTTTTTGGCAATAGCATCTTGTATCTCTCTCTAGTTTATCACTTTTGAGTCCTTTATTCAGTCTTTTTATAAAATCCCATTATTTAAAAATCGAGGGCAGAGTGATGGCATCTAAGGAGCTTTATATATTAGTCTGATACTCGATGATAACCCTTTCTCCTCTACTGCTCAGCAAACTGACTTTATTGAAAAATATGAGAAAACTTGCAGAAAACATGCAGATATGAGTCATAATCCCAGTGTTCACTTCAAACATTCTCCAAAATTTCATAGTAATTTTTAGATAGGCAAAAACAAAGTCAAAATGATGAAAACATTTGGGGGAGATATCTATCTACTCATGTCCTTTTTAATGTTTTTCAGCTGATTTCTCTTACTATCTTTTTACAAAATCCCCAAAATAAAACAGACAGGTGGAGAGACACATGATAAAGAAAATCCAGTAAAATATTCATTGTAGAATTTAAGTGATTTTCATTGTATAACATTTTTCACATTTTTAGTATGTTTGTAAATGTTCATAATGAATCACTGGGAACAAAATATTCAAATATTCCTCTACTGGCCCTATCAGGGAAAATGGAGTAGACATTTATTTTGCCAAATGATTATTTATAATAAATTTGAATTTAAATAATCTTGCGGCATCAAATAATATTTGCTAAAGAAATTTCATCCTTCGAATTGAAACACTAACAAAACAAAAACTTGGAATCAGAATCAAGGCATTACAAGATGTAGGAAAAACACAATGGAACAACAAGAAAATAGCAATGGGGATGATACTTTTGTAAAAGATCTAGAAAGAAACCACAGTACAAAAAGTCCCAGTTCTATCCACAAAAATGCATTAACCTGATTAACTTTTGAAGTAATGTTTATACTTGTTTGAGAGTGAAAATTGTATTTTATTTAATTTTGTTTCCTACCAAGCCCTTCTCAGTCGCCACCCAGGAACCACAAAGTAGGAGCAAATCCAGCTCCTGGTACATGGGCTTTCTCCTTTGTTAGAACACATCTCTGGTTTGGCCATGGCATTTTGTGACATAGGTATAGTTTTGGGTCTGTGTCGTCTCCTCCCTCTCTGCTTCCGTGAAAGAGGATGCGAGCAGAAGTATCAGATGGGCTGTAGGCGCCCATCTATGTCATAGCACAAATAGCAGCTGAGTATATTTTTGGTCAGGTACAAAGAAACAAATGGCTGTTGGTTTTCCCAAATGTTGTTTACCCTTCTGATAGTCTTCGCAACAGCCATCACATATAAATATGTATGGTATTTATTTTAGTGTGCATCTGAGTACAAATTCAGCAAGGTGTTCTGGTACCAATATTTATTCTTTGATATGAAGTTATTGAGCTTATAACTAACTGGATTTTGGACTTCCTTCATGGCTACTGTTAAGCTTAACTTTGCTAATAAAGAATATGCTAAAAAATAAAAAAAATGACAGGATTCTCAAAACTTAGGTTTTTGCACAAAATATTTTGTGCAAAACTGTGGCAGAGGCAAGGGACTTGGCATGATCCTGAATTCTAGTTTGTATGCACATGTCGTAAAGATATTTATATTTTGTGGCAGGTGCCAAGTATCAAGTAAAGTACGTCCACTCCTTTTTTAAACAGAATTTTCAAGACAAGTGTGAAGCAGTAACATTAGCAGCAGCGAAGGTATAGGTAGCACCGGTAGTGAACAGTTGCAGGTGGTGAGAGCCAGGTGTCCACCAGAAAGGAGAAAAACAAACAAATAAAACCCTCTTCCATTAGGAACACCCATTAGGGACATCGTTGTTTTAATTGCCTTGAAACAAATCAAAATCTGAACATTCTATTTCTTGAATTTTCTTTTTATTTTAAGATGATATTAACATTCCTAAATTGGAAACAAAGGAAATGTATTAGACTTGACTGTCAAAATGGTTTTCCTAAATGATCTCGAAGCAGTGAGTGGGCAGGATTCCTAAGGAGCTGGGGGCGGGGTGAGGAAGACAGTATGGATGCACGAAGAGTCAGAAGTGTGAGGGGCAGCAGCACCGCAGTCTCCACAAGGCCTCCGCTCCAGATCACAGGAAACCAAGCCAAACAATGAATGTGAGTCAAGGCTCAGCTCAGGAAATGAAAAGCACACTAGGAATGTCAAGAAGAAATGAATTGAATACAGTAAATTATGTACTTAAAAAAAGTGTTGGAGGATGCAGGTGTGGTTTCTAGTTTAAGCTTCCAGGAATGACTCAGAGCAGCAAAGGCCTGTCCCATCAGGGAAGCTACTGCCTTGGTGGCTGCCATTGGAGCTGTGAATTCAAGAACACACCTCAATAGCTGATCCAGAAACCAGAATGTGAAATTGGCAAGATGCTGTGGTTACTGCTGCTGCTGCTTTTGCTACAAATACTTGTAGTCCCCCAGGAGCCTATATAGATGACAGTCTTTGGAACAGCAGTGGAACAAACCCACCTTTCCTTCAATCTATCTGCTAGCAGAAAATTTAAAAAAAAAAAGAAAAAAAAAAAGGAGGGTGGAAGGCAGGAAAAAGATCTCCACATCATTTTTGCCTTCCAGACCCTGTAAGAGTGTAGCTAACTTGGGGGGGGGAGTAATTAACATCCAGAACCTTAGTTTCAAGGGCATCTCAGAAACACATTTTTTACCCAGTTGCTCTAGATGTAGGAAGGTTGAAGTCAATCCACACTATTCGCTGTAGAGTCAACATCCAAGAATAGAAAATATTTATAAATGCTTCCATAACTATTTTATATTTTAATTCCTGGAGATAAGATCATGATGTGCATAAACTATTTGTATAAAATATAAATATATATTTCAGTTAAATATATGTAGGTGATTAACATTTAGACAAAAGGCAAAAATATAGAGTCTGTGGGCTGGCTCGATTTAAATCCTGATCTTTTCATTCATTAAATATTTGATCTCATAGAAGTTATTTAACTTCTGGGAACCATGATTTTTCTCATCTGTAAAATGAGACTTACAGTAATAACTTCTAATAGGGTTGAGATCAAGAGTAAATGAGAAAATTCATGTAATGTGCTTATGTAGTATCTGATCCATTGCTGCTATTTCTGTGTTGGGGTCAAGCATCTCACCTATACTACTTGGTTTGTATCACATAAGCTTGTGATAAGAAATAAATAAAATGATACATAGATAGTGTTTAAAACAGTGCCAGACACAAAATAAGATTCAGGTATTTTAAAAACATCTTACATTTAGTTATTGAATTTGCTTTAACAGCATCAGTCTAGTCAACATTTTCTTTCTGAAGATTTAAGACAAGGTCTTTGTTTTTACAGTTCTGAGAAGAAACAGAATAAACCTACTCTGTTGATTATGTCTTACAGACACAGATTGCATTACAAATTGTCCCAGGCATGAAACTGTCTAGACTGGTACACAATATTCACGTACCATCCAGATATGATGTGATGAATAATATACAGGGGTGGGCAAAAGAAGGTTTACAGTTGAAGAAGATAAATAATATAATAATTAATAAATAATAATAAAGTCTGCATGAAACACAGACTTTATTCTTATATTATAATAATAACATCTGCATGAAACAGTCTATTCTTATATTATTATTTAATAATACTTTTGCCCACCTTGTATTTAAAATCTTCGCTACCAACACAGTTGATGCCAAATAATAAAAACTCTAAGGTGTAGCACCATTAATTATGTCTTTCAAAACCAGGAAACTATGTCAATAGAATAAATCAAGAAAAAAAAGTTGCATTTGAGAGTATAATTACAGATTGATTTTTTATTAAAGTGAGGTTTCTTTATAGAAAAAATATTTTTAAAATTTTAAAATTTAAAAATACTAGCTTTTTCAGCCTGAAAATTAATTTCCATGATCTATCAGCAACAGTAAAATGAATCTGGGAGAATCAGAAACAACTGGATCATATTTGCATAGGAGGTCTATATGGCAAAGGCATACCGACTCACCTTGGTTTTCATCACAAAAATCAGAGACCCGTCTTGCTAGTGACACTACAGAATCTGAGGGAATAAAGGAAGGGATTGCATGAGCCTCTGGCTTGGTAAAGATTGGAAAGGTGGGTGCTTCGGAGCCAGGGGCAGCGCGGGTGTGCCTCAGCCCTTTGGAGGCGGGTATCTATTAAATGAGGTCCTGGTTGGTGGAGATAAGTGGGTTTTCCTATTCTGATCAGAGGACACTCCAAGTCATCCTTGGTCTTACATTTGCAATTAATCTCTACTCTTTGTACCCAGTGTGGCAAAGTCAGTGTTACTGTTAGATGTTTCTCAGGCGTGGGACAAGTGCCTAGGGTGCAGAGCATTTTGGTAGTAGAAGGGGAGGCCCCACATTTGCTTAGCTGTGACAAAGAGTGACATCTAGTGGTGAAGTATAACTGGGAGCGTGTTTACCCTATGTATGTGTCTGTTTTTAAGCCTTTCCACATCTGTGGACTCTGTGTGGAAAGGGATTATCTACTCACCTTTATAAATATGTTTAATCAAAAGTTGTCATTGTCTAGCTTCAAGGTCTGGGAGAAGAAAATCTGAGGTAGCTCTCCAGACTAGGTCTTACAGTATTTCCAGAGTCATGCTCATACAAGAAGGGAGAGTGGAGAGGGAAGGAAGATGGGACTAGTGTTGATAGAGTACTTGGGCGCACCAGATAGACTTATCTAAGGAGAATGAACTAAATGAAGAATTTATTTTTCTCAGAATTTATAGAGTACGTATGTGGATGGGGGAGGCAGTATTGTGTGTTAAAAACCAATCAGAATGGAGGAAAAATTGTATGTTCAGTGGTCTTCACACTAGAACGTAGGCACATCAGTGGGAGATCCAAAACATTTATATAGAAAAAGGTTAGAGGAGATAATCTGGGGGACCATATATATGCAGATGGTGATAAACTAATCTTCACTGCAGTGGAGGGGAACAAAAAAGAAGAGCAGGGGAATAATAATAGCTAAAATTTATTAAGAAATTATGATGCATTCAAATATAAGACAAGTGCTTTATGAGTATTTTCTCATTAAATTCCTGTACTATTCATTTGAAGTAGGAACGGTTATTATCTTCATTTTATAGATGAAAAATGTAAGCTCATTTTTCCTAAGATCACAAAGGTGCTAAGTTAGAAGTATTAGTATTTGAATTCTGGTCCTTCTGATCCCAAAGTTCATGCTCTTAGCAATTTGGCAATTTGTATCTTCTCTGTGCTGTTCCTACCATAGACTAAAATAAATAATGAAACCCTGTGTGAGTACTTCCTAGTAGATTATTGTAGTGATACCACACCATTTTCAGGAATTAAGAATTCTATTTTCATAATTTATTACATCAAGACTTTTAGGAAGAAGAATCATTTGATAATAATGCAGTTGGCCTTCTTTGTTCTAGGATTTTTCTGCATGAATATCACAAAATTATTCACCTCATTTTAAGTAGTTACTCTTATTAAATAGCTTTCCCCCCCAATTTTACAGATTACAACAGGGAGCTATTATTGTAAGACCTGAGCATAGAATATTTATTAGCTATTTATAGTTTTTCCTTGTTTCAACATTGATAAATACCAGAAATTAGGTGATGGATTTTCAGCCACCCTCCACAAACCTGTTACTACTGCCAGAATGGCAGGGTCAGGAGCTAGGAGCAGTGAGCAGGGAGAACCAAAGCTTTGTTACTTCAAAACAAAACCCAGCGACACATGTTCCCACATATGTATATGTAGACACATATATAACCACAGAAATAGTGACACGTAGAATTTTCTACCTACTCTTATGCAACCTCTGGTCTCTCTGAAAGCGGTTCCCCATTGCCGCAGCGATTCCCAGGAATTCTCCTGGGAGACCTCGCGCAGGCTTGCAAGTCCAGCCCTCCAGGCGGCAGCGTGGGGCTCCATAACCCCCGCTTTCTGCACACTGTCTGCTGGGGTTGCCCCGAAGCTCGGGGGGCCTGACGAAGGAGTCTTGCTAACCCCACAAGTGCTTGCCCAGGCCACGCAGTGCTGATGTTATAAGGGCCTAAGCCAACCTCCTCCAGGGAGAAGCCGTTCTCTGGCCTTTGGACCACGGTTGCCTCACTCGAGAGCTCTGGTGCCCTGTGCTCTCTGCATCTCAAGGGTATGAGGTAGAAAAACAGCTTTTCAGTTCTGTTGTTTTTATCACTGGGGGCTCCTCCTCATGAAGCGGAAAGCCAGAAGCTCCCTAGGGATGAGAGGGCAGGAAAGAGGGAACTGAAGAACCAAAGCAAAATCTCCTTAGCAAGAGTCAGCTCCAAGTGTATAAAATCATCCGTCCCCACAAACTGCCACCATCTTATTGGACCAAGATGAATATACTTGGCTCACTCTTCTCAAGAGTTTTTTCCCCAAGAAGATTTCTTGGTCTTTTGTCTGCAGAGAGATCCCTAGAGGGTTTGTTCTGACTGTGTTTGGGCTTTACCCTCATATGAAATATTAAATTGCCTACAACTTGAGTTCAAACTTGGACTCCTGCTATATGCTGGCATTAAGTGTAATTACTGGAATATATTCTTAATTGTTTGTGACCTAGGACTGTATTTTTGCTTTATATTGACTAAAATAATCTTGTGATAGGCAGAGCTATGATCCTTTGTTAGGAAGGCACTTTCATTTTTTTTTAAAAACTCAACTTCTTTGAGTAACATAATAATTGCAGTTTTTTGCCTTTATTGGTTTATTTCTGGATTAGGACATGGAGACCCAGAAAGGTCTCAGCTAGTGCCCTTTACATGACTCCATAGCGCTTACCGTGAACCTGAACAAATAGGATACATTAGGCACTCAATGGCCTAAATGTGTATTTTATTTTCTAAAACACTCTGCGTTCATTTTCTTTCCAAATTGCTCTACAAAGATTCATTGTGAAGCATTCACAGGAAGTAGTCAATAGTGTAGGATAATATATAACCTTGCATAGGTCATAGAAATTGTATAAAAAGTTATAAAATAGACTAGTGAACATGAAAATCTGGAGATGGTTTAAGAGAAAACAGAGGACAAAAGCATACTTTGAACCTTTGAGAAAAATGTAGTTTCCCTTTTCTGAACATACAACCTATAAAATACATATTAAGCCTATTATTCATTTTATTTGAATATTTTCCCAATTTGATGTTAGTTCTTCAAATTATTGAAGTATAAACAAAAATATCTAACTTCTGATTATCTATTATCTACAAAAAAAATGACTTGCTATCATATATTTCAATCTAGAAACTTGAAATACTTCTTTTGCATAAATAATATCTTTTTTTGAAGAAATGGATAAACTAAAAGAACTAAAACTAAATTGTAATTCCACCCACTGCTAATATTTTGGTATTTAACACTATGTGTGTTTTCCTATGTGTATAACTTTTTAAAAACTGGGCTCATTTTGTGGTTACCGCTTTTCCATATAAATACCACATTGTAACATATAGGGAGTTAATAAAATATGTTTCTATGGCATATTTTAAAGGCCTTGATTAAAGTTTCTTAGTTTTAGAGAGGTTTTTCATTTATTCTTAAGGCCCAACAATCTCTAAATTTATTTGAGATGTTTTGGACCACACGAGTGACATAAACTGGAACCCCACACCCAGGACCAGCGTGTGAGCTCTGCTCTATCCACTCTGCTTCGTGGGAACAGGAAAGTTTCCTCACTGTCCCCTTCTTTAAAGACCTGTCCCCTCCTCTCCCCTCCCCACCCCTCCTCTACCTCCCCTTCCCTTCCTTCTTTGTCTATTAACACTATATACAAACATAAAAAGAGCAACACCACTCTGCCTCTTTTTACAACACAAGTCATTCATTTCCTTTTCATGATGTGGATTGTTCTTCTCATAACTTTAAGTATTTTTTGATAGTTGGTTATGTTTTTGATTAATAACAGTAGGTCCCCAAGATATACTACCCTAACTGTAAATCAGCACCGTGTGAAATGGCAGCCACAGTAAATCGATGACTAATTTTTTATTTGTAAAGTTATTTTGTACATAAAAATGGATCAGGTACAAGCAATCTGTATTATAAATAGTGCTATATATTGATTTGAATATCAGTATCAGAACTGATTATAATACTAAAAAATTAATCCTGTCCTTCTTAGGGTAAACATATCTGTACCTATTTATTTCAAGCATTCGGTATGTGGTGGGATCCAGTTTCTGCCACCCATCTCTCAAATCTTTGATTTAACAGTAACTCTTGCTGAGACTCTTGACGTGATACATAATGTAATGCAATACAGCTGAAGGAAGTGAGCCCAAATCACATATTTTATATGTTTTAGCACAACCATAATTAATTACATGTAATATTTTATAATTTCAAAAACATGATACATTTGGTCATATTAAGTAAAATTTATTAATTTAATTATATATTTCATCTTACAGTGACTGGACATCCAGTAATCAAAAGAGCTAACATCCGGATTGTTGGGAAGTTAGTGTCCACATCTATGAGAGAAAGGAAAATGAGACAACATCATTTCTTTTGAGAAGTAGAATGACGTTTTCAGAACAATGTTGCTGTCTTAAGAGTTGAACCCGTCTACCCAAAGAAATAAGTTAACATTGGCCATGGATTAATTTGGTATCAAGAGGCAAAAAGACAAAACATCTTTGCATATCCAAAAGTTTGCAACAAGACAGTCTGCAACTTTTAAATATCTTTGGATGAACCGTTCATTGGATATTCGTCATAAAAAAGTCTGTTGAAACCACAGTGTCAACTGTTCCTTTCACTGGACTTAGAGTTATTTTTTTCTATTACCAATAGATGCCATAAAGAAACTTCAAGAGTCTTGCTTTTAAAAACCAAAGTTTTTGGGAATCGTTTCTCAAAATGCTCTTTAAACTATATGGCTTTATTAGTATAGTCATAATATTATTTTTCCCTGTTCTCCTTGCTCACTCTAAAGTGAACGACTGACAGTCACTATCAGTGTTGATTACTGGCCTGAGTTCAGAAAGGACTGAAGCACAGTGGCTAACCCCAGTTCCTTTAGAGTCTTGAATTTAAGTTTATCTATCTACCTTCTGTCTGTCTGTCTGTCTATCTATCTATCTATCTATCTGTCATCTGTCATTCATCCATCATCCCTCTCTCCCTCCCTCTATAAATGGGATTGGAAAACAAGTGAAGGAGCAATAGTGGAAGGACCAGGCTATAAGAGTAGCACAAAGACTAGATATGAATAGAACCAGGAACTACATGACAAAGGTTCCAATTTTACAGTTCTTACTCTTGATCTATTTCTCTTATAATCAACTTTTTGGTTTTTAAAAAAGTCTCTCAGGCTCCTTTGCGCAATGGAGTTTACCATCGACTACATATGGAAGTTATTAGAATGAAATCTTTAGAGATGCCAATTAAAAGAATCATGTTAAATCAGGATCTCACCAAAACCAAAACCAAGCTGGACTCAATGTCATTCTGATACTCTAACCAGAAAATGTTAACAGTGAAATATTTGATCTGGAAAAAAAAAAGTGATTACTGGCTAAAATGGGGAGGTTAGCTTATAAGAAATTCAATTATTCATATTCTTATGTTGGTAATTGTGTTTAATTTTAAAAAGAAAAGTTTTTCTTTATTTCAATACGAGAAATAACTGGAAAATGCACAATAAAAAAAGGAAAAATATCAAACATGAGCTGTGTCACAGCATGGCCACAGACCATCAGCTCTCTCCTATTTATAGCATTAGTAGGAGAAAAATTTGACTAGACTTTTGCCACCAGTATTCAAAAAAATTGGGAGCAAAAGAATAGTCATAGAAAGGCACTTACAAACACAGTACAGAACTTCCTAATGTGTGTTATATAGCGAGTGCCACTGTTTCAAGTGGCAAATATGTTCGTGAGAAGACAATATAAAAACAGTATCAAAATTACCTTTTAAAAAGAAAACATAAGTTACGGTTATGACCACTAGGGCAGAACACAGAAGTTTATTTTTCTTTTAATAAAATGTAATTGTTCTTGTCTCATGTTGCATACATTTGACTCTTACTCTTGATTTTTATCAAACTGAAGTAGGGCTACTAAATGTCAGTTAGAGGTGGGATTTTACATTAAGTTCAGTGACAATAAGTCATTTTCTAGCTGTAGAAGACAGTGTAAGGTCAGGGAAAAGAAGCCTTTACTTTTCAATAGTTAGTTTCCATATAAAAATTGGCACTTGGTGCTCATCAAAGAAAAGAAATATTGGATGTGCTCTAAATGTCCATTGTGTTTTTGAGCCAACTACCTGATGGAAGTCATCACTTATATGTAAATGAACTGTCAGTGGCTTGCTACTGTGGGCAATCACTGGACTGTGAAGGGTATGTCTTAATAAGAACCGAAGCTCTTCACAGACTTTGATTTACTGGAAATAAAAAGTCCTCTGAGACTACAAAGGACACTTGTTTCAGATAAAACGTCTAGACAGTAGCAATATATTTAGGGCTTTTATTATAGCAAAACTGCAAATTAGAATGGAGTGGTGAGAAAGTTCCTGTGGCCCCGCTGAGCTCCGAAATGCTGCTTTGGACTAGAGTACTACAGTCTTCAGAACAGCTAAGCCAATTAAACAAAAGTGCATTAAGAAAAAAAAAAAGAAAGATTAAGACAAATTTGTTACATCTTTTAAATTATTTATGTTTTACATTTTCTTATAAATCTATTTTTTCTTATTAAATCTAGCTATTTGATACTGGAAAGTTAAACTTTCATGATTCTACAACAAAGATTACTTTTCAGAAAATTTGGATTTAAGGGGATTTTTTTTTATTCATTCCTTTTCCCAATTTCCATTCCAAAACACAATTGAAATGCTGAATTCAATATTTTATTGATGTTTTTATTAATGTTTTTATTAATCTTAATAATAACACAATAACTTTGCAAAATGCTTTAGAATTTGCTGTGTACTTTCATATAAGTATGAATCATGAAAACCTTAATAGTGTTAAAAATGATTAAAGAAGGCAATTCAGGTGACACAAACAAACTTAATATTTAACACTTCATGAAGTGGGCATCTCCATTTAGGGAACAGCAAGATGATGTGGAAGGAAGATTTTATAGGATAAAAAATAAGGAAGAGAAAAACAGCAAATATGTCATTGGCTGGGATCACACAGTCAACCTTGTTTGGAGAGAGAGGGAACAGAAAAATGAGTCCAAAGCCCAGAGCTGGCTTGGTGCTGGGGGACTGGCTGACTGAGTGCACTGCGTTGCTGGTCCAGGGCAGCATTTAATTTACAGGGACACAAAATTATCTAAGTTTTGGTTTGCTGGCATGGAACCCAGGAAGGAGCAGCTCCATCTTGAGTATAGAGATTTATTCCAATAATCATTACACCAAATTTTTAACTGCTTTTGCTCTTAGCATGCTATGTTCAAACAAGGCTATCAGTCAGCGTAAGTTAACTGCTTTGAAAAACAATTCTAAAAATCCTTATGAGCTTAAAATCGTAACAATTTCTTTTTTGCTCACTACAAAATCCAGAGTGAGTCAGCAGAGACTCCACTCCATGCAGCCTTTCAGAGATTCATTTTAATAGCTTTGCCATTCTTTAGGGCCATTCTTCACAAAGAGGCAGCAGCCCAAAAAAGAGAATGTGGAGAAAAGCACACCCACTTCTTTGTTTCAGTCTGAACTTGGAACATATCACTTCTACTCACTATCTACTGGAGAGAACTTGCCACCTGCTTCCATCTAAATTTAAGGGAACTAGAAAATATGGTCTAGTTTTACATCAAAAAAGAGAATATTCTACTTTCTGTCACAAGGATTCAATTTCATTCCTCCTTATTTTAGGGGGCAAGAAAAATTTCATAGGCCTTCGCTTGGATTGCCATCATTTTAATTTAAAATTTAATCTCAAAAGTATCCAAATAATTCAGTCTTCTTAGTTTCTCCAATATTTTGATATTACTTCCCTAGTACAATTAATTCATCAAGAATTCTACATCAATTTAAAGAGAAACAATTTTTGTTTCTCAGATATGTACTTTTCCTTCTTGAGATTAAAGGACTTGGGTTTCATTTGTGTTTTGGTATATTACTCAAACAAAAATCATGCCAAGAAAATAGTTTTAGTAATATGTTGATAACAACTATTCTTTTGATAAAAACCACCCGTTTCCAGTTTTCTAGAAATATGCTATGAAGAATTGATACTTGTAGAGCAATGGAGGGAAACAGAATTGAACTATCCCCATAAGGGAAAAGAGAAAGAGAAAACTTAACTAAAATTCTAAATAGCTTTGCTGAACATTTTGAACAAATATGCTGGCTTAAATATACTTCCTTTAAGATTGTTGTCTCTTTCTGGAATAAATGCTAAAATTTCATATTTTGGAATTATTAAACATATCCCATATTGGATTTCTTTTATTTGTGTTTCCTCTAAGTTTTTGTACACTTTCCACATTGTAAAAAATGTATGTTTCTAAAATAATAATAGTCCTAATAATAACAACAACAGAATAAAAGCTATATTTTCAGCCTCCCACATACAAAATTTCCCTTAAGGACACTGGGCGGACACAGACACTCATACTGCCAGAACTCCTCCAGGCCGTCGCATGCCCTGTTGGTTCTGAGGTTAGTGCCTGTGGGGTAGCTTCCTGATTTTGGCAAGTTTGATCCTGGGACTATAGGAGTAATTCATAGAACTTCTGCAATGTCAACTTTTTTTGAGTTGTTTGAGTTGTATCTCTTAATAAGTCTGTTTTTGATCCACATGTAGGTTGTGTTGTTCTGTTGTCTTTGAGAATCCTGAGCCATATATTTTCCCTCTCTCCCTCCCTGACCCCCTTCCTTCCTCCCTCCCTCCCTCCCTCCCTTCCTCCCTTCCTTCTCTCTCTCTCTTTCCTTTTCTCCTTCCTTCCTTCCCTCCTTGTTAAATAATGCTAGTCAATAAAAACTCTACCAGTATAAAGGAATATAAATATATTTGAAAGTTAAGATGCACTTCTCAAAACGAAGACTTCTGATGCACAGTGTACATTCCATGTATCAGACCTCCTCACGTGTCATGCTGTCACAGGTGGGCACAGGTAACCAGGTTCTTGGTGATTGTGGACAAAAAAATTGAACTGAATACACAGAGTTTATAGCAGAAAGCAAGAAAAAGCAGATTTATTAAGCCACACAGAACATGGGAACAGGCCAACTCTGAGCAGAGCAGAGAAGAGCAGAGCCTAAGAGCAGCAGCAGCTGCAGCCGCAGCAGCCCCAAACTCAGGGGCTAGAGGACTTTTAGTCCTCTAGAGTGGGTCTCTCCACAATGCTAATTTATTATAATGATATTATAATGAAGCAGGGGTCAGGTAGCATCTTCTGCACAGGTGCATTCCTGATTCACCAGGATTCAATGCTTTTCCAGATACAGAAACTACCAGTCTTAGAACAGGGTCTCCGCCCTTTGTCCATGTTCTTTATCTTAGTCCTGGGGCACCTCCGGAGTTTCCTGCTTCCTGATTATCTCCTGCCTCAACGCTATCCCAAACAATCCCAGTTTCACTTTCTCCCTCGTATCACTGCGGCTTCATCTTAGTTGAAAGCATATTTGATATCCTAAATTGTATTCTCATAAGTAATTCTCTATGGAAGAAAAGCCAAAGATATCAGATAAGTAACTTTATTTTTGATAGGATGATAATTTTATGAAATTCCAGAGGTCTGAGAGTTGCTTATGATCCACGAAAATGAAAAAGATGCAATAGGAAAAGATTTATCAATTTAATCTTTCTGCATTTTGACATCATGTGTATTAAAGACTAAACTATTTATACATTTATTACAGTTTCAATGATAATGTATTGGTTAGTCTGGAAGTAAAATCTCTCATGTAGTTAGATGACTAATAGAACATATATATTGAGACTTTGTAATAAATGAAATATGATTATAAGAAAAACTGATAGTGCCTTATTCAAATGTAAGTCCCATAGCTTTTATCATAAAACAAGATACCTGGGTAATCTGTAAGAGTCTGAAAATTTATGTTTTTGAAACATCATTGGTGCTTCAGAATCTCAAGTAGTTGATTTTCTTGATAAAAGTATAAGTTTATTTATAAAACTCTCTTATACTAAAAGAAAAATGCGAACAACAACAAAAAAACCTGTGGAAATGAAAGTGTGAGTAACTTATTTAATAAAATGGAGTAGCTGGAACCAGCATTACTTATGTAATCCAAGGCTCTCATTCTACAAAGATAAAAGTTGAAAGAGAAGGTTAAGAGACTCGCACAGCACTTTAGTGCCTGGGCTGGGGTTGGCATAGAATCTGATTCCCTAATCCAGTGTTCTCTAGTCTATTCTACATTACCTCTCCAGAAGACAAAGTGAGTGGGTATTAAAACACCTAGAAAGTAGAAGGATCCACGACACAGGACCCAACTAAGCAGCATCACAAAGGAACCACACACCCCATATGATAACTTCTCTGAGAGTCTCTCTTCCCTCACGAAATATCCCCCTGCTGTCTTAGCTTGCACCTCCCCTTTTCCACATGCTTTAGAAGAGGTTAGCTACTTTAATCAATTCAATTGGTTCCAGGTGTTAATGGGTCCTAATGGCTTCGTGTATTACTTTGTTTGCATTTTAAAAAGCCCTGTCAGCTCTTTATGGATGACTTAATGCTGAGAGCTTCAGACATTGTGCAAACCAGTTTTTTGGGGGTATCCTAATAATATCCATGTCAATACTCACCACTGATTTCACTGAAATACAAAAACATTACTTCCTAGAAATTTTGTGTATTTGTTATGACTTTCATTAAGTGTGTGTCCTAGTATACAACTTGTGACTAGGTGATCATATCAATACAGTATATTATGTCAGGGTTGATATAGTTAAACACCTGATTTGACTCTGACTGCCAGGCTGGCCAATGCAAAGTCTGAGTTAAACAGCCAAAACATTACATTTTTTAAAGACTTGTATTTCTTACGTAAGAGAGTTTATAAATCCCCCTTTCTTCAAAATAGTTCTTGGATTTGTCCTTTTCTTGTTTATTCTCACATTCAGCTGCTAGTCCAGAACCTTACCACTTTTAACCTAGACTTCATAATATGTCTTCAGAATTTTCTCAAATATAAATGTCCAATTCTCCAATCCATTTAGCAATATATGGTCCTCCTACTCAAATCTGTCTTATACATTCTTCGATCGTGACTTTGTAGACACCCAGCCAAAGTTCAAACCTTTACCCTTGTACTCTGTGCTATTTTCACTACAGCTCACCTTACTGCCAATCTCCGGACCGCCCAGGGAAAGCCACCATCCTGCCTTAGTTCATGGCACCTCTCCTATTTTCTTCTTGTTTGCTGGATTTAGTTAATCTGGGTAATCAATCCTAGAATTACCTTAAAACCTTTTCTAGAAAAGTTGGCCATCCTTAGTTCTATTTTCCGCTTCTGCAAGTGTGACTTTGCGCCTATAATTTTTGTTCTTGATGATGTTTTACTTTTGCCTTGGTTTATATATTTATCTATATATATCAATATGTGTTATCATAGCATATCAATGTATATACCTATGTGTATATCAGTTGTTTCATGTGCATAGCTTAACTCACCAGAAAAAGGAAAAAAGAATTTCCTGAGAGCAAAGATTATGCCACATGCCTAAACCTAGCACAGGTTTTTGAGAAATGCCAGTTGAATTGAGGATCTTAAACCAATCTGCTCATCAAGTAGAACAGACTAGCAAGAGTTTTACCAAGAAATAAATGCCTTTCTACAGCAAATGCCTGAAAATATATAGATGTTAACAGGTCAGAAAAAGGCTGAAGAAAAAAATGTATCATCTAAATTGAGACAATTGTGAGAGTAAAAGGGGTACCAAAAATAACTAAAATGATTTTCCAACAAACTAATTTTATTATATTGGTGGAACTATAAAATAATTCAATTGAAAACTACTTTCAAAATAAATCAAATAAAAATAAAATACATCCATATATCTTAATGCAACATACAAAAACATTTTTAATGATCATTTGAACATTAAATAAAAGATAAATAGCAAATTTTTCTTGATATTCACATTTTAAGTCACATAATTTAATGAATAATAACTGTGGCTTTATAATGCAATATCATTGGTATTTTTCTCAAATACGGTTTCATTCCTTAAATATTTTCATAATGTTGTCTTCGGTGTTCTTCTAACTTGCACATTATGGTCAAAAAATTAAATTGATACCTTCCATTCAAGCTTCTCTGTAGATTATATTAGTTTTAATTGAGAAAACACTCTTTAAATATGCCAAGGTATCTGGTAAGATCAGAGCAGATTTTGCCTAATAGGGAATATTCTCAATTGTAAGTTTTTTGTTTAGACATTTATAAATATGTCAACCAAAATATTTTCACAAATATTTACTTTTAATCTTTAGTTAAGGTCCATTCTTTAATATTATCTTTGCATAAAAATATATCAAATATTTTAATATGATTTTTAAAAATATTTTATCAACATTAGATTATATGAAATCATAGGCATTGTCAAATTTTATTGCATTCTAGATCATAACTTATCCAATTAAACATTAGAACTCCAAAACATGGTGTTCCACTAGTCAAGATATTCCAAATTATAGACTATTCAAATTAAATCTTATATACTATCTAAGCTACTGTAGTTTAATTTGCTCACCTCCTCTCTTGCTTTTGTATAGATAACTGTCAGTCTCCCTGTTTACTAGTTTTGTTTTCCAATAATTGCACCTCATAAAATCTTTACAAGATAGCATTTCTTGACAACATCCTTGGCTAATTATTTTTAGTAAAGATATCATATTGATTTTGAAGAGAATGAATCCCCAGTCTACAGGACTCACAAAAATTTTGATTTACAACACAGTTCTTTAAAGACAGACATTTCTGGAATCAGACTGGTGATAGGCAGCAAAGAAAGAAAGTGCGTACTGCTAAGCTGAAGTATCACTTACCATTCATCATTACTTATCACTGTACTGAAGTCTCCAGGCAAGACAGGTTAATACTATTTCCAATCCATGAGCCTGGTATAGTCTTCCATTTATTTGGTATCTTCTTCAGTTTCTTTGATCAATGTCTTATAGTTTCAGAGTACAGGTTTTTTATCTTCTAGGATAAATTTATTTCTAGGTATTTTATTCTTTTTGATGCAACTGTAAATGAGGGATTATTTTCTTTATTTTTTAAAGATTTTATTTATTTATTTCTAGAGAGAGGGGAAGGGAGGGAGAGAGAGGGAGAGAAACATCAATGTGTGGTAGCTTCTCACCTGCCCCCTGCCAGGGACCTGGCCTACAAACAAATTATGTGTCCTCATTGGGAATCAGACTGGTGACCTTTTCGTTCTCAGGCTGGCACACAATCTACTGAGCCACACCAGCCAGAGCAAGAAAGATTATTTTTTTAATTTCTCTTCCTGATAGGTTGTTATTAGGGTATAGAAATGCAGCAGATTTCTGAATATAAATTTTGTATGGTATAACTTTACTGAATTTAATTATTCTGAATAGTTTCTTTTTTGTGGAATCTATAGGATTTTCTATATAGAATTGTGTCACTTGCAAATAGTCACAGTTTTACTTTCTTCCTTTCCAATTTAGATGTCTTTTATTCCCTTTCTTGTCTGATTGCTGTGGCCAGGACTTCCAGTACTATGTTGAATGAAAGTGGTGAAAATGGGCATTTTTGTCTTGTTCCTAATCTTAGAGAAAAAGTTGTTGGTTTTCCACTATTAAATGTGATATTAACTGTGGGTTTGTCATATGTTGCCTTTATTATGTTACATTTATGCAAACTTTCTTGTTTTTTTAAAAGCCATAAGTAGATGTTCTATGTAACCAATGCTTAACCTGCCTCTCAGTAGGTTTAATATGTAATACTTTTGTGTTGTTCATTGTAAATATTTTGTCATTTTTATTTAATCTTTAATTTGTTATTTACATTATTTTAGTTTCTGAATGTATAATTCAGCTTTTATAAACTTCTCACTTCAAATTTTAGACTATTGAATTTGGAATTATCTTTAACAGTGTGTATTTTCTGTTTGCTATGCTTTCCCTTTGCTTACTTTTTCCTTATCTGTCTTCTGTTGGACTGATAAATTTGTTCTGTTCACTCTTTTTCTCTCTACTGGTTTATTACCTTTCCAGATGTTAGCATACATTCTGGTGCTTTGTGATTGCCTACCTTGACTTGCATTCCATCCATGGACTAATACTGGTGACAAAACATAAGTGATTTTGGAACTGTCATAGGTCTGGCTATTCACCTAAATGGAGGTCTAGCTGTAGTCCAAGTTACTGGGTTATATCCCCCTGCCCCATACAGTACACAGCTCTGTGTAGCCTACCACTCAGGTGGCCCCTGAAGGCTTTCAGTCTACAGCTGCAGGCTTGATGGTCCAGGCCAGCCCCACTACCCCTCGAGAGCCAACTCTCAGTCTCTTCTACTTGGAGCCCAGCACACTTGTAGCTTTAGTCCCTGATTTTTCTGAGTTTCTGTTCAATCTTGTCATGGAAATGTTATTTTTTTCCCCTAAGAGTGACTAGGTATCATTAATTATCACATATATACTCACACAAAACACACACATTCTATCATTTTGTTTCAACTAGAATGTAGTTTACAGTATGAACTGGCACTGCTAGCTCGACTCCACATTGCAAACGAAAATGATTAATTCGCATGCTGAAGTTTTGTTTCTAGAATAGATCAAAGAGTGGCACATTTCCTTTTAAAAATATTTGCATATAAGGAGAGTTAGTTTGAAAAACAGCAACAGAAATATTTTATCTGACTCTGTATCAGAGAACTGTGAAGAAAGAGAGAAAACTAGCAAGTAAAAAAGAAAAAAAAATTGCAAAATCAGATTTTAGGTGATCAGAACTTCTGTATACAACTTCTGTGTTGGAGCATGTCTGACTGTCCTCTTCCCAAAGAAGGTTAGAGACTCGGAAGCAAAACAAGGTGTATTGGAAAAGTCAATAACAGTAATGTTGAACACTTGCTATGCATCTGGTCCTTGCAGGTTGGCAGGTAGTCTTAATTTTCAGAAATAGCCTGTGGATGTATTATACCTCATGATATGGATGAAGACACTAATTGAAGCTTGCACTATGTGGCTGGTCCAGGCTGAATTAGTGGAGAAATTGAGGAGTGCCTAAATCTCAGCCTAATCTGTGCCTCAATTTCTACCAAGCCACCTTCCTTTATGGTAAATGTGATTCCCACATATTAACACAAAATAATGGAAAATTTTTAAAAAACTCATTATGCTGAAATATCTTCTCTCCTTCACTGAAGCATATCCACCTGCATGCTCCAGTCATAACTTCCTCTACCCAACACCTTTCCCCCCTATTTCTCATATTCCTGAGAATATAGGCATTAGCCTAGGGGAAAGAGTAGTTGCTCCTTGGCAAATTTAGAGTTTTGTAAAAACCAAACAAAAAGAAAATCTAGAGGGAATGGAGACCAAAAGGCTTAATTTCCTTCAGTCACAATTCTGACTCTTTTTTAGGTCCTTTAGCAGATGGTCTTGGGTTTATTTGGGGGATTGTTGAAATCCCTAAAAGATGGGTGCCATCAGGATAGAGTTATCCACGGGGACAAAGCTTAGAGCAAAACAAATGTCTTACTTCCTAGGAACTGAAAATGTCAACAGGATAAGCTTGAAAATCAATCTGCTAGTTCACAGAAAGGATCAGAAGAAGTGTAAAGTGATCACAGATGCTCAATTATCAGAGCAGACATGGTGTGGTATAAAAGAAAAAGGAGTACTTCTACGAAACTAACCGTCAAAATTTGTTTTCCCCTAAATCAACAAAGCAATTGGGGGGTGGGGAGGCAAGGCTAGGTTGTATTCTCAAGGAAAAACAGAAACGCTCACTTGTGTGGCATAGAGGTAAAAAGAATGCAATACTAATAATAGCAAGAGTGAATATGCATGGAGTGTCTGCCATGTCTCAAGCAGTGCTCTAAGCTGTTCATGTAACTTTACATCATTTAAACGGCATAGTATTCTATGTCAGCTGCATATTATTATTTGCATTTTATGAATATGTAATTGTTGTTTAGGAAGGCTAGCAAATGAAAGAGTTGGAACTTTAAATCTTGTCATTAACATTCAACTTTTTTGAGTTTTATGGTCCTAGATTAAGGTTTCTCAGCCTCAGCATTACTGACATTTTGGGCCAGATAATCCTTTGTTGTAGAAGGTTGTTTTGTGCATTGTAGAATCCTAATCTACATGCAGGGATTTTGAACACTGTTTTCATTGCAGAGACAATTCACTATAAATGAAGAAATTCACATTCCAATATTATACATGAACTGGTTAAAATGAACCTGCCATGAGAGATTAATAAAGTCATGTTTCTGCCATATAAATAGCAATTTGTGGGCAAGTAGGAAGATATGTCTAATTTTACATAGTTCTTCCAGAACTGTGTTAAACCTTCAACAGTAGAGTGAATCAGTTGCATAAATTATATAACATAAAATCATTTCTAATTGTCTTGCCATAGTGTAAACACAACTTTTCAAAGAAATAAAAAACCTACCTCTTACCATAATTACATCTAAGTAATTATGACTCTCAAAAATTTAGGCTTAACAAGCATATATGTGAACATGCATGTTAGGTGGCCATCCTATCACCATGGAGAAATCAGGTGGCAGCTGTCTCCCATGAAGCTTCTAGTGAGACAGTCTACCTCCCTTTTCCTTGGGCAGTGCCAGTCCAACTTTACATTAAGGCTAAAGCTGAAAAAAAAAAACCCTTGCTTGAAATTTTTTTATTTAGTGAAAAAAACTTTTATCAACATCATAGCAAGTTTGCTTTGTGTAATTTTAATGTTTTTGTCCTACTGGATAATTGATTTTAGGGTAACATAGTCATCTAAAATAAAAATGTAAGTAAACTTAACAAAATAAGTCATATAATTGCTATTATTTATTGAGAACTTACCAAGTGCAAAGATTGTATTGGGAGCTTTCTGGTATCTCAGTATTCCTCACAAAATTCCTGTGGGTTAGGTTATTATTATCACATTACAAGAAATGAGGCAATTGTAGCTTAACTTAAAGTACCCAAAGCAGTATTTGGGTTGAGGTTGAGCTGGCTCCAAAGCCTCTCTCTGCTTTTTCCACTGTGCACATTGCCTCTCCACCATAGTAATTTGCTTTCCACAACTTCATTTATTCTCATTCTACTTCCTTACTCTTGCTTTTGTGAATATCCATTAAGATTTTTATATTCAAGGGGAAATAGTTTAAGATTCAAGTACTTTAAAATTTCAAATGGTCTTTAAATTTGGATCTGAAGATATTTGAGAGAAAAATAGTTGAAAAGATTCAGTTAGAAAAGTATATTAAAAAGGACAAAAAAGCCCTGACCTCTGAGTCTCAGCTGGGCATTGTCCCATAAATTGAAAGGTCACTGGTTAGATTTCTGGTGAGGGCACATACCTGGCTTGCAGGTTCTGTCCTGGATCTGGTACGTATGAGAGACAACCGATCAATGTCTCTCTCTTACATCGATGTTTCTCTCCCTTTCTTTCTCCCTCCCTTTTCTCTCTCTAAAAATAAATAAACAATCAAATAAATAAATAAATGGAAATCATAACTAAGATAAAATCACCATGTTGAACGATGTCTTCCCCTGACTCCTTGCCTTCTCCACAATATTGAATTAGCAGCGCTACACTGCAGGGGCAGGTGTGTTGGACACTTTACAGCATCTCTCTGATTTCCCAAAAACAGTTTATAATTAGAAAGTATTAACAATCTGTACACTTTGCCAAGCACATCAAATCCTAATGTACCTTTTCAATAGGGAAGATAATAGCTAGAAATACAGTTACTAAGAAATGGATGGTGGCCTAGAATCATATTCATTTTTCCCCTTGTTAATAGTATCTAAGCTCCATAGTCACAGTATATTAACTTGTGCATTCTCAGCTTCTCTACTGGGGATAACAAAAGCTCAACAGATTCTCTGCTTCAATTAGCAAATTTTATCTTCATAAAAAAGAAATTTTTTGAAAATTTTCATCTTACAGTTAACTCTTACTAGGAGGACATAAAGCTAATTTAGACTTGTCTAAGCAATGCTTTTTACTTGGTAAATATTTTCTAAGGTACTGCTTTCCCTGTGGGAAGGACTTAATTATCAGAAGGCATCACAATGAAGAACAAACAGGTAGTAGTTCAAAGGCCAGAAGCATGCTAGCATAGACAGCCTACAGGCTGCTGATGGGTGGGTCTAGCCAGGAGGCCTGCAGGCCTGGAAAGCAGGAGCAAATGGTAGGTGACTAGCTTGCAGGTGTGTGTATTGCGGGGTGGAGGTAGAATCATGGAGAGTCTATTTGTAGACTCTTGATTTCTAGAGATCCTGTAACTGGATACAATCTGCAGAAAAAAATGTTTAGCTTAACCAGTTATTGAGCCTAACCAGTTTAGCCTAACCAGAGAGCCAGCATCACTTCAAAAAGAGTTTTGAATAACTCTATCCAGGAAAAACATACGATTAATTATCATTCTGAAGAGCATATATAAAAACATATGTATATGTGCTGTTCTGTGTATGTATATGCATATGTATCTATTTCATACTATATATCATATTGCTTAGGAAAACCTTTAGGATATTTCAAATTTTCATATGAAATAAATAAAATGTAATATAGTGATATGACATTTATTTCAATGAAATTCTTTAATTCTTCAAATACAGTACTAACAGTAACAGGTATAGTTTTTATTTCTGTGTCACTCCACTAAAATACAAAAATATTTCTTTTCATCTTATGCTTATCTATGTAGGCTAATTTGTTTCTATACATGACAAATTAATCTTTCAGTTGGGCCATATAAAATTTTAAAAGTATGTGTTTTATAACAAAATCAGGCTCTTGTTTTATCTTAACTGAACATATATTTTAATCAATATGGAAATTGAAATGTTTTATACTTATATACTTTTATAAAACAAATAATTTTAAAAACTGTACATGTATGTGAGCAGTATATGTGTAATATATTGAAATCTGTGCTCACATATCTGAATTAGAATGCTATAAAACAACTGAAAATGCCAACTCACTCATCTCCTTGACTATAAATGAAACCCTACTTATATATTGCCTCAAAAAATCTTTAGGAAGAGATAGTCTAAGTCTGATATCTCATGAGTATAGTCAGTAATTTTCTTAAAATATAAAATTAATCTTTTCTGAAAAGTAAATAATTTTGGCCAGTCAGGTTCCAATAAAAGGACTCCTAGCAGAAAGATTAGTGCAACATGCTATATTCTGTCCTGTGGTTGGTCCTGAGACTGTAATTTGTACTTATCATTTGTTTTCTTTGCTATCCATTTTATTATCTTATTCATGTCCAGCTTTTTTTTCTTCTGCTAATCCAGGTATCTCCTTAATAAGTAACACAGGTATATTAAGCTGACTCATCTATGAAACAAACCAGGTTTTCTTTCCTTTCCTTCCACCAGTTGGTCCTAGGGAATCCTCAGCAGGGTTATAGATGTGAACTAAGAGAGCAAGAGTGAGTTAGGTGCAACAGAGGTGGGTAACATGGGAATGTTGGCCACCTGTTCACGTAACTGACTTTGGCTTTCCTTTAATACTTGATACCAACTTTAAATATGCCATTTCCATTGTGCGACTGGTTGATGATGTGCCCATCAACCTTAATGATGACCTGACAGGTCTGGTAATATCCAGCTTATGATGGGAAGCTCCAATTACATAGTCACTGTCTGGAGGCAAAGTAGCATGCTAACATCACTTTTTGAGCATTGAATAGTTATTTTTGAATAGGCAATATGTTATTGTTCCAGGAATCTAGGGAAGTAAATTGTGACTTTGCTGTCAGAGCTTGCTAGCAAATCCATGTGGCATCCTTATCCACCATGGATAGCTACTCCCTCTAATAACATGGAATCTTTTCTACGATCTGGCTAAGCAAAAAGATTGCTTGTATTAAAGTCTGTATATGCTGCAGAACCTTTTTATTTGTTTGTTTGTTTGCCTGGCACTCATATTACCAGCCTTCCTTATCACTTGATTAATGGATCCAAGCAACATTCTGCCAATCTAATGATTTCAGGGAGATCTACAGTTTTGCATTTCTCAAACGTATTCACCCACATATTCTGATTTCATAAAGTCAATCAAGAAATCTACTCTAATTCTGACGTTAGTGTGCAGGTGTAGAATACCTGCAAATAAATAAATAAATAAATAGCCACAAGCAAGCTGAGGCATTTACCAATTGTCTACCATATATCATTAGATGATGGATTTGTGTGTGTGTGTGTGTGTGTGTGTGTGTGTGTGTGTGTGTGAACATTACCTCTTTGATACTTTTAAAGTTTCCCTGCATGCAGGCCCAATGTAAACTCTATTATTTTTTCTATTTTTAGCATATCCAAAACTGAACTCTCACCTTTTAAAATGGTTTTCCCTTCTGTATCCTCAGATTATATGATTGGTGCCTTCATACTAGTTGCCTAAATAGATATTAAAAGAACTAACAGGATTATTCTAGCCTTGTATATTTCATTCTCTCTTTTTCACATTTACCAGTCACTTAGAACTGCCATTGTGTCTTCTAAATATCATTTAAATTCATCTTTTTCTCCACCCACACTGCCCTAGTGCAGATCATCATTATTCTTACCTGAATTAATGTTACAAAAGCCTAATTGATCTCCTTGCTTTCTATTCAATCTATTCTCCACAGTGCAGCCACTGTAATATTTCCAAGGGTAAGTTTGATAAATCGTTCCTGTACTTAAAACCTGAAATGATTCCTCATTCATCTTAAAATGAAGACCAATCCCATTAAGGTAGTGATCAAAGTCCTTTTTGATCTGGCCCTCCTTCTACCTATCCTCAATTCTTGTCACTTCCACTCTTGCAAAGCATACTCATGTGGCATACTAAGCTTCCTTCAGGCCCTTCTCCTCCTCCTGGATCTTCACATGGCTCTTCTCCACCTGGAATACTACGCTCCCAGTCTTGACTCTGCATTGGTCTTATAACTGCTAATAATTCTTTAGGTGCCAAATTAGACATTTCCTCCTAGAAGTCTTTACTGCTTGATTACCTTGAATAGTTTGGTTGGCCGGTTCTCTACTCCTATTAGTAACCTTCACTTCCTTGTAGAATTTATCATATTTTATTGCAAAATTTCTAATTAACTTCCTCTTAATGCTACACTGTATTATCTGTGGGGGCAGCAATCATGTCTTTCTTATTCACTTTAAAAATTTTCAGCAACTAGCCATAGTTGCTGGAACATACAAATGTCTCCTAATAAAAAGGTTATTTATCACCTTTAGCTCTTTAAAAAAGTTAGTAGTTACAACGTACTGTATTTTATAGATATTTTTCTTTATCTCTGTTTCTTTAGTGCCTAACAGTGCTTAGTGTGTGGAAGGCACTTGAGAAGTGATAGTTAAGTTCAGATAGTGATTAATAGTGGTAACGAGCACACTGCATGTTATCAACACTAGATGAAAATGCCTGAAGAAAATTGTTGATATGATCATGTTTGTACTCAGAGTATTTAAGTGACTTTTAGTTTATTAATGTTATTCTTTTCATAATTACATATCAGTGGTACCAAGCAAATATTATTTCTAAATGAACTTAGAAGGAAGGGATACTTGTTGAATAATGTCTTTGAATGTTTTCCTAGTTATTTTGGGGAAATAAATAATTCACATACTCGAAGTTGAAAAAAATTGACAAATCCCCATAAAAGCAATAAAAATCATTACCATTCCAAGATTCAGTGGTGTATTTTAAGATACGAGTTGAAGAGGCATCCTCAGGGAATTATGATAGCAGGAAAGCCAAAGAATTTCCCCTATAAACTTTTCGCTCAACAGAACTAAATGTTAAATAGCTTCATGGTGAGAAAATGCATTCTCCTTTCCACTAGCTACATGTTTCTGCGTGGCCTGGATTATCACTTCCTAAATCCATTACAGCGCAGCCTTGAGAGTGTAGCCTCAAGATGCTTCTGGAGCTTTTCTTCATCTTTGCAGGGAATATTGAAAAGTTCCCACCAAATCCTTCATATCTTTGCTTTCCATTCTGGAAAACATATGGTGTATTTTATCCAAAAAGGAGTTCCTGTCAGGCGATTGAGAGACCAGGATATCCTGTTTTAAATTGGGATTATCTGGTGGGAAATGCCACTTTAAAAGTACATCTATTATTCAATGCCTTGTCATGGAGATATTCATAAGAGTTGATGAAAGAAGATGGCGATGCAATGTTTAAATATGCTTTACCGTGCTGTAATCACGCCAGTGTTTTCATCCCCAAAGAAAGAAAAGGAATGACTCTGAAAAGTTCTGAAATAGTACTGAACAAACATTTCAACATGATTGATAAAGTTCTAAGACTTGGATATTGAGTGGTGGGGACGGGTAAGAGGAATCAGTGTTCCTGAACAGGTCATTTAGTGACATAGGCACATATTGGAAAGACATATTCTTGCCATTTAGCATAAGACAAAAATTCAGCAAGCTTGAGCAAGCAAGAGTGTCTGCTGTCAGATAGAGTATAGCTCTTTCAGTAACATTAGATTGAATTCTGGAGATAGTCCAAGCCTGATGGAGAGCTACATGAAAACCTGATTCACATTTGTTGTTTTCCATGCATGTCTGAAAAGCTGCTGAATCTGGTATCAATGGAACTACTGTATATTAAAAGAAAAAACAGCCAACCCTCTTCCGTTGAGATCGGACCATTCCTATTACCTTGATATTTTGTTCAATTGCATAAGATGCTCTGAGAAAAACAAAATAGTTTCCTTTTGTATATTGAAATTATCATATTAATTTTCTTTATAAAAACTAATGAAAGCATAGAATTTTTCTAGGGTTTGCATATAGCATTTTTAAATGAGATTTCCCTTATCTGCTGAGACTAGCATACATACTATGTAGAGTTAATGACAAATTAATCTGAAAGATTTTTTAAGAAAAATCTAGTTTGATTTAAAATTGGTATTCAATTTAAAACTTTTACAAACTGTAGTTTTATATTACCATGCTTACATCATTATTTCTCACATTCAGAATTCTATCAACATCCAAAAGCACATATATTGTGCATATATTCAATCACTTGTATATTACCATATATTTGGTAAAGTAATGTTTTTAGAGAGTTTACTTAATGAGTCTACTTTACTTCTTGGTATACTACAATATAAATTGTTAATGAGAGATAATTACTGTTTTAAGCAGTGCTGTGGTGTTATCTTTTTTGTTTTTTTTGTATGTACCTTTCAAAATACCAGTAACTTATACTTTTTACAGAGGAATTGATATGTGTTCATTGATGTACATTGAAGTTTTTAATTCTACTAATTCATATAGGTGTGAGCAGTCATAGGTCAAATCTACATATGACCCTCCCACTTCAAACCAAAAAAAATTTCATTGTGTTGTTATGCTACTGTGAATTGACGTGTTAAACTTTCCTTTTTAAATTTTTTGTTTTAATTTTAACAGCAACACCTGTTCACATATTCACATATCTTTGGCACCTACTTAAGGTGCATATGTTACTGATTGAAATTCAGTGTACAACAGGGAGGGAAAATAGTGAGGTGACAGGCATTGGAGAGGTACCTTACAATTTATTAAGTTATATTAACACCTCACTTCTCTTTCTTCAAAGTGAAACCACAACTATTGAGCCTACTTTTTTCCTTGTAAGATATATTGACTAATTCTGAACAAATCTTAGCTAATTCAGTACACATTAGTAGCTTATAACTTGAGTGGAAATGTTCTTGGTAATTTAAAGGCATACATACTAACAATTTCTATCTTTAAATATGTAATTACCATGGAGTAGGAAAAATTTTTGTCAACATGTTAACTAAATAAGAGTACAATAGATTTAATTTTAATTTTTTAAAAGTATTCTAATATCATCTACTCAACATGAGATTCACTTTAGCATTTATGTGTTTTGTTTAATAATTCATTGTCAACTGGATACCAAGTTAAAAATTTTCCTCTTTATTCCAAACTTACTCCATTGGGAAGTTATTGAGGAAGTTATCTCCTGTCAACATTGTGGACTAAAACTGTCATGCTCTTTATTTTCAAGGGAGACAGAAGAACTGATAAATATTTTAAGGGACTTTACTATAAAGTGCTCAAAAATGATATTTGCTTCAGAATATTTATTTGAATTGAGAAAGAACAAATATCAGATGATTTTTTTACTTCTACAGCATATATACACTTCAATGAAAACCTATAGTACAATATAATCTACAAAGAGGAATGCTGTAAGAGAAAGGACTTCAATTTCTGTATTGTCATACATTTTGACTCAGAGGGAGTGAATCGTTGCTTTAAGTTTCATCTCAAAAAGACCTTCAAGGTCTCAAACAGCTATCCTTGTTGACTGGTTGAAATTCACATGATAATTGCTATTAAAATCAATAACACACTTATTTTATGTGGGGCTTATGTTGGAGACATATCCTGAACCCCTTTCCTCACATAGTATTTTGGAGTGTTACAGCACAGTCTAGGAATGTTATCCCTTTCAATAGAAGCATCCTAACAAACTTGACCTCGGAATGATCCTGAAATTTACAAGCTAAATACAATAATTAAATTCTAATCTTGGGAACAAGACCAAAACTATATATATGATGCAGAGAAGGGAAAATTGCAGTTTCTTAGAAAATACTTGGTACATATGAAGTCAGATTTCAGCTGTGCTCACAATTATCGCTGTTTGACTTACAAATTACAGTTTATCACTGAATTTCAGGGTAGAGGTATTGGATAGTTCATCTCAGTATAATTCACGTACTATTCAATTTTCCTTGATTCTCTGTGGTTCAGGCTAATAACAATAAAAGAGTATCCGAGAGCTGTTTCCTCCTGTCGCCGCTCTCTCTTCTCTAATTCACTGGCTCCAACCAGATGTGCAACCATTTAGTTCCATCCTGGCACTAACGACCCGGAGTTGGTGCGGACCCTACAGCTTAGAACTCACGGCCGCCAGACTGTCCCATCTTCAGGTGTCAGTCCAGTGTCTTAGGCTCCCAGTGCTCCTGACCGACTGGCTCTAAATCAGGGATTCCCCTGAGTCCCTCCTCAGCTTCAGTAATTTGCCAAAACAGCTCACAGAGCTCAGGAAAAAATTTTACTTACATTTATTAGTTTATTGCAAATCATACAGATGAAACAGATGAAGAATACATGGAACAGTGTCTAGGTCTTGGGCACAGGGTATCATGGAGTTGGGGTGTACCACCTTCCCAGCACACGGATTCGCTCACCAACCCCAAAGCCCTCTGAACGCTGTCCTGCAAGGGATTTGTGGAGGTTTCTCAGGTAGTCTTGGCGGATTAAATCATTGGACATTTATGATTAACACAATCTCCCTCTCTCTTCTGGCACCCAGAGGATGGGGGTTGGGGCTGCAGGGTCTAGATTCTAATCAAGGAATTTCTCTGATAACTGGTCCCATTCTGAAGCCATCTAGGGGCCTGGCAAGGGTGCCTCCTTAGGACATAAGACAATTCTATCACGCTTATTGTTCAGGAAATTCCAAGCATTTTAAGATCTGGGAACAAAGGAACTGGGGGACAAAGACCACATATCTTTTTATGATGTCACAGTACCTATTATAAACCGAATAGGAAAATTATAAGCAAAAGAGAGTTCATTGAAATCACATTTAGCTTTCTCTATGATTTCTGACTTTAAGTCACTAATATTGAATATTGATTTTTGTATATGACAGACACTTGAGTATTTTTAAATGTCAAAGCCTCTGGGCATCAAGCCCAGTTTCCACCCTCCTCAAAATGAGACTAAGCTGACCATGTTTTCTATGTGCGACTTTGTCAGCTGGCACCTGTGATGCAAGCCACTGCCCCCTGTTCCCAAAAGGCTTTATTTTTTATGGCTCCAGTTCTCTCCAACCCTGAGAGGCGTCTTCTGTGTTCCCTGGAACTACCCTTCCATCAGTATCCGCCTTGCCTTCATATCTCAAACATTTCTCCATGTACTTCTTTCTCCTCGTGCCTTAGTAATACACTTGCCACACCCCGAGGACCTTGCACCTACAGGTGGTATCTCAAGTGGTAGCACTTTGTTCTCATACACCTTGGTCACAGCGATAGGGTTTCATTTTTCTATTGCTCCTCTTTGCCACATCCAAACTGTCACCCCTGCACTCTATTTAACGTTTATAGAGGACTCTTTCTTTTATTAATTTTTACCTTTCACACTCAGGCCACCTCATCCTCATTTACTGCACACATGGACAACCAGTTGCATTCTTCTCCAAATAATATTCAGCTAGAAGCCTGTGAGGTTTCGACACCAGGACTGGTCATCATCAAACTACTGAAATTTCCAGTCCACTGACCCCACTGTCTCTCATTCAGTCATTTCAATCTCTCCTTCTCCTTTCCTTCTTCTTCTTCTCCTCTTCCTCCTCCTCCCCCTTCTTCCTCTTCTTCCTCTTCTCTCTCTCCCCCCACCCCCTTATTACGGCCCCTGGTTCTGATAACACTCTTTCTTATATTTTAAATGTCCTATTCTTCTGGTTTAGTTTCTTTACTGCCATTTGATAATTAACTGGTCATATACCAGTTGCGTCTTCCATTTGGATCACATCATTTATGCATAAAATTTCAGGAGAGTCATGTTCATTGTGCTAACGAACATTTGTCTGGTGTTGGTATTGTGGCCCTTGCTTGTCTGTGTGTGCTTACGTTTGCCTGCACATCTTAGATTCTCCTAAAGTGCTCTCAGGCTCACTGTGATCACTGTAGGATTTTGCCCATTATTGTATACCATTGGGAGAATACAAGAAAGAGAAACTCAAAGACTTAATATTTGGCCTTGTCCATCAAAGTATTTAGTGATTTCAATATGTTCTCAGAAGCAGTTCCCACTAAAAAAAACTCATGGTCCAGGACTGAATTTTTTTTGCCTTTCATGCCTGAGCCCCACTCAGTCAAATGACTAAAAAGAAGTCCCTTGTTAAAATAAATTATCATAGCAAAGGAAAGCCTAAGAGATTAGACTGGATCTGGTTATAAAGAAAAAAAATGAAAGCAGCAGAAGGGATCCAATTCTAGGGGGACAAGGTGATCAAACAGTAGGGAAGGGGTTTGACGTGGAGCCTGGTTATCGCCTATACCCCCTGTTTCCACTGTCCACCCCAACCTTCTTTCCATGGGTCTCTCCCATCGTTCTGAAAGCCCTTTGGGATCCTTTAAATATAGGGAAAACCTAAACTGGCTCTGCCAAAAAAAAAAAAAGAAAGAAAAAAAAGAAAAAGAAACAGACAATAAATATAATTTGTCCAACATCATTCATAACACAAACACTTGCAATAAAAAGAGTGAGATACAGTGGAATGGCTTTAAACAATGAAATATGCTTTTGAAGGACTATGCATTTGTTCCAATTGAAAATTTAATGTGGCAAATAATTCTCTGGAGACATTTTAAGGCAGAAGTAATCTAGATTTCATATTTGTAAAAAATACCAAAATAATATTATAGCAGCCACAATACTGTTGTTTTGATACTTATTAACACTCTAGTATTCTGGCATAAAAGAGTAGCAGAAGCCAGGATCACCCCACCTGTAACTCTCTAGAGGGAAGAGTTTGTTCCAAACCATAGATTTAAATAGTCTGGTCTATTTAACAGTGTCCCTAGATAATGGGATAATGTCAGAATTTTAAGCGTAATAGCGCCAGCACCTTTTAGTCACCCCAGCCCAATTTTACCTTTCACCTCTCTTTCAAATGACAACCAATAGTGTTTCAAAATTCTTACACTAAATGTACTGAAGTTTAATGACAAGCAATCTTCTCCAGTGCTTATCTCTTCTTTAAGTGTTTAATTATAACAAAAACATAGTGTTTAATACAGATCTCTAATAATAAAGATCTTTAATAACATACAATGCATCCTTACACGAACAAGAGTTGTAATAATAAGCATGTGGCACACAGAAACTCTTCAGTAACATGAGGAAATTCAAATTTTGGATGAACAAGGAAGGAAAAGGCACTCAAGTGCACATATATCTAGGACACACACATAGTAATTATAACAGGTTTCTTGTCAAGGGGGCCAGAAGCTACACAAAACTGCCAGACTTGAAAGGGCCAAGCACTAGGACAGCAGCTCAAAACTGGGAAAGAGAGGCTTTCCCCGAAAAGGATGGAGACTTTTTTTCCGACCAGCAGAAGGGGGAGAAGGACAGCAGGTCGGAAACAACCGGATGCTACTTAAAGTATTCACACAAAGAAAGAAAGTAAACTTTCTACTTTTCTATCTGAAGCCTATAGTTCAGATATAAAAAAATTGACAAAAAACCCCAAAATACCAATGTCACTCAGAAATAGGCTATTCCTATTAAGAATATTATAATATTCCTAAATATTATTAAATAACATCCAGCAGTGCATTAAAAGAATTAGTCACTGGTCAATTAGGAGTCAGCCCAGGAGTCCAAACCAATTCAGTGTTTAACAATTCATTAATAATATTCAGCGTATTAATAACTCAAAGGAGAAAAAAATAAATGACTTTAACATACGCTGATATGACATTTGAAAAAATGTTGGTACCTATTTTTGATTAAAAATGCTTAGAGAAATAGAAATATATAGAAATTTTTTTCACATAAAAAATATGTATGCCAACTAAAATACTAAACAAAGTCAGAAATCTATCAGTAATGCCCACTATTGTTGGCAGTTTTTAATGCTAATTAAGAAATGTGAAATTTTGGTACAAAGGGGAAAATATTATTTCATCCATTTATTACACAAATTTTAATTGACAGCCTCGCAAATGCCAGCCGTATATTAAGGCTCTTAGGATATACTGCCACATAAACATGGACTGGCTGCACTTTTGGAGTTTTCGTTCAAGTAGAGTAGATTATTTGCAGATTATATTTTGATCACATACCTGGGGAGGAGCAAGATGTTAGCCAAGATAATTGAATAAAAACATTCCAGTTAAAGAAATAAAATTAAATAACTGTGTATATAGAAAAACAATACAGAACACTTCTTTAAAGAAAATGATAACTACAAGTATGAGAAGTAATGTCTTTTTAAAAGGGAGACAACCCTTATTCTTGTATAGGAAGACTACTGAAATGATATAAATTCACCTTAAAATAATCTATGAAGTAAATAAGCTCCTGTTGTGTATTGAAGTATAGCTTTTTAAAAATTTCATATTTCATCCAGAAATATAAAATCTGAGGCTTGGATGGAAAATGCTAGGGGAAGGAAATATTCATATCAGGTTTCTAATTATTTTTATAAAACTACAATAATTTAAGTAATGTGCTACCAGTAAAAGAACAGTGCAGAATAATCAATAAACACATCGAAGCCTTTATTGGAATTCACTGTAGGAGATGGCACTGCAAATCACTGAGGATATCATGATTATTCAGTCACTGATGCTTTGAACAGTGACATATCCATTTTAAAAAGTTGTATTTCTACATGAAATTTAACATTGGAATTAATTTCAGATGATGTAAAAGTTTAAGTGTTTTTTAAAAAGATGCAACCATAGAAGTAATGAGATGTAACTGAATATTATGATGATCATGGATTAGGAAAGAATTTCCTAAGCCTGACACAACCTAGAAATTAAAAAGGAACAGGGTCATTGTTACTACATCCTAAACTAAAATGTCTACATGAACAAAGAAACTCCCAAAATATTAATAAAAAATATATCCAGAGCATATAGCACATAAAGTAAGCTTACATCCTTCAAATAAAAAGAGCTCTTACATATTAATGTGATGAAGAAGAAAACATTTATTAAGTGGGCAAAGGCTATGCATAGGCAACTCATGGAACAGGAGATACAAATACCCAACATTAAGTAAAATATGTTCAGTTTCACTGAACAAATGAAAATTAAAATAACCAAGAAATGTAACTCTACCTATTCAACTAGCGAAAGACAAAATGACTGGCACCATCCAGTGAGAATGAGAGTGAGGGACCGGGGTGTTTCGTATGGTGCTGCTTGTTTTGTGAATGACTTCAGTGCAGCCTTTTGGGGGGCACTTTGTTGCATATATCAATATTTTAATTGTTAACACCCTCTTAAATATAAATTCCAATTTTAGGAGTAAGTATCATAAGAGAAAACGGTATGTAATGCATGCTTAGTTGTGTACGCACTGAATTTATGTTCTTTTAAATGCAGAAATTTTGGAAAAACCTACATTTTCATCTTTCGGGATTGGTTAAATAAGTTTGCTACAATGCATATACTGAAATATGACTTAGTGGTTAAAAGTAATAAAGCAGGTCTACATATTCTGTTTTGGAAGGGGTTTATGATAGATAACTAAATGAAATGGTAATAAGATGTTCTCTATTATATAATCTATCTACTGTAATTCATTTGGATAGGGGATGTATATCTGTACATTCAGAGACATTTTCATAAGCCTGTACTTCAGATTGGTAACAGTTCTTAGCCCTAAGAATTAGATCCAGAGGGAGAGAGCAGACCAGGGAGAGGCAAGCATCATGTGTCCTACTCTATCTCCTTCTGCAGTGTCTCAAAGTTTTTATTTTATTTTGGGAGCATGTATCCCTTTTAAATTAAAAAAGAAAACAACAACAAAAACCCTATAAAGATTTAACAGTTCTTTGCTGAAGAAAATCTGAAAATAGAACTCTGAGTTTTCCATGTTTTCTTATTCTCTTTGAGAAAAAATTCTTTCGTTTGTACTGGCATGTTAGATTCCTAGCAAAAGTTAACTTTATGAACAAGTTAATAATCTACATTTTGAATTATTTATATGCACTTTGAAGCTTTAAGCCAGCGAGGGCAGCTTCTTATTTTCTTCCCCTTCAGATCAGTATCCTTCCTCTGACACCACATATTGACAGAGCAGAGAGAATGTTAGGCTTCAGGTGGAGGGTATGCTGTGCTCTCTTATCTATTACTGTTCACATGATAACCACGAAAGGCAAAATAAGTGAATTCAGCCGACGAGTGTTTAGCCATTCCAAGGCTTAATAGCCATGCAGTATAGAAAAGTAAATTTGTAGATATTTATAGGAAGGGTTTTTGATTAAAGCTTTTTTTCCTTCCATTTTGGCACAGGTTGAAGGGTGTGCTTCACCTCCTACCTACCTCGTCCACCCACCTTAGATGCTCGTTTGCTCCTTGGGGAAATTGGGGATTTGATTTTAAGTCCTTAAGATGACTGACTGTCTCTGCTCCTGGTTCCTATTCCGTCTAGAAGTCTATTTTAATTCCAGTGTAACCCGAGAAACTTGTTTGTTGCAAGAAGGAAATACAGAATTTATTTTGGCCAGTTCCCACAGAGTTAGCTCCAAAGAGCACTCATAGGGATCCAGTCCCCTGAAGCGATTCTTGTTTCCTTGCAGTCCTCCTGACCAGAGACCTAGAATGAGCATCATGCCAGACCAGAAGTGCAGCCCAGGCCAGGTCGGAATCTCATAGTTTCCTAAAAAAGAATGTACTTGTACCCATTGTATTGCTGATATTTGTCTGAGGTACAGTAGCTATGTGATTTCCTATTTTCTAAACTGTGGCCCTAATCTACTGAGTTACGTTTTGCCTTTGTGCTAAGCAGACATCAGTAAAGCAGTTTTTAATGTTTTCTAAACATTCTCATTGTACATTCATCACTGTTCTGTCAAATATCTGGCACATTATTTGACCCAAAATCTGGCAGGTGTGAGTGGCATTGGTTTGAGTTATTTCCTTTATCAGCCCTTGCCAGAGGTGTGATGCTGTGAGAACCATTAAACCATGTCCCATCTGTTCCTTGTATTTCAAAAACTCATTCTTCAAGGAGTATGACCCAGACCTTCCAAGGCTGGAAAAAGAAGTCAATGCTGTACTTCAAACATGATTAGGAGGCAATAAAAACACTAGTTGAAACAAGGGAGCTGAAGCGATGTTACCCAGCATGGCATCGCATTTTGTCATGCATATTCTTCTGTTTTTGGTTTTGGAAACTAACCTGTTGGTGGACTTGTGGCTTCCAGGACGAAAGAGAAGACAGACCCACAGGCAGGAAGGAATGAGTTCTCTTTTCGCAGCATGCCTTGTTACTGTGGTCACACAGCAGATGCAGCCCGCTCCATCAACACATTTCTAGCTCCTGATAAGCATTTGGATATTGCAAAGACAGCTAAGATTTTATCTTCCATGACCTAAGAGCCTTAAGTTGCAGGGAAGTAATATGAAACAACACTCTCCTGATCAAATTTCCTTTTTTTTTTCTTTCCATTTCCTTACCTGAAAACCCCTAACAGTTGTTTTAGTGCAGAGATCATTTGATGGGTTTATCTTGAAGGAAGAATAATGTGACAAAGCCATGTGTGTTTTCTTTCTCATTTCTGAAGATCCTGGAAAACCCTCAAACTGTGAAATTTTATGTTCAGGCAAAAACTACCAGGAAATGAGAACAGTCATGTTATAAGAGTAGCATACTAATACTGAAGGAGTAGGGAGCAGGACCACATGGAAGATGTAAGAGGGGGGCGGGTATCGGACTGCGCAGGCTGCCATAACAAAATAACATAAACTAGGTGAATTAAACAACAGAAATTTATTCTCTCATTGTTCTGGAGGCCAGAAGTTCAAGATCTAGGTGTTGGCAGGTCAGGTTTCTCTTGAGGCCTCTCTTCTTTGGCTTGAAGACAGCTGCCTGCTTGCCATGTTCTTACATGGTCTTCCCTCCGTGCATGCACATGCCTGGTGTCTCCTCTTTTCTTCTAAGGACATCACTCACATTGGATTAGGGCTCCACTTTAAGGACCTCATTTTACCTTACTCACCTCTTTAAAGAGTCCATCTCCAAATATGGCTATATTTAGATACTGGGGGTTGGGACCTAAACATATGAAGGGGGGGGACAATTCAGCACATAACAGGCAGTGAGAGAACATGATCCAATAAGAAGGTATAGAAACAGAACAAATAGTTAAAGATACACTCTCTATCTTTTCCTTCCACCGTATAGTTTTAATTTTTTGTTGTAAATTTGGGGACTTGGATAATTGAATAACTGGCTACATGACCTTAGTTGGGCCCATACATTTCACCCTGCTTTATTTTCCATGTGGATAGAAGGCATTAAACAACATCTGCTTAGTCAATTTACAGAGACTCAATGAAATAATAGATGAAGAATTTCTTTGAAATGGTTAAAAAGAAACTATTCAGTTGAAAAGCGATAATATTTTATATACCAAACTAATGTTTACCCAGCACCTAGCATGTGATCAGGAGCTGAAAAATGTCCATTGACCAACAGTGACAGTGTAAACAAGGCACCACATTTTTAAGGAGAGTGTAACTTTAAGATGATACTTTTGAAATTCAATTTCCAATATTGTGCAGGAAGGAGAAATGACAGAAACAGGGTGGCAAACTGGAATGTTGTTAATAGTGCACCCAACATGATCCAATTATGGCTGGTCCAAAGACAGAAAATAGAAGGTTAAGGAATAATTTACAGATAAGTATAAAAAAGGAGACTAAATAAACTGGCCACCCTTGCAATGTCTAAGGCAAGTTTCTTCCATATGGAATAAAGAAGTATGTTTTTACAGGATTTGCTCAGTGATTATGCAATGTCCGATATATTGCTTTGTCTGCAAGTTTATTCTATAGAATAGTGATCTTTACTCTCAGAACTTTCATGGAATTATTTTCCAGTTTTCTTCCTCTCATTGTTACTCTCCATTGCCTCTAGTTACACCCCGTATAACTCCACCGTGGAGGCTGAAGTGCTCTCTGTTCTCCTTATCACTCAGCTTTTCCCGCCTCTCCTTGTCGCCACCACCAACGGTCGCTTCTTGTATATTTCCCCACACATTGTCTTATTTCTTCCACATTTTTATAATTTCTTTCTTGTGCTGAAAATGGGCCTGGGGTAGCTTTCTGGGCCTCATCAAGTGGGTTTGGTAGATTGTTTGAAAAACTGGCTATCTTATTATCCTTCCTATAAACATTTTCTTACAAGGTTATTTGGCAGTTCTTTCAAAACATTGAGAGATAGATTCTATTCTCCTACCCCTTTAATCTAGGCTGGCCTTGTGATTTGCTCTAGTCAACAGAATGTGACAGAAGTGGCAGTGTGTGCAGATTCCAAGTCCAGTCCTCAAGGGAGTCTTGGTTATCTGCTCCATTGCAAAATTCTGACTCACCAACATGTGGGCTGACTTGCTGGAGGATAAGACCTTACGCTGTAGGAATGAGTCATCCCCGCCGATTGCAGTGTATCTACTCAAGTCAGCAGAGCCCAGAAGAACCAGCCAGTTGAGCTCAGCCCAAATTGCTGGTCCACAGAATCCAGAGCTAAGTAAGTACAATTTGAGATGGTTTGTTATGTAGCAAGAACTATTACCATGAGCTACTTGGGAAGTTTGTGAAGTCTCCTTTCCTCTTCTTCTACTAGAAATATTTGTAGTGGTTTGATGCAATTCGTATCAGTGTGCTACTGAATAAAGAATAGAAAATAAAACAGTCTCTTAAAGATGTTCTAAATTAATTAATTTTATAATACTTTAACATAAAAATATATTCTTTATTAGTGATATTTGGAACATTTCAGTATTCTTAAATAGACCAAAGCAAAAAGTCCAGAAGGCCCACTTAACTTCACTGTTCCTTACGTCTCTTGTGAGTTCAAATACAAAGAGAATCTAGCAGGGAACAGAATCCAGAAAATGCTAATTTTCTTGATGCTGTCAAGGAGAGAACATTGGCTTAGTGCCATTGCTGCTTTGGGGTCATAGCCAACCTGGGAATGAACAGCTGTTGTTATTCAGAAAAATTCAGACAATAATTCAGAAAAAAAATTGAGAGGAAAAATGGGGAAAAAGCAAGCTAAATCAGAATAACATTTGAGGCTATGAAAAAAAATCTGATGATTCCAGAAGTGTTTAATATCCCTTCAGATATAGTTAGGTAGTGTGGGGAAGCAGGATTTGTAACGTCCCTAGCAAGGCATTTGGGAGGCAACATGGCATAGTGAAAGAATAGGAAACTTGGAGTCAAGAAAAGTAAATTCTGGTTTTGGTTAAGGCAATAATTTTCATGTGTTCTCATACATATAGAAACAAATACCTTTTAGTTCTGTTAATGAATCTATAATGAACATCATTTTAAACATATTGATATCTTATATTCCATATCTAACGTTTTTCCCCGTTTATTCTATTTTATAAAGAAGTAGTTCTCAAAGCATGGTCTGAGTCCCGGGGGCCCCAGAGACCAGCAACAACTAGAGAAAGATAGCTGTCTTCCATGAGGCTGGACATTGAGACACTTGAAAATATTTAAAATAATTATTTTAAAATAATTTTTTAAAAAATACATTCTAATAGTCTCAGTCTTTTAGTTTGCTTTCAAAAGACCTATTTTGCTGAATGTAATTCTTGATATGTTTGGACTTCGGTCTAACATTTTGTTATTTAATTTATATTTTTTTCCTCTGTTATGTGTTCCTCTATTTCTCCTTTCTTGCCTTATGTGGGTTATTTGATGAATATTTTTATTTTCACTCTATTTTTCTATAGAATTTTAGTGATTGCTCTAGAGATTATATTATGTATATCACAATTAACTTTTGTAACTATAATTATATGCATACATAAATACCATTATAATTAGTTTTTTTCAGTCAACTTAAAAATGAGTAGTCTACCACTTTAAGTAGAACATAGAAACTTACGGTTTATGTTCCTTTCCCCCCTTGCCCATATGATATAATAGTCATATGCATTGCATCTACATACATTGAAAACCATATCAGACAATGTTGTAATTGTTGCTTTTTACTCTCAAACACATTTTAAAGAACTCAGGAGAAGAAGAGTGTGCTATATTTATCTTGTTTTACGTTCTGTTGTGATTCCTTTATTCCTACCTTTCAAATTTTCCTCTGGTATCATATCTTTCTCTCTGAGGAACTTTCATGAGCAATTCTCTTAGCTTTGGTTGGCTGGCAACAAATGCTCTTCATTTTCTTTCAACTGTTGATGTCTTTATATCACTTTAATTTCCAAAAGATACTTTTGCCTGATATAAAATTCTGGGTGAGCCTATTTTTTTATCCCAGCACTTTAAAAATGTTCTTTCAGCCTCCATTTTGTCCTTATCAGAAATATAATCATTCAAATAATTGTTGACCCATTAGTAATGTAGTATTTTTATCTGGTTTCTTTCATGAATTTTTCTTTGTCATTTGTTTTGAAGCATTTAATTGTGATATGTCTGTGCATGGATTTATTTTGCTTAGGGTTTGTTGTGCTCCTTGAATTTGTAGGTTTATTTCTTTCTCCATTTGAACAGTTTTAGCTACTATTTCCTCAAATATTTCCCAGAATAATTCTCTTTTTCTCTTCTTTTGTGTCTCCAATCATACAAATTTTAAAGCTTTTTGCATTGTACAAGTCCCTGAGACTCTGGTCATTAATTTTTAAATATCTTTCCCTCTTTATCATTCATACTGGATAATTACCATTATTCTACCTTCAAATTCACTCTTTGTTTTATAATTTTTGTTCCATTATTGAGTCTATCTGGTGAGTTTTAAACTTTGATTATTAATTTTTAAGTTCTAAAATTATCGGGTCTTTATATATACCTTTTATTTCTTTGGTAAGACTGTTCTCTTTCCACTCATTTGAATGTGTTTAACCTTACATCTTGGAGGATTTTTATAATAGTTGCATACAATCTTCTCTCAATAATTCTCACATCTGTGCCATCTCAGTTTAGCATCTGTTTGTTGCCTTTTCACACAAGTTAACATTTTCCTGGTTCTTTATATGCCATGCAATTCTGGATTATATCCTGGATGTTTTGAATATTATGCTAGGATTTTCTGGGTCTTGTTTAAGTCTTCTGGAGAATGTTGGTATTTTTGTTTTAGCAAGCAATTGACCTGGTTGATTTCTGGTTGGAAGTTCTGATGGGCCTTATGGGAATTATGGTTTCAGTATGACTTCCTTTCTCAGTTCCTTTGCGGGATTATGTGGACCTGTCCTATGTGTATGCCATCCTGTAGCTGAGTCCTGGGTGGTGATCTATCTAGCAGGTCAGTCTTCAAAGTCAATAGTATGCTATTATGTGTCAAAGCTATACATGTGCATCAGAAGTAGTCTTTGGAGTCTAGAAACTACTTTTTTCTCTGTGTGACCTCCCTAGAACTTTTTTGGCTCTTCTTTTAAGTTCGGCCAGAAAGCTAGGGTTTTATTTTCCTAGTTCTGTCATGTGCTTCCTAGAATTGTGAACAGTCCCTGGGCCTTGATACAGCAAGATAAGAGAGAGATAAAAAGTCACAGGTGCTTGCCCACTCTCCTGGGACCTAATCTCCCCTGATTTGTAAGGAAGTGCCCGCATCCTCATTGCATGCCCCTTAGCTATCATTGCTGCTGTTACTTCTACTGCCACCATCGATAGCACTGGATTGCTTGAGGACTAGGGAAGAAGATAGAGGAGAAAAAAAAAGCAATAACACAGGGGATTTTATCCCACTCCCTCTAACCATGAGAACCTCCCTTTTCCATCTCGCAAGCCAAAATGTGAACACTTCTCCAGGAACTCGCTCCGTCTGCTAGAGCACACACTCCTGGGTTTCAGGTCACACTGAGGCCAGGTCTGGAAATACCAGGGGCAAACCAGGTAAGGCCCCTGGTGGCACAGTGGCACTTAGGGTTCTGCTCTTCTTTCCCAGTTTTCCTGCTACTGTTTATTTTTCAGAGTTCTTAAATAGCTGCTCATGCATTCTGTCCATGTTTTATAGATGTATTCAGTGGAGGGATGTGTTTATTTCATGTTACCAGACACCAAAACCTTAATCACATTTTTTTTGCAATCTTATGAAAATTCTGAAATGCTCAAGGTAAATCTTTAAAGCTGGTTTTAGGGAACCATGATGGTTGGACTTCAATTTACTCCCATGACTTCTATTTCCATTTGTGTCTTTTATTGTACTTGTTATCACTAATATCTCTATACTGGCTCAGGAGGAGCTGCCCTTGCCTAAGGGAAGTTCATACTTCCCTTGATTTTTTTAATAGTGCCCTTGAGACACAACTGGAATGTTGAAATAAAATTGCATTAAAAGTACATGGTCAAAATAATAAGAAGCCAAGACTGGGAGAAAATTTTTGCAAAAGATGCATCTGAGAAGGGACTATTATCCAAAATATACAAAGAACTCTTAAAATTCCACAGTAGGAAACAACCCATTTTTAAAAAATGGGCTGAAGATCTTAACAGACACCTTACTAAAGAAGATAGACACATGGCAAACACGCATATAAAGAGATTGTCCACGTCACATATCATTAGGAGTATGGAAATTAGAACCATAATGAGATGCCTATTAGAATTACCAAAATCCAAAACACTGAAAACACTAAATGCTGGTGAAGATGTGGAGCAAAAGGAACTCTCATCGAATGTTCTGGCAATACAAAATGACACAGGCACTAAGGAAGAAGTTTAGCATTTTCATACAAAAGTGTACATATTCTTACCATCTAACCCAGCAAAGAAATTGAAAATGTATGTCCACATAAAAACCTGCACATAGATATTTATAGCAGCTTCATTTACAATTGCCAAAACTTGGAAGTAACCAAGATATCCTCCAGTAGGTAAATAAATACACTGTAGTACCCCTAGACAATGGAATATTATTCAGCCCTAAGAAGAAATGACCCATCAAGCCATGAAAAGACATGGAGAAACCTTAAATGCAATATTATTAAGTGAAAGAAGCCAATCTAAAATGGCTACATAGTGTGTGATCCCAACTATAAGATTCTGGGGAAAAGGGAAAACTACAGAAACAGTAAAAAAGATCAGTGGTTGCCAGGACATGCGAGAGAGAGGGATGAACAGACAGAGCACCTAGGATTTCTATGACAGTGAAGATGTTCTGTATGATATTAAGATGATGGATACATGTAATCCAAATGTGTGTCAAACCTATAGAATATGTAACATCAACAGTGAACTCTCATGGAAACTATAGATGTTGCATGACTATGATATATCAATAGGTTCATCAACTGTAACAAATATACCAGTCTGACAGGAATGCTAATAATGGTAGAGGCTGTGTGTGTGGAGGCAGGGGTATATGTGAAATCTCTGTACCTGCCTATTAATTTTGCTGTGAATCTAAAAGTATTCTAAAAACATAAAGTCTTTTAAAAAAGGAATAAATTTCTGGCATATGCTGCAACATGGATGAAACTTGAAGACATTATGTTAAGTCAAATAACCCAGACACAAAAGGAAAAATATTGTATGATTTTACTTACCTGAAGTACCTAGCGTAGTCAAAGTCATAAAGACAGAAATTAGAGCAGTGGCTACCGGACACTGGAGGGAGGAAGGATCAGGGAATCAATGTTTAATGGGTGCAGAGTTTCAGTATAGAATGATAAGTAAGTTCTGGAGACAGACAGCATAAAAAATATCATTGTACTTTATGCCACTGAACTGCACAATTAAAATTGGTTTAAAAGGTAAATTTTTGTTATGTATACTTTACCAGAATGAAAAAATAAAATAAAAATATTTAAATTTTTTAAAAAGTGCATTGGTAAATGAAGAAAGTAGGGTGAGAGTAATATGAAATTAGATCATGGGTTGGCCAACTATGGCCTGCCCATGAGCAAAATCCAGCCATACCAGTTGACTTATTTATTGTCTATAACTGCTTTTATACCATAACAGCAGAGTGGGATAGTTGTGAGACTGTCTGGGCTTCAATGCCTAAAGTCTTTACTCTCTGACCTTTATAGAAAATGTTTGACAGGCATTGAACTGGATGATCTGAACTGGTCATCTTGGGATTCCCTACAAAGCATCTTTCGGTTGCACTTCAAGCCAGACCTCCCATCTTTGAATGGGAGCATATCTCCTGTAGATACAATCCTCCAGAGTAATGAGAAGTCCTTCACTTCTCCTTCTAAAATTCTAATTCCATTACTTTAACTATTGCTGATAACTATTATTTTTCCAGGTGTTTTGTTAGGCACTTAGATACACTGCTAAAAAGATGGATGTCTTTCCTGCCCTCATGGAGTTGTAATGTAAATCAGGTTTTTGTAGATAGTTGAAGGCAATCTGTCCCTAACAGCCCCTTATTGATCCTAAATCTATTTTATTGGGTACCATAGATCAAATATAGCATCTGTTCTACATGATAGCATATCTGCTGAGAAAATATTTCTCATATTTCCTTAGAATCTTCTCTTTTCCTGGTTAAACAGTCACCCTTTTCATTTGTGATCAAGAACTGATAATAATAATGCAAGTTAAGTCACAGGTGTATATGCATCCTGTATCATTTTTACATTATATGCAAAATGTTATCCAGAAAGTACATCTAGTTTGTTGATATGTTTGCCCAGACAGACATAAAGGATTATCCCTGATAACAAATAAAGAACTCTTGTAGTTTCAGAACTTGAGGGACATTTTCCAATATAAATGTGGCATTTCCATTTACTTTATAGGGAATAAATTCCTGACAGCTTCTAAAAAGAAGTGGACCTAAAGTAAAATTATTCAAATGCAAAATTAATTATTTTTAAATGAAGAGGAAGTTTATTTATCACTGTTGAGCAGCACAAGCATTGAGTTAAATTCTTTCAGCTAAGTGATTCATCTTATCCCATGAACTCTACTTTAGTGAATATTGGTATTTTACAGATTTTTATGGATTGCTCTTGCCTGTCATTTCCCTTAACCATAAAATAACAGTATTCTTGTAGAAAATTTTGACAATACAAATCAAGAACAAGTTAATATACATTTTAATTGCAGACATGTTATAAAGCGATATTTATAGAAAATTGTCATGGATTCTTTATTGTTGTCGTTAAATGTAAAAAAAAATGTGTACTAGGAAAGTCTAGAAACCATTTTGTTGAAGTGTTGGATTCTAGATTTAGTGGGACTATGATTTATTTAATGGTTCAAGGGTTACAAAAATGCCAACTGAAATCTGGGTTGGTAATAACTCAGTGTCAAGTAAAATTCTGACTAAAAAAGAACATGAGGAAACAGCTGGAAGGCACCCTCTCTAAATATGCCTCATGTTGTTTATAGTGGCCTTCAGAGGTGTCTGGTTCTAGATGGAGAAATTTTTCAGGACTATAAGTATTTTTTGATAACTGTAAAGTTTGATTTTATGGTCCATGGTTCCAAGAGAAAACAAAAATTTGCTCAATAATGTAAATAAAACAAAACATTTGGTGCAAAGTCTCTTTAATATTTTCATTTTGTGACTTCTTCAGGAATGCTTAGCACTCTTACATGTTCCATTTGAACCCCATATATCCAGAGACAGATGTAAACATTTCCAGATTTTTGAGACATGAGAATGACATAGATTGTTTCCACATTTCAATTTATCAATGTATAGTTATCAGCTCATTTGCACTAATTTACAGATGACCATGTTTCTCTTTTAATAATCTTTGACCATTTATTTAGTGGGTTTTACTATTGATGGTCCAAGAGAATTAATCAGAAATATGTAGCTTTATACTTTAAATGCATTTATTTATTTATTTTACAATGAATATTCAGTATGTAACAGCTCTAATATTTAGGTAAGTTCCAGAAATATATGGAATTATAAAAGTAGGAATCACATCTAACAATTTTCTTACCCCCCACCAAAAAATTAAAAAAAAACATGGAGGAATGGATGTAATACAAATATGAGAATAAAGGAGCATTCAAAATGGGGTTGGCACACTCTCAGCTATGTTATCTAAAATATATGAGCTGAGGGAGAGAAGGAGGGAGAGGGCAAGGGAAAGTGGTGGGGGGTAGGCAGAGACAAATGTATTTGAAAAAATAAATAAAAATAAAAAATAAAATAAAATAAAATATATGCTTTTCAGAGATAATGACAATGCAACTCTTCATTCTTCCTTTTGGTTCAGGTGTCCAGAAAGCTCAGAGGCAAATTGTACAATTGAGTTAATTTTGCCATTCAGGTTACCTTTATTCTTATCTTTTTCTTCTATTTTATTTGCAGATTGCTTCTTCCACCATATTATCATGCTTGTTACCGTGCCTTTTTTATAAGTTGCTTTAAGTCATTGTGTAAAGAATAAGGTTTAGACAAATTCAGTGCTGAAAACAAACAATGTGGTGTCATCACAAGATTATAATTTGGAGGCTTTGAGCACAACTATTCAGGTTGTTACTTTGAGAAATATTGCTAGCTACCCTTATAAATTTTATCAAGACTGAAGTTCTCTCTTCAGACAAATAAAAACAGGAACTGATAGTACAAAATACAACTGTGAAGGATGATTGCAGAGCATTTATAAAATTTTCTCTGAAATAACACAAATGCTGGCCAAACAGAAAGTACCAAAGCAAAATTTTATGACCCTGTTGGTTCCTTGCCTGATTTAATTACCTGGGAAAGAATCTATTCATCAGTGAGTGACCAGAAATAGGACAATGGCAAGTGAATGGTAGTAAAACAAAGGATAAGGTAATTACGTAATTCATTCCAACATTTTTTATAATGCCTCCTTCTTTTGCCCCTTAGGACATAAACAATGACAATGTAATATCATGAACTCAATTAAAATAGCAGGGTAGCAAGGTAGTTTTATGGCCTTTATAGTCAAAATGATAAGGATTCAAATCTTGGTCTGTCTCTTTTCTTTTGACCCTGAGAATTTTTCAAGCTTTAAATGTAAATTTTCTCACTGTAAAATAGAAATAACAATATTACCTACCTTTGTAAAATTGTTATGAGAATTAAATGAGGTGATAGACAGATAGTCTCACTATCCCTCTTATAAGTGGTCAATAATATTAGCAGCAATCATCATTGTTCATAAATATCAAAAGGCATACCTTTTATTTTTTTTTATTTTAGTGGAACCTAAATATGTCATTTTGGGGCACAAATTGGAAGGAAAAAATGAACAGTTCCACATGATGAATAGCCAGGATGACTGCATTTCAGTTCTTTTGACCAAGGGACCATGCAGGTCACAGGTTGATTGCCTTGTTTGTGTTATACTCACCGGGGACAATCAGAGCAACTGATTAAAATACTGCCCCTGAATTTAATAGACAACATGGCCACCAGGAAGCAGGGTCTTACTTCTCCTCAAGTTAGAGCTCTGAGAACAATCTAATGTCTTTAAAATCACACAGTATCTGGCAACAGTGTCTGCAAAAAATAATTCCAATAATTTACCAAAAACTATTTTAAGAGGATATATTTTCTTTATATTTTGACATGCCCACTATTTTTCTGTAACCAGCCAGAGGGCCAGAATATCCTTTTTATTCCAAAATTATTTGGTTCTTATATTTGCCCCATTTTATAATCACCCAAATATCCTTTCACATCCTCCTGGGAGTCCCTTTCTTTCTCTGCATGCTTCCTCCTGACCCCTCCTTATCAGCATCTCTGATCCTGTGAATGCAAGGTAAGGAGCTAGAGTTACTCTCTTACATTTCTAAAAGCAAATGTAATAATCGTCCTTGCTCGAGCTTCCTGGCCAATATCCTTTCTGCAAGAAATGTTCTTGTTTGAGCTCATAGGTGAGCCACTTCTGAACGTTCACTCGTTGACCCATTTTACCTTCACAGTCATTATTCTGCCTTATCATTCATCTTGCTAAAAAGCATCTGTGGAGAACTGGAGTAGGAAAGATACAATATAAAACTTAACATTATTCTTTCTAGAAAGATAACTAATTACAATTTCACAGAAAATGAATATCCAGCAGCTAAGAATAGAGAAAAAAAGAAAAGATTGGAAAGATTTATTGAGTGGAGAAAACACTTAGAAACCTTCCTTTAAAATTTTCTTAAAAAGCTTTAAGTTCTTTGACACAATAAATTATGACAAACCAGGTCCACCAATTAAATAAAATTTTCCATGACAAAGCCACAGATTACTAAAGTGCAGAATAACTCAGCTATTGACAGAAAGCTATGACTCAGGTGTATGTTTTCCCGAGTCAAAAGGAGAGAAAAATCTATGTTGGTGTCAGTAGTTAGCTCAGAGTTGTGTTTAATACTGAGGGGTATTTGCTTGTGATATCCGATGGGCTGGGGAAGGCAAACTCAGGGAATTTGATTTAACTGTGGCCCAAAGCCAGAGGCAACAGAGAGAATGACCTGTGGGAAAATAGGTGCTTTATTGAGGTTCCAGAGTCTAAGGAAATGTTATGTTATAGAACCTACATTGATCTAAAGAAACTTTTTAGTCAAAAATCAACACTTCCTATTTCTTTCTCATAGTTTCATGTTAAAATAAAGGAAATTTGCTTTAGAGACAGCAAGATGCAAAGGAAGAAGTGCAGCAGGAGAAAAAAAATGAAAGAAGAAGGGGTTAAGGGGTAGGCATTGATTTTCCTCTTTTAGGAACTTTGTTCATTTAGCCAACATGAAGTAGCTCCTTCAATATGAAGAAAAAATTAGAGAATGCTCATCCTGGGTTCGGAGCTTGATTTGCCAAAATGTTGTCTTTAAAAGTAACATTTTAAATTGTAGAATATACAGTAACTTGAATTATAATAGTAATTTTATATTAGAGATTCTAGGATGCTATACTCTATTGATGGTTAAGAATCATAAACAGTTAATTTCATTAGTTATTCATATTTAAATATTAATTTCTAATTTCTTGAAAAGTCAGTCTTTGTAGTTAGAGTACTCCCTCCAACCCCAACAATTTCTCTTTCCAAAAACCTATTGATTAGTTTAGCAAGGTAAAGTTCTGTTCTTGCTTTAGTGTGTTATCAAAAATTATCGTAGTTTCTATCAGATTATATTTTGCTATTCTAAATTCCCTTATCTAGTTGAAGAGAAAATATACCTTTTTAAAGTTGTCTTATGCTTAGTTTTTCTTGTTTTCTTGTCAAGAAGTGTGTGCTTCCATCTCCCGTCTGGTTCTATGAGGACACTCAGCTTTATATCTCTTGGTATAAAGAGTAATTAAGAACCTCTTCCCTCTTCTACTTTTAGGCAGACGTAATCTAATCTGTGATATGTGACAAGACCAGTGAGTCTCACCCACTCTCCCGCCTTCCGTCCTGCCCCTCTCAGCTGCCACCCTCTTGGCACTCTGTTTCTTTCAGGAAGTAACCATGGGAGCCAAGTCTCCACGCTGCACTCGTTCAATGCATGTGTAGGTCCAGACTGCAGAGATGTGCTCACATCTTCAAGCAAAACTCACACTCAACACTTCCTCTCACTCTTCTCTCTCACTGTATTTTATGTTCGTCAGAGGATATCTGACTATAAAACTTCCTCATGGGCCAGAAAGAAAGGAAGGCTGTACTGACAAGATGAAGGTGAATAGAAGGCCCAGAAATGGACTGAACAAAATAAATGCAGAGAATGCCATTCCATCTTATGGATGTGCTATTTTCTTCTAGCCTTTTAGATGCAGCAACTTCTGGCAGGTACAGGTGAGTCCATGCCTGCAGAGTCCAGGCGATGCATGGACAAGCCACACCATTGATAAATCATGCTTAGAGCACTCGCACTACAACCAGTTGGGTCACCTGAAACCCACATGGGGCCCTGATGACAAGATGCAGAAACAGGGAAAGATGGTGCACAATTCCGATTATTCTATTCTTGTGTAACCAGGCTATGGTCACTGCAGCTGGGGACAGTGTGTGACAGGAACGCTTGACTCATTAGATGTTAAGGGACCAAAGAAAGAAAACACTTAAGATTGCTTCATTTTGTTTCTGTTATCAGAAGTAATTTTTAGACTTTGAAAGTATCATTTTTAAAATCTTAACTGCTAAAGGAAGGATCGACATTTGAAAATGAGCTATTTGGTAGTTGGTAGCTTAAATTTCAAAATGGATAACTGCAAATATACTCTAATGTCACCTGATAGAAAGGTCATAAGTAACTCTCAAGTCAATTGCTAGAACAGACATTGGATTTTCTTTGTTTTTAAAATTTCACTGTGTCCAGTAATAAAACCTGAGTCCCATTGCAAGTATGCCTCCTAATAAGTGTTCATTAGCAAATAAAATTGGTGACCTCCTGTTGTCTTAATAGCACAGATTCCCTTGAATTAATTGAAAGTTCTCTCATGAATGTATAATTGTGAGAGTGAGACAAAAAGAGGTAGAAGAAGGAACAGAAAAATAAATCTCAAAGCCTTAACAACAAATTTTTCTTCCCAGGAATGTGAGATAACGCGATTATATATTTCTGTGTCAGTTTGCCCCTCACGGCAAATTCCTGCAAAGTTCATTGTCATCTGCTGCTGAGCCATCACCTGCAGGAAGTATAAAGGTACTTAGCAGGGCTTCTCAGACCATGCCCCTATGCCAGAGTAGACCTTGGCCGTGACACTATTGACTCTGTTCTCACCGCCCCCTAAGCAGCAGACTTGGACCACTGATGTGATCTATTAGGTGGAAATTCCCATTATGATAGGCAGTACAATAAAATCAGGGTGACCCTGTGATTCATTTATGAGACAGAAGTGGCCTGAGAGCCCAAGCCTGGCTCCTTGGGCACTGAGGCCATTCTCATGAAAACATTCAGAGGGCTGCCTCTTTTTCTAACACACCTGGACAGTAGAAACAAGAGTCAGAGCTATTTTCTTTCTATTCTTCTTCAATTGGGTGTTACTGTCCTATTGTTTAAGCTTTAATTTAGTGAATTCTCAATGTTACCTGCCAGGTAAAGGCGGTCAAATTTGTACGTAGCCCCAGGGTAACAGCAATCAAGAATAGCTGTTTACCAAGAGTGAGTCACGCTGGCTGCGGGGCCTTCAGCCTCCTCCGTACTGACTCAAGGAGGACTCCGGGAGCTGTGGGGCCCGCTGGATCCTTCCACTTCCCTTGAACCCTGGCCAGCCTCCATTCAGATCTCCTAGGTTTATGAAATCTATAAAATCATGTTACAAAATATACCTGAGACATCAAGCAACCAGTGCCCAGTAAGCTTCTAACTCAAGTCAAACGTGCAAAACTGTGTACAGCCAGGTCTTTGCCTTCATGGAAGGTCCTCTAGTTGCTAAATTGGGGAAATAATCCAAATGTATCATGCATTTGAGCTTCAGTAAAAGGGGTGACACATGTCTGGAGACCTTAGAGAACTACATTGCCCATATGAGGGTACAAATGTGAGAGTCTTTTTGGAAAGTAATTACCAACTTTTATCAAGGGTCTTAAAAATGCTCATGTTTTTTGACCAACAATCCCAACTCTAATAAATAAATAAAAATAAATAATATGATATACAGAAAGAATTAATACATTATTCATATTATATATCATAACACTATTAAAATAATAAAAATTTCATATTTTAATAAAATATTAAACATATCAAGAAATTAAATGTCAAATATTCAGACAAGAGTTAGACTAGATACTGCTGTCCTAATATGATTATTTCTGAACACATGTCTAGCCTGAATTTTGCATCCGACATATACAAATTATAAACTTAAGTTGTTAGATAATCTTGTAACATCATTTTAAATGGCCCCCACATTTAGGATCAGGCTTTGGATGAGGCAAAAGAAGTGCCTTAACAGCAAAATCTAAGGAGACACTTATTCTCTGGGGCCTGCAAGAGTGGTGACCGTCCTTGCACAGCCATGGGAGCCAGTGATTTCTTCAGTCGTGCGCCCAGACCACCTCTCTTGCCTTCCCTGGTCCCAGTCCTGTAGCTAGTACCCTAGAGACGCACCATAACACACCAAATCAGCGCTCTATGGTTGGACAGCTAGGTTGTTTTGAATGTTTTGCTGTTATAAATAACATGCTGATGACCGTGTATGTGAAACATAGGCATATTTGATTTTTTCATTGAAATCAATGTGAAGTGGTGGGATTTCTTGTATTTCCTCCAGGAAGTTGATATGGCCCATGCTTGTTCTTTTAGTAATACTTGAGAATTTTCATACATATTTTTTCTACCTATTTTAATCTTTGCAATATGATAGACCAAAAATCTGGTTGTTTCTATTTTCATTACCTAGTGTTAGTAGTATTAAATATTTTAATACTTGGTTTTCCATTGTATTTCATGTGTGTGTGTATATTACCTGTTTGTCTCTTAGCAGCTTTTTCATTACAGATTTGTAAGTTTCCTATAATTTAAAGTTATATGCTCTGCATCCCAGATGTGTTACATTTTTTGTTATCTATATGCATTTGGCATGTTTTGCTATGCTAAATAAAAAGAGTTGAAGATAGTAATAATGAACACTTTTGAATGTGTTCTTTGTCTCAGGAACTAAGGCTTTATAATCATTTACACATTTAATCCTCATTAAGAGGTATGTTCAGTTATTATATTTATTTTACAGTGAATGAAACTGACATGCAGAAAGAGTAACAGGTAAAGTAACATGCTCCAAACCATGCAGTTCCTTAGGGGTGGACCAGATTTCTTACTCAAGAAGTCATGCTCTTGGGTCTTAACTCTCAAATGCCACCCTGCACCACCCTCTATGACAGAATGACAGTAATGAAATGTAAATCAAATCTATTGAACATATATTTTTTACTATCTATAATGTTATTTTTTTCTTATTTTAGGATTTTCTCTATTTAAATCAGTAGAAGTGATACTTGAGATAGCAGATACTGATGATTTTTGATAAACTAATGTTTCAAAATATTTAATGCCTCTATCATATTACATTTTTCCAACAACACTTAAAAGTCAAATACCCCCAAAATTAGATTATTTGTTTATCTAGAAAATCATGTGTTTTATCAATATTATCATTTAATTAAATGTAGTTTCTTATAATCTTTTGGGATATCTTTATTTCTGTTATATACCTTTCTTAACTTCTAACTTTCTACATTTTTAAATTTTTTATCCAGGTGTCCAGCTATTGTTTCTTCCTTTAAATATTTCAAATAATTAACCCTTGGATTTATACATTACTGGCTGAACTCTCCTGACTTGCTTGGAAGACCATTATGTGTTGTTAAATAAATCCTGGCTCCTTCTTACTCTGTAGCTGCTGCAGAGTTGTACAGGTAAGATGCAGAGCAATTACAAATCATCATCTGTAATTCAGAGCAATAGTGTGTGTTCAAAGACAATTCCTGAGAGTTCTCCTTCATTTCTGCACATATTGTGAACAGAGATACAGTGGCCTTTGTCCTGCACTTCTTTTTAAGGATATTACAGAGCAAACAGCCTTGGAAGACAGAGATCCTCTGGAGTAGAGAGCGGATTTGTTTACTGCCTAGCGTAATAGAGGTAATTTCTCTACTTGGCACATAAGGCCAGGCAGGCTTGTGTGTGGTCTGTTATAAAAGATTTGGGTTCTGCCATAGGGTTCCTCAGCTCTGATGCAAATGCACTGTGTGCACAGCATCTGCCTGGTCCCCTCCATCTCAAACCCCTAAAAGTTGGGGTCAAGAGGAACCAATTCAGCCATGACCAGTGTGGCTCAGTGCATTGGGCATCATCTCACAAAGTGAGAGGTTGCCAGTTCAACCCCTCAGAGCACATGCCTGGGTTGTGAGCTTGCAAGTGGCAGGCAATCAATGTTTCTCTTATGCATCCATGTCTCTTTCTCCCTCCCTTCCCCTCTCTTTAAAAATAAATAAATAAATAAATAAATATTTATTAAAAAAGAAGAAATGATGCTTATAAAGCCCTTTGTCTCTGACCTGTAGATTTTGTGTCTTCTACCAGCTTCCATGAAATTACAGTAGGCCAATGTGTTAGTTTTTAAAGTGTGATAAATGAAATCTCACACCTTCCATAGTTCTTGATGCTGATTTTTAATGTTATGCTTATATTGAGATGCTTATTGCTTTTTCTAGTATGTCTTAGTACATGTGGCATAGCTGTCCTACTTTGTAGCCTGTGGATCACTCATTATGCCTCAGCTCCAGTGGATTATGACCTTCTTCATTTGTTATTTCCGTGGGCTCCCAAAGTGAAGTTCATGTATCCCTGACCGCCTTTATTTGACAACAGACCATCTCAGCTGTCCTCAGGTTAGGTAGAAAGTTCATCCTCAGTTTTAGATACATTGAAATATGAATACCTATTTCTTTGAGTTGCCCCATAGAATCTCTAAAATTAATTTTGATTTGCCCACATACCCAATATTTTAAATCAGTCAATCTCAAACATAATTCCATATTTTATTAACATCTATAAGGCTGTTCTGAGTGATATAATAGAATTTTATTTTTAGATTCTTATCATTTTTGCTTATCTTATTCACTTCTATATAGATCTTCATTATCCCTTCTATTTCTCCTTTCTTTTGAACTGTTTTGTTATTTTCTTTATTGCATATCTTCACTCCTCCATATTTTAATTATAGTACTTCCTGATGTAAATTTGCTTTTAATTTTAGCTTTGGCCTAGTTCCATGGGTTTTAATATGCAGCATTTTTATTATCATTCCCTATGTATTTAATAAGTTCAGTTTCTATATATTTAATAACCCACAGTTTATTTATAAGAGTGTTTAATTTCCAAGTGTTTCATCAACATCAAAAACAAAATGGTGTTCATGGCCCTGCTGTGATACGAGATGAAAACATTAACATACTTGTTCTCACCCACATCCTGGTTTTATTTTGATGTATTCTATGATTGTAATTTTGGTTTTCAAACGGTTTATATCTCAGATTTTATTTTTCAAAATTAACATAATCACTTTTACAACTATATGTATATAGTTGTAATTACTCAATTATTCAAACTTTTAAAAGCGCATTGAGTGTACAGCTTTAGTCAATTATATCATTACTTTCCTATTCTTTAAATCTATTACTTTGGCAGTGGCAAGCCAAACAGAGCAGAGTTTAAATTGTGACTCAGCATCCATTTACATTGTGTGTTTCCTTGTGCAAGTGGCAGACACTGTCCGTAAGAGGAGCATGCTGTCCCGGCACCATCTTTTCCTGCTGGTCCCCGGCGCTGCTGTTGCCTGTGAGAGGACCCTTGTTGCTTTACTCACGCCCTTTTGAGAACAGACCTGCTGCTTGAAGGAAAAGTCCATGTGCTGTGCATAAGTGTCCATGACTTTGGACAGAGCCTCTTAGTAGCCCACAGACGTCCTTAACCACAACCACCTTTTGTGGTTGGCAGAGATTCCCATGCCTTGCCCCGTGCCCTATAGCTCACCTTTGCTTCCAAACTGCTGTTTTACCAAAGAGATGGTGTACTGTGGCGTCCCCAGGCTCTTCTACTTGGTCCCGTGAGGTTCCTCCATCACACAGGGAAACAAGTTCAATGTGCCTCTGAGGGTTTTCTCTTCTCAATATGGTTTTATGGCCGTTATTTCTATCCGAAAAATCTTGAAAATTCCATTATGAGGATGATATTTTTCCCCAAGTCTTTTCTGGCCATTCCTCACACTCCCCATTTTACATACTCTTGGTCATTTCTATAATCAGCTGAAGAACAGTACTAAATTTGTATGCGTAAGGCCTTCTGCCCAGACATCCATCTTACTTTATTTTATTTTTGTCTTGTGTCCTGTTGCCATTACGAGTGAACTCCTTACAAAAGTAGAGAGTGATATGCATATTTTCTAGGTAATACTATTAGTTACCATTAGGAACAGAGCATAGTGCAAAGTGCATTGTATGCATTTGCATTTCTGGGAGGATCCAAAACCACCTGTGGGCACATACATCTGTTATTTGTATTTAACAGATAGAACAGCTGAAGACTTGGGAGAATGCATATTTGCCCAAAGTCACATAGACACTAACTGGCAGCTCCAGATAACTGAGACAATAAATAGCAAGGATCAAGTGAGTGGAAAGACAGCACCGTAGAGATTTGAGAGGAAAGGAGCTTGCTGTGCAGTTGAAAGATACAGAAAGAAAGTGGACCTAAAATTGCACAAACAAGGGTTATGCTTGGAATCAAGAAGTGAGAAGTGTTTGGACTAAGGGACAGGACATTAGCTAACAACTAACTTATTTTCTGTCCTAAAGGCATTTGGGATCTAGTTCTAGCAATTCACTGGAACAACCATGGTAGGGGGAGGGGAATGTGCTTCCACAATCTGAAATAAGTAATGGGCAAAGAATAAAGCAAGAGATGAAAGCTGATATGTCTTAATGTGACTAGGCAACTTGGAAATTTCTGCTTCTATGTAAAACTACAGTCATTCTCAAAAGTGAAAAGGGAGAAAAATATTTCACTTTCAGATATTTAATATCTTCCCAGTGTGAAAATAAAACTATTTCTATGAGATTTCATTAGCCTGCTTCCTAAGAATGAAAGACTAGGGGACTTTTCTCCGTTAGTAAGTAAAACTCCAGACTAGTAAGGCAGTCGCGAGCAAGAGTGAAATCTTGCAGAGATGCAGATAAACTAGGCAATCATATAAATAGATGTTTTATTAAATTGGATTTCTCTTCTTTATCATACTTAATTTTTCATGGTTAGTTCTCTCTCATACATAGACAGCACAAACATTTGTGGTCTGCCGGCTTAGTTGTGTGAGGAAAAATGGGATGGGTGGTCTCGTTGGGAAAGGGAAGTGCTGACAGTCTCAAATGCAAAGAAGTAAAATATGTAAGTGGTGAAAATGTGGCGGGCAGGGTGCAAAGATTTCTGGAACTTTTTTTGCAAGGCTTCAGGGAGCTCTCTCTATATTCACAATTCTGTTTCTGTCTTGTCAGCATTTTTCCTTTATTTGCGTTGGACTTTATGACATATCTAAGAATAATAAATAATTTATAAGATGCAATAATGGCCTGGTACATTTCTGGCAGATTAAAAAAAATTCTTTTCCAATAAATCACTTGATAAACTCTTGAGTTCTTTTTTCTTGAACATTTCACACAACAATGCTTTGTTTTAAGGGTTGTCTATCAATGAGTTGCAAAGCATTCATTATGCATTCAAGCTTGTTGTTTTTTTTTTTTGTCAATTCCTTTCTTTTCTCCTTTTATTTTTCCCATTTAAGTAGCATTTTTTCTGGGAGTAATCTGATTCTTTGGGATGTAAAATGAAACCATGCTAGAAAAAAATTAACTCTTTAGACTCACAAGAGCAATTACAGTCTTTTATAGCAATGATCAAACATCAAGAAACAATAAGATTTAATGTATGTTCTTTATCATTTGTCTACTCATTGTACTGAGATGCATGAGCATTCATATGTAGTGCACTGTTAGACTGCTATGCTTTGAAAAAGAAAAAATAAAAACAGCATTTTCCATATACATTTCTAAGAAATAATAAGGTCTTCTTGTCCTATCAGAGACTTCCTGAGTATATCTATATATCTATATCTATATGTAATCTATATCTATATCTATATGACTTGAACAACTGTCCTGGCCATTACCCAGAATTAATGCACTGTGTGATTTCATACCACTGTTTACTTTTATAGGCATTATGGATAGTCCAAAAGTAGGTAGCAGAGCGTCAAAGGAATTTCTCTATTCTGGATTATTTCCTGCCCTTCAGTGTGGGTGGCCTAGTCTGCTGTCTCTCATGGTCATGGTTATGCTCACATCATTCTGTCAGCACATCTAGTGCCAGAGAATGTATTTCTAGACATATAATTCTAGGCGCACTGTGTCATGCACTGTTTCTCTTCATTTCTGGATGTCTGTGCAACCAAAGATTTAATTTGCAAACTGGCCAATTGTTGAGCTATGGACCCCAGATTTTTACATATCCAAAGTAACTAGTCTTTATCATGAATGAAAAGATTCAGGAAAAACATGGATGAAGAGAGAAAGGAATAGCAGGCTTATTAAGTGTTGCAGCTCTATGTCAAGGTGCCTGTGAATCACTGATAACGGGCGTGGGAGGTTAACGGGTTCGTACCTGAGGACAAAGGGATGCAGAGAGAACAATGGGAAGGTGGCTACTTCTCTTTTACTCTTTTAAACAATTCCTGAGTTTTTCAGGAATCAGTTTCGTATTCTAGTCATAGGAGATACTAGCTCATTTGTTTGTTTTTTTTGTTTGTTTCCCAGGAAAGTAATGCATTGAGCAGAGAGTTCTGTACCTCCTTGGGAAGATAGAGAGTTCCCCTCACCCCTAATCATGCACTCGCTCTTATGGACACATGTAAACCCAATATCTGATCCTTAAATTAGAAGTTTTGACCTATATTCTAGTTCCTCAATTCAGAGATAGCATCTATTCTAAGACGTGCCATTGATTGCTAGCTGCTTTTTCATGCTTACACAAAGTCAGCAATAACACTATTAAATGTACACATCAAATATAAAAGGTATTCTGATTTCAGAAACATTATAATTAGAAGGCCTGCTTCTAAGAATCAAGAATCAGTTGTTAGTCTCCGGATACAGAATTTTAACTGGAGCATTTCCTTTGATGTACTGATGACAGAAATGCTCGCTCACTCATGTGGACGTACGTGCATGCACGCATGGAGGCCCCGCTGCGCACCAGCCATCCTCCAAGGGCTGGGAGTGTTTCAAAAATAAATCAAACTTGATCCCCTGTCCTGAAATACCTTATGGCTTAAAAGAGGATAAAACACATTATGTTCAATTAAGTACATTCCAAAGTGGAGATGATAAGTACCCCAAGCATGGCTGAGAATAAAATACTTGAAAAATACATGCTATGTTTAGGGTACTTATCTTGGGAAGACATTGCTTCTAGTTTAGCCGAGGATGGGAAGAAAATGGATAAGGAAAATCTTCCTAGAGAAGGCGACATTTTTCTGCTGCAACTTGAATGATGAGAAGGATTTTTCTATACAACTTTTTCACTCTAATGATTCAAATTATCTTTAAAAACTAATTTCATCAAATCGTGCAGTACCTGCTTTCAGCCTGAACTTCCACAGAATTTATCAAGAGACTATTCATGGTTTATACTTGAGTTGTGAGGCACAAGGCTTTGCTTTTATTATTCTATCTTATCCTTTAGATGAGCATTGAATGAGCATTCTTTGAAGTCAGATTTACTGAGCACCTGCATGTGCTAATGCAGTGTTTCAGGTAAGTGCTATGTGAGGAAATCCAGGATACTTCTCCTCCTTGAAGAGATTTAAGGTTGTTTGGCAAATTTGTTTGCAAATCAAGCTGCGGCCCAGAGGAGGGGATTTTCAGTGCCTGGGGATCAGTAAGTTGATCAGCTGGTGGGTTGGAGACACGTTGATACTGGGACAGTGTGAAAGAATTAAATTAAGATCAATAATTTTGTATTGAGCATTGCTATTTGTCAGGAAGAGTGCTAGACCCTGGAGATATAAAAATTACTAAGACACTACTTTGTTCTTTAACCTCCAATCTATTAGGAATGACTGCAAATGAATAGATCATGAAGATATCTTAAGTAATGGAAGCAGTCACAGGGGGTTACCCCACTGACAAAGAGGACCTTTGAGGGTCTTGGACTAGGGAGAGTTTTGCAAAGCAGTATTAGTGGGAGCAGAAAAGGGAATGCCAGATGGAAAGAAAAAAGCTAGGAACCCGAAGCTAAATCTATTTGTAATGTTTCTTTCATTTTCTACCCATTAGACATGAACATTAATATATGAATAAGACATCCCACATATAGAATTCTAACTAAATACTATCTTTAAGCTAAACAGCAAGCTTAATGGTCTGTTTTCAGCAGATAACTGTTATTTATGAACCAACCTGAGTAAAGTTTACTCTTGGGGGAATACATTTTCCATATTTTTGGCTGACATTTCTAGGTCCCTGAACTGATCTTATTAGCTTGGTGATTTTAATCTCTGCCTTTTACAAATGAAGGTCCCTGGCTCAGAATTTCTTCAGTTGATTTATACCTTCCTTACCCTTTCCATCATGCTGCTCTCTCCCCCGCGATATTAAAGAGTGATCATTGGGCTTGATCAACACTGCAGGCTTCCTTTTGATTTAACAGTTGAACATGCGCAGGTTTTAGTGATCAGTTTAAAATCCCTTGTAAACTGTACTCATATGCTGAGCTCTTGAAACAGAATAAGCAATCTCTTAACCTTGAGAAGAGATTGACACTGCTGTATTTTCTGTCACTTTAGGCAGTATTACTCCCAGAGCTTATCCGCATGGCCATTACCCAACTAAAGTTCATTTAGGGCCTGAAATGAGGCTCTGGATGTGGCAGTATCCATTCTTTTCTGTGTTATTCATTCCTAGTTTACAAATAAACTGACATTTTTATTAATCAGCTCTCTAGAGCAAACATAGCTGAAGAAGGGCTAATACATCATCCCAAAATTGCTACCTAAATTCTCATTCCAGAATCTTTATTGCTGTTCATGATAAATGGCATAAAGAAAAGAGGAAATTTGGGATTTTTTTGTGGACTGGTAACTGCAGGAAAGAGAATATTCTGCATTTTGAGAAGCATTATGAAATATATTTTAAATTGCTTTCATGAACTAATAAAGATTAAACATTATAAAATGCATGTTTACCATTTCCCCCTGGAAGATGAATACAACAATAATAAGTCTCAGTTTTTTCCTAGAATGCATTCAGGACTCATTGACCATGTTTAAGAATGTATACAACTATATAGCAATGACCAAACTATTTATTGACAGTGTCAGGATAATATCTATCAGCTCAAGTAGGCTTTTTAAAAATGGCCTTAAATTTCAGTAGTTTTATACAAAGTGAAATATCACAGCCACAAGATAAAAAACCTCCTGACTGAGTCTGAGAAATGTAGGCTTATATCTACAGATCATAAGGCAAGTAAGACATACAGTAGACTGGTCTTCAATCTTCTATAGCACTCATGCTTGGGACTGTCTAATGATGTTGAAGGATGACACTTAAAGCTGTCCATCAACTTCTGAAACATCATCGTAATTAAATTTCAAGGTCGTACTCCATAGATCACTGGAATGGATATTAGGGTTGAAAAGGTCTCATTAATATGAATGGCATAAGTCTCCTAGATGCCCAGTAAGAGATGCCACCTTAAATGTCATCCTTTGATTAACTCTAAAAAAATACATCCACTAGCAGGAAGTGAGGGGCCACGTGAAGGCCTGTTGAAAAGCAGGTAGTGTTTCTGGTGAGGAGAAGGCTATAAAAAGTAAATCCCTAGACAATGCAGCAGATTAAAACAGGGACAAAGAGATGGAGTTGCATATATGGAAATACTAGTTCTGGGAAGAAAACAAGAAAAAGAATAGAAAACTAGCATGGGCAACACTTTGGAAATGCACAGCCATTTTCACCAAGGTTTGCTGTCTTCCTCCAGATTCTACCAGGGGAGGCTTGGGAATGCTGCTTTATGAAATGCCACCTAATTCATAAGTCCATTTTCTGCCAAAACTAAAACTTCAATGTAGCTCCAGCTGAAACTGCTTCATTTCATTCTAAGCACAGGAAAACAATCACTAATAAGAAAACACACTAATTTGGGATAGAGAAGCTTTATTTGGGCTTCAGCAACACCATTTTCTTTTTTGGCTTTGTGTCTTAAAGAATTTTTTTAATCTACCTGAGCCACACTTTCCATTTGTGAAAAAGATATAATACCCATACCCATTTTATGCATTAATAAGTGTGAGTAGGACTTTTAAAACTAGTGTTATACAGAATGATAATTATTATTAAGAATCAATTTGTCCATACGATAATTGATTTTCATTGGGAACACATTAACTACATATTAGGAACACCAATGTGAATAACTAACAGATAATTTGATCTTCAAATTTGACAAATGCTCCTGAAGATAGTGTGTTTTCTTATTTTCCATTGAGCTGACATTTTTAACTACAATGACCTTGGAGCCCAGGGACACTGTGTCTGAAATTTGCAGCATCCACCACCAGATGGCACTGTGTAGCAAGTAAACACCAAATGCCTGCCCCTCCGGTAGGGAATTCCAGAGTTCTTTTCAGGACAGGAAAAAAAATTTGTGGAAACATACTTATGATAGTCAGTTGCATACCGTGCACAATATCTTTAAAAAACAATAAAGGTAAAATGCTATGGAAACTAGCATGTAAACAACCACTATCTAATGCCATTATTTCTGCATCTTACCCATTTTCAGTGATTTTTCGGGAAGTCAATGTTTCTGTGGCTAGTTCAGTGCAACTCCACCCTCAGTAAAAGTAGTTATCTACCTTAAAGGTAATTTTGAATTATCATGATTGAGATTTGTGCAATGTAGAGTTTGTTGAGTTTTGTCATTGTTTTAATTTTAGAGTGAAAATATTTTCTCTGTTTCTTCTTGTCTTTGATTTGAGGTTTGCTGTCTTCAATACTATTCCAAAAGCCTTCAATAACACGTCTGTTCTGAATGTTCTGCAAATGGCAGCAAAGTGGAACCAGCAGGGGGTAGGAAACGTCTCTTTTAGACAACAGCTTCAGCAGACTCTTCTGTTTCTCTCCAAACTTTGACTCTCTTAAAATCTATATGATCCTCTTAACCAACGTTAACCCAATAAATGTAATAAAAATTTTTATAGATAAATAAAGGGATTAAAAAAAATCTTTGACTCGCACCACTCTCACCTTCCACATCTGACTTCTTTGTTCCTCAGCTAGTGCCTTGCAAACTCTGGTAAATTTTAGCTTCCTTTTTTTGCGGGGGGCGGTCTCCTTGCCCAGCTAAGGTCCCTCAGCACTAAAGAGTCAACGTGCTGAGTGGTACAACATAGGATTCTTCTTAGAATAGTGGTTTCCCTACTCAGCCATTTAAGTGATTACAGGTAACAAGTAATTACAAAAGCCCAAGTTGTTGGACTTTGCAATCAAGAAAGGTCAATTAGGTCTTGAAGTCATCTGGAAGTCCATTTTCCCACGGTGCCTACCCTGCTGGATCCTTGATCCTTATAAATGACTAGGGAACAGCTCTCTCTGTACAACCTCCCCCTTCTCCCACCCCCCGAGGTCTCCTTCTCCTGGTCTCTGTCACAGTGCCCTGTCTTAGATTGCCTGACATGGCTTACTGTCCTTCATAAGAGTACATAGCTTATGGCCTGGTTTCACTGAAGAACTGTTTGCTGCAAATAACAGGAAAGTGAGTTTACTTTACGAAGTATTAAAATATAATTTTATAGGTATATTTGTTATATAAGAAGGAGTCTGGGGCATCAGAGTCAGCAGCTTTGCAATCCACTTGGGAAAATCTCATGAATTTAAGTTCTTCTACTGGCTCAAAATTAGCTGTGATGGTTGGAGCAGACTATCTTGGATTATAAAGGGAGACCATCACTACCGAGGAGTGCCAGATTGCAGGAGTCTAGGTTCCTGATGCACTGTGGGGAATCATATCGGCCTTTGGCTCTGTGCCGAGGTTTTATGAAAGAAATAAAGTTGTATATTTTTGTAGTGGGCTGAGTTAAGGCCCTCACAAAAGATATGTCCACATCCTAACTCCTGGAACCAGTGAATGTAACCGTATTTGGAGAAGGAGTCTGCAAATGTAATTAAGAACCTCAAGATGAGATCATCCTGAATTACCCAGGTGGGTCTTCTATTCAATTACAAGTGTTCTCGTTGCAGACATGCAGGAGAGAGTCACAGAAGAGGAGAAGCCTTGGGCACAAAGAGAAGCAGGGGCTGTGGGGACACAGGCAGGGGTTGGACGGGTCCAGCTGCAAGGAATGCTGGGAGCCCCCAGAAGTTGGAAGGGGTAAGGAAGGAATCCTTCTTAGAGCCTCTAGAGGGAGCACAGCCTTGCCCACACCTTGATTTTGGCCTTCAGAACCGTGAGAGACTGCATTTCTGTTGTTTATAGTCACTGAGTTTGAGATCATTCTGTAGAGCGGTACTAGGAAACCAACACATTTGTTTAGCTGTTATAGTTTGAGTTTTCTGTTACTCAAAAAGTAACCTAATCCTAAATAGCATTTTCCCAAATTATATTATAAACACCTTAAACCCAAATATTGCATCTTATAATTGTGTCACTCCCTCCCATGGACTGGAGGAGAAAGTGTGTGTATGTGCTGCAATTACAGGCGCTGCATTTGCAGAGCTGCTAGTAGTTTCAAAGAAACCTTAGAAGAACTTCAGGAGCAGGCGTTATTAATTATCAATATTACTGGCTAGCAAAACACAGAAGCTGAAGCAAAAGATGGGTGGCAGGAAAGTAAAACCCAGTGGGATGAATCAAAGTATTGGATAGGCTAATATTTTGATGTGTTTGGCAAGGTTTGGTTTACATTGTGAATGACATAAGCATTTCTCTCCCACTTACCATGCTAAATAAAGGCCCAGCAGGTTGTCTGCTGTACTTACACGTAACCTGCTTTCCAAGTTAATTGTTTTTTCTTCCCGTTTTAACATCTTGAAGACTTCCTTAGTTTTCTAGCATGCTGGGTTATGGTTTATTCCACTTGAATGCTAACCCACATTTTTGCTTTGTTTTGTTTTTATTATTATACGTAATCAGATACAGAAATAACCAGTTAGAGCACTTTGATTGTTTTCAGAAATGAGAATTAGAGAGTTCTACTGAATTACCTTTATGAAGATTGTATTAACTAGTAGAAACTTTAAAAGATTTGTCTTAAAAAAGAAATGGAGATATAGTTACATGGAAGAGACTGGCAGCTGTCGGAGGGGAGAGGGGTTAGGGGCTGGATGAAAGATGAAAGGATTAAGAAAAAAATATGTGTATATGGCACATAGACAAAGACAACTGTGGTGATAGCCTGAAGGAAAAGGGCAGCAGTATAGGTGCAGGTAGGCAAAGGAGGGGCAGGAAGGAAAGAGACTTCGCTTGGGGCGACGTCCCATGATGCAGAGTGGAGGTGATTCTTTGTTGAGTTGTACACTTGAAACTCGTGGTTGGTTGTGAGAACCAGTGTCACTCCAATAAATCCAATTTTAAAAAATAAGGAATTGAAGAATAAAAAAAGAGAAAAATTGCATCAGTCCTTTAAATTAGGCCTATATTGCAAATTAATTTATTCTAAAATTAAATATGTAATTCAATAAAAAATGATTTGTCTTAGCTTCAAAACTCATTCTATTAGAAAGATATGTGTTTCGAGAGAAGTAAATTCACGAGCTAGGGTCTCAGTTTTTATTGTGTAAGGAGGGGAAACTATGTACACAAACACATATATACACATATGCCATATATATTTGCTACGAACCACGTACTTTTCATAAATTATGTTAGTACATTTTTCCCTCTCAGATCTAAAATGCAGGCATTATTATATTCTAGCTCCAGAGAAAACACAGAGACTTTTTTAATCATTCGTTTGTGATTGACACTAGTAAGTATTAGAAATAAGATTCATTCTCAGGTCCAGCCAATGCCAAAGCATGACATTGCAAATTTATTCTTGAAATTTCTCTTGGAAAAAACTTTGATCCACCATTTTATAGAAAGGTATGCTTTGATGGATATATTAGTAGATCATTGCTAGCTTCTTTACTCTGAATTTATTCTTTATAACTATTCCTGTTTTACATTTTGTCAGTTTAATGATATCTGCAAATTATTGGGGTATATCCTATTACTAGTTATCCCTCATTAAAGAATGTAGAATACAAAATTCAGTAAGTGTTACCTAATGCTTGTGATTTTAAACCTTGACAAAAATTAGATTATGCTTCTATTTTCTAATATATTTTGTTTTAAAGATTACCTGAGCATTTGAAATCTATCAAAGGTATATTATTAATTTAATAACTCCCTTCCAAAGATTACTATTTATGAGAACAGAATGAAACTTGGGGCCCATTATTTTTTAAAAGTAGATCATTCTTGATGTGCTAGAGATTTTATTTCAAAGAAAAATGGTTGGTTAATTCCAAACCCACCTATGAATCCAACAACTATCTAGATCTAGAAGCAGCTAAGTGGCTAGGAATTTCCCTAAAATTAGAATCACCTTTTCTAGGAATGGAGAAAGAAGCCACATGGCTGATTAAATATTATGGCAAATATTGCATATGTCCCCTTTCCTTGGGAATGTCTCTGTAAGTTACTTCAGAAAATTCCTGTTATCAAATGCCAGCTCTTTGGAGTGTATTCATTTCCCTTTTGATTGTATTGGCTATAACACATAAGATGCCATTGGATGTCCACGTTAATATTTAAACTGTCAAGAGATCCAAGAGTTCAGCTGTCAGGCTAATAATTGACATACAATGTACCAATGTTTGAATCAATTTTAATTAAAAATAATAATTTCTTGTGCCAGGCTAGATAATAAACTTTATTTTTAAAAAAGTACATTGGAAAACTTTCACACTCTTTAAAAAAACAAAACACTGAAGGGGTTAAACTGACCGAAAAGTAGAATGGAAGCAAATAACAAATAAGGGTTTGCCCGACGCCAAGTAGACCTACTCATAACCCAGGTGGATTCTTGGAAGAACCAATAGCTGACTGGACAGCAAGGAGCGCCCTTTGCCCTAGTGCCACGCCACTCCTATGGAGGGGTCTTCAAGGGATGCCTCCATTCTTTAAGGCCTTAGGAACCCATTTAGTACCCTAACATGGCCTCATTATTTCCTAAAAGCATCGCTACATCCCACCTAAAAAGTCTTTCATACAGAATCCCACAGTTTAAACTAATTAAATTCTGCATTATTTAGTTTAATGTACATCATTGAAGTCATTTTTCTTCCTTGGGAGAGATGTGGTGAATTCACATAATAATAATGCCTTGTGTTTGTAAAGAACTTAGCTTATAAAGTTTTTTTCCATGTATTATGTCACCTGATCCTTAAAACTAGTACAGCAGGACCTCCAATAACACTGTTTCATTGAAGGTTGTTACATTATAATGTTGGTGGGATGCCTAGGAACTTAGCCCTTGTTTATGTCAATTAGCCTATGGTAAAACTGGTTTCCTTACATGTTATTTTCCTTAAAGAGGCAGATCTTATTGTTTGCCTTATTTTACAGATGAGGAAAGTAAGGCAAAAAGGGACTAACTGGCCTGCTGTTTTTGTGAGTCCTAGTGAATTCATTATGGCCCAGGCCCAGTGCATTGCAGTGTGATTCCACGTGGCTAATGCTGGCTTCTTCAGGCACCAGAGTGGCTCACAGACTCCTCAATGGACAACAGCATTCTTAATTCTTCACAAGTACATTAGAACAGGTCCAGTGTCAAGGTCTCAAAGCCTCTCTTATTTGATACTATCTTTGTATCTAACTCAGTTTGATATTGGCTGGGACCCAGATGTGATGATCACTTCTTGAAAGTAAATTGAAATTAAAAAAATTTGTTTTGCAAACTCTTTGTTAATCTTTTCACTCCAAAGGGAATCTAAATTTCCAAATAAATTTTGCAATGAGGGTATCAACCACACAGGCTCCTCACTGAGATCCAGAGGGCCATTTCTAACACAGCTTGAGGGAGGATGGGAGGTCTTTTCCCATTTGCATATTTCCACAGTCATGCAATGGAATGAATGCAGAGAGACCTTTAGCTCAGAATGATGCTAAGGACCCGATAACTGTATTGGAAGAAAGGTTTCATAGCGCAAACTTTCTGCAACCAACCCAGAAGCAAACCAGCATCCTTGCATTCTGGTATCTTCCTCACCACATTAAGGCAAGACCATGGTGCTTCTGCACCTGCATGTGCCCATTGGCAAGATATACAGTAGAAAGAGGAATTAGAATCGTGGCCTCAGAATCACTGTTGATAAAGACTTAGTAATTCTGCCATTTGTCATCATCGCTGAAGAATGATGGTCCGTAGATAGCAAGTTTCAATGTTTGAAGGGCTAAGACCACATTCAGTGTTTTGTGTCCTTTTCTCTGCAGCAAAATGTGAACAGATGCCAACAATACCTGGCTCCAAAATTCCAATTTCTCAAATGGAAGCAAAAACAAATTCATTTTCCTAAGTTATCAACTTGGACTAGGAAGAAAACACTGAAGACAGAGCCTGGGGACATTTTATTTTATGGGAAGGATGTCACAGAACAAAACAGACTCAGGACAGAGTCACAGCCTTCCTGGGCAAAAAGGGCCTCCAGCTCCCTCTCACTCTGCCACCCTGCATTTGACATTGACCCTTGCTTCCAGTGCCATACATAATGAAAACTTACCAGGAGTAGTATCAGTGAAGTCTTTTGGACAAGCTCTGGATTGGGCTAAGCAGGTGTGGGGAGATGAACAAGACAAGAAGGAGCCCTAAGACACCCCTCTGGAGGATTTTGCTATAAAGGGGAGTAAATGAATGGGCAGTAGCTAGAGGGGGCTCAGGGGTCCCCCTGAGGTTTGCTTATTTTGTAGTTTAAATTGGAGACAATGCAGTTTGTTTCTATGCTGATAGAATTAGCCTGGAATAGATGAAAGGGAGAAAGAAATAGATGAGAAATAGGTGAAAGAAATAGGTAATAAATGCATGAAGGAGCAGAAGCCTTGAGAAGGTGAGAAAGAATGGTGCTCTTAGTTAGGAGCAGAGACATGAAACAGTCCACTGCTTTTAACCAGACAAAGCAGCGTGTGGGGACCCCTCTGCGTACACATAGACACACTTCTAACTGGTGCTCACACCTGGTTTCCCAGTCATGGAGTGAATTTTTGCTGTAAACTACCTGGCTTCTGGCAAGGATAAACAACTCTTCCTGTTCAGCCTGATCTCGTGATGCTCCTGTCCTGGCAGGGGCCAGTATCAGATGCAGGGTGGCAAAGAGTTTGAGAGAACAAGGGCGCCCTTCCTGCTGCATCTCTCCTTTGTTATCTTCCCTGTAACAGAGAAGGTTCTTGTGCGGTGTTTTCAGTGGTGTCCATGTTGCCAAATCAGTGGTCAGCGCCCAACCTATTCTACTCAACCTCTCCCACCATGTTTGACACGGTTGTTTACTTTGTTTACTTTGACACATTTCTTCCCTTAGCCTTGGGGAGACACCAGTGTCTTCCTAGCTCTTCTATCCTGTTGACTTTCTTCTTTACTGGTTCCCTTCTTCCATCTAAATGTTGAGGGTTCGAGCCTTGGTCCATTTTCTCTCATTGTGCTCCTTCCCTTTCCTCTCTTTTCTGTTCCCCTGTGTGTACAGACCCTTCAGCATCTTTGCACACAGGTAATGATGCATGCATTGGAAATGAGAGCCGTAAAGACAAGGGAATTGTAGTCAGTGACAACATCTCACATTGGGTGATTCCAAGGCTCAGGCCTCCTGCGACATGGCATCAGAAGATCCAGGCAGGTGTAAGTACATACATAGAATCAACAATGTAGCATTGTGTAGAAAAGTGAAAAAAAAACCACCCTAATTATTAATCCTTGTCTCTGATTTACTGAGAGAAAGGCTGTCCACCCACACATTGTTTGATGGACGCCAAGTGTTTTGCAAACTTAGGTTTTTTTTGAAGCGTACACTTTAATACATTTTTCTTCAGATCTTTTATGTGACAGAATTCACATATTGCTTAGAAATCCTGTGTTTTCCCAGTGAATGCATACACAGTATTGCGGGGAGATAGCATGAATACCCAATTCTACTTTTATTTGTTCAGGTAAGGGTAGATTTATCATGCAATTCATATCCACTTTTTTTGCAACTGCCAAATAATGTATTTACACTTAACTTAGAGTTATCAAAGGAAAGGTAAGGACCTAAGAAGTCTTATTATAAAGAAGGCACAGATAGCGGGCTGGTTTTAATTTTATTCGTCATTTTCCAAACTGTGTATTCACACCTTCTTTAGGGATGCTAATTTGTCACAAAATAGATTCATTTGCATTTCATTATCCATTATCTACCTTCTGAAACATACATAAATTAGCTCTAAAATAGCCAAAAGCCTAGAAGTCATGAAGAGGAGAATGAAGAGACGACAAGATTGAATAACCCCGGAGTAGGGTTGCAGATGCACTGTGAGTTGAGTCGAGGTTTGGTAGGAACGGCTCCTCTGTGTCTGACACACCTGCGCCAGTGGGCGAACGAGGTGTCCATGGAGGGACTGGGCAATGCAGAACAACACTAGTGTTGTCTGGACTCTGTCGTCTAGAGAATAGATCACTTGGATGAGATGAGGTGTGTCCTTTCTTGGTGAGATTTCAAAACAGTGAAAATAATTTGCATAGAAACCATGAGAGAGGTAGCCTGGGATGGTGATAGAACATGGATTATGGAGACAGACTAATTAGTCTTAAATACTAGTGTTGCAACTCACAAACTGTGTGACCTTGAGCAAGTTAACCTCTCTGTGTCTCATTTTCCTTTATCTGTAACATAGAGATAATAATGCTATCTAATTAATAGGGCTGTTACAAAGATTAATGAATTAATGTAGGGTTTTTATCACTGGTGCTATCGATATTGTTGGGCAGCAATTCCTGGTTTAGGGGGAGGGGCCATCCTGTACATTCCAGAATGTTCAGCATCAGCACTGACTCCTACCCACTAGATGGAGTAGCAACACCCCCTCCCAAATTCTGACAACCAAAATTATTTCCAGACATTGCCCCTGGTTGAGAAGTACTGAGTTACCATTCATAAAATTCATAAAATAGTTCTCATCATATGAGAAATGCTATATAAATATGTGTCATGTAAAACTACCAATAAACAGCAGCATTTCAAAAGTAAGTGATAACAATAAGACAAACAGGTGGACTCGTTATAAGCAATAGGTAGAAGAAAATAAGTTGTCGGTCTTGCTCAGTTTGTGAATTCCATCCTTAACAAATCGTCAGGACATGATTCATTTGGAAATAATATCTTAGGGATCAATCTCCGAAACCTGTGACTGCTGCCAGCACGGGAACTTCTCAATAGCCACCCGTGGCCTGCGAGTCCCTGTGCTGTGTCTCCTCCGCCGAGTTCCTCACCTGCTGCATTACCCACGTGGCCTCTGTGAACGTCCCATTCTCTCCCACATATCTAACTTTGCACGAGCCCACTTTTTGAATAAGTTGCCCTTCCTCTTATGCACAGAGTCCCTTTGTTCCCCTCTCTGGGAGTAGAATTTCCAACTCTAAAACCTCTGGAGTAAGGAAGTTAACCGAATGGTGGAAGTGGGTCAGGGTGGATGGACCAGAGCGATCTGAAAAGGCACGCATGTTGGAAGGAGATGCTGCTGAGCTCCAGAAGCTGGGTAGTATTGGAGATGTGGACTCAGTTTTGCCAAATCCAAATGTGCTTGCTAGAACCTAGTTAAGTTTTGGGATACAGTGTAGTAGGGCATCGAGAGAGAAGCTCTTCATTTTTCACTGAGTTTTCAGAGGCTTATAGACTTGACACCAGCATGTTTTTGGAACTTTGAAGCAGTTATGTGGGACATTTTGAGTAAATATGCAAAGATAACTCTAGACCTGTTTTCCATACAGCCATGTACATAGTCCTATATTCCTGAGAAGGTAAATTAGGAGTAATTCGCATTTAAATAATTTTGAAACCTGGAACTCAGTGAAACTAGGGGATTAATATGCATATAGATATTGCTTGCTTTGATACAACAAAAAATTTTTCACCAATATTTTAACTTTGGGTATTAAGAAAGGGATCTTTGTTTGGAACTTGCAATAGATCACCTATAATATCTTAAATAATAAAGAACATAGATTGCATAATACTCTTTCACTAGAAGGAACTCCATTAATTTTGAATAGTTTGATAGTAACTAATTGTGCAGAACTGATTGTTAAATAAAGCCAAAATAAGCTATCCAATTATGCTATGGATGATTAGGCCTTGTCGTCTCTACAAGATTTTACAGTCAGTACCTCTGGCCAGGCATTCTCTGTTTACCACCAAGCAATTTCTTAACCTTGTTATTATCATGTCTCATGCAACTCTGCAGCATTTATTGAGCATGTACTAAATGCCAAAAATTGTACCAAACACTTTATAGGTATTTCCATATTTAAATTTCAGAACAACCTATGAGATGTGCATTACAATTTTACATGTGAAAAAAAACCCTAATCTCAAAGAGGTTAATTACCTTGATCCATACTACAAGCTACTAAGTTGTAGGAATTATTTTTAGATCCAAAATTCTCTTACTAGACTAAGTTAAATTTTTCCTAAATTTAGATAAACCCAATGATGATAGGTACTAGTAAAAAAAGAAAAGATATACCAGGTGTATGTGTGTATCTATGTGTATGTGTGTATTCATTTGTAGGCTCCATAAAACAAACATGTGACAATTACACAGAAAAGCCTGAATTACTACCATCATAGAAGACAGAGGAATAGTTCACATAGTAGCAAGACTTAGCACCATCCCCAAATAGTAAATTCAGAAGGAAACAAATGGAAGTCCCACCTAATGGAACTTGTCTATTAATGAGGGAACAAAACAGTGCCCTCCCCCCCAAAAAAATCAAAGAGGATCCAAACTTAAAGAGGCCAAAGTCAATTTAGCCAAATTTACCTAAGAACATCATCAGTTTAAGAAAGGGCTGCCTGGCTGGTGTGGCTCAGTGGATTGAGTGCTGGCCAACGCGTCACTGGTTCGATTCCCAGTCAGGGCACATGACTGAGTCGCGGGCCAGATCCCCAGTGAGGGGCATGTAAGAGGCAACCACACTTTGATAATTCTCTCCCTCTCTCCCTACCTTCCCCTCTCTCTAAAAATAAATTTTTTTTTGAAGAAAGGGCTGGATTGGATTTTGAAATTAAAACCAAGCTACATTTACATTTAAACCTAAATGAAGTGTATCAAGTTCTCATTCCACAGTTATCTTTGTGTACTTTTAGATTTAGTAAGATTCATTCTATTATTTTTATAGACAGGTAACTTAAACCAGAGGATGCAGCTGAATATTACTCTCAGGATTCTGGTACACAGAATGAACACTTAGATTAGAAATAGTTCATACATAATAGCGCCTTAGCAAGAATCAATTTCTCCTAGAGGCTAAGGTAAAATTTAAAAAATTAGATGCAAACATAGATATAGCTGTAACTAAAGGGAGTAAAAAGAAAATACATAGAGACGCAAATATATTTAGTTGGTTTACAGGCAAAGGATAATTCCCAACTTACACAGAAAAAACTCAAATCAGAATGCTTCAAGTCTATGAATTTGAAAGTTGATGGCCTTCTGCAAAGTTTCTCCTGGATCCCACTTAAAACTTTGTGGACTTCTTAACCTCCCTCTGGTGATAACTATCACCCATGAAACTGAGCCTACTAGAAAAGAGAAAATGACAGTCATTTCTATTCATCTCAGTGCTATGGTAACTTTCAAACCTGATTATGAGCACCTAAATGTCAGCTCTGTTAAACATTTCACGTCTGATCATTGTAATCACCATTAGTGAGTTCATTTGGTATAAAGAAAAGAAAGAGAAAATGATTTGTCAGGTCCTGATATTTCATGGGGGAAAAGACATGTAAAGCTGTATGAATATTCACAAGTTTAGTCTGACTAATTGAGATGCTTTACATTTTGTAATTGGGTTAAAATACACCCTTTTAAGGAATATACTTGGTATTACAGGTCCTCTGAATTTTTGAAAAAGTGAAGGCAGTTTAAATTAATGAATAAATACATTATAAATGACTCTATTTATAAGAATATTTGGTTTTAAAATTTTAGTGCTTGATTCAGGGAGTATATCAATAAAAAATATTCCACGTGTGCTGTGATTCAAGTATATACCAGTGCATAATTTTATTGGCGATTCAACCAACAGCATTGCCAAATAATTTTTAGGTCTTAGTATATTTATTCAGTGGTCTGGGCGGGGGCTGGCAGACAAAGTGAGACTCAGAACTCTGCCTCTGTAGCTTATCAAATGGAAAAAAGATGAAACTGATTGATTAAGGTGCTGGGGCCAATGAGGATGACAGGAAATTAAAAACAGAAAGCAGTAGGGGAAACTAATGTGGATAGAGATTATAGCAAGACTTAGGTGATGTATGGTCCTAACGCTACCCCAAAGGATTTTTATGTTAATAGTATTAAAAAGCATGTACATCATCAATAGAAAATGAAGTATTAAAATATACCAATTATCCAGAAATTAATCCCTTGTATTATGATTTGTTTCTCTATTTCTCTGTCTCTCTTTATTAGATAGTGAGCAGGGACAGTGTCTTCTTCACCTTTGCATCTTGAGTGTTTAATCATCTGTAAGTGCTCAATATGTGTTCGTTTAATGAATGTATAAACTTGACCTTATGTCTACCACCCTTTTCGTAGAGTGGTGAGAAAATACTGGAGCATGGTTTCCTAAGTTGCAGACCAGCCATCAGCCTCACAGCTCACATTAAGGGCAGCCTCCTCCCAACGTCCTAACCATCCATTTTCAGAAGAAACCTTTGGATATAACTGAGAAAAACAGTCCTGAGAATTATGCTTTTATTGGAGGACAACATTATGAAAGTAAGAATGAAGAATAATCTGTTGTAGACCAGACTGGATACTTTATCCCAGAGTGGGTTCAGAGAAATATGTACTTCTGCAGGGATTCCACTATAGAAGATGGCAGTTTATTAATCTCTGTTCACTTGACTAGGCCTTCCATACAGAGATCCTTGTATGCAACATCTTGTCTCTTTGTGATTCTTACCAATAATTTTCAACACTAACCCAAAATACAAATGGTCATATATGTCTATATACAAGGACATAAGTAGGTCATCAAAATTTAGAAGTGTATATAAAAATTGCAGTTGGGGACAAACTGAGATTAATAATTGTATTAATAGTGGAACATACTAAACCTGATTGTAGCATTTTTTAAAAAAGGAGAAAAAGAGAAGATTTATGTAGCCTTAGAACCGATTGGGAGTAAACAAAGAGAAACCTGGAAAAGTTCCTTAAATTGTGGGCTGCTATGATGGGATTTCTTTTGAAGGCATTTGACTGTAACTACAGATGTACTTTCTTGAATATTAAAAAGAAATCTTTCCCATGACTGAATTGAAATGATCTCTGACACCTTTTATTTCACAAAAATCAAAGGGAGGCAAATGAGATTTCCCTTCTCTAATATCTTACAAGGTGAACCAATGCCCTGCTCCAAATGCACATGGAAAAATCAAGGCCAGTTATTTCTGCTACTGAAATCACTGAATGTGGAAACAGCAAGAGTCCCTGCACAAACACCAAACTTTGGAAAACATAACATTATGAGACTAAAGTTTCAATATAAATTCTTCCACGCCCACCGATTTATTTTCATTAAGTGTTCTCTCAATTTCATTTAGAGGGGAAAAATTAACTCCAGGAAGTCAAATGTGGGACCCATTACAATATAGACAATATAGAATCCTAGCTTTTGGACAAATAAAAAGAGTTGTAGAGAGCAAGTGTTTGACCTTCTGGGAATGAAGTGGCCTATCCCTTCTAAACACATTCCTCACATCTGGCTTTCTAAATAGCACTACTAATATACATTTTTTGGATGGATAAATAAATTTTCTAATTATTTTTTTCCAAGCTCTAGAGAAGGTTAAATAACAAGATGGCTGCTCCAAAAAAAAGTGTCCTTGAGACATGGCCAGTGTGGGAAGGAAGTGCTGTAGGATACGGCACACCTGAGCCAGCAACACCAGGATTCTTCACCTGTTCTGTGACATCATGGAGTAGGAAGGCTCTGGGAAGATAAAAGAAATGCAACACCATGAGGAAAGGGAGACATCTACAGAAAATAACAGAAACTGATCAAACAGGGAACTAATCTTTATTGATTTCCTGTAATGAACCTGACACTACACCAGTCATTTTTCATATGCTATTGCATGATGTAATAATAACACAAATCACCATTAGTGGAGAGTGTATTGTGTCCCAGGCACTAAATTAATAGCTTTATACACCTTGACTCACTTAATGCTCCAACAGCTCTCTTGCATATGAGGAAACAATTTCAAATGTGTAAGTATGTTGTCCAAGGCCATGCAAGAAGTAAATGATGCAGGCAGGGTTTGCTCTCTGGTTTCTGGAGCCAAAGGAGATGGTATTTCTGCACAATGTTTCCCTATGTGGCCCAGAGGCAAAGTCTCATATAGATGAACCCTAAAAGCAGTGGAAAAAATGATCTATGGGAAGTGGCTTTGATGTGCATCTGTATGCCTGTTTTATCTAGCATGTGAACGCCAACCCTCCTAATCAGTCACAGTCCTGGTTGCTTCCTAAAGGACCTCAGCTTTGAGGCAACTCTAGAACACTCAGTTTGGACTTATTCTGAGGTAGCACCGTCTCTCTCACCCCACTTGTTACCCACAGCGTGCATTTGTGAGATGTCTGGCCAGGTTTAGGGATACAACTTGTGAATGTAGAATAGGTTTGTTTTTCTCTCTGAGTCAGTTTTCCTGGTTTCTATGGGGAGAGAGCCCATGCTTTTGGCCTTATTAACTCCACACCAACTGAGCTCACTGACCCAGATAAATATTGTCTGTCTGACATGTGCTTCAGAATAATAAATATACAAAGCTATAGACTCTCTTCTCCATTATTGGTGTTCATTGAGTGAATCAGAAATGAGAATAACCTCCAATACCACATAGCCCCATCCCTCTTCAAAACATCATTTCTACTTGTCTTTCTCTCTGTATCCTTTATTTTCCATGGTTTTAAGATTCCAATAATGCTTTGGTTAAGCTAAGGTTAAAATTAGTTTGCATTTTCTGCCCACATAGCAACTGATGGCAGGAACTTTATCCTGGGAGCGTGCAGTGCAGTGGGAGCAGCTGGCCCAGAAAGTGCCAGAGGCAACCTGGGAAGTAGAAAATGTCCACACTGCTCATGGAGAGACAACTATAGAGCACTGTGGTCACAAAATAATCCTAGTCCTGTCCAACACAGGTCAAGAAGGACTAGAAGACATGAGATAATGCTATAGGAAAAGAGAGAGAGAAGAGAATATGGTATTAAAATGCTGATGCTGTGGTAGTAATCTTAAAAAAAAAATCCCACTGTTCTTATAGATGTATTGTAAGTGATATTTTTTTCCTTAGTCTAGCTTATTCATCTGGGAGTATAAAAACAATGCCATTTTTCTTCTTGCATTATAAGACTTAAGAGAATTTGTAACTTGAGAAAAGTTGGAATGCTTCTAATTAATCTGCTTTGTTCATCATTCAAGGCACTTTGCTGCCAAAGCCTTACTTTTGCCTCATAATGAAACCATTGAAGTTATAGGAATAATGCAAGGAATTAAAAATGTAACACACAATACAATATACAGGTGATGTATTATAGAATTGTACACCGGAAACCTATATAATTTTATTAACCAATGTCATTCCAATAAATTCAAGAAAAAACTTAAAACCCTAAAAATGTAAAGGATGCCATCAAAAGTGATTTGCTTCCATTAGAATGTTTTTGTGTATGGCCTGGATAACCATTGGAACTATGTTTGTACTAGGTAATTTTGTAATGCTTATTCTTTATAGAAAAAAAGTATATTTCTTTTTGTTAAGAATGAATGAATTGAAAGCTAAAATTAATTTGTATTTTTAAGCACAAAATGTTAAAATGCAGTAACAAAATTATGAGAAGAGTAAGTTATTAGAAATTTCAGAAACTCTCAGTGTGTGAGACTGCAAGAGGTCCAATCACCATAAACCAGAATGCATTTTAATAGTCACTTTTCACTTAATGTAAATTCTGGTGTAGTGACACTTTAGCAGGTAGGAGACCACAAGTTGTGGTTCTATGATTGTTGTATTGCTAATCATAAAGCAGCTAGGAAACGAGTAGGTAAGAAAAAAGGTTCTTTATCTTGCCAAGTTTATGTGAAATTAATCTCACATGCATAGTTGGTGGCCAGGGACAATATTGCTTCTTTTGTGAGTCAAGGAACCAGAAAATGGCTTGCAAAGAACTATAGGACAAGAGGTAGTGTTATCTTCTTTTCATTCTCGTCACCTTTTCCAAATGACCCTCACCTTTGCTGAGAGCCCTCTGGAAGGACTGGAGTAGGGCACTGGGCAGTGATCAAGCTCAATACTCTGAGCTAAACCATGTTAGTTTATGAAGTAAGGGTACAATTTGAAGTGTTTTTGTTTTTTTTTTAACGTAGAAATCTGGGAACAGCTTCTATCAATGTGCACAGGTGACTGGATGAAACACTTGCCTCTAAGCATCTTTTGGAAAGGCAGCAGACCCTTGCTTCACACACCAAAGATGAGACCAACATTTAGGGAAGGAGAAAGAGAAGGGCAAATTGGCCAAAAGGATATATTCTATTGTGAGCAAGCAAACTATAGGCTCCCAGTATTCTTGAGCTTTCCGAGGTCGCCTCTTCATGTTGCCGATGTTGATGGTTGGCACCATGAGAGGTGGAGAAACAAATAATCTCCCTCAGCTCCTACATGCAAATATTCCTGTAGCCTAGTGAGGGGGTCTGGCCATTTACCCCAGTGACAGGACATGGCTGGCAGTGTCAGCAGGTGAGGGCTCAAAGTTATCATTAATAAGCTAATGTTTAAAGAAGCAGTAGTTTAATCGCTTGAAGGGTAGTTAAGCATTTAATAGATGTATCAAGTAGGGCTGAATTTGGATTTTACTTGATGAACAATGCGACAAATAACATTGTAGATTATCGCTCTCATGTAACAAAAGATTCAGTTGTAGGCACTTCAAACTGGCATTGCCTCTTGGCTTCTTGTCTATGATCAAGTGATTGCTCCATGAAAAACCTGCGTTCCTTCCAACTTCCTTTTATCTTTTTGGTTGCAAGGTGGCTATTGAACTTCTGAGACACCATGTTTGTGCCCCACTATAGAGAAGGAGGATGGACAAAGGGCAAAGGACACAGGGCAGAAGTCTTCTTGTAAAGCTTTACCTTTTCATTTGTGAAGGAAAGCCCTCCTTGGGGACTTATGCTTACGTCTTCCTGGTCAGGATAATGTCACAGAATTATGTCATCTCTAGTGGGAAGAGGAGCTGACAATTCAAGAATTTAGCCAACATCTCTAACATATATCGTAGAAGAAGATGGAGGGTGTAAGAATTGCAATGGTTGTTGAATGATGGAAATCGGAAGTGTAAAGAAGGGGAGGACAAACTGAGGACATCAGTTATAGAACATCAAAGACCATATATATATAATTCCTAAGGTCACCAAGTAAGACAAAGTAGGAACTGATTAACCCCAAGAAGATCTGATGGTCATGGTTTATTTGAAGTAGATACGTCATCATGTACACACATTGTCCCTTGAGTGGGCTAGCAGTCATCAGTGGTATACTATGAAGGTGACCTAAGCAGATCTATTTTCATATTTCTTTTTTGTAAATAGATACATCACTCTGTCCACAAATTAGTTCTGCTTGTTCATCCTCTGTTGCTCTCATAAGCAAACATGCCATCCTAGATTTATACGTAGCATCATACTTTGAGTTCTCCATAAAGCACTACAAAATTTCTTGGTCATAGACATTCTTATCTGAACATGTTTCACATGCAGTGCTCATAGATGAGTGAGGTTTTTCTGGAAATCTATAATAGCATTATTTATTCAGGTACTGAAAATCTCAAGCTGTATTACATTTGTGAGGGCCTAAGTATATCTCATCAGAAAGCTGGATACAGAAATACAAAGTACAGTAAGACAGGGTAGACTGGCAGATGCTGGGACTTAAGTGGGCATGTTCACTAGAGTGGAGCAAGCCCCAGGCTGCATGTGGGAAGTGGCAGATTAAATTACAGGCAATTTAAGGAATCTGGTCTCTCTTTCTACAGAGTGGTAGTTCTTGCAGTAGTCCTCAAAGTGTGGGTCTTGCCCAATCAGCATCAGCAACTCCTAGATGTTGCTGGAAACACAAACTTAGTCCTGTGTTTTGGGGTAGGAGTTTAAAGGTGAATTCTAGATGCAACAGAAAATTTAGCAAGAGCTAAGTGATTTTTGGTCTCTGACATGAGCAGAACATGATGAAAGGAAATGGGCAAAAATCTTGAGACTTGCTGCCATGGCTTAAGCCAAAGCTTACTCTAAGATGAGCAGAAGTCAGAAAAGGGCTTCTATCAATGGTGACTTGCAGACACTTCCTGTGACCATGGGATACAATCTCTTCATTTTTCCTAAGACAATGTAGGCAGAATACCAACAGCACGTGGGTAGTTTCTTAAGAAACCCAGATCAATTAAATCAGAATTTCAGAGGATAATTCTCAGACTGGTAACTTTAAGAAGCTCCCCAAGAGGTTTTACTGTGGTACAAAGGTTGAAAACTACAGCCCTAGGACTGTGTAGGTGAAAATCAATAACTTAGGTTTGGGACTCTGGAGACAAGACATGAGGAGCTAATTGACTATAGTTTTCTCATGTGTAAATCGGAGACAACAATATACCTACCCAATACATGCCATAGATAATATATAGAGAACACTTAGAAGAGGTTCCAGCACAACACACATGCTCAACAAAGGTTTGTCTATCCTTATGACAATGTGAACTCCATAAGAATGGGGGCTCTTTCTGACACTCTCCGTAGGACTCAAGTACATTATAAAACACACAGTCAGCAAGGAATAAATATTTATAATAAACAGATGGTTATTTCAACTTCTGAGGTTAAAAATGAAAGTTAAGGGTACTTCCAACCTTCCATTGTCACAGAGAGAGACTGGCAAAAGCCGAGTCAAGTTCATAACTCCTGCTCTTTGTACTTCTTTAAAAGATCTTTGTCTAGAACTTCACTGACAATATCGAAACCACTAGCCTTGTGTGACTATTGAGTACTAGAAATGTGGCTAGTCCAAACTGAAATGTTCTGGAAGTCTAAAATACACAAAGGATTTTGGAGCCTTAGTACGGAAAAAGAATATAAAACATCTGATTCATATTTTTAAAATTCATTACATTTTAAATGATAATATTTGGAGCATTTGATTAAACAACCTACATTATTAAAATTAACTCATTTCTTCTTAAAATGTACTGGACATATTTTTAAATTATATATATGGCTTGCACATTTGGCCTGTCTTATATTTCTAGTGGACAGTGTTGGTCTAGAAGTGGACATGCTGTGAGGCTCCTATTTCATTTGAAGAATGTCACAGGGGACAATTACTAGGAAGACAACAAAATCAGTAAGTTCCTGATATTTTGAGTTAGACTGACATACATTAAACCATAAGCCAATTATCAGGTAAGTACAAGCAAAGGGGCAAACACACTTAAACTAAAGAGGTGGGTTATATGAAGTCAGTCATTTAATCTTAGCATCTCTCTTCCTTTGAATATAGTTTTCATCTGCCCTAGGTTTAGTGTCTGCATGTCTGTGTCTATACCATTCATTCCAGGCCTTTGGCAAGGAATTACTGACTGCATATTGTTTCTCTGAAACATCTACGTCAACACTGTTACTTTAGCAGCTGTGTTTCTTCATCTGTTTATAATCATGGTAATATTCTTCATGAAATTTGCTTTCCACTATCTAAAGATTTTGTTAAATGAAATTTTGCCAATATATTAGATGCATTGCTATATTATCAACAAAAACTTTTCCCTTCTGCCTAAGAGCATAAAATGCCAGGAACTTTTTTAATTGGATCGCTGATAAGGATGTGCGTGTGTGTGTGTGTGTGTGTGTGTGTGTGTGTGTGTCCCACACACTGTAGAGAAAAATAAAAAATAATATAGTGTATTATCTGATTCATTATTTCCTTGAACTTGTACTTATCATTAAAGATTGTAGGTTTTAAACTTATTATTAAATTAATTGAGTGGAGGAACTGATCACATGCTTTCAAAACCATGGCATGTTAAGCACTAATAAAAATAAGCTTTAAAAATTCATTATGAGGAGAACCTACTTCTCTCCCAATTCATACTTTGTAGGTAATAGAAAATGAAACAAAGTGTTAATAACAATCTAATGCTCAGTAATGGCAAAGAAAGGCAACATATCATTATCCATCTGCAATAGAATTATCATTCAGGAAGACTTCCATAATGAGGCATGTATCTATCCTCTCTGTTCATTCTATTCATGGACAAGAAAGCTTATGCATTTCTAAGTACTTGAAACTTGCTGTCAAAGATCCTTTTCAATTAAGCAACTAACTTGATGTGCCTTGAAATACAAGTGATGAACTTGGGAAATTTGTTTTTTTTCCTCAAATGCAAAATAGAAATCTATGTTTTTAAACTAAAAAAGTAAAATAAGATAAATTAATGGCGTTAAGTGCTCCCTGATATATTAATTAATCCATTCTTGAATAGGCTCTATTTTCTTATCATACCTTATTCAGTTTTAGTCATAGACTACTGACCATTACTTCTCTGTTTTCTCTAAGAAATTTGGACTTTATACCAAACTGAAAGATAATTTCATAATAATTCGACACAGCCACATTTTGGAGGAGAGCAATTCAGAATCTAGGTGACAAATAATGGGGGACCAAACTTCGGAGCCTGTTGGCGAGGCAGAGGCGAGGGACAGGTTCTCTAATTATTGAGAAAGTATAACTGCTTTTTGTTCCTAGTAGTATGGCTTACTGGACATGGTAAAAAAGCCTACTGAAGAAAATTACTAATAATATGGACAAAATTAAACAAAAATTAAAGGTATAATTTACGTATGAAACTGAGGTGGCCAAAAAAACTTTTTTAAAAGTGGGAATCAACAAGGGCCAAAGACTGAAGTGAAAGCAGGAACGCTGGGAGCCACTCTGACGCCATCTGCCAGGTCTGAGACACCTTGAGTTTTTGTTTTAATGGCTGCAGCATGTGTGAGAGACACAACATATAGCCGAGAGCCAGACAAAACTATGGAGCTTCCTGGAACCCCTGACAAGAATCTGGGGCCTCAAAGGGCCAAATGCTCAGTGTCCGGGTGCCCAGGATAAAACACAAAAATACTGGGAGATAATTAAGTTCATACTTAGAGGTACAGCAAAAACTTAAAGGACCATTTTAAAAATTAGCCAAAAATATGAATAATTAGAAGAAACTAATAAATTTCTGGAGAAATATGATTTACCAATATTATACCAAAAGAAAAATTTTCACACAACAATAAAAAAAAAGAGAATCAGGAATTCAAACTGTTCCAAAAATGAAATAAAATATCACACAGCTTTATGGATAATTTTTACCAAATATTTAAGGTTTAGATAGCTTTAATATTTTATGAAATTTACTACAGAATAAAAAAAGGTAAGAATACACAATTGTGCTTATTTATTAAGTTAGCAATAACTCTAAAAGGTAAATACAAGGAAGGAAAATTATAGAGCAAGCAATCTTTTTCATAAATACAAAAGTAAAAATTCTTAATAACAATATTTATTTATACATTAGATATCAAGCACAATTCTAAGAACTTTACATATATAAACTCATTTAGTCATTATAACAAATGAATCAAGTACTAATATCATTATCAATTTACAAGTAAGACTGAGGCATAGAGAATAACTTGCTCAAGGTCATATACTAAGTGTCAATGACATTATTAAAATGTTGGCAGTCTTACTACAGAGTCTATTAAAAAGACTGGAAATAATAAGTGTTGGCAAGATGTAGAGGAATTGGCACGATCATGCATTTCTGTTGGTAGTGATAAATGATACAATACTTTGGAAAACAATTTGGCAATATCTTATACACAACTACCTGACCTATGACTCAACAATTCTACTCCAGGTACTTACTTCAAAGAAATAAAACATATGTCTGCAAAATATTTGCAGACAAGAATGTTCAAAATAGCAGTTTTATTTATAATATCCCCAAACTGAGAACAACCCAGCTGTCCAAAACCAAGTAGATAATCAAATTGCAATATATTCATATAATAAAATACGTAGCAATAAAAGAACTACTGATTCACACATAAATATTATTACAAGATGTCAGACACAAAGTATTTTATTTATATGTATATATATGTTATCATTTTTATAAAATTCTAGGAAAGGCAAAACTAAGGGTATGGTGGTTGAAATTAGAACAGCCTCTAAAATGAGGGAATTAATTGGAAAAAGGCATAAGGTAATGTAACAGTCTTCTCTTGCTGCATGACAAGCTGTCATGAACTCAGTGGCTTAATCATCGTCCATTTAGTGTTATCTCACAGTCTCTGTAGGCCAGAGGTCTGGCGTGGCATGACTGAGTCCTCTGCTCTGGTCCTAAGAGGCTGAATTCAAGGTGTCAGCAGGAGCTGAGCTCTCATTTCGAATCCAGTCCTCTTCCAAATTCCAATGATTGCTGGAAGGATTCAGGTCCTTGCACCTTTAGAACTAAGGTCCACGTGTCTTACTGACATTCAGCCAGGAGTTAAACAATTGCCTAAAAGTCAAAAAGAAATGAAAATGAGTCAGTGAACTTTGCATGGTGGACTTCACAAATACAATGTTGAGCTAAGGAAGCCAGTCATATATTGTATGATTCTACTTAAATAAAGTTTTAAAAAGTAAACTATGAATTAGGCAGGATAGGTACTTCTGGGGAAGGGAAGTATTGAGAGTGAAAGCATCATTCAGGAGTCTTCTGTTTTATTTTTATGTCTGTTTGTTCCCAACATCATCATTTATTGAGTTTTACACTTTTGATTGTGAACTTTCATGTAGTTATTTTATTCTTTGGTTGGAATCTTATTATAAAAACATAACATTTACATTATTAATAAATAAAATAGTTTTATAATAGATGGACAAGCTGTTTGTGGAGAATACTATTAAACATTCTTAAAAGATAATACAGAAAACCTAACTAAAATCAAGGGATATGATATTTATATAGATAGGAGTAAATAAAATCTACCAAAAAATTATATACTAAATAAACTTTTAATAAAAATTTCAATAAGAATATTTTACATTTGTGAATAAGCTTTTCCAAAATGAATGTGGAAGAATAATGGATAAATAACAATTGGGACACTTCTGCACACAGAATAAGATAGAGGTGGGGATTTAGGCTTTCCCTATGAAATATCAAGATATAATATTAATATATGATATTTATTAAGACAGTTTGATATCAGTGCATTGTTAGTCAACTGAACAATGAAACAAAATAGAGAATCCAGGAACATATTCATGTGACTGTGCAAACGTAATATGTAATGAAGCTGGCATAAATATTTTTGAATGAGAATGGATTGAATATCCATATAGAAAGTGTAGAGTACTAAATAATAAAGATGGAACATTGATTATGCCTTGTGGAAAAAAATGAATTTTGATATCTATATCATACCATAAAAAATTGATTCCAGGTCAATTAAGGCCATAATATAAAAAGCTTATCTATAAAAGTTTTAGAGGAAGATTGAGAGGGTTTTTAAAATATTTTTGGAGCAGTGCAAGATTTCTTAAACAAGACACAAAAGACAAACAATACAAACAGTACATTAACACAAGTACTTTAGATCTTCATAAGATGACATAATGTGAATAAAAATATAGGACAAAAACTACTTGCCTCTGGCAACCACCAATCTGATCTATTGGGGGCCTAAGTCAGGAATAAATATTAACAGAGTATGAAAAATTTATATTATAAATTGTAATACAAATAAAATACAGCTGCATAGAACAACATTGAAAGATCTTAAATTATTTGAAGAAAATATGTTATAAAGGATGTATAATATATTATTACACTTATATAAACTGTAAAATAAAAAAATTAAATGTATGTCATTTAAGGATACACACATGAATATTAAAACTTCAATGAAAAGAAGGTAATTTTTAAACAAAAACTTCAGAATATTAGTGGTCTTTGGAATGAAGGAGTAGAATGCATTGTGGGGAGCCAACAGGACTTTCTGTATTCCTAATATTCTATTTCTAAAGTTGAGGTGTCAGTGCATAGTTAACTATACCTGTACATTACATATGTTTTTATATGTGTGTGTGATAAAATTAACAATAACCTTTATGATAGTGTATCGACAACCTTTGGGTGGGTTGCATGTGGTAGGGAGAGGGAGAGGTGCATGTTGAGGCTTTCATACGCCTGGGATTTCTTCCTCTTGGGTTTCTCCGTGTACTGCTTGAGCTTCCTCACAATATGGTGGGGAGTCCAAAAGTGAGCAATCTAAGAAACAGGAAGAGAACCTGCCAGTTTATTAAGGTTTAATCCACAATCCCAATATGGCCACAAATTAAATTTTATTCATTCCACATGAAAAATACATTCACACTCTCCCAGTACTCCTCCACTGCCCTAAGTCTCATTCTATGATAGGATCAGGCTCAGGCTTAAGGTTCAGGCTCATGCCATGGATGTCAGGTCTAAGTGTGGAATGAAGTGCCTTGGGCACAGCTCCTTTCAAACTGAAGCCTTGTGAACTAGAGAGATATGTTAGTCTCCTTACTGTCCATACAACAATAAACAGCGGTGGGATGCACATAAGATAGCCACGATAGATACATTCAAAAAACGGTGAAAATGGATGCAACACTCGTTGATCCAGAGCAATTCTTTAAGCTGTCCTGGCACTTGTTGCCAGTTCCTTGACAAGCATTCACAGGGACCCCAGTCCTGCTCCCTGTGAATGCTTCTCTGTGGCTCTTCATTGTCCCCATCAGCCTCTTGGCCCTGTCTTTTGAATCTTTGTTTTCCATGGTAAAACAGAGTTTGCAACTGAATTGCCTTCTCATCTGTTTCTTGACATAAGAAGGCATAGGTTGGGGGTTGAAGAGCCTCTTATCATTGTGTACTATCTCTGTTCAAGCTGGTAGTACTTCTTCCAGAATAATTATCTTTAAACCTATTTTAATTTAGTTTAAATCTTATTGGGGTTCATTCTTCTAGACAAAAGTTACAACCAAAAATCTATTTGAGATAAATTCTGCTCTACTGAGGATTACTAAGGAGCCCATTTTCTTAGAAACCCTACTGCTTAATAGGATCTATGAAACATGCCTTTAACACCTTTAGAAAGCCTTTTGTTTGAAAGGCTCTATAAGGCATTGCCTTGAATCATCATAAAGTCTTAAAAAAGGGCTTCTGTGGCACACCATAGATTTAACTCTTTACGTGGAAGCCATATTTTAATTTGAATATATTTTGTCACCTAGAGAGCCTGGGAATAAGAAACTTTTATTTTTGAGCCTAGCAGATCCTGAATCACTTATATTTCCTGTAAATATTGCTCAAAAACTCAGTAGTTCCTTTTTTAGCTAATCTGTCTCCTCTTTCATCTTAACATAAACAGCTAGAGGGGGCCAGGCAGGATCTTCAACACCTTGCTTGGAAAATCTCTTTAGCTAGATCATTGAATTCAGTAGGTGTGTTCCTATTTCCACATTTCTGAAGGTGACAGTGTTACCAAATTTCTGCAACTATACACGTCCTTTTTCTACCAGCTGTCCATGAGATTTATTTTAAACCCCCACCAACAGCACTATGAAGCTTTTTAGACATCCACCAGCATTCTCCTCATCCCCTGAGGCTTTGACTAACACTCTCCTTGAGTTTTCTAGGCTTCCCCAAACGGAGGCCCTTCCAGCTCAGATAGCCATCCAAGTCATCAAGCTAGTGGCCCAGGTTTTTAGGTTTTTGTTCCAGCAGTATGTCACTTCTAGCACCAACAGCTGTGTCAGTTATCTCTTGCTTCCAAACAAACCACCCCAAAACTTAATAGCTCAAACATTAGCAATTGTTTATTTTATTTGCAGGTCTAAAATTAGGGCAGAGCTCAGTAAGAACAGTTCACCTGTCACCCATGCCACTTCAGCTAGGGGAGCTCAAGTGGAGCGGGTAGATTCACTTCCATGATTGGTCCCCATGTGGCTGGAAAATTGGTGTTGTCTGTTGGTTCTTTTCCATATTGGCTTCTCTGCAGAATGGTGCCTGTATTTCTGTCTTTCTTTTTTTTTAATTGTTGTTCAGTTACAGTTGTCCTACTTTTTTCTCCATTGCTCACTCCTACTCCATCCCCCTACCTACTCCCACAGTCAATCACCCCCATTGTCTGTGCCCATGAGTCCTCTATTCATGTTCCTTTGTTTGCCCCTTCCCCTTCTTTCCCCCATTACCTGCCTCCACCTTACCCTCTGGTCACTGTCAGTTCTTTATTTCCAAGTCTCTGGTTCTATTTTGCTCATGTGTTTGTTTTATTGATTAAGTTCCACTTATAGGTGAGATCATATGGTATTTGTCTTTCCCTGCCTGGCTTATTTCACTTAGCATAATGCTCTCCAGTTCCATCCGTGCTGTCCTGAAAGCAAGATCACCAATTCAGAAGAACCTATGAGCCCCAGTGTTCATAGCAGCATTATTTACAATAGCCAAGTGTTAGAGACAGCCTAAGTGCCCATTAATAAATGAGTGGATCCAAAAACTGCTACATTTACACAATGGAATACTACACAGCACAAAGGAAGAAGGAGCTCATACCCTTCATGAGAGCATGGTGCCTATATTTCAAAAAACAAGCATAAGCTGTCATTTACTTAAGCCGCAGTTCTGGAATGAGCAGCAGCGTTTTTTTGTTTTTGTTTGTTTGTTTGTTTGTTTATTTTTGGCCAAGCATTCACAGAGTGAAAAAAATTCTAGGGAGTAGACATATTTCCCAGATCTCAACAGAAAAGAGTCAAAGGACTTTAGGGCCCTACCTGCATTCCTATGAGTCTACTACTTTTCATTATCAAAAGTTCACAAGTCATTTTGAGTTCTTGCTTTCTCCAACTCCTCATCTCTTAGTTACTCTTTAATCCAGTGATCTGGCTTCCATTAATCCTCAAACTATACTGAAAACTACGCGTTACTGTGGTTATCAATAATCTCCATGTCACTAAATCAAAAGGGCATTTTTCAGGTATTTCTTTATTTGTCATCTCCACAGCCACTAACACTGTTGAATTCATTTTTTCTTAAAAGATCTCTCATTGCTGATGTCAGTGACTCCAAGCCTCCTGGTTTTCTCTGTGCTCATTTCTGAATAGTGGGTCATTCTCTCTTAATCTGAGTCTGGTTTATGTATGACTCTAGTGAAGGTACTGTAAGGTATGCAGGGACATTTATAGACAATTTAAGTGGAAAAACTTAGTTTTATTTCACCCAACTCTAAAATCTGACAAAATATTTTCAACCCATCTTCTTAAAAACAGGCTGATATTTAATAGTCCCATTGTCTATCCCTGTCTGTCAAATTATTTTTGTTTGTGGTCTAGTTAGGTAGACAAATTTAATGACAGTTTTTAAAATTGTCATGAATGTGTTTGAATTCTAAAGTATTGTGATTTAAAAAATTTCCTTTTCTAACAGTAAGGATGGACAGAATGTAAGCAATCTTCTGATACAGATTCCTTACCAGCAGGACAGAGGCTCCACAAGGCACAGGAGCTAATCTTGAAGCCATTGAGCAAGAACTTTGACAGGAATTGTATTAATATTGAGTCTTAGTGGCATTCATGCTGAAAGGGGATGCAGAAGTTCTCCTTCTATTTCATACTTATTCAATGTTTGTCTGCTTGTGTGTTAACCTGTTTTTCCCCATAATAATTAAGATTGCATGTATGCAATAATACATAAATGTACATATATCCAATACTATGTAAATGTCATAGATGGGAAAATACTACATTTTTTCTAAAGAGATAATGAGCTATACACTTTAGTAAGAACAATTCTGTGCTTTAGAAAGAAGTGTTATGCTCAGTGCAAAGTAAAAGTAGACATAATTATCATTGCTGGGAAAGCTAACATATACTAATTTACCACTTTTAATAAGAAACATAATTTTGATCTTGAAGTGACATATCTTCATTAATACTTCAACCAGACACCACAAAGTGAGGAAATCAAGACAGATCAACTTAAGAAGTAGAAGCAAACAAGAAGAGTCTCACAAATAATGGGAAAGCAAAGAAATACCTTCTACTTGAAGGGAAAGGAGGAATCCCCCTAAAGAGAACTAAATGAAATAGAGTTAAGTAAACTATCAGATACTGAGTTCAAAACAATGGTTCTAAGGATGCTCATGAGCTCAGTGAGCTCAGAGATAATTACCAAAAACTACAGGGAAACTACGAGGAACTTACTGCAAACTATATCAGCATGGAAAAGGATGAAGAAACTATCAATAAGAGACAAGAGGAAATGGAGAATACAATTTCTGAGTTGAAGAACACAGTAGAAGGAATCAAAAGCATGTTAGATGAAGCTGAGGACCAAATCAGTGAGCTGGAGGACAAGGTAGAAAAAAGCTCCCCGAAAGAGCAAGAAAATGAAAAAAAGACTCAAAAAGAATGAAGAGGCATTTAGGAAAATGCAGGACAACCTGAAATGTAATAATATCCATATAATAGGATACCAGAAGGAGAAGAGGATGAAGAAGGGATAGAGAACCTGTTTGAAAAAGTGATGATGGACAACTTCCCTAACTGGAGGAGAGAAAAAGCCATACAAGTCCAGGAAGCACAGAGGGTCCCATTCAAGAGGAACCCAATGAGGCCCACTGTAAGACACATCATCATTAAAATGGCAAATATCAAAGACAAACAGAGAATCCTAAAGGAAGCAAGGGAGAAAGAGGTAGTAACATATAAGGGAGCCCCAATATGGCTAGCAGCTGACTTCTCAACAAAAACACTGAAAGCCAGAAGGGAATGGCAAGAAATATTCCAAGTAATGAAAAGCAAAGGCCTCCAACCAAGACTGCTCTACCCAGCAAGGCTCTCAATTAAAATGGAAGGTGAAATAAGGAGTTTCTTAGACAAAAGAAGGCTAAAAGAATACACCTCCACCAAACCAGCACTGCAAAATATGCTAAAGGGACTACTTTAAGAAAATGAAGAAAAAGAGTCTATGAGTACACAGTTCCTTTTACAGTTGCCAATACTTGATATTACCAATATTTTTAATATGTATTAACCTGATTGTGACAATGATGTTATTTTAATTATTCCTTTAATATTTGTTGAAACTAAACCTGTTTTTGTATATTTCTTGCCTATTTCTACTTTTTTTAAAAAAAAGCTTTAAGTGACTTTTTGGTATTCTTTATCCATTTATTGATTCAATGTTTGTAGAATTTTTTTCCCTAAAAACAAAAAATAAAAAACTACTAACCCTTTTTTCCCATTCTATTACTTGCCCTTTAACTTTCCCATTCTATTACTTGTCATTTAACTTTTTTAATATGTATATCACTATATAGTCTTAAATGTTTAATATAGTCATATTGTCAACTTTTTACTTCATAGCTTTTGGGTTTGAATATTTTACTTCAGGGTAAGAAAAACATTATTTTGTATTTTCTACTAAAACTCTTTAGATTCTACATATTGATTTTTAACTCACCTTAATATTTCTTGTATAATGTGTGAAATAGAGCTCTATACTTGTTTTATTTCAAGTAATAGTGGTCCATGCACCTTATTTGTTGAATAAACCCTATTTTACCCATTGATTTGAAATATCAACTTAACCATATATTACAGTGTTAGACAGATATATACATTTGTCTCTAGAATGCTCATTATATTTCACTGATCTTCTTGATTATTTCTGTGCTAGTGTCATGTTCATTTAATTGCTGAGACTTCATAATGGTTTTAAATTTTTTAATATTTTATAATTAACTTTGACTTTTTAAAAAATAAATAAAATCAATCTGCATTTAAGAAAGAAAGAAAAAGAAAGAAAGAGAAAGATGGAACTCCTACCTTTTGTGACAACATGGATGGAACTGGAGAATATTAAGCTAAGTGAAATAAATCAGTTGATGAAAGACAAATACCATATGATCTTACCTATAAGTGGACTCTATTCAACAAAATAAACTAATGAACAAAATAAACCACAGGCATGGAAACATGGAGCACACTGAAAGTGACCAGAGGGATGGGGAAAGAGGGCAATGGTGGAAAGAAGGGGAAGGGACTGGATAAAGAACATGTATGAATGACCCATGGATGTGGACAACAGAGTAGGAATTGACTGTGGGAGCAAGGGGTTGGGGTGGGATGGATGAAGAGGGGTAAAGGGGGAAAAATAGAGACAACTGTAATAGAATAAACATTATTTATAAATACTTCAACCAATTAATGATATTTATACCTTACAATTCATTCAACACATTTTTTATTGAATATCCACCCTAATGCTGGGAACAATGAATAAAACATTTAAGATCCCAGACCTATAGACTCATATGATAGTTATTAGACATTCTTTGGTTAACTATAAGAATTAGCTCTCTGTTTTGAGCATTGACATAGACTTTTTCAAATTTTTATTTTATTTTAGTGGTGGATAATTATTTCTGTAATGTTCCAATTAATTAATTATACATTTTGAGGTAACTTTCACATGTTATCTTTAAAAAAATTTTTCTTTCTTTTTTTCTATTTGATTTTCAAAATTTTACTTTGTAGTAGAAAGTCAAGAGAGTATAAAATAAAAACAAGTACTGCATTAATAATATTACTGCTATGTCATAAAACTTCACTTACAAGTTTAGAGACAAAAAATGTACTTACCTGGAATGTTTTCCAACTCAAATAAATTTATATTAAAATAGCTTCCATGAATTATTAACATTATTTCACCTACTTTTTGAGCCAATGATGAGGTCATTCTGTAGAGGAAAAAGGCCAAAATATTATCTTAGATTCTTCAAAGAGGCTCAAATAGAAGTTTCAGTATTAGCTAGCACTCATGCTGACTTAGGGATCCATAGTTCAAAGCAGATGCGTTTTCTTGACTTTATTATTTATGGCCTAAGTAAACTTTTCCTTTTAAAGTTTATCCAAAATTAACCCAGAAACATTCTATTTCAAACAAAATATTTTATTTCAAACATAAGGGGAATATATAACTATAATTAGGTTATAATGTCAAAAGTACTCATGCAGAAAATATATTAACTATACTTAGTTTGTAACTTAAAAGAATCATGCTCCATTTTGTTATTAAAGGCAGAATCATTAATAATATTTTACACTTATGTTTCCTTCTGAGAGTTTTATAGTTTTGGCTTTTACATTTAGGTTCATTTTTATCTAATTGGAATTTCCAATTCTTTTTCACATAAGGTTACCTATTTTTGTTAGTATTTTGTTTTCTATTCTTTTTCTCTCCATTAGTGCAAATAATTGAGAATTAATTCTATTCTGAAATCCTACTGATTAAGGAAGCTTTCAAGAATGCATGCATAAACTCCACAAAAGAAATTCAAGCATAATGACTTTAAAAACAAATTTCTAACCCAATTAAGGAACACATTATAAATATTTTAATGTATATCTACTTCTTGTTAATTGTGTCCTGTACTTTAAGCTTCTCCCTTATCTCCTCACCGAGATATTTTATTGGAATGCTTTTGTTGTAATTGCTTTAAAAATTAACTGAATTAAGGTCACATTAGAGCTGCTTAACAGCATAAAATCTTTAATTACAATAATCCTGTAGTCAATATTAAGATGTGTTCTGCCCTATGGACAGAAGATATGAAAAATAAGGTTAGACACAATTGCAGAGCCTCCTGAAGAACGACAGAATGTGAATTCCATGAATTTCCAAGGCCAGAGATGATAACAAATTCTTCAGGTCTATATTCAGTTGTGGTTGAAACTTTATTTGGCCAATTCAGTCTCGGCCAAGCACAGGAAAACATGTAAATGTCTCTTCATGTGGGGAATTTCATTTTAACAAATTATAAAAGTTAGTCTAATATGAGACCAATTTCTATCTCAGATTCCAATCAGGATTAATACTGTTTATCTACATGAATAAAAGTACTTCTGTTTTGCTTTTTGAATGTGCTATCTTGTGTTACAGAAGTTTTCAAAATCCCCTGTTTAACAATTGGCTTACCAAAGAGGTTCTTCAAAAAAAAAAAAAAAGTCTTTGTGTTAGAAAACACAGCTATTTATTAAGACTTTGAAATTTGTTTCCACCTTTGTTAAACAAAAATCTAGGGTCTTTCTGTGTATTATTTTAAATTTTAAAGTAAGTATGTATTTGTTTTTCCACAGATAATATATAATTATAATACTTAAAGCATTTTTTCAAACGAGATCTAAAACCATTAATGTCATTCCTTTTTTCCCTATCCCAACTACAAGACTAATATATATACCTATAAATGGTATCTTACCCAGGATCTGGAATTGAAAATTCACTGCACCCCATTATATAAAATACCTTTCTTCACAATTTTGTGAATATAGAAAATTCCATTTTTGAGTTGGACCCAAGGTCCACCTAGCCAGTGCTCTGGTGATAGGGGTTTTAAGTGATGTCCCTTTGGAGGGCAGTTATACAATTTCTCTCAGTATCAACCTTAATAATTAGGTATACCCAAATTGCTAAAAGTAATGGATTTTAGCTATTTGACTTGTAAATCTCTCCTAATTCTCTCAATATTACTTGGCTCCATTACTTCTTGAAGTACTAAGTGCACAAAAGATCTCTTCTTTTTACCTTATTATTAATATTCTCTCTCTTAATGGGTCCATGTTTGGGGAAAGGATTTATTTAACTTTAATGATGATGTGTATGAGGAAAGATTATCTGCTATGAGTGAGAATCTCAGGAATTATTTAGAAGGCCTGGGAAGTACTGAGGGTAAGCAATGGCAGGTGAATGAAATATATCCAAATGCTCACTTACCAAGGACAAGAATAAAGCCAATCTTTTTAAAGAACATCAGTCAGAATTTTAGTGATTTATTTCCCCTACCAACATTAAGACAACTAAAGCAATGGCAGTTGGAATGGAGGGAAGGGGGCAGACTTCAGAACTTTAAGAATTTTGAAGATGTTCAGTGCTTCCAGATGGTTACCAATGCCTCTCTTTGACTTTTCCATTTTATTTTTATCTTGGTAAAAGTTGGCTTCCCTTACTAAGCCTGAAAATGCTAAGTAAATTTTGGATTACTAGACTTTGGAACTGGAAAGAGCCTCAACACTTGATCTACTTCAGCCCCAGGATTAAATACAGGTTAAGATATTAGACTCTTTACAGATGATGTAATTAAGCCTCAAAGATTTGTTCAAGGCCAATAGCTAGTTAATGGCCAAATAGGAAGTACAGGCTATCAGGAAGCACAAGGCCACCCGGAAAACAGGATGAGCATGTTTCCAGGGATGATAGATTGCTGGGGATTCATTTTGCAAAATGTGGTTTGGCATGTTGGAGCTGACAACTGCTCATTGTGTATAAGGCAATGCAAGGAGATTGGACACTGCTAATCTAACATAGGTTTGCTCTTTTAAGTTTGTAAACACTTTTTTATTCCCATACTTTAGCTATAAATGCTGTTGGGCTTTTCGAATCTAAGCATCTATCACTTATTTCAAAATGTAGTCTGTCAAAGGATGTACAATAAATCTAGCTATCTGATCTAAACACCTCTGGTAATTAGCCAACATGAAACCAGAAGCAAAAACAAAATAAGCCTCCCATGTTGCTTGTGGCATCGCGATAGAGCAGCTACTTGAGCTTCAGTGGTTTTGCTGCAAGGTCTTTATAAGGTCATAACTAAATATATATTCAGGATTTTCAAAAAAGTGAAAAGTGAAATAAACCTAATAGGCTAATTCTACACAAGCGGTCCCCAGCCTTTTTAGCACCAGGGGCCAGTTTCGTGGATGACGGCTGGGGGTGGGACTTGGGAGAGAGGGACTGGGGGTGGAGCTCAGACTAGCTTGCAGGCAGGTTCCCAACAGGCCATGGCCTGGGGGTTGGGGGGTCCCCTGTTCTACACAGTGGAAAAATCCTTGATAAAACAGCTTTCAGAATTCGTTATTGTACATTTACATAAAATACTAAAATAAGCTTGAAATCTCCTTGGAACAAGACGTTTTAAGGTAGCTACTTCCAGGACTACGTTAAATTTCTTCCACCTTGTACTATGTGTATATTGGGGATTTATTCTGTTAATAGGATTTGCTTTGGTTTTAAGACACACAGGTTTCTTAAAGTGCCATATGTAGAAGTAAACTCCTGCTGTTTTCAAGTTTTTGCTTTTCCTCCCTAGGAGGGCTTTGAAGAAAGCCTAAATAATGAAAACATTAAATATACATCTACATGGATAAATAGCATATAGAAATATTATTCTTTAGTGCAGTGTTATTAAATCCCTCCCATATGCAAAGCACATATTAGGTATTTTAGTGTTAAAGAAATAACCACTCAACATCCACAATGATCCAGACATGAGTATAAAGATGATTAATCATGACCTTTTTTCATAGGAATCTGATTGCCTCTTTTATATGGACGAACTGAAAAGAAAGAAAGTAAAACAATAATATCTGCAGATATGCCTACGATAGTCACCCCAGGGTTGGTTGGTTGGTTGCACAGCATCCGTGAAGGACTAATTCACTGAAGGATGTAAGCAGCTCTGCTGTTGGTGAAGAGAGTTGTTTTGGTTGCCATCACATTGGTCCAGGCGGGGACTCATAAATGCCTGAACCAATATAATAGTAGTAGAAATAGTGACATGGGGGCACATTCAAATAATATTTAAGTGTCATAATCAATAGGAATTGATGTTGGATTAGATGGGGACAGTAAACAAATAAGCAATTCCTGTTTTACATATCACTAGCATTTGGAAGCTTTTTGATCAAGGTCTAATTGTTAAAAGTATGAACTTCTATACTTTTAGATGTCTCTTAGAAAATGTATATACACACAATATTTTTTGACTTACTATGAGGAAATCATTGTCTCCTTGAAATCCATCTGTGATCTGTTTTGACTTGAAGCTTGGTTTAAACAAACTATGAAGATTTGGGGTTAAAATTTCAACTGAAAGACCATGAATCTTGTCTTTTCTTTATTTCTATTATTACAATATATACTTTCATAAAATTATATGTACTATATGCTATGTTAGGATGTTTTAAGTTCTTCCTATTTGGTGTGCAATGTTTTATAGTTCAGTTGTTGCAACAGTGCTCATATGCTGTGTACAATACACTGGGTACTACAGATTAATCAGTGACCAGAGCAGATCTGATGCTTTTGTCATAAAGTCAGCAGTGCAGTTGCAAATGTGATATGTTCTCTGAAGGAAAATCGAGGCATGCAATAAGATTTTTCAGTCTAGAGAAGGAGGTGGAGGTAGAGCGGTAGCAATATCAGGGAAGGCTTACCTTGGAAAGTGAACATACATGAATGAATAAAACAGTGAATGATTAATGAGTGAATTGGATTTTAAGCCCCTAAGGCTTACCTTTAAAAAATATAACAGCTTTATTGACTTATAATTTACATACCATACCATTTACCCATTTAAAGTACATAATTTAATGGCATTTAGTATATTCGCAGACCTCAGCTACCATCGTCACAAACAATTTTGTGACATTTTCAATACCCCCCAAAGAAACTTCTACCTATAAGCAGTCGCTCCACATTTTCCCCAAATTCCCTCTCCCTACCCCCTCCAACTGATAGGTAAGCACTAACTGCTTTCTGAATCTATAGATTTGTTTATTCTGGAGACTCAATATAAATAGAATCATACAATATTGGTCTTTTGTGACTGAATTCCTTTTTTAATATAATGTTTTCAAGATTCACTCATGTTGTAACATGTACTGATATTTGCACTTCATTTCTTTTTATAGTGAATAGTGAGTGTTTAATTGTATGGATATACCACATTTATTTATCCATTTATCAGTTGATGAACATCTGAGTGCTTCCTTTTTTTTGCTATTATGAATAATACTGCTATGAACAATTGTTTACAGATTTTTGTTTGATATGTGTTTATTTGTTTCTCTCTTGGGCATAAATGTGGGAGTAGAATTGCTGGGTCATATGGTGACTCTATCCTTAATCTTTTCATGAACTGCCCAATTGTTTTCTTTACTTTTATTTTAAATTTTATTACATTTGTCTTATTACTTTCATCTCTTGGTAGTAGATGTTTTCTGGAAAAATTTCTCTTGAGTTAAATGATTTGTTAGTGGAATCATTATTTATGTGTTTAAAAGGAGCTTGATATTTAATGGCATCTGGATCTTAACACTTATGTGAAAGTTCTGGGTTTAGAAAAAAGAAAACCTGATTCCAAAGCTGATCCCTAACTCACTATTTGAGCCACTATTAATTCACTGTGAGACTTGGATATGACTATTAACTTATAAGAAAGAAGGAAATTTTTTAAGAAAAATTACCTAGTACCATATATAATGGTTAGTGAAGTATATAAAAAAGATAAATTATATCAATTGTCATAAATTTTATCAGGTTTAGACAAGGATGACCAGAAAACAAAATAATAAAGTATAGATAAATTCAGGTTACTTAAAGAAAAGTTCTGATTAGGTTATTTGCCATTTTAATTTAATTTATAATTGAAGATACAAGTAATTTGAAGTGAGAATCTCCTTTTTACCCATGTACCACTCCCGACCTACTTCCTTATATAGTCTTTGTCTAGAACTTTAGTTTCATCTTTTTATGTTACTATCTTCTACCTAAGGGCCAAGCAGAATATGGAGAGAAATAGGAACCTAAATGATCATTTAGTTAATCAGAAATTTAATGTGGAATCAAACATTCAACAACTCTGAGATGCCTGGAAAATCAGATAATACTGAATTCCTGGAGCTTAAAAGGTGTAACAGCTAGTTTATAGCTACTGTTATTAGTTTGTTTTTTCAAAGGTTTGTTTTTTTTTTTTTTTTAGATAGGCTGAGTCTTCAACCCTTTATTTTACAAGAGAAGTAGAAGAGTGACTAGAAATGAAAAAGATGCAATTATTTTAGCTATTTCTTCTATAGAAGAGAGAGAGATAATGTTCAGTTAGATTCACCATGTATACAAGTATGTTGACAGCCTATTGCATGGAAAACATTTGTCTCATTAAGGTGTAAGGTTCAAAGATAAACAATACCCAATATTTTCTGAAAGTCTGTCTAAAGTACATGAATAGCTACTAAACATGTTGAAAATATATAAAGATGATTAGATCAGTAAATAAGGATATTATGAAAATTCAAAGGAAGAACTGAAGAAGGCCATGGAGAGGAGGTTTGGTGCTATTCACACTGAGCATTGGAGGATGGGGGTCGTATTCCATCTGGCAGAGGATGCAAAGTCACTTTGGACTGAGGGCACATTGGGAGCAAAGGCACAGAATAAGGAAGTGCACCAAGCCTGTCTGTGGAAGAAGAGTTTCATTCAAAAAAAATTAAGAAAAACCTTAGGCAGGATCATTCACAGATTCCTTAGCTATTTCACATAACATCTGATTTGGGTAGCCTTTAAGAATCTTGATTATCTTTTTCTGCATGACTTTTGAGGACTCCCTTCCTCCTCACTTGTCATGCCACTGGAGAAAAATAGAGCCCCCAGATCTCCAAAGGGGCATGCTTAGACTTGCCATGTGACTTTGTGTAGAGAGGAGAATGTTTCTGTCCACAGACAATGACAATGCAATACTCTACTGTTAGGTCCATCTTCCTGAGAACAGGGAAATTCAGGAAGTATCTTTTGGATGAAGGAATGAGTGAATGGAGAGGAAGTCAGTAGACTATTTTTTATGGTGTAGCCTAGAGAAACTGTCTTAAAAATGGGTTATGGCATGTTCTAGATTCTTATATTGGATAGATCTAGAAATCTATCCAAGGGTGCTTTTGCTACTCACAGATCCGTTATATTACTTCCTACAGAGGCCATGAAATTTACTTGAATTTTGAGGCATGGCAAGGCCAGGATAGAGAGCCAAGAAATACCTCCAACTGCCAACTGTTGCCAATGAAATTATTTAACTTGAAATGTGTCAGTGTCAACATGTGAGATTTAGGACTGAGTTTTCCAGTCTGCTTATCATTCATTTGGCATAGGCATTTATGCATTCAGAAAATCATTGGAAGTTTGTTCAACTTTTAAAATCTTATAGTCTAAGAGACAGGAATAGGAGCTAGCATTGGAGCTATATGTTAGGAAGCTTTCTCTAGTCTTCAAAGGATTAAGTAAGCAATGTAAGATAAAGAATTAAAATTATTTGGTGACTTTAATTAATAAAGTCTTATTGTTAAACAACTTGGACTCTAAAGTTATGGTGGGATTGAATAATTTGAGCCATTCACATACATTGGTAAATATTAAAACTTTGACTAACTATCCAACAGCCTTAAAACTATCAGTTATAATTTTCCATCTAAAAGATACTACATAAATCAAGCAAAAAAAATAAAGGTGGCTCTCATGACCATTTATGATGAAATGAGACAGAGACACAGATGATAAGAAAGCAAAGAATTAACCTTAAAATAATCATAAAAGAGGAAACAAGAAGAAAAACATTTTAACTTTTTCTCTATATGAATCAAAACCATATACAAGTTTTAATTGCATGGTAGATGCTCTAACCAATTTTGAAAACTGCTTTTTTATGTCCTACCCCCTAACTGTGGCAGGATGGTGTCAGAGCTCAATATTTTGGTATATTTATTTCAGATCTTTTCTTAAGATGATATTACAGATAACAAGCGATGCCCCTGTATGACTCTTCATGGTTTATTCTTATCCTTTCTCTATCCAGTAGTGACCTGAGTTTAGTGTTTCCTATTTCCATTACTTAACATTCATTTAATAAATATTTCTTAAGTGCCTCCTGTGGGCCAGAGACTATGTGCTGGGGGATTACGTACAGCCATGAACAAAACAGACAACCACCCCCATTTTTGTGGGCCTTATATTCTAACATGGGAGAGGACAGGTGGCATGCAAATACACAGGCACATTATGCAGACAGAGCTGATCAATGTATTGGAAGGAAGAAGTTTAGCTCTAAAATGTATCTTCATTTAAAGTGCATGGAGTCAAATATATGTGTTAGTGTTAAATGCATGCATCTCAGAGTCAGGTCAGTGTGGTTGTTTGTGAATACTGCTAAGCACCTCATTTCCTTTGAAGTAAAATTTGCATCACCCTGTTAATTCCTCCGTTTTTACAAGTAGTTTAATCTTGGGTGTGTAGACCGATTATGCAGTCAGATGAGGCACCAAAATTGAGTGCATTCACTTGGCTTGTTGTCAGCAGTCGACATCAGATATCAAGCCTCTGGCAGGAGTCTGCATGAAGTCATCTCTTCCACCTTCACTTGACCTCAGCTCAGGGGCCGTAGAGCTCAGCTGTAATGTTTCATAATACATCAAGACACATCAATTCCACGCCAGCCCTGCCCTCCATCCTTGCTGAGCTTAACTAATAAGTAAAGAAAGCAAAGTTCAATTATGCGAAACAGTGTTTTCACCCCATTCAGATGTTTATCACTGAATATGATTTGTATTTGAGGAAGCAAAAGACAGGACCTGATCTTAAATTCAACACTCCTTTCAGTATTAAACAACAAATTGTTTTATCTAGGTCAATGGTTTTTACATACCAGCCATTATCAGAGGCAAAGTCAAAATCATAGTGTGTAAAACAAAAATAAATATGAGATGTTTTCATGATACTTCTGTCCTGAAAAGAAATAGAATATACTAATGAGAAATTTGTATATTTCAGACAAATTTAGGAAAAAATGCACCTGAAATAATATATCTAACAAATGTATCTGAAAACTGATTCATTGAAAACTATGTTATTAGCTGTCATTCTAAATGCACAAGTACAACAAGAACAGATTCAGGGCTACTAATCTTGACACCAATCTTAATCAAAAGAAGTTGAGATGAATTTTAATCTAAACAAAACAAATAAAAAGCAAAACCCCAAACAAAGAAACTTAACCCTAATACTTTGAACGCATTTTATAACATGCCTTTTCTCTTAGAGATAATCAAGCATTACCTGATATTTATTGAGAATCTACTTTGCATGTGCAACTCATTTTGCTAGATGGTGAGGGTCAGGTATTATTTACACTTTAAATGCCATCTTCTTTGCCTGGATGAATAAGAGAGCTGAATAAAAGATTCTGGAATCTCAGAAGCTATTGTCATCCTAGAGACTACCTACTGGTTTGCAAAGTTCAATGGCTTTTCATTGAAACAACAGGACCCTGCCACAGGCACCAGGGAAGCTAAGTTTGGGAGAATACCAGCTCTTTCTTTGGAGAACACAAAAACTTTTTTTTTTCTTCATTGGCCTGTCTCAGCATTCTGAAGGTTGTCCAACTCTGGGAGCTCACCAAGTTTCATTTCATCCATTAGGCCTAGAGTTAAGAACAGACCTGCAAATTCTGTCAAAATTGGTGATGTATGGCTGCTGAGAAATTCAAATTGCTTCAAGTGCGGGAGCCAACAAAGTAATGTCCCACTACAGGATGAGATCACAACATCATGCGCTCACTCTCTATGTGAGCTGCATTCTATATGTGTCGGGAGAGAGCCAAAGCATGAGTTCATTGAAGAAATGGTGAAGAGCTTCTCATTAACCCTCTAGCTACTAAGAGTTCAGTCAGATCCACCATGGCTGTAGATCTCACTGAGGATACGCCCGGGTCCAGCCCTGCACTTCACACAGTCCCAGTAATGACAGACCAATAAAACAGATGCATAGAGAACAAAGTGTAAATTTAATTTAGGCGGCTGATTGGACTGGAATTTCCAAGTGTGCCATCATCTTATCAGTCATGATGGTTAAAGGGCCCCAGGTTTATAAAGTCTGGCTGTCCTCCATGAGTTTAAGAATGGAATAGAGTCTTGTCATAGCGTCTGCCTTGAGTGATTTGTCCAAAGTATGTTTTTTTTTGTATGTAATGGTGATAAGCAAGTTTTAGAAGAGCAGTCAAACTAAGGTGTTGGTTTATGGGGAGGGTTAAAATTCCCTTGAGGTTTTTTTTTTTTTGTAAAAGCATTTGGCAAATGTGAAAGCATTGAGCTCAAGACACTTTGGAGGCTCCCTCTCTCATCGGTCCCAGTTATTTCTCGGTCTCAGGAGACAAACTGTATGCTCACAAGAGAAAAATCTGTGTTGAACGATCCATTCAAACTGTGTGAGGTCATCAGGGGGAGGTGTTTACAAGGCATAGCCTTACAATGAAGCAGCTTGGAAAACAAAATGTAGTAAAATATGTCTGCAGCTCTTATCTCACAGTAGGCTGTCAGATTTCTGAGAGAGCAGAAGAGAATGCATGAGGACTGTTTGGTGTGGGCCCCTAATACATATGGAGAGGAGGGAAGGCTGCGGAGGAGAGGGGCCAGCGAGGGGCTGCTCATGTAATAGTGGTGACATGACCTTGGCTCTCAGGCATCTCCTCTCCCCTTCTTCTTCACGTGCTCGTCTTCTGCCATGGTTTCTCTCCATCTATAAGGTTGCTTAATAAAAATGTAGACTGCCCAGTTAAATTTGTATTTTGGATATACAACAAATAATTTTATTTATTGAAATATTTATTTGTTGATATATAGGAGATGGGGCAAAAGTAGGTTTACAGGTTTTCATATGGGAAATAATACAACAATTATAAACAGTGCTACAAGAATAAAATGTGTTTCATGTACTCACAACTGTAAGCCTACTTTTGCCCCACACTGTATATGTATATGTGTGTATATATATATATGTATACATATATTCACGCCCACATACACATACACATAGAGAGAGGGAGATGAAGAGAGATTATCTAAAATTCAAATTTAACTGAGCCTCTTGTGTTTTTATTTGCTAAATCTGGCAACCCTATCTATATCACATCCACTCCATCCCACTGGGGCTTAACAGCGGACTAAGAAAATGAGTGTAATTAGCAATAGTGGCCAAGGAAAACAGAGCCAAATGAATCAGGTTGTCCTTGCTACCTCTGGTTATTAATAGGCTCCGTTTCACTGATGAAATAGTTGCTTGCCATGCTCCTTCCTGCCCGGTTCTGACATTCGTACCCTGGCATCCTGTTCCCGCACTGACGACTCTCCCTTAACTTAATGGTTTAAGTACTGCATGAAGTGGGAGAACTGTCCTCCAGAGAACTGTCCCAGATGAGGGCCCTACACTAGCTGGGGGGACACTTTTCCTCAGTGGGAGGGGATGCAAAGTTCAGCCATTGGGTTTTTGTTCTTCTTTCTTGTTCTGTAGCGGAAACTTCAATAAACACCCTGTTAAATCACCCACTTGGTTGGGCTCACTAATTTTTGCTTGTGAATGCTTTGGATATTAAGTAGAATCTTGAGATAAAAATGGAAACATTGCTATGTTGCTGCTCTCACATATTCTCCATGTAAAATAAATGTTTTCAAATATGCATTGCCTGCGCCTGCCTTAATGAGAGAACTATAAGAAGAAAAAAGACAGTAAGCCCTATGTATTGCTGTATACTCTTGCACTGAAGAATCTGCAATTGATGGATGCAAGTCATGGCAATGTGTCAAACTTAACAGCTTTCAAGCACTATCTTACAAATTGCACATATTTTCTCTCTTATGTAAAGATTTAAATTGGCAATGTATTATAGCTGTTTTAGACTCAGTAAATTATATAAATAACTTGCATGATACATAAAATTTCTTGCTAGCACATCAAGTGTTGAAACACACTTTCATCTTGACTCCATAGATTGTATACGGAACACAGGATGCACCTAGAATGTAAACTGTAAAGTGGATATTGAAACTTAACACATCCTAGGAAAATAAGAATTCCGTAGTCTGTTGGAAGCAATGCTTTTCAAGTGATAAGACGAAAACACCAAAAATCTGCTAATAAATCTTCCAATAAACATTCTAAATATATTCAAAGGGAGACTAGTTACCTTATAGTGAGTAATGCATATAAATATGCCTGTTGATTATGAGTTGGAATATATCCTTCATTAGTCTCTTTAATGTTAAAATACAATCCTACCTATTTTAGGTAATCTTTTATGTTGATATGAATTTATTCTTTTATTTGTCAGGCTGTGCCTGATGTGTCAGCAACTTTATTTATTTACTTACTTATTTTTGGTTCTTTAACCTAAGATTGGCTTTTCTCTTTAGAGTTCCTCCCTACAACTTCAATTCTGCTAACAGAAAAGAGCCAACTTATTTGCTTTGTAACTTCTCATGGTATTCTACTTAGAAAAATATGTATGCTACAAATGTACATTGAACATACACTAATGCTTGCTTTAAACTTCTTTCTTTTCATCTTCATTTTTAAAATGTTTTTAGGCTCCACTTAAGTGTACTGTAAAATTGTAAAATTGACAAATATAAATGTTTCAGAACTTTGTACATGAGATCAGCTATGTGTCAGAGCTGGCTGAGGATGAACTATATAATGCAAATGAGCAATAATTAGCTTTAACTACAAAGGTCAAAGAGTTGAGGTGGAAAAAGACAATGATTTTGTCTGATTAGGCAGAGTTTTACTGTCTCATGATCACAAATAATGTATTAAAAGTGCTTCATTTTAACGTTTTGTTTTTGTATCTCTCTTTCTCTCCAAGTCTAAAAATGCAGGGAACTTGAAGATCAGAAGTGGGCCTAGGATAGAACTCTTACAGCAGAGAGAATGCAAAAAAAGAGGGGGAAAAAAAATCTTTTCCTGAAGTGGGTATAAGCAGGTAGTTAGAAGTAGCTTATTGATTGGGGTTAAATAGGCAAAAAAAAAAAAAAAAAAACCAAAAAACCAAAACTTTAAAAACTCACTGTTCCAGGGCCATGGCATTTCTAGTCTCTGTGACTAACCTCAACCCTAAATTTTCCCCCAATGGAATGACTTTAACCACTTAAAAATTATTGTATTTGAACCATTTTGTATGGAAAGCCAAAGTAAAAAAGGTAATAAGTGATGAGGGTTAAGAATTAATGAAAACAGTCCTAAATTATGCTTGGGTGGTTTTATTTCTTTAAATCTCTTTACTTATATATAATCTTGTGTAATATAACAGTTGCTATGATACCTTTACCTAAGCTTAGCCAAATGCTATCCAGAAAGAAATATGCAGAATTTAGGTCTTGACTTTGAAAACCCAAATATCTGTTTAAAATAGACCCATGGAAATTAGTATGCAGATGACTTATAAATCCATTATTTTCCGCCTCCCCACCTCGCTCCTTCTCCCAAACTCCAGTTTTAAACTTCCATACACCTGTCAGACATCTCTACCCCAATTCTGATGTGCCTGAAATTGCTTTCATGTCTCTGCGCTGTTGCCTGATTTTCCTGCAATGCCTTTGTCCTCTTCCTAATACTTCTATGCTGCCTGCTATCTCCCTGTGATAATTATACAGCAAACTCTCCCTTACCTTGCCTGCCCTTTCTCGTCTGCATTGCTCTAACCTATTTCTAGACCTTATAGGATGCCTCTTGAACTCTTCCAGTGCTTTCTACTTGGTTTTCCTGACTCCAATCAGAAATGTGAACATTCTAGTTTCTTTGATTAAAGAGTCAAGAACATTACTATATAATTAAACCGTGAGTGCATTGTATAATCACCACCTGTTAAGCACATATCAGCATAAATTCTATTTTCAATTATTTCTCAGCAAATAGCTACTTTGAGTTAGGATTTTTCAATGTGTGATTTGTGTGGGCTCTTAAAGAGTTTCTTCCATTTGGTAGGTTTGGTATGCCCTATTTAATTTACCTAATTTTATTAAAAACAAACTAAGCTAAACAAAAAACCTATTTCTCTAATATAAGATTTTGAAAAACATTATCTCTATAAGAATAAATAATATTATTTATGAAAATACCCCATGTTCATAAGTATGATATGCTAGGAAGGAAGTGAGAAGAGATAATATTTAAAAAAATATTGGTCAATCCTATTGAAGGATAAATACACTTAAATAATGAGCAAGCCAAAAAAACTTTGACATAAAAAATACAAAGATCAATAAAACAGAAGAAATCATTAAATTTCTACTGACTGACTAAGGATTTCTACTATATAGAGAGGCAATTTTAAATCTTTTTCATCTCATGGCACACATAAACTAATTACTTAAATTCTGCAACACACTAAAAAAATATATTTTATGGTTGTATGACAAAAAATAGGTATAATTTTGATTCATATACACCAGACAGCTATTGTTGTGTTGGCTATTGTCATTTGTTTTTATTTGACAATCTAAGGGAATAGAGGTCAGTGCCCCTGACTAAACAGTCAAGTATTATTGCATGTTTTAAAAAATCTTGCAGCACAGCAGTTGAAAATTGCTGGTATAGAGAGTTGAAGAAGAGATAGTTATGCTAACATGCACTAAAATACAGGATAGATTAACAACTTGAAATGAATATTAATTAGAAAGAAATATGTAATTTCTGGATCAGTGTGGTTTCTGTTCTGAGATTCGTATAAAAATTGAGGAATGACTAGTTATATTTTAAACTTTTAACTTCAAAGACTGTTCATGAAAATAGAAGATGTAGACAGGTCAATAATTTACAAGACATATGTAGTTAATAAAAAGGTTTCTGGTCTCATTTAAAGAAGTTCCAATCTGTCCTTCTGCATGTAGGAATTTCTTATTCTCATCTATTATGGATATAAGGTTAGTTAACATTTAACTGTCACACAATTGCAAAGCACTTTACAAATATAAAATATTATGTAAGTGTCATAGAATCCATTACTTCATATTCAATCTTCAAGCAACAATTAATGAACAATACAGCATTATAGAATAGCCTTAATATTGGAAATTTATCTTCTCTGTAACTTTAGGAGATTTCAGAACATTACATAATTGTTTCAAGTCAGATTGAATTTTAATCCATATATCATTTATGCAGTTTGGTCATCTGGCTTTCGATAGATAGATACACATGTAATATCTCATATATAAAATTATATATACACGCATATATAAATTTTTCCATTTCCTGTATGAGGTAATAATCTCATTCTAAGATTCATGTATTTATTGCTTCACAACAAAGTGTTTTTCAAGCACACTAACTATGCTAAGTATTATGTGTAATTTGCAATAGATTCAGTCTTTTAGAAGTTGGTGATGCTTAGTGATCCTTTATTTGAAGAATCTTAATTTCTTTAAGTCAGATTTTTTGGGAAATGGTCAAAGAAAGCAGAGCGGTTGCATTCTATTTGTAGGAGGATCCCTGGGAAGGTTTTGAAGCTAAAGGTTGCTGTGTTGTGACCTGAGGCTCTAACACACAAACCAGTGATGAGGCTACGGTTACATCACCTGCAAACTAATTGTAGAAATCACTGTTTTCACATTTTTTGGACAGAGATTAGTCTCAACAGCTACACCAGTTTTCAGTGTTTTTTACTTTCAGGACACAGGCATACCTCCTTTTATTGCGCTTTGCTTCATTGCACCTCACAGATGTTGCATTTTGTTTGTTTGTTTGTTTTACAAATTGAAGGCAAGATTTTCCACCAGCAAAGAGATTACAACTTGCTTTATTATGTGACATTTGCTTCATTGTGGTGGTCTGGAAATGAGCCTGCAATATCTCCCAGTGTATGTCTGTCCTCCCATTTTTAAGAAAAATGTGAGGGAAAGTAGACACGAAAAACCTTCAGACTTTATCATTTCTCGAACTGCAGGCAGATGAAGTAAAAATGAGTTCAAGAATGAGTATTTTGAGGCAAGCTGCCCTTTGAGTGAAATGAAGAGATTTAAAAAGGTATGGGCCTCGTCAATTACAACAAAAAGTCACACTCATCAGAAAGTTCTAAGAAAAAGATTTGATCAACTATCTCCTACTGCTTTTGGTATTTTTTGTTGTTAAATACATTTTTAGAAACTTTAAAAGATGGGAATGCTGCTGGAGTTTAGTTGGCTTTGCTGCTAAATTGATGATCAATTTATGATAACTTTTTATAGTATCTTTAGGCCATAATTCTAGAACTCTCTAGAAGAATAAATGAAAGAATTTTGTTCAACAAAGCTCTGAATATTTTTGCAAGCATGTGACCCAAGCATTTATGGAGTAGTTAATTTACTCATTCATTCTTCCATTTATTCCTTCAAAAGACATTTATGAATACTACTATGTGCCAGCCATTGTGCAAGAAAGTGAATATGATGGAGATGTGTTAGGGAGTTCACAGCGGAGATCAGCATACTAACAAATATTATAAAATTGGACCACTGGCAGGATAGACAATGAGGTGTCTCTAACAGCCTGAAAGTTGTGGTGGGCCAAGATAAATTACTTTGAATGAATAAGTTTCTCTATCCCTGAGTTAGGAAAGCAAAGGTATTCCCAGTAGAAGCGGGTAGAGATGCCAAATTTCAGGCTGGGGACAAGATTAATGTGCACACAAAATTGTGATTGGAATATAGAAGATATATGAAAGAGTAGCAGAAAATATGGCCATTGGGAGAAGCAGAGATATAAGATCAGGAAGCCGCTCGTATGTAACGCTAATGAATTTGAACTTTATCATGAAAACATTAAAGAGACACCACAGAATCGTTGTCGAATGGATGAAAGGATGAATATACAAGTAAGACAAGAATACTTTTAGTGCATTTCCAAATTGAAATTGAAATCTTTGGCATCTTTGATGCTCTTATATGTCTATTATATATACTATATGTATATACTATATTTGCATGTATCTCTCCATGTATAAATATAATATATGCATAGATATATCTTTATTGTAAGACATATATAGGTAGACATATAGATACAGATACAGCATCATAGGTATAGATATATCTCTATGTACAAATATACACACACTCATATATATATACAGACACACATACACTGTAAAGAGCATTAAGGAAAGGGCATGTCACCATATACCCTGAGACCTACAGCAGGGCCTGGCACATAATGGATGCTGAATAAATACTTGTTGATTGAATGTAGAAATAAACAGATTTTAAAGAGGGGGGTGATGTCAACAAGGAATCCCTCTCTCAGACTATGGAATGGGAAACAGTATGAAAAGAGGAACACCTGAAGATGATCAGCCCATTATTAATTATAGTTAGTGATTCAGAGGAAAAATGATGAGAAGTTGAATTAGGAGACATGAAGACTGAAAGGCTGGGAGTGAGTGAAGACATCTCTCTTGGAACTTGATCAGCGATGAGATAACGGGTTAGGGAGTGGCAGGAAAGCAGGATAACAACCAAGTTTCTTGCTTGGACTAACAAATGGCTGGCAGGCTGTCCCTCAGAGAGGAACCTCAGGAAGCAAAACAGACTTGGGATGTGAAAATGACATTTTATTTTAGAAATGTGGATTTGAACTCTTGGTGAGACATCCAAAGGATATTAAGAAAGCAGCTCAATATGTGATACTTAGGAGTCTAAATTTTAGGTGGTTGATGGAGGTAAGGGGGAGACTACTTCTCAGAGAGAATAATTTACAAAAAGAAAAACCTGAACCTGAAGTGTGGAAGAGGATACCACGTAGGAGACAGAAGAAGCACCCAGAGTGGTAGGAGGAGATCAGGGAAAGGGTGGGGCCAAAGGATGGAGGAAGAAAGTTTATCAATTTTTGCTGTTCATGACAAGTTAAAAAAAATCTATCAAATACAACATAGAGACTTGAAGAAGAATAAAGCCAATAAGTAATTGGGACCTTCCCTTCTTTGATGATTACAAGGATTAGATAACATGTCTAAATAGACCTTCACATGGATAAGTAACCCAGCTGGGATATTCTCTTATTTTTCATTCTCTTTAGTCCCATGTACCTTGAATGCACACAAGGAGCATGATGATAAAACCCATGAGGTGCGCATAACAGGGAGAGAGCAGTATCCCTATCTTAGGGGCTGTGCAGTTCAATTTTCCTCCGTAGATACCTGCCACCCCTCATACTTCCTTTTCTAGGACATATCTTTATTTACCTTTGAAGGTAAAAGTTATTTACCTTTAAAATCATTTATCAAAGTAGTGATACCACCATCCCTTGAGTGTTTGCTCTGAAAACAATATTTTTCCCAAATAACTATTTTTTTCTCTTATACATAAAATGAAACAGCCACAGTTGCTTAGTTGGCAAGTGAAAAAGTTGGGATTTGAATGCAATCAGTTAAACTTTAATAATAATAATACCCTTTATTAATACACTAAACTTTCTCAGAATCAGCTAAGTTATGATTAATCACCCCCTCCAATCAGAACTAATCAGTGACATTTGTAAAAGGTGTGCCTATTTAGTACCATAGTGATCTTTCTCTATAATTATACTATTTTGTGCACTGGAAGGTTTAGTTGGGAAGTGCATTAGCTAGAGTTGTGTTTATTTTCTATAGCCAGAAAAATAAACAAAGATTCCAACTGCCCATTAAAGAGTAGCATGGGATTCATCGCATTTTCTTATTTAGTGTCCATTTACATTATTTAATTGTTTTCTAGGCATGATTTTATGTAAATACTGGGAAAAATGATAAACTTATAAAATAAACTAGATTCTCTAATTATTATTATTGTCAAACTTTGTTTATAACTGAAAGTCAGTATCTGATTTGTTTTTCAAGATTGGTAAAGCTCTGACAGAAGGGAAGATGAAAATCTTAACCAGAAGCTAAATGATTTTATCTATATTAAGCTAAAAACCCTCATCAGCATAGAGTTAGAGGCCATATAAGCTGATGGAAAATGATTCCAGAACTAAGAAGAATATTAAAGGGACCTACTTCCAAAGAAGTTAAAAGATCTAGAGAATAATTTCTTAAAAGTAACTGTAAGTAAGAAGATAGGTTATGTACATAGGCATAAAATGTTTAAGATTGCCTCATCTCATAGACAAATTAAGCCATTTTCCATGGATCTAAACAGAGATGAGTAAGAGTAGAAGAGTAGGTTCAATAGGAAGAACCACCAATATAAATCAATAAATATTTAATTATGAATGTGTAATGCATGTATCATGGGTGCTAACTAATGAGCTGATGATTCTGGACATGACTAGAAATGGGAGAGGAATTTGTTCATCCCAAGTAATACAGGAGGAAGTATTCACTGTTTTGTAGCTGCAGGTGGTATTACCTGCTCTGACATCCTGCTAATAGAAATGAAGCCCAAACTAGCTGCCTCTTCTTTTCAGCAAGGTAAGAATCCTGAAGACACAGTGGTGTTGATCCTGCTGCTGTGATTTCTTTTGAGTTTGACATTGTAACTCAGCGTATTAAAAGGCAAGTGTGTTCATGATCTGCATCTTCAACAAGGGTGTTTTAAATTGCCAGCACATTTAAATGGATAAGGACATATAGTATCATCATCTTAACTTCTCTGCGATCGCTCAGTGAATTATCTTTGGATTTAACTCATGACATCTTTGTGCAGATAACTGATTCCAGCTCATGACTCTTCTCTTTAAACACCATATTCTTTTCTCTTCTTTTCTTTCCTCTTTATTTTTATTTTTTAAGGGGGTAAGTATCTCTTTGCTCTGGAGCCATATTTCTTTGCCAGTGCCTCTCTGCCTGCTCTCTCCCCTGGGCTTAAGCCTCTTCTTCCTCAGACATTGCAGTGTCTTCTAGAGGTAGATAGAGATGGCAGGTGGTTGTGATGGAGAAGTTCTGTTCATATTCAGAAGGGGATGAATATTGGATCTCTTTTTCTCTCTGCCTGAATATTTTGGAACTGTTTTTCCATAGCTCTGAAGGAATCTAGCTTCCTGGCCCCCGCTCACTGACGTTTCCCCCACCATCCGTCTGTGAGCCTTGCTTTGTTTCTCTGATCACTGAACTGAAACCAGTGGAGTGTCAGCACTTCTCCCATATGTTCATTAATAGTGAATCTGTAATTAATTTCTTATGGTTTGAAGTTAATGAGACTGTGTGTGTGTGTGTGTGTGTGTGCGCGCGCGCGCGCGCCTGAACACTGTGTTTATGAGCTTTTCAATGATTGTTTAAGTATTTTTCTTAGTTTTTCCTGCATTTATAATGAAGGTACTGTATATAATGAAGGTACTTTGGCTATTTACCAATAGAATTTTTGCACATAAGCCTGCTATTTACATATTACATGTGAAAAAAATTTCACTTTTGAGATGGCATTGATTTTTGAGGCAAGAATATTTTATTGGCACATTAGTAAAGCCTTTAAACTATTTCATAGGGAGGTTTAGGCTTGATTTTACATATTTCTCTCCAGAAAACTGCAGCAAAAATACAAAGTTTACAGACTAGCCTTATAATATTAGATATTGTTTAGGAAGTTTGTTTTTTAATAAAGTAGCAGCTAATAGGACATTAAATGAGAAAATTAAAAATTAAAAGCAGTGCACTAGTATAAGTCCATTTTACATTTGTACATACCATACATTTTATACAAAACACATCAGTATTTTCTATATTTTTACAATGATCACACATTATATACGTAAGAAATTAAAACAAAAAATACTCTCAAGTACAATGAAAGCCCACATCATGGTATCTTTTCAAAAGATATTAGTGCTTCTTGTTCCTTTGTGTATTTTCAACCACGTATACTTACAGAAATACCAAGTCACTAACTTCACAAACATTTGCAGAAAGCATTCTCTGTGCCCAGCAGTGTGGGAGTCAAAGATAAACACTGCTCGGGAGGGCGGATACACAGGCGCCGGCCTCTGCGGGGGGCGGGCTCTCAGCGGAGGCGGGCACATCCTTGCTTCCATGGCTCTTACAATTTTTGAGGAAATTTACATTGAATATCTCTGTCATGAAAATAGTTAATACATGTCTGATTTGTTTATCATAAAGAGACAAACTATTGACTCTAGAAATCTAGGTATTAGGAAAAATTGTACATGGATGTGTAAATTTTACCCTGAATGTTTGTATTTTGGTGAATCAAAATAGGCAGCAGATCTGTTTTATCCCTTTTTAAAAATATTTTTATTTTTCAATTACAGTTTACTTTCAATATTATTTTGTATTGGTTTCAAGTGCATGGCATAGTGATTAGACAACCATGTACTTCATAAAGTGTTACTCCCAATATTTCCAGTACCCATCTGGCACCATCCATAGTTGTTTGCCATATTATTAGTTATATTTCCTATGTTGTACTTTATGCCCCCATGAGTATTTTGTAATTACAAATTTGTACTTCTCAATCCCTACACCTCTTTCACCTTGTCCCCTAACTCTCTTCCCCTCTGGCAAATACCAGCGCACTCTCTGTGTTGATGAATTTGTTGACATTTTGTTTGTTTGTTTTGGTTTTATTTTATCCCTTTCTTTTGATTAGGAGCATGGAATTAGGGGGAGGAAAGTCACGAGTTTAAATGCTGGCTCACTGTTCACTAGTTGTGTGATGGGAAAGAGGATGTAAACTTTCTATTCCTCATTTTCAACTACTTTTTAGTAGCTCCTACTGCATACATTTGTGGTGAGGGCTAAGGGAAAACATATTCTAAAGAATTCCTCACAAGGCCTAGCCAAAAGTAAATAAATAAATTATTCTCAATATCACCGGTGTTTGTGTTACTACTGGCTTTGAGGCAAGTGCCTTGTAAATCATAATTTTAATTTTCCCTTTGTAGCCCTAAAATAAGAAGTTTCTCATTCTCACAGAGAAAAAGAGCCTTATAAAGAAAATTCGGGGAAGAAGGTTAGGGAGATGCCTGCCTTTGGTGGTACTCATGCTACCACCCTCTCACATAATAAAGGAAAGACTCAGTGGCTCATAGGTCCTTCTGCTCATGTGTAGTGCCTCACCTTTTCGGGTCTGAATTGCCTGGGATGAACATATTCTAGGTTTCGGCCTTGGATAAATGTCTTTGACCTATACTACTCCAGTTTGGTGTAGTGAGTCAAATCCCGGGAGTGATCAGAGAACAATCATCACTATTTCAAAAGCCCAGATCAATTAGGAGGTCTGTGGGCTTCGGAACTGTAACAATGAAGGGAATTCCTGGTTGCTAGTTGATGCCAAGACTATGGAAAGAGCTGAAGACCCTTCATCACTGTCCCTGAAAAGAGGACAGAATGTCTACCAGCTTCTTAAGCATCTAAAGGCAGTAAGTCTGGGTTATGTTGGCTCAGGGAGTTTAGCAGGAACATTTGTTTCCTCTTCTTAGACACAGGAGTAGACAAAATTTCTTAGATTCCCTTGTTAGTCATTTGGTACCATATGACTGAATGCAGGTCCACAGGATGTGGGCAGATACAATATAAGCCGTTTCTAGGCCTGGCCCATCAAAATATCTTACATGATCCTCTAGTCTTCTTTCTTTCCTCACCTTGGCTTCCTTAGGGAGTACCTGTTCTAAATCATGCAGCCACGGGATGGAGGGGAGACTGCTGACCCATATGCCTTCAGGTGGGGGAGAAATAAATCTTTATTGTATTATACCATTGAAATTTCAGAGTTTACATCTGTTATTTCAACATAGCCCAGACTATCCTGACTTACTGTATGGAAAGAGTATTAACTCTCCAAGAGTCATGGGGAGTGGTTGCAAACATTATTTGTAGAATAATATTTTTGAAAGTGTAAATTATTTCATACTTAGAATGCCCCAGTGGTTTCCTCTTATAAATGGAATAAAATCTGAATTTCTGGCATAGTCTAAAAGACCCTGAATAACCTGATGCCTGTCTCCCTGTCTGGCCTCAAAGCCTAAGTTACCCTTTGTTAACTACATTCCTCATTAACTCACATGTTTGCAATTCCTTGAACATGCCACTTGTCATAATTTAAGGTCTTTGCATTGGCTGTGACTTCATCCCCAAGTACCTTGGTCTGGAAACTCACATCACTGGCTGTTTCTTCTCCTTCAGGTCTCTGTTAAAATGTCACTCCCCAGTAATCCCAGCCCAGTGAATCTCCATATTTATTTTCTTCTGACATATAAAATGATAATAGCCAATTATTTACTAGTTTATTGTCTGTGTGCCTCAGCCCCACACTAGACTAGGAGATACACATCATTTGCTTATCAGGGTGCCTAAAACAGTAGTGCCCAACACAGTCATATATCACTAGTAAATGTTTATTAATTATTGGAAGAAACAAAAATTTTTAAAAAAATCTTAAGTCCTAGTGGCAATATAAACTCTATAATTCCATAGGTCTGTGTAACAAAAAGGACAATATTACAAGGAGCTATGTTAAAATGTACTTGCACTGGGTTGAACACTCTGCTCCAAAATTTTGAATACATCCAGAGCCTCTGAAGGTGACCTTATTTGTAATGAAGTTTTTGTAGGTGTAATCAAGTTAACGTGAGCTCACTGGATTAGAGTGGGGCTTAAATCCAATATAACTGAAATCCTTATAAAAAGAGGATGATTTGAACACAGGGGCAGACAGACACAGACAGACATTGGTGTTACGCTTCCTCAAGCGAAGGAACCCCAAGATGGTAGCCCCATTTAAATTTAAAACGGGTTTTCTTTCTATTATTGAATTTATTGGGGTGGCATTGATTGATAAAATTACATAGGTTTCAGGTATACAATTCTGTAATACATCACCTTTATATTGTATTGTGTGTTTACAGCCCCAAGCCAAGTCTCCTTCCATTACCATTTATCCCCCCTAAAAAGAGTTTTCAAATAAAAAATTTTTACTGTGGCCTTGGCCAGGTAGCTCAGTTGGTTAGAGGATCATCCCAATACACCAAGGATGGGAGTTTGATCTCCGGTAAGGGAACGAACGTACAAGAAGCAACCACTGAATGCATAAATAAGAGGAACAACAAGTTGATGTTTCTCTCTCTCTCTCTCTCTCTCTCTCTCAAATCAATCAATAAATTTTTAAAAAATTACTACAAATTTCTAAGCTTGGGTTAGTCAATTAATAAAGTATAGCCTCTTAAAAATAAGCTAATGCTTCAAACTTATCACTAATACAATTTACATAATGTTTCTTAATTAATCAGCTGGTAACTTCACCTCTGGAAGTGGCTTACTGACAAAAGCATTCATACAGTCTATGAGTTTTTAATGTCAGAAGGCAGTTTTACTTCTATAGCTTTATTATGGAAATATGAAATCAATATATATTGAAAATATTTTAAATCCATGCTTAGGTTTTAAATTGTAAAACTTATGAACAATAAATCAGATACAATACAGTCTACAAATTAGTCTTTTTTTTTCTAAAAGGGTAACTAGAGAATGGGGAGAATAAGAGTATGTACAAAAACTAGTGTATGAAAATGGAGAGAGAATGTTGATTTACTAAAGGAGCTATGCATTATAAAACTGATAAAATGTTCTCGAACAAGGGGCATGATGCCTTTATTTGGAGGGAATAGGAGCAATGAACATGTACTTCCCTAGAATTTGAGACCTTTGTTAATATAATATAGAAACATGAATTTATAAGGCCAGCAATTCTGATGTGAGGAAAACACATATTTGAATGAGGGGAAACCTAGCTGGTATAACTAAGATTGAAAGTAATTGAAAATGGTAACTGGTCAGGGCTAACTAATGGACTGCTACAGGGATAGAGTCTTGTTTACTTTATATGTCCATGACCTGAAAGAGGGCACATGCGTTGAGAGGATAAAATCTGCCGACATAGGAATAGTTGGGGTGTTGAGGGGCAGTCGGAAAAGAGCTTGCAGACTGACTCGGACAGGCTCAAAGCAGGAAGTGGTAAGTGGCTATGCTAAAGAAAAAATTCCAGGGACTTAAAACCTTAGTAAAGGAAGAATATATACTCCTAAAGCCTCCAGAGGATTGAGCTCTGAAAGAAATAAATTGAGGTAAACTTTTCAAGGTATGCTTAGATTTAAAACTAGAGGGAGGAAATATAAAAGTAGGCATTCAGTATATGGAAATTGTTGCAGAATTACAGAAAATTCCACTTTCACCATAAAATTCATGGGCCTTAATTTCTCACTGCCCCCCTCAATTTTTTTCTCCTTTGATCCCTAGACATGCAGTCAGTTCATAATGTTGTGAAGGTCATTGTTTTCTTTTTTTTCTTCTTAGATATTCTGGAGAGTTAGGAGAGTGGGCCCCCATCCACCCTGACTAAACTTTGTGCATGAAACAGTTAACCAAAAAAGCACAACAGAATGCTTCACCAATGTAGCCAAAGGGTATTTTTCTCCTATTATTATTCACAGTTTCCATGGTTATCTTTGCTAAGAAGGAACAGTAAAAAGGTAGAGGGGAGTAGCTGAGTAGCAGAACAATATATTGTAGCCAGCACTCATTTCACTTACACTCTTGGAAGACCACCAGCCCCTGATTCCTCCTGTGTCCAGGGGGAGGGGATTAGACCAGATCCCCTTAAACCCTTGATGCTTACAATGTGACCGTTGAGTGACCTGTGCTCCTCCCATCTGAGCAACAGCAGGAGAAATAGAGCATCAAATAATATGTATCACTAGCTACTGATGAATCCTTTAGTTAAGTGGAAAAAAAGCCTCTATTCTCTAGACGGAAATCAGAATCAAGATGTAGTATCTGCTATGCTATTCCTGTCCCTAAAAATCTGTAGTAGCTTTGCATTGCTTACAGGTCGATATTCATACTCTCAATTAAAAAATATATTGAGTAATTATTAATCAAGGCACTGAAGTTTGGCTTATTTAGGCCTCATAATCTGCAAGTTAGTGTTATCCCAATTTTACTCAGAGATACCAAATAATTTTTCTGAGATCTCAGAGCTAGAGAGATGGAGCATCGACGCAGGTTCATCTCAGGCCAAATTCTTGTTGTTTCCATCACAACCTGATGCATTTGCACTTACCCATACATCACAATAAACAGATGGTTGATAGGAGGCTGAATGATGGAAGAATAATGCGTAGAAGATAAGATGGTCACACACACACACACACACACACACACTCAACACTCAACACTCATACTCCCTCCTTCATTTTGTCCTCTAATTCAAAGCCTTCACCAACACAGCCAGTATCTTGCAGTCCGTCGTCTTCATGCTCTCTATGCATCTGATGAACAGCACTGCCATCTGTTTCCCTTGAACGTTCCTCTCTTTCTCACTGCAAACTGTCCCCTAGTCTCCACACATGCAGCAACCAGCAGTGAGAAGAGCTCTCTCCTTCTGCCAGTCACACTGTCCGTACTGGTCCTTTGCCCTGCAGCTCTTCACGTACCTCTCATTGCTGCTCAGGCCTGTTAGTGGCTTGATTGCCATTATACATCCCACCCACCTCACTAACACATTGCTCTGTACATGATAACTGCTCAGTATTTGTTTGTTGAATGAATTACACATGTGCATGTTAAATACTAACTGACACATAGTTTACCTATAGTGCTAATACTTGATTAACCCCCTATAAAAAGCATTTAGAGCAGGATTTTTCTTGTCAAATAATAGACCTCGGTTTTTTGTTTTTATTGTAGTTATTAACAAATATGACAAATTTATATATTATTTAATTTTTTTCTTAGTGACTTTTATAACTCAGTTTGATATCATAATATTCTAGAGGAAACCGACTCTTTGGGCAAGCACACAGTCTCTGTACTTAGATTACCTGGATCAAATCCTGGCCCTGACACATTGGCATTGTGACTTTAGGCAAATTGCTTCATCTTTCTGTGCCTCAGTTTCTTCATCTGTCAAAGAGGATAAATAAGAGTACTTACCTGCCTAGAAAATTGCCTGGGACATTAATGAGCACATAGCAAATATTAGCTCATACTGAAATGATTGTAAATCTGATTACTTTATTTCCTCCCACATTACTCTTATTTCACTTCATTTATAATCTTTCCTTCAGGGAAATGCAAAGCTAATTTAAGGTTATAATGAAAATTAAGATAGACTTGTTTTCCACATTGAGTTGCATTAAGCTCACAAACTATTACTGATAACCTACTATGGGCCAGCCCTGGCCCAGTGCTGAGAGACACAAAGTGGACGAGACAGAATGTGCACCACCGATCCCTATGAGCTCACGGTAGGTAGAGAAGAAGCACCTTTAAAATCACACTATTTTGTACTCTGAGCGGAATTGTTTAGAATATGTTCTCCAGGTGCCAAAAGAAAATTGATTACCAGAACTCAGTTTGTATTCTTAAACAGCCAAGTGATTGCTTTGCGAATCACTCCCCTGCCTTTCACCCAGATCCCAGCAAGGAGCAGCCCTCACAGCGCGCGCTGGCCTGCAGCTCCAGAGCGGCCGCATCTGCCAGGGGAGCCGGGGACAGTCCTCTGCCAAGGGCAAGCACCCGCATCGCTAACATTTCACTCTTCAACTCCTCTTTCTACATTTTCTCTAGGCTTTGGAGGAGTGCTTCAGTGATTCTTTAGGAGAGATGCTATGTGAAACATATTAAACCTATTAAAAATTACTACTTAATGCACGTCTTAAAAGCATTGTCTGGAATAGTATATTTGGAGGGCAATATATACATTTATTGGTAGAAATAGTTCAATAACCTTTTTAAATAAAGTATACTAATCATATATGTGTATATATACCATTAAGTAATAACATGGAACAAAGTAATAATTGAATATATCATTATTTTCTTATATATTTTCTTAAATTTAAAGTTAAATGCAATGAAATATCTGTGTATGTGTATAACCCCCCATAGATACACAAATATACCCATGTAAATGATTTCCCATTCACTTTAAGGGTATATTGCTATATATTATTTATATATATTATTTATTATGTTATTTATGAACTAGATACAGTTTTATGAAAACTGTGAAATGAAGGAAGACAAATTGTATATGAGCAAGTCTCTTGGTGACCTTCCAGCTTGGCTGACCTCATTGTCTCCTGATATCTCAGGACAACCAACATAGGTTCTAGACTCAAGGTCTCTTGGGAAAAAACATAAGAAAAAAATAGTTTAAGGTTTAAGTAACTTTTTACAAAAAGTTTTATCATGCTTCATGTCATTTAGTAAAATTGTATCTCTCTTGTAGGATTGCATACAAGAATGGTAAACATGGAGTTAAATTGTTAAAATATTTTATTTTCATTTTAAGCAGTAAAAACAATTTTCATTATTGTTCCCATTGAAAAAAGCCTAAGGTCACACGCACATAAGAAAAGAAAATTATTTTAATTGATCTGAAAATATAATGTTTAGTGACTACATTTAGTTTCTGGGTAGTGAGTAGCAGTGGTTATATCTATATTATCACCATGGTAATGTCTGTTGAGACTGAGACATAGCCCAGATATCACCACCAATACATAGTGGACACTATTTGCTTTAATGAGAATATACTGAGCAACATTTACGTATAGGAATATAATATATGAAGCAGGTTAATAAAGATTATTACTCTTTTTTGAGAAGGAAGCACAGATCTCAAAACAGGTGACTAAATACAAGCCATGGCGACAGGTGCATTAGAACACTGTGAGGGCAGGCTTTCAGGTAGAGGAAGGAGCAATAACTGCACATTCATATAAAAATATTCTGGAATAGATAAAAAGCCTGAAAGGGAAAAACAGAGATAAATCTAAACGAAAAGGAAGCAGAGAAGGTGCTTTATCATCATTTATCTTTAAAAAGAAGACAAATATCTAGATAATAAACTGCTAATTTATGTTCCCTATAGACTGTGCCATGAGGGGAGAGATAATATCTATTTTTATCCCCAGTTTTATCTCAAGCACCTGGCACAGTTCCTTGACATGTAGAAATAAGCACTCAATAGTTTATTGAGTGACTTCTCCCTGTTTCCTCTCTCTGTGTCTTTCTTTTTCAGAATCACTTGCCATGTTGATCAAGCTCCTTATCTTTCTTTTCCTATATTAATAGGATTATATCAAGTTAAACCAGATGGAAGTCTGCTTTTATGTCAAAATGGTTAAAAAGCAACAATTTCATATGGTTCAAGCTAATAATTCAACTGGCATACAGGAGTTAATCTACCCACTCCCAGAAGAAGCTAAGACAAACCACTGACTACTAAACTAAAATCACATGATACATTTTTTCAGGAACAATCTTAACTTTGGAATCAAATGGCTCATAGGACTATGTGATATGGCTAATAACAATAGCGACACTTTTTATCAATATTTGCCTATACACTTCAGACTGGAGGCTTTGAGTCTCCAGCCTGGACCTACACTAGAAGCTGACTGCCACCATCGCGGCACTCAGCCTGTATGTTCTGCTTCCTGCTATTTGTCTTTCTTCAGTGGAGATGGTTTCTGCATGTGAATGCCTTCACTCTGATTGGGTGGATGCATCCCACTGCAGCTCGTCTGCTTGCACAGACCGCCCATCCTTTTGTACATCCCTGATAGTCACCCTCAGCTTCACACTCCATTCCCCAAAGAGCCCTGATCTCTGGGAGTTGGATTGTGACAAGAAGTATCAAACTTAGATGGTCAAATTGATTATGGTGTCTGGTATTGGGTGAAGAACTATGGCAGAACCTTACGTTCTCAGGACGAGGGCTTGTGCTCTTATCTGACAGGGTGATGATATACTTCATCATCCCAAAATGGACACTTTTTGAGAGTGAAAAGGTGAGTTATTAATAATTACACTAGGACCACAAATCTAAACACAGTCTTCCTCAGGCAAATGGAGACATGCTGTTGCATTACAATTTGAGCATTTCCTTAGAACACATCCTGTGAGATGCTCTGTGTATAAAACTTGCCCCAAACTCTCAGCAAGTAATGGTAGGGCAGGGTTCAAATTCACTTCTGTCTGCCAGGTCCATGCTGCCAGCCAGTCATTCATTTACTTATCTTGTAAGCGGATATTTTCCATGATTCAAAAGGTTGTTGTAAAGAGTCAAAGCACAAACGTTTAAAAAGTTTTTAAGCAATTTATTATATATGCATATTTGGAATATTGCAGAATCCTTTCCCTTATATTTTTCTATTCATTCTTAATTCTTTAATTCAAGATCTAAATAAACCTTTGGAAAAATTTATCACATTTTACAACAAGAAAGTGGATTTCAAACATTTTTCAAAGTAGTGCCTCATTTTCTTTGATTCAAAATCAAGGGCAAGACCACCACACTGGGGCAGTATTTGTTCTTGGGGGCTGTGTGCCGGGACAGTTGCATCTTTCTATCATCACTGCTTTAGGTTACCTTGACATTTCAAAACAATGGCTTTGTCCTGTATTTTATTGGGACCCTTCATAAAACTAAGGTACAATTTGTTTTTAATCATTATGTCATAACACCTTCATCTATAAATGACATTCTAGTTAATCAGCTACGCATTACTATTTAAGACAAGGGAAGAGGTGAAAGGAGAACAAAACAATTACAAGGTGAGTCTCTCTTTGCAAAGCATCAGGGTAGGGTTCATTCAGGTAATTTCAATTAACTTTTATGGAAGTTACTCAGCTAAAACCCCAGCAAATGCTACTGTAACTAGATTCAGGGCCCTTGAGCTACACAACTGTTGAAGAATTTAAACTATAATTTTTTCAAATGTACCAAAAATATTGCTCCCAAGACTGACCTATGTGACATGTTCCCCATGGTCTAATATAAATTAAGATGACTGTGATATAAATATCTCCGAGACCAGGGCTATAATGGAAACATTAGCGGACCCTTCACTGCAGAAGCCCTGCAGGGGGCCATTAAAATACTTTATGGAACTGCTAGTACCAGCCCAGAAAGCAAATGGCAAAGACAGGGAAACATCAGCGACTGTTAAAACAAAACAAAAACCCAACAAGACACAATGAAGACATCATTAAAAGCATAAAGGCAATGAAAATGCCTATGGTGTATTTTCCATTACCTGCGACCTTGGGTTTCAGGGTTGGCTCTGTGTTCATTATCAGTTTTAAAATAATACCACCTGAGACTCTTATGCTCACACACTCTGTGCATGATTCCTTAGCATAGGAGCGGCAAAGCCCTGAGCTAGCTGTCAAAAAACAATTCACTGTAAATCATAAGAGTAAAAAATCCTGTAAGAGTTTTCCCTCTACAGTCTTCATTATTCTTTCAGAGAATCCACCCAGGATGACAGGAAGATAGAAATTAGATTGAGGCCTTTTATACTGTTTTGACTGTTTGTATTAACAAATTCAGTTTTCTGCCTCAAAATGGCAGCTGGTTAGTAAAATGCCATTGAAAAAAGAAGAGATCTCTCAGCCACAGTTAAACTGTCAGGTTATTCCAAATTAGAATCTAGCCGTAGAAATATGTTGTGTGATCTAATTTTGTGATTTCCAACAGACTCTTTTTCAAAATAACAATTAATAAGTTCCCCAACTCCTAATGTGTTGAGCTTTTCCTTCTGTAATTTCTTTTCTTTAGCATAAGATGAATACAAGTATTTTTTTGCGTGAAATTTAAGTGAAATAGGTGTTATTTACTCTGAATGAAGTAAAAAATTGGGGCAAATTTCTTAACTACTTTCCATCAAAATGTATGTCATACCAGATATTTCAAGGTTAAATTTGATGTCAGCATAGACTACCAGAAAATATTCCCATTTCTTTCATTTGTTTTGCATGTATAAATGCAGCCTTTACATAACTTTTTTATAGAACACTAATTTAAGTGTGACCCCAAATTCTGTATTTTTCCAATATTTAGTTGATATTTGATGTAAAGTTTGGCAACTTAATTTTCATAAAAATGATTAAGTAGAATTACATTGGCAAGACTCAGCTATCGTATAATGTTTGGGAAAGTGGATAGAAAGGAAAATAGGAAATAGGAAATCTTTCTCTTCCTCATCAAATAACATTTTTATAAGATTCTTCCATAGTCAAAATTTAAGTCCTAAAAAATTAAGCATGAACCCTATTGGGGTTTACTCATTGTGATTAGTCTGAAATATAATAGACTGCTTTGTTTTCCTTAGAAAGTGCCACTTTCCAGGTAAATTAAATTATATTAACAATTTTTGCCCATTACCAATACTTATTTTTTTTACTCATTTTTTCTACTGGTACAACTCTATGTAAAAGACTTACTTTAAAATAATTAGATCTGATCCAGGAAATAAAAATTATTTGCAGAAACGATTGTATTTCTGTTTTTAAAAATTTTTCAAAAATGACCTATAGCATTCTTGAGGCTTACACAATATTTAGGTAATATTTGAGGATTTCCCTTTGTACCTGATGGGGTTAAGGACACACTACCCCAGAAATATGCACCTTGGCATCTTGACTATTTTAAGCGGAAGGAGTCTGAGAAAATGGCAGAGACAGGAAGATCACTCTGACCTTCACCACCCCAACTTCTCCACTGACACAGGTCATAAAACCTCATGTGAGAGGTGCCCTCCTTATACCCAGATTAGCACCCTTATCTCCAAAGACAAAGGGACCCCAAGAAGAATCCTCATAATTTCCCCAGGTTTACTACTTACCTCATACTCCCTTGGGGGAAAACTCTAATTAAAAAGGCAAATGGAAAGACATCTCATGGTGTGGACAGAAGTTCTTTATACTATACAGATCACAATACAGTATCATATGTAGTCTTATATAAATTTAATACATACTCAGTTGAAGAGCTGTTCAGATATTTAAAAAGTTCAATGAAAAGGTATTTGGAAAATAGAGGTCCACAAATAACTACAACAACTACAACCGTAGAAATAAAGAATAAACAGGGGGAACTTCTCCTGCCAGATTTTAAGACATATGTTCTAAAATGCAAACCCTGGAGCCTAAGTTAGATGAGCTTCACATGGTAAAAATGCCCAGGTAAGGATCCCATTGACTTTCTTGTAGGTTGCAAAGGAAGGCATCCAAAGGAAAAGAGAGAATAAAACAAGACCTAAAACCATGTCCCCAGTTGTAAGGTAAAGTAATTCCACACTAGTGAAATGGTAAATTAATGAAGATCAGCTTACCAACAAGCTTAGCGACTCCTCCAACCCAGAGGAATAACATGCAGAGAACAGAGCAGAAGTTCCCTGACAAGGGAAGGGGTGGAAAAGGTGGCGACCTGTCTTCTCTGAGGGTGGAAACAGGGGAACATGGCTCCCATCTGCAAAAATAGTCCATCATAAGAACGTATCATATGTCATTGAGTCATTTTCAGAATCTTAAAAATCAGTCTGTGTCTAATTTTAACATAAAAAATAGCATGATATATTGGTAAATATAAAGCATTTGATACCCATTTCTTTCCTTCTGTCTACCTGTCTACCTGTCTATCTATCTATCTATCTGTCTACTTTACTTACAAAAATATTTTTTAAAAAACCTAAACATTTTACCACATAGGTATTTGTAAGATGAACATTCACTTGCCCAATGAGCAGGCTCGCATTTTCCCTGAGAAAGATTAGTATAACTCATGTTGCACAGCAGCTTTCTTTCCAGTTGTTTTCCATCAACATTGACTCTGAAGTAAGCAGAATAGAGTTAACCATGAGCAGGCACCCTTTTGATTAGGCATTAACATTCACATAGACAATTGAGACCTGCTTAGGATCTCAAAATGTTTGCTAAGAGAAGATGGAACTCACAAAGTGATCTCCTTGAGGCCAATTTCCAGGTTAAGGATTTTACTTCTTTTTTACTACTGTTCAATTACAATTGTCCCCATTTTTCCCCCATTACTCTCTCTTGCCCTGCCCCCTCCCCCACCATACCAGATTTTACTATTTTTTGCTCTTATTCTAGAGTCTGACCTGAAGATTGCAAAACTATTTTTTAAAATTAGAGCTATTCTGTCTACAACTCAGTATGAAATTTAAACTTAGACTGAAGCAATAGTAATTCTTATACTTATTTAAACTCCCTGTCTCCCTTTTCCCAGTATTTCCATCCAAAGTGTATCATTCTCATCATTATTATTTGTGGGAAATGTTTTTAAATATTCTAGAGACTGGGTCCTATTTGTCTACTCAAACTGTACTTGTAGAATAAAAAGGTGATTAGTAAAGCTATTAATACCTGTCTTTTATTTCATTCCTTCGCTAATTCATTTGTCAAGTATTTATTGAGGGCCTTCATTTTGCCATCAAGCATTCTTGATCCAGTGGTGAATAAATGGGCAAGATCTATGTCCTATAATGCTGATATAAAAAATAAAGTAATTACAAATTGTATGAAGGAGAACTTGAAGTAAATTCAAAAAGAGCTGAGATAGAAACCAATGGAAAGGAAAGACTTTGGATGAGACATTTTTATTGGCAAAGCTAAGTGAGAAAGACAATGTGATACATTTTTTCTGATGCAAATAAATTCATTCATTTGAATATCAGTAGCAAATCATCAAAATATGAATATAGCACATGAGTATTATGTAATGAACTAGAAGGGTAAATTTTATCATATTTCTATCAAGTTATCTTGATGCATAAAATAAAAATTTCAAGGCTCTAGGCAAAGACCTGCCTTAATGGTCCTATGACAGATGTGGGCTACCTCATTCCAGTCATGTCACTGAGACATAGTCTCCTCGACGCTATGCCAAGTAGCACCACATCAAGAATACTGAGCTGCCCTGGAAAGGGATTCCAAGAGTGGGACACCCAAGGACTAGCGTCCTAGATGTTTAGCAGAGAAGCTCTATGTGGAAGAGCCAAGTCACCAGTCTACTTCTTAACCGTGTGCCCCGAGCAGTATGTGTGTGCATGCGTGTGTGCATATGTGTGTGTGCGTGTGCATGCACCCATGCACATAGACAAGCCATTGGAATGATGCTCTGCAAGTACGATCTGAAGATCTGTACTTGTGTCAGTGAAAACCTGACACCATTTAGTAAAGACTGTTTCCTGTCTGCATCCAAAATGATTTTAGTAAACTAGTCATTTATAGATAACATTACATATTTCACAATTAATTTCTTTAAATATTAAACATGAAGCACAAAAGATGCCTTAGTTCATGCCAAATTTATGTAAAGCTATAAAGTGTCATTATTGGAGACAAATTACATTTGCTCTGGAGCTTTGCACACACATGCAAAACCCATCCCCAGCAAATGTCGGCAGCCACTCAAACATATAGCTCCTCCCCTGGTTTCCCCATCTACCAAGTGCAGCTGGGGTGATTTAAAGATTATTTGTTAAGAATGCATATAGCCCAAATTTAAAATATATATATATACACACACACACACACACACACACACACACACACACACACACACATATATAAGGCCTAGCCAATAGATGAGCTAAATGGCCCTTTATTGCTACACAGCTTTTGTTATCTCTCCTAGAAATCAGCAGCGTAAATATTCCACCCTGGTACAGCTAAGCTGCTGGAAACTTGGCATGGTGCATAAATTCACAAGAATCCATCAAGCTCTTCTATTATTCATACTGTAAGATTTGTAGGCTGTCTGTAGAGTAACAGGTGTAGCCCCTATGGGTCAACAACCACCTGAATTATGCATGAAAGAAGGAAAGCAATACCATATATACCACAGTTCGGCATTGCTCATTTGAGGGGATAACTTTTCTATAACAGCTGTCTGAAAAAATCTCTCCTAGCAGTGGTCAGTATGCTGCATGGTCATGTGTGATGGTTAAGGCCACTTCCTTTGCGCTTGACAGACCTAGAGTTGAATCCCAGTGTCACTGCTCACTCCTTGCCACTTTTTTGTTTTGGTCAAGACATTTTAAACTTGGTTAAACTAAACTTCAGTTTCATTACCTGAAGAATAAGGAAAACAGTACCTATAAAATTAAGTTCTAGTTGGCAGAATACTAATATCTGGATTCTATCATTATTGAATACATACCAAGGTCTTAATAATTAGATAGAAGGTACAGGAATAGAAAGGCAGCTGTTTTTACTTGGAAATTACCAAGGTCAAAACTATGTGACCACCATGAAAGGTTGTATATTATAATGAGCCAATGTTATTGTGTATTAATTTAATGTAGATCCCGGATACCATCAACAGAAATAATGAAGAACCATGGCACCCTAAAGTTTCTCTTCTAATTCAGACTTCTGACCATGGAACTAGCAAATCATAGAATCTCTGTTATTAAATATTATCATTTGGACAACAAAACACTGATCTCAAAATTGTTCATTGAGGGTTAAGCAGATATTATAATCCACTATGTGTAAAAGAAACCTCATATAGAAGAACATGTATGAGGGATAAGAAAGGCTAAGTGACTTGACTGAAATTTCTAGTTAGGAATGGAGGAAAATGCATCAGTATACTGTGGAAGTTATGAAAAATGGAAATGCACTATGGTCATAGTGATAACATTATCTAATATTTACTGAGTATTTACTCTGTGCCAGATGTGCGTTATATGTAATTTTCTCATTTAAGTTTTACAATAACCCTAGGAGGTGGGCACTGATGTTATTTTTTTTCAGACAAGAAAACTAAGGCTTAATGAGTTTACAGAAGTTGTTTAAGGCTACGCAAGGGACAAGGGGTAAAGCCAGATCTTCTTGACTCCAAAGTTCAGAATTATGTGGCTCTTTAAAATTATTTAGTATAAACTTAACAGGATCATTTGCTTCTCTGTAAACAACCAGATGAACAGTTTTGCTGTGGGGCCCAATGCAACTGAGATAATGACACATGAGAGAGATGAATGCCTACCTTCCTCCAGTAAAAGTGCTTCTTTTAAAAATACTGGAATGAAATTTCCATAAATCTTGTCAGCTGTGTTTTTAAATTTTCTTACTATGACTCATAAGCATAAAAACCAGAGCTTCCATGAAAAATGGACACTCTAAACAAAGTTGGAAACAATGTAGTTTTTGAGTCTCAACAAACTAATCGATTTGCTTTATTTTGGTGACCTTGATTTCCTGAGGACAGAAATATCACATTTATGTCTGGGTGGTGGGTACTGCATAGGTGAGCCACACTCTTTATGAGAAGTTCTCTTTTCCCTCAAATGATAAATTATCTCATTCCTAGCATTCTGTTGTGAGACCAGGTGATACCTCGTCATCTCACTGATCTTTAAGTTTAAAGACATTAAAGTTTCTTACAGAGCCTTTGCCATAGTTAAGTGAAGAGTTAAAGAGCAGCAGGTTCCAAAGCACCATTTTTGCCCTAACTTCACATTCCTGATATCTGGCCCATTGCCATGGGATGAGTGCTAAAGGTGGGGAAAGGAAGCCCCCAGAGCTGGGCCTATTGGTTTGCTTGCTTCTTATGCATTTTTTTTTTTTTACTAAGGATAAATGCCAAGAAGCCAATTATTTCCTCTCCTAAAAGCAGTGTTCACTGAGAAATGATAAACAGCCACTCCCATTGTGTGGAAAGTTGATGAAAATCCTGTAGAGATCTAGAAAAACTTAAGCCAAGGAGCCGGAATACAAATGCTGGGCATGGCAGAAGAAGACAGAGGAGGAGAAGGAGGAGAGGGAAGAAGGGGAAGGAAATGGAGGAGTGGGAAAAAGAGGAGAGGGGGGAGAGAAAGGGGAAGCAATGATAACAGAGGAAGAAGCGGCACAAGAAACAAGGAAAACAATGTAGGAAGTGAGAATGTGAGGTGCTTTGGGAAGGGAAGTGGGTCTCAGTATCCTTAAAAGATCTACCATTGTGTGGGGCCTGAGCACTCCTGCAAAAATCAAAGGCAGAAACTAGGAGCCGGTAAACAGCAGGAATCAGGAAGATGGCATGAGACTTCTAAAGAGGTCAGGAGAATCTAGCTGAGCAATAAATAAGAGAGAAGAGGCTAAAAATAACCATCCACTTATGAGAGCCTGAATTAGGAGACAAAATTGAACCCTGCCTAATATGTGAAATTAGAAATTAGATAGCTAAACCCTTAAAACAAAGCCATCAAAAACTCCGTCTGTCTTTTTTTTTTCAATCCTCACCTGAGGACATGCTCATTGATTTTAGAGAGTGAGGGAGGGAGGGAGAGAGAGAGAGAAACATCCAATTGAGCGAGAAATGTTGATCGGCCACCTCCCTTAGGAGCCCCAGCTGGGGATCAAACCTGCAACCTAGGTATGTGCCCTGACCAAGAATCAAACCTGCGATCTTTTGGTTTACAGGACGACACTCAACCTGACTGAGCCACACTGGCCACGGCAGAAGCACCATCTCTTCTAATCATAGGAAACATCTGATAATATGAGAAATAATTAATTATTAAGTAAACAAACAAAGAAATAACTATAGATAGAAGGATTTCTACCTAATGAGTAAGAATCTCCCAATCAAACAAGAAAATACTGTTGTTGTTTTCCTTAAAGCTAGGGCAATCTATAAAATCTCTACCAATAAAATTGTAATGTGCATATTAGAGAATACTTTTTATTTTAATTTTTGTGACAGCTTGCAAAAGACATTCCAGTTAGCAGAGACACCTCCCAAACCTCATGTTTTTGTTCATATTTCACAAAAATAGAATATTAGAAATATAACTGGAAAAGTTGTCATTGAGACCAATCATTAAGCAATTCAGGCAATGAACAGTGCAATTGGCACCTTTGTTACTAGAAAGCTAGTAGAAGTGGACTAAGAAAATCTGAGAAGAATAAGAATAGGATATTTTAAAAGAAAATTGTATTTAAATGTTGAATTCAAACCAAATGCCATTGTAGTTACATTGTCTATTGCTATGGCTCTAGCTGTACTGTCTTGACTTGGGCTGTTATAACAAAGTCCCCTACCCTGGGTGGCTGAAACAACAGAGATTTATTCTCTCACAGTCAGCTTTTGGTCAGGGTGCCATTGCAGCCAGGGTTTGGTGAAGCTCTGCTTGCCGCTTGTAGCGGCCACCTTCTTGCTGTGTCCTCATGTGGCCTTTCCTCAGTGAGTGAGTACAGAGAAGAAGAAATGCATATCTCTCTTCCTCTTCTGGTAGGGCCAGTAATTCCATCACAAGAGTCCTGCCCTCATAGCCTAATCTGGTTATCTCCCAAGAGCTCTGTCTGCAAATGCTGTCACATTGGAGGTTAGGACTTCAATATAGTAATTTGGAGAGAACACAAGCATTCAGACCATGATGTATGTATATTTATACTCCTTTAATGAAAGATAATTTTTTCATTGGTCTCCATAGCATCCTGTGTCAATGTGATCTGCCTCCTACTCCCACTACTCCTTACCATCTTACTTTCTCTGTTTCAACCATGTCTTTGAGTCCTCTGAATTCACTACGATTGCTCTCATCTCACTGTGTTTCACTCATTGTTCCCCTTACTTGAACTGTTCTTCTCCCAAGTAGCCTCCTGATTCATTCTCACTTCCTGAAGATCTTTGCTCAGATGTTCCCGTATCAGAGGGATTTTCCAGAACATCCTATGTAAAATAGTGTCCTTGATTGGTTCCCTTCATTACACCTTGGCATGCTATCTCCTTACTTCCTTCATTGTTTTTCTATACTTCTCAACATTCCGAGAGACATATATTGGTTTATTTTCTTAGTGTCCCATCAGAGACTGATGTGTTTTGTTCACCTCTATAGCCCTATCTCTAGTCCTATATTGTCTCATGGTAGCATTCAATAAATCATTGCTGAAGTATTGTTATATGAATAAATTATGGGCTGTGTATATCTTATACACACACACTTAATTAATCCTTATACTAACTATTGTTACATAGGCCCTGGACTATGTTTCTTGTAAATATACCACTGTGCTCTGGGGAATATGTTTTAGAAAGCATTTTTCCCCTCATATGCCAGTCTTTATAAATATAGCATGTCATTCACCTAATCAAAAAGTTGCTCAGGCAAATCAGAATTTTTGAGTGTTGTTTACATGCTGTGCCACTTTAGTAGCAACAGGTTCTTAACCACTCTTGTTATTTAAAGTTGAAAATTCCATATAGTGAACCTAAAACTATACTTATACATAAATTGCCTTTTAGTTCAAAATTTAAAAAGAATTGCCAAGAAAATTATTTGGAACACCGAAACCTATATAATCAAATGAGAATTCTCTACCACTACTTAATTAAGGAGGTAATAAATTATAGAAAACCACAAATAATATAAAATGCAGTACTAATAATAATAAAAAAAACAACTTTCAATTCCTCCTCCCAAAGGAACTGCAGACACTCAGCTATCCCAGTCTAGCTAAATAATACCCTTTCTGGTCCTGTTCTGGTTATCTATTGCTGCTTAAAAGACCAACTATCCCCCCAACTTAGTGTCTTAGAACAACCACCACTTATTTAGTGCAGAATTTGCAGTCTGGGCAGAGTTTAGTGGGAAAGGCTAATAATCTCTGTTCCAAGTGGCATCAGCTCAACTGGACATCGGATGAGTCATTTCCAGATTGGCTCACTTACACTGCTGGCAGTGTGGTGTCAGCCGCCAGCTGGAGCTCAGTGGGGGCTGAGTTCCTCTCTGATGGGTCTCTTCTTATAGGCCTGTCCAGAGGCTTCTTCTCAGCCTCCTTATATCAGGGGATCTGGGTTCACAGAATAAGTGTCCTGAGAGAGTAAAGTAGAAGAATAGGGCCTTTTTGAAATAACCTATACTTAGAAATCACATAGCCTTATTTCTGCCATATTCTATTGAGAAGGCAGTCACAAAGGACCTAAGAAGGAGGGGACAGAGATCCTCCCACTTGATGGAAGGGTTGTCAATGTCATTGTAAATGGAGCATGAGGGATGGACTTCACTGTGGTGCTTGTCTTCAGAATATACAATCCACCATAGGACCTATCCTGATTTTTCTTCTTCAGTTATTCAAACTCTTGTCTCTGTTGGTGTTTCCTACACCAGTTTTTTCCCCACACCTACCTGCTCTGGTAGTTGCTTACTTATAGATCAGCCCTTATTATTAGTTACAGACCATCCTCCTTTTCTGCTTGTGTACCAAGCCTTTGTCAACAATGTTCCTTAGGAGGTTTCTTTTCTCCACATAACTGTAAGATTTATCCCATTAATTGCTTAGTACTCTGAGAGTTGCTTATTTCTTTTTGGTGACCCTAAAGTTCTACTTGATCTTTCCCGTCTTTAGGCATTTTGTGTTCTTTGGCTATCTGCTTCTGGATTCTGTGTTTTCTCACCTATTATAGCAACAAAGAATGTCTTAGCCTTCTCCTAAACTTATGGACAAATAAAGCAAATATACTAGGTTATTTGCTGATTAGAGCTTGAGAAGAAAATGGATGTTTCCCTTAGATGGGCAGAAATGTGAGTGAAATGACATTGTCTCAGAAACTTGATTAATTCACCATTACTCGAATATTATGAACACCTCCCACAGGACAGTTTTACTGTTACAGCAGATTGGACACCACAGCTTCTTTAAATTAAACCTAAAGAGATGGTCCAGGAGCCACCTAGCAGTTTTCTCTTTTACTACCCTTCATGATCCTGTCCATGCAGCTGTGGACACCACTGGAGTCCTTGTCGCACTATGGAGAATGATAAAAAGTTGGAATGGAGTCATATTAGCACCATCTTTCTTCCAGCTACACAAGAGCACCCTTCCTTTAAGTGCTGCTGATAGGAGTATTTCTGTTAGAGAAAGCTCAAGTCCACATCTGTGTATACCTCCAAACTTCAGAGACATATTTATTCTTCCTCATAGTGGATGACAAAGACAGCAAAAGATAAGGTGCTGTGCTTCAGACTCCCAGACACTCTTCTCGAGTTTTCTCTGTGTGCCCATGTTCATCATGAATTCCAGTTCAGAGGAGGAAGTTTGTCCTCTGCACTCAGCACACATCCTGCTAGGATTCGGGCTGCCAGGCTCCCCCTATGAACGCTGTCAATCTTTATGTGATCCTCTTGGAGTTGTCCTGCTGAGCTTGAAAAAGGGAAGAGCAGTGCTTTCATTTCTTACCTGAATTCTACTACCTCTCTCTTCCCTCAGCCCCCTCCTTACTTTGACTGGGATCATGCTGGGGAGTGGGGAGAGTTGGTGGCTACATGTTTTCTGAACTCTCGTCACTAATTCTTGGTAGAGAGGTGATGGGCTTTCTCAACCTGGAACATGAGTTTTATTTATTCTAGACTTTGAATCTTAGCAAAAATTCTGGAACTTGAGTATTCTATTTGTTGTCCTATTATATGTATTATAAAGTTCAGTATACCTATACTACTAATCTACATATTTTCTGTTAAACATTTGTGCTATAAAAAATACTAGAATGTTTCAGGCAATATGAATCTTGAAATACTCAACTGCACCTTTTACAACCATAAAACCTGGATCCTCTTACCTAATTCCACAAACGCTTTGCTATGTGATCGGCTTCTGTGGTTTCATGTGTTTCCCAGAGGTGGACACATCTTCCTTCTGGGTGTTTCTGCTTCTCGTGCCTGGAGATGACTCCAGAGAGACCAGGAAAAGCCTCTCTCAGACTCACTCAGGACCTACCAGCTCTCTCCTTTCTAGCTCCCAGTATCACAGTATCTCTTTCTCATCTTTTCTTTTTTTCACATACACACAAAAACAACAAAGTAGAGAATTTTCTCTTTTTATCACAGGAAGAGTCATAAGAAGTTACAATTTCATAACACTCCCCTAGCAACAGACCTGGTGAAACTTTTCTACATATTTCTCGTGAATGGCCTAAATGTGGACATAGACATGAAGATATGGGGTAAAGATATAAACACAGATGTGCAAAAAATACACCATGAAGTTCACTGTTGTGTAAACTCTATATTTATCATGTACTACTGATTTGGCTTCATTTACCTTGTCACTTTGTCTATTGCCACGAAATTCCTTCAGTTTCTTCTAAGAGAGGATTAACTGAATGAATTGAATTCATCCAACATTTGACCTTGAGACCAGGCAATTTAGGATTTGACTCTGCCCTGGAGCCTTCTCTACCCAATGAAGAAACAGTTAATGAAAAACTTGTTTGCCTGCAGGTAGTTGTTAGATGTACCACTTTCACTTTGAAGTGCTCTCCTTGAAAGTGCAATGGGAAAGGAGAAAGTACACATGTTAGATGCAATTCTCTCACCCAACAAATAATGTTCAAGTGCACACCTCGAGGTTTGAGGCAGCAGCCGTGTACAAAAGAGACAAAAATTCCTGCTCCCAGGCAGCTCACGTTCCCATGGAAAGAGGGAAATAATAAATTAAAGAAGTGAAATATATAATGTGGTCGATAAAAATGAAGCATGGGATCTTCATCCATGCTTGTGAATAGCTGGATGACCTTGGGGCTATCATGTACACTTTTGAGATTTGGTTTTTCTCTTCCGTGAAATAAGGTTTATATAGATGCTTCCTAGGTGGCCTTTGGCGCTGACATTCACTGAGACTTTTCTTTAACTCTTTTTCTGGTTTCAGTTTGTTCTTTGGTGTAAATTCAGAATGGCCTCCAAATAGGCAACACTCCAGTTCCACTCACTAAGGGAGGGAGAAATTTAGGTCAGGAGACCGATGTCTGGGCAACTGTATGTGATTCATAAATTTGCAGTAATTTTTTTCCCTAAAACACAGACCTGAATAATCAAGCAACTATATATTAACTTTACCCAACAGACCATGGACCACCTGTCTGTTTCCTGTTTTCCTCGCCAAGTACCCCTTGTGGGAAAAGCTGATTGGAAACACAGCAGGATAAAACCCGTTTCTCCCCTCTTTGTTCCATCTGCCTCTCTTCTCATCTGGGAGAACTCTTGTTCACTTCCCCAATTACTTCTCACGTTCAAGGCTAAATTCTCCACCTGTGCTCCTGATCCACTGCTTCCCATCTTCTTCCAGATGTTGCTCCAATGGTAAATCCTACCCTTGTCAGTCTTCCCGTTATTTTAGATCTCTCCCTCTTCTGACTCTCTTTACACAGCTAAAAATATTACCATGTCTTTTCCACTGAAAAGGCCTTCATTCCTCTGGCAAATGCTCTAATATTGACTTTCCCTTAGCCAACCAAGCTCCTCTGAAAAATAGCTGCATTTTACATACCCTCCTATCATCACCTCCTATTGACTTTTCAAAGCATGGATGCAGGTTTCTAAATACAACTGCATTTGAAATGGGTTTCACCAAGGTCTTCAATGATATACCAATTATTTTCAGTACCCTTAGCAGCAGATGATGTTATCTGTCATAGCACTCTTGAAGCGCACCCCTTATTCATACCTGAGACATTCTTCTCTCATTCACAACCACTCTGATATTTTTTCTTAGTCTTCTTTCTGATTCTATTCTCCCCAACCTCAGGAATTTTCCTTTCCTATTTTCTTCTTTTCAATTTATATCCACTTGCCCAATTTCCACTATTACCTGATAACTCTCAGTTTTCCATATCCAAACACCTTTTTGTTTTTTTTGAAATCTTTGTATCTGGTTGCCTCCTGGATAGTTGTATATATGATTATGGGGCATCATCCTTGTTCCTTATTTTCAGTACACCCTACTGCCAAATGAGCTCATAAAGACTCCCTATCAACAAACTTGGTCTATTCTTATGTTTACTTTTACATTCAAGATAACGCTTTCAATATTTTCCAAACTGATATATGTGAATCAAATTTATTTATTTTAACTATTATTTAAAGACTGTATTCAAATCTTATCTCTGTCAATAGCTTTGTGACTGGGTAAATTATTTAATTTATTTTCACTTCTATGTTTTTTCATCTGAAAAATTAAACAAGTAGTACATGAAGTGTCCATTTTGTATAGCTTTACATATATGTGTGTGTGTATATACACATATAAATATATCTTTACCAACACTGTTATTACCATATTTCCCGATTTTACCAGTGTTATGGGTATGAAATTGGATGTAACTGCTGTCTCAATTTAAATGTCTAACCCAAATAGGGTTTTGTGATGGAGAAATGACTCTATATTGGGCAAGTGCTAAGAAGAATGCCTAGCATGTAGTAACATCTTAATAAATGTCACCTATTGCTCTTATTAGTATCATTATACAGTATTCTATTTTAATTCTATAATATAAAATTTTATCCATTTGTTTCTTAATGAATATTTGGTTTAATCTTTTACTGCTAAATATCTTGCTCCAGTGATTATGTTATTCCATTCCCTTTGCCAGTATTGGGGCCAAGAGTGCCCACATGACCAATGCTGACCCAAAAAACATGAGCTTCTGAAAATGGCTTCCTCACTCCTAAAAAGATGTTACAGGAATATAGGGAACTTCTTTTTCTTCTGAATACTGCCTGGATGAGATCCACGGAAGAGCTGTGATGTTCTTGTCACCAAGAGGCTAGTCTGTGATAAAAGCTGACATATTAAAAATGGCAGAAAGAACTGGAAAGAACTGGGTTCTTTAAGACTTGTTGATCCTCTGATCATTATAAACCTGCTCTGGAGTCAGTCAATAGTAGCTGTTAGGTGATGTTAAATAAGTCAATCTGAGATAAGATTTCTGTTGCCAGTAGTCAAAAGAATTCTGATTCTTCACTCCCCCATCCCCTACACACACCCCCTTCCTGGTCAACCTTGGCAGAGTTTTTTCTATATTAACAGTATTTTTCTAGAACTGAATTTTTTATTTCATTGTTCTCTATTTTTTTGTTTCACTTTTGTCTTTCCTTAGATTAATTTTTCTTCTATTTGTTATTATTTTTCTTTCTTCAGTTTTAAGTTCTTCTAATTTCTTGAATGTAATTTAGATCATTAATGTTTAATCTGTTCATTCATGTTTAACCTAGTCAATTCTCTATTAGTTATGATATGCTCTGGGGTAATATAATGAGAGAAGAGTGAGAAAACGTACACTTTGAGAAATATTTTGTATTGGAGTCCAGGCTTAACGGCTTTAGGGTTTCAGATCCCTACCTACCTCTAGGTCTAAGTTCAAACCCTAGCTCTAGCATTGCAAACTGTAGCATCCAACAAATCATTTAAGTTTTCTAAAACTTGATGCTATCCCCTGAAAAATGAGGGCAATAAAACATAAGTTAAAAAGTTGTTGAAAATCTCAAAGTAGGTAAAGTGCACAATTCAGTGTCTGGCACTCAATAAAATGCACCATTGCATATTTACAGGAAATGCCTCAGTAAAGTGATCACCAAATGTAATTCCCAAGAAGTTCAGAAGAAAATGCTTTGTAATTTTTCTTTATGTTTTTGCTTTGTGCACAAAGGACACTGTTTTTTAAAGGTGAAAATTCTCTAATCGTGGTGAAAGGAGATAAATACTTAGTTTTCCTCCAGGGAGAAAAAGAGATGCAGTAAATGCTTAATGGCATTTCCTTCAGTGCCACACAGTTAGTGACTATAAATCTTGAACACAAGTTGAATTATCGTTGACTTTTTATTTCTGTAGGGTGCTTTTGACCACATCATTAAACTGCATCACCTTCATTGACCTAATTTTATCATGGAGTTCAAGGCATTAAAGGAATACTTAAGTAAAATACAAAAATAAAATAAAATAAAATAAAAGGTTTATTCCATGAGGTAAATCTGATGTTCTTGCTAATTCCTATAAATTACTATTATTTCACTTTTGTTGCTTAGAAGAGTACACATGAAGCTAAATCAATTCAGGCTTTCCTTTCTGACATATTATTTCCCTAAGAGGAAGGATACTATAGGAGTTGAGCTTAATTATTATTATTTTATTTAATATTTACCAGGAGCAATATCTCAAAAGCATAAAATGGGAGATGTTATTCTTCAGAGTGTCATTTCAATAAATTTTGATAATACAGGGGTGAGCAAAAGTAGGTTTATAGTTGTGAGTATGCAAAACAGAGTTTATTCCTATATGATTATTAATATTATTAATTATTGTATTATTTATTTGTATTACAACTATAAATCTACTTTTGCCCACCCTCTATATGTTCAGAGGGTCTAGTTATTAGCTCCCACTTTCCTCACAGATCAATATACTTAAATCTTGGAATTCAAATGTCATTCCTTGCATACTCCCTAGAACAAGTGATTATTGTACAAAAGTAAATCAGTAGGCATGAGGTATTTTCCCCCTTGAGTGAGTATGAAGTGAGGCCTGAGAAACATATCTTTACACAGCTTGAGGAGCAAGTAATATAATTTTTAATCCCATAAAATCTTACCTAGAAAAACAATCAGTTAATTCTGAAGTTAAAAATATCACTGCAGGAGAAATATGAGAAGAGATTGTGAAGAGAGAGAGACAAAATGAGAGAGTAACAGAAACAGCCAGTACAAACAGACAAATAAGGAGATAAAAAGAGAGCAATAGACAGAGAAGCATTTTCCCCTACAACTACATGAAGTCATCTGCTCACCTGATTTGAATTTCCAAGTCACCAATTCCAGAATGGAGAACAGAGGATGTATAAAAAAATCAACATCACAAAATATCCAGAAATTCAGTTTAGTCAAAACTTAGCTCTTTTTTCAACACTCTTTTCTCTTTCTTAAACCAAGTTATATGCACTACTTGAATAGCCAAGACATTTAATGTCTTTCTTGTTTGCCTCCTTTGATCTGTCTCCCAGAAGGTGCCATTGCTCAGAGAAAAGAGCTCAGTTTTCCCCAGAAGAGTAAGACGAGCAGACCCTACACAATGCAACATCCTTCCATGTTACTGTCATCTTACCATGATGCTGGATTTTTCCCAATCAAATGTATCTGGCTTCAAAATTTTAAATATCATTTTATATAAACAATGGACACTCTCTATTTCTTTTTCTCTTCTTTTCCATTCATAAGTATCATATGACTTCATTTCCCAAGCAAATCACATTTTCTCAAGCTGTTTTGAGTGCTAGCTTTAACACAAAATAACATAAAGAGGCTAATTTTGAAAAAATAACTGGCTGTCTCAGTAGTGATGTATATAGTTTGAATTAAAGAAAAAAACAAAACTATACTTTGAGGTATTGGTAAAGAGGGAAGAACCTAAAGAAAGCTGTACTTTTGCCTGGTAACTTTCTTAATTTGCATCACCCCTTCGGATGCTATCGACAGCTCAGTAAATAGTCCTCCCTCTCATCCACAATGTCCTTCTATTCCTCCTGCAGTGAAGGCAGAATCAGTGTGTGCAACATCGCAATCTGTCACATGGCCTGACCGTAATCCCCACACATTCAGCATTAGCCCCACCAAGTGCAAGGAAAAGAAGAACAGTATCTCCTACACTTATTTAACATCCTGGAAAACTGTGAAAAACACACACAAAGTGTCCTGTGTCCATTTTTTAACAAGCTATATTTTTAGTTTTCTGAAGCCAGCAAACCTTAATCCAAACCAAAAAAAAAATATTAATGGACTGCATATGGCACACTTCTCAGCATCTTTAAACTCATTTGAACTAAACAGCATTATCCTTACAGTATATTCCAAGACTAAACTGCTCACATTTGTAGTGTCTCCAATTCAGGGAATGGAAATGCACCTGGAGGAATTATTGATGGGTATTCCTCCTATCTTTCTGGATGTTCTTTCCCAGTCCCTTTATGGGTTCTTTCTCACCTTTCTCACCTCCACCTGAAGGGCTGTCTCAAAGTACTTACTTTGGACTTCTTTTCTTTTATGGTCTTTCATATTTACACCCACTCCCTGGACAATCTCACCTAGACCCATGTCTATCACCTATACACTGATAACTCCAAATTCATATCACTACTATGGACATCTCCCCTGATATTTACATTCATGTAGCCTGCCGCCTCCCTGACATCTCCACTTGGATGTGTAAGAAGCAGTTCTACCTTAAAATGTCAAATATGTCCAGCTATCAATTCCCAAACCTGCTTTCCCATTGGAGTTCAGGGAAGCTTCATTTTTCTAGGTCTTCTGTCCCAAACCTCATGGTAGTGCTTAACTCCTTTTTCTTTTCCTTACAACTTATATCAAATCATCAGAAAATCCTATTGACTTACCTTAAAATATAGCAAGAACTCATCTATTTACAATTGCTGCCATTTGATCTACCTGATCTCTCTCTTCTGCCCTTCCTCCCCCAACCCTGTCTATTCTCATCACAATAATCAGTAATCATTTTAAATGTAAGTTAAATCATGTTGCTTTCCTGTTTAAAACCTTCCAGTCACTACTCTGTCAAAGTAAAAGCCACAGTCCTAACCCAGTACATGACTTTCCCTCATTCCAGTACCTTTCCAGCTCTTCCAGCCTCATTGGCCTCCCTGATGTGCGTATGGAAATTCCTGATGTTAAGATTTTTGCTGTTCCTTCTGCCTTGAATGCTCATACCTCAGATATTTAGAAACCAGTCCCTTCTTCCCTCCTTCCTCCTCCCTCTTTCCCCCTCCTCCCTCCCTCCCTCCCTCCCTCCCTCCCTCCCTCCCTCCCTCCCTCCCTTCCTTCCTTCCTTCCTTCCTTCCTTCCTTCCTTCCTTCCTTCCTTCCTTCCTTCCTTCCTTCGTCTTCTCCCAAATGTCCTCTTAAAAGTCACTGTCTCAGTGAGGCCTCTTCTTACCAAGATATTTAAATCCAACCTCCCTGCCCCAGAAATGTCATGCCATATTTTTCTGTGGATAATGCACACCCACAATTTGGACCCAAACTTTCAGGAAAAAAATGCTTTAATTTTTTAATTCAATTTGTATTTATTTATATTTAGAAACAAAACTAATTATCATATTACAGGGTAATATTTTGCATACAGATATTGTCATTGCTTTCTAGAGTTACACTTTTAACACATAGGCATAAATAAAAGAATTAAAAATATTTATATAGCTATGGAATTAGTACTACCCATATGTAATGTGCATCCTTATTTTTCCCTCAAAAATTTGGGCAATAATGTGCACATTGCATTGTACATGGCAAAATACATTACCTTCCTTCTCTTGTATATGTTTTCTACCCATAACTACTTATCATTTATCACTGTGAAATATTTATTTTCAACTTTATTTATTTGTGACTATCCTTGCCTCCAGAATATAAGCAATATGAAGGCAAGGATTTCTCTCTCTCTCTCTCTGTCTCTCCCCTTCCCCATCCAGCATCACAAGCAGTGCATGGAATATAAAGATAGAAATGAAAGAGATGAAAAAAGAAAAAAATAAATAGAATAAAAGAAAAGAAGGGAAGGGAGGAGTGAAATTATTTTGGGGGCATACTTGAAAAGTAGCCTACTAAGGGAAAAGAATACTTTAATTTGGACGTGCACTTTTCTTCACTGTTCCTCTTTATAAGAATACACGTGCATTTTTTGAATGACTATTTCATTTTATTTTTTTTTTCAATTTCTTCTCATTTGTTTTTCATCCCTCTCTCATAACTGTCTCTCAAAACAGCCAGTGAGAAGTGTTGGAGGATGAGGAGGGGAGCAAAGAATGGAAAATGGTCCAGAATGAATGAAATTAGGATGATGTACTAAATATAACACACACACACACACACACACACACACACACACACACACACACACACACCCAGCCCCCTGCCCCGATTGGTTTTCCCACTAAGGAAAGTCCTGTTCACAGTAATCCCTGAAGTCCCAATAATCTTGTTGTTTTACTTCTAAAACTTCCATAAAGTCATGATTTTAAAATATATTCTTACTAATCCCTCATGTATGTTGCATGTTGAAAAAGGAGCAAGAAATAGAATCCACAAACTGATAGGATAAGTAAAGCATCCAATGCTTAACACCTATGCAGTAGGCCTTAAAGAATGACAGGATAGGCGAAGAAAGGAATGCAGTATTTATAGTACATTAATATCAACATTTAATGTGTTATTTACATTTGACAACACAGAAAACTGATGTAGAAATGAAACAATTCAACTTCTACCCCTTAACACAGAAAATCAAAAAGTTCTTTACTATCATCTCTCTAAGTCTTATTTTTTTAAGACTTAGTTGGGTAAATTGACTCACATAAATGTGATATTTTTTAAAATTTTGAATAATAGCTAGTACAAAACTAGTAAATAAAAATATTCTATAGAACACATTTTCCCCCCAAAATGTATGCTGTATGTATTGCTTAAGCTATATATCTAACATTAGTAGTAAATTAGTTTATAAGAAACTATTATTTATCAGTGTGTGGTCATTAAATTGACACAATAGTAAATAATTACATAGAAGCAATAGAGAATGCTCCAAAGTGTCCCAGTGTTCACCACAAATATGTACAAAATACGCTGATAACTATTCCAAACTGACTTCGATGATTGGTTTAGGCCAGAAATGATTACCTTTGCAGACTGGTAAAGTCAGAGGATATTGGCTTGGAATAATGTTTTTAATAAATAGAATAATGCATTACATTATATAGAAAACCAATTATAATAAAATGGTGTCAAAATATTAAGAAAATATTTGTGACAAATAATTTTCTTTATTTAAAAATTAAAGAGCAAACCAGATCTAGCAGTTGGTTTAATAACGACCATAATTTCAAAATAATGATAAGAATAAAATTTCTAGATATCTACAATACATGTAAATATGACATTATGAAAATATAATTTTTGTTGAGGACAAAGTCATAGATATTGCTAATAATAATGTGCTTGTTTGCCTTCCATTACATTCATAATGGAAGTAAATGCTAAGATTTGAGTTATAGTTTAGTAAAAATAAAAATGTACCTTTATTTCCCATCTAAATTTGCAATCCCCCTTGAATTGTAACAGGTCCCTAAATAGCAAATGGTCTCTACGTAAGAACACGTGGTTTAGCTCTTCTGATTAAGAGATTTTAATGCATCAAAATGGTGTTTTATGAGCCTGTCAATGCACACTTACGTTTTTCTTTTCCTCTTTGAGGATTGATGTTAAGATAAAAATAATATATGTCCCTTTTGTAAATATTAACTGTCATCTTTAGCAGTGATAGATATTCACTTATCCCAGAGTGGCATATCCATAAATATATTGATGTTTCTTTCTGCGTTTCCACCCATATCCTCAGTAAAAATTTTAGTCTCCTGTGTATTTTCAAAATTAGTTAGCAGAAAGCATTTGCTTTAAATGAAATTCTCATTTGTTATGGTTAATCAAAAGGGGAATATTTTTCCCAGCTTTTTCTAGCTTGGTACAAGAAATAGCTTAAAGTATTTTCAGTGAGACTTATGTGGTTACTGATAAGTACAGTGGGCTGCTTGTTTGGGGTGATTGATAATTGCTTCTGGAGTACCCAAAGGGAAGCTTTGCCAAATTTAGCAGTCTTTTCACCTTTATGTGTTCGGTACTTTGGAACAGAAAAAAATGAGGCTTTGGGTGTTTAAATTTGTTTGGTTTTGGCAAAATACATCTCAAAAGGCTTCCTGGAGATCCTACAGTTCTTAAATATTAACCTTGATGACCTCAATAACTCAAATTGTATTTCAGCTTTTAGGGAGTTTTTGCTTTTAATGAAGACTAATCCCTTGGCAAAATATATATGGGCTTAAATAGAACCTGGGCTGAGTACATACTATGTTGAGATCTTCAACAACCCAACACAGGTTCTAAGTCATTAACCCAGTGTTGGTTTGGATGATAAAGAACTGCTCTAGAATTGAAAGGTTTGTGTATCTTATTTTACATTTGATAGTATGGGTTTGTCACTTAATTACAAGGGTCTTAAGTCTCTATGATTGTAAAATGCACTGTATAAGGTCGATACTAACCCAGTTTTCCTTAGGCAGCTCATTGAGAAACAACAAAGGAGAGGACTTACAACACAAAGATCAGGGAAAGAAGGATGTTAATATTGAATGAATACTCTATGACAATTAATTTTAGATTATGTATTTCCTGAATGCCAACAATACACAAAGTACTAATTTGTACTTGGGGATGTAACTTAAAGAAGTTACAGATATCTTTCCAACTTAAGATTGTGTTCATTTAAAATGTTTATTGCTTACAGTCCCCTTCATTCATTCAGCAAATATTTACTGAGCACCTGCAATGTCATAGGCATCAAGCCAGGTAGGTAAAAAATAAAAATAGGTAAATCTTGGCCCCATCCTCAATGAGCTCACAGTGTAGGGAGGAAGTAACCATTTAATATTCTTTAAGAAGATTTGTTCTTTTTTAAGGTAGTTTCCTTTCATCTTCGGATGTTATATCCTTGTATTTTCTGTCTTTTCCTTCGAACCAAATAAGAACTCCAAAAGAAAATTAAAGATGTCTTTAGTATTCTACATTGTTTATTTCTAACATTAAAGAATCAAGGTTAAGAAACACATTTCTCATTTTTATGGAAACTTAGTATTGGTGAGTCACAGACTAAGAGAAAAATTATTTTTACCTACAAGAATCCTTTGACATCAAAAAGCACTTCCTCAGTTTCTTAGCATTCTTTCACTTTTGTCACCAGTAACTTCTACATTCAGAGGAAGGAAATTACCAAAAAGTAAAAAGAATTGAAATTTTAATAAACTCAATTATTTTTATTGTTGTTCAATTACAGTTGTCCCCATTATCCCCTCATTACTCTCCCCCTTCCTTACCCACCTCCACTTCCCACGTTCAATCATTCCCCTGCCCCAATTGTCTTGTCCATGGGTCCTTTATACATGTCCTTTGATGACCCTTTCCCTTATATTCCCCATTATAGATTCAGTTCTTATAAAGGGTTTAACAATGAGGGCAAAACCCTTGAGATAAATACTGTATTGTTGAGAGTGGGGATTCTGCCACTTTATTTAGTCATGTTTTGCTTTGATTTATTTCTCATTAAGACAGTTAATTATATAACAATTGCAGTTAATTCAGCCTCAAGTATTTAATTCATCCAAGAAAGACTGAAAAACTGTACCTTATTCTTCACAAAGTTTTGTTTTTACCATGCAATATTACTGCTGCCTCTCTAATAGGCTAACACCTTGTGAAGGGAATTATAGGTGCAAATAATTTTAGGAAATGCCTAGAATGGACCCCAGCCATGTAGACCAAAAAAACAAGGGTCGAAGGGAAAGAGGAGACAACTAGGCCATGAGACAGGAATGGTAGAAATGAAATAGAAATCAACAGAAGCCATAATGATGGGAGAAAAGGACTGCAAAAAGAAAAAAAATATGTAATATAAAATCAAGGTCTTCAAAGTGTCCATAGTTAAATATTAAAACAGATAATGGAGTTTTAAAAAAACTAATATGGGAATCTATTGACTCTTACAGACTTAAAGAAGCCTTGTAGGACTGAAATTAAGGTCAGAAAAGTTCAAGAGGAATGTTTCTACTTCCTTTTTTATGTAAAAAATATTTGAGGAAACTATTTCTTTAACTAAATAGTAAAGAAAATGAGAAGTCACAGTGCTTGTAGAACAGAAAATAATCAGGAGGACGAGAAAGCCATTGGGGTTGGAGGGGGGCGTATCTCTAGCTTTTGACAGTTGAATTGTTTTGGAAGACAAGAGTCCAAATGAAGCTCACTTTCAACTTCATTATATAAAAAGGGGGAGGGTAAGTTTTCTTGATTTTGAAGAGGCTATTAAAATACTGTTTCAAAATGAAATCAGTTTCAATTAATATTGGGCCACTATAAAAAAGGTGATTATTTTGCTAGTGTGGGGTCTCAATTATTAGATTGAAAGGGTACAAACTACATTTTTTAAATCATCAACTATAAAAATTTATATGTGACATGTTTTACCTTGACACAGCACACATTTCATTTTAATTTATTGTTTTCTTATTCCTTAATTACTTCTATTCCTTCCCATAATCTTTAGAATAAAAAAACAAACAAACAAAAAAAAAACCCTGCTGCAAACACAGACACAGACATACCCAGAGTTCTCTGTCAAATGGATTTTCAAGTGCAAAGATAAAAAGAATATGACAGACATTTGTTAGAAAATTTCCATTAGTTTTTCAGTTTCATTTCATCAGCTTTACCATGGGCCCTTCTGGGTTCTGGCCCTGCAGACTGGCTCTTAATTCTGAGAGTGAATCAGTCTCCTACAATGTTTCTGTCTCATTTTATGTATTTTGTAATCAACATTAAATGGATTAAGTACATTGGATTTTATTAGTTTGGAAGGGGGATTTTAATTTACTTCCCTCAGAAAATAAATGCAACTGGGTGTGGTTTTCGACATGACTCAGGAACCGCTGTGGTGTCCTGGCCTGGGATCTGTAACAGAGGGAAACAGATGTCCGCAGGCCAGCTTTATCAGAGCAGTATCGTCCAGGGATCTCCCTGGGCCATCCACTTGCCTTGCCTCTTTTGAGAGTCCGTGCTCTAAAGGAATGGCATGTGAATTAAATGGAGTTGGTGTCCTGTCAATCTCAAGGACTTGGGAGGCTATTACAACACTTGCTGCTGCAGGTGTGGTTGTCAAGAATTTTGTTACCACATCACATACATTAGGCTTAAGTCCATAGTAGTGTTTCTAATGGATTTAATCATTAGGACCAAATGTTTATTTAAGGGGGTGGGTTTCTGGCTGGAGTGTAATTTCTAAGCCAATTCACTCATTATCTGTTACAAGAAAGTTAAAAGCTCATCATATTCAAGCTGAACATTTCTACCTAATCCCTGGAGGGAGTCTTTTCACTTAGGCTCAACTTTAAAGCTCAGACAAGCATCAACTGATGTAACTTTTAAACTTAATTCTACTTAGAGAATGTTCTGGTGTGCAGATGACAAGAAACACAGGGTGTTTACCCTTTAACTGCCACTCCCTGCCTGCTCAGTCTGAGAGAAAGAGCTGTCTGCTTCTTTTCAAAATCAATTTCCCGCAGTGTCTTTCCCACCCTCGTATTTATAATTACATCTGGTGCATTAAGACATGGAAATCAATAGAGGATGTGCTGTTTTTCTCAGGGTGGGGGAAGGCAGCCCAGTGAGATGTGTAAACACCAGTCTCTCCCCCTGTTCCCGCCCTGCCTGGGGGGAGGCTCTCATAGTCAGCTCCTCCGCTATAGTCAGCTTCTCCACTTGTAGTTTGGTCTCCATCCCTATAATCATGACTCCTGGGGTGAAAAAATAAAATATCTATGGAGTTATGCTATGAAGGAAAGTATTATAAGTATGTATAGTTTATATTGGGGATACAGGGCAAGCAGATATTTTTATAGATTAGGCAGGATATTTGGTGATAGTTGGAATGAATGGATGAACGGTGTATGTCAAAGTCCCCACTGCTGCTGCCTCCTCTCACCCTTCTTGAGCTCAGAAGGAAGATTCAGCTGCCCTGAGGACTTTCTCCTTCAACCAAACCTGAGATAGATGATTGAAAGGGACAGAGACAGAGGAAGACAGAGAAATCCCCCTTCCCTTCTATTATGGGTAGTTAGAAACTAAGTGTCACAAAATGCGTATCATTCATATTATTCTGAGCCCTTACAGCTGTGAGGCTAGATCTCAGCAATTTTCAACTCTTAAAAATAGACATCCTTGGGGAGGGAAGGACTAAGGTAACATTTTTATTCCCACCTTCACTGTCCTGTGACCCTGGCTGAACCTGATCCAAGAATTGCTAGTTCATCACATTTGTAACACAGCTGTGCATAAAATGGGGCCAAGGCTTCATACATCAGTTCTCGCCTCTCTCTTTGGAGGTCTCGTCTTATATTCTCATATCCTCACCTCTAGTTCCACCCCCTACTCCCCTGAGCCATCTCTACAACAGCAGGACTATGTTGTTCACATGGAAAATTCCAGTGCTTTTGTCCTGTGGACGAATGTTACATATAACATGGCTTTGAGGTTTTGTTAAGAGCTGTAAATATATATAGGGACATAACTTTCCTGGATTGTGTTGTTTGTGAAGGTTAACTCTCTCACAGACATATTACCCAAGACAGACTTTTTATAGACAAGAGAGCAGGAGAATATCTGGACTATGTTCCAAAAAGCATAGCAAATCCCTGGCTTTAAGTCAAGAATAGTGGGAATGGGGGGAGTGGGTGCTGGAAGGAGGTTAAGGCTCCCTCATCCTTTATAATATAGACCCAACTTGACTCCATATGGCATTGTAGCAGCAATCATTGTGTTTTCATTCTCCAGCCAGCTGTGATTTTAACAGGGAAGGAGTGTTTCTTCAAAGAGTGGGGCCTTCCTCCTTTCTGAAATTTGGAACTTGTAATGACTAGCAAATAGTTGAAAAGATGGAAATGTTTAGATTTTGTTCAGTTTTCATCAAAGAGTTGAAGCCATCAAAAATCTGTTCAGTTTGAAGAAATTCCTTTAACATTTATTGGTAAGGCTGGTTTAGTGGTGATGAACTTCTTAAGCTTTTGCTTGTCTGGAAAGCTTTTTATCTAGCTTTCAATTCTGAATGATAATTTTGCTGGGTAGAGTATTCTTGGTTGGGATTTTTTTTTTTTCTTTCATCACTTAGACTTAATTGTGTCACTCCCTTCTGGCCTATAAAGTTTCTGCTGAAAAATCTGCTGACAGTGTTATGAGGGTTCCCTTGTATGCAATGAATTTGTTTTTCTCCTGCTGCTCTTAAGATTCTCTCCTTGTCTTTAACTTTCAACATTTTAATTATAATGTGTATTGGTATGGGTTTCTATAGGTTTATCTTATTTGGAACTCTGGGCTTTTTGGATATAGATGTCTGTTTCTTTCCCTACGCTATTAAGTTTTCAGACATTATTTCTTCAAATAAGTTTTCTGTCCCTTTCTCTCTTCTCCTGGGGCTCCTATAATGTGAATGTTAACCTGCTTGATGTTGTCTCATAAGTTCCTTAAGCTATATTCACTTTTTTTCATTCATTTTTCTTGTTGCTGTTCTGATTGGCTGAATTCGTCTGCCTTGTCTTTGAGTTCACTGATTCTTTCTTCTGCTTCATCTGTTCTGCTGCCGAACTCTAGCATATTTTTCAGTGCTTTGTATTCTTCAATGCTGTTTCTTCTGGTTGTAATTTTTTTTTGTATTTTCCATCTCTTTGTTGATGTTATCACTGTATTTACCTAATCTTAATGTTTACTTCTTTGAACTGTTTATTGTTAATTACTTATCTCTGTTTCATTAAGGAGTTTCCTGAGATTTTCTCTTGTTGTTTTGTTTGGAACATATTCCCCTATGTTTTCATTATGCTTGACCCTCTGTGTTGGTTTTTATGTATTAGATAAAACAGCCGCCTCTCCCAGTTTTGAAGCGTTGGCCTTGTACAGAGGATGAAACTTACCTTTCATTTCTGCTGTAGCTCTTGGTTGTTTCTCAATCTTTTGTAATTGTCCAAGCAGCCCATTTTATTTTCAGTGGTTCCCAATAGTTGAGGGTATGCCAAGACCAGTCAATGTCGCAAATGGGAGGGTCTCAGTCACCACCTAGATTCAGGCTGATTGGAAGTTAGACGCTCAGATGGCAGCTCTCAAAGAAGCAAATATATACAATCCTGTGGTGCCAGAAGCATAAACCCTGCTGGCCCCAAGTTCCAGGAAATCTGGAGATGTAACCTGGGCAGCAGTCACCAAAGTCAGGGCTCCAGGATGCTTGTACAAGTGCCTTTCTGAGAGATACAGGTGAGCAGTAGTGAGGTAAATGGAGAGTACAATGATGCCATTCCTTGGCCTACAATTCCTAAGAGCACCTCTGTGCCTAGGCTGGATGTGTGTCTAGTCTGAAGCTTGTCTGTAAATGATGACGCTCTAAGACTAGCAAGTAGGCTTCTCTCACAAAAAGGCCAAGGGTAAGTTTCAGTCGCTGTCTGTGCAGTGCCCTGGGGTTGGTAGCCTGCCAAGAACTGTCTCCCTGATTGTTGCAGTCCATGGGACTCAGGAGCACAAGCCCCCCTTGCCACCAAAGCTAGGAGATCAAGGATTTTTTATCTCCTGGGCCATAAGCATAAGAACCAGGGCACCAGACATAAAATCTGGGGTACCAGACACATGCATTTTCCCTCTGAGAAGTGCTGGCCCTGGAGCAAGGCAGAGGGAGAGCTTGAAGATAGTGCCTGCCCTCCCATGTGTTAGGAAAGGATTGCAGTCAGCCCTTAGATGTGTGTTCAATTAGAAGCCTGCCTCTCAGGCTTCAGCAATGATGATGAGCTAATAGGCTTCTTTCTCAGAAAGATTGATTGCCTGAGTCTCATGCCTCTTGCTGTGCCCAAGGAGTGGTAGCTATTTAAGAACAGTTTCTCTGTTGGGTACAATCTTGTGAGACCTGCGTATGTGAACCCGTTAGCCACAAAGCCAGGCAGTGTAGAGGAGTCCCGGCAGCAGCCTCAAAACTCCAGACACCAGAGAACGGTACAGGTTCCTTTCTGAAAGATGGCGGCGTGCTGGAGGGAGGCAGAGGGAGAGGGCAAAGCCGGCATCCCCAGGCCCCGTTCCCTCTGAGCACCCCCGCAGCCTCCGGGACGTGTGCCCAACCACACGCCGGCTCCTCAGGCCACAGCTTCTGCACGAGCAAATCAGGCCTCTTTCTCGGAAAGACTGAAGGTGAGTTTGTCGCTGTTTGTGCAGGGAGTGCCCTGCGGGTGGTAGCCTGCCCAGAACTGTCTCCCGGGTTGTTGTCGTCCTTTGGGAGCGAAGAGCACAAACCCTCCTGGCCTGAGAGCCGGGAGTTAGGCGGCACCCCCTGGGCGACAGCTATAAAAACCATGGTACCAAAATGTCTGTGGAAGGAGGACTGGAGGGAAACATGAAAGCGAGCACTCATTGGTTGGAGCTGGAGGGGCAGTGCAAAGAAGGCTAAAGGGAAATTTAAACATAAGAATTTTTAATAAAGGAAAGGCAAAAGACGGTGCCTGCCAGCTTTAGCAAGGCAGAGCGAGAGCAGGAAGATGGTGCCCACCAGCCTTCCCACCGGGGGAGTATCCCAGCGGGCCCTGGCTCCTAAAACCAAGGCTTTAAGCTTAGAAAATGAGCTCCTCGCGCCCGGCCGGGGAGGATGCCCGCGGCCCCTTGGAGAGCCGGGCCTCGCGCCGCACAGCCTCGGGAGGCTCGCGGCCACGGTCGCGTTGGTCTTCAAGGCCAGATATTGGGCGGGCGCGGGGGAGCGGGCAGAGCCTGTCTCTCAGTCCTGCCTTAAGAATTGGGGTGCCCGATGTGGATTACGGACCCTTCGCTCCTCTGCGAGAACCAGGGTTTTGCGTGTCCACGCAGTTTTGAGCCTCGTGGCTGGCGAGGTTGTGTCTCAGCCTCTGGTACCCGCGCCCACGGGGTTTCCGCCTCGCTGGCTCCGCAGGCTCAGAGGCACCTGAATATATAGGTAATATATTGAAAGACACTAATGATGTCCTAGACGCATTTTCTCTGTTCTTTTTCACCCCTGCGGGTATTTAGTGACTGGATAGGGAAAGAAATCACAAATAGCATTTATAATTGTAAAATCGTAATTCGGTGGTTGTCCATGAATGTATTAGGTTGAGTTTTCATGCTGAGTCATTTCTCTAGTCTTTGTTTTATGATGCTTTAATTCATAAGAGCATGTGTGTGTGTGTGTGTGTGAATATAATATGCAAACAGCTAAGGAGTAGAAAATGCACGGTAGTGCCTTGGAATTGCGGGGGGCGGGGGGAGAAAGAGAGAAATAAAGATAAATAGGTATGAACACCCTGGCTCAGGAGAGACACAAAGCATTTGGACACGTACTTTCAAAGGGAGCCGGGTTATCTGTCTGTTCCGGGCATCCACGCGCAGGGTAAGAGCCCGGAGGAGAAACGTGCCGACCATCACCGTGGGCGCCCCCCCCCCGCCCCCCGCGGCGCCCCAGCCCGCGCGCCGCCCGCTGCGCACACGGGCTGCGAGGTTGTCAGCCGGGCGCCAGGGCCAAAGAGCCCGCTCCCCGTGGAGGGCTTGTCATGGGGAAACGTTTTAAGTAAAAGTTACTGTGAACGGGTGTTCCTTTCGGATGAAAGAAGCAAACAAGCAAACAGGCTTCTGTCCGCACCTGGCATGACTCGAATCTCCCTGCCGTGATGGACCACGCGGCCCCCGGGAGCGCTCACGCTGCTGTCGCTGGCGGTCCTCGCCCGCGCCCGCCATCTTCCTCTCCCTCCCTTCCCTCCCTTCTCTCCTCTTCATTTTTGTGTGTCTATCTGTGATCGTAGTTTAAATTTCAAAGCGTACTTCAAGGCAACCAACGACAAATTACTGAGGCAGTAATCGTATCGGTCTGTTTAGCATACAGCAAGCCTAACGAGTTCTAAAAGCTTTCTCTTCAAAGACGCCCGCCATAAGCTTCGCTGCCTGCTGATTTTGTACACTTGCTTGTTCAAGGTTTCCAGGTGAGAAAGGGAAAGAGGAATTGGTGGAATTTTATTAATCTAACAAATTGACTTTAAAAGAATTTATTTCAACCTGCCAAGCTTCTAAAGAAAAATGAGGTAGCATTTTATAGTAGGCCACGAATTATGTTATTTCCCTTGTGTTGCTTCTGATAATCACATTGCTTCCCCGCAACTCTTCAAGTATTTATGTAGCTGTGAGGTGTAATTCCACAGCAGTTTAGACACTCCATTGTGGTTTATAGTAACATGAATTAATATTCATTTACTATGAAGGGTTAATGAGAAAAGTACATGTGGAAGCTTCATATAGTACTGTATCCTTTTACTTTACGGAAAAAGAAAGCCTTGCATAAAGTACCATATTCCCTGGATATTCATAATGAAAATTTACTGACTTGTCATTTTATAGGCAAATAATTTGAGGTTACTAAAGGTTAATGACACATTAACAAATGATAAAATATTGATGACGATAAAAATTCCTCAGTTGATCACATCAGTCAAGTAGTTAAGATGAAGCAAAGCAGGTTCGATAAAATGTTTTCAGGTCATATTTGATCACAATGATTTTTGGTCTATTATAAAGTATCATTTTGATGCCTCTAGGGGTACATTCTGTAGCCAAGGTCCTACACAGCTCCTGCGAACACATGCCTGCCCCATTGCCTGACAGCACTCTTGTAACTTGATTTGTCCCATGGAATGTGAGCAGAAGTGACAGTGTGGCTTTTCTTTTCCCTCTGCCATGAGCTCAGCAATCCCAGATCGGAGCTGTTCAGTCAGCCTGGGTCACTTAATAAATGCAAGAGGGAGCAGAGGTCATCCAGATGGGCCAACCCACAGTGGATAAGTAAGAAGAGCAGGCAAAACATTTGTTTTAAACTGCAGATGATTTGGATAGCCTTTCATTACTGCAACATAATTTAGCATAAGGTGAAGGATACATACTATTTCAAAGAGGTGAAAATTCCTTCCACCTAGAAAAAACAGATGATTTAGGCTGCAATCATGTTCTGCTGTAACCCAAAAGGCCATAGATACTTTCAAAACTTAGCTACTAGGGAAACCTTGGTATGTCCAAGATTACAAAAATTTCCTTTTGGCCATTTGCAATTTTTTATCTTTCAATCAAAATATAAAAGGAATACAATTAATTGATAGTTGCGATACTATCTGTGGTAGGATAGCAATATAAGTAAGAATTCAAAATTAGATTTTTATGTGAACAATGGAATTCACAAAGAGATTTTCCTTATTTGCACAAACAAAGAGCTGAACACTAGGACAACTTAATTTGCCTTTTAGACAAGAAGGGCAGTGATTAAAAACTAGGCAAAATAAAATCACAATGGATCTCACAAGGGAAAAAGCTTTATGTTATACTGGATGCGTAATGTTGGGTGTCAAATATCTTTAGGATAAATTTGTACCTTAAAATGATATCTTAAAGAAATTCTACGACGTACTTTCTCTACCTAATAATGAGGCCTTATACTAATTTTTGAATTAGTTGAAAAAGTTATGAAACAGCTATTCCACTGTATTTCAACAAGGATATCTTTCCAGACAAGTTACCCAAACTTACCCAGTGTTATTGCCTTACGCAATTTGGTAACCTGGATGCAAATTTGCTGGTCAGGTTTTAGGGAAATAAAAGTAGTCTAATATCTGATGCTATGTCAAGATGTAAAGGCCCTGATTCTTAGTCACTTGTGCAGAGTGAAGGGAAATGTGTTGCTGTGATCAAGAAACCAGCAGGTAAAGTAAGTTCCCCCTGCAGCAATCAAAACCTGAGCTTGCCGCTCTGCTCTCAGTTTTGTCTCTGTTTCCCTCTCTATTTTTTTCTCTCTCTCTTGCACATGTTGTTTTTTAAGGAAATCAAACAAATATCGATCATATTTCCAGTGAGAATATAAAGTATAGAATTGCAATCTTCATAGAAAGAAACTTTAAATATGAGTTATTTCCTGCCCTCTTTCCCCAAACCTACTGCCACAGTATCACTGCAACCTGGACACTTAGTCTGTCCATATATCTCTAAAGATAAGGAACTTAGTGTCTCCCATTTCTGCATAGCTGTAGCTATTAGAACATATTTCCTTTTACTTAACTATAACCTGGCAGACCCTAGTTCTGCCCCTGGTGTCACATTGACTAAGTGATTCCTCTTCCACACAAAGTTGCTAAAATTTTTGTCATCAAGCATGTCTTCACCTTTCTCATGGCAGGGCCTCCTGCTCCTAGACAAGTCTTCTCTTTTCTAAACAACTCTGTATTCTTCTATCCCTTCTTATTTGACAGTTTCTAATCTACTTGCTGTTTTTGACACTCTTTCTAGAACACACTAAGGTTTTTATTTTTCTTAAAATAGCAGTCTAAAAACAGTCTAAATAAGAGTCTATTGGTACCCAGTACTGAGGCAAATTATCTGAAAAAATATAGAGAAAAGCAAGGGCATCAGCCCCATGCTTTAGGTATTTCACCAACAGATTATATGAGCATTACATTATGGATCCATTAGTGCTATTTATTAAGGAAATTCTTTAAATCCAGTTTATATGTGTGGTTCAAAAACTTTCTTCATTCTAGGGCAGAGCTATGGGAATATTTAGGACCTAAGTTTCAAATCTTAATTGAATAACTTTAAACTTTATCTTGCTAACATGGTTGAAGAAATCAGAAGGGAATGAATAGGCAGGTAATAAGAATTCCTACCAACAAAAGGTCATTTGAGAATAAGCCTAAGATATTTTCTTTGTTGGTATCCACCTGTCCTCATGGAACTGTGGAAGGGAAGGCATTGAGAGCTGCTACCACAAAAGGGTTGTTCCATCCTCCTTCAAATCCTTGGTACTCAATATAAGCAAAGCTCTGTGTACTTTTGTCTGTTGACTCCCCATCCATGAAATACATATTGTAAATGGCTGCTAAGTCATCTTGCCAAGCCTCTTGTTAGACAAGGAACTCCCAGCAATAGCAGCACAACCACAAGTTCCTACTCCACAAAGAGGCAGATGAGATTTTAGTCTTAACAGTACTCCTTACCAACTTACTTCTTTCAGAAATATGTAAGACACTGATTGTGATGTTGTAAACATGACAGTCCCCTGATTGTGAGCTGAATTAATTGATTTATGAGGAACAAAACAGTTATGTGGGCTGGACTAACTTGGCTTATTAAGGATTCGATTGCACTAATTGCTTGCATAATAGTGGTCAAAGGAACAAAGGGAGGAGGGAAGAGAGGAAAGTGCCTGTTGGAGGGATCCTTACTAGTCAGCCTGCAGTGGAGGCAAATGAGCTGCACTTCAGTATGTCGCCTGTCTCATCCTGTGTGCACAGGTATTTGAGCATACACATGAGGAGAAATGAGGCTCTTCTTTCTTATAAGAAACTAGGTTCTCTGAGATGGAAAGAGCCTTGGCTCTGAGCTGTGGGCAACAGGAAGACCATGGGGTGACCAGGAAGTGTGTAAGAGCAAGTTCAGACTTTCCCCAGGCCATAGGATTATGGAGATGCCATGCTAAAGGCAGGCTAGCCATGTTAAGAGCATAGGTTCTGGAGCCAAAGAGAGCTGGGTCCTATTCTGGCATTTTCTCTCTGTGTGTTCTTAAGCAATTTATTTAATTATCTGGAGCCTTGGTTTCCTTAGATGATTGTTCTAACAATGCCTAGTCACAGGACTTTTCTGAGTGTGTATGAAAGTGGCTTTCAGTAGCTGAAATGTTTTCCTTTACAGAAAAATGCTTGCCTGATTTTCAAGAGAATGAGTCTATATAATCGACCCCAGAATCTCTTCCAGATCCAAAAATCTGTCAGCTTCTATCCGTACTGTTGGTTAGAATTATACAACGTTAGAGTTAAAAGGGACCTTAGAGAGCATCTATTTCAACCTTTTTATATTACAGATGGGAAAACCAAGGTCCATGCCAAAGTTTAAGTGAGTTATTCAAAGTCCCTCTCAAGCAATTCTTAGCAGCAGCAGGTGAATCTTAAATTTTAACTAATTAGAATTATATTTAAAAAATATTTTGCATGTACCATGTACTGCAGCTTTCGTCTATAGAGCTCTGCAAGCATCAATCATTTAAGAAGCAAATCACCATTGCAGTGTAGATAAATATTAATTATCATTACCTATTTAATAGGTATTAAATACCCACAAGTAAAATTCAAAACATAAAAAATTACTCCTGCTTTTTGAAGTTTGCTTGTAAATCTTTCTGGTTAACTTTGCCTTTTTCCCCTACCTATCTTACCAATACTTATCTTTATATCAGTGAGCCCTGGTGTTATTAGAGTTAATAACCTTTGCTGGTATTGATCACTTATTGGGCACATTTGGCTGCTGGTGCAGGACTACACGTGGGAGAGAAGAGCCCCGCCCCTCAGTCTTCCATTTAGCTGTGAGTTTGCACTGTTTACTTGTAATTATTGGGACTGATTATAGCTATGTAAATAGTCTGTTGAGTGACCTTTGCTTGTACTTCATCCTCTTCAGGGCTTCTGTGTCCATTTAGGAAATTGGGAGTTAGGCTTCCTAGTGCTCATCATGTCCATTGTGCTAACACCATATTTAAAAATACCTGGAGGGATATTACTCAAAAGATGGTGGCTAGCTGTTTTCTCTCTCTTGAGAGGAGGACTTATAGAAAGCCATCTGATGGTGGCAAAAAGGATTTCAGACAAAACCAGGCAAATATCTTGACTGTGGAGGACCTACAGAAGTTGTGGCAATTTCATACATACCCAGAACAATACAAAGAGCTCCATTTGCACTTTTTGTTCGGCGATTTGTACACAGCCTGATGAGAGGCAGAGGGTGGACCTCGTTCCCTCAAGGTTTCCTTGAACACAATGATTACGTGACATGTTATAATATCCCAGGGGATCCTGCATAAACTATGTCTTGAAAAGAATTTCCTTACCCCTGCTTGGATGGAAGACAAATATGTCAATCACACCCTCCCTGGATATGCTCCTTCCTTTTCTGAAAAGAAAGAACATGAAAAGAAATGGTACGTTTCCCCCAAAGAAAAGGGCCTCTCTGTAGACTAAGCAGAGGAGAAAAGAAGGTACTTATTATGTAAGATCTCTCAACCAGGAAAGCTGTAAAATGAAGGCCTTGGCCCTGATATTGCTACTGTAGCAACCCAACTGAGTGCCAAGGCTGGCAATGCCGCTTCACGAGCTCCCGCTGTCTGGGGCCTTGCGGGAAAAATTACGCCAGAGAATGAAGGCCGGGTTTGATTCAGGGATTACAGTGGGTTAGGAATAAGCCAGTGTTTATGTTGCCTCCAAAGAGCTTAATAGCTGCAGAACTTGAACTTTTGTGTTTGTTTCAAAAATGCCAGGGGACAACATTTTTTTTTTCCATTTTCCTTCTGCAGAAACTGTTGGTTGCTTCAAATCCCTTCGTGAATGTATTATGGAAAAGTGGGACAGAGTTTTCTTCTTGTTAGCCAAGTGCATGCCTGCTGAGGTTTTATGTAGGAAATGCAATTTTCTTTACAGGCTATATATAGTAGAAACCCAAGCCATGAAGCACAAAATCACGGAGTCTAGAAATGCATGCCTATACCTACTCTTTGGCCAAACTCTCTTCTACCTTCCATTAATTTATGAAAGAATATCAGTTGCCAAACAATATCAGTTTTATAGATATAATATTTTAAATTAAGGTTCAACTTTAGAGCATTTTACCTTTCTGTGGACCTGAAACAAGTTCATTTCATGAAAAGAACTTTATTAGGTATTTATATGAATTTCTGTTGTATTCATTCTTTATAATTTGATGCTCAGAATGTAGTTTTGAAACAATATATTATACTGAATATTCTATTTGCTTACCCATGTTAACAGAAAAGGGAAGAAATCTTTTATACTATAAAACGTGTTGAAAATACCCAAAGAGTTTTCTAGTCCCTTAAAATTTATAGATGTTCTTAGTTTGACAATCAACTTTTTGGTCTTAGTACCAAAGTACTACATTTTAGTAAATAAGCTTTCATAAAACCAAGCATCAGTAAGGCAAAGTAAAGTGTTTATCTTTCCATCCGTTCAAACTCACTTTGAGAGGCATTGTCACATTGTAGAAATTGCATGAAGATTGAAGTTGGATTGAGTTCACATCATGCCTTGGTGCTCATATAATCTTAAATTCCTAACCTATTAAGTGTACATACCAAGATCTATCTCATAAGGTTGTAGTGAGCATTAAATCAAGTAACTGGTACAGAGTTCAAGCTCACTATTGGTACCGAATGGGCCATTAATCAATAGTAGTTATTGCTAATATTTTTAAAGCTTTGCTCTAAGGATATATTGTGAAACCTATGCACACTTATTCTATCTTCACAAACTCAGTCCTGCAATATGGTGGAGAATGTCCAATTAAAATATTCAAAAGTTCTTGACTTTGAAAAGGTTTTCGGTAATGGGTGTCTAGAAGTCGCATTTTAAAAGCTGTTTTTCTATATTGGTTCCCCTAAGTGATGAATATTGTATTAGAAGTCACATGTCTTCTAGCCAAATATTTCATGAAAGCAACATTACAATGGACAGTTCTACTTTTCTAATCTATGATGTTTTAAGTTTTCTGGTTCTTGGACAACTTCATATAGTATTAAAAACAAATAATAATTTATGAAATTATCATCTCTCCAAGAGAGAAATAAACTTGTAATTGCCTTGTGCTCTGGAAATTGTAAAGTTAAAGAAAATCCTTCCTAGAAGGCTATTTTGTCAATACAAACATAAATGGAAATCACAACTTCTCTCCTGCTTAAAAGAATGATTGGTATTTGGCAGAAATATAAGGTTAAGCAAAGATTTTACATCTTTGCTGTCATTTAATTTTTTAAAAAATATTTTAACCTTAATGTTAAGTGTACATTCCACATGACCCCTAGCATCTTCAATTTTTGCCTTCAGGATAATAGGTGGATTGTTAATGAAAAGAGGAAAATACAATGTGACTGTAAAAATAAAAGCACTTTTTATATTCTGGAAAACCCCAAGACTTGCCCCTGTAGAAATAATAACCTTTCTGCCAGAATGTAAGCTCTATGTAAGCAGGTATCTTTGTTTTATATGCTGATGTAGCTCATGTACCTGTAGCAGCAGTTCCTGGCACATAATATTTGCTCAAAAATTGCTCATTGAATGGACAACTAAATAATCATTAGGTCAGAATGCAACTACATATAGTATATAAATATCAGTAGTCTAGTAAGGGAGGGCATCAACCCTTGCTTTATTTATCTCTCTGCTCTTGAAAGTTTCCTGCTCTTGCACTTGAAGAGTAATGGAAAGGAGATCTGGAAGTGCCTTCTTGGTGTGATCATGTGGTGCTCCAGCTCCTCAGTGGAACTCAGGCTCTGCCCTTTCCCATCAGCAGCCTGGCACCTAACCAGCATATTTAGTTTACTTTTTAAATTACAGATTCTCTTACCAAACACACTCTGGGTCCATTAAAACACAACAAAAGGTTGAAAAGCAAATTTGAAGACCTAAAATTGAATTGATATGAATTGAACTTTAAAAGGTTTATTTTTTTATGCTTCATCCTCTGTCTAAATTCCACAAATTAATTGAACTTTAAAGGGTTTATTTTTTTATGCTTCATCCTCTGTCTAAATTCCACAAATTAATTTCAACATTTGCTGAAAACCAGACATACACCAAGCATTGTGTTAGACAGAAATGAGCTCATATAATCTTAGATGGAAAATTTTCTGAACATTTAACAAGAGGTAATTCTCAGATCTCCTTGGCATTCTGTTGCAATGTTTGATGTTTCCTTATAGGTTTATATGTATATTTAGTAAATGTATGTGTATATATAATATATATGTGGTTATTTACTCTGATTCTGTTGTCTAAGAACTAAGAAAAGCTAATTTTCATGTTTCTTTTAAAAAGCATCATAAAAGTCCCCAAAGTGGAATGCCTCAGATACTGAAATATAACGATGTAGTGGGGGGAACAAAAAACAAAACTCAATAATCAAGAAAAAGCCATTTCACCGGCAACTTTGAAGTCTTAATCTTTAAGGTCTTTTTTACCCTTAGTGTTCATGACATTTGTATTCTTCTCACAACATCATATAATTCCTAGTCCTTGTCTTCTGTACTACCAAGCTGAGAAATGTTGGGAGTCCAGAATCATTAGGCAAACCACACAGCTGCTGTCACATCCCTTGCTCTATAATTTCCCCTGACTGATATATTTGTGCTCAGAATGGATAATCCACCATTGAAAAAGGTTAATATAAAACCCTCACAATGGCAACTTTTCTCTGTTTTGGGTTAATTCTATCTTCTCCCACTGTCCCTTGTCTTGTTCTGTTCTTCAGGATTAGCATACTCTCTCTGAAAAGCACAGTTGGAAATGTTTGCCTGTTGGCCATCAAATACAATATGGTTGTAGTAGAAACAAAGGACATTTAGGCACAAGGATGACTGAGACATACACAATGACAAATTTCTAATGAATTGGGACAAAGAACAGCAGAATAGAATCAGACCATTTTCCTTCCAGATTGTCTTATAGTCAAGCACTTAGAATGCCCTCTATCATCTTTCTCTTCTTTCAACATGAGAACCTCCATTCCTCATGCATTCATTAATAACCAGCAAATGTTATGAAGCATCTCTCTTGTGTCAGAAACTGTGGAGCATACTGGGGACAAAGAAAAAGATAGATAGGATGTGTGTTTACCTTTGAAGAACTCAAATTAGGGTGAGAAATACAAGGGTGAGCCAAAGTAGGTTTACAGTTGTAAGTACACAAAACAGTTTATTCTTGTATTATTATTTATCAATTATTGTATTATTTTCCACAGAAACAGCTATAAACCTACTTTGACCCACCCCATGTATACATAACCAGGTAATCACAATATAATTTTATAAAAGCAATAACATTGTAGTCAACTACAGGGACACTGAACCAAGAGTAGTGAAATCTGCCCAAGGAAATCAGGGAAATCACTAGAAAAGAGGTGGTATTGAACTTGACTTTAAAAAGAAGGGACAATGATACTGGTGCCAGGCTGCTGAGATAGGAACAGCTGGAATGTGAGTTGTCTGGGGAATGGAGAGGGAAGATGGAATAAAGCAACATTGCATTGCTGAGACTTAGCATTTTGACTTAGGGTATAAAATCAAAGGTTATGGAGCAGGGACTGATTTTTTCTTTTTCCAGAAATAGCTCTAATACTGGAAGAAGAAACAAGGGGAGAGATAAGGCACTGCCAGGAAGCAGAAGTGTTGGGCATGCTTCTTTTTCTTTTTCAAAAGTTACCATTCATTTAAAGAGGCATTCTCAGATGTTATTTGTCAGTCTCAGTCATCAGAGCATTCTTGCAGAACAAAGCAGGATTGTCATATTTAATGCCCAAGTATGTCATGCAGGAATGAGTTGTCTCCTCTAAAAGTCAAATCTCAAGGTAATATGTATGTCCATGAAGAACCATTTATGGGTATTAGTCAATTCATCAGAGGTAACAACCTTTAGAAGGAGCATTGCACAGATAGATCCCATTTCTGCTACCTCATGGCTCCCTCAGGTAGTATCTGATACCCTCCAGGATAATCTGCAAGTTATTTTCAGATACTTTCCAAACCTTTCTCAAGAATCTCAAGAGACCCATTGCAGGTTTAAATCATTCTCCCCCTCCATCTGCCCTGTCCTCCTGTTCCCTCTCCCTTTTTTCCTGTGACTCCTCTGTCCTTTTCTCACAGATTCTGGAGTTTCTCCAGTTTTCTGGTTTGTATTCCTTTGGGAACTCTTGACTGTGCTGAGCATTAAAGCTTGAATATATACAGCATCCATTGGGTAAAAAATGTTCTTCATTTTTCTTTCCTCATATTTGTAGGCCAGAGAATAAGTGACTAACCATTCTTCTATAAAGACAAAATGCTCTATATTTGCTTTGTTTTTTTATTACAAAAAATTTTTAAAAACTATTAATTTGTTGATTCAATGAAAGTTTTTTTTAAACAATCCTCAATACATGTAGTTCATGATTAAGTATCCCATTTGTAGCACATCGTTGAGTCTCTACACGAAAGTACACCCCACATGTATAATCCCATCGCTTCACCTTCCCAGCCTCTTCAACACCTGTGTGAGGTAATTTTCATCTACTCTTCCTTGCCTAAAAGCACGTTATCAAATTTTCCCACATCTGTTAGAAGATTCTTTGACATTTCCCTGGGATCGATCACATGCTGTGAAGAAGGGTATTGCTACCTACAAGGTGAGCCCAGATGTCTGCTTCATTGTCCTAGGCCCCTGAAAAGGGTACATACTGTGTAGCTGCGCCCCCTGCCACTGGACAAAGGGCAAAGGTACTTGATCCCCTTCACCATGCTCCTGAGCGCAAACCCCTAAACAAACCAACCGCTCGATGATGCAGCCATTTTGCCGATAAGAATTTCCTGTGTTGACCTCCCACTGTCACACCATATTATTTACTTTCCTATTTATTTATGTTTGTGTTTCTTTAATTGTTCTAATTTAAACATCAAAATTCCGTTTGCTGGAGAACCAATGTTCTAGTAGAAAGCTGTATAATTTAATCACATTAATTCACAAATTCCCTTTTTAAAATTATTTTTTTATTATCAACAAAATTATACATGAACATAAAAATGAAAGTCAAACAGTTACATCAGGCTTATAATGAGATAGCAGTTATTCCCTGCCCCAAACCTCCCAAAAAGGCTCTATGTCAGCTCAGTCTCTTAAGTGAGACAAATTTACTTCTCTTTTATTTAAGTCAGAGTGTCCTTAGGCTTAATATTTTTATGGTGGGATAATCTTTTTCTACTCTTAATTTTAATCTACCTGCATCTTCATAGTTAAAGTTCATTTCTTACAAAAAGTAGCTGAGTCCTGTTTTTGTATTCAGTCTATTGATTGATTTTAAATTGAAATTAAAAAGGTAGAAAAATATAGCTGCTGTGGCTATATTAATACCAGATAAAGTAAACTTCAAATTTACTCAGAGTATTTCTAGGGACAAAAAAGGAATAGTTCATAATGATAAAGGAGCAATTCTCTGGAAAGAGGTCACAATAATAAATGTATATGGACTTAAAAACAAAACTTTAAAACCCATGAAGTAAAATTTGGCAGAACTTAAACAAATCCAAAACATAATTGGCTTTTTAATACCCCTTTCTCAGAAATTAATAGAACACACAAAAATCAGTAAATATTTAAATTTGAACATTATCATGCATGTTGATATAATTTTTCTTAAGTGTGCATGGAATATTCATTGGAACCAATCATATGATACTGGCCATAAAGCAAAGCTCAGTGAATTTCAAAGAATTAAAATCATGCACACTATGATATCTAACCACAACTAGACATCATTAAAAAGAAGATATCAGGTGTATTTCTAGCTGAGTCAAACTGAATTACTCCTAAATAATGCATAGCTCAAAAGATTTTCAAGGGAAATAACAAACCATTTTTATCTAAATAATAATGAAATTGAAACTTAACAAATTTGTGAGCCATGGCTAGAGTGTTCCCTCGAAAGAAATTTACATCTTTAAATGATTATTTATTTTTAAAAGGTGTATAATTAGTTAAGCTCTCACATTAAGATGACTTAAAAAGGAGAGAGAGAAAAAAAGGAGAACAGATTAGTGGTTGCCAAGGGTTAAGGAGGGAAGGGGGAGCAGAAGGATATGGATGTGGTCTATAAAAGATCAAAGCGGGGGGGCCTTTGTGGTTGATAGAAATGTCTTTTATTTCGATTCTATCAGTGTCAATGTCCTGGGTGTGATTTTTTTTTACTATAATTTTTGCAAGATGTTACCATTGGGAGAAACTGAGTACAGGCACATGCATTTTCTCTGTATTATTTCTTACAACTGCACATGAATCCACAGACAACTCAAAATAAAAACTTCATTAAAAATATCCTGTGCAATATGGTTTTAACTTAGGTATGATTGTACTTATGTTTTGAATTCTGAGAACACAATGTACCTCCCCCAAAGAGGCAGCAGGTCATATTATAGAGCCTTTCTTGATGTTTTTCTATTTAACTGAGAAATATAGTACACATTCAGAAATAAATGCATAAAACAAAAATACAGTTAAATAAATAATTGGAAAGTGAATACTCACATACTTTCGTTTAGCTTATGAAATAGTTGCCAATACCCCAGAAACTGTACATCTCTACTCTTTGAAGAACTATTGCATTGTCTCCTCTAGTCATGACCACTTCTTTGACTTTTATGACATACATTTTCTTTTTTTCTCATACATTTCTCACCTGTTATGCATCACTAAAGTACGTGATTTTATTTAGTTTTTTTTGAATTTTATAATAATAGAGTCATGTATAAATATATAAGTTGAGGTTTGTTAATGTGGGGGGGTTCCATGTTATGTATTTAAAATTCATCTACATTATTTTATATACTGGAAGTTTGTTTTTTAATTTCATTGCTTATAGTTTTCCATCTTATTAAAAATACCACATTTTAATTCATTCTGTTGCTGATGGACATTTAGGCTGTCTTCCATTTGGGGCTAGTGCAAATAATGTTGCTGTGAATATCTTTGCACATATTTTTTTAACATGTATATATGCATTTCTGTGGGGAGAATTATTTGCTCAGAGGCTACTTGTACCTTCAACTTTAATAAATAATGCCAAACTAACTTTTAATGTTGTTCCACCTGTTTATACTTTGACCAGTAGTTTAATAAGAAAAATATTGATCCACATCCTTGCCAGTGCTTGGTATTATCAGATTTGTTCTAACTATTACTAATCAAGTAATCGTAGGATACCAAGAAACTTAGATTTAGGGAGAACAATAAAGTGCATACAGAGCTCTCCATGCTGCCTAGATGGCTTGACTATTTCTCTGTGAAGACCTCCTGATAAGTTGATGTTTATTCACGTATTTCTTGGGGAGGTTTGTCATGCACTGTTTTTGAGTTGGCTGGGTCTTAAATTGTTTTCTTTTGTTTATATTCCCTTTAGAGAATGGATATTTGTAGATGACTAGGTTGAAGGAGAAAGACAAGTGTTTGATGAGAAAGACATATTCCTGTTTATTCACAATTCTTCCCTTATGCTCGTCCTCTAGTTGTGACTCCAAAGCATGGTATGCTGGACCCAGTTTGGAGCATTCGTGAGATTGACCCCAAGCATCTCAAGCACAGCTCGTCTTTCCTGCAGAAGCTACCTGCACCACACATAAGGTAGGGAAGTACGTCAATTTCAAATTCTACCATTTAGGTTTTCATCTTTAGGAAGTCTGGTTTCACAGAGGCAATGGAAGATGTTGGCCTGGCAGGGGTGAATTGTCTGTAAACACAGGTGCTCCTTGACTTGTGATGGAGCTACATCCCAGTAAACCTATGGTAATCTGAAAATATGCTAAGCTGAAAGTGCATTTGATACCCTAACCTACCAAACATTGTGGCTTAGCTTAGTCTGCCTTAAATGTGCTCAGAACACTTACATTAGCTTACACTTGGGTAATTATCTTGAGTTTCATCTCAGAAGTAACTGCCTTCCCCTTCTTTTCACCAGAAGCAGGAGACACAGGTAGGTGTTTTGTAGACATGATGAGATGTAAAAAACCAATATCCAAAAATTGCTGGCAACACAGTACACAGTAGAAGATTGCTTGTTTACCCAGTCCTCTGGGTGGCTGGCTGGTCGCTGTGCTCACTGCTGCTGCTCAGCCTCAAGGGAGAATCCTGTACCACATATCACTAGCCCAGGAAAAGATCAAAATTCAAAATTCGAAGCACAGTTTCTACTGAATGCCTATTGCTTTTACACCATCATAAAGTTGAAAAATTATAAGTCAAATCATTGTAAGTCAGGGACTGTCTGCACTTGAAATCAAGATTTGCCTCAAGTAAACTGCACGAAGTGGACAACTTTGCTTGTCTGAAGTGACCAAGAAAAAAAATACCCTTGGACAAATATAACCCCTAACACAGAGTTATCAAGGATGAAAAACATGGAACAATATATTTTGCTACTCACTGAAAATTTCTATTGTTGCTCTCAAGTTCCACCAACCCTTAGTGCATTAAACAGTACATTTTGATGCAAAACATAATATTTGCTTAGAAAGAGTTATTTCCCAAGATACCCCACTGGTGATCAAATTGTCTATGCATAGTTATACCTAAGAATGAAGTCTCTTTTAGTGATTAATATTTCTCAATTTCATGTATATGTGTATTATATTCATCATATACTATGACAACTTGGGGAATTTTGAGGAAGAAATATGTCATAGATATTCTGGCTCATGAAAAGGAATAATCACAAAATCAATTAAAAAGAAGCAATATCTTTACAGTCATAATAATTTAGTTATTCAGTGCACATATTATCTCTGCATTGACTATCATTCACAGGCAAGAGCTTAGCTCTAAAGCAATTAATGACTATTAATAACACTGATATTCTTTTTCCTGAAACCACAAAATATAAGTTTAAATTGTTTAAAATGTATAACATATTACTCCATTAGTCTAAAAACTTTATACTGATTTATTTATTTTCCACATCATGTCCACTCCATAGCCTCTTGCTCTCATCTTCAGCCATTCAACTACATTTGAGATCTTTGTGCCTCTTCAGGATCAGAAAGGAAAAAGCAGATTTCTTTTTAGCTTTTGAGGAAAGCCTGACTTTGTGTAGCTCTATGTCATGGTCATACAACACCAAACTGTTCTTTAACTCAATGACAAAAACATCAATAAAATTTATCTTTTGTGATGAACTAAATTTTTAGCTAGAAATATCAAGATATTTAAGTACAATAGCATACAAATACAGTTTCAAAATTAGAAGAGGTAAAACCTCTGCCTAATGCCAAGGAATTGCATAGAGAAGCAGCATCATGATACCTACCCAGACTAAATTTTGGAGATTATCCAGGTTTGACTGAACTTTACTGCTGGTTTCACTTCTGTGAATAATTGAGTAATCCATTAATCTTCTTGTGGTCTTATTTTCTTTACAGTTTCCTTTAATATATTTTTTTGTGATGTCCAGGTACCCCCAAAATTATCTGAAGATATATACATAATATTCTAAGTCTTAGGATACATAAAAATAATGATGACATATTTTAGCTTGTTATGTTTTTTTAGAAGTGAGGACGTTTTTCTAAGCTAGAATATAAATAATGGAGTTTGTATATAAAAAGTGTCTAAATGTGTTTTTTAATGAGGCATTTCTGTATTTCCTATGGCAATTTGAGATAATCACTGTGTACAATCTTCTAAAACAATTTTCCACATTTATTTTTAATTAAACTTGAGTAGGCTACAAAATCTCTCAATTTACCTTCAAATGAATACTGCTGAATTCAGCTCTCCCACTCTTTACTCCCCCACAGATCCCCCACCCCTTGCCCTCAACAATAAGGTGAACAACATACTCATTGTTTTTTAAATATGGATGTGTGGACAGTTTATCTACAATATAATAAAAATTATAAATCTTTGCTTCTGCAGTTGTGATAAAGTCATATATTTAAGATTGTCCTTGAGTAGAATATAGCATGTGATTTTTTTTACTTCTTTTTAAATTAGAATTGTAGACATTCTACAGAAATCACACAGATTTATTTTGACATGCTAGTTGCCATCATATTTATTTATCAAATGTATAACATAAGTCTAACTTTTGCTGAATGGATTTGATATTGTTTCCTCTCTGGTTTTGATGTCCACAAGGGGGACTTCATTAGAGACAAGAAGTCTCATCTGATCATTTTTATGTAAAAAGGGATTATTAAGGGGAAAGTTCGATGTTAATCATTCTTATGCATCATGGCTTTTCAGTGAAATGGAAGTCAAAGCTCACTTTCCAGGTGAAATAAATGGTATGGGGAAGATTTGAAGTTGATGTCAACAGTTTGAAATCACAAAGTGTGAGGAGATAAAATTTCACCATATGCCATCCCTGGGGTCTATGTTTCTGCAGTTGGAAAACTCTTCCTAGTTCTCCCCTAGTAATTACTGCCCCAATTAGCATAGCCCTTTGAGGCTAAATTCATGATTCTCCTATGGCCCAGGAGAAAACTAGAGGCAGAAAGCATCGCTGGGGAGCTCACAGCCCATCGCACAGCCCAGAGAATGTCGCTGGCTCTCCCCACGCCTTGCAAAACAAGAACACATCAACCTTTGCCTCACGGGTAATTGATGTATAATAAAGGGCAGAGAAGAATCGATGTGACTGACCAGGAGTGCCCTTTTTGCTCTAGGACACAAATTGAGACAATTAATCTGATTTTTCTACATAACAACAAGGGCTCCACTTTGCACTCAGAGAGGCTTTTTATCCGAAGCCCTCCAAGTGAGCCACTCCAAGGGAATGGCTCATAATTATTTCCTTATTATCACTCCTGTCCAGAGCAGATTGGAGTCATGATCAAAGAGAAAGCAGGTTGGCAATTAATCTATATCAGCTGTCACCCAACAGATTCATGATGTAAAATATTACCTGAACTTTTAAAACAAATAACTGTAATTTCCATTTAATTGATTTTTGACCCTGAATCACATTTTTTAATTGTAATTTCAACTTAAGTTAAAACAAAACTGAGCTGTTGGGTGAGTATGAACCATCAAAGAGAGCACTACATGGAAGAAGGGACTTGATTTAAGTAGATTAACTTTCACCCACTTTATTGCGATAATAATATGCTTCCTTCTAACAAAATGTCTGTAATCAGTCTAACAAAAAATGTCTTCATAGAGTAGACTAAAATAGATCTAAACCTTCAATCTGATAGATGTAAAGGCCTAGACTCAGTTTTGTACAAGATGCTCAAAGTTACATAGTTGATAAGTGACAGAAATAGTACTGAAAGTAAATTCAGCCACTGTATTTTATGAATATAAAAAGTAGGATCCCAAAATTCTAAGCCATTTGTTCAAGCTTATGTTGGTTGGTAAAGGGCCTGAACTAAAGTCAGAGTCACTTCCAGGCCATCCCTAATATATTCTGGACTCAAGGCAATAATACATATGAAAGATACATATCATACGTCTAAAGACTAAAACATCATTCACCAAGCTCACAAATTGTTAAATATGTTCTGTACTTCTCCTTTGACAAACATACCTCACCTTAACCTGAAAGGTCAAGTTTGAATGAAATTCTTAGTTGTGAACTCCTCGGAGCACACAAAGAGAGCCAGCTCCCAGCCTGGTCCAGCTTCTGGTCTGCAACCCACTGCCATTTTTCATTCCTGCCTCCATCTCACACCATATAGGCCTCACAGACATACCTGGGGACAACCCAGTCTGTGTGTCCAAGCATGTCTGAGACCCACTTTACTGTAACTGAAGCTGGACTGTAACTGTTACCCAAGGTATTTCAGGATCCCACCTAACCAGAATATGGCCTACTGGTGATGGTGCGTGGGGTCAGTAAATGGCCCCTCTGGCTGGGCCCATCCTATTGGCCTTACAGACAGACCATTTGTCATAGCAATGTGTAGATAAAGGAGGACCCGAGTTGGGGGCTTGTGAAATGAGAGGCTGCTACAGCAGGGCCCCCTCCTGCCCTGGTCTAGGGGAGGCAGTAGTCTCTCTACCCCTTAGTCCTGTGCTTGTCTCACTTTATACCTGGATAACCCTATGAGATATAATTGCTCAAAACATTTTATTGTCCTTTAGAAATAAAATGTAGAATATCTTAATTTCTCTTCCTGTTTTCTACTTTAATTAACACAGAAATCAACAGTGTTGGGCTGATTATTATCTAACTCTTCTCAGAATAGAATTTATTACATTTGCTGACAATCTTAAATCCCAGTTATATATACCATTCTCAGTGGACATGTCTTCTTTCTATTAGACATCTATGAGAAAACTATGCTAATTTCAGACTTCAAATAATTAAAGGGATTTGTAAAACTTGGGAGTGGTTTAGGAATATTTATTAAAGAATTTCTATATAAAGTATATGGTGAAAGGTTAAAAGAAGTGGTATTTTGCCTTATCTAGATATGACAGGGCTAAGGGATAAATTAGTAATTATCTTCAAGTTTATGGTTGATACTAAAGGAAGGAAGAGGACTAATTATCTCTCTGGCTTCAACTGTGGGTAGTGCCAAAAATTTGAAAATGAAAAATTGAATAAATGATCTAGATTTTCTAACAGTATAAACATTTGTTACAGACATCACCCACGCATCCACACATACCCACACACATGCTCATGTCTCAATAATTTAATCTGTTATTCTTTATCTGAATATTTTCTGGTATGCAGCTATCGCTATCCCTTTTCAGATAACATTTCTTTAAATCTTCGTCCTTCCTCTCTACCTAGAGGGGATACAGGTAGACAGAAATATAAGATTCTTTTAAAGGTCTTTTCCCCACTTCTTTCTTCACTTTATGATACCCTATGAAATAAGTATTATTATTCCTCTTTTACATATGAAGAAATAGAACATTGATGACAGGAAAGAAATTGCACAAGCCACAAAACAATCATATATATGGGAGAACTGGGACTCAAACTCAGTGTATGAATATATACTTAATGAATATACACTTAAATGTATTTAATATGTATATACACTTAAGTGTATTAAATATACTTAATAGTTATTGACAGACTTTTCTTTCTTTTTTTAAGCCACATAATTCCATGATCTGTAGTTTGTATTCTCCTAGTTCGTAGGAAAAATAATGGCAATATACTGAGAGGGCCCCAAAGATTACTAAAACAACTATGGCAACTTCGACTTCTAGTTATGAGAGCATAACTGGTCCCAGACTTACCTTCTCATCATAAACAACTGTAAAACTTGAAAAAACTTGAAAATTTATGAAATGACTTTTTCTGAGGGGTTGGATAATAGACAGGCCAAGACTGTAATTCCTTAGATAAGGGAACCATAGGCATCCAGCCCTATACTTGTCTTTATTTTCTGTCTTGGGGTGGTGGTGGTAATTACTGGTGGGGTAATTCAAGGAAAGACATGTCATGAAAGGTCAAACTTCAGATCTACTCAAGTGCCAGAAATGTGTGGAGCAAGTACCAGAATTTAAGGAGCTGTGGAGAAAGTGGCCCAAATTAACTCGAAACTAGTCTTTGGGACTTGGGCCCAAAACTTGTCTGTACAGGCCCAAGTCCAGGCCACCTGAAGCCTAGTAGAGTGGTTTCTAGGAGGCTGAAAACTGAACATAAATAGCAGAGGCATAAAAGAACCAACAGCATGAGTAATGCAAGTTGAGGAGATGGTGTTCCAGTCCAACCAGAATGGAGAAATCACACTGAGTTTTTTGGTAATTCTTTTTACATACCAGGAAGACCATGTCTTAAAAGTAAGAATCACACCCTTAAGTAAGGGCCATGCACTAGGACTAAGGGCAAACCTAAAGAGTAACATCCAAACAAACAATAAACCCAAGCCTGAAGGGTGTTATGTTAATCCAGCAGTCCATAAAACTATTTTCCAATTTAATTGACATATAACATTGTATTATTTTAAGGTATATGACATAATTATTTTATGTATGTATGTATTGCAAAAAAACCTTTGAAATTAAATTTTTGGGACTTCCTCGTGTTTCTAGAGTTAATAGTAAGAATTTATATTTCTGACATTAATAAATTGTTAAACGTCTCCAAACTATTAATAAATTTATGCACCTCTTTATTTTTTTATTTTAATTAATTAATTAATTTTTCCAAATACATTTGTCTCTGCCTTCCCCCCACCACTTTCCCCTGCCCCCTCCCCCCCAATCCTTCCCCACTTTAGTTTTGTCCATGAGTCCTTGCTATATGTTCCTTGACTTGCCCCTTCCCTTCTTTTTCCCCTGCCCACCGCTCCGTCCTTCCCTCTTGTCTCTGTTGGTTTCTTTTTCCTTCAGTGTTGCTGGTCTTATTTTCCTTGCATCTTTGTTTTGTTGGTTAGGTCCCGCTTATAGGTGAAATCATAAGGTATTTGTCTTTTGCCCTCTGGTTTATTTTGCTTATATGCATCTCTTTAAAAGATTAGATAGTTACAATTTTTTCCTGTGAATTTTTAAGATCTACTGTCTTAGCAACTTTCAAATTTATAATACTGTATCATTAACTATAGTTATAGTTACATATTCATACACTCTTATGTATACAGCAGTAATTTAAATGACTGCCAGAACAAAATTCAACATTCTGTAAGGAGACAGCATAATCCAGACTTCCTACAATGCATCCTCACAATAATGAGAATAAAATTTTTTAAAATTATGAAATTACTATATTCTGTACTTCTGTGAGTTCAACTATTTTAGGTACCTCATGTAAGTGGACTCAGACAGTATTTGTTTTTCTGTGATTGGCTTATTTTAGTTAGTGTAATATCCCCTAGCCATTTTGTCACCATGGCAAGATTTCCTTCTTTTTAAAGGCTGAATACTATTGTATGGGTATAAGATATTCTCTTTATCCATTTATTTGTCAGTGGAAATTAGGATTGAGGATATGGGGAGGGGGAAATGGAAAATTGTTGCTCAATGGATATAATGTTTCAGTTATACAAGATGAATAAATTCTAGATATCTCCTATCCTAGTAATTAACAAAACAGTATTGTGAACTTTAAAATATGTTGAGGATAGATACTATGCTATGTGCACTTACCACATACATACAAACACAAAAAGCCCACAAAAGAACACAAGAAAATTTTTGTAGGTGTTGGACATATTTGTATGGACCTTGATTGTGGTGATGGTATCATGGGTATATGCTTTGTCCAGATTCATCAATATATTTACATTAAATACATGCAACTTTTTTGTGTATTATTTATGAGGATAAAGCTTAAAAAGAAAAAATTACTAAATAGTTGAAAGAGAAAAGTAACTCTCACAATAAAGAAAAAGAAGTCAATAAAAACAGAATACAAGATGGCCCAGAAAATAGCAGATAAGAACTTTAATAAATATGTTATTAAAGTATTTATTTTAATAAATAAATAAGACAAGGACTTAAATAAGACAAGGACTTAAAATAAGACAAGGACTTAAAGAAAAATTATGTATATAATGAGTGAACAGATGGGTAATTTCAGCAGAGAAATGACACACATACAAAAAAAAAAAAAGCCAAAATGAAATTCTACAATTTCAAAGTATAGTATCTGAAATGGAGGTTTCATTAAAGGGGATTAACAGATTAGAGATAGCAGAAGAAATTGTTAGTAAACATGAAGAGACATTAATAAAACAAATTTGAAAAACAGAGAAAAAGACTGAAGAAAGAAGAGAAGCAAAGAGCCTCGGGCACCTGTGAGATGCCAAGCAGTCTCCAGGTCCTTACAATTGGAGGCTCCCAGGAGAGGAGGGGAAGTCTGGTGCAAAGTTTTTATTAAAGAAATGATGGCTGAAAGTTTCCTAAATTTTATGCAAAACATATAGATTAAAAAAATTTAGTGAACCCTGATAAAGAAAACACTAAGAAAAACAAGTGCATCACAGTCCAACTCCTGAAAATAAACAATAAAAACAGGTATCTTGACAGAAGTGTAGTTTTCTGTTGCTTTTTAACAAATCACTAGGAATGTAGAGGCTTAAAATAAAACATATTTGTTATCTCACAGTTCTTTGGGTAAGAAGTTAAGGCAGCTCAACTGGGTTCTCTATCAGGGTCTCACAAGTTTCAAGTCAAGGTCTTGGAAGCCCTGGGGGAGAATCGATTCCAAGTGCATCCAGGTTATTGGCAGAGTCCAGTTCCTTGTAGCTGTCGGTCTGAGTTCCTTGCTTCCTTTTGGACTGTCAGCCAGAGGCAAACTTCCGCTCCTAGAAATTGCCTGCATTTCTTTTCATGTGTCCCCTTCCGTCCTCACTGCCAGCAAGGGCACATGAACTCCTTCTCACACAGAATCTCTCTGACTTGCTCTTCTACTCCCAGCGAGAGAAAACTCTGTGCTCTTAAAGGGCCCACATGTTTATATTAGGCCACCCTGATAATCTTCTTTTTGATCAACTTAAAATCAATGGATTAATTACCTTAATTACATCTGCACAATCCCTTTTGCCATATAATGTAGCACAATCAAGGCACTCTATCTCATCATATTTACAGTCCCAAGAATTAGAATAACAAATCTTGGAAGGTAGATGGTACTATAGAATTCTACATATCACAACAAGCCAGAGAGAAAAGAAACATTATGTAAAGGTGAAGTTCTGCCTGATTTCTTATCAGAACAATGTATGACAGTAGACAATGAAATGACATTTTAAAGACAAAAAGGAGGAAAGGAAAAAATAACAACTCAGATTTCCTTGTCCAGTAATATATACTTGGAAAATAAGGTTAAAAAAATTTCATATAACTAAAAGAGCTGCAAGAAGTGTTAAAGGAAGTTTTTCAGGATGAAGGGAAATGATACTAGCTTAAATTTACATTTACAGGAAGAAAAAAAAAGCATTGAAAATGATAAATGTAAAAAAACTATCTTTTTAAAAATATTAATTTCTTTACTAGACAACTGACTTTTTAGAATACAAGCAGGCAAATTTCATGACCCAAAGGCCCAATCCAGCTACAGCCTGTTTTTATATGGTCTGTTAGCTAAGAATGTTTTTTACACTTTTAAAGGACTATTATGACAAAAGCTAGTGTGAACCAAACAGCAACAAAAAACAAATGAATAATATGTGATTGAGATCATATGTTACCCTCAAAGCCTAAAATATTTGCTATTTTGTTCTTAAAAAGTTTGATAACCTCACTTAAAAAAATGAGCAAAAAAATGTATTATAGGATTTATAACAAATATAGCGGTTATGACAATAGTAGCTCAAAGGATGGGGAAAAATGAATGGAATTATACTTTGAGAGATTCATACATTTTATTTTTTTAAATTAATTTATTTACTTTTTAAATACATTTGTCTCTGCCTTCCCCCCACCCCTTTCCCTTGCCCCCTCCCACCTTCCCTCCCTCAGCTCTTCCCCTTTGGTTTTGTCCATGAGTCCTTGCTATATGTTCCTTGACTTTCCCCTTCCCTTCCCTTTCCCTGCCCTCCCCTTCCCTCTTGTCTCTGTTGATTTCTTTTCCTTTCAGTGTTGCTGGTCATATTTTCCTTGCTTCTTTGCATTGTTGGTTAGGTTCCGCTTATAGGTGAGATCATATGGTATTTGTCTTTCGCCCCCTGGCTTATTTCGCTTAGCATGATGCTCTCCAGTTCCATCCATGCTGTCGCAAAGTTTAGTACTTCTTTTTTCTTTCTGCTGCGTAGTATTCCATTGTGTATATGTACCATAATTTTTTGATCCAATCATCTACTGATGGGCATTTAGGTTGCTTCCAACACTTGGCTATTGTAAATTGTGCTGCTATGAACATTGGGGTGCATAGGTTCTTTTGTATTGGCGTTTTGGTGTTCTCAGGGTATAGTCCCAGCAGGGGAATCGCTGGATCAAAAGGCAGTTCCATTTTCAGCTTTCTGAGGAAATTCCAAACTGTTTTCCACAGTGGCTGTACCAGTCTGCATTCCCACCAACAGTGTACTAGGGTTCCCTTTTCTCCACAGCCTCGCCAGCACCTGTTGTTTGTGGATCTGTTTATGATGGCCATTCTGACCGGTGTGAGGTGGTACCTCATGGTGGTTTTGATCTGCATTTCTCTGATAGCTAGTGATGCGGAGCATCCTTTCAAATGCCTCTGGGCCCTCTGTATCTCCTCCTTGGAAAAGCGTCTGCCCAGGTCCTTTGCCCATTTTTTGATTGGATTGTTTGTCTTCTTGCAGTGGAGTCGAGTGAGTTCTTTATGTATCTTGGAGATCAAAATTCTATCTGATGTATCATTAGCGAATATATTTTCCTATATGGTTGGCTCCCTTTTCATTTTGCTGATGTTTTCTTTTGCTGTGCAGAAGCTTCTTATTTTGATGAGGTCCCACTTGTTTATTCTTTCCTTTATGTCCCTTGCTTTAGGAGACATATCAGTGAAAAAATTGCTGCGTGGGATATCTGAGAGTTTCCTGCCAATGTTCTCCTCTAGGACTTTGATGGTGTTGCGACTTATATTTAAGTCTTTTATCCATCTTGAGTTTATTTTTGTGTATGGTGTCAGCTGATGATCCAATTTCAATTTTTTGCATGTAGCCATCCAGCTCTCCCAACACCATTTGTTGAAGAGGCTGTTATGAGATTCATACATTTTAAAGTGAATGTTAGAATAACAGCATTAACTTTAGGAAAACTGTAATAAGAATGCATATTGTACTCCAGGGCAATCACTAAAACTACAAAATGGTATAGTAGAAAGCCAAAAAGAAGATTCAAAATAATACACTAAATAATGTTTGACCAATAAAACTAAAAGGCAAAATAGGAAGAAAATAGAAAGCAAACTATTTTGCTTTGCTTGATTGGAAAACTAAAAAACAAATAAAAATGTAGTAGAATTCAATCTAGCCAAATCACAAAGATTCTATTAAACATAAAGAGACTAAACACTCCAATTAAAAAGCAAAGATTTTCATTCTGCATAAAATTCAATTATATGTTATATACAAGAAACATGCTTTAAACATAGAGGAATGAATATGTTGAAAGTAAAAGGTTAGTGTTATGGAATGAGCTGTGCTGCCCACCCCTAAATTCACATGTGGAAGCCCTAACCCACCATGTAACTGTGTTGGAAAAGATTATTTAAAGAGGTGATTAAAGTTAAGTGAGGTCATGGGGTGAAGCCTTGGTCCAATATAACTGGTGTCTTTATAAGTAAATGAAGGGACACCAGAGACTCTCCCTCCATCATGACAGAAACAACAAGAAGGTAGCATTTATAAGCCAGGAACAGATCTGGCTGGACCTTAATCTTGGATTTCAGTTTTCAGAACTGTAAGAAAGTAAATTCCTGTTGTTTAAGCCACCAAGTCTATGCTTGTTATGGCAGCCCAGGCAGATGAAGAAAACTGAAGTTAGGCAATGCAAACAGAAAGAGTAAGAAAGATGATATATAGATTAATAACAGAGTCTTACCAGAAACAGAGAAAAGCATATCAAATGACAAGTCACCTCTTCAGGAAGGCATACAATCATAAATATGTATACACTAAATATGAGATGCAAAATACATGAACAAAAACTGACAAAACTAAAGAGAGAAATAGATAAATGCACAGTCATTGTCAGGAATTTCAACACCTTTCTCTCAGTAATTGACAGAACAGATAGATAAAAGTCAGCAAGGATATAGATTTGAGCAACACCTTGACAAAAGAACAAAAGAACACAAGTTATTTTTAAGTCCAAAAAAGTAGTCTCATTTAATTAAGTGTTAAGATCATAAATAATATGTTCTTTACCAAGAGTAGAATTAAATTACATATTAGTAACATTAATATTTCTAGAGAACCCCAACTATTTGGAAGTAAACCACATACTTCTAGATAATTTAAAATAAAATGAATGGAAATTAGATGTTTTGAGTAGAATGATAATTAAAAATACAACATATCAAAAATGTATGAGATGCAACTCAAGCAGTGCTTAAAATATATTTAATTTTAAATATCTACATTAGAAGATGGTATAAAATATCTAAATTTCCATCTTAAGTAGCTGATAAAGGAAGTAAAGAAAAAATAGCAAACATATGAAGAGAAATCAATGAAAGAGAAGATATAAAGTATTAATATCATTAAGGAAAAGAAGAGCTATGAATTCTACAGACATTTAAGTAATGTAAAAAGGAAATACAGACAACATTATGTATAACCTCTACAACTTAGATAAAATAGAAATATTTTCTGAAAAATACAAATGACCAAAATTGAATTGTGAAGAACAGATTTAAATATCTTTGTTTGTACTAAAGAAGCTGAAAATGTAATAAGAAAGTTTTCCTCCTCCTTCCCAAAATCCAGATACAAATTGTTTGCTTAGCTAATTTTGTCAAGTTTTTATGCAAGAAATAATACCACTTTTATATAAATTCTTTCAGAAAATAGAAGAACAGGGATTACTTCTCGACTAGTTTTATGAGGCCAGAATAACCATAACACCAAAATCTGAGAAAAATATTACAAGAAAGTAAAATAACAGGTCAGTATCTCTTAGGAAAATTGATAAACAAATTATCAACAATTAATTCAGTAATATATGAAAAACATAACAAATTATAACCAACCGAAGTTAATTCCAGAAATACAAGTTTGGTTTAACATTTGAAAAACAATTAGTATAATTTGCCATAGTTATAAAATAACAGAAAAAAATGGTCATCTCAGATAAAAGCAGAAAAATATTTGACAAAATTCAACAGTTTTTTATTTTAAAAAGTCCCAATTAAAACTCCAGAAGGCTACTTTTTTAATTAAAGGAAATTGGCAAGCCAATTCTAAAACATATATGTAAATACAAAGATGCTAGAAGAGCCAAGACAAATTTGCAAAAGAAAAGCAAAGTTAAAAGAGTATACTACCTGATTTCAAGACTTTTTCTAAAGCTGTAGTCATCGAGACAGTATGCTATTGACATATAGGTAGGCTAATAGATCAGTATAACTGAAAAGGAAATTCATAAATAAACCCACACTTAACGCAATAAATTGTTTCACTATCAAGTTGCCAGTGGAGGTAGAAAAATCTTTTTAATATATAGTGCTTTAAAAAATGAATAAAGCATATGACAGACAATGAAACAAAGATCTGAATTTTCGCCTTAACCCAAAATTAATTCCAGAAAGATTATAAATCTAAGCATAAACTCTAAATCTGTAAATCTTTTGAAAAGAAGATTTAGCCCTATCTGGTGAGGCTCAGTGGATTGAGTGCTGGCCTACAAGTTCGATTCCCAGCATAGGGCACATACCTAAGTTGCAGGCCAGGTCCCCAGTAGAGGGGTGCGCGAAATGCAACCACTCATTGATGTTTTTCTCCCTCTCTTTCTCCCTCCCTTTCCTTCTCTAAAAATAAATAAATAAAATATTTTTAAAAAATGATCCTTAAAAAACAGACTTAGGCAAATATCTTCACAGAATTGGAGTAGGCAAATATTTCTTAGGGAGCTTGAAGAAACCTAGAGCCATAAAAGAAAAAAACTGAGAAATTAGATTTTATTAAAATGTAAAAGTTCTGCTCATCAGAAGACTCCATTAAGAAAATAGGCCACTGAGTAGGAATACATATATAAAGAGCTGAGAAAGCACTTTTATCCACAACATATAAAGAATTCTTACAGATAGATAATAAAAAATAATAATGTAAATGGGCAGGAGACTTAGACACTTTGCAAAAGAAGATAAATAATTGGTGGGAAAGGTGCATAAAAAAGTTCTCATCATCATTAGGGAAATACAAATGGAAAGCACAGCTGCTAAAATCACATTCTGCATACCTGCTCCAAAAGGGTAAAAGTAAGACAAATTATATCAAATGTTAGTGAGGACATGGAAGAAAACTGGCCCTTCCATACATTGCTGTTAGGAATATTAAATAATACTGCTTTTTTAAAACTCCAGCAGTTTCTTTTGAAATTAAACATACACTTACCCCATGACCCAGAATTTAAACTCTTATGTATTTACCTAAGAGAATTTAAAATCAAGGTCTAGAAGAGACTTCTACATGAATATTTGTAAAACTTTATTTATAACAGCCCCAAACTGGAAACAATCCAAAAGGTCCATCAACAGGAGAATGAATAAACAAATTATGACATATTCACTCAATGGAATACTTCTCAACAATAAAAAAGAATAAATCACAGATATACCTAATAATGTGGATGAATCTCAAAATAGTTGTAACTAGAAGAAGCCAGGCACAAGAGTATATATTGTTTAATTACATTTATATAAAGTTCAACAGTGTAGAGGTAGAAATCAAAATAGTGGATTCTCATCAGGTATTGGGATTTACTGGATAAAAAGTAGAAGAAGCTTTTGGATGGATGATGAAAATATTTTGTATCTTGACTAGTATTTAATTGAATTCATTGAATTGTACACATAAGATATATAAATCTACGCAAATTTTACCAAATAAAAAAAAATTGACAGTATAAAAGTTGAATAGAAACTGTCTCCAAGGCCTTCAGTACATATTTAGACACAAGGGTACATGTGAGCAAAGTAAAAGCAGAAAATCTAACAAGAGTAGGCAGAAAAGTTAGCCAGTGTCATGCCAATATCACCCAAGCTGTTTACAGCCTGTCTGTAAGAGGTTTCTCACAAGGGGAAAAACAGACAGCCTGCATTTGCACTGCCAACTTTGATTATGGAGAACAGCACAGGGATTGGACAACTGCCGCCATTATCATCCATCACCAGAAAACTACTTCAGCAGGTAATCTTTGAATACAAAACAAATATTGCAGAAGAAACATTGACAGTTCTGGACCCATAAAAGGATATATAAAGAACCACTCAACAGGGAAAACTGTTGATGAATTTGAAAGACTGTTCAGGGTATCTGGTGAGAACAGAGAGTGAGTCCAGACGGAAGAAATAAATCAAAAGTACATGACCAGATTGAGATTTTTTTTTTTAACTCTGAACCATGAAGATGGCTTGAATCTTGCTGTTCCTGGGAGAAAAGTGCTGTAACTAAAACGGCCTCTGAGGGACGTTAAAGACACACACCAAGCTCTGGAGAAAGGAATTAACAAGAGAAAAATATGCCACAATTATTTTTGAATAGCTTTACCAGTGACATAGACATCTATTGTCACTTCAAAACTAAATTAAGAAAATAAGGAACTTATTTGCGGGTGAGCTCGATGCCAAAAGCAGGACATTTTCAAGACTGAATTTGATTAGTGCTATGGTCAGGAGAGGAAAAGGATGCAAAATGTCAGGAGATGGTGGAATGATGCAATCAAAGCATTTACTAGGATAAAAAAATGGATAAAACACAAGATGGTGACAAAAAGGTCCAGTTTGGAGGGGACTTAAGTAACATTATTAGTTATATCTTCTGATAATGGGAGCAGTTTTTGATATATGCTAGACAAATTTATATGATCTCAGGTTCTTGGATTCTTAGTGAGATAAGCAAGCTGAACTTATTCACCATGCTTATAAAAATAATCCACCGTCAATACAGTAGTTTAACTGAAACTGTATTTCATTAAATATATATGTAATATATGTGTGTATATGTACATATTTGCAAAAGAAAAAATCAGTACATATGAAGATTTAATCAGCACCAATGGGTTCAATTAACACCCCTCCCCTTCATTTTAAACAAATAAAGGGAACAAGCTTGACATACAAATATATTTGTAGTTTCACGCAATTTTATTCCTTTGTAATATATAATCACATTCTCAACTTTAAAAAAAAAATCTCAGCTCAAGAGCCTCTAAGTGAGCAAGGACCACTGTACCTTATTATAATTAAAAAGCAAGCCACAAATGCGTTGTCAGTGCAGCCTTCATTTTGATGTACTGTGGGTCTTACTGTCATTTTAAAAGGGCATATAGACATCATAACTATCTGAATTTCAGGCTAGGAGTGTGAGAAAAGCTCAGCTGTCAGGACCCCATGATGGAGAATGAAATATTTACAGAACACAGGTGAACGTTGTTTTGTTTTTTTTGTTAGGAGTGGCAATTAGGAGATGGCCCTCAGGGACCTTGGCCACAAGCCCTAGCCTCCCTTTTTCCTGAGGACTTGAAGTCAGAAAAAGTAGTGTCACTGTATGACAATGACAACCTGGATGTTGCTAGCCAGCCCACAAACTAAGGAGGCCTCCAGGAAACAATTGTAAAGCTGTCACCCAATTCTCTCCATTTCTAAGGAGAATGAATGCAGTTCAGGATTAAGGATGTTTTTATAGAGACTGTGTTAGTGGATACCTGTTTTCACTGTGAAGAAAGATGCTCCAAACTCAACCACAGGGAGGCAGGGAAAAGACTGATACTTCTTTCCTTTATCTCTTTTTAAACCCATTCTCTTATGCTTCAAGAGAGGCAAGGTAAGATCCCAGATCTCTTTCCTCTTCAGAAACACCTGTTTCAAGGTAATCTATGTCTGATGCTCTCTCAAGTCCTGACATGGGCAGCTCTTGAAATCTGGATATTGCGACTCTTTCTAGAAATATTATTTCTTTGCCACCACCCGAGAAATGCATTGCTCCTGCACCATCTCCCCAAAACATTAATAATAATCATAATAATAGTCTAAGGCAAGAAATCAAGCTAATTCTGATCTAGACATTCAGAGGAAACTTTCTGGCCTGCTTTTTCTCCTGTCTCTTGTCTAGTCTTCTATATATAGCTAGACTAGCTCGCATCAGATTGCATTGAGATTTAGGGCTCGTGCCTCAGCTACTAAAAAAAGTACTTTTTTGGCTTAGGGTATCCTCTAGACCTCTTCTTTGAACTATACAACTCTAAGGCTTAGTTCATCTTTGGCATCTCCACTTGGTTTTATCGTGGGTGCTTTAAACTTAATGTATTTTCAAAATAAAACTCTCATTGTCCCCATCCAACCTATTTCTCATTTTTTCCCACTTTAGAAAAGGGCATGTACTTGTTAAAATCAAACTTAGAAGTTATGTTTGATCTCTTCTGTTTTCTTACTTACCCCATATCTAATCCTTCAACAGGTCCTGCCAAAAATTCTTACAAACCATATCTTGAATTTTGCACTTCTAGACCAGGCCAGTGATACATTATCTCTTGTCTTGTCTTGACTGTGAAATAATAAATGTCTATTATTTTAAACCACTAAGTTCTGTGGCAATAGAAAACAGTCATGGTTACTCATCTTTAAAATGTGGATAACGATACTTGCCTTGCAGAACTACTATAAGGATAAAAAATAAGATATCATGAGCATTTCATACATCATAGATCTGAACTGAACCACCACAAAAATCAAAAGGTGGTCAGTAATTGCTTGTTGATACTACGTAAACATTTTCCATCTGGAAAGAAAAAATTTACAAAGTTTTCTGAAAAAGTCAAGGAAGAATGTGTTTTATTTTGTATTTCATAAAATATAAAATAAAACTCTTCGGACATGGTCCTAATCTTATTATCTTCACCCTCCCATCATCAATAATATCCACCCCCCACATAAGTGCCTCTTCCCTCTTCCCTACCCCTCTACTTCTCAACAGTTGTGGACACATGTCCCAAACCAATCAGAAGCCTTCAGTATTGCACAATGAGATACAATGATTGGAAGGGACATTAAGGAAATTTCTCTGGATTCAGAAAAAAGAAAGAGAATTGTCTGGTATTTCTTTACTTGTTCAGTTTATATTTACTATTTATAATGTAACAGGCTCTGTTTTAGCCATAAGGACACAGCAGCCACCTACATAGCCAAAGCTCTGGACTTCACGGAGCTTATATTCCAATAGAGGGAGGGAGATAATAAACAGGCAATAATAACTGCTATGAGGAAATATAGATAGGATGAGGAGACAAAAAATAATAAAAGCTAGTATTTTAGGTGAGTAATTCTGAGAAGACCTCTTAAAGACAATGAGTGAATGTGAAAAAGCTTTTAGATAGAGAGACCAGAAGTGCAGAGCAGGAAGGGATTCGGAGGAAAAGCAGGACGGTTATTATGGCTGGAGCAGAAGAAAAGGTGGAAAAAGTAATTAGAGATTGCATTGGAAAAGTAGCCAAGAACAAAACCATGGAGGGACTTCAGATTATAGTGAGGATTTTAAATGTTATCCTACGTGTCAGGAAAAGCCACTTCAGTGTTTTACACACTAGAATAACATAGAAAGATTCATATTTTCAAAGGGTCCCCCTGGCTGCTCTGAAGAGATGATGGGGAACTTGCCCTGGAGAGAGGAGACCACATAGGAAGTTGGGTCCACTAACTTCTGTTTGCTCCTCCAGAGCTACCCTCTGCCTGGCTCCATTCTAGACCCCTGGAACCTGACCTTCATCAAAAAGTTCCTTTGACCTCTTGCCTCCCATTGGGTTCACCCAATGGGAGCCACCAGCAGAAAACTGAGAGCGAAGTCAGTATATTTAATTCCTTAGCTTTCTACCTGCAAGGTTGTTGAGGGTCAACTGCATCTCTTTACCAAAGGCCACAGCTAATGTCAGGTAGCACCTAATTTCCCTGAATGTCGGTACCTGCTCCCTCTCTTTGTCCTTTCAGGTCTGTGGGTAGAAATGACTCCCCATGTTACTAGTTCTGGGTTGTAAAAAATGTTTTTGTATTTTCTTTTACACTGCCTACACCTTTTCAAGTAATTTCATGGTTAAAATCTCTCCTCATCCACCAGTTTGAGTGTACCATCTTTTATCCTTGCCAGACACTGAGCTCGTACAGTAATCTGATGTTGTTTTGGGCCATACTAGGTAGTCCTTGCTATTTGGACATTGTTAGGATATTTTTCTTTTATTTTTTTCCCTTTCTTACACTTCTACAAAGTTATACCATGTTCAGCAGGTCTGCTGAGGCCTCTTAAAGTTATTTTTATTTGAAATTATTCCTAGAATTTCCTAAATCAGTTGACTTTGTTCAAAGACAATGTTTTCTGTTTTGATTAAGATCATTTGGAATTATTTTGAAAATGGTAGAAGGGTGAATGATGTGGCTAAGAATTAAGTTAATAAAGGAAAATAACTGAGGAAAACTTCAAGTTTGGTGTGATTGTCTCTGGGTGATGATAATTTGAAAGAAAAAAAAGAATGAAGGTGAGAGGAGAAAACAAAGATAAAATAGGAACAACAAAGCCATTCTTTATTCCATAAACAGGAAGCTACTGTCTGTGAGGTTTGGTCTGTGCTTTAAAAGGTGAAAGAAACTGGAACAGAAGAAAAAGACTGACAATTCAAAATATATCAGACTATTTTCAAATTTTTAAATGTGAATATGCTATTTTAAGTTATTCTCCTTTTTTTCAGTATATAATCTTTATTATATTTTTCCATTATCATTTAGTCCCCTTATATCCCCTTCCATCCAGCATTTACCACCCTCTTGTCCATGTCCATGAGCCCTTTTTCTTTTTTATTTAATCCCTCCACCTCCTAACTTCCCCCCACCACTAGTTGTCATCTGTTCTCCATCTATGAGTCTGTCTCTATTTTGCTAGTTAGTTCAGTTTGTTTGTTAGATTCCACATATTCTTCATATTGAGTTAAGTCAAAACAGAAACTTAGCTGTATTCTCCATTCACTTTTTCAGTGTCCCTAATGATAGTTTTGTTTTCTGAAATTATACTATTCTTCTCTAGTTTTCCTGACAATAGACATATTTTGCAGCATATTTCTAACTATTCCATCACTAGGCAATTCTACCAGTGCATAATTTGAAAGCAAAGCAATTGTATCACTGTCTGTGATTGTTTTATATTTTTCTCTTTTCTTTCTTTGTCTTATTTTCCATTTTAATCTTTATTCCTCCTCCATATCTCTCTACCCTTTCTTCTCTTCCTCCCCTTCTCTCCCTCAGTCTCTCTGATTACTCTGCCTTATTTCTTACAGTGAGGTATTATAGGCAAAACAAGCCTCTTATTTTTCAGGAGGATGCAAAAAAGAGAACAGAGTTAGCAATCATCCATTACATTATGAGAGAGTAACTAATAACAGAGTTTCCTTTACTAGCAACAAACATGGCCAGAATTGTAGAGAATATGGTAAACTTGAAGAACAATACCTTTAAAAAGAGTCATGCTTTTATTGGTTGAGTTGAAAAGACACAGTGTTAGATTCTTCCATGGTAATTTCCTAAGACACAGAGCAGAAATCCTACTTTTTTAAACATTGCAAGTATCTTCAGATTAAGCTATTTTAGAAAACTATAGTTAAGCCCTTTATCTTAAAGATCCAGTCCCATAAAACAGCCTAAGTCATATGCGATGATTCCCAATAGACCCCTTGATGGAGGAAACATATAGTAAAAGGAACCAGGATCCTGAGTTTACTGCTTGGAGAAGAGCCACCCAGGAGAACTGCTTAGCAGGAACATCCTCATGAGACTCAGTGTGAGGGGAAAAAATCTTTGTTGTATTAAGGCTCTGTAAGTTTAAAGTTGTTTGTTATAGCAGTTAGCTTACCCTAAATAACACAAATACAAATCATGGCCATACAAAGATCTCCTATTGCAAAGTCAATTTAATAAATTTTATTCTTCAGAGTTTATCCTTAGAAAAATGCTATGGATGTACCATCCAATTATTTTTAAATGTCTGTGTCAGAATTATTATAACATGAAATTTAATGCAATCGAATTGTTCAGCCATATGCATTGATTAATACAGTGGTACACTGGTAGGATGAAATGCTATGTAAGAATTAAAAATGGCATGGGAAAACATTTGCACATACTTTACAAAATTCAGGCTAATACCTAAAAATTACATCTATGCATGGAATAACTATTGTAAATATGTATATGTAAAAATGCTAACAGTGATTACTAGTTGATGGTGTTAGGTGTGATTTTTAACTTCTCTGTTATTTTCTGACTTTTCCAGTATTAAAGGTTGTACTTACACACACACACACACACACACACACACACACACACACACATATATATATATATAATACCTGTAATCAGATGTTCCAATGTTATTGTTAAAAAGTCTCACAGACAACAGCTAGAACTTCAAGAGTTGACAGAATAGAGGAGCAAATATTCAGTGTCAAGGAGATGGCTGTCAGGAGTTCCAGACCAAGAAATGGCTCCTGCAGGGAAGAGGTACATGGTGCCTGCCCCAGAGCCGAGCCATTGCCTTTATCCTGCCTCGCTCTGGGCTCCTCCCGCTTCTAACTTCTGCTCTGACCTAGTCTGGGAATTTGCTGCTGATGTATATAAACAGCTGAGTAGCACATTTAGAGCCTGCCGTCTGACTTCTCTAGCAGGAGCATTTCCCTTATACTAACCCTGCTGGTGGGGAGGGGAATAGCATGGTAGAGGGACAGCGTGGAAGTCACCTCCATGCATTGCCAAATACCAGTGCTCTTATTTAATGCAATATTTCTGGATCCAAAATGATAATGTTAATAAACTTTGAATCTCAAAGGGAAACAGAAAACAAGAAGAGATTGCTTGCAAATGTTTGTTTTCTCAGTTTCATGCTAGCTCAACAAAAGCAACTTTTAAACAGTCACCATCAGAATCATTTTCTTGAAGTCTTTCTACAACCTTCAAAAATTGGGCCTTTGTAATATGCTCGCTCTAGAAAATAAAATTGAAAGTTAACAAAAATGCCTCATTATTCCCAATTTGCATACATTGTACTTAATGTATTTGGAGTTTCTTCTCTCTGTTCCCTTGTTTATTCAGTTATGTTTTTAAATTGATTTTCATCTGACTTAGTTCTATGAGTAATAGGCTTTTTGCTTCCCATTCTTCTTTGACTTGTCAGAGGTTTTTAAAAGTGGTAATCCGGAAACAAAAGTCAGGGAAATCAGACACTCTAACATTTCAATGAAGGATTTAGTTAATCCTATTTCATAACTGTTCAGAAATTTTTGCAATGAGAGAAAAGCACTGCAGGCTGAATTTCACCAACAAGGCCTTTTTTATAAGAATGATATAGCTTGGCTATATTTGAGTGTTTGGTCTGTCCTTAGCACATATCATGGTTTCTGACTGTACAATAGAAGATACTTCATTGAGGCATTTCACAATGGGAAACATTTTAAACCAAAGAACCATGTTCTTAAAAGCATTGGATTTTTATTTTTTAAAAATTATCATTATTACAGAGAAAGTTTCTATAGTCTGTTATACATGGTAATGGTGTGCCGCATCTGTTGTCCTGGCAGCCTAGTATTTTCAGTAAGGACTGTAGGAAGCAAGGTTATGTAGATTTCCGCTGAGCAGTCTCTGTCATCTTGTGTATAATTCATGATTTTTTAAAATAAATTGGGTGTTTTACTGGGTAACAGTTGTTTTAAAACATTGACATGAAAGTGTGAAAACATGTGTACTGTCTAAATGTATACACTTTTCAATCATTTTACTCTTGCAATTAAAAATATCTGATGTCCATAAATTCATATCTCAGATATTTTTTAATCATTTCTAATGAAATGTAGTGAAAAATTTCCTCCATGTTGCCTTATATAAACAACTTCTATTGATTGTTTTACTGGAAACAGTGCAGCCAGCTCTACCCCCTGCAGCATTTTATTTTTTTTGAAGGGGAGGGGACTGGAAAGAGGCTTTTCATTGAACCAAAATGAGCCATTGAATCATGAGCCTGAACAGTGATTCTTGTCCAGACTCCAGAACGAATGTACTAACAGAGCTGGGCTAGAATTCCAAGAAAACATAACTACAATCAAGTTTAAAGTCATAGCATCACTATCAGGGTGAAGCTGAGGTATATGGGCACATAGGGCAAATGAATAATTTGGCACTCTTTCAAAGTAATATGCTTTGTGAACATATATTGGCAGACAAGCTGAAATGAGAGGGGTAGGAACAGAGAGGTGTTGGTTCAGAAATCAGCTTCTCCTCTAATGTATAGAGCAATTTAGCTTACATTCCCCACTCAAGGAACAAACATTATTTATTTATTTTTTTCTTTCTTTCTTTCTTTATTTTTAAATACATTTGTCTCTGCCTCCCCCGCACCACTTTCCCTTGCCCCCTCTTTCCTTCCCTCCCTCAGCTCTTCCCCTTTGGTTTTGTCCATGAGTTCTTGCTATATGTTCCTTGACTTTCCTTTATAAGGCATTTTAAAATAAGAGAAATATTCCTTAGAGGGACCCCTCTTTTGAAAACATTTTAAAAACCATAAAGTGATCATTTCTTACTTGAATATGAGGTCATACCTCTCATCATTTCTGCTTCATGAGTGTTATTTCAAGGATATTATTTAGCACCTACTATGTTTCAGGCACTCTGCTTGGTGGAGGCTACAAGGGTAAGCAAGCAGCTTATCATGGCATTTCTTTCAATGATTTGCAGTTCTCTCTGGGAGGATTCTGGAAAATGCAATTTGTCACTGCTCTCAGTGTTTTCCATCACATTGTCATGGCCTCAGTGACATTTTAGTGCCCAGATGCTAGCTACATGGCCTGTGATTCCTTATTCTGGCTCTGAGCTATTACCTTCTTATGGATAAAAATAGCTTGACCTTCGAAAGGTCATTCACATATTTCCTCTCTGCCAACCTCATTTTCATGATAACACTGGAATGTAGCACCATCCCTGTGTTTTACTAACCACTTGAAGCTGGCCTAGCAAAGCTCCTTGATGTCAGATGTCAAGGATGGTGTCCAGGGCTCAGTAGAGCCCAAGAGCAGAGCTCCTCTCCATGGCTAGTGTGGGTAGGCTGGGTTGCGTGGGATGTAAGGGCTTGCCGATGTTCACTGCACTTTCTCTTCCTAGAAGGCACAGAAAAACAGACATGATTTTGTACAAGTCACTGTTTAACTCCCCAGTTGTAGGCCTCTCCTTTGATATCAACTCTATTACTGGGGAGAGACTTGAAATGGATTTATAGATTCAAAATCTGTAACTTCACTGAAAATCAGGAAGAGTAAAACAGATCAATAAGCAAAAAGCCTAAAGCCTGTTCTACCCTTGTATTTCAAAGAGTTCAGAGCAGATAAACAGTGGTTTGCATTATAGGTGTTTTAGAAGTGGTAGAAATGCCTTTTACTATATCATATTGATTCTTTCAAAGTGTATAGTACCAACTGACACTCTTTGCTGAAATTTCTTAGGTTCCTCTCTCAAGCTATCCTTTAGTGCACAAATGCATTATTTTGTATTTTGTTATTTGATTTTCTTTAAATTTTCATTGACTTTTTAGAGAAAGGAAGGGAGAGAAGAGATGGGGGAAGGGTGAGGGGGAGAGAGAGCGAGATTGATTGATTGATTGACTGATTTGTTGTTCCACCTACTGATACATTCGTTGGTTCTTGTACATGCCCTGACAGGGGATCAAACCCACAGCCTTGGTATTTTGGGATGATGCTCTAAGCAACTGAGCTACCTAGCCAAGGCACTATGTATGTTTTATTTTCAAGTACATTTTTCCATGCACTCTTTTAACCTTAAACCAAAGGTTACTTCACTTTATTTAGATCATGTAGTAATCATAGTTATTTTTTGTTGACTTGATTGAATGTAAAAATCATAAAATAAAGTTCAGCATCTGCAGTACAGAATATATTTTCAGTGTATAGATGGAGGGCCCTTTTTTAAAAAATTAGTTTATCTGTACTTCTTGGCTTACTTGAATAGAACAAAAATGCAGCATACCTATAAACTAGCAAAACTGGAATTCCCTTTTTCTTGAGAAAGTAAATCAAAAGTATTCTTAGGCCCTAGGGAGATGTGTTGTATATATATTTTTAACTGAAACACACAGCAGTATTGGCCATTATAAAGCAATAGGACATTGATATTACAATTGAGCAACCTGCACATGCATTACTTTCTGACTTCCACTCATCTCTCTCCTTCTTGACTGCAACTAAGGGTCTATATTTCCCAATTGGATTTTTTTTCTTGATTTTACATTCACCATTACACTTAACTTGAGGTCAGAGGTTAACAGAAATATGAAGATTTTGGAGACTGGGCTGGGTTATAGCACCAAGAATGTAAATTATCAGCCAAATGACAACTGTTAACTGAAGTTTCAAGGAAATTGTGTCTAATAGCTAGGTAGCTAATAATTATACTTATCTAAACATGCTTCAGGTTTTAATTTTTTATTGTATATAAATAGGATAGGGATAATGAAAAGCAAGGGTTTTTTTTAAAGTAGCAATTATTTTTCAATACCTTTGTTGTTCTGTGTGTTGTGATATTCTGCCTCCCAAATTTTGGAAGTAACTATATTGGTTTGATAGGAATGCCTTTCATGCAAACAGATGGAGTAATTAAAAGAATAAATACAAATATTCAGTAAAACTTCCATGCAGAAGCAGCATGCCTTCTGTGAGACTGCAGTGATGGATTGGTAGATATTATTAATATAGAAATTATGAAATCTTGTCAATAAAATAAAAAAAAATTGCTCTAAAGTAAGAAAAAATACTTTAATTCTTTGGAATTTGGAGGATCATGGTTAATGAATTGTTAAAATTTAACAAAAAGTACACATTCAACTGACATGTAACCTCTGAAAATAAATAAAGCAGCCAAATTATCCCAGTATCCTTCTGGTGTTGTGGCATAGATACAAAGTGCAGTGCAGATGATAGAAATACTTTATTGCCTCACATTCACTCATGAACAGAGGAAGCTCCTGTACCCCCAGAGACTGCTGGACTAGTAGGACTGCCTTACCCTCTACTGACACTGACTGTTGCTAAATATATGCCTTCAAAGCCAGTATACTATTCCATGAGGTTGACGAGTATGTGTGTGTGTGTGTGTGTGGACTGAAATTGTTTAAAGTTAAACCATTCCATCATGCACTTAACACAGTTCCATATACTCAATATGGCAAGACCAAGTGAATACCATTTAAGTTGATGAGATGGATGGATACCAAAAAATAATCGACTGCTTCCATGATGTAGAAAATGGTGTAATCAATGCATTGATAGCTCTGCAAATAGATATCTGGGGGAAAGTGTACAGTTCCGTGGATGAATAGCCACATATAATAGCTCTAGTTAGAATCAGGATATTGTATAGATGTCAAATGATATATAGTTCATTTTCAGATTTTGCAATTGAAGTAAAATTTCTGAAATTTAGATAGTCTTTAAAAACTGCATAGGTATATAAGAAATAAAAGACGCTGTCCTAATTTTTGTAATTATTGTGCTACTGAATGTTAATGAATAGCATAAACAAAATGCAGCTCTTCAAATAGTTTTTGTCATAACCAGAGAAATTTGCATGCTTGCATTTTGTGTTGGAAAGAAATGCTCAAATATTTTAAAGTATAGAAAATTCACATCAAATACATAATGAAAAGATGATCATAAGATTGTTAAGTCATAGTAAGAAAAGTGTATTTTGTGAACAAAACAATCTTGGATTTCCTGGTCACTTGTGAGTTGGACCTCATTTCCATGTTTGTGTCATACTATTTAAAACATCAGATTTTAAAGACGATGTGATTGTATCAGTCTCTTTCCATAGGTACATGTCATAACCATGGTATTTTAGAAAATCCTTATTGTGTAATTGTCTGTGAACTGACAACCAATTATATAATGAATTTTAAAAATATAAGCTTATTTTAAATAATGTTCCTTTATAAAAAATCATATGGGCATATGAGTGAGACATTTATACACTTCACTTGTGATCATTCTTAGTGTTTTATACGTTTAACATTGTATAAATGCTAGTTTCACTCAGAAAAATGTAAATCACCATGAAATGACTGCAGCATGCATCCGTAGTTAGTGATGGACCCCCACTATTTGCACCTGTAAATAACTGTCTGCAAGAAACATGGATAAATGAATGGCTGAGGCTTGTGTTTTACAACTTGATGACACCATCACTTATTCGCCAAGTCATCTTGCTGCAGAAAGAACCATTACCTGAATGGCACACCCCTTCCGTGTGTGAGGAAAGCCCCTGGGTTGGCTCTTCTAGGAGTTCAGGTTGCACCCTTTCATTGGCTACTTTTTCATTGTTTTCCATTCAGCTGTGTGAGCTATTTTATTTTGATGTTTTAAATATCAGCCTTCTTAAGGCAAAATGTGACTGGGTCCTTTGGAGTGCTTCCTGGGATGGGTCCTTTTTGTAAAATGGATGTGCTTTAATAATAGATACTATTATAAAGCTACTGCTGGGCTCCCATCTTTAGCAAACGTCCAAAAAGAATTACAGACCTCTGCCATGGTGTTTGCCCAAGCTGAACACTGACCAGCCTGGAAGGGCAAAGAGAGGTTGGGAATAAATATGCTATAGATTTACTTTCTTATTTATAAATGGAAAGAAAAATACTATATAGAGTCCCAAACTACATTACTACATAAGACCAAGCTGCTGCTGCTCTCCAATTCAGCTTTTAAAACTAATAGAAGCAATATATTTTAGTCTTTTCATTTGCCTCTGCCTGGTAGTTGTGTGAATGTTCTCTTTTAACCACAGAATCATCTCCTAATGCTGCACTGGAAGGTCTGATAATATTTATAATTTAGGACCTCATATTAAGAATGATGGCTTGCTGACACCGTTCACATAACATGTGTTACTGTATTTTCTGAAACATGGGTCCTAGAGAATCAGGTGCTAGAGACAGCATCCAGTGCTTCTAATGTGAAGATGAGAGATTTCTCTAATACATAACTGACATGCAGTGTAATTTCTAAAAATCTAATTTCATGATGTATGTGAAAGGAGTATATAGGAGTTACCCAAAGGGCAAACACAAAAAGGAGAAAAGAAAATCTTATGAAACATTTTTCATAGCTCTTTTCTGAAGCAACAGCAAGGAGAGAAAGCTATCATCCTGTCATGAAAAATAGATCTAAAACAAGGGGTGACTGTGGAAGGTTGTGAAAATGCGATAGAACATCAGGCATCCAAAGAGACTAGGCAACACTTTTGGAATAGTAAGCAGATTGGTTAGACAATAACCAACATATATTTGGAGACTGTTCTGAAGAGCCCACACTTTGCTTGCTTCTGAATTGTACTTTCCCTACACAGAGCACACACCAGCGGTCTGGGCCGAGCAGGGCTGGCACTCAGGTAGCCTGGCTTTGACTTCCTCAGCTTCGAGAGTCACCCTAAGGAAAACAATATCAGATAGAATTAAGGAGGGTATAACTTGGCATCTTACTGTCTTTTCTGTTTCTTGCTACCTTAACACAATAACCTAACACTGGAAAATTGTATTAATTCCCTTTTCACTTTGAAAGATGTGAATATTTGGAGCAGTAAGAAAATGTAATGTCAAGTTTCTATTGTAAATACTACATTTGTAAACATTTAAAATAAACACATGGATCGTGCTTAAATTGATATTTTAAATGGAACCACAGGCAGAGGGGAAAGTATTTGTATTATTAATACTGCTTAGAATCAAATTTCCAAACATTTTTCAGGGAGGATTTTGGGTTGACAAATGTAAACGGGAGATTACAGGGAAGGCTGGAGCCAGGCATTCCAGGCAGACACTATGCAATCCACCCCTGGATTGCATGGGTCTACAGGCCTGTAAAACCCAAACCTGCATTTTAAAAGCCATTTGTTTCCCACAGCTATCATGGGCTCACACCAGAGCCTGGTGGCATCACATACGTTACCAGCAATTGATGAAACTGTGTGGGGACAGAAACGAAACCCACAGACCTCTCAACCTCTTCAACCACAAGGCCTGCAATCTGTTGATGGTTGAGTTTGTATCTTCCCAGCTGTCTCCTTGAAATGAAATTATTTTCATGAGAAAAGAGGAAACATTCTGTGTTCATAGGAAAGAAAAGTGGCTGAGAAAGTTTTTTTTCCTTAAAAATACAATTTAATTCCCAACAAAAAAAGGTGATTCACATAGCTTTGATAGAAATGGTGAGAAGAGGCAAGAAAGCCTCTTCTAAATACTAAAAAAAGTTACTAAAGGCATACACTTTCCCTCAAAACTAGGCTCTACATTTATTTTTGTTAACAGTGGGAAAGTGAACTATGAAGCCCAGAATGAAGCTTCCTTTGGCACCTAAACTCAATTCAAACATATATTGAGCCAGTATGCCTGGCAGGATGGAGGAGAGGTAGCTGCAAAAAGGGCAGAAAAATATACAAGAAGGAACAGGGATGATTAGTGACCTCACAGGCAGATAGACATCTGGCCACACAAAGAGGTGTCCTCATCACATCCAATGTATCAGCTCCCTTCTTTTTTCTTTTTTTGTTTTTTTTTAATTTCAAAAGCATTTTATTTTTTTTAATTTTATTTACTTTTTAAATACATTTGTCTCTGCCTCCCCCCCACCTCTTTCCCTTGCCCCCTCCCACCTTCCTTCCCTCAGCTCTTCCCCTTTGGTTTTGTCCATGAGTCCTTGCTATATGTTCCTTGACTTTCCCCTTCCCTTCCCTTTCCCTGCCCCCCCCCCCTTCCCTCTTGTCTCTTGATTTCTTTTCCTTTCAGTGTTGCTGGTCATATTTTCCTTGCCTCTTTGCATTGTTGGTTAGGTTCCACTTATAGGTGAGATCATATGGTATTTGTCTTTCGCCCCCTGGCTTATTTCGCTTAGCATGATGCTCTCCAGTTCCATCCATGCTGTCGCAAAGTTTAGTACTTCTTTTTTTCTTTCTGCTGTGTAGTACTCAGCTCCCTTCTTGACTGAGTCTGTCTCTGGAACTATTGATCGGGGTTCACTTTTGGATTTTTGTTCACCTCAATGAAAGTGCTCAAAAGTAGGTTCCATCATGAGTAAGGAGGCTGTTGAGATTAAAGAAGTTAACGATCCTATTCATCCATAAACCAGACAAGCAGTGTTAGGGTATTTGAAATTTTGTTCAGAGCCATTTTCCCCAAAATGATAATAGAAAGAAAATAGGTTTCACATATAAGACAGAAGTTTATATTATCTTATTGGGAAGATTATATATTGTAATGATGCCAGTTCTTCCCAAATCAATTTGTATCTTCAAAATGAAATCCCCAAACAAAATCCCAATGGAATTTGTTTTGTAACTTTGGGGAGAAGATTGAAAAATACACCTGAAAAAAAAATAAACAGTGGGGGACTGTCCAAAAATAATGAATTAAATTCTGGAACAAGAAGACTTATTCTATTATAAGAGCCAATAATTAAAAATGGTGTCATATTGGCATAAGAATAAGCTGACAGATCAAGGGAATAGAACAGATAACCCCAAAACAGATCCTGGAATAGGCAGAAAATACTGCAAACAACTGGTGTTGGTTAACTGACCACTTGGGACAAAATATATTGTGTTTTTACCTTTCATAATACCAATACATATATACAAACACACAATCTGAGCGGGATTCTCAATATTAAATATTAAAAATAAATTCATAAAAATTAAAAAAAACTGCCAGTGAATACTGAATTAATCTCAGGAGCTGAGAAAATATTCAAAGCATAAAAGCGTTTGAAGAGTTTGCCTCTTAGAACTAGGTACTCGAGCTTTACCTATTCTTTATGGTCATAAATAAAAATACCAGCCAATCACTAAGAAAATTTAAATAATCATGTGAAAATGGGTGGCTTGCCAGAGACTATCAACTAGCCCTAACAAGGGAGAGAAAATAACTGAGCACATACCTGGCCCAAAGGATGTATATACAGCTTGTCTGTGATGGTCATGCTATAAAAATGCTTAGCCAGATTTGACACACAGATGAGAAGCTCAGGCATCAGTCTTTGATTTTCTCAGGACCATGGAGATTGCCAATTGTCATCCATACACTGTAGTAAAAGTGGACACCTGAAAATAAGCAGAGCTTAAAAGCAGGGCAGAATTTGTTATTAATTATTCACCAGGTATTTCTGAATAATGTTCTGAAGTAATTGATAACTGAATGCAGGATCTAACTTGGCTGATTATTCCATTTTCCATTGACTTGGAAGGTTCTAATTAGTCAGGAAAGAGATTCAGACTCCATAATCTGACATAAGTGTTTAAACCTGTAGGTTTAACACCTATTTAGCATGTGAATAAAGTGATTTTTATTTTAAAAATATTTAGATCAAGTTACTGCCTTCCTTATGTATGCCTAAAATGTACATCAATTTGACTTTGATTTATAAAATGCAACACAAAGAGAAACTTTTTAAAAATGTTTTTATATCATGGTACTTTTGTAAGAAAAATAGGAAGAAAGGGAGGGGGAGAAGGAAGGAAGGAAGGAGGAGAGAGAAAGAAGGAAAAGAAAGAAGGGTATTATTATGAATGATGATCCTTATGATTATGTTTACTATTACAAAAATCAAGTAGCCCTAAAACTGGCACATTACAAGAACTGGATGTTAGATATATGATAGCTATCCTTATTATTAATAAAACAACAGACATTTATTAAGCCTCGCCTCTCAGTCATCACTATCTTTCACCAATCTAGTCAACTTTAGAAAGTCTATATAGCATCAAAGACAGAAGCTGCAATCACACTACTTATCATAATCTTAGTTTATAAAAGACAACACACGATATGAAAACATGATTAACCAGCATAAAGTAGAATAAATTTAACCTGGGAAAGTATGTAATATTGGATGTTCCGAAGAGAAAAAATAACCACATCTTAGATGTTGTTGTTATTTAGAAATATGCACAAAGCTATGACATGTGACCAAGGGAAGGGGGAGAAGGGACATTCTCATTGAGGAGAAAGGCCTGAGAAATGGTGGGGGAATGGTGGTAATAGGTCCACTGGGGGAAGGCAGAGAATAGGTCAGTCTAGTAAAGAGCAGGGAAGTAGGAAACAGGAGAGAGAAAAGTGAGGAAAGGGAGAGAATGTTGATTACATGGGAAGGAGCTCAAGTGCCCACTTAATCTTTCTGTCCTTTTTCCAGCTGAAGAAGGGCAGCCTGTGTGGGTAAAAGTGGAGTTATGGGGGTTTCCTTCAGAGTCCCTTTCCAATATCTTCCCTCATCATTTTATTTTATCTGTCTTGTTTTGATTAAATATTGAAATTTATTAAGAAAATCCATTTATAATTGTTAGCACTTTCAACAACAAAGCAAGATACTTCTCCATTTTTAAATCTTGGACAATGACTTTTTCCAGTAGCCTAAATATATGGCCTTTGAATAATATGCTTTATACCCTGGAACACTATTATCTCCTATCACAAATGAAGTATTTCTCTTCTTGTTCAGTATATCTATGAAAATGTTATAACTATTCCTTTTCTGTGTTCATCTATTTACTTTATAATTTGCTACCCACCCCAATCTTGCTTTATCCTGAATTTGAGGGCTTAAAATTTTTGGTTATTTTTTCATACCAACCATAGTTGCCCTTTGCTTCTTCCCTTTCTTTTCATAGCCTTTCTTACACAGCTCTGTATTTCTAAGTGAGATTTCATTCATATATACATATATCTCTCGCAAATAGAAATGAAGTATGAAAAGGTAAGATATATTTCTTAGAGTCTCATTTTACACTTCAGTGAATTAATTCATGGGCTGAAATAATTCTTCTTCTTGAGATGTTATATTATGCCTACCTCAAATTCGCTATTGAAGGAAATTTAAAAACCTTACCTTTTCCTTTAAAAAGAAGAACTGGTGAGTAAGGCAAACCATGTTTAGGAACTAGAGCTGCAGTGAGCAAAAGGGCAGTGACCCGGTTACCTTCTGAAGATCAGCTCTGGTACGTGTGCCCTGTTACTGAGTTTGCTCCGCTGCACTCCACCACCGCCTGGCACGTACTAAATCTTAAATGTCCCTTGAATGATCCATGTTTATGATATTCCTTCTCATTGTCCACACTGCTTTAACCCTTAATTTCTGTGAAGTGAATGCTTTGTTTTCTACAGTGTATTCTCTGTATCATAGTGGATCAGACAATACAATACATAAAGGTATAAAGAAAAGATTGTAATATTGATGAAAATGATTTTAGAAACAAACCCAGCTTCTCTGCCACTCATCCACTTGCAGAGTTTTTTAAAAAGATTTTATTTATTTATTTTTAGAGAAGGGGAAGGGAAGGAGAAAGAGAGGAAAGAAACATCTATCAGTTGCCTTTCATGGCCTGCAACCCAGGCATGTGCCCTGATGGGAATAGAACTGGCAACCTTTCGATTTGTGGGACAACATCCAACCAACTGAGCCATAATGGTCAGGACTCCACTTGCAGAGTTTTAAGCTCCACTTGACTTCTATAGACAACATTACAATTGCCATCATCTAAAATGTTCTGCATAACAACAGCACATGTGGGTGTAGGGCAGTATTTAGTGGAATATCTGGTCTGAAGCATACATAGATGTTTGAAAGAGTAAAGGTTTAAATACTAGTATCCTTTTACAACCCCAGATAGATTTCTGGTTTTGTAATTAAACCAAGAATAATGTTTTACTTGATCCTAAATCTCCATTTTATATGAATTAAATAGAAAATTCTCATCTCAATCTGAGTCAGAGTGGCACAGTTTCTGAACAATGGTGAACAATGTGTGTGAGTGTGCACACAGGCTAGAAGAGCAGGTAGAAAGAACCACATTCTCATTTCTGTAATCATGGCTTAGCCCGAACATAAAAGCTACATACAGAAGTCCTGTGTGCTCAGAATCCTGCTTTGTTGAGTAGAGTAGTTAAAACTCCAGTAGAAAAATATAGATGTGTATAAATTAATACAAAATATGTGCCAGTTCTCAAAATATTTTCCTTTATATAATTTGTAATAAGTGTATCCTTATCTTACACCAAGAATGCCCTAATTTTGTATAGAATTGAAATAAACTTAAATAAGTACTTTGGGTTTTTTGTTGCTGTGTATGAAGAAGCAATATCACTAATTATAAATTTGTGTAGACATAAAAATTTTCACGATGGCCAATGAGAGATGTCCTGTCTTCAACAGCACAGAAAAACAAAGACCAGAATTATGTCACATGCACAGTTATATATCTAGGTTGGCAATTCAGAAAGACAGTGTGGTCTAGCTGATAGAACACCAGATGGTAAGGCATGGGACCTGATTTCTGTTCCCAGTTGTATCATTGTTAGAGATTTGGCAAGGGATTTATCTCAGTGTCTATTTTCTTATGTCAAAGTACTCACAATCCTTACTCTCACTTTTCACCACAGGTATGACATGAAAGTTTGCCCAGAAATCAGCTAGGGGATTGTAGAGTGATATTAATAAATATAAAGATGCTTTAGTGTTGAAGTGTTATATGAAGCTGCTACCACTCACTGTCTTTGAGCTCCAAATGCTTCCTTACCACAGCAGGAGGATAGTTAGTTTGCCTGTAGTTATTGACAAGCTTGGTCATGGTAACATTGGCTCAGCCTTGAAAACAGTTCTCAAAACTCTTTAGTTTTAAAATCTGGCTCATCTACTTCCTTTGCACTATTTCCCTATCTTCCTAACTCAATTCCTTTCTAAGTTATGCGAAGTCCATGACATTGTGTGGGTACAATAGAGAATATGGAGAAAGTAAAATACGTTTTCCTGAGGAATTATTCAGTCAAATTTGGGAAGTAGATTTAACACACAAGGAGCATTTAGATTAATGACCTGGCATCAATTATAAAATATGAGGGAAGTTCATAGAAGCAAAAATTGGTATATACTCAAAAGAAGGCATTGTGAATATGTGGAATTTGATCAATGTTAATAGAATATGGACCAAAAAAGAGCAGAATGAGGGCCATTCTGAAAAGAGCAATATCAGAAGTAAATTTGGGATGGTAGGAAGGGGAACTTAGCACAATTGTAGTCAAGAGTCAGTGTTAAGGTTGGAGGGAAGCAGATGCACATAGATACTATAACTCCATTATAGAATGACTGGGTAAGTATAGAGGACCTTATATTTATAAATTCTAAGATAACTAGAAGTTTTGGGGGTGTTTGTAAAGAAGAATGTCCTCATAAAAGGATTTATTAGGGTAAAGTAGTCATGAAATATACAGAATGGCCTTGGGGAAGCTTCAATGTGAATAGACCAAGAGCAGGTAAATTGGAGAAGAAAGAGAATAGTCAGTGGACATTTTTAAAAAGGAATTACCCAGTTAATAAGAGCTGTTTTAAAATAGAATGATGGTGCTAAAAAAGTGGACATAAGTGTCATGAATTCCAAGGTAGGAAGAATAGAGTTTCCACGTCAGGGAGATGGTATTTTAGACAATAGGGTAAGGGACTGAGTGATTACAAATATATGAAGTACTAAACTGATGAATTTGGTGTGAAAATGTGATCATTGGCATAACCAGAGTGGGGCACTCCAAAGAAGTGTTTATCTGAGGAGCAGTGCTATGTAATGGTCCAGGCAGGGGCCTTGCAAGTATGCCGCCATAAACATAAAGGAGACAGGGATTTGCAGGGCCACTGTAAGATAGAAGAACCCAAGTAATGTGAAGTCATTAGGAGCACTGACAGGGAAAAGGCTGATGTTTTCACTTGAGCATGAGTTCCTGAAAAAAGCAGACCAGAATGGAAAAGAATGAACAAAAGTCTTTGCTTGAAATTCTCTTAATCTTAGTATTGGATTCCTATTGAATTGCCATTTTGATTTTATTGAGACACTTTTAATTTCCTTTAGGTCTTTTTCACAGGAGACATGTATTTTGGTGAGAACACTGGCTGAACTGATTTATTTTGCTACAAGAACCAGTCAATAGAGTTAAAGACAAGAGAGAAAAACTTAAGAAGGTTGGGTAACAGCCACCCATCCATATATCCACCATCCATCTGTCTCTTCATTTATTCAGTAAGCACTTGTTACAGTCCAGAAATATAGTAGTAAACAAGAGAAACATGATTCTGTTCTCATGAAGCTTAAATTATATGGGAATAGTTTTTATAAAAGGTTGCTATAGTGAAGATTGCTATAAAAATATGTCACAGGGACACTGTACTATCCCAGGATTTCAGGAAGGGCTTCATGAGAAAATATGGAAGGAGACTAATATAAGGACAGTGACATAAATAGCACATAGAGAGAGAGACCTGGAGTTATTCCTTGCCATAGTTTCAGGGTGTTAACACAGAATCATTGTTGCTTACTTGCCATTAAATGCACATCTGTGCATGTACATTAGTCTCTGTAGGCAAGTGACTTCAGGGGGGAACACTGCAAGACATCTTGGAAAATCAATATGATACAAGGCAACTTCCCAAAGGACAGAAATTTAACTATAACAGGAGTGTAGATTCCAGAAAATGCAACAGAGCAGCCCTGGGGATGCACAATGCAGGAAAATGTTCACTGGAAGCTTCCGGAGAAATAGGACAGGGAATAGACCCAATGACTATGGCGCTGTACCTCTGCCTAAGTCCTAGGTCAGTGAAGCCTAGCCCGGAGGGACATTGATGGTTATCAGCATTTGTTCTAGACATGTGATAGAAACTGCACTGGCAGAAAACATGGATATTTTGCCTTCTTTATTTAAGGAATACTATGTCTATACTTTTATGTATTTTAATGTCATTTTTCTAATCATCAAAATAATATTTAAAAATAAAAATGGAATATAACAAGCTATTAATAGTCAATATCTATGAAAATGCCTTTGTGATGTGCTTGTGTGCATTAAGCATATTTCTTGAGATAATGCTATAACTATTGTTTTACAACTTCTTCAGTGTATTTTGGCAATCATAACTGAGGAAGGAAAAAATATAGTATGTTAGTTATCTGTCATTTGAGTTCCTTTTAGAGAATCTATTTCCATAGGGAAAATACCTTGATGAACCATGGTATAGAACATGAGACCCAGAAAGCATAGGTGGTAATGGGAATTAAGAAATAGTTAGCTGTATGTGCTAAAAATTGAGATAAATTATTATTGTCTTGTGCAGTGCAGAGAAAAGGAGGCAGAATTTAAAGAAATAAGAGGTACAAGAACTCAAAGAGGTGGTGGGAAGTGAGGGCTATGTTAGCAAAATAGAGCTAAAGACATTCCCCAAATAACATGGTGGCCTAATGGAATTTATGCCTATTATTTTGTTTGGGCATATTTAACTTGGTCATTCAATTTTCAGTAAAATCATTTATGCTTCAAAATACCTTCAAAGAATGATTTTTAATTTTTTTTGGCAGGAATAGAGGAAAGAGATAAATTTTATATCTGGATGAACATTGTAAAGAAGAGGGTCAGCAGGGAACCCAGTGTCAGAGGGGACCAGAGAACCTGAGTTACTTAGAAATGTGCATGTATTTGGAAGATATGGGGTTGTCACAGGATATAGACTAGGGGATTCCAGCTGACTATAATAGCTCTCGGCCAGTAAATCTCACATACATTTCAGTTAGATTTATTGACCTTAAAATTATCCATGTCATTGAAATATTATTCAACTTTATCAGATGATATCTTTTTAGAATTTTACAACATCTCATTTCTTGGTATGTCTTTGTCATATGTTTATTTTTTCTATTTTATTAATATACAAATTTATCTTCAAAAAGGCCAAGATCTTTGGTTAGTTGGTCTATTCTCTTAATTTTCTAATTTATTAATTTATCATTATATCTTTGTTATTTAGGCATATATTGATTTTATAAATTTTACGGCATATCAAAGGTATAGAGCATACAATAATATACGTTCCTCTACCCACCTAACTAAAAGACAAAATTTATTACATATTCAAATGAAGTCTCTGTGTTTGCTCCTCATAGTCTATTTCCTCCCTTTTTTCCAGAGGTATCCACTTTCTGAATGAGGTCTCTAACATAACATGCTGTTTTTTCAACTTTTATTGCATATACATTTATCCATAAATCAATCATAAAAGTTTTTTCCTCTGCCAAACTCATACATGCATACATACAACACACACATATACAATCTTTATTCTCTGTATATTTAGGAGTGAAATTTGTAGATCATAGGACACTTGTCCCTTCAGCCTTACTCAATTTTCAAAATTCTCTTGAAGGTGATTTGCCCTCCCAACTTCAGGAATCAAAGTTCCTCTTCTTCCACATCCTTGTTTTACTGCTGTCAAGGCTCTCAGGTTTTGTCCATGTGATTTCATCTCCTTTTATATCAATTTGTATTCCCATGTTTATTAAGGAAATTGCATATATTTTCATGTTTATTGTATGTTCAGCTCCTAATTTCTTCAAGAAAGTTTGTATCTTTTATTTTCTATTTTTTTATTGGGTTGTCTTTTAATATTGATTTTGAGAGTTCTTTATATTCCTAGAAATTCCTTCTATTGAGTTGGTCACATTTTTTTTTTTTAAAAGAGTTTTTAAGCCTGTTTTTTTTTTGTCTTCTGCTTTTTGAAAAATAGTGCTTTGTGATGTACATAAGACTTTAATATGACTGGAACCAGAGTAGTCAGTTGTTGCCTATAAAAGTACTCTCTGAGTCTTGTAAAGGGAAACCTTTCTTGCCCTCCAAAGTCATAAAGATATTTTCTGGTATTTTACTCTTCCACTCTTGTTTTCTTTAAATCTATTTGATAGAATATATAAATTATTTCTTTTCCCTGAGAGTAGTTCTATACTTCTTAATCATTTTTTAAAAATTAGATTCATAAATTTTTTAAAGCACATTATCTGCATCCCATTAGTTTATATACAATGCTGTCATTACTCCTAAGTATGCTGTACATACGGTTTTTAATTCTTACTTATTCCTGAAGTTATTTAGTAAAACCACTTTATTTAAAATTTCACTTATTTGTTTTATTTAAAAATGCGATCAGACTCTATCTAGCTATTGACTATTTCCATTTTTTTTCCTGGTATAAATATGTCAGTATTGTCTTTGGACTCTTTTATCTCAGGAAATTTTCCTTTAACTTGCTTTAAAATTTTTAGTCTAGTCCTGCTTACCAGTGATCTACATGTTGAATTTTAATATTGTGACCTTTATAGCTACCATCTTTTTCTCCTGTCTGGTCGCTTTGTTGTTATTCTATGCATTTTGGGAGGGCTTTTCTAGTTGGCCTTATTCAACATAAATTTATTTTTTTCCACAATGTCACTTCTGCCTTATTCTAACTCTGATTTTAATTTTGGAGATCATATTTTTCTGATGTTCTTACAACCTTTTCTTATTTTATTCATTTTTTACATTAATCATGGTCTTATTCCATATTTTCTCTTTTGTTTCACAGCATAAAAATTTCCTTAGATATTATTGAGGGGACAAAGCTCAAATCTTGCTCAAAACTATGTTATCTGTCCTGCCCTCTGACCTAATATATTCCAAGAAGATCTGGAACCTACCTACCAGCCATAGCAATTGGGCAAACTATGAAACATCATTCTGATCCACTATGTTAATTACTTCATGCTAATCAGACCAGAAAAACAAGAAGTTTTTAAGTGTTTTTTTTTTTTGGCGGGGCGGAGGGACTTTATATAAGCACAGCAGTTAGAAGAGGTATATGCTATGAAGATGAAAGTAACTACCACATCAATACAATTTTTAGAAGTCCAGTGGTCTGGGAAGTACCAGGAGATGGCTTCCAAAGTAAAGTGAAAATAATAACGTCTGGTGAGCCTTACCACAGAGAAGGACACACAACAGCCGATGTATCTCTTCAGGTTTTAGAGGCAGTGTATTCTACATCTGGGATGTAGTAAAAGCCTACCAGCTTTAGTAGCACACAGAGCTGGAAGAGCTGGAAAGGATTCTTCAGCAAGTCCAAGCTGTAACCAAGTGTCCTATCCACTTTGGCTTATACTCCAGCATATCCAATAAAATAGGAGATACATGGGGTGAGAAAAGATGTACAAGGTGGATGCATGGGTTTGGATTTATGGCTGGCCTGTCCCTCTGGGTCTCTCATAGTGTCCCATGCCAGAGAAAACCATGGCCTTGAACAATTGCCTGGCCTCTGCCCATGGGCTGCCAGCACTGAAGTGGGTTACACAATGGGGAAAAAAAGATGTACAGGGTGGAAGAATGAGTAGCCCCTCTTAACATCACTCCCAGTTACCTGCGTTGGGAGTTTGGACTCCCCCCACCCCACCCAATTCTATATGCTGTGCTTGTAAAGGCCCTGGTTCCCAAAGGGGGATGCATCTACCAGGGAACACAGCAGAAGTTCTATTGAATTTAAAGTTGCAGCTGCTGCTCAGACACTTAGGGCCACTATTGCCAAGAGACCATAGCCAAAATTAAGTCACCATTACTGGAAGGAGTAATTGACCCTGACCATCAGGAAGAAGTAGAAATCCTGTTACACAGTGGGGGCAGAGTGGAATATGATATGACGACCAAGTGATTCACTTGGATGTTTCTACTTATTCTCACTCAATGTTTATGATTCATGGACAAATGCATACCATGGCCTGAAAAAGCCACGATGATTAGGAGCTCATACCCCTAAGGCATAAGGGTCTGTGTCAGAACCACCTGGAATGAAAGAGCTGCTAACCGAGGATGAGAGGAATCCAATATAAATGGTAGACAAAGAAGTTGATGAGTGACTGTTGTGGCTGCAACACCAGCTCAGGTGTTGGGAGGCTGTAGTTTCTTCCATGCACATTCTTAGAAATGTCTCCAAGGACAAGAGTCTCCACTGTGAATCCTTGAGGAGCTTCTCCCAGAATTTACATAAAGAAGTGGACCTGAGCATCGCAGAGGGTGGTCTGTCATAGATGCTCTGCTGTACCAACCAGATCTCCCTTCGGTAATGAAGCACATAACTCTTCAGCTTCTGGAAATGCTTCCAGATCCCAGCAGCCAGTTTCAGCAGGAATTGTGCTTTCCTGGAAAGGCGCCTTCTCAAGGTTATACCCATCCTGGGAGAAGCCTGCATCCACTAAATGGCCCAGCTGCCTCTCAAGCTGAGATCACTTTGAAGGTCCATCCCACCTTTAGAACTGTGTATGGGTTTAACTGAGAACTTTGTTGAAACTCTGACATTGCCAAAATTCTCCTTCTACCCCAACTTGCTTCTTTTTATTGTTTTGTTCACAGAGGTTAATCCTGTTAGTAGCTGCTAATCAACTTTCTGCATGTTAATTTCTGTTTTAGAGTCTGCTTCCCTTGCACGATGATGTGCAACATGAGCCTAGCAGTTATTCATTCATTAATCATACATATATACACACTTACACACTTACAACTGTATTTTAATTTGAACACTATTATGTACCCCTCATTACTGTAAAGTCAATGAAGTAGAATAAAAGCATTAACACATGGACCCTACTTATAAAGAATTTATAGCCAGTTCAGGGAAATACCATATATGCATAGAGAATTATCTAATGTTATGTAAAATAACATCAAATACTGGAAATAATGTGAAGATTATGGTGATCATGGTCTCAGCCTCCCAAAAATGAAGGTCTGGGTCACATTTAAATCTACAGGAATCCTGGAGACACTGCTTGGTAAAGGCGAGTAGAGAGTTGGATTGCATATGATAAGTTTCTCATTGCACAGCAAAACAGCAAGAGTAAAAAATATTCTCTCCTTTATTGGAAAGATATGGGCTACTATGCAGCTACCACAGTGGGGCTTGCAGTTGTTGCCTGTTATGTGTGATCATATGGGTGAGTCTGTCCATCTTATAGGTAAAATATTAGCAAGCTCATCTTGACAATTCTCCTCCTACATACTTTTTAAAAAGTCCTCTTTATCCAGCTTGCCTTTATCAGTTAAAAAAGGAAAAAGCTGACATTTTAACTCTCCATTTCCTGACTTCATAATTTGTTCCAGCTCCTGACTGGGTGGGGGTGGTGGTAGCAATTATTGACTCCCTGTGATTCCAATCCCAGTTGACTGTTGAGAAAGTGGCCCAGTTACTGAGTATGTGATCATCGTAAGTGGGGAAAACAGATTTGTTTTCCAATTAGATGTGGGTAAGCAGCCCTATTCATCGAGGGTGTGTCTTGTTTGAACACATATTTATTCCATTTATAGACCACTTATAATCTTCAGATTTGAAGGTTAGGCCTAGGATAACAGGGTGGTTTTAAAAAATAAATGTTTAGATTGAGCTACAATCTTGAAGACCTATCTTAAACATTATAAGGAAAGGAAATTCTGTTCTTTTTCATTTTCTGTATTTTATTAAGGCATAGACTATTTTCTTTCTCCTTGTCTTTCACTCTTTCACTTATATGTAGTCAAGATAGAATTTGGACTAGTTTATATACATATCGAACATCTATCAACACATTTATTAATTGAACCTTAATTGTTGATTTATTGCTACATGTTTGTAAAATATAAAAAAATTTAAAGTATTCTGAGAGTTGGGATTAAAATATCAAGAAAAGATCCTCCCTTTTTAAAAATTTGAAAAAACAACAACAAAAATTATCTCTTACTGAGGTCAGTGAGGGCCACATAAATTTAGGACACCTTGCTTAAAACAATGATGAATATAAATTAAACATGATTATTAATAATGTGTATATACATTGTAACTCTTCTTAAAAGGCAGCCATACCAGATTACATCATAACAGTATCAGTTGGGATTTAATCCAGAAAACAGAGTCATTATGAGCGATATTGAAGTATAAGTTCATTAAAGAGGCGAGATCATACTTAACTGGTGAAAAGGTCTGTGGAACCTTGTTGCTGCTGCATTGGTTTGTGGTCCTGAAGTTGTTGTAGATCATCAGGGCTGGCAGTTGGGAGGAAACACTGCATATGAAGCAGAGTATAGCAAGGACCAGTTGGAGCCTACAACGAACAATTGGAACTCACATCTGTCTGTCGCCACTTCAAACCTTGATGACATGGGTGACCAACAGAAGAAAAGGATACACTTTCCCATGGACCTGCACATGTGCCCTACCCAGGACTTGGAGAAGCTGAAGGAGGGAGTCAGAGGTAGCTGGAAGAGCCAGAAGCCTAGTTGCTGCCCTTGCCAAGATGAACCAGCAGATTAGGGACACCATACATGAACTGCCAGGGTGCCCTGCACTGTACATCATTCTTCAGTGTATGGTGGCTGCTGCCTCCTTTCCACCTTCCAAGTCTTGTACAAATTGCTCATGGCCAATCCCAGTCTGGAGCCACAGAGGCAAGGGCATTCTCAAAAAATGTATTTACAGCTCACTTAAGTTTTCAGTGAACACAAGAGTCCATTCTTTGTCAGCTTGGTATCCTTACATCCTATTTTAAGTGCATGTAACTTCCGCACTTTATTAGAAGTAATGCTATGTGTAGCATCATGATAGTAATAAAGTATATACAGATGGTACTTTTTAGCAGAACAAGTGAATGCAGTGAAGGAAAATCCATATCCTGACCAATCCACACCCTTGAAGGGGGATTCCTCCAAGGGTAATGGATGTTCACTAACTGCATCTTTTAAAGAAGTAAATACTTTTCATAAGAGACCTAAAAGAAATGTCTGACTTCTCTACTTGGCATCACTGACACCCCGTGGATTAATGAATTCTGTGTCCTCCAATTGCTTCATTATGTCCTTCTGTTTTATACAAGTAGCCAAATGTATCAGAATTCACTTTAATGAAGGTGAGTCATTCCTTATATTTTTATGATTTAGACTCACTGGTTTGTAAGTAAGCCATTAACTGGGCTAAAAATAATAGATACTACCTGCAGGAAAACCTGTGTTATAAAGTAGCTCATTCCCAAGAGCACTAAAGAGAGAGGTAGGGAGAAGAGGGGCTACGATGGTAGAAAAAATAAAAATGCTCCCATCAACTTTTTAGGGTTAAAAAAACAGTCCTTTTCCCAGAAAGCTTAATTTTATAGTGCTGTGGATTCACAGAGCCAAACAATTTTGCGACCATATTCAGAACCACACTCAGTCTATTTCATAGTAAAGAATTCAAAATATCCATGTTTGTTTTCTCAGAAAAAGAGGCTCAGTCTTTCTGGTCATGATGCCTCTCCTAAATTCTGCAGTTAAGCATCTCCAAGAGGAGCAAACAGGAGTCTGTGGTCTGAGTTAGGTGTTTCAGTATTTTAGCAGCTCCTTCTACTAAATGATAGCTTCTTTTTAATAGTTAGTTTCAAGTTAAGCCCAAAATTTATAAAATTCATTTCTTTAAGGAGAGAATCTCTGTCTATAGGTGTTGTTTTTTAGGTTTATTATAAGTCTTCCCTTCTAGAATGTAAGTTCCATGAGAGCAAGGACTTTGTTTATTCCTAGTGTCCAAAAATAAGGAAGATTTGGCATATAGTGAGTTATCAATAAATATTTGTTAAATAACTGGCCAGAATATAGAGTTAAAATATTAAAATTATTAACATAATTCTATTAAGGTGTAAAAGTTTCCCTTAACTGGATTCTATGACATGGTTATAAAATACACAGTTTGTAAATGGAAAGCAGAGAAATTAATTCTATGATTTTAATTTGAAAAGTGTAATTTAAATGGACTTCTGAGATCAGATTTATTTTTAGATAAAACACCATGAACTCCATCTCATTATATTGATTAGCTTCTTTGGCCAACTAGTGTCTGAAATGGTATAAGTCAAATGCATTAGTCAGGTTCAGTCATTCAACAAATTAATATTAGCACCACCTTTATGAAAGGTTCTTTGCTAAGTATTAGGCACAGAAAGCCAAAAAAAAAAAAAAAAGAAGAGACATGATTTCCCCCCAGATGTGGTCTAAAAGTGACACAATAAATCAAAATCATAGTATTACATAATTATATGATAAATACTACCCAAGCTGAGAGAGGTATACCCTAATGATTTGGGGGTCCAGAGAATGCATTCTTGAAGAGATGATGCCAGACCTATATCTTGAGAGATTAATAGAATTTGATAAAATGAAGAAATAAAGAAGAAAACTTTATGCAGAAGAGATGTATGTTGAAGGCAGAGTGGCCTGAAATATCCTAATGCAACTTGAATGCTGCCAGTAGTTTTCCTGTGACTGAGAAAAAGTCAGCATGGACAAAAGAAAGAAGATAATCTCGTACTTGCTTGTGCGTGGCCTTCACCAACAAGTCTTTCACATCGTCTTACGAAGCACAAGTAGGGATCCTACAGATACAGAGATAAAGTCCTGCTTTTGTTTGCTTGCTTGCTTGTTTGTTGAGCATCATATGTGTAAACAATGAAGGAAAGATGTGTTTTCTCTCATTTTTTTGTTTTTGAGATGATATTGTGTAGGAGGCATTTTGGTTCTGCATCATCTGTTGAAATTGTCATTGTCAGGTGTTTACTTAGAGCAAATAAACCTGCATAAACTCATTCTACTGCAAAAGCAATATACTGTATACCTCAGAATGGGTTTCACTGATAGGATATGGGGCCAATCTCGCCACTCAGGTATTCTTCCAATCCAGTTTAACAGTGTTCTAATCATGAGCTCATCACAAACTCTAGTTTTTCGTTGTAGTTGCAACTGCAATTTATATGCAGTATGAATGAATTAAAAAGACAATTCTCTTTAGTTACTTGTGAATCATAAAATTTTAAGATTATATTTAAAGAGAATAGCCTTGAGTCAGGAAGTGACAAGTATAGAAAATTTTGATCAAATAATGAGAGAAGAGAAAGAAAATGAGAGTGAAGATAATGGACAGCAACGTGGACCCTGTAGCCCGGGGTAAAGGACATATGTGCTGTCCTGGGGGAGATTGTGCTGGAGAGGGAGGCAGAAGCCAGCATGGAGCACCATCTATAAGTTAAAGCCACACAGATAAGTTAAAGCATTTTTAATCATCACAGTAGCATGCTTAACCTTCATTTCAGCTTGAATGGTGAAAGAAAATGCTACCAGAAAACATACTTTCATTAAATAAATTATTTTTAACATTTTATTTTACTAATGTTTAATGTCAGTTAGTAATTGCCATTATACACTCCTGTCTAAAGAATATAAATTATTTCTCTACCTTCAATATAATTATCCTTGAGATATATATAACAGTTTAATTTTTTGTTGCGGCAACGTTCATGCTTCCTGATACATACATGTTTGGACCTAAGCAATATCACCAGTTGTTTTTGTTTTCTTTAAATGCCGAAGGAGTTGGAGGGAAAATCTTCCCTTCTTTCTGCCAGATAGGTGCTTTTGTAGTAAAAGACATTTGTTGAAGCATCTGTAAAATCTTATGTTTAATTAAGCACTTTTTCATCACAGTGAGTAAAACAGCAGAGGCATGGTTTTTCAATCTAAGAAAAAGTTAAAAAATAATAAATAAAAACAGAAACATAAAAGCTGGTCTTCTATCCACCCACCTAGGCAGAAAACTAAAACAAACAATGACAACTAATTACTCTTGGCCCTGGTACTGTTCTAAGAAGCCAAAATTGAAACACCCACAAAAGAAAATGGTTCTTTATTTCCTGCATCTAGTTTGTTTTTACTTTTGAATAATGAGTAAATAAGATTCAAAGGATAATGCAGAAAATATGAAAGTGAAATGGGGTTATAACAAGGAAATGTTAAAATTCATACTTGCTCCACAACTAAACCTGTAAAAATTTTAATTGACTAATTTAGCATGTTGTGAGATTTTTCAAAAATGAATATTCGATATTTTTCATTATCAAGTGATTTAGCAAAGTGAAATAAATTTTTGGAATAACTTTTAAAAGAAAACAAAAAAAGCTAACTTTTCTACATGATTGTGTTGAAGTAAGATCCCAGTTCCTTAGGCACTCTCCTGACATACTTCACAAATATTTTATTTCCTGCTTCCTTTGTCAACAACTGACACATCATAGGTGATACACAGAAGTCCTCTGAAAAGCTGCAAAACTGGATGTCTTTAGTTATTGTGTCAAATGTGCTACCTTTATTTCCATGTGAGGATCTGTGTCCAATGTCATTTTCTGTTTGCACTTTGTTCTCCTCTTTGGTCCCTGTCCCTTGTCTGTAACCTAGTTGAGGAGCCTTACAAAACAGACACAAAGGCATAGGACAGCAATTTCTTTAGTGGTCCTAACGGAAAAGCCAGTCACCTCAGAAAAAGATTAAATCTAAGGCAACATATTTGAGGATGGATTCACTGGGAGACAATGTAATACATATGCTTAAATTTATTTTCCACCTGAAAGTGAGGATAATAAATTAAATATCTTTATTTGCATGTGTTGTCAACAATAATAACAGATATCCTTTCTCTTTAAGAAAAATAAAATAAGGGACAGAAACAATTTTATAAATGAATTGGCTTCACACAATTCCAGGCACCCAGTCAGTGCTCAGTAAATATTGATCAGTGCAGCTGATTATCAAAGAAACCTACTTACAACAACCCCCAGGGACCTGGGAAAAATAGCAATGTCTCCTTTGCCAGACACAGGCTTGCCCACCCTCCAATGCCATGTCAGTATAAAATAGTAACAGCGCTGATAGCAGTGAACTGGGGCATTGTACTCGAAAAGGAATTCAATCACAGCCAATCATTAAAACACAACTTCTGGACTGTCATATATCCTAAGCGACAGGAGCTCAGGTTTTATTCTTCATTCATGTTGAGAATCAAACTAAAAAGAATCTGATTTTCTATCATACGATGTTTGTTTGTTTGTTTGTTTGTTTGTGGGTTTTGTTGGTCCCATCATTTTTCCTCAGAGCTTTATCAACTCCTCCTTTCTCAGCTATAAAAATGTTGTTTCTCCACTATAACAATTAGTTGCCCATTAAGGGGACTCATAGAAAAAAAGGTATTTGTTCTTTGACATTTCTCTTTAAATTTACTCAAGTGATTCTCCCTATTGGCAAAGAAACAAATAATCATTGAAGCTGTTTGCAAGTTTTTGCCCACTTGAAAGAGTAGCAAGGATAGGTTGCCCTCTGCTGCAGGGGGAGATAGAAAGAACTGGAGGTCTTGATGCTGAGCATAACCTGCAGCCATAAAGCACTTTTCTAAAAGAAAGACCAATTCTTCAGAAGCGGGTAGTGTTTCTAATCTTGCCATCTCAAGTATGAAAGAGAGAAGCTCGAGTCGGCAGACTACACAGCATAAACTGTGAACCTAACTCAAAGTGGGCTCATCTAGAATGTATCTTTGAAGAGTCAGTTTATCTTTGACAAGTTTAGCTTCCATTGAAATTAGGATTACTATGTATTCTGTGCTGGTGCCATAGCTTCAGGGCAGGAAACAGTACTGTATGCTTGAGAAACTGTTAACTATTTATACTAAAAAAAAAAAAAAGTAGGTCTGAGTGCGAAGGGCCACCTCATTTAAGTCCAGTGTAGAGGCTGCTTGGCTAAGTCAGCTTTGAAAAATTTGATTTGGTTCAACATAACCTTGGAACTAGCTTGGAATTTCTTTTATCATTTACAGATTTCTATTCTGAATATTCTTAATGCTTCTGGGGAGTGTTTTCAATTCTGAGAAGCAGTGAAGTGCCAATAAATAAGCAATATGATTTGAGGTTATAAAAAAAAAAGTGAAACCATAGAGCAAAGATCAAATGACTATAGGGCCCAACAGATGAGGAAGCAGGCCAGGTGGGAGTGTGCATGAGGACGCGTGGCAGTGGTGTGGCCCACAGAGCCCACCAGATCACTCACACGCCGCCTCGCTAGGCAGTTATTGCTGTTTGAGATGCAGTGTTGTATAGGAAAAAAATCTCCTGACATTTTAATATTGTGCATTATTTTTCAATTTCTGCATAACAAGTTACCAGAAACTTGGTATATTCCTTTCCTAGGACTGCCATAACAAATTACATGAACTTGGAGACTTAAAACAACAGAGATATTTTTCTCTCAGTGCTGGAGGCCAGAAGTCCAAAATGAAGGTGTCAGCAGGGTTGGTTTTGTTTCTAATTCTGAGTGTGAAACTATTCAACCACTCCCTCCTGACAGCCGTTAGTGTTCCTGGACATGCAGCTTACATACTTCAATCTCTGCCTCCGTCCTCACCTGGCCTCCTTCTTTCTTTCTTTCTATGTCTTCTCCTTTTATGCCCACCCTCATCCAGGATGATCTTATCTCAAGATCCTTACCTTAATTATATCCGCAAAGACTGTTTCCAGAAAAGATAACATCCTGAGGTTACTATGGACATGTATTTTGATGGCCACAATTCAGCCCACTATAGTTGGCAACGTACAACACACATTTTTTCTTTCATAGTTTTTGTGGATCAAGATTCCTACATAGGCTTGCTGAGTTTTCTGCTCAGGATCTCACAGGTTAAAACCAAGGCATCAGCTAGGACAGCAGCCTAAGCTGAGGCCTTTGGCCCTCTTCCAAGTTCACTAGTTATTGGCTGAATTCAGTTTCTTAGGAGTGTATGACTAAGGCCCACTTTTTGCTGGCCATCAGCAAGGAGTCACTCTCAACTCCTGGAGGCTGCCTGACATCCCCTGCCATATGGTCCTCCCCCAAACCAGGCAGTTTCCTCCTCCAAAGCCAACAGAAAAATATCTGCTGCAACTTGGGATCTGTCTGACATTGTCAGTCTCTGACCTCCAGACTGAGATTTAAAGGGCCAGGTTCACCCAGCAAAATCTCCCTTTTGATTAACTCAAAGTCAGCTGATTAAAGACCTTAATAACATCTTTGCCATATAACAATCTAATCCAACCAGTGATATCCCATAATAGCCACAGCCCCTTCACACTCAGGGTGAGAGGATTATGCATGCCTGTATACCAAGGGCAGGGACCCTGAGGGCCAATTTAGAATCCTGCCTACTGAAATGGTCTGTCTGTGTATAAAGCAAAAAAACAAAAAAAATAACAACAACAACAACAAAAAACAACGTGCATGTTCCATTTGCTCTGAGATTCCCAGAGTAGAAAGATGGATTGTCTAATCTGGTTGTGCAAGTAGATCAGAGAAAGTAAAAACTATTTCAAAAAATGGTAGCATAGTAGAAAGAATGTAGCTAGACTGCCAATGAAATTAGTATAAAGAGAACAATTTTGGATGCAGATTAGTTTGAACATAAACTAGAGTTCCTTAAATACTTTTTGGTACTGTCTAATAGGAATATTATGACATACCATTTGTCCATGATACATCTATTGGGTGAGAAGCTAGCTGGAGGCACTGTATTGTATGATCCCACTTTGATCAAGAAAAGCCAATAACACCACCAGAGCCATACATGTATCTATGTGGTACATGTGCACATGTGTGCTTGTGGGTGTATATAGGGGAAAAAAGGTGGGAAAATGCATATAACCCAGTAACAATGATGACGAAGGGAGAAGAAAAACCCTGTGTGTGCTATACTTGCTGAGCATGTGCTGTCCTGAGGCCAATAGCTATAGGATTACTCAATCCTTTATGAAAACTTCTCTCATTGTTGGAAAAAATAATAATAACCTGCCTGGCCACTAGCACCACTCCCTGGAGTACCTCATAATCCTCTGAACACATTAGAGGATTATGAATGCTGAAAACTCAAAAGACCTCAGGAAACCTGATGGGTCATTGAACATTATTTGAAAAATAATGGCCTTTAAGTTACAACTATATATTAAGACTTAATAACTAACTGCAGCCTCACTAATCACCATGATTTTATCGACAGAAATCTTAAACAGAAAATCAATTTTCTTGTTCAAGGTGGAGAGTTTGTTTAATTACAATCAGCATTTAATGAGGGATAAACATTAACATCTTGCACAAGACCATCATTTTTTAAAAGCCAAGCCAAATGAGTTGATTAAATGAACTTCCTTTCCAAAGGAAAATAATCAGAGGAGAGACATCTTTGTTATTAAGCATCTTTATCATTGAAAGGCTGAACCTTTTCCTGAGATAATTATGGGCGGTTTAGACAGAGTCTCTGTCCAGGGGCTGGGGCTGGGAGGCACATTTTCAAGGCTTTGCCTTTCCCCACACAGGCTTGCACGGTGGCACCCATAGCATGGCGTTCCTATCCCCCACCCTGCCCTGCAGAAATATAGAGGCAGATATTGTGGCCAGGAGAGATGTCTCCAGAGTTCATATTTGTCCTTTGACTATAAGTGAAATTGGCAAATATTTTAAAAGGGATAAATTCTTGACTTGGGTGCCAGAGAGAAAAGGCAGACTAGATCTTGTGAAGGTATTTACAAAGTGGGCAAGTTTGCATAAAGCCCTGGGTCAAACACTAAGAATGCAGATAGGATGGCTTTTCCCCTTGGAAGCTGCAGAAAATGAAGGAACTCAGAAAGATGTATTTGCCACTTACATATTACTCTGTAGAGATCCTTGCAGAGGGGCACTTCTGTCACTGTGGTTATGTCACCTCTGATACTGGGTCTCATTAAAGTCCTGGACCCATCAGGGAAGTTCCCAGAAACTCTGGAGTGAATATATTCAATTGGGCACTTTATAAAAAAAGCTTGGCTAATACAAATCTAAGCAACTGCATTGTAAAGAAAAGGCCAAGGTCATGAAAGCACAAGCTAGAATTAGCCCTAAGTGAGAGGCATGAAGGCTTTGTTTACAGAACACAATGTGGAACAATAATTCCTCATTTTCTGTGACTGATATGACCTATTTTAATATATGTATGTCTCCAAGAACCAAGTTAACCATACATTTTCCAGTTCCTTCTATCGCTTTGTTATGTACAAAGTCTGAAAGACAGCAAGTTAATTTATGTATCCTTCCCTTGCCAAGAGTGATTAATTGATGTAATATGTCAATTCCCTTTATGCAAATGTTAAAAATGCATCTTCATTTATATCCATATATATTGGAGGTAAATGCTTTCAGAAGGGATGATCTCACTGGTGCAGTTGTGGGAAGTAGCTCCTTCACAGTTCAATTTAGGAAATATTTATTGCACTTCATACTCAAAAGACACTGCTTTGTGCTATGGAAGAAATTAGGTAAAGGTCTTCACTACTCTCAAAGATCTAGTTGAAATGATCAGCTTTACACCCACCAAATCTGTCACCTGCCTCCTCCTGTCCTCTCGACCTCAGTAAATGGACCTACTATTTGTAGGTCCAAATACTGCAGTATTTGAACAGTTACAAGCCTCTACTCAATGTAAGTGGGGGAATCATTGACCCCACCTCTCCATGGAAACAGGGCTAAAACATGTGAGATAGAAGATATTGTCCTATAAATCTGCCGTATCTGGATGACTACAACACCCTTCTATTTAGTCTTCCTCATTATCTACTATCTCCCTCAATCTATTTTCCCCACCAAAGACAGACTGATCATTTATTTTATTTTGCAGCATTTTAAAGAGAAACTGTCTGTTCCTCATACCGTACCCACCAATGGCTTTCTACTGCACTTACAGTAAAACCTAAATTTCTTGCTTTGGTCCACAAAGACCTGCATGTGCCCTTCTTGCTTTATACACAGTATTTTTTCATTTCCTCAAAGATGCCAAGCTCTTTTCATCCCCTCACCTTTGTCTCTGCCTGAAATGTTCTTCCTCTAGTCTTCCCATAGCTGCACTCTTCCTTATCACTCAAATTAACTTTCCCCTTCTAAGGAAGGCCTTCCCTGACTACCTGTAATGGTTAATTGTGTGTCAACTTGACTGGGTCATGAGATGCTCAGATATTTGACTAAACAGTATTTTTGGGTCTATCTGCAATGCTGTTTCTGGATAAGAATAGTGTTTGAATAGGCAGACTCCTCAATGTGGATGGGCACCATCCAGTCCACTGAGGGCCTGAATAGAACAAAAGGTAAAGGGAGAGAGAATTCACCCATTTTCTGCATGACTGAACAGATTGAACCTGGGTCTTCTTCTGACCTTCAACTTTGACTTACTCAATCTTTTCCTTTGGTTCTCAGGCCTTTGGACTCAGACTAAACTACACCGTTGGCTTTCCTGGTTCTGTAATTTGCAGACAGCAGATAGTGGAACTTCTCAACCTACGTGATACTGTGACCCAATTTCTCATGACAAGTTATTCAATCTCAATCTCTCAATCTCTTTCTCACTCCCCCACTTCCTCCCCCTTCTTTCCTCTCTCTCCCCCTGCCCTGTCTCTCCCCTCCCGCTCCCCCCTCCCTCTTCCTCTCTCCTGTTTCTCTAGAGAACCTTAACTAATATGATCCTATCTAAAGTACCTCAGCATCTGTGATAGTTTTAATATCAGCTCTTTGTTTTTTTATAGCATTTATTACAGTATACAATTCTTTATTTATTCATTTTATCTCAGTTTTCTTGTCCTTGCCCTTTTCCCTCTCCATTTTTTATTCTGTTTCCCCCACCAGGATATAAGTTCCATAAAGTTGTTCTCTGTCATGTTCTTATACCAACGTTGTTCCTGGCATATAGTAGGCACTCAAGAAATATCTTTGAAGTGAGAAAAAACATAAAAATACTTTCTAGCAATTATAGAAAAAATTATAAAGTGAAAACTGTAAAGAAAAGTATGAAGTTCAAAGCTGGATTGAATATACTTAACCAAAAGGATCAGAGAAGGTTTCATGAAGTAGATTTGAGTTGGGATTTGGAGTATCTATGTGAGTGAATAAGAAGAATCTGATGAGGAAAGAGAGTCATTCAGATAATTATAGCAGAGAATATTGAGAAAAATCCCAAGAGACAGTATAGACAGAAAATATGATGCTTAAGTTAGTAGAGGAAAGGAATGAAGGGTAGTGTGGAGCCAGATGATGAATGACTTTCAATGCTGTATTTAAGGGTTGAATTTTTGACATTATTCTACAGTCAACAAGGTTGTATTTAATGGTTTTCAGCAGAGATTGAGATATGAGGTGAATTGTATAAACAAACTGTCCTGGCAAATATATATACAAGGTCTGTCTAGCCATTGTTAATATAATGAGAACAGTTTGTGTGACATCAATGTAACCTGGCCTCCAAGGAGATTGGACTGGAATGTGTATGCATAAACAATAACAACTTCACTGTACCAGTCATTGAGGGTGGTAGATGCCATTGAGTGAGCATGTGTACTGTGTGGACGTCATATTCAAAATGACTGACTGAGCGAGTAGAGTAACACATCTACATCAAATTTTGTATTAAGCTTGAACATTCCTCCACAGAAACTATTCAGATGATTCAGAATGTTGCAGCTATGGGCAACTGGTGATTGGCAGCTTCATCACAACAATGCGTCTGCTCATGCATCATGTCTCATGCGGAGCTTTTTGGTGAAACATCAAATCACCCAGGTGACTCAACCCTTCTACAGCCCAGATTTGGCATCCTGTAACTTCAGGCTTTACCCAAAAACAAAAGGGAAGTGATTGTCAGTGAGATTCAGGAAAAGACAGTGGGGCAGTTCAGAGAACTGTGTGAGATCTCAAGGTGCCTACTTTGAAGGGGACTGAAGTGTCACTGTCCTATAAACAATGTTTCTTGTATTATGTATCTTCTTAAGTAAATATCTCTATTTTTAATATTACATGGCTAGATACCTTCTGGACAAACCTTATATGTAAATTGATTAAATTATATATAGGAAATTTTTTTCCTAGATATGTTAGCTGCCAAAAGCCTAAATTATCCTACAACTTTTAGCTAAAATCCAATCCAGAAAACTGAGGCAATTATTCTGCCCTACAAATTACAAATATGACAACATTTATACTTCTCGCAAGCAGAAACCAGGGATATTCCCAAGAAGAATCTTATTTTCCCTGGAATTCACCACCCAAATGCTAAAATTCCTCCTCCACAACATGGGTAAGATTGGGTTCTAAACGTAAACACTATTATTTGTCTTTTTTCTTCTTAGACAATAGCATCATTTACCTAAATGAAGCATGAATTACAGAAAATTACTCCCCTCAACTTTAGGTTTTAGGACCTAACTGGATGAGAAAAACATTGTGGTTAAAAATAAATGAGATTGCTGACCATTATAATGATTGATTAACTATTTTAAATAATTGATTAAGGGAAATAACCTCTCTATATAGAAACCATCATCTGTGAGTTTTCCAGGTTCATGGAGTAGCAATTTTGAGGTCCTGTTTTGATTAAGGTATCCCAAGAAATACAGACCATGCTTCTTCCCAAGAGGGACACTTATGTTTTCTCTCTGCAGTTTCCAATGTAAAAGCCTTTGCAAAATCTATTTACCTATTGGTATCAATAAAAGACCAGAGGGCTTGGAGAATTAACAGCAATGCCAAACCTATAGCTCTTCTCAACCAAGAAGATTTTGCCCCATGGTGCTCTTTTTCTGAGAACAAATATAAATCCAAGAGGAAAATACAGATACAATATTTCACTTGTGAATAGAAGTCCACGAACAAAACCCTACTATTAATCTCTAGTATTTAGAACATTTCTGTTTATTATCACACTTTGGAAGGATATTTTTAGATTTATCTTCCTATTGATCCTCATATAACTATTGCTGCACTTTAAATTTGTAGCATCATAAGATGGAGCTGACTATTATCTAACAAATTTGTTTTTGCCTGAAAAAATCATTTTTTTGTAATTCTTCCGGAAAGACCCTTCTCGCCATATCTCTTATCACTAAATTGTTAGGAGAATAAATTTACTTCTGAATGACCCACATTCTGATTAACAAGGTCCTCACTTGCTGGTTCCTGGTTTAATAAAGATATTTTAGAATCAGAGGAAAAAAATCTTGATTAAGTTAGCCACATGGCACTTAAATTGGCATATAAGAATTTCCTAATATCGTGTTGAGTTTAACAAATGCCTTATTACTTTTAGAAAAGTCACAAAACCTGGAGTATAATAAATTGTAGCAGGAGGCCATGGACTTGGCAGTTACGACTAATAATTATGGTAGATTTTGGAACGTAGTTGCTGACAGCATGGATCTGGGGAAAGTTTCTCAGTGAGCACAGATCTCTATTGACATATGGGAGGCTCATTCTCACAGCTCTCTGCCCCCGTGGCACCCCACACGTCGCCATTATGCCGCTATTATAGCACCTTATTTTATAACTGTTTATTTGTCCATCTTCCCCACTAGACTGTGAGCTCTTTGAAACTAGAGATTTTTTTCCTGATTTTCATTTTATTCATCCCTGTAGTTCTGGTTACTAGCTTAAATCTGATCAATAGGAAAAAAATGTTATTTATTTTTTGTGTAGATGTGGTTTTTAAAAATAATCAGAGAAAATTCTAGAATTATAGACTAAACTGCTTTTTCTAGGTGAGATCATTATTATCTTCAGTCATTGCTCAATTTACTAGGCATGTGATAAATTAAGAATCCAGGTAGAATTCTTTTGTACTCAAAGTTGTTTAAACTTAGGTGGATTTTAATCCTTGCCAATCACTTTAGTTCCTCAGGCACAATAACTTTGTATTCATTTAATGGGTTTTTCTTATTTTGTATATTTGCTGCCTATTCCTTTAAGAGGTTAATCTGTTATTCCACTTGCTAAAATATGAAATGAAATATTTTAATTGTATCAACTAAAGTAGAGAATAATTTAAACACCAGTGTACCCACACCCAGTTTTATCAAATCCTAACATTCTTACACTGGTTTCTCCTTATTTTTAAGTTAAACATCATATATGAATCTTCATGTTCCTTTCCTTGTGACTTTTTTTCTGTATCTAACATCCTATACATGTTTTTGCACTTTTTTCATATACTTTATTCCATAAGGACTATATAGCTCACTAGTTTGTAGATATAAATCCTCATATAAAAATGTTATTTCACATTTATTTCCCATTAATTTTATTTACTTATTCAACTAACATCTGTTGACCTCCTACTCTAGGCCAAGCAAGGTGCTAAAGATACAGCAGTGAACACCACCAATAAATTCCTATCTTCATGGCACACGCAAAATGGTATAGACAGAAAATGAACAAATACATATGCAAAATCTACTATGTCAAACAGTGATACTATAAAGAAAAATGAAGCAGGCAAAAGCAAATATTTAGTACTTGGTGTGTGATACAATCCAATGTTTTTTCGCTTGTTTTTTTTTTAATGGGAAAACTTTAAAGATGAGTTAATTGGAGCACAACCAGAAGGCCATAAGAATGTGTGCCCAGGGGACAGAAGGGGAATACAATTCTAGGTAGCAAGCATGTCAAGCACAGAGACCCTGAGGAAGGAAATTTTCTAGAATGATTGAAACCGTAAAAAAAAGATATTGTGCATTTGGAGCAGGGAGCCACATTATGAACGGATTTGCAGCCATTGAGAGGACATGACTTTTACTCTGAGTGAAGCAGAAAACCTTTGAAGAATTTTGAAGAAAAGTGATGTGATAATACTGACATGAAAATGTATCAGTTTGGCTACCATCTGGAAAACAGACCATGGAAAAAATTACAAAAGCAGGGAAACCAGCTTAAGAGATTTCAGAAAGCCAAACTGACATACTGGTAGCTTATGGGAAGTGGTCAGATTCTGGATATATTTCTAAGAAAGAGCTGACAAAATTTAGGGATGACTGAATATGAAGATTGAAAATCAGAGGAGCAAAGAGTCACTCCAAGTTTGGCACTTAAATAACTGCAAAGAGGGTATTTTCATTAACTAAGATGGGGAAAGCTATGAAAAAAAATCTCTTTTTATAGATGTTATTTTTGTATACCTGTACCAAACATGACAATTAATGGAACACTTATACAAGCAAGACTTCCTCATGTAATATAGCATAAAATTAATGTTTGAAATGCAGATTTCAAATATACTAACAATAAACAGCTTGGAGCTATAATTTAAAGAGATATTTTTTCATGAGCCATACAAAATAAAATACGTTGGAATAAAAGGATATATGCAAAATTATATGAAAGAAACTCGCCAGAAGATATGTGCAAAACCAGACAAAGGAAATGTTGCTCAAATGAGGAACATACGCAACTCCTGGGTTAGAAAATCAGCATTACAAAGATGTCAGCTTTCTGAAAGTTAATTTATAAAGTTAATTTATAAATGTAATAAATTTGCAATAAAAATACCAATGAGGTTTTTGAGGTACTAGAAAAACAGATGCTATATTCATATGGAAAAATAAACAAGAATGGCAAAGACATTCTGAAAAGGAAGGGCAATGATGGAGGAATTGGCCTGGTTAAATAGAGAAACTATATTTAAAACTTTCATTCTGCAATTAAAATCATGTGATACTGGTTCATAAATAGACAAACAGGCCAATATATGAGAATAAAGAAATATAGAAATATCCTAAAGTTGTCATTTAAAGGTAGAATATTCAATAAATAGAATAACCTGTTAGCTAGCCATCTGAAAAAAAATGAAATTGGATTTATAGTTCTACCATATTCTAAGGATAAGTTCCAAGGGAACAAGATATTTAGATGTGTTAAATAACCAGTCAATAAAAAGCACTAAAAGAAAGCTTAGGAAGAAATTCTTTTATAACCTGATGTGGGGCCAGGTCTTCTAGCCAAGACATAAAATCAAGAAGTAAAGAACAAAGAAACTTCTGCATGACAGAAAAAAATAGTAATAAACTAAGTTAAATGCCAGTGGCAAGTTAGCCTTATTATGGCCTACCCAGAACTAAGCACTATTTTTCTTTGTGACTGTCATACATAAGGTATAACTCAGAGTGCAAAAGGCAAGGAGATTGCTATCTCAAACTGCAGATTGAAGTGAGCTATCAAATATGTGTGTTTATTAGAAAAACTCATTACTGTCTTTTTCCTCAGACCTGTGGATACAAGAGAAAGACATAAGAGAAACATCATTTCAAATCAGATACCCCAAGTTTGACAGAAGACTTTTTCCTTAATGAAGAAAAGAAGACCTTGTGCTTTACATTATTTATTGCTAAAGGCATTTGAATAATTTGAGAAATTGTGCCCACCTGTTATCTAATAATAGGTCAATTTGTGTATATCACAAGGAAAGACCCTTTGAGGGAGAACACAGTTGCCTGTGAGGGGCATCTGCTGTGTGAGGGTTCCCGGTGCTCTCATCTGTGCCACTGCATACTTGCACTGTGTACAGTAAATGGGTTGCCTGTATCATTGATTTTGATATTACAGGGCTTGTTGAGAATATTACCCAGATGCAATGCCTGATTTTATGAAGAAAGATGTTGAACTGTGAGAATAATATGTTTGCAGCTGCATCTAATGGGGGCTCTGAGAACAGTTTTCGGGCCAGTTGCTCTTCGCAAGACTCAGTAGGCCACATGAGACAGAACAGAGTCGTGCTCAGATCTCAGTGGGACTTTTCAGCATTACGTCTTGTAGAATATACAGTGTGTGGTTGCATAGCAGCCCAAAATGTCAGATCAGGGACAACTGAATCACAATAGATGACTTTAATCGTGTAAAATTCATGGGTCCTACTTTATATATGAATAAGCAGTGAAAGAGTTGAATGTTTAACTATATTGTCATGAACAGAACATGACTAGACTGTGAAATTACTATAATTGGTTTCTAAATTGGAGCCAGGTTAGCAATTTAGAAAATTATATATAGATGATAATTTCTTAGCAATTAATTGACTAACGCTTTTTCTGGAGACTTTTCAAAATGAGTATCCTTAGAAAACATCTGATTTTTAAAATTATTTTTCCTGTTAAGCGACATAGTTATTAGCCTGAGTTCTTTGATTATTGGCCCCACCATTCATCCCAGATCATTAACTCTGTTTGGATTGTTGCTGACCAAACCAACACCACCACTGTGAATAGACAATGAATAGTATCAAGAGAAAGAAAAAAGAAGATATAGGGTTAAGTCCAAATTCCTGAGAATTTTTATTAAATTTATTTTTAAGTCATGAAGGTAATTTATCTTTATTATAGACAAACTGGAAACTATTTTAAGATGTTTTTAAAAATTAAAATTTTCATAACTTAGAATAGATGCTCCTTATATTTTAATATATGCCTTTTCCTTATTTTTAATATTTTATACAACCAAAATCATAAAATTTATTCAATGTTATATCATTTAAGTCATTTAAAATAGTGTTATATAAACCAAAAACTTCTTCATGAATACAATTTATAATTATAAGATATTAGTTTATTCTGTGGATATACTATAATTTGTTCAGTCATTTTTGGGGGTGGTGATGTTCTTTTTTTCAGACTCCTTTTAGTATTATTCACTTATCAGAGTATCGGAAAAAATAAAAGTTCTTTTTTATGAATTTTCAGGCAGGAATGAGAATAAAATTCTACATTAGAAAAAAATTGCTCTTGTGTTTCACAAAAACATTTAATAGAACCTTTGGTTTAAAAGAAAGAGAGGTCCTCAGAAAAGTTTCGAATGGAGATATCAAAATTAAGGTTTTTAAACTGCTCTGCAAAATAAAGTAAAAGTGCATTATGCAGCCTAAAATTTTCTCTGATATTTTGTGAGATAATGATTGTCCACTTGGTCAGTCTGGTGACAGGATGCAGGTTGCAGGCCAGAGCAGGATAGAGATTTTAGTTACACATTACTGAGAAAGTTGTTTCTCCCAGACTCTTATTAGAATGGCTTTCAGAAGGCAAGAATCAAAGAGTTTTTTAATGCAATGTCTAAATGGAAGGAAAAAAAATAACAAGAAAACAATATGCTTTTTTGGAAACAAATAATTTTTTGTTCAAAAACTTTATGGTAATACAAGATAATGTAGGCTGTTTTGTTTAGTGAGAACAATTGTCAAAATTTAGTGACTTTGAACATTCATAAATCATTTCAGTTCCCTAAGACTTTTATAAGTTTTGATTGTTCAAAGATAAGAAGGATCTGGCTCAACTCTAGAGACATTTGGTGTTTTGTATTTTGTTTTGTGTCTGAATGATAGATGTGTGAACATGGGTGGTTACTACAAGTCCCTAATCATGCATTTGGACACATGAATGGGATTTAACAAATCGTCTCCCACAGGATGGGCAAATTCTCATGATGCCCATCCAGTAATTAAGTTTCCCAGGGTTCCAACTCCCTGCTGTCTCTGATCTACCTCTGCATAAACAAAAAATGAGGTTATCCTATGAAGGAGGGGCAAACTTCAGTTTACTCTTTGAGTCCCTTTGGAGTTTGATTTAGTACCAGAAGAAGTGATCCAAGTAATTTTGTGTATATATATTTTTCTCTTAAAACATATCCTTCTTCCACTCACCATTTCCAACCATCCTTCAACTTCTTTGTTTCCTCGATATTCAGACCCCTCAACTGTCATTTACACAAGAAAAGCCTGCCTTCCTTATTTAAAAACAAATGTTCCTATTAATCTGTTTAAGGTCAGACAGTAGAAGATCTCTCATCTTCTCTTTACTTCTGCAATATGAATCAGGGAACATATGCCCAAAGCTTGTCTGCATAGAAATGTTTTCCTCTAGTTTTCGTTACCTATTTTGTACAAAACTCAGTAGAGTGACTGATGCACTCACGTAATTTGTTCTCCAGCCCACCACACCTGCCTCTTCAGGCTTTCTTATGCCACCGTGTCCATCCTCACATCACTTTCATCTAAATCTAAATACACTTCTGATAAAGATGAGAATGATATCTGCATTTCCAAAGCCAAGAAAGTTGTGCATAACAAAGCAAGAAATAGAATTATTTTGACATGCGTTTTGTTTTGTTTTCCCAGAATACCTCAAACAGAAAATATCTTATATTCTAGTTTGCATATTGTCTGTTTTAAATAATTTAGTGTTTTACCTCTGGTGTGCCTGGTTTTATTGAAAGCCATCTTTGAGATACTTAATCTAATAACAATGCATACAACTAGGAAGGTCATTCCTTTAAGTTCATCTGATAGTCTTGCTTTGGGAGCAGGGAAAGGGAGACATACTGGGATTACAGAAATATGCTATGACCTAGAGAGATGGGCTTTTCAGATAAGCCTGTCAGCTTTAGAAATGTGTGATACATCTGCCAGTTCAGTAAATACATTCGGTTCCAATTTCCTCACATCATGCATCATTCTGTCTCCATCTCATATGATCTTCAACACAATACTAGAGGTGCCAAGGAAATAATAAAAAAGTGAGAGGGAAAAACAACAACAATACCCAAGCAGCAACACAGCAGCCTAGAAGTCAATGAAGCCTGTTTGATGAGGCCTTTAATGAGTGTTCCTACAGGAACAGCATAGCCACCTGGGAGTCTGGGGCTTGACACAGTGGTTTACAAGCACAGCCAGCTCCCTCCCTCCTGTTCCTGATCCAAAATATGAGAACGGGAAACATCATAGATTTAAAAACCAACTGCACAAAAGAACAAAGTGACAGGTTGTGCCATTTTCAGACACCACATCTCATCAGTATCCCAGGAGTGTTAACTAAATAAATATGAAACTTTTTGACAGTGCCTAGTGAAAAGCTTTGAGACAAATTCATCTGGAGATGAGAAAGGCCTTATTCAACAGGCCACACTGACTACAGAACCTATAAGATAAACATCCAAATAATTGACATTTCTACAGTTTCTTCTGGAGATAGAAGCCCTTATAAAATTTAGAGGGGTCAAATGTTAGCCTACTGATTCACACCAAGAACCTGAGTCTACATATATGTGTGTGTGTATTCACACAAGCACACACCCACACATGTATCTACAGGAACATCTCTTTTATTTTTATTCTTCTCTATGGAGAGTGGTGAGAAACTGTCATTTTAACCAAATTCTCTGTTCAGTCAATATACAGAATTTTCCAAAGGTATTGAAAGGTGAAGTGTTTGGTGGTGGTTTTATGCATATTCAAATCACCATGAGCAAGAGCACTTCACATTCCTCTGTAGAGGTGGGAATTGCAGTGTGCACTGGTTCACACTTAGTATCTCTTCTAGAATTTCTATTTCCATGCTGCCAGGAATCATGAGCTGAGAGCTTGCTGTTAGTCTGTTATTCATTTTCTTTCTTTCTTTTTTTCATTTTACTTAAATGCGCTTAAATTGTTAAATAGAATACACTATTAGTTGTAAAAATCTGAGAACCTTTGACCCAGAGTTCTCTAATTTATTTTTCACTACCACCAGGGAGAAAAAGATAGAAATATTAAACCCAAAAATATTGTTAAACTAGCTCACACAAGCTTATGTGGGTTTTCATTTTTTGGTTTAAGGAAGAGGTCATGAGCAAAAAAATCTCAAACACACTACATAAATGAGATCAAATCTCTGCAACTAACCTCTACAACATATCTAACTGACCAGAGTGAAAAAATAATATGGGCTGGCACCAGGAAGTAGGATCATCATTCATATTTGAAAAAAAATCTAAGCAGTATAATCATTTTATGTTTGAACTTTCCCAAAATTATAAAGCAACAAGTTTAGCTTTCCAGATAATAAAATTAAAAGCCATGCACAAAAGAAAACCACGTAATTATTTAGACAGAATTTCAGGTCTTTTCCATCACTAAAAGAAATTGGACTTACTCTTCACTGCTTACTCTTCATTGCTTTTGAGACTCTAACTGTACTCCTTAGGAAGATAAATTGGAATCATAACAATGCAGATCTAAAAAAGGGACTTGGAGGTCAGCTAGTCCCTTCCTCTACAGCTGGTTGGCCATGGAACCTGAACTAGACTTCAAGTCCCCTGACTCATGGTCAAAGTCTCTCACCAGGGTTCCTTATCTTACTCACTTATATTTGTTTATTTATATTGTTTTATTTTTATTTTTAAGTATACTTTATCGATTATTCTATTACAGTTGTTCCGGTTTTTCCCCTTCTGCCCCCTTCTGCCCTGTACCCCCTTCCCTCCAGTAATACCCCCATTTAGTTTATGTCCATGGGTCATGCATGTAAGTTCTTTGGCTTCTCCATTTCCTATGCTATTCTTAGCCTCCCACTGTCTATTTTGTACATACCAATTATGCTTTTTAATCCCTGCACCTTTTCCCCCACTCTCTCCCTTCCCCCTCTCAACTGGTAACCCTCCAAATAACCTCCATGCCTATGATTCTGTTCCTATTCTGGTTGTTTGCTTAGTCTGTATTTTCTTTTAGATTCAGTTGTTGATAGTTGTGAATTTTCTGCCTTTTTAATGTTCATAGTTTTGATCTTCTTTTTCTTAAATAAGTCCCTTTAACATTTCATGTAATAATGGCTTGGTGATGAGGAACCCCTTTAGCTTTACCTTGTCTGGGAAGCACTTTGTCTGCCCTTCCATTCTCAATGATAGCTTTGCTGGATAGAGTAAGTTACAGGTCCTTGCTTTTCATCACTTTGGATACTTTTTGCCAGTCCCTTCTTGCCAATCCCTTCTTGCATGCAAAGTTTCTTTTGAGAAATCAGCTTACAGTCTAATGGGAACTCTTTTGTAGGTAATTATCTGCTTTTCTCTTGCTGCTTTTAGTATTCTCCCTTTATCTTTAACCTTTGACATTTTAATTATGATGTGTCTTGTCGTGGTCCTCTTTGGGCCCAACTTATTTGGGACTCTGTGCTGCCTGGACTTGTATGTCCATTTCCTTCACCAAATTAGGAAAGTTTTCTTCCATTATTTCTTCAAATAAATTTTCAATTTCTTGCTCTTCCACCTCTCCTTCTGGCATCCCTATGATTCAGATGTTGGCACATTTGAAGATGTCCCAGAAGCTTCTCATACTATCCTTTTTTTTGAATTCTTGTTTCTTCTTCCTGTTCTGCTTGAATGTTTATTTCTTCCTTCTGCTCCAAATCATTGATTTGAATCCCGGCTTCCATCCCTTCACTGTTGGTTCCCTGTAGAGTTTTGCTTATTTCACTTAGTGTAACCTTCACCTTCCTTTATATTGTTGTCATACTCAGTGAGTTCTTTGAGCATCTTGATCACCAGTGTTTTGAACTCTGCATCTGATGGGTTGGCTATTTCCATTTCATTTAGAGTTCTTTTTCTGGGGATTTGTTCTGTTCTTTTGTTTGGGCCATATTTCTTTGTCTTCTTAATTCAGTAGCCTCGCTGTGTTTATTTCTGTGTATTAGGTAGAGCTACTTTTACTCCCTGTAAATGGCATCTGTAAATTGTGCGGGATGGAGCTGTAGGTAATCGCCAGGGTTTGGCAACCCACTTTACCGCTTTGTGGCTCTATAGGGGAGGAAGGCTCTGAGAGGGACTGTGCCACTGCCTGGCCTCTGAGGATTTGCCTGGCATTCGCTGTTTCCAGTCACTTCACCCACTCCCCATATGCGACTGGCACCCTGGAAGCAGCTGTTGCCCTGGTGTTAAATTTCAAAGTGGGTGGTTTTGCATATGTTTTAAGACTGTGTGGGCCTTTTAAGTGAAGTTTCTGGAAAATCCAGCAGTTCTCCTGCCACCCTAACCCCGCCAGTTTTTACAGCCAGAAGTTATGGGGATTTATTGTCCCCATAAGTTTGGAACACTGGGCTGTGTGGTTGTACAGTTCGATTTTCTGACAGTTCTTGGTGTTATTTGTTTTGAGATTTCATTGTAATTTTTTTTGTGTGTGTGGTTGCATGAGGGGGTGAAGCATGTCTATCTTTGCCTCCATCTTGACTGGAAGTTTATTTGTATTGTTTTATTTTAAATAGCTGTGTCTCTTCTTCATCTCTTGGCTTTGTCTCCCATTATTGACTACCATGATTCTTTACCTAGGTGGAATAAACATGGATGTATTCAAGTCTTCATAAAGTAATGTCAAAAACATTAAGACTCTGATGGCCATAGGAAATAAGGGCATAGTTCTGGTTTAGTTCATTCACATTGAATTTAGAATGAGAGTTATGACTATTTCTTCATTTCCTTGGTGCAGAACTGCTTTCTTAGATAATATTTTGTTCAAATCAATAAGTTTCAGGAATTGAGGGGGAGAGGGAGCTCCTATATTTACAGTTTATTTCCTTTTTTGAGTAATGCTTTGGGGTCTTTGCTTTTCTTCTCTCTCCATAAAGTGGGTAACACCTACATTTGGGACTTGAGTATTTCCCTCATAAAGGGTCCATGGCCTCATGTCTATGAGCATTGTGTTTCATATCGCACATCAATGCCAGTCATTCATGAGGATCCATTTGACATGCTTATTCAGTGTGGAAGTCCTTAAGAATGCCAGTGACTAACAAGGTTATGTTAAAAGGGTACTTTTTTCAACTAGCCAAAATGTTTCGTAGTTCCTATTACAACTAAAGTAATTAAAATATATTTATGAACTATAAGGAAAATCACAAAAGGACAAGGATTTATTCATAGTACATAAATTATATCCTTGCTCTTTTAAAATTTGCCTGTGAAACCAGGAAGTATCTTTGCTCTTCTCTTTCATGTTCCAAACATTTTCTCATTCCACTCTTAAACATGCTGTGATTAATCTTCTTTCCTCATCTCTGTCTCTCTTGGTTTCAGCTTTCTTGAACTCTCCTCTCACTAGGTATCTACATGCAAAAGTTCTCTGCCACATGGCACTATTCTTGCTTATAAGTTCTGCTCCCCGAGTAAAGCTTTCGGGTCAAGATTCGCAGGCTCCACTCCAGACAAGCAGACAAGGCATCTGAGCTTTCTGTCTGCCCCCACACAGATGACATTCTAAATTCCAAACAGGGTCAGCCGGTTACCAGGAAATGTTTCCCTTCACTTCTTCTCACTTCCCTTAGTTCCTCCTGATGTTGTTTTTATAGACTAGCCAGATTTTCTGCTTTAGAAGCATGTGTGACCCAAAGAAAAGCTGAGCCTGCATTCAATTGCACATCCCACCCTTTCCCTGATCTCATGTCTATCCTGACAGCTTGTCAACCATCCGCATTGCCTCTTTCCAAAAGAATCTGATCACTGCAACCCAGGGCCAGGCTAGGGTCTGGTGGGTAGAATGTCAGAGCCCCTGTCCTTGTCCCAGAGAAGAGACAGACAAAGAATTATCTATAGTCAGGTTTCTTTTTACTTCTCTGCAACTCTCCTTCTGACCCACACCAGAAGGTTCTGGAAAGTTTTGGCCTCTTCCAAAGTCAAATAAAACATTTACAAAACATTCCTCCTGGGCAGGCTAAGCATCCTAGACTCCCCCAAGCCACATTTCTTCAGCTACTGTCAATCAGTACCCGTGGTAGCTGTTCTTTTTAAAGAACAGCATTGAATGAAGGAAGGGGGAAAGCTAGAATCTGAAACCTGCCAAAGAATGAAGACACTGCTTAGAATTTCTTAATAAGGATAAATTAATGAAAGCAATTCACTGAGTGTTTTCTGTATGTCACCATTGATGAGGTTTTATGAGTGTGATATCATAATTTGGCTGTCTTTGACCTGCCCCTCTTGGCCATTCTAAATTCTGCAGACATTGTGCAGATATTGTGCCAGCTGAGAGAGCTGAATGCCAAAGGCCTGCTTTATTTGGGCAGAAATCAAAGGCCCTGTGGGTTTAAGGAAAGGCAGGCACAGTTACTTTCCCCAGCTCCATGCTGCTCAGCTGTGGCTAGAATGTGTTTGTAAATATAGCAGGAGTTTGAACTAGCCTCTCCCCAAAGACAAATGAATTTCTAAGCATGTTTGTACTTGCAAATGCATAGTGTTATACACTTCATGCCACCTTAATCCCTATTAAATTAATCTGAAGTCATGTCAGGCCAGCCTCCCACAGTCAAATGGATTAGACAAGCCAATTGATCAAATATAGGAAAAAACTAAATACTTTTTCTGTCTGGCACTCATGCATTCTAAGCATCGATTTCACACCAATATTTGTTATTTTCCATTCTTTGGGATTTTAGCATATCCGCAAATGAAATTTGTTTTGAGAATGATAACTAAAAAAACTAAGGCAGAGTCAGATTTTATATATTTCTTAAATACACCAGAGGAAAATAAAAATATTATAAGACCCTTAACTGGGTTTTTTAAAGCTACCGATGTCACATGAAAAAAATTGGAAAACATTCAACTTAAAACAATTTGGCATCTACCCCTATATTTTCCTTTATTCTTGCTATGCAGGACAATGGAAATCTACAGGGAATTGGCAAGATCAGTGGTGAGTGAATCCAAAAAATACAATATTTTTACAGTAGTTTCTTTGTGTTTTTGTTTTACCTTAACTGATTCCCTATACAAGGTGGGACCCCCAAAAAACAGAATTTATTTATAAAAAATCGTGCATTTGTTCTTTCATGTTTAAACTTTGGTCACCTTTAAAGTACTCTCCATTTGATGCAATACTCCTATCAAGATGTTTTTTCCACTGCTCAAAACAGTTTTTGAACTCATCATTTTTTATGCCTTTTAGTGCTTCTGCCATTTTTTGTTTCACCTCTTCCATATAGGCAAAACGCCTTTCTTTGAGGACTTTTTTCATCTGGGGAAACAAAAAAAATGTCACTTGCGGTGAGATTGGGTGAATAGGGAGGGAGGGGCACAGAGGCCATGCCGTTTTTAGTCAAAACCTGCTGAACACTCAGTGTGGCGCACATGGCAGGTGTGCTCGTAAATCACCCACCATGTAATGGGCAAACACATTAAAAGTCTTCAAAAAAATTCACCGAAGCCTCTCACAGCCTCTCACAACAACACCAGCTGAGACACTGATGCAGATGGGTTCCTAGAACACTCACCTAGCAAGGGAAGCCCGTACTACAAGGAATCTGCCCTTCAGAAGATAATTCGGGGGTTTTGAGGAGAGGTCCCCTTTATGTGTTAATGCCAATACTTAAAGGACTGATCAGAAACCATTTATTAGTGTCACAAATTACAAATGGCATTACCAATGATGGAAGCTATGTCAAAGCAATATGTGCCTCACCACATCTCAAATTTCAAAAAATTTTGTTGGACTTTTATTTAAAAGAATATTATCCTCAGCTCTGCCTCATATTGGCTCTGCCACCTGATTTTTTTCTGGCCTCCAATGTCTAAGCTCTCTGTCATTCAACCAGTTCATTGTGCTAATATATTTACTGCTACTTTACCACCTTATCCAAAGTCCACTCATGCAGATTCCCCTGTCCTTTGGATTAAAACCATATTTTCTGAGTAACATGTGAGTATATATCATTGTGGCCAACCCCATTCCCTAACTTATTTCTAAACCCCCTATTTTACAATTTGTCTTTCTTTTCTGCACTCATTGTCAAAGGAAAGCTTTCATACATTATTATGGGTTTCATTATTAACTTTCCAGATTGTAAGATCTTTGAACTGACTGGGAAACCAGGAAATATGGACAATCAAAACTATTTGGGGAGTGAGGAAATGTCAATATTAGCAATTTAAAGAGCCAAAGAAAATTGTTTTAAGGCAAATGTTAAATTCACAGCCCCTTCACCCCACAAAAAAAAATGTCATGAAATAGTTAAAGCTCAAAACCCAAAGCTGCCAGTGACAACTTTCACAATCCTGCTACTGACAAAGAAGCTGCTGAATAGTGGAACCTAGGAGGTGCCTGAACAATAAAGGTATCTGACATATTTTACATGGTGCAGGAAGTCCTCTTGAGGTGGCACTCAGCATGGAAGTTTTATTCTTGCATAAAGTTAAGAACATACTTGAAGTCACTCTCATCACTTCTGTGTGCAGACCAAGAAGATGTTCCTGGGCAGCTTTGTCTGATGTGTTTGGCAGAGCAGGCTCTGGAAAAAAGCTGCACCCTTCCCATTCCACAGTGAGTTTGGTAGTAGACATAGCTACAGCTGGAGGACTTTCGCTGATGAAAATTCTGTACTATAAAACCCGATTCTGGAGCAATTGTGGACAGATGCTTAAACTTTTCAGCAGTGGATCAACCAGGCAGGGATGGGCATCGGAAGGGTCGATCTGGAAGGGATACACTTGACAAGGACTCAGAAAAGGATGAGCAAATGGAGAACAGGGAAAGGAAAAAGTCTGCTTCAGGGTCTAGCAGATATCCCTTCCTTTGCCAGACCTGTCTACATAATGCCTTGGTAAAGAGGGTTGGCATTTAACAACGGAATCATATATTTTTCTATTACCTAGAGTTGTAATGAATATTTCTAAAAAAGCATATATGGTTCTTTCCATGTGCTGGTTCAGATTTCAACTTCTTATTTTCATTGATCCAGTTTTAGATGATCTCCTTTACTATGTTTAAAGAGAATGTGAGAGTGAACTACTTGGATTCAAATTCATGTTCCGCTATTTATAATCTATATGACGTTATACAAATAATTGAAGCTCTGTAAGCCTCTGATTCCATAAAATTGAAGTACTAATAGAATCTACCTCATATGGTTGTTTAAGGATTAAATGATGTACAACATGTGAAGTTGCAAGTACCATACCTGGAACAAAAGTTAAGTGTTCACCTATTGATGTGACAAATATTTATTGTCTCTTCTACAAGCTAGATACTGGGCTAGGAACTGAGTCTGTAATAATGAACCAGATATGCTCTCTGAATTGACTGTGCCTGTTAATTAAAGATGGTAATTGTAACTTTGAAAGGAGGTGAAGTTCTGAGGGAGAGGGTCTAACATGAGAAGAAAAGAGAACTTAACTGTTTTTGCACTATGAAGATCAGGAAGTCATTTGAGAAGGGCATGTGACATAAACAGTCACATGAGGCCCAGTGGTCAGAAGGGACCTATGCTTGGTTTTATGCTCTGTGGTCATAGTCTTGACATTTTTACCATTTTTGTCTTTAAACTTGTGTTTGAAAAGTGACATCTGATAGGACAATGGAGCATATGTGTCAACAAAGGAGATAGGATATATTTTGCCATTTCTCAGTGCCCCATTCACATATAGCGTTTGCGATGCCCCATGAACACAAAATTCTGGTGGACTCACAATGCATAGGAGTTCAGTGAGACTCAAAGCAAATACAAGTTAAGCCTGTAATGTCTTCAATGAGTAAGCTGACAGCCCTTCTAGGCTATGCTTCCTGTTGGAACTAGAATTTTTTTTTAAATACAAGCAAAAGTTTATTTAGAAAGTAACAGAGGTAGAAGAAATGAGCCATGGAAGAAGTGAGCCAGCTGGGCTGCATGGGCTCAGGAAACAAGTTGCAGAGGCAGAAGAAAGGCCCGTAGGTAGGGCCTTGGAGAAAGAAAGGCAAAGGAAACACACAAGGGGGGAAAGGAGGGGGAAAGGCTCAGGCATGCCTGAAACAGAAAGTGTGTACTGTGTCCCCCTCTTGAGGGGTTTTATCTCCAGGTGTCAAGGGAGGGTCTCAATAGAATATTTATCAGCTGTCCCCTCAGGATCCCAGGTGTGTTCACCCAGGATCATTCATGGTCTCCACTGATTGGTTGGTGCCAGGGCAGCGGGACATCAGTCATTGCAGTTGGTCCTGATGTCAGTCATTTCATAGCCCTGCCTGGCTTTGCTACTTTTCTGGTCCTGGAGCTGAAACACAACAGAGGCCTAGATGTTATCTCTATAGCTTAATGCTTAAGGGAGTGATCATGCAAGGGCTCACATGGGGGTCATAGGTGGCTATTCTCCATCCCCTTGTTCCTCCTCTAAGGGGGGTCTACCACGTGGCTGGCAACATGCCCGGGGAGAAAAGATCAGGGGAAGATCCAAACCACACAACCAGCAATAGGAAAGGTCAGGGGGCCTAAATGGCATCACCAGAATTTGCTTCAAATGGATAGGAAGGCAGTGCTATTCTAGGGGACATAAATGATCAAAGAACCTTATCATATCTTTTACTTGAATTGCTTCCTTGTATTACCCATTTAGGCAGAAAATGTTGGCATAGCAGGAAAGGGAAAGATAACCAATGGTTCCTTTTACTTTCAGTCCCTCCTTACTAATAAGTAATCCAAAAATAGAGTATTGGTAGAACATGATTGTTTCACAAAGTAAGAGAAAAGATCAGTTGAGTTAGTTGTGTGCATCATTTCTACTACCCAGTAAGTACGAAATACATATGTGCATATAAACCATAAAATAAGACCTGTGAAACATCAGTGACTTTAAACTGCCTTTAAAGCTGGTATTGACTAATGTAAAGATGAACAGTAATATTCATACTAATGATGTCAAATGTTCACTTCTTTCTCTACCTAGAATGACATTAAATAACAAATCAAAGTGCCATGACAAGTTGAGAGGGAGACTGAGAGGACAATGCAAAAGCTTTACATTTTGAAATTTGTAATGGCCTTATCTTTGCTGATTTTGCTCAAGGGGCCCCAGGTCAAACTTATTTAGAAAAGTGGGCATCAACTACCTGAAAATTATATAGGCAATCCACAAAGGTCAATAACTCAGTGGAGTTTAATATGGGCTGGGCTAAAACTTTAATTGATTAAAGCATCTCCAGAATAGTTGAAAGGGAATTTATGCCACACTTGAGAAAAATGAAAATGATGAAGTAATCAACTCACCTAATTAGACAACTGATATGTGTGAGAAGTTGCATTAAAAAGCAAACCAAATTATGCAGTAGTCTACACAGATGCTAATAGCCTAAATAATAAAAAGGAGGAGTCTAAATGATTGGCAGCAAGAGAAAGCCTTGAAATAACTTGTTACTAAAGACTTGATGCATAAGAGGACCCAGTCTGAGATGGTGCTATTCACTTACTAGCTTTAAAGGAAGATTAGGAAAAGTTACATGAAAAACATACTTCTTATTTGTATCACTGATGTTTGCCAACATCTGGCAGTTTTATTTCAGTATACATGTGACTATTTCAAAATTTCCTTCAAAAATTAATAATGTCCACTTCTTTTGGTGACAATCAAGTGAGATAATTTAATAAGACAACAGAGTGTTAGGAATTCTGCATGAGGACATCAGCTGGTTTACTCCACGTCGGAGCAACTTACTTTCACGTGGGCCTTGCAGTACTTGTGACCCTCTCATAGAAATAAATGAGTGCAAACATTTGCTACGAGGGTGTTCATTGTCACATTATTTTATTTACAATAAATTAATAGATGAATAAGTATTTAACAGGTATTAAACAAATACTGATCTACCTATACAATGGGATTCTCTATCTTTATAAAAATGGTATTGTAGATCACTAGGAAATACATAATAAGAATATTTACTGCTTTAAAATACTTTATGTTATGTCAAATGTAAAGAGTAAATTAGTCAACATTATTTATGGTATGACTCTATTTTTAAAAACTATAGCATAGTTTAATTTTAAATTACAAAAAACTTAAGTGTGTATGCCCAAGTGTTGATGCATTATCACTCATGGTAAGGTGTGGTTAATGCTTATTTCCTTTTTCCACTTTTATATATTTTCAAAATGTGTACCATAAACGAATTTTAGTTTTATAATTTTTCCAAATAATAGAAAATTATATTTAAATAAAAACAACAAAGTGCCTCGGTATAGTTACAAAAGACAGCATATTTTTCAGGGTTATTTACAAAGATTATAACTGCTGATACATAACCCCCAGCACTCTACCTCCTTGCTTCCCTCTTCTATTTTCCTCCACTGTATTGGTAATCTTCTCATATATCTTATATATTTGTTTATTTCATGCTCCCCCTCTAGAATGTAAAGTCCATGAGGGCAGAACTTTGTGTCTATTTGGTTCAATACTTTATCTTAGAGCCCAGGTCAGTGCCTAATACATATATTTTTAACATACAGGTATTCACAAAAAACATACTTGATGTATGAAATAATTAATTTACCAGTTTGTGATACTTTACTGTATATTCCATGTCCCCCTCCAAACTTTCAGCTTCTTAAGGGAAAAAAAAGATATTTTCTCACATCTCTCTGTATGTCTTCCCACAGTGCCATGGAGATCATAGATTTGGCTAGGGACATGCCGTTGATGAGAGGGACAGCAGAGATGATGCTGAAAGACAGTAATAGTGAAACAACCTTTTTATGAGAAAAAAGGCAATAGGAAATTGCTGTTGGTGAAAATTCCATTCTTCAACGATATGCATGTGATAATAGAGCTAGAAATATTTAATGAGGTTGGAAAGGCTTTGGAATTTATCTTAGTAGTTATAATAGAGCATTTTAAATTGGAAGTAAAGTAGGTGACTGCTTCCTGTCAAAGCAAAGGTAAAGGAAATGTATTTGGCTTCCTAAGCAGTAAATAGAAACCAATAAAGCTGATAGTCCTGTATGAATCACTTACTCAATTCCCAATTTCCAAAAGTGTTTAAAAGAATATTGTTGATTGGGTGTTTGGAGCTCAATAAGCATCTGAATCTGCATTATTTGGCTAATTTTCCCAGCTCTATTACTTACAGTATCCACTATCATTTCTCACCTGAATTGTAACTATAGATGGGTGATTTCTGAAGTAGTAATTTAGTTTTTGCAGTAATACTTTTGTTCCTGAAAAATCAAACAGAGCTATTAAGTTAAAGAAATTTTTAAAAGTTGAAAAATAATGTGTATGGTAGGAGTTATTTTTAGTTATATATATTTACATATACATGAAAAGGTATGGAAAGACAAACCCCAAACTGATAATAATGATTACTCTGAAGATTGATGTGGTGATGATGGAGTAAGAAAAATAATTAGAAGAGAGGGGATGAAGATTTTTCACTTTTTACTTATCTGTGTTCATACTGTTTAAGATTTTAACAAGTAGCATGTGCTGCCTTTGTAATTAAAAGTAAAATAAAATAAGTATGCCGGGGCCACTCTCCTAAGGAGCACTCTAAGCACCTGGCATGACTCAGGAATGTGGTTCCACAGGCTGGGGCACCTTGAAGTCAGGTAGCCAAAGAAAGGTAATGAAGCCATGTTCCTAGCATTCAGTTCTTATTGTAGCATTTCCAGTGGACCTTGACCATGGTGATGGAAATTTAAAACAGCAACATTTTCTGAATCCAGGATTTTCACAGCCTAGTGTGGCAAGTAATAAATACTGTTCTAGCAGTTCCTGCAAAAACTATTGCCTTTTTATCTGCCTCCAAAGCTGATGCTTCTAAATTTGAATCTTCACATGGGTTTACCCCCACTCCTCATTAGTTACCTCTGACAGAAGTGTGTTCTTCAGATGGTGTAGTGACCTGAAGTGTGGTCCTTCAAAATATGCATCTTTATCCTAAACCCTGGAATTTGTTAATGTTACTTTATATGGCAAAAGATGTGATTAAGTTAAGATTCTTGAGAGAAGGAGCTCATCCAGGATTACATTGGTGATCCCTAAGTACAATGACATGTATCTGATAAGAAAGAGACAGGAGAATTTGGGAGACAAGCATGAAGACAGAGGAGGAAGTGACATAAAAATGGAAACAGGAATTGGAGTGATGCAACCACGAGCCAAGGAAACCAGATCAACATAGGTACCATATATCTTTAGATACTGTAGTGCGCTGGGCAGAGTCCCCCAAAATTCATACCTGAAACCCTAGATTGTGGCTTTATTTGGAAATTGGGTCTTTGCAGGTAAACTTAAGGCAAGAATTGAGATGAGATCATACTGGATCAGGGTGGGCCCTAAATCCATTGAGAATATATCTTTACAAGAGACAGAAAAGAGTACAAAGAGACAGAGGAGAAGGTCATGTGAAGGCAAAGGTAGGCAGAGAGGGGAGTGATGCAGCACAGTTATAAGCCAGGGAACACCTGGAGCCACCAGAAGCTGGAAGAGCCTTAGGTAAGGAAAGGGCTTTCCCTAAAACCTGCAAAGAGAGCCCTACCTACACACTTTGATTTCAGACTGCTGGCCTCCAAAACTGTGACAGAATAAAATTCTGTTCTTAGCCACTGAGTTGGTAGTAAACTGTTACAGCAGCCACAGAAAACTAAGCCGCAGATGCACAGTGGAGAATTACGGAGGCAAATACCATCCCATCGGACGCTCAGTTCCAAGCCCCAGATTAAAGAAGTAAATTACTGCTGTTTTCCATGCATTGAGCATAACCTAAGGCCACAGACAATTAAATGAAGTGTCTAAAATTCTTTCAGATCCTCAGTTAGTCTGATATATCATTGGTCCTAACCACTATCTTAAGTATACTAGCATTTCCCCTACTTTTGCTTATTGTGGTCCCAATTACAATTCCGATTTTAGAGGATTTGCAGTGTTGTTTTGATCTGTTTGGTTTATTTGGTGCTGTGAGGCTGCCACTAGTCTTTGAAGATGCTGCTGGAGGAGACAGAAGGAGTTTCCTAGTTCTGGGTCACCTGGCATCACTAGGTAGGGGAAGGACCTCTCCAGCGCACAGAGACAAAGAGGCTTCACAAGCCAGTCAGCTTGTGGTGGTGACTTTGTCTGTGGTGTTGCCCCATTGCTGGGTGACTGTCATTACGGAAGGGGTGTCTCAGTAATGCAAAGACAAAGTCTTCGTGGGCTGGACACTTGCTGTGACTCCTCTCTGTTGACAACCCCTGGCTTTCTGTTGTTTCTTAGTGGGGAGGAAAGGATGATGCTTACTGTGAAGTTTTTAACTACTTATAATAATCAGTGACATTCTATTTCAAATGAAGTCCATTTTGAAGTTTACTTTTCAAAAATAAAATTATCTATTTCTTTAGATCAAACACATCACATTTTTTACATAAAGGGTGTGATAGTAATTATTTTGGTTTTGCAGGCCATAAGGTCTTTGTCACAACTGCTCAACTCTGCCATTTTAGCAAAAGCAGCCATATACAATGCATTTTAAAAAATGAGTGTGTTCCAATAAAACTTTACTTCCAAAAAGAGGCAGCTGGCCAGATTTGGCTCATAGCTTATCATTTACAGAACTCTGCACAAGGTTTTAAAATTTATTTGCATAAAGTAATGCAAAGTAGTTTTTTATAACTCTTACTTTAAACTTCTTCTCATATTGCTATTTCCTCCTTGTCATTTTGGATTTCTGTGTTTGTGCTTTTTCCTTTTTGTTCTTAAGTTACATAGTGGTTTGCCTATTTTGTTGAGGTATTTTTTTTAAGAACTGGCATTTATATTTATTTAATAATTTTGGGTTTTTTGCCAGTTAGTTCATCAATTTTTTCCACTTCATTGTTTCCCCTTACTGGTGTAGTTTCTACTTTATGAAAGTTAGCGCCATGTTATTGGATGAATTGGAGCCATTAGCACTATAAGATCTCATTTTCTGTCTCTTAATGCCTTTGATCTTAATTCTACTGTACTTTCTCAGATATTTGGTATTTATCATAATGTTCAATTATGATCTGTTAGTCTAATTTTCTTTATTCAATGGATGAGTTAAATTTGTTTACCTTTATTGACATGATCAATATGTCAAAATGTTTTGCCTTAATTCTGCTTTATACAAATAAACATATGTATATACACATAAACACATACTAATACTTTAAAAAGTTTATGCTAATATTTTTTTATATTACCCTTAATTTTATTTTTGGCTATAGCTTATTGATTCCCTACTTTGAGCTGTACTGAAATTAGGTAGTAATCTTTCCTTCCACCTTGCCCTTTTGTACAATATCCAATATGAAGCAATATTCTTTTTACTCCCAATTAATATTTTTAAATCAGTCAGTAAACTTATTATTCTTTTCATAAACATGGCCCATATTCTCTCCATTTTTTTATCATTGTTCTACATCTACATTGTCAGAGAATAAAGGTGTTAATGTTATTAACTTCAAAATCTCTCCAATTTTTTTGGTTGGCTGAAGCCCTTTAGTAAATTATAGGTAGAACTTATGGGAACAATATTTCCTAAATTACTACACCATCACAGCCTTTTCTTTTCAGCCTGTATGTTGACAGCTGATTTGTCTACAAGGAAACGTGGCCCACATTTTCTTTCTTTTGAGTATCTTAAATATTACTTCATGGATCTCTGAAATAAAATGTTGATGTTGAAAACTCCAATGACAATCTGATTTTCTTTCATTATGAATGGTTTAGTGTTTTATCTCAGTGCCCAACATAATTTTTTGATCCAGTATTGTTACTACACTATATCTTGATGTTTGTCTTACTGTGTAGATTTTCTGAGGTATTCTACGGACATTTTAATAAGTTTTTTAAAATCTTTCATTTCAAGAACTTTTTTAATTTTTAGTTGTCAGAGTATATTCCGTTCCCTTGATTTAGTTCTCATATAATGACTCCTATCAAAAATACATTGAAGTTTCTCCGTGAACATCTCTATCACTTTCCATTGAATTCATTTTTAATTTCTTTCCTAATTTACTTTTAATTTTTTCTCTTTTCATTTTCAATTTCTATTAAAGCATTGTCAGTAGTTTTATTCATTCTTGTATTTTTTGTACTGAATGTTTTACTTATGGAATAACTTTTTAATTCATTATCTTTTCTGAATCTGTCATCATTTTTACAAATTTTGCTTTTTTCCAATTACTTCATTTATATTTTTCTTTCATAAATTCTATAATTTTCTTTTAGGTAATTTTGAAATATTCATGCATTGGCTTTCTAACCCTGCTGTAACAAAATTACCCCAAATTTAATTATCTGATAGTTCTGGAAGTTAGAAATCCCAAAATGGTCTCACTGGGCTGAAATTAAGGTACCAGCAAGGCTGTTCTCCTTCTGGAGGCTCCAGGTGCAAATATGTGTCCTTGCCTTTCCAGTTTCTAGATATCTCCACATTCCTTGGCATAGTCTCATTCATCTATCTTCAATGCCAGTGATGTTGAACTGAGTCCTCAAGTGAATATCTCTCTAGCTACCCCTCCTCAGCCTCCCTCTTGTTGTTACAGGGACCCTTGAGATCACAGATCACGTTGGGTCACCTGGATAATCCAGGCTAATCTCCTATTTTATTAAATTTGCTCCTGATTAGCAACTAATTCCATCTACAATCTTAATTTCTCTTCCTTTTAGCCAGGCAACCTAATGTATTCAGAGGTTCGGTGAGTTGGAGTGTAGGTATCTTTAGGCGGCCATTATTCCACCCACCTCAATTAGCATACAATTTTCAAATGTTTTATGGGTGTGTCATTTTTGCATGCTTTTATTTTCTGTAGGAATATTATTCTCCTTATCTCTTGTTTTAGTAATAATACTATATGTGGTCTGCCATAATCCTTTTATGAAAAAATGTTTTTGCAAAGGAGGTGTGAGCCAGAGACCTCTTCTAGGTCTATAGCTCCTGAGCTTCCTCTTCTCTTGTTTTCAAACAAAAACAATGTGGTCTAGTTCATTCTGAGACCTACCTCTTCCCTCACCTTTATCTGAACTGTCTAGTCCTTTGGCTCCACTGTCTTTATCCTACTCAATTTCAGGTCCACTCCAAGCAGTTTCTCCTCAGTGCAGGGCTTTGTCTTGGATAGTCTTGATAGTTTTGAGCATTTATAGGCCCTGATGCCTCCAGCACCATTAGATGTGGTAGCAACATAATCCACTGTACTTACCTTTGAATTTAATCCTACAAAAACTTATAATGGTTTTCTTCTACTACTGTTCTTAAATTAGCCCACTGCTTACCGTTCTCAGAACTAATGGAAGCCCAGTCGTCTTCCCTCTGCTTCTCTCCACACAGATGTGACTACAACATATTGTAAATTGTTCATCTCTCACCACTCATATTTGGAGGTTCAGAAGGATACCTTTTCATATGGTTTTGCATATGGGTCTTATAATCATTGCTTTGTTTAATGTAGCCTGAGAGATTCAAAAGGAAGGCCATAGCATCTTACAGATTCCTCTCTCCTTTTTAAGGATATCAGTAGAACTGGGTAGAGCAGGTCCAAACTCCTTTTGAGCAGTACATGATACTGCTCAAAATGAAGAGAGAGAATGTTTTTATTACTATGTTCTTCTAAGCACCTAAGTTTCTTTTCTTTAAGGTAGGAGAGAAAGACTTGACAATTATAGAGAGACAAGCAGTTCATTCAGAGGACTACTTGTCTGGTGTAACCTTCCCCCTTCCCCACCAAAGGCATTCTTAGCCCAGTTCATAGCTTGGGTCCATTCATCAAGTTGTTGATTGTCCATTTATTAAGATATTTATAATTTACCCCCTATGTGCTGGGTTTACTTTAAGAGACATAAACTTACTGAAACTTGGATCCTGCTCTCAATGTCTTAAGTCTAGTATGAAAGATGAAATGATTCTACAAGTAACTGTAATATAGATGTAACAAAAGAATGTCCTCATAGAAGAGTGCTACTTAATCAAAAATGGGCCAAAAGAAATAACAAAACCACATTTTTTCCTCTCTACCTCATTTCCATCTGAATTGTCCCAATAGTTCAAGGATATACTTTAGGTAGACCAGAAAGCCTGGTTTCAGCTGCCTCAGGAGAGGGGAGGTAATGGCTTTGCTCATTTGTAGGGATGTTCATAAGGGAGAATTTGTCCTTCAAGGAGTGCCTGTTTAACAGGAATTACCATGTGATAATTCCAACCTTCTGGCAAGAAGGGAAAACCAAAAATATTCTCCATGAAGTTACTCAGTTTAGAAAAGGGAATTATGACAAAATATGGGCTTTTCTTGGGGGAAAAAAAACCCTGAAAGAAATAGTTTTGAAAGTAAATAATCATGAAAAAGCTGGGAGACTGTTTAAGAACAGCTGATTGGAAACTCAGGAAAAATGTTTGCCTCAGCCCAAAAAGAACAGGCATTTGAAAATAAACACTAAATGCCTAAGTGGCAAAGGAAAGAAGCTATTAAAAAAAAAAAGGAGACAGTGGGTCAAGGGATCTTTATAAGGAGAAAAAGAATTTTCCAGGAAGAAGAGTGGGAATCCTATAAATGTCACGGGTCAAATTTACACAAAATTAAACATGTCCAAATTGCTTAACTACCAGGGCACCTTGCAAGGGAATTCAAAATCAAACACAAAAAGTCTTCCAAGAAAGAAAGAAAAACAGGTAGAGTATTAATGGAACTGCTTGAGATTCAAGATAAAAAAGGTTGTACTCAAGCACATGAAGGCAAGAGCAAAACATAAATAAAAAAGAAGAAAGTGTTTGTCACAGTATTTAATGAAAAAAAATTAATCTTATGGACCTCTCCCATTTTAAATTGTATTTTAAACAGAGAATCTGTGCCAGCTAGTTTCGCTGCCTAAAAAAACACTCCAAAACTTAGGTGCTTAAAAGAGCAATTATTTACTAGATCATGATTCAATGGGTGAGCAGCCTGGGCTGGGATCAGCTGGGCAGCTCCACTGGTCTTCTCTGGGTCTCACTCACATGGCTACAGGCAGCCGGTGGCTCAGCTGGAGGTGGATGGTCAGGATGGCCTCACGCGCTAGTCTGGAAATGCTCAGCCTCTCCTCCCTGGTCCTCCTTCATGTGGTCTTTCCAGCAGGCTAACTCAGGACTGTCACATCCTTGTTTGAGGATGACACATGCAGCCACAGAGAGCAAATCCTAATGTGCAGACGTGTATGAGCCTGAACTCGAGTTTTATTTCCTCATTTCCCATTGCTTAAAGCAAGTCGTTTGGCTATGCTCAGATTCAAAGGAGCAAGAACCAAACTCCACTTCTTGTTCTGTTAGAATGGCAGTCACCATACAAAGAGATGTGTATTTAAAGATAGCAGGAATTATTGTGGCCATTTCTGCAAACAATCTACCACAGTTTGTCCTCTGGCCACAAAGTCAATTTTCTTCCCACATGCAAAATGCATTCTCTCTCTTCTCCCAAAATTTTATCTTACTATGGTATCAGGCTTAAAGTACAGAATCTTCATCTAAACAGGTCCAGATATAGATAAGGATCTTCAGGTTCAGCTCTTCAGGTATGGCTCCTTTATATCCAAAGATTTCTACATTAAAAGTATCCATCTACTTCACACACACACACACACACACACACACACACACACACACACTCTCACACCATATAATAGTGAGAGAGCATAGAGTAGACACTCCCACTCAAAATGGGAAGAACAGAAGTACAGAGCAGTCACACTGGTTTATAGTTGTTGGGACATCCTGCCAAGCAAATATTAACAAGGTCTTCTCCTCCTGCAGCAGGACATGTTCTTTAGCTGGACACCGATTCTAATCCCCAGGTATGGTTCCCAAGTCCACTGTTCTGTGCTGCTTTTAGATATGACCTCTAGAAGAGAGAGGCCTCCTTTGGTTTTGAACTGTTACTGTCCTTTTTAGCAAAACTTTGCTTTCATCAAGCTTTATGAGTTCCCCCAGGAAACAAGATTCAGTCTATTTCATACCCCAACAGCTACATCCACAAATTATTCAGAAATAGACACCCTCTTCTTAGGCTGCCTCTCAGGCTAATAAGGAAAAGTACCCTTACCATTACTAAAACCCATTTAGTCTACCTGAAAGGTGGTTTATTAGGCACTACCTTAAACCTTCAAGACAGCTTTGAAAAGGATTGGATAGCCATATGCTTGATTTAACCTTTACCAGGAAACCACTTCTTATTTTGAGAATCTTTTGCTATCTGGAGAGACTAGAGATGAAAAATAGTTTTATTTTCTAATCCAGAAAATTTGGCTTCCCCATACATCTCTAAATTCTGCTTGCCAAATCATTCTTTTTTTTTTTTAGCTCATCTTTCTCTCACACTATCATATTTAGGTGCTGCTAGGAAAAGCCAATGGATGTTTTAACCATTTGGCCATAAAATCATCCTTGGAATGTCTACAAGTTTATTGGGTACATTTATTTTTATACAGTGACAGTTTTGCTGATTGTTTTGCAGCTATGTAATGTGGATTACCATCTTCTCAGCCAGCTATCGCTGTCTCCTCACCACTTTCCTAGCCTCTGTTCACAGCCTGTTTGCCTTTTTTTCAGGCTTTACCAGCAGTTTCCTCCTTAATTTTCCATCCTCCATTTGCTGTGTGATCCCAAAGCCGTTGCTGTATATTCTAAGCTTTATTGCAGCAGCTTGCCACTTCTGGTAGCAATTTCTGTATCAGTTCAAGTTTACTGCTAAATAAACCACTCACATAAGATGCTGGCTATTAGAAAACAAGCATTTATTTGAGCTCGATTCTGTGGGTTGAGTAGGCAGTTCTCCTGGGATGGCCTTCCTTAGATGACAGGGCTGAGCTGACCTGGGACAGCTGGGCCTCTCTCCACATCATCTCTCCTCCTCAAACAAGTGAATCCAGCTTGTTGACATGGTAACAGCTTTCCCAGCATAGGGAAATAAGATGAGCCCCAATGTGCAAACGCCTTTCAAGCCTCTGTTTGTATAACCACTAATATCCTATTGGCCAAAGCAAGTCACATAGCAAGCCTGTCTTCAAGGAGTGGAGAAATAACTCCATATCTTGATGGGGGAAGCAACCAAGCCACATTGAAACAGGGGGTATTTACAAGAATAAAAAAATACTTATGGCCTCCTTTGCAAACAGCCTACCACATAAGCTAGTAATTATAGTTCTTACATCAGAAAAAGCACACAAAACCTGCTAGACTGATTGATAAACTAGATACAGTTAAATCACAGGCCTTCAGAAAATCTTCAGGAATAAAGAAAGGGACCATAGTATATAGGTTGCCACAGATGGCCACAGGACCTGAGAGCTGTTGGATAGCCAGGATCATACCTCCATTCTCTGCGGATATCACAAGAGGAGGTTGTGGATAGTTCAGAAGATGAACATCAACTGATGGGATTCTAAACTGATAGCATTGAACTCACACTTAGCAGCACATAAGATCAATGAAAAGCAGTATTTTACATGTCCCCCACTATACAAACATTCCCTTAAATGAACCAGGTCAAAAGCAATATCAAGGGCACCTTGAAGAGAAAAGAAGACAGTATTTCCCCAAATGACAACCTGAAGCTTAAGGACTAAGATGTGGGGGGAAAAATAAATTAACCTAAAGGAAGCCAAAGTCCTGTCTCCCCTGATATCCCTAACACATCATAATTATATCTGCTGAATGTAACCATAGAAGTGTGTTAAGTGACTTTAGCCCCCATTTAGGATTACATACCTCTTTTTCCTCTTCTAGTTATATCTCATACGTTTCAGGAATTTATTCTCCATTGAATTATGGGTCTTCCCAGAGCATGAAGTCTGGAGTGATGGCCCCAATTCTATAAACAGGAAACACTCTGAGTGGGAGCCATAATGAAAAGTACAATGTCTAAAAATAACATACTGGTGGAGAGGCACTGTTTATAAACAATCTAAAAAATGCTACAAGAAGGCATAAAGTTATTTCTTTATTTTATATCATAGCTAACATGAGAATACTAGAAAGAAATACATTGAAATAACACTTTTTATCTTGTTTAAACTCCATAATAACACTTTTTACCTTTGTTGTTTGAACTCCATAATTCAACTTTTCTTTGTTTTGTATATGTTATCTTATAATTTTTATAACAGAAGATTACACATTAGAAATGACATTAACAAAAATATGGACTGATTCCATATTGTCATAATTTACTTCAAATACTTTGTAACTAATATAAAATATACACATATGCATCATTCTGAGATTACCTTTTCTAAAGTTAAGTAAATGAAACACCTATGATTGGATAAATAAAATCTTTCATCCAGCAATTTGCTCTGGGAAACAAATTTTGTTTAGCATTTTTATAAATGATTAGGAATGTAGGGAGAAACTTTTCAAGTGTGTAGATGGCTCTTGATAGTTTGCTAAATAAAAATAAAATGATGAAGTGATGGGAATAATTTGAAGAATGACCAGGAAAAGTTGAGGAGGCCTTTAGAGCTTATATGGTTGCTGTCCTTGAAGAGATGACAATCCAGATAAGATAAGGCAGAAGGCACTAAGTCAGCAGCATGCATTTACTTTTACTATACAAATACATCAATAGATTGGGCAAAGATATACTCATGGGAGACAGATATGAGTGTAAACTCACTGAGCATTCTTTACAAAGGTTTTGTTTTGTCTTCGAACAAATCTTTACATAAACCCCAAGTTAAACACCCTTGCTACTTACTATATACCCTGTTTGACTCATGTTTCCCAAAAGGTAGGGGATGAATGGGGAGATAAATAGATCGATTACACTGGCTATTCCTTACTTAATATATTATTGTTACCCTGATCTCCATAACTGTGTTAACATATATTATAGTGTAATGCAACTGTTAAAGATTTAGACAATGAGGTCACCTCACAGAGCCTTTCCGAGAAGTTCTGTGTTGCCAAATGTACTAGCAACTGTTTAAGCTACATATGTAAGAAAAAAGGAATAGTCAATCACACAAACTACTCCAGAATATTAAAAAACAGTATCAAACAACATATCAGCATATATTCTATCTACTAAAGTGCAATAGTTCCCTAATCATTTTTTCTGTTTGTTCATTACTGTATCCCCAGCCTGTGAAAAAAAATAGTTGGCATATATAGCATGCACTTAATAAACATTTCCTAAATGAATTACTGAGTAAATGAAAAATATTTCTGTCTGTGAGAAACTTCCTGATTGAGAAGAGGTAGCTCCAGGTTCCCATGGTGCCAACTATTGGATTCTCTTAATAGAGATCTCTTACCTTGATCCTTGTGTGCATCCAAATTCTACCTCTCTTCAGAACTCATACTTCAGAACTTCAAGGTTGAGACCTATCTTTTCTTAAGATTCCCCAACCACTCCAGCCTTCACTGGTCTCCCAAGTAAACTTTATCAACCTATCATATAGTGTGTTTAGCTTTTTTCCATTGTTTACTGTTTATTCACATTTTCTGAATGGACTGTGTAATCCTTTAAAGCTATGCCTTCTCTGTAACTTACTAATACAAAGATTAACAAGATATGGTCCCTGTCCTTGAGATGCATACTGACTTGTAGGAACACACATGTAAAGTAAATGAGTTGAGCATGTCAAATGGTAAATGGTTGGCCCTCTTAACCATAATTCTACCTTTTCTTTATTTGAAGAGATTGGAAGGCTGGTTTTTTCATATGTGCTTAAAACTAAGTTTCTGTATCTGAACTGAGACTCACCAGATACACTTGAATGCTAGGTGACAGCCTCTATTAATACTAGCAGGCAAGGTCATACAGGTGTATTTGTGGAGACCGGACTCTGTGCTCCAGTTACATGCTTTATGGCCATGGGAAAAAGTATGGCAGCAGCAGCAGTTTCTCACCTCTGAGAAGCAGCTGTGGTGGTGTTGCCTTCAAATGCATAGTCCAAGAATGGCTTTCTAATTTCTGTTCCTCTTACCCTATGGGCATCCAGTTCCCTGAATGAAACACTACTTAAAATCACTAGTAATTTTTATTGTGCACTGATCCCAATTGACCCACATGATATGGGACCAATACAGAGAGAACAGAGTAGAAATACTGAAAAGAGAGCATGCAGCTCTCCCAGAGGTAAAGAGTAGTTAGGAAAATATTAATGGAAAGATAATTGTTCAACTGAGCCAGGCTGATGAAGGGTGTGAACATTCAGTGTAATCCTTAGTGCTCCTAGTAATTCAAGAATCAGAGAATGGGTGGCTCAGCTGGTTGGAGCATTACCCTGCACACCAAAAGGCTGTGGGTTCAATCTTTGGTCAGGGCACATTCCTGGGCTGAGGTTTCAATTCCCAGGTTTGTTTTCCCAGTAGGGATGCATATGGATGGAGGCAACCAATCAATGTGTCCCTCACATCAATGTCTCGCTCTTCCTTCCTCTCTCTCTAAAATCAATAAGCATATCCTCAGGTGAGCATTTTAAAAAGAGAATCGGATGCTGTTTATGCCAGGAAACTTAGAGAAGAGCCACTATAGCCCTTTTACTTTAAAATAAAAGAAAAAACACTTAGAGAGGGACTTAAGTCCAATAGGCAACAGGGCCCATGGCAGAACCAGACCTTTCAACATCAAATCCATTGCTCATTCAACATGATTGAACAGGTAATTTTTATGAACCAAAATTATACAGAAGAAATATATAGGTATTTCACTACTTATCTAATATAAGTGCCACACATGTCAATATGTTAGGGTTGATAGTTGATAGTTTCTACAGAATTAACAGAATAGTTAAAATGAACAGAAAATGTTTTCAAAGGTATATTAAAATGGGTATCTTCAGTGATAATAGATGAGAATCAAATTCTTCTAACCACCAAGTCAGTATTTATTTGTCCATTGCCTATTTTTAATAAATACTATCTCTATTTCTCAGCAAATCTCTTTCACCCTCTTAATACATTGGACTTTCCCAGCATTGCTCTCAAACAACATAAAGTTAGTGAAGGTGGCATTTATATACGATTATTATGTAAAGCTCCTTCAAAAATATGCACTTATGAATCAACCACACTTCTTCAGGAAAACATACCACAGTTTAATGTTCTCCATGATACTCCTGAGTCCATAAATAAATAGATTTACTTGAGAAATAAGGCTTCTCCTCCTATTTTGAGTATAAGATTTTGGCTGTCTTTATTACAAGAGTCAACAGTCTCTTCCATAGCAAACATTCAACTAAGTGGAAAACACTGGAATCTCACGACCATGTGTCTTATTTCTGGAGGAGATGCCAAAAGATTTCCTGATACAGACCCTGATTTCAAGTAGTTTGTGTTATTACCTTCATTGGTAAGCGTATGAGATTAAATTTCTCTTATAAAGTCATAAAGTTAGTTTGCAGCAGGAACAGAATCAGCCCTTGCATTTTCCTGCCTTCTTGGTTTCAGTCACAGAATTCACTTCTCAGTTTGACCCTCGCCCAAATCCTGAGCAGTCCCTCCGGAGGTAGACAGTTAATGTGGAGCTCTGTCTGGAATCCAAGTACCAGTTGCCTAATTTGGGCCCCAAGTACTTCAGACCCATAATCTTCAGGCTTTGTCCAACCCTCGCCATATTATTAAACCCTCATGGATGGGCCCCTGTGTTTCCTTATTTGTATCACACCCCTTCCAAGCAATTGAGCCTTGCATGAGTCTCAGTCCACCTTTGGGAGTTGAGAAGAGGTGCCGACACTGTGGATATCACTTGTGTATCCAATACTGCTGTGGTGACAGCTTGCTCCTGTACCTCAGTTCGGGCTGGGATATTGCTCCCAACTGCAGAAACCATCTAGGGCTGTAACATTGTCCCCAAGACTTACAATGTGACAGCGGGTCAGACAGCATTGTCACAGGACAGGATAACTTGCTTAAAATAACAAACTGAGATCCAAAGACAAAATGAACATTTTTATTTCTATTTGTTTTTATTATATTTATTCTGTTTAGGTTTATATTTTGGGTTGTGTTATGTAATGTGCATATGCACTAGGAAAGTAGTTCATATAATAATTACTAAATAAATATAGAAATTTATATCAGAAAGTTTTATGCTGAAAAAATATGCACAATCAAGAAAATTTGAAGATTTGGGGAACATAGGTTGCCTGGTCTCATCTCTAGGCAAAGGGGTACCAGATTGCACCCCTTTGGCTATTTCTAGACTATAAGGTCCATAAAGGTAATGTTCATGACATGACTATTCGTAACAACCTCCTGATATATAGCACTGTGCCTGGCATGGATCAAACTTTCAATAAATCTTTGTTGAATGAATGAATCAGTGGATCAATAAATGACTTGAAACTGGCCTAGATTAAAATAGTTACCTTATATCTTTAGATATTATAGTGGTCTGAAGAGTGTCCTTCAAAATTCATATATACCTGGAAATTTAGAATGTGACTTTATTTGGAAATTCTAGAAGTACTTAAGGGAAGAATTGAAATAAGATCATACTAGATTAGGGTGGGCCCTAAATCCAATGAGAATATCTTTGTAAGAGATAGAAAAGGATGCACAGAGGCAGAAGAAAAGGTCCTGTGAAGGCAGAGAGTGGAGTACTGTAGCCTAACTGCAAGCCACAGTACACCTGGTGGCACCATAAACTGGAACAGGTAAGGAAGGGCCTTCAAAGGAAGCATATAGGACCTTGATTTTGGGATTCCAGCATCCAGAAGTATGAGAGCATAAATTTCTGCTCTGTTGTAACACAAACTATGAATGACAGCCCTAGGAAACCCATACAGATCCTATATTTTAGATGCCAGGCTTTGGTCCCAACAAGTTAGTCCTATTAGACCTGACTTGTCTGCTTTTCCTGATTAGTCTACTGTAAAAATCTAACATACCCTCCATTGGAAGCCATTCATAATGTGGACGGAACTACTAGGATCTAGCTCTTCTGACTCTTAGAGAAGCACTCTGCCCACTACATCTTACTATTTATAGCTAGAGAACTTATCTAACAAGAAGTTCTCACATGGCTTAAGGTATGGGTAAGCATTGTGGGTATGTACCTAAGAATTTATAATGTAACCTGAAACTCTTTGCTCTTAAAATTACTCATGAGGATAAACTTCTGACTTCTGATATATGCTGGTTCCAGCTAGTTAACAATCACAAGACATACTAGATTTATTTTAGTACTTGATCTTCTGGTCATGGTAGAAAACAGGAAATAAAAAGGGTTGTGGGGTTTTTTTTTGTTTTTTTTTTTAACTCATCCTTGTCATCATTTAATATTACTGAGTACTCATCATGTACGTGTATTTATATAAATAAAATTTAGCTTAAGTCAAATTATTTGAAACCTTTAAAAGGAGGTGCTTAAATTTTATCCTACTTGGTGAAAAATGTTTTTGATCTATCCTTCATCTCCTTAATCAGCCTATACAAACAAAAAATTTGTTTAAAACAGCAGATGACCAGAATGGCTTTCATATACTTTAGAGATAACTTATACGACCATATTATGATCATGCTTGGCAAAGAAGAGGATTTTAAGTAGTGTTAAAGCTCTTCCTCTCAGTTAAAAATGAAAATTAGCATTCAGAAAAGCCCCTTTGAATTTAACCATTCATTTGCCTGTTGTGTTAGTTACTGTGGCTGTGATTGAAACTATCACAACTTTGGATCTTGAGCTTATTAACAACTGTCATTGACTTTGAGTATCCAGAAAGAATGTTATTGGTGATGTGAAATTGTCAGGATTATGTGGACACAAGGGGGTCATTTTGGGTGTGATGATCACAAAGATAGGAGATATAAAGCCAAGTCAAATGAGCTTTAATATGTAAAACACAAGATTTTAAAAGAAAGGAAGAAAAAAGAAACAGCCCAAGGGTAGTAATCCTGAAAAGGAAGGAAGATTAAGAAGGGTTGGAGGGTTTTAGAAATAAAATTCTGATGAAGACAGTCATAGGTGATCAGAATTCAGTTAGGCTGAGATACACAGACCTGTACTGAGCACCTCATATGAGCCAAGCAGTGGGTAAAAATGAGTAAAACACAGCACTGTGAGCCACAGTCTAGGAAACTCTTAGATTTCCTTTGAGAAAGAAGAGGGAGGAATCCTAAAATGCCTTTGTAGCAACACGTGGCGCAATTAGTTAAATTCCACTTTAAAAAAACAACAACCAGGAAGCAAATGTTTGATATATTTATGAGGGTCCACAGTACATGACATACATTTTTTAGTACACATAGAAAGTCTGTAATAAATGCTATGTTTCTGTGTGTTCAACTTAATCTATGAACTAATAATGTGGGAAGAAATGGGCTATAAAACCAAAGTTCTGCTATCACAGAGAGAGCAAAGAACAAAGAATCTGTAAGAATAGTGGCAGAGGCTAACATCCAGATATGACTTTAAAAATAAAACTGAAGTTCACAAGAAAGTGAAAGTGGTGACTTGAGAGAGAGGTAGAGCCTTGAGGGCGCTCCCATTTTGTCTGCACTGTTCAGAATGACTTAGAGGACCCTAGGTGACAGCCAAACAGGTGGGCTTGTAAGCATAGCTTAGTTTGATATTTATATCAATTTACTTCACTGACAATATAAAAAAAATCTACGAAATGTGTGATGTCAGAAAGTTGTGGGGGCAAAGAGAGGACTCAAGCATCAAATGATAGAAATAATTAAAAATTGCACTTGTTGCCCAGGTCATTGTGTATAAACTTATACAAAGAGTATGAAGATTCATGTTAGGTTCAAAAAGTCAATCACACTAGTACAGGATGGGTGATCTAGTTGCAAGGGATTTACGTTCTTATTTATTTTTTACTTGATTCCAAATTTATTTAATAATTCAAGCATACACACTCACACACACTCACAACCATCTGAGTTTACATGTAAAAAAATGTGGATGTTGTCCAAATTAAATCTTCTTTTATTCTACACTGATTCAGACTTCCTATGCTCTATTGTTCACTGTTCTGAATTTATTATAAAGTCCCCTGAAGGATCTGGAGGCAAAGAATTAAAAGGTTTTACCCACAGGAGAAATCAATTCAGGAAATTGGTAGTGTCCTCAAACAATTGAGGATATCATATGGAAGAAGGATTTGACTAATTATGTTATTCCAGAATGTAGAAAAAAGGCAATGGGCAAAAATACAGGACATGCTTACGTTGTATATAATGAATCACATTCTATCATTAGAGCTGTTCAACAATGATCTACCTGCCTTAGGGATACTGAGTTCTGTGTCATCAGAAGTATTCGAGAAGGGGATGAGGACTATTGACAATGAGGGAAAACAGATAATAGACTCTTTATGTCCTCTTCTCCTCTGAGGTAAATAATACAGATAATAGGAAAAAAAGTGAAATAAGAAAAGCTCATATCCATATACATACCATCTTAGTAATGTCAGACAGCCTTTTAAATATCTGTAAAAACTGTTTTCAAACCTACTTCACTGTTTTCAGGAAAACTGTATTAAATAGCCTGTATTAAAGCACCTATCATATAATGGATGGTAAAAAAATCATGAAAAAATATAATTATTATGATAGTAGTTATGTAGTCTCTACAGAGTAAAACTGGCAAATAGCAAATATCTTCCACTAGATAAGGAAAAGAAAAACAAATCAGGTAATGCTCTTGGTATTCTCTCATCCTTTTGTAATGCAGAACTACAGCTCACCCTCCGACTGCTTGAACAAGTGATCCTCTATCTGCAGAAAACTTTTGCTTGAGTAGAAATATTCATACTTCACAGGTGATCCAGCTTTGTCTGTAGAAATCAAAATCAAAACCAATAAATTAAGATTCAATGTTATAGTTTCAGACAATCACTTTAAATATAAGGATGTAAAACAATCTACAATTGAGAGTAGAGATTCTTTTTTCTTAAATTTTTTTTTCCAAGTAGTATCTGATGAAAGGAGTCCTTTACAGAAAGGGGAATTTTAAGATAATCTTTAAAGATTAACTAACCCATGATAGTAGATGCTTGATCAACAACTTTGGAAATTGCTATTTTAGTTTACTTAAACATAGAGACTAATTTTTTAAAATTCATTGAAATGTCTTTTAAGTGTTAGTGAAATATGATCTGCAATCAAAAGTGTGTATCCTTACATGTAAGTAATACTGTGCTGGGTGTTCTCATTATGAACTTACCTAATAAGTCACATCTAATATACTCATAATAAAAGCATTTGTTCTAAAGAGAAACTTGCTTGAACAGAGTGCTAAGAAAAAAGAAAAAGAGAAAGAATGGTCCTGTGGAAAGAGTGAGGAATATAGCTTTACTCAGAGAATTTCACAAAACAGTCCAAAATTATGCACAAAAATTACTTGAAGAAACGTCATAAGCTTTTTTTTTTTTAATTTTGAGAGCAGATGAAAGACATTTGCAATACTATAAGCTATAGCTGTCACCTGATCTGTGAACACTGCCAATTTCAAGGTTCTAGGTAAAACTCATGCAATGAGAACTGGTTCCTGGAAAACAGGAGAAATAAAGCTTACGCAAAGATATTAGAAAGTTAATCCAAACAATGCTCCACAGAGGCAGGCAGAGAGAAAGAAAATAAGGAGGGAAGGTACAGGCAGGAGGGGGACCCAGGGGGAAGGGGGAAGAACAGTGACATTTGGTGATGAACCATATGTGCGTGGTTTGAAAGACATGACTGAATTGTTTTTGGTGCAGTATTATTCTGACATTTAGAATGAGGCAGTCTTCCATTTCCATTAATGTACTGCCAAATAGAAGGGGAACTGTCGCAAATTAAAGACTAAAGAAAGCTGTTCCTCAAAGTTGTATTTAAATCATTGCCGATGAACTCATTAAGAACAAATTAACGAGGTAAATTGTACTAGGGTTAACCAGCGAGAAAACCCAAGTAAAATGCTGTACTTTCACTAATTGTTGGACGGCCCCACATTAAGCACTGCCTGCACATGCTGTGAAAGGAAGAGATCTTTCCTCTCTGCAAATCTCTTAGTGGCTTCCAAAAGGACAGGGTTTCCTCAGAGTTGAGAGCAAATTTGATGTAGTGCCTCAGCAGACCCCATAACAACAAGAAGTAACCCTTATTTAAAACCACTTCCCACTCACCCCAATTTTCAGTAGAAAAAGAGGTTAAGAGTTGCCTTCTTTGTGTGGAGTAAGAATAGAAGCAAAGATAGGTCGTATGATCAAGCCATGCCCTCAGCCCCACTTTCTTATGTCAACACAGAGAAGATTAGTAGAACAAATGAGTCTACTTATTTTACTTAAAATCAGGGAGACATGATATTTTTGTCTTTACACAAGGGTGGGAAGTCTCCTCTGTGGTCTTCAAAGACGTCTAGTTTCATGTTTCAGATGGAGGGCCTGGACCTTCTCTGTAGGAAAAGTGCTCCTGGTCTCAAGGTCCCAGGATTCCCACATTCTCCAAGGTGATTAGTCCTTTGTATATATCTGGCGGTAGAGCAACTCAGACTGGTCATTTCTACATTGTTCTGAGCATTGAAGCTCTTGGGATTATAGACCAGCTGGGGGAAAAATACCCCCAAAACTCAGCAGTTAGAACACATTGTAATATGCTCCTTAATTTGTCCATTGGTTACATGGTACATTTTCTTATCTTGAGTCCCTATTCTAGAGCTCAGCCATAAAATAGTCCTGGAAACATTTTGTGTGATGATGCTCTGTCCTCGTACCATGTTCTTCAATGCATTTTGAGAGGTCTTCTGTCACGGAAAATGGGGACTCAAGCCAGATGTTGTGCTGCCCTGCATACAGGCCCTGGGTCACCTTTTTTTCTACCCCAAGATATTCCAAGTGTCTATCATATGCTTAAAACACAGAATATACATTATAAATTATTTGTTCAATTTTAGTGGAAGGACTAATAATAATGTTGTATACTTAAATTATAGCCCAAATGCAGAATGCTTCCCACATTTCAGCAAACAAGTATTTGAAACTTCTGGCAATACTGATTCTAACTTGCGGTAGACACAGTAACAGTCATGTCTTAAATACAAATAAATCTGCTGTCTTTTCTATAATTTTTCATAGACATTAAAGTAAAGCTCAGCTTCTCAAAAGTAATTCCTTCAGAGTACATTGCTGTTTTTCAAAATTTCAATTGATTTGATTCATTTATAAAAGCCCTTTTTAAAAGTACAGTTTCAGTTGGGTTTATTTTAAGTGACTGAATCATTTACATTTATACAGCATTTTTAATCTCCTGATCTCAAAGTCCATTTATATGTTATTTATTCCTAACACAGGGCAGGGTGGAATTATTGTTTCCATATTAGCGATGCTAAATAAAATACCTGTATATATGTGGCTTCCAGTAAATCACTCAGCCATGGGAAATTTGAAACTCTGAATCAAATCTGTTATTCTTCTAGGAAATCACATTTCCATCCCTTTGTTTCTTAAACATTTAGTTTTATTTTGTAATTTAGTTTCCCTCATAAAGCATCTAACCTCTGCTTACTAAACTTTAAATAAGAATGTGAATGTGAATGTATCCATCTATTCCCCACCAGCTAATTTTCAAGGTCATTGGATATGATCACTTGCTGTTACACCAGCATGAAAGTAAGTTCTGCTGAACTTAACAGGACACAGAGACAGGCATTTATTGAAAAGTTTAAAGCCTATATAACATCTGACTCAAAAAGTTACAGCCCCTTTAAAATAATGAAAAGAACTATACAGAATGCTGGCAAAGACATACTGCCTAGCCATTTCCATATTGAAAGATTGCAACATGAATAATTATTGTGTCTGGACATGTTACCCCAACTTTGTTTATACTACATAATAAATTTAATATATCATAATCAAAATGTATGAAAATAAGATGACCCTCCTTTGCTTTTTAAATCAGATAATTCCATTTACTTTTGCTAGGTTCATGCTTGCAGTTTACTGATCTAATTATTATACCCACAGAAAAAATAACCTTAGCAAAGGAGAAGATTCTAGAGAAAAAAACCTAAAAAATCCCCTCTGCTTTGGTTTGTTTGATTGTTGTTATTTTTCAAACTATTTTTTTTTCATTTGTCTTACAGATAAACCCAAATTTTTTTGCTGAAACAAACAAACAAAAGAAACATTTAAATAAAAGAACCTAAGTCAACAGGATTGAAAATGTTCTGGCCTGAGAGTGCATTTTTCTAACTTCGTTCCTTGTCTGCACAAGGTCAGGCCTCCTATTGAATGTTGTTTCCTGAAATCAGGCTGCTTCATTTGTAATCTAAGTAAAGTCACCAAGGACCATAAATAGTCTGACCTCGTTGGAGCTGAGCTCCATGCTCTGTTAGCTGGCTAAGCAGAGCATAGTGAAGGCCCATCTAACCCTGCATACATACACTTTCAATGATTACTGCCTAGATTCACGCTTATGAGGAGACTTACCAGGAAGGCAGATCTCCTTTTCAATCTCTGACTTTGTAAGAACTGTCTGTATCAGGACAATACTGTAATTAGTACCCCTTCTAATAACCACTATATGCTTTCCTCCCTGACTTACTTTTACATTCACTTACTTTACCATAGTAACATTCATGAGCTCAACAAAAATAAAGGTATTCAAATTAGATTCTTTTTATTAAAATAAATATACATTTTGCCTTTAAAAAGTATGAGATGGACAGCTTTATTTATATGCAATTGTTTCTTTACTTACATTATGAATGTAGAAAGGCCTTCCCTTTACTATTGGACTTGGATCCTATGAGTTTAAGAATAAAGAATTTTGACTTAAATCTTTATGGTAGCCTAACATCAACACTAATCCTAATGGTGTATATTAGTTGCAGATACCCAAGGAGAAACTTATGTCAACTCAGTTTCCCCCTGACCACTGTGGTCTCCCCAAAGACTTTCAGGCCAATTGCCAAAGCTTAACTTCCAACACAATTATATTTTATAGGTTTTTTAACTTTGACATATTTCACCCACCTCTTCAAACTACTCTGCAGTCTTCTCACTAGTTGTAAGAATCCTCAAAGACCTTTATGTTCTTCTTCTTCTATAATTTTTTGACAAGTTGTAGCTATGTACCTATATGATTATCATGTTTTATGGTATCTAAATTTGAACTACCTTACAGAAAAAATAAATTTTATTTAATTTTATGTTTGGGAAATTTTGTTTTATTTTCCACATAAGTTGCTATAATTTTTAGCTGACTTCGACACGCAAGCTCCCTTCTAGCTCCTCTCCAAGCACAAATATTCCCATTGAGAGGCATTCCTTATGACAGAGCTGAGTCTCGGCACCTCTCCACCTGAGACTGATAAATCTCATTCCAGATATTTCATTCATGTCTCCTGATAATCACCACTAAATTCTTTTCCTCAGATTTGGCTCATCATCCTACATCATCAAGAAAGCTCCACACCCATTTTCTAGCTGCAAACTCTGTGTATTCTAAGTAATACACACTATTTCTTCTAAAATAAATCTTCTTTAAGATCTAACATTTAGTTTGTTCCCCAAATCCTAAGTATTATCTTTTCAGTGCAGTCCCCAATTGGTAAGACCTGTATAAATGTAGTTACTTCTTCGTACTTTTTACATGCAACCCATTGTCATGAACTGGCTTCCCAGGTACCACTTGTGCATTTGCATATTTCTATGTCTGTCATATTTGTCCCACAGTCATAGAGATAAGAAGTAACATCCTCACTAATTGTTGGCTATTGCTAAGTGCAGTGATAATGTACTCGCGCCTCTCACTTACTGAGCTCCACTGAAATTCATGGCTTTGTCCTTTAACAAACATTTGCCTCCCATTTTTCATTCTACATCTCTTTAGAGGAGTAACATACTCAGTAAAGAACCTAAGCCAATTTCCTCAGCTCACACTAGTCATGAACATGGGAAGCTAACCAGGTCCCCAGAAGTTGTCCTAAAGGAAGGAAAGGCAGACTGATGCAAGTTATGGTTGTTAGAGTTGGGGAAACTGAGTTTGAATGTCAGTTTTGCCACTTACTAACTATACGATATTGTGCAAGTAACAGACTTTCTGAGCCTTAATTTCTATTATCTATAAGGTGAAGATAATAATAAAGCTACCTTATATGCTGACATTTTGCATGTAAAGCACATTTAGAAGAATACCTTCCATATAATACGTATAAACAAATGTTATCTTTCATTAAAATTTCACATACTACATTTGACCATCTGTGGATCTGAAGTCATATTGCATTTTAGAGCAATATAAAATATGATGACCAAGAATGTTCCCAAAGGAATATTTTCAAAATAGATTAATAATCATAATATCATGAAAAATTTCATAGTTGAAAGAGGCTCAGAGAGATTAATTAGCTGTCTGAGGCTCCCCAGTTGCCCTGTTACAGAGGCCTGGACAAGAACTCAAAAGTGCCCAACACCCGGTCAACTGCTCTTTGGTTACATGGAACTGGAGGTGACCACGTCTTCCATGTAAGTTATTAATAGTTTTCATTTCAAGGGAAAATGCATTTTTTGGAAACAGAAGTAATTTTGTATTCTTAACCTGAAAAGCCAACTGAGTTTCCTTGAGGAAAAAAAAATGATGAGGTTTTAAGGTAAAAGGTCCATCAGCTGCTAAGGCAACTTCAGCAACAAGAAATGTCTGTGGTCTGGAAAAGGCTCCACTGTACCTCCTCCATTTAGCACAGATCTCTGTCTCATAATAGAGTCATTTCTTCCCATTGAACTTTTCCTTTGTTGTTATTACTGAGCGTTGCAATTAAACATTCCTCCTGAATCTGCTTGGCAGCTGCCACTGTGTTCTAAGGAACCATTCATAGCCCTGTGTATTATTATCCTAATCCTCTATTATAAAAAAAACTATTTTATACCAAAAAATCAGATACAAATACTGAAAAGACTTTATGTTTTGTTTTATTAGAATGAGAGGTGGAGGTGGGCCCAATTCTTTAAGACATAGGACCTCTGCTGGGTTAAAAAAGCATGTAATTTTGAGTTCTACTTGATTATATTCAGCTTATGTGTTAACTTCAACATAGCTTGAGAAGTAGTCGCTGCACTGAATATTCATCTAGCGTGCATGATACACACACTGAACCCAATTTAGTAAGTGAATACTTGTAATTTCACCAAATCCCGCCTAGAGATTATTATGCAGATTTATGAAGGAATGTCACTGAAGCAATTCTTAGCTCTATGTCTTCAGTAACGAAGGGCTCAAAGTATGTAAACCTCAAATAATTTCCATGTATTTACTGCTACAGTTTTTATCTTCTGAACTTTTCTGACATTACCTCTCACTCTCTGTTTCATCTCTAATTTCCCTTCAATATTCTTGCCCTTGAGCAAAGAGCCAGCATCATAACACCTATGAGCGCTGCCAAGTTCCTCCTGACAATATCCTGGCTGCCATAATGCCAGCAATCTGTTCCAGTCCTGTCACTGCAAAATCTTGTTAAAGGCAAAAGGATACCCAGTCACAAGCACATAGGTACACAGCAAGAGCAGGCTCACGTTTCCAGAGGTGGCTGTGCCCTTTGCTGGGGCCTCTTGATGTTTTCTAAGAAATCACACTTTGGCAAAGAGTTGGGCTCAGAGAGCGGAAGCTAGTGTCAGCTGCACCAACTGTCATGTGGAGACTTAATGTACCCATTCCATTAAGGGGTGTTTAATAAGCAATAAAGATCAAATTCTGGATCAGCACAGTTTCTCCAAAGGCAAGTGCAAAGGGAGTGCAACATAACCTGGTTGAATAAAACCTGGAGTGAATGTCATGAGACCAGGATTCTGGGTCCCAACAACAATCGCTAGTCACCTTGGAAAAGTCACTTATACTTTCTGAACCTCAGGTTTTCAAGCCATTGAGATATCCAGACCTCCAGTTCCACTGTGATTTTCTATAAGTTACAGGTGTAAAAATTAACCCATAATTTTTTTAGGTAATAAACCCCAACTTATACTATAAATTAGGAGGAGAACCAGAAATGTATAATTCCAGGAATACTATCTCATGTAATGGCAAACACTGAAGTCCACAGCACAGTTCAGCTCTAGAAAAGTATCACATCTCAGTGAATGTATGTTAAAAGTTTATAGAAAACACCAAATACTTTGGGAGCAAATGTCTTCAATATAACTTGCAGAATCATCTTACTAACATCCATCTCTCTATCCTTAATTCTTTCTGCAACCCACTGGAATTACCTTTATTTTACTGGGATTAAAACCAAAAAGATAATGCTGTAGTAATATATAACACAACGTAGGGTTATGGTTAACAGCTTGGGATTTGGAGTAAAGCTGCCTATAGTTCTAATCTCAGCTTCTTTGCTTTCTTAGCTTCTATGAGTCTAAATTATGCTAGTACCCACCTCTTGGGTAGAAGTAAAGTTAACAAGATGTTGAAGGTATTGTAAAGTCCTCAGCACTTGTCCTGGCATTTAGTAATGCTTAATAAACTTCAGTTGTTATTGTTATCATAGCCAAGAAATTCCATGGCAGTTTTTGTGAAAATTGGACTAGGATATGAGGTGTGAGATACCATTGCACTAGCAATAACCTTTGGGAGGGAAAAGGTTGAAAAGAGAATGGAGAGACTAGGGCTTTTTCTTTGTTTTACTATTTACAGCTATGGATCCTTGCGTGGGTTATTTATTTCTCAAAGCCTCAGTTTCTTTATTGGTAAACAGAGGTAATACCACTAAAATTTATGGGAAGATGAAGATAGGAGATGTGAAAGGCAACACTGAGGGAGCCCTTCTTTGTTGACCTGAAGTTAAAAATGGACCTCAAGTCTAAGGGCCAAAACTTAGTACCTCATATTCACAGGAGAGCGATGAACGTTTGTGGCCACAGGGCCCTCTAGAGTCTCCTAAAAAGGGGTATAAACAGCCTAACCACAGTCAACAATAATTATTAGATCCTTGTTAACCAACATGAGGTTCAGAAACCAACAGTATCAGCATCACATGGGAAACTGTTAGAAATGCAGACTCTCAGGCCCCATCCCAGAACCACAGATTTAAAATCTTCATTTTAATAAATTCCCTGCATGACCCATGTGCATAGTAAGGTTTGAGAAACACTTGCCCAGACACCCATATAGACTGCAGTTTATACGAGCAAAAGAGAGGTGAGGGAAAAGTAGAACATTTTCAGAGTAGTGAGTTGTCAGCTCATTGTTGGGGGTGAAGGTGTTGGAAGGTATGACTAGATATTTTTTCTCCAAAAGGGCATGCTTTAACTAAGTTGAGGAGAGGTTGCATATGGGCTGCTATGGACTGAATGTGTTTTACCCCAAAATTTGTATTTTGAAATCAGTTCCCTCAAAGTGATAGTATTTGGAGCTTTTGGGAGGTGATTAAGTCATGAGAGGGCTGCTAGCATGAATGAGATTAAGTGCCCTTGTTAAAGAATCCCCAGATTATTTCTTCAGCCCGTCTGCCCTGTGAGGACACAGGGAGAAGATGCCATCTATAATTACAGTCTCCAGTCAATCTTTAAATCTCGTGCTATAATTTTACCTCTATCACATCTCTTAGAGCATCCTCCTTTAGACTCATAATTCTGTTTGCAGTTACAAAGCACTCCTGTGCTGCAGGAAGGGACCAATAAGTAACAGTGTGTCAGCTGGTGCATGCAGAGATGCTGTCCTTGCATCCCACTGTATGAAAACTAATGTGCTCTTTTTGCCCTTTGTTCTAAAATCAGTCCATTACATAGGCCATATCATTATTGCTTCTCAATATCCTTATGTATCACAGTATCTCAGTGTGTTTTACACTTGTAAAACTTTATCTGATTTGCCTTTAGTTTCCTAGTTCTAGAAACACCAAGGTTGGGTCATTTGACCCCCATTTTCTGTTTTGTCAGTAACACTTTCTCTCCTTTCTTTCTATACTTTTGGTGGATGGAAAGATGGACTGTGTATGGCCTTTGGATCCTAACTGGGCCTTGGAAGGAGCTGAGAGAATTTTCTGCTGGGACTTTGTGAACCCGAGGGAGCCAGGATGACTGTCCCTGAATTCTCCTACTTTGCTATGCTTGGCTGTTTCCAAGGCTTCTAGATTACTATCCCTGGACTAAAAGATGGCATTGTCAGAGGAGAGGCCATGATTTAGTTCTAGAGGTGTGCATCACCACGCCTGGTCAGTGTCTGAGGGAAACAAATTAGAGGCTAAATGAGTATGAACTAAACTGAATTCTTAAGTATTTGAAAGCATTAATGCTTTGAAATTTTATATAACCCTGCACTAGAACAGATAAAGATCAGTATAAACATATTGAGGGTCAGGATTAAAAAAAAAGGGGGAGATCATTATAGAGTAAGGGTGCAAATAATATTTTTATTCATATACAAAACATTTTTAGTTTCTTCTTTTTATAACCACAGTTTAATTCAGTGTCTACGGCCTTTACTTAAAAGTTGAATCTTTCACAATCATTGAGTTATGTATGGCATTGCTTTCTGTCTCACGTGCAGGAAAACACATCTTAGGATGAGGAACTCAGGAACATATGGGAAGCTGTGTCTTCACAGGGTATCCATCACTTACTTTTTCTGTTTCCTTCCAAGTCATAGGTCCTGAATTTTGAATTACCAAAAAAGAGGAAGGAGTTAAATGTGGCTCTACAGCAACAGTTATAATAACCTTTAGCTAACAGCCCTTTAATCTACCCATGTCATTTTGGCCTTCCTTCTGATACATCATCTTTAAGAGTAAGTTTGCAGGAGGATTGGCATGAATCAGGGACAACCCACAAAATTTGTTCTGCATAACACCACTTGTGAGCGTTTCCAAGTCTGGGAAGACATAGGAAATGCACACTTCATTTTTAACTACTGTATTTTTACTACTGTTCCTAGCCATTTCTACAGCAAACCGTAACTTCTCCTACTTGGCTCTCTCTGTCACTGTCTTTAACCAGAACTCCATGATAAAACAGTGAGAGCAGAATGGATGTATTTACATTCATTTTATACGGCCCTCCAGATGTGAGCTTCTCTTCCCTTTCTCTAATAATTTTAGAAATGCTCTTGATAATTCCTGCTCCTCCTTTGTATGTACTCCGCTGTGTGTGAGGGTGTGTGTGTCATAGGTTGGTAGTGAGAAAAGGGGGCGTGGAAAGCACCCAGGAAACTGGTCCCAGTTCCTCTCAGAGGCACCTTCAGCTAAGCATTAAAAAGAAACAGAAAGTGCTCCACTTCCAAATGAGTGCAGCCTACTTGTTCCACACAGCACCTTCTGTCCAGCCTACCCCACCACGGCCAATTACAGCAGCCCTGCTAATGACTCTCAGACTTTCAGAGCTAGTTTCTGAGAGATCTCGTAATGCTTACAACACTTTGCTAAATAACACATGGATTCATGCCCTTAGTGTCACTTCACTAACCAAAGAGAAACAATCACCATGAACAGAGGAGTGTTTTAAACATGGGGCCAAAGGGACTTACAGAGCAAGTGCATAAGGAAAAGAATAGTTTACACATCTAGGGACACTGGACACAAAAAAATTCTTGGAAATGTGCAAGAAACTAATGAAAAAAAGATTAAAGAACGCTCTTATTACAATGTATTTCAAAAAAGAGAGAAAATGATGAAAAAACTTTAAAAGAGCACAAAGCCAGATTTGTTAGTTAAAAATCAGCATTTATATGTAGTGTTCTTGGTCTAAAGAAAATTGGTGCTAAGGATGGAAAACAGTAAAATAGGGGGAAATAAACAAGCAATTTTTAAGTTGAAGCCAATTATTTATTTATGTTTTTGTAAGTGACATTGTTTTTCACTTCTGGATGTCAACTAGAATGAATTATCAAACTAAACCAAATTTAAAGGTAGTGTACAAAATAACTGACCTATAACCTTCAAAAGTATCAAGACCATCGGAGTCAAAGAAAGGCTGAAATAGTCTTCCAGATTAAAGACAACTAAAGTGACGTGGCTCTTGAATACAAAGCATGACCTAGTAGTTTCTTTTGTTATAAATGACTACATTGGGACAACCAGCAAAATCTAATGACATCTATAGATTAGGTAATAGTGTGCTGATGTTAAATTTCTGAGTTTGATTTCTGCACTATGGAATGTCCTGATTTTAGGAAACAGTGAAGTATTTAGAGACAAAATGACTATATCACTATATCAGCAACTTACTCCTATAAAGTTCAGGGAAAAAATATGCATGGGTTATATCTGTATGGGTATAGAATAAAAGAAGGAAAAGAAATGTAGTAAAATGTTAAGACCTATATGAAATATATATTGGAATTCTGTATATTATTTGGGTGACTTTTCTGTATGTCTGAAATTATATAAAAGCTAAAAGTAAAAATAGAAGAGAACTGAAATATTTTGCATTTCCCTTTCAGCTTCCCAGCAGGTTCTGTTAAAAGTTTCAGGAGAGACAGAGAAACTCAAACATCCTGTCTCACCTCCCACCCAAGACCTAAACTGCACAATCACAGCAAGGATGAAACTTGATTGGCAATATGCGCCAAAGATGTGCAAAAATACCCCTTTCTCCAGTTGCCTCTGTGCCCTAGAAGAGGGGAGGGAGGGACTAAAAAGATGTCTCCTGTTCAGATCAGACTTATCCTGGCTCCAGTACAGCTTTTCCCAAACTAATCTCTCCCTCTGCAAAGAGGGAAAATTAGCCTCGTTTTGTGCTAGGCTATTTCCATTTTAAATGTTCCCCAGTTAAAAACCTACAGGTTTCACAGTGATGTACTCACTTAGCACTTTCTCTACATAAGTGAGGCAACTGTGAAAATGGAATAAGAACGTCAGGCTTTGTTTCAGAGATCCTGAATTTGTGCTTTTATGTCCCAGTTCTCCACTAATGGTTCTTCACTTTGAGCAAATCACTTAACCTTTTTAAACTCAGTTTCCACATCTGCAAAACAGAGGCATCTATACCTATTTTTCAAAACATGAAATATAAAAATGTACAATATAAAAATGTACTGCAAACCAGGTGCCCTACTGCAGGCTCTGAACAATTGCCTTGTGGCTTTAGTTGGTCTTTATATGTAAGAGAAAAATAAGCAAATTACAATTTTTATAACTTGTAAGCAGTGCGCTCCTTAGGGTCCAACTTCCTCTCTTCTCTTCCCCTCAGTGTGAACAAGTCTTAGCAAGCAGCTGTTGCTTAGAAAATGTTATCACTTGAACTGACAATTGCCTGAGTTGGCCATCAGGTAGACACTAGTGTATTGACCATCAGGTAAACACTGGTGTATTATGGTTCACAAGCCTTCTTGTGAGAGCCTCACAATGGCCTTTGCTGTCTGAGATGACAAAGGATAATCCAAGTTCAAGTCCACCAATTACTAAAGATGTCCAGGAAAGATGTCCTCAACAAGGAGGTCCAGTGGACAATGGCGATCCACTATAATGTCACTGATATCATTTTCCAGACACTGATAACATTCTCTTGCCTTCCTTCTGACATCTATATTCACTGGGCCCTTGGGAAAAGTGATTTTCTCACAAATTATTTTCTTGCCTCTGCCCAGGAGTTTTCTCTCTCTCTCTCTCACACACACACAAAAGATGCAGTTTCCAGGCTTATAAATAAATAATATCAAGACAGAACATCTGAGTGAGTGGGACTTGGCAGAGTCCTGTGACCTCAAAAAAAATTACCCCAGCTCTACTTGGTAGCTTATACTGTCCTATGCTTTTTCTGGGTGTATCTGCATTATCATAACAGTTGTTTGGTTGGAGTGGGGATGGAGCCAAGTCTTCTAGACAGCTCAATCTGTAGACCCCTGACAGCTAGCAGGTCAGCTGACAGTATCCAGGTTTTAAGATAAAGAGCTATGCTGGGGATTTCTCAGTCCTATGCAAAGTCATGTAAGGTGAACTCAGGTGATTTCAGCTCTGCTCTTAGATGCACTTGCCTCTGACAATGCTCTTACTGCTAAGGGTTTATACAGGCACTCTGAAAGCCCACCCCTTCATGGCCAGTAGTATAGACATATACACTTTCCCATCTTGTTTAGGCTCCCTGGGTCCTGGGTTTCCCAACCAGCAAGTGTTCCCAGCAAACTGTTTAAATGAACTGGCATACGTGTCACACTGCTCAGACTGGGAACCTCTCCTCACTTGACTGGAGATGCACGGGTGTTTCAAGATTTGGCACAAGGCCTTGTAAAATGAGGCCAAATTTCTATCTCTTTGACTTTAAATATTGTATTTGAATATTCTCCTCTCTCCCCCACTGACCCCCAAAATGCAATACTGTTGAAGAAACCATCTGCTATAAAGGCCCCTACCCAGTGATCAAAATATTTTAGCTTCTTCCCCAGCTTGGTGTCAGCAACAAAATATATGAGGCTTGCAAACTAGCCTGTCAGTGTTTAAGCCTCTTCAAAAGCCAGGTGACATTGCCATCCTGTTTGGCTCTGCTAGCCCTATTCAGAAGACACCATGTTTTACAGTACATTTCTCCTCATGAGACAAACATCAAGTCTAAATATGAAAGTATTTGAGAAAAGGCACAGCTGTGATCTTGTGCTTTGCCATGTTATCTCAGAAAGATGGAAACTAAACAAATGACAAATAATGGCCCTGGCAAGCCCACAGAGCCTGGGAGGAATTTGGATGTCAGAGAGCCACCAACTTTAGAAAGCCAACACCTGTTCTCAGATGGCCAGCAAGTCACACACATACCCACATAATATTATGCTCAGAAACCCCACAGCAAATAGGCTGCTCTCATTCCTGACAAGCCCAGACACCCTTCAAAGCCTTTCTGCCCTTCTCAGTGGTCAGTGAATGTCAAATCATGGAGTCAAGTTCATCTCTAACTGGGCTACACTCTAACATCATTCTTTTTCTTAAAATATCTCATTCTGGAACAAAACCTGTCATTTTGAACTTTGACCCCAGGGACTGGGCATTCGGGGAGAGGAAACAGCTATGACAGGCCCTAATTACAGTTCGATGACTTTCACTCAGTAACATTTGAAGCTTCTCGAGGGCTTTCTCATTTCATCACAGGACAGTGCCGCAGAGTTGGGCCTCAAAGAGCATAATTTTTGACAATGGCAATCTACACAGCAACAATTCAAACTAAATTTACTACATAACATCTGCACCAAACCCCAAGAGGCGTGATGTTCAACATTCTCTGCCTGTTTTACAGAGGTGTTTCTGATGTGTAAACCATCATTTATGCTGCCTTTGATTCTTACCCAATGACCTTTTTTAGAGTGGTGGCAGTATAATTCTCTCACTACGGCAGCCTCCAACACCATTCCAGGACAGGCCTCATAAAGTCAGCCTTTCACATTAATCGATCACCTTATTATGGGAGTAAATCAAAGCAGTTAAGCCCAGGTTTCTAGGGAGTTGAAGGTCAAATTGGGGGATGGGGGAGGCCAACCTTATTCTAACAGAAAATATTGTAAAAAAAAAAAAACCCTGTTCTGATCTTTTCCCTATGTTTGCTAGCTTTAACAATATAATACATATGTGGTATAACTGTGTGTCTCAGATTTCCTGGGTCACTTTTCATCTAGCATGGGAGAGGTCTTCAAGTTTCACATATGTCAGTCCATGCATGCTAGAACAGAAAATAGGATTATCATATGGGTTGTTGTGTGTGTGGTAACATGCACATTTCAGAAAAGTAGATATGAGGCTTACTGCATTTACAACAAACCCTTGGAATTCAGTTTCAACAATCAGTTCTTACATTTTCGAAATAACCTCTGAAGGTCCATAACATAACAAATTGTCATTTTGCAGAAGTTTAAATTTAAATTTTATGATGCAAAGAAGTTGCTCAGGAACAAGTCACTTAGCTTGTTCAGGAGGCTTTGTGGCTTCTCTTATCTCCAAGAGGCTTTATATTGGAAGGCAGCTAAAAGCCATGGTTAAGAGTCTAGATTCCAGAGACAGACCATATTAAAATCCAGTGCTTCTTCAAAGGAACTCTGTGACCTTAGGCAATTCATGTAAGCTCCTTTGTCTCAGTTTCATCATCTATGAAATGGAGTAGTATCTACCTACTAGAGTTTTTGTGAGGACTAAATTAGTTGATGTATAGATCTTAGCTCTGGTCCTCTGGAGAGAAGATCCAGAGGCAAACCTCGTGGTGAGGGCGTGGGAGTTACAAGACTAAAGTGATAACAATGAGGGTAAAAGGGAAATGTAACTAGAGAAGATGCAGTGCAATGCAGCTTGATGTTTTACCATATTGGCTAATTCACAAACAGCATGGAAGGATGACAAAGAAGAGCTGCACTTCACAGCAGTCCACAAATGAAATAAAGGGGTGGGATTTACCAGTTTGGTTCCTTTCTGCACCTCGAATTCCAGTAGTTCACTCTGCAGAGAGATGACTCCCCTATTCTACCAATAGCCTCATTTGGTCCCTTGACAGGCATTTTTTAAAATCCCACCCCCCGACCCAACCAGGTCTGAAAGTATAGAGGAGCCTAGTGCGAGTTGAGTATTGGAAGAGAAAGATGTGATTGAAGGATCTGAGAAAGTACAAAAGCTTTGTACACCTAGTAGTCTGCAAAGTAGTTAGAGTCTGGCCCATGACAAGCACTGTACAAGTACTTCCTATCCTTGTTCATTGTTGCTCGTCTTGAGAATAGACCACAGAGAGATGGGAGCTAGGTTTCATTGATAAAACCAGCTCTGAATAGAAAGTCAATTGGTGGTGCTGGTAGTGAAAGTAAAACCGAAGATCTAGGAAAATGACTCATTCTTGGTAAGTACATTCTGGATAAACTAAAGAGAACAAAGAAATTGGCAGCTGCTCAACTCCATGATAGGAGCATGTCCATCACACACTTTACATGGAAATAAGATGTTTATGAAATCCCATGCATGCCTGCTTCTGTATCACTGAGACCTGCTGTGGTGGGGCTGAGAAGTCTGCATAGGGAGCACTGTCAGGAGGTCGGAAAGCGGCAAGAGGTGAAGCAGAAATAGGAAGCGTGCTGTAAGTAGGAAAGAAATTCTTATTCTTTTAAACAGTCACATGGGAAATGATTTGAAGATTAAAAAGTTGAAAGGGAAATCTTCTCCAAATTTTACTTTTTAGAAAGAAAATTACTGGGAACTATTTTAGGCTGAATGTGGAGAATTCTTGCTTGGGAGGGAAGTAGATGAAATGTTCACTCATAGGTCAATGCAAAGCTTTTAGAACAATACCTGGCACATACTAATGTTGTGGAAATATTTGCTAGTGGTATTACTTCCTCTAATTGATTAACCCCCCCCTCTTTAACCAAAAACAACCAAAGCACATATATTTAAATACACAAGTTATTAATAAAGCAAGCAGCTTATGTATGGTGATCAGTCTACTGACATTCACATGTAGGAAAATTTGGCAGAATTACCTTTCTGCTGCAAATTGTGTATAAATCTGGATCTATTTATCTATCCCCTATTATCACTCCTGGTTCTATCTACAAGTATACCCAATGGTGTTACATTTGTAATGGACTTTACAGTTACCAACTGCTTTTATCACCGCCCTGTTCCTATGGGGAGAGAGGCACTGTGCTTCCCATTTCACAGATGAAATGTAAGCTCTTTACTTAACAAACTATAAATGATAATTGAGTTACAGTGGAACATTGCCTTTTCTTTTTCCTCCTTTATTCTTAGGAGACAGGAAACATAGCTTTGCATTCCAAGCCCCCAAGTATACTACTATTCTGACTACAGAGGAAACATGGGCAGGGTAAATTAAAGGATAAGTGAAGTGAAATCCATCAGGAAAGTCTGCTAGTTGAGCAATTTCAAATTAAAATTAATCACAGATTCTTTATTAACAGGTAGCTATATTTTTCACACCAAATATTACCCAGATAGTTGCCTGAAATCTCTACTTCATTTTGTTCATGCAGACATGGCCTCAAAAACTCTTCAACAAAGATGGGAAGCAATCCTTTAAGTTAATATATTATTTCTGTGCAATTTCCTCCATGAATAGAGCATATTAATGTATTCACTCACCATCTGTGTTTGTTGGTACCACGGCCAGTTACCCCAAAGGACTGAGATGCCCTATTTTGTGATAGGCATTTGGACAATAATAGGGACTCCCAAATGAACAATGTGAGGTCTATATTATGTGCAGATGGAAGACAAATAAATAGACAAACGCTGTAGGTTCAGCAGTTTGCTCAGAATCTTCAGTCCTGGAGGATTAAGATAGGCATACAGAAATATGTCATAGCTGCTCTCCATTCTTACAAGACTAAAAGTAAAGCTTAGAGGGTATTTTTATATTAGCTTTCCATTTGTACCAACAAAAAAAATCTGTCAGTTTATTTAAGAAACATCCTTTCTTGGGAAAAGCCTGGCTGCTTGCTCATTCACAATGTCCTTTAAACATTTTAATATTTTGTTTTCTCTGTGGGCAGCTTCAGGTGGGGGAGAGGGAAACACCTCATTGATGGAGAAGAGTATGTAGGAAGCATGAATGAAAGATTGGAAAACAAAATAGCTAGACATCTCTTCTCTTTTGGCATTTAAGAAACACAAAAGTACCTACTTTAAAAAAAACAAATTACATTTAAATTTAAAGTCACTTTTTGGCACATTCATCACTTTTAAAAGAAACATGAGGATAATCATCACATTTGTATAATGTTTTTGCTTTGAAATAAATGGTTAACTTCTCTTCTCTAGAAACCAAATATTGTGCTACTTAGTCATGCATCGTTCATCGTTCTCAATGTCTTTGTAGAGAGTTATGTGCAGATAATTGAGACCCAAGGAGCCCTGGACATTTTTCTGTGGGCTGCATTTTCCTTTGCTCAGTATATATGACTCACTATCATATTACTTGGTCTACATCTCTAAGATCTTTACATTATTTGGTTACTATTCCATAAATCTCACATAATGTAAGTTATTTTTTTAGTAAAACTTAAATATGCATTTCACATAAATACAAAAGAGACCCCTTGAGGTTTTTCAGATATCTGGATAGAATGCTATGGAGTTCATCTATCGAATCTTCAATCCAGAGCAATGAGCTCTGCTTCCCCAAACGTATATCTATTCCAAATAGCTTTGTTATGCATTTATCCATTATACATTTATTCAGTACTTATTTTGTGCCAGATGCTGTAAAATATACTGGGGACAAGTTGATAAATGACTCATTCCTTACTCTGGAGTATCTCACAGTCCAGAGGAAGAAAAAATTATAAGAAAATTACAACTCAACGTAATAGAAACCAAAGTAGAGTTATGTATGGTGTGAAAGCACTGAGAAGATGTGACTGATCCCAGCTCAGGGAGTCTGGAAGGGCCTTATAGGAATGGCAAAATTTCACCTAGGCCTTCAAGGATTTATAGTGATTGGTCAAGCAACAAATGAATGCATGAATTAGTGGCTTGACAGGATGACTGAAAAGAAAATTATCGGCACCTACTTTGTTCTAGGCAGTCTTGGGAAGAGTTTTCCAGATAAGGGGAACAGCATTTGCAAGTGATGTAGAGATGCATGAAAAAACCTGACAAGCTTATAGAATGACAAGATACTCAAGTTACTTGAATAGAAAGTTTGTGCAGAGGACGAGGCAAGGAAATGAGGTGAAAAGCCAGGTTGAGATCAGTATGCAAAGTATCTTAAATCCCATGTGAAGGTGTTTGTACTTCTTCCTGGATGAAACAAAAAAGCAAGGTAGAATTTTAAGCAAGAAATATCAGATATTCAAATGTATTTATTAAGCACCTTAGTATATGCCAGGACTGTTCTAGACTCAGCTTTATAGCCATAAAAAACACAGGCAAGAACTCCTGATTTCATGGAGCTGATCACTCAAATGGGGGATGACAGAAAACAAGCAAAATAAATAAGAAAAGCATATAGTAAATTTAAAGCCAGTAAGTGCTAAGGAAAGAAATAAAACAGGAGTGTGTAAAAGGAAGTGGTTTAGAGAAAATCTGGATCATCTGACAAGATGAGAGAGACAGTAGGCAGAGATGTAAGTTAAGATTCCATGAAAACATTCATGCAGATATGATGAGCTACGAACTGAGATTTTACAATGGAAATGAAGAGAAAGAGAGAAACTCAAAAGGACTCCATGGTGGTTGCATTGTATATTAGACTGAAGAAGCAAATGAAGAGTAAGGATTATGCTGTTTTCTTATCAGTTTGAGTCATCATTATGACATGAAGTCAAAGAATCAAGTTTTTGTATAATTTTGTTATAGTTATATGTTGTTTGGCTTCTCTTCTTAGACCAATAGAGGATATTGTCTCCATTTTCTAGAACAAGAAAGCACTAAATAGACTGAACTGCTTGAGATAGTTCAGTATAGCCAACACCATTATAGTGTCTAGGAAATGGTTTTGTGGCAATTGAACAGTCATGTCATCTGGAGAGAAAATATTTTGAATATTTCTGTACCCTTTTCTAATTCTACTTTGAACCCTAGAGTTAGAAACATTGGCCACCTGAAGACATATTCTGTCTTAGCTCCATAAGTCAAAAGAAGCCCTAAAGTCTGGTGGTTTACAGTGAAAACTTAGGATAAGTTTTCAGTGAATGATGACTGATACTGCATTTGTTAATGTTTCTATCAATGTGATGAATACATTTTGGAAATCAATGTCCATCATTTGGCTCCGATTTCCTTAAACCAGGGCAGGACTGTGCTACCTTCAGATGCATCCCATCCCTATAATGTCTTCTCCAAGTCTCCTTGGTGACTCTCAATGCTCCCAAGCACCTGTGTTGTCTGGCATCAGTGCCTGTTGCCGCAGCCCAGGCTGCCGCATCAATGGCAGCTCCATCCTTGTGTGGGCGAGCTGTGGAGACAGATGGTTCCTCGGTACAGGATAGGGACTGTCAGGCATGGGGGAGGGCTGAACACGAGGCTGGAGTGTGGCGGTGGATCAAGAGCACTTTTTCTGTGGGTCCAATATCAGAAGTTAAAATGGAGCAACTCCATATCTCTTTACTTTCAGGGAGTTCCCTGACCAATCTGAAAGACTGCTGAATTTTTCTTTAAACAGGAAGTAGAGAGAAATGAGCAACCAAATAGGGGACTACCTTGTTCATTATGCCTCTCTTCTAGCCATTATCCAGTTTTGATATGCCATTCATTGGTCATTGAAAAAAAATGTAGTTTTTAATGTAAAAGACCACTTTAGATGGGTACAAAGATTGAATGTGTTTCTTCCAAGTAGAAAGAACAGCCAATCCCTTGAGGTGAGACCAGAGCCTAGAAAGGAGGTACAGAGTTACAGAGGAGAGAGTCCCCTTGGACATGGGTCATCACAGTTTTCAGAGTGAATTCTGGAAACTTTGGCTGACTTCAGCAGTAGTAAGTTATTCTTAAGGGGTAGGAGTAGTTTGCAGTAGTGGAAGTAACATAATCTTGTATTTCTTTTATGTAGGAAGATAACTTTATCCAAACCTCCTTTTACTATGACTGTATTGTTTCACTTTGTGCTTTTCTCTATTAGTTGTGGGAACAAGGAGAGGGGAAAGAATCAGGGCAATATAAGGACATATAAGTCTTAAGTGAGAATATAGAACTTCATCTGAGAATCTTCACTTTTGCTCTGTGTCTTCTTACAGCAGAATGAAAGAAAGGAAGGAAGAGAGGGAGAAAGAAGGAAAAAAGAAAAAGGAAGGACAGAAGGAAGGAAGGGAGGGAGAGTGGGAGGGAGTGAGGAAGGACGAAACTTACCCCTGGTCTTAGGGAGATGAAAGGCAGTTTCTTCAGAATACCTCCTTTGTGCAGGGAGGGTCTCTGTCACCTGTTGGCTATCTAGCTGTTGGCCTAATGAAAGACTTGTCCAAAGTAAGGTGCTTTTCTAGAGAGGGGACCAGGGTCTTGGGTAGAACTGAATTATCAATGTGCCTATGTGGTCCTGAGGCTGGAGATTTTATCTTCATCTGAGCTTTATCATTTCTATTTTTAAAATATTATCTTATTTTCCATACAGATGCCATCCATAGTGTATGTATGTTTGCTTACATGTGTGTGCATGAACACTTACACGCACATGCAAATGGGAAGGGGGAACAGGAATAGAGAAATAAATATACTGGGCACTCACAGAGCTACATAGACTAATATTCAAGCCTCTTCTAAGGCCAAAAACACAATAGCCAAATGTGTCTAGTGAAGCTGAAAACTGTACCTTTTTACCATATTACAGATAAAGGTGGACACAAAAAAAATTGAACCTAGAGGTCATCATATGAGTTTAACACTCCCTTCATTTGCCTTCAAATGTATTGCTTGTAAAATCCTGATATAATTATTCAGCATTTAGCATTATTTTCTTCACTGAGAAGGACTAAAAGAGAGATCAGATTCCTCTGATACTGATACCCAAGAAAAGGAAAAAGGCAAATCTGGGACTGCAGAAACTGGCAATGAGGAGGCGAAAGGAAGGAAGCCAGCACTTTATTGATCGTGGGACTCCCTGCTGCACACTCTGCAAATCAGTAGAACAAACTGAGGCCTCAGCAATTCCTTTTCTTGTGTTTTTAAATGTACATACCCAAGAACAAGAGTTTTGGGGGATATTACCAGTATATTCAACAAAAGGGACAAAATAAAACACATTCAAATGTTGGCAAAAGTACGAATAAGAAGTCTTCATGAGATATTCCTCATAACCCCCCACCCCCAACCTTGTGCATTACCTGGTAGGCAAGAACTTAAGGATTCCAGGAAACTCCTAGGGACTCGAGTCCTAACCCTGAATAATGCTTAGACTTTATTTGTTTCAAGGTGACAGAAAACAGTACTGATGAGTGCCTATTTGTTTTGTGCATCCATTCTAAAGAATTAAGTCCAAATTCTGTACTGATTATATTAAAATATTACATTACTAATTTCAGAATATTATAGCCAGGTGCCTCATTTTTTGTGCCTCAGTGACTATCTGGTTTCCCAGCCTTTGAAGACTTTTTAAAAGGCAGAGAGCTGCATATCATCGATCCTGAGATAACCTTTACAAGTCAGTCCCTCACACAAGCCTCCTCTCTGGTAGACAGATGCATCATGGAGAATTTGGCAAGGTTCAATCAATAACTGAAGTAATGCAAGTAATGACACCAGTGTGAATACTGCTGGCTTAGATATTTCCTGTTTTTCAGAAGGAACAAGTACCCACTATTCCTGTCATTTTAAAGGAAAGAAACAAGGACCATTATTTCCTTGGCTTAATATTAATATTAAATGGATGCCCACAGAATGTTGTCAATGAAAATCTGTGTTTAAAGCGTTAATATATTCTAAACGCCTAGCCCAGAGTTTTCTTAAGAATCATCTCTTAAAATCATGAAGTTTATGACAGCATTTCTAAATATCCTCCTTAGGGATTTTGGGATGGGAGTGAGGAAAGCCCAACATGTTATCTGATATGCCTTTAATGTGGCTACTGACAAGCTAATAAATTAATGGAGATCCATTTTATATATGCATCATTCTCATTGACTGGACAGGGCTCACAGACTTCTCACTGTTGAATGGAAGTTGGGAAGGAAGAGTGTGTGTTATTATAAATGCTTGGCCTACAGGGGGCTGGCCTCAGTCACATGCCAATGTTATTTTTATACTTTTCAAAGTCATAAGAGTGGTTTTTTTCCATGAGGGATTTTTAATTTCTTTGTGGTTAGAAAATCAACTTGCAAGGTGGTCAAAAAAATATTAAATTCTCAAAGAAAGCTGTCATATAAAACTGGGTCATCATTTTAAATTGATAAAAAGTTGCATTTTTTTTCTTTTAGAAGATAACTTTTTGGAGATAAACAGCTAAAAATTTCCAAGTTGGCAGGAGGGTTTTCTTGGATCTGTTTTATTTCAAACATGGCTGGCATGGAATACATAAACAAACAAAAACAAATAACTAAATCTGCTTATCCTAAGCGGATGGGCAAAAGAGATGGTAGAGAAACAAGAACAGATGATTGGCAAGGTGACCTAGTATGTACCTGGAAACTTTTTACCCAATTGTGGCTTGCAAATCAGCAGCATGAGCACCAACAGGATACTTGTTAGAAATGCAGAATCTCAGGGCCTACACAACACCTACTGAATCAAAATCTGCATTTTAACAAGATCCCCAAGTGTTTTGTCTGCACATTAGATTTGTGAACATTTAATTCTACAGTTAGTGCTGTCTGCAGAGAAGAGCAAATATTTTCATGCGGTATATAGATTGAACTCCTTACTGCCTGAAAAATATCCAGTAGGAGAAAGAGAGAGATTCCCAGGTAAACTTGTGACAACAGCAGGTAGTTTGCATGGCACAGTTTGAAGCAGAGCTGATCTCTTTTTCTGGCTGGCACAGATCTGTGCAGTGGCTATCAGTGGCACACAGGACTATAGGCACACAGTGCAGACAGTTACTTCTTTGTCTCTTTTCATGTGTAAACATCAAACAACTAATAGCACAGAACCTGACAATCTCTGTTAAGTAACCTAAAAACCCAAGTCCTCTTGTAACTCTGAGCATAATCAGTAAATAACAGTTAGAAAAAGAAAAAAATAAGATAAGGAACCAAATTGTACAGGTGCTTCTCCTTAACCAAAAACTTTGTTCTCAAGTTTCACCAGTATTTCACTGAACATTATCAGCACCAAACCACATTTTAAGAGAAATAGGAATTAATAGTTATCGGACATCTACTATATTCTGGGACCAACCCTAGCTAAGCTTTAAATAGTTTGTTTCTTTTTTTTATTCCTTTTAACTCTCATAGCAACCCAAATTAGGAATGAATTCTCATTTCCATTTCACTAATGAGGAAATTGTGGCTTAGCAAGGATAAGATAATTGCTCAAGCTCACAAAACCAGTAAGCGAAAGAGCTGGGATTTAAAATTAATTTGGTCTGACTATGAAGCCTCTCCCAACCACACATACTGCTAGGTATAGTCATTGTATGAGTAAGTTAAATATTTAGTAATGTATGTACAGTTATTAAGATGCCCTGATTTGGAAAAAGCCCAACATTTCTTTTGCTGTTGTATAGTCTTGAATTAAAAGAAAAATGTTGTGTATTGTTAAAAGTAGATATCTAAACTGGGTGGGCCCCAAATGATAATGTTAGTAAAAATTCCAGCACCTACAGTCAGCAGAACATCAGAGAGGGGATCTCCATTATAGCATTCTGCCTGAACGGGGCTTTCCTGCAGCCGGGTATGCCCACTGTCACTTACAGAAGTGTGATCTCCAACCCAGTTCCAAAGGACCGTTGTCATTCACTGCATCAATGTTACCCTCTTTTCATCTTGAATTGTCAGGAGAATTCCCTTGATGATATAGCAAATGGAACTCTAAAGATCATCATCATGTAGATTACACATAGAGTATGTGTAATCCACATAAAGTATGTATTGGCCCAAGAAATAGTTAATAATTTTAAGGTGCTGAAAAGTTTGTGATTGTGTGTGCATGGCAAACACATGCATGAACACATTTATGCACATGCCCTGGTTGAAAGTTTGAATGACCATAAAACCTCTGACATTATTAACACAAATGACCAGGAAAGGTGGTTCTGGGCTTTCTGCTTTCACTTCAGTCAGAACAGTTTAGCTTTTATCTGTTTAATATATTGGGATCCCATGTAAAATGTGTTGCTGTTATACAATGGGTTCTAATGCTTAAAAAAAACTTGAAAATTATTGAGTTAATGAAACGCCTCACTTCATGGATGAGGAAACAGAAGGATTCAGAACCTTTGACCACTTCAGATGTACCTGCTGTATGCTAGACAATGTGCCAGAGATTTCCAAGGATGTCTCATTTCTTTGACCATATGCTAAGAAAGTAAGTCAGATAGAGATGAATTACTTTGTCCAGGTCCTACAGGAGTCAAGAGAGACCAAAGGCTAGAGGCCAGGATTATTAACCACCAAATGCTATGCTTTTCCCAGAATATCTATTGCTGGCACAAAGATAAGACACTTTTATCTTCCCATCTTATTCCCAGGTTGGATCATTGAACTCTGTTTTCATATTCTGTTTTCTTTACATAAAGGTTACAGTACTAACTGACAACCCATATTATATACATATCCTGAGCTGGTTTTCAATATTAAGTATAGATGATGCATGGAGCCACATTTGCCTGTATTTCACCCTTCTGGCCAAGAACACCAATTAACAGGATGGTTAGTTGGTATTCAAGATTCCATCTTGATTATAAAACATTTTCATTTTATCCAAGTATGATGTAGAGATATACGATGAGGTAGCAAGTTCTTATTATTTCAGTAGATCTTAACCCATAATAAAATGGGTGATAAAATGTATCTATCTTCTTGTGTTACATGTAAGCAGAAGAAGTGATTCTTCTTCATACAGTTAAAACATTAAATACAAAGCTACTTAGCTCATTCACTTCACAAATGGGAAATAAATCAAAATATCATGTGATTGAACTTCAAATATAGCCTTAAACTTGACCCATGAACCTGATGTCACAATGGATTGTCTCTTCACACTACATTTTTCCATAAATTTTTTCCCACTTAAATCACAACAGAATCAAGGCAAGAAGAGAGGGAAAGTGTCCTAGTTGGCCACCACTTGTTTTAACAATCAATAAATTCTGATATACAATTTAAAGAGGGAGTGTGATCCACTCTGTAGTAGAGTGAACAGCGACCAAATTAATTATAATCTATTAAATTCCTGGCACATTTTCCTTCCTTTGGTGGCAGCTTGCAGTTTAAAGGGGTAAGATAAGAGAGAAGGAAATCAAAAGAAAAGGAAAAAGGATTCTTTAGTAGATAAAATAGTGAACATTTTAGGGTTTCTTTTATTTGAAGTTTCAGAAGATGGGGCACTTTTGGTACCCCAAATTTCTGGTTGGTTGACTAAATTCTAATTGCTTAACATAGTGAATGCACCAGGATTAGAAGTATACCTGTGGGCTAATATATTACAGGTTATATTTTTATATATCAGAATAAGAATATACTGTATTCTCATATATCAGAATATCCTTGTATTCTGACCAGGGGAGAAAGGGAAAAGAAGATACAAGAGCAAAGATAATTACAATCAATGAGATTTAGAAAAATAAGCAATGAGTAGCTCTTCATTTCCTGAAAAATAACCAAAGTTCAGCAACTAAAATTTTAATTCGACCCTTTCTCTATAATGACATGACAAAACATTTTCTGATTCATAGAAGTTTCCAGTGGCAGCAGTAATTGCTATTCCAAGAAAAAATAGAGAATTCTGAAGATAACATTTTTCTTTATTTTTTATTCACATTTTTAGTAGGAAAGCTATGCAGAAGTTAGACTAAGTAGGAATACATAACTAATGTAATAGATGCCAATGAACTTCTAAGTTCATTAGAATTTTATAAATTTGCCAATATTTGTCAGTGGGCTATATTGCCTGAAGTGTCTGATGTTTCCTAAATGAAAAATAGATTCTCAGAGGACTTTTAGTTACTCCTCAGCCATTAGAGAAATATGGAATTATGAAATGCTCTGGTGGGAAGGAACCTTCAACATCATCTAATCCAATGTCCTTGTTGTCACATTATAACTAAAACCCAGAGAAGTTAGGTAACTTGCCTGAGGCTAAACAGTATCAGTCTTAAAACTTCTGTTCTTTTTCTACCTTGTCCTCTGTTTTATGCTTTATTACATGAGTGATTTATAAAAAGTTAGAGTTTGAAAAAATAGTAAAGATTATTTTCTCACTGTTTCCTCTCCAATATGTAGCTACCAAGAATTTGCTTGAACCCTTTAATGACAAGAAATTCACTCTCAGATGATTCCAGGGCAGTTTTTACTAACACGTTGAATAATTTCTGAAAGATTCTTAACTTTTCGTTAAATATGAGGGCATTATAAAAAGTAATTAGTTGACCCATTGCCAAATCATTTTTCACTTTTTGATTAAGGTAGGAACAGAAGTGGTAAACATTATGATTAATACTATAAAATTAGAGAATCCCATGGAGCAAATCATGTTTAATAATGCATTAAAAGGACACTCATCAACCAGCAAGAGTTCAGGTACTGTCCTAAAGAATGATTGGGCACTAGAGAAAAAGGGGAGAAGTTAACGGGATTATTTAATGTCCCAAATTTTTCTTATTCCTATTCAATATTACCAGTTTCTGTCTCTCTCCTAATTGAACTATGGAAGGAGCAACTGCATTGGCAATAGATCAATATCTAATTTTGAAAAGTTAATTTTTTAAGAGAAACTTGGGTTCTTTTAGGGAAAAAAGAAATAATGATATATAATGAAAAATACTGTAACTATGCTGGCAAATTTTCTGTGTAGAATTCCAACAGAATCCATCAATTATAGTAAATGACCAATAAAAATGTTCAATCAAAAACTCATTTTAAGATACATTGTTAATGAACTGTATATAATGACGCTTAATCAAAACTTGACAGGATTGCACAGGAGAAAAGTTCCATAGAACCTCAGAAACACTATTGTTCTGAAAAAAGATAGCCATAAAACTAAACAATTAATAGCCTGCAGTCATGTGGAACTCTCTGGGGAAACTCACTTTCATAACAAACTCTATTGTTTTTCAAAACACAGGAATTGTGTTTCATAATAGCACTAATGTCATAAGCAAGAAGACATCATTTTTCAGGCTCTTTTTATTTGACATGGAGCTTTTCATGTTTTTTTTTTCCGCACTAAAGTATAACTAAGAAGCAAAATCAGTAAATGAAGCTGCTGACCACAAAGATGGAAAAAATAAATTCTGCCTCTATTTCAGATCATTTACAATCTAGAAATGACCATGACATTTAAAAAAAAGAAAAAAAAAGTATTCCTATAGGAAGTTTGTGTCAAATAAATCTATGTGGAGCATTTATCTTTTCCTGGGATCATAGGTAACATAGGATACTTTAAAATCTTGAGATACAGAGCCCTCAAGGTACAAATGAACATACAAATGAAAAGTTTAGAATAAGATGCATGGGAAATTGTGAAAGCCATTTTGTTAAATGAAACATTTACCTAATCAGCTATGTTAAAATTAGTATGTGATTTTAAATACTTGTCAACTCTCAGACTTCAATGTGCCTGTCATTATAACAACACTATGCATTTAATATACATGCAGCCAATATGTGGACCCTAAAATATAATTCTATGCAAGTTTTTTTGACAGAAAAATGAGATAGTTAAGGTATACTTGCTAAAAGCATATTGGGAAGCATGAGATCCATTTATGAAGGTTATCAATCATAAATCAGTGTTGCAGCATTTTATAGCTATCAATTTGGGCCAAGATCATTGTCTAAAGTGCTAACATATAGTTTATTTTTCATAAAAATGCATACTGAGCATTAGAGACCTATTTCATAAATATGCAAATTAAATGTATTCATGTCCTCTCTTTCAGCTCTAGTCAAACTCAGAAATAAGGACATAGTATAACCAATGTATATTTTCAAACCAATCGGCTCCATCAGAGTCCCATGGAAGTTAGTAGTCAACAACTCCCCCTATAAATCAGGTGGCTCCTTGACCCAGCTGACAGGAAAATCATAGATGAAAAATGGAAAAATCTTGTATTTTCCCATTAAGCCCCGTAAGCAACGTGGTTGCCGTCAATCTCAGATTGGGTAGTCATGAAAACATTAATACTGGGCATGAGCAAGAGCTTATTCATAAAGACTCTACATTGAGAGCATAAAACCATGGACAAAGCCAATTCCAGTGACTAAGTTTGGTCAAAAAACAAACAAAATTGAAAACAAAAAAGTTAGAATCTGTGATTCCCTCCAGGCAGATCCTGATACACACACACACACGCACATGCACACACACACACACACACACACACACACAGAGGGATGGGCAAAAGTAGGTTTACATTTGTTATACAGAAAGAGACATGCAGATTATGATACTATAGTAGCTTTATTAACTCAAAAGAACATCACATTTCAACTGTAAACCTACGTTTGCACACCTATGTATATTCCTAAATTTATATATAAAGTATAGTATATTTATACATAATTTAGGCTTAAACAAAAGGAGGCAAGTGGGGTCCAAAAAGATTGGTCATAGCTATACTATAGTGAGAACTAGAGAAGGGAGCAAGGCACAAACCCAGAAAGACAAGCTAAAGTAATGAAGACTTAGTGCTGAACTTCACCTTTTAGTGAGGCCCTTGTTACTTCCAAGCAGTTCCACACAGGGAAGGCCATTTCTAATCAATCTACAAGGAAAAGGATAAGGGTCCCTATAAAGGCTTGATGTTCCCTGCAGATGCCCTCTACAAGTAGAGTAAGCTCAGGTTTTAGTAAATCTTTTTGGACTGGAGAGTAAATCAGTTAGGGTCTGAACAGGAGACAGAAACTACACCAGGTCTTCTTTCCTGATCTTCAAGTTAACTGGAGTTATCTCCATTTGAGACAAGAAGCTTCATGGAATAAAAGGAATCAAAATTAAGATTAGAAAAACAGTCTAGAGAACAAAAATACAGTACAAATCTTGAAACAGTAGAGAAATTAATTGCTACATGACATTGGGGATAAATAGAAATGACTCTGGAAGAAGACACACCACAGGCAGAATAGAAATACCGATGTTCCTCAGTTTGGGAATGGGTTACGTCCTGATAAACACATCGTGTGTTGAAAATATCATGTCAAAACACATGTAATACTATACTGTTGAGTATCAGTGGCTTTCCCTCATGATCACATGGCCAACTGGGAGCTGGGGCTCACTGCCTCTGCCCAAAATTATTGAGAGAGTATCATACACATGTAGCTGGCCTGGGGAAAAATAAAAATTCAAAAAAGTATGGTTCATACTGAATGCATATTGCCTTCACACCATTGCAAAGCTGAAAAATCTGAAGTCGAACGACAGGGACCGTCTATACTTGCAGTGGCCAGGGAGAGAGTTTCTGTGCCTGAGGCACCTTGCTCCCTTCAGCCTACACTGAGCCCAGCTAGGTCTGTACTTAACAGCTCCCCATTTGCAGTCTCCCAGTGACTGACGCCTGTGTGTATAGAACCCACCAGTTTCCCTTACTTACTGAATAACTGCCTGTGAATTAAGATGCAAAGAGTGTATGAAAATGTGTAGAAGTTATGCCCCAGTTCCAAATTTCAATAACATTAAAACATATGACTAAGCAATAATTTTCAAAGGAATTTGGACATTAGGGGCCAAAATAAGGCAGGTATATTAGCACTGCTGGTACATATTCAAATGTTTAAATTAATTCATTGGAAAGCACTAATACTGGACTCCTAAAGTCTTCTGGAAATGAGCAGAGTCATTGGTAAAAGAATGGCAGCCTTTCCCAGCACCAGTTCATCGATTCTGAATCTCATGAGTGACCAAGGGTAATACTGGTTAATGAAGGGTGATAGCCTGAACTACCAAATCAGCTTAGGCTTAATTATACATCCCACAAGCAAGGAAACATCAAAGAGGACAGATGTGGAGTGGCAGTTCCCATCTGAGCTATTACAAACTTAAAGACACACATTAGTTCTCTCCTCCCTAGCCCAGGCTTGTCTTCTGGAATATTATTCTAGAACCCCTGGAGCACTATTATAGCCTAAATAACTCAGGATTCTGGAAAGGAACAGCTGGAAGGAAGACAGAAGCTTATAGTTCCTGAGTCAACATAGATATCTACGTGCAACTTAAGGAATTTCCACCAAGTTGGAAATTTTTTTTCAGGAAAGATTAGAAGGAGCTCCGAGAGAGAGAGATCCGGTAAGAGAAGAGAAAAGGTAGCAAATAGGAGGCTTCCCCAGGGCAGAGCTTTAAAATACTTAAGGTACCTATAAGACAAGCTTGTCAAAACACAGATTCTAATTAAGTGTGTTCTGGACACAGCCAGGGAATCTGCATTTCTAATGAGGTCCTAGGTAATGTTGGTGCTGCCATTTTGCAGACCACGTTTGAAAGATTAAGTCTCTAAAGGGCAGTGGTTCTCAACCAGAGGTGATTATCGTCTCCCCAGGTACATTTGGTGATGTCTGGAAACATTTTTGTTTGTTGTAACTGGGGAAGTGTTACTGGTATCTAGTGGGTAGTGGCCAGGGACGCCGCTAAATGTTCTGCAATGCACAGGACAGCCCGCACAGCAAAGGATTATCTGGCCCAAAATGTTGCAAAACCCTGCCAGAGAGAATTTCTTCCGCAGGATTTAGCTTCTGAGTGCTTTTCCCTTAGAAAATGGGTAGGATTGTGGTAAGTATTTAAATGAGAATTGTTCGTGGTCTCTCTGTGTCACTGTCATGTTCTTTAATTACCCAAGCCCTTCAGCAGACTTACATGCTCCCCTTCAACTCTGCTTGGTAGTATTCTAGAGGTAAGCAGAAAAAGGGAGAGTAAAGGAGGCAAGGACATTTTGCAGGTAAAACCAGCTCAGAGGAACTAAGTGAATAAACTGCTGACAGTAACAATGAGCAGTGGGGAAAAAAGAGGTTGACAAAGCAGAGGGTAGTCCACGAGTTCCCAGCAAAGGCAGAGGTGGCCCCAGCAGAAAGCGAGGGCTAGGACTAAGCATGCGCCTCAAAGGACAATTCAGCAATCCTGGTTCCAAACCTGCCATTCTTACCAACAGGGAATACTTATCTCACATAAGAAATAACTCTTTTTCCAAGATATGTATGATTTGGAATGCTAACATGAAGCATTGATGAGCAAGGTTATTAGTCAATACAGAGGGGTTTGATAAGGCCAGTGTCCATGGTCCATGGTGGCCCAGGTTAAATATTTTGAATGTGTACACACGTGTGTGGATATTTAGTAGTTTGATAAGAATGGGAGAGGCTGCCTGGAAGCAGCCCAGGAAATGGGGAAGGGGGTTTAATACTACCTGAGCTCTCTGGTGTATAGAAGGCACCAGAACATAACAGTCATTCATATCAAAGGACCTTTTACCTTACGGTTCCCAGTAGGGAGCAACATAATTTAGGATGGGCCAAGGATCCGTCAGGAAAGAAGTTCAGTAAACTTTACAGGATAGGCAGAGGAAGGTGAAAAGTTTATAATAAAAATATCCTAGAAAAGAAATTCCCTCATGTTGCCTCAAGCAAGGGTTTCTCATCTTGCAAGTGGCCCATTTAATAAATAAAGAACACCTTAACCATTTGCTTCAGAAATAGACAATGTAGAGCTATATTTCCTGCCATACTAAACTAGAACAACAGGTAGTCAGCCCTTGGACTCCTCCAAGACAAACAAGAATAAATTGCTTTTCAATTCTCATCTTGGAGAACCAGACAGGAGGTGTGATAAATATGCTTCACTCCACTGAGGATATAAATTGGAAAAGAAATTTTCAATAAACAAGTTATAATTAATAAAGAATGGAATTTTGCATAAAGAAAAAGCCACTAGCTTCTGAACTTGGTGTCTATAATGTCACCCTTTTTAAAGCTGGGTTTTAAAAATGAAGGTTTGAGACAAAACTGAGGTAGCCCTAGGCCTTCCAAAGTGGCAGGTGAGCAAACAAAACTCACCTTAGGAAACCAGTCACTGCCCTTTCAACCTGCTATCCCGGACAACACCAGGTTCAGAACCTCATCCATTTATACATTCTTGTTCACTTGACACTCCTTTGTGTAGGGTGTGTCTATTTTACCTTGGCTCTCTCTTTTTCCTGATTTTCAGGCAAGCTATCTCTGACCACATTTCCTTGACATTTAGCAAGTTTTGAGCTCTGATTTCTTGGATGACTCCAACCTACCCACAGCACTGAGGAGAAGCTACTTCTGAAACAAAGTAGTTGTATGGGAACTCAAAAAGAACTAAACCCATCCTTCTTTTATTCCTTTCTTATGTCACAAATGATGTGCATTTTGCTTCAGGGAACTTAGGAGGCACTGCAGAAATGAATGAATGAGAGAATGGCCAAGTAAATTGTCTGTACTTGACAGCATTTGCCACTGAGTGTTTAATTATAACATTATCAGTAAAAACAAATGGCTAACTATTCTAACTATCCAAGTGCTATTCTAAATCCTTTTATTCTCCTTTATCATTAGTATCTCTTTACGGATGAGAAAACAGGTACAGAGCAGTTAGTGACTTGCCCAAGGTCAATAATTAGGTGGCACTGATAATAACTAACATTTATGTAGTACTTGTAATGCACTATATCCTGTGCTAGATGTTGAGGATGCCTCTACCCTCCTAGAGCTTAGAGTCAGCCTGCTGCATAGAGCACAGAAGCACTGCTGTATCTCTAATTTAGAGTTGTTCAAACAGTGAGCCACAACTAATATCATATATAGAAGGAGAAAAGGAAGGAGGAGGGGAGGAAGAAAGGAACGAAGGAAAGAAGGAGAGGGAAGAGGAGGGGAGGGAGAAATGCATGGAAGAAATGGAATGAAACAATGAAAAAATTAAGGAGCATTGTACATAGCTAGTATAATTATTATTTCATGAAATCTTGTTTCAAGTTTGTGTGTCTGTGTGTCTGTGTGTGTGTCTGTGTGTGTGTGTGTGATGTATCTTGGTGTCAAGTGTGCTAAGTGTAGGTTACAGTCAGAAAATGTGGAAGACACGGCCCTAATAAATTTCACAATGTCTGCGTTATCCTCCTGAGGTAACTGTGGCGATACTGTTGACACACAGGGTGTTCAGTTTGTCCAAGGAGCCTTTTGTGCTTAAAATACACATTTTTTAATTTTTTAATTTTTTTAAAGATTTTTTTATTTATTTTTAGAATGGGGAAGAGAGGGAGAAAGAGAAGGAGAGAAACATCAATGTGTGGTTGTGTCTCACAAGCCCCCTACTAGGGACCTGGCCTGCAACCCAAGCATGTGCCCTGACTAGGAATTGAACCAGCGACCCTTTCTATTGCAGGCCACCATTCAATCCACTGAGCTACACCAGCCAGGGCAAATCCACATTTTTATGGGGGAAAAATTGTGATTCCTTCCCACATTTTGCCCCAGTTCCCACATTCAAGTAGTCATCTAAAAACTGCATTGTTGACCAGATTTAAAAGACTTGTCATCACCCTCTAGAAACCTACCCTCAAAGCAGACATTTAGATGTGACGTTCGGGAGGCTATCAGACTGCTCTGACAGAAAACAGTGGGTCCTCTTTACCAGCTTGTGTTTCAGTTCCAAGCCTGCTGGGCTCACTCTTGATTTATTCTGTGCATGAAACATGCATATGACTTTAATAGGTTTGTGTGTTTCATATCAAGAGATGCAGGGAGGAAAAGAAGTATATTTTGAAGTGTGGTAGCTTTCACAGGAGGCACATTTGTCATAGACATAGGTCTTATCCATAACTCATTACAAAGCCAGCATGCTTTTGTTGTCACCACTGCTACTATTCTGTAGCAAATTCTTCGAAATGGTATCCCTTTCTACTTCTGGCTCAGTGTTCAGGAAGACAAAATAATGTCTCTCTGTTGCCTTAATTGTTTTTTTTGTTTTGTTTTGTTTTGTTTTGTTTTATAGACCTATTTAAATCCATGTCAGGGCTACTTTTGTTAGGCATTGCCTTCTTTCCCTCCCAAGGTTGTCATAGTGTATTATTTACCCACAGTAACCAAGGGTGATGATTATTTTCAATTCCAGAACTCATCACTTCTGCTCCTTCATTTTTTAACCATTACTTTTTATTCTTTCTGTACCCTGCAGCATCTTATGAAATATAAAATATAATGAAACATTCAGACATTTGACATTCTCCTTAAGCCACAGTGTACACACGCTTTAGCTTTCATTTCATTAGTTACCTCTGCTCTCCGACAACATTCTCAGAATCACAAAGCAGACCCACCTGCACTTGCTGGTTGGCAGGGGCAACCTATTTTCATCATTGTCATCACCATCAACACCATCATCATCATCATCATTCTACTTCCCCTTCCACAGAGGAGTACACAAAAGCCAGATTAGCTGTGCTCACAGCCACTATTGTGAACCCTACCTCATTCACTCCTGGTTCCAGGTCAGCCGTAGACAGGGGAGGAGAGATATAGACAGGATGTGGAAAGTTGAAGGCACCCAGCTGCCAGGAACTCGTAATGCGTTTATGTTCTTTCTCTCTGTTCCATGCTACAACTTCTAGAATTTTCCCGGAAATGAATGATTTCATAGCAAAATTAGTGTGCTTGCACATGATAGTCATCAAATATACAAATAAGTGGTAAAAAATTAAAATGGAAACGTTCTCAATTTATGTCCTTGCAACAAACTCATAAACTGGAACTTAGAGATATTTGTCCCCACACAGAAAGCCAAGTCTGGGTCCTTCTCAGCCCATAATCTGTAGAAATTCATCCCAGGCTTCTGTAGAGATAAGGTAATTTCTCAGAGGCAGGATGGTATATAATAAAGAAGAAATATCAGGAGCCAGGGGACCCCCATGCAAAGGATCATTTCTGCTACTGAATTGTTATTTCACCTTGAAGACTTTCAAAGGTCTCCTGCACGTAATGAAGAACAGACTTTCCACTGAGATGCTAGGATCTCATCGACGATCCTGTGGGTCCTGGGCCTCACGCTTGACTTTCAGCCACAGTGCAAATGTTTGCAGAGCCTAAGCTGGTATGCACCACTGCCCTTGTCTCGCAGCTTTCTCCTGCCTTCTCAGAGAAGAAAAGCCTTACTTTATTTCCTGCATTCCTGGCCCATCTGCAGGTATCAGGGATTTCCCAGTAGCCTCAACTATGCTCAACATTTAATGCGGCACTGCCAGGAGACCTTCAAGCATTTTCTCCTTCAGGGTGGCTTGAGGTTGCCATGGAGGACTCTACAGCAGGTGTTTCCCTTCAAGACTGGCCATTCATGTCATTTAGGTCAGGATGGGGTTTTAATGTTCACCCTTGTCATTTGTAGGATCTGTATCTCCCATCATATGGTCCTTTGTTACCTGAGAGAACTCACTATTTTAAAGCTCAAGCAAATTTGTTCATTATTTTTTTTTTCTAGCCAGAGTTGAGTGGTAACACAGAGCCTTTCTCCAGGATTTTTCAACCAGGCATCTTAAGATTCAGAAACAGTGAGGAGCCTTTCCCCTGCCCCACCCCCACCCCTACTGTGGTACAGCTGAATCAATGAGAGAAATTGAGGCCAGAGCTAGAGAGAGACTGGAGCAAGAGCAAAAGAGCAGAGCAAGAACAAGTGGGAGAGAAAGAAAAAGAGAAACAGACAGAGAGAAAGTGTGCCCTGCCTGGTTTGAATTTCACTGTTAACCCTCCCATTGGTCACATGCAATAGCTCAAACTTTCTTTCAATAAATTCCTCTTTTGCCTAAGAAGGTACTACTGGGGTCTGCTACATGCAACAAAAAGAATCCTGAGCAAAACAGGGTCAGAAGAGACCCTGGACTCATCTAGTCTAAACAGCCACGCAAGGCTTAGATTTCCTCTACAGTGTGTTACTTTCAGTGGGTGCCCAGCCACTCACTAAGGCAACACTTTCCACCATCTCTAGCCATTATTATTAAGTCATTATTCCGAATTGAAGCCTTTCCCATGGTACTTTCTTCTTCTTATCCCATGAACTACTCCTCAGACAGAACAAATATACCTTCCAAATGGCAATTCTTTAACTATTCCAAGGCAGGTAAAATGGCATTTCTTCCTCAAAGTGTTGACTTTTGGTTTTTTCACAAGCTCTAAATATCCAATTTCTTTCTTTCTGAGATGATGTCTTTAAATCCCTTCCTGATAATAGTTTTCTGACTACCCGATGTTATGGGGCCCAGAGCTATACATAATACTCCAAGTAGTGTCTGAGCAGGGTGGAAGGCAGCGGAATCCTCTCCTCCCTGACTCCAGGACTACGCTTTTAGCAAAAGTTGGCACTCACTTTGTGGACTTATTATTGACTAACCTCCCTAATGGCTTATGCTACAGATCTCTCCACATCTCCTCAGCTGTGTGCTTATGAAGTTGCTTTTTAGATCCAAATGTAAGATTAAATACACTGTCCCTAGAAATGTAATCTCAAATTCAGTGAATCAAAAATTGAAGAAGATGATGAAAAAGTTCTAGAGAAGATGGTGATGGTTGCATAATAACATAAATGTATTTAATGACACTGAACTGTACACTTAAAAATGGTCAAAAGGGTAATGTTACTTATATTATGAATATTTTACCAAAATAAAAACCTGAGAAAACTTGAATATGGACTGGATATTATGACCTAGGGAATTATTGTTAATAATTTTCTTTGGTGTGATCAGTAGTAATAGACGTATATTGGCGAATATATTTTTAGGAGACATGGGAGCACTTAGCAGTCAAATTTCATAAGGTCTGCAACTTCCTTTCAAATGACTAAAAATATAGATATTTAGAAAGATAGGTAAAGAAAACTGATAGAAATGTTAACAGTTGTTTAACCTAAGTACTCAGTATGTGGTTTCCATTATAGTATTCTTTCAAACTTCTTTATGTATGGGAGGTTTTTTCTTATTAAAAGGTTGGAGAAAATTCAACCCAGTATTTTAGTTTGTTAATATGCTCACCAACCTTTCGGCCCCTCTCCCTTCAGTCCTGCATCTCAGGCAGTGGGAGCAGACTGGCAGCGGCCTGCACTGCTGTGGGCTCTTCACCTCCCTTGCCTGAGAACCCTCCCTCCTCACCGCTTCCTCAGCTTCACAGCCAATTCCTACAGTCCTTCTTAGGAAAACTCTCCCTAGCCCTGGGCATTTGTGCCAAGTCCTTGCATTTATCATCCTATATGATAATTTTCTATAGAACCCAAGTATTTGCCACCCAAAAGTCCCCAAGCCCTCGGTCCCTCTGGATCACCACTCTCTTCCTTTAATCCCTAAATAAGACAGCTCAGCTTGCCTGGGAAGCTGCAAGCAGTCTCTCTCCCGGTTATTTGCTTGCATTTCCAAGGGGCTGATGCTCCTGCCACTCACTCAAATTTTCTGCTCCTTTTCACCACCCTGCCTCCTAGAGCTACCCTTTCTCTCTCCAGCATTTTACCGCAAAAGAGTCATTTGTCTTTCTCCTGCACTCCTCCAGCTTACCAGGAATATAAGGCTGTTTTCTATAACATGCTTTTCAGAATAATGGCATAATAATGGGGGAATAATTGCAGCCCATGGCAAGAAGTATAACACTACATTCATGTGCTTTAACACCTCTTTGTCAGTGGAACTTTAGTTAGCCCTGTCTCTCCAGAGCCCCACCTCTTGCCTGATGACTGCTCCTCTGGTGGGTCTCTACCTCCCAAACCCTTCCTCCTCCTCTCTCTACTTTATTCTGAGTCCTGGGAACCAATATGAAAACCCAAAATTCCTGACATTGTGTTAACCAGGTCAGTTTTTCTCTTCCGTCCAAATCTTCCCCATTATATTCTCCCTAAGAGACCTTGTGTTTTTGACTTAAAAACAGCCTATTCTAGTATTTTCTTAAACAAGGATTTCCCCCCTCCCTAAAAGAAGCTCTGCTGGTTCAAACTTTCCCTAGCACTACTTTGTTTTCTCCACTATAAAACAAGAAGATCTCTGAGGGCCAGAACTCTTGCTTGAATCACCTGCACCTAGGACAGTGATGGATGCATGATAGATACTTGGTATATGTCTGATCAAGGAAAGAAGGGAGGAAGCATAAAGAAAGCAGAGAAGTACATCTCTGATTGTGAATGATAAGATTGTAAGAACTTTTCCTGCACTTCCAAAATTGTATGGTGCTACTTTAAACGTTTCCATTGAGGCCACTGGGATACTTGAGCTTCTACCATGTCCTTTCTGCCTCATGCTGTCAGTCTTACAGGCGTAGGACCCTGGGGGTGGGGGGTGGGCAGTGCGGTCCCGGGCTGCATATGACTGGAGGTGGGAGCAATTCTAACTCTACAGTGTTAAATATTTGGAATCCCACTTGTTCACAGATGTAACCCACATTCTCTAATATTTGTTTGATTAACAACCGAGTTCATATTTTAGTTACATGCTAATAAATACCAATTTTATCAGGTAATAAAGTTGATACTTTGGTGACATTCACTAATATCACTATGATCAGTAATAAATTAGATATTCTGGTCTTAAAAAAAAAGTTGCTCTTCAGCAAATGGCTTCCCACTATACTAAGAATCAAACCCAAATTCTGTGCTCTGCTATGGCCCACATGATCACGGCTTGTCTTTCTCTCCAATTGGCATCTCCTTTCCCTCTTCCCTCCCTCACCTTACTCCTCCTCCATCCCCCACTCTTTCTGTCCCAGGGACCTCCCCAAGCTTTTTGGCGCTTTAGACCCCTGAATTTGTTCCTCCTTCAGCTGTTCCCAAGTACCACCCCCAGCTGACTCCTTGTCTTTGGGGTCTCAGCTCAAAGGTCACCACCCCAGAAGAGTCTTTCATAATCAACCGAGCCTCATGCCACCTTGTGACTTTTTTAAAGTCACATCGTTCTTTTATTTCCTGTGTCACACATATCATGACCTAAAATTATCGTTTTGTGTGTTTAATAACTTCTTCTTAGTTTCTACTCCTTGTTCACCACCAATGGAATGTCAGCTCCATGAGAACAGAAACTTTTTCTAATTCACTTCTGGATTTCCCACACTAGAACAGTACCTAATAGAAGTACTTAATAAATATTTCTAGAATGAATTTAGAAATAAAGGGATCGAAGACTAGTATAAGTGTTTGCATAATGTTCTCATAGTTTAAGGCATTAGGAATTCCAGGTCAACTTGGAAAAACTATGTCCGTGTGTCTGCTGTAGAAGCAGCTCATTTACATACTTTAGTCGTGAGAGCCAGAGAAGTCGAACTGATGGAAACAAGGTGGTTGCCAGGGGCATGGGTAGGAATAAAATGGGGAGTCATTGTTCAATGAGCATAGAATTTCAGTTTTGCAAGATGAGGAAGTTCTGGAGATCTATTTTGCAACAATGTGAATATATTTATTACTACTAAACAGTACATGTAAAAATGGTTAGGATGCTAAATTTTATGTCTATTTTATCACAATAAAAAAAGGCAAGTAAATTGCTTTTAATTCCAGGCAGCATTCCCTAAAATTCCTACCTTCCTACCATTTGCAGCATCTCATTTTTGTTTTCCCTTTAATCTCTAGGAAGTAAATGACTCTCACCGTCCACCAGGCAAACGTCTGACTTCAGAAGCCTCCTCCCCACTACTTCCACTACTTGCGCCATTATTTTAACAGTGCAGTACACTGTTTCACCTGGGAGTCATCTATCACACATTGGTTTAGGATTAACCTGTTCGATCACTGCTTCTTCATTCTCCATTCCTCTTATATTCCTTTATTCCTCTGTGGAGCCTCACTCTGCTGAGCACCTGGGCAAACAGCCTTCTTCCTATTTGCATTCTACTTCCACCCACAGCCAAACCTTCTCCAAGCTGCACTCTAAACACAAAACATCCACCCCATCTACACTCATCTACTTTTCTCCCTCTGCTGACTTAAATGGCTCATAAAAACCTACTTTTCATAAAGCCTTTCTAGGACAATGAATATTATGTACTTATAGTTTATTTTCTAATGTCTGCCAAAAAGAAGAATTTATGACATATATGATCAGCTGGGAAAAAATTACCCCTTGTATATACAAGACAAACTGTATCACACTACCTACTATACTTATCTCTCTGACTTAAGTAACTTAAAATTTTCAGTTAATTATATTATTAATATCAATTTATTTTTTACCAGTACCACTATAATCCCATATTAAACATTTTAGGAGACACTATGGAATAATAAATACCACTTATAAATATTTACCATGTATTAAGCACTTACAGTAGTGCTTACAGTAGTATACTTTATAAAGTATCCAGTTTTCACAATAACCCTTCAAATTTGGGGAAAATAATTAAAATGATTAATTATATATTTCCAAATATAAACAATGAAAAATTAAGCTTTATTCATATTTAAAAAACAAGTTAATACTAGTCTTTAGCTTCTGAAAAACATGAGTTCTGTCTTGCTCATCATTGTCTAGCATCAAGCATAAATAAATAAATAAATATATATATATATATATATATATATATATATATGGTAGATAAATGAGTAACTATGTGAGGAAAGTTGACAGATCCTAAAATTTGAATTAATTCAGCCCTCTAAGACATCGAAAGTAATGGTTTCTTTTCCTTTCTTTTCAGAAGTAAATGACATCCTGATCCTTTCCATTATCAAATTAATTACTGCTTTTACTCAATTTTACATTACTATTATTAAACGCCTTTAATTTTACAGATTCTGAATTGAGTTTAATGACTCAAAACGACAGACCTACAAGATAGGCAAGCTTCCAAAAGGTGGCAGTAGCGTGTCAGTCACATGACCCAGGCTGTTAGGCTTTAAACTACTAATTTCATTGACATAGAGATAAGTAAACATTTTCTTCTTTTGGCTCCAAAATAATATATTATAAAAATAATCGAACTTAAACAATATTCATTACATAGCAGAAAACATTTTAGATACACTTTGAAAGGGAAAAAATGTAAGGTGCACTTAGAGCTTTCTCACTATTTCTGACCCCTTCAGAAAGTCACAATCACTTCTCAGCAGTTTCTCTTGCAATGTGAAGCTTGTTCTAACAAAGTTTCCCTGAGCTGCTTGTTTGGTAGAAGTCTTAGTTTCCTCTTTTCTTCAGCCTAGTCACCTTTACTACACTTTGCATATACATGAACAATAAAAAAATTAAAAATAAAAGACAAAATAGAAAAAAAAAGAAAGAGACACCCCCGGTTTACCTTTCCAACTTCCTTTCTCTCAGTTTTCTTTGTTTGTTTGTTCATTTGTTTGTGTATTTTTGCACACTGCAGAATCAGAACAAAGGAAATAAGTGCACAGTACCATGGCGTTCTTGAGAGACTGTTTTTACCCAATTAGAAGAAAGCATTTATACTTCATTCCTGTTGGTTTTCTTCATCCCACCTGTCAAGATCCTGTCTCCTCAACCCACAGCGCACACAGCTCCCTGAAAGCACACAGGGGCAAGCATCTTGAGTGGTTGCCAAGGCAGAGTTCCATACTGGAAGTGACATTGGAAGTTCAGTGAAGTAAGTTTACTACTGAGCCAAGTTCAAGATCCATTACAGAAATGGAACAGGAAAAGTCAGTGTCAACAAAGACCCAGAGGAAAGAAAGATTGTGTCACTTTTAGGAAGCTGGAAATAGTTCAGAATATCTGGATGCACATAAGATATCTCTCAGCACCTACTAGTCCACAGGTCCTTATCAGTGAAATTACCAAGCCTCCGGTCTCTTGCTGCCTAGTCAGCGATGTTTTGTATCATGCAAACCTTTAACCTCCATAGACCAGAGCTGGTCAAACCAGGGGTGGCACTATCTCAATAATAGCCAATCTCCCTGATGACTAATGACAGGTGACCCATGGCTTGATATGGACTATAAACTGGACCAATAAGTTTCCTTTCTTAGAAATATGAACTAAGAACATTAGAAAATGACCAAGATATGGTGAGAATTAAAACTGAAATGTATGTGATGGGACATTTAAATGATAAAACTATGAAGAAGTGCACATTATTACTAAGGATGAAAGGTTAATTAAGAGAGAAAAAATGTAGCAGATATGCAAAGAGTGCAAAGCAGCCTCCTCTAAGTGCTTCCTTAAAATAAATTTTACTTTTAAAAATCTATCCTACAACTTTACTCTCCTAAACATTAACACAGGCTGTGCGGTTAACCGGACCGTGGCCTCCCTCACCGCTTTTGTCCTTTCACTACCGACATAGCACTGCCCTCAAGTGCATTTGCATTTCTCTTCTCATTCCAGGGTCCGAATGGGCCCATTTTACGGATTATAAAATTAAACACTAAATGGGCAAGTGAGTGGTTCAAGTGAATTTTTGGCAACCATTAAAACACATATTTTACTCTTTCAGCATTATTTGCTTCAGTGTGCCATGAATGAATTGCAGGGCTACACATTAAAAGCGATCAGATCCTACATGTGTACTGGCCACAGAGTTTTCACAGCCATTCCTGCTTTTCCTCCACATTTCAGGTGCACACTATAAATTATTTATATACCTAGAAGTATGGAACATTTTTAATATTTGGTTAATGACTTTCTAGTGTATGCCACTATTCTGATGCTTCCGTTCCACTGAGCTTAGTGAATGTGACATTATTAAATTGTATTGGCAACATGAAACTACATTCTTAAAGTTGTGTGCTTTGGAATATTTTATTTTAATAAAGTTTTGCAATAGAAACCTTCTCCACCCACGTTCTTTCTCATAAAAAAAATTGCTCTAGGCCTTTAAATGAGGGCCAACTGAAAAATTAATCGTGATTGCTATAGTAGTGACAAAGTTGCTTTCAAATGTTTTTTAGTATTTAATTAAATATCCTTTGCTATATGTATCAAGTGCTCCAAGTGTGGTAGAAAGAGGAGGGATCTAAATAAGTACATATCTAGGTAAATTTCAAAATGGCAAAGGGTTAGTTAATTTATCAGATGTTGTTAATTGCTCTATTTTTATCTCCAGCTGTTGCTGTGGAAATACATACATAGCTAAAACACATACACATGTGAACACACAAACTCACAGTATTTTTTGTACTTAAACATTTATCTCCCTTCTCATTTTATTCAATATATATGAACTATTCCTCAGGAGTCTCATTGCTGTTGCTTTCAGATGTCTGTAAAAAGCAAAATATGCAGCTGATAAACCACAGTGAATCTTTTATAAGATAGCATATTCCACAAAACCCAGATTTTGTAAAAAAAAAAAAAGCATGTACCCATATATAACATGAGATTCCAAATAAGGTCTTAGTCAAATGACCTAATCAGAGAAAGTCTTTGTGAGTAGGCAGGATTTGGGTTACAGCATCTGTGTTTTCCAGGTGTGTCCATACTACACTTGAAGGTAACAAATAGGTGTAAAAAACATCCAGGCCCCTCCACTGCCCGCATTATGAGTTCTTTGTGACTGTGCAGGAGATGCATTAGCATGACACTGTGGCTACAGTACTGTGGGGGCGGGTGGTGTTGGGAGGGGACCAAAATCCCGCCTCTTAGAAATGATTGCATTACAGCTTTGGCTGACACTCTGGAGGCAGGAAGCTAATGGATAACATAATATGTTTGTAAATTTCCAAAACTTCATTAGCATTTAGAATCCTAAAGGGAGAAAGTTCTGGTGAAGAACCACCCATGTCCCTTCAGCTGTTCCTCTAGACTTTCAGGGAAGCTGCTGGTAAACTGGCCTCTTCTATGAGCACTTCTCAGTTCTCAGGAATCTGGGTGATAGTGCAATTCGAGTTATTACTGTTCGAGGAAAACCTGGCTAGTGCAGCCCAGCCAACCAAGCCAAAGATTGTTTTCCTGATACAGCTTGAGAACTCAGTAATATTTTAACCCGCAATTGCAGATAACCATTTACATGCCTCTTACTTGGGGGTCAGTAATGATTATGAGTTGGAGACTTAATTTGATTTTTCTTAACACTATAGCCTCCTGGCTATGGGGGCGAGAGTTGGGGAAGAAGGCAGGGTGGAGGATGGCTTGTTCTAAAAGCTAGAGAACGTTTGTAAGTTAAAGACAATAATAAAGCAGTGCTCGCTCTCTCACTCTTCCCCCCATCCCTCCGTCTCTCATCAGTTCTCATAGAATCTAAGGCTTCTATGAATGTTAACTTTTAAAGAAGTAAATTTTAATTCTATGTATTAAATATACATGTCACCAAATGGTCCCCCAGAACGATTATGCCACATGACACTCCTACCCGCAGGGTCTGAGAGAGCCTACCTCCCAGCGAGCTCCCCAGTTCTTTAACCAGGCTTTCCCCACCTTTGTCACTTTCAAAAATATATTTATATGTTTTAATGGAGTTCATTTCGCCATTGGCTTAAGTTATCCTATTAGTAAATCTAACCTTTTAGTGTTTATATTCATATGTTTCACAATAGTAAATCAATCTTGCATTCTTAGGATAAAATCTACAGGATGAAGATAAATGATTCTGTGAATACCCTGCCCCTGTCAGTTTGATCTCCTTTGATTTAAGATTTCAACATCTATGTTAATTAGGGAGATTGGTATCTGCCAGTCTTCAGTATCTGAGAACACAGAACACCCAGTGCCTGGAACACTTGGGGCCAAACATTTCTTAGCTATTAGGTGTACAGTGCGGTGCAGAAAAAATAAGAGGGGGTGTTTCATATGGTCAATAAATTGCAGAGACTTGTAATGCATTTTAGTATGCTACAGATCCTGAGATGTCCTGTACCAAAGAGCTCTATTAAGATTTGTTTTATCCATGGCTTATTAAATATACTTGGCTAAATATACAGAATGCTTTCTATGTAGAATAACTGCTAAACTCTGACAGAACGTTCGAGTGTTTCATTTAACATTTGGAAAAGGGTATAGTTTTCTTTCTATTCTATGTTTGGCATAAGTTTTATGTTACCTTCACAAAATTAAACCATCTTTTCCTACTCTCTAAAATGTTTTAAATGGAAAGCATGTAATTTTTTTCCTTGAAAATTTGAAAAATATGCTTCTATGAAATCTAGTCAGTGATTTTTATTGAATTGTTTTAAATTCTTTTACTGATATATTTTGGTTTTCTATTCTCCATAGATAATTTTAGAAAGTATTTTTTCAAAACAGCACATCATTAAGATTTTCATATTAATAAGAAATTTTTATATACATAATGTTTTTAAAAAATGTCTGTCACTTTTTTGCTATTCACTTTTCTTTACAATATTTTTTTAAATTAATTTATTTACTTTTTAAATACATTTGTCTCTGCCTTCCCCCCCTCTCTTTCTTTACAATATTTTATTTGCATTTTCTCTTCTTTTTCATTAGATTTTCTAAAATGTTTTTATTATATTTCCTTCCCTATCATTCTATTATTTATTTAATTATCACTACTTAAGCTTATCCATTGTCATTCTTTTCTTTTTTAAATGCTGAAAAGTCCTTCCTTATTGGTTAATTAATATAATTTTAATTATATTAAGGTTCTGGATTTGCTTTTGCGTGACTCTTTGCCAATCATTTATAAATTTTAGCCTTGCATTCTACTTCATTTGAAAGTTAATATTGCCATTCATAGTTTGTGTTTGGTTGTCTTTACATTTCAGATCCTTGATTCTCTCAAATGTGGTCTAGGAACTTTTAGGAATCCCTGAGACCCTTTCAGAAAGTTCTTGAAGTTGATATTTTCATAATACTGTTTTTTGCCATCTATAATGCACACGTTTTTTGCCCAAATTTTCAAGGGAAAAACAAGGATGTGCATGATACGTGGATATAATGATTACATACCATGGATATAATAATGGTACAATAATCCTGTGTATAATGCACATAAAAACATGGCTGTGCATTATACATAGCAAAGTACAGCGATTCTAAGAAGCCACTTGACTCTTCACTCTCGTTCTCTCAGGAGTACAGAGCAGAACCTTCCAGTCTACGTGGTGCATGATTCTGACGAGGCCTGTGCCACAGCCTCATGGTTCATAGTGTATGTTCTTATACATCTTTGCGTTTTATAAATTCCTCAGTTTCTATAAAACTTCTAGCAGAAAACATAGAAAGAAGAAAGTTATTGTGACCTTGAGTTAGGCCAAGATTTCTTAGATAGAATACAAAAGTATGAGCCATAATAATAAAAAATTGATAAAATGGGCTTCATCAATATTTAAAACTTGAGCTCTTTGAAAGACAGTGTTAGAAATAAAGAAAGAAAAGACAAGCCACAGAGTAGAAGAAAACATTTGCAAAACACATATCTAATAAAGGGCTATGACCCAGAAGATACAAAGAACTCTAAAGATTCAATAATAAAAAGACAGCCCAATGAGCAAAAGAGTTGAACAGACATATTAACAAAGAAGACATTCAGATAGCAAATAAGCACTAAAAATATCTACCACATCCTTAATCATTAAGGAAATGGAAATTAAAATGACAATAAGATAATACTATACATCTTTTAGAATAGCTAAAATAAATTTTTAAAAAACAGACAATATCCTGGTAAGAATGCTAAGTGTATATATAGCAAAAAAAAATACAAAATTGTTCAGTTGCTTTTGGAATTGTTTTTTATAAAGTTAGAATTTCTTATAAAGTTAAGTATACACTTAACATATGATACAGCAATCCCACTCCAAGGTCTTCACCCAGAGAAATGGAGACATATGTCCACACAAAACCCAGAGGCAAATGTTTATCACACTCTTATTTATGATAACTAAGGACTGGAAAACCCCAAATATCCTTGTGGAAATCAAAAAGAAGTCATGGTACAGCTGCAATGGAATATTATTAAACAGTAAAAGGAACCATACTACTGATAAATGTAACAGCATAAATTAATCTTAAAAGCATTATGCTAATTGAAAGGACCCAGATTCCATAGACTGTATCAACAATTTTGATCTGGTGCGCTGCAAGAATTTTTAACACATCCAGTACCTGACTCTTCAGTCAGGGGCACTGGCTTCTTTTCCCTTGGACAATCAAATAAAAAATAAATAACAACAGCCAACACGACAATTGCTGTTTGGTGTAAATAAGTCAAAACTATACCTATTTTTTGCCAGGTTGGCAAAAGATATATTTTTTGGTGTGACACGGAATTTTAGTAGTTGGTTTATGTGCTCCATGAGATGAAAAAGGTTGAAAATCAATGGCCTATATAATAATTATGATTCTATTATATGATATTTGCAAAAACTAAAACTCTAGGGTCAGACAAAATACTCTATATCTTGTTTGTGGTGATGGTTATACAACTGAATAGTTTTGTCCAAATTCATAGGATTACACACTGAAAAGGTGAATTTCACTATTTATAGATCAATCAACCTGCCTTAATTTGTCATACAATCTAGTATGTTGAACAAGATTTAGTGGTAGTAAACCTAGAATGGGCTCACTGAACAATCCACACCAATATAATTATGCCCCTGAAATTCTTCCTTTTCTTAGTTTTCTCTTTATAATATTTTCAGGGTCTCAAACTATAGATTTAGAAGGTGGTGATTTCTCTGGGCCCTGAAAAAAACAAAAGCAATAAACAGAGCCACAGAGGAAATATACGGAGGCTTATTTGTCATGAAATCATGTGACTGAAATAAAGCCTAGCAGAGCCCAATATCCATTCCTCTATCACAGTCTTTTCTTAAAGATAACAAGTTATAAAGAAAGGTAAGAAGGCAATTTTGTATCTTTCTTTTCTGCTCTCTGCTACTTGGAATTGCAAGGGAGAAAGGAAAAGATGCAAAGACTGAAGTAATACTTTGATAATGCTAAAAACCCGCATTCACACTTACTCTACATGTTATAAAGTGATTTTTTTAACTCATTGTATTTTATCTTCTCAGCAGCACTGTGAGGCAGATATTATTATCTTCCTTTTACAAATTAGAAAACATTCATTCATTTCTGTAAAAAAGAAGCTCAGAACTGGCTCAAGTTTATACATCTAGTAATTATCTGCTGAAACCTCATATTCAGAACTTCTAGCTCCAAATCTTATATTATTTCCACCAAGACATGCTGGAGAGAGAAGCAGCAAATAGGAAGGTAGAGTCGGAGAGAAAGGGAGAAGGAAGACATATGTACAGAAAGGGGACGTCCTCATGTGTAGGGAGCAGAATTAGTCTGTCCTGGCCTTCCCCGCACATGCAACTGCCATACTACACGCATGATTTTAGTATCATTGTCGTCCAACCTTCACCCCAGGCTTTATAATCACACCCCCTAGCTTTTCCTTCTAGGCTTCACTTTCCTACCTGTTGGCATCTTTGTGCCTTACTGCTGAACCTTCCACACATGGTCTTTATTTCCCCTCAGGTGTAGAAGCCCGGGCTGGATGGCATCTTTCAAATCAGTTTTACCTTCTATCCACCACTTTCTATTTCAAATGAAGAAGTCTGTCAATGGATTAAAACATGATTTAATTTAATGTAATCAGTTTTAAATAAACTATGTTTCAGGTAATGAGACATGCCTTGGGACCAGTGTTTTATTTAGCTAGTTATATATTAGCTGCTTCTCCTTTAACTAATCCCACCTGATAATTAAACTCTAAAGGAGAAAAATAAATTATATTGATTCAAAACAATATAATTTCTCAGATTGCCTTTCCTCTAGGGATATCATTCTCCATTTTAGGCAACAATGAATCCTAATAAAAGTTAGGTTAAACCTTTCCATCAAATGATGATGGAAAAAAATGACTATCAATTTCTGGTGACTCTCTGTCACCACTCACAAACAAGAGGTAACATTAATAGATAACTTACCATGTGTCACTCAGCGTGTGCTTCATGTTCATCATGTCTTTAATCACCACAACCTTAGAAAGAGAATGTTGTAACTTCCATTATGAAGAAGAGGAACAACAACCTAGGTCATTCAACTCTAAAGCTTTTGGCCACTAAGTTACACCCCCAGAATACTGGCAGTATACTGTACCGCCTAACCAACAGCGAGTAAAATGTTATTGTAAGGAAATGGGGAAAGTATATTTTACAACTTTCTAGAATAAATGATATTAACTTTACAAATGAGAATAGAAAAGAATGAAAACAGAAATTTTTTCCTAAGAGTATTGATGGCAAAACTGATAAGGATATTCGGGTTTGATAATCTTACCGGGTTAGAACCTTCATCATCCTATTTTTGCCATCCTCCTCCTACCCGGGACAGCAGGGCCCATATTTCTGTCTCAATTAACCAGAGCACAGTACAGTCATGCTATTTTAATTAACTTTGATTGCTAAATGGTGGGTCAGCTCAGTCACTAAACAATCCAATTAATAGATGTGAGTGAGTAGCAGACTGCATGTGCCATGGCTAATTTCATCCCTGCCTGTTGATGTTTTGGTAATTGACCTGATCCAGCATGCAGCTAACCTACTCGGTCATTAAGATACCTACAGTACTGAGTATGCTGTTATAGCTGTTTCAGTAATACAATTATGGCCTTGAACTTCGTCTTCCTCACAAAAGAACCAGCTCTGGGATGAAGACAAATATATGTTAAGCCTATCTGATTTTTTTAAATGGATGCATTTTCTAATATTGGATTCTTTACCTGAAATTATATATATGTGTGTGTATATATATATAATGTGTATATGTGTATATATATGTGTGTATATGTGTATGTGTATATATATATATATTCTTTATCTTGTATCTCCAATATAGAAAATATCTAACAATAAATTAAATGGCCTTAAAAAGTGAGTACTTTGTGCCCTAGAGCCTTTTGAATTGTCACACTGATAACTAACAAGTAGTATTCACTATGATTAACTAATAGTTCATAAGGTTTCACTTGTTATTTTCACATAAAACATTCTGGCTTTGCCATTTTCTTTTTCTTTTTTAACTTTTCTTATATTGTATTTTTTCCATTACCATTTATCCCTTTACATATTCTTCCACCTCCACCCCGCCAATCACCACGCTGTTGTCCATGTCCATTCATCCTTTTCCTTTTTATGCTCGATCCCTCCACCTCTTAACCCCTGCTCAGAGCTGTATCCAAGAGTCTGTCTCTGTTAACAAATCTCTATTGCCATATTTATATATCTTAAAAGTTCTGTGCAAATAAAGCAAATTTATCAAAAAATAATTAAAACATGACTAATGGTGTGACTAATAAAATCACATGGTTTTAATGGAAAGCCCACACTAGTCTACATTCAGAAAACCCAGATTATAATCCCAACTACATCATGGATTTATTTTTTTAATTTCATTTTTATTATTGACACTATTACAGATCCCCCTCTCCCCCTCCTTTGGCTACCTGCACCCAGTCCCCACACCTTCTTTCCTCCGTCCCTCACCACACTGTTGTCTGTGTCTACAGGTTACGCATTGTCGGGGGGGCGGGGGGGGCAGGATGTAGGAAGGTGAAGGGATTAGTCATAGAACACATATGCATAACCCATGGACGCAGATACCACAGATTTAACAAACTCACACAGCCAGAGTCAGAGGAAAGGGTATTTTAGGGACTCTTTAGATCCCACCTTCAGACTGCATGTGCCATGGCTAATTTCATCCCTGCCTGTTGATGTAAATAAATTAATAGATGTAAAATGCTTAGAATAAGCATTTTCAGAGGAGAAATTCTGAGGCTCAGAGAAGTTACTTGTCCTATCTCCTGATTTTATCCCTGTAAAACCTCCACATCTACAAGTCTAAGAATGTATAAGGAAAAACCTTTAAACATAGAAAGTACATTTTACAACTAATTAGATTATGGAAATCTCTCATGTTCTGATTACTACAAGTGAATCTTCCAAATACAGTATGATTAAGATTATATAGTGTTAGCTTTTAAATTTTGAAATATGAATGCAAACCCAATTTGTAAAGATTTCTTGAGTGAGGCCAATTGTAACAAGCCATTAAATTTTGACCCATATACTTACATTACATATTCCACTGATTTTTTTGGTCCTAATATTACTTTTTAGTATTATTAGCCATATAAGATGGATCAAGTGAGTGGAGTGAAGTGGGTGGAGAGTATAATATGTGAATTTATGGATTTATATCCTGTTATCAATTATTTATTCATTCCTTTACCTAATTATTCAACACATATTGATTGACTGTTCATAGACTCTGAGATACAGAAATAAACAAGACATAGCTACCTCCAGACCCCACAGTTCAGGAAGAGACAGACGTGTTAGCCTGGGATTATAGTGCAGAACAGGATGTGCTGTGAGCAAGGTAAAAACAAGGTATGACAAGCACATGGGGTGATGCCAATACAAGCTGCTTAGGAAAGGACAGACTTCCAGGACAACATCTAGACTTAAAAGCTTAAAGGATTAATAATAACAATAGTAATAGATACTCTTTTATTGATACTCATAACATGTCAGATGCTATTCTAAGCATTTTACATCTATTAATTTATTTAATCCTCACCACAACTTTGGGTCCCATTGTTATTTTATACATGAAACAACCAAGATTCAAGGCTATAGAGTATAAAGTGGCAGAACTTGAATGTGAACTCAAACAGACTTGGGGTTATTTAAAAAAAACGGGGAGTGGAAGGGAACGAGATAGGGATTAGATAAGGTCACAGACTTCATAGAAGCCTGTGTAAATCATAGAAGCTTTGTGAAAATGCATGAACAACTATACATTTCTCCTAGAGGCTCTAATTGTGCAAGGTTCTTCAATGTATCAAAAATATAACCTAAACACATACACTCTTAACTTCTATCACAGTGCTACCAGTGTCTATCCCTGATCTTTAATTCTTTCCTGCCCTTTAGCATTTACCTATTCTGTGACAATTTTCATTCCATAAATCCCATTCACTGCCCAACTCTTCCAGCACAGACAGCCCTTATCGCATAATTCAATCATTCCGTCTGTTACTGTGCGCTCCGTTCTCACAGGTCTTTATCCAGTCACCCCTTTTAGGTCCCATACTTTTAAAGGCTAGAAAGCATGTCCTATTCCTCTTCTGTAGTCCCATAACGTCTAGCTCAGTTAGTGAGCATCTAGAAGTTACTCATGAAATAAAATTTACTTTAGAATAAAAACTGATAAATCAATAGACTTAAGACTCGTGCAATCAGTTATTACTGTTGCTCAAAACAGAGATTTCCCAACCTCTCTATCCAGTCATTCTGGGTGTTTGTTGCATAATGAAGAGATTTAAATCTCAACAATAGATAATTGTAACCTGCTTGGCAAATGCCCAAACAGCTGCCCAGATTAATGGGGGGAAGAAAGATAAAATGATAATAAATCACAACACAGATATTGGTTCTCACTGATTTTCTAATATCCTACTTCATAACTAGTATTATTTTCAAGATAAACATCATATTTTAAGATTAGAAATTCTCTTCAGTGTTTATTCTGTTCCCCTACACCTTCTAATTCACCACTACTATTTAGACAGGATTTAATTTTCAAATTAGCCTTGACAATTGAGAGACTATTTTTAAAGATCTCCCAAGTAGGAAATTCCATATCCTTCCAAAGTAATTCATCCCACTCAGCCAGTTCTCCCCTATGGCTAATCTGAACCCCACACCTAGCAGTAGAGGCCCACTTCCTCTTCTTTTGACCCCTGCTGTGTAATTGGAGAAGAGTGGATTACCATCAATTATGACTGAACCATGCTTTAAAAAAAAAAAGTGCTATTAATAACACAGGCTTCTCTTGTTTAGGTGAATAATCATTGTTATTTTAACCTACACTCATAGATCTTATTTTCTAATTATTTTTATCTCCCTAAACTTTTTCCAAGTCCTCTACATTCTTTAGTGCAGAATCCAAAGCTTAAAAATGGGGCCCAGGGACTCTCACTGGTAATCATAGGCCTAACTAGCAGATGACTTCATGGTTTCTGATTTCTTCACTTCTATTCCTGCCTCTCACTATGGTGCCTCCACCCCTCCCTTACAAGGGTACTTTAATGGTTCGTTGCTTGATAATCGCTTCTAAAATATCCACCAGAAAAACTGAGGAAGATCATAGAGCAAGGATTCTCTTTTAGTGATTATTGCTCTGACACTCTTAGTGGGAATTCTCTGTGAATCTTTCACCATTTGTCTATATCAGAAAGGAATTTACATTAATAATGCTGATTCTATCCTCTAATATCTACATCGTTAGGAGCAGCAAATTTAGTTTTGTTTCTTTTTTTCTAAATTACTGGCCCCTTTGTCCTGACCACCCTTCCTCCAAGTTGACAGTTTCATAACCATGCTCTATGTTTGGCTCTCTGTCCAGTCAGCCTCCATATGGTTGTAATCTGATTCCCTAATGGACTGATGAGTGTATATTATTACATTATTATATAATATAAATATATATTATATTTCCTATAGAATGTAATTTTAAACATGTTCAAGTCAAAATAGACTGTGAGTCTTCCAAATCCACCTTTCAAGGTCATAATGAATGAGTTTAACAAGCCTTTTTTCTCTGAGTATTCAGTAATCTGTCCAAGCTTAAAAAAAAAAAAAAGAAAAAAGAAAAAAAGAAAAAGCCATGAAGCTTTAAGAGGTCATTGTTTTTTGGACCTGAAAATTGGATTAGTCTATTGTCTGTTAGGTCTGTCCTAATGTGCCAAGATTGGGTGGCTTAAACAGAAGTTTGTTTGCTCACAGCTGTGTAGGCTAGAAGTCCAAGATCAAGGTGTAGGCAGAGTTGGTTTCATGTGAGGCCTCTCTCCCTAGCTTGTAGACAACCAGCTTTTCCCTGTGTTTCTACACAGTTGCCTGTCTGTGTCATAATCTCTTCTCAGTAGGACAAAAGTCATATGGAGCAAGGGCCCACCCCAATTACCTCGTTTAATTTTAATTACCCCTTTAAAGTGTTAAGACTCAGACATATGAATCTGAGGGCAGCACGTTCAGCCCACATCTTTCTTCTTCCATTAAGTATTATATTGACAATTTGCTAAAAATGCTTTTCTGCCTTGTTTTATTTTTTCCTAAATTATTTCCCAAGCCCTAATTTGGATTTTTTGTTATTCTACAAGCCTCACTAATTCTCTATATTTCTGTCTAAAAATCTCTTTGACTTTTTTTTTTTTTAATTATAGCAAAGCAGCTCCTCCGTTTAGTCAAACTAGGCAATTCACTGGGAAAAAAATTAACCTACATGTTTAGTGAAGCTGATTGGCCTACATTGTCAAGATCACTTATGCCAGTAACCTTAAACATAGCCTTTACCATATTCCAAATTATTTCCATTTCAAGTGCAGTTTTGTGTTCAGGAACTTCTTTTTGTTTCCAGCGTTCATTATGTTTTATGTTATTTTTTAAAACTGTATTTAGCTCTTTTGGGCTGCTTTGCTCCTTAAGCTCTTTCGGTATAGAGATTTTTAAAAAACTAACTCCATAAAATTACTGAAATCTGATTTTTGAAACACATTAATTTTACTGAACAGGTAAGAAAGAATTTGTGAAGTAAGTACCACCACCAAAGACATTAATAATTGATTTAGGAGCCTAAGTAAGAGCCTAGGTTCCCCAGTTACAGGCCCACTGGAACTGCTGGGTTAAAATGTTGGGCTGGGTTTTCCCAACATCGTCTGATCCTCTTTTTTTAACCAGTTTCCCCTCATTAATTTCTTTAATGCCCCTGTGTGGATTATGCAAGTCTTAACTTATATGCCCACATTTTCAGCTTTATTTTGAGCACCTCTAGCTTAACATCTTCCCACATCAATAGTGACCTTTTCATATCTGCTTCTTCTCCTGGAATGTACATTTCTCTTGATCCCACTCTCCTAGTTATCCAGGCTCGAGTTTGTCAACTGGGCTATGGCTTTTCTCTTCCTTCCTTACAACAGTCTTCCATTTTGCCTTTATTTCTATTGCTATCACATTCCTTTGAGCCTTCATTACTTCTGACTTAAACCCATTTGTTGATCATGTAACAAACGTCTTAACTTGCTGAATTCCTCGCCCACCACCACCACCACCACCACCACCATTCATCCCAGTCCCTATCTCTTCTGGACTGGTACGTCCAATAATGAGTTGAACAGAGAAAGGAATGCAAGTAAGGAAAGACCACTTTCTTTAAGATGAAGAGGGATGTTAAAGGAAAAGTTGCTTCCCTTAAATATATATATATATATATTTATATAGCAACTTTATTTTAACTTATAAATTAAATTTATATATATATAAATATATGTGTATATATATAAATTTATATACATATAAATATATGTGTATATATATAAAGGCTATCTATATATAAATTTTATATATAGATAGCCTTCCAAAGCCTACTAAGTTCAAATTCTTACCCTAGTAAATATCCAATGCCTTTCATATTTTTGCTCTAATTTCTCCACAATTCTTCTTTGATATTCCAATATAATGGACATTTCATTATTCCTCTAGCATCCCCTGTACTTTCATGACAGATACATGCCATTCACTCTCTTCCAAATGCTTACTCTTCTCCAGTTTCTACTCATTGTTCAAAGTTAAGTTCTTATAAGTAGTTTTCCATAAGGGGACTCATATCCAAACCATCCTCTAACCCAAGGGGTCTGCAAACTAATATACATATTGATGATCTATTATTGTGAAAAGAAAAAAATTGAACATCTGTTATAATTACTTTAATGAATAGGAAATAAATTCAGGGTTATTTTATTTTATATACAAATTGACATTGGGACTGTCACCAGGCCTATGCATTAGACATGAAAGCCATGGAAAGTAGCTTTGGAAAATTCTGGAGTTTCACAGTGAGGAAGTGTTTGCTATGCCATGGATCCATCATTCATTTTCAGCATATTATGATATATTGCAGATTATGTAGGTATTTGGATAGTCTTATCTAGTTTTTAATTAAACTAACTCTCACAACATGCTTGTTTTTTTTCCCTACAAGAACCTGAAATTTAAAAATAATGTTATGGTATAAACACCAGCAAACAAGAATTAGATGACTGACATAACATTTCCCCTTCTGCCAATATGACCTTTATAGCAACCACATTATATGCAAAAACAATGACTGTTGAATCAGTTCTAACGTAAAAATCATATTACTATCACTAAAAAAATTATTAATAATATATTAAATTTTGTATTTTTTCAATAATCTTTAAATCATTTTAAAAATTATCTATTTCATATTTACATTATCTTTTTTAAATTATTGTTTTGTTTATGATCATAATGTATGTGACATATTAGTATAAACTACATATGCATCATTTATATTTAAATATATATTATACATAGATGTGCAAAAAAATTCTTAATGGACTGTGTAATCAAAAAGTGTGGAGATCACTCTTCTGACTTGACATAACACTGTTTATACCTCTTTTATACTTTCTTCCTTTTATTATTGTCATTTATAAACAGGCATTATTGCCTCCCTATCTCTTCTGCACTATAATCTTTTGTAGGAAAAAGATATCTTATCTTATTCACAGTTAATTGTCCATTGTGCTTAATACATTTATTAAGCACATTTGAGATTGATTACTCAATAAATGTTTGTTAGAAGGATGAATGGAAGGCTGGGTGTGTAAATGGGAGGATGAGTATGCTGTGGCTTAGGTGCTATTTAAACTTATTTTTAGTTGGGTAATCACAAAAGAATACTTAAGGTAGCATTCTTAAGGGAAGAGGGAGGGGTTAAAGAGCTCTTTAGGTGAGACTCCATATATCCCTGAGAAGAATGTCACATTTCAGGAAGTAAAAAGCAGGTAGAGTCCAAATTAGTAGTGGCAACAGTTTCTTTCTCTGAAGAGAACCAGGGTTCTTGACATGTTCTCCGTTGCCAAAAGTAAAGTGCCTGGCTGTTCTCATCATCAACAGAAGTTGTTTTCTGACATGTAGTCTCTGAACCTGCCATCTCTGATACAGGCACTATAACCCAGGGTCTGGTTTGTTACCTAAAATGAACTGACTCATCAGGAAATGTATTTTTGCTGCTCTTTTTAGATGAGTATCACAGCTCTGTTTACAGCATAAATGCTCTTCACAGCTGCCACATTAAAAAACATCATGCAAGACAATAACTGACAATAAAACATTTTAATAACAGAAGTCCTTCACAAGGCTAGCACTCTAATTATCAAGGGTTTAGTGTCTCCTGCATTTAAGGAGACACAGCCAGGCAATAATAGATAACGTCATATGACACCAATAAACCTGAAAAGGAGGAGCAGGAATAAGTCTGAAGGAGAGGAGGCTGCTAGAGACAAGTGTCTGAATCTGATAAGAAAACTGCAGCATGTACTGCATTCAAAGAAAGAGATGAAGTAATCTGGGGAACTGGTGTGGGAAAGAAAGTCCAACAACAGCGTCCAGAGAGATAAAGAAAGAGAAAGGGAATGCACACTCCCAGTGTTGTGTAAGTGCTATTTTGGGTATAGATGCTTTACTGTATTTCGGAACACTGCAGCATTTCAAACACCTTAGTCATTTTGCTTCTGACAGTTCTTAGATAAACACAGAGCTCATGAAGTCCAGACGTCACAAAGACTAGAGCCAGGTTTAGCCATGAAGCAACCTCCAATTGCTCTGCTGGAAAGTGACCAGAAAAACAAGTCTAGTCCGCCAACAGTGAGGCCCTGCCCACACAATCACTTCTCAGCATCATAGCACCTCATGGTTGTAGAGAATTAAAGTAAACTCCGAAATTGTAAAGTCTTAGGGAATCCACGGGGGGTCAGGGGGTGGCTAATGCTCCGTTGCATATGACCAATCCAGTTGTAGTTGAAGTATGACAATTCTGCTAGATGTCAAGAATTGACAAGCTGCATGGTTGAAAAAGGGAAGGGGAATAGGGGGTATACTAGGAGCTCTGAGAGTAAGAATGTAGTTTTGTTATCACTTCTCTGAAGCTCATTCAGAAGCCTAACGAACCTAATTCAGGTAATTCAGAAGTCCCTGTGTGCCTTCAAACTAATCCAGTCCTTTCTATGGAGGACCCTCATAAAGTGGGGCTGGGGGTGGGGTGGGGAGGGAGAGGCCATAAAGCCCCATACTATTTACAAGAGAAAGATGTTAAAATGAAGTAAAGAGAAAACAGACTTGAAGCACAAACACTTTGGCAAAAGGGTTAGTAATTTCTTATAAAGTTTTATACATATATATATGTGTTTGTGTGTGTGTGTATCTGCCCATGCCATAGCAGTTCTATGTTTCTATATCCAAGAGAAATGAAAACACATGTCCACTCAAAGTCATGTACAACACTGTTCATAACAACTTTATTCATAATAGCGAAAAAACTCTGGAAACATCCCAAGTGTCAAAAGGAGAATGAATAAACAAATTGTAGGATATTTACATATTAGGAGATACTTCTCAGAAAAAAGAAAGAAGAATGTACACAGCACATATGAATCTCATAAACAGTATGCTGAGCAAAAGAAGCCCAACACAAAAGAATACATATTGTATTATTTCATTATTTGAAACTATTGAACAAAGAAAACTACCAGCAGGTAAAAGAATTAAAACTCTAGTGTTTGGGGGAGGGAGGAAGGATCAACTGAGAAGGGGGTCTTTCTGGAATAATGAAAATATTCAGTATCTTTATAGGAGTGTAGATTACTCTAGTTATTTATTTATCAGAACTTACTGGATTGTACACTTAATATTTATTTTCCTATATGTAAATTTTACCTTAAAAACAGCCAAAAATGTGAAGCCTAGTTAGTAGATTTAGTTTTTATTCTCCAAGTAGTATAGGTTGCAATTCCTAAACTAATTTTTACGTATTTTGATCTTAAGAAAATTAGTAAATGTATCAAGGATAATGAGAGTCAAGTTTCTCATTGTTATAAAAGAAAGTTAACAAATACGGAAAAGGGAAGGTGGGAATGTACACTGTGGTGTTAAACTGGAACTGGAGGACCTAGAAGCAATGATGCCTAGTAGCAATGAGCATATCTAGTACTCATATTTAGATTCTAAACATTAATGGCTTCTACAGTAAAAGATGCCTAGTATCCATAGGAAGGGACTGATATGGATTCTGGAATATCTTGTTATACAGAAATTAAAAACATGGTCAAGGAACTATGTGGTACTCCTGAAACTAAAATAATATTAAATATCAACTGTAATCTATTTTTTTTTATTTTAAAACAAAAAAACCTGGTCAAGGAATGATGAAAATATACCAAGAGTACACCAAATCCTAATTTCGGCTACTACCTCCACTCTAACATGAAAAAAAGGCCAACTAACCTACAAGGCCATTGTAGTTTTTTGTAAGCCCATCAGTTAGCTGAGGATGGAAGGAACCAAAATGAACTAAAATCTGGAAAGTGACAAATCCCTCATAGGAAATGCCCTATAGCTTCTTTCCTCTTTTGTAGGGCAGTAGGAATAGAAAGAAGCCACCATTAATGGGTCAAAGAAAAACTAGTTGAACATTATAAGAATTTTAGAGAATAAATGATAGTTGGTATGATATTTAGAATCTGTACTTATTTATCAAATCTCCCCCATAAGCTCTCACTAAGTGTTCATGCAAAAGATTAGGAGCAGAGCAAGAGCGTTGAGGTGGAAGCCCTAAAACACAGGCACTTGCTGACTGCTGAATGAAGGACAGGAGAAGGGAGAAAGCCCCTCCAAATCACTGCAGGTCCTCATTACATGCTTCCTAGAGGCTTCCTGCAGCCCGAGGAAGGGCAGGAGTGCTAGGAGAGGCCACTTGGAGAAGCTGGGGCCCCGCGCCTGAGAGGCTCTTTCAGCAATTCTGCTTCTGTCAGGAGACACGCCATGCTCAGTCCCTTGCAGACACTCTGATCATTCACTGAAAACACTTCTCAGCACTCCAAGGATAAGGGGAAGGCTGAAGAGCAGAGAGAGATCCTTTTAATGGCAGAAAGCCAGGGGACAGGACTGAACAGCAAAGGAAACTCCTTAGCTATATAAAAAACTGGAAGTGACTTTGTAAACCTGAATGAGATACCAGTTGTTTCAAAGCTGGAGACTGTTCGTAGAAAGTCCTGCCCTGCCAAAGGTACAGTACTGACTCACCCCTGAATCATTAATCTAATGGTGAACTAAGTCTAATTAAAACCATAAATTTCAGTCTTAGCTTAACTCTGATCTGGACAGGCTGCTGACAAAAAACAACAACAACAAAAAAAGCTGTTTCCTTCTCTGAGCAGAAATATTTTCTTCAGTCTCCAATGGTTTATCTTACATTTTAATACACATGATGTTCTGTATACAATCAAAAATTACAAAACACACACAGAAAAGTAAAATGTATTAAAGGGAATGGAATTAGAGATGCCCCAGAGGTTAAAATGATAAGACAGGGACTTTAAAATAACTTTCATAAATACGTTAAAGTATCTTGGGAGAAAGGTATATAATGTAATTGAACAGATGGGTAATTTTAACACAGAAATAGAAATTGTTTTTTAAAATGAGCCAAATAAAATTTGATATCTGAGGAGGAAAACCCATACAATCACCCTACCAAGAGACTGGAAACATCAATGAAAAGAATAAGTAAACTTGACAACAGGTCAATGGAAATCATTCTAAATTTTAACAGAAAAAAAGTGAACTAATGAAATAGCAATATCAGTCTAAAGTATATGTAATTAGAATTCCATAATGCAAATTAAAATTTTATTAATTGTAAAGGGAAACATCATAACTTTATTGTAAAATCACCTTGGACACTACCTTAACCAAGAGGTTGGAGTTATCATTATCACTAGTAGAATAAACCAGTATTGTGCGCCACCTGCTCTCATGCACTGAGGACACAGTGCGCACCAACTGTGAATTGAGACGCACACCAGTGCACACCAACTTCAGTGGTGTAAGTGTTGACCCAAAATTCATCATCCAGATCTAATTACTGGAAAACATTAGGTAAGATGAAGTTAAAGGACAGCCTACAAATAATTGCTCTTTACTTCTTCAAAGATTTTAAGATCAAGAAGGCAAAGGAAGGCTAAAGAGCCATTCCATATTTAAAGAGACATTATAACTTTACAACTAGATGTAGTTAGTAATTTTGAATTGGATACTGGGCAAGGAAGGGAAATTATCTGTAAAAGATATTTTTGGCATGATTAATTAAAATTCAATATGACATGAAAATGTCAGATTTTTCATTTTTATTTTATTTTTTTTGCATCTTACAGATTTTCACTTCTAATAAAGTCAATATTAATCTTTAATATCCCATATTTAAAAAAATTCCAGGGATCCTTTTATGTTTTTTTACAGAGCAAAACTCTCTTGAGACCTAAAAATGAGAAAAACACTATAGTTTACCCCCAGCTGGTCCATTTCTTGCTCTGACCTCATAAGGCACAATTGTGATAGAATTACAAACCACTCCTATATAAGCTCGTGGCTGGGCTGAGGTTTTTGTCCCTTGTAGTCCAGGCAGCTTATTTGTGGTGGCCTGTTGGATTTGGATAAATTTGCTTGTTTTCTCTTTTTTTTACTTTGGGTTTTTGTTTTTGTTTTTTGGTTTTTTTTACTTTTTTCCTTAATTTTTTTGGTTCTTTATTTTTTATTTTTCTCATTTTTGTATTTTTATTTTGTTTTTTCCAGATTTTTATTTTCTTTTTATTTTTTTTTTGGTTTTTATTTTGTTATTTTTAAAATATTTTATTTCTTTATTTTTAGAGAGAGTAGGGAGGGAGAAAGAAAGGATGAGAAACATCAAACATCAGTGTGTGAGAGAATCCACTAGTCATCTACCTTGTCTCCAACTGGAACCTGGCCCTCAACCCAGTACTTGCCTTGACTGGGAATTGAATCAGCAACCTTTCAGTTCGCAGGCTGGCATTGGATCCACTGAGCCACACCAGCCATGGCTATTTTGTTATTTTTATATTGTTTATTTTTTCCTCAAATTTTGGTTTTTTTAATTTTGAAATCACCATGTCTAATGACTTTGCAGTCATCTCTGTCTACATGGAATGCTGTATTGACAATTACATACTACTGAACACCATTGGCAAGGGATCCTTTGCTGAGGTGAGGTTGGCCTGGCACATTTTGACCAGCATAGAAGTGGCTGTGAAAATCGAGTTGGTGGGGCTTCTCTGAAGTTTTTCAAAAAGTCTGCTATCTTAAGACCTGAAGTCACCCCAATATCACCAAATTACTTGGGGTGATTGCTACCCGAGACCAATGTTTTCTCTTCATAGAACATGTGAGCAGAGGACACATACAGGACTGTCTAGACAGGCTGCAGACAGGACCAAGGAGGAAGCCAGAGCCACGTTCTGGCAAATGTCAGTGGTACAATACCACTACCAAAGGAGAATCGTGCGCTGGGACCTGAAGCCAGAGAACACCCGCATAGACAGTGAGCTACATGTCAAACTAACAGCCTTTGGCTTCACTATGGAGTTTTCAGACCATAAACTGCACACCTTCTGTGCCACTGTCTCCTACATGGCCCCAGAGACACTGCAGCTCCAACCCTATGATGGTGTGAGGGTTGATGCCTGGGGCCTGGGGGTCATTCTCTACACTGCACGATGGTGATGGGGAAGCTGCCATTTGTGGCAGAGGACTTTGAGGAACTGAAGCAACATGTATTGAATGGGCAGTTCCATGTTCCATACTCTGTTTCTAGAATGTCAAAAAACTTAAAAAAACATTAATGACTGTTGACCCCAACCAAAGAATGATGCTGGAAGATGCAATGAAAGATCCATGGGTCAATATTGGCCAGTGGGAGGGCATGAACTGACACCGGACACTGAGCTGCCCTGGGGTGACATTAACCCCCAGGTATCAGAAACAATGAAAATCCTTGGATTTAAGCTTCACAAGACATAGGAGTCAGTAACCCTCGCTTGACATCAGTAGCAGTCTTTCAGGGCAGACAACCCATAAGTCTGCCAGTTCTTCAGCCAGCCTCAAATCAAGGATACCCTGTCCCCTACTCGGCCCGGAGTTCAAGACTGCCTCCCCCAGCCCTGCCCTCCATCATGGCCCTGGGGGCTCCTCCACCACCCACGGCCATAGCAGCAGTGGTGGAGCTCCAGAGGAAACCACCAATGAACTGCGTCCAGGCTGATGGTGGGACCCCAGCCTCTCCCTCTGGTCCCAGCCAGGGCAGGAAGCAGGCAGCTAGGAGGGTCTCCAGGTTTTTCTTAAAATTTATATGCTGTAGGCCATCTACTAGTAAGCATCTCAAAAGGACAAGAGTGAAGTCAACATAATTTCTATATTTTATTTTCTTTTTTAAATTTATTTAACTATTGTATTTATTTCCATCACCAAGTCAGTATAATTTTTAAACCTATGGACAGCCAAGGCACGGCCACAGTGAAAGACACTGGGGAGATCAAGCCCCTCTCCTTGCATTTTAAATGCTGGACCTGAAGATGCTGAGCTCCAGGGAGGCTGGCCACATGGTTTGGGAGATGATCCAGAGGCTGGACGCAAGAGCGGCAGGTGAGAGCAGTGCCAGAAATGCGCGCTGTGTGTGCAGACAGGAGGACTTGCTCCAGTGGGTGACGGAGGTGTGCAAACTGCTGCAGCGCTCTCTGCACGGGATTCATATCAGGGGAGTATCAGGCATCTCCGTGGCCTTCAGAAGTATCTTATCCGAAATATCTGCTGAGCTTGGAGGACCACCTGGAAACCCTTGGGTGTCGGGACAAGAGGCTGCCCTCACTGAGGGTCCACCCCTCAGCTCCCACCTGAATGGAACTTCAGAGACTGGACTGTTTTACCTTGGGCTCTTCTCCCCTCCCCACCCCCTCCTTTGCTCCCATGTATGTGAGGGTTCTTATTAAAGTATTTGATTCTCCCAAACTCTGTAATTAACTTGATGCTTCAGAAAGGTGTATGGGATACTGTTTTTCATCCTCTCTGCACAGAATCGGGGCTGTGCATCCTATAGTTTGAGAAGAGTGTAGTGATGTAGAACATACTTGGACTTTGTTACAGGAACTCCCACCAATAACAAATGTGGTTTTGCAGGGAAAAGGCCCCACTCCAGACACCAGGGCACAGCAGGGGGTGAAGCAGGCAGAAGCCTTTACTGTCATGCAGCTGATAGCCTGGGTGCAGGAATCACCTCTCCTGACCTCTTGGATTTGCTTCCCTCTGAGCTGGTGTAATTCTCAGGTGGACTTTCCCTTTATATAAGTCAGACTTGTAAGCACTGGAGGAAGAGTGCTCCAGGCAGAGGGGACAGCAAAGGCTAAAGGTGACTAATGCTTAGGAAGAGTGAAAACAGCAGGAGTCATGGCTGCAGACAAAGGGCAGAGCTCGTGGGCCCTGGGAAAGAGTGTAGGTTTTATTGGGAGACCAAGATCAACCCATGAAGGGTTTTAAGTAAGGATGTTTTAAAACTAGTAAATTGTGGAGAATATTTTACCTCTGCAAACATTTTTATCTATCTCCACAGATTATTAGATTCACCAAGCAGGGCAGGTTTTCTTACAGCCATTGAAGAAATATGAGTTGGAAACTGTATGTTTTTTCACTTTAATCCTAAATTTATACTCATATACTGTAGACCATTCACTAGCAGGCAGCATCTCAAAAGGACAAGAGTCAAGCCAATACCATGTTTTAATTTTCTTTTTTAAATTAATTTTTATTTTATTTTTACCATTACCTGCTGCGTTCCTTTGCTTCTGTCCTCCTTCCCTGTGATCCCAGCAGCATATGGCATAGACCTATGTGTGACTGTCATCCCTTTGTATTGTCATTAAGTGGTTCCCTTCCTCTTCATCCCTGTTCTTCCACTCCTGAATTCTTTCAAGGCTGGGAACTAAGTTACTCACCTTTGTATTTCTAGCCATTGTCATAGAGCCAAGTCCAGGGCTGAACAGGTTGGTAGCTATGTAGTGGATTGTCCCAAATCAGGACACAATGGAGTGTAAAAGAGAATGTGATTAATAATTATGCTGAGATAACAGTGTAAAGTTTGACCGGGATTTCGCTGGGATGTATGGTCACCTCAGTAATTACTATAAAAAATTATAAACAAGATTGTGAACTCTCCTCTTCTGAAGGTCTTTTAGAAGGTGCTAGTATGCACTTGCTCAAGCTGGTTTAGACGAATAGTTCTTAAAGCATAGAAGACATAATAACATAAGAAATGTAAAAAAAATCAATATGGGCTATTTATTAGATTACAAAATATATATATCAATGCTAAGTTTTCTGGTTTTGATAACTGGACTATAGTTATAAAAGTGAATACCTGTGTTTTTAAGAAATATGCGCTAAACTAGGAATAATGGGTCACAATGTTTCAAACATACTCTCAAATGGTTCTCTATCTATAAACATATATATTATACATATACACACACAGAGATAAGCAAATGAAGCAAAATGTAAATAATTGGCGAAACTGTAAAAAGTTTTACTGGAGTTCCTTAGGCAACTCTTGTAGCTTTTTTATAAGTTAGAAATTATATCAAAACACAAAATTACCCCAAAAAGAATCCTTAAAAAGAAATGAAACTGCCAGAGAATACTATGCAGTTTGAGAAGTGGCTATGGGGTTGCCAGGGGGCTTTTGGGGTCAAGCAGGCAGCCTAACATTTCACTGGTGATCAAGGATATGTGTCAGTTCTGTGCAGATTCTGAAATGACGTTAGCTTAGAACCACAGGGCTTTAACCTGGGAAGGAACTTAGCACGGCCCTAGCCTACCCTCCTTCTTTTACAGACAAGGAAACTGAAGCGAGGCGTAGAGCGCAAACTCCTTTGAGGAAGAGCCAAACCTTCTTACTCTCAGTCTTCATTTCCCACACACTTCATTCATTTATCCCTCGTTCTACCTTCTCAAGAACTCTAAGTCTTTACTATCAGCCTTGCCACAGCCTTCTTTTCTTTAAGGTGTTCTGTAACTAATCCTTAGTCTGGGTAGTCCCAGCGATTTGCTATACCTAAGGTTTATATCTACATAATGGCATGGCTTTTTTTACAGAGGGAGATACTGGAGCTCCAAGGAACATGAAGGCTTTGCTGACTCCTGGGGGCAGCATAACTCTACACCTTCCCCCCTCTCAGGTTATCTCAGGTTACCTCTTCCAACTGGAGATTCATCTTAATTACTGTCCCTTCTATTTTTATTGACCAGGCTGTTGAGATTTATTGAACACTCCATGTGTACTTATCACTCCCCTATCACATTGATCATATGACTTATTACTCCCAATTTAGTTATTCCCTGATTAAGCACTCTTGAACCAAATAAGGGTGTGGTATATGTATGGAGAGGGGTGGGGAGGTAGGGAAAGGTGGCACTTCCTTTCCCAAGAAATACATTCAATAATATGTGGCTACTCTTCCAGTGGATGCACCAAACTAAAGAAAAATTTGGGATTCCAACTCCATGTTGACCTACAGCTAGCTTGAGTACTCTCTGTGGCCACAGAGTTAGGCCTAAACCTCATAGCTATATCATAATGAGAATCAACAGAAGTTCTTCCTTCCCTGGAAAAAAATATTTTATAGCAAGGATCCCACTAGAAGCCTGCTATCTCTTCTGGAACGAAAGTCTGTTTAGCCACAACTGTAATGATTATTTTGACCATTAGTCCTGGTACGAGCAGTGTTTTCCTAGTTTATTATTTATAATAGCTATTAATATCTGCCTTCTAAAAAATATTCATCCATAGCAATATATTTGCAGTCATTCTAAAAATGATATTTTAATAACAATACCTTTGCAGCCATCAGAATTTTTTTTCTGTTGAAAATCATTGCACACCTTAAACCCCCTCCACTCCACCATCCCCATATCAGCAGCGGTCATGCTTTCTGCTACTTTTAATGTTTCCTACATCTTCCTCTACCATTTAGTTCCAAATGAGAGCTCTGTGGTGTGGGCCCACTATCAGTTATAACCGAAAGAATAATTGCCTTGATGGAATTAAATGAGCTTACATTCAAAGAAAAAGCAGAAAGAGAGCATTGAACAAGAAATAAATGAGTGCTACCAAGACACTGAGTCAAACAGCAGCTGGAACAAGGGCGCTGAGGATCTTTACAGCTTAAGACATTCCTGGGCTCTTCTATCGCTTCATATCCTATGGTTTTTTTAAAGAATCATTTCTGATTTTTTAATAAAGAGGTTAAAATAAAAGATTTGGGCATTCAAAAGAATGAACTTCGATTTTCCAGAAAATTATGGGATGTGAGGTTCCTCATTCTTTGAGAAGTCAGATAAATGAGGCATTGCTATCATGAGAATATGCCTTCATATGAAGTGACTTACATTATATGTTTTGGCAGTATTTTTCACAGTAATGATGACACGCTCTCAATAACATTTGTTAACTGAATGACCTCTAGTATGTGTGTGCAGAAGTGATTCCACTGAGCTGTTACTGTAACTATAAGGGCAAATCATTGTATTTTTTTAATTCTATTCATACTCTCTTCCCATCCTTATGCACACATATGCACACACAGTAATGTATAAAATGATCAAGCACTTTTGTATCATATAAATTTGATTTCAAATCAAGTTCTGTCCTTACTACATTTGATCTTGAGAAATTTCCTTTATCTCCATAAGGTCTAGCTTCCCTGTCTATAAACAAGATTATATGAGATACTATGAAATTCACTTGCAAAAGTTAGGTATTATTCTATCTCTTCTTCTACTATTTTTATTTTTAATAAATCCTAATACAGTAATTATTGATATTTATACATATTCAATTATTTTCTCAAAATGGTAACATGTCCCACAAAATGTTATAAAACTTTCCAGAAGACATAATTTCCATGAAATAAGATTGTCCCACTATCCTGAAATAATGTCACATCAGTTTTCAACCATGTTGTCTATACTTAGAGGAGCTACACACTCATGGGGAAGGTAGTCTGCTCAATGTTTTCCATGGTCATGCACTCTTCTCCCTCAGATCACTTGGTGTCTCTCTCACTCAGCAACCCAGGGACAAATTAACACATATGGCTAGTGTCCTGCATTTAATGTATTGGAACCAGCATCCACCATTATCCTTGGGATGTCCTAAGGGCTCCAAAGAGCCCAGTTGGAAGCTCATTCTTATTTCAGATAACCATAGAGAGAGAAGACAAGTTCCCGGAATCATCCTGCCCCCAATATGCTCAGTCCGTCAGCGTAGATAAGGGCAAGTGTCTGGAGCTAGAACAGCTGAATTCATATTCTAGCTCTTTTGTCTACTTTCACTATGACTTTGGGGAAGTTTAGTCTCTTTGTGCCTTAATTTTCTCATCTATAAAATAGAGATAATTACAGGACATCTCTCAGGGTATGTTGTGAGGATTAAATGAACTAATATACTTAAAGCTCATAGACCACTTCTGGCACACTGGAAACTATCATCATGAGGTGTGACAAACTTAGTAAAGGTCCTGGGAATGTTGAGGCTCTACCTGAAGAAACTTAAACTCTTAGCCCACCATGACTCATGTCTCAGATGATTATTTCTTAGCTCAGAAAATTGAGGTGTTAATAAGTCTATGAGTACTGTGTCCTCATCAGAAAATATTGCTGTTCCTGCCAATCTTGCCTATAATTGGAGTAAATAGACCAGCTAATGTGTCATGGATGTTAGTGGCATCAAATGCCCATGCAAGCCCATTCCCTCACACAAAGCACAGAGAGCTACAAATACTGTCAGTGCAAACAGGGAACTCTGAGACTGTCCTAACTTTGCTCCTTTTAAAAAAGAGTTATATATTTAGGTTTAGAATAGAGATTTGTGGTTTCAGGGAAGGCCATGCCCAAGGAAGCTGGGCATTGGTTTCGGTTGCTAGTGGGAAGGTCATGACCACAATGACTCTCTTCCTGGCAAATATGATGGAGTTATTGCAGTCCTGTCCTTCTCAGCATCATGACACCATCCAGAAAGACACTAGCACATTCTCATAAGTATTAGAATGTGACCATCCCTTCACACCTATAAGAGCTGCTGCCACTCAGTGACAACTCACAGAGCAACAAGAGTCAAAGCATTGGAGTAGTCATCTAGGCAGGTATTTGAAGGATAGGTCAAGTTTTAAAAGATTGGTTTTGGATTTTTAATGCCCTCCCCACCAAAAGAAAAAAAATTTCCTCTAAAGGTAAGTGATAAATATGCTGATCCTTGAATTTCTTTTCTGAAAGGTAGAGATAGATGATTATTAGATAGATAGATAGATAGATAGATAGATAGATAGATAGATAGATAGATAGATAGATAGATAGATAGAGAGAGAGAGAGATAGAGAGATAGGAAAAATTTATACTTATATACTTTCTACCATTTTGTATGTATACTCGTATATCTACACACCTGTATGTTTCTATCTATGTCTATATACAGGGCATGGCACAAGGAGGTTTACAGTTGTGTAAATGTTATTTATACTTGTGTGTATAGTTCAGAGTGGGAGAACTACACAGTCATCTGGGGTTTTGTTGATCCTTGGTCCTCAAGGCCTTAGTGCTCTACAGTGAAGTGAGGAAGTGACCCTCAGGAGGAAGAGCATGAAAACCAAAAACAAGAAAAAAAAGCACAGTGCAGAAACCAAGGGCAGGTGATGGAGCCCGCATTTCAGACAGGCAATATGAAGTGTTAACTGCAAAATCAAGGCCACAGACATCCTCCTGCAGTATTTTGATAGTTAATTTATCATTGCCTACTTGTGAAGTGTAATAAAGAACAAAATGGTATGTGAATGGTGTTGCTGGAAGTAAAATTGCCTAGAACATCTTTTAGTAAGAAAAAAATAGACACTATTCACAGAAAAATACAAAGAGAAAATCCAAATCACTCAGTAACTAACCACAGTAAATAAGCTGCAGCCAATGTGGTTAGTTATGGGAAATAAGTGGCAAAAGTTTAAAGAAAAACATACAAACAAGTGCAAGAGAAAATGCCATCCTTTGTTATTAGCAAAAGGGATTGGGCATGGGGATTGAAAATCCAGAAAGTTTACTTGTCCCTTTTGTGTGGTTTTAACCCATGGCAAAATAACCCCTTAGTTTAATGTAGTTGAACTAACAGATATCAAACTACACATATAAAAAGCAAGAGACTTTAGCTGTTGAAGAAAACATAAAAAAACAATAAGGACTAGACACTTGAAGGAAACACCTGGGGAAAAAGAGTGACTATATCTTTTTTTGAAAGCAGCTTCTCCTTTTACTTCAGTTAGTAGCATTGGAGGAAAACACCGTAAACTTTAATGAAGCAATAAAACTCATTTTGAAACCTTTTGCATCTGTTTTGTTCTTCTAACAGAGCTGCTCACAGCTACATCTGTGTAAAAAAGAAACAGCACCCATAACTACCTGTGATTGCTTATTAAACATTTACCTTAGTGACCACACATAAAATAGTCAAATATAAAAGGAACTTTCAATTTTACAATTTATCTAGTCTAAAAATGGCAACCCCAAACTGCTAAATGTGCAAGGGACCAGAGGAGAAGTGTTCCTTGAGCCTTTGAAATCAAATGGCCCCTTGTTTTAAAATGTTTTAAGAGTAGAAATTAGCACTGATCTAAGCATTGTCTGAGAGCACTCTAACTTAGCTTTGACCTCCAAGTCTATGTGGATCACCTTTGGGCACTGCTTCCCTGCTGTGGTCTCCACTTCTACTCTAAGGCCACATGCTCCTCAGACAAAGTGCTCCCCAACTAGCTTGCCCACTGCAAAGTGCAGCTTCAATCCCATCTTCTCTATAGCAACTCCCTTCATTTTAATGATTGACAATGATATATGCATTTCTAACAAGCAAACATAAGCAGGAACTTTCAGCTGTCATCACCATTAAGATGACCCATAGGAGAAATTACTATTGTGTATTTATTGATCAATCCCAAGGACAAGAGGCTACATTTTTCTTTCAGCTCTAAAAAGCCCCAAAAGCCAGATGATGACGGTAACTTTTATTTAGTAATAGGTAATAAAGAAGGAAAGTAGATGTAGGGTGGGGGAACCAAATATTTAATAGATTAAAAGTGGGATATGTGATATATGTATGACATCTATATAAAAAGACATAAATGTGTGTGTGTGTGTATGTCTTTTCCAACTAAATTCCTGAGTCATTTAATTTTCAAACCACAAAACCTCAAATTATATTTATTTTTAAGTGCTATTTTATATGTAAGTTTATAGTTTAACATTTTATTTCACTAAAAGTTGTCTTGATCATCATTATATTGTGTAAGTTCAAGTACTAAGTATCCTGAAATAGACATTGGGAGACTTTCTCCCACTCTCTTGTCCTCTCTAGGGAGCCCTATTGATTTAAAGTTATAAGTGCCTCCCCTGTCTCTTTCTTTTTCCACTATCTCTCTGCTCAAAACTTACCTCTGTTTTCTTTCTAATTATGAAAGTGAGATTCTCCTTTCCTGGTTACTAGGTACTCAAGATGACAAATAGGATTTGGTCTGGGAAACTATGAGCTATAAATGGGGATTCATGAATTTTCCCTTTTAAAAGTTCAGTTCTCTAGTCAAAACACAAAAGGTCTTTATTTCCCAACTTTTATAAGGATTTTTTCTTGGATTTATAGTCTAAGTCTGTATTTTCAAGACACAATAATTGTGGCTCTTTTTTGTCAAGCCCTATGATATAATTAACTAATATTATTTCCGTATCTGCTTAAACCATTCTGTGAAAGCATCATGGCATTTCAAGTATCCAATGTTAGCTATTGATTTAGGGAAATTTCAGACACCTTTTTTCCTTAGTGGTTCATTACCAAGTCAAATTTACAAACTAATTCCATTGAATTGACCACACTTCTATCTTGGGAATTAATAACATTCTCTTCTACTTGGGAAACCATTTCTTCCAGCTACTTGGCAATTGCGGTTGCTGTTATATCCCATGAAATACCACTAAAGTAAGAAAAAAAATCTATCTCTAAATTAAAATTCTAAAAAAACTTTATTCTAGACATAAAAAAAGATAATAAAAATAAGAAATCCAAACTTTTTTTCTTTCTGTATTTGCTAAAGTCTCTCATTGTCCACAAGAGCATTGGCAATGTTGTATGGGCCGATTGTTTCTCCTCTAGCCATATACTTGATTTTAGAAAGGAAAAAAGTAGGAGAAAGCTACTAGCTTCGCCTTTTAAAATGGTCTCTCTAAGGGCTGTGGCCTTGCCCAGCCTCAGACCACCCATCTGAGAATGGCAGCTATTTGGAGGCGGGATTCAGCTGAATGTTCTCCCATGAGATGTGCTCATTAGCCAGTGTTATTTACTTACACACGAAGGAAAAGCGCAAGTGTGTTAGCTGCCCATCCTTTACTTCACCTGATGCATTTGTTCCATTTTGGGATTCTTGGCCTGATCCAGAGCAGCATCAAACCAGTGTTTAATTTTTCCAGTTTCTGTGCTCATTTTTGCCAGTGTATATCATCATTTTTGAAAGCTCAAAAGCCCAGTAAACCAGTTCTGTAATTATTTATGATCTTGTCTTTACCAATTGCATTTAGGAGCATAGTGTTTTAGATTTCCCATAGTATCAGTATTTTCTGGCAAGTAAAGCTGAGCATTGAAGAAATATACTAGATAAAGTCAAGAGTGGGCTCTTTCTAAAAATAAAAATAATCTCCTAGTTACTAGCAGATGGACCATTTTGGTTTGATAAGGTTTTAGAACATAGGAGAAGTTATAAATCCTGTATGGAAGAACCCATATAGAAGGCCAATGATCAAGATAAAGAACTAATGCAATTGGGAGGAAGCTCATAGGAAAATGGAATCATTTACAGAAGAGGGGCCTAATTAATGCAACTTCAAATATAGCTTCCCATGTACGTGTGAAATTATAGAATCATGGGATTGGGAATCATGGTTCTAGAAGGGTCCTTTGAGTTCTTCTAGTCCCAGCCCAGTCCCTGTAGATACCAAGGAGTGACATGGGCCTTTTTGAGCTGTTTGGCAACTCTCAAATCAACTTTGATTAACTCTGTGGTTTTGCTATCTCAGGGCAAAATAGACTTTCTCTGTTTTTACAACTAATAAGTATCTAAAGCCATTAAAAAAATAGACCCACTGAGCTGAATATTGTGCATTTCTTCTTAAGAATCTAAAAGATTTTCTCCCCATTTCTCTAAAGAAATGAGGTGATTTAATATATAAGAAAAAATATTACTATTTTTATTTTATAAATTTAGAATTAAGTCTCAGGGAGATAACCTTAAAATCATTCTATTGCTCCTTTTAGAAAATGAACCTAGTTACATAAAACTACACATGTACTTTGAGTATCTTCCTCAGTCATTGTCAGGAGTTGTTAGTGAATTTCATAGTTATACTAATATCTTCCTCCTTACCTAATTGTTCTTGGGTCCTTTGGACCTACTCTGATTTATATATATATATATATTTTGTATATGTTTTATATATTTTATATATTATATATTTACATATTATTTATATATTTATATATAGTGTGTATATATACTTATATATATACACCTACTCTGATTTTTATATATTATATATTTATATATTTTATATATTTATATAGTGTGTATATATATAGTATATATATGTAGTCTGGCATAAAAATGCCTTTTTTATTACAAAATCATAAGCATATAATTCTGTAATATAACAATATCACACTCAAGCATACCATATGTCATTTTAGGCAAAATGTTCAAATTAAAACTATAAATTATTACACTCATATTATTACCCTACCAACCACATTCCGGCAGGCATTACTTCTGCCAGACCCTACATATAAATGTATACATACAAACACATATATAAATGACCTTTTTGGATTTGCATTGGTGTGCTCATTCTGACCAGTTTGATTAATGTTCTCATTCTGAGCATTACAAATCCACATAATGACTGGCAAGAATTAGGAGTCCAGTCTGTGATCATGAAATAGAGCAAAGAAGTTCACCAGCACACACCGAGATCAAATGGATAAACTTAGTCTCATTAATGTCTTTATTAATCAAGTTAACCCACTGTCCTAAAACATAAACACAATAAAAGATAAACACAGTGCATCTAATATCTAACTAGTAGCTCTCAACTTTATCCAATAATACTATAAACTATGTTGAGATTTACCTCTAATAATTACTTAATTTTGTGAGTCACTAATTTCAAGACCTCAATTTTTAAACAAAGATTACATATATTTTGTTACAAATCTGCTACTTATAATTCTACTCATTGGTTTATTTTAAACTCAATTTCCCTGATTTGAGGGTTTTCACTCTATAGACAGAGTTAACTGAGGCATTTACAAAAGGTAAAGTAGTTATTCAAAGTAATACTTTAATAAAATGGAAAGTTATAATTTAAGTCCATTTCAGCTTGATTTTTATTTAAAGTTGTTCATTTTAGCTGTACACATTTACCTAGCAAGAAATTAGCAAATGCTAATGAATGATTACTGTGCATTAAGAACAGACTAAGCTCTAAGTAACATCATTGTCTTATTTGGACTTTGGACTTCACAACAACCTCAAGAAAAGTTTTTAAGACATTTGCCCCATTTTATAATGTGAAAAACAGTGACTTGGAGTTAAAGATACAATTTATTTCATACCTAATCTTTCCCTTATGCGCGGGCCATCAGGCGATCACCTGCAGAGTTAAGGGAACTGTTTACAGGCACGTGTTCATGGACACCTGCCTTACACGGCCATGTAATTCCATTGTTAGAGGGTTAAGGCCTTTGAGCTAAAGCATGTGTCTTCAGTAGTCATAGCTAAAATATAAGTAATTCTAAAACAGTAGCTTACTATTTTGTGTCACTCTATTTAAGGGCTTTCACTCTATCGTATCCTTGCCCAGAGGCAGCCCTGACAAAGATTTATGGGAAAGAGTTAGGTATACTAATGGGATATTGGTAAGGAGGGGATGAATAGGACAGGAACAAAGAGGAAACCACCCTGCTCCAGCCTGATTCAACCGGGGAGCCATGAAAGGTAAGATTTGCCTCAGCGTTGTCTCTGACCCCAAGTGAGAGAACAGAGCTTTTATAACCTTACACTCCTCAGCTGTGCTTTAAAGCTTACTACAAAATGTAAACTCCTAGGTTATTGTGGGCAAAGAGGCCCCTACTGTAACAGACACTGGCTATTGAAAGGTGAAGCACACAGAGCCAGGAGGTCACCTACGACGGGAGCAAAGCATTGACAGGGATGTGGGCAGAACACCAGCATTGTCTGCACACACTGAGCCCATTTATTCATGAGCAGCTTCATGGGAAAGAACACAGTCCCCTCAGGGGAGGAGAAATGGGCTGGGGATTTCTGTTGAAGGCAGGAAGAGGAAATAGGAAGTCGGCAAGGGTCTTTGGCTTGCAAAGGGCATAAGGACATTGAAGGAACGATCCCGGGGACCATTTCTACATTGGAGAAGGAACACGGCTGGGAATGGAAGTGAAAGAAGAAAGAACACGTGTGGTGAGAGAATATCACAATTTGACTTAGTCTTCTGTGCCGTTCCTTTGGCGGAGAGGTTTTCTAATATCTCAGCAGCCTTCCAAGGAGAGTTATTATTCACATCCATGGGACTTTTATTACCATTGTAACTACTAACTAGACCTTTTATACACAGAAAAAAAGACACTGTAGTTTTTATTATAATAAGCACACATTTTTAAATATTATAAGCCTACTAAATTCTTACAGTAAAGAAAAGAAAAGACTAGAGAGACCAGAAATAGGCTTACATAAATACAGTTATATGGTCTTTGGCAAAGGAGAAAAGACAGTAAATGGAGCAAAGATAGCCTTTTCAACAAATGATGCTGGAACACCTGGACAGCCACATTTAAAAAAAAAATCTAGGCACAGATTGTATACCTTTCAGAAAAATTAACCCAAAATGGATCACAGATCTAATGTAAAACACAGAATTATAAAACTTCTAGAACATAATAAGAGAAACCTAGATGACCTTGGATATGGCAGTAACTCCCTAAATACAACACCAAAGGAATGATCCATGAAAGAAATAATTGATAAATTGGACTTCATTAAGATTAAGCCTTCTACTCTGCAAAAGGCAATGTCCAGAGAATAAAAAGACAAGCCACATACTGGGAGAAAATATTTGCAAAAGACACGTCTTATAAAGGCCTGTTATTCAAAATATATTTTCAAAACTCTTAAAACTCAACAATAAGAAAATAAATAATACAATTAAAAATAGGCCAAAGACATGAACAGAGAGGCCACCTCACCAAAGAAGATATACAGCTGTCAGATAAGCACATGAAAAGTTGCTCCACATTGTATGTCATCAGGGATTTGCAAATTAAAACAACAGTGAGATACCACTACTTACCTATTAGAATGACAAAGTCCAGAACACTGACAACACTGACAAATGCTGGTGAGAATGTGGAAGAACTCATTCATTATCAGTGAGAATGCAAAATAGTACAGCTACTTTGAAAGACAGTTTGGCAGTTCCTTATTAAACTAAACATATTCTTACCATATATTTCAGCAATTATGATCTTTGGTGTTTATTCTCAAAGGAGTTGAAAACTAATGTCCACACAAAAGCAGGCAGATGGATGTTTACAGCCATGAAAAGACAGGGAGGAAACATAAAGGCATATTGCTAAGTGAAAGGAACCAACCCAAAAAGGCTACAGACTGTATGTTTCCAACTATGACTTTCTGGAAAAGCAAATACTATGGAGATAGTAAAAAGATCAGTGGTTGCCAGGGACTGGGAATGGGGAAAGGGATGAATTGGTGGAGCACAGAGGACTTTTAAGACAGTGAAACTACTCTGTATACTATAATGGTGTAGACATGTTATTATATATTTGTCCAAACCCCCAGGATGTGCTTCACCACGAGTGAACCCTAATGTAATCTATAGACTTTGATTTGAGTTCATCAATTGTAACAAATGTACCACTCAGTCGGGGATGTTGATAATGGAAGAGTATGCATGTGTGAGGGCAAGGATTATATGGGAAATCTCTGTACTTTCCCCTCAGTTTTGCCATGAAGCTTAAATTCCTCTTGAAAAATAAAGTTTCAATTAAAATTTAAGTTTAAAAAAGAAAGAAATTTCAAAAGTCGCTCCTTTTCACTTTTAACTAATCATTAAAAATTGTTTTGGTTGAATGTATCTATAATCAGTGCTCTTCAGAGAAGTCAACATTTAGAGCTTTTTTTTTCTTATCTTGAAATCCCAAATTATGAAAATGTTATACAACTTACTGATGGTAGAAAAAATATACTGTAATTTGTACTTGCTTTCAGAAACTCTATTACATGTGCACATTAATCATGTTTGGGATGATTTATTTCTGCATTCATGTTTGCCAATATTATTAGTGTTTGGTTTGGATGAATAGAAGAAAATCTGCTTTCTATTTCACCTCTGTAAAAGGAAGAGTTAGATTTGGGCTAATTTATATAAAGACTATACCTCTGCTTTGTTCCTAATATCCAGTACTTCCATATTTATCTTTTTATTCATTCTCCCTTGATCTAGGTCCACTCAAGTTATACCCCTGGTTTACTTTCTGACCCCTCCAAGATTCTTTTAACACCTACAACATGACAATTTCATGCTTGCCATATGTGTCTTGTCACACTCGATTTCCCAGTTTATTACTTAGTCTCCAGTGCTGGCTTCAAATAATTTTACTATTGATACTGTCTCCTGTGTGTGCTCGCCACCCACTATACTGCCGCCATTAGCCTAGCCCCCTGCACAGCTCCAAAGCCCACCTTTCTTGGGCCACTGACACATCAATGGTCTTTCATCACACCCAAATACAGCCACATTCCTTCAGCCTGCAAAGCAAACGCCCTTCATCTTTGTAATTGTTGTTCAACCCTACACATTCTGGAAGCTTTCTCAGCTCCCTCCCCTCAAAACAATTGCCTCAAACTTTACAAAAAAGTCAACACATTTAGTTCTTATTCACTGCTACCCTGGGCTCCCTGAGGGCAGGGTTACCTTCAGTAGCTCTAAAATTCCTCCTACCAAACAAGAATCCTTCAGCCTAAGCACTAAGTAACTACTTGCATTTATCACGCAATCTTAATCATACAATTTTGATGTTCTTATTCATGTGGGTACTTCTGAGAGAATTTTAAATATCCCCCCCCCACCCCCGCCGATTCCAATGCTCAAACTTCCACCATTTTCGAGACTTCGGCCCAACAGCAAATAGTTGGGTGAAAATTCCACCCCTTCTGCTGTATATTTGTGTACCTACAGTGTTTCAACCTTGGGATAAATATTTGGCTAACCATGCTGAGCACCATTTATTTAGACTCTATTCTTGGATCCTTTTCTTATAGTAGGTCCATGTAAATAATGAAAGGTAGGAATAGCTTCAAATAACTCAGGATGTTGCAAGTTAGAAATTGCTGGCCAAGTTACTGATTTTAAATGGTTCAGCTTATTTTAAACAGATGGATAAAGAGCAAGACATCAATCTTCTGGATATTTAGTCTACACTAGAACACAGGTTGTAATTTTGAGCTAATTTTTTTTACATTATTCACAAATATTCCTGCTGCTCTAGACACCACTATATAGGAAGACTTGAAGTTTCCAGAAGCATGATGACTCTACTGGTTTCCCTTTCTCACACTCCTTTAGAGCCTAGTTCATCTGGCAAACAATGGGGATAAGAACTTTCATTCCATGGCTGTATAAGAAATCCGTTCTTATAGAATGGGTGAGGAGAGAGGGCCATGGATTTTAGTGTATTGATCTGGAGCTTAAACTGCAAAGTTAGATGTGGACAAAAGTCCTGATTGCCTCAGTCCTGAGCCCAGGACAATTCCTCAGCTTCTCTGTACTCAGTTTGCTTATCTGTTACATGAGGACAACACTAGTACCGACTTCACAAGGTTGCATAAATATTAAATGAGGTAATGGGTGTAAAGTATGTAATTTAGCTAAATCAATAATTTGTAAATATAAATTACTGTGATTATTACCACTACTTTTATTCTGTATGCACTACATATTCACATTTCAGTGAAGCTCTAAGAAATACCTGGTGGAAGATTTTAAAAAATAATAAAGCTATGAAAATTCTTGATGGAAAGAAAACTTGATCAAATAAATAACTTGTTTCTACAAAATAAAGGGTAGAAGTTGACACATGCTTATTAGGTAAGTTGAATATTTAATTTATGGTCATATTTGGAATCCTTTGGAAAGTGAAGGGGTCACTATTAGTGATTACTCCAAGACAAAAGCATCAACAAACACCATCCCAGGCTGAGCCAGGAATTAGGGTCACCCTTTTGTTAGCACAGTCTGATTTCTGGCATTCTAACATTAAAGAGACAGCAAAAGAAAGCCAACCCTTCAGCTCAAGACTTTTCTATATGATATTATCCTTAAATTCTTAGCAGTCACAGAGAAAATAGTTGAAGCCCCCCCCCAAAAAATAATTCAGCCTATACATCTAAAAACATAGACAGAACTTCAAAATAATGAACTTGTAGAAAGGAGGCAAATTTTAACATCAGCCTGTAACTTATGGAAGTTAGACTTTTTAACCTTTGTTTACTCACCTGCAAATGGGACCAATAATAATAATGATAATATCTACCCAATCATCATGATATATAAAAAGCTGCATTATACATTTTAAAGTAATAACAACAGTTAATATTTGAATTAGTTATTTGGGGGAATTTCTAGAAGATTTTATCATAATCTCTTTGAGAAATGAAAAAACAAAACAAAACAAGAAGCTTGTTTATGAAATGCAAGAGCTGTAAGAATAATGCCAGTGCAAAGGTCTATACCTTGCACTGATGATTGCTGAACTGATCTTAGAATCTTTTAATAATTATAAAACTTCATGCCCTTCAACAAACTGTGGTGATTGAGTCAATAAATATGGCCTCACCTTTTTTTAAAAATGGGTCTTAAAAATAATTAAACTAATAAGACATAAATCCTTTATTAGAGACTAGGTTTTAAGTAGTTTAATTCAGTTGGAGTCTGTGAGTCATATAAAGAGAACTAGACACAACTGTTTCCTGTGCTTCTTTTTCTTCTAACTCCGATTTTCAGTTCCACTAAACATCTGCGTTACCTTAGGGGCTTTTAAACTCTAAAACTGCTGTCCCCAGCAATGAAGCCCTAACCTCTGAGGTGGGGGGCCTCGGTGCTGGTATTGTGCAAGAGCTTCTGGGGTGATTCTGATGAGCAACGGGGGTCAGTGCCCCTCGATCCCTGGTTGAATGTGAGAAGAGAACCCGGAGTAACCTCGCGTCCCCACACCCTGCCAGCATTGCTCCGCCCTGCCCCTTCCTATATTCTCCCCTGCCCCTCAGGCCTCAGATTCCCAGAACCTCAAACCTCTCTCTTTATATTTTTCCTAATCAAAATACCACTGAAAAGGAGGTCTCTGATAAATTCATTCACATCAAAGGGTAACCATCGATGAGATAAAGTATTAATCATCTGAAAGTAAAGAAAGGACACCTTGAAGGCGGGAAGAGAGACATCAGGCCAGCATGTCAAGAAGGGATTGCTGAACGTCTTCTGGGCCTTCCCAGTGTCCCAGACATCATACCAAGGACCCGGTCCTCCATCTGCCTATGCGTAAACCTGTGAAGGTGATATAGGTGCCAGTTCATAGATAAAACAAATAGTGCAGTTCAATAAATTAACACTATTTGAGCCACACCTTTTATTTCCCAGACACTACCAGGTGTTATCACATGTTCTTCAATCCCATTACCCTGATGGAAAGTTAGAAATTGTTATCCCCACTTTACATATGAAAAAATGAGGCCCAGAGAGCTGAGCTGAATTCACTGTTGCAGACAAACATAAGGGGTTGCCACCTCACTCTGTCTATAAACCCCATCCCTTTCCAGTCTCCCATGCTTCCTCCCCAAAGGTTATTATTGCTTTGAGAAGTGACAAGGCCACAATAATGAAAATTCAGAACAAATAGGGAAGGAGAAAAAGAAAATTATTACGGAGGTTAATAAACCCCATAAAATTTAGAGCTTTTTCTTTTTTGTTTTCTGTATTTTAAATCCAGCTGTCATGGAAAATGCAAACAAGTCAATCTAAAAATGTTTATTAACTTATTCAACCTCCACAGTTTCTGCCATCACTTCAGATGTTGAGGGGACATCAGTAAGTCCCCATAAGCTGCCCTTGGCAGGAAAGCCTTTGTGGTGACAGAGTGAACATCACATGCAATGTCATCTTGTAAGGACAGAAGTAAGAATCTGCATCATCTCCAGAATGAAAAGGGAAATGAATGATTGGTATGTTCAATATCTAAACCAGTCTATTAAAGAATATCCAGGTAATGCACTTGATAATGCATTGGTTTGATATTTTAGAGAAAATATCATCTATGGTTTATGCCAAACAAATCAGCTAGAATCTTGGCATACTGATCATTTTTAAGGATAACTCACTGAGTGGAAAGTGAATGATAATAGTTTGTTAGATGGTAAATTGTGTTCTTATTTTTCAATGCTTGATTTAGGTTTGTAATTAGACATATGGTACTGAATTCCTGTATTTGTTGCTAAAAATTAAATTTTGAAATCATGTATGACATAAATGGATTACAATTAGGTGTTAGATTACATTGTAAGATTAATGTGCACATGTAAGGACAGAAATTGCTACACAAAATTATTTTGAAGGAAGAGAAAAAGAGACAGAAGAAAGGAGGAGGGATAAAATAATTACCTGTTGGGCAAGGAATAAGAAGTTCACACATCATACATCTCTCTTTTTTTCCCCAGAAAAATCAAAGTAAAATTTCAAGAGGAAATAACTTTGGCCTTGATCCCAGTAAGGAAAGGAGGGTAGACTGCCCAGGTGGAAGCTTTAGCTGTCCAAAGAGAGAGGGAAAAGATGGTACAGAAAATGACAGCATTCAAGCAGCCAATGTAAGTGCAGAGAGTGGGCGGCAAAACAGAGCAGGAAAAACTATTTCAAATTACATAAAGACATATAAAGATGGTAGAGTTGATGTAATGTTGATTCATCATGATAGAGTTACTGAGCATGAGTTGTAGCTGCAGCTAGAATAGGAAACTACAGAGTAAGTGATGACAGAAATCTCAGTGCTGTATCACAAAGTAAATGGCCTCGGGAAGGACCAGATGAGAACCAGACATTAGAGAGGATACTGGAAGGAGCAAGTGGCAGGGGGCCAGCAGCAAACATGTATAGTCCTGGTAGCAACTGAACCTTCAGTGACCACCTATAATCTTTATTTGGGATAAAAACATAAGCCTGATGCCCTTAAAAGTCAGTTGGGTTCTTTGGCCCAAAGAAAAAAAGAAAAAAACAAATGATACCCAACTGGCAAATAATGCTGAAAGCCACTTTCCCTAACTCTAGAGGAAGGCTACTCACTCAGGATAACCTCACTCTATGGCCAGGCACTGGAGTCAGGAAGTAGTTTATTTTTGCTGAAACTGAAGGGGAAGTTAGAGAGTTAAAACAGCTGCAGTTTGATTGATTTGGGAAAACCAGGTAGGAAGAAAGAGAGCAAGTTAAAGAGAAAGCCAGCTCAGGTTCTGCACACTAATAAAAGACAAAAATCCTAGTATCATTCATCTGTATTCGGTATGAAAGACAAAGACTGATTTGGGAACAGAGGCTTTACGTGCCAGAGGGCAAAGTTAGCTCTAGGAGTCATCAGGGTTATGAGTAACACTACTTGAAAAACCAAAGAAAAATAGATTGAATCACTGAATTTCTCCAAGTCGGAGTAAATGAGTGAGGAGGACCAGGGCAGAGAGAAGCCAGAAGGAGGAGGGGAGGAGGGAAAGGGTGGGAAGGCAGGGGATTTGAGATGGAAGGCAGAGAATGGGAACAACAGGAGGAAAAGCTGCTTGTTTTAAATCAGTGTTTCTCAGAGAGGATGTTGTGTTTCCCCCAGGGATATTACGAGGGAGTCACAGGGCCGGAGCTTCAACACTTCTGACGTCTGTTAGGCACAAGGAGGCTTTAGGTTTGCAGCAAAACTCCTGCCTCTCCATCACCTGCTTCCTTCTCTTTTTCTGGAACCATAAGGCCTGATTTCCTGCCCACCCTACAATCCCTTCATTTCCCACCTTCCCCAGAGTGCTTTCTTACCTTCTTCAGTGTCAAGTAAAGTAAAAATGCCACCTGCTTCTGCTCCCAACAGCTGAATTGTTCTACAGTACTTTTATTTTGATAGTAAAGTGGTTCAAGGTACGGTTGAGAGTTGTGGAAACCCTCAAAGGGATTAGAGAATGAAAAGGTTTTGAGAACCCCTCTCTAAATAAAGAATGGGAGACGAAAACCTGTCATAATGAAAAATTAAACTAAAATGCCTCAAATAAAGCAAAGGAGCAATCAATGCTTTGGCAAGCAAGGAGAGAAATTTCTATAATCTGGGACTGGTAATGAGGCAGTTTCTTGCCAATGTCTAAGCTTCCTTCTACCTGGCATGTGCTAAGGAGACAAATTTGCGGTCATGTAATGAAACTTGCAAAATCAGAAAATGGAAGCTTGAATATAAGTTTATTCCTAAATTTGAAATTTGTCTCTACGATTGCCCTCTAAATAGTTGCATGGATGGATGGGTGAATAAATAAATGAGTGGATGGATGGAGGGAGGGACAGATGGGCAGACGGATGGAATGAATGTTAATTCCCACTTGAGAAGTGAGAAACTGAGCCCTAGATTAAATAATTTACACAAGGCCCCATGGTAATTGGAGGAAGAAACAGTATTCTGCCTGACTTTAAGACTCTGCTCTGTACTATACTATTACTATATTATTCTATTATTTGTATCCTACATTTCTAATCTCTTTTTATATCCTCCCACAATTCTAAAAGTCCTACCCAAGCAACCAGGATTTTCAGATTCTCTTTTTCCCCCTCTCTTCCCAGAGTTTTCTGATAGAGCTGAAAAATCACTCTTATTCAACTGAGTAAACAATAATTAGTCAAAAGCAATGTGCCAGGAATGAGGTTAGATGCTAAAAAGAAAAAAGTAAAACATGGTCCCTACTCAAACTATTCACAAATAACAAACCAGGCAGGAAGCCGAGCTCCGCCCCGCCTCTCCAGCTGCCCTCTTCCTCGGTCTTCAACCTCCATCCAACTCCCCTCACCCACCTGCCCCGGAAACCCAGCAAAGCTCTGGGCGACAAGTCTATGAGCATATTTCTGTTGACAGAAGGGCCTTCTAGTTCTTCTGAAATCATGCCCCTGAGTTAGGCTCCTGGTCTGCCTGATCCTAACAGATCTGATTTTCAAGGCAAATGGCCTATGTTCTTGTAACCATCTTTGAAGCAGAACAACCAGGTTTTTCCAACACTGAGTATTCAAAAGTCATGAAGAAATGTCCCAGAAGTGTTTAGAAGCGTCAAGTTTTCTGTTTGAGCACTAGCCATATGCCAGGAAATTATGATCTTCAACGGAAGTATAGTGTCTTGGTACAGAAGAAGACTGTAGATCAGAAAGCCTGGTTTTAGAATGTCATCTCCCCTCCCACTGTGAGGAGGTCAGTCGTGGACTGCTCCACCGACCTCCCTGAGCACCAGTTCCCTGTCTTTGTAAAGTGAGCACTGTGATAATTTTGTCTCATGGTTGCTGCCAAAATTCAATACAATAATTTCGTAAAGCATGTAGGCATGTAACTGATCAATAAATGGTAGCTGTTGTCACTATTATTTTCTATGTGGAAATCAACTGATCAAACTTCTGAAAGAGACTTAAGATAAACCTGTTCCTTTTATCCTTCTAAGTCCTTCTATACACATGCTTTCTCTGCATTTTTATATCATTTTTTTTTTTAGACCCAGGATGGACAACTAACCTCTGTATTCTGACATTGTCAGAATTTTTTTTTTTTTTTTTGCCTACTGGACTTTAATTATTACTGCATTACATTAAGATTCCCATGGAATTACTTACTACAGTCGCACAGTGCCAAAATGAGTCACCATGGTTAAATCTATTAGAATAGCTACAAAGGAAAACTATGTATGAGTTTCCACCCAGTAAGGTATTTGGTTGCATGAAACCAACATCCAATGAGTAACATGAGTAACCTCCCAGGGATTTTATGGCATCATAGATAGTGAATATGTAGTTTTACTCATCCAGTAGGAACCTAAATGACAGTATTGACTTAAGTCCTACAGTGTACTTTCTTTTTAATAACTTAAGATTAAATTAAAGATATAGTATGTTATAATATTTTGTATATCCTTAATCATTAATAAGTATCTTTTCATTTTAGGGAAACCACAGAATAAATAAATAAAATTCATTGATATAACATATAATTATGCAGTATTATGTAGCTAACCCAAACTTGTATTTGTTTTAAAATGTTATTCAGCCTTGTAACCTACACAGCAAACATAGAGTACCAATCTACCATATATTTCTATGAAAAACAGCACTGAAATAATGAACAAAATATTATTCCCTCTTCTTATGACTGAATTTCCTCGTAGAAAATTATTTTAAAATTTTATAAATATGCCCAAAGATCTGTTTTAAAGCTAGCATATAAATTAATATTGCACTGATGATTTCAGGTCTTCGGATTCAGAAGAAACAAGTAATAAAAAATAAAACTAGTATGAACCTGTATATTGCTTGATTCCAGGAATATTTTAAAGTATCTTTATATTTCAATAATATTGCGACTGGGTTTGTGTGTCGATGGCACCCTTTTCAGTCCCGTGGGGCTCCATGGGACCTGGTCGCCACTGGTCTCCCTGCAAGGGCAGGACGCCTCCTGAAGCGGGGGCAGGGCAGCTGCGCCTCCAGCGGTGGAGCTAGAGCGATTGGAAGATAGGAAAGCAAACTTGACGGGAGATGAAGGTCTGTAGAGTCAAATGCCAGTGGCCCTGTTCCACGGTTTCACTGGGTCTGAAAAATACATAACTTCACTGGACTGTATTTAGAAGCTACTGTTTTGTGAAATGGGTTAAGATCTGGCAAACCTCTGAATGTTTTGGTTTTGCTTTTTCTGTTTTCCAGGAGCAAATTCCTCCTCCCAGAGTTTATAGGATAACACAAATATGGATGAAAATATTTTATGCTTTTATGACTTTGGTTGGCTCTATATACTATTTACTTCATTTGTTTCCTGACTTCACATATGGATATTTACATATCTGAAGGCACTAAGCTTATTTTGTGTAATTATGAAATATTATTTCTTGAAATATCATTAGTGTAATTTCTCTAATGTCACACATTATTTATATTATTTATGAATGTGAAGGCTATAATTTACATTTGTTTTAAAGGTGACAGAAACTTAGGTTAAGCACTCAGAGCTGTCAAGTGAACCAATGGCAACTAAAGGACCAGAAATTTTTTCTTTAATCCTTCTGACTTTGTCATTAATGCAGGGAAAGGCTCTAGCCATTTTCAGCTTTCTTCCTTTCCCCCTACTTGTGAACTGACTGCACTTCTAGTCTTACCTTCCTTATACTTTCTGCACCCCCATCAAAGTTCAACGCAGAAGATGTGAGGGAAACAAGCTCATAGTTGGAGGGCAGAAATTACACTCAATGGAGAGTGAATATATTGGGCTATTGGCATTAGCATAATCTTCTCTCTCTGCTCTCCAATTTGTGTCCTTTTATTCCGCTTAAGCAAGTCTCTCTGAGCGAGTCCTAGGTCCAAGGAGAAAGACCCTTGGTCTTCACCCCGGGAAGAACTGCCCTAGTGTCTCAAGACCACCCACTTGCCTTCTTTTCTCATCTTTGAAATGAAGACGATCTACTTATTTCACAGCTCTTACAAGCACTAAATGCATTAAATAGTGTAACTATTTAGAGAGGAAGAAAAAAAACCAAACCAGTCCTTACTCAGAGTACCAATTTAACCGCGCTGGTAAAGGCTCCGTAACTGTCACCCTCGCTCTCTGACTCGCGTGTTCTCCCCTCAGAGCCCACGCCCCTGGCAGCACCAGGCCTCCCCTGTCACACCGCTCTATCAACAAAACATTGTCCAACACTATCATGTGCAAGACACCACACAGGGAATTGCAGAATATGCCGCGACACACAGGAGTGCGTCTTGACTTTAAATAGTCAAGAGAGTGAACACACCTGCACACGTGGTCTCAGACCAGGTGCTTGCAGAGTTTAGGCCAGTTGATTCCTAAGGCTGAGTCCATATATTCACACTGATTTCAACACTATCTCTGTTACAGTATATTATCTCTTCTGACTCTTCTTATATTATATGAATCAGACTACATAAATTGTGGATTGAATTTTCAAAACCGTAACAAGTAAGCTCTAAAATGTTTAATGTAAATGTGGAAAAAAAGAACCCCACAATTGTGATAAATCTGGGAGAGTTTTCACCCTCTCTATAGAATATATGGCCCGTGCATCTTTAATTGAACCCTTCTATTCAAATTCCCATTCTTACCCATACAGGGTTTTTGGAGAACTGACCTTGCCTCATAATGTGGAATGACTCTTTCCTCCTACTCTCACCTCATTGAAGCTGAATGAGGTGAGGAGGGGAAAGAGCGTCATGTAGTGGCCTTTAAATCTATTCCATATACGTTGCTGGAAGCAGTGTGTTAAAACCAGGAAGTTATTTTCTAAACTTCTTAAAGAATAGGGCTTCTCAAGGTGAAATTTGAGTTTCATTCTTTGTATATCACTCTATTTTCCTCTGATTTTACCAAAGTGTCCTGATGTCCGGCTCCAGCCTGTGATGGGGTCCCTGTAGACTGGCTGGTTTAGATGAACTGAGGACCTACGGAGATAAAGCTGCCCAGAGGGGCACAAAAGGGCTTTACAGAGAAGTCAGGTACCTGTGAATGGAGTCTTCCGTGTGAAATAAATCAACTACGAATGGCCCCAGGCAGTTTTTTTGTATCTTCCAAGAATTAACAATGTTTCATTGTTATTGAATAAACTTGTGGGGTATTTTTTTAATGACAGAATAAAGTTACATATACACTACATAATTCATTCCACTCTGGCAGGAAATGGCCTTCATTTTTCTCTGGGGAACTGTACAAACATCTGGATAATCTTGAAATCTTCTAATATGAAAAAGTGGTAATTACCCCCAAACTCACTACTTCCCACATGTATTTCCTTTTACAGTGATTAGGAATTTATATCCTTCTCAATGAGGATTTAAAGATTGCTTATAAAGGGATTAATTTTGTGGTGTGTCCACAAAGGACACAATTCTCAGCCTGGTCCCACAGAAAGTTAATTTTTACCATTTTTCTTCAAGGCAGCCAAAGTTCCTAATTTTACAGATGTTCACTTATTTAAAAAAATTGGACAGCATAGTTTTCTTTGGTTTTGAATATTGAGCTGAAATGCCTTTTTAATGTAATGAGCCGTATTACATAGTTATTTATATTTAGCTCTCATTCATCACTAGCCTGTGGGAGAATTTTGACAAGAAATGTACAGATGTGACATGGGTACAAAACCGTATCTCAGAGGTCTAGAATCTCCGGGCAAATGCCATGCTCAGTAGTGCTGCATAACCCTGGAGGAGAACTTCCAGTGAGTTACATGAGATATGAATCTAGCTTTGACATTTTACTCTGTAATGCTTTCTTGCTTCCCAGAAAGCAATGTAAGGCTTTTTCTTTCTTTCACTTTTTCCATATGTTCTTTTTTTTCTTTTATGTTGTTCTCAAGTATTGGTTCTTTATTCTTATGCTCAACGCACTATCTTTTTTATAACTCAGTTAACAAAATGTTAATCTCAAGTATTTTTCTTTCTTTTATTCCTTGCTTGTTATGTCTGAGCATTTTTGTTTTTGTGTTTTACCTGTTTATTAATAGCTCATCTAGAAGTATATTATTTCTCTGTATGGCCTACACTTGAATGCCTTTATTTTCTTTGTGTTGATTTTAATATTCTATGTTGAATTATGGGAGAGGAAAAGCTGACTCATTCAGTTGGTTGCTTAATCATCAAGCTTCATTTTAATAGAAATATACTTTTGGAACTTTTGCCAGTCTAGTAATCTTCTTGGACCCCAGATTCCTGATCCAAAATAACAATTTATACGTTCTATCAATGGATTCAGTATGGAGTAACTAGGTAGTCCTTCTAAAGTTTTTGATTTTTTACTTCACTTACTTAGAATGTTTGTATTTAATACTTACTCACTTAGAATATTTAATGATCCCTGCTACATGCTCTGTACCATGCTGTGTGCTGGGAGTGTGAAAATGAGCTGGGGTATCCCTTTCCTCAAGGACCATTTTGAGAGACAAGCTCATATAGAGGAATAGTTTCAATAGACCATGGCAAAGGCTATGCCTTACTAGTATCCAAGTCTCTTACTAGTAATTGTTAAATGGGGTTTTGCACCACTATATGATTTTTAACAGTCCATACTGAGATCATGAGTTAGAGAAGAGAAATAAATTTCCAAAATAATCTAGTCCTTCTGAATCCAAGCAGAATTATCTAAACAGCTTTGAATAAATTTTACACAATTAATACCAATCATTAAATCTATATTTTAAAAAATCGTCCTGTAATTAATAAGTGTTGACTTTTGTTTCATTTTACTCCACATATTTTCTGTGTTAAATGGAGAAAAGGGAAGAAGAAATTAACATTTGCTGAGCACATGTGCCCAATATATTGCTAAGTGCTTTTAAAAGCATTATTTCAGTAAAAACCCAGAACAGTGTTCCAAGGTCAGTATTGTTATCTTTAATGAAAGGATATGGGAAGTTAGGCTGGGAGGTCAAATGATCTTTCCAAGGTCTTCTAACCAGAAAATACTAGTTAATATTCACACCCAGGTTCACTCACTCCAAACTCATGCTAACTCTGCCACATCGCATCCCTCCCCAAAATGAACACAACAGAAGTGGAGTTCAAGTCGCCCTTTAAAGATACATAGATGGCCTCTGAACCTAACCGCCTCACCCTCCAGATGAATAACAAGAGGCCTATAGAGTTGAAATGACTCACCAGAGTTCGTTCTGCAAGTTGATGTCAGATGTCGGGGCAGACATCAATTTTTCTCTAGGACAAGTCCATGCTCTGGAACATTCTGTCTAAAAATGAAGGAATGAGCTCCCTGCTATAAAAATGCTGAAACAGAAGTGCGATGATCAAAAATATTACAGAAACAGTTTTCAATGGATGGAAGTTGGGATTTGAAGACCTGAAAGCTCCCTTCCATCTCTTCTATGCTTTGAGGCTCATTGAACATAATTTTTCATTATCTTCTCTTCAATTAAAAATGATTAAATTGTTTTCCTCTTTTCCTCAAGATTTATACTTCTTTGGTAGCCTTTATTTTTTTAGAGCAATTTTAGATTCCCAGCACACTTTAGCAGGAGGTGAAGATATTTCCCACATACCTTCTGCCCCGCACATGCATAACCTCTTCGTGGTCAGCATCCCCCACTAGAGCAACACATTTGTTAAAATTATTGACACGGTACATTTGTGTCTTTCAAAATATTGGTTCATATCACCTAGGTTACCAAATCTGTGGGCACACAGTTGTTTATAGTATTACTTTATCCTTTTAATGTCCATGGGATCTGTCATGATATTTCTCTTTCATTTGACAGTAGAAATTTGTGTCCTCTTGTTTTTCTTAGTTATCTTGACTAAGAAGTCTTGTGTATTTTATTGTTCTTTTCAAAGCCTTTGGTCTTTATTGATTTCCTCTTTTCAATTTCATTGATTTCTGCTCTCATTTTCTATACCTTTGCTTTCTTTGGATTTAATTTGCTCTTCTTTTTTCTAGTTTCACAAGGTGGAAAATTTGGTTATTGATTTTTGATTTTTCTTCTTTTCTTATAGCTGTATTCACGGCTCTAAATCTCCCCCCACCAAGCACTGCTATTACTGCATCCCACAAATTTTGATGTTGTGTTTTCATTTTCATGTAGTTAAAATTTTTAAAACTTCTCTTGAGATTTCTTCTCTAACTCATGTGCTATTTAGAAGTACAATGTTTACTCTTCACATATTTTTGGATTTTCCAGTTATTTTTCTGTGATTGATTTCTAGCTTAATTGCACAGTGATCTGAGAGCAGGTATTTTATTATTGCTATTTTCTTATATTTCGTATAGGTGAGTTCTATGGCCTTTAATGTGGTTGATGATCTATCTTGGTGAATATTCCATGTGAGCTTGAGAAGAATGTGTTGGATGAAGTAATCTATAGATTACTTAGAACTCATAAAGAACTTATACTATAGAACTTATTTCTCATTTACTTGTGAAGGATAATGTCATAGGGTACAGACTTTTAAGTTGGTTGATTTTTTTTCTCTCACCACTAAATATTTCATCCCACTTACTTCTTGCTTGCATGACTTTCAAGGAAGAGTCAAATGTAATTCTTTTTTCCTGTATAGGTAAGGGTTTTTTTTTTAATCTCTAGTTTCTTTCAGGACTTTTTCTTTATCTTTGCTTTCATAGTTTGAAAATGATACTCCCAGGAATAGTTTTCTTTGCATTTATTCTGCTTCTTGTTCTCTGAGCTTCCTGAATATGTGAGCTATTGCCTGTCATTAATTTGGGGAAATTCTCATTCATTATTGTTTCAAATATTTTTTCTGTTTCTTTGTCTCTTTCTTCTCCTTCTGACATTCTGCTTACAAAAATGTTATACCTTTTCTAGTTATCTCATAATCTTTGAACATTCTGGTGTTTTTCTCCAGTCTTTATTCTCTTTTCATTTTTAAAGGTTTCTATTGAGCTAGCCTCAAGATTAGAGAGTATTTCCCCAGCTGTGTCCAGTCTACTAATAAGCCTCCTGGAGGCAGTCTTCATTTCTATCATAGTGTTTTTGATCTCTAGCATTTCTTTTGTTTTGTTTTGTTTTTCTTAGAATTTTCATGTTTCTGCTTATATTGCCATGTATTCCTGGATACTGCCTACTTTATCTATTGGAATCCTTAGTATATTGATCATAAATATTTTAAATTCATGGTCTGATAATGCCAACATCCCTGTCATATCTAAGTCTGGTTCTGATGTTTACATTTCCTCTTCCAAATGAATTTACGTTTCAGTTCATCTTCTAAATTTTTCTTGATAGCCAGGCATGCTGTGTTGGGTAAAAACAATTGTATAAAAGTAGGTCTTTAGTAATGTGGTGGTAAGGTATAAAAGAGGGTATAAAAGGAGGGGCAGTGTTTTATTGCACTTCACAGGTATTGCACGGTTTTTGGGGTTTGTTTTTTTTTTTACAAATTTAAGGCAGGGCCCTCCACCAGAAAAAAAGATTATGACTTACTTTATTGCTGAGATCTGGAATCAAACCCAGACAGTCTCCAAAGATTGCTCATACTTCCATGATTAGGTCTCAGTCTTTCAGTACAGTTGAATATTTTCCTCCTTTTCCCTGAACCTTTCTTTCCTTTCTCTCTTCTTTATCTCATACTCACACTTAATTATCCTGTGTCCTTGTGCATAGGCAATTCATGATTAAGTTTATTACAACAACAACAGCAAAAAAAAAAAAAAATTAAGCCTGGAACTGATAAGCCAGACACTGGGTTTCCCATACTCTATCACAATATTCAGTTTACCTCTTATACACAGAGCCCTTTGTTTTATTCATTTGGTTCCTCAGCTGTTTCCCTTTGAGCAAATATCCCTTTAAACCTGGAATATAGAAATGGTGTCAGAAAAGATTCATCCTCTTATTTTTCTTTAAAAAGTGTTTTCTGTACTATAAATTGATAATATCAGTTATTCAACTATTAAGTTACTATTTTAATCTTGTATCTTACAGTGCAGATTGGTATCAAATTGAATCTATCATTCCAGGGCCACTACATTAATTTTTATTATCAGATTCCAAGATTATGGATCAAAAGAGGAATAAATGTGAAATATTTTCTCATTTTTTATTATTAAAAATAATCAGTAAGTAACTGATAATTAATTCATATAAAGTAAAATACCAACTTTTACATGATAAGTTTTATTATTTTAATTTTTGTAAGATCATGCTCATTATAGATCATTCAAACATTATGAAAGTATATTAAATAAAAGTAAAAACTTTATTCCTCATATGCCCCCAATGCCCAATGCTTCAGGGTAACCACTATTAACAATTTAATTACTAGACTTATAAATCCTTTTGATTTTGTACATACCTATATGTTTGTATACAAAAGAACACAATCATACTATACATAATATCCTTCAATTGACTTATATTCACCCAACATTATAGAAAGATTTTTACACAACTACATACAAATCTGCATCATTTATTTTAAATGTCTACCTAGTATTCCATCTTACTGATGTGGCATATTTATTTAACCATTCCCTGGTTGATAAACATTTAGTCTGTTTTCAATTTTTCACCATTACAAGTAATGCCGCAATAAACATCCTTGCACATAAATTATTATGACATGTTTATTTTTACCATTTACTCTAAAAAGTCTGACAAACCCACAATCTAGAATTAGACAAACACTTCACTGTCTACTTCCAAGGTTAAGCTGCAGGGTTCACAGTTGGGCAAGGTCCTACAGAACAAAACATGCAGCATGGACCTTCATACAGTGGGCTACAGATGAATTCAAGACTGAAGATCAATGGATCTTAATATACTCTCAACAAGGACAGAGCTCATTTAGATACAGGCTAGGATCCACAGTTCATGTTTATAAAGGGAGGGGATAAATGGGAGGAGAAAAATGAATGTCTCAAAGGTAGTGCCTGAAATATTAGACTCACCAAAGGGCAGCTAAGGTAAGATTCAAGCAAAAGAAAAAAGGAAAAACTCTGACACCTTCCAAGTGCCACTTTCCAAGTGCTTACAGGAAGCAAAGGTCAAAGCTCAGATAAGTTTACTGGCTCTTTAAGGGTTACACACCCTCTAAATTGCTATAGTCATTACTTGTCATGAGTGTTAAACTACAACGGTAGAATATAATAGCGAGTGCCATATACAAAAGTAGCCATGTGCAAGTAACATCTTGATCACTGGCAGAATATTCAATTTCCTAGCACCACTGCATTTCTATCATATGTAGGAAACTTCCCTCCAAACTTTATTTCTCCTCGCTCTAGTGCCATATCTCTTTTTTAGCACAATTAGTTCAGCTACACTCTTTGAGCAATTACAACATGTCTCGTACTATACAAAGTACCTTTTGGGCACTATCTCATGTAACATTCACAACAGTGCTATGAATTCAATGCTATTATTACTCCCATTATGCAGTGCTCATAGTGCTATTAAGTGGCAAAACCAGGACTCAAATCCAGGCAGGCATGCTCTAAAGCCCATGTGTCTAATCACTACAGGAAATCATCTATTATATTCAGAATGTTAAAAGAAGAAACTTTAAGATCAGAGTGAATGATAGAACCCTATTAATACATAGTAATGAGAGTAGAACTACTCACCTTCTGTTGGCTTCTGTCTTAGTCATCAGAGAAGGTATTTCTCAGATTTTCAGAGAGATAATATTCATGAAGAAACACTAAAGCCTTAAGTAAGAAAAAATAGTCCTTCAAAATGTGTTTGCGATCTCTCCAAAGCTCTTACAGACTACAGGATAACACTGTGGAACTTAATTTGGAACCTTTGGGAAAATCATGGAGAATCAATTAAACATGTTAATAAGAAACAGAGAAATAGAGATATGATGTTCAAAGAGGAGAATAAGGATTTTAAAAGTTTGTGTCTGGGTGTATTTAACAAACATGAGCAAGATTCCAAGACTGATTATTAAAAGCATTTTTTATTTAAAAAACAAAACAAAAATCACCCCAAAAACAAACAAAAAAAATAGACAGAATTATGAATTTCAAAGGAAGAATATCTATTTTTTTTCTTTTTTGATGGACCTATCTTCTTGAACATTGCTGAAGTCACTGACTACCAATTTACAAAATAAGTATGTAGCAAAAGCTTTTATGAAGGAGGTATAGAAGACAGAAAAATACAAGGTCAATGACATGCAGTTTGGTGAAGAACTAATCATTTCAACCATTAAACCTAAACCAGTTGGTTAATTATCCAAATGTGCCCAAAATAAAAGTCTGTAATAGCAAATTATAGCAAATAGAGTGGGCAGTAGAATCAGAATTTAAACAGTTCACCACAGGATGTTCAGGCCTAAATCTAGAAAAACAATGTTTAATGTAGATAAATAGAAGTGAACTATTTGACACAGTTGTCTTCCCCAAGTAACTTTAGATAATACTTCCTAATGATATGATTGTGTATTTCTGATAATATCTGAAAAATGGTACAGGCAAAACAAAATTTTATTGTGAAGCTCAAGTAGCTAGCTTTCCACTGGACATGAGTGAGCCTCACGTAGACAGAGGACATCAAGAGTTGGGCAGCCTCTAGCTGTGTGACTCAGTCTCCTCTTTGCATCTAACGTCTCATTTCTTTCCTAGGTTGAAAAAGGTTGTTTTTGTTTTTTTTTTACTTTTAGCTCATATTTGCTTCTTCCCTCCTTTTTTAACCATACTTCACCGAAAACCTACCACAAATGCTGACTTCTTCACCCACAGAAAATCTCTAGCTGTGACATGTAGGGCAGACCATGAGTTTTGTCAGCCCAACAGCCCGCTTTTTATGCTGCCAGAGCCCCAACTTGTTCTGACACATCTTCCCACTCAATGCAGTTACACGCAGAAAGGGCCACAGTCAGTCATGCATACCAGATCCCTGGGGCTGGGGAAACAGCAGTGCACAAAATGCAAATATCACTGCCCACATGGGCCCCCGACTCTAATTGGAAAAGAATTAAAATTAATAGAAAACATGAAGGAGTATTAAAATATTTAGGGGAAAGAGTCCTTCATTTTAAATATGTTTTAAAACCTAAGGGAGGAAATTTATCTTTCTCTGACATTGATGAATAGAATGTGATTCCGGAGCATTGGCGACACGCAGAGGAGCCAGCCAATCTGGCTGGGACAGCCGTGTAGAAAGCTGGAAAGAGCCATCACTGAACGGCTGAGCAAACCAAGCCGGCCGCCACAGTGCTTAAGCCACTTGTTTTGGGGTTTTCTTTTACATTCTATTCAGTATACTCCTGATATGGTATACAAGTTTGGTGAAGCAATTCCAGAGCAGTCTACCTGACCTCTGAACATTTTTTACTGTCAGAGTAGGGTAGGAAGGGTATTGCTGCGTTGGTAATGATGACATTAAACAAAAAAGTGAATATATGCCCCCATTTTCCTTTTCAATGGCCATAAAGAAAGAAAAAAAATGTAGAATGAAAGGACATGGACAACCAGCCCACTAAGATCAGAATATGTATCCTTTGTAAATATACTTTAATATAGGTCCACACTGTTGTTATCTGGCACTGAAAGAATACATATTTATCTTCATAGGAAGATGAAGGTTATTTGAGGCTTTCCTTATCTGCGCTCATTGTAACAATGACCCATCCATAATTATTTGTTTTATCTATCTAAATTTAATCTTTAGAAGATGATTTGGAAATTCTAACTTGAAGTCTTAATTATAATATACTTAATGATGAGACTATTAGATGTGAGAATTTTTTTTTCAGATGTAGAAATGGACAACATAGCTAACAAGTAGTCCCAAAAATTTGGTGAGAAGAAACTTTCATTTTCCTTAATGTTGAAATGATAAGGCTTAGGGCAGGGATGTACGTCCTATGATTAGAAAGCAAACGTCCCTCATGAATACAGAAAAAGAGTAACTTAATAATTACTTATTAAATGAACAAATATTTGGGCATCTACAATTCTGCAATGTATATTTGTTGTTTACTTTCACACAAAGACAAATAGCTCTTAACTTTCAAAAACTTAAGTTTCTATTGAGATAAGAAATCAATCTATCATTCATTTTCTCTCTCTCTCTCTTCCTTATTTTCTTCTTTCCTTCCTTCCATTTTTTTTCTCAGCATCATTGAGTGACTTTTATGAATCAGGCATTGTGTGTGGCATATGAATAAGGCAGATAAGACATAGGTTTTTTGCCATCAAGAAGCTTATTATCCTCTGAGAAAAGACGATACATTTAAAGTTCTCATGGACTTGCCGGGTGAATGTGGTCTGGTAAAACAGTGAATGCTAGTGAAACCTGAAGTGAGAAGGGAGGGACAGTGAGAGCTAGAGAGGGAGAAAGAAAGAGAGAGAGCGAGAGAGAGAGCGAGCTATGAGCAGAATTCATGTGGAGTTACTTAAAGGGAAAAAATAGCAGTCTTTGCATTGGATTAAATAAGGTAATGAGAATGCGTAAAGGGAAAGGAAGGCTAAAGAAGGCCACAGAAAATGTAAATCAAAAGTACTCACAGATATATGTAGGCTATTCTAGGGACAGTGTCCTACAGAAGAATCATGACAGTTAAATTTGGAAGAGTACGTGTGGTCATATAAAAGTCTTTGAAGGGCGGGCTAATACTTGGTCCAAAGCTATAGGCAATGGGGAGTTTATTTAAGTGAGGCAAGAAATACAGAACAGAGCTTAAACAAAATGGTCTGCCACTGATGTAAGCAATGGAAAACTAAATTTGTTTCATTTACTGGACTGTGATATTTGAGTTGAAATAAGGTTTCTAAAGAAGAGTAAACAATTGTGCACCAGAGCACCTGTGATATTGAGATTTATATTAAGAAATATTTATTTGGTTATCATCCAGGTTCCTGGGTTCCTGGCACACAGCTCCTAAAACCCTTGGAATTTCCTGAGATGAGAGAGATAAAGGTGTCTGTTGTTATGTTAATGAAGTAACTTTTGGAAACTACCATAGGATAGAGGCTGGTTGTATATGGAGACAACCTTGAAATCAGAGGGTTATAATTTTCAGTCCCACCCCACGCTGCCCCACCTCTGGAAAGAGAGAGAGAGACTAGAGATTACCAATCAATTGATTGCTTAATCAATCATGTCTATGTAAAAACCCAAAAGGGCAGGGTTCGGAAAGCTTCCAGGATGGTGAACACAGCATGTGGAGATGCTAAAAGAGCAGCCTGCTCAGAGAGGGCATGCAAACTCCATTGCGTTTCTTCCCCCATACCATGCCCTATGTTTGTCTTTGATCTGAATGTTCCTGAGTTTTATCATTTCATAATAAACTGGCGATTTAGTAAGCAAAATGTTTCCCTGAGTTCTATGAGCTTCATTAGCAAACTAAACCGAAGAAAGCAGGTTTCTTGGAACATCCAGTCTATATCCAGTTGGTTTGAAGCATAGGTGACAACTTGGATTTGGAATTGGCTTCTGAAGTGGGTGGTTGAAAGGTGAGGGTTCAGTCTTGTAGGGTCCTGTACGTGGTGAGGTTTCATGCCATCTCAAGGTAGGTAGATAGTGTTAGGATTGAGTTAATCACTTGGTGGTGTTGGGAAACCCACACATTGGAAAAGGAGAAGGAGAAGTTTAATATTATACAGTTTACTGAATATGAGACCCCGTAATAATGGTGACTAGCAATATGAATATTTTTAACTGTTACAGTTCGATTATAATAACTTAACAGATTCACCAAACCCATCATTACTTCAAAAAGTGATGTTTTAAATTTCAAAACCATAACCAAGATGTTAGTTTAAAAAAACACATTCTATTTAATTCATTCAACTGTTTCAAAATATATTTTAAATATTAATTTTGATAATAAAAATCCTATTAATGAATTCAACAGAATACTAGAAAATATTTTATTAATCCAATCACATACTGTAATCATTAAATAAGATTGGGAATACTAATAAGAGAAGAAATGTTTTAATGAAATGAAACATCCTAATACAAAGCCACCCAGATTGCGCTACTCAAGTCTCAGTGGAGAGATGCTAAGTATTATCAAAGGTCTCTCCAAAGCCAGTGCTCTGGGGCATAACACACTCCTCCAAGAATTATGCTCAAAATTAGCTAGTGCACTCCTAGATCATTTATTAGAACTTTATAACCAAATCTTGAAATTAAAAACCATCCATTTTGCACACTCTGTCAATATTTTATGCATTATGTTAAAAAGGAAAAACTGTTACAGTTTAAATTTCTCATTGGCTCTCTGCCTCCGAAAACATCAGTTTGGAAGGTATGACTCAGATTCTCACCTGCCAGGTAGAATACAGAATGTTCTCTTTTCACTCATGAAGACAAGCCTGGACTCATGCCAGGGAGACTCTCTCTGGTGAACGTATGAGCTTTCATTGATAACAATTTAAACACAAACCCCTGTATTGCGATCACTGCTTTACTTTTATTTAATCGTATTTAGTGAAGATGATTACTTACATGGGTTAAGCTTCCTTAAATGACTCCTTCAATTTGAAAACTGATATGAAAGTTTTCTCAACTGCTAATGATTGCATCCCAAGGGGAAACTAATGATAAAAAGGAATGACACATTGAAGTTTCAAAGATGAAAGAGTAGACAGTAAGAAAATTGAAATGAACATACAAAGGAGTATATTAATATTCTGCCGAATTCTCCCGTCCAAGTGTATAAATATTACACCCATGTAATTTAGAAGACTGATGATCTCCTTTTCACACCCTGCCACATGTCCCCACTAATGTGCTTACCCCTGGGTCAAGCAGAACACTATCCAGCTAAAACTAACCATTAATGCAGCCTTGATATAATGCAAGTTTAAGTGTACAAAATAATCTGCTATAAAAGGAGGGGATGGGAGAGAGGTCAACAGCCCTCTCCTGACCTGGCCACTCTACCGGTCACAAACTGTGAATCCGCCCGAGAATGTGCAGTACACTGTCCCTGCTGGCAGAGTTCCTTCTCCATTTCCTGTTTCCTCCAGCATAAGTGGTTTACACGAGCCCATCGTCCAATTCTGGATTGTGATTTCAAGCTCATTTATCAATGTTAGCACCTCATATGTCAGTTTTAGGTGAAAATACATATTTAAGGAAAGATGTGGCACATATTATAAAACAGGTGAGACAAATTTTGCATAGAGATTACACCAAATATTTTTTCAATATCTGTTTTTTTTCCCCCTGAGAGAGTAATTATATCATCATCTTGTTGGTTATTTTTGTTTTTAATTGAACTTTGCAACTATCACTTTGTCTTAAGGGAATTTTTAGGTACTGTGAAATTAAGGGACAAGTTTCAAAAAGAAAATTTTACAGATAGAGGTTAAGAATATAAAAGGCATTTACTCAACAATAGAGAGATGAAATTTAATTCACTTTTTTCTTGACTTGTTTTAACCTCTTTAATATCCTGAGAGATTGCCCATAAGCACAACAAGCATAGATCTCAGAGACCCTACCTAAAAGACTATCTAGTAATACCCATAATACTTTAGGAAAGGAGCTCAGAACAACTAAGGCTCCAACCTAGACGCCTGTGTGCTGTGTTTAACAAGGGGCATCAGGAACCTAGGAGATACCTGGAAAGTGAGAAAGTAAGACCCATGGCATAGTTGTGACACTAGGAAGCAAAGGACGACAATAAAACAAAACTCTTTCAGAGCAGCATAGACACACATATTTTGATAATCCCATCAAAATAGTCATCTGATAAATTAAAATATGTATAACGCTTTTTCAAAAATAAACATTTGACCAAGATGTAATTAATCATTTATTTGATCCCCATCAGAAAAAAAAGATGAATCCCAATAATACCTATTCCAACAAACAAGTTCAGCTGCTTTTGACCCTCTTCTAGGCATTATAATTATTCCCTGTACATGCCTTTAGCATGTCAAGAAAAGTCTTTCATACCGTCATTTTTACAGATTTATATCATTGCTCTTGCTCTCTAGGATGCTGTCATTTTCCTATATCCATCATTAAATAAATGAATATATGCCCCCATTTTATTTTTCATTTTCAAAGGAAGGGCTTTATTAGCATTTTAAATCTATTTTTCTAACGGGAAAAAGATACTAAAAATCAACAAAACTTTTCCCTGTGATATTAAAAATCGCTAGGTGGTCTTAAATTTCCTGCCTTTAATGCTTCTTTCATGTCAGGAACTTGAGACATTTTTGGAGTTGGCTTTTACCCAAAGAGAACTAAAGTTGGCTCAAACTTAAATAGGCAAACTATAGTTTCTTTCTGTCTTTTTTTTAAAAAAACTTTTTATAAAACTTGTATCTGACAACTCAAAAAATCATACTAATTCAAATTACTATTCAAAAGTATAAAATAAGTAAATGTAGTATATTACTTTCTTAACTTTATACATAGGACAGGGCTTAGACTGAAAAATTAATTCAGAATCACACAAGTAGCCAAGGTGAATAAATCAAACTAGAGAATAGTCTGGATTGAATAGATCAGTCAGTTAAAAAAAAAATAAAGACAAGAAATGTGAAACAAGAGGATCATTTTTATATGGCTAACCAGTTGGTTTCACCCAGTTTGCCACAAATAACTTAGTGTCAGCCAGCTGTCATACAAACAGGTAGTCCATCACCAGTGGCCTTTGAGCAAGAATGACAATGGCTTTAAAAAAACCTTCATTGTCCATAAGAAAAGATAAAATACTGCCATTTGTGACAACATTGATGAATCTTGAGAAAATCATGCAAAGTAAAATAAGTCAGAAAAAGTCAGGAACCATATGATTTCACTCATATGTGGGGTATAAAACTGTAAGCAACAAATGAATAAATAAGACAAAACTCATAGACAAAGACGACAGTAGTTTGGTTACCAGGGGGAAAGAGGTTGAGGGGGAAGGAGTAAAGGGTAAAGGCAGTCAAATATATGGTGACCAAAGGAGATTTCAAATATTGCATTGTGTGTTTACTACCCAGATACTACATTATAAACTTGTATACTTGAAACCTATATAATTTTATTAACTAATATTATCCCAATACATTTAATTTTTTTTAAACCCTTCTTTGTCTCTGGAAAAACTCTCAGGCGTATAATTGTTCATAATAGTTTCTGATGATCCTTTGTATTTCTGTGGTATCAGTTGTTATTTCTCCTCTTTCATTTCTGATATTATTAATTTGGGTCCTCTCCCTTTTATTCTTGATGAGTCTGCTTAATGGTTTGTCAATTTTATTTATCTTTTCAAAGAACCAGCTTCTGGATTGGTTGATCCTCTGAATTGTTCTTTTCGTCTCTATGTCGTTCAGCTCTGCTCTAATCTTGACTATTTCCTTCCTTCTACTTGCTCTGGGATTTATTTGTTGTTGTTTCTCCAGTTCTTGAAGTTGTAGTGTTAGGTCTTTTATTTGAAATGTTTCTATCTTTTTTTAGGTAAGCCTGTATTGCTATGAACTTCCCTCTCAGGACCGCCTTTGCTGTGTCCCATAGGTTTTGGACTGTTGTCTGTTCATTTTCATTTGTTTCCAGAAATTTTTTTATTTCTTCTCTTATCTAATTATTGACCCATTCATTGTTTAATAGTCTACTGTTCAATCTCCTTGAGTTTGCAAGTTTTTGAAGTTTCTCTTTGAGGTTGATTTCCAGTTTCAATCCCTTGTGGTCCGAGAAAAAGTTTAGTATTATTTCAATTTTCCTGAATTTGCTGAGGTTTGCTTTGTGTCCTATCATGTGGTCTATCTTTGAAAAACTGCCATGAGCATTTGAAAAGAATGTGTATTTTTCTTCTTTGGGATGTAAGGACCTATTAAGATACCAATGACATATTTCACAGAAGTAGAACAGACATTTCAAAAATTTATGTGGAACCATAAAGGGCCCTGAATAGCCTCAGCAATTTTGAGAAAGAAAAACAAAGTAGGAGGGATCACAATACCAGACATCAAACTCTACTACAAAGCCACTATACTCAAAACAATCTGGTACTGGCATAAGAACAGACCCATAGACCAGTGGAACAGAATAGAAAGCTCAGAAATAAGCCCAGGTCTATATGGGCATCTAATATTTGACAAAGAGGGCAGAAGCATAAAATGGAGCAATAATAGCCTCTTCAACAAATGGTGTTGGGAGAGTTGGACGGCTATATGCCAAAAAATTGAAATTGGATCATCAGCTGACACCATACACAAAAATAAACTCAAGATGGATAAAAGACTCAAATATAAGTCGCAACACCATCAAAGTCCTAGAGGAGAACATTGGCAGGAAACTCTCAGATATCCCACGCAGCAATTTTTTCACTGATATGTCTCCTAAAGCAAGGGACATAAAGGAAAGAATAAACAAGTGGGACCTCATCAAAATAAGAAGCTTCTGCACAGCAAAAGAAAACATCAGCAAAATAAAAGGGAGCCAACCATATAGGAAAATATATTCGCTAATGATACATCAGATAGAATTTTGATCTCCAAGATACATAAAGAACTCACTCGACTCCACTGCAAGAAGACAAACGATCCAATCAAAAAATGGGCAAAGGACCTGGGCAGACGCTTTTCCAAGGAGGAGATACAGAGGGCCCAGAGGCATTTGAAAGGATGCTCCGCATCACTAGCCATCAGAGAAATGCAGATCAAAACCACCATGAGGTACCACCTCACACCGGTCAGAATGGCCATCATAAACAGATCCACAAACAACAGGTGCTGGCGAGGCTGTGGAGAAAAGGGAACCCTAGTACACTGTTGGTGGGAATGCAGACTGGTGCAGCCACTGTGGAAAGCAGTGTGGAATTTCCTCAAAAAGCTGAAAATGGAACTGCCTTTTGATCCAGTGATTCCCCTGCTGGGACTATAACCTAAGAACACCAAAATGCCAATACAAAAGAACCTATGCACCCCAATGTTCATAGCAGCACAATTTACAACAGCCAAGTGTTGGAAGCAACCTAAATGCCCATCAGTAGATGATTGGATCAATAAGTTATGGTGCATATACACAACGGAATACTACGCAGCAGAAAGAAAAAAAGAACTACTAAACTTCGCAACAGCATGGATGGAACTGGAGAGCATTATGCTAAGCGAAATAAGCCAGGGGGCGAAAGACAAATACCATATGATCTCACCTATAACTGGAACCTAACCAACAATACAAAGATGCAAGGAAAATAAGACCAGCAACACTGAAAGGAAAAGAAATCAACAGAGACAAGAGGAAAGGAGGGAGGGGGGGCGGTATAAAAGGAAGGGAAGGGGAAAGTCAAGGAACATATAGCAAGGACTCATGGACAAAACCAAAGGGGAAGCACTGAGGGAGGGAAGGTGGGAGGGGGCAAGGGAAAGTGGTGGGGGGTAGGCAGAGACAAATGTATTAAAAAAAAAACTTCTCAGGCACACATCTTACGAGGTCATTAGCTTCAAGTCTACATGACAGTCTATTCTCAATAACATTTACATTAGATTCAGGGACACTGGTCCTATTACCTTTTGATCCAACACCCTACTCTTCATGGAAGCCACTCTTAGTAATAAACACATGCTTTGTTAGACTTGATATGGTGATTTAAATGCTAATTCCCCTTATTTGTATATGTCACATACACAAAAGAGTTTTCTAATATCAGATAAAAGAGCATAATCATAACAAGCCTTAGTTCATTAGCTCTAAAATTACTGTAGCTTGAGTGTGGTTTAACATATTGCGACGTCTTTTGTTCTTGTTGTTCTCAACATCATATTCCACTTTGTGAGCAAACTAAGAAACATGTACCTTTCTTACGCCTCTATTGATAAATAAAAGGCTTTGTTACCAAGCCTTTTTATAGGAATAAATGTATTCCTATAAAAAATCTGCTTTTGAAAATCTATTTAAAAATAGATATCCTGAAAGATAAAACACCTACCTAAAATATATTACACATTCATAGTATATGAATTTGTTTGTTCAGGTTGAATTTTCTGCTTAGAGGATATCTTATGTAAAATTTAATGAGAGTATCGGGTAATGAAAACAGGCTCATCAAAATCTGGGTTTGTGTCACAGCATTTTCACTTGCTCATGCTGTGACTTTGGGAGATGTATTTCATCTTCAGTTTTATCATATGAAAATGAAGATAATAATCTCTACCTTGGCAGCTTCTCATGAAGATGTTATGAAAATTGTTATAACACCAATTACAGGATTTAGTCATGGGCAGCACAGCATAGCAATTAAGAACATAAAATCTAGAGCCAGACTGTTTGGGTTCAAATCCAAGCCCTGCCATTTGGAAGTTTTATTTTGGGGAAAGTTACTTAAATTCTCTTTGCTTCAGTCTCCCCATCTATGAAATAGGAATAAAGATAATATCTACCTTATAAGGTTGTTAGGAAGATTGTTGAATAATACATGTTGATTATTAAATAATGCACTTGTGACAGTGCCCAGCACAGAATACATAACATACAAATATTAGTTGTTTAAAAACAGTCTAATAAGTGGCAGGTATTGTTATGATGAAAAGGAGGCCTACAAGGGCAGAATGTGTGATGTGAGAGGAGAAACAGGTCAAAGGGCTCCTTTCCAAAAGAGTGAGAAAAATCCCAAACCACCTGTGCCACTGACACAATATTAAAAATGGCTCTCCCTATCAGAATGATGTTCAGTCTCCAGAACCTGAAGAATTTTTTTAATCAATGATAATTCTGATACAGGCTTTGAAATTGCCCCTTTGCTACAGCCTGTGATCTAATATGAAATTTTGGAGCTTCTTGATTCCTTATTTAAACCATGTTTTGCACTTTAATAGCCCTTTATTTGTTCATTTTTTAATATTTTTTCTGCACACATTGTCTCTCCAATCACATTATCACTCTGAGGGCAAGGATTTTGTGTTACTCACCTTCACAGCCTACTTCATCACAAACCAGGAAGACTGTTGTTAAACACATATGTTATTAAACTCATATATGTTCTTAAGCCTAAACAATTAAACTCTATGGCCAATATTTTAGACATCTGTATAGGACACATAATTTGATCACTACTACCCATCATGTGTGATAACTCAGTTTTATCGAGTGATTTAGTTCAAATTTAATTCATTTATAAGTCACCCTAGATAATATTTAGTCATCTGTGTTTAACTTTGCTTGGCTTTTACAAAGAGAAATTAAAAAGCACCCTGACCATTCCAAAATTATAAAAATCTATACTCTTCTTGCATAACCAATAATCCACATAAAGTATCACGAAATTTTACATAATATACAAATGAGATTTACAAGGGTCAGAAAGTAAGTATCTTAGACATTGTAGATCACATAGTCTCCAAGCAGCCATGGACAGTACATAAGCAAATAAGTATGACTGTGTTACAATACAAATATAATTATGAATTCTGAAATTCAAAATTTGATTGATTTTTATATGTCATGAAACATTTTTCTCTTTTTCTTCAATCATTTATAGATGTAAAACCGATTCTTGGTTCATGATTTCTTTTGTAACATCCCATTTATGTTATTGTTTTTTCTAATGATTTGAGTCATATATGTTTGCCCCATTAGACTATAAATTCCATGATGACAGGGATCAGGTCTGTCATTTTTATTGCTTTTGAAACTAACTGATAAAGTATTCAGTGCATAATTGTTTAATAAATTAATCAGTTAACCTAGATTCAAGCAGTTTAGGTCTTCTGCCTGCTTGAATCTTGGTTCAAGCAGAATAGGTCCAAGATTCAATCTTTTGGTCTGTCTTTGTGCTTCCCAGGACAATTTATGAATTCTGTATTTTGACCCTTTTGCCATTTGCCTCACTTTGTTTTAGAAGAAAATACTTTATTTTTGTCTCATTTTTAGAAAAAATATTTGTTATGATGTGTTAACCTAGATACATTAATTCTCCCTTTGTATTTTCCCTCCCCAGGCACTTCAAGTTACTTTTTCACATCACAGACATTTTTGATTCTTGGGTATAGAATAAAGATGACCCAAAAATCTATAGTAGAGGGAGAATTGTGGAAAGGCCAAGCCATCAGCAATCTGATCACCAAATATAAGCATGAGAGCTTCAAATGTAACTGGAAATGAGAGAAACAAAGGCATGAAGGGGAATCTATTGGTTATAATTTTTACTCTTACAGTCCTCAAGAATTTTTTTGCAAACACTGTCAAAGTTTCAGTCTATCGAAAAAAGTAGCTGCAAGTATTATTACCAAAAAGCCAATGACTATGTAGTTTAAAAACAAAAATGAGCACAATTCCCTACAACTCCAAAATGGAAAAGACATTGCAGGGGAAAGAAAGTCTATTTGATGGTGGAATTATGTGCTTCCAGAAAGGCAATGGAAGCATCAACAGAAAAAGTACATCGGAAGGGACTGAGAGACATTTATGAATATTACAAAATGAACAATCCCACCAAATTAAATGTAATGTTCTGGAATACCCTTTCTCTATCTATTAGCTCTAATTCAGCAACTCTTCAGAAGAAAATGGACTGCAAGAGAAAACTCCAATTACGTACTCCGAGCCTGAGGCATATTCCAGCCTTAGTGATTTGACTGGAATGGCTTTATAATTCAAAGGTAATCTGGTGATGTCAATCAGGGCTTTCTCATCATCCTGCATTTTTTCCTCCATCAAAGAAAGGAAAGAAAAATGCCTGAATGTGATACAGCTCTAACAAAGAAACATCTAACACAGAGGAAATGCTGTTTCCCCTTGACGCACTGTCATTAACCAACAAAGGGCCAACTGAAGAGGCAGGTGTTTCCTGGGGAATAGGATAGATCAGGGAGGTGGGTCTCAGAGACTTAAACAGGAGGACGTCTTTATCTAAAGATTTGTGGGGTTTTTTGTTTTTTTTTTTTTAATTTTACTTTCTTTTATTCCCTCGCATGGAATCTGAAAGTGTGGAATTCCTTTAAATCTTTCCTGTCCAGTTTTCAATGAAAGTAAGAGATTTGTTGGTTTATTCCTGTTGCCTACAGTCTTTTGGGGACAGAGAAATGTGCATGTAGACACAAACTTTTATAAATAGGACACTCCATGAATCATCAGGTAGATATTTTAAAATGTGGAAGTATGCATCGATTAGGGTTTCTTTTTTTTTTTTTAATATGCTTCATCTCACTCCAGGTTTCAGCCAGCCTAGGACAGGAGGATACCTGGCCTTCTTCAATGGGAAGAGTTTACTTGAAATCAGTGTTGCCACAGGCAGGGTAAAAAGCTACAGTTATGGTGTGTGGATAGATATCAATTTGTTCTTACTAAATCACACTTAATTAAGGTATCTGTTCCTGTTGTTCTTTCTAAGTTGTCAATCTTTTATGCTGTAACTCAGTTTTTCCTACCATCCTCTTGCCCATGCCTCTATGCATGGATATTAAGGGAGAAGGACCATTCCCCTCTGACAAGGCACTGAGCATGCGGCACCACATGTCCCATCAGAGCATGGGGCTTTCCAGCACTTGGGTTCCTATAGCCAAGACAGTGCTGAATTACAGACACAATACAGTGAAAAACTGCATCTTCCTTTCTGATAAGCCCCTCCCTGAAAGGTTTATGTCTTCCTGGCATGGCCTAGAAAAACCACATGGCTAGACATTTCTCTCTTTGAAAATATTTCATTAATCAATCTAACGACTTAAAGAGAAGCAAAACGTGTACCTGGATTTTCATACCAATCTGGGGCCCATTCTTTTGGGCGTATTTGCATGTTAAGATAGGAAATTTGGCACTAGTTACTTAGTTCTTTGAGTGTTAAATGATATTTAAAAATTGTAAATCTTTATTAACTTTTTGATGTAAATCAGTTCTAATCTCTAAAATCCTTCTTTATTTTGAACTTTGAAAGCAGACAAACATGTGTCCTATAAAAACTTTACCACTTCCCAAGACATAGAGTTAATATTACACAACCTTCAAAACCCAAGACAAATTTATCTCTCAGAATAAAGCTATAATAATTGTAGTATATTCCAATAGTGGCATGTAGAGAAATCCAGATTGATATGGATTGTATTAATCTGGTAATTGCTGAGACATGGGTGATGTTTATCTTTGCACTAGCTCTTGTAAAAGGGTTAGCTAAGCAAATTACTATGGCATGGGCAAACCCATAAGGAGAATGCTTAACTAAGTGAATCCATTTATAAACAAATTATGAATTGGAACACATGAGCTGGCTGTTTGGGTATATTACCTCCAAATTTTTTCTTTTTAATGTAAAGCTCCTCTTTGACAACACTTGTTTGGCATTCCATTAATAATGACAAGAACTTGAATAACTTAATTTCTGAGGAAAAAAAATTCAGAAGTTGTTTTTCCTTGATACTTGGAGCCAAGACACTCAATTTAAATTCTTGGGCATTTACATTTACCAATGCTCACTTTCATCATCTGAAAAAAAAAACAATAATACTTTTTTTTTTTTTAACAGTATCACTTTGAGGATTAAACCAAATGAAAAAGAATGCATCTGCCTGAGTTCCTGGAACATGGTATGTTCCAAATCAACACTTTTAAAATATGACTAAAACTTCACTTTTAACTAAATTAGATTTATTTTTAAATATTTCAATCCCTGAAGGAATTTTATTCTAGTAAATATATAAAATTTCTATTGCTATCACCCCTTAAGAGTTCCTTTAACAATATTCCCTTAATTAAGACAGCTCCCTTAAAAAATTGTATCACGTTCTATTAAAATATTATTTTTTTTAGTATAGAGGGTTTTTTCTTGTGCATGAATGCATACTCAAACTTCATTACCTAGATATTTACAACCCAGAAATGTGAAGTTTAAGGGCATGCTGGCTTGGGGATTCCTGGGCCGGGGCCCGGGGGAGGGGTGTGAAGAAGAGCAATGAAAAGGTGGAAAAGAAGTCATTCTAGATACTGCCCAGTATAGCCCTTCTAGAAATATCTTCCTTTTAGTTGGGAGGGAACAGCTTTTTCAATTTGAATTATTAAATGTGGAATTCTTAAAAGCTTTAGTTTAACTGAACTAAGACTATGTCTTTCATAGAGGTATATTTCTAACATCTTAAATAATATAAAGATAGTACTTTGACCAAGGACAGAGCATTTTAATTACTATAATCAACATCTGTGGATTATAAATTTTCAAACCATAGAATATCTGGGTTAAAAAATGGGAAAATGTCTAGTACAGCATTCTCATTTGTCCAAATGAGAAAGTGGAGGCCTAGAAAAGTCCACCACCTCATCAGACGTCTAATAAAAGTTTTAATTATGGAATTTATATTTGTTGACTAGTCTTTAGGTGTCATTTTAATAGCACCATGTTTCTTCTATGAGTGTAGTTACTTGAAGGCTTAGCCCTAAAGAATAGTTGAAGAATAGCTGTATGAAAAGTAGGGCTCTGTTCTTTTGTCAAAATGACACAATTAATAATTAATTGGGATTCTAGTTTTTGAAGTGATGACAGTGGCAAGTGAAACCAAAAAGGAAAAGAATAAAGAAACAGTAAATACATAGAACCAGAAAGATGAGGCCTAGTTTACATGGATGTTTTATTAAGCTTTAAGAACAAAACTTTAATTTATAAAAAAAAGTCACATTTCATACTTACTCTGGGGATTCGAGAAGAGGGAAGTGAGGGTGGAGAAATGTTTGATGGAAAACATAAAACAAACCCCTTTCTAACCAACAAACAAAACAGCTCAGAGTTCTTTTCAAGTTTGCCTGTTTTGGAATACTTCAGCTGTCTACTCTGAATCTTGGGATACCTAGCCAATATCCACAGCACAAATTGAGAGTCAGAAATAAAATCTGGTGAAAAACAAAATATTTAAAAGAACCTGTAGAGGATGCAGTTGGTTGACCAGCATGCACACCAAACCCATAATCTCCCTCAATTTGTTTGTCAGAGTGTTGGAAAGAATTCTGTATTCAGGGAAAGCATCTAAGTCCTCTCAGCTTAAGCAAGAAATAACAAAGAAGAGATGCACTATTTCTGTTTTAATTTCAAAATATGCCAGAGCTCAGAATCCCATTTTGGGCAGCTGTAGTATATAACTCAAGGCTCTTAATATAGATGACTCTTGTGTTGGTGTTTGGTGCCTGTTAAATGCTACTTCATTATTCATTTTACAACAATGTTTCTTCATAGATGCTTCCAAGTCATCACACCTAATCTTCAATTGTTTCCACAAACTTCCCTGAAAAATTTTCCCATAAGGCCAAACATCTCTGTGAAAAGCAGTGATTTTCAACTGGTATGCTGCAAGAATTTTTTAAACATGCAATAACTCACTGTTTATTTAGTCAGGAAAACTGACCTCCTTTCCCTCAGATTGTCAAATTAAAAAAATGACAACAGCTAACACAACAGCTGTCTGGTGTGAATGCTCCATCATGAACCATAAATATATAGGTGATATAATAAAGTTGCATCTTATTGGTCACGTTGTATAATAAAGTTGTATCTGAGTGGTAAATTTTTGGTACCAAGTATCCTGATATACAAACATAGGCACCTGATATTTTAAAAAGTCACTTCAGAGTAAAACTGGTGGTAATTACTGTTATTATTTTTTAAAATCAATCAAATTATACCTATTTTTTGTCAGATCAGCAAAAAAATATATGTATTGGTGAGCTGAAAAAATTTAGTAATTAGTTTATATGTACTATGAGATGGAAAAGTGTGAATATTGCTGCTGTAAAGCTTTCTTGGAAGTGTTCAGAAGTGAGTCCCTGCCTTATTTTCTGTTCATGTGGTCAACCAGGAGTACATTTCATATCGAGTTGTTTTCCAAGGGGCTGATAGTGGTGTGTGTGTGCGTGTGCGTGTGTATGAAGGCGAGACCTCTAAAGCACAACTAACTGCTCTGTAAAATTCTGAGAGACCTACTAGGTTTCCAAACACTCTCCTTCCTGAAACTGATTAACATCTTTCATAGTAATTATCCTCAATGAGCAAGGAGATTGACATAGTGAAGTATGAGAGTTCTAAAAATGGTGATCCAAAATCGTCTTGCAAAAAATGTACTTGTAACAATTCACCCAAAATTCTGGCTATTCATAAGTTTTCTTCATTCCACAATGGATACATCTCCTTTATACTTGGCTCATGTCCTGATCTAAGTTAGTAAATCTACTGTCACAAGCAATCACAGGAGCCACAGCCACTATGGCCTAAAAGGGCAAAAAGGCAGGCCCAATTTTGCACTGTACTTTTCCTTTTTAAATCCTTCCAGAAAGTGAAATGACCTCAATAACATTGGGATGAATGGAAGAGACAGAGGGTCTTCTAAAATCTGAATGGCCAGCCTATCTGAACAACCTAAGCACTCAACATTGTGTTGTTTTGGACAAGATAAACACTTACTATATTTTGACAAAGGAAAACAACTGGCACAGATATTAAATGTGCTGATAATTCTTACATCAATACAAAAATTCTCCTAGATAGCTCTTTAAAAAATCTCTGACTTATGAAATGAAAGCTAAATTGTTGGAATACATTTCCAGTTCTTGATGACTTCTCTTTGTTCACTGTCATGGCAGCGAAGATTTTTCTGTCCATGTTCAAGTCTAAAGATTGACAGTTTGCTAAATGTCTGCCCAGCCCCTCCCAACCAACAGAAGGAGAATAAGTACATCGCCACCAAGATCTGGTACTGACTGGTATACCTATATCACTGAGCTTCTCTTGGCTCTCTCCCTGCACAACAGCAGAATCAGACTTAAATGTGCTTTGTACAGAACAGTAACCCTTGCCCAAAAACTGGATTTGTAATCAAGAAATAAAACCTCTTCCTTCCAGAGAGCAAACCAGCCAGCTTAGTTCATGCCATTAATATCTCTCTTATGCAAAGAAAAGTATGAACTCATTAGTAATGAATTACAACATTAACTTCCCTATTTCAATTCCAATTTCAACAGAGCTGCAATTACCAAGGGGATTATCTAAAATAAGAGAAAGAGAAAGGAGTGGTTTAAAAATCATCTATAAATATATTATCTTGAGAGCAACAACAAAAAAAAGAACACAGGGGAAAAAATAAACCAAAGACATAAGGAAACATGAAATGTAGGCTAAAATATATGGGGAAATGTATAGACTAAGAAATAGGATTCTACCTCCAGCCTGAAACATGTCAGCAACCTTTCTCTCTACACATAAATAAGCTCCTCTCAGCTAGAGCAAGTTCTTTGAAAAACCTTAATATAAAGTCTAAAGAAGTCTTGTTTCAGAGCTCACTCTTTTGTCCTTGGAAAGACACTGATCATCAGGCTTGGCTCTTCAAGGGGGAAGAGACCTGTTCATCTTTGTAATTCCAGAACCTAGGCAAGCACCTGGCCCACAGCATGCTCTCAATACATGTGAGAGGAACTCAGTAAGACAGAGTATAGACCAGCCTTCACCTACAGAGGCTAATCGCCCAACTACCCATCAGACCTTAGGAGGCAGGCATGGCTGAGAAAAACAGGCACCCCTGTTAGTCCCAATGCTGTATGTGTGAGCTCTTGCAACACTGGAAGTATTAGGGCTCAGTTGTTGGGTGCCAATGACAATACCCGTGCTTACCAAATATGTATTAATAAATATTACTTTACAGGTCTCACAGGTTTCTTTGTGTCTGCAGCTCTAAACCTGCTCGCTACCCCCACACTCTAGAAACCAAGTTAACTGGTGCTCTGGAGGTAAAAATAGCATTCGGCATGAGGCTGTGCATTTGTGAGTGAGGCTGGAGCGTGAACGAGAACCTGGACCTCGGTGCATTCCTGTTTTCAGTTGGGTGCAGCCATGAGAGAATTGTTCTCCCTAAAAGAAGGGTAATATTTACCCTAACTTTTTTTTTAACTTTCAGGAGACATAACACAGATTGCCTGTAACCATAGCAATTGGTTCAGCTGTAAGCACCCTCATTTATTCAAGGCACAGAGGTGGTATAAGAGAGAAAAATAGAGTTCATTTCAGATGCCAAAACATGGTTGGTTCAGGATTGGATTCCCAGCCACATGAAGAATGTTCCATGTACTGGGTTTCATCTGCTTTCTTCTGATCCTCAAGAGTAATATTAATTATATTAGTTTCAATTTCTTCCAGAAATAATGATTGACTTGTTGCTAGGACTATGTTGAGAGTGAAATAAAAATTTGGAAAAATATGTTCTCAACAATGCACTGTGTGCAAGAGAGCTAAGATAACCAGCCAGCGACTATCAGGGATTGTCAGTGTACACTTTTGTACACTGTTAATGCAGTTCTTTTCAGAGCAACATCCAACTTCCCTTCAGTAAGTAATAGAAGATGCACTCCACTCTTTCTGCTTCTCCCTAATTTTGGTCTCTTTACATCCCTGGAATCTTAAAAAAAAATATATTGTGAAGTTTCTTTTACCCTATCCTCAAAGTAGGGTGGTAGAAAAATGATTCTTGATTTTCAAGGCAATTCCTATGGCTCATTAATTAATTAAACTTAAGTGATTCCAAAATTCATTAACTGTATCCTGATATTTCCACAGATAAAACTCAATGTATTTCAAAGTTACATAAATATCAAATACTGGGAAGAAGAGGGAAAACTACAATAGCATTTCACTGTCTACAAGGCAAGCACTGCCACTTTCTCAGTCATTCAGTTAGTAATGGAGCTCCTACCAAGTGCAAGCACTGTGAGATGGAGCAGAAACTTATCCTAAGTTCCTACTAGGTGTAAAGCAATGGGAAATATGTAAAGATGAGACAAAGATCTTTATTTCAAAGCACTTCATCCTGAAAGGGGGAAGTCAGTGGGAACCATGAAGGAAACATGAGTATTTTATCAAAACAAAGACTTTGGAAATAATCCATTTCACTCCCAAATTATAAAAGTTGTTACTTTTAATAAACTGGGTAATTGAATCTATTTGATTTTAAATATCTAAAAATATTCATTGCAGAATTTGAAGCTTCATAAAGCTATAATTTGAAGACTATTTCATTTTCCTAAAGAGCAGCCCATCAGCAATACTTTTTAAGTTAAATTTATTGGGGTAATATAGGTTAATAAGATGATATAGATTTCTATGATAGAAGATATTGCATTGTGTGCCCACCACCCAAAGTCAAATTATCTTCTGACATGATATATTTTGCACTCTTTACCCTTTACTAACTCCCTATCTTCTTCCTTCTCGTAACCACCACACTGTTGTCTGTCTCTATGAGTTTTTGTTTGTTTTTCTTTTTTGTTCATGTGCTTATCTGCAATATTTTAATTCAGAGAGAATTTTGAAATGATGAGAAATGACTTCTTAAGTGTATTGAATATTTATGTGCATGTGTTTAATTTCCTTTTGTCCCTGTATTTCCCACTGAAACTTCTTTTCTCAAACTCCTTGGCCCAGGTTGTAAGGTCTTAGAAGAAAACATTTGAAGATAGCTTTGCCACATGACCACCTGGAAGGAAGAGATATGTTTTAGGGTAACAGCAAAAGCCACCTAAGATTTGCTCAAACCCCTAACCATGAGGAGCCATGACTATTTTTAAGTAGCGATACATAGAGGACTGGTCACTGTTCCCTTAGAACTGAGATTTACTATTGCAAAACCATGCTGCTAATGCTGGTTATCAGCTACTTCTCAAGAGGATTAAGGAACAACATTCATACCAATACCTTTAACTTTCAGTAAACCCCAGCTAGACAGAACTATGACTTACTTGTTACTCCACAGGGGTTTCTCCTTATGTCAAAGAAGCTTTTTTTTTTCTTTTTTTCCTACTGAGGCATTTCCTGGTGGTAATTATTTAAATATCCAAGTTTCTATGCACTAACCATGGTTTGGTAGCTGTGTCTGTAACCTGAATACTTCCAGGCCTCCTTCCTATGTCAAGTCTTGGTAACATTACTATCCAAACTATAGCAGCTTCATGACTGTGCAACCTCAGTCCTCTCCAACCTTATCTTCCAGTTATTTCCAGGCATCTTATATGGTTTCTTCCCAGTGCTTAGGAATATGTCTGCTCACATTCCTGCTCCCACCCCTCCCCCTCACACCTCAACAGAGTCTATTTCAGATGCCCTTTGTGGAAGCAGCAAGGTCCAAGCCAAGGGTGCACAGAGTGTTGTCTCCATCACATTATATCAGGGTTGCACAATGTCAACATGACATCTCCATGGATGCTCACTTAGATCGCCTTGGTGTAGTACTATGAACCTCTTTTATTTTACAGAAATGTTTAGCATTATTCTATTTGCATTCCTATAATAACACCAAAGATATTAATCAAAATAATTCCTTTAATGACAGCATTAAAATACTTTAGAATAAACTTAAACTAAGAGGCAAAAACCTAGTACACTGAAAACTAGAAAGTGTTGCTGAAGGAAATTAAAGAAGACACAAATAATGGAAAGGTATCTCTTGTTCACAGATTAGAAAACTTAATATTATTAAGATGACACTACTACCTAAATTAGTTTGGTAGGGCTGCCATAACAAAATACCACAGACTTCTCATGTTCTGTAGATTGAAAGTCCAAGATTAAGGTGTCAGCAAGTTTGGGTTCTCCTGAGGCCTCTCTCCTCAGCTTGCAGATGACTGCCTTCTTGCTGCGTCCTCAAATTGTCGCTTTCTCTGTGTGCACGCCTTCCTGGCATCTCTTTCCTTCTTACACTGACAGCCGTTGGACTGGATTAGCGCTCCACCTTTACGACCCCATTTAAACTTAATTACCTCTTTGAAGTACCAATCTCTAAATTCAGTTACAATGGGGGTTTGGGCTTCAACATAGCAATTTTGAGGAGACACAATTCATTCTATTACACTACCCAAAGTGATCTCTATATATGATGCAATCCCTATCTAAATCCCAATGGCTTTTTTTTTTTTCTGAAATAGAAAATTCCATCTTAAAGTTTATGTGGAATCTCAATGGATCCCAAATAGTTAAAATGATTTTGAAAAAGAACAAAGTTTGATGTCTCAAACTTCCTGATTTAAAAACATATTACAGAGCCACAGTATGGTACCAGGAAAAAGATAGACACATAGACCAATGGAATAAACTAGAGAGCCCCAAAATAATCCTTATGTATTCCATATATGGTCAAATGAACTTTCACAAGGATACCAAGACCACTCAGTGGGAAAGGACCATATCTTCAACAAATGGTGTTAGGAAAACCATATATCAACTTGCTAAAGAATTAAAATGGACCCTTCCTTACTCTACTCGATATACAAAAAATATTTCAAAACAAATTAAAGACTTAAATGTAAGACCTAAAACTACAAAACTCATAGAAGAAAACAGAGGAACACAGGAGAAAACTTCATGACATTGGATTTAACAATAATTTCTTGGATGTGTCAACAAAAACACAGACAAGAATCAAAAATGCACAAATGAGACTATATCAAAATGAAAAGTTCTGTGCATCAAAGAACACAATCAACAAACAGAATGGGAAATCAATGTAATGGAAGAAAATATTTGCAAATCCTGTAGCTAACAATGTATTAATGTCCAGAATATACAAAGAACTTCTACAACTGAACAACAACAAAAAAACCCCACAATGCAATTCAAAAATGGGCAAAAGATTCAGATAGACATTTCTCCAAAGATGGTACAAAAATGGCCAAGAGGCTATGAAAAGATACTTAAGTATCAGAGGAATGCAAATCAAAACAACAAAAAATAGATATCACTCATACTCATTGTTACAATTTAACAAAATCAGAAAATAAAAGAGTGTTGACAAGAATGTAGAAAAAAAGAATCTTTCTCACTATTAGTGGGAATGTAAAATGCTGCAGCCTCAATGAAAAACAGTGTGATGGTTCCTCAATAAATGAAAAATGGAATTACCGTATGATCAAGCAATCCCATTTCTGGGTATATATCTAAAGTAATTGAAAATAGGATCTCAAAGAAATATTTGTATACTCATATTCATAGTAGCATTATTCACAATTGACCAGAAATAGAAGCAATCCAAATATCTATTGCTGAGTGAGTAAGTAAAATATGTTATATACATGCAATGAGATATCATTCATCCTGGAAGAGGAAGAAAATCCTGTGATGTGCTACATCATGATGAGCCTTGACATTATTATGCTAAGTAAGCCCAAAAAGACAAACGCTATATGATGCCTCTTACAAGATACATCAAAAGTAGTCAAATTCATAGAAGCAAAAAGTAGAATAGTGGTTGCTTAGGGCTGGGGGGAGGAGGAAATGGAGGGTTGTTGTTTAACAGGTGCTGAGTTTCAGATTTGCAGGGCAAAAGTTTACGGCAATTTGTTGCCCAACAATGTCAATGTACTTAACATCACTAAACTTCACGTTTCAAAATGGTTGAGATGGTAAATTTTATGTTTTTTTTTTTTACCGCAATTAAAAATTTATATGAATATGGCTATGGATCCAGTGGGTTAAGGAAAGCTGTTGTTTAAGGAATAATGGGAACTTAGAGAAGGCTTCACTTGCATGCGGTACTGGGAGAAGAGAGAAGCCTTCCTGGAAAGAGTGCCTCATGAGCTGATTTGAAGGATAAATAGGATTTTGCCAAGGAGTTAAGGAAAGGAGATTCCAGGAAAATGGACAGCAAGTGCAGAGCAGGCCTGTGCTTAGGAAAGCGTAAGTAGTTTGGTTTTAGGGGAGTGGCCAGGAAGGAGAACGGAGTGGTGAGCAAAGAGCCTAGGGAGCCCAGGTGCATGGGAGCACCCTGACCACTGATCTTCCCTGCTGCTGTGGTCAGGGGACACGAGGCAAAAGCAGGCTTCTGCCTGGCTCTGCCTCTGACAAAGGAGTGAGCACCTGGGTGAGTGGTATTCCCGGGGGACAGGGAGGCAGGGAGCTGTACACTGCCTCCCACACACCTCTCTCTCTGATATTCATGTGTCCTACATCCATAGCGTCTGTGCCTCAGCTCTGGCACATTCTCTCTCTCTCTCTTTCTCTTACACACACACACACACACACACACACACACACACACACACACACACACGCACACACCACTACTCACTCCCTAAGAGCTGCCAGCCCAAATTGGTAAGACTTCAGACTTGACCAAGTTGGCTCTTTTGCTACAGCTTGGCAGTAGATGAGGAAACACCCACCAGAGCCCAGGAAGGCAGCAGCCCACTGGACTGCTATCAGAAGGCACTCCTGTGGTCACACTAGTCCGTCTTACCAGTGATCCCTTGCAAACACAAAGTCAGCACCCGAAGGGCTAGAAGGTCCCCCTGTCAGATGCCTGTCATGTGGTGTGAATCTTGTCTGAATTTATTGGGAAGCTGCCTTCCTCAGAAGAGACCCTGCTCCCAGCTTGTATAGACACTTTAGCTTACAAATTGGCCTCATAGGTTTAATATCCAGAGACATGATCCTGTGTGAAACTTTCCATTAATATCAGTAGGACCTTTTTCTAGGACTTCACTAGCCCCAAATAAGACATAGTCATGGAAGTCTGCACATTTCTAGAGGATTAAAAATTCACTACATTCTTTGTGTTCTCCCTCATCCCAAAATACTTCTTTGTCTCCAAGTTCTGGAACTTATAGAATATAAAATATAATATATAACAGGTAGTAATATAATATATACTATTCCTTCAATAATACTCTATCATTGGAATAAAGTTCAAAAACTTCATTCCCCAGAAAAGTCCTTTTAGAATCAGGATACTGCCCCCCTCTAACCTCACCTTTCGCCCTTGACCCCTTGGCATTCAGCAGCCGGGCCATGTTCTCTCTCATTGTACTGCCTCTGCACATATTGGTCTTTCTGCTAGGTTCCTTTCCTCACAAGATTTTTTCTTCCTACTTTGGTCTGGATAACTTCTCATCTGCCTTACACCATCTTTTGGAATACACAGGTGGGTGTCCCTTATTTATGCTGTTGTAGACCTTAGGCTTCCTTTACATGACCAGTGTGAGTGCTCTGTCATTGTCTGCTCCTGGCTTTAACAGACAGGGACCATCTCTTACTCTAGAGGGCCCATGTTGGGTCAGCCGCACAGCCATCCTTCTGCTCTGCTGCCCACAGTGTGCAGGGCTTTATCTGAAAGCTTCCTACCATACGATTGTAAGATAGTTACTTCAAGGAATCACAGACTCCCTTCAGTGTCTCAAGCAGGGAAGGAGAAGGCAGCAGGTGGAAGACGGCTACTATGTTCTAATTGGAGAAGGGGGAAAAGCCCCTCAAAATTTATCTCATGCTTCATTGGCCAGAACTTGTCACATGGCATCCCGCATTGTAAGGAAGCTGGGAAAGCAACCATCTGATCAAGCAGAAAGGATCGGCCCACTTAGTTCAGTCAGGATTCATTTCCTGGATCTCGTATATGGCTTACCTAAATGAACTTAGCCAGGAAGGTGCTATGGAGCCTTTGGACACTTCTGTAATAGTATCTGTCACATCTAATATTAATAAAAATATCAGACACACTCTTGAATATTATATCAACAGAACCATAACAAGCAAGAAAAATTTCAGAGGTGATGATAAAATACTTATTTTTATTTATTGGGCTCAAAGAGGTATTTTATCAGGACATCTTTACAACTCTTTAACAATGCTTAGCAATTTATTCTGACTAGGTAAATAAATGAACTTCTGTCCTTATACATGGAAAACATGAACCTAGCTTCATGGAACCTTATGTATATTAAGCCCTGTTTATACAATACAGACTGGAAACTATCTTTGTGGACTGATCAGTTTGATTTGCTATATAGGTTTAGAAGTTTGGCATAACCTTAGTGAAGGTTTGGGAAAAAAGAGTTGAAATTTCTGTAATTACTGAATCTGTTAGCCACAGATTTAGAAAATATTTGTTTCATGTGTTTTATGAGTGACTCTCTTTTCTGAAGATATTCAGTCTCAGATTGCATGTCAAGTCATTAGCATAACAATGCAGAAAGATATGGTCAGATATGATTCTTGGGCATTTATTTTATCCTTATCTCTATTTAAATGAATTTCCCTAAACTTAAAGTAGATCTAGGCCAGTTAACTCAGAAAATCATAACAGCAGATGAATGAAGACAATATCATGAGGTGGATAGCCATTAAATCAGTGTGTACTGCTCCCTGATAGCTAAGGGAAGTTAGCACCTCCCCTGCCCACATCTGTACCAGCCTATTTCCATTTCTACTATTCTTCACCCATCCATTATGGATTAATTGAGAAGAAACTTTTTTTTTTGGTCCCTGGGCTAATAATTTTCCCAAGGTTTAATTAGAGTTAAAATTTACATGTCCCAAAAAGTGAGCATTGGGGCACACAAGGCTCTAAGACTTGCTCTCTCTTGGAAAGAATACAAGCACCTGTCTTTTGGGATTTGCTTCCTCCTTACATGGTAAAATAGAATCAAACCCTGTTTTCATTATTCCTCTCTACTCTGTTCCCACTTAGAAGCCAAGTGGGAACCAGAGAAAGAGGAGAAAGGAGGCAACTTGGGCAGCTTTGGGCCTAAGCAAAGAGTTTGGAGGCTTTCCACAAGGTCCAGATTAGATCTCCAAGGAAATGCACAAAACTGTGTGGTCAAAGACACAGATATTAATAAAGTGCTCATCTTTGCCAGGAATGATTTTCTCTGTACATATGACCCTCAGTGTCCTCTTACGGAAGTAAGGTAAACCAAGCACTGGATTTAGGAGTTCCTAGATTACCACCTAACTGATTATTACTTCTTTCTTCACCATTGATTCCCAAGTCTCCTCTCCCCTGAGGTCAGACATCTTGCACTGAATGCCCTTGATTATAATAAGGAAAGGTCACAAAGCTCTCTGATTTAAAGAAAGATGTATAGATTATATAGTGAAAAGAACATAGTTTAGGAACTCGCAGGTCTGGGTTTAAATCTCAACACAACTATTTTTTCATTCCATGAACTTGGGAATTTATTTCACCTCTCTGAGTCTCAATTTCCTTGCTGAGTTAGTAACATATCTCAGGAAGTTATTATGAGAATTAATGTACAAATAAAGCAATAAATAGTATATAAAATATGCCATATATCTAAAGTGTGTTCAACAAGTGTTAACCTACCAAGTGAGCATTATTACTAGAAAACTCTGGTGATAGATCAATAATAAGATATCCTTATATAAAGATATTCATTTTTATTATTATTTTTTTATACTCACCTAAGGATATTTTTTATTAATTTTGGGGAGATAGAGAGAGGCAAGGAGGGAGAGGGGGAAGAGAGAGAGAGAGAGAGAGAGAGAGAGAGAGATGTGAGAAACATCAATGGGTTGCCTCTTTTACATGCCCAGACTAGAGATCTAACCTGCAACTTAGGTATGTGCCCTGACTGGAGATCAAACCCACAGCCTTTTTGTGCATGGGACAGTGCTCCAACCAACCGAGCAACCTGGCCAGGACTAAAAAAGGCATTTATTTCATTATATAAATTATAGGAAAAGATGTACATGATGAGCATGTGTTTCTGTACTAATGATGTCACCAAAATATAAATTAGTTGGGACAGAAAGAGTAGATTAACAAGATATTTATTATCTTTATTACAGGATTTTGGGAAGCAGCAGGTTTAAGAGCTGACCATATTTGAAAGACTCTAGAATAGCGCAGGATTGATTAAAGGTCTGTCACCACAGATTGCAATGTGTTGATTTTGTTTCCCCAAAGGTATCCACATAGCAACTTGGCAGTACACAAATATTCTAAAAATTCTAACAGTTTTTACAGAAAATAATAATTGCACCCCTACCTAAAATATTAGGTCCTATTTTCACTTGAAAGACTCATAATGCTTTTATAAGCTAACAATTTTGGTTATTCCAATCCTGCCATTGTGAATTTGAAAGAAGGGCACAACAAATAGGTATTAACTAAAACGGGTGCTTTCTCTGTTGGTTTTATAACTCCAAACCTGCAGATTGAAGAGATGTAATACAAAATCAGGAACTGAAGGAAACCGCTCTCAATTGTACTGTAATCACAGGTCAGTGTTTTGATCCATCTATTAGTTTAAGGTCACGTCCATACATTTAAACCTCTTGTATCTGTGCTGCACTCCTCAGGATGCCTCACATACAGTCGTCACCCAGTGAATGCTTGCCCCCTTACACTGAGCTGATCATCCATCTTATCCATTAGACTTAGCTTTGAATAGCTTATGTTCTTTTCCCCACAAAATTAAGTCCACACATGAAGGAAAAAGGCAGAAGGATATTGTGGCAAAAAATGGTATCCTAGAAAAGAAATCTTGGTTCAGGTGCTATCTTTCTGTGACTTTGGGCAAATCACTTGAACTTTCTAGATCAAGTGTCTCTATAAAATGAGAAGGCTAGTTAAGAGGCATGTGCCTGACTGTAAGATCCAAGTATGCTTAGACATTCAAATCAGTGTACATGGAACTGTAGATACTTGCATAGACATAGCATAAAATGTTTCTGAAATATTTCAGAATTATTGGGTTAAAAGCTAGCATTCTGAGATGACTGCTCCAAAGGAGATAATGCTTATTTACTTTTCCTAGTATGTTTTGAGAGTTTTGATGAGTTTTTTAAGTTACATTACTTTAGAGTTATATGTTATATAATTATTAGAATTCAACTCATGAGAGCAAATGTCAACATCAGTCTGAAGTTGCTTGGCATTTTATCAATCATTATGTAGAGTTTCCTCTTTTGTTTTTTTCTTAATGCATTTGGCTGGGAACACAGATTTGTGTGATGTAATGAAAAAGAAATAAAGGAAGTTTAATCTACTGCTCTTCCAACCTTATCTACTCAACACTTACCTCGTGACAGACCCTGATGCTCTTAATGAATTTACAAGGTTACTAAAGAACTTGGAAGATCTTATATTCTTACAAGGAGATTACAGAGGCTCATCTTCTGCCAAGTCACATGCAGGTGGCTAAGGAGTAAGATTACTTTATCTACATTTCATGTCACACTTGTTCTTTTCTGTGAATGTTCCTTTAATAGTCATGCAAAGCACTCAATAGATAATTCCTCATCAAAATGGTTGTTACATTAAGTGACCAAGCAGCAATATATACATCATCTCAGATCCACCTCAGAGAAAGGTCCCACGTTAATAAAATCCACTTTCCAGGAGCAGATACACAGGTTTAAAAGTATGGGCCTTTACACTATAGGGGTTTTGTTTTGTTTGTTTTTTAACACTGCACATAAGTGCACTTCCTTTCTTCCCTTGTAACGTATGGGTAAATGGAATTCTTGACTCACACAGATCTTGCTGTAGACCCAATGGATGGCACGGGTCCCACAGAGACACCCACGCACTTCCCTTGGTTACAGATCCGTGCTAAAGACTACAAGTTGGCCATGGCTATACTGAACATATACTTCTGTTGGATTTCCATGGAATTTGGTTTTATTAGATTTTATGTTGTTGTGTATAATGAAAAAAAGAAAGTGTCATTCTTTCTGCCTCATGTTTGTAGTGAGTCAGAGAGGTCTCCAGGGGAGCAGAGCCATGACATTAGCGTCCCGACCCCAGGAGCAGCCTCTCAAACCACCTCCTGGCAGCTGAGCCCCAGCTTGCTCCGATCACTGTGGAGCAGAACCAATTTTTAAATGTCTTCATCTGGTCCCTCCTACTTTCATGGTTGCTCTGGGGGTGGTGAGAATCAGGACGCAATAAAAGCTGCTGGGACATCTGACTCTTTATTTTCTTTGCTCTAAGTGTCTTAACTCTGCACCAGTCCTCTCAACTGTGCAGAATTTCACTTTTGAGAACAGAGGTAAAAGGAGGCATGCAGAAATGGGCAGGAGCCTTCAGTGCTGTTTAATTAGAGGAGAGAAGAGGCACCATGCATTCCCACAGAACTACTGAGTGCCCTGCCAATTAGCACCCTTTTCCCACAGTCTGGAATGTGAACTTCCCCTCCACCGTGTGATGACGGGGCAAGGGCTGCTAAGAGGAAACTAATTTTAAGTATCCTTACATTTTCAGGAAATACTTCCTAGTTCTAAGAGTGCATTTGGATTTCATGGATAGATGTGGTGTGTGGAGGAAGGGGTGTGGAGAGAGATAATATCTCAAATATCTGGAAATCAGCTATGTGATCAGTTATGCTGGACAACACCAAGGTGCATGGTGGATATCATGAGGCAGGTTTGGTTCCATATGAGAACTTTCTACCGCTATCCTATATTACAGTGGACTACTAGGAGTTATGCCCTTGGTGTGGAAATTAAACAGAGGATTCTGCTGTCAGAAAGGAGTGATGCTGGGAACAAGAACATTTCTGCCCTCTCTCCTCACATTCCTTTCTCTGCTCACAGAGAAGGAAATGTCTGCCCAGGCTTAGCCCCTCCCACCACCCTGTGGAAGGAATACTCTCCAATCTGATTGGACAAAAGCTGGCATCTTTGGCATCATGTTTGAACAGAGGGTGTTATTGTATCTTGAAAAGAAATGGGCATGCCTTGCTTCCTTCTTTTGCTTCCAATACCCACTCCAAGCAAGTCTTTCCTACTTGGTCTTTAATTTGTTGCTTCACATATTACAAGGCCAGGGCCTTGCTCAATTTCCTGTCTTGACATAGAAGGAAGTCAGGCCTGGCAACGAGGTGAGTAGCCTAGATCAGCTGGCAACAAACCATCAGTGGAAAGGGGCTTCTCTTTGAGGTCTTTCCCCCTTTTCCCAGCACAGATAGGAACCAAGATTGGCCTTCGTCACATTGCAGGAATGAGATCCTTGAGGTTAGAGATTTCCTTAAGAGGAAGCTAAAGCCTGCATCTATGCCTTTAGTATTAAACTCTGTTCTCAAACCTATCTAACAAAGCCCAACAATAGGTGTGTTTCTATTTGCTCAGCCATTAACCAAGTTGTTTCTTCCTTTCCCACTCAGCTATTATCAAAATCACAAACAATAACCCAACCAAACTCACAGGCACAGGGGCACCTTATGCAGAGTGTTCTCAACAGAACATGAGTTTTTTGTAACAATTACTAAATCATAAGCAGAATTTTATCACTATATACATGTTAGCCTCAGAAGAGAATCCAAGTTTTTTTCATTGCAAACAATGACATAGAATAAGTGGGAATGTGAGAATCATCATGTGATTTATCATGTCCTTTAAGCCAAAGGCCCTAAGAGTCCACAAAATGTGGTACTTTCTCAGTTCAGTCATCGCCTATTAGGTTTAAAAATACAACTAAAATGTCTACAGATTCAGAGTGCTGGTATAGAATTGATTTTATCTGTTGGTATTTTAATCAGTCAATGAGAATTCTTTGGAACCTACTGTAGAAAGTGCAAATACAAGATAATACCTAGGAGCAAGCCATCAGCACATCAATTGCATACCACTGCCTGCAGTTGCTATGTGTCACAAATAAACAATAAATCGATACGACTCTTTGTACCTTTTAACAGAAAGTTCTTCCTTACCCGAATAAAATTATTCCTATAAAAATCTGTCCCTCAAGTACTTTTCTTGTGGTGTTTCTGATACCAGTAAAATCAGGAAGCAATGAAAGTGTTCACAGAAAAGCCAGTTTTCTCTGAGCTCTGCAGGCCAATGGGAGTGAAGATTAACTCAAATAAACTTTGGAATGCCAGCCAAACCTCTGAAACTTGTCAGCAGTTCACCCACTAAGTTGGTTATGCTCTTTCAGTAGTACCTTATCCTGAAATGACCTGATGGAAAAGCCAGTGTCAGATGACATATGACATCAAGTGTTCAATGAGAATTCTTCTGGCACAACACTCCATTTGACTCTGCACACGCTTTGCCTTTCACAGCACTCAGTGACAACTGAGTACCTTTTCCATCTCCAACAAAACATACAAGACTGAAATCTAATACCTTAGGGAAGTAACTCTCAATGGCATCCATAGATTATGTTTTTGACTGGAAAAGAGTAACCCCCTAACTGAAGTATCTTTTTTGCCCTAAAGAGTATTTTGACATTCATTTCACCGATATATGATAATCATTGTACGTGTTATGTTGCTACCAAATTAAAGGGCCTGTATTTCATTCAGAACTGAAATTGAAAGTGTTTAACCAGTTGGCTTTTCTCTTTCCCCCAACAAATATTAACTTAGTATTTTACCTAGCTTGACTTTTCAAATATGGTATTTTATAGCACCCTGATTTATAGCTGAGGATATGTAAAGGTTATGTCAGCATTTACATTATAAGTCCATGTTTTTGTGGGTTTATAACTAAGTCATAAAAATAATTCTGACTGAAATTCAAAAGGCCAAGTTTTCACCCTGAAACATAAGTTTGTTCCTAGCTGTAACACACACATGCGCATGCGTCTGTACACACACATCAGAATTCACTAACTACTGCTTTTTAAAATACATTCATTCAGTATGTGCCTCGATGAAAATGAATTGAAAGAAAGTCAAGGCTATGAAGTGAAATCAAACATAGTTGTCATCTAGAGAGGTAGCCAGTTATATGCTGAGATATATTTTAGTAAATTTAAAAGCTAATTTAATGACCAAAGAAGTTATTGTAGAATTTTCAAATACTACTTCAAGATTAAAGGACAGAAAGATGAAGTAATACCTCCGCAAAAAACACACTTTTCTTTTTTGTTAAGCAGAAATGTTTACAACTTCCTTCTACACTGTATAGTAGATACTCTCTGAATCTCTTTGCAAATGTGATCTAATGTCCTTGAACACATTTATTACAATTTGTCATCTGCATAGCAACAGACAGGGTCATGCTCATAAACCAGCACTGGTGCTGGGTCTGGTAAGTCATTAAGCAAACATATTCATATGTCATATGAGGCTTGTGTGCCCACTCCCTGCCTATAAAAGGGAAATAGGATTACTGATATTCAAATTCCCTCCTAAGGCATGTAAAACTGTAACCTTCAAGTCACATCTTACGCATGTTTGTATTATTTGACTGTTTTCAAATGCTAAAACATACCTGAATAAATTTTCCATGGTTCTCTTTAAAATTACTATAGTTTTTCTATAAATGGTCCTGAAATCTGTTAGCAAGTAAGTAACAGAAATATTTTCACTGATACATAAAAAAATTATTAAGAAATAGGGGGAGAACCAGAGTCTAATCATATTAAAATGATACAGCAGTTTTCTGAAAAATAATTAAATATCACTTCATCCTAGAACTTGTACACCCAAATAGAACTGAAGAAAGAAAAAAATTAATTTAATAGAAACTGTCAGTTGTACTGCATGAGTCTGTTTTATTGTTGACAGAAGATATAGTTAGGAGGTTAAGAGCATGGACTATGGTGCTAGTAGGTTTTCAGGTGCAGACCATACCTCTGGCACTTGTATTGGTTGCATGACCTTGGACTGGTTTCTCAACCCTCTGTGCCTCAGCTTCCTCATCTAGAACATGGATAAATAGTATCTTTTTCCTGATATATCATGTCATTATTATTCCAAACTCAGAAGAAAAATTCTGCAGAAATTGGTAACATCATTTATTGTATGAAAATCACATATCATCCTCCAGTTCTGGTTCTTTATGTTTAAGAAATATTAGCAAAGACAAAACCTATCTACTCAGGAGAAAGTGGATAAGAACAAAGGCAATATTGACTTACTTGTTACCACCTTAATAAAATAAGACTGCTTGAAGAAATATAGCAAATTGTGCAATATTGAACACTGACTCATGATTGGCTCTACTGGGAAAAAATAAAATATTTATCACTGGATGAGTTTAGCTGGTGAAAATAAGGAGAAACTAATTTGTCTCAACTTCTGATGTTGCTTAAAGGATCAAAGGACACTAAGATCTTAGGTGTTCTTGAAACAGAGGAGCTACTTCCGTGGCTGGGGATATGAGAAAGACTGAGATTACCCTCCCCTCCACCACCTTGCCTCAGAGGAGGCACCCAAGGTGTTGAACATTAGCCCAGCTACATTAGAGAATGGAGACCGCTGCACTCTTCTCTGGGCAGGCAGAAGGGAAGGATCTGAGATTGCATAGTTCAGTGAATTCAGGATGATTTTGATGCTGTCCAACCTAGAAGTGGATAGAGAGATTACCACTCTCTTTGCCATAATGGTATGGTCCAGTATGTACTTTCGTTTGGTTCAAAATCATGTATCAGAAATCAGAAGGAAGACAAGGCAGACTAATTTGATTAAAGCGTTCCCTGCTGAATTTAAAAACAAAAATCGATCAAACAAACAAAACCTCTTCTTTTCACACTGTCATGGCTGCCTGAAGATATATTTGAATTAATTATCCCTTTGGAATGCCAGCAATGGAGATTCCTGGACACAGAAAGACAAATCTTACCCTGCTATCCTCTCATACTTTTTCTGTCAGTCCAGGGTCTGGATGAGAATAGGTTTCTGTTGATAACCACTAGCAAAGTTTTGGTATGCCCACTTGAAGCAGAGCTCCTTCCAGAGAGGTGACCAGTGGTAGATGTTTACCCAGCAGAATTGCTACCATGATATGGGTCACTCCACCCTCAAGCGGCACCTCACTTGCCAAACTGAGCACTGTGTATGTGAAGCCATTTGCATATTCCCTCTCCCCAAAGTTCTAAGAGCCATGTTAAATGAGACCAATGGCAAAAGAGGCAAGCCTGTGTTATTTTCTGTGCAATTCCTAAGTTTGTTGTTTAAAAAAATATATCCGTGGTTGTTCTTCCTACCCCCAACCCCTTCTTCAATTTCACTGCATATTTTAGGGACTGAAATGCTCCATTTTCTTCCCTTCTCCGCTGTGTTATTATAAAATAAGAAAAAACAGTTTTAAAATATTACAGGGTGTTTTTTTGAGGCTAGGATACAGCCATGAAATAAGTTCTACTCATGGAGAAGAGTCAGGGTAGCTCACAGCATCTCTTTAGACATCAGAGGTGCCTAATTTTTATGAATCAGTCCTCTCCCTCTAGTTTCCCCAGCCGAAGTGATGTCTGTAACAGAAGCATCTCTATTTTATTTCAGCACTAAATGACACCAATTGGTTAATGCATCAATGGAGCTTCTTCTGGAGAGAATGCCTCTCCTGTTTCAAGTTCATTTGACCCCATAATGGTAATATTAGGAGAAGGCAGATGCATTAGATATTTGCTCCCACTTCAGATAGTCTGAAGACCAGAATCAGTATCACCTTTATGCTTTCTAGGTATGAAGAATCTCAGGTCCTGCCCCAGGTCTTCTGAATCAGAATTTACATTTTAATAAGGCAGGAGGTGATTTATATAAAGACTAAAGTTTGGGGATTACTTGTTAAAATAGAACCATAACAAGGCTATTTCCCAATAATGGAGTTGGCAACAAACCAAGATCATTTTAATGCAATTTAACTAAAAAAAATTTTTGATGACACTCTCTCTCTCTTTTTTAATATGAAGTTAATCCATAATGTATGTTAATTAGTTTAAAGATGTTTTAATGATTTTAATAGCCATGATATATAACTTCCACTGAATATGTAAACTTAGATTTTAAGCATTTGCTTGCACATAAATTATAATTAAAATCTACAGATAACTCAACTTGGCATCCTTTTAATGCCTTTTCATTCTTCACCCAACATTTATTTGGATATCCATTAAAGATTGTTAATAATTAAATCTTATGTTATTTTGAAAAGTTAACTAATGTATGTGAGATTTATATATAGGTCCCTAGTCTATACTTTTCAAGTGCTGATTTTTCATTCATTCAAAAATGTGTTCAGATTGCAGAAGGCATGGGGGACCCTGCAGTGACCATAAAGATAAAGTCTTTCCTCACTCTATAGAAGGGGAGATAAGCACTTGATAAAAATAAAGAAGTTATATGTGTCATGAATTAGATTGTACAAGTGCTATGGAGAGATGGTATAACTGCTGGAGAAGAGGAGTAGGTTTTTTCTTTTAAACAGTGGTCCAGGAAGGCCGTATGGGACAGGGATCATTTCTTCAAAGATCCCAATAAGCTGGGTGGCCCAGTCGTGAGGATATCCAGGCAGGGAACAACAAATGGGATGGTCTGAGCCAAGAGTATTCCTGGTGTGTTCCAGGACCAGCAAAGAAGCCAATACAGTAAAGCTGAGTGAGCAAGGGCCAGGGTAGGAGGTGAGACAGAGAGAGTGGGGTGACAGGAAGATCAGGTAGAGCCTGATAGGCCATTGCAAGGATCTTTCACTTGCAGTGAGATGGAAAGATATTGGAGTGGTGTGATCTAACTTGTTTCAACAGCATAAGGTTGTCAGCTCACTGAGGGCATGTATACTTCCAGCTACAGGGCCAGGATGAGAAGCAAAGGGAACATACCTAGTCTATCCCATGTCTCCAGCAATATCTGACCACTCCTTCCCAACCACAGATGCATTTCTCATCAGCACTATATTCATTGCTTCTAATCAATATGCACACAATTATAGATCTGAAGTGAATTTAAAGTTCAGATAACAAAACCACCTAATCTTAAAGATGGTTGAAACTTGAAAATGTATATGATTTGCTAAGGTCACAAATCAAGTTTATGGCTCAAGCAGAAAGAACATTTATGTGACTTCTACTTTCACGCAGAAGCCAAGGGTGAAATAATGAAAAGGCAAGGGTTTTGGTGCTGGACAACTCAGGGTTTCCTGTGGGGCATGGAATAGCTGTGTAGCTTTGGGGACTTTACATAAACTCCCAGGCATCAGTAAACTGGAAATGAGAGGATTGTTTTGGTGTTTAACTAACTATATGTAAAGCAATACAGTAGAATGTTTGGAAGGTAGTTGGTGCTCAGAATAGGAGATCTTTAACTCTCCTTTCCCACTATCATAGCATCATTATGTGGTGAGAGCCTGTATTGTTTCAAAATGCTGTGTAGTTCACTACACAGTACAGTGCTCATGATGGCACTGATGTTATCGGACAATTCTAATAAGGATTGAAATAGAAAACTAATAAATTCACAGATTCAGCTATTTTGCTCATGACTTGTTACATCTAAATGGAAGAAGCTATTGAGAAAAGAAAGACACTAAACAGTGAATGATTTTGTTATATGAGATGAATTATAAATTATAATAATTGTAATAATAATAACTACTATTTTACTATTAATCCTGCCATATGTGAAACACTGTACAAGGTACTTCATACACATTATTAAATCATTTATGCTCCCTATAAAAGCTTGCAAGTGAGTATAAATGGTGCTCATTTTATAAACACAAAAAATGAAGTTCACAGAGAAATTACTCCTGCTGATTGTTTACAGTAGTACATCATAAAGGTGGGAATGAAGACCAACTAAGGCCACTGCAGGAAGCTTCCTCTCCAGAGGCTCAAGTTGAGTGTGAGAGTAGCCTTATCCAGCATACACACAAAGGAGCTAATAGTTTCCATTTGTTAAATGCCTATATGTGCCAGGCATTGCGTTTGTCAGTTTACTCACCATGCTGTTTAATCCTCACAGCAACAGGTATTAATTTTCTATTCTATAAACTAAAAAACAGGCTCAGGGGAGATTAATTAACTTGCCCCATGTCAAACTGATCTATGACCCAAAACCAGGATTTGAACCCAGGATCTCTGACACCAGTACCTGGGTTCGGACCACTCCTATGTGACATACAGGGCCAGAATCTTACGTAGCTACTGCACCAATGGACTCTTCTGCTGATTTTAGCATCCCCCCTGCACCCCTGGGATGTCAGCTATGTCTTCTTGGTTATTCTCTTCAAACGTTGCTTATGTCCCAATTTTCTCAGTAGCTGTTTAGGGTTCAGACATTCTGAAATGAGGGAAAGCCTTCCATTTTAGAGCTGTGGTAATTTAACAAGCTTTAAAGCAAAGCACGTAGGTCTGATATGTCTCAATCATCACTTCTCCCCTAGATTTCCTGTATGAAGAGTTTTATTTATTACTTGAAGAGGATACATTAGCAGACCCAGCTTGAGTAGTTCCCCAGACTGAATCAGCCCTGTCAGGGCCCCAGTCCCCAGTCGATGGCTGCCTGTGCAAGTGGACAGCCTGAGAGTCCATCCTTGTCCTTTATCCTTCCTCACTGCCCCTGCCCGCAGCAGCATCTCAGCCTCTGTCACCGTGCGGGCAGCCACAGTGGTTCCTGGAACCAGACACCCGAATGGACCTATGAAAGCAATCACTCCTCCAACATTTCCAGGCTCAAATGACACACCGCGCTGGTGTGTGTAGAATCTCGTTCCTCAGGAATTATCCAGAGGGGCAGGTAATAAAATCCAGAAGTGTGAATGCCTCGGGGGGCGGGGGGCGCGGGGAATTTTGACCAGTAAGAGGAGGAAGACAGGAAGAAGGAAGAGGTCAAGTAAATTCCTCTCCCTTGACCTCTAAAACAGGGGTTGTCTAACTACAGTCAAAGAACCAGCCTAGCCTATGTCCTATTTTTTGTAAATAAAGTTTTATTTGCACATAGCCACGCCCATTCATTTACTTACTGTCTAAGCACAACTTTCATGCTGGAACAAAGTTGAGTAATTGTGATAGAGACCATATGCCCTGCAAAAGTAAAATATTTACTATTTGGCCTTTTACAAGAAAAGTCTGCAGGACCTTGTTCTGAGGCAGAGCCTGTTTTGATAACACTCTGAACCAAGTCATCAGTTATGTTTCTTACGAAGTTATAGTCAGCATGGTTATATATATTTTTTGTGTCTACGTCCCCTCCTGCTCTGCCTCAGACCTGCCGCCCTGAGACTGCACTCATCAGTAAAGATGAGCATGTAAGTCTTGTCATAACCTCAGTCTTCTGGGGAACCAGGGATTGATAAAGCTACAGGTCTAAGACCCAGATATATGAATTTTATTCTTTCTAGATGTACTGGTTTTCTCATAATTTGCAATTAGTCCATCAAAAAGAATAGGATAATTTTCTAATTATTCCATGTGAATTTGAACTAGTTTTAAAAAGCCATCATCCCTTTAGAAGGATCTCTGGTGAGAACATATTAAATATTCTAACCAATCTTACTCATGTTGTATATCTTTGGGGGTGGTTTTGCAATCCAAGATTCCTTTAGACTATGGTATCATTTCACTTGGTAGCACGCAACTGGGAAGTTGCTAGGGTTTTCCAAGGTCATATATAATGAGAATTATAGATGGCAACCTGCATCTGTCATAACTCAAGTTCATCTCTTCTGTTTTGTATTTCAATGCCCCAATAACTAAGACTACTTACTCCTCTAAGTTTCTCTGTTCTTATCTGCTATATTTCTCCTATCAACTGTAAAGATTTAATTTACAAGTTCTATTAAATCACCAGGAAAGCACTCATTTTCATCCTGAAGAAAAGCATTAGTTCCTGAGACTGAGAAGAAATGGGACAGCCATGATAGAAAGCTGGTGTAGGGCCACAGGGCCTCCACACATCATAGCTGGTATTGTCTTTCCCCATACCCTGCCTACTAAGGAGCTTCTCTTGATGAAGGAGTTGTACAAAAGATAACACCAACCTTAATTTGATCAGAGCTGTCAGCCTATTTAAAACCAAAGATGAAAGAGATGAATGCTGTAGTTATACTAGAGATTGAGCCTAGATCTTCTCTCATCCCCATTCTATATCTCCAGTAAAAATGATCTAGACTAAATTTGGTCAGAGATTGAAGGACCATTTGCCAAGTCCACCTTGCAAAGTGCCAGTGCTGTCTGGGATCTCTCAATCAATATCAATCTTGAGAGAACTTCTTGGAACAAAATTGTGGAAAAGGAATTGCCTTGGTTTCTTTGTCTTTCACCTCCAGTGTCTTGAGCAAAAATTGTTTGCTGTCCAGTTGTTAGAACAACGTAATGGTTCTTTGTCATAAGTTCAACATTTTTTAGTTGTAGATGACCACCCAAAAAAAAAAATCCTGATCAGACTTTGGAATTAAAGATTTAATTAGGATGGTGGCAATTACACAGAAATCAGCGCTTCACTTTACAGTAACTACATTCTTCCCAGCTTTTTCATCCTCTGCCTTTCACACATGGGGAAATTCATTTTCAAGGTTGGAAAATGAAATAAAATCTAAACTTCACTAAAATATTATAATGCTTTGATTTAGCCAGAGAACTTTCTTTTTTAGTCAGATCCTGTTTAATATCCATAGCAACTCTACCTTTGAAAATAGAAACCAATTCACAGATCACTGCCTTAGCTTACATTTAGGTACCAGCCTTGAAGAGGCTATAAACAGTATAATAGATTAAAACATTCTTTTGGTGTTACTATCAATGCTATACATCTGCTTCAGATACAAAAGCAAACAAGCAATAATTACTTAAAATATTTGAAAATTTTGTAAACATGTAATACATTTGGAACCAAATGTAAGTCCTTAAAATTTGGTTCATTTTTTCCTATGTGATTGAAATCTAGTAAAGATCAAATAAAAATTGACCAAAAAATTATAATATTGGCTTTCTCATATTTATATACAGGCTAGAAAAATAAAAACCTATACAAATCAATCAAGAATAATCAAGTATGAATTTTAATTTTGCTTTTGCAATAATTACCTATACAGTTCTTATACTTTAGAATTGTCTTTCAGAAGTCTGTTTCTGGACCTAAATATTCAGATTATTATAGACAAAATATTCTTATTATTTGCAAATAGTGTCATTTTATTCAGATATTTGAATAATAAATACCAATATACTCACAGCCTATCTTATTCAAGCTAAAAAAAAAAACAAATAAACAAAAATATCCTGATTACAATTTCTCCTGAACTTCATTTTAACCCTCATATTTACATGATTCTGAACTTTTTTCAGTATATCCAAATCTGTTGTAAGGTTTAAATATAATACCATCAGTAAAGTTAGTATTAAATATGACAGGGAGAATGTTGTCCATCCAAATAAGAACATATTATTAATTATAAAATTTCCTAAAATAACCAGATTGTAATAACAACATATATTATGCACTTAGTAACAACAATTCATTTAAAAAAAACCTTAAAATACATATTGTTTTATCTATAAAGCTGACACCTTTTGTTTGGGGGGAAAAAGACCATAATAGTGAACCATGGCAATTTCTAATATTTTATAACACTTCATTTCTAATTGTAAAATATCTTTAAGGAGATCAGATTTGCAGAATCTCAGAGATCCTTTTCCACTTTCTCAGATTACCCTAAGTGTGCTAAGACAAACTGTCTGGCCAGCATGTTAATGCCCAAGTCCTCTCTTTAGACCCTCTCTCAATAGGTCAAGACTACTGAGGTAATTGCTACGAAGGCCACAGGTGATGCTTCCTGTTTGGGGATGAGAGTGGCAATGGAGCCATATTTAATCTTCAACAAAATCATAGTGTTGCATTTTAACCCACAGAGAAACCCTACTACTTTGAAAGTTAGAAGAGCCAGGTCTGGTGGCATAATTTTCTATCCATCTCTTTGGCTTACGTCCTAAGTAATACATTAGTATACCTAAGTATAATCAATACGGATAGATTATACATTACTGCACTGTTTCCTCTGAGCTTTCTCAATGAACAGTCCAAGTGACATCCACACTGAACCCTCGGTCCTGACGCCTGAAATTTGAAGACATCTTCCATTTTGTTGTTTAGCTCAGTGTTTCTCAAACTTTGTGGGAAGAAAAACTATATTGAAATATCTGGATTCGAAAGAATATATGCCCCCCTATGTTAATTGCCATGTTGTTTACAATATCAAGATTTGGAAGCAGCCCAAGTGCCCATCAGTAGATGAGTGGAAAACTACTCAGCCATAAAAAAGAAGAAAATTTTGCCCTTTGTGACAGTACGGATAGACCTGGAGAGCATTATACTAAGTGAACTAAGCAAGATAAAGACAAACACCATATGATTTCACTTATATGTGGAATCTAATGAACAAAATAAACAAACAAAATAGACACAGAGTCATAGATACAGAGAATGGACTGACAGCTGTCAGAGGGGTTGTGGTTGGGAGACTGCATGAGAAAAGTAAAGGGATAAAGCCATAAAAAAAACCTTCATGGACACAGATAACAGTATGGTGACTGCCAGAGGTAAAGGGGAATGGGGGAGGTAGAAAAGGGTAAAGGGGAGATACATGGTGGCTGAAGGAGACTTGACTTTGGATGGTTAACATACAGTACAATATACAGATGATGTATTATATAGAATTGTACACCTGAAACCTATATAATTTTATTAACCAGTCACCCCACTAAAATGTTTTTAAAAAACATTGATAACTTGGCTTTGAATATTAGAGATTCTCAGATCTATTAACCATCCATTATTTTTCTCTCCCCTTCCATTGTAACTTCTCTCCAATCATTTTTCACATTTCTTAAATGTTCACATTAATAAAATAATACATATACTTAAAAAAGACATATCTAGAGAAATTTGAAGGCAATAAAGACCTCAGTGATGGGGAGAGATTTATGTTTTCTCTCCTTAACTGAAATGCTTCTTTCCTCTGCTCATTAAACATCCATCTATCTCCGGAGCCTTAAAAGCTTCATCATGTACAAGTGTATTGAGCTAAGCAACATGGTAAACTCAACATTCAGACTTAACATCCTTAGTTTTACCAACAGTGGGTAACCTTGAAGAATTTGAATTGGACATAATGTAAGCTGGAAGTTTACTGCCCTCATTTCCACAGCTAGCTAAGATCTTTTATCTTCTACTTATCCCAATGGACAGAGTAAAAATCATGAGATGACACAAATTGTATTTCCCTGTGAAAAACAGTCCTCAAATGAGAGGGAACTGCTACTTGTAGAGGCAGAAATGAAAGAATGTGAAATAATTTAAGAAAGTTATGGGTCTTAAAATATAAAAAGTTTCATGGGGAAAATAATTTGTTATTGTGATGTTCATAAACTTAAATATTTGCAAAGCTTTGAGATGGTTCTCTCTTCAATTTAAAGAGTCTGTTGTAAATCTAGGATTTTTAAGTGATCATTATATTATACTACAAGCAAACTATCTGAGACTGAAAATTTAAGAGACCAAGCATAACCAATTCAGACACCAAGTCACCAAAGAGAATAAGTCACAAACATAAATGTTTTATGAGGAAACCACATAGAGGTGGAATATCAATTTAGCTTTGGCTTTCTTTTCATGCACCACAAGATTTTAGAATTTTGTGTTTTAAAACAGGTGAAATGAATGAATTTTGGGTGTTTTCTATCAAGGTCTCTTGTACATTTTGACATATTTTTAGCTACACCTATATACTCAAAACCATTTATAAATGAAAGAAAAATCCAGCATAAAATCCTCTTATCATCTGACTAGTTTATTTTCTTTGGCTCTAGTGGTTACTGAGTGCCTTTATCTCTTTTATGTACTACCAAAAGAGCAACTATCTTTAGATACAGAATGTATATGATTACATCAATGGTAAGTCTCAGTCCGAAAAGGTTCTGCAGACAATTACAATGGAAGGAAAAGAGTGGAGAAATTCTTTGGAGGATTGAGAACATTTCATTACTCTTTGGAGCACAGCCATAGCTGGCCAACAGAAACCTTCCTGTGATGCGGCACCCATCTGGCCTTTATAGACAGGCACTAAATTCCCTATAAGCAGTGTCATCCATCTGGCTTTTGTGAATGTATGATGTACTGGGTTCAGCTTAAATGATAACATCTGTCTCCATAGATAAACAAAAGCCAATCTATAAAGAACTATCACCATATCTCTATGAATTACATAACAGATTGACATGGCTGATAAAGATAAGTGGTGGCACTGGTGGTTTATTTCCCCCGCCACTACCACCATCTATAGTTATTTCAATGTTTTCCTATTTAGTCTTCTCAAATGCTGCAGAAAATATACATTATTTAACGGCTGTGTGTGTGCATAAAATAAAACTTCATGACTTTTTGCTACCTGTTCAACGATGGCTCAACTGTTCATAGTTCTTTTTTTTTTTTAATCTTGCAATGAGAGGAGGCTAACTTTCCAAAGTCCATGTTAATTTTCAGCAATCTTTCTGGAAGTGCATAATGTTGAAGAACCTGCTCAGAATGTGATAGTTTCACTTTGTCAACTTATATGCTCTCCACAGCATCAAGAATCTAAATCTTTTCAATGTATATGTTTGAGCACTCAAACAGTTTATCAAAGAACATGCTCATTTCCAGAGCAAGAAGCAATTAGTCATATTAAACATTCAAGACACTGAATAAAACAGAACAGTTTAGAAAATTGTAATGTAAACACACAAGAAAGAATGAATTCTTATCACTTGATTAGTTTAATCGCAGGACGTCAGAGCTTTCATTAGATAGAATATGTAGTGTTTGCTTTAGTAACTAAACGAAAGGTTTTGCATTTACAGAACTATAGCGTTATGTAAGGTTAACCATTTGTTAGAGCACTGCGCTGGGTTCTGATATCACCCTCTTGAGTAAGTGTCAAAATTGACTTCATTGAGTAGCATAGAGTTTTACCACTGAGAGATACACTGGCCCCAAGATACTTAGATGAAGCATTAGTAACAGTGAGCAGAAAACACTCTCTGATGGACAAGAGTCTAATGTACCCTGAGTCATTGCTCCGGATTTAGAACCAAGCATAGTTGCTCTCGATATAATTGCATGACTGACATGTTGCAGTTCCTGGTTTTCTTCTCCAGAGTGAAAAGAAAACGGAGATTTTTTTTTTGCTGACAAAATTCTGCTCTTGATTTAAGGCAATGCATACAATTAGTCACAAATTCTTTCTAGAATCTAGATGCATGCATTATCTCCTCCGAGCTATGCCCTTGACTAAAATGAATGCCACTATATAGGATATTAGGTTTTCCTCTGTGTGTGTGTGTGTGTGTGTGTGTGTGTGTGTGTGTGTGTGTGTTTAACTAAAATGATCAAGTAGAAGGATTTACTTCCTAAAGTTATTCTTTTGATTCCTACCCCAGCAGAAATCAGATCAACTATATGTAACGCATAGGGAGAAGCAGAGAGAGGAGAGCGATGCCCTTTGTCCTGTGCAGTCATCATCTGAGAGAGGCATTGTCATGGCTTTGATGTTCATTTTGGAAAACCATTGCTTTGCCGCGTCGCCCTGGCATCCTTTAGAACCACTGGTGGAATAGGTAGAGATTCATTCCTCAAATACATTGAATATTTCTAAACAATTCTAATAGTCCATTAATTCACTTCCAGGAGGCAATAATACATATTATACACATTAAATAACACAAATAAGCACAGGCTCACACTTACATACACACACAAGACACAGCTACTTTTATATTAAATACAAATTTCTTATTTTGTATAAGTGAAAATATTTCCCAAGTTCAAACCAAAGAATTAAAAAGGATGATGATATAGTCTACTGCTTTCAGAGGCAAATAATAGAATTTCTCTTATCAACCCTCCCACAAATTTCTCTATAATTTTTAGAAAATGAAATAAAAATTTCAATTGAATCTAACTGTAAAGTCATAATATTTCTGGTAAGCATAATATAATTGTTTAAAATGTCATGAAAAGGAAATGTGTTTTAGTCACAAAGTGCACAATGGAATTAGCTATGGAAAGAGCTTTGAACTTGGATTTAGGACCTGGGTTCTAATCTTGATTATTCAGCTAATGAGCTGTCTGAGTTTAGACAAGTCATTTTCCCCCTTAATGTTTTTTTTTTTTTAATTTACCTTTTGAAAGAGAGGAAAGGAGGGGAAAGAAAGGGAGAGAAATATCTATGCATGAGAGAAACATTGATTGGTTGCTTCTTCCATGCCCCTAACCAGGGACCTGGTCTACAACCCAAGCATGTGCCCCGACTGGGATCGAACCGGTGACCTCTCAGTCCTGGGACAATGCCCAACTCACTGTGCATACCAGTGAGGGCTTCCTTAACTTTTTATATAATGGGAAGATTAATTATTATACATGATGGTAATGAAAATTAAATGAAGGAATGCATATGAATATGCCAAGTATAATGGCAGGCACATAGTAGGTACTTGGTAAATAGTAGAACATATTCCTAGTTATTTAGGCTTTTATACTCTTTAGATTATAAAGGCTATAAAGTCTTCTAAAAGCAATGTATAGAAGTCAGTCTGAACCCAAATTTTTAAGTTGAAGTTAATTTTAAATTATCAAAATGAGAGGTGAAATTATCCCTGATTCACTATTATGAAAAAAATAATTTAATTACTGTACAAAAAGTTGAAAAGAAGTAATCATTTTAGTCCTGGAGGTTTCACAATTTTGCATGTAATAACCCAAGAGAATAAAGAGACTTCTTTCTCTTCAGTGGTATGGCTAAGGGCAAGTCTGAACTCTTAACAATGGACGGCAGGCAGACAACTCCCCAAAGGAAGAACCACCTCTATATCTTGAATCCTTTGGAGTTAACTTCCTTATTTTAATTTTTTTAATTTTTAAATCATGTTTACTCTATTACAGTTGTCTCAATTTTTTACCCGTTTGCCCTCCTCCACCCATCCTACCCCACCCTCCATTCCCATAGTCAATTCCCACTCTGTTGTCCATGCCCATGGGTCATTCATACATGTTCTTCGTTTAGTCCCTTCTCCTTCTTTCCATCATTTTCCTCCTTTTCCATCCCCTCTGGTCACTTTCAGTCTGCTCCATGTTTCCATGCCTGTGGTTTATTTTGTTTGTTATATTGTTGAATAGATTCCACTTATAGGTGAGATCATATGGTATTTGTCTTTCACCAACTGGCTTATTTCACTTAGCATAATATTCTCCAGTTCCATCCATGCTGTCGCAAAAGGCAGGAGTTCCTTCTTTCTTTCTCTTTTTTTAATGCAGATTGATTTTAATTTATTTATTTTTCTTAGATGTCAAGATCCATTATAAAATATTTAAAAATTTAAATCCATTATAAAGTCTCAGCAATTAAAACAACATGAAACCAGCAGAGAAATAATCAAGTCGATCAATGAAATAAAATGAGCATTGTAGAAACAAATGTATATATCTTTCTAACAATGTAATATATGATTAAACTGATATTTCAAATCAATGGGGAAAATAAGGCTTATTCAATAAATAAGGTACGTGGACCACTATTACTTGAAATAAAACAAATATAGAGCCCTGTTTCACACATTATACAAAAAAAATTCAGGTGAGTTAAACATCAATATGTAGAATCTAAAGAGCTTTAGGAGAAAATACAAAATAATATTTTCCCTACCCTGAAGTAACATATGCAAACCCAGAAGCTATAAAGTAAGATATTGACAATATGACCATATTAAACATTTAAGGCTATATAGTAACATATGTATAAAAATGTTAAAGGACAAGTACTAGAATAGGAAAGTATTTGCAACACATCTAAAAAAAGGTTAATAACTTTTTGGGGTTTTTTTTAGGGAACAAAATTCTACAAATATTTAATCAAAAAATGGATAAAGAATACCAAAAAGTCTTCTAAAGCTTTTTAAAAATAATAGAAATAGGCAATAAATATACAAATACAGGTTTAGTTTCAACCAATAATAAAGTAACAATTAAAATAACACATCATTGTCACACTCAGATTAAGTATTAAAAATATTGGTAATATCAAGTATTGGTGACTATAAAAGGAACTGGATAGTTATAGATTCTTTTTCTTCATCTTTTTAAAGCAGTCCCTTTAGCATATTTTGCAACACTGGTTTGGTGGAGGTGTATTCTTTTAGCCTTCTTTTGTCTGAGAAGCTCCTTATTTTGCCTTCCATTTTAATTGAGAGCCTTGCTGGGTAGAGCAGCGTTGGCTGCAGGCCTTCGCTTTTCATGACTTGGGATATTTCTTTCCATTCCCTTCTGGCTTGCAGTGTTTCTGTTGAGAAGTCAGCTGCTAGCTTTATCGGGGCTCCTTTATATGTTACTACCTCTTTCTCCCTTGCTTCCTTTAGGATTCTCTGTTTGTCTTTGATATTTGCCATTTTAATGATGATGTGTCTTACAGCGGGCCTCATTGGGTTCCTCTTGAATGGGACCCTCTGTCCTTCCTGGACTTCTATGACTTTTTCTCTCCTCAAATTAGGAAAGTTTTCTATCATTACTTTTTCAAACAGGTTCTCTATACCTTATTCCTCTTCTTCTCCTTCTGGTATCCCTATCATACAGATATTATTGTGTTTCAGGTTGTCCTGCTTTTCCCTAAATGCCTCTTTATTGTTTCTGAGTCTTCTTTCATTTTCTTGCTCTTTCTGGGAGCTTTTTACTACCTTGTCTTCCAGCTCTCTGATTCGATCCTCTGCTTCATTTAGCCTGCTTTTGATTCCTTCTACGGTGTTCTTCAACTCAGAAATTGTATTCTTCATTTCCTCTTGTCTCTTATTGATAGTTTCTATGTCATTTTTCATGCTGATGTAGTTTGCAGTAAGTTACTCATAGTTTCCCTATAGTTTATTGTAGTTCTCTCTGAGCTCACTGAGCTCATTGAGCTTCCTTAGAACCATTGTTTTGAATTCAATATCTGATAGTTTACTTGCCTCTATTTCATTTAGTTCTCTTTCTGGGGATTCCTCCTTTCCCTTCGAGTGGGAGGGATGTTTCTTTGTCTTCCTGTTATTTGTGAAACTCTTCTTTTTTGCTCCTGCTTCTTAAATTGATCTGTCTTGATTTCTGGACCTTGTATTGTGAACTTCTATGGTAGGAGACCACTTTTTTTTCTTTCTGGATCTGCCCCTGATGATGTCAGATGCTGACCCTGTGTGACCTTAGGCAGTGTGTTCAAGACTTCCAAGAATCTATTGTCTGTGACTGTCTCCTTCAGCTGTTAATCTAGTCACTCTGCACTCAGCAGGCCAGCTTAGACACCACAGGGCAGGGCAGGGTCCTTCCTGGGGGCCGAGTTTTTGTGTCCTCTCATGCTGCTGCCGAGCAGGGGGAGTGGTCTGCCTGAGCAAGAAAACTGCTGCTGTATGGGGGAGGAGTCAGCACCAAGATCCCGCCAGCTACTTTCTCTGTTCTCTCCCCAAAGCCTTCATTTCCAGTCTCTCCTCAACAGTCTCTAGACCACTCTGTGCCCTCTTTAGCCAGGGATCTACTGTCTATGGCTGCCACTCTGTACTCAGCAGGGCCGAATCCCTCCAGAGGGCAGGGCTATTGTGTCCTCTCTATTGACGCTCAGGAGAGTGGTCTGCCTAAGCAAGATGGCTGCTGTCATACGGGGAATGAGTAAGCACTCGGATCCTACTGGCTGCTCTCTCAGTTCTCTCCTCAAAGCCTCCTTCCCCAGTCTCTCTAGTGGGCTCAGGCATCTCTAGCCCACTCTGCCCCCGCCTTTGCCAAAGCCCAGGGTAAGTGGCTGCAAATAAAAATTTATGCATTAGCCCTTTAAACAGCTCTTTGCATCTCCAGCTGCCTGTCTCTGGCAGAGAGCAACCCTGCCACTTTTTGCAGCTGGCTGTTTTCTGTGTACTTTTTGGGCTCTGATGCTGTAGGCTGGAGATCCTCACTTTTGGTTTAGGCCCCACTCTTCTCAGGGGGATCCAACTGGCCGTTTCAGTATCCTTCTGGTGCTGCCACCCGTGGGTGCCCTGCCTGCCTTCTTGAATCTCTGCCACACTCCTTACCAGTTAGGTTGTGCTAAAGCTGATTCTTCTGTCTCTGAGGTTATAAGGCTCCTCTCTCGCTATTGTTCAGTTGTTTGTTCCAGGTGATTTATCCACAATTTAGTTGTAACTCCAGGTTGGCCCTAGGGGGGGGTCAGTGTGACTTCCACTCACTCCTCCACCATCTTGATTCTCAGCCAAATCCTTTGAAGTTAACTTCTGATAGGAATGCTAAGCCAATCCCAAACAAAAGAATCAACTTATTTTCTAATTTACACTTCACAAAATCAAGGTTATTTTCACATTAAGAAAACCACAAATAATCACTTAGCATACCTAACACTTTGGATGAGTTAACCAAAATAAACCAATGAGTTTATTTTGTTGGGCAAGTCCCACAATCCTTTTACTGAAAAGGGAAAGGGCAATGTGTCTGGTTAGGTCTCTGGGAAGTAGACCCTGAGAGGACTGAGATTTTCATGTGCAGAGTTTATCAGGGAGTACCCTGGGCATTACCGCCTGTGGGATTGCAAAGGAAACAGAACTGGGCAGAGAGAGAAGGTGAGCACCACAAAGACCTCAGTCAGTCTTAGGGGTGCTCTGGAGCTGTGAGTGTTGGCAGCAGTGTTGTCAGAAATTGGGCAAAGGAGTCAACTTTTATATTCTTCTCATTGCCGTTTGATTCAGGCTCCCCTAGAAAGGAACGGTGCTTGTTGAAGAGGTGGGGACTCAGCTTTGTATTGTTGACCTTCAAAACTTCCAGAAGCTGGGAGAATGCAATTTTCAGACCCAGGAAGGGAAGACGGGGACAAGAGGCTGTTCCTGAAACTTTTACTTGATATTCCTCATTATGGTTGCTCATACCCCACGAGCTTAGGCACTGGCACCAATGTTGTGTTTCCTCCCATTACATACTTATATTTTCAGGGTCTGGGGAAGTATGCAATTTGTGGATCTCTAGACACCTTAAGCCAAATCCAGGCTAAAACTTTATCTATTATTTCCTATAAGCTCTGTGTCCAACATTCCACAAAATGTTTGAGTGTTCCCCTGTCCTCAATGTATAGTTACTATTAAATAAGGGCCCATAAATTTCTTTACAGAAGTGCCAGGGGAATTATTTCCATATACACTTGTAATGATCTTGCTATGCCCTTCCTTCTGGAGATCTCGTCTCTCCCATTTTGAGTGAGTTACGTATTGGTAAACTGGCCCAAATCTAGAAAAAGAGTAAGGAATTTTGACATTTTACTGGAGAAGTTACCTAGCCTACTGGTTATCTATTCTTGTTTTATTTTAATTGCGTAGATTGAGCAATACTTTTCCTGACTTCCCACCTATCTTGCACGTGGAGATGTTATATGAGGGGGGGACACCCAAAAACTGCAATTTATTTATAAAAAATTGTATATTCCTTCTTACATATTTAAACTTCAGTCACCTTCAAAGCACTCTCCATTTGATGCAGTAAACCTATCTAAACTTTTATTCCACTGCTCAAAACAGTTTTTGAACTGATGCCTTTTAGTGTTCCTACTGTTTTTTTGTTTGTTTGTTTGATCTCTTCCACATTGGCAAAATGGTTCCTTTTGGGGACTTGTCATCTGGCAAAACAAAAAAAAAGCCCCTCAGGGCAAGATTGGGTAAATGGGGAGGGTGGGGCATGGGGGTCACGCCATTTTTGGTAATGAACAGGAAGGGAGCTGATATGAAAAGGATTAACAAGACTTGGAAACCTGACTGTGAATTTAAGAGTAAAATTTCATCTTTGGTTCGGGTTAAGCCTACACCCCCTCCTGCCTGAGCCCTCCAAGGGCTTCTGTAACATAACCGCTGCTTTTTATCATGGACCCTCTCCTGCTCCCAAGACTCCCTTGCGGGTGGCTCCAGTGTGGCTCTTCTCCCCTCAAACTGCCAGCCCTGCCATCGACCGTGGCTGGAGGAATGAAGTGATATGCACCTTTGATCCTTGATTCTTTCTTGTCACAAACTCTGTGTATGTCTCCCTCCCTCCCTTCCTTTTCTCTTTCTCCCTTAGATTTTCTGGCCTTTTCTTCTTTTTCCTAATATAATGCATTTTTTATGACTTAGGTCTTAGGAAATCTACTCAGAGCATTTGAGTGTGGGGCTCTGGATGTACAGAAGGTTTTAGCTATGAGGATTGCCACCAAATTCACTGGCATGGAGAGTCACCTCAGCAGTTAGCAGTGAGGCAAAATACCGAGACCTCTAGATTCAGCCCCACAGGCAGGCAAATCGCTGTCCTTGTCCTTTCCCAAAGAAGAAATTACTTCTGCAGTGATCCTTTCACTGGGGTCAGCAAGGTGGTCCACCGTGTCTGTGAATATCTAATTCTACAAAATGCAACCCCAATTTTATCTTGACTTTCTGTGTCTGAGATTGACTATGGATCCTTTGAAAATTTTACAGGGAACATATTGGGAGCATCTCAGTTCAAATCACTCCTGACATGCACCTGGACAACCACAGAAGCCTCTTAGCTTGGGGCCCACAGCCACTCCTTGCTCCCTCTGGTCCTTATTGTATACAGCATTTAGGGTATGTCTTTCAGAAGGCAAGTTTCATGTCATTGCTCACTTCTCCCTCATACAACTTACTAAGCCTTTGAATAGTTCTTGGAATAGAGACCTAAGTCCAGCCCCAGGATGCATCAATCTTCTCTCACTCACTGTGCCCAAATTTTTTCCCACAGCCCTCCATGCCCCCTGCACTGTGGGGTCTCTGCCTTCATGTGCCTCCTTTCAGTACAATACACCCCCCATCTCCCACCCTCACTGCCGTGCCTCTCCTGTACCCCTTCTTCCATGGTTAAATCCAACTCACCCCTCAGCTCTCAACTCAGAGGCATTATTTTCTAAGAGCAATTTTAATTCTGCTGTTAAATGGGCTTATTGTAAAAATCCCATTACTTCAGAGTTCTACCTCAGTATTAGTTATACATTCTTGTAATTTTAATCACCATTGTACCACCAGCGTAAGGTCTACAACATAAGACTCATTAATTATTTATTGAATTAATAAGTGAAAATATAGAGAACCGTGTGTCACCACATGCCCTTGAATATGGTCTTTTGCCGATAGCTGTGGTTATTGGTATACTGACTAGATATGGGACTATGGTTTCTGTAGACTTTGCAATTTAACTTACATCTTTAAAATGGTCTTTAAATAATAAGCCCCAATGTTTTCCCTCTTTCCTCACTTGTGGTATTGTTAAAATGATATCAAGAATTTAAAAACTGTTGCTCTGTGAAAGGGCATGTGAAGAGTATGAAATAGAAAGTTACAGGCTGGAAGAAAACACAAGCAACATATCTGACAAAGGGTATATCTAGAATATGTTAAGAAGTCTGAAAACTCAACAGTGAAAACAAAAGCAAACCATCCAGTTAGAAAATGGGCAAAAGACATGAACAAACATTTCACTGAGAAGAGTTTACAGATGACAAATAAGCACTAGGAAAGAGGTTTAACTAGGGAAGTGCAAATCAAAGCCACAAGGAGATACCACTTGGCTAAAATAAAAAACAGTTGGAAAACCAAATGCAGGCAAGGATATGGAAACCTGGACACATGAGATCACTAGTACATAGCTGGTGAGAATGTGAGATGATGTGGAAAACAGTTTGATAGTTTCTTTGAAAACTGAATATGTATCTACCATACAATCCAGTAACTGCTCTATTGGGCTTTTATCCCAGGGACATGTAAATTTATGTTCACAGAAAAACTCTACACAGGTGTTCATAGCAGCTTTATTTGTTGTAGCCAAAACTGGAATCAGCCCAAATGTCCTCCAATACATAAACACATACATACCATGGAATACTACTCAGAAATGAAAAGAAATGAGTTCTTGATTCAAAACAGTTTAGATGAATCTCCAGGGAATTATACTGGGTAGGATAAGGAAGAAAAACCTAGCCCCAAAGTTTCTCATATTGTATCATTTCATTTATGTAACATTTTTTTAAATGCTAAAATTTTAGGAATGAAGGCTAGATTCAGTGGTGGCCGGAAGTTAGGGGTGGAGTATGAGGAGGAAGGTGGCTGTGGTTACGAAAGAGCAGCAAAGTGCCAATGTCTTGATGTGGTCATGAATACACACACATGTACACACACGCGCACACGAGATCAGTGAATTGTATCAATGTCAATATCCTGTTTGTGATTTTATACCACAGTTTTCCTAAATGTTACCATGTCATCATTGTGGGAAACTGGGAAAAATGTATAAGGGATCTGCCTGTATTATTTCATTAAACCACATGTGAATCTACATTTAACTCAAGAAAAACTTTTGTTAAAAATGATAGTGAGAGATTTTTATCATTTTACTTATTTGATCAACAGATGAACTCTAGGCATAATAATACATTATAGGCACTGGAAACTCAGTAAATTCAGTGTAGGACACATCTCTAGCTGCTGTCAAGCATATAGTTCTTGTGCTGGGATGGAGAGCGACCACGCTTTCAGAAGCTGATTTCACTCCTAGTGGTCTGGGCACAGAGGTAGCAGGGAACTGCTGCTATCCCAGCACTCCCTGAGGCAGCTTATGTAGCCTAGTGATTTCAAATGCAGGCACAAGCAGTGCTGGGCAGTGATTATGATGTCGCATCCATAAATATTAAATAATAATAATAATAAAATACTAGAGTAGCAGGGTGATGTACACAGAACTAGGACAGGATTTGATGTCTCAAGACCTAAATAAGAACCAGCTGGGAAAAATGTCCAGCTCTTGAGGAAAAAATAATCATGAAAAGAGTGTACTCTTATTATACTGAGAGAAACTTTGCAAGTCACACAATACATTCATGTCACAGTGGGGACAGACCAGTAATTCCAGCATCAAAGGAAATAGTAGCTGGAAGAACAAACCAATCAGAAGTGAGAATACTGAGAATGGGTTGGGTCTTCGGGGACCTCTGTAGAAGACGAAATGAATGAGGAGGGAGGGTGGAGAAGGTGTTTATTGATTTATACCTAAGACTTGATGGTAAGGTATCTGCATTTCAGTTTCAAGGCAAAGTTCCATCTTCTGCAAATGTGTGTATGTCTGCACAAGCAAGTGTATGTGGTGGAGGTGTGCATTTATAATTTACATAATAGTAATCTAGATCTGTTTTGATCTTGCTGCCTTAACATTTTCATAAAGTGTTTGCAACTCTTGACGTTATGGTTTAGAATTTCCTCTCAATTAAAAGCAGGATGGTGGGGCTTAATTATACTATAGGGAGGTCTAGTAAGGTATCACCAAAATTATCATGAGCTCTCATTTAGGCTTACCACAAAACTTTAGATATCTGTGATATTACTTCTCATGGGTTAGATTCTGGAAAAACTCTCAAAGAAACTGAAATTTTATCAGATAGTACAACAGTGATGAAACAGCCACACTTAAATACTGGAAAAAGATTGACATTTTATTTTCAGATGCAACTACATAAAGTGAAATTTGACAGTGTGTTCTGAAGAGAGGCAAATAATAACAATAATAGTAACAATAATAATAATGCATGATGCAAAGAACTGAAAAACAAGACTGAGACCATCCAAAATGACACAGAGGCCCTGGCAGATAGCTCAGTTGGTTAGAGCATCATTCTCATACGCCAAGGTTGCAGGTTCCATCCTCCATCAGGGATCGTGCCTGAATCAACCAATGAATGCATAAATACATGGAACAGCAAATGTATGTTTCTCTCTCTTTCTTTAAAGTCAATTAAAAAAATGATGCAGACAAAACTTGTTAATTAGCAACAAGCTAATGATATCTCACTGGGAGCTTCACCGTTTTTTTTTTTTTAACAGAGCATCTGTAGCCCTGTGGGTACAGATTGTCTAAATGCAGTTAAGGTAGGTTGCAATGGGCACACAATGATAATGATGTCACATACATAAATATTAAATAATAATAATAATAAAACACTAAAGCGGTATGGTGATATACACAGAATCAAGACAGGATTTGATTTGTCAAGACGTAAGTAAGAAACAACTGGGAAAAATGTCCAGCTCTTGAGGAAAAGATAATCAGGAAAAGAGTGTACTGCTATTGCAAGTTGAACCATACATTCATGGGCGAAGAATGTATGCTGATCCCTTCAGAAGGTCCCTTCAGAAGGAGGCCTGTGACGAACCTTAGAGAATTTAAGTAGGAAATAGATTTAATAACTGTTGACTATAAGCCTGGTGGATGCTTCACACTCTCTCTGTAATAAATTTAGCCCTACCCAGTTGAACATCCTGCCCCAAGAAGCCGGCAGCCATTTCTTAACCTACAGCACATGTTGCATGAAATCCTGCTTTTGTTTTTGCCACAAGAACCTCTGCCAATTTCCTTTAATTGGTCTGGATTATAGTGCTGATCCTAGAAGAAGAATGTATGTAGTCAGAAGGCCCATATTTCTCTTCAAAGATTATCCTCAATTCACAGATAGAAACAGGATCCAGCTAGATTTATCAAGGGTCCAGTTATCCAGTTAGAATCATAGCTTTGTTACATCTTAGACTTTTTGTGGCTCTGATCACATTTCCCTGGCTTGAAACTGACAATTTTAGGATGATTTTTCCTTCTTTTTTCCTTCCCTGTCTTTCACACCCATAACTTCATTTGGATGTTTGCTTCATTTTTCTTGTATGAATCTAGCCTGATATGAATTTATCCACAGACAGGATAAAGCTTAATGAAATTTCTGATTCTCTTTTGTTAGGGTATTATCACTCAATGACAATTATTATGGTCTTCTGCAATTTCTTTTTCTTTTTCCTTTATGGCAAATCATACACATGGGCACCAATGCACAGATACTGGCTCACAGATGTGGTCATACAGACATAGGCACACACACACGCACGCAAAAATGAACACTCCATATATTTAAAATTTCTTCACGAAAGAAGGACAAATGCTGAAAGTGTTTTTGCTCTTTGATTTGTCACTAACTTAGGCATTCACTTTGATAGTTCTGATCCTGCAGGTTGTAATAACAATAAAGTACCTCCATAGAACATTTCTAGGATCATGGTTTCATCATTTTACCCATAACCAAGGAGACTGTTTTATTTTTCCAGGTCCACTACTAACCATCCACTTTTGTGCCTGTGACTCTTAGTCTCTATATTGCAGGAAATTCAGGATTTTTTATGCACTAGGGAGCACCAGATCTTTGTCCTAAAACAAACTATTACTATTCTTTATATATTAGCATAAAAACATCTTGCATTTTGCTCTTTGATATTGCTTAAATATTCAAAAAATGCAAAAAGCCAATATCCTATACTTTCATTAGAGTAGGTATTCACAGAGCAAGAATTTAGGACATAACAAAGAAAAGGGAGTCTAGGAAGACCAATGATAAAGTGACAACTTTGCCAAGAACCAGCCCCATGCCTCATGAGAGCTGAGAGAATTTACACTTGGCTTTTAATTTATCCATCAGTTTGGACTGTTTTTTTGTAAAAATTAGATAAGATATGTGAAGGTACCTAGCTGAATTCTTGGGACATGGCAGACAACCAGTACCTATAAAGTTTTTACTACTATTTGAAGCATCTTCTTACCATAAATAGAATTTACCCAGTTGGTAAAGAAAAGTTACAACCTTCCTGAGCCAATTAGAATAAAACATTTCAAGCTGAGAACATTCACTTAACATTACCATAAAAATTCTAAACTTTACCTTCATCCAATATCAAAATTATTGAATTCAATTCTGGAAAACCTAAGAATTCCTATTTCCTGTCTCTAAGTCTCCCTGAGCTTTCTTTCATTACAAAAGAAAGCAGGAAAATTTCCAAGTCATTTCATTTTTATTTGTTCCATGTTGTCTTTCAGTGGAGACTAATAATTGGTAGGACAGTCCCATATATGATCATTACTTAACATGTACATATTTATAGAGAATCTTAGCAAAGGAAAGTAACAACGATGCTTGTCTGAAAGTAAAATTCCATTTTGGAAAATACATTGGTTACTGACAGATGTGGTGACAATTCTCTGTCTCCAGTGTCACCATTCACAGAGTGACATTAATCACCCATCTTTGAGGGATTATGTACAGTGACTGTTTTGGATGCTGTTAGGCAATAAATGAGTGACAAATAAAATAAAGATGGAATCCAAGACTCTTACTCCAAGCCCATGCCAATTTATATGCTCTAACAGTCTAACAGTTAAAGCATCTAGAAATGCTATCATAAGGTTATTTAGCAATGCCATTGGGAGGTCTTAGATGTTTTATTTATTATATTTTTATATGTCTTGCATTATTTCTTATTTTTTATGTTACAGTAGAAACTTTCTTGTTAAATCATATCTCTGTTCTATTTACTTATTGTGTTTTAAGGTCATTTTTATAGGTCTGTCTCTAGATATAGTTATATGTATAAATTAAGTAACTGTTATACATGATATTAAGCATATGCAAGATATCTAAAAATCTACATTACTAACTCATCATTTTTTATCTTCCAAAACATTTGAGGGAGTCATTTTTTATTTTCTATTTATTCCTTCTCGTTTTAGCCAAGACAGTAAAGTGACCCATCACATAGAGACTATGGGGCAAAAAAACTAACCATCATAATCACTGTGGAAAAAAAAATAAAAGTGACATTTCCTATAATTTAACAAAGGTTTAAACTAAATCTGTAGGAAGCACTTCATGGATTTCCTATATGGCTTTTTTTGCTTGGCACCAATTTTATACACATGCTATATGATATCAGGTAAAATATTCATTGTTTAAATTAAGTAGATTGTGACCTCAGTATTATGTAGTGTTTGTTTGATAAAAAATATTTCTGTGGCTAAGAAAAAAATTCCCAGCTCTCAATCCAGACACCTACCTCCATCCATTACTGGAGACCATGTAACATCCAAGCATCCCCTGGAACATTTAGGTCATAAGGTCAATCCCTGCCTTGTTCACAGTGATTTAAAGTCATTAGCAGCTAATGATTATTTGTGTTGAACAAGAGCCCAATCATGCGACAAGCTGTCATGGTTGGTATTAATTATCAGCCTTGGTAGCAGCAGCAAGTTCAGAAATTGAATAATCCTACCAAGCACGGCTTTGTTGGTAGGAAGTTGCCTTTCCCATCCCTACCTGCTCAGAGAAGGGTGTATTGATCTCAAAGAGTGACCATCAGGAAATTTCAATTCATCTCTGGTCATGTTTACAAGACAGGGACAAATAAAAAAGTACGTGAGAAAAGGAAGAGTAGGGTTGTTGCTTCTAGTACTCGAAAGTATGATTCAAGGAAATAATATCCAAGAATAATTGAAGACTTAGTTTAATCAAAAGCAGATTAAACATGTCACTGATAGCCAGTTATTAATAGGCAGTGCCAGCAATAATAATAATGTACCTTGATGTTCCTGCCAGGCCATGCCCTGTAGGTGAATCATAAGATGAAAGCCCCTGTGTAAATTAGAAGTACTAACATTTCCATGAATAATAAATAATTGATTCCTATGACTCTATAGAGAAAACAATTTACTTGAAGAATTTTATCTCTTATTTCAATTTATAACTCTTCTTGACATTTTGTTCTAATATTCAAAATCATGTTAGAGTAAATGAACTATTACAGGAAAGGTTGTGTTAATTTTACCCGTTGATATAAGCAAAACATATTGCTTTTTATTTTTATGAAAAGGTAATTTTGTTTTTCATAAATACGTAATGAACTCTTTTCTTTCCTCCCATGAACGGAAAGGGGTTTTTGAATACATAAGATATAGCTACAAGGATGCCAATCTCTTTTTGTTTATATCTATTCAGCCAACACATTTGAAATGTTCTGAAACTGATTTTCTTTTTACATGTAACAAAGTCTGTCACCAGCACAATGATGACAAGATTCACAACTGACCTACTCCCTATATTTTAAGTCTTCAACCTAAATATGGGCATCAATAGGAAGCTTGTGGTCGACATCAGATTTAAGGCATTTTTGTAGAAGCATATTACATTTAGCAGCAGGAAGTATCCTTTCTTGTCCATGCAATTGCACTGATCTAACTGAATAAGAAAAGAGAGAATACAAATAGTTACATCACTTTAGATCCTTTCTTGGCTCCTTATGAAAGTGGAAATGATATTTCAGTTGTATTCTCTCAAGTTAAGAAGTGCTGATGAATCCGTGGCATTGAGCTTCTAGGGTAGGAAGGAAGAATGGTGCCTTTAAAGAAGCTTTTCTACATCTGGATACTCTGCTCTTACTCTGTTCAATCAAACCAATAAATGTTTTTTCATGTAACAGATAATGCCAGGATGAAATGTGATAGGCTGTCTAAATTTCATCATTTCAGATATATTTTAAAAATTAACATAAAAAGGAGGTATAAGTATATATTATACAATTATAAACTTGAAATTTGAAATATAAATACCTTACATAATTGAAATTTGCTAAGAGTAGATCCTAAATGTTCTTACCAGAAAGAGAGGGGGGTGAAGGGAGGAAGGGAGGGAAGTGGCGAGCACCAACCTGGTAGTCAAAGGATGTGCTTACAATAGCCTCATATTGCTTGTAGCTGAATAATTGTTCACTCAGTGTTTGTGATAAATGACTTGTTGGTGAAATTGGGATTTCTCTGAATTTAATACAATACAGATATTAAAAGCAACCTATATATATTCTACCTTTTTAGATAATGAGTTCTGAATGGCACAACTCATAGGCAAATAATAATCTTTGAAAATTTAGACTGATGGATCTATGATATATCCACTCATCAGTTTAAAAAAAAACACATTGAATGTTTGTTAGGTTTCAAATGTTATTCTTAATGCTAGGAAGTCACAAATGGAAAGATACAAAATGCTCTAAGAGGCACAGTTTCGAGGAAGAGATAGTTAAATAGACCATTAATTACCAGTCAGTGGGACTCTGGCTACAATAAAAATCTAAATAATTAATCAAATGATATTTGCTACAACTGGAATTTATATTCAAGTGCCTGGCATAGGCATTTAATTTTAAATGGATCACAGAGGAAAGCTTATTCTTAAATATTTTAAAGTGATCTTTTCTAGGTACCTGTTCTATTTTCTCATGTAACTGCTAGTGTACATGGTATTCATAGTTGTCTGTTGAACAAAGTACATTTTGTTCAACCTTATACCTGCTAAATCTAATGAAACATCTATGTGCCTTGTACATACTGGGTACTTAGAGAGTGTGCAGCTGCTGTTCATGCAAGGTATGACATTGTTTAAAGGTCTTGGCTTCATGGGCCTAATAAATCTGGAACCCTAAGAAACACTGAATAAAAAGAAATGTCAATCAATAAGACAATCCCATCACAAAAAAACTCAGGACTCACATAGAAACATATACTGTACCTCTTAAATGTGGGTGTCACCCAAACAGAATCATTTGGGATCAAAAGGGAACTCAGTGTTTATATAGCTGGTGCTCTGTAAGTACTGAATGAATGAATGAATGAATGAATGAATGAATGAATGAATGAATGATAATATATGAGACTAACCGTTAACTTCAGAGCACTGTCTATGCAAAATATTACTGATTGGGATGATTATTTGTAACTCTTAATAACTTCTAGATATTTTCTTCATCCCCGAACTTCCTTTTTCTTTTAAAGTTGTTCTTTAATTATTTTCCTGAGCTATAAAAAGATAATATTCTTTCTCTACAGGGAGGTGAGAAACAAATGCCTTTGCCTAACAAGGAAGTACTCTGTTTCTCCATCAATCTATCAGCCAAATTCATTAATCTAAAGCGAAGTGACTATCCTCAGATGCTCTATTACAGTAAAATATGAAACAATGGTAACAGTTTTGGAAGAAAAGTAAACAAATTCTTTAGGCTCCAAATATCAAATCATATGTTATGGAAGATTAAGTTTAGGGTGTGGTAAAGAAATGGACTCTTCTTCATTTTTTGTGTATAAATCAGGATTTATCAGGTATATTTCATCAGGTATCCAACCCCTGAACTAATTTGTCACCTGGATTTTCTCTAAACAGCCATCAATCCAAGCATGAAGCCAATGAGAGTGACATTCATAGCTGTTCTCTGGAAGCACTGAACCCAGGCTAGAATTAACCTAGAAGACAACCAGGTCAGAATCAAAATAGTAAAAAAATTTCCTTCTTGGGAATAGCATGCTATTTTGTAGCCAGAACCAGTCAGAGAACAAGGCCAGTTAGAGCTTATTTTATTATCTGTAGCTACTTTTGAATATTCAGATACAAATGGTCCTATTCTTATTCTAATTTGGTGGTTAGCTCTATAAATGTGCCAGAGGTTTATTCTACTGGGCATATTATATAAAAGTAAAATAATGATGCTATCCTGGCAAATACCTTATTAAATTAAGGATGGATATTCTTATATATGCTTTTGAAGAGAACAAATACTTTTTTCCTCTTTCAGAAATTCTATCTATGGGTCTCAATTATTTCGAGACATATCACAATCCAATCTTTTTCAGAAATGTTACCATTTTACTCTGGTCTAAAATATTCCCTTCAAATCTCTGGAGTATAAAGAAGTATTCAGAAAATTATAAATTCTCCCACCCGAGAGACTAAACCCTTTCATAGTTAATCCAAGTTACTGATATTAGCGGAAAGTCATTCAAAACTCTTTCTGAATATTAAAGATAGACAGGCTGAAACAATGTAACCAAAGGCTAAGATTAACCCATAGGAGTGTGGTTCATGTGGTCCCATAGACAATCAGAAAACCCCTTCAAGGCTCAAAGTGCCCAGTCACGTTTCACTCGGTCTTGTTAGTAATAAATAAAATACCTAGAGTGACACCAGCATATAAAATGACCAACTAAGATTAGGTTACTCTGAGTCAACATTGCTTTCTGATGATGAATCTTTGGGCAGTGGGGCTTTCTTTGTGTTTTGTTCCATGATTATATAACTCCCTTTCTCGTTCATTTACCAGCATTTGTTAGCGTTCTCTGCATACAGTATTTTACTAAGAGCTGTTTTAATGTACTAAGGCCATCTGTCTTCTCTTGTAAACCCTGAGAGATTAGGGATACGACTCTAAGTCTGAGTTACTTTGCTCCCAAAAACAGGCTTGGCACATTATCATGATTTTGAATGAGAATGAAAGACTGCTTTGACATGTCCCATGTCCACCAAAAGCAAACTTTCCTCTAAGGGAAAAAAAGCATTACAAACCTTAAATTACACATGGAAATCATAATAAATGCATATTCTTTAGGTTTTCTTAATTGTTATCATATAGTTGTTTGAAGCACTTTCTCAGTTTTTATATTTCTTTTTCTACTAGTTGGCTTCCACTTTTTAAAATTGCAACTTACCTCTATTTCTCTGGATGGGTTTTCACAGCACATTTTTCCAACCTTCTTGAAGAACCATATTTTCAACCTTTTCTGTTACTGTTTCTGCTGTTTCCCATTTTATTTCTTTCTTTTATCTATTGCTTCTTTATTTTTGGGTTTTTTTTTTAATTTATTTTGATGTTTATTTTTCAGCTGCTTGAGTAGAATATTTAGTTCCTTTGCTTTTGTTTTTGTTGGTGTTTGCTTTGTGATAAATATATCTAACACCAGTGAGGATACTTTTGGTAATGATTTAGCTGCATCCCACAAATCTTGATAAGTGCTGTTTTCATACCTATATAGTTAATAATTTTCTGTTGATTTCTTCTTCATCAAGAATTATGTAATGAATGGTATGTTTATAGTTTCAAATACACAAAATATTTTAACTATACTTTTAGTATAAACTTCAAATTTTATTCTTCTTAAAGTATAAAATATATATAGTATTAATTCTCTGGAATGTATTGAGCTCAATTTTTGAATTAGTACCTGGTCTAATACATAGTACTTCACTAATATAAAATGCAACATCTATTTGAACAAAGTACCTGAAAAAGAGATTGGCTCTTTTTCCTCTGTAAAGTTAACGGGCGCCCACAGCACGTGAATATTAGAAACTAGTCGGCTGCTCTCACGCCCACGCACTTCTGCTCCCACCCAGTGAACACAACTACTGAGACCGGGTTTATTTGTTACCAAGCCTACTTATGCCAGTCAATACTGTTATTGAACATAATTGGATTAAATGTTTTATAAATTGATTAAATATAAGTAGAAAAAGGGAAAAATCTTGTTCCTATAAAAATAAGATGGGTGAGTGGGAAGCCAATAAATCTGAGTTTTGGGGGGGAAATTTAGCCAAAGCATAGACAATATAACTATTTTTTAATGGGAAATTATCACAAAAATCTAGAATTAATCCCTTTCAGATTGCTTTTAAATGTCTTACAATTTTAACTTCAATTTAAAGAATTAAAAATTGAAATGATATTTATAGGAATGTGATTTGTATAAGAAAGATGACAACTGTAATCTGGAGAACTATGCCCAAAAAAAGGCCTTAGTCTTAGATTAGTAGATTAGTTCATAAAAATAACTGTGTATAATTTTAATTAACAATTCATTTGAAGTGCACCAGTAAATTTCTATGATTCTTTAATCAACTTTTTTCTTAAAAACTTTTTTATCGCTGCTTCCTAAACAGATATAAAAATTAGGGTTTTAAAATCTACTTATGCAAAATATCTGAGAGAAATCATGCACACTACAAAACTAGGATTCAGTGTTAGAATGAATGCTTCCTGAAACTGGGCAAGGGTATTGGGGATGGGCAAAGGATTGAAGGCGGTCAGTTGTATAGTGATGAATAGGGACTGGGCTTTTGGGAGCGGTCACTTTGTAGTGTATACTGATACGGAATTAGAATGTTGTACACCTCAAGCATATATCATAATCATCTTTTTAAAAATGAATTGAATCACTATTGTAGCCTTTCTTGTAGATGCCACATTTATAGCGTGGGTAGGTTGGTGGGACAAGGAGGAAGTGCCACTCAGCGGTCCAGCCCAGTGCAGCCTGCTCTGTGGTCTTCACCCAGCCAGCACTGCCCTGTCCATATCCTGTCCATGCCTGGCTGGCACAGCATCCCTATGCCTGGCTGGCACAGCATCCCTATGCCTGGCTGGCAGAGCAGCTCCCTTGTCCCACAGTTACAACATGGCAGGACAGAAACTTGCCCAGGGCCACCTGAGGAACAGGAAATGGCAGGAATTGAGAATTCTGTCTCTTCCAGTCCCTGCTTAGAGCCTGATTGTCTCTCCCATCAGGCCTACATTAACTACCTCCACATCAAGACCCCATTATCTTCTGTCTTCCCCCATGTTTCTCAAAGTTTTTGTTTTGGTGTCTGAGGACAGCTCTGAGATCCATCAATATCCTTCTATTTTCTCTGGCATTTTTGGGTTCACCTGGGGGAAGGATCCCAGAACCCGTGCTGTTTAATCTAATTAAAAAACACTTCTTACCTACAAAAATTTTTTACATTCATACCTATTTCAGAAGTTTTCTAAACATTAGAATAGCTCAGCACCACATTTGGCTTTCAAAAGAGAAAAGAGACCTTTTGTGTTCTTTGTGACCACTCCTATCCCCTTCTCCTTACCTGGCTCAGGTAACTCTGTTCACTTAGTATAGAATCAGCAACATTTCAGTGTGACTCCTCACCAATTTCCAACTTTTAAAATGAGTCTCACAAGGTGAAAGATTATGGCTGAGGAAAATATACTTTTGCAGAGAATGTTAGGACAGAAACAGGGTCTTTCTGCTTCTGAACTACAAAGGCAAGTGTTGTAAGATGCGGGTATATCATTAATTTCTCCTCCCTGCAGACAAAGCACTTTCACCTAATGAGGTATTACTGACTTGATACCTTTCTCCTTTGGAAACTCTTCTACCTTTATCAGCACTTCCTTCCAGAGAGCTCAGAGTTCCAACAAACCAACTTTTTAAATGCCAAATTCTCTTTCATTATGTGATATAATTATGAACATTGTCATCAACATTTTTATTGTATATGCAATTTTTTGTCATCATCAAAACTAACATACTGAAGCCAGGGTCTTTCTAAATAACCATGCTAGTATAATCAATTGGGAAGAATTGCTCAAAGTAATAAAAGGGGAATCAATTTATTACTTTAGACAGAGTGTATGCAAGCAGTAAGAAGTCAGGTTTTCCTGTTCCCTTTCCAATAAATCTTCAGGTTAAAATAAAATTTAATAGGGATTCTAATTTAGACTTTCTCATATGGAATGTATGTGGTCTTTCTTTTCTATGGAAGCTAAATATTTCACAAATAGCAGGATATCAAAAAATGTTTGTTGTTAACAACTGAATCTATTAATTTAGTAGATGAATTACTAGAAGTGGGAGATTTGATGACCCTTGACAATTTCACTTGTTTTCCCTATTCCTTAATTTACATAATCAAAACATTAGTCTCCGGCCGCCATAGAATAGTGTTGGTTATTATTTGCTGGCTTGATGGGCAATCTGCTTTATTCCCAAACTGGATGGAAAGAAGTAGAAGAAGAAGGACTCCTATGAGCCTCTCTGTGATGTGATCCAGTGTGCCAGGAAAGACTGTCCAACCCTGAACATGCCCAAATCCAATATTAAAACCTTTCATTTTTCCCCCAGCTCTGGGAATTAAATCCAAATTCATAATTCTTTTGCACTCATTTGAAAAACATTTAAGAATCTACCATGTGGCAGACACTCTGATATCCTGATAATTAAGACATGAACATAACACAATTAAATGTGAATGTTCAGAATTAGTTAGGGGGAAAATGTTTATCAGAGAGACAATCCACAGTCCTAGTGCAGAGCCAGCCTCACTGCCAACTACTGGAAAACTCAAATCCTAACACACTTCTAGGGCCCCAAAGACCTGAGGGAGCACACTGCAGCAGCTCCGGGGCTTCCGCTCTCCGCAGGGCCCATTTAACAGGCTGGTCTGCATGTACCAGCAGTAAAGGGATAAGACTACAAAAATACTCTTTTTCTCACTTCCTATCAAGTTTGCCTATAAAACTCCCCTGTCTCAGCCATAAATGACAAATGGCTTAATTCCAAAACTTTAGTCTACATGGTCTTTCCAAAGGGCCTTTTAATTTTGTTTATTCAGGCTCGTGCTTCTCTAATACTGGTTGTCTTATAACCAAAAATAACTGAAAATCAAGGATATCATGACACACCCAGGACCTCTTGACAGTGATCCAATGTGTACCAGCACTCCGCCTAAAAACAGCGTTTCAAAACACCCTGATGCCTTCTACTATTAGAAAGATCTCAACAAATTCCTATCTGTTTCTATGTAGTTCTAGAAAAGATAATTCTGTCACCCTCATTTCACTCTGCCTGCAACCACAACACCCCTAAATGTGGTATTGTCTCAGCTTCCCCTCGACATGAACTGTCTCCTACCGTAGGCCCACCCAGCCACACCCATCTAGTGAAAAGAGAACCATCACGGAGGGAAACTAAGCATCTAAAATTTTTGGTTTGGCTTCCAATGCTGCTCTTTTTACAAAAGCTAATTAGAGTGAGAAGAGAATCATGGGTCATGAAATAGGCACTTGAGAGAGTCTGGCAACTGATTTTCTACTTAAGCCGGATGTGATCTTGAGCCAAGTACTTAATCAGCCTTGGCCTCAGTTTCCTCACATGTAAAATTAAGGTTCGAATAAATGGTCACTAAGTTACGTCCCAGCTCTAAAACTCTAGGATTCTAAGTAAGACACTGGTTATCTCTCTTATGAGATTCCCTGGCTATTAACACACTCATTTACTCAATGACATTTTAATTTCAGCCCCAAGTGTCAGAGATTTTTACATGTTCAACAAATGGTACAATTCACTAGCTAAATGCTTTAGGTTTGATCCTAAATTGCCAGAAGTCAGTTATAGCCCCGTGTCTGTGATGAGAAGACTGGGGATTTGTGATTGAAACAGACAGCAAGGCTTCTGGAGTGCCGCTGGGGGAAAGGAATCCATTCCAAGATGAAACGGGCATCACTGGGTTTCTCAGAAAAATATCCCAACTCACAGTGGCCAACCTATTAGGAACTCTACTCACTCTTGCCAATTTTTCCAGTGACTGCTTTGTGTTATCATGGTCTAAAAAATAGGGCTGTATTTTCTTTCTTTTTTTTTTTTAACCAAGAGAAAACAAGATGCATTTGGTCATCAAAAGCAACCCTTTCAGAGAAGGCAATTGAGAATGCAGTGGAAAGCAAATGCATGCCTGGTAAAGCCACAGTTATTCCCTTGCTTGCCAGTCTCCGTTATTCCAGAAACAGCTGCTCTGAAGGTTGGCTGAGGTCTTGTTTAGAGAATCAATTAGCCAAAGAAGTTTGGGCCAGTGAAGAATGTCACTCAAGTAAAGAAAGATCTGGAAAACACTTCTACTTTTGTGTTTTCTGCAAGAAAACTTATCCCTGTTTTGCACCACTAAAATAACGTGTAACTTACAAAAAAAAATGAATCAATCTAAAGTAAGTTTCAGGGATGACTTTCTTAGCAAAGAAGATGCTGACCAAACCAAAACTGAAGCAAGTCCACAGAGTTATAGGAACATATCATGATTTTCGGCAAAGGTTTCAGTTTTGTTTCTACTTTCTTTAAAATAATGCAATGTTTAAAAGATATAATGGCAAGATAGGCTTTTCGATTTAACTAAGAAGTATCTTCCAAGCAATGGAAATATTATGTATACATACCAAACAGATATTCTTCAGAATGTGTCCTTGATATGGTAAGTTCATACTAAAAATATATATTTGACTTTGAGGAAAAGAACAAGGCTCATTCCAGATTCAAACTTCTTGATTCTACATTTTTGGCATCATCATCATCATCATCATCATCAGTTTTATCATCCTCTTCCTCTATTGAAAACCAATAAAATATATTTAAATGTGTGTAATATCATTACATTGGCAACTATGTGCAGAAAAAGTTGAAGATATTCACACATAGGTTACAGATAACAAATAAGAGATTATTCTAATAATCCAAGCAAAAATGATGAGAGACTGAATGAAGTTGGTAGTAGGAATAAGTTCCATATGGTAATTACCAATTATTTAAAACAACATTTTATTTCTATGTTGCCTAGCTCCTTTTCTCAACAGGAACAGATGGCTCTAAATATATTTTATACTGCAATAATTATTAAATAAGTTTGTGATTATACTTCTTGTGGTAATTGAAGCCATGTAACTGGAGAGATCATCAAAAGAAAAAATCTACGTAGAGAAGAGACAACAGATAAGGAAGGGGGACAGCAGATTATGTTGGAGGCCAATATTAGGACTCTGGGTTTTGCCCTGAGTGCATTAGCAAGCTAACAGAGGGTTTTTAGCAGTGGAATAACATGATCTAATTGATGGCTTTTTAACAGGATTGCCCTGGCTGCTATAATGAGAAAAGGCTATAGGAAGATAAGAGTGAAGCAGAGAGGCTATTGTTAGGAGACAGTTGCACTAATCTAAGTGAGAGATTATTATATCATTAGAATTGGGAAGAGATGGTTAAGTTCTGAAAACATTTTTAAGAGAGGGCCACTAGGATTTATTGATAGACTGAATGTAGTGTGAGAGAGAGATATTAAAGATTAGATTTGGGCTTGTGTCTGAGGTAAGTAGAAATACATGAGAAAGAAGTTTTCAATGAAAGATCAAGAGAGGTTTGGGAGAAGACAGAATCAGTTTAGACACATTAACCTTGTTATACCTATGAGATATCCATGTCAAAGTTTGAATAGACAGGTGGAACTGGCGGTCTTGGAAGAAGTGAGTCTGATATTATAGATTTGAGAGTCATCAATATACAGAGGGTAACCTGGGTAATGAGATGAAGAGAGGATTAAGAGAATGAAGGCACACAGAGAGGAGAAGAGGCATGAGGTGAGCCCTGAGCTCTCCAACATTGAAGTGTCTGAGGCACATTCAGCGCAAACCCCTGAGAAGGAGCAGACACACGAGCTGTCCTAGAAGACTGTCCTAGAAGCTAAGCCAAAAACTTCAGAAAAGAGGGAGTGATCAGTTCTGTCCAGTGGGAGGTAAGACAAGACACGAGAAGCCCGAGAGGTACGGCCCCAGAGGTCAGTTTTGGAGCGGATTTGGTGCAGGCAAAAGGTAGATGGGGGAAGAATTGAGGGAGAATTGGGGAGAGAAGTTGGATCCAAGTAGAATTGGTCACTTTTCAAGGACTTTTGCTGTGAAGGTCGATAACTAAAGGAAGAAATGAGATAAGGATTTTATAGGAATTGCTCATGTCCTTGTCACAGCTCTTTCATGACCCCCTTATTCTTTTTCTGTAAGGAAACCAGTCCCCCAATTGCTTCTGTTGATCTTCTGTTTCTTAAGATGAAATAACCAGAATAATGTGCAGCATCCCAGGTGTTGACATATCAAGACTTTATTTAGATTTGTTATGTTTATTCATCCTTTGAAAGATTAGGCAATGATCAGGAAGTCCTCAAAATGCATAATTTGCTCTAATTTTAATGGGTTAATACTAAAAACCAAATGATGGTTATTATTTTTAATCCATGTAACAAATACTGATGGAGCACCTGCTCTACACTCTACAGGGGCACATATCTTTGCCTTAAGAAATCTGTGGTGTATTAGAGAAGATAAGATGTATACCTATATAATTGTGATATAAATACATACATTTATCAACATGGAAATCCTCAACAGCCAGGTTAATCTGATTTTATTCTCATCACCACATTGAAATCTAAAATGGCCAAGCTTTTTAACAGGAGTTTCTACTGATCCTTTCTTTCTCTCCTTTCTCCCTCCCTCCCTCCTCCCTCCCTCCCTCTTTCTTTCTTTCTTTCTTATCAGTAAATCAAATACCATGGAATATTTAATAGCCCAAGGGCCTAGGGAATGGTGTATATTTAGATCTGAGTAATGCCCTCCAAGGGAGGGCTAAGATTGAGTGCTCAAACTGATTAAGAGAAGGGATGCTCTAACAGGTGCGTGGGGGACTTCTGGCCAGAGGAGTCAGTGCTTAAGGCAGTGTGCACAGGAGGGCTGGAGCCCTTCCCTGGAATCATTCCCTATGGATCCTCCTTTCTTCAAACCTTCCTGGGAACGGGAGTCAGTTCTATTTCTACCATTGAGGTAGCATTTTTATAATGCAAGCTCTGGAGTGACATTAGTTATACCAATAATCTCTTGATATTTTTTAATTTAAAAATGTGCATCAAGTTGGAGATTGCTGTGAGTGAATTTGCCAGTGAGGACTTGTGGATTGATTGCATATGTGATCCTGGGAAACAGCTGCAGAAGCCTAGGGGAGCTTCACAAAGTTGTAAAATGCTACCAATAAAAGATCTTGTAAATGTCAACAATTGGGACATTTTCTTATGGTGTGTATCATAGAAAGCCCTCTTTCTGCAAAGAAGCTGGTCTTCGTGTCTCTATGGAGAAGGTAGAAGATTCATTCAGTAAAGCCACTACATTACCACTGGTTTGAAGTTTCAAATGAAACATACACTTCCATTTTACAGAATTAATTTTTTGGAATTAATTATTAAATAACAGGAGGCTTGAAATCTGCCCACTAAATGCTGTGTAGCTTTCTTTAACTATTAGTTGGAATATAATTTATAATTACACTTTTAACAAAAACCCTCTGGAAACTAAGACTTTAAAATAGTGAGAAAAACTCATCATTTTCTCTAAGTTTCAGTGAGTTCTAACAGATAACAACCTGAATAATGAGATTGTCTCTGCTTTAAGATACCTTACTTAAAATCTTGTGCCTGATAACTAATGTGCGCATTTAGAAGCCCGGACACAGGCTACCATTGAAAGAGGGTGGGGTGGGGCATGGAGGCAGGAGCCCAAGGTCCAGTGTACAGACTGTGTTGTCTCTTGATCTAAGCATTGGTTACATAAGTGTGTTCATTCTGATATGTGGGCTTCATGTGTGTGAGTGTGTAATATTTCAGTAAGAGTTAAAGCCCAACTGTGTCAAAAGCTTAAATTCTTCTGAAATAAGTATGTTCTTGCAGTTTATGTAAAAGGTCTTAGGTTAGTGAAATTTTTACTTTGCATTTTATATCACAATTGACATGAAGTATATATCAGCCAGGGTTCCACCAGAGAAAGAGACAAAACCAGTGATTGAAGTATATATGTATATTTCGTATATATATGATTGATTTCAAGGAATTACCATATGGGATTGTGGGGTCTGGGAGTGCAGGACTGCAGGCTAGAAATGCCTGGGCAGGAGCTGGCACGGCGGACTTCACAAGGAGCTCCTTCAGCAAAACCTCCACTTTGCTCTTACACCTTTCACCCAGTTGGAGGAGGCCTAGCCACATTATCAAGGATAGTCTCTTCCGCTTAAAGTAGTCAACTGACTGCGGATGTCAACCACTTCTACCAGAGAACTTGACAGCAACACCTAGGTCAGCATCTGATTGAAAAAGTGGGTAATATAATGTACCCAACTGGACACATAAAACTATCATAAAAAAAGCAAATTATCTATCATAATGGGTTATGTGAGAATTATAGGTTGCAGTTGAAATTCATTCTTCATTCTGTCAAGGTTATATTGTCTCCTGAAGAATTTAGAAAAAAGCAGTATACAAAATAACCAATTATGGAGGAGGGGAGACTTTTTCTGTGTGTTATGTACACGAACTCAGTACTTTCTAAGCCTCCCCCATCTAGCATGACCCTAGAGGAAGAAATTTTTCATCTTCATTGTCTTCTTGGAAATGAATTACACTTAGAAAAGCTGCAAAAAATCTGTTCAATATTTTAGAGCGATAATCGCATTCCAACAAGCAAAATGTTTTTTTTAACCAGCATCGAAATTTGCCAGAATTTATGTGGATGCAAAAAAATTAAAAGAATTTGAATTTTAAAATTTCAAACTTGGCACATGTATTTCTCAAGTGAAGCATATGAGTTTTGGAAATTCGGCAGGACAGGGAGGGGAAGAAAAGGGAGTCATTTGGGAATGAATGTTACCAATAGGAAAAGGACTGATGGTTTTGGTCAAGTCACCAGCATTCAAAGATATAGTGATACGCTCCTCCTCCTCCTGGTTTTCCAAGACTGATCCCAGTAACAGGAAAGAGAGGCACCCCTTGGTAGAGTCCCCACAATGGTGTGTTCTTCCCCAAAATCCCTGCTGGTCAAGGGCCCCAGTAAAGAGCCAGACCTTTTCCTTCTCATTGTTTATCAGCTTCATGTTGTGTCAACAATTCTCTGTGCTGATACTGGTAACAAGAGCTTATAACCACTGAGTACTTCGTATGTGGCAAGGACTCTTTCAAGACACACAGTTGTGACTAGCGGCCAAACCCAGGATTCAAACCGGACCAGCATGGCTACAGAGACTGGCTCTGAACCACTAGACCAGTCCCTTGCACTTGACACTCAGGCGAAAAGCTGGAAAGTTTGTTATCCTCAAAACCATTCAACTGTTCAAATATCTTCCATTTTTTTAACAACAGAGTTAGAATAGATTCTATGTAAGATGTGAACACCCCACATTAAAATTTGCTAATGAAACCTACACAAACTAAGGTGCTAAAAGGGCAGTAGCTAATCATGCCTACCAATCAGATGTGGGGCTGGCTAGTTTTGAGTTTTGAATCTGTAAGTTTCCCTGTGGCAAACACAATTTACAATATTTAAGCCTTTCATTTGGACTTCACCCCAAGGGGAGTTTACTCAGCATTGCCACTAGGTAAACAACTATTAGGTTCTTTATTCCAAAATACTTTGAGGCAAATAGGTAGCTTTTTTTCCTAATCCATTACTTTTTATTGGTTTATAAAAAAAATTGTAGAATAAGATTCTGTGGAAGTGAATTCATAACTTGCTTTTGGTAAAATTCCATTTTCTCCAAAATTCTGTCTCTAGACCAACAAAAAGAGCAGTGATAATATCTTTTCGGAGGCAAAATTGGTGTGGATTTTCTTTCTTTTAGCAGAACTTTAGATTCTGAAGAAGTATTTTAGTATGCTTATTTAAAGAACAGCTAGGTTTACTGCCAAATAGCTCTTCGTGAAAGACATATGTAAACACAGCAGAGTAAACGAGATAATTCTATTTCATTTGAAAAACACTTTCTTAATTATGTGAACTTTGGAAGAATATGAAATACTCTGTATTTAGTTTTGTAAGAAGTTTGGCTATGATATTTATGATGTAGTCATAGCCAGGAGTTGAAAATTATATTAATATTAATGCAAAACTATTTTCCTTTTTCCCTTATATTTTAATAAACGGAAATACTGACTTAAAAAAATGATCACAAAAATGTCCTCTCTGGCACTAAGTACTGCCTTTAGCTTTATTTTATTTGTAATGTGTCAGAATTTACATTTACAAGATTCTAGTCTCCAAATTATAAATGGAGACAACTGTATTTGAACAATAATAAAAAAAAAACGGGAAATAATAATTTCTTAAAAATAAAAAAAAAACTTAAAAATTGAACTAAACATATTCTTTTGTTAAAGTTGCCATTAAAATGTCCCAAAGGCTAGTCTTATTTACGTACTGGTGTCCACCTGAAAAATTTTGCCCCAATGCTTTTCCGAAACACATTTAATATTTTGTTTCTCATCATTCCAGATATGAAGCCAGCATATGGAAGCAATTTCATATCAACTATCTAGTTCAGATCTAGACTCTGTGAAATAATTTGAAAGATGATATTATCTATCTGTTACAAATAGGGACCTGAGGAACCAAATGACTAAGTGCCTTGCTCCAAATCCTACTCTTAATGAGTAAAATCCGTTCGAGGATATTAATTTCCTGTCTTCCAAAGCTAACCTCCTTCTCATTCCCCCATGCTACCAACTCCACCTTGACTTAAAATACAGATCTTGCTGGTAAATCTCTGTCTCCTTTTTCATTGGTTTTAACAACAGCACACCACAATCCAAACTATTAAACTAGGCAGTACCTGCATTCTAAAATTTTAGCTTATTTTAGCTTTGGAAATATTTGGTGTTATTTGTTGTTCTACTAGAGTTAAAATGATCATTGTGTGGAAAATTGTTTATATGGAAATTGCTAATGGAATTTCAAAATCGAAATCATTATCACTCCATACTGCAGCCCTAACCAGTTTATTTTGGCAAATGTCACACTCATTGACCCTATAACATTAATCAAATGTGTAAGAACCATCCTAGATGCCCCCCTTTCTCTTGCTTTCGACTCCAATCATGAAGCCTTTTGCGCCTTCGCTCAGGCTGTTCCCTTTTTCCTGCCCCGATGATCCCAGAGATTTCCGCTGTGCGCTCCCCATCAACAGGCTCCTCTTGTTCCGATCAAATTATTGCCAAAGAGGTCTTTCTGTCCCACCATGTCACACACCTGCTTTAAATGTTGCAATGCTACCTTTAGGGTGAAGTTACAGTCTGTAAGTAGGTACCTATAGTGACTAATCCCCTGACCTCCTTCTCAGCCACCTCTCCTCCCATCCTTTTCTGTACACAGTCCATTGGTACAAGGTGCTTACAGCCCCTAGGCCCATGCTCGTCTGCCCCAGCTTTTGGCCTATGCATGTGTTCTCTCTTCTGAGCACACCACCTTCATCCTCGTGCCAGGGAAAGGGATGCAAAATTACAATAATAATAGTTTGAAAATAATCAATGTTCATTCACTCAACTTTCTTTATTAGCACTCAAGAGAATACCTCCCTTCTCACTTCTCTTTCACACTCATCCAACCTTCTTCTATTCATAAACAGCGTCAGTAATGTGCAACAGCTGTTGGAATTAACGTCAAGGGGCAGTGGTGGCGTTGGGCGATGAGGCCAGACCTAGGAGGGACAGAGACAAAAACAACTTCAGAGCAGCGCAGGGGGCTGAGGTTTGAGCAGTTTCTAACAGAGGGAGAAATATAATGGTTCAAGTTATTCAGGAAAAAATTACCTTCCAAAGCTTGGCAAAAGGAGTAAGAACTTCTTTTATACTCCAGTAGAGTTGATGCTACGTTGATTACCACAGCCCTCCAAAATCAGACTTACAGTTGTACCTATCACCTGAATATTAGTTTAAAATCTAACAAGAGATAGATAAACACAACTACTTCAGTGTGTTATTGACGAACATTGGTCTTTTATTCAAAAATGAGTAGCTATAAATGAATAACAATAGGAAGTTTGGAGGGATTCTGGAAAAAGGGAAAAGAAGCAGTGAAGGTGCAGAAGACTTGCAGTCATGACAATGCATCCCTCATGGGGTCAGAAATGTTCTGAAAGCGTGCTCTCTGTGAGACAAACCAATGAAATAATACGAAATGAAACTGAAGTGAAACTGAGCAAGATTGAGTGAAGAATAGAGAGAAACTCCAGGGATATGCCTTGAGTTGGATGAAATAAGGGATAATGTGAGAAAATTTGCATTTATATAGGAGAATTAAAGTCAGTAGAGAGTATAACAAAGAGGACAGCGATGACCTGTACCAATCTAAGGCATTGCCCACAATTCAGTGAAACCAAATCAAACATTCCAAGGAAAAATTAAACATTAAAACAGAAGAAAAAAAATCAAGCACATAATTATATAAAACCTTTAGAAACTGCAGTGTGTGCACACTATAGTTGCTCTACACGCTGCAGGAAATTTTACTAAAAATATGGCAAGTACCTAAACTCTCTTGAAAAAAAATTAAATTACAAAGACAAAGAATAAGTATACGAGCAGAAAAAAGTATGCTGCATTAAGAAAAACAAATTTAAGAAACTCTCAGGTTATTCTCAGAAACACAAAATGTCAAACACAATGGAGTAACTAATAATTCCTTATATATCAGAATTGCTATTTGACATGAGAAAAACAAAATTATAATCTAAGATATGTAATAGAGCAAATACCAAAATACTTTAGGATAAAATAAAACAGTATTCTAGAGACATCTGGATAATGAATCAAAATTAGGCATTATGCTAAAAATATCTACAGATATTTTTAAAGAAAAAATTTAATATTTTCCCCAAAATCTATACCCAGCTAAAATATAGACTTGTATACTAACAACAAAGATATATGTTTATTTTTGCCCCTGTATATATTACTGATGGATCGTTTGGAAACCAAAATATTCCAAATCTTATTTGAACCCACTAATAAGGAAATCAAAACAAAGACTTCTAGAATATAGAATATGTTCTCTGTTAGGGTAAGATAGTGCCCTGAAACAAATTAAACACTGTTAAAAACTAAAAAAAAACTGTTGCTAATCCAGTTATGGAGATGAATACAAATATCATGAATAATATATTAAAATGAGAATACAAGGTCAACTGAAAACAACTTTATAGCAATATCCTAGTAATAAAACTCCACATTAAATAGTTTTGAGTAATTGAATCATTTTAGAAAATAACATTGTTTAAAAACAATATGTTCTCTCCAACCAAATAACAAAGTCAAATTAAGAACCGAATATAAGGGAAGGGAAGGGAAAAGTCAAGGAACATATAGCAAGGACTCATGGACAAAACCAAAGGGGAAGAGCTGAGGGAGGGAAGGTGGGAGGGGGCAAGGGAAAGAGGTGGGGGGGAGGCAGAGACAAATGTATTTAAAAAGTAAATAAATTTAAAAAAGAAAAAAAAAGAGAATTAAAAAAAAAAGAACTGAATATAATGTATAAAATGTTTTAAAATCTAGAATAATCAAAACACTGTCGAGACACAGAATCAAACCAAACAATGAAAACAAGAAAGTATGTCCACAAACAGGCCAAGAACTAGCATAGATAAAAACTCAGTGTGCAATGAGATAGTACTTTATTTTAACTCAGGGGAGAAAGGACAATTTATTTAATAAATGTAGTTGAGAAAATCAACTTAGCATTTGAGGAAAAACACTTGGATCACTACCTAAAAGATATACCACAGAACACAATACAAATAGGATAATATTGAAATAATAAAAAGCAAAATGTTTTACAAGAAATCACAGGGTATATTTACGTAAACTTAGCATAGATATAAGCTAACTCTCTAGGCATGCCATCAATGTGTACTGACCAAAAAATAATAAAATAATAATAATAAGGAAAATATTAATACACTTATCATACATATTTAAAACATATATTCCTTAACTAGAGCCATGTTAAAAGCTGGACAAAATATTTTAAATATAAATGACATGTAAATACTTAATATTCTTAATATATAAAAAGTTCTTGGAAATCAATAGGACAAAAACTTCAATTTAAAAATATGAAAAATTATATTAGAAACCTATAGAATATGTGATTTGTACATTAAAAAATAAGGAGATAATATCTATTACCTAACCAATTCATCAAAGATGGTGTTTATTTGTAATATCTTAAGTTACCAAAGGTGTAAAGAAATAAGCTCTGTGTACCCTATTGGTAGTGTTATCAATTCATCTTTCATGGGGAGAGGTTTGTTCTGGCCTTTAAGAATATATACCTGCTTTGACCCAGAATTTTACTTTTAAGAATTAATCTTGAACTAATTATAGACATGTGCAGACATGTATTGATAAGTGTAGAACAATGTCATCTAACACTCACCTATCAGATAATCTCTATAATTGAAATACCTGTATCCTGTAGTAATATTTGCACTTCTTTGAAATTTAAAATGTTTTAACAGTGGCATGCCCTGAGTATTATTTGTTAATCACTAAAAACTATGCTTATGTAAATACCCTTGGAATGTCTTTAGAGAAATGTGTATGAAGAGAAACAAAGAAACTCCAAAATGTCTGTGTTGGGCAAACAAGAAAAAGGATGGGGGATTTGTTGAATAAACAGGGAAGAGTTGCCAAGGAATTTTTAATAAAGGATGGGCAAAGTGACAAATCTAGTGCTATTTCCTCACCTCTACATAAACAAAAAGTGATCACATTGAAACTGTCCCCTTTTCTGTCATTAGGAAGTAGAAAATAAAAAGCGTGATAGGTTACTGCCCCGTGACCCCCTGGTGTAAAAGCCCTTACCTATGTCTCCCCTGGACAAATGACTCTGGGAGCCTAGCATTGCTCAGAAAGCTTGAATCTGCCCATGAAGGGAACACTAAGTTTTCTACAGGAAAACAACTAAATATGTTGAAGCAGAGGATATGGTAAAAGTGAGTAGGAAAAGTACATTGGGTTTTATATTTAAATGATGCACTTGCTTGGTAGTTTGTTGTTTTTTTTAAGATCCTCCTTGTCAAGTGTACTTACATTGCTCAGCCTCATTCAAATCAATAAGTACTCTGAGTTGTTAATCCTTCTTGATGGCAAGTTCAGACCTAACAGGAATCATTCATTATTGTAGTAGACATTTGTCACTCTCCTGAGACTTCCTATAGATGGGAAATTCCACATCTTTTGAGTCTTGATAAGTGATAAGCTGGATTCCCTTTAGAGAAGGGGATTGTTTTATCCTCCTACAGACATTATTCTAGTTCTTCAGAAAGAGTTGAAACCCTAGGTAAAATATACATTTGCCAGAAAATAGAAGATAATACCACAAACATGCAGAAGGTTAATTTTAATTTCTCTATAAGATGTTTCCAATATTGGGGGGGAGGTCCACTTTGTAAAGTAGGTGATTGTCTCACCAGTATGCTGTACACATGGAAATAATACAAAATAATATTGAATGTAAATATAATTGAAAAAAATTTTTAAAAGTTTAAGATGTTTTCACGGTAATATAGGCTCTCCCAAACCAAGTGATTGATAAGGTTCAATAATTTTTATCCACTACAAAAGAGCATAACACATGAACCATTTTAGCTTTAGGAGAGTAAGTATAAATGCTTTTGAATATGCTGTCTGAGCATTTATGAGATATACTAAAGGTGCCATTTTAAGTAACTCCTCACAGAAAAAGAAGCCACAGCTGACCAGACTTTACCAGGACTACCTCCACAACTTTGCTGTTATATCTAGGAAGTGCAATGGTTAAATTGGTGTCCAGTCACCACAGAAGAATCACAATGGAAACTCTTAGATCTGTGGTCAAAGCCATTGGCTTTTCCTCAAGCGTCTATCCTTATTTTGAATAATAGGCCCTTGTTTGTCTCTGGTACCTATTTACAACTAAACATGTGACCTTAGGACCTGTAACTTCACACTATGAATTTGATGTGTTAACCCACCTGTCTAGAAAGCTAGCTGTGCCACACGATGCTCCATCATCAAGTGGAAATGTATTTCAAGAACTGGAACTAATTAGGTTCTGAAGACAAAAGGAAGTTTTGGAGCCACATTGCTATCCCTTCATCTATTCCTGCCTAAGATCATGGAGAGCTGCCTATGACCAATTGACTAAAAACAGGGAGAAATTACTAGATTGCATAAGGCTCTGCACAAAATACAAACACCATCAAAATTTAGCTTTCCGTCCTTGAGACAGTGGGTGCTATCTCAAGTTGATTGGGTTGTCACACTAACCAAGGCAGGAATGCTTATGTCAGAAGAAACAACAGTGGCATCTTGAGTTGGCAAACTAACATCAGCTGGCCAATTCAGGCTCTTTATGCTGCCAGGAGGTAAACAGCAGAAAGGGGATTATGATGTTGACTTTTGAAATTGATCCTGACCATCAAGAGGAATTAGAGTTGCTGCTACACAATTAGGAAAGTGATAAACATTGATGGAACTAGAAAAATGTCCTGGGGTGCTTCCTGGTCTAACTTGTACATTGATAATATTCGTCAGGAGGCCACAGAATCTGTGTAGAAAAGACAATCAGAGGTTTAGATTCCTCAAGAACGAAGGTTTGGGATACTACATCAGATGAAGAACCTTGAACATTTGTGAAGTAGAAAAGCCATAATCACCAACTTCAGCCTCATGACCAGTTACAAAAACAGGACAGCAACAACTTTGTGTGTTTTTTTTTCTTTTCTGTGCTTATATATTTAATTAACTTCTCTCTTCTTTCCTACCTCTATTTTGAACAGAGTGTGTGGGTGGTGAACAACTTTTCCATTTGGCCCATAGGATTAAAATGGATTATAAAACAATGTGGGGGGGGGGGTTTGCCAAAAGCAATAATAAAAGAGACTTTGTATTGCTCCCCTTTGGGGGAGGATTAGAATACGTTTTGGACACATGAAGGTTAGTTGCATTAAGTTGAAGGAAGAATTTTTGATTATTGGAAGAAGAGTTGAAGTTGGCATTACACCTGTCAGTGTGGATTTCAGTAGACACTTGGCCCTCTCTTTCACTTCTCAGCGAGGGACCCAACCTATCTCCTAGCAGAGAAAGTAAAATTGCCAGGCTCTTGCCTTTTCCCTTCTCCCTTGAAGGACATGCGCCTGTGACAAAGGCTCTATCAGTCAAACCACAAACCCCAAACTCAGAAGGCAGTGCCAGAAAGAAGCAGTGAGCGAGAATCCTCCCTGGCAATCCTGGCAGTTACAACAGGAAGACTTCCAGGTAGCAGCAGTGACAGGGAGACCAGGGAGTGCTACTGGTGTGATCACAATTGAAGGATTTGAGGTGGCTTCATTTTTCTCAATGGTTAGTGAATATGATGTCATCTGAATATTTTCCATCAACTCACATAGTATTTTGTTTTTCCATTTCCTCATATTTTGTTCAGTTTTTCTGGGTTTTTAACTTTTTATTTTGAAGTAATTTTAGGTCTAATCCTTCTTAATAAATCCTTTTTTGTTTAAATCAGCAAGAAAAAGATTTTGTTGCTAACAATTAATAGTCCAGACTGTACAGTTATGTAGTTTATCAGATGATTGGTAATTATGAATAGCTATAGATTAATTAAATGTCTAAAATTTGGTGTTGGGTCAAGTGAATTATATTTATACCACAGAATGCTAGTCATCATTTTTAAATGATGTTATAGCTTAAAACTTAATGGCATAAAAAAGTGTTTATGAGACCTGACCAGTGAGGCTGTTAGTTGGGTGTCATCTTGCCAAGTGAAAGGTCACCAGTTCAATTCCCGGCCAGGGCACATGTCTGGGTTGCAAGTTCAGTCCCCCAGCCAGTGTGTGGGTGCGTACGAGAAGCAACTGATCAATGTTTCTCTCCCTCTCTTTCTCCTCCCTTTACCTCTCTCTAAAAATAAATAAGTAAATCTTTTTTAAAAAGTGTTCATGATATGCTGAGTGGCAAAACATGTTGCAGTTGCAAGCTGAGTGCTGGGACACAGATTTTTATGTTACACCTTCTTTATAACTTAAATGTCATCATATATTTTTACCTATTTATTGATCTATCATCTATCTTTCTATCTATGTATAAATGACCTCTTTATTCTGTGTTAGTTATCCACTATTGTGTAACAAATTACCCTAAAACTAAGCAGCTTAAAACAGCTAACATCTTTATTCTCTCCCAGTTTTTTTGAGTCAGGAATCTGGGAGTAGCTTAGCTGGGTGGTTCAGTGTTTCCAAGCAGTTACAGTCAAGCTGTTGGCCAGGGCTGAAGTCTCTGAAGACTCAACTGGGACTCAAGGATTCTCTTCTAAGCTCAGGAGAATTGCAAGAGGTGTTATTTCCACACCATGTCTATCTCTCCATCGAACTGCTCACAACCTTCCTTCCTCCAGAGGGGAGAGGGGAGGGAGAGAAAAAGACAGTGTACACACTTAAGATGATGTGCAGCCTTTTTAATCTAACACAAGGAACAATGTCATAACACTAGAAGGGAGTCACTAAGTCCAGCTGACCTTCAAGGGGAGGATAATTAGGCTCCACCTCTTGAAAGGAGAATCTGTAGACACATCTTTAAAACCACTATGAATATATAACATACACAGATAAAAATGTTTAAATATATAAAATATTCCATAATAAACACATCCAGAAAAATATATGGTATATAAATATAATTCATATTATAAAATGTATGCCATAATTATTAATGTGAGTGTGTGTGTGTGTGTGTAACCAAATACTGCAGTGTCAACTCTCCTCCTGACAACTTCTAATGAGTTATAACAAGGCTGAAGCACCCCTTGAGAAGAGGTATACTTTGAATTGTGTCTACAGTTGAGTTGCACATATATACAGACATAATTCTCACACTGAGAGGTGGAGGGATAATAGCACAAAAGCCAGATTTCAGAGCAGAATTATGAGGTCCCTGAAGAGAACCCTAAGGAGAGAAGGAACTCAGTAAAAGAAACAGGATTGAGCTCCCAGGTAGACATAGCTGCTGACACTGCACCCAGCCACCAGGTTCTCTGGAACCATGTGTCCTCCCAGATCCTCTGCTCTCAATACAGCTTCTACCAGCATATGAATGAGCAGCAAGAATGAAACTGATTAGATCCCAATGTGAGGAGTGACCATAACGGAAAGGGAAGGGATGAGAAAAAGCTTCACACAAGACTTAGGTGGTCTAGAGCCTGTGAGAACTGGGTATTCCTATTATTGTTACTTCATCTCTATCTAAAGTCTATTTGAAAGATTCAGATTGGGTAGGTAACAAAGTTAATATTATTGTGACTTTATTTTTGCTAATTAATATATCTTCTAAATGTTCTATAATTAATATATATTATTTTATAGTAATAAAAAGTATATTCTTAAATACTTCTTCAAATATGAATATCAAAATGTAATAGAATGTGAAAACAGGATATAAAACTATATACAGAAGAAACTCCATTCTTTTGTCAATGTAGATGTAGAAGTATTAACTAGATTAAATACACATATACCCACACATACACATACACAGTCACATACATTGGTATAACTATTTCCACATAAATATATCTGTTTGTATCTATTTAAAGAGAGAAAGATCTAGAAGGAAACATAGTAAAATGTAAGTAGATTTTTTCCCATGGGATTACAAATTATGTTTTTGTCTTACTTGTACTTTGCTGTATTTTCCAAATTTTTATAATGAACATGTATTACTCTTATAATCAAATAAAAAAACCTCCAACATTTTAAGTAATTAAAAAGAAAAATAAATTATGATTCTTTCATGAGATAAAATAGCATGTAACTATTAATATTTCATTTCCAAAAAATTTAATGTCATGACTAAATGTAAAAGCGTTAAAAAGTACTGCATAAACAATGTGAAACCATATATATAAGGTCTGTCTGGAAAAAGTCCAGGCATTGTTAATATAACAAGAATGGTTTGCACAACATTGATGTAACCTGGCAACCGAGGAGACAAGACTGGGATGCGCATGATGAACAATGATGACTTCACTGTACTAGTCAGTGGGGGCGTAGATGCCAGTTGAGTGAGCATGTGCACTGTGTGGCCATCAAATTCAAAATGACTGAGTGAGTAGAACAATGAATCTGCATCAAATTTTGTGTGAAGCTTGAACATTCCTCTGAAAAAACTGGATGATTCAGAAGCCTGCAGCTATGGGCAACTGATGATGGGCAGCTTCGTCACAACAACATGCTCACTCATGCATCATGTCTCACGTAGAGTTTTTAGTGAAACATCAAGTCACCCAGGTGACTCAGGCCCTCTGCAGCCCAGATTTGGCTCCCTGCAACTTATGGCTTTTCCCAGAACTGAAATTACCTTTGAAAGGGAAGAGATTTCAGACTGTCGATGAGATTCAGGAAAATATGACAGGGCAGCTGATGGCAATTGGGAGAACTGTGTAAGGTCCCAAGCTAATCACTTTTGAAAGGGACTGAGGTGTCATTGTCCTGTGTATAGTGTTCCTTGTATCTTGTTCTTCTTAAATAAATGTCTCTATTTTTCATGTTACATGGCCAGATACCTTCTGGACAGACCTCATATATATGAATTTGAATAGAAATCTTCCTGTTGTCTTAGAACTTAGAATTTTGGCTGAAACCCCCACACTGAAAACGCTGAATTATAAATAACTATACATTTGAGACACTTGATCCATCCATGGAGGATTCAGTGAAGGGAGCAGAGCTGGTCCAGCAACTACAATGCCCCCCACCCACCACCACTTCTAACCTACTTAAGAGAAGTTTAAATTTCAAAAGTTCCTTAAAGAGCACCTTTAAGAGAGAAGAGCAGTCAAACTCACATTGAGTAGAGTGGCATTTTCCATTTCCCTTTCTCTTCCTCTCTAAGCTCTCCCTCAAATGCTCCAGAATGAAACATTCATATAAGGGTAGGACATTTGTAAACTAGAGACTGGCAGTCCCCGACATGACCCACCCCTGTGATACAGCAGTCCTCATCACTGCATGGGACCAAAATATAGTGAGAGTTCTTACCACAGATTGGTGTGTCTTGGGATTCAGAGAGACTAGAGCCTGCTTTACAATCTGAAAGCAGGCTGGAGTCACCAAGTTGAGTTAGCAAGATAACGACAAAGGAGTGTTATAAGAACAGATTGTATTTCAACCATTTAGCAAGGTAAGGATGCATATGTTTCCCAAGGGAAAGGTTGTATGATGGATGTGACCCACTCAAGAGGGACAATGGGAGGCAGTTAGCTGTTCTTCTGACAAGGAGCTTTTGGTGCAATGAAGAAGGACATCTTAACAAGTCAGAGAGATGTCTGCCTGAGGGACCTTGTATAGCAGAGAACAGAGAGAGAGAGAGAGAGAGAGAGAGTGTGTGTGTGTTGAGGAACAGATATTTGGCTAAATGATGAATACATAGAAAAACAGATAAAGCTACACAGGTGTTGACACACAGATCTCCACACCCTCAATAAAATAATTTGAAAGCAGCATATCAAAAGTTTAACAAAGGTTATCTCCAAGAGACAAAATTGATAAAATATCTTTATCTTTTCCTGTATTTTGCATTAACACTATGTATTAATTTTATGCACAGCACAGAGAGCCACCTAAAAATTCCAATAAGGAAGCATTTTAATGTCCTACTAAAGTACACTAGACAGAAAACTTTATAATGGCAGGATCATTATTACCTTATTCACCATTCTATTCCTAGAATGTACATGGTACAGAATAGATTCTCAATGAATGCATACTGAATCCATTAATGAAGTAAGTTCAAACACCTACATTAAAATTAAAGTGGAAGAAGTGCTTTTTTCCCATGCTACTCAGTAACCAGTTCTCTGTGCCCGTTAATAAAAAGCAAAGATTGTCCAAAAGGGATGCCGAATGTAATCTGAGCCCAAGGATTACAGTTAACACCGGCTGGGGATAGTTTTAAAGCTATTTAACAGTCAAACTACCTATCCTAAAGCACGGATACTTATTTAAACAGCCTTCATTCTTAATAAGAAAAATATTTTTTGCAAACACAATATCTGCATTATAAATATTTGCACCTCAATTTATTTATTTAATTTTCCAACTTTATTCTGATATTGGCTAATTTGGCTTTTCAAATTATATTTCACCAAGTTCCAGAAAGAAAGCTTTCTAACCACTTTCTATCCAGAAATTTACTTTTACCACTCTTACGCTGATCAATATATTTAATACTCCACAGAGATTCCCTTGTTGACCAGCCTCAGCACAGCTCCTAAGAAGGCCTTCTCTTTAAGGGAAAGGAAGGACTGGATGTAGTAAAAAGAGCTGTAGAATGAGGGCCAGGAAGCTGCCCTTGATGTATCAGAAATGAAATAAGAACTACTTTCCTGAAATACTACATTAATAAACCTACCCAGACATGCATTCCTTTTTGCCAAACATGATTCTCCCCTTCGCAACGAAGCCCTTCCATGGTGGACCTCCTGCTACCTTGGAATTTTACCCCAGAAGTCAGCACTGTCTTCCTGGCTACGATTTCCACAGATGCTGAAATTTCAACAGTGGGTTGGAAATGTAGGTCTTCCTGAGTCAACAGCCTTTTCACTTGCGGTCTCAGTTTGCATTCCACATACTGATCTCTCCTGACCTGTTGTTAGATGCACAGCACACTGGCAAGGTTCTTAATTGAGTCACATAAGGGTAAATCCATTTAGGTATCATGAGTGGAATTGACATAAAGTTAAATCTATCAATGTGAATCAATATAAAGTTGCTAAAGAGAATATAATCGGTGCATGTTTCATCAGTTTGTTTTCTCCAACCATAAAAGAAGAAATGTTTTGCCTTTCCTGAACATCAAATAACCTAGAGTATTTTCCATTAGGGAATACTACATTACCTTTTTAAAAAATTATTTACCTCTTTCAATAAAAATTAGAACGATCTCAACAGTTTTGCTGGACATTATTATCTCCAACTTTAATTTGCATTTTTCTAAGGGAAAAACCTTGACTGTATGTATGGTGTCAAAAAATGAGAGTCATCATTTTTAATCATGTGCCAAATATCTGCTTCCACCAAATAGTAAAAAATGTGATAGTAATTCCAATGTCTACAAATAAGTTGCAAGATTCCTTAAATGGGGCTTTTTGAAGTCTCTTATTCTTAACCCAATGAAAATATAACAGGTAATAAGTGAAGGGCATTTGTTCTCTTAGGAGGATTTTTATAGCTAGCAGGATATGAAACATTCTTAAAACAGATCTTGTATTAATCCTCTTCACTTAATTTTTCCTCTAATTTTCAAGCTCTTTAAGATTATATCAAAATAAATAAATAGAAATATGCTAACTTACCCCAGTCTTCACTGTCTAGGAATTGTATTTATACCTAAACAAATGGCATTGTTAGAACCTGCATATCTGAGTAAAACAGCTATTTACATATTATACACACACACTTGTAACAATAGCTAACATTTTTGTGCTCCTTTTATTCCTGAAAAATTATTTCATGTGTATACTTAATTCCTAATCATCAATCAGGCTTTTCTTAAAATGACTACATGGACTATTATATGATTTACAAATAGATAGAACATTTTGTGCAGGGATAATGGAAAGCTAGAAAGAATGTCTAGAAGGAAAAAACTCCATACTAGAAAAAGAGAATTAAAACTCTATATGTATACACCAAATCAAGACACTATGAGAATAAAAAAAGTTCAAAACAAACAGACTGAGATTTTAGATATTTTAATAATTAGCTCTAATATACAACATGCATATTAAAGAAAACTAACATAGGCACTATAAAAAGTGACCCAGCAGATCTGAAAAAGAATTAAACACTGTATCTTGTTGTGTATAATGCACACTTTTTTGCCTAAATTTTTGAGGGAAAAATAAGGATGCACATTATACATGGGTATAATGATTATATATCATGGGTATAATAATGGGTATAATAATCCCATGTATAATGCACACAAAACATAGGTGCGCATCGTACATGGAAAAATATGGTAGATACTCTAGAAATAAAAAATACATTTATTTAAATTTAAGAGCTCAATTGATGTGTTTGTGAGTAGATTGAACACATCTGAAGAGAAAATGAACTGAAAGATAGGTCAAAAGAAGAAATCTACAATGCAGTATAAAGAAATAGAGAGAAATAAAAGGGAAGTTAAGAGAGATTGAGGATAGAGTTACTGAGTCTCAAAGCCCAAGAAGGTGAGGAGAGAGAGAATGAAGTAATGACAGTATTTAGGAAGATAAGAGCTGAAAATATTCCCAAAATAATAAGAGACATCAACCCACAAATTTAAGAAGTCTAATGCATCCCTATCAGAAGAAATGCTACATTATAGTAAGACAATGCAACAAAAAAGATAAGGGTATGGTGTTAAAGACACCAGAGAAAATAAAGAAAGATTCCTTTCAGTGGAACAACAGACTGATGTTCAATTCCTCAATATCTTCAGTGAAAGTAAAAGGTAGTGGAGTGATACTTTTAATGGGCTGAAAGCAAGTGATGGTCAATCTAGAATTCTATATCCAGAGAAAGAATATTTTTAAAAAGTGAGAAATAATGACATTTTTCTTATAAATAAAAATTGAGAGTGTTTGTTGCTCCATATTTCCACTAATAAAATTCTATAGGTTATTCTTCAGGTAGAAGGAAAGTAATCACCAATGGAAACTCTGAGATAGGAGAGAGAATAAACAGAAAAAGGAATTAGTATTTGAGTAAATCTAAATAAATTTTGACTATAAAAACAATTGTAATAATGTACAGTATAAAAAATAAAATCAAAATGTCTAGCAAAATAACAAATCAAAAGGGGAGAAAAAATGGAATTAAAGCTTTTTAAGATTTGTATTATCTAGGAGAGGGGTAAAACTATTGTTTGATATTAGACTTTGATGTAATTTCTAGAAAAACCACTAAAAAAAGGAAATATAATATACAACTTCCACATTAGTAGAAAGGAACACTGGAATAATAGAAAATAATTCTAAAATGGCAAGAAAGGAGATAAAAGAACAATATGAAATGTTAGTAATTACATTAAATCTAAATATTCTGCATATTCCAGGTAAAGGTCAAAAAATTTAAACTACATTTTAAAAATTTCAACTGTACATTATTTATGAGATACAACATAAAAAACAGAAAAGTTAAAAATGAAAGCATAAGTGAAGCTATATCATAAAATACTTATCAAAACAAAGTTCGTATATTTTCATTATTATCTTCCCAAATATTGATTCTGCCTCATTCCCTCCTCTTCTCCTAAGAGCTCTGACTTTTAAAGAGAAAATATATGATATACAAACAAAGAAGTAGAAATATGTAAATCTAAACAAAATGGACAAAAATTGGAACATTTCTCCTTCTGACCCATATGTATCTCTGCTGTTTCACATTTCAAAATAAGCATATTTTATTCTTAAAATTTTATTTTTGTTTGATTAAAAGGGCTGTCTTCAACTGTTCTAGCATATGTTTGTTCGAGCACACTTTTAGCTCCTCCCCTCCCCGGAGCAGAGGAGACTTCCGGGTTTCACTTTTAGGGTTGAGGAGCAGGCTCTGAGAGCCCCCAGGCCAGGCATAAAGGGTCCCCAGCCCCATCAGCGACAGCAGTGGTAGACCTTGAGGGCACAGGAACTGGGGAACAACTCAGGTCTCTGGAGTCTGGACTGGACTTGCTAAAATAACACCTAAAACCAGGAAAAGCTCTTCAATACTTAACACATCCCTGGAAATTTCTGGAATTTTTAAGTAAAGGAACTCAAGGAAAGGAACTTCTAGTTTAAGCAAATGCATATTAGGAGTCATCAATATTTGGCTAAATAGGTTAATGAAATGACATCTGGGCTCACCAGCTGGTAATGCCATCACCAACTTCCCTAGAATGCATTTGGAGAAACCCCAAATCACAAAACTTAAAACTATGGAATGAAAATGCAGCTCAGTCGGCTTAAACAATTAAGGTAAAATATGTTTGTAATTGGGATACAATGTTTGCAATAGTAAATTAATGCATTTTAAGGTATTTTTCCTCTTAGGGTATATTTTCCTTCTGCCCTTTCATCTTTCAGCTGAGCAAAGAGGCTGATCTCTGAAAAGCCAAAGCACAGGTGAGGACTATGCAGGAGGCAAAAAAAAAAATGACACAAGATGTTTAGGATAATAGATACTTTCATGTGCTTATAACACATGGCAAAGTGTGGCTAGAAAGCAGTAGAGCTACAAGCCTAAAAATAATAGCCTAGTGCACTAGTTTATAAACTAGACTTTGCTAAGCCATTAGGTTTTTTTAATAAGAGAACCACTGTAGTAAATGAGACTGGTCCCCACCCATTTCAACCAGACAGATGGTCCATCTACATGGGATTTCATTTAAAGAAAGCTCACACTGTTTTTAAAATAATTATTTTTAAACTTTAAAAACATCTGTAAAAAGTACATAGGTCTAGATAATTTTTTAATTGTCCCATCGACTGTGGAACCCTAATAAAATTGCATTGAACCCTCAGCATCACCATATTTTTATACCCTAGGAAAAATAGCCTCCCCCACCCCCGTGGCCCTGATCTCAGAAAAATGTTGATTCTCTCACTATGTGCTAGAGCCCTTGCAAGTACTCCACATGCAAAATTACAGCCAATGCTCACAATAGCCTTTGTTTATCAATAACATTTTTATACTCACTTTACAGGTAATGAAATTTAGGCTTAGAGTGTTTTCAAATTTACCTAAGTAAAGAAAAAAAAAAGTAATTGTCAGAGTCGGAAATAGAGCCCAGTCTCTGTCCTTTCAAGGTCCATGTTTTTAACAAAGCCACAATACTTGAAAGATATTAATAATTGGTTTATACATTTAAAGTATCTACGCTACATAAGAATTCTATAATACATCCTATTATTTATACCAGATCATGAACATAAATCTCACTGAAAGAATAACAATATTACAGGGTCAAAAAATAGGAGCCAATGAGAATTAAAATCTTCCCCAAAATTCTAAATTGTTTATTAGTATTACTAGTTTGTGTGTTTTTTTAAGATTACTGTTATTATGTATGTAACTTTTTTTCCTTCATATTGAAGGGGGTTTTTTTCCTTTTTTTGCACTTTTCAAACACTCAAACTAACAATCTGAAAAAAAAGGGTCAAAAGAAAGGCAGAAAGAAAATGAAAACCCAGCAGGAAACTTGAACACTGTGTTTTTTTGTCTTCAGAGGGAAAAGGGAGGGTCTTCCAAAATGCTAATATTGGTGCAGCTTTGTGACTCATCCCTTTATTCCCCCACAGCACCTGGCACATTGCTTTGCATAAGTACATAATCAATATTTAAATGCATGGATGGAGGCATATGAAACTCAGAGTTCCAAAATGCTATATTTCAATTCTCCCCCTCAAATCTCACACCACACACTAACTATATATTTTGAAATCTAATCACGTTGAAATCAAACACAGCATTTGGGCTATAAGAACACAAATTGCTTAGTATTTTGAGGTTTAATATATCAGATACTACATCTTTAGGGGAGCATATTTGCTTAAGTCACCATGTTATTTGCTTAAAATGCTGTTCTGGGTGTCTATATTTTTGTTATGTAGCAAACTACCCAGAACTTGGTGGCTTAAAACAACATTTTATTATTTTCTGCTATGATCTTGGAGGTTGACTGATTCTAATATGGTTGCAGTTTCTGGGCCACTGGGGCTAGATTTATATGAAATCCTGACAAGGCTGGGCAACAAGGAGGGCTCATTCTCACAGCTGGTCATTGATCATGGGGACCAACTGGGGCTCCCCAGGGACTGGCAGCTAGAGCTCCTGCCCATGGCTCCTCCATGTGTCTTGGACTCTGCATAGCAAGGCAGACTGATTCTGAAAGGAAACATCACAAAAGATCTATTTCTTCTGATTACCAAATGTACACATTATTAAAAGTAAAATAGAGTTCTACCCTTTCTCTTGGATCTTAGTGGAAAAAAGTAAAGAATGAATTGCTTTGCTTTGCTAATGTATTCAACAAAAGAAGAAAAGGACTGACACTTTCTATTACCCACAATCTGTCAGAATCTATTTGTATTTTTACATTAATTTAGTCTTCATAAGACCCCAAAAAGATATATATGATTAACTCCATTTTGCAAATAAACTGAAGTTCTTTGAGGCTTAGAAACTTACCCAAATTAATGGAAAGAATGGTGTTAGGGTCTCTATTTCTTTTTTCTTATACCATCTTGTCTCATAAGGCAAAGTGAGTATATGTGTGTGTGTGTAATATATATATATAAAATATACATATTATTAGGTTGGCCAAAAAGTTTGTTTGGTTTTATCTGTAAGATGGCTCTAGTAGCACTTAGTTGTCTTTAATTTCATTTGAAACAGTTTTGTTAGACAATATTGTGACAGCTGTCACATCAGCATGCATTTAAAAAAATATTTATCAAAATTGGTGAATTTTTGTGTAGGTATTTTAATATTGAAGATGGAAGAAAATATGCAACATTTTTGGCATATTATGCTTTATTATTGCAAGAAAGGTAAAAATACAACTGAAAAGCAAAAAAAGATTTGTGCAGTGTATAGAGAAATTGCTGTGACTGATTGAATATGTCAGAAGTGGTTTGCAAAGTTTTGTACTGGAGATTTCTTGCTGGATGATGCTCCATGGTCGGGTATATGAGTTGAAGTTGAGAGCGATAAAATCGAGATACAGTTTAGAACAATCAATGTGCTACCATGCAGGAGATAGCCAATATACTCAAAATATCAAAATCAATAAAGTTATTGGTGAAAATGAAAAAGGTGTCTTTTATTTTACAGGAAAAAACCATACAGACTTTTTTGCCAACCCAATATATATATATATAATATGCATATACATATTCTGTATAATAATATATATTATATACACATTATGTATATATGGAGACTTAATATATACATATATGTGTGCAAATATACATATATACATTCACATATAAGAAAACTCTCATAAATAAGGGGAAAGTTTAGCAATAATATATACCAATATAAAAGAGGGGGAAAAGTTAAAAAGAAAAATTGATTTACATTCCACTGGTCCATCTTATATATGAAAAGTGAGAAAAGTCTCTATATTCATATAAATATACTAGAAGTATTACTTCATTTTCAGTGACCTGGGGAATGGAGCAATTCAAATTGGTGAAGAAAGGCATGAAACAAATTTCTTTATGTGCACATATTTGATGATGTGGTTATGCTATACTTCTACCAGATATACTAAAAGAACACCCAGGCAACATTGCTTTATATTATTTGCCTTTATGACTAAGTCTTGATCTACCCCAGTAAAATAAATAGGTTTGTGAATAAATCTGAAATAAGATTTGCACAGTTGTTTTTTAGAAGAATAAGGTTTAAAGCAATACCCTCACCTGTCTGGAAAGGAAAAAGTTTAAATAAATTTTGAGTTTTCAAGACAGAGAAGACAAAAACATGGAATCAGAGTCTGAAAAGTAGATATACTGGTGGGACAAAAGTAAATACATTTACAGTTGTGAGTAAGCAAAATATAGTTTATTCTTGTATTATTAGTTATTATATTATTTTCAATAGGAACAACTGTAAGCCTACTTTTGTCCCACCCTTTATTGTTATTTAAATATTAACACGGATGCAATCTCAAAAGTGAAGCATTAAAATTTAATTGTTTATCACTCAGATTTAATTTAATATCACACAAGGCAAATTGACCTTTACTTACCTGGTAAAGCAGTGCTGAATCAATTGTAGCCACTGCCTGTTAAAAGAGAACAAAAGGAAAGAAAAAATACATAGCAGCAATTATTTGCATATGTCTGAAGAACAAAGATTTTAAATATTTATGAAACAGTTTTTTAGTCTCTTGTGATTATAACCTAAAAATATGTAGATCTCTTGAGTCTTTGCTTTGATGGACAAATACTTTATAGAATAGGCAATGATGGCTAATGTGGCAACCAAGATCATTAAATAATCCTATTCGGGTTTGAACGGTCTGTCTCAATAGCAATGTTGTATTTAGTAAATATTCTTTTTTAAAAAATAGTAGGATTGTTTTTCCACATACATAATCTGTAGTCACATCTGCAATGCCTCACATGAAAGAAGTACTCAGTAGATACATTGGGAATGAATGAATGTATCCTTATCTGTACTATAGGAGGGTCCGTATCAAACCATATCTAAGACTTCCTATCAATTTCTTCATACACACACACACCCCCCAATATATATATTCCCTAGAATATACAAACATGGGTACTTCATACAAATACTTTGGCTATTTTGACTCATTGAATCAATCAAATCCTTCAAAACAAACTGGCTCATTTATGAACAATGCAGTCTTACAGGCAATTTTAATATTACTGTTTCACTTAATGGCTTGCATAGATATGGCATCTTACTGCAAATCTTTATAAGACTTTTCCTGGAAAGTTGGCTTATAGAGATAATAAAAAAAATATGTGCAAGAATACCTCCTCTTTCTTCCTATGTCTAAAATGTATATAACTCTATTTATTGCCCTGTTTTATGAACACACGGTTGTTCGAGAAACAAGTATTGTCTTTCACATAAATCTCTTATCTTGGTCTGTGTTCAAGGCCCAGGTCTGCTGCAAAAGCTGACGTCTAATTGGCAGTGTCACAATCTCTAAAGGTGGAGTCATTTAAAGGTTTGCCCATGCCCTCTGTGAGATAAGAGATTGGCAGTGTTAAATTTGCAGATAACCATTAAGGTAGTAATCCCAAACACTATGTTTCTAAGCAACCTGTGTTAAAGTAGAGTGACATTTACTATACTTGAGTTAGTCCACCTAATCAAATGTCCTGCCCCTAATACAGGTATTTCAGAGGAAGATACCTAACTTTTTTCTTAACTTCTTAAAAAATAATATAACATAAGAAAAAGCACTACATGGAAAGAGCTCTCAATCCTAATTCCCATGGACAATAAATCCATATTTAGAAGCATTAAATAACCTGTCTCTTATATCCCCACCGTCCAAGCTATAAGGACCTAGTGGTGATAATAAAATTTTCTAGCACTTTTGAAAACCCAGACAATAATCACCTCAGTAAATCTCAGATCATACAATGTGCTCTCTAAGAACATTTCTTTCTCTTTTTTTAACCCACTGTTGCTTTCTAAATGATATCCTAGGCCACAAGATGTGGCCTCTCAGGCTAATAGGGTGCCAGTCTGTTCTTCAGCATGGCTCATGTCTTTGAAACCAGGAAGTTGATGTTCGTGCTGCCTATGTTTGTATAGTTTGTATAGTCTATGTTTGTATATGTAATATATACATACACACACACACACACATATATATATGCAATAATTCAATAATCTCAGAAGATGCAGATTTTCTTGGCTTGGCCTTGTGACTCCACTAAAGAGATTTAGGGTACTGGAGACTGAAGATTTCTGAAGCTGAAGAGTAACACATTGTTGATAAGATTGACCATTGTCAATTTCAAATGTTGTAGGGGCATTTAAGATTCCAACTCAAAATGTTTAAAATCCTTTTAAAATCTGGTAATATCCCCATTGCGTTATATGGAAAGCTTCATAATGACAGTTTTACCCATCCTAGGAAAATATTGTATACAAGTTATCTATCCAGTAAGTTTTTTAATGAAGTTAAAGTGTGTGGGCATTAACAACATCCTCCAGAGAGCCCAAACAATAAGGTGCTGATTAAACTATTTAATGGTAAAACTAAGCAGTGTTTAGCACATTTTTTTTCAAAAGCTAGAATAGTCTCCTAAAAGCATTTTATTAAACATTATCATTTATAGATTTTTTCAAAAGTATTAATAAAACTAATAGAAAAAAATACTCATTGTGTGGTTTATATGAAATCAATATATTTATATATTTATTCTATTCTTCATTAGCTGGAAATGTTTTAACAGAAAGAACTTAGTGATACTGAACAGGAATCAAATCCCACCTTCTCCACTGACTAGAGTATTTCCTAGTGTTTACTGAAATGACAATCCCAGCATAAGGATGATAGGATTAAATGAGAAAATGTATGAAAAGTCCCTAGTAAAATACATAGTACCTAGTAGATCTCAATAAATGTTTATTAACCTTAACTAAATGTGAAGATGGAAGAAATATTAGACAGAGATTGGTCATCCCACGCAGGTGATGAGACCAAGGCCTTAGAGAGCCAGCCTAGTTTTATTGTATAAGCCAGAAGACCTGTCCCATATGGGTTTCAAATAGCATTTTCACCATAGATTAAGATATAGGTGGGCATACACCCATTTCATTCATCCTTGAAGAAGTATCATCAGATTTATATCACTCTGAGGAAATGTTAAAATTTCATATTTTTTCTGCAGCCTTATTCCTACCAAGTTACTGAACTTGTCATCTGTATATAAAGAAGACTCACAAGGAGAAGGAAAAATGTTTCTCTTGTATAATCGAGGTTCACCTCTGTATCCTCCCTAATAACATCAGCCACCATGTCTCTGGCTCCCTAGAAACTATGTCTTTCTCTTTCAGACAGCTCTGTGGGAAAGTTTTCAATGGCGAAAAAGAGAGTAGAAGAAGTCCACATAAAAATAAAAACAAAACATGAAATATCCATGAGTAATAGTACAGTGAATGCTAAAAAATTTTCTTTGTACAATATTAATTTAAAAATTGAAATTAAAAAATCATAGATTTGTCAGAGAGCTGAATATATGTATTTCATCAGGTAAGTACTATATTCCAAATGTTATGTTAAAAGAGCAGTAACATCAGAAAAGCCAATTCTGTTCAAACTAGAAAGTTCTAAAAAGCAAGATACCAAATGCTTCATGAGAACTTTGTCCTACTAGAGACACTATTGATGCAACAACCTGTTCACTTGAGTCTTTCTGCCCTGAGGCTCTGGGTGAGCTGATTTCTATATTGAGTTGGCTCTCAGAGCCAAAGTTCTGACAGAACATGGGAAAGTTTAAGCAAACAGTTCACTTTATGTGAAACGGATTTACTACTGGCGTCGGGAACACTTTGTCCCTCGTGGCCTCATTTTATGGCCCATGCACCTGATGGTTTAGTTCCTGACAAACTCATTCATCGTCTGTGCTTACCACCCGCCTGAATCTTCCTCACAGGCCCTCTAGTCAACATCCACTCAGCCCCTCACTTTGAAGCCAGTATTTTCTCAGCCAAAAGCATTGATCACAAAGAGCCAAACTTCTTCTTCTGACTGCCAACAGAGTATACAAAGGTATACAGAAGACGCAAAAAATGCATGCTTTACAAAAACGACTGATATTCTAAACCAGGAAATATGTCATATAAGTATTAAGCAGAGTATCATCTACTTACATATTATTCCTTAAAATCTTATTCTGCACATAGAGATATGATCTCTTAGAGAAAATATTTTCAAAAATAAAATCTTCAATAATAATAATGTTTTTAAAAATGGGTGTCCTAAACTTTTAAAACTTTTAATATTTTCAAGATAACCAATATAGAGTAATCTTGAAAAACGGTGAGACAAAACAGGCAAACTATTGTTATCCCTACGTTATAGACAATGAAACTAAGACTGTGATCTCTTTAATAAATCATGATAATGACAGAACAGAACCAGAACCAAGGTCTCTCCACTATGAGCTCAGGACATTGAGGGAAGTTCTGGGCCTCCTTGCAGTACGATAGACTAGAGCAGAAACCCCTCTTTGTTGTGCCTGAGTCCTGCCCGTCCCAGTTCAGGCCTAGCTTACCTGATGTTCTTCCTCTCCTTTGAGGCCAGTGACTATTGTTCTTGCTCCCAACTAGTAGGAAAACCAGAGAGACTGTTAATTTAAATATCTGGCTTTGCAGCTCTACTTGCAAGGGAAAGAGAATGACATAACCGTAAGATAAATGTCACTAAGCAAGATATTTAACTAATAAACATAACATATATTGAATACTATAGAATATTAGATCATGATGAACGCAAGGGGTTAAAGGCAGGGAGTTGAGGAGTGCTGCCGTGTGGGTCGGGGTGGGGTGCCACTCAAAGTGGAATGGCCAGGGTATAGAACAAGGCATAGTGCCCAGTCTATTTCTCAAGAATCTATCGAAATCTAGCAAGGGAAAGAGGACCAGAGAGGGAAGGGCTGACAATAGGGTGTTAACAAATAATATGCCATAATGAACATAGTTAATGTCAACCAGAAAGACTATGTCCAGAGAGAAAAAGGCCAGAGTACCCTAACAGACCAACACCCAATTTACATCCCCCACAGTTAACGTCCCTCCTGGGGCTCGCTTAGGAGATCTTCACACATTTGCTCCTCTTTTCAGGCACAACAGATGCCCATGTTCCTCATACTTTCTATTATATCTTGCCATCTCCTGAAGACAAATTCTGGAGGCAATAATTCTCCTAAAACTATGTTCTTGTAGTTAGCACCCACCAAGCTCTGGAACTAAGTTCAATTTAATTCCAGATAAGCTGCATCTCTTGTCTCCATTCCTGCTGGACTCCTCAACCAGAAGCTCCTAAGTTGATGGACTGTAGTTCCACTTGCTCTCCATCCAAGAATATTTCACTCCCAATCACATTCCTTTCAACAGGGAGCAGGATACTTTAGTAATTTAGTGCGTTTTTCTCTATCCCTATGTGTCTCCAAGATATCCCATACTCTGTCTTCTCCAGAATATTATTTTCTTCCTCTTTTGGTCTTTTTCTTTCCTCCAGACAATGTGTAGACTCTATTCCCCATAATAATTCATAAACTTCTGTTTTCTCTTCCATATTTATCCAAATTTATCAGCATTATGCAATGCTTCTCCTCACATTGTTTGAAATATGATAGTTCTTGGATACAAATTGCTTCCTCATAGGAATTATTTTTCCATAATAAGAATGTTTTTTTCAGCCAAGTTAAAGTAGAAGGTCAGGCTCCAAGGTAGCCAGCTAACTTAGCCCAAAATTCAGATTCTGGAAAGTTAAAATAATTTTTAAAAAAGAGCACTTAAATATATTCTAACCTCTACCATCCTTCATGCAGTCACTATGAAAAAAGATGGAGCCTAGGTGTAGTGTAACTACCATAGATGAAGAGAGAAATTTAACTAGAAAAAAAAATTCCACAAGTGGAGAAAGTACAGTAAACTGGTATCTATTTCTAACTTGTGATAAGTTTGGTTTTGAATATATGACAAACAAGCAGATATATTTAGACACGGACTATTTTACAAAAGGAATAAAAAAAGGACAACTATTTACAAAACTTATTTTTGTATGCTATTTCTTCTAAAAACAAAAGTAAAAAATGACATTAAATGAGACAGAATTTATTCTTTAAAGAGAAAAATAAATATAGAATCTACTTCAGTTTATATTATTATATTTGTTTTATTTTATTTCTTTTTAATATGCACATTGAATGTTTTAAATTTTAATAATGTTTTTCTAAAATTAAGTTTGCATTGTAAAATAGCGTATTCTCATCACAGAAAATATGAAAGATACAGGAAATCTTTCATGTATAAGATTACTGCTTGTATAAGATTACTGTACATATATGAGATTACTGCTTGACTGTCAAAAGTGAAAGTGTATGCCTCAGGACAGAATTTTTGTCACTTCACACCAGCCTGGCTTCTCAGTTACCTTTGGTCTTAAATACCACTGAACTTATACTTTAATGATAATAGCAGTAATAAAATTAAACTGAAATTAAGAAGGAAAGAAATATATAAGGAAAATTACATAAGAAGGAAAGAAATATATTGGGAGAAATTCTTCCCCAACAGCCATCATTCCTGGATTCTAGCACTGGCTCTGCCCTTAGCTAGTTGTGTGATAGGGAACCTTCAAGCAAATCACTTGGTGTCTCCTACTTAAAGATTCATCAAGTATAAATAAGTATTTTGGAGATTTCTAAGTTCCTTCCAATTATGAACTTGTATGTGACTTTCCAGGTGTTTGTGCCAGATTAGAAAACTATAGATTATAAGATTATATATAAATTGTTAAATTATTTTACCCATGCCCCTTTGTTCTGAAATTCTAGCCATTTCTGTTTTGTCAATCTGAAGCATCATATAAGTTGAAACACTGGTCCTATAAAGCAAAGCACAAATAAATTAACTAGTGTTACTCAGAACTATATATTTGATATTCAGATATTTTAATCAAACACAGTAACAGAAGCCAGTCCTTCTGGGGGAAAAACTAAGTAGCAATAAAATTTTTAATTATAAAAATTCAATTTTTATGTCTCACAAATAATCTGTACAATTTACCTTACCAATGATAACCTTTTTTCCTAAGTATCTTAAAAGAAAATGAAATGTCTTATAAATTCTTTATTACTTTTTTCCCATGTTCCAAGAAATTTTTGAAAGAAAACTAATTAAGTTTTTTTTCTTGCTTATGGACAGAAATAAGTACAAACTATCTAATCCTTAGCTCCTATACCTAAGTTGAGTAAGTTTAAGCAGGAAGAATTTAGTCATTCAGTTTTACTGGGAGTATTATCAGGTTGAAGTTGGGTCTTTGAGTTAAGTGACCTTGCTGAATTACAAGAATGGCAGCAAAATATAAACTGGATTTTTCTCAAGACCATAGAAATTGTCTTTCTCTAAACTGTCATCTCTCAAAATGTTAAGTATAAAAGATTTATCAAAGATACATCAATAAAATTAAAGAGCACTCTTCTAGTCCTTATAATTATTTTCACTTCCAGGATGTCTCTAGAAACCAACCTAACTCAGCTCATTCATACTGTGGAAGCCAAATCATAGCAATTATGGGGTTATTTTAAATATGATTGCCAGCAAGAGATTCCTTGATACTTCTAGCTACTTCTAGGCAGTAAAATAAGCTAACTGAAGAATCTGTAATGGACTTTCCTTATATCTTATTTCATCATTTATTCCCAAATATTTCTTGAGTGTCCTCTCTGGAGGCGCTATTTTAGGTCCTTGTCTTCATGCCCTAGAGAATCTTACTTCTAATGTGGAGAGGCAGATAATAGATGACACACAGTATAAATGAGTGGATTATATAGTGTGCAAGAAGATGATAAGTGCTGTGGGAAAAAGAAAAAATAGAGCAGGGCAAGAGGGATAGGGTAGACAAAGATGGGGTGGTTCAAAGTGGGGGTGGTGGTGGGTGAACCCAGAGTTTTGTAGTCACTGGAAGGATAGTGTTGCCATCAAATGACACCGCTTTGGAAGGTGGAGGGAAGAGCAGGTTGGGGGTGAGGGGTGGTCTCAAGTATGTGGGCTGGAGTTTGGAGGTCAGTTCAGTTCTGGATATGTCAAGATTGAGGTGTCTATTAAAAATGAGCATCTGATGGTATGTTTCATGCTACATTATATTAAGATGAAGGAGGAGTGTGATTTTTGTCATACTCATTCAGCAGTTGAGGGGGAAATGGGGAATATCTAAAGAAAAACAAAAATATGTATGTCCTAATGAACCATTCATTTTCAAATGGAAATCATCTATAAATATCTTAGGTTAAAAAAGATTTTAGTTTTTACTGATGTGTAAGAAATGACTACAAATTTAGCCTCTTACAGCATAAACATATTTTTCATAGTTTGCATTGGGTCCGTATCCTCTGGTTCTGGGCCGACCTGGCTGGGTCCTCTGCTCAAGGTCTCGTGGCTGTAACAACGGTGTTGGCTGCAGCTGAGATCTCACTGAGGCTCAGGGACTTCTCCGAGGCTCTGGTGGTGGCTGACAGAATTCAGTTCCATGTGGTTGTGAGACTGAGGTCCCCAGCTCCTAGAGGCCACTCTTATCCACAGAGAGTCCACAGCGTAGATGTTTGTTTATTCTTCTAGACCAGCAGAATAATCTCGCTAATATCTTTAAATGGCTCGACTAATTAGGTCAGTTCTACCCAGGAAAATCTGCAAAGCCTCTTTGTCTCTGCCATGTAACCTAATCAAAAGTGTGACAATCCCATCATATTCACAGACCCTGCCCATACTCAAGGACAGGTGGTTATGCAGGGTGTATTTACCAGGGGCAAGAGTCTTGGAGGCCATCTTAGAATTCTGCTACCCTACTAATGAAATTATCCAGGCTCTTTGCTTCTACAATTTTTAATAGACATCTATTCTTGTTAGCATCCATGGCACTAAAGGTACAGGGAAGAAACATCCCCATCAATTAACTCATACTGTGTTTCGGGTAGAGGTTTTAACAGGAGATTTTATAGTGCCCTTCAATCCTCTTCACTTATTTCAAGTTCTCTTCCCTAAATTTGTGGATGCCAGGCCCACCGTGATCCGTGGAGCTTTCTGCAAGACTGGGAGCCAGAGAAAGAAATCCCTAACCCCTCACATCAGGAGACACTGAGCAGGAGAATTACATAAAAAAAATGCCTCCCCTCTCCAAAACTGGGGTTCAATGAATAAGAGAGAGTGACAGATGAATGCTGAATCCAGGAAAGACCCCAACTGTAGGAGGATGTTTGTAGGACACAGAACCAGGAGTCGAGAATCACTGACCCCCTTCTTGTGAACTACAGACTTGTTTGCATGTCTTGTTACTTCTCTCTGCTTGCTCATCCTTACAGAGATTCCAGTATTTTCAATAAATTCTACTGGGACATTGTATTCAAAACTCTTAGGTGCTAAATCCATATAAGTATCTTATAAAAATCACAATGGGTTGGAAAGTATACACATACATATAGACATATATGCACATACATCTATATTAAATACAAACACACATATTATATATAATATATGCATATACACACACTATATGCATAGATTTACTATATATGCATATATTGGATAGATATACACATACAAACACACACAAATTCCTTATTATCTTTTCAGTTCCTTAATATCCTTATCTAGATATATTAGCAGAGACTCAGAAAATGTTGCTAATCTATTGATTGTCTCTAAGTGTGTTTGAAACTTAACTATTGAAATATCCTTGGGGATAATTTCACTTTTCCATAGGAAAATAACTAAAATGTTGAAAGTGATGGAAGAAATTAAAGTATTTTAAAAATTATTTCTAAGTCTGTTCTTCCATAACTATAAATGGATTTTTAAAAGATAAATGTAATTAGAAAAGAAAATTCCATTTGCTTTATATTTATAGCAGAACTGAATCAGATTACTTGAATTTCTGGTCAAGATTTCTGCCTGATTAACATTTTATGATTCATTTAAAACATCATGTAAATTGTAGAGCATCGCGGAGCCAAGCCAGATTTGATCTGTTAGCATTTTATTATATCTGACAAACCATAATTTGGTTTGTTTTCATTTCTGTAGTGCTTAACTAATGTAAAAAACAAATTACATATAAGCTCTGATGAAAAACTTGCTATTGGAAGAGTCGCCTTCATGTTGCTTTAAGCTTGTTTATTAGAACACAATCCCATTCTCTAGCTTTTAAGGAAAAGAGGCAGCTATCTCCCTTAATTACTGTTGCCTTGCAAGCGCCCCAGAGCAAGCACAGTTAAGTGTTCAATGTTCCAAAGTAATTGGCAAGGACTTAGAAGAACCAGGACATATAAATTTGCACTAACAACTTAAGCTAATTGGCAAAATGGAAATAAATACAAGAATTTAGTGATTAGCCAGCACTGCAATAAAAAGAATGGCTGCCAGTGAGCACAGTCCAAGCACACAGGTTCAGCTAAGCCCGTGATAGTTACAAGACACTTAAATTGGGATTTCAAGTGAAATAATGTGATCAGACACGCACTGTTTAGTCACTGTGCACATGCACCTAAGAGGGAAAAATCTATATCAACAAAAGGCCACAGTAAATAACTCTTTATGTCTTTACTTTCTCAAAAATATACACTATTAAAGCAAGAAGAATCTCATTGTGAACGCACCAAAAAAGTGCTGCAAAACATTATTTGTCATGCAAATTGGAAAAATTGTCACTATTGCATTAAAAAAGCCTCCAAATGCTACGCATTATTTGAGTGATGTGCTTTAAAGGGGAATGTTTCTACCTATATGAGAACCAAGCATGCAGTATACAGCCAAGGGTGACGCACCTAGATCACTGGCACTACTCTAAATATTAGCACAAAACACTGTTATTGTGTTTTTAGCTTGGTTGCCTAAGTCATTAAATAGAGCACATCCTCTCCAGGATACAGTTTTGGTGGTGGGGGTCGGGGTGGGGGAAGGGAGGGTTCTTCCTTGCAAACTTCAACGATGCATATCATTTTTTAAAAAAGTGGCTGGTTGAAACCCTCAAGGTGGAGTCCAGTAATAAAGTGAAACAGATGCTCTGCAGTGAGGGAAGGACTGAGCTATGAGGCAGGAAGTGTTTACAAGGTAAACACCGCATCAGGATGCTGGGTGCAGCCTGCTCCTTTGCCGGGGGCTCCATGGTACTAATACACATGAGGCAATCAGGAGCAAAGGATTCATATGTGATGTCAGTGTCTTACCTTTATGTTTTCCTTATTTAAATACACCTCAAGAGTATACTTTATTCCTAACCTCAGTTTCATCCCCAACCCTTTAACTTTTCAGTCCCAGGGGGCCTGCACCAGAGCCCACAATGGCTGTGAGGTCCTCAGGATCTGGTCCACGTTCCACCTTTCTAGACTCATCTTCCACTCCTTACCCACCCTGCCTTCATATTCTCTAGGTCCACCCTGCAGCTAGCTGCTTCTCCTGTCTAGATACTCCGCAGGCTTTTATGTCTTCCTCTGCCCTCCAAGAACATCACTAGCTCGCTAATGTCTCTCATCCTAGACCCAGTGAAGTTGCCGTCTCCCCTGTGAAGTCTCCACAGTTTCTCCTCCTAAGAAGTAGTTTAGAGTCCACAGGCAGATGCTTGAAAAAAACAGTTCTGCCACTTACCAGGGGTATAATTTCTGTTCGCAGGATGAGCAGTGTTTTCTCATTCATAAAATGAAAATATTAACATGTGTCTATCACCACCAGCTACCTCTCAGGGTTACTAGTAAAATTCACTCTTTACCATGGTGCCTGGCACAAAGTAAGTATCCACAGACTACTGCTATAATTATCACCTGTTCTCCAAGAACATTTTGTCATAATTCTGTAATAGTGTGTATCTTAGAGAAGAGTTGTTCACTTGTCAATCCCCTCAACTAAATAAGCCCTGCTCAGAGTTTTGCCCTCAGTGCCCAGAAGGGGCCCAGCATGTAGTATGTGATCAACATGTATTTGCTCAATTAATGTATGAACAGTAAAGCAATCATCCAATGGTCATATTTAATACTCTTTATAATTGTGTTCTGAAATGTTCTGACTTGAAGTGTGCAAATATGCCTCTTCTTAGGCACAGCTATATGGAGGAAATGAAAATAGAAGAGTATAATTCCATAGCACAGTGGTTCAGAAATCAGTGGCACCAGTTACTCACAAAGTAGAGATGCAGACAGGTCTGAAAATAGGAAGGTGAAAATAGGAAAGTACAAGGGAAGGGTCTGTCTCCGAAGAGCGAGGTCCCACTAAATGCCGAGTCCCTCAGCCAGGGCACGTGGTAGAACTTACATGGAGAAGGAGGTCACAGTCAAAATGACAAGCAGAAGGGAACAAGCCATCAGAGCAAAGAATCTGCTGATGCAACAAACAACATAGTAGCTGGATTAAAGGAGTCTGAGCACAGGTAAGGAAAAGATTTTGTGCATTGGAGGATAGATGTGAAAAAAAATGGCCTAAAAAATATCTGAAATTCTGAGCATGGCACAAATTCAATACTTAGTAAATCACTTGGATACAACGAGATACTGAAAGTAAATAAATATGTAATAAATTCTTCACTCAAATTAACTCTTTTCTAACACTATGTAATGCTATATATTCAACAGCTACCAAGCTATTCATTGTATTATAGACAGAACCATATGAATTGATTCTAATGACTAATATTTCTATTAAATAGATAATTATATTTTGCATAATATTTAAAATAATGAACTTCCACAGCAGTATAGAATAATTACAAAATTATTTTAAAATCTTAGGAGGATACATAGCTGAGTCAGATTCTCCCCCTAAAAAAATGCCAGACACTGAAATAACTTAGAAACTTTAGGCAGCCATAAAATTAATTCCTGACTTTTGCTTTATAGCGTACTTGTAAATAAATGATGATTAGACATAAACCTGACCTTCAATACTGGAGCAATTTTAAAATATATATGATAAGAGAAAGAATTTCATTTACCGTCTTAGACATACAACGAATAAAATGTGGGAGCAGTCATAAAGCAACATCCACGATTTTCTTCAGTAGCCCGGGGGAGAGCGATGACCTGTGGGCAGCGACCTGGTCTTTCAGCCTCGGAGGCTGCAGGCCAAGGCTGCAGATACAACCCATGGGATGGGTGGTGCCAGGTGTATAAACAAAACGTGCTGAGAGCAGCTCCCAGAGGAGCATGAACTTCAGGAGCAACTGGTCAGGGACACGGGAGGAACCAGGATGCCAAAACGGCGAAGATGGGGACAGAAAGATCCCATCACAAAGGCAAAAATAAAGGAGGGCCTGATTCCAGTCCTTTTCCCACAAATATCAGAAATGCCTTTAACCTGAATGTGATGTTAGAGAGAACAGACATTTTATACCATCTGACATCAGTTGTAAAAGAAATTACTGGTGGCAGGAAAATGGAGACAACTGTACTTGAACAACAATTTTTTTTAAAAAAAAGGAATTACTGGAAAATGCTCTCCAAGACTTAATATGTTGAAAAGTAACAAGAATAATAACTCCTTTTCTGTAGGTAGCATGATTTTTTTTCACATCTATCCTCCAATGCACAAAATTAGGATTTCATTTTATCATCTCTACTTCCCTGTGGGTAGGTGGGGCTTGCTAATTGTCATCAGTTTACAGGGAAAGAAGCTGAGAAACCTAGTGGTTAAGAGACGCGCCTTAAGTTGCCCAGTGAATGGACCTAATAATTTCGTCTCATTTCACCATTAATAAGGCCATTTTGAAACACCCCTCGCTCTCGGGGAGGGCTGGAGGCAGAGCAGAACATGCCTCGGTAAGAGAATTCTCTGCTGGAGTCGGTCTCATCCCTGTGCACAGTCCTGCATTCACCATCTTCCTTCCTGCTTTCACCATCTGTCTGCCTGCCTACCCTTAACCCCTTCTTCTCTGTCGCTTCCAATCTAGCCCCAGATCTTGACAAGTCTACCTCCTCAATGCCTCTTGATACTGCTTCTCCCCGGCCCCGGACCACCGCCACCGTTAGACCTCCATGTCTCTCACCCGGATGGCAGGCACCCCAGCTTGCCAGCTTGATCTCTCCAATCTATTCCTTGCTCTTCAGCGACAGTAATTTTTCTAAAACCACACCTGATCAGGATTGTACCTCGCAATGTCCCCATCAATTCTTTTTCTGTGACCTCAGCATAATATATAGTCCAACTTCTGAAATAGCATATAAAGGTCTTTTTGATCTGGCCCCTGCTTATCTATCCAGTCTCATCTTTCATAACTTGCCGCCTTACTATACGCTACCATGAAAAATTATTTCAGTTCCTCCATCCCATCATCCTCTTTCAATTTTCTGAGCCATGTCTATGCTGTTCCTGGTACCATGAACACTCTCTCTTTCCTCACCCCTTACACTAGCCAGATCCTACTCATACTTCAGATCTCTTAGCTGCCCTTTTCTCCAAGAAACTGTGTAACATTGTATGTGCTCTCACATTCGTGTATTCCCTATTCAACTGCATGTACTATGAGGGCAAAGTACAGGTCTTAGTCGCAACCGAATGCCTAGTTTCTTGCAGTGTCCATGAAATAGTTTTTCTTTGTGTAGTTTCTTTAAACTTTTAATGCAATATAAAATGCTTACAAAACATGTCAGGATCATGAGTAAAAAAAGCTCGATAAATTTTCACAAATCAAACACATTCTGTATCCAGCACCCAATTAAGAAACGAAACATTGCTTGCACCCAGGAAGTCCCCCATTGTGCTCCTTCCAGTCAATATGTCCCACTGGGTAATTATAATCCTAGTTTATAACAGCATTTGCTTTTACTTTACATAAACATATAGTACATTTGCTTTTGTGTTTTGATCCTTTTGTTCAACGTTATGTTAGTAAGATTCATTCGTAGAATTGCATGTACTTATAAATCGTTTGTTCTCATTGCAGTAGTTCCCAATAAATATTTATTAAATAAATTAAACAATGGTAACTAAAATCCAAAGGAGGAATTAACTCTCTACCTGCCATGGAATGAAGGAAATGGACCAGCTCCAATCTTCAAACTGGGTCCTCTAAGGTTCCATGAGGTATAAGATACAATCTAATAATAGGTGCCCAATGGCCCTCCCCCATGTTGTAATAGTAAATAGAAACGTCAGCAGCAATAGGATCAATCCCTCCTTTTCTGCTGTTTTATTTTTAAGGTGTGTCAATTCTATAATCAGAATCGCAGAGCCAGGTGCCAAGGGGATCATTTGAATTACAGGATGGTGACTAGAATGCGACCTTCCTGGGTGTTATAAGCAAGCAATAGAGACATTAAATACGGAGTGACTTCCTGCTTTTTGTGCTTTACAATATCCTTTTTCATATGCCAAACGGTCTGTGAATCCCATCTGTCAGGAATTAGGGATGTCCAAGGCAAGTAAAGGAAGCAGCAAACTGGAAAGGGCTACAAAGAAGGGGGAATACAAGGAAAGAGGGAGGATCATGACAACATAAGGGTGACGGGCCCAGAAGGATTGCCGCAGTGCTCAACTCTGGCTTCAGATGAAAATCGTTGGGCTAAAATACTGATGCTTGGGCTCCATCTGAGACCAATTATTTCAGGATCATGGGAGTGGGGCTCTGGCAGCAGTAGTTTTCCAAAGCTTCCCAGGTGGTTCTTACAGGCAGCCAAGTTTGAGAACCACTGGTTTAAAACTAGAACCAGAGTAAGACAATAAAGACACACCCTACAGTTGTTCTCAAACTTTATTATGGGAAAAGTCACCTAGAGAGCTTGTTTAAACTGAGGGTCCTCTCAAACCCACTCCACACCACCCCCAGAAGATCAGATTCAGTTGGTCTGGGTGAGCCCTGGGCACCTACAGTTGTGAGAAGCTCCCCAGTGATCCCAAGGCAGGAGAGGCCCTGGGGAGAGGATGGCTGACAAGGGCACAGAAGAGGAACAGAGGCGGGAATGCGTTGCTGAGCATAACTCCCACCCACCTTGGTCCAGAGTGAGGGCACTAACACTCAGTCCCTAAAGAGGTAACAGATTTTTTTTTCCTAAAGTGAAGTTGTGGTATGGGATTACAGAAAATATGAGTACTTATTACAATTTCACTTGCTCTTAATTTAAATCTTTTTTGATATTACTGAGGGAGTAATTTTTTGAATATTACTGAAAATCATTTAACTTTCTTTACTTTTTACGCAGCAGCAAACCCACCAGGCTAGTGTGCAGAGAAACACTATTTGAATAGGTTCCATAATGCATGGTTTTGTAAAATGGAAAGCTCTAGAACCTCGATTGTGCTTGATGCAATGATTATCTATCTAATACTTAGTAAGCTCCCTTTAAAATTAACCACCAGATAGCTTTTTTAAAAGCCAATACAAAGACTTTATCCAAATGACCTAATGGGAAGGAAGCATTAAACGTCCTCTGAGGTTACTTTCATTGTACCAGATAAAGGATTTGATTTTAGAACATCAGTTTTTCTTTTTCCCTCAACACCTGTTAAATCATCTTTGGTAGTCAGTCATCTGCTTTTGCATTACAAGAGATTGCAATGTAAAAAAAAAAACTACAGAAAGCAGCTATTGCACAAGATGTTATTCAATAAAATTTAAGTGAAGGATGCATCCTTGAACATACTCAGAGAGACCTAGCTATCTAAATCAGGATGTGGATGTATCAGATTGCAAATAACTGGGTGATCTTTAGCATGTGGCTTGGCCTTTCTGCACTATGGTATCCTTGTTTTGGAATGAAGCTATTAATAATAGCTACAATTTACTGAGCTCATGTGTACTATGACTTGTGCATACTTTTATACAATAATTTGATGATATATTATTATCCCATTGTATAGATGATAAAATTGAGACTCCAAAAGATCAGGTAACTAACTCAACACCAAGCTTCTAAGTAACACAACAGACACCAGTTTCACTACCCCGATGTTCCTGCTGTTTGGGGCTTGTGTCTTGTTCATCACTGAGTTCCTTGGGCCTAATACATCGAGCACAATACTTGGCACATAGCAGGAGTTCAGTGAATGTTAATTAAGTCAGTCAATCAATCTGGCTCTACAACCATGTTCTTTATCATTCCAATTATTCTACTATATATGCATCAAGAAATGGATACCGGTATTAATATCCCCAAATAAATTTTATAACCCAAGATTAGAAACATTTAAAAAATTCAGTATTTTGTTTCAGGAAGAGAACTGCAGAGTTGTTGGGTTGCAATTTGCTATGGTAGCTAGAGAATAGGATAGGACAAGAGTCTAGATGGACTCCCTCCTTTCTTAGTTTTGTGGTTAAGGCTAGTTAGCTAATCTTAATTTCCTCATCTTTGAGAAGCAATGTGAATCCAATGATCCTTGTGGTTTATTCAAATGAAAACTTCCGTTGTATACACTCCTTATTTTACTTTAATAAAAATGCCATTTTAAATATCCTCCAACATTCACTTACCTGGAGGAAACCCAACTGTCTAATTTGCACAGAAATGTCTGTACATGAAGTTGACTATTCAGACCTTTTGCAGATCATATTTGTCTGAGGATCTGGAGTCCTCCACTCTATTTACCTTTAGTCTATAGGCAGTCTCTTTTTCAGATAACAGGGAGGGGCAAATCAAATACTATATTCAGAGTGTGCAGAATACTTTCATCTCACTCAACACTCCTTGAGTTTTCTTTTACCAAGTTCAGTTCACAAAGCACTTGGAAAAATGTAGGAAACTCCATTACAAATAGCCTGTTCAGGAAATGGGGAGGACCAGTGAGTCAAAAATTATTCTAAATTTAGAATGTTATACTTAGTAATAATGGTCATAAGGCACAGTAATGCTTAGGCCAGTCAGGTAAATAGACAAGCAAATCTGGAGATGCTTACAGACGACCTGGGAGAGGCGATAGTAAACCAAACGTAGGTCAGAAATAACACCTTTGCAATCTGATTTCATAAGGTAACGATTACTTCTCTGTCATCCATTCCAGTGGCCTGTGCTTTGCCACTCCAACTTCCCTCACACCTTTAGTTAATCTGCTCTGTATTCCCACAATGTGCACAAGGTGGTAAAGGTCAAAGAAGCAATAGGAAAAGGGACTTAACTATTTTAGGGTGTTATTTTTTTTTTTTTTTGCGAGGGGGAGAAATGATACAAAACTCAAGTGCCATAAAATAATACTGATAATAAAAACTCAGACTATGGAAACAAACAAACATGGGTTTTAATCCCAAGTCTAATAGCCGTGTAAACTTGGGCAAGTTACTTGACCTCTCTGAGTTTAGTTTACTCATCTGCAATAAATAAATGATGATGCTGATGAGATCTAATTCAGCTAATATGTGAAAAAAGTCATGGATACCTTTTATATATTTGATCCCCCCCCAAAAAAATAGTGGATATGCAGGGTGAGCAGAGACAAGGGAGTTGTGGTGTAGGCTTCCTAGATTCTTCCTGGATTGATACCAAAGAGCACTCCTTTCTTCTTAAAACCCACTTGGTTTTGCTCATATTACAGTAGCTGACTCAGTGTTTATCTCTTGATCTTGTCACAAAGCCCTTGGGTTCTTTGTTGACTCCTTTATCTCTTGAATCTTTAAGACACCCTTCAAGTTCTAGTCCTTGAGTCCTGAATCTCCTATCTTGACCATATTCCCTCTCGTGAGTCACTTGCCACCTCTGTGATTCGGGCCCCTTCATCTCTATCTTCAGAGCTGAGCAGAGCTCCAAACCTCAAGGGCAGAGCACAGAAAGCCAGACACAGCAGGGCTGATAACATGCTCCAGAAAACACAGTGCTGGGGATCAAAGGAGAACTCAGCTCATCTCAAGTGCGGACCCTCTTTATTAACTAAGGTCTATTTCTCACATCAGCTCCCCATGCTAGAGAAAACACTGATGTGAAAGTGTTCCTAATGCAATGCTTGTATTTCTTTTCTCTCCCACACCAAGTTTTCCCTGTTACCTTCTGCCTCAAATATAGCTTCTCCACAGGTCCCATGCTGTGTACTCAGCCACACATTAACCATCTCTCCTCAAAGCTACTCTCATCAAGTCATCTTCTTGCCAGCAAATTTGGTAGCTTATTTATTTCAAAGTAATAATAGATAGAAAAATGCCTCGCACTTTGTCAGGCACATAGTGTTCAGTAACAACTCACATGTGAACCTCAGCTTGATTTGTAAAAACCACAAGGAACAGGTCTTTGGTGGCATGATCCAGCATGTGCTTGGTCCTGTTTTTGCCATTTCCATGTGGTGACTCTGTGTGTTCACTTCTTCCTTCCCACAGGGGTCCCCAGAGATGGAACCCTCTTTGCTTTCCCTGTAACAGAAAAGACTTCTGATTTGCCTCTCCACAGGCCTAAGGATCTCTAGACACAGGATAAAACCCTAAGAGCCAGAGGGGAAAACAACTTAATGCAGGATGTTCATAGAGTGTTATATACTGCATGACTCAACACCTGTGAGCAGAACAAGCAATATTCCAAAGAGCAACTTGCTTCTTTCTATAGAATAATGATATTAGTTTTGTTTGTTTGTTTGTTTGTTTTTATTGCTCAGTTAAATCTGGGCCTTTGAGTTGGAGGCATAGAGAGATTTATGCTTCCCAAAGAACTACACCTTCTCAAACTGCAAATATCAAGATCTAGCTGGGTATACTGAGGGGGAGAACTGGTCCTTTCACTGATTCAACAAATACCTTCAGGATTATGCTATGGCCACAGCCCTGTACTAGGTCCTTTATGGGTAAAAACCCTAAAGAAACTCCATAAAGAAGACTAGACAACTATGCAAATTATGTCAATAATCACCTTCCTATAAAATGTAAAGAGAAAATTATATAGTGCTAAAAGACTGAAGAAATCAGAGATTGCATGTGTTTGGAAAGATCCCAGTATCTTCACGGATGTACTGTTGTTTGAACTGGAAAAATAAGGCTGTTGACAGGTAGAGATCAGGAGGAAATTTTATATTCAGAATAGCATGAGCAAAGAATGATATGGGGGCCTGTTTTGGGGAGAGGGCAGTGAGTAGCCTAGTCTGATTAGGAGGTACAATATGTTTGCAGGAATAAAATAAAAGAAGTTTGAAGAGGGATGCAAAGGTCAATACTTGAATGGCCTTTTTTCCAAGCAAAGACATTTGGTTTTTGTTTAATAGTAAATGCAAATCCTCTGAAGGATTTTGAGCACCTGTGATCTGCACTGTGCCTATTAAGGTTAAGATGATCACAAGACTTTGCCTATGACTTGGTTAAGATCCTCACCCTTTTTTGTTGAAAATACTGGCAAAGTAACCTGGCTTTCAGCAAAAATTAATCACCTGGAGGTATTCATGAATAAGTATATGGTTATTGTCTGATACCTCTATTGTTTAACATGCCAAATTCTGTTGTGATTACATCATTACCTAATTTTCTTTCCTATCACATTGTAATATAGCCCTATATTGCACTATAACATTAGAGTATAATACTGTAATGGCAGAGACCATAGCTCACTGGTCAGTGTATAGGGATAATTAGCACAATTGTTGACTCATGGCTGGTTCTTCATAACATTTTCTTCATGGAGTGAATGAATAAAGAATACAGGCAGGAATACTACTAAACATATTATTGGGGTGAACCATGTGAGATATGAAGGCTTTAGCTGAGGTTGCATCATTGAGAATTGACAAGACATGACAAAAACAGGTCCAGTCCTCAAACATTTTCTAAAATGATTGTAAAAAAGTACAATATTATTTTTCTTTCATGAGTTACAGGTCACCATAATAAATTATGATTTAGGATTATTGGTCTATGTATCCACTAAAGAAAACATGGATAGTAATACTGCTTATAGGAAAATTATTTTATTATCTCTTTGAATGCTTAGGTACACATGCATGTGCATGTACACACATCATCATCATCATCATTCTTGATTCCTGCTTTTACTACCAAGTAATAAATAAAATACAAGAATAACAGTGACAAAAAAAAAGCAATAGGAACCATAAGAAGTAAATGGATATCAAGTTTTTAAAAAACAACTAACAGTAATGATACCAAAAATACTACAACCTCTGACTGAATCTTATCACCACCAGAAAAGAATAAGATTGGGTTATCATCACATGTAAAATATTAAAATGTCCAGTCACTATATTCTATACCTAAAATTATATAACTAATATAATATTGTATATCAACTACACTTAAAGAAAAGTAATAAAATAAAATAATAAATAAATAAATAATTTTAAAATGCTCTTAGAAAGACTAAGATCTAAAACACTGACAAGAAAAACTGGCAAAAGTGTGAAGCAACAGGGATTCTTATTCATTTCTGGTAGGAATGCACAATGGTACAGCAACTTTGAAAGCAACAGTCCTGTACAGAAATGTTTATAGCAGCTTTTTTCAGAAGTGACAAGACTTGAAACCAGCCAAGCCGTCCTTCAGCAAGTGAATGGATAACAAACGGTGGTACATCCATACAGTGAAATACTATTCAGCAACCAAAGGAAATTAGCTATCAAGCCACAAAAGGATATGGAGGAAATTTAAATGCCTACTACGAAGGTAAAGAAGCCAGTCAGGAAATGCCATATGATGGAAGCTCTACATTGTTCTGAAAGGCCGTCTGTGGAGACCGTAAAGGATGAAGATTGCCAGGAGGGGAGGGGAGGGTAAACGGGGACGTGTGGATTTGTAAAGCAGTGAAACTCTCTTCTACAATTCCAGGTCATTATGTATTTATTCAAGCATACAGAATGCACAGTACAAAAAGTGAACTCGAATGTAAAACTATGGACTTTAGTTGATAGTAATGTATCCCTATTTGCCCATCAATCTATCAAATGTACCACATTAATGCAAAATAATAAATGTATGTGGAGGCAGGAAGGAGATATATGAGGAACTCTATATTTTCAGCTTAATTTTTCTGTAATCCCAAAACTCCTCTAAAAAAAGTTTATTAATATAAAAAATGCAAGAGACAAGTGGAATTAGTTCTATACTATCATATTACATTTTGTCCAAATACTATCTTAGTCCAAACAGGAAAAGAGAAACCACTGTAAGCTTTTAAACCAGAGGGCATTTAATACCAAGAATTGGTTACACAGGCAAAGTGGGGAATGAGAAACTAAAGAGGGTACAGACTGTTCAGCCATCAGAGTGATTTGCTGTAGCAGGAATCAGTTTCTCCCCTAAGCTGAAAAGACAAAGGAAGATCTACTATGACAGCCAGAGGCAGGGACATAGCGAGGCTGGAACCACAGTAGCTTGTGGGAGCTTGGGCTGAAGCAAAAGCACTGACACCCGCACAAATGGTAACTGTGGAAGCAAAAGAAGAAGGGAAACCCATGCTCCTCTCTTCTACCCACCTTCTAATCTCTTGTGTGTGCCTTTTATTGACCAACAACATTTTTACGGGAGGCTGAGCAATTCAACAGCATAATCAGCTGGCCCTGGGGTGCCAGCCAGAGCTGAAGAAAGGACAGGCAAGGACAGAGGCTGTCTGGCCCAAGCCTAGCTTATCATCAGAAAGGGGAAATATGAAAATCATTATTGGAAAACAAGGATGCTAACAAGGTGTTAATCTGGCTTAAAAAAAAACACTTTAATCTTGGAAGTACATTAGAAAAAATATAAAATAAATATTAAGTCCAAAATTCAAAAAGCAGCAATAGTCATTTACCAGAAATACTGTCACTTCTGCCCAGTCACACACCATTTCTTATCCTATCTGCTCCCCACCAACCCCAGCCCCAGGAATGATGACTTGATTACATGACACCTGAGCTAGTCAGATTCTCTCTCCTAGAAACTGGCATCCAGAGAGACTATAATGACAAGATATTAGATCTATAATGACAAGAAAAAGGGAAAAGAGGAAAAATCTGATTTTCTAGCTCCCAGTGAAAGGCACAAGATACATGCCCTATTTTCATGCTAGCTTGAGTAGGTTTCTATTTTTGCTAATATCATCTCTAAGATAGTCAGCTAGAAAAAATAATATTTCAAAGTTTCTGATTGAAGCTTTTTTTCTGATTCTTGTGTTAACATATGTGATACATAAAAGAACATTTTATTATGGTTTAGTATTGATTAGACTCAAGGAAATTCTTAGAGTGCCCGTGGTACATATTTGTGCTGGATTCAGAACAACCCAGCTCGGACACTGGTTGCCATCGAAACAATGAGCTCAGAAGAACAAAATGAGGTAAAGTTAAGGTTACCACTGTCTCACAACCAATGAAAACATTCTCAAAGCCAGTTGTAAGAGACATTCAAAAACACAGGTGCAAGGAAGATGTCCAGGCTATAGGAGGAAGCATAAAATGCATTTTTAAAAATCTACTAAAAAGTCCTAAATCAGTCTTTTTCCAACATGCTAGGGCCTAAAGAGGGTTGCATATTTATAGGCTTTATGATAAATGTTTATAGCCTTGATGTATAATAAATTATTTCAACAGCAGCTTTTTATCCCCATGTTTTTCTGTTTTACTTCCTTTAAAATCTTAGTGCCCATCATCTACAAAGGAATTATAGATGTGTAATAGCTGAGCACTCAGCACCTATCATGTGGTGTTGATAAGGAGTTGTCCAGAAATACGCCTTGGCGCTCTGGCTGGTGTGGCTTAGTAGGTTGGGCGTTGTCCCACAAAGTGAAAGGTCATTGCTTTGATTCCCAGTCAGGGCACATACCGGGGTTGTGAGTTCAGTCCTTGGTTAGGGTGCATACGGGAGGCAACCTATGGATGTCTCTCTCACTTCTACGTTTCTCTCCTTCTCTTCCCACCTATCTAAAAATAAAAAATAAAAAAATACACCTTGGCATATGCCTAAAGCAGTGTAGGCGTAGGAACTTTAGGCATATTGACTAAATTCCTGGAAGGATTTTCATTTGATTATATTTTGAGATTGAATATGACCCAACTTATTTGTATATGTACTTCTATTCTCCATAGCTATAAAATTATGGAAAGGTCTTTACTTTGTAAAGATTAAATCAAAAGGAAATCATCATTTGAAAGAGAAACTTGGCATGATATGTAATGAAAGTTCAGATTTCTGTTGCAGCGAGTGGTATTATATATATTGCAGCAAGATATATTGTATTTTGCATTTAAACACCCACATATGAACAGCTATTAGAACTATTAAAAACAAGAAGTGTACCATGGACAAACCACACGCACACACAGGATGCAGCACCTATATACAAAAACTACCTATAGCTATGTTTGAAAATGATGGTCTAACTAGAATTAATAGAGTTATATCAGCAGAAGTTGTTTTCAACAAACAGTTCTCTTGTGCAATGGTTTCCAAACCTGGCTAACCAGCAGAATTCTACTCAATAGGTGTAGGAGGAGCCCGGTGTGGGACTAATGACTTAGTGTTTCTTCCAGCCATAGGCTAACTAATAACTATATTAAGGCAGGCAATTGTACAGAATCATCAGAATATTGGCTGCTGCAAGAATAAAACTGAACGTGACTGTGAGTCAAACAATAGCCCCAACCTCTTCCTGACTATACATGTGTTTTGATGTAATGTATCCTCTCTCAAGTGCTGTTTACAAACTACGAAAGCTTATGCTTAGCATGAGAGACCAAGAGATCATCTGGTCATCCATTTTATAGATGAATGAATAAAAGTTCAGGTACTTTTGAAAGTAAAAAGTGTTTTGAGTATCAAACTGACCATAATATACCCTACAGTTGAACTTTTTCAAATTTTCACAAATAAGTTTTCATCCAAAACCAAGAATGTTCTGTATACTGAATGAAAACTAGCTGTAGACTTTCCACCTCTTGTGATGCACATACATTTAACAGGGAGGGTCTTTTTATCCCTTGCCTGCCGTACATAGAAAAAAGTCTAAAAGGACACTTGTAAGAATAAGTACTATTCTTTTAAAAACTATGTTACTTTAATCAATCAAATTGCATGTTTATCACTTTTTTTTTTGTTAACAGAAGAAAAATGCCCAATTGAGTTGTTCTTTCTAGAAGATCTTGATAGGGAAGTTTTGGAGTTAAAGACTCTTTGCACTCTTTGGATTGTATCTTTACATGAAGCTATTTTTGGAATAGTATAGTTTTCTATAGTCTGTCAGGTATTTAAATCATCTTTCAGCAGATGTCTTTGAAAAGTCATAATTTCTTATACATTATCTCATTTAATCCTCACCAAAAAGAAATTTTTTTTGAAATAGAGTGATTATAGCCTAAGAGACTCTCAGAAGTGACCAAATCTTCAAGGTCTACATCAGGATCATTTGGTGGCAGAAGGGACATTTAAAATTCAGATTCCTAGACAGCGCCCCCAACTTCTGAATCAGACTCTGCGGGACCAGAGCCCAGGAACAACAGAGATAATCTAATCCTCGTCAGAAGACTCTCGGCCCTCGGGCCCCCAGGGGCGGGGCGGAGACGGCTGTAGGAGAAATCTCGGGGAGTGTCCCACCTCAGCTCCAAATCCTGTTGTGTCAGGTTCCTATGTACAATTTCACGGGAAGGAAAAGTGCGGAAAAGTTTTTTTAAAAACTGCATTTTTCAGATGAAGAACCCAACCCCATAAAGGCCAAGGGTCAAACAGCTCATTCAGACAAATCAGATTCTGACACTGGGATGCCTGCTCCAGGGTTTCTTCCCTTCCACCACAGTGAGCCTTCCTGCTATAGAAATGGGCTCAGGCCAGAGCCTCTGCTATTGCAGAAGATTTGCAAATACCAGATTCATTTACATAAACCCAAAATTAGCACTTCGAGGGAGCTTTTACAAACTATAGTATTATGGTTTTCACATGAATCCCTTGGGTAATCAGGCGGCTGCAGGAACCCCAACACATGTCGCCCAGGAATTTACTGCTCCATCCATAGAAGCCCCCTACTTGGGAAGGAGGTTGGCCTCTTGCTGTATCTGTTGCCTGGTCCTATTTACCCTGTGGCTCTGGGCCTACAAAAGCACAGAGTGGCAGGAGCAGGACCTTTTTTATTTTAAATCTCCTTCATTTATTTCCTATAGCCTGCTTGGAACCACCTGTTCCATGAGTTCCAGTCAAAGGTCACAATTGCACCAGGGACAAGCTAACTGTTCAGGTTGCCCCTTCCTAGGGATTGAAATCAATGCAACTGAAAATAGTTAGCTAAGAGGAGACTCAAGTCTCAGGGAAAAAGTCTGCTATGAATAGTCAATGGAGGAACTCGAGGCTTCAAAGATCATCTAAAAAGACCCATCTAATATTTTACCTTTGTAAACATGGATTGATCAAACAGAACAAACATGTGACACTTTCAGCTCCTTGTTCTTCCTTTATTTAAAAAAAAAAAAACAACATATATTCTACCCTGGCTGGTGTGGCTCAGTGGATTGAGCGCTGGGCTGCAAACCAAAGAGTCACCAGTTCAGTTTCCAGTTAAGGTACATGCCTGGGTTAGGGGCCAGGTCCCCAGCAGGGGGTGGGCAAGGGGCAACCACATATTGATGTTTCTCTCCCTTTCTTTCTCCCTTCACCCTCTAAAAACTAAATAAAGAAAATCTTTTAAAAAATAAAATAAAAATAAAAAATTCTCTCCCTTACCCCACCCACCTCCACTCCCACCCCCAACCCCCAATCAACATGTAAATAGAAATTCCTTGGATATGGTGATGTGTAGCAAATGTATATGTTAAGATTCATGCAATATGTTTACATAAAAATGCTATAATAATATTTAGCTAAGAGGTTTATAATAAATAACCCTGAAAAGTATCTTAAGACAGTTGTACACTACATGTACTATCTGTCACTTTTGACACCATGGAGTAGTCTAGTGAGGTCTCCAATAACTGTAATTTATGATAATAAGATGGACATGATAATAAGATGGACATGATAATGTGTATGTATCCATTTGTCACTTCTGATTAAATATGTACATAAGTACATATTTGTTCCAGAGACATGAAGAACTCGATGTACCCTCCATAAGCTCTTGAAACCAAGGCAGTCATAGCTGATGCTACATGATATCACTCGTACCTGCCTGAAACCAGGTACATCAAATGGGAATCACTGCAACCTGTGGGTGGGTGTGTTGTGTTTACGAAGGATAATGTTGAGATGAACAGTCACGATGTACAGGGAGGCCAGAGAGCCGGCAATAACCTGGTAACCCTGAAGTAAGGAGAAGCTTTAAGTGTAAGAATCTGCTAGAAGGTATAAAGTAGCCAAAACAGGCACCCAGAAAAAAGCTAAAACCCTATGAGTGAGATCAAGAAAGCAGTTCAGAACAATTCCTTCTCCAGGGGTTCCCTCTTCTAGTTCCAGGCCACATGTATCCTTTCAATAGTCCCCCCACTGCTTGGGTTGCTAGAGCAGTTCTCTTTCAAGCAACTCAAACATGCCTAAATAAATATTCACAGAAAGGAAGGAACGAAGGAAGGAAGGGAGGGAAGGAGGGAGGGAGGGAGGGAGGGGCAAGAAGTACCAATTTGTGTTTTATTTCGGAAAGAGCCTTAATTTTGAAAACTACTGACTTTACAGCATTCAAATAATCTACCTAAATATAATTTTATGTATGTTTGTATATGCATTTGTGATGGTTTTAAAAGAAAAAAAATGGTGCTAGATGAAACAAAAATACGGGCTGTGATGCTTATTGGTATTTTCAATTTTTCAAAATAAAATTACCTCTGGGCTTCGACCATGCATTTTTCAAGCATGGATAATTTAAATCTAAAAGAGATTATTTCAGAAGGCTTTGAACAACTGAAAGAAATGGCTTATAATGAAAATTACTTTCTCCTAACACAACATTGTATTGTAATATAGAATTCTTACATGCTGAAATGTAGATTTGTTTTCACCATAGATTTTAGCAGTCTCAGCATACAATTTTTTTTATTTTTCAATTGAGAACTTTTACATTTTTACTTAGAGGAAGCACCTTACAGCTCTTCTTTGGCATATCTGAATTTTCAGCATCATTGCTCTTGAACCCAAGCGCTGTGGTACCACTACAGTGGATCCGACAACCCATGTGGCCACCGAGTGACTAACGGGCAGGGGACATACACAGTGTGGATATACCAGGCAAAGGATTGAGTAACATTCCGGGCAGGACAGAGCGGGATGGCTAGAGACTCTATCATGTGACACAGAACAGCATACAATTTAAACATTATGAATTGTTTATTTCTGGAATTTAAGATCACCTTGAGAGCAGGTGACTGAAACCTTAGAAAGCAAAGATTTAGATGAGTGGGGGACTGCTATATATACATACAAGGGAATGTCACTCAGCCTTAAACAACATGGAGGACTTTGAAGATATTATGCTAAGTGAAATAAGCCAGTTACAAAAAAAAAAAAAATACTGTAGGATTTCATTTCTATGAGATACCAAGAGCAGTCAAATTCATAGAGACAAAAAAGTAAAATGGTAGTTGCCGGTGGCTGGGAGAAGGGAAAAAATGGTAAGTTATGTTCAATTGCAGAAAGTTTCAGTTTTGCAATATGAAAAGAATCTGGAGATGGATGGCGGTGATGGTTACACAATATAAATGTATTGAATACCACTGCTCTGTGCACTTAAAAATGGTTAAAATAGCAAATCTATGCTATCTGCATTTTATCACAATAAAAATGTTCTAATTAGCCCTGGCTGGGGTGGCTCAGTGGATTGAGTGCCAGCCTGAGAACCAAAGGGTCACTGGTTTGATTCCCAGTCTAGGGCACATGCCTGGGATGAGGACCAGGTCCCCAGCTGCGGGTACATGAGAGGCAACCACACATTAATGTTTCTCTCCCACTTTCTCTTCATTCCTACCCCTCTCTCTAAGGAAATAAGTAAATAAAATATTTTTAAAATATTTTTTAATTTAAAAAATAAAAATACTGCATGAACTAATAAATAATTCAGCAGTTACAAAATAAAGATCAACGTATAAAAGAGAAAAGTACTATACCTCAAAATTAAGTACAAAATAAAATAGAAAATAAGAAAACATAATAGCAACAAAAACAATAATGTTTTTTAGAAATTATCCTAATAAAAGGTAAAAATGACCTCTATAGATAAAAAGTTTAAACTCTTTTAAGTATATGAAATGAGCAGAACTAAATAAATATAAAATACAATAATATTATAAATATATTAAATCTGAAAATAATTTTCTTGAATTTATGCAATGCTAATAAGGATGCCAGTAGGAATATATTTGTAAAATTGACAAACTGTTCATAACATTACATGGAAGAATAAAGGTTCATAAATAGTTGTCAATTTTTATTTTGCTTTGTAGTTTTATAAATTTTTCCCACAATGAAAATATTGTTATTATTTTTTCTAAATTTATAAATAAAACATGCTCACTGTAAAAAAAATTAAAACAATATACAAAAATGTAAAAGAGTTATCTTAAATTTCAATACTGTGCCATAACTACCTTTAATGCTCTGTACCATCCATTGTGGCTTTACTTATGCATATATACACACACTTAATTTTATACGGATAAGATCACATTATACATTCTTTCCTCATCATCCATATTTTTTCTCTCTCATCCCCAATTGCATGTAGCCATGCTAACGTTATTTTTTCCATATTCATATATTATACACACATGTAATATATTATTCTAATCCACTCACATGGCTGTAGAATATTATGTACTGTTTGAATCATAGTTAAGTTATATTCATTCAGCCATATTTTTTACTCTTACTTTTTGGAAAATATAAACAATGCTTTAATAAAGGTCCTTGTTAAGTCATAGATTTATTCAAAGTTGTACTTTTCCAAATTTATACTTTTATTTTCATAATAGCAAGATCTCTGGGAATGGAAGTATTGAGTAGAGGAGATTATATATATTTAATTTCCATAGATATTGCTATATTCCTTTCCCAAAATGCTATACATGTTAACATTCCTGCCACCAATATGTATCATACTATTCTTTTCTCTTTATCCCTATTCAATGCATATGAAGTTTATGTCATTATTTCTTTAATGTGGACTTACCTTCTTTTGAATTTGTGCATCTTTTCACATTTGCTAGCTATTTAAATTTGTTCTTTTCTGAATTGCCTCTTCTATTTTCACTTTTAATTTAGTTGTACATCTTTGAATAATATAGAAATTAATACTTTGTCAAAATTACAAATGTGTTTTTCTTGTTTCATCATTGACTATTGATCTTTATGGAATGTTTTGTCATATGAGAGTTTTAAATTTTTATATAGTCAGTTATTTCTGTCACCCATTTTATAACCACTGGATTTCCATTTGCTAGGAAGATCTCAGTTATCTGTGTGTTAGGTTTTTATTGCCATAGATTTTCAGCAAAGCTTTATTTATTATTATTCCTAAGCCCTTATTTATCTGGAATTGTTTTAATAGAGCATATCTTTATTTTTTATGAATAGCTAGCTGTTCACTAGATCAGTTTGGAAAGAAAACAAAAACAAAAACAAAGACAGGGACTGGACCTTACAGATATTAAGGCATGGCACAAGCCACAACAATTGAAAAGTGCATAGAGATACAAAGTCAGACAGTTCAATTAAACAGAACAGAGTGTTCAAAATAGGTCAATATTTATGTGAGTTACTCTATTATAAAGTTGACACCAAAAATAACTGAAAAAGATGAAAGATGGTAGACGGTCTTGACGAAATTAGTTTACATGGAGAAAGGCAAAGTGAAAAACAAAGGTTTATTTCAAATAGACTAAAAACTTGAATATGAAAGTTGAAATGATTAAGCAAATAGAATAAAAAGTAGAGAAATATCTTGGTGATCAAGGAGAAAATATGTGTGTGCATACATACACACACACACATGTGTATATGTGTATGTTTATAAAAAGTTGGAGAATACCAAGTTTGGAAGAAAATATGGACAAATAAAACCTTTTATACAGAACTGATGGAGTGGTAAATGGTAAGATCTTTCTGGAAGGCAATTTGTACTTAGTGAAATTATGAATTTTCATATCTTAATCTCACTATAATAGGACTATCTCAGAGAAACCCTTGAAAGACCTACGAAAACCATATACAAGCAAGCAATTTGCTAGTGATTGTGGGATTTGGAGTTGCTTTGTGCATTTATCACTAGAGGGATAAATACAATAATAATGGTGCATATAATGAAATGCTGTAAAGCAGTTAAGGAGAATATAGTAGATAAGCAAGGGCCAATGGGGAGCACCCTTAAAAGCATGAAGTTGCATGAAAACACTTGAAGAAAAAAACAGAATGAGATCAGTAGCGTAATACCAGTCACAAACTGTTTAATATATATATTTACAGGTATCTCCTGCTTTTTGAAAATTTGCTTTAAACCACTTCACTTTTACAAAAGTGCCTGTTTTCATCAGCTGAAAGGAATCTTAAGAAGAATTTCACATTTATGAAAAAAAGTGAACATAGCATTCAGCGCTTGTTTTGCTGTGAGCCATTACAGAGCCAGCGCACATGGTAAGTGAAGCTATTTGTGTTTATCATAGCATTCCTGCTTTTACTATATGTTAGTGGTATTGTAGGAGTTGCATGTTGTTTGGTATGGTTTGATACATTATTTTAGGGGTCTAGGAACACTCAAAATTTTTTCCACATAAATTAATAGTAATTGCTTCTTTACTTTATGCCATTTTGGCTTATAAAAGGCTTCACAGGAATGCTCTACTCTTGGGTAGTGCATGAAGCCTATAGATATTATGAATATGTACATGTGTATGCACACATGCCAGAAAAATCTACCTATTTTACATACACAAAAACATGTATTGAAAGTACTAGAATCGGGGTCTAGGGGTGATAAAAATGGAGAATAGATATAAGTAGAAAATAAAGTAAAACAAAAAAAGGCATCTGGCTTAGAAGAATGGGACAGTGTACTGTATGTATACTGAGATGTATAGTTAATTCAATTATGTAACTTAAATAGACAACACTAACAAAAAATAAATGAAAATAAAAGATCTATACACCCCCTCACTTTTTGCCTTTGGAAAATGAGACCCTGAGAGATTAAGGTCCCTATCCAGGTCATAGAGCTATTCCGGTCATAGAGGGGCCATAGCAAAGCAAACCCAGAAATATAGGCCACCTTACCTCCTTATACCCTTTACATGAGCTTTCAGCAATGCATATATAAATGAAGCATAAAAATTTTCAAGGGGTCCAATATGCTATAAAATGTACCTATTACATTTTAAGAAATGAACTTCACTGTGTTTTTGGTGGGACTGCCACTCCCAGGAACCTCTTCACAGCCGCCACCACCAGCAAGATGAGCATCTGATCCAAACTAATCTACTTATACCTTCACCTGAGGAATTAAATCTTGCGCAGAGCACAGAAACTAATGTGGGTGATTGCCCCGGCCAAAGCAAAGATCCCTGAACTTTTGTTCTGTAGATGAGAGCAGGTGTTTCTTGTCTTTCTCAAAGTCTGCTGGTTCAGCTCTTTCTTGGATTGTGTGGGATACCTGGCTCCCCCTAAAATATTTTATTGATTAAAGTAGTCCATGTTGTTTTCTGCTAGCCTGTCAAGAAGTAATATGCTAATTACAATAAACTGTATACAATAAAGACTTTTAATGGCACTTTGGTATGTGAATGGGCCATGGAAAAGGTTGATCTGGAGGGCCTATGTTTCCATGAAAGTATGACTCTTTTTAATGGTGGAGGCGCTCTCATTCTGTAGCAAAGAGGGAAATTCAAATCCATTCCACTGCTCAGTCATTCCAAAGGAGACATCAGTATTTTAATGTTTGGAGGCATTCTGAATGTGAAGAGTCCTAGGATCATGTGAGCATCAACCCCTCTGGCACCATCCTTCCTTTGCTCTCTGCTTCACTACCACCTCTTCTTTCCCAACTCCCTCCTCATTGGAAGGAAAATATATAATCACAATAGAGAGCCTGGTGGTAGTATGTAGACAGAGGGGGCAATGTTTATTGGATGACTGTGTATGTCCTCAGGAATTTTTTAATACATTCTCTTTCTTTCACTATTGAATCAATATCCTGTGGAATCTGCTGTAGAATTAATAAAGCAGTGAATAAATACATTAAGTAAATGTTTAACATAGCTACATAGAACTTGAATCAATAACAGCTTAAATGCATATGCTGCTTATTTTCCATGCTTATTCTTTCAAAATATTTCACATATTATCTTACTTAGTCCACGACATGCCTGTAAGATAGCTAGATAACCTTTGGTATGCAGCACCTTTTCCCTGGATGTCTAGAACATTTTGTGTACTTTCTTATTCTTCTCCCTTAAATTCTAATAAGGCAGTGAGAAGACAAGGACTAGACTCCCTGCTTTACAGTGATGGGAGTGGATGCTCAAAAGAAAAATGATTTGCCTGCTCCAAATTATAATTTTTCCTCAGTGGATAGGGTGGTACCCAAAGTACCTGCCATAAAAATCACCACAAGGAAATGAGAAATAAGATGCGTAGATAGAAAGGAACAAAGAGGGAATGAGAGGAAAGGAAGGGTGATCCCAGCCCAGCTTTCACCTGCTCTCCCATCCGAGTTCTCCCACCACAGTTTCAGAGTGCAGGGCAGCCGCTGCCATTTCTCACCTCGCTCTTACTCTGCTATGAAAGTAAAATGATGGTCAATGTGGCAGTGCCAGGACAGAGGAGCAGATGGCTCCGTCCGTATCTGTGACTCTGTGCACTCTTTAGCAGTCACCTCTGGCTCTCCTCTTCTCAGAATTTAGAGGGTGTACATTTCACATGTTAAATCTTCATCTGAAATTTGTGATTTCTGACAAGAATTTGGAAAGAAAAAGACAAAATTTATGAGGCAAACAGGATTCCTTTCAGTGTGTGGCCCAATCTCTGGGTTCAAGTGATAGGATATCAAGGGCAAATGAAGAGAGAACTGGAAATATGTTTTTATTTTATCTTAAATGACAAGAGTTTCAAAGTTAAATTATTTGCCCAGGTGTAGTGCACAGCTCATCTGAGGTATCTGGAAGTGTGTTCTCTCTCTACTTTCTTTGCTCCTTTCCAAACACCTTACTGGCACCTACGTTTTGGGCAATAAGAAGGATATGAGTTTGAGTGTCTTTTAAAATCATTTTGCTAATGTTTAAGGGTGAGGGAAAAGTTATAAACAAAACAAAACCTCAGTGTTTCAAGTAAGTAATTAAACTACCTTCACAGAACAAGCTGGTAAAATCCTCTTGGAAGCTAAGTTTCTAGGAGAAGTCAGTCCATTTTACCTCCTTCTCCTCCCTTCTTCTCATGCTGGATAAATATAGAAAGGAATGAGGGTGGGGGAAGAGAATAATGCCAGAGGGACAAAGCTATTGTGCAATTGTCCTGAAAGGAAAATCAGCCCCTGATTTTAGGTTTGTTTTGTGCAGTGAAAGGCAGGAGAGGCTGAGCCTACCTTTCCACCCTGTAAATGATGTCCAGCCTCTGATATGGTTTGCCTGTTGACCATGGCTTGTCAATGCATGAGTGAAATATTTGAAACCATGGGTGCCCTTAGTTGAAGCAACAAATACTAGCTACTATGTTAAGATAACTGTTATGATCTTTTCTTTCATCAAAATATGAAGATTTTTCAGAGGACACTGGAGCCCAGAATATCACTCTTGTGACAAAACAAAGCCTATATATCCTTTAAACTACTTCTCTTATCTTACCAACAGTTAACTCAAACCATGAAGAAAATTTTGTATGAACTTTCTTCTCATAGTCTTCACAAAGAGGAACTAATGATTTAGAGATTTTTATAAAGTACTTTTGAATTAATATATGACCAAATGAATTTATATGACTTCTTTATCTTTACACTAACAAATATCCTAGCAAGGCAACAGTAAGAGAGGTGGCCACCCATAAGAAAAGCAAAACAAATTCTGTGTGGATCTGGAAAAACACTTTAGAATGAGAAAAATAGTCACTTGTCAAATGTAATATGGATGTCATTTTGGTGACTCACTACTACAGAAACACGTCACATAGAATAGTTTGTGCTAGAACAGGAAGCCTCTCTAAATAAAAATGGAACCATAAAGAGCATTTCCTTGTAGTTAGCTGGTGTGTCTTTAAATGCATTTCTACTTGATTTTTGTCTATAGAGAAAGGAGGACATTTTTAACTTAACAACCAAGCAACAAATGTGCTATTAGTAGTTAATAAAACCTCATTTGTGTGGAATTTTGGATCAGAAATTCAACTGATATTAGAGAAATTTGAAAACTCTACCATTTTTGAGAAAACTAGGTTTCAACTACATAAAGCGTGTTGTTGTTGCTGTACTCAAATCACTTCAGATCCCTTCTGCCATGTCTGTGTTACCCCCACTCTCACCCCACACCCTCCGCTTTCAATTTCAGTGACCAGAGCCCCAGAATCTCCCCAGAGCCCTGTCTCTGGCTCTTGGAAGCTCTGCCCTGCCTACTACCTGCAGTAGAAGGAAGCTCTGAAAGTGTATCCCCCTTGCCGTCCCCTCGTCTCCGCCATCACCACAACCTTTTTTAGCAATTGATGAGCTGATGTGGGACTAGATAGCCCCATTTCTTGCCTAAGGTGTGACACTCAGAAGTGAACGAATATGGCAGAGCTTCTCTTTGGGTTCAAGCAGAGGCTAAAAAGGACAATAACCTAAAATCTCCCTTTTCCTTGACCTGGTGCTTCCCTGCCCAGCTCCCCACTCCTAGAAGCATATGTGTATACTTTTTGCAATGGTTTGACTTATAACTGTATTTAACTTTATGACGGTGTGAATACACACTCAATTAAAACCATGCTTCGAATTTTCAGTTTTGATCTTCTTCCCAGCTGGTGATACATAGTGCAATACTCTCTTGTGATGCTGGGCAGTGGCAGTGAGATGATTTTTTCCCAATGTAGGCTAATATAAGTGTTCTGAGCACTCTTGAGGTAGCTAGGCTAAGTTATGATGTTCAGTATGTTAGGTGTATGAAATATATCTTTGACTTATGATATTTTCAACTTATGATGGGTTCATTAGGACATAACCCCATCATAAGTAGAGGAGCATGTATGTAATTTTCTAACAGAATTTTCTCTGATTGGTTTATATTAACCAACTAAAATTACACAGTCTACTAATTACCTTCCAAACCTCTCCTTCAAAGAGAATATAAAACTAAACATCATCCTATTAAATGTGAAAAACAAATTGAAATTTAAAGAGTACAAAAATATCTTCTGGTCAAGATAGAGGAGTAGGTAATCATGCTTTGCCTCCTCTGTAAACTACAAAAAGAATTACAACTAGACCTCAAAACAATTAACTCCAAGGAATGTCAGAAAATCAAGGTGTATGGAACTTGACAACCAAGGATTTAAAGAAGCACATTCATCCAGATAGATAAGAAGGGCAGAGACACAAAGACAGGTAGCGGGGCATGGAGACAAGGTGTGGCCAGAGAGACAGTGGTGGCAGAATGAAAGGTCCCACATTCATGTGTGATGGACAAAAATCAGAGGGGTAGCTTGGAGCAAGTGATCCCAGCCCCAGGCCAGACAGCACAGCCCAGGATTCCAGTGCCAGGAAGATAAATCCCATAACTTCTGGTTGTAAAAACCAGTGGGGGTTGGGGTGGTGGAAGAAACTGTCAAATTTTCAGGAAAGGGCCCGCATGGACTTAAAAGGTACACAGACCACCACCTATGGGATTTAGCACTAGGACAACAGCTGGAAGGGTGCCAGTCACACAGGGTGAGGTGCTGGGCAAACCTCCAGAAGCCAAGCAGTAGCATTGTCCCTTCTCTGAGCCCTCTCCCAACACAGAGCCACAAAGCAGTGAAGTGGGTTGCCCCACCCTGGCAATTACCTAAGGGTCTGCTTCACACAATCTACAGGTGCCTTTTCTACAATAAGCTACAGTACTAAGACTGAGTCAAAGCAGCTCTACTTAGTACACATAAACAAACACAAGGAGGCTACAAAATTGAAGAGACAAAAAATGTGGCCCAACTGAAAGAGCAGAACAAAACCCCAGAAAGAGAACTAAATGAAATGGAGATAACCAACCTATAAGATTCAGAGTTCAAAACACTGGTGATCAAGATGTTCAAAGGACTCATTGAATACAGCAACAAAATTGAAAAACTGAGAAAGAAATGAAGGTTACACAAACTAAAATAAAGAAAAATCTACAGGGAACCAACATTGAAGGGATAGAAGCCAGGATTCAAACCAATGACTTGGAAATAAGGGTGAAATAAGCATCCAACCAGAACAGCAAGAAGGAAAAAGAATTTTTAAAAAATGAGAATAGTATAAGGTGCCTCTGGGACATCTCCAAATGCACCATCACCCAAATCATAGGGATGCCAGGAGAAGAGGAAGAGCAAGAAATTGAAAACTTATCTGAAAAAATAATGAAAGAAAACTTCCCTAATTTGGTGAAGGAAATATACATACAAGTTAGACATGAAGAGAACCACACCAAGACACATCATAACTAAAATGCCAAAGGTTAAAGATAAAGGGAGAATCCTGAAAACAGCAAGAGAAAAGCAGATAGTTACCTACAAAAGAGTTTCCATAAGACTATCAGCTGATTTCTCAAAAAAAAAAAAAACACTGCAGGCAAGAAGGGACTGGCAAGAAGTATTTGAAGTGATTAAAAGCAAGAACCTATAACCTAGATTACTCTATCTAGCAAAGCTATCATTTAGAATTGAAGGGCAAATAAAGTGCTTCCCAGACAAGGTAAAGCTAAAGGAGTTCATCATCACCAAGCCATTATTACATTGAATGTTAAAGGGACTTATTTAAGGAAAAGAAGAAGATCAAAACTATGAACATTAAAATGGCAATAAAGTCACAGCTACCAATAACTGAATCTAAAACAAACAAACAAACAAACTAAGCAAACAATGAGAACAGGAACAAAATCATAGATATGGAGATCATTTGGAGGGTTATTGGCTGGGAAGGGGAATGGGGAGAATGGGAGAAACGGTGCAGGGATTAAGAAGTATAATTGGTAGGCAAAAAATAGACAGGAGGATGTCAAGAATAATATAGGAAATGGAGAAGCCAAAGAACTTATATGCATGACCCATGGACATGATCTAAGTTGGGGGGATTGCTGGAGGGAAGCAGGGTAACGGGCAGAGGAGGGCAAAAGGGGGAAAATTGGGCCAGCTATAATAGCATAATCAATAAAATATATATTTTTAAAACAGTACAAAATAATGGATATTTAAAAATAATATTTAGGTTTCTAACAGTTTTGAAAATTCTTTAATGAAAAAATGTAAGTCAAAATCCTTTCAAGTGATGTATTTTTTTAAATGACCTATAAAGTATTTATTAGGACCCTTGAAAGAGATTTGGCTATTTTCAAATTAATATAGCAATTGGTCAGCTAATAGGATTTAATTTTGATAGAGGACAAGCTATGAAAATATCAGAAAGTCATGATAAATCAGGAGCAATTTAAAAATGAGTAGTAAATGTTTTTTGATCCACTTCCAACTCATTAACATCTTCCTGAATGCAACCTAAATCCTTGCCTCAGAACCTTAATAGCCTTTAAGGGAAAATTGAATTAACTTTTGAATTTAACTTGTAAAGGTCAAGAGAAGCATAGTGCTGATGACATAGGAAATTAAGTATGTGCTAATTCATTGTTCATTGTTTAATGCATAATATATTATTTAAAAATGATAAGGGAAACCTTTATCATACAGAATAATGCTAATTTTTAACTAGAAAAATGTGATTATGTTCTTTTTAGATTAATTATCTCTTCATTCCCTGAAAACTAGAGAAATGTTCATATATAACATGGGTTACATTTTGAGTAATAGATAATGCCATGTATAAGCAAGAGTAAATTGAAGGACAGAAGTTGCATTTGCCCTTCAAGGAGAATTCAAAATGTACCCCTATTTAATCATTTCACAAATATTTACCGAGCACCTAATATGTTTCAGGTACATATATGGTCCCTGCCCCCATGGAACTTAGCCTAGAAGTGTTCCTTCTTAGGTTCTTGTCCTTCTTGACATCCTTGCAGTATTTAGCATTGTTGACCAATCTATTCCTCTTGAAATTATTTTCTCTCAAAAGTCCATGGAGAAGAAAATCTAAACCTCTAAAATATTTTTCCCTCACTTTAAAATCCTCACAGTCCCTTGTTAATTATAACAGAAATCCAAATTTCTCAATCTGGTAGATAATGCTCTCCCAATCTCATCTCAATATGCCTTTTAAGGTTTACCTCCATCCATCCCTATCACACATCATTATTGTTCCTGGAAATCACAGGTTCTGTCCAGTCTCTGTGTTTTTGTCCAGGTAGCTCTCTGCCTGTGATGCATTTCTACATCACTTCATATCTGACTCATCAATATACCTGAGAGCATCTGAAAAATAAGTGCTGACTTTTATTCATTTTTGTACCTTCAGAACATAAGTCATGTGCTTGTACTCTCATGGGTGTCCCACTTATGTTAAATTCAAAGTCCTTTGCAATGTGGTTCTCACTTTCCTTTTCTGCATTTTCCTGAGCCTTTCACCTAATTCAGCCAATTTTCTAGTCACATAAACTATCCAATACGACTGAACATACCATTCTCTTCCATGTTTCAGTCTCCTTGTTAAAATCCCGTTCATACTCCAAAAAGCTTCCCCAAAAGGAAAAATGTCACTCCAATGCTTCCTAAGTACTTGTCTACACACCCAACCATCAATATAGAGTGTGTTCTTCCCTAGGGAAAAGGGAGAGAGAATGGAGGCCATGAGCCTGCCAAATACATTGATCAGTGAGTCATGCCATCAGCCAACCAAGTAAATAGAAGGGCATCAGAGTCAAGATTAAAAGGAAAAAAAGGCTCTGTCTCAGAGCCAGAAAGGTGACAGGTGAGAGGTGAAAAGGAATCCCTTTGAACAGCTCTATTAACAGAAGTCAGGGTGGTAGGGTCCAATCAAGGAATGTAAAGAGGAGGTGCTTTGAGAGAAAAGCACTTCAGCTGTGATACCATCATAGGTAAAAGCCATAAAATGAATGGACTATATGGGTAAACTGGACATTGATGGGGCCATTCCTACATACTATATTTTAGAATCACAGTTATTTTTGGCTTCTATTATTTAGTTGTTTAGATAAGATCATGTGTTCAGGGAGAATCTTATTACTCAAAGACATTTTGCAAAAATTCTACTAATAAAGAATGAATGCCAGCAGTTTAATTCTGAATAGACTCGCCTCTTTAGCTGACACATTTAGTTATTCCCTCTTTACCATGCACCCTCTGCGGGGCGCTGTCCTGGGTGCTGGAGGGCACAGCAGCGAAATGAACAGACAGAAATGTCTGCCATCAGATATTTTACAGTGATTTGAGATTCAAATGCAAATAAATGAATGTCCCAAAATGTTTCCTTTTTATAAAGTGGCAATCCTGAACTCTTTTATTTCATGGAACATTTATAAATAAGTAGGATCAAGGATGCCACAAATAGCTACAATATTATGTATCTTTAAAGAGAAAAATATGGATTTACAGATTGATCAATAAGTTGTCCTTTTAAAGGGATACCAGGCAGATGTGACTTGTACTATTTTTATTTTGCCTTATAGTGTTTTTTGTTTGTTTGTTTTGGCTTGAACCACTTAAAGCTATTGTATGAAGCACAAAGATAAAAGAGTGGATGCAAGAAACATAAAGTATATACCATGATAAGCACAGTTTTTCCCTGCCACTACACAAAGTCACTCCTGTTTGAATAAAGAGCTGAAACTTGTCTTTGAATGAGTTTTATAGTATGTAAGTAATGTCTACCTCATCACATAGGTTCCAAATATTGTCCACTGACTATATATCTGGAGACTTCTCTAAGTCTGCTGAGAGTTCTGATTTCAGGAAATAAAAACATGATACACAGGTTCCTCCTGAAGCCTTGGAGGAAATTATTTCACACACAATTAGAGGAAAGATACAATACTCCAGAGAAAAGAAAATGCCAAGATGTCAAAATCTCCTTAAAATACAACCCTATGAACAAAGCCCAGCTATGCTGAATGGATTAAGAGTATTTTAGTATGACTCCAGCTGCTAATAGATGTTTTTCTCTAAAATAGATAAACATCTATTCAGTCTGTAAAATAGGTATTCAATAAAAGAATTTTATTTATAAGACACTAATAATATAAAAATATAATCAAAACACTAATCTATAAATGGGAACAAAATTTAATAAAGGTTGGTTCATTTTGACTCCACTAATTCAGAATCTGAAATAATTTCATGTAAAGGTTACCTTTCTGGTGATTTGGGGTGAAATTACCCCAATGTTTTCAAACATTAACGTTCATAGGAATCCTTTGGGGATATTATAAAATGCAAATTCCAATGCAGTAGCTCTGGATGGAATACAGAGAGCCTGCATTGTTCCTTGTCGATAGTTACGCCACCAGTGGGCAAGTGTGCTTCGAGTAGCAAGGATCTGAGTAAATGGTCAGAAACGAGGTTGCGAAGAAGTATAAACCAACCAAAACCACACTTTCACAATATCCTTGGGGAAAAGGACTACCTACAAATGAGTCTTTAGTGTCATTAAAACAGTTGTGGTAGGAGTTCCACTTGGCAATATGTTGTAAACAGCTAATTGGAGTTCATTCACATTGCAAAACAAATGAAGACAAAGGTTTTCTTTCAAAATACTGTACCTCGCCAAATTTTCATTCTAGTTTCATTCATTTGTAGCATCTTCAAATGTTCAAATGAACATGTGGGACATGGACACTAAAAGCAGAAAAGAATGCTATCGTTATCCATCTTTAATTCTTCTTGAGTTCATTTTGTCATCAGGTTTGAGATCTCCCCCTATTTACTTACTTCCTTGGTTACTCAAGAAAAACAAACAAACAAACAAAAAAACGCTGTTGAGAGCAAGTCCTAAAGAAACTAATTGAGAACAGATCCTAAGATATAACTCCCCATTCCACCCCCATCCTTAAGATAAGTAACAGATAAGATTTTCTTAAAGGTAAATGTTATTGTATAACATTCACTATAAATAATTATGCTTTAGAAGCTTGAAAGTAGCATTTGTTTGTCACTACCATGGCTGACCATTAGCTGAGTTTGTCCGAAAAAGGAAGCGAGGAGGGGTGGAGAAGGAGGGAGAGTCTAGTACTGAAGCACAGCTTGCGCTCTCTCTTGGGGATAACTGGGACAGAGACCAGGATTTGTCTGTTTCCCCTTGGGAGACACATCTTCACAGAATGGGAGCTAAATTGAATACCAGATGAAAAGAATCAGATCAGAAGTCAAAAGAAACCTACAGGGCATTAGAGTTTGAGAAATTTAGGTTGGGATGAAAATGGGAGTGGAAAGAAATACCTAGAGATAGAAATTAAGAAGGCAGAGAACCGAGCCTTAAGAAAGCTGGATGGGGCCAGGGGGTGATGGTGGGGGTGGGAAATGGAGACAACTGTACTTGAACAGCAACAACAAAAAAGAAATCTGTAAATATGGATGTACTTCAGAATGTGCTTTTTATGTGGTTTTAGTGAGATTCCCAGGGCTCAGGATGAACCTGAAAAGAAAAATTCCAGACCTAACACTTTACAGGGCTTTTATTCCCAGCCTAGGGACTACAAAGACTTCACTGGATATACAACCCCACTTCCAGCTGGCAGGTATGGGCATTTGCTTGCCTGTGTGGAGGGATGGAGCAGTGAGTCTCCAGCCTCTCCCAGCTCTCTATGTTCCCTGGCTCCAGTTCAAGTCCCAGCTCTTTTGGGAAGGACATAGGAAAACATGTAAAAGTAGATCACACAGAACAGATGACAACTCCTTTAATTTGCCTTAAGTCACATGTTCTAACACCAAAGACCATTATCACATTTGGAAGGATAGAGTCTGTCTCAAATAAATGAAAGTGGAAGCATTCAAGGCTATTGCGGACTGTCCTTGAGTCATGTTCTTCTGGCAAGTGGACCTTCCAAGAACTACGCGCAGATAAGAAAAGAAGGTATTGCTTTGAGCCTATACTTATGTTGGATAAGTCACACTGTCATTGACTCCTCCCATCTTTAGTAAGGGGCATTCTAGACTGATGTTCCTTAAAGAGAAAGAAAAAAATAATAAGTTACCTCAGCCCTTAGCAAGTGAGAGCTGGTGGGTGTTCCTGTAAGTTATTCAGCCTTTTTTCCTCATCACTTCTTACTTGTCAATAGGCGTTCATGTCTACTCACCCTCCACCCTCTCATCAATGATGTAATCCAGATCTTTGTATCTCTTGTTAGTGACACAATATCTGTTGGTGAATTAAAAATGTGGGTCCTATTCATCTCTGAAAAAGACATTCCCTGGAAATGGACTAAAGTAAAATACTTATGTAAGCACAATGTTCTTATAAGTCTCAGTACTTGTTTAATACTTACCAAGTTATTTTGTACTGAAAGCAACACTCGGTCTTTCTCTACAAACACAAATGCAAAAGTCAACCATAAGAACCATACAGAGGCCTCCAGAGGAAGGCTGCAGAAAGGAATGAGAACTCTATCCCCTGGGGCTTTTCCTAGCAGAGGGGTGAAAACAGGGACGGTTTTCTTTGTCCTCTGCCCATCTCACTTTTTCTTGGTCCTTCTCCCCTGATACCACTTCCTCCCATGATAGAACATTCTACCTTTATCTTGATTGCCCCATGCACATCCACACCATTGGAGCAGTCAGTCTGGTAGACCTTCCTCAGGCAGCATCCCACCTACAGGCAGGGCATAGAGCAGCCACGAGGTTGAAACCAATGCAGCTGTCTACAGACAAACTCCCATGAAGCAAACTGTCCTGGCTTCAGCACAGTTTCTGCATTGCTTCTGCATTGCAGGGAGCAGAATGGTGTCTACCCCCAGGCAAGCACTTACGGATCAGAAGTGGCCTTGGTGGGCCTCTTGGTATTAAAATTTTCTGTTCCTTCAACCACGCTGGTTCTGTGCACATGTGCAATTTGTGAAAATTCACAATGTGTACACTTTTCTATACAGATTATATGTCAAGAAAAGATTAAAATATATTGGCCTGACTATGTAGGAGGTTAAAGAGGTTCAGAAAAACTCAAACTATAATCAACCTAATGTGGATATATATTTTTAAAAAACTTATTCCTAAGAAAAATTGGAATGCCATCTGACAATGTTATGAATACATCCCTTGTAAATATTTTTACAAATATTTTACAAAACATACCTTCACTTGCCAGGAAGCATCTTTTAAAAAGGTTTCACCAGGCCAAAGTGGGCTTTCAGTGTCTTGGGCCCGGAAGGTGTCAGTAAGGCAAGGACCTAGAGAACGCGTCTAGCACTGACCTGAGATGAGGGCCAGCATTGCTGATCAGGCCAGCATGATGGTGGCTACTAGCTGATGGAATTACTCAACTAATTTCTCTTGATTGGATTCCCATTCATAACAAGCCATCCATAGGGAAACCAGAGCTTATGTTTATTTCTCTAAATAATGTGTGAATTTTACATAAACCTCTGTGGAGTTCCACCCTTTTTTTCAGCATGAGGACCCTTTCTAATTTAAAAAGGTTTATTAAACACCTATGTAATAACTGTGCAAACAGGATTCATGGCAACTTCCAAGGGGTTGTGGTCCACAAACTAATCCCCCCACGAACCAATTCCCCACAAAAGCCTCTCTAGCAAAGCTGTGAAGTACTGGGACATGCTCACCATGGGGATACATGTTGCTGGATTCCTTTCTCTGGGCCAATCCTAGCAGATTCTGTGGGCAAGTCTTGCTTTATCCATGAATAAGGACATATCTGGCTTCTGAGTGTTAGCTGCAGATAATGGGGTCATATTTAAGCAATGAAAAGAATGTTTTGATATTTCTATCAGAGCAATCTTATTGTTTGTTCTCAGAGAGGTTGTTAGAAACTTCAAATCTCTTGAACAGTCACTATTCTGACAGTGCTTTAAGCTGAAAAATTTGAGCGGGTGTTTTGTATTAGTCTTACATCCCTGGCACTGAACACCCTTCATAATACTTGTCAATTTAATGGGACTTCATAATTTCAAGAAAGAATTATAAATTACTAACAAAGAAAAGTACCTGCCAGTGATTATAAAGGAATACATACTGAAAAGCAATTTTAAATATTTGTAAGTATATAAGGCTTCAAAATTCACCATTGTTTGTTTTCTAAAATTAAAAATATATTTTTCCTCTTCCAAATAAAAATCCTAGGCAGTTATATTACTTAACTCATTTTTCTTTGCCTTAATCTTTCTCCTGCTCCAAAATAAAAATATTGTAGCTTATATATTTCAACAGATATTCCAAATATGAATTTTCCATTCAGAGAAAATCTTGTCTCTTCCCTTTTGGGAGAATATCACAGCATCTAGTTCATGCCCTTAATTGAAACATATCTAACACATCCTGTTATATTAATCATTGGTTCCTCAGCAATTATGAAGAAAATATTCATGGAAACTTTACGTACAGGATTTAGATGTACAGAAGTTTCTGTTTTCTTGTACCTTCTTCTTCTACACTTGTCAAGGGGAAAACAACAACTGCTCTCCCAGAACAACCTTGGGAAAATGTATAAGAGGTCAACATCAGTTTTAGACAGTTGTTAAATCAAAGCCTAGATATAAGTTGAAGTCATCCACATCTGGCGATGAGGAAAAAGCAAGAAAGAAAAATGGCTTATTGCAATTTCTTGAGTTTTATTTCTTCTTTTTACTTTAATGATGGCTGTTAGATGTCACTCTACCCAATGCCTCACTCAGAATAGAACTTGCCCTTGTGACATGGTCCACCAAAGTCAGATTAGAGAAGCAGGGGAAAAGATGAAGCCTGCAATCTCAAATCTTTAAGCAAAAGAGAGCGAGAAGAAAAAAGTACCCTAGCAAATTACAACACTCAAGAAAAAAAAGAAAAAGAAAATATTGCATTCTATTTTACTAAATTATATCAGCTAATTTAAATTATAAAAGCAAAATTATACTTTTGCCTTTTGTCTTTTTGTCCATGGAACATAGTGGTTCTCAAGAAGGAACAATTTTGTCTTCAAGGGACAGTTGGTGATATCTGGAGACATTTTTTTTTTCACAAATTGAGGAAGGGGGTGCTGTGACTGGCATCTAGTAAGTAGAGGCCAGGGATGCTGCTAAATATCCTGCAATATGCAAGATGGCCCCCTCCTGCCCCTGCCCCGCAAAAAAGAATTATCACGTCTATTATCCCTGTCCATACTTCTATCTAGAGAAAACATGGGATACCTGTGGCAGGTCCTGAGAGCCAGATTCACAAAAAGAATCTCAGAGGACATGGAGACATGATGCTCAAATCCCCTTTTAGGAAGAAACTGTTGTCCCAACTGCTGGGAATTCTGTCAGCAAATGGCCTCTAGTCACCAGCTTCAAGGTTTGCCTGTGCTTCAGAGACCCTCCTCAGCCAAGGCCATGCCTTTGCAAGGGTGATGCACATCCAGTGACTGATTGCGGCAAGGATACAAAGGTCTGGCCATTTCAGCCCACCACTGGACAACTTTGATGGAAGCTCCAGCGCTCCCACGGCCTGCCTAGCCATCACCGCAATCCAACTGCTCTCTCTGCCAAACCCTGCTTCCTTCCACAGGTGTTCACCCATGGTAGCCATCCTTCACTCTGACTCCGTATCAGCTCCTGCAGAGCCCAACCTGCAAAAAGGCCCCTTTGGATGGGAAGCCACTGAGAAAAATATTTGGTGGCGTTCAAATAGGTTCTCCTACCTTCCTCACAGGAAATAAGTAGAAGGTGTTGCAGAGCCCACAGGGCCCTTGGGAAGAGCGCTGAGAGAGGAAACCTGTGGAAGCCATTCTTATCCTAAAGCCTGGATGCTGTGCTGTGTAGAACGTTATAAATGCTCCTGAAACACTGAAAATAACTCATTCAAATAAAAAAACACATAATTTTAAAAACTAAAAAACCTCATGACTGACAAAAGGCTTCCTATGAATTGTGAGATTTAAAAACAAACCAAGAAAATAAAAGTACAGCATTGTGTCAGTGAAGAAGAAAAAACAGGCATTGATCAGCACAAGGGAGCTGAGAATCCCAGCTGCCTGAGGTCCCAGACTGCCCCTGCTCACCTCTCACCACCGAGAGTGAGTCACTTCTGACCAGGAATTCACAGCATAAGAGGAGAGTCAACCAAATGTCCTTGCTTTGATTGAATGACAGTTCAAAAACTCTACAGGGGACTCCAGTTAACTTGGATCACAAAAGGGACAGACACGCCCCTCAGTGCCTATGAGAGAGCAAGACCCTGAACCAACAGCCACAAACCATTGCTATTTTGAGCAGTGAGTCATCCCAACATGGTGGTGAAGGATTTCTCTACAGATACCCTGGGCCACCAGAAAGATGAAAAGAGGGTCCTAGAGCAAATTAGGCCTGAAGCATTGCTGGAGGCAAAAATGGCAAAATTGAAAGTATCTTACCTCAGGCACATCATGATAAGGCAGGCTTCTTTACAAAAGACAGTAATCCTGGGAAAGATAGCAGGCAGCAGGAAAGGCGGAAGACCAACTATGAGTTGGACTGACTCCAAACAAGAAGCCCTGGGCTTGAGTCCCCAGGAGCTGAGCGGGGCTGCTGAGGACAGGGCGGCGTGGACACCACTCATCGAAGGGGCACCAGGAGGCGGAGCCGACTCCAGGACACACAGCACAAATACATCCAAGCATGTCTCAACCATGAAATTTTGTATTTCACAAGTGACTTTCATCTCTGATAACTAAAAATTTAAACACATTTGTTGTCAGGAGAAGGTGGGCCACAGAAACTATTTAAAAGTTATATGAAATGGAATAAAGAGTTTGCACATGATGGTGTAAGAAGAACTGCGTTTTATGGGTCATTATAACTTGCATTCTTATAAAAACTGATTTTTCAAACACTGGGTTTTTTTTTTCTATTATTCTATATCTTTGGTTTAGTAGTTAGGCATTTATTTTTGACAGATGACTCCAGGCTTTACAATGCAAAGCACTTCTGAAAGTTGTATCTTAAATGAATCTTCATAAAAATAAGCATAAGAATTTACAATTGTTGGTTTGAAAATATTCAATGTCAGTAAGATATTCAATAAATAATGAGCAGGTAAAGATGAGAAGAAATACACGTGAATGTTTACTAAGCAGTGTCAAACATGCAAAGCAGAGAACAGTAGAAACCTTCTGCAGTGCTGTTCCCTGTACCCTTCTGCATAGAAAATCTGGCAAATAAGCATCAATCTAACACCCAAATGTCCAAAGGCCCTAAGCGGTTTACAGTCAACACAGCCAGAGTTGCAACCATAAACCTAGCATTGTGGGGCTCGAAGTTCAAATAGGCTGATTTTTTTCCGACATGCCTGACCTTTCAGGGTCACAAGCACACAAAGGTAGCCCTGTGGAGACCTGAACTTTCGCAGCCCTGGGAATGAGTGTGGGAGCCCAGATGGAAAGCAAACTAGTCTGAAGAAGATGGACTCCTATCACAGGACCTAGATCCTATTAGAAACAAAGCCTTTGCTAACAATAGAGGGGAACCAGTCTGCCATCCTCTAGGTAATAAAAGGGAAATGTCTCATGAAAAGGAAAGAGAACATGAAGTATAACAGCCTCTGAAAAAGGGAAGCCAGTCAAAAGTTTCCTGTCAGTGTCTGAAAAACGTGGTCTTGTCCCATGAAATCAGGTCTCTACTATTTAGATTATATTAGGGGTGGCAGGGGCGGGGAGGGGTGGAGAGAAAGAGATATCGGCCTAGATGCTGGCTACCTGAAATCTTGCTGTTTCCCAGTTTCTAAGCATGCTTGGTGTTCCTTGGGTAAATGACAAAACAAGCAGAGACTGGCCTCTCATTATGTATTTTTACTTTTCTATATTCTGTTCTTGGTGGTAAAAGTAGAAAGGGATTTAGGAGATGCCATGTTAACATTTGCATTAATTCACACTTTCTTTGGAAGTTTAATCCTATCAGTCAGGAAATGCAAAATTTAAGGTTCTTCCATTTATGTAAATTAGCATGTTTTTAATTGGCTGCATTTTTTTTAAATTTTATTGAATTTATTGGGGTGGCATCGGTTAATACAATTATAGTTTCAGGTGTACAATTCTACAACACATGGTCTATATGTCGTGTCGTGTGTTCACCACCCAGAGTCGTCCCCTTCCATCCCCATTCAGCCCCCCCGTACCCTTCCTACCTCCCCCCACTCCACTTTCTCTCTGGTAAGCACCATACTGTTGTCCATGTCTAAGAGTTTGTTTTTTGTTTAATCCCTTCACCTTTTTTCATCCACTCCCATACCCCTCCCCTCTGGCAACTGTCAGTCTGTTCTCTGTATCTATGAGTCTGTTTATATTGTTTGTTAGTATATTTTGTTCATTAGATTCCACATAGAGGTGAAACCATATGGCACTTGTATCTCTATGGCTTATTTCACTAATTGGCTGCATTTTTAATTAATAAGGAGCAATTATTTATTTTCTCATTTTTAGAAAATAGTAAATTCAGTTTTTCTGTAGCACCTAATTGCCATGTAATTCAGAATTTTGAGCTCAGACTGACTAACATTACCATAGCTCCGTGCAAAAATACTGTTTGGAAGAGTGTACATTTTACACATTCAAAATGACATGCATGCACAATGATCTCATGATTTAAACAATGCTAAATGAAGTTATAGAGTAATTGGAGAGTGCAGATTGGTAAACCAGAAACCTAAAGCTTTTATAAATGCATGAATGTACCCTCCAATTTACCCACATTCCTTACTTCTCCATCTCCTTTGGGGATCTCAATGATCATTATCAGCTCCATCAGAGAATAAACAAGTGAAAAAGAAAAGGCATGAAATTCAAATCAGCATATTGCTTTTTAGTAGACCCTTTGAAAGGTTTGTTGGAGAAAAAGTCAAGACAAGTAGCTAAAATGAGGTTTGGAGAAGATGTTAGATTTCATTTACGCATGCTCTTCTTCACTTTTCCAGCCCGTTAGCACAGATAATTGAAAGTTTGCTTTATTTATCATAGCACACTAAGCAATGCTGTCATTTTAATCAAGGCCACAAAAAAGAAAATAGGATTTTAAATTGCTACAGGAAGGACTATTACAGAAGTAAACTAAATTACTTCAAGGAGACAAAAAAACTAGTTACCTAAAGAAGTTAGGGAATCTTCTTCACCTTGGAAGATTGAGTCAAGTAAACAGCTCCTTCAGTGAAGACCTTCTTGGAGACAAAGAAATTAACCTGCAATTTGTTAAGGTCATGTGCTCTATAGTTTTATATTGCCTTACTTTTTAAATGTGCAAACTATGGATTATTTGCGGGGGGAAGGAAAATTTGGTACAGCTTAATTAATAATGCACAACTCAGAGGTCCCCAATCTTCCCCAAACTGTGATTACACCGTCTGATTGCATTATAAGGTTCACGATATAATGACTATTCTTTACATCCCCAGAGTACTAATAGTGTCCTGCTCCCCCGTACACATGCACAAATTATGAAGGTTCCCAGGTTGGTATCTTCTGGTCTGTGAATCACACACGTTTTGTGCAGGACTCCACACTGGTGACTTCCAGGGAGCCTAACCCACTGATCTTGGCTCCCTTGTGTTCCTTTAACAGTAACTTCTAGAAACTGAATACCTGCAGAAAAGACCCTAGCCCCAGGGTCATGCTCACTGTTTGCACAGTTACTAATGGGAAGTTCTGTTGATTAACCTAGAGTTTAGTGGTTTCTTGAGATATAAAGAAAGATACCCACACCCCCAAGAATAAACAAAATAAAAAAAGAACTGCTTGGGCCCCAACTATTAATTGGTTCAGTAGCTCTTAGTGATTTGGCTCTTCAAATCCATACATACTGTATCTATAGTCAGAGAATTATTCTTCTTACCCCATGAAAACTCTGCTTCAAATCAAGTTGTATAAAGGAGTTCTGGTCAAGATGGCGAAGTAGCTAACACTGCACTCTCCTCCTCCAAAGGCCGCACCAGAATGACAACTAAATTATTGAACAGTCAACCTAGAGAACTACCTGAAGACTAGCCGAACAGAGGTCCAATAAATAAGGATACAAAGAAGCTGCATTGGGACTGAAAAGGATATAAAAACAATTTTAAGAGAAAATCTAAAATCAAGTTGTATTAGAAACTTTAGCTTATGCATATTGGGGTAGAAATATTTAGCCTTAAGCTCACTTGCTTCTCTCACATTCCATTTGCCACATGGTAAACCATTACTGTCCCTATCCAGTTTATAAACTTCCTACAAGAAGTTATGGTGGCTCAACTTAATACCCTTAGCTAACATTCATTGAATACCTATTACTAGTACCTGTTTCATGTGAACACGCAGTGCTTTGTTAGGAAAATTATAAGACACTGTGGGAATACATAGACACATGGCCCAATCTTCAGGGATTAGGAATTAACACCGAAACAGACCTAAAAGGAGATGAGGAGATTATCAGGTAGAAAGGCAAAGTGGGTGCATTTCAGGAAAGGAGGACCTCATATGCAGGAGATTGTGTGCTCCAGGAATGCTACCCGATTCTGCATTGCTGAGGCAGGGGAACAGTGAGACATCACTGGAGAGGTAAGCAGGAGCCAGACCATGAAGGACCTTGGATGTCACCCTGAAGAACTGGAGCTCTGTCTTAAGGAGACTACAGAAAGTCAATACCAGAGAGGTGACATGATCAAGCTTGTGCTTTAGAAAATCATTCTGATAACTGGTTGTAGAAGAGTGAGGCTGGAGCTCCTCAGGGTGTCATGTTGGATTGTAAAGAATGGAGTAATTCCCTGAAGAAGGAAGGATTTGAGCTGTGTCCTGGAATTGGAAAAAGGTTGTTCAGGACTGATGAAACAACATGAACAAGGTTAAGGAGACCGGGAAATGCAAGGACCAAATGTATGAGAAGGAGTGTGGGGCACAATGAGGCTGTAAGAGTAACTGAGTAATCGAGGATGAATTCAGAGATGACTTCCAATCGCAAACTGACTAGTTTTATTCTGATAGCAATGTGGATCTCTTGGAGATTCTTGACATGATCTGGTTTTAAAAAATAATTTAGGCAGTGAAACATGTTATTTTGCACAACTATGTTCACCTGTGAGCTTTTCAAAAGTGAAGATCATTTCTCATTCATATTTGAATTAAGGACCTAACACTGTTTTAATTTGGCAGTGATTATTTATTTATTTATTGGTTGGTTGGTTGGTTAAAAGATAGTTGGATGTATGGGTAGATAGAAGAATGAATGGATAGATGGATGAATAAATAAATGAATCATTGCACCACAAGGATAAATGAGTTTTGGGTGAAATAGTTTATCAGAAAAAATAAAAAACCTGGGAGTCTATAAAATGGGCAGTGAGACCCTCACCATGCCCTGCAGGGGTTATAAATAGAAAATAAATCTTTATCCTTTCTAATCAACTCTACATTTTGGAGCTCAACAACTCTTTTAAGTATATCTCCAAAAGTTCTGCTAGGTAAACTCCCTATTGAGACATTTTTTTCTTCAAGAGTCTTCAAAACCTTGAACTTGCACAGCATTAGGTTCCCATTTACCCTGAGGAATAGGACAAGGGATAGCCCTTCTTTTGGATCATGTGAGATCTGTCTGGAAAAAGTCCTGCCATCATTAATATAACGAGAATAGTTTACATGACATCGATGTAACCTGGCAGCCAAGGAGAGTGGAGTGAAATGTGCATGTGTGCACAATGACAACTTCACTCTGCTAGTCAGTGGGGGCAGTAGATGCCTTGAGTGAGCATGTGTACTGTGTGGCCATCGCATTCAAAAATGACTGAGTGAGTAGAGCAACGAATCTGCATCAAGCTTTGCATTAAGCTTGAACATTCTTCTGTGGAAACTATTTGGATGATTCAGAAAACCGCACCTGTGGGTAACTGGTGATTGACAGCTCCATCACAACAGTACATCCATTCATGCATCACATCTCTGTGTAGTTTTTTGGCAAAACATCAAATCACCCATGTGACTCAGCCCCCCTACAGCCCAGATTGGGCGCCCTGCGACTTCTGGCTTTTCCCAAAGCTAAGATCACCTTTGAAAGGGAGGAGATTTCAGATAGTCAATGAGATTCAGGAAAATACAATGGGGCAGCTGATGGTGATTGGGAAAACTGTGTGAGGTCCCAAGGTACCTACTTTGAAGGGGACTGAGGCATCAGTGTCCTATGTAAAATGTTTCTTGTATCTTCTTCAATAACTATCTCTTTTTCATGGTGCATGGCTAGATACCTTTGGGACAGACCTTGTGTATTAAACCCTGAGTACAGAAATGAAGCCACAGTACCTTTTATAGGGCAATCATGTATTTTTTCCCCCAGAAATCAACCTTTCTTCTCAAACCTAAAATAAAACTCTTAAAGCAGCTCCTTAATTAGAAAGAATAAGTTGTTTTCTTGATTAATTGCACATTGCAGAAAAAAAAAACTATGTAGGAGGTAATAATTTATGATAGCAATTTGAGGTGATTTTGTCATAACTTTCCATGATTTCATATTGTAGATTTTAGAAAACAGTACTTTGTCAAAAAGGGAGGGGGGTAGAGGAAGTAAAATAAATATTTAAGCCCAAAGAGATCATTCCAACAAATGTTCATTCTTAGATCATCTGTTCTTCATTTAATGATATACATTATAAACAACAGCCTCCCTCCAGTTCTCACATGCTGCAGTCTTTAAAATTCAGCAAATGTGTTAGTGCACATATATAATGTATTGTAGTTTGCATTCACAGATAACATTACTAATGGTGTTGTTTGTCATATATATAGATAAGGTTAAAAATCTCAGGGGGAGACTAACAGTCTTGCCATAAGGGCAGATGCATGGGAGGACTGTCCTATTTTTGTAGTTCTAAAGACCATTTTAGAACTAATCATTTCAAATGGCGCTGTCTTTTTGCTCAATGGGTTATTGATGTCTTATCTCCAAAAGAGCTACATGGATATACTCACTGCCAAGTGCGTCTTTTGGCTGCTGCGATACCCAGAATATCTTAACTATATAGCAATTCTTAAAATTGTATTTCAGGACGTTAAATTAACATTTCTTCCTCTGAAACCTGCACTCATCTTCTGCTTCAGTTTTCCAAGTAGCTACTAAAGTTTTTCTATCTTTTAGTTGGGGAGCAATATAATAGCATCAGCCTGAATTAGAAAATATGGGTCCGTATTTAAGGATTTTGTTTTTGTTTTTATATTGTATTTTAAGACTTTTTTTAAACCGTAGCTTTCATTCAAGCAAAATTGAGTGGAAAGTACATATAACCCCTGTCCCCACACATGCATAGCCTCCCCCATTGTTAACATCCCCTACCAGAGTGGGGTACCCAAAGTCCATAGATTACATTCGAGTTTTCTCTTGGGGTTGTACATTCTATGAGTTTGGTCAAATACATATCATGTATCCACTATTACACCATCCTATCATAGATTAGTTTTACAGTTTATAGAAAACCAAAAAGCACGCCAAAAACACAAACACACAGATATACATACAATATTGTAAATTTTTCAAAAAGGTAAATTTTATTCAATTTAAAAAACTAAACCTACTTCTGAAGTCATGTTTTTTCTATTTATTTTTTCAATAAAATATACTTTGCCTTGTGAAATGATAGTGGCGAAGAGTAACACATTGCACCGTAATCATTTCAAACCCAGCTACTCAACTACCCAGTACTCCCCTTCTCGTGTAGGTTTCCCTTCTCCCCGTAGTGGTCCAGTGTCCTCATTATGTCCCCTCACTCTGCGTGTCAAGTCAGGACTCCATTTGCACAAATGAAATTCCTTTATTTCTCATAAAATCCCCATATGCCCTCAAAATAGTAAAAATCTAAAATATACTTTAAATGTCAATTTACAGAGAGCAATGCCAAAACCTACATCAAAATGCAGTTCAAAGTCGTAAAAATGATTGAATAGTTTTAAAAAATCAATCTTTATCTCTAAAACAACAAAGTATGCCCATCACATCCATTGAATTAACAAAAATTAAAAGAGGCAAAATTTGAAAAAATCAAGGACACACATTTCTGGTGGTAGTATCCATTGTTTCCTTCTTCAGGAAGAAAAAATGACAGTATATTCCAAGAGTCATAAAAATATTTATAACTTTTGACTCAATAACCACATTCCCAGGAATTTTAACTAATAAAATTATTTTTAAAAAACAAAGGGAGGAATGCTACATGGGCAACAATGGTTATGGCAAGAATGTTAATATAATCCTGACTTTAAAAAATAAGTGATTCAGCATTCAGAAAATAAGTAAATTATGACATGTTATCTAGGAGGAAATATGAAGTGTATTTTCCCATATTCTGATAGCACACAGACATGTACAATTATACATAAGTATACAATTTCATACAGATATACATATATAAGGAATTTATCTCATTTTTTACCAAAATATAATTTAAAAAAATAGGACCATGAATCAATCCAAACCATTGTAATAATTCACATTTCTACTGGCAAGGTGTTTACTTGCATTTTAATTTTTTTGGCAATTTTATATGTGTGATGTTTCATAGTTACTTTAAAGTTGAGATAAAAATGGGTTAAAAAATATAAAACTAAAAGAAAAAATGTACAATTATATAGCCTAACTATGACAATAATGGATTTACAAAATAAATAAAAATATTTAGATGTATATAGTGAAATAATAGTGTGCTTAATTTTTGGTAATTTTTATAAATAAATGCCAGTTTTGAATTTCTTTTTACATATATACATATATACATAATTTGACATAAATACCTAAATTTAATTCTATATATATACAAATAGATTTTTTTGCGTGTACTCCCTTTTACTTACCTTCCTAATCAACATCTCCAATCCCCTATCACCCATTACAACATTTTCTCCATGTTTAAAACACTACATTGTTCACTTTTTCCCATATTCTTGTAATACAAACTGTACAATTATGTATAGACATACAGTTTTATACAAAGTATATTAAAACTTAATTTTTATGATTTTCTACCAAAATATAATATAAATATGCCCACATCTATATCTTCCATTTCTCATATCACTGTAAGTAAACTTACATAGCTTTAATTCACCCTATTTAATTATTGCTTGCAATGGCACTGTATATATATATATATATATATCTCAAAATTTTTTAAATCAGTTACTCTATTTGTACATTAACCTTGTTTCCATACTTATTGTTTACAACCAATGCTACAATAAATAACTTTTATAAATACCAATTAATTATTAGAACTTTTTTTCCTGACTATGACAGTCTCAGACATAATATCTTTGGTCAAAAGAATATGTGTTTTTAATTTTCATAGACCTTGATAGATTGCATTCCAAACAAGCTATTGTAATAATTTACATTTCAACCAGCAAAGTGTTTACCTGCTTTTTAATTTTTTGGCAGTTTCATATGTGTAAAGTGATGTTTCATTGTTACTATAACGTGAATTTCCTTATTTATAAACTTGAGCACATTGTACTTTTTTGGCCATTTGTATTTGTTTTTCTGAGAATTTCCTGTTTACATTTTTTCAAAAACCAAGTCATAACATATATGTGGTAGAGTGCACAAATATTATGTGTATAGCTGGATGAATTTTTACCTAAGCGTATACTTCCATTGTCAAGATACAAAATATTAGCACCATCTTAAAAGGCATCCTACGCCCCCTTGCAAATAACACACCCTGCTCCCTCACTCGGTCCCCAAAGGGAGTCAATGCTCTGACTTCTGCCACCTCGGCTTAACTTTGATTGTTTCTGAATTTATGTAAACAGTTTATATAACAAGCTATCGTCTACTTTTTTCACTCAATGTAGTATACATAAGATTTAATTATATTTAGAGAAAAGGGATGTTCTTTATTCTTTTCATTACTTTGTATATATACATATATATAAATGTACAATGTAGTTTAAAATTTGGATGTTTTCACTTTGAGGCTATTATGAATAAAGCTGCTAAAATTATTACTTTGTGTATCTTTTGGTGGATATATGCAACGATTTCTCTGGGGTTTATACCATGTCAGGAACTACTTAGTCATAGGATAGATAAGATGTGTAGATACCGCAAAAAAGTTTTCCCAATAGGTTGAACGAATTTACACTCTCACAAAGAATATATATGAATTCTAGTTGCCCAATATCCTATACTATCTGTGGTACTGATTGGCAATATTTTTAATATAACCTTTCTGGTGTGTGTGCGTAATAGGATCTCATTTGGTTTTACTTTGCATTTCTTGATGAGTAATGATATTGGGCTTTTTCTCATGCCCTTGTTGTTTTTTTGAAGCCAGTTCTGTGAAGTGTCTATTCATATCTTTTGTCCATTTTATAATGAGGTTATTTGACCCTTAATTAATGATTTTTAAGGCTCTTTGTACATCCTGAACTCCAGCCTTTGCTAGAAGTATGTATTTTGAATATCTTTTCCCAGTGTGTGCCTTCCATTTTCACTCTTTCGGTGGTCTCTTTTGAAAAGCAAAAGTTGTTAATTTTAATGAAGTTCAATTTATCAATCTTTCATTTTATATTTAGTGCTCTTGTATTTTATTTAATAGAATTGCATATCTGGAGGTAATGGAGATATTCTTCTGTCTTCTTGAAGCTTTATTATTTTGCCTTTTATATTTAGATCTTTGATCCACCTTGAATAAAATCTTTTTGTAGGGAGTCTTCCACTCCATGAAAATAGTAGGTAGGGTAATGACATGGATATAATAATTTATAGTTTTAGTTCGAACATTTCACCTAAAATGTCATATGGTATGCTTGAGTATAATCTTGTTATATTACAGAATTACATGCTTATGATTTTGTAATAAAAGATTTTATAATAAAAAGGGGGTGTTATTTGTGCCAGACCCTGTATTTCACACTGCTAATTTATTTTTAAAAATTCTTATCATTTCTGGTCCTATTGTATTAATTATTTATTACCAGAAATACACTAGAAATACAAATAATTTCATATTGACATTGCATCCAAAGCCCTTGCTAAATTTGTATATTAAATATACCAGTTTGTAGATTCTTTTGGAATTTCTATATACATAATCAGGTGATATAAAAAATAATAGTTTTACTTCCTTCTTTCTGGTATATACACTTCAATTTTTTTCTCTTGCTCTTTCGCCCTGGATATGACCTCCAAAACAATGTTGAACAGAAATGGTTATAGGGGACATCCTGACTTCTGCCCAAAATAAGGTCCTGGGGAAGCATTTAATATTTAATACTAATCATGGTATAGTTTTACGTTTTTTTATATATGCTCTTTATCAACTTAAGGATGCTCCTTTGAATTCACAATTTCCTTTAAGTTCTTATCATGAATGTGGGTTGAGTTTTATCACATTCTTTTTATATATTTATTGAGATGATCATGTGATTTTGTTCTCATTCTGTTAATGTGATGAATTAGATTGTTATTGGTTAATTTTTTAAATGTTAAGCTGACCTTGCATCCTTTGGATAAATCTCATTTAGTCATGAAATACTAGCCTTTTCAAATTTTACCAGATTCAATTTGTTAATCTTATGTTTAAAAATTCACATCTATTTTTATGAGAAGCATAAGCCTCTAATTTTCCTTTCTCTTAATGTTTAATTTTCAGGGTTTGGTGTTAGGATTATGTTGGTCTCATAAAACAGGAACTGTTATCTCTTTCTAGAATGTCTGACAGAGTTTATGTTAAATCAATGTATTTTTTTTTCTTTAACTATTTGGAAGAATTTGCCAGCATGGCCATCTTTTCCTGGTGTTTTCTTTGTGGTAATATTTTTAATTGAGAATTCAGTTTCTTTAACAGATAAAAACTATTGAGATTTTTCAATTACTTCTTATGTCAGTGTTGGTAAATTGTGTTTTTCTAGATATTTTTCCATTCCATTTTAGGTATTAAATTTATTGTTAAAGAATTGTCCAAAATATACTTTATTTTAAATTTAATTTCATACGTCCTATATGTGTGCTGATAAAAACTTTTCATTCCTATCAGTAATTATTGTTTTTATTTCTCTTTTATGTCTTGATCAGCCTTGCTAGGTGTTGATAAATTTTATTGAAGTATTTAAAGATTCAATTTGTATTAGTAGGGTTCTCCAGAAAAATAAGACAAATAAGGGATATGTATACTCATGAAGAAGTTTATTATAAAGAATTGGCTTATGCAATTATGGAGGCTGAGACTTCCCAAGAAGGACCACTCTTGGTATCAAAAATCTCGTCAAGGTTCTCCAGAAAAGTAAAACGAAATGGAAATGGCATGCATGATTGTGGAGACTGAGAGGCCCCAATGTCTTCAGTCGGCATTCTGGAGGCTAAGAACTGATGGTATAGTTCCTAAATCTGGAAGCCTCACAGCAGGAGTGCGGATGATGGACTCTGCTCTGAGTCCAGGTGTGAAGGCAGTGTCCCAGCTTGAAGATACTGAGGCAGAGAGAGAAGGAATGCTCCTCTTACTGAGCCTATTTGTTGTAGTAGGGAGGGTCTTTACCAAATTAAAGGCGCACCTGCAGATGGGTGGGGGGCAATCTGCTTTATTCAGTCTATTGATTCAAATGTAAATCTCACCCAAAACACCCTCACAGACACACCCAGAATAATGTACAACCAAATATCTGGGCACCTAGTGACCCAGTCAAGCTGACACATTAATCATTACACAACTCTTGGCTTTGTCAATATTCTTGACTGTATCTTTGCTTGCTACTTCGTTGTTTTTTTTTATATTTATATATCCTTCCTCTTACTTTCTTTGTGTTTAATTTGTAGTTCCTTTTCTAGCTTCTTGAGATAAAAGCTTTGATTATATATTTTCAAACGTCCTTCGTCTCTAATATATGCAGTAAAAGCCAAAAATTTCCCTTGAACTCTGCTTTATCTATGTTTTATAAGTTGATATATCATATTTTTATTATTCAAATATACAACACAAGATTAGATTGCAATAATACTCTTGACGTCCACCCATGTTTTTACAAATGGCAATTTTTTTCTTTTTATAGCTGGATAATATTCCATTTTGTATATATCTCATTTATCCATTTATCTATTGATGGACACAGGTTGCTTCCATGTCTTGGCTATTGTAAGTAATGCTGCAGTGAACATGGGGCACATGTACTTTTCAAGTTAATGTTTTTGTTTCCTTTGTATGTATTCCCAGTAGTAGAATTGCTGGATTATATGAAAGTTCTAGTTTTATGTTTTTGAATAATCTCCATATTGATTTTCATAGTCTCCATTCCCCAGTGGTTTTCATTTACATTCCCACCAGCAGTGCACAAGGATGCCTTTTTCTCCACATCCTCGCCAATACTTATTTCTTGTCTTTTTTTGGTAATAGCCATTCTAACATGTATGAGGTGATATCTCGCTGTGGTTCTGATGTGCATTTCCCTGATGATTAGTGATGTTGCACATTTTCATCTACCTGTTGACCATCTGTAGGTCTTCTTTGGAAAAATGTATATTCAGGTCCTCTGCCCATTTTTTAATCAGATTTTTTTGGCTGTTAAGTTGTGTGAGTTCTTTATGTATTTTGGATATTAGCCCTTTTTCTGATACATGATTTGCAAATATTTTCTTCCATTTCATAGGTTGCCTTTTCACTTCGTTGATGGTTTTCTTTGCTGTGTAGAGGCTTTTTAGTTTCGTGTAATCTCACTTGTTGATTTTTTATTTCACTGCCTTTGCTTTTGGTGTCAAATCCAAAAACTCACCTTCAAACCAATGTCAAGGAGCTTACCACCTATTTTTCTTCTATTAGTTTTATGGTTTCAGGTCTTATGTTTGTCTTTAATCCTTTTTGAGTTAATTTTTATGTATGGTATAAGACACTGATCCAGTTTCATTCTTTGGCAGGTGGCTGTTCAGTTTTCTTAACACTATTTATTGAAGAGTTTCTCCATTCCCCATTGTATATGCTTGACTCCTTTGTCAAAGATTAGTTGACCATACATGTGTGGGTCTATTTCTGGGCTCTCTATTCTGTTTCATTACTCTATGTGTCTGTTCCTTTGAGAATGTGATATTGTTTTGATTACTATAGCTTTATAATATAGTTTGAAATTAGGGCGTGTGATGCTTCCAACTTTCCTCTTAATCAGGCTTGCTTTAGCTGTACTGGGCCTTTTGTTGTTCTATGTAAATTTTAGGCTTGTTTGTTCTGTTTCTGTGAGAAGTGACTTTGGAATTTTAATAGGGATTATAGTGGATCTGTAGATTGTTCTGGGTAGTATAGACATTTTAACAATATTAATTGTTCTAATCACTAAGAATGGACTATCTTTCCATTTATTTGTGTCTGCTTCAATTTCTTTCATTTATGTCTTATAATTTTCAATTTTCTTTCATCTCCTGATTAAATTTATTCTTAGTAATTTTATTCTTTTTGATGGAATTTTAAATGAGATTTTTTCTTAATTTTTCTTTCTGACTTTTCATTATTAGTATACAGACACAAAAAAAGTTTTTATATTGTTTATTGTATTCTGTAATTTTACTGACTTTGTTTTTTTTTGGTTCTAAATGTTTTTTGGTAGAATATTTAAGATTTCTTATATAAAATATTGCATCATCTGCCAGTAGTGACAGTTTCATTCTTCTTTTCTGATTTGGATGCCTTTTACTTCTTTTTCTTGCCTAATTGCTCTTGCTGGGACTTCCAATACTGTGTTGAATACAAGTGACAAGAGTGGGCATCTTTGTCTTGTTCCTGATTTTAGAGAAAAAGCTTTCATCTTTTCACCATTAAGTATGTACTCCATTTCTGAAGGGTGTTTTAACTGAATACAGAATTCTCAGTGGGCAGTTTTTTTTTCTTTTAGCTTTAAAAAATGTTATATTATTGTTTTGTGATTTCTATAGTATTGTTGAAAACTCAGCCATCAATTTGATCTTTCCTCTTTTAAAAGCAACTTAATTCTCACCCCAACTGATTCTAACTGTCTTTCCCATTATCTTTGTTTTTAACAGTTTGAATATGATGGTTTTCTTTGTACTTATTCTGTTTAGGGTTCACTAAAGTCCTTTGATCTATAGGTTGATATCTTTCATCAATTTGGGCAAAGTCTTTACCATTAGGTCTCAAATATTGTGCTGTCCTGTTCTTTCTTTCCCTGAAACTATAATTACATGAATATTAGATAATTTGCATTGATCCACAATGTCTCCTACACTCTTTTTTGTTTCTTTCTCTTTGCTGTTTCACCATATTTCATTTTGACCTGTTTCTGAGTTTACTGTGTCTAGCCTATAGTTAATCCAAACAAGTGAGCTCATAAATTCAAATATTATATATTTCAGTTCTAGAATGACCATTTAATTATTTTTATAATCCCTAATTCTTTGTTGATATTTCTTTTTCATTTTTTCTTATATATTCTGTATTATGCTCAAAATAGTATTTTTTTGGTTCTTATTTGTTAACTCCAGTATTTGAACTATCTCTGCATGAGCTTCTATTTACTGCATTCTGTTATGTCTTCTTTTCCTGCATTCTTGCATTCTATATTTTTAGGGTTATTAGTATTTAATTGTTTGCTTTTTATTCTTCAATTCATTTGAAATTTAGTTTTATATAAGTTGAAGAAGATTCTTTTCTTCCAATTCCTTTCTTCTCAGATGAGTCATTCTTCATAAGTAATCCATCGATCTCTCCACCAGTGTGATGATGCCTTGAAGCTAGTTAACTCTCCTGCTCGCTACCATATTGCATCACTCAATCTGGCACTAGGTAATAGAAAAATTTATATGCATGTATATTTATATGTATATGTGTATGGTTTTTTTCCTTTGAAACTACTAACCATAAAATGTGTCTGATAACAATAACTTCCCATTTCATTTCCTGTTTCCACATTTCTGTAAATGGGTTGGTTAAATGTATTTAGAGCTTGTAATAAATAGGTCAAGTATTTTTCTTATTCCTTCTATAGATGTCAAGCACATGGATGTTAAATGTGCATTTTCCTTTCATATACAGTAATCTTCAAACATTATGTTTGGAACAAAACTTCCATGTTTCTATATCATAAAGTAAGGGCATTATAAATTATCCAGCCATTTGAAGCTCTTGTGCACAATAAAATGAATGAAATTCTGTGGGTTTAGGGATTCCTAGCTGATTTCAACATACAATTGAAGCTATCATGGCTGCTTTATTCAGACTGTGATATATCTGCTATTATTTTCTACAGTTTTTCTAATATCAGTGCTGAAAGATACTGAAAACCTTTTAGGAGAGTACTATTAAATTTCCCCATGTCTAATGTCATAACAATAACCTGTTTGTTTGAATGCGGAACTCAGGCTTCCTTTACATTCCCTGATGGACTGCTTTTAATTCCTACACCTGTTTGTTAACATGTTAGGAGTTATGAAACAGACAGCACAGGAGAGCAGAGCAGCTGAGCGTTAATCACCCATCCTCACAGAGGTGCTTTTCTGTACTTCACTTGCAGACTTGGTCCCATACAGGTTTCTACAGACTGTCCTGAGGAATCTCATCTCCATGAATTAGATACCGATATCAGCTGTGTCTTAGGGGGAAGATGGTGCATATGTTCTCCAAAAGGTCCTCACCTAGTTATTTCCCATTTTCACATTTACAAGTATTCATTTATCTAACTATCTAGGTGATACCTTTGGATCTGAGAAAGAGTAGTAGGTAATAGAAATAAATCTTCACAGATAGTGGGCCATGACATAGGAACCAGACCTATAAAGGGGTTATAATCATGACCAGGAGGATATCAAGAACAGATTTCACTTAATCTGTTCTTAGACCAGTAGTAGTTACTAATCACTATTAGTATAGTAACTCGTTCCTCAGAGAGGATGGAAATATTACACCCAGAAAATCAGTTGATGTGAGGAAGTGAGCATAAACTTTTTGGTTAGCTCTGTCACCAGATTTCAGTCTATCACTTACTAGCTTTGTGACCTAGAACAAGTTACTGAGCCTCAGTTTCACCATCTGTAAACTGTTCATAGTAACACCTACCTCCGAGAGTTGTGAAAATTAAGTCATGAAACACATTTAGCACACAAGAAGGGCTCACGTAATGTTTGTTTTTTTAAATCTATTTTAATAGGAAAACATTCCCCAAATTAGGGGGGTTAGACAAGATGTTTTCTTAAATGCCCCCCAGATCTGTGTTTCTGATTCTATGATTTTAAATGAAGGCAGAAGAATCAGGGACACAATTCATGTTTGTCTCTTCTGTAGATGTTCAGGTTCCACCCAACAGCCCGACTACAGCATGGTGCTCTCACAGACAGGTTTCAGCTCACACAAAGCAATCTGACCATCCAGTGGATTGACTGGAGCCCTGGGACAAAAACAAGTACTCTAGGTAAGCAGACAGGTTGTTCCTGGGTTGGAATTGCTGTCTCTAAATTCAAATTTAACACCTTTTCCAACATGCCTGAGAATGCAGACTAATCAAATCCATATATCCCCTACCTTAAAGGAGACTCTGCAAACAACTTGTACATACTGCTTTTCACCATTTTAAAAAGACATGTTTAACAATAAACATAAATGCATACTCATGGGAGATGCTGATGGGGAAACTGATGAAATTGTTTCTAGGTCCTCCTGATGGAAAGTTAATGGTTCTGTTTAGATTTACAATTGTTTTGTTAAATACTATTCTGTTTTTCTTATATTGCTTTTATGGTATAGTTTATAAAGCTAGGGGATTTAAAAAAATAAGGGTAATGTAACAATTATGTAGGCCCTGAGATTACTTGATGTTTCATTGGGTGCCATCTTAAATACAAGGATGTATGTCTAAAAGAGCATTGCTTTTTAGTGCCTTATTTACTTGGGTTGAAATCAAATCCCACCACTGCTAGCTATGTGACCTTTCACAAATGCATAACTGCTCTGACCCTCAGTGACCTCATTTGCTTAAAGATGGAACTAGTTCAGAAATAATGACATTAAACTAGCGTTGTAGATGACAAAATATTAGTTCTTACTTCATATCATTATATTTCCTCTGCATTATCATGAGAATTGAATAATGTTTAATAAAGAATAACCTATCATCTTCGTTCATTTATATATTTTACAGTTTTCTCCTTTTTACTTCCATGCCCTGATACCACCAAAAAGGTAGCATCAATGAAAGGCAAATAAAGACTAAAGAATTGTTTTAGATTCAAGAGAATTAGAGACATGACAACTAAACATAACATGATTCTGGATGGCATCCTGAAATGTAATGGACATAATACTCCTTCAGTCCTAAATATTTTAGTGTATTTTACACACACACACACACACACACACACACACACACGCATGTGCCTATATACGGTTGATTCTTTTTATTGATGGGTTCCATACTTGAAATTTTACTTACTAAATTTTATTGGTAACCACAAAATCAATATTTGTGGTGCTTTTGCAGTCATTCATGCACACGTGCAGAGTTGTGAAAAATTTGAGTCACCAAACAAGCACTTCCAGTTGAGGTTCAACAATTGTTGCTCTGCTTTCTTGTTTTTGCTTTCAAACTGTAAATAAGTGTCCTTTTCACGGTCAGGCTAGTGTCACATGTTCTGCATTTTCATGTTTTGTTTTTGTTGCTGCTGGTGGTGGTGGTGGTGATTTCGCTGTTTAAGATGGCCCCCATCGTAGCACTGAAGCGCTGCCTAGTGTCCTAGGGCAACAAGGCGGTGATGTGCCTCACAGGGAAGAGATGTGTGTTAGCTAAGCTCCATTTGGGACTTCAGTAGTGCTGGTGGCCATGAGTTCAAGGTTAGTGAGTCAACAGTATATGTTTTTAAAAGTGTCTTTAAACGGAAACATACATTAAAAAGGTTTTGTAGGACCTGTAGAAGAAATGTTGTGAGCAGAGGCTTATGAGAACCCAACCCTATCTTTTCCCTAGGAACTCCATATTTGTTAATTTCGTATTTGCAGTGAGTTTAGAACAAAATTGCCAGGAATGAAGAGGGCTCAGAAAGAGGAACAGTGAGAGAGAATAGTAAAATGTTAATTTGGAGACATGGAGGAAAAATATATAGGAATTCTTTCTACTACTTCTTTAGCTTTCCTATCTGTCTGAATTTTAAAATGAAGTTTAAGAAAAAACCTTCACCCTTAGTCCATCACTCTGTTTTCATGGCCATGAACTATCTAGAGACACTGAGGAAAGGAAGAGAGGCTACAGCTAGGGATGCCCAGCCCTTTGGCGTCTCTGTGCCATACTGGAAAAAGAAGAGTTGTCTTGGGCCACACATTAAAAAGACTGTGACACATAACCACAAAAAAAAAAAAAAATTTACCTACCAAGAAACAGAGTTTTTTTCAGGGCATGTTTTCCAAATACAATATAATAAAGACAGAAAATGACAATAAAAAGCTGTCTAGCATAGTTTTAAGTAAATTGACTATTTTGTCTTGGGCCGTATTCACAGCCATCCTGGACCACAGGTTGGGCACCCCTGGGCCTACACCAAGATGTAGGATGATGTGAGGCAGGCATCCATTTATTTAGGGTGGCGTGAGCAGTATATGTAATCAGGAGGATATAATCATGATCAAGAGAGAAGTACAAGAGGTGTGTAACCTCATATCAGGAGCCCTGAATGTGAAAAGGATCATGGGATCAGATTTATAGGATATTGAGAAGCAAGGTAGGGGGTAGACTAGAGCAAGCATTTCAGGTTTAAAACCTTAAACAATGTGAGGCAATTGGAAATTCTGCTCCTCTCTGTGAATGCTGCTACGTGGTGCTGGGTCAGCTGGATGCCTTTAAAAGAAGCAGACAAGACTAGATACTTCCTTCCTGTGCATTAATATTCATATTTTCCTGACATTGTAATTCTTCCAGAGCCATTTGTCAAAACTTCTTTTGATAAAAAATGAGGTACAAAAAGCAATTGATGAACAACAACAAAAACCATCTGTTCCATCTGAAGAAAAATGTTTATTTGTGTACTGAAATTGATATATCTGTTTATTTGGTTGTGTGAATTCAGGAGTGGCTTTTTTGCTTGTTTGTTTAAAAAATAAGTACAATTAACAATGTATCCTGGACACACTCTTAAATTCCTTATTGTAATTTAAATGCATTAAATTTGATAAATACATTGATGTGGGGAAGACAGACATTTGTATGATATTGCCTTTGTATCCCGGAATGTTTGTTATAAGAATATAGCGTACACACAAAAGGGTGCATAAATCATGAACGTACATCTTAATAGCTTTTCGCAAAGTCACTGACGGAGGGAGCCTTGGCGCAGCGATGGTCATCCGTTCTCTCTCAGTCACTGCTTCTGCCAAGGGCACTGCTATCCTGACTTCCCTAAGTTATTTTTGCCTATTTTTTAACTTTCTATAAATGGTATCATACAGTCCGTACTCTCTCTTATCTGGTTTCTTTTATTTAATATTGTCTTTATGAAAGTCATGGATGTTTTTCCATGTAATGATGGATTATTTTTTTTCTCATGGCTATATAGTATTCTGTCATTTGAAGATATGAAAATTTACTTCTGCAGTCTACCTTTGGAGGATATTTTGGTTATTTCCACTTTGGGGCAGTTAAAGATAGTAGTCTTGTATTGTGTTTTGGTACACATCTGTACACAGGGCTTACAATTAAATTGTTGGCCATGTGTACATTCAGTATTTAGATTTAATGTGTTGGTTTTCAAAGCTGTTAAATCAATGTGCACCTTTGGTGGCAGTATAGAAAAATTATGCTAGACAGCTTTTTATTGTCATTTTCTGTTTTTATTATATCGTATTCAGAAAACATGCCCTGAAAAAACTCTGTTTCTTGGTAGGTAAAATTTTTGGTGACCAAGTACATGAACATCTATTTAAAATATTCCATGTACATAAAAGAACATTGTAAATTTTATGTTTATTTCCATATAAACACAATCACAGAATTGAGAACTGAGTAGCTTTAGAGTGGTAGCATATTCCAGGATACAAATACAATATTATACAAATGTGTGTCTTCCCCAAATTGATATATTTATTAAATTTAATGAATTTAAGTTACAATAAGGAATTTTTGTAATGTAAAAATCACATGTTAAATGTCACATATAAAAGCAATTATAAAAAATTGACAACAACTAAACATGAAAAATATAATAGAAGGATTCTTGTCTTATTAAATACATTGCATTACTATCAAATTACTATAATCTTAATAGAATATATTGGCACAGGAATAGTCAAAAAGGAGAATATAGAGTCCAGAAACTTATCAAGTAAATATAAATTTTACACATAATAAATATAATTGTATAATATAATAAAGTAGATAATATATGCTTTATTCACTATCCATTCAGAAAAATAAAATTATATGATACCAATTTGATACCACAATTACATATGAACTTTAAAACTAAATGTGAGAAATGTAAGTATGGTAATAAGATTTTTTTGAATAGTTGTATAGCTTTGCGAATGACAAGGTCACTGTGGCTAGGACTTCTAGTACTATGTAGAGTAAGAGTAGTGAGACTGGACATCCTGTCTTGTTCCTGATCTTAGGGGAAGAGCTTTCAGTTTTTTACCATTGAGTGTGATATTAGCTGAAGGTTTGTCATATTGGCCTTTATTATGTTGAGGTACTTTCCTTCTATACCCATTTAGTTGAGTGTTTTAATTGTGAGAATGTAAACTGGTACATCCACTATGGAAAATAGTATGGAGGCTCCTCAAAATATTAAGATTGGAGGTACCATGTGATACAGCAATCCCTCCTCTGGGTATCTACCTGAAAAATTTGAAAACATTTATTCACAAAGATACATGAACCCCTATGTTCATTGTAGCACTATTCACGGTGACCAAGACATGGAAACAACCAGTTCCTTCACAGATTATTAGGTAAAGATTCAGTACATAAATACAATGGAATACTGCTCTACCATAAGAAAAAACTAAATACTGTCATTTGCAACAACATGGATGTACCTTGGGAATATCATGCTAAGTGAAATAAGTCAGTCAGGAAAAGTTAAAAATCATATTATTTCATTCATATGTGTCATATAAAACTGAAACTCATAGACACAGGCAACAATATAATGGTTATCAGAGGGAACAGGGATTGGAGAAAGGGGTAGGAGGGGCGAAATATATGGTGATGGAAGATTATTTGACTTTGGGTGGTGGGCACACAATGCAATATACAGATCATGTATCATAGGAATGTACACTTAAAATCTAGATAATCTCATTAACCAATATCACCCCAATAAGTTTAATAAAAATATTTTTTTAAAAAAGAACATTGTGGAGCTCAGAAGTCATAAAGTAAATTATCAATGGATTTGAGTACATAAAGACATAAGCTTTCTGTCAAAATTCAAAGATAAACTGGGAGAAAATATTTGCAATATACATGACAAAACCTATGATTTAAATAATGACTGAATAAATTACATTTTAAAACTAAATGTTACTTAGCTATTAAAAAGAATGTATTAGATCTATAAACATTGACCTGGAAAATGGCCATCTCTTTTAAGAAGGAAGAAAATACGCATTCTGGGGAGATGATGACAGTGGAACAGGATTTGGGTCTTTCTGAGTCCTCACATATAAATAGAAAAAGTAGCTAGAGAGCAAAAACAAAATATTCACAACAAAAATTAAGACAGCATGTTTAAAAAGTTTTAAGTATTTTCAGTAATCATAATTAGTAATATTAGGATTATTAGGAAACTCTTACATGAGTAAAGTAAAATACCAAACAGGATGAATGTAAAACAAAAACAAACAAAAACAACTACAGTTAGCCATACCATATTTAAACTATAGTAAATCACTGATAAAGAAAAAGATCTTGAAAGAAATCAGAGGAAAAAATACTTTAGTTGCAGAAGAGCAAAGATTAGAGTTAATGAAACTCCTCCCCAAAAACCATACAAGCAAAAACAGAGTGAAGTATTTAAAATGTCAAGAGAAAAAAAAAAAACAACCAAAAATTCTGTAGCTAGTGATATTATCCTTCAAAAGTGAAAACCTTAGTAGTAAACAAGATATTCTTTAGTAGGTGAATGGATATATAAACTGTGATATATTCAGACAATGGAATATTTACTCAGTGCTAAAAAAAAATGACATTGGGTTGGTAGCCTGAATCAGCCACAATGAGAGCATTTACACTATGGAAATCAGCAAACACTATAAGTCAACACTCTACCTCCCACCAGAGCCAGCTGTTAAACATTTTTCTGTACACTACAACCTAGCAGATAAAATGTGTCATAGGATATGAGGACATTGTGCCTTACATGTCTTCCTTTGGCTGGAATCTGGTTGTCCATAGTTTAAAATTTTTATATTCTTGTTTTGTAATCCATAAACAAATCAAAATTTTATTACTCCTGGAATAGTAATTTTTTTAAATCACTGAAAAGGTGGGGGAAGAGTAGAAGTTGAGAGAGTATAAGAAATTGAAAAAAACTCCTGCAGTATTGCTGTACAAGTATAGAAAGCTGAGGGTAGAACAAAATATTTGTAGTACTTTCAAAGCAGCAGAAAGAGAACTTTGCTTTTCCTAGGTAATATAAAGTTCTGATTATTTTTTTTCCAACCACAACAATCACTAATCCAATCATATGGAAATAGCTCCGACTCCTCACAGGACACTGTATGAAAGTACTTCTAGATTTGTGTATTTTTGGCTGAGATGACCAATGTCCTAAAGAACGTTGACACATCCCTGTCGAACCAGTAAGCAACTTTCTGTCAGACTAGTTTGAAATAAGTTTCCAGGAAGCGCCATCCTTGCTGGGACATACGTCATTCCTTTATCCTCTCCCAGCTGCTTTTATATTAACTGCTCAGAGATTAAAACTTAGTACACCCAAAGAAGAGTGGGACAGGAGCCAGCAGTTAGAGAATTTTAAACAGGTGGTGGCAAGTGAGAGGGTGACAAGTAGCATCAGTAAAGTTTATCTTGATAATGAAAGATTAATAGTATTCCTTAATCTTATAACAAAAGAGACGTGATATAACCAAAGCCCCCACCCCCATCTCTTGTCAAGCCTGGGTGGCTGGCAGCCACGCTCCTCAAACAGAATTAGAACACAGCGCACAGATAAACTATGTAACATGCGTCTACGGAAGCAGAAGTGGGAATCCCAGCAGCGGAAAACAAACCCTGTTGCCCAGCAACACTGTGGCCACGTGCTGTACAGTAACATTGAGTCCGACCCTTGAAGCAAGACTCAAATTCCTCATTCATGGAGTCACGCATTCCAGAATTACAGGCTTGCATGCTATAGGCTTCTGAGCAAAAGGGGAAACTCTGACTGTGAATTGTACCCTGGGCTTTCCTCATGCACAGCGCTAGAAACAGATCATGAGCTCAGCTGGAATTCTCTTCCCTACGTGACTGTTCCAGGAATGATGCAGGGCCACTCACTGATAGTGGTAAATCACAGTGAGAATAGATACAGAGTGTGTTACCATGTAGAGAATAACATTCACATCATCGTTATGCTTACTTTAATTTATGACAAACTATTTCACATTTACTTTTTTAACTCTGAGGAAAATTGAATAAACAGTTGAGTTTTTATAATTTAACCACCTCTTAACACACATACATGTTTACATGCATGAAAACCACAAAGATGAATGAGTGTTGCAAAGTTGAGCCTGCTTCTAGTCATTTCCTCCACTGTCAAAACATCTTGGACTCATAAGAGCTCCATTTGTTTTCAGTAATTATTCTGGATGTCTCCATGCTGACAGGTGAGCTTCAAACATTTTCTTAGGCTTATGTGATCCACATACATCATCCTTACTTCATAATGACACCCACAGGAGCTGAAGATTCTATTCTCTAAGGTCTTCTCAGTACTTCTTTATGTTCTTGATCACTGCCATTTGCTTCCAAAGTTTAACTCCTTGTTAAAAGCATAATTATCCACGTCCAAATTTCAACTGAAAGAATATTCTAATCCCCGTAATATTTTGCTCTCATCATAATAGCTACCACTCACTGTATACTTTTTTTCATTTGATACATTTCTTGCAAAAATTTTATGGAGTGGTTTAGAAATAAGTATACTAACAATTGGAAAAATCAAAGAATTTGCTGAGGAATGCATAGTTAGCAAGAGGTAGAGATGAGATTTTCACTGTCCTCCTAAAAAAGCTGTTGAGTTGTCCTACTTCAATATCCTCCCTCAACTGAAGACCAAATAGTCACTGCTCTTAATTCTTGCTGCTTTGATTTCTTGAGTCAGCAAAACATACTCACTGTATTCTGACCATTCTTGTGAAAATTGAGAACAGGAAAATAAGTATCCTGGTATGTTTCTTATAGGGTATTCCTGCTGGGAATGAACCCAATGAAAAAGGTCTGAACTGCCTCTCAGATTCCCTCCTGAGAGTGCACCGTCCGCGTGCAGTGTCCGAGGAGGACAGCCACTGCCGCGCTGTAATTGAGACGAGCTGACTTTTGTGCCGCCTCTCTGAGATCTGCCCTGGCACTCACATTTCCTGGCCCTTCACTTGATGAATGTTGGCACAGCACAGTGGCTATTGCTTGCAGGAGTCTTAATGAATGATTACATTCTGATTGACTTCTAGCCCAGACAAAATGCTGAATATGCTCACTTTAAATACCCAGTGGCTATTTCCATTAATACCCGGCTGAGTTTTTACATGTAGACCAAAGTCCTTTATGAATTTAATGTTAAATTCAGTCACAAAAGTGTAAACTATCCATTGTGACTTGTGGCATGTAGAGAGACAGGATAATAGGTGTAGAACCTTTCTCTTAATTTTGCTGGCATCTGAAACTGCTTTCAAAAATAAAGTCCTTTTTAAAAAGCAGATAATAGGTATAAATTTACAACTGTACCTCAATTCTACATGCCTCAAAATCAGTAACCCAATGAAAAGTAAACCAAAATGAGTATGTATTTTTCTTAGAAAGGTAACCAACCACAATTTTGTATTACTAATATAGGCTTATTTTTGTTTTGTTTTTAATATCATTCCTAGGAATAAATTGTTTCTCTATCTTAGACGTATCTACCCAATAGCAATGCCATGTGATACCAACATCCTAATGAAAACACAAAGGGAGGAGGTACTGAGTAAGAGCACCAGACTGCACTTTCAAATACCTGCATAAACCACGTAGATGGAGTGCTGGAGAGAGCTCCAGATTTTATCTGTGTTCCTACCTTCGCTTAGGCAAGTAACTTTTATCCCTCCCAGTCTCAGTTTCCTCATCTGTAGATTGGAGATAGTGGTACCACCTTTTTTTTTTTCAGAGAGGACCTGTGAAACTTAAATAGGGTAATGATTGTGAAAATGTTTCCTAATGTAGAGTTCTACATAAATATTAATGCTTATAAATATGATAGAGAAACATGATTATTTGGCTGATGTTCTTATTTTTCAGTCAGACTAGGTGTTTTATAGGTCTTGGGGAAGGAATACAATAGAATAATATGTTTGTTTAGGGACACTTTTTCCTTAACAGCAAAAAAATCAGAACATTTCAGGAAAATACTTTTCAAAGCATGATATTCTGCACATTTGTCTGACAATTCACTTCTGTTCTTTATATACTAAATAATTTTTTTCATTATTAGGAATACATTCTTAATGAAAAATTTAAAAATATACAAAAAGGAACATGAAAAATTACCTATAACATCACTCAAGCATAAACACTGTTAATATATAGTGATATTTATTTTTTAGACATTTTCTATATATTTCTATATTTTAACAAAAATCTAGGATCTTGCTGTTTATTGAATCCTGTGTAATAATTTTTCTTTTACAATAGCAATAAGTATTGTGGTAATTTTCCCTTTTCTTTGTGTCAGTCAGTATTTTTCAACATCATTATTATAGATATTCTCAAGAATATTTCAACACTATACTTGACAATGATCAAAGTAATTAGTCATTCGTCTACAAATGGGTATTTTATTTACATTGTTTTTCTATCCAAATAATTCTTCAGTTATGTGCACAAATACAAATCTTTGTCTAATCTGTCTCTGAGAAGTGAATATATTTTGACAAAAAATATGAGCCTAAGGCTCCTGAAAGATGTAAGTTGTTTTTCTTGTAAATTGTATCCACTTACAAATGCACTGGCCACAGAGGGTTCATCTCAACAAACACTTGTTAACATTGGTTATTATATTTTCAAAAACAATCTGCGTATTTTATAGCTAGAAAAAGTTATCTCATTTAAAATTTTTCTTTGATTTATCATGATATTGAGAGTAAATACTTTTATGTTCTTAATAATTTGATTAACTGATCTTTCATGGTAGCTAAAATATTTTACAATACCTAAATTTGCTAAAACTACTTTGAATTTCCAAAAGAATTTACATTCTCTATTAGTGATACTATATTAATCCATACATAGGGGTTTTCAAATGTTTTTATCTTTGTTAGCGATATTATTGATTAAAATAACTCTCTTTAGAGCATTTAATGTTTTTGCTTTAAATTCCACATTAGGTAATACTAATATTACTTTCTTTTGATTCATATTTGTCTTATATTTATTTGCCAATATTTCCAAAAACATGTATTTTAGGTTAGAAAATTATAAATAGCAAGCATATCACTGGATTTGCTCTTTTATTGAGATGTTTAACAAATAGACCTTTATTGATTTAAGTAATACTTGGTTATGTTTCTATCAATATGTATTTTCTTTTTGTCATTTTAAAATATTTGCTTGCTACTTTTCCCTGTTTATTTTTTCTGAATAGAATTTGGTTTGGAGGTTTGGGTTTTGTTTTGTTGTTGTTGTTGTTGTTTTTGCTGTTATTATCTTTAATTGGGAAAGAAAGAAACCTACAATTATTCCTAAACTAAATATCTTAAAGTTTTCAAAGACAGTCATAAAATTATATTAAATTAACCATAAGAGTTAAGAGCAAAATAATCATCTGTTGACAACCACAAGATGAGTAAAAGGCATTGTGTCTTAGATTTCAAGTACTCCAGTTTCTAGATTTTTAACTTAATTAAGAACGTTAATCCTGTATTTTCCTTCTTTAATATCTTACACAATGGGAGCTATGTATTTTAAAGGGAAACCAAATTTTGTAGTTCATGTGATATTTTAAAAATTAGTAATCTAATCATTTTTTACTAATCATTTAGACTAGTGGCCCTTTGCAGCCACCCTTTCCCTTGTGAAGAATTTCTGATCTTTGACACTGTTTGTTTTGCAATAACTCAGATTTTCAAATTATTTACTTAAGTTGTCTGGACAGCTTATTTTAATGTATAGGTATCAAAGAATCCCTTTCTGTTGCCTTCACACATTGATAACTTACCTGGGTATAAAGTTCTTTCAAAGCTCTGTAATAAAAATAGCAACAATGATAGGAAGAATAAGGATGAGGTAAAGGGGGAGAGGGAGGGTGGAGACACAAGAGGAAAAGAAAAGAAGAGGAAGAGAAGGAGAGGAAGCAGAAATAAAAGAGCATATGTTTGGTTACCATGGTTCAGGTACTCTTCTGAATGTTTTAAATATATTAATTTATTTAATCTTAACAATACCTATTAAAAAATACACTTATTGTCTGCATTGTATTGTTGATGTAAATGAGGCACAAAGAGAATACGGATTTTGCTCAAGTTCCAATAACTAATATTCAGCAAAGTAGGTTTTGAAATCAGGCAGAGTGGCTCCATCCTCTCCATGAACTTGACTGTTAACATCTATCCCTTTATATTCTACCATTTAATGGCAAAGGAATTAAAAGATAATCAATATCCTTTCTAGGAAACTTGGGAAACCTAGTTAACATATCTTTTTGTTCTTTGTTTTTTTCCTGATATTTATGTGATCCTGGATTTTTAAGGCTTGTGTAAGAATGACCAAGTGTAGTTTTGTTTTTATAAAGTTGACCAGTAATAAACGTTAATGCACATTCTAGCTTTTGAGGCTGAGGTCATCCTTTTTTCTATGAAGGAGCTTCCCTTTTTCTTTTGACCATTGTTCTTGGTTCACCCTTTTATTTTTCTCATTACAGAATCCCCATTTTATACAGGTTAATCTCTTAGATGAGTCACCCATGTCTCCCATTATTTTTCTCCTCGTAATATCTGAATATATGTTATCTCTTACTATATCAATTCAATTTTCATTACTTTCCTTCTACCGATCCATTTTGTCTATTAATTAAACAGTTAAGCTTTCTATAAATTATATGCAATACTTCCACATACCATAGGTTGTTTTCTTTTTCCACAATGACTCCTACATCCTCATTCTCATTCATATTTTCTCTCTCCCTTTCTCTCTCTCTCTCCTCCTGCTTTCTTTTTCCCTTCCCCTTCCTTGCTCCTTTTTCTCTCTGATTTTCAATAATTTTTATAAGTCTGATAGTTTTTCTATTTACTCATCCTACAGAGAAGGATGCTCACTTAGTGATTTATAATCATATAGAAGACTGATAGAGTTTACATGGGCCTCTACTTAAAACTTTCACATTGTTGAAGACCACAGTTTAAGGCAAAAGAAATAAGTTAAACATAATAAGGAAATAATATTCACTGTAAATTTTTATCCTCAGCTCAGAGGTTCCTAAATCTAGAGGAATTGGACAGGGAATTAGAGCCATAGATAATTACAGCAAAGAACTTCATTTCAGTCTTTGTATGGAAGGCCCTGCCTTGGTATGACCCAGATCTCTCAAGAGCTGCAGTTTCTGTCCTGTCTCAGCTGCTTCCAACAGCTTACTGCTTGCTCCGTCTTCCACCTTGCTCACCAGCCAGTGTTATGCAAGGTCTTTCTGTAATGGCACTGAGCTAATCACTGGTATCCAGGGTGAGGGAGTACAGACTTTTCCTAGCCTCAAAGGTCTGATGTGAGAAACAAACACAAAAACTGTGCCTCAGCATAAAATAAGGAGGGATATAATATGTAAGCATTGGATACTTTGATGGCTTAGGGAATGAACACATTATCTATTGTAATACATCACAGGTAAATGAAACCATTTCTATAGAGCTACGAATTGAACTCTGTTTGATTGAATTGATCTTTGCATGTGTCGAGAGAAATCTATTCATTGCTTTGGTTTGATTTTTATTGTATCATTAGCCAACCGTCGGGTTATTTTGCTCTTAATAAAGTATAGCCTCTTTTCTTCTAAATACTCTTATGCCAAAATCATGCTAACAAACTATTCTTTCCTCCTCCCATCTGTATGTATCCATGTGTATCAAAAGCTCACTTAAAATATTACACCCAGAAAAGTCAGAAGGCCAGAGACAAAACAATCAACTTGTTCTCTTCATGCATGCATAAAGCAATTTGCATAGTGAAACAACCCGCCAAAATGCATCTAAACCTCTAGACCATCTCCTTACGGTATGTGCATAGACTATTATGCACACTGAGCAATTCACCTTGAGCAAATTCTTTAAGAAGTTAAACATGAATTTAAAAAGAGAAAAGCATTGCCTGATTCTAAATATATAATATACTCAACATGTAATACTTAGAAATGTACATATATTTTATATATAAAATATTATAGATATATAGCTATAGCCATAGCTACAGAACATGTGTGTATATATACATGTGTGTATATATACATGTATGTCAGTGTCGGCCTGGAATTTGACAGTTATTGATAGGAACATGTGTATAAGCATTTACATGGGGAATCCATTCATTATGAAAATCATTATGCCTACATGACAATAGGGCAAACACCAGAGGACAAATCATATGGGAAGAGTGAGGATGAAATTCAAAGGCTTGCAATAAGAGATTCTTTTCTCAGTTTGCTGATGGTCTGTTTCTCCAGATTAACAGTGATCCGACACCGTAGGTTGAGTTCAGCCCCTGCAGCTTTTACCGCGCCTCTTCCAGACGCAGGCTGCTGGGTCAGCGGCTTCGGCTGCTTTTGGCAGTGTTTTGATTTTTCACAAGAATTGTTACAGTAACTCCGAATCTAACTGAGTTTCTTAGATAAACTTTCAAGCTAAGTGCTTTTATCTCTTCACTAGGATAACAGAATGCCAAAGAACCCAGCAATGTTCATGCATATTTGTATTTATTCAGATAAGTGATTAGGGTTTAAAAATACTTTCTGACAGTTTATAGAGAAGATTGAAAAACTGTCAATTCAGTATGATATTTATATTTATATGTCCAAGTTAAAAAATTTTAGCACTTCTTTACTGATAATTTTCTTGGATGTTTCGATAGTATTTCAATAAAGGTGGAATCTCAAATGCTTAGAAAAATACTATAGTCAGTACATTTGATTCAATATTAAAGCCTATTCACATATACAGTATTATTTGCTTTGAGGCAAGATTAAGATATCACACACGTTAGTGAAAGACAAAGTAAGTGGAAAAAAGCCCTAATTAAAAAAAAAGTGCCCAATTGATTTTTTAAACTTTTACATATTGATTTTTAGAGGGGGGGTGGGAGAGAGAGACATTGATTTGTTGTCCAACTTGTTTATGCATTCATTAGTTGCATCTTTTATGTGCCCTGACCTGGGATCGAGCCTACAACCTTGGTGTGTTAGGATGACACGCCAACCGACTGAGCTACCTGGCCAGGGCCCCAGTTGATCTTTAATAAGCAAAAAAAGTCAGTAAGTAGATAAGTGAACATCTACAAAGAATATTGTTTAGAGCTCTCTGGAAGATATTGGATATTCTCCATTTATAAGGAAAAATGATTTTCCAATCTATTTACATTTTCCTCATCATTGTGTTCTTTTGTCAGGTGAGGACGCATCACTGCATAACATTCTCTGAAAAGCATTGAGCTTGGTAATTAGAATGTAGGGGAAAGGGAGGAAAACAGGCATAGACCATGACTTCAGTGTTTTCAGGGAATATTTGCTTCAACCTTCAGAGTGGACTGACTTGGAAAGACAGATACTCTCTTGGACAGTTTTTGCCAACTCTGAGGGCTTAAAATTACTGCTTGGAGAAGTCTCCTTCTTATATTATCTCTAATAATTCATTTAGGGAAAATGACCTTGTTGTGTAACTCTGTTTGGAACTGTTAATTAAAATTAACGAGGACCTTGCTGTTTTGCACTGGCTTGTTTCTTCGATCAAGCTAGTTTAATCTGGACTGGTCTGACGTCCTGCCTGGACGGGTTTGACATCCTGCCAGGAAGCCAGTAGCAGGCTGGGAAGGTTGAAACACTGAGCTGGCAAGTGGCAGAGCTCTGAACGTTGGATTTGGGGCATGAGCAGCAGAAAGGAGGCCCAGCGCCCAGATTTAAAGGTGACAAATTCTGAGTTACCAGAATTGAAGAAAGCCACTCTTTCCATGTCAGAAAGATTTATACTTTTTGTCAGTTATCAATTAAAAACTAAGCATGGACATTCGGAAATTCCTGCACTCAGAATTGCCACTGAAAAACATGCAGACTCAAGGAATACTGAAATACGCATTAACAATGATCTATTTGCCTATTCTATATTTTAAATAATATAGCAAACTACATTTGTTTCCTAAAAGAGCCCTACATTTTGGTTTCTGGAATGGGGAATGTTTCACCCTTAAAACACATTTTAAGAAGTAATGGTTCTTTAACAACATATAGGGTTCCCTAAAGACTTACAAATGATACATAATTTATATTTGGCACATAGAGATATTTCAGTCACACAGGAGGAACATTAGCAAAGTTACAGGGGACTTTCACAACACTCAAACATCCCTGCTCCCTCCAGATTAACACACGCCATTTCTTTCTCCTAGCCAATGACACATGTTTATAGCATTTTGTTGAGATAGATATATATATATATATAGATATATATATATATGTAAACTTGAAACAGAAGTGTTCAATTTCATGATGGTTTAGTAGTCACACATTAATAAACATGTCTTCCTTTCATTATACTGCTTATGATCGGTTCCTCTATGTGACAACTAATTAGTAATAAAATAATAAAATGAGAGGAATATTGTTAAGTTGCCAGTTTGATTCCTCAAACACTTTGTTCTCTTCGGTATCTTTGGGGTATTGGTTTTAGGATCCTCATAGATGCTAAAATCTGCAGATGCTCAAGTTCCCCATATAAAATGATGTAGGCCAATGCCTATATTCAGCCCTTTGTATCTGTGAACTCTAAACCACGTTTCAAAAGCAGTACATAGGTATTTATTGAAAATACCTGTGTATAGGTGGACCACATCAGTTCAAACCTGAGTTGTTCAAGGATCAACTGTACATGGGCTACGATGGTGACAGTGATTACTCAGCTGTATTTTGCCAAAACTTGCAGAATGCTGTGCTGCAAAGAGTAAGTGTGAGAAAAAAGTGTGGGAGAAGGAATTATCAAAAAATTGTAAGAAAGAGGGCAAAGTTTAGAGACAAATGTTTTGCCAAACAGTAAATACAGTGAGCTACGATTATGGGCAATGCAGGCCAGGATATGACCTTAGGCATTTGATATATTTGACTTCTTGAGCAAGTCACTTAACTGTTCTAAGTCTGCATATCTTACTCTGCAAAATGCAGACACATAACAACACTCACTTCAAGGGGGAGCTGTATGGCTAACTGGTAGAACGTGTATGCTTTGTCTTAGCCCAGTGAATGACACTTAATGACTGTTGTGAGTGAATGGTGGCTGCAGCTGATGCCTCTCGTGCCCGGTGTCACATCTCCCACGCCCCTCTGATCTCAGGCACAGGCAAGAGGGGCAGGTTTGTGTGTTTCAGGCTCCCAATGCACAAAAAGCATCCCATTTCAAGGATGTGCCTCTGACCTTCCCACATTCTGTCCCAGGTCCTGGGAACACTGCTGGGCCCGCTGAAAGTGCAACCCAGGAAGGGAGGGGGGGTTAAGGCCACCGAAACAGCCCTCAGTAGATGGTGGTTAGCAACTAGCATCTTATCCAGTGGAAGGAGAATTGTGGAGGTTCCAACAGAATAGAGGTGCTGTGCTCGTACCAGTGACTGTAATAATCTACATTCATCTTGTCTTCCTCACCCCATCTCATGATCCTCACTCTCTCTGCAGTTTTCTGTGATCAACACTCAAGTAAACTGTCTATCCCAATGCCCCATAGCAGGCTCTGCTTTCAAGAGAACCAAACCAAGACCATAACCATTAGCCGAATGCTGCACTTTCAAAGCTGATACACTGACCTCCTGAAATGTCCATTCCTCATGCCCCAAACCATACAGCCTCCTTTTCAGTCAGTGCTCTATGTGTTGTGATGTGTAACATGCTAAATTCATGTATCTAAATGATCATTCTCCCCAGTTTACAGCTGTGGAGTACAGAATTTACAGATGTTGCTTGTAGCTTTGTGTCTCAATCCTGTTTCACTCTTAGCTTCTCCATCCTTTTCTACCCAACAGAAAATCTCTGTGTTAAATTGGGTAGGATGCCTGTTCTTACATTTCCAACCTGCACTTCTTCCTGACCCATACCTAGTTGTTCCCAATTCACAATACTATTTCACCCTGGAGCTGCTCTGTCAACAAGGCTGGGACAAGCCACCGGCTCCTCCAGGCCCAGGCTGAGCTTCAGAGTTCACAAGAAGCTTTAAGGATTGTTCATAAAATATTCTGCTTTCCTCACTCATAATAATTAGTTAAACCCCTGCTATCACTCACTTCTTTCTGTGCTTTTATGAATTGCTTTGCAAAGTTTCCACGCATAAAAATTGCTTTATAATGTCGTGTTTATTGAGCACATACTAATTTCAAGACACTATGCTAGGCTCTATAGAATACGTCGGTAGGTCATTTCAATAGTAATAATAGCAGAAGTAGCAGTAGTAATTGCAATGATACTTGCTCATCGCTCTTGAGCACTTACCACGATGTGCCAGCACCCCTGTGCATGCATTCTGACTTTCAGACGCAGATACACACAAACACACATGTACGCACACCGCTTAGGCAACTAACAATAACTGACAAGTGAGTGATGAGGTCAGTACTTGTTTTTGAAGACCAGACGAGGCTTAACACCTGAAGAGTAGAGAAGGTAGAGTTCGTGTCAAGAAAAAGGCTCTTGAGCACAAAGCTGAGGAGTGTGGGTTTGCTGCTCTGTGAGTCATGGGGTCCACTAGAGGTTTTGGATAAGGGGAGTGATTTGAAAATGATCACTTTGGAAGATCTCTAGGGTGACAGCACAAGCTGGGTTGAACGGAGGAAAAGTCAAGTCAGAGAGACTAATGAGGAGACTGCATTCGTCTAGGAACTGACATGGAGAGATGGTGGGAAACTTCCTTTTCCATCAGAGGTGAGGAAAGAGGGACCAGTGGTGACTCTGACTTCTTGGGCTCAATGGCTGTCTGGAGAGGACCGGTTCATGGGAGGCTGGGGATGAGTCAGGTTCTAGAGATGTTCCACGGATGTGGCAGCGAGACGCCCATGCACAGAGGGTTGGAGAACATCTTCTGACATTTGCGGGAGGGGCTACTTTTGCAACTCATCAGAACATAAGGAGAACTCAAATAAAATGACTGACAGGATAAACTCAGACAGCAGCGTCTTGCCCCATCCCAAGAAATTCACACTTTAAGTTTCTGCATACATTTTTAATTTGCTCTTTCTACTGTTCAACCCCCACCCCCACTCCCCCACTCTTAATTGTTTGGAAAACAGCTCTTGCTATTTGCAAAAACTACTTACACTGTAAAAGAAAATTTAACCTAAGACTGTGTAGGAAATAAGCCCCCTTGTAACAAGATTTAACAAACACAAAAGCAGCCTTGAAATATTGTTATATCCTTTAAAATGAAATTATTATCTATATATGGCACTCCACATCTGGTTATGATACCAGGCTGCACTTTAGATGGTTTTATAGCTTATACTGGGGCTATCAAATCGAGCTTGCTGTGGCAATGGAAATGTGCCCACCTGCGCTGGCCACTGAGCACTAAAATGTGGCAAGTGTGACTGCTAAACTGAACTTTTAACTTTAATTTTCATTATTTTAAATTTAAATAGCCATATTTGGTCAATCTCTAATACTCTATTGAATAGGCCTACAATTTCATCACCAATTATGATGGAAATTCAACCTGTAGCTCCTGAAAAGATTCTTTTTCCTGGGGTTTTGTTTTTCTGTTTTGGTTTTGTTTTTTCTGTTGTTTTGTTGGGATCAGGCAGAATAGTATATTTAGGGGAAATGTTGGTACTTGAATTTCAATCCCTTTGCCTATTAGTATACTGAAATGCTTTCATGCTTTTAAGTTTGCCAACATCCCAAGAGTCATAAACAAGACATACTTTGTTTTAAAAAGTTTCAAGAACATAAACAAATAAAAGCCAAAGGCTGCTTAAATAGGAGGACTTGCCTCAAAAAAGGAAATACTGCATGGTTTGACACCAGCCTATATATACTCTATGGCTCCCTTAGGAAGAATAGTTTTAAGCAGATTATTAAATAAATTTAAGCATCTCACATTATTTTGTTTCTTTAGTTTGGTAATATGAAGAATCCCCAGGAGTGGCTTTCTACCTTCTGTTCCTCCCATCCTATGGGCATCCAATTCCCTGAATGAGACACTACCTAAAGTCACTAGTAATTTTTATCGTGCACTGATCCCAATCGACTCACATGGTATGGGACCAATACACAGAGAGCAGAGTAGGAACACTGAATAGAGAGCAGGCGATTCTCCCAGAGGTGAGGAGTAGTTAGGAGAATCCTAATGGAAAGATAATGAGCCAGGCAGATGAGGGGTGGGAACATTCAGTATAACCTTTAGTGCTCCTAGTAATTTAAGAATCAAAGAAGGCCCTGGCCACATGCCTCAGTTAGTTGGAGCATCGTCCCATATACCAAAAGGCTGTGGGTTTGATCTCTGGTCAGGGCACATACCTAGGCTGTGGGATAGATCCCTAGTCAGGGAGCGTACAGGAAGTAGCCAATCCGTATCTCTCTCTCAAAACAATGTTCCTCTCGCTCTCCCTCTCTCAAAGCAATAAATATATCCCCGAGTGAGATTTTTTTTAAAAAAAGGAATACCCAGAAGTGCCCTCTCCTGCTCCTTTCTCTGTTGTCCACATCATTGTTGAAAGCCTGAATACATACCTGATGTTTTTCTGGACAGCTTAGCCCCTCTTAGAAGCTATCAAAATGCTGACAACTGAAAGCATTGAGTAACTTGTTGTCATTAATAAAAATATAGTGTAAAATAAGGTCTCCATGGCCCCTGGCTCACTAACATTGTACTGTTAGATATCAAGTGATGTTGTAATTACAATTCACTCATCTTTACTCAACCCCTTTTCTTTATACATTCTCAGCAATAGGAGATATTACTGAAGACACATTCCTTCTGGAGCTTCTCCCCTCTCCTACCTTCCCACACCCTGTGCTGCCTTTGTTTCAGAACTGCCTCTCTGACAATTTTTTTTATCCTATTCTCCCTTTAGTTATTCTGCCTCTACCATTATTCAGGTTTACTCCTTGGTCTTCCACATGTCTCACTCTATATTTTCTGAAAACAGTATTAGTCCATCTCTCCAATTTAACTCTCAGCTCTAGTCTGATGAGTTGCAAAACTCAGCTCCTCCCAGAAGTGTCAGAAGATATTCTCCAACCCTCTGTGCATGGGCGTCTCGCTGCCACATCCATGGAACATCTCTAGAACCTGACTCATCCCCAGCCTCCCATGAACTGGTCCTCTCCGGACAGCCATTGAGCCCAAGAAGTCAGAGTCACCACTGGTCCCTCTTTCCTCACCTCTGATGGAAAAGGAAGTTTCCCACCATCTCTCCATGTCAGTTCCTAGACGAATGCAGTCTCCTCATTAGTCTCTCTGACTTGACTTTTCCTCCGTTCAACCCAGCTTGTGCTGTCACCCTAGAGATCTTCCAAAGTGATCATTTTCAAATCACTCCCCTTATCCAAAACCTCTAGTGGACCCCATGACTCACAGAGCAGCAAACCCACACTCCTCAGCTTTGTGCTCAAGAGCCTTTTTCTTGACACGAACTCTACCTTCTCTACTCTTCAGGTGTTAAGCCTCGTCTGGTCTTCAAAAACAAGTACTGACCTCATCACTCACTTGTCAGTTATTGTTAGTTGCCTAAGCGGTGTGCGTACATGTGTGTTTGTGTGTATCTGCGTCTGAAAGTCAGAATGCATGCACAGGGGTGCTGGCACATCGTGGTAAGTGCTCAAGAGCGATGAGCAAGTATCATTGCAATTACTACTGCTACTTCTGCTATTATTACTATTGAAATGACCTACCGACGTATTCTATAGAGCCTAGCATAGTGTCTTGAAATTAGTATGTGCTCAATAAACACGACATTATAAAGCAATTTTTATGCGTGGAAACTTTGCAAAGCAATTCATAAAAGCACAGAAAGAAGTGAGCGATAGCAGGGGTTTAACTAATTATTATGAGTGTTGAAAATAGATTTTGCATAGAAAATTCTTTTATGAAAATCTTTTTCCAGTTTTTGTATACATTCAAATTATAATATATTTAGTCTCTTCTCGAGAATAACAGCCTTCCTCCTACCCATCTGTCATATCAGGTTGTACTGAGCAAATGTTAATTTACCTTTTTGATATACCATTTGACAATTTCTGGTTTCAGATATCACATGCAAGGTTGCACATCAGTGAATAAAACTTGAATCCATATTGTCAAGTTCATATTTAGAATAAAATTATGTTGCATCTTTCATGTAATTTTTTTAAGTTGTATATCAAATGAGCATGTACTTGTAACTTGAATACAAAAGATAAAAGCAAGGCAAAGGAAAACATTATTATCTTATTGGCTATGAACCAACCTAGCCAATTTATGGAAGATGCTTTAAGCAGCTTTGGTTGAACTTGTGCAGTACAACTTCTAGATGCCCATTCCATTAATTCATTAAATAAAAAGAGCATTCTTTTCATTCTAATTATCTCAGCTACACATGTTAAATATGCTAAAAGCTAAACATAAGCAATAATATTCCTGTCATTTTTTTCATCTGCCAACTCCTCAAAAATAATTAACTTATAGAGAGAAGTAATTCTTCACTCAAAATGACTTTACCAATGTATTAGAAGTAGCATGCAAGGAAAATTCATATAACCTAGTCATTTAGTACAAAAATAGAACTAAAAAAGCATTAACAACAATTTAGTTCAATACAAAGGAGAAAATTGCCTGTGTTTACTTTAATTTCATAGGATAAATATCTATTTCAGATTTGCCATATTCTTAAGGGCTTTTGTTGAAATTTTAGAGACTAATTTTCAGGAGTATTATAATCAAGAGTATTTGGAGATGTTTTAATTTTTAAATAAAAAAAATGTCCATTTGAATACATTTAAATAAAAAAATATCAACATGATTTCTGACCTCCAAAATCAGCAATTAAGGCAAAACATCATAGACATGAGGGACAGCTCCACGCAGTCACAGATCCAAATGGGAGTTCCCAAATGAGTGAGGACGAGGGGAGGGTCACCGTTTTCTGGGCACTCAGAGAGAAAGATATTTTAAGAACTTCCTCAGTCCCTTATGTTACCTGAGTAGGTGGTACATAGATAGGTAGATGATGGATGGATAGATGGATGGATGGATGGATGGATGGATGGATGGATAGATAGATAGATAGAAAGAATAGATGAGAGGTGATAGATTAAGGGATGGATGAATGATGGATGAATGGATACAAAGTTACAATTAATAAATTCGCTACAATATGGCAGCTTGTACACAAACAGTCACTTTGCTTCATACATGAATTTTCCCAGCCCCTTAATATTTCATGTCACCTAGTAATAGCAGCTGAACACAATATAGCAACACAGTTCATTGCAGGAAGTTGTAAAGAACAGTATATACCCAATGAAAAAAGCACTGTCTTGACAGTGCTTGGTGGGAGGTTTTCCTCCTTTTGTGCATTTTGTGCAAAGCCTGAAACTGTTTCTCAGCCTGCAAGTTATCTCTCTTCCTTTATTTCAGTGATTCAGAAGCTTCTACCCTCTTTGGCATTCACTTCCATCCAGCTACATTTATTGCCTCTTTTTTTTTTACATTTACCTTTTTTATTCACCAAGGGTGAAATTTAAAGTTTACTGTAGCATTGTTTTTTTTAAAGAGTATCTCATGTCTTTTTAACTGCATTAGTGTTAGTAATTAGGACTGGTTTTATTTTGTTTTGATTTTTGTTTCTGCTTTTGTTTTTTGCTTTTGTTTTTTGCTAGGCACTGCTTACAAAGTTGTACAGCTTTGTAATGGCCTGCCCAAATTCTATTTTTTCATGAAGCTTTGTTATTTTTTTAAAGATGGTTCTGCCAAATATTAAGTTTTTTAGAAAAGCATATATCATACTATACCAGAAAAATGTCTGCATTCTGTTTTAAAATGCCTCAATACAATATTTCATCCTTACCCTAAAAGTCATATTGCTATGTTCCAGTTTCAATTCATCATGCAAGTTTGTGTCTAAGATCCTTTGAAGGCTTTTACAAACATGCCTTTTCCTCACACCCTGATCTAGCTCGAGATTATGGGGAAAACATTCAGCATTTGCAAGTTATTAATAAATCTACTTTGGTTCTGTAGAGTGCTCATCAAAGAGTGATCATCAATAATTATTTCTCTCAAAAATATTATTTGGTATTAACTGGTTAAGTCATTAAATTTTTTTACTCTATCAATGATCTGTGATTTACAATGTTCCACCTGTCTAATGACAGCACTGTGACTCATCCCTCCTGTTGGCATTGCACAAGACTTCTTTTAAAAGATAAAAGGTTTTTGTTCACCTGTCATCTTTCTTTTCATTGCCGTCTCCTCATTTCCCATGTTGGCCCCAGTCATGTGGACTTTGGGATGCTAGTCACCTGTCTGCTCTCTCTCTGACATATTTTTGCAAGTATTTTTGGCATATCACTGTATGCCAAGCTTGCCCTTTCTCTCACATAAGCTGTGCACTTTAATACCTTACCCCTCACTGAACTCTCCTTCCATCTGTCTCAGGAGCAACTAATTCCCTTGACAAAAAAAAAAATAGGCATCAGTGGTAGTTTTTAATACATAGGTTGTCCATACATCAAGAAAATGCCTTGGTCCAATTCAAGTGTTACTCATTTAGCTGTTTCATTTTTAAATTTTGTTTTGGTTTCAAATCAATAGATTTTGTTTTTCAACTCAGTGAAGTGCAATGTAGAATGTGAACTCTGGACCAAGCCTTGGAGTTCACATTCTCTTCTACTCTTCACTTACTATGTAGTCAAGTTCAAGTTCCCTGGTACTCAGTTCCTCATAGAGTTGTAGGTATATAAAAATGACATGTTTGTAACATTGCCTGGCGCATAATAAGGCTAAATAAATGTATGTTGCTGTCACTATGACTATTACCTTCTCATACCATTGCTTTTATACCATGTCATTCCTCAAAGCTCTTATGCTATATATTTGTAGGTGTTGAGCTATGAGGTAAAACTTGGAATTTCACATACCAAATGTGACAAATTGAAGTTATCATTGTCAAACATACATGGGCATGCACACACTAGGCAAGAACGTTTTAAAATCTTGCCGGCCACTCACTCTACCACACTGAAACGCTGACTAGGAACTCAGTGTATTTGATTCTTGGCAAGCTGAGATCTCACATCCTTGGTGGATTCTTCCAAAAACCATCTAATAATCTGTAACATTAGGAAATATTAATTTAAACTACTCTCGTACTGTCTAAGGGATGGACATGCAAGAACAAAACTTTTCATTAAATCATTCTGTCACTGAGAAAATAATAGGTCCTATCCTGTGTCAGAAACAATGCAAGTTGCTGAGGGTACAAAGATAAACAAAAAAAAATTAGTTCTTGTTATCTCAGAGTTTGCAATCTGGTAAAGAAAACAATGTCACATAAGAGCTAAACAAATGAATAATGCAAAGCTTCATGAGAGCACATGGGAAAAGCACGTGTATTGAACTTGGGTTCAGGGGAGGTTTCCAGAGAAGCTCTGTCTAAAAGAAGACATAAAGGGAAAGTAAGAGTGAAAGTCTGGGTCAGAAGTTTTTGAAGCAAAAAGAAAAGCATATATGAAGACTACTGTATTTTTTAAAATATTTATTTATTTTTAAGGAGAGGGGAAGAGAGGGAGAGAGAAACATCAATTGGTTGCCTCTCACATGTGCCCCAGCTGGGACAGGGGCCATAACCCAGGCATGTGCCCTGACCAGGAATTGAACTGACAACCTTTCACTTTGTGAGACGATGCTCAACCAACTGAGCCACACCAGTGGCTCAGTAGGGCAAGACTACTGTACTTATAATAGTCCTCAAAAACTTAATTGTTCTCATTATACCTGTTAAAATAAGGGCAGAAGATTTGTCTGGCTAGTGCACTGCTATATATCCATCTCTTAGAAAAGTATATATACAGTGATAAACAGTAGGAGCTCTATAAATATTTCTGGAATGACTGTAGAAATTTCAACTCATCTCTGTTATTTTCCACTTATAGCTTCCAACCAGGAACTCTAGTTAGCTTAATCTGGTGATTAAATGTGGGTTTGTAGTGGTACCATTGATGCACTTTAAAGATTTACTTCTTAAATAATAGTATACATCATCCTTGTGTTCGTATCAGAAACTTGGCTTACTCTTCAGTGTTATTAACAGAGACAATGAATATTATCTATGTTAAGGGAAAAAATGATACTAATATTTCTTATCTTTCCATGAGCTTTATGAACTGCCATTAAGATTCAGCTATACAGGTGTGGGTGCAGCTATGTTCAAATGTTTGCATACTAGTATTTAGTGCAGTTTCTCAATTGTTCTTCATTCCTAGTCATTAGAAAGGTGAATCGAGCAACTCTCAAAGTCTTAAATACTGGTAAAAAAAAATTTTCATTCAATATTGCATTAAAAATGCAATCATTTTAGCTCTAGTTTCAAGACAAAAATTTTGTTAGGGTTCCTGAGTCCTAAAGTATTTCTGAGGAACCAGAGTAAAATATGGAATTGAAGTAAACCTAACAAATGTGAAAGACAGATGATCTCAGTTCCAGGAATCAGTACTTCCGATGCAAGCACAGGGGGAAACTTACAAACCAACAAGTTAATTTCTGGCATCTTGCCACTTTCCCTTTCAGAAACCATGGCCTTCTCCACTGCCTGAGGCAGTGCCTCACTCTATGTCTACCTAAGGCTGATCCTTTCTGGCAATACCTCGTTCTCTCAACTCATCTCATTATCATTTTATCTTTAAAAATCTCAGCTAGATTAGAGACTTCCTTTCTGTATATTTGAGGTAATCACGAAAGGCAATCAGGCACATGGATGAAAGCTCATTTAAACCAGCTACATGCTGTGCAATGCAGGCAGGTTACATAAGTCCTCCGAAGCTGATTCCTCATCAGTTTCGTGTGTGTGTGTGTGTGTGTGTGTGTGTGTGTGTGTGTGTGTGTTTAAAAGCCTTATTTGCTGTTCCATTGGGAAAATGTAATCAATGATTCTATACTGGAGAGTTAATGGTTAAAATACTCAGTGCATCCCTCCAAAAGTATCCACTTGTTCAAAGGACATCAGGCCAAAGAAAGAAAACACTTACTGAGATTTTCTGGTATCATCTGTAAGAGAGTAGTAAGGATAAAGACTTTCCTAGAGCACTCTAACCCACACTTCATCAGCAGCCACATGCTCCAACTCTTCCAACTGGTAAAATGTGGTGCATCTAGAAGGTGATTACCAAAAAGAAACTTCTAACTAATTAAATGGTTACAGCTCAACTATTGGACTAGAATTTAGCCCAGAGCCAGGCATATTTTAAGTGGCTAATTAATTTCTAGCTAAATAAAACTGATTATTAAATATTATTGGGAGCAGTTGCCTTTTGGGTACATTTGTATACTTCCAATAGTGCTACCACTTTTCATCAATTCTAGAATGCATATTTTCCTCACTTTTATATTTCTGAAATCAGGATACATCTTACTATTTATTGCAATGAACTACTTTCTTCTTGGGGGTGCATAATCCATGGAATCTCATATTCACTAAAATATTAACATATGGAATTCCAGATAATGAATATTTGATAGTTCCTGGTCGAAAGTCAAACAGTAAATATACTTTTTATGGACTAGATCGATCTACTTTGCTTCTCAGTTATTTAGTCTCTGAGTATCAACTTCAGGAACATTTAAAAAAAGACAGGAATGAACAAGGTACATGTGTAAAAAGGAGCACACTTCAAACTGCTTAATGCACAACTTCCAAGAGATTAAGACATCGTTCAAGCTTTATAAAGAGTGGATGTCCTAACAGTTCTTGTCTTACATCTTGTTATTTTTGAACAACAATTAAGGCAGGTACTTTTAAAAATTAAAGTGAGTATATAGTCATCTTATTTTGATTTTTGCTCATCTCCCTTGAAATAATTATGTTTCTAGGTCATCACAACACTTATTTATCAATATTTATGTAAAACTGCCCAAAGTATTGTGCTCCCTTTAAGCAGTTTCTACCTGTTGATTCTATTCAAGTGATTTTAAGAAAGTTATGAATGAAAGAGAGAAAGGGGTGAGGGGAGAGAAAGATAGACAGATCGGGGAGGGAAGAGGAAGAGAGTGAAGAAAGGCAGAAGGGAATAAGGAAAGACATACATTAACAACATGAACACAGCAAGTGTGTGCTTAATTTGGGGAGGTTAATGTACACACAGCCATGTGACCCCTCATGGCAGAATTTTCTCAGGTAGTACGGTGATCAGTGTTGATTTCATGTACTCAACTTCTCTAAGAAGTTAATTTGTTTTTAGCATAACATTTCTGTGTATGCAAAGACTCGAACATTCTTTCTTGTCCATATATGGTATGTTTTGGTTTTATATTTTGACTTACCATCCTGGGTAAAGCCTTCCACAGATTAGATCAGAGTATGTTATATTAAGAGTATACACAAACACGCGCGCGTGCATGCCCTATAAACTCCAGCCACACAGCACAATATTGCACATCTCTGCCAAAGACTATAATCGATCTCATATGGTCTAGTCATGGAAAATATTATTGAACAAACCAGTTGCTCCAACAATTTTCAAATTTAAATTTTCTAAGACATCTCAGAATGGGACAGCCTGACAAAATCTGCAGGTGCTTATTACAGCATCCAATATACCCCTCATATTTATTTAAACCGTTCCCTTGTGAAAGAAAAAACTTAGGTAAAAACAGAGATAAATCAAGGGATCCACTGAAATTTCAAAAACAAAGTAAAATCCTATTATATAACTATTAAAACAAGCTGAACATTTTCTCTGCTTTTCCCCTAGAACTTGACCATAGACCATAAACACAAAATTGATGAAAATAAATTTTGGAATGCTGCTGTTACAGTAGTAAATGGAAACAAGTCAGATGTCCACCAGCTTATGAATGGGTAAACAAAACGTGCTATACCCGGGGCACAGTACAGCAATACTTGGTAACAAGAAGGAATGCAGTACGGCACATACTGCAGCGTGGATGAACCTGGAAAACCTTTGCTAAGGGAAGGAAGCCAGTCACAAAAGACTGTGTATTGTATGATTCCATTTAAATGAAGTGTCTACATCCAGAGAGACAGAAAATAAATTAATGGTTGCCTGGGGCTGAGGGTGTGGGGCGGATGGGAAGTAACAGCTAACGGGTATGAGGTTTCTTTTGGGGGGTGATGAAAATGTTCTTCAGTTAGATTCTTGTGACAGTGCTCAACTCTGTGAATATTCTAAGTTGTGTACTCTAAAAGGGTAAATTGCAGGGTATATGAATTATATGTCGGTAATACCATTTCAAAACACACACAGCAATGGCTTAAAGGTAAAATCTTTTCTACCTGGTAAATGACAAACACTTTCTCCCTGGGCAAACTCGAAACACCCTGCTGCAAGCACTGAAAATGAACATGTGCGAGAGGAAAAGGGAGTCCTCAGCAGAAATTTACTGATGAGAACTCAGTGTGGAGGCGGTTACCCCATTCTATCATCTGTGTTTAAACCAATGATTCCAGTAACTAGGAAATAGTTTTTGGGACCTGAGTAGAACTGTCAGATAAAATACGGGAAACTCCGTTAAATTTGAATTCCAGACAATGAATAGATTTTTAGTATAAATGTCCCTAAATATTTATAAAATATTAAATTAAGTATTATAAAAACATTACATATCTGGGAACATAATTATACTAAAACGCCATCCATTGTCTGCCTGTAATTCAAATTTATCTGAGTGTCCTGTACTTTTCGTTGTTCTTATTAAATCTGGCAACCTTGGTGATTATTATTGTTTTTCTTTAGAGCACGTTCTTACAAAGAGCTCAGAGCAGTTGAATATAAAAGGAGGGTAGATCTAGGTAAAAATGAGAAAAAATTGTTTAACAGCCCTATAGCACCCATCTACTTGTTCAGGGTTTTATATGTCCAGCACTGGAGATATTACAGTGAGCAAGATGGACACAGAACTCAGAGCCTTCAAGGAAGACACACATGAAAATACACTACGTATAATAAATGATAGAGGATGACAAGAAGATATCAAGTGAACAGGAAAAGTCAGATGAGGTGGGCAAAGGCTCAGAGGTGAACAAGAACATCACTAGTTCAAAGAAACAAAGAAGTTTCACATAAAAAACACAGCAAGGGCAGAATGAGGCAGAGATTATTTTAAAGACATATGAAAAGCCAGGCCATAGAGGGTCGTGTTTTTTAACAGATTTTACTTTGTGAAGCAGTTTTACGTTTATAACAAAATTAAGCAGAAAGCACAGAGTTCCCATCTACCCACCCTGTCCTCACGTGTACACAGCCTCCCTCACTATCACCACCTCCCGCTAGAGGTACACTCGCTCTAGTCAACGAACTTACAATGACACATTATTATCACCCAAAGTCCAGAGTTTGTGTCGTTTCCTTGTTCATGCCATAACACGTATCCACCTGTATACCATCGAATGGAATAGTCTCACTGCCGTAAAAATCCTCTGTTTCTGCCTATTGGTTCCTCCCTCCCCTCTGCTCCTGGCAACCACTGATCTTTTTACTGTCTCTGTAGTTTTGCCTTTTTCAGAATTTAATATAGTTGGAATCATATAGTACGGAGTCTTTTCAGATTGGCTTTTTTCATTTAGTAATATGATAAAAATGTAAGGTTCCTTCATGTCTTTCCATGGCTCGATAGCTCATTTCTTTTAAACACCAAATAATATTCCATTGTCTGGATGTATCCATGGAGAGTTTTTGAGTCATCTTAAAGGTATTGATTTTAAACAGGCGGGAAAGAGGATCACATTTCTTTTAAAAAAAATTGGTTTTAAATTGGAAAACAGACTGGAGAAAGACCAATTAGAAAATGATTGTAGTAATTTGGAAGAGAGATAATGGTGGCCTATAATGGCAAATTAGTGCTTATGGGGGGAAGTGGGCATAGTCAAGACAAGAAAGGAAGCAGATTCCTAGGACTTGCCCATTGGTGCGACCATAAAGGTGTGGGGAGAGGGAAATCAGAACCCCAAGTTTCCAGTCTGGACGAAGAGTTTCATTCACTGAAATAATGAGAACTGAGGTGGGAGGAAAGGGTTGTGGAGAAATACATTGAGCCATCTAGGGGCACGCAGAGCTTGAATCGTGTCCTAGAGTTCCCCCTGAGCAGTGACTTCCAGAATTCAGGAAACAGGCCTTACTCGCAGCTGAAGATTTGGGAGGCAGATCACAGAAACAGAAACTGGATCCTAAATGTGGATGAGCTCATGCAGAGAGTGTGGTCAGGGTAGGAAGAAAAGAGATGCTAGAACCCCAGTGAACACCAACATTTAGAATCCCTGCAGAGTGGCAGCAATCAGAGATGCTCATGAGAAACTAAAGGCTGATAGTATTTCAAAGCACTCAGAAAGAGTTCTAGGAAGTTGGAGCTGGAAGAAGCTCTTTAGAGATATTAAAAGACTGTGGTTCTCTCTGTCCCATAAGGGAGTGCAACTTAAATATACATTTATTTATATGTGTGTGTGCATGTGCACGCACACATGTGCTCGTGTGTGTATAGTAAAATTAAACAATTATATTTTATGTGTCTATTCATAAAGCATGAATTTGCACATATGTTGAAATCAAAATGGGTTTTTTCCTAAATTTTTGGAAGAATTTTGGTAAATTCAAACAATCTAAATTTCTTTAATTTTTCCTTAATTCTGCAAAAGCCTCAGGCATGTGCTCAGTATACTTGGATAATTTATACCACTGCCAGGGGCTAGTTAGCAGTGTTAAATGGTCAAGACAATAAAATAAAAATTCAACATGGCTACTGGATTTAGAGATGAGGTATTGGTAAATTTGACAAGTTTAAGTAGAGAGATGGGTCAGAATCCAGAATGAAATGGATGAAATAGGAAGTGGGTCAGGAGGAAGGAAATGGAGACAAGAAACATACCCAACACTATCAAGAAATTTGAATCTGGAGCAAAAGTGAGTTAGTGCAAGACTGGACTGTAATGTGAGGTTAAAAGATGGGACAGTCTTGGGTGTGTTTTAATACCAATGGAGAAGTAGAGGGATGGATTCTGAAGTCCTGCTTTGTGAGAGGAAGAAGGAAGACAACACAGAGTGTAGTCGCTGACAAGTTTATCGATTTCATGGCAGGAAGTTAAAAGTGTTTGGTCTAATAGCTCACATTTTTATGAAGCAGAAGGAAAAGTAATTGCCTGAGCGTAAAGGAAAAGAATGAAGCCACTGGTGGTTCAAGGTGAATGGTACAGAAATAGGCTGCTGGGAAAAATGAGGAAGTTGGCTTGGAACCCATGCTGTCTGGGAAAGGAAAACAGTGGGACAGAAAGTTAATGATGGAGCTCTTCTTTCACTGAGTATGTATTCTTAAAGTAGTGTAAGGCAACTTTTTATATACATGGAACCAACGATAGAAATATCCTCTTAACACCACTTTTAATGTATTATGGAGATACAAATCAAAAGAACTCCATCTATAGAATAATAACCTCTCCTTCAAAGCAGAATTCTCCAAAACAAGAATCTAGGAACATCAGTTGCTACCACCAACTGCTTATAAATGTAGAGAATCAGGTTCAATTTATTAATCTCCTACAATTCCATTATCTATGGTTAGATGCTAGAAGCATTGATCTGAATAATCTGAAACAGTAGATATTCCAAAATTATTTAAATTGGATTTTGAAAAACATAATTATTTATGTTAAATTTACATTCCTAATTTGCCTCCTTAGGTAAGTATTAAAACTATTTTGAATTCCCTAGGACAATAGTGATAACAGGTATAGAAGATGATTAGAGTTTTAGAAAGAATCCAGACAGAGATTAATAGCAACAAATAATAAAGAAAACAAGTTTTCTCAATTATATTGAGATAAATTTCTAAGAGTTCTTTTTTCAATTACAAAATAATTAATTAATTAATGATCCCCAAATTTTTAGAAGCAGAGCTGTTCCCATCTCAAACTGATTTTGTGCTTACCTGAGCTTAATCTTGACTTAAACCCTAAATGCATTCCTTCCAGTATCCAGGCTTACATAAACTATTTCTCAATAATAAATTTTTCCACCATGTGTGTGTGTTGGATGAAGATGTAACCAAGACAGGTGGCTGACTCTAATCTAATTAATACTCCCCTCACATCTGTCATCTACTCACTAATTTATTCAATCTCAGTAATCACTCAAGTACTGAGAACTTACTCTGTGTCAGGGACTGAGTTAATTGCTAACATTACACAGATCAACAACAGAGATGAACTGAGTAAATCATCAATTAAAAACTGGCTATATGAGATATGATGTATGATAGTTGTGTACTGTAAGGGAAAGCAGTGGACTACCCACCTAAGTCTTCTATAAACTTATGAATACTTCCAAAGGAAGATGGCCTTTGAGTTCTTGAAGAAGAGTGAACCAGGTGAAGGAAGAGAGGGATCAGGAAGGATAAGCATGTGATCCATTTGTACAAAGAGGTGAGAAATGTCATGGTGCATTCAAGGAAGCACTTTCCTCCAATGGAGCACAGGGGATAGGTCCTGGAGAGATCTGCCTTCCAAGATAAGGAGGTAGATCATATCCTGAAGGTTATAGGGATTTATTGATGGATGTGATATGATGGAGTTCATGTTTTAGGACAACTGCTCTAGATGAAACGGAAGAGTTTGGGGAAAGCTTGAAAGCAGGGGGGTGAGCTGAGGTGTCTGATGGAGACAAATGGAGTGGGACTGGAGGAAATGAAATGAAGAAATGGTAAATGGGCAAACCCCTGACCTGGTGACTGATGAGAAGGAGGTGATGCTTAGAGGGAAAGCAGAGCCTAAGCTAATTCTCCAGTTTCCAGTTTGGACATGGAATGCACTTTGGTATTACAGCTCACTGAGTTAGACATTGTAGTGGGAGAAAAAGGTTTGGGCAGAGGCAGCGAGTTCGGATTGGACAAGATGAGTTCTGGATGCCTACAGGGATAGCATTCTAGAGATAATCAGGGGGTCAATTAATTAAATAGATCTGTCAGTTGGGAAATAGGTGAAAGTTGGACATGTAGATTGGGAATCTTCAAAATATGGGTGAATGTGAATGAAGGAATGTCCCATAGTGGAACAAAAAGAATAAGCAGAGAAAAGAAAAAACAACAACAGAGACCTGTATACATTATACAAACTAAAAGATAGTGAGTATCCTATCTTTTAGGGATAGGCTGAATGGGCTAAGGTAGTATTCAACCTTTATTTATCCCAATCAACTCACCCTGATTATTCCAGTCAAAATAAGTTTTAAATTTTTATCATTTTTCTTGATAATGTTTCCTAATCTTTAACTTTAAGTAAATACTACTTTTAAAAAATAACACCTAGGTTGATAATATTCGCTTACTTTTTTAATTTTAAGAACCAGAATCAATCTACAGATTATTTAATGTTTATCTTCATTGACATTCATTGACAGAGGAAAGTTGATTATTGTAGAACAGTTTATGATAGATTACAAATAAGTGTCTACAAATCCCTCCTATTTCTGTAAGAAACCTCAGTACAGTGTGGCTTCCCTGTTCCTCCCAACAGAGGGAGAATTTTTATTCCACTCCTTGAATCTTAACTGTTTATTTTTACTTGGTATGGTCAAATGGCCACCAGCCAACCTGATAACAGGCAGAGACGAACAGGGCATGGACTTTGAGGTTTGCCATCTCTTACTGCTGGGAAACTTCCCACCACCATGTGAAGAAGTCCAGGTCAGCTAACTGGAGAATGAGAGACCACCTGGCATAAAATCGACCATGCAAAAGAGTCCCCCTAGACCATCCACCCTCAGCCAAGCCACCCACTCTGTAGAGACGAACAAAGCTGACTCAGAATACAAGAGCCACCCAAATGACCAAGAAAACTAAGCAAATAAAATCTTTTTTTTTTTCGGTCACAAACTTGGGGATGATTTGTTAAGCAGGAATAGATAACTGACATTACCAGCTTCTACAGTTGAATAGAAATCATTTAATTTGTTTTAAATAACTGCTAAATTATAACCTCTGATACAGGAAGAGAACCTTGTAGCAGGCACCACTCCTGTACCTCTACCCAGAAAAACGTATGCCCCTTAGGCATGTTTTAGAGCACACAGACATACCTTAAGTCGTGAAAATTATGTATCCTGAATTGTAATCAGAGTTAATAGCTTGGATTAAGTCTGAGTTGCAAAACAAGCAGCTCTAACAAGTTTTCAACAAGCTACACATTTTTAAACTTCATAATTATAATGAAGACACAATCAGTTTTTTATCCAAAGAGCACACTGATACTTACTACTGGCCTTGTGATTTATTTTTATTTATAATCTAATAATGCTCTTAAAGCTATTTTCAGAAGGATTCCATAGATGTTTCTCAAAAAAACTAGGATGAAATTATTTTATAATATATATTAATATTGCCACAAAAATTTAACAGAATTCTTCTAGAGTACCAACCTCACAATATAAAACCAGTTTTCTTAGGATAATTATGGACAAAAGTTATGAATTATTCATCTTCATGTTGCTCATAATCCCTCCAGTTTAGGAGGCACTTGATATGTATTTGTTGAATGAGTGAGTAAATGAATTATTGAGTGGGTGAATGATTAATGAGCCAATTGCATTGTTCCAGGCTTTACAATATGTGGTTGTTGTACTTCAGGAGGTGGGATTTGACCCATGATATAACTGACTCGATATAATTAATGAGTCATTTCATAACAAGGTTCTACCAGTATTGTACTCATAAATAGAAGCCAGGCCGATGACTCTGAAAGAATCCTCTCAACTAAGAAATCCTACTACATAAGTGAGATTTGTCAGTTTCTACTGGGTATCTATAATGAATTTAGTCTTCTTTAAAAAAGAATGAAATCAGCCAATCTAACTACCACCTCCTGTATAAGTTGTGTGTATAGATATAACCATAGATATTATCAAATATTTATCTTTCTATTTAGAGATAATACCAGTGGTGGTGATTGTTATCTGAGTGGACAGGTGTGGCTGAAAACCCTTCCATGGCCAACTGTTCTTTCCACACGGTACACACATAGAGACTAGTCTGTGGCTGGCAACTGCAGCCCTATTTGCAGAGCCCACAGCTATTTGTGACTTCATCATTTAAAATCACACTCGACCTAGTACCATTACCATAAATAGCTACACCCCTAACTGGTGCAAGCAAAGGTGTTCTGCTTGTTATCATTTGGAGTTCCAGAATTACACTGAATCATGAAGTTTGACTCAATGGGATTTTTGTCGTTTCTCTCCTGCTCACTCTATTTTCACTTGCCATCCTTCAGCTTAGCAAACGGCATCTATGTTAGTCTCCTATTGTCATACATCCTCACACCTGCCCAGTTTCAGGGCCTCATGCTTCCATACTGAATAACTTTAGGTTCTCCCTGTCTGATTTGCTTATTTAAATTTAAATATCATTCATAAGATGAACTGATGAACCTGTTCGAGACATACTTTATTCATTTACTTACTGCTTATTTATTGAAGCACCAGACACTGTTCTAAGTGCCAGAAGTACAGCGGTAAATAGAGTCACAGCCACAATGGAGTGTTTACTATAGTAATTCACACTTCTCTTCCCACTTCAGAGCAGAGATAGCATCTTTTTTTTAATATCACTTAGACAATTGTTTCACACCTAATAAGTGCTTAATAAACACTGCTAAGACAGGTCACGATTCTTGAAACCTCCGGTTTATGCTGCAGTCTGAATATATATGTATATTCATATGTGCACAGGTATATATGTATACTACACATGTGTATATACTATAGATATATATCTATATATCTACTCATATAAACATGTTCATGTGCACACACACACACACACACAAATATATCTGTCAGTGAGCCTTGGAGAACACTGGACTTCTGACTGATTCCACTTTCTGCCCCTACTTACTAGATATCCTGGGTCTCCGAACTGCCTGGGTAACAAAAGTCATGATGGCTTTTTGGATCAATTTTGATAATCAGAATAATTTACTGGATACATTGCTTCCTCTCTATAAGATGGGATATGATTTTGTTCTTCCCAGAATTATAACAATCCAATGATCCCATATTTATTCTGCCAAGCTTTCCATATGTTTTATTACCATTCATCTGAGTGCCCAACTATATTCTAGGTGGGCAGGTTTGGCTTCATGGCATGATATCATTCATTTACTTATTTTCTGTGCCCCATAAGCTCAAGCATCTTAAAGATTTGTTGGTTGGTTGGTTATTTATTCCCAAGACTATCTACATAGTTTTAAAATTCCAAAAAGACTTACTGATACATCCCCACTAAAAAGTTTTTTGACAAATCCTACCTACCCAACTTTGTACTGCTTACTCAGTATAAGTTCCCTCCCCAAAAGGTCTTACTAGTTATATTTCTAAATTTGGATTCAAAAGGGTTAAACATTTTATTACCCAGATTTCATTTCCCTTTGTATGTCTATAAATACCATGTATTTCCTAGCCTTTACCTTCTATATAATCTAAGGTAAAGTTGGAATGTGGAGAAGAAAATGAAAAAATGTATTAATAAATACTAAATATATTCCTAGAGAACTAAGATTGTGATGGAACAATTTAAAAGCAAGTGTTTATTTTGTGCCTCCTACAGTCAGAGCAATATGCTAATTCCTATGTAAAGGAAAAAGGTATCACTCTCCCACAAGGATCCCTGAAATTTTAATGAAGAGAAAAGACCAAATAATAAAATACATGGCCAACGGCAAAATGGCATTTCATACTATTTTAGCAAAATCACAAAGATCATTAAAAAAGGCAAAATTAACAGCTAATTGAGCAGTCTCACTAATTAGCACTAAAGGAAGGCAGAGACAAGAAGGTACTGAGTAGTCCAGGTGCTCATGCAAAGCAAGTGACCCCAGAAGAGGGATCATATTGATTAGAGTACCTGGGGCATGGAGACTTCGGTTGTCTGCCACAATATGAGGCATTGAGGCAGGAAACAGCCTGAAAGCGATGGCTGGTAGGGAATGGGTGAACATTTGTCACACCATCCAGGAACTTTTGAACACCCTTCCTACATGGAAGAATTTGTGCCTTCTCAATGTAGAAGCCAAGAAATTTCTTTCCTAGCTTCCCTGAAAGCTGGGGTATGCGCTGGTGGCCTGGGCATCTCCAATGCACCTCATATTCAAAACAAGATTTGGAAGAGGGTGGAATGAATGAGAGAGTGCAGTGTCCAATTGATGACGGCAAAGGCGAGGAGGACAGTCAGGCTTCAGAGGCCACAGTGACAATTGTCTTAGCTGTAGCACTTCCTGCAAACTTCAGAGCCTCTTCCTGGCAGCACATTATCCAGTGGAGAAGTGCAACATTGCAATTTGGAGATTGTTTCTGGCTGTAAGGCCACCATGCTTGATTGGCTCTGTCCATCAGAGATATTCTCTGATCTAAACTTTATTCTTTTATAGATTCTGCTTAAAGTAGTTCAGGTGGGTTCTGTTTTTTGCATCTACAATCCTTACCAGAGACCCAACTGATGGGAGCAGAATATGCCTCTTGAATCATATTTGTCTGGAAAAAAGAAAAATGTGTATCAGTAAAAAATCTAAGTTCAGAACAAATTCTGGAAAAATAGAGAGAAAAATGGCAAAAGGATGTACAGAGAGCATAATACATTTGATATAATGGTATAATATGCAAAACGCCACCAGTGCTAGCTATTTGACAGGACAGTGCGGCCCCCTTGTGTCCGGCTGCACTGGGCCGTTCCTCTGTACTCCTTTGTGACTGGGCAGCTGACCTCTGTCCTCTGCATTGTTGGGTCCAGTGCTTTCTAGATTTCAGCGGGGTCTTCCACTGAGGAGCATCATGAGGCAGGAGTGTGCAATCAGACAAGTCCATCCTCTTGCCTCCTTCTCTACAAGGCCTGGTGGACTGAAGCCCATCTTGACCAAAGGGCTGGGCTCCTCAGGCAACCTTATCCTCACCACATTCTTTCTTTGAATATATTTTCTTAGGTCTTAAAACACAGAGACAGTGATGGGACTCCAAAGCTCCTAGGCCCCAAGCAGTGCCTACCCTCTCAGGTCCCCTGCACTCCAGCACACCTCTGCAGGCGGTCCCCCACCCCGTCAACTCTCCTGGCTCACACAGCTGAACACGCCATCACTTTCCTGCTGGGGCCTTGGCTAATCCAGGAATGTATATTATTTCCATGTATGTGTCTTATAAAACCATAAAGCTCTATGGGGAGAAAATGAACACAACATTCAGCAGAGTGGTTAACCCAAGGAGAAGGGGAGAGAGAGTAATTATATGGGAGAATAGTAAACAGGAGATACAGATGTGCCAACTATGTATGTAATTTATATCATATGAAGGTTTATTCTTAAGCTGGGTCATAGGAACATGGAATTTTTTACAACATTTTAAAACTTTTTTATTTTATTGTGGTGACCTTGGTTAATGAAATTATATAGGTTTCAGGAGTACAATTCTATAGTATGTCATCTGTATACTGTGTTATGGGTTCACCACCCAAAGTCAAGTTTCCTTTCTTCACCATTTATCCCCCTGTACCCTCTTCCACCTCCCCCCACGCCCCTTTCCCTCTAACAATCACTGTACTGTTGTCTGTGTCTATGAGGCTTTGTGGGGTTTTTGCTTAATTTATTCACCTTTCACCAAGCCCCCTACTAAAGTTCATAATTTAACAATAATTTTTCTTTCTGATAAGGATATCTTTTAGTGAGTGAAAGTCCTAATTTAATATAGTTTAATTTACCAAGCTTTTCTTTTATGGTTAGAACTTTTTAAATATTATTTTAAGAATCTTTGCCAACCAGAATGGCAACATAGGAGATGCTGGACTCTGTTCCCCAACAAAGAAAAACAAGTACACAGCTATCCACAAACAAAAACTCACAGGGGCAAAGAGTAGAGTGGTGGTTATCAGGAGCTGGGGAGGGGGCAGGGGTTGGTGAAGGAAATGGGAAGATGTTGGCAAAGGGTTCAAACTTCCAGTCAAAAGATGAATAAGTTCTGGGGATCTAAGTTACAGCATGGTGACTATAGTAAATAATATTGTATTTCATACTTGAAAGTTTCTAAGAGAGTAAATCTTAAATATTATCATCACAAAAAATAAATAGCAATTATGCAAAATGATGGGGGTATTAGCTAACACTGCCATGGTAATCATATTGTAATATATAAGTGTATCAAATCATCACATTACACCTGCACAATGTTTTATGCTGATTATAACTCAATAAAGCTGGGGGGAAGAAATATTTAAGAATATCTTAATCATTCAATATTATTTTGTGTACATTATAGTGGTTAAGCAATCATATATTTTACAAAGTGATCCCCCATATCTACCACACTCAATTTTTCTTGCAACATTAGACAACTGATTTCATTTTCTCCTTCTTTCTCTCTCTTTCTTTCTTTTTTCTTTCTTTCTCCTCTTTCTCTTTCTTTCTCTCTCTTTCTCTCCCCTTTTCCCTCCTTCCCTCTTTCTTTCTTTCTCTTTCTCTCTTCCTGTCTTTCTCTTTCTTTCTTTATCTCCCCTTTCCCTCCCTCCCTCCCTCTTTCTCTTTCTTTCTTTTCTTCCCTCCCTTCCTCCCTTCCTCCCTTTCTTTCTTTCTTTCTCCCTTTCAAATAAGAATTGAAACCAAAGATTAAACGTATTGCATTCCTTAACCCACCACACTGTCTACCCCTTCAGGCACCTTTAAGAAGCCTTCAGCAGTTTCTTTGAACTGAAACTTGTCATACAGGTTCTCAGCCTAGAATACAACCTCATTATTTGTATTTTTATAACTTGAAAATAATTCCTTATATATTTTATATTTTTTAGCTTTGCAAAACTCAGTTTGTCTCTGTACTATTTGAACACTGATTTGCCATAGATGGATAGACAACACAACTATTTTAAAGTCATTTAAAATGTATTCATTGAAGCAGTGAGTGAAATTTTATAACACAGGTCAACAAAATTTAGCAGTTTCATGCATCCGGACTTATTTTAGCACACTAGGTATCACTCTAACTTCCCTTTACACTAATAGAATTTTGAAATTGAAAAGCAGCAACTTGAACCCTAGTCCGGCTTTATGAGTAGCTGTACCCAGGAGAGTTACATGACATACATGCTGAGGTCATGTAGTTGATTAACGATGGACCCAACACAAGAACCCAAGTCTGCTGGATGACTGCCAGGTCAGCTCTTTATTCCACCACCTCAGGTTGCCTCTCCGAAGGCAGTTTACAGATGAACACAGAACTATGTGCTGCTTCTCAGTCCTGAAATAAACTTCATTCTTTGAGTTTTTCTTTGGTAATCATTCTTTTTATCTGGGGATGGGAAGGAGGGGAGGATGTTTTGATTCTGTCTTCCTTTCTTGGGCTCCACCTTTCTTTCATCTGTGGGCCTTTGCTGCAGTGGCCCTGCTGAAATGGTAAACAAACCTCCAGGTTCTTATCTTCTAGCATCAAAGAAGAAATAAAAGTAGTTCCTTGCACTTATGAAATAGGTTTCCTTCCTGGTAGGCATAAGCCATCAGTTCTTATGAAAGCAGCTGCATTAAAGAATCTGCACAATTTCTTAAGGATCAGGCACAGTGGTAGTGGGCGGAATGAGGCTGAGTTCTCATGGTTCAACTTTTATAACTGTTTAACTTCACTCACAGAGGAAGAGCATAACTTGCTTTTTCACTATCTTCTCTTCTTAGTCAACTCTGAATCCCATCTCCTTGACTCTCAGCAGATTAACTTAGCTGTCACATCCTACTGCTTTTATTTCTGAACTCTCTCCCTTGTGACTACCTTTGAGAGTAGAGTTTCAACAGCTTTATCCTAATTCTGATGCTGATCAGTGCTTTGAGACCTAGACTCTTCTACTGGACTCCAAATGTCTCTCTCCCTCTATAACCCCCAACCGCAGTCCTTCCCAAATGTCTCCATGTTACTTAAATATCTTACAACTCAAGACCTTTGATTACTGTTAATCACTTCTTTCTTGAGACTCCCAATTTCTTTGACTATCAAACCATCTCCCTCTCTTGTCTCTCCCAAATAATCATCTGTGTCTAATAAGTACTATGTCTAGTAAAGAAGCCCTGATACATGGCATTATTGGAATTCAAACTTAAGTAAAATTTAACATAATTTAAAATTCAATTTTAAGTTTTTACCATCCACAGGAGGTTAGTGATTACCATATTGGACAGAACAAACATAGAAAACATTTATCAATGCAAAAAGTCCTATTGGATAGTACTACTCTAAAATTTTCTACAAATTACATCTAAAAACCTACCTCTCTATCTTAAAATATCTGAAATTTCTCTTCTCTGAATGTCCAACCCTGTTCCTCCATATGAATTTCCTCCCATCTCCTCCATCTCTAACCCTAGCGCTACTGACCTAGTTCCCATAACCTTAGCAATGGTACCCTAACAACTTCCCAGCCCACATTCCTGCCCACCCAACCCCCCACGAAAAATTCATTTTTCACCATGCAGCCAAGGGTCTCTCCAAAATGTAAATCCAGTTGTGTTAATCTCCCAGTAGTAAGTCTTCATTGGTTTCCCAGTAGTTATACAGATAACCCCATAATTTATCATCTAAATCCAGATAATTTTGATAATAAAAGGGAATGTTTTAAATAATTATGCTACTACAGCAGGACTACCATGAGGCTCTCTCAAGTAAGTCTGTGTGCTTCAGATCACCCTGAAGATGTTCTGAGTTTCTTAGCTTAGGTGATAAGCTCTTATGTGATCCAGCCTGTCCATCTCTTCGGCTCCATGGACCCACCTGCCATTCACCAGACATATTGTCCTGTTTTATTTATACTTCTGTGAAGTGACTTCTTCTGATCCCAGTGCCTAAATCTGTATTATCCTTGTAATGCCTGTAACTACAGAATTTTACAAGATGTATATAAGCACTATATACTCTATTATGTTAAAATATATGTATTTACTGCTTTCAAAATAATATATCATTCTCAGAGAAATTTAGAAAATGTAGAAGAGTTTTTAAAAGAATAAAAGCATTCACATTTCTATTACTCTGAGCCAATCACAATTAATACTTCATTGTGTATTTTTCTCTGTGTATACACTTACAGTTTTCTTTCCAAAATTTAATTTTTACTATTTTCCAACAGGCTTTTGCCATGTAATATATTATTTGTATTTTCTCATGTCACAAATATTCTTTTATAACATGAGTTTTAACAACTGCATTTTTTATTGTATAAAGATGCAATAGTTTAGCTAATGCTGTGTTGGATATTGCCCAAAATTTATTAAATCTATAAGACAAATATGTTTTCTAATAACAAAAGCAACTCCTATTGACTGTAGACTTTTTGAAGGAAAATACACAAAGAAGAAAAGAGATCAAATTCTGGAAAATGACTTGTATAATGTTTGAAAGATACGTCTGTATGTAACATATGTGTGAAATTGCTAATATGTCAATGAAAAAGTATTGCATTTCTATAACCATGGACATGAAAAACTTCAAGAATGCAAATATTGTATAAAGGTAGATTTTTTCACAGCTATGAATATTTTTTCTTTTGGTATCTACTGCCACTAAGCTATGTTCTTTTAAACACACACATGTTAAACATGTTGGTAAGAAATACTTTGCAAGGTATATAGCAGCATTCCAAAAATGCCACCTATGAACACTAAGATAGAATGTAACCTTTCTGAAGATTCCCACTGCATTTTGATCACAGATGAAATAGAAGTTCATTCTTTTAAATGTTATGCAAAATTTCTGACCTGGGAATTTTGAAAATATAATTATTTTTCCCAAACATTTGAGACTTAACCAAGCATAATTGGACCTGAATTTGTGGTTCTAGGAAACATAAACATGGTTAATAGATCACAGATACAGTCACATTTGCCATTCCAGCCAGTGAAAGTTAGACTTGTGCATATGTGGATACCAGAATATGCACCAAAACATTACCATAATTTTATTACTTGTTGCCGTTCTGCTAATTTTCAAATGACTTCATTCATTCTCAATTAAACTTTCAATATGCTAGATCTTGGTGCTCGTTTGGCAGGAAACTGTCACAAAATTATTCTGTTGGCCTCTGTACACTTACCTATTGCAGAAATACTATAAATACCCCCTTTCACAAAAGATATATCAAAATATTTCAACAAAAGGATACATGGTGACTAAGTAATACTAATATGCAATTGGATTTTGGAAAAAGCAGTCCAGAACTATAGAAATGCCAATAATTCTTCTCCACCCCAAGCCATACACATAGTTTAAGACCAGAAATCATAGCTGAGTAAACACAACTTCCAGAGGTTGGGCAGAATTTCAGGAAACCCACAGCAGCACATAGTCAGTGCCAACCAGCAGCCCTCTTTGTCCAGGAGACAGTACGGGGTGCAGTGACCCATGGCCATTCTGAACTGGGCCTTGAACAGTATGTCGCTTATCTTCACGGATGGTGTCCGGGGGTGTCTGGAAAACTTCAGGGATGACAGTGTAGCCTGCAGGCTGCGCAAACTTGTGCAGGCTGATTAGAGAAATGTAAAAGCGCCCGCAACCAGGCGTGGGGGTCTCTGGCCACAGAAAGAGAGTGAGCAAACTGAGGGGAATACCCCAGAGAGAAGCGGGGCACACTGAAGCGTGCTGGTTATGTCAGGGGATTTAGCCTTTGCCTGCTTACTAGTGAATCAACTGTGGCACGCGCTAACGCAGGCAGGAAAATAGGTGCTGTTTCTGATGTCTAGGGGGAGCCCAAATCAGTGCACGTCAATCCCTCTGCCTCAGTGTTCAATGTAACTGAGGTCATTTTGGATCACCCATGTATCAGTAGGAGAAGATCCCAATTGTTTGCGATAGGTTGATACTCTGGGTGGCATTCATAGAGCAGAGGGGGAGGAACAGGCAATGAGTAATAAACAGCAGAGCTGACACCAGTGGGCTGGGCCACTGACACTAAACACACACCCGTCCTGGCCCCAGCATCCCCTGCGACTTGGGCTGTTCACCCTGAAATGCATTATTATTCCCTCAACTGGGGTTAATGCTAACCTTTTTTTCTACTTCATTTATAAATATTCTTTGGTGCATTATTATTCACCCACACGCATGCTTTCACTCCTCTAGCTATAACTGTTATAGACAAAATAAATATTTTTATAAATCAAATCACATTTTCCTTTGGCTACCAATATAAATTTTGTAGATGAAGTCCTCAAAGCCTTAAAGTAGTCACCGCCTACTTTTGACTGCTGCAGGCAAGTGAAATAAGGTGCCATACTTAATAATAATACTAGACTGCTGTATAGGACGTCACAGGTTTTAAGTCACCTTTCCATACATTACTTTGTTTCGTGCTCACAATTACCTAGTAATTTGGAAAGTAATTATTGTCATTAATGTACCAATGAATAAACTAATTTGGGTTTAGAGATTTTTGTGCATTGCTTACAGTCCCATGACTATTAAGTGCCCAGGTTTTCTAGCTCAGATTTTAACATTCTTTCCTCTGCAATGTAAATTGGATTACTCTGGTATTTTTTCAAAACTTTTATATATATTCCTCTATATAAGTTTCTTATATGCTTCTATGTACAGATATCTAAATGAGATTTATATAGCAAACTGTATATAGATACTCAGGTAAGGTTCTTAAAAGGAGAAACCTTGTCCGTCTAAATTTTCTAATTCTACTCCATTGTGATAGCAGGAGGAGACAGGAATATAACATTTTATGTCATGTCAGGGAGGCACGGGGGGAGAACCCTCTGCTCCACCTACAGGGGAAGTAACCCAGGAAGAACTAACTTTCCATACTGGAAATCCACACAGCATGAGTTGGGATTTTAATGTAGTGACAATGGTCTCCACACTCTGAAGTCACTTTGGATACTGGAAGAACATTGGCAGAACAACCTCCAACCTGAAAGTCCAGAACTTGGGGTCTTGAAAGTTTTATTTAAATGACCTTTCCCTTTAGCAAAGTCTGACTGTGAGACTGCCTTCCACTCCTACAGGCCCCAAGCTGTAGGTGAAGCAGGGTAAATGGAGGAATAAAGATATCAGTAAGAGCTGAGTAAATAATGGAAGTGCTGGTCATACCACAATAGATGATGTCAAAAGACAGTTCAAACACAAATATGTCAAGAGAAATGAAGCCAAGATTTGTCTCCAGCGATTTAAATTTCTAAACCTCTTAGGAATAATTTTTCATTAGCTGTAACATCTTAAGTAATATTAAATTGTATTTGTCAGTGCAGCATCCATTGGGACTTATATCTGGTTGTTTTGTTTGGCACTTCAATAAGGCACTTTTGCACAATTATGTCCACACATTGAGTTGGCCTTTGTCAAGAAATCATTGCACCCTTGTCAGTCAAGCATTTTATTTTTTGAAAAAGGATCTAAGAGTTAAGAACATTAGGCAACTATTCTTGGATTCATTAATCATTTAGATTGGGTCTTCTCCTTATGACACTCTTTTTCAGGCACAATCTGAGCAAGTCTAGTTACACTAAGCCCCATTTAAAGGAAATTGAAAATTTTACAGTGAAGTTCTTCACTTGACCATTCTCAAGAGTGGAAATTGACTATGATTATCCTCCACTTTGAGATTCATCTATAATAGGAACAGGTGCATCAAAGCCTGTTTAGGGCTAGTAAAGAATGAGAGAAACTGCAGTGACTGTTGGTTTTAAGGTAGCATAAGGCAGAGAGGTTGATAGAGAGACAAGGTCAAGGGTAGATTAAATACCACAAATCTCATTAGTCGTTACTTCGGACAATGAATAGCAGAGTCTGCTACATTATATTTTGAAAAGAAAGAAAACATTTTGAGGAAAGACCATACATTTTAATTATTAGTTAGTTATATAAGTGTTACTCTTAATTAGTTCCTATTTCCCAAAGAAAATATTCAGAGATGATGTTTAATCCTTTGCTAACTAATAACAATGCAGGGAATGTTTAGTTAAAAAAAAAAAAGTCAATTCCTGAAAATCGTGTATCTGTCACTCTCATGCTAGTGGTATTTTTAAGTGGCTCCCTTGCAAAAACAGAAATATTCTTGATTATTTTTAATTATAGATGTAGCCAGAGATCCTGACTCTCATGGAGAGAACTTAGGGAGACTACCTATGGTGAGTCTTCAGGGATCTTCAGTGTATACCTTTACCTGGAGAGTAATGACTTTACCTGAAGAAGGAGTCAGAAGCATATCTCCCTAAGAAATGTCTTTGCAACCTTTAGTGACAACATTCAAGAATCAAAATAGCTACATTATATTCTTACTTTTTATAATATTTATATTTATGTTCTTACAGTAAGCATTTGGGAACTTGAAATAGAACATATTAATAACAACGGTTTATGTTTTCTTGCTTAGTAGAATGGGTAACTATCAAACTCCTCCACAAAATAGTAAAATTCTGCATGGATAGGGGGCCCTTGGTTGTGTTCATCAATATAGTGTGAACTCTTAACATAGCACCTAGAACACAATAAAAGTTCAATAAGTATTTGTAGAATAAATGAATGAATCATACTGTATATTTAAACTGGCTTCTTAACTATGAAACATCTCTACCCACCTTTAGAATGTTTATGGCAAAAAAGCAGCACAGGCTTTCCAGGTAGACAAGACTGGATTCAAATCTAGGCCAATCACCAAAGGAACTGCGCCTCAGTTTCCCCTTACAGAAAAGGAGACATACAATACTCTGCTTGTCTGTAGTGTAGATTACAGGTAATGTACATGTGTGCACACACACTGTCCAATATATTATATGATATATATTTTATGTCCAATATCAGATATGTGCCCACTAATATATACATATTATCACCGATGTTATATGTCCAATAAATTGAAATTATTTTTACCATTAGGCACCTAGATTATTCTATAAAGTAAGTTTAAAATGAGATGCTAAGCCAAAGGCCAGCACTACCTCTCATAAATGAGACAAATTAATCTAGAAAGAACAAGTGCTTTGCTAATACCAGAACAAGAGTCTGGTATTAGTGCTCTCCAGGGAAAGAGGGACTCGTACCGATTCTTGCTGGAGGGTTTGAAGGCAGAGATCACTGAGTCAGTCTTCTAGTTTTAATTGCACATCTATCTTTGGTACAATTCACCATATGTTTTCTTAGGCTCCACGAAGCTAAATAGATGTGGATTAGTTACTGTAATCTCTCTTAATACTAATTTTAACCCTTATAAATATTTTTATATCTCCTCTCTCTTTGAAACAAGGTAAACTTAGAAAGCCTTTGTGAGGGATCAGTTCTCTAAATGAGTGTAGCTGATATCAATTTAGATTGTCACAAAAATTGGTTGAACTGGATCATTTCTACTTTTTTTCCGTGATGTATCACTTTAACTTTTCAGAGTTTCATTAAGAACTAAGTATACTTGATAAAATACTCCTTCACCTTATCAAAGCACCAGAAAAGCTTTGTGCCTAAGGTGCACTGTAAGGCAGTATCCTGCTACTTTACAAAGGCCTCAAATCACATCGTTCTTTTTAGCAAATTAAAATTACCCTGGCTGGCCTGAGAACATCTGGAGAAGTCTTTGGCTCATGCACTTCTTAGCTCCCAGCACTACAGCCTCCTCCTGTGTCTGCTTCCACCACCTCTTCCATCATACCTGCCGCCTCTACCGTCATCACGTGCCTTATTCTTGCTTCTCTAATCACTTGCCTCCTGATCCACTGTGAGTGATTAGGGATTGAACCATCAGCGTATTCATCTATGGTCACTGCATATGTCAGCAGTGAAACACTCAGAGCAGTGAATGAAACTCAGTGATTAGTGACAGACTCAGTTTAAGTCCTGTTATTCAAAGGCACTAGGCCTTAGCTATCTTTACGCCTTTAACTGAGGCTGCCTCATTTGTATGCTTGTCAGAAAACATTGACCATTGCAATTCCTTCAAAGTTATTCGGAGGCTCCAAGTCTGTGAAAGCTCTCTGAAAACTAAATGTGCTCTCCAACGTTGGTTGCCTTCAGGATTATTGCAAAAGGATCTCCTGTTCCCCAGGCTTACTTTCTGTGATAAAGTGGGAGTTGCTGACCTCTAAAGAGGTGAGCTATAACAACACTAGCAAGTTCAAGTACATAGAAGTAAAATGTCCCAGTCAGCTCAAAATGTTCTAACAAAATACCATCGATTGAGTGGCTCAAACAACAAATATTTGTCACAGTTCTGGAGTCTGGAAAGTCTAACATCAGAACGCCAGCAGATTTGGTACCTGGTGAGGGCCCTCTTCTTGGCTTGCAGGTGGCCACCCTCTTGTTGCATTCTCACATGGAAGAAAGAGAGAGATCTGGCCTCTTCCTCTTCTTATAAGGATGGGATTCCCATCACAGGGCTCCGCCCTCATGATGTCACCTACACCTAGTTACCTCCTAAAGGCCCCCACCTCTTAATACCATTACATCGGGGATCAGGATTTTAACTTATGACTTTGGGGGGGACGCAAACATTCATTCAGTCCTTAAGATACTTTTAAATACCTGAGACCCCAATCTCAACACATGAGCACATTACAGTGAGCTGGGAATTAGGTATAGAATTTCAATTCAGTCTGTATATCTTGCTCTGTAAACTGGGAAAAATCACTTATTAAATCAACAATTAATTATGTGTCAGGTACCCTGCCAGGCATGTGATTCATATACATTATTTCTAATCTTATGGTGAGTAGTCTCACCTTATAACAAGGTGAGTATAATTGTCCTGTTTTGCAGTTGTGGATTGGAGATCCAGAGTGGACTGGTGATGTGACTGAGATTACAGCCATACTAAGTTGTATCTCCAAGATTCAGAGCTAGTCCTCTTTCCAAAATCTCTCCCATCCCTATGCTATCATGCTAGTGCTTTCTTCCCAGGTTGTCTTAACTGTGAATTAAATGGCCACTTCATTTTCTTAGGTCCCGCTCAACTCTGAAATGTGATGACAGACTGTCGGTGATGAGTATTTGGACTGCTCAGATGAGCTATGTGCCTTTGAATAGATTGTAAATGAACCAAAATGTTAAGGCTCTTAGCCCCTAGGCTTGTGAGGAGGAGACCGGGGTGTTCGGAGCCCTTGGCCCCATCTCTGCAAGTTTCCTCTTATTTGCTATGCAAATAAGACAGTTTGGGGTGTGTCATGACCTGAAGTATCAGGGAAGTTCTGCAAAAAAGAACCACGTGGCCACTTATAACAGGGAAAGTGCTTTGTACCTTGAAACTATTGACTCTATAGCATTCAAATCATGATGTGACTCTGAACGTAACTGGGTTTGCCCAGAAAAAAAGCCATAGCATAATTTATACATTTCCCAACTTGTACAGTGGGAGCAGCAAGTAAATTGTAGGCAGACAGCCTGATTGAGCCAAGAAAAACATACACTGATTCTCTGAGGCTTCCTGGGTAACTGTATTTATGTGAAAGCTTAACTTAAACTAATGGTTTTGCTACCTTTTTAAGTCTTTATTAGGTGAACCAGAACCTATGTGCTAAGTTCACCTTTCACTGCTGACAAATATGACTTTTGAATTCTGAGGTACAATATGAAATTCTACTTAATTGATTCTAATCTTTTCTCTCCATTGATTCAGTCATTTTAAAAGTACATTACATTGTAGAAATATGCAAACTAGTTGTCACAGAACACACACATTGACCTAGTTGGCATGTAGAAGGTTATCAAGCATACACATCTTTGTAATATTAAGATTAGAGTTTCCTGGACAAATTGTAAAGCTGGAACTTCCCCTTGGTTTGTAGATCAGCTTCTACATCTTACAGTCAGAGACTGACCTTGACCCTCTTTCATGAAACAAAATTTTATGGAAGCATAGGCTGCTTGGTTCCTACAATGTTCTTCTTTCCAGGGAGCCTTCCAGGGATGAGACAGACATTAAGTGACAAAGGAGAAAATTTCAAAAACATAGCATCCTGTGGGCAAAACCTCATTCATTCAATTAATTGAAGCTGCAATCCCTTAAAGGCACATATGCCCTAAAAACCAGCTCTTCCAAGAAAAAGCCAGTATTGCAAAGTGGCCATGTGTACAACACACTGCTTCACTCTAGGACAAGTTAATGTGCCCACTTCGCATGCAGAAGAAACTAAAAGTCTCCCCTACTCCTCTCTTTAGTCTTTGACAGTCTATATTTGTCCATAGGGGCATTGTGACTTCACAAAACACTTTGTTTCACAGGAAAATTTTCAGACTTGTTTTATTTATGTTGAAAGTTAAGAGGAAGGTAGACTTTAATAGGCAACAATAAAATTGTCTCAATTATGAGTCATAGATCACATTCTCTTTTAAATGCAATTCATTATCTAGGTGTCCTAATAGCATTTAATAGTTTAAAGCTGAATGCTGCTATCTCTGTTGGATTCAGAAAAGAAAGCCAGTAATTTATGGATATAGCCATGCAAATGTTCCTTTCTTCCTCCAAAGTCAAATTATCATCTCATTTTACTATCTGTCTTAAAATGAGAAAGGTGATTAGGGGCCAAAGTTACTATACTATAGAGCTCATACTAATTACAAAATGAACATAAATTATTCTTATGTACATACAAAAACATCTCGTTTATTTTTAAGTATAACTATTAAGTTTTAAAATATAAAGTGCAATAGCCTTTTGGGTTTTTTTTTTAATTTATTTACTTTTAAAATACATTTGTCTCTGCCTCCCCCCGACCTCTTTCCCTTGCCCCCTCCCACCTTCCCTCCCTCAGCTCTTCCCCTTTGGTTTTGTCCATGAGTCCTTGCTATAGCCTTTTGAATAAGGTCACCAGGGTTATAGAAAACCTTAGTTGAGATTTTCTAGGATAGAACATGAAAGTTACCCCCACCAACAGTCCTATAGACTCGAATTCCTGGTGGAGCCTCTGACAAAGATATTACCAAGTCAAACAGCTGATAGAAAATAACCACCATATCAGTGGGGTGTTGCTTAGGTTTTGCTTTCTCTTTTCAAAGAGAAAGAAAAATGTACTGTGGCTCTGGTCAGCTCTAAGGCTGTGTGAACCGTTCCTGAACTATCAAAGCGCATGTGCCTAAATGCTTTACATAGCTGGCGCCCTGGCCTCGAGGGCCCAGCACCTACCCTCCTGGTACATGTAGAGCCATCGCTTCAGGCCCAGTTCCAGTGGGACCGTCTCAGAGAGGTCATTTAAGTACTGGTGAAAGTGCCCCGTGACCTTGGCAGTGTGACAACGCTCTCCTAGCACTTCTTACATTGTTTGTTATGAAAGTCCCCGTGGTGAGACTCGCCCCTATGAACAGAAGCCAACTTAGACTTTGTTTTTGTCCTGAGTTTTTGGTTGGATTAAACATAATGGATTAAACCATCTGATACAAGATTATGTGCTTTATCTATACTAAGTCAATGAGTTCTGAAGTTATTACTGCTGTGAGCAGGTTGCAGAGAGTAGAGCTAAAACTGAGCCGGCACAGACGCCCACGTAGCAGCACTGGTAGGTCATGGCCTCATTGCCCAGGCTTCCAGGGCCTTCTCTCCCTCTCCTCTGTTCTGATTGCACCCAAACTCACAGCAGAGGCTTTATGGTACATGTCAGAGGGGTGAAGTGAGAGATTAACGAAGGGCACTTGATCAGGCATTTGGTTATAGAGACATAGAACCGTGTACTGCGTTCAGTTCTCATGGACTTCTGGTAGAATCCCATATTTATCTAGGACATATAAATAACAGTCTTCTTTTTGTTTTAATATAGATATATGCTATTAACAATATATAATAATATGTTATAAATTATAAACCAAATTATCATATTACCAGGTTGATATATTTAAGAAACTTAGACACTATTAATCTCAGCTATTATTGGTCCTTAAACACAAAGGAAGTTTAGGATATCAAATATTTCTAGGAAAAGCAAACCAAAAAAGTAAATAGGTGAGGTGATGGATGTGTTAATTAACTCAATGAGTGGAATTATTTCACAATGTATGTGTATATGTGTGTATATATGCATATATATATATATAAAATGTATGAATATATATGCACATACATAAATTAATGTGTATATATGTATAACATATCAAAAAATCATGTGGCATACTTTAAATATATTACCATTTTATTTATTAATTATACCTCAATAAATTGGAAAAAAGGAAACCAAGTTAAAAGTGACCAATTGGGACAATTAATTTGTTTGTTCATCACAGTAATCAATGTCATAGATACGTGGTAATATCTAGATATTCAAAAATACCTACATTTTTGTCAATATATTAGCCCAAGTAAAACTCACATATTTTCACTCATATACAGTATATAACCATAAAATAGTAAAATTGATTTCACGTCATATGCAAAATGTAATATTTATTCTACAGTCATATTAGTTGTGTGTTTTTCTCTCTCAGAATTGCAATGCGCTAAACCACTCATAAATGCCAACCATGTGCAAAAGAGTGTTTGATCATCTTGCTGATACAATGATGTATTACTGACTTCTAGGCAGTTACAGTTTAGTAATATGCACTCCTGGTACTCGTATTTCTCTCTCTTTCTCTCTCTCTCTCTCTCCAGCTCTCTGTTTTTCTCTCATTTCTCTTCCCCTCTCCCCCCTCTCTTTGCAGCACATCAGAATTTTAATTAGTCATTTTAGAAGCCTATAAAATCAGAAGCAGATAGGCTCTCAATCTTTAAATATTGTACGCAGAATTGTAATAGTAGCATACAGCTAATAGAGTAGTAAGAAAGTAATTTTTATAATTTAATATCTTCTCCCTGATTAACTAACATGTATTCAGTATGTTCATATTAACAAAGGTCAATGTAATGCTAGCCAGCACTGCCACAGCATCTGGGGAACGTCCTCACGGTTTTAACTTGCAGCAGCAGTGCCTCACTATTCTGCGCATACACCTATGTCGTCCCCATTATTTTTAGTCACTGTTTGAGCAGCATGAGTTTCCTGTGTGCTAGGTCAGTGGCACCCCAGTATGAACTATAGCCCCTTGGAAAACTCTTTTCAGGAAGTGAATCACTGTACCCAGTGGAGTATAAATCAATTCCATGTAGTATGAGAATTTCTATTAATGTACAGTATTGTAGATTTTCCATGAGAATAAAGACCTGTACATGAAAGTATTAAATATGGTGTATTCGTTTGCTAGGGCTGCCATAACAAGATACCACAGACTGAGTGGCTTAAAAGGTGGAGGTTTATTGCCTGTGTAAGCTGGCAGTCCAAGACCAAGGTGGTAGCAAGGCAGGGTTCTCCCAAGGGCTTTGTCCCTCTTGCTGTGTCCTCACACAGCCTCTCCTCTGTGAGGACACTCCAGGTACCTTCTTCCCTTCTTATATGGACATCAGTCATATTGCATCAGGCCCCACCCTCTGTGACCTCATTTAACTTTATCTCTTTAAAGGCCCTATCTCTAAATACATTAGTCCCCCTTTACCCGCAGTTTTGCTATCCACAATTTCAGTTAGTTGTGGTCAATCAGGGTCTGAAAATGTTTAATAGAAAATTCCAGAAATAAACAGTTCCTAACTTTAAAATCGCATGCCATTTTGAATATTACCAGGAAGTCTTACGCCATCGACACTGTCATGCCCCAGACGCAAAACACCCCTCTGTCCGGCCCATCCACACTGCACAGGCCCCCTGCCCACTGGCACCTTAGGAGCACCCGCAGTCACTGACTGATGTAGGCACATTGGGCTTGTGTCCTAGCAGCCCTTATTTTATATAACGTTAGCCCCAAGGCTCAAGTGTAGTAATGTAGGCTGGCAACCCAGATATGCCAAAGAGAAGCCTAAAGTGTATGTATGCAGAGGGGGTGGAAAACGCACATGGGATTAGGTATGATCCAGAGCTTCAAGCATCCACTGAGGGTCTTGGAATGTATCCTCCATGAATAAGGGGACATTACTGTGCAGTCATGCTGAGGGTTGGGGTTTCAACCTATGAATTTCAGGAGGGACACAATTTAGTCCATCACATATGACAAAACTCAAATCATGAACATGATAACCTCATGGAAAGAAACTTCCCTTAATATTCCAGAGCATTCTTTCAATACCTCTGAGAAAATAAATTAGGCTAAGTATAAAATGCAACTATCATGAATATTATTCAACATCTCAAGTTTAAGAAATGCCACATTTCTTATTTTTCTAAATAAGATTTCCCCTAACCAACAGGCTGTAGGAAAACCAACTTTGGTTATTCTTTGGGCTCTATCTCCCCTCCTTTATGCAGATCCAATGTGGATCCTAAAAGTTCCACTTGGCTGAGGAGAGTTGGAGAAACCCCGTGGTTTTCAGCCCATACTAGTCATTGTCACTAGTGGGCTGCTCATTGTCCAAACCACATGGTGGCTCCAGAGCTGAGATTGGGGTGGGGCTTTGCTGAGACTGAGAACCTGTCCCCCAGATCCCACCTCTCTAGGGTCATATGACGGAGGGGACAGGGCAGAGATTACTACTACTCTTCAGGCCCCCAACCCCTGCTTTCCTCCTCTTCTGAGACCCAAAGAAGAGCCCCGCCCTCCCGCCCAGCTCTTTCCCTCATCAGTTACTCCTCTGGGAGGCGCTCCCTTTGGTGGGGTTTAGAAATGCAGTCCTCTCTTCACATCAGCCATTTTTTTCTTACCATTACAAAAATAAAAATAACGAAAGGCCTGAACTAAGCTGTCTTGTAGGCTGACTTATTTAATAGAAATGACAGCTGAAGTCTACACAATCTAGGAAAATAAGAAGTTCCACATTTGTCTCATCGTAGCAACCAGGAGGAGAGCATGAAGCCTTTCTAAGAGACAATGAGAGATGTCATAAATGGAACAGATAAAGAAATTGAATGTGTTTCATTATAGGCTCTTTAAATGTCTTTTAAACTATATTTTCCTTTCTTTACCTGCCCTGCATTCTAAGTTTCTTAGGAATGTCAAAAGAGCCTTCATTCTCCTGCGTGACAGGAGGAAGACTGACATCGAGAGAGAACTGGTCAGGGGAGAGGTGCGACTCTAGCCACCAACACACTCTTCCCCGTTCCATAAAACACTCTTGTTCTACTTAGATCCAGAGCTCTGCACAACTGCTCGCTTGGGGAGCCACAACGCAGGGGCCATCCTGGAGTCAGACAAATTCTGCAGATGTCTTGCTAAGGACTTGGATTGGCAGAATATAAATAATGGGTTTGCAATGTTTTCCAGCTAAGACATCAGATCAACATTCATACTAGTTGGATATTTCACTGATTCTGCTAGTCAGCTTCCAACATTTGAATAGGTTGAATAAGATTAAATTTTGTCTTCTTTGATATTACTTGGGATTTCTACATTCAGAATTTTATAATAGAGATATTTTGCATAATTATTTTTGTAAAATTAAAATATAAACCAAATGTCATAATTTTTAAAAAATCTGTCATGTAAAAAAATGTTATTACTAAATGTCCTCATATTAAGCTTCTTTTGTCAAAGGCATACTTTGTCATATTTTAAAAAGAGGTCTGAAATAATATAAATTCTGAGATTTACTTTAAAATAATCCAGAGCTGGAGGAGAAATGACACAAGATTGACCATGGGAGGTTAATTCCAGAAGTTTTGCACCAATTATATCAGGGTTCATTATATCATTCTCTCTACTTTTGTATATATTTCAAATGTTCTAGGATACAAAGTTGAAAATAGGAAGTAAAACCTCAAAATAGAACTCAGTGCTTCTTATGAAAGATAAAGACTAACAAAAAATATCTTTCAGGTCTCTCTTAAAATGTTCCCCTTACAGAGATCTTTCCTGACTTCCAACTCTGTGTCACGTGCTGCTATGAGAGGACATGTCACTGTATCTGTCATTCCCTGCTTAGTTTCCTCCACTGCATATTTCTCTACCACAAATCCCTCCTGAAAATGGGGTTTGACTATCTAATTCATCTTTCTATTCTCACTGCCTAACACACGCTGAGCATATACTAGGCCCTCAGTGTGCATTTGCTAAACGAAGAAGCAGACTGATCACTCAGTCAACATGAACGAAACAGCAGTAAATGAACAGAGGATGGGATACACGCCCATGAACCCATCCTCAGCCCTAGAAGTAGAGGGCCATTGAAACGTAGGGATTCCCCTGTATATTCTGCTCCATTCGTTCCATCATCTTGCCACCTATAACCCCCAGAGGTCACCACTATCCCAAAGTTTGTCTTCCTTTCTCTCATTGGCTTTCTTTTTTATTTTTTTTAGAGTCATACCACATATGTAGGGAAGCCTAAACAATAAAAATGTGTTGCTTATTTTTTAAGTATTCGGAACTGTATCGAAATAGTAGCATACTGTCAGTATTCTGCAACTCGTACATTCAATGACACAGTATTTCTAAGCTTCATCCAGGTGAAGGCAGGTGGCTGCAGTTCACTCATTTTCACTACTGTATAGCATTGCATTGAATAAACGTACTACTACTGATTTATTCATTTTGTTCATAGCCACTCAACTCTCTGGATTATGACAGATTTTATTTTCCAAACGCAGTACATCAACATCTTTTATATCACGTACTCCCTCACTTCATGACTTTGCCACTACTTTAAGAGGAAGTGAAGTTTAATTCTCCTCTCCTTGAACAGCGGTGGGCGTGTGACTGCTTCAGCCAACAGGGTATGGCAGAAGTGACATGGCCTGACCCAGCCTCTGAGGCTGGGCCATATTCCCAGGGTGATGCAGCCTCCTCGTCATCTCTAAAACACTCATGCTTGGAGCTCTGAGCTTCTACATAATGAGCCCAAATGCCCTGAGGTCATCGTAGTGCAAGGAATCCACGTCACATGGAAAGGCCACATAGAGGAACTATAGTTGGCAGTTCTGGACCTCAAATGAGCGCAGTCCAGGGGCCAGACACATGAGTGACACGGTCTGCTTGTCATTCCAGACCCGCCCCCTGAGCTATCACAGCCTTCAGGACTTGCTGGTTAAGGCCCCAGACCTCATTCTGGAGGAGAGACTAGCTGGTCTCCAGTGCCCTATCTAAGTCTCTGACCCGTGAACACAGCGAAATGGATGCTGTTTTGAACAGCTAAGCTTTGGGGTAGTTTGTGGTAACTGGGACAACCACTTGAGCAATGATCCCTCCTCTGGGCCCGTATCTGCCTGACAAAAATCTTCCCTTTGTCTTTAAGGCTTTTCCAACCCAGATCCACCGGTGTGCTTTCTTTCCTGTTACCTGGCATAGCTCTGTCTAACCAGATCAATTCATAATTAAAATCAAAATGTTATAAAAAAACATCTGCTAAAATTCTTCCTTCCTGTCCCCACCAATTTCCCAGGACTCCCAGACCCCTGCCTCAAGCAGAACCGCCCATCAACCATTTGTCTCTTGCTCCAACATTCACCTCCCTTAAAGGCCTCTCCACCGTTGAGTCCATTTCTCTAAACAGTGTTCCTGACAGTGTGGTCCTTCAGAAGCCCCTGGGTTGTTACTGAAAATACAGATTCTGGGCAGCACCCCAGACACACTGAATCGGGATCTCTACATGTGAAGCAGGCCCTCCAGGTGCGCCTTAAGCATGTTCAGGGTTGACAATCGTGAGTCTTATGGGACTGGTTCCAGGCTGAAATCCTTTCTTCTTCACCAACTAAAGCAATGAAAACCCCAGTGTTCTATACCTCTAGGGCCTGCTGCTTTTTCCCAAGCACTATAAAACTGTGACCCCAAAGTTGTGCAACAGATGCTCAGAAAACAGTACATCTTGGACTTAAAGTGACTAAATCAAAGAATAAATGAGAGGATGTGGAACTTCATTGTCTATAAACTATTTTAAAAAAAGATTCGATTTTCAGATCATGGTAGGGGTTAGTGTTGACACTGAGGACTATGTTTGTAATTTTCAATGATAGTTAAAATACGTAATGGTTATATCTATAAACATACATGACTAAATATCATGTGACGTACCCTAGAAATGTGTATTTCAACTAATGTGAAACTGTCCCCTGTGGAATTTCTCTCTCATTATGTATCTTTATAAACATTCTTTCAATTCTGTTGTTCTGTTTCCAAAGTTAGTTGTTTATATGTTTGTGTATACCGTGTCACTTTACAAAGGATTTTGAATCTTTGTTGCACATACATACAGAAACAAATACGCCCAGGTGTCCACAGTGTTTCCATACTGAAGCCAACTGTTAGAGGAGCAGAAGCAAGGAGCTGTCTGCCTTCCAGTCCCATTCCTCTGAGACGATTATCAAATTTGCCTGCTATGTAACATGCATGAAAATATCCAGTGGTGCTTGAATCAAGAGAGGTGTTCCTAGCTATAGTTATGTGAATATTACAAGTTCCTCTTTCTTAACCCCTGTTTATTGTTTGTGTTCTTCTTGTAAGCCACCTCGAAACTTATATGTGGAAGGCAGAAAACCAAGAGAGAGGGAGGGAGAGAGGCAGAGGCAGGGGCAGGGGCAGGGACTGACCTGAGGACGAGAGAAGGGCTCCTGACTCGAGAAACCTCTCTCTAATGCTGTACGAATAACTGAGTTCTCGGATCCCAGAGATGACTCACTGGTCTGCAGCACCAACCTGACACTCCCCTTACATTGCTTTCTCTTACACTCTGCTTTTTTCCCAAAGGCTTCTTCTAGTAGTTTAAAATGCTTTGAAGGTAGAGATAAAGTATATTCTTACTAGTGAACCTCAAGATTATGGCAGTTGCTACATGTCCCTTATATTTTCTGTCAGAATTCTTCTCTTATAATGAAGCATAAAATAGCTTATTTTGCAACCATAACCTATAAAAAATACTAACTACGGCAACAGTGAAAATTAATATAACACTCAACAATATACATATCACACGGAGCATTTCATTCGATTCTCGTAACAGCCCAATAGTGAATGTGAAAAATAAATTACTGTTTTTCTCAGGTTTTTTTTACACGTGCCCTCCCTTCTTCCTTAAGCACACTTTACCCTGATATACACGTGGCTTTAGGCCTCATTTCTCTCAAGTTTCACTTAGATGTCACCTATGCGGATCTCTTCCTAGACTACACAAATAAAATAGTGTCCCACTCCCCAATAGCACTTTTGCCATCTGACAGAATGTCACTTTTGATTTTCTTTTGGTATTCGGATGGAAACTCCATGCAGGTGGGAATTTATTTTGTTTGCTATACTTTCCCAGTCCCAAAATAGTGCCTAGCACATAGTAGATGCTCAGTAAACAAATGAGTGCATTATTCCCCTTTCATAAATAAGGAATAGGAGGTTTAAGGGACGCGGCCAACCCAGCACACCTAGAGAGCAGCAGATTAAGTTCTGGATCCCAGGTGTTGGCAAGTCGTGCTATATCCTGAGGACTGTTACTGAGACATTGTGCTAATGTGACCCACATGACTGACTTCAAAGCCTAAGTTCTAGAAGGTTGTGAAATCTGGAACCTTCTTTTACCATTTTGAGTGTTATCTGAAGCAGCAAACAAAATTAAAGTGGGTTACATTTACTGATTTGGATAGGATGGCAGGGAAACACCGAAGCAGCAGTATGGGTAGAGCAGTCTACACCATGCTAAAAACCGATGTACATTCCTTGGGTGCTCGCCTGACTTACCTGGGCCCTGAATAGCACTTTGGAAACCCTTCCAGAGCACTCTTTGTCAATAAGCAAAGTGTTATTTCAGCTGCAATAATAGCATCTTGAGAGAGGATGCCATAAAGATAACAAAGCCATTGGCTCCTCTCCGTGGTGGGCCATTTAGCAGCGTGATGGTAGCGTGAGCACTGGAGAGGGAAACAGCCTTTGCAAATGGGCCCACTAACTGCCGTGTTTGGGTCTGCTTATAAGTAGCAATAAAGAAGACCTTACATAATTTTAGGTAGTACCTTCCCCTGGCTATTATGGATGATTGATACACTTTAATGCTAAATACAATTTTATTTAACTTAACTCAGAAATAGTAAACTCTCCATTGACTGCCGTTCTATTTGTCTATTGACCAGCCTATCCCTTATTAACTAGCACTTTCTAACAGATCCTAAAAGTGAAAGTTAAAATTTCAAGAGGACTGAGGGATCACCCATTAATAGCCCATCATTTTAAAGGGGAAGAAACATAGGCTAAATTGCCTTACCAGTCACACCCAGCCAGGGAGTGGAGCAGCCAGAACGTGAATCTATCATGTTCTGTCTGCAACACACAACCGGACCACACTTTGCACAGGGTCCGCTGTTCCCAGACAGCCTGTTAAAGGGCTCTGAAATTAATAGCCTTGACGCTTGGCAACATTGTGAAGTAGTTTTGAATGATTTATAAAGCATTGTAGAAAATATAGATTAAATTATTTTCATTACACTTCTCATGTTCTTTGGATAGTGGTATAGCTCCGAAAATTATAATGTCAGTAAGACTTAATATAAGTATTATCAATGTAAATATTTGGTTAAACAATAAAACCAATTTCCTGACCAATAAGATAGTTGGTAATACGATGTGACCGTATGGTATAGTGTTTATTTTTCTTGAATTGCAATGTTAGGAGCCAATATCGAATCTGAAAGGCATGAACATTGATATAGATTTGCCTCAGCTAATGTCCAATCTATAACAATGCATTCATTCAATTTAAAAACATATATACGAATCATCTCCCATGCATCAGTGTGGAAAATGTTTACTAGCTGGTCGCCAAACCAGTTCCCTTGCCCCTCCGGGCACAGCAGCGTCACCGTCTTCAGCCTCCATGACAGTAAGCTACAACCACGTGACTGAGTTCAGCCACTGTGGTGAAAAGCAGCGATGTGTGCCACAAAATCCTCCCACAGGTGATCCGCTGTTCGCTTCCCTCGTCATCCAACCAGATGCAGAGGACCTCGCGGAGCGGTCTGAGCCCCGAGCGGGGGCAGAGCCACAAAACAGAAGGAGCCTGGGTTCCCAAGTCACCATTTGGAGGAGAGAAATAAGTGTGATGGGAAGACAGCAGAAGGTTTTACAAAGGCTTTCAGAAGTAGTTTATTTTTTTTTTTTATCAGAGATGGACATTGAATTAAAGTTTGACTTGGAAGAAAAGAAAGCAGAGTCACCTTGGATTGAAGAGTTAGCGCGCACAGAGCTTCAGACGCAAAAACGGTGGATTAAGTTGCAGAGACAGCAGGGCGTCTCGGGCGGCTAGAGCGCACAGCAGAACACAGGCAAGCCTTGCAACACAGAGGCAAAGGCCGAGGTGCGGTCAGTTATGAAGAGCCCCGTGCGCCACACTCGAGGGAAGGCTTTGCCGTATGGTCGGTAGAACCCAGAAAAGGTTTGAAAACTGTGGAGTGCCATAAACAAAACTCTCCATCAGGGGGTAAACTGATGAAGGTGGAAAATGACTGGGAAAGGGAAGCAAACGTGACAGGGAGATAGTTACTGTTGGAGAGGTCTCGGCAAGAAACAATGCAAGGGCTGACCCAGGCTGCTCAGAAGACATTCATACAAAAACAGGTACGGGAGACCATTCAGAGGAGCGTTTCAAAAGCAGGCATTTCAAGTAATGCCATTTCAAGTTCAAGTAACCATTAGGTGTCAGAAGTTCAAGTAACATTAACTGAGGTAGGGAACACAAGAAAAGATACAAGTTAGTTAGAAAAGATGAATTTGCTTTTAAGCGTGTTAAATTTAAAGTCCAACTTAAAGAAGCCATCCAGGGTGCAGTCTGCATCTACATATGTAGAGCTCAGAAAAAAATCCTAAATTGGAGTTATAAATTTGGGAGTTGGCAACACAGAGATGATGGTTAAGCCATGGAAGTGGATGAAATCTGCCAAATGTATAGAGGGAAGGGAGAAGGGAGAAAAGATTTCACTGGATACATGCAAGAGTGATTAGAGGGGTAGAAAAAGCATCAGGAGGGGAGACTATCATGAAAACCTGGGGAGGAGAGACTTGAAGACTCCCACCCATGCCGGTGAGTTCGGACCAGACCCGCAGGGAAACAAGACAGGCTAACCAGCCACGGAGGAGGACTGTAGAGCCTGGAACTATGTCAGCTACTGTGGGCATGTTCCAACGATTTGCCAGAGAATGCAAATCTGTCATCAGAGTCAAGTGAAAAATTCTGGCTGGAAATCAGAGATGCAGCAAAAGGTCAAATATCAAGTAAATGCAGAACCAGGGAAGTGGAGGAGCAAGAATAGAAAAAGGCAAAAAGAGGCCCAGGATTTTTGCGAGAACCGCTTCTTATCACGTCCCGGCCAGATGGCGTCCTGGCGCAGGATAAACACAGCAGTGGTCAGTCGTGTCCAGTAACAAGAGGCCTGAAGGGCTGCTGGGGGTTAGCAATGAGCTGTTCAAGCAACTTGGTTAGTTTGGGAGGCGGACGCCACACTGCCGTAGACTGAAGGAGAGGTGAGTAAGTGAAGGCAGTGAGTGAAGATGCCTTCTCAAAATCGCTGAGCATTACTGAAATTTTGTGGCAGAAGCTCAAGGAATAGTCAGAGTTAATAGAAAACCTACATAGGATATTGCTAGGCTGAAGGTAAGAGTCCACTGAAGAAGGAGAAATGGGAGACTGAAAGAGAGTATACTTTAAGAAATCAAAGTGGACATCACAGAAGATGAGCCCAAAGTACCTAGGGAGAAGCTAGCTGTGCAAATTATGTCTTATCTTGTCTTTCATTAATAAAAGAAAAATATGGATAAAGTATAGATGAATGGTGAGGAATATCGGGGTAGACCGTAACTGATAGCCCTTATTGTCTTAGTGAAGCAAGGCTGGGTCATCCCATGAGAGAGCAGGTAAAAGCCCGAGGAGTCAATTTGGGAATGGTAGCCGCAGAGATGGAAGGCTGCCTGGGTGTGTGAGAAATTCAATTTGCCCCGTAGGCCCAGCTCAGGCAGGGAGACAGAAGGAGATAGGACATTCTCTCGCACTGATTAGAGCCAGAGGTCTCAAAACAGGGACTCACAATAAACCAAACATACTTTCCCTGGTGAAAGCAAAAGAAAGAAAAGGAGATGAGCATTCCAAAAGAGTTGTGTGATGAACAGAACCGACGAGTCCACCCTGCGCTGCTTCCAGGCGAAGGTAATGGCCTATCACAATTTCTACCCCAGTGCCCTGCACATACAGAGCATTCCATACATGTGGAAGGGAGGAATGAGTGAGCACGTACTTGAAATTCAGGCTGGTTATGGGGGAAATGGAGTGGGAGGATGATAATATACTGAAAGGCTAGGAAGGAGCTGAGAGTCAGGAGCGTGTGATGAGGCAGAAGAACAGGTTTTGTGGCAGGGAAAGAGTTTAAGAAGAGAAAGAATACAAGGTTGTGGGCAGAGAGAGTCATTTGAAAACCCAGACTCTCCGAGGAGCAGTTTCAGACAATAAAAAGGTCCCCAACATGCTCCTGTAAATGGGGCAGGTAAAGTGGAATGGAGGTAAATTTCAGTTCAGGGCAGGCTGTCAGATGGCTCATCGGCGCGCTGTGTCAGTCGCTTACGAGGAGAGCAGAAGCCGGAGCGAGCCACATCTCAGTCCTGCAGGACTGAGAAAAAATACCCTGCAGGTAACAGCAACAAGAACCCACATATCAATGAGATAATATTGGCTCCCCCAACCACGCAGAATTCTTGTGAGAATCAAATAAAAGAATAATTGTGTAAATGTGTTTGTTGGGAAGTAAGAGATATAAGTGGCCAGCATGTCCTTCAAAAGAAAAGAGATTATTAAAAGATAGCTATACAAAACTGTCAGGAAGGAGTTGCAGGGAACTGAAATAATCCTGAGTCCTCTTCAAGCAGTCAAAATACAGGAGCACCTAGAGCGCTGTGGGGGAAGCAGCGCCGCCAGAAATAAATCTGGGGTTCAACAAAAGGAAACAGGCAGAGAGAATGATGTTAGCTGCTAATCTTTGTGCGAGGTTCTGGGAGCTTTACCTACATCATCTTGAGTTCTCACGGCGGCCATGCAAGGGAGATGTTATTACTTTCTGATTACAAATAAGGATACAGGGACTGTGGGCCAGTAACTTTCTCCTGCATGCGGCACAGTCACTAAACAGAGTGGTCGGGATTTGAACCCAGCTCAGACAAATTGAATCTCACTTTTTTTTCCCCACTCAACTATGTTGCATTAACCCTTGATGCATTTGGTGCTTCATAGAGGAAATGAGACTATAACACATTAGAATGGTACACAAAGAACTAGTAGAGGACAGAGGCCATAGATGAAGGAAGAAAGAGCTTCATCACGGAAGAGATTAGGGTGTGGGCCAGGGGAGCCTGATGTTTCAACTGAGATATTGATGTCCGGCAGATGGGGTCTGTGTAAAGTCCAATCCCACCAGGATGGGAGTAAACTGCTTTTGTTTTTTAAATTTTTTAAATTTAACCTTTATTGTATTTTTTTTAAGTTTACATGAATGAAGAGTCAAGCAGTCATCTCACCACTTGAACAAGTGCCCTTGAGGAATCAATTACAATTTCCCATCTCAGAGGACTTACATGTGTACATTTAGCAGCTTGGATTAATTTACAAATTCATCTAATCAGCCTGCCATATTATTAGCTAATTTCCCTAAATCTTGTTATAATTCACACATTAAAAAGGCAGTGTCTTCCCATTATCTTTCTGCAAAATTAGAGGAAAAAAGTATAAAAACATTCTTTTAGATCATCGGTCATAATTTTAATGTATTTTATGAAGGACAACAATTAAATCATGCCCCTAAAGTATTTAGGGTGTTTGAAAACTACCCTCTCAAGCATTTTGGGTGTTATTTTTATAATCTGGTTTATGCCATTTATTTCCTTGACAAATCCTTTCTTTATATATAGCAGAGAAATATACATTAGCCAGGTCCCAAATGGCTCATCAAAAATTCTGAGTTAAAGAATTTAGAATAAAGAGAAGTGTTATTTAGTATAACTGCTGTGAAGCAGGGGCAGCTTTCACAGCCAGAGATTTTTAGATGCGCAAAGACTCTTACATAACGCAGATATGACTTGGCAGGTTTGGGGCGGGGGGGTAGTAGCTGCTTTTCTCACTCCTAGGCCATGTCAGAGCCCCTCCGTGCATTTAGGTACATGCCTCAACCTCTCCTACCTTTTCCCAATAACTCCAAAACTATTGCCCACGTGCATGGGGAAGCTCACATACCACATAGGAGAAACTTCCCCAAATTCCTCCAGTCGACTCCTTTTGTCTAGTGACATCTCCCCCTCTCTGTCCTTACTTGTTCTCTCAAAAACCCCCTCTGTTGTCCTTGGCAATTCAGCTCTTCTTAACCATTCTTTAGAATGCAGAGAGAAGTACATTTTTTTTAATTGCATTCTCACACAAAGAAGTTATATATACCTAAGTCCTCATTTTACTACCAAAAACTATTAACTGAAGAAGGTCCATGTAGCACAGCTAGGAATAGAATAGGGATCTTCATATGCTATTGCTTTGTTCACCACCCCATGCGGTACCCTCTAAAGTTCCTTCAAACTTTAAAATTTTATCTTTTGCCTGCCCTGTGGCTTGTGATGAATTTGGGCATTGATATATAATGGCCTAAATAAAATTATAATAATGTGAAGGGTTTGGAATGAGAAAGGGGTACTTCATGTCTCTACCTTAATAGAATGGTTCTTGACTGATGACAAATGCCCAGATACAAAGAAGAATTAATGACCTTGCATAATATCATGTACATATGCATGGCTATCTATATATAGACCAGGTTTATTGTTTGGTTTTTAGTAGGTATGTGGGTCGTTAGGTTCATCTCCTTTTGGTTTTTAACTTTAAATTATTTGATATATAAAGCATGTCAATTAAACAGGAACTCATTTTTATATAGTTCTACAAATGTAAGAAATGTAAATGTATTTTATATGATAAATAATATTTTACAAGTTGTTGAGAGGCACTGACTACCTTATTTGTGTACAATCTTGCAAAATGCAACATGTCAACAGTTTAAAGATGGTAATTCATATAGAGATGTGGCTTCATGTGTTTGTGTCTTTAGGTCCTGAATTTATTGCCTCAATGCTCAGGTGCTGTAGTACTAACTGAGAACAATGGGGTATTATCAAATGACAATCCATTTGTATCAGCTAGCTACTTCTTTAGCTCATTGTGGTGTGGTTGGAACGCAGCTGGGCAGTTGTTCTGACGCCGGCTGGGATCTGTCATGAGTCTGTGGCCAGCTCTGGATCAGCTTCAGTTCAGATCTGGAGCTTCAGGTCAGGCCTTAACCTTGGGCTCTCTCACACCTGGGGCCCCTGTCGGGATAGCGGGGCTGACTTAGTCCTAGTGCTGCTGGTCACTCATCTCTTGTTGACCTGACAGAGGAAGGGGTCCCAAAAGAGAAAAGCCTACAAAGTTTCTTACGTCCCGGGCGCGGCACTGGCGCACTGTCACCCCTGCCATGCTACACTAGTTAAGTCAGAAGGTGAGTGCCAGTCGAAGGGGTGGGAACAGGGACTCTACCTCTTGATGAACAGATCTGCAAAACCTCATTGCCAGGCGGATGGCTATAGGGGGATAGGACAATGTTACAGTCGGGCCACGTTAAGTGCCCAGCATAGTGCTTGGCTTCATTACAGAAGTGTCTGACTAGCTAATTAATTCAATAAATGTAACTGACCCCACTACCCTAGGATTACCTTAGTTAATTAGGTGAACCAGACTAAGTAAATTCTTCACTCCTGTGGAAGTGAATTAATTCTTCCCTCTTATTTTATACGTTCTGAAATATATAAATATATGTACATATACATTAATATACTCTGAAATCCTTCACTCCTATTTTATAAACACAACACAGAGTGGAAATCTTAGAGGAAGTCTATATGGCATTTAAATTCCCATTTCCTTAGACTTTGGGCAGCTGGGCATTTCACAATGGCCTGTGGGTTGTTTTATGATTTCCTGCAGGTAGTACAGAGAGGCACAGTGGTGTTTGATACAATACAAATTCGGCACTAGATATTTGTAGGTAGACAGCCTCCTGAGAATCACCCAGCCTCCTCTGGGATGGTGGTCCAATCATCTTTATCAACTAGAAGTTGAAAGAATTAAAGTAGCTTCAAAAAAACTACTGTCTCTTTAATAACGGGATCTCTGATTCTTCATTCTGTAGTTTACATCCTAAATGCTGTTTGAAACCAGTATTTCATTAAGCGCTTTATGATAGGCAGTCTGTTCAGGATAAGCTTTTGAATTATTTTCATTCACATTCATATGATGAGCAAGATAAAACTTGAACCCAATTTTTAAGAATCTATTTCTGTATCATACAGCTTTATTCATCCCATTTATGCCTACAGAAATGTCGAACTGGTGATACAATAACACAAATGTCTATTTACCTGCCATTTGAAGATGCTGCATTGCTTTCGTTTTTTGCACAAACAAGTGAAACATACTTTTCTAAGTAGCTTTTCTTATATCCTTGTCATTTTTGAAATCTCACTTTATGGAGGTTTTTTTTTCTTTAGTTGATTTGTTCAGTCATTTTATATGTCTACTTTTTATATTCAGATTTAGATCTAATGATGTAGAATTCAACAGTCAAATTTCTTACCAACATATCTAGATATGAGGAGGTAAAATGACCTTTATTTAACTTTTTAATGGATACTGAATTATAAATTAGGAATGGAGAGTATCTGTTCACTGGGGCTTTAATTAGCATCTCACTTATTGCCTAGTTGTCTTAGTAATTAAATGTCATCTAATTTAATATAAGAAGTTTGCAAACTAGCTGCTGATTTATGAATTTATTAATGTATTAAACTATTTCATCTTTAATAATAACAGCAATGAATTGTATTTATATTATGGCTAAACTTGAATTACTTTTACTATATTTGAAAATAGATCCACCCCATCAGATATATAATATCACACAAGAAAGAAAGAGTAGAAAATAAAGCATAAAACAAAACTATGACTCAAGATTTGAGTATTTATATATGGACTTACCTACAATTCAGCTTTTATTTTATTTTTTTACTTTACTTTACTTTTACTGTTTACACTATTAGCTTTTCTTGGAGATTTTATTTATTTACTCTTTAGAGAGAGGAAGAGAGGAAGAAAGAAAGTGAAACATCAATGTGCAGTTGCATTTTACGCACCCTCTGCTGGGGACCTGGCCAGCAACCCAGGCATGTGCTCTACACTGGGAATTGAACCGGTGTCCCTTTGGTTCGTAGGCAGGCGCTCAACCAACTGAGCAACACCAGCTAAGGCTACACTATTAGCTTATAAAGGGCAGTTTAATTTTCCTTATCTTCTTATATAAAGTATATTTTAAGAAAAAGGCAAGAATTGATTTCAAAGCAGTATTATTTCAATTAACTATAATACTTCAAGTTAACTTTTAATATAGGAAACATTATTTTTCATCACTATGAGTTTTTTTAGAAAAAAAGATTCTCAGAATCAAAATTAGAACTTTCTAAGAATTGTTACTAATCACAAACTAAAGTGATATGGAAAACTCAAGCTCAGCATAATCATTTGCTCTTTTTTTAAACTGGAAAGCTGGGTCTCCACTGCTGGCAGCTGGGTGGAGGGGAAGTGCTGCGGGGGGCGGGGGGAAGGGAAGGTGTTCGACATGGTCGTGTAACATAGGCACAGGCAACCCACCTGAAGAAGCTAACTGCTTCAATTCACAAATAATGGGGTTCACACTTCTAATTCTGTGGGGGACTTTTTATTCTGGCTTGAAGACAGTAGTGATGACTAACTATAGTGATAAAAATATAATGCCCCACTCCAAATATGAGTAGCCATTCCTCATAATTGAATTCAAGACTCTATTGATACGCTATGATTTGATATGTAACTTAAAAGTACCTAATATATTTGTGATGACACTGTGAATTTTATTCTTTGAAATTTACTTTTTTTAATGACGTACAATCTCTTACAGAACACAACTTCAGGTCAACATAAAATATGCAGATTTCTAAATGCCAAGATAAGCCAACTAAACAATCACAATGACTTTGAACTCTTCAGCCCAAAGATGCATTGGGTGCATGTTTTATAAATTGAAATAATAAATAATAGATTGGGTCTAAAAGTAATTTGTGTTTTTGCTGAGCCATCTACTCCCAAAATATCTAGGTTCTGAATCTCTAATACATTATACTATGAATTTTATTCCTATCTCAAACTCTTATGTATAGAGGCAAAAGCAAGACTTGTAGTTTTTTGTTTCTTTTAAATTTGTCTTTTCTTCCTGTCAGCTGAAATGATGTCCTCTTCATTCAGAGCACATAGAAAGAAGAGGAGGTTAGAAATTATGCAACCTTCTGCTCCACCCAACCCAGGTTGTTGATCACTCTAATTTATTCAAATATGGAGTTTGCATTCAAAAGAAGTAATTCCTTAGCTCAACTAAATTCTGTAAGGAAAAACATTTTGTAAAGGCCCAGGCAGCCAGCCCCCTGCCCCATCTCCTCATCCTGAGTGGTCCATTTTTCTCAGCCAGCAAGCAGCGCTGTAATTTGCTGCAATGATAAGATAGGCAGGCAGGCATTTTTTGGACTTTGCCAGACTGGAAACTGGCAAATATCCCTTTGGTTTCTGAGGCTGTGATGGAAATATACAGAAATGCTAATCGCCCTAATTGTGCCTAACATTTAAGTGCTTATACATCACACTTTAGTAAGAGATTTCAGATAATACCGAAGAGCGAGGGTTCCGTGACTCAGTGAATCCTTGAATCTCAGATCCAATACATGGAATGTAGACACCAACTCTGGCCTTCTCTCATTGTGTGACATTAGACACTCAGGGGCTGTCTACACCCACTCGTTTGACAGTGATTATATACATTTATTGTTTTGCATTCTATGAGTCTATATAATATCTTTGCAAACATATTGCTAGCCTTAGGGATTAAGGACAGCATGTGTAATACATATTTGTATTTCTTACTCTATATATCCTATGTGTCTCTTGATTGATCTTGAAGCCAATAGGGTGTTTTGCTTTTTTTTTATAAGTCCGTTCTATTGAAATTTTATGCATATAGAAAGGCTTTTAGTCCTTTAACTCATTGCAAATCAGACCTAGGTCCAGTCTCTTCATTTTCAAGTAGACCCACTGGATGTGTTTAATTTGGAATGGAAAAAGGAATATTGCTTAGGGCATAGTTTCCAAAAATGTGTTCCTCTGTCAGATGTTAATAGATGTTATTTTTAGGGCTCCATAGTCAAACAGGTTTATGAAATGGAAGATTAAAATTAGGTAAAACCAGTTTCTTTATGGAAAGACTGCTCTGGAAACTTAATACACTAATGAGCATTTATAAACCCCTGAGAGAGTGATCAAGTATGTGGTTTCCTACCTACTTGACCATAAAAACCATGATTTTGAAGAGCAGCTCACATGGCTACTTTTCTGCAGAACACATTTTATGGAACCCTGATCTAGGAAACAAGACAAGAAAGGCTGTTAAGTAAATGTATACGCAAGACAAAGAGAGCTCAAAGGTGGCAGGAGTGATATTTGAAGCCCAGAAGTGGTATCAGTCAGGATATCTAGGTTCTTATGCTGCAGTGACAAAAAAACGCAATATATTAGTGATTTAAAACAGATGGTATTTATGTGTGTTCATGCCTAACGCTGGTCACGGGGCAGCTGCATGCACTGCCCTATGTTGGCTTCATTCAGACAGGCAGCAGGAAGAGCCTTCACAGAACCAGGATGTCCCCGCTTACCACGGTAGTGCAGAGTCACACACAGACTATTAAAAGTATCTACCCAGAGGTGACGCATTCAACTTCTGCTCACATTCCATTGGCCAAAGCATGTTACATGGCCACAGCCAACTGGAAGGGCACGGGAAGTATAATGCAACCATGTATCCGAGAGGAGAAAATCAGAATGCTCATGTGAATGTTACTGATGGCTACACGGAGGTTGAGGACAGCTGCCTCCCCCAACGTCATCTACCTTCCCACATCCAGTGACTCCTCATTGCAGGCCAGGGCCCTCACCCCAACTCAGGATAATTATGAGGGGCAACCCTAGTGTCACAGCCCTTTAGAGGCACTGATTGAGACCTTTATTAAGACGACATCATGGCCCAAACTTTCTTCTCATCCAGTCCTGCTTTCTTCACTTCCTTCCTGCAGGATGCTCCCAAAAGCACCATCTGACAAACCTCCTGCTTGATAATCTCTACCTCAGCAGCGCTTTATGGGGAACCGAGTGTGCTATATTATACAACATATAGTTATGTTGAATAATATAACATATTATTTTGTGTGTTATTAAACTTTATGTAAAAGGAATTGTACAATTTGCTTCCTTACCTTCAATTATGTTTTGGGGGTTTATTCATGTTGCTATATATAGCAACTGAATTTTGGAAAATATCACAAATTTACTTATCTATTCCCCTAATAATAAAAATTTGTTTTTTTCCAATTTTTTACAATTATAATTTTGCTGAGATTTCTTGTACATATCTACCTGTTCACATATGCAAAACTTCTCTAATATATGTGTATGTTTGTATATATGTGTGTGTATGTGTATATATGTATACATACATATATATAACCTAAAACAAGAATTGCAATAAAAATAGGGCATGTACACGCTTTACATTCTCAACTAGATGTGTTTCCCTGAATAGTAATAGAATTGAATATAAACGGCCATTTATTTTTCTTTTTCTGTGAATTGTCTATTCATCTCCTTGCCCATATTAATTTTTGCTATTGATTTATCTTTTTCAAATTGAGCTTTAAAAATGTATATTCCTCATAAAACTCTTTGTCAGATATATGGTTAGAAATATTTTTTCCTAGTCTGTAACTTGCTTTTTAAATTTCTTTATGATGTCTTTTTTTAATAAATAATTTAAGCCTCAAATTTTAATTCAGTCAAATTTATTCATCTTTTTTTCCTTTTATTGGCTATGTATTTTCTATGTTATTTAGATAATTTTTTTCCTACCCCAAGTCTTGAAACTATTCTGTATTTTTCTTGAAAAATTATAGTTTTTGCTTCTTACATTTGAATCATTAATTCATCTGAAATTTATTTTATTTTGTAATATATTATAGTAGACATAATTCTTTTTCATATGGTTTGGTCAGTTGTCGTATCACCATTTTTTAACCTAATATTATAAACTAATGCATAATGTCACTTTTGTGCATGTGTGTTGGGCCGTCTGTGCTGTTCATTGGGCTGTTTGTCTATATCTGCACTAACATCATTCTGATTTAATCACTATGGCCTTTTAATAAACCTTGATATCTGAAAAGTCAAGTACCTCTCCTCTATTTTTCTTTAAAATCACCTTGGCTATTTCCAATGTTTTACTTCCAGTGAACTTTAGAGTCAACCTTTCACCAAATAAAATTCTCTGCTGGGATTTTGGTTGGAATTCCATGAGATTTTGATATATTAATTTGGAGATAATTAATATCTTTATGATATTGAATATTTTCATTTATGACAATGGTGTGTCTCTAGAGAGATTCTTTTTACCATATACACGCCCAAGTTCCACTTTTTCAATATTGTGATATGCTCAAAGGAACAAGAAAGTGAAGGAAAAGCCTACACATATGCATTGCTCCTATTTTTTCTTTCAGTATAAATATATTAAGTTAGGCACAAAAATGATTTGAAATAAGTGCAGTGCTTTAAGAATGACTGATGCCACACTAAGGAAGCTAGGTAGCTTGATAATCTCAAATTATCAGAAAGGTTGGGAAAGCTAATGAAGGAGTACAATTATTAGAGTCAAGAGAGTTAGAAAAATGTCTTAAACTGTAGGTAAGAAAGACAAAGTGAAAAGACTGATCTTCACTACTAAGAGTCACAAAGGTTGGTAGACCAATATTCATTCATTCACTCATTCATTCAGTCTTAAACAAATATTCATTCAGCATCCATTTTTGTCCAGGCAATGTTCTAGCATTGGGGGAAGAGTAGGAAACCCAACAAAGCCTGCCGTTTGTGAATCTACTTAGGGAAGGGACTTCTTAAACACTTACTAAGTACTGAGAACCCAGTGTATCAAACTGTGAAATCACTCCTTCAGTTCTCCAGATGCTTATGAGAAGATTAACTATCATAAAAATCACTAGAGCAAAAATCAGAGTTCTGTGTCATGGTACAAACTATAAATATAATTAAAGCTCTGGGAAGAAAGATAATTGGAGAGTGATTGATAGATTTAACAGGTTTCCTAGAAAAACTGTGCCGTGCTGGAATTTGAAGACAAGTAGAATTTAGTAGGTAGAGAAGAGAGTGGAGGATGTTTTAGGTAGGGACAACAGCCTAACAAAACACAGTGAGATGAGACTCCATGAAGAGACAGAGAGGAACCCTGCATTTCTGGGAAAGAGACTCATATTGGGTAAGAGGAGGTGAGATGGAATAAATCACATAATGGAGAAGTTTGTTCACCAGCATACCATCCTTCTTTCCTTTCCTCTTCTCCCTTCTCCCACTGCTACCATAAAGCAGAGAATTGAGTTACTAGCCTAACATTGATATAGAGGAAGCATTGAAAAGTAAAGAGACAGGATGAAACCAGTTACTCTGAGCCTAACAGTTTCCAAGGAAAAAGACAGCATGGATCCTAAGTTAAGAAACTTACAATCAAGCTGGGAAGGCAGGACTAGTGTGTCTAATATTCAACTAGTCCAGCCTTGTAACCCAGGTGTTTGCTGGGACCTCTGGCCCCATGGCTGGAATCGCCCTCCCCGCCTCCCTCCCCTGCCCCCCATATGCAGAGCTGGTTGAACCTGAAACCCCTTCTCATGCCTTCTGCAAATAAATCCTCGTGGGTTTGTATCTTTCACGGTCACTCTCAGTAGCATCAGCATCCATGTGTGTTGCTTCTATTTTTCCCCCTTGATAATCTAGATCCAAATCTCTATCCCTTCACCAATTCCCATGAAATACACACGCTCTCCACACGTTCTATGATTTAATTTTCTGAGGATCCTGAAGAATGATCACGTTGGGCCATGCACAACCTTCTTCTGCTCCACTGCTGTGCTCTCCCCTTTCTCCTCCTTGTTTCTCCTTTTCTGAATTGCTTGCAAGAGCCTCATAGCCTGCCCCCTTCTTAACATAGACCAATTCAGTCCCCCCTCAATCCTCGCCCCAAACTGTCATACTAAAAGAAATCAAGCTGATGGCGAACAAATGGGAAGATGCTGTTTCTTAAAGACAGTTAAGCTTATAAGTAATAAACAAACCAAAATTTCTCTCACACAGAATACACATAAGAGACAAACCAAAGCAGAAAAATAAATGTGTTTCAGGCAGCATGGTAAAAGCTGGGGATATAAGGGCTACAGTAGTTCAGAGAAGAAAAAGATCAATCAAGAAGGGTTTTAATGGAGGAGATAGATCTCGAATTGGACCCTGGAGAAAGGCTAGAATTAGTATTGCAGGGAGAGGAGGCAGGAGGTCATTCAAGGTAAGGAAATGACTGTTAGAAAACCACAGAGGAAAGAATGAGCCTAGCGTCTGGGAGAAGGCAGCTCTCCACTGAGAATTTAGAAGCAAGATAAGGCCGACCGGGTGCTGGAAATGCTGGACTGTGGGACTCAAGGGTTTGGACTTAATTCAATAAAAATCAAAAGAAGCACTAACAAATACACTTCGGAAAGCAGGGGATGAGGGAAGCTCTGAGGGCATATCTCAGGAACAAGGACCTGGGATTCGAATACCATCAGAACTCTCTCTCTCTTCCTGATCTCTGCCTCTTCCTTTATTATTATTTTTTTTTCCTTTTCACGAGCTTGCATGTCGTCCTTGTGCAGGGGCCATGCTAATCTTCCCGGTGTCGTTCCAATTTTAGTACATGTGCTGCCGAAGCAAGTACGTTGCTTCCTTCTATAGGTTGGCTTCTTCTCCTGAAAATTCAGCTTCCTCTACCCAGGGACTGTGGTGATTCAGCAGATTCCCAGCTCACCATCCATGGAGAAAAGGCTCTCACCTCTTGCTCCAGCTCCAAATATCCAAGAGAAAGATGTGCATTGGCTTGAATCCAGTACCCAGGCCTAGAGCCAGCTCTGTGGTCAGGAAGGTCCGGTTGTGGAAGAAAGAGGCAGTTTCTAATGGACCACACGATGAAGCAAGGCCAGCTTTGGGAAGTAGAGGATAGAGGGAGTAAAGGAGGCGATGGTGAGCGGACGTCCCCCCTAGGACAGAGGTGTGAGTGAGGGAGCAACTCCAGTTTGTCCTAAGATTGAACTGACTCACTGGAAATTCTTGTGTCAAGAAAACTGATTTATTTTTAGCAAGCACCTATGAATAACCTACTATTCTTAAGTTTCTATTATATCTCTCATTTTTTTCTCACTTTATTCTAACGTAAGCCATGGCCAGTATTTCGCATCCTTCTAAGCCCTTTTAAATTCTTTTTGGAAAAATAGAAAAAAATTAAAGTCAACTACTTAACAACTGTTATAAAGCAATTGTTATGTTCAGACATAGTTCCAGTTTTCAAAGAGCTCTTCATCCAGGGGTAAATATACCATGTCCACGAATAGCTGTTGCAACGAATAGAAAATGATAAATGCCCTAAAGAGGTATCGATACAATGTGTTGAGTTCAGTTTATCGTACTGTAATTAAGAGTATCGTTGAACCTATACGTTACAGTGGAGTGGAATAGGTTAACTTTAGACCTGAAGACAGGGTATGAAAGCTTTCTACAGAAAGAGCAGCTGGAGACTGGATTCGCGCGGGAGTAGTAAAGAACGGAATGTGTCGAGCAAACAGTTTGAACCTGGCCCTAGAAGGGAGTGGGTCGAGAGAAGAGGAAGCCTTCCAATCTGTACCCCGCAGTCAGGTAGCCTTGGGAAGGTGGCGAAAGGATACAGCTGGAGTTCTGCGTAGAAAAATGTATGGGCCTTTGTGACCGGGCAGTGGAGGAGCATCTAAGAGGAGCAAGTGAAAGAGACAGAGAGAGGCTGAGGCTGAGGGAGCCGCGGAAGGAGCAGCATCCTGGGACCGACACGCAGCGCGTAGGAAAGATCGCCCTCCCCTGAGCCGTGAGCACCGTCCCCTCCTGGAGGTCCCAGCTGCTACCCCTGACCTCCTACGAGAGAAGGTGACAGTCATCTCCTCCCACACCAACCCTCGTCAGGGTTGCCGGTGCCTCTGCGTGGCTCGGAGAACCCGCAAGTCATGAACTCTTAGAGTCCCGCACGGTGCCCTTGAGAGAGGCCCTTGCCCCTTAAGATACAGGTGAGCGTTGTTCACACCCACAACCCACTTTTTGTACAAATCCTAAGACTTTTGCACAATCCATACTGGGCATGTTTCCCTTGGTTCCAAGATGCCATTTCCTCTGAACTGAGCAACCTTCCTTGTGGGTGGTCCCTGTGCCCCATCGCGGCAGCGCCTCCAGGGAACTGGTCCCTTTCCTGAGCAGCTGGCTGTTCCCTAACTGCTCTCCCAGGGTGTCGGTGTTGACAGTGGACTTTATGGAAGGTTTGGGGAAATGGAAGGGGGTTCATTGAACAGGAAACAGATTCAAGTGGGGGCTTAGACTTATCTGTGTCTTAAAAGCCTTGAACCATCTCACAACTAAGGATTTTTCGGAGGCTACTTCACCTCGCGGTAGTACCCAGCCTGCACTATCTAGAAAGCTCCTCCCACCCCATCCCATATTTCCTTTTTCACTTGTCCCATTCAGAATGTCCCACTAAGATTTTTAAACTCTTTCCACCTGTCATGTAGAGTGATGTTTCTCAATCAAGGATGATTTTGCTCCCCAGGGGTGACAGGGCAATGTCTGCAGACATTTTTTGTTTTCACAGCTTGGGCGGGGCGTGGGGGGGTGCAGGCGGGGAGCAGGGGGGGTCTAATATTGCACAATTACCTAGTGTGCTGAGGCTGGGGATGCTGCTAAACATCCTACCAAGCACAGGAAAGCCCACCCCAACAAAGACTTCGATGGACCAAAATGCCAACAGAGCAAAAAACTTGAGAAACCATGACCAGCAGCGTCATCTCTCTTGAGCCTCCATGCTTCCTGACTCCAAGTGGACACCTTTGTATGTCCATAAGCCATGAGCCGGCTCCCTCTGTTAAACTGAAGGGACCACCAATTCCTGCTGTGGCACATAGGAGCAAGAGACCCTGAAACTTCCTCTAACACAAGCTGCCCTTCTCAGAAAAAAGTTATGGTTTTGAATAGAGTTTTTCCTTAATACATATAAAGTTCTCGTCCATACTCTACTTACTCTGCCAGAAGGAGACAGAGGGAAAGAGAAGAATGTAAATAGTGTGGGTGATTCTGTCCCACGTCCCACTAGAGCATATGCCCCAGAGGAGCGCAGGGAGGGAGATGTGAATCTGATGTTCCTTCTCTGGGCCTCTGTTCCTGCATCGCTCTCCTAGTATGAGCATCTCACCATGCTGAGTGTGATTCAAGTGTTTAAAGATATATATTTTTTTGTACAACATGGCCCCTAAACACAAGCCAACTACTTCATCAGGTGCTTAACTGAGAAAACAGCAATCTGTTCCAAGGCTGGAGGAAAAGCTGGCTGAGTTGGATGGTATGTCAGCCTCAAACGTGCATACAAATGGCCATGTATATTGCACTTTAAGGGAGAATTATGGGATTTTTTTTCCCCTAGGAAATTTCTGACTTTATATGATTTTCCACCTTGTTCATCGACTCCAGAACAAAACTCTATGTAAAATGCAAGTCCACAGTGGGAGGGGGTGAGTAGAGGTGTTGGAATAGAGCTTTGATGAGACTTAGTGGCTGGGATGGTGCAAAGAAAGAGAAAAGAAGAAATGGTGAGCAAAGATCAGAGAGGCTAAGAAGACAAAGTGAGCATGTAGCCCCTCTATCCATTTTCAGGGACATCTACCAGTATTTTGATTAATAAGGTATTTGACAATTGAAGGGAAGTGTTTACTAATTTCACTATAAAAGGGATGCTGTGCCACAGAGAACTTAGTTTGTTGCAATACTCATATTTTAAAGACATTACCATGCAATGTAGAACCAGGGTCTGCAAACTTACAAGGTAATATCTGCTGAATTTTTAATTTTCCTTTTTTGTGTGCCTAATGTAAAATTTTGCCATATTTACCTTTTGATTGAATAAGTTATGTATTAGCTTGCGTTTTTTTTCTTTAATTTAAAAAGCCACCAAGTATATGTCATAAACTCTAAACAATGTGTCTAAATATTAAATAGCAGGTAACAATGGCAACTCTTGCAGGTGTGCCTTTGAAGTGGACCTTTATATTGAGGGTGCCAGTGGCTTTGTGTGTGTGCAAACAGAAAGGCTGAAAAATAGGTGGTCACCGAGTCTCTGTGTTTTTGCTGGGGCTCATTTGGCCAATGGCCCACCCTCGATAATTTGAAATAGAGACTATCCTTCTAATTGTTAAGATGAGATGGGGAAAAGGAAAATTAACTCATCAATATTGCATGGGTCAAAATTTTATGCAAGATTTTGAAATATAAATTGTATAATAATCATTTCAGAAATTCCCATTTTAATTAAATACAATATTTTTAAAATTGTGCTATGGTGCATGGCATAGCCTTTCTAACTTGGGAACCTTCTGAATAATGCACTAAATAAAGGGAAAATTGTTCTCTACTAAGTACTACTTTCAAGACATAAAATTTTATAATGATTTTCTTTTATTTGGGCACAAATTAAGGATATGGATCCTTTCTCTGGGCCAAACTGCTACTCTTTATTGTCAAGACTTTAGTCCAGTACTCCTGTAAAGTCAACTTTATGAAAAGCAGTCTGGAGTGATGAATCACAGAAATTAAATACTGGATTGGAAATACTGGAATATTGGAAAAAGTGTAGAGGTAGAAGAGAGTCTCCTAATAAGTTTTAGTTGACTCACACAATAACACTGTTAGAAAGAAAGTATTATTTGGATTCCAAAGAATGAACATATTAAAGTCAAAGTTATAAATGTCTGAGACAGAATTTGAACCTGGGCCGGTGGCATTCTACAGTCCCTGCCCTTCTCTCTACATTCTGCTCTGCCACCTAAATCCACAGTGAATTCAGTAATACTGTTTCCTAGTCTAACTACATTCAAACGTCACTATAATACTATTCACTGTGGATTTATATTCTGTCCAGATATTTCTATTCTGTACTATCTAAATTAATGGGGCAATACACCCAAATATCATGGAGTGTACATAATTAAGACTTATTTCTCACCTTATAGTCCAGTGCAGTTCCAGCTACTCCCCTCAGTAGCTTTCCTCCAACAAGTGACTCTGGGATCCAGTCTCCTCTCTAATCTTGAGACCCCCCAGGCATTCATGGTAAGGAAAGCAAAAGTTTAGACAGTCCCTTGGGGTGGCGGGGTGGGGGCATAGCCGTGAAGCCTCTCACATCCACTACACTAGGGTCCAGACCCTTAAATGTAAGGGTGGCTGAGATGCAGCGCTTTCCTGTGTGCTCAGCAAGAGAAACACAAAATCGAATTTGGGGAACCCATAGCATTGTCTCTTAAATTTCATTTAAAGGAATTTACTTCTTCAAGTAGCAAAAAGATCTTATAAATGTTATAAATAATTATGTAAATGCCCTGAGCACTAGGTTACAGCAGGGGGAGTGGAACTGTGCCACAAGAGGAGCATGTTTTGCAATGGGAGGCTTGAGACAGAAGAAGAAATTGCACCTGAATATTAGTGGAAGGAGGCCAGGCAGACAGTCCTGAATATCCAAGAGCCCAGTAAGAAAGATACAAAAAAGGGAGAGGTGATCCAACAGGGTCAGATGCCAAGTACATGGAGGGCAGGAAGGCGGGAAGGGATATGGGTAGAGAGATGGGTAGAGGAAATGGTTTAGAATTAAGGGTATGTAAAAATATGGCTATTGTTTATTGTCTACTATAAGCCAGTCATTAAACAGGTTGTTAATCCCTGTAACACCCCAGTGAGGTAAGTTGTAATATCTCATTTTGTAGAAGATGAAACTGAGGCCCAGAGTTTACATAATTTAAGACAGTTGCACAGCTGGGATACCAGACTCTATGCATTTAACCTTTATATTTTCCTGCTGCTCTAACAGACAGACACTGCTGAATTTCCTCGTTCGAGTAATACCTGGTTCATGACATAGAGGCATCTTTTCAAAAGAAAATGTAAAAGTCTAGGTGTCAAAGTTCCAATGTACTTTTTCACCCACTGATTCATCAGGCTATATTGGGCCTTTCTTCCTGACCTCATTTCCTGTTTGCAAAGTAATTATTTAAAAGGCTAAACAAACTGATAGATACCTTACTCCATTACCCTGCTTACAGACCCATCTTTGCTATTCCCGATCAGAGGAAACGCTAATTATAAATTCCTCCAGAGTAAGGAGTTCACAACTTCCTTTGTACTTGGTCTCAACATTTTAATTCTGTGAGTAGATGATATGGTATCTGGAATGTATGGAAAATCTTGAATTCTTCATCAAAATTCCAGGAAGGTCAGTAAATTCTAAATAGTATATGAACCCAAAATGGCAAAACGTCTGCTTTCTGCAGACCCTCCACACTTACCTCACAGAGAGGTTGACAAATCAACGTGGCCATTGTCTTCTTCTTTCTTCATTTAATCCATCCCACGTGCAGAAGTTTTGTGGATTGGAGGAGAAGAAACAACTACTTTTCTCTTAGGCATCCTTCTTTCTTGGCCCTTTGTGATCTAAACACATCTCAAGCAAATTTTGAACAGCCCCGGAAAGCAGAGCTCATGCTGATAATGTCTAATGACCTGTTTAGCAGCATTGACCAAGCAGGCATGGGGGTATCAGCCAATCAGAAGGGACGGGCTCTCTGTCCTGCCCTTACGCTTAGGCTGCAGCGCTCTGGAGGCACGCAGAAGGGGAGTGTGCTCTGCGGCCCGCTGCCCCTGTGCGGACATGCACACGGAGGGCCACAGTCTCGCACGCTGTCTGTGTCAGGTACAGGTTAAGATCTGAGCTTTATAGGCTTTCTATGAAATAGTAGTACTTGCTCTTCAAACTCTGTTGCTTTATCTCACATAACTAAAATTCTTGCTATTCTTGTTCAACATTTTTCTGAGATTTGTTTGTATCAGATTTGTTTCTTCTAGCTTCAAAAGATCAATTAATTGAAACTAACTTGTTCTGCAAACTTACAATGTAGCCTAGTGAAAGATTAGCTCATCTTTATTAGAATATTTAGTTAGTTGATTCCACTATCTTGGTTTCTTGCCAAAAATAAAAATAAAAAAGGCCCCCTTGATTTTGAGAGTGTAAATCCTGATCCCAGCATCTACATCCTAGCCCCTGACAAACCCCCTCTTCCACAATCATTCCATACACCCATTCTTAGCTATAACCTTAGATCTTTGTGCCTTAAGCCCATCCCATTTTCTTCTCTGCTCAGCAGAGCTGATCATAATCACCTGAAAAAGACCGTTAGTTGGCCCCTGTACGTATTCTCCTCTTCCTTTAGCAGAACTCCAGTTTTAATGTGGCATGGTCAGCCTTTCTTAAAGATTGTTCTGGCTGATGTGATGTAAGCAAAGTGTTGTGACAAAATTACCTGGTCAAAGTTTTCTGTTTTTTAATAAAAAAAAAAAGCTGTGGATGTGATGCTAGCGACTCAGCCCTTACCATGCAGATGAGGATGACACTCCATGGAATTGGAGAACAACAAGGGACATGCGTTCCTAAAGACCTCATGCAGCAAAACCACCTATCCACCTTGGACCACATTCCTTTTTCATGACTTTATATGAGATAGAATTCAACTTCTTTCCTATCTGAGCCACTGTAGTTCTGCCTCTTTGTATAGGAGCTTCATCTGCACCTGCCTAATACATCAGTATGTGAGACATACCTGATGATTGTTTTCAGGCTGAAGGTTAACATATTACCAAATATATTAGCTGAGCAGAATTGTGGTTAAATTTTCTGTGTTCCTAAGCCTGTCACTATAGTCTATATGTTTGTGTCCCCACTAAAATTCATGCCTCGGAACCCTCATCCTCAAGGAAGTGGGGGCTTTGTGAGGTGACTAGGTCCTGAGAACAGAGCCCTCATGAATGGGATTAGTGCCCTTATAAAAGAGGCCTCCCAGAGCTCCCTGGCCCTTTCTGCCATGTGACAGCACAAGGAGAAGTTTGTGACCCAGAAGAGGGCCCTCACTCAGCCTGATCTTAGACTTCCAGCCTCCAGAACTGGGAGATATAAATCTCTGCTGTTTATAAACTACCCAGTCTGTGATTTTGTTATAGGAGCCTGAACAGACTAAGACGCATGTACAATTTGAACTGAACACATTTCTCTAGGATTAGAGTCAAAATATTTAGCAATTCATCCAACATAGGCCAACCAGTCAGAATAGTTCTGGTAATGACATAAGATCAACATGCAATGATTTATATCAGCCCTGCATTTGGTTGAATAAAAGGTGATTAGAATTAATTAGGCTGAAATCTGAAGATGACCCAATAAACGGTACCATTGAAATGAACTGAATTTTAATTGCTCTGTCCTCAAGATCTGTAGTCTCTTAAGTGGTCAGTTCTCATTGCCCTGAAATCATCCTCATTCCTAAGGATCTCAGAGAGCTGTTTGACCATAAATCCCTGCCCTCAACTGAAACCATGAGCTGGATTACCCACCAGGCCCCTCATGTGTATCATTTAGATATATTAAGAATGAATTCCCTCTTCCGAAGACCTGGGCAAGAAGACCCATGCCCCGCAGCTGTAACAATGGGAGTGGCCACCCCACCACCGCCGCCCCTCCCCCCGCTGACGCTGATGACAGGCTACTCCTATGCTCTTTTGTCTCCCTTCCCCTCGAACAGTAACCCTGATCAAGAATTATTGATGTTTGTGCCATAGTTTAAGAAAACGCCAAGTTTTCTTACCAGTAGCATAGTCTCCTCTTCTCTTTTTATCTTGTTTACTCCAGGTCAATTTTGATTAAAGTAACATGGGAATGTAGCATTATCTTATATCTTCTGACTTTGCTTGATTATTTTTTAGGTCCATTTCTATAAATAGAGAAATTTTATCTATCTTGATTGAATTTTATTTTTTAACTTCTTAATGAAGTAAAATCCTAAAATGTCAACACTATTTTTTTAATAAAGGGATGAAATTGTTATCGAAGTAAGCAGGAGGCATGGGTTCCTGAGGAAAAAAATTGGAAATCTACCCATACAATCATTGGTTAAAGAACTAAGAAAGACCATTATGGCTTTGTCAAAATTTCATCATGTCCAGTGATCTAATGTTCCCTATTGGTTGCATGGAAGTGAAAATGAGGAAACGCATCTGCTAATATCTAACTCAGGAATGATGCGCTCATCTTCATGACACACTTAGGACGGAGGGGAAAAGTGACCTGGACTTGGCTACAGTGAACAACATGCAAAACAATGGAAGGAATATGGCTTATCAATTTTCAGCTCCCCCATGTAAACCAGTTAGTTGGTGCCTTACGATAGCTAACCTGCCCCATTATTCCAGTGACCACATGATTTTGAAGACCCCCAACCCTTTTTATTACTACCTTGACACTTCCATTCTTCGGTTCCCCACTTCCTGTTTCTTGTCCCTCCCTCTCTTCTATTTCCAGCAGCAGCAGCCTGGACACAATTGTTTGATTTACTGTACTTTAGGACAGTGATTGTCAAAGAGAGGTCCCAAGATCAGCAGCAGCAGCAGCAGCAGCAGCAGCCTGGCAACTTGTTAGACATTGGAATTCATATGCCCCAGCCCAGACCTACTAATGGGAAACTCTGGTGGTAGGGCCTAGTAATCTCTTTTCATGTGCTCTCTGGGTGATTATGGTACATGCCAAAATTTGATAATCACCCTTCTAGGAAAGAGAGTTTTTAGAAGTCTGAAGTGCTTGAGGATCTCCAGTGAAGCTCTGATTCTCCAGGGACCTCAAAAAACTCTTTGAATTGGAAGCAAGATCTTTAATCCCCAAAAGAATCAATCTTGATTTTCTATGATAAACCTCTGAAGGTAAATATCTAGTATTTTGTGAGAGCAGTTCCTAGATATAGGTACTGTGTTAAGTACACATCTTGTTGTGGTATCAATAATCTCATTTCACAAGTGAGGAAACCTAAATTTAGAAAGATTAAGTAATTTTCCCTGGGTCATATGGTTAGGAGGTGATAGAGCCAGGATTCAAAGCCATGCCCGCTGACTCTGCCGTACTGCTTGGTTTGCTGGTCCTGTGAAAAGGGGAAATGAAATATAGCCCTCGGCTGAAAGTTTCTGCTTGGACTTTTCACTTAAGGAGGTTGAGCCTTGGAGTTCCTTTCATGCACCTTGGGCTTTTTGAATTATCTGCAGAAGTTAACGTTTGCTTGAGTTTCTCTGTGAGTGCGCTTATTGAGATTAATGGTGTTGATTTAACTATTGGGTCCATAATTTCTTAATGTACCAGTAATTGTATTCTAGTATCATAATCTTATGGTGCTATGGGAGTAACTTATAGTAGCTAAAAAGATATGTGTCTATTATATTACATTTTGTTCCTTGACAGTATATATAGCATACATGTATGTGTGTGTATACACACACACACACACACACACACACACACATACAGAGTCCAGCAGAAGTAACACCTGCTTGAGTATGGTTGGTAGGGTAATAATATGGGTATAATAATTTATATCTTTAGTTTGAACATTTTACCTAATATGTTATATGGTATATGCTTGAGTGTGATATTGTTATGTTACAGAATTATGTATTGATGATTTTATAATAAAAAAGCATTGTTATTTGTGCCAGAAGTTTGCAGAACAAGCTAGGTTCAATTAATTGATCTTTTAAAGCTATAAGAAACAACTACAATACAAACCAATCTCAAAAAAAAAGTTGAACAAGAATAACAAATAATATATATCTGTCTATATTATATACTCTCTGGTCAGTAAGTAATATAATATGTAATAGAGGTAATTTAAATATAAATTATATTTTCAAATAAAACTTCAATTCATATAAGACTCTAATTGTAATAAGAGCAATATAATTTATAAATAAATGGGATAATAATAGTATATGTTGAAATGATATGAAAATTATTTTCCTGGATTAGTTCCTTCCTTGAGATATATAATTGTAAAAAAAAAAAAAAGTGTGCTTTCGGATGATATTAAAACAACAAAGTGTAAGTTACATGTATGGATGTATAAGGAAAATCCCAGGACTTGAGGTACTTATTTGGTCCTTTACACAAGCAAACAGTCTCTACTGTCATCATACAGCAGCAATCTCAGTCTACTCAGCCTCCACTTAGAGGACATGGTTCTACCACATTCATGGTCAAGGCCATTAAGAAGCATTTTTTAAAGTAATGAACTAGTTTAAAAGGAAACATGTCTACTCATTTTGATAAAATATTGAAGTCTAGCTATAATTAGGACTACTCATTCCAAAATAGATTGTGGTTTAAATATTAATAACTGTTGTGGATATATTTTTCATATAAGAAGTGTTTATACGTTTCATTTTTACACATGGATATTTAATGTCAAAATTTTATGCACTAAGAAAACCATATACTCTGTGAAAAAATATCAACAACAGTATTTGCATCTGGTAGGGATTTGTGCTGGGAAAAAGGAAAGGATATCTAACTTCAATTTTTCCTAACATTTCATTATGTCTGTTGAAAAGAAGTCCTACCAAGCAATTAAAAATACTTCATATTCAAAGAGCTAATAGATTGGTGCCCCCAAAAGGATTAGAAGAAACAAATGCAATATAATAAAAATATCATTTGATATAAGAATGAATTAATTCCTCACTGTGCCCGCTAGATGAAGTGGGAAATACTCAGCTGCCTTTGTTGGGACAAACTCAAAACTTGGATTAGGTCCTAAAATGAGCAGATGACCCCTGGATAAGATGATTCAGTAGCTTCTTTAATAATATACCATTTCTCTACTTCCCTTGGAACCCAACTCATTCAATTTGGGGAAACTACAGGTGAAAGGGAAATTTGACACTTGGAGAGATTTAGTTTTAGTTTGCTTTGTAATGCATTACCCATAGCAAATTTACCTCTATCTTTAGGAATAAAGATGACATCTGTCATGAAGCTTCTTACATTTTTCTGTCTGCTATTTCCAGTGTCATATATCTGACATGTGATAACCTCCCTTTATAAACTCTAATGTTAAGAAAAAAGATTTTATTCATTTTGGATGCCCACATGGCTATTCTTGACCTACTTGCAAATATATGACAAGATACACTGCACATTTTCCTATTCTGACATTTCTATTTCTGACATTGAATATACCTTTTAAGAATAAAATCATCTTTATTATATTTACATAGGCATCAGAAAATTAAAACTTAAAAATTCACTTGGCCTCATTTTTATATAGTTTTTCTTAATGTCTGCCCTTGATGTATTAACATTTTATATCGCAATACCATTTCTTTCTGCTTTCAGAGTTCAACATTCAAACACTGAAGCATTTACTTTCTTTGCAATAATCTTTCTTAGAATAAAAAATATAGTGTTGATCAAAATGTTGTCTTAGTTGTTACTGACAGCTGTTAAAATGCTGCTAAAAATATAGTGCCAACTACTGAAAAGCTAACGGCTCCTGTGAAGTCCTAATGAGAAATTCTAAATGAGTTTTTCATCAAGTTCAACAGAGACTCTTCTGTTTCCCACACCTGACCCGCTAGATTGTTTCACTTTCCTGTGCTAACTACTGCACATAATACCAGAAAAACAGTCTTGATCCATAATCCTAATGAGCACACAAACCATGCAGTTATTTATGTAAGATTAGCAGAGTTATTTAAAAGTGATGAATTTCCTGTACTTAACTAAGAAAAAGAGCAGAGAAAGAGAAATTGAAATATCTTTATTTTTATTAAAATAAGCTGCTCTAAGTACCCTCCCTCAACCACTGTACATTATTTCTAAATTTAGAACATCAGCGTAGGCACAGTGAAATCTGATTTGCTTCTAATAATATGGCATACTGATTGTGATGCATGGGCTGTTTGGTGCTCTGTCATCTCAAAATCTGGCCATAGAAATGTATTAGGTTTGTGTATTTTCTATTCAAAATGACTACAAATGAAATTAAGGCAGACAGATGAATAAGTAGGTTAAAAAATACCAAAATTAATGAATAACCAAAGCTAATAAAAATATTCCAACTAGTCTTGAATTTGGTCTATTTTGGATATTAACAAAAACCCTGATATGTTTTGTATTTATCCTCTGGTCCACAATTTCTTATTTGCTTGCAATGTTTATAAACTGTAACATGTGTGTGTTGCAATAAACAAAGAAGAAGTTCTATCTTATATTATTCCACGATTCATCTTCCCTCTCCAACGACCCCCTCCTTTCTCTCTCTGACTCTCTCTTTCTTTCTCAACTCTTTCCAACAGCTGGTAAGAGGCAGGAGGGAGGGGAAAAAAAAAGCCTAGCTTCTACGAAGGAAAAAAAAAATGCCAGCATGGCCAGGCTTATTAATGAAGTTAACTATGACCAAATGCTTAGCCTTTAACTTTTAAAAATTATGGAATTAAATTATGATACCTAATGGTCTTTACTCTCTGGTCAGTAAGTAAAGATATAAGGAAGAAGTATTTAATATATTTCAAAATGTGTTCCTTTTTTGGGGGGGACAACTCAATGCCTACCCACCCCAACCCCCAACCCCTAGTGTCAGCTGTTTGAAAAAATGGGATTAGGATCAGGGAACCCAGGGGCGTCTCTGCTAAAACTGAAATAAAGAGGAAGGGAGGATTTCTTCCAACACAAACTTAGATGATATTAGGCTTTGTATCTGAAGTTATATAATAGAGGATGTGATGTCACATGTAAATTGCAAACACTGAGTCGTGCACTGTATGGTGGCCAACTTCAGGGAGTTTGACACTAATGGGCTGTAGGAAAGGGGTGTCCTGGGGGACAGCGACTATAAGCGAAGGGTGAACAATTGTCAAAAAGGGAGATACCTGATGCTGCTTCAAGATTTAAGACTATTTGGCAGCTGTAAAGTCTCCAACTGTTTGCAGATGAAGTTAATGCCCTTTTCTGTGCTTTTTCTTTCTTTATTTTTATTTCTCTTAAAAAACATTTCCTTCCTTTTGCAAAGAAAAAATATACTAGGCATATACTTTTTGTAGTTGACTGAGCTCTTTATTAATGAGCATTAAGATGAAGAGTATTTCCAAACAACCAGAAACCCCTACAACCCCACCTTTGACTGAGTCTCTCAGAGGCTCCCCTTGTGGGGTGATTCCAAGCAAAATCAGTGTCACCTTCTCATTAGATGGGATGATCGCAGACCTTATCCTGGGGCTGTTCTGCCTTCAAGGGTGGTGCTGGACCACCTCTTGTCTTACAGCCAGCAAAATAAAATGAAGAGAAGGTGGAAACTTAATTGTTCAAGCATTTGGGCAAATATCTAAATACATACTCAGATATCCAAAAACAAATATTGGATTGTCTATTATTAATTGAAAGATCCCCTAACATCTCTCCCAACGGATAGGAGAAGCATATGGACCCCCTCCTGAGGTTATTTTGATGTGAAAAAGTTTCAAAAGAATATCTACAGATGCTAAAGCACTCGATCTTAGTTTTATAATACCAAACTGTTTCAAGGGCAGGAAAAGATAAACCTCTGAGAAAGGATGAGAAAAAAAACCTTCCAAATTTCTAAAATGTTGAGGTTATAACACAATAGTTTGATCCCTGACAAGCTGACTGTAATGGAAATTATTGACTAAAATAGCAGTGGGGTGCCTAGTATAGAATGCATATGATAAATCATTTTGCAAAGGGGGAAGGATGACTAATTGATCAATTTTTTAAACAGAATTTACATTATTTAAACATAAATAAGAGTTTTCTCTAACATTTCATTATGAAAAATTTCAAACATACAAAAAAAAAAAAAAAACCTGAAGGAATTCTACAGCGAACACCATACACCCATCACCTAGAATCTCCCTAGAACCTGCGCGCTTCGCCACGTATCATTCATCCTTCTACTTTCTCAGACAGTTAATGTCAATCCATCTGATGTTGGATGGACTTCAAAATTCTGTTTTTGCAGTCAGTACACTTCTAAACGGTGGTTCTTTTAAACTCCATTAAACATATACTAATATGCTAATTTGAAAATAAAGTATTATTATTTTCTTGCTTAAGGTAAAAAATACCTTAAGGATCCTACATCCCTACCAATACGGAAACTGAGGTAAAAGGTTGTTGTGCTAAAGGCCAAAATGCCACTTTGAGCCATCTAAGAGCTACGCAGTGCCGACACCGGCCCGGTGGGTCACAGACGAAACGGGGAGGCTGCCGTGGTCAAAGAAGGGCGGTGACTTTTTTAACAGGACAGCTCCCTGTTTAACAGGGTTTGTTGTGGGAAGGGATTAGCAACTTTCCCAGCTATTCGGAAATAAAAAGGGGAAGAACCCAGAATAAAACGGGGTGTGGGGGGGGGTGTGGGAGAGGGGTCCAATAGAGCCTGTAGTAAAAAGAACATTGAGCCGAAAAGGGGTGTGTGCGGTCAGTTCTCTGGGTTTACCTGAGTCATAAAGGACAACAGGCAGAGGAACCTGTAAGTGAGAGTGACATTCACGATGCATTCCTCCCCCCCACCCGTCCCAATCTTACACCAAGGATAAGTGTGACAGTGTGGTGAACAGTCTGGGGCTGAAGCGTACCTCGCACACACTCAAACATTCCATGATGGGGGCGATCTTTGTAGGGAGAGGGTAGATGACCTGGGATTTGGGGGAGGCTTCGGAGCCAAGAGGCAGCTCTGCAGGCCAGTGGGAGCAGGAAAATCCCGGGATCGCGGGTCTCACGCGCAACATCCTCCACCCACCCCTGCCGCGCGCGCGCTCGCGCCACCCGCCGCCCTCCCGACTCTGTCGCCCCCTTTCACTTTCGCGTCTGCGTAGGTGTTTGCCCGGGCGGGCGCGAGGGCGCGCGGGGCGGCGCGGGGACGCGCGGCGCTCCGCGAGCGGTGGGGGGAGGTGCCCTGGCGCGCGGCCCCTTCCTCCGCAAGCTCCGCGGACCCGCTGCCGGCAGCGTTTCAGCCGCTGTCAGAGCTAAGGGACCAGTGGCGGCCGCCGCTGCTCACCCCTCCCCCAGCAGCGCCCCCGCGCGCAGACACGCCGCCCTTCCTCGGCGCCCCCCCACGGTGGGGGTGGGGCAGAGGCGCGGCGAGCCCGAGAGAGTGAGGAGAGCAGCAGCCTCCCCGGGTGGGCAGCGAGGGAGCTGGAAAAGAAACTTTTCCCTCCCGCCCCCAGCGCGTAGTCCCGAGTCCGCGCCGTCCCCCGCAGGTGGGAACTGCACCTGAGGCCGGGGCGCGAGGTCTGGGCCGGACTTTGGGGGTCCTTGGTGAGAGGTGGCGGGCTACGTGCATTGGGGTTCCTTTTTATCTCTGCCTCCTCGCTGCCAGTAGCTGGGGTGGGAGGGCGCCACTGGCGCCCCGAGCCCGTTTCCCACCAGCCGGTGGCTGGACGCTTTGCTACCTCCTCCGCTGGGGAGGGTGTGACCCGAGAAGGGGGCCGCGGCGCCAAGGGTTCCCCCTGCGGCCTCCCCCCGCCCCACACACACTCACCCACACAGACACAGACACACACACACACACACACTCCGACGCCCGACCTGTCACCGGCCACCCCAGGCCGGGAGAGGGGCGCGGAGAGCCGCGCTGCGGGGCAGCCGACGCGGGATCGCCCCGCGGAATTTCCCGGCTCCCAGGGCCGCCGCGGTCACCGCCCGGGAGACCAGCAGCCCCAGAGAGGGGCCCGCCTAAGGCCAGCCGCTGCTTCTGGGGGCGGGCGGGAGCCCGTGTCCCCCTCTGTGCGATTTGGCTCCGGCGCCTCGCCTGCTCCTGCGGGGTAACAACACTACTGCTCTCTTGCTCTACCCACCGTCAGAAGGGCGACCGCCGGGATTACCATCCTCTCCATCCTTACGGCCGATCTGCACATACTGGACTTGCTGGCGGCGGCGGCGGCGGCGGCGGCGGCGGCGGGAGTCTCGCGGCACCCCCCCCCCCGCACCCCAGCCTCCCCACCATGTCCTAGAAAAGGTGAGTGCAGCGAGTCACTGCACTGACAGCGGTGGGAGGGGAATTGGGAAGCTCAGGGGCGGCCCAGGTGAGGGCAGGGTCCGCGCAGAGATGGGCTGCGGGCAGGAGACTAGATGCCCGCCGGGCCGCCTCCGGGCAGGGGTGCTGGGCGGCGGGCAGGCGAGGGATCGCGGCGGCTGTCCCTGCATGGTTCTAACCTAGATTTGGCAAGAAGCTGAGATCCAGGGCAAGACCGACTCTCCCTAAAGGAGGTAAAAACTTAGTAAAACAGACACGTCCATTCCTTTAATAATGAATCATTTGGCAGCGCAGGCTGAGCTGCCGCCTCCTCGCGTGCCCGGGCGCTAGGTCCGGGACTTCCCTAGCTCCTGCCTGCCGCCCGCGCTCCACCCCAGTGCGATCGATGCCCGACCGCTCGCTGGGCCTGGCGATCGCGCGTGACGGCGGGGCCCGCGGGAAAGTTGGGACACTTGGCCAGGACTCCCGGCTGCGGAGGCACCGGTGGCCGTTCCACGCAGGGGAATGCTGAACACCTGAGTCGGGGGTCCGGACTAGCTCTCTTGCGCCTCCGCTGTCGCCTCCACTTCCAGGGAGTTCCCTACCTGGAACGGCTGGAAGTTTTAGTCTTCTTGCATTCGGGGTCGGAAATCCCAAAGCTTAATTAACTGTAAGACGAAGAGAGGCCTTTGGGCACAGGGTGAACGCCTCCCCCACGACTTACGCGGGCGCGGGGCAAGGGCGAGGCGGAAGGCTGCGCAGCTGCTGGCGCCGGGCTGCGGGTCGCCGAGGGCCAGGGGACCAGATTTAGGTGTGTACGTCACTGGTGGCGGCTTCGGGCCAGCCGGGAGCCTAACACTGAGCCTCGTACGCGGACCCTCAAAGTCCTTAGAAGTCAAAGTTAAGCCCAGCTTTTGGGTGGGCGGGAGGAGAATCGAGGTGGGGGCGGTTGGAGGGAAATGGAAATTTCTTCTTGCAGATGCTGGATCCTTAGAAAACAGTTCGGTTCCTTCCTCCCCTCTTGCCTGTTTCTCCCAGTTATATGCGCCCCCTCCCACCCATTATAAAGAAGTGAATATCCTCGAGAGTAGGCTTTTTTTCGAATTGAACTAGTGGAAAAATCCAACACTGAAGTAGTAAATACATCAACAAAATTATAAGGAGAGAGAGCAGCAATTCTTGACCCTGGCACTTTTGTGGCTGTTGTTGTTGGAGATTGGGGGTGGGTGGGTGAGGCTGTGTTTAAAGGGGTTGCCCACACCGAAATCACTCGCTTTCCCCGCACGGTTAAAACAAGGAAACTCAAATCGAGTGGGAACGTGATCCTTTTCCAAGCTGGCAGCGGACGCTGCGGCTGCTCTTCTGAGAGGTAACTCGGGAGACCCAGGAAACGGGCGTGGAGAGGACCTCGGGGGTCGGGTGGAGCCCCACGGGAGTCCTCCCCGCACACGGACGCTGTGGGTGGAGCCTGGGTCAGGGCTGCCCTTCACCTGGCGCTGCAGGTGGAGAGCGTGAGGGGACAACACCTTGACTGGTTCTCGGAAAAACCGACTTGACAGCGTCACCACACTTCGCATGTCTTTCCAGATATCTTGGGGTCGGTAGGAGGAGAGCCAGATGGGCGCAAGCCAGCTGAGGGCGGTCGAGCGAAGGGGGTTGGGGTCAGAGTGCGGAGGGTGCCTACTGTCCAGTGTCGTAGCTGCTGCCGGGCACCCCAAACGCCCGCCGTTGCTGCGGCTTTAAGGGAGCTGCCGAGTCCAGGCTGTGTCGCAGCAACTTTGTATCAGTCATGTCGCCCTCCTGGTGACTGACAGCCGCGATTGCCCAATGAGAAGCCACCTAGACCCAAGCAGCGTGCAGCCTTGCTTCCCCTTGGGCCAATAGTAAGGGCTCGGGGCGGGATAGCAGCCTGAACTTTATCTGGACATGTGACCCGCGTTTAAAAAGGCCGGCCCGGAGCTGGCCCACTGCCCCTCCGGGCTATCGCCGCCCTCTCTCCCTCTCTCCCTCCCTATTTCGCCCGCCCTGGCCCTGCCCCTACCCCTGCCCAGCCCGGTCCTCTCCGCCCCTCCGCGCCCGGGGTGTCATTGGACGGGGGAGACGCAAGCCAACTTCTGGCTGCTTGGAGGAAGCCGGTGCAGTCACCTGGGTGCAAGAGCTTTGCTGCTTCGGGCTCTCCCGCTGCAGGGGGAGCGGCACTCGCTGGCCTGGATGTGGTTGGATTTAGGGGGGCTCCGCAGCAGGAGTGTCTTTGCGTTGGCGAGCGCTGCAACAGGTAGACGCCGAAACGGACCCCGGCCGAGGCAGGTGTGTGGGGGTGCGCAGCGGGGCGCAGCTTGCCGGCCTGGGCGTGCGGCCGCAGCGCGGGAGCGTGCACTTTGCTGGGAAAAGTGGCTGCGTAATTCGGAGGCAGAGGCTGTATGGTGCTGTGAGCTTGTTGTTTTGTTTTGGTTTTCCACTTTTTCCCCCCTTTCGCCGCCAGAGGACTATTTTGGGAAAGTTTGGCCACTTTGGATAAATGCCCTCTAACGAGCGGCTTTCAGCCGCTTTTGGCAGTGGGAGGTCTACCACCACCCTTCTCCTTTCCACAAGATGAATTTCGGGTAGTTGGGCTTGTCCAATTTTTAAAGGACGTTTGAATAATATTTCTTTCCTCTATCATTTGCAGAAGCAGTCAAATCTCAGCTGGAGGTGTAGCTTATTAAGGGCAATTGAAGGAGATAGAGCTCCTCCTGATAGATCCTGCATGAAAGGGGCTCTGGAAATTCGTGCGTCCCTTTCCTTGGCGTTCGGGAAACTCCTGGGAGACTCTGCTTTCTGCGGCATCAGTTGGAATTCCAAAGGCAGGGGAGAAGGGAGGAAGCTTTTTTGGTGGCATCCGTCCTCCTCAACTGAATATAGGCTCCTGGCTTTCCCTACCGAATTTTTAAACACCAGGTTTAAATCATAATGGCTTATGGCACCATCGGTTTTAACTGTTATTGCCTAAAAGTTAGGAAAACTTTTTATTTGCTAGCAGACAAGTTTTGGAACCTGCTGAATTTCAAATGCTCTAAATTGCCTTGTAACGTTTGTATTGTCATTTCTCTAGGTGCTGTTATTGATGATATTTACATAGTAATGATAACAGCGTTCTCCATCTGTGAAGTTTTAATTTTATGTTTGACTTCATGGCACGCTATCATGGAAATGGCTGAGGAGAGGAGTTTTTAAAAATAATCTAAAGGCGAGCTTTTTCCTTTAAGGGAGAAGAAATAGTTTTGTTTGGGGATTTTGGAAAGATCAGATGGCTCAGTGAATTAGGTGAGTGAATAGAAATCAGGTGCGCTCAGTTCTAACTGGTTCTCCTACTCTCTTAGGTGACCTTGGGCAGGTTTCTATCATTTACCTCATCTATAAACGAAGGGAACATAATAATGGCTCTATAGTGGGAATGACGGAAAAGTAGTTACATACAACAAACAACTATGCAACTTGTGAAAATTGTGAAATTCTTAAGATTTTGGTCTTTTAGATGCCATATGATAGCGAAATGCTATAGAAAACTATGCATTTAAAATAGAACCATGTTTTGGGGGATATTAAAAGTGAAAGTGTTTTCAGATAAAATACAAATTTGCAGGAGTCTTTGTTAATATTCCTGAAAAAAAAACAAACAAAACTATTTCCTTATGGAAAAGGACAATTGAACACAAGGTATAAAACATAAAAATTTTAAAGTCAGATTTTTCCTTTGCAAAAATAGTATCTAAGAACATATACGTGGCTTAAAGTAGAACTTCAGTTAGTGTTTGTTCGTGGTTTTTTATTTAACTTGGGTGAAATTTTCTTAATGTTTTGTGGGGAGGCCATTTGTGTGAAAATTGCAGGATTATAAGAGTTTTTGACTTTGTCCCAAGAAAGTCTCTGTTGTAATCCCCATGGTAAGGGAGACAAAATGGACTTTATATAAGCTAGATTTGTATACAGTATCTTATAGGTTAGTAACAAAAACTTTCCCTTTACCCTCTGGATAGTAAGTTCTCCGAGAGTTATATTCTCCAAATAATATTTTTAGTATTCACTAGTAAGTTTAAGTTGACTGAAATTATCTTGAAGCCACGGTCATTATGCCAATTCCAAAAGCACAGTCTGGGTTTCCAGACGTTATAGGAAATAAATTTCTAACCCCACCCATTTTTTTTACAGAAAAAAAAATCAATTAGAATAATAGGGAGATCCATACAATATTTCAATAAACCTGTTTTTCAAAGTACCTGGCCATGCAGATGCTAGATGTGTTCCATTCTTCTGTATTTGCTGTTGCCAACCTTTACTCTGTCTTCTTTTTTGAGAGGTGCCTTAGTTTGGTAGATGAGAAGAATACCTTAAACAAAGCTAATTTAGATTTGAGCAAAGCCAGTGAGTAATGTAGTGAAATGCAGGCTATATGATGTTATTGTTACGGGAGTTTAAGGCTAGCTCAGCAAGACTTGAAAGTTGTGACCAGCTGCCTGATGCTAGCTGATAAGTGCTTGCTTGCAGAGTGCTTTAAGACCGCCCTTGCCTGCCTCTCCCATGTAGATTCTCTTCCAATCTTCATATGGCCTCACAAATCTGAGCTATGATTCCTACTTTAGGGAAGAGTGATGAAAACCGTCCCTTGGAATATCAGTAGGTGTTCTGTGATAAAAGGGTGCAGTGGCTCAATTATGTAGGGATTGCTGGATTCAAAAGGAAACAGGTTTCTGCACTGGGGAGCTGCCCAGGAGTTTTAGCATGCAGATTTGCACTGTGAAACTCCACAGATGCAGTAAGCGATCATCTTTTCCAAAAGACAATTCGAAGGATGGATTCTTGGAGCAGGATCTGCCTGCGTGGGGATTCCCCTGCAGACTCAGGGGAGACAGGCCTGTTGCCGAGGACCTGGGAAGAAAGAATGAAGCTGTAGGTGTGGGTATGGGAAGAGATGAGCCTGCGGAGGCCTTTAGTAAGGGTGGATAGGCGAGGGTGACTTCCAGGCTCTTGGGTAGAGGGTGGGGCATTCTACCAAGACCGGGAATGCGGGTTTAGACTGGGTTGAGGGAGAGAGGTGATACACAGAAGGTGTTCAGTTTTGAACATAAATAGACATGTTACTTGTGGTGTTTAATGAATTTGAAGCCAAAACATCATACCTTAGATATACATCCGTTCAAGTTTGAGATGGGGAGGACAGAATATTCTTAGGTAGAAGTCGAAGAAGCACATAATATTTACTGGTATTTTTCAACCTGTGGCTATGACTAACTAATCTTTCAGTAAAATAGAAAATGCTAGTAATAGTAATTCCGGTCCCATTTCAGTATGTAATGGTTGTACCCCGCTTCCCCAACTTTTACTTGGCTTTTATCCAGACGACATTTTTTTCTTTTTGGCTGGAATTACTAGATAACCACCTCAGCCTTTGTAGTTTGGTTTATTTTCCAGTGTCTTGAGATTGATTTATGATTAGGAATTTATAGGATAATACTGTTCAAGTAAAAGTAGACTGCCTAATTGGTAGGTTTCACTGGTCACAAATTACTGACTGTTGATTATATTTTAGAGTCCAAAATTTTTAATTTGCACGATGCTATCAGCTTGGGATGCAATGGTGAAATTTATAACGTTTTCTGCCTTCCGAGACCTTAAATTCTAATGTAGAATACAGAAAGGTTAGAGGTAATTACAACATGCAGACAATTTGGCCATTAAATTTCATTGTAGGGCCTTGTGGTAGTTATTGCTAGTTTATTTGGTAGAATCAGTGTTATTTTCTCTGTGTTAATTAATATAAGTTATGTAGCAAAAAGACTTCCTAGTCTCTCTCTAAGGAGGGGAAGGGAGGGCGGGGGTGGTAAGAATGGCAAAGCCAGGGAGAAGGTGGGGGGAAGGGTGAGGGGCCGAAAGTAACAGTTGCGCCTAGAACTGCAGAGACGACACCTTTAAGATCAGGGCCTTTATCTGGGTCATAGCTTGTTTACACAACCAAAGAATTATTTTTTAATGCATAATCATCTTAGGAGTTTTCTATATTAAAATGTGCAAATAAAATTTTTACTGACAAGTTAATTTCCTTTACTGTGGTGGTTCTCAGGGAGGTGGAGGGGTATTTGTGCCACCCTCCCCTGAACATCTGGCAATGTCCAGAGACATTTTTGATGGTCACAGCTGTGGAAGGGCACTGCTACTGGCATCCAGTGGGAGGTGGGGTCAGGGACGTGCTAAAGATATCACGGTGCATGGGACAGACCTCCACACAAGGAATTATCAGGCCCCAAATGTAAGTAGTACCAAGGTTGATAGAACCTTGATGCAGAGAAGACATGGGATCAAATTCCAGCTCTGCCACTTAGCAGTGTGCCTGTGCCTCAGTTTCCCCAATTGTATCGCTTGGATAATCAGTCTTCTAGGTTGTTAATAAGGCTAAATAAGTTAATGTGAGTGAAAGGCTTACATTAGTGCATTAATTATATAACACAAGAATCGTATAAATATAGCCGGTTATAACTATTGTCATGAAATACAGAGAGAGAGCCAGTGGACATGATTGCACGTTTACGACAACCCTGTAGGCGCCCCGAGGGGGGGACGGTGCCTGTTTTGCTTATCGCTGCAGTTGCAGTGACTGGTGGTAGGCCCAGGATGTAGCCCGCACTGGGTAAATATTTGTGGAATGAATGAACACGTAAGTTGGCAGGACTGTCTCGGACTTCCTCCACGTACTGAGGAGGATGAAGCTGTCTTGTCTGTTGGGAGTCTTTTCTAGCAGAGGTAACGCTAGGTCAGGGTCTATGTCGAAGTCCCCACCAGCACTGAAGTGCAGAGAAGAGTCCTGTCATTCCAGACATAGCCTCTTTGTGCTGTGGACCATCCTAATTGGTCAGGAATTATGAATCTCTGCTTTGTAGAATTGACGTTAAGTGATCTGGACCACTAATACAGTTTAAGAAAATCTTATTTTTTAAAAACAATTCTTAAATTGTTTTTCCTATGGTCATTCACTCAATAACTTTATATTGGGAAATGGTAACATTAATTGCATTTCCTTATTGTTTTTAATACAGTTGTGCCTTAGATATGAGAAACAGCTTCCCTAGACCCCCCAAAAATTCCAAAGGCTTTGAGAAGATTAAGTTTGAAACTTGCCTTTGTCACTTACTATGTCTTTGACCTTAGCCAAGTCACCTACTACACTAAGTCCTCAGTTTCCTCTTTGTTTGCTTCCTGGTACCCAGGGTTACTTTGTATATTAAATAAGTTAACATCATACCTTAGATATACATTGTAAATATTCTTTGCAAACTCTAAAGGCTGTATTATAGAAATAAGTTACTTTTATTTGGACACAATATATTTTTACAAGATTGCTTATTATAGTCTGGCGTCTGGACAAGTTATAGTCAATGCTCTGTTGTATCAGCACCTGAACGGGTAACAACTTTAATAGAACTAGAAATGTTGCTTATAATAAGCAGAATATGTACTTATAACTTAGTACAGAGATTTTCAACCTTTTTCATCTCATGGCACATATGAACTAATTACTGAAATTTTGTGGCGCACCAAAAAATATACTTTTGGCCAATCTGACCCAAGAAACAGGTATAATTTTGATTCATTCACCAAACAGCTATTGTCGTGTTGGCTATTATCATTTTTTTTTTAAATTTGACAGTCTCAGAAAAGAGGTCAGTGTCCCCGACTAACTAGTCAGGTATACCTGTTTTAAATATGCTGTGACAAGGTGGTTGAAAATCGCTGGCTTAGTCAATGGAATTTTAGACTGTCTTTTAGAGTAATATTGCTAAAAATGACTCTAATTAAATTTTTAATATAAATTTGTTTGTTAGCTATGGAGACCAAAGGCTACCACAGTGTCCCTGACGGTCTAGATATGGAAAGACGGTGGGGTCAAGTTTCTCAGGCTGTGGATCATTCTTCCCGGGGACCTACAGAGAGGACCGATGAGAATAACTACATGGAGATTGTCAATGTAAGCTGTGTTTCCGGTGCTATTCCAAACAACAGTACTCAAGGAAGCAGCAAAGAAAAACACGAACTACTCCCTTGCCTTCAGCAAGATAATAATCGGTCTGGGATTTTAACATCTGATGTTAAAACCGAGCTGGAATCTAAGGCACTTTCGGCAACTGTAGCCGAGTCCATGGGTTTGTACATGGATTCCATAAGAGATGCTGACTACGCCTATGATCCGCAGAACCAACAAGGAAGCGTGAGTCCAGCGAAGATTTATCAAAACGTTGAACAGCTGGTAAAATTTTACAAAGAAAATGGCCATTGTCCTTCGACTCTAGGCATGAGCAGGCCCCTGAGGTCGTTCATGCCGGACTCGGCGAACTCTGTGAACGGTGGGGCCATGCGCACCATTGTGAAAAGCCCTATCGTGTGTCACGAGAGGAGCCCCTCTGTGTGCAGCCCTCTGCACATGGTGTCTTCAGCGTGCAGCCCTGCTGGGATCGGCTCTGTGTCCTCCACCTCCGCCAGCTTCGGCAGTTTCCCAGTGCACAGCCCTGTCGCCCAGGGGGCTCCCCTGACATGCTCCCCAAGTATTGAGAATCGAGGTTCCAGGTCACACAGCCCAGCACATGCCAGCAATGTGGGCTCCCCTCTCTCAAGTCCATTAAGTAGCATGAAATCCCCAGTTTCCAGCCCTCCGAGTCACTGCAGTGTCAAATCTCCAGTCTCCAGTCCTAACGTGACTCTGCGATCCGCCGTGTCCAGCCCGGCAAATATCAACAACTCAAGGTGCTCCGTGTCCAGCCCTTCCAACACGAATAACAGATCCGCGCTCTCCAGCCCGACGGCTAGTACTGTGGGGTCTATCTGTAGCCCCGTAAACAACGCCTTCAGCTACACTGCTGTGGGCACCCCTGCGGGGTCCGGTGCGGCCCGAGACGTGGTTCCCAGCCCAGACACACATGAGAAAGGTGCTCACGAGGTCCCCTTTCCCAAGACTGAGGAAGCAGAGAATGCCATCTCCAACGGTGTGACAGCCCAGCTTAACATCGTCCAGTATATAAAACCAGAGCCAGATGGAGTGTTTAGCAGCTCGTGTCTAAAAGGCAACAGCAAAATCAACTCTGACTCCCCATTCTCAGTACCAATCAAGCAAGAATCAACCAAGCATTCGTGTTCAGGCACCTCTTTCAAAGGGACTCCAACAGTAAACCCGTTTCCATTGATGGATAGCTCGTATTTTTCCTTTATGGATGATAAAGACTATTATTCTCTGTCGGGAATTTTAGGACCGCCTGTGCCCGGCTTTGATGGGAACTGTGAGGGCAGCAGCTTCCCAATGGGGATCAAGCAAGAACCAGAGGACGGGAGCTATTTCCCTGAGGCCAGTATCCCGTCATCCGCCATTGTTGGTGTGAATTCAGGGGGACAGTCCTTCCACTACAGGATTGGTGCTCAAGGCACAATATCCTTGTCACGAGCGGCCAGAGACCAATCTTTCCAACACCTGAGTTCCTTTCCTCCTGTGAATACGTTAGTGGAGTCATGGAAATCACACAGTGACCTGTCATCTAGAAGAAGTGAAGGATATCCGGTCCTAGAGTACATTCCAGAAAATGTATCAAGGTAAGTTGGCTTTTCCTCCATTCTTGAAAACTGTGGCTTTACAAAATATGGAAGGTTAGTATTAAATTTACATTGACAAATTATGCCCATTTCAGTTTACTCTTTTATTTATGTTTTCAGCGTGGTCATTTAGTGTTCCCCCCACTGCTTATTGGTATAATGTTACTACGTTTTTAAAATAGAGAAAGAAAAAGTTCTTAAAATCTCTTAGAAAATATTTGTGTTGATTTTGACGGAGCTGAGATAGGTGTTTTCCCCGCTCGTGTTGTCTGTTGTGGGTATTTGGAAAAAGCATGTTTTCTGGTGCCTGCTGCTATGTTTACTTTAGCAGAGTAGTGCCAGATTCTTTTTTCTCTAGCTGTATCCTGGTTCACTAAAATTGCTTTAAATTAGTTTCTTTGTGGTTTTAGTCTTTTCCCCCCTTTTTAAGGTTTTCTTTATTAAATCTGTCCATTGGCTGTGAAAAGTGAAATTGAACCCCAAATTTGTTACCCACTAGCTCCCCACTCTCTTTGTCCTTTTCTAGTTAGGTTAATTGTGTGTAAGTTGTGGTTTTTAACACAAATAAATCATTTCCTTAACTGTTGAGGGCTTTTAAAGACTGAGCAGAGCCAAAATTACTCAGTGGACGGTCTTGCTTTCGTACTCATATTGGAAGGGAATTATGTCACTGCCGCTTTGAATTGGTACATTTATAACTTTTAAGATCTGCAAGGAGACATACGTAACTTACTGTAAAATATCTCTTGGCTTTCCTTGTTGCAGATAGCATACTGTATATATTTAGAAAAACAAGGAAGAGGTTTTAGATATGACTAAAGGGTGGTTCTAAGTTATATAATGAATACGTGCATTGGACTTTGCTTCAGTACTATTTTTATTACATGGTTGTAATACATGTTCACTTTATTGGACATATAAAGGATAGAGTTCTTAGATATAGTTCATTCCTTTGGCATTTAAGAATATATGGACATTTTCCTTAGAAGTTTTATTTTGTGAGTAATATCTCCAGGCTCTAGGGTTTATGTGTATTCCTATATCTTTCTCCTTCTATTTTTTTCCAAACCAAGAGCAAAAACTTTAATTTGTGCATTCCATTCCTCATCGTTGACTCAAACCTGACTCCTCTTACTTATATGGAAGCAAACATTCCATGAAAGATACGTTCTTCCAGCCTTCAACAACATGAGCTACTCCATCACATTTTATCACTGCCTCTGTCTCAAATTCTGACCTCTAATGTGAGTCAGGAGGTAGCTTTCACCAGAACCAGACTCAGTGTGTGCTCTACTGTTAGTGCTCTGTTTCCCATTTAGAGAAGGAAATCTGTATGTAATGTCAGTATTTTGTTAAGGGACGTTGTCCTCATTGAGTTAGTGGGAGGGAGGGTAGCCTGGTAGTCAAGAGCGTGGCTGCCCTGAGTGAAGTCCCAGCTGTGCAATTTGATTGCTTCACTTCCCTATGCACATCTCATTACCTCTCTGGGCTCTGGCGTTCTGTTCTGTGAAAAGGGGGTTAAATAGTTCCCGTCTTAGAGGCAGTGAAGACAGTTGAGTTCATTTATGAGAAGCACTTTGAATATCACCTGGTATGTAATAAACATTATATATTACATTTTAGCCATTAGTGTTAATTTAATTAAGTCTTAAGTGTTTTCAGAATCCTTAGTTTCTATTTCTTTAATTTTCTTTATTGTATGAAATTTGACAAAATAATTTTAAAGATTTATTTCTTTATTTTTAGAGAGGGGGGAAGGGAGGGAAGGAGAGAGGGAGAGAAACATTGATCAGATGCCTCTCGCGCATTTCCAACCAGGGACCTGGCCCACAACTCGGGCATGTGCCCTGACCGGGATTTGAACCAGTGACCTTTCGGTTTGCAGGATGATGCCCAACCCATTGAGCCACACCAGCCAGGGCAAGATAAAATAATTTTAAAGAAATATTATGTAGATAGAAGAAATATTTGTTGATAATTCTGATGATTAAACTCTACTTTCATTTTAAAAAACTATTAGGCACAGTACATTTGCTGCTACATTTGTCTTTATGCTTTTTTAGTTTTGAAGGCTGTTGATTCAAAAAGCCCCTCCTGATGGGCCAGCCTTAACCATATCAATGTGAGTCAGTGACCTTGGGCTCACCCTGTATTTGTGGGCACTGGAGGTGTTTTCTGGTGTCTCTGTTTAAGTATTCCAAAACTCTCTTTATGTGTGTTAATGTAGGGGGGATTCATTTTTGCTTACATATATGTTGGTATTGTACTAGTTAACATACGTTAATATCCATAGATAAAATTCATATAAACCGAAGCTCTTCCCAAAAGTTGAGAATTGCTGGCCTGTGCTGCTCTACACACCCATTGGTAGTCAACAAAGAAGAAAGATATTACTTTATTTGTGTTCACCTTACTGACTGTTAGGCCGAGAAAGGAGCACCCTATTCAAATAAGAACAATGATTCTCATCTAGATTAAATTTTCAGCTGATAAAATGAGTGATGGCTGGGAGTGTGTGGCGCCGTTTCTTCAGACTCCAGGCACTCGGTGAGAGCAGTGGTGAAAGTCACCTGTTAATAATTTCCAGTGCGGGGATTGTCCGAGCGAGCGCCACAGTGTGAAGTAAATTATGACAAAAGCTGAATGCAAAGCTCTCAGGTTGGACACTGGGCCTGTGTCATGTAGATTGGCGTTCCCTGTCAGCTTGGACACAAACAAAACTGTAACCTTGAATGAGTCACCCCTTCTCGAAGCCTCAGTTTCTTTATTTTAAAGACAACAAGATGCTTCTAAGGATCTGAATCCCTTAACATACTTGCCAGTGTGGTTTCACATATTTGCTAATGTGGTTCCAAGTATATTTTAATCACAAGTCTAGATCTGTAGTTTCCAGGGTAGTTGGGATAGAAAAAAATCACTTGCCATTTAAAAGTAAAAGTGAGTAGGCGTGACCTATCATTTTACTTTGAAAAGCAGATTTTTGAAAATCAGATCTTTCGCAAAATTTGACACTTACTATGAATTTCTGGTTCTATTAATTTACACCATTCCTTTGGGAAGCAGGCTCTTTTCTGTTGACATAACATTGGGCATTTGCGGCGATAGTGAGAGGCACGCGATAGCATCACAGCCCAGGGCTGACAGAGACTTAGACTTCTGAATATAAAGGTCACTATTTCAAAGGGCACATCCTGATAGGTTTCAAGATAAGCAATCAGGGTATTTATCTTAATATATGCTGCATTTTTTTATAATGAAATGAAACAATTTAGTAAATAATCTATACATTTTTTTTTATTTTTCAGTTGTCCCTAGAGTTTTTTTAAACTCATTTTCTATAGTAAACCAAAACCTTCAGAATTCAAGGCTGTTTGTTACAGAGTATGCCCTGTCTCAAGTAAACTTTCTGAGTAAAACCTTGAGATGTAAGTATCTCTATGTAATGCAAAGGGTGAAAGAATGATGAATTTTGGAATGGGGAAGAGGTGGATTGGTTATTGGTGCTTACTATATAAAATAAATCCATTACAGGATTACTTCGGTCATTTGGAAATGAAAACATGGAACTTTCTTTTTCTTTTTGTCTCATAATATTTTGATTTAGATTTCTCCAGGTTAGAATTCTAAATATCTTTAGAAATGATTTTCAGATAAGGTTTGCTTCTTTTTATGATTCAATTACTTTTATTATCTATGATATTTCTGGTGGTAATTTTATTTTAAAAAAACTTAGTCATTTTTAATCTAAAATCACTATTATAATGAGCTTCTATACATTAGCTTTTAACATCAGAAGTACCCTAGATTTATGTTACTATGTCTACCTTTTATCATTTAAAATATTAACATACTTTGAACTGTTTACTTCATACCTTAAAGTTCATTAAAGTCATGGTTTCAGTTAAATCAGCTCAGTATTCAACTTAAGGCCATTTCCATACTAGTGGAATGTGGAACTAGGATCTGGAGATTTATTGTTTATTGATTTGATGCCTTTTGCAAAATTGAAATTCTGGAAGCGTCTGACCTTTTCTGTTCTTGTAATGTCCGACAAGGGTGTCCAACTCACGGCCCACAGGCCACACGCAGCCCAGGATGGCTATGAACGGCCCAACACAAAATCGTAAATTTACTTAAAACCTTTTTTTTGTTCATCAGTTTTTGTTAGTGTTTGTGTGGTTAATATGTGGCCCAAGACAACTCTTCTTCTTCCTGTGTGGCCCAGAGACACCAGAAGGTTGGATGCCCCTGGGAGCAGATGTTACATTGATTGCCCTAATTTAGGAGTAACACTTTGCTTCCCCTGATGCTTGAATGTCATTAATTTTTTTCTCTGAAGTAATATTTTTCCCCCAAGGCTTTCTACTGTTGTTTTAGGTTCATATCACTCATCTGCTGATAAAAGTTCAGCTCTGCTGCTAAATAATTTATTGTTTTATGTATTAAATTCAAATCAACGGGAAAATACTGGCTTCTTGATTGTGTTTAAATATAGCCATTAAATTGTATATTTTTATGGACTGCTTTCCAAAATTTATTAGCAAAAGTCTAGGAAATATAAGCATGTTAACTGGCGAATGTCTTCATCTTAAATTTTAAAAATTCTAGTTTTAAAATTGTCAAGTACAGCCTTTGTTTTCAATTTTATGAGTTTTGTTTTGTTCTTTAGAGTAAGATAATGATGAAGCTATTGGGTTGGCCACAAAGTCCGTTACATTTTTTTCTGTACGATAGCTCTAGTAGTGCTTAGTTATCTTTAATTTCATTCCAATTTTGTTAAATTGTATTGTGACAGCTGTCATATCAGCATCCATTTAAACAATGGGTCAAAATTGGTGAATTTTTGTGCAGTCATTTTAACATTGAAGATAGAAGAAAATAGGCAACATTTTCACATATTATACTTTATTATTTCAAGAAAGGTAAAATAACTGAAATACACACAAAAGATTTGTGCAGTGTATGGAAAAGGTACTGTGACTGATCGAATGTGCCAAAAGTGGTCAGCAAAATTTCTTGGTACTATTGCCATTTTAACCAAATAATCCTTTGCTGTGGGTCTGTCTCACGCATTGGAAGATGCTTAACAGCACCCCTGGCCTCTACCCACTAGAAGCCAATAGCAGGACAGAGCCGACATACTCAAAATACCCAAATAAATAAAGTTATTGGTGAAAATGAAAAATGTGTCTTTTATTTTATGGAAAAAACGTTGATGGACTTTTTGGCCACCCAATAAAATGTAATTACATATATGTACATATTACTTAATTGATGTTCTGTAAACCTCTGTATTTATGGTACTGATATGACCAAGGCTAAAATTTCCATGTAGATAAGAGATAGAAATTGCTTGCATTTTATGCAATAAATAGACAGCTCTAGTATCAGGAAGGAAAGATGACAAACAAAAGGTAATTTGAATACTTAAAAAGTTAATACCCTAGTGAGAGAGTGTAAGATAAAAACTGAGAATCTGACTTCATAACTGTGGCTCTAAGTTAATTTTATGAATGATGACTACTTCACTGGTATGTAACCTCACCTTATGCAGGCTGGGGCAAAAGTAGGTTTACAGTTGTTTGTAAGGAAAATAATACGAGAATAACCTGTGTTTTGCTACACACAACTGTAAACCTACTTTTGCCCTACCATGCATATTAGGAGTTGTTTAGGCAAAGATACAAAAAAATTGCTGCCTAAACCAGAATGGAATGTTGATAATGAGCAAAATCAGCTTTGAGTGTTCTGATAGGCGGAGGTTATCTCGTCACACCTTGGGGGAAATGGGGAGATGGGGGTGGGGCAGGGGTCAGAGTTGGTGTTTATACTTAGTCTTGAAAATTGTGCAGGGAGTGGACACTTGCCGGCGGAGAGTGTTCTGGGAGCAGAACCCTGGAGGTGGGCAGAGAACAGCGTGGTCCAGCACTGGTGTGAGGCTGGCTGTGATGGGGGCGGCTGGGGGGACAAAAGCCCAAAAGAAGTTAGTTGGAACTAAAAGGAGTGGAACTTGAAAGTCACGCTAAGACATTGGTACTTTATTTAGTAGATAATGAGGAGCTATTGAAATGCTGGAACGGGAAGTGGCATGAGCTGAAGTGCACTTCGGAAAAACCTTCATTAGGCGGTGGTGAGGGGGTGGATCGGGGCAGAAAGAGCCTTGTTGAGAAGTTATGCCCACAGCACAGGAGGATGGATGGGAACCCGCTTCTCTGGAGCGGGAGGTCGGGGGTGATGGAAAAAGGGGGCAGATGCGAAGTACTACAGAAGGAGCCTTGGTGGGAGTGGATTTTTGTATAAAAACTTTATTTTCAAATAATCACATGCAAAAAAAATTGGAAGTCCATTAAAAAGAACTATCCTAAATAAGAACTGTCCTAAATAAGGACATCCTCCCACATAACCACAATAAAACCGTCAAAGTCAAGAAATGAACATCTGCTTCGTCGACATCACTCTGGTTTTGCCGGTTGTCCTAGTGAACGGGAGAGACTTGGAGGGTGTGAGCACAGTGTTTGCTCCTGGGAGGCACGTGTTTGGTGGTAAAGAGAAAGTGGTCAAGGGAAGAGATGGTAGCGCAGAGAAACTGCAGGAGGCTGAGTAAGTCTTCTGCCGGACAGGGAAGCTATGATGAGGGCAATGGACCAGGGCTGACACTGACAATGAAAATGTAAGTGGGAGTGAAGGTCACTGACAGGGAAGGTGAGATGGAAACAAGACTTCAGGTAGCCTTGGAGTCAGACATTCACCGCCAGGTTGAACCAGTGCGAGTAAGCGGTTGATGGCAGCTAGCATCCCAGTATACAGATATGGAAACTGAAGATCCAGAAGTACATTCCTGATTTTCCAAAGGCCACATAGCTCAGAGAAATGAAGGAACAAATATTTGAGTTAGAGAAGAAAACTCCTAGAAAAACAGGCAGCCACATGGATCCTTCAAAAACATGAGTCAGATTATGTGGCCAATAGAAAGCCTTCCGGCTGCTTTTCACTGCAAGCAACATCAAGTACGGCAACTCAGGGTCTGTAGGGCGCTGAGCTGTCAGGCCCTGCTTGCTTCGTGTAGTGCCCGCTTCCTGCTGGCTCATTCCCCATACCGACCTTGCTGTGGCTCAGGCGAACCAAGCCCCCCTCTTCTTCTGGGGACTCTGTACTTACTGTTCCCTCTGCCAGGAAGCCTCTGCCTCCTCTACATTCTGGTTTCCTGCCTCTTCTTGTCACTTATGATCAACTCCAATGCCACTCTCTCAAAGAGGTCTTCCTTGAGCATTCTGTTGAAAGTGGTTACAGCCCCACCTTCTAACATTTCGCCCTATTCTGTTGTCTCCATAGCAAATGCCTCTCAGAAATTACCTGCATTTACTTCACCTCCCCTAATTAGAATGTAAACTGCCTCAGGGTAGGGATTTTATGTGTCCTGTTTACCAGTATACACTTGCCAAGTGCATTGTTGATGTTCAGTAAATCCTGAATGAATGAATGAGCATTAATGAATGAATGAATGGATGGATGAAAAACATGAATGAATGAATGAATGAATGAATTTGTTAGCAGAGGGACTATGTACCTGCTGTGCCTAGGTAAGTGCAGGTGGTTTTGTAAGATTAAAAGTTATTTTTAAATAACAGAGTTCTAGCCAGAAATCATGACCTCTCTCAGAATATTTTAGGATTATCACAAAATAATGAATAATGAACAGATGCCATTCTTGCTTTTTCTAATCTCAACATAATAGAGTAGTTTGTAATGGTGTATGCCAAGCTAAATGGTGCCATATTCCTAGTCTTTATGATGAGGTCATTGATTTATTTTTAATTTGCAAGTTTTAAAATGCACTCTTTGAGGCGTACAATTCTGTGAGTTTTGCCAAATGCATAGTCATCTAGTCACCACCTCTTTAAGATACAAAACAATTCCATCACCCACCCAAATTCCCGTGTGTTGCCCTGTCATGCACAGTCCACTCCTCTCCTCAGTCTCCACCCTAGGGACCCTTTATATGTCCCCCATCCCTACAGTTCTGCTTTGCTCTAGGTGGCCACATGAGTGGAATTATACTTTATATAGCCTTTTGGTTCTGGCTTCTTTCATTTAACATAACGTGTTAGAGACTCATCCAGGTTGTTGCATGTCACAGTAATTAGTTTCTTTTTAGTGCTGAGCAGTATTCCATTATCTGATATACTGCATTTTGTTCATCTCTTCTGTCGATGGGCATTTGGGTTGTTTCCAGTTTTGACTCTGACAAAGCTTTGTAAATTTCACATACAAATCTCTGTATGGACATATGCCTTGTTCTTCGGAAATACTTACAAGTGGAATAGCCAGGTCTTATGATAGGTATAGGTTTAATTTCTAAGACAGTATCAAGCTGTTTTCCAAAGTGTACCATCTTACATTCCCACCAGCAGCAAGTGAGAGTTCTGGCTCTGTCACGTCCTTTCCAACCCTTGAGAGAGTCCATCTTTTTAATTTTAGACATTGTAAGAGCTGTACAATGATATCTCATTACAGTTTAAATTGGCATTTCTCTGATGCCTAAATGACACTAAACATCTTTTCTTGCACTTACTTGCCATCCATATGCCTTCTTTTCATGCCTATTAGCTTTCTTGCTCATTTTTATTGGGTGGTTTTCCTCTTTTTGAGTTCTGTTTTCAATGTATTTTAATATAAGCTTTTAGATAGATGGCCTTGAATAAAAGAAAAATACCTACTAAATATTCAGTATTGACAGAGAGAAAAATAATAGGCAATTTTCAAATTGTTTAGTACCTACTGTCTTCCTAATGTGGGTCAACAAACCAAATGAATGCGAAACAAACCAGATGTGCCCACTGTTCCCATCTAGGGGGGAGATGACTCACACAAGTATGTACAGTCTTTTGTTGTTTTTGTTCCCTAATTATGTGTCTGGTCATATGATGCAGGTAAAAACTATTTCCAAAGATTAGAAAAGGAAGAGTTCTGTATGGGCTAGAGTAGTCAGGGAAAGCTTCCTGAAGGAGGCGAGATTTCCGTTGACATTTGCAGATTGGTGGTGTTTCATGAGGAATAGAGGTATTAAAGGAATGAGCAATGGCACAGGCTAGGTGTGTGGACAGAGGGCACACAGAGCTCTGCTCAGAGGGGTTGTTGGGGGAGACTAGGTTGTAGAAATCTGTGAATGCAAAAAAGAAGTTTTTGACACTTTTAATATAGCCCTATTATTTTTTTTAAATCAAGGAATGGCATAGTGGGTAGAAAGGTCTGGTAAGGGGGATTAAAAATAGTGACAAACAAACCAGAAAAGCAGCTGAGAGGCTATCACGTTGGTAATTTGAGCTGAGGATGAAGGCCTGAGGCGTCAGAATGGTGGGCAAGGGGTAGATACTAGAGACATTTTTAAGAAGGAAAGAACAGAATGCCAGATTATCTGCCCCAAAGCTTGTTCCTTTTCCACTCCTCCACTAAGCCATGCGTGGTAACAGCCCACAAAAAGTAGATTGCCAAGGAGTCTGAGGGAAGAAAGATGCAGTTTCATAGTGGAGAAAATGTAAGCATAATTATGACATTGAGAGAAATGGAGCCAGATAATTTTGTTTTTTTTAATTTGGGTTAAGGTAAAGCTTGATAATTTTGATACCAAAATAGAACTTTTTATTAGACTATGGGAAAAAAATACCCCAGGAAATGGAACAGGAAGAGCCAAATCCTGGTTTGACAAAGTTGGAAAGCAAACCGGTGAAAGATTATGTAAATGAGTTAGAAATAGTGACGGAGGAACTCTGACACGCACACACAGAAGGAAGGGGACAGAGCCTCAGCTCGTTTGGAAGCCAGTTGTTGTGTCCTCCAGTAACTGGTGCTGGAATTCACAGTACTCTTTCCAAACTGGAATTGTGCATCTTTTCTCCCCTCATATGATAGAGTTTGTAATTACCTAACACATATTTTTTTTCTGATAAGTTTGTGAAGAGATTCCAAGTTCCACGTTTGGGAATGTTGAGATGTAATGAGAGCAGATATTCTTGAATTTACTCCAGTTTGGGTGCTCGCTGTATTTTTAAAATGGAGATCACTGGTTATGTTCAGGGAGATTTTTGTTTTTGCAAACACGAAGGTATGAGTGAAGAGCTTATGGTTATATAATTCAAAGTAATTTTTTTTCTTCATTGCTGTTATTTTCAGACCCAGTTGACGTTAAGTGTACATTGAGGTATTCCTTTGGGACTTATGGAAGCATTTTGAGCTTTCTGTATGTGGTAGAAATATGATAATTTTCTGGACATGGACCCTATATTTTGGCTTGGTTGCTATGATTCAGGTGAAAACAACACTTCCCCCCCTCTCTGAAGTACTAATTTTTTAGGGAACGGGAAAAGTTAACAGATGCCTAGACTTGGAAAAGGAGGGCTGCAAGCACAGCAGCCTCTCATGGTGCAAATCTAAGGCTGGGAGCTCTTGCATATGTGACCTCTGAAACGTTTAGCTCCATGCATGGTTCCATTAGCAGGGGGCTCCACCCAGTTTTGAGCTATGTTCATTTAAAAAGCTAGAGATATTTTATAATAGAGAATAATTGTGTGAACTGTGCCTTTTTTGAAGGATGGATTTGTTGCCAATACCTTAGAGTGGAAGAAGTAAAGAATAGGAATCTAACTGTAAACATGGCCTAGCCTGTGTGGTTTCATAACACTGATGAAATATGCTTTAAAAAATTAATTCTTGCCAATTCTATCCTAGCGGAAATAATCAGAGTATTATGAGGGTTTTAAGGACAGTAGAACTTACAACAAGTTCAAAAAAAAAAAAAAGCAGTGTTGCATTTGATGGGGAGTATGACTAAGTTTTCATGAATATGTCAGAATCTGTGCATAGTAGGCCCTTCTAGACATGTAACTGATGGTGAGCATGCTGACTCTGAGTTACCCAAGGCCCTCCATCAATGGAAAATGCTAAAGTTTGCTTGTCATGCTATTCTTAGACAGTTGATGTTTCAATTGCTTGATTTTAAAAGAGAGGGTGCCCTACCTCGGCCAGGTAGCTCAGTTGATTAGAGCATCATCCTGATATGCAAAAGGTGCAGGTTTGATCCTAGGTCAGGCCACATGCAAGAATCAACCAATGAATGCATAGATAAGTGGAACAAATTGATGTCTCTGTGTGTGTCTCTCTCTCCACCCTGCCTCCCACCTCTCCTACTCTCTGTCTAAAATAAATCAATAAAAAAAAAAATTAAGAAGTGGGTGCCCTTCCCTGGTCCTTAGTTCACGAGAGGAGAGACTATTAGAAGACAAAATATGGAGAGTTTTAAAAGAGGAATGCACTGCTTCCTATAAATGAAATACCAATTCTATTTCCTAAATTCCCTGTAATCTCTAACAAACAGGGAATCCAACTGGCAACATTTTGGTTAATGGAACAACACTCTAACCAACTGAGCCACACCAGCCAGGGCTACAGTATGTATATAATCACAATAAAAAAAAATACCACTTAATCCTAATGAAAATGGGAGTGCCTTGCATTGATGAAATTTGGCACACAATAAAACATACTGAGGTGTACTGCAAGTCTAGTGTGAGCCTGTCTAAGCAGAGACCACGCCATACTTAGCCTTGACACTTCTGCACTAGCAAGTACAAGCTCATATACACGTGGGGCTCAATGCTGACTTCTACTCAACAAGCATTTATTAAAGTCTTGATTCTGCCAGGATAGTACTGGATGTGTGGTCAGAGCAAGAATAAGAAGTTTCTCATTCTTTGGGACGCCCTTCCTAGATACAGCCAAGATCTCATTGCGAAGTAGGTTGTGGTAAGTGTTTTACTGGATATACTAAATAATGTTTTGAGAACATGGGGAGGGAATACTTAGAAATTAATTATTACTTTCATTAATAAAATTACAGGATGGCCATAAGTGAATTTAATGTGATTAGTCAGAATTCTTGGTTTATAAACACAGAAAACCATCTCATACTAGCTTAAACAAAACCAAATCTCTTGGCTCACAAGATGGGAGAAGTTCAAGGGGTAAGCCTCAGGCTTGGCTAGATTCCAGGTTTCAAATGGTAGTGTCATACATTTCTTTCTCTCTCCATCTATTGGAGCAAAATTTTCTCTTTTTGTTCAACTTTGCCTCTGGGAGCTATATGGCCAGTACCATGTTGGGCTTGCATTTTCATTAATTATTGATTCTGGTGAAAGGAATGACCACTTTCGTGATGGATTCTGATCGGTCTGGCCTGAGTCTTACGTCTGGCCTTGAGTAGAGATGGTGCGTGTGTGTACATGAATGTACGTTGGGTGGGCAGTGGGGGAAGCTTGGCCTCCCCAGTCCTGTGCACTGACACAGAAAGGTGGTTCTGCAAAGTGTTCTTGGCAAGCAGAAACTGTACTCTACCAGTGGTTTCAAAAACTGATCACATAGTCAGTTATTAATTATCCTTTATTTAAACAGAAATATGAACTACAATGCTTGATACTCTCTAATCATTATCATTAAAGAACTTTACTATTATTGAAGAACTTTATTATTATTAACAACTTACTATTATTACTGCCTAGTAATATTGAGAATTCGAGGCGGATGGGAAATTGATGACTGGAAAGGTCCGATGCAACCTTTCCCCCCGCCCAGAGGGAGGGGAGGTCTGATGGTCTGTTGCGTGGAGCACTTCACAGGTGCTCTAATGATGAGAAAGTTTAGTAGTAGACAGAATGTGTTCCATGAACAGAACCCTGCAGATTCAGTCTCACTGTCTGATACCCAGGGAAAACTGGCATTAATATAACTCTAAAAGGCTCATTGAATTGACCCCATTAATAAATATGTCTCTTGACCACCCAGAACTGCTGATCAGTGTCCACTGAGGAGCACCTTAGAGGTGTCTGATATGTTATTTTCTTTGGCCTGTTCATTGACAGCGTCTGCCATTCTTGGTAAAAAGATTTTTTTAGGATTACTAACAAAATGAACTTGTTCTTGCTTACCAGTACAATTTACATGAGTACATACACATAATTTTGTATATGGCTTCAGGAGGTTGATGATTCATTTCATGAACCCATGGACTCCAGGTTAAGAACCATTCCTCTTGGCCACTATTAAAATATAACTACATAATTACAGAAAGAGGACCACAGTGATTCACTACCAATAGAACATTTATAGTTGAAAGTGCAGTTTCAATAGTTTGTTCACATGTAGTGCTAGATTATGCATTTGGTCACACCATCTTACAATGTGATAAATAGTTTTGCATGATGGCTAGTCGGGCAAGAGAATGCCGTGATGGGAATGCGGCGTGGCTCACAAAAATAGCCGGAGGTATCAGTTAGCTGATTTCAGATTTTCAGATCAGTTGGAAAAGATGAGGATCGGTAAGCTTGCAGATACTGACAGGGAGAGATAGCATTTTTTAGGAAGGATATAATCAAAGTCAGAGCAATCTTGGTAAATTGGAGAAGATACAAGAAATAAATACATAGGAGAACGGTGATGGATAGGAAGGTCAGCTTTGGGGTCACACTTCCACTTACTTGTTGTATGACCCTGAGCAAGTTCCCTGACCTCTTCAACAATGGGTTTCCACAACCTTAAAATAGTGGCAGTAATAGCCCTTACCACCTATGGCTACCGGGAAATTTCTCTGAGCTAATCCATGTAAAGTGCTGGCATGTAGCGAGCAGTGAATGAAAATCTTAGTTCTTATCATTATGTTGATTTGCATTATTACTTTCACCTAGAACTGAAATAGAGGAATAGAAACTACATGGGTAAATAATGGCTTATATGAAAATATGACCTAAGAGATTCCATAGTGAAAAGAATTAGCAATGCAGATTTAATAAATTCAACCACAAAACTAACGTTATTTTAGAGAGAGGAAATCCTTCCAATTCTTTGTGCCCTCGTGAGATGCTTAATTGGGAACTCTAGTCTTCTCTCAATTCCAAAAATAGAGATTATTATGAAGATAGTTTAGACTAGTGATTCTCCACTGTTTTTCAGAGCAATACAAATGAAGATTAATATTTGCATGTACCACATACTCCACGGCAGATTTGATTTAAAAGCGTTGTGTGGGTATGTGTGTGTGGGCAGTAAAGCAAATAGCACCATGAGCTCTTTGTTTTCGTGGTATTCATAAAAATATTATTCACCAGGAGTTGCTTATTATGGGTTGTTGCATAGATAAGGCAGGCTGCACAGTGATGTATTGTGTTGGTTTTAACTTCCACCTCTTCTCCCACTTGAGTAAACATTAGAATGCAAATGAGTGAGTGTCTTTATTATAGGAAGAATCATGAACCCGTTCTGCATTTCTGTTTTAAAAGTAAACAATTCACTAACATCTGTGTCATTCATTATTTCTATTAACAGATAACTTGGCACCCAGGCTCCTGCCTGGTCGTGTGGTGCTCTGGTTCCTGAAAGCCTAAGCAGTCAGTAAAAATGTCAGAATCCCTGTTCCTCCTCCACGCAGTTAAAATCACCAACTGTAATAATGCTTTTCAAATGTAAGAGCTGTTAAGCTGATGATACCAAATATATAGCTGCTGTCTCCTCTGGACAGCAGGAAAAAAGCCAAGAAGAAACCCTGCTAGGGATTTAGATCAGCTATGAAAAATCGGATGACTTTTTTATTATTTTTAAACACTGGATGGAATGACTATTCAGGGAAGGCCCATGACAGCTTTTAGTCTGAGAGTTTTTAAAGGTAAGAGTAATTCTCATGTTTGAGATGTTTTGATGTGGCTATTACCAGAATAGAAGTGTCTTAGATTATGACTTTTCCTTGGATTGAGTAATTCTGTTGTAATAAGTCAGCATATGTTGCCATCTAGTCTAAAAACTACATGAGGATAAAAACATATTATGTAAAACCGCCTATAATATCGAGTCCTTACAGTGCCACTGTTTTTAAGATTTAATGCCAACACCATGCACCAGATAATTTCCAGATGGCTTAAAGGGAAATGCAATCTAGAAGAACATTTAGTTGAACATGCATCTGACTCCTGAGTAGAAAAGTAGTTTATAAGATGGGAGCAGCGGAAGAAAGTACACATACATACAACTCAAAATTTCGACTATATAAAAATTCAAAATGCCCGTATGCCAAATAATATTAAGATAAAGGATGGGAGCCCTGGCTGGTGTGGCTCAGTGGATGGAGTGCCGGGCCTGAGAGCCAAAGGGTCACTGGTTCAATTCCCAGGCAGGACACATGCCTGGGTTTTGAGCTGGGTCCCCCGGGAGGGGGGGGGGGCGAAGGGTGCATGAGAGGCAACAACGCATTGATGTTTCTCTCCCTCTTTTTCTCCCTCCCTTCCCCTCTCTCTAAAAATAAATAAAATTTTTTACAAAAAGATAAAAGATGGGAAATAGTGATTATATTAATTATCTCTATATAAAGAGCTAAAACAAATCAATAAGGAAACCATGAAGACTTCCAGCAAGGTGGGGAAAAACAGGGAAAGAACATGAACAGCACTTCATAGAAAAGCAAATGCAGATGGAGTGTGTGAACTTCTGAACTATGTAGTCATGCTAGTAAGTAGAGTGATAGAAATAAAAGCAACGTGTAGCATTTCTCATCTGTTGGATTTCCAGAGAAGAGAACAAGGGATGAATAGATGGATACTACCAGAAGGTGTCATGGGGGAGTATAAAAGAGACAGTTTTGTGGCTTGTGCCATGAGTAGTAGTGTGGTGTCTATAATTCAAAAGCATGAGCTCTCCAGCGAGATGACTTTGTTTGAATCTCAGCTGTGTGACCTTGGGCGAGTTATTTAACCTTTCTGTGCCTCAGTTTCCACATATGTGAAATGGAGATGACGATAGAATTTACCAAATAGAATTGTTATAAGACTCATTGAATTAGGATACATAAAGTGCTTAGAAAAGTATTTGGCCCATAGTAAGTCCTATGTAAGTATGCTTACTTTATTATTATTAATTATCATTGCCTTTATGGACCTCATAATGTCCAATTTCCAGGACTCTATCATCAGAAAATTATTATACACATGGACAAAATTTTGTATATAATGGCATTTATCTTAACATAACATAAAAATATAAATATTTTTTCAGTGAATTGGGAATAAGCCAAATCATGGTAAATTTATTTTTACTATTGAGTGATTTATACAATCATTTTTATGGAAAAAAAATGTTGGAAATCATTAAAATCTATTTTTTATTTAACATTATATATGTAACTATTTACAGAATTTGTGTGTGCATGTTTACATACGTGTGTTTCATTCTCAGAGGAAATAAATGTGTATATTTCATTCCCTATGGAAGGAATTGCCTCACATCAGTAGTGGTTACCGCTGAATGCTAATCGAATTACTGCTTTGTTAATTTTTCATTCTTGTATTTACCTAAGTTTTCACAATGAGAATGTACTAGTTCTACAGCAAAGTATGATTTAAAAAGCACCAGTACTGGTTTCATTTGAGAGAATAATAAATCTCATATATAATAACAAGATCATCTTTGCCTCCAGGTGGCACTGCCATTTTCACAGAGAAGTAGAGATTTCTGGGCTCACGGGCGTGTTGTTTCCTTATGACCTGTGTCTGACAAGTGTGTGTGCCCTGCTCTCCGGACAAGCCCTGGAAGACCCGGGTGGGTGTGGGAGGAAGATTGTGGAAGAAGAGACAGAACGGTGGTCTGTTTCTTGCAGGTTTTGCCTGCTTCTGGATTCCTTAAGATTGTAGAACCATTTGTTGTAACATCTTAAAACTACTTGAAAGCAAATTAAATTGTTATGTTTATAATTATCTGAATAGGCAAGCATGATGAATAAAGCAGGTTTTTCATAATATAGTTTATTTCTTAAGCTAATAAAGGAACTTCAGAGCTATTAGGACAGAATAAAAATATTGCATTAAAAAATCCATTATCCTCCCATTTATTTCTTCGCTACCTTAATGATCCTTCTTCTCGTCCCCCCACGAGGGCCCAGTTTTATTGGGCCTGAAACCCGACCGCTTCGGTTCCTGCGCTTGCGTAAGAATGGCTCTTTCGGGCACTTACGTTAGATGGACAGTCTTTTGATTTTTTTTTTTTTCCTTTCCATCTGTGGAAGTGGTGCTGTTCTCACATAATGATCCTTTAACTTAATAATATGGAAAAGTTAAATTTGAATAAACAGGAAGGGTTTATTTATTAATTGGTATCAGACAAATGGTGGGAAACTTTGTAAGCCTAATAGGTTTTTTGTAGGCTAACCAATCGCAAAATATTTTCAAGATCGGCTTTTATGTGTGGTATGAAATTCTTATTGTTGAAAACCCCCCCACTATTGTCAATAATGTCATGGTTTGGAATCAGTCTGCTAACTAGATATCCTATTCGTTGAGGCTCTGATGACCATGGAAATAGTGACTTGTCTAGATCTGTAATTATAGAGCTGTTATTTCTAAGTAGTATTTCTTTGCATTAAAAATGTAGCCTGATGAAAATGTAGCCTGATGAAATTCAGGCAAATGTAGAACTAGTACATAATTTCATCAGGCAAATTAAAGAAAAATAATTTAGACATAAAATTCCTTTCAGAAGTTGATCACGTTTTAACTTCAGCATATATGACAGATTATCCTCGGACCTTAATGTATTTAAGTTTGACCAACTGGTGATAATATTTGGGTATATTTTCCAAAAGTGGGATAAAGTTTAAAATAGAATGACTATCAAGGTAGATTACCATTCTCTCCTGGGAAGCTGAATCAGTTGAACCAGAAGCCAGATCATCTACACAGGGGCTAGGAATTTTTACATGATGCCTTATTTGTCCCATTGTTTATTATTTTTTAAATTAAATTACCAAAGACAATAATATTCCTGTTCTGCCACCCAGAGCTAACACAAGTTAGTCATTTGTTTCAGATATTTCTTTAAATTAGAGATAAACTTATTACAGATGACGTTCAAGTTCTCTTTGGCCCCAGTCCTTCCTCCCCCTCCTCTCTGTTTGCAGAGGCAGTCTGAGTCAAGAATGCCGTGTGTATTCTCTGCCCATATTTTTAATCCTACGTATATAAATATATGCATATACTTTACAATTTGGAATGGAATCTTACCCGTTGCAAAACATCTGACAGTTTTGAGCTCTAAGTGTGATGATGCATTTAGACTTAGTTTCTTCCACTTTAATTGCTTTATAGTATTCTGGTGCTTATCTGGCTCCCTATTAATGGACATTGAGGGTTTCCAGTTTTACTACTAATAAAAACAGTGTTGCAAAGACCACTTATGTAAATGTCCCCTTATACACATTAGCGAAGATTTCTCTAAGATAGAGAATTAGAAGAATTTCTGGGTAATGGAGAATGTATACATCTTGAATTTTACAAGTGTTGCATGATGCTGGGGAGTGTTATTTGTATGAATTTCCGTTGTCAACAGCATGTGCAAGGTACTGGTCTTCTCACATCCTTGCTGACACTTTGTATTGCGAGTAGGAACTAGTGTCTCATTTGTAATATTAATGTGAATCTCCTATTTTCAGGTTGATCAGACTGTTTACTGAGATATCCTTTGGCTTTTCTTCTGTTGATTGACCTATAAAAGCGATTAATTCATACATTAAACCTTTGATTATACAAGTTGAAACTATGATCTCCTAATCTGTAGCCTGTCTTTTAACCTTATTGTGACATTCTTTTTCAAGCAAGTGCTTTAAATTAGAAGCAGAATTTCCATTTTTCTTACTTAAAGTTTGTGCTTAATATTTCTTGCCTCAGGAATCTTTCCCTACCTTACATTCATAAAGATATTGTCCAACATGTACTTTCTGTAGCATTTTTTATAGTTCTTTAAGTCTCAACACTTTTAATTTAGTAGTTGATGAAAGAATTTTTCAAAAATGTGGTCACTCTAGGAAATCATGCATTGCCCCTAACATCCTCCAAAATAATTTTTGTAGCAATAAGGATGATCTCCAATGATATTTAAGGAGCTAAGAGCAGAAAAGTATTACCCCCTGACTTACCAAGGGTGACTACCACATAGATATTTGGAAGCTTTGAATAAACACAAGGTAAAACACAGAAGTCAGGGATGTGTTTATTTCTTACTTGGTTTTGAGATTCAGATATTTGTGAAAATAATATGCTGATGTAGAAAGATGGAAGACAACTTCTGGTTTCGGTGATCAGTTCATTCAGTGTAGATTTAGATTATCTTAAATTGAGGAAATAAATACAGTGCCACACAGACTGGAAAACCTCAAATGATGTAAGTGTGCACTCCTTACTTTCAGTGTAGTTTGTCCCCTGACGTGCGGTAGGAGCACTCAGTGGCCCTTTGGGGATGACCCCGAAATAAGAAGTGTGTTCACAGTGGTGGTGTCTGGTTGGCAAAGCGGGGCTCCATCACAAGTTAAAAGGTAAAACTTTTGCATTTTTAGAAACTATAAGTAAGTAAAAACTGTTCATAAGACTGGAAAGTGCTGGCAGTTGAGTGTTTGAAGCTACAGTTGGTGTTGCCATTATAAAACCTATTTTTTCTTCCTAAGAAAGGAAAGCGCCTTTTTTTTTAACTTTATCTACTTCTCTCGCTTCCGCCTGTCTCCTCAGTTTAAATTACCTGTAGACACTGCCTGCATTTTATCACTGAAAAGCTTAATCTGAATCCCCAAACTGTGACTACTTAGCCAAGAAACTGGTTAGAATTCCAGCCTGATCTTTTTTTTTTTTTTTTGCTTTTTTTTTTTTTAAATTTCATGTACATGTGCTAACAAAATTTCAGTCTTCTGAAATTGAACTCAATGGAACTCTACTTTTAGAATTAAGTCAGTTCCTAGGATATAAGTGATGAAAAACTGTGGAAAGGATCCATTGCTTTCTTAATAGTAAGAATGGCATTGCTGCATGCACCCCTGTCCACAAAGAAGAAACTAGCCCATTGGTGTATGCATGTGAGACCCTACCCAACATGGTCAGCCCCACGTTCTGTGCTGCGCATGCGCCAGCCTGTCAGCCTCAACTGCCCTGTGCTTTCCAAGCGTTCGTCTCTGTGGCAGCCCTGGTTTGTTGATGTGGAAATGGATGCTTCTCAGAGGCTAGGTGACTTGTTCCAGTCCACAGACAGTTAGCACATGCTAGAACTGGGCTTACAACCCAGCTGTGACAGACTCTAAAACCCATTTTCGTGTCCATAGTGTCTTAATTAAAATGAACAGTGGTGTTAAAATTGGGTAACATTGTTCCTTGGCCGAGTGGATTTTCATATTCTTTACCTAAGCAGGGTGGAGTAGAGGGGGGCGAGCCATGTGGGCCCCTGTCTTGCTAGGTGCCTGCAGAGGAGGCAAGGAGGGGGGAAAAGGACATGTCGGCCACACCGAAGACTCAAGTATCTTGTTCAGTAGTTCCTCTTAGTGCTTATCCTGGATATATATGCAGATGCTATCCTACATCAGTGTCTTGTGATATGACATTGTCCAAAGACAGCATAAGTAGGACCACACTGTCCATCCAGAAGTTTTGAAGATGGGTCTCAACAGCATTCTCTTGAGTTTAAGAACAGGCTGTGGAACTATATCTATCAGGTGATGCCATTTGTACAAAAATTTAAAAGCACATAGAATATATCCATTTTGTTGTCTGTCTGTGTGTGTGTGTGTGTGTGTGTGTGTGTGTGTATGATGGAAGGTTTAAAAATATGAAACAAAGTTATCATCCAAAATTTAACTAGGGCTTGACCCTGGGAAAGGAAGAATGGGCGGAGATATCGCCCTTGTCTCTAATATTTTAATTTTATATTTGAAAAAGATCTGAAATGGATTTTGTAAAAAGTTAACATCCTTTAAGTCTAGATGGTAAGTATCTGAAGGTTTTGTTTTGTGCTTATATGGTTGCTGCTGCTTTGTATTTGTGTTCCCACCCCCTTCCTCACACACAAATAAACACTTCAACAAAAAGTCATCATAAACTGGGAGGATTTGGTACTAATTACTGTCCTCCCAAACAAAAATATTTTGGAACATAAAACTAAAGAGTTTGGTTCTTTGTTTGGGCCATTGGAAGGAGTAGAAGCCTAATGCAACAAGCCAAAAGGAGAGACATGAAGCTCTTCTCACCAAAACTACCAAAACTAAACATGCATAGTCAGGGCTACAGTTTAGGACTCCCAGTTGTGCACAGTGAGATGGAACTGAGTTGGAATACTGAAGATTATCTGAGGTTGTCTTGTATGATTTGATTTCTTTTGTCTTTGGTAGCTGGATGTGTTCTGTATATTTGTGAATCTGGTAACGATCTGTAAAAGCACATCTTGTCACTACAGCTGGCCAAATGGTGTATGACACTATTGTACTCTGTGGGCACATAAATGATAGAAGTACAGCCTCAATTACTGTAAGAAAGAAATCTGATGGCCAGTCTACACATACTTACTACCGGGAGTGACTTTTGTTTTCCTGTCTAAGATGTTCCAGTTAACTCACAGACAGGTAAGAAAAATAATTTGAGAGACCTGCTCCTTTGAGCTTTAGCAAAAGGTCCCCAACCATGTAGGTAGATCATAAGACACTAGCTTATATTTTACTTGTATTTCTGTATCTTAAACTTTGATTTAAACTTGTGCAATTAAACTACAATGTGGTTACAAGTTCCCTAAATCACATCTCTGTAAATTTAAAGCCTATAAACCCCTGTTATTGCTCAATTAAAGGGGAATATTGCTGTTAACTGAGGGTTTGAGAGGCTGATTTGTTATCTTTTGAAGGGTGGTCTGATTTCTGGGAGACTCTTCTGTCCACTGCCTCATTTTAAGAATGGACTTTTATTGACAATTTTCTTAAGAGATCATTTAAGTGCTGTTTTATTTATTGGAAGTGCAAGTGACCTGATTAGAAATAGTATGGGTGAGGAGCAGCCAGCTGGTTTGAGGTGAGCTTAGTTCAGAAAGCAATTTGGTTAATACTCATGTTTCATTATATTGGAAAATTTACACATATAAGATTATTAACATATTTTCTAAAATTTCAGACATGGTTTTTGAATTTGACAATCTATAAATTGAGAAATGAGTCAACGTACGTGGCTAATAAACATACAAAAAGATGTTTTATCAAAAAATATAAATTAAGACAACAGTAAGAATCTGTTGCGTGCTTTCCATATTGATACAATATTAAAAATAGGCTTTGTTGTTTTTTTAAACGAGACATACACACATATGCTTCTAATGAGAGCAGGAACTAGAATGTCTTTTCTTTAAAGCAGTCTGGCAATATGTTAGCAGCCTTGTTTCTTTACCCCTTGACCCAGTATCCCCACTTCTAGGAAGCCATCCTAAGGGAAACATGGACAAACACTGAAAGATTCATTGCAGTGTTAGCAAGTCCTGGAAAAGAAACAGCAACTAATAGCGAGCTTATTCAACAAAATTTGGTACATTCCTATTTGGGACTTTATGGCCATAAGTATTTAAAATATTATCTAATATCTTTCAACACACACAAAGATGGGTGGAATAAATACATACACAGTGAGTGGAAAAAGTAGGGTATAAGCAATATATATAGTATAATCTTTTCATGTATCCATATATGCATAAATATACATTCTTAGATGTATTCATAGATGACATAGATTCATAGATGAAATTTACTAAATATTGATTTATTTCTCTGGGTGATGATATTAAGAATGATTTCATTTCTTAACATTTTTTAAAAATTTCTATTTTCTACAATTAATCTATTGTTTTATAAACAGAAAATTAAGTAGCTAAAACAGCTGCCTGTTTGTAAGCAAAATACATTATCTAATCTCTTTTTAAAAGACAATATTATTTGAATTGTAAGCTTTTCAACTGAGTATAAGTGACTGAGATTGATGCTAGGAGTTTAAAGAAATATGGAATGATGCCTGCCTTCCAGGAGTGGGAGAGGCAAGATGAAACTCTACTGAGCTTTCGGAACCATCTCTGCAATTACATTAAAACAGAGGAAGGAAATCTGATTTATGTTTTTATAACTACCTGATAACTAGCCATAATTAATACAATTAATAATTTTGATCATTTACTCCAATTCAGTGAAGCCTGGTTTGGCCCATCTGTGACATGCTATGCCCCACTTCCAGGTGTTCAGTCCCTGCTAGTTTATATGTGACAGCTACTAAAGGGATCTCTTGATTTTTCAGCCAAGGGTGTTAATTTGGCCACGTATTGGGGCTGCCTCCTGCTAATGCACTGTAGTGTGAAGGAGGAGGGAGAATTTTCTTAAGAGTTCCTTTTTTGAAATCTAAAAGTGCTGTTTTTTAATTTCCAGGAGGGTGTTACTGAGGGACTGCTACCCAGGTTGCTAGAATTCTTTTGACATCAATTTGCCAACATAAATTGTTTAGAAGATAAATACTCTAATATTAATGTTCATATTCTAGACTGAACACTATTCTAGTAGTAAATAGTGATGGGTCAAGGATATTGATCTTTTTTGTAAATAAGCATGGTATTTTATACTACTATAGTAATACTTAAATAGTGGAAAGAGCTGCTAACTAATGTAAAAATGGGATGTGAACTAATTTCTTTAGAAGGATGTAATCCTAATGAAGTGGGACCTCTGATAGATTTGAGTGATTTACATTCATCTAGATTCATTATGTGCATATGCTTGCAAATCGTATTCTAGAATTATGAAAAAAGGTAGTTGGCATGTTTGGAAGTCTAGTGAAATCCTGTCTATCAGTGGTAATTTATGCAGACTTTAACACTGTTTTCTATGAAGAATAAGCTATTTAATGAATGAATCAATACAATTTCACAAAAGTAAGCCATTCAATCAAAACCAATTATACGTTTGGGAGGCATGATAAAATCATTTCAATATGGGAAACTGTGAAAAGAGATATATTTTTTGTGACCTTGTGTACAGTTTCTGGCCATAGACTCTGATCTCAAGACTTTCTTTAGTTGAATAAAATACAATCATGTGAAGTTTATGTGTAACAGGGTTTCTATTGTTGTTAACAGGCCATATTTCTCTTATCGATGCTATCTTCCTCACAGATGTTTATAATGGATGACTGTGTAGTGGCAGGAATTGAAATTACGCTGACTTGCATTTGAATTCTGGTCTGGATGGTTGCTACCATTGTGACCTTTGGAAAGTTACTAATTTCCATAGACCTCAGCTTCTCCGTTAGTGATAATCTACTTAATTCATGGGGTGGTTGTGAAGACTATAGAAATAATACACACAGAGCCCTTGGCACAGTGCTTGGCACTTACACAATTGTTAACGCTATGTGATTGGTTATCGTTATTTAATTAAAATATACATTTTTAATAACTTTGTTACATTGTCTTAGACTAAAGCATATGAGTCCAATAATTATGAAACTTGAATTTGCATCTCTCTGAAACTGTTAGCTGTCAGAGTTCAACACTGAGATATGCTGATGGTCAAGGAATTTTTTAAAAAGTCATTTCTTAACAATTATTTTGTATAATAATGAAAAGCCTTATTTTAATATTCTTAGAGTTTAGTACTTGAAAAGCCCTAAATGTCACTGGCTTCTCATTGCCCTTACAATAAACATTCCAAACTCTTTAATATAGCCTGCATCCCGTGTGACCTTAAATTCTCCTTCTATATATTGTTATTGCTCTTCTACATCTTTATCAAATATGTACTTTATTAGTATTGTGATTATTAGTATTACTATGGTTTTACTATTTCTATTATGTTATTTTGCCATGTATAAGGTGCACTTTTTTGCTCAAATTTTTGAGGAGAAAATAAGTATGTACCTTATACATGGGTAGTACCTGAAGTACCTTGGATCTGTTCTTGTGTTTTGTAATTAAGTTACATAAAATTTCTTGTCCCATAATATGTTTGAAAATAAATGCTGAAATTCCTTTATAATACAAAAAACAAGTATCTAAATAAATAAATAAATACATAATTGAATTAGAAAATTAAAATGAAAGCTTTATTTTCCTGGAAGTTTCAGTCAAAAACGTGGGTGCGCATTATACATGGCAAAATGTGGTACTGAGTTAACTCATCTCTCTTCTAGAATACATGCCCCATCAGGACAGTGCTGGGTCCGGTCCCTCTTGCTCACTCTTCTTATAGAGATCAGACCTCAAAAGTTGGCAGACAGTGGCAAGGCCAGGGAGAGCGGCCACGGGACTTGGTGCCTGTCCAACAGCTGTTAAATTCTACATTGCGCTCACAGGTGCCTCCCGTCTAGTCTGCCGGTTGAGTATGAAGCAGGGACTTTGCTTTAGAGACTTCTTACTTCCCAGTAGAGATCTTGCATTTGCCAAGTGCTTTTGTAAATCCAAAGATCTCTCAATTTTTATCAAGACAGAGCAAACTTTGCTGGAAATAGTCTGATTCCTCTTAGCGTAGGTAAGACTTAGTTATGACTAGTTTGAGACCTACTTGGTATTTTGTTAAATTCCGTTCCTTCAGGTTCACCAGGGAGAACGGAGTGGCATCTCTGTGCCTCTGCTATGAGTGTGTCTGTAAGAAGAGGTGATGTGGTCCTGGTGGTTGGCAGGCACACCTCGAACCTACTCGCTCTTTCCTAGATGGGGAATGAGTGAGAAAGGTGTGTGTGCCTGTGTATAGTTGGTGAAAGATTTGCAAGATATAGTCACTCTTGAGAGTTGGAGAGAGATGGGTAATGGCTCTTTAAATAGCCCTTTGGTGGGGATAGTCTGTCTTTCTGTACAGAGACATATTGCACGACACATTGTCACTGACATGGTTTGTTCTTTCCATCTACTGAGTTTTCTTTAAGCTGAATAAGAGATTTGGGTTTTGGATGTAATGTGAGAAGAAGACAATTTCTGAGACATTGCTGTCGTACTAGAAATTAATCTTCAAGAATATAAAGTATCTGAAATGTAACAGTCCACTGACTTTATATGCTGATACAATTTGCTTTAAAAAAATCCAGTACATGAATTTGGAGCCATTTATTTCCTCCATGCATTTTAATTTATAATCTTAGAAGATTTTGCTAAATATATGCTTTTATTTCTGGCAAAGTCAGTTATATTTGATTATAATTTTTTCCTTCAGGTAACATTCTGAGAAGCAAATATTACAAATAAATTGTGAATGTAAATGAAAAACATTACATAGACTTTCATTGTTACTGAAAATATGCCCCTAAGTACATTTCCTCCTCCTTTATTATGTTTTCTTTTGCTTTGATGCTATGTTTTAAAATCATTTTCCTTCCAAAAAATTCATCAAGATCCATGTATATTAGTTTGAATTTGAATTTCTAGATGAGATGGCAGATCATAAGTGTTAGAAAATAATTCCTTGAAATTAACAGAGCATTACGCTCGCATCATCCTTATGCTTATGTCAAGAGACCCGAAATATTTTCTGTTTGCAGTTTTGTGCGCAGTGCACAGATATTTGTCCCCCCACCCCTACCTCAAGCAAAAACAAGATAAAGCAAAGGCTCTGGGAGCCTCAAAATGGTCTTGGGCTAACAATGAAGTTTTGACTATTAAACATTATACCTCGTTTAATACATGCGTTCTATTCTGCCTTTGTGAACTTAAGTTCCATAAGTTACATTTGAAGTTGGTTCAGAGCTTTACTGTTAAATGAATTCTATTCTAAAGAAAAACATTACCAAATATATATAATCAGTGAGTAATTTACTGTTTTTGAAATATCCATTTTTATAGAATTTTCAGTTATTTTATACAGGCATACCCAGGCTTTTAGCCTGATCTATAAAATGAAATGAAGAAAAATTCAACATGAATTTGTATATTACTAAGTAGTTCCAAGTAGAAAGCATCAGAAACACAGATTTTTTTTTGAAATTTGATATGCTTTAGTATAAAATCTTAAACTTTCTGAATATAAGATTAAGCTCCCTGAGCCTGAGCAAATACTATTATTCATGAGTTCTCTTCTAAGAAATGGAGATAATACCTACCAAAAAGAGTAGACGAATAATTACATAACATTTGTGGTGAAGTGTGAAACCTAATGTATTTAATGACTTTTTGCCAGCCTCCTCTCAATGAACAGTTCCCCTGGTCCATTTAAAATTGCAAGTATATACAGGAGAACTTGAAATTTTTTGGTATTTGAAAAGACTTCAGGAAATAAGTCTTCATTTAAAACACAAACTTGTTATCAGAGGAAGTATAAAAACTGTTAATAATTTATAGAATTTGGACCTTCTGCATAGGTATTTTTTTCCTATTCTGTTACTTGGAACATTTAAATTTTCAATTTACCATGATCAAATCTAGTACAGTAAAAAGTTCATCTTAACTATATGGCCTTGTTTTTCTATTAGTATCTGGTTATGTATAAAAATGTATTTCTGAAACAGCGTAATTTGTAAAAAATTCTGAAATGAAATTGAGTGTCTCTGAGAGGACAGGTATTGGAATCTTCTAGAAGTAGCTATTTTCCTCTCACTCCTTAGAAAATAGAGCATTTCCCTAAATTTTATTTTGGGCATGATCACCTTCCTTTCAACACTTGGCTACTTTCTAATGGAAGGTTTCCTTCTGAAGCCAGCAGGGATTTAGGCTGTAACAGAGATATTATTACGGAGTAAATGGAAAGCAGACCACAACAAAGTATTTTTAAAAATTAAGGGCTGGTGGAATTGGGAGAACATCTCTTTTTTCAGCATCCAGTATATGATTTGGACCTCAAGCAGTAACTTATTGAAACATACAATTGAAGCCCTATGGCAATAGGAGAGGGGAGGTGTAAGGATTTCATATTACTGACCTTTTTATCTTTGCCATTCCAGTTTTGTGAATTAAACTATTTGGATAATACTCATTTTTTCATTTAGATTTTATGAGTAATTCTAAAAATTATTTTAAGTGCTTTATTATAGACTACATGTTTAAAAATGTGTGTATGCATGCATATACATAAAAAAATATGTGTATATGAAATTATACAGAATTATATAAAGTAAAAAGTTCCCCAATGTTCCCCACTACCAAAAATTAAAAACATCCTACCCTAAAGACCAAAGCACCCACTAGTTGGTGTATATCCTTTCCGAGATTTTTTTTTTTGGGGGTGCTTTTACCAATCGTTTGTCATTTTTGCCATTTTTAATTTAATAATAAAATTTGGACTGACTTCTCTGTCATTCAGGAAAGCCTTTTAAGCCTGTTTTGCTGTCCATGTTATGTATATGTTTTAATCTTAAAACTTAAGTAAATTTGAGGTATTCATTCCTTCATAAAATAAATATCGAATGCCTGTCATTTATCACATAGGTACTAGGAATATTGAAATGAATATATAGCCCCCCTGACCTCAAGGACTTGTATAATGATTTTGTGGAGTCTTTTCACAAAGATACTTTCTAACTGCCGATTTAGCAAATCTTCCTAAAGAGAAGTCCAGGAACTCTAGAGTCTCTACATTAGCCTCTGAGATGCCTCACTCCCAGATACTTGATGTGAATTTTATTACACCACAAAACCCAAAGCTCAGTAAATACCAGCTTATTGATTTAATTATGATATACAATGTCCTGGCCAGGTATTTCATGTTCACATGTCATTGACTACAATAAACATACAGTTACTGTTGAGTTTGGCCATCCCTTATTAAGTGTTAGATGGCTTTGTTATGAAGAGCTTCACCTTGATTAACTCCTTCTGCCTCCCTTAAGTTATTTCTAGATCAGAATAATTACTGAAACATAATTTTTCCTGGCATCTGTTGTTAAGAATTCAGAGCCCAGAAGACAGTCACTGTATCCGTCTGCTCTCCATGAGGCTCATTACCGTGGGTGTAAAACTGACCGCTCCGCCGGGCTAAGGGGAAAAGCCGCCATAGCTTGACTCTGGCACTCCATTTTGGAACCTACAGCCTGGATACTTCCAGACCTGAAAAGTACAGTATTAGGTATTAAAGACTTTGTGAATAATAATGGCATTTGGTGGGATATTCTGTTGCCATTTTAACATAACTGTGAAGATCATGCCAGTGTGGAGAAAGGTCACTATATATAAGAGCAAAATAATCTTATATGCATCCTAAGTACAGGTAGGCCATTACCCAAAGGCCAGGGCCAAGAATGGACAGACTGTTTGAAGGGACTGAAGGTGGATCTGAGCAGATGATGGCAGCATGGAGCTCGAGCTGGGCAGAGTGGTGAGAAAGGACCCTGGAAAGATAAGCAGGAAATGGCTTAGAGTCTTGCTGTGCCACCCTAAATAAACATTTGTCCTCCCTCATCTCTTCATGTGACTGTTTTAACTCCTACCGTTGCTCAAAGCTTAACCCTTTCCTAAAGCACCTTCCCCAAACACTCTGACTCTTGCCCACACACACACACACACACACACACTCTCTCTCTCTCTCTCTCTCTCTCTCTCTCTCTCTCTCTCCAGGGAAAGACATCCATGTACATTTCTTTCATATCTTGTCCCAACTGATAATTATTGTGATGTTTTTTTAACTTCTTGTCTCCTCAGTAGAATGGACACTCCATGAGGGTGGAGATTGTCTGTTATATTTACAGATTATGGCTGTTTCATACGGGCCATTCCTTCCTTAAATATTTTTGAATCAATGAATCTGGAGTTTAAAGCCTCCCTCCAACATGGTCTCTTGCTAAATGTGTGGCCGTGGGCAAATTCCTTTAACTTTCTGAGTCTCTTTTCCCCCATTATGAGTGCTTGTCTCAGATGGCATAATGTAAAGCAGACTACATGATGCGGCCAACAGTGTGACAGCGCGTAAGATTGGTGGCTGCATGTATCCTCTGCAGATGCGATGGCATTGGCTCCGGCCACGTTGTTCTGAGGTGGTAGAGCTAGCTAAGAACCCTGGACTCTGGGCAGAGCTAAGGACTCTGGCTCCAAAGGCTTTCCTGTTTTGGTTGTAGAGGGCTACCTGAAATGGGGTCAGGGTGAACGGTCAAGGTTCCCCAGGGTCCGGAGTAGGGCTGCCCTGCCCCTCTGGGATGCAGGACCCAGCCTGGGAGTCTGGATAGCCAATCAAAGACCGAGGAAGGGAGAGGTGGATAGATCGGCCCTCTCTGGCATTTCCCAGCAGGGGGCCCGGGGCGTGGTGTTCAGGGAAAGCAGCTGCTTTGTGATTTCATGAGGTAAAATGACAAATAGCTGTTCAAACTGTAAGTCTCAATAAGGCTCATGTAGACAATTCTGATACTGGACCTTCTAGAGAACATTTGTAAATGGGAGTCTATACTTATTACTTAACATCTATGAATCCTTACGAAAGAAGTATTCTTACAGACTGATGCTTGCCAGAGGGGTTGGGGTTGGGGGCTGGGTGAAAAAGCTGATGGGATTGAGAAGTACAAACTGGTATTTACAAAATAGTCATGGGGATGTCACGTACAGCACAGGGAAATAGTCAACAACATTGTCACAGCTGTGTACAGTGCCAGGTGGGCACTGGAAATATTGGGGGAACACTAGGTAAAGTATATGATTGTGTAACAATTAAGCTATAAACCTGAAGCTAATACAAAATAACATTGAATGTAAACTGTAATGTAAGAAAAAGAAACATTTTTAGATTCCCGAAAGGAAAGAAATAAGCAAAACATCAACTACTATAAATTGAATTGCCCTTTATTTACAGAAGTAGGGATTAGAGAGAACCACAATGCCACTTGTGTTGTACTTGCATTGTAAGGAAAAGTTTGGAAAGTTAATGAAAAGTTTAAAAATTGCTTTAAAATTATTCAAAGTTTATTAGAGTGTATTAAATTGTCAGCTAATCAAGAGAAAACTTTATAGAATACGTTCCAATTAGCTATTTGTGATTTCTAAATGAAATAAAAATATCTTTCAGTGCCTACAGTGTTCTCTAAGGAGGTAGTTTTATGGGAACTTGCTTCCAGGAACTTACACATTTTTGTCCCTATGTTACCATTTTTGTTGAAAAATAGCAAATTCTTCATATGAAAGTTGTACTTGTTTTTTTTTGTATATGTGGTTTAATGAAACTGTTTCCATAAACTATGGAAGGAAATAATCTCTTTTTTTTGCAATTAAATTCAAGTTAGGCTTCAATTATATTTCTAAAGTCTTTGTTAGTGAGAGGTGCTTAGTTATACGACATTGCAGGTGATTTAGATGTATACAGAATAGTTGGATATAAATTTTTCTCGAATTGCCTTGAACTTTTAATGGAGAAAGTGAAGAAACTTTGCCCCAGGGAAAACATAATCATTTCAAGTTTTATTACTCATAAGTATTAACATATGAATTTCTAGTCTCTGTTTATATATGTAATTTATTTTATGTGTTGCTTTATATTTATATGATGTGTCGTGAAATGTTGCATATGATATGTTCAGTACAATTTTGGCATTGGGATTGTTCCAAATAGCTGAGAATTTGCTTAAAATTCAGGACTGTAATGTTTTAGACACTTGGAGTGGAAGTCTGTCTAAAATGAATTGCCCGTTTTCCTGTCTTCTTAAATAAATTGTATTGAGTAAAAACCTTTACTTGATGAATACTCAAACTGTGGTTTATTTTACGCTCCTTGGGGGCTTCGCTGCTTTCGTTAGCGTTGTAGACTGCCTTGTGCCTGGTGTAACTACTACCACTTCTACCTGCTTGTAAGTTCTCTGAGGGCAAGACAAACCCTGGTAATCCCTAGAACGACACTGGATCATTGATTTCAGTTGAATGAATGAAACTAATATCAACTGATAGACCTTTTTAGTGTACTTGACCATCCAAATTCATGACCTCAGACTGCCATCACTGCTTTCTACCTGGGGGTCGTCATCTTGTTGGGCTTGTAGAGTTCATCTTAGATACATTCCTCCCTTTGTCATGAGTCTAGACAGTTTAATTGAGGATGGTTTGATACTACATCTAGTGAGAGCAAATAAGCTCTAAGGCAGAGCCTGACTGTGCACGTTTGGCACATAGATTCGGGTCAAGTGCTTAACCACGGAGGGCTGCGCTGCCTATTTTTTCTGCCATATTTGCCTCAGTCCCCCCGCCCCGTGTTTTTTTTTTTTTTTGTTTTTTTTTTTTAGAACTGCATCTGCGAAGGTTGGGATAACCCTTGTGGCACAACTGTAGTTCACAGCTTCCTGTTGTCATGCTCCCACACTGCTGGGACATTTAACTGATGCCAAGTCTCCAAAATGTGTGAAGTGAGGACTCACCTGGGTGGCTTATCTTACTGTGACTCCCCCTTTTCCACCAAGTACCCTTAATGCAAAGTAAGACCCTATGGTTACATTGATGTAATGAGAGAGTGCCTACCACGAGCCATAAGGACATGATTAATTAATTGATGCCAGTTTAGAATCTATAAATAGTCTATTCATCCTGTAGGATAATATTTTAAGTAACTAGTAGAAAAACATTTTCTGCATACACACATACACGCATTTCAGTACCTGTCCTGTTTTTCTTTCCCCCCAGTATTATTCTCCCCTCCCCATCACCGCCGCCGCATACACAGTCACGTCGGTTATCTATCACTGTAAAGACTTTGAGGATGAGAGACAGGTTTATTTCCAACCCACCAGTTCCTGGGCTGCCTATTTTAACTTTAAATTCTGCTTGCAGAGGGAACGGTTCCCTCGTCGCTCCCTCCCTTCCTCTCCCCGCCCCATCTTGTGCTTTTGCCATGGGCAGCTTAAGGAAATCAAATTATATTTTCAGCATTCTTTCCAGAGCTCCGAGCCAGATCAACAAGTTCATTAGGTACGTTTTTATCTTCCAAGTTATCACAGGCAAAAATGTTGTCAATTATTTCACCACAACAGGCTGCTGTTTCTCCAGTCTTTAATTATCTCTATTATTTTGCCTGTTTCTGTCTACCACCCTGTCCCAAAACTGATGCCACATGTTTCAAGTTTTTATTGTTGAGTTTTATTATAGCAGCATTCTATGCTCAGTACAGTGCCTTTATTTTCTGTTTCTGCTGAATCAACCTCCAGAAGCTTACCTGCTGAAGCGGCAGTTATTTGCCACGATTCTGCATTTTGGGGGGGCTTGGCTGGGCCTTTTCCGGCCTTAGCAGGGCCCACTCAGGCCGCTGTGGTCATCCGGTGCCTTGCCTGCCTAGGGCTGGAAAGTTTCGTTTATTTTAATTTTTTTTCCATTTTAAATTAAACTTATTGGGGTGACAGTGGTTAATAAAATTATATAGGTTCCAAGTGTATATTTCTGTGATACATCTTCTGTATATTGAATTATGTGCCCCCACCCAAAGTCAGGTCTTCTTCACCATCTAGTTGACCCCCGTTACTATTTGCTAGTCCCTCACCCCCTTCCCTCGGTAACCACCATACTGTTGTCTGTCTGAGTTTTTGTCTGTTTTTGTTGGTTGTTCATTTGTTATTTTCAGTTTTATATCTCACATTTGAGTGGAATCATGGCTCTTAACTTTTTCCATCTGACTTACTTGCCTTAGCATAATAGTCTCAAGATTCATCCATGTTGCCACAAATGGCAGTATTTCATCTTTTCTTTTGGCTGAGTAGTATTGCATTGTATATTTTGGGTTGGCCAAAAAGTCTGTCTTGTTTTTTCTGTAAAATAAAAAACACAGTTTTCATTTTCACCAATAACTTTATTGACTTGGATATTTTGAGGAGGTCGCGTATCTCCCACTATCAGCTTTTAGTGGGTAGAAGCCAGGGGTCCTGCTAAACATCTTCCAGTGCATAAAACAGCCCCACAGCAAAGTAGTATTTGGCCAAAATGTCAATAGTACCAAGAAGTTTTGCAAACCACTTTTGACATATTTGATCAGTCACAGCACCTTCTCCGTACGCTGCACAAAACATTTTGTTTTTTTTTTGGGGGGGGGGGTTGCATTTCAGTTTAGTTTTTACCTTCCTTGAAATAATAAAGCACAATATGCTGAAAATTTGTGTATCTTCCTCCATCTTCACTATTAAAATGGCTGCACAGAAATTCACCAATTTTGATTAGGTTTTTCTTAAATGGACACCGATATGACAGTTGTCACAGTACAGTCTAACAAAATTGTTTCAAATGAAGTTAAAGACATCTAAGCACTACTAGAGCCATCTTAAGGAAAAAAACTAGGTGAGCTTTTTGGCCAGCCCAATATGCCCCACGTCGTCTTTATGCCCTGTCTAGCGAGGGACACTCCAGTTGTTTCCCTGTACATGGCTTACTCATGGGTTTGGAGCCATGGTGCCGGGTATTAGGCAGGCTCTGCCCTCCACGTGGTCTTTCACCGCATCCCAGACAGCAGGAGTGTCCAGAGAGGGGAAAGACAAAAGCCCCCAGGCCCCTTGGGGCCCCAGCTCTGGAACACGAGCAAGCGCACACACATGCCTGTTCCTTTGGTCAGAATAAGTCACAGGCCAGCCAGATTCAAGGGGTAGGGAAATAGACTCCAGTAATTAATGGAGGGAGCTGCAAACTCCTATGGCCATGTTTTTCCCTCTCACACCCCATGATTACGTGCCTGAAGAGCACTCCGGTTGAGTCGCAAAAATGATCAATACTGCTGATCTTCTAAACCAAGGATCTAAGACTGACTGCCAGGGCCTTTACATGTTGAAAATTCAAGAGACTTTACATTAAACCAAATCCTGGATTCCATCTTTAACAAAATGGCCGCCCTGATGATACCAGGCTTGCCCCTGCAAGGCCCCAAGGAGCTGGAGCTGAGCAGGCCACCCCTTCGGTGTGTCACACTCCCCACCACTGTCCATTCACTAGTTCAAATTACCCCCCCAGCTTCCAAGGCCGGGAGCCTGTGCCAGCCCATCCTCAGCCAGGGCTGTGTGTCACAGTCACCTGTGTGGCTCCAGGAGCTGACCCTTGCACCTGTGACCCTTTGCGACAGGTTTGCTGGGAGGCCAAGCCTGGGTGTCTGCACGTTCACGCAGCTTCTCAGGGGATTCTAATCTCCACCTGTCACTAAGATCCGCTGACTCAAGATAAGCTTCCCGCATATGTGAATGATATTGAGTATTGAGAAGTGTCTGTACTTTGAATTGTTATTTCTCTACTAAAAAAGGGTCATGTAGTATCACACTTAGTTCATTTTTTTCTCATAACTTCTCTGTGGAAAGAGTACACGATGAAGCTAAGATAGGGGATTTAATTTGCGAATTGCTGGGAAATTTAATTTTACCTCCTGAAACTCTACTTTCTCCATATTTCAAAAAACATTTCAGCATTTGTTACAGCTTCAGGGACATTCCCCTTATAGGAAACTCAAATAGAAACAATAAATTTTAGTAGTGATCTTTTTACCAGCACCTGACTCTCTACCTATTGAAAGATACCTTTATACAGATGGGAGAGAATTGCCACTGATAACAGCTGCTGATTACCTATTGAAGATACTACAGAAATGGTACTGTTTACCTTGAAATGAAGGTAAAGCCTTAAATTATTAAAGGGTTGAGGAAGCACACAGACTGTATCTTCCTCTTTTATGTGTCTCAAGAAGCAGCTTCTTTTGTAATATTTTAGTAAAAGCACTTTTATTTTACAATAATTTTTTAGATATGGTCAGTGCTTATTGGAGAGTTTTTCCCAAAAAACCATGTTTTAATGTCAGCCTTTGTGTGCCTTGACCTGCTTCTTTATGGTGTTAACCCAGCCCTTTCTCTGTATTGTATGGATTCACAGAACCATAAGCAGGTGCTGGGCTACATCCTGGGGACCTCAGTCAGATGTGCCTGCCCTCAGCAAGCACAAGGGGAGAATTCACTGAGAGAGAGCTCCTGGTAGCTACTTCGAAGTCAAATAGAGAAACACATTTAAGTCTTGCTTGTGGCCCTGGCTGGTGTGGCTCAGTGGATTGAGCGCCGGCCTGTGAACCAAAGGGTTGCTGGTTTGATTCCCAGTCAGGCCACATGCCTGGGTTGCAGGCCAGGCCCTGGCAGGGGGTGCGCAAATGCAACCACACATTGATGTTTCTCTCCCTCTCTTTCTCACTCTCCCTCTCTCAAAAAATAAATAAATAAATAAAATCTTTTAAAAAATAAAAATAAATCTTGCTTGTGGCCATCACTCAGAAACACACAAGTTCCTTAGGCTGATGTCAGTGACAGCTGAGCTATAAGAGGGGCTAAGCCTGTTACTATCTTTCTTATTTCCTACTTTAAGGTATTCATAGAAAATCTGAATTGATAATGTGACCTGAAAAGAGTTATTACAAAGTGATTGCTTTCTTTATTTTTTCTTTAAAGTTTGTCTTTTGTTTTTTTCTATCACCATTTAGTGCCCTTGTGCACCCCCCAACCCCCGCAGCCCCCCACTGCTGTCCATGCCCCTGGGTCCTTCTTCCTCGTCGCTCAGCGCCTCCTATTTCTTTAAAAGTTCTACCCAAGTCTGTCTCTTTTGATTTAAGTTTCTCTGCTAATATTTGGTAAGTGCATCTTCTTTGTCCTGTCAGATCTTTGAAATTTACACACTCAGCATATTCAGCTGACCAATATTGCCTTAGAAATAGTGCCCTGAATTTCAAGTATAGCACTTCCTGTTTAAACCAAGCACCTGGTCTTACTGTTAATTTTGTATTTAGAAAGTCATTCGCTCCCCCAAGGTTTTTTAGTATTTTATTAATTACAGTAGGTTATTATATAAAAATTCTTGCATGTGGTTTGTCAACATCCTGCTGCGTTTTGGATCAGAGCCATGGAATTCTCTCGTCTCTTCTGGGAGCCGCCTCTGCTCCACTCACACCGGGTACTCACTGGATGGGCAAGGTTAAATAAGGTATTGTCAAGGCCAAAGGCAATATTTTTAGGAGTTATATAATATGCTATTAAAAGATTTCCTAAAATTAAGAAAACCTTGGATTTTTTTCCTTATGTATTATTATAGCTCACTTTAAATATATAACTCCCCAATTGTGAATCAAAGTAAGAAGAACAGAAAACCATTTGCGTTAGCTATTTCATGCACTGCTGCTACATGTGGTGGTTTTGTGAAATAGATTTTATAAGCCTTGGGATCTAATAAGAGGCTGAGACCCTGTTTGGTTTATAAATATATGTGGGATATTATTTAGGTCTTCAGAAATAAAAGCAGAGAATCATTTCCTTATGTTATCAATTCCTCTATGGGAGAGCATATTAAAATGTAGAAAACATAATAGCATATAATTTAGTGACATAATATACAATGTGGGTTGAGAGACAATTACAGTGTTTTATTTCCCTATATTTTCCATTTTAACTGAATGCGTTTTAGCAACAATTGGTTTCTGGCTGTAACATTATGTTAGCTGTTTCATAAAGCTTTATAGCAAATTACTGTGGTATACCAGATAAAATAAATTCCTGACTTCACTCTTAAAAGTTATATTATGAGCAGGCATACATTTTTACTTTTATAGGTAAGCATGTATTTTATAATTATTTTGTGCGTGTGCGTGCTGTCAAAATCTTTGTTCAGGATTGTCGTCCCTAACGTTTTTTTAGTGGTTTCTTCTGTATGTAAGGTTTCGTTTTCTGCAACAAATCAAGCGTCTCCCTATTTGGTTCCCAGTAAGCTGATCTATACAGTACTCAATTCTGGGGTCACACATCACCAAATAAACAGTGTCTCCTTGAATAGGACCTTGTTGTGCCTCCCGTTCACTCAGTGCCCGTGGCGCGCGGCTCCCCCAGACAGTCAGTTCTGCCTGTCGTCTTTTCAGGCGACTCTGGCCCTGCTCTTTGACCCTTCCCAACACCCTTCCGATCACTCTTCCCAAAACATTTGAATTCTTACTACGCTCTGGCACTTCTCACCTAACTCCAGACCTCATTTGGTCATGTTTTCACCTGAGAATGTTATAATTCCACCCCTAAAACTTTTTTCTCCCTCACATATGTAAAGACTACAGGATAATAGAACAAATTAACAAACATTCATGCATTTGTCTCTCTGATTTAATTATCAACATTTTGCATATTTCCTACAAATCCTTTTTTTTAAAGGAATGTATAAGTAAAGGGTTTCTAATCACATTTTCTTCCTTTCTTTCTCAGATGTTTCCACTCTCCTCCCATGTCACTTTCTAGCATGTTTTATACTTTTACCATATTCCTGTATATCCACAAACAACATGACCTACTGCATTACATATTCTTATATCTATGTATATAAAAGGCAGTGATTTAAAAAATTGAGACATAGTTTTACAGGTGAATTTTTAAAGAATTTTTTAGATCAGTTTTATTTATTTTTTAAAGATTTTACATATTTATTTTTAGAGAGAGGGGAAGGGAGGGAGAAAGAAAGGGAGAGAAACACCGATGTATGAGAGAAACATCAATCAGCTGCCTCTTATATGTGCCCCAACCAGCGACCAGGCCTGCAGCCCAGGCCTGTGCCCTGACCCAGAATCGAACCAGCGATCTTTTGCTCTGTGGATGATGCTCAACCGAGCCACACCGGTCAGACCTTTACATCATTTTTAGGTTCACCGCAAACTTAAAGGCAGGTACAGAGATTTCCCATTTGTCCTTTGTCTCTGCACATACATGGTCTTCTCCATTATCAAAATCATTCACTAGAGTGGACAATTTTTACCAAAGACGCACCTACACCTCCACATCATTATCACTCAAAGTACACATTTTACATTAGATTTCACCCTTGGCATTGTATTCTGTGGGTTTGGACAAACATATAATGGCATGTATCTATCTTTATGTACCATACAGAGTATTTCCTACCCTAAAAACCCACTTTGCTCTGTGTATTCATCCAGTCCCCACCGCAGTGAACCCCGGACAACTACTGATCTTTTCACTGTCTTCATAAGTTTTGCCTTTTCCAAAATGTCATATATTTGGAAGCATATAGTCATGAGCCTTTTCAGATTAGCTTCTTTCACATAGTTATATGTATTTAAGGTTCCTCTATATCTTTTCATGGCTTTATAACTATTTGTTTTTAGTGCTGAATAATATTCCATTGTCTGGATATACCACAGTTTGTCCATTCGCCTACTGAAGGACATCTTAGTTGCTTCCAAGTTTTATGAATAAATCTACCTTAGACATTTATGCGCAGGTTTTTGTTTGGATATAAGCCTTCAATTCATGTGAATAAATATTGAAAAGCATGGTTGCTGGATCGTATACTAAGAGTATTTTAGTGATGTAAGAAACTGCCGAACTGTCTTCCAAAGTGGCTGTACCATTTTGCATTCCCACTGGTATGAATGAGCGTTCCCATTGCTCCACAGCCTCACCAGCGCTTGGTGTTCACAGTGTTCTGGCTTTTGGCCACTCTAATAGGTATATAGTGGTATCATGTTGCTTTAATTTGCATTTCCTTGAGGACATGATTTTCAGGTGAAAATTTTTCAACAGTGCAATTATATTGTCTAGAATTTAAATTTAATTCATATTTAACATGAAAAAGTTTGTGAATATAGGTTCCTAGCCTCAGCAATACTTTTTATCCTTTTATTACTTTTGTCCTTAATGCTTTTTTATATTTAAATAAAATAATACATATGTAAGACTTGATTATCTCATTTTACTCACTCTGACATGCATAGAAGATACGGGATAATATTTCTATCCAAAGAAGCCACTTTTCTGGTACAGTTTAGTTTCTTAATTCTTGTCTACAAAGACGGTCTCATGAAAAGGTAAACTGCTACCCTCTCTGAATGAGAGCCTTTTCCTGTAATTATAAAGAGAAGAAAGCCTCACATTTCACAAAAGTGAAAGTAGGAGATAAATGAGGAAAGAAAAGAGCAAAGGACAAGAAGACTTCTAAAAGTACAAAACAGTATATTTTAAAAATATACTGTGAAGAACAGAGACAGGTAAATATACCAGATCACTATCCTGAAAATAGTGCATTTACGTTTGACTCTCTAGTCTGTTGACTCCTGCTGCACCTTGTATCCATGCACAGGAGAATCATGGCAAAGCAGGCGGGCCAATTCTCGCTGCAGTGAGCCGTTTTTCACCTGGTACTCTGCGCTCTCTGAAGGTCATGGCCAGGCCCTTCACTGCTGCTATTCAGAAGTCAAATTGCTTCACAGAGCTGCAGGTGTGGCTGAGAGAGGCTTTCCTGGATTCTTAGGAAGAGCCAGGGTTAATGCTTTGGTAGATGAAAGTAGAAATGTGAGTCGAAAAATGGACTTGGGAATTGACCATTGAATCAATTGAGGTATAACATGTGTCTTTAAAATATTGATTTGTAGCACAACTTAATTATGCTCTATGAGCCAAGCAGAATGTTCTGTTGCACACTGTAGGGTGGCCTGCAAAAGCACTCGGTGTGATTGCTCATGTCCCTTCCCAGCCTTGCTTGCTAGGGATATATGCCACCCAAGTTCCCTGACTGCAGCTGGCAGAGCGGCTAGGGAGCCAGAGGAGCTACACCTTCTCAGCTGGGTCTTCCATAAGCCCCGCATCTAAAGAGCACCTTCCTTTGGCTGCCATTTCTACTCACTCTTCCATGTATCTTGCAAGACAGAGACAAAATGATAAGCAGTTTTCAGAAATAGGTTTGTTTAGTTCCATGTAAATTACTGTTTGATGTTCTACTTCTGTCTAACCATTTTTTCATTTTATATGTTGGAATTGGTGTTGATGGTTGATATATTTTTATGTGAAGTTGTGATGTGATATAAATATACCTTTTGAAGAGTAATGATTGTGTAATTTTAAAATTTAGGAGAGGGACTCTCGGAGGCTGATGCAGTCTCCCATATTGTTTTGTCCTAACTCATTGGACTTTTATTTACTTGTCTCATACTCATAAAGAAGGAAAGAATCTACCGTAGCATATAATTATTTTGTGAAGCCATTTTCTCATTTCAGCTTATTAGGCTTTGCCAGGGAGACAAGAATAAAAATGAATGTGTCTGGCAGCAGCAGAGGCGGCAGCAGTTCCGGTTTCTTGGGCGGCCTCCGGAGTCTCGGGACGTAGGAACAGCTCATCAGAAACGCCTGTGGATGGCTCTGTTTCCAGTGGTGCGTCCGTAGCCTGATGATGTTTCTGACACAAAGTATTTGAAAGGAGATGCGTACCCGGTTGCCTAGATGTGCCCCGTAGCATCAGTACTGCTTGCTCTAAATTTCAGAATGAAGGCATTGAGGTGTCAGCTGTTTAGGAAAAAATAAACATCCTTCTGAGAAAACAGCATCCCCAGTTCATATAGGAAATGTTGCCATTACTGCAAAGTTCTTAGGGATTACCTCAAGTTATTGACACAACTTCCACTTTTCTCAAGAGACAACCGTTTTTAGCACTTTATGCCTTCAGATGACTGTGTTGGTTTTTTTTTTACAGTGGATAATATTGCTTTCTCTTCCAAGTGCTATCTCAGACCAATGTTGTCACGTTAGTTTAAATAAGTTAGTGTTCGTTCAGTGGTTGGTTTAAACGGGCTACCATAAACAATTGGAATATGCAATTGAAAATATACAATTGTTCTTTTGTTGTTGTTCATGGTGACATCTGTTGACACCTGATGTATAAATTGGCAATAATGGCAGCCATATATAACAGAAAACTCAAACCACAATTACTTAATCAAATAGGGGTCTCTTTTTGTCCAGTGTAGAGAAAGGCAGTCCAGGGCAGGGATGGAGCATCACAACATCATCAGATCTGAGGATCTTTCTGACTTTCTTTTCTACCCTCCCTGTGCGTTGTCCACCTTTCAGCCTCATGCTTGTCGTCTCATGTTGACAAAGTGACTGCTGCACCTCCAGGTTCCTCCTAGTACCAGAGAAGGTGAAAGGCAAAGAGCAGAAGGCACAAACCAGTAAAGCCTCCCTTTTAAAGGGCTTTCCTGGGAGCTCCAGCTGGTGGCTTCTGCTTATATCTCATTGGCCAGAGCTAGGTCTCTGCCATCCACAGCTGAACCAGAGGTTGGATATGCAGTTGCTTAGCTAAAAACTGCTGTTCTGCACAAAACCAGGGTTGTATCACTAAGAAAAAGGGAGGGTAGGCTAGACTACACAGGTGGAAGCGTCCACCACCCGTGTGGACAGCGGTTGCCATGATAGACCAAGACAAAGCCCAGGAAACTGACACGTATGAGAGAACTACATTTTTTTATCATTGATGTTGGAAGAAGACAAAGCTCTAAGGAACAACAGAGTAAAAAGAAGTTGGCATTCTATAGACCTCTGTTTTCAAATTGACCACAATTTCTTTTGCAATTTAGAGCAAGGGAGTTCTTGAATTACAGTAATTTGTAGTGTAATAGAAATGATACAGACCCACATTAGGGGACCTCAGGGTCTGGGCCTGGATCTGCCCATGTCTGACTTTGATCTACTCAACAAATTGCTTCATTCTTCTTGGCATAGGGTTTCCTCCCTTCACCTCCAAGATGAGGGAGTTGAACTCATCAGCGGGATCCCTCCAAGGGAAAAGGCTTGATTATCTGAATCTGTTGCTTGCAGTTCATTACCACATGTGCAGTTGATGTAGTATAGACAGTATTTGTGGTCATTTTAAAGAAAAACTACCATCATGTTACTTATTAAGGCTTTGGTTTGTACAAAAACTAAGGTATTCCCTTTTTCAGGAATGCCGGCCCCTTGAGACGCCTCTGTGTCTTGGCCCGCACAAGGGAGCGGCCCTGTTAACGTAGGTGTTAATTTTTCGGACTCTCCTGTTCAGAGCTGTGGAGGGAGGGGAGATGCTCCTCGGGATGACAGTCGCAGGCAGTGTTCCTCTGTCTCAACGTCCCCACAGAACTGCCCCGGGGTCCCCTCCACCCTCGGCGGCTCCTCTAGCAGGGAGCAAGCACCTGGGTGTCCCCCAGGATCTGAAATAGGCAGACGACTACGCCGATGACAACAGCAGCTGTGTCTTTAGTGGCACGGTGTGCCAGAGAGCAAGCCGAAGAGACAGCGGTGGCATACCAATGGGAAGCCACATGGAGGTCTTGGGAACGTGCCCTAGCAATGCTTCGGGGGCTGCACAGCTCAGGGTCGGTGGGGCTCAGGTGGAGCAGTGGGGTACGGGCAGCTGAGGTGCAGGAGGGGGATCCTATGGGAAGCCTGGTCAGCGGTGCATGTGATGCAGGGTGATGGAAAAGTGTGTCTGTCTGTCTGTCCTTCTTTCTTCTCCCTCCTTTCCTCCCTCTGTTTCCCTCTGTCTCTTTCTGGCTTCCATTTAGTATGTTATTCTAAACAACTGTCTCTGTGTTTAGTTGAGAATAGTGGATAGAAATTTTTGTGTCTGAAGGCATTTGCCCTTGAATATGGAAAAAAAAAAAAAGATTTCAGATAGAAATCTGAGCAACCTGAGGTTTTTGTATAGAATATAAGAAGAGTTGCAATGAATAATTAAACAAGTTATAGCTAATAAAATATACAGCACATTGCTTCAAACTAAAACATTCTAACTCTGCCTTAGGGGTGAATGCTTTTCATTATTTTTTTTTTAATTGTTGCCAGGTTGACCTTGACGGTCTTTTCTGGCAGTTAATTTGTTATGGTAAGAATGAGATCACTAAGCCTTTTAGCAAACCGCCTGATGCATAGGGTTGCTTCCTGTTATATAATGGTGATGTGATAAATCTGTTTTCCTGGGAATTTGTTCCTTCAATTAGATCGTAGCCTATTTCTCAGGTCCTGTCTTTGGCAACCTGTGTTGCTCTCTTGCATGGAGACTCCCCATGGTAACGATGCAGGTCCCTGAATCCGTGTCCTATTTGTACTTACCTGCTTGCCAACCTCTGAAGGGCCCAGGAACACCAGAGGGATGTTCTTCCATGTCAATAAAGCCGGGGTGGGAAGATCTAGGCCCTCTTTCCTGCCCTCAGGAAAGTGGCATCCTGGGAGGTCACATGCAGTTGTACAAATTTGCCCTGATGGCCTTGGTTACTATTTAGTCTTTCTTTGCAGTTGTTCTGGACTCTAATTACAGAGGGGTTACTAATGTGCCTCAATACCAGTATTTTTACAATGGATTTTGGAAAGAAACAGTAAAATGTAATTCAGTGTTTTATAAATTTAATTCATAATTCTCCATTTACATTACATCTTATAAAGAAAAGATACTAGAATATTTTGGCTAGAGCATAGATGTAAGCATAGGAAAAATCTATAGTTTTCACCAAACAGAACAAGAAAAACCTGTTTTATTCAATGTGGGAATTAAATTTAGCAAATAAAATTTCTAATTTATTTAGAATATGTACTGAATTTTAGACTTGAGTAATAAGTTCAAAGCCATGTGGTGTTGATATGCATAATATTAGGAGGATTTATGTATACAATTTGAAATTTAAAAACTCATTCAGTGGGTTGGACCATATGGAATGTCCTTATTTCCTTGTCAGTAACAGTTAGAAAAAAATTAATTACTAATACAATTCTCATGATTCTTACTGACAAAGAAAATCCAGTTTGTTTTTAAATAAATATAAAGATTTATACTATATGTGAAACATATTTAAGAATAAGAAATAAAATTACTACCAAGTATTCACAAATTGATGTGAACATTTTTAGCTTCTATTATTCCATGTAGAAAATATTTGCTTTTACATTTTAAATATTTTTAATAATATAAAACATGAATTATTTATCATACATGATCATTTGAATTCCATATCGAATATATAGAAAAATAGATGTCACCTGTGGTCTATATAAAATGCATTGTTATCTTTGCTTCCCAGAAGTTGCCAGTGAATCTTTGTTCTTAAAAAAAAAAAAAAAAAAAAACCTCTATCATTTTACTAAGTGTGTAGTTCCTTATTGCTGTCATTTTACATTAAATGGTGCTTATTTATAGACCCGGCGAAATCAAAACGTGCCCTTGGATTGTGGTGTTAAACTTGTAAATGCAGGCCCTTTGGGCACTGGTGATGTTAGTTTACATTTTGATATAGAAAATTTCTGGTCAAACAGCTGTTGTTTAACATTTATAAAACTTCATAAAATTGTGGCAAAACTGTCATGTTTAATTACAGATGCATTCACCATATAGAAAACCCGTAATTGTTAACCAAAGGCAAAAGTGTGAAATTGTTCTAAAAGAAAGATCTGGTAGATTTCTGGGCTGCTACACACTGGAGCATAAGAAAAATAATAACTAAGTTGTATTTTTCATGAAGGTAAAAATAAATGCATCTTAGTAATAGGAGATTTACCCCCATACTCATTGCCTAAGGCTTGGCTTTTTCAGCTCAGAAAGAAAAATGCTAGAAAATCTTTCAAAATTGCTGCCTTAGTTCATATTATTATAGTCACATTTTATATAACAAAACATGCAGCATGAGCATGTTTCATGCTACGGTACATGTTATGCATTAAAAGAATCAAGTTGCAAATATTTTTAACTCTTTACACAGTTTAATTTTGAGGCGACACTGAGTGTGTTTACTTATTGTTTATTTTATAGGTCTTATTTATACTTTGAGTAAAATTGTCTTTATCTTGCATTTACAAACTGGATTTGAAAATATTGTCTGAGGAAATTGAGACTGGATCCATTTACATTTTTTAAAGACTATGAATGGGACACAGTTGTGTTTTTTTTTTTTTTTTTTTTTTGTTAGGGAAAAGGGGTAATACTGTTACACTGCTTAATGTACAGTTTTACTTTATAAGATCCTAACAATATGTATTCTTTTACTACTACACAGAGTGGCTTTTACTTTATTCTTTTCTCCTAAACAGATCTCTTGGTTGGCAGTAAAAAGCCAGTAACCTATAAATAATGTTGTAAAATCTCTACTAAATTGATTACTGCCACTAATAGCATATTTTTAAAAGAAATGATGTTACAAATTCAAATAAAATACCCAGACTAGCCTGTTTAATGTATAATGTCATGGAAATTATAGACATTAACTTTATGTGCTATACATACATAATGATCAACTCTATGTAGTATGGATTTTATACCTTTCAAACAGCCCTCAGCCAGTGAGCTGCTTGGGGCACTGAGCTTGGGTGGCCAGAAGTTGGACAGATCTGCCATTTGACCTCGGCTCGCATACTGCTTGGTTTGTGAGCTTGGACAAGCCACTTCTGTTTTGTCTCTGCAGTGGCTACAATAGTAGGGTCTTTTGTGAAGATAAGTAGTAATGCAGGTGTAGAGCAACTGTTACATAGTAAGTGCTTATGTAATGTTAGATATTTACTCAGTGCCTAGACCAGCTTCTTTTGTTTTGTTTTGTTTTTAGCTAAGGGCTCACTTACGAGAGGGTGGAATAGATGTGGAATAAATGGGCAAATAAAACCGACTTACTAAGAGATCTTAGAAAAGATTGCAATTTTTCTTGTGCCTTCTAATTTGGAGATTGTCCTCTTTAACTTGACCTACACCTTCATAAAGGTTTAAGTGGAAGGGGATGTGGCCTTCTATTCAGGCAACCAAAGTAGGAGCATGCGTCTTTCAGCTACCTGTGAATTTAATCGCCCCCACTGATATTTGCTCTAACTGTTCAGTGGAGGAAACAGAGACAGCTTTGTGTAGATTACAGAGCTTGTATTGGATCTGGGTAGGTGGCAGTGTTGAGGAAAGAGAAGACAGGAGAAGGGAAAATTCTCGACACAGAGACTTGCATGAGGAACTGTATAGAGCCTGGAAGCACTGAGTATATTGGGAGGCGGGGCTTAGTGGTTAGACTAGAACATCTAAAACACACACACACAAAGTGTTAGTGCAGCTCACTCAATGGGTTTGGTGCGTTCAGTGGAAAAATGATCCTATTATATTCTAGCCCACGATGGGTGAGCATATCCCAAATGAGTTGGAATGATCTTAGCCCGAATGAGGTAACTGTTGCCATCTGCAGCGCTTTGCCCTTTGGACTCTTTTTTTTGTCTTTTGAAAGTAGGAACCTTTTGATTGGATTTTCCATGTTTTAAACATCAGCCTCCATACTAACTTTTATTGTACAAAGGTCTTATTTATCATGAGTGTGGACAGCAATGTGTTTTTTCATAGGAGAAAGTATACTTTCTAGTACTCAGTAATGAAATGGGTCTGAATATGATTTAATGTTTTATTTTGGTCTAGCAAATAGAAAAGTAACAGAAGTAAATTTTAAAGCAATTAAAACATTTTAACAAATAACTGGTAGTGATTATTTGGAATCAATATATTTTTCTAGAGAAGTAATAAATGGCATTTGAACAACTGGGCTGGCTTGCTCACGAACATTTGCTACTATAAGATACTGAACTGCTTTTTCCAAACTTGAGTCTTATTGTCATGTCCCTTTGGTCAACCATTTTACTAGGGAAGGACAAAGTGTGGGCTTGTTATAAATATATAAATGTATACATTTTAATATTTTAGGTATATAAATATGTAAAATTTTATATCAGTGTGTATAATTTTTAAAGATTTACTTTTTGGTTATCTCCTAATAGTTTTTTTTAATTCACAAAATACATACTCTCACTGTATATAAATGTTAGGTCTAATGAGAAAAAGTTATATAATAATTTAAACTTACTATTATTTTTCTAGCCCTTGCTAGCTCAATGTAAACACGATGGAAAACCCATTATTCTAAGAGTCTATCTGCTGACTCTTACTAATGCTCAGCATCATTAGTAATGAGGGAAATGCAAGTCTGGAGCACAGTGAGACACCCCTTCGTGCCCACCAAGATGGCTGTAAGAACAGAGACGGCAGCAAGTGTTGGTGAGGAGGTGGTGAAATTGGAACTCTCATGCATTGTTGATATGAATGTAAAATGGCTCAGCTGCTTTGTGAAATAATCTGGCTAATGTTCCTCCAGTGTTTAAATGTAGAATTGCTGTATGACCCTGCAATTCCAAAAGAACTGAAAATATATGTTCATACAAAAACTTGTATGCAAGTGTTCATAGAGTGTTATTTCATAATAGCCTAAAAGTCAGCCTAAATGTCCATCAACTGAGGAATGGGTAAGCAAAATGGGGTGTGTCTACACAGCAGAATGTCAGTGAGCCATAAAAAAGAATAAAGTACTGATACAGTTACAGCATGTATGAAACTTGAAAACATTATGCAAAATGAAAGAGAACAGACACGAAAGGCCACATATCACCCGATTCCATTTATTTGAAGTGTCCCAAGTAGACAAATCCATAGACGTAGAACATAGATTAGTGGTTCTCAGGGGCTGGAGGCAGGGAATTGTGGGTGACACTAACGGGTATGCAGTCCCTTCGGGGGTGATAAAAATATTCTGGAATGAGAGAAAGGCGACAGACAACTCTGTGAGTGTACTGAAAGTCACTGAATTGCACCCTTTAAAAACATGAGTTGAATAGTATATGAATTATGTCTTAATTTTAAAAAGGGATAAAAGCCTATGTGCATGCATGGTACCACTGGCATTGTATTTACCCTAAATCACTAAACTTTTTAAAGATACCTACCTTTCTTAAATGCCTTTTTCAATAACATAAAAATCATTTAAATCTATTTTAATGAACTTTTTCATATAATCCTTAATTTTAGTTTTCCATATTAGGTGAAAGTAGAGGATTAATTGGCATTAAAGTGTGTTCATACTGAAATATAGACTTAATAAGTGAGCATCCATGAGGGGGAATAAGTACAGAGGCCAGGTTTAATGTCATCTTACTTCTTAATGTCCTTAGGCTTTTGAAATAGATTTACCAATTTTTCTTTGAGCCCTTCACTACATCTCATCTTTCTCTGTATTGCTGGCATCATTAAAAAATTGAAGTTGTTTATTTAGTTGATAACATGGGAGAATACTATATAATTCTTTTTTTTTAATTTCAAAATTGGCCTGTTATCTCTTCTCCAGTCTCCTGAACAGAAGCTTAAATAGCTTTTACAAAGTGATGGTTCCTTAGACCCCTTAGAAAATCCCACTTAGAGACTCTTCTGGTGCATCACTGATGCCTCTCCAGGACCTGGGCTCTCAAAGCAGAGAGCGAGCCTGGCAGGTCAGCACTGGAAGCCTGGGAGGGATGGCGAGCTGGCTGCGCACTGGCCTGTCCCACTGCGTGCCTGCACTCTGTGTGTACACCGAAGTTTGGGTCCTTTCCTCTCTTCCTGTGTGGAGGTGGAGAGGAGGTATATCCCTGGTCAGACTCACTGATCAGTTCCTAACAGCCTCCATTTGAGAATTTCTGGCATAAAGAATACTTGATTTACATCCTTAAATTGACTTTTTAAATAAAAACTATTTTAAAATAATTATTTGCATACTCTGAAAGGAGTATCAGACATAAGGCCAAATAGGGAGATAAAGTTTAGATTCCAGTCCTTTTTTATTAAATGCTTAATCACTCTCTAGTATTCTAGTATTGTATCTTCATACACTGTTTTGTACTGTATATTCCTTTGTGGCATTATTTGTTCATTTTTTCTTTTTGAGATTTTTGCTGGTACTAGTTGATTCAGTGAACCTATTTTCATTGCTATATAATATTCTATTATATGAACACAATTTGTTTCTTTACTTTTGATGAAAATCCTTTGTAATTTTTCATTCTTCCCAACTGTAGTTTAAATAAAAACTATTTTAAAATAAACCATAGTTCAACAAATACTTTTACATATTTCTTTGTACAATGATACAACAGTTTTTTGTGGGTATATTCCTATAAGTGAAATTGACAGGGCAGGGAGTATGCCTATCATTCTAGTTGTTGTCCACAGTTTATAGACAGCGACACAAGAGAGTTCTTGTTTCTTATTTTTGAGAACATTGTTACTAATGACTTTAAAGTTTTTGCTACCCTGATAGGTATGGATGTGTTCTTATTGTTGCCTTTTTTCCCAAGGAGTCCCTAAGCAACATTATTGGAAGGGAATGGAATCCTCCTAGCTCACACTCACTAGTATCCCTCTAACCACCTCCAAGGCTGAGGTGAAGGACCTAGTGGCTCTACACAGAGCGGAAGGTCTGAGGCGGCTTCTCTGATTGTCAGCCTACACCCCCACCCAATACCTGGAGTATCGTTCGCCCAAGTCCACGGAACCCCTTTAAGTAACACTAAGATGTCATGTCCTGCCCGCAGGGTCTTTGTTTGGGTCACACACCCACTCCTTTCTCAGGTCCTGCTATCCCCTGGGCACTGGGAGGCCCTAACGCCTGTATCCTAGAGAAACCCCTCCCGCTCCCCCCCCCCCCCCCCCCCCCCCCCGTCTGTCCCCACACGGAAGGAAACAAAACAATGGAAACAGAACAAAAATAAAAGCTCAGTAAACTACCCTGCTATAGCTGTATCTGACAGTGCCTGGGTGCGTCCTCTACTTAGCTCATCAGGCTCTCAGGAGAAGCCTCTTCCAGGCTGCAAGGGTTTACAAATGCTCTTTCTAAACGCCTCATGTCCAGCTATTATAATAGCATTAATATTTATTAAAACCTTTTCACGTCATTCTCCTTTTCCCCTTTGCTTCATTTCGCCCTCATTTGTCTGCCTTTTCCGTACGTTTTTTCCTTTTTACATTCTTTCCAGCTGCTAGCTCTCCTGCTGCGAGCCAGCTCCTACGACAGCATCTGTGTTTAAATAAAACTCTTGCTGGCCCCCCACCTTAGGGAAGAGCTTCACCACAGTGAAGAACGCACAGTTGCTCCCCAGGAAACCACCTCAGTTGCTGGTGAAAACAGCTCAAGTGCCCTTCCCCCTGATGGCCACAGGCTGGTGGCCCCCCACCACACAGGTGCGGCTGCACCGTCACCTTCCCACACACCTTTGCTGACTCCTTATGCAAGATGATATCCTCTCCTTCCTGCTCCTCTGAGTCCTTGTTCCCTTCTTCATTTTTTTCCTCTTTAGCATTTTCAGACTCTAACTGTCTGTGTATTATACTTATTTGCCTTTGTTTTGTCTTCCTTCTGCACTAGAACAAAATGCCAGTGAGAAAACTGAAAGTTCAATTAGGGTTGTGTTGTCCAACTTGTTGGTATTTAAGATAAAAAAAAAATTTTTTTTTTACCTAAGCAAATATGTAACCCCAGGTGTATATAAAGCAGTTGAAATTTCAGTAGACTTAATTTTGAGTTACATTATGTTTGAGCATAGTTTCAAAAGAAATATAACAGAGGGAAAAGAGTTTTTGTTGTTGATTTTAACATGTTGGTCATAAAACTGTAGCTTTAAATTTTTATTTGCTTCTGGAAATAAGCTAGGAATGTACTATGTGAAAATACTGAGTTCTTAATATAATTTTCCTGATACTATTCAGTCCACATATGTGCTAAAAATTTTTCATAATATAATGGAAGGAATATGTATATTAAAGCCCCCTAAGAAAATTGTAGCTAAGGCTCTTGTTTCAGGTTTATCTCTGCTTGGAAGACAGAATTGCCTCTATCATTAAACATCATGTGCTTTTAACTCTTGAAATTAAAAAGTTCAGACTAAATGAATAGAGATGTTGCTTTTTTCTAAGTAAAATAAATGGTTATTTAGAGTTTAAGCAGAAACTCAGAGCAGTAAGCTGTCTACCACCCTTTTATAGACTCTTCCGACCCTGTTTTGAGAGTCATTGAGGAAGAGAGAGCTGTAAAAAGGAAGGGGTCTGTCGCATGTGGGGCTACATTCCTTCTCGACAACATTTGAAACACACAAAACCAGCAGCACTACACTGAGTCCTTTGTTCTTCCTGTTGGGCAAAACACTAGATAGCTTACTGTAAATATGGCCTACTGCCAAGCTGTGGCGCAGATTCTTTTTTTTTAATACTGTAAACTGGCACGGGCTCAAGAATTACAGTTCCTCCTTTTATTTACTTTCTCCTTCTGCGCCGAAGAGTTTCATCTATCGCAAAATAGAAAAACAGTTGTGGTTGGGGAGGAAAACTGCCCAAACAGTCCACTTTTTTTTTTTCCCCTGCCTTACTCTTCACCTTGGGTCGACTTCTGATGAAATAAGCAGAATAACGTTACTACTCTTAAATTGTAAGAGAATCGCGTCCTCTCCTGACAACTGAAAAGAACTTGAGTAGAGCCATGTGAGCGGAGTTGGGTGCAGAACACTTCTTAATCCCATGCCACTTTAAAAAAGGATTGTGTATTGGTGTTTTCCTACTTCTCGCTGGTGCCACAGTTTTACTTCTTGTTGTCCCGGGGTATTTTTGGTTTGAGGTTCTAGTTTTAATCTGCCTGCCTCATTTCTGACATTGCAAAGTCGCCTTTCCCTTGCACTGGAATTTGTGTGGCCTCAGCGGAATTGAAAAGAGGTCGAGGGAAGTGAAGGGTGTGGGATTCTGCCTTTCAACTACAGGGTGTGGTCCTTTTGAAACTCTCTTCTAATATAAGAAAAAGCTTGGACGGTTTGTGTTTTTGAAAGCACTGTTTGCTATGATGTTAAAATAGAGATGCCAGAGAGAAGTAGGCACTTGCTTGCCATAAGTAACATCTTGTCAACATTTTAAATTTTTGCAATTTATTGAGTGTTTAATTTTGCACCTAGAAACCTCTTTTAAACTCAAATAGATATTAAATGTATACTGCAATTATTTTTTTAATCAAGTTAAGATTGTACTGTCCTTGCCTACTTCATTAATTTCGAAGTTAGTTTATATGATAGACACATGTCAACATATTTACTTTTTCTCCTCATTAATCTGGTTCTTGTAAAAAGGAAACTTTACTAGGGTGTAATTAGAGACTGTTTATCTTGTTTTCAGATAGAATTAAAGGTAGAGGATATTATGTTTATAATCAGATAGGTTTTATGACAGTCTTTTTAGGATGTGTGGAGGATCTAAGAAACCCTCGGTGATTAACAAAAGATAGGTAATCTGCTTCTACAAAGGTGCTTTATCAGGTAGTTACTATGACGAATTTTCTTTTATCTCTTAATATAGTTTTAATTTTTTGAGAGGATAATTTCCATTGGATTGAGAATAATTTTAAAATTTGAGCATGTGTTTTAGTTTCCTGATAGGAACACTTAGGTTGTGGACTGAGAGTCTAAGGATCCGTGAGGTTCCTTTAGGCACTGACATATGTAATGGGAAACTCTTCTTTTCGGTGCTCCTTTAGAAATACACTGCATAATGGACAAAGCAATTAGGCCGAGAGTTGGGAGGCCAGGCTCTTTTCTTGGCCTTCATTTAATAATAAATTGACCCTGAGGGTATTGAATCATTCTGGGCCCAGTTGCCTTATCTGTAAAAGAATGAGTAGAATTAGACATTCCTTCCAGTATGAAGAGTCTAGACAAAATTTTATGATCAGTGTCCTTTTTTTAACATGCTGGAATTTGTGAATAGTGAGGACATGATATTTTAATACAAGGAATATTTAATTTAAGGTCATAGAATATGGGTGTAAAATTTGTAATGTTGAATAATTTGAAGAAGTTTTTTTTTAGTATCTTTAGTTCCCACTGACTTTGGACTTCTTTTTCTTTTATTTATGATAACCTTGTCATTTGTCGTCCCTCCTAGAGAGAACATGAGTAAAATGGCTTACAGATTAGGGTCTGTGGGAATCTGATGAGTTCCAGAGCAGACAGAGCCTCCTAGGTAGGGGTCCCATTGCATGTCTTGAAAGGCAGCTGCAAGACTTTGAGCCCAGGCCCTAGGTTTGAATTCTGGTTCTGCGAGTTTCTTTGTCTCTAAAATGAGGACGATGACTGTTTCATAGACATACTGTGAGTCTGAACTCAATTTAGGTTAGCTTGTGTATGTGATGACCCTTAACTTCAGTTTTAACAGTTAAAAAATGTCATCTTTCAGCTCAAGTCAGCAAACGTCTGCTGGCTATCTAAGATACTGAGCTCTTATGAACTAGATAATGAGAATGGAACAATTTTATGGAAAAGTCTCTTGTAAAACAAGTGAATGAGAGTGTAGTAATGCAATTGGAATGGTGGATTTCAACAGGTGAGGTTGTTCAAGACTGCATAAGAAGGTGGACTTGAGCTGGGCTTGGAAGACAGGTAGGGCTTGACCGGCGGGAGGAGAAGGAGAGGAGCCAGGATGGGCTTCCTGGCCGGGGAAGGAAGGCGGCACTGCTGTTGGCGGCTCGGTGTGCTAATGGAACTCAGTTTTCTCTGGAAGGAAAGACAGACAAGTAGAAGTTACTTCAGGAGCAAATCAAAGTGTAGCCTTGTTTTATGTCACAGAAAATAATGTTTAATCCCATTAGAAGTTGGAAGTTTATATAAAGCACTGGTTTATCCTACCATCTTATCAAGGACATCTACTGATACTTTATGAAAATCATATCACAAGTTTATATATAATCAGATATTGCTGAAGAATCTTTTAATTGCAAGTGGTATATAAATTCCTCTGGTAGTAGGAGAGTGTTCTTCTGTTTTTGAACTAATTAAAATAAAAAAGTTCTTTAAAGGGATTAAACTAGCTAAAGCATACTCAGAAATCAGTGGAAGGATTAACATATTTAAATCTTGGTTATTATCCCTTAAAATTATGCTATAATTTAATAACTTTTCTTTGGAATTGATCCAGTGAATGGCTGAGTTTAAGCGTTAATGACTTTGAAGAACAAAAAAGTTTTCAGCTTTTTCCTTTAATATACCTTCCATTTGGTAATGAATCAGTTTTAATAAAATTTCACTATGTATTATTTAAAGTAACCTGTGATGAATTAGACTGCTGATAGGCATGTTGTGTTTCTGAGTGCCAGTGGCAAATGAAACATGAAACACCTTGAATTCTGTATTTTCTTACATGCGAAGAATGCTTCCTTAGTGTGTGGCTGGCTGCATGCTTTTTTCGGTTTTTGGGAATGCTGAGATTACCTAATTACCAGGCACACCATTTTCAGGGCTATGAATAAAATCACTGAGGGGTAGTGGTCAATGCCATGGCTTTTGTTGGAAGAAAATATTAATAGGACGTATAAATGAGAGAGGATATAGCATACTTAAAAAACAGGAAGTCTACAGTACTTATTCTAGAATTCTGTTTCTGCCATTGTCATTAATTCACTAGGAGAGTTTTACGGAGTGAGACATCATTTTGCTTTGGGTTATATATCCTTAGAACATTTTTTTAATGATGGGGCAGATATTTAATGTTATGTTTTATCACAGAATGGATATTAATTTAAATACCTCATGGCTGGACGGCTAGTCTTTATTTGCTAAAACATCATGCAGGTGTATTTTACTTCTAGTTTTAGATATAACCTACTGAAATTATAACTCTAAATTTTTTGTATATGAGCAATATTCACTCCTTGCTATTTCTTTCCTGACTAGGGTCCAACAGTAGTTGGTATATGAGAACATCATGTGTTTGCGGGATGAATGAATGAAAATTGAAGGGCAAAGAAATAACCTTGGCAGACAGGTCTGGAGTCATTTTTATCAACTATTCTTTCTGCCACATGATTATGAGAATTAAAGTAAAGGGAACTTAACATTTATAGCTGGTTTCTCAATACTTATTGATAAGATTGATTTTTCGCTTTATACTTAACTAGGCCCAAGCGTGGGCGCGCCTTCTGCTGTTTCCGAACATCTACATGTCAGCACTCCCTCCTGTTCATCCGTTTCAGTTACTTAAACACTGCAGAGTTAGGGAAACTCTTACCTAAACCTTTTGATTTTGACAGCATTCCACGTAATTTTACCCCAAATAATACCCATCTGTTTCTTTCATGTGTAAACATGCTGATATACGTACAGTATTGGAAAAAAGTTACATAGGAAAGCTAATTATACGCTTCTTCAAACCATACCACCTTCTTTAATACAAGCACAAGAAAAACTTTAGCAAAGTAAATTAAATAACAACTTTTTATTGCTTAGAAGAGTTTTTTAACTCTTGGTTTATTTTCATTGGTTTGCAGTGAGGTAGCTCCAAATGTTGCACTAGAGGAAAATTAGTATTTAGCATCTAGACAGGAAAGTTGCCCTCTGCACCCCGTGTTGGTTGTGTGTCTCTTTTAGCCTGCAGGCACAAGCCTGCCGTGGGGTGCCGGGGCCCAGGGTGCTGGTTTCCTTCCTTAGGGAGCAGCGACTCTGCTTTGTTCTGTGGCCAGATTGCAGGGCTGCCTGGGGTCAGTTGTCTTGCACCTGCCACGGGCCATCCATCCCCATGGGACAGACCCTACCATCCATCACCACTTAAAAGCACAGCACGTGCCTTCCCGTGGATGGACTGGCCATATCATCTCAGCATAGCCTGTAACATCTCAGTTGTCACACGTTTAGGAAGTTACTGCTTCTAATAGGCCATGCTTGGGTCCAGCCCCTCAGTGCCCCGCCACTGCATTCAGTTCCCTGTGGCTCAGGGAGAGACCATGGCGGCCGACGAGGCTCACCCAGAGCTCGGAGGCCCACCTTGTTGCTTCCGGCAGTGTTGCTCGCTGCCACCGCCTTGCCATCTGCAAAACTGTCGTGCTTATTTGGTCTTGTTCTCATTAAGACCCTGCCGAGAGGTTAGATAGGTGCATCTGGAGAAGGATTTATACAGTGACATCAGAATGGGACAATCCATCTGCCGTAGAGAAATGACAGGTTATGGTTTAAAATTTAGAGAAGCTGCAAGGAATTTAAGAGAAATGGTGAGTGTGATGATTGGACTCCATGTGGTGAAGAAACATTTAAATGTCAATTTTTAAGTTCTGTCATCAGTTAAGTTCTGTCGGTTTTAATTTTTAGTCCAACTCTAATATTTTTCATGCTTCAAGGGCGTGTGTGTGTGCGTGCGTGCGTGTGTGTGTGTGTGTGTGTGTGTGTGTGTTTCTGATAATGATGCCGTTTTGGGCATTGGAATTTCTATGGGCCAATGCAATAGTCATAAATTGTGTGGCCGAGAGCAAATTAGGAGCATCGGAAGGTGGCTGATCTACATCAACGTGGAATTGTATTCTAATTTATTTTTAATTTTGTTTTGGGTGCCTTAAACAAAATTTCTACAGAGCTTTCATTTTATCCATTATAGCACATATTTTAAAACCACATTAAATCACTAACGCAGTGCCATGTACGGAATCACAGTTTAGATACTTGCCCTTGTAATCCATTCTGGATCTTTTTTGCATAAACTCTATTAAGGGAAATAATTTTTTCCCATGCTAACAGGTAATTTCCAGGCATGACCGGACCCAGTGCTTTGCCAAGAATTCTAAAGTGAAGCCTCCTTTTTGCAGCTTGTAGTTAAGCTGTAGCAGGATAGAACCAGAAAGGAACTAAATGCAGTGAGTTGAGAAAAGGCCCGGAAGGAAAGTCAGTGAGTTTCAGGGAAAATATCCTCAGGTAGAGTAAATAAGCTCTGCCTCCACAGGGCTGAGTCTTTTGGGAAATCATGCTGGAGGGAGTGGAGCAGGATCTTAGGAACAGAGATTACCATTTTCTGGGATCTCCCTGCAGATATCTCCTAAATATCCATTCGTGCCTTTGATATTGCTGTATCGTTTCTTCTAGTCCCCTTTCCAGGGCCAGTTTCTCCACCAATCCTGTCTTCAGGTCTCTTCCTGCTGCTTCCTCACACCCAGGCGGAGGGAGCCCTGATATACCGAGAGAATGAATAGGACTCCTGTTGTGTTCCATAGAACTAGGCCCAGCGAAGGACTAAACGTGATTATGTTTGTTAAAGCACCTTGTTCACTTTATTAACTATGAAAATATACCACTCTTGATTATTATTGTCATTAATAACAATGGCGTAATAAGACCAGTGTAATAACAATAGCAGAGACAGAGGTGGACAGAGGAACTGAAAACCAGCCCTAACATTTAAAATGCAGCTGCACAGCTCAGGGTTCTATTCCCTTCTTCCAGATGCTCTTCTTTGAGGAGGTAATAATTCAGTGGAAACACCTTTTTAATAGTAAAGCACATCCCACCAGAGAAGGGAGTACCAGCTGTTAGACTTCCCCCTCCTCCCACAGTGACTTTAAGGTGAAATGGGAAGTAGGTGAGAGACCCTGCAAGAGTCTGAGCAGGTGTAGTGATGCCTGAGGGAGGACCGGTGGGCAGAGGAGGCTCCGCTACCTGGAGAGAGCATTGGGCAAAGGGATGGGCCTGGGAGGCTCTTAGGCAGCATCAGTAGGAGCTGGCGAGTGACTGATGGTGGAAGCGGGGAAGCGGAGGAGTTCACGGTGGCGCTTGGGCCGCGGTTCGGGTGCTGCGTGGACGGCAGGGCCGGGGCAGCAGACAGGCAGCGCTGTGGATGCCGGTGCATGGGTATGACTTGGCTCTGCCTCCGCATGGAAGCATGCTGGGTCATTAGGCGAGTTTCCTGTTTGCTTTTTTTCTGTTCTAAAGAGGGATGCATTTCTGTTTTGCAGTATGTTGCCGTTGAACTTAAAAACAGGTTTTGAATGTTTTTTTAAAAAGTTAATCTCTTCCTCAAAGACTGCTCTGGTTCTCTCTTCACCGTCACAAGAGTAATGCTGAACATAAATCCTTCCTGATGTGAATAATGAAAAATTTGAGTAGTTCTCTAAACTTAGGAGGTATATTACACTTGCCTTTGTGACTTTATGGATTTTAGGTTGGGATTGTGGTTAAGCTAATGAGCTGAAAAACTCAAGCTGATGGTCTCATCATTCAATCCAGCAGCTTGTCTTAAATTTCAGGCTAATATCTGTTTATACATGATTGCTTCAGTGGCATTCTTTGGGTACGTTAACATTTTTCATATTAGACCCAAGCTGAATTTTAATAGACATTTTTTTCAGTTTATTTGACAGTACCTTTAAACTTTTTAATATTTTATAATTTCCATTTAAATGATGGCATTGTCGATTTAACAGTATGATAGTATTTATGTAATGTGATGGAGACCAACAGAATAATTACAGTATGGAAGTTTATGTCTAGTATTTGGGTTGCTTTATTTGCTCAAACAATTGCACTCAATGAAACCATCTCTTAATTTTTAGGCAGCTTTGAAATGCAGCAAAGTCTTATGACAAATCTATTTTATTATATACCTTCTTTGAACAGTGACTCTCAGACATAGAAGTACTAGAGTCTTTTTTCATTTTTCAAGTGATGTGAGCTTTTTTTTAATGAGTAACCTTGGCGGGTGATAAAACTCAAGACTGGGTTCATAGACTGTATACAGTGTTAGCATAGCCCCATAGAAAATTGTTTTGTTTTGTTTTTGTAGTTTGGCACTATTGAAATCACATTGCTCGTGTAATGGTAGATTTAGCTTTTGTTTTATCCATCTAATCCAGATGTAACTAATAAAAGGTCATTTCTATGATGATTTTATGTTCTAGAAAATTTATTTCTGTTATAGTTCTTATAGATATTTTTTCTTTTATGGTAATGTTAGCTTTTGATATTCACTGCAGAGTGCAATCACTCTGGATTTAAGTATGTGTGAGAAAAAGGAAATTGGTACTTTTTGATGATTTGATAGTTCTCACCTTTGTCTCATGCGTGGGAAGCTGTGAACTGATAAGAAAGAATAGAAACATTTGTTTTGAATTTATCAATTAATATTTTCCTGAACTACCTAGTACTTGTGTTTTGAAATTTATAAATGAATTCTAGAGCCAGTCATTCTTGTCTTGTATGTCTTTTAGACTATCCTAATGTTTTAAAAATCAGGTATATTGTATGTAAAAAAGGGTAAGTCACTGAAATTACTTCAAAGATTTCTAAACACTTCCGTCACATCATTGGCAGACTTATAAAATCTCCCTTTGTACTTGTCAACCATGTCTCCTTATTTTGGTTTCAGAACCTGTGGTCTCTAAAACAGACAAATGAAACTCATAGCCACAGCCATCAATCTGGTGATTACCAGAGAGAAAGGAGGTGCGTGGGGAGGTAGAAGAGGGTAAAGGGGGGATAAATGGTGACGGGAGGAGATTGGACGTGGGGTGGTGACCATGCAGTTCATTATATAGATGTTGTACACTTGAAACCTATATAATTTTATTAACCAATGGTGCCCCAATTAATTTAATACAACAGTTTTTAAAAAAAGAAACTGTAGTCTCTGTATCTACAAGGAATGAATTGGGCTGCCTTGAGTTCTCCATGCACAGATGCCTTAGCTAGGGCTGTGCTGATGATGCTGCAGTCAGGGAGCAGGCAGCGAGTGCGCAGAATTCTGGGGGACAGGCGCAGGCAGTGGGGCAGGTTGGGAAAGGCGTGGAAACAAGTGTATCCTCCTTCATAATTTTTAGGATCCTGCATGCCATTGCACCTGCTACCTTATCATTTCCTTTAGAAACTAAAGTAAATTTATCCCACATACAGGGATGGATAAAGGTATGTTTACAGTTGTTTGTATGGAAAATAATAAAATAATTAATAAAAAATAATAAAAGAATAAGTTATTTTGCATACTCACAACTGTAAAACTACTTTTGCCCACCCTTGTATATATTTTCAGCACACTGGTTTTTTAAAAAATCCTTATTTCCTGAAATCATTTTAGATATTTATGTAAGGATTTAGAATACTAAGATTGAAGGATTTTGGGCAATAAAGCTTTGATTTTTTTTTTTTTTTTTGAAACACAGTATATCTGGCTCTTTTGTTTGATTTTTAGATTTGACATTGATATTACAAGGGCACCTTGTTTTAATATATATTGAAATACTTTAAAACTCCCATAGCTATCTTGCAAATTGATGAACTTTTTTGTGAACATTGGCAGGAGTCCCAATGGGGCCAGTGGCTAGAATTTCCAGGAGTTTGTGAGCTTGGTGGAGGAAAAATATCACACTTTTATTTTTATTAATGTCTAACTGAAAAGTTAGCATTTCCTTTAATTCCAAATGTGGGCCATTAACCATAGTATTATTGGCAGCCTGTGACGTTGCCACTAATAGACATAAATCACAGATATTTTCATATCACATAATCACTTTAGATTATGGCGTTTATTACACCCACAGCTAGATCTTGTTATTTAACAGATTAATGAAGCAGTCCATTGCAGTGGCACATTTTTAAATATTTTGACAACCGCCAATCTAATTGTTTGCTAAGTAGTCTAGTTACACACACCGAAAAACATCACAATGAGAAAGGGTCCATAAACTCTGCCCATCTACCAAACGCATCCGCGGCACAAAACTAGGGCCTCTGGGCAGGGGGACAAAGCAGGTGGGTCTCCCAGAGCGGGTTTTACCAGTACCTGACTGTGCGGTCTTGGGCGGTGAGGCCTTCTGTTGATGACACCCATTGACTTAGGGCAATTTTGTAAAGTCAAAACAAGGGAGATAGTTTTTGAAAAATATGCCCTGCCTGGTGAGGCTCAGTAGATTGAGTGCTGGCCTACAAACCAAAGAGTTGCCAGTTTGATTCCCCGGCAGGGCACATGCCTGGGTTGCGGCCTAGGTTCTCAGTGGGAGGCTCATGAGAGGCAACCACACACTGATATTTCTCTCCCTGCCTTCACCTCTGTCTGAAAATAAATAAAATCTTTTAAAAAAATGATGCAGAGTATTATACATGTGGAAAATATTATTAAATGAGGTTTTTGCCTTTGTAAGAATGTGGCATATGTTATTAATAATTGTTAAGGGCATAAATGAGGCATCTAATATAAATTCTGCATTCACCGTGCAATTTCCAAGCATGGCTCAATGTCATTACACTTTACAGGGAACTGCTACAAGAACATGCCGATTTCAATATACCTCCAAAAACATTGCCATTCGTGGAGGCAAAGAGGATCACTTTTCCCAAAGTATTTCTTTTAAAATAGAATTCCATGGTCTCCAGTCCTCTAACGCAAACTGGTGGGCTTCGGTGCTCCCCAAAGCACATGTCGGTCAGACAGAGCATGGGAGGGCACGGCATGTTTTATTTCTAACAAAGTGTAGCAGTGTGGCGAAGCTCCTGTACTTATTCAGTATTATTAATCAAGGAATGTAAGAAGTGGAATGAGGAAAGAACAAAGGCACTGGGCATTGTATTTGATGTTTTACAGAAGTTTTGTTTTTGTGACAACACTATGTAGCTCATAATTATTAGGCAATTTAATAGATGAGTAAACTGAACTAGGTACCAGCTTATTAAACTGTCACATTACTCAGGAGTTATAAAACTTAGATTTATATTCCAAACTAATTGCAAAGCCATGTGATTACATTAAAATATGCTTACTAAGTAAAATTAATTAGGCATTAATGTTAAAAAGTGAGATTTAAAAAATAATATTCTTTTTTTAAGTCTTTTGTTAAAAAAATCTTTTTTTTTTTTTTTTACATTTTATGTATTTATTTTTAGAGAGAGGAGAAAGAAGGGAGAATGAGAGGGAGAGGGAGAGAAACATCAATGTGCAAGAGATACATTGATTGGTTGCCTCTCTCACACCCCCAGCTGGGTAACCTGGGCCGCAACCCAGGCATGTACCCTGACTGGGAATCAAACTGGCAACCTTTTGGTTCACAGGCTGGCACTCAATCCATTGATTCACACCAGCCAAGGTTAAAACTAATTTTCTGTCTCTGATATACCATTCATTTTTTCATTGATTATTGAGATCAAATATACACTTTGGGCTGGAGAGTATTTTTACCCCATTGAAATTATAGGTGAGATTTGATATACAGATATATGAAAAGTCAACATTGGTTATTGTGAGCAATGCCATATTTTTGTTTTTTAAATCCTGTCCCCTAGTGTCTGCGACGTGGATATATACCAAACCTATTTTGAAGGTCCGTTAAGTGAATGAGTGACAGAAAACTGGAAGAAAGGCACGTTGTGATAGATCAAAATTCTGACCAGAAGGGAAGCAGAGCATTGACTTGGGGTATCATAAAGGTCTGGTCTCTTCAGAGAAGGCTCACAGCAGTGAAGGGACCATTGAAGAGAAAACAGGAAAAATGTAATAACAATAAATTTATACCATTAAGTAGCCATATCATCTCTGAGAGCTTTGATGCCTACCTATCATGTCACATATGATCCTCACTCACAGGGATATCGAGGTGCTGAGCGTAGAACCTTCCCATTACACAGACTAAGCCCAGGAAGAAAAAGCAACTCTGTCACCTCATTCAGAGCCTGGCCACTTTCAAGCCATACCCTACTGTTGTGGGAAGGGAGAGAGAGCATGGAGAAAATAAAAAGCTGCAAAAAGAAATGTAGAAAGATGCAGTGAACAGCAGCTCGGTGGCATCCTAGGCAGAAGGCCCCGCTGTCCTTCAGTCCCCAACAACAGCCACAACAACAACAACAAACCCTTCTGACCTCCCTCGCTCCTCAGTCTGCCCCTTCGCCAAATATGCTTTTCCTGTGGTGCAATACTTGGTCGTGTACCTACTTCACAGTGCCTATCACCGTTTGTAATTATTTATCTGAATAATTTTTGGTTAAATACCTCTTTCTCCCTCGAGAGTCTAGAATGTAAGTTTCATAGCAATGGGAACCGTGCACATTTTTTTCCTGCTTTAGTCTCAGCGTGTAATGCCTGGTACTCTGTAACTTTTGAGCAGAAGAAAGCAGGAATGAATATGCAGTTGGCCCTTGAACAACATGAGGGTTAAGGGTGCTGACCCCCTACACAGTCAAAAATTCATGTATAACTTGACTCCCCCAAATCTCAACAGCCTATTGTTGATCAAAAGCTTTACCGATAACATGAATAGTCAATTAACACATAATGTATGTTATGTGTATTAGATACTGTATTCTTACAATAAAGTAAGCTAGAGAATAGAAAAATGTTAGTAAAATCATAAGGGAGAGAAAATACATTTCCAGTATTTACTGGGAAAAAGAAATCCACATGTAGGTGGACCTGCGCAGTTCAAACTCATGTTGTTCAAGGTTGAACTATACATGACTATAAATAAGTGGAAATAACAGTGACCAACGTAGAGATAAAGACTCAGACAATAAATAGTGCAGATAGCTTGCAGTCTTGTGGTATATCGTGTGTCCTGAATTTTCCAGGAAATCTGTATTTTAAATGTGAGTCTACTTGTGTGGATATCCCTCAACTTGTGGTTCAGAAAATACAGTCACATATACCTTAGTAACCACTAAAGGTAAGTTTTGTAAGAATGGGAGGAGGACGGGCCCTGAGGGTAGTGTGTGCTCACTGTACCTCGCTAATTATCCTGTGGTAGGTGGTATCAGTGCACACTTAACAGAGGGTGAACTGAAAAGATTTAACTGGTCCAAGATTCAGATGATAAGGTAGGTGTCAGAGCTGAGACGGAAACCAGAGCCCACCCTGGCCTGTGAGGCTCAGAGGTTGGGTGTCATCCCATAAACCGAAAGGTTGTGGGTTGATTCCTGGTCAGAGCACAGGCCTAGGTTGCGGGCACCTATGAGAGGCAACCGATCCATGTTTCTCTCTCACATCGATGTTGCTCTCCTCCTTTCTCCCTCCCTTCCCCACTCTCTAAAATCAATAAACATGTCCTCAGGGTAGGATCTAAAATAACAACAAGCAGAAAGACATGGAGAGAAACAGAGATGTAAGAGAGAAAGGTCTGTCAGCCCCCTTTCTCACCCCCCTTCGCTCCCAGGATGATGCTCAACCAGCGGAGCCCGCTAGTCAGGGCTAGTCTAGAGCTTGTTATTCAAGTGATTAAAGGTTTAATACCTTAATTCTGTTACTGAGGATTCTCACATCTAAACTGTTGCTGCATAACTGTTGTGGGCTATCAATTTAGAGGATCTTTATTTTCTTTTAAAATGTATCCTTGATTTGCATTCTCTTTGCATTGTTTAAATCCTCACTGTCTGTCCTTCTGGTCATTTGTAAATTAGCCATGTTTTTATTTGACAGAGATTTGTTATCAGGTGCCAAAATACACCGTAATTAATACATGATTTCTCCTTCTGGGAGCTTACAGGTCAATGAGGGTGAAGTTATGAACACAGATAATGACACTCCAAGGTGCTGATGCCGCAAGGGGCCTTGAGTGGCTTCCTGAGGACACCGTCCACAGGGCCTAGCGCTGTGGCCAAGGCACGCACTCCATCGTCATGGAGCCCCAGGCTTCATGGGTCTAAAATAGAATCTACCATCACTGTCTGTTGTCAATCCGTGCTTAACACTGCATTATAAAAGATGTTCACGTAGTATAACTATACTAAGGTGAAAACTTTACAAGAAAGCTCTGATTAAATACCTGGCACATAATAGGTAAAGAGTTTTTTAAAATTCTCTTTTATATACCCAACTACTCTGTGTCATGGAATCTTCCAGAATCTCAGAAATCGTGTATCTAACAGTGATTCAAAAGCATGTTTCTGTTTAAAATCCAAACAGGGATGATTAATCTTTAGTTAATATGTCAGAGGCTTATAAATTTCATAAAAACAAGTTCTTTAGGAAAAAGTGGGTTTTGTTACTGAAGAAACTAATTTCAGTTATAATACTGTTTTTCGTCATGCTTTTGGCTGAGTTGTTTGCCTTCCCAATGGGACCCTAGCTTCATAGTAAGACCCTTTGATACCCAATAGCAGAGAGTAAGAAATGAATGAACACACTCACTGAAGTTACAATGCACAGTGAGCGGCCCTTGGCCTGTATTACTGTGATCCAGTTTCACTTGAAGCTTATTTCTGGCTTTGTTTGAGGAAGAAAGCACACACTGCTCTGTGGAGAAAGAATATGTGTACAGTACACTTGTATGCATGCATGCATAAATTTATAGTGTTGATTATTTAATTATTTTCATTGTTATAAATTTCTCAATAGTGCTTGATGCTAAAATAGCAAAATGATGATAAACTCTGAAGCCAGGGGGAGATTAAAAAATGCCTTTGTAGGGCCAAGATTTTACTAAATGGCCTGTGTTCCATCCCCTCTATATCTTTGTGTTTGTACAAGCTGCCTTGAAACTGTGATGTCTTCCGGGCCAGCGGCACCAAGGACTGCCTTTCATTTCCTTTTGCTGCCTTCACTTCCTGCTTAGAAGTGAACAAAGCAAACCCATGGACCCTGTGCACCAGTTCCTCATTCGTACCTCGTTCTCTCGTCCTGAATGCTCACCTGAGCCCAGCCCTCGCAACCAGTCAGTGTCGCTAGCCTGCATCGCCAGTCACGCAGGATAACAGAATTGGTAGTTTGTGGGTAAAGACAGAGCTCCCTCTGTAGGTGACATTGCCATTTTTAGTTTCTACGTTTTTAATTTAGGGGCTTCTACGAGCTTCTTGAAATTATATCTGACATTTTGTATATGTGTACATATGGGGGAGGAGTTAGTTGGGGACATGGCTGTTTCTCAAAGGAGTTTGGGACACCAAAAATGTGGGGAGGGGGTAAGAGAGCTGAGTCTTAGATTTCCATCAGTCACACACACACACAATGATTCTTAAATAGCAGTGAAAGATGTAGTGATGGCTACTTTATTTTGGCACATGCAAAATTTATTGGAAATCATTTGTTTCTCTTACAATAGTTTTATAGCTATATCTGCCAACTGTGAAGGGTGAAAACCAAGGTAACTAGAATCTTTTTGTTGTGGGGGAGGTAGAATTTTAGGTGTTAAAAACCTTCTATCAGGAACATGTAAGAGCCACATCATCCAATAAATTCTAAAAAATTTTACCCGGGTTATGAGGTTTTCAAATTACTAGCTTTTAAAAAAACACCTATGATGAGGGCAAGGCCGACGAAGACATCTGGTTAGATGTTGAGTGCAGCTCTAAGAGTACTGATTTAGGATCTTTTGGATTATATCCAAGTTGAATGGTCCAGAAGAGGAAATTAATGGACAGAACTGTGTAAGGAAGTTGGACCAAAATTATAGATTAGCAAAAGTGGTCCATTTATCAATTTTCTCTAGCATGAATTCTTCCTTTATACAGCTCTCTTCTGGCATGGTGGTTCAAAGGAATGATGCTGGAAAAATAGGTATCTTTTATGAGATAGCAAGTGAGTCACTTTTTATAGTATTTTGGATTTTTTTTTTGTAATTTGCGAATTGTGGTTTAGCTTATTTTATATTATCTACTTAGTGTTTTTGGTAGGTGCTTTCCCTTTTTAAAGAGCAAATGTGGCTTATGGAAATACTATTATTGGTATGCTATTGTGTTTTAGGGAAATTGCCAACTAAATGTTAACTTACTAGCCAAATACTCTAATGGATTAGTATATGCACAGCTAGGAGTGTCTTGAAAATGGAAACTTTTTTTCCGTGAGATTCTAGGACCTACCACTTTTAGAACCTCCATGATTAAGCAGTTTCATATAATTTAAATTTAGCAAACAAAGAGCTGAGGCATGGCATTTTAATAAGTGGTTTACCTTGTATTGAGAGCACATAGTTGAACAAATATAGCCCTTTTGAAAGAGAATACTTTCAGTGCATTTTTACAATTTAAAGATATTTGTTTGGGTTTTTTCTCTTGTAATACTTCATAAATTCGTAAGTAAAAACTTTTGCCTTCACTGTTTACTCCTTCTGTGACTTGCTCCTCACCTCATAGCCTTTGCCTTACTTCTAATTTTAACGTGCCAGGAGCTGAAGTGGCTTGCACTTCCATTGCATTTTATTTTTAAATAAAAATTGAAGAAGGAAAGATAGTGGAGATTAATACACAGAAATATTAACATTATGAATACTCTACAACTTAGCAGAAATAATTCATATTAAATTAAAAAAAAACAAAAAGAGCCCTTGATGGAGGCTTTGTTGTACTTAACATAAAAGCTTGTCATGTTAGTATTTTCCTAGATTTTTCTAGGAATAAAAGCATTTTAGGCGCTACACAAATGTTTTCTGTTTAGAACAATTTATATGTATGTTATATTAACTTCGGTAAAATTATGACATGGGGGGAGACTTCCATGTTACTATCTGAAAAGATACTTATAGCCATTCATCTGAAAGGACATGAATATATATAAGGTATTTAGGAAAAATACCTTAGAATTCAATCATCTCACTTTAGAGGAGGAGGAGGACATTTAAAAAGTGTGGATGCGGTTGATAAATGGGCTCGTCTGCATTATGCTAATGGTTCCACTACAAAAATGAACAGACCCTGATTTTAAATACTTACGAATAAAGACTTGACCAGAGTTATGAAGTTAGGACCAGAGAGCTGTGGGACAGTGAGACTGTATTTTGGCAACAAGTCTGTCTTTCTGTAGATGAGGCAGTTCTGCGATCGGGGCCCTGTGCATGAGGCTGACTGAAGAAGTGGTCCTTTAGTTTGTGACAAAATATGATAGTTATACATGGGTCCTAAGTATCTTTTAGCACATTCAGGGTTAGAGTGACTGTTTTTACATGAAGCTCGCGATATATTTACTTGTAGAAAATTTTGACTCAATAAACTACAGCATAGGTCTACTGGAAAATATATTCCTCCCCTGCCATGTCTATTTCACAGATATCTCTCTTCTGATGTTTTTACAGAATTCATATAGTCTTCCTCAGAAGTATGTAATATACACAAATACACATATGCATACATGTGCACACATAAATGTATACAGGACAAATGAGTGAAATTTGCAAAATCATTTGTATATTTACAACAGATTTTAGTTTCAGCCAGTATTTTATGTATTTTGAGTGCAATTTTCTCAAATATACAGACAGCATACTTTCATTATTACAGCAACAATGGCTTCCTTTGTTTAATAGGTATCATGTATACAATACTTACAATTTTGTTTCTTTTCATGCTGTTATTCTATATATCTGAAGTTGGCATGGTAACGTTGTATGATTTTCATATTCAAGATCGCGGTTGACTGCAGCACTCTGTAAACACTAACGACCTATTGGGTACTGTGCTAAGGCCTTCAGGCACACGACACATTTAATATGATAACCCAACGTGGCAGGTGTCAGCATTGTTGTTCCTGTTTTAAAAACAAGGAAACACAGGCTCAGAAAGGTTAACGAGCCTGGCCAAAGTCAGGCAGCAGGACCAGGATTTGATCTCCAAAGCCTAAACTTTAATTTTACTCTTTAGGTTTTTGACAAGAAACCCTTTCATTCAAAGTGTTGTACTTAAAATAGAGCTTTATCAGGAGGTAGGTTGCCAGTGTCCTCCCCGTGATCCGATTGGACCTCTAAGCTTTAGATCTGTGCACATTTAGTTATCTGCCCGGGATATGCCAGTGACAGACAACTGACAGAGCATCCCTGCCCTTCCCTGGGGCGGGCAGGAGAGATGCTGGACACGCTGCCCTGTGGCAGGTGTGTTGGAGGTGTTGTCCCTGGGTGCCCCGGGACTTCTGCCTCAGAGGGGCGCTGCCCGGGAAATTCAGGAAAGCTGTCCTCTGGCGACTGAACCAGGCTTGGAGTTGAGCAGTCACTGGTCTGGAAATGAGCAGGGGGGAGTTGGGTGGGATGTTTGGGCAAAAGATAGAATGAGCCCAGCCTGAGAGACAGGAGCATGGGGATGAGTGCAAGGCCCACAGGCTTGGTGGCGCTTTGGTCGGGAATGCTTTTCTTTGAAGCATTCCACTCATAAAGTAAAAAACTCAAGGTGGCATGCTGAATAGTTTTTCTTAGGACTTCTAATCTCTGACACACCCCAAGAAGTATGTTGACCTCACCTTGAAAGGTTTGATATTAGATATTCAACTGATAGATTGCGGAGGGTGTGGGAGCAGTGAGAAGAATCCTTACTATACATAGAACCTTTACCTCTAGACAGTTTCTGGCAATCAGAACAAACGAGCTCACTTTAAACCTTTGATTACGCCCTGACTGGCGTGGCTCAGTGTGTTGGGCGTAGTCCTGCAAACCAGAAGGTCACCTGTTCAGTTCCCAGGCAGGTCACATGCTGGGGTTGCAGGCCCCATCCTTGGTTGGGGGTGACGGATGGATGTTTCTCTCACACAGAGAGGTTTCTTCCCCTCCCTGCCTCCCTCCCTTCCTCTCTCTCTAAAAATAATAAATAAAATATTAAGAAATAAATAAACCTGATTACTTAACTAAATAATAGTTTAATTTTGCTCAATTCAATAAAAAAGTTACTTTACTGCCCTCCCCTCATCGAAGTAATCTGGTGGTTTTAATTATGTGATAGAGGTATTTATTTTTTAAAAGAGGCATTTTTTTAATTGCATAAATTTGACATAAAATCATCAAATCACTTCTTAATTTCCATTGCTAATTTGGAGTATGTTTTTGTTCTCATGCTAGTTTCTTTCAGCTACAAGAGGTTTGTTTAATTTTATTCTTCTAAAATGAAACTATTATTAATTAACATAAATCTCTGTCCTCCACAATTGAGTGTAGTGCAGTTTTATGATAGTTTTGATAAAAATAAATTCATGAACTATTTTCTTTTGGAGATAGCTTGGTGTACCAACAGCACTGGGAAAAAATCTTTATTATAATTATTAGCCTTCTATCATTGTTTTTGTGTCAGGATTATTTTATTTTAAAATCCCCAGCATAGGCTTGAAAAAAATACATATATATGTGCCTTTACAGTTATGTATCCTATAGAATAATGTAATTGATTTTGTAATACAATCCTTCAGAAACTATATATTTTTTCTTTTTTTAATTATTTCTCTTCATTCGGTGAGTGGATATTTGCAAATCTGTATTGGTTTAAAATAATTTTCACATAGTTCAGGTATATAATTTAGGATTTGCGATTTGTGTAATAGTTTTCAAGCTGTGTAATACTATTTGTTAAGAAATGGTGAAAGAGGTTCTTAGCCCTAAGTGAAAGATGCCATTAAGTAAAATCCATTTTATATGCAATGAAACATCACTAGGATATGGTTTCTTATTTACAGTACATGGGGTGGCGTAGGGTGAAACTGCCCAATAAAACAATAAAATATTGATAAGACATGTTAAGTCAGTAAAAAGAGTGATAAGAGATCCTCTACTATTACTCATTTACAGGGAGTCTGTTGCTTGGAGTAGTAATGGCCTTTTCATACAGTAATACGGTCATGGGAACAATATGCATTTTTCTTAAAAGTATCTTTTTGACTTTATGAAAGTAAAACACATTCATTATAGGAAACTTGGAATTCCTTTTTTAAAAAAACTTCAGGTTTCTATGCCTGGCTAGACATACATTTTTAAAGGAAAAAATAGTGTAATTTTTTGCAACCTGTTTTTTGTAACCACTTGCATTTGTCATATTTCATTAAAATACATATATACATATGTATTAAAATTTCATATATACATATGCTATGAATATATACATATGTATACATATATATTCACTATGAATATATACATATGTATACATATATTCATTATAGATATATACATAGTGAATATATACACACATGTATTTGTATACATATGTGTGTATGTATGTATTCACTATGTATATATACATAATGAATATGCATATATGTGGAAGATGTACATATTATGTTGGTATATTTAAACCATCCTCTATTATTAGACAAGTTGTCTTTTATTGTGGTTTTGACAAAGTATAAATTTAGCTTTGACTCTTGAATTTCCATAATTTAAAAATGAAAACATATTAGTATTAATGAAAATGTATTGGTGTTTCCATTGTATATTTTATTAAGGTTTTGGAATTTAGTGTTTTTGTTGTATGCCTCCTTACATTTTGAGGAACAAAGCAGGATATAGATCAATATTACAATATGTTATTTGGATTAATTATATTTTAGGAGCATTTTGAGATTGAGTTTACTTATTTAGACAGAAAAATAAGATCTTTCTAATTTTGTAAAAGTCAATCCATTACATGGAGTGAATATTTTACTTTTTTAATATCTGTAATCTATGCACATCATTTCTGAGGAGTTCTTTTAAAACATTAAGACCTGTATTGTCACATCTGGTGTTTTCATTAATGTTCATTCATTGTTTGACTTAATATTTTACCTTATTTCAGAAAATGCTGTTAACGACTCTACATTTTTAAACCACATTATGTAAAGATCTTTGTATCAGAGGTTTGCTTTGTGGTTGTGCATTCACATTATGTACATGTTTATACTTATTTAAAAATCAAAATAACCTGGTTGGTTGTCATTTCCAAAACATTTAGTAAAAAATGATTGTAAAACTATGAGGAATCTATAGTTGGCTCTCTTCTGCATGTCATTGTGGAGGAAGGTTGTTGCTGATTAATTTTGGGAATAAGATAAATAGAGATCAAGGACCACAAATCCTCCTCCTTTCTAATGGCCTGCAGAAGCAGTAGGGAAAAGCGGACAGGGACCTTTCAGTTTTGAACGAGCAGCAGCCTGCAGTGAGTCACCGTGCATGGGGCTTGCACAGAGCTCAGATGCCAAGCAGCAGTTCGCTAGATGAACAAGGATATAACAGTTCTTTGTAGGGCTAAGATTTATTATTTTAATTAACATGGAAAAGAGAAAGAGATACTCTTGAGTGACCTCAAAAATCAAGTATAGAATAACACCCCATCAGTACCACCCCACAAATCACCTTTTCTCAATATGACTCAAAAACTCAGAGAGGAATCCACAAAAATACTTTCAAAAGTTTCATTCCTGGAAAATGGATAGAACAGTGTTATCCCAGGATTAGTGGTGCAAAATCCACCTGCAGGGTTTAATAAGGAAGTGTCCAGAGGAGCAGAGCTGATTCCTTATCAGCAAACCGCCCCCCGCCCCACCCCGCACGCACACCCTTCCCCACCTAGCAAGTCAAAAAGATGAAATCACCTGTATTTCCCTTGGTTATCTAGGAATAAGATTCCAAAATTCCTTTCTTTTTTCAGCCCAGATTATCTATCCTTTCACTATCCTGAGGTTAGGATACTGAGGAAACACGCCTTACATGGTGCTTGATCAGCCAGGGCTGTCAAAACAGAACAGAGACTGACACAGATACAGAGAACAGCCTGGTGGTTACCAGAGGTGGAGGTGGGCAAAATGGGTGAAGGGGGGGGTCCAAAGGTACAAACTTCCAGCAATGAGATCACTGAATCCTGGAGCTGCAGTGTGTACCATGATGACTATAATTGGCAATACCGTATTGTAGCTTTGAAAACTGAAAGACCTTAAAAGCTCTCACCACAAGAAAAAAATACCATAACTATGTGTGATGATGAATATAACTAAACTTATTGTGGTCATCATTTCACAATATGTACATATAGCAAATCATTCTGTTGCACACCTGAAACTAATACAAGGTTATATGTCAACTATAGCTCAATTAAAAAATAAAAAATGGAGACTGAATTTTGAGAATGCCTCCCATGAAGCAGTGACATCACTCGTAATATCTAATGTCACCCTTTACGTAGGCATTTATCACTCTTTTTCTGACTCGGAAACCCAGACTCAGAGTTGGACTTGCATTGGACTGTGAGTCAACTTATTTGCTCTTTTATTCACTCATTTACTCAACAAACCTTTGCTGATCACCTGCCAGCTGTTGCAGGAGACAGTGGGGGTACAAATTGAACAAGATGCTGTCCCTGTCCTTAGGGGGTGGGTAGCTTCACTAGGTTGTCATTAAGCAGTGGGGCCCGGGAACCCTGCAGGACTCTTGCCACTGTGCCAGCAGGGAGATGGGTGGCGGGTATGGTGTCCCCTGAAAGGTGAAATAGATGCTCCCAACCAGAGAGAACAGAGAGGCAAGGGTTAGATGTTAGAAAAGACAAGCTGGCCAGGAACATGAAATTGATGTTAAGAACATAAGTCTTAGATTTCAAATGCAATACCTTTTAAGTATTAACTGAAAACATTGAAACAGGAAAACATGAGCCTGGTTGGGATTTATAACCTTTTTATTTTTTTAATTGAACACCTACTATAGCACACCAGAAACTTTGGTGTTCAAAGATGCATAGTTTCTTTCAGGATGGGAAAAAAAGAAATAAAATGTGAAAAAGAATAGTAGAAGAATATTTTGTGCCAAGAGCAAGGCTATCGATTTCATTCATCTCCATAAACATTTATTGAACTAATAAAACTTGTTAGTTTCTTACACTTGAGCTCACGGCCATTTCAAAATGAGTGAGTGATGGGTGCCTCTAGGGACTTTATATTTCATGCCAAAGAGATAGGAGCTGGTTCTGTAGATGAAGGGTGCGTTCAATCAGAGGACAGACAGTTGTAGGTTTGTGTTTTAGATATATTACTTAAGTGGCTATGTGAAAAATAATGGAGGGATCATTTAGGAGGCTAATCTAGTAGTCTGAGAAAAATAGCATGCCCTGACTAAAGATATAATTTGGAAATTGAGTTTAAAAATTTCTAAATCTTTGAGCTTTTTCTCCTCAATATATTATTAGTACCAGTCATTGGAAAAGTTAAGTAAAGAGTATATAGTTGGTCTTTTCTATCCAAATATATAGCAATTAAAAAATCTTATTCATGTTATAAATATGAATATGGAGTTCTGATCCTTCACCTGAAATTTCTTGGGCTTTCTCATATTCAGCAAAGGAAGGTCAGAGTACTGATGATTTCCTAAGGGTCAGCATGCAAGGACACTGACTTTGGAGCCAAATACGTTCATTTCGACTTTGTAATTGTGTTTCTTGGGCACTTTAACCCTTTTCAGTCTCAGTATTCTCATCTGTTAAATAGATCTGACTCCGTGGCCTATGGAGTTAGTGAATATCAAGGAGATAATGAACATAAAGCATCTAGCACAATGCTAGCTCAGATTCTAAGCAATAAGTAAATGTTTCTTGTTTTTATTTAGAGTGAGATACTTGTCTTTCAGGGAAAAAATTATTGTAACTTGGGGCCTTTTGGTTTACTTTGCCACTTGTATAATAGGACCCCGGTTTGCTTATTTCCTCAGTTTTATGTTTATATATCTTTTCTCCTCCCTCCAAATGTTTTCCCTCAGCCTCAAAAAATTAACTAGGGAGCAGTATACTGCAGTGCTATTTGATGCCAACAATATACACCATAAACTTTTCTTTTACATTTTTCTGAGGACTCAAGAAAATTTTCCAAACCGTGAACAATTGCCCAGTGGGAAATGGAAGTCATGAAATTAACTTGAAAATTGCACGTCACACATTAACACCAACAACAAAAATCAAATGTGATGGAAACCCTAAAGAGAGTGGTCATTATGAATGTTTTTCCTGAGCCACCAACAGAGCCTCCATGGAAGGGCTGTGGTTGTCATTAAGGAGGTTTGCTGGGCTCTCAGACCAGGCAGCGGTGACCCCTTTCTGCAGGAACCCTTCGTGGGGCTTCCCTAAAGATGATGATAGGCACTCGTCGTACACCCTTCCTTTTCTGAGTCCTGGAGCTGTTTGTTTAGGCTTGTTTTCTAGTTGGCCTTAATGACGGGCGAAATTCTGAGCTGTCCCTGGAGAGTTACTGTATCTCTGACTCTGGTTATGGGACGAGAGAGACAATGAAACCAGGAAAAAACATAGAGATAGCCAAACAAAATGATCGCTGAAAAGAAAGGACCCTTGTGAGGGAGAACACTTTGAAACCAGAAATGTGCAGGCCGATTTTGTGTAGTTCTTGTAGGTACTACACAAAACTTAAAACTTGTTACACCAAACGGTGACCCATTCTGAAACCATTGTTTTAATCCACGACAGGATCCAGGTTAGTGGTAAGGAAGCACTTCTTCTGGCATTTCGAAGCTGCTGCCGCTTCTGTGTAACAAATGGGTAAATTAATTTAGCATTGTACATGCTCAGCTGTTCCAGTCTCTTTCTAGTTATTTCCTTCGTGCTTGGTTCTGTTGCTTTGAGTTCAGCAAAAATAGAACAAGTTGACCTGAAGGCTTGAAAATGGTTGAAAAGTCAGGAGGAAGGAGAAGAGTCATTCTAGTGGTTAGAAGAGATTTAACAAAATCTCTGCACTGAAAACCGCGCTCTTTTGATAAGGCCAATAACTATCAGATTTCTTAGATTATTGTATGTTAGAAGCAGAAAATTAGAGGAGGGGAACAAACACACTGAGAGTGGTGGGGGAGGACATTAAAGCCCTTGTGAGCACTTAGCAAGGCAATCAGGGAGCTCTCCGTTATCCCGGCAAAGACCTGTAAACCTCATTAACTCCCCGAGGACATCGTCGCACTTCTACCTCAGTGCCAAAAGCCGGGTCCATAATGATGACCCCGGGAAGCTACAATCACATTTATTGTGCACCGAATGAGAAGGCAGGCAAGGATAAGGGATTTTTCTTTGGTACAAATAGAAGTCTGGGCCTGAATCTGCAAAGTTTACTTTCATTCACTGAACTACTATTTCCCAAGCACCTCCTGCGTTGCAGGCATTTTTCTAGGTGCTGAGGGTGTAAAAATAGACACTGTCCCTGCCTTCATGGAGTGTACAGATGTACAGTAGGTGCATCAGCCCTAAGTCATGAGGTGTAAACCACCGCCATGGTAGGCGCTGCTGTGGGAGAACAGAGTGTGTTATAAAATCAGGTTTACGGCCCGTACAGCTGGTGGGAATGTAACTTAGATCCTTAACCAAGAGATTACGTTTACCCAGGCAGAGTGTGGCTTGAGGGCTGGCTGTTCTGTCTTGATTTTTTTTCCCCCATCTGTAGAACAGGCCTAAAGAGTGGCCTAACTCATGAGTTAATTGTGAGCATCAAGTAAGTAATGGGTGTAAAGGGCTTACAGACGCAGTCAGTGACAATGGTAAGCCTTATAAACCACTGCTGCGAGGATGGTTGTCATTTATTGTTATGACTACTATGAAACAATGCGCCACTAGATTGTAAGCTCGGTGAGGGCAGGATCTTTGTTTTGCTCACTGCGGAATCCACATTGGGTCACACAGTAGGCTATCAATAAACGTTTGTTGAATAAATGTGTTGGGTAAGTTACTAAGGACAAAAAGTGCAAAGTTTCCTTTCACAGCGGTGCTTTGAGTGAGGCCATCATATCTCGGGAGAACACTGACTTTATTGAGGATGGAATGAAGAATTATGAGGACATGAACTGCATATGGTTTTAGAATTTGAAGAATTTTAGAGATTCTCTACGTGGGCGATCCTGCGGCGGTGACCACGCATGACCAAGGAGAGGCAGTATCTGACCCGTGGGGTGAGAGGGGACGTGTAGTCTGCCAACGGTGGCGGTTTCCCTCCCGTTCTTTGATTTCATTTTAGTCAGGATATCCAATAGGGATTTCAGACAATACTGAAGGAGAATTTCACAGAGGAGCATGGGTTAATAAAAGACAAAAAACATTTATTTAAAATAATGTGCCATTTAGAAAGCAATGCAGAAATAATTTGGAAATCTGTAGTAAGGTAGATGTAAAATGCAGAAAATTAAATTATAGTAATATAGTTTTGACTTTTCATAAACTATTAGTAGCCATTTATGCTTCTGTGTTCTAGTTGAAATATGCTTTCCAGCCCTTTTCTTAATTCTCTCTAGAATTTGACCCTGTTGACCACTCTCTGCTGGTCAGAGCCTGAGCTTGCCCTGTCCTCTGTTGACCCGCGTGAGGCTGCTGTGTCAGCCTCTTGCATGCCTTCAGCCCCTCCTCATCACACCCGCCCCCGTATGCTGAAACCTACAGCTTCCTCAGAGACCAGACTCTCATTAACGCTCTTCCTTACTCTTTCCAACTTCATTCACTGTCTATATCAGAGCCGCCTCTTGGAAATATAATGTGAGTCACAAAACAGACCTCACATGTCCTTTTAAATTTTCTAGTAGCCACATTATAAAAGTAAAAGAAACAGAAGAAACCCATTTTAATAATATATTTTACTTAGACTGATATATAAAACTATGATTTCAACATATAATCAATATGTAATTATTGAGATCCCCCATTCATTTTCCATGTCAGTTTCTTTGAAAACCAGGATGTATTTTACATATCGCACATGTTAATTTGGCCAAGCATCGGCCCAGGTGCCCCTTAGACACACCTGGTGCCAGCAGCTGCTGTAGTGGACCCTGCAGGCCTCTATGCTCACAAGCACCAAGTCCTCATCTTTAACTCACAGCTTCGCAGGGCTCTAGGCCCACCACCCAGTGCCACACCGTCCTCTACCAAGCTGCCCTCCACAGAATCCTGTGCGTTTTCTGTGGCACTGCTCTCCCCCCACCCCGCACATCCAGTCTTACCACATGCACCAACCGAGATCCTTTGGGTCTGTAATACCTCCATCTTCCTTGCCAGTCTCTTGGGCCATGTTGCCATCATTTTCCACCTGGGTTATGGGAGTGCCTGCTTTGGTCTTCCTGCTTCTGTTTTTCCCTTTACATTGGGCTGACCACAACTCCTGTACCATTCTAATAGGCCCTCCCCACCTCCAGGTCTTCCAGTAGTTTCCTTTGCTCTTGGGATAAAAATCTAAACGTGCCTATTGTGTACATCAAGGCCACTTCCCTGCCTTCCTTCCCAGACTTCATGCTCTCCTGCTCTGTTTCAGCCGTCCTGGGCTTCCTTCACTTCCCGCTCACACTCTTCCCCTCCCAGAGACTTCTGCTCTCTCCTCTTGTGCAGTTAACGTCAGTCTGTCCCTCGGGTGGGTTTGGCGGAGAAGTCTCTCCCTGCCCCAGGCCTAGGCCTCTCTCTTCCCCATCCCATGGCTCTTACCATGTTTGTAAACCCTTGTATTTCTTCTTCCTACTGGAATCTAAGTACCAGGAAGGCAAGAGCAGGGCTGTTCCTCACTCTGCTGTACATGTAGTGTGTAGCAAGGTGCCTGGCGTTTATGAATATCTGGGAGGATGCATGAATGAATGGTTCCAAGAAGAACTCAATGTGGTGGTTCCCAGATTTCATTAACAGTTACCTCTCAGGTGTCCCAGCCTCTGCTTGAATAGTAGTGATGGAATCTCACTCATTAGATGGATATTTCTTCCTTTGAACAAGTTATTATTAAAAAGCTGCTTCATTATATAAAGGAAGAATTTGTCCGGTGGAAGGGAGAAAATGATTTGTAAACTTTCAAGCAATATAGCCCCCCAGCCCCTGCCAAAACCCAAATGACAAAGGTTGTACTATCCTAAATATTCTGTTTTTACTTAGGAGTCATTGTTGAGTTTGGTTAACAGTTGCATCATGAATTTCCTTTTCCATTGAAAAACAGAGCAATGTGTGTATTTTTTACTCTTGCCAAATAGTGTCTACAATGAAGAGAAATAAAGCACATGTCAGTTTGTTTCCTGTCTTGTTTACATGGGTCTATTTGTGTATGCATTTGTATGCACATGTGTGTATGTATTCTCTGTTTCTCACTGGGGGAAAAAAGTGATCTTTCTAACTGTAAAGCATCCAGTGTTTTCCATTAGGTCTCATTTGTTACACATTTCTGCTTTTAAATTACTTCTGAACCACAGAATCTGGCAGGCCTCATTGGAAGGCATTTGAGGATAACTACTCTATCTGGATTGCAGCCATTTACAGTATTTGAAAGCACAGAACAAAGCAAAGCAAATTGAGATTATTTCACTGACTGTCTCAACGTTTTGGAAGGAACAATTAAAATGAAAAAGAAATCCTTCATTGGTGCATGCTTTGAAAATACCAAGTTTTCTCAGCCTTTAATTTTGTGCGTCTGAAAACCAACTTGAATTTGTTTGTCTTTAATTCTTTGCTAATCAGTGGAAAGTAAACTGGCAGAATGGCTAATCCTATATGGCCTTGGAATAATGTTAAGAAGAACCAGATAGTTTAATGTGTGGATCATCTTGCTTTCCACTCTTTGAGTTAGATTCAAATCCAGCAGAGAAGCAAAATCTTGATCCATGTGTATCATCCCAGCTCTTCCCCAAGAGAATTCAAATTTCATCATCTAGTTTCAGAATTTCTAAACCTCTTAATAACATTAAGCACATTGAGCAATAGTAGCAATGTTGACCTCAAACTAATAATAGAGAAGCAGTGGAAAACCTTGGGCTTTGGAAGTAGACAGACGTGGACTCAGGTCCTGGCTGGCCCCGTCCTGTTCAGCTCCTGCTAAGGGCAGCTGCCATGGACGGCGCATTGCCGAGGGCCCGGCCCTGCGCTGCTGGATGCTGCAGTTGTGTTATCTCCTTGAGGACACAGTGCTGTGTCCATTGTATAAATGGCAGAGGTCGAGTCATTTGCCAAGTTTACATAGCTCCCGGAGGAGTCGGATCTCCAATCCTCATGCCTGGCTTGAAAGCCCATGCCTTTTCCAACCATATTGTCTCTGCGTTGTTCAGATTTCTTGAGTGACAAACTGTGTCATTACTTATAATTTCAATATTGTACTAGATGCATAATTCCTGTAACATTTCAATTGAACTGAATGTAAGGAATGCATTGGAGTATTTCCAGGAAGTTTTAAAAACTCCAGCTCTTAATGTTTCTGAAGGTGTCACCCTGCCAACAGCCATTTGTGTTAAGATAAACTGGACATTTCTATTCCTTGTTGGAGTAAAGTCAGTCCTGGATAAAAGAATGAGGGCTTTAGGACTGTTCTTTGCGAAGTTTTAAATTAAACACAGCCTATCATCCTTCCTCTAGATACAGCTTATGCCTTGGCCGGCTCTGGGCAGTCGGTTTAAGTCTACATCAGGGGTCGTCAACAACCGCAGTCCCGCTTGTCATTCCTGAGGCTCAGGTCAGCCTCAGAGTTCTGCAACCTGTCTGTCTCTGGAGAGGTAGTAATTTAACCCCAAATTCTGAAGAGAGAAGAAGACTAGTACTTAATTATTACATTATTTTTTTCCTTTTGCTCTTTGTTGTTTTTGTTTTTTTTTGAGTTTATGCTTGCACATGCGTAGGTTGAAGTTACTCACTGACTTTTGCAGCTTAATCTGACTTTAGCTTTTCTCATATATCTTGAAAGTGCTTCTTAGGGGGAATTTAATTTCTCTTTATAGGAAATTCTAGTCCTAATTAAGCTTAGTTGGCATTATCTACGAACACAATGAGAAATCTGGGCTTCATACCACTCAACTCCTCCCCAAACCTTGAACATTGAAAAAAAAAAAATGAACCTAGCAAAATCCTGGTGACCAGTCCCGGTGGGAGTCACTGGAGGGAAGGCAGCTAGTGCTCTAACCACCCACCTTAGAGTTCATGCAGGGCAGAAAGCAGGGCTGTCCCCCACTGCTTGGTGTTGAGTCAGTGAGGCGCAGGAGCCCTGCGTTGAGGCAACAGTAAGGGTTTAAACATTTTTCTTGCACATTCAGTGGCACTGAAATTGATGAAGGCAAAATAATGAATTAAAGATTAAATAATTAGGACTGAGGGAATGGAAGGAAGGCAGTAGGGCGTAAGAAGTTACCCAAGAAGAAGGCTACCAGTTTGCCTCCTAGTCCTGCCGGGGACGGGGTGGTGGCTGTGTGTCTTTGCAGTTTCCAGAGTTTGGGATCTTTGTAACCCCTCCTAAATTTGATTAGGGAAGGCACTGTGATCTGTAATTTAACAGTTACTGTGGATTCAGATGAACTCCATTCTGTATCCAACCACCATGTTAGTCTCTGAAGTAGGTTCTAGTTTTCTCTCCAGGAATGGGCTGAAAAATCTGCCCTGGTCTTTAGTAAACTAAGAAAGATTACTTTATATCTGAGGTAGTTGCTTTAGTCATGGATGCATTCCAGGTACTTTGAAGTCACCTGCAAGAAATATCAATTAACCTTAGAGCTTAAGTAATTTACAGTAAAAAAAAAAAAAAAATACAGACAAAATGACTGAAATGGTATTTCTGTGAAAATCTTAACTGTTATTCTTTTAAAAATGGTGAGATTTAGAAATAAGGTAAGGTTTTTCACAGTTCTTTAATGCTACAGCATGATAATTATATGTGTTAATAATGAAGGCATAGCAGAGGATTAGAAGTTTTAGTCACTGCTAATAGCAGTTTAAAAAAATCCCACAGCAGGTTCAGATATGTGGGAAAGGATCACAGTGAAAGCGCAGCTTAGCTCACGAGGGGCTTATGACGGATCAGCAAACCACGGCCTCATCAGATATGAAATACAGGTGTATTCTTGGAGTTATTTTACTTTGTGCACATGACGATACATGTGCCGAGCACCCTAATGGAGAAGTTTCTGCCATGCTTTTAAATGTTCGATCTCTGGTTGGTTGGTGCTTTTAGGTAGCCATGACATAAAAAAATGATGTACGTAATAGATCTCTTCATGAGCTTTTCGCTTCTCTCACTTTCTCAGCTGTGTATAGTTTCATTGAAAATTCCTCACTTTCTGAATTTGACCTGCACTCTTTTGTATTGCCCTTGGTGGCTCCTTGCATATGCACGCAAGCTGGACTCTTCGGGGAAAGCTTTATTTGGTGTCCTCTGCAGTCTTTGTTCCGATGCTTCTAAAAGCCAAACTTGGAGTTGTTCTAAGCAAGGGTAAGAAACATAGGCTTTCTTCACCTTATTGTTTAATTTGTTGGAAATCGAAATCTTTAGAGGAAAACAATACAAAGAATAAAACAAAACAACTGTATATAATATTGAGTAGTGAAGACTTAGACAGAATTTATTAAAAAAGCACCTACTTACTTAAAAACTCATTAGGTCTTGTTGTCTCTAGGCTTAGCAATGGTATGTCTTAGAGAAACAAATAACCACAACCTAGTGGTAGTGAAGACACAGCATCAGCTCCTGAACGCTAACTCGCTGGAAGTTTGGCAGAGCAGGCCCAGACCTCCTGTTGCCACAGAGCTCTCTGTATGCCGGCCTGAAGGTTAATGTAGCCTCGGTGATGGCAGGGTCTCTGTCAAATCCTCGTCCACAGAAGTTTTGATCGTAGTTACTGGACGAACTTATTTGAGTGACTGTTGTTTGGAGCAAACTTGTTTTTTATCGATTCGCTGATAGCTGAAATCCTCAAACATCAGTGTTTGTTTTTTTAAAGTTACTTGTTGTCTATAGTTATCATTATGATTTGAAAACAAAAAGAAAGCCCCTAATATCTACCATTAGGACCTCTTAAGTGTTCAAATTTGTTTTCTGGGTTGCTCAAGTGTTTAGCCCTGTAGGAGACAAGCGGACTGATTTCAGAGTTATAAGGCACTTCAGAGATGTTGTCTACCCTATACAGATACATCATCTCTTAAAATAATGCTAGTCAGGTGTTTACAGTGGCCCAAGCCTTGCACATAATAGATTTTGTATAAATGTTTGTTGACTTAAACAGGTGTCTTTCTGAAATGTAATCCTGACCATCATGTACCTTTGTCTTAAGAACCCAGGGCCATGACTGTGTGTGTGTTGTTCATTATTCATAGTACTAGTTTGAACTATTGTGCTGTTTATAAGAGCCACCAGGACCCGCTGGTAGAGGACCCTGCAATACTCTCAGTTCTGTAGTCATGTTGGGCAACATGACCCCTCCCCAAAGTCTCAGGCTCTGACGTTTGGCTACCTGTAGCTGTCACTCTGAGTTTTCCTGTTGTCTCCTTTCCTACTGTGAAATCTACTGTTTATGACTAGGACCCTCTTCAGCAACCCCACCCCTCCCCTAGGCTGATTGCAAAGCATGTAAAACCAGAGTAAGGAACGTTCGAGTGGGTGTCAGAGGTTTCAATGTGAATGCAGTGTGTAAGTTTGTGACATTTTCTACCCTGTTGGCTTTTGCTTGTTGGTTGGCTTTTAACTATGTTGTGAATAAGCGGTGGTTAGGGGCATCTCCATTGCAGGTATGTGAGTTATCAGTCTAGTTTTCAGGTACTTTCTCTTGACTTAAAAAATAAGTGGATATATTAAAATGGAAGTGAATATATATCATGCAACTTATTCATTAAAAATTATTTTTCATTCCAGTTCAAACACTCCAAAAGGGATGTTACTGAAAATATTTGAGTTGATTGGAAACAACACTTACATCACAGGTCACAAGCAGGCACTCATGCCAAACTGGGTCCTGCCTAGTGTTGTGTTTGGCCCCTACATCTTTTAATTAGATTACTCCCTACCTGGTTGTTTATGGAGCAGGTGGGGCAGGGGCAGCCCATCTGGCATTACTGGATTTGCGTTCTGCCTTGTCCAGAGCCCCTGCTGCCTTTTGAGGGGATACATGTGTGTTGCTAGGTCACCGTACTTGCCACTGTTCCATGTTGCCCCCTCATGCTGAGCCCAGGGGTGGGTTGCCTTTCAACGTCAGGCTTCCCCTGTCCCGCCCGGACATGCTCCTCCTTTACTTTATCTGCCTAACTGCCCTGAAACTCTTCAGGTTTGACCCTTGATGGTTACAAGAATAAACCAATTGTAGATAAATCATGAGAGAGCTTTTATACCATGAGCAAAGTCAAATATGCCCAGGTAAGATTCCTTCATCTCCGCCATCTAAAAATAAAAACATTGTAATTTTGCCTCTTAAAAAATAATCCTATATTTTAAATCATAATAAACTTAGTTATCAGACAGTATATATTTTTGATAATTAGTCTATAAACGCACTGTCTGGGCCTCATACTTTTTTACCCCAGCTGCTTTCACTTTGGAGCCCTGGACCTGCCTACTTTGTCATTTAACATTCCTTTCTCAATTAATTGGATATTGAATATTATATCAGTAAAGAGGAACAAGTTTATAACTGAGTTTATTTCCTTCTAAGTTGTTATTGCTGTAAGAACCACCTGGGATTTCTAAAGGGAAATGACTTCGGGGAGCCGCACTGTAGTTCTGCCGTCCCCACCCGCACCCCTCCCCGCCCCCGGGCAGGAAAGCCCCCTTTTGAGAGCAAGCCCTATTCCTAAGGGTGACAGTAGCAGCAGAGCCCTGCACTGGTGCTCCGTCCGTGCCCATGCGCTTCCACGCAGTGTTCAGCCCTCAGGGCTCCTCAGTGACGCCAGCTCCCACAGCTTCCCAGCGCAGCAGGTGGGGAAAAGGAGGTATGTAAAGTTTAGGAAACGTATCATTGGTCGCAAAGCTGGTGAGAAACTCAAGATGCAAATTCGGGTTTTTATAAGCATTTAACCACCATGCCGTTTTCCAAAATTCAAAGGAGAAATACCATTCCCTCAGCTCTTCTTCCTCATAAAAAAAAAAAAAAAAATTGAAAATGAATTTTCACTTTATATACTGAAATCATTGTGTTAAAAGTATGTTCATGAAAATACTGATTATTTTTCTTAAAATGTTAATTTTGGAAATATACCATACATTTCTGCTTATTCAAAGGAGCATTTTTAAAAAATGCATTGTTGTTCGGTTACAGGTGTCCCGCCTTTTCCCCATTGCTCGCCCCCGCCCCACCCCCGCTCCCAGTCAGTCCCCCGCATTGTCCGTGCCCATGAGACCTCTGTTCATGTTCCTTGACTTGCCCTTCCCCTTCTCTCCCTGTTATCTTCCCCTTCCCCTCTGGTCTCTGGCAGTTCTCTATTTCCAAGTCTCGGTTCTGTTTTGCTCAAAGGAGCATTTTTAACATTAATTTTTCTTTCAATTGTTAAAAGAAGTGGTAGTTAAACCTAAATATTTACCCAACACTGAAACCAAAGCTTTTCAGACGAAATTAAATCCTTTATAAAAACACATAAATTACATATGGACTTATCAGTAGCAAATCCTAATTCTTAAATATATTTGAAAGTTCAAATGAAACCTTACTGAAAAGATCTTTTCTTCCTAACGTTTCTACTTTGCACTATAGATGCTCAAAATCCAGTAAACCAACCACTAAACTATAACTTCTATATTAACAGGAGATACCTTGAAAGTCAGCGGTCATAAAAGTAACCAGCAGAAAGCTACAAGACCCAGAAATGGACTTAATTTGGGTTTGAAGGGAAAGAATATTCTAGTCGCATGTGTTTATTTTAAATTGTTTTTCCAATTTAAAAGTAACACAGCCATATCATAGAAAAAAGAAAAACAATATCCCCTCTTCCCATGCCACTGAAAAAGAGGAAACAGCAGCTATTGGCATTTTGCTATATTTCCGTACAGGGATGTTATTGTTTTTTTTTCCCATGTGCTTCAAAACAACAACATGTATATGTGTTATCAGACTTCATATATTTTTGTATTCTGTCTTTTTTTCCATAACACATTACAAACACTTCTTGGCATTATTATAATGTTTTCATACTATTTTAATGGTTAAGTAATGCATAAGATTCTTAATCCACAACCTAGGGTATGTGGATTTTTTTTCTCCTCAATCAGAGACCTCTCTGCCAGGTTAAGACAGACACATTCAGTTTCTCAACTGTAATTCTCTCCTCCCTGGGCCTGGCAAGAAAGATCCTGGGGTGGGGGTAGGGGTCAGGGGTGGGGCTTACAAGCATGGTGGAGATCCTGCAGTTAGGGGTCCTCATGCACTGCACCGATAACATGCCCATTATCCAAGCCTCGGTGACCCTGCAACATCTGGTGCATCTGTCTTCTTTGCCTTGTTTGACACAGGAACCTTGTCCAACCTGCAACCTCTGAATCTTGGGGCTCTGCCCGCATAGACCCACCAAGTAACTGTTAGACCACCCCCTGTCCTTGGCTTGGAAGGGTCTCTCATGCTGCATTATCTCACGGCTCTCAAAGGCTTGCTTCTCTCTTCTCTTCTCACCCACAAGAACACTTGGTCTGATCCCTTTTAGGGGCACAGGCTTCCAGCAGGTGTAAAGGAGTCAGGCTGTTGGCGACACCAGCCCCTGAGGCATCTGAGGGGCATGTGGTGCCTACCGACCAGGGAAGAGTTGGCAGGAGAGGGACCCAGCACAACTCAGTAACCTCCTATATGACCCCGTCCCGGTTGCCTAGTATTACCGTGGCTCGTGCACTCTCCTTTCTCAGATAACTGTTGGTCATTATGTTTTCATTGTTATACGTAACACTGCAGAGAACATTTTTGTACAATACGTAAACTTTTTTTCTCTATGATTTCTTTAGGGTAAATTCTCAGAAGTAGCATTATGGTTATGGTTATGAAGTTTGTTGGTTGGTTTGCTTTATGAATGTGTAGGCGCCGTAGAGCCGAAGTACTTTTTACCACTGAGTTTGAAAACTAAGTGGAACATTCTGGGGAATCCAACTGGGTATAGTGAGTAGAGCAGGCTTTCAAAGTTATTCCCCTGTTCATTTCAAGTTTTTCTAAACTGATGAGTATTTGAGCAATTCTGATGGTTCCTTTTCATAAAATTTTCCAGTTTTCTGAAGCCGCTGAGCACACTGAGGTACCTGAGAGGAACCAATGCTCCGGGCTGGCTCAGTGGCTGCTTTGGTGTCCGGCTAAGTGGTCGCTCCTTGGTGGGGAGCCACTCCTGTGGTGTAGCCGGTTTGAGATGCGGCCCCATTCATGCACATCTCCACGTATCTGTCTCTAGTTATTACCGCTGAGAGTTCTTACTTAACTAAACATTGGTCCATTGTTTATTGTAGTTATTTTTGCGACCAAACACTTTGTGAATTAATGTTTCACAGACATGGATAAATAAATACAAATAAAAATCAATGCTAAGTCTTATAGGTATTAACATCCACTTGCTTTCATCCATGTGGAATGGGGAAAGAAATTGATTCACCTTACCGTCTTTCTTACCAGTCATTACGGGTTGAATTGTATCCTACTGAAATCATATGTTGAAGTCTTAACCCCCCAGCACTTCAGAATGTGACTTTATTTGGAAATAGTCATCACAGACGTAATTAGTTAAGATGACTTCATCCAGGAATAGGGTGGGCCCATAATCCAACATGACGGGTGGCCTGATAAAGTGGGGAAATCAGACACACACACACATGCACGGAGAAGCCCCTGTAAAGAGAGGGAGGTAGAGATCACAATGATACAGCAAAAGCCAAGGAAAGCAAGGGTTGCCAGGAAGCCTCCGGAAGCAAGGGCAGAGGCCTGGAGCACATTCTCTTTCCCAGCGCTCAGAAGGAACTGGGACGTCTCTCCTCCAGCCTATGAAAAAGTCAATTTCTGTTCAGGCCACCCAGTTCGTGGTACATTTTATGGCAGCCCAGCCAACTAATACACCAGTTCAGGAATGTTTTACAACAATCTGATCACCAAAGGTACGTTTTTCCCCTTTTAGGTTGGTTGTTTCTTTCCTTTGGCATCTAGAACAAATTATGGTCACATCAATGTCAAAGTTTCTGTTATGTGCTATTCTCCATCTCTGTCCATTCTGTTATTGTCCTTGAAGGATGATTTAAGCCAATTTTTATGTGCTTCATTCTTTCCCTAAATCAAAACCCTCTCCTATTTTAGCCCTGAAGTTTTCTGATACTCTTTATAGCTTTCCTGAAGTTTCTATGACCTTTGGGCTCAGGTCAGTTATGACAGTTCAAGTCCACTTGATTGTTTTGTGCATTTCTCCCTTGTTTCAGCTTCACACTTTCTGTTTTCTAATTATCAAGCCCTATTCTCCATTGATAATAAATTTAAAATAATTTTGATGTTTAAAGTGTAAAGTCAAAACCAGTAGCATAACACCAGTTTTCGTTCAGTTTTTCAAAGGAAGTTAGCTGCGTGGGCATCTTAGGACCAGTGCTGAAACCACTAAGTCCTGCTTTTTGATTCCTTCTACTAGGACTGGTCCGACGTGGGCTGGGACCCGGCACCATCTTTTCTTGCAGCAAAAACACAGCTTTTTCACTTTGACACAACTATCACACTAATAACTGTCTTGCTTTTCCTGATTTTATATCAGCTGGATTTAACTCGCGCTACATACACACACATACAAATAGTGATCTGAATTAGATTTCTCTCTCATGTAAAGGAGCCTAAGAGGTGGCTGTCTGGGGCTATCGTGGTGGCTGTACTTGGCTGTCAGAGACTCAGGGAGAGACTTGTGGTGCTCTCAAGTTTTAATTCTCCTGTCACGAGGGACATTTTAAGATTTTCTGGAAGTTCTATAAAAGAGTTCAGTCTTCATTGAGATATGTAGCCATATCTAATTGGCTACAACTTAATCACATGGTCATGTCTAGCTACAAAGGAGACTGGGAAATGTAGTTCTTTGGGTAAACAGCCATATGCCCAATTTGAAGTTACACTTATTTTACCAAGGTGGAAGACTAGATATTGGGTATCCACTGATAAGGCAAAAATGCCAATTTTTCTGGTTTTTAAAAGCACATTTTTTGTAACCCCAAGAGTTTTATTTTTAATGAAAGATACACAAAATTAGTTCATATGGAAGAATGTTTCTATAGATTTTACATGTACCTTTACGTCTAAAAGGACAAAATACAAATAAAAAATAAAGAAACCTACGGACATAAAACCACCCATTGGAAAAGAATTCAAACTTTCTCTAAAACTGAATAAAATGGTCGCTCCATAAAGACACACCAGCATATTCCATGGCCTCTTCTGAGAACGTTCTGCCGCGACACACACCCTTTGGGAGACAGTGCTTCCATGTGAGAGGCAAGGCTTTAAGGTCATAGGGCCACACTGTCTTGGGCTTGCTGTAGATATGTTTTTTGGGGTTTTTTAAAAATTTTTATTTATTTATTTATTTTTTAAATACATTTGTCTCTGCCTCCCCCTCACCACTTTCCCTTGTCCCCTCCCTCCTTCCCTCCCTCAGCTCTTCCCCTTTGGTTTTGTCCATGAGTCCTTGCTATATGTTCCTTGACTTTCCCCTTCCTTTTCCTTTCCCTTCCCCCCCGCCCCTCCTTCCCTCTTGTCTCTGGTGATTTCTTTTCCTTTCAGTGTTGCTGGTCATATTTTCCTTGCATCTTTGTATTGCTGGTTAGGTTCCGCTTATAGGTGAGATCATACGGTATTTGTCTTTCGCCCCCTGGTTGACCAAGATGTTTTGCCACAGACATTGGCATTCCAAGGACAGTGTGTTTGCCATTTCAATATGAGGATTTTGATACAAATCAAAAAAGCAAATGTCTCGGAGATAACTACCGCTAACAATATCTGTGTATATTCTTCCAAACTTGAAATGGGAGGATACATATTTTCTGATAGATATCACCTAAGTATTAAGAAAAAGACATTCCCAGTGGAATTCTGCCTCACAGGTTATAGTGGTTAAAATATTAAAGCATATTTTTAAATGGCCTCCTGAAAGAGTGAATCAGTTTATCAGTGGCAGTAGGCATTACAAATATTACAGTGGTGGGCAAAAAGTAGTTATTGTTTTTTGCAGTATTTTTTTTTTCTTGCCATCATTATCCACTTGCATAGAGTTATTGAGCATCTATCTTCCTTTCTTTCCTTTTTGCAGAGCTTTACTGAGGTATAATTCACATATCATATAGTTTACCAATTTAAAGTGAACAATTCAATTGTGTTTAGTAAGTTCACAGACATGTATAACCATCACCACAACATGTACTCAATTTTTTTTAACCTTTTGGATTTCTTGTTCAATCAGAGTGGAAAGAGCTCGGACCTGGACTTTAATTAGCACAATATATGGCATTTATACTATTTTCAAATATGTGAGCTGTCAATATTTTAAAAGTGCTTTTTATCGTTTATAATGAATTTATTTTTTAATCCACAATTGAGGACAAGTTTCCACTGATTTTCAGAGAGAGAGGAAGGGACAGAGATAGAAATATCAATGCGAGAAACATGGATCGGTTGCCTCACAAATGCACCCCCACTGGAGATGAAACCTGCCACCAGGCATGCGCCCGGGCCAGGAATCGCAGCAGCCACCCTCCGTGCACGGAGCACTGCTCCAGCCACGCCCCACGTGGCCAGGGCTGAAATGATTTTTAAGAAAAGTAATAATAGCTATCAACCTTTATTATCCCTGGATGTAGTGACAGACTTAGAATGTTCTTGGCAACCCAAAGTTCGTAGGGTAGCTCTTTTAAATTTTCTTCTGAGACTCTTACAAACCATCAGAATTTCAGGGTTTTCTTTAACAACAGTGTGCAGAGCAGATACGTGTCCGCCAGCTCTCCCACCTCATGAATGGAGCTGTGAGGAAAGCAGGTGAGCCCCAAGGGGAAGAGCTGACAAGGTAACAAGGTAACAAGGTCAGCTGTCCTCTGAAAGATGTGTCATTTTCTCACACCCTTTGCTCACCTGATGCAGAGTCTCAGAATAGATCGATATTATTACCTATCGTATTGTTGCTACTCTTCTTTTACCAGGAAGCTACTTATCTTCTTTTGTTTCAAAAGTCAAAGTGTATCTCTATACATTTATGAAAAGGGCTGTTGTTTTGGTTTTTTTTGTAGGGTTCTTAGAAATTTTGCCTAAGTGTGGAAGAAAAACAAGTTTAAACTGTTACTTAGAGGCTTTGTAGATAGTGCCATTTATATAACTTTCATCCTGGAAATACCTTTATATGTAAAAGTTTTCTAAATGTCATAAATTTATTGATTGAAAGAGGGAAGTTACCTTGGTCCTTAAAGGTAACGTTTCCACTTAAAAGATGCTGTCACCTCAGCAGTGCCCCCTTATGATGACGTGTGTAGTCTGCTAAGAGACTTGCCTAAACCTTTATTTGACTGATTATTTTTGTGTTTGGGCAGTCTCTTTTTCACAACTATTTTAGTTTTTTTAAACCATCTTTTTTCTTGTAAGAAGAAAGTTCCAAAACTTTATTCTGCTAGCAGATTGACCTATTTTTTTCACATCTATGGAGAAACTTTATGAGTGCCAAAGAGATTAGGATTAGATCTACCTTCTTTTGACCAATTATACGTCTCATTTACGCATACATACCATGAGAGAACCTTTGAATATAAAGTCAAATAGAATAGGAGTGCCTGGTACTTTTATATGAGTATGCACATATGACTGAAGCTTGGAGTTTAGGGGGAAGAAAAGCATGTGGCTTCCTCTTCAATCTTTATTTTCCAAAATAAGAGAAAAAAGTATAATTAACAAGATATAAAACAGGATATGCAATAAAAATGGTTTCCAGGCTGGGCTGCATCTGCTTGTAACACTAAGGGAATCATTTTCTTGGATGCCATGAGACAGGAGGCAAGAGAGTAGTCCAGTGGAGCCTTGGGAAACACTGGCTTGTAAACCGATGAACTGGAGCCAGTTGTGAAGCTAAGGCTGTATTTCGTCATGTTTGCAAGCCAAAGACCTCATAAATTTTGAAACCACAACTTGCCTAGTTTATAAATGCCTGTTGAGAAAGAGTCTGACCTTATGCGTATTGCGGGGATTTCACTAGGATTAATTAGCTAATATTTGCCAAGTTTTATGAAGATGAAAAGCACCTGTAGGTGCTAAGAGACATATTAATGTTTTCCACTTACATTAAGACTGTAATATTTTCTAGATAAGGAAAGATTAACTTTAGAAACTCACCATTGAATTTTCAACTAAATCACCCATTTTTAAAACTGTCTCTCAGAACAAATTAGAATGGCAAAAATCTTGACATTGTAGGAACATATTCTCCCTGGCTAGTCAAACAGGTAAGAGATGATCAGTAGCCAGGCATGTAAAGGTAGCAGGTGATCACAGGCTAAAAAGACATCAAGCACCAATTTGTAACTTAGTTATCAAGTTAGACTAAAGAGTTAAGTAAAACTTTTTCCAGTTAACAGATCAAAACTCATTTAAGACTCACTCAGTATTTTTAATTGAATTTTAATCTTTAAATTTAATTTTAGCAGTAAAATCTTTGTTGATTGAATTATTGACTTTAGATTTGGTCAGAATTCAAATTCAGTCTTCACGACCTTGGACAAGTTATTTAAACTTTCTCAACCTCAGTTTCCTTGCCTGTAGGATGTAGAAGGTGTTAGAGTTTTCTAAGAGTTGCTCGAACCTGGTTTATTTAAATCTACTCATGCTACCTGATACGTGGTAGATGTTCAGCAAATAGAAGTTGTTTTACCACTTCCTTTTTATTTTACTTAAACGATTTCCATTTAACCAAGAAATATCCTGTGATATTAAATTGGTATTGTGGAAGAGAGGGACACGGAATTTCAGAACCAAAAAGTGTAGAATCCAGAGGCAGGGTCAAGGAGAGAAATCCTGACTGTCCTTAGGATTGGACATTGGATGTGGACACATGGCTGGTGTTCCCTGTTCACTGAGGCCGTTTTCTTTCACGTGACCAGGTCCCTGAAGGAGTTTGCAACTCTGGCCACTGATAGACCTTCATCCCATCATCTTTTTGTCTATTCTTTTCTAAATCTGGAGCTTTAAAATCTCTATAGGTACTATGAATGAAGGGGGAGAACATAAAAACTAATCGTGCCATCCAGAAATCAGGCAGAAGTGTTGTTGGAGACTCGTTGAGATTATGTGCTAAAGCAGGATTTGGAAATAACTGAGAATTCATCTGGGATCAGAAAACCCAGGGTTAGAATTTGTGTTTCCCCATTTATTGGTTGTGAAGCCTTGGACAGATTTCTGGAGCCTGCACAGGTCTGGTTCACTAGCGGCAGTTAACCTGTTGTAAGTGTCTTCCTTTTGTGAATAGAGCATTGAATATAGTTCTTAACCAACAATGCCTTCTTTACTCTTCAGACTATAGGATATGAATTTATGAATCTGGATTAGCTGGGTTGATAATTCCTAAAATTTTAGGCCAAGTGGCATTGTTGCCATTACATAGTGGGGAGAAGCCTTTTACCTTTTTTTCTTTTTTCAAAGAGGTCAGAGGATCAACACCCGTTCTCTTTACACTGTCCGAACTTGGTCATCCTTTCCGTGTCCTTGGCAAAGGACGACAACAGAAGATAGAAGGATCAACCTCAAAAGCAGGGCTATGGCTTAGTATCTTTTCTTCCTTTGAAGCATGATGTGTCCATCTTGCAGCAAGGAAAGAGTGTAGAGTGGTAGGTGGGGGGCAGGTCTGTTCCGTGCACCGGAGTGTTACCCTTTCCCTTAAGCATAGCTTCCTCCCCATGCCTATTCTTCTTCGACTCCTTCCTCCTCCAATGATGGGAAAGAGAGTCTTCCCATCCGCAGCCCCTTCAGGCCACTGCTCTGTGCAGGCTTACGTTGCTACAGGCAGAAACGGAAGTAGAACAATCATTCCTCCCACAGCCGCTGCCACCTCTTTCCTCGTCACTTCAGTCATTTCTGCAGCAAATGCAGCCCTGGCTTCAAGTGGCAGAGCCCTGGCAGGAAGCCAGCGTTGAAGTAAATACTGATCGCTGTGAGGGCCCCCTGCTGCCTCTGGAAAAGGACAAGCTGGGACATGGCATTACAGCAAGAAAAGACAACTGCAAAGACCAAAATCCCCCGACATGAGGGAAGATGCTTTAGGAGCTGGGGATGGGAAAACACATCGCCTTTGCCTTTAACGTGCGGCTCAGCTGTGCCGCTCTGCATGGGGTGAGAGTGTATGTGTGAGAGGGCAAACAGAAAGGAAGTGGAGAGGAAATTAAGGGTCTAGCAGGTTACGCCTGTGCTGAGCGATGAGCCCAAACGGTTTCATCCCGGTCTGGTGATACCAACATGCCAAACAGTAGCAAGAATGAGTTTTATTTGGTTTCCACAAAAGAGTACGCTCACCCTGCTCCTTGCCCAGGCACATCCATCCACTCCTGTCCCGTTGCTGTCTTGGGTCAAATCCACTCCATTTGGTGAAATCATCAGGAGAGTGTCACCAAAGGCACTTGGGAAGCCCTGATGCACTGAAGTTATCAGCTGAGTAGTGAATGTCATTAAAGTATGCTGGGAGGTGCCCCCGGCTGTAGACATTTTTGCCGCAATAACAGCACGCAGGATCCCATCGTACTCTAAGGGACCATGGGTTTGAAGAGGCCATGATTAGAGTGTTTTGAGGTTTTGTTTTTCAGATTGGGGCTATACAACGTTGGACTTGAATTTGAAGATTCATTATGTCCTAAACTAAGTTAACTACAGATCCTTAATTTTAAAATATACTTTCTCTCCTGTCCACTTTTTGAACTTTTTGAAATGGAGCTGTATCTGACCATTGATCATGACTTAGAATTGAGGAACTTAGGTATTTTTATTTGTATTTGTATTGAGCTACACTGATACTGAAGATTATTGCCCTAACCTCACTGACATGTTTTTTAGTTTAATTTTCATTTATTCCCCTTGTATAGCTTCTCTTCATGTAGATCTGAAAATCCAGAACTGAATTATTAGACAAAAATAATTTTAACTCAATTATGGACTTGTCTTAGAAGGTACAATAAGTCCCCACTTAACGTTATCCATAGGTTCTGTGACTTTAAGTGAAACAACACATAGTGAACCCAGTTTTACCATAGACTAATTGATATAAACAAGAGTAAAGTCCCTGTGGCATCTCATCAGTGTCATAACAAAATGATGTTATTCAAGGACCTGTTGTGTATCTGAAAAGAAGTATTTCAAAGAATATTTTAGATTTATTTATATTTTGTAAATTTAATGTATTTTAGTGGTCTTACTAAAATTTGTATTTTCTTACTGAGCTTTTACTTCCTCTGATCATTTTTGCTATTGTATGAATTTATAAGGCAGATAGTCTTTTAGAAAAAATTTAACTGTAGACAGTTGTGAGCATTCGACAGTAGGATTCTCAGCACTGTGGCGTACTCTCCCTTCAGGAAATGGAGACATTGTCAGCAGCAGTGAAGCCTCCCCATCACAAAGTTTCACTTTGTCAGCCTTTATTCTAAATGTATTGTCTAATTCTGTATGTTACATAAACACTTGGTGTCAAAATCCTTCAGGCTCTGCAGAAAAGACTTGAGAAGCTCAAGTCTTTCGAAGATTGTCAGCTTGCGTACTAAAACAATAAAAACAATGGGTAACACAGCCCTTGCCTGCATCACCTTCTAGCTGTGCGTAACTATCTCTTAACTTCTGTAAAGCACTCTCTCAACTTTAATAACAACACTGGCAAACTGGAAGCTTTACTTAAAGCTGATACAGATACTTTGAAAAAATATATTTTAAAAATTCAACATCTGTAGTTCTTATGACAACCTGAGTCCCATGATCTTGCTGGTTAGATTTCACATCACAACTGAATAATAAATTAAACATTAAGTATATTTTGGAGGATCAAACTTACTTGTTCGCAAACTTGTTGACAATGGTATGATTTACTGAACAAAATTTAAAAAACTAAAATTTACACAATCTTGATAAATGCAGCCAAACTAATATATGCATGTATATGTGTATCTACTACTGTAAGGATTCATCTTTGAATATATGAAAGATTAGTCAATCATTTGCTCTTATGATTACATAGATGGGGGAAGCATTTGTTGACACTTTCATGGGGAAAACTTCCTTTACCACTTGCTATAAGCTTGCTTGCTTAACAGCAACAGTAAAAATCTGCATTTACCCTCCCTGGTGCCTAAATGATCTATTGTTTAGTTTAAGTCTGTTTTGATCTTTCTTTTTTAGGCTGTAGCACACTTGATAGATACAATCACATGTGTGAAACGTCCACCTCCGCTATCATGAGAGGGACCCGATTTCTTGCAGGCACTGTACTTCACATGGCATGACTTTCTGCTTGCACCCGCACTCCCACGCTCCTTGCTTACTCACAGCAACGGATCTAGTGATGCTTGTATTAAGAGTTTTCACAGGTATTTTTCCATGTTTCTCATATGCTGGCTTGTGGCAATTAAAAAGAAAAAAAGTCTTCTGTAATAGTTATTAAGGCAGGTAGGATGATTCTTCATCCAAGTAAAGATAGCTAATCTTTCTCAGAGTTACGGTATTTTCTCTGGTTGACAATGGAGTGTTGTATAGGAGGAGAACGAGATGGTGGTCCACGCTGGTCTCACCAGCTGATTGTCATCCTGGGCAGGGATTTAGATTTAATCTCATTAGAGCTATGTTAGTGGTTGCAAGTGAGAAATTTGTGAAATAGAAACAAATGGAGACATTTTAAATTATAAATTTTTTTTTAAAAAACCTTGGGATCGAAGACTTTTGCAAATGTGAGATTTTTATTTTTTTGCTTTTCCTACAGATCCATCAGGTTTTTATTTTTCACCATAACACTTCTCCTTCACTTGTACATGTACTTAAAATAATGCCTAAATGATTTATAATGTAGCTTTCAAAGACAAATAAAACTAAATACTTTTCCCTTTGAGATCACTGTTTGCCTTGTTTCTGTTTGTCATCCTCAAATCCCTACACTCTCTCTCTGCATCTTCGTTATAACCGTGACAATTGTATTTTTTTTAATATAGCTTCTTACATTTTTGTGACTTACTCAAAATAGGTTCAAAGCTACGTGGTTTAGTTACATTTAGTTGGACTACTGCAGTTATGAAGAAACTAGAACGAGTATTGTCTTAATTTGTATAACTAGAACATTTTAAAGTACTTTTTCCCACTCAGATAACTATATTCTATGAGAATCTAACAATTACATAGATTGAATTTTTAGTGTCATAGGTCAATAAATTCTTAAGCATTAATAAACCTATGATTTTCCTTTAAAAATGCTAATAAAGAACATTTAATTGGGATGGTCAAAAAACCTATGTAGTTCTAAGTATAATTTTGGCTAATTGTAAAATTTTACTTCATGAAACAATTCAAAAAGAAGTAATTTCACATATATTTATTGATTTTTACTTCTCACAATTCTAAGCAATACTTTATATGCCAAATTATACCAATTTTCCCATCATATCCTTTTTGTAAAAAGGTATAAGATAGTGTTTCCCTTTATGTTCCATAAGAATTGGCACTTATATTAAGTCAGCCTCTTGTAGAAATTCATGTACAGAAAATTTAAACTACATTTACATGGGTCATGGCTTCCCAGAAATGAAATAATCTGATTTTCCCATTTACAGAATGTATAAAAATAGTAAATGCTCACTATAATATGTAAATATACTTTATTTTAAATTATTATACATAATACTTATATATAACTAAAGATTACATGAAACAATATCATTCAACCACACCAGAAACAACCACTAGGAATATTTTACATATTTCCTTCCAGTCTGTGTGTGTGTGCGTGCATGTGTGTGTGCTAACTCACATGTATTGAATATAAATGTGATCATGTTTTATATTACAATTCTTTTCTTTTTTTTCAGTTACCATATTGTAAGCATTTTAATATGGGGATTATTTTTAGTGCTTGAAAAAGCTTATTATAACCTATATCATAACATGTTTAACTTTTCTCTTATTGACTATTCAAGTTTGTGTTGGGTTTTTTTCCACAATCAATTCATATAATGTGCATATTAGTACTTAAATCTTCATCTGCTGACATTTTAATGAATCCCAAAATTTAAGAAAAAAGCGATTGTAAGGTCAGAGTAAGAATTTGTGTAAGTATATATTACAAAACTTTTTTATAAATGTAGTACAACTTCCATTTACTATGGGCATTGATATATCAGTTATATGAAAGCAACACATCTTCATAAGCTACATCAAGAAAAATTATTTAGAAGGTGTTGTAGGATCTTACAACCTAAGAGTATCATTGTAAAGCAACATTATTTATTGGTTAGATAGAGGGTAAAGGGTTTAGGGTTTTCCAGAAGAGTTTATTCTTATCTTGCTCAGGTCGTGGTGTCGGATAATTGGGAATACTAACAAATGAACATGGTAGCTTGGAGGTGACGCTGAAGATCGTTTTGCGGGACAGGAGGGCTCAGGAACAGTGACAACTTCAAACCGCCAAGAGTAGCTGTGGCTGGTCGGGGATGACTCTCTGAATCACTGGGAGCTGGAGACAGCCAACCCTGGGGAGACCCTGTGGGACTTTGGGAGTAACCAGCAGGTCAGAGTGACTGAAAAGTGAGCCATCATGTTGAAGGACATAGGATGCTGGCCCTAACTCTTCTGGTCCCATGACATACTGCAAAAGTTGCTTTTTAAAAATAAGTTCTCATAGAACTTTGATACTTTCAAAACTTTGGTTTAAAACTTCCGTTTGCCTGAATTATAGACAATCGAGAGTTTTCAGCATTAGAAATACATGATTGTCATTTATTGTATGTTTGTCAAACACTATTTTCATTCTTAGAATTTTACATACTACAGATTTTACATCATTTTCATGGAAACATTCAAATTGTTTACCACATTAAGTAATCTATATAATTAGATGTATGTTTTCTTAGTTATGAGATTATTATGGTAATTTATTTTTATATCAGAAGTAGATATGGAATTTCCAGTTTTTACAATGAGATGTAATGGAAGGTTTTGGATTTTAATTTTTCTGGATTATTAGGAAGTCAAGACACTTAGTTTTCACCTTAGTACCAATGTAGACATTAGATACTTCAAAGTGAGTTACCCATTCTAGGAAATTATAAAGCCATTTGCAAGTAATAACATCAAAATCATGTTTAAATTATGGACATTTGGGTAGTTTTATAGTATTTTATTAAAATACTGTATCAGCTCTGGCTGGTGTGGCTTAGTGGATTGAGCATCAGCCAATGAAACAGAAAGGTCCCTGGTTCTATTCCTAGGCAAGGCACATGCCCAGGTTGTGGGCCAGTGTCCAGTAGGGGGCGAGGAAGAGGCAACCAGTCTGTTTCTCTCATACATTGGTGTTTCTCTCCCTATCTTTCTCCCTCCCTCCCTCCCCTCTCTTTAAGTATAAATAAATAAATTCTTTTAAAAAAAATACTGTATCAGGTGAAGGTCTTTAGATAATCAATTTTCATTACTGTGTAAATTGTAACTATAAATGTAAAATATAAGTTTATACCAATCAGACCATTCATGGAAAAATATCTATAAAACTATGGGCATAGTAAACTCACACCTTTCCCATGACTGGAACTAAATAAAGCTGTTAAATGTAAATATGTGTCGTATTTTAAGCAGAGTTGTATATTCGATATCTGAAAGAATGATAATATTGCTCGCAGAACTAAAAAATGACCAAGTTTAATACTGTGCTTAAGTACTTGACCTGACGCTGTCAGGGTTTCTAGGGATGTGTGGTCAGGCAGCTATGTCATCTCCTCCTGTCATGCTTGCTCTTTGTCATTTCCACCTCAGACCACACGATCGTAGTGCTTCTGAAGACCGCTTCCCCCCTCTCGTCTTTCTGTTGTGTCTTTTAACTGAATCCTTTCTTTGTTGCTCTTGTGCGGGTTTGTGATTCCTTAGTCAGGATCAGAACTGAAATATCATGCATTTGCACTTATGATACACACCCCTTTCCAGCAGAAGTTGGAATAGCTGCTGCTGCTGTCAGTGAGGCTCCCCATCAGTGGCTCTCCTGCTGGAAGCGACCCGAGGCCAGTACTTTAGCCATTCTCGCGAAGCCTGCCCTTGTGTGGGCGGAAGGCTTGCCACAGGACTGGGGGATCTTAGTTTCTACTGCTGCGCTTTGCAAGAAAGTTGCTTTGCCTGGGGGTGCATTTACCATCTTTGCAAGATGGTATGCAAGCAGCAGAGGGCAAGCCAGGCTGCAGTAGGTAAGGTCAAGGCAAATGAAATTTAAAAACTGGTATATGAAGTGCATTTGAAAACTCGGCAGAGTAAAATGGAAAGAGCAGAGAATTTGGAGCCAAAACCTGGGACTGAGTTTCCCACTTACTGTGTAATATTGGATAAGCCACTGAAGTTCAGTTTTCTCTCTTTTTTAAAATGGGGCCAACAAAATGGGGCCAAACCTTGCAGGTTTGTCATCAGATTTAAAAGGATTTTAGCATTTTGCTTAATTTACAATAACAATGAATGCCTTGTCAGTTCTTCTTAGTTTATAAAATGTAAATTGAAAGTTTTTTTCAACCAATGCAAGGTCTAGTAGGAACCATACCAACATGCATTATTGTTGTCCATCAAGGTAAATTTTCTCACAAACATAACATATTGGGTAATTTTAAAATATTTGTATATATTAAAGCTTGCGCTGAGTGAGATGGGCTTCTTGCACATTTGAAGTTTTTCTGGACTAAGTGTGTTAAAAGCGACCACGTTTTATAGTGTTGTTTTTTTAATGGATTGTTGTAAATCTGCTTACACCTCACAAGATAAACATTACTGGACTGTGGCCAAAGGACTTTCTAAAGACTGACACGCTCCCTTTCTCTGACAAATTATCCGTCCTGTTTTATCTTATTTTGGGATGGCTTATTCCTTGCAGTTGCTAAGACAGGAGAGTCCATGGTCATTTAAACAGATAATTAAGAGGACAATTTACTATTTATTGCCTTCAAAAAGTGTTGATTTTATTTGTTGTGGGTTAATGATGCTTTTATTGCCTTTGCTTACAGCTTCCAGTACTTTAAAGGTGAATCATTCCAACAGTTAAAATTATTTTCTCTAATATTTGATTGTTACAGATCTGTAACTAAAATCATAGGCTTTAAAATTTTTTTAAAAAACCCTTTTTGTAAATTTGCTGAAATATAAAACTCTAAGGAAATAATATATTAATTTTAAGAGTATGATTATTTGTTTGGAAAAATGCCAGCTGTAGCTAAGTTGTATCATTATTTTATGAGACATTTATTTGAATTAATGTGACATTATTTAAGAGAGTACCTTATAAAACTGTATATGGCTTGTCAATGAGAATACATTATAGTTTTTTAGTTTCTCTCTTCTTGGTATACTTTTGCAGGTGAGTTTCAGAGAAATTTGTTCTCTCAGTCCTTTGCTACTTTAGTGCCCTGCTCTGTGCCAGGCACTGTGTTAGGTGCTGAGCTACAGCATAATACGGTCAGACAGACAATTAGCACTGTGCTGGTAATGGTAAATGTTAATAACTGACTCCCTGGGGAGGCGGGGAGAAATTTCTAGTGTTTACTGATTTCTGTGGTATAAATATTCCCACCTAGACCATTTTCGAGCAACAGATGTGGTGTTACTAAACGTGATCTTGGGTAAAGGTACTAAGTACTACACAGTTATATAGTATGTTCAGAATACTGATAGAATAAAATGTAGTAAAATAACTTATAAAAACAAGAAGTTTTTAGTATTTATGACCTTTTAAAGGTAATTAATTTAAGGTTATAGAAGGTAATTTCAATAATGGCTGAAATTTAATGACCAATTTGAAAATTCCTTCAAATTTGATCATTGGCTTTCCAGAGCCACTAGAAGCTGCCTCAAGTACACTGCTAAGGGACAAAAAAAAAAAAAAGATATGTTAAAATGTGACAGGTTCTAGAGATTGCTGTGCATGTGTGCACACGTATTGCTTTAGAAAGGCTGGTCAATAGCGGTCATTCTAGGAAGTCGACGGGGAAACAGCCTTCAAATGGAGGCAAAGGAGACAGGTGCAGACAGGTGCAGACAGGTGCAGGAAGCAAAGCCCCCGGGGCAGAGCGTGGCAGGCAGAATGAAGCGCAGATGCGGACGTTCGGGGCAGGAGTGACGTGACACATTCCAGAATTATCAAGGAGGCCATCATGGCTGGGGCAGACCCCAAGTGTGGGGATTAGTTGAGTAGGTAGTGGGGTCAGTGTCTAATAGGGCCTTTCTCTCATGTAGGCCCTTGTAGGCCATTCCTAGGACTTGAGCTGTTTTCTGGGTGACTTAGGAAGATATTAGAAACTTTTGAACAAATAAATGACATGTTTTACATGTCCCAGTATTACCCTGGCTGCTGCGGGATCCTAAAGGACAAAGGCAGAGGTATGGAATGACTGTTGCAGTTATTCATTTGGTGATTGCTTGAAAGCACTGTAGCGATGGAGGTGGTGAGAAGCAAGCAAATCCTGGCTAGACTCGGAGAGCAAGTGGATTGAACTTGCGGACGCTGGGCGTGAGAACGAACAAGTTCACTCCAAGGCCTGTGCTTCCTGGGAGCTAAGTGGAGGAAGAGCTGCCAGTTTGGAAGGGAGACGCGGTTTTTTACAGGTTAAGTGTGAGGTACCCATGAGACACTTAAGATGCCTGTTAGACATATGTCGAGTGGGCATTTGGATTTAAGAATCCGGGTAGAAATTTGATTTGAAGATATAACTCTAAGAGTCCTCAGGAGACAAATGAGGTTACCGAGAGAATGGAGAAGAGCTCAGGGGCCGCCCGCACAGTGGGGAGGTAGGTAGGAGCCTGAGCCGTGCAGCCGGAGTGTTAAAGGAGAAACAGAAAGTGCATCGTGTCCGGACAGCAAGTGATGAGCATGGTTCAAGGAGAGAGTGATCTTTTATGTCTGATGCTGCAGGTTATAGGTCAGATGAGGTGAGAACTGAGACTTGGCCGTCAGACTTAGAACTCGAAGGTCACTGGCGATCGTGGTGCGAGCAGCTCTGCTGTGGCTGGTCGTGTTGAAGAGTGGGTTCGCGGCCTGCAAGCGGAGAGCCGTCGGAGGCATGGAGCGTGGAGGGCCCTCTCCATGATTTTTTATTAATGAGTTTATTTAAAATACAGCGCCTCTTTCATTCAGTGGGACCCACCATGCTCAGGAACACGTTTGCTGTCATCATCTGGGATTTGTACTCTCCTCCACGAAGAAGGAGCGTGTTCCGAGTCCTTCCCAGCTAAGTCGGGCCTCCATCCCTAAGTGCTGCTAAACACCATGTCTAGATCGTTTTGCATATTATCAATAAATAAATATAAATATGAGCTCCTGGAGCAAAGGTCCAGCCATGCTTGGCTTTGTGCTTTGCTTATAAGGGCATTTGTTGAGTACAATTTCTTCGTAATTTCAGTATAAAAGATGTTTTAGTACTTACTCTGTGTCATGCACACATCTGTCATGTTCTGAGTCTCTCCATTTGTCAGATGTCGCCTTCTAATTTCATTTCATCCTCATATGAATCTGTAAGTTAATACTTCAGGCAATTATGTTGAGAATTGTAAAGTACAATAGGAATATACAGAATAGATGATTTATTTCTTAACTCACTTTCCAGTAGACAACATGTTTAAACTGTAATAAGTTAGATCTGAAATCATCAAAAATGACCGCTCTAGGAGAGAATTCAACAGAGAAATCTGTCTCATGTAGAAAAATTCCTTCAAAGATAGTTGCCATTTATCTTTGCCAAATTTTATCTTTTGCATTTCTTACCCAACATAATACAATAATGAGCTCTCCTAGTGTTTGAATATAACTTGGTTACTTATAGTGAGATAGAAAGAGAAAAAATTAAAATTCAAAAAACTGTAAACTGTCACAAAAATATTTTGGTTAAAGTGAAAACCTTTCCTCTTATACTGTGTTAGGATATTAAGATGTAAATTAAGGAAATAGTCTTAAGTGTTATTTATAAAGCTGTCGCATTTAACCCATTAATTCTATTAAAAGGGACACATAGTTGTAAACCAGCATTATCTCTTAACTAGGAGCTTATCCACTACAAAATTCCTTTTATCTTTTCATTTGCCCCATAAGGCATATGTGCTATCATCTATTTTTAATGTTTTACAGCATATTTATAGGGTGAAATTATACATTTAAATCTACGGTATGTGTTTGGAAGCCATCTGTTAGAACTTACTGGAAAATAGAAACTTCCTTCATTAATGCGTTTCCTCATTTTGGGAACTTAAACATTTAATATAATCCTAACTCACAACTGAAAGAATGAGAAACATTATGAAAAATGGGATTTGAACTTTACTTCATTGTGTTTTGTCATATTTCAGGATTGTTCTGCTATAAAAATAAATATTTATGATTGACTAAGGCAGGAGAAAAATTGTGTCCAGATAATAGTAATTTAGTTTTTAAATTTGAGAGTATGTTACACAAATATTCATGATAGACATTTCTTCAGATATAGGAATAAGAAATTTATTTATTTGAAAACTCACTAAGCCAGTTAGAGAAGGTGAAGTAGAAGGTGGATTCAAAAATGAATACATCAGAGTCCCTGATTTCAAGGAAATTTAATAGAACTGCAAAATATGCATAATAATTTATAACCAAGGGATATGATGAGTCTCAAAAGAAGGGCATAGAATTTTTTACAAATTGATCACAATTTGTTTCAGTGTAATCAGTCAATTTATAGGTAATTGTCCCAAGAAAATTATTCTGCTCATCCTCCCTGACTTTTATCCCTTTAGAACTGAATCAGTATTATCAAATTTGTTCTCTTTTCTCAATTTTTCTTTCTTATTATCTAGGAAATGTTACCTCTTTTAAAAAGTATATGAAATCCCTTCTATCAGTTGTGGAAACATTTATAGATGACTTTTAACATTAAAATGTCCTCCCTCAAGAATGGCAAGTGCAAATATTTCATTGACGAACTGCAGCGATTTTCAACCAGTGGGCTGTGACAATTTTTAAAACATGCAATACCTGACTATTCAGTCAGGGACACCGACCTTTTTTCCCTTAGATTGTCAAATTAAAAAAATGACAACAGGCAACGACCATCAGTATGAATGAATCAAATTTGCATTTCTTTTTTTGTCACACCAGCAATATATTTTGTGGTGTCTCCAGAATATTAGCAATAAGTTTGAGTGTGGCGGAGGGAGGCCCCTCTGGTACAAGAACTCTGGGCGCCTCCTTCGCCATCGCTGTAACCTCTCCAGCAAAGGAAGGACAGGCAGACACAGAATATCCTATTGTAAACCAGCATTATCTCTTAACTAGGAGCTTATCCACTACAAAATCCATGTGGGCACATATTTCCAATCCATGCATGAGTTTTTGTAAGTGAGATACATGTGTGGAGATGTTGTATAGAAAGTGATGACAAAAATCCACCTGGGCCAGCAGATCTGCACTGTACGTAAAGTTAAGACTCTCACATCCCAGAAGTTTTCATTTGACACTCACTTTTCTTCTATGATTGGCATCCTTCCTGTATTTCTTCTCAATATTAAAGTAGGCTTTATGAGTGTAGAGGTGAAGTAGAGAAATTTTACTTGCTCTGTAATATAAAAGTCAAGTTGTTTAAAAAAACAATTCAGAAAGAGGTGTTTGGGTTTTAGTATCTATTCTAGACTTCAGAGAATTCTCTTTTTCATCTAAGAATGTTGTTTCCCAGGCATTTGGAAACATGAACTTGTTCTTTAGCTTTTCTTTCTTTCTGTTCTAAATAAAAACACAACAAACAGAAACAGCAAGTGAGCAATGTGCATCTATCTATAACAGAGTTACAGAAAACTGCAGAAGGGCGGTAACTGGGGTCTTAGAGTTGAGTAGGAGTTGACAGGCTTACATCATTTCTGGTTCTTTCCCAGCAATTTTTTGTATAAATAAGTTCTAAGGAGATACATGTTGATGTTTATGTGGTAAGATCTTATGATGTTTACATGTATTTTCACATGTTGCAGCTGAAAGAGAAAAAACTCTATGTACTAGGCTGGGTTCTCCTGAGAAACAGAACTAGGAGAGGGAGGGGGAGAGGAGAGGAGAGGTGGGGAAGGGAAGGGAGGGGAGGGGAAGGGAAGGACGAGAGAGGAGGAGAGAAGCAGGGAGTAGAGAGAAGAAAAAGAGGGGGGGGGAGAGAGAATAGAGAGTATGTGTGTAGATAGAGAGGATAGAAGTAGATTGAAATAAAAAGTTAGAGATTGAGTTTGAAATTGAGATAAATTGAGATGGCTTTATTTTAAGGAATCGGCTAGTGCAGTTATGGAAACTGTCAAGTCCAAAACCTACAGGGTGGGAGACCCAGGCAAAGCTGACGTTGCCATTTCAGTCTGCAGGCTGCCACAAGACCCTTTTCCTGCTTGGGGAAGGCCAATTTTGTGTTATACTCAGGCTTTCTGGTTGGGTGAGGCCCATCCGTGTTATGGAGGGTAATCTGCTTCACTCAAAGTCCACCAATTTAACTGTGAATCTCATCCAAAAACACTCTCACAGAAATATCCAGAATACTATTTGACCAAATATCTGGGCACCGTGGCCCAACCAAGGTGACATGTACTATTAACCGTCATACTTACATCTGTCCTATCTAGGTATCTATGCATAAAGAGAGAAAACAAACGTGGCAAAATGTCAACAGCAAATCTAGGAAAGGGCTATGCCTGTGTTTATAAGTCATTCTACTTCTCTGAGGTTTGAACCTTTTCAAACTAAAGGGTTGGAAGAGTGAGACACACAGGAACTGCTTCCGATTCCCACAATTTTCTCGTGATCTAGGCTTCCTGACACCTGTGGCATCTTGTGCCCCCAATTACGTCTCTAGCAGACAGAAGAGTTAAAGCGCCCCAGGTGTCTGTCTTAAATATCAACGCGAACAGGCGGCTTCCTTTCCTAAGCCGCGGCATGTCACCAAGAGCAACTTAAGTGTGTGACCCAGCAAAGAGTGATTCTGTTGCAACCCAGAAAAAGCCTGCACATCGAAACCCTTATTCTATCTTTTGCTTTCTTGGGCAGTTACTTGATGTACTTACCTTTACTTTTTCTTTTTTTGGAAAATGGAAGTAAGATCGCCCAGGACAGTGCATGATGTGCAGCAGAAGAATAACTGTGGACACGTAAACTATTAGGTTCTCTGTGGACACATGTAAGGCAGTGGCATGTGCACTCTGTTGGCCAGATGGCTGTCGTGGGCTATTTCATTTTAAAATAGAATCAACTTTTGTCCTTTCATTAGCCCGCCCTCAGCATCCTTTCTGCGGCATTCCAACTCCGGCAAGTCTTTCTGAGATTTCTGGGAGCAGCTGCTGATTTGGCACATAAAATAAAAGCAGCTGGAATCGCCGCAATACATACCGAATCGGTAACGTCTGTGAATTTTTATAAAATGTTCATATTCCTGAGAAATGTTCACCTGTTTTAATAGCAGTAACATCTCGCTGTGTTCGCGTCTCCCCGTTGGGTTCCCTGCCTGCGAGCCCCCTTTCCCTAGCCCGAAGTCTTAGTTTTCATGCACAAACTGCTGTTGTGTTCAGTCACGAGGAGCTTTTATGGGCACAACTGTAGATGAAGAGTGTCCTAAACGTCCCGCTCCCCCCATCACAGTCACCGCCTTTTCATCATTTTGGAGGTTTCCAGAGGAGTTTAGGGGGTTGTAATTTTAAAAAAATTAAAAGAGCAGGATACTTGACACAATGATCAGGGGAGTCTGCACGCCCTGCAGCACAGCTCCGTGCCCCTCGCCTGCAGGCGGCGGCTGCCCTGGAGCGGGCACAGCAGGTGCGACGCCTGCTCCGTGGGGCAGGCCCCAGGCGCGGCCTGCGCCTTCTGACCGTGCTGGGCCTCTGCCCGCTGGCTGCGGGAGAAGATTGTTGTACACGGAGGGGAAAGGAGAGGATGTTTTTTTTACTTCTTTCTGGATCCCGAGGATATTTGACCCAGTACAAAACTTGAGAAAAAGTTAAACGAGGATCCAGATTAATTAGATGGGAAATGAATGACTTCATACTTCCTTTTTCAACATAGATGTACCAGAATTTTAAATTATTATAGTGATACCCAAAATGCCTTGCACTTTTTCCATTATTCTGCAAAAAAAGGACATTTTTATTTTATCACTTCATTGATCACACAAGAACTGCAAGAAGTGGTAAATTACATAGAAAGCTAGATACAGATTGTTTATTCATTCAGGAAAAGAATTCTAAATGTGAACGCCTTACGTTATATGGAAGATGGAGCATATTTGCCATAGCATTTGCAATTTCTGTGCAGCAGAATACCTTGGATTTTTGTGTCTTGATCCTCCCGGACCAGCCTAAGTGCTGAGCAGCGGATGGCCCAGGCTCATAAGCAGCAGTAGTGGTGCCAGACTTGCTCTCTGAGGTTTGTGTGCTCCCTGGGACAGCCACAGAAACCACCTGATCGTTTCGTCCTATCACCATTATTGAGTTTTAAATTAGCTGTCTTTGCTGATAAAGAAAAAAACTAAATGATCAATTAATTTCTAGTGTTTTTATTCTAGTGCCTTAGATTAAAAAGTAAAACCTATAAATTCTAAAAATAGGAATCAAAACACAACACATTCCCTTTTCCCCATTCTTCTCCCTTGTCCTATCTCAGAGGCAGTCACTGTTGTGGGTGTTTTTGTTTCTTTGTTTTGTTTTACCGTAAGTTAGTTTTGTGCGTTCTAGAACTTCAGGTAAATGGAATCACATAGTATGTTCTTTATCAGCTTACCGTAATGTTTTTTGAGGTTTATTTGCGGTGTTATAAATTGCCCTTTTTATTGCTGTGTAGTGTGCCACTGTCTGAATAGTACAAGTTTTCTCTGGACGTGCTTTGATTTTCTTAAGTAAATAACTGGGAAGGGAATTGTTGGGTCCCGTAGATGTGTGATGCCGTAGAAGAAGCTACCAGCTATTTTTCTTCAGTAATTAGAGCATTTTACATTTCCACCAACGATGTCTGAGAGTCCCTTTTCTGTACATTCTCACCAACATTGTATGTTATGTGCCTTTTTAATTTTAGTCATTGTTGTGGATACACACTGCATGACTTTTTAATAAGTATATTTTTAAGAGTTATAAGGTTAATTGGAATGCTATCAATTATTCTTCACATGGTACGTTTACATATTTTGGGGGTTTTTTTGGTTTTTTTAAATTTTTTTATTGTTCAAGTATAGTTGTCTCCATTTTCCCGCCACCACTTCCCCCCCCACCCTCAACTCTCCCCCTTTGGCTTTGTCCATGGGTCCTTTATACACATTCCTTGACAGCCCTTCCACTTCTTCCCCCAGTTATTCCCCTCACCTCTCCCCTCTGGTTACTGTCAGTTTGTTTTTTATTTCAATGTAGGTGTTTTTCAGACTTGCACAGATATTTTTGTTAATTAGTTTGGAGAAATTTTTCACTTAAAGGTAATAGACAATGAGTAGGATGAAAGATAAGAAGGCAGTCCTGAAGCTTTATCACATTTAATGTGGAAACATGGATTTAATAGGGTTTGTTCGTTAGTTCAATCACTTACTTATTGACTCCCTCATTCATAAACACTTTTGTATTGTGATCGTCTAACAGCGCTGTTCAGTGGAACTTTCTGTCTTGATGGACTTGGTCCTTCCACGCTACTCACTATAGTAGCCACTAACAGTACGTGGCTGTTGAGCATGTACAATGTGGCTCAAGATACTGAATAAAGGATTTTAAAACTTACTTTGGTTTAATTTTCGCTAGTGGCTACTCTAGTGGATAGTGCATCTCTAAATAAATACATTCAGGTGGTATCTGTTCTTGTATTATATTGTAAAATAAGGACAATGCCCTTCTCATTTCCTAGGAAGTGTAAACCTGGCTGTAACCGCTGCCTTTAATGTCACTGAAGTTTTTAATATTAGGAATTTTATTTTTTAAATTATTTTAAATTTAAGTTTATACTGAGATAATTGATTCATATGCGGTTGTAAGAATTAATAAACATCCTGAATGCCCTTTATCCACTTTTCCCAAGTTATAACATTTCGCAAAACTGTATTACAGGATCACAATCAGAAGATCAATATAGATACAATCAAACCCCAAATTCCCAGTATTGTCAAATTATATTTGTGTGTACTTGACCTAATGCTTAGGTTATTTAGAATAATATCTACCTGAAAATACTCACCCTACTGGCTAGTTGTTTCTATGCATAAAATGAAATGAGCAGCTGATTTGGACCCCCTTCTATTTATGATGTTAGAAACTCATATGTTCCATTTATGTTATAGGCACATGTGTTTTTTTAATTGGTTGGATCATTACTGAGCAGATTGAAGTCATAAAGATAATGAATCATTAAAGTCAATCCAGTTTTCTTAAGAATGAAGTCATTTGGTTTCAATGATTATGTGATTATGAAAGGTATAATGTTTTCAGTATGAACAAAGAAAACAAATAAAAGATTCTAATTAGACAGTGTTCTCTTTTACTATTAAATATAATGGAATAAAATAAAATATTGCTTGTTTGTTTTTTCCAATCTAGAATCTCTTATAGATCTTACAGAATAACTGTGATTACGGCTTTTTGGGTTAATTTCCAGAAATGTAGTAACATCTTAAGATGCTGAAGCACCAGTAAGTAAGTTGGCAGTAAAAATACCACTTTCATCCTGCAAAATAATCTTTTAAAATAATAGGTGTTTGTTTAAATAAATTCTTAAAGGGGGACACAAGGCCGGTAAGATGTTCTATGGCCTTCCTAAGCTCATTCTAAGATCCGCCCAGCCCGGCCTTGGTGACCCAACCCCATTCTTATTTTTTTTTAATTAGCTCATATTAAGAATCTCTCTGCTTTAAGTGGCGTACTAACTTGAACAAAATTAAGCTATGCTTTGTGTGCTTGCCGTATTTCTGGATGGAAATGGGGTTGATTCTGGAATGAAACATACAACTTTTCTGGCCCTTAATGTGGCTGCAGTGCCTGTGTGTCCTGAGTCCCGTGGAGCTGGGAAGAGGCCTGGGAAGGCAGGACAGCCTCAGGATGTGCCTTCTGCTGCTGGGCTAGTGCCTCTGCAAGGGGCGGGGGGGCGGAGGCGATGGCAGTAGCAGTGAAGATGAATTAGTCAATAAGAACTATTTCTTATCCTTGTTGAGCTTAGGTTCTCCTGGAGGCACGAACCTATTGTTGGGCATAGCCTTACAAGAGGGGCAGTATTTCTGACAGCCAAGCGCAGCAGGAGTAGGCATTCTAGATGGAACAGCTGACAGGGACAATGGCCCAGAGACCAGAAATACCAGACGCGTCTGTGTGCTTCCTTTCTGCAGTAGAGGGTATATGTCGGGAATTAGAGTGAGGAAGAGAAAAAATTAGGTACTTCAGCCGGAGCCTGATTGTGAGGGACAGTTCTCACTCAGGCTATGTGGCTCCTGGACATTTTTCAGGACAATGCTTATTTTCATACTGAAATGTACTTTTTAATTCATCCAGTTTTCGTTATTCTTCTACAGAGTCTCTTCTCTTAATGTCAGCATTATCTTAAATATTAATTGGGTTCCAGAAAAGATGATCTTACAATATATCTTATTTAAAAAAGAATTTTTTTTGTTGTTGTTGGAAGGTCTGAAATCAGGTAGAATTTCATGATCCTTCCTCTCTTTTATCTCTTGTAGTTTTCATTTTTGTGGATATATTTAAGTAAATTTTTAACTATTTCATAATTTTGTCAGTATTATGAAACTTTATTTTTATTGTCTTTTGATTAATGATGTTACAAAGCAACATTTTTTTAATGTAATCAAGGAACTCTAAAAGGAATTCTTGACTTGAATGAAGGTACAGGTGCCAAACTATGAGATTGAGATTTAGGTTATCCACAGTTGAGGTGCTTGCATTAAGTTACAGTAGAACACAGGATGAAGGGCTATTGTGGGAGGGAGTAAGTAACGATGTGGTTAAACTATTCCCAGACAATTTAAATACTGTGCTGTCAAAAGTAGCAATGTACCAGTTGTCTGTATATGGAAATAAATAGTTATATGTATAATATTGGATGAAATTACCCAGAATTCACTTAAAATATAGGATGGCACTACCATGCAGGATGTGTCCTAATGTATGACAAGTAACCAGAGATTCATACTGAGTGCTGATCATGTCCCTAGTACTGTGCCAACATTTGTCTCAGTGAATCATCAAAACTATAAAGTAGCTACTGTCTCCCTTTTACAGGTGAGAAAACAGTGGCTTTCAGACAGTACATATTTAATTCAAGGTCGCACATTGCTAACTGGGACACTTTCGCTTGAACCTAGTTCTGTTTGCCGGTGGAGGTGGTGCTCATATCCATCAGCAATTTCACTGGATCAGTTTTTGAAACAATGCGTAGGTGCCTAGGAGGACACCCAGCAGGGCTGCATCTCCCCTTTGCGGGGAGGTACACGGAGAACAGGGCCTTTGAGGACCAGAGGTACCCTCAGTGACTGAGGGCGGGCCCTGGTCCCACAGAGGGTTTTGTTCTGATGCAGAGACCAGGTTAGGGGCAGCCAGCGAGCCAGCGTCATGTGTGGGTAGTAGGCTTTCGGAGTCATTCCTTCTGGAAGATCTGCAATGATGGTGTCTAACACGTAGACCACCAGAGGGACCTCCTCCCTCTGAGCAAGTCCTGCGTCGAGTGTGACTCTTCCTCCTCTCCTGGCCCCTCAGATGTGCTGAGTGCTTGGGCCAGACTCTCAGCGGTTTATGACAGGCCCAGAAAGCCCTCATGTGGAACACAGACTCCTGAGTAAAGATCAGTACCAGCTGTGATTGTAAGAAAGGAACTTAAAACGTCAGCATTTTAGGTGAACGTGTATTTTTAAGGCACTTTCGGTCAGTAAGGAATTGGAGGAGGAAGCAACATGCAGGCACTGAAGGAACCCTAGCCCAGGTAAGCCCCACCTGTGGGACGGCAAAGTCCACGTCTAGGACTTCCTGATCGATCTTCCTCTAGATCCGCAAAATGTTCCCAGCATGGGCTGATGAGATACCCTCTTACCCAGTGGGTTCTGATATTGAGTTTTGCCTGAAGACAGCTACAACAAAATCACTTCTCTGCACATGCCCAAGTGAGGAGTTTGAGCTGATGAATGAGTGGTTATGAATGAATTCTTTTTTTTTCCAGGGAAGGGTTTATATTTAGTTCAATCTTCCTTACAGTCAATGTTCTGATATTATTCATATTCTATATTATCCATAATATAACATCCATAATATAACATCCATGTAATATATGGACATAATGCATATGTCCATACACATAATACAATATGTTATGGATGGATATGTGTATACATACACATATATTTTTTGTATTTGCCAGAGAAAGTTATAACTTTTTTTCATTAAGATGGTTAAGTTAAATAAAAAACAGAAAAGTGCTTGCCATGAGTTCTGATGCTCCTATTTTAAGATTTTTCCATGGTCTTTAACCATGGAGTTAATTGTTATCCTGTGTCACATCCTGCATTCTTCCAAAAGCTCTAAATCAGTACACGTTTTTGTGTTCTGTTCAGCTATGACTCAGTATCATCTCTGCATCCCCCTTACCTATCATAGCCCTGGAATCTAGAAGTCAGTGAGTACCTTTGAATTGCTTGTTTGGCAGAGTCATATAAAAGAGATGCATTCTAAAAGGTTATCTCTCAAATTCTATTTTCCTATAGACGTTAACCTGTCGTATCACAGTCATGGCTGGCTTCGCTGACCAGTCAGCGCCTGGCCACAGCCCTGAGAAGCCACAGACCTCTGAAGCCGGGACCCGCTCAGGGGCCCGGCTGTTTGACTTATTTGAAGGGCCTTGTTACAGTTCTCTGTGTCCTGATCCTTACCCTCATTCAGACCACAGTCTGAGGGAAACCTCTTGCCCTGGCCACCAACCTGGAATGTATTACTTTGGACTGTGACAGTGGCTGGACAGGGAACGGGGGAACTAGAATGATTTTCTGTGTCGTTCTTCACTTTCCAACTTTATGAATCAGCGTAACTAATGTCTAAAATTTTAGAATTTTCTTTTCATATCATAGCCCTTTTAAAACTGTGTTGTGTATCATAATAAGGGTTTTGGCAGTATTCACATTGACATTTTATAGTGATCTTCTATGACCATGTAAAGCATCAGATGTTTAATGGGTACTAATACATGCCAGACAGTATCTTGTTAAGAAACCATGAGAGGTAAGTCTAGAACTGAAATGACAGTTTCTTCACGAACATCAGAATGACAGCTGATTCTCATGAATAAAGTGGTTCATCCACTCTGTGCTATGAAGGGCATCCAGAAGTAGTGATAATAGAGTATAATAAAGACCAAGAAAAGGAAACTTAGAAAAATAGCAATGTAATAGGAGAGTATATTAAATTAAGGTTACTTTAATTAGAGAAAATAAATACATTACTAAAAATGTAGTAATACTTTGTAGTAATTACTACAAAGTAAAGTTAGGACTAGCAATGTTACTGTAGTATTTCTTCAATGGGAAGGTCAATGTTTTGAAAAAGAAATTAAAAAAAAACTAAACATCACTTATAATAGACTAAAAAGGTCAAAGAAAAAAGAAGGCAAGTGTAATCATTTCACTTTACATAAAAATAGATGAGAACTGAATAAAGTGCCATGCTTGCAGATAAGAATGGTTTTTATTGACTGTTCAGTAGCATACTGAAATATTGATAATAATAAGGAAATATATAAATGTTTTGTCAAACTTCAAAAGTAATATTAATAAAAAGAATACATATAAAAATAGTGTGAAAAGCAGTCCTCTTAAGATTTCATCTCCTAAAACATAAGCACAGATACATTTTGGAAAACAGTATGTCAGAAGGCTAAATTTGGAATATTGTCCATATTCTTTTCCTTATAGTACAGCAAACTTGAATTTTTTTATTTTTTAAAGATTTTATTTATTTCTTTTTAGTGATGGTAAGGAAGAGAGAGAGGAAGAGAAACATCAGTGTGTTGTCTCTTGAGCACCCCCTACTGGGGACCTGGCCCGCAACCCAGGCATGTGCCCTGACTGGGAATCAAACTGGCAACCTTTTGGTTTGCAGGCCGGCACTCAGTCCACTGGGCCACACCAGCCAGGGTGCAAACCTGAAATTCTTGACATGAAGAGTCAAGTACTAAAAACCTTTTTAGAATTATTAGAAAACAATTCTAAGTCATAATCTGGTTATAGGCTTGTAACTAACAAGGGAATTAAAATTTTGGAAATATAACCAGAATGGAAAAGAGTATTTTGGGGGTCTTTAAATAATCTGGATCCTTTATTTTAATTAACAAAAAGCATAAGAATAGATGTCAATCTAGAAAGCTGATTTGTTTTACATACCATCTTGCAATAAAAATGTTAATAAGATTTTTAAGTAGACAAGTGCTAAAGTCAAGTTTGTATATGAAGTTGATGAAGGGAAATAAATAACAGAGACGAAAAAAATCATTGTATTGCTCAATAGGCATTGAGCCAACCACATTTTTTAAAAAATGTTTAGGAAATATATCAAAATGTACAGAATGTCAACAGAAGTGTATAATACACATTCGTCACCAAGATTTAACAATTGTTGACTGTTGTATTTATATCATCTTACTTTTTGGCTATAAGAATTAAGGTGTCATTACAGATATAATGGTTTTGAATCTCTAAATATTTCAGTACTCATATCTTAAGCAGTTTTTCCATATAATATCCTACTAATACCTAATAAAATGATCAATTATTGCATACCCACTTCATATTTAAATTACCCTTGGTCATCTGAAAAATGCCTTTTTCTATGGCAGACTTGTTCAACCCAGGATCCAATCAAGAACCATACATTGCATTAGGTTTTTATGTCTTGTAAGCTTCTCTGAGTATACTTGTTCCCCTACCCTGCTCTCATTTCTTTTTGTGTGCACTGACTTGTTAAAGAATGGGACATATTTTAAATCAGCAATTTTTTTTCTTTTCACCAAGCATTCCTCTAGCAGTAAAGTTATTTATCCACACTAGACTCTTATGCCAGAAGCCTAGTATATTAAGTAGGAGGCACGAATGGATCAAATGGAGCCATCTGCTCTGATTTACACAGGGCTGACAGACATGTCCCCAAGACATCCCATCCTTAGTCCCAGCCATCTTCCTGGTAGAACCCCCTGGTTTGGCACAATTTGAAATGTCCCATTTTAAATCATGGATGCTTGATACTGAAAGACAGAGTAGAAAAAAAGAAAGGAGCAGACAGAGTGAACAGAGAGAAAAGGAACGTAGCTGGGCAGGATTCAAATCTCCCCGCCTCTCGTGTTCTCCAGGGCACTTGGCAGGTGCCCAGGAACTGCGCTGCATGAACGGGTGAGGACAAGTTGACTGAGGGGCCACTTGTTGGCATTTATCTCACAAGCCAGCCTCTTCCTGAGTATCCCTGTTAGAATGACAGCTCCACATGGGCAGTGCCTAGAACAATGTGTGGCACTTGAGCATGCTCAATCAATGTTGGCTTGATAAATCTGTGAATGAAGTGTGAATGAACTCACAGTTACAGGGCTTCAGTTTTTAGTCAGGCTTTGTGATGCCCACATCATTAATGAGATATTTGTGCATTACTAGGTCCTTATAAGGTAGAAACTATTGTCACCATCTTATATATAAGCAAACTGAACTACAGAGAAGGGTGAATTTGCCTAAAATTACTCAAACCAAAGCCTGGGAAACTCTAAATTCATATTATTGGCTATAGTGGAACTTGAAATAGCCAGGAGAGCCAAATTTTAATTTTAGCTTTTCTACATGCTGTTTACAGACCATTTCATTTTATGGGAATTATTATTTTTTTTGTTTTCTGTTCTGTAATCCCTTTATGAAAAATGTAGTTAATTACATTTTCACTGATCAATTATAAAGATAAATTTAATATAAGTAAGCAAAAGTGTTGTAGAAAAAACTCAAGGTCTATCCTGAAGTGTTATCTACTATCTACTCAAATGTTTTGCTTGCAGTTGTCATTTTTTAGCTTCTTGTCTGACATTAGTAACTTCTGAGTGGCGCACGCCATTTTGTGCATGCTATGTTTTTATGGGACTGTGTAGCCAAAACCATGGTATACCAAAACTTTTCTAGGAATTACTATGTCTAAGTAATATTTATAATATACACCCAAGACACTACGTGAAATATTTTGTACCAGAACTTAGCTGAATATAATAGTGAACTAAAATGAAAATAAAATGGTACCTGATCATTTCATCACATAGTTTTCTTTTTAATGGTATTCTCCTTAATGGAATTTGAATTTTTTAAAGTATAGTAATTTTATAGGAAAACTTTGACAGTTTAAGTTGGCAATTCCAAATCAGCCCTCTCATTGTGTGCACTAAAGTGTTCTTCCAAAAATAAATGAGTAGGCTCGCATTGTGTTTTAAACATCAAGCTAATTTTGGTTAATTATATAAATCTGAAAGCCATGGGCAAGGCAGCAATCCAGTTTTACTAGATGATGATCAGTGGAATTGTAAGACAGCCTGCTGAATGATGCACATCAGGCTAATAACCTGAACGCATTGTGTCCAGAAGGACAGCGCCTGGCAGGGCATCAGATAGGAAGGCTTCCCAGTGCTTAATAAGGGGCTTGTGAGAGCTTGCAAAAGAGGGTACAAAGTTAGAAACAGTAGTAATGTCTCTGATCGGAATTCAAAAACATCAGAGGGGAAAAAAATGGTTGCCAGGCACAGCTAGTAATTCTTTGGTAGATAATGGGGAGCTAGGGCGAGCAGCCTCGGGGCCGTCCCTTCCTTGCTCCTTATCTCCAGTTTTTGTGTAATGAAATGAGAGTGCTACATTATGCGGGGCTTTCATTTAAATGTGTTGAAATTAGCATTCTGCCACAAGCCAACAGGAAATACAGATGCAGAATAAGAATGGGGTGCAGGCAGGAGAGTTCAGAGCACTTGACTCTCTAGCAACTGGCACTCAGAAAAGAGTCATGGCTCCCTCCGTACGTGGTTGCAAAGTAACAAGGGGCAGGAATTGCACGGCGCTCTCTTTGCTGTAACTGAGTTCAATGGGTGGATTTATGTTGACATATATCAAGTAAGAGGTTGGATTTATTAAAATGCTTTTCTGGTATGATGGAGATTTCTTTAACCCTCTTTAGCCATCAGACTGATTCCATCTGATGCCAAGGAAAGGCTGTATGCACCTATTGAGAGAGCATCTTTGCACTTGACAATTGCTTAATTTCCTTTTCTTGACTTAAAGATCTATGGTTGTTTCTTGGATTTAATTCAGGAAAAGGGTATATCTCCTTCATCCAGATTCCATTGGATGGGCCAAGAATGACCATTCTGGCTATTTTATTTCATGAAATTACAGATGTGACAGAACTTTCTTTCAGTGACCATATATGGTCATTGTGAAGATCCGCTTCATTATTTGTAGAAATGAGTCACAGAGAATTTCTATTGCTGTAGCATCTAAACAATTCATTGATATAATCAGACTATTTTCCTCAGTGTGGTACAATCTGATTTTTACTGACCTTTACATTCATGAGCACTTGAATGAAAAGACCCCAGAAGACAGCAGGGACAGATTTAAAAGCCATTCACAGTAGCTGGGGTTTTTAAAAAAGTTGTTTCTAGTTTGCTCTGATACAATTATCAACTGGCTTTATAATGTTCTAATATCTTAGCAATTCAGGATATCCCAAGAAAATTATATTCATCTTCACTGTGGTCTTTTATGGAGTTTAAGCAGCTGATAGAAATTTAAGTAGCAGAATTATTTGTCCTACACACCCAGGCTTGTCTTTAATGATGTTTTAGATAAAGCAAAAAACAATTCCAATTATTCCTATTTAACATATTGCTTCTCAACTCTCCTAGCCCTGTGTTAATTATGAAACATATGATATATGAAATTTCATTTGTTTTTAATATTTTATAACACACATTGTAAAACCATCCTTCGAATTACGCTAACATGTTATTGTTTATCCTCTAGAATAAATTAAGTGAAAGATAAATGTACTTTATAACATGCACAAGTGTTTAATAGATTCACAGAAATTATACAAGGAATCATCATAATAGCCTGTTGGACTGTGGCTGAAGTTGCCTTGTAGTATCCCCCGTGGAAAGGACAGTCAGGCCGCTGTCATGCACGCACAGAGTTTTCTTATTTCAGAAATTGAAGTGCGACCCCCTGTAGCCTCTTTGATAAACCAGGCTTCTTGCTTCTCTTATTGGCACCCGTAGAACCTGCCCAACCTCAGCCTCATTCTTCAGGAGAGTCGCTTTTTCTGCCTTCCTGGGTACAAGCAACAAATTAGAAAGCCCCAAGCAATTCGTAATGCATTAATTCCATGATAAAGGCTGCCACCAGGGGGAAAATCACTTTGTTCTTGGGGCAGAAAACATTCTGGGCCCTGGGCTCCTCTGAGTCCCGGGTTCACTTTTTCAGTGTGACATATACCCATGCAACGTTAGGGTCGGGCCCTCAGAGCTACGCCTCACACCAGAGAGCCAGACGCTGGAAATGAGCCACATGTTGTATAATCCAGAGAGACAGACAGTTGGCCTTTGGCTAGCCTGGGTTCCAGCCTGCTTCTGCCAGCTCCCCGTTCTGTACCCAGGAGGTAGTTATATTTTGCTTTTTTTGGGCCTGAGTTTCTCATCTGTAAAATGAGAACAATTACCTATAGTAGGAAGACTTGTTTGTAGCATCGAATAGGAGAATACATGTAAACCTCTAGCGCCCCCCGCTCTCCCAGTGCTGTTAGGTTCAGCACATGCTGATTTCCTTCCTAGTCCCCTTGAAGGTCAAAAGGTTTGGACAGTGGCCTGGGATTGCAGTGCTGTGGGCCAGTGTGCCATCTGATGGCAGACAGCACTAACTGGAGCTCTGCTTGTCAGTATGAAATGAAGCTTGGCTCACAAGACACAAAGTCATGGGTCTTTTCACCTTCCTTGTTGGTCAGAAGACTCTTAACAGTAAAATTCATAAACAACAAGATGAACCAGCAGGAATCCTTTTAGTAAATAATTTGAATGTATTTATTCACTTACCTGATCTATTACAGAAAGAAAGCAAGCTATTATTTCTCTAAGTCAGCGATTTTCAACTTTTTCATCTCATAGCACACATAAACTAATTACTAAAATTCTGCAGCACACTAAAAAAATGGATTTTTTGCCGATCTGACAAAAAAATAGGTATATTTGTAATTCATACACAATGGACAGCGATTATTGTATTGGCTGTTGTCATATTTTTATTTGACAATCTAAGGGAAAAGAGGTCAGTACCCCTGACTAAATAGTCAGGCATTGCTTGTTTTAAAAATTCTTACGGTGCACTAGTGCTCTAAATAAAAGTAGGATCCTGAGGAAAAACTAACTGATGGTGGAGGTTATTTTTAAGATACTTCAACCAATGCATTTTTATTTCTAGCATATTAATAGTTAACTGTAATTTATCAAAGACAAACTATTTCACTAGCCACAACTGAATTCTGAATCACACATAAATTGCTCTTGAATATAGTTTGGTTAAAATTACCTCAGAGACTCATCATGAAAAAGTTATTAAAAGTCAATACCATAATCCAGAAGAGTAAACCAACCTTTCAGGATGTTTTTCTTTAAACCTATACTTATTTTTGGAAAAGAAATAAAATTTAATCTGTTAGAATTAGATCAGTTAGATTTCAGTTAAGACCAGCAAAAAGATGAATTGAAGAAAGAGAGGAGAAAATAAAAGGAAATCTATTCTCTCTTAAGGCATTTAACCTGATATTAAATATAATTTTATGCAGTGTATTCCAATTAGCCTAAATATGGTCTGTTTAAACATTTTTACATTGGCTTTGTGATCTTGAATGAAAACAGCACAGAGGCGCGCACACACACATACAGACCACTGGCCACTGTCCAGACCCCACTCTGCCATGAGTTATCTGTGAGAACTCAGACGCGTTCACTCATGTGTTTACGTCAGCAAACATGCATTGAGTGTTAATGTATGTCAGATCTTTTGCTGGGGACCCAACAATTAGTAGGTCAGCCCAGTGCTCTCAGGGAGTTGAAAGAGTTATGGGGAATACATATGTGTGCAAAGAAAACCCAGAGGAATAAATATTAGTAGAGGTTTGTCCACACTGAGCCCTCCTCAGGGCTCCCTCAGTGCCCCATCCCTTCACTGTGACACTGTCCCGTTCTTCTTCACAGCCTTGTCTCTCACAAGGTGTAAGGTACATGGTGGAAGGTCAGTGAAGTATTTCCTCCATGAATTTAAGTGGCATGGGAACACCTGAGAAGTAGTCATTAACACACATGGGTAGAGATGGGCTGGTAACCTGTCCCTGGCCTCAGTTGTCTCGTGGCATGAAGGGATCTGTGTCCTTTTGAATTTCTGTGGTTCCCACTATTAAAAATTGCATAATGATTTACCAGAAACTGATGTAATCAAATATGAATTAATGAACTAAGTCATTTGTTGTCTAGGCAGCAGTTAGCAATTAACCAAGAATTGAATTATAAGTCGCTGTGTTTTATTGTATAGGTTGCATAATTAGCATTTTTCTTGTATTCTGAAAATGGAGAGAGAAATTTTAAGCACCTTTTGCTGGTTGAGTTACAAAAAGAGGTAGAGAAGGACCTGAATGTATGACTGTAAATGCAGTGCAGCTAAAAACAATCATCTGAATTTGAAGTCATTAATACTTTTTCAGTTTCTTGATAGTCATTCAAGATTCTTGAAACACTCACAGTGGGAGGGCACTGGGAGCCACTGGGGCCATTGCCACCCTTGTTGTCCCCTGCTCAGTGGCTTTTATTTTATTTATTTTACAAAATAGCCCTGACATAAAGGGAACACTATTTATAAATTCTCAATATTGTAAACTTGGTAACAGTTATTTAAAAGTTTAATATTTTTTTGATAAACCTCATCAATTTGCAATGTTGTAATTTGCATGGAAATTAGTTTTCTGATCTCTGCAGTTGTGTAACCTGACCGTACACTTAAACAAGGTTATTTTAATGTTTATTTACTTAGTTATTTTCTTCACATGCTGCTTCTTATCTTCAAAATAACACAATTATTCTGATTGTTTACTTCTTTCAAGTGCTTGTATGTTTGCACTTGCAGCACATAGACTATTTAAAATAATTTTTTCTTCTCCTTTGCTAGGTATGCTTTTTTCCCCACAACTCTTGTTTTCTTTCTTTTGCTTCAAAACTTCTCACTTCACTGCTTTCTGTCCCCCACAGTTCTTCACTCTTGTTCTCCTTTTTTTCCCTCAGCTTTGAAATCCTGCTCTTCCTACTAATGGCATGTTTCACTCATGTTTATCTTCTATCTGTAGGAAAATGTAAATAAAAATATACGGTAATAACCAAAAGTGTGTAAATATACAGAAAGTGCTCATTTTTTCAATGAGGAAAGGACACAGAAGTTATATAGAACCATAGAAGTGCTTAATAATGTTTGAATAGGTTACAGCTTCTGTTCCAATTAAAGATAATTAACTACAGTTCAAACAGTTACCCTGTATTTGCATATGACCACAGGCACTAGTTGGATGGAGGAAAATAAAAAAAATGCTTTCCCTTCTCTTTCACCCACTTTTTCCCAGGGGTAACTGGCTGGTGCGCAGTCGGTCTTCTCTGCTTTTGGGGTTGTAATTAAACAAGGGGAGAAGAGAAAACACAGAGGGGCGATCAGAGCCCTGACAGCTTGAACTTAGGGGCCTGGAGAACAAAAAATAACGAAGTGCCACCAGGAGATGAAGGCAGGGACAGACTCTGAGTGGAGTCTCAAGGAAATGGTTTTGGCAGGTGCCCGCAGCTCCAGCCCAAGGACACGGGTCACCTGGGGTTCCCATGGCTCCTCTTCCTTGCATTTCCCAACTGCTCCCCGCCCCTCCTCTCAAACGGATTTTAACGGTAAAAATCTAGCATCAAAGAAACGTTAATGTACAGAAGACTCTGTTTCTCTTACCTTAATGTGGGTTTACCAGAAAAAAAAAATGTACCTATGTATACTGTGAAACAGAATTGATTATATTATTTGATATACTACACCAGGTGAGGGCCCCCTCTTGTTATTTCTGAGCACCCCAGGTTTTTCTTTTATATAATTTGATATGTTTTTTGGTGGTGTTCATAACTTTCTTTCTAGCTAATCCTCCAGATGAACAGATAACTGTATTTGTGAACTGAAAAAATTGCAGTCATTTTTTTGTCCAGGGAAATAGGATCATATTAACTATGATAGTAGTTAGCAGAAAATGCACTTCAGAAAAACTGTGAGGATACATAATGCTTTAAAATTTCTTTGAACAGTTGTTGAAAACTAGATTTAGTCTCCCATAGGAACTCATCGAAATTCTGTTAAAGGATAAGTTTATCTACTATTATTAAGTTTTCACATTTCCCAGTGTAAACAGATTATTTTAAGGGAAAAGTAAGATAAAATTACTATTTTACAGAGTGTGGTAAGGAATGAATGCAGTGCTTGATTTGATTCAAGTTAAATTCTTACTTAGTCCTACATGGAGGATGATAAGGTGCATTATATGTGTATATATAAACCTGTCAACACATACATTGCTGTTTTGTAGAGACTCTGAATTGATACTCTGAGCTAGAAGATAGGGCTTGGCTTTGCTTATATTTTGTTTTTGAATTATTAGTCATGATTGATAGTCATAGCACTTCCAATAACAGGAAGAAAAGGGATTAAAGGTTGTGCTCATTTAAGACTGCTCTCCACCAGGTTTTGGCCTAATATAATCATTTGTTATTTTGCTTTAGACTAACAATTTTGAAATTTTTTCATCAACATCTTAGGGTGAAATATAGCTATTTCACAAGCCAAGAAATCAGTCTTGATGGTTTTTTTTTCCCCCATTGATTCTACTTGGGTTCAAAATCCAAGATTGACTTGGGAGCCAGAGTGTAAAAAAAAAAAAAATAATTGAGTAGTCCTCATTTTAAAGAATGCATACTTTGTCTCTCTACATAGTAGTATGACACATAGTGCTCTCCATATGTTATGTTTGTGTGTATACATGTGTTTTAAGTTTTAAAATTCAGTGACTTTTTCACCAGATAAAATTTCTTAGGGAGGTATTTCTTGCCAAAGTCATAAGAAAAACTAAGCTTTCTTGAAGGGTGAAGGGTTTGGGATGTCGTAGGGGAGAAGACCAGGTGTTATGCAACCCTTTTAACTTTAAAAAATGCATTGTTATATTTAGGGTCATGGGTCCATGTTTAGTTTCCCTAGTTATCATTTGTAATCAGACCAGGGCCCTCAAAAGTTGTACATACCACTTTGCAAATCTGCGCGCTGTCTTCCACTTAAAAAATCAGTTGTATTTCAAACTTGGTTCAGTAAGTCCTTTGAAACGTATCCTTAAAGATAGTTTCTTAACTAAATAACGTTATTCATAGCACAGAGTTCCATCTGGGGATGTTAGGAATCAGTTTTCACCTCCTCTTGGAGAATACTCTTTGGCTCCCAGCAAGGCAGTTTGAGCTGTGACTGAAGTTGTGGGCTTTCCCTCCCCGAGCTCCTGTAGGTGTAGAGCTGCCTCCTGCCTGCCCAGGTCTTGGCCTTTGCAGTTGGCTTTGGGTGCTGATGGCCAGTGTTGCCGCCCACGCAGAGCCCGTGGACGTTCTGGCATGAGTGCTTGGGTGTGGTAGGGGTGAGGGGAGCAGCCTTCCTGAGCTGTGGATTATTTTCTACGTGGGCGCCATTTGTAAAACTTTTATTTCCTGTTATTCACTTGAACTTTACAGCACAGATAAAAGAGTGTGTATAATTTTGATTCAAGTTAGTTTTTTTAGAGGTTTGGATAGCTTATTATGCTATTTAAAACCACGTGGGACTTCGTACACCTATGAGAATGACCCATTGCCATGAGGATTCCAGCGTGTATTATTTTCTATACAGTGATCTCTCATATCATGTTAATAGTCTTTAAATGTCCCTTTGGGTACTCATTATCTTGCTTAATATTACAAAATAACAGACTTGAATTTTTAGAGCTGAAATTGAAGCTTTTATTTATGACAGTATTCCGTGTTGTAGGACAACATGCTAATACTTATAAAAATTAAGGGGATGTTGATCTTTACATTGCTGCCATATATCTAGCTGCCCTAGAAAATATTATCTACAAATATTGCGATTCAGTTTATAAGTTGAAAACTTGCTTCTAAAGATCAATTGAAACAAATGCAGATATGTGGTATAATGAATCCACTAAACACACAGTAAATTATGTTCAGTCTTAATCTTGTTTGAAATAATATGCAGCTAAGTATAATTAGTTCTTTTTAACTCAAGTAAAAGACAGCTGTCAATATTGTTGAAACTTTTTATAGAAGTGAAGTCCATCACTGGGTTATGGCATTAATGTTATAAATTAGCAGTAAATCATTTCACAGAATAAAAGAATGAAAGTAAAACTGTTGCCTCCCCCTCTGCCTCAGAGAAGCATTAGCCCAGCTTCTCCTGAACAACTACTAGGGAACGGTGGGGCACTTCTGAATGCCTGACGTTTGTTTCTTGGGAACAGCCAATTACTCATCGTGGGAAAGGGAGAGTACCCATACTCATCGACTTTCATCCAATTCCACCTGCTAAGCAAACACCGTTATGCAAGTGTCGTTAAGCAGACCGAATGTGGTCCTTTGTCCAGTCTGGGGAAAGATTGGCTGGGACTTCACCTGTCATTAGGAATAGGAAAACCCTGTCCCTGTATTACCGTGATACCATTATTTGTTTAATCTTGTACTGGGTCTTTTATCTCGATGCGACTGTGAGTAATTAAAGTAAATTCTCCTTTCTTTGGTATTTCAGTACTATATTCTGGGTCGACGTCAAGATCTATAAAATGCCCATCAGAAGGCCCATTACATCAGAGTTGTGAGTGTTTAAAAAGCACTCCCAAAAGCCACAGTTGTATATATCTAAGTTAATCAGAGCCTGCAGTCACTAATGTGTATGCAGAATCCAGTTGTTAATAGGAAATCATCAACAAAGCAGCACCTCACCACCCTGGTGCCCGCCCCGTGCTGGCCACCCTCCGCGCCGCAGGCAACATTCCCAGGTCAAACGTGCAAGGCTCCCAGAGAACATTCGCAGAAAGTATTCGATGGTTCTGCGTGAGATGACAGTCTCCTTTTGGGTTTACTATACTCTGTATATTTTGGAATGATTCTAACACAAGTTTTCAGAAAGAGAGGTTTTTGAATAATAATCAAGTAGGACTTTGAAATGTCATAAGCCAAACTAACCTCTTTTTCTTATAATCATGTTGTGTTATTCATACAAGTATTTATTTTAGTAAGTCTATGTTGAAATACTTTTTTCCTAGTTCAAGAATTGTAAATTCAATTAGAAATGTATTCAGAGTTGTTTGGTATCTGTTAACTCCTGGGAATTTCAGGTGTTCTTCCTATTGGTGGTATGAATGGCGTATGGATATAAATGATTTTTATTATAGTTCATATGGTTTATAACATGTTAGCTTTATCTGTGTTATAGCAAATTTAATTCTTCATAAACTCCTCTTTGCTTTTATAATTTAAATTTTGGAACTAAAAGTAAATAAAACTTTTTAGCTTAATTTCTGACCTCATCAAGTTATTATTTTTTAACCTCACAGATGTACAGTAGACAATTCTTTCTTTTATCCTAACCAATCCTTTTTCTTACCTTTATTTTCCTGCACTTGTCACTTACTAATGATCTTTCTATATGGTGTGGCTGTAATTATCTCAATGAATGAGTAGTCTTCTCTGTCTAGAAGATAAACAATGAACTTAGATGAATACTCCTGAATTTATTTTGTCCTCAAATACAATCTATCTCAGAATTATTTCTATCATTATTTTTCTGTTCCTTCATTGGAAATACATGCCATTTTTAGGTTGTTGTTATTTTTTTCATGGAACTCAATTATATCCACCTTTCTAGGGCTCCAGTAAATTATTTGTCATTAGTCTCTTAAACAGACCCCTTCAAACACTTCCCATATTCCGGAAGTCGATGCGGCTTCCAGCTGCCTGTTTCTCTGAAAGGCTTGCTTTTCTCCCTTTCCCTTCTCAGCCACATTCCTTTTCCTCATTCCCCATGAACTGGCTGTCTGTGACGTACAGGACATACTGGCCTGCTTTTTTCTGTGTGTGCCATGGTCTAGGTTGAACACACCCACCGGCCAGGGTGAGACCCCAGTGCCCGTGGGCAAGCCCGGGAGGCTCGTGCAGTGAGGCGCGCCCGCACTGTTGCCTACGTCATGCCTGTCCCGCAGCTGACCGCAGCCTCGGCCAGCCGCCTTGACTCTTGTCCCAAAGCTCAACCCTTATGCCTGCTGCCCAGACGCTGTGATTCTGTTGCCTGGTTTCCTGTGGCCGTGCTGACTCGGACCCCATCCTTCTTCACGGCCTCGAGTGTCTCTGCGCCCACTGACTCTGGCTGGCTGCCTGGCCTTTTCTTGCTGTGCCTTTTCTGCTCCTCATTCCTCTGCTTCCTGCCTGCCTGCCTTCTTGTCCCAGCCCTGTGTCCCTTCTCAGTGACCCTGTTGGGTTCCTGTAAGTTGCGTCCTGTCCCTGGGACCCACTGTGCTGGGGCCTTAGCCCTGCACCTCTGCGGCTAACCCCTCCTCCTTTTCTGGCTCTTTAAAAATTATCAGCTTGGCTAAGTTTTACTAACTTAAGGGCTGGGGGAGGCCAAGATGAAATTCTGATTCCTGAACATTATTTTACTATATTAAAAAATTATATTGTTGGCCATATTCAAGCATGGTAAAATTTGCATGTTTATAGATATATGTACACATTTATATTATGTTCCTTGTATTAGAAAATACTTTGTATTTGTTTCTCTTTACCAAAGTGTACATATAGTATGTACATTGTATCAAACACTAAAAAGAGAATATTGATATAAATTTCAATAATTTTATGGCCAGTAACTGTTGATGGTGTAATGCTCATTGAGGACATATGCAGTGCCCTTAAGTCAAGTCAGGACATGTAGCAGTCCTGTGTTTTTGACACTGATATTGAACATAGGATGTTGAATAAATCTTACTTGTGCTATTTCTATCTAGTAAAACAGCAGCTGAAAGGCCAGGCCGCCATGTATTTGGTGGTGGGTTGTCAGACTGGTATCAGGTGGCCGTCCTGTTTCTCATCTGGCAACAGTGCGTAGCAGGAAGCAAGACAGATCTAAGTGACTTCCACGCCACTTCTTGCCTTGTTGCAATTAAAACTGAGGAACGCCCTTCCTTAGCTTCTTCTCCATCTTTCATCACTATTTATAAATACACTGAAGGCTTTTTCTTTCTTTCTTTCTTTCTTTTTGACAAACTCCAGTGGAACTACTTCTGGTCACTAAACAATGTCATATTTCCTTTGATATCTGTGCCATTTGCCTTGTTTTTAAAAGTTGTTTTTTAATCTCTTCTCAGATCTATTCCAAAGGCAAAAGCCTAACTTAATTTTTAAAGCTTTTGAGAAAAGCTTCTGTAATTGCTTTGAAGAATATCAGGAAAATGATAAAAATTGTTTTGGTGTAGGTCACCAGCTGTCCTTTGTAAGTATGTGTACACACAACGAGCACCAGGCAGTAAAGGTGTGTGTCCAGATCCTGATGCAACACTCTTGGGAGTGCTTTCTTTAATGCATCTCTGTGATCTTCATCCCATTGATAAGAAATAGAAGTCACATTGAGTTTCCTGAATCTAGAACTTTCATTTTGGTTTTTCTTGCTTTAAAGAAGGGCTATTTTAAGCAGGCTTGGTGTCTTTCTATAAGGGTGAAAAAAAATTATTTCACAAGTTAATGTTTATTAACATTCCTTTATTTTCCAGTAGGGATTTGCCTGTATGACGACCCTCACCACCAGAATATGACCTCCAGTTGTAAGGGATTTTAGTGTCTTCTGTTAGCTTATATGTGTCAAAGACTTAGAACTGTGCTGGGTGCTCAGGAATGGTGTGGAGCAAATGAAAAGGGGCAAAACAGGTGTTTCAGCACCTGCTGATTACTCATAGCACACAACCCGAAGGCCTGGAGAGAGACTCTGAGGGAATTGTCCCTGTCGCTGAGTACCAGAAAGGCTACAGACACAGGGTGAGGGAAGAGGTAGAAGTGAAGTAGCCAGAAAGAAAAAGGTGACCCGATCGGTTCATTGTTCTACCACTCCAATACCCAGCAAATAACCGCATGGTCCTTATAATTTAAATTGAATATTTAATAGTTTCAATATTTGCTCTAATAAGGAATACCCACACCTCTGGTATCAGTGGTAGCTTTTTTCCCCAAGCCAAAAATGGATGAGTGTGGGTGGGAGCAGGCGCAAGCTGGGCAGCGGTAGGAAGAGACGAAAGGATGGAGAAGCAGGGAGAGACCGTGTTCCGAGGTTTGTTTCCTCAATTTTTTTTTTTAAAGAGTAAGTTAGGGTTTAAGGTATCTGAGAAAGATGGTAACTGATGAAGTAAGCTCTGCATTTCTGTGTATCTTGGGGTTGGCCACACGGAGCGGCGCCGCGTGGGCGGCCGTGGGTTAGCCCACATGCCCGCGTACAGCCCTCGCTGGCCAAGAGCGGCCTCTCTGAACCCTGAGGCTTCACATCTTCTTAGGGGGAGGAGGTTAAGGAAACGGCTCCAAGCTTCAAACCCTAAGAAAAACAAAGACCCCAAGAAAGTACTCAGGGTTACTCTTTCTTCATGCCAACTCAGAAAATGAATATACAGTTTGGTGTATTAACACATTGCGTACCGCTCACAGGTTTTCTTGGGTTTCGCGCGCCATCTGTTAAGGACCGCTCACGAGTTTTCTCGTGTTTCACACGCCATCTGTTATGGACTTTAGATGTCAACACACTCTCTTGTCCACATCGAATGAAGTGATCTCATTGGTGGAAACCGTGCAGGTCAATCTACAAAAAACTATATAATTGCACGAACCCATAAAGCATTGCAGTTACATTGTATTTTGGTCATTCGACCCTGGCGTATGTCTTAGAGATTTCTATGCGGTACGCAATGTATTAAAATGAGTTTTTTCAAAAAACTAACATTTTTATTTAAAAATGGGAAAAATGAAATTGAGCAGAAAAAAGTAAATACAGTGTATGATAGCAACAACAATTTTAAAAATAATAAGCACAAGGGGAGAATACAGGGATGGACGGGAGCTCAGCGGGCTGGTGCCGGGGACACCAGCGCCTCAGCACTCTGGGCCGCGTGGGAGGCCTGAGGCGGCGTCCTTCTCGTAGGGCGCTGTTGCCCGCGGAATGGTCAGCGGCCGTTTGTGGGTTGGGAAATGCTGGTCCATGGCAGACCCTGGTTTTATTATCCGAGCCAGAGGCCAGGTTAAATGGAACCATAGAAATTCCTGATTTCGCAGGTCAAAAACAGTTGGAAAACGGAAGCCTCATAGATGGCTTAATCCTCCAAACTGCTTTAGCAGGAGAATTTTAAAAGGAGCTCTGTAGGGGATTGAAAGGGGAGCATAGGCCGCTGCCGACGCAGCAGCACAGCATTGCTGCATCGGAGCTGGAGGGTATTGGGCGCGGTTAGGAAAGGCCCCTCTCGAGTGATGCTCCAAAGATTATCCAGAAACTGGAATGTTAATGAACAAATTTATATAATCCTTTTAACAAAAGCATATTTAGGACTTTGCCATATTAAAATGCTGTTTTTAATATTTTGAGAGATGACCACCTACTCACAGTCAGAAATGGAGTAGATTTGAAGTAAATATGGCAGGTGTCATGTTGGCAAAAGTGCTATGAAATTGGTCATTGATGCCTTTCATTTACGAATTTTGGAATGAATTTCTCTAAACCTATGACATGGGCATTCTTGAAATAATAAAGAATATCTCTTTGTCCTACGTGAACAAACTTAGTATGAGGCAGGAAGAATAGAGGACGCGAGTTGATACAAAAGCCCCTGTGACCTCACGTGCAAGTCACGCAAAGCAGCAGTAATAACCGCTGAGTTTGTGAATCCAAGGGCAATGCCAGTGGCAATGAAGTCATTATTTCCAGAATGTAGGAAAACTACTCAGGGAAAAAGCAGTTTGGAGCTTTGACTCATTAATTAAATTGATAGGAAGAAGCCATGTTCTATTGCTCAGAGAGGCCACGGATAAAGAATGTTTTACATCAACTGTTTAAAAATGTGGTAAATAAAAAACATGCTGAAATCTGTAACTTCTAAGTAACTCAGGTTCAAGGTTCACCGCTAGAACTAGAGACCATTAGCATTCAGTGTCTCATGCCATCTGGATTAGCATCTACGCCTGCGTCCTAACATAAGGTAGTTAATGTTTGAGGGGGGAGTGAAATCGTGTTAGTATATATAGGACATTTGAAAAGCAAAGTCACTGTAATTAAAAACACTTAAGCAAGCATTTAGAGGTAATCTCCTTAAAATATACTTTATAAAGTACTGACCCACAGATGATGTGAGAAGTTCATGATTCCTTCTCAGAGGATTCTAAATAACTTATGTATATAAATACCCGCACACATGCCAATGATTTCAGAGGCAAAATAGAATATGGAGGCATTTTTTTCTTTTTTTTTTAGCAAACGTGTTTGGCCATTGTCTTAGCAACCACTGATTGACATATCATGCTCAATAAAGGTTTCTGGAGATGATTTTCTGTTAGATCTTTTTAGAGACTCTGCATATGCTTGAATGATAATACTAGATACAGTTTTATGACAAAGACAACTTCCCTGAATATGGAAACTCCTTAATAAAAAAGACGGTGAATGCTTTTCACTTTAATATGGCTTATATACGCATCTTCTATATGCATAAAAATGGCCATTGATAAGGTCAGCAGTGCCAATGATGACCATGACCTTAAGTCTTGTCGCTGGGTGGCATTGGACACTGTTAACCTCCTACCAGTCCCTTTGATTCCAAGATTGCATTATCTTGCCTTCCTGCCTCTTTGATTTTTCTCCCTCAGGTTTGCTAGTGAGTTCTTCTTTCCCTGCCTAAGCAGAAATGCTAGTTTTCTATAGATTTCCATCTATTACCTTATTTTCTCCTTATTTAATCTTTTCCCTGGACGAACTCATTCATTCGTCATTCCACAGGTAAAATCTAGAATTCTTGCTATCTAAGAGTAGTCTTATCTTTTAAAGCATTTTCCAACCTCCCTCTTGTTGAGCATGGGGTTTGTTTGTTTGTTTGTTTGTTTTGTGCCTGCCCTGTTCAACGGTACTACTTACATCAGACTTCTTTGCTTTTTATTTGTCTGTATTACATATTTTAAAAATTATGATCAATTGCTTTAATTATGTCCTTCAACATGCTAAGTTTTGTACCTATCTCTCTTCATCTTCCTTGCCACATTTCCAGCTGTCCACCAGATGTTTCAGGTCATTGTCCTGGAATCATCTGAAGCTACTTCATCTGGTGTCAGACCTTCTGTGCCTTGAGTCATTTTTCGTGCCTGGCTCTGGAGGGCAGCTCATTAAGTGCTCGATCCCAGGGCCTTTGCTGCTGTCTGGCCTTCTCTCTTGGTCCAGCTTGTTTGCCCCTTGCCCCATTCCTCCACGAAACTCTCCTTCAGGTCAATTGCCAGTTATTGGACTTTCTTGGAGTTCTGATTTGTGTCTAAGCCATGGGTGATGAACATATAATGACCTTCATTATTCACCCACCTCCAGGTCTTAGCTTCCCTCCTTGACTAGAAACTCATTGAGGGTAGAGGTCATTTGTTACCTTTGTAGTCTCCAAAGGGCTTTTACATAGCTTGTGTTCAATAATAATTGATTTAAATAATTCCTTAATAATAAAGTGGCCATAGTTAAATTGTGTACTTCCCTTGTTTTGTTTGAAAATACACTTAGATTGAAATGTTGTTGCATATTGTCCCCAAAATAGATTTTACATATTTTGATCAAATGCTAATTTGCCTAGCCATAGCTTATATTTCAGGAGAAAAAGTTACTTGAATGCCCTCCTAACATAGATCCTTCTATTTAAAAAGGAATTCTATACATACTAGTGTGGGCTTCAGTTTCTTGTGATCCAAACTATTTCTGCCTTGTTTTTCTTTTAGACCTGTGTCAGGCTACCTTTTTGCTGGGCTGAAGCTAGAGTTTCTTAATTATAACTTTGAGTCCTTGGTGGGAAAATTGCATTTAAATGAAATTTAGAGTGTAGAAAATACATACCACATTAAATAGAGCCACTTTAATAAATATTATTAATGATATAAACTGTTGTGAAAGCAAATAAATGAAGTAAATTAAAAAGGGCTATTCAACCATTGCTGTGTTTTAAAATCCATTTTCCAAGCCAGTTATGTCCCTAAATATTCTGTATCCAGTAACTTTAGTTATAACTTTACTCATATCTGTAGTGCATTATTATTTGTGGTTTGAGAGGATGAATCTTATTGAGTGAGGAATTATCCCCCAAAACATTAATGATTCACTTATCATCAAAGATAACACCATGAAAGGAAATACACTACAAAGCTCACTCCCAAATATCCCCCCTAAATAATGGGAAAAGTAGACTAAGGTACCTAAGATTAAATATATGACTCAAAATATATGCTTATCAAAGAAAAAGGAAAGAGCCAGCAAAAGGGTTTTTAAACATATTTTATATGTGAGTAAAAATATAAATTTTAGTAAACCAGTTGTTAAATGTTGACTTATGTTCATGAAATTTTTTTATATTGAGTGTTCTCCAAATTCTTGTTTCTTAGATTTAGTGCTCTTTATGTAAAAGAGTGTATATTTCAACCTCAGTAATTTGTTTATCCTAATGATCTAACATGGCTATTCCCAGCCCACACACACTGCAGACACCAGGGAACCAGAATTCTTACAAAAAATGGTCAAATACATATGCACACAAAACACTGCCTGTGTAGCAAATAAATGCTGTGACTATTGTAGTGCCACTATTTCCTAGTGTATTTTTAAAAACCTTTTCTTCTGCTTAACAGTGTTCCACATACTTCCACAAATTAAATGCGGAACAGTAAATATAACATGGAAAAGTAGAGTCGTCTATAGTTCCATTATTATGGCAGTCATTGTTAAGAAATATAGACCCAACAGTAACACTCACTAATGATAGTGATAATTTAAAGAATACTTAATGGATGTTACACACTGTTCTGAGTGCTCTTACATAAGTTGAGTAATTTAATGTATAATAACCCTGTATAGTAGGACCTCTGTTATCACTATTGGTGAGGAAACTGGCCCAGAAAGTTTAAGTAAAACTGGTATATATTGCTTCTGGTGTGTCCTATGAGTAGACTAGAATACCTATTATCATGGGTATTATATTATTTACACAAAACAGACATGTACCATCCCAGTACTATTCTACTACTATCAAGTTCAAAACAAACTGTCCTTAACTCACAACATGCTCTTCATCCCAATTTAACATATTAATTAATAGCACTACCATGCAAATTTTCTGCAAGTCCTCTCAGTGCTATCTACCTAAAAGAAAAAAAAAACAAAAAACCCGTTCCTAACGTAGCCACTTCTCACTGTAGTTACTACTTTAAACTTAACGGAAGCCACTGTCGTCTTCTGCAGAACCTCTTGGCTCATCTTCCCACTTCCAACATCCCCCTTCCAGCCCATTCTCCATGCAGCAGCCAAGGGAAGATTTGGTAAATGGCAAGCACTTCAATATTCACATCACTTCTGATGGCACTTAGGATAGCAGCCTAAGTCACTACTATGGCCTTTGACACGCACATGGTCCATATCCACCTTCCTCTTGGGCCTCACATTCCACCACCTCCCATGTTCCCTTCCTCCTCATTAACTTCATTTCAGCTACATCATCCTCATTTCTGTTTCGGGAAAGTGTCACGTGCATTTGAGGACTTTGCACTTGCTCCTTCCCATGTTCGGCATGTTTACATGGCTGGCTACTTTCTCATTTCAGTCTCTCCACAGAGGCCTTTGGGAAGAATCTTACCTACCGCCCCCCACCCCACCTCATCCAAACTCAGTCTCTGTAACTTTCTCCATGGCTCTCACCGCCACCTGAAACCACGCGCTTGCTTCTGTGCTGTGTGTCTCTCCTCCTAGAGTACAAGCTGCATGGGAGTGGGGCTTTCTCCTGGTGGGTCATCCCAGTGCCTAGAACATGGGGCCCTTAGGGGGCTTTCAATGAACAGCTTAATTAATGAGTAGTTTAAACACAACAGTATGTTCAGACATCATGGAAGGATTTTTACTGAATCCTCACTCTGCTCTAGGTAGTTGAATGGATGTTTGAAATGATTACACAGGGGTAAAAACTTCTTAGCAGCTGGGGGTGATTGGAGAAGCATATATCTGATTGGGTGATGGTACAAAAGATAGGTTTGTTTAAATTATATTAAGAGAGTTTAAGAAATGAGACAAAGTATTCTTTCATAAGAAGAATTTCTGGTTACTGAATAATAGATCAGTCACTACTATATTGTTATCTAATTGTTGTAAAGATGGGAAAAGATAGTTTGACATATGATAATTTCTGGAACAGCATGATACATTATAGATTCTCAGTGAGCCAGTTTCTCTGGTTTTTGATCAGTATAAATTATTTTTTCTTGCACAGCTTCCTATTGCTTCCCCTAAGCAGCCAATCATTTTGGAGTGAAAAGACAGCCCAATAAGATGTTTTGATAATTAGCTAGTATATCCCCTCCCAAAATAAGCATAGATACAATTACATAGATGCAAGGAAAAATGTGTCATAAGATTAGCTGTTCTAGAAAGGGTAAGTGTTTACATGTAGATTTTTTATGCTGGATCAAGATTAAGTAGTGGTTATTTGTAGCATATAATACATTGTCTTTAATTTGAGATTGAAATTTAATTTGGATAAAACTTGATCATGGCATACTATCCCATTTATATTTTGTATCTATCTATACCTTAAAAGGTTATCTTGAAAAGTATCTTAGAGATAGTATATTCAACCTTTTTATGGTGAGAATTGTGGCCCAGAAGGGGTGGTTTTACTAAGGTTTCACTAGGTGGTGGCTAAGCTAGAACCAGAACCCAGGACTTCTTACTAAGTCTGTATTTCTACTTTTGCCTGTGCAGGTTTGGCCCTACAGTTTGGTCCTCTCATCCTATATACTTGCTTAGTAGGTTTTAATACACACACACACACACACACACACACACACACACTTTAATGGTGAATTCCGACATACAACATCAGTAAACAAGACTTGTATTTTGGTAACACTTGGTATCTAAGAAGTAAGTTCACGATCTGCCCTCCTTTCTTCTCCACCCTCTTCTCCTTCCCCCTCCCCCTTATAAAATGTACTAATATATCTCTTAAAACTGGATCAGTATATAACCTCCCACCCCCGTGCCATTTTTCAGCTTCAAAGATAAGCACATGATAGGGTGTCAGCAGAAACTGGAGCTTTCCTGACCGCCCACCCTGCGCAGGCCGTCTTCTCTGACAACAGTGCACCTGCCTGTGAGGCAGCCGCCGAGTGTTTGAGAATAGTCAGTGTCCCTGGGTTTTTCCTTTTTTTTATTCCTCTGTGCAAACTAAATGAACCGTATGGGAATTGAACCTGTAACCTTGGCCTCGTTAATTGACCTTCTATAAAATTGCCTTTTGGAAATTTATGTCCCACTGTAATGAGATTAGGAGTGCAGTTTCATCCATTCAATAAATAGCACCAGCACTGCGCTAATGGCAGCAGAGAGCACAGTGATGCCTAGGACATGGTTTTTGCCCTCAAGGGATTAGGAGAAGTGCCCAGGTCACTAATATAAGGGCAGAAGTGGTGGCTGCGGAAGGGGAGGCATTCGCAAAATGCTGAAATGAGACAGGGCGGTGGTGCTTCCCGCTGGGAGAACATCAGGGCCTCACGAGGGAAGAGCAGGGCTTCCAAGGGTGGGAGTGGGGGGAGAGAGAACGCCAGGTTGTATATATACATGGTGGTATCCATTCCTCGGCAGGGATGTTGCAGTGTAGGGAGCACAAGGTCAGGCGGTGTGAAGGACCTGCAGGGGAACGGTGAATAGGAGAGGGACTTTAGCGGCTACCAAGGTTATTGTTTGTGGTGGAATTGGGTGGGGACAATGGAAGATTTCTGAGCTGGGAAGTAATAGAGCCAGAACTACTTAACAAGAAAATCCCCCTGTCAGACTCTATAGAAGGGAGGCAGGGGAGGACGGGGTCCGAGAGTGATGAGACTAAAGCCGTGGCACCCGCCGTGAGGGGAGAGTGGGGATGTGTGTGCCAAGGCTGGACCGCGCAGGGCCTGGGGACTGGTTGTATTTGGTAGTTAAGGAGGGGTATAAGGGTTGAATCTGGGTGACTAGCAGATGGCAGTAACCTTCCAGAAGCTAACAGAACACAGCACAGAGAGGTGATGTGAAGGAAGTGAAAACACAAATTTGGAACACAGGGAGGAGGTTGGCACTGGGTATAAAGATTTGGAAAGTCAGTCACCAAGAGAGCTGTTTGAGCTGGGGTGATAGATGACATCATTAAGGGACAGAGGTAGAAGCAAGAAAAAAGATGGCCAAAGGTAGAATTCTGGAGAAAATCTATACTGGTGATCAAGAAAAGGGGAGCCTAAGAAATAGAGGGGGTGTTGTCAGGAGAATGAGCTCAGTCCAGCGTTACAGGAACGGAAGCAGGAGGCGACTGCTGAGAGGCATTTAGAAGCAAACTTGTTCTTTCATTATTGAAAGATGTCAGTGAACAAGAAGGAAATATAATTCATGTTTGGTTTAATTTTGTAATTAAACAAATGTAGTGTTTTAATTCAGATTTCACATCTTTTTTTATACTAAACATTCTCTTCAGTTTCTTTTCATTTGTTTCTGCTGCTACACACTTTTCACTCTCCAGACAGTGAAGCACACATTGCACTTCCTCATGTGAGGAAGGCATGAGGCCTTCAGGACTGATGACGCGGTGGGTTCCGAGATGGCTGCTGTGAAAGTGCCCCTTAGCTGGACTCGCCCCTTCATGGGAGGGTTGACTGGCTGCCTCTCAGGTCGCGGGTGCACTTCCATGCACAGCGGTGAGAACGCTGAAGAAAACCCTGGCCCCTATTGAGTTTACTTTCTTGTGTGGATGAGGTGAACCATGAACAGCCTAAAGAAGTAGAATCGATCACATGTTAGATGGTGACGTGCACCAGGGAGAAACGTAAAGCAGGAAGGGGGACAGGAAGTTCTGAGGGAGGAGTCTCTTCAGCAGAGTGGTCAGAGAAGGCCTGACTGAGAAGGAGACATTTTGACGAAGCCCCGAAGGAGATGAGAGAGGGGCTGTGTAGATGGCCAGGGGAGGGGTCTCCGGGCGCACAGGCCCCAGCGCGGAGTGTTCGAGGGCCAGCACAGGGACCGTGCTGCTGATGTGCAATACGCAAGTGAAGGAGGTTAGAGACATCTCGAGGGGCCAGACTGTGGCCCTGTGGTCAAAGGGATGACTCTGACTTCCACTCAGAGTATGAGGGAAAGCCCCTGGATGGTTTTGAGCGAAGGGGAGCATATAGGTCATCCTGGCTGCAGGGGAGGGAAGAGGGCAAGGAGAACAAGGAGATCTGCTAGAGGCTTTTGCGAATCCCAAGCGTAATTCAGAGCTTGGAGAGAGTAGTTCCAGGGGAGGCCGTGGGAAGTGATATGAGTATGAATGTAGTCTAAGAGTGAAGTGAATTAAATTTAACAGATTCGATGTGTAGTGTAAGAGAAAAAGAATCATGGATGAATCCAAATAGCTGTATGAGTTTGCTAGGGCTGCGTAACCAGGCTCCAGAGTCTGAACTGGCTGGCTGAAGCAGCAGAAATTCATTATTCTATCGTTCCAGAGGCTGGAAGTCCGAGGTTAATGTGTTGGCTGAGTTGGTTCCTTCTGAAGGCCACGACGGAAGATCTGTTCAGTGCCTCTGCCCTTGCCTCTGGTGTTTGCAGTGTCTTTGGCAGTCCTTGGCTTGTGAAAGCATCCCTGGCTTCATCTCGGTTGCACCTTTGCACAGTGTCCTCCCTGCATGTGTCTGTGTCCCAATTTCCCCTTTTTAATAAGGTCACGAGTCACATTGGATTATGCCCACCCTACTCCAGTATGACCTCATTAATTAATTAACTAATTATCTAACTAATTATATCTGCTATGACCCTATTCCCAAATAAGGTCACACTCTGAGTTCCTAGGGTCTAGGACTTCCAGATAGGAATTTGGGGCAGGACATGATTCAGCCCATAACAGTGACCGTTGCCTGAACTCGGAAAAATCTGTGGGAAGATCCGGTTTGGGGGCAGGGAAAGGCCTGCAGAGTTGTGCACGTGTTAAGTTTGAGGTGCACAGCAGACACTCAAGGGGACATGTCAAATAGGTGGCTGGATAAATGGGTCCAAAATTCTGGCGAGCGGTTTGGACTGGTGAGAAACGTTTGGAAGTTCCTGGCATATTGGTGATATTTAAAGCCAAGAGAGAGGATGAGATCACCAAGAAAGTGAGTTTGAATAGAACGAGTGGAGAGCACCAAAGACTGCAGTGAAGAGGATAAAGTATTGGGACCAAAACCAAGGCTCACAAAAATGTTAAATACAGATCCCTTCTATGCCTGTAGTCATGAAGAACCATTACAGTTTAGTGATGATTTTTAACTTATATTCTAAATGTTTACAGAAGTCATATTTTCCTGTGAAGTGTAAGAGAATCAGAGTATGGATTGAGTTTTACTGGCCAATATGCTGAAGAAGTTACTGGTGCTGAAATGGAATGTTTTGAATGCCATAAAGAAGTCAAAGGACAGTAATAAAAATAATAAAGAGCTCTTTTCTCAGGAGAAACAACTTTGGAGAACATTGTTTCAGTCCTTGATTTAAGAAGTCATTTTCTAGAAAGTCAGTCATGCTACAGTGCTCTGAGCAGCTAAATAGTTTGTTCCTTCATCTGTTTCTAGTGAAAATGTAGTTAAAACATTTAAAATTGTTTTTTTCCTAAATTATTATGGCAATATTATCACATTTTCAGCTAATTTGGAAAGCAGAGGCATCATTACTGCGTCACAACCATTCTAGCCTTTTGGTATGTTTTCTTTTTTTTTCCGTTTTTTTTTTGTTTTTTTGTTTTTTTAAATCACATGCCTCCTGGTTCACATGAACACAAAAGCCCTGACAGGAAGGTGAGGGCGGCACCATAACAATCCACACAGAGTTTTCTGGACATGTCCAGCTAGAATTTCTCTAAGCCGTCATACTTCCTGCGTCCTCTGCCCTCTTTCTTGGTGTGCCTGTCATCTGGTCCGGCTCCCAAACTCAGTGCTGCTCTCACCTTTCAGGAAATGCTTTCTGACCCATCTGTCCCCACCCTTTCCAGTGCAGAGGGCTGAACCCACAGCACGCCACCATGTTGCCGCACACCATAGAGCTGACGGCACTGTTTCTCGTCCCCACGAACGCTGAGGACAGAGGCTAGGTGGCCGCTGTATGTTAATATTGGGTTGGCCAGAAAGTTCATTTGGTTTCTTCTGTACAATGGCTGCAGTAGGACTTACTTGTCTTTAACTTCATTCAAAACAGTTTTGTTAGATTGTATTGGGACAGCTGTCACGTCAGAATGCATTGAAAAAAGAAAACATCAAAATCAATTAACTTTTGTGTAGCCATTTTAATATTGAAGATGGAAGAAAATATGCACCATTTTTGGCATATTATGCTTTATTTATTTCAAGAAAGGTAAAAATGCAACTGAAATGCGAAAAAGATTTGTGCAGTGTATGGAGAGGGTACCGTGACTGATCGAATATGTCCAAAGTGTTTGCAAAGTTATGGGCTGAAGATTTCTCTCTGGATGATGCTCTGCAGTTGGGCAGACCAGTTGAAATTAATAGCAATGAAATCAAGACATTAATTGAGAACAATCAAAGTTATACCCTGTGGGAGAGAGCCAACATAGTCAAAATATCCAAATCAATAAAGTTTTTGATGAAAATGAAAAATGTGTCTTTTTTTTTAATAGAAAAAAAATATGCAGACATTTTGGCCAACCCAATATATTTAATTTCTCAGTACTTTGCACGGGACCTATGGGTAGATAGATATTTAGTAAGTGTCTGCAGACTATGCATGAAAGAAATTAGCTTCCTGCCTTCTCAGAACACATCTAATCTGTCAGAGAACTAGGATTCCTTACTAGAATTTAAAACATTTTGTTCAGACTGTATCATGAACTAACACAGTAATATACAGGATCTGGCAGAAGTAACGCCTGCTTGAGTGTGGTTGGTAGGGCAATTATATGGGTGTAATAATTTATAGTTTTAATTTGAATGTTTCTAAAATGGCATATGGTGTGCTTTATTGTGATATTGTTGTTATAGAATTACATGCTTACAATTTTGTAATCAAAGATTTTATAATAAAAAAGGCGCATTATTTGTGTTAGACCCTGTATTACACATCTTGAGAAGATTCCTTTTAAAATGTATTCTCACAGGTATCTACCTAAAGGGTTAGATTTGTACCTAAAAACTATTACTCAGAAGCCCTCAGTTTCTTACCATGAAAAATACCTGAGATATTTACCATCTATGGCTTTTTAAAAAAAAATATTGTCTGTGTCCCTTCAAATTAGTAAGCAAAATAAAGTAATTCGAACACATCTATGTAAAGTAACATGGAAAAAATACAGAAGCTCAAGGGTAGGATAAAATTGCTAGTGGTAGAAGCAATAATTTTTTTTTTTAATTTGCGGAAAATTTTTGAAAGGGGAGTTCTTTTTCTTTTTTAAATCTGGCTTAATTGCGATATCTAATCTGAGTCTGGGTGAACAGATTTGAGAAGTATTATAATAGTTCTTTGATGCCAAAAATACTTCCATTGATTATTCAGCTCAAGATCCTTCTCCTCTCTGCCCACCTTGAATGCACATTTTTGGAAAACTCTCTCAAAAATAGGAAAAGGGAGAAAGCAGTTTCTATGTGATTATTTATTATTTCTCGATACTGGCAAGAGGCTTTCCTCTACAGAACAGCTGAGAGCATTACTCCACGGGTAGGGTTTACCTTCGTTTTCTTAGTCCCAGTATGTGACCAATGCGTACTGAATTCATTTACGGAACCGTGACTTGTGATGAATTTGTCCAGGTGCCATTACAGCGTAGTTATTGAAATCTTCATTTCTTTCCCCAGCTCTACTTTACGAAGTGTTTCTACTGGATCCTCAAGACCTTCCAAAATATGTTTGGTGTGTGGGGATGAGGCTTCAGGATGTCATTATGGGGTAGTAACCTGTGGCAGCTGCAAAGTGTTCTTCAAAAGAGCAGTGGAAGGTAAATGTTCATGTGGGTGTTCCTTTTACACATTTTTCTCCTAGTGTGTAGTCTGTTTGCACAGTTAACTCTATAGCATTATTGGGAAATAATTCAAAAAGTATTTTTGATGGATTCTGCCAGTGATACATAGTAATAATACCTGTTCTAAAAACCTCCTGAAGATTTTCTACTGAGCAATATTTAATGGGCATAAATTGAAATTGCAAACTGAAATCAACCAGTTATAAAGAATTTTTTGTTGTTTGTCTCAGTCTCTTTTTTAGTGAGACTGAAAAATAATTCTGTGTTATCATAACTTTATATTATCTGAAAAAGCATTTTTAGCAGGAACACACAAAATCATTTTTTTGTGTGTTTCCGTACAGTTGACCCTTGAGCAACACAGTGGTTGAGGCACTGACCCCTTGTGCTATTGAAAATCAGTGTACAACTTTTGACTCTCCAAAACTTAACTACTAAGAGGCTACTGTTGACCTCAAGCCTTATCAATAACATAAAATGCATGAGCTAACACATGTTTTGTATGTTATAGGTATTATATACTATATTTTTATAATAAAGTAAGCTAGACAAAAGAAAATGTTAAGGAACTGTAAGGAAGAGAAAATGCACATACAATATTTATTGGAAAAAAAGTCTACGTATACATGGACCTGTGCAATTTAAACAGTGTTGTTCAAGGGTCAACTGTATAAGTTTATGTGTTCGTAGCAAACTAAAACATTATCAGTCTCACTTCTGTAATTTAGGTTGTGTTCTATATAGAATGATTTCATTTAACAGTTACTTCAGATTCCAGGTCACTGTTCGAGTCCTACCTTTATTCCTACTGAAGGTTTTCAAATTGATAATTAATGAAAAATTTGAGACACGTTTTTCTTCTGTCCAAGTAATTGTACCTCCTAAGGAGAAACAGCCTTTTGGTTTATTTTTGTCTTTCTTACCCTCACTTGCAAGCAATTAGTTAACATCAGACTTAGGCAAGATGGTTTTATTAATGTTGACTATTATGACTGGTTGAAGTGTAGAATTTTTGCGATTAGTGTAAGTCCTATTGTATAATTGACACTTATTTTCACTAAAGAGTTCAACATCAAGACTCCTGTAGATTTATTTCTCAGGGCAGCTTTCTGAGAGATAAATTGGTGCTTCAGAGACTTAGGCATAAATGACTCAAATATTTCATCTCTATTTTGCTGGAGACCGCAAGTTAATATCCTTTGTTCTGGGATTTTTTTAAAAAAAGCTGATCGATTAATTATTTCTTTGCTTCTAGAGTTGATTTTGCATTATTTACATTATTAAGGATTAATAGTCCCCAAACCCAGCACTGAATTGGTAATAGGAGTTCCATATTTCTTTCTCCGAATATGGGCTGTTGGTTACAGGTGACAGAAAATTCAACACAAACTGGCTTAAACACCAGTGGAAAATCATTGGTCCATGTAACTGGAAAGTCCTGTGTCGGCTTGGCTTCAGGCAAGCAGTGTTCGTAAGCCAGGTCATTGAACTCAACCCCAGTCTCTGCATTGCCTGACTCTGCTCTCGCTCTGTAGTCATGCAAGCTCATGTAGTCAGGCCGGCATCAGGAAGAGGTTTTCTGTTCTCAGCAGTTCTTACAAAGACCCCAGTTGACTTTAACTTGGACTAAACTTGACTCACATGCCCCCTCCCTGCACTCCAGACCTGTCCCTGTGGCTGGGGAATGCAGGGATCTGATAGGCTGGTCCTGGTTGCAGTAAGCCAAACCAGACAGGGCATTTCTCTTAGGAAAAGATGGGTTCTGTTACCAAAAGGCTGATTTCAGGAAAATGGGAAATAGTGAAATTAGCTTATTTCTGAAGGCTGTCCCTCCACCCTTTCTCTTTTTCTTAATTTTATGATTAGCTCAGTAGAAGATAAATGGGTGATACTTACCTCGGGCGCCTTCCTAATTCTACCATTACCTTCTGATTTAACAACTCCCCTCCTGAGTTCACTCGTTAGTGAAGAGAACAAAGTGTCGTGTGGTATTACCTGCAGGTCGGCCTCCGTATCAGGACCCAGGTTTCCACTCTCTCCAGAGTCCACCCTTCTCTGCTTCTGAAGCAGAAGGTTGTCTAGAAATGTTGGCTTAGTTTTTGTTGTTTTGAGTAGTTTCTATGGAAATAGCTGAGGAAACAATTATTTTTTGTAACTGAAGTATAAAATATGGAAAGACCTAATTGTACATCATTTTCCTTCATTAAAAAGCTGATCAGTAATGGATAATGAAACTTGATAAGTGCCTTTTAAGACTTGTATTAATATAGCTTATTTCCTATTTACTTGGCAATTAGAATCTTTAGTGCTTACATGCATGAAACAAGGCTATAAATTTTCATTATGAACTTTGTGACAATAATGACCAACTTGTGTTTGTGGTTTGTATTTGTTTACTGTTTTGTCCTGTGTGTGTGTGTATGTGTGTGTATATGTAAGAGAGAATAAATATGTGAGAATTATGGCTGTCTTTGTGATTTAATAATGAAATATTATTTTTAATACTTTATATAGTTTGAGGCACTAATTTCACAAAGTTATGGTCTACAGATACTATGTTTATTCCCTTTTTATAGATGAAGGCATTTAGAATAAGACCCAATCAACTAGTTTATTCAGAATCATAAGCTCAAACTTAGATCCATCTTAAAGTATCATCACTCCAAACCCAGACCCAACCCAAAATTTCACAACTCCAGATCTCATCATCTGTTTGTTCTATTCTTCATAATTCTCAAGTTCATGAAAATTCTGCCCTGTATGCCATCTATTCATCTTGTTGGTAATGAAGGAAGCGATGTAAGCATTGAGAAGACACAGTTTGGCACATTTACTCTGAGAGAGAGACAGAGAGAGAGAGAGAGAGAGAGAGAGAGAGAGAGAGTGAGTGTGTGTGTGTGTATACACATATACAAACATGTATGGATGTTTTATGTTTGAATATTTACTGAGTTTGTTTTCTGGTTTCCCTTGATAACTTGGAGCTCCTCCTTCGATTACAAAAGCAGAGAATTCTAAGGAGCAGCAGGTACAGGAAGCCAGGATGAAGGGAGTCAGTTGAAGCCCAAAGGAATAACACCACCAAGGACAAAACGAGAAGTGACCACTAGAGAAGAGGAGACAGGGTTGGCAGGGAACAGTCAGAGCTCTGAGTTTATGGCTTAAGGCTTTATGCCCAAGAGCGCAGCACTCTAAAGCTTGGTGCGACGCACAGTGGGGACAGTGTGGGGAGGCCACACATCACATTTTTAAAGTGTAAGTGATCTAATCTTTGTTCTGTTTGATGGGATGTATATGTGTGCTTAGTTTTTTTTCTTCTTACACATTTAACATAAAAATACTCAGAAGTTTCATCAGAATACCTTATTTGCCAATAGCATCAGTTAAGAGGCACATTATGGTACCTTACAAATGAAAGTTTCTAATTTTCTTTTTACATTTTGAACTGCTTATTTGCCTTAATGCTTTGTTGGGACCTTTTTATCAAAAAAAAAAATAGGCATTTTTATATATGGTTACATGGACTGGTTATTCCTAGTTTAGCTGAAGTTCAGGCATTATTGCATCTGTGGAATTTTCACTCCCAGCTTTTGGTCTTTATTCATCATTAAGCTTTGATTATTATTGAATCTTAGCCAACCCCGTGCCCACAACCACATATATATACATATATATATATAAAATATATATGCGCCAAATATATATATATAATATATATTATATATGTGTGCATGCCAAATATAATTATATAATATATAATATATATAATAACCAAATATATATTAATAACCATATATATGCATGCCAAATATATATATTTGTATATTATATATACTATATAGTATATATATTAGTATTATATATACTATATAGTATATATAATAACCAAATATATAATAATCATATATATATACATGCCAAATATATATATGCATGCTAAATATATATGTAATATATATTATATATAATAACCAAATATATAAAATAACCAAATAACCACAACCAAATATAAATATAATTTTATATATATAAATATATATATATATTTAGAGAGGAAGGAGAGATCATTTATTATTTTCGTTCAGGTTCTCCTTTGTGGTGGAAATTGCACTAGTGTTCGGCAAGGAAGACTTAGTTTAATTTCTGGCCCTGCCAACTCATGAGGTGTGAGATAAAGGCAAGTTATTTACTTCTCTGGGTCTCTGTTTCTTTACATGTAAATGGGAAACATAGTATTTTGCCATCTTAATATTACCATGAAAAGTTACATAAAAACAAAATATGCTGATTTTATAAATCATAAAGTAGATTCAAAATATTAGATCTTGTTATTTTCTAAGAACAAAATGCTAAAGTTTTCTGGTCATGTCTGTGTAAAGAGATTCTGTAAATAATGCAGTAACATTGCACTGTTGGGCTTTCATTGGTAAGCCCTTCATTTTTCTCTTCATTAGATCTTCATTTTCCTGTAATAAGTTTTTTGCCCATAGCACCACACTTTGAGGTTATAAAGATCCTTCTAGACTTGCAGTTCTCACAGTCCTCCAAGGGTATGTTGGGGGGGCGGGCGGGAAATGGAGGTCTGTCACCATTTCTGAAGGGGCTTCTACACGTTTCCGATGTGGCCTGGACTGCTGAGATTTCGTCCCGTGATGAGCACCCCCACCTTGGGGGGTTGCACAGTAGAGGAAATATTCAACCATCAACAGCCATCAGCGGGACTTTCAACATCTCTGTTAGACGTCTTTGGGGCAGGGCAGTCTTGGCTCCAGAACCTAGCAAGACAGTACATATTCAGTAGCCACCAAATAAATGTTCCATGTATGCATGTGTGGCATAGGACATTCAAACCTAAATGACTTCCCCCCCCAAATCAGCAAATTATCAATGAAACTGCCCCCAGAATTTATACAAGCCCTTGGACTTCTGATCTACAACTGGTAATTCTAGCATGAGTTTTTACTGTCTCGGTCTCTCTCCAGCAGTAAATTTTGTATTTCACCTCATGTGTATTTTACTTTGTGGTCCCTCAATGAACAGAGCTGACGACACTCAGCACACTGTTTTATTGCCTAATTTCCTTTTTGGGTACTCAGTATACATGCAGAGTCTGGAAGACACAGCTACCACAAATCACTGAAGTGTTATAAGGCTGTAAAAGAAGACAGTTCATTATTATGTAATGTCAACTGAATTTATATTTTCGAAACAGGCCTGTTAGGCTAAAGAGGCCATAGCTGGTTAAGGATGGCCAAACCAAAGAATGTCAGTCTCCAACTCAGACATTCCCCTTTAAGTAAGAGACTTAGAAATCTATTTCCTGGAATGAAATTGCTTTAAAAGATATAATTGTAGATTAATCTCAGGGTTCCTCAAATAGAGGCAGTATTTTAAGACAACCAGCCAGGGACCATGTACCTCATTCCTTTTGCATGAAGTTCATAACATATAGGGTAAAAAAAAAATCTTTAAATTAAAGATTGGTTATTCCACAGGGGAAGATGTTTTCACGAAAATGTAATGGCAGATTAATAATTTTCTTTGCTTTTCTAAAATTAATGAGTAAACTGAAGAGGCCCAGAGGATAGCATCTGACTGTGTCATATACCCCAGTCATCACTCTCAGTGCTGTGTGTGCTCATCATAAAAGGGGACAAACCAGCAGGACTGTGAACATGTGGGAGGTTTTTGGGGGGGGAGGGGACAGCCCAACTGTGCCACACACTAAAGAGCTTACGTTTAGCAGACATGCACTAAATCAGGGTGGTGTTATATAATAATTGAAATATAGCTCTCCCTTTATAACTGGCAATATAAAATCAAAGCAACAATAAAGCAAGGAAATAATTTAATGCATATTTACTAGATATCTTCACTGTGTGATGGGATACAGCCCTCAGTGCCCCCATGAGCCACGTACTGGGGAATGGACTTGGAAGTGCACTGTCACGGCTTCAAAGCTGCTGAGTCAGAGGTGGGAAACCAAAGACTGTCCTGGCTTACATTTTTCTCACGAAACACCTTAAAGACTAAGTGTTTCTTCCTTTACCAGAATTTAGGAACCAGGTAATCTAACTCTTTCCAAGTACTTACCATAAGAGCTTAAACAAATACCCCCCCAGTAGATTATACCTATCATATTTATGAACACTCCTTTCCCACAAAGCCTTAGTGTTCATTGCAAATGATTGACCAGATTTTTTTTTATCCTTCTATTTGGTTGCTATGGGAGTGCATACACCCATGACATTTAGGCCGACCTGGAAGGTTAGGAAAGGCTTCTTAAAGTATTGCCCCCAAACAAACTGAACCTTGGATATTAGAATCGGCAATGCTTAGAGGGACAAGGACAAGCTGTCTGCCCAGGGCACCAGAAGTAACTTCATGTCTCCACCATGAAAACGTGTGGTGTGAGGCGACAGAAGGTGCAGCCAAGGTGCAGATTGGGTCCAGGCCTGGGCTCTTGGGCAAAGCAGAACCAGCCTCTGACCGTTTCCGGGCAGCAGAACAGTAAGTTCAGCTTTGCATTCAGTACCTGGCTGCGGGGAGGCTCGCTCATGGGAAGCAGGCAGCCCTGATGGCTGTTTGAAGTCATTTGGGGAAGAGAGGAGCAGGGGTAGAAGTAGACTGACAGTGTCACTTGAATAAGGCTCTCTGGGAAGTATCCTTGGCAGTCCTGGGTGGGAACTGAGGAGGCAAAGATCTAGGAAGATGCCCCAGAAGGGGCTGCTGCTGTCTTTGCTAAGCTTAGGAAGACTGGAGCAGCTCTGGGGGCATGAGAGAGAAGGTTCGTTCTTTTTCATTTTATTTTTTTTCCATTGCCATTTACCCCATTTATATCCCCCTCCTCGCCACAATCACCAGACTGAGAAAATGTTTAGCAGACATTTATTCAGTATCTACTAAATGCCAGACACCATCCTAGGCAGACTTAGGGGGACCTTGCGTGAAGGTCAAGTGAACAAAATAGACAGAGGTCCCTGCCCTGGTGGCGTCTTACATTATAGTGAGTGGTGGTGGAGAGATTGAGCATAAAAAAATAGTTATTTATGTAGCGTATGAAAAGTTGGTAAGTTCTATAGGAGAAAAAAGCATCGCCAGGAAAAACATTCAAATGAGATTTGGCTTAGGACAGTGTATTCGAAATGTCTGTAGGACAGTCAAGTGTGTCTAACAGGAAGTTGGCTGTGTGAGCCTGAAGTTTGGGGACAAGGCAAGATTGAAAATAAAGGTTCTAGAACCATCATCCATGAAAGTAGATGTGTTTACACATGAAATGGGTATTTAGAGAGACAGGGTTAGAACCATAGAGGACATAAATCTAGAACATTTTGTGTGTGTCCATGTGTCACATGTATGTGAATAATCTTTCTCTTTCAAGTTCGCACACAGAAAAGTCTTAGTTACTTGTCCTGGTTATTCCAGTTTAGATGACGTTCAGACATTATTGCATCTGTGGAATTTTCAGTCCTGGCTTTTCATCTTGATTCATCATTAAGCTTTATTATTGAACTGTAGCCAGTCCAGTACCCACAACCAGACATGATATCCAGGAAATTTGATTTGCTAAGTGGCACAGAGATAATGGCAAACATGTAACAGGTGCACAAACAACACTGATTGATTGATTGATTGATTAGCTGATAACTGTTGAAATATATGGGTGGGATTCACCCTCGTTTCTGTCACTGTTTCTCTGAAGTAAAAAGTATGTTGAAGTAATTTATTAGAACATGATTTGAAGTAGGGATATTTGGGCCAAAATTAAGTTGGCACTATTGAAAGAGAGCTTTATGTAGCTTAAATTTTTAAATAAAGGTACACTTCACAGAGCAAATTTGAAAAGTATAAATTAGAAACACAGTACATATTTCTCAAAGTCATTCCCCATGTTTATGTGTTTGTTTACAATCTAATGGCACAAAAAAGTCCAAAGCAGTCAACAGCTTACATGACTTACAGTGAAATTTAAAATAAGCAAAATGAAAAAGCAAGGCAAAGGAGCAGTGAGAACAAGCTATATGGCAGGAATGGGGATGGCATAGAGGGTCTATGCCCTGGGCCTTTGTAGACACTGGCCACTGCTTTGGCTGTTAGCTTTCGAGCAGCCAGACTCCAGACAGTGGTGCGTCACCCAACCTATGATCTTACAAACTAGTTTAGAGGATTGCCTGTCAATAAGAAAATGTTCATGAGCTACTTTATTTTTAATGTGCCTCTTCTTTCTATGTGTATTGTAACCTGAAATTTAAAAAGCAACTCATTCATTGGTAGTAATGGAATAGTTTGGTTTATCTTAAGGGGCAGTGCTGAAAAAATGATTTATTCTGTGAATCACCTGCTCCTCTATTAATGGCTGCCATTTATTGGCAGTTGCTGGGTGCTGGGTGCTGCACCAAGTATTCCACGTTTTATCTCTGTGATTCCTCATAACTGCCTTTTAAATCTGAAAGTTCTGTGAGTTTTGAAAGGTAATATCTTTGCATCTGAACTCTAACTAATTGTTGTGACAAGGAAAACATTGACTACTTCAAGGCTTAATAATATGACTCTTCAACTCTTAAAATTAATAACAGTAATTGTAAATATCTGAGTACTTATTTTGTGTTCATTATGCTAAGAACTTTGTATATTTTCAGTTTAATTTACATAATAATTCTATGACATAGATAGGATTATTCTCTATCCTCACTTTACAGATCAGTCACCTGAGGCATGTAGAGCTAGTCCAAGGTCACCCAGCTCAAAGGAAGTGGCAGAGGTGGGATTTGAACCCAGGAAGCCCAGGCATTCCGACTCCGTACTTAACACATGAGCTACACGGACTCTCACAAGAGTTCTATCAGATCCCAACTATTTTTACCCATCAAAAAGTAGGGCAGCATCTCTGCCTTTAGAACACTTAGGAAGAGCACATTGTAATTTAAGTTATCCCGCTCTACTCTAAATAATTAACTCCTAGTCATTTCAAGTTAAAACTCTAATTTGAATTTCTGTTGCCCTAATGGGAAAGAAATTGGGTAGTCTCTATTTCTTCTTAAGGAATGAACTCCATATTCTTTAAAAATCACCATTACCACCTTCAACATCTTGATATTAATTTAAAGTTCTATTTAAAATTTTTATCTTCCTGTGTTTCATTTCCTGGGTGTGATAAAAATTAGATGTAGCCTTTGAGGCTCAGAGAACCATTGCGAGAATGGCCTCCCTCAGACAAAGCTGAAAGCTACTAACGCTCTGCCTTTTGCTGTCCACTTCCTGCCTTGGTGGCTGAGAACAGAGCCGTGAGCCGAGGGACACCAAGCTGCTCTCATGGAAGTTGTGCTCGTGGTGTAATTAGGATCATACAACTTACAGGATTGGATACTCTCAAGAGTGATTTGATGCCACGAAATGAAAATTGCTAAATTGACTGCAATCAAATACCAAAATAGCACCCTGGAAGGATGGGGAGGAGGAGGAGGCATTCAGGCATTGGGGTGGAGGGGGGAAGGCGGAGGCAGGAACTCGAGGCCCTTGGCTAGAGCAGGCCCATGCCCAGGGCAGAGGGGGTGTCTGAACAAAGCCTCTGGGTTCAGATTATGTAAGGCCCTCATATTGGCATAAGAAATCTCAGCCTGTACCTTAAATATAGTAAGTCTTTTTGTAAGGTTCTTTACAGTGAAGAGACTCACCCAGTGGCTTAGGCGGCTGTTTTCGTCCCTGGTGCTGTGCAGCGGCTCATGGCAGGGACCCCCTGGAGGAGGAGAAGACAGCCGGAGTGGAATTGTGGAGGACGGAAAGTAAACAGGCCCCCGACCTGTGACAGAATGGGCACAGTGCAGTGGGAGGCCTGAACTGAGCGGCGAGGAGGAAGACTTGGCAGCCCTGATGGGGCTCCCTGACAGAGAGTGGGGAGAGAGCACTGGCACCACGCGGACAACGCATCGGGTTCAGGACTGCCGGGGCTGCAGAGGGCGGCTCTCCCAGAGAAACGGAGCAGTCCAGGTCGCTAGGACTGGAAAAGCGGAGACAAGATTCTGAAAAAGTTCCCTTTTTACCTGGAGATGTTTTCTGGAACGTTTTAAAATAAAGAAACAGCACAGGTCAGTCCTCAGCAGTTTGCAGATGGGTTCAGTTCTAGGCAACAGATGTCAGTGGCTGCTGCGGCTGTTTGGTGCAGTGGACAGGAAGCTACACAGTGAAACTGAAAGCCCAGTGAAGGTCTGGGTCCACAGCACCAACGGAACAGGCCTGCTGAGTGCGGGGCTCGTTGGTGTAACTTCTTCTATTGTTACTCCCCATAGAGGGACTCAGTGATGGTTTTAGTGGCGTATGACACTGCAGGGAGCCACAACGTGAAGCAATTAACGACTGCGAAGGCGGAAAAATTCTGTAGCAAATAGAAGAAAACACCAATGTTTCAAAGCCCCCCAAATTTTTCCTGTAGTTTTGTCCTCTTTAAAGACAGACATGTTGAGTGTAGTGATTTTTTTTCCTTTTAACCTTATTCCTTGGCATCTGTGTTCACCACGCATCTGATAAAAATTTTTCCAGAGATAAGCAGATCCCTGTAACACAGACATCCCCAGGTAAGTGTGCGTGCGCACGCACGCGCACACACACATGCATACATGCACACACGTGCAAATGCTCTGCCCCCACCTCCCTCAGTCACCCAATGATTGCTGTTCTGGGGCTAAGGAGATGGGGGAAATCCTTGAATGTCAACAAGGCGACTTCAGAACCACCCGGAATTATTGTAACACCACCACGCAGATGCTCACATTCTCTCTCACACTCGCACACCTCCCTTCTATATCAGAGACCAGATCTACGTGTAGAGGAGAGCAGGTTGACACCATGGGAAGAAGCTCACAGCTCTTCTAAGCAACATAGATTGTTCCCATTTTATGTCCTTGCGGTGGCCATATTCGAAGCTCTGTAATAAAGGCTAGACCTTGGAATTTGTTGACTCTCATGCTGCATATACAGAAGCAGCACCTTCCTACGTGCACTGTGCTGCTGGTGAACAGCGGCGCTCACACCCACGTGGCACAGGGCCATCCCTGAGGAAGGGGAGGACTGTGTTTTCTCCTTACAGGTGTAAGACTGAGGCCCCGTTTGTTCACCAGCATTTGGAAACCTAATGCATCTTTGCAGAAATGTTTCATTATTTTTCTAATTACAAAAACATGAAATAAAGCAAATGAAGTAAAAGATTAAAGACTATAAACCTAGGAGGGTATCATACCTGTCAACAAGAATCGAAGTTACTTATAGCAAATTAGCTGAGGAGTCAATAGGCTGAGATCTTTAGGAAGTTCCGTAGAAATTCATACTTCTATATAGCACTGTAATTACAGTGCAGGTTCATTAAATTATATTTGTTTTAGTAGAATCAAAACTATATAATTTGGTGGGAAAAAAAACAAATACTTCTTCTTCCCTCCTCTTCTATTTTTATATTTTTATTTTCTTCTCCAGTTTGGAAGGAACAACCAGAACTCAAGTTTGGAGATTCACACCACCCTCTTAGAAGCCGTTCTGATCACCACTAATATTTTAGTCAAGGGTTACTTGGATATTTCCCAACCATTTGAACACTTACTTTGAGAATTTTCCAGTAAGAAATCGTTTAAAAAAGCGTCATCAACATAGGTTCCAAAGTCACTTTTATGTCCTCCACAGTGTGAAGAGAGCGAGAACTGGCCTTGGGGGTCAGGCAAGCAGGACTTCAGTCCAGAATGACACTGCCTGCTCTGAGACTCGGAGCAAATATAGAACGTCTGTTTCCCCTTCTGTGAACAGAAGACAAATCTGCTCAGCCTGTCTCTCAGAGTTAGGACGCTAAAACCGAGTACAGATACATTTAAACTGATTTATGAACACTAAAGGATTGCTTTACAGACATTATAATATAAAAAGAGGTTTCCCCTTTTTAGGGGATAATGTGATCATTAAAATGTGGAATATTTAAAGCTACCTTATATACATAGTAAGTAATTGATTTGGGGGAAAAAAGTGAAAATTAAAGGAAAACATATATTACTTTAGTCCAGACTTGGAATTTTGACCTCCTCCTCTCTGGCTCAGGCCGGTCTATCTTGTTCATCAGGACTATGTCAAAAGGCCGGAGTGGGGAAACCTTTGTATTTTAAATCAGGATTTAAGTTTGATCTGCCTGAATACATAATCAAAGAACAAAGGCAATTTTCACACTCTTTCTGCACCTTACACAATTTGGAAGGTCACAACTACTTTTTACTTTCTTCTTTTTTTTAATTAAATGTACCAAGATTTCTAAAACACGCTGCCTTCTCCTAACCCCCTACTCTTGGTGAACGACTTAATTGGAAAACCAGTGTAGAATTAGTCTAGGTTGATTGTTTTTCATTTGGCCTGCATCATAGCATTTCCCCAGTTGAACCAGACTCAGCAATTTGATATTACTTACATTACATAAGTACTAATTGTTTTGTTTTTTACTAACCAATATGAACTGAAGTTGCATTCCAAAAGAGAATAAGAATGAAGAGTATTAACAGCTATTAATTACAAATCTTAAATAAAAAATCGCTTTTTAAAGGAGACGAGATGGAGAAATTGTGAGAGAAATGCCATTATTAAATGGTATTAGATTAAAAATTCCTTCAAACAACCTTCCCTTTCCATTTTTAAAATAAAATGTACTTCTGACTTATCTGATTAGGATTTAGATTTATTTCAAGAACATTAGTTGCTGTAATTGGTGATGCTTAAAAATATTTTTACATCTCCCAAATACTGAAAAAGCTGACTTCTGCCTAATTTAATCAGCATTTCACAAAACAAAGCTATAATAGACTAAGGTCAGATGTCAGTGATGCATAAAAATCCAGGCCCCGCAGTTGGAGAATCGAGCCAGGAACAGATGCTGAGAAAAGAAGTGAAGAGGCAGGGAGCCCACAGGGCCAGGGCTGATTTGGGACGAAGCAGCCATTGAAAATGGGGAAGAAAAATGTCCCACGCGTGCCCGCAGTGTCAGGTCGGACTGAGAACAGGCACATTTGCTCAATTCAGCCAACATCTGTTGAGTGCTGACTTCCCATCCTGTGTCCCGGGCACCGGGTGTGTGTGCCCCCATCTGTCCCAAGTAAGGAGAAGGCACGGGGGTCCTAGAGACCACCCTGCACTTCATTCTAAGCAGCGCACATTTCATTCGCTTAATCCATGTTCTTTTGCTTGTACCTGTACTTCATTTCATGTATCTTGAAAATTACCTGTAAAGCAAAAATAATTATATTAAGCCTTAGGAGTTGACTTCGTCCTGAAGTGAAGCAGTATAAGTTGTGGAAAAAATAAAATGGAACTGGGGAAAAAAATCCCTTTTTACAGAGATTCTCAATGTTGAATGCAGTTTACTGGGCAGATCATTGGCGTTTTCAAGGACTGGTAGCTATTTTCTTTATTTAGATTAAGTTGTAATTTATAGTCATGACCCAGAGGAAAGGGATGGGAAGGAAAAAGAAATTATTTTAGTAGCAAAAATTGACCTTTTTTGAGCCATTAACTCACCCTTTGTAAAGACAAACCAGGAAAATAAAGCAATTTTTAAATTACTCACAAAAGCAAGCAAACTGTCTCTCCTATAGTGAGGAGAGAGTCGGTCAGAAGTGTAGCAGGAAGGTCTGTTTCTTCGTTCACGCCGGAAAGCAGAGCGGGCTTTCTCTTTCGTCTTTACTGTAACTTATTACACAAGTACTAACTGTGCTTTTTCTTTCTTTAATTTTTTTGCTATCCAATATGACCAGAAATTAAAATTTAAAAAGGGTTAGTAATTTTACGAGAGTGTTAGTTGGCATTAATTTTTTAAAAAATCACTGTTTTTAAAAGACACTAGATGGAGAAATAATTATAGAAAAACCAATATTCAATGGTTTTAGATATAAAATTCCTCAAAACAACTTTCACTTTAGAGATCCTTAATTCCCTGCCCTCCACATATATGATGATGATTTTTTGAAGGTTCTCAGTTGCTACCTGGGCCACAGAAAGAACGTCATTTCAGACTTATGCCTGTGGTTCTTTCATTAATGAATTTTTAAAAGTCAACCCTATATTAAGTGTTATTTTTATAGTTACTGAAATATGTTGAAGATTTAAGTTGAGACACTAGTGAACACTTTTAAACATGTAACATGTTAAATAGTTTTTTTCTTTAGTAATTGCATTATGACATCATTCTTTTATAAGTTACAGGTTTGTTTTGGGAAAAGCAGTTACTTAAAGGGTATGTCATTGTATATAGAGGTGTCTACCTGTGATGTCAGTGTGCTGCCTACTGTAGACAAGTCTCTTTTAAAACAGAAATCGCTCCATTCAGAATTATGGGAAGGGCCTTCTGCTTTCTTTCATATCATACGAGAAAGGGACACCAACCATTTTCTTACATTCAGGTGTCTAGATCACGTTCCATATACCTCCTCATTCGTATTGAATGGTTAATTAAGAAGTCATTTGGAAATCAGTCTCAGGCAATGACTTATTTTATATTACATAGGTAAGACATATGATAGCCTTCCCATTGTTTAAGATTCTATTAAGATTCTATTTTATCATAATAAATTTATTTAATAAATTTGCTATCATATGTAAAATAGATTGTAATACCATTCCCATATACAAAATTTTCATCAAAGACAGTATTTCCAGATTCAGTCTAATAAATCTTAATGCTTATTTTTGTTTTTATTGGGGCAAAATGCACATAACATAACGTTCACATCTCGCTGTTTTTTTAACTGTACAGCTCAGTGGAAGTAGGTGCACTCACGTTGCCACACAGACGTCCCCAAGGTCCATCCCTGGAACACTTTTCATTTTGTGTCAGGTTGGCCAAAAAGTCTGTTTAGTTTTTTCCATAAAATAAAAGACACATTTTTTCATTTTCACCAATAACTTTATTAATTTGGATATTTTTAGTGCGTCAGCTCTCTCTCGCTCTCGGCTGCTTCTGGGTAGAGGCCAGAGGTGCTGCTAAACACCTTCCAATGCATAGGACAGCCCCACAGCAAAGAAGTATTTGGCCAAAATGTCAGTGGTACCAAGGGACTTAGCAAACCACTTTTGACACATTCCATCAGTCACAGCACCTTCTCTGTACATTGCACAAACCTTTGTTGTGTGTGTTTCAGTTCAGTTTTTACCTTACTTGAAATAATAAAGGATAATATGCCAACAATGTTGCATATCTTCTTCAGTCCTCACTATTAAAATGGCTGGCTGCGCAAAAATTCACTAATCTTTATAAGTGTTTTTTTTTTTTTTTGAATGCAGACTGATATGACAGCTGTCACAATATAATGTAACAAAATTGTTTCAAATGAAATTAAAGACAACTAAGTGCTACTAGAGCCATTGTATGGAAAAAACTAAAGGAACTTTTTTGCCAAGCCAATAAAACTGAAACTCTATACCCATTAAACAGTAACTCCTCACTCTTTCCCTCCCTTCCCCAGCTCCTGGCAACCACCATTACACTTGCCATCTTTGTGTGTTTTGTTTTTTCACAAGGGCTTTTCTCAATTTTAACGTAGTACATGAAACTAGCTGATGGCACCTCATTTTCCATGTTAAGTTTAGATGTACCGTGTTATCGTTGAAATCATAACCTTAGGAGTCTGTGCTCAAATTCTAGTGTCACTGTGTGTACTGTTCATCATAGTTAACATTTATTTAATGACACTCAGAGCTGGCGCTGGAATGGACATTCTGTGGTTTCATTTCTGTACAGTTTCTGAAGGAGTTAAGGAGGATCCTCATTTTTTATGAGGAAGTTAATTAGAAGAATTACTTCTAATTATGGAAGCCATTCATCCATAGTCACACAGTGAGGGACTGAGGCCGGGATTGTGTGAAAGTCTCTCTGGCCCCACGCTGTCCTTTGTTTGACTTCACCATGTTGCACTTCTGGCCCTAGGACCTGGGGCAAGTTGCCAGCCTGAAAATAAAGACAGGGTAAAACCACCCAATTCCTGATGTTTTGGCAATTGGAGATGATGTATCTGCCAATTATGTAGTATGTTGTGGACATTAAATAAATGATAACTGTTCCCTGTGTTCTTATCCCTTGTCGGACTGGACATATATCACTGAGTATGCAAAGCTCTAAGTGGTTACTTGGTGGAATAATATGTAAAATGTCTGGGGAACAATAATTGTGTGTCAGATTCCACCTCTCCCTGTCCCACACACGCACACATTAAGTATAAAATGTGTATTAGAAACCAATAAGGGGCTACCTTGGATCCTGGTGAGAATAAATACCATTGAAGTCGGATGTAGGCCTAGGGGATGCAGCTTTTCCAGTTGTTAAAATAGTTCTATTTTATTATCAAATAGGGGGATGGATGACATTAAAAGCTATAATACTATTTGATACTATTTTGCAGAAGGGATTCACTGCATGGTGTTTGGGACACAGATCACAGGTCCCAAAGTAATTGTCATAAAAGGGGTAATTTTAATTTTACTAAATTTCTACCCACATAAGCCTAATGCAGAAGTATCCTTTTAAAAACTTTTAGAAGATAAAGGAGTGCAATAATCATTTTTTAAAAATACTTGGCAGTTTCTCTCCTTCCAAGATCAAGCCTAGAGAAACCAATATACACTGTGTGTATTTGGAGCTAAGATCCTGTGGCCTTGCTCCTAAAAAACAATACACAGAGAAGCTCACCTCCATTTCTTCATGTGCAGTTGTGACAAAAGCTTATATTTGCATATGTGTTCCTACCAATAACCATGTATAGTTAGGTGACTTAGCAAAAGATCACACAACTTCGACTCAAACCTGACTCTGACTTCAGAACCAATACAGTTCCTGACAAAGTAATTACCATGCTGAGTGTGGCATATTGGAGAAAAGTGGAGGGGGAAGAGGTGCCCCTGGGTTAGAAATCTTAAATGGGCGTGGATTTCCATTGTCCAAAAATAATTTTGTAAACTGCTGCTGGTTTTCCCTGGAAACAGCTAGGATGCTCAGTGCTCTCTTCCCCACACTTACAGCTGACCCTTGAAAAGCAGAACTCAGAATGGCTGTTGTATCATTGGCCTTTCAAACCAAGGGAGTCAGCGTCTCAGGATAGGTCTCAGCTCCATCTGTCCAGGTGGTAGTTTGTCAGGCTTAACTGCCAGCTCCACCCATACATGCGGCAGACCTGTGGGTACAGATTAGCCAGGATTTACTATGATATAAACTCCTCCTCTTATGTAAATGACTGTCTGTCCCTCAAAGCAACCCCTCTTAATAACCTTGTACATAGCGCCAGTTGTAAATGATCTAACCCCAGGAAACTTTTCTGTTGCAGAAATTGCAGTGGTAATCACACAGCACTTTTCTTCAATAAACTGGCACCGAGGTCATAATTGGCACACTGGTAAATTCAATGATGATTCTCTTTCCAAGACTTCCAGATGCTCTATGCCATCCTGGGGAATCGGAATGGCCTAACGTTTTCTGTCTGTGAATATGTCATCCTAGGGCCACGAGCACAGTTGTGAGCTGGTCGACTGTCCCCCACTTACTGGAAAGCCCACTGTGGGGAAGTCTGTGTTCGTTAGTATATTTCATTCCTCAGTGCATAAGGAGGTGTCATGGAGCCCTTTGAAATCCAGGGAAGCTGGTCAGGTTTCATGCAGAACTCAGAAAGGGCGTTAAAGTGGACACTGGAAATCCTTTTTAAAACTAATCATTGAGGCAGTTAAATAAAGTAAAAGTAACTTTGCTCTGAGCTGTTCTTCATAGTAGTAATCAGCTTTTTAGTAGCACTTGAGGCAATCCTATTGATCATGGGACCATCCTTCCCAGACCTTTTCTCTTTTCTAAAAACCACTTGATTGAGGTATGAGTAAGCATATAAAAAGCTGTATCCAGACCTCAGTCTTAAATAGTAGTGGCAAATGGAACAGTGTTTCGAAAAGGGCTAACAGGTTTTACATTTAGAATAGCTTTATTGCTCTAATGAGAAGTTGTAGATTCGAGGATATTCAAGTCCACCGCTCACCGGGCCTCCCCACCACGCCACACCCTCGCCAGCCTCTGGCCAGCTGCATTTCCTCCCTGCCCCGTGCCTGCCAGCCTGGGCTCATGGCACAAGTGTCTCCTGGCAGTGGCAGCCTCTCTCTCATTACCTTGGCCAGTTACTTCTGCCCAAGTACTTTTCAAGTTCAGTTACTTTTACTGCATAGGAAAAACGTCAGATTATTCTGACTGCTTGAAGGTGCGTGGCAGATGGAACATGCAGTAAAATGCTCTAACCCTGTACTGTCCAATATGGTGGAGATGTTGGCCACCTCTGCCTTTCAAACACTGGAAATGTGACCAGCCCTGGGCAAGACATGTCGTAGAAGTTAAATACACTGTGGATTTTGCTGACTTAGTATGAAGAAAGCAGTACAAACTCTCTCATAATTTTTATACTGCTTATATGTTCAGTGGGTAATATTTTGGCCAAAATGGGTTAAATATATGATATTACTAAAATTAATTTCACCTATTTATTTTTACTTTTCAACGGGGCTACCAGGTAATTTAAAATATTTACTTTAGTGCCCTTTTAACCCTTCTTGGCTTCCTTCGCCCTCACACATCACGTGCACGCGTGCACGCGCGCGCACACGGAGCTGCTAACAGGTTTTTCTTCCAGACTGCCTTATGTGGACTAATTGAACACCATCCTAGTGAGAGAAGAGGGGATGGTACCAGGTCCCATTATGGCATCTTCTCTAGAGCTTCTAAGATTTGACTACGAAGGGAAAAACTTGAAAACTTGTCTGCAAAACTTTGGAAAGTCCCCACCATCCCCAAAACAATGGAGAGTCTCCCCTCACATTTCATTTTCCACATGGTGTTTTCCTCATCTCCCCCAAATGCTAAACACTCATAAAATGTCCTTCGAAACTGCAGGTCTCATGCAGCTCCTAACAGCCTTCTTAGACTCACTAGCACACTTTAAGAACTGTGCCATCTGCTGGCCTCGCGGCCCTTCCTGACCACTATCCAGTTGCCCATCCTCTGCATCTGAGAAGCCGTCACAGTACTCTTCACACATTAGAAACGTGGAGAGTGCCAGGGACCCTCTGCCCTCCCTGTGCATTGGGGCCGTTACTCTCACCAGTCTAAACCAGAGCAGACTCGGACGTTCCAGAGGGTGGGAAGGGAGGTGGTGTGTAAGCAGCCAGGCAAAGGGAAAGGTGGGACCCAGCACTGAACCGAAGACTCCGTGCCTTGTCTAAGGCCTACAGGCACCAAATATCATGAGCCATGTTGACCAAACTCAGGAGTCTGGCCTGAGCTGAAAGGTGCATTGAATAGCATTCCAGAAGCATCACTTTGAATCACCAAGAGGTGAGGGTGACGTGGGGAGCAGATAACCAATGAGCCCACCCAGCATTCCTCCTCTGCTTGGCGCTGCTTTCCAAGATTCCTCAGAACCCCTCAGCATTACAGAACTTTGGAACCTGCACACTTCTTGGGCTTCACCACTTTCCCCTCACACCTCAGAACCCGTTCTTCAGCTGCACTTAGTTTATGAAAATGCTGGTCCCTCCACGTGTCTGGCTGGCTGTCCATCCTGCTGCATGGCCCTTGCACACGCAGTTCCCTCTGTTTGCTCACTCTTTCATCCTAACTCTGATCTGTCCCAGCTAGGCCCTCCTACAGCGTCAGTTCCCAGTTTAGACGTGGCTGCCTCGGGAAGCTTCCTTGACTCCCATATGTCCTGTGACACCAGAGCATGCCCCATCACACGTCTTAACGTGCAGTATTAAAATGGCCGGATCACATCTCCCCCGCCTAGACTGCTGAGTGCAGGGTCTGGGCCTTCTTTAGTCTTTTATTCCCGCTGGTAGCACGGTACTTAGCGTGAATGGATGAATGAGCTGTAAACACAAATTTGAGTCTCCTCCAAGTCCTATATAGTGGTTGAATGTCCATCTTGTATCATTTCTTGGAAAAACACAATGTTTAAAAGTTTAACTATGAGAGAAAAATGGAAGCTTATTATCTTTTGAATTGGGTTCCTACAGTGCACTGTGATTCAACAGTTAATGATGGTCTTTTGATGCAATTTATAGCTATTACTATTTTTAAATTGTTCTTACACTTTCTGTAGCTTCCTTCAGTGTCATTTCTGTGTTGCTTTCCCTGACCCCTCCTTTGCGTGGCAAAATGACTCCTTTGTTGCCAGCGTTAGTCATAGTGATTTGCTCAAATTTCTCACATTCTTACAGATGACATTAAAAAACTAAAGTCTATTTTTTATTCACAGGATTGATCTGAAGGTAAAATTTAGCTGGGGGGAACATTGCATTGGCTTCAGGAAACAGGTATCACAGTTAAATTTGAGTGTCACATGCATGCATGACCGCGTAGTTCTCTCCTGCCAGAGGCCTCTGACGCAGCCAAATGGCACCAAATGAGGATGCCTGAAAATGGATATTTTTGCAAATGAAGTTTGTTATTTCAAAAATATAAAATAAAGCTAGCAGTGATTGTAGTGATCAGTTAAGGAAAGGGAAATGTGTTTGGGGGCATCCTCAGATGGTTTGTTTTCAATATTAGTAGAAAATTTCTACTGAGGTTTTTTTATTTGAGACCCCCAAAATCTAAATTTCTCCTTGTGATAAATTTCTCCTTGTAAGTAGAATAAATTGTCAGAACCCATATTTAAGCTGCTACCATCGTAATATCAGAGTATTTAAATGTATGATGCTCATCATTTTCAAAGTTCATTCAGAATTAGGTTTAGCATGTATATTGTTTCTTAACTGGGAAATTCACATTGGTATTAATCACCTACTGTAAACCATTTTAGCTTCACAAAAGAATTATACGGCACTATTCAACCCTATAGAATATATCAAGTTTATTTAGTATTCTTAATCTGATTTTAATGGCATATATTTTATTCTATAATTTAATCTTTAAATGTAAATCATTTGACTTCTGCAGAAAAAGCAACAGAAAAATTCCCATTTCATTTTTGGGCAGTGCTCCAGTTTATAAGTTACTGAAGTGCTGCAGAATGCAAATTCACTTAGTTGGACTAATGAGTTCATAAGAGTGTGCCACACTTCATTATCGTCTCTCTACCAAAGTAGGAAGTCTGTCTGGTTTGTAAGTTCCAGCTGTTTTTAATGTTTTAGTTTGATTTGGGTTTTAATGTGCGTGGACCTAAGTGCCGCTGAGAATTTTCAATTATGACTTTGTAATGTGAGGAGACCTTGAAAGAAATCGAAATGTTATTCAAATTCTAGGACTCCAATCATATAAATAGTTGTGGGGAGCTTGTTTAGGTTCACTCTTTTTCTGTTTTGGGCCTCTAATGTAAGTTTACACTCTGAGTCTCCCAATTGTTGGTATTTTATAGCGCTAGTGGTTTTTGGCAAGATTTCTTAAAGAATTAAACCAATTGGAAAATGAAAGTGTCGTTCCTAGAACTGGCTGTTGTTTTCAAAATTTTATAATTGGGTGATTGTCATCATTCTCATTTGGTAAATTGTAATCTATTTTACTATGTTCAGTATTCATTACCGTTCATAGGTCAGTGGTACATATTGTAAAGATAAAGATGTTATTGGTACAGAGATAAACTGTTAGAGTCAAGGGATGGAAGTAAAATAGAGATTCTTTGTAGTTTCTCCCACATGGATGTCTGAAGCTTCCCAAAGGTAAAAGCTTAAGGATCACTATCAGATATTTTATTACAGCCCCCCAAGAAGTGGGGACTGTAACTAAATCCCATTCATCTTAAGCATTTTACATTGACTTATAACTAGAGTGATCATGTGTTACCAAGTTGCCTGGGGAAGTTTGGACTTACACCAATTATCCTGGTAGAATTTTTAATAACATCTTCTTTCACACTCAGAAGTGTATAGAATAAACTGCATGGCTACTCTGTCTATGGTGCATTATTGATTATGATGACAAGTATCCAGATCTATTCAACACTTCCTCATAAGCATTTATTTTTTTAAAAATGTGCAAAACAATGAAATGTGAACATTATTGCTGATGGTAAAATCGTCTGTACTTTATTTACGGTATCCCTAAACCTTCAAAGAAAAATTTACTGAGCCATTTTTTAACATAAGGCATATCTTTGCTAGTTGTTATATATTAACAGTATACATACAAAGTGAATTATTCTAATTTTACATTATTTTTTCACCCATGTGAAAAACCCGTAGGATGTCATTATCAACCATTCTTTTTCAGTTGAGACCAGAAATTTGAAAACCAAAGCACAAACGCCATTTCCTAGAACCGACGCTGAGGTAACACAGAAAGGTTTATGTAGGAACAAGTATCAGAAGCCATTGGTAGGTAGGGGACAACGCACCTCAGCCCTCACTAAGGAAGGCCTGGGTGAACATGACGGTGGAGCAGCAACAGAATTGGTTGACTTGATGTTGCCGTTTTATTCAGGCCTACCTTAGCATCCTTAATTTTTTCCCATTTCCTAGAGGTGGGCAAGAAAAGTCATACCCTGCTGTCCCCCACGGGACCTGGGAGGGCCCCTCATGGGAACCCGACAGAGCTGCCCTGGCCCAGCCTTAGAACCAGGGAAGAGACGACTCAGGGCTCGCACTGGCCCCGGCCGCTGGCAGTGGCAGCCTGCCCGAGGAGAGCTCTGTGCGAAGAGGGGGGATCTGTATTCCCTCCCCATAACTGGGCAAGGAAGAAATGTCAATAAAGATGAAAAAGAAAAACATAGCTTTAGTTCCAAATCTAGTTGCTGGTCAGTCCTGGTTTTTTAGGATCATGTGTATTTCAGGGAGAGAAAAACAGGCGTGGTTCTAATATAAGGCATAACTAAGCTGTTAACGCTAACCAGTGTTCCGGCAGAACTTTCTTTTACCACTACAAAAATATAAGAATCTCCCCAACCAAAAAAAATTCTCCTGGTATAAGTTAAGTCACTGTTCTAATGGTTGTAGAACTATGTAACTAAAAATCAAAGAACTATACACTTAGAGTGGTTGAGTTGTATGGACTTAAATCGTACCTCAGTGAAGCACGTAAAAGTGAAAAAAGTAAAATCAGATATGGGTGTACCTTTAAACTAAAAAGATAAAACAACCTGAACCACTCTGTTTTTAATTCCTTATATTTTAAAATAGGTTTTTTAAAACTTTATATGGAGAATTTTTAAAGATGCACAAATGTCGATAAAATAGTATAATAAACCCTCATATATCCATTACCCAAAATTAACAATTATCAGTATATCCCTTTTTCTGCCTCATTGGATTATTTTAAAGCATGTCTTGGGAGCCACAGATTCTTCAATACATATCTTTAAGAGAGATGATGCCTTTAAAAGTGTTTAACTAAAGTATAATTGTCACTTAAAATGTGAAATATCATTGTCACTAAAAGAGTAATTATTTTAAGTTTCCTTAGTATTATATCATAAATATCTTTTTAAAATTGTCTAGGTCAGGAACGAAGCAAGCTCCACAGATCTTAATATCCTAAATAGCGTATTACTGGATCATAGGGGCTAGGAGTTGTAATCGTAAATGTGATTTATTAACCATACCAAAGGTCTTGTAAATGTTTTCAAGATATCATAAAACAGTCGATGTAGTTTAGCCCAATTATCTTGTGAAAATATTTTCATGTACAGCTGATCTTTCTAGTTTAAAAGTCATTGATTATTATGTCACCTCTGTGAAACCTAACCACAGAGAAAGTGTGCATATTGGTACAACGTGTTCAGTGGGTAGAATACCGTAGGATCCTTGACTGTACATGACAGAGCCGAACTTGCATGTAGAGATTGCTTTGGGGGGATTGCTTGTGAGTGACGGCCAGTCTCATAATTATTAAGTAATATGGGCCATTTCTTTCAAGTGATTTATCAGTAGCATATTTTACCCTCACAATGAATATGCAAGTATTGTGGCAAGTCTTGTTTACTTTTTGTTTTTTAGGGCAAAAGAGCTGAATTTTGAAAGTCTTATTTAGTTGTGCAAAATATCATCAGTTGTTTATCTGGACTGAGAATCTAGGTCTTGACTTGACGTAGAGAATTATATCTTAGAACGTATTTTCATTCATCACTTCAGAGCCCAGCACTTTTAACAGAATACTAGTTGAGATGATTAATTTGCCATAGGAATTGGAATATTCACCAAGGGGTGAAAATTAGCTTGACAAATAGGATCTCAAACATCCTTTAGATGGTACTAGGAATAAGAATCCATCTATCTTATTTGTCAGGATGCATGACCACCACACACATTTATGAATTTCACATCTTAGAATTAATTTTGAGTTTATATTACAAGAGCGTATTTTCAGTAACTGATTATTTAAATTTTGAAAATTTGCTGAGCACATCTTTCTCATTCTTTAACTGTTACTAAGCTTTAATGTGATACTAGGAAACCACATGGTCTGTTGAATGTAGGGCTAAGACTTAAAAAATAAAGGACTGTAATTATGCTTTGAGTGAAACTTGAACTTTTATTTGCTCTTATTTCATTAGAGTGCATGGTTAGAACTGAGCATACAAGCAAGCTTAAATGAAATAAATGCAGAATAAAGTTTAAATGCAAATAAATTGACAGAAACAATTAGTCAGCTTAGGCAAAAGGTGAGGGTGTTAGGTAGGATAGTCTATCATTTAGGATGTTTTTGGCTGCAATTAACTTTCAAAAACTCAATGCAGTTGGACTTTAATAACATTAAATGTTACTGGCTCACATAATTGCAAATCCAGAGGGAGGGCAGGTGTCAGGATTGGCAAGTGCAGGAAAGTGACAGTATCAGGATCAGGTTCTTCCCGTCCGTGTTCTCCTCTCTAAGTTCTTGTTTCACCCCAAGGCTGACTTCAAGTAGCAACTGGAGCTACATCCTTTCTCACTGATGTATCGGAAGAGAAAAAGAATGCTCTGATTTGTTTTGAATGGCTTATTTCACTTAGCATAATAGTATTCTAGATCTATCCATGTTGTTGCAAATGGCAAAATGTCATTCCTTTTTTATGGAAGAGTAATATTCTACTGTGTATATATACTTTGGTTTTGTCAGAGGATGACAAATACCATATGATTTATGTAGAATCCAAAAAAAAAAACCCCAAAGCAAATGAAGAAACAAAACAAAAACTGTAAATTATATAAATATCTAACCACTGTGCTGTATACCTGAAACTAATAGTTACAACTGTATTGGATGTGTCAACTGTAATTAAATGTTTTAATTTTCAATTAAAAATGAGAAAAAGGGAGGAAGTCCTCAAAAAAATAGTGGGGTCTGTCAAAGGCACCCAAGAGACAGTTTGAAGGAGCACACAGTGGCCAATCTGGGGTAACTTGACCAATAAAAAAATGAATGATAGTAATGGATTATAAGTTATAGAGTGAATTTAATATTCATAATGCAATAAATAATAAATATATGAATGAGGATAAAGGAATAATTCTCTCTTTCAGTAACATTCCTTTAATAAGTATAGCAGAAATGAGGAAAAAAGAAAACCAACACTTGACCAATACCACAATAATCATTGCTGCAAGTAAGAATGATTAATGGGTGCTAAGTTCGTGGGTGAAAGTATAAGCAAGATGTATGCCTAGTCTTGAAATATCTAACCACAAGATAACAAAAGGAAAAATGATAACATAATAGAGAAGAAACCTGGCAGACAGCACTATAACCAAGCAATCAAATATCCCCAGTGATGAAAAACCACATCATGTACCACCTAGTCTGATGCACCGAGAAGGACACAGCATCATCTTTGTGACATTCTTGCCAAAAATGCCCAACCTGATTTTAAACATGAGGCAGTATCAGGCAGTTTAAACTAAGAAGCATTCTACAAATTAACTGGCCAGTACTCTTGAAAGTTAGAGGTCATGAACAACAAAAAGTGACTGTCTCAGATTGGAGGAAGGAAGCTAAGGAGACATGACAACTAAGTGCAGCGTGGAACCCTGGGTTGGAACTGGAACCAGGAAAAGGACGTTATTTGGACAATTGGTGAAATATGAATGAGGTGGATGAGTTAAGACTATTACATCATAACTCAATGACAATTATACTTTGCTTATGGAAGATGTCACCTGAGTGAAGGGTATGCAGAAGCTCTGAGCTTTTTCCAACTGTTTTGTAAGGCTGAAATTATTTTAAAATTTAAAATACTAGTAAAATAACTTGAATACAAACTCCATCAGAGATGCTAGCCAGGAAGCATATGGAAAGACGTTAACATCATTAGTAGTTAGAGAAACACAAACAGCAATTTAAAACCTCAGTGAGGCACTATTTTATGCATATAAAATTGATGACAAAGGTGGACAGCGCCAAATATCAGCAAGAATATGTCTTAGCTAGAACCCTTATCATTTGATGGTGGGAGCCTAAAATAGTACAACCACTTTGGAAAACAGTTAGTTAGTTTCCTACAAAGTATATATACACCCTACAATCCAGGAACTCTGTTTTCAAATATTTATCCAAAAGTCTGAAAATATATATCCACACAAATTTATGTACACATAAATATTCATAGAATCTTTATTCATATTGATAAAATACATATATATGTACATTTAGCTAGTGGAATACTCCGCAGGAAAAAAGAATGAACCAGTGATATATACAACGGCATTGGATGAATCTTAAAATGTATGTTGAGTGAAGGAAGTTAGACACAAAAGAGTGCTTGCTGTGTGGTTCCATTTACATTAAGTTCAAGAAAATGCAAACACCAAACTATGATGATTGAAATCATCATAATAGTGGTTGCCCAGTGGTAGGAGGGGATTGGCCAGAAGTGGGCACAAGGGAACTTTCTGGGATAATGGAAATGTTCTGCATCTTGATTTGGAGAGAGAGAGAGAGAGAGAGAGAGAGAGAGAGAGAGAGAGAGAGAATGTGTGTGTGTGTGTGTGTGTGTATTTCCAGACTTATTGAATTATATAGTAAGTTTCATTCCAATTAAACACAAGACCTAGAATGGAGTGGTATATCTGCTGTTGAATAAGCTTTTAAAAATTTTGAAGGAATTCTAATTCAAGCAAAAATGGCATGGATAAAACTGGAACCTTAAATTAATGTTAATGTATGAAAAACTTAGTAACTATTCTGTGGTTTGTGGCTTAAGGAAATTTTACTGTGATTATTGTCTCATTGGACATGCCTTAGGAAAGCATAAAGGCTTACATTTTGTGTAAATTTTATTTTACATTATAGGTGGATTGCAGGCATCTGAAAATATCTACTCTTGAGTCAACTCCCATATAAAGGGAGGACATTTAATAGTAAGTCATAAACATCCTATCTGGAAGGGAACAATGACCCAGTGAGTGATAGAATAGAATGCCAGATGTTTGAGTTGAGCTTAAGTAAGTGTGTAAAAATACCAGGGTTCTAATCTTTCAGATGAGTCTGCTGCTAAGTACCTTGCATTCATTTCATTTCCTCAGGAGGTTGTTTTTTGTTAATAAAAATGCTTTTTATATGTTTTTATAATGACATTTTTCTGGAATTGAATAAATCTGTTAGTAGTATAGAAGTGATATTAAAATTTTCTTTTCAAAGGATCTCTAATTATTTCAAAATTAGTCAAGTTTTAATATTTGCAAATTATATGTAATTCATTAGGAGATGATGGGAGTGAATATTTTCTAAATGAATATTTGTATCAGTTTCAGCAGGGAAAAAATTAAACTCCTACAGAATTCATAAAATTTTTTATGGATAAACTTTTGAAAATAAAGTTCCACAGATGAGGGAATTTGTATTTTTATATCTATCTTTGGAGGCATGGTTTTTATGTTGCTTCATAATGAATTATATTGGCAAACATTAAGTTATATTTCCTAATGTGTGGGCGGATAAACTTTTCTAGAAACTCACACAGCGTTTTATAGGTTTGTTTTATCAATCATTCAGTAGAAGGTTTCTCTTGTCGAGCCTTGTGTTTCCTTTAGTCCATCAGATTTCTATGGATTTGGTGGCAGGATTCTCTATAATCTTCTGTCAGCTGAGGTAGAAGATTGAGGAAGCTGGATTCCAGTTAGTAGTAGAAGAGGCCTTCAGGAGAGAGAAAAATAATTGATGTTTTATCCACAATATCTTTGTGGCATCTAGTCTGCCAAAAGATGAAAGGTTCCAGTTTTATATATGACTTCCGTGCTGAAGTTATAATTCCTGAATATTTAGTCCCTCTTTGTTTATCAGTTTTGCCTAGATTCAGCAGAAAGAGGAGATACTTGATTCAAATTGTAACAAGATCCTGGAATCTCAACTCTAGAAGTTTTTTTCTGATGGTAACTTTCCTGAAATAAGAAGGAAAATAAACTAATTTTCTTCTTGTAATCAGGCCATATTATATGTACTGTCTTCTTGACTCCTCATAACAATCCTGTTAGGCATCGTTATTACCATTTTTTAATTTTTATGTTTTTATATATGTTTATTGATTTAGAGAGGAAGGGAGAGAGAAACATTGATTTGGGAGAGAAACTTCATTTGGTTGCTTCCCATATACATCCCAACTGGAGACTGAACCCTCAACCAACCTAGACATGTGCCCTCACCAGGAATTGAACCCTCAGCCTTTTGGTATATAGGATAACACTCCAACCAACTGAGCTACACCAGCCAGGGCCATTATTACTTTTTTTTTTTTTTTTTTTTAATGAGGACATTGAAGAATTTTCAGAGTTTTTACATAAATGGGAAGGCTGGGATACTAACTCACAATTTTCAGTGCCAAAGCCCAAGCATTTTCCCACATGCCACACTAACTCTTGAAGTTTCAAATCTGTTGAAATCTGTGAGACAAAACATTTCAAATGATCTTTAGCTATGGAATATAAATACAGGTCTCACTGTACAGTTGCAAGAAAGCTTCATTTTCCACTGTGTCTGGAATTCACCATGGAAGCTACCTCACTGTTCCTAAATAGAGTTTGTCTATGTGACATTTACTCATTGCTTGCTTTGAACTCTACTCTGTATTAGGGCTCAAGAGGTAAAATAGATAAAATCATTGTGCTTTGAATGTCACATCACAAAATAATATATTTTATGTTGACTAATGAATGTATATGTGTGTTTAGCCTTTTATAAAATCTTTAAAATTTAGTGTTCCATAATCATAAAATTCATGACTGTCCAGCTCATTTAAATTTATTTCAAGGTAATCTGTTTTTTCCTGAGATCAGGTACCTCCATGTTGTCTATGCTAGTTCACTCTTTCTCCTCCACTCTTCCCCCCCCCGCCATTTTTACTCTGATTGATATTCTCCCCACCTCGCTTGAGGTTCTTGACTCTCTGGTCTTTTCCTTTTTTCACTTACTCTCTTTGATATATTTAGTCAACCTATGTTTGTGGACATCTCCCAAATCTTCCTCTCCAGCTTCAATGCTAAGTCATGTTCTGTATGTTCACTTGCCTATAGGTTTTTTTTCCTGTACATATATTTTGTAGACACCTAAAACATAAGATGAAAATTTAACTTCCAAGACTTCCTGCAAACTTGGCAGTTCTTTCAACTTCTTCATTACTATTAATGCTAACTCTATTATCATTTCAGACAGTAAGTTTTAGAAACTTACAGTCATTTGGATTCATCTCTCGCCTTTGTTCTTTACACAAAATCAGTCTCCAAGTCTTAGTAACTCTTCCTTCAGAATATATCGGCTCTCCCTCCTCCTGTCTATTCAGGTGTTTATTCTTTATCATTTGGCAGAATCCCTGAACTCACCATAGTACTGCTACTCAGCTGGTATTTCTCCCATGCTTATTTCTGCCTTTCTTTAGTTAGAGTCTGTCATAGCTCAGTAACAGCCTGACACTGTCTGCTCTTAAATCGGATTCCACCTTAATCAACCACCAAATATTTATTGAAAGTCTGCCAGGCACTGTAGGGGATACACAGATTTATATAATACATTGTCCATGTGCTCAAGGAGTTTACGGTCTAGGTGGAAAATTAGAACAACACTAGCTGTTAGTGTGAAGACAACACTAACAATGTATGGCGTGGTGCTTACTAAGGGTGCTTCTATTGCCAGTGAAAATAGGATTCTTCCACAGAGTTGCAAGAGAAGCATTTTCGGCACACGTGCATAAGGAGGACTTGAGGCATAGTGGCAAGGTTTATAGGAGTGAAAACAACGGACTGTCCCCAGGGTCTCATCTCTGACCAGGTGGCTCAGCTCCCACTGACTGTGGAAGAAGTCCAGCCTCTGGGGCTGCAAGCCCCCACCTACCGGCCCGGGATGGGGCTGTGTCCCATCCCGTTTTGCACGTCTGCTTCCAAGGCTGCCCTTGGACCCCTGTGACTGCCAGGCTCACACAGCTGTGGAGAGAAAGCATGAAAGTGAATGAACACACCACAGGCCTCTGTTAAGCTTTTATTACATTATCTTGGGTTTGGGAAGGGGCAAGCTTCCTTTCAAATTAACCAGTCTCTTTCCATATCCCTTATTCACTCCCATCCTTTTCCCAGGCCAGATACCGCCTCTTTATAGCCGCCATCTTGGCTTCTATTGCGCTTGCCTCGTGGTAGAAGGGCCTCTGCCTGTGGCTGCGGCGGCGTAGGAACTTCCCCCACCGTTTCATCCCCTCCTGTGCCCTTCCCTGGTGGTCTGGTAGAGGGGCAAAGAGCCATGATCTTCCTTCCTGCCCAGGGATTAGGTCCCCATGGGCCAAAGGGTGTGGCTGCCCCCGTGAGACAGCTGAAGCTGTAACTTCCAGGCTTAATCCTGTTTAGGTTTCCCCAGCTTTGTTCCCTTCTCTTTTGTTAATATCTAACTAGCTGAGTGCCCGCTCTAATACTTCCTTATGGGTCTTAAACTGAGACTTGGGAACGGTGAGAGTTGGAGGACAGGGAGGCAGGAAAGCACCCAGAGGTCTGAAGGGGACAGAAGGAGCATCCGGAGCTTAGGCGCAGCGCCTGTTGCTGAAGGGCACTGTCAGTGGAGGGCAGAGCGGAGAAAAAACTGGGAAGTGCGGCTGCAGCCTGAATACCTTTTACTTCTCTAGCTATTCAATGTCTGTTTCCTTTTTAATATTCTTTCTTAGGCACTTCTAAGGAATTTCAGTTCACAGTATTTGTGCTGTTTTACCCAATTGCTCGTATCATCATTACCACACATTTTTACCCTGGTATCGTTCCCCTTTCGCTCCATCTTTTTCTTCCCCTCACACACATTTTTGTGTATAAGATCGTGTCACATCCAGTTTATTCCGTGAGTGCCCCAGGGCACAGGCGTCATCTGAAAGGTCTTTGTATTCCCAGGGAATATAAGAAGTTGGTAGGCACGCAGTGCGTGATCAATAAACACTTATTGAATTGAATCGCATTAAAATAAATGGCAAACTTGTACCTTCTCTGCTGCTTCCTAGTGAACATTTCAAATGGCAAGCTATAAAGTTATCTGAATTAAATAAGGGATTTCAATCAAACAGAACGTATAACCGGCATTCTAAATTGTGTTGCTGTCATTATGTTTTGTTAATTTCCTAAACGCTACCATTTGTAATGAAAAACAGAGTATACCAAAAAAATTTAACCATTCAGTAGTTAATAAATCCGTGTGTATACACTACTAGGCACATTTCTTCCCTTTCAACTATTATCTTTTAAATTTTCTAAGAATTATGGCCACTGATCAGAGAGCAGGATTGCTATTGAAGAAAACTAATTCATCCAGCTTCTTCTCAGTAACTTTGGGCGACCAGGGTGAATTTCTTTCTGGCAGACATTGTATGATAAAGTGGGCTTTGGGCTCATTATGAAATCAACAGGCTTTTGTGTACTTAGCACATGGCCCCCTCCTAAGAAACAGGAATATACTGGGAAATTTTAATTATTCACATTTTCCTCATTCCCCTTAATTGAAAATAATGGAAAATTAGTCATTTTAGATGGTGTTTTATGTCTCTTCATAAGATGTGTTCTAATTCCATTAATGTTTCATTTAATTTGCAGATAATATAATGATGGCGTTCCATAGATTAAACCAACAAAATTTCTGTGTGGTATTAATGAATTTTCTTTTGTATCACTAACAATCATAATAATAGGTAATACTATTGATTGCTTAGTCATTAGTGACTGCATAAACAAGTAAACTTAGTGTTTTCTAGACATAGTTGAGCTCTTTCCACATGAAGTTATTTAATACACACCACACAGCTATAAGTTAGATTGCTATAATTTTCTATATTACAGTATTAAGATTGTGGTGCTTTTTCTAAAACTGACTTTACAATATAACGTATATTTACCTTCGACTGAAATCTTGTAGTTATTAGAGGTTTTGTTCATTTCTAGTCTCAGTAAATAGAGTAATAGATAAGTAAAGGAACTTTCATCATTTGGTTTTAAAGAAGCTTATCTAACTTTACCATTTACTCCAATTTTTATCATCAACTTGCTTTTCATTTGTAATGTTTTATGACATATTATGACTAGCAGTTAAGCAGATAACCCCCTTTACACCCCAGATGTCTGAGAACAGAGTACTGTGATTGAGAAAGAATTTTACAGTGATTTTGCTTGCTTGACTGTTAAATATGAAAATATTTTCTGGTGGCCTCTGTAATCACAAATCCAGTATTTTCTTAACTTAGGGATTTTCTACCTCCGTGGTTCTCAAGCCTTCGGGCTGTAGGATCCTTGACCAACTTAATGTTCACAGTGCCAAAGAGCTTTGGTTAGTGGAGGTATGGCTAACTCTTTTTTCATGTTAAAAGTTAAAACAGACATTTAAAAAATATTTATCAATTCATTTAAGAATACAAACCCATCACATGTTAACAAAAAGTACATATTTTTATAAGAATAACAATTTTCTGAAAAAGTAATGAAGATGTCAATGATTTATGTTTTTGCAAATATATTTAATATGTGGTTTAATAGAAGACAGCTGAATTCGCATGTATTTTTGTTTGAGATATATGAATAAAATGTGGCTTCACACAGTTATATAATTTTAAAAGGGAAGAGTACTTTAAGAGCCTTTTTAGATAATTGTGGATACTTCTTCTAGCCTCTGGAAAACTCCATTTATACTCATGAAGGAGGAGAGAATGAAAAGGGCAAATAGTGTCTTAGTATAATTATGAAAATGCTTTTGACTTTTCGGAACTTCTAAAACATTGCTTAAAACCCTGGGCCACAATTTGAGATCCCTTGTTCTAGCTGATCAAATGGAAGTTTAATTTAACTTTTATAGTTCCGCACACAGTTTGAACACTAGTTAGGCACTTGTATTCAGAATATATAAAGAACCCATAGAGGCCAATAATAAGGCAACCACAACTTTTTTAGAAGTGAACCAAAGATTCAAATAGACACACACCAAAAGAGATACATGAATGGCTATTAATTCCATGAAAAGATGTTCAACATCATTAATCATTAAATAAATGCAAGGTGAAGCATAGTGAGAATAGCTATAATAAAAATATAAAACAAAACAAAATAATAAGTGTTAGCAAGGATGTGGAAAAACTAAAACCTCATACATTGGTAGTAGAAATGTAAAATGTTATAGCCTGTTTGGAAAGCAGTTCAGCAGTTTCTTTAAATATTAAACATAAACTTACCTTCAGGTCCAGAAATTTCACTGCTATAGGTATCTGCCCAAAGAGAAGTGAAAATATATGCCTGCACAAAGATTTGTATACAAATGTGCATATGACCATTACTCAATATAACAACAATGTGGAAACCATCCCATGTCAATTAGTGAATGAATAAACCATGCGATTTATTCACATAATGAAATAGCCTTCAGCAATGAAAAAGAACTACCCACTGGCCAGTGCTGCAACAAGGTGGACCGCAGAAGTGTTATGCTAAGGAAAAAACACCAAAGAGCGAAGTACTGTGTATTCTATGATTCTATTTATATGAATGTCCAGAAAGGCACCTCTAAAGAGACAGAAAAAAAAAAACTAGTGGTTGATCAGAGTGGACAAGATGAGAATTAACTTCAGATGAGCATAAGGTACCTTTTCAGGGTGATGAGAATGTTCTAAAACTGGATTATTGTGCTGATTGCACAAGTTTATAAATTAACTAATTGTCATTAATTGCACAATTAATATGGGTAAAAAAAGATATTTCTCTGTTTCAAAAGTGCATACTTGAAAAATAAGACAAGGAAATACACCAAAATACTAACCAAAACAATAAAATCATTAGCCTAACATTGAACTCTTGTTACCTGGGAGAGAATATGTGGTTGAATCCTGTAGTTTTTTTAAAGCTCTTAAAACAGTAGCACTTCCTGTGATTCTGCAGGATTGTACATCACTTGTATGATGCACCATTCAACCAGAATACTTTCTGTGCTTAAGGATTCTTTAGGACCATACTCTCAAAGTATTATTCTGTGTTTGCTATTCTATTTACATATATAATTAATATATATAATTTATATTTGTATGTATTTTATGTTCATGAAATTTATATATAACATTTGTATTTTTATACACACACACACACACATATATACATGTAATTTATATATAGTTTCAAAGTTTCCCAGGCATCATTATTACTAAAATTTTGTCTTATTTCCATTTTTTCTCATAATGAAACACCTATTAATCATGACTCCAGTTTTTACCTTTGTTTGTATACTTAAGCTTATAGCAAATTTACAGTCTTAACACACTCCAGACACTAGGCTTTTAGCGTCTGAGGAAGTTAAGATCAAGTGTTGGTAACTTTTTCCTTTGTAGCATCCTGCTCAAGTTACATGCTACTCCTTGGAAAACCAAAACAAAACAACAAACCCATTTATCTGATTGAGTAACCCCCCCCGCCCCCCGCCCTCAGCGAGTAAAGACATGTAGCTGCAGTGGATTCACCTTGGTTTTAAGAGGTTTTCGTTGTCCTTTATATTCAAAGGTGCCATTATTGCAGTTTCTTGCTGGCAGCAACAAAAATTCATTACAAGGGCCACATCCATTACACAGGGGTTCCGTCTGCCCCTTTAGGTAGACGGTTCTGTTCCACATCTGACTTCTCTGTTTATAGCTGTAAGCTTCGCAGGTACTTGATAGACAGCAAGCACTCAATTCCAGCGAGCAGGTGAGACTCTAGACTCTTCAGGGCCCCAGGTCCACATCTGGTGTCTGAGACACGTACGTAAACAAAGGAAGGCGAGATTGGCCCCTGTCAGCCGAGATGGCAGCAAGCCTGTCAACAGGGGTCACCAGGAAGAAAAAAGGAAGGAGACAGGAACTCCACTGGAAGAGTGAAACTATACTAAGAGACTAGATCTGCTCTGAGAAGGCTTTATGAGGACAGTCACACCACTCAAGTGGGTCCAACAAGCTGTGGCATTGATGGTCCCTGACACGGAGAAGTTCAGGAAGACACGACTGCCTCTGTCCCTGGGTTGGCAACCTCCGAGGTGTAAAGTGCCTGGCTGGACTCTGCAGGCCATGAGAGAGTTTTCCTGTGCATGTCCTAGGGTCTGTCTCTATTTTTGTTCTGAAGTAGAAGCACTTTTCCTGGGCAGATTGCCTTCCTATGTGGTTTCCATTGAGTTCGGTCTCACAAGGAAGATCCAAGCGTTTCATATGGTGAGGTTTGTTTTTTTTGTTTGTTTGTTTTTTGTTTTTTTGTTTTCCCTCAGCCAGAAACTTAAATACTTCCCAGAGCTATACAGGGGAACTCTGACCACTGGGAACCCTTTGCCATCATGCAAATAAATGCTTCGTCCCCAGTCATGTTTGTTTATCTGATCTTATTCTGTTTAAATGTACCAAAGTTCTTACGTGATTTGTATTGCTTTTTCTAGCCATCTTGCCACTTTTTGCTCTTGATAAGGTTCAGGCATCCAATTTTAGTTCAATTCTGGCTCAATTCCAGCTCTGTGGAGTGGTGTTCAGCAAATGTGGCTTTGGTAATAAGACTCCAGGCACCATCTGGGACTTAGCTTCTTGTGGGCCTGATTTCTTTAAAGAATTTGCTTAAGATTGTGAACATGAACTAAGTAACAGGTCCAAGTAGCAGGCTGCTCTTCCTTCAAGATGTACAAGCTCTTTATCAGCAGAACCACGTTCATTATTACTTGGTCCCACGGAGCAAGGGTCCAGGCACAGGCCACCAATGTACTCCAGAAACACTTGTAGGAAAAAAAATTCACCATGGAGATGCCTGGGTTCCGTGTCCAGTGAATTTGATTTAGGAAATTGGGGGATTCAGATACGTGTATTTTTGAAAGCTCTTCAGCAAGGGTCTGATGTCCAGCCAGGGTTGAGAACTACTATGTGCAAATGTGGCCCCCAGTGTGTATGGCATGGAGCCCACAGCCAGTGTTGTTCGGTTCAAATGCTGGCTAATCGCTTTCTGTCTGTACACACTTAGGCAAGTACTTTGCTCCAGGCCTAGTGTTCTATATGTAAAATGGGTGTAATAGAAATATTTCTTAGAGTTGTTGTCATAGTAAAATCCAGCAATCCAGAAAAGTGCTTAGCACTGTCTTGGTTTATGGTAATTGACCAGGAAATACTGTTTCTTGTTATTTGACTATTTCTATAGATCAGGGGCCAGATCTGACCTACTGAATGTTTTTGTATGGTCTGTGAGTCAAGAATGAATGGGGCAGGGCAGAGGGGGTAGTCAATAGAAAAATATTTTACAGTACTTAAAAAAAATAAATGAAATTCCCAGTTCAGAGTCTATGAAGTTTTTTATTTATTTTTAGAGAGAGAGAGAGACATTGGTTTGTTGTCCCACTTATTGGTATATTTGTTGGTTGATTATTGTATGTGCCTTGACCTGGGATCAAACCTGCAACCTTGGCATATGGGGACAATACCCTAACCAACTGAGCTACCCAACCAGGGAAAGGCCATAAAGTTTTATTGGAACATAGCCAAGCACATTCACGTACATATCTTCCGTGGTTGCCATCACATTACAACGACACAGTTGAGGAGTTGTAACAGAAGCTGCCCTGCAAAGCCTACAGTATTTTCAAATTGGCCCCTCTACAGAAAGTTTTTCTACGTCTGCTGTATAGCCTTACAGGGCTCAGAGGCTGGCAGGTTAATCATACGCTTTCTCAAGTGGGCTAATGAATGAGGAAGCATTTTTGCTTTGGCATTCTCAGAAGCTTTTTCAATGCCCAGTGTTCCTTTCCAAGGTATGTTGAAGGAAACACAAAGCCAATAGCTGTTTTAATCCCAATGTTACAAATGCAGATCTTCGGTCATGTGTGGCATTTCTGGGATTCGAGTTAATAAATCACCTCCAACTCCTTCCTATTGTCAAGCCACAGCATTTGCTTCCTCAGAAGGAAGGCCCAGATCAGCTGCCGTAGGTGTGCAGGGCGCTGTCACCACCAGCGGGCAGCGGTGCCCAGCAAACACCTTGAGGGCATTTAGTAGATTTGCAGCTTAGTGAACTGGAATGGTTTTCCAGAGAACTCAGAGTCGATTAGAATGCTTTTCCCCAATACTCTCTGAAACACCAGAGGCATATAGCACAAAGTCCCAAGGACATGAGGATAACGAAATTCAGACACGTGCCTGGCTTCTAGAGGCCCCATTTTGTGCTCTCATACCCTGAGCTGGATTTATATTGTCTACCCTAGTGCCACTTTCCAGGGTTGGTTGTGAATTTGTAGGCATAAAAAAAAAATCCAAATCCAGAAGTCCAGGTGCTGCCTCAGGGGAGAATTCTCTCCTCACTGGAAGACCCATTTGGTCATTGAAGGCTGGATGGAGCCCCATCCCCGCCACGCGGGTGCCCTGTCCTTTCCAGGGTCTCAGACTCGTTTCCCCAGATTGAAATCCAGTCTGTTGAGGAAAGGGTTTTTTGGTGGTGGTTTGGGGTTTTGTGTGTGTGGTTTTTTTTCGGCCTATATACAAAATAAAATTGTGTGTTGGGGGGATGTGAATTAATTAGTTGCCAGGATTTAAAAATCAAGAGATTTCATAAACAGCATGGACACCAGGCCTCTCTCTAAGTGGTGGGGGGCCTGGCAGCACCCCCACCCTGCCCCGCGTTCTGCGTGCCAGCAGTTGGAGAGCCCTGGGGAGCAGCTGCCACAGCTGCTGAGTCTTCCAGCCAGGCCTGCGGGCTCCCGTGGCTTCAATTCATGCCCTCCGGGCCCCAGCCTCCCCGCCGTCCGATGGGCCTCACCTTTTCCCCGTGGGCTCTGCAGCTCTTCAGGAGAGTCTGCTCTTTCTGGCTCCTTCATTATGGGTAATTTTCAGTTGTCCTCTTGAAATGCTAAATTATGCTCACAGAGCCAAATGCATTCATTTTATTAGACCTAGACTGTGGTTTGGAAAATCTTTTTGTTTTGTTTAATTCGTTTCTAGGGTTGAAAAACCAACCCAAATTATTGTAGAAAGTAGGGGTGCATGGCTGTACCCAATCTGTAATTTTCCTGTATAAATTTTTTAGAGGAGAACAAAATAAAAACAAGCTAGACAATATGGTGGGTTGACAAGCAGAAACTCTTAACTGATTCAGCCTCAACTTTATGATCCATATAATAGCTAAGCTGCTCACATACCTGTTCTACTAACTAAGCATTATACTTGGCACCTTAAATATGTCTTTTTTCTGTCCTTTACAATAATCTAGCAAGGTAGTTTATATATTTTTACGATTGTACAGATGAAGAAACTGACCCATAAGAAGTAAAGTAACTTGTACCAAGTCACACAGCTAGTGACTACAGCTACTGATTTTATGATGCTGCAAAAGCAATATGTATTCAGTGGGAACCATACTTGAAATTCTGAATTTTGATCTTTTCCCCAGGCTAACATATTTACCTCTTGTGATGTTGGGTGGCAGCAAGATGATTTTGCCCAACTGTGAGCGAATGTAAGAGTTCTGAACATGTTTTACATAGGCTAGTCTAAGCCATGAAATTTGGTAGGTTAGGTGTATTCAGTGCATTTTTTACCTAACCATATTTTCTTTTTTAATATTTTTTCAATTACAGTTTATATTCAATATTATTTTGTATTAGTTTCAGGTGTACTGCATAGTGGTTAAACAATCATATACTTTACGAGTATATTTCCAGAACCTACCTGGCACCATACATAGTTATTACAGTATTTTTTTTTTACTATATTCCATATTCCATGTAGTATATGCTCTACTTATATTCAACTTACGGTGAGTTTATTGGAACATAACCCCTTTGTAAGTTGAGGCACACCCATGGGCAAGTTTGATTTCAAATCCAGGCTTCCTGATTTTCAGTCTAGCATCTTGCTGTTATCTCTGTGACCTTGGGTAAACACTAGGTTTGAATGAAGTATATCCTTCCAGCTCTAAAATTATACAATTTTCTAAAATAAACTGACAAAAAGCCCTCTATTTTCCTCTGTAAGAAACAGAAATTTCAATTCAATAATTCAAGGTAGTACCTAGCACTCCAACCTCAAGGAGAACCGTCTGCGCCATTTTCCAGTGCCCTTTTAGAGTTCAAGAGCAAGTCGAGAAGTATTCCGCAGCGAGCCACGCTGACCGCAGTGGCGTGACATATTCATTATGTGGCTTTCCTGGATGAAGCAGAATCAGATTACAAAGATCTCATTTGCAAAAGTTCTAAGAACCTTGCATGCCCTATTGAAGAAGATTTTATTTTAACTTTAATCAGGATTCAATTTAAATAATTTAGAGTGTTTTTAGGCAGAATGGCTCTCTGAAATCCAATGTCTTCTTTCCTTAAACTATTAGATTGTATTGACTTAAAGGTTGAGCACGCGCGAAAGGCCACATCCTTCGGAGCTGTTGCATAAAAACGCGCAGCTTTAATTTTATATGGGATAAATATATTCAGTTCAGAGTACTATTAATATTAAAGCGAAAAGCTGATTCTTTAGTAAGTTATCATGTAAACCCAAACCTGCATAAGAATTCCATCCGTCAGGGGTCAGTCTCCTCACGTTTTGTTTGACATTCCTCGGATGTTAGAATCAAGCCTAATGATCTCTCTTTTGCCTCATTTTTGGCAATATGACTGGCTTTATTAATACTTTTGAAATACCTGTATCATACTGATTTCAAAATTAATTCCACGACTTCGTTGAAGTGCCTCGTACACTTAACTGATTTGTCCGGAGCCCCGTGCAGCAGGCCCAGCGCGCTGCGGGGCGTGGCTGGGGCCGCTGGGGCCTGGCGAGCGTGGTCCGGGCTCACGGACACCGTCCGCGCCCTCCCCTCTTCCTCCTCGGCCTGCAGAACTTGCACCTCCCCTCTAATGCAGGCGACCTCTTCATCGGGCCTCCCTGAGCGCCCCTGCCCTCCCCTCCTTCCCTGAGTAGTTTCTCTCTCCTCTGCGATCTCGTAACAGTTTGTCAACTCTAATGAAGTGTAATTGACAAATATCGTAAGATATTTAGAATATATAATGTGATGATATGATATAGGTTGAATGTGATGATATGAATTGTGAAAGGATTCCACCATCAAATTAACACATCTATCGCCTCACAGGTTTTTTTTTTCCTTAAGTTCTACTCTCTTAGCTTTGTACAACACAGCACTTCAGCGATAGGTCGCCATGTTCTATATTAGATCCTCAGACCTTATTCATCTCGTAACTGAGGGTTTGTACCCTTTCACCAGTCTCTCTCTGTTTTTCCCTCACCACCCTGCCCCTGACAATCACCATTGTACTCTGATTCCGTGAGTTCAAATTTATTTGTTGTTGTTGTTTCATATATAAGCGATACCATGTAGCATTTGTCTTTGTTTGTCTGCTTATTTTACTTAGCATAATGCCCTCCAGGCTCATCCAAGCTGTCACAAATTGCAACATTTGTGAGGCTGAATAATATTCCTCTGTGTATGTTTGCGTATGTGTGTCAGGGTAGCTGATATACACATATATACACACATACATCACATTTTCTTTATCCATTCATCTGTTGACAGGTACTTAAGTTGCTGCCATACCTTGGCTTATAAATATTGCTACAATGAACATGAGAGTACTCATACCTCTTTGAGATAATGATTTTGTTTCCTTTGGATATGTACCTAGATGTGGGATTGCTGGATCGTTTAGTGGTTTTATTTTCACTCTCTTGAGGGACCTCCATACTGTTTCCCATAGTGGCTTTATCAGTTTATAGTCACCCCACCAGTGCATGAATGTTCCCTTTTCTCCATATTCTCACCAATATTTATCTCTTACCTTTTTGGTAATATCCATCATAACATTTTATACCTTACAATGCACTTAGCACATTTTATCATCATTGTATGTAATTTTGTGAACTCCTACGAGCATTTTTCTCACACCTCTTTGTATGCTCAGTCAACACCTGCCTGTCACACAATAGGCAGTTATAAAGGGACAGAGTCTGAAACAATGCAGTCAGAAAATACTTTTGTTCCTGTTGCAGTTCATTTGGTATCATAGGATTAAACTGTGATTCAATGAGAATTTATTTTTTCTCTTGCTGCAGACTACTAAAAATAGTGAAAATGAACTTACTCATTTTCAAATATTTTCTTGGCCCCCAGTGTATATTTGCTTATCATATACTGCTACGAAGATTAATGACCCTTTGGAGGGAAGATTTTAAGCATTGCCTCCCACTGCTTGGCCTCCCCAGGCCCTGAGAGCTTCAGGAGGAAGACGCACTCACAGAACAGGGTTCCTGCAGGAGCTGAGAAGACTAAGGTGTTCCTGCCCAGGCCCGGGGCTGTTGCTAAGTGAGACCTGTAGTTCCTGCCCCTGAGAGGAAGGGCGCGCTGGCCCCCCACCCCAGCTGTGGATGTTTGTTTACACTCACCATGCCTGAGGCACCGTGGGGCTCTCTATGGATGCGTAAGGCCTGCTCCCTACCTTCTGATATATCGGAAGAAATGACATCCAAACACCCAGCCCTCATGTAGAGAAGAAGGCAGTAATCGCTAGGAAGAATTTGCCAGAGCAGTAAGAACAGAAAAGTGGGAGTCATTTTAATTGTTTGTGGTATTCCTGCAAGTCTTAATTCAGGCAGTACAATGCTGCGGGGCCCAGCTCATGACCGTTCGCAGCCAACCTTCGCCAGCGTGTTCCAGAGACAGGAACAGCAGCGTCCAGGCTCCGTGAAGGTTTTTGGAAGGTTGAGGTTCGGTTGGGGCCTGAAGCATGTGTAGAGAAGCTGCACAAGTGTTCTGAATTCAGCCTCCAGAAAGGGAGGAAGGATGGGCTAGTGAGAATGGCCCAAGCCTTCGTTATATAAATAGCTCCATTAATTGATGGTGGATGATTATTACAAATAACCAAGCTGAATCCCCCTGAAGATGGAATCAGTTCAGCTCCACAAGTATTGCCGGTATCGGGTGAATGCCATCCACCTTATTTTGACAGATGGAATTCAGAGCTGGGAAAAACGAGGCTATTTTTGGCCTACAAGCTGTAGTTTGTTTATTGTCACCCTGCTTCATACAGCCATGTTATCTCCTGTCACTTGATCTAAGGTGTTAACCGTGGAGTGTCTCTCTAATATTCTCCTAGTGAAGCCACAGCTTATCAAGTATAAAAATCTCTGAATTTGTTTTTTGGCTTAAAATAGTTCTTCTAGACTTTTCCCACCACATTTTATCAGTTTTATAATTGCAACGTAAAGCTAAATACATAAACAAAGGGTATCCTTAAAAACTTCTAGGCCTGCCGTAAACAGGGAAGAAGAGGGGAGTAAACCTTTCATTTCTGCATGTTTTACTATTGAAACACCTAATGACGAATTCTAAATTTTTTTTTTACAACATAGTGTAGATTGTAGTGTTATCACTTGTTAAATTTCAACATTGTTGCAGTTATTTAAAATGTGTGTGAATATGTACCTGTACTCGTATATGCAAAATCTTACTTTTCTTTGTTTTTTATCTCCTAGGGTCCTTTGCTTAGAAGTATTTTCAAAAAAAGTAACTTCCCTTATCTTTGACTACCTTTCTCATCAAAGGCTATAGTGACTGCTTTTGAATTCTTTTTAAATAATTTGCAACTCCAGGCCTCTTTGAGGGTCAAGGACCATGGTTGCAGCTCCCTTTCGTGTCTTTAGCAATTTGCTCCTCAGTGTGGCTTTGCTGGCCACACTGGGCATTTCCACAGGATACAGGGCAAGGCTGCATTGCCCTATTTACTGCCTTTTCTAATGATGACTTTATATCTTTTCCTTCACTGTCCCTCTTTTCAGGACGATAGAAACAAAGAGACAGAGGGAAGGGCAATAGAGACCATCTAATCTGTTCTCTACATTTTATAGATAAGAGAAGGGCTTTAGAAAGACTCTGACTTCAGCAGGATGACCAGCAAGTTAGTGATTTACAGAGCAACATGTACATGAAAAAGTTTGCACATGAAAGTAATGACTTATCAGTACTTGTAGATAAAAAAGGCTTAAAATCCACATTATGATTGCATTGCTCTATCTCAGGATTTCTTCATCTTCACAGTGCAATACTGTGCTTATGACATGCCTTAGGACAAATAGGACAAGATCAAGAGGCAAAGGGACATCATAGTCCCCAGCCTCAGTCCAGGCAAGTGGTTGGCATGAAGCCTCAGAGACCATGTAGCAGATGGACAAGGCATAAAAATGAGAATCCAGGTAAACAGCTGGCGTGTTGGAGGTTTGCCCATGGCTTGTGGAGCTTAAGCCCCCTTACAGAATCCAGGGACAGAGGATGGGGACTAGCGATGGCACACCAGCAATGTCAGGCAGGTGCCTGGGAAGCCAGCCAAGCAAGGGGACTGAAACCAAGGCCAGGCTGCCTCTAACCCCAGGTCTTTCCCTTCCATTGGGGGAGGCATGTGAACCACTGACCAGTGAGGGAGCACATTACCTTGCTATAATGCACTGGATCCATAGCCTTTGGAGAAGATGTTAGAAACTCAGGGTTAGCCAGGCGTCACATCAGACCTCTATCTGCCCACCTCCATTTTCTGTTAGCAGAAAGGGCCTGTCCTCTTGAAGCTTGCCCATCCAGGCCCCCATCCGAGGAGCAGGGGATGCGGTACGAGGACCTTGCTTTGCTGACTTACCATCTCGCGCCCAGCAGGGAAACACTCTTTCAGAAAAAGAACATTGTGCAGCTCTGGGCAAATTCAGGAGGCATCGTGGATTGGGGAGCAGGCATAGGGGAGGGCTGGGGCATTCTAGGAACTCCAGCCTTAAGATGAGATGTGGAAGCAGGAGACCTGGAGGAACAGGGGAGGCCCAGGCAGGGAAGGGCTAGGAGCAACCTTCCCAGGCCCGTTTAGATTCTCTGAATGAGCTAAAAATCAGCTGGCGGGTTCCAGTTACATCAACCACTAGACTGAATGGCTCCCTCCCTGACAAATGACGACAGTGATGGGCAGTCCGTTTATTAGTTTATCTATTTCCTTAGTGATCAAATAAAGCAAGTTTGTATGTTTCTCATGCAAGCGCTTGCTTTTTGAGAGAGGGAAAAAGCATAGTACAGTTGTAAATAAACTCAATGTTGTTATTTATTTGTGTGTGTGTCTTATCTCTTCTATATAAGAGAAATGGTGACAGGAATTAGAGAAAGAAAATGTATCTTTGAAAATTAACAAATGTAATGATGGGGCAAACTGGAAAGGCCTGAGACAGGAAACCAGACCTAGTCCCCAGGGTGGGACAAGAACTGGAGAAAATACAATCCAGAAGTGAGAGCGAGGAGCCCACGGGATCTGGGCAGGACATCATGAGAGTCTTTGGCGCAGCAGGGGACAGGTGGGCTCCCGAGGAAGGCCAGCATCAGAGCCCCAGTCTTGGGGCTGGTCTTCAGAGGGAGCCAAGCTGTGGGGAATTCCATCGTATAAGAATCGGGGGTACTAGGCAGGCTCCAATGCAGGCAACGCAACACAGGGGAATGAGGCGTAAGCCCAGGTACAATCCTAACTAGCTGAAAAATGGCTTAACACAGGATCCCAGATTTGGAATAGAATGACTAGCTCCTTCCTGTCCAAAGTCAAGATTGGTGGAGTCAGGGCTAACTGCCACCCTCAGGGAGAGGTACCAGCACTGTCCCAGTTTACAGTAGGGGACACTAAAGCTTCACGAGGCTGCCTCACCCCAGCCCTCGCAATCGGGAGTGGCGAGACCAGGTGGGAAGCAGTTGGTCTGCCCTGGGGCCCAGGGCCCTGTTCCTTAGGGAAGAGCAGAAGGCCTGTTTATTATCCCCGGCATGGTGCTAGGCTTTTGACACATACTATTGCATACTATTTATTCTTTATAATCCCCTGTGAGATAAGTTTTGGTGCTCTAACTTTATGGATGAGAAGCGATAAGGTTAAAGGGCTCGCTCAGCGTTACATAGCTGATAAGTGACCAGGTCCAGATGGAACCTGTATGTGTCTGACCCCGAAGCCCATCATGACGCTATGAACTACTTTGGAACTCTTATTGTCCTGAGTTTGAGCTGTAGGTAAGGACTAAGCTGTTTTCTAAGTGGGAAATGCTTTGACTTTAAGCAATTTAGTGAAATGATCAAATGTACAGGGTTAAAATGTGTAAGTACAAAGTTGTTCTAACAAGGAGGAGTGAGATATTGTTATGCATGTTAACGATTTCAGGATTCCTTCTGAGCATCTTGCCCAGTGAGCGTGGGCTTCCGTCAGAGCTGGGTTCAAGTGCTCGCCTCGCCACTTGCTGTGGGGAGCACCACGGACAGCTCCTTGTGTCCTTGTCCAGCGCGTGAGGACAAGAGTACCTCTCAGAAGGTCATCATAAACATTAAATACGATGATAATACAACTCCCCCAGCCTAGTCGCTTCAAGCGTAGTGGATACTTAAGAGACATCAGTACTCTTCACATCTACCCCCTGCTGTCCGTCGTGGTCCCCTCTCGGCTCCGGGCAGCTCGTGCGCTGGTCGCTCAGCCACCCTGGCCCTTCCCGTTCCCGCTGACAGCCTGTCTCAAGGCACCGAGCAGTACCCTAAAGTTCCTCTCCCCTCCACTCTCCCTCTTCTGATTCCAGCCTTCGACTCCAAGTTCTAGTGTACACAGATTTACGTCGTGTACCACGTTTTTCCTCATATGCACACGAATTTTGGTTCAAACATACTAAAATTGTGAGTCATTTCTAGTGGGAATAATTGGACAAAAAGGGGGCTGGCCAGTTTAGAATACTAAAAAAGAAAATATCTACTCTGCTTTGCAAGCTAAGTAGGTAACTCCAAGGATAGCTTTTTTTTTTTTTTAATCGCAAGCATACACACAATCTGCCTCTCTGAGGCAATGATGGTATCCAAGAGGCAGAAGTCGACAGCTTTGGGTTATGAATCAGAACGGTGTGAAATATTTGCATGGAGGACCAGGAAGAAATAATTCAGGATCGCTTTAGTTGTTGTCTCTTGGATAACGAGTGGATGTTGAAGCAATTAAGATATGGGAAAGCGCATTTGGGGCTGGGGAGTAACAGAGGAGAGGGTGACTGGTGGGAAATCGCACCCCCTAACCGCATGCTTCTGCAGGCATCGCCCAGATCCCGACCACGCCTCCAGGATGCCTTCCCCTGAGCTTCCTGGAGGGCACTTCTTGAAGCAGCAGTTAGACCTGAACTGGCTTCCCCACTGCCTAGGATTCACGTCCAGACAGCAGAGCCCGGCAGAGCCGGCGCTCACAGTCCTGGCTTTTACCGCCACCGCAGGTGCTCCCTGTGGTCCAGGCGCACCAAACTCACCCATCGCTAAATATGTGCCACCCTTTGCCAGCATCCCTTTGGTAGCCTGTTGCTTCTCCAGTTAGAACATCCTCTAACTCTCTTCCCACCCAGTCACTGTTCCCGAGGAAGCCGGCCTAACATTGTCTCTTCCAGGAAGGTTTTCCTGCCTCCTGAGGCAAAGCTCATCGCCTCCTCTTCCGTGTCTGCCTGCTGTTCTTGCCACAGGGTTGGGCTGGCCAGGACCCTGCCTCCCACACTGGGCCACACAGGGGGCCCCGAAGGGTAGGAATTTTGTCTCAGTCATCTCTCAGCCCTTGTGCTGATCACAGTAACTGGCATGCAATAGTTACTCAATAATTATTTGTTGAATTAGTGAAAGAAGAGAAATATTGCATTAATAGTGTCCAACTTAATGAACAGAATGTATTTACTGTGATTAGGAAACAAGTGTCCTAGACACAGGGACACTGATAACAGGGGTGGCCACTAGGGAAGGGAACTGGGTGGCTAGAGGATCAGGGGGGATGAGAGACTCTTCGCACCGTAGGCCCCCTCGTGCCCCAACTGACTCAGTACACGTCTGCGAGCAAAACACCTCATATCAAATGGTGGTGGTGTTTCTTTCCCAGCGAAGTGTAGGTTCTCAGTAGGATTTATGATCCACTTGTCCTCGTACTGACAGAGCTCTTGTCTGGGCTTAGAGCTGTGAGGGTGCTTAGAAGCCAGGGCTGTGTCTGAGTTGGCCAATAAGGACCCACTGAGCTGTGCTGAGACCTTCCAGTGGTAACAAATAGTTTGAGGCAAGCGGCTGAACAAGAGTCCCTTCCATCTGTCTCGGCCTTGTTTTTACTTTTGAGATCTTGGTGGGTTGGCCAGGTGGGCAAAAAGGAACGAGATGGGATCACTAAGGCCCCTGCACACAGAGGTTTTCAGTGCTGCAGGGCTGTGCGCAGGCCCGTTTCGCGGTCTGGGTTTGGAAGTACATCTGGATCAGGCAGAAAGTGGTGGGTTAGGGGTAAGTACATTTGCCATCTCATGCACCTTTCAGCTGAAGCCTATACTTCTAGGCTCGCTCTTCAAGTCTGACAGCAGTTAGTGGTAGTTCAGTGTAGAAGCTATACCTTATCAGTAGCCTAAATGTCTTACTGCGAAGATGCTGCTCTGTTCCATTTTGCACTCTAGGTGTATAGAGCTGAGGGATACTCTCAACGTGCGTGGAGCCATAGAAAGCGTAGGTGCTGTCCTGACAGCGCTCCAAGGACGAATGCCCGCTCAGCTGGCCACACGCCGCAGCCGGTGTGTGTCCTCATTGGCAGGGCAGGGGTGAATGTGACCTATCTTACAGGGTCTGCCCCCATAGGATTTTTTAATTAAGGATTAAATTATATGATTGGTAAAACACCTGTCCCATAACAGGAATTCAACAAATGTTACTTCCCTGCCCACTGCCCTGAATAACGTATTAGTTTATCTAGATAACAGATGTTTTTGCATAGTGAAGCACAACTCTGTTAACTCCCTACTGTTGAATGTGTGTGGGATGTAAGTCGCTCCTCCCGAAAAAAATGTTCCTTGTTCCTTGCTGATAAGTTACTTGTCTTTTCTTACTCACATCCTAATAAATGTTTCTCAAGGTTAAAAGCTTACAGCAGTTGGCTTTTATCAGGTAATCTTTTCTTTTATTGTCTTTCACTAAAATATGCAGAGTGGCCTAAAATTTAAATCCTGATAATTAGACGTTATATATTTTTTAAATGAAAAAAACCAACACCTCTCCCACTGAGACGAATGTTTTTCTGGGAATTTTGTGCTTACCACATGGGAAGAACTCTTGAAACACTGCAGGGGGGAAAAATAAGTCCAATCTCACTTCTAAATTAAAATCTTAGAATCCTGAAAACATAACTTCAAAAGATTTGTGTTTCAAGGTGGCAGCGGCAACCTGTACTTACTCCTCCAGTCCGTTTTCCCCCGCCCCTGGCATTTTAAAGCTTGTCAGTCCAGGCTCACTCCTAAACCCCAGCCGCGGGGGAGCATTGTCCGTTGGTTTATTATGGGCAGACCAGACCGGTTCAAACCGAGCAGAGGAAGTTAATTAGCAAACGTTTTAGCTTGCTCCCACAATGAGTAACCAGTTCTCAGCGGCCACCCTCTTACTCACTGCGAAACATGCTAAGATGTAGGGTGGGCCGGGGGATGGGAAATCGCCTATCAGAACCTGCAGTGCCAATGCGGGAATTTGCCGGGACTGCCCTAATCTGTTTCCCAGGTTGTTCGAACTGGTTCAAGAGCAGTTAAACAAGGTTATGTAAGTGACATGTGATGGAGCCCAAAATAGTGACTGCAAACACAGGCCGCTGTTGCTGGGCAGTTGTCAACTGCTTTAAAAAAAAAATCCTCTAGCAGAACAACAAATGGACCTTTAAAAATGAAAGAGAGATTTAAACAAAAAGTTAATTTAAAAGGCGGCTTGGTGAAAATGCATTTCTGAAAAGGAATGCATTTATTGCAAATGGGAAACTTACACTGTCCATAGTATCTGGTTACTCTTGGGTGTCTATCAGGGGTAGTTAGGTAAAGAGGTCTCTTAAAAAGTTTGGTTTCCTGCTAAAGTGCAAAATTCCTGTTTTCATGAAAAGTAGCAGCACAACCATCAGACTTGCTAATGCCTTTTGTTATATAACAGATTATTGACCAATCCATCATCCAGGCAGTGATAAACATTAAACTCTTTTCTAAGTTTTGTTCCCTTTTAGTGAAATTCTCTTGTAGATTCATGTTCAACTACTACAGAAATAGGTGATAGTGGGTGGACATGATAAATAAGGGCTGGGAATAACGGGGGGCCATGACTTCCGGTAGAGCTGGGAGGAATCTGAGAGCTCACCCAGTGTGTCCGCTCGGTGTACTTACAGGACTCTCCCTAATGCTAAGGATGAAACACAGAAATGAATATTAATTCACAATGAGAGTATAGTTTGCGGTTTATTTTTTGTTTTTATCCTAGAGGCTATTTTTTGGTTTGTCCCTGGACACGAGTATTTTGGCGTGTGCTTCAGGAATGTGCAGCAGTACAAGCTGAGCAATTAAGGAAAGAAAGGCCACTGTGGTGGATCTGATTCAGGAGAATTCTTAGTCTCACCAAGCTTAAGCCTATGAACTTAAATTAAGTAAGTTTAGTTCAAATTAACTCATCAAAAATCTAGCACAAATTCATGCCTTGTATTCTAAGGTTCTCTTTATCCCATGAGATAAAGGATCCTCAACATGAAAAACTAGAAAGCAATATCAGGATTCAAATATGAGCTACAGACAAAAGGTACTAGAAGGATATTCATAAATTTTTGTGGACTAAAGAAGGCAATTTTCTTGCTCTGGCTGGTGTGGCACAGTAGATTGCACACCGGCCTGCGAACCAAAGGGTCGCAGGTTTGATTCCCAGTCAGGGCACATGCCTGGGTTGCAGGCCCAGGTCCCCAAGTAGGGGGCACACAAGAGGCAACCACACACTGATGTTTCTCTCCCTCTCTTCCCCTTTCCCTAAAAATAAACAAATAAAATCTTTGAAAAGAAAAGGAAAATCTTTATTATGTGTAAAATAAAGATTTTGGATTAAATTGGAAAAACGATGTGAAAAAGAAAATTCCATGTTACATAACATGGTATGCATGAAAATAAAGTTTTAAGGAAAACAGGATCCTCTGCTGAAATGTCAAGCTTTTTAAAAGGGAAAAAAAAAAAAAACCCAGAAAATAATTTAAAGTAAATCTTAAGTGTCATCTAGAGGTTTGTACCCCAACAGTTGTATTCCCACAGTGATCACATCCTCGGGATTCCTTGCCATTTAACAAGGTGCACATTCGGGGAAACAGGAATTACGGAGTGAGATTGTGGGAAGGGGGCAGAGGGGACCACAGGGCCCTTGTTTCAGGATTCAGGCCTGGGAACTTGGTCCTGTGTCCCTGTCGCAGAGACCCGCATGGCAGGGACTCGGGTGTTGTTGGGCCCTCTCTCCATCTCTCAGGCACCTGTGAAACACCAGCACCTCTCCCCACCAGGGCTCTGAACAAACTGAGAAATAAGGGAGTGGCTGGCTAAGTTAAAGGAGTTGGCTTAGTGGTAAGAACAAAAAATAATGGTGGGGGGCTGCCACCTAAGCCCCAGATACACATATAGGCGCCCCCCAGATGGGGGGCTGCATCTGCTCCCCCTGAAGGAAGAAGAGGCAAGCAGGTCAGAGTGGCTCCTCCCAGACTTACTGACGAAGGCCGAGGGAGTGAAGGAGAAGAGAGGCCTCCAGTGTGGCGTCCATCCATGGAGCTGCCTCCGCCTGGCAGGGAACGTCAGGGGGCCAACGGGGTCCCCGCCCCTCTAGGAGGCCAAATCTGAGGCCCCGGCACGGCTTCTTGGGGGAATGGGAAAGGATCTGGGGTGCTGGTTAGGGGCAAATGTGGGTGTTCATTCTCCTTCTCCCCAACCGTAAAGGGCTGTGCCCCCGAAGTGTAAGATGTGAGTCAGTTTTTCAAAACGTGGAACTTGGGGCATTCCAATTAGTCCAGAATCACTTTTCTCTCCTGCCAGGTTAAATGCCTGCTCCTTTCTTTAAAGATTCTGAAAGGTGTTTGTAGATGATCACGATAGTTTGAGGGCTTCTAGAACCTGTTTCTTCCCATATATAGTTTTGCCTGAAAACATCAGTATTTTACTTGATGAAAGGGGCCACCCTGATTATCAACCATCCTTATGGCTTTGCTCCCAGGTGAACTAAAAGAGGATAGCAGATTTTTCCAGACATAGTTAAAGGTGCAGAACATTGCTGTGGAGTTGAAGGACGTGTGTGCGTGTGTGTGCGTGTGTAGATACCACTGAACATGGAATCAGTGGAGCCAGAGACAGGCAGCAATAGGACTGCTTCCAAAGGCCAGACATAAAGAGACAATCGGGGAGACGTGGTCAGCGCAGCCCCAGAGTGTGGCTGACCTCCAGCCAGGCAGGGAATGGCCGGCCACTCGCCACAAGGCCCGTCTGCAGGGGTGGGGTGTCTCGGGGGGATTCAGGACTGACCTGTGAATAGAAATGCAACCATGCAAAGTGACCAATCTTTGGAGTCTTTCCATTTTGTTAAAATGAGCCACAAAATACATTGTCCTTGACACCAATAATAATAATGGTAATAACTGGTGAAAAAACACCAATAAAAGTAACAGTCCAATGTTACTACTGGGTTAGATGCCCCCAGCCCATGCTTTGCCTACTTCTGCTGCAATGACTGCAGATTTTGCTAAGTACACCTTCAGGATCTGCCCACCTGCGCACCTACCCTTCTTGTGCCCCAGTGACTTAGTGTGGCTTTGAAGAAGGTACCTTAGAGTTTGGACTTGAAAGTTTAAGTAGTGAAGTGCTCCGGGATAGCCTAAGACAGAAGGATGACATCATCAGATTTGCGATTCCCAAGGATCCCTGTGCAGCTCTAGGGAAGAGGGAGGTGCGTGGTCCCCCATGAATGTGTGCTCAAAGGAGCCAAGGTTCCCAGCAGAGATGTCACTGCTGGGTCCGAAAAGGGGGGCACCTCCACAAGGTCCCCCAACAAGTTTATGTCAACCAGAGTAGCTCTTCTTCTGCTTTAACATATTGAAGTCTGTGTAAGAGTTTGTTATTTTTAAGAGCTTTTAAAGTTTAAGAATCACTTGACTTCGAAGTGGGGAAATAGAGGCAGGTAGGTAGACTAGTTACACGTGTGTAGAAATAATAAAATGCAAAAATACATGACAATAGCATACCGCAATGATGAGAACAGCTACCATTGTCTGGACCCTGCTGGGTGCCAGGGGCTGTTTCGGTGCTTTCTGTGGTGTGTTCATCCTCAGGATAACCCACGAGGTAGGCGCTTGGATAGCACCCACTTAACGAATGAGGGAACTGATGTACAAAAAGGTTAAGTAGCTTGTGTAAGGTGCCACAGATAATAAATAAGCAAGGGTTCAAACTCAATAATTGAGTTTAACCACGAGAGCCAGCAATAAGGGGAGAGAGTACTGGTGGGCATGGGTAGGATTCCAGAGAAGCCCAGGAGAGAGTCGTCAACGCCTGGCCCAGTGATACTGAGGTTTGCCGGGGTGTGGGGGGAACTGGGAGGAGCGCAGTCAAGGACGGTTGTGGCTTTAAGATGGTAATGTAGAGGTTGGAAGAGAGCCCTCTGTGGGTGGGGACTCTAGGCCTGATTTGTGACCATGAAGGGTCTGAAGTGTCACTCAGTGTCAGGCGAGGACATCCGGTGGATAGATGCGTGGGTCGGTCTGGAACCCAGGAGAGAAGCGTGGGTCGCCCCCGGATGCCCTCTGGCCACCACGGCGTGCAGACTCTGCCCGCGCCCGCTCCGTGCCCTGGCCTTCCTGGCTCCAGCCGACCAGCCCAGCGGCTCTCCGCACGGTCAGCTCTGCCTCTCTCCGCCTTTCCCCAGGCTCGTCCTGCGCTGGACACGTCTGTGTGTCCATCTGGTCCACAGCATCCTTCAAGGCTTACCCCAGGCGCCTTTTTCCCTCGAAAGCCTTGCTCATCCTCGCTCAGCTGTAATCACCTCTTTCTTGAAAGTCTCACCACATCAGCTGCACACGAGTTACCTTAATAATTTACATTTCCCCTGCCCCATCCTGCCCCTCCCCCAAAAGTAAGGTCTTGGAAAGAGCGGACAATGTTTTGCCCCTTTATATTTTGCTTTAAAAACCTTTGCTGAATGGAATTAAATCATGGTCTGGGAACCCATCTTAAATCCCAGAACCTCTTTTTCTTCCTTTTAAGGACCTTGGTTCCCAACCTGCCTGCCTCTAAATATCTTCTGCCCCCACCTCCTCTCATCCTTTGGGGCGCAGTTCCCCTGACGGCCCTTAGCAGAATGGAGTTCAGTCTCCTGGGTTCACCTTTCCCTCTGCCCCAGGACAGGTGTGTCTGCTTACGTGTGAGCGTTTTAATCTTAAGTAACACGAGAAAACGGGATACAAGGAACAACAATACAAGGAAGTTATAACTTTCCAGAATCTTACGCCAACCACACGGCCTTGGGCCCTAGTCTAGGATTCTTAGCTGAGTGGCAAACAGGCCAGAGCCCCAGCCTTGTGTCCTGTGTTTACCTCAGGGATACAGTTCCCCGCTCTCATGTCCTCGCCAGCTCTTAGAAAGAGTTAGGGCTTGAAGATGAGGTCAGAGCCTTAGAGTATTTATCTTGTCTCAAGTGGGCCCTTGTCAGGAGAGGCCTTCCTGACTCTGTGAGGGTATTCACATGCAAAGGGCGTTCTTTACTCACATTTAATTAAGGGTTGATTCTACCATGTCTGTCCTTTGGATTTTCCTCATAGTACTTTATTTGTTTTGTTTTGGTTTAAGACCGAGCTAACCAAATAAATGATGGATGATAACGTCACTATCACCAATTTTTTTTTTTGATTCTTTACCTCAGGCCAAGCTTTGTGCTTCTTGTTTTATGTGTATCAATTTGAATCTCACAAACTACAGAGTCAGCATTGCTATGTCCATTTTATAGATCGGGAAACTGAGGCTCAGAGCTGTTAAGCAGCCCGGCGAGAGCCCTCTTGACTGAGGCAGGCTTGGAACCAGGCATCTGGTTCCAAAGCCACGGCCTCCCGCCTTCTCTGTGTCCACCTTTTTTGTTCTAATACTGTTGATGCTTTAAGGCAAGACCCATGTGTCACGCCATCTGCACTTTCTCATTTGAGATCAGCCCAAGTGTAATAAAAAGTTGGTTCTTGATTTCAAATTAATTGAACATTTTTCAAAACACAATTTCTAACAAGTACAGTAACTTTTAAAATAATGAAATTGACTTTTAAACACTCATTAATATATCCCACAGTTAAAACCAATACCATGGTTGGAAACAATAGGATAAAATGATACTTCGGGGGTTTTTTTAATTTTTATATTCACCTTTTTTGTTTTAAGTCCATAGGCATTTTTCCTTTGAGATAAGTACCTCTGGTTTCCCTGTGTTGAATTGGGGTACCTATGTGCTCGCTACGCTTCCTGGTACCGCATCCAGATCGACTGTAATCTTGGCAGCTTTGTATTTTCTAGAATGACTGACTGCCTTTTCTCCAAAAAGCTGCCGCTACCTCAGGAGATACACAGATGGATGAGTGACTCACGTTCCCTGAGCCTTGCTGGACAGATGTTCCTTCTTAAACAAGATACTTTTACATCCACAGGACTCTGTAATGGTTACGGTCTGAGGCAGCCTCGCCGTGTTCAGTGGAGAGTGGTGCGGACTGTAGACCTAGGGCCTGGGACGCCGAGGGGGTGCACTCATCCTCCTGGGGACTCTGACTCTGGTCTCCGCTGTCCCTGCCTTTCCCAGAGCCCTCTGCTGCTGCCTTGCAAATCCTCAGAGCGCTTTTTCCTAATGTGTGTTTAGAGGGAGACTGAAAGGTGTAATACTGGAGATGAGGCAGACAGAATTTGTACATAGGGGTCTTCTGTGAGCCCATTACTTAGGAGCCAGAAGGTCTTGTATTTGTGTTTGTATATACAAATACTACATGAACATGTACATTCTGTATGTCACACGTGTATTTAATTTATCAGTAACCATGTGTTTGTTCTTCTTTCAGCATTTATTCACTAGCAACTATCTGCCAGGCAGTATCCTATCTGTACTATATCTCTACTTTCTCCATTAGCTTATAGACAGATTCTTCGTTAGCCCATAGATGGATTCTTCATTAGCTTATGGACAGACTCTTCATTAGTTTATGGACGGATTCTCCAGACACTAGTAGAGTGTCATGGTGCTTGTTGTTGGATGCTCAGAACCTTTGTACAAAAAGTTTCACTTTAAAGGAATATTTTCAAATCTTCAAACCATATCCCATTTACTTTAAGCTTTGATTTCCCTCCGTGTTGCAGCGATGTGCATTTCCTTGGGAATCTCTATTACAGTGCTGGCTACCAGCCAGCCAGACAGAACTTTCTCTCAATTTTTATAAGAAAAATAATTATAATTTTTTTGAAAATTGTGGGGTATTTGCATTTCCCCTATAAGCCTTTAATTTATTGAGTTTCCAATTTTCTGTACAGATTCTTGAGGATGTATACCCATTAATGTACTTACATTAATAAAATAAGTTGTGGGTTTTTGGACTTGGGAGCAGAGTGGTCGCTGGACTGCATTTTTACTGAGGTCACCTGTGGGTGTTTATTTTCTTCTAAAAGCAAATGTATCAGAAGCCGGTAGCTTCTCATTAACATTTTGCAAAGTTTAACTATTTATGGAAAGAGCCCTCAACTTTATCTATTAAAATTAATTCATCCAAAAAAAGCAATAATGTAAATGGTTTAATACTTCAGAGACGAGCTTATATAGAAGCTGAATTTGATGTTCTCCTCCCCCCCACCCCCGGAAGTAATCTCGGGTGAGGTTCCCCACACATATCCAGCTCTTTGCCTCCTGTGCACCAGGTACGATTCTAATTCCTGCCCCCTTGCGATTGAGTCAGGATCCTTGGACTAGCTCTGAGTGCCTGCTTGGCTGGAGCCTCTGATTCCTCAGTCAGTTCGGCAGCCCCCCCGTCAGGCCCCTCAGGACGCTGCTGCATCAGCGGGGGGCCAGGTGAGAGACACGGGACAGAATTCCCAGCCTATGTGATCTTTCCCAATGAATTAACCTTTACAAAGAACCAACTTCTGGCTTTTGGTGTTTCTCTATTGCTTTTTTCTTTGTCGTTGATTTATACACTGTTATTTCATTCCTTCTGTTTGCGATAGGTTTAGTTTCTATTTTTCGAGCTTCTTAAGGTAGTAGACTCTTAGATCCTCCATTTTAAACCTTTCTTCTTTCTTAAGTATATAAAACTAAAAGTTTTTTCTATAATACTATTAAGCTGCACCCACAAATTTTGATGTGTTAAGTTTTCATTATGATTCTGTTTGAAATATGCTATCATTTCCCTTGTGATATTTTTTTCTCCAACCCATAAATTATTTAGAAATGTGTTGCTTAATTTCTAACTATATGGGTTTTTCTAGGTATCATCTCATTATTGATTTCTAATCTACTTCCTTTGTGACCAGAAAACATTTTGTATGTGATTTCAACCTTTTTATAATTTGAGACTCACTTGCTTGTTCAGGATATGGCCTCTCTCAGTGAGTGTGCCACTCACACTTGAAAAAGACACGTGTATTGAGCGGCTGTGTGACCTTAGTATTCATTAGATCAAGGCGTTTGCTAACATTGTTAAAATCTTCTGTATCCTAATTAGAAGGGAGTTTGCAAATGTCAGCTATGATTTTGGATTTATCATTTTATCTTTAGTTTTGTCAATTTTTGCTTGATGCATTTTGAAGTTCTGCTATTAGATGCATTCATATTTAGGATTGTTCTTTGTCTTGAAGTCTACTTTGTCTGACTTTAACATAGCCGCATCTGCTTTCTCATACTTATATTTTACATTGTATATATTTGTCCATCTTTTAACCTTCAATTTGTGTGTGCCTTATATTTATTTATTTATTTATTTATTGGGGATGGCAAAGCATTTTATTTTATCTTGCCTTTATATTTAAAAATACATCTGAACACATACTTCAGTCTTGCTTTTTTTCAATCCAGTGTACTGTCTTTGACTTTTAGTCAGTGTTTAAGCCATTTACATTTAATGCAGTTATTGCTCTACTTGGGTTTATATATCTATGTTGGTGTTTGTTTGCCTTTTGTCCCCTGGGTTTTTTTCCTTTTCTGTATTTTTTGGGTTGAGTTTTTTTGTTTTTTTGTGGATTTTTTTTTTTTACTATACTATTTTATTTCTCTATTGTCTCTTATGCTACACTTCTTAATGTTATTACTCTAGTGGTTGCTTGATGGCAGTATTTCTCAAACATTGACATGCATTGGAATCACCTGAAGGATTCTATAACACACAGATTTCTAGGTCTTATCCCAGAGTTCCTGAGTTTATAGGTCTGGAGTGGGGCCTGTGAATTTAAAATTTTGGTACGTTCTTAGATGATGCTGATGCTATTGTCCAGGGACCACACTTTGAGAGTCATTGCTCTAGGCATTACAGGATGTGTTCTTAATTTATAGTCTACCCTGAAGTAGTTTCATATATCCCATTTCAAATCTCATTTCAAGTACAATGTAAGAAACTTACAGTAGTAGAATTTTCATTTGTATCCCTTCCTGTTCTTTTTGCTATGTTCACAGGAATTTTACTTGTACATATTTTATAAATCTCATAATATATTTTTATTATTTTTTATTTAAGCAATTTTTTACTTTTAAATAATTTAAGAAAAGAAAGTTTATTTTAACTTTTACCCTTGATTATCATTTCCATTCTTTTCTGTACATCTAAATTTCCATCTGGTATTTTCCTTCAACATAAAGAACTTCCTTTTTCATTTCTTATAATGTGATTATACTACAACAAATTTTCTTAGCTTTAGCTTATCCAAAAATGTCTTTATTTCACCTTCATTTTGAGAAAAGTTTTCATTGGTTATTCTGAGTTGACAGTCTTTAAAGATAGTAGTATATGTTGTCCTCTGACCTTAATTGTTTTGATTTAAAAATTAATTATTACTCTTATTACCTTTTATGTAATGTATTTTATTTTACTCTGGGTTCTTTTAAGTCTTTTTACATTTATTTTTATCATTTTAACTATGTTCTGCCATAGTGGGCTTTTTTTTTTTTAAGTTATCTTTTGGAGGATTTGCTAAGCTTTCTGGATTTGCAAGTTGTGATTTTATTCAAATTTGGAAGTTTTCATATATTTTTTTCTCACCTGTTCTCTTCCTTCCTTCTGGGATTCCAACTGCACACATATTAAATTACTTAAGCAGGCCCACAGTTATGGTCTTTCCCTACTGATTACTTTTGTGTAATTATCTGTACCTACTTATATTCACTAAACGCCTTCAATTTTAGAATGTCGTTAAGTTATTGTAATGGTAGGGTCTCATTTCTTCACTTTGATAGATTTCCTTAATCTATTACTGGCTTTTTATTAGTATTACTAAGATTTGCCATAATGTTACTGAGAACGTGCTCCAGATTAAATTATTTTAATTGCATTAAACAATGCCCATTGTTTTTATTGAGTATTTTCTGTAATTAGCAATTCCCCACCAAAGGAGTTTGCTGGTGCCAGACTGAAGGGCGTGCTGTCGAGCCTGTCCGCGGCTTGGCAGTGAGGCTCCCTCTCTGCTCTGGCCACAGGTTCACACCAGCCCACGACTCAGGCCTGAGACCCTTCTCTTTCCAGTCTGTGCTCACTCTCCACGTGATCTCACCCAGCCTCATGGCTTAAAATGATGGCCGCCAGCTGATTCCTTCTCCAGCCCAGGCCCCTCTTAACTCCAGACCTGTGTGTCTACCTGCCGATTGGACACTTCCTCTCAGACCTGTCAAACCTGACATCTCCTAGACTCATCTGGGGCGAGTGCCCACAAAACATATGTTCCTACTGTCTTCTCCATTTTGATTTATGATGTTTCCCTTTTTTTTAATGTTTCAGCTCAAGCTTCTTACTGCCTCTGTAACTCCTTTTTCCTCTGGTCTCTCAGCAAACCCTAGTTGCTGTAGCTTCACATGCATCTGGAATCCATCTGCGCCCCACCCCCCCACCCCCCCACCCCCCCCGCCGCCCCGCTGTCACTGCTACCGCAGGGACACAACCTTAGATCACGGTGATCTAAGGTAATGCTTCCTCCACCTGCTCTCCCTAGGCCACCGCAGTTCCTGGTCAACACAGCCGCAGGGGGACCCTGTTGAATGCAAATCACCTCAGGTCATTTCTCTGCTCAGAACCCTCTAAGCCAGTGGCTTCCCACCTCAGGAGAAGTCGAAGTTGAATGTGATCTCTGAGGCCCTGCATGAGCCGACTCACCCGAGCCCTTTCTCCTCATCTCCCCTTGCTTCCCACTTATTCCTTCTGCTCTTTCCCGCTTGGCTGTTCCTTAAACATGCCAGGTAGCCTCCCGACCCCTGCGCCTACCTCAGTAGCTTTTCCTGCCGGCTGCCTGGTGTGTTTTCTTCCCAAGATACCCACCGTTAACACCTTCCTTTCCTTCAATCTTTCATTGAAAATCACCTTCTAGTGAGGCCTTCCCTGTACACACTGTTTATAAGATGCCAACATCCGCGCATGTCCTCCCACACCTGCATTGTGTCAGAGACCCCCCTTCACTTTCTTCCCTGCGGTGTGTTACTGTACAACATCTGTGCATTGTACCTACTTACCTCGGCTGTTGTCTCCCCCTACAACTGAGGGAAAACTAATGCGATCAGGGACATTCATCTGTCTTATTAATTATTGTGTCCCTTGTGTTTCTAGTCACGTGTGGTGCCTACTGGATGTTTTAAAGATATTTTTAAATAAATAAATGAATAATAGAGCTAGACCACTAGTTTACGTGTTGCCAATAGATACCACTCGCTAAGCATATTCCCACATCTGAATATTTTTGTTCCAGTTTTGTCTGCAGGATGAAATAGTTAAACATTTTGAATAATAACTATGATTTTAAAAGTTTTCTCGTTGAAATCACATTTGTGAAAGGTGGTCAGATTGGTGCTCTTGAGATGCCTCAATAAAGTTTTCACCATCGCATGAAAGGCTCCGCGTAGCTATCAAAACATTCAAACAGTGGGGGGGTGTAGCTCTCCCTCTGTGAGGGCCTGTTGGAAATAAACATGGTGTTAATCTTATCATCTGTAATCTACAGTCTCAAGGTGTTAAGTGGACCCTGCCGGAGCCTGTGTTATCTGTAAATCATGTTTCCCTTCTACTTCTTTGAAAAAGAGATTTCAAGGCAGGAAAGAGGAAATTGTATATTCTACATATTTTATATTCATGTTAGTACTTTATATTCATATAATGGGCTTTATTTTCACAATTTTTTTAATTTTATCCAGGGCAACACAACTATTTATGTGCTGGAAGAAACGATTGCATCATTGATAAGATTCGACGGAAGAATTGTCCTGCCTGCAGACTTCAAAAATGTCTTCAAGCTGGAATGAATTTAGGAGGTAAGTGTTATATTTTTAGTTCAATAAAAATTGTTAATATGTAATATAACACTGCTGGCTCTGTCCCCCAGAACTGAAGATGAACTAACAAGGAGCAAAAATGTTCAAAAATCTAAAACATTATTGGAGACAAGGACATCTTAACGGGAGTTTAAAAGAAGTATATTATACGTCTGTGGTTTTAGTGAATTTTTCAACCCTGAATTTGCAGAGGTTTCAAGAACAGAGCACATAACCAAAACCAAAACAAAAATGAATGACTTTTTATATAATATTGTAGCTAACAGTTTTATTATCATATCTGTTTATTTGAATAAAACAGACATGTGATGACATTAATCAGGTCGGAACACATTACTAACTCGAAAAGTAAATGTAATAAAGGACTTACATGAGAAAAACTTTAAAATGTTATAGGAGCACACCAAAAAAAAGGAGGGGGAGGTAACAGACTTGAACCAAACACAGAAGTACACAATGTCCAAGGGTGGGAAGATTCAACCTCCTAAGGGAATTGGTTTTCCCTAAATTAATTTATAAATATAACACAGTCCTAGCAAAAAAAACAACAACAACAACAAAAACAAACCAATAGATGATCCTAAGTTCCTAACGAACAGCCAGCAAAATTGTGGAAAATAAAAATAATGAGGGCAACTAGCTCCCCCAAATAGTAAAACATATGCTACAACTACAGTAGTTAAAATACAGTGTATTTGTTTACTGGTGGTCAGATCAACAGATAGTCAAGAAATAGATCTGGATAATATGAGAATTTTATATATAATAAAATTGGCATTTCAAATCAGTGGAGAAAGAGTAGATTTTTTTCAACAGAAATTGTGACAACTGGGAAACAAGAAAATTGAATCCAAACTCTTACTATCCCCCAAAATTAATTCTGGGTATTCAAAAGATTTAAACTTTGAAATATAATTACAGAAGTACTAAAAGAAAACATGGATTTTTAAAAAATACTCTCTGAGAAGACCTTTCTAAGTATGAAATAAACGCAGAAGCTATAAAAGAGAAGAATCGAAGCAATCAGCAATACTTGCAAATCAAATATTACTGCACACAGTAGTGGGGCCAGAAGGGCCCTACTGGTTAAGAGGGATTAGGAGGGAGGGCTCCGGAGCCAGAATGCCTGGTGGGGACTCTCATTCTGCCACTGCCCAACTCTGTAACCTTAGGCAAGGTACCATGATTCTGCATTGCCTGATGTTCCACTTGCATCGATGTGCACCCACCTCCAAGGCCGTGGTGAGGATCAAATGAGCGAATGCGCAGTGAAAAGAGTGTGGTCGCTCCGGCCATGCCCGTGGTGTGATGGAAGGTGGTCACGCTCACTGCACTTTCCATAGCACTTCTACAGATTATCTGAGAGATCCTATTGCACCCTGTGTTGGCCATGGTAAACCTCACATGCTAAGAGAAGTTGAGTTCTTGCCCAGGGATACCACAGCCAGTGGGATGGTGAGGCTAGATCGTGGCTCTGTGGACTCCTGGTCTCATGTTTCTAGACTGCCACACGGCTCCCTCCTAATGTCCACATCATCACAGGTGTGGCACGACAGAGCACCTTCTGCAGCATGTGAGTGAGGGCTAGGAGAGATTAATAATTTAAGATCGAGACGATGTAACTGTACAGCCTTTGGTTGGTAAAGGAACTCTATGTCAATTTTTTAAATCCATGATCTGCCTTTAAACACACACATATACACTAGGAATGTATTTTTAAAGCATCTGTATATAAGTTTATAAAACTTCACAAATATATAGTCATGTAATATAATTACCATTAATTATACTCTATAAAATGCAGTTGCTATTAGTTACTATAAAAAATAACAGAATAGCCATACTTATAATTCCTAGCCCATAAGGTTGTTTCAAGGATTAACTAAGTCAGTATGTAACCTTGAGTATAGGGCTTCTCCCCCTCTGCAGCATCGACATTTGGGACCGGGTGGTTTTGTTGTGAACTGTCCTGTGCATTGCAGGGTGTTTGTCGGCACCCAGTTTCTACATATGAGATACCAGTCGTGACAATCAAATGTTTCCAAACTTTGCTCAATGACCCCTTGGTGGCAATGAGACCCACTGATTTATCAATAATTGTAAATAAGTGTAAGCACACTTTCGATGTTACATACTGTTTTCTGCTAGAATATGCATTCCACCAGGGGAGGCGTTTTTATCTGTCTTAGTCATTGCTTTATCTCCAGTGCCTGGGAGAAGGCCTGGCACAAAGCGGGTGTTCACTAGCTGTCTGTTGAGTAACTGGCATTATTGAAGGCTTCCGCGTGTCAGGCACACTGCCAAGCCCTTCGTGTGTGTCGTCCCTTTAATCCTCATGGCAGCGCTGGGCAGCACATGCTTTTCATCTGTCCGTGTTAGGCGTGAGTTCGTGGGGGCCCCGAGAGGCTCCGGAACTGGCCGAGGCGCACACCTGGGCGAGGCAGAGCCAGAACTCACTCCCGTTCTGGGCGCCAGAGCCCACGCCCCGCCCCCGCGCTGTGCGTCACAGGTCCGTGGTCTAGAGGTCGCATTTCACAAGTAGCTCAGGCAATCTGTCAATGGCAGTGGCGGCACCCAGGTTCTGTCCCAGTGTCCACACTGATCAGCCAGTGAGGTCCCGCACAGGACGTGATACGTGACTCACATCATTTGTTGTCGGTTTCTGTGTATGCGGGATAGGCTTGGGGGGTTTTGGTAGAACATTTTAATAGAAAGAAAGCTGGCTGTGAGTCGTGAGGTCATTGAAAGTAATGAGTCAGAGTGGGCAGAGTGGAAATTAATATTTATGAAAGTGATATTTTCTTTAGGGTCAAGTTATAATTTAACCACTTCTGGTCTGTGGATTAAATAATTAACTTGTACTAATTATCCAGTTGAAATAACATGTTTTCATTTTCTTTCATCACTTATTTTGAAGCCTCAGTGTTAGCCTCAATTTGGGAATGCAGGCAATTTTATTATATTTTTAAAAAGAAAGGTAATACAAAGTTTAACCTTGTAATGCAAATCAGTTTTTTAAAAATTAAAAACGTAAATTAAGTTAAAATTTTTTCTAACATGTTACAGTATCACCCCTGCTCTCCTAGCAAAGCAAGGCTACTCAGCCTCTTTTATCCAGCACCGTCCCTGCTGCCTCTCTTGGGGGACAAGGCAGATGGCAACCCCGTATAACCCTGGGAAGACATTTTCTGTTAGTGAATGACCATGACCCCGGGACCAGAATTAGCCGTCCCCTTCTAAGACTTCAGGGATCCAAAATACTTCAGGATAATTTTTTTCCTATCCCGTCAGCTGGTTAGCACGTAAACCTAACCAAGCTCCCAGAGCAGGCTTTCACTTAGAAAGTGGACGGATGGGAGAAGAGCAATAGCTTTATATTTCTCAGAAAAATAAAGCCATAAAATGTGCCTCTTCCCTTTTCTCTAGGCCCGCTCCCTCCCTCCCACCACAAGTACTCTTCCTTTTCTTTAAAAATCCTGCTGAGCTTTAGGCTGCATGCAAAGGAAAATATAGCAGGAGATGTGAGAATGTCAACAGAGAAATGGAAAGGAAAATAACAGCTTTTCTGGCCCCACGCTGGGCCTGCCATTCTTACTATAGCCCCTATTAGGAGATCTGAAAAAAAGCCCTGGTTCTATATACAGGAGAATTCACCTCCTTCGCCAAAGGAATTAATCCCTTTAGCTTTGCATGCCAGTGTTCTGAAGAGGATGATCTGTTCATGTCTTTCGGAGATTCTCCTAAAATATATGAAGCGTAGCCTGAAAGCTAAGTGGCCCTCCGATCAAGAATGATTTCCTTGGGGTATTTCTGGCTTGTCTGCCCTTTGGCCATAGAATATAAAGGGGATCTTACAGGGTTTTTTCCCTATTCCAAGCCTCCCATTTTACAGGTAAGAAACTTGGAATTCAAGATCATATCACTAGAAGCTTGAATAACGTATTGTAGTCACAGTGACAGGTGACTTAGCGTGGTGATTACACTGTAAGGTATGTAAATGTTGAATCATTATATTGTGCACCTAAAGCTAATATAATACTGCATACTACCTAAATTATTTTTAAAACTTTTATAAAGGATTTGAATTCAGTCATCTTTACTCTTTTCCCAACCACCCCCCCATGCCTCACCTTTCATTAGATATATTGAGAAGTCCACTCTTACATTGCTTTAATGAAGACTCCGAAATATTAAAATCTTGTTTGTGCAGCTTTAAAAAATGTAGACTCCACAAGCAACAGGGCAGCCCGCACTCCAGTCCCAGTTTACTTCCCTTAACCCCAGCGTTGACTCTTACTCAGTTTACGGGGAGCCTTCACAGGGCGGCCAGGTTGGGTTCCCCGTTTCCCCCTGGAATGGAGCATGTTGTGTGAAAAGGGAGAAGGATCTCAGGTGCAGGAAGCAGGAGCAACAGCAGACATCATAGTTGCTTTGGGAAGATGAAACAAAGGCAGCTAGGTTAAAAATTAAAGGGGCACATATGCTAAAGTGCTGGGAGTCGTTCAAGGAGACAGATAACTCTTGGGCATCAGTGAGAAGGACAGAACCAAAGAGAGAAAAGTATTTAAATTAAAACTCATCCACATAATGCAATATTAATTAACCAATAAAATCATGGTGATGAAAATTCATAACAACACAGAATTCATTGTGAAAAACTAGTAACAAGCGTGCTAGAGTGGCCGAGTGGTCAAGGTCTTGGCCGTACAAAGCCTGTAGGTCTTCAGCCTCGTAGGTTCAAGCCCCACATATGTAGAGGTTGCTCTGCTTTCCCCAAAACCAAAAAAATAAAAGGACAACTCTTTCCAAACTCATGCCGAACCATTAAGAAAAAAAAGAAAAAAGAAAAACTAGTAACAAAAAATTCATAGGCAAAATTATTTGGGTTACTTATTCTGGGATTACAACTACATGTGAAAAGATTTGCCTGAGACACAAGACAAGGAAGGCATTTTAGAATACCAAAAACAATTGTGTTAGTGAAGCAAGGTCATGGATAGGGCTTTTCTCCCCTTTTTTGTAGTTTGTGAATAAAGGAACATGTTTAGGAACATAATAAAGTTGAAAGAAAACAGAGCTCATAATTTTGGACAAAAGAGAAGGAAAGCAGAAGATAACCAATAGTGCTACTGAAAATAATTAGAAAAAGTAAAATAATTAGACATCCAGATAGCCAAAGGAGTAGTTTTCTCTGCACAGGAAGGAGGAAAGCAAGAAAAGAAAAAAGAGAGAGAGAAAGAAAGACACACACATACATCAGTATGTCCCTTGCTGTGAAATGCTTTAAGAGCTGATATGGAGAAATGAGTGAAAAACAAATGACCCAGCAACCAAAGAATGACAGAATCATGACCAACACACCAGCCGGAGAGATCTTTTTACTTGAGGAAATTGGCTTCACCTGCCAGTAACTTGCTGCAACTGGTTGGCTTGGTCACCTGCAAAATTCACACGCAGCGCAGGTCTGGTGAGAGACATTACAGGATCAGCGCCAGTGAGAGCGTAGCTTTAATATCAGAAATCCAATAAGAAAAACAATTTTTGTATCTCTAAGGGTCTCCTGAGGCAGGATATACAGTAGTCTCAGAAGTTTCAAAAGCCAAGTGTACCAATTTTTATGAGGAAATACCATCCCTCCGATTTTTTTTTCTTCTTTTCATTCCTCCTGCTTCTAGGCAGTAAGAATTTCAGTGGGACTTTTGAGCAGTAAAGTGGAAGGGGAAATAGTACGTTTTTATAAATCAGTGAAAGTATGTTTTTTTGAATCTCCATATGTAAATGAAGTGATATTAATTGTCATAGTGATATAACTTGAATTAAACAACTAGTATTTTTACCCTGTGTATTTCATGGATCGGTGCCAAAGCAGATAGAATTTAAAGATGTTCTATATTTCTTCAATTTCAAGGTATTTTTTTCCTTTTTATTTCAAATTTTAACTGCTCTGATTAGAATTTGCAATCAATATATGCATTTTCTTTTTCTTTGCTTCCTTTAAAACTCTAATTGAACTGGTGTCTTATTGTAAGACTCATGCCACCTTAGAACAGAAGCGATACAGGCCTCCTGGGCAGAGATCCATCCTCCCAAGGATGTGCGCCGTTGTGGGTGCGCCCCTCCACCTACCCAGGGAGGCTGCTTTCCTTGGGTCTTTTGGAATATATAACCCAGGGATGTTGGAAACATTCTTCTTGGGTATATAGATGTCCTTTGGTGCTTCCATTTTCCTTTGACTTTTTCATTTGTCATCCATCCTGATAGGTTGCCATCCCAGTCTTAACGTCCTAACCTTTTGAGTCCAGGGTGTCTTGTCATTTGGCCTTGGTGGTCTCAAGAGACCTACAGTGAGAGCTACCCTTGCTTCTTCTGAGCACTTTCTCAGCTCCAGGGCTTTCTCCTGGTGGGTCCTTCAGCAGCCTGTCACTTCCGCATGGTCCCTGACGCTTTCTGTAACACACAATTGTTTTCTAGTATTAACATTCTTTCAGGTTACCTCAGACGACAGAGTTTTGGTGTAGGAATATGGGTAATTTTGCAAGCTTTGTGAAATACTGAGAGGTCATGTAGAACACAATAGGTATTCCATGTCTAGGACTTTTATCTTTTTTTCTTTTTACCTGCTTCTTTCCACCAAGCCCTCTCCTCCCTACCTTGTTGCTTTAGCTTGCTCTTGGTTTTCACTACACGTTTCTACATATTATCTTTTCTGCGTCTTCCAGCTCCCTTGTCAGCTGAGTGTCCTGTGTGCAGACTTGCCAAGAGAAGGTCCAGCCGATTGGTTGGTCGTTGTCCAGAGTAGGACTTCTGATTGGGTGGAGGCCTCCAGAGGATCTAGACAAGCAGCTGCATTTGCCTCTGCTGCCCTTCCCCTCCCTAGGCTCCAGTGGCCAGGTTTTAGGTCCCTGTGGTACAAAGTATGACCTGTGACAAAAACATGTTAACCCTGTTTTTCAGAAAGGAGCTCTAAGTGTGGAGAGCAATCCGAGGGCAATCGGTGCACCTTCAGTATGAACTGAGAGCAATTACAGTCATGCGTTAACTGTGGAGCACCCCTTGAATTATAGCAATTTCTTCAACACCCTGATTTTTATTCACATATTATAAATTATCACTCTACTTAAAAGTAAAAAAGTGTCAGTTTTTAGTAAGCAGACTGGCAAGATAAAATAATAGCTCTTATGCTTCTTAGAATAGAACTACTAAGGCTTTATCTTAAAATTCAAGGCTTTTTTGATATGGCTACTTTGAAAATACATAAACCAAACAAAATACAAAAAACATAAGTAAAGCAAATCTTAGGCTTGTTTTTTTTTTTTTTAATCACCAATTAATGTCTAAGAGGGGGCATTCTCTTACAGAGCATCTCCCCATACCTGGTTGTTCTCTGTCCCTAATGCCAGGTTCTGAGATTGGGGATGAGCCCCAGGGTGTGGGATGAGGGAGATGGAGAAATTAGGGAAGGAGAAGAAACCATTTATAACCAAGTGTCCTAGGTTTACTCACTCTGCAGCTTAGAAACGGGCCCTCAGTCGTTCTAGGTGGAGTCTCTCCGCTGGTTCCTAGGATTCAGTTGTATTGTCTGCCTTGGAGTCGGATTTCCCAAGGTCAAAAGCAGTGAATTCATTTACTTTCAATTAACAGACATGCCCACTAAGGAATATAACTCAGTCTTTCTCCATTTGAAAACCTAGAGACTGCTGATCTGCCTGTTGGCTTTCTGAATAAATATCCTCTTCTCCCCATTTTCACAGTAAAATGCTGTGATTGTGAAGATGGGGGGAGGAAGCTATTTATGTTACAATAAATCCTCTGTTCTCACCTCTGGAAAATACAGAAAACCATTCAGCTAACTTTCTAACAGTGCTTCAGGCTCTGGTAGTAGATATGTATGATATTTAATATAATTAGGATCTCTTAAAGTGACAATTTGGGGGGAACAGGTAGCATATCTTTTACAGGCTAACCCAATTCTAACAGATTTTTAAAATATTTTTATTGATTTATCAAATTATAAAATACATATTCATCATAGTGATTAATAAAGGAATATGAAAGTTCTCTCTAATAAATTGGGGAAATAAAGGTGGAAGAAGAGTCAAGATGTTTGCTAAGCCCTTTATTACTGATTGAAAAAGAATGATTTACAGTTTGACAGAGAGGCTCTTCCCAGCTGAACTGGCAGAGAGAATAAAAATAGTTTCTTCAAAATGTGCTGCTTCATTATTTTGATTTGTCAACAGTATAAAGCAGTTGCTCAGTTATATCACAAAAATAAGAAACTTCAAGATGTAATTGTTCTATATTCCTGCTCCTTCAGTGTTTTTTACCCTGTTTGTTTCAAAAGCATAATAATGTGAAATGTGTTTAAGTATTCATGAAAATAAGCAGTCATTCCTTCACTATGTAATTTTTTTATGCTAAGATTAATCTGATTTGTATAGGAGGGTCTCCTAGTGTTTAAAAAGTCCATCCATCAATTCAACAAATACCACATGCCTCTGGAATTCCAGATGCCCCTCGTAACGTTGCCTGTGTGGTGATGGTAATGCGGACATTGGCCTTGCTTTCAAAGAGCTAATCTGTAGGAATGAAGAAATCAAAAGCCACATCGGCACTGGGAATTTAGCAACAGGTGGTTAGGAGCCCCCGGAGTGCTGGCCATGGCCCGCAGCCCCGGAGTTCCTGCTCGTTGCTTCAGAATGGTGTTGGCACCTTCTTGGCTTGTATCTGTTGGAACCAGACGGTGGCCCCTTGGGACAGCTTCTGTGACTCTGTCCCCCGATATTTGGTTGGTTCGTCCTGGTTGCTTTCTTTGTGCACTGACCTCATCACGTGGCCCCATGGCATCTGCTGGGACCTGCGGGGGCCGCTGTCCGGGAAGGAGCAGCTCGGTGTCACGAGCCCCACAGAGGCGGCGGCTCCTTCCCGACTGCACTCCATCCCCGCTCCAGTTGCCCATCCCTCAGCAGGCAGAGCCCTTCACTCGATGTGGGCTTCCTGATCGTGTACTCTGAAAATCAGCCCTTCGCCTTCCCCCCAGCACCCCACCCAGAATTGAATCCAACGTGACCATAAAGATGTCTGGCCACCTGACGGTTTTTGAAGTCGCTCTAGTCTGAGGAAGGCGGGGCTGCTCTGGTGGATCTCCCTGGAATGTGTGCCCTGTCCCTCTCTCTTGTCACCGTTGTGACAGATACTGAGAAATAGCTGTGAAGAAAGACTTGGGACTCGGGAGGCGACTCTCTAGCAGCCAGCTTTCTGTCTCTTCCCTTCTGTCCCTCACCCTGCTGCCCCTGACTCTGCTGTTTCCCCTAGAAACTCCTCAGAGCTCATCTTCAGCAACCGCCAGAGGAACTGGGAGACAAGCTTTAATGAACATTTCTTAAATTTTAGGAATTGAAGATTTCTTTCAACATCAGGTTTTCTTATATCTACCTAGCTGCAAACCAAGCCATTCTTAATTCTAAAATTAGACTAATCCACCCATGAAAATTCAGTTTCATCTTTATTTGCTATATAAATGAAAGGCATTTCATGTTCATTAGAAACATTTGCATATGTTAATTGGCTCACTTCTTTTTTATTTTAGAGCAAAAACTTAAATCCCATAGAACAAAACCACTTTTCCATTCTGTATATACTCCTTCTTAGATGAATGAAGTCAGATTAGAAGTTTTAAGCCACATTCAGGATTGCACCGAAGAGTGGCAGCAACCCTAGGAGGGCTGTGTGGTTAGGTGACCCTGTGAGGCTGTCCTCGGCTCCACTGGCATCAGATTCATCTGCCAAGTCCTCATGCTAAACATGCGCACATGTGCCGCTCCCAGAGGCTCTCCTGCAGTGAATCTGAATGAAACGTGGGCAGCTTTACTTTCATAAATTTCGGCCTGTTGTCTTCCGTTCCCTAGAGCTGAGAACCCTGTGCTAGGGCCCGCTGCAGCATTCGCAGCAGTTTTCTTAGGATAACAAAACATTTCCGTTGCTTCTTTTTGAAGCCCTTCAGTTTTCTTTTATTCTTTTTTCCTATTTAATTTTACTTTTGTGACTCTCAAAAATATCACTAATCAGCTTTTGGTAAACATTTCTTCATCAAAAGAAGTCTCCTAAAAATGGTATTTTATGTTAATGCATTTCCCTTTTTTCTTTTTGCCGAGCCTAGCATAACCTTACAGAGAGCCATGTTAGCTTTTAGCCCACTGACATGACTAGTTACAAAGCAATAACTTTAGGTATATTTGATAAGCTGTACATTTATATGCTACAGATATTTGGAGCAGAGTGTTCAAAACTGGACAATGAAGGAGGGTTGCTTGTCCTCAGAAAGGACAAGTACTGAGATATGACGCTCTAGTTCTGTGTGGGAGCCAAGAGTGGGGAAAGGGGTGAGAAAATGGGGAACAGCCTGGGAGAGAAAACTGAGCAGGAAAAGAAGGGGCCCTGAAGAGGTCTGCGATTTGTTTTGAAAGAGGAAGCAAAGTAAGAAATGCCACCCTAAATGCACCCACTTCTGCCCCCTTCCCCACCTCATACCCCGGACGTGTGCAGACATTTCTGTCCACTGGTGGGAGGTGAGAGCAGAGGTGGGGGGCCAGGGCCACATCCCGCCCCGCCCCAGGCCCCAGGCCCCACCCTGGGTGTCCCCCTTATGCCTGTAGTCAGTGGGTTACAAAGAAATGTCTGTGTGTCTCTCAAGTCTTCAGGTGGGTCTCTTCTCCTCCAAGCTTTTTCTTCTTCACGGTAAATGACCTCTTAACCCACTTCTCCGTCCTTGCTCAATAGGGATGGCTTGGGTCACCTTTCCAGTTAAGGTTAATGGTGACACGGTCGTTGGCTTTCTAGTTTTATGGTTAAAGCAAAGTTTTTATCAGGCTTTAAATGTTATATAACAGATTTGCTTAAAATACTCTGGAGTTGAAAACAGATTCAAAATGAAACTTAAAAGAGCTTGCTTTAAGTTTATTTATGCTCACTGACTGCCCAGTTCCCAAACAGGCTTTGGTATCTACTATGTCAGTTTTTCTAAATATTTTTTATTGATTTCCTTTCCTAATAAACAAAATCGGAATCATCCCCTTAGGTTCTCTGACTGAATATAAAGCAGTGAACACATGCAGGTTTGCTTTCAACTCCCACACACACCCTGCTCTGCCCCTACCTGGTCCCCTCTCCTTGAAAGGCTCTGAGCCACCTGCGGGCCTCATTCTTCATGACCAGTCGGGCCACCCACCCCGCTGTGCCCTCCGCACAGTGGGCAGTCCCTCCCGCCCACAGCTTTCTCCAGCCCAGTGACGGGCAGTCTCATCAAGTCCGCCTCGCCTCAGGAGCTGAGTGGCAGGGCCCCCGCGGCAGGCAGAGCAAAGGCCTCTCATTTGCATCGGACGTAGGAGAGCCGAGAGGGAGCCGTGGTATTCCTATGGGTATGAGCTGCCTCTTGCTGCTATAATAAAATACCACAAGCTTAAAACAGCAAAAATGTATTATCCTAGAGTTCCTGAGGTCAGGAGTTCAGAATGGGTCCCAGTGAGCTGTGTCAGCAGGCTGCATGTTCTGTAGGCTCAAAGAGAGGATGCATTTCCTCGTCCTTCCACCTTCTGGAGGCTGCCGTGGTCCCAGGCCCCCGCCCTTCCATCTTCAAGGCCAGATTAAATGATTGTTCCTGTCACTGCCTCTCTGCCTGTCCTGCCTCCATCTTCACTTACAAGGCCCTTTGTGATTACATTGGGCCCACCCAAATAATTCAGAATCATTACCTTATCTTAAAATCCTTAATTAAACCTGCAGAGTCCCTTTTGCCCTGTAAGGTAACGCATTCGCAGGCTCAGGGGATTAGGGACGTCTTCAAGGGACCATTATTTTGGCCATCATGAAATGACCTGTGTTCAACAGAACATGTTGCCACATGGGCATTTTGGGGTGCCTCCCTGACGTGGGTCCCTGACATCCTCAGTCACCTCACCCCCTCTCCTGACTCCCTGACACCACCCCTCCTTTCCGTAAAGCCACTAGGATGTCTCGTTTGCAGCCTTCGAGCCCTGCCTTTCTCACACAGTCCTTCAGCGGCCTGCACACTCCTCCCCGCTGCCAAGTCTCTGTTAGCTCTTCCAGACCTACCCCGAACACCTCGCCACGTCCACGTTGGGCGCACACCCCGCAGATCAGCCTTTTACACGGCGGGACGGGCTTTCAGTTTCTAGGATGTTACCCATGTATATAATTTATTAAGAGTTCTCCTATAAAACATTTTAGGACTTCCTCAGAGGGAGTTAATTAGTACCTCCTCTGAGCTTCCAAAGCCTCTACTGTAGCACTTACCAGGTTTTAGTATAATTATTTGTTTTTAGTTATTTCTTACCAAGTACTTTGAATTTCTTAGGAACAGAGTTGTCCTTTTGTCTTCCTATTCAGCACACTTAGAAAGTACATAGATGCTTAATGAATGTTTATTGAATAAATGAATGAAAAAATTAACATGCAGTTAAACCGTGCTTATATATTACTAAGCTGAATTTAACCAAAAAAATTTAAGTTTTGTCATGTAGTTATTAAAGGCATAATGGACCTCATTTCAAAAGTAGTTCTATAACAGAGTCCAAGAATGATATTTTTTAAAGTTCCAGTATAAATATTATTTTCCATCTCTGCACCATGAAGGTGCAGTTTCCAAAACACACGAGATAAGTCTTGATCTTAATATTGACTTATATAGTATAATTTGGCAACTTCTTAAATGATAATATGTCACAGGCAAGGTTTTATATATCTCTTCATTCCTCGATGGGCAAAGTGATGTTTGGAATTCTTGATTATGCTTATTTAACCACATTTTTGTCACCAGCATGAGATAATGGCATTTTGGCATAGCTGTTGCTCCTGCTAAGGTGGGAATTCTAGCCCCAGGTGAATGGTTTGTAATGAAGCATTAAGTTCAACATCAACAGAACTTAGGATGAGTTGACCTAGAGTAAAAGGGCTAGGGGAGTGAGTCTCTGAAATAAATAAGAGGTAATAGAAAGAAAAGAAGGAAAAGAAAAAGAAGTAAATCAAGATTTGGTTGAAGACTTTAGTGAAGTAAATCCCAAAGAGTATTAACAAAATCAGTGGAATCCATGGTCTCCAGAGCAGCTGTAACCCAAGATCAAAGTCAAAGGGTATGGGCTGATCAGGTGGGAGAAGAACCTGTCTTCTCAGGAACTTCACCAAGATTGACAGAAATGCTCGGCCCATGAAGGGAATGTTGTTTGGGAGGGTCCCTAAGAAAAAAACGTGTGCCTGCCCCATAGCTGAACAGTGTGAAACCACTCATGACTGAAGTGGCTTTGCACAGGTTATACCAGGAAGCCCTTAGATTGTCACCGTGGTTAATCACACCCTGGAATTCGCTGGGCGCCGGGCCGCCACGCAGGGGGCAGGGAGAAGCCCGGGGGCGTGGGCCTCTTCGGCCCTAGGCGGTGCCGGCAGGAAGTCGTCCCCGGGACGGCGCTGGCAGCACAGCTGAAGGAGGACTCAGCTTGGGGAAGGCCCAGTTCATCACGGGGACCAAAAGTCTCTTTAATGAATGGTTAGCAAGAAAGCCTATGGTGTGAAACCCAGCGTGAATTTTAATGTGAGAATGTTGAAATCAGCCAGCCATTACTCATTTTTTTATGAGTGTAATAACCTACAGGATGGGCCCTTGTCGGTCAGCGCATACATGCACCCTTTGGGCGTGGCAGGGTGCTTGGCCATGACTTATGAATTGTAAACCTGACATTATGAGTACACGAAACTGCGGGACCCTCTCGAGCGTGCCGTACACGTGTGCCTGTGGCGCCTGTAAATCATATCTGTGGTTAAAAGGTTAAAAAGTGTGGCACCAATCATGAGAGTTGTATTTCTAGGAGGCTAAAGGTAAATTTCAAATGTCCAGCTAGGGTCTAACCCTTTACAACACTAATGACGCATGTAAGGAATTTTATACAGAATCTGCCCATCCATAAAACCTGGGGGAAACTTCAGAGCTCCTTTTACAGGGACGGGCGCCTCTCAGCTTCAGCCGTGTGTTGTCATTGGGGAAAACAGACAAATATTGCCAGATTTTTGAGATTTCTTTTTGAGATTATCAGAAATATAATTTTTGTGTGTGTGAAATGTCAAGTTTTGAATATGAAAATGATGTTTTTAAATTAACTTACTTTCTAGTTTATGACTTCTGCTATCAAGGAAACTAACTTTAGGAAGCATAATAGATTAGTGAGCTTCTTATTTATTTCAGTTCTCATTTGATTGATTTCTATATAAGTCTAGGGATTTAATTATCTTCTAGCTTACTATTCTTCTTTATATCAACTTCTTTAGTAGAAACCAGTGGTCCTCAGTCAGGGGCCATTATACCTCCAGGGTAGACATTTGGCAAAGTCTGAAGATATTTTTGGTTGTCACAACTTGTAGTGGAAAATGCTACTGGCATCTACAGAAAAGAGAGCCAGGGATCCTGGTACATAGTCTATATTGCCCAGGACAGACCCAACAAGAAAGAATGATCTGGCCCAAAATGTCAATAGTGACAAGGTTGAGAAACCCTGGTGTAGAAGATGTTTTTATCCTTGTCTATAACTCCTTCCTTCCTTCACTTCTCCCCTCCTTCCTTCCTTCCTTCCTTCCTTCCTTCCTTCCTTCCTTTATTTTTTTGAAGAACGTTCTTCTAGATCCTCTCGTTTCTCCCTCTTACGGTAATCCCATTCAGAATCTTTAGGTTGGTTTTCAGTTTCAAAAGGCAGGAAAAAAATCACATGGGAGTTTGTTAAAAATGAGGGGCCTTCCAGCCCCCGTTTGTAGATATTCTGCCATCTAGATTTGGGGTGGCCTAAGATTATGCATCTTGGAAAAGCCCTCAGATGATTCTAAGGAAGGCTGTGCATGGACCACACTTAGAGAATCAGCAGGATAATCTTTGTTTCGTCATCTCTGCCCCTATGCTTTTCTTCATTTTCCGATCCTTTATTAGTTGAAATTCTCTAGTAAGTCATTACTTTTATTAAGCCTTTAAAATATACATAGCTTTTAATATTTATATCGGGTGGGCCAAAAAATCTGTTATGTTTTTTTTTCCATAAAAGACACATTTTTCATTTTCACCAATAACTTTATTGGATATTTTGAACGTTGGCTGTCTCCTGCTAGTGGCTTCTAGTGGGTGGAGTCCAGGGGTGCCACTAAACATCTTCTAATACATAAGGATTATTAGAAATAATGCCACAACAAAGAATTATTTGGCCAAAATGTCAGTGGTACTGAGAACTTCGGCAGACCATTTTCATATGTTTGATCAGGCACATCCCCTTCTCCATGCACTGCACAAATCTTTTTTTGCCTTTCAGTTGAGTTTTTACCTTTCTTGAAATAATAAAGCATAATACATTGAAAATGTTACGTATCTTCTTCCATCTCCAATATTAAAATGGCTGCACAAATATATACCAATTTTGACAAGTATCTTTTGAGTGCACACTGATAATGACAGCTGCTACAATACAGTCTAACAGAATTGTTTCGAATGAAGTTAAAGACACCTGAGCACTACTAGAGCCATTGTACAGAAAAAATGAAACAGAGTATTTGGCCAACCCAATACTTTGGGAAATAAATTAAAATTTATTTGGGGACAAAAAGTGGAAATTATGTATAACCATATTTGGATCTTATAAGTTGTCCAAGTATCTGGATAGTATGTCTGATAAGAGTTTCTTCCCCAGATTTCTAGTCTCTTCTCTGCACATTTTTGTACAATAATATACTGTATCTCTTCCCTATAAAAATCTGGTTGATAGTGGGCCCCTGAAAACACAAGATTAAAAATTTGTTTTTCGAACATGTGAACCAAGTACCAAAACACTGGATTATATGTAAATATTGAAAATAATTTATGTAAATGATTTCCCAACCAAGCTAATGCACATGAAAAGTTTCAAAACTCCCTGGAGATAGTAGGTCAAGCCGTGTCCTTATACCATGAAGGCAGAACAGTGAGGGCGGTCCTAGGTACGTGGGAACTATTCCTCCAAATGCTACTTGTCACTTAAGAAATCTGAGGGTTTACGCAGTTACCTGCCTCAGGGACTTCAGCGCATACCTGGCACGCTATGTGATACAATGTATTGACTTGAATCATAGGGCTTTGCTAGCCAACGTTACAGCAGTCACTCAATGTCTTCTTGAAATTTACTATTGGAATAATACATGGCAATTATTGGGTCATTTATTAAGGCCTGTCTTCTCTAATGTCATTAGAAAAATGTGGATGGCCTTCTACCCAGATAAGACAACTCACAGTCACACAAACCCTGTCCATCTGCTAACTGGCTTGCCACCCAGAGTCATGGATGACTGTGTTATCTGACTTGTATCACTTCTTATGGTAACCCCTAAAGAAACTATTTTTGAGAAAGATGATATTCCATTTGGATGATGTTGTGTTTACACCAAATTAAACAGATAGTCAATGATTGTCACATGACCTAGGGAGAGGTCTTTAGCCTCTCCCTCATAATTTTCATCCAGTGCCTTCCGGCCCACTATAAATAAATATAAACAAATGTCTCATTGAGCAAATGTGTTTTCACAGGTTTCTCTAAGCCCCTCCTATGTAAAATTTCTGACCCTGGCACTACTAACAGGTCACTAAACTTGAAATCATAGGGGCTGAGTGTATATACCACCTCTGCCCATGGGAATCCTGGGTGAGCCAGTTTATCTTTCTGGGACTTAATTTCCTATGGTTTAAAATAAGGACATTAAGCTCGTTGTGTGTGTGTGTGTGTGTGTGTGTGTGTGTGTGTGTGTCTGTTGTCCCTTTTGGCTTTAGAAGGCTGATTCCGCTGGGCTGCTCACAATTTTAGAATCAAAATGTTGAATTGGCAATGCTTATTTGGGGCAGATCACAGCTTTTCTCTGCGTCCCCACCCATTCCCCAAGGACGGGCTGGGGTCAAGGGCAAGTGTGTTTCCTGTCAGTCCGCCCACAGAAAGGATCCCATGCTGCTGTGTCTAATTCAGTGATACTACTGGAGCCCTAAGATTAGGGAGGTAGATAGAGTGCCTCTTTCCTGAATTCCAGCAGAGTATAGTTTTTTAAATGAAGGTAAAGAGGTAAAGAGCTGCTTTGTTTTTAGCTTTTCCCTTTTTCATTCCTTCTTAGACTTTCCCTAAGTTAGAAGTCGCAGGGCTGCCTGCCCTCTAGCACTGCGCTTGGCTCCATGCTCCGCGGAGAGTGCCTGTGGTCGCACCAGGGCTGGGTCGACTTGGCGGGAGTTGCTTTCCAGGTAGACTAGCCTGGTCCATTGGCTTTTGGAAACCCAGCGTCCTCTCTCCCCAGTTCCCTTGAGAGCTTTGTTGGAGAATGTCGGCTGTAGCCTTCACTTTAATGTAACCTATGCAGGGTCAACAAAGCATTCATTAATTTATTTGCACTCTTCTTTCTCTTCATTCAGTAAGCACTTATTTAACACCTACTCTGTGCCATGTAATAAAATGTGTAGACAAGTTCTAAGCATGATAATGCAGAAACCAAACAAACACAGAGCATACCATTATGTTGTGCATGGTCTTATGATCTTATCCGTGAAGAGAGAATGTTTGCTTCTGGAAGAGAATTTCTAACCCTAACTGTGAAGCCAAAGATAATACCATTAAAGGATAGAAATTCTCTACAGGGAAGGTTATAGGCTTGTATCATCCCCATTCAATTACAGAGGTTAAAAATGATTATGGGGGTTAAAAATTGTGTTTTCTGTGGTATGTGACTTAGAACCACATCGTCCATTTGAAAATCATAGCATGAAATTGGCCTCCACCCACGTCAGCAGTGAAGAACTGACTCCTACTCAAGACCTATGCTCTGGCGTGACGGCAGAGCCGCTCCACGACACCAGACGAGGCTCATTCGGACACCAGGAAAGCCGGCAGTGACACCCATCCTCGGAGGCCGTTGTTCAGAGCCTCATGCACAAGCGTTAAAATTCCAGCTCACTGGCAGACTTTGTGTTCAGCGAAGGGAAACCTATCTTTGGAACAGAAGCAGAATACTAATAGCAATTTGTGAGAAGAAACAAATAGCTGGTTTTGTTTCGTCTCCTTATTGTAAATGGGATGTTACTTTTAAAATGACGATCAGTGTCTTAAATGTGAATTGTGAAGCTTTTCCCAACAAAAAACTTTCAGAAACGACACAGTTATCTTTCCTGAAGTACCCCAACGGTCTCACGGAGACCTCCTCGGGCCGCTCACCGCCCAGCCTGGAGGAGGAGAGCTGACTTGTTTCCACCTGAATCTGTGTTTCCATCCCATGTGGGCAAGGAAAATGCAGATTATAGGGAATCACTAAAAATACAATAAAAAGGCACTTAATGTTTACATATCCTAAAAGTTTCTTTTTAATGAGTGAACATCATATTTATTTAATAAGACCTTAAACTCTCTCGGACTTTTTTAAAAATATAGCTAAGTAACATAAATTTGAAGAATACTTTGGAACTTAAATGGAAAGCATATTCCCCTCAAGATCTGACTGAGGCCACTGAGCTGAGCTAGGTTCTGAGGGAGGCACCAGAGATGGCATTTGCTGCGCAGCTGGATACCAAGCAGAAAGCAGCAGCTCCCCTCCGACCCGGAGCGAGAGGTCAGGCGCAGCGTGGCCCTGCCTGGTGCCGCTCCCCACCCACCGGGCAGCTGCAACAGCTCCTCCCGGCCGCCACCGAGACCTGCCAACACCAGCCATCACCAGAGCCTCGAGATGGTTCAGTACCAACCCTGTGTGCAAAAAACAAAACAAAACAAAAAGCCTGGAATGAAAACATGAGGAGCAAATGCAGGAGGATCACTTACTCAAAAAAAGCCATTTGGTCTGGCTCGGCTTGATCTGGGAGTTTCCAGACTGATTCAGCCTGTATCCCTAAGAGTTCCCAGCCTAGAAAAATAACTTTTTTTCAAGTCCACGCATCATTGGCTACTATTAATTCTTAATTTAGACTCATTCTGATAATGTCAGGGAAAGAAAATGTGGATAATTTTTTTTAAATAATGTAAACTAATAAACAGGAGTAATATTTATTTAAAATGCATAAAAGCTATAAGCATTAATATTTGTTTTTCTTTCCTCCTACTTAATTACGGCCCTCCCAACTTGAGTGGCATCTTATTAACTCATTAACATGCACTTACTACACTCGTGCTTTTTGATATTAGTTTTAGCTTTGAGCATGAAAATTTTTTAAAAATTCTGCTTGACTACTTTGTCTTGCATTTAGAAAATGTTCTGAATGCTGGAGTGATAGTACTCAGAAATACAGAATATTGTGTCATAGCAATTGTGAGAAATACATTTTTGTATCAACTCATGGGATTATTTTATGTGTGGATATCTGGCTCAACAGTTCTTTTTCTTTCTAAGCAAAATGTTTAATAATGTTTAACATTCAGTTACAATCTCAACATTTGGTAGCCTCAACTAAAACCTAATCAATTTACTTTTCATATAAATAATGTCAATCATTACTTGGCATTTAAGTATATATAAAATATGCTGTTAAATAATAGCTTTTTCAAAATTAAAACTATAATGGTGAAGCTCTAAGTAATTATTTTACAGAAAGAATATCAAGCTAAGAGGTATGAATATTTTGAAGAAAATCGGTATTGACTATAAGTTAGTCTGTATAGTTTTCCATTCCACTTCATAGTTTTTATTTCTTACATACACAAATACTAATCATTAAAACATTTCTGAAATTGAATTTAGGCAACTTCCTTTCTTGCTTTAGAATTCCTGTCCAAGTTCTCAGGCCACTGGATACCACTATGGACCAAGACAAGGAAACCATGGCAGCAAAGTAATAGCAAACGCCAAAAGGGAAAAACAGAGTAATTGAAATGTGCCTAAAAAGTGGTGTGCAAAGAAATGCACAGCCATTATATTTTAAATGTTCTTTAAGAGCTTATCTCTTCTGCTGAAAATTTTATCAAGAAAAATGCCATTACCTAGTGTACATAGCCTCCTAGTATAACTCATATATAATATAATACATCAGTATTTGAGATAAAACTTTACGACATATTATATTATGTATATAATATTGCTTAAGGTAGATCCTGCTCAGCCGACCTGCCCGTCGGGGGAGGTGGCACGGCGCCCTTCCTGCGGCTGTGCTGCCCCGCCTGTGGGCTAGCTTCTGCCGACTTCTCTTCGGCCTGAACTCATCAAGGATCGCCCTTGGACTTGGGAAGGCACCGTAAATTAAGCTGGGTACTTTGGTCTCGTTCCAGGTCACTGCCTTTTGCCTCTTTCTCATGCCTTGTTCACCCCTGACCTTGTTAGAACAGCAGTGTTTCTTCATAAAACAGTCTTAATGAGACTATTTACCTTGCATACCCAATAAGATCGTGCTTCATGTAATAAATTCTCTGCTCAAACATAAGCCAAGAAGTCAGGCAGCTCTCGCAGCTGTTAAAGAATTAACTTTTTAACTGAGGGAGGGGCCTTTTGCTGGGCAGCCACAGCTATTCCCATAGTGCTTCTTTCTCTTGTTTTAAATATATTATAAAACTAAATGAAGGCTTTCTTCCTCTTTTTTGTTTATTTGCCTGTGTTTTGTTTGGCAGATGCACATAACCTAGTTATTCCCAAAGAATAAGAATTTACAAAGCAGGTAATTTGTACCGTTGACCCTTGAACAATGCAGGGGTTGGAGGTGCTGACCCCCTGCACCGTTGAAAATCCACATTTAACTTTTGACTCTCCAAAAACTTAATAATAGCCTAACATTAGCCGGAAGCCTTACCAATAACATAGCCAATTAATGTATTTTGTATGTTTTAAGTATTATATACTATATTCTTAGAATAAAGTAAGCAAGAGAAAAGAAAATGTTATTAAAATGGTAAGGAAGAAGAAAATTGCATTTACAGTACTGTATGTATTTATTGAAAAAAATGTGCATGCAAGTGGACCCGAGAGATCCAAACTCATGTTGTTTGAGGGTCAACTCTGTTTTGTAGAGAATGCCCTTTGGTTTCAAAATTATCTTTGCCTAAAGAACTCAACTGTTACTTGCAATGGAGCTTACAAACTTTACTTCTAACTAGAAGAGAAACCAGCTCCTCCCCACAATATAGTCAATTAGTTATACACACCGGCTGGTTTCACTTCTGCCTCCTTTGGTGTCTCCTCCCATCAGAATTAAGGGGTCCTGACAAGAAGCAAAAGCAAAAAGGCTGAGTAATCTGACGCAGCAGCAGCCCCCCGCCTGAGCGCACGGAAGTCGACGGGTGCCCAGGGAATCAGAGAGAAAACGTCTCTGTGTTGCTTCAGGCTGTTATATGCCCCTCTTAAAAAGACTAATCCCTTCAATGGAGGTGATCCACTGGTACCCTTGCTGATAAGCTAGAAGTCATTGGAGCACTAGGCCCTCTTCATACCCCTTAGACCTCCTGATTGGACGGCATCTTTAAATGTAATGGGATTTCTCTATTCTGTTTCTCCATATCATTACAGTAAATCATCTACTCCTAACCACCACAGTAACAGTCAGTACCATCCTTGGAACCCTGTACAGTGGCGATAACAATGGTGCCTACTTCATAGGGCATTTATGAGCATGAAATGCGATGGCATATTTAAAAGATGCTGACCTAGCCCATGACACACAGATCCTCAATTAATAATAGCTCTTTACTATTGCTGTGTTTCCCACTAATAAAATTATACAATGTCAGGACCAGGAGAAACCAAAGAGCCCATTTTAAATGCAGAACTGTAACTTAGAGTGGTGACACTATCTATTAAAAAAGGCCAGAGTGACTGCTGGGCGAGGCAGTGGAAAGTTGATGGCAGGGAGGTCGGGGGCGGGGGGGGGGGATTGTTTTTGTTCTTTTGGATTTTTTATGCGGCACTGGGTCTCAGGCATGCAGCCTGAGATCACAGTGTTTGCCCTTAGAAAGTATTTTGGAAAAATAGTTCTAAAATTGTGGCTCAGGACAGCATGAAATGTAAGGGGTTCGTTCCTGTCTTTCAGACAAATAGGAACCAGAGAAGTCCCTTTCAGACAAATGAGAGGCTGGACTCTACCTTGGAGATCCTATTTACTTCCGCTGTAGGATCCCCGCATCCCGACAACTCGCGCAGGCCGTTCCTCTGCCCGAGGGCAGGGCTGCGTTCAGGCGGGCAGGGCATCTGTCCCTCCGTTCTGTTAGAGTTTTTAGAAAAGAATGTTACATGTTCTTGCCAGTAATGCATTGCGGGCTCTTTCTACAATTCATTTCCAGAACACTTGGACAAGATTATCCTGAGGTCTGATCTAAATCTCTTCTTCTGCCCTTTAAATGCGTTGTATCTTATCTTGCCTTCAGTGGAGATAGAAAAGAGATGTTCACTATGATTTGGCAAGTGCAAAAGCAAAAAGTTTTTGAAATTGCTGTTTGGTTTCTCATGCCCCTCCCCTTCTACCCTAGAATAAGTCAGTCCCAGTCTTCTTCCACCTTTTTCTTCCATAAACTTTTCTTTTTTTTTGTCCAGAGCTTTGGGAGCAGAGGAGGGTTGGTGGTTTTGCCGCTCCCCTGCTGAGGCTTCCTGGAGGTAGGGAGCCTCACAGCAATGGCAGGCCTGAGCAGGAGCCTGCCATCCAGCCCCGGCCACAAGGCCTCAGCCGCCTCCCTGCTTCACCGCTGCTTGGGATTGTTCAAACTTTCGAAGCGGTGCCAGCAGGAGCTACCGTGTGGGCTGAGCTCCCTGCTCCTGAGTCCAGTGGCAGCTTCTTGATCTAACACAAACCCAGCTACGGTTTCAGTGGAAGAAGCCTCGGGGAGGTTCCTCCATCACCCAGAGGTCATTTCTCTGGCATCCTGTTTCCTCCTCTTCTGAGAGTCTTTCCTGGTTGAAGCCCACCCCAGCCGGGCGAGGGCTCAGAGACAGGCTGACCCACCTTTAAAAAAAATGCTGGCCCAAGATGGAGACCTCCCATATATGTTGCCCTGTGTGCATACATCCCTGGGTCTGACTGGCATTGAACAGAAAAAACAGAAGGAAAAAAATGTGCTAAGTATTAGAGGAGGAAAAAAATACATAATTACAGAAAATATAAATGTCATGAAAGCAGTCATAGTAATTAATCACCTGGCTACCGCAGAAGAACGAGGCAGGTGGATGCTGGCTCTGCCCTTCTCTGACTTCCTGTCTCCAGTAGGGATGGTCTCATTGGGGGGTTGTCTTCCAGAACCTTACTGGGGTCTCTGCAAAATCAGTGGACCCCTATTCTGATTCCCACAGATTCCCTTCAGTCTCTCTGCTCAGATAGGACTGCATATGTCAGGGACTCTCCTCTTGGGGATGTGCTTAACTTTGGGTGGCTTCCTGCACAGGAGAATGGCCCAGTCCACACGGGCGCTCAGCGTGATCTGAATTGCAACAAAAGCAAACTAGGGCATGGTGAGAATTTATCTGAGGGTACAGAAAAGGGTGGGCTCCCGGAAAAATTAAAATCGTCTCCCTGCCATTGTCTGACTCTGAATATATTGTTCATACAACTGACCCATGACATATCATAGCTTTATAAGCAGAATTACTTTCTTAGGTATTGATCCAACTTCCCTGGGATTGTATCTCTGGTCCAGGCTCAGATCTTGTTACTCAACACTGCACTGCTCACAAAACCAGGGCACAGCTACACAATGGGTGGACAGTAGTTATTTACTAAGTAATGGGTAAACGTATCCTACAACAGTAGCAACAACATTACCTTTATTAAAGATATAAAGTTATCTATGGATATCTCTATACACATGTAAAAACTTAATATATGGAGATCCATTCATTCACAATGTCTTTTCCCCCAAGTTTATTGTAGTGATGACTGACAAATAAAAATTGATATATTTAAGGTGTTCAACATATTATGATATAAATATACCTGTGTAATGATTACCACAATCAAGCTAATATGTAACATATCCATCACCTCACAACATTTTACCACTTACATATGTGTGGTGTGGAATGTCTTTTAAAGTACTCAACGGTTGAGTTTGAGGTTGCCTTAGCATGTTTTCTATGCTAATAAAATCAATAATGCCTGTTAATTTGTTAAATTATGTAGGTTAATGTGAGATTACTAAGAAATACTTTTTAAAGCACACTCTTTTCAAGTGTTTAATCTCTCAAGGAGTATTTATAAAAAATTGCAGTGCCTCTTCATTATTACCAATTGAGAAGTTAATTATTTATTCATAAAACAACACGCCCCTGGACCCACACCCTGGTTCTGTTATGTGTATTAATACAAATATTAGCACAAATGAGAGAAGTTTTGCTGCCAAACCAATTAAATGTGTAGAAAACCACATTCCTTCCTTTGGTTTCATGACAAAAGTACTTGGTTGTGCCCCTCACTCTCAGAGCAGTTTCCCTCTGGCCCTAGAAAGGCAATGAGGAGGGTGTGGGAAGTGGGAGCCCGTGATCCAGGTGCTGGTGGCAAGAGAAGTGGTCTGTGACAGGCAGGCGCCGGGGGCAGATGCTGTTCTTGGCCCGTGGGGTAAAGCCAGTGATCACATTTGGCCTGCGAACAGAAAAATAAGTGTTTTCCTATAACCTCAATGCATCCTCTCTGTCATAGTTACTGCCAAGACCTGAAATTGCAAGACACGGCATGAAGTATTTCTAAAATAACAGAATTCTTTCTCACTTTAAATTTTTCCAGTGAAATGTTGTGATTGAAAACATTCTATATCAGGCTTTTATTCTACTTTCAAAGTGGGGAAAACAGCTGTACTGATTACCTATTCAAAGCCTAAAGAATCTTTAGACTCAAGTGAACACACTTGCGAACGATAGTGCTGAAAGTGCCATGAGAACCCTGTTGACGCCATTGTCTCCCTGGGGCATACAAGGGGGCTAGAGCTCCGAGCCATCATTCTGCCACCCCCAGGACCAGGCCATAGCAGCCTCAGGAGGAAGAGCGGAGCGAAAAGGAAGTCTGGTCACGCCATGGTTCACGGCCTCTGTGCATCTTGAGATCCCCACTGGGAGTTTTCCACAGTCCCTGTAGGGTCCTGTCGGATGCTCCCCGTTTGGTGTTTTGCACATCGGCCAGGAGAGGAAGCAGGGCGTCCCCATTGTGCAGCTGCTGGGGGGAAATTCATGGACAGTCACTAGAGTTCTTCCTCCCAGCAAGGCCAGGAGGAAGTGTCTGTCCAAGTGCTGCTGGTAATTAAGGACCTGGCACCTGCGGGCAGCTGTGACCCCTGTACTAGGGACTGTAACATCCAGGTAGGGCAGGTGAGACTCTGTAGGTGTAAGTGGGCCTGGGAGACGTCTGCAGCCATCTTAATGCACACCACACCCGCACCCACACACACAGGTGTGCACACAGGCACACTCGCACAGCTGTTGCTGGCCATTGAGCAATCACATGTGGCCCTGGCCACTGGAGAGCCTGAGTGCCCAAGCCCAGTGACCATTAGCTCCATGTGTCACTAGGTAAGGTGGTAGGTAGTGATGAGGCCCCACATTCATGTTCACTGCCGCTTTGGACGATGGAAACCTGCTCATCGAGTATCTTTGGCTATAGATTTTCCTGTGTAATTAGCAAACTTCTTAATTATACACTTGGATTTGAAGTTTGTGCTAATGCAAAGTATAAAAAAAAAAAGTGTGCATGAGATAAAGAGAAAAGGATTGGAAGAGAGAGCACCCAGCGTAGAGGTTAGGAGCTTGGGCTCTGAGCCCCAGCTGGGTCAAAACGCAGCCCTGGCTGCGACCCTGAGGTTCTTACCTCTCCATGCTTCAGTTTCATCCCCTGTAAAATGGAAATAATACAACTAATCACAGTTTAGAACTGTACTTAGCACATTTAGTTTATTATGTTAGTGATGGCATTTTAAAATCAATATCTTGCCCCGTCTGGTATCTCATTGGATTGAGTGCTGGCCTGCAAACCAAAGGGTCACCAGTTCAATTCCTGGTCAGGGCACACGCCTGGGTTGTGGGCCAGGTCCCTGGTGGGAAGGATGCAAGAGGCAACAGCACATCGGTTCTCTCCCTCTCTTTGTCCCTCCTTTTCCCTCTCTCTAAAAATAAATAAGTAAAATCTTTAAAAGCAATAACTCTACAATGGATAATTATACAGTTAGAAATTTTGAAAAGAATAATTAAGAAATTTTATTTTTAAAATGTCAGAAACATTTCCTACATGGAAGTAAATTAATATATATGTAATAGCTTATTAAAATTTGAAAATGAAACAAATTTAGTCAACAGACATTTATTGAGTCCCCCCCCCCAAGCATCATGGAGAATGATATCATAGGAATACATATGACTGTATCACCTTTCAGGAGCTTTAATTTTAGAATACAGCATGTGTTAGGGAAGAAGTATGAAGTTGTCAAGAGTTTTAGGAAAGCTACTGGGAGCCGTATAATTCCTATGTAACCTTCCTTCCATGCTTTTAGAAAAGATAGGGGATAAACACACTTGGATGAAGAATCTGCACACTGATGAGCATATGTATCTTGAACTATTTGGATAAATGTAGATTATCATTCAGTTGCAAGTGTCCCGCATATGTTCATAGCATCACAGCATAAAGTTAAATGTAACTGAAATGCTAAACATTATGTTGATAGTCTGCTCTATAGGTTATGCTCCAGGCCGCAGCTTTGTGCATAATATTAGAGGAAATAGTAAGCATTCTTCTTCATGGCATTTCATAGCACTGCCCTTAAAGCGACCATGAAAATAAACAAAGCATTATAGACCTAAGGCCTTAAAAAATGTGAATCGAATTTTATAATTAATTTGCAAGCAAATATCACTCTTAATAAAATTTGAAAATATCACCCTGGGCTATTTCTAGTCAATCAAATTGTGGTTATCCTCAGATCGGGTCTTATAAAGGATGAGGGTGTTTTAATGAACTGGAACATTTTTAATAGCTGCAAAATTATGGGAAAGAATGGAGGTAACACTGAAACATTATTTCAGATGTTACTAATGATTTTCATCATGTTTTTATTTTTCTCATCCATTTAGCCCTGTGTCAGGCAGGAGGGAGGGATGCACTATTGTCCCCATTTTTCATATGACAATCAGTGTGGCTTAGAGAAAAGCTGATGTGACGTAGAAGCAGTTCCGAGTATCTGACTCCCAAATGACCAGCATGTGCTGTTAAGGAGTTTCCCAAGCTTTCAGAGAGTCATCCGTTGACCAACCAACATGTTGGATTATCTCGGTGTTTGGTTCTTTTCCTCTCCTTCTCTGTTTTGCCTAGTGTTTGAGGCACGTGACCAATTATTTTTTCTATTGTTCACCCACTCATTCATCCATCAGAAGCATCCCGGTTTCCTACTTGGGTGCTCACCGCCGCCATACTGCCGCAGATCCCGTTAGCACATGTGAGTCCAGTATGCCTGCTTTTCATTCAGGCAATTCTAAAGGTCAGATTTTTCTGTTTGACCTTTCTTATCGAAGGAGATGTTCTATAAGAAATGAAGTGATTGCAGTTAGCAAGCATAAAGTTGTTTGCTGATTTTAAACTCCTTGAAAACAGGAATTATATCTTGTTCATCTTTTAAGCTCATTCCAATATTTACTGAAGGTGTGGCAGATATAGCTGTTGTCGCATAGTGGCTTGTCTTTTATCTGTACTGGTATATGTTTCTGTGATGGATGTGGTAAATATTAATGACTGTAATTGTAAACGTGAATGGTTACTTTTAAAATCAAGTTAACTGGTGTGGCGTAGTCATATACTGTGCTAAATTTATATCCTGTAAATTCCTCACATATGTTAGAACTGAAAAGAAGTTGTCTGGGTCTTCAAGAATGTTTAAATAAATGCTTTTTAAAAATGGAAAACATTACAATTACAATGTGAGTTATTACCATAGCCCTAAGTTCGGGGCTTTCTCTTCTTTTTGTACGGTGATTAATCTTCCCTGTCTGTCCATCTGTCCCTCACCCCACCCCCTGCCACCCACCCCCAACCCTCCCATCTACCTGCCAGCATTCCCTTCCTCCTCATCATTCTTTCATTTTCCATGATCTCTTTTCATAGCCTTTGAGAGGAGTGTGAAAGAAAGACAGTTGTTATTAAAGTTAGTACCGCTTCTTTTGGTTTTAACTAAGATAAATACAGTATTTCTTTTTTGACCCAAATCTGGCACTTTTAGGAGTAAACAAGCACTATTGGTAATCATGTTGGCTGGGGAGACAAGCATAAACCAGGGTTGTTCTGGGTGCATCAGAACTTATGGCCACTTGCACATAATATGTTCTCCTAAAAATCTAAAGTGGGATTCTTAGGTAGTATTATGGTTTTTTAAAGTTTTAGGCTATATGATATGTGAATTGCTTACTTACATTAAAAATATAGAGTGGAACAGATTATTAAAGATTATATTTTGTGTGTATCGGTGTACCTGAACTTTTTTGTAACATCAGTTCCTGTCCAGTTCGGAACCATCCAGATATTTAATTTCTTCCCATTTGTTATGTTGCCATGGGGCCGATTGCTCTCCCATTCATACAGGGGAAATCCAGAGACGGCTTTGCTGGGTATAGTGTTTACCAAGGTGGCACAGGGGCTATGAAAGAGGGGGACACCCAATTTTCGTGCTTCTGCAGTTCACAAATAAGCTGGGGATGAGGGCTAGCAGCACTTGCACAAAATAACTACTCTGCACAAGCAAGTGGCTGTGCAGGGACCGCAACAGAAGAGTAAGAAGCAGCAAAGGAGAACGGGTCAGAGGGCCAGGGAGAGCTACTGAGAGGGAGCAGGGTCGGCCCCTAGGTGGCCAGCTCAGTCAGGCCATCCGAACGCCTGCCTTCTCTTTGGTGGATAAGTGGGAATTAGTGGCATAAGATTCAGGTGAGGCCTGTGTAATTTATTAGCATATGGATGATTTATCTTTCCTCTGATCTTGTATCACTGTTTTACCGGATACTTGCTGTGTGATCTGGACAGATTCCTTAACCTTTCTGGTCTCAATTTGTTCTCTATAAAATGAGGGTCAGAACAGCACCTAATCCTAAAATTGTTAAATTGGTTAATTTATATAAAACATTGGGACAGTGTCTGGTTTTAGAAAAATATTAAAAAGATACTTTTTCTGTTAGCATCACGAGTCCTTAGCGGAAAGGCAGGCACACTAACCCACACAGGGTGGGCAAAAGTAGGTTTACAGTCGTGAGTACATGAAGCACAGTTTATTCTTGTATTATTATTTGTTTATTATTGTATTATTTTCTATACAAACATCTGTAAACCTACTTTTGCCCCACCCTATATAAGTCAATGCTTGGTTGTAATTTATCCAATGTAGCGTGTCCCTATTATAATTTTAATTTGCTCTTATCGCTTATAATTTTTTACAGCCCGAAAGTCAAAGAAATTGGGAAAGTTAAAAGGGATTCATGAGGAACAGTCGCAGCAGCAACAGCCCCCGCTCCCGCCCCCACCGCCCCAGAGCCCCGAGGAGGGGACAACCTACATCGCGCCTGCAAAAGAGCCCTCTGTCAACACAGCGCTGGTCCCCCAGCTCTCCACCATCTCTCGCGCACTCACGCCTTCCCCTGCCATGATCCTCGAGAACATCGAACCTGAAGTTGTGTACGCGGGCTACGACAGCTCCAAACCTGACACCGCCGAAAATCTGCTCTCCACTCTGAACCGCCTGGCAGGCAAGCAGATGATTCAAGTCGTGAAGTGGGCAAAGGTAATTCCAGGTAGGATTGCCTCTCCTTTCACGGTCAGTGTCCGGAACTAGACATGTCCAGGCAACACGTTTCACCGCGTCCAGCAGTGACTGGAGTTAGCTTTCTCTGCAGTTCCGATAGCAAATTCTTAAATTGACATGAAATTAATGAAGTATGTAGCAGAAACCTGGTTAGTGGGCCCATTTCTCCCTGAGGAGTTAGAGTTAAGGGTTCTGTTGTTAATATATCATTTAGTTCTTGTGTTGAGGATTGCAATGGAGAATTTCATCTCAGAAATATGAACAAGGTAAAATACATTCTGGTCGTGAAAGCACAGGCTGAGCCTGTTACTAGCAGCTTGTAACCAAGGCTATCTAACCACACACTAAGGAAACCAAGACTTATCTGTTGAGTCATATTGTGCCCCTAAAAGTCTGTTCTTTCTAAGAATATCATCTTACCTCATGAACTAGCACCCTTTAAATTGTCTCTGAAATTCCCATTTTCGTCTTTTTTTCATGGTATAGAATTTTATTAATAAGGCCTCTATTAATCTACAGAAACATCACTTAGAATTACTATCACATTGTCCCCGTTCATTTATCCAAAGCAGTTTCTTAAATGACCTACGGCCAACCAGCAACATAAGGAAAAGGTTCGGGGAAAGCTCAATGACTGATTCTTTGAAGAGGAGCTTTCCTGGGTGAAACTGTACAACTGAAAGAACAGCATGATATCATTGGGAAATAGGACCCTGAAAAAGGGGAAAAAAGAAGGGCTTGAGGCCCAGAAAGGAAGCTTGGGTGCAGGGAGGACCGGGGCTGAGGTTGCTCACCCCACTTCAGAGCTTTGGTGAAGTCCGGTGTTATCCCAGACCACAGGAGGCAAGGAATAATACTTTTTCAACCACCGCAAACTCAAGAGGAGTAAAATCTTCTATTATGGCAGATGTGCAGTAGTTGATGGTTATTAAATTATCCTTTATGTTAATGTTGTGGAGAGTAGGATAAAGAAGTTTTACAGGTAAATACAAATTCTTTCATGCCAACCAAGGGTTTTAGACCATCATCCACCACAAAATGCCCTGAACGCCCCAGGTTTATTTTCCCGGGCAGTTCACCCTCATTGAGAATCAGGGTGCATTTAAATGAAGTGTTCAACAGGGCCAGGCCTGTCATGGGCGCCCTGTTAGTGACTGTGGGGTTGGTTTGAGTCTGTCAGAGAAAGGCGGCTGTTTGGGGCTGACTTAAGCTTGTTCCTGGAGTGGGCTTCGGTGCTAAGTGTATGTCTGCGTTTAATTGCTCTGTTCTTCAGGATTTAAAAACCTGCCGCTTGAGGACCAAATTACCCTAATCCAGTATTCTTGGATGTGTCTATCATCATTTGCCTTGAGCTGGAGATCGTACAAACATACGAACAGCCAATTTCTCTACTTTGCACCAGACCTAGTCTTTAATGAGTAAGTACCTATTAATTAGCCTTCATGAAGTAAACTGCAGAGTTATTTGTTATGCTCTTCTATGATTTCTAAACAGATGTATGTTTGTGAAAGAATTCACTCATACTTGCATTTCTGAGAGTAAAAAAAGTCTATCATTTGAGAATTTAAAAATTACTTTCTACCAAATTATCATGCACATGCCTGAGTTTATATAAATCAGTACATATAAATCTCACATAATAGTATGTGGGAATTGTCCCAAAAGAAAGATGATCCAGTTGGCTCCAAAAACTTAACTGGTACAAAGCCACGATTAATAGAAAACAGTCTCTTTGGTATCTACTTCAGCTGAGAAGACTGTCTAATTTCTAGGAAATGCGAATGTATAAAGTGCCAGTCTCTGTGCACATTCATATAATGGTTCTTTTGTTAACAGTATACAGCTGCTCCATGTGTTTTCATGACAATCACAATCATTCTTCTTCACAGTCCTAAGAGAAGCCAAAATGTTATTCTGTAGTGAAGCATTTTTAGTATTATGATGCATCTTAAAAGATTGAAAGAATCGCAATAGGTTTTTCTTTGGCCATGAATTCCTTCCTATGTTAAGTTTACATTTTAATACTGTTTGTGTTCCACATTAGCACATTTCATCCGTCTATATCCAGCAGTGCTTCTTTGTAAGTGTTGGGTCAAGAAATACAGAAAATAAAAAGGAATGTTTGAATTATGAAGTGAACCACAGCTATACTCTGACAGATGGCTCTCTCTAGAGATATGAAAATAGGGGTTGTCAGTAGGGAAGGAAGCAGATGAGGAATAGATTGATGATAAAAGAAACAAAAGCAATGGAAAAGATTAAGAGCGGACACAGAGTACCAAGCTACTGAAATAGCACCAGTACTCATCTACCTGGGGGTACTAGTTCGCTCAGATGTGGGTGCCGCCGACAGCCTATTCCAGGCTAAATCAGGAGCGTCAGTTGTTGGTCTTCAAGGTGACCCTTCTTTTGGCGATCACATGGAATAACTGTACTGCTGCAAAAATGTTCACCAGAAGCGTGAAGTGAGGCCAAAGAACTGACACGCACACTTTAATTTACTTGTTCTCCTTAATAATCAGTTGACATTATTAAATAATAAGCCTGTTTTAAAATATGGTTTATAAACAAACAACCAAAAAAAAAACATATTAAGGAGAGTCTCCCTTTGAAAAGGAAGTGAGGGTAGATAAGAACCTCTGTCAGTGTCATCCGGGGTGTCTCCGTTCCATTTTAACAGAAGATTATAATGACTTATTTAGTTTTATTTAGTACAGACATTTTTGTCATAAAATATGTATGACAGAATTTTCCACGGTAATCACTGTGAGTGCGCAGGGCAGCGGCACCCGCCGCACTCACATTGCTCTGCACCCGTTGTCCTGTCCATCACCCTTCAGAGAAACCCTGACCCCAGCAGGCAGTGACCCTACGTTCACCCCTCCTCCCAAACCCTGACGACCTCTAGTTTATGAATTTGCCTATTCTAGGTATTGCGTATAACTGCGACCTTACAGTAGGTGTCCTTTTGTGTCTGGCTTCTTTCACTTAGCACGTCCTCAGCATTCACCCTTATTGAAGCGTGTGTCAGACCTTCATTTCATGGCTGCATGCTGTTCCACTCTGTGTACATACAGTGGATCCTCATGGTTTACAGGTTCTGTGCCTGTGTATCCGCCTCTGTCCACACTTATTTGTAACCCCAAAGTCAAGCCTCACGGCTCTCTGGGGGCTGATTGCAGGCACGCGCAGAGAGACGGTGAGTCTGAGTCGCCGCCGCGGGAATTTCAGCTGAGGCTGCCACCTCGTTTCAGCTGCCAGGCTGTAAACAAGTGTCCTCTTCATGGTCTGTTTAGTGCCACGGTTCTGCATTGTTGTGCTTTTTGTTGGTGATTTCACTGTTTAAAATGACCCCCACGCACATTGCTGACGCCTAGTGTTCCGAAGGGCCAGAAGGCTGTGCTGTGCCTTGGGGAGAGCATGCAGGTGTTAGAAAAGCTTCTTTCAGGAATGAGTTATAGAGTGCTGTTGGCGGTGAGCTCAGTGTCAACGAATGAACAGTATTGTTAATAAGGGGTCTTTAAACAGAAACACGCATAAAACAAGATCATGTGTAGGTAGCTCAGTTGATGAAAATGTTACAACCAGTGGCTACCGGGGACCTAATCCTGTAATTCCCAGAGGAGGACCACTTCAGCATCTGCTAACTGAGTCTTTGCCGCAACTTTCCAGAACATAGTACCTGGTTAATCGTTACCAGATAAGGAGAATTGGCCACATTTTGTTTATTCATTCAGGCCTCCATAGATATTTGGGTTGTTTTCCCCTCTGGCTGGTGTGAACATCGCTGCCACCAGCATGTGCGTATGCGTGCGTTTGAAGCTCTCATTTCTTTTGCGTATACACCCAGGAGAGGAACCGCTGGGCCGTGTGGGGATTCTGTATCTAACTACTGAGGGCCCACACAACTGTTTCGTACAGCAGTTGCACCACTTGACATTCCCAGCGATGGAACGAGAGTGACGGGAGTTCCAAATTCACCACACCCCTGCTGACACTTACTTTCTGTTTGTTTTTTAACAGCTCTATTCATAGGGGAGAAGTGTTGGGGGGAGTTTGAAATGTATTTGATGTATAACATCATGTGAATGTAAGGTGTACATGTTGATTTGGTCCATTTGCGTATTGTACTAGGATTGCCATTGCGCCAATAATACCTCTATCATGTCACATAATTATCATTTCTTTTTTTGTGATGAGGACAACTAAAATCTAGCCTCTTAGCAAGTTTAATGATTATAATACTGTATCGACTATATTCACTATACTGTGCCTTAGCTCTGTAGGCCTTGTTTGTCTATTAGTTGCAAGTTTGTCCCTTTAAATAGCATCTTTCCTATTTCCCTACCCCTGGACCCCTGACAAATCACCATTTTACAGTATTTTTGTCTTTTGTGCAGTCCACATATGAAGGAGATCTTACTGTGTTTGCTCTTCCTGTCTGACATGTCTCATAGTAGGTGCGAAGTGGCATTTCATTGTGATTTGACTTACTTTTCTCTAATGTTGGCAATCTTTCACGTGCTTATTGACCATTTGATTGTCTTTGGAGAAATGTCCATTGAAAGGTCCTTTGCCCATTTTTAATTGGGTTGCTTGTCTTTTTGTTCTTAAGTTGTAGGAGTTCTTTATATATTCTGGATGTTAAACCCATATCAGATACATGATTTGTATATTTTTCCCATTCTGTGAGTTGTCTTTTCACTCTCTTAATTTTTAAAATTGGAGTTTTTAATTTTAATGAAGCCCATTTTACCTATTATTTTGTTGCCTATGTTTTTTGTATCATCTATTAATTTTTAATTAATTTTAATTGTGTGCTGTTTCCAAGGGCACAGGTTCCAAACAAAGTACAAAATTGTAAAAATCCTTTTTAACAAATGAAACTTAGGAGAAAGCACCTTATATTTGAAGACTGGGAGAATTAATGTCATTAAAGAGTTTTGGAAATAAGAAATAATAAGCCATAAAGAAAAAGAAGAGGTCATACAAGCTTTTTATGAATTTATCTGTTCTAAAAATATTGATAGAGATAAAAGAGAAACAACAAAAATTGATTTCCAATGTTATAAGTAGTTTAAGTGTTATGATAGTATATAATACTTGAATGAAAAGTTGTTTTTTGTCCTTAAAACTCTGACCTCAACCCAAACCTACACTTCTGTAAGTTTGCCCTCATCTAGCAAGAACAGCATGGAGCAGCCTTTTTCAGAGGACCAGAAGCAGGAAGGCTGCTCCCAGGAAACGTTTGGAATTGACAAAAAGCTTCTTGGGCAAGTTGAGCTTGGTGCGGTAGCTCTGTCACAGGGTGCCAGCACGGAGCCTGCGTTTCTTAGGGAAACAGTGCTGAGGGACAGAGGACGGCCTGCAGCTAAAGTCTGAATGCACATGCATGCTTCATCCTGCCTTCATTCAGGTGTGCTTACTAGCTGGCATCAGCGATCTAAGCAGTAGTTTTAGAAAAATGAAAACAATACATATAGCCCCTGTCTCATGGAACATAACAGTCTAACAGGGAGAAAGAAATTATTCAAAGAATCCTAAGGTTATAACTGTGATAAGTATTAAATGGAAAGTTGCCTGGAGAGCAAGCAGTTCATGGGAGGATTGATCCAATCATCAGAGGCTTCCTTGGATTGATTAAGCTCATGTCAGCCAGGTGAAGGGAGTATAGGAGGAGGGGAGTTGATTTAGGCAGAGGCACCAGCACATGCAAAGGCCCAGTGACAGGAAGGGCCTGAGTGCAAGACATGGTAATAATGGTTGTGGAGAGACATGCCAAGGTGTTGAAAGGCAAAATCACCAGGAATTGCTGGTGATTGGATTCTTGTGGAGATGGGAGGGGAGGAGGAAGTAGCTGTCTAGGGTGGCTTCCAGGCCTCTTCCTGAAGGGTCAGGTAGGATTTGGTTGGGGCGACTCCCTGGAATAGGGAACAAGATGGAGGACCAGGGTGTGGAGGGGCAGAGTAAGGGAGGCCAGTTTTGTGCATGCTAAGGTTGAACTGTCTTTGAAACATTATCCAAGAGGAAATGTGAAAGAGGCAGTTATTTATACAGGTCAGAAACTTAGAGTCCCAGGCTAAAAGTTCAAGTTTTGAACACATTTTAGAGGTAGAGGTTAAAGAAGGAAAGACAGGCGAAGGTTACATCACAGATCCCGAGGAAAGAACCGGCTTCCAAAAAAAAAGTACAGCTACCACAAGGGAACTCTTGTAACCCCGGGGAGACGTGAACGGGAGCGCTCGAAGCCTGCCTCACTCATGGCCTGCCAGGGCCCTGCACCTCCCTCCCCGCTGGGCACAGCCCTGTGCTTTCCCTCTGCCTCCGCTACCCTTCCGCCAAAGCGAAGGAAGTGCCCTGGCATTTTGTGCGAGGGAGCAACGTGTGCCATTGAGCTGAGAGCAGGAGGTGGGATGTGGTCTTCCCTCGCCCTCCCACTGGCCCTCGGCTGTCGGAGGCGCCCTCTCACCTGCTCCGACATCTCTCTTTTTGGAGTCTCTGTCCTCTACCCCGCCTTTGTTTCACTGGCACCCCCTCCTTGGAACCCCAGACTCTGTGTAACCATTTTCAGTTTCCAGCAGCTACCATTGAGTCACAGGCGTAGTACGTAACCCATAACTACCTGCCAGAGACAGGAATTACTGAACCAATGAACCAAGCCGCCTGCTAATCCGTTTAGAGGGGCTTTCTAACTTACCCTTTCTAACTATGAGGTGAAGTTTATGGTAAAGAACTGGGACGTGGGGACGCCTCTGCTTCACGAACAGAGGCACCACCCTGTTGAAAACAGTGAGCAGGGCGTGGGGGTCCTCATTAGGGTTTGTCTTCAACTGTGAAACATGTCTGGGAGTTCCCAGAGACCTCCTCTTCCGCTGCGGACTAGCAATACTAGAAGCAGAGGAATAGCAGGGAGTAGGGAAGACTTAAGGAAACGGTTCTTTCCGATTTTTTTTATTAAACATTAGGGTGAAGGTATCAGCTAATACTTTAAATTAGCATAAAACTTTTCTCATAAACTTTTCAAATATGGATTAAATGATTAAGTATTCCATTTTTACCTTGAAACAGCTTACCTATATTACACTAGATCACTGCTGTAGATATTCGCATCTCTTATCAATTCAGTACACATATTAAAACTTCCATTTGAGCCCATAATGAAATTTCTTCAAAATATTTTTCATTAACTTCTGAAATGAAGGCTCAGTGTTGTGCTCTCTCTGAAGACGCAGACGCCGCCAGTACTTTAGAATGAAAGTATATTTACAAGCAGGTTTATACTGTCTGAAGGTGTAGCCCAGTGAAAAGTGTGTGTTGGCTGACCTTTCACTGCCTTCGTAGTTCGGAACCTCTTATTGTTATGGCTCACAGATCGTTGGTAAAATAGAGGAGGTGTCAGCCTTAGGGTCACTTTCTCACCCCTCCTTCTGAGCGCTCTGACGTGTCTCCAAGAGGGAAGGTGAAGTCAGTGCGCACCATCGTCGGGCTAAGTGCTGCTTGTGCGAATGCAGTGCCTGGAGAAAGCGTAACACGCAGCGGTCAGTCATGTCAGGTCGTGTCCGGGGCGTGCTGACCCAGTGGCGTGCGGGGGCTCGCTGTGCTGTTGTAGTCTAGTTCTCCTTAGTACGGGCACCCCAGCAACTCCGCCAGCAGGGCAGTGCCCTGCAGGTCCCTCTGGCGCTAAGGTGCTGCAGCGCCCACAGGCCTGGCTCTCACGCGGGCTGCCTGTTCCAAGGCCGGGTCACTTGTTCAGGACGGGGTCACAGCGCCCTCCTGGGGCCTGAGGGTGGATAGAGTGAGAATGTGGCATGCTCTGCACTCCTGTCCAGAGGCTGGGCGATTGACACTCCCGAGTCACCAGGGATGACTTCTGTGGATGGACTCCTTGTCCGGCAGGGTCGGGGGGCAGGGGTCAGTGATGGGTGAGGGACAGGAGTTCTGATGAGAGGGACCGGGCATCAGATGCGGCCTGGGTCAGCCTCCCCTTCACTGGCTTCATTTGCTTTCCTTCTTCTGTTCCCGGCCTCGGTTTCCCTGCCTGGTTCCCTCCCTGCTTCTTTCAAACGGGATTCCTTCCTTCCCCTCTGCTCCCGGCACCGGCACACTGTTCCATGTTGTTTCCAGCCTCTGCTGACCTCTGCCCTTTCCCTTCCCTTCCTCGCTTCCTCACTCCCCTCCCCTCTTTTCCTGTTTTCCTCCTCCTTCCTTCCACCTCCCTCTCTCTCTGACACATACATGCACATGTACCTCCTTCTCCCATCACTAAGATTCCCCCTGTAGGTTTTTCTTTCCTTCTGGTTTAGTATGGGGGAATAAACTTTAAAAGGAAACAAGTCCTCCTCTGCACCTTATCTCTGCATTGAGCCCTATGAAAGCCCAGGCCCTGACCAGCAGCTAGAGGGCCGAGGTGCACAGCCCAAAGGTCTGAGCATCGTGCTTGCGGGACAGGAGGAGCGGCCCTCCTCAGAGGGGCGTGTGCCGACCATCCACCGGGGCTCACCCCGTGGCCCCGCTCCCTGCACTGGGCCCTCTATACCCAGCCCAGTCCCTGCACGTGGTTGAGTCTGCGAGTCCTGAGTAAAGAAAAACAATGTCACAAGTAGAAAGCAGTCCATTCTTGTCTGCAAAGGACAGGCACATTGCAGAATGGAATTCTCTTTCTTTTACACATAGGTAGGGTACAGAGGACATCTTGTCACCTAAAGGAGGCTATACAGAGGGGACTGGAGGGAGGGTGCACTGAAGCCTGAAGAGATTTACAAGCTACAAACTAGAAATAATCATTCACTCAGTGTGTGGGGGGGTGGGGGCAGAGCAAGGGTAGGTACAGTCCCCCACAACGAGAGTTATTTTCTTCCTTTGTTTTTTCTTTTTTAAAAAATTTGTAATGTTTGAAATTACAGTTGACATTCAGTATTATAGTGTCAGGCGTAGCACATAGCGGTTAGACTTCCATATTAAACTTAGGAAGTGACCCCCCGGTAAGTCTAGCACCCACCTGGCATCACGCAGAGTTAGTACAGGGTTCCTGCCTTTATTCCCTGTGCTGCACTTTGCGTCCCTGCGACGCTTTCGTAAACCCCTCTTCTTCCCTTAGTGAGCCTCACATAATGATAAGGAGTTGGATGCTTCCAGACGTTTCCATCGGAGGAGCTGAGAGGAGGGAAGCTCCTATTGCACCGGGCAACGTGGCTGTGGGTGCTGCTTCTGCATCGCCGCTCCCATCCCGGGAAGGTCCTGACGTGAGCAGGCAGGGGCCAGCGCCGGCCCTGACCGGGGGGAGACGAGACCCTGAGGAGAGGGGTGGTAATTGAAGGCTAGAACCAGAGAGGGGCTTTCTAGCTCCTTTCTTGGCCCATTTTCTCTTGGGCCTCCCCCGCCTCCCACACTGGCCCCTCAGGGAGAGGCAGACACATGGTGTGCGCTCAGTCCCTTCATTCAGCCAATATTTCTGGAACCTCTTCAATATACCAAGCGCTGTTCCAGGCACTGGGAATGCAACAGTGCACGCGCCTGGAGCCCGCACTGTGGTGGGGGGCGGGTGGCTGGGACGGTGCCAAAAACTGAAGCCGGCTTCATGAAGAAATGCCACCTGCTGTGTCCCCTAAGGACTCCGGCTCAGGCCGCACGCCTTCGCCCTCTGTGATGGTTGTGTATAACTGCAAGAAAGCGGTACTTAAAGTGGCGAGGTAGAGTTTGAACGTGTTCTCTCAGAGGACCTACTGGTGCCCTCTGTCAGCCACGCGGACCTCTTTTTGGTACTTTAAAGGAGCAGGGCTCATACTGGACTCAACTCTTTACGTTCGGTGTTCGCCCTGCGCCGGAGGGTGGCGTTTCCTTGCCATCTCGTCTCAGCTCCACGCTTCCTTGCTCACACAGCTTTTGCTTGGCCACCAGACCTAGAGCAGACCCCGCCGCCCGCTTCCTCCCTGTGGCATCAGTGGACCTCCTGCCCCTGCAGCGTCGGCTCGGGGGCAGGGCTCTGGCCTGCAGGCTCGCCTGTGCCTCCCCGGCGCCAGGGTCGCTCTCTGGCAGTGGTAGGTGCTCGACGAGCTAATTAATTGGAAAATGCTGTTTTCAGCATTATTTCCTGCTGCTGCTCTGCGTAAACTCAGGGTGCCAGCCAAAGTGGCCTTTCTCTCGCCTTAGTGCTGCCTTCCCCTCCCTGTGGTTTTGCTCCCGACATTTTCTTTTCTGTCTCCCAAGTCCAACCCAAAGGATGATGCTGCTTCTCCAATAACATCTTTTACCTTCAAAGTCAAGAATGATTTTCCCCAAAAAACTTCTTTTTTTCATATCACTTGTTTGGTGCTTTATGTGTTTTATATACATTTCATTCCAGATAGACTATAAACTCCAAGAGCACAGAAAGTATACTTTTAAAAATTTTTCCATAATATCTAGCAAAATGCTTCCTACGTAATTGGCACTCAGTGACCACTCTTGGGTCGTTAATGAGGACTTTTTCTGGCACAAGGCTCTGAAGCAAGGTTCGTGATGTGGGTTAACCCTACAGTGTTTTTAGCATTTGGCATGTGAACTTAATGAAAAGGGTTCATTTTTTTTGTGGCATTTTATTTTCAAGTTTTGCTTCAAGAACACCGCTGTATGTTAATATTTCTTGCATTTTCGTGAACTTGAGAAATTTCCTAAGTAGTTAATAAAGCTGGCTAATTGCCAACAGAGTACGAAATTAAAGCAAAACAAATAGGAGACTGCCCATGGAAGGTGCAGTTTAAACTATATATAACAATATTGGAATCATGTGGACAAGAAATGATGCAAGAAATGTGTCCAAGCCTTTGCTCTGGCTAACAAGAGGGAGCTATTTTTCATTTTGAATAATAGTCAAAACCAGTTTAAGATCATATGTTATCTTTAAAAGGCCTAGGGTGGCTAATATTAGCATGTTTTTTATTTCAGTAAGCATGCTCAGGGACTGTGGTCTCTCCACTAAAAATATTCTCCCCTTCAATGAAACACAAAATCACTGGAGTGAATTTCTTCTCTAACTGAAAACTTGATAGAGGAAAATTAATGTTGATGCAGGGACTATATCGCAACACCGGGCAGGTGAAGAGTGGATTAATTACAGAACGAAGGAGGGCCCGAGGCTGCCTCCCCCGACACACGTCTCAGGGCACGAAGTCAGAGGCTTGGACAATGCCCTGTGGGCTGGAGCGGGAGAGCACTCTTGCATGTGTCTTGAAACATAACGTGTGTTCTCAACTGGTATTTTTAGAGCCTTCTAGGACCAGATTTGAGCCACATTATTATTCATTTTTACTGTATCACATAAGAACAAGGATTTGGGTTTTATATCCCTCACTTCCACCCGCAAACCCTAAGCTCATAAAATAGGGCTGAGTATTTGCAAGGCTCTGATGAGGTCACTTAATTTGGGGAGTTTTCTGGGTTTGATGCTTTTCTGAAAGAAACAGTGGAGAAGAGCAAGAGTGTCCTATTTGGAGACCCTCGGCTTCCTTGTTTAAAAGCTCGTCTGTGTGTCCGGATCCCTCGCGCTGTGGTTGGAGTGTTGCCCCAGCCAATGTGCAGACTTCCCTGTAAGGCAGCCTTTGTCTAGCCAAGCCCTCCTCTGCGCCCCTCCGTCGTGATGTAGGTAACGCCGCAGCAGACTCCATGGACTTGGTAGTTTATAGACTCCGACTTGCTTTTTTGCTATGGGTGTGATATCCCTCTCGGTCTTCATCAGCTGAGGCCACTGTAACGAAATACCACAAGCTGGGTGGCTTACACAACAGACGTTTAATTGTCAGGCCAGGGCGCCGGTACAGCTGGGTTCTGGTGGTGGCCCACCTCCTAGCTTGTGGACAGTGCCTTCTCACTGTATCCTCGGTGGCAGAAAGAAAAAGCTGGGGTGTCTCTGCTCCTTCTCCTAAGGACGCTAGTCCCATCGTGTGGTCTCCACCCCCGTGACCTAATCTCCTCCCAAAGGCTTCACCTCCTGATACCATCTCCTTGAGGATTGGGGTTTCAACACATAAAGTTTGGAAGGGACACACACATTCAGTTCCTAACGTTCTCCCTTTACATGGATACTCGAGTTCAAACTAGTTAGCAGTCGGGTGGCGTCGAGGGGTAGTTTGCATGCTATCGGCTGATGCTAAAAATGTACACGAGTTCCATGCTCCGTGCTGTCTCCAGTACATTATCCTGTGTCCTCCTCACAGCTGTGTGAGGCAGGAAGTTACCAGTCCTCTTTTAAAGAGGAGGAGACAGGGGCTCCCAGTTTTGAATCAAGGTGTCTCTTACTCCAAAACTGAGAATTTTTCAACTACATCGTAGCTTGTGCATTGATGGACTGCAGAACTTGGGGCTCAGGCAGTTACACACAGTGTGGGCCTTGGGAGCGAGTACTGGGTTTCATTAAGTGGTCTGAGAGAGTGTATTTGGAACCTTTACTGACCAGTCATATATCATCTTTCAATAGAGTTATTCTTTGAAATGGGTGATAATCTGCCCAATGTACAAAGAACCCAAGTGGGAAATAAAATGTTCTTAGAAAAAATGGAAACTTTGGCTCAAAGTTTGAATTATTTGTGTAAAGCTGTTTTCCTTCCTTTCTGATATCACGACGATATTTAAGACTTAGTTGTTGAAGACCTACCTAGAGCTCAGTTTTTAACTTTGCTACTCACGAGCTTGATGTTGTCCAGTGCGTGCGTTAACGTCACTAAGGCTCCATGTCCGCGTTCAGAATGAGAAAATTGGACCAGACCATCAGTTCTCAAACGTTTTGTTCTCAGGACCCTCTTTATACTCTTAAAATCAGTGAGGACCCTGAAGAGCTTTTGTCCATATCTATTATCTATTGTTAATATCCATATTGTTATCTATTGGTAGTTACATCAGAAATTAAAACAAATTTTTAAAATATTGATTTCTTTATTCCTTTTCAAATAAAAATAACCTATTACATATTAATAAATAACATAAACATAACAGCATAAATATTTTTATGAAAAATAACTCTTTCCCAAAACAAAAAAACTAGAAGAGTGGCATTGTTTGGCCTCTCTTAAAATCCTTCCAGCCTGCCTTAAATGAAGACAGCCACATTCTCTTATCTGCTTCTCACTTAGTCTGTTGGATAGGTTGTTTTGGTTGAAATATATTAAAAAAAAAAATTCAGTCTCACCCTGATACATAGTTGGGAAAAGAAGGACCTAACAGTCTCCAGGACAGGGTCTTGGGGACACCCAGGAGTGTAACCCAGGAGGTTACACTCTGAGAACCACTGGAAGAGGGGACCTTTGACACCCAGCCCAGGCTCGCAGTCTGCTGGGCTTCCACGGGGTCGCACGGGGTCGCACAGGGTCGCACAGGGTGTCTGGAAGTTTACAGGACGTCAGCTGCCCTCCTCGCTGTCTTGACCAGCCCTTTTATCCAGGCGGCCGAGGGAGAGCAGGAGTGCTCGGGCCGCGCTGAGTAAGCGCTGTGTCCGTATTGTGTCGTGTGCGTGTGCCGTGTGTGTTTCAGTGCCGGCGCTTGACGGAGAGCAGGTGTCACTCCTGGCGCAGTGGCCTGGTGACGGTGTACTTGTTTCACACAGTCATGAATGATGCAGTTGTTCAGAATGTCCTGAACAAAATCTGCTCTGTGACAGATGTTCAGAATCGGTAATAAGAAAGGACACAGGGCCAATTCCTAATAAATTAATTGAGTTGAACATCATCGTTTTGTGTTTTGGTGTTTTTGTTTTTTTTAAGGCAGATGATTTATCAGCTTTCAGAATGAGTCAAACATTTCACCCAGAGTTATGGTGCCCCAGAACGCTTCTGGGGCCCCCTTTGATCAACGAATAGTGTCTGTGATAACAGCCTCTGGAGGTTCAGCTACTTTCTTCTTCCAAAGCAAGACTTTCAAGGGAAAAGAAGGAAACTGTGAACACAGTTGCTTTGTACCTTCCACACCCCCACTCTGGGACATTCCCACTCTGCCAAAGTCAGCTCCGCAAGGGCGAGCCACTCTCTGCTGTCGCTGTAGAAGCACAGCCGCACCTTCATCAGAGTCAGCGTCCTCACTTGTCCCCTGTGCCATATTCTGGTTGTTAGAACAGTGTTGCTTCTGCACCAGGAAAACTGACTCCATAAGTGGCAGGTTCATGCAGACCTTTTACTGCACTAGGAAGAAGCAATTTGCTGTCACCCTTTACCCAAACAGTCATCTAGCAACACTTCTAAATTCAGCCATTAACTTTGTGCTCATTCTTGAAACTCGCTAGTTATCAAGTAGGAACGTCATCTTTTTATGGCTTTTTACAAGTGAGGAAACTGTGGTTGTTTATTAAAATTAAGCTGTGTCTTTAAGTATATACCCCAAATGTCCCTAATTGAAGTCAGTAAACGTTTCTGTCTTCTACTAAACCGTTTGTGGTCTGCATACCATTAAATTTTCAGAAATTAGTATGAAAGACTATAGCCTACAAAAATGAGGCCTGACAGTATTAAAAAATTCCATCACTAGAGGATATTGTTCTTTTGCAGCCTGTCTATGTGCAGTTTTGGAGATAAGTCTTAACATGGTGAGCACTTGGTAAGTGGTCCTAAGGTCCCAGGTACGCGGCTGGGTGTTTGAACCTTAGCTCCCTCGTAACGGGTACATGCGGCCTCTGAGACCGGACTCCTTGTGTTCAAATTTAAAATACTACTTTTGGTGAGATTTGACTTCCTTTTCTTTCACTCAGAATAAGTCAGTCACTTTCTCTAGTCAGTATCTATACCTGCTCCTCTGCAAGGACTTCCTAGCAGAAGCCTGGAATCAAAATGTGGCCCGCTTCCAGGGGTGTCCAACCTTTTGGCATCTCTGGGCCACCCTGGAAGAAGAGTTGTCTTGGGCCACACATTAAATACATTGGGACACGTAGTCATAAAAAAAATCACATAATGTTTTAAGTAAATTTACAGTTTTGTGTTGGGCCATGTGCATAGACACCCTGAGCCCCTTGCAGCCCAGGAGCCACAGGCTGGACACCCCTGAGTCATGTCTCGTTAGTGACCCGGCCACCGTCCGCACCCCTGGCAAAGTGCTGCTGGAAGGAGACCCTTCCAGTAGGAACAGAGTGCCGTGGTATTTATGTAGTTGCCTTTGCCAAAGACCCCCACTGTCGGCATAGGCAGTAGACAGTAAACAGTATTCTGTTTTAATATTCTGCAGTTTGCTATGTTCCTAACTGATTCTACAGTGAGATACACAGTGAGTTTAGTCCTATATCTTAGGGACAGATGTTTCTCACATAATACGATAGGTAGAGTCATGAAAATTTGCTTAGAAACCAGTTTTTTTTAATGAATTATATTGTAACTAGCCTGTGAAATCCACAAATCAGTGACTACTAAGATTAAACCTTTAGTCAAGCCAGAACATTTCTGTGATGTGATTTATCAGCAATACCCCCAATTAAACTTTCTCTAAAATCTGAATTTTCACAGTGGGTTACAGCTGCATGTTTTCTTTCCTCTACCAAAAACATGTGTCCTGGTGCCCAAGAGAAACTGTGCTAACTATATAAGAATTTAAAAATTGAAGGTACAAAGGAGTGTTTTACCAAAAACTTTATAAAAATTTATGGTAAAAAAAAAAACACATTATTTCCTGATTTCGGGGACTGTCCATGGTGAATTATGGTTGCCACGTAACCAGGCCCCCTCTGGATTTTTAGATCGTCAAGTATTATTTTGATCTGCACAATGGTCATTAAAGCTAGTGGAAATTGTGATGCTTCGGTCCAAGGGCAGTTCCATGAAAACATATCCCTTCTGGAACATCAATTAAGGTGACAAACAAAACCCTGAATTGGCTTCTAACTATGACTGGGCTTGACCATGTAAAACCAGCAGAGAATGGATGTCATGGAGCTGCTGGGACACCGCCCTCCAGCCCAGCCGTCAGGGAAGCAGCGGCCACAACAACTTTCCCCAGGGATCCGTGGACCCGAGCAGCTGAGTTCTGCCCTGGCGGTACATAAATGATGTAAACACTATAAAAATGAACAGGCGTCACAGCCGCAGCTAGGAGAATGGCCCTTCTACAGAGATATCTTGTTTGTCTGTTAAGGAGAAATCTAGTAAGACTGTGAAAAATAATGAAAAACAGTAAACTGGAATAATTTGAATGCTCAAATTGAGGTCATTTTTATTCTAATTAAGCTAAGGGGGGACTGTGTCTGAATGTTTTTTTTTTTTTTAGGAAAATAACAAGCCTGAGACAGGGGCCATCTGTTACACTGACCATCTAACAAGATGTTAGATTTATTCAGACATAACGATGTGGTTGGCAGTATCAGATGTAAGAAAGGTCTGGTCTTTCAGATACACTTTGATTTGTGTGTGTGTGTGTGTGTATGCACACGCGCGCGTGCACAGCATACCACTCAAGCTATTTAACTCTCATTCACATACATACATGTATGTAGGGACAATTTACAAATATAATAGAATGTTAGTAAGCATGCTTATTAAGAGGCCTCTCCTTGAGATTCCAGGCACTTCAGAAGTTCGGCCCTCAGTGAACATTGCTGTGTATTGTTTATATCCATATTTAAAGAGCAGTTCATAGTCTGTGGAATCACTGGGTTCACATGTCCTCAGTAGTTGCCAGGTATTTATTAAGCACTCACATCATTTTGGACCTATGCACCATAAAAAAAAAATCAGTCATAGGAACATGCACCTTATTATCTGGAAGGACATAGGCCTTATAAAGGGATGGGAATTGCCTATTGTTCAACGCAAGGGCTGAAATGAAGCACTTTAAAGGTTTGTTTTTGTAGTTCCTTACTAAAAAAAATGATGTCTTACATACCTAAAATCAAAGGTGTTTAGGTGAAAAACTACAGTTTAGGACAATACTGCTAAAGGGCCTCCAGTTAAAAAATGCCGTTGTACCTTTTGTGGGCTCCCGGAAGTAGAAGAGCCTGGAACCTCTGTGCTTTGGAATCATTTATAAAATCAGCCGATACGAAAGGATTACATGTATGAAATGTGAATCCTCTAAAAGAGAAAGGAGATGTATAAAGGTAGCTCTATCTTCCTTCCCTCCCAGGGTACCAAAAGTATAACAGACAGGCCTTTGTAGAACTGTTTTCTAAGTTTTTGAAATTATGGTTTATTAAAGGACTTTTTACTCTTCCTGCTTTCAAAAAGCATTTAGCACAGCTCGCCATAAAAGCATTGATAGAGCAAGACTAAATATCCATCAAGACACAAAAAGGCAAAAAAGGCAAGTTGTAAAAATAGAGGACAAAAGAGGTATTTTATATATTATTTTAAAAAGATGAATGAAAAGCCTAAATCTTAAGAGAAGTTACAGAATTAAACACAAACTTTAGTTTCTTAATCTCTATTAAACAAGGTATAGCAGGTAGGATCATGGGTTGCAGAATTCTTTTTTTAATTAAGAACATTTTTGTGAGAATATATCAATAACATAAAATTTACTATCTTAGCCATTTTAACTATACAGTTCTATAATGTTAGGTGCCTTCACACCACTATGTAAACAAGTCCTCTTTGCCTCTCTCCCAGGCTCCAGCAACCACCATTCTACTTTGTTTCTATGAATTTCACCACCCTGGGGAGCTCATATAATACAATATTTGTGTTCTTGCAACTGTGTTCCTTAGCAGAATGTCATGAAGGTTTATCCACGTTGTAACGTGTCAGAATAGCCACGGAATGATACCCCACTGTAGGCTTATACTCATTTTATTTATGCATTTATTTGTTGATGGACACTTGGGTTGCTTTTCCCCTCTGGACACCGTGAGCAGTGCTGCCGTGGACACGGGTGTGCAGGTGTCAGAGGGACCGTGGTTTCAGTGCTTGTAGAGGTTCTTTAAGTGGACGGTCACAGCAGGGGGGCTCCTGCGGGCATCGGGCGAGCCTGGAACGTTCTGTGGGCTTATCAGGCATCTATTTATCAGTCTCTACTTCTCACATACCTGCTTCTCCCAGAGGAGAACATGGATATGATTCCAGCATTGCATGTAGTTTGGGGCAGTAATTCCCAAATCAGCTGCCTCCAGACAGACCTCCAGGTAACAAGAGGACTGACCTTTGCAAATACTGTTTTTGGTAGGTCTAGGTAAGCTAGTCCTAAACAAGCTTATACTAAGACAAGAGTGTTCCTTCAGACAGCTATTGACCAATAGGTCCAATAGACTATTCTCATAATGGGAAACAGGCCACGGCTGTTAATGTACAACGATGGCCAGAGGGCGCAGGTCCTAGACATACAGAGGTTGTTCAGGTTGTTTAGCTACGAAGTTGAAAATGAGCAACCAGCAAACAAGCATTTAAAATGTGATTGTCCTTCCCACTCTGATTTTAATGGGGCTTTTTTTTCTTATTCCGTATTTTATCATGTGAATAAACTCCATTTCCAACCATACATTCTCTCAAAAGCCAGGGAAAAAAATGTTTTACAACTCTTCAGTTATTCACTGTTGTCCCAAGTGAATCAGGTTTGGATACACTAGATTATTTTAACTTATTATTTTTAAACTATTTTCAAATGATCATATGACTGTAGTTTAGTGTAATGGATGTTCTAAGAGAGGACCAGATGAAGTTATAGCTATAAATAAAATTGGTTTCCTAGTTGGAGGAAATGACAAGTTTACAAAACTACTGAAGTTTTTGTTTTTTTTTTTCCTGGAGGGCTTCTTTAAAAATATTTTTAAACTATTTTCTCATAGATTTTAACCAAGGTCTTTGGAATTGAACTGGGTCTCTGTGCCTATTTTGGTTAATATATTTATGTATTTGTGCAAAAATAAAAGTTCTGTTATGCAAATAAGAGGATGTTTAGAAACGAAGGACAAGCGCCCACCGTTCACAAGTAGAGACTAATCACTATCTGTTACTCAGGGCAGCTGTTCTCTGTAATACAGGGCTATTCCCTAACTCAGTAATCTCCTGCCTTTATGTAAGTCCACTGTCAAAGGCAGCATTTACTTTTGTCTTTTAGAAGCATTATACAAAATTCGTCTCTTTCCCAGAGTAATCCATATTTTTTACATTTTTCTGCTCAAAATGCAGTAAGATTATTAAAAGCAGGTAGCAAAAAAGATTTCTGTGAAGTAATATTGCAAAATTAATATCAGCATCATGCCAAAAAAGATTGTCCTTGTCTCAACTTCTTTGGATGTACATTTCTGTGCATTTAATCTAATTGTGCAAAAGTGATGCGGCATACAATGTGTTTTTAAGATAGCCTATTTTCAAGCTATATTGAGAACACAGTACTGTTCATTTAGAGAACTCAATTTTATGCAGTACAAACAGCAATGAAATTTGAAATCACAAAATCTTACCACATAATGGTCACCAAAGGATAAACAATGGAGTAAATATAATAACAAAACATTTGAGATACCAAATAACTCTTCATAGTTGTAAAGAGATACTGTGGAGAAAAGAACTAAAAACTGTTTGGCTGGAAGCTTGGAAAGAGGAAAAAGCATAAGTTATTTTTTTTTAATTTTTTAAATTCTTGAATTATTGTTGACATGCAGTATTAGTTTCAGGTATACAACATAGTGATTCAACATTTATGTATCTTAAGAAGCGATCACCATAGTAAGTCTAGTACCATCTGTCACCATACGTGGTCATTGAGACATTACCAACCGTATTCCCTGTGGTCCTCATTACATCCCCATGACTAATTTTGTAACTGGAAGTTTCTACTTCTTAATCCCCTCCCCCTTTTCTTCCTGTTTCCTCAGCCCCTCCTGCTCTGGCAGCCACCACTTTGTTCTTGTATGCTCTCACTCTTACATGCAACCTAAAAAAAGAAAGCAAATAAGCAAAATGAAATGGAAACACACACACACAGGTACAAGGCATGAGTTTTAAAGGAAGTAAACCTGGGTTTGGACCCTGACTACATCATTGACCTCAGTTTCCTTGTCGTGAACATGAGGCTCATTCCTCACAACGCCTCGCGAGCACCAGCAGGAAGGAGTCGAGCTCTGGTGCATGGCAGGCACTCCCTAAGAGAGCTCTGAAGACCATGGAGGTTATCGGGGTGCCACCCCAATACTTAGAGATACTGTCCCCACCGAGATGGCAAAAAAGGCTTTCGCTAGGTGTGCTGCCACACATTAACAGTCTAATCTGTTCTCAGGCAGCGTCTGAGGTCTCTTTAAGTAACTTTTAATCTGTGTGCGGATGCTTTGTTAACACATGTGTAAGAAAAACAGTTGGACACAGAGGTGTTTCGCTCTCATGCTCTACCCCAGGCGAGTCCCTTCCCCCTTCCTGCACATTTGCATGCCCTCTGGTGGTTCTCTTTTTTTTTTTTTTTTAAGATTTAATTTATTTATTTTTAGAGAAAGGGGAAGAGAAGGAGGGGCAAACATCTATGTGAGGTTGCCTCTTGCGCGCCCCCTAGTGGGGACCTGGCCTGCAACCCAGACATGCATCGTGACTGGGAATTGAATGGGCAGCCCTTTGGTTCACAGGCTGGTACTCAGTCCACTGAGCCACACCAGCCCGGGCTCTCTGGTGGTTCTCTTGATTTCCCATCCCGCACATAGGAACAATGACATCAATAAAAACACAATAGTATTTTCCTGAAAAGTCATTTTAAAAATTTGATTATTTAGTTTTAACCAAAATCATCATTGGTCTTTCAAGAAGCATTTTATTCTCTCCATTACATTTTTTAAAAATGAGCCAACATATGTGTAGCACTTTATAATTTAAGAACTTCTATATAATTGGTTCCTATACCCCTCGAAGGTTGGAATTATAATTAATATCCCTATTTTACACACAACAAACCTGGGTCTCAGGAGCAACACAGTCACAGGCTCACAAAGTCAGTGCATTGAAGGGCTGATGGGCTGCACATCTCTAGGGTCTGTTGTAGTAAAGCCAAGGATGCCTCTTCTGCCTCCAGCACAAGGTAGCTTAAGGGGTAGAACGTATATGAGTGCGCTTTTTCACTGCACAGCGTCAGGTGCATGTTGTGTTGTATTCCATGGACATCCTGATTACCAATCTGCTTCCCCCCATTTTACAATCTAAATCTCTTCCTTTTTAGAGAAACTTTTTGAGAACTTCACAAATGCTACCTCTATTTTTTTTTTAGCCATTTATCGACTCTTTCTGTAAATTTTCAAATTTATCCTTCTCTAATTATCATCATCATAGGCAAATCTGTGTCTTCATTTCCTTTGGTTTTCTTTACTTGTTCTCCTTTTTTTCTTCTCTCTCTCATTCATTCATGCAACATTTATTTAGCAAAAATTGACACATGGCACTTGTCTATCATATTCTATTGGACATTCAGAGAGGCAAGTCAGGCATGGAGCCTGCCTTTAAGAAGCTTGTAGCTAGCAATCAGAATCCTGGACCTGAACTGAGCCTTTTTTTTCCCCTCTAAACACATAGAAATTCTGCATTTAAAAAAGCCTTACATATATAGCCAAGCTCAAAAGAAAAACAGTGCAAAAACAAGGAATTCACAGCCAGAGTGGTTTAACTTGGAGCTGAAGCTGCAGTTGGACCACAAACTACTGACTGTGATAAGTGCCTTTGGACTGGTATTAGAACCCCAACAAGAATAGCACACAAGAACTGAAGCTCCAGCAAGGCTGGGCCTGAAATAGAGTCCCCTCATCGAGCCAGGGCTCTGTAAAGACTTTTCTGTCTACGAACAAGGAAAGTAAAACTCAACAAGCCAGCCAGCCAGCCCAGGGACATGGCAAAGAAGCTGAAAGAAATAAGAAACACAAGCCTGCACCACATCCAGTGTGGAGTCTAAATTTAAACTACATCAGTCTCACAAAAAGCATCGAGCTGAGAAATTAGCATAAAAACTGGTCCAGAACAAGTGAAATGTATATTCCCCTGATGGTCACAAATGTTAAAGTTTCCTACAGAGTCCCTTCCACAAGTCAGTGCCCCTAGGAATCACCTGGAAGACAAACATATGCCAAAACAATACATGTTGGACATGCATATGAGCATCTCAAGAAATTGAATTAAATAAAATAGGAGAAACAATAAAAAAAAAGTTGAAAGTACTTAGAAATATAATAGATAAAGGTATAATTTAGAGAAAGGAGGTGTAATAACCAGTAAGTAGTAAGTATCTTGTGCAAAATAACAAATGTTTGAGAAAGAACTAAATACAACATATCTTGGCACCTAGACATGAAAAATATTACCATTATAATTAAAACACTGTAGACATTCAATAGACTGGACATACACACACACACACACACACACACAAAAGTTAGAAAACAGATCTGAGAAATACACCTAGAATGCAATATAACCTGGTAAGAAAAAAACATAATATGAAAGGAAGGCTAACATGGAAGACAAAATGAGAAGGTCCAACACACTGCTAATAGAGTGCAACAAGAAAAAAATAGTACAACTGGGGTGGGATGATTGTTAAAGAAACAACAGCTAAGAACATTTCAGAACTGAAGAAATACCCTACATCTTCAAATCCAGTAAGGACACTGAGTCCTGAGCAGGAGAAGTATAAATCAGTCTACCCGTAGGTACTTCACAGTGAAACCACAGACATCGAATAAACAGAGGAAGTTTTTGTAAGCAGCCAAAGAGAAAATTCAGGTTACCTATAGAAGAATGATGAATAGATTCAGAAGAATCTTCCTAAAAGCAGCAATCAGTAAAGGCCCAGGTGTAGCGGAATACCATCTTCAAAATACTGAAGGAAATTACCTGTCAGGTTAGAAATCTCTTTTAAACTATCATTCAAGAATGAAGGAGAAAGAAAGACTTTTCCAGACAACTTAAGGCTGAAAGATATAAATTCAGCAACAGAAAGAATTTTTTTAAAAAATCTTCAGTGAGAAATTGAGCCCAGAAGTAAGGAGGGAAATGCGGGGAGCAGCGGTGGCCAGAGAAACCCACTGGTAACTCCAGCCAGACATGGTTGTGGGTGTCAAATTTCAGGGGTGATTTGAAAGCAAGTTGGAATTTGAATAAAGCACAGTAACAAGGGAGATGGGAAGCAGTAGACCAAAGATAATGTACATTTGTTTCTCATGGAAAAGCTATTGATTAACTTTAGATGTTTAAGTATGCAAGTTGATAACTTAATTATTTAAAGAGTAAAATAGGATGTATACCTTCCAAACCCAGTTGAGGAGCAAAGAGGGGGATTTTTTTAAAAAACTGCATCAATCCAATAAAAAGGAAGGGAAGTAGAAAAAAAGGAGAGAAAGTTAAAACGGTAAGAAAAAAAATTTCAAATATGTCAGTAATCATGGTAAATGAAAACAGTAAAACTGAGCTGTTAAAATATAAATACCTTCATATTTTTAATGTAGCCTTTTGCTGTCTATAAGAGACACATGAAATATAATTATGTGGGAAGTTTAGATAAAAGGGACTTTAAGAAAGGGCTTATCAGGCAAATTCTAAAGAGAGAGCAAAAGAAAAAGGAGGGTGAAAGGGAGGGAAAAATGAAGAAATAATAGGAATATCAGTCAAAACTTTAAGGTAAAAATATTAAGACTAAGGATGGTATTACTGCTAGAAAGAAAACAGCTTACAATAAAATGGGTAAAGATATGAAGAGACAAGTCACCAAAGAAAAAAACCCAAATCATCAGAAAACATTTGGAAAAAATGTTCAGCCTACTGGTGATAATGGAAATACACGTAGGATCAACAGTGGGGCTACCCTTTCAACCCCCATCAGATGGCCAAAAGTGTAAACTGGCTAATGACAACTATTGGTGGGGATGTGGAACAAAAAAGGACTTTCTCGTCTCCTGCTGGTTGGAAGGAAAGCCACAGCTGTCCGCAGGCCTACGACGCAGCAGTGTTTTCCACTCTGTGTCCTAGAGAAGTGCTCAAGGGTGTCCCGCGAGCATCCCAATAGCGGTAAAGAGGAAGCAACCCAAGTGCCCATCGGTAGTGGAGTGCATTAGTGAATTATGATATTACCACACAAGTACAACTTGTAGCGGTAAAAATGAGTTAACTTAAGAGTTACCGGTGTTAAAATGGATACCTCTCAGAATGACAACACTGAATAAAAAAATGTTGCAGACAGATGTGCACATATATATCTACCTTCAAATTTACATAAAACAGCAGTGCCGTGTGCTGTGTTTATAGATACATATGTGTACCGTAAAATACATGCATCAGCGGGGAAGTGGCCATCACTCAAAGTGAGTAGCCTGGCTCTGCTCATCCAGCGTTGTCCTTTCACTCTCAGGCCATCCCCCTTCCGAGAGCAGCCTGTTTAGAGTATCAGGTGGTTGGTATAAAAAGGGGAAACTGGAGGAGATGGGAGGAGGGCCCTGGCCCTTGATGAGCTTGGCTCCTTGCATGGGGGGAAGCTCAGGGCCTATGGAAAGCGTGGCCGTCGGCGCGCTCGGTGGAGGACGATGAATGGGACAGCGGAGAGGACGCCACAGACCTGAACTCTGTCGTGTTTAATTTGTAATGATCTGAAGCAAATATAGCAAACATATTAGCGCTGATTTACATTGTTAATTCTGGATTGTAGATGCACAGGCTCCTGCTGTTAATTCTCTGTTGGGTTTGTGTGAGTGTGTGTGTTTAAAATATTCCCTTAATTGAAAATAGCTTCCAGCTTATTATGGGGGAGGAAAGACATAATAATCATGATGCAGAGCAAAATGTTCTGTGGCGCATTGTGGGTTCTTTACCGAAGGCTCTCAGTGTTGAGATGAGAGAGATTTCTGCCAGTGGAACCCAGGAGTGCCCCCGAGAGGAGGCATCGCAGGGTTGCTTTCCTGCAGACGCTCACCTGCTTTCAGTCACTCGGGCATCTGCCCACCATCCTGACCTTTTCTTCCATTTCTTGGCCTTTGACGAGTCCTTTCCCATTCTTCACTAGCAGTTTCTTTTTCACTAATTACATTCTGGTCAATATAAAGCAGTAGTTACCCAGGGCCTCCCCAAAGATTTATTTCTAGGAGGACATACATCTGAAAGACCTAAGCAACGCCTTACTTCTCATGGAAAGAGGAAGTAGTGATGTCTGTCGTAATATAATGTGGATTTTATGGAAACCTTTGGATTTAGTAGAAGAGGATTGGTTGGTTGGTTGGCTGGTTGGTTGAATGAATGGAAACAAATGGCCAACTCCCACATCGCTCTCTCCCTTTAAAGGAGAGAGAGTCCATTTGAGGTTTTCACCTTTCCAAATTTTGTCTACTTTCCCCTTTTAAATGTGCTTCTGCAAACAGTCAACAAACTTATTTCCAGACTGTTGTAAGGGACAGAGGGTCCCTGTGGAAACAGGATTTGATCACTAGCCTGTGTTCATAGCGCCCAGCAGTCTCTCCAGGCTGACAAGGAACGGGCCTGTGCTCCCCCGGCAACACACACACATGCAGCGGCTTCTCTGCTCGCTGGCTGATCTCCTGCCCCTGACGCATTCCTACAGGGTGCGAGGGAATGGCACTGCAGTGTTGGCCCAGAGCAGCTCACCTGTCGGTGGGAAAGGTTTCTGCTTTGTCTTTAAAATACACATCTGCTCCATGTTGACGCCGAAAGGAACATTGTGACTCGGATCTCTCTTTGGGCTGCCTTGGCCTGCCAGTCTGGGTTTGACGACAAACCTTGCTTTCTCAGACGTTTGTTTCTTTGCCTCCGCAGAGAGAAGATGCATCAGTCTGCCATGTACGAGCTGTGCCAGGGGATGCACCAAATCAGCCTCCAGTTCGTCCGACTGCAGCTCACCTTTGAAGAGTACACCGTCATGAAGGTTTTGCTGCTGCTAAGCACGGGTAAGCTGGCGCCCATGGGCACCTTTTCTACATTGTCAGACCATCCCCCTTTCCAAGAGTAGCCTGTTTAGAGTATCAGGTGGTTGGTGTAAAAAGGAAAAACTGGAGGAGGTGGGAGGAGGGCCCTGGTCTTTGATGAGCTCGGTTATTTGCAGAGGATGAAGCTTGGGGTACATGGAAGAGCACATCCCTCATTCATCCCTCATTCCTTCATTCATCCGACTGCTAAATATTCATTAAGTGCCTGTTGTGCGTATGGTAGGATTGGGCAGTTCAGGAACTACAGTGCAATGAGGCACAAGGTATTCAATTTAGACATAACTTCAACGCACTGTGGAAAGGGATTTCATACTATGATAAAGAGTGTTGCAGTGGCTCAGAGAAGGGAAGAGCTGGTCAGGTCTGGGGCGCAGGGAGGGACTCGGGAAGCTGAATGGGGGGAGCTTGGAAGGGTTACGGACTGGGTATGAGGTGTGAGATGCATTCTCATCAGGGAGCCGTGTGAGGGACTGTGGAAACGTGGGAGAGCGGAGCCAGGCCGCCATGCTTAGTTCTGGGGAGTTGTTTTGCCTGTTAATTTTTAAATTTTTATTGCATTTAAGTATTTAATTTTTCAAGGTGCATCTGGTTATACTAGGTTGGGGGGCCATGGGGGATAAGGGTGGGATGTAGATGGGACCCGCATATTCAGTACCTACCTTTGCCAGGCAGGCAGAGCTCTAAATGTTGGAGGCTGTGAGCAGCGGGGATGGTGTGACTGAAGCTGTATTTTATGTCTTTAGGAAGATGTATGGGGCATTCAGCTGGATTAAAGAGGAAGGGCGGGGGGGGGCGGGGAGCAAGGAGAGAGCGACTGTGTCCTACGGGGAAGCATAGCGACCTGTGAGGCTGCTGACACCAAGGGCTGGATGGTGGTGGTTGGTTGTACGATGCACAGGAGCAAACACATTCAAGAAAGACTGCAGAGCTAGCCTTGGCAACTGACCGGAAGAGGCGAGGAAAACATTCTGGGTCAGAAGAGACACAGGTTTTGAGCACAGAGAAGTGACTTGGGTGGTAGTGATACCAGTAAGAGAAACGTGTTAACATTGAGACTTGGAGCGGATTTGGAGTAAAGAAAAAAAAGAGTTTTATTTTGAATAGGTTAATTTTTAGATGTATCCTAATAGAGAGGCCAAAAGATGGAGACAGTTTGGGACCGGAAGTCAGAAGACAGGTTCGGATATTGAGATATGAACTTGAAATGATCCTTATAGAAAACTGCAGTCTAGACTTCACTGGTGAGTGGGGTTGCCATGCCACAGAAAGATGGGAACAGGTCCCGCTGACTCTGAGAAGGGGGCGGCGGAGGCTGAAGGGACAGACACAGACGTCGGAGGGGGTGGGGAGCCAGTGTGGAAGACAGACAGACACACACACACACACACACGCGCGCGCGCGATAGAAAATGTAAAATGTAAATGAAATATTTTTTCTAAAAACTTAGGTGGTATTCTGTATTAATTTTGACTACTCAATCTTAATTGCTGTCTTACCATTTTATACACAGGGGTGGACAAAAGTAGGCTTGCAGTTGTGAGTACCAAAACAGCATTTCCTCTTGTATTATTGTTTATTAATTGGTATTTTTCCATACACACAACCGTAAACCCACTTCTGCCCACCCCTGTCCATTTAATCAGCCAGCCTGTGATACATTCTGATATAATTTTGAAGCTGTCTGGGTTGATGTATTAGCTTCTAAGGAGCTCAGTACTTTCAATTCTGATTTTTATAGATGCAGGAAAAGCAAAATAAAAAGATAGGAAAACATAAGAATTTTAGGAGCCATAAAAACCATGGGCTTTAGTACGCTTATTTTGCAGATCTGTGGGAGGACGCCTGAACATTCTTCCTCTTACTTAGGATGTGAAGTGGCACGTCTGATGCCCAGGGTGCCTGGTTTTTAGCAGTGACATCAGAGTTCTGTGTCCTTCTGCTCACTGAGGAAGGCAGGCAAGCTTCTGCCCAGTTGTCTCTTTGCTTCTCCAGCCATAGATTTGGGGTGATTTCCATCAGCCCTGCTACACCTCCTAATAGGTAAATTCAGAAAATCTGGGCAGACCTCCCAAATATAGATTTTGCTGAAGTTCTCTTTATCTGTGGGTTTGTTTCAGCTTCTAAAATAGGTAGCTGGGAAACTGGTACAATATATTTCAGTCATAGCAGTAATATGTAAGTAATGTTTGACACAGGTTGCTCGTACTTTGAGAACTTCTGAGAATGCAGCTATCAGAAATAGGAAGGTCTTTGGTTAATCTTAGTATATGTGCCACATACTATTGAAATATAGTTGTGAAATGTGTTCACTTACTCTACTTTTAGGTAAACTTCTTAAGGTATAGGTTGATACCCATAAACATCCAAATTGAAAACAGTTTATTCCATAAAATGTTATCTTTAAAAAATGTTAACATGTGGGTGGGGTGGGAAGTATAGTCTATTGTTTGCGAATTTCCAGTTTCTTTTAGAAAGTTTTCAGTTAATATTAAAATTTTGATAGAAAATGGATCTACAGCTTTAATATTAACATCCTGATTATTACCATCTTTGTTTAGTTTTTTTATACTTTTAAAAGAAGATTTTAATTTTAAAGAAAGAAAAATCTATCGGTTATGTAATGGATGGTATTTAACTCTTAATGTGAATGCTATTTATTCGAAACCACAACTAATATTGTAGAACCTTCAGGAATTTGTGCAGTTGCTATTAGGGATTTGTTTTCCCCCACAGAAATAGACTTAGACAAACCACAATCAAAAGCCTCAACAATTAAACTAAAAGAGAACATTATTAACATAATATGTGAAGTTAATTTTGCAAGATCATCCATGTCTTTACAGGACCACAGGGTTTATTTGCAAACAGCGGTATTTCTGGCTTCCGGGATTGCGTGTGATATTCAGAAACATACTTAGCCATTCGAAAGCACGGATGACCCCAGCCAATTATTTTCTTTACCAGTTATGGTAAATTAACAAACATGCTGTGTGATTCAATGACAGTACGAGCAGGTTCCAACTCAGAATGTTAATACCACAAATGAATTTACAGTAGGTCTTCTAAAAATAAAGTTCATAGGGATTTTATTTTGGAAAGTTAAAGCATAAACATAACTATTTATTGACAGTAGTGGTAAAAAAAAACAGGCACATAAGTAGATTTTCAAAGGGGAGCAGCTTTAGCTTGCACTCAGCCGTGACCTCCTTCCCCAACGCAGGTGCGCCATTTCTCCACACAGTGCTGTCCTGGGCATCCCGGGACAGGCCTCTCAGCACGTCACAGAGGCGCATCATATGCTTCCAAGTCCTGAATCCCAAAGGATTTTAAAGATTCTTTCCGAGTGAGATTTGATTTGCGTTTAAATACAAAAGCTAGTCACTACATAAAAGGAAAAAAGAAAACGTATCCTTTATTTTCTACCTTATCAAAGATAAAGATGATCCTGGTTTACTCTTTGGAAGGTTAAGATTTTCCCTTGGCTGCAGAGCCACTGTTGTGTTACCCGCTGCACACCACACCACCGCGCACACACCCCACCCCCACCACCCAGATTGTCCGTGAAGTCACGTGACAGTGCCTCAGTGATCATGTGATCTGGGGCAAAGAGAATGGAAAGTGCTCCTTTGCATGCATAGTCTCCCCCTGGTAGATGGCCAGTCTCCCCAAGTGTCTTTGATATTTGAACTTGAATATGGAGACATTGGTTTCTAATTCTAGCTCCAGCTTGGATTGTCAGTGGCTCTTGCAGTTGTCCTGGAAAATCAAAGTATATTTTCCTACCTCTGAGGTGTTGGCAAGTCAGGATCCATAAAACACTTTGATGACAGGCCACAAGACCATGAAGCATTGTGGTCAAGAGACAGGCTTTGGAAACAGAACAGCCTGGCTTTACGTCCCTTCTCTGCCATGTACCAGGCCCTCGGACAAGTGTTTAAACCTCCAATCCTCAGTTTCCTCATCTGCAAAATAATAATATAACGGTTATGTCATCAGACTGATGTCAAGATTAAGTGAGCTGATAAATGCAAAATGTATAACAACACACACCTGATAAAGAGCAGTTATTAGTATTCTTTTGTCTATGTGTGTGTACAAGAGTTTACCAATAGATAACTAACTGCCTTATTTACTGATAAATACAATTAACTGAGATTCAGTATCAACCTAAAAGAGGGAAAAAGCCATTTAACCGCTAAGATGCGAAAGCTGTTTTCCGTCCTGGAAATTTACATGTCTGTTATCCTTGAAACACAGTTCCAAAGGATGGCCTCAAAGGCCAAGCTGTATTTGAAGAAATGAGGACAAATTACATCAAAGAGCTGAGGAAGATGGTAACTAAGTGTCCCAACAATTCTGGACAGAGTTGGCAGAGGTTCTATCAACTGACCAAGCTTCTGGACTCCATGCATGATGTAAGTATTGCCCCTTGATGCTCTCAAATGAAGGATCAGCAACCACACACTGTTCACCAAATGAAATTGGAGGGTTGAGAGAGTTCTTGGGCCTTTGAGAAGAGTAGAGGTAAGTTACCCAGTGGGAGGCAGCAGGAGGTGAGAACTGATGAGGAAGGAAAGTTTTCTTCCGCTGATGTTTCTAACAAACTTCGTTTCAAGTCAAGGGTGCGGCTCCTTCCCTTTCTGAGCAGGACCGGAGAAACGTGCAGCGCAATGGCAAAACCCATGCCCTGGCCCAGGGTCAGATCAAGTTTCACATGTCTGCTTGCAATTTAGGGAATGTTTGCTTAGTGAAAATGTTTGCTTTCACATTGCATAAATAGTGTCCATCTTCTACAGCTGTTAATGTAATAACCCAATCTTTCCAAAACATTATTAGTGGGCCTGCGCCAGCTTGGGTCATCTCAACCTTTGCCAAATGTTGAATCCTATATTCACTAATCTTCATAGGAGTCACCTTTCTTGTCTTAATGTAAATACAGAAAGCAAATTCTGAGCTTGTTTTCTTCTAATTTAACCAATTACAGATGTAGCTGAGGTGTTAGTTAAAGGTTTCTACAAAATATTGATATTGATCACTTGCTTTATGTCATTTAAAATAGGCTTCTCATTTCACTTTGTAAGCGTTTTCTCCCATTGTGGCTCAAAAAAAGTTGTATGTAGTCATGCTAATTTGGTTTTTCATGTTTGTAGGTCTGCATACCTCTCTTTGGAAAATTTATTGGCCAAACTCAACCCATAGATGTGCCTAAGAAATTCATCTTCAAATATTTCTCTATGTTAGGAAGACGTTGCAAACGCGATGCCCAATACTATAATAGTATTCCTATTGAACTAATGGTTCATCCCTTAGAAACCCGGTTATGCCAGTGGAGCGTTCTCTCTCCATCGGTTCTTTGATAAGTGTCACGTTCCAGTGACTTACACTGAAGACCCATTGCATATTAGGTTGACCTTTGCTTCCTCTGAACTTGTCATATCGTATGAGTCAAATTCCCAGAAGGTAAATTTGGTGATGGATAGTTTTGTTAATTATCAGTGGCCTAAAGACTGTGGTTTAATGGCCAGTGTTAAGAATAAGAAATGGCGGCAGACAAGCAAACACACCAAATGAAGGGCTCCTCAACTCACACGAGAGGAACGAAAAGGAAACCAGAGCCTAGACTATGGGCCATCTACGTGAGAACGAGGGCACCATTACTCTCTTCTGCTAGTTGTGTCAAAAGTCCCTCTGAGCGTAGCTTCGAAGGGGGCACTGAGGTTCTTTCTTGCCGAATTCTCTTGTTTGTTCAAATTTACGGGCAGGCGTGAGTGCAATGGCTAAACGAGGGTGCAGTTATCACAACGCGTGTTAATGGATCATGCATTTTGAAGCCGTTTGCATGGAATGAGACAACAGGAGCTAAAGGGTTTTTTTCGGTAGCCTTTCAGAATCTCTGCCTTCAGCAGAGCGGCACAGTGGGAACCCCTGGGGCGCCACAGCGGGCCACGTGTGCCAGCGCCCTTCTGTGAGCTGCATGGTGCTAGGCGCCAGTCAGGAGCGCAAGGAACAGTTGCCAGGTGGCTGTACCCTGGTGATGATTTTCTGCAAAATTTCCCAGAGCAAATCATTGTCCTTTTAGTAATTTCTAATCAAGGTATAATTGGTACACAATAAGTTGAACATATTTAAAGTGTACCATACGAGAAGTTTGACAAAGGTATACACCCATGAAGCTATCACCACAAGACAAACAACACATCCACCACGCCAAAACTTTCTTTGTACCTGTTTTTAACTTTTCTTCCTACTTGCTGCTCCCTACTTGCTTTCTATATTGCTTTCTGGAAATATAGGTTAGATTGTATATTTTAGAGTTTTGTATATTTAGAGTTTATAGTATTAGCTTATATATTCTAAATTTCAATATACATGGAATCACACAGCACATAGCCTCTTCTGCCCAGCGCCTTCCCTTGGCATGCTTATTTTGAAATGCGCATCCTGTCGTGCACTTGAATACTTGCACTCGTTGCCGAGCAGCATCCATGGTACAGCTGTGCCACATTTTGGAAGCCCAGTCACCTGTGGATGGGCACATGGGTTGTTTCCAGACTGGGAGACGGGGAACATTTACAGATAAAGCTGGACTGAACATATGTTTGCAGCCCTGGACTGGGCATCGCTCTCTTTTTCTTGGGTGAGTAACTAGTCGTGGAATGTCTGCGTCGTACAGCTGATGTGTCTTCATCTTTCATGAGACCACCAGATGCTTTTCCAAAGTGGCTGTACAGCTGTATGTTCCCTTGACAAGACAGTTCAAGTCGCTCCACATCATTGCTGTGTGATTCGTCTTTCTAGTTGTAGCCATGGAAATAGCTATGTGGTTGTGTCTTACTGTGGTTTAATTTGCATTTCCCTAATGATTGATGATCTTATCATGTGCTTATTTACCATCGTTATGTCTTCTTTGGTATAGTGCCTGTTCAGCTCTTTGGCTCATTTTTTAAAAAATTGAATTGCTTGTTTTTAATTGGATTGTTGAGTTTTGAGAGTTCTTGGTATAATCTAGATGCAGTTCCTTTATAAGATAAATGATTTGCAAGTATTTTCTCCCAGTCTGTGGCTTCTCATTCTCTGAGCAATATCTTCTGAAGAGCAGTTTTCCATTTCAGTGAAACCCAACTGATTCTTTTTTCTTTTATGAGTCATGTTTCTGGTGTCCAAGCCAAAGCTTTTCTCCCAAATTTTCTTTTAGAGGTTACTGTCCTTCAGTAACTGATATGTAGGGTCTCAAAAACCATTTTTTCATGTATTTTTTTTCTGAGCAATTTTGGTTGTTCCTGGTGGTAGGGTGAATCTAGTCCCACCTACTTCATTTTGGCTGGAAGGAGAATATTCTTTTGGGAATCACATTTTATCCTTTTAATTCTAAAACGTTTATTTTAAATAATAAAAAAAAATGCTTGCTCTTAGAATAAGCCTGACAGGAGCATCTTGAAAGTTCTATTTATATTCCTATTCCAGACAGAACATTGAAAAATGCATCGTATGTCTAGAGAGACCTTTCTAACATTCGTGCTTACACAGACCTCAGACTGCCTCCAGCTTTTTCATTAGGGTGAAGTAGTGAATAAGCATTTGTGGGATTGTCTTCCAGGGAGCAAAGGGTGACACAGGGACTGGCTCTGTACTCAGAGCCCAGCTCCAAGCGCCTCGTGGAAAGAGAGCGTCTGTTCCTAAGAATCCCACAAGTAAGAACCCAGTGAACATAAGTTCTGCTTTAAAGAATTGGCATATTATGCCACCCTTCAGGACACATGTTCATAATCTCAGGACATGTGTGCACAGCTCTCAGGAGCCATGGACTTTTCCCACATGGTGCACACATAGTGGCAGAGCTGTGCCAAGGTGAGCGAAAGGAGCATTCTCTGAAAGGACTGGTTGGCAGTTAAGTATTTGAGTTGGTCAGCAACTTTAATGAATCATAAGCCCTCTGAGCATCAATTTTTCCCAAAAGAAGTTTCAAGGCAAGCAACTGTGGTCAGGCTCCGAGGAATGGATGTACTTTTGCATTGCAAATGTTTGGGTGTTATATGTAAAGCATATGGAGTCCTTATGCATTTAGAGACAGTTGACAATAGTCATTTTCTAGCTAGTCACTCTTGCTAGGAGTGACAGTTAATTCCCTGTGGGTATAAGAAGCACATTTCTAAAGAACTTATTGGTAACTTCATTCACAGAGATCAAGAACTGTTTGTGTTGTGGTCAGTACGTAGAAGTTAGTAAATGTACAATGATGATATTAATAATAGTGCCTAGCGGCAAAAATTATTTTTTTCTGTTAAATAGTTTCACGCTTATATTGTACTATTGTTGACCTTGTACTCACCTTCATTTCAGTATATACTCTAGCGAAAACGTGCCCCATGCCCATCGAATTTGGTAAGGCTGTGGAGGTACAAAACGCACACACAACACCAGCGCAGCCCTCCAGCAGCTCAGGTTCTAGAGAGGCAGCCGGCGCGTAATACCAGGTAGGCAGGTGCTGAACGTGGTCGCCTGGGCAGCGGGACATCTGAGAGCACGTGAGTGCCCACGTTCATTCACACGTGTGTCAGTGAGCCCCTGCCAGCCCACATGTGGACAGGATGTTCATCCTTAGAATCCTACCCATGTCTGACAGAGGAAGATGCTCACCTCACTCAGCAGATACTTTAGTGTCTACAAATGTCAGGCATTGTCTGAGGGGAAGAGACCCAAAGCCTGGCTTTCAGAAGCTTTCAGCCTGCTTGGGGCAAGCAGACAGCACTGGACAGGGCAGGGTGCCGAGAGCTCCGCAGAGGTGAGCATGCCGTGCACCGTGGGCTCGCCAATGTGAATTGTGAGGTGAGAGAAAGCCTTGTCGGGAAAGTACAGGAGCCAGCGCTGCTGGGCAGGGATCCTGGAAGGCTCCCAAGGGGGCGTCAGAGGAAGGAGAGACAGGGGCACAAAGAGGGATTTCTCAAGGTCCAGGGGAGCCAGCAACAGCTGGAACCCTCTTGACCCGCTGTCTGGTGCTCCCAATGCCACCGTTGTGATGGAGAAAGCTTTGGGCTGATGGTAGCATCAGGTTTCAAGCCGGTGCATCTTGGAGACCAGAAAACCAGCAGTGATGGGTACTGGAAATAGTTGCATGGGCTTGGCTCTCCAGACAGGTAGCCTCTTCCCAGGCACCTTCTGGAATGCACAGTTTTTGTGAGGCACGTGGTACATCCTGCAGGCACTGAACACGATGTTGGATTGAACTGTCCTGCGTGTTTAGCAGTTCCTGAAACAAAATGGTAGGTCTGCCTCCACCTAAGCTGAGCAGGCCTCAGGGTTGAGAGAATTTTGTCTCTGCAAACGACCAGAGACCCAGGTACAAGCTACCTGTCACCGGAGACCTGTGTGTCATTCAGATGCTGTAGACGCTGTTCTCCACGTTGTGGAAGGAAACATGGTGAGGGTCGTGTCGCTGAGTAGCTGCTTCTGTGGTTCCAGAGGAAAAGCGCCACAGCTGAATGGGTCTTCTCTGGCCAGGCTCTCGGAGCCAAGGTTTCCTTCTGCCGGGGCTGGGAAAGGCCGGCAGGGTGAGGAGGGGACCCCCCGCTGTTACAGTGCCTGCTGCATGTGCACACTGGGGAGACTTTGTCCTTCATGCGAGGGGGCTGTGATGTTTTCGTAACACAGTCACTGACCAAAGAGATATAGCTGCAAGCCACCGATACTCAATTGTTTTGATACTCATGCTCATTTGGTTGGCAGGCGCTTTGGCATCGTGGCCGTGGTCCTTTGTTTTACCGTGACTGTACCCGAGGTGGTTGAGAGATGGATGCAAAGCCCTTGTAAGCACTTCTTCCAGCTCACGGAAGAACGCGAGCCCCGGGCCTGGTTCGCTCCACCCTTTGGACAGCCCGCCATTTCCCCATTTGATTCCATTTGATGTCTTTGTAATCAGTTTGTTCTCAAGAGAAGTTCTGAGACCAAACTAGGAGCCCACTACAGAATGTGACCCCAGGGACAGCAGAAAGTTCGGCCTGGGCTGCGGCACGACCATTTGTCTCCGTCAACGTGGGCGCTTTACTTAAAATTGTCAGCCCTCGGTTTCCTCAGTTGTAAAATGGGAGTAACACGCATCCTGTAGGGAATTTCTAGGATTGAATGAAATAACACAGCAACGTTTCTTCACACCACACCACGGGGCGGGGGGTGGGGGTGGTGAAGAAACGTTCACCTGTTCACATCCTCTTTCCCCTCAGCCTGTATCTGAGTTTGCCCCAGGCTGTGTCTCTCCACCACTAAAGGGCATCCTCCAAGCACAGAGGCTCCCAAACAGGTGCACAGCACGCGCCTTCCAGGAGAGCACAGTCTAAGAGGATCGCGCAGGGACGTCGGCGTGCAGCCCGTTCCACCGTGCAGGGCAGGAGCACGTCCCTTCTCGGTGGGGCGTCACTCGGACCTCCGTCCCTGCGAGGGTTTCCAGGTCGGGTCCCAGTGCCCACCCACCCCAGCGTTCTGTGCTTCCTGCTGGGGTTTGCCAGTGGGGGACCCGAGTTATTGGTAAAAACACGTTGGGGAGGGGCTGCTTGAGTCACTTTAGAATGTGCTGAAGGGGTGAAAGCTGGTGGATGATGGAGACGATGGCAGGTTGCCGCGAGGGGACCATCAGGGAGGATCGACGATGGCCACCCCATCGACGGCGGGTTGTCAGAGAACACTGCTAGGATCCGTAGAGGCTGACCGAGCCACCTCAGCACGTGGAGGGAAATGTCCCTCTCTTCTCACCACGCAGGTGACAATGAAATGAGATTGTTTGATTCTGCATCTGTAACAGGGAGCCTGGCAGTTCCACAGTGTGTGTGTAAGAGAGATCAAGATTCAAAGCCACATTCTCTCTCACTGAGTGAAACACCTATTTAATATAATTGTTAGCGGTGTCACTGCCGTCTTTGACAAGATCGTGACTAAGAAAGATTCTAAAAAAAGGAAGAGTTGTTTATTCCAAAGTCAGCTAAGTGAGCACAGCCTGATTTCCCAGGATGGCATCGGGGGATGGGAAGAAATTACGTGAGCCCACTCCTCCTGAAGAAGTCTGCTTAGGTGAAGATTCCAAATTAAATGAGTAATTGAGGTGTCAGATCTTTCTCTGTCTAGTTGGCGAAATATACAGAAGAGTTAATGGTTTTCAGTGTCTCTTCCACATTCCCATAGTGGGTGGGGGCCCGTGTTTATCTTTACAGAGTCCTCATTTCAAGGATATCGTGCAGCACAGAATGCGTTGCCCTGGGTCCGTGTTGCCGAATGCTCATACTCATTTAAAACATTCTTATGTTTTGTATAATGGGGGGGGGGGGGGGAAGCATCAAATATATTTAAAGGTAAAAGTGGGGAAAATGGAAAATAGGTCAGAATGTTATTTCACTATCACGGAGCAATAGGGAATTGATGACTTTGGATGTGGTTTGGAAAGGTCTGGGCAGCTCAAGGACTGGTGTGTTTTACGTGCTTGTAGCTGGAGCCGCAAAGCCAGCCGGAAGACAACACCTCCCAGACACGAAGGTGTCCTCACCTATTGTTCCTTCTTTGTTCACGTTAGTGCGTTAAGGGTAGTGTCAGTCAGCGGCGGTGATTGTGTCTCTGAGCTCCCCTATTCTATAGCCAGTTCATATCGTGAGAGCGAATTACTGCTCCCCGACCTGGCCCGGCACGCTGCTGGTGCTGAGGGCGCACTGCAGCAAAGCGCCCAGTCTCCTGGGGAACACAGACCAGTCAGCCGGGGGCTAGAATGCCGCCCGGCTGGGGCCTAGGCGGAGTGTCTCAAAGGGGAAGTGGCAGGTGCAGGTGGGCCATGGCATGAGGGCAGGGAAACAGTTGCTAAGCTGAGCCCCAAAGCAGAAGTTTGCCAGACCAACAAAGAGAAGCTACTCCAAGGCAAAGGAGTTTCTATTCCAAGGGAGAGAGGTCATGGTGATACTGAGGAACAGAATTTCATTGTATCCAAGAACCTCAGAGAGGAGCAGCGAGAAATAAGAATGCAGAGGGTGAAGGGCTCTGTGGACCACGTGGGCTCAGGAAGCTACTGAGGGATCCTGAGTGCATCTCTAAAGAATCTGGAGCTGCTCGGTCCAGTGCACAAACCTCCAGCTACATGTGGCTACTTTCATGCAAATTAATTGAAATCAAGTAAAAATTTAAATTGAGTTCCCACTGGCCACATTTCAAGTGCTCAGCAGGCCCCCTTTGGGGCAGTGCAGAAAGTCCCATTAGACAGCGTTGACCTGGAGAACCGAGAGGCGGGGCAGGAGGAACGAAGGGCCGGTTAGGATGCTGATGCTGTGGTCCCAGAAAGACGGGATGGGAGGCTATATCAGAGCAGGGGTCAGGGTGGGCCAAGGAGATGCTCAAGTAGTGGAATGGGTGGCTCTTGATGTCATGTGCCAGGACGGGAGTTGGGAGAGGAGGGGACAGGTCTGAGGTGGCCCGGGGATTTGGAGGTAGAGAGCCTGGCAGGGCAGGACTCACACTGAGGAGGGGCTGCAGGGAAGGGCTTTGTGCATGCAGATGCTGAGCCTGTTAGGATGCACTGGGTTCAGGTGCCCCTAGGCTATCCCAGGGGAAACAGCAGGTGAGCGCTGGGCCCTGTGAGAGGAAGGTGAGTGCTGACGCAGACTGGAAGAGCGGCAGCTGAGGCCCGGGGGTGGATGGAATCGCTGGGCATCGCCGTGGTGAGCAAAGGCCTAGAACGGCACCCAGGGGGAAAAGCCCGTGAGGCCCCAACCAGGGGACGGGGCCTGCCAGGGAGCAGCTGCCGGGGGTGCACGGGTGGAAAGCCACGGGGAGGGGACAGCCAGAAAAAGAGCGTGTCCCCCACTGCGCACATGAAGGGTCAGAGGGGCAGAAGCTGTGAAAGGTCAGGTAGCAAACAGGCTGGAAACTTCCAGTAGCCATAGCAACGAGGTGGTTATCGTGAAGAGTAGCTTGCGTTAATGCTCACAAGGTTTCCAGTAACTGCATCAGCAGCCACAAAGCAAACAGGACAAGTTAACAACAACAAAAAAAAATCAATGTGTTGTCCAGTGAAGCTTCTTAGCAAAACTGCTTTAATACATTGAAAAGAAGTATGAGTCTGTTTGGTGACAACATGTATGTAAATGAATGTTTTGAATGTGGTTGAAATGTGCAAAGTTTTTGTGTTTCTGTGTTTTAAGGACAGCTAATCATGGAAGCTTAGCAAACTCTCTTTGCAAATAACCCCAAACAAGCTTTTTGACAGACTTTGACCTATGCAGGAGTAATTCTGAATTAATGAAAGCTTTGTTATGTACTACATACACATACATGCATACTATGTACTAAATACATGAATATACTACCTGTGGATATAGACATAGACGGATATCAGTAGCATTGAAGAGACAGAGGGTAAAGAGGAGAGTTTGGCATCAAAGGCATCCATGACACTAAGGAGCTGTTCAGAGCATGATTTTATCAGCGACACGCGTCCTGAGTCCTTCCTGCCTGCCACTTTCATATCACACCTGAATTATAATGACAGTTAATTTTCACATGCAGCCCCAGACCTTTCACTCCTTCAGTTGGTTTTCTCTGGCTGACTTAATCTGGGATATTTCCTTACCTCTTTAGAAAAGATTGATTTAAAACATTTACTCTTTCCAGTGGCTAATGTTTAGGCTATTTAAGACAGTGCTTACCAACTGGTTGACAGGCAGTATTCTAAGATGGAGTTGTATTACATTTGAGAGAAATTACCAAAAAAACTTCAATAAAGGAATCTGTCACTTTTTTTTTTAATTTTGGTAATATATACAATCGTGCAATTTACCACTGTAACTGTTTTGACCTGTGTAACTCATTAGTGTAAAGTGCATTCACGTTGCTTTGCCAAAAATCCGCAAAACTTTTCATCTGCAAAACTGAATCGCTCTACCTATTAAACAACTCCTGTCCCCTGTCCCCAGCTGTAGCAGCCACCATCCTTTCTGTCTCTATCAATCTGACCGCTCTAGTTCCTCATATATGGGAACTTACACAAGATTTGTCCATTAGGGGCAGCTTATTTCACTTAGCATATTATCCTCCAGATTAGATTCACCCACGTCATAGCGCTTATCACAATTTCCTGCCATTTTAAGGCAAATAATATCCCTATTGTGAATAATGCTGCAAAGATCATGCATGCGTGTGCCTTTATCTCTTCCAGATCCTGCTTTCAATTCTGTGGGTGTGCTCTTAGAAGCAGAATTGCTGGGTCATATGATAAGTCTATGTTTAAGCTTTTTGAGGAACCACCCAACTTCTTTCCCCACAGTTTTTTTTAATATTCCCACCAACAGGACACAGCGTTTCAGATTCTTTAAGTCCTCACCAACGCTTCTTCATTGCTCTTTGATAGGGACCATCCTATTGAGTGTGAGGCCGTATCTCATTGTGGTTTTGATTTGCATTTTCCTGATGACGTCTGATGTTGAGCATCATGTGTTTATTGGCCATCTGTATGTCTTCTTTGGAGAACTGTCTATTCGAGTTCTTTGCCTGTTTTTTTGTTGTTTGGTTTTTTGTTGTTGAATTGTAGGAGTTCTTTATATATATATATAAAATGGATATTAACTCCTAATCTATGATTTACAGATATTTTCTCCCATTTCTTGAGTTTTGGTGTAAAAAAATCTTTCTCTTAGGGACTTACAATATGTCGGTAGTTTATTTCTCTTAATTTTGCCACTTAAGGATTAAAGTTGTGTCTGGTTCTCAAATTATTCAAAGAGAGCATAAAAAGCATTCTTCTTATGATAACTACTTCTTGGACTTCATTATTAATGACTGCTTCGTAAGCTGCATACCTACAAAACAGGTGCCACGGCTCACAGCTCGTTTTTGCAACCCTGTAAGAATCACTTTCTGTGAGAGCAATGGGGGGAAGTGTGGCCCTTGCTGGGAGGTGCAAAGGAAGCATGTGACCCATCCCCAGCTGAGTCGCTGGGATTTACAAGGCCACAGAGTGAGCTTTCTGGGGAAAAAACAGCGTATCACGTAGAAAGCAGCACAGAGGGTCCCGCAAGCCTTGCTCTTAGAAAATCACATCTAAACCTAACCTGACACACAGGAATCTGTTCCTAATCTGAATGATATCTAGGGAAGATTTTGGAAAACTATCTCATTGTCTAACACCTGTGTCAATAAATCCCCTCCTCTTACACCACCTAAATCCCTCTTCTTACAACATAAAATAACCATATAATACCTGGGATTTACCCAGTGCCTTTCTTGCTAAGTCCAGTCATTAAATCCTCCTCTTATCTCAGTGAGGCGAGGATGAGTAAATATTACTATTTACACTTAATCGCCTCATCTTTTCTCTATAAAGGGGAATAAGAGTAATATTTACTCATTTGTTTCCACCCGCTTTATAGAGAGAAGAATGAGAGCAGAGAGTGATTAAGCGCCTTTTCCCTGGGGCAGCAGCGGGGGGAGCAGGAGGCGGGCGGAGGGGAAGCAGCACCTGCGGGAGCCTTCCAGGCGGAGCCAGCCCGCAGCACCTGGTCAGCGCGCTGCTCTGGCAAAAGGTGAGGTGTCACGTCGGGCCGCCCACGGGAGGGTCTCCCTCCTGGCTTCCCGTCCTGCTGTTGCCACCTGGGGACCCTTAGTAAACTTTAAACAAAGGGCCCCACAAATGACCCAGCCAGTCCTGGGCAAAACAGGGCCTACTGAAAATGGAGATGCTGGGAGGCGGCCGCTGCCGAGGCTGCAGGAGAGCCTGGGCGGGGCCGGCGGCCGGAGGGAGGGAGGGAGGGAGGGAGGCTGCAGCCTCAGCCTCCCCTCCGCACCTTCCCCCCTACCCCCACCATCCCCCCCAGGGCAGGGCGCTGAAACGTAAGGCCTTAGGTGACACAAAAACAGCGAAGAAGTTTCTTCAGGACAGAGTAGACATTGCTAAGGGACAGCAGAGAGGAACATTATCTTACGCTCTGTTTTGGACTAGGGCAGATCATTTCACTTGGCTGACACCGCCAAGGCTGGGGAGGTGCCCGTTGTTCAATTTTGTTTATCAAGGTCATGGTACAAGGGACTAGGAAGTATGTATATGGTTCAACACATTTGATCATTATTTGCAGATTCGTATTTACAAATTTGCCTACTAGTTAAATTTTGGTCACCCCCAAATCAGTACTCACAGCACTTTGACAGGCATTCAGGCATGGGCCAAGAATTATTTGAGCTGCCCAAAGTGCACGCACGATCCCAACTAAGGTTAAACAAGGTGACATTCTCCCTTCTCGTTCCAGCTCTCATACTGGAAGTAAGTGTGCTTCTCCTGATCTATTTAGTGCCACATTTCTTGCATTTTTGTTAGTGATTGTGCTGTTTTAAATTGCCCCCAAATGCAGCGCTCATGCACTGTCTTGTGTTCTTAAGAGCAAGAAGGCCCTGATGTGTTTTTGGAGAAAGTGTGTTCGGTAAGCTTTGTTGAGGCCTGAATTATCATGTGAGTTCAGCATTAAGGAATCAGCAGTGTATGTTAAATAAGATGTCTTTAAACAGAAACACACAAAACTAGGTTAAGTATCGATCGTTTAATGAAAATGTTGTCATCAGTAGCACATGGGAACTTAACCCATATTTTGCGTAGAGTAAGCGTTAGTATTTGCAAATTCACTATTTCTGATGACTTTACAGACTGCAACTACCACGACTAATGAGAATCAACTGTAATGGGTATAACCTACAGAGACTACAGGATCAGAGGGAAACGGCTCCTGAGGGAACAGCCAAAAATGGAAGGCAATAAGTGACAGCAACACCCCATTTGAATGACAGACTCTAGTGCCTTTAAGCTAGACCACCCCCTTACCTAGTTTAACCCCCCTCTGTACAAGGATGCTGTCTAAAGCATTTCCTAAAGGCTCAGAGAAGCTACATAGTATCTGGAAATCCGGATCTGGCTACCACCATCTCTCTAGGTTCACAGACTATTTTTCTTCTCACATCTAAAATTCCTGAAATCAAGAAATATCTTCTAATTGATTTATATATTTTAATAAACAACCAAAACCTTAAATTGTCACGAAATCCCTGGTATGCCTTCCAGCCCAGGGCCCAGCAGGTTTTTCCCCCTAAAAGCCCGGTGAGCGCTGTGGGCTTTGCGGGCCCTGTGATCCTTGTCACAACTGCCGGCCCGGTCACTGCTGCATGGAAGCAGCTGTAGACAGCATCTAAATAAATGAGCATGGTTCCGTCCCAGGAGAACTATTCCATGGAATTCCCACACATCACAAAATATTATTATTGCAATATTTTCAACCACTTAGTATAAAAAACAAACAGAAAATGAAAACATGGGACCAGTTATTAAGCCAGGTTTGGCCTGCAGGCCATAGATTGCCAACCCCATTCATTCAATGGCATCACAGAATCAAAGGAGTAAATTAGATCACCTTGACCTCGGGCCTCAGGTACTTGGATCAGAAGAGGCTGCCGTTGGCCAATGGTACCTGCCCCTTGTTGCTTAGTGTTGCTTTTCTATTTGAGATTGAAAGGAGGATTTAACTGCTTAATCTTGATGAAACCTGATGTTAAAGTTGGTAACTTCTAAGGTTTAGATTTTTATGTTGCCTGATGTAGTATACATTTGCAAGAAGGATCTAGGAAATATTGAAAGGAAAATTAGGAAAAGTTCATACTTCTATATACAGTAACATGCCAATGAATTTCAAGCACAACCCTTTTATTAGAATTCCTTTGTTCAGCAGTGTTCTAATTATCCCTTTATCTTGAAGCTCTACTTTCTCCTTTTCCATTGTGTCATTTTTCTTTGTGTTTTTCACACATACAATAGACCTTATTCACAAGAAGGCAGAGCTGCGTTCTAGAACGAGGCTTATAATACAAGGAAACTTAAACTGGGTGGAAATTAAATAAATTTAAGTTACAAAAAAATCACAAGGGAATTGAACCCATCTTGCTTAATACAGGACGCATACAACATATTTTGAAGATTAAACATTCACCACTGGCCAGAGATCAGTAATTGGTTCTGAAAGTATTATGAAGATGATGAAGAACAAATCAAAATATAACATCTCAGATAACAATCAGATGGTAACAGATGGGGAGCAGGGGTGTTTTCACAGATGCCCTTGGTTTTTCATGAGATGTTGAACAGCAGCTTCTTCTCAGGCCAGACCCAGCCCTGCCTCCCTCACGGCATCAGGCAGCGGGCCTTTCTGGGACCAGAACCAGCGGTACCGATTCCGGCCTGGAGCCTCGGCTTTGGCCCCACCCACAGGGGTTCCTGGTACCTGGAACCTACAGACAGAGATCACATCACAGCAAGCCCAGCCCTGCTGAGGCTCATCTCAGCTACAGGGACACACTTGAATCCAGATGTCCCCTGTCCGTGCAGACTGGCCCTTAGCAGAAGAGGGCAGCCTCTTGAAGTGGATCCCAGACCTCCAAAGCACCCCGCTGAGTTCCCCAAATGCTACAGGCCTAGAATTTACTGATACACTAGCGTGCTCACCTGTTAAGTTTCAGGCTAGAAAATGCCTTCTGATGAGTGTTTACAAACTGGTCTTCTTAGAGATTTTTCTGATGGTATCTTCTTTTATTGAGATATGATTGACATATAAAGCATGTAAATTTAAGGTATTTAGTGTCTTGCTTTGGTATAAGTCTATATTGCAATATGATTATCACTGTAGCATTTAGCTAACATTTCTATCATGTGACACAATTATCATTTCATGTGCACACACGTGTGTGTGTGGTGGGGACAATTAAGATCTAGTCTCTCAGCAACTTTCAAGTTTATAATACAGTATTATTGTCAGTATTAATCACTATGGTGTCCCTTACATCTCTAGGACTTACCTACTGGTTTACAAGTCTGTACCCTCAACCCCGCCCCCCAGCCCCTGGTAACCACCATTCTTTTGTGTGTGTGTGTGTGTTTCACTTTTTGAGATTCCTCATGTAAGTGGTATCATATATGTCTTTTTTTTTTTTATCTGACTTATCACACTTAGCATAATGCCCTCACAGTCCATCCGTGCTGTTGCAAAGGGCAGGAGTCCCTTCTTTCTCCAGGCTGAAGAAGATCTCACTGTGTATACATCACGTCGTCTTTAGCCTTCCATTGGCTGACGGCCACACTTGGGTTGTTTCCATGTCTTGGCTATTGTGAATACCGCTGCACTAACATGCAAGTGCAGCTATTTCTTCGCTATCTTGTTTTCATTTCCTTTGTCTATTAATCCAGGAGTGGAGTTGCTAGATCATAAGGTGCTTCAATTTTTAACTTTTTAAGGACTTTGTATATTGTTTTCCACAACAGCTAAACCAGTTTACATTCTTACCAGCAGTGCACAAGGTTCTGTTTTCTCCATATCTTTGCCAACACTTCTTATCTTGATGGCAGCCATTCTAATAGGTATGAAGTGACTTCTCATTGCGGTTTTGATTTGCATTTCCCTGATGGTTAAAGGACATTGAACATCTCTTCATGCACCTGTTGGCTCTCTGTATGTCTTCTGTGGAAAAATGTTCAACTCTTCTCCCTGTTTTTTAACTGGATTATTTATTTAATGAGTTTGTAATATATTTTGAATATTAACCCATTCTCCAATATAAAGTTTATAAATATTTCCTCCCATTCTTTTTTTTGTTTATTTTACTGCATACACTACATTCATTTTAATTTGCTTCCTTATGCCTTGTCTAGCTTTGGTATCAGGGTAATGTTGGCCTCATATGAGTTTGGACAGGTTCCCTCTTCTTCAGTTTTTTGGAAGAGTTTGAGAAGGGCTAATATTAATTCTTCCTTAAATGTTTCGCAGAATTCACCAGTGAAGCCATCTGGTCCTGTGTTTTTTTTATTGTGTTTTCCCCACCTGTGTTGGGAAGTTTTTGAATACTGATTGAATCTTCTTACTCATTATTGGTCTGTTCAGATTTTGTTTCTTCCTAATTTGTAATTGGCATGTTGGTATATTTTTAGGAATTTATCAATTTCTTATAGGTTATCCAACTTGTTAGCTTGTCACAGTAGTTTATGATCCTTTTTATTTATATAGTATTAGTTGTAACATCTCTTTATGATTTTATTTATTTGTGTCTCCCCATTTTTTTCTCTTTTAGAGAAACCAGCTCTTATTTTCATTGTTTTTTCTTTGGTTATCTATTTATTTTGTTCCCACTCTGATCTTTATTTCCTTCCTTCTGCTAACTTTGGGCTTAATTTTTTTCCTAGCCCCTTGAGATGTAAAGTTAGGTATTTATTGCTATAAATCTCCCTCTCAGAAGTGCTTCTGCAGCATCCCTTAGGTTTTCGATATGTTGTTTTGAAATATTTTCCTTTTGATTTCTTCTTGACCAGTGGCTTGTTCAGAAGTGTATTTAATTTCCACATATTTATAGATTATCCAGCTTTCCTCTTGTTGAGTTCTAGTTTCATATCATTGTGGTCAGAAAAGATACTTTCTGTGGTTTACATCTTTTTAAAATTCACTGAGACTTGTTTTGTGTCCTGTTATATGTTGCATCATGGAGAATCTTCTGAGGTACTCATGAACAGTGTATTCTGCTTCTGTTGAATTGTTCATATATATATATATGTATGTATGTATATATATATATGGCATTCGGACTAATGTATGGTTGAAGTCCAACGTTTCCTTGTTGATTTTCTGTCTGGATGAAAGTAGGTATTAAATGTCACTATGATTATTGAATTCATCTTCTCAATGAATCAACCCCTTTATCATTATATATGGAACTTCTTTGTCTCCTATTACCATTTTTGGGTTAAAGTTGATTTTTTCTAAGTTTCTTCCCTCCACTTTTTCATGGACTACCTTTTTCCATCCCTTCACTTTGAGCCTATTTATGTCCTTAAACCCATAGTGAGTCTCTGGTAGGCAACATATAACTCTGGTTTTTGCTTCTTTTTAGGTTTTGGCTTTGTGGTTACCATGAGGCTTACATAAGACAACCCATGGATAAAACAGCCCATTTTAAGTTAATAGCAACTTAAGTTCAATCATGTATAAAAGCTTCACCTTTACACTCCCCATTTTATATCTTTGATGTTATTTACCTCTTTCTATTGTATGTTTAAAAACTTATAGTAGCTGTGACTATTTTCAATACTCTTTTCATTGTACATAGTTAAGTGGTTAACACACATCCTGTTACAGAATTTGAGTTTTCTAAATCTCACTGTTTGTTTCTCTTTACTGTGTTTTCATTGTCACTGATTAACATCCATTCATTTCAGTTTGAAGGATGCGTGAATTTCTTGAAAGGCAGGTCTGGTGGTGATGAACTGTCTCAGCTTTTGTCTGTCTAGGAAAGTTATTTCTCTTTCATAGCTGAAGGATAACTGTGCCAGATAGAGTATTCTTAGCTGGCTTTTTTTTTCCTTTCAACGCTTAGAATATCTAATTCTACTCTTTACTGGCCTATAGGGTTTCTGCTGAGAAATCCACTGATAGCTTAATGGGGATTCCTTTGTAGTTTATAATCTTTTTTCCTCAGGCTCCTTTTAGGATCCTTTCATCTTTAATTTTTGTCTGTTTTATTACAATGTGTTTTGGACAAGGTCTTTGTGCATTGAGGTAATAGGGTGCTCTATTAGCTTTGTGAACTTGGATGTCATTTTACTTCCCAAGTTGGGGAAGTTCTTTAACTTTATACCCACCTCTCTTCTAGAATCCCGATTATTCTGATACTTGCTCTTTAAATGTAATGCTCACTGGTTCTGAGTCTACTTGCTCTACTCCACTGTAGCTCTCTCCATTGCATTTGTCACTTCATTCATTGAATTCTTCAGCTCCCTGACTTCTGCTTGGTTCTTTTTCACAGTTTCATTGACTGTCTTTTAGGGTTTGGTTTTTTTTTTTTTTTTCTGTTAGCTCATGGAGTTTCTTCAAAACAGGGATTTCAAATTATCAGCAAGATCACAAAATTCTGTACCTTTGAACTCAAGATATTAGGGGACTGCTATCTTTTGATGGTGACGTTTCCTTGATGTTGAACATTCTGTGTAGTTGTACATCGCTGCTTTCTCACCTGAAGTAGCAGGTGCCTCCTTGAGTATTCTGTGCATTGGTGCTGATGTTAGGGGGTTTTTCTGCCTTTGTGTGGGTACTCCTGTTACTCTGGTCTTGCTCCCTCTTGTGGCAGAATTTTTAAGCTTTTATGTCTTCTGTTCCTTACCAGAATGACTGGAAAGAAACCTCTTTTGTTTCCCAGAAGGTGGCGCTACAGCTCAAGTTTGTGGTTTCTTCTTGGCCCACAGACCTTGGCTACTTTACTGGATCTTGCCCTTGCCCCCACACGTGGAGGTGCACACAAAGAGCCAGCCACGGCCTGAGGGAGGTATGGATTTGGCACTCGGAGCACTGGTGGTGTCTGCAGATGAGTAGGGGGTCCCCAGCTGTGGTGCTCCCAGACAGTCCTGCATAGACGTCCTGCTGAGCACAGTCACTCAGCCCTCTCATGCCTTATCTGCTCATTCCCATTCTCCCTCCTCCCCCCAGCCATTGAGGTCCTGCCTCAGTAGTACTCTAGGTGCCCATGGACAGGGGCTTCTCCAGCTCACCACCGGTCACTGGGGGAAGTGTGGTTCAGCCAGTGCATTGTTTCCAGGGGGGAGGGGGGTGTTGGTAAAGTTCTTACCCTCTCTGCTGCATCCAAACTCATCTTGAGCGATTTTCTTTGCTCCAACACATGGTGGCATTTCCCCTTGGGAAGCCTAGGCTCCCGCAGTTTCTCTCTCGTCTGTGGGTACCTGCCCAGGTCAGCGCTCTGCTGGTCCCACCACTCATACCGAGGTCTGTTTGCTTGTTCCCCGGGCCCAGGTGGCCTCTTCCAGGGTCCTCAGAATAGCGCTGGACCCCACAGAGGCGCTTTTGTTCCCAACAGTGGGAGAAAGACAAAAACACGAACCATCTTCTGCGCCATCACTGATGGGCTCTTTGACCCCCTTCTCTTGGCCACACCTGGGAGGCCCTCAGCTCCGGAGCAGGGCTTTCTTGGAGCGCTGTGCGGGCCGTGCAGGCTGGGGTCCCAGGGGGTATCTGCAAGGAAAGGGTGGTATCGCTGTGTTGGTAAAGGTTACACTTATTTCTGGGTGTAGAGACAAATGCAACTAAACTTGGGGGGCTTTTGCACCATGTTACTGTCGTGTCTTACTGAGGACAGCAGGGGTGCCCACCTCCACAGGCAGCTGCCGCGCTGGCCCGCGCTGGGCGGGGGCTCTGCACGAAGTGCGGACTCCTGTGCAGTCACTGCACGGCGCTCCCCCGTCCGCAAGGCTGCTGCGGGAACACCTGGAACAGGCCCCTACCGACCATTTCTATCCCTGCCACAGTGTCAGGGGCGCAGCTCTGCACCTTTGCCCCTGACCCCCTCCCTGTGGCAGGCGCAAATTCTAATCTTGGAAAATAAAGCTTCTAACCTCCCCACAAGGCTTCTTTTGAGCAAAATGCTTGATCCTAATTAGGTGAAAGTTCTGGAGTCAGCAAATAGCTCATGAGGAATGTGCATGCTGTTGGAAACAGGCGGACCCTCCATCACAGGGGCTTTACCACCCAGGTGCTCTGTCCCCCCTGCGCCACTGTGTAGCCTTAGAGCCGCAGCCAGACCCACCTGCACGGCACCCCAACAGCCCCTGCTTGGGGCAGGAGTGGGGCTGGGGGAGTGGCCACACACAGGCCACGGTGCCTCGGTGGAGAGGATGGAAGAAAGGCACTGGCAGAGCCCACGAGATGCCTCGGTGCTGGCTGTGACCTCGCCGGCGCTGCAACTGCAGTGGCGCTCTGCAGACCAGGTAGGTGCCTGCTGCGCCTGCAGCTGAGCAGCTGGGGTCCCAATAAATGCGTCCTGTATAGAATGGAAAGTCACTGCACAAGACTTTCTCTGATTCCTAATACTGTCAGACTCTTATCGCTAATCATAATTGGGATTCTTGCCTCTCCATCGAGCCTGGTATTATTACCAGGAAAGGCCGGCAGGAATCAATATGGAGACAGCAAGGCTGGCTCTTTGTCTCATTGCTTAAAATTAAGGCATCTGTGCTGACAGGCCAGCAGGACAGAAGAGCTTTTTCTCTGTAGCCGCAACCTCCCTCTGACCACAGAGAGCAGGGAGGGTCTCAGAGCACCAGCGGCGTGGTGTGCACACGAAGTCACGTAAAAACCCAACGTAAGCAAGTTGAAGGGAAAGCTAGAAGGGTTTACCTTCCCATAGTGAGTTCTGAATTATCTACTCAGCGTCACTACAATGAAGATGTCCACTTACACTAGCCAGGTTTTGTTTTGGTCCTTGATTAAGACGCACAACACTGCCCTGAAAAAAATACTGTTGAAATTAAGTTTTTCCCGGCCACTTAAGAGCTTGGGAGAAGGACAGGAACAAGGGCTAATCACCTGACTGGGGCTGCGCAGCAGAAGTAACAGGGCGGGCTCTCCCGGACGCGGGGGGCTCGTGGGTGCTGCCCATCTGCAGGTGCGTGCAGGCCACCTGAGGAGCTGCAAAGGGGCAAAGTTCCACTGACAGGAGATGGAAACCTCGGGATGAGAGGAGTGGTGGCCCCTGGCTGTTGGCTAACTGTCCGATAAGTGAGAAGGACAGCAGGTGGCATTTGTGAGTTCAGAGAGCAGCGGTCCTAGGGCCGGGGCTCCTGGAAGCAGGAGGTGACTGCAGCGCGTGGGGATCATGAAAGAGCGAGCCTGGGAAACACGCGGAGGACGCCAATTCCCACATCCTTTGAAGAGAATGAGTGATATTTTTAAAAAATCATTCCATGCCAAGTGGGCGTCCAAGAAAACTTGTCGACTGTCCCTGGGGGCTCTCCATGCAGAGTTGACCTGAGGCGATTTCAGTTTCAAGGTGGCCTCTGAGAAGGCCCGGCGTCCCCCACCACACCCCCGGACGGGCCCAGCTCGGCTCCGGTGAGTTCTGGCTTTGCAGGGGGCTCGTGATTGGGGGGAGGGGGGAGGTAGAAACTCTCCGTGGTCACTGAGTGATGCAGAGCCACCTTCCAGGGTGTGACCACAGCCTGGCCTAACTCTGCACAGGGGGCAGTGGCTGTCCTGCCCCAAAGGCATTTGGGGACGGTATCAGTGAGGATATGTGCGCTGTACCTGATTGCACCTTGGTTTCCTGGTACCAGTGTGTGCGCTGCATTGCACCAGGCTGGCATCTAGGAGGCAGCTGTGCATGTGTGTAGTGTGTTAGGCCTAGTCCCCTCATGTTCTGACCACCTGCAGCTTCCCCCTCCTGGGCCTGTACTTTCCTTGTCCTGCAGCCCCCGCCCCCTAACACCTGGCTTTGTCTGTCACAGGTGACCCCTGACCTTACCAGCCTCTGTTGCTGGCTCAGAACCTGCTGGCTGAGTCCCACAAAGGCTCTCAGCCTTGTCCCAGGGCCCGGCAGGCTTCTGAAGCAGCCAGTGCCTCGTCCATCCCGGCCACAGGTGTTCACAGGGTCAGAGACCTCGCCGGGCTGCGCCGGGCCAGGCCCCACCCCCGTGCAGCTGGCCGAGGCCCTTGCGTAAACAAAGCCCTGCGTATCAGCTTGTGACTGGAAACAAGCTGCCGCCTCGGCCTGTGGAACCTGGAACAGAGGTGGGCGGGAATGCCAGTCCCGGGCTCTCATGCATGGTTAGTGAGTAGTGTCCAGGACGCTTGTCCCCAGCCAACCTGTGAGGAAAAACAGCCAAGCCCCTGACTGTCTCCTAGACGATGCTGGATGCCCAGAGCACATGCATGTAGAGTTACAGACAGGGATGGAGGCACCGAGAAGGCCTGGGCCGTCCCCACAAGCAGGTTCACAGAGGCGACCTGGGCACGCTGCCTCACGGTCAGGAGCGGGCCTGCTCTGCATCTCTTACCGTGTATGCCTCGCCACTGCTGTCGCCTGTTTACAAATACAATCCCTACCTGGCCCGGCCCTGCCAGGTAACCTGTTTCAGACGTCAGCGGGTCTGCTCGCACGGGTACCCGCCAGGGACCCCTCCCTCGTGCCCCCCAGGCCGCAGGGCTCTGTTCGCCCCCGCCCAAGGGCACGGCACCGCGGTAGGAGAGCAGGGCCCAGCGGGGCTTTTAGCTTCACAGCCACTGGCCTGCCACCTAAAAAAAAAAAAAAAAAAAGTTAAGAAGCTTGCCATCCCCATTCTATTTTAAGAACCTCTTTTCTGGAAAGGGCAGAAAACAAAGTTCTGCTGTCCTTCACTTTGGGGGCGGGGGGGAGGCGGCTTGAGGACCAAGTCCCAGGAAGATGACTCAGCAGGCTTTGTGAACTCTGCCCTTGCAGGCCTCTGCGCGTCCTGACACAGGGCCGGCACCCACCGGGCACAGGCCTGGGCCCGCCTCGGTCCTCTCCTGCACCCCTGGGGAGCAGACACTCTCGTCACCCCCCGTTACAGGTGCAGAGGCTGAGGCACCGCATTCACAAGGCAAACACGTATGTGGACGTGCCGGGCACGGATGGCAGCCTGTGCTGTCTCCCGCTCGTCTGGCCCCAGCCTACTGGGCTGGGAGCTCATACAGGCCTCAGTCCCCGGATCCTGCCTGGGGAAGTAACACTCCGCAGCCACACACAGGAGCGCCAGTTATTTTTCCCCAGTGTGGTCTCGATTCCTGGCTTGTAACGAAGGCCTTGACCACACAGTTATTTACTATCCCACTCAATTAAAGCTCATTGAGTTTTTAAAAAATCCTGAAGGAAAGTGACCGACATGTTTTCACAAGAAGCACTTTTCTGATATGTATCATTAATCCTGCCAGCTTTACCACAGTGGGAAACGACCAAAAATGTAGCTGAATAAAAAATAATCAGAATGGATACTTGGTGATTTGAAATTATATTCCTAGGAAATAGAGTAGCAACTGGTAATGCTGTAGTGCATTTGCGGGTTATTGTTTTCTTACCTTACGGAAGTGGTTCAGGTCCGGGAGGATGAGCAAGGTCCTTGGGTCACAGAGCAGGGAAGACGGCTGGACAGGCGAGGAGACATCCGAGTCCTCCTTGATGCTGCCACTCATTCTCTCAAAATGAGCCTGCAGTGGACAGTGGTCGAGAACAGATGGACGCATCAGCGATCCACACAACAGACCACCATGCAGCTGTGAGAAAGCAAGCAGTGCTGCCCCGTGACAACACGGGCGGGCCTTCAGGGCAGACAGGCTAAGTGAGGTCAGTCGGAGGGAGAAAGACAAGTACGGGATGATCTCACGTGTGGAATCTGAAAAAGCTGAAGTCACAGGAACAGAGTAGACGGGTGGTTTCCAGGGGGCAACGGGGAGATGCTGGTCAAAGCATACAGACTGCCAGTTGTAAGAGCGAATTCCGGGGCTCTAATGTACAGAGTGGTGATTATAGCTAATGATACTTACTGTATTATATACTTGAAAGTTGCTGGGCACATCTTAAATACTCTCACCACACAAAAAGAAATGGTGATTACGTGACATGATGCAGGTGCTAGCTGATCACTTTGCAATATACAAGTATATCAAATCAACCCATTGTGCAACGTATATGCCAATTACATGATGTTATATGTGAATTATAACACTATCTCAATGACTGGGGAACAATCAAAAAAATAACTGAGGAGTCGGATGAGCCCCGCCACCAGGTCGGGGCAGAACACCTGGAGGGCCGTCCGCAGAGGCGCCGGCGAGCCAGGCCCCAAGGAGGCACAGCTCCGCCAGCAGAGGCGCTCTGTCTTGTCCCTCCCTGTCCTGGGCATCGTCCGGGTGGGCTCTGAGCCAGCACCTCCCCTCCAGCCCCAGCCCTCCTTCCTGCCTGGGGAAGGCCCATCACCAGCATCCAAAGACAGGTGCACACGCTCGCCGCACCCAGTTCACACATGGAGAAGAACCACGTGAGAGCACGTCAGTGACCCGGCCCCTCGGTTACTGGCCCTGCTGCCGTTGCTCTATTTAATCCTCAGTGGTCACACAGCTCTTGGCTGGACTGGTTTCATGTGAAAGGCATAGCACAAGCCAGGTGACATGAGCACCCTTCTCCCTCCCCCAGGACAAATGACTGACTGACTGAATCAGACGGCGTCCCTCTCTGCTCTGCCACAGGAGCTCTGGGGCTGAGCGCCCCAGGGGCAGGGGTGGGCATCCAGCCTCCGCATCATGTCCCCTCTCTGTCTGTGTTACAGCTGGGAAATGACTTGCTGGAGTTTTGCTTCTACACCTTCCGAGAGTCCCAGGCCCTGAAAGTGGAGTTCCCCGCGATGCTGGTGGAGATCATCAGCGACCAGCTGCCAAAGGTGGAATCCGGGAACACCAAGACCCTCTACTTCCACAGGAAGTGACAGCCACATCTCAGCAGAAGAACTTTGCCTTAAGTTTCCCTGTGTTACTCAACACCCACGAAGGACCCAAGAAATCATATTTTTAACATGGGATGGTGGATTCACACTCATTTGGCAGTTTCTCACACTTGAGTCACGTCGAGGGTTTGGAGCCGGGAAAGCATTTAGGCGTGGATGTGGCAAGGCCCAGACGGTCAAAAGGACTCTTCCCTCTCCGGTCCCAGCGCTTAGAAACACGTTCCCGTTCCTCTGGATGAAAAGCCATATCTAGTCAATAACTCTCTGATTTTGATATTTTAACAGAAGGAAGTTTTAACTATGCCATGTAGTTTCTGGTATCGTTCGCTTGTTTTAAAAGGGTTCAAGGACTAACGAACTTTTTAAAGCTTACCCTTGGTTTGCACATAAAACGTATAGTCTATATGGGGCATTAATATTCTTTTGTTATTTAAAAAACAAAAAAAGAAAAAAATCTACAGATCCCTGCTGTGTAATAACAGAGCACGTGGTGTGGAATAGCGCCCCTCTGGCTGGCATCCGCCCACGTTCCTCTGTATCATGGGCGTCCACATCTTTAGCGTCTGTTTGTTAATTAGGATGGATAAGATGTTAAAAAAAAAATGCCTTGGTTTCGATTTCTAGTATCTATTGTGTTGGCTTTACAAATAATTTTTTTTGCAGTTTTTTGCTGTGCTGTACATTACTGTATGTATAAATTGTGAAGGACCTGAGTTATATAAGGTATAAGGAACTTTTGTAAATGAGACATAAAAAAAAAAAAACTTCAGTGGTTAATAGGAAGAATGGGAAAGTATTTTTGAAAGAATTCTATTTTGCTGGAGACTATTTAAGTACTATCTTTGTCTAAACAAACAAGGTAAAAAAATTCTTTTTGTAAAGTGAAATGTTCTGCATGCCTAATGAACTGTTTACAGTGTATTTAAGAAAGGGAAAGCTGTGCCTTTTTTAGCTTCATATCTGATTTACCATTTTACAGTCTCTGTTGTAAATAACCACACTGAAACCTCCTGGGTTGTCTTCAAGCCTTTCTACTGTTTCTGTACATTTGTTTTGTCCTTGGTCTCCCGCGTGGGGCGTTTGTGGGACTTGAGCATGTTTCCCGGCTTCTGCTTCACCCTGCTTCCATCAGGGAACCACCGGCCGGGGGTGTCCTTGGCGCCTTGAAGGCGTCACCTGACACACACGTAGGAGGAGGCCCCGGGAGTGTGTGGCCTCAGGACAGCTGCCTCTTTTCCTTTGTCCTCAAGAAGCAGAATCAGCTGTAGGAGAGTAGAGACTGTGGAAAGGCAAGGGCTCAGCGAGCATATTCTCATCCTACTTTAGAAAAACGAATTTTCTCCTTTGGGGAAAAAACTCCATGCACTCTCTACATCGGTAAAAGGTGACATGTCCCCGCCCGGTCCCCGGAGCGGGCCGCAGGAGCGCACAGGCCCTCGCAGGGCTCACTGGGAAGAGGCACAGCGGCGCGGCCAGAGGGCGTGGAGACCGCACAATCGTTAGAGGGTTTTTACATTTTTAAAAGGTAGGTTTTAACAATAAATTTTATACAGCAACAGTTTTTTGTGGGGGGAGGGGAACTACAGATCACATAAGCAAGACAGTGGCACTAAAATTTGTAATTCATTAATCTGTTTGGCATGGAGGCAGTTTATGGCTTCTCTCTGCCCCAAATCACAAACCTCCCTCTCTTTGGGGAAATGTAACAATAGTATTGCACTAAATAAACTACTTTGAATAGAGGCCAAATTAATCTTTTAAAAGTGATGATAATCATCCTGTACTCAGTGAAATTGCGTTATTTCCCAAAACCTAAAAGCTGGAGCTGGAGAAAACCAAGGCCAGGAGCAGGCAGCGTCGGGAGCCACGCCTTTCTGCAGGGTTCCCCGGCAGGCAGGCAGCATGACCGTGTCTTTCCAAAGACACCTGCCTGTGCGAGGGGAAGCCTGTGAAAGGTGCGTTCAGAGGGAATCTTCTTACATCATTTGCAACTTCAGGAATTTAATTTATAGGCAGATCTTTAAATACAGCTAACTTACTTACATGCACAGCAATATGAAAGCCGCACTTGGAAGGGGATAAATACACAGCATGCAGACTGGGAGTTTCTAGGGGGGAATAACGGCGTACAAGAGCAGCTTTTAGCTCAGACGCACTTTTTACAAAATCAGAATTTCAACGTAACCAGGTTTGGTATGGCGACGGTCTGCATCAGCTTTTTGTGTTAACAAAGTTACTGGCTCTCTGTGTGTCTCCGGGTAACTTTGCTTGATTAAACAGCAAAGCCATATTCTAAATTCACTGTTGAATGCCTGTCCCAGTCCAAATTGTCTGTCTGCTCTTATTTTTGTACCATATTTCTCTTTAGAATCTTGGTTTGGTACAATTCATAATTCACCAGAACTTCTTCATATAATTAAAAAACACACTAAATTAGTTTAAAATGAAGCAATTTATATCTTTATGCAAAAACATATGTCTGTCTTTGCAAAGGACTGTAAGCAGATTACAATAAATCCTTTACTTTAATCGCCTGTGGTTTCAGAAACAGTTCATTTGAATGTCTGTAGGAACACCTGGATTTTGCGTCCTCCTAAATCCTGATCGTATGTGCTTCTGCCTACCTCCAAAATGCAGAAACCGGTTTTTGGTTTGGTTTTTTCCACCATGTTAGAGACCTGTGCTAGCCACATGTTAATTATACTCTTTGAGGACCAACTAGGTGCCTTGTTTCTATTAATATCTGGTCCATGAAAATACCCTGAACAAATTTAATAACAACTGTTAACGCTGTAGCAGCTGAACACTACACATACACATTGCCTCCTGTATCTTCACAACTACATGAAAGTTTGTTTAGTCTACATACTTAGGACTCCCGTGAGCAGACCAGACGCCCCATCCGACTCCCGATGTCTTCCCTGTGCTGCTTTCCCGCGTTCTCTCCCCCGAGAGTTCCTGGGCCCCGGCCCTGTTTCTCACGCTCCTCACAGACTGCTCCTTTGGATTCCGCTCATGAATACGAACCACAAAAGAGCAGTGAGCAATTATCATCTCACTTTAAAATTAGAAAACATTTCTTTCCCACAAGATAACATTCAAGCACAGTCATGCACAGCCTGACGACGGGGATACGTCTGAGAAATGCATCATTAGGCAGTGTCGCCTTTATGCGGCCACCACGGACACGCACGGAGTGCTCGCACACAGACCTACATGCTAGAGCCTGCTACCCACCTAAGCCCACTGCTCCTGGGCCACAAGCCTGCGCAGCGCATTACTGTGCTGAATACTGTAGGCAGTTGTAACACAATGCTACATATCTGTGTATCTGCATATAGAAAAGGTGCAGTAAAAATACGGTACAAAAGTTGAAAAAAATAATACACCATTTGGGCCACTCACCATGAATGGAGCTTGCAGAACTGGAAGCCACTCTAGGGGAGTCACAGTCGGCAGCGAGTGACTCCGAAGGTCTAGGTCATGACTGTGCGCTGCTGTAGACTCTTCGTCACCGTGCAGTTAGGCCACACTATGCTTATAAACTCAAACACAAGAGAAAATGGTGCAGTCAAGAGGCAACAGTGAACTCGAGAGGTCTGAGGCTGCTGCTGGTGTAATACAGCACACTGTTCTACAGCAAGCCTTCTCTCTCCTAAGAAGAAAGAGTACACTCAAAAATAATGATAAAAAGTATAGTATAGTAAATACACAAACCTGGAATATGCACATTTATTCTCAAGAACCATGCTCTGTACATAACTGCAAGTGCTTTACTTTTACACTGCTGATAGGTTTATGTAGAAGTACCAGCATCGCCACAAACAAGTGACTAATGCATTACACAACGTTACCATGGCTACGATGTCACTAGGTGGTAGGAATTTTTCAGCTCCTTCATAACGTCATGGCCCATCACCACTGACATGGTCTATCACTGACCAAAAGGTCATTATGTAGTGCGTGACTGTACTTTTTTAATCTGTCACTTAACTGGTGATCATTCAAACCATTTGCTTTCAGAAAGAGAAGACTACTTGAGAGCTCAACAAATTCAACTTCACTTATACACAAGAGCTATATTTCTGGGACACCTCATATGCCATTAACCACAGCACAGGATAAAATGTATGGCAAAGACTAGACTTGTATGTAGAAACTTGTTTGTAAAATATCTACGGATGAAGGTAATTTTATATCTTAAAATGTATGGAATTTGACCTATTAGGGAGCAGAGCTTTTCACGGAGAGCCCGCAATTGTCAACAAAAGCCATCCCAGGCCTTGAGCCCGCCAAAGCTAACGAGAGGCCACACCAGTTGTCACCCTTGGTTATAGTGGGTGCCGTCTGTGAACAGAGCAGGCTCAGTCTTAGGTCAAGGATGCCTATATTTCTAAGGGTACTCTCAGGCCCAGAGAACCCCATCTGCACGTCGAGGAATCAGCTAGGAACTAAGTCTAGCCACCAGACGGCCAACCACTGCAAGCTGAAGGAGCTGGAATGTGCATCATGATGTGTATGTATGTAGGGGTTGGTTTGCTCTTTCCTGTATACTGAATGACCCTCAGGCAAATAGCATCGTCCTTTTAAGTAAAAGTCAGCTCTAGCATACTTCTTGATAAACTGCAAGTGAGCACAGACTAAATGACTTGATTATAAGTATCTCTGAGACGTCATTTCAAGTCTTCCAATTGCCAGCGCATTTTTCTTGGAAATAAAACAGTGGCTTCCCAAACAACACTGGGTAAGAGAAGATTAAGATGTGATCTTACCAACCAGCATGCACCTTGGCAGTATCAAAAGCAAAGTGAACCATGGGGCAGAGGAGCAGGCGGTTACCTACAATATGCTCCCCCCCTCAAAACCCTTAGTGGTTTAAATCAACCATCGTTTATTATGGCTCATGAGCTTAAGTCAGCTGGGAGGGTTCTGTGGATCCGGCTCAAGCTGGGCTGAGTCAGGCTTGTTCACATATCTGTGGGCAGCCAGTGGCTACCTGGTCTAGGGCAGTTGTGTTCCACGTGGCCTCTCACCCTCCAGGGGGCTGCCCTGGGCACACCTTCACAGGAGAATCAAGGCTCTAGGGAAGACAGTGGAGCCGCCTAACAATTTTCAAGCCTCTGATGGCATCGAGTTTGCTCCTGTCCCATTGGCCAAAGCAAGGTCCAGTTTATGGTCAGGGAGGAGTGAAACTTGGGGTCAGCAAGTCAACCTCCCACTAGCAATTACCTAGGTATTTTCTTCATAGAATTTACATTGCCAGGAAAATGGTTTCTAAGTTGTCATGGTTGGAAGAACTCATTCGTTTAGATCTCTGTGCCGGGCTGTCTGGAGAGGGTCATGGCTCCTCAGGACTGGGTCAGACCATGTTCTTCCCACCCCGAGCTGCTACACCCTCTGAGGACGGAGCAACCCAGACACGAGCGCATGGCACGGAGCTGCCTAAAAGAATCCCATGCTTAGACTGCCCAAGTCCAAAGTGCAGGGCTCCTGCCTGGGCCAAAGGCAGAAGTATGCTTTCCAACCAAGCTCATCTTCCGATAGGAAAGGACTCGCCACGGTATTCTTCCAACCAGGAGACTGAAATACTTTGAGCCAGACACTAAAACATTGGGACAGTGTGCCAGCTTACCCATGTGGAGCAGCAATAAGTGACTGCCCAGTCCAGTCCAGGAAGAAGTGCTGACAAGCTTCTGAGAAGACACGTGCAGAGGTAGGACAGGTGAGCTGCTTGCGGATGCTCTCCTGGAATAGCATCCTTTGACAGGAGGGAGGAAAGGAAGTCACAGAAAACATCTGGCTGAGGAAGGCATCGCCAAGATGGCCTTGGGACGTGAGGGGAGAACCCGTGAGAAGGTGAGAAGGGGTCCAGCACTAAGGTGAATGGGGAACAAAGTCAAGGCCCAGGTGAAAGAGGCAAAAGGTGCCCTGGGGAAGGAGGGGGAAGGCCAAACATCACTGGGCAGAGGAAAAGGGCGAGGAATGGCCTTTGGGGGAGGGACACCGGAGAGAGGCATCAGGTGGGAGAAGCGGGGCACACTAATGCCCTCCGACACTGCGCCCTGCCGACTGCCCTCCCCCGCCGTCTCCAGTCACTGAACCACAGCTCCACCGTGGCCCCTCCAGGCAGGCGCTGGACACTCCTTCTCACTCGTTTCAGCCCCCAGGGCGGCTGGCACTGCTCTCTCCCCTTCGCAGAAGGAACTTGAAGCCCAAAGAGTTCGCGTAAACATACTCAAAGTCTCCGAGGCATTAAACAGAGGAAAAAAGGACCTCAGAACAGGCTGCTCTGAATGCAAAACATACTTTTAGCCACTGTATTAGCTTCTTAGAGCTGCTGTAACAAGGTACCACAAACTGCATTGACTTAAACAACAGAAAATTGTCTCACAGTTTTGGAGGCTGGAACTCTGAGCACCAAGACGTCAGCGGGGTGTGTTCCTTCGGGGGGCCAGGAGGAAAGGACCGGCCCCAGCATTCTCTCCTTGGCTCGTAGATGCCGTCTTCCCTCTGCGTGTATCTGTCTCGGTGTCTAAACGTCCTTTTTTTCATAAAGACGCCAGTTATTTGGATTAAGGCCCGATCATACTGCACACCTTAACTAATTACCTCTGCAATAATCCTATTATTAGGAATAAGGTCACACTCTGAAGTACAGGGGTTAGAACTCCATGGAGAAATTTTGGATGGAGTAAAGTTACAGTTCAACCCACAGAAGCCATTATCCCCTATGAGCTTTCAGCCACGAACTGGTGCAGCAAAAAGAGCCCCTGAACAGCCTACCAAACTCGCACTGAGCTGTGGGCTCCGGAGCGCCTCGTGAGGTGGGATCCTCTCCCCAGGCCCATTCCGTCGCTGTGAGGAACGAATGAGCTGCACACCCATCACCGGCACAGACAGTGCACTGCCTTCCCACCCGCACACTCACCTTTCGATGCAGGAAGGGGAGCAGCCCCCACGGCCTTTCGGCTCTGTGCTCGCCCCCGCGTCCCCGCTACAGGTGCAGAGACCAGCGGGGCAGAGGCTGGGGCCATGCCCGCAGATGCAGGCCCACAGCCCCACTGCACACAGGAAAACCTGCCTTCGAAGGCCCCGACCGCCCCCCCAACCCCAGTCATGCATCTTAAAGGAGCTCAGGCTGCAGACCCGTCTCAGCCGCTGCAGCTGGCGCTGGACCAGGGCAGGCTGAGGGGCCCGGGCAGGCTGAGGGGCCCGAGCCCTGAGGGAGGCGGGGCCCCTGCTCGGACAACCTGCAGGAGATGCCTGGGACCAGCCACACCCAGGCAGCAAGAACAGGAAGCAACACACCTCATTTCTCTTCTGGGGAAATGAAGGTGATGCACCAACGCAAGAGAACACCTTGTGATCCCGCTACTAAATTGACCTGAGTCAGGCCCTGGGGAGGCTCCCCACCCTGGAGACCCTGGCAAGCCGGCCACACTGTCCTGTTCATAGAGAAAACACCCCAGGTGCTCCGCCGTGCTTCACCAGGGAGCCTCAGGGAGGGCCCGCAGCTTCGGGGCTGTGGGAACCCTTGCAGCCAGTGCTGTTGCGGCTTCACCGCCACCACACTGCCATCCTCGAGAACACGGGTGCAAGGGACACTCAGAGTCCTAACAGCTCAGGGACCAGCGGTCCCATTAGCTGAGCCTGTTATGACGCCCCAGACATGCTACTTGCATTTGGTCATTTCAACCTAAACCTCAGCGAGCCCTTGCTGAGAGGCAGGGACAGAATCACGAAGTTGATGTTCCCCTCCTACATCTCCAAGCAGCTGGCACGGGCAGGAAACAACTCAGACGACAGGACACTGGGGGCTGTGCCCCCTGGCCCAGCTGGCCCACTGCGCAGGGCCGGCCGCCGGCACGTGGCTCCGGGCCCCTCGGCAGTCCCAACACACTCCACCGGGCCCGCAGGTCCGTGTGCTAAATGACGCCACCTCAGGCTGTCCTCATTTGTATGTGTGACGTGGACACTTTTCACCCGCCCTGTTGCTCTGTACGTACCTGACCCTACACTTGACACCCTCCATGGTCCAGGTGAGGCAACTTCAAATCTGATAACCAGCGAGCTCTGGAATCCAGTCATCGGGACCAAGAGGCAACAGACCTATTCTTCATGTGACACTCTTTGCAGAGAAGTGTGCCAGGCACTGCCTGTGGGGAAGAGAAACACACAAGCCCCAGCACAGACCCCTGGAAATGAGCTCCGTGTCCCAGGGAGCCCAGGTCAGGGACAAAGGGGCATCCCTGGTGCCGCCACGGGCAGGGCCACGGCCGAGGCTCCTCAGGGAGGGTCTGAGCGCCTGGCCTGCCACCCCAAAGCCCCTCCTAAGCCAGAAGCAGCAATTAGTGCTCAGGCCTATAGATACCAGAGGGGTGGGGACAGGGGGGTGGGTGCGGGGGTGAGAGGGGGTAGGGGGCTGAGGATGGGGACAGAGTCATCCTATGAGTCAGAGGGGCTGGCCTGCTGCTGCCACTCACACACGGAGCCCTGGGCAGCAGAGGCAGCCCTGCTCCAGGCCAGGGTCACGCAGGCCCTGGGGGCAGGGCCTGTTCGGGAGGCCGCAGGAGCCCGCCCGGACCTCACGCCGCCCCCCACACACGGCCACACGCAGACAAGCGAGGCACCTGCTAACAAACTCCACCTGTGAGCGTGTGCCCGCGACAGCGGAAAACGCATCTCCGTCCGTCGGCTGGCAAATCATGAAACGTCACAGAGGGAGTCATTCCACCATCTTCCCCACATTATGACACACATCGAGTAGCAAATTACATTTTATTTCATTTACAGAGGCCTTGGGGCAGAAAGGCGGTGATTGGGAAACAGCACGCAGGTGAGAAACACCAAGGAGAAGCCTGTTATAAATAGGATGGCGTTCTCGGAGGAGAGTGCGGCCGGCCCGGGGGTGGCCGTTTGGGGAAGAGCACCTCTGGGTTTAGACCAATTCGCTGCCCTGACCCCAGCGGTGGCCCCTCCACAGTGCGTCAGCCGGGGCCGGAGGCAAGCACCGCCATGCGTACTGTGACCGCCGCAGCAGCGGGCGGTGGGCAGACGTCCGGCAGCGGGGCCGCCGGAGGGGGAGGCCGTGCTGGCAGAAGGCCGCCCTCCCTCCCACTCTGTAGCCTGGGTAATTAGCGATCCCAGCCCCGAGGCTTGACAAATGCAAAGTCCACTCTGTTAATCCCGACGTTCTGCTCGCGCTCCACAGACCACACAGTTCTGCACGGGCTGTCCCCTCCCCGCCCACCTCTAGGAGTACGTCCCCTTCCCCACCCCCGGGGTGCCAAGCCGTGATCTGTAATTCTGTGTGTCCGGGTGGCTGTGGGTTCCGCCTGGGAGGGAGATGTTAGTTCGCTGCCCCCAGGGAGGTCCGTGGGTGCCAGGGTCCGTGGGGGCCCTCCCAGGCCAGGAGCTAGAGGAGCTTGACGTAATTCTGTGGAATCAGCCCCCTCTTGCCATTCAGAGTCCCTTCTAGCCAGCCAGGTTCCCTCGAGGTTTGTACTGAAAGGGAAGAGAAATCACTTTTTACCACCATGCCCCCGGTCCTCGCTCCCTGTGAATTCACTGTGTTGCTACGTATCTTAAAGGCTCAGCCGACGGAGAACAGGCCACAGCACGCCCAGCGCGGCTCCAAGGGCAGCTACCGGCTCCGCCGCAGATGCCTGCAGCCGCGCTGGAAGCCCTGCCTTCTGTGGCCTAGGAGGCTGCCTAGACACAGCAATCTCACGGGCATCCTTGAAGTTTAGGATGAAGGATGTGATGCACAGAGAGCTCGAGGACCTTGTCCAGAGTTACACAGAAAGTGGATGCCAAGATCTGATCTCAGACAAAACCGCTCCAGAGTTAACAATCCATAGCCACCTGCTATCAGCCCTTCTCTCCCCAAACACACCGAGACGCTGGTATCTGTGTGCGATCTGTGTATGTGCCTGTATATGTGCCTGTATATGTGTATATAGATATATGTGCATACGTGTGTATAAAAACACACATACACACACATACTTTTTTTAGAGCTCCCGCAAGTCACCTAAGGATGGCAGTGTCAGACACTATCACCCTTTTCCTGGCTGGCAGAACTGAGTTTCATGAGTACCTGACTCTCACTCCCATGTCTGCGGGCCCAGAGGGCGCTCCCTGTGCCCGGGGGCGGGGTGGGGGAGGCTCTGACTGGCCTGAGGCCTGGCCGGTAATAGGATCGGCGTCAGCATGTGACCCAGTTCTGGCTATCAAGATGGGAGGGTGGGTAAACTAGGGAAGAAGTTCTGGAAAACTTCTCACTCTTATTTAAAAAGAAAAAAAGGGGAACACAAGGTGGAGGCGCCCCTTCTGCTGGGGTTGAGCGTGGCCACAATGCCTGTGCAGTCGCCGTGACTCCATGGGACCAGCCAGCCGGCTGAGCCATCCGCCAGCTGAGAATGCTCCGGCGGAGGAGGAAATGCTGCGGCCTTGGAGAATGTGAATTAACCGAGCCCAGAAAACTGCACTTCCAGACTCACAACTGGGTGAGAACATCCATCTCCATGACTCATTAACCCACTGTGTCAGCTTTTGTTACTGCAGCAAAAAGCATCCTAATAGATACACCCTCTACCGGGATAAAAATCTCACAAACAGCACCATGCGAGGGATTTCAGAGGCTCCCAAACAAATCGAATCCCTCAATGCAAACATTTGCCATCATTTCTCAAATGGGCGGTTTCAATGCTGCCATCTCCGCGTTCTCTTCTGCCACATGGTGCGCCAACAAGTGACAGGCGTGGAATAGGGCAGTTATGTTACCGCACTCTCCGGGCAAAACTGCATGGCTACACATTCTGGTGCTGGAAGAATGGTCTCGCTTCTACTCCAAGAATAAAATTTCTCCACAGGGTATAATTCTGTCATATGTAGGGTTTTTTGTTGTTGTTTGTTTTCTGACACTACCAGGAGTCCCTGGGTCTCAAAAGCGCATGTCACACATACAGAGAAATCTCTTCTAAAAGAGACAACTTGTTTTCTGGAAGAAACAATCACCAGCAAATGCCTCATTACTGACAATACACCACTAGGCATTGTGTTGATATATTCCGTGTACTCCGAACATTCTGGCTAATCAACCATTCCAGCCCAAGGATCTAAGGTTCTGTTTCCCCAGAACTCCTCTGGGCAGCTCCACCCATGCATGACATCGCTGTTTCCACAGCAACCAATGAATTCCATCATGAGCCAGACCAGAGAAGAAGGAAATCAAGAAGGGGGGTGGAGGGGAGAGACATACACTCAACCAGAGAATTTGTGAAATATTAAGCTGGGCATAGTCCCTAAATGCTTGTGTATGAATATTAAACACAAAATCTGCATCCTTGTTTCAACGTGCAAAGTCAATACCCATATCTAAAGGTTCACACATCATTCAAATCAGCAAAATTCCTAGAGCACTGGAATAGGAGGAGGATCATAAAGCAAACTTTTTCTACAATAGCACTCTTTCTGTAACTCGGATTTGGCAAAACTGAAGCATTTGGGAGGCTTGGCTGGGGACTCCGGGAGAGGAAGCCAAAGGGTGCAAATCACAAATATTTCTCAACTCCAGCAGCACTAGTTTCTCTACATCAGGGGAAAGATGTTCTCAATGGAGACCCACAGGAGCTAAGAGGGCTGCACACTAACCGTGGTCAAGGAAGAAGCGAGATGCGGCCACCTCGGCATGGCCTGTGGGCACCAGGTCCCGGCAGCCGCACGGGCCCACCCTCGCCTGCCCAAACCACCAAGGGGCGGACTTCTGCTCCTGACAACGCCCCAACCAAGGACCGCCTGGCCTAGGTCACGGGCCTTCTGGGTTGGGGACAGGCCTCTCCTATCACAAAGCTCCCGCTAGCACTTACCGTCCTCAAAAATCGCTCCTATTTCGAAAGACAATTCGGAGCTGTGTTCTGCTTCGCACGGATACACCGCTCGAGCCTTCCGACTGGTGACGCTGAGGGGGACGGCGGAAGACACACGTTAACACGTGGAGGCACTGGGGGAGAGGGGCTTCCCCTTGCCGCCATCCCCCATGTCCCAGATCTCATTTCTCTCTCACTGATGGGACAACTCCCACAGAAGAAATCAAAAGGGAAGGGAGCATTAGGTAAAAGTACAGCATTTGATTTTCAAGTCAAGGATGGGTTTCAAATTCAAATCTTTCTTTGGGGAGCCTCCCTGAGCAGCGTTCACTGAACCTCTCCGCCTAACTCTCCTCTCTGCCTGGCAGCATGCCCTTCCCTAGCAGTCGGTGCCATCAGAACCTCAGGGCGTGTTCACTTCCTCAGCACTTCCCATTAGGAAAGGCACGTGTCTTAGACAGAAGACCCGGCAGTGAGAGACAGAGGCACGCACATACTAAGCGGCTTCAGCGATGCTCTGTGGACAGTGATCTGTTTAGACTGACAGTCGGCTTCCACGCCCTTCTGGAAAGGCGCTTGTTGCTCTTAACTTGGGTTTTCTTTATTTAGACCCCCTCGCTCCTGTCCCCCATAAGGCACAGCAGGCTCAGCACTTGCCTCAATGTCCTACGCATCCTGGTGGCTAGAGAGCATCCCGGGAAGCATGGGGATCCCACTGCAAGCCACGTGCAGACTGGCGCGGGGAAGTGCCCCCACCTCACCGGTGTGGGGAAGCCACTGAGGATAGAGGAGCTTCAGCCAGACCCCCAGGAGGTGGGGCTTGATCAAGGCTGGCCCCTCTGGACGCTGCGCAGCTGGCCCGCTAAGTGGTCGTGTCCACTGCTGTTTCCAGTGCCGAGTTAACTTCCCATTAAAACAAAGCATGTGCTTTCTATTTATGTATAAAAAGTTCTTCCTGAATGAGAGTGGCTTCAAAAGGGCACAATCAGCACCAAGAGGAGTAGTTTCAAGCAGGTGGCAGATACGGCCAATTTCTCCTAAGAACGTACTGGAACCGAGGCTCAGCACTGACACAAGGGTGTGTTGCCCAGGAGGCTGGCAGAGCCTGAGCCAGACTTCTCCAGCAAAGAACACAAGAGCCTGCTCAGGTGGGTGAGCCCCTTCCATGGGCTGCCACCGTGTGCCACGTTATATCCCAAACCATGTACCTTTCAGGTGGCTTGTCCGCTATGGTGGTTGGCAGAGAGAAAAGGCAAGGTGACAACTTGGGTGAAGAAGGCGTGAGAGCTGGGTTGCAGCCTGGCGTGGTCGGAGACTGCGGGTTAAGCCACTGGACCATCGACGATCGGGTCTGGCTTGAGCTAAGGGTCGAAGAACAGGATTTAATAATATAAAGGCCACAGAATGCTAACTATGTGACACCTCAATCCTAAATGACTAGGATGATGGCTCCCTTGTCTCCCTCGATGACCAGAAGAACAGAGTCCTCTCCACGGGCTCCTATATCCTCAAGAGCCACACCCCACACCAGTGACGCCTCAGGATACTTCTCCAGGTTAGCGGAGAAGGGCTAGTCTTATGTATGCAGCACCCTGTCACTTCACTGATTAGAGCACCAGTATCCAAGTGCGCAAAATAGCTGCTTGGACATCTGAGGCGTTCATGTTTCCTGTTTGTAAGGAAAGTCCAATGAATCTGCAGTCAACATCGTGACCTGTAGCTCCAAAAATTCAGCAAGCAGCCTCTGGATGGGTAAAGCCTTTCTGTCCAGTAATACACATGTAGCAACTCAGGAAAGGAAAAAAAATGCCCCTGCAACTCAATATTCCTCTAGAGGAGGAGACTCAAGTTTCAAGGCAAAAGCAACAAACAGCAAAAATCTTGGGTGACCTGAACATTCCCTGACATTTGCAAATTTTAAAAAATTAATGGAAAAGGTCAGTGAACAGACTCCTGGAGGGGCCTGTAAACATGAAGGGAGAGTTCAGTAAATACACATTGGCCTGAACTGCTTTATTCTTCAATTATCTCCAACCAGGGGCGTGCGCGCCCGGCGCTGAGGGTCTCTCGTTTCATCCCGCCACACTTCCAGCACAGACTATTCAGCGTCTGCTGCACTCGGAGGCTCTTCCCTCACACTCGCCCTTCTCGGCTCAAACCAGCTTCCCTGAGCAGCTGTCTGGCTGCCCTTCCACATTCCTGAGCCTCACCTTTGAGTCTTTCTTCTCTAGCAGAACACCACCCTCTGTCCATTTGTACTTCAAACAGCGCCCAGGCTGTGCCTGTGCCCACCTCCTCGTCATTAGCAAGAGACTCTTCCCCTTCTCACTGCTCCATGTCTGCCACCACCGTGGTTTCCTGGCTCAGCTCCAGCCCATTCCTCCAACCCCGCTGGCCCTAACAGCACACGCAGCCCCCTACGACCCCAGTCGACCCACCCAGCCAGCCTCCCCCAGAACCCGTGCGCTCCCCGTCCCCGCCCCAGCCTCCTGGGGCTCCCCTGCCCCGGAGGCTGCCCCTCTGCCTGCAGCTGTTTCCCTGAGTTTCATGCACAGGCTGCCTCGGTTTCTCCTCATCTCAGCCTCTCTCACTGCTCCGCCTGCTGGGATCTGTCCCCCGCTCAGCTCAGCTTCAGGCTGGCCTGCGTCCATACTTCTCCTTCGGCCTAGGCCACAGACCTTCCCTGGAGGCCTGTCACACCAGTAAATAGGAGGGCAGGGTGACATGTGTTGTCCTGTGAGGGTTTCAGCAAGGTTTTAGCCCTTTGTGTGGACCTCACACGGCCAGGAAGGGCGCTGAGCACATAGACTCTTCCACCAACAACCGAGCAACCAGTTCAGATGTTCTCCAACTGGAGCTGGATTTTATAAATCAGGTACCTGAAATATGACCCTATTGACTTGAGAGATATTTAGTACCTAGAAGGTTCCCCACCCTTTGATCAGAAAAAGGGGCAGGGGATGCGCTTTTAAAAAACACTAGTCTTTGAACAACTTATTTACAACCCCTCCATCCAGCTGTTCATTTGGAAGTCATGAAACGGAGCAAAGAAACCCATAAATCTCAAAGTGATCTGTCTCTCCAGCAGCCAACGTCCCTCCAATCTTTACTTGAAAGTGAACCTTAGAGGGTGTCTGACTAATCAGGAAGGGAGAGGAAGGGACGAGGGAGGGTCTGACCGAGAATTTAGGACCCCGTTAGCCCATCACCATTGTCTCCCCCAGCAATGGTTCGCAGTGCGTGGCGCGTGGCGGGCAGCGGGCGCCGGTGGAAGATGGGCTGTCCCGGCACCCCCGCCGGCTCCTTCCGGCCGTGAAGAGTCAGGCGAGGGGAGGACAGCCCGCCGTTGTGCCAGGGGAGGACAGCCTTGGGATGAAGATGAAGTAACCATGTGGCTGTGTTTATAAGGCTCTTTAAAAATACAGATCATGAATTTTAAAGCTATTACCTACTTAATCCTCACATCTTCCTTTAAAATAAAAAGTGCTTTTGTTTTCCCATAAAGGGAGGATACCTCTTTGGGGAAGTGAGAGAACTGTCAGGGTGGCAGCTGCAGAAGGTGAGGGCCTGCGTCTGCCGGGGCTTCCCCCACCGGGCGCGGGGGGCAGAGCCCAGGATCCGCGGCCCCTCCCCAGGGCCAAGCTCTCAACCTCCGCCTTTGTTTTCCGCGGTCTTTTTCTTGTCCTTCAACATCTCAGCGTGTTGCATCATCCAGCACTACCCAACCAGTTCATCCGGAGAGCCTGTCAGACTTCCTACTTAGACTTAAATTTCTGCGTTTGAGTTCCTGGGTTTTCCCCACAATATCTCAGAAGCCTCGGCCGGTACTTCTCTGGGTTTCAGAATCCCGCGTGGCCACAAACACTGTTGAGTTGAAGTATTCATAAGAGGGAGCGAAACACAAGTCTGGGAGTGGTCTCTGAATGAGGCATAAGAAGTCACATGGAGAGTCCACGTCCTATGAGAAAGGAGAGCCACGGAGCAAAACAGAGTTTGGGAAACAGAACCGAGTAGCTGCTTGGATACCAGAAATTTTTAAGGCTTTTCCACCGGAAAGGAATGGGGTGAGGCGGAAGCCGGTTAAATAAGTACATTCAAGACCTAAAAATGAATTCTTATCTTCAGCCAGTAAAGGTTGGATGACGGTATATTTCATTGGTGTCTCCCAAAAACAAACTGTCCGTATTTTTTGAAGCCAAACAATTATAAACATGAGCCTCTTTGTATAAACCATCTCCTACCTTCCAGAATTTGGATAGGTTTTTTGTTTATTGTGTTTTTTCTTTGCATGTATGTGCATATGCATGTTAATAAGTATCAAAAATTTTTAACAAATTCTTTAAAATATAATACTTGTATTTTCTGAAAAAGCAATAGAGGGAAAATATTACTTTTACTAGAGAGTTATGATATTACCTTTATTCCTCTTCTTTGATTTAAAGTGTTTCAGAGGAATACTAGGTATTTTGGGAATGGTAGCCCATAGCAAAGATCTAATGGTTTTTCTCAGCCTGGGCCCTAGGAGAGAATTAAGCCCTAAGGCATGCGCAATGAATGGGCATCTCTCCCACGCATCTACTATGTGCTGGGAGACAATCTCCAGCATATATTATAAGCAGAGGGACTGGCTGCCTTTGTTCTAGATTATCTTTTCAAGGATGTTTGCAGAGCAAGAAGCCTGGAAGACACAGGCTGTGGCTTCCCCTGGAGCAAAGGGTGGGTTTTACTGCCCATCATAAAAGCTCCGGGCTTCCTACACTCTGGGTTTCTCTCCCACTGCACTCCCTCTGGAGGCGGAGACTGGCCCAAGGGCATCCCTAGGGAACTGGGACTGGGAAGCGACCCTCCGCTAGTCCCGTGATCAGGAGGGCCCTCTGGCTCTGACCAGGAGTCCCCCATCCTCCACCAGCATCCATGAAACCACGACAGGCAAGTAAGGGAGCCACAGGCAGAGTAAAACCTCAGGCTTCACACCTCCTGACGTTAACACCGTGGAAGGACTGATGAAATACTCTGGTCACTTTTGTGCTCTGTGGTCAGAAGGGAATCCTGGCTAAGACAGTCTTTGGGTTGAAGATCAAAAACAACAGCAACAAGAGTGGAAAAGGCTCGCTGCCTGCTAGAATGGACTGAAATGCTTTCCGCTTCCTCTCCTACCACTTCCCAAACCTAAACATTTTTCCTAAAAGTCCACTTCCTTCCTTCTTCCTGCTGCCGTTTTAACTCAGGAGTTTTGGTGCGTAAAGTTGGCGTGATCACAAACCACCCATTTTATTCAATGACGACCTGCTGACCAATTACGGAAAAGCACCTAAGAGCTTCGTGCTTCCTGAAAGCTAAGCTGTGGTTTACGAAAATGGAGACAGAAGTCAGCTCTTCCTGAAAAGCTCAGAAACCGTATTTCCCCAAACAAACATAAATTCAAGAGAAACACTAATATCCGTTTGCTTGCTGTCCTCCCAATTTCATACTCTAAAGGGAAAGAATCTTCTCCCACAGCCAAAGCCCTCCCCACCTCAGTGCCGGGAAGCCAACCTCACCACCTTCCTTTAAAGGGAAACATTTCCTTCTCAGAGACAGAGGCGGCTGGACAAGAGAGTTTCACTAAAAACACACAAAAAACTCATGCCACTAACTCAGGAACTCATCCTTGAAACCAAGCATCCCATCCACGTTCACTGCGGTGTTATTTACAGTCGCCAAGGTAGGGAAGTGGCCCAGGTGTCCATCAGGAGATGAGCGGATAAAACAACAATGGGATGTACACACAGTGGAATAGTACTCAGCCGTAAAAAAGAAATTGTTACCGTTTGTAAGAGTATGGATGGGCCTGAAGAACATTATGCTAAGTGAAAGAAGCCAGTCAGAGAAAGACAAATACCATATAATTTCATTCATATGCAGAATGTAATTAACAAACTGAACTAACAAGCAAAACAGAGACAAATCCATGGCAAAGAGGCAGGGTAAGGGGGTGGAGGGATTGAGCAAAAAGGAAAAAGGACTCATGGACGTGGACAACAGTGTGGTGATGGCTTGCGGGGGGGTAGTTTGAAAGAGACTAAATGGTAATGGAAATAAAAATACAATGAAAAAAAAGGAAAAGGGGAAAAAAAGTACTTATATTGAAAGTCTACCTAGCCATTCCTGAGGCAGCAGGGAAGGCTTCTGTGCTTGTGCAGGCTGGCGGGGGCGGGGACGCTCGCCAGGGAGCAGAAGAGCCATTTCTGAAAGGGAGGAGAGAATTCTCTTCTAAAGAAGCATCAAGCATCTTGCTATGGAAAAACAGGTCTGTATTTCAGGGAGAGACCCTACAGCTTTTGGGTTGGGGAGGAATAAACGCTCAAACCCGTGAAGTCTGGACAGTAGCTGTGTATGTGCAAACTTGACAGAGTTTATGTTTCTAAAATGTAAAAATTAGCAGTAATGCTGCTTCTGATTCAGATTGTGACCCAATCGTCTCCAATACCAGACTCTACACTCCATGCATATTAAAAACGTTTTGGCAGCAAAAAAAGCACACACATTTCAGAAATGGGGGAGGGAGGCTAGTGTCTTCACTGTTAAAATTTGACAACAGCTGCAGAGTCCCCAGGGAGCTCCTGCACCGAACACACATTTCTTGCATAGCACAGACGGGTCAGGCTCTGGGCAGCACTCGCGAGACGGACGCCCGGTTCCAGGCTCCTGGAGCACCGAGCGTAATTTAAAATGCAGAGGATGCAGAACAGGGAGAATCCATGCCAGGAAAAGAGACGACTGCTTCTCTGAAGTGATTACATCCTCCAAACACCAAGATATTTGACGGCGGTTATATGGTATCGGGATCAAATCAGAAGTTTGTGCTGGAAAGAAAGACTTTAAAACCTCATTTGCAAGGTCTCCGAGCAGAAGCTAGCACATTAGTGAAATGATCTTTCATTCCAGCCTGAGAAACGCACAGCATAAGTCTAGAACAGCTGTCCTGGGCAAAAGTGTTTGAAAATGTTAATAAAGACAGAAGGAAATATTGTAGATCTGTATATTATGGGAAATCTCTGTTCAAATAAATGCCACAGTTATTCCTTAAGTGCCAGAGAGGGAGGATTCCACAGGCAGCGCGTTGTTGGTTCCTAATGAGCAGACTGAGGGGACCACGGCGGAGAGAAGCAAACAGCCTTGACTAGGAAGTCGCCATAATCCGCAGCAGGGGGCCAGGAAGTTGCTCACGGGAGGGATCCAAACAGACCTTGTCTGCTCATCGTTCAGGGTCCGAGAACTCCCTGCCAGACCCCTTGCTAGGCCTTGGGGACCCCCAGGGAACGAGGACATCTGTCCTCCATGAGCAAAGTCAAGTGCGTGAAGAAGGACAAAGTGATGCTCGCCATGCAACGTGGCCTGCATCATGCACAGCGTTGCCCTACGGCCCTCAGGAGAAGGGAGGAGGAAGCACCCAGGAAGGCTCTCCAGAGGAGGCCACGTCCGCCCTAAGCGGAGGCTGCCATCCATCATCAACATCACCATCGCCTCCCTGCACCCGGGCTCCTGCCGGGCACAACTGCGCAGCCCACACCAAGCGCAGCGCCACTCCCAGCTGCGCTGCTAGTCCCCAGTACACGTAAGAAGACCGAATCAGAGAAAGCTAAAGTGACTTCCTCAAGGTCCATCGGCCCTGAACCCTGTTTTGATCAGACTGCACAGAGCTCTCAGCCTCCAGTCCTCCTGAGCAACTGGACCAGAACACAAGGCGGAGAGTGGAGAGTGCTGGGAGTCAGAGGTGCTCGGGGGCAGGGCCACACACTCAAGGCAAGGGTGGGCTGCAGAAGGAGTTTAATCCCAGGAACCCCAAGTACACGAAGCACCGCCCCTCTACAGAGAGACCAAGGCTCCGGAGCCAGCTCTGGCTGTGCGCCCAGGTCCCAGGCTCCCTAAGCTTGTTCCTCGTTCTGTTCATAAATAATAAGGGGGACGCTTCTCCCAAGCTAGAGCTGTGGCCAGGCCTGATTTCAGAGTGCCTCTCGGAGATCAGTGCATGGCTGGCACTCCCGGTCTTGGCCGAGGGTCCACGACAGAAACCTAGGGGAGTCACACACATGCTGGGGTCAGTTCCCTTCACTACGATGCAGGTAGCCATGAACAGGCTGGTGGCCGGGAGACTGAAAGGATGCGAGAGGGCAAAGCACCGGCAGGACCAGGAGCGCGATCGGCATGTGGCAAGCGAAGCCCTGTCACCGGTATGAGGTGTTTCGGAGTCAGAGTGCGCCTCTCCGGTTTCTCGTACATCATCAATCACAAATCATTTTCTTGACCAAAAAACAGCAAATAATCCATATCAAAGGGGGGAATACAGATATTGAGGAGAAGTCACCATTTAAAAAAAAAAAAAAGTTGCTAAAATGCAATGCTGTGGCATTCTAGATTGGATCCCGGGACAAAAGGACATGAGTCAAAAACGAGTGAAATCTGAGTGAAGTCTGTAAGTTAGCAGCACTGTACGGAGAGAAACTTCTCATTTTAAACCAAAGGTCCACGGTGCTCTGTGAGATGTTAGTGGCAAGGGAAGCTGGGCGAAAGGTTTATGGGAGATCTCTCACACTATCTTCGTAACTCTTCTGTAAATCTCAAACTATTTCAGAATGAACCTTTTATTTTAACCAATGGGTTGTAAAAAGAAGAACCCCAAATAAACATTTTAACCATTGAAACACCAGCGTTTTTTTTGAAACGATGATCATAAGCATAAAAAAATCTTCTGGCTGGTTCAATGACAAAATTCCTGAAGGTCACTTTTAAAAAACCACCCCCTGCACTGCCCATCTTGAGAAATGGCAATTAACCACGCTTCTCAAACCTGACTTCTAAGGAGGATGGGCTCCTCCAGCTAGGCTCGTTTCGTTCACAGACCAGATCGAGGTCGGCAAATTTTTCCTGTCAAGGGTCAGGCAGGAAACATTCTAAGGTCTGCAGACCCCACAGGAGGCCTCATGGAAAACACTCATTCTGCCATCATTGCGCCTCAAAAAGCAGCCATAGACAAAATGCGAGTAACGGGGTGGCTGCGATCCACCAACACTTCACTTATAAAAACAGGCAGCAGGGGCCACAGGCGGCTGACCCCTGGATTCCAAGGGCCAGCTGAGAATCCGCTGGCAGTGGGAAGTTGGGAGGGACGGGGATGGGGATGGCTGAAGCCAGCGCTCCTGGGCTTGCGAAGCCCAGGCTCCGCCGCCCCGCTCCACCCTCACAGGCCTGGAGGCACGGCTCCCGCACCGGCCCGGGCGGCCTGCATGCGCCCAGCGCTCCCCTGCGGCAGCCGCTCTCCTTGCCCACCGCGCAGGGTCGCCTCCCAGGCCACAGGAGGCAGCTGGTCCCACAAGCCAGCATGTAAAAGCAGTCACTGGTCACCCTTAAGAAAAAAATGTCTTTTACAGGAGGGGGATAGACAGACAGAGGGGGGCACCGCAGGAAACCAGTTGAACACAGAGAAGACAGAGCCTTTTGAGAAGAACATGGCCACACAGAGCACTCAGTCTTGAGCCCATGGGATGTTCAGGCTCCTGGGTGAGGTCCCTCCCTCATAGGAAAGGACGCCGCCATCCAGCCAGCCTATACCTGAGAAAGGGCACTCCTAGGGTGATTGTTTTCCTAGGTTTTTCTATTAAAAAAAACTGTCTTAGAATCACATCTACCCGATCTCTCACTCAGAACGCCCCATGAATTCCATCGGTCTTCCTGCCAGACAGTCCCTGTAGAATCAGGCAGGAGGGCTGAACAGGGAAGGACTGCGGCTCCATTTCAGAAGGTGACGGGGTTTGGAGGTCTCTGCATTGTGGTCCTACAGGACAACCGACAGGAATGCTCCCACCAGCTCCGTTCTCGTGTGGGGAAGAGCAGCCATCCAACATGAGGGCCGAACCCACAAAATGGGCTGCAGGTCGGAAGGGGCACACTGTCCCCCGGGTAAGAGAAACCCTCCAGTTTCTTACCAAACTGTTCCATGGGTTACCCGTTGTGACAGGTGAGCCACCCACACTGCTCAGAATACACAGAGTTGGCACGGCCCCCGTGGGAACCCCAGGCCTCAGACAGGCAATATTCCAGAGGTCCTGCTCACAGAGGTTTTGACGAAACAGATTCTCACACAGAGAGGCTAGGAGAGGAGCCCCAGGCTGAGTGCTCCCGGAACACCTAGAGCAACTTCTGGAAACAATACAACTTCGGGCCAACATCTAAGGCCTCTGCAGGACTAGAGAGGTATTTCCCTGAGCTGTGAGGGAGGAGATTATGTAATGGATGAACCCAGAAGCCTGGTTAGGTTAGACCAAGAATATCAAGTTAGGTTCTCAGAGGGAAGGGAATAGCAAGCAGGCGGCCACCCAGAGCTCCCTGAGGAACAGAGACGGCTTTTATTACATGTGGTTCCTTGAAGCCTCACAACAACCCGGAGGGGTGGATGTTGTTGTGCCCCTTTTACAGATAACCTTGCTAAGCCTTGGTTTGCTTAAATAACATATAGAAGCCCAGAGGCTTTAAGAAGCAAGAAGAGGCTGCAAAGCCCAGCCTGCCTGACTCTCAAATCAGTGCTTTTCCACTCTAGACTGTCTTCCAACAGGCAGAGAGCTCGCCAGGGCCCAGCCTGCATTTCGATACGGTGGCAGAGACAGCCAATCCTTGCCCAGCAAATGATGAATTACAACAACAAAAAACAACGAAACTAAAAAGAAAAACAAGCCTAGTGAGAAAATAAATTTTTGAGTCATAAGCAGAAGGAAAGCTACTATAAAATTCAGACGTGTCTCTTTATTTTGGAAAGTCGACTTTTCATTATGGGGCTTTAATGAACATTCTGGCTTGAAAACAAAACCTCCACATTTCAGACCCTGCAGTTACAGCCCAGCAAAGGAAGATGTGAATTAGGCCACATGTAAGTGCCAAGTACACAATAAAAATACCAAAAACACCCTAGCAAGACACAAGGGACGTGCATGGAAAGATGTGAGCACACAAGGCAGTAAGTATGAAATGATTTCTATACACAGTCAAAGAGAGGAGTCAAGGAAATACAGGGGAAAAACGCTGCACCCTAAAGAAATGAACGCGAACAGACACTTGTGACTCATGGCCAAGTGTGCGGGCCCTCCGACCGGCTTCAAGGGTTCACTGAGCTCGAAGGAGACAACTGGGTATCACATTACTCAGAGAAGATCAGGGCTGCGGCCCTGCCACCCAGTGTCGTATTTCCCAGTCTCTCACTCAGCTCCATGGCGGGGAAGACACCCTCATCCCCAAATCTCAGCCAAAGGTGCTGGATGATGAATGCGCAGCATGAGATTCGAGTGTTTATCCCCCGGAGGTAATGATATACCACAGCCTCATGACTGAACGGAGGGTCAGTGCGCCCTCTTCAAAACAGGGCAATGACCAGCTGACAGCCGGTTAGCTTCCTGGGTCTCAGAATTGGCAGAAACCTGTCATTTGAACAATGTTCCCATATGCAACCAATTTCAATCCCTACGATAAAACAAGTCTAAGGGAACCATGATCACTGGGACAAAGACAACAAACTCCACCTCTGTCCCTTACTAGTCCTGTGGCCTGGGGCATCTTCCCTACCCTCTTTGTGCCTCAGTTTCCCTCTCTTTAAAAATATATATCTAACCCACTGGTTTAATGTGAGAATATGAAATATCAGTTATAAAGGAGCTAAAACAAACTCTGGTGCCCACCAATAATTAATGCTCCATGGTCTTTGATCCTGAGAAACGCAAGAGGGTAACTATTGAGTCAAGCCTTCTCTGCAGCCTCTAACCACCAGACACTGCTGAAGCAAAAGCTTCTGCCCCTTATAGGTGCGCAGCCCCCAACAGGAAGTCCAGAAAAGGGCTAACCTCTAAGCAGAATTCACAAGGCTGCTGTAGGCTCACACACTTCTCCAGCTCATTTGTCCCTATTCTTCCTCATACTTGAGCCATCTTAGACCTCAAACTTTCTGAGCCCACCAGAGACTTTGCCACTCATTCAGGTATGGGAGAGGGAACTGGCTTCCAAATCATTCTTCACAGTACCCAGCACCAGACAATATGTCCTGCCAAATGAAGGCACTAGGCTCTACTAGAGATCTCAGTCAGTGGAACCCACGCATTCTGTAACTGGGGCCAATCTGCAACCTTATCAGGCCCTGATCTCCCTATTAGCCAATAAAGACCCTGGAAGGGCCTAGGATTGGCAGTTCATTCCTTTGGGTTAAGTATCACCCTCTCCTGAGCCCTTTTAAAATCTGCACAGCTTTCCTCCCCTTGGTACAAAAGCAAAATGTGCTCACTTAGTCAAGTTAGCAATAAAGCAGATGTGCAAAAAAAATTTGTAACATAAATTCTCTATTTTCTCTTCAAACAATAATCATAACAAAAGAGGTAAAAATATAAGCCACCACCTTAGAGGGTGAATGGACTCCCCCAGTCCCCACAAGGGTTGGGAGCAGTTGGGTGAAGGAGGGATGGGGTTGGTACCCTCCCCCTCCCGGAGTGATAGAAGGGAGGGTAAAGGGAAAGAAAAAAAAGGAGGTGAATACAAAGTATGCCTGTGACTGCTACCATCTAATTTCTAGGTGTCAGCCAAATTTCCACAAGTGTGTTAAATATGCGAGATGATTTTTCTCATCTTTAGACAAATCATTCATGGCACGCCGTGGTATACTGAGCCACAAATCAAACTGAAGGGGTACTTCTGGCAAAAATTCATCGACTTCCTAAAAAACAATCATGCAAGCAATAGGCAAGTAATTTTAAGTGCCATTGTTGTCTATGGGAAACCTCTCTTGGTTTGCCCAACTTAAAGGAAGCAAGTTCTTCCTTTCATGGACAAGAATAAATATGGTTTACCAGCAAGCACACACACAGTCTAGAGGTGACATGCACAAGGCTGTGAAGGAGAATGGGATTTTGAGCAACTAACAGCAAGTCTGGGGAGGCAGATATCTCTGCCGCGTAACAGCACCTTGGAGCACCACCTGAGAGAGATGTGTCGGGTACCCTGACATTAGGGTAAACCAAGTCAGGTAAGACAGCAGGATCTAGCAGCCAGAGCGCAGGCTGAGTTGCGCCTCAGGGTGCGCACACTCCACGCTACAAAGGGCTCTTCTAAGAAGCCCCCCATCTTTCTGTGCCTGAAGAGGAGGCCTTCCTTTCCATGTGAAATCTGTAGAGGAAGCCTGTAGCAATGCCTGCTACTTCTTACAAGAGATTTTCTTTTGTAGCAGGGAACTTAAAAGGATTACTTGTCAAGGACCTGCTCCTTCACTTACAATTGAAGAAAACCTGTTTAGAGAAAACTACTTTATTGGGGGAAAAAAATGACTTTGGAACATTTGAAATACCTTGACCTATGATGTAATGTCCTCCGAGGAGACTGAGCTGGCAATTCTTCACTGGTAATGAAGTCACCTATCACCTCACTGAGTGTCCAGGTGAGTAATAGCCCCAGACTGATTGACTGCAATGAATCATACCCACAAGTCATAAACATCAGCAGAAACTCCAGAAATCCAATTCTGCTGCATTGTTTTCTACCTGTCAGAGGCTACAGCTGCACGTACACACTGCCCGCGGGGCAGACCCTCAGCTGCTGTAGGTTTTCCTCAGCAGGTTCGCCCTCCGGTGGCTGCGGTCACGGCGTTTCCGTGCAACAGAGCTCCCGGGCTCCCAGGCGTGGTCACGTACATTCGGACCCCATCTTTCAGGACTCAAGACGAGGCAGGTGGAGGTTTTGGGACAGAGTCATCCCCGTGGGTTAAAACCAGGCAGCCTTGGCACTGCCTCCTTTTTGAAGCGCTGTGTAGTGTTTTAAGGACCCCACAGCCATGCTGGTTTTATTAAAAGGGCTCTTCTCCAGCATTTTCTCAGGTCCAACTCTATTCCATACTGTAAAGCTGGTATGCAGAGATGATAGAGTTAAAAAAACAACTACACACTCAATGAAAACTAAATTTATAAAAACTAAGAAAACAAAGAAAAATCCTATACAGAGGAAATGGTGACACTAATTCAGTGCAACTCCTGGAGGAAGAGTTTTTAATGTTTAGAAAAAAAGTAAGACAGATCAGAAACTAAACACAGTTGCCTAAAAGGCACTCGGTGAGATACAGAGAGAAGTGCGATTTCCAAAAGGAAAGTTTTTTTAATAAACACATAATAATTAAGATGGGATATAAAATGTTTATTCATAATCAAGGCCGTATTATAAGACCCAGTTCCTATCTGTAAGAATTTTAAGATCTATCTCAGCATGAGAGAGGGAAAGATTAGGCCATGTTAGGGACTGAATATGTGTGCCTCCGCCGAATTTCCAGGTTGAACCCCTACCCTCAACCACACGACGGTATGAGGGAGGCAGGGCCTTTGGGAAGCGATCAGGATTAGATGAGGTCATGAGAGCAGAATCCTCATGAATGGGTCAGTGTCCTGGTAAGAGTCACAGAGCCAGCAGTCTGCACACGGGAACGGGGCTCGCACCAGACAGGCAGTCCGCCCTCCACAACTGTGGGAAATAAACTTCTGTTGTTTATAAGCCCCTCAACCAAAGTATTTTTGTTACAGCAGCCTGAATTGACTAAGATAGATAGGCAGGCAGGCAGAATGAGATTTGCTAGAGATATACAGATACACACACACACACATAACTATCACGTAACACTAAAAGGTAAATACGAACTGGTACTAGCAGGCAATAGTTTCCTGATGTCAAGTGTTGGGGACAGACAGAGAAAGGCCGGATCTGGAATCACCCTGTAGACTAGAGGACTAGAGGAAGCTTCCTGAAGGTGAAATGAAACTCGACCCTAAAAGCAGGTCAGATTTAGCTTCAGGACAAAAAAAGAAGGGAGCCATTTCAGGCAGAGGGAACCCAAGTCTGTGTGCGGCACACAAGGGCTGCTGGACGAAAACACACCACCATCCTAGAACAGTTTAGAGGAAAAAAGTAAGATGAGATGTCACTTATCCTAGTTACACTCCTCAGAAAAGCTGTTTACAATCAACAAGATGCCGAGAACCACGGGGCTGTGAGGGACAGCTGTCTGCCTCAGGGCTGGCTGAGCGTCGCCTGGGATCAGGTTGGAAATGCAGGTTTTCAGGCTCCTCCTGAAACCTAAGATTCCCCCTGGGGTGGGGCCTAGCAACGTGGGCTTAACAAGCCCCCCACGTGATCCCGATATGAGCTCAAGTTCAAGCACTCCTGACTTAATGGTAAACTGGACTGCAACGTGCTTTTCAGGTAAATCTTTTAAGAAATATGCACACAGACTGATGGTTGCCAGAGGGTAGTGGGGTTGGGGGTGCTGGGTGAAGAAGGCAAGGGGTTAAGATGTAGAAAACTAGTAGTTACAAAACAGCCATGGGGATGTAAAGCACAGTACAGGGAATACAGTCAATAACACTGTGATCACTGTATGGGGCCGGGGGGTACGGGCAACATCGGGGGGAGGGAGGGGAACACTTTCTAAGGTGTGTGATTGTCTAACCATTCTGCTATACACCTGAAACTAATCGAAAATAATATTGAATGTAAACTGTGATTTAAATAAATTGATAAATAAATAAGATATACAAGAAACAATCTATATACTTAAGCGAAAAATGGATCTATTTTATGTAAGGCACAGAAAAAATTCAAGTTCATGATTTCCAGGCTTCCTTCAACTACTTAACCCCCCACCCCACCCCTTTTTGGCCTCTCTTCTCTCAATGTTGGAATACTTCCCACGATATTTTAAAATTTGTATGAATGGGAAGCTGGGGAATTCACTCCTCATTTGATTTATGACCAACATATCAAGCTCTTCATGTTTCAGGCACGGGCATGCTATGAACTGAGCACTGGCGCTATCATGGCGCACAGTGTCACTTTTCTCCAGAACTGCACGGAAAACACATGACTGACTAAACTGGTCTCCATGACCATGAGAAGTGCTGACTGAAAGAGATAATTAAGAGATCTGATTTTTGCTTTAAACATACATACAAGTACACCAAACTCCACCAGGAGTGCTCAGGATTACAGATGCTAGGTTCCCCGGTACTCACTGCCACTGTTGCTGGGATTACTAAAGAGAAAGAGCATATTCATTCCAGAAAAAAGAACCGCAAACAAGGCCAGCATGTCTGAGTATATGTACATTAAATCTCCAGTACACAGTCTTCAGCAGATACAAATACATATAGGACCATCTTGGAAAAAAATCTCATCTGCAGACTATGATTCCCTATTTTGCATTTCACTTTGATTTTTGGTTACATTTTCAATGTCTTCCCATCGCCCCCAAATTTTAGCATACCAAATTTCTCCCAGCCTCCTTTAATACTTAATAAGTTCATAATGATTTCATGTGACTCCAGCAGTAACTATAAAAAGGCATGTAATGTGAAGAAGACTTTTCAATTCCATTTAAAGCCCCAAGAATGTCCAGCTAGGGTCAAATGACATCATTACCCACAAATTTATTTCAAGCAACTTTTATATTTTTTAAATGTAACTTTAAACACAGGACACCCAGACTCTCTCAGGTTGAATTATAAAAGGAATCTTGGGTGCCATTTGATTGACTAATCAAGTAATGCCATGTAATTATCAGTGGGATTCTTTTTGTTCTTTCTGAGCTTCTGTTTGAAATTTGAGGCTCTTTGATGTCCCTCAACACCACCAGTCCACAATTTACTCCACAGCCTGGTCAGCACAGGAAGACAGACCAGACCCTCTTGCAGTCAACAGGTCCATGGAATTTTGTTTGTATTGGTGTTAGTTGTGCTAATACACCTGAGCTGATCTGTACGTGCCCAGCACTAAACCAAACGGAGAAGATAAAATCAGATATTTCATCCATCAACTGTCAATTATGCAGGGTGCTATGGAGGAAATCGATTTCCTCCATAGCCCTCAAAAATTTATACAACTGAAATATCATTCTAGAGATGGTTTCAACAGTCCATTGGTCACAATGCATGCATTCTCGTGTCTCTACAAGTTTGCAGAACCAGGGAGAAAACATCCTGAGCAGGACAAGAACAGAGTTCCTTTGGGCAACTCTAACCTGGCACGAAGTCACCTTGAAACAGACTGGAAATAGCACCCATCTACCCCTTCCATGCTGGGAACACAAGGCTACTCAGGAAAGGCCTTTTTTATGGATCTTTCTCTCTCTGGCAGCCCCACTGATTAGAGAACAGAGATCTTTAGATCTAAGAGCTTCAGTGCCCACTGGCCATGGGAGCTTCTGAATGAAGCTCACAGCCCTCGTCCCCTCAACACTACACAGAAGCCCAGGGGAACTTACACAGTGGACACCCAGTCCCCGTCGGCGACAAGGTGGTTTTTCTCTGGTCCAGGAAGCCCGTGGACGGCTGAAGTTGTGGGAGATGAGGAGGAAAGTGAGTCTTGGCTGCTGGGAGTTGTGTCCTCCTTAGGAGGGTGGGGACTGTCACCTAGGGAGGGGAAAAAGTAAGGCATCAATTTCCAGACAGAAACTCAGTGGAGAAGAAAGAAACTTCACTAATAATTATACATCATCTGATTCATCAATCAAATTATATCCAAAATTACATTTACAAGTCAGCTTATGAGTATCTGCGGGGTCTCTCTTTAAAGACTTTGTTGTGTTTTTTTAAAAATCAAATATGTTTAAAATATATCATAGATAATACACAGTGAGGAGTGTTTTCCCCCAGGGGGGAAAAAATACACTAATATAAATTAGATCAAAGGGAAGACGAAAGCCTTAATGGCGGCCACAATGACTTCCTGTCTGGAAGAAGCACTGTTATCAATTACAACAATAACCTCACAAACAATTCCAAGCCACACACCAGCACTGCAGGGTCCAACCTTTCTCTTTCTAGTTACCTGACAGCTTTTTAAGCCATTCAATCATCACTTGGCACTTCAGAAATTAAAAAGCTCTAAGGGACCTTGTCTTCTGGGCTGGATTACAATGGAATAGCCCAACTTATTAAAATCCCAGATGGAGAGAAACTTCCATTTCCCTGTGAATATTAGGGAGGACATTATACAAGAATCAGGCCCCTGCAGTGACTCCAGAGGATGATTTTAAACCAAAACTAAAAGGCATTCCTTCCCTGGGTTGCACGAGTTGTTCCTTCACACGGACCGTTTCATGAAATAGGTTTAGTGTCCTGTGTTTGCATTACAATGGAAAATGGCAGAAGAAGGCAGAGAGAGCCCTCACCCCCCACCCCCGAAGCAGCTGTTCCCCTCCACTGTCTTCTTGCCACCCCAGTACCCCAGCTACTACTGCAGACGCACCTGAACTGCACCCATCACGGCCTGGACCCCCGCAGCCAGGCTGACACCCCCACTCAGTATTGACTGTTCGGTGCCTTGCAAAGGCCGTGATGATCCATGAAGATGGCGCTGATCTGGCGTTGGTTTTATAGGTGATGGGTCACAATCAACAGTTGGCCAACAAAGTGCAACATGAAAGCAGATCATGCGTAACGCGGGAGTCCACACCCCCAGGCACAAATAGCTCCTAGCTGATTAAACCTCTTATTTTTCCTCAGGCCTATGTCCTAGAAACACCCTAGGCCTGAATGCCAGGAACAGCAACGAACTTACTCTCAAGAAAACATCTTAGACAGATTTCAAATCTACTAATCATACAGCACAAGAGAAATTCTGGGCTCTGATTAAGCTAGCTCCCAAGATGCTAATCTTGAAAATTGACTGTATGAAATAACTCTTATTTAACTCTGACCCAGTGTACAACTAAGGCTGAGAAAGAGGATCTTAGAAATGGAAATCTAGAGAAAGCGAAGTCAGGGCAGTAGGGCTTCAAGATGGTGGCGAGAGCAGGCGGGTGGAGGAATTCTTTATGGGGCAGTGACGGGGGGACACCTGGACAGCCCTGTGCGGCAGACGAAGCGTGCTGCCAGGCGGGCGGGCGGGCAGGTGCGCGAGACGGTGGGGCACATGAGGGACGTGAGCTCTGGGGGCAGGTATTCTCTCCCTGGTCTCAGCCTCTCCATGAAGCCTCGCTCCGTCCCCACTCCCAAATGCACAATACGGTCGAAGATATGGTATCATTCCTCTTTCAGTCAAGTTGCTTTTTCTACGGCCTTTCACTACAAAGGTGTTTAGCTAATCAGAGTCATTCGGCCCCAAATAGAAGGGCCAGCTGTCTGACCAATGAACTGAAACCCAATAACAGAACAGGATGACTTCCTTTTGACTTAGTTTTGCTCTGGGATAAAGTCCACTTGGAAACAAAGGCTACTTCTTCCCTTGTTCCCCGGGCAGCTCGGGTCCACCCAGCTCTTTTCTGCAAATGAGCCCAAGAACAAGGGGCTGGCCTTTGTCAGGACCCTCCCTGGGGTCCCTCCGTCACCGTGAGCAAGGGCTCCCTTCGAAATTAAGAACACATGACGTGTGAGCCCAGCACGGGGTCTCGAGTAAACCCTGAACGTGTACCCACACGACCACTGCCAATTCAGGGCTTGGCTAGAAGGAGCAAAACATGACCAGCTCTGAGGCAGACCGGGTAACCTTAACAGCGAGCCAGACGTGCGAGCCTCCCTGGCCTCGGAGGCTGGCTGCTGGCCTTCCGCTCTCTTGGGCCCCATTCCCTGGCCGCAGGGCAGGACATAGCAAAAGCAGCAGATGAGCGTCTGTCTGGGGCCAGCTTAGGCCCCGACGCCCTCCTCCAAGGGGAAACCTGCCAGTGAGAAGCAACTGTGGGGAACTGGGGAGCAGAGGCCGAAGGTTACTTTCAAGAGACACCTGAACGGCTTTTACAGCCAGATACCCCAGCTCATCAACACTGTCTGCAGTCTCATGCCCCAGCAGCCTGACACAACGCAAACCATCATTATTCAGCACGCCAAATCGCTTTCTATTAGGAGAATCTCTCTCTTCCTCCTGCCAAACAGTGGCGATCCGACCCCTCGAGTGAAATCAATGCTGGCAGGAGGACTATGTGTATAGAACCTAATCACACATGGCGATGCATCACCTTGCTTTCCACAGGCACAGAATTCCTTTCACCTCCACGACTCAGGAATGAGCTTGTCTGCCTGAGAATCACTGCCTCCAAGGAGACACTGACATCAGGCGCATGAACGCTAAGTATGTACACACATGCCTGAAACATGAGTTCACCAAAATCAAACCACAGCTTTTTACCTACCATGAATATAATACGATTTCACAGAAACAAAAATTCCATGTTCAATGATTTCTGGAATGGAGATTTTTTGACTCCTCTGAAACTAACTTGTACTTGAGAATGAAAGTCAGATGCTCTCATCGTTTCTCACATTCCACCCGAGCGCCACACACCTTCCTTCCCAAGCTGTTACCCTTGAACAGGCTTCCACAACACAGGCGGGTCACCTGGATGCAACCAGGTTGTTCCAGGCAAGTGAGCCAAACTGGTGCCGAAGAGCTCTTGTTATGAACAGACTGCAAGATAAGAAACTCATTGGAACTACCACCACCTAGAAAATGACTTCCTCACAACATCCAGCTTAATTCCCACTGCCTCCAGCAAAGCCCCTGCCAACCACATCCCCTGCCGCCTCCCTCGCCTTTCTCACAATTGCAAGCAGAAACCAAGTTCGCCTTTCACTGCCATCTCATAGCTCCGTAACCTGGTTTTAGTGCCCCATTTCTGGTATGCCTTTCTTGAGGATGGAGACCATGTCCCTGGGTTAGTGATCCTTAAAGGACACACGGCCGTGCCTGGCAAACCAGGAGTCCTCAGGAACTCACTGCCACGCGAAACAGCATGAACACAAAGCCTCTGCCTGTAGGAACTAGGGAGTGAAAAGGCCTACAGACCTCTGAGTGTTGTGACAAAACCTGCTCACAGCTTCCAGTCATCCTCCTCTCCCCTTTCAAGCAATACCACTCTCTAATTTCCTATATCCGATCCATAAGCACCTATGCACTGAGTTTCTACTTATGTACAAGTCACACCACGGATGCTGAGGTATAAAGGTGAAGAATCAGTCCCTAGCCAAAGTTGCAGAAGAGTCAGATAAAGACAAACAGGCAGAGGGTGATACACGCTGTAATGTGACTGTACCAAGCAGCTCTGAGACCCAGAGAATGGAATTTCCTAACCTGCCAGTGGTGGGCGGAAGCCATGGGAGTCAGGCAACAGGGAGAAGAAGAAATTGTCGCCAAACTTTTGAGCCAAGAACCCCTCGTAGAGAAAATATCCAGACCGAAAGCCTAGAAATAAGAATGTGGCAGTTTTCAGAGCTACGAGTAGTTGGATTTGCCTAGAGAAAAGGATCCAAGGCAGAAAGCAGGAATATGAAGAGGGTAAAGAGCTTGGAATGTACCAAGGGATGTGAATTTGCTCTACAGGCACTGGGAAGGTACTGCAGAGCTTAGGCAGGTTAGAAAATGATCCAGAGAACGGAGTCAAGAGGTATTCAGGCAGGGCAGTCATTGGAACTTTGTGAATAAAGTGAAGGAGAAGGGGGACCCTCAAATTCTTGGCTTAGGGGCCTGGGTGGATGGTAGAATTATTAAATGGAATAGGGAATTCAAAAAACCAGGAAAAGTGGGGTGTGAGAGATAATAGCCCCAGTTGTAGATATCTTGGGCCTGAGGTTTCAATAAAAATTCCAGGTGAGGATATCTAGAGGACAGTTAGTTACACAACCTCAAAGCTCAGGAAAGAGCTCTAGGAGAGTTTTACTGATTTGCGAGTCATGTAGATAGAGCTGAAGTCATTGCACTGGACGGAGAGAACAAAGAAGAAAATGTAGAAATGTGTAAGAGAACCTTGGAGGAACTTCGGATGCAAGGAGCAGGCTTCTACTCAAAGCGGTACGGGTGGTGGTGGGCAAGGTGGGGGGTTGTGGTGGTGATAGTTATTATTTTAAATACAGGAAAGTACTATTTTACAAATATTTAAGATTCCCCCATGGATAGAGATTCTCATAAAAATTGGACAAAAAAAGCATTCAAGAGGGCCTGCCTTTCCCGACAGCTACTGATTGCACCGTTTAGTCTGATTTCTTTATGACCCTGAGCATATGGAAGGAAAGAAGGAAAGGAGGAGGGAGGGAAGGGGGAGGAGGAAAGGAGGAAGGGAGGGAGGGTGGAATCAACCATCTATTAGCTGACCTGGAGTCTATCAAACGTCACAGGCATGCGCGGCCGACGGGAAGACAACTGCGGCCTGCTACGGCGGTTCCACCGGCACACGCACGCTGCTCCTGTCAGGTCAGACTATCACAGGAGCGTCTAAGTGTCAAACAGCTCATCACTAGGATCAAAGAAAGATTTACTGAGAGCCAAGTACCGACATTTACAACACAGAAACATTTATACAAGAAAAGGCAGTCCTCCTTCCACATGTGCCCCACAACAAAAACGTGATAAAATAACGTTTTAAAAATAAATAAAAAGATGTCACTGTACTCAAAAATGGTTACACGTCTCTGTGAAAAAGAGACAGAAAGGGAACAGCGGTTCAGAAGGCAGGGGAATGCAAGCCAAAGGCCTCCTGGCTCTGGGATCCAAAAGAACCAGCAAGACCATTAAATCCTTTGGTATCTTTGTACAATAAACCTATAATACACCTGGGGTGGGGACAGGGAGGGAGCTAAAACCAGGCTCTCCGTGTGAAAGTAGGGGGCTGGGAGACGCTCGCCACACCAAATGGAGGTCAAAAATCTATGATCAAGTTCCCCACTCGTCTGGGGATCTGGGTGTGACATGTGCACCCCTTCATCCACAGAGTGAGACATATACGCAGGAATGCAAAGGCCTGGCTCTGAACCAATGCACCTAGGTGAGCCTGGTGGAGGAGGCAAGAGCCAGAAAGGACGCGGAAAGAGGAAGGAAGAGGAGCCGCCTCCGACTCATCGAGACCACGTTTACATACACGTTACCCTCTTCCCGGTGCGCTTGTAAACCACGAATCTAAGACAGAGAGAACACTAACCCAGTCAGAAAATGCAACAAATAAATCAGAGATTTGAAATATGGAGAATAGAAGTGAAACTGCCAACATCCAGGTCCCAGAAGATAAAAGAAATTGAGAGGAAAAAATATGAAGACATAATGACCAATTCATCAAAACTAAAGAACCTTCAAAGATCTCAATCCAAAGGACTCAGAGTGCCAAACAGGGGAATAAAGAAAATACTGCTTTAAGATACATTATTGCAGAATTTAATACTATCAAATACAAAAAAAATTCCTGACAGAGCAGATCACATTAAAAAAAAAACCAGACTGACACCAGAGCTCTCAACAGCAGCATCACTGAATGCACAACAGTACTGAAGTACCATTTTTAAAGCATTAAAGAATTTTGAGCATAGAATTATATATTCACACTGCCATTCAAATGTGAGGTCATAAAAAACATTATTATACATAAATTATCCACGGTTTGCACCCAAAGTACTATATTAATAACACTCAATTTTTTAAGTATTTAAATAAAAGCAGTACAAGATATTCAACAAACTTGATAATGTCTATTGTTATCTTTTAAAACTCGAGGGCAAAAGAAAAGATAAAAACATAACCAAAGCGATCCAGAATGAAAATTCTAGAAAATAGCAACATGGTGAGGGTGGGCAGCCCAGAGGGAGATGAGAGTCAATTAAATCATTTGTCTTATTAGGGTGAATAAAGAAATACAAGTAATTTAGTTTAAGAAAACAAAAGATAAATTATAAGTCCCAAAATAAGGGAAAACTTAGAAACAAAAAAAAGAACATATATCATTGGAAACAGAAGAACATTTACTTTTTTTTCCCCAAGAAAAAGCAAGAAAGAAAAACATGTAACAAAATTCATTAAATAAAAACTATAAAATGACAGAAATCCTAACATAGTAGTAATTACGATATATATATATAAAGGGAGTCAACTCACCAGTTAAAAAAATCAGTGACTCTCCAAATGCATATTTTAAATCCAACAACAGGTTAACTACAAGGAACATACTTAAACAAAAAGAGATTGAAAAGTAAAAAAGTAAATAAATATACTAGACAAATACAAACCAAAGAAAGACAATGATCTTAATAATCTGAAGGGACTAGACAAAGAACATGTATGAATGACCCATGGACATGGACAACAGAGTTGGAATTGACTGGGTAGAGGGGGGTAGAAGGGGGTAACGGGAGAAAAACTGAGACAACTGTAATAGAATAAACATGATTTAAAAATTAAAAAATAAAAAATAATCTGAATGAGAGACAAAGAGTCATCTTATAGTGATAAAAAGACAAGATGATCAAACAAGAAGAAAAGTATTTAAATGATACTGCCTCAAGGAAAAATAGAACCACAAGGAAAAACAGAAAAATCAATAATTGTGATTGGAGATTTTAACATACTTCTCTCTGATACTGTTATTGGGTAGGAAAAAAAGAGAGATCTGTAATCAATAATACAAAGCTGACCTATTTTATACACACAGACACATACTTAATGCATAAAATATTTATGAAGGAAAACTAAAGTCTTATAAAAATTCCAAAGACTAAATAGAACGCATACCAGACCAAATATTCTCAGGCCAAAATCACAAAATGCTTAGAATTTTAAAACTTTACTGAAATATATTTGATGTCTTTTTAAATTTTAGTTTACTCACTCAACAGGGATTACTTCAATGCTATAATTAATATACACAGGCTATTGCATAAAGTGAAAAGCTATTACTCATAACTATTATTTTTATTATCTACTTGTATGTAAGGCTTTCTGGGGAAAAATAATCTCCCAAATCACAGTGGACATTGGTGAAAAACTGTGGTTTAATATACAAAAATTCACCCTAAATACAGATAAATAAATCTCAAAGCTAAATAATCTATTTTACTTTGAGGGTAGCTTCAACAAAAACCAGGTGGGCTCCACCCTGACTGGTGTGGCTTAGTTGTTTGGGCATCACCGTGCATAGTGAAAGACTGATGGATCAATTCCCCCATGTGAGAGGCACACACGAGAGGCACGCAATTAATGTTTCTCTCACATCAATGTGTCTCTCCCTCTCTTTTTCCCTCCCTTCCCCTGTCTCAAATAAATGAATGAATGAATGAATGAATGAATGAATGAATAAACAAACAAATAAATAAATATCAGGTGGGCTTTTAGCAGTGCAGAGTAAACAGAACTGCTCTGATTAACTGCACCCTACCCTCCTCTCCCCTTGTGCCTGGATTCAGTCTCCTGTCATTCTTCATTTTCTGTCTTTTACATTGGACAGCCAATAATAACCCATAATGTCTTGCTTAGAGTAATTCAACGTCTTTGCCCAAATGGTGTGTCTGCTCTAATGATGCTCTATCCAAGGGAGACTAGAGCACCAAAAAGTCAGGCTTAACTGCCTGAAGCTGAAGAGAGCTCAGGAGGTGAGGAAGAGAAAGGATACGCTCAAGGATAAGCGTCCGCTGGGTACAAGTCTCAGTAGTCGACAAACTAACGGCTCTGGGATGACGTGGACAGGAAGAGGCTTAGAATGGGGAGGGAATTACAAAACACTGCAGCTGGAGGAAAGTTATATTTGTTTGTTTTGCTGGCTTATGTAAGCCTATTCAAAACATAACCTCTGAATTAAGCAGGAAATATTCATGTTGCCCTCGTTTCCACCACCATGTGGCAAATATTATGACATCAATAAAATCTCCTTCAAACCATAGTCGTCTTTGCTCCAAATGTTACCGAGGACATAGGGTGCACAGAAAAGGAGGGGAGTGTGTAGTATCAAGAACAGTACTCCCAAACTCACATCATATATATTCTGACATATTTTGCTAAAATAAAGCCTGAGTTGTTATATTTTACTACGTCAAACTAGTTCCTAATGCTACACTGACTAGTATAAATTACAGGAAGCCAACACTTGTTTCCCCTGCCCTCAGCTCAAAATGTCGTTGAACTTGACATTGTAAATAAAACCTAAATCTGAACAACTAATATGGAAGTGTTGTGTAAAAAATTAAGCTAAACCTACCTAAGAGCTGGTTAAAAGCTTCAGTTATATGAAATGGTAGAAAGCAAGCACGTCTCCATGGATTTTCATAAAGCCAACATGATAGCTAGGATGAGGCCAACAATGGAATTTAATGGATGATGAAGCTCAAAAGATGTAGTTATTCATTCTTTAATGACCAGCTGCATCGGAACAGTAGCACGCACTAAGCAGTGCTGATTGTTGAAATGTGATTAATATAGGTCAAAGTGACTTGACCTAGTGACTTGACTCATGAGAGATGAGATATCATAGACCTGTCATACTAGCTCAGAACAACAACTTATCTAGAATGGAATTCCACTTTTAACAAGGACAGCCACAGACACTCTAGTTGTGCATGGCCTCACCTTTCCTACCCAAGTCTTACAAGTATCATCTACTCACTTCCAAATCACCATAGTCAGTGAAGCATTCAGGAGTTCTGACCAGCTTGTAAAGGAGGTTGACTTCCAGAACAGCTACTGCTCACCACTGCTCCAAAGCTGGGGGGAAGGGGGGTGGATCACAGTTTTGTCCAGTATTTTGTTTTTGCATCTTGCCTTTAGCACTAGCATTCCCATAATTATTAACCTACAGACACCAGGGTGGCCAAGTAACCAACCTTACTGCAAGACTGAGGAAGATGGGGAATGGCCACACCCAAACATCATAGAAGAACAGTGTGCCTTGCCTCGTGGCATTATCTACGATGGTTTTGTCCAAGTAGGCTACTCCTTGGTCACTGAAGAAAAGTGAACAGGCTTGTTTCTACACAACCTGCCCAGATGCTCAGCTGAGTGAGAATCTTGTGGAGCTCCATGACCTTCTCTAACAGGAAGCTGCAGTATAAAAACAGTATGGCCAGTACAGAGCAGAGCAAGAGCAGCATGGCTGAGCAAAGGCATGGTCAAGTCCAAAACCCAGGGGACCCTCACCAGCCAAAGAAAATCCAGCACTCCCTTCACATCTTCCTACAATATATGCTAGTCAACTTGAACTAAAATGATTGCAATAACTTGCTTTAAGAGGCACTATCCGTGGTGCCGTTACACAAGTAAGATCTATAGAAAGAAAAAGTCCTAAGTAAGACAAAAAAAGTGAGTTTCTTTCTTAAACTAAGCAGAATAATGAAGATAGGTTAGGGAACTCAAAGTTTGACTTGAAAATTGAACTTTTAGAATTGCTAATGTAATTGCTTGTATCTTTCTTTAAAAAGCAAACCCCAGCCTACCACTCAAAGAGAATTCTTTACTGTCCTTAAAGTAAGTGGTAAATAATTACTATTAAAAAAAGAGAAAAACAGTCTAGACTCTTTGATCAGAAAACCTTCCCTAAGTTTTACACTAGGGGAAAGGAGGTGGGGGTAAGAAATTAACCCTGCCAACTGCCCATTAAGGAAAGAAAGCTAATTGTGTTTCTCAGCAGTGGGAGGTGCACTGGGAGACAAGTTCTAATTGCCGAGCAGAAGGAAAGGCTTCTAAAGTCCCACTTACCCCAATTCTCAGTTCCACTGCAAGTGAAATCAACGCCATGCTGGGCAGAGGGCAAGATGTCCCAGTTCCTCTCATTCCATCGTGCACTCATCAAACAAGACTGACCATAAGGAAGCTAAGCGATATGCAGATCTATGGCAGTCAGTTGCTAGATGAGAATAATTCAGCCAGGTAATACAAGGCCTCCAGCTGAAATCGTGAGTATGAAAGGGAAACAGGACTCTCAGAGGAATGGTCTCCCACCCCCAATAGCAAGAGCACAAAAACAGAACTACACGCAGATATGCATCCCCCCACCAAAAAAAAAAAAACAAAAACCCAAATAAGAGAAAAGGCAACACCTGAACCATAAATTAAAATGCCGCATTAGGGCAAGAAAAGGTGCAGTGAAATGCCATAAAATTATACAGCAGATTTTATTTTCTGTTGTCCAAAGATTTAAAAACTTAAGCATAACGCTTGCCCAAAAAAGCTACCAGACAGCTAGGATTGTCAAAAGAGTATGCTAAGAAAAGCTGATGAGGGATTCAGCTGTGTTATAATCTTATGACATAAAACACAGGCTCCGTTAGAACGTCAGAGCAGCAGCTAATAGGCATTAGGTTACAATGCCAGGAACCACCTCTCCAACTTGCAAAGGTCAATGGAAGTCAGTAGCAATTCAATTATAAAATGAATAAGACCAGTTCAGTTGCAATGTCAATAGAAGTCAAAGCAAATTGCTCTACTCTATAAAGCAGAGCGCATTTTTATATCATAATCACAGACCTGAGGCATTATTTACAGACTGAGATTTCTGCCTACATAAACAAACAAAAAATATAACCACCATATACTATTATGCTTAGGAACCAAAAAGTAATCAGATACTGTCTTCCATAAACTTCTGAGGAAGGCTGACACCGTGACAGCTCAGGAAATTTAGGGCAGGGTGCTCGGAACACAAACCCCAGCCCAGGAGAGACAACGAGGGCTGTTGGACTCCGCGCTCTCTACACTTCCTCTTCCCCCACCAGTCTACGCACACAGAGAATGTTAATTACTATCAATCCCCAGATTAAGACGCCAGCAACCAATAAGACTATTTATTATGCAGGACAGAAATAATCAAAAATAAAAGACTAAGTCTCACTTTCTATAATGTTAAGCCCTCTACTTCATATATCAAGCCTTCAAGAAAATATAAGCGAAAATTCTGGAGTATTTACTACCTATTGGGTGGTGTACAGCCATTAACTCATTTGTTCTCAGCAAAAACCACATAAAATTTTCTTGCCCCAAATGCATGAGGCTTAAAGGAGAATTAGCCAAGATCATAAAAGATAGCAAGAAGTGACAAAGATTTAAATCCAGGTTAGTTTGAATCCAAATTTAACCACAATTGACCATTCAATAAAATTCTTTGCTGCTTAAGTATTTCCAGTGATAAAGGTCCCCAAAATGCTAGGACAATATGATTCTGAGAAAGCAGCCCAGGCAGAAAGTGAAAGATATTATCAAATCTAACAGGAAACCACCAAGCAGCAAGTGCTACCCATTCTCAATGTGGTGCCAATCAAGTCTCCCCAGGTCAACTCATGCTTCAGGGGGGTCCATATCCTTTTACCAGAGCTCTGCTTCATTCTTCCTCCTTCAAAATCTGAAAGCTACACTCCACACACCAAGCACCGAGCACAGCTTGCATCAGCATTAAGCTGAAATTTCATAACTTAAATCCTATATATATGTGTGTGTGTATGCCTTTATCTGCATGTATATGCACATGTATGTATAACAAGGAATACTCTGTAGGAGAAAGAGATATGTAGAAGAAGAAAATCATCACAATCCCAACCCCTAAGGAAAACTATTGTCATGACTGATTAGTATTCTTCCAAATTTATTTGTAAGCTTACACATCTATTGACATTTTCCTTTAGAAGTGAGATTACACAGAAAACTCTGTTTTATAACTTGATTTATTCATTTGAAGGGGGGGGAGAGAGACTGACAGACAGGCAGACATCGATTTGCTGTACCGCTTATTCAAGCATTCGTTGGTTGATTCTTGTATGTGCCCTGATCCGGGACTGAAACCGCAACCTTGGTGTAGCGGGACAATGCCCTAACCAACTGAGCGACCCGGCCAGGACACACACAAAATTTTTTAATGAAAAGACAGAATCATTCTTAAAATTTTTTAAAATAATACATCAATACATTGATTGAAATGCACAGAATCCCTCTGACTTCACTGCGGCACTTGCATCCAGCCTCATGAGGGTGGTCAGGCACCCAGACTCGGGACCAGACTGCTGGGATCCAAGCCCGGCCTTGTCACTAACCAGCTGTGAGACTGGGTGAGTCGCTGACCCTCTCTGTGCCTCGGTTGCCTGACCTATAAAATAGGGTTAATAATATGCCTATGGAATTGTTCTGATTACCTAACTTTAACACATATTGCTGAAAACAATACCTGGCCTGTAATATGCGGTATGTAATTTCACTATTATTACCCTCCAAATTTTGTGACCTCTTTTTACATTTACTTAAAAATTTAAGAAAAAGAGTATATCTCTAAAATAACGACGATAATCAATAGTCAGAGAGTTAAGGAATCATTAGTTCTAGTCTTACCTAAAGAGAAAAATTAAATCATGACCATAACTACATTTCAAGCTCAAAAAATCATGCTGCTGATTTTAAAGAATATTAGTACATGCAAAACTGAAGCCCAATAATTCATTTTAATAGGCTGGAAGATTTTTTTGCCTCCAAGGGTGACGCTGGACTCCCAAATATGGCCCAGAAGGCACACGGGGTGCCCTTCAAAGCAGAATGAGCACCCAGAGCCACACTGCAAAGTTGCTACCCAGAGCTCATCAAAGGCAACCCAGACACAAGTAGTTAACAAGAGTATCCTCCACAGTCGCTCAATCTCACATCTGTTCTTTTTCTTCCATAGCTGGTAAGGATTCAGTGGGTAAAAATTAACTGGCCACAAATTTGTTTTGTTATATTAATTGCCAACAGCACCCTTATTTCCTGGTAATTTGCATCACGGTCCATAGGAATTTTCTGAGTGATAGAAGTCACTTGGAATTGGCCACGCTGAGATAACACCTTCTCCTGCAAGATTTCTGCTCATCTTCCCAGCTACCCAAGAAAACGTTCAAATCAGTCACTCCTGACAGCCTTAAAAATTCTATTTCATTCAGGATAAACAATACTTCGGTTGGTTTGAAAAGATGTTTCTTAGACAGCCTGGCTACCTCCTACGCTGTAAGAGTTTCAAAGAGGGCTATAAAGAGAGTGACAGCTGCTTGAATTCAGAACTAGAAATTAAAATAAAAGCTATTAGAAGTGAAGAAAAAAAACCCACACCACAGGGAGACAAGCTTTAAAGAATTTTTCTCCCTTCTATAAATTCTAGTTACCTGCCATGAACTTATTTTCATCATAGAAGCAGCTATGCATTTTTAAAGGCGTTAAATACGCTTTTTTTCTCCTCCAGAGAAAGGGGAACATGTTCATCCCACACCGAAGCCAAGTTAAGATCATACAGGAAGTCATATAAGAAGTTGCCTGGCGCTTTGTCATTAACATTAGGAGGGGCTGATGTTCTGGAAGGTTTCTGGGGAAACGGTAGTGCAGGGGAGGTAGCTTGCATGATGTATGGGGGCACACCACAACTCAATTGCAGCTCTGAAATTTCTGACTGCCTTTTCCAACCCATTGATCTGAACATTGTAAAATTGAGTTAAGAAATAATCTGTCTACATGTGCTGTCACTGATTCAAACCCGGTCTTAAACTTCACTTCACAACACAGTTATTCCGTGTCAAGGAATCATAACATTGCAAGAGGCCTTGGCCCTCAGAAAGTTATTACCCAAAGCCCGCCTATGAGGTGTCATGGAAAAAAAAATGATAAGACTTGGAAGAAGATTACTAAGCTTAAAACAAAGATAAGGTCATGCCTGGTTACTTGGACCGATTATACTTCTGTGTCAAACTGATGAGATATGTCTGTCTACAAGAAACATCAATAGCTCTAGCAGGTGTCACTAAAAATCCATGTCAACAATTGGTTTTAAAGTGGTTCTTCTCACACCTAAGCATCCTGATAACATTTGGGGGAGGACAGGGTAGTTACAATTCACTTACAAAAACATGTTTTCATACAGGCAATTTCTAAAGATACTCCCTTGGGAACTGAGAGCAGGGTACCCGCCTGCCAAGACTTCAGCTATCCATCCTTGACTTCTACGGAAATAAGCGTGTTCTAGTGCAGTGTTTGCTTCCGCCCATTATAATGGACCCATGAATCAATGTGAGGGGTGGTAGGAGAAAAAGGACCTCTGCGTTGCTCATGGTATGAGACTTTTCTTTCTTCAAAGACGACATAACACTTTAGTAATTATATACTATTTCTCTTTCCACTGACTTTCCATAGGTACTATTTATACCAATATATTTTACACTATTTCTTTTGCTGTTGTCGCGGTTTAGTTTTTATTTCATAATCATAAACTTAACTCTGCAATCCAGCTAGACTTGGAAGGGGTAAGGAAAATATGGAACCCAATGAACTGCAGCAAGAGCATGAAGACTATGGAACATTCCATGCAGATGGGGGTGGAGGGGTGCTCTCCTGAGCTACAGCGGAAATGGTCTGGTGGTTGAAATAAAGCACAAGTCAAAATTATGAGAGTTGTCCGCAGTCAACCATGGTGACCTTCTTGCTGGTCTTGCCATTGCTGGACCCACAGCGCTCCATGGCTGCCACAACACCCATGCCGTCTTTCTCCTGGCCGAACTCCACATGCTTGCCGTCCAGCCACTGAGTCTTGGCAGTACAGATGGGAAACTGGGAACCATCTGTGTTGGGTCCAGCATTTGCCATGGACAAAATGCCAGGACTCATACGCTTCAGAATGGTATTCTCATCATTAAATTTCTCCCCATAAATGGACTTGCCGCCATTGTGGTGTGTGAAGTCACCACCCTGGCACATCAATCCTGGAATCATTCTGTGAAAGCAGAAACCTTTATAACCAAATCCTCTCTCCACTGTGCTCAGAGCATGAAAGTTTTCTGCTGTCTTTGGAACTCTGTCTGCAAACAGCTCAGAGGAGACGTGGCCCAAGGGCTCGCCATGGGCAGTGATGTTGAAGAACACGGTGGGGTTGACCAAGGCTGGGTGTGGGAAGATCTGAGGCAGCAACAGCACCTGCAAGGCCTACACTATTTCTACTAAACCTATTTTCCAAAGCAGTTCTATCAAGTACGTATTGAAGACACTAACAAAATGAGAAACTGCCTTCCTTAGATGGAAAGATGGTCTCAATAGTTTTTAAAACCATCAGGGCAAAAACTAAGACATAAACACAAGCACAGATTTACCCATGAGCCTAAAGTGTGGCTCATGACATCCGTTTTGATCACCTGCCTTCATCCTCCATATCCAGTCGACTAAGAAGTTTCAACAACTTGCTTTAACTTCTCTCCCAGGTACCCATTTTATTTTCTACTTCTGGTGCTCCTGGTTCATGCCAACATCAGTGTAAGCCTACATTACTTAACCAGCCTTTGACCATGGCCTTCCTGATTCCTACAGACAGTTTTGTCCTCTGATTTTAGAGACTGATCCATACCAGCACGTGTCCCTCCTTAGAAGGAAAATGGTCATGCTCCATTGCATATCCATCTCACCATCAACGGCTGTATTTTCACATTTTTCCTTATCATAATATCCACCCTTTTCATAATATCCACCGTCACTGCAGGACTACAATGACACATGCTCAAAAAAACATGCTATGCTGAGCACAACGGAGATACAGGTGGGAAAGTGCCAACCCAATGGTACCCAAATAAGACCTGCTCTAAAACAGCATTAAGTCCTGCCAGTTGGCTTGCAAGATGATTTTGTTTTCAACTTGCTGTAAGTCATATTTTTATGTTGCCTAAATAAACACTCTATCATGTATAAAAAAAGATAAGCACAAAGTATATAATTACTCAAGAAGATACAAATAAAAACTAGTCCCATGACTGTCTAGTTTTGTTTAAAATTAGAGCTAGAATAAAGGAAGAAAGGGAGAGCTTACTCAAATTTCAGATGATAATATTCTTTCACTCCCCAAAACTTCTTTTAAATTTTTTTTCTGCCTTGAATAAAAAAAAATAACAATGAATAAATCTCATTTAGCCTCATGAACTTTCCTTGTATTGGGGGGAATTACAACAAACACAATAGTCTCTCATTACACAGAAGTAGTAAGGACATAAATTTGGAGCAAGCAGGAGAAAACAAAAATACAACATACACTAAAATTTTTTAGATTGTTTCACTGCTAGTTCTACAGAAATAAAAACACAAAAAGATAACGTGAAAATGAAATGAAAGCAAATCTTTGATTTTTCATCTATTCTTAGCACTTGGAAGCCTACCTTGTATTTTGCTATTTCACAATTGACTTAGCTGAATCTACTCAGCTTTGAAGTATTTGAGGTTATTCAATGCTATGTCAAAATGAACAATATGGCTTATACAAAATAATGAAAGACAATAATTTCAATAAATATTTAGCAGCTGCTTATTTAAAGCAATCTGGCTAGATACTATACCCATTTTAGTTCATAATAATCATCAATAAAGATATATAAGGTAACTAGAATTGTTAAGTCTTTTGGTAAATTTAATATCAATATTAAGTTTAATACCATTTAATCACACATCACAAAGAAAAATAATGAGCACTGCATATGTAGTATGTGTTAAAGCCAATTAATGTCTTTATCAAAGTAAAGATATTAAGTGTCTTTAATTAAAATGGTAGTGTCTCAATTGGGACTGTGGTGGGGTTAAATATAATGTAATAAAAGTCATGTCTAACAGCAGGGTTTCTCTCCTATTTCACACCAGTTTGGCTTCTCTGCGCCCAGGCTCATGCTAACAGGCTTGCTGAGTCTTTGCTAATAATGACTTTTTGATCTGTCTGATGTTAAAGTGCAACCAACCGAGTGTCAGGGACATCAGTTTCCTACCCTACCAGTGTAGAAGATGAAATAACGTACCACCAACCACTTCACTCAAATACCTCATCTGGGACCAAATCGTAGTGCTGCAGAAACTCTCCAGGTACCCATTCTAATTCCCTGAATCCTGCCAGATAATCTACCTAACTTTCAAACAAAAATTATTTGCCCTGGATTTTATTAAATCAAATTTAACTTATACTACAGTGAGTAAATGGAGTGGAGGGAGAAAAAGGGACATATTTGCATTTAGATTTTCTGTCGGACTCATATAAACTAAAACATTTGGAAGAATCATCAACCAAAGTTGGCTAAAATTCATACCATAACCAAAACTAAACCAATGAGAAAAAAAAACACAAAAGGTTAAATTTTTTGAAACATCCAAGTAGCTGACATCAGATGACTCTACAGAAAAAAAAAATTTTTAAGTCCTAGTTATAAGAGTACATTTTGTTTGAGGGGCAGAGTTTTCAATAGGCTAATTCATATGCAGTAACAGAGTTTTTCAGTGCCCTTTCCCTGCACGCTTTCTTTCAAAAGCATATACACCACTTCTCTTCATTTATTTCCCTGCTTTTAGAATATGCGAAACATACCCCTACTTTGTTCCCTCTGAAATAATTCTTTTTGCACTCAACTTATGTTTCACTAAAGCTTAGCTACAAATGGGGGAAGGTGAGGGGTAAGAGATAAATAATAGGTTAATTGCTTGATCTTATGGCCTTTAAAATAATAAAATCACTCCATGATGAAAATCATGGGCTTTCCTCATTCTGACAACTTTTGAAAAAAAAAAATCCAAGGGTACAATCAAAAAGAATTAATGTAAAGTTATAAAATACAAAATGTAGAATGAAACATCATATAAATGAACATAAAAACAGACTAAAGGAGTTGACCAGCTGACAATCTTCTTTTCCCTAACAATTTTTTAAGAATTATTATATGACCTAAAAATTATAGCAAATCACCATGAATATTCCCATAAAAGATGTTCTGAATACCACTTCAGCAATATCTTACCCATTAATAATCACTGATTGCATATTAAGATTCAATTCTTACTAATGCCAAAAAAGTAAATGTAATTCTAAGACAAAAGGTCTCTCTTTGGTTATTTCCTTAATGAAATATAGTCAATGCAGTTTTGAGACATATTATCAATGTCTTTTTGATGTCTTTCCCCTCTTTTTCACTTTTGCCTCCTTCACTCTTTATTAACAGGTGAAATACAAGAAAAGGTACAATTCTAACCAGTCAGTTTTACTCCTTATTAGCAACTCTGTTGAGAGAGAGAGCGAAGTGAGAAAAAAGAGAATAAAAAGGTTAGCTGGGATCAGAAGTTGAAACTAATATCTAAAAGAAAGCTCTCAAATTATAGGTTGATTTTAACGATTCATGCTCCCTCCTCTGGAAAACAAGGATCTGACTGTAAAACTAATTATTTGTATCGCTTAACATATGTCTTAGGTAAGCCCCCAGTAAAGCTTAAATATTTATAGGGAAATAATTTTCAACAAAGGAGCCAAAAACATACAACAGGGAAAAGAAAGCCTCTTCAATAAATGGTGCTGGAAAAACTGGAAAGCCACACATGAAAGAATGAATCAAGACTGTTCTTTGTCACCATGCACAAAAATTAACTCAAAATGGATCAAAGGTGCAAATATAAGACCTAAAACAATAAGTTGCATAGAAGAAAACATGGGTACTAAATTTGTGTACCTTGGTCTTAGAGAAGATTTTATGAATTTGACCTCAAAGGTAGGGGAAAAAAAGCAAAAACTAAAGAGTGGGACTGTATCAAACTAAAAAGCTTCTACACAGAAAGAGAAACCTTGAACAAAACAAAAAGGTAACCAACAGAATGGGAGGAGATATTTGAAATCAACACCTCCAATAAGGAGTTAATAACCGAAATATATAAAGAACCCATACAAGTGAACAACAAAAAAAATAAACAATCCAGTGAAAAAATGGGCAGAGGACCTGAACAGACACTTTAACAATGCAAATCAAAACTACAATGCAATACCACTCCACTCGTTAGAATGACTATTATAAACATGACAAGTAATAACAAGTGTTGGAAAGGTTGTAGGGAAAAAGGAACCTTCATTCACTGTTAATGGGAATGTAAGTTGGTGTAACCACCATGAAAAATAATATGGATGTTCCTCAAAAAAGCAATAATAGAATTACCATATGACCCAGCAACCCTTTTTCTGGGCAGCTATCAGAAAAATTGAAAACAGTTATTTGTAAAGATATATGCACCCCTATGTTCACTGCAGCATTACTTACAGTGGCCAAGACACAGAAACAACCAGTTTCCTTCCACAAGTGATTGGATACAAAAAGATGAGGTGCATATATACTATGGAATACTAATCAGCCCTAAGAAGAAATACTGCCATTTGCAACAACATGGATGGATGTGGAGAATATCATGCTAAGTGATATAAGTCAGACAGAAAAGGTCCACAGCCATATTGTTGGCATGGCTAACTAGTTAGTTTTAATAAAGGAAAGAAGCAAAGGGAATCAGACATTAAGCAAAATAAACTAGGGAGCGGAATCAGACAATAAGCCTGCTTCACTATTGGGCAATAATATGATTTCACTTATGTGTGGGATATAAAACTGAAAGCAACAAATGAACAAATAAGACAAAAACATACAAATAAGACAAAAAACAGGATGGTGGTCACCAGCGGGGGAGGGAGCTGGGAGGGTGGTAAAGGGAGTCACGTACATGGTGCTGGAAGGAGACTGGACCGTGGGTGGGGGGCGTCCAACGCAACACACCAATGACGTATCATAGAATTGAACAATTCAAACCTGCATAATTCTATTAACCAATGTCACCTCAACAAATTTAATAATTTTTTAAAAAGAAAGCAATCACCCACAAATATTTTAAATCTTTAAAATTTTTTAAACAATTAAAATATTTTTAAAAAATTAAACATCACAGCCCCCACTGTAATTACAGGAAGTATCTTGAGCCCTCCCCTAGACACCCCCAGGTCACCTGAGCGGAAGACAGTGACGTCTGCTTGCATAGATCTTTGGATATTCACTACCTGGACATTTGATTATATGGCTGCTTATGACATCAGTACTGCATCAGTATTTGCTGCTATCTTCACTCCCTACCTGCCCTCGACAATCATCTCACACTTCCAAACCAATATAAGCTCTGTAGCTTTAAAGAATAATAAATGAAAGATACAAAAAGAAAGAGGATGAGGAGAGAAAGAAAAATGAAAACTAATTTCCAAATCAGGAAACGCCCTCAGCAGGGGTGAAGTCCCACAACAAAACAGTCACCGCTGCAGACACGCACCCTGGAAACACAGGCTCTGGGACCCTGACAGCCGCCTTCTTCTCCACGCCAGTCACCACAGGGGCACAAATCACCAAGTGGGGGCCTCTACCTGGCTCGCCATTTTGTTTTGCAGGAGTCAGTATTTAAAATTCAAATTTCCAGGCTGTCTAAAAACTAGGCATTCTGGCAATGCTGAGACATCATCATCACATGATAAGAATTCACTGGAACACGGTAGCCTGAATGGGACATTGAGAACTTCCACTTGCCAGAGCCCCACTGCAGCGCAGTCCACTCAGCCTGGCCCCAAACAGCAGGTCAGTCTGCCACCCCTGCCATCTGACCAGATAACTGCCTTCGGAGAAAGTAAGGAAAACACGGCAAGCAAACCCCAGCGTGACGGTCAACCACACTTGCCTTTCATCTAAATGCATTTAACATCCAACCCTATCTGCTCCTCTCATGAAAGAGCTGTTTTAATTTTAGCTCCCCTTCCATTTGTCTCAGGGTTATGCAACCTCGCAGCAGGTCACACAAGTCTCCCAAAAAAGAAATTTAGGCTGTCTTTTGAAAGTATAAAAGGAACCATGCATAACAAAGACAAACACAAAACTGAAACTTACATTCTCCCCCTGACAAGAAAACATTACCCTCTCTGTTAATCTCATAAATTAAAATCTTACAGGAAAAGAAATTAAAATACAAAGGACGGAAAACTGTGGCCTGCCCGGGGGCCATATGATACGCCATAGTCTCAACACGCTGTCGAGCAGAAAAATATAATGAGCACCTTACCATCTTCCAGCTCAAGACAAAGGTTATATACAGCCACGGGTCTCTTGGTCCTCTGGCCTGGTCTCTTCGATTGTCTTGGTGGAGCATTTGGGGGTGACGCTGACAAGGAGACTGGCTCAGGGAATGTGGCATCAGGCAGGGTCCTAAAAATCTGCCATCAAAGCACAAAGGACATTAATTATTTCCCCTGAGCAGAAACCTGTGTATTCCAACAGTAAACCAGCATCAAACAACATTTGGTTTGGAGCTCATTCAAAATGAGCTGGAGCCAAAAACCCATTCCTTCAATTTTGGGTGTAGGCCGTAAGTTTTTTATTTATTTTTTAACAGAAGATTTCTAAATAATATTTCTCATTAAAACTGAGTCAAAGCAGCATCAAGTCTTTATATTTCACAATAAATTCATTCCCAAACTAAACAAGTATAATTATCTCAACCAGCTATGGACAATAACATAGCTCTCTACCCATAAGGGAAGTAGCCAGGATAAATTATTACAAGCAAACATCCCTGAAATTTCACAGGGTTATATTTATGCCAAAAAGCTGGTCTCAATTTTTTTTCAAACTGTACAAACAAAAACATATGACTGCAAACATTTTTACATTTTTAAAAAATAGCTTGTGCTTACGAAATTACTTTTTAGATTCCTACATACATTTTTCATAAACTGGTAGATTTTATCAATTCATTTTAATACCCTCCAACTTTTCTTAGTAATATCCTCTCCATCTACAAAAGCTGGAATATTAGCACCATGACTATTCACAGTGCCATTCATATATTAGCAACAATATTAATTCAAATGTGCTGTTTCTTTGCTTAGCAGCTTTTTGTCTTTTGAGAAAAGCATTCTGCACCATAGAGGGAAGTATATCATATAGGTGATTTATAATATATCTTCCATGGCTGCCAAGACCTGGGTTCAGAGGCTTCCTGTCCCCAACAACATTGGAGACCCTTCAGCCTTCAATGAAGTCATGAAATAAAATCTTTAAAGACAACAACCTAACAGACACAGCATTCCAGAGGGCTGGTGTTCCTTAGGAGGAAGGAAGAAACAGGAAGGAAGCCAGCTAGTGTTAAACAAAACATAAATATGAAACAATAAAAGGCACGGTATAAAAGCTCCACTGTTACAAGGAAATTATTATATTTATGCATGTGAATAAAAACAGCCATGTGACTCGTGTGTGAGGGTATCAGATATGTGTATCACATTTCATAAGAGAAAACCATATCAAAGTTGTAATCACAGAGTCTAAAAAATCCTCACCTAAAAAGTATATACCAATATAAATAAGCATTTCTGCAGAACATTTGCTTTATAGTACCATACTGCCCCCTCATGTGTAAACAGAATAAAAAATGATTTAAGCTGCTGTGGACAAATATTTGCTAGTGAAAATTTAATTTAGTGCTCCAACTGGTAACTTGCTAACACCGTATTTCTACAGAATCTGTGTTCCAGCAGGGTACTCTGGCAAACAGCACACTATAAATAGCACACTACTTATCTGTCTTAAAAACTCCTCCGCTGTCCAGACTATTGTCCACAGCTAGATTTATTGCCATCTGTCACTGTCACATTAAAACAGTTTGTGGAGTGGTGGAGATAGGAGACAAGGTAGGATGAAAAGAGTAGGTTAAAGTCAAGAAGATGGGAAAACTTAATTCCACTGAAACAAAATAGCACCTGCGTATAACAGCTCCTTGACTTCTGCTTGTCTTTACAAATACAAATGCCTCTTGGATGTTACTGGACTAGGAAACCAAACAAAACAAAGCCAAGGCACCCAGAGCCTAAATAAACAATGGAAAAGTTGTATCTGAAGAACTGGCACTGTTTAGCTGATAAACTTCCGAGGAGAACTTTCTGGAAGATCACACAGACTAGAATGGTGCAAATGCTGACAATTCCTCCTCCTCCACCTCCACCTCCACCTCCACCACCTCATGGGGATGGGGAGGACAGGGTGAGAGGGTAAGGAGGGAGGCATGGGGTGTGGTCCCATTAGCAGCATTAGACTACCAGGCAAAATAGGACCCAGCACTGTAACTCCTGCCATACGCTACAAACTGGATGCACCTCAAGGGCATTATGTTAAGTGAAGTAAGTCACACAAAGACAGACAAATACTTTATGGTCTCATTACATGTGGAATCTTAAAAACCAAACTGATAAAAACGGAGCAGATCGGTGGTTGTCGAGGCAGGGTTTGTGGGGAGAGAGGAAAATGGGTGAAGGTACAAATTTCTTCCAGACGTAAGAAGGTACGGCATGGTGACTATAGTTCATGCTGTATTGTGTATTTGAAAGTTGCTAAAAGAGTAGATCTTAAAGTTCTCATCACAAGAACATGTATAACCATGTGAGGTGATGACTTAACTAAATTCACTGTGGTGGTCATTTCTCAATATATATATACATGAAATAATTACATTGCACACCTAAAACTAATACAATGCTATATGTCAACTACATCTCAATAGAACTGGGGTTAACAAAAACAAAATCTGGGAATGGGGATTGGACTTCAGGTTTTTTGTTGTTTTTCCTTGTTTGCATTTTAAAGCTCCCCAGGTGATTCTACAGAAACATCCACTTCCACAGTCATTCCACAGCATTCTAGGCTTCTCTCAGATGGGTCAATGACCAAATCAAAACGCCAAAAAAAATTCTTTCAGAAAAATTGGCACTGGACATTCACAGTTAATTTCTTAGACCTTCCCAAGTCCTGATTAGACATAAAATGTTTCCAAGATTCTAAAGACGATCCACTCCCTCAAGAAACTCTATGTTGTGTTAGTATTTCAAAGAGCTAGGCTACCATCCAGATTACCTGGTAGCAAAGCAAAGACGCCAACCTGAGAAGGCACTATCCTCCTGGCTTTTAAGTTTTCCCGGCTATGGAAGCTTCCACGTATTAAAACATTATGCATCTCATTTTCTCATCTGGATGATGTGGCCATAAAACCTACATCTTAAATTATTTCAGGAGATTAAGAGAGATGATGTTTATAAGGTGTTTAGTACAGCACTTGACACACACTAACCAGAAATAAATGGTAGCTTACTGGTATTTGTCATATGATCACACACAGTATAGGAGGACAATAAAATGGACGCAGACCCTCATGATTCAACTCAATCACCAGTTTGTTGAGGTTTTGAATATTCCTCAAATTCAGTGTTTAGGTATTCTAAAGTGTGGGAAAATTTCATCAAGTAATTGAGCAAAGAAAAGCAAGAGAGCATCTTTTTAAAATTCCCAAGTCAGCGAGACACATACCATTGTTTTGTGTATTTATTTCTGCCCTTCAACGCTGAGGTACTTTTTAAGTTAAATTACTTCCTATTTCATTGAATACATTTAAAATTTAATAAACACCTGCTAGGTTTTCTCTGAAGCACTTTAATATTTTCAACAACCTTTCAGGTAAGTATTGTTCGCTACATTTTAACGTGAGAAAAGCTAAAAAAAATAAATAATAAGCTCAAGTCACCACAATTTGAAAATGGTAGAGCTGGTATCTCAACTCTTGCTTCCAAAGCCTCTGATGCCAAGGTATATTCTCTAGTTTATAAAACAAACAAAAGTTAATTGTTTGGGAAAAAGAAAATCACCAACTACTAGTTTTATTTATTTGTTTAGAAAAACTAAAGCTGGAGCATATCCATACAGACCCACCACTATTGTGCTACGTCTTCCTGGGTATGTCAAGTGTTTACCTTGTTTGAACTAGCCTCTGTCCTAAATTCTTGTTTTAAGCTACAAAACTACAGGCCTCTCCAAAACCCCAGAAACAAAGGATATTCTTTTTCAATTTGTGAGAGGAAGAAAGAGTAAACTATTTAAGATTTTGACGTATTTTTTGACAATCTGATTTGAGAAGCTAACATTTCACTTACGCTGTTCTATATAGCCAACGTGTGCACCACCCTTAAATAGAACATTGACTTCCCAATTCTAGGGCCACCGCACGGATGCGAGTGCCTCGACCACTCAGGTCTCTTCCAAAATACTTTGACTCCCTAACTTCTAGCACCATGTCTCACGTGACCTTTGTTTGAGGCCAGATGAACTCATCTTAACCAACACTAAGAATCAAGAGATCAAGTCTACTCAAAACTTATTTTTTTCAGGGTAGGAAGTTACTGGGCTGCACCTACATATTCACAACATAACAAAAACTTGCACCAGACAATGCAATGACAAAAAACAAAACTCCACGTGTAGGCGCGTCAGGGAGGCAGGCGCCTGCTCAGATCTCCTCCGAGTGCCAGCACAAACAAAAGTCTGGCACTCCTGTTCTGAGCCACAGACTGCTCAGACTCAACAACTGGATGCTAATGCCGTGGGAATCAGCCAGACACAGAAATACCTCCTGAAACCCTTCATGCTCTGCTCCCAGGGACCACGTGGGGAGATGGCTGGGCCACTTCTGCCAGAAGTACTTTGCACATAACAAGAGGTAAGGATGGTCTCTGGAAATTTTGCTTTGTACTCAACTCAAACCTGCCACGTTTGATTCAGCTGAATTAACAAATACTATGGCTAAAGGAAATTAAAGGGGATGAGGTAATTCTTTTTAAAAAAAGATGTTTTACAGAAGAGTTCACTGGTCTTTATCATAAATAACCTACCACCATGTTTGTATATTCCTGTCATCTTAAACAATAACAGTTGCAGCGACTGGGTACTTGCAATAGGCTTCACATTATGCCAAGTGTCTGACCTACGAAGATCTGAACCCAGATTTCCTGATTTCTGTGCGCATGTCTCTGACCTCATGCTCCCCTGCCTCCAACAGGACCCAGTCACATTAAGCCCCATTCATATTACATCCTCTTTAGTGATGACCTATCTCACATAACAGACAGAGCTATGACCAAAAGACAGCTGGAAATCAATCCTTTAACATACAAAGACAAAAATAACACATTTAGTCTTCTTTCTAAAATACATAACTACAAAATGGCCAAACAGCACTTTCAGCTTCAGTGTTTAGACAAATACTCATCATCCTGGGGCTGTTTGGCTCCAAGCTCTAAGTCGGCTCCAAGGCCGCCTAACTTCCATCTACAACGTGACTTCGGAGTTTAGATCCCAGGGGAACAGCACACAGAGAGCTCTGAACACTTCCCAGCTGTCTGTCCTCGAATCAGCACTCTGCCATGACGAAATATGGGTCTTTCACAGAAAATTTAACTAGAATTGATAATAGGTGGTAAAATACCCGTTGGGTTCAGGATTGATGCTGGAAATATACTAAGTCTTCACGTTTGATCTGGTTCATTAAAACTCAGAATCTCGGAGCTGAAACTTATCCTAGTTATCACTTAGGCCAATCCCTTTATTTCACAGTTGAATAACCAAGGACCCTGTGATTAAAGATTCGCTCATACTCACACCACTAGTTAGTGGCTTTACTCCCAGACCGAGGTTTCAGCGCCAACTGCTATTTCCCATCTCGCTGGTTCTGACCCTTTCTAACAGACTATCCTTTATGCATGTACTTTCTCATTGGGGAAGATTTTGCTCAATAGTTGAAATTCCTAAAAAGTGCTTTCATATGCGCCATCTGATACCAGCCTGGCCACACAGGTCTGTGAGGTCGACACTGAAGCACATCACAGGATCTTGTCCCCCTATGTCACCGGCAGAGTGGGAGCGGCTGGGAACATTCCCAGCCCAACGGTCACTCAGCCCATAGGTTCAGGTTTGACTGTGGCCCTGACTTCCCACAAGCGTTTTAAAAAACAACTCTGATTTTGGTTTATAATAAAAAAGAAAAGTAAAAGGTATACTTTGTGGACTTTACAAAATGGTAGACTTTCAGGTTTTCTTTGTAAGCTTTGAGCTTTGATTTCAGGAGACATTTTCAGACCCCTTTCTTAAGTCCCAATGGGTCACACCACGTTGATTTCCGTAGCACTCAATGCGCCAGAGCAACATATAACTGACTTTGATCTTTGGCTTCAAGATTTCGGTAAATGACAACTTTTATCAACCAGACTGTATAAAATTAAAACTACCCCAGAACTACCTATCCCAAACCATGAGCATTTTAAATAGCATTATCTGTGGGCGTAACTAGTTTCTCAGTGTCCTGATTTTTTCCAGTGTTCAACAAAAACCAATAGAGGAATATAATAATAATAAATAACTCTGATAATATTTTGGGAACCCAATGGCACTAAGGAAATTTTCTACTGCTCACTAAATAACTTTCTCCCCAATCTACATAAGGTGAACCTCTCCAGATTAAGCTCTTACATTGATGGTGTGAACAAATAACTCCAATTATAAAGTGCTGTTTTCTGGTTTGCAAACCTTTAAAAACACTCCGGGCACAGTTTAATCAATTTGCACCTGCAAACACTTGGAAAATGCAGCAAACATTTTCCAAAGTCAGAGGAAAATGCTTACCCAAACAGAGCTATAAAACTTGGACTTTCATAACCCACATGTCTACAAGTATTCTTCACTGAATAAAGAGCTGATGCCGAGCTAGATATTTTTTCCCAATCAATATGTCCTTTGCTTACATGCAAACAAAAAGCTTGCATGTAAGCAATAAAAGCCTAGGGTAACATCAAAGAAATAGAGACACGCTATGTCAACTAGAAGGCGTACTCCATACACGATACTCCTTTGTTTTCTCACTTCCTCCTCATCCTTCAATTTGGGTGCACAACTTCTTCTGAGGTTCTTTTTCTTCTCCTACGCCCACTCAGAGAACCATAACACAGGAAGGCTACCATCTGCGATCCCCAAAGGTCTGGGGACCTCAAGGACCACCCGGGGCGGGGGGGCTCCAGCCCTGACAAAAAGGAGGACCCTGCCTCAAGGTTAACTATGAAACTTTACAGTGGCTATAATTAAACACATGTAGAACTGACCTATCATCTTTTGAAATTTTCAAGGAGAATGACATTTTCCTTTTGGAAAACAAGTGATGACCCTTAGCCATTTGGGAAGGCTGGAATGACCTTTTCCCTAGAAAGGAAAAATAAGCGTGGGCCCACTAATTCTCCAAAAGGAAATGTGTGAGTTTCAATCACAGTGAAGAAAACATGTCCTGGTGGCGTGTATATAATTATATTTATCAGAATCATCTGAAATCTTTTCCAAGTATGTATGTATGCCCCAGGTATGGCCTATACTTAGGAGATAATGCAACATACTTTTTTTTTTAATTTTAGTTCTCATAAAAATAAAATGCCTAAGCAAAACCATGTTTTATATAAGAATATAAAGTCTTAGAAGGTTAATCATTAGGTTCTTCAACTACACGTCAGCTTGGAGCTTGCCGACTCGCAGAACTAGTAGTTGTGTTGGAAGCGCCAAAGCTAAGACTTCCTTCAACTGACCTCACTTCACCTAGGACCGGCTCTGACACAAACATTCCCAATCCTGATGAATGACGCAGTATCCACACATTTAAAAAACACCTGCAGACATGCAGGATGAGAAATATGTACTTTGGTAACAGTCATGAGCAAAGTCAATGGGGACAGTAAGGCCACCTTCCCATGTCATGACTAGTAAACTGATGGCACCTTAGGCAGGCTTAACAGACACTGAGTACACCTACAATGAGGAAGATGCTAATTCCAACTGCACTCCTCATTGACTGGACCACACTAGGGCATTCCATCCCATTCTGTGGTGAGAGAGTCACAGAGAAACAGTGTCTCCAATGGAGAGTGGAGGTTCTAGTCTCCAATTCCAATGAGTAGGGGGCATTCCCCAAACCAGCAAGCAATTCTCCAACACCAACTGGGTGTCCTGCAATTCAACACAATTCTGACACTCTCTACCTGGAGATCCCCCAGGCTAAGGGCTCAGTCCCCACAAGACTGGCCCCAAACTGTCACTTGTGCTTCTGATCAACTGGCTATAAATCAGAGGTTCCACCTGGCTGGTGTGGCTCACTGGATTGAGCGCTGGCCTACGAGCCGTAAGGTTGCCAGTTTGATTCCCCATCAGAGCACACGCCTGGGTTGCAGACCAGGTCCCCAGTTGGGGGCGTGCGAGAGGCAGCTGACTGATGTTTCTCTCAAACATCAGTGTTTTTCTCCCTTTCTCCCTTCCTTCCCCTCTCTCTAAAAATAAGTAAAATCTTAAATCATAAGTTCCTTCAAGCCCCTCCTTAAGTTCAACTAACCTGCCAGAGCAGCTCACATGACTCAGGAAAGCCATGTATGCACTAGATTACTGGTTATTACAAAGCATATTTAAAAATATGAATCAATAGCCCGATGACAAGGGTGAGCTTCTGTCCCTGCAGAGTTTGAGGACTGACACAGTAGCACTTGGAAGCCTTCTAGTTCCCCAACCTAGCAGCTCTCCAAACCCATCCTTTTGGGGTTCTGTGGAGGCTTCATTACATAGGCATGATTGATTAAATCACTGGCTGCTGGTGACTGACTCAACCTCCAGCTTCTCTCTCCTCCACCAAAATTAGGAGGTGGGACTGAAATTTCCAATCCTCTGTTCATGGTGGGTTTGCCTGGCAACTAGCCCCCTCCCTTTGGTGCTTTCCAAAAGTTAACATAAACCCCATTGTGGTGGAAAGGAGCTTGTCCTGAATAAGACACTCATTTCACCTTTTTGGATCTCTGGTGTTTTCAAGCACCAAAGACAAGACACCAAATATAACAAAGATGATCCCGTTGCTCTTAACACTGAGGAAATTGCAAGGGTTTGGAGAGCTGTGGGCCAGGAACAGTCGATGAAGAACCAAGTATACATTTCTTATTATAAATCACATCAGAGAGTATGATCTGGAAGGTGGGAAATTCAAAACAAAGACAACTGAAGGACTGGAAAAGAAAGCCAACGGGTCACAGTACCAGTTCTCCGATGCTAAACACGCTATCATGGGGAAGAGAGAGTCGTCTGGTGTTGGCCCCAGAGGTTAAAACCAGTGCTGAGCAGGTTGAGAATATAAGGCGGCTCATGTCAGCTGAACACGAGGGAAAAAAACCTTCTGAGCTGGGAGAGCTACAAAGCTCTTGGGCAGGTTAGTTTGGGTGATAATGAGTTCCATGTCCTCAAGGTTTTACAACCCGCAGTTAGGGGCATTCCAAACGATGTCCACGCACTGCATGCAGGGCTTCAATGGGTTGACTTAGGAACCTGTGCGTGGGAAACTACGAACACACCCCCAAAAGATGGCCTTGTTCACCAAACTAGCTGAGACAAGTGACTCACTCCTCCAGACAGAAGCAAACCAGTCCAGTTGACCTGTCACACTTTCTTGCAGGACAGGGGAAACGTCCCCATCTCCTGGGAACTGCACCGTATGGAGACCTGGGCCTCCTGCTTCCCTGCCTCTCGCCGGCCGTGCTCTGGGTTCCGTGGGCTCCGATGGCATTTGCGGTGACATGCCACAGGCCCCCTGGCTGTTTAGGGAATAATCTCATTTCAATATTCCTTTTATTCTGGTCTTCTCTTTCCAAAAAGAGAATGTGTTAGATATTAGCATGTACACGAAAAGGCTCTGTACACTGTTACCATTTCATAAACACAATTATTAAAAATAAAGTCACCCATTTTTGGCTCCCAAAATAACCACCTTAGCATTCTTCCTTCCAACAGGGACTTTGTCAAAGAGCATGGTAATTAGCCTCCTTAAAGTTTACTAAGAACCTAACACTTAGAGGCATTTTAACCTTATTTTCCTCTACGCTATTATGCAAAACTATGTAAACAAAAATAAAACTCTACAGATACTATACTAGTACTGAGTCTACTCCAAAAAAAGGCCCGAGTCCCCCTGAGAAGTAAAGCCTGGGCGTTGGGTGAGTGAGAGGGAGGACGACAGGGAAGGTGGACATCTGAGCCAGTGGCCAAAGCTCTAAAATCACCATCACAGCAGGGAGAGTAATTAGAGAAGTTAATCACCTGTATATCCCACACTGTATTTTCACTTTCAGACGCTATGTTGTGTGCAAAAATGTAGATACCACGTTGTTGTTCTTTAAATATATAACCTTTAAAAATTTTTCCTTTTCCACCTAAAGAAATACTCCTCAGTCGATGAGGAAACAGAATTCACTTAAACCAAAATTCATTTTCTGTGAAATAGTGGGACATTCCTTCTGTTCACCGCTGCATAACAGACCCCGCCAAAGCTTAGTGGGATCAAACCGCCACCCTGCCATTACGCTTGTCATTTCCTGGCTCAGGAATTTGGGCCTGAGAGAGCAGGGACGAGCGGCCTCGGCTGGGTTCTGCCACACGGCTGGAGGCGGCCGGGACTGGCGCCGGAGGTCTGAGCGCAGCTTTGGTTGTCAGCTGGGCTCCTCAGTTTTGTCTGCTGGAGTCTGGGGCGACTGAGCTGTTTCTCCGTACGCCTGATGCCTGTGATGGGAAGGCTGGGACGGCCAGGACTGGCTGGGCTTGGCTCCTCCTCTTCCCCACACAGCTGCTCCACAGGGCGAGTGAAGAAGGAGGCTCTCTACACTCTCAGCGGGTGGGGTGGGGGAGAGCTGATGTCCCCCAAAAGGAGTGTTCCAAGAGAAAGGAAGTGAAACCTATCGGTCTCTTCAAGTTACAGTTAAGAGTCATTTCTGTCAGTCTAATGATCAAAGAGTCCCAGGGTCCACCAAGATTTAAAGAAAGGAGACGGTCTTCTCTCTCCATGTGAGGAGTGGGGCAGAATCTGTAGCCATCACTAATCTGCCAGAAGGAGCCACATTTATTTCATTTCTTCACCTGATGTTATGTGTATCACTGGATGATAGTCTGGACAGGCGCAGGATAACCATTCCCAAAGTAACTTGAAGATATAAGCACTTCGCAATAAATATAATGTGCTAAATAGATCACACACGCACACACTTTTCTCACCGCTGCTTCAAGTTTTTGTCGTCTAAGGACAAGATGGCCACACAAGGGCTTCATGCATCAGAAAGGAAAGACAGAGAAGAAGGTAAAGAGCTCGAAGAAGAATCAGATGCACTGTTAAACGTTTCTTCAAACTGAAACTTCTAACTGATCTCTCCAGCAATTTTTTTTCCAATAGAATAGTCAAATTCACAGATACTTTTACACTCTGCGATATGGAACTAGAGCATTTGTTTATTCTGTAATGTAAACTTAAGTAGGTGGTAGTTGGTTTATTTTTATAAAGTCAAAGGAGAAACTACATTTGAGTCATAATCTCCTCATCCCGAAAACAATGTTGATGATGATATTGACAAATAAAATATTGGAAAAATATCGAGTCCCTGCCCCACCAAGGTAATCATTGTCAATAGTTTCTTTGACTCTAAGAAAACTTTAAAAGTTGCCTATGCATTTGCCTGCATAGATGTATAATTTCCATGTATGTATTTTAACACACAAAGGGTCACAATAAAGATACAGTTTCATACTTCCATTTTAAATTATGCATTCAAACATTAACTGAATGGATAACTACTATGAGACATGCAACATCATGGACATGGGAAATAAGTACAAAGTACTGCAGTGTAACAAACTACCACAAATTCAGAGGCTGAAAACAGCACATTGACTGCACTGTGTTCTCCGATTCTCATGTACATAAGAAAGCTCTCAGTTCTCTCAGAGCTTCCAAGAGTCAGGATTCCAGGCACATCTAAACGGGGTTCTCTGCTCCAGTCCTTGGCTCATGAGACTCTAATCAGGTGCCGTTATGGAGGATTCAATGGAGGAAGTATCTGCCTCCCACCTCACTTGGGCAGTTGGCAAAATTCTGGGCTGTTGCTGACCTCGGCCTGGAGGCAGCCCACAGGCCCCGCCCCGGGGCCCTCTCCGCAGGCCGCTCAGGACGCGGCTGTTCATTCGTTCATCAGCCAGCAGGGGAGCCTCTCCCCCAACATCTGCTGCGATGGCATCTGATAGAACAAACAAAGATGAAACGCATCCCATCGCCCTTGAGGATACGGGTTATACTCAAGTCGCAGGCCCCACGGGCACTCCCAGGCCTGGGTTACCGGGTCACCACAGGGTTTGTCCGCCACAGGCAGGATCAGTACTTCCCCTGCTACCTCGTTCTTTTTAACAAGCTACCAACGTTTCCTCTCATGGCCACTGCATCATTTCTGTCACCGTCTTCCCCGCCACTGAAGGCTGTTTCCAATTTCCACACTGAGGTTTGCACGTGGCAGTCAATGTGCTCTCCATTTCTGCAAACCTTTGAGAGAATATCTGCAGCGTATTGTGTAGCAGAGAGACTGCCCTCAAAGCTGAAGTGCATTTTAAGCTTTGCTGACGCTGCCAAACTGCCTCAAAAAGGCTGCTCCAATCACACCCTACCAACGGTCTATACGACCACTTATTTCCTCCTCTCAAAGTGACTTCCCGCACGTCTCTCAGTGGAACGGTACAGCTTTCTCCAAATGCGTGTTCTTCATCTCTTCATTGAGGCTTACCACCCGGTGACTTAGGCTTTACACACAGGCCATTTATCTTTCGAATGACATTGATAACAGGGCCTGTTCTCCCGCTGCGTTATCGGATTCTGGCTGTATGTGAGCAAGCTATCGATTCTGGTAATTACTTTTAATCCTTCATCCAAATGAATCCTTTTAGTGTCTTTACTGGTTCTTCTCTCTGTTCTTTTGGGTTATCCACATACACAATCATATCTCTGAACAGTGCAAAATTTTCCCCTTTCAGTGTTCGTATCATTTATTTTTTTCCTCGTCCTTTCTAGACTAGTAATTCTAAGTCCATAATTAGTAATAGTGAACTGAGTCACAGCTTCAGCATTTTAAGCATTTCAACAATTAAACAGGATACTAATTTGAGGGTTGGAATGTTTTAGTTTTTCCTTTTTTAAAACATATTTTATTGATTATGCTACGACAGTTGTCCCAGTTTTCCCCCTTGGCCCTCCTCCACCTGGCACCCCCCGATGCCCTCTGGCAAACCCTCCCTTAGTTCATGTCCATGGATCATGCATATACGTTCTTTGGCTGCTCCATTTCCTATGCTGTTCTTAACATCCCCTGCCTATTCTGGACCTACCAATTTGTACTTCTTAATTTTTGCACCATTTCCCCCATTGTCCCTTTTCCCCCTCCCAACTGGTAACCCTCCAAATGCTCTCCATATCTATGATTCGGTTTCTGTTCTGCTTTTCGCTTAGTTTGTTTTTTACACTCAATTGTTGATAGCTGTGAATTTACTGCCATTTTAATGTTCACAGTTTTGATCCTCTTCTTTTTCTTAAATAAGTCCCTTTAACACTCCCTGTAATAATGGCTTGGTGATGATAAACTCCTTTAACTTTACGTTGTTTGGAAGCACTTGATCTGTCCTTTCATTCTAAATGATAGCTTTGCTGGGTAAGCAGCCTGTGGGGCAACTTCAAACGTACCAATATTGGAATCATAGGAGGGCAGGAAGGAGAAGAGAAAGAGCAAAACAATGGAAGTTTATGTGAAAAAAATAACCAAAGAAAATTTCCCTAATTTGGTGAGGGAAATAAGGGTTAAAATTTTTTTAAATCACTTTAAGGAAGTATCCACAATTTCTTTATTAAAGTATTATAGTAGGAATTACATAAATTCTGCCAAGTGCTTTTAGGCACCTCCTGAAAGATTTTCTCCTTTGACCTTAATACTATGGTACATTATATTAATGTATTTCCTAATATTGAGTCACCCTTATAGTTCAGGGATGAACTCAACTTAGATTGAAATATTATACTGTAAAGCACTGCTGTTATTTGCTAATGTATTATTTAAGATATCTGCATAAAATTCTTAAGTAAAATTGATCTCCAACTTTGTCTCTGACAGGCTTTGGCATTCGTGCCCTACTGGAGTCATAAAAAAATGTGAAGTCTTTCTTTATTCTGCTGTGGACTATGTTAAATACCAACAGATGTAACTGTTTCTTCCAAGTTTAAAAGAATTCACCTATGAAAATATCTGAGGCTGGTGCTCTTTTGGGAAATAAGTGGTAGCGCCTTTAAATTTTCTCTGTTTCTTTCATTGTCATCACTCACTAATTTCATTCAGATTTTCAAAATTCTGTCCACTGCCTATCTATGGGTTATTTCCACATTTGTTCCTCTTTACATATGTGAGCCTTCTCGCCCACTCCTTCTTCCCTTCACTAGCCTGGCCAAGGAAATCTGTTTTATTTTATGCTCCCCAATCCACCAAAAACATAAAAGGTATTTATCCATTTGTTTAAAAAACATTCTTTTTCTTTTCTAATTAATTTCACCTTTTATGTGTCCCCCCACCAATTTGGGGGAATTAAATAGGCAAAAGCTTAACTTATATTTCATTCTTTCTGGCTTAGTTATTCAGTTATTTAAGGTTATAAATTTCCCAGAGACCATAATTTTTACCCTATCCTTTCAGTTTTGATATGCGTGCTTTCATAATATTTTTATAGGAAGTCTGTAATTTTTTATTTCTATTTTGATTCATAAATCATGAAAGCTTTAAAATTTCCAGATAACCAGGGACTTTTATTTGGCTTCTATTATTATTAATGTTGTTAATTTCTAGAGTTAGAGTACACTACTATGGATCAGAAAGAGTCGTCCGTACTATTTCTGCAGTTTGAAATTTGGAATTTTTCTCTGCGGCCAAAAACAGACACTCAAGACCTGTAAACACAGCCTATCCTCTGAGCCACTGTAACAAAACATGGGGCCCCCAGATGTGTCTTCCCGGTGGGCTGCGATTTTCCCTCAAAAACCCAGGAACCAAGCCTCAGCATGTCTCTGTGTGAAGAATTCTGAAGGATGGAAAATTCCGAATTGACATTTCCTGAAGTTCTGGGCTCATTTCCATCAGATTAAGGCCTTGCTGGAATTCAGGGTGGGGGCGGGGGGGGTCTCTGTTTTAATATTAAAATGACTTGTTCTGTGTATTTGGTCTGGTATTCCAGTGACAACAGAATGTCTTGTGATGGGGTACCCTTGCGCTCTGTGTCTCCTGTTTTCTCTGACTTGTTTTATCTGTCTTTTTTTGTCCATTGAATGTGACTGTTTCATGAATAATGGTGACTTGTTTTTCAACTTTTGATTCTGTCCATTTCCATTTTTAATTTGTTCATCTGTTTGGGAATGTTGTTTGAGGTGTTAGTCTGTTTTCTTAGCTCAGCAGACACCTTTTAAAAAATACTCATCACTTTATTTTTGAATTCCCATTTTACCGAATATTTAGTTCTTCTATAGAGATAAATTTTAGCAAGTTCATTTATCCTCTTCCTTAGATCAGTTTTCCTTCCGAAACAGATTCTTCATCTGCAGTTTACATCTTCCTGTCCCGCTGCTATACGTTCACACAGACAACACACTGGATATTCTGGGTTGGTTGATTTCAATTATAATAATGTCTTAAACGGGCAGCTCTGTCAACGCTTTCTATTCACACCTCTACACTATGGGTGACATCTTGACTCTCTGCCTGTGTTCCGGATGTCTGTTTTCTTCTAGGCACTGGTGTCTATAGCCTGAGAAAACGGTGTATTCATCCGCTAGGGCTGCCGCCAACAGAACCCCACAGGCGGCGGCTTACACAACAGATACCGATTTTCTCACTGTTCTAGAGGCTGGAAATATGAGAATGAGGGGCCAGCTCACTTGGTTTCTTCCGAGGCCTCTCTCCTTGGCTTGCAGACGGCCGCTTCTCTCTGAGTCCTCCCGTGGCCTTTCCTCCGTGCACGTGGACCGCTGACGTCTTTTTTCCTTTCCTTATAAGGACAGCACTCCTGTTGGATTAGGGCCCATCTTGATGACTTCACGTAACCTTAAAACTACCCTCTCAAAGACCCCTTCTCCAAAGGGGTCTGAGGGCCCTAGGGCTCCAGCACAGGAATTTTGAAGGAACGCAATTCGATCCATAACCAAAGGGTTTGGGGAGCCCAGAGAGGCAGCCAGGGCTCTTTGCAGCGTGGGCTCTGCCTCTTCTCTGTGTTTGTGCCAAAACGTCACACTATGTTCACGCCTCCTGCCTGGGCTATAAACCACGTCAGCAGCAGCCCTGGCCCTTCACACCCCCACCAGGCATCTCTGTCCGAGGTGGCCAACGCGGCAACCACGTCCTATCGTTCTCCGGGCAGAAGGTGGACCAGGAAAAAGAACATAACTTACAGATGCTCAAGTTGGAAGTTATCAAGGTGGGAAATGACACGCCCCCCCCGTGAAGCGTTCATTTTTCCCCATCTCCCTCTCCTACAGAAGCTCTTGTCTTTAAACTTACTTTCAGTTCTGATGTGTTCCTTTTGACACTTTTGCTGGTGGATCACTGCTCCTGGGGTGTCAACGAGAGGGGGTCACACGCCCACTCTCCTCCTGTCTCTGCTGGGCAGCGGGGTACTCAGGAGCAGCGTCCACCTTCATGGAAGTTTCTAGTCTTCACCCAAGGCTGCCCAAACCATCCCTCCACCTACCTCCACAGAGGGCTAGACTTCACATGCACCTGACTCATGTCGCAGCTGGGGAAGGTCCAGTCAGGAGCAAATCGGAACTGGCCTAGACCAATTTTTAGAAACGTCATTCGCTCATATCTAGCCTTTTCCTCCATGGACTGATACCAAGCTTTTGTTTTGTTTTGTTTTTGCCTCTTTTAACTTAATTTGGGTTTCTGTTATAAGATTTTTGAGATTGTCTTTGCCATCTTAAAGCATGTGTTTGAGATAACTGTTTTAGGTAATAAATGAACCATAAAGAAAGTAAGATCCTATCACATGCAGAAACCTGTAACTTGATACACTTCACTCCTCCCTCACTCTCCACATATGTAAAAGGGTCACAGATTTTTCTTAAGTTATTTCAATGTCACCTAAGTTTATTTCACCAAAGCAGAGGTTCCTAACTGAGCTCCCTTTCAGACTTCAGTATTAGCATTGCCATAAAATCCTCTGTAGATGGTGTAGATGCCTTTGTGTTTTTTTCAGAAACTGAAACTGTTATCTTTCATGCTCTCCACAGGGCATGAAACATAAAAACTTATGAATCACAGATCTAGAGTAATTAACAGAGACGCTGCCAAGTATAGGAAACAACCAAGCATCAGAAACAATTTACAACAGTTTGGATTCACCTGAATAATAAAGTCAAGTAAAAAAAGTTATATGTTCCGTGGAATTTGGATGAAGCCGCTGCAGACTCCAAAAAAGCTCAACTGTGCGTGTGCATGTGCATATGCGTCTGCGTGTGTGTGTGTAGGTGGGCGCGGGGGTCGGGGGGAAGTAGGGGGAGGCCTGGGCATTGCAGGAAACACAGTCCCACAGGGACCAGGGGGGAAAGATTCAACACAAGAAACAACTGTTACTCCAAGAACCTTTCGACATCAGTCCCTCAGCACGTACAGCTTCCTCTGAGTTTATCAGCACATTAAGCACAAGTGACCTAATTCCTTCATTAAATTCTGACATAATATAATGAACTCTCATGTATACATCATGTAGCTACCTGATTCTGAAAATCCTCTTAGGGGTCACTTCCTCATTTGCATCTAAACAGAAATGACATTACAGAGAAATCGTGTGTTTGAAACCTTCCCTGGAGAAATGTCTCTACTTTTATTTACTGCTGGGGGCGGGGCGGGGGGGCAGATTACCAAAAAAGATTTACCCAAAAAAAAAAAAAAAAGGCAGAGCCTATGAATAAATTCCATTTTCAATATACAAAAAAAAAAGTTGATTCAGCAATAAATTAAAAAGAACAGGAGGCAGATGCCAAGACTAATGCACTAGAGATTATGATCCAGATTTTGTGTGAGTTTCCAGTGTGCAGTGTCGTTCTATGAACATATCTAAAATTACTACTATTTACCAAGGATTATAAATCTTCCTCAATATCTATTAATCCAGCCACATTAGAGAACTGGTTTGGCACAATCTACAGTGTGTAGCCCATGTACACTGTTGGTAATTAAGGATAAGTAATAATGATGAAAACAGCACACCAGCTGTGCAATGATTAATAAGAACTTTCCTGTGCACACAACCAGGCACTGGCATGTGCGGCTCCACCGACTGTATAAGGCTCAGGACTTTATCAAACACAGAGATTTCCTTTCTTACTCCCACACATTCCAACAGAGACAGACATAAGCACTTTTGTACAATTTAAACTTGGAACTCTTCATGTAGCAATATTGACTGAAACACTATGCATCATTGAAGCTTAAAAAAAAAAATACGGTCTTGTTTTTCTTGGGATAGTAGAAAGACCACAAGAAACTTTCTAACTCTGTGGCTTAACTGCCTGGAATCTTTTCTGGAACAAGTCAGGCTGTGAATGAATAAAGCAAGCTGGCTGCCCTTGGGTAAGTTCATTTCAACCCCCCAAGATGCAGTCTCTTGCATTAACCTATAAATTGTAGACAACCCAATGCTATCCACCCTTTCAGCACTGACTGGTTGCCTCAGGGTTCCTGTGGCTAAAGCTGCCCAGTGTCTGGAAGACCAGGCTCCACAGCCCTAGTGCTGAACCTCCCTCCTAAGTAGACCAGAACACTCAGGCAAGGCAATCCTCTCCCTGTTATAACTCTACCCATTCTACCCTCTGCAGGCCTGGTTCCCTGCTGTGAATGGAACAGGGAAGTATCTTCCAAAGAAACAGCTAAATTCATTTAAGTCTTTGAAATGCAGAACCGGTCTTAATCCGGCTCTGGACAAAGAAAGTGAAGGCTTCCTGTAGGTCAAAACCCGTCATGGACAATCTTCGGGCCCTGATCTGAGATCCGTCCAGTGTCACAGTCAGCCGTGCGGCTGTCCTTCTCACTCCACACTGAACCTCTCAAAGGCAAGATCTGGGTTTTGTTTTTCTTAACCTTTTGTGCTTGTCCATGAAGTACAAGGCACGGGGGAAGAATTTAATAAATGTTTGTTGACTGAATTAAGAATTGCATTAAAAAAAAGGGTGACAATACCAATTACCAGATCACCTAACTTTAATCAGGAATAACTTCATACACACACACACACACACACACACATATAAATATACAAGTAAAAATAAGATAAACCCTCAGGTACACATCATGTAGCTACATCAATCACCAACCCATGACCACACGGAGTTTATCTACATTCCCATATTTTATTAAAGCAGATTCCAGAGAAAGTGAAGTACTTAAGGAAGTTTTAGATGATTAGGTTTTATTCGGCCCTAAAATTCTAGATACTTGTACAGCAGGTCTTTGAATGTTTCATTCAGCATCCTTTCACTATAACATTGATAAGATGTGGTAGGGACTTAACTCTTGTTTACAGCAATTAGCCTATGGTAAAGTGGTTTCGTTCTAAGTCATTTTGGTTATAGTCATAGACCCTGTTGACAGTACTCAGTGAGAACTCACTATCTGTAACAGGAACACACAGTACCACACAAAGACTGACAGAGTTCATGGCTACCCGATCAAAGAAGACCTGTGACACAAACAAAAGTAAAAATCCAACAATTCACCTAAATCATTATGTATTAGGGGATACATTAAGTATGACCGCCTAAGACACTAAAATAAAAGAGAAACAATAATTCTGCAGATACCTACATTAAAAGAAATAATGACCTTGGGAGAGGGAAGAAGACAACAAGTGTTAAGCCCTGACTGGCATGGTTCAGTGGGTTCGCTGTCATCCCGCAAAGTGAAAGGTCGCCGGTTCAATTCCCAGTCAGGGCACACATCCAGGTTGTGGGTTCAGTCCCTACTTGGGTGTGTGTAAGAGGAAACCACTCGATGTTTCTCTCTCTCCCTTTCCCTCTCTAAAAATAAATAAATAATATCTTTTAAAAAAAAAAGAAAACGGTGTTCATACTGGAAGGCAAGCTCACCTAAGACATAAACACAGAAGGCTATAGTTTTAAAACTTTTTATAAAAAGGCTTCTTAGAGGAAAAATCCAGAAGCTCCATGGAAGGAGCAGTAGCTCTGAGGAGGGCCAGCGTCACCTGGACACTCAGCAGCCCCGGCGGAGGGGAGGAGAGGCGTCTGAAGCAGACACAGAGGAGAGCGAGCGGAACAGGCACAGCAGCTCACAACAGAGCTTAAGGGGGACAATGGAAAGAAAGCCAGCGGAGCGGATTCCTGCCTCAGGGTCACTTTCCAGAGAAACGACAAACTGGAAAGTTAAAACAAGGGGGGCTTACAAGGGCCTTGCACCCTGTGCCAACTTAGTCCAGTCTAAGGCTGCGTGGCTTGTAATGTACTTAACCGATCACGTTCTTCTCAATCCCCATGTGCCTCGGTAGAGTTGATCCTGCCCTTCTCAATGATCACATGCATTTACTGGGTAAAAGGGGGCAGACACTTCCCAAGCCAAAAAGACTGAATCCCAGAAACGGGGAACAGCGCCCTCACGCCTGACCCCCAGCTCCTCAGTGTGGCAGCTAAAAGATGTCCCATGTGCTTGGCAGAATAAACACAGCAGGCTGAGGGGGCTTCCTGGGAAAGGCTTGCCTGCAGAGCTGACCCTTGGCTGCCACGTGGGAACGTGTTTGGTAAACAGTCCGCGAAACTCACAAAACCCTCCTTCAGTGGAAAGGGTGCTCAGTTTTGCCTAAACGGTACCAACATGCACACATGCAGGTGTTAGGCAAAGCACCTGCTTTCCCTCTGTGGGGCTGGCACTTGGGTACACAGTGGCAAAGGGTGCCCATGTGACTATCTCCAACTGGCACTCAGTCTCTAACGGGCTTCCCAGAAGAGTTTGCTCCGAATGTCCCCCTCCTGGGAAGGGACAGCATAAGGAAGATGATATACGACCCTCCAGACTCCCCCCATGTTGTCTTCACGGTGTCCTTACTACACCTCTGTGATAAATCCAGGTGTCAGTCCCACCAGACACGGAGTCCCGTGAGTCTGCCAGCAAACCCTCAAACTTGGCGGCGATCCTGCAGCCCCGACACACCCAGAAAAGCAGTGACCACACTTAACAGGAAGACTCTCTTTCACTGTGTGGTCACTTTGCCCTGACTTTCAGTTAGACTGGAAACCGGAGGATTAATGGAAGTCTGGTAGAAATAGAACTGTTATGCCCCACTGCGCATGAACAAAGACCGGCAACCCTTCATTTAGCCATTTTCTGGCTAACATACAGAAGTCAAAACATTTGGTAGATTAGACATCAGTGGTTGCCATTCTAAAGATGTAGGAACTGAGATAAGAGCATATGGTTGGTGATCAGTTACCACTAAATTCAGCAGCGGCACTTCAGAATGGTTTTAATTTCAGGGAAATTCGGGAGAATTCAAATAAGAAGATGCGGTTGCCCCACAAAGACCTGATCTGAACAGAGATGCCTTCTTCAAACTGCCCCACGTCGATTTCCTCCCCTTTCTCCACGCAGCGTATATGAAAGTAATGGAAGGTGGCCATCTCTTGTTATTTAAGCGGAATGTCTTTCACTGTGAGCTCATACTTTCCTTGGCCAAACTGAGAAATAAATATTTCAATAAAAGGTTTTTCTGGTGGTTGGCCCCAGGTGAGGAACACGAACAACCGTGTGTCACTGGTGGCATAAATCATGAATCTAAAATGAATGACATCCTTACCTGCTCCCCTCCAAGTTCCTGTGCAGAAATATGGAAAATTAGTCAACAGCCAAAGACAAGAAAGGCCGAGTCTGAAGGAATGTTCTGGACCCTAACTTCTCACAGATTACACTGCAGCTCTTGGTTTCTCCCTTGGTTATAGGTTCCCGACCTGGGAATCCCAGAAATCCCTAACACTGTACATACATTTCTTCTGGGTACACGCGAGGTCCTCAAATAACATCATTGCATTCAATGTCATTTTGTCAGGAGGTTGATGAGATGCAGCAGGAACTTAACTCTTGTTTATATCAGCGAGCCTATGGCAAATCAGTTTCATTATATGTCATTGTGCTTAAAGTCACAGAATCTACTGATGATGTTAAGTGAGGACTTACTGTATATAATATACTATTTTCTGGGAACAGAAGTTAAAGCTTCCATTAAATTTTCAAAGTGGGTCCTAATGAAATAAAGCTTCAAAATTATGGCTCTATATAGAGGAAAGGGATGTCAGATGCAGGAGTGGACTTTAAAATGCTGACTGACTAACTGAACGGCGGGCCCAAGGACCACGCAGCCAGGAGAACACAGTGGCAGGGGAAATGGATCTCCCAGCTGTGGCTGTTTGCAAAGTAGCAGAACAGCTTTCCAGGAAAAGAGAAAAAATTTTCTTTGCAAGTATCCTAATCTGATGCAAATTATCATTGTAAAGGGTTCAACAATATACATATTATATTAATATAAACTTTTATCATTTTTAATTTCAAAGTTTTTGCTCAGAGCATGCAGCTTATTTTTACTACTCTGGCTTACAGTTGAGAAAATCATTTTACATAATATTGAAGCGATGAGACTTTGTTTCTCTTTTCCCACTTACACTATTTGGTGTAATTTTAGATGTCTGAAAATATACTTGAGACATCAAAATATTTTATTTTGGGTAATTTAGTTTGATCTACATATATATTCCTGATCTGCTGTTTCTGAAGACAAGAATATAGTAGTCCGTAGTCCGCACTCTTAGACAGCGACCGTGAAGATGAAAGACCTCCATTTATAGTCATTTAGAATGGAAGGAGCAGCAGTCCCTAGTCTAGGACCTACCAGCTCTACCTCTGGAGCCAGGCAGTCCTGGGTTTGAATCCCAGCCCTACCACTTACCAGCTGAATAACCCTAGAAGAGATAAATCTCAGGAGTGAGGTATATGAATCCAAGGATCACCTTCCTCCTCATTTTTAATTCCATGATTGAGTGCCAAGTTCCAAGCATTGAGAGCTTCGTGCTATCTTTGCAGCTTTGCATCCCCAGATACTTTGGCAGAGAATTTCTGCGTGGATCAGACCTCAGGTCTGCTAGCTTTCCTCAGACTCCTCAGTCCCAACTGTGGCATGAACACATTCTCATTATTTAAAAAAAATGATGAAGTCCTTCCTTCTATTGAATCAAAGACTCACCCTCTGGCAAATTCTACCAACTGGTACTGAGTATGCTTCCTAAAACAGCAAAGGATAAATCTACTTCCCCGCCCCCACCCCGCTTCCAGATTGTAGCTCCTCTATTTTCTTAAGGTGGTCTCAATGCTTTCTCCAGCCTGGACCCAAAATTACTGCAGAACGAAAGACCCTTGTCTCCCAACATTCCTCTTATCAACCACTTTCATCCCACAGGAAAATACCACCTACCTCTACAGAGCTACCTAACAGCACAAAGCAGAGACCTCCTATGTTGTTGCTTAAGGAAAGAGCCGAACTGGGAAGACAATGTCATTGTTATTTTCTGACTCTCCTTAAAAGATGCAGAAAGGATGACAGAAAGTTCTCTGTGCTTTTGAAGCTACTTTTTAAACACTCTAGAAAATGCAAGGCCCTGTTGGAAAAAAAAGCTAACAGTAAAGTTGTCGTGGCTATGCCGAAGAGGCCAACATTCATGAAAACTGAAAGAAGAAAAACACTCCCTGAAAATTTGTCAAATATCCTCCTCTTGACTTCTACCCTGAGCAGTCAACTACTTGGCCAGACACAAAGCTTTGAGAAGCCTGGGAGTTTTATTGTTTTGCTGTTGTTTAAGACATTTATTTTTCTCTCACATGAAAACGGGTGCTGCCTAGCAACCCAGGGCCAGCATAGCTAAATCAGGAAGCATTTTTTTAAAGAGGTTTCTTTTCCCATTAAATGACAAGCACACTCTAAGGCTGGAAGGTTCCTTGCACTGGAAGGAGGAAAATTTTGCACACTACTCACTCAGCCCTCCTTTACATTAAAGGACCCCAGAGACCGATGCACAGAAGAGGGCGAGGGTGCGTGCTGTTTTGCAGCAATGCAGGAGTGGGCTGCCCCGTGTTCGAAAGAGTCCACATGTGGCCATTGCTGGCTGCAAGCAAGGACTGAACAAGGAATCCATTCACCCATTCCACCACTGAACCTGTGACAGGGATGCATCCTATAGCTTTTGGCAAAGGCAGGAGGATGGCCCCAAAGTTAACAAGAGGAACCCACACACCATTGACACTCTTCTACACGTGCCTGTAATGTAATATTTTGGTGATTACACTGGACATCTGTGGGGAAACATATCTGCCCTTCTCACCTTTACTCTTTCTAGGTGCTTCCATGACCAGAGGACACCAGCTATTCAAGGATGAGGACTTGGCAACACATTACAAAGAGAGAAAAATCAAAGTGTACTGAAGAGGCTGCAGAACAGGGGTATGACGTCAGCCTCTTCCACAAAGCAAGATCTTCACGAATGGCCTCCACTAGGCCATTCACACTAGGAAAAGAGAGACAGGTTGCCTGCCAGGGAGCCCACATCAACAGCTAAAATGCTTATTTTGACAAAGTTATTAGCATTCTAATCAAGGAAAAGTTTTATGTAAATAAAACCTGATTGTCCCTCGGCACCCTGGGTCCCACAGAAACTATAATAAAGGCTAGAAAAACTTCATGACCATCAGACAATGGATGGCATCAGAACACACTGAAGACCACACGGGGCTAAGATCAACCTGTAGTTGGCATGTTCCATTTAAAATCCAATTAAAATCCTTAACAAGATAAATATCATCTGGAGTATAATTATATGTATTACGTAAAACAGTTTGGTTGAGAATAACGTTATATACCTTACTTTGTATAAATTGCCAATTTAAGTATTAATATAAAATAAGACAGATATTAAAAGAAAATGACCCTGATATTATTGTTTTCCTTGATGATTCTCAAATGTTCTTCAGAATCTTCAAGGGCTCTCGGGGATTGCAGAAGACACGCATTACAGATAGGCGCTCACAGGCCCTTAGAATAGGGCGTGATTAGCAAGCTGTATACAACCCAGTCCTACTCTGTTCTTCCTTCCCTATCACGTCTCTTCTGACTCTTCTTCCTGTAGGTGCTTCCATCATATGGGAAAAACACAAAATACACCTATATTCATTATTGGCCATTCCTGAACACTCATTTAAACCCTACAAGTAGATTTCAGCCTTTGCTCTCAATATCTAACTCTTGAAAAGAACATATGGCATCTGCTGGTCCTCAAAGCCTCCCACCTCGTGACAGCATCTGTCATCACTGACAATGTCCCCCAACAACCCTGACATTGAACTTGCCTGCATTTCTATGACTAACAGTAAAATGCCAGTGTTTCTCAAGTACATTGTTCTTATCTTCTCCTAGTGATGGAAAGGAAAGCCTTTGAGGTCAGACAATTCTTAGTTTCAACACAGGCATTGCCACTTACTAGCTATGTGCCCAGGAGCAAGTCAGTCTCTAACCTTTCAGTTGTCTCCTATGTATAAAGGGACAACATATAATGAGAATCTTGTACATACCTAGAAATACTGTTGCATACATATGCAATGGACACTGTACATATTTTAACACATATATTTTAAGTGTGTGTATATGTACACATACATACACACACATAAACACTAGAGTTATTTAAGATAAACACCCAGTATAGTACATCAGAAGCATATAATACAATGAGCATCCAATAAAGACTCCCTTGTGTAAATCTCATGCCTCATTATGTTATACTTTCTACCATTAAATTCTGTCACAAGGTTGAGCTCATGCCTCCAACTGTCTACCAAGCATCAGACCACAACAAATATCTGGCTTCTTACAAAGTGAACTCACCTCGCTCCTGCTCACTTTTTTTCTTTCCTGTTATTAATGGCACCTATACTCCCCCAGGATAGAGTCTTCAGCATCATTTTTAACACTGTCCTCTGAGATACCCCACAAATCCAGTCCCTGGATTTTGTCTGATCCACCTCACAAAATGGTGCTCTCCAGCCTGTAACTCCGTATTCTCGTGGTCTTTTATTCCTCTACTTTCTACTGCAAACCTTGCTGCCAAATTAAACTTCCTGAAACAGTTTACTTGAAAACCATAACGGGCCCTGCTACCCATAAAATTAAACCCAAAAGGCCTTCGGTGGCATTCCCAACCGCCCTACACACAGCCCGGACCTGCAATCCCATCCCAGCTCGCTCACCCAGGCTGCAGCAGGAGCTGCAGCAGCAGAACAAACAGCTCCTCTGTGTTCTTCTGACTACATGATCCCCCCGTTCCTGAAATGTCCTTGTAAAACATCCCCACCTGGTCAAATGCCATTCAGGGCCCTTTCCCAGTCCCCTACAGGTAGACACACCACCTCTAAAGCAGCAGTCCCCAACCCTTTTGGCACCAGGGACTGGTTCCACGGAAGACAGTTTTTTCATAGAGTGGGGAAGGGAGGATGGCTTGGGATTGATTCAAATGTATTATATTCAAGCTCACCTCTTGCTATGCGGCCCGGCTCCTAACAGACCGTGGGCCAGTACTGGTCCGCAGCCCAGAGACTGGGGGCCCCTGCATCTCAAGTCTCATCGGCTTTTCCTCTATCTAACAGCCCTTACGCTCTACTATCTCTTGAAGTTACTGCTAAACATTTCTTCTTTCCCCTACTGGCCTCACAGTCTTCCTTCCCCCAAATCTCATATCATGCCTGACTCAAAGCAGGCATTGTCCCGAATGAATATGTAACACGTATACTTGGGAGACCCAAATGTATGCCAAATTCACTAATTCTAAGGCACAACCCCAACCTGAAAATCCTTGGGAATTTCACAGCACCCTTTCTCACCTGGGAAATACAATTTTCTGGGCTGCAAAGGAAGAAAGGCCTTGATAATATTTTTGGCCCATGAACACTTCTTTTAAAACAACATCTTAATGTATGATGTGGAAATGAAGCCAAAGCATATGGATTAAGTTTCCTATAAAGTACATATGGATTTTATGAAAACAGCAGAGAGGCGAGGATAAAATGTGATCTCCAAAGCAGATTCACCAGGGGTCTTGTTCTAACTCCAAAATGAAGCCAAAGCTTTCTTGCTTTAATTATATGTTGAAAGTTTCTTCTTCCCTTTAGTGACTTTCCTAGTCAGTCAACATTTTTCACATTCCTAGGGCAGAAAAATAAGTAACAGAGGAAAAGAACACATCTTTTCTTTCTCCTATTGTTACCTTCCCTTCATAGACACTACTTAAGTCTCCTCATCTCCTTCTAGTTTCCCCTCCTTTCTGAATTAGTATTTTTTCCTTCCTCACAAGTTTTGTCCTCCCCTACCTATCCTTTTCCTTTCTCTCTTTCTTTTCATTCTCAAACACATAATACGAAAGGCTCTCTATCCCTCCTGCACCACGCTCAAGTCTTTGGGTGGTATCTGTGCATTTGTTGTCAAGGAAACCTGTGGTTCATGTGGGCACAGATGTCCATATGAAGTTTTCCTGCAAAACCACCCCTGTCAGCAGAAATATTATTCCTCATCGCAGATCCTGGACAAAGAGCTGGGAGTGAGAAGGAAAGCAGACAAGGATGAAACTGGAGAAGAAAGATGTTATGGGGAAATACACTCTCAGAAAAAGTAACTAATCCTAGCCAACTGCTCCCTCCTCTGCCCCACAAGCAACCCTGTGTTTCCACACTAAACCCAGGCATTTAGTGAAGAATCTGAGACTCAGAATCTCCCCATCCCCCTTCTTGGTAGAAAATGCGGTGCTTCAATTAACATCGGTTGTTAATCTCCAGGAGGGGAGAGAAGGAAATAGAAAGTCCTCTCTCTACTTAGCTCCCTAAAGCCGGATCTCAGAGAAGGGGTCCAGTTTCATCTGCTGGGACGGTTACAATGGGCTCAGCAATGCCACTTGGAAATTCCTCTAATTTGTTAATAAGGCGGAAGCTGCCCTATCTACTTCCCAGGAGGAAAATCATGTGCTTATCTTCCCAGCTTCCAGTAAGAAAATAGGAAGCCAGAGCACTAAGTGGAGATCCTTTTATGTGAGAGCAAGACCCAGAGCAGTGCAAATCACAAATAAATTGGATAAAAGTTTCCTAATTGGGAATTAATCTAATGATAGTTGCATTTACTAAACATTGTTGCAAAGCCTGTAGCCTAATAATTGTTTACTTTTCAGAAAATGAACAGTAGCCACCCAAGCTCTCTGGATAGTTTAGTGCACACAAACGAGGTTTAAGCTTAGTGCACACAAATGAGGTTTAAGGACAGCTTGACAGGACCATAAAAAACACAAACTCACCATTACCTACTACAAACTAAAACACAGAAAAAGCCCCACAAACTTCTTACACCCATAAACAAACTGCTTCTACTATGCTGGTAAAGAAAACCAGGTTCAAGTTTTTCATTGGGTACCAATACTCACACAGCTAGAATTGTCCTAGCAAACAGCGAATGCAACAAGGACCCAAGAAATGCTCTTGCAATGCTTTGCTCCAAGGGACTATCCCCCTGTATGACTGACTCTTTCCCACTCTTTTTTCCCCACTCTTTTGGATGAATTAAGGAAAATTTTCCCTAAAATGAACTGAGTTCCTTAATTCATCCAATAAATACTACCTGAGCATCAGACAGGTACCACGTTCTATTCTAAGTATACAAAAAAGATCTCTGCCCTCAAGGATCGAGCAGGGAGAAATAGCTAGCAACTAAGGAAATACGTAAGGAAATTATACTGTATGTTAGACAGGGCTAATGCCAGAGGATACACATGCCCAAACAGGCTTCCAACCCTCAGACTGTGACCTACTTTCCATCAAGGGTTGTAATGTTCATCTTCACATCCCGGCACCTAGTACACACTTGGCATATAACGCAAGATCGTTTTAAAAAGCTTTTCATTAACAAATAAGTAACCAAGAATTTGAACAGTTTTCAAATTCCCTCTCTCAGAGGAAAAATGATTAGCAAGGTCCTGATCTGTAACTGACAGAATGAGAAAAAGGAATCTGAAGTCCTTGAAAGAGTCTATTGTTTTGAAAAATCATGTATTCCCCTCGATTACAGAGAAAGAAGTCACAAGAAGTGTCACCTAAGAGATTATTCCTTTCAAATCAGAGATTCTTAACCTGGGGTCCCCGGATTCCAGGATGCATGTTAACCCCCCGAAATTGTTAACATAATTGGGGGTGGGGGGAGTGATGTGTAGATTTCTGGGGAGCATGTAACACAGATTGACAAGAATATTTTCCCTGTGTCACAGAAAAAGAATTTGAGTGAGAAATCCAAGGACAGAAGTAAAGGCAGGAAAAGAAAAATAAAAAAGTAGTTCACAATGGCACAGCCAATATTCCTTTGCATCTGGATTAAACAGTTCTTCCTCACACCAGTGAGAGAACAGAAGACCAGGAGGGCTTCCAGTTTATGAAACTCCATCAGAAGAGAGAAGCTCGATGTGAATTTCTCAGAACCAAGCTCATCATCGCGACAAAGTGATTTCAAAAAGAGAGAGAAGGAAATAATTTTACATCTCAAGGCAACAAGCCAAATACAGCAATTCCTTTAGGCGGGGGAAAAAAAAAGACAGCTTTACCTTTTCGTGGTTTTCAATTAAGATCTCCACCACGATGTTCTGGAACTTCAGATCCATGATGGCAGCAACAGTTTCCTCCTGCGGCCTCATCAGAGTTGGTCCGAAAACCACTCCTAAATTTGCCACGGTCATTAGGTTCTGCTTGGAGTGGTTTGATACGCTAACAGTGATGGGGCGGAGGGGAGAAAGGTCTCTGGTTAAAAGATGAGCAAAAACTGTGCTGCCCTCACTGTCTGCAAATGACTGGATCCCACAAGGCCGTGCTTAACGGGGCCCCGCCTGCGGTCCTGCTTCTCTCGCGCCGAGGCTCTCTGCTGGGCCGTAGCGACGGTCTTAGTAACTCCATGTACACGCTAAGATTGTGTCCCCAAAGGCCTTCACTTACTATTGCCCTCGACTGAGACCATCCCCTCCTTCCCCAGATCATCGTACTCTTGCTTCCAGGGGCCACGAGACTGAGAAGAGTTACCTTCACGAGCACACACACCGTGGTCCGAGCACCCACGCTCGCCCCTTGGGCCCAGGGAACAACCTGGGTAACTGTTCTCAGCAGCTCCAAGTTTTGTCTCATCCCCAAAGAGACCTTCCATAACAACTCTCTTTGTAACTCCTCACCCAATGTATATTCTCTACCTCCACACCCTACTTTGCCTTTTGACCACTTACCACCTGAAATTATTTTAATTTTTGTTTTTCCTTTATCTTTTCCCCTTTGAAAGAAGGGACTTCCTGAATGTATCTTACTCAATTAAGTGTCTACCAGCACGTAAAAAAGGTATTCAAAAACTATTTGTTGGCCAAATGAATGAGTGGCAATTCTAGTCCTAGGAGCCTCGACAGGTCATAGTATCTTCTGGCCATTCAGCTGCTTTTCGTGTAAAATAAAGGCTCCGAAACACACTGCTCCTCAGCTTCCTCTAGCCTCAAAAATTCTATAATTACAGTAATCGAGGAGTCATATATTTGAAGAAAGGGCTAATCTCTCTACTGGATTACTAGATTTTGCTTGCTTTTTAAAAAGGAAATAAAAAGAATAGAATGGATCTTAGGAAATAACTACCTGTTACTGATTAAACAAATTTAAAGGACATTTTCAAACTTAAGAGTTAGGTAGGTGTGAAACCAAGCTAAATTTGCTAACAGACTTATAATCACATTTCCAGAATCTGTGTACAGGGAAGTGTATAATATTCTCTTCTCTTACTTCAAATCAAACCCCAAGTCGCTGGCAGCGACACTAAGCAAATAATTACATGACTTCATGAAAGCATCGTATTTCAACAGTCTCGTCCAAAACACACACAGTGAGTCAGATGTCCAGCCTGCCCTTCCAGGTGTGGTCCCCAGTATTGTGTATACAGCCCCAATTTCAACCGTTACGAACCCAAGAACACCGCACAACACCCAGAGCAAAACGAAGGAAGTCAGGAAGGGAGAGAGGCTTACTTTGTTAAGTGTTTCACCAAAATATCCAACATTTCTTTATTTTTTTCTGGCAGTCTGTGTACCAAGAAATGGATAGCATTCACACGAGATTCTGGGTTCCCACTTTCTTTAAAAAAGAAAAAGAATAGTTAGTAGAGTACTGGGAATCGAACATATTCCTAAAAATCACCAAATACAGTATCTCATCTGTTCAACATCACCAGGGAATTTAAACACGGTTTGGCACCTTTCAGAGGAAAAGAAAATCCATCCCCCTCCCTGTTCTTAATCCCTGCTCTCCCCCTCCCCCCGATGAGGGGTCCTCGCGAGGCTGCGGTTCGAACCCTTCCTCTGAGCTCACCAGGGGCTGGGGCACTGCCCCACAAGGGAAGGCAAATACAGTATCAGCAAATACAATCCCCTCCCCTGAAACAGATGCTGCCGTTCTAGCCCCCGGTATCCAGAACGTGACTGTCTGAAAACACACCCGGATTTGTTCTCATCAGGTACCAAGGTGAGACTTGCAGGCATGGAAATGGCTGTCGCGAAGGAAGCAGCTTATCCTCTAAGATGCAGAGGAAAAGGAGGCACGTCGCGCCACACGGGGCCAGCTCAGAGGCGGGGGAACAAAGGAGACGTGTGGGCAAGAAGCTTCATTGTGGTTTCTCTGGGCAGGAACAGGAGTGGGGCAGGAAGCAGGCTTAGGACTGGTCGGAATCCCTCCAGGGGTCCTGGGCTATCGGGGCCACCCCGCGCTGTCTGGTGCCTGGCCCCGGTGACTGGGGCAGAACAAGGCTGGAGTGTAAGAGCCCAAAAAGGGAGGGGCGGGGGGCCCCTGGGTTGGCTGGACGGCACAGGGAAAGCTCGCTCAGGTTTACGGTCTCCGGGAACTGGTTAGCCCCAGGGGGTTGGTCCCTCAGGATAGGTCAGCGTTAAAACATCAGGGGGGAAAAAGACACACTTGACACAGTGATTTCATTTGGGAACGCGGTCCTTGCTGATGTCATTAGTTAAGATGAGATCATACTGGAGACACGTATTAGAATGTTCATGAAAGTAGCGCTCTTGATAACAGTCCAAAACTGAAACAACGCAGGTACCCATCAACAGAACAGTTAAACAGATTATGGTATATTCATACAATGGAGTAACGTACAACAGGAATGAACGAACTACAGAGTCACTCAACACAGATGAATCTCACAAGGTAAGCGGAAGAAGCCAGACACGAAAGGTCATATTCTGTTAGATTCCACTTATATAAGGTTCAAATGCAGCGGCCCTAACCTGTGATGGCAGAGGTCGGGCAGGTGCTCCCATGTCATGGGGTGGATAGTGAATGTGTGGGTATGAGGCAGGGCTCCTGGGGTTCCAATAATGCTGCAGTTCTTGATCTGGGAGCTAACCTCATGGCTATCTTCACTTTGCAAAAATCCATTCAGCTGTACGCTTATTACTTGTGCACATTTCTGTTATGTGTCAACAAAAAGTCCACTGACATTAAAATCACCCATAATCAATCTCACCCTAAGATAAGCTAGTAAATTTTAGTTTAATCCTTTTAGTTTTCCTCCCTTTTCCTGTGATGAGATGTTCAAACAGCCTATTTCGTTTAAGTTATCATGGCCGTCCGTCCCTCCATCAGATGCAGCCCCAGACCATGCATTTTATGGTCAGTTAGGGTGCTTCCAATGTTTATAAAGTTAAGTTTGCTCCAGCTTACACTTCCAACAGTCGTGTTTAAGGGTGGGGGCTGAGACTTTACAACACAGGACACCGTTGTGGCTGAAGAGTAAAAAAGCAAAAAGGCTTAGAAATGAAAAGGAACATGATAAAGCAGAACACAAATAATCAAATGATATTACATAATAAAAGACTCTTAGATACAGGCTACATTGGACACTGAAAACAAAAGTACAACTATCTAAAGAGTTAGATGATAAATTATTATAATCAAGTTTTTAATCTGGGGTTAAAACCAAGATCTTCCTAAATCAAAGCTGGAGGAAAATGTAAGCAATAAAACTATAATAGCATTTTCAATTCACAACTTCATTTTTTTTTTTACTTCTTATTAAATTTATTGGGGTTACATTGATTAATAAAATTATATAGTTTTCAGGTGTTCAACTCTATAATACATCATCTGTCTACTGTATGGTGTGTTCCTCACCCCAAGGAAAGCCTCCTTCCATCACCATTTATCACTCCCCCATACCTTCTTCTACTCACAGCTTCGACTTTAAAAATAAAGCAGGGACTCTGCATAAAGTCTAAAATTCCAAAGGAATAAAAGGATAACTGCCTATGATTAGAATTTTGTACATTCAAAACTTAAAAGTTATTGAAAACTTTCCACTAAAAAGCTATGTCTGACTCATGTGTCTATCTTAAAATTAATAATCATCTTTCCCCAAGGAAAACCTGATTTAATATTTTTGGACTTATTGGATATTCGGAAAGACAAGAGGGAAATAGTCTTCCTCCCTCTAACGATAGGGGTCCCCATTTCTAAAAATAGAATTGGTTTTGGAAAATAGAGTCGAAACCTCCCATTTTCCTTTTTGAGTTCCTCTCCCGCCCCCTCTCATTGAAATCACACACAATCTTTCTTTTCCAAGTCTGCTTTTTCCTCCTTCTTCCAAAAAGAGGAATTTTTGGAAGTAAGGCTTTTAAAGTAAAACTATTTTTTTCTCCATTTCTTTTTATTCTGATGCTGATTGGAGCTTTCTATTAATGGACATTTTCATAGGGCTACAACATAGTAATAACTTTAGGTACTCAAAAAAAAAAGTTTTCTAAGGTAAATTAATTATCTTTGGTTTTAATCAATATAAATTGACCCCAAAAATTAAAGGCCTAACTTTTTTTTAATCTAGGATACTGAATTAACCATGACACCAAATCCTTAACCCATGCCAAGGAATTGGGAGTTTACTGTAACAGCAAAAGCATTCTTAACCATGTAACTATAAATCAGCATCCCCAACACTTAATGTTTATCTATTTATGACACTGTGCCAACTAACAGAGACTGAAAAAGATATGATCATAGCTTACTGGAGCATAGCAAAGATACACAGGCAGATCAATGTTAAATTATTTCAATATTTAAGTGCCAGACGTCAACAGTACTACAGTAATTTTAGGAAAAGCATTAGCAGTAACCATCCAAGCACTTCCCAAGGGACAGGGGGCTTCTTCAGTCAACAGACATCAAGTATTCCAGCTCTTCTGTGGAAGACCCCACTGACTTAGAAATGAGTGCATCAGGCTGAGATAGCTTGATGCCATTAAGCATTCGATTCTTTTAATTTCCAGTTTTCCAAGTCCCTCCCCACTAAGACCCTAGGACTTTCTCTTGCTTCCCATGCATGTTTACCAACAATAACAGAACATTCTGGGTAGGCAAACACCAGTGCTCTGGATTCTATAACAGTTATAGTTTTCATCATAAATAACTAAAGAAAGGCCTTTAAAAGTGAGTATAATTTTGTTTCTCACGTAACTTGACTACTGAGCATAACAACACACAGGTTCTGGTCTAGGTGACTGAACTGTCTTTTGTGATGCCCCAGTAATCATTCAGGCTTCAGCTGCCATTCTCAAACTAAGTCTAACATGAGTCCAACCCTGAAGCATGGGTCCAATTCTTACCAGGCTGATGTATCAAGAAATCTGAGCCTGCGAGGCTAAGACACAGGTCATGGACTACAACGTTCTCCAAGGTAATAAACAGCATCTACACATCCAGCCAGGTGCCTTCCAGCCTTCCCCAGGTGAGTACAATCTTTTCCATTTCTATGTAGACCAAGTAAACTTTTATATTCTCTCAAAATATGGACTTATATAAAGATATATATATATATAGAGAGAGAGAGAGAGAGAGAGATTTATATATGTATATATCTATACATATATATCTACCCCCTGGTTCCTGAACCAGAGCTCCTAAAACCCTAGTAAATAGGGCGTGCTCAGATAGTCTTCTGTCCTAATGTTTAGTTGTTGACCTGGATTCTGACCCCGAGCTCCCAGGACCTCCATAACTTATTGAGTGATAGGAGTGTCTGGCACCAAGCTCCTAAGTGTCTTGGAAGTTCCTGGGTGTTAAGAACATCTTTTGTTCTAATGAGCTGACTTTGGGTCCTTAGATGGGGACTGGTCACCAGAGATCCAGCCACGATCGGCAGCTCGGGATTTTCAGGTCTGCCCCCATCCTCCAGAGAGGCAAGAGGGGCTGGAAAGGAAGTTAAAAATCCAGATTACCTACATGATAAAGCTTCCATAAAAACCCCAAAAGTACAGGATTTGAAGAGCTTCTGAGTGCATGGACATACCGACATGCTGGGGAGGTGGCGCACCCCAACCGCACGGGGACAGAAGTTCCAGTGCTCAGGACCCCTCCAGGTCTCACTCTCTATACTCTTCACCTGGCTATTTATTCGTATTGTTGACATACCCTTTGCTGTGGAATAAGTTGCTAAGCCGAAGTCTGTGTTTCCCTGAGTTCTATAAGCCTTCCTAGCAAATTACAAATCCAAGGGCAGGTACGGGAACCCTGATTTATAGCCAGTCCGTCAGAATTACTGGGGACAACCCGAGACCGCTTGACGGGTGTCTGAAGTAGGGACAGTCGTGTGGGACTGAGTCTGTAACTTATGTCATCTAGAGCTAATTCTATGTGGCTAGAATCAGAGCTAAACTGAATGGTAGGACACTCAGCTGGCGTCACAGCACTGGCTGGTGTGGGGGAGAAACCCACACGCTTGTTGACGAGAAGTGAAGAATTGGGTGTGCGAGGAAAGGAGGAACACAGGAGTGGCCTTCCTAGACAGGTGGTTTCTAGTTCCTTTTAGCAAATTTAGTTAACTCTCAGTTGAGAGGGTTTAGTGAATGATCTTAATTTTCTCTAAGGAAGAAAAAAAATTAATTTCCCAATGCATTCAACATTGAACAATAACTCAGTGTTTCTTAACAATGAAAAATAAAAAAATGTTTTGCCTCCTGTGGTGACAACAAATAAAATACATTTATGTACTGTGCACTTCAGGACTATTAACTCACAGGCCTCTACAGGGAAGAAACTGATGAGAGAACATCAAGGACCCAAAAGACGCCTTCAAACCTCTCAGCGGGGACGGCAGTCAAAACCACGTCACCACCACAGAATGGACGGAAACCACCGCACGGGACTGAAAAGAATCAAAAACTAGTTTCCGTGCTGGGGTGAGAGGTGGCAACAAAGACGGGTGATGCCTGACAATTTCAGCAGTCAGCTCAGCTGACAGACATTCAGCAAAACAAGGTAATCCCTGCCACTGTTAACAGAATACGATAGCTGAACCGCAATCCCCATTTTCCAACAACATTCAGACAGGGAGACTACTTCTGGCCACCTGATTCCTGTAACTGTTTTATTCAATACTTGAAAGTACATATGCAAGACATTACAGGATCTGCTCCTGAGAGGAAAAGTAAGCATGGACATCGGCCCTCCCAAGAGTCAAATAAAAAATGAAAGCCTGTATTACAAATGTGGGCCCCTAAAATGCACCTGGTTAATACATGTACTTTTTCTCATTAAATAAGGTAACTGCAGGTCCCATTCCAACCACAGCTCAACGGAGATGCAAATACATGCCAATAATTACAGCAGCTACAGTTTTTCTTTGAAATGGGCCTGTTATTCAAATTATGAAGCCTCTGTTACAGCATCCCCACAAAGCTGGGAAGCCAAACGCAAGGTCCTGGTCCTGTAGGTGCACGATCTCTTCCACCACATTGTTCAAGGACAGCCTCAACCAACTCCTTCAGCTCCTTGTTCACCACCAGGGGCTTTGCCACCACTTGTAAATTCCCACCTCTACGGAAGCCTTCCTCCCGTAAAACACATTGATATTAGAATTTCAAACACACTGGCTTCAGCTACAAGGCATGATAATAATGACACTCACTTGTGATTTAAACCTTAGCCCATAATCACTTTATCTTTCTACAATTTTCAAGGGATCCAAGATTAAAACTGGCGTTCTCCTGCTTTTTCCAGTCTCCAAGGCGAACAACATGAAACGATTGTCCTCCAAGCAGAGTTTAATTTCTCTCTCCCTGGTTTGCCAAAAATGCCACAGGGAAGAAATCAAAACAACTAAGCATTTGCTTGAGTTTCTGCCAAGAAAACTTTCCCCCACTTCCTTGATCACACAAATTCTCTTTACAAAAAAAAATCCTCTACCACATGAAAACAAAAGTGCATAGAACCGTATTATTTCCCTTTTCCAAAGCCCATTTTACATGTACCGTCAAGCAGGCCTACGCATGGCTTCTTTCTGTGGCACACTCAGAGCCTGCGCACCAGCCGTGCGAGGACCTCACAGAGAGGTACCATTTAAAGCAATGTTCCAGCAGCAGTAACATAGGACCCAAAGGGATTGCTCTAAGTTTTTTGACAGAGTGAACTATGGAACACATCCAAGAGAAAAAAAAAACTAAAAGGAAATGAAAATACAACTATAGCTACTGTCGGTGCACCTGTGAAATCCAAACTGCAGGTCTTAGCTAGTGGAGCTGGGGCTTTGAATTTAAGTAAAGATGCCTGTAACCTGGCAGGTCACTTAACATCTCTCAAACTTCATTTCCTTAACTAGTAAATACCTCACACCAGTGTATTTCAGGAGGCTCTAATGGTTAAACACCATGAGTCAAATGTAAAAACAGAGGTATATGGTAATAAAACAGAAAACAAGAAAGCTTCGAAAAGTATGAGTCACCAAAAATTTCTTCAAAATTAAAATTCTACCAACGGTGGGCTTCTTTCATTTAACATATTATCACATACAATTCACTCTCTATCAAATAGTGTGTGGACTTCTGGCATTATCTCAAAATACTTTTTTCTGCCCTTAATTTTCACCTAAATCTCTTTCTAAGTGAAGCCATGTCCAACCAGCTAATCCCTTGAAATCTGCTCGTCTCCTTACCCTCCTGCAAGTTAAACCTCTCCATGTTCCCAGAGCAGTTTTTTCATTATTATACATCTGACGTGTAGTTGGAGATGTGTGTGCCCCAGTGCTTGCTAGAGAAGCGGCTCCCGGGGCAGAAATTCTTTCACAGTTCTACATACCCAGTATCTACAGAGATTACGATGCAGTGGACAATGAATAACTGTCTGTGAAAGAATGAACGAATGAGTGATCTGGTTTTTTCACCTTTTAAAAGGTGAAAAGAAACCCAAGATCTTCTAAAGTGATTTCTATTTTCAACACAAATTACAATAATGCAGTTGAGTAATGTCCACGTGGAAATCACAGCTTACGCACACTATCGACCGCAACACTGCGCCTCTTCACCTCCGGGCGATACTTACTGACTGGAACAATGAAATCCCCGTGCAGCTCGTAGGTCATGAGAGGCTCCGGGAGGCTCCTGCAGGCAAAGAACAGCTCGGCATCACCAAGCAGCTCCACACAGGCCCACACTCTCTGAGTTCGCTTTTTTAAGAAAGGCATATTAAGTATGTTGTGCTTTTCTTAGTAACATGTAAAACTTCCCCAGGGAATACTTTTATATGTCAGAAAGATCCATAAATCAAATGGATCACTTTATTAAATGCGATCTGTACCAGGCACTATCAAAGCTGAAGCAGCCACAAGTTCCTGTCAGATCTAAGCACATGGTATTTCATATTTCATCTTGGAAAGTACCTTTACAAGCATCTGATTTTATACATAAAACTTCTTTCCACACATTAACTTGCTCAAAAGCCATACGTTCTATTCAACCAAATATAAGCATATAATTTTGCAAATCATCTCTAAAATATTAATTGAAAATATGTAGAGAAAAGATTAAACAAACGCAAAGAAAACAAATTCTTTCCTCTTATATACCCCTATTATAAAAATATGATATCCGTTTTTGGTTTATGCTTATGAAACAATAAAGCATAGGTATGAAGTGAAATTGAGGGCAACTTCAAAAATACCCACATCATTTTATTTTTCTACTAAAATAGATTACACAAATGGTAGTGTATTTTATCCTGTGGTCACCAGAATGTTACAGTTCAACATTAACACATATCTAAAAGTTGACAAGACCAGCTCCTTGAACTCTATAAACACCTGAAGAACACTGAGACAAGTGTCAATCTGTCCAGCGTCTGGAGGGCAATCTGGCAACATAATAAGAAACTTCAAAATGTTTAAACCCTGTAAACCAGAAATTCCTCTTCGAGTGCTTTAAAAAAGTCAAAGATACACACACATACGAATTTAAAACATATTTGAGAGCCAAGAAAAACACCAGGAATAAAGGAAATCATTTCCTATTGTTAAAGAGGGCAATTCATCAGCAAGACATAACAACTGTCAATGTTAAGGGATCTAATAACAGGAGCTTCAAAATGTGTGGAGCAAAACTGACGAGACCACAAGGAGAAAGAGAGAAAACCTTAACTGTAGCTGAGGCTTATATACCACTCTGTGTCAATAACTGATAGAGTAAGTAGACAGAAAATCAGTTAGAATACAGAAGATTTGAACAACGCGGTCAACCACCTTCACCTAACTGGTATGTCCTTCACGTAAGTGAACTTCGCCTACCTGCATTCTTTCCCAGTGTACATGGAGCATTTATCAAGATAAACCATTTCTGGGGCGTGAAATGAACCTCAGTAAATTTAAAAGAATTCCATTTGTACAGTATTTCTCTGATTACAATAAAAATGGAATTGGAAATCAATATTTCCAGAAATATATCTGGAAAGCCCCAGAAAAACAAAATGAGGAAGTATTTTGAGTTAAATGCAGTATACCACATATTAGAATTTGAGGGTTGTTTGTAAAGTAGTATTTGGGGATAAGTTTTTACTGCTCAATAGCTATATTATTAGAAAAGAAGAAAGGGCCCTGGCTGGTGTGGCTTGGTGGATTGAGTGCCAGCCTGCAAATCAAAAGGGTCACTGGTTCAATTCCCAGTCAGGGTACACGCCTGGGTTGCAGGCCAGGTCCCCGGTAGGGGGCACACAAGAGGCAACCACACATTGATGTTCTCCCTCTCTCCTTTCCTTTCCCTCTCCAAAAATAAATAAATAAAATCTTTTTTTTTTTAAGGAAGTAAGGTCTTATTCAATTACTTTTTTCTATCTTAGCCAGAAGAAATGAGTAAATTAAGCCCAAAATAAGTAGAACAGAAAAAAGTAAAAATCACAGCATAAATCAGTGAAATAGAAAAAAAAAAGAGATAATAAATAAAATTGACAAATCTAGCCATAATGACAAAGAAATGGTGAAATCCCAAATTATCAATGTCTAGAATGGCAGAGGTAGTTGCGGAATTACTACAGCCTCTGAAGGTATTTTTTTAAAAATTAGGGAATGTTATAAACAGTTTGATGTTCACAAATTCAACAACTTAAATTAAATGGACAAATGTTTCAAAATACAAAAACTCCCAAAATGCACTCCAGAAGGATTAGGCAACCTAAGTGGTCCTATATCTACTAGAGAAACTGAATTTGTGGTTTGAAATTTGCCAGTAAGAAAACTATAGGCCCAAATGACTTCACTGGTGAATTCTAGCAAACAAAGGAAAAAAGAATACTGATTCAATACAAATTCTTCCAGAAAATGTGAGAGGGAATACTTTCTGACTCTTTCTTTGACAACAGCATCACTGTAGTTCCAAAATTAAAGACATACAAAGAAAACTACAGACCAATAATGTAAATATAGATGCAACTATTCTAAATAAAATGTTAGCAACTCAAATTCACAGAGATAAATAAAAGGATAATACATCATAAATTTATCACAGAAATGCAACACTGCCTTAATACTGCCACAAAATCCATGTAATTCACCATACTAGCAAACTAAAAAAGAAAAACTCTATGATCGTCTCAATAGGTGATTCAGCGGAGGAAGAAAACCGTTTTTTCCGCAAATGGTACTGGAACAACTGGACATCCATATACATAAGTGAACTTGGACCCACACCCCATATCTTCACAAAAATTAACTCAGAATAGACAACAGATCTAAGTATAAAACCTAAAACTATAAAACTTCTAGAAGGAAAAAATAGAAAACCTTTGTGACTGAAATAGGCAAAGATTTCTTGATACATCACATAAAAAAACTGATAAGCTGCATTTCATCAAAATTTAAAATCACCTGAAAGGCCCTATTACAAGAATAAAAAGACAAGCCACTGATTGAAGAAAACATTTGCAAAGCATATCATCTGAGAAAGGATTTGTATCCAAAATATATAAAGAATGATCAAAACACAGTAAGAGGAAAAGCAACCCAATTTTTTTAATTGTGTGAAAGGCATGAACAGACACCTCTTCCAAGAAGATATATAAATAGCAAAAGAACACATAAAAAATGTTTAATATTATTAGTCATTAAGGAATTACAAATTTAAAAGCATAATGAGATACCACCATACAGCTGTTAGAATAACTAAAATTAAGAAGACTGACCATATCAAGAGTTGGAAAGGATGTGGAGAAAATGAGACTCTGCTACACTGTTGGTGAAAATGTAAACTAATACGACCGCTCTTGGTAAAAGTTTGTCAGTTTACAAAAAAATTAAATGTATATACCAACTATACAACCCAGACGTTATACAGACATCAGGATTTACCCAAGAGAAAGGAAGGCCTATGCTCAAAGATTTATACACAAAGGTTTCTAGTAGCTTCATTTTTAATAGCCAAAAGCTACAAACAACTCAACTATCCATCAACCCAATTATCCATAGGTAAATGGATTTTTTTTAAATTGTCGTGTATCCATACAATAGAACCAGTAGAACACTAGTTTGCAACAAGAAGGAATGAACTATGCTACAAGGTAGGTGAATGTCTAATTATGCTAAGTGAAAGAAGCTTCATTTAAAAGAAAAAAAATAGAACCATAATATTCCATTGAGGTGAAAGTAGAGCAAATACAGAAGTTTTTATATCATGACAGAAAGCAGGTTAGCGGTTGCCCAGGAATAAGGAAGTGAAGAGAGGGAGTGAGAGTGAGGAATTTCAAAGGGGCAAGAGGCAACGGGGGGTGAGGGGGCGGCGAGGTGAGAAGGTCACTATTTTGATTATGGTGATGGCTTCACAACCATACATACATGTCACACTTATGCAAATGTACCCTATACATATGCTCAGTTTACTGTATGCCAATTCCACTTCAACAAAACTGTCTATAAACAAAATAGATGCAAACGTATATTTACAGGTTATGTTCTTTGCATACGATTTATGATGGTGCACACAGAGACACACACACACAATGACAACTGTAGACAGTGAAACTGATGCACTTAGAACTCTACTGAAGAGAACTGTTTTCTTACTTCCTCTCTTATTCCCTTCACCCCTACACTATCATCTAAGGTCAAAAAATAGTATCAATTGTACCACTACCTTAATAAAGGGAAAGAAGTAAACTTTTGGGTTTTTGTTTTTTGTTTCAAAACATGGAAAAGCAAGAAGTAGGCAAAGAAGGAAAACCGTTATTAGGCAAAGAATGAAATTAAGGGTGCTGAAAAGAAAAGTGGGAAAATGAAAATGCTTAGAAAAACCACAGCGGGAATTCTTTTTCAATAAAAATGAATTTGTATCTAAATATCTTCTATAAGCTTCTTATCATCACCATATGTCTGCTAGGCAATGCAGCATAAAAAGTAAGCATTAAATATGGTTAATGTTAGGGAAGCAGTAATAAAAATGACAAGTTCCCCATATAAAATTTATTATCCTGAGTCACCATATCTCTCAACTTCCCAACCCAACATGTTTTCGAGCTACAGCTCTTTGCCACCCGTTGGGATCTGTCTGAGAATATAAATCATAATATTTACCTATGCTGGCAATTTCTTCCCCCAAAGTCCCATTCCAATTTGCAGGCTTTAAAAGTTTCCTCTAGGTAAAATCATTTTACTAAAAACATCACAAAACAGCTCATTGTCCCCTCACATGGGAAGCTCTTGTAATGAACACATTGCTGGAAATCATAATTATGGTCTGAATAGACAGAAAATCAATCAGAAGGCTGGTATTCAGCCCTCTTAAAGCACCACAAGTTAAAAAAAAAAAGTCTCCAGTCAGTAGAAGAAAGAGGGAGACACCATACATATGAGGTCTGTCCAGAAAGTAGGCAGCCATGTAATATGAAAAATAGAGACATTATTGAAGAAGATACAAGAAACATTGTATGTAGGACAATGACGCCTCAGTCCCCTTCAAAGGAGGCACCTTAGGACCTCACACAGGTCTCCCAGTCACCGTCAGCTGCCCCGTCACATTTTCCTGAATCTCATCAACAGTCTGAAATCTATTCCCTTCAAAAGTAATTTTAGTTTGGGAAAAGCCAGAAGTTGCAGGGCACCAAATCTGGGCTGTAGTGGGGCTAAGTCACCTGGGTGATATGGTGTTTCACCAAAAAACTGCACAAGACAGGATGCATGAGATTGTGCACTGTCATGATGAAGCTGCCCATAGCTGCGGCCTTCTGAATCATCGAATAGTTTCCACAGAGGAATGTTCAAGCAAAATTTGATGCAGAGTCATTGCTTTACTTGCTCAGTCATTCTGAATGCAATGGCCACACAGTACACAAGCTTACTCAATGGCGTCTACCACTCCCAATGACTAGTGCAGTGAAGTTGTCATTGTTCACGCATGCACATTCCAGTCCACTCTCCTTGGCTGCCAGGTTACATCAATATCATGCAAACTGTTCTCGTGATGTTAACAATGGCTAGACTTTTTCCAGACAGACTTCGTATGTCCATTGTACATCATTTTCTTTCTTCCATGTCCTGGAGGTTTTGCTTCTTGTTTTAGTTTGGCATTTGGGGATTTGGTTACTTCCCTTTTACCATCTCCAACCTCCTGTCCCATAAGGTGGCTGTGCCATCGGCAACAGGATTCAAGGGCAACGGCAAGGAAAGCTGTCCACAGCTGAGGACCACAGATCCCTAGGTGGCAGCTGGGGCTCCCACCCAAGCCGGCCAGCACCGAGGCCCTGCTCTGGACCATCACATTTCTTGTGTTGACAGAAAAGCATCTGCTTGGGCACCACTAGGTAGTCAAAAGGGAGGTACGTAAAAACTCAGTTTTCTCCCCTTTGGCGCATCACCAGAAAGTGTCAATTAAATCTTAATTATTACTCCATTTTCAGCTGCTAAAAATAACATAGCTTAAAGGGACAGCAACCTTTCAAGTCATCTGCCATTTTACGATCACTGCTTTATCCCATTCAGGCAGAAGGTGTTATATGGTTATATGTGTCATTTAACTTCCCTCCTAACATCTCATAATGTTCTGTAAGCAATGCTTGCTTAACAGTGAAATTCAACAGGATGCAACAACGTAATGAGAGGAAAGGGCAGAAAAGGCGGCACAACACCAGGGGCAATAAGGAACTAGCTGCCCAGAATATCAAGACAATTTGAACTAATTCTCCTCATGAGGACCAAAAAAAAAAAAAAAAAAAAAGGACTATGTGAAGCAGTGGGAAAACATGCAATTTACTACAAGGAACTGGATTTCTATCCTTCATTGCCCACCAACACCTGAATCCCCTTGGTCCACTCCCTCACCTGTATTAGGTGTAAGCTTCCTCCTAGAGTGGCGCACCCTTTGCTAGTCAGCACCGTACACAACTCCTTATACTTTTATATCCCTCACCCTTTCTTTCCATCGTGCGTCTAACACAGGCCCGCGCAGCCTCAGCTCTATCGGCACTCCGGACAGCTGGGGGAGAAATCGGGCTGCCTCGTGCACTGTAGGCCCACCTCTGGCCTCGACTCCTTACATGCCAGTAGCGCCCCCTTGCCCGCAATCGTGACAACCAGGGATATCCACAGATATTGCCAACTATCCCCTGGATCGCAGGACAAAACCATCCCCAGTGGAGAACCACGGCTCTCACATTTAGGGTACAGCTCTAGATACTGGGGATTCTGTAATGAACATGCCACATAAGATGTCTGTCTTCAGGAAGCTTACATTCTAATCCCAGGGTGGGAGCTAACAAGATTCATTTTTACCATAATCCTCATCTAAACCGTTAGGCACTATCAGTGGCAGACTAGACACGAGCATGTAGATTTAGCCTGAACTGTACCCCTTCATAGTCTAGGAATAATAATAACAATAATAAAGTACTTCCTAGTTGAAGAAAAGATTAAAACATTAACTAAAAACATCTTGCTTAAATACTTAAAAATATGTAATACACACCTGAACCCACTGATATAATTTCTTAAAAAGTAGACCAGCCAGACAACACAGGGCCCCCGATGTAAAAAAACATGAAGAATATAGCATCACTATGATGCAGTCTTGCAAGGAATAAATAAATATTCTTGGAATAAATAACCTGAACCTGAACCTAATGAAGCCTATAGATTTAACTAATAGTTTACAGAAAATATGATGGCCAGAGAACTATGTTAAACAATAAGGATACAAAATACAGCCATAACCAAAAAGCAGAAAATTCTATTTTAAAAATTGACCCAGGTTCATCAACAAAAAGTACTGGGGGCTGAGGAGTTGGGTGCAGAGGAAAGAGACTCCTTTCTTTTTTTATACAAAGGTTAATGATTCACAGAAATGCTGAACCTTTTCTATTTCTAGTCCAAATTTTCTGTGATAAATAGAAAGTTTAAGTATCTTAAAACCTCAATAAGTAAACATATTTTCAAGTAGCTTTGTATTTGTTTTATCATTTAAGCCTTTACGTGCAAATGGTTTAAATTTTAAGCTAAAACAAATCTCCATTTTAGCCAAAAAATAAATAAAAGATTCAGTGAAGGCAATAGCCTTCCTCACTGTTTTGTAGTATTTCCTTCCTAAACACCTACAACAGACAGCTATTTCGAAACTTAAGTCTCTTCCTTCCAATTCTGTTCTGCTGCAATTTACCTAACTCATGTTCATCTGCTTAACTCACTGTCTGGGACGTTGTTAGATGCCTCATAAACATTCTCCTTTTAATGAGGTTTAACTGAACCATTTAGACGTGTGCGCAGGGTCGGCATCCGCCGTGTGTGAAACGTCCAAACCGCCCATTCCTCCCCCGCTACTGAGGGGCGCTTACCGCAAATACTGCTTCAAGGCGCTCGTTATCGTCTTCACTTCCCAATCCACGGAATTCTCCAGGTCCAACTCACTGCACGTTTTTACATCTAGTGAGCGAGCAAAAAAGAAAAAAAAATAATTAAAACCTTGAACATCCAAAGTCCCTCTTGACTGGCTCACAAAGCTGTCATTTATAAGTGACCAAACCACAAATAATTAATTCTGTGGTTTCCTATACAAACATTATACACACTTTCTTGTAATACTGTAAGCCATGATCTATCACTAGACCTTTCTGGCACTTCAGAAAATCTGTCGTGGGGATCAAAATAAAAGGATAAGGGCGGGGCTGAGAGTAGGTAAGAACTGGACATAGGATACAGCATTTCAATATTCACCGCCGCAAAGCATGGAGAGCTATCGCTGTTCTTGTATTATTATTGTTAGAGCTATTACTCAGGAGCCGTGGCTTAGAGAATGTGGTATGTGCCGTGCCTGTATATTTGCCGTTGCTCAGGTGGCACTGCTGCTATCACAGAGTTACAACGGGGGCAACGGGCAGCCCTGTTAATGGCAAAATGACTCTATTAGAATAGCAAAAGGTCAGCGGGAGAAAAGGATGAGTTTGGTCCCACGCATCTAAGATTTGCACTTATCCTATTAGGTATCTTTCTGACGATTAATACATAAAACAGAAACATGATGACACATAAACTTAAAAAGTCACTTATGAGTAATCTTTCCCATTAACAGTAGAGTTTATACACTCATCCAGGAAATATTTATTGGCAGCCTCTGTGTAACACTTGTGACATTCATTCTAAATTAAACTAGTTTTCTTTATCCTAAAAGTGTGTTCTTCCAAATGGCCTTTCAAATAGCAAGGAAGCTCTGAAGAAGACATGGGGCTTAACAAGAAAGAAAGGAGGAGGAAGAGGAGGAGGAGGCAGGAGGAGGCAGGAGGAGGTGGGAGGAGGTAGGAGGGAGGGGGGAGCGGGGACAGAGTGGGGGAGAGGAGGGGGAGAGGGAAGGAGAGGACCAATTCTAAAACGGAAAAGGTCAGTCCCAGATGGTGGGAAAGGCAAGCCCTCTGAGTAGGGCGGCCTCGCTGATTTTGGTAGCGCTGGGCCAAGGCCCCCGGCTGTGGCATTGCAGCAGGGCGGGGGGCTGCACTGGGAGCACAAACCCAGGCTGTAATCGCTGCTGAGACCCTAACCACCACGGCAGCCCACACAAGTCACTTCCACGCTAATGTGAACTTCAGGCTCCCATCTGCACAAAGGAGGTCATGTGAAAGCTCTCGAGAAGCATCGAATCAGGGGTGCATCCAGATTCCCACAAATAATTCAAGGAGCAGGTAATCGCCACAGCCGAAAGGATCAATGTTCAGTGGTGGTACAACCTCAGAGGGAGGGAGTAGCAAATGGGTTATAATGAGTGATACCAAACAATCACCATAAACTTGCCTGCTTTTCTACAATCCCATCACACAAGGGAGAAAATAAGAGATTCATGGAGGAGACATTATTTCTCCCTCACTCCAGAATGATGTTTCAACTAAGACCAGAAAAAAAAAAAAGAAAAAAAAAGAAAAAACTAGTTACTTTGGGTTTTTTTCCTCCTCCCTTACATTGCATTTGTCTATATAGGGAAGGAAACATCATGTTAGTATTTCCTCTTTAAAAGCACTAAAAAGAGCAATCTGTCAAAATGGGACCACCACATTATGTCACACATGCCACCAAAAAAAGTTTTAGGCTTGGGTATGGGAAAGGATGGATGACTGCTCAATGTTATTCTCAAACTTTTTAAAAATCAAGTAAAACAGGAAGTGATGGTTATTTCACAGCCATAACATCATACATATGAAGTCAATTACTCAAAAGTCTGGAGACTTTTTAAAGCATTTCAACAGTTCTTGATTACAGCAACTGACAGCAATATGCAATAAACTACAACAATGGCAACTGACACTGATTACATTTTGATCAGTTCTACAATTCAGAACTCATTTGTTACAAAGCTTGTCAGACAAGCCACAGGTATATGCAAGAAATCAAATTAAGCACCCTGATTAAAGGCGCAATCCTTCATAACTGGGACTAAATAATTCTGTTCTGAAGGCTTTGCCAGCCAATTACTTCAGTAACTGAATATTCTCTCTCATTAAATCAATTATTTAAATCTCATTTTAACACACAAGTCAGATAACATTTTCAATCAGCTTGCTTCCAGCAAATCACCATTTTTAAATCCTTCTAATGGGAAGTCTTCTAAATGAAATCTTTTCTTTTCAACTTTCTACCAAATTATCATTCCATATTTTGAGAATCCTATTTTTTTCAATGCAAAAATAAAGCTACCCTTTGAATGCATGGAATAAAAAGTAACTGTTACATCAGAAGCTAATAACTACATTGTGTCTATGGTACCAATCCTCTATTAAATTTTACTGTTTTCAAATAAGTCAACCATCCATAGCGGTTTTTTACAATCAGTGGATGCACTGAGATTAGGTAAATTTGTTTATAACTTATTTGGGATTCAAACTTAAAACGCATTTGGCAATTCAACCAGAATATATGTCCTATCATAAATCAGGTGAAAATTTTGCTTCCTTGTGACCAAGAGAAACCACCTCATGGATTACTGAAAAATCTGTATTAACCACCGCTGATACAAACAACTGACTTTTTATTTGGGTTAAAGTTTCATAATTTTTTAACTAACCAGTGGCCATTTTTCTGAAACAGGGAATTTTCAGCCCGGCCTTAGTGCATGTGTCAGCATTGACCCGGGTCTCATTTTTAAGAACTTAAGAAGCACAGCGATCAAATGAATTTTGGAAATAATTTTTGTCCAGCTGTTAGTTTACTTTTTCACCAATCTCTGTGAAAAAGTTCTCCTACAAAATAAGCAAGGTGATATTTTAAAAGTAAAACACTTTTAAATTAGTTTTGTTTTCTACAGTTCTCTAAATGTAAAACCATCCAAACATTTTTTTTGCAAATTAGATTTATTTAGAAATAACCACCACATTCACCAGCCACAAAAGCTACTGTCACATTTTCTCTCAAGTTCCCCTCCCCTGCTCTGATGTTTTCATTCTAAAGTGGGGAAAAAGGCAGAATTCATGCAATTCTAACTCATTTCAGTTCTAAACTACCAATAACGATCATAATGTTACATTCTCACCCCATCAGCTAAAAACATGACTCACCCAAAAACACCTCATTTGATATTTCTCCCTGCCCTCCCCAACTGCTCTAAATCTCTAAAAACAAAAACTCCCGAACTTTTATGAGACCATGTGCGCCCTCTGTTGGAGCCAAAGGGGAAGGAAAGGAAAAGGACCCATAAAGGGAAGGGAAGTTAATTGCTCACTTAAACATTTGGTTTAGGAAGCCGGTCCAGAGAAAACTAGGAGGCTGCTGAAACCCAGGCAGACCACTGCCTTCTGCTCCCAAGACAGACGACGCTGACAAGGCAAACAATTCTCATCACCACAGGGCGGGGCGCAGCTGCCCGCCCCTTCACCTGGCCTGAAGGGCACCCACGACTTGGCTGTTTGGAGGACTAGAGGGCTCTCGGTGACCACCTGCCATTAGTATTTGACGTTGGCAGACAGAGGGAGGGAGGAAAGGGGTGGGGAGGGGTGGGGAGAGGAGGATGAAGGGAAGGAAGAATAAGAGAAACGTTTTTCTCTGTTTTATGCTTAAATGTGAAGGGGAAAACACTCCAATAAAGGTAGTATGTGGAGAAAACATGCAAGATTTGAGCAGGCATCCTTTCTCTAGAAATCACCCAAAGTTTTACACATGAGTATTTAAAGAATACTTAAAATATTTTATGTCAAAAAGGCAATAATAGAATACCAAAGTGAATAATTAACTCTCAAGAAATAAAAGCAACTAAATAAAAGGAATTTCCTGTCAAAAAATATAAAATGGCTTGGAAATTTTTCTCAGATATTTAAAATTAGATTACTTTTCATTTGTACAAAGAAAAGTGCATTGCAAACAAGGTGCTTTGAAAAAATTCAAATTTGAAACAAACATTACCTGTAGGAATAGTAATTTTTAAAAAATAAGTACATAGTACCACAAATGAGCAAAATTATCGGAATTAATTATCTAGAGGGGAGAAACATGGATTGGTTTAAAGTGCAAAGTTAAACATCTGGCAAACTCACTCAATGCTTTTCTCTTTAAGATATATAACCTTAAAATAATGTAGAGAGGCAGAAAAAGTTGGAGAGAAAAAATTTCTATGGGATAGTGTATATACTACTGTTCAAAAACTCTAAAATCTTTTTTTTGAAGAAGTATACATTATTTCAATTTGAACACCTGCTGAATCAGAATGAAAGTAAAGAGATATCTTAAGGAAATCAAATTTATTAAGAAAGTGAATACGTACATTTTGTTAAGAGCTCAAGATTGAGTTTGTAACAAAATAATAAGAAAATGATAATAATAGTAATAAAAATCCAAAGTCTGTGACTGACGAACTTACACTAGGAATTATTTATAGATTAAGTAAAATAATTTATATTGCATGGCCCCTTTAAATAAGTGCTTAATAAAAAAATAACAAGCCTGTATCTTTCCCTCACGTCAGTTCTCTAACTTCCTCTGTTTGCAGAGTGTCACTGAAAACACAGCATTTCCTCTGCAAGCAACACAAACAGAGCTGTGTCACGCTTGGGTCCTGGGCTTCTGGACTCAAGTCCCATGGGAAGCGAAAACAGTTTTACAGGTCATGAATTTTTGAGAGATTAGATATTTTTAAAACATCTTGCAAGTTAAGGACTGTCAATGAGACATTTCCCATGAGCAGAGCAAACGACCACCCGTGTTCAAGGATGCAGATCAGGTGGGATGTTATGAGATTAAGAACAAATTTTGGGACAATTTAACACTTCAAGGCGACCATAAGAGATGCCCTGTTCGAACTGCCCTTGAACATGAACAAGGAGGTAATAAAATAACGCTCGGATCCTTAGAACCAACCTACTGCCACAGGCACGGCTCTCACAGCCAAAACCTCCCCTTCTTATATCACAGTCTTCCAGTCCTAATCATCATAACACCATCTTGGAAACGAGAGAAGTGTTTCTAATTTTAAAATTAACTAAAAGCAGATGCTCTAGTGCCATTAAACTCTTCCAGCTGCTACTGAACCACTGGCAACCTAAGTCTATTTAATTTGGAGACCTACTGGTAGAGCGGAAACTCTGACTTGCCAGCGCTGCGCTCTCAGGTTAAACCAGAGGGGCAGAAAACAAAAACAGCGCATGACAGGGAAGGTATTCTGATAAGGTTCTCCAACTGACGATGGGCAATTTTTTACTGTGGTTAATAGCTTAAAAAAAGGCGGGGGGGGGGGTTGCTTATTAAATCCTTAATTCAGGTAACAGCCAAACAAGCAATCCTATCTGTCACATCTCGGTTGATTTTCTTCATCTTGGTTTCTGCTTCCTAAAAATGAGCCTTTGCTACAATGCTTTAAGATGCAGGCACGTCTAAATGCAGTGACAGTATACCTAAGGGCATTGTTAATGTTGATTAATTAAAGTGAGACGTCAAATTAATTAACATTTTGCAAGGTCATAATGACATCCAGGCCCTCAGGCCTGATGACTTATCATCATTCCTCCAGAGGCAGCCTGCTTTGGGGTGGGAAGGGAAGTGGGGCACCTTACAGGTGGCACTGAACTAACAGCACTGTGTAATGGAAAAGCGCTTTGTCATTCACATAATGTCGGGGGTAATGAAATGAATTCACTTTCTGGCTTCCTCCAGTGCTCGGTGCCAAAGAACACTATGTTATCAGCGCAGATGGAGCGTGCATGGTTCTGGAGAAGAGCCTGCTGCAAACTACAAACAAGTCCCTGTGAATACCAATGAATCCCTGAGATCCAGACTCTTGCTATCAAATGACAGTTTTGGAAGCTCAATAAAAATGAGTGAGTCCCAGTGGTCTTGTCCAATCAAATGTATTGTCAAGACTCTGGACAGCCAATTTGGAAGCCACACAAATCACAGAGGCCTGGCTGCTACTTTCCTATGAAAAGAAAGTAGAAAAAGACATTCGCTCATGAGCTGCATGCTTGTTTTTCTTCCAGTTCTGAGTAAATCAAGAGAACGTGGATAATCAGTGCTGATATAAACACTAATCTACGTCTGAGTCAACTTGGAGAAAACTAATGTAGGCAGAAGAAAAGAGTAGATTCACAAGTACGCTGAACATGACTATGAAATATTAACTCATGACATTAATGAACATAAACAAATCGTGCATGGAAAATGATTAGAAAAGAGGCATACCCATCAACATACTGAGAAGTCTCTGGACCTTTGAACTCACCCCCACAACTCTGTACAGTCCTTGGTCATTTATACCTATTGGAAGAGACAAAAAGTTAGCAAAATACAAGACTGTCATATTTTAAAAGGTGTTAACAAATAGTTGCATTTAGATTATTTGCTAACTCATGTTAGCAGCATTCCTGTTGATTATAAAAATGTTTGACAAAAGCAAGCATGGAAGAATTTGTTTAGTAGATTGTTATTCATGAGTTATGGTTGGAAAAAAAATCTCATAAAACAATGTTCCATGTGGACAAAATGTAATGAGTCAATGTTAATGAAATAAATTAGTTAAGCAGTACTTGTGATTACCAATGTAATATGCAAAAATGCCCGACTTTCCTGTTTATTATGTTTACTTATTCTTGACGGGGTTTTTTTTCTTGAAAAATTTTAGCCATTTAAAAATAACATGGTTCTGATTAATATACAGAAAAAAATCATTGGATTCTTGAAGACTATAGAAATTCATTCAAAACTAAGGCAAAACTGTTTTTACTTTTAAGTGCTGTTAAATGCACTGTCCAGGGAGAAACTGAAATTTCAAGTAAGTATCACTGCAAACTCTACATCCAAATGAACTAAATCACAGCATTTTCTCTCTCTAGAGACCTGCAAGCAAAGGCTTGCACAGTAGACAAGAAACAAAGACAAAAAAATTTACTGTCAAACATAATTTAGTATGTTGAACACATGGCCTTGCTTTGATACTGATTTGATTAAACCAATTGTAAAAGGACTTTTGGAGGCAAGCAGGAAACTCTGAGTGGCCTTAAGGTGATGTCAAAAATATTTTTATTTTTTAAGTTACATACTTAACAGAGTGACCTATGCTAGATTCACTTTAAAAAGGAAAAAGGGGTAGACGGCGCAATGGTAGCAACACCCTGGTAATGATGGCGTCTAAGCGGCAAATACATGGGAGCTCGTTGTACCACTTGCTACTTTTTTTATGCTTGAAAACTTTCATCATAAAATAATGACTTCCAGAACATGTGACTCTCTTTCTTTCTTCCTCCAAAGGGTTGTAGCTTTCTGCCTATGCGTTTACTTTCTGCGCTATGAATACTCAACACAACTGGCTGACAAGGAGATGATGCCTTTGATCCTCAAAGTTTCTGAAACAAAACAAAGCAACCCCAAAAAGGCCATGAAATTTGCCCAAGGGAATGTACTTTCTTTTTGCCTCCCTACCTGCGGTGATTTAAAAAAAAATACTGTACAAGGCAGAGTCTGCAAAACTGGATTCAAATCACAGCTCAGTCACTCCTGAGCAGAGATCTTAAGACAGGACACCTCTGAGTCTGGACGCTGCCTCTGAGCCCCCAGCCAGCCACCTACACCGTGTGCTGTGGTAGGAAGAAGAGGAGATGATACCAATGCGTGCTTTGTGACTAACAGAGCTGTTAGTCACACACACACACACACCGCACGCACACAGAAGCTTTCATGATTCCTTGCAAAACTGAGTCTTTCTTTTCCTCCTTTTTCTCTTTTTTGCCTTTTATTTATTTCTCCTTACTCATTTTTTTAAAGCTTCTCAAATGTCCTATTTGTCTACCTGATCGGGGCTAAGTTTTGCCCCACCCCCAAATTTTTATGTTGAAGACCTAATCCATACTACCTCCGAAAGTGACTTTGTTTGGAAATGAAGTCTTTAAAAGAGGTAATTATGTTAAAATGAGGTCATTGGGATAGGCCCTAATCCAACATGATGGTATCCTGTGAAGATAAGGACACAGACATACCCAGGGAAGACCACATGAGCACACAGGGAGAAGACGGCCTCCACAAGCCAAGGAAAGAAGCCTCAGGAGAAACCCACTCTGCAGATACCTTTGATCTTGGCTTTCTTGCCCCAAGAACTGCAAGAAAATGAATTCCTGCTAACTCGCCCCATCTATGGTTCTTTATTATGGCAACCCTAGCAAACTGATACACCTTCTCTCTCAACTACTCAGTAGAGCTAAGAACAGAAGAGCAAAGGCTAACCCTTCAGTCTAGACAAGCCTTCTCAGAACGCTAAAGAAGCAAAGGCCGAGAGGCACCTTCCTGACGCGGGATGCTCACTGCCTGCAAGAGTGGAGAACATGCAAGTCAGTTCTGCCAGGAACTGAAAAAGAGCAAAAAATTCTCAAGGGGAGAAAAGTCTAGGCTTTATTCCTTTCTTCCCCTAGAGGCCAGAAGGCCATGTCCAGATAGTTTAAAATATCAGAGGATTTTTTCCCAATACTACTCTGCTTAAGAGACCTAAAATAGTTTGACCTCGGTACCAGAAACCAAAAGAGCAAGTCACATCCTGTAGTCAAACAAACAGACTCTAGGAGAAGTGCCTGAAATACACGGAGAAATGAAACAAAGATGTTACTTCAGTACTAATAATCTGGACTGGTAATTACTATCAGATAACTGGTCAAGTTCATATTCATCATCCTGAAAGACAGTTCATTGCTAATGCATAATGAAAGGTACAAGGGGAAATTAATGCTACTCAACACAGATTTTTTAAGATGAAACTTAACCCTTGTACCAAAGCAGCTAGAAAATAACATGTAAAACACATACACTCTAATTGTGTTAAGATTTCTGCTCTGCTGTTCTTAGAAGCTCTTGACTGAGAAGAGTAGAAGAGACTTCATAAACACACACATCCCACAAAAGATATCAAATAAAGACATTTGAAGACTATGAACCACTCAAAAGGCCAAGTCACACCAGTGGGTTCAACATATTCTCTCCAAAGGGATCACTTTTTCTAATCACCAAGTATCAGGATTTTGAAATTTTCTTTGACTTCCTCCCTGTCACTCCCTAAACTTCAAGAGGTCAATGTCTGCATTTTCTTCGCACTCAGAGTGATCTCTGCTTCTTCGACCAGTCTTAAACTTGACGCACATGCATTTACGAAGGCACAAAACATGTACATCCATAATCCATCCTGAACATCATCTTTTTTTCCTAACCTTTTTTTTTTTCCAATCCACTTTGATTACCTAAGGTTCTCTCCCACCCCCATTTAAGAGTAAGCCATCCAATCAAGCCCAAACTCCTCAGCCGAGCACGTAAGGCATAAACAAACCAACCCACCTCACCTTCCTGCATGTACTGCAGTGCATTCGCCTGTATTAAAGCAGACCACGGACTCGCCCACAATAGCCAGAAAAGCACACCTTCCTCCATGGCTACGTTCAGGAGGAGGTCTCCTCTGGCAGGGGTGCTCTTCCCCTCCCCTTTACAGATTACTCACCTGTCAAATACTCGTCCAATATGAGGCAGCTGCTGGTCTAGCTGCCCAAGAGCTCAACAGTGAACAAAACTAAAGTTCCATCCAGACCTTCAAAAGCAGGTAAAAATCCCATCTTTCTGACACCACAGTGACAGTCCCTTATTCTGAACGTGACTCATAATTAATTCCTTTTAACACTTAATTTCATTCTAAAACTAACCCACAATCTTGTATGCACAATTCTCCAAATTAAAAATCTGAATGCGTGACCTGACATCAAACTATACGTTTATTTCTCCCACTCAGTGTGAATATTCACATTTTACCATGAAAAAAGTAATTTCCACACCAAACCTATCTGGAGATGTTATGTACTATATAGTAGGTGTCCCTTATTACCTTTTCAAATTTAAAAGAAAGCCTAAATTCTAAAACAGATCCAATCTCAGAATTTCCAGGGAAAGAACTGTGGACCTGTGTTCTACATTCTCTCCCTAAATGCACAGATATATTTATTACCTGCAAAGATATGAGGTCAACCTTGTTTTGTTGTTTGTTTTCTAGTAGCTTCCACCGTGTCTTGCAGAATAGTTGGGTGTAGAACAGGCATAGGTAAGTTACTTTGACTTGAAAGTAATTAAGAAGTACAGATATAGACTGGACTTGGGCCAAAAGAGACATTAAAGTTAGAGAATGAAAACTTCAAGTTAAGATAGCCACGTTATTAAAACTTTTTCAGGATAGCAAGGCCCAATGACTGATAACAGTACTACAGCACTTTATAACTTTTAACAAAAATTTGTCATTTGATCAAAGTATTTACAGGTCAAAATATTTTTTTTCTTTTAATAAATAAGATTGGTTCTGAGCAGAGGAAAGGAACGGAATGTGCTCTCCTTTACAGCAACGAGCAGGTGACGGTAGCTATCCTGAGCAAAGTAAACAAAGTGCAATCAAAGGTCCTACTTCCCCCTACCTGTCCCCTCCAATCTCACACAGTCCTGTCACGGAACACAACCCAGATCTTCCTGCGGGAGGCTCAAGAAGTAGGACTGCGTCAAGTTTCGGCATCACGTCTGCCCAACTGCTTCCCTCTCAGAGCCCGAACAGTGCCGGCGTCAAGCCAGCTGCAGAAAACACCCACATGGGGCTGCGGCCCACCCTGGGCACCCAGAGGCCCACGCAGGTGGGCTGGAGAAGCACAAGGGGAAATGAGACGATCTGAGACAACAGATGAACTAGAAGAAGAAAATGAAGCTTAACAGGGTTGAGAAATTCGGTTGAACAACGGAGGTGGAGGTGAAGACTGGCAAGTAAACGTGGTAAGAAGAACACAAACTGGCAGTTAAAAGAAGCAGGAGAGAGAAGACAGATAATTAAAGCATATACACAAGAAAGGCAAATGGAGAACACAAAATGAAAGGCAGGCCAAACTGGGAGTGAGCGAGAAGATAATGGGCTATAAGTTTTATGACATTTAATTTCTTGTTAACGTCTTAGGAATTACTGAGTGCTTACTGTATGTCATGTACTGAAGACACAGAGTAAGATTAAAAAGAGAATTAAAGTTAAAAGGGAAAGCAACTTGGAACCAATGGAGCCACAAAGTCTTTCTCATCCTTTTCTTTTTGGCTTCAGAAATAGATTCTGAACCTGATAGCTCAGTATTCTTAATACCCTACGTGGTCCTCAGCACATGGTATACATTTAACAAATGGACTGAATAAATTAGTGAATGAACTGAATAAATGAATAAATTAATGCCTGATTAGTAAAGGGATATGAAAAGAAAATTGAGAGAGACAGAAAAGGTTGTAACTAGAAAACGCAGATATAATAATATGAAGGGGAAAGGCTCCAAGTGGAACATAAATACTTTCAATGGTAAGAGGCACACGAATTATAACAGGCACACAAATTATTTAAAATTTTTCAAGTGTGTGATTTTTAGAGAAATAAATGATAAACTTCAATGGGTCTATAAACTAACATTTATTCAGTTCTGAGCTAGTAACAAGCAGAGTGCTTGTCACAGAAGGAGGTAATTGATCAACATTTGGGGAAGGGAGAAGTCATTTGTTTACACTTGTACATGTTGACAACAGGGGTGAAAGGTCATTAATGTTCATGTTCACATTCACAGGATTTTCACATCAAAAGTCTGCCACATGTCATTGTTAATGAGGCACACATGCATATATATATATATATATATGTACACATAATTACAAACATAGGCTTACACAGCCTACCAGCATTGCAAAGACAAATCTCCTATGGACTATGGGATGAACAAACATGATTAATATTTACATATACATAAAATTGTATTATTGTAAATATGTTTTATAATTACATATTCATATATTGTTATAACTATTAACCAATCTTGACAGGTTCTTGAACATAAAGGGGAAAATGTACTATAAGTAAAATAATCGGGAAAATACCACTGATGTGAGAAAATATGAAAGAGAAAGGTGAAGAACGATGCGCTATAAAGGCGACTCAAAGAAAAGCAACGATGAGGCTTGTGGATATTGTTTCAGGTCACAGAGGAGAATAAAAAATGTCACAACATGTTCCTTACATGCGTCTGTAACTCTTCCTCAAGAAACACTACGTCCAAATGTCTGGTCAAGTACGGTAAGCGCTTCCCAGGTTAAACACAGGTTCACACACAGGCATCCCTCCAAGATACTGGGCAATTCCAAACATTTTAAGTTTCTATCAAAAGGGCACGTTTATATTAAATTATTTTAAATGTAAGCAGACAGAACGATGAATGATTCCTCCATTCCATCAAAGGGATATAACCTTCAACATGATAAATTTAAGGTATTGTATTTATAGAGTTACAGAATTCTGAAACTTCAGAAGAGGAACACCTTTCTTTTGTTGAATTGTTGTTCAAGTACAGGTGTCTCCATTGTCCCACCCCGTTTCCCATGCCCCATCCACCCCCACCTCCTGCCCTCAATCCTACCCGCCCTTTATAGCACATACAATGCATCCAATGCTGAACAAAGCAAGAGATGATTTCCAAGCCACTGGGAGTGTTAGAAGATCACGGTGTACAAAGATGAGAAGCTCAAAATGACAGTAACATTTTAAACTTTGTAGATGCAAGGCCTATCATTAGATATAGACGTAAATGTGTGTGTCTGTGTGTGTGTACACACATGTATATCCTGGAAACACAAATTTGTTAAGTTTGTATGATATAAATTATTACAGGTGAAGATTAATGACAGCCTGGAAACTTCCAACTTGACCCCCCTCCCAGCTGTATGACCAGGCAAGTTACTCAGTCTCCCCGGGTCTCAGCTTCTTTACCTGATAAACGAGGTTAAGGATGGAATGGAATGGGGTAGTTGTGAAAATTACAGATAATGTTTGCATGAGCCTCCCATTCCAAACACTACTCAAAGCTTTAACTGAGCATAAAATTCAAAATTAATATCAACATAGCTAGGCCCCAAAAACACCAAGTCATCCCAACGAAGGCATGTAGTCCACAGCCCACTTTCATAAAATAAAGCACATGTGGGAAACAGAGTCAGTGTTTACTTCATATGGATGACTCATGGAAAACACAAAAGTCCTGTTCACCAATAACATGTGGAATGTTTCCCCTGGATCACAATTACTGAGCAGCAGAGAGGAGCATGTTCCAGAGGGCTGCTATCGGCCGGGAACGAATCTGCGCTTGCCCTGGGAGTGTTGCTTTCACTTCAGGTCGGCCTTCACCCTCTTCTCACAGACATCCACTTCTGTGCTCCGGCCAACGGCTCCCCACCAGCGGGCCCTGTGAGGAAGGGGCGTGGGCTTTCCCTCACACGGTCCTCCCACACCCACACCAGCCGGAGGCTGAGCTCAGAACTCCTGCAGCGGGGCCCCCGAGGGCGGCGGGACCCCCGAGGGCAGCGGGGCCCCCACAGCTCCTGCCGCCACTGCTTCCCCTCCCACCTGTGCGCGAAGTATCACAAAAGCAAAAGGCACCTATCCAAGTCCAGGTCCGACCTAGCATTTTTGGAGTACTGATAATTTCAGGACATTGCAGGCACATCTAGACTTGACTCTAATTCTCACCTCTAATTCAAGTCCAAATACAGTGTTTGGTTTACTAGCTTCTACCTCTGTACTAGGGTCAGAAGAGACTACGTATTCCCAATACTGTGTGGCGGGCCTCCTTTCCAGTTTCTAACCACCACAAAAGAAAGCCTTTTCGCTTCGTATCAGGCAACCCCTAGACTTGTCACCACTCCCTGGACAAGCACCCAAGCCAGTGGACAGGCTGCCTGGGCTGGGGCTGGAGGAAAGCTGCAGAACAACAAGGAGTTTCCTCTTTCTCTGTAGCACTTGACGTCCCCAACTTCTCCCAGTTGTCAGATGTCTTGCTGTCCCCGGATCTAGCAAGGGCTCGGGTTACAACTCATTCGATGTGGCCTTCAGCCTTTCCTCACAGGTGAGCCTTAGGGAAGATGTATCTTGCAGCCTCTGTGGAGTTTCCCTTAACTTGTCCTGAAGCTCAGATGCCTCATAGGCATTTAAAGCATCATAAATAAGACATATGGGAGGGGGCCCCAAAGAACCCGGAATGATCTTCTGAAGGGCAGGCCCCTTACAGTACAGGCTTCCCCAGTTAGGCAAGTGTTCTAGGAACCCGTCTGTATCAGTGTACCAGCAGGTGGTGTTGTGAGAGGCTGCGATTGGCTTCAGTGAGTTTTTTCAAAGACTCTTTCAATGCCTTTGCCCATTTCACAATGGGTGGTTTACAAGCGCACCTGCCCACACTGTGCTGAGTGTTCAGCACTTTTTGGGCAAAAACGGCACGACCCCTATGTCTCACCCTCCCTATTCAGCTGATCTTGCCCCGAGTGACTTTTCTTTGTTTCCCCGGATGAAAAAAAGTCCTCAGGGAAGTGTTTTCCCAATGTGGAAGAGGTGAAACAAAAACTGGGAGAAGCACTAAAAGGCATCAAAATGAACGAGTTCAAAAACTGTTTCAAGCTATGGAAAACACATCCCAATAGGTGAACTGCATCAAACGGAGAGTACGTTGAAGGTGACTGAAGTTTAAACATGTAAGAATACACAATTTTTTATACGTCAATTCTGGGGTTTTGGGAGTCCCCCCTCATATCTGCTCAACTACCTAATAAGTTTTATAGGGTTTGGGAGTTACAGTACATGAAATACTCAGAAAGACATAAAATGCTGCATATTAGGATTTAAAAGACTGTCAGAGGCAGATTCCACAACAGCATTATATCCACCACTAAGAGGCCCCCACGATCATGGAGAGACTCTCAGCAAAGCGAGCAAGGCTCCCCTGGCTGGCGGTGGTGTACCTGCAGAGTCCAGGGCGCAGTGGACCTGGGAGGAAGCATGGCTCCGGCCCACAGCGAGACGAGCACTTCAGAGAGCCTTAAGTCCTCCCTCCCCGCCCCCTAGCCTATGGGCTACTGCTTCAAATCGCCCCTGTTCTTTAAAAATGTGTCTCCTCTTTACTCTTTTATCCATCGTCAACATCCTCAGATCAGCCTGTAGATGATCCATCTTGTTGTGTTCACGGTGGTTAAAAGGCCAGGCATGAAAAGCTCAGTCTTAGTTTGGGTTTTCATCTGCTGCTTTCTAGCTCTGAGACTTAATAAAAGTCAAATCAAGACTCTTCAGCTGCACATGTAAAATGGAGAAATACTACTGTCTCGTAGGGTTCCTGTGGGAACAGCACATTAACAATACAACCTGGCCATTGTCTAACTTCTCGCTTTCACAACCACTAATCACATAGTCCTTCATTATTCTTCCTCCTCTTGTTCCCTAAATGCAAAGATCCCCAAAGATTCCACCCTTTGCTCCCTTATCTTCTTACCTCACCACCCACCTGAATGACTGTCTGGCACTCAGAATGTCACCTCTCTGAAAATTATACCCCCACCTTTCCTGTTGCCTTCATTCTACTTCCGACAGAAATGTCACAGGAACCTAGAACTCAGGACATCCAAAACCAGTCTGCATTCCTCCCAAAGCTACTGCTCCTCTTGCATTCTGCGTCTTGGCTCAAGAGGTCTTCACCTCCCTTGGCTGGAAGCTTAGAGTCAGTTTTTACTTTTCCTTTTCCCTTACCTGCTCCATCCAGCAGGTGGCTAGACTCTGTTTTTCTGCCAAGTCTCTCTTCCTATCCATCTCTTCTTCCATTGTCAATGCCTTAGTGCAAACCCCTATACTCTCTGATCTGGATCATTTCCAAGACCCAACCAGCCACCCTACCTTCCACCGCCCCCCAGCAACCCCGCCTCCATCAATTCCACTTCCTGTCAGGGATCTGACCACACACCTGCTCCCACCTGTCAGGGTCTTACCACTGCCTAAGGACCAATGTGCGGCTCAGCACTGGGACCTGCCACAATGGCTTCAGCGGCTCATGGAGCATATTCTCACGTCGTACCCCCGCACTCACCTCTGTCAGCGACACCCCAGAGTGGGTGAACACCATCTACTCCAGCATCTCCCTCTAGAGCAAAGAGCAAGTTTACATGCAATTTTGGAAAATGGAGGTGGTGTCTCCAACTACAGCAAAGAGCTGATGTGCTTGCTCGCCACTGTGAAAGAGTCTAGTTTACTAAATTCAGAGTTTTTCTCCTGTAGCACAGCCCACTAGGTGTGCAAATATCATGTGACCCTCTTTGCAGGGACCTAGAGAATCAGGACACAAGGCACCAACACAAAATGTAATACTCTGGCTACTGAGAATAAAAAGCTGTCCTCCTTCTCTGGTCCAGGAGTCCTGTGTCTTCTATCAGCTTCCATGAAACTATGCAGGATAATTTGTTCACATAAAAGGAGCATAAAATCCCAGGGCCTTCACTGTCTTGAAACTAGACTGAAGCTAATCTTTAAGAAAAGAAATCATATCCCCACCATTGTTTCCTCCAATATCTTTCCTGTAGGAAACACCCCAAAAAAGTGTTAACTAAATCCCCTTTAACATGTGCATGTCCAGGAATAGGTAACTATGAAAGTAAGCTGGAAGGGAGGCAACAGCTAAATAAAGGTACATGCTATTTTCAAACGCATCAGTCACGCAGCTTAAGTGTAAGTCGTTACAAAATTTTACTTCTGTAAATCAGTAAACGGAATCAAAGTCAAGGCCAAAGTTGGCTGCTGCGTTTTGAAAGGCTCCTTCCATCCTTTCTCTCCAGAGCTCAGAATGTCGGAAAAGGCCGACTGGAGCCTTCGGGCTGCCAGCTGCCATCTGCCCTCCACCTCAGAGCAGCTGCGGCATCGGGAACTGAAACAGTTTTAGGTAATCTCGGAGGCTCTCTTTTCTGGGCAGCTTGATATCATCTAAAAGCCATGGCCTTCTTGCCAAGCCTCTTCCCTTTCCTTCACTGTCTCCTGGCCATGCTACTTCTCAGGTGTCTACAGGACACTGAAGAACAGAAGGCTGAAGCCAAACCAGTTAATTTGGCTGCTTGTTAAAAGAGCGACATAAAGTTACGGGATACAGTACACTCAGATGATTTATTTCCCTACGTAAATTACTCTTTTTTTTTTAAACTAAACCAAGTTTCTCAGTGCTCCCAGACTCCTGAAACACTAGTGGCACTACTTAACGATGACTGGCCTCACATAATAGATTTATCTCTGAATAAGCAACTCACATTTACTAAGCACGCAATACGTGCCAACGCCTCAAGCATCCTTAACAATCCTGCCAAAGGAGATACTACTGTCAGCCCCATTACACGTGATAAAATCAGGACTCAGAGACTGGAGTCACTACAACTTGGTGGCAGGACTCGGAAGCCTCCCAAACGTGACTGACTTTTGCGCCCCTGCTCTTCTCCCCCAGCTAAGGGTGCCTCCAAAGCCTCACAACCAACTGCCAGGGATCACATCAGAATTTGAACCAACCACATCAAACCGAGCATGTCTACTCCGTAGCAAAACAGTTTAACTATTTGTCCCTATTAACCTTACTCAACCATTCATCTGGAAGCTTAATAGCTTTGGAAGCTTATTTGTTCTTAAAGCAGAGGCGATAACTAATTGAGAAAAACGAATAATCAGTCCTGACTCGTCTGGATTTAGTATTTTGGGTTTGCATTTGCATTTGTGCAGACACCACAAGATTCTTCAGCTCCCTCCTACATGAGACTGTCTGCGGTACCCACCCACATTCATCTCACCCCCATTATATTACGATTAAAAAATAGACAGTGAGCAAAAAAACTCTCATTTACTTGCTGTAAATTTCCTGGAGACAGCTGTTCTATATTTTCTTCTTATTGCACGTAATCTGTCCTTGGCAATTTAAGATTAATGTGCAATCATGGTAAAACATATTGTAAGTTCATTTTGGGCGTCTCCCCTCCCACAAAGATTAATACTAAAACTCTACAGTATTATCTTCTTCCAGGCCCATCTTGAGACCCCATACAATTCCAAAAAAGACTCTGGAAGCAGGAAAATAATCCTCAACCCAACTGCAGAAAGATTTTCCAAAAACCTAGAACTTTACTTTTCAAAGACAGACAAATTCACTCTCACATGTGACAAATCTGAGACTGTCACATCTTAGAGGTGGCTTCCTACTTGTAGCCCCTGAATTCACAGCTTGTTACAAGGCTGAATCCGATTGCTGGCAGCTGGCCTACACCAACATTCTAGCGCCATACTCTAGAAATTAAAGTGAATGTTCAAATTATTCACATACGGAAGACTTTTTTTAAGGGAAACTTCATAAACTAAAGTGGCACACAAATTTAGTTCTAAATCATGATGACTATTTAAAAAATAGCAACCAAAGAAATTTTTAAGCAAACGAGTCTTACTTGCTGTTGGCACACTGCACAATGAATGCACCTGAAAAGTTAGACATCATGCAGTTGCAGAAAAAGACAATGGACTGGGTATGGGAGGGGACTCCTTTTTGGGAAGGGGAGTTATTTACTTAACAAAATCACATAGTGAGTCCCCCAGATCTAAAACCGTACAAATCTTCCATATGTAGCATCTGATACATCTTTCTATCGAGGTCTAAAATATTACCCAGAGCTCAGAAAGATGCTGACAAATTGATGGAGCAGTAGAAACCAATCCTACATGTTATTTGAAAGTACTAATTCCAACCACATAGAGAAGAACAAATTCTTCCAATAAGTTTACACTGTTGGAACACATAATATTGTTAATGTGGCATTTTAATCAAATCTCTGAACGCTCAAACAAAAAGTAACTCCTTATAGTGCGCTGACTGTATGTGCAAGACACTGTCTGTTCTCTGAAAAGAGACAGCAAAAACTAAGACATTTTCTCCACTCCAAAGAAAGAGTCAAGTTCCAGAAATAAGATAAATATGTGAAATGTAATTAACACCATCATGCAATATAATTGTTAAAGAAGGAACATGAGCCTTTCACAATTAAAAGAATTCAGGGGAAGCATGAAAAGAGGACATAAACACATTTAATGAAGTGTCTACCATCTACAAAAATTAACTTTTCTATCCTCACAACCATGCACAGAGGTAGACAGTATGAATGAAATTCTTAGTAACATTCTTTTTTAAATTAAAGTTCTGCGAGGTTAAGAATCTTTCCAAAATGCCTATCTTATTGCACCACGTTGGAGCTTAAACCTGACGACCCCTTCTCAAATCACAGAAAAGTGAACTCTCAGGGAAGCAGGGTGCCGCCCTTCTTCCCGCGGTCCTCTCCGGTCGTTCCTCTGATCTTGCCCAGTGACTATTTTTTCTATTGGGTTGGCGAAAAAGTTCATCTGGCTCTAGTAGCGCTTAGTTATCTTTAACTTCATTTGAAACAATTCTGTTAGATTGTATAGTGACAGCTGTCATACCAGCATGCATTTAAAAAAATTTATCAAAATGGGTGAATTTTTGTGTAGCCACTTCAATATTGAAAATGGAAGAAAATACACAACATTTTTGGCATATTACGATTTGTTATTTCAAGAAAGGTGAAAACACAACTGAAATGCAAAAAAGATTTGTGCAGTGTATGGAAAATGTGCTGTGACTGAGTGGTCTGCAAAGTTTCGTACTGGAGATTTCTTGCTGGATTATGCTCCTCAGTCAGGTAGACTAGCTGAGGTTGATAGCAATAAAATCAAAACGTTAACTGAGAACAATCAACGTTATACCATGCAGGAGAGAGCTGACATATTCAAAATATCCAAATCAAGAAAGTTATTATGAAAATTAAAAATGTATCTCTTATTTTATGGAAAAGAAAGTAAGACTTTTTGGCCAACCTAATGTTTTTTTAAAATTTTATTTGACATACGACGTTATGTTAGTTTCAGGTGTACCACATGTGGTTCAACATTTATATATCGTACAAAGTGATCACCCCAATAAGTCTAGTAACCATACAGCTATTAGGTATTAATGACTATACTCCCTATGCTGTCCATTACACCCCTGTGATTTACCACTGGAAGTTAGTATTTCTTAATCCCCTTCCGCTTCTCCACCCAGTTCCACACTCCCTTCCCTGCTGGCAACCATCAGCTTGTTTCTGTATCTATGAGTTAGGTCCCAGACGCATCTCATTCCTTCAAACACCTCAACCCCCACTCTCTGCCACTCTTTCCTCTGCCGAAATTCACCCTTCTGACACACCGCATCCGGGCCCTGGACAATTCCTCCTCGTCCTTCCAACCTCAGCTGAAGTGCTGGGTCCTCGGCGAAGGTCTGAGCCACTGGTGTGAGGCCCGGGAGGAGCAAAGGAGCAGAAGGTGCCCACTGTGGATCCATAGCCCAGGCCCCTCATCAACTCGACTTTCTCAGGAGAGCCCCTGTGGCTTCAACTACCATCAAAGAGCAGAAGCTGAGGAAATTCCTCCCTCTGCTTGACCGTTCTTACTGGGCCTCTCGCTGTCGACAGCAGAGGCCCAGTCACCAATGATTCCTGTTCAACAAAGCGGACTAAACCCAGGAATCCACATTTCCAAGAGGCACCCTGGTGGTCCTGTTACGCGGCATCATGTCTGCCGCTGACCTCTAAGTTTCCTTCATATCCTTTGCTTTCTAAACTAAAACTTGAAGGTGAAATTCCTTGCAGAACCCTCCGCTCCATGCACAAACAACCGCTAAATGTGACAACCACCTCATTTGCTAAATCACTATGATGTATCCATGCTATCTGACCCCAACAGAATATATAGAACGTGGCATCCGCTTCTTCCCCTATAGAATACCCCAACCCGGGCAGAATTCCAGGCTCCTTTGCACAAAGTCACCTCGCACGTGGCCCCCACACTCCAGCTTTCTAAGCCTGCTCCTCTGCCATCCCCTACCCTCTTACCCAGCTCCTTCGCAACTAAGCGCAAGGGCCTGGGTACCTGCCTTTACGGTTTATCCAAACAAGTTTGGCTGCTTTGTCTGCACGTCTTTGCTGAGATGTCTCTGAATGCCAAAATACACTTTCCTGTCCTTTAAATCTAAGGAAGCCTGTTCCAACACACGGTCTTCCACATCAAGTACTCTGCAATCCATTGACATGCATTCAAATTCTCTTAATCCTGGCAAACTTGTAGCACTTGATTTTACTACCTGGTATATGCTTCAATTGCTTACAAACCTCTATGTCTTGCCTACCATGGTTCAAGGATCATACATAACAAGCCTCTAACATGCACCGCAGAGGCCTGGGGCAGAGCTGTGCACACCCTGTGACTGCTTAATAAATACTGGTCAACTGACTGGCCTCAGATAGAATTGGGTTTTATTACTGATAAGTCACCTATTACTGAGGAAGCAAAGAGCATTGTGCTATTTCCTTCAGAACTTTTCCGTGTTGTTTGCTTGGGCTTAGGATGGGTTGTTTTAAAGGAGTTAAAGAGAAAGGCTCCTCATGTACCAGGACACGATAAACACAGAGCCAACAGTTGTGTAACCCATTTCCAAAACACAGGCAACTCTTCCATTCGGATCATTGGTTCCCAAACTTTGCTATGTATCAGAATAGCTGGGGAGCGTTTAAAAATCCCGCCTCCCAATTCACCCCCAATAGCGGTGAAGTCACAGTGGCTGGGGGTGAGAGCCAAACACAGAATTTTTTTTAAAGATCCCAGACAATTCCAACATGCAACAATGTTTGGGAAAGGCTGTTCCAGGAAGTCCTTCCACGTGGTACACAGGAGCAGCAAGCTCCTAGTGGTGGTCAGGTGGCCTGGATCCATTAACAGTTGATACATATCATCAACAAATATTTAGCAAGTGGATTAAAAATTAATTGATCTGACTCCCCACAGGCCCTAACTTCATGAGCAAGAGACTCTATGAAAATGAGTATTTTTTTTAAGACTTTTTTTTTTTAAGAGAGAAAGGAAGGGAGGGAGAGAGGGAGAGAAACATCAATGGGCAAGAGATACATGGATGGGTTGCCCCTCGCATGCCCTCCACTGGGGACCTGGCCTGCAACCCAGGCATGTGCCCTGACTAGGAATAGAACCAGCAACCTACTGTGACCTTTCAGTTCTCAGGTTCGACACTCAAACCACTAAGCCAAACCAGATGGGGCAAATGAGACAGTGTGTTAATTGATGCTGATATTGTAGAGAAATGGAGTTCATCCTCACTTCAAAAGCATATTAACTGCTAAACCGTCCCAACCTGGCCAAGATATATTAGCACCTATGTATGTTCACATATATTATTTATACAAGTTAACATATTTTAACTTATATTAGTGCCATATACATTATATATGTAATAAGAGATATTTTAGTACACTAAAAATGTACCTTTTCTTAGTGTACTGGGGACTATAATGAGTTTCAGACATTTGTCTGATATTTCAGTGATATCACAAATAAAAATGATAAGAAAAAATGACAAATGTCATTTTTAAAAGATCATGTTAGGAAAAAAGGCATACTAACTGCTTTAACCAAAATATAAGAAATGGAAGTTGTCAGACAATAACAGTCATGTTACTGATAACACTGAAAACAGCGATTAGAAATAATTCTTCAGCCCCGGCTGGTGTGCCTCAGTGGCTTGAATGCTAGCCTGCGAACCAAAGGGTCGCTGGTTCAAATCACCATCAGGGCACATCCCTGGGCTGCGGGCCAGGTACCCGGTTGGGGGCATAGGAGAGGCAATCACACATTGATGTTTCTCTTCCTCTCTTTCTCCCTCCCTTCCCCTCTCTCTAAAAATAAATAAAATTTTTTTAAAAAATAAATAATTCCTCAATCAGATCTCATTAACTGCTTCTGGTCAATAAGGATTTGGACTCATAAAGGGCACAGTAGCCACTAATCCAATATATCCACTCCCTCCAGTTTCCCAGGCTCCTGGCAGGGTTGTGCTACTTTGACCCCTGGGGTTGAGAGGAGCCACATGGCAATTTCTGAAGAGTGAGTAGTGAGCAAATGTAACTCACTTCAAAACCAGAGCGTACATTTGAGGGTCCAATGCCCTCCAGAGCTGTTTCCCTCTGCCACGACACCCAGAAACCTGTAACTTGATGGGGCTGCAAAGGCAATCAGGCACCTTGAAGCCCGGGAATCAGTGATAAGCAAGGCCCTCCTACCCATGCCTGGGTGAGAAATAAGTCCTGCTGTTTTAAACCACAGAGATTTGCGGTTCCTTGAGATGGGAACGTAAAGTAGCTTTATTCTGACTGACAAAGTAAGTGAGACATCAAAACCTGTAGCATAAAAAAAAATACGTATCAGTAGCTATTATAGCTGATTTGGGGTAAATCATTAAGACCAAATTCCTTAAAAGAACTTCCAAATTCAGCATAAAAGCCTCAGAGATTCTATAATATTCCTCATCACTTTAAATAATATGTTCTGACAGTTGATTCTTTAACTGTATTTTTAGTCATTCATCCATTAAAAACAAAAGGCTTCAGTAATGGAAGGCCTTAGAGAGCAAAAGATTTGAAAAAATATGTTTTTTTTAATTATTAAAATGAGAAAAATCTAACTTAAAAAGTAGACTCATTCTTCTGTTAAAAACATCCAACTTATATATTTATAATAAAAATACATTCAGTATATGCAGATTCCAGTACATACAGGGTGAGGCAAAAGTAGGTTTACAGTGGTGAGTACTACACAAAACAGAGTTTATTCTTGCATTATTATTTATTACTGTATTATTTTCCAAACAACTGTAAACCTACCACCCCACCCTGTATGTTCTATTCCATGTACATAGCACTCAAAAAAACTACACACATCAATCAGAAAAATAATTCTAGATAGATTTCTATCTGTTCAGGAAAAAGCAAGTACATATAAAATGTCTTTTGGGGGAAAGAATTTAATTTATCAAAATAATAAGCATGCAAGTAATACAATTAAAGTTAAGGTTCTTAAGAGGCTCAGGAAAAAACAGAAACAAGAATAAGAAAATGGGAGATATGAAAATCACAGTATTTTTCTAAAGTTTGGAAATTCTTGAAGCACTAGAAAAATGAAGACATTTGTCAGCACGACTTCAGTTCGGGCTGAAATGAAGGAAACTATCGCAGCCTCAACGGCCACTGTAAGAGAGCTGGGAGAAAAGGCTTTCTGTGGCGTGGGTCTCTATAATCGATGGGCAAATCCCCGAATCAAGGAAGAGCTCGTATACAGCACTCTAATTTCACAGGTGGCCGTCCTGGCTCAAATGTCACACAGACCTTGCTTTGATAGAAAGCGTGAATACGATGCTTCATCTCACTAAGTCATCCAATGCAGGACTGGGATATGCAAGGATGGAAGTGAATTAAGTTTTCAGTTTATCCCTACTTCTCTTGATCTCTTAACAAAGAGAACTTCAGCCTCCAGAAAGCCCATTTGCAGGGCTCAATAAGTAGTTTCTTTCAAGTCTCCCGGGATGGGCTGCAGAGCGCCAGAGCCCTCCTTTTCCTTTGGAACGATAAGGGAAGCGCCTGAGAGAGTGTTCTTCATAGCCCTTAGGGCTGGGGAAAGGGTTGCTTCCCTTCAATTTAAAATGGATGCAACTCAAATGCTTCTTCACAGGTGAATGGATAAACAAGTTCAGTTCATCCGCATAATGAAGGACTCTCCAGCAGTAAGAAGAAAATGAGCTAAGGATACACCAAGCCAGATGAACGCCAAAAGCATTATGCTAAATAAAGAAGCCAGACTCAAAAGACTATATACTGCATGATACCATTTATATAAAATGCCAAAAAAAAAAATGTAGAACTAGAATGATAAAAAGCAGCTCAGAGGATGTTAAGGGCCAAGAAGGGAATAGGGGTTGATTGGCAAGAGGCACAAGACATTTTGAGGCGAGACAGAAATCTATGATTGCAGTAATAGTTCTATAACTGTGTACATTTGTCAAAACTCATCAATCTGTATTGTTAAAATCAGGGATCTTTATTATATGTAAATTAGACATCAATGAAACTTATTTCTTAAATGGAGGCCGACATGACAATGGAAGATGGGAATTATCTTAACAGTGCATGAACAAAAAGTGATTATGGCTGGCAATCCAATACTGCTGATTCTTCCAATGACTTTCATTTTAGCGCCAGCTTCATGTTTTGATGCGGGGGAGGAATATGTGAATAAAAAAGAAAATCCCACCCTCTTATAATAAACAAACAACTGAATCTCTGACACAGAATATATGTGCACTTACATTCACATATTTCACTGTGCAACACTCAACCAATGCAATAATTTAAATGACCCTTAGATATTACATACCTATCGCCTTTCATGAATAAAATGACTCAATCATGTTACCTCGTGATTCAACTGCACTGATGCATTTTCTGATAATTGTGAATCCCATCTTATCGAGCTGTGCACCTAAAAGAAATAGGTATAAAATATTACGGGCATGATTAATTACTTAGGTTTCTCTTCCTTACAAAAAGAGGAAAAATTATTTAAATCCAATTGACTTTATTTTCCTATTAAAAAAGGAAACTAAAAGCCATGCATTCCCTGTTTAAATAATGTGAATGAGAATTTCACATATTTAGAGGAGCACTTACTAGAGTATTAAGACCTGTACTATCAATAATTTATAAATTTATAATTTTATATTAATAAATATAACTTACATTAAACAGTGGGAATGAAAGTGATACAAAATCTTCAGGGGAAGCTATCTAGATATAGTTAAGATACATTTTGCCAAAGTTCCAACAACAGTTCAGTTTTGTTTTGTTTTTTAAATTTTATACAAGTGAAGGTTTTAAAATTACTTGACAGTTGAAGAAATAACACACACAGTTTTTTAAAACTCAGGGGAAAATATTTAGGAAACACTTTTCAAAAATATTATTTGGGTCATGAGCTTCAAAAAGAATTCCATATTTTATACCATGCTCTACGCATTCAATATTTTATTATTTTTGCAATGAATTTAAAACAGATGATTCACATAGCAGAAAAGATTATTTTGAAAATATAATTTTATTATTTTTCTAATACAGACTCTTGCCTGGGGATTAGGCTGTCATATTTAAGCACCCTGGTAAAAGACAATTCCTGTTTGAAAATGAAAAGGGGGAAACAAATGCGTTCGCCTGTATTTAGAACCAGGCGCAGTGATGCTAACTCTTGGCTCTCAATGGGGACGGCATGAACAGCCCATGAAGATCAACCGCGTAGGTTTAATGCTAGACTCGAAGAGAATTTTAATGAGGAAAATTGGGCAGTGGTTTGCTGTTTAAGGATCCACTATTCTCAATGTTTTATAAAATGCAAGTGTTTCTTTCTGCTTGGCAAAACTTGTTTTTTTTAAGGCATGTTTCCATTTCTCTATAAAAAATAAGAAAGGACAGAAAGCAGGAGAAAAAAAGAGAATGGGGAAAATAGGCAAAGAGCAAAGAGAAAAAGGGAGGGAGAGAGAAAAAGGAGGGAAGGAGGGAGAAAAAGGAAGGGAGGGAGGGAAAAGAAGGGGAGGGAGAGAGGGGAGGGGAAGGAGGGGAGAAGAGGGGAAGGGAGGGACAGAAAGAGGTTAAGAAAATGCTCCAGGACATTTCCAGCCTCCCATGACACACTGTCCACTTCCAGTGCCAGGCTACAGAGATGTCTTTTATTCACGCACTGGCCCAAGTGATATACACATAATGATGATTTTGAAATTGTGTATTATATAACATAATGTTTCCAAACTGTGGACATGTGGTAAATGTAGTCTTAATTTCTCCAAAGATATCAAAGTAAATTAATAAGGAATCTAGCAAATCTGATCATCCTTTTGGTTGATATCAGTGAAAATCCACAGAGCCAAGCAAAACTTAATTTTCCTCTAGTTGACACAATGCATCTGAAAATCATTGTCCTGGAATATGTGAAAATGTGTTGCCTTTGTTATTCTCCAAGGTGCAATGATATATCATTTCTACAGCTACACCCAGAGACTCTAAGCGTAAAGGATGTCTAGGGTGAGAGTGAGGAGGGTGCAAACAGGGGACCTGATAAACAGGATGTTAAGGGTGAGGGTGAGGGTGCAGGGGTCGCAAACCCAGGGCCTGCTAAACAGCTCCTGTCCACAGGAACATACAGCTTAGGGAGTTGATAGATGCCTCCCTGAAACTCTCATGTGTTCATTTACGGCTATAAGAATAAAATCAAAGTGAACTACAGAGAACATATTTTTGATTTTGCAGAAGTCTTTTCTCTACCTAGGTGTAGAGAAAGACTTTTTTTTAATGTGCAAAGATGGGATCGATGAGGATTACAGTAGTCTGGGAAAATTTGGAACAGGTCCCCAGTGGATCACTTCTAGAATACATAGATTTGGAGGGTTCGCACAAAGGTGCACAGTGAACACCCAGCACCTGTGCGACACCAGTAAGGAAAACAAAGGCACTTGTGGAAAAGGGAGACAAACAGTTTTAAAAATTAGCACTTACTTCCTTCTGGTCTTGGGATGATGGCTCTATTAAAACTATGCAACAGCTAGTAGAGAGAAAACAGGAGAAACGGTATTTTTAACAAATCAATAAAAATGATCCTACTAAGCACACCTAGGACCGTGTAATTACACTGACGCTGGCTAAGTGCCATCACATGCTCTGGTGTATGGACAGCCTACTCTGTCTCTCACCAAAGGGGCAAAAATCAGATGAAGAAACCATGATTCTTAAAAAAACTTTCTGAAACTTCATGCAAATATAAAATGTGTTTTAATCAGTACGATGAAGCTCATTTTTTTCAGCACTATTTCTAAACTCAGGTTTTTACTTAAGAGATGACTCCAGCCTATAATTTTAATAACGACATCTGAAATAAAAAGATGAAAATCCCAGCCTCTAACAATTCTAGAGCCTCCCTATTATTTGCAAGGCATATATAGTATCTGCAAAAAAACACAATACCTTAACTGTCATCATATAAATACATAGCTGAACAGTTACATGTCACTTAATAACCAGAATATGCTCTGAGAAATGCATCACTAGGCAATCTTCATTGTGCAAACATAAACCTAGATGTTGGAGCCTACCAGAGTTAAGTAGTTATACTTTAATACTACTGACAGGTTTGTTTACAAAGGCATCTACACAGGCACGTCAGTAACACACTACAAAGGCTACGATAGACAATAGGAATTTTTCAGCTCCATTATAATCTTATGGAACCACGACAGTATACGAACAAGGTCTGTCTGGAAAAAGTCCAGCCATTGTTAATATAAGAAGAACTGTTTGTACAACGTCAATGTAATCTGGCAGCCAAAGAGAGTGGACTGAAATGCACATGCATGAACAATAATGACTTCACTGTACTAGTCAGTGGGGGTGATGGATGCTGTTGAGTGAGCATGTGTACTGTGTGGCTGTCACATTCAAAATGACTGAGCAAGTAGAGCAACGAATCTGCATCATATTTTGCATTAAGCTTGAACGTTACTCTGTGGAAACTATTTGGATGATTCAGAAGGCCGCAGCTATGCGCAAATGGTGATTGGCAGTTTCATCATGACAATGTGCCAACTCATGCAGAGTGTTTTGGAGAAACATCAAATCACCCAGGTGACTCAACCTCACTATAGCCCAGATTGGGTGCCTTGTGACTTCTGGCTTTTCCCAAAACTAAAGTCACCTTTGAAAGGGAAGAGATTTCAGACCATCAGTGAGATTTAGGAAAATATGATGGGGCAGCTGATAGCAATTGGGGGAAATGCGTGAGGTCCCAAGGTGCCTCCTTTGAAGAGGACTGAGGTGTCATTGTCCTACGTACAATGTTTCTTGTATCTTCTTCAATAAACATCTCCATTTTTCATATTACATGGCTGGATACCTTCTGGAGAGACCTCATTGTGTATGGACGGAGAGTATACACGACTGTATTTTCTTTCTGCAGACTTGCCATTATTCATATATCTCAAATTACTTGGCTCCTTAAAGAAGGGGCTACACATTCTTCAAGGTCAGACTGCCTTTGGTGACAGATTTATTTCTCAAGAACTTAGTCATGTGATCTTTTCCTATGCAAACTGGCTTTCCAAAGCACTTCTTTGTTCTCTGAGGAGTCCTAGTCAGTGCAGGGTCTTTAGTATAGTATTTTAAAAAAAACACCATTCTGGTTCTCAGTAACTACTAATGTTGTAAGGACTCTTGACTTCCAGCTAAACTGTTAAGACAGATTAAGAATATACAGACAGAAAACTACAGGGGCTAAATGCCGATAAATACAATAAAATGATCCAGAAATCCGATCCTACTCTTTCCATGTGGGTGGTACATTCCCCTGTATGGGATCTACTTCTAAAATCTGTAATCTGGGCTTTCATTTTTGAAACAGCACATCACGATTGCCGCATGCACTCAACCTGGCCCCCTCGCCCCTCCCCACTGTGCTCTCCCCGCTGGGCTCCCCTTAGCACCGGGTGGCACTGTCTGTGCCATCGGCTCTCTTCAGACGCCCCCTCGCCGCTTACTATATATCATCCCTCTTCCACTTACAAACGACACCCTTTCCCTTTTTTAAAACCCTGCTAGGATGGCGAAGGCTTTGCAGATAGCCTGCCTGGTTCCTGCACGGGCAATTGATTCGGAGTCACAATACTTCAAGCAGAGTTATTCAAATTGGTTGTACGGTGTGTTGTATAATTTTCCTCACTGACTGCCCCATTCAACACATGACCTTCCCAGTTCTCAACTCCCAAAGGCTACCAGTCCAGGGAAATGAAAGTAGTGCTTGAATAGAGTAGCAGACAGACTGAATTTCTGCGCCTCTGGATCTATATCCCTGACTTTAATTTATTCCTCCAACAGTTGTGAATACAGACGCCCATTCACGAAGGCTGCATAATATTGCATCTAGTGTTCCATTAGGCTAGACCATAAACTGTTAAATCAAGCAACATAATTACAGCAGTCGCTTCTAGCATTGCCTGCCCAGCCTCACAGCTCCTGCTCCGCCTCCGCCAAGATCAAAATGAACTGCAAGTCTTTATTGTGTTTACCTCTCAAAGAACCATCAGGTAGGACACAAGAAATGGAGACGTCAGATGACTTCCTCAAGCAAAAGCCAATCTGAGTGGCAAAATCATGAAAACTCAAAAAATAAAAACTAAGGATATGCCAGTCTTACATGCGCTGCTGCTACCTCCAGCCAAATGACTAGAATTCTGAGCACTTTCGAGAGTAATTCAAGCACCCGTTTTAGCAGGGACTATTTTTTAAATACTGTGAAAAATGAACACGCGTCAACTCGAAAGGAGCTGAAATAAAACTCAGGCCTCGGATGTTCTTACAGCTTCTTTTCCGCCCAGCGCCGCCAGCCACTGCCTCCTCTCCTCCTCCGAGAACGCCTGCATGGTCAGGGACACGCCGGGCCTGAAAGACACAGGAAACAGGTCGGGTGACCCCTGGGCGGCCAAAAACAAACCACCTTTTCTACTTCCTACTGCCTTACAGGGGCGATTACGCTGTTTCGTAAATTTTTAAATTATGATCAGGTACACATCATAGAGGTTATGATCTTAACCATTTTAACTGTGCAGTTCAGCAGCGTTGAGAAACCAATCCCCAGAATTCTTCATTTCGTAAAACTAGAATTCTGTGCCCATGAAACAGCAACTCCCCATTCCCTTTCCCCCCAGCACCAGACAACGATCCTTCTGCTCTCTGAATACGACTACTTCAGGTAATGTGTATAAGCAGAATCACACACTATTTGTCTTTTTATGATTGGCTTGTTTCACTTGGAACGATATACTCCATTTTCATCATCGATACAGTAGCATATGGCAGAATGTCCTTCTTTCGTAAGGCTGAGTAATATTCCACTGAATGCATTTTGCTTATCCATTCGTCCCTCCATGCACACCTGGGTTGCTTCCACCTTTGGGCTACTGTGAACAACACCGCTATTAACATGGGTACACAAACATCTCCTCCAGGCCTTGTGTTCAATTCTTTTGAGTACACATAATAAAAAATAAATATTTGGTCTCTGATCCCACTTCCTGGCACAAAGTTCCTTAAAAAACCCCTTGGAATCTCTGTATCTTTTTGCACACTAATGAGATGATGGGGCTGGGGGCTCCCGAGCAGCCTCCTGACGGGGCCAGGTTGCCAAGGGAACCAACCATGTGATTGGAAACGGGCGCTTTCAGCCACATCCTTCCCTACTCCTCCTAGGCAGGAAGAGAGACTGGAAATTTTGTTCAATCACCAATGGCTAATCATTTAACCAATCATTTGCTATACAATGAAGCCTCCATAAACATCCTAGGATATGGACAGTTTCTAAACTGGGGAACACATGGATGTGCTGGGGGGGGGGGGGGGGGGGGGGGCCTGCCCAGAAGGAACGTGGAAGCTCCAAGCCCCTTCCCCCACACCTTGTGCTACATCTCTCTTCATCTGGCTGTTAATGTACATCCTTTAAAATGCTCTCCTCTGTAATCAATCAGCAATAGTAAATAAACTTTCTCTGAGCTCTGTGAGACATCCCAGATATTATTGAACCAAAGAAGGCCATAGTAAGCCTCTAGAACCAGCCAGCCAAAAGCCCCGGTGACTTGCAAATGGCAACCAAAGCGGGAGCGGGCAGTCTTGCTAGACTGAGCCCTCAGTCTGCGGCGTGCGCACCTACTCTGGTTAGTGTTCCAGCTGAGTTAAAATACAGGACACCTGGTGGTCCCCGCAGAGAACTGCAGAGTCGTGTGGAGAAACCCAAACGCGGGAAGTAGAGGCGTGTTCTGCAGGTAGGAAGAGCCGGGGTCTTCCTCACCCCGGGGCACATGGTACTTCTATTTCTAGTTTTTTGAGGAACTGTCATACTCTCTTCCACAGAAACGGCCCAGGGGTTCCTGTTCTCCACATCTGCACCAACACTTATCTTCTCTTATTTGTTTTTAAGTAATGAGCCATCCTACTGGGGGGTGAGGGGGTAGCAGTGATTAAATTTTTATTTATAAAAGAAATGCATATTTATGGTTACAGAACCAAAAAGTCACTTCCATCCCATTCTAATTCTACTCCCGCGACAGTGCTGCTAACCACGTGGTTGGTTTCCCTCCCATCTGGTCCTCAGGGCCAGAGTCGATCTTCCTCAGTTCCATTTATTCAGACATAAGGAGATTCTGCCAGAACATTCTTAATATTGCAAAAGAACACTAGATAGAAAAGCCATTAATAATCCCCTTAACTGTTGGTGGGTGGTTTCTCAACTGAAACAAATTTATCTATGTGATGAAAAGTATTAAAACTTTTTGGCAAGGAATTAAAAGGCAAAATACAGAAAACTGGAAATAAAAATTGATGGCTGAAGTGGAAAGTAAATATTAATTCCCATTTGTTATTGAATATATTTTTTAAAGGTTATCATTCCTAGAAAATTATCATTCCTATCATTCCCATTAACTAACTATTGGATCATCTTTTTCGGCTAAAGCAAGCTGTACGAACCAACTGTAATTCAATAAGCAGCACAATTTTTACAAAGTATGAAGCACTCTGCCAAATCCGAACAAACAAGCCATGCCCCGAGCTCCCACCGCCTGCTCCCACAGGTGCTGCGCTGCCTCCCCACGTGGCGGTGATGAAGCAGAAAGGAAGTTCTCTGCTTGAAGTTCACTGCAAAATAACTCCAGTTGCAACTGATAGGCTCTTGTCTATGATCATTTCTCCAGAAAGAAAAATCACCAACTGTCCCCTAACCCCACCCCTGAACAGCAAAACGGCTCTTCGTCGTCTTGCATCAGCCCGCTTGAACGCTGACTTGGCTCCGGGGGCAGCGCAGAGGCAAGGTGCCGCCTCCCTGAGCTGTGCTCCATGACACTCAGGCTGCTTCCAGAAGGTCCTTCACGGGGACCTGAGGGCATTGGCCCTTATTCTTAGTGGCCCACACTTAGCAATCAGGGGAGGTAATTAAAAGTGTCAGGAAAAAACACTTTAGATAGCACAGATGTTTTTCTTTCCATCAGTTAAGAGATAAAACAATATTGGCACGTAGGGGCCTCAGCTCTGCAAGAATGCTCCATTCTTGTAAGGAAAAAAAGAATATCTACAGGCCTCTCTGAAAGCTGTATGTATTCAAACATTTAATATGTAATTTAAGTGAACAAAAGTATGAACTGTAAAAGAAGATGTTATAGCAAATACATAATAAAAAGTTGACAGATTTTATACTCCAGAAATGGCAAAACTAGCAGAGAGGAGGGGACACAAGGTCAAAAGCGGCAGCCGCTGTCATGGGAAGACAACACAGGGTTTACAAATCCTATGCATGGAAGGCAAACCAGGGTTTAATATTATATTTATACTCACAGAATCAGACACTTGGCCTGATGAAATCCCTTGTGCTTTCTAGTTCCTTTTTAGTTTTCCCCTAAGGTTTCCCATTGAAATGTGAGGGGAAATAATATTTACAGGTAGATGGTTGGATATTCTTAACCAAGTAACACAGAGAACAGCAAGCAAAGATAGATGTTGCGTAATAGAAAGGATGACTGGTACTGGAGACTTGCAACACAAGGAAAAAAAGTGTTGAATAATGAAGAAGTTGAAGAGTTATGAACTGGAATTATAGATAGTGAGGTAAGGAAAAAAGCAATTGTCAAGCTTCGGATGAAACAGCCATACTACATCTGGATAAAAAGCCACTGTGGCATAAAAACTAAAGTATCATTATAGGACTTGCCTGCAAGCACAATGAGTCAGGCCTGAGCCATCCAGCCCTTTGTGGAATCTAACAGAAAGTAAATTTGTTGAGAGAGAAGAGATTAAGTAGAAATATATCACCTACAAGGAAAGAATTCTATTTCTGTTTACATTTTGACAAACAATAACATGGTAACTCAAAACAATTCCCCTTTTGAGAATTAATTCATCACACTGCAAGTTCTCCTGAACACTTCACACTGGCAACACGTTACTTAAAGGGAGATCAGCCACTAGCACTACACCACGCCGGGCCCCCACCCACGACAAAGAGCGCTGCCGCTCCGGCGCGCCGCCTGAGCCCCATCTCTAAGACATCCGCACGTGAAAAACAAAACGTAGTGCGCTGAACACGTTCTCCCCATTTTAAATTTCTCAAGCTTCTTTTTTTCCATAATCAATGGCAAGGAAATCATTAAGCAAAAATGAGACTTTAGGAAACACTGGACACATTTTAAACTACAGCGTTAATAAGCATCTTGTTGTTAAACCAATCTATAAAAATGCTCTAGTTTTTGAAACAAAGACGTGCTATCAATAAAGTTTAATGAATAGAGGGGACAATATGGTGAATATAAGGATAGGAAAGAACAGACAATTTTACAGTGTTCTAGATTATCCATATTTACATAAAGAAAGCAAGCGTTATAACATCACCTTCAATTAACGGAGGAGCTCAGGTCACTCCACTAGTCAATCCACCAGAGCTAGAAGGGGAACGGAGAAAGATCCAATTCTGGGTTCATGGAGCCGATATCACTGCAACGCACTAGATTGGCCCAACTGAGGACACTACATTCTTTTTTCTTCATGAAACAATTCGTTTCGACCAAACTAACATCTGAGCACCTAATGCATGCCTTAGACACAGTGCTGAGGTATGAATAATTCACCATGCAGAGCAAAGCAAAGCTGATTCTTGTGAAGGTAAAGGCAACAGTATGAACGTCAAGAAGAAAAAAAAGAAAGTAACTTGCCAGGGTAGTCCACCCCTCTTTACCTAAAACCTAAATTATCTATAGAGCACTATCTCAATTTGTTTTCATTTACTCATTAAAAAATCCGTATCACTATGCATCGAGCACTCCCACAGGCTGACACATGGAAAGCAGTCTAGGGAACTATTATCTGTGTTTACATTTGACCCCATATCTATTAATTCTCTTTCAACTGCAGTTCTTGTAGTTCTATCAAAGCATATGGAAGACATATGTTCCCCTTATATTTTACATGACAGACCAACGAACCCACAAATTAAGAACATACACAAATATATAGGAGCAGAGACGAACATCCACAAGACAGTTATGAAATGTCAATTAATGAGCTATTATTGTAAACAGAGGATACTAAGAGAAAAAAACTAAGAAGCAGCTACCAAACTTATGAGGGTAATCAGAAATAATTCTATTGCTCTTTTAAGAGGAACATTAAAAAGAAAAAGAAATAAACCAAACCAGCACATTACAAGTCTTGAACTAAATTTTACAATGAGAAGGCAAAAGCATCAAAGCCAAGTGAAATATTTTCTTAAAAGTTACAGAAACACACAGGTCATCATCAGTTTCTCATAAGGTTTGCTGCAAAAAAAATTTTAAGTACAAATCTAGGAATCATACATTTTTCCAGAGACAATAAAAGCACGCTGCTTGATGTTTTACTAGGGATGAAGACTTTACAATAATGTCTTTCTTCTGTCCACCAAAAAGTTGTTTCAAATACAGAAAGTAAGCAATGATTTAGTCAGAAGCAGGAGTACTCCCTCCAAAAGAAGGGAATTCAAAGCATTAACCATTAGAGAAGTGCTGCTTCTTATTAGAACATAGAGAGTGAAGACAACATCCTTCTCATCCTTAGAAGAACAAGATGAAGAACCTATAAAATCACAGTTGTTGTTTTTAATGACCATCTAAAACCTGAAGATGCAGAGAAACCTAATGAGTCAAAACTCAGAAAGTTACAAGCATGCGCACACACACGCACGGGGTACACATGGCTGCCTTCCTTGCGTGTGAAACAGCAGAACAAAAAGGAAGCCACCAGAGATGGGGAAAATAGAATTGTAACAAAATCTGAAATGTAGAGTATGTGATGGTGGGCTGTTTTGGAATCTCTAGAAGATATAGACACAAAGGAAGTCTGAAGCCACCCCCCTAACTCCTTCCCGGGGGACCTCACCAAGTGCTCCCTGTCAGTCTGAGCACAAGGCTGAAGGTGAAGCCCTGAATGGTGTGGCACTAATTACACACCCCGGGCACAACAGGACAACTTCCGGAGAAGGCTCGGGTGGCCTCCTCAAATCACAGGAAACCTGTGATGCACAAAATCTACTTACAGAAATAACAATGCTGAATCTCCGCTCAGCTGCCCACTGAAGGGACGGCCCCACACATTAATAACCTAATAGAAAAATGGACAAGCCCTTTACCAGGTAAAAATGCTACTCACCTTAGTCTCTATCACTCTCTTGCACACAGTATCTGGGAGTCAGCCAAAAATATTACAAGGCATGCAAAGCAGCACAAAAATGTAACCCAACATCAAGAGAGGAGGCAGTTTGAAGAACCATACCCAGTAATAGCCCAGATATTGGGGTGGGGGTGGGGAGGCGCAGAAATTCAACAGAAACCTAAAAAACAACGGAGAGTATGCTAAAGGATTCAGTGCAAAAGGTGGCCTGCTTGCATAAACTGAAGGGAATTTCAGCAAAGAAATGAAAACTATTAAAGAGAGACAGCTGGATATGCAAGAATGGAACAGTAACAATGATGAAGAGTTCAGGAGGGTACTTTTCATATGCAAACCAACCAATCCTGACTCTATATCCTTTATCTAATTCCAAACAAGCCAATATTTCCCCAATAGCCTACAGCTCACCAATATTCTTCTAACTAGTCAATCCTGACTCCTGACCGCAGCCTGAACTTTCCCCACGTGGCCCTGTGTGGCAAGGTGGGGCTTCTCCTCTTGCAACCTGAAAGTAACAAACTTCTCTTCCAATGGCATTGGCCTCACCATCTCATCACTCAGTCACTTCCATATATTAAAATCCTGCAGGTACATTTGAAACAAGTATCAAATCGCCTCACACAATGCAATCAGACTCCCAGAATGTGAAGAAAGAGAAAATGGAGCAGAACTATTTGAGCAGATAATGGCTAAGATTTCCCGAACCTGATAGGAAATATCAATCCACATACCCAAGAATTTCGATGAGCCCCAGGCAGGATAAAACAAAGAAAACCGCACTTAGGCACATCATAAAAAGAAAATCCTGAAAGCAGCAAAAGAAAAAGACACATACGGGGGAACAATAAGAAAGATGGATGACTTGCCATGAGAAAAAAATGGAGGCCTGAAAAAAATGGAATGACTTCTTTGAAGTGCCAGGGGTGGGGGGCAAAGGAGGGATGGAAAACTATCAATGCAGACCGCTACATTCATCAAAAATGAAGGCAAAATGAAGACATTTTCAGACAGACACAATATAAAGAATTCTTCTCCAGCAGACCTACATTACAAGAAATGTTTAAATTAATTTAGCCTAAGGGACTTACAGGAAATGGCACAAGATAAAAATTCAGTTCTGCAGAAAAAAATAAAGACAATCAGAATGGATAAGCATGTCAGTAAAAAAAAGGGGGAAATCCCAAAAAATCATATACATACATACCATCACATACATGTATATATGTAAATAAAATGTTATATTTCTTTAAAAGATTGATTTTGGAAATTAAAAGTTGTCATGTATTATTGGGTTCATAGTGTAGATAGAATTAAAATATAACAAGGGCACAGAAGCAAAAGAGTGGTAATTAGGTGTCTACTCTTGGGTTCTTATATTGCTTATGAAAGGGCAGATACACTGATAAATTCAAAATGCATATTATACTCTCTAGGATAATAACTAAAAATGCACAAAGGGGAGTAATGAGAATCAAATTGAGGAGGTAAAATGGAATACTAAGAATACAATTCACTAAGAAGGAAGAACAAAGAACAAACAGGACAAATAGAAAACAAAACCAATATGATAGGCTTAAACCCAGATTATTACATCACACATAAATGGACTCAATGATATGTTCTTAATAAACAACAAAGTTGAAAAGTAAAAAGACAGGTAAAAAGAAAATGATAAAAAGAAGATATGCCATGTAAACACTAAGCATAAGAAAGCTAATGTGCCTATATTAGTATCAAACAAGGTAGATTCCAAGATAAAGATTATTAGCAGAAACAAGGGACATTTCGCAACGATAAAAGGGTCACTTCGTCAAAAAGACATAACAATCATAAATGGACACGCACAAAAACAATCTCAAATATTCAATACCTTAAATAAAAATTGACAAAATTAAAAAGGGGCAAATCCTAATCATAGTGAGAGATTTTTGCCTGCCCTGTCTAGTAAATAATAGAATAATATCAGCAATCAAACAACATAGAAGATTTGAGCAACACTATCAACCTATCTGATCTGACACTGAGAGAACACTACGCCCGAGAGCAGCAGGTAACTCACTGTCCTCAGGTGCACATGGATCGTTTACTAAATAGACTGCATTTGGAGCAATGAAACAAGCCTAAAAAACCTCAAAGTAATGAAAAAATACAGAATATGGATGTTCTCTGACCAAAAGAGTATTAAAGTAGAAAAACAATAATAATATTACAGGTAGAAAATCCCCAACCATTTGAAAATTTTAAAACATACTTTAAATAATACCTGAGTTATAATTCAACACCTATGTCCTAATCACATAAAAAATTTTTTAAAAGGACAATGAAAATACTACACATCAAAATTTGTAGGCTATAAGTTAAGCAGTCATTAGAAATTGGTATATTTAAAAGTTTACATTCAAAAATAACGTAGAAAATCAATCCTTCCATCTTAAGAAGTGATTAGAAAATAAAATCCAAAGCTAACGAATGTAAATAAAGATAAAAGCAGGAGCCAATGAAATATAAAATGGACAACATGATTTATTTGAAATAACACAATTAATAAAACTTTAGGCAAGACCTACCAAGACAAAATTTTTAAAGAAATCTCCAGTATCAAACATGAAAAAAGAGTTATCACTACAGATCTTACAGATATGAAAATAAGTAGTTATTACAAATTTATGCCATTAAGACAATAGCTTAGTACAAATAGAGCCCTTGAAAGAGCCCAATTTATCAAGACTAACAAAAGAAAAACAGAAAATGTGACTGTTCCTGTACCCACTAAATAAATTGAATCTGTAATTTTTAAACTTCATGTACACACACGAAAAAATTTCAGCCCAAGATGGCTTCACAGACAAATTCTCACAAACATTTAAGACAGAAATAATACCAATATCACACAGATACTTTCAAATAACAGCAAGATGGAAACTTTCCCATGTCTTATGAAGCCATCATTCCCCTCTTTCAAAGGCAGACAAAGACATTACAAAACAAGACTATAACACATTATCCCTTATGAACATAAATACAAATATCCCTCGCCAACTATTAGCAGAATGAATACAGCAATATACATACAGAGTAATACACCATGACCAGTAGAAGTTTGTCTCAGGAATGCAAGATTAGTTTCACTTGGAAAATTCATTGCCATTCACCCATTAACAGATTCAAGAAAAATATTTAATGATCATTTAATTGAAATTGACAAATACTTTGCCAAAAGTCAACATCTCTTCATCATTAAAACTGGGAATGTACAAAAACGTCAACACGAAAGAAGCATCTACAACCTTCAGCTAACACTGTACTTTACAACTGAAATAATAAACTCTTTTCCCCTAAGATCAAGAATAAGGAAAGTTGCCCAAAATCACCACTTCTATTCAATATATTATTGGAGATCTTGGCAGTGCAATAAGACCAGAAAAAGAAATAAAAGACATATAGATTAGAAAGAAAGAAAGCTGTGTTTATTTATATATGATACCATTGTGTACATAAAAAAAATCCTGAAGAAACTACAGAGAACTAATAAATCAACTCAGCAATATTAAAACCAACTGCATTTCCATAGAGTAACAGTATATTGGAAAATAAAACCTAAAATACTATCAAAATAATGTCCAGAAACATAACTTAGGGAAATTTAACAAAAGATATCCATGACCCCAATGCTGAATATAAAACATACTGAGAGAAATTAAAGACTAAATAAATGGAAAGGCATACTCATGAATTATTAATGCTCCACGTTGATAATATTGGCCTGTAGGTATTTTGTAGAAATAAACTGATTGTAAAATTTATGTGGAAACACAAAGGATATAGAACTGCCAGAACAATTTTGAAAAAGAACAAACGAATCACACAAGATGGCTTCAACATTTACTATGACAGCTTCAGTAATAATGACAGTGTGGAACTGACAACCGGACAGACAGACAGAGCAAAGCACAGAAGAGAAAATCTAGACTAGAAATAGGCCAACACACAGTCAAATGACCTGCAACAAAGGTGCCAAAACAATTCAATGACAGGAAAACCCTTGTCAACAAATGGTGCTCGAAATACCCACTATCTGTATAGGAAAAAATAAGTAGCGCCCAACCTCCACTAATCACACCATGCACCCCCCAAATCTTCATGAGTCACAGACTAATTATAAAGCTTTTATAAGAAAATGTGGAGAAATATCTTTGCAACCTTGGGATAAGAGTTTCTTAGAGCAAATAGTTCTACCAATAATATATTTTTTCAACTAGCAAGGACTCATGGACAAAACCAAAGGGGGAGAGCTGAGGGAGGGAAGGAGGGAGGGGGCAAGGGAAAGTGGTGGGGCGTAGGCAGAGACAAATGTATTTGAAAAAATAAATTAAAAAAAGTAAAAAAACTCAATTTTAGCAAAATTAGACTGTTCTCATCAAAAGACACTATTAAGAAAATGAACAGGCAAACTACAGATCAGAGAAAATAGTCACAATTAATGGATTTGACAAAACATTTGTATCCATGTCACTTAAAATAATTCTGCAACTCAATAATAAAAAGACCAACATCATTTTTTTAAATGAGTAAAATATTTGAGAAAAAAACAAACAAAATTTTTCCACTTCACAAATGAAAAAATATGAATGACCATACAGCACATGAAAAGGTGTGGTTGAGATCACTGGTCATGAACTGTTAAAATGAAAAAGAAAACATCATCAAAGGTTGGTAAGCGGGCAGAAAACTGGGACTCTCAGGCATTGCTGGTGGGAAGGACTGGACGAAAGAAGGTGAAGGATTAGCCAAAGAACATGTATGGATAACCCACAAACGCAGTCAACCGTGTGGTGATGGTTGGAGGGAAAGCGGGGGCTGAGTGGAGGAGGTAAGGAGGACATCTGTAATAGTGGCAACAATAAAGTTAAAAAATTACTTTAGGAGACTCAATTTTCTAAAAAGTCAAACATACAGATATACACACACGTACACATATACTTACACATAAATACATACATACACATACCCCAGCAATCCCATTCCAAGGTATTTATCCAAGAGAGAATGGAAACACATGTCCACAATTGTTCATTACAGCTTTATTCAAAAGCCACAAAACTTTTATGACCCAGGTTCCAATGTCCTTCAGCATGCATTTTAAGAGCAAATTCCTATTAATGTCCATCTGGATTTCCATTTAATTATTGGAAGCCATCTAAAATGTGGCTTTCAGTCAGGATGTTGCTATCAACGACATCCTCCATAAGGCCAATTCTTACACTTAAGACAAACACAGAAACCTAAATACAAGAAATGCTGTTTCTAATTCTATACATTCCATTTTATACCAAGTCCATCTAAATTCTTTCAAAAGAACTTCCCTTCCTATTCTTTCTACATAGAATCGTAGAGTTCTTGAAGGATCAAGCCACATACAAGCCTTTGTATTCTGGCTTTAAATCATCCCCAAACTAAAGTTGTTGTTACGCTTTTTTATTTAAAATATGCACTTCATAAATATAGTCACATAAAAGAAAACAGTACAATTCCATTTGTTTCCACAAACATCTGTTGGAGCTGTTCTTACCAAATGCTTGAAAAACAGGGCTTCCCAACAGCTACCTTACTAACACAGGGGACCAGATGAGCCTTTGTTCTAGAGAGCTGCCCTGGGCTAAACATTCAGCAGCACTGCCGGCCTAGATCCACTAGATGTCAGCACCGACGGCCCGCCCACCCCCTCCCCACCAATCAAAAGGTTCCTGGAGAAAATCGGCTCACGGTTGAGAACCTCTGACTTAAAGGATTGTCTCAACATGTTTTCTCAAGATTTCTATAATTCCTTTTGCCTTGGGCCTCCCTGCCTCTGAGCTTCCAAACTCTACCAAATCTTCAAAATTCAGTTTAACAATCAATTTTTCTGGGAAGCTTTCCCAGTCAACCCCACTCCCTATTGCTTCTCAGCTTCCAAAGCACTTTAAACAGACTTCTGAACTATTATTTGTTTGTAAACCCTTCTGGCCTCTAAGTTGCCTTAACATGGAGCCTTCTAATTCCATCCTCAATGCCAAACACAGTGAACGATTGTTTAGGTACGTAAATGCCATGCACTATAAAATACTGTACTTATAAATATTACTACAGCTAATGTGCTAGAGTAACCTTATTATTCAGTCCAGCCGCATGGGCTTCTGGAAGCGACATGTTTATAACTCACTCTTGTAAAATGACAAACAGTACAGTTCCATACTGACACACAGATGCTAAATAAAGTCACTGGTGTAAAAGCATTCAAACCCTGGCCAGGTAGCTCGGTTGGTTGGAGTATCAACCCAATACAGCAAGGTTGCATGTTCGATCCCCAGTCAGAGCTCGCATAAAAGGCAACCAATGAGTGCATGAATGGGTGGAACAACAAATCAATGTTTCTTCATTCTCAGTAGTAGATTCTCCGAGTATGAGAACAGTACAGGGATGTCTGGAAACAAGAGAGGGCATTTTCCCAGCCTCCCTCACTGCTAGGTTTAATCATACAACTCCATTTAGGCCAATGGTATGTGAGCAAGAGTAGTGTGTGCAACCTCTAGAAAGTGTTCCTACAACCAAAGACAGTGCTATGTGATAAATTGGGCCTAACGTGACCAGGAAGGCAAACCATGCACACGAGGGAGCAGGATCTGATACCAAAATGCATGAGAGCAGCCCTTACCTGATCCCCTTCAGGCTTCCTGAACAGGAGACAAAAAACTTTTACACTATTGAAGCCGTCTTACTTTGAGATTTTCTGTTACATGCAACCACATCTGATCTGAACTCATGCAACAATTAAGTGAAAGCTCTCTATTTACATCCCCACAGATCAAAGGCAAGTCCAGGCTCCATTGTGCAGTTTATGAAGTATTACCCATTATCACAATGCTACCTGACTATTTCTCCAACACAAGGAATAAGAAGCAGCAAAAATTAATACCAGGAGAAAAGCTACAATATATTTAGAGTAAATATTATGCAATCAACTGTGAAATTGCTATATGAAGGTACCCAATAAAAATTCTGTACAAACTCCATTGGAACCCCATTTACAATACTCACATGCTCCAAAATGGATTAAGTTTATTTTCTGTAAGCAGAATGAAAACACCAGAGCTCACAGTGCTGCGCTGTGGAAGTGCTACAGAAGGAAAGGAAGGTTGACTGACAGTTGCCTGATTGAATCTAATCCCAGTTCTGTCACTCCTAAGCAACAATTCAATTTCATTTAATCCAGAACAAATTTGGTGAATGCCCACCATATATAAAGCATTGCATTTCATTCTACAGTACCAAGTAATCTAAGATGAGGTCCCTTCCCTTGTGGAATTCAGAATCGAATAGACAAAGAACAAATTACGTAGAATTCCCAGTAGTCAACTGGCCAGGAATGAAGGAAATGGGCAAGGAAAGAGCCTACCTGACTGAAACCTTTGATTAAATATACCTTCAAAGCCTCAGAATTAGGGTAGAGACCTCAAAGTACACTAACTGCTCTCCTCCAGATTTCACTCTGAAAATGAGACACCAAAAGCAACACAGACAGCGGGGGGGTGGTTAGAACCCGAGGGCCCCTCAAACATTATTCATTAGTAACATCAAACCCGCATAGATGTTTCCCTGCTAAGAAATGAGAAAATAAACCAAAGACAACAGGAGTCTATAATTCAACTGAAAAAAAGCATCATTCTAAAGCTGCAAGGAGACACACACATAAAGAAAGTTATTTTCCAAGTAAACCAAAGAGCTTTAGAAAAAGACCCAGAATTAGCATGTATTGTTCTTGAAAAAAAAATTATATATTAGTATTTATAGGATCGGATTGAATATACCTGTATAAAAGGTTGGATCCCATCAAAGGAATATGATTTTTCTCTTTCCCAGGAATTCTTGGAAAATTGACAGAGAACAATCACTATCTCCCACCCCTGCATTGTTCAAAATGTCTGTTAGACACCCCAGAAGCAATACTGAGTAAGCTGCTGGCTATGAGAACCCGGCGTTCAAGGAGGGAGATCTGGGGGGAATTACCAACAGGACACTTAAAGCCACGAGGCTGAATGAGATTGTAAGGGTTAAGATTACAGAAAACAGAAGACTGAGCCCCAGAGAAGTCCAACATCAAGAGGTCTGGGAAATCAGAAAGTGGTGAAGGAAAACAAAAAACGAAGAGCCAGTCGGGTGTGCAAGAAGAAACTGGCAGGTGTGAGTAACATGGGAACGGGGGGGAAGGGAAGAGAGGGGAAGGAGAGAGGGAATGAAACCAACCAGAGATCCAAGAAGTTTGGGGAGACCCAGCATGGTTCCCTGTCACAAAGTCACAAGAGAGGAGCGTTCCAGGAGGCTGAAGGTAAGACTGAGTCAAATGCTGCTGAAGCGGTCGAGTGCTGCACCCAGCCTCCTACAGGGCTTCCCACTGAAGGACCCAGAACAATCTACTGCCACATGACCTAGACCGAGTTTATCATCCTCCTCCATCCTTATTCCTCCTTGGTTTTCCCTCTTAGGAAATGGCACCATCTAGTTACTCAAGACAGAAGCCTTCCCATCCTTTACCTTATACTCCAACATCCGATTTATCTCTAAAAATGTCCCTCAGGTGAACCTCCTAGCTCCCATTCCCACGGCCACCACACCAACGATGGCCTTTCATCCACTCTTGCCACCTCCATTCTTGCTCTGCCAGGATAAATTTTGAAAAATAGAATTAGGTCCTCACTGATCTGCTTAAAACCAAATAACGAATTAGGCTTGAGAACCTCCAGGTGAGGCCCCAGTCGCCAACCGCCCCTCCCCGCCCCCCGACTCTCTGACCCAGTGATGCTGGGTGCCGCTCGGAACCTCAATGTGCCACGCCCGCTCGTCTTCAGGCGTCCCATGTGCTATTCGCTCGGCCTGCAACATGGGTCTCATCGCCAGCTGACTCCAAATAAGCCTTCGGTTACCACTTAGAGGCCATCCCCTCTGTAAGCCTTTCTTTAACAGCCGAGACTAGAGACTCAAGCACTGGTCCTCCTGCCACGGGTTCCTAGAAAGCAGCTCTGGCTGTCAACAGAATAAATTAAAGATTTCTGCAAAAAGAAGAAAACTGAGAGAGTAGGGGGTACAGGCCCCTTCCCCACTTCATAAGGAAACTCTTTTTCCTGTTTCATATATGCACAAAATTTCATTTGAAAAGAGGGCTCCCTATAAACCAGTTGGAACCACTAGAATATATCCACACTAAGGTCTTCCAAGGTATTATCTTTTATAGATAAAAATAGCTGCATAATTATCCCTTGTCAGTCTTTGCGGGGGGTGGAGGGAGGTTACCTCATCACAAGGATCATGGCTGATGAAAGAGTATCTGGCATGATCAAGGCCTCAGAGAATATACAGGATTAAGCAAAAATAATATAAATTGTATTAAAACAATCTATGAAGAACTAGAAGCAGCCTGCTTTCGAAGCAAATCAGATTAACCTCCTTTAACACATTTTCTAGTAGATATCACTGTGGCCTCATGCTCGCCAGTTATGTAAGAAACGTCACGCCTAACAAAGTAATGCGCAGGCCCATAGCATCATGGTTAAGAGCGTGGGTCTGAGGGCAGAGGGCTGGAGTTCGAGTCTCTGCCCTTTTATTTCTTAGCTGTGTGGCCGTGGGAGACACGTTCTCTATGTCCCAGTTCCCCAGCACATAATGGGAAGGATAATATCTACCTGATAGAGGTGTGGTGAAGATCCAATGAGAAAAAGCACAGGAGAATTCAGAACACTGTCTGGAACTTAGAAAGGAATCAGTACGCGTCACTGTGGGTGTTCACACACATGCACATGTGCAAGTCGTACAACCGGCTTGAAACATAACCTCTCTTGCACAGGCATTCTCCTTCATTTTTTTAAATCAGTCTTGGCGAAATACTTACTAAGCTGCCTGTCCTTTTCATGGCAATGCCAAATGCATCACCGTGCTTAAGGGCACATCTTTTTATGTGCCTGGTCCTCAGTTCATTTATTGGGAAATAAAGCACAGATTTCTCCTCTCTGTACCAGCCTCAGGGATTCAGTTCTATCATCTAAGGAAAGAGGAAGCATCACTTATTTTTGTATTTTTAGGTCCTGACCTGAAATGAACTTTTGTTTTTAAAAAAAGCTCCTATTTAAAATGCTTATTGTACAAATATGAAACAGCCGTATCTAAAGACCATTGTTTCCAAAACCAGGGCTTGCAGGGAACAACCACACTGTCAGCCATGAAAATCAACAGAAAACAAAACTGAGGACCACGGTTTTCCTCGGTGGCGTCAGAGGGCACACACATAAGTGCCAGACATGAGGTCACATTAACAGGGCAACTTGTTTCCTTTTTCTTACTTCCTTCTCTCTGGCAAAGATTCTTTGACCACTAAATAACTGCAAGTCATTCAATAAGAAAAAATCAATAGTCTTCTAATAAACAGGCTATGCCTACGACTCTCCCTCACATAAAGAGTATATACACTGAAAATTCCCGCACAAAACAGACATTGTTCTGCATTTATAGTCACCAGCACCTCTTTTTAGCTTTGTCACCCACTTCCTTATTTTCACCTATTATTCCTTTTAGTGCCAAATATTCAGCTTGGATCAGCAATGAAAGGCTCCCAAGTTATTAAGCAACAACACTTAGAACAACTCCAAACATCAGCCAAGATCACAGCCTCTACAGCCAAACACAGCGACTCAGACTAAACAGCTTGCAATGAGTAATACGCAGCCTGGAAATATAACCAGATAACATTCTTTCAGGTTCTGCAAATCTCAATTGCATTTTACCACTATTTTTTTTAAGTCAATTTTGCACACGACTCTTTCATGCAGTCTAATAATGCCAATCACTTACCGGTCAGCAGCTTCTACATCAAAACAAAATCTTCTGTCGATGGAATCAGTATGCCTTTTGGTGCAATCTTTCAAAAAGAATGCCTCTCCGTCCCCCTGCAAATAATCGTTTTAAACATTCTCAAAAACTACAGTATAAACTCACTAAGATGCCCTAATTGGGGGAGGGGTATCAAGATTTTAAGTCCCTTTTTCCAATGTATTATCTTCCAAACTAGCTTATTTAAACACTATTTAGAATCTTAACCATTTCTGTCAGTCTCCTTCTCTTAGGGTTTTCTAGATTCTGCTTTGGTGACTGTAACAGTAAACAAGGCCTCATGGGTGCTAATTTTAAAAGCTACAGTAACAAAACATTCTACATGCTAGAATGTTTTTACTCTCTTATAGAACTCTTTTAAAAAAAGAATAATAATTTGTTTCTATTTCCTATTCCATTACATCATTAGAAATAGCCAATATATGACGATTTTTGACCTATAAAATTTTTTATTCCACTTCCACACAAATCTAAGAGCCCTAGATTAGCTATCTCGGTAATCTGAAACTAGAACCACTCAATCTACATGGTTTTTCTGTTTCCTAAACAAACCTCCTGAATTTATCTTCTCTTAATTTTTTTTATGGTATCATTTTACCTCACAAAACGATCCTCTCTAAGAGTGTAACAAAAAAAAAAAACGAAAGAGGTAAAAGACATGAGACAGAAGCAGCGTGGAAACACAGGCCCTCAGTAAGGAACAGTAAGAAGTCTGGATGCACACTCCTAGAATATTTCAACATTTTCTCGAATATGAGGGTCTCCAGATAATATTAAGCAAGCACTGAAATGTACAAATACTCAAAATATCAGTCATTGTATTATAAAATGTACATTTTATTATTTGGTAGCTAAAACAGTCCGCACTAAGCAGTCATGTCTTCGGACTTAACTCTGAAAGGAACTCAGGCTCACGGCCCATGCTCCATCCTCACCCCATCAGCCTTTAAGAGTGACCTACTCCCCTGGCTGCTGTGGCTCAGTGGACTGAGCACCAGCCTGCGAACCAAAGGGTTCCCAGTTCAATTCCCAGTCAGGGCACATGCCTGGGTTGTGGGCCATTTCCCCAATAGGGGGCACATGAGAGGCAACCTCACATCAATGTTTCTCACCCTCTCTTTCTCCCTCACTTCCCCTCTCTAAAAAAATAGAATCTTTAAAAAAAGAATGACATACTCACTTCCTCCTCTTCTCCATACACCTGATTTTCCATGTCTATTTTGTTACTACAAAAATGTATATTTTGGGTAAGCCATGGTAAATGGTTTCTTTAGGAAGATACAAAGTAGAGGTAAACAGATGAGAACTGGGTTTAGTTGTGTATTCACATAAAAAAAATTATGCCTTTCTACCCAGCAAGCACTGAATTAACCTTCTTTCCAAAAATGTGTTACCAAGGATGTTCAATATTGGTGGGAAGACCTTTGTCCTCATACTGATGACTGTGACGAGCTGCAGCTTCTCTTTAAAGCTCAGCCAGTGGCTGTGGCCTTCTTGCTCTTTTCCTGCTGCCAAGCATTGTTCTGCTGTTCTTTGCTATGGGAGGAAAGAACTAAGTGGGGAACACCTACGTGAGACCTTGGAAAATCTAGGCAAAAAACAGTAAAATTCATTCTAGATCATCTCCTCTGTAACATTTTCAGGGAGTGAATACATGTGTACACATCAGATCTTCTGCGTAAGCACTGACCTGACAAACCACCGAGTCTTGAAAGCTTGTTCTAGGTAACTTTATCTTCCAATAACAGAGATGTAGAGGATTCTACTCTACTTTTTCTTAAGACTGTGTTATTGTTAAAGAAGGGAAGGGAGGGAGAAAGAGAGGGAGAGAAACATCAATGTGCGGTTGCCTCTCATGCGCCCCCTGACTGGGGCCCTGGCCCGCAACCCAGCCATGTGCCTACACTGGGAATCGAACCTGCAACCCTTTGGTTCACAGGCCGGCACTCAATCCATGGAGGCACACCACGGATTCTACTGTACTCTCAAAAAAAGAAATAAAAATCTAACCATAGAAACCCATTCAGTCAAGTCAAAAAACACGAATTCTTGTTTTCTGGCTTTTTTAATTAAGAAACAACAAAAAATAATAATCCTAAAAAATAAAATGTATTTATCACCAGTGAGTATATGCAGCATTAAAGCAACACCCTCAAAGACCACCTCCCATAGAACATGAAGTGTAAAATCGAATACTCACGAGCTTCCCCCCAGACCTGTGCTCGAACGGGATCAGGTTGAACTTCTTCGCTGCCTTGCGGTACATGCAGTAGTGCTTTACCCAGCTGGACCCGAAGGGGGCAGGCCCTGCAACGGCAAACAGAACACCATGCTGCCTCGTCGCTAAGCACAAGTGCGGAGATCCACCTCGCTGAGGAGGAAAGACCCAGTAAGCAGCAACCAAGACGGCTCGAGGAAGCAAATCAGCAAAAACTGCCCACTGGAATAAAAGGGAAAACCTAGGGGGATTAAGGCTCTGAGAGAGCATGTGCAAAAAGGGCCTGCAGCTGAGCAACGCAGAAGTGAGTCAAAGGCACACTTTTCAAATGGTGTGCTGGACTGTCACCTCACACCAGAACACCTCTCCGCTGTGTTTACAAGTACATTGTAAGCTGCATTTGTTTGTCTGCGGGTATTAAGAGCTGGTGAGGGGTTCCAGAATTCTATTTAATGTCTGCGATCATTGTGGATTTAATTCTGGCCTTTCAAAATGACAGAACTGTGGAATCACTGTGCTCAGAAAAAGCGCCTGGCCCGGAAGTCTACCCAGCTGTCGTAGGCCCAGGGACGCCCCTCCCCCACCAGCAGCAGCCCTTGCTGGTGACCGGAAGGCCAAGCTTCGGAGGGACGTCTGAGGGACATAGGGGCGAGCTGTCCACACATGCAGAACATCCTCAGACCCACGTTTAATCTCTTGCTAAGTCAGTATTGCAACCACCAGAACTCTTAAAAGAAAAGGGTCTTCGTGGGGGTGCACAGCAAGGAGGAGGGGCGCTGGCATCTAGAATTTCAAGTGCCAATAAAGGTCTAATCATACGACAAGTTTGGCCCAATAGGTTCACATTATTTTTTCTTTCACCAAGGACACTATTAATGGGCTTTTAACTTATTCATTTATATTTTTTAGAGAGACATACATTGATGTGTTGTTCCACGTATTTATGCCTTCACTGGTTGCTTCTTGTATGTGCCCTGACCAGGGTTTGAACCCACAATCTTGGCGTATAAGGATGACACTGTAACCAAGTGAACTACCCGGCCAGGGCCAAGACCGCTGTATGTGAATGTGTATTGTGTGTATTGTGTGTGTGTTGGTGATAAGGATGAGGTGAGGGGAAAGGAGGAGAAAGAGATGCCCCGTCTCACTTTCAGCCTTATGCCAAGTTCTGGCTCCCTTACGAGCAAGTCTTCGCAGACTGCGGTGCAGAATTTGGGGTCTTCGCAGTCCCCTCCCTAGAGCACCTTCTAGGGTAGGAGGAGCCAAAGAAAGGGATAGGAATTATGTCAAAAATATCAGCACAATGGCAATAAAAAGTTTTAAAATAGCATGAGTGAAGCACTCATCGCCACGGGCAGCCTCTTACTTTTCTCCTGCACATACAGGTAGCCTTCCGCTGTAAACTGACTGGCTCGCTTGTGGTCCTTGGGGTTCTGCCTGATTTTGTTCATAAGCTCCTCCACTTCCGACCTCGTGCCTTCAAAACGATTCCGCGTCTGAAAGGGAGGGAAAACACATATGGGCATTAGGTTCTCACATGAGCTTTTCCGCGGATATTTCTAAGTCTCTGGATAAGTATAACTGAATTTGTAGAATTTTTCTGTAAATTTCTCAAAGTTGACCCAGCCTTTCCAGTGTGTCTCCTCGTTGAGAAAAGGATAAAAAGTAGTAAAATAGCTAAGAGGGAGTCCATGTAACTAGATATTAATTACTTTAGAAACTTGCTAACACCAAGAATAATTCTACTACGCAACAGAAGAGCCCTACATCCACTCCCACAAAACTACTAAGTCACAGAATTTTTCTTTAATGCAGGTCATAAAGTCTCCATCTGGGAAGTCTTTCCTTTAACAATCTGACTCATTATTACTATTACAGTAGCAATATGCTCAAATGCTCGGAACCTAAAAACTCAATTTTTCTCTTAACCTTAAATATAAGCATCATGTTTTTCCAGGTCAAGGCAATTGCCCTTGAAAATGACATTTCTTCTACGAAGAAATGGGCAGGGCGGGGGGAATATTTGTGTGTATATCCCCCACAAATAACATCTTTGATAGCTGAGGAGACAAATCGCATTTCTGAAACCCAAAGGCATGGTTTGCCTGTATCCCTGTCAAACAGCTACATTGACAATGTCCGCACGGATAAAGGAACAGCATGACCACGGCAAATGTGATGCATCAGCACCAGCAAGTTCCTGGACGTGTCTTTCGCCCACACTCAGAAATAACTATATTAATACCAAAAAACCGCTGATGCGAAACTGGAGAAGATGACATGAAAAATTACCACTGAAATTTCTCCTCTCTCCTCCATATAATGAAAGGAGTTACCACGGGTTCTATGAGCAGAAAAATGGAAGAAGGATGAGTATTTTTTAGGGGGCTGGAGAGTCTGACAGACACAAATTGCAAAGGGGAAAACTTATCTCCAGGCACTCAAACACAAGCGGAGAGGGTTTTTTTAACATCTGTTTCCGCACTGTGACAACTTACAAGGCTGCAAAGAGGGCGGAGCTCACATGTTGATGGCCGGTCCCTTTCCCCTTCCCAATTCTCCTGCCTCCAAGGTTTCCTATCCCCCTCTTAACCCTGACCGAGCCCTGCTTTTACTGGCCTTCTCTGTCACCTTGCTGCGATTCCTCCCAATCCTCACTTCCTTCCATCTGTGTGTGCGCAAACCACGCATGTATAGCCGTGAGCATGCAGGCACAAATACACACACATTCCTATTCACCCAATACTCACATGATTGTGCTAATGTTCAAACAGTGCTGGATTTGACCAGACACCCCTTCTAGCTGGCTCCTGTGTCTTTTGACAGCACCCCAACTCCCTGAGCCCTCCCTTCCTGATCCAAAAAGGAATCCCAGATTCACCCCCTGCTGTTTCTCTGGCCCTGTCCTAGAAAGAGCCATTTTCCCTGAACGAGTCCTTCTTCCTTTTAGTGGAGGGTGGTATTCAGAAACCAAGTATGGGATGCCATCCCACAGCACAATAATGCACGGAGAGGAAAGAGCACAAACCGTCCTGTGTGGGGACAAAAAGAAAAGGTACAACACAAGATAAAAAGTGACTGTACGTCCACCCCTCAGAAATAACCCTGCTCGTATGCTCACACAGTCACTCTCAATCTCTTTTTTTAAAAGCCGACTTTGCTGTTCTAATACTCTCACAACACTGTAACAAAACATTTTTGCATTTTCTTAAATGCTTCTTAGCCATTTTTCACATCTTCTAGGGATTCTTTATGAATCCTAACACTTCTCAAGTTATATTTTCTCCCAAGAATTCTATTCTAGTCTCCTTTCCCACATTCCTCTGGGGATGGAGATCACAGATGCATAGAGTTAATTTTTGTAAATATGCTTCATTTTGATGAAATTTACAATCTTCTACATAATATGTGTTCTAAAAGCCATCTTGCTCTTTTTTTTTTTTTTTTTTTTGCTTTCCACTTATTATTCCAGATTGTGGAAAATGGATAAAGATCAACATCTGTCTCAAAAAAACAAAACAAAACAAAACAAAAAACACACCTAACCATTTTTATAGAGAAAAGGTGAAACAAGATTGGGGAAAATAGGTTGTTTTGCCTGTTAAATAACTTTCACTTTTTTTTCTGGTTATAAAATAGTTTTGCTATTTTTTTATTAGAGTAAAATACTAAAAAGTTGGCCCAAATTATTTATAATGTTATGTCACACAGTTAGCCAACTCTAAGATTTGATTTTAACATGTGCATATATTTCCTTAAATACATAAAAACACATAGCATAAAAAACAACACACAAGCGGGATTTTTTTTTCAGCAATACATAGTTTTTTCCCTTTAACGTGCTGAAAGCTGGTGTCATCGGGGAATGAGAAGAACAGCCCCATGGGAGGGGGTCAGAGCTGACCGCAGGGGGCAGAGGAGGGGCCTGTTTCAGAGGCGCTGGAGTCCTGGAGGGGCAAGAATTAGCTCAAGGCAAAGAGGAAGAGCCAAGAAGACCCCTAGGTCAGGGGCTCTCAAAGCTGAAGGAAGGTGAACTGGAGGGGCTTCTACTAGGAGGGGCTGCAGGAGTGGCCTCAGAAACATCTGGAACACAATGGAAATGGGGAGGGAGAGAGAGAAAGAGAGGGAAGGGTTTCAGGGCTTAAGGCAACTTGCTGATGACAATCGCAGGTTCCAAATGATACGGAAATAGTTTTGTTTTGTTTTTCCAGTAAATTGTTCTTTGGCCTTTTCTCTACAGGAGATGAATGTTGTTACCAAATATGTGTGCTAAGTTCTTAATATACTAAAGATATTAACCAGATGATTTCATGAACCATTCGAAATGATCGTATGTCTTATATTTCATGACTGAGTGCTGCGCATTCACACGGAAATCTTGAATCTCTTGGAAACGATGCCGGCGTATGTAAGATAACTATGTCCTCCTGTCCCCACATGTGTGTTATAAAAGTACTTCTATGCATAAGCAAGTATTGCAGGGACAGTTTCACTGAAGCCCCCAGGAGACACTGATCTGTCCCCACACCTCGCCCCAGGCCTCGCGGCAAAGCTGGCTTCAGGGGCGTGGAGCCTGTGCGTCCCACAGCGCCCTGTGCTTGGAGGGCCACATGCTCAGTGTGATGCTCTGCTGTTGGTGTCCTGAAAGGCTTCCTTTTCGAACAAGCGGCCCTGCCTTCCCATTTTACAATGGGCCCACAAATAAGGTCCAGTGTTGCCTGAGGGGTCCCATCCAGGCCAGCCCTGCACTTGATGGATGAGGTCCAGACAGCAAGAGTGAATTTCCACAAGTTATACAGCCAGTTAGTGGGGCGGGGGTGGGGTGAGGGGAGAGGGGATCAGGATTATGATCTAATTTTCTACACGACTCAGTGGTTCCCAACCTTTAGGGCACCAGGGACCAGTTTCATGGAAGGGGGTGGGAGGGGTGGAGATGGTTTCGGGATGATTCAAGTGCTTTACACTTGGGCTCACCTCCTGCTGTGCGGCCTGGTTGCTAGCAGGCCCGGATGGTACCAGTCCCCGGCCTGGAGCCTGGGGACCTCTGAACTATGTAATGCTCCCTTTGCAATACTGTGTCCTGCTGCCTGCAAAAGTTTTCTGACAAATCACAGTATCAATAGACTAAATATTCTACTACCTACAAAGACAATTTAAGTTAGGGCTAACTGATACTTTTTTTAAATTCTATTACATAAAAGAATGATGGCGGAAAGGAGATTTACTCTTCTAGTCATTCAATTCTGCTGAATAGTCAAACAATGTATACCTACAAATTTACTCATAAATTACAAAAAATAAGAGATTTTTTATTATCTATATTTCCAAGTGTAAGGAACTATACAAAAAAAAATAGTAGTAACAAAACCTACACCAAAAAAAAGAAAAACATTTATCCTCAATTTCTAAGATTTTACAGAACTGAAAGTCAAGCAGCAAACAGCCCAGAGCCTCCTACCCTTCCACGGGTACGTCTTTGATTATGTGCCAGGAGTTTGTCCCAAAACTCACTCACTGTGTTGCTAACAAAGCCCTGAGGACACCTCCAAAACTAACCAAAGTAACGAGAATAACAACATCTACCCACCTTCTGACCAAAACATACATTATACTGTTAAACAGATAGAGTTCTCCTAAATCTCTTTATGAAGACCTACTGAAAGCATACATTTTTCCAGGAAAATAATAAAACAGCAACTGTGAACTCAATATACTAGCAAATAGGCTTAAAACAGAGGAAAGAAATTCCTCCTCACGCCCTAAGATCTACCTGGGAATAAAAGTCAAGTAAGAGATACAGGTATAAGCGAAGACCCTTAGATCAATATAACTGAGCTGCTTTATCTCCAAAGTAAACGGCTCTTTTGCCTGCTTCACACTCAGAGGCCTCGGGGTGGCATAACAACAGTCACCCTTAGAGCTACCCCACAAAGTGCAGGATGACCAAAGTTAACACTGCTCTGTGATATATTTTAAAGCTGAAAGAAGAGGAGAGCCTAAAAGCGTTCATCATAAGGTAACAGATATTAACTGAACTTACAGTGGTCATCATTTTGCCACATATATATGTCAAGTCATTATAAGGATACACAGTGTTGTTGTCAGTTATATCTCAATAAAACTGGAGAAGTAAAAAATAAAAATAAAGTATGCGAGTCTACATTATAAAAGCACACTTGGTGACTGTTCTGAAGAGAAAAATAAATTACATGAAATTTTAAAAAGAGCCACCAGGTGGCAGAATTCCCTGAGCCTCACCCAGTTGGAGAGCAGTGTATTATGCTAATGGACCAGAAGGTGGCGATGTAGCCTCAGTTTCCAGTACCTGGTCTTGGTTTTAAGACTTCATATAATACATCAAAAATACACATCTCGTACATCTTTGAATACCAGAAAGCTTTCATTCCCTTACATTCTGAATGTTGATCTGTAGTTCTGTTTTGTAGTGATTGAAGTCTTTGGCAAGTTCATGGCCCTGATGGTAGAAAGTAAACATTCCCTGAAAAAATGACAGCATCTAAAACAAAGAAGAGCGATGTTAGCACCAAAACCTCAGGGGAAAAAGCAATAAAAACAGTCACATATTTTCCCATACCACACTGATTCTATTGAAGTAGGATAATTAAACGATCACTAGAATTTGATTAAATCTAATTGCATCTTATTAATTTGTCTTTTTTAAAAAAGTTTTGTGATTTTTCCTTAAATATCAGAGCCATTAGACAGCTTTAATAGTATAACGCATAGGAGAAATGAAATTCTACATCATCCAATTGTTCTTTTTAGTCAAGAGAATCATTATATTGAAACTTGATCCCTCTAGGTTAACAGAATGTATAAAGTTAAATCACAGAATCAAAGAGCTAGCAGCAACCAGTGTCATGCAACCTGTTTTGCCACAAGGACTTCTGGTTAATGGGGCAGAAAGGGGCAGAAGCAGGGCAGAAACTAAGCCTCACATGCCCTACGAACTCTCCACCTGCCCCTCTCGATTAGAAGGCGAGGGGCGGGTCCTGCCCGACATGTGAGTAAAAATGACTTGGGGTGAGAGTTAAGAAACTCCTGACACTAGTTTTCTTCAGAATGTCCCATAGTGAACAGTTAGGCATTTGGGACTCTTGACATCACGTGGTCACAAGGGTTCAATTCCCAGCTTCAGCAGCTACAAGACCTTATACAAATCACTGAAACTTTCCCTATTTCAATTTGCGTGTGTGCTTAATGAGGTAATAAAAATATCTCCTTATTGAGTTATTCTGTGGAAGAAAATGCGTGAATACACTGAAGGACTTAGAACAATGACTTACACAATGACTGAGCATGGCAAATGCTCAATAAATGGCCATTGTTGTTTCACATAAAAAAAAAAGCTTTAAGAAATAAAAATTTTTCTCTAATTTAGGTTAATTCTATTACTCCAACTGAACTGTAGCTTCTATGAATGCCAATTTTTAATCATTACTTGATTTTTTTTCCTCAAAATTATACATACAATGGGTAGACTTTAAGGCATGTCAATTTTATACCAATAAAGCTGTTTTTTAACAAAATCAGACACAAAAACATTTAAATTGAAATTAAGATTAGTATTGAAAATCAAATTCCAGTGTTTCTCAATTTTTTTTGGCGGGGGGGATGCTAAAACCCACAGTGTGAAACACCCTTTACATTTTGATTCAGGAGCTAAATATATTCATGTATGTGCATAAACATTAATATATAAAGGACCAAAGCTACTAGAATATAACTATATAAGCACAAACAAAAATCACGCGCTTCTAAAATTAAGTATCAAACAATGTCAGAGTAACTCAAAATAGTTTCCAACATTCCACACACTGGTTCCTAACTTAGGTGGCCGTTAGCACGGTGACTCACATTAGAAATAATGTGTTGCCAATGATGGATGCAAGTCTCCAGGTTTGACTGGCGTACCTGCTTTAGAAACAAACTTGGGCGGAGTGAAGCCTCTCCCACCCGTGCCATTGCTCTCCCCACATCCCAGTATCATTTCTCTTGCAGGGAGTTTCACTCAAGGTGAGCGCACACCTGGCTTCAGGGTGCTTGAGACCAGGCAGCCGAAGCCGTAACACCCATCACGGGTTGCTGCGCAAGTAAGGCTGAGGACCACTGCTGTGTCAGCGATTCCTCGGCTCACGGCACGTGGTCCCCCCTTTACCATGTGTGATATTGTATGTCATACGTGTACACACTGCCTCTAAAAACTGTACATTAAATCTAGAACGAAAAGCTTTTGTATCTTACCACAAAATTCTAGTAGCGGAACAGCCCGCGACAGTACTTACAGGCTCCACGAATTCGAACTTCTTTCTCTCTTGGATCTCCTGCAGCTTACACACATACTCAAGGGACAGTTCATAGAAGTGCTGCCGGTTCTGCTCCACTTGGCTGTCTGCCTGCGTTAGAACAATTGAGGCTGGTCAAATGAGAGGCATCGAGGCGCGACGCCCCTGATCAGAGGTCGGCGAAGCCGCTGCCTGTGTGTCTAAATAAAGCTGGACTGGGATGTAGTCATGCTGTCCGTTCACGCACCTTCTGTGGCTGCAACAGCCGCACTGAGCAGGCCGCAACAGGGACCTCATGGCCTGCCAAAGCCTAAAATACTTACTATCTGACTCTTGGCGGAAACAGTGTGCCAACCCTGGCTCTGTGTGATGAGGTTGACCTCAAAGGATTAAAGATGAAACAGGAAGAAGGCTCCTTATGAAAAACTCACCCAAACCACTGACACCCCAGGGTGAAGCACCTACTTGGAATCCGAGTCTCATAAACATTATTTCCATGAACAAATCCTCTAAGCCTGAAGCCGGCCAGGGAGCGAGGTGGGGGAAACACCAGTCACCCCAGCACTCATGAGTGAAGGCAGCAGGTGAGGCAGAAATGGCACCGTCCCGAGCGCCTGGCTTTCAAAGGCAGGTCAGGGCTGGAGGCCCACGGGCAGTCAGTCACGCCCCCGAATCCTCAGCACGTATCCTCCCCCGGGAGTGCACGGGCAGCAGGTCACCAGGACACTAAAAAAAGGTGCCCGCTTCCCTTGTCTAACTGGAAGGAAACTGGGGCAGGAGCACGCCTTCTCAGAGAAAGAATTCCGGTCCCAGAAACCGTTCCTACATGCCACTGTGTGACGTGGTTCCCAATTTGGCTGACTTTACTTTTAAAATCATTTCTGTAGACGTTTCTCCAAAGAAGGTGTAAAAAAAGGGCAATAAGTACATGAAAAAAATGCTCGACATCACTCATCATATTAGGGAAAAACAAACCAAAACCATGGTTCACCACCTTCCCCCCCCCCAGCAAGGCGGCTGCTATCAAAAATACACTGACGAAAAGCAGCGTCGGCGAGGATGCGGAGGAAATGGGACCCCCGTGCACGACTGCGGGTGGCAATGTAAAATGATGCGGCCGCTCTGAAGAGAGAGTATGGCACATCTCCAGAAAATTTTAAAATAGAACGACCATGTGATCCAGCAATTCCACTTACAGGTATACAACACATATACTCAGAAGAACTGAAAGCAGAGTCTCAGTGGGTATTTGTGCACCCACGTTCACGGCAGCATCGTGCACAGTAGCTAAAATGTGGACGAGATCCAAGCGTCCGCCCAAAGGTGAACAGATCAATGACATGTGGGATTTGCAGACAACGGAATACTTTGCAGTCTTAAACAGGAAGAAAATTCTGACACATGCTACGTACACCTGGGTGTGCCCTGAGGACATTATAAGAAGTAAAATAAAGCAAGTTATAAAGGGACAAATACCACATAAATCCAGTTATATAAATACCTAAAACAGTCAAATTGAGAGAGACAGAAAATAGAGTGGTGCTTGCCAGGGACTTGGGTGGGGGTGGAGAAAATGGGGAGTTATTACTGAATGAGTACAAAATTTCAGTTTGGGACAATCAAGAAAGGTCTAGAGGTAGATGGTGGTGATGGTGGCCCAACTACGTGAATAAACTTAACTGTACGCTTGGAAAGAGTTAAAATCATAAATTTTATGTTTTGTATATTTTACCACAATGATTTTTTTTAATTTGGGGGAAGAAAAACGTATTTAACATATAATAAAAAAATTTTAGCATCAGGTGATTTTTACGCAAAAATAATGTTTAAATATAAGAATGTTGCTAAGCCAAAATGAGAATTTCTACCCAACAGTCATCAGAGTAATATTTTTATACCTCTAAAAACCAGTTTGATAGTTCCGCCAGCAGCAGCTAATAAGCACGACTCCCAGCAAAAACAATGTAATTTTGTTGAGTATTTAATAAAATAAAGATACAAAGAGGTATGAGTAGATTCTTCATGTTGCTGTTATTAGAAGATGTCTTTCCAAAAAAGTTACACCAGGGTCAAATTTACCAAGTTGTTTTTTCTTTTTGGGGGAAAAAAAAAAGTTAGTAAATTCCCTGCTTGTTCACGATAGCGCAATAACCCTAGCATTGCCAGTCAACCTCTATCCACACATCTCTAACGTCCTGATTGTTCAGAATTTCCGGGCTGGGTGCCGCATGATTAAACTGCCAGCATCCCTTATACTGTCAATAACCCGTAACTTACACCGATGTCACGGGCACCCACAGCATACCCGGCAGCACTCTTCTCAGCCTGACTCAAGTCGAGCAGGCAATCATTACACGTGGGATAAGAAGAAATATATTTGGTCTGGGTCCCAGGTTCCCAGCACAAAGCTCCTAAAACCCAGGAAATTTTCTGAGTGATGGGAGTGTCTTTCACCTTACAGAGCAGCCCCTTCAGTGCGCACCTGAGATGATGCTAATGAGGAAATGAGGTGGGGCCCCGAGGCAGCACCAGAAAGCCCCAGTGATCAGAGGGTTGAAACTTGCAGCCCACCCCTCACCTCTGGGAAAGAGATCGGGGGATGGAGGGGGCATTACAGATGAAGCTCGATGAAACTCTTAAACAAGAGTTGGTGAACGCGTCCAAGTGCCTGAGGGTGACACACCTCATTTTCATGGGCACGAAAATTGCTCTACTTGGTACCCTTCCAGACCTCACCTATGTACTTCCTGATCTGGCCATTCACCTGTGTCCGTAATGTTATCCTTCACAATAAACTGGTCAACTCAAGCAAATGATTCCCTGAGGTCTGTGAGCAGCTCCAGCAAATTAATTGCAGGAATGATCAGGGAAAACTCTTCATACGGTAACCTCTGAGTGGAGAGAGTTTGAGAAAGTATTTGAAGGAGTGAGGCATATGGGTCTGGGTTGGAAACACAGTGGGCAGTAAGGAGGACCAATGGAAAGGCCCCGAGCAGGAAATCCTCCTGCCGCGGTCCAGCCAGAGCAAGGCGGTCCTCGTGGCCCGAGGACAGGCGGGGTGGGGCCCTGGGCCACTACAGGGGGCGCAGAGAAGGTTTGGTGAAGGGGAGCGATATGAAGGCGCACTCTGCTTGTTGTATAAAAAATAAGCTCTAGGATGAGGCTGGTGGAAGCAGGGAGACCAATCGATAGGCTTTTGCAGGCATCTGCTGGGAGATGCCAGCAGCTGAACTAGGGGGCTGGTGGCTACGAGAAGTGGCCACACTCTGAGTTTATTCTGAAACCAAAGAAGGCCTCCGCTGACAGGCTGGGCATGGGCGTGAGCGTGGGGGAAAGGGCCCAGGGTGGCTCTGAAGGTTTTGCCTAATCAATGTTTAGACAGGGATCCCTAATTCCATAGTGAAGAGGAAATGGAAATTAGTGCGGGGCAGGGAAATCCCTTCAGGATACCTGAACACAGAGACAAGGGGAGAAGGGAGGGAGCGTAAAGAGGGCCTCCAGAAACAACGGCTGTCCCTTCAGAACCGATGGAGAGGGGGCGAGGGAGCAGATGGAAGCATTCCGTGTTGTTCCAGAAGACGTGGAACAAGGAGAGAAGGGAGGGAGCCCTACCTGCCTGCCCACAGCATTGTCCTGAGGATTGAGAGAGAGAAAAGCTCCTTTCTCTTCTACAAACTGTCAAATGCCATCCAAATGTCAGCCAAAGGTGTTAAAGAGACAAAAGATAGTATGACCTGTGGGTAATGTCAAAATGGCCCCACACGATTTGCAACTACCTGTGTGACAATTAAAAATAACCCAGGTCTGTATTTCAGTCAAGTGTATATTTTAGTGGTAAATTATACCCAGATTCCTTATGTGTTTAAAAATAAACAAACGGAGGGGGGGGAATCAACACTTTGGTGGGCGGCATCACGAGCCTATCAGTTTGCAAGCGATATTATTTTTAATGAAAGCATATGTTCCAAACTTTAAACCATTGACTTTGCATTCAAGTGTGTGAGGGGGGGAAAGCAAGTGGGAGGAAATTCAAAAAAGAGAAAGAGAAAATCAGACATAAGATATAAATTCCTTTTTCCTTCCATACAACTCCCTCAAAAAAAAATAAAATAAAATAAAATAAAAGAGTCTATTAACAAAAGTAAAACAGATGTTCTCCTTCCAATGAAGCGGAGCCTCCTGAATCTTCAGCATTAAATAAGATTAATGCTGCCTTCACATAAAAGCAAAATGGTGTACGAGCTTATTAAATTCGACTGATTTCTTCAACAAATCTTGAAAGCCAATTAATGAATCTATTCCTGAAAATAAAATGTCTTTTCTTCAGTAATGCTGGTTAAAACTGTTCCTGTGAATATATACAGAGAACCAAAGATTGCGATACTATCAATCCATACTAAATTAATCACTGTATGATGTATTAGTTATCTTGTGTCTTGTTCCACAATAATTTTTTCCTTAATTCAGGGGAACACATATTCATTTTTTTTCCATCTCTAATAATCTTAGATGAAAAGTTTTCAAAAGAAAAGCACTTTTTAAAAAAAGACATGCAAATAATATATGGTGATGGAAGAAGGCTTGACTTGGAGTGGTAAACACATAATGCAATATACAGGTGATGCATTATAGAACTGTACACTTGAAATATATAATCTTATTAACCAATGTCACCCCCAACAAAACTGAATTAATTTTTTAAAAGACACACACTGCTTATTAAATTTTAGAAACAAATGAACAGAAAAACATAAACAATACCTCTTGTAAATGTGAATCTTTCTTTTTTGCTGATAAGTTCAAATGTTTATCAATCAAGCTATAGTTCTTCTCTGTCTCTTTGTCGAACTTCTTCTTTTCTTCCTACAAATCAGAAAAACAGACAACTGTGATTAAACAGGAAAAAAAATGCATACCCATAGGAAATCCACTGAGAAGCTGAAAATATGAAAAATATCTGCCAATAAAAGAAAGAACCCCTGAGTGTGATGAAGTTATCTGGAAAATCTATCTGTACCCGGGCTCCTGCTTCTTAATCATCAAGTTGGCATTAGAATCGAAGAGGCCCTTATCTTTTCCCTCAAATGGGCTTTGTTCCAAGCCTGTTATTTTTCAACTCTTCATACTTATCAGTGTTTAGAATTAATGCCATGTCACTTGTCCCACATTTTTAAAAAATTTTAAAGAAAAATACATAATAAGAACATAAAGCTTCAAAAAGCAAACTTGCTATGTATAGTTTGGCACAGAAATGGAATTCATTTAAAACTAAGTTTTTCTCGCATAAAAAAGAATCATCATCACATTGGGGAAAAAAAATATATTGGGACTGGTTCTCCCTAACTTTCTCCACCATGAATATAACAATAAGGTCCTCTGCCCAGAAATGCCATCTATTTTCCCAACCTTTGCAGTGATTTCTAGAACACTCTCTGAAGGGCCTAAAACAATACTGATGTTCTTATGCTAAGACCCCGTGGGTAAAGCTACAAACATCGCTCCGATCCTGCCTAGAACTAGCATTTGCTTTCTTTTGCTATAGCAGCTTTTTGAGAAAACAAGTAACTAACATTTTAAATGCAGAAAAGACAGACTCTCTCCCCTAACACCGCCTGCCAACTTAGGCAGATTTTTAATAAACATTTCTGAGCACCAATGAGTGTACACTATGTCCTCAAACTGTCCAAATGTTTCCATAAACTTGAAGTTCTCCCCTACTCTCCAAAGGCCTCCCTTGGAACATTCTCTTCCCTACTTTCCAACTTCAACTTTCTAAAGCAGAAAAATAATGAACCAATCCAGCTCTTCCTGGTATGATCTTTTCCCTATTGGGCAAAGAGATTGAATAAAGCACATGAATTCTATTCCTTCGCATTTATCTTTTTTTTTTTTTTTTTTTTCACGACGTGGGACTACACACTGCAGCCGCGGGAGCCTGGGACAGAAATCCTGCCGGCTCACCTGAAGACCCTACACTGAAGGAGATGAGAGACTCGGGAACTAAGTGTCTTCCCATTTCTATTCCAAATTGAAGTACAAACTAGCTGCACAACTTAAAAATTTTTTTAACATAGGACTTTCATTTCTTATTGAGATCGGGAATTTTTTTTTTGTCCTGAGAAATCCAATCCTAAAACTCTGTATCCTATGATTCGTCCACATGTAAGAGTACACTTTGGTTGAAATAGAAGCACTTTCCATTTGTGCTCTAAGTTTCATTTACAACCATTTTTTTAAAAAGTTTAAGGCATGAATATATGGTTACTGTTTTCTGCTTTTCATGGCCACAGTCATACTCTTCATCAACTATTTTAATAACAGAAAAGGAAAGGAAAGCAAGCATATGGACATTATTTCATAATCTCTGCTATGCAAAAAAGCTGATACTGTGGCGTGCACAGAAGATCAGGTGTCAGGAGACTCGAGTTCTAGCGGTGGCAGTTAGGACTCCACACAGCATCTCCCAAGCAATTTCCCGGGTGCACAGGGAACAGGAGTTGCCTTCGTCATACCGCAGCATGTACAAGATGACTGCAACGCAAGATCACAGAGTAAAAGCTGCTCACTATCTTTGCAGATTACTACCTACCAGGAATACTGAGCACATGTTCACTCGTACGATTTCATCTGAATCACACAGCATGAAACAAAAAAGGAGTGATGCTAAAATCAGCACCAAAACACCCAGCACACTCAGCAACAGCGGGGTATGGAAATTAGCACGTGGGTAAAGTTTGGAATGAAAGAAATGGTGATATCGAGCCTTTGTGAAGAAAGAATTTAGCCAAGAAACAACATTACACCCACTAATTAGAGGGGAAATACATTCGCTCACCCAGGGTATGGTATTATACAAATGCTGCTGTGCTTTGTTTTTGAGTCGTAAGCCTTAGATAATTATTTCTTCCTGCATTTGTTCTCAATGCCCTTTTTGAGTATTAGTGTTTCTTTGTGCTCATATAACTTTTTGTGCTGAAACAGTACGAATGTTTCTTTAACACTGTGATATAGGATATACATATATATATGGATGGATTATGTATATTATACATAAAAATAAATCAAGCAACTTAAGACTTAAGGCTCTTCCAAGAATCAAATCAAAAAAACAATGAAAAACTTCTTCATAAAATTGCATTACAAACTCAAGTATGAGTCAATTAGTAATACAATGAACAGAGCAAGCTGGAAGGGGAACTCCTTGAGGCAGGCGGGGCAAGGGTAACCCAGAAAGCCCTCGTGGATTCCAGAGGGGCAGGCAGCCATACAGCCTGAGAGGATTCTGCCACATGGAAACGTGAGCCCAGCACACAGGCTGTGTCTTCTGGTTCCTCTGCAACAGCTGAAAATCCCAGTGATTTTTAAATAGTGCCAACAAGTTGTTTTTTTTTAAATTTTTGACACAAGTAAACCAAACAAAATTATGTTCATAGATTAAATACAATTCATGGGAAGTCAGCTTGCAATCACATACAAAATCTCACATGCAAAAAAAAAATAGTAAAGAAGAGCTATTGCTTAAAACAACATAATTGGTCAAATAAGATGCACACTGTATATGCGGTAGAGGGAATTCATAACCTTAAGACTCAAATTTAAATAATCAGGTCTTTTAAATACATTAGAAATTATACACAGAGAGGTGTCATTACAAATTACTGCATATATATTATTCAACCAATGGTGTTGGTGTAATTGTTTAACTGTTTGAAAATAGGAGAATCACATCTCATATCAAAATTAATTTCAGATGGATTAAAAGAGTCACAAGTAAAAAATGAAGTCATAAAAAAAGTACTTTCGCAGACATTAGAAGCAGAGCCCTTCAAGCAAAACAGTAACAGAAGAAGCTTTAAGAACTTAGAGATATCAAAAAATAGGCAATAAAACAAACCAGAAGGCAAAGAAAGCAGTGAGACAATGCAATTAATATGTAAGAAAATATTCATAACATATAAAACATTCTTTATTAAGCAACTTTTGCTCAAATCACGCATGAATATTTTCATGTAAAATAAAAAATGGATAAAGAGCATATAAAGAAATCACAAAAGTTTGAATGTAACTGCGAATTGTCCACATTTCTATAGGGTACTAGAATTTTTTGGTTTGTTTTGAAAGAAGGGGAGAATTTTTGTTTTGTTACCAGATCACATTTTTAAGAGTCTCATGCTTGACTGACTGAGCTAGCCAGGCACGCCTTGGATGACTTTTTTAAATTTTTCAGTACTTTACTAATTTCATAGAAGGAGGAAATGAAAAGGCCTTGAAACTATAAATATAAAATAAGAAGGCATGACTAATCTAGAGAAGGGCTTAGAAATGTCCTCTTTGAGATTCCGACTATCTCCTTTTTTATTTAAATAGAGGTGGGCTACTACCACATGTAACATACCAGCAGCAGCATTTTAAAACAAAATCCGGTATGTCCAAGCCAGCTAGAGTTTCCCCCAGTCCACCTACCTCGTACAGCCCAGGAGAAATGCCACCTCCTGTGTGACGCGCCCCCGCCCCTCTCCAGGGAGGACACAGCACCCTCCCCTCAACTCCCGCACCAAATGTCACCTTCCCACTTGACACCTCATCTGCTCTATGGAACCTCCCTCGCCCCCTTTCCTTTAAGCTCCTTCAGCCTCTTTCTGAAGAGATGAGCAGTCAGCAGGTCAGCGTTTATCCCCACAGAACGGGGCACGGCATGCGGCACGCGGCACCCGGCCGAGGCCGCAGCAGCAGCAGCACCCACACAGGGGCTCCGCAGTCACCCACCCCTCACCCCGGCACTAGCACGTGGCCAGGGGGGTCATGAGCCTGCGCCGCATTGCTCCGGCACGCCACCCCTGAACCCAAAAGGCAGGGGCCGCGCCAGGACCTGGGCAGTTCCAGTTTGGCAAGCTGACACGGAGCAACCCATAAATGGGATAATAAAATAATTGCACGTACCTATGCCGGCCCTGCACTAGACACGGGAAAGGCATTATCAAACACGTTTAGTCCTCACAATGGCCTTCTGAGGCCGTTGTCATTGGTCTCGTTTTAAAGATCGGGAAACTAAGGCTTAGAGGCCTTGAGCAACTTGCCCCATATCACACAGCCAGTTAAGGGGCAGAAACGGGACTCAAACAAGGAAGGATCGGGTCTTCCTGGAAGATCTTCGCCACACTCCAGGCTGAAATGACAGGGCATGTTCCAGAGCATCTACACCTATTACAGCCTGTCGCACAGTGTGTTTTTTGGTTCTATATTTGACAGTCTCCCCACAGAGTGGCCAGCTTTCCAAAAGGCAGTAGCATTTTAATTCATAATTGTGTGCCAGAGCCTCTCACACTGCTGTGTGATAAGCACTGGTAAGTGTTTTGATACTAAAATTTTTTAAAAATTAATCCAATTAAATCAATATTCTTTTCTGCTTTACCACACTTAATAAATTATTCAATAATATTGAAATAACTACATATGGTGCCAGGTGGGCACTGGAAATATCAGGGGGAACCACTTTGTAAAGTATTGATATATAATTTTCTAACCACGATGCTGTACACCTGACACTAATACAAAACAATATTGAATATAAACTGCAACTGAAAAAATTAAAAAGAAATTATTCAGGTAGATTTACTTTTTATCCAGAGTTTGCAGTCACTAACAGAATCTTAAAATGTCAATTTTATTAAACATTTAATTATTAGACAGTCTTGGAAAGAAATAAAAGAAATTTGGCGTGAGCAGCTGGTAACAGCTGAAGCAGTTAAGTTGTAACACAGGAGATGAACATTTTTTTGTCAACCCTTCTGATTAAATGTTTGATTCTCCTGAATTAAAATGGTAACTGAATCTTTACAAAGTAGCACTTCAATAGGCTTTATGATCAATGTAAGCTCAGCAGCGCCCCCATGATCTCTGTGTGCTGCTGCGGGATTGAAGCCACAGTGTCATGACTCAATCGTTTGAAAATCTGAGAGAGCAATTCCCAATTCTCCCACCGTAACTCTTATCACATTCTGGTACTTCTCAGAGTTTTCACACAATCTACAAGGCTCCTGTGCTGCCTGGTACCTGTATTCATTTCCTGCCGCTAGGTCGACTATCGACAGTGTGGTACAGACACTTAGAAGTAAGTAACAAATTCTGAGGGGAGGTGGCACAGCTTCAGAGGAGGTAAGAGCTGAGCTAGAACTGAGCTGAGCTAGAATTGAGCTGAAGAAAACTGACCAGCAACCCAGTGGGGCACAGCACAGACCCCCCTGTGCCCCACGATGGAAAATGGGGCTTTTTAAACAGAGGTGGGAAGCTGGCAAGCACAGAAGAAAATTCAGCCGAAGCTACAGAACAGAGGAAGGAGCCCACACCAGAGAGACGGCTGTAGGAGGACATGGCTGTCTGGAAGCGCACGGTAGAAAAAAATACCACGGGACTTTTTAAAAATCCAATTTACAAAACCACCCAGCCGTTTGGATGACGGTAAAATCACAAGTCAAACATGTAATTGTGATTCTGGAACCCAGAGAAACGAGTAACCAGAACTGAAAGAGCTTCCATATCAAGGGGAAAGGTAGGGCGGTATCAGACAAGAAAAAAGAGAAGAGAGAAGATAAACACTTGATGCTTACACCCAAAAAAAATCCTGCTGTGGTCAACTTTTAAAGACTTTTTTTAAAAAAGTCCCCACATGAAAAATGCTTTACGCTCTTTCAAATATCTTTAACCTGGGAGAGTCAAGTTTTTTTAAGTATCCTGGGTAGCAGATAAACCAGTGGAACAAGACCATGTGCTTGTCAAAATATGACTGAATGTTTAGGAAGCACAGATGTAGAAAATAATCAAATGTCCAGATCACAAACCCTTCCCTGGTTCTTCTAGAATTATCAGTGGAATTGGTTACTTATTAGGTACCTTATACAGTAAGACAGAGTAGAAGCTAGCAGAAAATAAAGAAATAAAGCACAGTTTTTTTCTCATAAAGATTTAACAATCTAATAAAGAAGACAGATGTTTATATATTGCGGAAAAATCACCTTTCTCTACTGTGTCTTATAATATACAAAACTGCCAGTAAAAATAAAAGGCTTCTCACTACGACCCACAACCCAGGCCTCCTTGAATGTAACAACAGTAGGTATTACAGTCAACACAGGTATGTACAGAGCAAGAATGAATAGTTCATAAACCTGAAGCTGGAACAATAAAGAAATTTTTAAAAAAGGGGGACTTTGGGATAGAATCTGGCCTATAGCCAGCTCCAGGATCAACTAAAACTCTTAAAATAATTTCTCCTTTTCTTAGGGCCCTTTATTTCGCCAGTTGCTTTACACCATATACTCTGAACAGGGACACTATCAGAAGCTGGGAACGCTTGACAGAGAGGAACCAACAGAAAATCCAAGGTCAGAAATCTAGGAAAGCCCAGTGGGGGTGGGGAGTAGCAAATAAAAAAGAAAATATACTTATTCCTGAAGTCACATTCAGCTTTCATCTGCAGAACACCATCCCTGCCCACCACCACCATCGTCCCATTACAAGAAAAAAATTTTAAATGGATATTGTTTACACACTCAACACCTCCAGATGCAATGTTCAAAGAGAAAGGAACCAAGATACTCAAGATTTAAAGCAGCTGAAAAAGACGAGATAAAACAGATCATAAAACCACCAAGTAGAGCAGTCAGAGCCTGAAGTCCGTCACTGTACAGGTAAGAAACTGAAGCCCTTTACTTGTCTGGGTCCCAGATAAGTAAACCCAGACCTCCCACATCCTGCTACAAGCCAGCAGACACAGTGCAGCCTCATGAAGCCCAGTAGGCAATCCCAGGAAGGGAACTTAGGGGGGTACCCTCCCCTCAAAACACAGCCTAAAACCTGTAAAATACTATGCCAAGAAGAAGAGTCTAGACAGCACACACAGCAACTAAAAACATGGAAACCTTTGGGCTCATCTGTGTAGCAACAGCCATTTGAGGCCACAATGTTAATTTGTACAAACAGATTTTAACAGTATTTTTAGGAAGATAAAGAAAAACACCTCCCATTCCCAAGGCATATGTAGGGGACAGAGGGATAACAAATATGAAAACTCTCTTCCCCATCTAAAACTGCTGTTATTCTCTTCTCCTTGGGCCAAGCCAAACATGGTTAACACACACGCAGAATGACACTTTTTCTCCCATGAGTACACACACAAAATTCAGGATAGGTTGGTGCAACTTATTTCTCTGGGATAGTTTCAAAGCTCAATTCTAAAGAAAATGTTAGTAGCTGCTAAATCTATGCCTGGCTCCCCGCGGCAGCAGCACCGCAGTACCCCAGACACCCTGGCTCGCTCCCGTGGCCTCGAGAGCAGCGTGCGGGGTTCGCTCGTCTCGGCCTCCCTGGCACCTGTAACTACATTGGCACATAAGAGAAGCTCAATAAATGTTTGTTAGATTGAAGGAAATTACATCCCAATAACCTAATAGCGTCTTCCTGTTACTGTCAATATTTAGCTAGAGAAGGGGCGCAAGGCGACTTGGACACTGAGCTTAATGAACTGGGGAGCATGAGCCTGCTCGCTGAGCCAGGGCGCTACAGCTTCACGGCCCCGGCGGGGAACACCCCTCCCTTCCACCCGCTCTCCTGTGCCGGCCAGTGCAGGGCCCAGCGGGAGCTGCTTGACCAAAGAGGTCTGTCAGCCTAACTGGGGGGTGTAAGCCTATCAAAAGCCCATGAAAACTTGGGAAGTTGATTTTTTTGAAAAAGCTTCTGCTCTGCCCCAAGCTTAAGCCCAATATAAGCCCAAGAGAACAAGGAAATTCTCTCTCTCACCCACTTCCCCCACCAATGACCCGCATTCTCCTGGGGCACTTGCCCATTCTCCCCTTGGCCATGCGGCCCTAGCAGCCACCGGCCGATGGCCACGCAGTCTCCACACACAGGCTCCGGGAGGGAGCCCGAACACCAAAGCACAGCCATGGGCTGCAGCTGGGGACACTCGCCACGCTAGCCGGATGCTGGACTGGACTGAACTGACTTGAATACGGAGCAGAAACTCCGGGCACTGGCTTTTGCTTTGGCCTTGCTGAGGACAAGACTGGACCTTTTCCATGGTGACACAGACAGCGATGGGATGTTGGGAAATTAGGAGGGGGACCCCCTTCATTTTGCATCATTAATAAAGTTAACCATGGAACCCCGTCGTCCCGCGAGGGCCTCAGGGCATTCTTTTCCTCATGACACCACGAGAACTCCACTTCCACTGGTGGCTCTCGGAGTTCCCTTCAGCATCGTGGGGCAGCAGCTCTCCTGATCTTCCACAGCGCCCTCCGACCCTGCGACGACGCTCCCCTCCTCCCCAAAACTGAGCCGCGTGGAAACACCTGCACGCCCTACAGAGGGAATGCTTCTCCTCAGGGTAAATGTGTTGTTTGGTTAAAGATATTTTTAAAACTCTACATGGAAGAGTGTAGCCCAAGAAGATTACCAGGGGTTTTACTGTCCTGTCCAGGTGTTTTTGTTTTGCTTTCAATTTCATATCACCCCCCCCTCAGGGGAAAATGCACATTCAAAACATAAAACAACAGATGGTTTATTCCAACGTCTCCTTCAGCGCTGCCAAATGTGAACAAAGTGCAAAATGAAGCAGCAGAGGCATCGACATTTTCTGTTTACAAGTGTACTCAAATTGGACACAAACCTTTACAGCTCCCAGTTGCTCTTTTCTGAATTTTTCCAATGGTTTAATCAGGGTTTCAGTTACACTTAATGCCTAGAGAACGAGAGCAATAACAAAAGAACATCAGATTAGGTTTCCAGAAAGGAAAACATTAGTATTTCATAGTATTGCATTTCCCTCTTCCACCCCACCCAGAAATAAAATGAACAACAGATTTAACTGCTTTATCTCTCCCTGCCAATGCAGCCATTGAATCACTCCTAAATTTATTAACACACCAGATCTCCATAAATATTTCCAGGGGAGAGGAGGTGCGGCGATGTGCCAGTGAGATGTGCCACGCGGCCTCATGTGGCTCTTTCTCTGGGTGGAAAAAGCAAGAGTATTGTCTTTAAACAACAAGGGGTCTATCACGTCCATTAACAGAACACTTCTGTTGGAGGGGGTTTTTTCCCTTCCCCCTCCTCAGAAACTTAAAACTCAATTACATGCTGTTATTAGTTATGGGATTATATTATGTCAAGGGCTAGGTTTGTGGCTACAAGTTTAAATACGCTCAGTCCACCCTTCACTGCTGAGAATTGCTCGTGCGGATTTAAGGTGCATCAGCAAAGCCCGGGTGGCTGCGGCTCAGGAGTCAGAGCAAACACCGGGCGGGCGGGCCGGCGACCAGCGGAGCAGTGCAGGCTGGCGGGATGGGGCCACACACAGGCTCCAACCGCAGCTGCACTCATTCTCACTCTGGCTGGCCTGGGCTTTTCACTTTAAGACAGAATCAACACAAATGACGCTGAAATGCAAACAAAAAGAAATATTCACCTAAGGAGGATGACTCTAACTCCAATATGCTGGGGGACAGTGCCTTTCTCAGACTCTTTCCAGGAGACCAGAAGGATCCAGAAAAGAAAAGGAACCCTCAAAACACTTTGCAACAATTACCACCACTATTAAAAAAAAAAAAAAAAAAGTGCCCCTAGAAAGTCAGGCTAAACATGACAGGGAAAAAAATGAGTTTGACCAAGAAAAGATTTCTTAATGTAAAGGTCCCTCCCAGAGAGACCATTCACGCTGTGTGATGGGGAAGCCTCAAACAAAGTGATGCTGCCCAGAGCTGGACTCTCTTCCCCAGGCCAGCAGCCAGGCTCCACTCACTCCTACCCTGATGATTTGCTACTCAGCTGTCAAAGAGCTGGGGCAACGGAGACCTAAAAGGAAGAGTTAAGAGCAACAGCCAGCCCAGGGGATGGGATCACCTTCAAAATACGTTAACATTATCCTCCCTACTTGTAGACCATGTGACCCACAACAAAGGCCAACCAGAGTCTTTTATACGAAAGCACAAAGCAGAGAAAAACCAACTACCCAAACAGTATGGAGTGTCCCAAGTTCCACCCGGGAAAGTTCCACCGGAGAGGTCCTGCCATACATTTCAAAAAAGATCCAAGTGACATACAACGTCTCAAATTAACTTAAGGCGCACTCCAATGAGAACCGGTGCCCCGTCCCCGGCGCCACACCTGGATCCAGCCTACTGCTGTTCCTGAATAAGCCTGCACCTCACACATCTTCCAGAGAGGCCGCCCCAGCAGGGAAGCAGTCAGCCCAGCAGTGCGCGCTGCACGAGGGGAAGCTGGCCCTGGACCCCCGGCGGTCCTACCCATCTGCACGCCTGCAGGACTCTATCACCGGGAGAAGCAGACGCACCACCTGTGTCAATGTTGCCTTATCACATGTGATGGCAAAGCACAGAACCCAGCAGAATTCACAGCTCAAAGAACAAGAGCATTACACAACAGTCTGGGGGATTAAAATGTCCCCACTAGTCAAGGCTGAAATCCCTTTTCATGAGACATTCGGATGTAAGAAACTAAATGCTTCAGATGAAAAGGACAGGTAAGGTGGGACCCTTACCCATCTCACAGCTGGAGCTAGACCTGAGAAATCGGTGGCCAATGAGGCTGGTCAGCAGAGAATCAGACTCCTCGGTGGGGAGGAATGACTGCCACCACCTCAAATGTCCGTCACATTTGAGATCAAAGGCCAAGCCTTGAGGTAAATGCCAAAGGGAATGGGGCTTAGGGCCAGAAACCCGCATTCAGTAAAGAGTCAACAAAGACAAAATTATATCCAATGATATCTTTAATAATGAATTTTTAAAGACTCAGCCCAGGTAAAACCATGAATAAATTGGTATACATACTAATCATGCCTTTCTAATCACTCAGTACAAACAAGAACAGACTGAGTCTACAACGACAGAAGGATTTATGTGTGTTTCCCAAGGCTGGGAGTATTTTAAGCCTGGATTCCAAGTCTTCTTGACCCCAGAGGAATGCATTATCTGAGAGCAAAGGAGAGTTTCCACTATTTTCTCCCATGACCCTCCAGATACTTCCCATTTCATTAGACTAAAGGGAAAACTCTACTCTCTGATCCCAAAGTCAAGAAAAGCAGAAAAGTAACCACTCAACAAACACATATTCCTTATTTTCCTTGAAAGAGAACCTTGAAAAGGGTGCCAAGGAACTATCATCACAACACATCTCCAAATGTAAGGAATACTTTCCCCAACGCCATCTCTCAGAAAAAGAGGGACCTGCTCTATATAAGAACTCTTAAAGCGTTTCCTTAAGAAGTACACTTTTCATTGTTTTGATGGAAAGAACTATGAGGAATATTAACCTGAAATGGTCCAATCACATGTAGTTTCAAATGCTTAGAAATCACAAAGAGTTCTGGGTCAGAAAAACAAGGGAAATGTAAGAAATGCAGGAAGACTGAGTGGTCATTATGGAGATTACATCGAATTATTAGTGTTCCGTGATTTTGTAAAAATCACTTTAAAAGGTAAGTGGTTACCTTAAGAAAATCGAAGAAACACACCTCAGGGATAAATTATTTTGAAAACATTGTCCAAATTTTCTGCAAATAAATATCTGTGGCTTAAGATTAAATTTCCAATGAAAGCATCAGAAAGAGGCTTAAAAGATGCTGCTGTATCACAAAGAACTCAGGCACCTACAGCCGGGAGCCACCGTGCAAAGCTGGGCTGAGAAGTTCAGAATGTCTGTGATCAACATGATGTCTAAGGTATCAAGAGCTGGAGTGGCTTTTTCATGAAATAAGTAGGGAAAAATATTCCTAAATTATACATTGATGATTTAACTTTAAAATGTGGACACATACATACTCAACTAAATAATGAAAGTAGAAATGTGATTATCTAGCAGACATACATAAGCAAACCTAAAAGCTATCCCAAAATTATTCTGTCTAATCTTGTCATGGGAAAATGGCATTGTCAAGTCTTCAGGCCTGAATATTACAGGTGGTGGCTATCTGTCCTTTTAGGCCACCAGACACCTGAAGGCCCCTCCTACATTTGAGGAATTCTTCTTCCTGATGAGGCAGAGCCCACCTTCCACTACAAGAGGTGAAAAATAACAGACATGCTGCAGTGAGGAACTGGCATCTGGCCAGAGTTCCACCCATCCGATGCTCCCACCTGAGACTTTGATTTGGAAGCTGGTGCTTCAAAGAACCAGTGACCCAAGACTCCGGTGGGTAGCAGCCACTATGCCAGTTTCCAGAAACGGCCGTGACACCAACAGCCACCAGGGGCTGCGGTGCTATGGGCACAGGCTGTACTATTTATGCCCAGTGGCCAAGTGGTGCTGGTCTCCCCCAAGCCCAGCTCTGTGGTGTGACCCAGGGCAGCGTCCTTGGTTCCCAAAACCTTATAAACACAGCAATCTGCCTACTATTCTTTAATAAATTCCCTTCCTGTACAAAACAACTAGAATTGGCAACTGAGAATCCGGGCTCATGCAGGATTGATATTTTAACATTTTTCAGAACCTTAAATAATCTTGTCAAAATGCTTTCAGTACTATCCTTCTTTACACTACTAAACAAAATGTTTTTCCTGACTAAACAGACTCATTTTTAACTAATTACCTTATTCTCCATTCTCGCTTGTCCTTTGCTACCTCTTTCTCCACCCAGCCAGTACTGTGCCTTCCCCCACCAGTCAGGGCTCAAGTTTTAATAGAAAAATTAAAATAATAAAGCCCTCCCACCTTTTTTAGTAACTGAAATAAGAAGAGAAAGAATAGAGAATCAAAGATTCTGATATTGACAAAAAGTTAAAAAGCTTCACGACTAGTTTTGCTAACAGAGCCCTGCCTCAATGACAAATAGGATGCCACCATTTTCTCAGTTGGGCTCAGTCCTAACTAGTTTTGTTTTTAGACAAAAAAAAAAAAAAGAAAAGAAAAAGAAAACATTCTCTTGTTACCTTAATAGTCTCAACCTACTCTCTACCTACTTAATGGGATGTTACAGAAGTGATTTTAACTTTCAAATAAATAAATCCTTGTGTGGTATTTTCTTTTTAAGTACAGCTCAAATTAATCTAAACCTCCTGTTAGGAAAAAAAAAATAATGTAAAAATTAAATTAAATTTTTGGTAATAGCTCACATACTCCAGCAAGGAAGTAATGAGAATCATAATGAACCCATACATAAAGCTCTAATTGGGACATGGGTGTAGAGGTGCTGTAAATTAATTCCACAAAGTTGAAACTCGAAAACTAGAAGCCAATTAATATTTTGTCTGAATTCACTAGTTCAGTTACCACGTTGATTTCCTTCAGAAAGTCCCAGAATAGAAAGTCTCCAGTAAGAGTTTCATCAACTTTCAATCCTAAACTCTGAATAGCTTAAAACCTAACAAAGCAAGAGGGTGGGAGCTAAAGGTCTGACCACTTCTGCTCTCTGACTGCATTCTCAGAATCCATGACCATGACCCGGCTCTTGGCCAGGGCGGGGCGGGGTGGCAGGGGGAACGTTAAATAGGTCTATCACAGAAGTTTAAGAGTCCCTTAATGTCTACCTTCCATGAACAAATATCTTTGAGTTTGTATGAAGAAAAAAACTTGCATCAACTTTGAAGAACCTTAATTGAAAAAATAAAGTAGTAATTATACCTAAGTTATTTACATCAAATAGACTCCACCCATAAAGGTATTTTTCATTATGCTTAGGAAAAAAAATGAAAATCTTCCAAAAATTAAAAAAAAACTACTGGATATATTAAGAATGAGTTAACCTAATAAGGATGTGCAGAGATTCATCCTTGATCTTCTTTCTGTCTGTGCAGGAGAGAAAATACGGAACTCACTTCTATTTTTAAAACAAAACAAATACTTGGGCAGAACATTATGAGAAGGAATAAAACTCCCTAGAAGTAAATGAAAGATGAGCCTGTCAAGACAGCTGTAAAAGTATCATGAGAGAATCTGCAATTTTGTTTTCAGCTTTAAGTAAGAGAACGTTTTAGTTTGTGAAATGAATGGCATAATTCAGTGGCATAGCAGGAAAGGGAACCTCCTGAGTAACAAAGCAATACACTGTTGAATCAAGACAATAGGAGAGAAAGGATGTTCGGATAAAACACCTATGCCTCTGGCCAATGGCAGCGAGAGATCTCCAGCCTGTCTGTGGTGCCGGGGCTACTGGAGTGGCCGAGAGAAGAGGAAGGGCCTGAGACAGCCAGGCTCTTGGTAACTCATTTGCCACTGGCTCAGCCAGCAGCTGAGCGCCTCCTGCCGCACGAGGGCCTCGTCCCTCCCTGCAGCCTCAGGTGCTACCACTGCCCGGCTTAGGCCAGGCACTGAAAAGTCTTTGCTTTATTAACTGAGTGGGAATCGCCTGTAAGTTTAGATAACGTAAAAAAGAGAGCTTCTGTGCAAACGCAACATTTCCCGCTGATGGTGATAAACAGTATCCATAAACACCTATGCTGAGTCTCCCGTAGCCACGATGGCTGACTCAAAACAGTCTGTCGCTGTGTTAATCCAGGTCCTCTAAGAGGCAGACAAGAAGACAGGATTAAACATACAAGAAATTTATTAGGGGAAACCTCTGTGAGAGAAAGGGGGAGGGAGCCAGGGAAGGCTGGAAGGGCTGACAGACAGTGATGCAGGTCTGAGCTGGGGGAAGGAGATGGGAGGGGGAGGAACAACAAATCTCTCTCTCCCCCCACTCCCTCCCTCCCTCCAAAAATAAAAATCAATAAATAAACAATACTGGCGATGCAGGGTTTCTTTAAAGAGTGCTTCACTGAGGTGTGCAGGATTTTCTTCCACGATGATGACGCCCACTCTCCAGATACTGACATTAGCGCTCCGTGACCTAACCAGAAGGTCTCACTGGCAGGTCTTTGGACATCCACCAGGATTCCTATTTCCTCTATAACTTGTCCTTAAATAGTTTGGTGAGTGAAATATTGAGAGACTACAGTCGTCCAAACAGGCCAGGAGAAATACAACCAAATTCACGTTTCTTCATGACTGCTGCCCAGTGGATGGAGAACAGTTATTAGGAGACACACCATTTTGCCCGCCTTTAAAGGTGGGGGAAGGGCATCTTAGAAGGAGCTAAAGGCAAGGAATAATGTCTTTGAGATACCAACAGATAGAAGGATGGGGGTTTAGTCTCCATCACCAGCTTAGGTCATGATGTATCAAATCATTCCTGCTCACTCAGTTCCAGCAGTCAAATGTACATTATCCTACGTTCTCTCTCAGCTCTTTGTTTTGGGGGCCAAGGCTGCTGCACCCCTGAGTACTTCAAGACTGGATCTGAAGAATGACTCCAGGTGCCCTGGCTCCATCCACAGAATTTTTCTCCTAAAACTGTACGTTCAGCTGAACTAATTCCCACTAATGGGACCACGGCTCTGAATTAGACAATCCAGGCTGGTTTCCTGCTGGTGTCCCTTTTTATGTGGGGGGTGGGGCAGGGGAAGAAGTGTTTGCTCTTTGACGTGAGTGTTATCTGGTTTATCAGAAGAGCTGGCTGATTCCTCAGAAGCAGAGGACACACCCAAGAATATTAAATATAGGGAACATAAGTTTCAGTAGGGAAGCAGAATGTGAGGGTGACAAGGCTGCGAGGCCACAGATGACAATGAGTCACCAATAGAGAGAACACTGAGTCAGAGGCACAGTCCCTCACAAGAGGGGCTCCGGGCAGGAGGCCAGGCCTCCTCACTCACTTTCAAATTTCAATTTGCATTAGTCTGACAGTAATCTCCATGGGATTCTGGGCCAATAAAAATTCAACTCCAAAAGGTACATTCTCAAAAAATTTTTTTAAAAAGAAGAAACAGGTTTCACAATGACATCCACATCTGACTGAATTAGAATGGGTTTGTGAGGAAAAAAGAAAACGGATTTATATGAAAAAACAATGCTGTCAAATTATAAAGGCCAGTTCCAAGGAGAAAGAGACTTCATTAAGTTAGGTCCCTGACAACTTTTAAACTAAACTGAGAAATGTTTTCATAAATAAATTCAAGATGGATTTTCCCCATCTGAATATTCCTGCCAACAGAACTTTGCACAAAAATGTGACACGTTATAAAAGAACTGATTAAAACAGGCCTGATGGACCATATGAAATATTACAATTAAAGTAAGATGACACTAAAATACCATCTTTCCAAGGGCACAGAATGCCCCAGGCACCTAACACACGCTACGGGAACTCACCAGCAATGCTAAACATAATTAACACTAAAATTCCTCACAGCAGAAACCTGTGCCATTAAAATAAAGAAGCTATAGTCCCACGTTCTTTGGAAATCATAGGTAAAAGCTTCGGTTTTTAAAGACTTTTACTCTTGTGGTAAAACATGAAGGCGTTAAAAGGCAATCCATAGTGCGGCCCACTTCAGGCAGCTTTGGCTCCAAGGCGAGGAGTGCCAGGCAGTTCCTTGGCGCCCTGGGCAGTGGTTCTGATCTGAGCGCGATTTCAGCATGCTGGACAGTACCCCGGGGGTTTATTTAAACCCCAGAATAAACCCCACCCCAGATGAACCCCACCCCAGAGCGTGACTCAGTAGGTCTGGGGTGGTGCCTGAGAGTGTGCACTCCTCGCGAGTCCCAGGTGACAGTGATGCTGCTGGGCCGGGGGCCGAGCTCTGAGGACGCTGCCGTAGGGGGAAAGTTTACCATGAAAATTTCTACTACAAGGGAGAAATGACTTAGTTCATTTTAACCAACGCCTGTTATTCTAATAATATCATGAAACACTCTTGAAAGTTTAAAAAAAAAAGATAGAAAAGAAAAAAACGGAGCAAAGATCAGTGTCAAAAAACCCCAAAAGATGTAGAAACCACTTAACTATTGACTGTACGATATTTGACACAATGTAAAAAATGACAAGAAAACAGTGAAGCAAATCAGATCAGGGTTGTGAAAGCACCTGTGCCTTGCCTGGAACCGTGTAAACTATGAACAGAAGCCTTTGGATCTCGGAAGCTTAGGGCCTTCCTTATCAGGGCATAAGCTAAGGGCAAATCACCCAGCAAGCGCTCCCTGGCCCAGCACTTTCACAACATGAAAACTGAGGGTCTCAGCCACCTGCAGAGTCTGTGCGTGCACAGGGCCATCTTGCTCACGGGGGAAAGGGATGCAGCTGGTGGACAAGACATCTCCTCCTCACGTCTGCTGGCCAGCCCCGAGGGCCCCAGCCCCCTCTGGATGCAAGGGGGGCGCCTTTCGCACACCATCTGGCAAGCCAGCCCGCCTCTCTCCTGCCACCCCCGCGTCCCTGAGGCTCACCTCAGCCTCTTGCGCCTTGCACGGCTGCCCGGATGTTCCAAACCCCCGGGACTGAGCTGTCCTGTCTCAGAGGACAAAACTCACTCAGACGTGCAGGAAGTAAATACAGTGGGGAGCCCTTTTAAAAAGAACATCATAAACACTACAGGGCTATTTTAGAGGTCCCTAAATTCCTGGCCAGCAGCCCACCTCCAAGAAGTACGCCCTGTCCTGCCATGGCAGAGAGAACATCTCCGGAATGCCGGTGGCCACACCACGCAGGGCGCCCCTCCGAGAACACGCCCAGGGCACGGCATGGCCACGCTGGCAATTCGCTGTCCCCGGCTCCCCAACCCAAGCGCCATGCTCACTTTCACAGTCAAGGGCAGCAATATTTTCAGCACAAACTACTCAAAAACACTGTCCCTGAACAAGACACTATTGGCCTTTGAAAGGACAGGCCACACCATTCAGAGAAACTGAACTTCTGTGGATGGAGGCAAACACTCTGACTGGCGAGACCGGCCTTCTTTCCACTTCCCTCCCCAACAACTCATTTAATAGCTGCAGATCTGGACCCCAGCGGGAGCACAGGCAAACACATCCCTCCCTCTTTTCCAAAATCCATTTGTTTTCCTCAAGGAAGAAAGGAGTGCCGCACTTCCATCTCCCCTTATCCGGCTGACTCTGGTTCACCTGTGAACTCCGCTCAGGCGTGGCGTCGGCAAAATGCCTGCCCTGTTATCCCACGGCAGGCTGCAGTGTCATGCTTCGGGCAATCGCGCACAATGGACGCCCAACCACGGGAGGGTAGGAACCGCGCATTTCTCTAGCATGTGGCAGAGCACGTGGCAAGGGGTAGGCACTCACTGTTGGAATGAATGGGTGGGGGGGTGTGTATGTATACACATATTCTGTTCAGTACACAGATTAGGCATGTCAAGATATATATACCCAGTGGAGCAAAATCAACAAGGAAGAATTTGTTCCTGGATCACTGAGCTTCCAGATGACTTTATCCCTTAAAACCCAAAATCCTCTTTTAACATTTTATTTAGGAAACAGACTGCTTTTTAAAAATATTTGGCATTGGTCTTTGCCTTCTAAAACACATATTTTTTTAACATTTTGATGACTCAGTCTTACTTATGAATATACAATTATTATACTGCACCATCATTTAATTGAGGACTTCAGAAAATACTAATTGCTTTTAGAGATTAAGTGACCACTAAGCCTTTCCTAAATTCTGGGAACCCACTTTAGAATATTTGTACCTTGATTTACATCTGTCTTTTTGTATTATTTTTTTTTAAATGTGGTTTTCAACATGCTGCTGGTTTATAATATTTAATGTAAAATGAGAGTTTTTCGCCCTGGCTGGTGCGGCTCAGTGGATTGAGCACCAGCCTGCAAACCAAAGGGTCACTGGATCGATTCCCAGTCAGGGCACACGCCCAAGTTGCAGGCCAGGTGCCCAGCTAGGGGCACGAGAGAGGCAACCACACATTGATGTTTCTCTCCCTCTCTTTCTCCCTCCCTTCCCCTCTGTCTAAAAAAAATAAATAAAATTTTAAAAAGAAAAAGGAAATATTTTCTCTTCTCATTTATTTATTTAAAAAAAAAAAAAAGTTTTTCTCAGAATGCACTGGCATCCAACTACTTAAAGATTATCCTTATAGCATGGTCACAGTGTTGGGGACGCATGAGCCTGTGAAACCATACAAAGCCTCCTAGGCATCTCGGCCCCCTGAGCTCCTGCTCGAACACCATTTCTTCTGTCAGTCCTTCCTGGAGCACGGCTGCTCCCCAACCCCACGTGGCCACACTCTCCACCCCTGTTACTGCACCTAATCTAATGTGTTGTAATTCTCTCTTTACCACACATTCTCCAGAACCACAGTAGACGCTTCTTGAAAGAGGCATCTTTTCTTATTCAAACGTTTAAGGCTGGTGTCTAATAAAGCATCGAAGGTGTTTTTCATAAGTATGCAAAGCTATTTAAAGGCACAAAGGTAGCCAAAATAATTCTATACAATTTACACGCTTTAAAAAAAAGTGACCGCTGGCTATCAAGATTAGACAGAAACACACAAATAACATCAATGTGAGTTAAATGACAAACTTTTTAACTTTTATTAACTTCATTATTATAACTGATAATGTAGAAAGCAAGTCTCTTAAAGGTCCTTTAAAGCTAATAGAAAAACACCTTCTTGCCAAGGGCGGAGGAGAGGAGTGGAAGGGGAAGAGGAAGAACCTATAGATTAAAAAAGACTTAGAAACTTATCGATCCGATGTGTTGTGTTTGGATCCAGATTCAAACAAACCAACTGTTACTGGAGGAGGGAGTAGGAATGACAAAATGTGAATGAACATCAGAAAAATCTGAATATGATCTGATTCTTTGTAATATGGAGGGATCGTTCTTTGTTTTAAGTGTGACAAGGATACTGTGATACAAAAGAGTTATCTTTTAGAGCTACAAACTAAGGTATTTATGGATGATACTGGGCTCCCTGTCAGAATAATGGGCGGGGGCGGGGGGGGAGTAGCAAAGGGCACAGGAAAAACAAGATTGGTTGCACGGCAACAGTTATTGAAGCTGGGCGATGAATGTGTATGCTTTAACTATATTTTTTCTCTACTTCTGTACATGCTCAAAATTTTCCAAACAAAAAATGTTAGCTAAAAAAAAAAAAAAAAAAAAAGGCAGCGTGAGAGTCCTGTTAATTCTACAGTTGGTCACAGCTGGGCCCTCTGCATTCTGGCTTCACACAGTTTCCTCCTATCCAGCAGGTATTGCTGTGCCCACAAAAGGGCTGTAACAGACAGTCCCATTCCTCTCTGAAGTCCATGGCCTTATTCAGACAACATCAAATTCTTCTACGCTGCCCTGAAAACTGGCCTCCAACCCAAGATGGAGAAGATTAAATCAGTAAGACAGCTAACAATAGCTCTGAGAACCATGCTATCTATCCACAGCCTGGAGCTACAGGCACATTCCAGCTTTTTGACTAGTCAATTCCATTCAAGGAACATAAAGCAAAAACAGGGTATCAAGACAGACAGTGGTCAGTGGTCACGCAGTATTTCTGCAGAGCTAAAATTCAGCACCTTGACCAGAACTCTCTTCCCCTAGGTATCAGAACGCCTCAGACCATCCTCTGTGGAAAGGCCTTCCCTCACTGTTCTAGCTATAAATGGACCCCGCCCCATTCTCTGGCCACTTACCCTTCCTTATTAAATTGTGTAGTGTTTATCACAAGCTGCCAATGTAGCCTGTGTGTGTTTGTTTTTATTATCACCTCCCCTCTCTAGAATGCAACCTCCCTGTGGGCAAGGACTTGGCTTTGTTTGCCTCTGTGCTCAGATTCTAAACAGTCACTGGGACGCAAAAGGCAAAAGGTGATCCAACACACATGTGCTGAACGCTCAGGATCCTGGGCGAGTCCACATAACATCCAAGACGGCTGAGACAAAAGTCCACACTAGTAACAAAAGCTAAGAACGTGCATTCTCACCGCCACCCACACACACACCCACTTCATGGAGCGGAAAGGTGACGGCCCTACGGTCATCTACCCTCACGCAGCTGAAAAATCAGTGAGGACAGGATCGCATGTACAATGGCTGAAGGTGTCAGCCTGTGCCAGAAAAACGTAACAAAACCACAGTACCTTCACATGCCCTCTACAGTATTTTCAATATATACAAATTATCTCAGAATTTAGGCTACAGTGCAAATTATAGTAGGGCTTTTAGGGACCTTATGTTCCTATCACTTTCAAATCAAAATCAGTGCCCCACCTCCCACTTTTTCCCCTGCTCCAACTCTGCCAGAAAGAAATACCACCAAATACTACCCATGAGATTATAGTAACATCTAGAAACCTGGCTAGGAAGGTGGGTGGTGCCCTGATGGGGTGGCTCAGTTGGCTGAAGCACCGTCCTATACACCAAAAGGTTGTGGGTTTCATTCCCAGTCAGGGCACATACCTCGGTTGTGGGTTCAACACCCAAACCTAGTTGGGGCACATACGGGAGACAACCAATCAATGTTTCTCTCTCACGTCAATGTTCCTTTCTTTCTCTTTTGCTTTCTCTTTCTCTCAAGTCAATAATACAACCTCAGATGATGATTAAAAAGAATTAAGAAGGAGGGAGGGAAAAGAATAACAGTCTGTCCCATACAGTTGATGTGAAAATTAAATGACTTAATATACGGTAAACCGCTCAGACCAGTACTGGGCACACAGTAAAGGTTAAATACCTTAGCTATCATGTTCAATATTATTGCGCCCACCACATACATCTGAACACACTCAGGCACTTACACTTTAACAAAATTCTAGGTAGTACTCATTCTCAAGAACACAGAAAAAACTAGTGTGTCCTTTTTTCAACACCTGAAAAAACAGGTGAGAATAGATAGTGTGCCATAATCCACTTCCAATTCTATTGTGAATCTTTGTGGGATGAATGAGCATCAGCCAATAATAGGTAAATGCAAGCTTTTAAGAAAAGTAAACAAGTATCATTTTAATACACTCAAAATGCATTGCTAAGTGTAAGTAAGATCATCCACCTGACGCACTCAGCATAGCATCAAACACGTGGAGAACACCCAATGTGGCGTCGCTATTATTACTACTGCTGGGATGAAGAATGTCAAGGCAAAGTGGGATTTCGAATACTTCCAGGCTTGAGTGCTCCCCTTCCCCACACAGCCTTGAAATCTACAGACTTAGCTCTAACATCACCCTGCTCTGCCTGTGCCTCGACATAAGTTTTTCTGCTTTTATTTTTTTTGACACATTAATGTTCTGCGTGAGACACAATCTAAATGAAAATGCTCTACTGGTTACAAATATCTGGATGGCACTGAGAGAATCCAACCCACTATTTTACAGATAAAGAAACAGGTCTAGAGGTTCAGCAGCCTGTCCAAGATCTCGCCACACTCAGCACCACCACTGAGGAACTAAAACTCGAGCCCCTGAAACCTCATACAGGGCTCTCTGCACAACGTCCCCCACGGATACATACATCAAAGCTCTACCAGAACCAGGTGTAAACCCAGGTTTTCCCCGCTTAAAGCTGGACTTGCTAATTTACATCCCACGACTCACCATGATTTCTCTCTGTTCTTCTAGGTTCTTCAAAAAATTAGAAAATTCACGCAAGGAAGCATCTATCAAGAGAAAGGAAGAGTTATTTGGTGGACAAAGCCAAGGAGAGCAAACCCAAGCCTCACCTTCACGTACCTATGCAGCGTTCATCGTCAGTCTCCGCATCGCCGATAAACTCAAATTTAAAGTCTCTGAGAGAGTGGGCAAACTTCCGCTGGGCTGCCGAGAGACCTGGAGAGAGAGATTTGACCATGACTTGCGTCCTCGTTGTTAAGTCAAGGCTGAGAAGACAATTATTCCTCCCGTGGGCGATACGGCTGGAGAGCTGTCCCCTCCTCAATCTACGAAGAGGCGCAACCCGAGTCCTGCGCCGCGGGCCAGCCGTCGTGGTCCCCCTGGTGCCCTCCCGGGGTTGCCTCTGTCTTCGACGCTCCCTTCCCGCACAGGGCAGGCGCCAGAGAAATGGTTACTGCCTCCTCAGACGCTTCCTCCCAGGCTCTGACAGCTTCACCTTGCTCCCTAAGACACCTTCCCTTTCTCTGCTTCATCAGGGCAGAGCCTGACCGATTCCTTCAGGCTGTGAACGCACTCCCACCTCCGGATAGTATCTCCCAGGGCTCAGTGAGATCTGGCTGGCGACCGAGGTTTCAAATACAACGGTCTCAAGTGAAGATCGGCAGTTACACAATAGTCATGGGGATGTAAAGTGCAGCACGGGAAACACGGCCAATAATATAGTAACTACGTATGGTGCCAGGGGGGTCCTGGAAATATTGGAGGAAACACTTTGTAAAGCATATGATTGTCTAACCACGATGCAGACACCTGAAACCAATACAAAATACCATATTTTGCCGCATATAATGTGCACCCACGATTTTCTGTACATTATACACAGGGTTGTTATACCATGGTATGTATTATTATACCCATGTATAATGCACATCCTTATTTTTCTTTCAAATATTTGGGCAAAAAGTGTACATTATACACGGCAAAATACAGTAATGTTGAATGTAAACTACATGAAAAAATTTTTTTAAAATACACACACAGCCCTGGCTGGTGTGGCTCAGTGGCTTGAGCACCGGCCTGCAAACCAAAGGGTCGCCAGTTCGACGCCCAGTCAGGGCACATGCCTGGGTTATGGCTGGGTCTCTGGATGGGGGCATGTGAGAGGCAACCACACTTTAATGTTTCTCTCCCTCTCCTTCTCTCTTCCTTTCTCTCTAAATATAATAAAATATTTTTTAAAAAATACATACACATACAGATACACACATACAAGGGTCTCAAAAGCTTGATGCCAGCCAACCAGATGCCCTTAACTGATTGTCAAACTCTAGGCAGAGAATCCAGAAGATGCAGAAAGAGGTTTCATTAAAAAATAAAATAAATAAAAATATTTTTTAAAAACCCACAGTAGGGAGGGTAACTAAAGGCCCAGCTTAAATGTTAGGAAGAATTCATTCTGCAAGACTTACAGAGGTCCTCGTCTTTTTTTATTGAATATTAATAGAAAATAGTAGGAAACCTACTTCTAACACAAGGTAACATTTATTTTATGAGCCACATTCCACGGTAGGTAATATTTTTTCTATCTTATTCAATACTATTGCAAGATAAGTAAAATAAAGATTATTGCCATTTTACAATGGAGAGTTAAAGCTTAGAGATGTTAAATAATTTGCACAAAGTTGCACAGCTACCCCAACAGCAAAGGCTTGATTCTAGTCCAGGGCCATCTGTCCAAATCCCAGGCCCTGGCCAAGGCACAGGCCTGCCTCTGGTCTAACGCACTTTCTAAGGAGCTGCTCACTGACTCCTGCACGCCTTATGGCTCCAGTCTCAGAACAATGAGTACTGGCAGACCGTGTTCAAATGAAATTCATGTCAAGCAAGCTGAAAAGTAGAAGAAAAAAATAAACGCAATCCATAACTGCTGACTGGAATATTCTTCTCACAAAAAATATGGACAAGACAGTGAAGGCAACAGTGTAAAACAGTGAGGGCTGTTTTTAATAAGATGGTAGGATGGTAAAAGTAATCGTTCTCCTTTATTTACTTCACTGTATTATAGCTAACAACAAGGAATGAAAGCAAGAGTCTTTATTTTTAAATTATTCAATGCTACTTGGTATTCTTTAACCGATTCTTTACCCCCAAGTTACACACAATGGCTCCCCAATGCCCTTGGACAAGCTGATTTCTCTAGCACTTCTTAAACTTTCTAGTAATGCTCACCAGCTCTTTCATCTGCTGTCATAGCTTCGCTTTGAACTTTTCAGAATGTTTGAAGTAGACTACTCCTGGGAGTAGTTTTCAGTTCACAGCCCAATCGGGCGGAAGATGACTTCCAGGGCCTACACGTGCATCGCCTCCCCCAGCACCAACATCCCCGCTGCCACAGCTTCTGAAACACCGTTCTTCTTCTAATTCAGGGTTATCCTGTTGTTCTCAAGCTCTTTTTCTTTTTAAAATATAATTTTTAAAAAAAAAAAACACGCAGGAAGACCTCAAGGTAAAAGGCAAAACCTTAGAAAACCCTGAGGAGATGCTGTAGGACTACGATTTCTTCCCCTTAGAGTATGGAAGACAAGCACAAATCATAACGTAAGATGTGATGGACTGCACGTGTGGTCACAACTCTCTCCCTCCCTGTAAGCACTTTTCAAGCAGACTCTGCAGCTCTCCCAGCAATAGGCAGAGTCTATTTTCCTGCCCCTTGAATCCAGGCATGGCTTATGGCCAACCAAATGTAGTGAATGTGTCACTCTGCTAATTCAGAGCCGCCACCTCAGGAAGTTTTGTACACCTTTGCCCGACTCCATGTAAACAAGTGCAAGCAAACCTGCTGGTTGATGAAAGACTTGTGGCTCAGTCACCCCATTATCGTCCCAATCAGTCAGATGGCCATCCAGCACAGGCAGGAGGCAGTCAAGACAACACCGTATCATTAAAGTTTTAAATACTTAACGACATAAAAAAGACCGTGGCTGTGTGGCTAAGTTGTTGGGCATCATCCCACAAAGCGAAAGGTCACCAGTTCGATTCCTGGTCAGGGCACATGCCTGGGTTGCAGGCCAGGTCCCCAGTGGGGGTGTGTGTGAGAGGCAACCGATCGCTGTTTCTCTGTCACATGGATGTTTCTTTCCCTCACTCTCTCCCTCCCTGCCCCTCTCTCTAAAAATAATTAAATTTTAAAAAAATAAATAAAGACTTAAAAAAAGGAAAGATAAGCACACACAGATAAGGTATAAATAGCTACTATACAATGCGGTAAAGCAGAACCCCAAGAAAAAACTGGGAAAAACACTTGAATCGGCGCTTCAGAAAAGCAAGTGAAGGAGATCCACATAGTCTACAACCACATCAAAAGATGCTCAAACTCATTAGTGATAATAAAAGTGAAAAGGAAAAACCTCAAGATACCTCCACACACCCATCAGACTGGCAAAAATTACTAAGTCTGGCAACCTCAAGTGTTGGTGGGATCCTGTACATGCAGCAACAGAAAGCCCCAGACACTGCTAATCAGAGTAAAAATGAGCCGATTACTTTTTAAGGAGTTTGACATTGTCTAGCAAATCTGGTGATATCCTAAAACCCAGACATTGTTTTCCTAAGTAAATTCCCCAGATAAACTCTGGCACATGTGCACTCTGTAGACTAGAAAATCCACAGACCTGATCGCGATAATGGCCAAACACTGGGCGGAAAATAAAAAACAAATACCAATGAACAGAACAAGTGACTAAGTTACACTATAGTCATATACTGCAGAGTAAAAACGAACTAAAACTTCACAGAGCAACACAAACGAATCTCAACTTGGAGAGAAAGAAGCAAGTCACAAAAGAATACAAACAGTATGGTTCTTTCACATAAAATTGAAAACAAGCTACACTATACATTTGGGTTGCAAAGAAAGGTCATTAAGTCACAGAACAGCAAGTAAATCGTTATCTCAAAGGCCACACAATGTTCCACACTGGGGGCTGGGGCGAGCCATACAGTCCAGAAGCTGCGAGGGGATTAAAAGTATTTTAGTTCATAACTGGTGGTAGGTCTGTGGATATTTGCTTTGTTATTCTTCTTCAAAATATGTCTCATAAACTTCTGTATTTTTGACATAATTTTCACAACTACAACATAACATTTTTTTAACCATAAAGAAGTAGAGCCTAGCTACTTAGGCAATTCAAAAATAACTCAGTTTCCACTGTAATCTAGGCAACCGTTCAATTATTCTCTAAGGTCCAGCGCCACTGGCCTGGTCTTGGTTCACACAGGCCGAGCGCATTGCGTTCTAAGCGCCCTGGAAGCACCGGCTCCCTCCCTCCCCCACTGTCACTTGGTGGGACCTTCTCCACACCGAAGGCTCAGCTAAGAACCCCCTCCCTCTCATCACCTGCTCTAAAATGATGTCACCCCTCTGCTCTAAGCCCCCCTCTACTCCTTGGCCATTTTGTTTTCTTCATAGCACTCATTACCTTATTTAGCCAACGTTTACTCATGGTTTCTATTTTCCCACTCTAGAATATTGCGTTCCTGAGGCAACCACTGACAGCCTTCTGCTTCCCCATGTCCCTGAGACAGGGCCCACAATAGTACTTTCCTGTTTTAATTTACATCAGGCACCTATTTCCAAATATGAATAGTGTGTGGGCTCATTATTATTTTTAATAACTTTGTACTATTCTATTTTGCTAATGTTGGCTTTGTCAGTTCTCAACGGGGACATGAAGCTGGTTCCATTTATGTTTATATATGTGTATATATATTTATGTTTATGTACGTTTATATTTACTTACACATTATGTACATTTATATATATATTACTAGTATGTGTAAATATACACACGCATGCACGTGTGTGTGATTACCGATGCTGGTATAAATTACACCTTCCCTCTGGAGCTGCTTCCTTTGAGTATTTTATCCAAAATACCAAGTCAGGATCCTTAAAAACCATGGTTCATATGATCAAGATAGGATGCTCTATGTAAAGTTAAAATTTAAATACATCAGCTTTCCAGCCTTTATTTCATAATTCCTAATTCTGTTAGTTGAAATGTTTATAATATAGCAGATTAAATTTGGGTTCATTTGCACAGCTATTATGATATACTTCTTCTATGTAAGAAGCATGTTGTTGTCTAACTTCTGCACTTTGTAGTCATATCAATTTATTTTAGAATATAACCATTTTCCTCACTCATTTTTCCTTTTTGTTGACTTCCTTCTGGTGTTACTAGAGTGTGTTATGCAAAATTTTTATTGTTTAAAAATTTGTACCATACCAAACTCCATCCTTTTAATAATCACAAATTTATCACCTTTCCATTACTTAGTACATTTTAAATGTATTTCTTCTCCCATGCAGTTTACACTTTTATAGGTATCATCCGCCTTTCTAAACATAATATAAGATCATAAGACAACTTACTAGATTCAGTATAGTCTATGAAAAAAACCACAAAATTGCTTTATGCAAAGGATAATGTTTTCTCCAATATCATTGCACATGAAACTCAACCAGTCTTAATTCACTAGTTACAAAGGCTGGTAACACCCCTCTACAGGGGAAAGATTGGGGGTGGGGGTGCACTAGACAGAACTGCCTTTATTGAGTGTTTATTCTATGCTAACTGACTTGAATAGTATATGTCATTTACTCTTTATAATCAGCCTGCAGGTAGGTGTTGGTGTTACCTTATCTTAAGTAGGGTCAGAGATAGGTTAGTGACTCAATCAAGGTCACAAACATTTTAGACTGCTGGTAATGGAGGCCAGTAGTCCTGGAGGCAAAGAACCGACTCTTCGCTTTCTCCAGCTTCCACAGATGTCCTTTCTATTTCATCATTCCAACTTTCAAGAGATTTCACATTATTCCCAGGTCCTTTACCCAGATGTCAACTAGTTGTCCAAATGGCTCAAATGCAGAATTCCAAGCAAATGGAAAATTCACCTGCATGGGCCTCCATGCCCCGCCCCCATCCTCTCCTGCCTGCTAATTCCTGAGTACCCTGAAGCACACGGCTCCCTTGAAACACCTTCAAAGCTCACATGACACCAGGTGATGGACAAGGCCAAGCCAGCGTGCTCGCAAAAAGCACAGCTACCTTGAAAGATTTAACGTAATCGGTGCTCTTCAAATGAACTTGCCACTTCAGAATCTCCCCACTGGAATTTTTAGATTGCTCAAGCCGTAGACAAATGGGAGGAAAAAATACAAGCAACGCCTTTACAGGGTTAGGAGCGGTTTGAGAGTTGAGGAATTATATTTGAGAGCTGCTGAGTTTGCGATGGAAGACACACACGGAAAGATCCAAGCCCCACTTTAAGCCGGGTGTGGAGAGCCTCCAGACACAAGCTGAGCTCCCGCCGCTCACTCTTGGTGACACAGGGAAATTATTTCCATAGCACAGCCAGCTATTAACAGCTTTCAGTTAAGACTACGAACCATCAGACCCATAGAGGCACTTGGGGGAGAGCAGGACCCCTCTCGACGGGGTTGCTCCGCGCAAACTGAACTTCTAGGCAGTCCCTGGGTGTGCTATAACCCCGGAAGGCATGAGCCTGGCCTGGCTAATAAGGTTGTCCTCTCCTGCATCTCCTCCCACCCCCCACCCAAAGCGGTACTGGGGACACTCGAGGAAATGTTCTCGAATTCTGGGCTTGAACAGGGGAAAAATGACACAGCAACTGAATGAGCCTTTCTCACTCATTAAATTTAAAGCAGAGGATTCTTCACAAACCATACTGGATTCTGAAACCTTTTTTCAAATGGGCAAATTGCACCTAGAAGCTCACATTCCTCTGCATGTAGAGACCTAAATCACTAGATTATCAAATATGCAAAAGCTCTGCCAAGGGAACCTCTGTCACCATTCTGCATATCAAAACACGTCGCAGAAATTCTTCAATGTTTTAGAGGAAAGCAGGGTACGGATTCTAAGAACTTAATATCCTTCACGCCAGATTGATGCCAAGGAAATAATGCTGATGTTAATCCAAGTGCCTTGGAAGGAAAACAAAATTCCTCTAGGACTGCAGACTAGCTTCATATTTTGCTTCATGTTTTCCACATTTACAAACCCAGCAGCTGCACTTTACACAAGAACAGCATATGGCCTCCCTGTATGCGTAAAAAAAGAAAGTAAATAACTCACTTTGTAGATTTAAAAAGCTGTGCAAACATCTCATAAGCACAAAATGCATTGCTGGGCTAGTTGAGGCCTGAAGGGCAAATCACAGGCTGTTTCTGGGAGTAGCTCGTGGGCCAGCACGGTCCCTGGAACTCTTACGTTAAGGCAGTCCCAGCCCTAACTCCCCAAATCCAGCTCCACTGGGCTGGCTGTGCAGTGAGTTCTTCTTAGTCATAGAATAAGCATGTTCTAATGTCACTAGGATGACTCGAATTGATGATTTTATGGGGTAAAAGGAAAACAAGCTGAGTCCACAAAGATCCATACACCCCAGGCAAATGCACGCACCTGGATGGAGTGCAGGGCTCAAGAACCAATATGGCACATAACCAACAACCAGATCCTGTTTACTAAAACAGCCAATTAATCATAAAGAAGCCTTCAGGAGTGACTGACTGGAGACCTGCATACAATCCCACAAGGAGGTCCACACGGGAGACCACCACCCAACCTTCACTACACCTTACCCAGCTTTCAAGTGCACCGTACACAAAGGTTGAGTCTACTCCAGCTGGGTCCTGGGTACAGAGAACACCTGCCACAACAGGCTTGTGGCTGAAAAGGCCACGCTGGCAATCGCCTGGCCCACTGGTTTTCAAACTGTCCTTGGCCACAGATCCCTTTGATCAAAAACAATCTTTCTTACAGTGAGAATAGAAAGTACCGCTAACCCGTATTAGTTCCCTACTGCTGCTGTAACTTAGTGGTTTAAAACAACAGAAATGTACTATCTTATAATTCTGGAGGTCGGAAGCCTCATTTGCTCTCATAGGGCTATGTTCCTTCTGGAGGCTCTAGGGCACAGTCTGCTCCCTTGCCTTTTCCAGCTTCTACAGGATGCCCAAATTCTTTGGCCCACAGCCCCTGGCCACGAACCTTCTCACTGCAACTTCTGCTTCTGCCATCATATCTCTTTCTCTGACTCCTTTGAGGACAACTCTGATTACAATGGGTCCACCAGGATGACCCAAGATAACCTCAGCATCTCAAGGTCCTTAATTTAATCCCATAAGCAAAGTCCCTTTTGCCACATAAAAATAACAGGCAGGTTCAGGGAATTAGAAAGGGACATCTCTGGAGGGCCATTTTTCGATTTACCATACCTTATAATGTGAGAGTTACAGGTCTTGATTCATTTAAATATAACAACTCTTCAAGGCAGGCACTATTCTTATGTCCACTTTATAGAGGAGGAAACACACACACACACACACACACACACACACACGCAACTTGGAGGCAGGCACTATTCTTATGTCCACTTTATAGAGGAGGAAACACACACACACACACACACACACACACACTACGCAACTTGGAGGCAGGCACTATTCTTATGTCCACTTTATAGAGGAGGAAACACACACACACACACACACACACACACACCCCCACACACCCTCACGCCGTGCCCCCCCCCCCACCAAACTGTGTCCTTTGCAGCTGTTCTCTGGGATGTGCCATCCAACTGCTGGACCATGTGTTCCTCACTCACAGGTGCTCCTGTTACTGTCCTCTCATGCCTCCCAAGGTTATACTAAAACTAGGATTCTATACCAAAACCTGGATTCTAGTTAAAGCTCTCCTTGCACTTGGTGTGTGCCATCAAGCTAGTTGTCCAAAGCTGTGCTTTCATATCCTACCTATGAAGTGAAGGTAAGAGACTCGGTCACTGGTTTTCAGGTTGTGTTCTGCAGGGTGCTGTCTCTTTGGGGACCACTCTGTTAGGAGACAAGGACCAGCTGAATGGAGCTCTTCATCTTACCTCTACCTGAGCAGCTTTGATGAGCTTTTGGTTGTACTATTCACTAGTTGTATGATCTTGTCGAAGTTGCGTAGTGTGTGTGTGTGTGTGTGTGTGTGTGTGTGTGTGTGTGAGAGAGAGAGAGAGAGAGAGAGAGAGAGAGAGAGAGAGAGAGAGAGAGAGAGAGAGAGAGAGATGGAAGTGCTTACATATGAAAAAGTATATCCAGGCCAACACACTCCTGCCCTGCACCTTCTCAGTTACACTTCATAGAAAACAAGAACAGTTGATAGGCTGACAAATTATAATGACAAGACTGTATGCTAAAAATTAGGATAGCTTGACATGCACAGGGAATCACCTAAATCTGACTGTCAAAAGGTGGTGACCCTACAGAATTACTTATTCAGCCATCCCTTTCATTAAAATTCCAATTTCAGGTCTCTCAAACCCTTCAGTTACCATTTGTCCCAATATTCCCTATTGTCATTGGCCTCATTTAAAGTATCTTCTTGACCTCTGACACCTGGAGGTATCTGGATATCAAGTCACGGCCTCAATTAAAGAACTTCAGCAGAGGATATATTCTTAGAGACAATTTAGTCTAAGGATCCAATTTCACAGGTGAGAAATCAAAGGAAAAATAAACTAGAGGCCGTGTGGTTTGTGAAAACAAGGAAGGCTCTATAATCCTACAGACCTAGGTTCCTATACTGCCTCTGTCATATCCCAGGTATGAGGCTTTGGGCAAGCCACACATAGAATGTACTGAAAGTTCCATCTACAAACTAAAAATAATCAGAATGTCACATCTAACTAACATGCGCCCTCTCACTTTCTGAAGCAATCTGCTTGACCCAGAGTCCCCACTTCCGACACTGGTAGGTTTTGCAGCACATGGCCCTACCCGCAGCTCACAGGGCTAAATGAACAGGAGTAGGTGGCCGACCCAAGGACTGTCCCCAAGGGCCGGCCAGAGACAGTCACATGGCAAGTGCATGTACAGAGAACAAGAGATGACTTCAATGCCACGAAATGTTAAACAGTTGGTGGGTCTAGGAAAGGGTATATGACTGTTCATTATCCTATTACTTTTTTTATTGTTTTTACAGATCAGGGATTAAAGTTCAATGACAACACACAAAACTATTCACACAGTTTGCTAATGAATATAGTACCTGAGCAAACAAAGTGGTTTCTAAAACATCTTCAAGAAAGGGGAGAGAAAAAGAAAACCACAAACAGGTAAAATGTCCAAACAAGCTACCTTGTTAACCACAATATATGCTTAAGGCCCAAAATAAATATTAGTAGGGATTTAGATGTCAGGTGTTATTCTAGCTTAATGCACGTGAGCTTTTCCACAGTTCCAACATAACAAGAAACTTACTTGTCCAACAAAACCAAGATACTATATAACTGCCCCAGTTCTCTCAAATGTTTTAATATTTATTCTCTTTAAATTTTTAAAAGGGTAAAACAACTTTCACTCAAAGGAGGGGCTAAAGCCCCTCTTTTTGTGCCCCAAATTAAACCAGGGTCACAGAGTTCATAGAAATGCCATGGGAAATGACCAATGACTTGCATATAACACTCACATGGCACAGCTCAGTGTGCAGTGCACTAAAAAAATTCAAAGGGAATGTAACAGCTGCCCTACGGAGTTTGTAACCTCTGTCCGTGAGGGACCACCATCACATAGTGCATAGGAACTGAGGAGCCAGGTTACAAACTCCAGAGGAGTTCATGGAGGTAGAGCTTAAAAAAATAAATAAATAAATGTTAAAGTCATCAGGAAAACACAGCATGGAATGGGAGGGCTTGAACAGGATCCTAAAGAGTGGGTTTAAGTCATTGTCACCTCTAGAGGAGACAGTCAACGCACTAGGAACAAAATGAGGGAATCCTTTAGGTGGGAATAAGGACAGTTGATCCTTAGAACAACACAGGGGTAAGGGGCATGGACCCCTCCCTCTGTGCAGTCGAAAACCCCCCATAGCTTTTGAATCCCCAAAAACTTAACTATTCATAGCCTACTGATGACCAGAAGCCTTACCAACAATATAAAATTGATAAACAAACATTCTGTATGTTATATGTACTATATATGGCATTCTTATAATAGTAACTAGAGAAAAGAAAATATTAAGAGAATCATAAGGAAGAGAAAAATACATTTACAGTATGATATGTTATTTACTGACCTGTGCAGTTCAAACCCAATGTTCAAGGGTCAACTGCACTACATGACCTATATAAAGTAGGGCCTATTGAATGCAAGGAATAAAGGCTCCAACAATGAAAATACAATTGCGGAGAGCCCACGATACAATGTGAACTTGCTTCACAGCCAGCCCCCAGGATCTTCTCTCCTGGCCTTTGCTATTAACACAGCTTGGTTCTTGCTGAGTGTTTAATCTCTTGCAATTGCTTTTCTTGTCTCGTATCAATTCTCGCTGTGAGAACTGCTGCTTACTGGACGGGTGTGCTGCCCTGCCGTTGTCTGGTGGGGCCCTTTCACCGTCCTTACACTAGTTTATGACATTCCTTCAACTTTAACTCCCACTGCTCTTCCGCCGTCTCATTTCCCAAATTAAAGTTTAAGAGTCAGATTGGCCCAGCTCATTTTCTTCATGCGGAAGGCCATGACAGAAGTAGCCATCCAGTGTCACACCCCAATCAAATCAGCCAGCTCAGGGACAGGACAGGTGTCGCATGGTTCTCCGAGTGTGTGCTGCGCTGGGGGAGCCGTGAGCAGAGCCACTTTCCCTGGTAGGAGCTGTGCAGTGTAAGGTCAGCAGATGCCATGAGCAACAACTCAGGTACCAGGCCAGCAAATGCAAAACACATTTCTTAAGACTCTGCTATGTGAACACACAATATTCCATGAGACGTCCCTAAAGGCAGAAACCAATCCTTCTGAAAAACTGCAGCAGACAGGGTCTAAGTCCATTTTCACATAATGAACTATGCTCAACACAAAGAAATGTAAACACTCACCACTGACTAGAAAAATCCTTCAAATCTAGTGCTTCTAAACTAGGTTTAAGTGTGTGCAATAACCATCTAATATTTATTTAGCACTTCCTGTGCCTATATTAGTTCATTCAGTCCTCACTGGACCCGCTTCGGAAAGCATCCGTCACTGCATCTGACAGAGGAGCCCAAGACACACAGAGAGGGCACGCTGGATTAAAGGGCCACACCCGGCCCTGAATCTGGAGCCAGCTTTCCGCGCCTGGGGTGGCCAGCCTTTTGGCGTCTCTGGGCCACACTGGAAGAAGAAGAGCTGTCTTGGGCCACACACTGAATACACAAACATTAACAAAAACTGATGAGCGGAAAAAAAAAAAAAAAAAACATTTTAAGTACCATTTACAATTTTGTGTTGGGCCATATTCATAGCCACCCTGGGTCGCATGCGGTCCACGGGTCATGCATTGGACACCCCTGTAAGCATCACAATGGGTGGCCTCACCATGTGAACAAAACTTGCACAGGCCACTGTTGGGCCACAAGACTCTTTCCTTACGATGCCCTTATAAAGTGGACATGAATTATCAAAATGACTTCGCCATGTTGTCATGTTAGAGGAGAGGTCAAGAATTTTAAAAAAAATTTTTTTTTACAAAGGCTTTGTGGACCGCCCCTGGGGAAGGAGTGTTTCCTAAGAAGGGCAGGGTAACAGGGTGCTACAAGGAGGAACACACGGCCAACGGGAAGAAAGAAACAGAACAAACTTACAAAAGCAGCGGTTAGAAAACTAGTGCGCGGGCTGGGCAGTGAGGTCTGCCTCTAGGTTTCATGCTTCTTTGAGGGCACAGTCAGCTTTTACAAAGACCCCAGACAGCACCATCAGCACAAATCCAAGCCTCCTGGGGCAGAATGAGACGGTCAGGGCCTCCTGAAAACTACCCGTGTTCAAGGAGGGAGGGGGTGCTACACAAATTAAGACACACGATCAGTGTGTAAAAATCGCTGAAAGCATGAGGAGGACACGTGAGCACACATACAACAGTAAGTTCCCCCCAAGTCCTAACCGATAGTTCTTTGCATGTTCTTTATATTTTTCTGTATTTTCTAAATAGTCTTCACTCAACATATATTACTTTTATGATTAAAAAAAAATTAGCTAAAGCCAAAGCAAAATGAATGGTGCCCCATTATCAGGATAGGTAGAGGGACGAGATGATGTGGCTGTGAAGGTTTGTGTGATGTGTCAACTTGACCGGACCACAGGATGCCTAGATATCTGGTCGAATCACATTTCTAGCTGTATCTGAGACGTGCTTCCAGATCGAATCAGATTTCTAGGTGTATCTGAGACGTGCTTCCAGAGGAGATTATCACATCAGTTGGAGCACTGACCAAAGCAGAGGGCCCTCCCCAGGATGGGCGGGCCTCCTCCCATCTGTTGAAGACTCAAATAAAACAAACATACAAAATAAATTTGAATTCTCTTTCTGGCTGACTGACTGAGCTGAGCTGAGACAAGGATCTTTCCTGCCCGTGGACAAGGACTTGCACCACCAGCAGCCCTGGCTCTCAGCCTTTGGGCTCCGCTGGAACGTACACCGCTGGCTTCCCAGTGTCTCCAGCTTGCAGATGGCAAATCATCTAATCAGAAGGCTTCTCAGCCTCTGTAATCACAGGAACAAATTCCTTATAATAAATCTCACTTCATATATGTACATATAGGACCGTATCCTACCGGTTCTGTTTCTCTGGAGAACCCTGGCTAATACAGTGGCAGTGCTTAAAGTCGGGGTTCCCAGACTGGGGCTGTGACGTGAGGAGCTATGCAAGTGCAAACTACGTGCCCCTGGTAAACAGAACTTCCTGGGGAGCAGTAACCCCCTTATACACCGTGAGCTCATACTCACTATACACCTGTTTCACCATCGACGGTGTTAAAAGTGATGGTCTGTGCTCCAACAGAGCTATCAAGACAAGACAGAAAGGGGACAGAAGAAGAGTTCCCACAGGAAAACCCTGGTGGCCCGGGGCCCTGCCCTTGACAACCAGACTTAGGATAGGATTCAGAGCTGCAGCTAGGAAATGGTGAAACCAAGAACAACAGAAGGCCCCTCACCCCTGTTAGCTGCTGTGTTTAGCAGCGGAACACTGAAAATACAGAAGAAGCCAGAGATGATGTAAAAACCATAGGAAAGAGTCGACAAGGCGGGGAGCCAGGAAGCAAAGAAAGGTGTTAGATTTGAGGAAGTCAAGAATGGTAAGCCCTGCCCCTACCGGGGTGGCTCTACTGGACCCCAAATGTAAACTCTCTGAGGTTAAGGATTTTTCTACCCATTTTGTTCACTGCTATATCCACAAAACCAGGCAAAGAGGAGGGGCTCCGCTACTACGTGCTGAGTTAATGAAATGATGGAGCCTGTCAGGGTGGACTCCGGAAGACTCTCCAGATTGATGTCATAGGGACCCAACATTCTGGGCTCGGTCCTCAAAGGGCCAGTGAGGATTCCGTGTCTGGTCTACTGCCCTCGCCCACATCCGCAAGCACTGCAGAGAGGTCTGGCGGTATGGCGGCAGAGCACTGTTCTTGGACTTACGTCTGCATAAATGAACTCATATGTGTACCGCCTCAGACCCAGCACATTCTCGGGCTGAGCCTCAGTCTCCCATAAAGAGGTGACTCTGCCCTGCCACTTCCAGGATTCATAAAGATCAGATGTAAAAAAAAGATGAGTAATGTAAAAGTTATTTTAAAACTTAGAAGTCATAAATAAGGCATTCTCAATCCAATTTCTGATGCAGAACTTAAAAGAATGATTGCACATTTTTATTTCATTTTTACCAAGTTTTTTCTTAATCTCAGAGCTACTTAAAAATCATCATCATCAGTGTAATTCAGAAAAGAAATAGCAACTAATAGACATGAAATTTGGCCTCATTAGTGACGAAAGAAATTTAATTTTAAAAAAATTTCTTCACCCAACGGCCAACACTATTTTAAATAACGAAATTCAATATTTGCAAACCAATGGATAAATGGTCCCTTTCATATATTGATTAGGGGAGAACAAAAATGAAGAACATGCACACATCACTCATCTCTTTTTTTCCCTCCAAAAAGGGGAGAAACGAATAACCTGGCATAACAAACTAACAATTTATTTTGTGTCTAATAAAAGAGATGAAGTATGTATAGTGGTTACGGAGAGAACACTCAGACAGCTAGTGTGACCTGTTAATAGCAGTTATCTCAACCTCTGAAAGTCTGAAATATTTTAAGAACAAAGTGAGGTCAGGTGTCCTTCGGAAATCTTTGTCGCAAAGCTCTACGGCCTATAGGACAGCTGAGTGACTGGGAGTATGGGCTCTGGTGTCAGACCTGGGCTCACACAGGGATGTCACCAGTGACCAGCTGGGTGACCCTGAGCAGGTGACAACCTTTCCGAACTTCGGTTTCTTCCCTGACAACTTAGGAAAGATACTGGATTTTACATAACAAACTGCAGTAAAGAAAAATAATGAACAAAGATTACTAAGTTATCCTATCTGGGTGACAGAAAACGGTGGAACCATTAAAAAGAAAAAAGGGAAGTCAACAGAGGAAGCCAATTTAAGGTGAGGGAACAAATAACTACGTTTTAGATATTTCAGAAAGTAGCATATTAACTAAACAGAAATTCTGAAACGCGGCTGCAGTTAGGAGACAGGACCCAAGGCCTGTCCTGTCTGCCTGCAGAGAGGTGACCGGAGAGAAACAAAAAGTGCTTTCTTAGAAGGAGAGGGTAGAGAAATTCTAGAGATGAAAACAGAGAAGTAAACTACAAAGATGACTCACAAATGGAGAAAGGGGGAGGTAGGAGAAGACAAGACTCAGAAAAGGCAGCCAAAATGAGGGGCAGGAAGCGTGCAGATTCAGAGAGGACACTGAGAATGTTCAAAGGCACTAAACGTTGTGTAAGGCCCTCAGATTTTGGCAAGAAGCAGTCCTCTGACAAACCATCCTGATTCCTCCCTTCCCCTTAACGGCCTATATCCACTCTCCATCCAAAATGTCCCCGCCACCACCTTCTCCTGACTGGCCGCTCAGCCTCCACCCACCCATCCCCCATCAGCCCAATCCCAAGCAGCCGCTGCCGCAGCCACAGCCGCAGTTCACTGGAAGTATAAGCTGGATCTCCTTACTGCCCCGCTGAAATCCTTCTACATCATTCTGTTGTATTTAGGATAAAACCCAAACGCCTCACCAAAGCTCTAAAAGACCCCATGTGATCGGGTCCCTGAGAGGTTCTCCAGCCTCATTCATTCACCCCCTGAGCTCACTGAATCCCAACTTTTATCAGCCCCCCTTCTATTCCTGGAAAGGAAAAAAAAGAAAGGTCTAAGGGCTTTCCTTCCTTGGATCTCTGTTCACGCCCTGCCTTCTGCCTGGGTGGCTCTTCTCCCAGCTCCTCCAGATCGCAAGCACAACCTGCATTAGAAATGGCCCTCAAGCTCTGGCGGGCTCACCTCAATGGCTTTTATGACGAGGGCTCAAGTTATGAGACGTATAGACAGGAGAAGTGCACAGCTGCAGTGTATTCTAACGTCAACAGGTTGTTATGCTAACTCGGCACCTAACTGAAAAGGCTCCACTAAGATATATAAGAAATAACTATCTATGTATTGATTGAATATCTACATGCTCCTCAAGCATATTTTCCAGTTAAAGTTTTTATTAGTATTATTCTAGGTTTAATTGCATTATCGATTACCTTGCTCCTACCAAATAACACATACAAGCAAAGGGAGGGTAAGGACCCTGATGAATTTTTTGGCCCATTAAAAACTTCCAGGCTCCAGTTCAAAAGACTCTTAGCAAGAGATGAGCTAAGACCCTTTACTCTCCAAGCCGTGTCACAGAAAGTACATTTGTCACAGTGACAGTTGGACGGGGGAAAAGGCTGAATCAGAGATGGAAAGCTTCCAAAAGAAATGCTTCCAAAAGGAAATACTGAATTTCCTTTTATTTTTCTGCAAATGAAGAGAGACATAATTCCTTCCCAATTATATTTAAAATACAGTCTGCCAAAAAAGAAAAAAAGAAAAAAAAAACCTAGAAACCAAAGGATCAAACCTGTACATTACCAATCTGACTAATAAGACATCTTCCTATCAAGCCTGAATTACACACCACAGCATTTGACCATGACTTTGTAATTCCTGGAGGTAAAATACATGAGAAACCACTACTGTATCTGATAAACTTTTTTTTTAATTGTACTTTCTAATCTTTATTATTTCCCTTTCAACAAGAATTTCTACGGCAGAAACTGCCATTAATCTACTGTATTCTCTCTCACTACTCCAAGTTTGATATATAATTCTGTTTTAAATATTTTCTCTCTTACTTTTGTGGCCTCTATTTCGGTTTATGATTTTGAATTCTGCATAATTTTAGGCAGTTAAATTTTTTCCTTTATTTTGAAGAGGGTTCTTCTCTTGGCTTGCACACTTGAAGGGCACCTACTCTTTTGCATTCCTAAACAGTCTGCAAATATCCTGGTTAAACTTCTTCTAACTGTCCTAAATTTGATTTAAAAACAAACAAACTTAATTCTGGCATCTCCGCATGATTCTGTTCCTTGGTCTTTCTGTGCCACGTTTTGAATCCAGGTCTAACGTCACTCTTTTTATTACCTAATATAACCAACAATTACCCCACTTATTTTCCTTTTTCAAAACTTAAACATTTGAAAATTCTTCCCAACAACAATAAGCATCTAGTGCTATGATCAGTATTTTATATAAATATTACCCAAATCCTTATAAGTATCCTACAGCACAGATACTCATTCTATCTCCATCTTATAGATGGCAAGGGGCGGGGGGTAGGGGGTGGAGGCAGATACTTAATGGGTCAGACAGTAAAACCAGAATTAAACCCAGGTCTGATTCCCAACTCATGATCTTTTCATCCCTAAACTATTCCACAGTTACTTGCTCCCACACTAACTGGCACTTGTTGACATAGAAAATTTGTGTGTAGCATCTCCTTACCCAGTTTCCAATCTACTAGAGGCTTGGAAAGCTGAGAGCCCCACTGCTAAGAACTGGGTGGCAGGAACATTTGGTCGTACACATGGCCAGTGCCACTTAAATTGCCAGACCCTGAATTGTTTGTCGCAAGGTCCCTGAGAGACAAGGAATCTGGACAAAATGTAAACTAACCAAATCACCAAGCACACTGTTTAGTTTGGCTGACGCCGGTTCACAGCAAGATATTACATCTCCACCGCGTAAGTGGTGGGGGCGGAAGGAAAGCAAACGCCTTACCGCCCCATAACCAACAGCCTGCAGCCCAGCACTGGTGCACAGGCCCCCCTTTGCAAAATGCTGCTCCAGGCCACGGCTACTCCAAGTCGCATTTGTGACTCAGTGGGCATACAAATCAATACATTGTCACACCAGCATTTTTCTTTGCAATTACAGTTTACATTCAGTATTGTTCTGTATTAGTTTCAGGGGTACAGTACCGTGGTTAGATAATGATGATCAGGCTCTACAAAGTGGTTCCCCCAGATTCCCACCTGGCACCATACATAGTTAGTATAATATTTATTGACTACAATCCCTCTGCTGCACCCCACGTCCCTGTGACTACTTTCCAATACTCCATACTTCTAAATCTGTTCAACTTTTTCGCCCCATCCTCTAGCCCCGCTCCCCTCTGGAAACCATCCATCTGTTCTCTGTGTCTATGACTCTGTTTCTATTTTGTTTATTTGCTTATTTTGTTTTCTAGATTCCACATCCAAGTAAAATCATATGGTATTTGTCTTTCTCTGACTTATTTCACTTAGCGTAATACCCTCTAGGTCCTTATCAGCATAAGGTTTAACAGATTTGTCATCCATCCTATAAGCAATATGAGTAAATTAAGTAATTCTAACTTCTAGATTATTCTTTTGCTTTTGTTTTATAAGAATCAGCTTTGTTAAAAATGAAGAGAAAGAGATGAATGGAATTTACAGATACCCTGCTTTTACATATTATATCCACATATACAGACAGAACAAGGGAGGGGCCCCAAGCCACAGAGCCTGGGCTCTTAGAGACTGTCATAAAAAGGAGAAACGGGTTGGGTTGGGTATAGAGATAACACAAAAATGGCAACACAGTAGAGTGACTTAAAACTTCCCACTCCTTATATCCAGGTGGCCAGAGAATCACCTTCTGTGTCTGGATCCCTAACACACATGGTCTGTAACGCAGGCAAAAGCTCTGCAAGACAGTTGTGGCTCCTCCACAAATGAGGAAGCCGACACAAAAAGTGCAAGTGAAGATTCAAGTTCAGGAACGCCCCTTTCAATACATGGAGGCATATAAAGCATATAAAATGGTTATGTTTACAAGTGTGTTGTTGAACTTTTGTGTTTCAGGGTCTTTTTTAAGACATGACACTCCAGCAGGGATAAGAAAACTCTTGGGGCACTGTGTTTAGTTTGGACCACATTTTCAAGCGATACTGGCAAAACCAAACATCCAGGAAAAAACGCATCAGGATGACAGGGAGTCTGAAAAATCCCATCAGTTAAGAAGCAGTCCCGGACAGGTGGAGTCATCACACCTGATTCTGAATTTTGAGGGACATTAATTAGAACAGTTTTTAGATTCACCTTTCATGGTCCTAGAGACTCATCCAAAAGCCAACACCACAGGGAGAAGCTACAGGGAACAGATTTGGGTTAGCAGGGGCGTCCGGCCTGCAGTCTGCAGGCCGCATACGGCTCAGGGTGGCTATGAATGCGGCCCAACGCAAAATCGTAAATCTACTTAAAACATTATGAGATTTTTTTTTTTAATTACGTGTCACAATGTATTTAATGTGTGACCCAAGACAACTCTTCTTCTTCCAGGGTGGCTCAGAGACTCCCAAAGGTTGGACATCCCTGCTTAGGGAAAGCACAACTCACCAACTAAAGTACAATGGGCTGCCTCACTGCAGGTAACGATGAGGCCTCGCCGCTACCTGCACTGTAGAGACACCCTACTGAGGGCGGGACAGCGGACTGGTGGTCCCAAAGGCCCTGTCCCATGCTAGCATTCTTCGATTTAAGCCAATCAACACCCGACGCGTTATTAGCAATAATACCACCATCTCACCTTTAGCATCCTATCTCTACTACATTATGAAGTAAAAAAGAAGATTAGAGCACTTAGCCATCATACTATACGGGACTTTCTATGAAACTTTAGTCCAAATTCTAAACAACTGCTTTTAGCACATGGATTGCCTCTGCTAAGAGCCCTATCCTGAGTGCTGGGGAAAGTTCTCCGAAGCCCAGCAGGCTTCAATTCCCTTCCTTCGGGGGAGTTCAGAGGCTTTACCTGTCACAGCGAGTCTCCGTGTCAGGTAGGAGGAAGAAAAAGGCAAGGCAGAAACGGAGGAGCCAGTGCACAAAGAGAGAAGGGAGCCGGTGGAGACCCTTCGGCCCCACCGGTCATTATCACCCAGATGACATTAAACGAGCCCGTGTTTCATCCTGTTTATTGTACCTCCTTCCAGCCGAGCCTCAGGGGAAGAAATGCTCCCCATCTCAGGTCTCCAAAGAGTTTTGGCATCAGGTCAGTTCTGACTCTAGTTTCTATAAAGCCCTGGAGGCCTCAAAAAAAAAAGAAAGAAAGAAAGAAAGAGACTACAAACAACTACAAAGTTACCTTCTGGGTTTCTCCATTTCTCTAACTCTGGAACTGGGGCAGAGGTGTGCAACACCGGGCGCAGTATTCTCGCAGAATACTGCGAGAAATACCTAAGGTCTGTGAAGCACACCCAGAGTATCTGATAAAAGGCCACGTGAAATGCTACATTATGGTATTAATTTGTTTGGGTGGTGCTACCAATCTTAATTACGTTCTTTACTCTCTTTGAAACAGTATGAATGGAAGAACATCTTATAAGGCCATTCAAAAGTTTCAGAGTAAAAACAGGAGGTATATTACTTTAGACTTTATAAAAAATGATTAGTGTTAAAATGGGGAGAAGTATACAAACAGTGGCATTCAATCTCAGTCTATATAATTCTGAATTATAAGCACTGGAGTCTTTTCTTCTTATATTCTGACAAACTTTTCCATTTGGGGTACAAGTTTTTCAGTGTGCTCATGCTCTAAAACCCAGAGTATTACAGCACTGTAAGGACTTGCTTCTTTTCTAGAGAACTCTCTGACTTAGTTTGCTACAATGGAACAAATAGTACTGGATTCTTCACCAGAAGCCTAGTTCTCCTCATTAACTAGCAATGAGACTCCTGGACCAGTCACTTAACATGACTGGTCTCAATTTTCCTTACCACTCAGTAAGACAGCTCAGTATATGATCTGCTAAACAGAAAAAAAAATGCTACATTTTCATTTTAATTGCTTCTTTAAATCCAACATTTAAGAATGAATGAGTAGGACCCAGAAAGCATAGACTCCCTTCTTTCTGCTCCTCCCTGCTAAGTTTCATAAACCCTGGAAATAGCCAGAGAGACAACCAAAGAAGAACCCTGAAAAGTGCTAAGGAGACAATGAACCCATCTGGGCTTGCGGGACCGAAGGAACAGCACAGCAAAGAGCGTGGTGCGTTCCCACCACCCAGAGAAGGGAGTCATTCAGACCCACTACTTCCCACCCCCATCCCAACAACAGCAGACAGCCCATGCGGGCTCCTTCCTACCCCAGGCGAAAGGAGAGCCCCACTGGCAACACCACACAAGTCCTACGCCATGGGAAAGGGCGATCCGTCAGAAGCTCCGCCAACAAGAAGCAACCAGGGGAGTCAGGACATACACACAAGGGCAGATGGACACAACGAGAGGAACCAGGAACAGAATCGGGGAAAAACTTGCTGCTGGAAGTCAGGGCAGGGGGTGGGTACGTAAGGGAGACTTCTGGAGCATCTGCGACATCTGGTCTGTTCTTGCTTTGGGTGCTGGTTACACAGGGGTATGCGACTCATGCAAGTCCATCCGACTGTACGTGTATGAAAGTATACTTCTATCTCTATGGTAAATTTCAATAAAAAGTTTTTAAACGAAGATAATTATAGCATCTTCTTCATAGGGATGTTGCGAGAATTAAAACTATGTTGCAGAGATTAATTGTATATAAAATTTTGGCTGCCTAATACATGGGTGAACACATAATAAATATTAGAAACTCTTAAAATCCTCCCAGCGCTAACCACATGAGAAGCTCCATTAAATATTCACTGAACGAACAATTCTTCAGGTGAAATGAAGCACATACAACCCCTGCAATCCCAAAGCTGCTTTGAAAATTTACTATGTCACTGATTTTGCACTTTGCACTGTATTAAAGATTTACGTCCAAACGTATCACTCCCCTATACTTACAGCCCCCTAGGGGCAGAGCACAGGTCTGTCTTTGTATCCTTCGCAACCAGACAAAAGCAAAGATGCTCAATTCCTGTCTGCTGATTCTGTGGTCTGTAGGATATGCTAAGAATGGAAGAACGATTTGCAGAAAACTTGGGCTGCAAAAGAATATCCTTCCTCAACTTTACATGTCAACATGTGTGTGGGAGAACTTTATGCTCTGCTAGAAAGGCCTGTGTGTTTCTAACTTGTTGACTTATCCCTTCATTGTAAAACTACACTGGTGCACAAAGGAGCACAGGACCAGGCTCCCCTGTTTCCAGGTTTATTGCTACGTGGGGGAGACATGGAAACAGCATCCAATCAATTTCCATGAGGCACCTCCACAGAGTGGGGGGTCACTAGCTCTGGATTGGTTTTTACACTGGAAATTTGGGGTGGTATACATTTGAACCCTGAAAAGAGAGAACCTCTGTGCTTTCAAATTTTAGGACAAGATTGGAGTACTCTGGTCCCCTACGCAGAGCCCAGGCTAAGGTGGATAAACCTCTTTGAATTTCTGCGCTGGTGGGCAGGCTTCTCCTGGTCCACTCCCTCTGTGAGGGTGCAGCCCTTGGAGGGTCCTGGCTACTAGACAGGGAGGAGATCCCAGACCCAACTCCTCGCTCAGGGCTCCATTCTCTCCCCCTGCACTGCTGTTAAGCCTCCAAGCACCGTGCTTCTGACCCTTCTGAAAGTTCAGCTCGCGTGTACTGCTCTGGAATGATGTCTTTTGATCTTTGCCAAATTCTGGAGATTTTTCCGTACCATTTTTTATAGCTGTGCGTTTAAAAGGATGTGTGTTAAATTTCACTCAACATTGCTAAGTAATTTGTAAATTAAAACCCCTCCTCTATATTTTAATACACCTTTAACCCAGGTTCCCTGGATTCCTAGAGATAAAGCTCAAGTGAATTAAGAGCTCACGACCCAAAGCTGAAAGATACACAAGGAAGAAATCCAATAAGAACCAAACAGAACAGACACCACGAAAGAGCAGAGGTTAGATCCACTATAAACTTTAGATCACAAACCTTTGAGAAACACTATAAAACCAGTAAATTTAAACTGATTACAGATATAAAAATAATCATCAAATACACATGAAAAGAAGGTTCACAAACTGACCTAAGTCCACTTGGCCATCCAGCAAATGTCAAGTTCTCTTCACAAACACGAACGGCCTCCAACTATTAGCAGGGTAGGCTTATGTGTTCCTCCTCCACCCCCTCCACACCAGCTGCCTTGTTACAAGGAAACCAAACCTTACTACCCAAGTCCACCAAACCAAAGAATGTTCACTGACAAGAGCTATGCACGCAAAAAGAACTACACATCGAGCAGAGGCTCTGGAGCAACCTGACCCACTGCATGTGGGAATATAAATGGTATACAACTTCGAGAGAAAAAGGTGGCATTAGCTAACAAATTTAAACATCAAAATGCCTAATCCAGCATCCCTCGTGCTAGACAGTATTCAAGGGACCATCAGGATGGTGGCCTGCCAGATTCACATATGTGAATGCTCATAATAGTGTAATAATAGTTCGTAACAACAGACGACTGGAAATAACCCAAATGCCTGTTCAAACGTGAAATGACAGAGAAGTAACGCCACTCCCTGAGAATGTTATATGACAATGACAATGAATGGACCAAAGCCAATGCGACAACGTGGCTAAATCATACTAATAATGGAGAATGAGAAAAGCGAGGCCCAGAAGGAAGACGGCTGTACAGAACTAGGGGACGAGGAAAGATAAAGCTCAGGGCAGTGTGTGTGGGGGGGGGAGGCACGGGGCTGCAGCGGGGAGAAGCACAGGCAGACGGGAGTTGTCGGTCATGTTTCCGATGTTGGTGGGTTTGCAGGTATTCATCATATTAAAAATATGAATAGAGGGCCATGCAAAATCCATTGATGACAATATGTCATGAATCAAGATTACGATCAATCCACTTCTCTGCACCCAAGTCCCACCACCGCCACCAGTAAAGCAGTGCGGGAATGTTAGGAACACGCAATTCAAAGAAGCAACAGCCTGAAAGGCCTCCAAGAAGCCAAGAAGCAGATGCAGTCAGAGAAATGCAGCATTAAAGCTAGAAATCATAAGGTATTACTTCATAGCCCACCAATGGGCAAAAACTCAACATTTTGTTCACACCAAGTATTGGAGGAGAGGCAGATTAACCAGGTCACCGATGCAGTTGGGGGGAGGGCCGGATGCAAACGGGCTGCTGGGCGGTGCGCTGCGGCACTCGCTGGCAAAGCTGGAGATACTCTCAGGCTAGAAGATGCATCCTGCCACCTGCCATTCCTCTCACGTACGTCCCCCCAGAGACTCTCAGGCACATGTCAGGAGACATGTACAAGAACGTCCACAGCAGTGTTTACAACAATGGGAATTTGAGAGCATTCGAAAAACACCTTACAACAGGAGAATATATTAATATAATGTAGAATAATCATACAATGGAATGCTACATACGTTAGTTTAAAAAAAAAGAGCTAGAGCTATGTATCAAGAGGAATATATATATAATGTGGCTGTTTCTTTCTTTCAAGGTACAAAATACACATTATTTGCTATCTTTTTTATGACGTTTCAAAAATGATATACTTTATATTGCTCATAAACTCATACATACATAAGTATAAAACAGGCATGGCAATGATATACCCCAAATTGAGCAAAATGGTCACTTCTAGGAAGGGAGACACATAGGACAGAGGGGACAACAGGGGTCAATCCCAGCAAGGTTTATTTCTCATATTTTAAAAAATATTTTGACATGTTTCCTTCAAAAACTATAAAAATCTAATAAAGCCAAATGTGAATACTTAGGTGTTCGTTATATTATCTATATATTATGTTCAGAACATTTCTTATTTTAAAAAAGAAGACAAGCATGCAACTTGCTAAAATGTATTTGAAAGAAGACTGGAAGAACACTGTATGGATCTTCAATATTGGCTACTGAATAGCTCAAGACAAATGGCTCTATCGCATTATCATTTTGGCCTATAACCCAGCACAGGGCCTCACTTATAAAATGTGCTCAAATATTTACTGAAGAAAATGGACAAGCGTGTAAAAAAAAGTCAAATTATTAACCTAGCCATCTCTGAGTATTTTCAAATATACTTAACCACATCTCTGAATATTTTCAAATACACTTAAGCACATCTCCGAGTATTTGTGAGCATGAATAATAACTACTGACATGCTGGCTCTTCCATTAAATTGAAAAGACACTTTCTGCCAGATAGCCTATTTAAAAACACAGTATCATTAGGCATCATGGACCAAATGTGTGTATCACCCTAAAATACAAATGTTGCAGCCTTAAGCCCCAATGTGATGGGTATTTGGAGAAGGGCCCTTTGGGAGGTGCTCAAGCTTAGATGAAGTCATGAGGGTGGGGCCCCCATCAAGGGATTAGTGTCCTTAGAAGGGGAAAGGACCAGCAACAAATCTGCTGGCAAGTTGATGTTGATCTTCTCAGCTTCCAGAACTGTGAGAAACAATGTCTGTTGTTTAAGCCCCTCAGTCGAGTACCTGATGGGAGCCCTCAGAAACCCGTCAGGAAGAGCTGAGGAGACACCCCGCCCCCCGCATTGTATCATTTGAATCCTTCCTCCCGGACCACCAGGAACGTTCTGATTTTAAATGACCTCATCACTGTCTCACAGAGAACTTTAGAGGCTGAAGAAAGCCTCCAGAGAAAGTGAAAACAGAAAAGGGTCCGAGTTCCGATACCACCTAGCTGTAGGACACTGGGCAAGCCAGCTCTCCTCTACTCAGGTGACAACCTTACCAAAGACGTGAGACCGGTCCCAGTGAGCCTGGTCTCTTCAGCTTCAGAATTAGGTAATGTACTAATTAGGAACATCTAAACCTCCCCCTTAAAGTACATGGAGGCCTGACCCAAGGGGTCTTCCGCCCATGTACACAAATACATACCCTGATAAAACACTGCTCCCTGGATCACTCTACCAGGCTGGGGTTAACACTGCAGTTAACCTGACTTTCACAAAGTTGAAAGAAAATAAGAGAGTGCTTATAAAAAGAGCCTCTTTTCCCAGGGCTCACTTCCAGGGAAAGCTGGAGCTGCTACGAGGGAAGGCCGCTGTCCGAAAAGGCAGGCACCACCTTGGCAGTTCACACTGATGTCTCCAGTTCAGTGCAAATGCCATGAGCGGCCGCGAGGGCTGCGTGGATTTACGACATCGACGTCATAGGCATGGTTATTTAATAAATATAAATGGATGTTCTAACCAGTTCTGCTCCATTTGAGTAACTTTCCAGATGTTGTTTTATAGCTTATAAATAACAACGAAGCATGAATATTTTCTCAAGCCCACGAAAATATCTTGCTTTCCTGATGTCAAGGGAATCTACCAAAACACTTATAAATCGTAGTCCTCGATGAATATCTCACAAGGACACTATTTTTTTCATTTTCATCAACAAGAAAGATCTAGCACTGATATCAAATACTGATACCACGCCAAAGGTTTATTACCCACCGCTCAAGTCATTCGCACAGAACATTCCGACACGTGTGTCCAGGAAGGGCGTTGGCTGGTCCAGCCGGCAGGGAGGAACCGCCCCTCCCAGCGCAGGGCGCTCCTCAGTCTCCCTAGGTCCTTGCCCCCAGCCCTCCGGGGTCTGGACAAAGAGAGGTTGTCAGAGTTCCTCCTTCATCCTTTCACTTGACCTCTGAAGCGCTTACACGTTAAAGAAGTGACGGCTTTGCTGGTGTCACCATGCAGTACTAGAGGTGTGTTTGATCTGTGGATGTGGGGAAAGGAGGCCTGGGGAGCAAAGCGGATAAACTCTAACGTCAATTCTTGGGAATTTTTTCTGTTTTTAATATCCGGGAAATATCTGGGAACTACTGGCGTTGTAAAACAATTAGCCCTGATTTCGCCCGAAGCCCCTGAATGCTAATCCTACCCCTGGCGCCCACCTCAGGGCCCTCCCCGCCCACTTTCTCCGTCACAGCTGCCCCCACCCTCAGGGACCTGGGGCTGTGCAGGAACGCCAACCGCAACGCTGCCGCGTGCCCCATGGGCAGGGTGACTTCTCCTAAGGTTACCATATCAGCGTGTGTGTTATCGGAAGACCTGAGTTACAACTCCTATGACTCACTATGCTGTGCTTACCAGGTGACAGGAATTCAATGGTCACTGGTCATGGTGACCCAGGTGAAGGAGCTAAAGGGCAACAGGGGAGTCACTCGTGATAACCAAGACAGCCCAGCATGAGGCAGTGGCTAGGACTCGGCCCCCCTGGGGACAAAACAGCTGAGAGGAGTCCAGAGGAGAGACCGAAATGAGGATTTTCTCCTTCTGATCCCATTCAACCCACTGCTACAGAATCAGTCTTCCCAATTCCAGCCACCTCTCCTGCTCAGAATCCTTCCTGTCCGCCCACTGCCTGACAGCACACCCCCAAATTCCTTGGTGTTATGCCCAGCCCTCCACAGCCTGGCAAGAGCATACACCTGCTCTCCTCCCGCCTCGCCCCCTTTCATCCCTCCTCTCTCATCGAGAGAGCGATTCGTTTTTCCCTTCGCCACCTCCATCTTCCCCTCTGCAATGGGTTTGGTCGTGCTGTTTCCTAAAGGGAACATACTCTCTCCTCATCCAATCTGTTGCTTTACACCCTGCCTTGACTCATTCAAACATCGAGCCTCCACCTTGCCAAGTGCATCTGAAATGCCTCTTAGCCAAGGAAAACAATTCTACTACGACTTCCACCCAGAAATGACACCTGAGCTTCCAGCTTCCCTTCTGTCGTCTAACGGCCCACCGCACCTTAGCTGTGTTACAACCCTGGTCTCCCCAGTTATTTTGCCGGGGCGGGGGGGGGGGGGGGGAAATAAGACTAGTTAACAAGAGGCTACCATTCCTCGGCACAGGGACTGTGCATTCCACGCCCCTCCAGAGCAGGGAAGGGAGTGCGTAAAGAACACAGGAGTGACTGGCGATACAGCAAAGGCTGCCAAGGGGTGAAGATAAGAAGTAAAAAAGCATCCGCTACACTGAGTCCAAGGCCATCAGGGGTGTGACCTTGGTGAGGACAGTTGTCACTAGAGCAGAGACAGCAAAAAGACTACAGTGGCTTTAGAAAAGTGGAAAGTAAGGTCCTATGGACTAAATATTCATTTCAGTATCCATTCCTCCTCCATCCACACCCCCAGATAACTTTCGCAGGTCTTCTGCATTCAAGATAGAAATTACTGATGAATAAAGCAATTCAAACATGAGAAGTAATTTGTATCATCCAGTATACGCGACATGCATCGTATCTGCCCGTTTTTATTTACCCATTATTTAAGTTACCACTTTATCCTCAGGCATCCTGGGTGATATTACAACTTTTTCCCTATCGCACCGCAAATCAAAATGTTTCATGGAATCTTCCTGCTTTTTGCTCCTACAGATGGGACAGTACCTAGGTTAAGGGAATGAATTAATGAGGAGAAGGAAGAAAACCCGTCCTGTGCATTTTGAGGCACTACTTTTCCCTGCCGTGGGCAGGAACCACGCTGCCCCTGAAGGGCCCCTCAGCAGGCTCCACGCCTCCCATGCTCGCGGGGCAGCCACTCCGGGGTCACGCAGCCCGAGTGCCGGTATTGCCAACCTCACCAAACAAATACCTTTGAAGACACTGCTTGGTCTGCTTTTCGTAGTAACATTACTGCAAGTCAGTCATTTGACCGCTGCATAAGAGCCTTATGGGCCCTCCAGCTGCCTTCAAATAAGAGCGGTTCCACTCACTGACCGACCAGCTTTGGGACTCCTTCTAGAACTTGCACAGCTCCTTAGCCTAAGGTCACCCTCTGCCTTATCTTTAACAAAAAACAAAAAACAAAAAAATAAAAAGCAACCTTGCACATGGGAAATTAGGAAAGCAACAGCTTTTACTTATTTATTTTTAGAGGCAGGGAGAAAGAAGGGGAGAGAAACATCAACGTGCAAGAGATACATCCCTTGGTTGCCTCTCTGACGCCCCCGGCCGGGGATCTGGCCCACAACCCAGGCATGTGCCTGATCAGGAGTCGAGCCGGTGGCCTTTTAGTTTACAGGCTGGCACTTGATCCACTGAGCCACAGCAGCCAGGACAGAAAGCAACCCCTTTTAAATGACCCTTCTCAGAAAAATTCTTGTCCATAAATATGAACCCACCAACCTCGATTTTCCTAAAATCAGAAACAAATGTATCTTGTAAAAGAAACCCATAGGTTCAGTTTTTTCACTACTTTCTTGGGGAGGTAAAAAAGGACACTCAGTGCTAAATCATGAAAACAGGGAGTGGTTTGCATACCTAGCGGATTAAGAAAATGGGCGTCATTTAAGAGTCATCTATGAACCAAACCTTTATAGTAATTTTTATACGTAGTATAATATTAAAATCTCAGAGTACAACCTTCCTTACATGAGAAGACTGCTGAAAATCCACACCACCTAGCCACAGACATGGCTAATGATGAGAGCAGAAATCAAATTTGTGCCCTCCTAGGACACATCTTCAGCATACTTGGTATCCATCTGAAGAGTAAAGAGCTCCGACGGGGCAACACTGCAGCAGGGTGGAGGGCTGCCCAGATGACTCTCTTCTGAAGGCATAAACTTCATGTCATTCCTGTCCTGGACACCATGCACATACCTCCATTCCAGGGATGTCCGAGGAATTCAAGGAGGGGCTTAAGATATCGAGAACATTCTATTCACAAGACTCATGTTCTAAAGTTACGTGTTATTGACATGCAGAGCGCAGTACAGCTGCTATGTAGGCCTAATGCTGTCACGCCACCCTTCAAAACCAACAGGGAAGCTGTGTCAATAAATGTTAGATTAGAGCCACAGAAAAGAAAGGCGCAAAATGGAGCACTGAATTATAGACACAGCAGAAAAAAAAGGGAACACTGGGAAATATAAAAAAGCAGAACTCCAGTCCCGTGATTTTATTTTTAGATTTAGAGATGCTTCCAAAGGCATAACCTCTCATCTTAAGTCTTAAGCAGGAAGCCTCTAAGAGCTAAACAAGTCAACAAAGTCGTTCTTTCCATTTAGCTTAAGTGTTACGTATTATCTGAGTGTCAGACTCGCAATAGCATTTTCCTGACTGTTACAAACTAATCATCCACATGCTTCATCATTTTGGAGTCGCTGTGGTCAACCATATAAAATATAAGGAAATCCTTCCTGGGTCTTTAGGATCTTCACAGACCAGCTGAGCTGGAAACGACTCAGGAATGTTTTCAAACTAACCAGGGAGTCTTTTCACATGAACTTTCCAGAAGTTTCTTCTCTCCTGTTTGCAAACTGGTCTGACCCCTCCGAGCAAGTTATAACAGAGCCAGTAATCAGCACCTCAGATGTAGGGCTGGCATGCTGCCTTCAGACGCTAGCAACGGCTGAGCCAATTACCACACGGGCTTTACAAAGCACCTTCCTTCACTTCATTTGACCCAGTGATCTACACACACCATTCCCTCAAAGTCAGTGTCTCAGCTTTAGTTCTTGCTGAGTAAGATGACTTTTTTTTTTGCTTTTGTGCTGACCACCATTTCCACAACGTAGTAGCTGACTGGTCAGCTGAGAAGCTGACTCACGCTGGAGGAACCCACTCCTGAAAGTGTGCTAGTTTCACAGTGATGATAAAATGCACGTGCCATGTGAAAAATGCCACTAGCGCTCAATAATGTTATACAAATGTCACCTCTGACATTAAAAAAATCATGGTTTCCATGAAAGCTATACCTAGCTAAACGTGCCCCAATACTTGCTCTTTTGCCCCTATTGTACAAACTATCAACAAAAACATAAGGACTGTCATAGTCAAATATTTCCATACCCACACCCATCAGAGCTAAATTGAGTATAATCGTCTCTACAAGACACTCACTCTAAGGCAATATGAAACGTGCTGCATTAGCAATAAAAATGTTTTCTGTATTTGAGTTGTTCCTTCCTTATATTACCTTCTTTGTAGTCCAAAGTCTACTAAGTGGGAAAAACTCTTTGGTGCCTTCATTAAAAAATCATTTATTTCACTGTATTTCCAAATCAAAGCAACTCATCAGGGTCATTTTTTCAATTCAGAAAACTCAGACTTAAAATAAATGCCTAGAATTTGGCAATACGTATCAAAATGGATATAAGCTGACCCAGTTACTCTATTTCTAAGAATGGGACTTCTTTGGAAATACTAAGGCATACACGAAGTTTTGTTTATTTTGTTATTCGTAGTAGCAAAGAGCTGGAAAGGAATCTTATTTGGTCACAGTTATGCAATTAATAAAAGTAGGATACATTTATGAGGTGAAACAGTTAGCCATTTACAATATTCTTGGTAAAATATTTAGTATAGCCAAGTAGTCCTAATATAATAAGGATTATTATCCTGTTGGTTTTTTTTAAGGCAGAACAAAAAAATTCAAAGTATGAAAACAGTTTAGGGCCTTGGGAAGGAGGTGTCTAAGACATCAGAGCAGTTCTTCAGTGTTTTTCAATGTGTATATGGAAACTGAATATCCCCAATATCTAGGGTGATGCCACATCCTGGCTCGCCAGGTGAGACACACTGTACATATTAACAGTGCCCCAGTTTGGTCAATAGAATAAGTGGTCACCACACCTACGCCCGATAGTTTCTGGATCCTAAGTACCGTCACTAAGTTATTCCCTAAATCTGCAGGACCAATGGCTCCTATCACCAAATGTTGTTTCTCTCTTTCTCGGGAGTTCCCAGGGATGACAGGTGTAGGGAAAGGGGCTTCACCTCACCCCACAGTCATCAGGCTGTTCCGGGGCCTCTGTCCCTCCAGGCTCCAGGTGCTACTTTTTTCCTGAGCCCTCCCCACTGTCACTAAACCCCCCACAGGATGCCGCTGTAGCCACACCCTCTGGGCATGTGCTCACCCAGCTGTGCCATCAGTTCTGTCACCACCTGCCCCACCTGCCTTCTGCATTGTCCCACCCCAGGGCGGCTGCCAGGCCGGGACCACCCACAGGATGAAGCGGGCTGACCTGCCTCTGACCTCACACATTTCCTTCTCTCTGTGTGATAGGCAAGAAACTTCCCCTTCTGGAGTCCCTCTCCCTGGGTCAGGCGAGGGGAACCCCACAACAGAGCTGCGGGGTTCCTGCTCTGACAGAAGTCATGCAGCCTCTCTCCCAGCCTCCTCCTTCCCAAGGCCCTCCAGTCCCCGGAGCGCAGACCCGATGAGGTGGAGATGCGCACAGCGTCTCACCGAAGCTAGAATCGCTGCCCTCTGCACTTCCAGCCCTGTCTGCCAGACTGCTTTCTTATCAGTGTTGACATTGTGGGGTGGGGGCCGGCGGGGGGGGGGGGGCGCAGAGCTACTGTCACTCCCAGTAATGCAGCTCATGCAAAATATCGGCTGTAGCCAAATACTGGAACAGAAGAGAGGTACGAGAAAGAAAATCCGCCACCTAGGTCCACCCGCTGGCACAGCGAGCCTCTGTCATGGGGGCCCGACACCGTTCCTCCATAGCCACGCAGCCATGGGAAGATGGAGCAGGGTGAATAAAAATGTTAAAGGCATGACTTACGGCAGCTCACAGCTGATTCTTTCTGTTACACTTTCATGTTCCAAATTTTCTGCAATGAGCATGTATTACTTTGAAAACTGAGGGAAAACTGAAATATAAACCAATGTGCGGGTGTCTGTAATGATCAAATGATTAGAGACTGACAACTTACAGAAAAATTAAAAAGAGATACTGCAACCCACTATAATTTGAGTTATACTGCTGTAAGTCACTTATGTTTTTAGCAACGCTATTTCAGTTGTACTTAGGCAAGACTATAAAAGTGTAAAAGTCTAGAGATAATTACAGTGAAAGGGCTGAGATATTTTTAAACAATATTCTTCCCTTTTAAACCTCAGAATAAGAGGAAATTATTCTGGGAGACAAGTGATTGCATGTTTAGACTCACGAAAAGCTTAGACATTAAAGACAAAAACAATCAGAAGGCACAGAAAATTGTGTAGACCCTTCACTTTGAAAACAGGATAGACAATAATCTCCTTGGAGGAGAAGATAAACAACTGAAATTCGGCTTAAAAATAACTTGAGAGGTTCCCCCCCAAACAGCCCCGGATTTCCCCTGAAGTCAGCGTGAGCGCCTCTCCCCGGGCTCCCAGGCCGAGGGAAATGCTGGGTCGCCTCTGTGTTCTCCGTCTTCCTTCGCTTCCAGATGTTTCTCCAAAGTTCGCTCCTGGGAAATAACACAGATACTGGACACCAAACTGCCCTTTAGCTTACTGCGTCGCCTCTGGCCACTTTCCCCTCTGCTACCCAATCAGCTGAAAGGAGACACCAATACTATTACCCTGGTCAATTTCTTCCATGGCTTCTCGCTGCCCAAAGAAAGCGCCAGCTCCTGAGGCTGGGACTCTAGACCACGGCGGGTCGCGGGAGCTGGGTAGCACGGTTGCCCCTGTCACCCCCTCAGCATCTCACACAGTCCCTGATGGCCGGTTTCAAGTGCAGCCCTGGACCAGCAGCATCACTGTCACTGGGGAGCTTGCAGACATGCAAATGCTGGCGTCCTACCACACACCTTCTAGGACAGAAACTCTAGCACCGGGGCCGAGCGGGTGACTGACACACTGAAATTGAAAGCCACTCTCCACAGAAACCTTCAAATCCACCCAACCCCACGTCCCCATCCCCAGGTCATAGGCGGTACCTCCTTCAGCTGCCCCTCTGTTCCCAGGCCAGCTTCCTGCCCCCGTCTCTCTAAATCCTACCCACCTTCCCCGCACTGACCGACCGAGCCGTTCTTTCATTCTGATGCGTTCCTGTCATGTTCGGAACGGCAGCAGGACTTCGTCTCTGTACCACGCCCTCAACCCCGTTGGTAGGACAAGAGCAAAGAAGGTGACAAGGCCTCAGACCTCTAGGACAGGGGTTACAGATTTCATAAAAGGTGCCAACCTGAAGCAAAGAGTTGTGACAGCCAGGAACCATGTGTTAAGAATGATTCTGAGGCTACACCGAGGCAGGAAAACGGCATCTCAGTCAGCAGTGTCCCTGGGAGAGTCGGGGAGAGCGAGCGCATACGGACCACCACCGTCGCTTATCTGCACTAGGGTTTTAACCCGGCTGTCATGGGGGAGCGGGCTATCCCAGGCCCAGGAACAAGAGACTCCAGGGAGCTGACTGTGTGACCATCACTTTACTGCTGTGAGCCCCTGGCTGGCAGTTCTGTCCCCGGCATGGCTGAGAGAGCCGCCCAGGTCATGGCAGGTCACAGTATGTTAGTGCCGAGCTTAGAGTTGCAGCACACTGTGCACGCAACGCATATCTAACTTTCTCCGTTTCTCCATAATTCCAGTTACACTATACCAGGTGGTGGGAGAAACAAAAATGACCATTTCCTGTCATGTGACAGACTACACCCAACTCTCCCTCAAAGTTTAAAAAATTCACAAAAAACAGATACATCTAAGCCAAGCTCAGAGGATATGAAATATGGAAATATGGATCCACCTATTTCAAATTCTTCTGCTCCTTGCAGTGCGAATAGTAACAGGCATTTCTAACAGGATCTTCTGTGTTACAAAACTATGCGGATTCCACCCCACTTATCCCCTAAGTTGCATGCCGTTTAAAGACAGGAAGCAGGACTTATTTCGGCCTCTCGTTATCTAATGCAGTGCTGTGCATAGATTATGGTGAAATCTATAACCACACACTAGATAAACCTGCAAACTCCATTTCTAGTTGTAGAGCTTCCATTTCTCTAGATACCTCCCCACCTATAGGAAACAGAATCTCGTTTAGAAGATGATAACAGACTATTTAAAACACAACATTTATGGTGCAATAAGGGCCCCAATGCACACAGTGCGGCAAAAGTAGGCTTATGGTTGTTCATGTAGAAAATAATACAATAATTAATAATACAAGAATAAACTGTGTTTTGTGTACTCTCAACGGTAAACCTACTTTCGCCCTGCCCTGCATAACTTCATGTGTGTTACTCAAAGTAATAAAAAGCAGTATACACGCGAATTACTCCACACTCATATAACTATTTTGAGAATCAAAATGTCCCTGCCGGAGGTAGAGTGAAGACACAGCTGGAAACAACAAGCACGTGAATCACCCTTCGAGGCCATTAGTGTGATTCATAGGTTTGCCTGACAGGAAAGCCACATCTCCAAGCCTCGGGTTCAACTCGGGGCCAAGTATGAAAGGCACACCCTAGCCAGACGATTGTATCCAGCCACACGGACCTTCATTCAACTGGCAAAGCTAGAAACCCCAATTTCCTCATGGTAAACAGACAGAGACATGTAAGATTGAAACTCAAATCTGGCACGTCCATCTTAAAACAGTTTACCATTAATATGCACTTAAGTCTAAAAGAAGAAAACTGACCGTGGCCACAGCCTGAGGGGGAGAAAGCAAGCTCTCCCCCAGCAGGGGACCTACCCTGGAGCGTTTACCATGTCCAGGCAAAAGTCCCCAAAACTCTGAGCAGGCTCAGAATGAGCCACATTCTGTCATCGGAGCCTCACTACCGGGAAGAGGGCTGGCTGTGCCCTGCGGGAAGTCCCAGGGCAGAGCTCCTGGCGCCCACCCGGGCCAGAGGCAGCCACTTCGTATCCAAACTGCCCCCCACAGCGGCAGCAGAGCCCCCGGGTGACTTTGGTTTAAGAAAAAATAGAAAATAAAAAACCAAAAGGGTCTGGAGACCTTCCCTTTCACACATTTATCAAAGGTACTAAAACCATGCCTCTCAGCCTCTTAGCCCGCTCGCTGTCTGTGGAGGCACCAGAGGTGGTCTCAAGGGAGAAACACGCTCCCCACTGAGCCAGAGCAGCCATGAAGCCGTTTCCGTGGCACCTGCTCAAGGACAGCGTTCTCCTCCGCAGGCTGTCGCTGTTCCGCTCTGGCAGGTCTGCAGCAGGGAGAGGCATCAGTCCGAGAGCTGTGACACAGAGACTCAGAATTTAGAAGTAGCTCTATTTTATAGTATCAAAAGTCTTAAAAATGATCAAGAGAGAATTCTACTACTTGGTTAACTGCAGAAGCACACGTTTGAGTGCCTGGATCCAGGTCTGAGCTTCGGTGCCCACATGCTCAACATACTCCAGCTTCCTGTGCCTCCATTTCCTAGCGTATAAAATGATGTTATACTGAGGATCAAGTACCTTCGTACACGGTACATCGCAGGACAATACCGGGCACACAGTGAGCCCTCTGACAACGTTAGCAAGATCAGCGTCCTCACTGGCCACTATCCAGGCGTGCTGCAGCGGCACGTTTCACGCTGTGATAACCCTAAGCAGGAGGAACTAGAAGGCCCATGCTCCAGAGGTGGAAACCAAGGCTCAGTGGGAGTTACTTAGTTCTTGTAACAGAGTGAGCACCCAAGCCAGAAGGCAAACCCAGGCCTGCCTCACCGCAAAGCCTGTGATCTCCCCTATTCCTACTCTGTCTTCCAGGTGAACTAGAGAGAGAGAAGCCCAGGGTGCTGAGAAACCACCCTTCTCCACCTGACCAGGCCGTGGTACGATACGCCGATTCAGCACACACGGGAGGCAGGGTGAGACTGCAACCCTTGACGCAGCTCCGAGAAAGGGTCACAACCATTCCTGGCCCTGAGGCCACCCCGGAAACAGCAGGCGCTGCTTTCCTCCAGGAACCGCCTGCCTGTGCACAGCTCGGTCCTGGCAGAGAGGCCACCACCACCAGCCGGAGATGGTCAAGTGGCAAATGTCAGGGACCTCCCCTCCCTTAAAGCTGCTTTCCTTCCTCCGGGCTCGGGACCGGCCAGGAGGAGGCACGTAAGCTTTACGCCTGGATTCCACTAGTGAGGGCATGAAGAGCAGTTAAGGGCTGTTGTGGGAGCACAAAAAATAATTTCCTTCCTACCATTCTAAGTTCCTCTGGCTGGGCCAATAATCAAGTTTACAGGAGAGAGAATAACAGGAGAAAATGTCCAAGATGTATTACAGATGGATGCCTGGGGGTCCCAAAAGAATATGAGTCCCAAGGGCAGTGGGCAGTTGAGGGTCATCTGCCATTCTGAATAAAAGCGAAGGGGGTGGGGGCCAAGGTCTGGGATTTCAGAGGAAAATGGACAATTCACAGGTAGCTGGAGAAAGAGCGAACACGTGGTAACAAATTCTTGCTGGGCCAATCCCGAAACAACAGGCACAGAGGGGAGGCTAGGGAAGCAGGTTGACAGATTTCTCCTAGTCTACCACGTTTAGTTTACACTTGGATGCTAAGGTGATTTCCCTTTAAATTCCTTTAAGCAGGAAAGGGGGACAGGTCAAAGGTCCTTTCTGAGTCCTTTGTTTCTTAATAATCGGCTTAAAATCAGTATCTCCAAAGACATATTTGGAGGTAGCAAAACTTGGCCCCGTCCCATCATGAAGGAGCAGTGAGCGATGGTGAAGGAGTAGCATGAAGTAGCTATAGAGCAAAAGCCATATATACGTCAGCTCAGAGTCCTGCTGGGACTTGGTAAATTCCAAAACATTCCTTTTATCTCTGCCTCCCCAGGCAAGCCCAAGAGGAAAAAAATAAAACACACACAGTGGCTGCGTAAGAGCACTAGTGTTATGCACTGTTGCTCAACGCACAAGCAGCAAGCTCTCTCTGACTCCCCGTGGCCACCGTCCTACACAATGAAGCCACAGGACATGAAGAAGCTAACTGAGCATTAAAACTTAAGGGAAAAAAAAAATCATGTTATAGAATGGAGAAAATGTAAAGGAGAGATTTTTTAAAATTTTATCTCAGAATCACTCTTAAACCCTACAGACACAAGCCCAGGTCATACTCTCCAGATACACACTCTTTATACACAAACCAAACCTGTCAAACAACATCAGATACGGGCAGAAACAAATTCTGCCGTGAAGATTCCACTGAGAATGAGGGTTAATACTTAGATAGCCTGGGGATCTTAGATCTCAACCGGACAACCCAGGACCCATGGAGGCAGGTTAAGAAAGAAGCTAGCAAAATTCCCTGGCAAGTGGAATGGAGAAACTGAGGCACAGAGCTGAAAAAACTGGCTAAGCAACTTACAGCCAGATATCTGAGGAGGGGGGGTGCCTAGCTACAGGGAAAACTGGTACCAGGCCTCGCCCCCAGGGTGGCCTCCCCACCCCAGCCCCGGCAGGGCCAATCAGCAGAGACCAGGACCCTGAAAGGGTGCACCTAGAAAAGCTGGTGACTACTCTGTTGAGATCCCTGCCTCAAGCCCTCCCCTAAACTCCCAGCCTCTAAAACCCTCCAGATGAAGGACCCAATGCACAAACTCTCCCTGCAGGGAGCGCGCCCACACCTTTCCCTTGCCTCTCCGGCCTGCGTCCGCGACGCCCTAAGGGTCCCCATGAGACTTGCAACCAGGGGAGCAGTGGGCAGCAGCAGCTCATACCAGGCTAACCCCCTGAACCTGTCCCCAAGGCCCCTTTTCTCTGACTTCTCAGTGAGCCCAAGCAGCACCCCCAGGCTCTCCCCTACTGCTTCTTCTATCCTAAGCCCTTCCTTGTTTCACTGCTCTCCACGTAATAAATGTCCTCTCTCAAAATCGCCTGGACTCGTACTGTGAAATCTTTCCTGCACACAGTCAAGAACCCCACACACTCCCGGCTGGCCTGAGGCAGGCTCGCTCCAGGCCTGGTCCCCTTTCCAGTAACAAAATGACTCAGACATGGCGAACAAAGGTAACCTGACATCAACCTGGTCTGACCAGGGTCAAATATGGGAAGTGCATATGTACTGAGATGACGACGACACTCCGTCCTTATCCGGGGCTGGGTGTGCCAGACGCTGTCCTGAGTGCCTCCCGCACATCCACACACTCCATTCCCCCACCAACCCTGAGAGGGTTCCCGGGCCCGTTTCACAGCTGAGGAGCGGGGGCACCGGGGGAGGCGCCCCCCGCAGTCACACGGCTGGAGTGGCGGGACCGGGTGCGAACCACCCTGGCAGTCGGGCTCCGAGTCTGTGCTCCTAGCGACGCCTGCCACTGCACAAACGGCTTCAGGATGCATCTCGGGCCATGCTCCACAGCTGACGCAGAACTGCATGACTAAGAAATGGCCCTGTAAAGGGGCTTCCAGCCACTCCAAAGGGGGCCTCCGTTCCAGAGCAGCCCGGGTTCTTACTGTGTGGACTCACACTCTGCAGACCAGAGGTTGGGAGCCAAGCGCCCCCTCCTTTGAGTACCCCACAGGGATGTTTAAGGCTGTACTTACGACGTCACAGCAACCCTGGAAACCACACACTCGAAAACATGACAGGGTCAGCATATGTCATCGCTCAGGAATGTAACATTCAAGCCCACATATGGATTTGAGTTGATTTCTAATACAAACTTTGAAACCTAATGCTGCTTCCCAAGCTGTCACTGGGCAGCTGGAATTTTAAAACACGGAGCCCTGCACCACCCCCTTTATTATCCTGGGGAGCGTTCCAAGGGGTGTTTATGTTAGCCAGCCCCAAAGCCACTTTCCGCTCCATAAATCTAACCCCTCTTCCCAGCAGTATACGGGCCACAGCAACATTCAAACTTGGGTGGAATTACTCCAAAGCTTCGTAAGCTGCTTAGCAGAAAAAACACGATAATGTCTTAGACATACACATGACCGTTCAGGAAAGTCAGGTCATACACACCCACAATAAGTAAGCATGCTTTTGGAAGGGAAATGCTGTTTTAATTATTTCCAAAGAGGGCTGTCTTGACAACGTACTTCAAACAATTTCCACCGACCAAAAGAGAAGACTATAGTCAAACGCAAAAGACATATATTCAGATATGTCGTTCATCAAATGTTCTTTTTACCACTTGACTCCAGAATGTAGGAGTTCTGTCAAAAATCTCTCCTAGTAAATTCCGGAAGTTCCACCTCACTGCCAGCATGTACTGCTTTTGGAATTCTAATCAGGTCCCCCCACCCAGTGACTCAAACTGCACTCTGAAGAGATAGAGGACAGCTGCACGCGTCCACCACGCCAAGAATAGCTTTCAGGAAACCGAGGCCCAGTCGGGAAGCTGCATTTACAACCCTTCACATGAGAGAACACCGAGGGAAGCTCCTCAGAGACATGCCAACGCCTGTGGGAGCTTTTTACACAGTAGTCCCCAAAACACGTATTTTCTCCCGGAAGTAAACAAGTGAAATGATTTCGCGAACCTTTACACCCTAACTTTTTAAACTCTGTGTTTATTCGGAATTCTCTGGATGAGCAGCGCCAGCCATTGCCTTGTTGCTGAACATTATCTGCCCAGAGAACATTCTCAGAGCCACTACAGCTCACTCATCGTGAGGCACAGGCCACGTGGTCTGGGGCTGAACCAGAACGAGAAGTCATTCCAAGCCTCTGCTCACTTTTCTTTCACTCTTGATTCCTCACTCAGCTATCCCACCCTGCTCCGAACCTCCTGTCTGCTGTGCGCAGAAATGGGATGGGGACAGAGTAGGCCTAAAAAAAACACAGACCCTGACATTTGGAAGGTGTCACCGGACAGAGACACCGCTGCCAGGTGGAAAGACTGAAAGAATCCAGGGAGAGAGGGAGTCAGAGTCCAGGGCTGTCCTCCAGAGAGGGCGCCGACATTCCTACCAACTGGAAGGAAAGAGGGGGCCCCCTCGGCTCCAAAGGGGACAGGGCGGTGCGGGCGGGCGGGGAGCAGAAGCAGGGGAAATGCCCCAGGGGGGCCACAAGCGGCCTTGAAGTAAACCACTCATCCAGCTGCATGAATGGAGGACAGTGATGGAGAGAATCATGGAAAAACACCACCTAGTTACTCAGAATATAATTCCGCCCATGCCCACTATTTATACTAGAATGGAATATAAAGAAAATGCGATTCTATCTCAGCTCCAGCAAGGAGAAGGTTAACACTGAGTACACACTATGCTCGTGCCAGGTCTTTGCATATATTATTTCATTTAATCCTCACAATCATACTTGAACACATACCGTCTTCACGGCTATTAAGGGCGGCTGAAGTGTGTCCGGAAAAATTCATCTCTGTCTTAGCTCCCAGGACCTCAGGATGTGACCATATTTGGAGACAGGATCTTTAAAGAGGAGATTAAGTTAAAATGAGGTCATTAGGGTGGGCCCTAATCCAACATGACTGGTGTCCTTGTAAAAAGAGAGATCAGGACAGAGATACAGGCAGAGGACAACCGTGTGGGGTCAGGGAGAGGGCTGCCATCTACAAGGCAAAAAGCGCGGCCTCGGAGGAAACTGCTGACACCTCGATCTTGAACTTCCAGTCTCCAGCACTGTGAGGAAATAAATCCTGCTCTTTCAGCCACCCCTTGTGCTACTTTGCAACAGCAGCCCCAGCAAACTAGTACACCCTCTACAGAGAACAAGACACTGTGGCTCACCCTCTACAGAGAACAAGACACTGTGGCTCAGAGAGGCTAAGTAACTCCATCAAGGCCACTTAGCAACTATGTAGCAGAGGTGGAATGTGAATATACATCAAAATACAATCTTTCCAAATTGAGCACTTAGCCTGACACAAAGTAAGTGCTCAATAAATAGCAGCTACTCTTTAATTACTGCACATGATTATCTGCTGAATGTAGGACATGGAGACAAAGTCATAATACAAGGTGATAGAACTGTAATTCCTAAGTGCTTTGTAGACAAATACTGCTGTACCAGTGATTCTATGGATTGAAGTTCAAAATTGATGTAGAACCCTGGCCAGTGGCTCGGCTGGTTAGAATGTCATTCCATACACCAAAAGGTTGCAGGTTCGATCCCTGGTCAGGGGGCACACAGGAAGTAACCAATTGATGTTTCTCTCTTTAAAATCAATAAACATATCCTCGGGGGAGGATTTTAAAAAACTGAGGTAGATGCCCCAATTACATGGTTAATGGGACAGTAGAGATGAGACCTGATAATGACCTGACCTAAGGAAGCCGGAACAAGGATAGAGGAAAGGTGGGTGTATAAAGGCACATTCCATCTCTAGGTGAGCTAAGGTGACAACTTTATGGTACCTTTTCCCCTGCTGTCCTCAGGCCCTCCCGTATTACCTGCAGCAAGTGCAAGAAAGCAGGATGACTTTTCAATACTCCACATTTGAAGCAAAGGTGGTGGCGGTCACTTCAGGCCCCTCTCTTTTTCCTCCCCCAACACATTTCTTAATTCCAGCCACTGGTTTTTAAAGAAGAGCAGCAAAGAAAGCATCCTAGGGTTTCTTGCCTGAAATCATCAGGACATGAGACATTTAGCCAAGAGGGGAAAAAATAGCACAGATCCTCGATTTTCAAACAATTAGAAGACAATAAATATGTGACATAAAAGGTATCCTAAATATAATTTAATCTTTGACAATGCAAGAGGATTTTGTAGGTCCTCAGGGTACTCATTATAAGTATTAATCATCACAGTAGAAAGAACCTGTTAACATAGTGGATGGCAGAATGTCAGCTATTAGGGAATTTACTACATAAAGAAAGGCACCGTGGCACATATGTGAAATAAGGTCCTGATGCACGGTTTCCTTTCCATGTAATATGACTAACAGGGACATATACGAACCTACATGCCTATAAAATTCAGACATACTTATTTTCTAATTAGAGGTTTACCTTAACTTTGACATCATGGGCCATAATGGATAACTTTCATTTTTCCTTTCTTCCTCAAGAAGACTTACTGAGAAGTAATTTCCCTCAAGACCAGAACACCTATACATGGTGAGAAAATACATCACCATGGAGACAGATCAGTAGTACCTGAATTCCCATCCAGCTCCTGAGGATGACTGTACCACTGCGGCACAATGTAGTTCCCTCATGTTTAAGTTCTTAAGTATTTAAATGAACTTTCAAAAACGTAAGAGTTTTGACATTAAATACTTTCAGTTTCTATAGTTTACTTAAATCCATTATGACTTAAAAAAATTTTTTTATTAAATGGAAAACTTAGCAGAGATTTTCAGAATGAACAATTTTTGAGAATATGCTGAGAAAATGTTAGTAAGTAAAATTCATTAAATTCAAGGACTGAATGACTTTTCCTTAACTAGGGAGACTGCTGTGAAAGGAATGAGTTGGCAACTAAATCACTAATAAGTCTTTAAATTGACTTTACTGGTAGAGTCTTTGGGATTATTTGGCAAAAAATGTACAATGTTTCCACACGCGCAGGACTCCGGGTATAGTCTTATCAGGAAGGGCTCTTACCATGTAATAAGGCAAAGTAAGTGTTGCTGGGCTCAGCCCGACTCATTCCACGTGAAACCAGGCCGCAGCCATAGGGGATGGGGGTGGGGCACAGGAGAGAGGGCTTTGAGGGGGGGAAATGCAAGCAGGAAGAGAATGCTTCAGGAAAGCAAGTCCTCCAAAACTATGACCCTTTCTAGGGTAGGAGTCATAGCCTATTCTTCCCTGAATATTCAGCAGCTGGGATGCTGGGCAGCCAATTATAGATGTTTATTCAGCATCTGACATGTGCTCTAAATCAATTACATATGTGAAAATAATCCTGCCATAGATTATTAAGAAGGGATAATCCATTAATTACAATTTTCATGTCTTAAGACATTTTGGAGAAGAAAAGGTGTTCCTCAATATATATTCATCTAGAATGTCTTTCATGATTCTGTAATCACTTCTCTTTGCTCCCTTCCTAAGTAAAGGGCTCTAATTCATCCCCCTTGATCATTCAAATATGGTATTCCCGGGTCCTCCACCCACATCAGAATTGTTTTCAAGTCTGCAATTGACACTGTGGAAAGGTCTCCTGCTGAGCAAAGTCGCAGGTGAGCAGAATAAAATCATAAAGTTTTTTTCTCTTATTTTCAACAAGATTCTCAACGACTTCTTAACACACTGTCTCCTTGTATAGGAGCCATTTTTTTAAGGTACTTGTAGAGACAGATTTCATTCACTTCACAATGTTTTTCAAAATGCGGACAACAGATTTGCACAGAGTATCTGCATAATTCTTTCCAAATGGGTTTTTTACATAAGGAGGGGAGGGACCCTGCCACTCACACACGATACAGCTTCGCCTACATTTTGCGCTCCGCCAACTTTGACTACAATAAGTTAAATTAATGTTTCCCAATATTTACCTTTGAGAAGTTCAAGAGTATTTGAGAAGGGAGCTCCTGGTTAAATAAAGTTAGAAATCGGCTTATTTGCAGAAAGCTGAACAGGTTTCTTTGGTGTCTTACTTCCCTTAATATAATCACAGGTACAGTGTATCTTCCAGACAGGACAGGACATGTCATGAGGAACAGAAAGGTTCTGACTTCACACACTACTCTGATGGAGCTTCTTTCTGTCGGCACCAGCATCTTCCAGAAAACACACTGGGAATGGTTGGATTAAATCCTATCTTGTGTTTGGCTTCTGAAGACTTAACAATGAACACACCCCAGACTCTGCAGCCTGTCAAGAGTGAAAATGGACGTGGCACGTTGAGATCACACATGCACACGCCTACCCCTGTTCTGATGTGAATTTTAATTATGATATGGAGACACTTGGCATGGTTTACACAAACTTCATTCAAAAACTAGCTGCTAAATCGATGTTGAATTACCCCTGTGCCATGATGAACTATGGCTAATAATTTAAACAGTAAAAACCTGTATTCGCTACTCCCCTAAAATGTAAATGACATGACATCACAGTTATTCCACAGTCTACTTTAAGGATTAACTTGGAGTCCATACACATTGACAGGGGTTATGAACTGACTTTAGTGACTCCCAGAGGCCTAAAATTATAATCTGTACACTTTTGTGGAAAGGCAGCTCTTGTCTTTATTTGAGAGACATAGGGTTCCATGGCCCAAAATACATTTTTTAAATCTTTCTGATGAACCAGCAGTCTTCCGACAACTCACTTTCATTTTCCTGCACCCATACCAGGCTACCTTCCATCTGTGTTCGACCCAGTGCTCCTAGCACATGAAGGGCTGCCCAGAAAGTATCCGGCCATGTGCTATGAGAAAGAGACACGTTTACTAAGAACACAGGATACAAGAAACATTGTACACAGGACAATAACGCCTCAGTCCCCTTCAGAGGAGGCACCTTAGGACCTCACCCTGTTCTCCCAGTGTCTCTTCCACTGTTCAAAACACTCCGTGAAATCCTTTGTTGGAATCACCATCAGCTGCCCCCTTGTATTTTCCTGAATCTCATCGACAGTCTGAAATCTCTTCCCTTTCAAAAGTGATTTTACTTTTGGGAAAAGCCAGAAGTCACAGGGCGCCAAATCTGGGCTGCAGGAGAGCTGAGTCACCTGGGTGATTTGATGTTCGCCAAAAAACTCTGCACGAGACGTGATGCATGAGCGGACACGTAGTTGTGATGAAGCTGCCAATCACCAGCTGCCCATATCTGCGGCCATTTTCATCATATTGCAGCTCTCAGCCAACAAAGAGCATTGAGGTCGTTTTCCTTATTAATTGTTTGGCCTGGAGGGGCGTACTCACGATGGACAACACCTTCCCAATCAAAAACACAGTTAACATGGTCTTGATCTTGCTGCGGCCAGGCAGCTCAGGTGGTTCGAGTGTCATTCTGATATGCCCTGGTTGTGGGTTCAATCCCCAGGCAGGGCACATACAAGAATAGGCCAGTAAGTGCATAAGTAAGCAGAACAGCAAATTGGGGTGGGGGGGTGAGAAGGTGGGGAGTGGATGTGTGTGTCTCACCCCCCCTATCCACTTTCCTCTCTCTCTCACAAATCAATTTTTTAAAAAGTTTTTAAGGAAAAGATGCTGCTGCTGCTACTGCGGAGAATGACTGAAGTGAGTGGATACTCATCTAATTCAGCTCAGCTTTCTTCCTTCTTCTGTCCCACTAACAACTTCTTAAAATCATCTTAAAACTGTCTTAGCACCAATCAGCGCAAAATCTTAAGGGCCCAGTACTAAGCAATGGATAGATTTCTCAAGTCACAGGGTTTGCCTTTATTTGGTTCCAGAATTCCATGCAATTACCTTTTATCATGGGTACTCTTAAAAGCCAGATGTAACAGCTAACTCCCCAACAAAAAGCACACCTTCCATTCGTGAGAGACGGCTGCTTCTCCCATGGAGAGTAAGGGGAATACATTCAAATATCAAGTTTTCAACCAGGGAGCAACCACTAGCAATTTTTCAGGCTCATGTGGTTTGAATTGAGTGGCGTTGCCACACCCACCTAGAAAAGTACGAAAGAAGCCACATCCAAATACAAAACACGCAGAACTCCGTTGCGGTCAGTGAAGAAATGACTACTAAGGGTTGCCAGGGGAGGCCCTAGAGATGATTTAAATCATTTTAAACAAATGCAACACCAGGAAACTATAAAGAGGGTAACCTTAACTTACCACACTGCCTCTCAGAAACTGTTATCCATAAGCAGCTCTTTTCCAGTTGTCGTTTGGGGGTCCCTAACATCACACCCAGCCTTTGTTTCCAATCCACAGAATTTCTTCAACCCTGGCAAGCAAGCAGCCTCCCAGGAACCCCCATCTCTCAGCTACTGGGAAACCCACCCCCCACCCACAGGGCAGCAGGGTTTTCCTATCACCCCCAGAAGAGACCAGTCCAGCCGGGACATTGGGAAACCAGCCACAAAGAAGAAAATCTTTTCTTCACCTAGTTCTGTACCAGCAGCCAATTAACTGGCCCTGAAATAACAAGTCAAGAAATTAATGTCTTTCTCTCTTTTTTTTGTCAGTTATTTACCAAGAAAAGGCCAGGACAGGGAACTTCCAGGGGAGAATTTGGGGAAATAAGGAAGTCTCAGAAGGAACCCAGTCTGAAAGAATGAATATAAATGAATCAGGAAGGGAAGGAGGGACAGTGTTCAAAAGGAGAAATGGGAGGGGCCAAAATGAGAAAAGGCTGAGGTCAGTGACAAAGGTCAACAGAGCAAGTCCCTGCGAAGGCAAGCATGGGCCTGAGGGACAGACAGACAAACCCTTTATGTTGAAGGACTATCCCAAGCCCCATGGGAGTTGGATTCAACCCCCAGTCCTACCAAGTGGAGACCCGGTGAATCCGGACAAACTACTGAAGCTCCCGAGCTCCCCGGAGAATCATCTACAGAGTTCCTGTGCTAACTGGACAGGTCTTGAGACCTGACTACCTTAGCTCCTGGAGATCCAGTAATACTCTAGGGAGCTAAGCACGTAACGAAGCTTTTTGTAAACGGTCAGCCTCTGCAAATGGAGGTATTATTATTATCCTCCCAAGCTGCGGGGGCGGAGGAGGGAGGACCTTAAACACTGGGCAGCGAGATACAAGGCCACCACGGAGACGGCTGGTCAGCTGGACCCAAGCTGGCAACAGAGGAGCCGCAGGGGGCAACTGAGCACCTGCAACACGGCCTGTCTCAGTGGGTACATACTGTAAACAGGAAATGCACGCTGGCTTCCAAAGAGTCTGTCGGGGGGAAAAACACTGCAAAATATCTCATGAATAATTTTATACTGATTATAATTTTTAAGGTGAAATAATATTTTTATATACTGAAATAAAATATATTACCAAAATTAATTTCACCTGTTTCTTCCTACGTTGCTAATGCGGTTACTAGACATTTTCAAATCACACGCACATGTGGTTTACATTAGATCGTCGGTGGATAGGAATGAGCTACACTTTGAATCACAGATTTGTTCTGCCAGTTACCTCCTTGGGGCAAGTTAAACTTCAGTTTCTATATGAGTAAAACAGAGATAACAGCTCTTAAATGAGATTATACAGAGCTCTTAACACAAGAAAGTAATAGTAACTGGAAGCTTAACAAATGATTAGTATTCATTCATTCAGCAAATATCTAAGTACCTACCATGTGCTAGCCACTGTAAGACAAAAACCCCGTTTCCAAAAAGCTTAGGTTCTGAGAAAAACAGACAATTAACATAGACACATGAAAATAGAGAAGGCACTGAGTAATAAGGGATCGGGTGTATGTAACAGGCAGGCAAGGGGGAGAAAGAGTGGGGAAGGGGCGTGCCCTGAAACGCTGTGGTCAGAAAGGCCTCGCTGCGGAAGGCGCGGGAGCACGTTACACACCGTCAGCATCGGAGAGGATGAGCCCAAGGGTACAGGGTTTCTTTTTGGGGTGATGAAAATATTCTAATTGGCTGCACATATCTGTGAGCATACTTAAAACTCATTGAATTAAACTCTTTCAATGGCTGAATTGTATGGTGGGTGAATTATATTTCAATGAAGCTGTTTAAAAATTACCAAAGAATAGTATCAGCCAAAGCTTTATTCACGTGTAACTGCACCACATTCTTTCCAAGACGAGATGAAAAAAGTGCCTTTCCATAAAAAAGAAAAATGATTATAAAAATTAAAGGAAGCTATGGCCCGCAGGCTAGGTTCCCCCTTGTTTTGTGTCTGCCCTTCCATCAGCCTGCCCTTCCATCAGCCTGCCCTTCCATCAGCCTGCCCTTCTGCTTCCAGGCCCTGAAAGGTGGCAATCTTGGGAAAACCCCTTTTATGTCACAGGTTACAGATATCTGGACAAGGACAGGCACCAGGTCCAAGGGCAGCCAAAAGACGGGCTGGCCTGTTACCTCCCAAGAGCTGGACCAGACAGACTCCCAATAAACAAAGGGCAGGGCATAGGATACAGATTTTTTCCTCCTTTCTTCTTCCTCTTTCTTTTCTCCTAGGCAATGCAGTATAATGGCTAGGCCATCTTACAACCATTGAGGAAAAGGCCAAGAAATTTGATAGAATCCCCAGCCTTGACAACCAGCCAGCAACCACCTCCTATGTGACTTGTTATATGAGAAAAAAATCACCAACTTGATCAAGGTCTGTCAACTGGCTTTTCTGTTACATGTGGACAGTTGTTACGGGTGCCTTGCTCCTCGAGACGGAAGTGGGATAAATACTTCAATAGAAACCAAGAACGACATACACAGAGAACAGCCAGAAGCTGACTCACGGCGTACTGACTGCATACACAGCCGCGCCCTCCCACGCACACCCTGCCTTCTTTAGGGATGGCACAGTTTCTAAAAGGGACAAATAGAAAAGTGTCACCTACACAATACAAGGTCAAGAGATGCTGGAAAGAGTAGTATCTATTTACTGTCTTTCTAAGAGCAAAAGTAAAGCTATTCCCTAAAAAACTTAATCAGCACCTTGCCAAAAGAAAGGCCAATGATAGTGTTTTCAAAAAGAGTCCTCTCTTTTTTCTTGATAACATGGTACTGATGTTCCTATAGCTTGGGTCCCTTCCTGTTCACAAACAGTCAAATGGAATGGAACGCCTTGCAATAATTTTCTAGGAGAAATTAAATGGGACGTGATGCAATGAACACAGAATGTCCAGACTGAGTTTATCGCAAGAATAGGTTATGTAAGAAAAATCTAATAAGGAAAAATATGACATTGTGTTCTTCTTAAAAATAACAAGTACTTCTAACATCACAGCTTTGGTTTTGCTTAAATAATGTTTGCTTGTATTTTATCATTACTGCTTGGGAATTTTTCTAAAGCTATCATTTTGAAAGGATTTTAATATTCCTTCAAGCACCGTGCTATATTATAAATCTCATTTTAAAAGTGTACATCTTAAAAAACCACTATTTCTAATTGACTTTTTCCTGTTATTTTTCTTTATGTGAAACAAATTAAACATGAACACTCTATCTCCATGCATGTGTAACTGAAAATTCACTCCTAATTTTTCTTTATACAGAGACAGACAAAAAAAAAAATCTATAAACCACTCTCAGCATATTGAACACAACCCATCATTAAGGACGGACAACAGAAAGGCGACCGAAAGAAAGAAACTGACTCTTTCCACCTGGAGGCAGTCTGGGGCCTCAGGAAGGCCTGAGTGCAATCCCAGCTGCGCCCTCGCTCCTCCGGGGCCTGCTCCCCACGCTCTGAAGATTCTGTCAACTCAGCTGCAGCCAAAACAACTTGGTAAGCAGACCCAAGCCACTTGCACTTCCTGGGCATTATGATTTGGACTATGTTCATCAGATACGAAGTACTCGACAGGGATGTACAAGAGGAGCCAGGGCAGCGACGACACGTGGTGCGAAGTTCCACAAGGCCCAGTCTGCCTGACATCAGTGGCCGGGGACAGGGCAGGAAGCAAAGGCACTGGATTCTTACTCGCTTCTTTACTGGTGGCACCCAAGGTTTTGAGACTGGAAGCACTTCCAACTTCCAACATCCCAGGAGCCAGATGGGCACTTGCGCAGCAAGTACGCGCCAAGGCAGGCAGCGCTGTCGGAGCAGGGACTAAACCCAGACCCTGCCCTTGAGGGGCTGAGAGTCTCCTGGCATCCGGAGCGTGAGCCAGGCGGGGGACATCTAAAGCTTTTAGGAAGGTTTGCTTTTATTAAAACCCAGCAGAAGATGAACGGAAGCCCCAACCTCCAAAATAATGTCACATCATCTTTGCTCAAGTCATTAACTTCTGTACGTCAACTTCAAATGAAGCATCAAAAGAAAAGACTCACTCATGCGAATGATTAAATAAATGGTTGAATCTCAACATGTCCTCTCTCTCATCCAGATCTCAATTTTCAACACCCATGAATATGACGTGAGCATCAAGAAAATAATCTCCAAAGGAAAATAAGTATTTCCTCCTTTACTGGTTCATTAAGATTACAAATAGATAAGAAAAATGGTTTCCACGCAAACTCAACACCACCATCACCTTCATGGAAGCAACGGGCAGGACAGAGCCAGTGCCTGAGCAGCGGCTGGGGCCTGTGTGCCATCTGCGCAGTAAGAAAGCTGGGCGCTCCTTCCACCTCCCCGGCGGCGCCAGAAGGCGGGGCCTCCGACTCCAGCAGTCTCTGCGGAAACTGAGATTTACTAAACTTAACAATTATCAGAAAAACCTTGAAATATTTGTAAATAAACTACAATGTCATCAGAGACGTTGTCAAAGTCATTACCCTATGGCTTTGGACAAAATTCTTACTGTCTGGGATAGCAAATCCCTCCGACGTGAACTAGCAGACAGCTTTGGAGTAAATACATTCAGAATCCCACCGCCAAAAAGAATGAAAATACATCCAGAAGAAAAGGAATGGCTATTATTTGTGAACAAACTAAGATGGCAATCTATTTGGGGGGCATGAGGTAAATGGCAATTTCAGGCAGAGTGCAAACTGGCACTAAGAGTAAAGCATTCATTCCACAAAACAAAGGATTTCCTTAAAGAGGAGCAATTTTAGGGGTCCCTGCCTCTCAGTGAAAAGCCAGGGAAGCTGAAAATGGCGCTCATACCCGCTGTCAGGAGGGATGAAACCTCGGCACCCTCTGGGTCGCTCACAATTGCACTACTTTTTAAATTCTGCTTTGGTTTAAAGACCAACAGCAGTCTTTTTTTTTTTTTTTTTTTTTTTTTTTAGTACAATAAGTAGAATTATACAATCCAGATCCTCTGAAAATGACTCCCTTGCCTGTGACTTTTCCTAGCTTACAGGAAGTTTCTATCACTTCATGGAAAATTAAAAAACTCCCTAAAGTACAGACAGAGCCATCCCTCCCTTGCCTTTACGCAAAACAAGGCAAATGCGGTTTGTGAAAGGCTGCATCGATGGCAGTTAAGCACGAACATCTAACGGGGGTGTCCAACCTGCAGCTCGTCAATGTACTTAAAACATTATGAGATTTCTTTGCGTGTGTGATGACGTAGAGCAATGAATTTACTGTGTGGCCCAAGACAACTCTTCCAGTGTCGCCCAGAGACACCAAAAGGCTGGACATGGCTGAACACAAAGGCTTCAGACAGTGTGTGTAAGTGGCAGAGGCCACGAGGCTTCCCAGGGGGGCAGCCCTGGGCGAGGAGCAACCCACCTCAACCCAGGTTCCTAAGGTGCAAAACCATATTTACTGTAAGAGTAACTATTAAATAGGGCTGTTGTGAGAAGTACATGCTAATTCATCTGAAAGGCTTGTACACTTACACAGTAAATGCTAAAATAAATTTTAAATTTTTTTAAAAAAAGCTTTTACCTGCTACAATTACTACAACCAACACCATTATTATTATCATTGCTTCAAGTAAACTTATAAATTTGTTTTCATACATCTCAGAAAACATTCACCAATAGCTAAACTTACATGTAGATTATCAGTCACTTAAAATGAAATCTAAGATCTCTAATTTAAGATGAGTGATCTACTCACCGCTGTTTTAAATTGAAGATATTTCATATACACCTCCATTTAAACACAGTCCACGTACAAAAATGGATGTTCACATGCTCACAAAAAAATAGGTTGTGAGATGACTATTCACTTTAAAGGAATCATCCCTGATCCCTCTTACATGGTGAACAGTTTACTTATATCCAAACTATGATTAGTGTGCGCACACACATAGGAGACCCACAGAGCTCCGTATGTATTAATTCCATTCCATTCTAACTTTTCTTCCTAATGTAAACTCTGCCTCTGCGTACACATCCATTAAACAGGTGCCGCAACCTAGCACCTTTCATTCTAAGTGGCCCTTCTGCACCTTCCAAAGGTCAACTGCACATGTGCACACGCTTCCACCAGGGAACCGCCTCCCTCCCCACGCCTGTCCACTCTGCTCTCGCAGCATACCTGAAACTGAGGGAGAGCCTTCACTCAAAACTACACTTTCAGCTCTGAAGCTTTTGAAATGAAAACTTCGAAGCCACAAAATTTGAACGTCTACAAACTTGCTTCTTTGTTCTCTGGACAAAGAAGCACTTTTAAAAAAGCTTTTTGTTCTGTGATTGTCAAGATAAATCAGTCCTACAGACACTGTGGCAGTCCTTACCAAAAGGCACTGAACCATCTTAGAGCAAACAAAAAACTGTTAACTGTGGTTAAGTGACACATCCTGTTTCTGGATGTATGACTGTTCATCCACTGGCTGATGTGCATAGCATATACGCCTTTTAGAGGATAGTAACGAAGACATGGCATGCAATTATAAAAGATTTCAGAATTCACATCATATTTTATGTACCCACCTCAATTCCCCTAGACTATCAATGGAAATACTCCAAATAGGACACTTATCTACTTTCAAATCCTTACTTGAGATACTATCCAGCATGCACAGTAAAATGGACAAGGAAAATATTTCCAGAGACTATCACATAATTTTAGAAGAATATCACTTCTTTGGACAACTTTTCGGGATGCTTACAGGATTTCTCAATTGATTTCAAATTTAAAATTAGGCCCTGGCCGAGTAGCTCAGTTGGTTAGAGCATCGTTCCAATACACCAGAGTTGTGGGTTCGATCCCTGGTCAGGGCACATACAATAATCAACCAATGAATGCATAAATAAGTGAAACAAATTAATTTGTCTCTGTCTTCCCCTCCCTCCCTCTAAAATCAATAAATAAAAACTAAAGTAATTTTAAAATAAAAGAAAAAGAATGTGAAAGTACTCAACCCTCTGTCAGATGAATTACATTCACAAAGATCAGTTTTTCTAACAATACTTGACTTCCTCAAAACTAAACAGGACATTGTCAGTAATTTAAGGGAAGCCAGCATATCACTCTTTAATTTTTTAAATATTTTCTTGACTTATAACAAGTTAAAACAGTATAAACATTAAGTATTTTAAGGTTAAATCGAGGTTAAATACTATAAGGCACAAACACTAACCAACATGTATCAACAACCTTGACCTTGTATCCAGTCAAGTTGTACAGAGCATGGTCTTTATTTCCGCCCTCCCATCCTTCCCGCCCTTCTCTGTCTTGGTTAAAATTAATCAGCCAGACGATAGGAAAAAACAGAAGGCATACTTTTGGTGACTTGTACCATCACCTCGCCTCATTTGCCATGCAGAACGCCCCTTGGCCCAGATCAAAACAAGCCTAGTCAAGCCACTTCAAAAACACAGGTTCTCATGCACAGTGGACATCGCCTTGTTTCTATGGCGTACACAGCTCTTTGTAAGAGCCTCGATGTTCTGCTGAAGCAGACAGTCACCTGGTGCCTGCCTCTTCACCCCAGCGGTTGGTGCCTCACCAGGCTGGCTAAAGCATACCACCTGTCAACGCCTCAGTGGTCTGGGCTGGCCAAGCGACCCGGGACTGATGGGGCATTTAGGGAGGGCAACCAAATGTCCAGGTTTACTCAAGACAATGCCAGCTTATGCCCGTTGTCTCTGTTGGCCTAGCATAAGTTTACTCTCAAAAATATCCTCATTTGGCCCTGACTATGTGGCTCAGTGGATTGGATGTCATTCTGCAAACCTAAAGGTCACCATCACCGGTTCAATTCCCAGTCAGGGCACATGGCTGGGTTACAAGCCAGGTCCCCCGTTAGCAGCCATGGGAGAGGCAAGCAATCAATGTTTCTTTCCCTTTCTCCCTCCCTTCCCCTTTCTTTAAAAAGAAATAATAAAATCTTTTTTTTTTTTTAAGTATCCTGGCTTAGACTATATGGTCTCCCTATCTCTAAAGCAGGGTTTTTCAATTTCAGCATAATTACCACTTTGAGCTGGATCATTCTTCATTGTAGGGGAGCTGTCCTGAGCATGGCAGGATGTTTAGCAGCATCTTTGGCCTCTACCCACTAGATGCCAGTAGCACCTCCCACTTATGACAACCAAAAATGTCTTCAGGGGATCAAAAATCCTCTTTCTGAGAGCAACAGCTTCTCTACAATTCTAATAAAAAAAGACAAAGCTTAAGCTCTCGCCATCACGGACAGCGCGCCCATCTGAGAGTCAAACCAACGGACAGAAATGCAGAAAAAGCCCTAATGACACTGAACCCTCAGGGCTGGCATGTGAAAAGCAAGCCCTCTCCTTAGACTTCACTCACAGGAGCTACAAATCCCCTTTTTTCCCCCCTTTCAACTAGTTTTTGTTGGGTTTCTCTCACTTGCCACCGAAGGAAATGAACGAGTATACATTGTATGTTTTATGCCAGAAATTTGACGTTTCAAGGAAATAAAAGGGGGGTTCAGGTTAATTCTAAACCTATCTTATACTTTCCACAAAAATAAACCATCAACTCTAGCTCCGGGGTCAAAAGCAAGGAACTCCTCCACTGAAGCCCTAGCGTCCCCTCCCTCTGAAAGAGCACGAAAGCCTCCACACTGCGCGTCCCTGAAGGCACCCTGAGTGCCCACAGTCAGGACCTGCAGGGGGGAAGGGGAGAGAAGGGCCGCCTGCCTACCTCTGCACCTGCAGGGGCACACCTTTCATAAGAAAGGCTTTCCTCTAGCCACCGTTTCTTCAACTAGTAAAAGCCTATTCAGTTAGCTGAAAAGGGAAAGGAAAGCTATTTCCAGATCACGGATAATTGCTATATTTTTAACTCCGCTGCGTTCTATTTCCTCCTCTTCCCTCAGGCAAAAAGGCAAAAATTTGAGGTTCTAGAATCTTCCCCCATGTTGCAGGAAGCATTTTCTTCTCTGTGGAATCCAAAGAGAACCAGTACGACTCCACTGAGATAAAATACAAAAATCAGCAGTGTCTTCCAGTGGAAAAGAAAAAATGTTTTCACATATTTTTTTAAAACCCAGATTAAAAAGTATGTGAATAAAGTACTCATACTTTAAGTGCCCGCAGAATTAAGTCTGAAATAAAGGCATTTCTTGGTGATTCGAGGATTATTTATCCAAACATTTATTTTCTTTTTCTCCCCTTCCCCCCATTACCTCTTCTTCTTAATAGTTTAACATCTATATTCCATCCCATCCAGTTCAAACTTACTATGACAACTCTTACCAGTCACATTATTCATTAACCAGAAAAGGAATGTATTAGGACAGAAATTAAAACAATTACTGAAAACTATCTTGCCACTAAAATGCAACAGTTAATAATCGACTCAACGTCCAAAAAACCCACAAATCTCCCCGGGTCGCGCCCATCATTTCCACGCTCCTGTTACTGGGACAGATGAAGGGCGCCTCCCCCGTCCCCCGCGACCTGAATCCCATCTTCCACATTCAGAACCACTTTCTGCCCTGGAATTTTCCGAGCTGTACCTCTCTTCTCTGCTGGACACTGGCTTCAGCGTATTCAAACCTCACCCAGGCACCAACGCCTTGGGAGAGCTCTCCGGTCCACAGGCTCCTGTCTTTCCTTGCCCTGTCTTCTCCACCCACTGCCGCTGCGCTCCCGTCCCCGCTGTGCCACGAACTGCTCTCCCAGCTTTTCCCCAGGACGCTGTCTTGCTAGTGCACTGTCACCTGGACTCACGGTACTTGACGGCTGCGGCGTGACCCCGTCAGCTCCCTCCTACACTCGCCTTGGCTTGCGCAGCTCTCCCCAGGTGTCCCACCTCTACCACCACGGCCTCTGCTCTCAAAGGGCCTTCTCAAGCTCTTCCGTATACGCCCCCCCTTAAAAGCGGGTGTTTCTCAGAACTTGCCCTGAGCTACCCTGCCTTCTCCTTCTACATCCTCTCTCCAGGCAGGTTTGCTATCCAGTTGCATGGTGTCAACTCCTATTTATATGCTGTGTCCCCAAAATCTCCTCATTTCTCTAGCTCTGTTCCCTGATCCTGAAATACACACTTAAAAGAACGCGCTACTGACTATGCCCAGTGGATAGCTCAGAAGCACCTCAACCTCAATGTATTCAAAGCCAAAAATGTATCCTCTCCCCCACAAAAACCTTTTCCTCTGGCTGGATTACCTCCGTCGACAGCCCTCAGCTGCCCCAGACAGGAACTGAGGCATCATCCTGGACACCGCCTTCCCCCGCCCCACACCCCAGCACCTGCCAACGCCTGCAGCCCCTAAATCCCATCTTCTCAAGACCTGCCTCTCTGGCCACCGAAGTCTGGCCTAGGTCACTGACCCCAGCCTTGCTTTTCTCAAATACGTTCTCTCAACTGCCACCTGAGAAACTTTTCTAAAATATCACTCAGATGATGCCAATCCCCTGTTTAAAATGTCTCAGTCACTTTCTGCTGTCCTAAGAAGAAAGCCTCGCGTCCTTAAGCTGCTTCACCAGGCCCTTCCCAACCCTGCCCCCGCCCCCTTGGGAGCTCTTCCTGCCCTGCGTGGGCTCCCTGCTCCACCCCCCAGCCCATCTGAGCTGGGCTTCCAACTTCAGCGCAGGTGCTCCATGCCTTCAAGCCGCATTTCTCTGGGCTTGGAGAATTCTTCTTCCCCACCCCCAGCATGGAATGCTCCTAAGCCTCCCTTTCAGTTTCAGCTTGGAAGTTACTCCTTCCCTGAACTCTTCTTTGTCCCCTTAACAGAGTCCTGTCAACCATGGCCAAGCATCTCTTACTCAAAAATGTGAATGACACTGCTTATTTAATTCATCTTCTGTCTCCCCCACTAGAACTCTAAACTTCTGCACAGATACAGGGTCTCTTTGCACTGTTAAGCCTCTAGCAACTAGTGCACAACAGGTGGAATTCAATGACCTGGGGTGACCCTGCTCCTCTCGGTCATAAATGACATTATTATAGTGATGACAGAACAGATTTTCACATTCGTTTCTACACTTAGCAAACACATACAGGGTTCACTATGGTTCTGACCATTTTCTAAGCCCTTTCCAAATAATTAATTTAATACTGACAACTTTCAGGGAGATAAAACTAGTATCCACATTTTACAGAAGAGGAAATCAAGGCACAGAAAAAATCAAGCAAGTTACCAAGGTCACACAGTATGTAAATGTGACTTCAAAGACCATGGCCTTTAATATCTTTGCTATGCTGCCTCTGACCTGCCTTTTACAAAAGAAAAACAAAACTATCTGTCCGAGTGACAGAAGTGCTTATCTGCCAGATTCTGAAATAAAAGCCATGACATGACAGTGACACTCCACTCCCTGGTACTTTTTTGGCTTTGTCCCCAAAACTTTCAAGCGAAGGCTCTCAGTAATATGATGGACTACAACACCCTATTACAGCTGTTTTCTCCTATTCATTAATGAGAGGCCTATGTTCAGCCCCGCGCTTCAAAATATTGTTGGCTAAGTGAGAGAAAGAACGTGTCCACCAACTATTTCTACCGTCACTACTCGTAAAGCTGCAGCTGTGCTCAATCAGGACAGTATTCTTAGAAGAAAGAAGGAAGCAGCAGCTCCTCCAGTTCCACCTCCTCCCCTTCCTCCCCTTCCTCCTCTTCCTCCCCTTCCTCCCCTTCCTTCTCCTCCTCCTCCTCCTCCTCCCCCTCCTCCTTCTCCCATGGGCCAAGCAGAGTTCTAAGACTTTTTAATATGCAACATGAGGAATAAATACCACCACCCCATGAGGTCTCTTACCATTTCCATTTTACAGAAAGTTAGGCACTGAGGGTTTAACTTGTCCAAGGTCAAACTGCCAACAAGTAGCAGAGCCAACTTTTATAGCCACAGATAAAAGCATTCATTTTTTTAGTATGAAACATCCTGTATTCAGACCTGGGGTGACATCACTTTGGCCAAATTGATTTCCTCCAGCCACACGCCTCACCATGACTCACTACTAGATGGTGTCGGAAGGCAGACCGTGCCTGTGGGTGAACAAGTCAATGAGGAAGGAAAAAAAAAATCACACTCACCGTTGAAATATTAAGTGGCCCAGAGTTAACATCTTCCTCAGGAAACACAGGGAGGGAATTCTAGTTCAACCAGGTAGGCAAGCCTAGCAGTGGTAGCAATAGAGTGATTCCAGTAGATCTTGAAGTTTAAAGAGATGCGTGCCCTTAGAATGTAAAGTGTCAGGGATTTTTCAGTGTGTTTGTTTGTTTGCTTAAAGACAAGGATGTCAAGGCTTTCTCATTACCAAAGCATCCCCTTGGCAAGTGTATATATTACGCTCCTGTATTAGGATAATCAAGTAAAGCAGGCTACGATTCCTGTTTGTTTTGAGGCCTATCCCAAAATACCAACCAATCCCCGCCTAAGAATCACATTCATCTGACCTAGCCAGACTGACGGTGTATTTAATACACATTGTGTTTATGAATACAAATATCATTTTTTCTCCACCTACTATTATTGGAAGTCTAGTTTCAATAAAGCAAAAAGGCTTCTAAAGATCTCCTTTTTTGTTCGTGAATCTTACAGTCCTGAAATTTAACCTGTCCTGCTCTGATGATCTACACTAAGCTTATAACTTAAAATATCAAAATGCATTGTATTAAATGTCTTCAAAATTCATGGATTCATTATTTACAGAGTGTTGTCAAAGCTAGTGTTTTAAACTTTATAAAATTAATTACAATATGGCTTTGATCATGAACAAATTCTCTATACATTGCTTTACAACCAAAAAATGCATGGATATAAGGTACACCATAGAACATCTTATGTTATTTACATAAAATCAATTAATAAAGACTTTTTAAATGCCACTTGTGGGAAAAAAAGAGTTTGAACTAAATTAAATACAGCTCCATGTTATCACATGGATAAATCTTACCAATATGATGTTGAGGGAAAAAAAGAAGTTGCAGAACACATATAGTATAAAATCATTATATAACGTCTAAAAACATGCAAAATGTACTATTATTTAGGAATGTGTTCAGATGAATTAAAAATTCCTAGGAATAATAAACCAGATATGAGACAGTTGCTACTGGAGAAGCTCTTATTTCTTAAACTGAGAAGCAAATACAGAGATGTTTATAATGAGATTCTTAATATATTTTTATATTCCTAAAATATCTCACAAACTTTTAAAGGAAAAAAGCCTAATTCTCAGGGCGCATACAGGAGAAAACCAACCTATGTTTATTTCTCTGTCTCTCTTTCTCTTCCCGCCATCCCTCTCCCCAAAACTCGATAAACATACCTCGAGTGAGGATTTTCTGAAAGCCCAATACTAAAATATGAGAACGAAATTAAAATTTACTACAGGGTGAGATGCAGAATGGGCAGAGGTAGACCTAAGAGACAGAGGGACTACGGGGAAGGAAGTATTTTTTTGAGTGGAGGTCTGTATCTAGTAAACAGTCCTAAATCAACACAATCTCTCGTGCGTAAACTATACAAATTAGCAATCAGTTATACTTACAGGAATCATCCCAGGGAGCCTTAAAATTCACAATATTTCAAATTATGGTCACTGTGCCAACCTAATAAGAACAGTCTCCTAACTAGATCATGAAATGTACACACATTCCTAATAACCAGGATTTATCATCACAACTTCCCCTAAAAGGAGACCACAGCCACACCCCTTTATGGAGACAGCTTACAATTGTGGTTAAGGGTTTTGGAGTCAGACAAATGTGGGTTCACATTCCAGCTCCACCACTGACAAATTGAGTGATCTGGACAAGCTGTTAGCTTCTGTAAATTCAGCATTCTAATAATCTCCAGAATAGGGTAAACAATAACACACTTCACTGAGTGAGTCCTCATGGTAAACAATATAATGCCTGCCCTGAATTCAATACAAACTAAAGCAAATGGTAAACGCTTAATAAAAGTTAGCAACTATTATTAAAATCATTTAAATTATATACACCTTAAATAACATAAAACATGTTTCAGATGTAGTTTGGAATCACCTACTTGTCTCTGCAATGGAATTTCACTGAAAGAAACCTAGTAAAACATGCAAGACACCCTTAATCAGATTTATAATCTGGAAATGTCTAAACACTCTTCTACAAATCCTGAAATAAAGCCAACTTTTATTTCAACAAAATGGAGAAAGTTGAAGGCAATGCAATACAATACAGAATCTCTTAAGTGAACGTTTTCACAGCTATCTAACATCAAACTTGAAAACAGCAACTAAAGACACATGTTATTAACAATGGTCAAGTGTAAACAGTTTACCTATTCACTGCCACATACAGTCAGCAGTCACTTAAGGCATGATTTATAGTAACTTTCAGACTGCAAGATTTTTTATTTTTCATAATTCTTGCCTCTCCTACAATGCGAAAAACAAAATGGTAAGGTGTACATATGGCTATTAGAATCATAGGTTTCAAAACAGCTCCCTTACGAATTTGTCCTGGGCACTTTAATGATTCTTTTGCAGAGAACAGGATTCCCTAATAGCTCTTCAGAACATCCACCCATCTTCAGAGATGTCCCTCACTGCCTTCTTTTTCTTACTGTGAATTTCCCACAGCAAACACAAGTACTGCTCATTAATCATGTCGTTAGGGTTTCCTGCGTGTTCAGCACTAAAGTTAACATCCTCAAAAAGTATCCTTGTAATGTCTAAGCATCTGAAGGCCCCAGTCAGTGGTGGTGTCATCTGAGGACCTGCAGCAGAGCTCTCTGGTCCCCTCGCTGGCCCTCGTCCTCCCTGGAGAGAGGCCTGCTGCTGACTGCGTGAGCCTGCGCTGCAGATGGCTTGCCTAGGTTTCCAACAGCCTCAGTGACCCTTTCTATTTCATCTTCCAATCTTTGTGAATCAGAAATAAATTCTGGAAAATATTTTCCTAAAATGCCACTTAGCTTTGATTTATCAACGTACCTTCAAGATTTTCCAGCACCCTGAACTACATTCAACCTTTGGAAGCCTTTCCACAGTGTGACAAGTTTGTCAGTCTTCTCGGTCACTGGTCGTGACGATTTGGACAAATACCCTTAGGGTTTAAGGAAGCACCTTAAGGTTAAATACTAGTCTCTGGGCCACAGCTGCTATTTTTCAGGCAAGAAAGAGGCCTTGATATTAAAATATACACTACAATTTAGATAATACATCATAATGGTTAACATTTGAGTGCGTATTCTAAATACACGTAATACACTTTACACATATTAATGCATGTAATCCAACGGGTAACCCCTTACGGTAGAAAGAATTCTAATCTATTTTTACAGATGACAGCATCGATACAGAAAAGCTCAGTAACCTGACCACAGTTCCCGGCAGCGAGGGACTGAGCTGTCCTGGGACCCAGACAGACCAACACGCCTGCCCACGAGCTTAATCTTCTATACCATACTGTCTCATCAGCCAGTTTAAAGATTAAACACAAAAATCTCCTCCTCCTCTTCTGAAAGTCAACAATGCTCCCTAGTGCCCGTCCCCCGCCCAAAAAAAGAAAACAAGCAAAAAGGAGGTGATCCAAGGAACCAGAACAGTTGGGAGGACAGGGAAAAGGCAATGTGTCAGAGAGACCCAGAATGAGAACATCAGATAACTGGCCAGGAACACATTCTAAACAAACAGGCTCCAGCTGCTTGCAGAACTCTAAGCTCTAACTAAGAACTCCTCTAAATGGAGGCAAGGACCACTTGCAGTGTGTAAAGTGTCTTAAGCTTTTAAAGCCTGTCTGGGTCCACTGGCCACCTGCACGCTGATAGTAATTATTTTTATAGCAAGTCTACATTCACATTGGAGACCAGCCCCTGTAGTAAAATTCCCAAGTGGGAGTTTAAGGCTCACTCCCGATGACGTCCTGGAGTGGAGGGGGGGGGCGCGGGTTGGCGGGGGCAGAGTGTCAACATGATTTCTTTGGGGCAATGAATATAAATAAGTCTTCTTTTCCATTAAGAGAACAGTTATATTTTTAAATAGCATTTTCTCTCTATACCTCTCTAACTTCTACATAACAGGAGCACAAGCACAAAATTTACAATTCTGCCATTCCATCAAAATATGGGTGCTACGTAGCAGAAAGCCCAACAAGATGTCCAGAGGTGGGTTTCGGGCACAAAACAATGTGCAGCTCCCACAGGGGTATCAGAAATCAGCCTCAGTTACCTCTCCGTTCCACGGTCCCCATGTCGGCTCCACTCAGTCCCACGATGGTGGCAGAGGCTCTAGGCAACGCAACCAGGCACCACAGAGGAGAAAGACATCCTTTTCTCCTGAGACGCCTCACAAAAACGGAAATCTTTCCCGAAGTCTCCACCAGACTTCCCACCATGTCTCACTGGCCAGAGCTGAGCTACCGCCTCGCTGTTAAAGTAGTTACTGGCCCAGAAAATAGGCCCTGATGGCACATGTTTTTTACAGCTTTCCACGTGATTCTACAATTGCAAACCACTGAGTTGGACTAATCACAATGACCCCTAACCACTTTTCCCTGAGATACCTGGAAGAAGGTGTAGACCCTTGAACACAATTTGGAAGGTCAGAGAGAAAAAAAATGTGGGCTGGCCAAACAGAATCAACACAACCACTCACATCTGTGTTTTCAACACATTTTTCACACATTTATTCAATCCCCAAGGCTTTCTGCAGCAGTCCCATTTAGAAAGAGGGAAACTGAGGCTCAAGTTTACCAAGCGAAATCATTTTTAGGTCTTCCAAATTTCCTTGTGTTTCAATGCAACAGCAACTTGACAAGTTTCTCCTAAAAGGAGTTACCACATGAACCACTTCTCAGAAAAAATAAACAGAAAGACAGCAAAAGGAAACTTCTATGTTGTCCTGAGAAAAACAAAGCAAAAATCATTAAAATAGTAAGGCCTTAAAAAGTACAAACACCAAGACTTGGACAACTTAAATTCTAGTCCTGGCTGCCATGAGCACCGTTCTCATATCTGCGCTAAGAGGAGGTTCACATATGAGGGCCCCTCTCACTCTTCTCTTTTTCCTCCTCCCCTCTCTCTCTCTCTCTCCCCCTCCTCCTCCCTCTCTCTCTCTCTCTTTCTCTCTCTCTCTCTCACACACACACACTCACACACAGCTAGACAATCTAAATTTACTGTACTAAAGAGCATTTTATATATCCATGTAAGGGCTTTAAAACTATGTATTTCCCTCTAGCATAGAATACACTCAAGAATGCCTAATGTAAAATTTACGAGAAAAGCATAGATGGCTTATTGTTGTTTCTGGCAAATAAGCCACAGGTTTTCTACAAATCCTAAGCATCTGAAACTGCACAGACATCAAGTGAAAAGCTTACAAAAGTTTAAACTGTACTGAAAGAGGACACTGGTTATTCTAGGAAAGGAAAGGAGTGAGGAAAAAAGGACTAAAAAAGCCATTGAAACAAAGACTCCATTGAATTGAGGGAACGATCTCTCACTCTACTGTGTAAGTCAACGACTCTTCTCTCTGCAGCTCCCCCGCCCCCCACCACTCAGCAGCCCCGGTGGTGTCTGCACCCCCCACAGATGTACATCCTCTCTCTCAGCCATCTCTTTCCCACTATGTCTGACTCCTACTAAAAAACCTCCACAGGATAAAGTCCCCATTTCCAACCTCGCACCATAATCTGAAACTGACCTTCCCATTCATCCCATTCTACTCCTCGAAAGGAAATCTCTATTCCAGCCAAACTGGTCTCCTCATTGCCTTCAAACACTGGGGTGTTCTGGTTTCTTCTCAGCTGCTCCAATCTGACAAGGTTCTACTCCTTACGTGAAACACCGAAGAGTCCCAAACTTCCAGCAAACTTTCTCCATTCCAACCTGCCACCAAGCCTTGTACCTGGCTTATCATTGAACTTTTAACCTTTTACCATGTGTGTCTGTGTATCCTTTGTTTCTTCGAGAACTTAGAGCAATACAAAGAGGACACGTTCCCTAGACTGAACTTTATTCAACTTGAGGACAATGAACTCAAGTACCTCTTTTTTATCTCAATCCCAATATTTAACTAATTATAGGTGCTAAGTAGTCTCTGATTGCTACATAACTGAACTCCACAGTAAGACTTAAGTCCCACAGAACACTCTCTAGTTTCTTTAAATATTTATGCAATATTCAAAGCATCAAGGCAATCAAAATTACATAAATCCAACAAGTATTTAGTACATGCAGGAGGCATCTTACAGGGCAATTAAAAACAGAAACCACTTAAACACACAAATTCTCAAAATGCACAAAATGCCACATCTGCAAAAACAATGTAAAACACCTCAAAACATAAGCAGTCTTGGTTGACTGTCATTCTTGCTGCAGCTCCACCCTCTGCCTCATGCCCTTCTTGGACTTCTTGACTCTCAGATGTTATGGAAAGGCTCAACTGGTTAGGCAAATGATTGACCCAGGCTACAATTTCAAATGAACTAATCAAGCAATTTCCAAACACTGCAGAACCTTACTAAATGTCTTTTAGAAGTAGGACAAGAGAAATTGGACACAAAAGAATTAAGTGACCTGCCCAGCTGTCATGTAGCCAGGCCCTAACAGTGAAGGGGACATGAACTCAGATGTCCTGACTTAAGTCCAGTCCTCTTAATGTTCTGTAGGAACTAGAAGTAAACTTGACAGAGCAAGCTGGGCAAAGGCACTGTTTTCCTAACTTGACAAAAGCATGTAAGCTAAAGCTGTGTTTTTTATCGTCTTCTGGAAAAAAATTAAGTTTTAAACATGATGACAAAGAGAACACTTTCTGGTTCCTCTCTTAAGCACGATTATAAATTATGTTTCTTATGCTAAAGGACAAGAATCAAAGGGAATACGATACCAATTTACAAATTCACGAAAATCTACGTTCTGGGGAGGCAGGCTGACAGCTGGCCCCCCAGATGCACTAGCTGCTGCTGGAACACCAGGCATGTGTCCTGCTTAGCAGAAGAGCTAATATGCAGTCACATAAATAGCTTCCTACCAGTGGCCAAACTGGCTTTGCCATCTGTCTCTCCCCACACCAAAGCCTCTCTCTGATCAGCGTCCTAGCTCCAGAGGGAGCTGCTACAGCCAGTAAGAGAGAAGGTACACTCCCCCAGCCAGTGACACTGATTAACACCAAGCTGCAGAAGGAAAGCCTCTTCTTCACAAGCTCTGTGTGTGTGTGTGTGTGTGTGCATACACAGTCCTTCTCCCTGCCTTTGCCTTTCTATACTCACGCCTACATATTTGCAGTCCCTCCCTACTTCCTACCCAACGCAGACCCAATGCAACAGCACTGGAGAGCCATCAACCAAATAAGCCCATTAGTCACATGTCCCAAATAAAGTGATTCCCAATCCTCATTTCACAACATCTAGGAGGTCGCAGGACTTTTGGACACTATTAGAGCAGCTGAATGTCTTGCTTCCAAAGTTACAAGGATGGCTCATTCGATTCTTCTCATTAAACCTTATTCCAACTTATTAAGTGAATGTTTACTGTCCCAGGCACTGTGCTGGGGACTTGAGACAGTTTGTTCAGTATGTTTAATCTTCCTTAATGCAAAGGGGAGGGCACAGTGACATGAGGCATTTTTCCTAAAGGGGATGTCTACAAACAAACATACAAGGGTCAAGCTCCCAAGGCTGGAAATCACTGAACTGGGAAACTAGGGAAAAGATAAAGATCTTAAAGCAGATTTGCGAGGCTGGACGGCCCCCACCCCTGCCTACTGCATGGGCAGGTCTTTCTAGGACAGAACAGGGAGCGCACAGAGACATCCTCAGACGGGGCTATGGGTTCCAGGTGTGGTCAGGCTGTCCAGCTTCTCCCTGGAGCTAATGCCTCCCCGTGAACAGCAGCATCACCAACTCGAATCTCAGGCCACCTCCCTCCTAAAAAGACTCCTCTCGGATACTCAGACAGCTACAGGTAGATGCACCCACACCATTTCTCCTCTGGCCACTTCACTTGAGTCTTTTGAAAGACGGAGAAGAACCAGGGAGGAAGGCATCCAACTTTACCGGGGTGGAATTCCCTATGTGCAGGCAGCGCTCCCTGGGGCCAGAGTTCAGGCTGTCTGCTCTCCCTTACAAGGCCAATCTCTGACCCCTCCTCAGCGCAGGAGGAGGGAAGGAATGTGGAGAAAGCAGCACGACGCCAGGTGGACTTTCCGGTTCAACACAGGGAAGGACCTGGGATAAGACTACACGGGGAAGTTCAGAAATTGCCAAGGGAAGGGTGCAATTCAACATCCCGCAGTTTTTCAAGGAATCCACAGTAAGGTCACGAGACACAACTGGTGAAACTGGTGTTTCTGTTTCGTAGGAGGCTGTGAGCAGCTTTACGGTGCAGTAAAACCTGCCCTTGGGTGGTCCGGCGGGGAACGCAGGCACTGAGGGGCGCCCGGCTGGGACTGGCGGGCGCGCGGGCAGGTCTCCCACACATGGCTCCCGGCTCTGGCCGCCGAAGAGGAGTGAGAGCGAGAAAAGGGACTTTCGACCAGCTGCCTGAGAACCGGGAAGGAAAGACCCCAGGCCCTCCCAGTCCCGAACGAACCTCTGTTTCTCGGGCCGCTGGCCCCGGGCTCGGGACTGCCCGTCCGCCCCACCCCCCACCGCAGGGAGAGGCTCCTCCCGGCCCCGAAGCGCTCAGGTCCCCGCTTACTCTTGGTCGCCGCGATGAGGTTCTTCCCATCCTTGATGAGCTCTTTGATGAACTTGTTGGTCCTCTCAAGCTCCGCTTCGTGAGCGCGGATCCTCTCCCTGAACCACGGACTGTCGAGGTAGCAGTCGCTGAACTCCAAGGGCTGCAGCCCCATGACTGCAGCCGCCCGCGCGCACAGCCAGCCAGGCAGCCGCCCGCGCGCCCGCCGCTACAGCCCGAGCCCGGCGTGGGGGCCGCGGCCAGGTGCGGAGCCGCGCGGGCAGGAAGTCCCGGAGAAGCTAGCAGCCGCGGGCGAGCCGCGAGCGCGGCACGGGCATGTCTCTCGGAGCCGAGTCTTGCCGCACGGAGGACGGTCGCCCCACTCCCGACCGCCCCGCCGAAGCTCCAGAGCCCGCGGCCACGCCCCGTGCGGCCCCCGCGCCGAGCACCCTCCCCGAGGCGCGAGGCGGCCCCGCCCCGGGCGCCTCCCCGGCCCGGCCCGCCCCGCGCTTCCCCGCTCGCCCCCTTCTTTTTCCTCCGCCTTCTTTCTTCCTCTCCTCCACTCCCTTCCCTTCCTTTCCCAGGACGCCTCTTCCTTCTCTTCCCCACGCGCAGTTGCCCCTCCTCTTCCTTCCGAGGCTCCCCCGCTCCAGAATTTGGTCCCGCGCTTCTCCACCCCGGAGCGCGTGCCTCTCCCCTTGTCCTCGGCTCCCTTTCTGGGGTTCACCCACTCCCGACTCCCCGAGGCAGGGAACTCAGCCGGGACATGGAGGGGGAGTCTTAATAGCAATCTCTAATGCCCGCAGCCAGACGATACGATTCAGAAGTCTGGCTTGCTAGGGTGAACGATTGACTCATCTCACTTACCCAGGAACGGACAGTCGGAGGTGAATGGACTCGCACGCAGGGCTCTCATCCTTAATCACTTTCCTTGTTCACTCAAAGTAAAATGCATATTAAATCTCCTCTTTAGATTGGAAGCTTTACAAAGGCAGGCAGCACCTATGACGTTACCAGTATCCGCACGGAAAGACTTGGGAGGGACAGGGGTAGCTAAACCGCTGAAGAGCTGTGTCTGTACAAGTATTGAGCAGAGTGCATTCGCTTCGGTGGGTAGAGATCTTTATTGTTCTAAGAATAACCGCCGGAAAACAAATGCCAGGCTATGTGTGGTTTTCACAAGCTGGGAGAAAGGATCAAATGAGAATTTGGGTCAGTGCACCTGGAAGAGTTAACGCTTCTGTGTGTTCTGAAACAACTCAAATGTGTCCCTAAAAAAGTTAAGCTTTTTAAAGTTACTGAAATTTATACCTAAAAAAGTCAGTCGTTCATTATAGTAACTTTTCACAATGGCAACTAACAATTTATTGCCCAATTATGATGTGCCTGGAACACAGTAGGAACTCTACATACAATTTTTTACAAGCTCACAACATGTTTACATGTACAGTTTTACTGATAATGTTAATATCACCAAGAAACTTCAAAGTGACTTTAAAATGGTCAGTATGGAAGCTGTGTAATTAAGAATCTGTTTGGACAGCATGTTGTAGGAGTGTAACCCTCAGGACCAAGTTAAATGAGCCTCCTACTCGAAAAGCTCTTTTGTTACAAAACAGCTGGGTGAGTGCCTAACGCAAAGATAAACAGATAAACATTATAGCTTTAACGTCCATGCTCCAAAGAGCTCATTCAAAATGTTTTACAAATAACTTTTAGGTTTTGAAAGCTTCAGTTCCCCTACTACATCAGTAGAGGGGCTGGAGTCTACAGAGAGAAAAATAAAAGAAGAAAATAACTGGGGGAAGGACACTGGAGAGTAGAAGGGATGTAGACAAACTGTGAGGGCCTGGCAAAACAGCCCAACACTGACAGGCACTCACTCCTCCCCAGGGAAAACCTCACCCTTTCCTCGCAAGGAAGGGCTACTGACACTTCCTCCAAGCGTTAAACATAGGGTTAACTGCCTATGTTTATTCTGCCTACGTTAACACTGCCTATTCTCCACTGCCTCCGATCCAGTAAGATACCCAAGAGATTTGAAAACGTATGTCCACACAAATACAATACTTGCTCAGAGCAGCATTGTTCGTGAGAGCCCAAAGTGGAATCCACCCAAATATGTCCATCAGCTGGTGAATGGATGAACAAAATGTGTGTATCCATACCATGGAATGTCAATCTCCTATAAAAAGGAATGAGGTACTGACGCATGCTACAACATTATGAATCCTGAAAACATGATGCTAAGTGAAAGAAGCCAGTCACAAAAGACCACCTATATTATTCAGTATTAACTGTCCACAGCAGGAAACTCTATGGAGACAGAAAGTGGGTTAGTGGCTGTCAGGGGCTGGAGGGTGGCATGGAGGTAAAGGAAGCAGTTCCTTTGGGAGAAGATGGAAATAATACACACTTAGATTTTGGTAATGGTCGTGCAGCTCTGTGAATATACTAAATATACCCATTAATTATACACTTGAAACTGGTCACATTTTTGGGTATGTGACATAGGTCTCAATTTTAAAAGAGGGGTTGCCCTGGCCAGGTTGCCCAGTTGGTTGGAGCGTCATCCCACGCGCCAAAGGGGTGGCAGGCTGGATCCCCGGTCTGGGTGCCTGCAGAGGGCAGCCCACCGATGTGCCTTTCTCACATCGATGTTTTTCTCTCACATCGACGTTCCTCTTTCTCTGTCCCTTTCTCTCTCTCTAAAATCAAAAACAGATCCTTGAGTGAGGGCTTTAAAAAAAAAAAAAACTTTTGAAAAATTAAAAAGAGAGGCTGCTTCAGAAATGCCTCTCCTTCCTCACCACTTTGTGCTCCCAGCCACAAACACTCTGGTTCATTCAATGTGGCCAGTTTCTTAAGTGTGTGGACCAAAACAAGTTGCTTAAAACAATATCGCAACAGTGCAAAGAAACATTGTTACTTGTGCCTTTACACACCCACACACCACAAACAGTGTAAAACAGATGACTATGAACCTTAATATTAAATAAGTCTACTTTTGTAATTGCCAAGAGTGGAAGGGCCTACATAGCTTTGTTTTATTCAATTACACCTTGTACTGTGCCCCGTAAAGATTCTCATTAACCGCGCCGGGCATAAGACTTATGACCAAATGAAGAGAAAGCTTATAATTCAGTGGAAAAATAGAAATTTAGGCAATCCACATCAATTTCACTACTTAATACCTGTACGACCTTGACTAAGGCCCATGCTCTGTACATCTCAGGCTTGCCCAAATCCATGGGACGGAGACTGCAGCTACAGGCTGGGCAGGAAGATTTAATGAAACTGTCTGTAAGGCACCTATTGAAAGCTGTGACAATGATGAAGATGATAAAAAGGGGGAGGTTGGGGAGGATGGGCTGCAGAGGGCAAAGAGGAAGAGACGGAGATGGCACCCTATCATATGGAGTAGATCTGGGGGGCAGGGGAGCCTCCCTCTATCACCACAGCATTAAACCATGGAAGACAGAATTCAAGGAGAGTTACCACAAAAGCAGATGCCGCTCCAGTTCATTTTCAGTTTGTTCTTCCCACAAGCATTTGTGAATGTCTCCATGTCAGGCACCATGCTAGGAGATGGTGATACAGCAGTAGACAGTGTCTGTCCTCACTGTGCTGGAGGGATATTGACATTGCACCCCCCCCTCAAAAAATCATGCAAATATATGTATCTAATTTAAAATTAAAATGTCATGCAGTTAAAGTAAAGGGTATGTGAGAGGTTATAACTAGGGGACCTGATATAAATTGGCAGTGGGGTCAAGGGAGACTTAATGAGGAGGTCATTTCATCAGTGACCGGAAGAATCAGTAGGCGTTGACCATAGAATAGGGGGTGTGAACAGGGTGGTCCAGGGAGGGAACCAGCCTGTGTAAGCCACTGGGATGGGAAAGAGCCTGGTCCATTGAAGAGCTAAAAGAGAAGGTCAGTGAGAGACACTGGCTCAAGACAATGCTCAGTGGTGAAGGGTGGGTAGGGGTCAGATCTTGCAAAGCCTCAGGAGCCATATTTAGAATTTTGGGTTGTGTCCTAATGCTATCAGGAGGCTTTAGAGAGTTTTCAGCCTGGTTTGTGTTTTCTAGCTCAAGAAGCAGAATAGTTTTACCCTGTAAGTGACAGTGGAGACAGAAAAATAGGCAGATCCTGAAACCTGACAGTGGCCTGGCTATAGAAGTGACAAAGGAGGTATCAAAGACAGGCCTGAAGTCCCTGACATGGTAAGTTAGGTAGATGGATGTGAACTTAAGCGGACATTTACTAAAAGGAAAACATTGGATAGGAAGTCACTGTAGTTAGCCCTGGCTGGTGTTGCTCAGTGATTAGAGTATCATCTGCACCCAAGAGGTTGCAGATTTGATTCCTGGTCAGGACATATAACCAGGTTGCAGGTTCAATCCCTGGTCAGGGCACACAGGAGAAGGCAAATAATCAATGTTCTCTCACACATCTCTCTCTCTCTCTCTCTCTCTCCCCCCCCCACAACCCCCAACCCCCTACAATGAAAAAAATGTCCTCAGGTGAAGACAAAAAAAGTCGATGAGATGGTGGTGGTGACTAAGATGAGCAAGATGAGTTTCAGTTTCAGACTCATTGAGTCTGAGGTGACTGAAGGATATTCAACCATGTATGTCAGATAGGCATTTTTATGGTTTGCTCAGAATGTGTTAAGGATCTGAATCAATGAAAGTTGGTCAGGTTCCAATCTTGATAAAATAGAGGTTAACTCAGATGAAACCTCCTCTTTCTGTAGATTCTGCTGCATGTGATATTGTCTTCCCCTGATGAGCCACAAAGTTGCTACATCTAAAGTCAAATATGGGTTCTACTGCATCTTTGGGTATGTTTCAAAGCTGTCAGTCAGTTAGAATTAGGTTCAGACACATGATAACAGAAAATTCAAAATGACAGAGCTTTCAACCGTAAGGTTCTTTCTTTCATGTCAAACAAGTCCAGAAGTCAATAGCCTACCGTGCTGCCACAGTCCCCAGGGAAGCTCCAGCTTCCATTGTCAGCGTCACCTCCTGGCACAGAACGGCTACAGAGCTCCTTCTGGGAAGGAGGCGGGGAGATGATAAAAGGGGCCCCCTTTCCTCTGAGTCGGCGCTTTGCTCAGCCTTCCTGCACATGCTAGACAACAGTTTTGCTTTTTCTCCTGTTGGCCAGGACTTACCCACATGGCCACACACTTCACTGCAGGGGAAAATGGAAAATGTGGTCCTTTATCCAGGTATACTGCCACCCTAAGTGAAACCTGAATTTTCTTACAAAGAAAAAAAGGAAAACAGGTTTCGGGCAGGCACCTGCCAGTCTCTGCTACAGGCAGAGTGAATGAGCCACATAAATTATAGCTGTGGCAAAATGTAAACAATATAATGAGAAGAAATATAAGATAAATCTTTGGGTGTCTTCCAAAGTATATTAGACTGCTTTCTCTCACAAGCATTAAGGCAGTGTGGGGTAGGGGGGCTGCCAGAACAGTTTAAACAAAACACGAGTGGACCACATCACCGAAAACCGGCCTGGGGAGGCAGGGCAGGCTTCTGAAGGCTTTCGCCACTCCAGCTCCAGTTCTCAGTGACTCTCTCTCCTGCCCCTTGTTGGTATTGGCTTCAGCCCCCAGAAAGCTTCCTCTGTGAGAACCACATGGCCTCGACACTTCCAGACTTACCTATAAACAATTTGCCTTTCAGAGCTAAAGAAGATGCTCCCCTATAACTTCAACCCAGACATCAAACCGGCTTAGAAGACGGCCATGCCCTAATTCACTTAGACCCGGAAGCCTGTCCCTCAACTGATCACTGAGGCAAAGGTGAAGGTAATGCCAAGCAGGGAGAGCCACCCAAGGGCCACCCTCTGAGCAAGGGTGGGTTAATGCCAAGGTAGGAGGATGCTGTACAAGTTTGTGAACTAGTGACTTATAAAATGTAATGGTGATGGTTTGCGCAACAGTGTGAATACACTGAACTGTTCACTTAAAAATGGCTAAAAGAAGTGTGGCTCAGTTGGTTGGAGCATTGTCCAGTAAACTGAAGGGTCATGGGTTCAGTTCCCACATCAGAGCACATCTAGGTTATGGATTCAGTCCCGGTTGGGGTGCACTGGTCAATGTTTCTCTCTCACATCGATGTTTCTCTCTCTCTCTCCTCCTTCCTCTCTCTGGAATAAAAAAAAAAAGTAGTTAAATAGTTTAAATGGTAAATTTTATGTCAAGTGTATTTTACTACAATAAAGAAACAAAAAAGTATAATGAAGGAAAAGTGAATGATCCTCTTTATATATGTATAAAGATATATATATAGATATAGATATATAGATATATATCTATATCTCTCACCACTATTAGCAGTTTGTAGTTCATCTTTTCCTAAATTACATTTAGGAAATTACATATCCAAATGACATTTTCATTACATCTATACTATTTAAATATATTTTTTTTTCACAGAACACCTATTGAGACTTCCTGAAGTAGCAGTTTTGGTGAAGCACTTCATGAACCTACGTGGGGAGCTCTGTGAATCTACACTGGATGAGCTCTTCTGAGAGTCAAGCCAGAATCTCCTTGTATGACAGATACTTTAGTTGTCAAGTTCATTGGGCTAGGGGATGCCCAAAGAGGTGGCAACAGTATCTCTGGCTGTGTCTGCTGAGGGTGTTTCTGGAGGAGATTAGCATATGAATCAACAGACAGAGTGAAGAGGATCACCCTCACTGTTGCAAATAAGCACCCTCTAATTCCCTGAGGGCCTGAATAGAGCAAAAAGGCAGAGGAAGGGCAAATTCCCTCCCTTCTTGAGCTGGGACAGCAATCTTGTCCTGCCCTCAGAGAGCCGCGCTTCTGGCTCTCCGGCCGGAGCAGCCCTCCTGGGTCTCTGGCTTGCAGATAGCAAATGGCAGGTGGTGGGACTTCTTGGCCTCTGTAATTCCATGCAACAATTCCTACAGTAAATATCAAAGTCTCTCTCTCTCCCTCTTTCACACATTCATGCTCTCATGAAGAAACAGTCTCCAGTCAGACAGAAAGAATATATCAAATAATGACAAATTCAAATATTAAAAGAAAACTCTGGCTCTTTCCTGCTGCAGAATCAGTGCACTCGGGAGCCGGCTCCACCTGGAACCCACAGGCAGCCGTGGCCCAGGAAGGCGTTGAATGGATGCTAGTGCTGCTTTACAGGAGACGTTGAAGACCGCCCTGGTCCACGAGGGCCTAGCACACAGAGCTCAAGAAACTGCCAAGCTGGTGGCCGTGTGCTTGCACCCAACCGTGAGGAGCCTGTCAGGTCGGTGGAGGCCCTTGGTGCTGAGCACCAAACAGCCTAATTGAGGTTGATGACACCCAGAAACTAGAGGAATGGGTAAGCTTCCGTAAAACTGACAGAGAGGGAAAACCCAGGAACTGGTTGGTTGCAGTTGTGGGGTAGTTGGGGGCTATAGCAAAAAGTCTCGGGCCAAGGATGTCATTGAAGAGTCCTTCAGTGCAAAAAATGAACAAATAAAAACCTTGTCTCTGGTTCCTCCAAAAATAAATACATAAATAAATAAATGAAGAAGAAGAAGACGACGACACTCTGATAAGCAAATTCTAGGAAAAAGCTTTACGTGCATGGTGCTGTAACAGTGGGCCTGTTCTGAGGTGTCAGGGAAGAACTGACAACTAAGCTGAGACCTGCAGGATGAGGAGTTAGTGGGTAGAAAGACAGTGCATGTTGTGTGGAGAGGGAAGGCACGTGCCAGAGGGAGCTTTGTTGAAGGGCTAATACAAGAAATGGATGGGAAAAGGCCATGTGGCTGGAGGCCCACGGCCAACACACAGCCCGCGCAGAGGGCTGCAGGCCTGTGCCGTGGGCTCCTGCACCAGGCGTGCTTCTGTCCTCAAGAACACTGCGCCTGGCTTTCTGAACTCCTCCAGGGTCCCCTGGCTGTTTCTAGGGAGAGCTCACCTGTTCCAGTTCCCCTAGAGATCACCTTCTAAGTTGGAGACCCCGAAGCGGTCCTAGAACTATTCCACTTACCTAAGGATATTGAGTCAATAGGTATTGATGGTGTAGCTGGACTGGGAAAGGCACTGTGCAAAATGCTGCAAGGACCACTAAGGCGAGGCAGTCCCTAATTTCAAGGCGTTGCAATCTGCTGTGCTCTGGCCACGAGGAAAAAGCTGACATATGGATCATTATAAGACAGAGCACCCTGCTACTTAGTCCAGCCGGCCGGGCAGTCTGCCTGCGGAGTGGACGTTCTCAGTGCAGTTGGGGTAGGGAAACAGGGAATGGGTGTGTGGGTGGGTCGGTGGGGGAGGGGAATTTCCCATTTCTCTCACATTGAAATGAAAATGCTCTGAAGAAATCGGGGTCTCTCATCTTTTCATGTTTGCAGTTACAAGAACCGGACTCAAGAAGATGTGGGTCAAGGCACACAGCCAGCACCTTCCCCAGGTCATAACGCAGTCACTGCTTCCCCTGAGCCCAGCTTTGGGAGAGAGACCTGGAGTGGCGGAGAAGGAGTTGGGGACATCACATCGCAGGCGCTGATACGCCTCAGCAGGCACACCCACTGCCCTCAGGTCCCTCAGGCCAACGCTGCCCTCTTTCCTGTTACACGCGGACCGGCTAACCTAAGCAGTGACCTTGCAGTTTACTTCATCCAGAGGGCAATGGATATAAAATATGTTGGAAGGAGAGAGGAGAGCTCTTGAGAGTGTGTGTTTCGCAGCACCACGAATGCCCCTGGTTCAACCACAGAGAGGTTTCCGCAGGGTGGCTGACCTCCCTGGGAAGCCATCCAGGCACGGAAACGCCAATCTGCCACAAGTGAGTCACATTCTCAAAGTCCATGAGCACCTGAGCAAAATAGAAAATTAAGGAAGTATAAATACTTATGTCTTATCTTCTGACCCAGTAACTTCAGACGTGGTAATTAGTCCTAAGAAGATAATTTTTTAGATGTGTATGTTTAGGGCTATTTGTTACAGGAATAAAAAAAGGAAGCAATCTAACAATTGGAAAATAGGAAACAAATCAGCATATATCGACTCAACAGACTCATGGCTTCATGGGCTTGGACGAGTGTGCTTTGTTTTTTTCTTCTCAGTGTTGAACACTGGCATTTTTTAATGCTTAGCCTTCATTTCCACTTCCCAACAGTGCCCTGATTTCCGCCCGGGTGATCATTTCCCCACGTGGCACTGCCTCCTGGAAAATTCTCGTGCCTGCTTCCCCCTAGGGAATCCAGAGAGATGCCCAGAGGCTCCTGCTGCTGACGCTGCCTCAGGCCTGCCAGTGCCGAGGACTGGGCACAGGACCGACACTCAGCCAACCAGCCTCTCTTTCCCAGGACTTTGACCCTTGAGCGTAGTAAAGCGCTGACAGCAGGAACAAAGTTCATCTGTGCCAGCCAGGAGTGTTGAAAGAGACCGGCTGCCTGGCAGGCGACCCAGCTCTTCTTCTGAGACTGGCTCTTCAGGCTTCCTGCCGCACCCCTCGTACTTTGAATGAAATGCCTTTTGGCTTAAATCACGAGAATCAGGGTTTGGTTTGTTTTTTTTCCCACACCCCCTTGCAATCAAACATGAGTAAATACCTAGACTGGTACTCAAAAGCAATGGACCTTCAGACACACACTGGAGAAACAAGTCATTACTTAGCATCTTTGATCACTGAGCTCTGTGATGGTGAATTTAAGGGATGCCCAGAGAATTGGTAAAATGTTGTTTCTGACTGGGTCTGTGAGGGCGTTTCTGGAAGAGGTGAGCATGTGACTCAGTAGACTAAGGGAAGAGATCCACCCTCATCAATGAGGGGGGCATCTCCCAGTCTAATCCACTGAGGGCACGAATGAACCAAACGACAAAGAAAGGGTGAATGCCCTCTCTCTCTTCTTGAGCCAGAATGTCCACCTTTACCCGCTCGCAGACACTGAACATCGGAGCTCCTGGATCTCAGGCCCTCAGCCTCAGACTAGGTTACATCATGGGCTTTCCTGGTTCTCCAGCTTGCAGGTGGCAGACTGTGGGAATTTTTGTCCTCTATAAAAAACAAACAAACAAAACACAAACCCATAGGCCCATTCCTATATTTAATAAACAAATGCACACACATTTATCCTATAGGCTCTGTTTCTTTTTTTTGGAAACGGCCTGCTTCACATCTGTTATCCTGGTATCCCTTCCCTTTTATAACAATCCCTGGATTTTACTGTAAATGCATGAATGGAATGGATTTTTTAAAACAATCTGAGATGGGTTTGCTGGACCTCTACCCTGTGTTTCCAACTCCTGTCTTGCTCTCATCTAGTAATAATACAGATGCACAATGAACAGTCCTCACTTTGACATGTAGATAATCTGAAGGATGACTAAGAATTACACCTCCTTCTTCTTGACTTTTTCATAAGCAATGTAACCAACAAGTACTTTCAAAATCAGCATGAAGAGCAGTTGTTGGTAAAATAAACCTCTCTGGGATATGCTCAGGAAGAAACAGCTTCTCCTTCCAGTAGCCATAGGAGAAGCAGTTGACATCCCTACATTGCTGGCTGTTTGGTATCCCAGCCAGATAGAGAATGGTCTATGAAGTAACCTACAAGATGAGTGAAGCTGCCATGCCACCAGGCCAAAGGAAGCACATGCAATTGTAGGCTGAGTGTAAGATGTGTGAGAAAACGAACGTTTAGTAGAGTCGCCATCCTGCATGTAGAGTAGACTTAACTGCATTGCTGTAGTTGTTTGTCCTTTTTCTGTCTTGTACAAATCTACAACTATTTAAATATTGTCTGGTAACACTGGTTTGTTTCTTTGTTTATTTTGTACCAAAAAAAACCCAAACAAACTCCTTTTGTAGGAATGAGCTAAAAGAGAGAGTACATGTATAATGAAAATTGTTTTGATTTCCCATTTCTCAAAAAATTTGCTAATGGACTTGTAAATTTTTTTGTCATGTTTATCTTCCTCCATGGGGCATGCACAGTGAGAAGCCCAGTCACATAAAAATCAGAGGGCCCAACAATGCTGGGGAAGTGTCAGCACCTATGATACTTCAGAACTTAGATGCTACTAAGAAAACTGGGCCCAAGATGGCATTTAGCCACAGCAGAGTGTTTACATATCTCTGTGACATATGACTTTTTACTCAGATCAAATCACTATTCTTCTAAATTAATTTTTTTCACTTCTCATTCTAAAATTTCTTATGGTATTCCATAAAGTGACACATTCATGTTTGGGGTCCCTTATTAGCAAAAAACAAAACAAAACAAAAAAAAACACACCAAAAAACAAAGACAAAAAACCTTTGCAAATAGTTCAACAAAGCCAGTTTTGTATTAGTAAATACATGAATGTAGATACAGAGCCTTCCAGTGCTTCCCCATATCTAGCTCTTCCCTCTTTTAACGACACGGGCGGAATATACTTGCCACCCCCTGCTGCACTACCTGCTACCAGTTCTCACCAAGTTCTTCTGGCTGTCATGGAAGTGACATGGGTCATTTCCCAACTGAGGCATTTAATTGCTGGTGCAGGGCTCTACAGCACTTCTTGCCCGGCCTTAGCAAACGTGAAGTCCTCTTGTTCCAAATGGTTCCAAGTGATTACATGATTGGACCCCCAATAGCCTGACCTCTAAAAGGCTGTGAGGAGACGCACTCCTATGTAAGTTGAGTGAGAAATAAACAGTTGTTGAGGAACACAAGATTTTGGAGGTGTTCGTTACCACGGCACATCCTGTCCTACTCTGACTAATACAGAAGAATTCCAAAGTCTGGAGAGAAGGGAAGGGTGCTGATAGGATTCAATAACATACAGCAAGAGAAGAGCAATATCTTTTAGTTTTGCTTTGTTAATGGGTACAGAGTTTCTGTTTGGGGTGATGAAAAAGTTCTAGACATAGATGATGCCGATGGTTCCATAACATTGTGAACGCACTTAATGCTACTGAATTGTACACTTAAAATGGTCAATTCTATGTTACAGCTATTCTACTGCAATAAAAAAATCACCAAAGAAAAGTGTTTCTGCCAAAATCTTCCAGTAATTATAAGGTTTGAAAAAATAAGCACTCATTTGTTGTTGTTGAGAATATAAATAGGTAGTTTTTTCTGAAGGCTATTTTGGTGATACTTATTAAAAGGCTTTTGACATATGAAGCTTCTGATTCATTTATTTATCTTCTGGAAATAGGACCTAAAATTAAAAAAAATAATTTACAGTTTTATGTAAAATGATCAAAACTCCAGTATGTTTTTTAAAAGCCAAAAATGTGAAATAGTGTAAATGGGACCATGGTGAATTAAGAAATTTAAAATATGTTCATATAATAGAGCATTATCCAGCTATTAGAAATTTTAGTGCATAAGAATACCTAATGAGAAATATTGGAGAACTGCTCCAATACACAGTTGACTCTTCCGCAGTGTGGGGGAGGGGTGCTGGCACTCTGAGCAGTCAAAAATCCCTGGACAGCTTTGACTCCCCCAAAACTTAAGTACCAGGGTTGTCCCTCTGGTATCTGAGGGGAATTGATTCTAGAACCCCTCGGCCCCATGGAGGTCAAAATCTGAGGATGCTCATGGACCCCATATTAAAGAGTGCAGATGAATGCATACAGTTGGCCCTCCACAACCGCCAACTCCAACCGCAGATTGAAAACCATACAGGTGTTTATTGGGAAAAAAGTCTACACAATTCAAGCTCATGTTGTTCAAAGGGTCACCTGTAATGTTAAATGAAAAGACACAAATCCTAGGTCTTAAGTTGAGTAATAACTTCCTAGATGTAAGGTTCATGTGATAACACTGATTCTTTCTGTTCATAAAATCATTTTCTAAGATTAACTATGGTTACATAGTTAACATTATAAACTCTAAATATCACAGATTATAATTTATCTGGGCATAAAAACAAACTCATTAAAATAACTAAATTATTTCTTACCTTCTTGGCATTTAGGTTTGCTCCTACCACTACTCTTTTATTCCTTCCATTTGAAGGTAGCTCATGACAGAAAAATGGCAAAAAAGAGACTACAGTTAGTTCTGCTTTCTCTGTTATCTTTTTACCATTACATCATCTTTCCCCAGAGTCTTTATGTTTTTGTTCCTGCTGTGAACATGACCTTAAAAGGATCTTTCTTGTTTTTTGACTACTTTTCACATCTCCAAGCTCATGCTGGATTCTGCTTTTCCTGGTATTGTTATTTAAGGGCCACGCGGCCCTCTGGTGTGTGGTGAATGCACGCACTTACCCGCTGCCTCGGGTTTGGGGCTCAGTGGGGAAGGGCCTCTGCAGTCTCTCCTTCTTCCTTGACATTACAACTTCAGTTACAGAAACCCTCAAAAGTATGGAAAGACTTTCCAAGGAGCACTGTGGGCGGAGAAATGTTTATTTCCAGGTCCTCAACTTCCAATTGTTATTTTTCTTAAAAATGATCCGTCTGAAAAACACACACACACACCATTTTGCGATTCTCCTACCCACCTTCTCTTTCATAATCACCCTTTTCCCAAGGAAGATGAGAAGGTAGGAAAGCACACAGCAAGTCCATTCACCCTCAACCTTGCCCCAAGATGTTAAAACCTCCACGGCACCAAGGGTAACATTTAAAATTTTTTTCCTGGAAGACTTCTGTAATAATTAACTCGCCACCATAGTCCTTTTTGTCTTTCCCTGCCTTAGTTAGCCACATCTCTGTTAAGGGCAAGGTATAGTCTTAGAATCTATCCCGTTGAGATATCCTAAATACATTATAGGTAGGAGTGGTGACAATTCTCCTTTATTACCTTGCCTCTCCCACCCTTAAATATAATTAGAGAATGCATGGTTATTTTTTAAAATATATGCAGTTTACTGTGCATCAGTTATAACTCCACAAAACTGAAAACAAACAAAAGAAGGATCTGTGTCCTGCCTCCCACCCATATCACACCGAAGATGCCCTGTCTGCACTTCAGGCTGAGCCCAACAGTTTTGGCTACAAAATGCATGACTGGAACCCATCCCTTCATCTCCTCTAAAACTCCTGCCTTACACCAGGGCCCATCACCTCTCCCCGGGCCTGCTTAGGAATCTGGGCCCCAATTCTACCCTATGCATCTCTTCTCATCCCAAGAATGCACGGTTCTTCAGGGAGAGACATGTGAAGGCAAATAATGGCCTTTACACTGAAAATGACTCTCCTTTTGGAACATAAGCTTTTCTTTCTTTCTTTTTTTTGGTCTCTCCACAATATTCCTTCCTCGAATGGGCTGTCAGCTGGAAAGAAAAGCACTTTGAACTGATTACTCATGATGATTCTTTACAGTATAACTAGAATGTATAATTACAAAGATTTTTGAGACATAATGCAGAAAAAGTTTACATGACTTATTTCAAAACAAGTTGGTATCATTCAAAAGGAAAGTTGAAACTTACATGTAATTCATCAATGCATATCATGAAATAGTTATAGATTTACTGACTTTGTGCCACAGATTCCCCCTCCGTAATATGGAGATAATAATGGTATCCCTTCATGGAGTTGATTAAATGAGTCAACCTCTAACTGAAGAAGCATACCGAGGAGGGCCTGCTGCATAGTTAGTGCTCTTCCTGCTGGTATGATCCCCTTGCCCAGTGTCTGGACCTCTTCTCAATGTATTCGCTCCCTTGGTAATTTTCCCCAGTCTCCTGGCTTTAAATATCACCTATATGCCAATGACTCCCAGATGTATGTTTCCAGTGCCTGCTCTCTCCAGAACTCCAGGCTCACATTCAACAGCCTACTGGACATCTCCAGTGAGATACCTAAAGTCGTATCAAACTCATTCTCTCCGTATTACGCTCCTCCCCTCAAACCTGCTCCACCGACAGGCTCGCCCCTGTCACCTGAGGTCAGTGCCATCCTTCCAACTGCTCAGGTCTCCAAAGTTCGGCATTAATCTGCATTCCTTTCTTTCTCTCATACTCCACATTCAGCCCACCTGTCTGCAAAAATATATCCGGCATGTGATCGTCGCTCAGGGCTGCCACTGTGGCCCCCTGCTGTGAGCCGCTCTGGTCTCTGTCCTGGATCACTGCCGCAGGCTCCCAATGACTCCTGCAATTCTACTTTTGTTCTTCACAGTCTTACTTTCAACAGGGCAGCCAGAGTGACCCTTCGAAAATGAACATCAGATCTCATCATCCCTGTGCTTTGAATCCTTCCATACCTCCCCATGCATAACACAATAGCTTTAATATATATAAATGAATCACATACGTGCATATTAATTCTCCCAGATGATGGATTCTCTGACATGGCTGAACATATTTTTTAAATTAATAACGCTCTGTTAATGAAAAAAGATGATGAAATAGCAAGTGCACTATGTGATTAATTTTGCAAATTTAAAAAAAAACGTATACAAAAACAGGAAGAGACAGGAAGGCTATACACCAAAGCGTTAGCAGCGGCTGTCGGGTAGGAAACACACACAGGGGGCTGTGATCCACTAGAGCATGATCCTCTGACCAGCAATGGAGGAGCTGCTGCTTCCCGCAAGGAAGCCTGCTTGGAATTCACCACCTCCGAGCAACCCTGCGAGCTCTAATGAACACTTCCTGCAACACTGCGGTGTCAGCTTCAGCAACCCTCTCTTTTGCAGGCTGCAAGCCCTCAGTGTATATTATCTAAAGAGAAAGCTATCTTAGCTCTCGATCTGTTGTAACAAAAATGATTCATATACACCATACCTAGAAAATAGGAAAGAAGGAGAAAAGTCCTCCAATGCTTGTAGGAACTTAGGCCTCTTAAGTCTTTGGCAGATTAGGATGGGTTGAGCTATTTTTGCAATGACTGGTCTAAGAGTTTCCCAAGAGCTTCTTATCAGTTTTTAACCTGTTTGAAAAAGTAGTTACAAGTACAAGAAATAAGTTGCTTGGCATGCTCAGTGTCTTAATATCCAGTTTTTAGCTCACATTTTTCTCGGTTTTTAAATGTTGAGCTTAAAAGTTTGTTCTAAGAATTTTATGTTTCATGTGTTTTTGTTACAGAATGAAGTGATCAAAAAAATAAAAGGAATTCTGCATTCAAAACCATCTTTCTGTTCTATTCCAGCCTCAGCAGTCTTTACCTAGAAAACACAGATTAAGGAGTTTAAAAAGTCTTCTCTCTTTATTCTTCGAGTAACTATAGCATACATACCATTGAAGCTATGGACTCATTTTCACTGAAAAGTAAAACAAAGAAACAAATAAAAGCAGAATGTGAAGTACCTAGGCAGCAGAACAGACCACGAGGCTATCTATCAGAAACGGCCTGAAAGCTAAGCTCACATAAGCAAGTAATAAAATTCAGGCACAAAAGGTGTCAGGTATGTAGTAAAATAGACTGACTTCAGCACATTGCTTTATCACTTGGTTTCAATATAAGGCAAGCAGGCCGCCCGTAAAAACCCACATATTTAATAATGAGACATAAACTGTTACAGGCCTTTCCTGCAAAGTGAGAGGTGAACTAAAGCCCCGCCACCAGGCTTTTCGGAACATGAAACAGACTTTACCAAACAACAGTCCCCAGGGAAGATGGGAACATCTGATTATGTGCTTATGAGCACTTAAGCCTTTCTTGTTTCTCTGTTTTTCAGACTACTTTGGCATTCTCTGAGAACCAACTAAAATTCTCTTGTTTTCTGGAGAGAGAGAAAGGTAAACTTACTAGGGTACAGCATGAGCTTCTTGCTCATATCCAAACAAGGACACCAGCTAACTCTAGGCTCACTTGGGGTGAGTGTGTGCGATGAGACAGGAATGCCCATGTTAGTCATCTCCATAGGCCGGGTGAGTCTGTACACTGGGTATGTCCATCAAATTTTAAATCAGAATGTTACCTCTGGCTGGTGTGGTTCAGTGGAGTGAGCACTGGCCATACCAAAGGGTCATTAGTCAGATTCCCAGTCACGGCACATGTCTAGATTGTGGGCCAGGTCCCCGGTTGGGGGTGTGTGAGAGGCGACCACACATTGATGTTTCTCTCCCTTTCTTTCTCCCTTCTTTTCTCTAAAAATAAATTAATAAAATCTTTTTTGAAATATTGGAATGTTAAGTAACACCTACATAAAAAACCTCTACTGAAGTGTAAATAAAGAGAACATCATTTGCTCCTAGATAATTAGTCAAATCTAAGGTGAAATTTCTCCCTCTGAATTTACACTAGTTCTCAATTTCAGCATTGTGAGGTTTGAAGGATGTTTCAAGTAAACTACCTAAGGTCTAAGCACTTGTTTTCTTAGTGACAGTTAATTTTAAAATTACACTTTGCCCAAAATAGAGAATAAGTATAATATTGATTAGACAATGGACACATTCCGACAAGAGTATCTCATCCATTGACAGCAGGTCTTCGGCCTCTATATGGTAGGGGGCTACTTCAGTGGTATTTACAATTGCAGAGAAGTAAAAGGAAAACTTGTTTGTCAATGCATAGCCATCGGAGCCACACAAATAATTAACCCTGAATAGCTGGTGTTTGGCACCTAGATTACTCCCACAAAATTAAATGGCTTCACTAAAGAGGGGGTAAATATTTATTAACGTATTTAGAATGAATTTTCTGGGCTCTTTATATCCTTATTACTGCACTTTGTTGCTAAACCCTCTTTCCACTAGGAGCCTAAAGCTTGGCCTTCTACATAAACTTCGCAATTTACGGATTTAAACTCAGTCAATCCAGAGTTTTGCCTCTCTCCCTTTTCCGTCCCTCTTCTGGGGAGTTACATATTGTACTGACCTCTAAGGCACCAGGCCCAGCACCTGCTGAGATGAGCAGTTCCTTCTAGTCTGGTTGCAGCTCCTTTCCCTGGCTGTGCCATGTCTGCCTCCATCTCTGCCGGCTTCCCCCAACCCTGAGGCCAACTTTGAGCGTTGGGGGTGGAGGCGGGTTCAGAGAAGTGCTGGGTGCTCAGTATCCTGGAGGGTGGGGAGGAGAGTCTCCGTGACTTTGCCACAGCTGTGTGGTGAACAGGGGCCTTCTCACTGAGGACTGCTGGATGCGGGGGGCAGGTCCCCTCTGCTCTGAAGCCCTTTGTCCTCCCCCAGGGAATTTCTTGTCCTCTCGGCTGACCAAAGAGAGTAGACAGAGGGTACAGCGCCTTGGCACTGACCAGCATCTGAATTCTCGTCACATGCCTTCAGGTTCCCGTCCTTTTGTTTCTTTCTGGTAGATTATTTTTGTATCTCCCAACTCTTTGGTTCATGGCATAAATACTCCGCCCTGTGTCCTCAAAGCTCTTACTTGTTTATAACTCAAAAAACATGTTTCTTCTTTCAAGAAACCTGCCCTTATGATAAAAAGCCGGCTTTTTCAGCTTCAATTATCAAGTTGCACTCAGAAACTTTGGTGTCTTTGTTCTCGGCTATGTGCACCCTCATCCTGGAGCAGTGGATCCTGCTGATTCGGGGGGCGAAGGAGGGGAGTAGTGCTGAAGAGAAGAACCCAAAAGGCTGCGAAGAAGAGAAACAATGATTTTCTCCAAATCGAATTCCATTTCATTCATCAGTGTTTAGTAGTAAATATGTGATAAATGGTCATTGAGGGGATACAAGCCCCCCCTCGTGGGCATTTGGAAATGTGCAGGATATTTTTAGTGGTCACAGCGACTTCAGGATTTACTAGCATTAGTGGGGCAGAGGTTAGGGATGGCATGGATATGTTCTGTGACATGCAGGACAATTCCATCCAAAAAGCCAATAGCTCCCTGCTGGAATATGCCAAAGACATCCTCCCTTCTTGGGGCTTTTCCAGCCTCTGTCCCCACCAATGTCACTGTAGAGTGCAGCTCCGGGGCCCCCCTTAGAGGTAGGCCCCCCTTACTCACTAATGCTACTATAAGTAGCAACACTTACTTAGTAAATATGGCCCTTAAGGACAATTTTCTGTTGACAGTACATTTAATCCTGTTAGATTATAATATTTTCAAAAGAACCCAGATATACATAATTTGATTTCCTTTCTTTCAGCCCTTTTATTAAAAAGGTTATTATGGGGTGCATTATTTCTATACTTTAAGATATTCATTGTTTTCAGGAAGAAATGAACATGATGTGTTATTAAACAAAACTTTACCCTTTCTTTAGTTTTCTTTATCAGAGGGAGAGTTGTACAGCTCTGCTTGAATAATTATACAAATCATCAGTTCATTAGGCATTTAAAGACTTCTTTTATTCTACTGGCTCTTTTGAATGCTAGAGATAAAGAATGAATAAAGCATACTTCCTGAGGCCCAGGAGCTCACTTTCCAGCCAAGACAAACAGATCATTTCATTTATACAACAGGCTAAATGTTAAGACGGTGTTATGAATAGAAGAAACCAGATTTCAAGAATGCTTCGCCTGAACTAGCAACTAAGAGAAGCTGCTCTGGAATGGAGATGCGTGAACTGAATAAGGACAGCCAAGTGTGAGCAGAGCAAGCAAAGACGGAAAATATTATAGAAAGAACTGTTTTAGCCAAGGTGTGCATGAAGGTAGGAAATGTTGAAGATCGAGGGCAGAGAGGGGAAGTGGAAGCCAAGTCAAGTAGCTAGGACTTATTTAGGAGCTAAGGCTTAATCTCATAGGACAGTGAGTTCAAATTGGGCTCAAGAAAGGCCCTCTGAGTTCACTGAGTGGGGAAGGGGAGCAGACAGTGCTGGGTCAGACACCAGCTTCAACAGGAGCAGCTCAGCCAACTCTCATCCTTTCATTTGCATAATACTTCCCTTACCTAAAGGTATTGGACAGGTATCCAAAGTATACTGAGAAAGAGGTTAGAGAGGGTATCTTTGTCTTAGAAAGCCTAAGTACTGAAGAGTCAAAGATAACTCTGCTCTGAAGACAAATTGCAACATGAGACGTTCAGTTTTTATTTCTGCATGTCTTCTAATGATCTGGTTCACATCCAGTCAGCAATATGCACAGAAACTAGGTCACCGGAATCTATTCCATCAAGTTAAAAAACTTCCAAGGGCTTGTTACTGCAATTTAACATCTATTATATCTTTTAAGATCTATTTCAACAAAAACAATCTATTTCTTCTCTCTCTTTAACTCAGCTGTGAGAGAAAACCAAAGTAAGCCCTCTCAAGGCAGATGTCAGTTTAACTGGGAGGCGTCGGTTTATTTATTAGATGTCAGTAGGCAAGACCCAAGCATAATGGAAGACTCACACGACTGGCAGAAGACGGGGCTCCTTTTGGGTGGAAGCCTGGCTCCTCTGAGAACCATTCAAGTTCCCCTCCAGAGGAAGCAGGAGTAATAATATCACTTATTAAAGGTTTAATATTTTCCAGGCTCTGTCAGTGCATTAACTCATTTAATCCTTACAACAAAACTAAGAAATAGGTGCTGTGTAATTCTCATTAAATGGATGAGGAAAATCAAGTACAGAAATTAAGTAACTTGTTCGCGATTCCTAGGTGGTAAGCGGCTAGGCTTCAAACCCTGACAGTCTGGCTCCAGCGTGTGATTGACAATCACTGAGACATAGCATCTCGTTGCTTGGGTCTTAAGCAGAATCCTTTCGTGCAAAGGGTGTAAAAGGCCAATCCCAGCAAGCCTAGCCTGTTATCAGGACTTAGTGTTCTTAATGTCAATTGGTCCAGTTTCTCCTAGCCTGGTACAAAAGGAGATGAGGCTGTGTCCTTATCAATTCATTTATTTCTAAGGGTCAATTCTAATGGGCTCAATTACTTTATTTTGCTCAGGGAGGACACTATAACTAAACATTCTTGGGGTTTTTAACCACTAAGGAACCCCATGTGATCTTTGATTCATTTACTCACATACTACATTCTAAACTGAACAAGTTCAGTGTATAAACCTACACATTCAACATGACTTCTGCTTCCCCTTTTCAAAGGAAGAGACAAACATCTTTAATTAAGATGTCAGAAATTCTCCAGATAAGTAATTAAGAAAAAAGTTTATGATACGCAACAATAGTTGCTGGGGAGCCATTGAATGGGAAGTTTGCATCCCAGATCATTCTAGCTACGGCATGGAAGGTGCAAGATGAATTTAAGAAGTGCGTGACTGAAGGCCGGATGATGAAGAGGCCAGTATAAGACAAAGTAAAAGATTAAGAGAACATGAACATAGCCCTGACTGGTGTGGCTCAGTGGGTTGAGTGCCGGCCTGCAAATCCAAAGGTTGCTGGTTCGATTCCCAGTCAGGGAACATGCCTGTGTTGGGAGCCAGGTCCCAGGTGGGGGGCTTACAAGAGGCAACCCATAGATGTACCTTCACACATTGACATTTCTCTCCCTCTCTTTCTCTCTCCCTTACCCCTCTCTAAAATAAATAAATAAAATATTGGGAGAAAGAAAGAGAGTATGAACAAGGGTAGTAGTAATAAGCATTGAAAGAAGAGGACAAATTTTAAAACTTTAGAAAGCAAAAGAAGCAGGACGTGGTAATTATGCAAGTTATTCTCTGTTTGTACCACAGAACCACTTTTTACCTTTTTTTTTTTTGCCCTGGTCTGTGCCCCGCAGGGTGGTTGACTCTATAGATTGTATCATCTACAGTCTTTGCATGGGTTCCTGCTAATTAGGAGGCAACAGTAAAAGACTGGAGGGCAGGGTGGGGGAAGGTCACAGAATCCTCTCCTCTACTTAATGGTCACACATCCATTTAGGTGGCTCCTCTTCCGTAGCTCCAACTCTTTCTGGGTTCGGGTAGTACATTCCTCTTTTGCTAGCCTCTGGACAGCTCATAAGCCTCACTGAATGAATCCCTTAACTGCCCTCACCTCTGTAGATGGTCCTTTGGTTAAACTCTCCTGAATTCATCCTTTTGAGTCTTTTTCCTGCAAGGACCCTGACTAGCAGTAATTGATGGAGAATAGGGAGAGAGTACAAGTCGATGAGGTGACTCCCAGGTTTAGATTCTTTCCTTCCTTTTGGATTTTAGCACTTTCCTGAATGCTTTGTTAGGACATGCTGTGTTCAGATTACTTGGAGTCCATGTCCCCCTCCCCACAAAACTTTGATTGGCGTTCCCAAGGAGATTGAGGCAGGTTCCTAAGAACCAAGCATGGTACTTGTTGTAGAATAGCAATAAATGAATATTCTCACATAATTTTGAACTCTGTTGTCCCATTATTATAGGCCCTTGTACATTCAGATTCTGAACTCAGCATTGGCCTGGCCATTATTAGAGTTTTTTATTTAACGAGTTCTAGATTTTGAAATGTACGCGGAACAATTAGAAAAGACCTATTATAAAACAACAAAAATCTTAACTGTAGTAAAATAAATACTGAAGAAACAGAATATTTAGCATTGTGAATGCATGTATACAAATTTCAATGCCCAAGCAGCTGGACCATGGCTATAGTATTTTGTTGTTCTAATATAAATTATTTTCTACAAGTAATCCAATACACTGTACATTCTATTCTTTATCATATAACAATCACTTCGGCTCAAAATAATTTAATTGAGAGTTCCTTCGCAATTCTTGTTAAGCCATAAACAAATTATATTTTGACTCCCCACATTGCTTTTATGCCTTATACTTCAAATATCCCAACAAACCCTACAGAGCCGTGCCCTATGCCCCACATCCCTAGCATGGACATTAGACTCCTCCAGCCCAATTAAGTCAGCACCTTTGGGTATGAGGCCCAGGCACTGATACTTAAAATCTCTCCAAATTATCCTAAAGTGCACAGAATTGAGAACCAGTGGTCCAAACCACAAGCTAAAACAAACAGGATCACACAAAAAGATATGAATCTTCACAGAAGGCATAAACATAGGATATCTTGTGTCCAGCAAGCTGTGTATCCCTTGTTAATGAACTTCGGTGAGTTTTTACCACCCTGTTAACCTTCAACTCCTGCACATTGGAAAGCTGAGAGCCCTTTCGTTGGTTTTGCTTCCTTGTTTGGCATGTGCGGTTTGTTGACAAGCTGCCCAGAGCATGGTGAAAGACAACCCCAACTAAACCTGCCTTGAGTCAGCAGTGGTTTTCTACATCAGAGAGGTTTACTTTAGAACCTTAAAGAGGGTGGAAAAGAATATGTAAGTGAAGGCATCAATGCACTCTCAGAGGTAAAGATCACAGTTTGGGTTGTGAGGGGGGGAAAGAGCTATTTTGAACAAAGGAGTGATGCCTTCAATATTTTTAAAAAAATCTTTGACTAAGGATCAAGAAGTAAAATCTGTATTTTGCAACTGTTTTGCATCCTACTTCAGGTTTCTTTGTAATACACAAAAAAGGAGCAAAAGGTAACATATTAAGTACAATACTTCAATAAATATAATCTTAAATTATTCTAAGTCTCAATTAGGAATGAGATAATAAGGAAAAGAGTAATTAAAATATATTTTCTGTTCCAGATTTCTGAAGGTGACCAGATGTTCCATATTGTGTCAGTTTCAAGAGAATCTAAGATACACACTACAAAGAAATGCAAGACATCTGTGATTTCTCTATCTGACTCAATGACATTTTAACTAATGAGAGCTAGTAGTTCACAAAGTTATCTGAAGTATTTCACAAGGGAGAGACAGCATTCCTTGCACTGTCTTAGCAGTAGGCACTGCCCACAGGTTGATACTGCAGGTGATGATGAAACAGTTGTTGACTCCTTTCATTTCTTCTCTGTTTTCTCCATTTCCAGCCAACTCCTTCCTCCATCTCAGCCTATATAGAGTTGGTAGTAACAATATGTACTCTTAAAGCTTCGTGCAGTCTAGGTGTTTTAGGTATTTGGGTTATCTCAACAAACCAAACAGGGTGAAAAACAAAGCAAAGCAAGATAAACTAAACCTTGCTCCTGTGGAATGGGAGAGTATGCAGTATAACATAACCTGTGAAGTGAAGTAATTCAGCTGAAGCAAGGACTCACAGAGATAACTAGAAGAGTGAAGTCTAAATGCTTCCCCGCCAAACTCAAATCTCTCGAAAGATTGGGAGGTCTCCTTCTGTTTTCTGAAGGGAGATTACAGCCAATTACTTTAGATATTTACAAGATATGAGTTGCATACACTTGTGATCAAATACTTAAAGGTGTTAGTGACCTTTTATTTTAATAATTCACGTAAGTTTTAAATGACTCTAGATAACTGTAACAATGCATAGCATTAAATATATGTATATTTTATATATAAAATGCTGTTATATATATGTTATCTAATTTAATGGCTATAGCACTCTTGTGTCCCAAGGGATTAGCTAAAGCACATATATGCATAGCCCATAGATACAGACAGCGGAGTGGTGACGGCCAGAAGAAAGAGTGGGAGGCAAGGGGCCTGGGTGGATGTGAGCAAAGGGTGGGGAATGGGAACATCTGTAATAGTGTCAATAATAAAAACAAATAAAAACAAAGTTTAATAAAAAAAACTAAGTAGGAAACATAACATCATTAGGTCTTTTTACAAGTGACTCTTAAGGAAAGGTTGAATTGAATCAGCCAGACAGGACCAAGCATGGACTAGAACATACTTTTTTTTTTTTTGGGTCCAGTGACCTTTTCATATTTTACTACATCCTACTGGGACTAGAGAGGCCTTAGTTTTTCAGTCCTGTTAGGAATATAACACACTTAAATCTTAAATTTCTTAGTACAAAAAGTACTCATTAAAGATGGGAGAGAAATACGGACCTTAAGTGGTTGGGAAAGTCTACATGCAAAACTTGGGAGTGGAGGAGGGTGTATTTTCCATCAAAATTTAAAAAACATCTGACTCCCTTCTTTGATATGGACTCTGCTAGATGCAAAGTTAAAAAAAGCTTAAGAACAGACCTTGTCTTTGAGATTCACAATCTAGTGATCTGGCCTCTGAAGAACTGATTAGGATTTACGGAGATAGGAAGGTGTTCAGAGGAAGGGTGACTAAGATAATCAGATCAAAAGAGAAGGCAAAAAGTCATGCAAATAACTTGTGAGAAATGAAGGAGCCCCCAGTTTCAGTTTGATATACAAAAATGCTCCATTTTTCTTTATTGTTAAGTAAAATACTCACCATTAACACGTTTGAAACCAGGAAAAAAATTGAGTTGTTAGATATGTTTCCTATGTCCGTCCCCCTTTAAAGTTTAGAATCTATCTCTTAGGGGCCACACCTTGGAAGAACTTTTTCTATGTATTAAACTCTGTGTGTTTTTTTAAAAATTAATTTTATTTTATTTTAAGAGAAGGGAAAGAAGAGAGAAAGAGAAGGAAACATCAATGTGTGGTTGCGTCTCGAGAGTCCCTAACTGGGGTCCTGGCCCGCAACCGAGGCACGTACTCTGACTGGGTATCCAACCGGCGACCCTTTGGTTCACAGATCGGTACTCAGTCCAATAAGCCACACCAGCCAGGGCCCTAAGCTCTTTTTAAAACGACGGAACAGACAGACGGGCGGTTTGAGCCATGCCAGTGGCACTAACTGGTTGCATGATCTTGGGCAAGTACATCTCAGGATGTCCCCCTTTTTTGTCTTTAAGATAAATATGGTCCAGAGGCCCACCTTACACGGTTTTATGAGGATGACAAAATGCCAGGGAAAGCATTTCCTCTACCACATTTCAGATGCTTGTTATCTCCAGTTCTTTCCAGTCTACCCATTTTGAGACTTGGTGCATCACAGTCCAAAGGCCTGAAGCATCACCACAAATGTCTGACGGTCTTTCCGCATACCCACCCATCGCACACTCCTATAAGCCAGGGAACGAGGCGAGAGCACGCTCTGGTTTCGTCCAGGGGAATAAACAGACATATAAGACTGAGACCATTCGGGACTATGCCCTACGCGCAAGCGCAGTGCCCGCCCCACAGGCCTCTACCTACGAGAAGAGGCGGGCCGTGACGTCAGGCGCACAGACGTTTGCGAAGCGTGCGCCGCCCGACACGGTCTGTAGTTAAGGGCTGTACGTCCCGGTCTGCGGAGCCCGCCGGTCGGAGGGGGCGGGGCTTCCTCCTGGTGGAGGTGGGCGCGCTTGCGTGCTGCGGAGAAAAAGTCTCTAGGTTCTCGCGCGCTAATTAGTCGCATGGATGTGTAGCTATTGAAGGAGTTTTCTTGTTCCGTTTACCAAAGCATCTTCCCTTTGGTTATATAAGTGCAGGCCTAGGGTGGTGACTGTCATGTCGAACACTCGGCCCAGGCCCCGACGAGCCGCCGGGAATGCCGCTGGGGGAGCCGGGCGGGATGAGCTGGTGTCCCGGTCCTTGCAGAGCGCGGAGCACTGCGTGCGCGCCCAGGACTTCGGCACTGCCTACGCCCACTACCTCCTGGTGCTCAGCCTGGCGCCGGAGCTGAAAGATGACGTGAAGGTGAGGAGGGCCTCTCTTTCACTTTGCTGGCAGATCCTGTTCTTTTCTTAAAAATAAATGCATAAATTGGGAGAAGGGGGCTGAGTTGGGGGGCTGGGGTTGCTATTAATATTTACTGTACAGCCTTGACTCCTTTTGTTCGCACCACAGCCAGCCCATTAGAAAATCCTGTATGCTCCACCTTCAAAATATATCCGGACTCTTACCACTTCTCCCTACTTTCCTTTGCTACCCTGGTTTAAGCTTCAGGCACCTCCTGCTGACTGTTGAAATAGGCTCGAAACTAGGCTTCCCCCGCAGTCTCTCTCGGCAAGGCCAGCCGGAGCTTTAAACAAAAGTCAAGTGAAATCACTTCTCTATTTCAAAACTTCCTTCTCACTCCGATTTCAAAGGCCATACTGCATGTGAGGCCTTAGGCGATCATCTCGCACTTCCTAAATTGAATTCTAGCGTGTTCCTGCCTTGGGGCCTTTGTACGTGTCCCTGCTGCATGCAGAAGCAATACTGTAGGTTTTGTAGTTGGATAAATTTTGGAATTAGCCTGAAGTATTCATTTGATGATGCATTCCTTAGGTTCAGTTATTGGATTGCTTGTGACAGTTGTTCTGTGGAAATGCTGTACATTTCTTTCAAGTTACTTTCGAATCTTAATTTTGCAAAAATAATTTAATTACGCATTCAATTTTCAACTGCTCTATTCAGCTAGTCTCAAGCTACTTTATTTTATTCAGGATCACTTAACCTCATTACTACTGACATTTTGGATGGGAGAATTCTTCCTTGCGGAGGTGGTCCTGTGCACTGCAGCATGTTTAGCAACATTCCTTACCTCCATTTAGTAGCTATAAGTAGTGTCTAGAGGTTTGTAGCTCACATACATTTAATGTAAGTTTCCGGACCAACTGACTGAAAGAAGGAGAAAGTGATATGCTTAGATACAGTTTGCTTTTCTAGGTAGCAGTAGAATAACGGATCATTTCAAGTGCATTTTCTCTATTGTTTGTTCCTTAGTTTCCTCTTGTAAAACAGAAACAATACCTTTTTTTGGTAGATATTTAATGTGTATTAAAAGTATGTCTAAAATTGATATTTCCATACCTAGCATTTCAGTAACTAGCTCTGTTTCCTGCAGAACAAAGTCCATATTTCTTGGCCAAGGCCTTTGCAAAATACCTCTTCAGCCATAGCAGCCTGCGTACTTATTGATTCCCTATTGGTCCATTCCATGTAATCTGTGCTTTTTTCCCATCATACCCTATAATCTTCCTGATTGTTGGCTCTCTAATAAACTTTATCAGAATTCAGTTTCAGGTATTAATTCTTCTCTGTAAGATATGTGAAGATGATGTAAAAGTGTTCATGAGAAAGCTGGAATGATTAAATGAGTAAATTTAAACATTTAAAGTTCAGTTATGGTTAAGTTTGATTCTCTGGGGACTCTTCAACCTGTATTGTATATTCTTCCATCATTTTTGTTACTGACTAATTTATTGTTTTCTCTTTTGTAAAGGAAACTTTTCAGTATACACTCTTCAGATGGGCTGAAGAGCTTGATGCGCTCGGTAGAACACAAGACTTACTTGGTTGCTATGAGCAAGCCCTGGAACTGTTTCCTGAGGATGAAGTGATTTGCAATAGTATGGGGGAGCATCTCTTCAGGTGTGTAGCGCTTTCAGACGGCTTGTTGAGAACTATTCTGCGTCAGTCTGGATAAAGGGGTAAATTGTAAAGTAATTTGAACAGGGCAAGTGTAATATAAAGAATTATTAACTATAATAGGATCAGAGTAGTGAGGGATTGGCTAGTGAGACAGAAAGAGAACTCAGAAGGATATAGGAATAGCAGATATGTAATAGTAGCAGTTTTAGTATTATATCATGTAATGTATAATAGCTCCTGTCCGCAGGGCTGAGCTGAGAAGAGTCTCAGGGAAGAGTCCCCCCACCAGGCTGAGATCCAGGTCTTGAGTAAGAGGACATAACAGTGGTTCACAGGGTAGCAGAGAAGTCCTGTGTGCTGTGCCAGGGAACTTGTAAATCTGTTCTCTGGAACTTCCTGAAATTGGCTATTGGAATTTCTGTTTACTCTCCATAGAAACTTTATAATTAGGAAAACTGGTAAAAACCAAAAATTTTTGTTTTGGATTTGTTTCAGTAAATCTGGTTTGGCTTCTTTGTACAAAGTAAAGGGAGAATTCTTGTTTAGGAGACACCATTATAATGCCCTATTCTATACAGTAAGATCATTTTACATGTTCCAGCAGTTGTCCTCTGGTATTATGCTCTGCTCATTTGGTCATGTTAAGTTTTGTGTGTGTGTGTGTGTGTGTGTGTGTGTGTGTGTGTTTATGAAAAAGTTACGTTAAAAGAAATACTTTGTCAAACTTTATTAGTCAGCCTCAGTAATGTAACTACTTTACAGTTTAATAGTTTCAATCGAAGCGGCGGCGGTGAGGGGATTGAAATGAGTACTCTTTTAAAAGACATACCTTTGATAGTTTCCGGTTGTAGTGTATGATGGTAACCAGGAAAATAAGACAGATTGTCAACTGAAGCTTGTTTGTTCACACTGACAGCTAACCTGATACTGATACACAGAATCATCTCTGCAAATTAGTAGCCACTCTCCATTTAAGTGAAATTTAGTTTAAAAATATTTTTAAATAACCTCAAGTTAGTTAGAAATCTACATTTTAATTTTGAAGTTTTCTTTAGTCTATGTAAGTAGAGTTACTTCATAGGATTCTGTTATATTTCCAGATTATATGATTAAATGTGTGATCACATGATAAGACTTATGTTTTATAATAAATTCAATTTAACAGAAAATTGGAGCTCTACACTTTTGGCAGATTGTAACTGTTGGTAACCTATTTTTGTAAGACATTAGCCTAAGCAATTACCAGTCATTAAGAAAAAAAAAAAAATCGTGGTGTTAATTTGTTTTGGGGAGATGTAACTATACAACATTTTGAATTTAGACATTTGGCAATTCAGAATTTGTGATAGTGTGAATGTGGCTTTTGCTAAACAGTTTACCTTTGCTCTTTAGGACAGTGGTTCTTAGCTCTTGCTCTACTCTACTTTTCTCATCAAAATAATGCATAACTTATTCCCCACCAAAAGAATCACTGTTCCAGGGGGAAAATATTTCCAAACCAAATGATAGCTTCCTTTCCTGACATTTATTTGTGAAATGAAATTTGTGTCTTATCTTTACAACCTTGTGTTAGCCAACCATTAGATTAAAAAAATATTGAATTGCTAATCAGGAAGATAATATTTTTCTGGTTAAAAGAAAACAAGACATTCTTATAGTTTATTATTGACACATGTTGAAGTGTTTCAATATGAGGTATACTTTGAGTGGATCATTACTTTTTTAGATTAGCATTGCAGTTTGAGAAAACTGAATTAATATTAAGGATCAAGTCTTAGGGAAGCACAAACAGAGGAAATTATTAGATGCAGGTTTGGCATTGATTCAACAGGTCGCTGGTATCATGAAATTTTAAAATATTCATTACTCAGTTGGTCTCTTGACAAATAATGATTACATATGCTGTATCTCACATGGTTCTGTGTGCTATGGCAGTTGCAGAGTAAGAATAAGACAGCTCTATCTTCAAAATAATTAAAAGTAACATGAGTGCCTATCATTTGACATAAGGCCTTTTGCCTTTTGTTAGGGTGCAGTTCCCTTTTTTTGCTTGAAACCATACTCAGAATGAATAGACTGATGCAGCTTCTTTAAAATTTACAGAGTGCTTCAAGGTGCTTGTGAAGAAATCTGAGTGTGAAGGGTTCTAACAGCTCAGGTCTCTTCACTGTGTGGACCGCACACTGGGGCCAATTTACAAATTACCAGTCCGTGACAGATAAACACAGAAATTTAGAGTAAGCATTTAGAAATCTAAATAGCAGTGTGACGTTGCTGTAAATCCAGCATATGCTCAGGGAACTGACTTGTTGAAGAGAGTTTGGACTAGTTTGGGTGCTGCTGAAATCTGATGTGTGAATTACATACTAATCATGCAGTACAACTGTACTGGTCTACAAATGCTTAGGTTCTTCACAAGGGGCCTATGAGATATAGCCATTAGTGGGTTTTATAGAGAGAATGGTTTTTAGAAAGCACCGGTGTTCTATTAGGTTGATTAAATGAAGGATGGCGTTGAGAACTTCTGATATGCTATAGTACAAGAGAATTTTTAGTTAAGCACGTGTTAGTGTCCTGGGATGCATAAATGTAATAAGGGTTCAAAAAAGAAAGAAGTGGTCCAGGATCGCAGGTCTCGCTGAAGGGTTCCAAGGGCGATGGCTCTTGGGTTGGGTTGGGATCGGGGTGCTGGTGCGGGATTCCTAGGGCAGGTGAGTGGCACGAACAAAGGCGCTGTAATTGATAGTAGATAGTTGACTCTTTTTTCTGTCATTTTTTACTCTAGGATGGGCTTTAGAGATGAAGCAGCTGGGTATTTCCATAAAGCAGTGAAGCTAAACCCAGATTTCAGTGACGCAAAGGAGAATTTTTACCGCGTTGCAAATTGGTTGGTGGAACGCTGGCACTTTATCATGCTTAATGACACCACAAGGAATACGATCTATAATGCAGCAATCCAAAAGGCAGTTCGTGTGGGATCCAGAAGCGTTTTGGACATTGGAGCAGGAACTGGAATACTAAGGTTTGTTACACTTGTTTTTTAATTAAGTATGCATGCATGTGAGTGTAAATTAAAGCTTTTACCAAATATGGAATATTTAACTGGAATTCAAAAAGAAAGAGATTAATTTCTTTCTCATAATCTTTTATTTTTTAAGATTTATTTTATTTTTATTTTTAGAGGGGAAGGGAGAGAGAAAGGGAGCGAAATACCTACATGCGAGAGATACATCAATTGGTTGCATCTATCACGCCCTCAACTGGGGACCTGGCCTGCAACCCAGGCATATACCCTGACTGGGAATTGAACCAACAACCTTTCAGTTCACAGGCCAGCTCTCAGTCCACTGAGCCACACCAGCCAGGGCATTTTCTCATAATCTTGTTATGATTGTTCATGCAGCTGTTCGTGTATTTTTCACTCTAGCTTTTGCTTTTTCAAGAACTGGACTTAACTAGCAAGAAAAATTGGGGGTTATTGACATTTTGAATAATGAATTTTAATGGCTTTTTTTTATGTTAATATTCTGGTTGAATCTAGTTATGTAAGCCAATTAGCATTCTTCATGCCAATTGTGTCTTAATCAGGTGGATCTCGTGATTTATTGTATGACTTTTATCTTGACAAAAATAGTAGTTCATTTTTTAATATGGAATAAATAATGGTTGCGTTAAAGAGTAAAAGGAAAATCCCATGTTTAAGTATCACAATTCCAGTAACATTTGAAAAAATACAGTGGATTGTGCTTTCTTGATGGAGCACTTTTTCCCCTTGTAGCATGTTTGCTAAAAGAGCTGGCGCGCACTCAGTGTATGCCTGTGAGTTGTCGCAGACCATGTATGAACTTGCCTGTGACGTGGTGGCAGCAAACAAGATGGAAGCGGGGATCAAACTCTTGCATATGAAGTCACTTGACATAGAAATTCCAAAACACATTCCCGAAAGGTAATATACTGTAAACTAATTTTAGTATTTATAATCCACTATTTTGTTCTTGTAAAAAGTAAGATATTTACATCTCTGGCTTCTAGTCTAAAGAAAAATGCTAAAACTTTTATATTGTAAGTTTATGGAAATAGGGTAGTTTAGCATGAGTTTTTATAATAAGGTCATATTCTTGATAATAAATACCTAAAGATTTTGAGAAAAATTTATGGCAAGGGACTTAATAAATGAATTTGACATTTAGCAAGTTACTCTACCTCTGTTAATTTTAGCATTCTAGTTGTAAAAATGAGTAATACCTCCTGTGTGGTCAGTAAGTATTTAAAAATTCTACTTTAAAATAATGGATGAGTAGATCAGCCTTGGAGGACTTAATATATTTTGTGTTAATATCCTTGGCTAAATTGAGAGTTTTGGGAGTTTCAGGTCTCAATGGCTTGGGCCATTTCAAATGCTTTGAATATAATAAGTCCTAGCTTTTGATCCTATCATAAGGGTGATGGAATTTTGGAGCTAGAAGGGATTTAAAACCATCTAGTCCAACACTATCATTTTAAATATAGTTTTCTCTATGAAGCACTTGCTTTATTACCCCTCCTGGGTAATCTATCTTCTTACCTTATTTAAGTGTATATTAAAACAGGGCTTTTTATACTCTTTATCATTTGGACTATGATTTTAAAAACTCTTCTATCAGATGTATAATAATATTTATATTAACATAATACTTACGCTTTTCAGTGGTCTGTCTTTACATTTGTTCTCATGAAATAGAAGTCCCATTAGATTGTTGAAACATACTGTACCCATTTTATAGAAATAGTGTCCTGAATTGTCTTAGTGTGCAGACTACCTGGCTTAAACAACAGACATTTATTTCCTCATAGGTCGGGAATCTAGAAGTCCATGCTCAGGGGTGCTGGCAAATTCAGTTTCTAGTGAGAGTTTCTGTCCTGGCTTGCAGATGGCTGCCTTCCTGCTGTGTGCCCACATGGTCTTCCCCCGTGTGTGTGTGTGTGAGGAGAGCGAGAGGTCACTGGTGTCTCTTCCACTTTTATAAAGACACCGATGATCAGCTCTCTCCACCTTTATGATCTCACTGGACCTTAATTGCCTCCTAAAGACCCTGTCTCCAAATACAGTCACGTTGGGGGTTAGGACTTCAACATGAATTTTGGTGTTACGCAGTTCAGTCCATAGTATAAATCAAAGATATTTTAATTTACATTTTTCTCACATAGTGTTGTGGAAGGATCTACTAACTTTGAATCAGGAGATAAGGATTCCAGTACAGATTCTGTTTGTAATTTATTTTGACCTTGAGCAAATCTAGAGACTTTGGAATAGATGTTTGCAATGCCTTCCATTTTATAAATGTATGCAATCATAAATGTTGAAAATTTGTGTATAAATAGAATACTGGGTTTAAGCACTGTAGGGGATACCCAAGTTGTTTTTGTTTTCAAGACACCTGCAGTCTAGATAGGAAGATAAGGAATGGTAATGAGACTTTTATTCTTCTAACTACCCGAAGGATGCAGTAAGTGCTAAACAAGTTCAGAGTAGGGAGAAATCATTTTGGTATGTCTTTAAGTGAAACTTTCTAGAAAGAAAAATAGAACAGAGGAAAATTGGGTAAAGCAAGAGAAGTCACAGGAGAGGTGTAGGAGGTAAACACAGAAAGTGAAGGTAGGAGGCAGGACTTCTCTGCATTAAATGTTATTTGTAGATCAAGGGAAATGAAAACGGAGAAAGACTATTCATTTTGACAAGTAAGGGAGTCATCGGTGATGGAGAGTGTCTTTATAAAGTGTTAGGGATAGAAGTCCAATTAGTCAGCATTAAGAGGGAAGGCTGGTGAAGTTAATGGGTGTGCACAATCTTAGGATTTAGGCAATGAAAGAATAGTCTGGGGCGGCATGGTCAAGTGAAGGTTGTGCTCCCCACCCACGCCCTGCCAGAAGTTGTCAGTGGGGTAAAGGAGCCTGAGGGACATTAGAGTCAGGTTCTTCAAGATTCAAGAGTAGATATTTAAAAATGGAATGCATTGGGAAATTTTACATATGGACTGTTTCTATAATATACTCTTCCTTTTTTCTCTCAGCTTTGACATCTTACATAAATAGCATGATATTTTACTTACATATATCTTTAAAAAATCATTCTATAGAGTGTCCCTAGTTGTAACAGAAACTGTCGATGCAGGTTTATTTGGAGAAGGAATTGTGGAGAGTTTGATTCATGCGTGGGAGCATTTACTTTTGCAGCCAAAGGTAAGCAGTGTGGAAATTCTTAAATTGGATTAAGAATTCATTATTTTAACAGATAGCTATCAAGCCCGTACTGGAAGGAAACCCATTTAAAAAACATTTAATAACACTGCAATGTATACTTGTGTGCCAAAATAGAGTATTCAGGCAAAAAAAAAAAAATTACTCCAGGAAGGACTTCATAGGAATTAAGATTATATTGTGAAGGGACTGACTATTGGATTCTCAACTAGGATTGGAAAGGGAAAAAAAATTTTCAGTCTCAGCAGTCCTCACTGCAGATTATCAAAAGAGTATAGTGATAGCTGTCTTGGAATTTTTTTTTTAAAATTGATTTTAGAGAGAGAGAGAGAGAGACATTGATTGGTTGTTCCACCCATTTATGCATTAATTGGTTGATTTTTGTATGTGCCCTGACCAGGGATCGAACCTGCAACCTTGGCATATGATGCTCTAACTGAGCTACCAGGCCAGGGCTGTCTTGGTATGGTTTTAAAATACTAGTTGAACCCAGGCTACTAATTGGACAGAATTAACTTTTATAATTACCAGATTACATTTTGCATTAAAATCCCTTACTGTAGCCCACAAATTGTAGATTTGGTTTATATAATATATATTATGAATGAAATGATTTTAACATGTAATAAGAATTCACTACTTACAGAAAGTGACTTGGATTTAAAATAGCTAATTAAAGGTTGAAAAGAAGAGCAGTTTTCAAGTAGGTAATGGTGATTTTGGCTTTTCAATTAGTCACATCCAGTAGTTTTTTGCTGTAATCATATTTACACCCTTGTAACTCCCCCTTCACCCTTCTCCTTCCCTTCCTATTTATACTGTTTAAAAAAGCGCATATATATAAAATATATATGCATAAATATAGCATATAAAATAAAAAATTTTAATGAAAAATAACTCCTTAACCTGCTTATCCTTACCTATTCTTTAAGTTTTTTCTTATTAATTTTTATGGTTTGTCATCGTACACACACATTGTGGCATACATGTAACTGAGTCTAATTTTTACTGTTATATTTTTAGGCCACAGGTGAAAATGGCAATTGTGAAAATTATGGGAAAGTTATACCAGCAAGTGCTGTTATGTTTGGCATGGCAGTAGAATGTGCAGAGATAAGAAGACATCATAGGTAAGTGATTACTTAAACAGCAAATATTAGAAAATTGTAATTTTATGGAGTAGACGATACTTCAGAGGTAGTTTTCTGACCTATAAATTCATGATGTTAATTCTAATTGTAATTTTCTTTTTGAATTTTTTAAAACTACAGGAGTCTAGGATTAAAACCAGCTTTCAATTTTCTAGTGGAAAATTAATTTTGATATAACTTAGTATCCTTTTGAGGTGTGATAGATTCTTGTAGGAAAATATTAAGTTACTGATTTTAGATGAAAGTGAAGTAAAAATTTCCATTATGAAACTAATTTTAGTTTTAATTATTTATCCCATTTCTTCTTCTTAGTAACTTTATTGATATTGTAATGTTTTGTGATTGAGGGGAATGAAATTTTAGGATTTTTCTACCCTTGAGTTGCTGAGATTTACTTATCAAAGAGTGACATAGATAGATTTCCTTTTAGGTATAGAAGCTTCTTGGTTACTTTTTTAAAACATTAGTAAATGTTTTATTTTGCTAAAATATTGATCCATATTTTGTTAGGACTTTTTAAGAAACACGCGCCCCCTTCTCCCCCGACCCCGAACTTGGTAGTAGTAAATGTAACATACAAATATTTCAGGAAATACTGATGAGTAAAAGAATAAAAAATCACCCTGATAACTACTGTAGATAACTACTATTCATCTTTGTTACATTTTCTTCCTTATACTTTTCCATGCATATTGCAGGGTGATAAGTAAAAATTTTTAGGGATTGGGTAGGGCACAGTGCACTGACCAAGTAGTGGCCTTAGCACATTAGCTGAATTAGAGTGTGCTGGTTGAATATCAGCTCTATGTAAGTAAATGTGTGTGTATAAATTAAACTTTATTTTAAAAGTATCAGTAAATATGTTTGCTTTTTGTGAGCCTCTTTGTGTTCTTAGATTTGCTTCATGTATTTTTAAAATCAGTTTCCTAAGTATAGTTCTCAGAGTTTAGAATTTTAAGGTTGCTTTCCACTTTTCTGCTTTTAAGAACAGTGGTAATGTCTTTGTACCTAGTCCTTGTGGACCTGTCTGTTATTTTCTTGGGATAGCTACCTTAGTAATAAAACTACTGGATTGAAGCGTATGTACGTTTTTCAGGCTATAGAGACACATCGCTGAATTGTCCACCACAGAAACTAGGTTGTATCTTGCCAAGATTTTTTGCTAAAATGTAATTCCAGACACTGCACACCTCCACAAGAGTAGGCATTATTCTGACTTCTGACACCATCAATTATTTTTACTGTTTTGAATTGCATACAAACAGAATCATACAGTATTTTTTGTGTGTTTTTCTTTTGTCTTTTGTCCAACATATCCATGTTCTTGTGTATAGTTTGTTCATCGTCATTGCTATGTGTAGTATACCATTGTATGCATACACCACGATACATTTGTCTATTTTACTGTGGATGGACATTTAGGTTATATCCATTTTTGAAGGGCATTGGAAATAGTACAGCTGTAAACATCCTTTAACATTCTTGTAGTATATTGATTTTTGTGGGCCATATCCCTAGAGGTGGAAATGTCAGACACCTTCATGATTTTTGTGGGCCATATCCCTAGAGGTGGAAATGTCAGACACCTTCAGGTTTCTATATTGAGTAAATCTGGAATAGATATTTTCTGCTTGAGTAGATACTATGAAAGTCTTCCAAAGTGGTCTGACTAACTTTATACTGCCACCAGTAGCGTATGAGACTCTATTTTCACCAGTACTTGTTATTGACTGTTTATTTTCCCCCCTTTTGGTGATTGCTTAGTATGGTTTTAACATCATTTCCCTGATGGCTCATGAATCTGAACAACTCTTCATATGCTTATCGGCCATTTGGAAATGCTCTTTTGTGAAGTGTCTTTTAAGTCTTTTACCAATTTTCTTTTTCTTTTATTAATTTTTAGGAATTTAATAATATATTTTGGATATGAGCCCTTTGTTGAATAGATGCATCATGAGTATTTTCTACTCCGCAGCTTGCCTTTTTTCTTACTAGGTATCTTGATGAGTAGACATTTTTAATTTTAATGTAGGGTTTATTTATCCTTGTGTTTAAAAAAACTTTCTGAAATTTTATTTCATTTTTGTGTTTATTTTTGTAAGATTCAATATCACACGGTGCTACTTGATTCTAAACAAAAGAACCCCACTTTTCTCCCTTCCCCCTCTTATTTCCTCTCTCACCAGGGTGGGTGTTAAGGACATTGCTGGGATCTGTTTGCCAACAAATATCAAATTTCAGAGTCCAGCTTATTCTTCTATAGATTCTGAAGAAACAGTTGAACCTTATACAACTGAAAAGATGAGTCGAGTTCCTGGAGGGTATTTGGCTTTGACAGAGTGCTTTGAAATTATGACAGTAGATTTCAACAATCTTCAGGTAAAAAAAAAAAAGTTCAGGTTTAAAAAAATGTTTTTTGAGCATTAAATTTCATCTGTTGTTTAAAATAATTAATACATAGAACAGTCTTACGAGTTTGCATGGATTCTACTTATTATATGTAAAGAAAATGATTAAATGGTAACTAGAATTCCCTTCTGAAATTATTCACTTTAAATGCAGAGAAAAAAATCCCTAAGATTTGTTGGGAATGTATAATCTGCCAGGTGTTTTCACACGTGTTCTTAGGTCTCTCTGAAAACAGTGTTGCAGTATAGTTATACTTACCCACGTGCCGTACAGATGAAGGAACTGTGGCTTATGTTAATTTCCCCCAAAACACAGCGTGTGAATGCAGGGGCCGGAGTTCCAGCCTAGGTGTTTCCAGCTTTTCTCAGTGTCGTGCTGCCGTTTCAAATTAACGGTTAATTCCTTGAAATGACCAGTGATCCTTATCTCTGCGCTGTGTGATCATTAGGGGGGCCAGCCATCTCAGTGTGCCCAGGACTGAGAGCTTCCTGAGATGTGGGACAGTCTTGGGCAAACCAGGACAAGTCGATCACTTAGTGTATCTGTGTGTGTATTGCTGAGGGGTGGACAGGAGTGATAGACAAAGAAAAGCGCCCAAAGGAATCGAGAAAAGTTACATTAAAATCCTCCTCTAAGCTCTTTAAAGTAAGGTTAAATGTTCAAGTACGTACATTTTTAGATGAAACGTACTTGGGGACAGAAGCCTTTATGTGGATCATTTTAGCCTAAGATTTTTATAATTTAACAAAAGGTTTCCCCTAGTAATCGTTACTGTCTTTTTCTGGAGGTGGTATGGAGCTAAATGAATGTTTTGGCATTGCTTTCTAAGGCCAAGCTTCAAAAACATTTCTGATAGCACGTTCCAACAGAGAACAAGATTGCGGCTGCAAAGTACCCCAAAGCGATCCTTTTCTTAGTTTAAGCTTTTCTTATTTTAATTTTTCTTTGCCACAATAAAAAAATACCTCTTATTAAGACTTTAATTTCGAGAGTAATATCTGCCTGTTTAATGCTTTCAAGTAATACAGGGGAATGGAAAGGAAAAAGAAGAAACAATGTCTTTTTAAATCTAGGTCCTCCTTTTCCCAGGTCACCAGTTTCAAGTGCCTCTTTTTAGACTTAGTCCACACACACACACAGGCTTTTTAAAAAAAAACAAAACAATCCATATTGCTTTGCCACTCACCTCACTGCTTTCATTCAACAGTACAGGGTGGGGCAAAAGTAGGTTTACAGTTGTTCGTATGGAAAATAATACAATAATAATCCAAGGAAACCCTCTCGTGTATTCACACCTGTAAACCTTTTCCCCCACACCATATTTCATGGGCTTCTTTCTGTGTCAGTCATAGATATCTGCTTGCTTGTTTTTAATCGCTGCATGGAATTGCATTATGATGTCTCACAGCTTCCCAGTCAGGGTGCCTTCCGTGGTTATAGCTGCGCCTATAATTGATCCCCTCAAAATACTGATCCCCTCAGGGCGCTGGCAGGACTGAGAACTTGCGGAAAAGGAAGGCAAGCGTGATGTGCTTTGGGAGCATGTGCATATTAAATGCATAAAATCCTTTTACATTTCTGTAGGAATTAAAAAGTCTAGCTACCAGAAAGCCTGATAAGATTGGTGTTCCTGTTACTAAAGAAGGCACCCTGGATGCCGTCGTGGCCTGGTTCGTGCTCCAGCTCGATGACGAGCACAGCTTGTGCACCAGCCCGAGTGCCGAGACGTGTTGGGAGCAGGCCGTCTACCCTGCCCACGGCCTCGCAGGTATTGTCCTTCTAACTGTGTTGTCTTCCTTTCTTAAACTTGTTGCTTTAACCCCGTAGGCACTTGAGTCGTCGTCAAAAAGTGTACTTTATGAAGTTTCTAGTCAAGGGAGACTGATGACATCTTTGAGAATTTTCTTTTTCTATTTTAAAAAGCAACTTTCAATAATACATGTAGTTGAGATAAGAGACTAAAACACAACTTTGCTGCACACCACTCAAACATGTCTGTCATTGAATCATTTCTTCAGCTCTGATTACTCTAGTTACCAGTAGATTAGAGAAATGCTGGCCCATTTTTAATGGAACATAGTGGAAAACACTACTTGTAATGCAAGAGTTCTACTGCTTACAGAATCTGGTGGCACCTGTGGAGCCCCACATTGTAGAAATGCACACTCATGTAAGTGCAAAATGTTGCCGTTTTAGAGTCCATGAATCCATGGTCTTCTCTAGGGAAGTTCTACATTGAACGCATATTTTTGTAGAGATTTTTTTTTTTTTTTTTTTACCAGCAACTTGATGAGTTTCAGTACATTGCACAGCAGTTGTATTACATAGAAAAATTCTACCTTTTCTGAAGCACCATTTCTGTTTCTCCTAATGAAGGCTCTAGCTTGGGATAGTGATTAAGGCAGGGAGTTCAGTACAGTGGTTTGGCTAGTACGGTGTTTTTGAGTCAGTCAGGTGGGTTTGGATTCAGGTCTCGCTCTGCTGCTTTCCGACTCCCTGGCTGGTCTTGCTGGTGATGTCAGAGCTTTTGTTTTGTGATGTGTGAAAACGGGGTGATGCCACCTACCTTGCAGAACCATTGTAGGGATTTTAGAGATAATGGGTGTAAAATGCCTACCAGATGACTGGCACTTAACAAGCGACGTTTTCTATTTGTGTTAATTCATACTAAGCCTTTTATAGTAACTTAGATGAATGGTCTTTTTTTTTTTTTTAATCTTTAGGGAAAGGGCATTTTAAATGTTTAAACATAAGTGTAACAACTTGTACTTTCAACTGACTTTAGTGCTGATAAAGGATTTGTGACTGTTCACATTTTCAAGTTTTATCAAGTGTGAAAGCTAATGGAAAAGAGCATGATATAGCCTGTTGTAGGACTTCGTGTTTCCTTAAATTTTCACATTGTAAATATGCAAGACCATCAGTTAAGAGATACTACTGACAAGGTTCTTTTGACTACTGCTTTGCTCTTTTAGAAATGACTGTTAGAGGAAAGAACAACTTTCCTTTAAGCTAAAGTGAGGTTTGGTATTAATCCTGAATTTCATCTCCCATTATTATTGTTGGCTTCATTACCAAAGAAGATAGAGACTTCCCTGTAGCCCTTCCTCCAGCCCCCAATTTGGGGACACAGAAGGATATCTAACGATTGTAGGAAAAGCACTAAATACTGATAGTTAAGGTCCAATAACATAGCTCTTAAATCTCTGCACTAGGCTCTTCATTGAGTCTTCAAACATCAGTTTTTCCCTATGTAAAGCTGGAGAGATTTTCCTAGCCTTTTTTCCCCCCCAGGAAATGAGTAGATTGATTCACTTAATTCTAATAAATTCATAGATATAATCCTCCCTGTAGTGAATTTAACAACGGGGAGGGGCGGCGGAATGGGAGGACTGATGTGTTCCTGTGATGGTAAGGCTTTCAGCCATAACCTCTTTCTTTCTCTTTTATGAAGACTACTATGTTAAACCCGGGGACCATGTGACGATGGAAGTGTCTTGTCAAGACTGTTACTTAAGAATCCAGGGTATCCGTGTCTTCAGTTCGGAACGTGATATGGATGTCGGAAAAAGTTTTACCAGGAACAAAGACTTGCTCTCTTTAGGAAATGAGGCTGAACTCTGCAGTGCCCTGGCGAACCTGCAGACCAGTAAGCCAGACTCTGTGGAGCAGGCATGTGTATTGGAATCCACAGAAATTGCTTTGCTTAATAACATTCCATATCATGAAGCCTTTAAAATGGCAATGAGCAAAGTGTTGTCCTCACTGACCCCAGAGAAGCTGGGTCAGGCCATGGACACTCACAGCCAGGACGGTGAGATGAGCTGCGCAGGTGGCCAGAATCAGGCCGAACCGCATGCTTCTGAACCTTTCTATGTGTTGGATGTGTCCGAAGGCTTCTCTGTCCTGCCCATAATTGCAGGCACCCTTGGGCAGGTTAAACCTTACAGTTCTGTGGAGAAAGACCAGCATCGCGTTGCTCTGGACCTCATATCTGAAGCCAATCACTTTCCTAAAGAAACACTCGAGTTTTGGTTGAGACATGTGGAAGATGAATCTGCTGTGTTGCAAAGGCCAAAATCAGACAAGTTGTGGAGTATAATTATATTGGATGTCATTGAGCCATCTGGGCTCATTCAGCAGGAAATAATGGAAAAAGCTGCAATATCTAGGTAAAAAAAAAAATGTAATGTTGGTTTTTATGAGTCATGATCTTGTATGTCCCTGTGCCTGTCATTACCGACTTTTTCGCCCTAAAGGGTCCCTTGCTCCATAGATGTGAAGAAGAGAGAGAATGCTGTGGGACTGGACAGCGTGTATACAATATGGAAACAAGTAGAGATCTATAAAAATAGAAGATGTTCAGGGTGACAAAGGAAAAATCAAATTTCAGCTTGCTGATATCATAGAATGGTACCCTTTTATGGCTATTTGGTGTTAAAATTTTATCTGGTTTGGCAAAGGTATTGATAAGAGTTTAGGTAAGGGGGTGTGTGTATGTGTGGTTTTAAAAGAACTGTATAATTTTTTTAAGAGGTAATTTTACCAATTATGGAGATTCAGTTTCTACCCAACTTTACCTAAAATGTTAAAACATTAAAAGGAAAGGAATAACAAAAATAAGTGAAGCATTACTGTCAGGGTGGAGTCCATTTTTAGGCTAATGTGTATATAGGACTTACTACAATTTATATGATCATGTACTTCTATTTAGAGATGAAAGATTATCCTGCTTTGGGACCATGACTTGTTTCAATCAGTCTAATGCCATTGTGTTTAGGAATCATCTCTAACTTCCCTTGCTAATTCTGTGGCCACCAAATGACTTGATTATGATTTAGCTTCCTATTAGCTAATCTTTAGGGAGAGCTATTACAAGGGCAGACAATGTACCTATTATAAACTTTTCCATCAGTTTTTTATTTGGAAAAGTTTCAAAATTTCAAATTTAAGAAAAATAGCAAGATAGTAAGAGTGAGCCCTAGAAAACTATTTTGTTTGCTGAACCATTTGATAGTTGTTAGCTTTGTATCTTTGACCCTTATTTTAACAATTAGCATGTGTCTCCTTAGAACAAAGGCTTTCCTCTACGTAACACAAAATGATCACACTCAAGAAACTTAGCATTGATAAAATACTATTTAATATATAGTCTTTTAAAATTTCCCTTGCTGTCCCAGTAATACAGTCTTTACTGATTTTTTCTCACCAGTCTGGAAGTTCAGGTTGAAACCAGGTTGGACTATTGAGTAAAACTGAGGAATTTAATGTTTGACTGTAAATGTGTCAAATGAAAATAATTATTTAGTTTAAAGTACCTTCAAGTGCCCTCCACCCCCTCACATCTTGCACGGTTTTCAGATGTGAGGAAACAGACTACATAGGTGTGTGTGGGAGCTGCCTTGGCTTAAGAACTCTAAATTGCAAGTAGGATCTCCCATGGGCATAGCTTTCCATTCCCAGGAAAGCCCAATGGTAGTGTGGCTTCCCATTAGGCATTTACAGTTTTGTGCATAGTTCTCTCAGTCCAGATGCAATCTACCTACTAATAGTTTAAAAATAATTTTATCGTAGCAGGGTTGCTGATAACATAGCCGACTTTCAGCCTATGAGGTTTCCAGGGAAACAGAGGATGAACCCAAGATACTCGTAGGAAATAGGATTTTACTAACCCTTTTCTCACTAATTCATCACGATTTAGCTGTCGGTATTGATAAAATGTAGGGCATACTGATGCTTTTTAAAACATTTTTCTTTCTTTAGGTGTTTGCTCCAATCTGGAGGCAAGATCTTTCCTCAGTATGTGCTGATGTTTGGGTTGCTTGTGGAGTCCCAGACATTGGTAGAAGAGAATGCTGTTCAAGGGACATCACGAACTCTTGGGTTAAATATAGCACCTTTTATTAACCAGTTTCGGGTAAGTGTTGAGAGAAATTCAACCAGGTGTCTGTTATCCGCAGGCCACCTTCTCTCTGTACTTTTTATACAGTCACTGTGCTTAGCTGGGTTGGGATAGTACTGTTTCCTAGGGCAAAGGTACTTATTATGGATAAAAATCACCTAGGGAAGGTCGGAGGCCTTCAAGGATGTCGAGAGAGGGGTTGAGGTGTCTGTGTCCTCTGTTTCACCATGAACAGTTGCTCTCTAATATTTCATTCAGATGGGAAGGCACTTTTTACATGTTTCCTTTCCACTTTAGATGAGGAGACTAAAGTGATGGGACACTTTATAGTAGTTGGTTCTCAACCTTGACTATGTTTTCATGTGCCTCATAATGTTATTTCAGCCCAGAAAGCACTGCTTAACCAATGGTGGTCCCATTGTCATGGGAGCTGAAAAATTCCTGTTGCCTAGTGATGTCGTAGCCATGGTATTGTCAGAGCAACGCATTCCTCGTGTATTTGTAGTGATGCTGGAGTAAACAAGCTATGGTGCTGCCAGTCGTGTGAAAGCACAGCACATGCAATGACAGCAGCCATACCACCCTGGTTTGTGAAAGTGCACTCTGACGTTCGCACAACTCAGTCACCTGATGATTCATTCCTCAGAACATATCCCCCTGGGTGAGCGCATGGCTGGACTTTCACAACTACTGATAACTGGCTCCCAACTCCGGATCAATGTGTGGCCTGAATAGCCAGGCTTTTGAAAACCTCCCTAGGTGATTTTAATTTGCAGCCAAAGTTGAGAATCACTGCCTTATAAACTATTTTTCAGACAAAATCTGCTGTTAAGCTTTTTGGTTGAATTTGGCATATATTCTCAAATAATTCAATAGTTAATACTGTTGGCTTGTTAGTTCATCTTTACACATAGCACAACCTTGGGTTCAAATTTTTGAGCTGTTTGGCTTAAGTGAAAATTTAATCTGCTTTCATCAAAGCAAAGAACCTGTAGATAGCTGAGACCATGACTTAAATAAATGATTTAACCTGCTAAACCTTAGTTTGTTTGATCTTCCTGTAACAGTGGCATCATGAAGTTCCTGGTGCCTTAAGGTGGATGTAGGAATTGAGATAAATGAGGCAAAAAGCATGGTGTCTTCCTGATCCAAGTGCAGAGCCATCGGTTGGTGAGCCTCAGTCCCAAAAAGAACTGAGTAAATGTGAAAAATGGATGCTTTCTTTAGGTACCTATACGTGCATTTTTGGACCTGGCCTCATTGCCCTGTATACCTTTGAGCAAGCCAGTGGAGCTCCTAAGACTGGATTTAATGACTCCCTATCTGAACACCTCTAACAGACAAGTAAAGGTAATGTAAAATAATTACTCTTGTCATATTCAGAATACAGGTCTTAAACTAGGTAATGCTTTACATACATTAAATTGGTTTAGCCACTTTCTTTGAAGATGTAACTGTTATTTCTTTTTTGAACACTACCTCAAAATGGGCTCCGTTAAAGTAAAGTTGATAATAATCTGAATTGGGTAATTACATAATTTCTTTATGAAATTTGGATCTGAAATTGACTAAAAAGACAAAGACTGACTTCCTCATTTGTTCTGATGAAATTTTCACAATTTCTCAATTTTCCTAGGTACACATTTGTAAATCTGGTCAAGTGACTGCCATTCCATTTTGGTATCAGATGCACCTTGATGACGACATTAGATTGGATACCTCCAGTGAAGCCTCCCACTGGAAACAAGCTGCGGTTGTTTTAGAGAATCCCATCCAGGTGGCTGTGGGAGAGGAGCTCGTGCTCGAAGTCCAGCACCACAAAAGCAATGTCAGCATCACAGTGAAGCGCTGACGGGCAGTTTTCTGATGAAAAACTGTGTAAGTAGAGCAAGTACACAGTTTTTCTGGTGTGAGTAGTGCAGCTGTGATCGAGTTAGGGGGATGCGGTAAAGACTTAATTCCTTGTATTGGTCAAATATTTTTAAAAACTGACCTTAATAAAGTGTATTTAAAAGATACTAAATTATTGGGTAGCATTATTAAAAAACTTTGCTGCAGGCTTCCTTCCTGAAAAAGGCTGCCATTAGTTGTTCACATTAGGCAACTTTGTCTTTATTGCTTAGTTTTACTCACTATAGATTAAATTTTACTAAAGATTTTTGTCTACATGCTAAAGCTATACAGATAAAAGATTCGGAGTCATTTTCATTGTCATGTGTCAGTAAGTAAAGCACAACTTTTAATTTTTAGTCATCTCAGGTTTTTTTCCTTAAATCGAAACTTGTAATAGTAAACATCAAATCAAAAAGTTGGTTACCTGTGAATTTCAAGGTTGCTTCTTCTAAACACTCATGTACTTCTGAAACACCTCAGGTTTCGTGTTTTGGGAATGAGCTATAAGCTAAATGTAATTAAGAGTTAGGAAAGAAAATCTTAAGCAGGCTGCATTTTTCTTGGTTTACTCTGACAAAAATGTAAAAGTTGATAAATTCGAGAAAGAATTAAACCTAAACCAGTGTTTTTCAAAGTTTTGATTTGGATACACAGTAAGAAATATATAATTAATTGGTCCAATTTTTAAAGACTTGAATTAGATTAATAAATCATGTCTTATGTAGACTTTGTGCTCTTTGTAAGCCACAAATAAGGTATATCTTCTTTCTACAATGCCTATTCTCCTCACCTCTAATATTATATACTACCCAGCTTTACTTTCAATAGAAATGTTCAGTTCACAATAGCACACACAGTGAAGTCATTACTATGAACTAGTATATATATATATATGTGAGTGTGTGTGTATAAATATATAAAGTGAGAGTTTTGCGAAATACTGACCGTGGCTATTTGCAACTTACCATTTTCGCACTTTTCTGTATCTTATTTTCAGTATGAAATGTTAAATATTACCCAGTGGGTTGTAAGAAATGCCATGCTAAGTAATAAATTTCTCCCCAAAAGCCCCTGTATGTCTTCTGACTATAGTTTCTGGATTTCCATTTGCTGACAGCATAAATAACACTGAAGAAAAGCAGACTCCTCTATCACAAGTTTCTTATTTTCCAGTTTATTCTTTTCACTTCAAAGTCATGGATAACTTATTAATCTATTAGCATTACTGAAAATGATTTTTAGATAGTTGTTTTAAGGTTACTAAGATTAGGTCTGAGATATTTATCCTAATACGTAAGAGATAGGTATCTTTCATTGTAGGTATGTACTTTTTAACCCTTAATTTTTTGGACTTATTTTATGCTATGCTTTTCTAATTAACTTTTTGTTTAAGACACTAATGGCTTATGTTTAAAGAATGAAAGACAAAATGTTGCAGAAAACGATAAATTCTTATTTATTGAAAGACATCCAGTTGTGAAATAGAGAAATAATTGTTAGCATATATGGCACATGATTATAATTACGTTCGACTAATCCATATTTTTGAATTATACTTTCTGCTAATTCCAGAGCATCATATTCATGCAGCAGTGGTAGTAGAAAGCGTTGATTTTTTTTTAATGCCCATTCTCTTGATAAACAATGTAAAATCAGGAACATTTAGTACAATGCCATTTTCTACCATTTTAGTATGTGATACTCTAATGTTAAGAAATTGAGTTGATGTCTAGGATATTTAGACTGATTATTTGTGATATACAAAATTTAGTTATAAATCCAATAGTACCTGGCTTCCACCTATTTTTGTGTTGAAATTTCCCATCATTTATGGCTTGTCCCAAGCATAAAATCCTGAGCAATGCGATACCATGTACTGAAGTAATGTGGTAGTAGTGTCGTTTGCTTCACACACTGTTCAGGAGACCACGGGTTTATCTGAAGGTTCTTGTCTCTCTTCTGTGCTATTACATGTATCGTCGGATATGTCAGCTATAGTAGGTGTAGTCTGGGGAGTCAAAGTATGTCCAAACCCTTGATAGTGACCCGCGGGTGAAGGTGGCACAGAAGAGGCAACAGAAATTGCATCTTGTGATGATGATGATAACAAGCTTGTATGTTCATTTTGATCTTGATCCTCAGGAAAAAATTTTTTCCTAGAATGTCCCATGACTGTCCTTCCTTTAAAGTAATAGAAAGGTTTCCAAGTTAGCCAAAAGTTACGTAATCATATTTTATCACTACAAACTTACATACTAAAAATAAGCTCCTCTTTCCCCTCCCTATTTGAAGAGCCTCACTGTGGTACATGCTTTAAACAAAGTCTTTTTCTCTCTTAAATAGCTACTATATTGCCCTCGATAAAACTACCTATTTGGATGAATTAAATGACTGGTACTTACCAACATGCCTTACTTGTTCTGAAATATCATCCCTAATGTCTGAAACATCCCACATAGCGAGAAAGGAATCAAAGCATGAGCCCTCTTCTGCTTCTTGGACATATGGTTTATATGAGAAAGTGTAGTGATGAGCAATAGCCGCGAGGAACATCTCAATACAGATAATAAAGTCCTACAACAAAAACATCAGTCATCTCTGAGTTTAAATCTAGTTTTGTAGGTAAAGGAAAATGCTCTTCCTTTTCAAAATTATCTAAGTATCAATAGCTGTTTTTAACCCCATAAGATTATAACAACTTTTTCATTTTCCAAAATTATTTATGACCTCAAAAAAACCCTTCTATTTTACACTACCTCAAAATCAAGTGTTTCTTAGCAAAGTACACTGAATGCTCAGTCACTGCTCAGGGACTAAGAGCTAAAGTGCAGAATGATAAATGACTAGGAATAACAAAATCTAGGTCGTATTCCTGGCTGTACTAAGAATTAATTGTACTACAAATTAATAACCAATTTCTCTAAGGTCCCCCCATTTCAGTTGCAAAGTGAGGAGAACAGTAGCCTGCACGTTATTAGGTTTAAGAGATAATATGCTTAATATAAAAATGCTTGACAAAAGTTCTACTGCATTCAGAAACAGCACTACTTACTTGGAGTCCTGTAGCCACAGCTTCTACGGTTTGCCATTCCCATGTGTGCTTTTCAGAAATAACGCCAACTTTTACCAACAAAGCAATAACTACTGCTTGCCTATATATTAGGAAAAGGTAAACGCCATATCTATATCAAGCATAAAATGAGCAGCTGTTTTACAAATACGTCATTTTAAAAAGTTAAGGCCCAGCACAACCTGGACCATGACCATGACCATCCCCACCACACCACACCCCGCCTCCACAGCACATTCCTGAAGACACTGTGTGTCTATATGAAATGTACTGACTTGCTTTACAAGCTTACTCTCCTACTATAGTTTCATCACATGAATTTTCATTATGTATTCTTAAAACTAGTACTTGGTTTATACATTTTTCTTTTCTCTTAAGAGGGCAAAGGAGGGAGAGGGAAAGAGAGAAACATCAACTGGTTGCCTTCCTCATGCACCCCCGACCGCCTGGACCCCGACTGGGAACTGAACCAGCAACCTTTTGGTTTACGGGACCAACTGAGCCACATCGGCTGGGGCCATATCGTATGTCTTTTTGTGTTGAAAGTATGCACAAGGAATTAATGTTCTTCCGTGCCTGACATAGATAATGCCTAACACTGTACAATAGGCATTTAAAATGGAAGTGCAGATACTTAAATGTTTAAATGTGCTGACTATTCAGATTATTTAAAAGAACATTTTGAAACCAGTCTTGTTTGAAGTACTGGGACTAACTCAGAAGGGGTCTAACTCTAAGACAGTCATACTGAGCTTTTCAAGCAAATCTAGGCACAAGACCCTAGGTTAAATTTAATCAGCTAATAATGAGATAGACAAGTTTTCATAGTTCTGTAGACAATAATATTCACTTCAATATTGCTTGTTATGGTGAAAGAAAGTAGAAACAACCTAAATGCCAATAGAATAGTTAAAAATTACGTCTACACAACAGAATACTAAGCAAAAACCCAAAAAACCTAAACTACAAAATTATATTTCACTTTACTGACAAAGAATTATATCCACAATATAATGAACATACTGAGTTCTGTAAGTTTCTACAGTATGAAACTGTTCCTGTGGAGTTTTATAACACAGTGTTAATCATTCTGGGTGGTGGCATTAAAGGTTTTTTCTTTTCCCACTTTTTATTTGTATGTTGTTAAATTTGATCTGTTTCTAGGCCCCCTATCACCCACGCTGTGAGACATTTAGGTTGTCTCGAATTATTTTCTTATGTTACAGTGACCATCTGATTATTTCCTTATGGAAAGCCAAGATGGGCTAAAAGGATTAACTTTTTAAAAGGTAAATGGAGACATTTTAATTCACCATCTGTATTAAAAGTATTTTAAAAATCTTTCCTAGTTAACAGTTTTATTGTCTTTTAGAAAATGAGAACATGTAAGATAAAACAACACTTACCAAAAAGATACGAAAACCACCAGCTTTACACAAAGGAATTTGCCAACAGGCTGGATTGGACTCAGTTCTTCCTTCAGGACTTTGTAAAACAGCAACAGACAGTACATGGCAAACTAGAAGCAATCAGGATTAACAAGCTTCTTCAATAAGAATAACTAAATACAGTAGCAGAAACATGGAAGTTATAAAGGCAGAGACCTGGTAGAGAGTAATGTTTTAGGCAGTGATGTTTCAGGCAAATTTTTCTAGGCTGTATTAGGGTATTTTTAGATTACCAAGCCTGTATAGTTTACTATGGATGAATATATATATGAGATACAAGATATTTCAGAAGAAATGTATAACATCTACCCTGAAAATGGTTTTAAGTGTTCACTTACTGGGGCCCAAAAACAATGCAGAAGAGACTGCCACGCTTGGTAGAAAAGGCTTCCATGCCTGTGAAGATGCCTTCCCATTCAGCCAAAATAAATACACTGTCTACTTAGTAATAGCTTTTGTACACAAACTACCATCATTTTAGAAGGGTTGAGTTATTATTCATTATAAAACCAACACATTAAATAAGCACTTCACATTTCATAAGCACAAAATTTTTCTAGTAAAAATCTGACCATAACATCTGAAAATAAGGAATCAGGGAAACAATTTTCTTTAGGCAGTATGTTAATCCAGCAGAATTTCATAAAATAAATGCTCAAGACTTAAATTATTTTAAAATATCAGTTGTAATTAGTGTAATGTTGGAGATCTAAAAGTTTAATTTTTCCCATTAAAATCATAAAATGCTCATTTACGGTATTTAGAATACAAAAGCAGTATAAAGTTGTTCATAGTCCTATCATCCATCCATTCCTATTTATACATAAAGTGGTCTTTAACAGGCATCATCAACTAAATATAAAATTTTGTTGCCTGATTTTTTTCTCCACTTTTCCATAGGTTTCATAACGATTATTTTAATAATTACAAATACTTTGGCCAGTGGAAGGACCACAGTGCCTTTAGCCGGTCCCCATCACTGGGCTTTGAATTGGCTTCAGCCTTCTGCTATTACAAATAGGCTTCATATACAAAGATAATCAACGCACAGGTGCTTCTAACCATTACTTGACGATGCACTTCCAGAAACTGAATTACTGGTTCCAAAGAATATAAACATACGGCAAAGTTTTGAATACAAAGGAATTTGATTTTTATTCTAAACCTCTAACACCACACACATGCATGCCACTGCATCTAAATTATTTTGCTAAAAGCATTAAATATTTTAATTAAAGTTACAGTAAATTGAAAGGATCAGATAGTTATATATTTAGAGCATTTCAGTATCTAAAACAATTTTTCAATACCTGACAGTCTCAATTTTCCTTTAATTCCAAATATATGAGAGACACTGAACATGCCTAAGATATCTTGGGTTTCTTTTCTTTTTTTAAGTTGAGGGCACTGTGCTTATGCAAGCACCCAGAACCAAATGAACAAAGACAATAAATATGTCAAGGTATAAGTCACCAAAAAATTAACACAGATATATCTTTAAATATGTATAGATATATTATAGTTTCTTGAAATTCTTCCTGTACATCAAATTTCAAGATTAAAAAGTAACAATTAAGCTTTATTCCCAAAGACCTTTGTCTAAGACTTTATAGATACTAATTTAGTACAGTTAAGAGGAATATTTACTTACCAATTGTGACATATTGTTTATTATAACCAAGTAAGTCCAAGCATTTGAAAAACTAAAGTTGCCTTCATCATATACACTAAGCAGCTCACAGATTCTAAAAGTGGTAAAAATGAGACACATTTATGATTAAATCAAAATATATTTTAAAATACAGCATGGACAGCAATACTTAAAAGTCAGTTCACTTAAAAGATCCTATAGATGATTACTTGATTTTGGTCATAAAAGTAATTAAATAAAAACATTTTTCTAGAAATGTTACCATGTGATCATAGCTCCAAGTTGAAGGAAATCCAAAGTAAGGCACATACATTAAACTAGAGAGTGTAGTTAGATATAGATTCAAAAAGATTATGCTGCCTAATTGTCAAAAGCTTGACTGTTATAAATGGAATGTAGATCTATAACTATAATCCTAATTTTTCCCCTCAAATTGTTTTGGAGGTAAATTTTATGAAGACCCAGATCTAAGTATTTACATGATTAGTTTCTAAACTGCAAAAACTAAAGCATGCCTTCACAAATAAGTGGATTAATCTTAATTCTCAGGTAAATGTCACTGCAGAATTGCTAGCTCAAAGGCAGAAAAAGAACTGAACGATTATTTCACTTGTCTTTCCTTTCTTCCTCTGTAAACATGCAGAATTAGTTATGACTAGATAAAATGTACAATCTACCTCATTTAAATTATTTGTTTTTAAATTTTTAGGGAATAGTTTTACCAGGTAGCTTAATTTTATCTCAAGTGCTAAATCTTGAGAGAATTACTAAAAAATAGAAATACAATTTCTTCCTTGGAATATAGTATTCATATTCTAAATTATTTAGAAAATAAGACCATGCAATGAACCTAAAGTAACATACTCTAAATTCGTGTCATAGATGTTTCTGTAAAGCTGTGTGAACTAGTATTTAAAAAAGAAAGTATTTTAAAAGTGCTTTCCAGAAAGCTCTAGAGAGATGTTATTTAGAAGAATTCTGTGGAGATTCTTTGCCTACAAATGGTCACCTTATTTAATAGAGTAGGGTATCTATATACTGTGTTTTTAAAATAAGACTAGACCAGTATTATAAACAAGTAAACCAATGTTCTTTCTGTTTTTCTACTCAGTTCCACTTAAGAAAGAGCATGAGGATTAAAAAATAACAATATAAGCTCTATGTACTTACAAAGCAATGATGGTAGTGAATGGTCTGACAACTGTATACTGCAATACACCCAGCTTGCACCTAAACAGCAATACTCTGCCAAAGAGAAAGAATGTGGCATTTCAACCATTCATTTAAATAGTATCAGATTTTCTCCAAAACCCCCAAATTAAAGTCACGATGACAAATGAGGCCATATTCATATTTAATTATTTTAATTTAGTCATTCTAAGTGGTGATTGGGGAAGAACTTGGATGTTAGCAAATAATTTAAATACGATTTTAAAAATTATTTGACAACTACATCTTTGAAGGATCCCCCTTTCTGTGTATAGTCTCAAATTCATGAATAGTGCAGCATGCAACAAAAAGAACAGAAGTGGGTCCCTGTGTGTTTCTGGAATGAAAAATGATTAACAAATAAATTATGCATGTGTACATGTACATGAAACTTATCTACATTTTAGGTATCCAGTTTCAAGTTCGGTATTTAAATGTCATTCAAGACACTGTTATTGACTAGATACTCTGAAAGAACAGCTTTTATTATATCACTGGGTTCACTCAATATAGGGGAAAATTCACAAGGAGTAACCAACAAAAACAAAAAAGTCCCAATGCAACTACTGCAAACAGTTCTCTGCACGAGAGCCTTGTGTAAGCCTCTTAAAAGACCACGTGGCTCTCAGGGCAAATGCTCGTTCAGCACTTCTATCAGGAAAGCTGGCTATCGATGGTACGTATTATGAATCCCCTAATTTAAGAATTACATTGAGACTGAGAGTAGTCTGAGTCTGGCTTATAGACCTTGTGGTGCTGAGTTAATAGGTCTGGATAACTGTTGGGGTTCTAAATGCTGAGAACCTTCTCCGCGCTGAGGTGGTTCACCGCAGCTGACAACCAGGTCTGCCCCGGCAGTGGTGGGTCTAGGAACTGCACATAGGCCTGCTGCAAGACCTCCTGATGAGAACCCCTTGGCTGTACCACTGGGCTTCCCGTCCCATACTCTTTATAAAGCTCGAGTAAGTTGGAGCTGCTTACACCTAAAATATTCTGCGTTGATTGCCAAAACAAAGCTGAGACCACTAAGGGTCACTATGCAGATGAATTAAATAGCCAATCAGGTATCTTAGAACTGTGGAGAATTAATGACTGGAAGATGTATCTGGCAAAATTGCCCAGAATGTAGCAAATAGCAAAGGCTGAGACAAAGAGACAATATGAAAGAGTTACAAAGAACAGAAAAGAATCAAGTCGAACATACTAAGAGTTACAAAAGAGAGTAGAGGAAAGGCAAAATCAGAAGGCTAAAACCTTTCAAGAATTGAGGAAAGACATGAATCTACAGATTGAGGCACACTGTAAAGCAGGACTTAAACAAATAAAACCTGGAACCACCTAGATACTTCATAGTGAAACTACAAACATCAAAAACAGAGGCTCTTAAAGGCAAGTGGGAGACAGATCACCTATAACTGAAATATAATTAGATTAACAGTAGAGGGTTAACAGTAATAACTGAAGCCAGAATTAACTGCAATAAAATCTTGAAAATGCTAGGAGAAAATTCCTGTTAATAACACAGAATTATATACAAAACTATCATGAATGAGGGCAAAATACAGATATTTTGGATAAGCTTATCTAAGAATGTCTGCCACTGATACGTTGAAAGAAAAGGAATTTTTAAGGGCTACAATCTAGAAAGAAGGAAATGTTCTTAAATAGAAGAACTGAAATGCAAGGACTGAATGTAAAACCTGGAACATAGAGCTTTAAATGCAGTGTTAGAAAGAAAAAGGTGGTAAATTAAAGTAAGATTCTAACATGTTAGGAAAAGAACACAGTAAATCAAAAGAAATGGGAGAAAAGAAGTAAAAATAGAGCAGAAATTAATGAAATAGAAAACAAACACACTACAGAGAGAATCAATAAAGCCAAAAGTCAGTTCTTGAATAGGGAAACTTCTGGCAAAATTTTTCTTTTTTAAAGATTTTATCTATCTATCTATCTTTAGAGAGAGGAGGAGGGAGGGAGAAAGGGAGAGAAACATTAATGTGTGGTTGCCTCTCTCATGGACCTGGTCTGCAACCCAGGCATGTGCCCGGGCTGGGAATCGAACCAGCAACCCTTTGGTTTGCAGGCCGGCACTCAATCTACTGAGCCTCACCAGCCAGAGTGCAACATTTTTGAAGGGAAAAACAGACACCAGTAACATTAGGAATGGGAAAGGAGTCATAACTATAGATCCATAAAACGTGAAGAAATTTTAAAGTAATGTATGCCCATACATTTAAAAAATTTTGTCTATTTTGCCCAATTCCTAAAAACTATTAAAAAAAGAAAGATTCCAGAAACAACAGGAAGCCTGACTAGTTCTGTAACTGTTGTCACACAGCAAAAAGTCAGGCCTAATCTTTGAAGGTGGAATACATACATAATCTTTTCTTGTGATACACAAATTAAGGCAGGAATACCTATTCAGGTAGTATACCCAGGATATGGGGACAGACAGGGACAGTGTAAGAAAAGAAAACTGCAGTCTACCTTTACTCATGTAAGAATTCTAAACAAAAGATTAGCAAACCAAATCTTGTAGAAAAGCAGATGATATACATCATAACAATTTTGAATTTATCCTTGAAAGCAATGGGGTTTTAATATTAGAAACCCACAAATCTAATTCACTATATTAACATGTTAAAAGTGAAAAACTATGATCATCTCAGTAGAGAAAAAGCATTTGATTTTGTCATGAACTAGCTACATGATCTTGAGTAAACTAATTTCTGCAGACTCTTGTTCCCAATTATAAAAGGACATTGATTGAATGATTTCTAATGTTTTTATCCATAATGTTTTAAATTTTCTATTTCAAATGAATAATGTAAAAGAAACTATGTGTGGATTATCAAAATGCGTTTTGTTAGTCTTCAAACTTGACTATGAACTACATGAGGGTAAGGACTCATTTTTTGTCCTGCTCATAGTACTTAACACACTGCTTTGCAGAGAACTGACCGCTTAAATAAAACCAAAACATAAAAGAACTAAAACCAAACATACTTACTCTCCCATAGTCCATGGTGGACAGCAACATAAAGGAGGGAAATGTTTCTGTTGATCTTTGGCTTCAAGGATTAACACCAGATTTGGATACCGGTTAGTTAGATAATTGGTAAGGAATCCCATAAAGTTGTAAATGACATAAGCTTCGTAACATTCTCTGCAGGTATCCACATATATTGCGATGCTGGGGTATTTCAAAGCTACCCACTATAGAAAAAGCACAGATGTGAGAAGTAGTTGCGGCTAAGATAAATGAATTACCACTCCAATTCATAGTATTCACAATAAGCTAACTTTGGAACTTGCCACATACAACAAACTTCTGAAAGTTTTTTATTATGAGGGCTACCAGACAAGGATTTCTAAAAGCAATTAAACATCTCGAATACTGGTGAATGAAAATATCTGTGTTTGGGGGTAAGGGATGAACGTGAAGAAAGAATCTGAATTTTTTTCTTGACATAATGGCAGAAAATGCTGTGAAAAACATTTTCTTTATTTTTAATCAAATTAAAGCAGTCACCTGTAAGAACTGTTAGAATCTATTGGAAAGGCTTTTGCTGTTGAAGTAAGGATTTAATAAAAAAAGGATGATAATATAAATTTAAACAATTATATTTTAAGGACTAAGCGCTATTAGTCTGAAATTTTAAAAGATTAAACAAAGAAAACAGCTATAGATTTAAAAAAATTTTAAACATCTGCTTTTTCTGTTGTCATACTTTATCAACATTAAAAACAAGTTAACCTATTCACTTTTCTTATTAATCTGATTCCTTTTATTACTTTAAGCATTCTGTAAGTGTAGTTAGTATCATCAAAAAAGTTCTTAGTTAATGAGATAAAATGAAACATACTTACACTATCTAAACTGTATATGGGTACCATCCAAAGAATCCTATTTGGAAAGCAAAACATAAATTAAAAACATTTTACATTATTCTTATGAATTAAACCAACACAACACTAATAGATTCAAAATACGTTAAGATTTACCTTATTATTGGTTTCTGTAGTTCCGGTTGTGTATAATGCACTAAATGTTGCAATATCCCCCATAGTGATATAGGTATAGTCAACAATAAAAATATTCCAGCGATAAACCAAGCCTTGGTGTGTATTCCAACCTTAAGAAGCAGAAGAACATGCTAGTATAAATTATCTGATATTAAAAGAGCCAAATATTTTTATTTCTTAAATTTTCATTTGATTATTAATGAGGCCCAATATTTTTCAAATGATTAGTAGCTATTTTTTGTTTATTCTCTAATAAACAGCCTACTTTTACTTTTGTAAAGGGCGGAGGCAGAGTTCTCCCCAGGCGCCGAGCATGCTCCTTCACAGGCCTGCGGTAACGGTGATGAGCACAGTGACGATGCTAACACCACATCAACTTCCCCCCCAGCTTATCGGCCCTTTAGATTTGATTACAGTGCTGGGAGATATACGGAGTCTTCACATCTTCTGCAACTCAAATCTAAAAATCTTTGTATAGTTTATTCCTTTGCTTTTATGTCTAGAAAATTAAAAGCCTACGTACATTTTCTGCAAAATCTGTTACATTAGAACAGTTACTGAATGCTGACTGCGTGACTGACAGTTTAAGTTCTTCACACACATTATGTCTTGTAACCTTCCCATTTCATAAGTACTGCCACAATTACTGTTCCAGCAAACTGTGTTAACATGAGTGTACATACATATACATATACATACACACACACATATATATAAAAAACATTATCATCTCAGGATATATTTTCAAAAGTTTTAATTTCTCTTTTAGTTCAATATCTGATCAATATTCTATCCTGTAAAATTTCAATTTCTAAAAATATGCTTTTAACTATCACATCCTAGGTAGAGCTGAAGTAATCTACTCCTTGATAAAAACAAATTTGAACCTCTGTTCTATACGAGGTGCTCCAGGGAATTAATTTTATACTAACTTGGACTCCTGCCTTTAAGAGTATGAATCCTTTTAATTAAAAAAAGAAAAAGGAAATGCTAACTTTTTAAAGGAAAAGGTAGGCATTGATTTTTGGTACTTAAGGGGTTTGAGCAGTTAATTGAAATAGAACTAAGTCCACAACTTCTGATTTTACTGTTTTGAACAAGATTTCTTATCAGGCAGTCAAAGACTAAAGAAGTAGAAAACAAAAAGCATACAGAAAAAACATATTTATAATGATAAATTCCTACATTACACTGTATGGAAAACTTAAAAAGCAAATACAAAGGCCTTGCTGAATGCTTGAGATGAATCAAAGCAGTAAGTGAAATGCAAATATGTGGAGCTGAAGATTCTAAAAGGAATCTAAAAGGATTCTAAAAGGAATAGCTGAGCAACCGTATTCCAGGGACTTCTGCTTGGCTGAATTTCATTTAAAATTGAGCATTCATTTCAATGATGACCTAAAATAAGAACAACAGAAATAAAAGCATATTCTAGATCTTCTCTGTAAGGTGACCAACAGGAACAAAACTGCCAAGTAATGTTAATGCCCACATTTGTTTTTATGATTGTCTTAGTGCCACAACGTAGAACTTGAGAGAAGAATGCTGCAAGAGGGCGAAGGGATCAGCCAAAGCACACGCGTGCGTAACCCACAGACCGCGACTGCCATGCAGTGATGGCCAGAGGGAAGCGGGGCACGGGCCCTGTGGAGGCAGGCAAGGGGGGTGATCGGGACATCTGCAACAGTGTCAACAATAACAATAAATAACAAATAATTTTTTTAAAAAGAGAAAAACGATGTGCTTGTGGCTAATAAAGGCAAAGTGACCTCAGTGTGCTGCTGCAAGGAAAAAAGTTCTTTTTCAAATGATCATAAAACAAGTGACTGGATAAGTGAGTCATTTCAGTATAATGATGCCAAATTTAAAAAATTTGCATCATGGAGTTAGTATCATTTTTACATTGCAAATGGTAACTGAGTTTCATCCGTACACATTAACACCATTAATTTGAATCACTGGTTTTACAGTTGTTTTGATTTTTGAACTACATAAAAAGCATTATGTATGAGAAATTTAAACTTTTATGCATGCACATATAATAAAGTAAGTGAACTCTAAGTATCTGTAGAAAGTAATATAATTACATTAATTTTAATTTAATTTACATTTATCTCTAAATAATTCACACTTGAGACATATTTGATATAAGGATAACGTTAACATTATTAAACTTATCAGCAATGAGTAGGGTTTCCTGGCTCACAAAATAAGGGGGAGATAAGTAGCATAGATTTTCCTCCCCCCAAGGTAATTTGAAAGTAGAGGGGATAGAAAAGAAAAGCCATTAAAGGTGAGCATCCAGGAGTGAATGAACTGTCCCTCAGCTGGACGCTTCCAAAGCAGAGGCCAGAGAGGAACAGGAGTGTTCTCCCCAGTGCTCCCGAGGGGAAGAGAAGCACTTACAGAGGGTAGCCCCTTGGGGCATGAGGACCAGGGGGGCAGGGTACAATGACCGCAGCGCAGGGTGACATCATGTGTGCATTTACCTAACTTACTTGATTTCAATTTTACATACTCATCCAAGCAAGAGGGTGAAAGAAAGAGCTTAAATAGTGCAGGGGGGTCACCTGCCCTTCCAATAAATGGTGTATGCCCCACGGTGGGCATGCGACAGGCTATACAAACCTCCTGGTTTCTACAATCTGTTTCCACTGATTTCTCACTGTGAGCTCCGTGATTCTAGTGTTTGAAAGACATGCATTTTTAATTCAAAGCTGTCCCTAAATGTTAACTACTTTATCTTGGGCTCAGGCAGATGCACACAATTTGCCACAGGTGTTCAACTGAGAACCTAATACCAACTAAGATGCTATTTCACAAGAAAAAGAACTGCTGTTCCAATGCAGGAATAGTGATGCTACTGTTTAAACAACAATGGTCATTAGGGCTTACTGAGTATCTACAATGTGCTGGGCAGGGTGTTAAGTATTTTAGATACACAAACTCAATGAATAATGATGTAGAGAATGATAAGGGTATTGTATGTGGAGCACTTCAGCACAATGTCCCTTTACCCACTGATCCCTGTTTTCATACCTATAAAATGAAAATAACACCTATGTTTCAGGGTTATTAAGAATGTTAAATAAAACTTTGCCTAAATCTTGGGAACATGCTCTAGTTAGTGTCTAGATCCTTAAAAACAAAACACAACAAGGGGGAAAAAAAACTACTCCCCTAAACCCACATTCCTATCTTCTGTACTATTCATTTCTCAGGTTCCCTTAGAGTCAAATTAATCAAAAAGAAAAAAACTTGTATTCATATCCTGATTCCACTTCTTTACCCCACCACATTCATATTTCAAACAACTCCCTCTAGATTCAGCCATTACAACTCCCTTAAAACCACGACTAGGATCACTATAAAATGACATTCGTATCTTGCGAAAACCAAAGGATATCTCAGCAATACCAAGACACTGTTCGCTACTTTGCCCTTGAAACACTCGTGTTCTGGCTACCGTGACACCCCTCCTGGCACTGTGCTTTCCTGCTGGCAGGTGCTGCTTTTTTTAAGTCCCTGTCCCTCTACTGGCCTCCAACTCCTGCGCCAGGTCCTCAGCCTTATCGTCTTCTCCCTCACAATGGCATTCGTCTTTATGGCTTTAAACAGCATCTCTGTTCTGACAACTCCCATTTATATCTGCAGCTTAAACCTTTCTGAGCTGCAGACTTGCACATCCAACTGCATATCTGACACGACCGTCTGAATGTCTCCAATGTACCTCAAACTAAAGGTCCAAAAAACTCAATTTCTTGCCCTGGCAGGGTAGCTCAGTTGGTTAGAGCGTCATCCTGATACACCAGCATTGTAGGTTTGATCTCTGGTCAGGGCAAATACAAGAATCAACCAGTGAATGCATAAATAAATGGAGTAAATTAGTGTTCCCCCTGCCCCCTCAAATCAATAAATAAAAATTTTAAAAAACAACAAACCCTCAGTTTTTCTCCATCTTGTCCCTGTCAATTTTCCATCTCAGTTAACTGGCATCACCATCTACCCTGCTGGACAGGACACGAGCCTCACAGTCGTTCTTGTTTATCTCCCTTGCTCTCACTGTCTCTCCTTCCCAAGCCAATGCCCTGTGAAGTCCTACTTCTTTACTGCTAAGAACACTTAAAACCCAGTTTCCTATCTCTGTTTCTGCTATCCTGATTTGGGACAGAAGGCGCCGCAGCCCAAGTAGCTACCGCCTGCCCCACTAAGTTCCACAAAGGTGAGTGCCATGTTTCCATCTTTCATCATACAGAACACAAGCCTGATTTATCACTAGGACCCAAACAATCACCATCAGATATTTGGGCAGGAGAAGAAAACAAAGTAAGTAAAATATCATTAGATGGTGGTGAGTCCTGGGAAGAAAACTAAAGCAGGAAAAAGTATATAAAAAGTTGAGGAAGGGAAACCTGAATGTTACACAGTGTGGCCAGGTGACATCTGAGTGAAGACTTGAAAGACACAAAAGAAGGGCATGCCAGGAAGGGGAACGTTCAGTATGTGGCCTTAAGGAGGGAGTGTGCCTCTTCTGATCGAGTGATGTGGTGAAAGCTTGGGAACTGAGGAAAGTCAGAGGCGGGTGGGGGGAGGGCAGTATCAGGTCACGTGGGCCTTGATGGCTACAGTTAGGGATACTGGCTTTTAATCTGGGACTAGGAGTGATAGGAAAACTGAGAGGAGGACACACATCACATGACTTACATTTTAATTCAATACTTTTGCTGGTGTGTTGACAACAGTCCAGGCAAAACATAATACATTCAATGCAGAGTGTTAGCTGGAGATTACAGATCAAAATTTTCCTTAAAAGCTTAAAACACTACAGTTGAAACCAACAACTGAGAAGTCTTTAAAAGAGGTTGATACTATACATATCATTAGCTTTAAAAGTATTTTCTATACCATACTCCAAAGAAATACTTTAAAGTAAGAAATCCCTATTTGTATTAAGATGTCTTTGGTAAAGAAATTATGGAAATAACCTAAATATCCAACAAACTGTAAATATTTAATGTAGTAGAATATTATATTAAGAATAACTACATGGACTATGCCAGTATGGGAAAAGCAACAAAAAACAATTTAGTGAACATACAGGAAAAAACATGTATATTAAACACATTGTTTACTTATGTAAAAATCATCTCCACAATAAAAGGCCTCAAACTGAAGTTATTAAGAAATACAAATTGGCAATTACAAAATAGTCACAGGGATGTAAAAAGTACAGCATAGGGATTAGAGTCAGTAATACTTTAATAATTATATATGGTGTCAGATGAGTGCAAGACCTTTTGAAGAGATCATAAGTTATATAAACGTCTAATCGCTATGCTGAACATCTGAAACTGATATATTGAATGTTAACTGTAATTGAAAAATAAAAAAATTTGTTTTAAATAAAGACCTCAAATAGCCATGGTCTTGTCACATCTCTTGTAAAATAGGTTGTTTCTAAGTAAAAGTAGTTATTAACTTCGAATTTAAAGTTCATCATACAATTTTTATAAAATGCATACCTTAGTTAAATATTTACCTTGCGGTCTTCCAGCTTGTAGTACTTTACTGATGTCATAATAAGAATATGACATCAAAAAATACACAAGAGACTTTTTGCAAAACCTTTGTTGGTTAAGAGTTAATTTCTAGAGTAAAAACAACAAAGTTAAGCCAACTAGAATGCTTTAATTCAGGAAGCTAGTTAAATGCTAATAAAACTCAATAATGGCTTTCAAGGTAGTTTATTCTAGTCCAATATTGGAACGGATCAGATTTAAGGATTACTTAAAGGAATCTTACTTTTAAGGAATTGATGAATTCTTGCAAAACAAAAACAGTGCTTGTCTAAGCAGTCATCTTAATATATCCTAATTACTTTTTCGACGTGGTCCTACCTCCACCTGTGTCATGCTTTGAAAAACCGTGAACAGGAAACCAGACAGGTTTTTTTATTCTAAGACTGGGCTCATTTACAGGACATGGTTTTCAGGATATCAAGTCTGAGGTATTCAGGGTAAAAATGGGCAATCTCAGATGGGGCAGGAAGGTAGAGAAAGGGGTAGAGCCGATGGTTGCAGGCTCCTTACCTGCAGTTTCTGTAATTCCCACACGCAAAGGGGAACCGCAACCATTACGATCGCTAGGTAGATGACCGCCGCTAAAGGTCGAATCCATTGTCTCCAGTTCCTCCAGGTACAAGTGCAAGGCATGTTTCCACATAAATCAGCTCCGAATAGCAAGGAAAAAGAGCTCGAAGGAGATTGTAATGGGGAGCCCTGATCTTTGGCTGTTTTATCAACTCGCATCCTACACACAAATAGCTGTTGGGCGACTTTACCAGCAGCTCGAGCCGCCTCCTCGGCCTGCGCTGTGTTGTCTGCTGCAGCTGCGGCAACTGCGGCCGCTCAGGGTGCTACCGGGGAGCAGAACGGGCAGCATCCTTTCTTCCCCACCCCGCATCTACCCAGTTCTTCTGCGGTAGAAACCCCGGACGGAGCCGCTGCCCTCACCTGGGGATCGCCCAGAGTTCTTGCAGCACCATGGCCTGGGGAGCGGCGCGGACCCCGACGGGTTTCTGAGGACCCTGTACAGAGTTTGCTTTTGCCTCGCACCTGCCGACCCACTCGCCCTTTTCCTGGGCGGTCGAGCTCTCTACCTCTCGGGTTCGCAGGCGTCTCTGCGTCCGAGTCTGCTCATAAACAGGAGGCTTGGCTCAAACTCTATGGCCCTACAGAGACCTCACCTGCGCCTACGGACCATCCCCCCCGCCGCGAAGGCGGAACCCAACCTCACACCAGGGCTTCCGCTTCCGCCCCCGCTGGCTGAGGTTGGTGATTCGTCGACAGCTCCAAGATGGGCCCGCCTTATCCTGTGCACCTTCCACTCCCTGATTGGCCACCTGCGGAGGGCGGGGCTATTAGGAGGTGTATAAACGGATAGGTGATGGGATTTTCTAGAATCCCTGGCGCTTGGCCTGGTGGCCTACGAGAAGGATTCGGAAGCTGTAAGAATTAAGAACGCTGGAGGAATACCTACTACATTCTGCTGGCTGTAGCCCAGCATTAAGAAAGCCTGGGTAAGAGGCAGTTACCTCAGAGGTGAACCTTTTTCTGCACAGAAGTTGTCAGATTCTCTGTGGAAGTGAATAGGGGACCCAGATGCAATAAGAAGACAGAGAGGAATTGGAAACCTCTGCCTAGGTTTCTGTCGGTTGCTAAGATAGAGTGGTTGGGTCACTTAATTGTTTCTGGATCCTGCGGAAAGACCACTGTAGAGATAGCTTGATTGTTAGAAGCATCTGTAAATATTGAGTACCCTTCCGCATTTGGAACTTGCGTTAAAAACTCACACCCATTTAAGTTTCAAAAGGTTGACGTTCAGACTGACATTTTATGGGCTTTTAGCTTTTAGCTAAAACTATAAAGCAAACAAATGGTAAATGGGCTCTTAAGGCCTTTCTAAACCAATAGAGCAAGCAAATAGGGACTTCTCAATTAGATACACAAACGTCCTATGTTATAATTGTCATTTTGTGAGGAGCAGAAAATGTGCTAAGTTCTTTACCTGCATGATATCAGTTAATCTGCACAATTCGGAAGAGTAAGTAGTTTTCTATGTCACCTGTGAGAAAACAGATTCAAGTGGTTAAGTAATTTGCTTGAGCTCTCTGAGCTACTTAGGGATAGAGTTGATCAGGGAGCCCTGCAACCTGAGAAATTCTGACTGATGAACCTTATTCACAAGAAGCCCCGTTGTATTGAGTGCACCCAACCTAGGATCCTTATAGAGGCAGTGACAGAATGCTAACTTCCCTGGTGTCATTTGTCCTACCCAAAGTTTGGAGTTTGATTTCTGTACCCCTCTTCTAGATCTAACATCTGCGTGTTACAATCTGGTATCTTGTAATACAAACTTTTCTTAAAGGGAAATAGGCTTTTTGTTTGTTCTTTCTAAGCTAACCTACAAAATTGAAGTTGTTTTTAAGAAATTTCCTGATCATTAATGCATACTCCATTGTTAAATTTCAGAAAATATAAGAATAGAAAAGTAACCTTTTCTCTATAACAAGTATAATCACTACTTACTTTTTTGCTACACAGTATAATCTTCCTTGGATATACTGCATACCTGGATTGTCTCTGTGCTTTCAGCAACAGTCATTGCACCTATATTCTTTCTCATGGGTAAACCTATTTTGCTAAATTTGTGAAAACTTCCTTGATGTCCCTCCCTCTGCCCCCCGTATTCTATAGCACTCTTGTTGTGTAATCGTTTACTTATTTCTCTGTTCTTTTTTTAAGTTTTTAATGAAAGTTGTCTAGAGGGTGACTTTATTCCTGCATCTTCTCAATTGTTTCTTCCTTGTATTTGCCCTTTTCCCTTCCTATTTCACGAGATTTGACTTTACATTCAAGGATCTTTTTGCAGTCTTTGCCCAGCTTAAGCTAGTGATAGCCACCTTGCTGGGGTGAATGTCCACATGAATAGTGTGCCATTAACTTTCTCTCATTGCACTCATTCAGTGTAGATGACATTATTTCTTCCTGTAAAACTGGACTGTTTTGCCAGTTTCCTGCCCTTTGTAATGTCACACAATCTGAACTTCGTCATCTTTTCGGTTAGGCATGGATTGAACATTATACTTCTGTCTCATTTCTTTGGAAAGAGGAAAAGACATAATCTTCCTGCAAATGTGGGAAGGTGCACTGAAGTGCCTTTTAAGGCTCTTGCTCTGCTTAGTCACAAAAGGATTGAATTTCATTTTGCCCACTGATTCTTCTATGATGCCACTCCTCTGTCTTTTTAGCCTGAGTTCCTAGGAGCGAGCTAAAGTTCTAGAATACTAGAATAACTCAAGAGAGGGATGAGACTAGAATGTCAGATGCACAAGTTGTTCCTATACCTGTTTGTGAACTGGGGTTCATCTGTGATGAAGTTTCTGCCAGTCAATAGAGAAATGAGAAAAAAATATACAGTGAGTTTTTTTTATTTAGTCAAACTTATTCTTAATGATTGTGCTTTATTTTAAAATTGTTTGCTACATTTCTTTTATGTGATGATAATTATAGAATAGTTACTTTATAAATGTTCTTTGAAGAATAAAATGTTGGTAACTTTATATACTCCTATTTGTTTTATTTTTTATTTATGAAATTTTTCTCAGCCCATGAAATCCTACCGTCTAGTAATCACTGAAACAGGGACTAGCCTCTGGATTCAGCAACCACAGTGCTTGTGTGATCCCGATCTATCTGCTCTACTTGTTCTAGGTGGCCTCTGTTCTTTCTGGGTATGACAGCCTAAGCCTGACAGTGGATTCAGCTTGATAGTGTTTGTAAAATAAGAAATGGTTGTAACTGGCAGATGGTACTGGATCAAAAAAGCAAGCTGTTAGTCATTCTTGATGAAATTCAAAAAGGTAAAGGGAAGTTTGTCTTTATTTGTCACCTATCATGTGAAAATCTACCTATCATGTGAAAATAGGTAGATGGAATTTTGCCATCCATAGAAGATATGTTCAGATTAGTCTGAATTAAAATAAGTTAATAAACATTTATTTCGAGGGATTCTGGGAGGTGGGCACTGTTAACCCTTGGCATGTATCTCCATATCTCTGTGGAAATAGGTCCATGGTGGTTTAAAATACCCATAAAAAGATACAATCCCCCCTTAAATATGTGCGGGCTTGTGGCTGATTTGACCAACAGAACATAGTGAAAGTGATCAGAATTACCACAAGTGACTTCAGAGACTATGTTACAAAAGGCCATGCAATTCTACCCTGCCTGTTGGAACACTTGCATTTGGAACTTTCAGCATCTTGTAAGAGGTCTGACTGCCTGAGGCTGGTGTGCTGTGAAAAGCCCAAGACACACAACACAGAGAGACCCCTTGAAAGTACTGTGATTGATAGGCACCACTGAGTTGAGACCTCTGGTTAGCCCAGCCCAGGTGCCAGTCCTGTGAGTGGAGAAGCCGACTCCAGCTCCCAGCCATCTGAGTTGCCCTTCAGCCTTTTGAGTCTTCCCAGCTGAGGCCCTAGACTTCTGAGGCACGCTATTCCTGCTCTGCCTTGTCTTGATTCTTGCCCTGACAAAACTATGAACTCAAGAAAATTAGAAGACAAGACACAGACTGGGAGACAATACTTGGCAAAAGTTACATTTTATAAAGACTGTTACTCAAAATATACAAAGAACTCTTAAAATTCAACAGTAAAAAAACAAAAACTCAAAGAATTGGCCAAAGACCTTAACAGACCTTACCAAAGAAGACATGCAGATGTCAAATAAGCAGATGAAAAGATGTTCCACATTAAGGATATATAAATCAAAATAATCACATACAACTAAGCACTTATTAGAATGGCCAAAATCCAGAACACCAATACCAAATGCTAGTGAGGATGCTCAGCAAAAGGAACTCTCATACATTACTTGTGGGAAGGTAAAGTGGTACAGCTTCCTTGGAAGGCAGTTTGGTGGATTATTACAGAATGAAACACACTCTTAAAATACTATCCAGCAATTGCAGTCTTTATTATTTACCCAAAAGAGCAGAAATCTTATGTTCACACTAAAACCTGTATATGAATATTTATGGCATCTTTATTCATTCTTGCCAGAACTTGAAAGCAACCAAGATGTCCTTCAGTAGAGAAATGGATTAATAAACAGTAGTACATTCAGACAATAGAATATGATTCATTGCTAAAAAAAGAAATGAGCTCTCAAGCTATAAAAGAGACCTAGAGGGATTTTTAATGTATATTACTAAGTGAAAAAGCCACTCTGAAAAGAATATATATTGCATAGTTTTAACTATATAACATTCTGGTAAAGATAAAACTATGAAGACAAAAAATCAGTGGTTGCCAGATGGCAGTGAAAGGGAGAGATAAATAAGAGCAGAGAGGATTTTTAGGGCAGAGAAAATGTCCTGTATGATATTATAATGATTGATATATGTCATTATACTTTTGTCCAAACCCATGGAACATACAACACCAAGAATGAGCCCTAAGGTAAACTATGGACTTCGGGTGATTTTGATGTGTTAATGTGATTGATCCTTGGTAAAACAAAAATATACCATTCTGGTGAACATACTGATAATGGGGGAGGCTACTCATATAGGGGGGCACTGGGCATATGGGAATTCTCCATACCTTTCAACCGTGTTGCAAACCTTAAACTACTAAAAAAAAATAAAGTTTTTAAAAAAAAAATCCATGACCATAATGAAATGATTTGTTTTACTTCACTGAGTTTAGAGTTGTTTGTTACACATCTGTCCCAGTGAATACATAACTGAACAATGTATTTTGTCTATTTATAAACTCTCTACCTTATCTGAAAGAGGTATGTTACTTAGGTTTTTTTTTAAAGCCTCGATCGGGTGCTTCAGGTATTTTTTTCTTTTTTCTTTTTTTTTTTAAGGATTTTTGTAAGAATTTATTTGCACCAATTGACAATGTGCTAGGGAGGAAGATCTTAAGTGCTCCAGGATTTTCTTTTTAAGGAATACGTTCCCTTGGGAGTCTGAGATGATGCTAACCAATCAAAAGAATTAAGCAAGTTTTAGATTTAGTGATGGTGAATGCAGGGAAGAGATATGAGCAGATCTTTATGCTTGATTTTGTGATGTTCCATGTTCTCTCTTCCCTCAAAAGACAGGGAAAATGGTCTACTATGCACCAAATGAGTGGGGAAGAAAATAAAAACAGTACAAGTTGTAATATCAAAGTTTAACAAATTAGAGTTATAAAAAATTAAAAGAATATTTTAAACTATTACTATCTGGCCTTTACAGAAAAAGTTTACCAACTCTTAATTTAGAGTAAATTTTAAAACTTTTATAATGGGCTCTTAGGAAGTTACTGAATGAGTCTCAACATGAGTTCATTTCTTCACTAGGAAAGTACTTAAATTTTAGTAGACTTTTTCACACTAAATATTTGGGAAATTCGTAGTTTGTTCCCTAAACCAACCTTGAAAAATCATGTTTTTTGCTTTTTTTTTGTTATGTAAGAATAAGATTCTCTGATTTAAAAGTAAGATTCACTAATTTTAGAGGAACTTTACAGTAAATTCAGAGTAATAGGCGCCAAAGATTCTTTAGAGCCAGGATGGAGCAGAAGAAGAAGTCACACGATATATAATTGCGTAAGGAGAGGCTGGAGGCGCTGTCATTTCCACTTCTGATCTGTTTTTCTGATTCTACTCTGAGGAGGTTATGTCCTTTGAATCCTAGCATGTCCCTAAGGCAAGATTCCCAGACTTTCTTATTTTATGGCACCCTTTGAATCTCTAATTTTTTCAAGGTGGCTTGAGCTAAAGAAATATATTATAATTCCATTTATTAAGTAATTAGGTCCAAACAACCTAATTGTAGACAGTCATATAATGTCTGACAGAAACTCTCTCAGAAACAAAATAGCCTATGGTGCCTCTGTGAGTTCACTCCAGTGCCCTGTGGCCCCTCGGCGCGAGGTTTCAGCTTTTCAGTCGTTGGGCATTTCATCTGTGTTTCAGAGGTGGACTTGCCTTTGTCCTTGGCCTTGCTTCCTGCTTTATCCAGTACTGTTCCCCATATATCCAGGGCTTTTCTAACAATAATTCCTGGTGACTCTCTTTGCTTACAGATTTAATTTTTACATTCTTGATTGAGGTTTATTCCTTTAGTATATTAACTTGCACATTGGATTTTCTTTATAAAGACTCTTTGTTTAAACTACTAAAATAAATATTTAAATGACTAGGACAGTTGCCCTCATCTTCAAAAGTGCGTTCCTCAAATTGCTGGATTAATGACTATAAGGCTCTCTAGTTTCTTTACAAGAAAGGTGGTAAAGTAACTTAAGCCATCTGATAATCCTTGGTAGTACATGCTATCCTTCCTTACTCAAGTGAGGAAGACCTGTGAATGGTGTAAACAACTTGCATAGTAAATAATAAATTACCTTTTTAATAAATTATTCCTCACTAGATGAACTTTCCAGTAGCTCTATCTGGTGGGGAAGATTTTTTTTCTTACCTCCATTGATGTTTTATTTTCAGGCTGATTTAAGTGACTCTTGTGGAATATCAATTATAGGCTAAGAAGAATGTGAGAACCCTTAATAACTTTAAATAACAGATTCAAAACTAGATAATTCCAGAGATTTTGGAGAGAAGGTATTTCTGGTTAGGAAGAAGATTCTGTGTATCATTTAAAAAATGAGAAAAAATTTTTTTTACTGAGACATTCTCTTAGGGTTTAAAGAGTGATCAATATGTCTGTCATTGGTGCATTCGATGCTAGACTCTGGTGACCCCCTTGGAAAGAAGGCTTTGGTTTACATGAGGTTTGGAGAATTCATGGGAGGATTTAAGTCCAGTGTGGAGAGCTCTCTGGGAAGTTGAGTTTTGCCTCTTCCTTTTCTCAGGCTGTCAATTTCCCTTTTATAAACCATGGAGCACATGTCCTATATGGCTTTACATAGGTGGGATGTGGCTTAGGTGGGTCCTATATGGCTTTACATAGGTGGGATGTGAGGGTGCGGTGACAATTCCTTGCTTTCTAGCGCTGTGGAATGAGTATGCTGCACGTGCAGAGTTCTCCGTGCGGTCTACCAGGCTTGACCAATGTGACCAGGACTGCTATTTATGTATCATCTTTATTATGGAGGGGGAGACCTAGTCATTTTTTTTTTTTTTTGCTCCTGTAATGCAAATCCTGTGATTTACGTTTTCCAGTTTCCTCATTTGGGAAAGGAGAGGAGAATGAGGAGAGCAGTATCTTTGTTTTTTCCCTTCCTGTTTGCACTCTCTCTGGAACCTTCTCTAAGTCAGTCTGTAAGTCAAGCAACTGTCCTATAGCTAAGTTTTTTCAATGTCCCCCATTCTGAGGAACCCTGGCTTTTGTAACCAGTGTCCCCAGGAAGGAAGAATTAAGTGGAAAAAATACCTTGCCTGATGTCATTTCTGTTGCTGCCATATCAAATGATCATGACCTTAGTGGCTTAAATAATGTATGTTTCTTATCTTAACATTTCCAGAGGTCGGAAGTCTGACCTTGACCTCAGTGAGCTAAAACCCGGGAGTCGGCAGGGCCGCATCCCTTTCTGAAGGCTCCAGGGAGGATCTCTCTCACTGCTCATTCGCCGCATTGGCAGGATTCAGTTTATTGAAGTTGTTAGCACTAAGGTCCCTGTCCCTGCTGGAGGTCAGCTGAGAGCTGTCTGCAGCTTATAGAAGATGCCCACGTTCCTTGTTTCATGGTCTTTATTTCTTCACCTTCAAAGCCAGCAACAGTGAGTTGAGTCCCTTTTTTTATTTTCATTGTACACTTTTTAAAAAATCCACACCCAAGGATGTATTTATTGACTTTAGAGAGAGAGGAAGGGAGGGAGGGGAGGGGGGAGAGAGAGGGAGAGAAACATCGAAGTGAGAGAGAGACATTGATCGGTCGCCTTTTGAACATACCCTGACGAGGGACTGCCTGTAGCCTTTGGTGTACAGGATGATGCTCCAACTAGCTGAGCCCCTGGCCAGGGCTTCATCATACACATTTAAGACCCATGTGATTAGATTGGGAGCACCTACTAATCCAAAATCTCATTTCAAGGTTTTTAACCTTAATCACATCCGCAAAATCTGGTTTTGCCATGCACAGTAACACATTCACAAGTTCTGGAATTAGGACATGGACATCTTTGGGGATCATCATTCTGTTTACCACACTTGGTGAGGTTAAAAAATAAGCTACCACAAACAGAACAAACAGTCCTCAACTTTTAATCATTCTGAGGCTGTCAGTTTTGTACATTGTACATGGACATCTAAAGCTTTCTTACTTGTGTTAACTCCGACTTTCCTACATCCACTGATAAGTAAATATTCAAGGACAATTATTTCATAATATGTATCTATATAGAGTAAGGGGAAGGAAATAGTTAAGGAGGATACTGAGATGAGGGGATGTTTTATTTTTCCTGCAGAAGTGGAAGAAAACAAAAATCCCCTGTGAGCGCCGTTAGACGCTGACAGAAAGGGCTCAGCAGGGAAGGAGAGCGGATGTGGCAGACTGGAAGTGATCTTTTGAATCTGCTCTTCCCTGCCATAGTAAGGGAGTTTCAGGTAGGCACAGAGCCATCTAGAGAGAAATTACATCTCTCAAACCCCCTTCTATCCAAAGTTTCAAATGGTGATTAGATTCTTCTAGTAATGCGTTCTCTGCATACTTGGAAGGCAGAACAAGTTGCCCAGCATAGCTGCAGTCTTCTAGCAGCATTCCAGGGGTCCGTGGTAAGAAACGGGCGACAGTGGCAGTCTCTTGAGTTGACTCTCTAAACCCTGTTAGCAACCAGCTCCACCACCACCTAATTATACCCTCCAGGATAGCCCAGAGGCCGCTCTCCTCGTCAAGCACCGGGTAAGGGAGCAAGAAGGCATCTCTGCGGTGGTTCTCTTCCGATATCCAGAGAAGACAGTGGGAAATTCTACAAAAATTGCATTTCCTGATTATAGTGGGAAATGTAATTCCAGAAGGGTAGAGGCTAGGCAGTGGAGCCCATCTGACAGAGACAGCCTTAGATGCAGTTGGTACAATGAATCACAGAGAAGGTATAGTAGTAGAGGTGCTTTGAAATAAACAGGCAATCTAGAGAGGCTCTGCTTTATATAGTAGAAGGAATACTTTAAGGTCAGCTGGGAAGAAACTAACCAGATACTATGGTTAGGATTCATGGCTTCTTACCAGGTTTCTAAAGTTAAGCTGGTATGTAGGCCTAAAGCCCTTCAACAGAGGTGGAGGCCAGGCGCCCCTAAAAAAGAATCCTGCAGCACAGCCAGAGGTGCATGCAGTGAATACCCTCCAAGGTGGTCCACAGAGTGACCTGGATCTATTTACTCTGGGACTGTGCCCTGGGGGAACGGGAATACCTAGAACTGGGGGAGCTCATATGCTGGCTCTAATTTTACACTGATACTCAGAGGCCCCACAGACTGTAACAGTCCACCTAAGTTGGGGCTTATGGATGTCAGGAATTAGGTGAAGTCTTGGCCCCAATTCACCTAACAGTGGCTCTAGTGGGACTGCAGACCCATCCTGTATTTTTTACTCCTGTTCCAGAATATACGATGAGGATACATACACAGATACTTGGTATCTAGTAGAGTACAGTCTGGTGTCCTGTCCTGGGGAGTGAGAGCTATATTAAGAAAGGGAGAACCATCTAGAGCTCTGGAACTCTTCCCACACCAAACACCAGTGGTAAGTGGTAAGCAGGACTCCTGGAGAGACTGTGGAAATGGCCACTGCCGTAAAGTCCTGGAGAGAAGCAGGGGTAGGCATTCCCACCACAACTGCATGAAGTGTTCCTGTGTGACCAGAGTGAAAGCTCGAAGGGCCTTGGAAATGACAGATCACTGCACACCTGAAAAGATCGTGATGGCCGTTGCAGCTATAGTTTCAGATAGAGTGTATTTACTGGAAAATGTTATCATCCGGCACCTGACATGCAACTATTGACCTGGGAAATGCATTCTTTTACATCCCAACCAGTAGGCAAAAATCAGAAGCAGTTTGCATTTATACAGCAGAGACAAAGATATATCTTTATTATATTTTATAAAACACCACATTGGTCCTTTACATTGATTATTCTATTGTTAATTGAACCTAGGGAGCAGAAGGTAGAAAATACATGTACCAGAAGGTGGAAGACAAACTCTATGGTAGTTTAGGGCTCTGCCACTTTGGTGAAGTTTCAAGGTATTCATTCATTTGGGGCATAGTAGGAAATCTCTTCTACAGAAACAAATGGTAGTGCCTTGCACCAACTGCCACAAAGGAGGAGGAACCATATATGATGAAAGCTTTTAGAGTTTAGCGATGGTGCATACAACATTTGGGCATGCTGCAAGGTCCCACACTACCAGTCTGAGGTGAGTCCTGGCAAAAAGAATGAGCTCCGCAGCCTGTTCAGGCTGGGATGCAGGCTGACATGCCACTTGGGCCTTATGACAGAGCCGATCTGAATGTCACTTCAAGCTTATCAAGGAAAGCACACACAAGGTAAAGGAAAACAGCCATGCCTTTTGTTACTATCAAACAATTGCCCTGAATTAACACTGATTGCCAAGTAATTCTAAATAGTGATTACTGGTCATACAGTTCTGTCAGGGTTTCAGCTGGTCATATGATTCAACCAAAGTTATACATGGTCACTCAAATGGGGTGATTTGAGGAGAGTTTCATATGGGATGTTTACAAAGGTTTGGGCACTGTCTATGGAAACCATTTGAAATGATACAGTAGCAGGGCAAGAGAAGATGTAGTCACTGGAACATGAAGATAGAGAGGTTGTGTGGAGTGGGTCATCTAAAGAGCAGTGATCTTATGTGGAGGGATGGCCCCATTAGTGGAATCAGATGCCTCTCATTCTCCTCCCTCTCTCTGATCTCACATTCATGCCACCCATTGGCCAAACCCAACTGAGAGAGGACAAGGGAGCCTGTTGCTGCAGTTCAAACACATCAGCCTCCTGGGGCACAGAACAGAGCAGAGAAGGGCAGAGGATAGATCTAGAGTGACAAATGCAACCCGGTATAACAAAACAAAGTATTAAAAACTACACTTTAGCTTAAAACAGCCTTATTCCCAGTATTTTTATTACTGGCTGACTTTTTTATTATGAGCTGGTAATTTTTGAGATATAAATCTGCTTAAATTTATATGATAAGCAGTATTGTTTATTTTTATTCCACACCTGTATAAATATTAGTAATTTAAATCATTTGACTTGCTAGTGCTCTTCTGAAATTGGCTGATATCACATCATCATTCCTATTTTACCCACAGAGAATCTGATCCATTATGATTTTGGAGTATGACCTCATTTCTATGTGACCACAGAACCGGCTTGCTGCAGATTTGCCCCAATTATTTCAGCCATCTTCACATTTGATTCTCATCAGTATGGGCTGGATGAACCGTGTGACCATCTACACTGATTACAAAGGGGCTTGCAATGATAGGATTAGCAGTTCCATAGCCTGGCCGACCTGCACAGAAATGTGCTTCTCAAGAATCAGTTTTTAAAAATCAGCAGAGGAGAAGAAGCTGACCCTTTCAAATTCTTTTCCATTTGAATTTTCAACTACACTGTCGCCAGCATTTTTAAAAACTAGTACAGTAGCACAGATGTCCGGAAATAAGTGCCCAGCATCTTTGGGAAGAGCAAGTGGGTGAGACAATATCCAGATCTGAAGTTTATAGCAGTTCTGAACTGACCATAGTAGTTATTCTGAGGGAGCTCAAAACTGTATGACATATTTTCTGAAAGAGGCAAAGCAAGACAGAGAGCAAACTTTGAAACTGAAGAGTAGTAAAATTTTCTGCAGAAATATATAATATCAAAATGAAGCTTGATAGTTCAGTTTCCTTTCCAGTTATAGTTAATCCTTAAAATTAGAATAATGAGCTGTTATATATTGCATTAGCCCTATCAATGCCATCTTCATTCAAGGCCTTACAGAATTTCAGTTTTAAGAAGGAACTGTGGTTTCTTAATCAGATTAGTTTAAATTTGGGAGGTTGTGTCTATCTTTGTGTTTGTGTGTACAAAGTTTTAGATCTAGCGTGGTTTTGTTTTGGTTTATTTTTCCCCAAAAATGATTTATAAAGCTAAATGCTTTCTTACTGTGGAAGCCTCTTGATATAAACTTATGTTGCTACTTATAACATTTATATTATTTATTATAAATATACATATATTACATATTTATAATAATAATAATATTTGTTATGGAGGCTACATAATTCAGTTCACTGCTGATTTAAAGAAAAATATTTCTTTGGTCTTAACTTGCAACCCTTCAAGAAAAGGTTAGGAAGCTTAGAACCTCTCTTAGCTGCTATTTCATCATTTTTTTCTTTTACTTTTGCTCCATAGGCCCACTTCTCATGCCTCTCAGGCTTTTTGATCTCAGTACTCCGAAGAGCAGGGAAGAGTGAGGACATGTTCCCCAGGCGTCTGAGGCAGCTTTTGAAGGTACAGCAAGGGAGAAACTTCTCTTATATTTTATTTGAAGAATTTATTGGAACTTTGTGATCTATTTTTATTATATATGTTTCTATTGTGCTTGGTATAGTGCTTTATAATATCATGCTCAATATATATTAATTGTTATTGATAATGGAATCCTGGAAGGAAAAGAAATAGTGAACTTCCAAGCCATTTTCTTTCTGGTAGAAGGCTCTTGAATCTGAAGTAACGTCAATAGCAATTTACATAATTATATTAAGTGCGAATTTTTGTTTTATGCTAAACAAAATGTCCTTGAGTGAACACAGATTTTTCTCTTGCTGCAAGTCAGAAATTAAACGTAGCTGTGGTCACATTTACTGCAGCGGATGAGCGAGGTTCGGGGCAGACACAACGGGGGAGGGAGCTCCCTACCAGGAGCCGAGTTCTCCCCAAATATGTCTGTTGGGTATCACGGCGTGTCTCTGCTACGTGTGAAACAACAAAGGAGGCCGTCCAGTGTGGCACAGTGGGCTTTAAGGACTAAAAAAGAAAACGCTGGTAAATTGTATTGAAATGTTGAGGGAAAGCCCAGCATGGAATGGTGATGAAAGGGAGCTTCTGGGGTCCCTTGAAACACTGGGAACCACGGGGGTAGTACAGAGAGCCCTCGGAGCCAGACCAATGTCACTCCTGGGGAGCTCCAGGACCTTCAGCAGGCTATCTCGCTGAGCCTCAGTTTCCTCATCTATAAAATGGATTGACTTGACATTAAATGGGACAGTACACCCATGGAGCCTGTTATATGTAAGTACTCCCCCCTGGGGTGTATGCCTATGAACCACTTTCCTCGAAGCGCTCTACTTTCTCCTGAAAACTGCTTCTTCATTTTTCATCTACATGGTACAGCAGGAGTAGCCATTTTGTAACATGACCCAGCCCTGTGGCCAATGAGTCCTTTCTCAGAATTTCTTGGACTAGGCATCAAGAAGTAGAGCTGAGAACATGTCTGTTAACGCACCTGAGGAAACCGTGGGAAATAAAGCCCAGGAGTTGTCAGCAGTTAGCATAGGTCTCCCACAGCAAAGCACGCTGGTCTGGGAACAGGCAGATGAAAGGGCAGGTACGTGGAGAGCAGCAGGAGAGGCGAGACAGCAAGGAGCCCTGCTGGTGTGTGAGTCCCTGTTTCTGACTATTCCTGGCACCTAATTTGATTCTTGTCCTCAGTTCTGTGAGGAACCCCAGGATCCTTAGAATAAATTTCTCTTTTACTTAGCTAGCGTGCTGGATTATACCATGACATCTTGGTTAAGCTGGGAATTATTCCCCAAATCTCCTTGTGTGCAAAGTTCTGGGTTGGAGTTGGCCAAAGAAGAACTTCCAAGACACCGAAGGGAAGCAAAGACCATTATTCTTGGAAGTGCATCCTGGTCAGAGAGACACAGAGGTACCTCTGAGTCCCACTTTGTTCTTGTGCTCCTCCACAGTGTCCTGCTCCTCGTTCCTACTGGACAGCTGTTCCTGCTCACACTGAGCAGGCTCAGCTTCTGCCTCCCCTCTACCTGGACCCTTGGCTGCAGGCCCATGGAGGTGGTAGCTACACAGAAGGAACACCTACCCAGACACCCATCTGTGAGCTGCCCCTTCAGGGCCCCACTGAAGCCGCTGGCTACAGTTGCCTCTCAGGTTTCTCTGCAAGCTCCAGCTCACCTGCTCATGCCAGTGCATTTAGAAGACCTAGTTAGTGACTCTCATTCTCCGACCTTTGCTTCCTCAGCTGCCCCCACATTGGTGTGAGGTCCAGTCCCTGTAATGAATCTCTTGTTCCCATAACACTCTAGCGCTCTGCTGCTCTGAAGTCCCACTGCCGCAGCTAGTTTGTGTTTCTTTCACTTGCATACAAATCGAATGATATCAATAATTTTTTCTAGATCTTTTGCATCCCTTAAACAAAAAGACACAAAAGGGAAATATCAAGGCAACACTTTAAAAAAAGTACAATGTTTTTGGAGCAGAAAAATGATACATTTACTCATATTTTTTTTTTTTATAAAGAATGGGTTGGTGATAACTCATGGACATTTCATTAAAATTGTCTGACATGCCCTCACCCCCTTGAGCCAGATTGAGGAAAACATGTTTGACTTTTGCCTTTCCCAGAGCAGTAGGTAAAAACACCTTGAGGAAGGTACCTTAGGAGGACACCAGGGTCTGGAACAAAGATGTATCTTGAATGTGGTATTAGTGGTCATCACCTCTCCATCACCGTAGACTCAACCAGAAAAGCAGAAACACTGGAATACACACACACATTTGTTGTAGAGATTTAACCACCTGCAAGTGTGGGGGATGATTTAACAATCTCTGTAAGGATGTTTGCTGTCTTTGTGTTTGAGGCTGGAGCCGAAGGTCCAATCTCCCTAAGCCTTTGGATACCTTTCTTTATAGCAAACCAGGGAAGTCCTTCAGGCAAAGGGAGATGAAGCTCTTTCGGCACAGTTAGAAGAGCTGTTTCTCTTGGCAAAGAAGACTCAGCAGAATACAGGTGTTCCAGGTACCCAGCTTCATTGGAATTTGCTCATATGTCTTCGTTTCCATTTTTTTCAGGTCCTAGTCATTTAGGATGTGCCAAGATATCCCTTCCAAAGTGAGGGACAAACTGTTGCATCTGACTTACATCCATTTTCTATTGCTGGGTAACATATTACCAGAAAGAGTAGATTACAATAACCCAGATTGATTATCTCTCAGTTTGGTAGGTCAGATGGCTGGACTGTTTGCTCAGGTATTCACTGGGCTGACATCAAGGTGTTGGCTAGGGCCGCAGCTGTCAAGTGGGCTTAGCTATTGGCTGCTCTCCTGTTTTTGGAAGCCCTTTTAGAGATCCTCCTTTGCTAATGGCCACGTGTAGGAGGGTGTGCTGCTAGAGCAAACTCTTAAAACTTCTTCAAAGTAAATGCAAATAAACTGGGTGTGGGAGGCAGAGGGTAGAGAGGTAACACACCTAGGGTGGCCACGGGAGGAACTTTAATAAAATGACTTCTAAGAGTTGGCACAGGCAGGACACATTAGAATAAAAGCTAGTAAAATTAACTATATAAAAACTATTTTTTTTTTGGTAGGAAGTGATTGAAATCTAACTCTATTTTCTAAAAAAAAAAAAAAAAATTGTTGATGCAGTTGGAAAGTTCAGACATTCCGTTACCTTTCAGGCATAGCTGCCTCCAAGGGATCAGATGATTTTGCGAGGACTGTTTCTCTTACCGTAGCCAGGCTCCTTTTCAGCCTTCCCCCCATTACTCGCAAGGCCCAATAAAATGTAAGTGCTGTGTAAATAATTCCTATACTGTATTGTTTAGGGAATAATGACAAGAAAAATGCCTGTACATATTCAGTACAAGTGTAGCTAGTGCAGGCCTAACTACAGAGTACTCATAAGCAACAACATAGCATATTTTTCTGGAGTATTTATTCGATCTATGGTTGGTTCAGTCCACACATGCAGAAACCCTGGTTATAAACTGACTGTACTATGAATTGCCTTTTGTCCATAAAGTCTTACACCAGTGGTATTGCTAGCTATAAAATAAAAAGCATATAAAACTGTCTTGTCTTTCAGGGGAAAAATATCAAAAATATATTTTCTTTTTAAGAATGGAAACAAACTTAGTTAACTAAGTTTTTATTAGCTACAGTTTGATGGCTAAGGGAAAGTCTTGGCACATGTTTCTTTCCTTTTTCTCTTTCTTCCTTTCTTCTTTCTTCCTTCTCTCTCTCTTTTTTTTTTCTCTTTTGACAGTGCTTATTATACACAAAACACAAAGGGGGGAAAAACTATCTAGTTGATCACTAAATAAAGACATTTTGCCCCTAAAAATGCTTTTGAAACATTGTTTAGATAATTGGAAAAGTTGTTAAAAAGGGATTATTGTGAAAATATATTAATGTTAAAAATTATATTAGTTTATGTCAATGACTCATCAGGAAACTTACAAAACTATACTTATAAGGTAATTATTTTAAGAACTTTGAAAAGACCTATTTGTAATTATAATTTAAGAGAGCCCCTCCACAGTTCTTTTTCCTAATAGTTTGTTTTCTAAGAGCCTAAACAACAAGGCATTCTTTTATTTCAGTTTTAATACTGGCCATTCACATGCATATACAGTAGGCACCACCAGGTTGCGCTGCAGTTCCACAATGGAAGCAAAGGGGCCAGGGTCTGCGGAGAATTTTTGAAAGCAAAGAGCAGTGGACACAAATATTTATAAGGAAAAAGAAGATTTTTTTTTTTCTGAAAATAAAGACTTCCAAATGCACTATAACTTAAAAATTGTTATTCAGTCAAAAAATTTTTTTTCTCTGAAAATATTAATTTCCTTCTAGAAAGATTGCATGCAACTCAGTCCTGTTAGTTAACACTACTTTCCCGATGGCAAACAAACAAGAAAACAACAAAAAACCCCAACCAAACAAAAAACTCCATTGAAAGTTTTGTTTCCTAAATTCTCTAGTTGATGATAGATAAGACTTAAAAAAAAAAAAAAAACCTAAGTAGGGTATGTTTTATTTAAGATCATAGCGATATCTTTGGTGTAAATCAGGCTTTGGAAGATATTAGAACATTTCAACTTGAAAACAACTCTTTTTTTTTTTTTTTTTTTTTTTTTTAGTAAAGCCCTTTTTGCTTTCCTTCTCTTGTTTTCCCCAAATGTCAATATTTATAAGTCAAGGGTTGTGGGAAATGTTACCTAGAGTTACAAGGGGCCAGAGCTTGCCCTCTCACACCCCTGGGGAGCAGAGTATGAGTGCCAGAGGGCAGTGTTTTGCTGGGAGGACCCAATCCCTTCTTTATTTGCACCCTGTGCTATGCCCTTTGAAGTGAAAGAAAATTCTGTGCTCAGCTCTGCTATATAAGATGTCAACTTGCACACATTTCTGTGTATCCTGTTGGCATAAAAGCAGACGCAGACTTACAGAAAGCAAAACAAAACAAAAAAGCCAGTTATGCAAGTAATTTTGAGATTTTTGAGACAACACATTCTCAAGTCTAAATTCCAGATAAGACCATCTTTTTAGCCATATTGCTGTCAAAACATTAGTCACTTCAGGTTTAACCTGTTTTAGGATTTTGATAGTACTTGTTTTTTGGCAGTGGCAATGAGAATGAAACCCTTACGGAAGTAAGGTATGCATCTCACAAAGTATTTGTAAATTATGGAGCTTGTATTTATTTTTAAAATGAATTGTTAGCTATCAAGATGATAAAAAAATTCATTATTTAATCTAGGTTGCTTATTTTAATTTGTTTCCTCTCAAGTTGTCAGTCATTGGGAGTCGAACAAGAAAATAGGAGACAAGAAAATAAAAGCGGAACATGATCAAGCTTTCCTAGGCAGAATAAACTGGGAGATAAGCCAGAAAATCAGGGTTATTAACAAATGAAAAAAACAAAACCAAACCCAGAAGTACTCTTAAAAACAGTCACCAGTAAAATATGCCTTAAGGTCAAATGCAATGCCCTGACATTTATTCACAATTTCCTCTTGCATTTTATTTGAAGGATCTCCTCTTTATTCTTTTCCTAATTTGAATCTTTACTCTATCACACCCACTCCATAGGTGGTTAAGGTTCCTAGTGACTTTAAGTTTCACAATTAAAAAAAAAAAAATTTGTCCTTTTTACCTCAGCATTTCTTTATTTATCTCGCATTATTTTTATATGTCTGACCCAAACACTTGACAGGTTCAAGCACTTAACCGGCTTCCAAAAATTTGTAGAACATTTTATTTTCCCAGATTAGGAGGTAACTGCACTATTTCGTTTTGGGGGAAAGTATGACAAAAGAATTATAGAGATTAATGAAAAAAGTAATTAGGGAGTATGAGAGCATCAGTTTTTTGGGGAAAAAAATAAGGGTCTCTGTGGGAAGAAACTTATTTTATTGTCTAAACACATGGCCGGGCCTTTGCTTTTTTCCTCTTATGCTCAGCTAACTCTGAACGCATCTCTCCCCCGGTCAGCGGTGGACCAGTGTTCTGCTATTTAAACTTCCCAAGCCGTGGTTTCATCATCTATAAAAGGGAATAAAAATATTTAGCTCAGGGATGTTGAGAGAATTAAATTAGTAAAGCGTTCAGGTCTTGTGCCCAATGTGTGATGATTTCCTTCTTCCTTTCCTCATTGACAGGAATACAAAAAACAAAACACATTTACCTCTATTAAATACCTCTACACAGGCAGAATACAAAACTTGTTGACACTAATCTGTACACTGCCTAACATTTCAGTAGGTGCCAGTCTTGCAAACCCCTCAGAGACATGATTAATGAAATTAGCTCTGGAAATAAACTTTGAAACCAAAAGTGTAAGTTCTAGTCAGCCGAGTTAGTGTTTTGCTATTTTGTTAATATTCATATGTACACTTAATACACATCTATCTGTTGTGCCTGGTATATACGTTGACTTCGAGATCGCATGTCCATGGGGATGTTTTAAGCCTGTGTTGGAAGAGAATCACTAAAGCATAGTTTATGAAGGTATTTCTGGTTTTGTATTTCTATTCACTCCAAAAGCTGAATTATTAAATAAAATTTTATCCTATAACAAGATGAAAAATAGCCAGCTCCCCTTATCTGATAACAAATAACATGGGGTATCTGTGAAAATCAAACAAGGGGAGGATAGCTTTTTTCCTTAAAAAAATCCCTATATTCAAATAAAAGTCATCCTTTTCAGATGAGTTGCTATGGAGGTCTAGACTCTTCTTTCAAACCATACTGCTATTGTCCTAAATGTTTTAGGAACTTCTATTAGAACTTCCTAATAGAAGTTTCTATTTGGGACTACTTAAGGAATATGAAATAAAAAGCAAGTCTTATCATATTGTAGTCACCTCCTATTTAGGCTAAAGCAGTTCTGTCCAGTTGACTACCCATCCACCTTATTGAATTACTTGGTTGTTTCCAAAATAAAACTTATACTGATTAGGAAAAGATTTTTTGTAACCTTTGGGGGCATTCAAAGCAATTCACTCAGTGTGTGAAGGAAGGGCGTTCCTAACTGGAGTTCCAAAATTGTGTTCAATGGTGACAATATCTTAGAACATTGCCACCTCTTTGAGGGGACAGCATTGGAGAAACTTGGTGTATTTGTTAAAATCCAGTGACTTTGTCCTGTAGTCATGTCTTTTGAATGTAAGTATCTATGCTGTCAAACAGGAATCTTTTTGGCTGATAGACCTCATAAAAAGATAAAGGCTGTTATTTAAGAAAGAATCATTGTGAATCTTTAACCAGAGTCTGCTGTGTTTGGATTCCAAAACCTTCTGAAAAGAAAGAGAAATATATGAAGACCTTTGTGCTCACAGAGGCCTGTGATCTTCCCTTTCTCCTCACATGGATTTGTTTAGTGAGCTGCTGAAGTTCGTATATATGATTGAAGCTAAACTGGTCATCCTGAAAGAAAATTATAATGACTACGTAGTCCATATTTTGAAACAGAAGTAGGAAAACAACATGAACTCACCTGACAGTGAATTCAGACTTTGATCATAGCATAAGTATGAATAAAAACAGGATAGAAATAAAGACTAAAAATATTTGCAAGCTATTTGTGTCTAATTATTAATAAAAATGGGAGATTGGTAAAAAAGGAAGAAAAAGTAAGGCCTCAGCTTAGGGTCATATATTAGGCCAAAAAAAGCTGTGGGAGCTGGCAGCACATACCATCTGTGACACTCCAGGCCTTCAGCTTTCTAAAGGGACTCCGGAGCTCCCTGGTCCTTCTGGCATGACGTTCTCAGACCCTTTAGACTGGGGGGCTGCCAAACCGCTCATTTCCCACAAAATTTCAGCAGACTCATGGTCTGGGCTGGTCATCTGCATGATATGTTCCCAATAAAGCCATGTATTCTCTCACACTGCCCGTATTGGAGAAACCAGCATGTCCGCAAGCCTGGGGTCCCTTGGTAACTCAGTAGCTGTGCTGTATGAACAACTACGAAAGCAGCATCTTTGATTCACATTTGACTGGAAATTGTTCTTCTGGAAATGATTTTTAAGCTGGAAGTGACATCTATTTTCTTTCTCTCTTGAGCCCCCTCTCTTTTTAAATAAAGCCCATGTATAATTTACTTTGCTGTCAGAGATGTACTTGCTTGTACTTTCATCAAGACCTAAAGTGTCAGGGACAGCCATCCTTGTGCCCCGCAGGCTGTATGACCTAATGACCCCCATGGTCTTGCCAGGTCACTTGCAGGGAAGAAAGGCCCTCTGGTGAGGGAAATGAGCCCCCTGAAGTGTCCCCACATTCTCATCCTGGCCTGATGCCCTCATGTGTGTGGCTGCTTCAAACCTCCATGGAAAGAAATCGTAACTTAGAACAGAATGTCTGGGGCAGACGAATAACAGAAGAGCTCCCCAAATCTCAGTGAAACAACTAAATAAAAAGTGCTGTGGTTTTAGAGATATCTCAAAATGTTTATATTGCAAAACGTATTCTACTTTCTGTGTGTTACCGTCTCTTAGCCAAGTAGGCTAACATTCTTCCTTAGCTAAGTGAAGGAAACCAGACGTGAAAGGCCACATAGTATATGATTGCACTTATGTGAAGTATCTAGAATAGGCAAGTCCATAGAGACAGAAAGCAGATTAGAGGTTGCTTGGGTGTGGGGGAAGGGGAGCAGGGAGTGACTGCTTAATGGTATGGAGTGTCCTTCTGAAGTGTTGAAAAAGTTCTGGAACGAAGTAGTGGTGATGGTTGTGAGACACTATGAAGGTATTTAATCCTACTGAACAGTATGTTTGAATATGGTTAAAATGATACATTTCAGGCTGAATGGATTTACCAAAACAAAAACTTTTATCTTGTTAAGTAAAATGCTGGTTAAATGCAACAGGGAGAATGATTGTGAAGTAATCTGCACTCATCAATGTCTGAGTAGTGGGGAGGAAAACATTATGACCCCTGTATGATCCTATGGAGAAAAGCAAATAGTCCCAACTATGCATTCTTTTTCTATATTTGTATTTTTCAGCAAATATTAGGATCAAATGACATTTTGGTATTTACTTGTCAGTGGAGAGATGCTATTAGTTTGAATGAGTATCTCAGAGGAGACATGTCAGAAGTCACATCTCCACATTGTGTTGGATTATAAAGAAGCACATACGTTCCCATGAGATCAAACTGATGGTTGCCGGAAGGGAGGGGAGAGGGGTTGGGTGAAAAAGGTGAAGGGGAATAGAGTCAATAATGTTATGAAAAGGTTGCAGGGTGACAGATGATTTCTAGGCTTAGTGAGGCGATCACAGTGTAACATAGATAAACGTCGGGTCTCTCTATTGTACATCTGAAACGAATGTAACATCGTATAGCACCTGTACCTAAGGAAGGAGGGGATGGTGATCTGACCGAGGCGTCCTTTTGTGAGCGCACTGGCAGGGCCGGGGCAGTCTAGGCCTGGCAGTCCCGTCTCACTTCTCTTTCTCTAACCCTTTCCCTTTCTCCCTCCTCCGCCCTCCATGAGCCCTTTGCTGCAGCCACACTGAGCTGCTCCCTCCCCACTCCCAGGAACTGGGGGGCCTTGGAGGAACCCATGCTTCGCACAGGCATTTCCTCGGCCTGGAAGTTCCTCCTGCCTTTCTCATGAAGCACAATTCCTTCTGCTTCCCAACACCCCACAACAATTTATGAGCTGTAAGAAACCTTAGCAATCATGTCATACTGGCCAGCAATTAATGTTAAAAACCAGTCTTGGAAGGACCCAATTTGGCTTCCTTATTTTGTCTTTTCTTTAGAGAGGAAAAATAGCATCTGAACTCTGAACTGAACTCAGGAGAAACACACACATAAAAAGCTTTTGTGTGTATGTTTCTCCTGAGTTCAGTGTTTTTGAGGGTGATTGTCCTGGGGGACTCTTACTCTTCTGTATGGAGCCCCAGGAACCAGGAGCCCCAGGCCCTGCGCTTGGCAGGAGCAGTTGTCCAGGGAAGCTACAACGGGATCCTCAGCACGTGCGTTCTTCCGACTCAGCGTGGCTCTGGCAAGGGCAACGAAAAAAGGAAGTTCATTACTTGTGCTGCTGTGATCTACCTCTGGGTTAAACTGAACAGTGAGATCAAAGTGGTTTGTTTGTTCAGCTAGTTTATTTTTATAGTGAAATACTTGTTTGTTTTGTTTTGAGGTAGTTTCTTAGGAAGAATTGAGGGCAAAGCAGAGTGGGAATTACTTGTTCCTTCCATGTAATCCTAATAACAACTACAAGTTTGTTACAGTCTTGGTTCCCACAAAGAGGTTTGTACCCAGGTGACTCTGTATATGTGTGTTTGATCACTGAAACATATTCCTTTGACCAGAAAAGATATTTTTGCTCTGTATATTGAAAGTTAGTGTTACTAAACCCACCAGAGGTGGACCGCATGCTAAAAAAGTCAGAGTTAAAAACAAGTATTGCATTTATTGAAAAGTTTAAAAATTGGCTGAAAAGTTAACATAGTGTTTTATTAGTGGTTATCTCTGGTATTTTAATTTTTATCTGAATTTCTCTCTCTCTCTTTTTTACCCCCAGTAATGAGCAGGAAAAAAAAAATACTTCTTTTTCCTGTTTATTTTTATAAGAGCAAGAAATAGAAGTATTAAACAATTTACAAAACAAGCCACTTTATTTTAAGCAAATCTACTTCATTGACTAGCACAATGGAAGCTTTTGGGAAAACAATCAAGAGCAAGTTTTAACAGAAAGTGCCTGTCACACAGTCGTTTCCACCGGGCTGCTGTCCAAGAACGGGGGAGGGTTCGACCCCTTGGCTACAGTTATGTCTCACCTCAGTGCTAGGTAAGGGACGCCTCATCGCATTTAGAATATTATTCATTGTATTACTTTATTTCTTTACATAACTTCTGTGAAACGAAATATTGTATTAAGTAAGTGGGACTTAGTTTGCAAATTATTTTCCTTATTAGGAAATATCCCATTTCCTTAAAAAATTAAGCAATTACCAGGAAAAATCAGAATATATTATTCCTTACATTACTGTGACTCCTTGCTTTGGCTCGTGTATGATAGACTTGCCTAGGTGCCTGAGATTTCTGATAATTTTATGAATTTAATTGTATACCAAGTATTTGATGATAATAACAACAGTGACATATGATTACAGCAACAATAACATGTGCTTAGTGTTTTATAATTTACAGAGCACTTGTATACATATTCTCGAATGATCCACAATATCATTATATCCAGATAAGGAAACTGATTCTGAATGGTCAAGAGGCTGACCCAGCATGAGCACCAAGTGACGTACTGAAAAAGGATTGTGTACTTTAGAAATAGACAGACTGGGATTCAAAACCAACACCATAATGTACCAACTGAAAAACAACCCATTTATCCACTCAGAGACCTACCGTCTTTCTTAACGGTGTCTTGAAATAGTGAATGTGAAGTGCCTGGCACATAGTAAGTTGTCAACAAATGGCAGTTCTCTTCACTCTCTCTCTTACAAACTGAATCCTGGGTTCAGAGCATCATTTAGGAAACGGGCCTTTTGGTGGACCGCCTGGCCTCTACGCTTTCTTGTTTGTTGTACTTGGGCATTTCCATGCTCCTGCAGATGCACAGAGCTGACGTGTCCACTCGCAGCACCTTGCATAGGGCCTAGCACTAAGCAGGCCCTCATACATATGTGTTGTGTGAATTACTGAGCTCTTGAATGAATCCACATGTTTCTTTCTGAACACAGCACATGAAACACCCTACGGTGCTGGAGCCACTTAGGTGTTCGCTCTGGCTGACTTGGTTGCACAGTGGCCTGTGAAGCCCGCCCTGTGCCGTTGTAGTAGAGACCAAGTACTTTCTATTCTCCCTTCCGTCTCCGTTACTTTGAATCTCTGATACTGGTGACAACAGTCCTCTTCCCCATGCCCTAGGAATAGTAGCCCTGGTGCACAGAGCCCCAGCCAAGGTGCCAGAGAGGGGACATGAATAACCTCCGTTAGCACAGGCATGAACATGGACTATAAGAGTTTCTGAGGGTGTGTTTCTTCATCCAGGCCTGTGTCCCAATGGAAAATTAGCATTTCTTGCAATTATGAATACAGGCAACACATCACAGTAGTGTTAGCAGTGCCACCAATAGAAATCACAGGTATTTCTTATCATATTACAGTTATTGGCAGATCTCCCAAAATATCACCTACACTCATGACTACTTTGAAATTATGCAAGTTATTTGACCTGCCAGTAGATTATTATTTTGTTAATACAGGAGACATATCACCTTATCACAAATTTGTTTTAAAAAATGTTCTGATAATGGTATTGCAAAGTAATTTGTATTCTTAAGATTCTATGTGTTTTAAGAATGCTTTTATGAATATTATTCAATAGATTTCCAAAAGCATTCATGATTCAGAAAACGTCAAGAGCCCTGCTATAGACTGAATGTTTGTCCAACCTTCAAATTCATATGTTGAAGCCCTAATTCCCCATGCGATTGTATTTGGAAGCGGAGATTTTGGGAGTAATTAGGTTTAGATGAGGCCTTGACGTCAGAATCCCCATGATGGAATTAGTATCTTTATAAGACAGCTCCTGCTTCTCTCGACCATGTGAAGGTACAGCACAAAGGTAGCCAGAAAGCAACTTGCATTAGATGCAGAGTCTGACGGCACTTTGATCTTGGACTTCCCAGTCTCCAGAATCATGAGGAACAATTGTTTACTGCTTTAGCCACCCAGTTCGTGGTCTTTTGTGATAGCAGCCTGAGCTGACGAAGCCCCTGTACAAGGACAGTCTTGCACCGAGAACTAGTGACTGAGGTGGAATTGGTGGCAGAGCAGTCACTGAACAAAATATCCTTTATTCAGGTTTTTCATGGTATTGTTGTTGCACTGTTGAGCAATATTTTGATATCAGAATTGTTCCCAACTAGCTCTTTGACCCATTTCAGACTCAGCTAGCTATAAGATATGAGAATTGATAGGCTGAAATATTAAACTACTTAAGACGACAAATTCAAGTGCTTTCGTGGGAGCATGGCTTTAGAACAACTTAACCGGCCGATTGACTCATTGGCCTTGGCGTCTTGACAGCTGTTCTGCCCCTTTGGTAAAGACTCTAAGGACATGTCAAATGGCTTAATGTTTCACATTTTAAAAATGTGCTGTGAATTTGTGGGGAGGGATGGTTTTTCCTTTAAATGTCATTTTATTTATTTTTTTCTCCACATATAAATATTTTTCTTTGGAGAGATCAAAAGATATAAATTAGTATTGATTTATTTATATTGAGTGCTTTTATTTGGCCTTGTGTGCATGCTGAGTGCTCACAGAAGGTATTAGATTAATGAGTCTGGAGACTAAAGTCTTCTGTTTATCTACTTATTTGGGAAACAGAAGATCTCTAAGTCATTCAGTGTAAACTTGCCTGCGCTATGTAGCTAATTGCCTCAGACTTTACCCAGAAAACTCAAGCTTTTACCATCCATCCGTCAGGGCCATAAAAACACTAGCTATCGCTCTACATCATGGTCTAGGGAGGTCCTTTCCCCTTCATCTTTTTACCCTCTCCCTTGGCATTACCAGGAGGCCACACGCTGGTATTCTGTGACTTTCCTTCTCCCTTTTGCACCCAAAATACTTAAGGTAGCCATACTGTTTCTTCTCTAGCCCTTCCTAAATTCACTTTCTTCTTCCTCTTTAACTTTTCTCTTAGCTCCTATGGACCTATTTTGCTCTCTGTCAGTGGTACTTATCAGTTACTACCGAACTAAGCGAAAAAATGGATAAGTGGATTTCCAGTAATATTCTAGAAGCTGAAGAGTTTGACCAGGAGAGGGACACAGCCCTGGGTCCTGTCAGCTGTCCTTCTACCAGAACAGATTTTATCTATTATAGTTGTCTGAATACTCCTAGTAAAATTTTTTTTGAGCGAAGTGTTCTGAGTTTAGAAACCACTGAACTAGAGGATTATCTTGACATGGTTTAACACTGTGCTTTGGCTGTGGTACATGCTAGTGGGAAACTTTTATCGTCTAGTCATCCAAGAACATAAAACATAATAAATGCGTAGCAGTAACTACTCTGTTGGTCCCTGAAGCCACATGTCCATGTGGCCAAAAGAACAGAGCTATGTGATTAGTTACTTGTCTTTGAAGACTGTATTGGGTTGAATTGTGTCCCCATGAAGCCCATGTCTACCCTGACATGGATGTGGAAATAGATTTTGCCAGATATAAGACAAGTACTAAAGGTGGTCCCAGAAAGTAGACAGTCAGGCTTGGATTGTTTAGTAGGACTGGGTCACTCAACAGCCAGATGACAACAGAACCTTATGGCTGCTGGTAGCAGCATCACAATAATTAAAAGTTTCTGGGACAGTCTCTGCTAGGTCAGTAGGGAGCCCCAGGGGACAGAGATTTCCCATTAGAGGAGCACCATGATGGACAGCCACAGACCGGCTCCTGGAAGCTGTGGTAGTGGGAACTGAGTGCCTAACAATGGGGGCATCAAATATCTGTCCTCCCAATTATGATGGGTAATTGGAACAGCCCATCATAAACTTTGTCACGAGATAGAGCCCCCAAATCCCAATGCTGCAATATTGTATGGTAAAATAGTATATCTGGGAGCTAGTCAGAGGGCACAAAGTTACAGGGAGAGGTAGCCCTGACCCCCGTGTTACACACTTCTCTTGTACTCGTAGCTTTCCCTCAGCTCACCCCTATGGCTTCTTGAGGAGCTTGCTATCATCAGACAAGACAGGAGAAAAACATCCAGGCTGGGATGGGTCTTTCTTCTGTGCTATATGGCATCAGCCATTCACCCGGCTAGGGTGGTCTGGTTTTGTAGGTCCAAGAACTTGGTATTTACATGTCTGATGCCTCAGTGCTTCAGTGCTTCTCGGTTTGGCCTCTATTTTAGTTCAGACTCAGGCCCATCATTTATTCATTGAGTCCACACTTCTGTATAGAAGAATATGGATTACATTCCCTGCACACAGAGCCTGTGCTATTGCTAGCATCTTATGACCTACTATACCTGATTTGCTGACTTGGATCCTTCATAACACTGCCTCGGACCAAGTGACCCATTTTGGGGGCAAAGGATGTGTGACTATGGACTCATGAACACAAGGTCTATGAGTACTATAATATACCACATCACTTGGAAACACTGGCTTGATAAAATGTTCAAACGACCTATTAAAATCTCAGACAACACCCTGTGGACTTTGGCCACTGTCCCCCAATTTTGAGATGCACATGCCATGTTCTTCAGAGGGTCCCCAGCAGCACCAGGCCCCAGTTACCTACAGATGTAATCAGCTCAAAATAGACCACTTGTTGCCTTTTCTTTCTTCTCCCTCTTAATCTTTCATCTCTTTTATTTTGTTTCCTAGAACTACCTTTCAAATAAGCTACTGGGTTGGCCAAAAAGTCTGTTTAGTTTTTTCCATAAAATAAAAGACACATTTTTCACTTTCACCAATAACTTTATTGATTTGGGTATTTTGAGTGTGTCAGCTATCTCCTGCTATTGGCTCCTAGTGGGTAGAGGCCAGGGGTGCTGCTAAACATCTTCCAATGCATAAGACAGCCCCATGGCAAAGGATTATATGGCCAAAATGTCAATAGTACCAAGAATCTTCACAAACCACTTTTGACATGTTTAATCAGTCACAGCACCTTCTCCATACACTGCACAAATCTTTTCTTGCATTTCAGATGTATTTTTACCTTTCTTAAAATAATAAGGCATAAATATTGAACTGAAAACTGAAAATATTGCATATTTTCTTCCATCTTCAAATTTAAAATGGCTGCACAAAAATTTACCAATTTTGATGAGGTTTTTAAAAAATACACGCTGATATGACAACTGCCACAATACAATCTAACAACATTGTTTCAAATGAAGTTAAAGACCGCTAAGGACTACTGGAGCCATTGTATGGAAAAAATATAATGGACTTTTTCAATTCAATACATTTCCAAGTCTACATCTCAGGCTCTGACAGAGGGAAGCCATACTCAGATACTTCTTAGTATATACTACCTTTTGCTATTATGAAAAAAATTGAAATGAGCAAGTTTAGTATACAATTTACTTTTCATATTATTTTTTGGTAGATTCCCAGTATTAAAAGTGTTGGATCAAAGGTATGGATTGCAGTCAGGGTTCTTGTGCTGTCCATTGAAAATATTGTACCCACTTGTATTATTTCTAGAAAAATATGACATTGTTATGTCTCACTTTTCTTGTCAGTTTTCATTTCTGTAAGTTACAAGAAAAAAGTTTGCAAAGTCAATGGCTTGTTTTAAAAGTAATGAAGTAGGTATGACTTGAAATAATGGTTCTCATGCCATGTTTTATTAGTAAAGTCCATTTCTTCCTAATTGACAGAGTATAGCTAGAAACAGCTAAATGCAGTTGTCTTTCATAAAAGAAAATTCTCAGAAAAAAATGCATTCATGTACAGGAAGTCCTAAGACTTTGAACACTTTCTGATAAATCATTTTAATAAAACTGCAGAAGGGCAACCGAAAGTCTCTTCTTACTTAAGGGCTTTAGCAGGAAAGACAGCACCAATCAAATCTTTCGTCTTTTGATAGGGCTGGAGTTTGTGAAGATATGCAATAGAAAGTGAAAAATAATCTAAATCAGAAAATTACTTTCCCTCCCCCTCAGATTTATAGTGTTCCCTTATCTCTCTGTATATAAACCACATTCTTTGGCTGGAAAAAAAATGGACCTTAAAAATAGCTGACTTTCCTGGTAAAGTGATGTTCCTTTGCAAATGGGAAACTCCATCAACTTTGAAGGCTGACAACTTAATTCATACCAAAGGTTATTTTAAAAATGAGTTCATATAAAAATTGTGAAAATTTTTAAGGAATAGTGCACAAGTGCCCCGGAAATGTATTATTTTAGTGTTTCTGAACTTGAGCTCTGGTTACTCCTACTAAGGTTAACAAATTACAGGGAACTGGGTGGTTATAGAACCAGTATATCATGCACATTACTTAAACAACTGTCATTAAAATAAACCATGTTTTGGTTGAATGGATATCTATTTCCTCTTTTTCTAAAAGTCCCAAAGTAACAAAATATACTTGACAAAAGAATACAACCAACAAGCCACCGGACAGCGAGGGATGGTGCCACCGGCAGGCCAGACCTGGGAACTTGAGATTCATAGAAGGCAGCAGTGTTGCACTGACGGAAAAAGCAGAACAGCAGAGTAGAAACATGCTCCCGGCAGAGAATTGAAGGGTGCCGGCTGGAGAAAAAGCTGGAGAAGTGGAGTGGGGAGTCAGGGCTGTCTTCACGGGCATGTGGCCTCAGCGGGGGCACGGCACCTGGGCTTAAAGGTCACATCTCCTTGCGTTAATGCCCTGACATTGATTTGAAATACTTAATAATTTTAAAACAAGAGACCCTGCGTTTTTGTTTTGCACCACGGCCTGTGCATTGCATACTGGGGCTCTAGCTGCCAGCGCTGTTCTTTTATCTCCGAAGTTGGGGCTATAGCACAGTGGCTTTACCATTAAGCCCAAGTTAAAAAACTGCTTTCTAGGGGGGTGGGCTATTCGTTTGGAAACACTTCAGGAGCCTTTAAAAAAAGAGATTTTATTTATTTCGAGAGAGAGGGGAAGGATGGGAGAAAGAGACGGAAATAGCAATGTGTGGTTGCTTCTCACCCACCCCCAACTGGGGACCTGGCCCACAACCCAGGCATGTGCCCTGATTGGGAATTGAACAGATGACCCTTTGGTTTGCAGGCTGACACTCAATCCACTGAGACACACCAGCAAGGGCTAAAAACTCCTTTTAGCCGACAGTAGGTTTTGCATGAGGCTCCTAAAGAGATTACTCAACCTGCAAAATAAGTAGCACAGAATTTAAGATAATTCCAGACTTCTACAACAAAATAAAACAAAATTTCTCTTTTTGAGGAAAAAGGAGAGGAAGATGGGAGAGGGAGAGGAGGAGGAAGAAAGTTTTCCAAGGGTAAAGTATCCTAAAAAGCCTTTTGTAATTTGACATTTGAGATCTTGGCTCCTCGCCCATATTGGCTGCCTGGAAACACAATTCTGTCCACTTATCTGTTAGTTTTCAGAGCCAACTGGAGATATGGCCCTACCCAACTAGAGGGAAAAACTGTCTTCGTTTTTATGCTAACTAATGTCATCCATCATTGATAAATATGAATAGATAACAGCTCACCAGACACAGGAGGAAAGCAAACAATGTAAAATAGAAAACCAAATGGAAGACCAAAGTTTAAACAATAATTTATCCTAGAGAAAACATAATTTGGGGAACAGAGCAGAATTTTAAAACTTCTAAGTACTGTCTTCAGAGATAGTTAAGAAAATATTGTATCCATGAAACAAAGCCAGGAGAAAGTAGAGTTCAAGAAACATCACACAGAAATTTTTATTTTTTTAAATTTTATTTTTATTTTTTTATTGTTCAAATATATTTGTCTCCATTTTCCCGCCGCACTGCCCTGACCTACCCACCCCCACCTCCCATCCTCAATCCTTCCCCACTTTGGCTTTGTCCATGGGTCCTTTATACATGTTCCTTGACTTGACCCTTCCCCTTCTTTTCCCCGTTACCTGCCCCTTCCTCCCCTCTCGTTACTGTTGGTTTGTTTTTTCTTTCAATGTTGCTGGTTATATTCTTCTTGCTTGTTTGTTTTGTTGATTAGGTTCCACTTATAAGTGAGATCATATGGTATTCATCTTTCACCCCTTGGCTTATTTCGCTTAGCATAATGCTCTCCAGTTCTATCCATGCTGTCACGAAGGATAGTAGCTGTTTTTTTCTTTCTTTCTTTTCTTTTTTCTTTTCTTCTTTCTTCCTTCCTTCCCTTCCTTCCTTTCCTTCCTTCCTTCCTTCCTTTCTTCCTTTCTGCTGTGTAGTATTCCATAGTGTAAATGTACCATCATTTTTTGATCTACTCATTTATTGATGGGCACTTAGGTTGCTTCCAGAACTTGGCTATTGTAAATTGTGCTGCTATGAACATTGGGGTGCTTAGGTTCTTCTGAATTGGTGTTTTGGGATTCTGAGGGTATAGTCCCAGCAGCAGAATTGCTGGGTCAAAAGGCAGTTCCATTTTTAGCTTTTTGAGGAAATTCCAAACTGTGTTCCACAGTGGCTGCACCAGTCTGCATTCCCACCAGCTGTGCACTAGGGTTCCCTTTCCTCCACAACCTCGTCAGAACTTGTTTGTTGATTTGTTTATGATGGCCATTCTGACCGGTGTGAAGTGGTATCTCACTGTGGTTTTAATTTGTATTTCTCTGATGGCTAGTGATGCTGAGCAACCTTTCATATGTCTCTGGGCCCTGTGTATGTCCTCCTTGGAGAAATGTCTGCTCAGGTCCTTTTCCCACTTTTTAATTGGATTGTTTGTCTTCCTGGAGTGGGGTCAAACACACAGAAATTTTAAAAAAGAATGGCAAAATTAAAAAAAAAGGACTAGTTAATCATAAAATTGATGGGGGAAAAGATTAAGTTGATAACTTTAAAAAAATGAAATAATCTTTCAGACATTACAGCTGAAAAGAAATGGAAAATATGAGAGATCTTTTTCTTTAATTCTTATACTTTCTGCCTGAGTCAAATAAGAATCCAAATAAATACTAATTAATACATTTCCTTGAATTTTAAAGACTCCACCTCTCAGAAGGAAGGGCTCACAGAGGTCCAAGCAAAGAATAACAAACAAAAGCAAAACAGAAAATGATATTTTAATTTGTTGTGCTCACAGCTGTATCGCATGCACTCCTATATCACTTGTTCAGTAAAAATTTGTTGAGTGAATGGATTAACAGACAAAAATATCCTCATGAAGACTAAAAATTCCAAGGAAAAAGAGTAAAATCTCAAATGTGAGAATGAAGGAACAGACTATCTAAAGTGAATACGCATTTCACTGTTAGTAGATGTCTCTTCAATAACTATGGATACTGATGACACAAACAATCCCTTCAAAGTGTGAGGGGAATGGTTTTGTTCCTAGAATTCTTTACCCAGCAAAATTAGCAATTCGGTATGAAGGAAAAATAAAGACATTTCTAGTATGTTCAGGAAAAGGGACATTTTTTTCTGTCTGAAAAAATTACCCAAGGATGTTCACTGGAAAAAAAAATATAAAGAAGCTTAAGAGGAAGATACAGTGGAAACCAGTTCACTGATAAGTAACTACAGGATGACAATTGTATAGAGGCTTAGAAAGCAATAGCTCGCGAACACACAATGCAGCATGCAAAGTGTTGTAGAGCTGTGCACCTGAAACCTGTATCATTTTGTTAACCAGTGTCACTCCAATAAATTCAGTAAAAAGGGGGAGAAAAAAGAGAGAAAGCAATAGTCCATAACAGAATAGTAAGTATTGTCACTTTTTATAGTGGGGTATTAGATCATTATTTGCTGAGGATTTGCCGGAAGGAAGCCAGCCTGGTGCCGCTACCATTACTCCTGCCTATGTAAGAGAAGGCCACACGGGGGAGCCCAGATGGCGGTGGTAGCCCCCGCCCTGCCTCGGCCCCCGCCCGCGCCTTGGGAGCTTCCCCTGCCCCTGCCGTCCCAAGGCCTAGAACCGACTTTGACATCTGCCCTCCGAGATGCGGCACCGCAGCGGCCTGGCGCTGGAGCGCGAGCTGGGCGAGCTGGTCTGTGTTTCCTGGAGCTCGAGGGCAGAGATGACCCCAGAGACTGAGAACGGTGAAGCCAGGAGACGGCCGGCTCAAGTCTCCCATGGCAAGCAGGCGCATTGGTCAGCCAGGGCACAGGAGTGCCAGAGCTGCCTCGGGCCAAGTGGCAGCCGTGGAGGCAGCCAGACTCCAAGAGCTTTGAAAGAGCTTCGGCTGCCAGAGTGAGGGACCACAGCACCAAGGGGTCCCTGGCTTGTTGCCGAAGAGCAGAGCTGTGTGGGGGTGGTAGCAAGATGTCAGCTGCAGGGTGAACTCGGCATATTGTGCACATCAGGAAATGGTGAATTTTGGAGATCTCCGTAGTTTCGTGTGTGGTTTCCGTTCATTAACACTCCCTATGGGCACCTGCCACAACAGAGGGCAAGGGCAACCAAGGTTTCCCAACGGAGGATCACCGACATGGTCCCAGCCCACTTCTTCTCTAGCACCACGTTTCCCTCCCCCGACCCGGGATGGTCCAGCAGCAGTGCGGGGAAGAGAAGTGGAAGAGCGAGGCCGGTCTGCCTTTCTCCCCCACCGCCCTGTGCTGGGCCAGGCCTGACCTGCAGAAAGGGGGAAAGCTTTGAGGGGCTCAAGGGGTGAGGGTTACGCTTTAAACTGGACTGACATTTCAACCCCTGAAAACAAGACTTTTCTAAACATCTGAAAGTGGCAGGAAAACTACAGAGCCTGCCTGGGATGTTGTTAAAGAGGAGAGAGGGCAAATCTGATGAAGCCCTGCTTCAGGCCGAGGTTTTACTGTTATTTAGGCATGGAAAGACCAACAGATCGGAGAGTATCGCCCTTGAAAAGATTGTTATACTCACAGACCCCAAGAGGAGGGGCCCAGCTGTGCCGCTGGTGTGTGTGTCGGGGGGAAGCACACAGAGAACCACCCTGTTCATCTGGAGGCAGAAGGAAGGGGGAAATAGGGGCAGAGCCTTCATTGTCGGTTCTGTGGGGTCACCTGTTTCCTAACTCCTCCCCCTCTGCTGAGTGTTCCATTTCCAAGTGTCCCTGTGCCTAATACTCCATGGGAAAAGGGGAGCCTGAGTTCAATAGTTCCGGCGCGCTGACCCTCTGTTTTTCTACATCTGCCGATATCCAGCAGTTACATTACAAATTGCACACTTCCTTGGGCAGTTCCTTACAGCCGCCCACTTTTGTCATCAGCCCAGCTTCCCAGGGTTTTTTTCAGTCAAAAAGTAGAAAGGTTGTGGGAACTTAATGCTCTACTTAACCATGAGTTGGCTCAAGAAAAATAATGATACAACTTCTGACCATGCTTAGGGTGATTTGTCATTCCCCAGGTTGTCTCAATGCTTCAGGGAACACTGTGTGGTTATGCTGGGGAACTCTCCTCTAAGAATTATGTTGTATGACATATAACATTACAAGCTCTGCCTGTGCTGATCACACAGCATGCAACAAGTAAGAGGTTGTCATTCTAATTTCAGCTGAAATGTCGCTTCCTCAGAGAGACTTTTCCTGACTACATGATGCAAATTAGTCACCCAGTCACTCAATCACTCTGTTTTCATTCTTTGCACAGCACATATTGCTAAATGATATTTTTCCTGCTCACTTAAATTTATCCACCCTACCCACTAGACGAATTCACTGAAGTTGCAGAATACAAAATCAACACACAGAAATGTTGTGTTTCTATACACTAACAACAAAATACCTAAAAAATATAAAGAAAACAGTTGCATTTACAACAGCATAAAAAATGGTAAAATAAGAATATATTTAACCAAGAAGGAGAAAGATCTGTACACTGAAAACTAAGAAATTGATGAAGACACAGATAAGTGGAAAAATGTCCCATGTTCACATTTCAGAAGAATACTGATGAAATATCCATACTACCCCAATTAGAGAGCAACACATGCTCATTATAGAAAAAAAGCTACAGTTATGGTTTCCACTGGCACTCATAGGTAGCGTTGAGTGGGGATGAGACCCCCTTCTACTCCAGCTATAGGCCAGCCTTCCTTGAGTCCCTCTCAAGGGACTCAAGTGGCTAGGAGCTGGCCAAGGTGAAGGGTTCATACATGCAGGTGCACTTGCATGGGTGTCTTCCCAGGGTGTTCTTGTCATCTATTGTTTAAAATGGCGCACTTCTACCTATGGTACAAACAGGCCCTGCCTTTATCCTTAAGCCCAAAACAGAGAGAGAGGACATTCATGAGTAGGAAGTCAGGACATCACATGCCTGAAGAAACAGACACTGTTGATTAGTCAGTGAAGAAGAATCCCTCTTCCTTTCCAAGGCTGCTTTTCCAACTCCTCTCACCTCCTCTGGGACCTTGATCCCCCAAGTACCTTCGTTTTCCCATCCATACACGATCGCTTCCTTTCACTGGCCTCAATTCTTTTGCCATAAAAACACTCAGGTTGTTTTTGTCTTGAAATAAAAATCTTTCCTTTGTCTCTGCTGCTTCCTCAGGCTGCCATGCATCAAACCCTTTACGAGGGTCCTGTGTTTTCTACCTGCACTTCCCCATCCCCAGCCAACTAATTTTGTTTCTTCTCACTGATATCCAGCTTCATAAATGACCTAAACCTTGATTTGGAATCACTTGAGAGGGGCATGTTCTCCGAATTACAGCTCGTTTCCGATATGAAAAGTGTTTGGATTCACAAAAAAGGTTAATAGCCCTGCTCCAAAGAGACTTAAATGGAATTTCTAGAGTGGCTTGCAAGAGTACCTGACAGAAAAGCCGCACTTCTTCACAGCAGCTGGGATGCAAGGCGAGAGTGAGAAAGTTTGGATTACCTATTAGGAGATCTCATACACACTAAGATGTACCAGACAGAGAAACTGAAAGAGTGATTTCAGATATGAGCCCACATTTAATATGCAGAAGACATCTAACATGTTCAGTGCCTGGAAATTGCCATTGTGTTCAGCAGCATAATAGAAATGTGTGCTGTCTTTGGTTAGTTCCTTCCCGAGGTGGACCTTACGCTAGGGATTTGGGTGTCGGTGGTTTGTTTAAGGTGCAGCTCCCAGAAGAAACCAGAAAGGAACTCGAAGAAGCAGGCTGGGGACAGGGAAGAAGCTAAGAAAGGCAAGACTTCAGGTGAGGTTCCAGATTCCACCTCCTCTCCCGGGGTGCTTGGTGCGTACCTGATCTGGGACGAAAGAGCTGGGATTTTGGGCTCCCACATTACTAAGTAGTAGAGCCACACTTAGATTTCCTCATTTTAGAATATTTAAAAAACACAAGAATTTAACTGCATTTAATCCCAATTACTACAGTTTGAGGAAAAGAGAGCTACAGTTCATGGAGAAATGGCTTTTTTTCTGTAAAAAGATGGGATATATGGAGTGAGTCAGGGTGGTGCCCTGTAGGGTCCTGGGGCCTGTGACTTGGCTGATCACGCAATAATACAGTCTGGGTAAGGGCCATGACTTCCTCCCATCGGGGACAAATCTGTCACAACACCCAGGGTACAATTGTATCTACTATTGTAGAATCAAATCAAATAAAATTTGATCAGTTCCGCATAAATATATTAGGTAAGAGGAATGTGGTTTAAGACTACAAAGGAAAAATTTGTGGAATTCTCTGTATTCCCGTAGGAAGATTCCATGACTCTTCTGATTATATCTAGGTTCGGCATTGCTGTTCCTAATTTTATTACCTCCCAGGAAGAGACACAGAATCTACTGATAACATTGATGCTTAAATCTTGGGAAACCCAGAGACAAGACTTCTGCTTCCTCACACCGCGAGCGAACCATGCTGGCAAGCTTCTTGGGGAAAGCCTCGCTTTGCAGCTGCAATGTTAGTTGCAGTTCTTTCTCATTCTCTGAATCTAGTAACTGCCCTGTCTCCTTTCAGTTTTAGAAACAAAAGAAGCCAGAGAGAGTATTGGCACTGACCAAATATAAACACTCGCTTGTCTTCCTTACTGCTCAGAGGAAAGTGTGACAGAAGCTTCTACAAATATAAGAATATTAAAAAAAACCAAACCATTCAAAAAAATGTAAAGCTCTCGCCTGCTGGAAGTTCGGAAATAATCAACTGCATATGGTGGATTTGTGCCAATTAAACTTTGCTTGCTTGAAATATGGAGAAAAATCAATAAATACAGTGCTATACTAGACTGTGTAATAAAGAAAGGCATTGCAGGCTCAGAATTTCAGGCCTGGGGAGGCTGGGAAGGACCGGCAGTGCATCTTCCTCTCTCCACACGTGTATAGTGCTTAATATTCTGTCATGGACTAGTAGGCATGCTACTAAAATATCAATAGAGGTAACAGACTAGTGAAAGAGTCCCATTCATCTTGGCTATTTCCTGAACTTACTCTCCAATTCGTTTCATTCCCTTAATTTAAAATTTACTTGGATAGGTTTATTTTGGATGGGGAACAATGTGTACTTATTAAGAAGTTCATCCTACAGAGACAATACTATGTTGCCTGTTGTTATGCCCACTCTCCTAGCAGTGACGTATTTATGCTCTCACTACAGTAAGACTTGTAGAAGCAAGGGCCCTCCTGCTGTGCTCACTGAGGTCGCCAGCTGAAGCTGGAAGAATTTTGACTCCTCTCGCCTTTACTGTCTCCTACGCTGACACCTGCTGAGCATTCATTTAGTGACACTCATGTTCCCAGCCACTAAGGCAGTTTAATATGGTGGGTGTTCACCGTATGTGCATTGAGTGAAAAGATAAATCAAGAGGGAAGTAAAGGTGGAACATGTGATTTTTAGGTCAGGGAAACGACTCTGAATGATACATGATGATGGATAAGTGCCATTGCATCTTTGTCAAAACACATATAAGGTACAACAGAAAGAGAATCCTAACGTAAAATATAGACTTTAGTTAATATTCGTTACTAAACTAATACAGGAGGTTAAGTAATAGGGGAACTGTGTGCAGGGAAGGAGGAAAAAGAACATGTGGAAACTCTCTCTACTTCCCATTCAATTTTTCTATAAGCCTAAAACTACTCTAAGAAACATAAAACCTATTATTATAAATGACAACAACAAAAGACAAATAACTTAGATGAGCTGGGCTTAGCAGGGTATATTTAAGAAAACTGAACTAGCATAAGCACAGCAGTAAATGTGTTTGCCTGCCCAAACCCTGGCCAGGCATCAAGGGAAACTGGAACCAGGGACTTGAACGCTTTTTGTTTGTAACAGTCTGCGAGGGCTTTCCTCACGAGGCCCAAACCATGGTGGCCAGCAGCTCCTAGGCTCACCAACCCCCAAGACCTGCTGCAATGGGAAAGGGCTCTTTTCAGAAGAATCCCCAGGGGATGTTGGCCAGCCTACCTTGGAAACAAACACTGTCAGATCATTTCTGGCTTGTGAGAGATAGGCCCTCATTACAGGGTGGTGTCTAAAAGGCTGGAAACAAGTAGGAATGGTAGGAGCCTACTGCAGCTATCCTGACAAGAAATGTTGGTGGCTCAGAAAAGGATGGTAGAGGTAGTAGACAGATGTGGTTAGGTTCTGGGTCTATTCTGCAGGTAGGGCAGACAGGATTCACGGAGGCATTGGGTGTAAGGTATGAGAGGAGGGGATGGGAATGACTTCAAGGTTTTTATCCTATGACTCAAAAGTTGGAGCTGTCTTTAACTGAGCTGTGAGGGTGTTTTATGTGTCAGCTTGGCTTGGCTGAGAGATGCCCAGTGAGCTGGTACGACATTATTTCTGGGTGTTTCCTGCAGTGATGAACATTTGAATCAGGAGACTGAATAAGGGTGATCAGCTTTCACCAAGGTGGGCTGGCATTATCCACCTGTGGACCACCAGAAGAGCAAAAAAATGGAGGAAGGATGAATTCTCTCTTCTTGGGCTGGGACATCAACTTTCTCCTGTCCTGGGACATCAGCGCTCCTGGTTCTTAGCCTTTCGGCTCTGGGACTTACCCCAGCAGACTGCCCCACCGCTCCCAGGCTTTTGGCCTTAGACTGGGAATCATACCATTGGCTCCTTCAGTTTTCAGGCCTTTGGACTTGGACTGAACTGGACTTGGTTTTCCTTGTTCTCCAGCTTCCAGATGACAGATGATAGCATATTTCAGCCTCTTCCATCACATGGGTGAAGTCCCATAATAAATCTTCCCTTACACATACTGGCTCCATTTCTCTGGAGAACCCTGACTGATACGTGAGCAGAGGGATATTATGGTGGCACAGGTTACAGGGATACCAGGAGCTTTAGATCTGTTGGCCATCCCATTGGAGTTAAGTAGTTGGGTACATATGAGTTTATTCCTCCAGGTATCCACCTGACATACTGTCTGTGGACTGTAATTGTTTATTGTTCAACTCCTTCCTCCAGAATTCAAGCTCCATCAGAACAGGAACTTCACCTGCTTTGTTCACTGCTTCATTTCCAGTACCTAGAAGAATTCCTGCAGCACAGTAGATGCTCAGTAAAATTTACTGGAAAAGTGAATGAGGAAATGAATTAGAGAGGTATGTGTTCAGCACAACGATATAGGTTGAGAATACAGCAGAATAAGGAAGTATCTGTTTGAAAGTAAAATTTCTTGCCTGGCTGCTATTAGGGAGAGATTTATGATAGGTATTGTGTAACAAGCATTTTCTCTGAAGAACTATATAAAAATGAAGAGACACTTGCAAGCCTTCTATAAACTTTATTTTATGCTTACAGGCCACTGCCAATGCAGGCCCTTGGCTTTGGCTCATTTCTACCGATTTCCTTGGAAAGGTGTGATAAAAGTAGAAATCAAAAATATTCCTGCTAGTAAACCATGGTTACTTAACAGTCCATAAACAAAATGTACACTGAAGCCTGTGTGATTATTCGGAAATCTACGACTTTCTGAACTTATAAAACACATTCTTCATATAAAAGAGACAAAGCATCTTAAACAAAAAGACAATTGTCTTAACAAAATAGTGTGAACTCATGGCTTACATCATGGGCCCACAGCACTGCATGTGATACATCTGTGGAGCAATGGCGTTGACTGCTGACCCAGAAAGGGGCCCCGCAGCTGGATCAGCTGGAACCTGTATCATTTGGTATGTGACTCTGCTAGAACATAGCCCAACAAATTATTAGCTAATTCATCATCAGTAATATGTTTGGTGAAGTCTGATGTAAACAGCTGACCACTTGACAACCTCATCAAGTTGAGGATTAGGACCATGTAATACTTCAAAGTTTAATGACGTTTGCTCTAGCACAGGAAAATATACATCCCCAAACACTGTTTTACCAAACCAACCAACCAAACAAAACCCTATTGTTAACCGATGACTCGTCCCCTTTCATGCTGCCCCCCTCATATTCAATTTGTAATGATGACACAGCCACAAGATTTACGAACACATAGATTAAAACCGACTGAGGCTGCTTGTCATGATGAATAACCACCTAGACTCCACTCAGAGCATGTGCTTTGGCACAAGCACAGGGCATTATTATTAGATTACATAAGTCCATCCATCCCATCGCACACACACATGTATCACACACACAAATACACTCCGAAGAGATAACAGAAACATTGGCTAAAAGAAATGTATAGTTGTTTATATATATATATATATATTTATGTACACATGGTAAAAGATTTTCTGCTATACTCACAGTCTGTAAACATCTTGGAAAATGCCCAGCAGAAGTCACTGTGGGCCCTTTGAAATGGTGACCATGTGAATCGGGGGAGTGGGGAGGTGTTTAACTTCACACTGGAAACCTGGGGAAGTGAAGAACCGTAGTTCATGATGGCCTTTGGGCGTAATTATATTTCGCTGACATGATAAACTCAGCCACTTTGAAATTGTTTCCTATATGGAAAATGGAATGACCAAAAAAGTCTTACTGCCAGTTGACATTTACGACAAATCAAAAGAATATGTGGTGATATGTATTCTATATATATGTATACACACCTATGTGTACATATGTACATATATATGCATCTTCATACATATACAGGTTACTATTACTAAAAAAACCTCAATGAAAATTTCCAAATCTTCTAAAAATATTGAATCCTTTCCTCCTAGGTGTGCTTGAGATGTCTATGCATTGCACTGAAAGTCTTGGGATGGTTAAATGACATACACTTTGAAATTTCGGTATATGGTACTGATTTTACCTAACTGACAGAAAAATGATATAGCTTATGAAAAATGGAACTATTTGATTCAAGCATTATTTTTTTAACTTAACATAAACCTATGTTCAGGATCTCCTGTAATGAAAAACCACTAAAAAAAGTAGCTCTTAAAAATGCTTTGAATTGCAGCTATTAAACTGCCATGTGTGATTACCAGTTTATGCTTTAGTGCCTACATTTTTTGCAGCTTGAGAATTTATATTTTAAAAAAAAGTGACATGAGAAATATTAGCCTAATTGTTCACCTAAATTGTTTTACTTGTTTTTTTAAAATATGTGTAAATAAACTCAAATAATTATTTTTAGGCTACTATGAGTTAAAAAATACTAGGACTGAGTAACATCTCAAACAAAGGTGATTTAAGCCATACTGCATTTGGTAACAAAACAAACACACTTAAAAAAATATCTCTATTTCATAATCTCCAAACTTTCATGGTGACCAGTTCTCACTGAACATTTGACAGAACGGCCGTGAAAGCTAGTCATGCATTTGAAATCTATTTTCATGCAAAAGTAGTAAATATCCTTCTGGCTTCATTTAACAGTCTCCCTTTCCCCTGCCAACTTTCACCATTTTTAGTGCTGAATAAAACATGCAGAATATGTACATTAGATAAATTAAAGAAGTTAGATTCACTGAATTTGTGGGTATAAACCAATCCACTCTCTGATGTTTTGGAAAGCATTTTCCAGGGGTGGGACTGAGCCATGTGAGGAGAGACTTCTGGAGACGTAGTAGCTGTGTGACGTTTTTCCTTCAAGAGGATTTGAAGGAACATTGATTAATATTTCTGAAGATGTTCAGTTTATACTGTCCTTGTGGCTGCTCCTCTCTGTGTTGTGGTTGTTTTGTTCGTGGTTCTTCCACTGGATGCTAGTTCCATTCATGGGGACTGAGGTCATCAGGCTCTTGGACTGGTAACAGCAGCAGCAGAGGCAAGACTGGGAGAAGGAACAGATGTGAAGTGACATGAGCCTACCAGCCTGTTTCCAGCATAGTGCAGATGCCTTGGACCCCCACCAACAGGGGTAAATGTCCACATGCTTTTGAGGACAGATTGTGGGCCCTACCGGTAATCTAGTGAATGGAGTCTGTAATCCCATAGTAGAAGCTAAACTGTCCATTCTAGTGCAGAGAAATAGATCCCTTTTTTCTTGTTTTAACCCTATTCACCAAGTCAAAGAAGAAGGTGAGCATTTTTGGTTAGAGCGAGCGCGGTCAATGACTTGGGGTGGGCATCAGTAGGGGGCTAGGAGAGGCCTGGCATGCCTTCAGTGCGTACCACTGGTGCAGCTCTCTGCATTCTGCACCTCATCGGATGTTCTCAGCCCTAGGTGTAGGTGCTATCTTCCCAGCAAGTTATATGAAACTACCAAGTTCCATCCATTTGTTCGATTCTGGGTTAATATATGTCTGTCTCCTTTTAGATTGAATTTACAATCTAAATTCAATCTAAAAGGAGACAGTCACTTGTGTTTTTCTTGCCCACTCTATCCCCAGAAAAGAATAAACTCGTATTGAACACTCCTTATTGTTTCAAGCAACATATATTAACCCACTGAATCCTACTAATGAGATAGACATCATGATTGTCTGATTTTACAGGCCAGAAAACTAGGGAAGCAGGAGGGGCACCGCCCAGACGTGGGTTTGTCCGTGCAAAGCTGTGATGTAAATCAAGGTTGTTTGCTTCTAGAGCCTGCACCCTTGACCTCTATGCTACACTTCCTAATAGGTACCTTGAACTAACATCCTAGCTAGCGATAACAGGATCCAGTTTGGATTAACTCTAAGCTAAAGTCATTCCAGAAACTGGAAAAATGACACATCAATAAGAAGTACATGGAGCTTCTGGAAGACTGGGTTGGCTTAGTGAGAAGGAGGTTTGAAGAACAGAAGGAAACTACTTCAACTTCAATTACATTACTTCATATTTCCAGAGCAATAAGCATTTACCTTTCCTTGAAGATGCTATTATTAAATATACTATTAAGTTGCATTTGGCAAGAGGTTTCTTAACAAAAAATAGAACTGATATTTCACTGAGACTGTTGGAACATTGTTAAAGTCTAAAACAAGACAAGGAAGGAAAAGGTTTTATATGTTCTATGTGGCCTGGAGCTCGCATTTGAGCATTTATTTTTAAAGGAGGGTAAGTTAGTTATTTTTAATTTTAACCTCTGAATGTGTTGTTGTCTGAATAGATATTACTTTTCTCTCATGTTCACAACTTAACCATTTTTCAGGTGAACAAAATACAATTTTCACTTCTCTGCTGAAAGTACGGGGTCCAGCAGAGAAGCAAGACCTGCCTGAGTGTGGTTGATAGGGTATAATGTGGGTGTAATAATTTATAGTTTTAATTAGAACATTTCACCTAAAATGCCATATAGTGTGCATGAGTGTGATGTTGTTATATTACAGAATTACATGCTTTTGATTTTGTAATTAAAAAAGGGGTGTTATCTGTGCCAGACCCCTATATAGCTGATGAAGGTAATATTTACACCTGGAATTAGCCATGCCTGTTGGCTACTTAATATACTTATTTGGTTGTCCTTAAATATATTTGCAAAGCAGTCTTACCTGAAAACAATTTTTAAATTTCTTGCTCACAAAATATAGAGCTATTGGGTTTATACAAGAATTCATAGTTGCCAAGTTAATACCGATGTAATCCATGAGGAGCAGGAAACTAGAGCAAAAGAAAACAGAGAATAATTAGAACATAATGTTTTAAAATTGCAAACTCGCATTTATTCCTAGAATAAGCATTTTTTTTTTTGCTCGGAAGCCATTTCTTATAGGTAGCAATCACAACTTTTGTGAAGTCACTGTTTAAATGGCAGTTTCAGTGCTATAGAGCATTAATTGCCACTTGGCTAGCTTAGGCTGTTGTGCGCAGCCTCTGGAAGAGAGCAGCAAGATTATAGCCATAGTGTGCACACATTTTGGGATCAGTTTTGGGCTATGTCAGCTAAAGAAAAAATAATCAACTTGGCAGTTTTAAATTTCAGGGCTACTGAGAATATAGGCGAGATGGCTTTGTAAAAGTATCATAACTAAAAATCAGAAACTTCAATTTCCTAATGGATACATAGGATCGTACCTAAGTAATTCACATCGGTTCTTGTCCATCGCATTGTACACGGTTTTCTTCAAAATACGGCTTAAATGAAGAGGGAACCAGCAAAGAGCAAAAATTACAACCAAGCAGAAAACTGTTTTTGCCACTTCTCGACGCTAAAGGAAAGTGAGAGGAAAAAAAAGTACAGTAAGTTCAGTGTTTTCCTTCTAGATAAAAGACCAACACAACAAGAAAGTAGTAGAGAGCAGAGAAAGAAGAAGAGCTCAAAGAGGAACCAGAATAGCCTGACTCCCAATGCCTCCTCCACCTCTTTTAAGATCTGGAGTCCAACTTCATGGTCAAGGATTTGCTACTGATTCTTTTGGGCAGCTTCCAGGAAGGCTGGCGGCTCCAGGCTGGTTATCAGGACAAGGGCAGATGGTCTATGGCAGGGAGAGGTGGGAACTGGCTGGAGCTGGGCCCACACTGTGATCAAGTCTGGGGAAGCATGTTTGTGAGTGTTTGTGGTGAACAGAATATATGAGTATGGAGGAAAGTATTAGCTAAAAGCCTCAATTTCAGGTAACGAACTAGCATTAATGACAGCATGGCAAAGTAACTGACACCACCATGATAAAGAATGGGCAAATCTGCAAAGATGTTTGGAAAACAAAATAGGAAACAGAAAATAAAAAGCAACAGCACTATGTTTTCTCAATTTTTGATCATGAAGAAAGCTAACATTGGGGTATTTTTGCTTTTAAAATACTTTATTAATGACATATATTTCCCAAAGATATATTGTTTGCAAACAGAGGTATAAGGGTAAAGGATTATCAGCAATGATGATTAGAAAAATTGGGACACGCTGACCCTGGACTGATTTCAGCTGAAGGTTTACATACTTCCAAGTCTGCACAGGATCAGAAAAACCATAGGTTACGAATTATCAGCAACTGGTCATCTGTGTGCATTACACTTGAGTATTATAGTGCATGCAGTTAGAAGCCTAACCAGGAACATAAAATGCAACTTGTTTGTAACTGGGATCAGTCAATGTCAAAATAAAACTGATTGAAAACAGGATTTGGAAGGGTAATGCTGGTTCAACCCAAAGCATATAGCATTTAAAGTATAGGAAGCCTACAACAAACCCACTAATAGAGTTGTTTAAAAGATTTTGAGCAAGTATCACAAATTGCTATTCTAACTCAAAGAACTGGGAGTTCTTTAATCTTGTGGAGCTATTGGGCTAGCTGGGATATGCTTCAGAGAACACACTAAACTAAGCAATGACTGAGAGAAATAAAGGATTCCAATTTGCAGGAATGGGGGCTCTTTTTAAGTGGTCATGAAAGAGTGTGTCCAGAAAAACAAAGAAGGAGAGCATCAGGAGAGAGGCCGCCTCCCCTGACCATACCCTCAAAGAGGACAACCCTTTTAAAAGGTAATATTAATGCTTTGCCAGGACAGCCTGCTATTTGCTTACCCAATATCCATTCTCCTATTTTCCCTGCTAGCAATCAGATTCTTGAGTGTGGGAGCCTGGCCTAATCACTGGCATGGTGCCCTGATGCAGTTCTGAACAATTAGATTGAGTTGAAATGGTTGTGTGAGGTTTCTGTAAAGCTTTGGTGCACATACACTCATGTGATCTGTGTTCTTCCCCTTCTTCCTGCCTGGAAATCAGACATACAGGAAAAGCCGGAGATGCTCTTCTGTAATGCCGAATGGAAGGTCAGCAAAACAGTACGCCCCTGCCGATGAGTCCCTGCATCGCTGAACCACTGACATCTGAACTTTCTGCTGTGGGACAAAGATAAACGCCTCCTTGGTCTACTCAATGTTATTTTGGGTTTTCTGCTATCAGCATCCAAACACAATCCCTACCTGATAAGGTTGTTGTCAGTATAATGAAGAGAAATCTGAGACACCATGCAAGAAGCCAGACCAAGAGCCCAGCAAGATACTAGTCAGAGGGTGGCAGGGCCTTCCACCGAGCTAACTCTCACATGGTCCCACTCGAAGGCCTTCCTTCCAACCAGGCTTCCTCTTCTGCTCTTAGAACCTGCTTCAGCTTTGAGTGTGACACAGGAAATGTCTACTGCATGAGGACCAAGTTGTGACTTCTAATTTCCATTTGGCTGAGTCAATCTCTTAACCACCTGTGCAAGGATAATGTCTGTCTTGACTATCTCACAGCATGCTTAGAGGAGTCAAATAAGGGAATGCTCTATAAAACCTTGCAAAATGCTATGTAAATGTGAAGGAGCATCATATTATTATTGCTCCCAAACCCTATTTAACTATTTTCAGAGCAGATACCACTTATAACTTAAACAGGATCACTTATGGTGCTGATACAAAAAATCAATTATTTAAAACACTGTTTCCACAAATCTATTCTAATGAATTGCATGAATGAGGGGTAATAATTGCTTAATGTTTTAGGTCTGGAAATTTTCATGCTTGAACAAACTTACACTAAAGTTTCTCAATATAATTTTCCTGTCTAATTTCAATAGATGATAATAGCTACCATCTGTACGGTGTGTTGGATTTTTACAAAGTATGTATGTTCACATTAATTCTTTTAATTCCCATCATAACATTGATTTATATGCTATTATGCCCAATTTATAGCTAAGGACCTGAAGCTCAAAAAAGTAAGTACAGTAGTTGAAAAGACCTGCTGATGAAGAATGTGTCTGTGCATGATAATTACATAGGGCAGATTTACAGGTTCCATCAATAACTCACATTAGCTTTTGCTGTGGTTGGGTGTCCTCTGCTGAGACTTAGAACTTACCTATAGTCCTAGCTTTACTCTTGGAATTATATCAGCATTTTTCTGAGTACTTACTGTGAGTTAGATTCTATTAGACACATTATATACATTAGGTAACCCCCTTGATGTATTATTATATACATTTTATGAGGAACTAGAAGCTCAGTGAGATTAGCAATTTTCCCAATGTCACAGAGCCAGCATGTGTAAGACCCAAGTTTTGCCCTCTGAAGCGCACAGCTTTCTCTGTTCTGCTTACTGCCCTGGAGGGGCCAACAGCAGTCTCCTACTGACATATCAAATTCATTCTAGAACTTCGGTCCCTCCAAAATTTGACCTCTTCCTATATACCCCATCCTGTTCCCTTTCAAGAGCCTCACCTTTGATGTTGTTGACATTGCTTTAATGAGGTTCATCTCCTTTCTCACTCCCCAAATGGGTGGTTCACATGCCATGTTATAATTAGGTTCCTGTCTTCTCACCTGAAACACCCTCTGTCCTCTTCTTTCCCATCAAACCCATTTATCTTCCACGACCAATTCAGTCCTTTTCATCCATGAATAGTTTCTCCATGACTTAATCTCATATCCTCCTTGGCTTTCTATAGCATACGCTACTTTTGCCACACCTTGAGATTCTAATTTCCAGTTGTTCTCATGTTTGCATGTTATTCCCACAATAAGATTGCAAAGCCTGCTAGGGGAGAAAGTCACATGTTCCCTTTTGTCCTGACGCAGTTCCAAGCCAAGACACACAAATCACGTGGTCAATACACTTTTGGCAAAATATATGAATAGTTCCTCCCTATTTGGGCCTGGTCTCCAGGCAGGCTCCCTATTTCACAAGAGAAATTCCTACCACTGTAACTATAAATAGACAATAATACATACAGACAAACAAGACAATGTTTTTCTTTTTGGGATACCTGGCTAAACCTGCAAAATAAAGCCTTTTGCTGTCACGGACAAAACAGTCTTGGCCGGATTTTCATAATCTTGTTACATTTACCTGTTTAAGATGTTCACTGAGGGCGATTCTCAGGCTGCCATTCCTCCTGTTTAACATCTCGCAAGTCATGAGGGTGTAGAAGATCGCGGTGCACACCAGGGGCATGCAGAAATAGAAGCCGAAGAGCCACCAGTCCTTCACGTCTTGGTAGAACTGTACATGGGGAAAAGGAGGAGAGGAGAGGGGATCTTTACAGCTCAGACTGGCTGTGCGGGGCCTCTGGGGGCTTCAGCAGCATCCTGTTCACAGACCTGCTCCCATATTCATGCTCTCTGGTTTTGGTAGTGAGCTTGGGGGTGGTGCTCAAAACTCAATTAAATCGGAGACTCTAGAAGTTACCGTGGCTTCATAAAGTAGTGCATGAATAAACTGCATTAAAAAAAATTGCCTTGACAAAGATACTTTTTATAAATGGAAGTTGATTTTAATTATACACATGGAAGAGCTCTAATCAATAAAAAGAATTCCCTTCCAAAGATCACAAAACATGATTCTGAGACATACAGAATATGTATTTATCTTTATTAATGAGCCTCCAAGTTTTGCTAGTGCCTGGTTTACTTTTGACTATTATGGTCAAAGTGTATTTAATGTGGATATCTCCTTTGGAAACAGGGAGGTTATGAATGGCTTATCTGTGTAGCTTTGGTTCCTGGGAGTTAACCCTTTGCCTGGAATGCCTGCTATGTGACCTCACAGCCAGCCAGTTTGAGCCATTAATAATCATGCCTCTTCTTGCTCTTTTTTAATACTTACCACCTGGAAACTATCAAAACAGGGTACCTTATCCGAAAGCATATTTAGCACTATCTCCCTGTGGGCAAGATTTGTAAATACCAGGATTATTCACTTTTATGTCTTTTTAAATAAGAAAATTTAATGCCCTATAAAAATGGAAATTGGAAAATTATATCTACATTCATCTTTCCTCTAAATTAATTATCAACTTGGGAAGGAAATGCTTTTCTTCCCTTAATTCTGTTTCTTCAGATTGTTTATTTACTATGGATAATGCAGCCTCCTGTAATATCTCAGTTCCCACAGTAAAAACTAATCATGCTGCTCTGTGAAAAACTAGACAGTTTCTGAATATAGAAAGAGGCACAGTGGGCTACATTTATAGCATGTTTATTAAAATAATCTATAAATGGTTCCTGAGGAAAAAAAAGTTCTGGGCAGAGGTTCTTAACTATTTTTATGCCATAGATCCTTTGGAAGTCTGGTAAAGATTATAATCCTTTCTGAGAATACTACTTTTTCACACACATAAAATAAAATATGTAAGATTATAATGGAAATCAGTTACACAGAAATGGTATCAAATTATTTAAAATAAAATTCTGATATAGTAATATAGATATTTATTTACAAACTAAATGACCTAATGGTGGTTCTAATAACTATAAGAATGTTGAAGCAGTGATAAGCATAAATGATATTTCAAGATTATACAAGCGTTACATGGTATGAAAATGTGTAATTTCTATTAGTGAAAAAAATCATGGTACCATTAAATACTGTTATATTATAGTTTGTTACCTATATTCATAATGGAAGGAAATGATAAATTTTCAGTTAGAAGTTAGTGAAATAAACATGTAAATTTTTTTTCATTCAAGTTCAAAGACCCCTGAATTTTATCCTCTGGGTAAGTACAAATTCCCAAAGGAGTTGGTTTATTCAGATCTGTTTATACAGATATTTCCATACTCATATCACGCTGTAGAAAGACTTCTGTACTGAACTTAAAAAACAAACAGAAAAAACCAGAGGATTCTCTTTTTGTTTAAGTGCACAGTAAACACTGCTTTAAGTACCCTCTTCAATGTGCAACCCCTTCTTCCAGGTGCATTGCTGACTGGCGCGCACGCCGCAAAAGCAGCCGCGCAGGGTCTGGAAGCTGACCCCTGAGGGGACTGGATGGAGCCCCTGCCCCCTCCCTGCAGAGGCCTGTAGAGCAAGGGGCCACAAATCCCCTTCGAGCTGATGTCATCAGCAATGGTGCGGAGGGGCCTCCCTCCAGTCCTTTGCAGCAAAGTTGAGGAGGAAAGTGTGGAACAAAGAGGAGGAATAAAATTAGAAAAAACAGGAGGAGAAACAGAACTCCAAATAGTAAAAAAAAAAAAAAAAAAAAAAAAATCATCAGTTTAAACTCATATCCTTTACTGCAACCCTCTAGGCTCTCCCTGCCTGAAGGGTGAGAGAGCTTCACCACTCTGCGCAAGAGACTCAGTCGTTATCAAGTATTCCATTTCCTATGTCCAGTTCCAGTGATTAGTAGCTGCTGCTTGGTTTTTTAAAAGATATTTATTTATTCATTTATTTAATTATTTATTGAGAAAGGGGAAGTGAAGGAGAAAGAGGGAGAGAAGCATCAATATGTGGTTGCTACTGGCACGTCCCCAACTCAGGCCCCAGCCCACAGCCCAAGCACGTCCCCGGACTGGGAACCAAACTGGCGACCCTTCGGTCTGCAGGCCAGCACTCGGTCCACAGAGCCACACCAGCAGGGCATTAGGCTTCTTATGCTGAGCTTCTTCTCTTTAATATTTCATTCAGAAATATCCATATTGCTTATTTACACTGCCCAAAGCCTGACAATCTCTTATTGCCTTTGTTTTCCACTGTGGAGATCTGACTTAATGAAAAAAATTCAGTAGATAAGTAGACCTTAATTTTTAGTTTGCCAGTTTGGCAGCTTTCATGAGTACTTTTAATTTTAAAACAAGAATGTGTAAGCAGGATAACTGGTCAACTGTAAAACCACTCATTTTGTAAACCTTCCAAGTTAGGAAAACATACCTTGAGATGTCTGTAAGTGATTAAATGTGGAAGCTGAGCTACATGCAACTTTCATCAAAGCACTAAATTATGCTGATTTAAGAGGAATAGTTACCCTTTTGGTTTTCCTCCTGAGTCCCCTTTGACTGTTTTGCAAAGGTAATATGCATTTTAAGAATGTTTCTCGATACACTCATGTGATTAAGCTTTTCAGAGAAACATTAATGTGACCAGGTGCACTAAACAGCAACTGAATTTGTTAAACTGGACACTTTTTAAAAAAGCTCTGCAAGTCTGTATTGTTTGTACATGTCAGTATGACTTGCTACTTTGAGTTGGCAAATCTACCTTTAAAAAGTGTGTGAGCAACATGTATTTCCCCAAGTAACACAAAATAAGTATCAGCATGTGCTGTATTCCTTATTATAAAAACAAGTAACACATTACACATATATACATCTCTCTTTCTTAGTAAATGTATTTCAGAATTCTGAGCTGTTTGGTGCAGAACAAAAGCTGTGTGTACAGTAGTGCTACAAGAATAAAAACAAAATAATTGTTCTATTCAAGAAGCTAAGCCCTGGTTTAACATATCCTTTTTTTATGCAACTGAAGAATACTTGACTAACCACCCTGGGCACTGTGGAGATAGCACCAAGTCTTGGTGATGGTCAAGTAAAAGTGCAGACCTCCTCCCCTTCCCTCCCCAGTAAATTCCCTTTAAACTATTCGTACCTGCATGAACTTTGATGTGGCGTTGAGCATACAGGTCTTGTGCTGCTCACCCCTGTATTCAAAGGGCACCATGACGAAGCCGATCGCTTCGGGGATGGCGAGGATGAAAGAAAGGATCCAGATGGAGACGATCTCAATGGCAGTGACCAAGGGAATCCCGATTCCCTGGACACGACTCCAGGAAGCAACGGCTCTGTACCTGAAAGAAAACGGAGCAATGGAGTCAAGTTGTCCAGAAGTTTTTAATTATTTCAATTAAAAGAAATGATAAATGCCAGAGAGTTCCTTCCCCTGGCCAGTGACCAGCCACTGGTTTTTTAGGAACTTTCTGTGAGTCCTGGTATGAAAAGCAGGTGGGCCATTAAAAGTTCCACCCTTCTGGAAGTCAGTTGCCTGGCAGCTCTGAGTCTGAACACTTCATTTGGCATTTAACAAAATCTTGTGAGAGTGTAGATGTGGTGGCATCAGATAGGTGTGTCTGTTTTTTTTCAATCGGGGGAAAACTGATTGCTGGAAGAGGTAGTGAAAGCTGTGGGTACTTACTCTGGTTATATCTTTTCTCTATATATTCAAAAAAACTTGAACTCTTATCTATGGAGCCAGATACCCTTTAGCGAATAGTGACAATAGATACTCCATCATTTTCTTTCTTTTTCTACCCTCAAAATATGATCACAGTGGGCTTGTACCAGGTGGCGATTTTAGTAAATATATAGCGTTTCTGGTAAATGTCAAAGAATGACTATCTCTCCAATTATGGTCTCATTATGCTATGGTATATAAAAATGACTTAAAGATACCTTGATTTCTAATTTTTAGGGTTTACTGTATAATAAAAAAATGGTTCTTATATAAGTATGGAATATAAATGTAACTAAACAATTATGTCAATTAAAAACAAACTGGTATTAAGAAGTCGTGTTTACCTTTTTTTACTTTAATATTTTTGTGATAGTAATCACATTTAAATGTTAAGTCTAAAGAAAGTTTGGTTTTAGGAACTCCATAGTCGTTGATCTGATGTGATGGTCTGGTGCTAACAACTTTCAGACTTAGTATTGAGAAGGGACCTGTGATGTAGTATGGTATTTTTGTGGCTTCATTCTTCAAATTTTTGTTGCTGTTGTAATGGAAAAGAAACATTTTCTTTTCATAGCTTCATTAGATAGAGCCAGAAAAAGGCTGTAAAACAGACCAAGGCATTGGAGACAGGTGTACATGGGCTCACAGGACATGTGACTTAACTGGGAAGATTAGTCAGTAAAGCCAAGGCAACCAACAAGCCACGCATATCCATCAAGATGAGCCCCACATTTACATTCAGTGTTCTAAGAACATCTTCAAGGTATATCTGTGAAAACACAGCTTCTAGGAATTATACTATCTTCTTCACTGTGCATTGGGACCTATAGTTTTGGTGTGTATGATAATGCCATATGGCATAAATACAGTACAATTTGCTGGAGAAACATTTTGCAAAAGATTTTTAGGACAAATAAGATTGGTGTACAATACACTCTAAAAAAGTCCAGATTAGTTCAGAATGGAATAAAATACAGCTAGCTATGCAAACAGACCAAGGAAATCCTTTTACAGTATGGCCAAGATTGCATTTTTTAATTTATGGTTATTTCCAGTGGGATAAAGACTGCTATTTATTTTGCTTTCCATTTTTGTTTACTTTTCTTTCTTGCCTGATTAGACTGGTAGCCTGATGTTCAGTGAAAGCTCAAAGGAATGGAGACAGAATATCTATATCCTGAAGCTGTCGGTGAGTTATATCTATTTCTTCTTCCCTCCTCTTAGATCAATTATCGGGAAAGGTGATTTAAATAAAACACTTTATCTCTTAAAGGAATAAGAAAACCAGACATCTTACGCAGCACTGGAGATAGAAGTTGATTTAAGAAAGAAAATATGGTTAACATGTTCTTATGATGAATATGTTCACAGATCAGTTCCATTTGACAGTGTGCCATGAGTTTCCAGAATATTACATGTCTATAATCCAATGTAAATTGAACATTTAAAAATAAACAAAAGCAATTTTTAGTGTTTAGTTTAGTAGATTATTCATAGTCTCTCCTTCATTAACACACGGTGATTTTGATAAAATCTCTATGAAATGAGAAAACAACCATAAGAGCAATTAGAAACAATGGTGATGATGGAGGAGGGGACAGGTGTGGAAAATAAGAAATCCTGAGATCCAAGATGTCAGCAAAGTAGTGGATATTACACTCACCTCCTCCTGGGGCCAAACCAGAGTTATAACTAAAATATAGAGCAATCAACGTGAATAGCCAACTGAAGACTATCTTGAGAGAAATCTTATTGCCAGGTGTTTAAAGAAGAAGCCACGCTGAGACTGGAAGGAAGGACAGATGTGAAAAAGGCTGGCTCTACTCCCATGGCAGCAGCTGAGATTCCAGAGGGCCATTTAAGCCACAAAGGTTCCCCAGGGAAGTACAGGATCTCAACGCCAAGCTGGGCTCCCCAGCCCAGAACACCAGAGCTGGGAAGAGGTGCTCACATAACGTCTGGCTGTGAAAATCAGTGGGGATTCTGTCTATCAGGGAGAGACAAGAGTTTGCTAGACACACAGGTGCCCTCTTAAAGGGCCATCTAAGAAAATCTTGTTTGCAGCCAATCACCCTGGGCTCCAGCACAGGGAGAGTGGGGCAGACTAGAGTCACATGAGGAGAGACTGGGCAGGGTTTGTGGCTCTGGGAAGAGAGCAGAAGAGACAGCTATCAGGATCCCTATGCTGAGTCTCTCGCCCACATGCCAGATGCCATCTTACTTGCAGCATCAGCCTGGGGGAAAGCAGTAGCCCCATCTCTGGATTAAAGATACACACAGAATAAAAGAAAAGGGATGGAAAGTGGTATTTCATGCAAATGAAAATTTTAAGAAGCTGAGATAGCAATACTTTTATCTGACAAAATAGACTTTAAAACAAAGGATAGAGAAAGAGACGAAGAAGGATACTACATAACAATAAAGGAAACAATCCAACAAGAGGCTATAACCCTTGTAAACATTTATATACCCAACATAGGGGCACTTAAATATATAAAAAATTAAAAATGGAACTGTCTTATGGCCCAGTGATTCCACTTCTGGGAAGATATCTGAAGTTGGAAGATATCCAAAGAAACTGAAACACTAGTTCTAAAAACTATATGCACCCCTATGTTCATTTCAACATTACTTACAAAAGCCAAGATATGGAAGCAGCTCAAGTGTCCATCAGTAGATGAGTGGATAAAAATCACACCAGTTACAATTTTATTTTTAGCTTTAGTTTTATTTAAAAAATTTTATTATAAAAATACTCATATTTCTACAGAGGCATGGTATGTATTAATTTAATGGCTACCAATTATAACAAGATATTGGTAAAACTTAAACTTTCCTCTTCTATTCAAATTTCTAGTCTTTGTGGTTTGTGAATAACATACCTACAAATGTTTTTTTCCTATTTTTCAATGATTTTCCAGAATTAATTATATTGAGTGGGTAGGATAACTGAAGTACCTTAAAAAACCTTTCTATCACATGCCTATCAATGCTTGTGTACATTAGAATTGATTATTTTTCCTTCAATTTTCCCACCTTTATAAATTAAGTGGCACTTGTCTTAACCTCTGCTCATCTTTGACTAACAGCAAACCTGACTATTTGTAATGTTTGTTTATGATTTATGCCTCCTCATGTGACAGACAAACCAAATGCCATAGAGAGGTTTGGAGGTAAAATACTAGCAAGGAGAATTTTAAAGAGAAACATGGTATGATGCATTAAAAGGTAGCTGCAAGTACTTTGATGCTTCTTCCCATGAGCCCTTCAGCTGGGATGCAGCAGAAATGATGCTTTGCCAGTTTCAGACCTGGCCTCTGAGCAGAGTGGGAGGTTCCCCTTGGACCCTGAGTCTGCTGGCCAGGATGTGCTGAGGGGCCCTAGACCACACAGGGAGGGAGATGGGCTTTGCTGAGCTCAGGCTTCCAGCCGTGCTTGCCAACCGGCCAGGCATGCGAGCCTCGGACCCATGAGACGCTCAGCCACCAGCTGAAATATGCCAGGAGTCCTCAGTCAAAGTGATAAGGATCAGAAGAATTCTCCAAATTCTTGCACCATAACATGGTGAGATAATAATAAAATCATGGCTGTTTTAAACCGCTGTTTTGGGATAGTTAGTTATCAAAGAAAAATGAGCAAGCAAAATTAACCAATTTCCTAATGTTGATAATAGAGTTAAGATTAAAAAACAACAACAAAAAATAACTGTGTAACCCAGAACAGAACCCAAAAAGAGACCCCAAGTTGTCCTACGGCCAGCGTTTGACTTTGCCCAGCCCCGGGCTCTCCCTCTGGCTCAGCCACGTCTTCCACGCCTTCACCACTGGCATGCAGCAAAGGAAAAGTCATAACCCCAGGAGGGAAAGGAGAACCCAAGTCCGCGTCTAAGTAAAAATGAAGGGTTTCAGAAAACCACCTCCATCCTTCTTAAATTAGCATAAACCTCTGAGGATATCATAAAGACCATTGAGCAGTTATTTGAAATGATGGAATGAAAAACTGACGTTGACTTTTGAGTTTGAGGCAGATCTAAGTTGCCTTATTAGTGGATCTTTGTGACTTTTCCAGGTATGTAATTATACATCATTTTGGAATAGTTGTTAAAAGAGTTTGATCTTTTTACAACCTCCTTCACTAGGCAACTTTTAACTATAAGTTGAATCTGTACCCAGACCTTTTTACTGGTCTGACCCCTTCATCTTCCTCTTTAAACATGACAATTAACTACAAAGCACAGCACTGATTCTCCTCCCCCATCCCTGCTCTTTTCCCCCACCAAACTCAAAGGAACATATAAAACTTCTCACGGCATGTAAGAGTATCTGTTTTAATCATTGGCAATGGTTGATTATTCATGTTTTGTTGGGAAAAATTCATTCATTTTAGAAGTTCACTTTTAGAATTACCCAGCCTTCACATTTAAAAAATTATTTCACTGGCTCTAGCTGGGTAGCTGAGTTGGTTAGAGCATTGTCCTGATATGCCAAGATTGTGGGTTTGATCCCCGGTCAGGGCACATAAAAGCAGCAATCAATGAATAAATAAATGGAACAAGAAATCAATGTCTCTCTCTCTGTCTTCCCCTTCCCCTTTCTCTTTAAAATCAATAAAATAAATAAACAAAAAACCATTTCATTGATAAAGCTGAATTAGGGATCAAAGTTTGTTTCTAAATTTCCCATCTTGTTCTGAAATTCTCACTTTATCTTTTTCTTAAGTAACTATGGGTATAAAATACAAATAAATAAGAGTTAGATTTGAGGAGGAATTAATGAAAAGGTTAAACTGAGACAAGTCTAGAGTGGAAATGAACAATGAAAGTTTATCAATTTTGGTACAAGTCAAAAATATCTTCTGTTTTCCTTACTCAGATTAAAAGCTGATAGAACTTTTCTTTGATCCTACAGCATTCTGAATTCATTGAGCAATTAATGAAATAATAAAGACACTGTATAGAACTTGGATGTATAGTTACTCTCATTATTTTTCCAAAACAACTGAAATGAAAGATAACTGTAATATTTTTAAAAATATTAAAAAAATCATGAAGCCTTTTGAGCCATAATTTGACTCTGCTCATACAACAATAGTATGGATGTAAACTGATCTGTAACAGGTTCCAATTTCCCTCTTTTTGCTCCTTGATTTATTAAAAAAATACAGATTTTCATATTTTTAGTAGAATACAATGCAACCAAATTAAGACTCAAAGCAAATGTATCTTACCTTTAGGAATTAAATGTGAATGATTCATTCTCTAGTGTGAAAGCTTTTGAAACAGAAATGTCAAAATGGATTTCCTACATACAAGTCCCGAAGCTTAGAGTCAAACCCAAATGAAATGTAAAAATAATAAAGAACACACCCAGGGAACAAAGAATGATGAGCATATCACCAAGGAAAAACCTCGTGGATTAAGGTGGATTTTTGTGGGAGGATAATTTTAAAATGGTTTATCTTCTTGATCTAAAACCGTCTTAATTAAAACCAAGAACATTTCACTTGATAGAGTTGATAATTTGTGACTGAACATTTGGTTAATTTTTCTCCATGCACGGAGCTGGTATGGGTGAGGTGAACCTATATCCCTCTGTCCTCCCCTGCATCAGCTCCCCCAGTTACTCCCTGCCCCGCCCCACTGACACACACAGGTGGTTTCTACTGGGGGCACTAAGCTTAGCAAGACGGTCCCCTGAGATTCTCCTCAGGAATAAAGAGGGGGCAGAACAATGTAAGCTAGAGAAGGAAAGGGTTTTTGATGATTTAGGAATCCCATTGCTGAATACCTGCATCATCTATTTTATTTTTTTCTCCTTTGTTCCCAAGTCTGTATCTTCACAACCATGAAAACTCCTACAGGACAGCAGCCAGGCCTTATTCTTCACGTCTGTCCACCACACCCTTCTCGCCCAGGTCTCTCTATTGAACTGAATTTTGAATTATACTGCTCAATTTAGGGATAATTTATTATATAGCTTATTGCAGAGGAATAAAAGTGCCTTAAAATTTTTTCATCAAGAAAAAATTTATTAAATAGATTCAGATGAAATATATTAGGGACCATTATACCATGCTACGTAACATTATAGCCTATACTTTAAATTTTGTAATAAAAATATATTACAGGAATGTAAAGTTGCCTATATTATCATGTCAAGAAAATTTGTTCCCCTCTTTTGGCTTCTCTTTTCATTGATGATTCTCTTCTCAGAGGATTATAAGCCTTAAAAAAGATTTTATTGCTTATAGGAGCCAAACACCTTCCTGGTCTTTGTTCTCCTACTTCTCATTCTTGCTTTTCACTTGCTTGTCTGGTCTGTCTTTGACTCTGGTTAGATGTTTCTTCAGAAATAGGTGTGATTTTTCTTTCAGAAGGCTGAGTAACTACTAAAATTCATTATCATCCCGGTTTTTACCTAAACTTTGGGACAAAGTTTAATTAATTTTTAAAATAATATTTCCCCAACTTTAATTGTGCTTTTGTAAAGACAACAGTAGGGATGGAAGCAGATCTGGACTGGGAGTGCGCCTGAGCCCTCCATTCGCCCAGGGCTCTGTATTCTCATCTGTGTGTCTGCACGCACTTGCGCTTTAGGACTGTCTGGCTGGAGAGACTTAGGGCTGATATAGGATAAAGGTCATAGGAAGGAGCTGTGCAAATGGAAAAATACAATGTATTGAATGGCATTAAGTACATAAGGAAAATGGATAGCAGATAATAAAAGCAAATAGTTAGAATTTTTTTCTCTTATAGAACATTACAAAAACCCCTAACTCTCTCCCTAAACGTAACTACTGGTAATATTTATCATATTTCTTTCAAGTAATTTTATATTCATATATTTATACATATAAGTTATATTTAACATCCTCATCCATTTTCCTAAGATGCGGCCATAAGGCTGCATTTAACTTTTGTTGTAAATAATCGGGTAAAGAACATCTTGGTGCATGAATTCCCTGTTCTAATTTTGGACTGTTTCCTTAAAATTAACCATAAAAATTGGAATTACTGAGTCAGAAGGCAAAACCTTTTATAAGATTTAATTTTCCAAAAGGGCTGTTCAAATCTCAACTCCTGCCAGATATTCAGAATCATACTTTTTAATTAGAATTTCTTGTTGCCACAAGGGTGCCAAATGAATAGAACTGGCAAAATGATCTACATACAAATTGCCTAAACCTAAGATGGCTAATAATCAGCAGATGTGAAAAGCGGTGCTCAACTGTACAGCAAGATTGTTAATATTTTAATTCACACGAAACCAACAACTGTCCTGGGCACCAACTCTCAAGGCTTTTTGACTTCCCTTCTTTATGACAAAAGTGCTTTTCTAAATCCAACAAAAGAGGAGAGGGAAAGAACCACGTTACCTGTCAACGCTGAGAGCACAGAGATTGAGGACGGTGATCCCCACTGAGGACTTCTGCAGAAAGGGGAAGAGCTTGCACAGAAATATGCCAAAGTCACTGTGATCAAAAGGCCAGCGCCCAGCCAGCAGCTGCAAAGAAGGAGACACTCTATTTAGAAATGGCAGAGCTGGCATGCAATACATGGACATGTACTTCTAATTATCTTCCAAACTTCTAAATTTTGTTATTCATTATGCATTCCAGTTAGCCTGGTGGTAACAGTCTTCTTCTTTTCATATTTTAAAGCCTCAGCAATGTGGAAAGGCACAGAAAATGACAAATATAATAACAGAAGAGATACATGTTTGATCTTGTATGAAGTAGGCTTCCCGACTACTTTTCAAAGAGTAGCAAAAGCATGGGGTATGGGTGACAGCTTAGCTGCAGTCCCCTCTTATCAATTCTTGCTAAACCACGAGTAAAGCAGATCATTCTCATGTTTTTGGCTAGTGGCATTGGAAAATTATATTATCTCCTGACAAGCAGCCAAAGTTCTGAATGCGAGGTTATGAGGAACACTGGGAAAATGAAGTGGTTTAGGATGTGCTGACTCCGTCAACTGGTTAACACCCGAAGCCATTTGGAATTTACCTCTGAGATTAAGGAGCTGACTGCTTTAGTGGGTGGGTCGTAAGTGGCCTTTCTTTGTTCAGGCTCAGACTTGCCTAACGTCTGGGCCCCGATCCCTAGCATTTGCGGAAAGTCTGTTTTCTTGTAGAAAATTTAAAGTCTCCGTAGGTAAGAAAGGAAGGACACCCTCTAGTGGCTGTGGTTAAGTAGCAAGAACATAAGAATTCTGTGAGTTACTGCTACTCACCTAATTATGTATTGTCCTAGGAGCAGTAGAGTGAAAAGGGGGAAGTCCCTGTTGAATATATGATGCCTTTTCAAGAGCAAAGATGGCATTGATTTCTTTTCTAATTTTTGCATAGTGACTCAGAATTTAAACTTACCCTATTCAATAGGAAACACTATCCTACTAACCAAAGTTGTTTGTTTTTTCTTTGCAAAGTACCTATTGCCATAGTGTCTCTAAGTTGAGTTTCAATTTTCTGTTCTACAACTTCTAAAACATTATACAAGGTTTAATTTCATGGTCAGTATGGTCATTAACACGAGTCCATTGAAAGAGGGTGGGGAACCAGTACCCCGAAGATACAAAATCAGAACCTGTGCATTTTGAGAATTTAGTAACACAGGGCCCTCTAAAATTCTATTTTTATGGCTAGGACCCTATTTGACTCTTTCAGAAGTTGTATTTCATTTTCTAACATATTTCCTTTTTTTCTGGACAGTTTTCTAAAAGAACCTTTGCCTTTAATCCAGTCTTGCCTTTGGCCTCTTCCTCCTCTTCCTCCAACTAGTCTTGGTTGATATTTTCTCAGAATTTCCGCATAAACTTTCGTCCAAGGACAGCTGGTGGGCTCTCCACAAAAATACTGCCCTAAACTTGGACAGTTTTCATGAAGCTAACAAACAATCATACCATCGGTGATGGCTGGTTATTTGTGCCTGATGCAAGTAAAGACATAAAACACTACTTCTGGGATGAATCTCCCCCTATAAAGCAGCCTGAAAACTACTTTTTATAGAAGGAAAGTTTAATATTTCACCCCAGAATTGTAATTGCCCCTTAAAGACTACAGAGACATAACTGGAGTGTGTATGTAGGGGTTGGTACAGGATATGGTTTGGAATGGTTGAACTGTTATGTTGTTGATGGTTTATTCCCAGAGTCAGAGGATCTTGAAATCCACCGGGATGGATTTCCCAGTTTGAACACCCAACAGTAAGAGAAAAGGAAAGGGTATGTCTTGCTTAATGAAGGAGACTCTGAAATCCTGTGAAGGTCTGTGAAAGTGCTAAGAAAAATGATTCAGAAAATCCCACAACTGAGCATGCGTTGTCTGGGGCCCTTCCGTGGAGTTTTTCCTTTTTCATGCTTGCACAAGCTTAAGTGGGGCTGGGCCTAAAGGAAGGGCCTAAGGGAAAGGTATCGTGGTACTGCTGGGCACCAAAAAGATCACAGAACTGTCTGTCGTTACATAAACAGGTGTTCTCTTCTTTTTGTTGTTTTTCCTCCCCCTCCCAGGGAGGAGCATGGATTCTCTTTGGAAAGCATAGACAAAGGGGAGTGAAAGGAATCACTGGAGGGGCTTCTTAGGTATAATCACGGTGGAGACTTCTCCAGCCCACATCTGCTTCATTCTGGGAGCGCGGAAGCAGCCGACCCACGCAGCCAGGGCAGGGCAGGCCCCTGGGAGGCAGCTTCTTCCCTTCCTGGCTGAATGGAGCTTCTTCACAGGGGCCTTCCTTAGCTACCCAGGCTCAGCTCAAGCAGGGCCTGTGTGTCATCCTCCTGGAACTGACACTGGAGTCATCTTCCATTTAAAGTCTCCTTCCTGCTCACTCTGTTGTAGCAATAAAATAGATACAAAAAGAAGGGGGCATCAAAGAGGCATAGAGTGTAGCTCACCCCTTTTTCTCTTATTAAAGGAGGCACTTGGAACTTCTGAAAGACTACTGGGAATGCATCTTTATATGCGAGCATTTAAAACTGAAAATGCAAAATTTAAAATGGTGAAAATAAGCTGTAAAAGAACATAACGAAAAGTAAGTCTCCCCTCTAAGGCCCCTAAACTTCCTGCCCAAAGGCTACCACCATTAATTGTTAATTGTGTTTTCTTCCAGAAAACTTCCCATGTACATAAAAGCATACAGCTTTTGTAAAAACAAGTGGAAACATATGAAAAATAATACCTACTACCAGTCTTTTACGATTTTTTTTTTCTCAAGTACTTTCCTGGGAAGCCTAATTAAAAGGTTTTGATTTTTAAAAGTACAGTGATTAAACAATTTAGGTCAGGATAGAAAAAGATATGTAACCGCTTAGGATAGATCCAACTATAGCAAAAGAACTAGCTGGTTTCATTAACGTGAACAAGCTACTACCACCTGGTTCACAGGGTTATTAATTTGACACCTTGGAGCAATCATGCCTTATTTTTGCCATAAAAGGGTCTGCGCTATTACACAATCTTCTTATTTACAATTTCCAATCGCATTACACATTATCTAGCACATAGTAGGTGTTGAAGAAATTAATGATTCCCAGTCAGTAATTTGGGACAATATATTCATATTTCGAAATTAGAAAGTACCAGTTTTGCCCTGAAAATACATTCATCTTGTAATTTACTTTCCATTTAAAAGTTATTTCTTAGTATTTCCAAGTAGTATTTCCACTCTTATTGTTGAAAGAGGCAATGTGCCTACCAACTCGTTGCATGAGAAAGTGGGAGAATACTGTTCTATCTCAGAGCCAGGTTGAAGCAGGCGCGGCACAAGCCCCTTTCTTGGAGCCCTTTCACTCTGGGCCGTGACAGGGCTGCTCAGCCTGGGGGGAGTCGCAGAGCAGGTGTCTGGAGATGAGCCCAGCCTGTGCCCTAAATGTACTCCGTGCCCTGCCGGTCCCCAGGGGACCCCAGAGGAACCTCGCGGAGCAGCCACTGGGCGGTGGAGGGTGACCTGCTGAATGCAGATGTTACTGAAGGACACGTGCCTTGGTTCTTACGTAGGCGACTTCTCTACAGTGGAAATACAGTCACAGTCCCGATCATCATCTGAAAACTAAAATGCTACTGAATGGCACAAGTTAATGTAGAAATCCTGTGTTTGTGTGGCTGATTTGGATCGTGTCAAAATCAACATCATGAAATTGACATGCTACTTTTTTTTTAACCTGTCAAAACAGATTTGCTTAAGGACTTGTACCACGTGATGGACTGATAAGAACCCTGTTTTTAGAATGACTCGGTCCAAAAGCAGGATGTCCTCACTATATTTAGTGCAAAGCAGTATCTACTTGATTGGGAACTTTTAGATAAGTGCAAGGTACCTGTTTATATCAGTTTTTTGGAACATACCCAATAACCAGAAAGCAAAAATGTAAGGAGCCAATGTGAAATTTACACCCTATGCCTATGTACTTTACTGATGGGCAAAATGCCTGAGTCTTCACTGCAGGTTGATTTATTCTTACTTTACACCCAATGCTATAAAGTTTAGCTTTTATTGTTCTTCAGTCCATTGCACATTCAAAGCTTCTAACTCATAGGAACCATCCAGAGTGATAGTTCTTAGTCTTGGCTGTACATGAGAATGATTTAGGGAATATTTAAAAGTCCCAGTGCCTGGGCCATGCCCCTAGATTAGTGCTTCTCATCTATGCCCCCAGGGGCATCTGGTAATATCTGGAGACATTTTTGGTTATTAAACTGGTTGAGGGGATGAGGGAGACTACTAACATCCATTGGATAGAGACCAGTGATGCGACTCAACTTTCTGCATGCATAAGACAGGCCTCCCAACAAATAATTATCCAGGCCAAAATGTCAACAGTGCTGAGTTTGAAAACCATGTGATAGACCAATTAAATCAGAATCTCTGGGGTTGGGACAAAGCCCTCAGTGGTTTTTAAAGTTCCCAGGTGGTTCCAATGTGCAGCCAAAGCTGAGAATCATTGCTTTTGCAGTTTCCAGTTCAGTAAGTCTTTGGCGGAGCCTGAGAATTTGCATTTCCAGCGAGCTCCCAGTGATGCTGATGCTGCTGGTCCACCACCCACATGTGAGAACCGCTGCTCTAGAGGTACACGACTGGCGAAAAAAGTGACAGCCCACAGCCAGGTAATGCAGGACGAGCGGCAAACAGTCTAAAAGAGACCTGAGAAATAATATAATCACAATAGTTTGGGGTCATATAGACAGCACCCCATTACCCTCTTCACCCCTGAAAGCATCCATATATAAAGGCACAGGTGGCCTGACTGGTATGCATAGCCCCAGTGGTGCAGTCTCATGTTCTAGGCCTCACCAGTGTGGTGCCACAAAATAAGGCAATTCTTTCCCTAAATTCAACTGAGGTTGTGAACCCACGAGACTTAGGTTCAAGTACGAGATTTACCTGTTACTATCTGTGTGATCTTTGATAAGCCACTTCCCCTCTTTAGGTCTCATTCCTGTATTTGTCAACGGGGGTGGTTCTCTTATCTGCCACATGACTGATAACTGTTCGGGAGGCTCACACAGGACAATGCTTATGGAAGAGTTCTGCAAACTGAACGTGCACTGCACAAATGTTAGTTATGTTGACCTACTATGATTTGTAATCATAAATGGAAATATACCATTTATGTACAACTTAACAAATAGAAAGATAATATAAATGAATTTCCCCTTCTTTATCCATTCCAGATGTTAATATCCTCTGCTGTTTAATGTTATTACTTGGACATTAGTTTTCGAATCGGCCTGACATCCTAACAATGAGATAAATAAAACCAGTGGCACATTTTTCTTTGTGTTTATTTCCCCTCCACCCTGTCTGGTGAGACTGAGGGATTCTCCTCCCCCCCCCCATTCCCACTCCACCCCCGCTAGACAGGCAAGAGGGATTTATGTGTAGTCTGTAATAGTTGAAAAACTCTTAAGTAAATAGAAGGCTCTCTTCCTCTTAGCATGAATTATTGTAGGGTCATTTGGAATTGGATACAACAGACCAGGAACCAGTCTTCAAAAAAAGTGGGGTTTGAGGTGTTCTTTCTTGCTGGGGGAGGTGCTGGGATGTAGAAGTTGGTACATTGTGGAAACAAAAGCACCTTCCCAACAGCACAGGCAGAGATCAGTAGAGCCTGATGCCCAGGGCAGGCCTTTGAAATGGGAACATGCTCTCTGGCTGTCCCAAGTAGAAAATCAAATATAATAAAATAAATAAATTCCTCGGCATGACCGAGACTACGTTTCATTCCACCATTATGCTTTCGTTGCTTCAGGGCCGAGGCAAAGCTTTCACAGAAACACACAAAGCCTGCACACTCTTCCTTCCACCGGCTCCTCCTGCCTCCTGAGCAGCCCACACACTTGGAGTGGGTGCCAAGTGCAGAGCAGGGCAGGGACTCCACGAATGTGCACGCCCTGGCACCAGCTGTCCTCGGTGGCCTCGGGGGACGGAGGAGCGCAGCTTTTTAGTTCATTAAAGTAGAGCGAGTGGTCTGGCCTACCAGTTAGGTGTGGGCCCTGAAGCTTCACTTCCTGGGTCAGACAGCAGGCTCTGCTATGTTCCTGACCTTGGCCCGTGGGCCAAGCTCCCTGCTTTTCAGCTTCCTCCTCTACAAAATGAAGACAGAGATGGTGGCTGCCTCAGAGGATTACTGTGGGCAACTGAAGAGGCAATCCACAGGAAGGGCTTCGGGGGAATAAGCATCTGGAAATGTGAGCTATCTGCATGGCCTGCGGTGATCAGTGTCTACTTTCTGTCCTCTTTTCCAATGGGACTGTGAAGGAGGATCGCCCAGGTCACCCCGGTGCAGGTGCCGGCAGACCAAAGGAGGATAAACGCCCCCGTTCTCAAGGAAGTCGCTGCCTGGAGGACACACACAAACAGCGGTTCCTGAAGAAGCCGTAAGCACCATTCTGCGGGGGCGCAGCAGAAGAAGGTGGTGTGGCTTAATGACAAAGAGAACAGGCTCTGGAACCCTATGTTTTGCATCCTGGCATGACTTAGGCACGTCTGCTGGGCTTCAGTGAAAATGGAGAAGAAAAGAGAACCTACGCCTTTTGGGTGATATGAGTAGGACGTGAACTAGGAGCAGGGCCCGGCCCATCGCCGATTGTGCAGGCTGGTTCCCGTGAGGGGGGTTTCGGAGGAACAGCCCCGTTACTCCGTGCTCAGTTTGGAGGGCGTGGAGCTGGCGCGCTGCCTGCTCCCCACAGCCCCGGCTGCGGACTATTCAGCGTTCCAGCGTTTGCTGAGGTCTTCACTTTTACAATCTGAAACACTTGGATGTTAATAACAACCAGGCGGAGAAGAGCGGGGGGAAAAAGAGGAAACATCCTTTTTAAAATCAGGGCTCCAGAGCCACGAAGGTTTTCTCTTTAGAAGAAAGATGATTCACCCAATATAAGGGCTAATCCCTAACGGTCTCAGTCACCTGAAGGCTAGCAATTAAAAAAGTCTCTTTTTGATAGCTCTACTGAAAGGATGCCAATCGGGAAGCAAGGGACTTGAGACCTCTAATTATTCTGCACGCACAAAACCACAGGGTCTTTGGATGGACAAGAAATAAACTTCGCCAAAGTAGAAAAACAGTATCAAAAGTCCGCAGGCTAGTGCTGAAACAGGTGGGCAAAAGTGTGTTTACAGTTGTGAGACACAAAATATAGCGTTTATTCTTGTATTATTATTTATTACTGTATTGTTTACTTGTATCACAACTGTAAACCTACTATCACCCACACCTGTATATGTGTCAATACTTTAACATTTCATTCATAGCGGAGAGAAGATTCATGTTGGAAAGAATGAATCCCGGCTTTTCCTGAGAGGAAAAAAGATTTCACACATATGTCCTGAGTGGAGCCTCACATTTTCTTTAAATAATGTGCAAACATAGTTAATTATGGAAGATAAGTGTGCCAACCTGGACACACAGTAAGGCCCAACACCTAAGGAAAAAATTTTACTGTTTATTTTAATTAGTGGTCTCCATCGTGGTACACACTAGTACTTACCTGAGAGAAACATGCAGGCAAAAGTGAAGTAGAACAAAACAAAACAGACAAGTAGAGATCCCCCACATAGAGATTTAGATTTAGGTCACTGCCCCCAAAAACTAACCGGGAAGGTGGTGATAAGTGGGAAAAAGGGAAAATCAATGACATATTTAAAAAATGCAGCTTACTTAATGATTTTATGCATAAAATCTTAAGAACTGGAGTGAATTCTTTATCCTAAAGTATGTCATGTGGTCATAATTATCTCTGTGTAGATGGAAACAATGATGGAACAAAGACATGGTATGCAGCATGAAGAAAATGATACCATATGTGTCTTTTGGGAGAAAAGATAGATAGAACTGATGCCAATGCCGATACATTACAGTAAATAAGGCTGAGGTGATTTTGAATATTTAGTACCAGAAATGTATTAGAAAATAACTTCACAATTTCCAATTGCTGAGGCATAAGGTGAGATAGGAAGACGTGTCCAAGGTGCCTGAGTTACCAGTCCTGCTGTCATACGTCACCTAAGAATGAGGTGCATTTTAACAATGATCCATTAAAGTTTTAGAAGCCTTGGCTGTCTTCTTGGAAAATGCTGTGTGTGGTCTAGAGAGTTATTAAAACGACAAAAGTCTTATTTAATGTGAAGAGAGAAGGATGGGACGTACTGAAGGGGGAAGTCAGAAATTCTGGCTTCCAGCTCTAAACCTGCTGAAAATCTTTGGGCCTCAGGTCCCTCCTCTGCCCAATAAAAATGTTGGGCTAGAACAAGATTTTCTTTAAATACTCTGCCAGCTCTTAACTTGTATGGTTTCTTTCATATCAGAATTCCAGTGTGTAACTGGTTTCTTTGAAACTGTTATTAACTCCATTGATCCCTAACCTAACTTCAGTTCTTCCCTTCATTTTATAGAATTAATTTAATTTTCCCCATTTTTTTTAATCTTCCCATCATTAAGCGTTGGTTAGTCTTTCTGACTTTCTATTTACCCCAAAAGAACAAGGATGTCAGAACCTGTATTAGCACAGACTGAAGCCTTAAGATAATTTATTTACTTTGAATGCATGAGCAGTATTTTAGTTCTCTCCAGGGAAAAAAAAAACATATAGTAAATTTGCCCAGTGAGCCATAAGCATCATACTGTAAATATAATCCTAACTATATGTAAAATGCAAGAAAAATATTAGACAAATGGCTATTTTAAGCTTCTAGACAAGGGCCTATTATAAATAATACTGTAAAGTTACGGCTTTTAAAATTGTTTTGAAAATTAGTTTGATATTGCTTTATGTCCTATTTATGGTCATTTGGAAATGAGATCACACTAACTAGTACTAGTCAAGAATAAATTTTAACCTAGTTTTACTTCTAGTCTTGATATTTGATACACGCTGCACCTCCACTGTAAGAATCCTTTTAGTGCTGGTGGAACAAAAAACATGTACATTTGGGGTCTAATATAATTAGCCTACAGTGACTCTGGTGTTCCTTTCTTAAGACACTTGAATACTCAGAGAGACCTGTACCAATTCCTTGAGATTAGGGCCAATGTTTTATTTTCATTTTCTTAAGGACCTATGATGTTGTTCCACATGCAGCAACTGCCTAAGGAATACTGACGGCCATGAAAATTGGCCATTTAAGCAAACGTTAGTTAACGCCAGTCTGGTAGAAAACATTTGTCTTCGATTTTTAAAATTATAGTATTTCAGACTTGGATAGGTGCTCAGAGATCATCTAGATCTCCAGGTGTTGCCTGCGGCCTCTCTGGGATCCTTGAGAACCTGTCACTGGGTCGGCAAGATCAAGGTATCATTAAGAGTTTATTGCCTTTTTCACTGGTTGACATGTGTACTGTTGATGCAAAAGCAATCGTGGTTAAAACTGCTGGCACCTTAGCATGAATCAAAACAGTAGCACCAAACTGTTCAAGTAGTCACTGTATTCTTCACCAACACACTCTCTCAGTAAAAAATGGAGGTATTAAGCGTAATGAGGAGGAGTTCAGCACGGTCACAGGATAGAAGACAAATATACAAATATCAATTGCATCTCTATGTACAAGCAATGAAAATCCACAAATGAAATTGAGAGACAATTACATTCACAATAGCTTAAAAAATACTTAGGAATAAGTTTAGCAAAAGAGGCATAAGACAGATACACTGAAAGATACAAAATATTGGAGAAATCAAAGAAGATCTGAACAAATGCTATGGAATGGAAGAATCAATATTGTTAAGATGGAAATTTTCCCCAAATTCATCTAAGGGGTCAATACATTCCCCATCTATATTCAAGGCATTAACAAACTGATCTTAAAATTTATGTAGAAAAGTAAAGATCTAGAATAGCCAAAACAATTTTGAAAAAAGAAAAAGGACAAAGCAGGGTTTATAGTACCTGTTTAAAAACTTACTAAAAAACCCCAATAATCAAGACAGGATGGTATTGGCATAACAACAAAGAGATCAGTGGAACAAAAAGAAAGTTCAGAAATAAACCCTTCAACATTTATCATCAGTTGAGTTTTGACAAAGGTGTCAAGGCGATTCAGCTAGGAAAGAATAGCCTTTTCAGCAAATGGCACTGGAACAATCGGATATGCCTGTGCAAAGAAAGAACTTAGATGCTTGCCTCACATCCTACACAAAACTTAATCCAAACTGATTATAGATCTAAAAGGAAGAGCTAAAATATTAAACTCTTTAAAGAAAACATGGGAGAATTTTTCTGTGATCTTGATTTGGCAAAGATTTCATAGACATGATATCAAAAACATGATCCATAAAAGAAAAGTTTGATAAATTGGATTTAACCAAAATTAAAGACTTTTGCTTTTCAAAAGACACACCAAATGTGGGAGGTGGGAGGTGGGGGGTGGGTAAGACAGAGGAGAGTAACGGGGGAAAAACTGGGACAACTGTAATTGAACAACAATAAAGAATTTAAAAAAGGAAAAAAAAGAAAATAAAAAGAAAAGCCACGGAATGTAAAAATATTTGCAAATTATATATCCGATGAAAGATTTTGGTCCAAAATACATAAAGAACCCTCACAATTAAAAACTATAAGACTAAAAGATTTAAATAGTTCACTGAAGTAGATATACAAATAGCTAAGAACATGAAAATTAAAAATGTTCAACATCATTAGTCATTAGGGAAATGTAAGTTAAAACCACAAAGAGATAGCACTACACATCATTAGAATGGCTTTGATGAAAAAGACTGACATAGCAAGTGTTGGTGAGGACGTGGAGAAACCGGAACTCTTACAGAATGCTGGGGAAAGTGTAGATGGTACAACCACTCTCTTTCTTGACAGTGATGTGATTCACCAACATTGTTTCTGTTTCTTCAGTGTTACATATCTCATTTGTGTGGATTTAGTTCTGTACAATTTCTCACACGTATAGGTTTGTGTATTCACTACTAGTTAAGATATGGAGCAGGTCCATCACCATGAGAATCCCTATGATGTCCTCGTATAACTCTCTTCCCTCCCCTCCCTGTCACCATCTGTAACCCCTGAATGAGTCCTCCATCTCTGTATCATTTGTCATTTCAAGAATGTTATACAAATGAAATCACACAGTATATAATCTTTAGAGATGGTTTTTTGTTTTTTTTTTTCACCCAGCATGATCCCCTTGAGGTTCATCCAAGCTGTTGTAAGCATCTTCTGCTTTGTAGCATGACAACAAACTGAGTCCCACTGGTCAGGGCCGAGCTGTTGTAAATATCAACAGCTTGGTTCTTTTTATTTTATAGTCCTATGAAATGGATGTACTATGGCTAGTTTAACCATTAACCACCTGTTGAAGAACATCTGTGCTGCTTCCTGGTTTTGGCTATTACAAATAAAGCTACTTTGAACATTCATGAACAGATTTTTGCATAAACATACTTTTCATTTCCTTGGGATAAATGCCCAAGGGTGCAATTGCTGGGTCTTATGGTAATTGCATGTTTAGTTTTGTAATAAACTGCCAAACTTGGCATGAATGAGCAATCCAGTTGCCTCCTCATCCTTGTTAGCATTAGGCACTATCATTTAAAAAAAATTTGTAGCTACTCTGATACATATATAGTGATATCTTACTGTGGTTTCAATTTGCATTTCCCTAATGGCTAATGATGTTGAACATCTTTTTATGTGCTTATGGGTTTTATTGAAGAGGATATTTCCCATATTAAAAATTTCTGTTCAAGTCTTTCACCCATTTGATATTTGGGGTTTTTTTTTTTGCTATTGAGTTTTGAAGGTGATGAGGTCTTATTTATAGTTTTGAAGTTCATATCTTGAGCTCTGACCTCCCAGGGGACAAAATGGAGGAAGATGAGAGGCAGGAATGAAAGCCGGGCAGAATGGTTGGTGAGGTGCCACAGGGATAGGCAAATTTTTTTGGTAAATGGCTAGAGAGTAAATAGTTTAGGTTTTGAGGAACATACAGCATCCGTAGGAACTACTCACATAAGCAATGAGTACGGCTGTTTCAATAAAACTTCATTTATAAAAATAGTCATTAGGCCAGATTTGCCTTACTGCTGTCTGCCACCCTGGGTCAAAGACTCAGACAGAAGAAAGGTGCTTGTAAATTAGGCCCTGGAATATCATCTTAGTGATAATTACTCTGGATTTAGTTCCCCTCCTTTATGGTGGCTTAGTAGCTCAAGGCAATTTTGAGGTCACTCCATAAAGCCAATGAAAATATTACTGTGAAGTTAACTATTTTCCCAGAACAAAAAGCAGGAAAAGTTTCAACCAATCTAAGTTTAAACACATTCATAGGACTGTAAAACTCAGTGCTCACCCATTGTACACAGTTCTGAAGACTTTTTTGGGAATATGTGTTATGTTCCCACTTCCATTCAAAATCTAGTCAGTAGTTTTGATAAAATGTATTCCTGGATGCTACAGTGCAAACTTTGTTGATGATTTTAAGAGGGATTTTCTTTTAGACCTGTCTTCATGTGCTACAACTTGGTAAATTTCTTAACAACAATCCCTTAACAATCTTGTCTTACTATAATGCAGTAACCAGGTTACAACTAAACCTCACACTTTCACCTAGCAACTGGCACACCCAGCATGTGGCATTAACAAAAATAACCTCAGAGAGATTACCTAGAAAACTTAATCAATACAACTTTTACTCTCCTAACATTTACGGTCTATAACAGTGCTTCTTAGTCTATGTTTCATGGTATGTTTTAAAGTTTTAGATAAATAACCATTTATTATAACAGTAATGGAAAGTAACAAGTAGTTCTAAAACCTAATTTTACTTCTGTATCTCTTGAAATTAATTAATTTTGCTTTAGTCGTATATATTACTTTGGGAGAAAGAGAAATGACAGTTTTCCTGTTTTTAAAGAGAATGTGAATAGGTGTTTCACATTTAAAACATTATTTTTTTTGTATGTTCAGTGGTTTCAAAAACTGCAACAAAACACTGAATATAATACTGCCCTGGAATTTGGGCTAACTTGATTAAATCTATGCTTGTATCCTCAAATAGAACATGAACAACTCAAATTCATGTTTACCTTAGATTTTTTTGTTTTCTATAAAAATGCGTGAGTTATTTGGGGGTTATCCATTATATAGAGGTATATAATAGATTTGTCTGAAAAGCAAAGAAGAGTTACAATGAGCAAAGTTTATTCAAAGGCTGCACAGATCTTTAGCTTTAAAACTGGAAAAAAACCTGTGTAGGAAATTCTGCCTGGTTCCTAATACTCTACCGTGCCCTGGTATAGCTCTCCAAAATTACTGATTAAAATATAAAAGGATAATTATCAAGATTTATATTAAAATTATCTTTATCACATAGGTATATATTGATATGTATTACATATATTTTTATATACTATATACATACGTAGGTCTTATACATGTATATACAAATGTATTTTTCAGCACATATTTTCACACAAATAGCTACATATGAGACTGTCCATAGATGTACTTTTCATATCAGCTCAGAGCTGGAAACTATTTCAATGCCTACCATTGAATGGACAAACTCTGGCATATTCAGACAGTGGAGAACTATACAATCATGAGACGAATGAGCCATGAATAAACACAACAACGCGGCTTACTCTCACAAACATAACGTTGGGCAAAAGAAGCCAGACAGAAAACGGTGTATATCGTATGATCCCATTCATGTATATTTATATGAGACACCAAAACAGGCAAATTCATGCCGCTGGAAGGCAGGAAAGTGGCTGCCGTGGGATGTAGGGCGGGGAGTGCCTGAGGGACCTCTGGGCGCAGGTGAAGTTCTGTCTCTTGATCCTGGTTACACAGACGTGCTCATTCTGTGGAAATTCGCAGAGCTAACACTTACCATACATACATTTTTTGTATGTACGTATATTATACTTCAATAGTGTTTAAGAAATTTACAAAATGCTGGAGCTCTTAAAGGATGTAACGCTAGTCTAATTTTCATAGATTTAGCTTCTGTAAAATCAAATTTGTGTAAACAATAGAAATATGTAGAAAAACACAACATTTATGTCATAAATAATACCAAGACCTATTTATTTTGTGAAACTAAGGTAAAAGTTCATAGTAGTCAGAGTTTTTGTTTTCTTTTCATCTTTTGCACAGACATCCTGCAGAGCTGTCTTATCTGACATAACGCTCATGCGATGGGTTACAGTGTATTATTCAATATTTGGCAAAAAGATGTGTCCATTACCTCTCATCTGCTGACATGCAGTGACTTTGGGCACTTGAACATGTTCAATATTGTTGGCTTTTAAAGTTAGGGCTCTTAATGAAGTTCCTTTTTCAAATTGTTTTAGATTTAATGGAGCCATTTCATAAAAAACTATACTTGATATATGTGTTTAAAAATTGAGGATTTCTAGCTTCTTTTATTTATTTATTTTTGGCTTAAAACAGTACCCATTTTATGTTTCACAATTTTGTGGTCCAGGAGGCTGAGCAGGGCTTGGCAAGGTGATTCTTCTGTTACATCAACTGAGGTCACTCCGTCGTGTTCAGCTGGCTAATGGGCTGGTCTGAAGAGTCCAAGAGGGCTTCCCACACACACTGGGCTTCTTGGTGGTGATGGCTAGAAATCTAGTCTTCTTTTGAAAAGAAGCCTAGCTTCTTTTAAAATATCATTTGAGACATATTCCCAAATGTCACATGTTTTGCTTTCACATTCCCCTTTTAATCCCTATGCATCTTTTTTATACACCTAAGAGGGAGGTTTAGCAATGTAATCTTTAGTTTATCAGCAAAATCTGATGTTTCAACTCAACTGAAAATATGGGCTAGCCATAGAGACTCATTTCGTGTACCACGCCCACAGGAGACTTTCCAGTGACGGGGGTGGGGTGGGGTGGGGCACCAGTTTGGCAAAGAGTGTTCCTCTGAGCAGATGAGCAGATGTATGTGTCTAGGCAACGGTCCCTCAAGGAATTCACACTTTCCTTTCAGTTTATTTTATTTTTTGGCTCCCTTTTGTCAGTTGGCCTCACCAACATGACAATGAAGACAGAATACAAAAATCTGTTTACCACTTGTTTCATTGCAATCTGCAAGACTCACAATATAAATGCTTTTCTGGAGGACAATCTTGGTATCATTCACATTTTCCTTTATAATGTTACTTCTGTTTTATTTTATTATCTTAATAAAATTTTTGAAAATTTTGATTGATTGAGCAAGACTTTGACCTGTTGTTTCACTTATTTACGCACTCATTGGTTGATTCCTGTATCGCCCCGACCGGAGATCAAATCCCATAACCTTGGTGTATCAGGATGACTCTCTAACCATCAACTGAGCTACTCGGCCAGGGCTAGGTTACTTCGTTTTAAATAAGCAACTAACGAAGCTGTTGGATTTAATGGAGGAGATAAAAGGTGATGCCTTTCATCACTGAACATAGTCTTTGGAAATACATTTCTGTCCTGGAGGTGCCATGTTGGTAACTGTGACGTTCGCCTTAGGAGGCAGGTGCATGGGAGAGAAGCAGGGGCGACGGCCCTGACGTCACATTGGATTCAAGCCCCGGCTCCGCCACTGGCTGGCTGGGCGACCTCACAGACAGCCTTAAACTCCGTGCCTTAGTTTCTTTATTTTTGGAATTCAGTAGTGAATCAAAGGTGCCTTGTGAGGGACAAATGAGTTACCCTGGAACCCAGTAAACACTAATGAAGCGTTAGGTAATATTATTCTTATGTTGTATATTGGTATGAATAACACTTTAATATTGCATATTTTCCTTCATTAATTTAGGAAATGTCTCTCAACATAGTAGCCGGAAAGTTCTTGTTAAATTTAAATGAGAACGTGCCATTCGTCTGCTCATAAACTTCTAAAAGCTTCCTATCTCACCCAGAGGAGAAAGCTAAAGGCTTTATAAAGGTGCTTTGGTAGGGAGACCATGTTTCCTGATTTATCCAGGACAGTTTTCCTTTATGCCTACTGTCCTGATATAATCATTGCTAGTGTCTCCTTTTACTCTCGGAAATATCCCAGCTGGGACAATAAACTACATGGCCCCCCTCTGATTCCTATGTAACCTGCCTGCCCCACCCCCCCCGTCCCTGTGGTCGCTCCTCTCTGCTTCCGCCCCAGCGCCAAGGCCTCCTCACTCCTTCGTTCACCTGCCCGCACACTTCGCCTCAGAGCCTCTCACAGTTCAGTTCCAGTGGCTGGGCTGCTCTTATTTAGTGGCATGGTTTGCTCCTAAATCTCTTTTAAGTTTTTACTCATCTGTGTCTTTGTATTGAGGCCTTGATCATCCACCCACTCTTAGATTAATATCTTCTCCCTCCTTCCCCATTTTATTTTTATCCTTAGCAATTATCTCCTATACTATATGTTTACTTATTTAGCTGGCTTATTATTTTGTTCTTCCATGAGGGCAAGGATGTTTGCCTGTTTTTGTTCACTGCTATTTCTCCAACGACTGGTACACAGGAAGAGCTCAGTAAGAACTTTTTGAATGATTAAGAACATTTAGACAAGAAAAGACCCAATGTAACTACATAACCAAATAGCCAACCAGATGCCATCCCCACTACCTTCTAATATAAAATCTGATCTAAAATAATAGGACTCTTGTGTTTAGGATGAGTGTTACCAGAAGCACAAGTTGACCAGCTCTCACTATTGATACTGGTCTCCAATTAAGTTGTTTCAAAAGTTGTGATAGCAAAAACTGTCGATAAAACTCCTAGGGATGTTAAATTCTAAACAGTGACCTCAAAGTTTGTACATCCAAAAATACTATTAAATTTCTCTGAGGGTACATTTGGTTTTTGCTTCTTGAGTTCAGGAACACTGAGAACTTCAAACCTTCCGAATTTAAATAAACATTTTATAGTATGTGCTTTTGTAAAATTTTTGATGTTTATATTTAAACACAGGGCTACCAAAAATTAACACTGAATGGTACTATGTTCAGGTCTATTATTGAATTTAATTTCAACAATTAATTTTATAATGAAGCGAAGTTTTTCCAAGAAAAACTAGACCTAGTTAAAAATAAAGTTGTAGCTGTAGAAAGCAGTTACTCTAACTCCCAGGAGAATATGGTAGAGCTAGAAGGCAGTTGTAGAATTTCTGGCAGTCTATCAAATTTACTTTGACAGAATTTCTTAAGACATTCCTTATTTAACCACTGTCTTCTTAGAATCAACTTGAGAGTCAGTAAACTTGATACCCCATCCTCTTTCACTTTAGTTTGTGCACTCTCCAGACTAATTGTGTTAACATTGTATAATAATAAAGAAGTAACACTCAGATCCAGGAAACTCATTAAATAGATACATTATAGAAAGGGTTTGGCATACAAGAGCCAGAACATCTGCTTTTACTGAGGAGAATGCTGGGATCAGCGCCACATCACACGTGCACCGCTTATCACATGAAAATTCCTTTCTCCACGTAAAACTTTATGTTAAATTTAGAAAAGAGCAAACTCTTTCAAGGACTAAACTCTTTGATGGATGAATATCATCAGGAGCGCTGCTTTCTCCATCTTAACACCTTCCTAACGAGAAGAACTCTAAAACCATCTCTCCCTCCTCAGCCATGGGAAACAATCTTGCAGTTATGGATGGTTTCCATTCCCCCTCAGAAATGATAATAACTATGCTGTGAGCCAAATGCTGGGGCTAGCAGAGCAACCTCACATGAGAATAATTACTGAACATAACCATGAGAGAAAGCAGTGAGGTTCCCAGACACAGGAAGCGAAGTCAGAGGGGAGGTAGAGCTGGAGAAGGTTCTGAGGCTTTTCCAGACAGGAACTTCCTTATAACCGCAAATTGGGTAATAAATTTATCACTCTGCCATCTTATACGTACATATATTCTTAAATCATCTAGTTACCATAATGAACTTTTGCAATGCATGTCTTAGCAATGCCAGAAAATCAACCTATTTTCTATTCTCTAAAGAACACAATCTTTTGTGATAGGAACGTTCATTTTAATATTCCAAATCACTGGTAGGTTTAATATTTCAATCACAACCACAACTGCAGCTGTGCTCAAAGAATGTATATTGCACAGAAATCTTGGAAGGAACCCTTCATTTGGTTATATGTACCAGAGAGAGAGGAAATGAAACAACACAATGCCTGACCTATAGGAAAAGAACGCGATCTCCAAAGAAAAAAGAGATCGTGTTATGTGCGGCTCTGCTTTGTTTGCAAATTTATGGACTCTGAGACATTCCTGGTTTGAACAAAAAAAGTAGAAATTTAGTAATTTCAAAAAGCAAATCTGCCTCTAAATCTGGGATTGCATGGGCAAAAGACATTCTTATAGAGGCAACCACAGTATATTTGCTAATTTTACTCATCATCAGATCCTTTCAAAGCTGGGCCAGTGCTGGATGCAGGAGATACGATGATAAATGAGAACGATGGCAGCTTGCCTCAAGGAACTTGCAGTCTAGTGGGTTAGACGGCCAGGTGAACTGGTAAATACAATACAGGGTGTGTGTTAAGTGCTAACACAGGGTTAACAGAGGGCGTCATGGAAGCACAGGGAAAGGCACTGGTCCAGGGTGGGTCTTGGATACTCGCCAGACAGAGATGTTTAAGCTGAGACCTGAAGAATAAAGTGGAGTAAGCCAGAGGAGGCATGAGGAAGAAATATGTCAGGTGGAAGGATCATCGTGGTCTTCTCAGATGACCAGCTTAGTGGAAGGAGATAGAGGCAGAGGAAGAGCGTGCAGAGAGAAGCGCCTGGAAGGAGGTGGGGTCAGGGGTATCTGCAAGGAACACTAACTGGAAGGCATCGCACCAACAAGGGGCAGAGATCCTTGTCAAGGGACACATTTCCTGTCCTAAAATTCAGGGCTACAGTTTCTATACGTACTTTTATAGTACAGTACTATTACTGGAGTACATGAGAAAGGTCTGTTTATTTGCTTGATGAGTAAAAGGGTTAGACAAGCATCCTTATCACATATGCAATTCCTTGGTAATCTGATCAATTTGAGGGACTAGCATGTGCAGACCACAGATGATATCCTGTGCCTTGCCCATAAATGAAGAATCCCTCTGAGAAATCATCATCATCATCATCATCATTATTTTAATGTCAAGGTCTCAGAGAAATCTGATTGGAAACTTCATTTTAACAGGGTCCTACTCAGATCAAATCCTATCAATAAGCATTTACTGAACAAGTATCATGTTTGAGGCATAAAAACCTGTCAGCTGTGGCATTTGTTTTTTGAGATGTTAACCGCCTTGCTGATGTGGTGTGTGGAGAAACAGCTTTCGTACAGCTGCCCTGACTGGGTGGACCCTGGTCGCACAAGATGCCAAAGGCTATGTGGATACCAGACAACTGGCCCTGTGTGAGCCTCTCTGGTCTCCACCTTTCTCAGGTCCTCTGCCAGAGCAACATACTGGGAGCCTTGACGTCCCACTGCAGAATATTCCTGATCATTTCATACAGAAATTGGATGTTTATTTTTCATTGCTGTCCTCAACAAAAGGTGGTTACTTAGATTAGACCCAACTAGTAACCAACAGCCAGTTACTGAAAGCTCTCACTGGCCGCTGGGCTCGTCTTCCCAGGTCTGCTGTACCCCGCGTGTTCGGTGAAGGCGTTGTTCACCCACAGTACTATCTCTGACATCACGAGTTCCGACTCCCCGCTGCGTCTATCAGAGATTCCTCCATCAAGTCACCAGACTCAACGTCCTTCTTCCCATGGCCATCGCTCTAACCTTCTCCACTCTACTTCTCTTACATGTATTTCTCCACATTTCTGTTTTATTTGCTAGGCCAAGTCTCTGCGTGCACATATGGAAGAGCTGAAGCACATGGTACCAAGCTCTGGCCCACCCATGTACAAACATCACTTCTAGTGTTTCTACTCTATTCAAAATTATAACCCAGCTCCCTATGGACAAACTCCATGACACAAACAGAATCTTATGAATCATTAAAGAATATAATTATTAAGTTCTATACTTCTAATCTATACTGTCATTAAGTAATTGGGCATTATTTTTGGTCCCCAAATACAGATATAGTGTTTTAATTGCTTAGTAATGAATGCATGTATTTCACATAGAGATTAATTTACATGGCTAAGTTTTTGCATTTCTTAAAAATTCAAGATATCAGATTGTGTCATTTCTTGACAAATTGAACCCATCATCTGTTTATAAGTGTGGGTATTTGAAAGGGTCTGCTAACTGATTCCCTTCCTCCCTCCTGTTCTTTTCTGTCTTCTCTTGAAATTAGTGGGTTTTTTTTTTAACAATTAAAAATTACAGTGATTCTTTGATAAGATTAGCAACAGCTTTTCTTCAATACTGCCACTTGCAAGGCCCTTTGATGCTTGAGAACGGGCATGCATTTGCTCTCTTAGGATCCTTCTGCTTTACATTTTCTCCCAGACTGCCTGATTTTGTCACCAGTTAATACAACATGTCTGCGTATGTGAAAGGGTCAGAAGAGCTCCTTTCCATTCTTTGGTTTATTATTTTTTTTCTCAATGCAGCGTATATAACTCCAGATTAACTCATTTTTCAATGCAGAATCTGTAAATGCCTCAGCAGCAGCAATTCAGGGACTACATCCAGCCTCTCGGCGAATGTTATTTAGGGCACAGCATGTTACTTCGAAGGCACAGTGACGGCATTCCAGCAAGAGCTGAGCATGCATGCTGAGGAGTGGTTAAGACGTAATTTAAGTTATGTCCAGAGTCGGGAGGGCCTTGGCTGCTCACCATGGGAGCTCCTGGGTGTTTCTGGGTAGAAGGACACCCCACAAGTAGAAGCACAGTGCAGACAGGCTAGAGGGAGGAACCCCTGAAGACAAAGAGATCTTTTGGATATTTCTGGAATCGTGTGGAGTGAGTCCGCTCTTCCATGCCCACAGAACATCCAGCACTGCCCTGCACTAGCTGAGCGGGATAAAGACATCAGAAACAGCCCAGTGGCTTTGCTGTTCAGTTGTGTTTTACATCACATTCATATATGGAACACTTTCAGTACCATTTCTTTCAAAGTGAGAGAAAGGGAAGAAAATGCGACCAGAAAGAATACTTTATCACTTGTAACGTTACTGCAGTCCAATCAGCAAGTCTGTCTTGCCCGAAGATTCTCCTCAGGGGCCCCTCCCACTCATGCTGACTCTGCTATGACTCAGTGTAACCTTCCCTGCCTGGACGCCTTAGAGCTGAGTATACCAGCAATTGAGAGAATCGTTAAACACAATGACCTGTGTGCTCTGAAAACTCATCATTCTTTGAAGAGCAGAGCAAATACCTTCACATTCTTCTTTCAACCCAATTCTTCTAATAGGGTGGGGGCAATAAAGGAGCTCCATGCCTCCTTTTAATAGTTAATAGCATGTTCTCCAAGTCTACACATTATTTTCATTTCATATGTACCTAAACATAGTAGTAAAACAAGATGGACAATTGCTACTTTGCCCTGAAGAGGCAGCTTCACATGGTTCGAGAGGAATCACAGGTCTGATGTGTGAGACCCCAAAGCAGCAGAGTCTTACAGAAGGAGGCAGCTATGGAGAAAAGGCGTGAGGGCCTGGTGCCCACACTGCTTGGAAGGATCCCTCTTGACTCTCCTGGACTGAAGTCAGAGGAGCACCAACGCCTCCTAACCTAGGGAAGAGGCCTGAGGAAGGAGACACAGCCCCCAGACAGCAGACGCCTTTTCAGCTCCCTCCAATGCTTTTCTCTTTTCCTCTGGGAAAAGACAGAAATGACTAAAGGGTAGTTTTTGTTGAAACCAAAAGGTTTACTTTCTAAAAGCAATGTTGGTTAAATGACTCATTACATATGTTTTAGAAAACAGGAATTACACCAATGTATACCTGTGATGTAAAAACACAACAGTCACACTGTCCATATTATTTAAAACTACAGTAGGTATTACAGTATGTTCACCCCTCAGTATCTATGGGGGATTGGTTCTAGGAGCCCTGCAAATACCCAAACCTTTGGATGCTCAAGTCCCTTACATAAAATGGCATAGTATTTGCATATAACCTGGGCACCTCCTCCTGTACACTTTAAGTCACATCCAGGTCACTTATAATACCTAGCACAATGTAAATGTATATAAATAGCTGTCAAGCTGTATTGTGTCCCAGGGAGTAATGATAAGAAGAAAAAGCCTGTTTATGTTCAATATACACATGACTGTGGCACGCCTAACTACAGAGTCATGTTAGCAACAATGTAACTTTTTTTCTAAATATTTTCAATGTGTAGTTAGTTGAATCTGCCTAAGCAGAACCTGTGGCTATAGAGGGCAGACCGCATTGGATTTCCAAGAGGTAAGAACCATATAGTCAGATAAGAATGTGGTGTTTTTTTTTTATCCATTACTATATGAATGTAAAACAAAGGATTTTCTTTTCAGATTTTCAACAAATTTGTAGATAGATAGTCCAGATGATCTCACTTAAAAATGTTGCTATGCAGTAGAAAAGACGTTTGGTCTAGTGATTGGCAGATAACACCTTAAAGCGACATGCAAGTCCCCTTCCCAGCAGTTGCAGATATTGATTTGCCAAGAAACTGATTTGCATATGGTGAAATAGGGATTATTAGTTCAGAGAGGGTTAATTATTCTCCTGAGCCATAATAGGTTGGTTAACTGGTGTGGAAGCATGAATAATCAATGTTTAATACTCCATACAGTGACTTCTGAACAGTCAAATTTTGAATGAGTCATAACATTTTCCAATCTACTGTTTAAGAAATAAGTCTTGAGAAAGTCAAGTGTTGAATACACGTTAATACTTCATAAAGAGAAAATTACCTTTTAAAGGAAAAAAAAAGTTCTGTAGCATATGTTAAACATTTTAAATTACAAATTTTCATTTTGCATCGTTTGGTTCTAATATCCCATTTGAACTTCAAATAGAAAACATGTATTTATGTATTCCGTGGAAAGAGATGGTATGTGATGTTTTTAAAAAATTATTTGTTGTCTAATTTCCCCAATTTTGCAGGCTACTGTGTAATCTGCAATGTTTTTTATTTGTAGTGTTGAAAATTGTAACCATTGCTTACATCATTATTGTTGGACCACTGATTTTTCTGGTCCAAAGATAAACTGTGGCTAGGATATTTTGCCACAGTTTAAGTGTATCTATTGGAAACTTAAAAGTTATGTCTGAATTGACAAAACTTGCCATTTAAAGTCCTATTTCAAAATATGACTGTGCACAATAGTTTCATTTTTATAGATAATACACAGAAGAAAAAATAAAGGCCGAGGAAAGAACTTTTCCTGGCCTTAGAATACCGACATTCCATAGTATCTGGCAGAGATCATGATTGTATTTGAATTTTAGTTCATTTGCATTCTTGCAGCAAGTTTCCCCTCACAATCACAAGACCAAATATGGACTATCTAACTCCTTTTGGCTTCCATTTGTTTTGGTACTAAACAGTCCTGAAAGCAAGGAGACAACAGTAACAGTGGGCTGGCTATGTCCTTGCCCACTTGGGCACTAACTTGGTCTCATTTGCCTTTTTGGATCCCGTTGCCCAGCTTGGGGAGGACACGCAGTGGGCACTCTCTGAATGTAAACGGAGGAAGCGAAGGAGGCAACAGTACACGGATGCCTCCTTTAAACGGTTTAGTCACTGAGGTCAACCCTGGCCTGCGGTCACGTGGACCCCATTGTCTCTAAGTTGCCCAGGTGACTGAGGAAAGCCAGCATGTGCTGTGGCTCCAACCATCAGTCGAGACTGTCAGAATAAACTAGCTGCTCTTCCTTTCAAGCCACACTGTGGATGTCGGGCTTCTGAACAGCATCACCTTAAAAAGGTAACTGCAACTGAATATATTTTAAATACTTTGTGGGCACAGGAGGTCTCACTCTGAAAAATCGAATCTCAGAAAAATCAAGTGATCGCCCCAAGATTGCCCATCTACTCAGCAAGCTCCGGGATGGCATGAGACTCCGATGCATGAAAGACAACTTTGAAGAGTCATTCCCAAAATGCTATTTGGCTAGCAATTAAGTTAGAAAAGAAGTGTAACATTTAACAAATAATGAAAATTTAAAATACCGCTAGTTGTAAGATAGCAGAAATTGTTCTCAGTAAAAACAGAGACTAAAATTCAGAGGTTCAGAAAAATCTGCAGCAACTCTCTTACTGTGGAATCAAAGCATAGGTTCAAACTTGCAAATAATACCTGTGGTGATGTCCTACCTTAAACACATTGATAGGGAGATCAATGACCACATAGATAAGGTCTCCGAGGGCAAGGCTGGCTATCAGCGCGTTGGGGCCGTTCCTCATACACTTGTTCTGGTAAATGATCCTGAGCAGAGTTGCATTCCCCACCATTCCCACGATGAAAATAGTACAAGATATCACAGTGTTAATGTACTTGAAGGCTGAAGTAATCTTAGTCTGCTGCGGGCAGTAGTTGTGCTTGGAGCCATTGCTGGGTAGGGCCAACTTAGAGGGTCGACGGGTGGTAGCCAGGAAGCTGAGCTCTGTCCCATGAAAAGTGGTAAAATCTTCCACACCAGTGCTGAGATTTGCGTTGTAGTTCTCAGGATTATCACTACTTACACATCCAAGCAGCACCACCCAAAAGGACACCCTGAAGCAAAACGTTTCCATCTTGATGCAGATTTGAGGAAATGCCTCTTGTGCTCCTTTTACACACTCACTTTTTTTTTCACCTAAAAAAATAGGATAAAAAATAATTTTGGTTACAAAATTCAGCTGCCAGTAAGACTGTAGTCAATGGTTATTCACTGCTTCAGTTAAAAAGCAGATATTTGGTAATGATAAGATATTGGGTTGGCCAAAAATGTTAATTTGGTTTTTTTATGTAAGGTGGCTCTAGCACTGCTTAGTTGTCTTTATCTTTATTCAAAACAATTTTTGTTAGATTGTTTTGTGGCAACTGTCATATGAGAATGCATTTTTTAAAAAACTTATCAAAATTGGTGAATTTTTGTGCATCTATTTTTGTAGCTATGTCAGCTCACCCCAAAGAGCAAACCAGAAAAAAGACCAAAGCTCATGAGGGCAAGGGGTCCTCTCACCTCTGTTCACTGCTGTGCTTGTATCTAGATTCTAAAAGGCACTAGGATATGTCAATTTCTTGTTTCAGAAGCAGATTAAAAGTTATTGTTTTCTATTCACTATACCTAGGCTTATAAGAACCTGAATTACAAAAATCTTCAAGAATTGGGATACATTTTATTAGTGGAAGAGAAAAGGCATTGTATGCTCAGTAAGTTACACAGTGTTAAGGCATAAAATTATTAATTCTACAATTAAGAATCCAGTATCCCCAAATGTGTGCTGTTCTTCACGTGGTAAATTATGAACATGGGAATAAAATGCAGCATCATTAGCCACTTAAAGTATTACAGAATGCCAATTTAAAATCAGAACTCTGGTTAACACACACTCTCTATATATAACAATTTTAGTTTTAGTTCCATGTGACATAACTGATAGAGGCAAAATATCTATTTTACTAGAAACCTTGATGATTAATGTGTACGACCTACATATTCTGACAGGAATCTTTGGCTTTTAAAACCATGCCTCAGAAATCACTGTCAACAGCATTTGCCACCGAGTAGAACTGGGCGCACTGGGCTTTCCAAGGGACCCACGCCCAGTCACGGTGCTGAGCACTGCGCACGCATGATGCCATCTAATCGAGACCACATCCCTGTGAGGCAGGTACAGTTCCGTTACAAAGATAAGGAAACAGAGGCTCAGGAACGTCAAGATGCCTATCAAAGCCACAGTGCAGGGCAGCAAAGCTGGGATTCCAAGGCAAATTAACCCAACTTTGAGCCTTAGCTCTTAGCTACTAGATACACTGTCTCTCATTCTCATGTTTCTCTTAGCACCTGCAATGTTTTAATGAAGTTTCCATCTGTTTGCTTGTTTCAGTCACTTGCAGAGAGGAAGAGGTCTTTCCAAAGTCTAGGTTTCTACTTTAATCCTTAAAGACAGGATGCTGGGAAAATGAGGGGGGGAGGATAGTGGTAACACAATAATCAAAAGTAAATAAAAACAGCCCCTCACATTGAAATAGTTTTATATTTTCTTTTCTGTGAGTTTTAATGAATCTTTAAATGAAGACCATAAGCTCATTTATGAAGTGATATATGTCTATGACATATAACTTAATTTTTAAGAAATTGTGTCTGTTTTCTTAATCTATTCATGGTTGGTATTAACCACTTTTGGGATTTGGACAGTTATCAGTAAAACTTAGGTTTGGTCAATATGTGGATGAAACAAGATTTATTCAGGTTTTATAGAAAGCCTAAAATAAATATAAGGTGCAAATGCTACATACTTCAGCCTTCCCCTGAGCTTTTTCCTAGGAACCAGAAATAATAACGTTTTATGTGTAGTAGTAATACATTCTATTATGCATCTATCTGTTATTCGACTTGAACTTTGTACCTGTGGGTTGGCAGGGGAATATCCCTATTTTACTCATAAGGAAACTGAGTCTTGAGGAGATCAAGTTTTCATGGCCAAGAAGCAGCATGACAGATACAACACCTCACTTTACTTTGCTTATAGGACTTGACTTACTCTGATACTATAAAAACAAATGATAAAAACATCGATTTTCTAAGCTGGGGGCATTCTATGACCATGTCAGATATACTTGGACTTGTAGGTAGTTGGCAGTTCTTTCTTGCTTCTTACAGTTTGGAGTGAGTAACTTACTGAATATTGACAGACACTATTTCCATTCAACAGTGGAGACCAGGACTCTGAGAACAAAGCATCCTATCATCCTCCAAGTCAGAGATGGGAGAAAAAATACTTCAATGTATCTTGTGCTGCTTAATGACTAAAGCTTCTCAGTTTCCCAGTTAGAATGGAACCTTCAGCAATAATTGTATTAAAACTAAGAGGAAAAGGCTTTTTCCAGAAATGGAATGTCTCTTTGCCTATTAGAGTCTGTTGGGAGGATATTTGGTGAACTGATCTGGCTTATCTGGGGGTATTCCGCCACCCAGGAAATGCACAACTAGTGTTCGAACATTAGATTGTTGGTTTGCTTGGTCAACTGATTAGGGAAGGAGCTAAGGAGGCCAAGGCTGTGGTTTCTTAACGAACTGTGAGCTAGTTGCCATTCAAGACACTTTTCTTCCTCCTCCAACAATGACACCATCCCAGAAATCATTTCTGATGACATCTCCATCAGCTCGCTCTCTACACGTGTTAAGCTGCAGAGCTAAGAGATATTTTGCAAAGGCATACAAATACCATATATTGGGTGAAAAATATAAAACCATGCAAAAGAAGCCTCTTCGAATGCATGTTCCTCCAAGGATGAGCCTGTAGTTCATTTCCATGGATCTAAGGCATGCTGTACTTGGAATAACCAGTCACAGCTGTAGAGAAACATCTCAGGTTCAGACCTCAAGGACACGGTTTATAGATTTAGCATTCTTCTATTTGGCGTCCAAGAATTTGCTGAAGTTCAAAAGCTGTTATTAAGGAAGGGGACTGAACACTTATGCTTACACTTTAACCATTTAATGCCTCTGATCCTCAGGATCGAAGCCTACCTGTAATTAGTACAATAATTTGGAAATTCCAACTTTACCCAAATGGCCTGAGTTTAAGGCACTCACTTACTTTACCTGAAAAGATTGTCAAAGCGTTTCTCAGGTAACACTTAAAATAGAAAAGATGGGAGGGGGCCAGAGGAGGCCATAAACATCTACAAGACGAGAAACAAAAAACTAGCTACTCTGTACAAGTTTCCTGTAGGTTTTGCTCGCTGGGTAATAAATCAGCAGCTCGCCTTCCTGACAAAGTCTGACTTTAATTTGCCTCCTACCCAACCCCCTCAGCCGCCAACTCTACCCGGGGAACGCCATTAGGATGGTGTAAACAGAAGCTGATTATCTAGAAACAGCCCTAGTTTTCTGCATGTGAAAGGCAACAAGTGCCCTTTAAAGGACAGCAGAGAACCAAACGCCCAGACACCCACAAGCAGGTTTCCAAACCAGCCGCGCTGGGGGTTTTCCAAAACATCCGTCCCTCACACCGAGTGCCCTTGGCTATCCTTGGCAAAAGCAGGCGAGTAAGAAAAGACTGCAGGACACACTTCACGACTAGGCTTTGGAGCCTGAGACGGGGCATGAAGTTCCACAAAGTTCTTGCATGCCTGGGGAAAAGACACAGCCAGGGAGAACTGTATATTTTGTTTTCACTAAAAATCCGAATCCCGCTTGGGGAGGCTGAGGGGCTTTTAATCAGTTCCCCAAAACCCAGACGTTTCCGCAGTGCACCCCACCTAAAAAGGCGCCCGCGCCACCACGCGCCCCTGGGCAGGTGGGTGCCAGCCCGGGTGTGGAGGGTTGCCCAAGGCGCACGGCGCCGGGCGACAATGATGCCCGCTCCCTCTCCTCCCAGCCAAGGGGTTCGGGAGGCGTTTCCCCCACCCCTGCCTGGCCCCAGAGAGGCAAGAGTTGCACCCACCGTGGAGCTAGGCGGGCGCAGACAGCAGCCTGGTCAGCGCACGGTGCCTGGACAAGAGGAAGCGGAGCCGGCGAGAGTGGGTGGCGTGGGTCGCGGGCTCCTGTGCGGCGGCGGTCCCGGCTGCACTGCTGCATCTACTTCGGAAAACTTCCTGGGAACGCTTCGGTGCGGAGGTCTCCCCAGCAGCCAACCTCCGGCCACCGGCTGGGATGGAGCCTCTCCAACTCCTGGCCACAATCGCCAGCCCACAGGGATGACTATGTGCGCGGGCGCGCGCGCGCGCGCGAGGGTTAGCGAGAAAAAGAACTCTGGAGGAACGCACGCCCCCCGTCTGTCTGTCCTCCCCTTCTGCTCCAAGATCTCCTAGACGTGCTCCACTATTGCACTGCAAGAATGTCCTAAGCTTCCAGCCCTCCTCAGAGGCAACCACTATAAAACACGAAGCTGCCGCCCCCTCCCAGGCCCTGAAGGGCAGGAGTCTCGTTTTAACTATTTCCTTCCTGAAATGAAGTTGGGGCGGGAGGGGGCGGTAATCTATGAAGTTTAACTTGATAGTTTAACTAACAAGCGTGAGAACCAAGGAAGGCGTTGCAGAGAAACCCATTCCCTTTCTAGGAATTGCCGCAGATTCGATCTGCGATGGAGCTGCTGCAGACAGAAGCAGCCAGAGCCCAAGCATGGCTTCTCCTCTGCCTTCCCTACCCCTTTGCTTGGTTTGTATTCTTGCTCTTTAGCTCAGAGCAAGTTAAAAAGCCAACACAGACAGCAGTTTACTGGATCAAGTATGTTTTTCCCCTACCTTGCCCCTTGAAGCCAGCCCCCCAAGGCTACATAACACTAGCCCAGGGCAAAGCATGAGCCCTGGACAGTCTATGGAGGGGTCCAGTGTGTGGCTCAGAGAAACCTAGAATTCCTCAGGAAGTCCAAACTGTGAGGGTACAGATGTGGCAGAAGGTGGCTCTCAGTATCTTTATGTGATAGAGATTTATTTTATCCTAAATTGGGGAGTGGGAGAGGAGGTGAGGGACAAAGGCCATTGCCAACAACGCGTGAAGGAAGATTGAGGGCTCCTTAGACAAGGCCCCGCCTTGGAGTTCTGCTGGTGTGAGGCCTGTTGTGAAATGCACACTTGGAGAACTGGTCACGTGATGTTACAGACTCTTCTGGTTATCTACTGTAGCTAAAGAAAATCACCCTAAAACAGTAGTGGCCTGAAACCACTGCAGTCATTTACTTTACTCATCCGTCTGCAATTTGGGTGGGTCTTGGCTGGGACAGCTCATCTTTGCTGGGGCTGGAGGCTCCGCTTCCAAGAGGGTTCGGTGATGAGTGTTAGTTTTTCACCATGTGTGTCTCCCTGCAAAGCGCTTTAGGCTTCCTCCCAGCAGGGTGGCTAGGTGCCAAGAAGGAGTGTTCCAACAGATAGGACGTGGGGGCTGCCAGCGTCTTAAGGTCTGGGCCTGGAAACTTCGTGTCCCATGTCACTCTGGCAGAATTCTATTGTCAAACAGATGCCAGATTTAAAGTGAGAGAATGTAAACTCCTTGGTCAGTGCAAGGAGTGTCAGAGCGTTGAGGGGGGGCGTTTTGTAAAACCGGCAAAGAGACCCACAGAGTATCACCATGCAAGGGGCCTTAATAGCCAGCCACCTAGTCCAAATGGTAGGTATGAGGTATTAATCTGTTCTAGCTACAGCAACCCCATGATAAAGAGCCAGCCAGCCAGGATAACCAGTAGATTTTAGAAGTGCCTTAATTTGCATTAAAAACACAAAAAGAAAAAGGTGCCCGTTGGAGCACACGGACTGTAAAGCTGACAATATTTTTAGAGAAGAAAATGTTACTGCTTCCTCCCAGAAGAGGCAGCTGTACACCTGGGTCTGCACTTTGCAATGGGAAAGGTGTTTGTGAGCAGGGGCTGGATGCCAGCCCTGCCTGCCTTGTGATCAGACACGCTTGGACAGCGCGCAGGTTGCCCCAGCGAACGTGTCCGTCTGCCTGCCCAGTCTCGGGTAGAGCGCACCCATCGGTCCCGCCTCCTGCGACCGCTCGTCCCACCGTAGTGCAGATCTAGTTATTAAAAATTTTTCCTTCACACCCATCAGGATGGCTGCTATCAAAAAGCTGAAAACAGTGGGTGTGGAGAAATTGGAACCCTTGTGCGTTGCTTGTGGGAATGTGAAATAGTGCAGTAGCTGAGGAAAACAGGATGGCAATTGCTCAAAAAATTAAATGGAAAAATTGCTATATGATCCAGCAATGCCACTTCTGTATATATATATGCCCACAATAACCAAAACAGAGGCTCAAACAGATACTTGTACACCCATGTTCATAGTAGCATATTCACAAAAATCAAAAGGTGGAAACAACCCAAATGTCCATCTGTGGATGAATTGATAAACAAAATGTGATATATATGAAATGAAGTATTACTCAGCTTTAAAAAGAAATGCAATTCTGACATATGCTACAACATAGATGAAACTCAAAGACATTATGTGAAGTGAAACAAGCCAGATGCAAAACGACAGGTATTTATGATTCTGCTTATATGAGCTACTTAGAGTAGTAGTCAAAGTCATACAGACGGAAAGTCGTATGGTGGTTACCAGGAGCTTGGGGGGCGAGCAGAGAAATGAGGAGTTGTTGTTTGATGTGTTTGTGTTTCAGTTTGGGATGATGAGAAGGTTTCAGGTGTGGCCTGTGGCATTGGTTGCACATCCCTGTGAGTGTGCTTAATACCACAGCTGTACACTTGTAAGTGGTTAAAGTAATAAATTTATATCATGTGTATTTTGCCAAAATCAAAATAATTCTTCCTGACATTAAGATGAAACCTGCCTTCCTAGAATATCACCTGTTGATTTGCCCTATAAGTTCATAAAATGAATTTATTGCCCCTTCTAACAAAAGACTTTTTAGCATAAATAAATATGTTTATGGGGATCAGCAACGTACATCCGCCTTTGTAAGAGGTTAGGATTTCCTTATTTTAGGTGAGAACAACATGAATTCTCCTTAGTTGTTGGAGATTTGTAGTCTCCTCTCTGCTTTCCTCTGGGGAAAGTGACTTACCAAGGCTCCATTTTTGTGTCCTTGCCCCACCTCTGTTGTCCCTGCTTTGTACTGATAATGAACATATAATTAATACATCTGCCTACGTTTCTCAACTTGACTTCCAAAGGTTATTTCTTTTCCTTGTACAGATTTGCAAGTCGTCTGGGTTTCAGAAATACCTTCGTTGACATCTGGTTCAGGTGGCTCATTAAGTGCAGCATGACTGTGATGGTGGTTACAATGGCTTTTCTCAGCATCATATTATCATTATTGATTTCTTGAGTGATAATTGCTGAAGATGAAGTACTCATGATAGCACTTACAAGCCAAGTTTTCATGTGTCCTCAGGGTAAATGGTATGATGAATTTAAGCTTCTTGATTCAAATTTGTAAATCCATTTCACAACTGCTGATTCCTAAGATCCTCCAACTGGAAATGCAATAAAGGATCTGAGTCTCTTGAGTATTTGGTAGGTATAGTGTGTTCACTTTAGGGCTCCCTGGGGGAAATAAAACATGAAAGGTTCAGAGAAGCAGCAACCGTAAAGATAAAGAAAGGCTTGCTGGGAGAGGACAGGTGGAGAAACTGGGAAAAGGTCCGTTGGAGACCTGAACTGCTCACTGCAGCCTTCACCCTGGGCTGTGCGTGGCCAGCTCACTGCTGGCAGCGACCGTCGCTGCCTGGGGAAAAACAAGTGAGCCCGTGAGCTGAAAGTCCATTTTTAATTCAAATTCACTACAGGCAGTTTGTTTTCGAAAGGAAGTACTCCAAAATGTTATTTTGTAGATGGGTTGTCAAGGATTCTGAAGTGTGTTGGTGGTCAAGACTGCAGGTTATTCCATCAAAATAAACTTCAGGCTTAATGTAGCCCAATGTTTTGTAAACTGCTGGTGGCTTCATTCGAGGGCCGAAAAATCATTCTAAGCCTCACTAATGATTGGTGCCCAAAATATTCAACTTGAATCAAGACTGTAGCTATTCCAATTTTGAGGAAAGATAGGAGATAGACACACAAGATAAATACACACCATGAGGAAGCAATGGACAAATCCAGAAAGTATGACATTTTATGGGACAACTAGCCCTGCCTCTTCAAGAAATCAGTGAAAAAAGGATATTTTTCCAGCTTAAGACTTCAAGGAGCATGACAGCTAGCTGCACTGTCCTGGACTGGATCCTGGTTTGTAGAAACCATCAATAAAGGACTTTTTTTGGACAACTGGGAAAATTTGGATTTGGACCAGATGTGAGATACTATTAAGAAAGTATTAATTTTATTAAATGTGATTATTTTGGGCACATAGGAAAATAGTCTTATATTTTAGAGGTTCTTTCAGGGGAGGTATATTTTACTTTTAACTATTGTACCAAAGCAGAAACAAAAGTGTCATAAGTTAAAAAAAAAGAGTGAAAAGTACGTAAAAGCTTGGCATCTAATCAGAACGCAATAAATGATAGCTCTTTCACTTTCATTTGCTCTCCTCGTTTGTCAGGGAGGTGACTGGTAGGGCAGAATACACAGCTTCACAGTGGGAGTGACTGAAGCCAAGGAGGTCAGTGGTGTCCAGGGAGCGACCAGGTAAAAGCTGGAAAGGCATCTGGTGCCTTCAGTTAGTCGTAATGGGACCAAGCGCCTGTGGCAGAGCTTATACAACGCTGCAGCCGGGACCCTTTAACAAGATAGGAGGGGCCTGAGGGCGCCAGAGTTTGCCGAAGAGGACTGGAGGCCAGGCTGGGTGCTCCGACGGCATCGGGGTGACCCACTCCTGAATGCTCCTGCATTCAGGGAGAGGCTTGGGCACTGTGGGTCGCGCTTGTAATAAAGACAAACAAAAAGGCCTGTGCTTGAATAAAAAATACTTAAAAGAGATGACAGCAGGTCTCTCTGGAGTAGCTTCAGGGCAATTAGCTTATAGTAGGTTGTTTAGATATGTCAGGGAAACTCAGGATAGAGCTTGAAACTGGCAGGAAGGATGACTAGGTATCCTGTCTAGTGCAATTTTCTGTGGTACCTGTGCCTTTCATCACCTTTGAGCTATTTTACAACTCTGTAAGTTGTAGAAAAGTGATAGCAGGGCAAGTGATTTTTGCCCATGGACATAAAAATTAATTTTGATTGGTAGAGATGCAAGTGATTCTTGCCTTGTGGATGTTAACAAATTGCCTTAGTCAGCTCATGCTGCCATAATAAAATACCACAGACTGCCGGTTTAAATAGGAATTTATCTTCTCACTGTTCTGGAGGCTGGATGTTCAAGATTAGGGCACAAGCGTGTTCAGGCGCTGGTGAGGGCTCCCCTCTGGTTTTGGGGGGCTGCCCTCTCTCCAAGCCCTCACAGAGCATAGGGAGAGAGTGGCAGAGGCCAAGAGAGAGTGATGAAGCCTGAATATATGTGAGACATTGATTTTTGTTGTCTTAATGGCCAGCCATGTATACATTATAAGGCACACTATCACAAGGCTTCCACACAGGAGCCTGGGGGAACACAAGCCTTCGGTTTATAGCATTCCTCCCCTGGTTCCCCCAAACTCATGTCTTTCTCGCATGCAAACACACATTCCTTCCCACCAACAGCCCCCAAAGTCTTACACTTATTCCAGCATCAACTCCAAAGTCCAGGCTCCGAAGTCTCACTTGAATATTATATAAATCAGATATAGGTGTGACTGGAGGTAGGATTCATCCATAGGCAAACATCCTCTCCAGATGTAAACCTGTGAAATCCATGCTTCCCAAATAAAATGGTGGGACAGGCATAGAGGAGACAGTTCCCACACCTGTAAGAGGAAGTTGTAAGTTTATATCATCTACGACTCTATGGTTCATTTCTCATGAAACTTATCTTATAATGGTTTTAGGATAACAATGGATGTTTTAGATATAAAAATAGGTATTTAGGATATCAGGTAGACTTTGTACTTATAAAAGAAGGTATCCATATCCATCATTGATCAGGATATGGTGGAAAGAAAAGTTTTAGGAAAATTAATTTGGCAGAAGTGTTTTACATATCTGAACAGAAACTCGAAACAAGAGGACAGCTCAGTGTGTTATCTTAGTATATACATAGCAATTGGGTAGAGAATAACGTGGTGATGGCCACTGCTTTGGTGCGTTGAGGGTAAAGTTTAAGGCACAAATCTTGGAAACATTTAAAATGAAGAAGACTATTGTAGCAGCTAGTTTATGCTGTATACAGCTACCCCATCCCCAGAAAGCAAGCAAACAAACCTATAACATACTGGCTTAAAGAAGATGGTTTACTAGCTCATGGTTTTGTGGGTGAGCAATTACTGCTAAGCTAATCTGGTTAGTTGTTTGGCTGGTCTTGGCTGGGCTCATTCACGCAGTAGCGTTTTCTCCTGTATCTGCAGTCAGTTAGGATTTGATGGCCTCACTTACATTATCTGGCTCTTGGCTGGCGTAAGGGGTTATCAGGGCCACGTGTCTTTCATCACCGGGCAGGCTAGCCTGCCTCATTCATCTTGCGGTACCAGGGTTCCACGTGCAGCAAGGAATGGCAAGCCCAGTAGCCAATTCTATTCAAGTGTCCACTTGCATTGTGTTTGCTCTCTTCCCCCTTGGCAAGCCCAGAGTCAATATTGAGGGAGACTAACCAAGGGGATGGAAAGCAAAAGGGGAATTATTGCAAACAATCTAATGCAACCATGCATTGCTTTCTTTTTTTCTGGGAGCCAGGGATGCAGATTTGATTTAGAGAATGAAGCAGGAAGGGTCAAAAATGACTAAAATTTTCTAAAGGGAGTTCAAAACAGTTCACCAATATTTATTGAACACTGTGTACCAGATTCTGTGCTAGAAATAGACATTTAAAAAAACAACAGTGAGTAAGACATGACTATTCTAATGAATCCTAATGGGGAGGGGAAGATATGGAAAGAGTTTAAAAACCACCCACTAAGTGTTAGGATAGAGCTGTCTGCTAGATAGGGCGTCAGGAAACATTTTCTGTGAAGGGCTCTCTAGCAAATATTTTGACTTGGCGGACCCTATGCTCTCTGTCAAAACTACTGAACCCGGTGGCAGAGCACCCGGGACCAGGAGAGGGAGGCTGACTGTGAGCCATCAGGGTGCCTGGAAAGGGAAGCCAGATTTGAGGGGCAAGACGGGCTTATGTGGGAAGGAGAATTCAATTTTCAAACAGACTGAAAACACTCAAGTTGGACATGACTGTAATTGATCTAAGGGCATATGGACATACAGGCCTGGGTCTCGGTGAGGACTTCGGGGTTGAAATATGAGTGCATAATAATCACTAACTGAAGCATGAGTTGGATACATTTCATTGGGGACTGAATATGAAAAAGAAAAGGTCAGATAAACTAGGATAATCCTTGTACTAAGTATTCAGTTAGGATAATCAACTAGAACAACACTTTTCGACCTCTTTCATCTCCTGGCACACATAAACTCACTACTAAAATTCTGCAGTACACCCCCCCCAAAATTTTTTTTTTCTGATCTGGCAAAAAATAGGTATAATTTTGATTCATTCACACCGGCTGGATATTGGTGTGTTGGCTGCTGTCATTTTTAAAGATTTGACGATCTAAGGGAAAAGGGGTCAGGGCCCCTGGCAAAATAGTCAGGAATTGCAGGTTTTAAAAATCTGTGCCAGGGCACTCCAGCCGAAAATCGCTGAATGAGCAGCTTGCCAAACAGAGAGAAGCATCTGAGAAAGAGCCAGCGAAGGGCAGTGTCTGTGACATGAAGAAAGAAGAGACTTTCAGGAATGGATGGGTGGTCAAGAGGGGTCAAAGGAAATGAAAAGTGGGAAGGGTCACGGAGATGGGCAATAAAGGGGACATTGTTCTAAGGACATCAAGCCAAGCCTCCAGGCAAACTCTTCTGCTTTACATTAAAAATAACTAAGTAATTAGGAACAGTGCAGAGAGACCTGCAGAAACATTGCTAAGCTGCAAGTATTAATCTTTTTGCTAAATTTATTTTTGTAATTTGCAGAATAAAAATCAACACCATCTACAATTAACATGTGCTACACTTGACGTTTTTTCAACACTTCTTGGTGACTTTTGGAAAAGGAATGTGCTTGGGAAACAATTCTACTTTCCTAAGCATGGAAGCATGCGTGTAAGGTGAAGTTGGAAGAAAACTTGATATAACTTCTCTAATTTATATTTTTAAAATATAAAAATGTCTTTTGTTACCTTATCTGAATTCTGGGTTGAAGAGACAATGATTGAGACTCCTAACTTCTCATGCGTATTTATTGAATAAAGTTAAATAATGTTAATGTAGAGTGTGTTCTGTGGTAAAGCCTCACACTTTTTTTCTCATTTAATCTGTCAGCCAAGGCTTTAAGACTGCTGGTTGACGGGTTTTGAGCTGTACAAAGCCTAGAATTTAGATTTCAGAGCTCCATTCTCAGTGTGCTGTCTCTCACAACTGTCGTCTCCCGCGGGCATCAGACCCCCTTCGCAGGCCCTCTCTTTGTCCTCCCTGGGAGGCTGAGAGGTGGCCCTGCTCAAGGTGATGGATAGATTAGACAGCATCTCAAGAACCTTTGCTTACAGCTTTCTGCTTTGAATATATTTGGGAGGACACCTGTACTTGTAACATTGCTGGGGCTGCCATAATGAAATACTACAGGCTGGGTGGCTTAAACAACACAAACTTAGTTCTCACAATTCTGGAGGCCAGAGGTCCAAGATCAAGGTGTCAGGTTCAGTTTCTTCTGAGGTCTCTCACTCCTTCCGTGTAGACGGCAGCCTTCCTGCTGTGTCTTCACCGTGTACGGGTGTATATGTGTATGTCCTAATCTTTTCTTCCAATGAGGGCACTGGTCCTATTGGATTAGGGCTCAGAATGCGATCTTATTTTGCCTTATTTGCCTCTTTAAAAGCCCTATCTCCAAATACAGCTACATTCTAAGGTGTACATATGAATTTTAGGGAGGACACAATTTAGCCCGTAACATTGCACTTTATGCCTTGAATGGCAATGTGATTTTGCAGGTATATTTAGCTCACACTACTACACTGCAGGCTTCATGGCTCTGCTCGAGCTTGGTGCTTCATGTATTATTCTCTGGATTTGAATGATTTAACAAAAATATTCACAAATGTTCAATAAATATATATATATTTCTGTGGAAGTATTTTTTAATTTTTAAAAAAAATATGTCTATTGATTTTAGGCAGAGAGGAAGGCAGAGAGGCAGAGACAGAGAAACATCAATTGGTTGCCTCCCATACATGCCCTGATGGGTCTTGTAACCTAAGCATGTGCCCTAACCAGGAATCGAACTTACAGCCTTTTGTTGTATGGGACAATACCCCAAACAACTGAGCAACCCGACCAGAGCTTCTGTGGAAGTATTTTAAACTAAGTTATAGACATCATAGCAGTCACTTCTAAGTTTGGTTATCTCTAAAATATAAGAATATTTTCCTATTGAATTTATATGTGATTTTATTAAATGTTTATTCTCAAGCATGAATTCAGTTGTGATACTTTCCTGAAGGACTTATTTTGTGCTGTCCCCTTTTAATCAAGTATGCACAACAATACCCTCTAGGTTGGTGTTTCATCAACACTTTATAATAATAAAGCGTTCTGTGATTAAGTAACATTAGGAAGTGCTAATTAGGTGAGTCTCAAGGATGTGGTTATGTGTCATTATTCATCATTTTAGTAATATTATATTGATATTAGTCACCCCAGGTAAAGTTTATTTATGCTATAGTTTTGTGATTTTTGTCTGTAGGAGACCCCCAAAATCTTGCCTCAAGGATAGTGAGTTTTCGATATTGTTTTAACAACTTTGCTAGCTCTTTTACTTGGAGCCCTTACCTATTTTATTCCTTGGAGATGTTCCTTTTTTCATTTCTGGGCTGTGGTCCTGTTTCCCAGAAAATTTTTTTTCTTTATCTCTAATACCTGACAGGAACTAAACTAAGAGTTTATATGAACAACTCTACCCCAATCCCTCTTTCTATCTTTTTTTAGAGCCAGTTCCTCATAATAGAACCACTGTGCAGTTAGCTTGCACATGCACTCCCGGCCCAGAATCCTGCAAAGATACCATATTCTTCCTTGAACTACATAAAACTGAAACTACCCATTACCTTATCTCTCTATCAGCATTACGAATTGAAATCCTACTAGTCTGTATTTGTCATTTTTTATAGATAAGGCCCTACTTTTCAGCCTAATACTCTTTGAGTTTAGTCAGTTGTAGCTGACAACTTTCTAGCAAGTGCTCTCCAGCTTCACCCTCTGCCGCCGGCAGAGCCTTCCCATGGGCCGCGCGCTCTGCCCAGAATGCCTCCCAGTTCCTTTTCAGAAACATGCTCTCGCCTTTCTGTCACATCCTCTGACTCACCAGCCAGCTCCTTCCAGACGTGGACAACTGAGTTCACTTTTAGTTACCACTCCAGGGGTTAGAATGTATCATTTTTTTTCCCTGCCTTCTAGATTAATTATATTCCTTTTAAACGTTTTCCTTAAACTTTTGGGCTTTAGAACAGAAAAGAATATAACAGATATAATACACAAATTTTAAAAACTGCAAGGATGAGCACATACAGCAATCATGCCGCCCACCTTTAGAATATTTCCAGGGTAGGAAGTGTTTTTTAAATAATAGTTTGCATTTAATTCAGTTAGCTTCTAAAAATTTCATTTATAGCCAACATTTCAGAAAACTCATAGTTATACTATGAAAAACGTAGGGACAGTATAGGCAAATCTCATTGACTTACCAGTTTTTCTGGACACTATATCACATAAAGAAATGGCATTGGAAGGAGATCCTATTTTTCCCCAAAGGAAGCTGTTAAATTGGGAGGTTACATCCCTTACTGAAGACTTCCACTTACCTTAGAGCTGTTCTAAGAACAGTATAGTAAGTGTTCAATTAAAACAATTCACAAAATGCTTTCACATTTTTTTCTCATTGGCTTTGTTCTTAAAAATAAAACCCAGTGAGTTTCACTTTTACCCTATGCAACATCTTCAATTTATTTAGTTATAAATAAATTGATACCAAATAGATGAAATCTTCCATCCTTCAAAGACATTGGATCTCCAAACACTTTTTTGACAGATACCAATTCAAAGCCTTGTTTATTTTCTTTCTAATATTTATGCTTGATTTGTTATCTTGTATTATTGCATTATCCAGAATAATTTTGAATAATAGTGATGATTTGTCTTAATTCTTTCTTACCTTTTATTCTAAAGAATGCCATTTGCTTTATGTTTCAGATACATTCTCTTTATCAAATTAAGAAAGTTTCCTTCTATATTTGGCTTACTAATAGTTGCAAAAAAAAAACCCAGGAATGGATATAAAATTTTCAAGTGTGTGTGTATGTGTATCGATCTATCAAGTGGTTCTTTACTATATTAATATAGTGAATTCTGTGAAATAATTTTCTAATGATTAACCTCTCCTTGAATTAAACTCTATTTAGTTATAATGTTTTATTCTTTTACTGTATGCTAGATTTGATTTGCTAATATTTTAGTAAGAACTTTAAAATTTACATTCACTGGTCAAGTTGGTCTATAGTAAGAATTTTAAACTCAAATGCCTAGAGGAGCCAATTTTTTTTTTAAATTAGTAGAGTTAGATGAAGCTCAAATAGAAGTAAAGAATGGGGTAATAGGGAAATGTATGTTGGGTCTCATAACATTTATGTTCAGCATTAAAAAAAATGCTATTTAAATATAATCATTGGCAAGACAGATATGGCCCTTAGAATCACCAAATAGCATTTGGTGTGTGTATATGTTTGTGCTAGCCTCACAGAATAAGTTAGGAGGTTTTTCCTTTTCATTTTTCTTTTTTTTTTAATGTCTGGGGACAATTTAAATAAAATAGGCATAATTGGTTTTTTTGAGACAAATTCTCCCAGAAAACAGTCTGGGCCCAGTTCCTTTTTGTGGACATATATTCCCTTATATATTTAATTTATTCTATGGTTTAATTTTTCCAATCTTGTCCTACAACTTATTCTGAAAATATAGATATTTCTTTTCAAGGAACATAGCATTTCTTCCATAATTAAAACATTCCTGTGTAAGTCAACATGCTTTCTTTTAGAGTATGTTAGCTGGGAGCAGCTGTGCAGTCTGAGGAACCCCAGGATTGCTAGTGGAAGACATGTTTGGGTGTGGAATTTGCTCCCTTTCCTGTGTGTGTGCGTATGTGTGTGTGTGTCCACTCTGGATGGCTGGAGTTCCCTCAGACCTCGCTGTGCTTCCATGCCCTGCCCTGTGCTAGGAGCTGTACTCAATTAGATCCTCTGGAAGCAAAGTCCCCAGCCAGGCTTGCATAGGCAAGAGAAGGGACACAGCTAGCTCAGCTGTTCTGTAGCTATTTCCTTAACTTCTTATTTTGGCAATCTTGTCATCCCTTCTGTCCCCACAATTGTAAATTCAGAGCTTCCAGTTTCTCCCTGACAGAGTCCTTGAGACAAGCATCCCTCACGGCAGCCCTTCCCACACCTAACATGTGTTTGCAGTTTCCTCTGCTTTAGGTTTTTCATCAGTTGGATCTCATCTGCTTTTTATTTTCTCAACACTTCTGTTCCATTGATTATACCTTTTCTTGTTTCCAGTGCTGTTATGGATTTCTTTTTAAAATAAAAAAAAATATTTTCAAATGGGATTTGGGAAGGTATTGAAAATAAACACACATGTGTAGTCTGTTGCCTTGAACTGAAAGCTGTATGGGCTCTGTATAGCAATTTCATTACTTTATTAGACTCTTTCTCAGTCTCTTTTTTAACAAATGTACACTATTTTCCCTAACTGTTGATGAGTTTATGTTGGAGTATTTTGATTGTTTAATATCATGGCATGAATGCCGCCTTGGTTGGGAATATTTCTTTTAATAGCTCCTAAACTTTAGACTCTTTATTATGTTTGAAACATGAACTTATTTGAGGGTTGAAAAGTTGTGTTTTTTTTAATACAAATTCTATGGTGTTTGTGGAAGTTCATTCAGTAAGATTAATCTGGAATTCAATCACTAAATCAACTGCAAAAAGACTGATATGTATCCCCTTGGAAACAGGGACAGTACTGGCGGATCCACTGTTTCCTGCTTAGACACTCAAATGGGAAATAAGTGATGAACGGCTGTTGGGTTTGGGGTTTGGAGTCATGTTAATTGGGCTTTATGTATGGCACTTACTGGCTGTGGGAGCTTGAGTAAGTCCCTTAAATTTCTGAACTTCAGTTGCCCCATCAGCAGAGTGGCAGTGACACCTGCCTGTCCCTATCTTGCAGGTTTTGAGAGAATGAATGAGAAGATCCTTGAAAAAACCAAGGCTAGGCAAATGTATGTTAATGTTAAGAATTCTCATACTTTACCAATGACTGTTTTCAAACAATGGTTAGATTTAAACATGAATAGAATTTGTGACTTCCTTGGAGAAAAGACAACTTGAATTCAAGTATTAATTATTTTTAGTATTAAATGAGATCTTTTTTATGAGAAAAAGACAGATGCACCACTGACTTACACCATACACAAAAATAAACTCAAGATGGATAAAAGACTTAAATATAAGTCGTGACACTATAAAGGTCCTAGAGGAGAACATAGGCAGGAAACTCTCAGATATCCCACGCAGCAATATTTTCACCGATATGTCCCCTATAGCAAGGGACATAAAAGAAAGAATAAACAAATGGGACTTCATCAAAATAAGCTTCTCTGTGGCTAAAGAAAACATCAGCAAAATGAAAAGGGAACCAACCGTATGGGAAAGTATATTTGCCAATGATACCTCAGACAAGGGATTGATCTCCAAAATATATAAAGAACTCACACAATTCCACTCCAGGAAGACAAACGATCCAATTAAAAAATGGGCAAAGGACCAGAACAGACACTTCTTCAAGGAGGATATACACAGGGCCCAGAGACATATGAAAGGATGCTCAGCATCACTAGCCATCAGAGAAATGCAAATTAAAACCACAGTGAGATACCACCTCACGCTGGTCAGAATGGCCATCATAAACAAATCAACAGACAACAAGTGCTGGCAAGGTTGGGGAGAAAAGGGAACCCTAGTGCACTGCTGGTGGGAATGCAGACTGGTGTAGCCACTGTGGAAGACAGTTAGGAATTTCCTCAAAAAGCTAAAAATGGAACTGCCTTTTGACCCAGCAATTCTGTTGCTGGGATTATACTCTAAGAATCCTGAAACACCAGTTCAGAAGAACCTATGCACCCCAATGTTCATAGCAGCACAATTTACAATAGCCAAGTGCTGAAAGCAACCTAAGTGCCCATCAATAAATGAGTAGATCAAAAAACGACGGTACATTTACACTATGGAATACTACACAGCAGAAAGAGAAGAAAGGAAGGAAGGAAGGAAGGAAGGAAGAAAGGAAAGAAAGAAGGAAGAAAGAAGGAGGGAGAGAAGGAGGGAGGGAAGGAGGGAGGGAGGGAGGCAGGAAGGAAGGAAAGAAGGAAGGAAAGAAGGAAGGAAGGAAGGAAGGAAGGAAGGGAGGGAGGGAGGACAGGCTACTACTCTTCGTGACAGCATAGAAGGAACTGGAGAGCATTATGCTAAGCAAAATAAGCCAGGGGGTAAAAGACAAATACCATATGATCTCACCTATAAGTGGAACCTAATCAACAAAACAAGCAAGAAGAATATAACCAGCAACATTGAAAGAAAAACAAACCGACAGTAACAAGAGGGGAGAAGGAATGGGGGTAATAGGGAAAAGAAAGGGAAGGGTCAAGTCAAGGAACCTGTACAAAGGACGCAGGGACAAGACCAAAGTGGGGAAGGGTTGACGGTGGGAGGTGGGGGTGGGTGGGTGGCTCAGGGGAAAGCGGGGGCAGGAAAATGGAGACGTAAAAAAAAGAAGACGACAGATGTAGAAACTAAGTTCTTTGTTTAATAAACTAGAATAATTCATTAGATCTGATGAAAAATAGAGGTTTGTTTTCATCAGTTTCAAAATTATACTTTCCAAAAGGAACCGATTTAGAGATGTTTTTATTGAAACATCTGGATAGTGGGTTGGAAATATTTATAATGTGCCTGGTCTAAGTATACTCAATTTAGTTTGGCTGACTAAGCCTTTTTACTAGAATAAGTATTTAGGACTCACCTTTCCTTGATTAGTTCTGTTCAATAACTAGTGTCAGCTGAAGAGACTCATTCTTTTAATCAGAATGTCCAATCCAGCAGTCTGTGCGAGTCAGTCTTCAATATGAGAATTCTGCCAGGCAGAGAACTGTTAAAGAAAAAAATTTTGAAGTCAGGCCATGAAAACTCAGGATTAATTTGTGCCTGGCTAATTCACCAGGGAGAATAACCTTGGGGCATATTTATTACAGAAGAAAATTAAGCATTCTAATGGATCAGGATTGCAATTTGAAAAAAGAGAAGGATTCATTAACAAATAGCCCCTCTCTCCTATCCAGTCTTCATATGACCTGAAGTTATGGAAACAAAGTACTCCAAAAAACAAATACTGTTGAAAGCTTGTGGCGGCTGAAGGGGAATGGCATCCCACAGAGCTGGAACCGGGTAATAAGTGCCGAATGGAAAGCCCAAGACTGTCCTGTTTTAAATGTTAAAAGTTTAAAAACTGACCTTATTCGTCTACATATACTTCCTACTTTGCAAAACTCTTTGGGATGATAAATAGATTGCATATGTGCACATTCAAATGTAGACTATGACGGATTAAGAATGTGAATTATTGAAACCATCTCAATGTGTTTTTGAGCATCACAAGTGCTCAAGATTTTTCTTTGTGACCCTCTCGATGTATTGGGTAAGATTAGAAAAAGGATAGGGAGGATTACTTTATTTATTGACCACTCACTTTCTTGTCTTCACCTTCCCCTCCCTGCCGCCGCCCCACCTATTTCCCAAACCAATCATGACCCTAAATCTCTGTTCCCATTTATAAGATTTCTTAGAATAATTGTCTGTACTCATTGTTTCCTATTTTTCTTTTTTTATTCTCTCTTAAATCCACTGAATGTGAACTAGGCCAGACTAATTGGTCATGTATGACAATTGAATCCTTTTTGGTTGGTAATGAGAGCCACCAAGAGAAGCCAGTAGGGGTTTTCCCTCCCTCTGCCACCTCACTACCCAGTTATAATATAGGCAAGTTCCAGAAAAAATTCTGACACATATACAACATTTATTAGCAAGCAGTCACAAAATAATTTTTAAAAAAATCTCAGAATTTGTCCTTCTAGGCATTCTGACCACAGCTTGTTTGAAAATATCATTAAAGCAAAACATGGCGGTATCTTAGAGGTACCATTCAGATGACTAAAATCCCCTGCATTCAAAGCTGGACACAGGCCCAATTAGAGATGTGAGCTAGGGTGCCATCCTGAAGGGTACAGGGAACACCAGCCTTTTATACCATCTAAAGCAAAGCGGAGGTGAAATATTTAGGCAATCCATACTAATATGACTGTCACTCATTTCGCCTATGGAAATCCATTCAGACCTTCATAGTGATTATAAGCAAGATCTCTAGTGTTAATCAGAGACAAAAATAACTGATATGATTTTTGTAGCTTCCATTATAGGGTGGGCTTTATTGTTTTAGCTGCACCAGAATCACTAGGATTTAGCTGGGAGGACTTGTTAAAACCCAGATTGCTGAGCCCCACCCCTAGATACTCAGGTTCAGTAGGTATGAGTGAGGCCTGAGAATTTGCATTTCCAGCAAGTGCCCAAGAGATGTTATTTCTGGTCTGAGGTATGATTGCAAACCTATCCAACTTCAGATTTTTTTTCTTGAGTTTTTTTTTGGTAAATTTAGAAAATGGTATATGTCCTCTATGTTTGGAATCTTAATTCATCAATTGTTAATACAGAGCTTGTCTAATATACATATTTAAGATTATAATTTTCCTTTTAAATATCCCTTTATTGGCACTGTGCATGTTTATATGTAGTATGTTTGTCAACATTCAGTTCTAAGAATTTTATAATTCCTAGTATAATTTTTATTTCATCAATGACTTCTTTAGAAGTATGATTTTTAGTTTCAAGTTGTATTTTTTTTTGCAGATTTTTTGTTGATTTCTAACTTTGTTTCTTTGCTGTCAGAGAATACTGTCTGTATCTTAGTATTAGATACAACTTCCTTTGTAATGTAGGGCATGGATAATTAACACAATTTCCATGAAGTCTGGAAATGGTATAAGTCCTCCAGATATCCTGCCCTCTCCTGAGGTCCTTTCCTTCTGCCGGCTCCCTGGGGTTCCTGGCCAGCGGTTCTCGAGCTTTCTTGTGCATCGCCATCATCTGGAGGGCTTGTTAAATGTGTGTTACTGGGTCCACCAGCAGGGTTTTGAACTGAGTAGGTCAAGAGTGGTTGAGGAGTTTTGCATTTCTATGTTTTCTAAGGCGGTGCTGAAGCTGCTGGTCTGGGGATCACAGTCACAGAAATCCTTGTCCAAACCATAATGCTTCCTCTGTTTCTCATTACTTTGTTGCCCAATACCCCTGTTTTGACTTGAAACCCATTTCTAATCTTTGCTATCCAACCCCCTCTACATGTTGGCTGGGGTTGTTTCATTCAATAAACCGAGCTTTGTTCTATAACCTGACTCCAGCTTCTGATTGTTCCATTTCCTTGTTCCAGACCTTGAGCTATGGGTCCACTGATCAATTGTATCATTGGTTAGTCATTTTCAACCCTCGTTTCACAATAGGAAGACTTGTGGAGGTTTTCAAACATACAAATTTATGCCCTCTTCTAGAGATTCTGGGCTATGGACCGGCTACGTGTGAACTTCAAATGCTTCCTGGTTGATTCCAAAGTGTAACAAAGATCAAGATCTATTGACCACATGGGTGGACAGTGAAGGCTTGCCCTTTCAGCTTTGTTGCCTTCTGTGCCATTGCTTCGCTTACTTTAGAACACCTTAGTGTGAGATGGTGGTGTGTCTCCAGGTGGCAGCCGTGGCACACCAGTGTAGGCTCAGGCTGGATATGGATAGGGATTAAGGACTGTGAACATACATATCAACACTGGGGCTTTGGGAATGGATGTACTGTTTGTAGGGTAAAGAATAGGGAAGGAAAAAAAGAAAGTCAAGGACTAAACTGTGGAAATCCAAACCTGGATTGCCGGAGACTGAAGTAATGCAGTGAAATCATTTGTGTAGGAGAACCAGTGACTTCAGGAAAATTATCAATTAATTCATCATTGTCTTTATAAAATCCACTCTCCTGTTCCTGTCAATAGTGATATCTTATTCTTATTTGTCCAGGTTTAGTTCAGCGCCACCTTTGATTCTTCATTTTTTCTGACTCCTCAGCCTCATTCAGTAGCTGAGAGCTGACACTTACTGTAAGGTTTCTCATTCATCTCTTCCCATTACTGCTTGTTCAGGCCTTTATTTGATTTGGCTTATCTGACTTACCATGAAGGTCTGCTAACTAGTTCTCTAGCTATTTGAATCCACCTTGCACATTATTGTCAGATTCATCTTCCTAAATGTCATTTTGATTTGCTATTTCTTGCTTTTAAAGTCTCAGTGGTTTTGGTACCGACAGCCAATCTTGGCGGTCCTTTTCTCCACTCTGAGCAAACTGTGACTTTTCTTATCTCTTGGCTTTGCCCATACCTTTTCCCACCACTTCGTTTAGTGGACTCTTTTTCCATCCTTCAAGACTCAGATGAAATCTTACTTTCCTGGGCCTCCTTTCGGTTTATAATTTGAAGACAGAAGTCACCTTATCTGATTAAATAGAACCAGGTACCTCTGCTCTTTCCCTAAGGTGAAGTCAGCCTGAGTAGATCTTGTGACATAGGCTGATGTTAAAAAACAAATATAAACAAAACCCCATTTCAAGTATTTTTTAGTGATTTGGACTTTAAAACAAAGAAAGAACTGAAATATATTCTTATATGCTCTATAAATACTCAACAATAGGCCTCACTGGCTGAAACATTTCCTCAGAAAAAAAAAACAAACCTTTTTTTTCTTTGAGAAATGCTCTTTCTGGCTACAATTTGAAAATAGCAATGAGGTTATAGGGAATCAAAAAGGATCTCTGTGATTGTAGCTGCTAGGATTTGGCTAGAATAAGGGAAAAGTTATCAAAAAGCGCTTGCTGCCAAGAATTAATTCTGGTATTAACTGGCATGTCGGCATTAAAGTGTCTTCAGAGACATTGATTAAAGTAACAAAGAGTCAGTAATTATTTCCTCCAAAGAGGTACATGCCCAGTCTTAGCAGTCTTATAGTGAATAAAATGTTCAACAGATTCTTTAGGTTTGTTTATATATTTAAATAGAATGTGAAACACTATTTATTAAATTTAGAAGAAAGTCTTTAAGTGACTAGGCCAAAAGCAAGTAAAAAGTTCAGTTGAAATTTAAGCCAGCCAAGGCTAATGCTCATCCCCCATTGATGGCCATAAATAAATGATCCAACCATGCCTGACATTAATTTTCCTTTCTGAAATAATCATAACAGATTTTTTTTCCCAGGGAAGATATCTATTGCAAACTTGCAGTGTGACCTTGAGTTAGTGCCACTTTGGGCATCAGTTTATCCATAAAACTGTAGTTGAATTCAATAATCTCTAAGGTGCATTTCTGCTCTAAGGCACCCAATAGTATATAAGAGCATGGGACTTCTCCACTATTCTATTTGATTGTCTGTATTTCCTTGCAGGTTCCCTAAATAGAGCCCTTCCTTCCTTCCTTCCTTCCTTCCTTCCTTCCTTCCTTCCTTCCTTCCTTCCTTCCTTCCTTCCTTCCTTCTTCTACCTCTCCTTCATTCTTTTCTTCCCTCTCTCTCCCTCCTTCCTTCCTTCCCTCCCTCCGTCCTTCTTTCCTCCCTTCCCTCTTTTTCCTCTTTCTCCCTTCCTTCCTTGTCTCTCCCCACCCCTCCTCTGTTCCTTCTGTCCTTCCTTTCTTTTTTCCCCTCTTTCACTTTCTCTCTTCCCCCACCCCCATCCCTATAAATGCATCAATAATCTTTGTGGAAGGCACTGGGCTAGGTGTTTTCCATATTATTTAATTTACTTCTCATAATTCTACTGTTCACCTTTATTTTTGACTGAAGAAACTGAGGCTTAGAGAAGTTTTGTAATTGGTCCCATATCACAGAACCAGTGAGCAGTGGAAAGGGATTCACATCCAAGTGAGTCCAACTCCAAGTCCATGCTTTTCCTATCGATGCTGTTGATTTTCATTGTCTCTCTCCATTCCCCACCCCCACTCCCCCTTATTTCTCTACCAAATCCCCTACAGTGATCTAACGCCTTTGTTTCCATTTTGTTTGGCTATGACAGCAATAGTCACAGGCTTTAAATCCTTGTCTGGATGTAATTATTCCTGCTCTTACATGGCATAAACTTCATGTTTACACATTCTAGAATTGTGCACCTTAGACTCTAAGTAACCCCTTTGATCTATAAAATTTTTGTAGTCTCTGTGAGTTGTTTTTCCTATTTGTTCTTGAGCTCTTGTTTTAAAATTGGATTTTAAGCAATTTTTGATAATTTCTTTCTAAAACTCACCTTTTCCTTGAAAATCCACTTGTATCTCTTTCTCATGTTCTTTGTAAGTGTCTGTTAGCCCTCTTTCCTTTGGCATCTGCATTCCCCACCCCGTTTTTGTCTCTTGGTATAAGCCTTTATCTTCACTTCTTAATCTTTTCTGTAACCTTCTTCCATGTGCCAGTGTTAGACTTTTACAGAGATACTTCTCTGCATCGGTCCAAGGAAGAAGAATCCACCCATCCTTCTACTTCTTACATTAAAATGGAAACAAACACCGCACTCAAAAACTTTGAACTATAGTATACACCCTCATATAAATGTACAAGCTATTTTAAATTCCCATGGGCATTATAACTCTTTGGACAATGCTCGCTTATTAATGAAGGTAGAGGTAGTTCATTACATCCTGTAGTAGATTTGAAGATGAAAATCACTTTGGGCTGGCATCTGGCTTTGATTAAAATGGTAAAATTTGCATATAAATAACTGAAAGTAAGACTTTAATGTGTTGTCCATGATCTTATACATTTTTCCACAACAGTACAACTTTAGCATCACTAGCATACAAATTAACCTTTCATAAGTAAGAGCAAATCATAAACTTATGCCAAGATAAAAAAGAACACTTTTTAAGAAATACAAATGCAGGGTCCTTTCACAAGACTGCAACTGTTATCAATTATTGTTTAATCTAATGATGAATGATTTCTGGAAAACTTATTAGCAGAGAGAAAGGTTGTCTCCCTCAAAGCATTTGTATGCTTTCTTTCATTGGCATTATATAACTCACTGTGTTTTCCTTTTGGTCTTGACCGCCAAGGAGCCTGGGGCCAAGCGCAGACCTCAGTCACAGTAACTGCATTATCCTTTGTGCTTAGGATATTTGCTTCTCCTTTTCTGGTTTTAATTTCTATTTTAACAGCATTTATGCTTGATTTTAACCAAAACTGTATCAAATTCCCGACTCTCCACCTCTCTCTTTTAAATAGGAAAGAAGTAATAATAAATAAATAATAATGGATATACTTCTTTGAATAAAATACAATCAATTTTGGGGTTTTTTTTCAGTCAAAACTTTGCTTCTAGATTCTACTTGTCTGACAGTAATTCAGAATTTGATTTAACTTGGTTTAACACACACATATGCACATTCATGTTATACAGCAAACCTGTACCTAAGTCTTTAATTTCTTCCTCTGTATTAGAAGGAAGTCATTTGGTTTTATCTGAAAGAAGGTAGTTTGATGTTTTCTGTTTGGCTTTTTTCATTAGCTGGAGCCTACAGCTTTCCACAGGCCCCTCTTCCTGCGAAGAGCTCAGCTCTTCCTTGCTTGTCTTCCTCGTGGCTGACATCTGGGGGTGGTGGGTGAGGGAGGGAGTGAGGATGAGTTCACTTTTAATGTTTCCCTATATCTGTCTTTTGGGACCAGCCAGGAGAAAATTCTCATAGCAACCTAGCCATTCATTTTTCTCAACAATTTGGTTCTTTAGGTAAAATATTATTCTATTTAGGCTAGTGAACCCAAAGTTCACAACCTGCTTAAGATCTCTAGATGTTTTGCCAGTGTTCTTAAAGAAAAGTTTATGTATACATACATATATACATATGCATAGGCACATACTATGTATATATACACATATATAGTTTTATTTTCTGAATATATTACACACATACACATATATTATACATACACGTACACATATATTATATATTGCACACAAATAGACATACAAGGTCTATCCAGAAAGTATCCAGCCATGTACTATGAAAAATAGAGACATTTATTGAAAAAGATACAAGAAACATTATACATACGACAATGACACCTCAGTCCCCTTCAAAGGAGGCACCTTGGGCCCTCATACAGGTCTCCCAGTCACCATCACCTGCCCCGTCATTTTCCTGAATCTCATCAACGGTCTGAAATCTCTTCCTTTTCAATGGTAATTTTAGTTTTTGGAAAAGCCAGAAGTCACAGGACACTAAATCTGCACTGTAGGGGGATTGAGTCACCTGGGTGATTTGATGTTTTGCAAAGAAACTGCATGAGACGTGATGCATGAGCAGGTGCATTGTCATGATGAAGCTGCCAATCACCAGTTGCCCATAGCTGCAGCCTTCTGATTCATCTGAATAGTTTCCACAGAGGAATGTTCATGCATAATATAAAATCTGATGCAGATTCCTTGCTCTTCTCTTTCATTTTGAGTGCGAGGGCCACACAGTACACATGCTCACTCAACAGTGTCTACCACCCCACTGACTTGTACAGACAAGTCCTCATTGTTTACACACGTGCATTCCAGTCCACTCTCCTTGGCTGCCAGGTTACATTGATGTCATGCAAATGGTTCTCATTGTATTAGCAATGGCTGGACTTTTTCTAGACAGATCATATATACATTCTCACATACATATTCCAAGCAATATTAGAATTATATAATCTTAAAAACTGTTCACGGTCCCACCATCTCCATAAATTATATATTTTAATATTTTCTATTTAAAAATATAAACTCTTTTTGTATATTTTAAATCTACTGAAACAAAATGGGACAGTGTATAAAGTAAATTTATGAAATGTCATTCTTGAAACCTTGGTTAAAAACTCAAAATCTTTTCATGATGAGCTGATGTTCATACTTGCAGAGCCTTACTTTTTTTCTGTCTCTCTCAGTTTTTAGCCATCTCTTCCCATCATTTTGGTTTGCTTTTCTCTTTTTTCCTCTCAACCTTAGGGATCTCTTGGATTCTTCTTCCAGATTTATCTCCAGTCTTCTACTTTCCTTCATCTACTCACTTTGAGGACCGATTCAGCCTTGTAAAATCTTATGGAGAAATACCATGCGTTTTCCCTCTTGTTATCAGACGTATCATTTACATGTGTTACATGTTGGCTTAATATATGTGCCCCCTTCCCCTTTTCATACCAAATGCCAGAGAGTCAAAACGGTTTTATGGGCAACCTCGCCTTACTTACATTTTGGAACATCTTTCCTAGCCAACCTATCATCAGTGTATAACAATAGTATTGGGTAATTCCCATAAAATGTCACAACATTGAATTAGGCAAACTTGTCAGCAAGTCTTGTCCAAGGAAAGCGGCTGCTGCCTGAGGCTGAACATCCTGGACTTTAGTCAAAGAGGTACTTGTACTTTATCTCAGGATCAAATGTCTCAAGATCACGTGTTTTGAGAGCTCAAAGAACCCCTGCATTTTCTTTTTTCCTGAGAGACGACCCGTCCCTTCTCCCCGCAACTGCAGCAGCGACTCCTGAGTGGGTTCCAGGACCTCTCCCAGGCCCGCACGCCAGTGTCGAATCCTTTCATTTGTCTTGGGTAATTTTAATTACTTGGAAGGGTTTGTCTTAAGAGACAGAGTTTCTGCTTCTCCAGGAGAAGGCTGAGCAGAAGGCCGAATTTCCTGACACAATAAACCCAACACTCAGGGCTCAGTGCCCCAGCTCCGAGCTTCGCCTGGGCGTTCCCCGCGTCCACCTGCGCTTCTCGTTCCCCCTCCCACCCCAGCTCCGTGGGGCATGCGGTAGGAATCGCAAGCGGTGGTCCGGGCTTGGAAACCTTACCCCCTATGCAAGTGGGAGTTGGCTTGCACCTCCACTTCTGAAACGGGAATCAAAACGACCGTAGGTACAGTTCCGGCTCTGCCAGAAACTGCCCGTGTGACCTTGGGGAAATGATTCAATGTCTGAGGTTCTCTCTCTTCATCTATAAAACGGAAAGAAAAAAACAAAAACAAAAAACTACCTCCCAGGGTGCGGAAAAAACAGAATGCGGTAAGGTGTACGGACGAGCTTTAAACACAACGTACTCTTTTACTAGAGCATGCGGGCAGAAACAGCCATAGTTTGCCACTTTGTCATTGGCCGCGGAAGCTCCATGTAGAGTTAGGAGAACCTTCTCGTAAGGACAGGAAAATGGAGGCGGTTCTGGTGCACCCTGGTCTTTGCTAAAGTGGCTCCTTAACTGAGGCCCCCCCCGCCCCCCAGTCCTTCTCGACTTCTCTGTGTCATTTTTTTAAGGACGTTTTCCCCCGTCTTTGGGCTCCTGTGCCCTCAAGACCTCCTGCTGCTTTCCAGAATCACTGGGCCTTCACAGGAGCTGTATTAGCAGCTTAACTGGAGCCCGCGAAACTGCCCTTCTTTGCCACTGTTTCCATTCCTTCCCATCCCGCTGCATTTTAAACATTTGGGCAGATGGTGTGTTAGGTGCTGGCAAGAAAAGGAAGAAAAACGACGCGCAGTAAATTTCTGAGTCAGAGCTCACAAGCTATGAGAAACATACACAAGTTACCCCAACCAGAAATGTGGTCAAGGCTCTAATCTGGTAAAGACAAATATTTGACAGGACAGAGGAGAGGAGATTAATTCTAAGTGATTAGCTCTGAGGAGGCTTACGGGATTTGAATAGTAAGTACTTGCAGCTAGGACTTGGATGGGTCCAAAAATGGGAACAGGTTGGTTTAATTCCCATACCCACCCCATGGAATTATAAACCTGAGAAGGGGGAGATGCAAGATAGGGTTGGTGAAGGCAGCAGACGAGTCTAGAATGTGGAATGGTGGATAACAGGCCAAGTTGTAGGTGGGGCATATTTCTCAATCTGTTTTTTTTCACCCTGTGTGAATGAATTTATTAGTTTCATTTCCTGAATTTACATTGACGTTTGGAAACTAAGTCACCTTCATTACATACAATTCTCATACTTCTTGTGAGACCCAATTATGACAGGATTTGGTCCATGGAATCTTTCAAAGTCTGCATCAAGGGTGGAAACAAACCCATCGTTTCGTGGGTTTAAGTAACTGCACTTTTGGTAAGCGTTCCTCATTAACAGCTGAGAGTAACCGGTAATCATGGAGTTTAGCGATGTCTCATGAAATAAACAAATGCAGAGAATGTGGCTTGTAATATCACAAGTGGGACTCATTCTCTGACCAAATGCTGAGGAAAAGCACCCCAAGGACTATGCCAAAGCAAACACAGAAAGTTGCAGTTGGATATTAGTGCCTGTGAATCACAAAGTTTATGACTACATTTTTAAATTGGTAAAGGAAATCAGTCCAGGAAAGTGCTGGATATTGAAAAGTGTCTGAGTATTGAGTACTATTATGGAAAGGAAGAGTTTCTATAGATTTAGAATTTAATTCCCTCTTCTCAGTGCAACAATACCACTGCAGGCTACATATTCACCAATTATGAATGTAAAATTAGGACTAAAGACAGGAGGAACAGTTTATTGGACATGTAATCTTATCTCATAGAACATGAAGAACATGGTGTGAAATAATGATTTTTTTTCCAGGAAGTAAGCAAATTCTCTTCTCTTATATACCAAGCCCAGGGGAAAATTGGGTTGGGTTTTGAAGCCAGGAAGGGCTCTCAGTAAAAACCCTTCCCCTTCCAGCAGGGCTGATGTTTTGAGATGCCCAGAGTAGTTGACAAACATTTCCTTTATTTCCCAGATTTCTCAATTGGTTGTATATTCAGGAAAATGTAATTCCAATTTTCAGAGTTGGGTGTGTTTTGGCAGGGGGTAGTTAGAGGCAAAGAGGAAGGCTAATGCTTGCCGCTATGGCCTTGGCCTAGACCAGCCTCGGTGTTGACATCAGGTGTCCCATTCTGAAAGCTCATGGAGACTCTGTCAGCAAGCCAAAGTGAGTCATGCAACAGGCGGCCACCACAGCTAAGTCTGCTTTCACTGTAGCATCCCTCTTTTTTTTTTTTTTTTTTTTTTTTTGCCTGTTGTTACTTGTATTGAATAGTCAGAGTTAAGTATTCCAGATGGAGTAGAACATGTAATTGTACTCCACATCATCAGCTAAACTCTAAACTTTTTTCTCACTGGTAGTAGTTTCCCCATCAGGTTAAGAGATTGACTGATAAAAGTAAAGGGTAACGAACAGGGCTTTGGAAGGAGGCCTGAAGAGCGTGGGGCCTGTTCTGTGTTACCCACCTTTGCCTTTTGGCCCATTAATGTCACATCCATTTGAGGTTGGGCTGCCCTGCACCTTGCCGAGAAGGAGGTGTGTAAGCTTTCTTTATTCACGGTATCTTGTTGTATTGACTACTTTTGTTGTTTTCCTGAGTAAAAATGGCTGGGATCTTATAGGAGACGGTTCAAGATTTTACTTTTTGATTTGTTTTAGAGTAAACCTTATGTTCTTTGATTTTCATTTGGTAATGGAACAATCTTCAGTTTGGCACTGTTCAGTGGAACTTTCTATGATAATGGAAATGTTCTTTTACTCTGTCTAATATGCCATGTGTGGCATTTGAGCATGTAAAGTATGGATAATGTAGCAGAGGAATTAAAATTAAAATTTTATGTAATTTAAAATCATTTAAATGTAAAAAGGCATGCCATGCTGTAAGTTACCATAATGTACAGCACGAATTGCAAAGGAAATTCTTACAGGAATTGTCTCCTGTGGTTGTGGAGGCTGAGAAGTCTCATGATCCGCTGCCTGCAGGCTGGAGAACGACAGAGGCCGATGTGTTATTCATTCCGGGTCCAAAGGCCCGAGGGCTGGGACCCTGCCTGCTGGTGTAGGCCTGTCTGAGTCTGAATGCCTGAGAAGCAGGGCAGCTGATGTCTGAGGGCAGGAGAAGACGGATGTCCCAGCTTAAGCAGAGAGTGCGAGCTCGCCCTTTTCCCATCGTTTTTCTTTATTCAGGCTTCCAGTGAATCGAGTGGCACTCACCTGTAATGATGAGAGTGGCCTTCTTTACTTGGTCTATTAATTCAAATGAAACTCTCTTCTAGAAAAAATCTCCAGATATTCAGAAATGTTTTACTAGCTGTCTGGACATTCCTTATTCCAGTCAAATTGACACAAAATTAGCCATTTCAACAAGTAAAGGCAAGTCTCTTTTCCTAAATTAACTTGATGATAAACAATATATATAATAAAAATCCTTACTACTTGTAACTGAAATCCTGGGACCAGCAGTATCAGCATCATCTATGAGCTTCTTACATGTGTGGACCCTTGGGCCCCGTCCTAGATCTACTGATGCAGAATCTGTGTTTTAACAAGATCCCCAGCTTATGTCCTCATTGGAGCCTGAGACTTGCCGACATAAACCATACAGTCTTAGTTCACAGGTGGAGGTGGGGGCAGCAGTGAGGCGTTATCCAGATCACCTGTGGACTTCTGAGCACTCTCCCTATATGCTTCCAGCCTCAGTTCTGGGATTCAGGGTCTCCAAACCTGTCATAACAGGTTTGACCTATTCAAACCTGACCTTTCCGGGGGAAGTACTAGAAACTCTCTATCCATGTTTTTGATTTTTTTAAGATGCTGCACCTACTCATAATTTTCTGATTTTTTTTCTTGCTCTCTTAAAGTGGGAGCTTTCTTAAAGTGAACAGTCATTACTCCTGACTAAGCATGTAGTTGTGCTATGTGATACCTTATGTCATTGATAAAATAGCTCTCCAGTGTACAAATCAATATCTGCATTGGTTTTCTGTTTATTATCAATAACTTATAGCTTACTAACAGCATTAAACACAATGAGTGTTAAGTGCTATACGTACGTGTTTGTGACTACCACATACCAAGCGCTGCTCTGTCATTGTTTTGGGAAGTAAAAATTGCAGCCTGCAGTAGAGACTGGAGGTGGTAAATTTAACATTTACTTGATTTTAAATTAAATCTGTATCGTCCGTAGTCGCTGGTATAGAAAAGTCAGACAACGGCTATTATGCATCCCTCAAGGTCTTTCAGTCCACAACCCATGGTCACATATTCCTTAGGTTCTAAAACAATTCTGAACTGCTCAGCTTTCCTGACACTGTGGTGGGTGTCATGTCAAGCAACTTAGAGCAAAACTGTCCTGACTCACCCATGCCTCGGGCTTGGTGCTGCCTGTTGACTGATCTTGAGTCTTAGGGTATTTTTTTTTTTTTGTAATTACATTAAAACTTTTTTCTCTATTTTTATTATGGACACTATTACAGAGGTTCCCATTTCCCCCCCTGTGCCCACCTCCACCCAGCTCCTGTCCCTTCCCTCTGGCTGTCACCACTCTGGTGTGTGTGTCCGTAGGTTATGCAAATGAGGCTAAACCCAGAGTCGTTGGGGGAGGCGAGTATGCAAGGGCATTGATACAGGGAGGCACGGGGCATTGGTGGAGGTCATTACTATAATAAACATGCCAGTTGTTGTATTATAATGTGTGTTTTCCAGCCTTAAAATGTAGTTGATAACAATTGTATTTACCTCATAGAATTATCATCAATATCAAATGATCCACGGCATGTGTACTACTTTTAACAGTGCCTGGAACATTCAATAAATATTAGTTATTCTATTGAGGACATGCTTGCTCATTTCTTTAGGAAATGAATTGAGGTATATATTTGGTAAAGACATTAGATATCATTGGCAAATTACTTATTACCCCACACCTTTTTAAAAACTTTGGGAATTTTCACTTTTGACAATCACTGTTACTCTGAGGGGTGAAAAATAACTCATGGTTACCATTTATACTTCTTTGATTACTTCCATTTCTTTGTATATTATTCCCGTAGATTTTTGACCATATACACTTCTTTAGTGATTGGCCTATTCATTTTCCTTGCTTATTTAAAAGAAAATAAGTGTTTACTTTGAAATAATTTTAGGTTTACAGAAATTTTGCAGAGATAGTACAGAAAGTCCCTGTAGATCCCATGTAACATTTTGTATTACCATGGGATATTTGTCGTAACTAAGAAACCCATATGAGGATATTACTTTTAAGTAAAGTTCAGACTTTAGTTAGATTCACTAGTTTTCCCAGTAATGTCCTTTTCCTGTTCTAGGATCTAGTCCAAGTTACCACATTGCATTTAATCATCCTGTTTCCTTAGTCTTTGGGTCATGTGACAATTTTTTGTCTTTGTTTTTCATAGCCTTGACAAGTCTGAGGAGTACTGGTCAGATATTTTGTGGAATATCTCTCACTTTGGGTTTGTCTGATTTTTTTTTTTCATGATTCACATGGGAAGAAGGGTATTTGGGACAAATGCCATAGAGGTGAAGTGCTTTTCTCACCAACCTTGTCAGGTGGCACATGCTGTCAACCTGACATAGCACCAGTGATGTTTGCCTTGGTCAGTTTGTTCTGGAGATGTTTACCAGGTTTCTCTACTGTAAAGTCATTATTTCTCACTTTTCTTTATTCTTTGGAAGCAAATCACTAAGTTCAACCCACAGTCAAGATGAGGGGTAAGGGTTAAACGCCACCTCTGGAAAGGGAGGTATATTAGTTTGTTAGGCTAACGTAGCAACATATCAGACACTGGGTGGTTTAACTACAGGAATTTATTTCTTAAAGATATGGAGGCCAAAGTCTGAGATCAAGGTGTCAGCAGATTTGGTTTTATCCCGAGGCTTCTCTCATTGGTTTACAGAGGGCAGCCTTCAGGCTGTGTGTTCATGTGGTCGTCTTTCTGTGTAGAGCATGTGTTTGGCATTAGGGATCTGAGCAAGCTTTACATTCAGGGAGGCGGGAGGGAGTGGAAGTGGACCAGAGTGGTTTCTGAACATGTCACTCTTCTCTCTGCCAGAAAGCGTCTCATAGAGGCCATATCAATACAGAAACTGGGGAGACAGGGAACCTTAGATTTTTCAAGTTATACAGTGTTCAGTGAACACAGCATAGCGGTTAAACCTGTAAGCTCTGGAATTAGGGTAATTGGGTTCGTTTCCTACATTTACGAGCCCTATAAGCTCTGGCAAGTTATTGAACCTCACAAAGCCCTAGCTCTTTTATCATGTAAATGGCGGGTAATAATCACATGTACCTCAGCAATTCGTGGAGAGGATTACAAAAGCTAACACACTACAAGTGCTTAACACAGTGCCTGGAACATAATAAATGCTCAGTATATGTTAGTGGTTTTAAAAAATCATTACTATTATTACTGCTATAATATTGGTGCTCTATACTGTCATCTTGGCCGCTGCACCTGGGTCATCTAGGTCTCTGTCCCAAAATTAGGGCTTTTCCCCAGCAGAACTCAAGGTTCTGGGCCTTTGAATTTTTCTTGGATTAGGAAGTGACATTTTGAGGCCAATACTTTTGGCATTTAATGGACTGATCTCGGTATATAGCTCTGAGTTCTCACATTTCCTGGATAGAAGTGGGTTATGAGCGTGTGGATTTTGCCAAAGTCATAAAGCTGCAAAGGACAGTCAGATCTCTGTAGGTCTGGTCAGAAGTTGTTTTGGATATTTTGCTGAGTAAGAATGTTTGGTTGTTGAAGGGCAGTTGGTCTGTGATGAATAGGGTTAACTGCTATTGCAAACAAATGTAGCCCAGGCGAAGAAGGTTTTTGAGGCTGTCATACTTATGGCTTGTCAGGTCTGTGCCCCTCACTCACCAGTGGCAGTCAAGGAAGAACTGGTTCAAGGAACTTAGGAAGAATAAAGTACATTTTTCAATATTTTAGATTAATAGATCTCAGCTTTGATGTATTTTTAGGAAGGGAAAAAGTAGCTCCCAGCCCTCTGTTTGGGTAATGCGCATTATGATTCCTAGTAATTACACAAAGACAAAATTTTAAACAGCAGCAGGCTTTCAAAGGAACTTGGAGGTAAATTGTAGCCTGTAATGATTATAAGCTAAAATTGTTATGGTCACGTAATGACACGGTACTGGGGCTCTAGGGCCTATGTTTTCCTAGAAGGACAATTGAAGATAGATACTTGTCCCTCAGACATAGAGTTCATGCCAGAGAAAACACTGCCAGGCCATGCATAGCCCCCTTATGCTAACTTTTCAGGTGAAATACAGTTTCCCAAATGGGCTCTGTGTTTGCAGTACTCCAGCCCTCTGGTCCCTCTTCTGTATGGACAATTTCACCCTAGAAAGTGTGCTCAGTGTGCGGGGAGACTGGAGAAATCTTCTGGGGGACAAAAATTTAAGGGCTCTGAGGAGAGCTGCCCCCCTGCCCATATGGTATTGTTAAAGAGCAACTTCATGTTAGTTTTTAGATGTTCTTTCTTTTTAAGGTTTTATTTATTTTTTTAGAGGGAAGGGAAGGGAAGTAGAAAGAGAGGGGGAGAAACATCGATTGGTTGCCTCTTCTACGCGCCCAGACTGGGGACCGAACCTACAACCCAGGCATGTGCCCTGACCAGGAATTGACGTAGCGACATTTTGCTTTGCAGAACAATGCCCAACTAACTGAGCCACACCGGTCAGGGCTGTGCCAATTTTTAAAGACAATGACAGGCCTCTATAGGCTGCGAGAAATTTGCCCAACTACCCAAATTTGTCTACCTCTCCCCGCAACCTGCTTTAATTCAATATTATACTTTGAGTGCAGAATGAGCCATCTCCTTTTTATTGTCTCTTCCTCTCCCTCTGTCTTTTTAAAAATTTAATTTTAGATTTAGAGAAGAGCTTCAAATATTGTATAGAGAGTTACCAGTTTCCTGTAATGTTTAACACTGGACCTAAACAAGGTGTGCTTTGATTTGGTTGGAAATATATAAAAATGTCTGTGTGTGTGTGCGCGCGCGCGCGCGCATAAAAGGATGCAAACCTCTCCTTAAAGAGAATAGTAATTACGTTTAAGCCAAAAACATAGTTTTGAAGTTGTTTTGGACATGTTGCTGAGTAAGAATGTTTGGTTATTAAAGGGCAGTTGGTCTGTGATGAATAGGGTTAACTGCTATTGCAAACAAATGTGGCCCAGGCGAAGAAGGTTTTTGAAGCTGTCATACTTATGGCTTTTCAGAAAGTGTAACTAAATGTTAGATTAAAAATAGGTATATTTTGACACTTGTTTTTCTTCTTAAGGCAACAATAGGTGTATTCAGCAGACATTAGCCAATTTTCTTCATTCTAGGCACTGTTACATCTAGCTCATTTGTAACATCTTTGGAAAGCTCAAATGAATTATACTTATAATCTATGCTCAGTATTCAAGGTAGGTATGGTCTATAAAGTTTCTGGGGACAGTGAATTAGCAAATACCACACCACTGCTTTAGGCAAAATACAGCGTTAAGTTCCTTTGAGCTTCAGGTCATGTTTTTGTCAACCGATCAATGTGTCATCTTGTTTTATGTGTGTTTCTGTTTAAAGACACCTTATTAATACATAGCTGATTCATTAACATTTAACTCACAGCCAACAGCACTCTAACTCATGCCTGAAGAAAGCTTACCTGACATGTATTTTCTCTGTAAGGCACATTGCAGCCTTCTTGCTCTTTGGAACATTATGCAGCACTGCCGTATTGTGATAGCAGACTGTTTTAAACAGCAAATCACCAGTAAAAAGAAAAAAACAGGTGAGGAATGTGGTGTTAAATGGATTGTAAAAAGGACACTTCTTTACAGTATGAGAGGCGAAACATGGTAGAGTGTAGCGCCTCAAAAATCCCTGCTCTGACCATGATAATGAATGACCACAAAAGATCTGTGAGTACTGATTTTGAGGTTACAAATAAATTTTAGCAGGTAGAAAACTCACAAATATGAAATCTATGAATAATATGAATCAACTGCAATCATCCACACTGTGTGAAGAGTTACTTTTATTTCACAAATTAAAAAAACAAAACCCTGAGGTTTGAGGATGCTGAGTCACTTCCCTCAGGCTAGCCAGTTCCAACAGAATTGGTCCTGTCTTTGCATTGTGCATCTCACTGCATCTGAGAGAGCTCAGCTAACTCTTGACCACTTCCGGGTCAGTCAGGTGCTGTCCTCTCACCTACAAAAATTTATAAGAAGTGAGACATCTCCACTTAGGTGTTTGTCCCTGGACTGGCTCCAAACAGGATTTAAAGTCTATTTAATGAAATATATCTCTATCTGAAACATACTCTATTTCAAATAGTCTCAGTGTGTGGATCTTCCTTACAGGAGTTGCAAGTCAGTATTCTAGAATATTGGTTACTGTGTTATATTTATTAAAATGACCTTTTTTCTAGACTTTTCCTCAAAAAATTATTTTCTTCATTATAAAAGTAATCTATGCTATCTGTGTAAATTTTGAAAACATAGAAAAGCCCATAATATAAAATTTGAGTCATTTGTGTTTCTTATACCAAGAAATACTCTTTTTCAACAGTAGATATGACTTCTTTCCAGTTTTTCCCCCTCTTCTTTTTCTATGTGTATATGTGTAGGAGATTTAAAAAATGTCATCGAAATGTTTAGATTGCTTTCAGTTTTTAGCTATTTTAAATGCATTTTAATTGAGCATTGTTTAATGAGTATTAGCACATATTCCCAATTATTATGTGGAAATAGAATTGTTGCATCAAAGTGTGTGAACAACGTAAGGACTTTTTGACAATTGCTGCTAAATTGCTTTCAGGAAAGTCATATCAGTGTACTTTTCCCAAGAGCAATGTCCAACATGCCTGTCTTTCTTCCTTCTTGTGAATAGGATATTATCTAGAGGCATTACCTTCCTTAACTTGCCTTATGTTAGGTATGTAAATGCCTTTGTGATTATATGAGATTATATGTTGTCTAAAAAGTAACACAACTTTTTAGAATGCTTTCTAACTGAAATACACTCTTCAGATTCCATTTCCCGCAGTAGTAGGCTCTCTGTGCCACGCGGTTATAGGTACCGCAGTGAGAGGGTAAGGGCAGGGAGGTGGGCGTCCCAGGCACAGTGCTAGCGGGGACGCAAAGGGAAGATGAGTCATGAAGGAGGCAGGGACAGAGGAGCCAGAAAGATGCCGAGACAGCCTGGGGAGCAGGATGTCGCTGTAACCAGGAAGAGGCCGTTGTAATAAAGCTGTAAAGTTTCCATTGCACAACAGTATAAATGCCTCAGAAAGCATTCAAAAGTCAAGCAAGACAAGAGCTAAAGACTGTCCACTTAATTGAGCGAAAAGGGAGGACAGAAATCTGGATCACCGCAGACCGAGGCACATGCGTCAGAGTCCTGGTTTTTGCAGTGCCTGTTTCTGTTTAGTTCCTGCTGGATTTTTTTTGGAGGGTGTGTGTGGGGAGTGAATGTACAAACATGGATTATTCTGGAAACAGCTGGCACAGACTGCTTCAGGCCACCTGCTCTGGGGAAAGCAGCAATTCCATAAATGCAAAAAAGCAAATAATTGCAGATACTATCTGTCTGCTTTGGAATTGCCATAAAAGGTCAATTCCAATTTTATTCTAAAAATGGGCAAAAGTTTTCAACTGACCCATCGTTGATGAAACATTTAAAAGATGAATTTTCATCCATTCAGTAGCAACATAAACTCTTAGCAGGAGGCAATCAGTTATTCCAGTAATGAGTTGGTGGTGTTTAATTTTAGTACCATCTTGACATGCAGCACTAATTGAAATGGCACTTTTTGCTTCAGTGAGTGGCCCAAATTCACACATGGGGTGGGACACTGGCTTCACAGGCCCATGTAGAAACAGCCACAGAGCCTCGTGTTTTGGCAGTTATGAAGCAGACATTGCTGAGGTTTAGAGCACGGCACTGGATCCTGGTGACCATCCAGACGCTTCCTGGGGGCAGGGACGCTTTTCGGTGAAAGGAGGGCTTATACTTTGAAGTGTCTCTTGGGACCAACCTGGGAAGACCCAGCATGTCTGAGACGGCTTGGGGATTCCTTCCCATTCTGAGTTTTTTCAGACTTCGCCTAAGAAGAAAACGTGAAATAATGGAACAATAATGATAACAGAGCTGCTATTATAGCTAATAATCACTGAGCAGTTACCTTGTTGTAGGCTACGTGCAAGGCACTTGACCAGTGTTATGTAACACAGTTCTCACCACGGCCTCTAGGAAACACGAACCATTAGATTTTACAAATGAGCCAAGTGAGGTGCAGAATTGTTCAATAACTTGCCTGAAGTCACTCAGCTGGTGAGAGCTGGAGTTGAACATCATGCCTTGTCTCCCTCCCTCTAGCACCCTTCTCTTGCCCACTGCTCCTTCCCTGTCTGGCACATAGTAGGGGCTCACCCGATGTTTGTTTTCATCTCTTCTGGGTACTGTGGGCTGGGACAGTAGCCTTGTTATTATCTGATAGGATGGCCACAGACCAAGAACACCACCCAGATACTGGCCGGTCAGGGCTGGAATGACAAACACGAGGAGGCCAAAGGTTGCAGGGCTCTGGGGGCCCTCTCAGGGATTCAGGAACATTATATAACTTTCTGAGTTATTTTGTGTCATTTTGTGCTATTTCTTGCTCACATCCTTAGCAATGGTTCATGATTTCTACTAATTCTTTAAAAAATTTTTAAACTAGTGTTTTCTTTACCAGTTGAAGACAGATCGCCTTTATATTTATAAGGCTTACAGGCTTAAAGACTTTTGGATATAGTCTGGTAACCAAAGGAAAAAAAATGAACTCTGCACTCAGAGTGGCTGGGTGTGAGTTGAGTCTCCAGTATTTACTGGTTTTAGACCTTGGAAAAATCACCTGAGACCTTAGTGCCTGAGTTCTTTATCTGTGAAGTAGAGCTCACAATAATACCTACCTCATGGAATTATTGTGAGGGTTAAATGAGTCTTAATAATAATAATACCTGTAAAGCAATAAGCACTATGTGTTAGCTATTATCGTTTTTATTATTGTGTTGTTAAATGTTATAAAAATGATATATGCTTGGGGGGTCTGGGAAGACTCTGTACCAAGACAAAAATTATTTATTAAAGATACTAATTGATGGATTTCTCTGTGTTCAAGCTTTATGTGAAAACAATGGAAAGTCCACAGTGAGATACTAATCTCACTTCACACCCATTTAAATAGCTCTGATTAAAAACAAAAAACCAAATGGACAGCAACAAGTGTTGACAATGATGTGAAGAAATTGTAACCTCTTACATTGCTGGTGGGAATGTAAAATGCTTAAAAAGTGGTGAAAAATAGTTGGGCAGTTTCTCAAAAAGTTAAACAGAGAATTGCCATATACCCCAGCAATCCCACTCCCAGTTTATATCCAAAAGAACTGAAAACAGCATCTGTCCTACAGTATGGATGAACTTTGAAAACATTAAGCTAAGTGACATAAACCAGACACAAATGTCTTATATTGTAGGACTCCATTAATATAAAATATGTAGCATAAGTAAATGCATAGAGACAGAAAGCAGATTTGGTGGTTTGCCAAGGACTCAGGGGAGGAGAGAATGGGGAGTAACTACTTAATGGGTACAGGGTTTTATTTTGGGGTAAGAATTTTTGGGAAGTAGATGGATTTGGAGGTTGCACAAATTATGAATTTATTAAATGATATTTTATAAAGGTTAATTTTATGTTACATGAATTTCATAAAGTTTGTTTCATTTATGTGAGTGATGGAATTGATAGGAAATGGTATTTTTTACCTGTATGGATGATATACAGGTGTTACTATAGAATAATTTGTTCAGCTGCAAGTTTTTTTAAATGCACTTTTCTTTGTTTATGAGAGTTTACAATTAAAAGTAAAAAATGAACGTGGTTAGTAAAAGCCATGAGATTTAGCAGAGTGCTTACCTGAAAGGCAGGGTAGGTTTTGTATTTAACACAGATACACAGACATGTAGAGAGGTGGAAAGAAGTCAGATGCATTTTTTCTGGGTCAGGTGGAAGTTCTCCCCATAGAAAAGGGCAGCCGGGGCACAGAAACTCCGGTCCCATTGCCCAGTCACACTGAATTAAAGTCAGAGCAAATCCCTACCAACCTGCGCACATGGACACACGCATTCCTAGTCACTCCTTCCAAGCTGATGTGCCATCTAAAACCATAGCACCATGAGTGGTGATGTAGATTCATGGGCACTTTCATGATGACTGGTTATGAAGTTGGCCTGTTAGTGAGGGCGAGCCAGAACAGCTGGCAGTTATACTCTTCTTAGCACTAAATTAAGCGAACTTGGATTAAATACCAAAAGCCAAACTTTTATGAAGTATTGAAAAGATTTTGTATATTAACCCAGTAAGCTATGTATGTTTTTAACTTTAGACCCTGAGCTCTTCCTTTAAAAAATAATTTAAAAATAAAACTTTTCACCTGGGTATTCATCTACTGCAGAGTAAGTCTCCAGCTCTTTTTACTCTGTGTGTTCTCTGCCTCTTCAGAGAAGTAAACCTGTAGTTTACCTGTAGTAAACTCTGAGTTCTGACATTAATAAAGGGAGAGTTTAATTGGCAAAACAGTCACACACTTGAACTATGTTCTACACTTGATCTTAGTCAAAAGGCCGAGAAGCAATTGAACTATGTTCTGTTAATGCATTTATATTAAGGTGATAACTGAGAACTTCCACATTTTTGTTAACCTCAGTGCCATTGAAACTATCCAAGAACTATCCAATGTGATTTTACTTTCAGAAAATTTTTTGTTCTATCTCTTTAAAGGCTAGTCAACAATAGAATTTAATACCTTAGAAATTCTCCCTAGACTAGAGCCAAAAGCAGTTCCAAAGGTTTTGGCTCTTTGGTTTCCCTTTTTAGTTTTTAACTTTATGTAAATTTCCAGACAAGCATATATCAACTGAATTCTCTTCTAGCCTATATAGAAGACCTGTTGTGGGCTTACATGGGGTAGGAATCTCATTATTGCCAAAATAGGCCCTGTGTGTTGTTTCTAGATTAATATGACAATGACTGACCCAATCTTTTTTAAAAATATGTTTATTGATTTTAGAGAGAGGGGAAAGGGAGATAGAGAGAAACATAGATGTGAGAGAAAAACATCCATTAGTTGCCTGCCATACACACCCCAACCGGGGATTAAACCCTACAAGCTATATGCTATGACTGCAATTGAACGCCCTACCTTCTGGCATACGGGATGGTGCTCCAACCAATGGAGCCACACCTGCCAGGGCCTGACTGGTCTTAAAATGTGTATGTGTGTTGGTTGAACAATTGAGGGAAACTAGGCATAGAGGACCTTGGTGGTGAGGAGGAGGGTCATTGTGTCACTTTGCAATACAGTTTTGAAGCAACAAAACCCAGCCATGTGCATTTGAGATTACAGTTGACTGTGGTCAGTCAGCACACTGAGGCTCTTGCTTGCCAAAGGCTAAGGGTAAAGGAAGATCAATTTGAGTCAGCAAATTACCTCATTTATCTGAATGCTCGCTTTGGGGCAGGTTATGGCATTAATTTATAAGTGGGGGCACACGGCATGTTGAAGCTGGAAAAATCCATTCTGCAGAGCAAAATGCTGTATGTTTTGTTAATCCATGTACTGGCTAAACTTTTCTCTATGAGGCCATTTGTCAAATTTCCCTACATGTGAAGACATTTACATTGGTAAAAATTATTTCTCTTTTATTTATCACTGTTATTACTATTTGTTAAGTGTTGGTTACTAAACCCTGAATGTTTTAAATTCTAAATAGAGATAAATTTTAAGTTTTAGATGATTACTTTTTATTCATATTCATATTTTAACAAATATGAATAGGCATTTTAGATAAATGGTAAATATTTACATTTTCTTCAAAAAGTAGTAAAATATATATGAATATAAAAATTTGAATGGCACTGATTTTTAATAAAAATGCTAATTAGCTTTAAATGGACTGACCTTTTATTATTAACTGTCTATATGTACTATTAAGTGAAACAAATATTTTTGGTTAGATTTTGGCTAAATATAAGTATGTCTATCAAGGATAGGACCTTGTTCCCAAAGTTTTTCACCTGTGCTGTAGAAGACTGCTAGCTTGTTGTAATTCCTGGGTATGTTTAGTATGAGTGGCTTTGCTATGACTTTTATAGAAACCATTCACTCATTCATTCATTCATTCATTCAGATAGTTATTAATTGTTAATTTGTACATATGGCCAACATTTATTGAGTACTCTGTGTTAGGCAAATGTTTGATTCTCTAGAGACACATTGCTGAACAAGACAGACAAGGTCTCCGCTCTTGGGTGCTTATATTAGATGGGGGGGATGGACAGAAGACAACCAAACACACAAATGGACAAGATAGTTCAGATAATGAAAAGTGCTGTGAAGAAAATACAGCTACAAAAAGAGGGATCAACTAGTTGTGGAGGGAGAGTGCTACTTAGAAGAGTGACCTGGGGAAGCTCCTCTGAGGTGACACGTAAGCTGAGTCATAGACGACAAGAAGAGCAAACCATGTTTAACCTGGGAGCAGCATGTTCTGGGCAGAGAGAACAGCAAAGTGCCGCAGCCCCGACAGGAACAAGCCCAGTTTACTTGAGGAACAGAAAGGAGGTTGGTGTGGTTGGAGAAAAGTGATCCCGTAAAGGAGTGGTAGGAGGTGAAGGGGAAAAGGAAGGTGTGGCCTTATCACTTAAGCCCTGGAAGGCTCTGCTTTACTTTATTTAGGACACATTGATATTGTGCTTTGTCAACGTAGCATCAACATAAACAGTTGTAGTGAAAAATCTGCTCCATTGATAGTTTCCTCAATTCAATTGGAAATAATCAGATTTATTTTGTCTTATTGAATTGATTAAAAAAAAAAAAAGACTAATTTATGCTACAGGTAGGCAGAGCCTTTGGGTTTGTCATATGCTGAAGAGCCTAAGAAAAAAGTAAAGAATGCAAGTATTTAAAAAACCTGATGTATCACCATGAGGAAACTATAAGGCTAGAAGGTGACTTCTTGAGCTCCACTAACTTTAGGTGTGCCCTTTAGCCAAGTCTATGTGGGCCAAGTGCAACATAGTCTTAGCATGTCTTGTTCAAGAATGTTGGAGAATCTATAACTTCAATGTGTATGATTCACATTCTCATGACAGAGGTGCCATTAAACTTAGAGCCTAGTAAAACATGGAAAAGAGCCCAAGAAAGTTCAAGTATGGGCACGTCCTAAGTTTATGTGACTGATTCCCTTCCTCCTTCAGGGCTTTGCTGAGATGTTGCCTTCCTTAGGAGGCCCTCCCCAATACCCTATCTAAAATTGCACTTCTCCAGTACAACTCTGTCCTCTGCCACTATGGTTCTCTGCAGCATTTTGCCCTGTTTGAGAGAGGTTTTAATTTTTATTTGTTTATCTTCTGCTTCTTTCAGTAGAGTATAAGCTCCATGTGGTTTTTGCTATTTTGGTTGCTTTAGCACTAGAATTGTTCCTGCATATTGTATGTAGGTCCTCAATCAATTTGGTCAGTCAATTAATGGCATTCTCACCATCTTCCTTAGTCAAAATGGTTTCTTTCTCCTTTATTTTTCCATAGCACTTTCTCTGTACTGATTTCTAGTACACATCACATTCTAAGTCAATCTGTGTATCGTTATTTCTTGTACTAGAATAGGTATTCTCTACTGACTTAAAAACTGGAACATGAGGAAGAGACGTCTTTTTCTGATTTGTACGGAGGCCCTGTGGGGCCTGGTGGAACGCAGTCCTTGTTGATGAGGGAAGAGAACCACATCTGTGACCGTCCCGAGGCCCCGAGAGCGCAAAGCGGAGCCAGGCTTGGCTGCTGCCCTGCAGGCGCTCTCGCCAAGGCTGGAGCTGGATGTGTCGCAGTCCAAGGTTTATTTTAAAGCAGTGCCCCCTGTTACTGTCTTTTCCATTGTTGTTGGCAGTGGCTTAATGCCCAAGATTTTACTTTAAAACAACAACCAAAAAGCAGCAGTGGAAAACTTGCTGTGAAGCAATGGGGCAAGAGAGAACCAAAAAATGGAATCCAGTCAATCAGTATGCTGTTCAGCATAAATGTTACTTTGTGTGTTTGATTGTTATTCTACCTCTGGTCTTTAGCGGGTGAAGTTGAGAAGCTTTGCAGACCCTGTTGAGATTAGCCTCCTATTTTAAGAATGCGGATGGGTCAGGTTGAGAACTTGGTTTTCTTTTCTCTTTTTAATTTCATTAATTAATTAATTTCTTTCAAATACATTTGTCTCTGCCGTCCCTCCGCCACTTTCCCTTACCCCCTCCCCTCCTCGAGAACTTGTTTTTGACTGGACATATCAGTTTTGTGATCACCAAACATGTAAACTGAAGATGTTTTCAGGTACAAAAAGAAATTCCTCAAAGCCAATGCTCATTTACGTTTAGACAAACAAACAAACAAACAAACAAACAAAAAACCCCCCACAAAATTCTCTAAACTGTGTAGTCAAAACTATTTTTTTAAAGAAATGAACTTTGAAACTCATGGAGGCTGTTTGAAGATAAAAGAAGAGTTGTTTATAAGCCAATGATGAAAGTGTGTAAAGGGTGATAGGTATTTTTGCAATAGACCTGTGGTGATCTCATTAGAATATGAAAGCCCTGGGAGGAAAAGAAGTTCTTCAAAGCAGGAAAGGTTGGCTGAGCTTGAGTGCGGTGTCACACCTGGAAGCAGGGGTCTGAGGGAAGCTCTTGCCCTGGCGGTGTCCTGTAGACTGATTGGGGGCCAGTACTGTGGGACAAGCCAGTTACTGGCTCTTACTACAGACCTTCTGAACGCCTGACTACGTTAAAGGCAGAGAACAAATGCAACTGTTCCTTTTAAATCTCTTACACATCCTTGGCATTTCTCTGTATATTTGAAAGCTTCTTTTTTTAATCCCTGTTCCAGAATTTGAACCATAAATATGTCAGTGATAAAATAGCAAGTTTATTGATTTGTGGATGTCTTAGCTCCGCCTTGGGTAAGTTTATTTTCATATAATATGATGGACTTATGGACCTCTACAGGAATAAAGAACAAGACAGATTAAGCAAATTAGTTGTTATTTGGCTTTCTTCCTATAGAAATGGCATAAGCTGTCCTTAAAATATGATCTATAAAAATTCCATGTAATTGCATAAGAAGATACTGAAATAAAAGGGTAGAAATAAATTAAGTGACAAATGACTAAAACAACATTCAAGATCAAAATTGGTTCTTCAAAATAATGAGTAAATGAAGTGAACTACTGAAAGGATTTATTTAAAAAACTTGTAATTGATAAGGAAAGAGAGTAAATACATAAATGAGAGAAAAGGGACAAATTTCCCATACATAAAAATTCCAAGTAATTTATCTAGATACTCTGCTGACACAGAGGTGGATTGTAACTTCCCACTCCTTAAGTGTGGACTGTGCATAGTGGTTATTTCCTCCCCAAAAGGGAAATGGGGAAAAAAGATAACTTTACCATGGAGAAACCTGACAAACATTACCTCATCCAGGTAAACAAGGTTTATATCAGGGTGTAAGTCCTGTTGATGATATGTACTCCTGATATGATGCAATGAAAGTGACATTTTACCTCTATGGCCTTCCTGCCCCAAACCCAGAACACCAGTCTAATCATGAGAAAAAACACCAGACATGTCCCGGCTGTGGTTGTATTAGTCAGCTTGGGCTACCACTGCAAAATAGTGCAGACTGGGTGGCTTAAACAACAGAAGTATTTTCTCACAGTTCTGGGGGCTGGGGGTCTGAGATGAGGGTGCCAGCTGGTCAAGTCTGGCGGGGCTCCCTGCCTGGCTCACAGATAGATGATGCCTTGTTGCTGTGTCCTCATGCCGCGGAGAGAGCGCGCCAATATTTCTTTCTCCTCTTGCAAGCGCGCCAGCCCTATCCCATTAGATCCGCCCTACGGTCTCCTTCACCCTTTATCACCTCCTCGTGGGCCCTGTCTCCAGATACTGTCCCACTGAAATTTAGGGCTTTAACATAGGAATTTTGGGCATAATCCAGTGTTCCTCAAAATGTATACTCCTCAAAAGTATTCAGGTTGTCGAAAACAAGGTGTTAAGTCTGAGAGACTGTTAGAGTCGAAGAGGAACCCAAGGAGACGTGATGATTAAATGTAATCTGGTATCCTGGGACAGAAAAAGCACTTTAAGTAAAAATTACAGAAATCTAAATAAACTGTGGATTTTAGAAAGTTAAATAATAGATTAATATTCGTTCATTAATTGTAGCAAATGTACTTTACTAATGTAATCTTTTAAGAATAAAGGAAAATGGGTTGGTGTATATGGGACCTCTGTACTATTTTCATAATTTTTGGTGCATCTAAGACTATTCTACAAAATAAATCTTATAAAAATACTATGCCATTGGATTAAAAAGAGAAAACATAATTACGCTGAAATTTTAAAATAATTTATAAGCTATTTTAAGAGGATAAAAGATGACAGATCAGAAACACTAGAACAATAGAGAATGACATCACTAACCACTAAATGTAAGAGAGACAACTGGCAATTGGTATAGAGAAGAAGTGAATTATTGACAAATGTACCACATATTATAATAAGGAACTCCAGATTTATCAAAAAGCAAAGCACTAAAAAAGCAGAAAGGACACTGGATACTTATTCTATATCCTTTTAGGTGGTCTTCTTTTACCCGATTTTGACATTAAACTCATTTATATTTTCTCTTTGCCTACTTTCCTAATCCTATTTTGACACTATCGTATTGTGTGCAATCCTCTGTAAATTTTTTCTACCACCTTTTGGAACAAGATAAGAAATTTGTAATTGGAAAGTAAAGTCCTAACTTCTGAAGAAACCAAGGATATTATCATAGATAAGATGGAAGTTTCTCATATGATCCTTCCTTTTTTCTGACCTATTCCAAACTTTTTCTTTTTTCCTGGCAAACCACACCACAGCCCACACAGAGGTGAGAATTAGTAACAGTGAAATTCATCCCAGACTGGCCCAGACTGTTCTCAATCCCTCTCTGACCTCAGTTGACCCAGCTCTTCCAGTGCGCATCCTGATTGGCTAGCTTTAATAGTTTAATCTTTCTCACTTGGAGCAAAGCTTCTCCCACACTCTCTCCATCACGGGCTCTGTGTGCAGCTTCCTGCCTGCTCCCTCTCGCCTTGCCCAGGAAGCCTGCCCAAGAACGGCCCGCGGACAACTCTGGTGGCTGTGGTGGCCCCTCCCAGTCTCTGCCTGCATCCCTGGGCCTGGGTCTCAGACAAGGGGGTTTAAATACATAACAGCTAACAAAAGTTTGTGTAACAATTCATAACAGGACAAAATTTCAAAGAAAACAACAGAATGACAAAATAATAGATATAATTCGTTACAAACATATATGCCATGTATAAGAAAACTATAATACAAAATAATACAAGAGTTATACACATGCTACCTAAATTTATAGAAATGTGCCCTACAAATACTACAAGCCAATTCAGTATGGAAATTAGAAGACAGTATATACTCAGAAGAAAAGTGACAAACAAAATAGCACGTGAAAAAATTGAGGGTCTGATTCCTAAAGCAACATTTAGGTGCTGTTTTATGCCTATTTAAATATCAGAAGCCAATAGTTATAGCGAACACAATGGCAGGGGTGGGCTTTGAGGAAGATGCAGTTACAAAGATCTACAGCCACGTTAGTTTCTTTAGTCCTTTTGAGGGTAGTCTGACAAAACTGGAAGAAAACCCCAATGCTTTAACACTGTTGCTCCATTTAGATGTGGTAGGTCCAGTTCTGGGGCTCTACCTCTGGCGGTGACATTCAGTCCAGCCTCTGAAGAGCCCTGGGGGAGAAGAGGGTGGGTAAGGTTAGGGTTTAAGGCTTTTCCTTTGCCACTGCTCATGTGTTGTGTGTGTGCATGCATGTGTGTGTTTTAAATTAGATTCTCATTTAAAATTTGGGTAAACAAATGGATTACAAGAAGCTAAAATTTAGTTGAAGCTAGTGCTCTACAAGATATACCTAAAGAGAAAAATGCAAGTTATATGAAAATAATCAAAATAACCTTGTTTAAAATAAGGGAAAACAGGACATGGTTCCAAAAAGCCTCTGATGCCCCACAAAAGGTGAAGGGCAATAGCATCTCAAGGGCACACCGCATACCTCTTCTGTGGCACAAAAAAGGCAAATGTGGGGTTTACTTAGATACAAAGGAATATTTAATAAAGTGAAGAAGAAGCAGAATGCGAAACAATGCACAGATGATACAATAACATAAAGATGTACTTATATGTATACAGCGACAAAAATTGGAAGATGTTTCTTTTTTTATAAAAAAGATTATGTGCAAATTTTAAAAAATACTCTTTATGTTTATAGGGCAATATGGGTAATTTGGCCCAAATTTTCTTAGATGAGTGATCCAATTGAGCTATAATTTATTTATATACAAGGGCAATATACTTGTTTTTGTAAATTTCTATGAAATTAATCACAGGCCTTGGAGCATGTTGGTTGCATTAGCTTGGCATTGTACACCAGGTTCTCTGGACATTTGCAAGCATATGTTTGTGTACTCAGATGCATAAACAACAAAATGATGGATCTTTTCCATGTGGGAGTGTTTTAGCATTTCAAAGTCAACATTCAAAAACATACACAGATGTATATGCAGCTGGATAACAGTCTTATTTTTTCCCCATTCTGGTAATGACATTTTAAGTCGCAGCTTTTGTCTGGATTGGGTTGTTGGATTCCAGCATGGTCTTGATGAACCATGATTTTAAGGTCTCCAGAGGGATACTCATGGTGACAGATTAATCCAACATTTGAAAATGATGAAATGCAGTGGAAAAAGCACCCCGGAGATAAAATGGTGAAAGTTTTGATAAGATAACAGAATAAAGGGTAAGGTTAAGTCAGGGCCTTTTTTTTTTTTCCTTTAAAAAAAAAAAAAAGAGGCTAAACACTGCAGAGGACAAGATGATTGGGCAAGTACCCAGGTTGGAAGACAGATCTAGTTCCTTCAGAGAAAGAAAGTGAGGTGTAATCTGAGGACTTCATTCCCAGATCCAGGAGAGCACTTGGTGGAGATGGGAAGAGTCAGGTGGGAGCTGCTGACAGACTCACGGTCTCAGGGCAGAGAAGAAAGTGAGAAATGTTCATTTGCTCATTTACTTTCTAGCTCTATGATCCATGGTGAATTACCCCTCTGTGCCTTTTATTCCTCCTTTATAAATGGACAAAATGACGGCACTTACCTTGCAGAATTGTCGTGAGGATTAAATGTAATTGCACGTGCCAGGCACAGAGCATGTTCTCAGCGAATGCTAGTTGTTGTTATTGGCAGAAATGGAGATTGTGGGACTTTGCTGAAGACTGGAAAATTCCATCGTGAAATTGAGAGCTCTCCAGATAATCTGCGTTACAGAGCCTCTGAATAGGAGCCATATTTCTACTTATTAGGCTGTGTAAAAGATTGGTGGAACATAACAAAACCATTTAGCCCAGTTGCAGAAGTCATGTTCACTGAGATGCAAAGGATGGCTACAGGTTTATTTTACTGTGTGTGACATCTGAAAAATTTCTTTGATACGGTTTATGAGGGTCCTGGTTTGATCTTGGTTCTGGACACAGTGACTTGTAATAAAAATGAACACAAAGTCCAAGGGTTGTAATTAGGTCTCCTGGTGGCCGACGGCACTGTTTTCCTTGAGCTGGGAAAGGAAGGATGCAGGAGACGAGGCAAAGGGCAGGATTTCAGCATCTAGGTCTAAGATGGGCATGTTGTAGGTGCACAATAAAACACAAAGAGAGAGCTGCCCACAAGAGCAAGGCCAAGGCAAAGTAAAAACAACTGGATCCGCAAGCTAGAGCAGGTCTAGGAATAAGACTACATAGAAGGCATGTCAGCTTGAGGTACCCAATTGGAACTCCCTCAGTTTCTTCTGATTAATGATTATATTGGATCCAGGTTCTGGGGAAGGCTTCAACCTGGAAATGGGCTCAAGTGACCTTAATTTTGAGAAGGGGAAGTTGCAGGAGCTGGGAGCCTGGTAGATCTTCCAAATATTAATGTCTCTGGCATGGACAGGCCACTTCAGATATTTCCCTTACCACCTACCCATCCCCTCAGCCCCCACAAATTTCAGAAGCATTGATGTGATATATTTTCCCAGTTGCTTCAAGTTATGTCTTCCTCCCACATAATTCTAGCACAACAGTGGCTTACTACAATGACGGAGTTCAGCTGCCAATAAAATGAAACAGGTCTGCAGACCCCAAGGAAGTAGTTAGGTAAATATTTACATGTGCAATTCAATTTTCTAAGTGTTGTGTGTCCTTGATCTTTGTAGAACGCTACAATGCTTTGCTAGCAGTTGAGCACATTGTGGAGATGTAAAAGCCGGCAGATGTTTAGGTCCTAAGAAGAAGCTTCACTGCTGGGCCTCCTGCCAGTTATGGATGAGGGATTTCAGCCCCATGTCTCACTCTTTCTATTTTATTTTTTCTGAAAGCCCTAGAAATTTGGATTGCTTCTATTTCTTGGTTCTTTTACTCCCAAGGATTGGCTGCCAAGGAAGATGCTATCTTCCCATCTCCTTTATTTCTTGTCACCACAAATAAGCACTCTTTTTGTTGAAGGATTTTACTGCTGATGTCTTCTTGTCAGGGGACAATTTGTAATAAAGGTCTAGGATGATACCCACACTATTGGACCAAGGACCGCACTTTGAATGGCATTGGCCTAGACTATTAGGAATTGTGGTTCTAATATTGGATAGACTTGGGCTCCCTCACCAATTTACTGAGCTAGTGTTTGGGCTTAATCTTCCCAAAGTCCTCATGGCCATAAAGGACCTGGGTTTGGGTACAAATTTTGTCTACAACAGTATCACCAGACCTCCTTGATTCCCTTAGTGAAGGGAAGGGAAGAAACTATTTGTTACAGAGGACGTAACCCGTGTGGGCACTAAGGTCGGTACAATCGTGCATTTACTTCCTTGAATGTTTACAACAACCCAACAGCATCAGAACAGCTGGTTTCATTTCATAGAGAAGTACAATAACTCACCCAATATCATCAAGTCAGTAATCAGGGGGCCAGAATGTAACCCAGGCTCTGTACTTTCGCCACAAGGTACTGCTGTCCTGTCCAAAGCCACTTGCCTTGGGAGGAATGTCTCTAACGTTTCTTGTTCAACTCAGAGAAACACCTTGTCCAAGGAGACCAATAACTTACATGCCCTGAATCTAGTGTTCAGGCAGAGAGTTCTACCTTCCACCTGAGTGTCTCTGTGACTCATTCAGTTAATCCCATGGAAGTGGTCTGTAGAATTATAGCTCAACAATGCCATAAATAGCTCATTTAAAAAAAAAAAAAGAAAGAAAGAAACCCTGGCAGGTGTGGCTCAGTAGATTGAGTGCCGGCCTGCAAACCAAAGAGTTGCTGGTTTGATTCCCAGTCAAGGCACATGCCTGGGTTGCGGGCCAGATTCCCAGGAAGGGGCGTGCAAGAGGCAACCACACATTGATGTTTCTTTTCCACTCTTTCTCCCATCCTTCCCCTCTCTCTATAATTAAATAAATAAAATCTTTTAAAAAATAGTTATAGACACCTTCTACCTATGGAAGAAAGTGATTTTCTAACACGAGAAATTAGGTTAAATCTAAGGAAAATCAAGCAATAGGGCTAATGAAATGTGGTATATTTAATTTTTTCCTTGTACTTCTTTACTTCCTTTATATTATGACCCTCTGAGGATGAATTTGCATTTATTTATAAAATATAAGTGCATATAATTGCTATTATTATTTTGGCATGAAAGAGTAATAGTCAAATGAGTATGAGAGATTACTGCAACTGTTTGAGGCTGGCATGAGCCATTATTCATCGTGAGTTAGCCTGTGTCCTGACACAGGGAGCCATGGGCCTTCAGTGCCCAGGAATTGAGTCTGCGGCCATGAGCTAACCTGTTTCTCAGCTCCTTTAGCTGCCAGGTCTTTGCTATTTTTACTTCAGGGAGATAGGCAATAGTCTTCACAATATTCTTTATTGCAGGGAGCCTAAAAAAAAAAAGGTGCTCTTTGATTCTCTCATTCTTCCCTTTCCCCTCCGAAGTTCCCCCTCACTCCCCCCAGTTTTTGAGTCAAGTGTAAATTTTATAAGGCCTCTCACAGCATCATTAATTATTGCCACATCATGGAAGGTCCTGTTTCAGGAGTCTGAGAATTTGGGTTTCTTCAGCCCTAGTTTTGTCATATACTGAGCTTTAGAAACTTGGGCAAATAAATTCTCTTCACTGGGTCTTAGTTTTGTTATCTGTAAGGTGAGGATGTTGTATTAAATATTTTTAAGATTTAAAATTACATGAAATTAAAATCACTATAAATAAATTTAAATTTCATTTTGAATAAGCCATTCATTCAGATTTGACAACTTATAGATAAATGCCTAAAGAATTTTTCTTAGATTTTTGGCAGCTCATCAACTTCAAAATCAGCTGAAAAAGAAACGTTTCAGGTGGTCAAATGAGATAATATGGTCTGGCCCTTAATTATTGTGTTTGGACAGAATAATGATTTGATGGACAAATTGGTTCTTGTATTTCTCATATAAAAGCATTGCTTTCAGGATGTGAAAACTTTGCCATTTGCCAGAAATGAGGTATCATTTCAGAAAAAGTTAGCAGTGCTTTCAAGGAGTTTCTTCAGATCAAAATCTAAAGCTTCAGGGAGTCAGACCACAGGACAACTCAGTGATTCAACTGCATATTTAGGCACCACTTTCTAAGAGAATGTGCAGATGAAGGCAAAATGCATTGTGAATGTGGGGTGGAGAAAATTAGGAAAAGCTGAACAACCCAAGGGAAACATATGTCTGACTTCTGTCTTTCCATGAGATCAGATAAGCTCTTAGGACTTTTACTTTTTTGAGCCATTCCAAACACTGACATTAAGTAAGTGATTAATATTTGGAGAGGAGCTTCCAGGGTCTACTCAAATATGATAAGTAGATGGGGACATCTTTGATGCTGGGGACCAGAGAGTATTGCTGTGAACTCCCTCGCATCGTGTTCCATAACCTGCATCCTGATAGGGGATAAGGTAGCCCAGTCCAAATGGAATACCCACTAGTTTCTAGGTCAGTGTCACAGCTAAAGAAAAGGTTGGGTGTTCTCTAGTATGAGTCTGCCTATACTTCATGACATCTCATTTAGATGCTTGGACTTCCACAAGATCAAGCAACATCTCCCTGAGGAGCCTGGCCTGGCATCAGTCAGAGCCTCTACCTTGGTCCTAACTTACCATCTCTGGGAGAAGACTGAGGTTTGGATTAGAAAACGATGGAAATTGGGCAGAGGCCAGGAGTGTGCTGGTCCAGAAAGGCAGAATGCGCTCAGGTGTCAGACTTTGTATGAGATCCAGGAGGCCACGTTTTTGATCAGTGGACATTCTACAGGATCACTTGATGATATTTTAAGGAGGACCAGATATTCAAAGCCAAATCTGTGAACAGATGGGAAAGTGCAATTCCAAGTCAACGGATGAAAGCAGAGATTAGTCAAACACCACTGACAAAGCAAGAACAGGAGAGGGGGAAGCAAAGGAGACTTACCCAAAGGTTTGGTCGCTCACTCATTGCGATTTTATTGACCTGCCCATGTGTTGGGCAGCTCAGGGAAACTATCTCTGAGGTGGTATTTAAAGGGAAGCTTAATGGTACACAATTCACATGGCATTTCAGCCATTTACAGTGCACAATTCACTGAGTTTTAAAATGTTCACAGAGTTGTGCAACCATCACAACAATCTAAGTTTAGAATATCCTCGTTACCTGAAAAAGAAACTCTATACCCCACACCCCACACAAGCCGTCACTTGCCCCTACCTTTTCTAACCCCTAACCCCCAGCCCATGGCAACCACTCATCTACTTTTTGTTTCTGTAGATTTGCCTCTTCTGGACATTTCATATAAATGGAAATGTGCAACATGTGGTAGTTTGTGACTAGCTTCTTTCATTGATAGGTTATATGAAATTCTATTTTTCCCTATAGAATTTACTTTCCTGTTAAAACTATTTGGAATGTGTGTGTGTTTATTACTGAATTTAGACCACTTTTGCCACTAATAAAGTATGTACATTCATGAAAGTGTCCTGAATTAGAAATGTTATGGCGACTTTGACCCAAATTTTAAAAATTCAAATAAAGTATATAGCACATAGCATTAAAATGGATTTGTTCCTTCTTTGATGGTTCATGTCATGAAATGCTTCAACATAATTATGTTTGAACATGCATACCATTATTGTCATAGGAATACAAAATGTAGGCAATTAGTCTAAGGTGTACTGATCCTATGACTACTATAAAAAGTGGAAAAACAACAGCAAACAACAATAAATACCCAAGTCTCTAATATTCATTTGTTTGTTTTGTCTCTTTTTTTTCTGAGATAAAATATAGAAGAAATTCCAGTTATCTGAACTTTTTTGGTGGTTTATAGAAAGAAGCATTATAGTAAGTTAGGAAAAAGACATCTGACAATGATTTGTAAAAGAAGAGATAAAAATACTGGCTCTTCTATCAGCTGGATCCTTGGGTGTGATTTTTAGTTGGATGCGTTCTATTTCCTGTTTTCTGCATTCATCTGTCTCCTCAAGCAGAAATTGTATCTCAAGTTGACTATTTTCCTTCTTTTGAAATGGACAGGAAAGGGATGGCAAGACTGGGAATTGTGCTTCACAAAAATGATCCACTGTACTTAGAAATGTGGATTAACTTGTGCAAATTAGTATACATGCAAAAAACCAAATATATGATCAAACAAAATGAATCATGCCGTAACAAAAAAAAAGTTTCTGTCATAAATTAAAGTCATTTAATTAGAGAATTTCTAGTAACAGGAAGCCAAGCCTGATTAAAGTAAAATATCAGATGAAGGATGGGGCATTTAACCAGAGTGATCCTCAGATATGGCTTTGTACCAGAATGTGTAAAGGCAAAGATATAAATGGTGGGAAAGGCATTGTCCCATGGGATCAATCCCATCTGTATAAGCCATAACTTTCTCATTTTTGCCTTTCATTACTTTACATCCTTGAGAGATAAATCATGCCTTTGTTGTTAACAAGAGCAGCTGGACTCCTGTGACTGAGGGACCGCCTGCAGGAAACATTGTTGATACTGGACTTTCATTTCCTGCAGAGAGAAGAGCAGCTTATGTGGTGAATCTTCTTTCCTACATACATTTGCTAAAATGTTCCCTGTTCATAAATATTGTAAAGAATTCCCATGAGAATTTTTTAATGTGCCATTTTGTGTTTTTGTGCCAATTCTGGCCATGAACCTTTGCATGCGATCATAACTTACTGATAAATGCCAAGAGAGCTGCTTCAAGCAGAGAAGAAATAGGAACAAGTTCAGAATGGGTCAAGAAACAGCATAATCTGGAATACTCATATATTTCTCTTTAATCTCATTAGCTAAGTTCTATAAAAGAGGCTTTAGTTCTTTTACGAACAATGCTTATAACCCAACCACCATTGTCCAGGATAGAATCTTTTGTTTTTTAATTAAAGATTTAGCTACGTAGCATCTCTCACAATTTCACTGATCTAAAACAGAGCCTGCCCTGAATCCTCTCGAATGCTCACTCCACTGTGTTTTCTATGTCTGCTTTTTTCACATTGCCATATATACAAGTCAGCTGCCAGATGCTGACTCGCCCAGGGTCCTGGGAACACATCCCTCTTGTTTTGATTTCTGTTCATTAACTGTTAGTACAATTTCCTTTCAAACTTGAGTTTAATGAACCTTTCTCTCCCCTAGCTTTATGATCTCCTTTTCTTTACCTCCTCCCTCTCCTACTACTCATGTCTTTCACCCAGACCGCTTCTCTAACTGGAATTTATTTGATTTCTTTTTCCCTTCCTCTTGTCCTATGGGAGAGCTCAAAGCTAGACTCCCTTAAACATTTATGAACTTAGTTCATGCACTCAAGTCCCTTTGGATAATTTGAGTTTGACCCCGTCACATATCTTTTAAACAAGACTTGCTCGGAGTGCTTTAGTATTGAGCATGTAGCGTACTCTTCAGATTGTAGGGTCATGAATTATGCTCAAGAGGAAGAACAAAGAGATTAACATAAATACCACATTTTCATGTTAAAAGTTTCAGGGGGAAAATCAGGATGTTCTAAGTAAAGACTGTACCCCATCTTTCACAGTGAGTGTGGTTTTGATGATAATCCACATCAATATTACTATTCTTACCATTCCTTACCCTTTAATCCAGAGAAGACTGGGAGAGGAGAAAAACATGGGGAAAAAAAAGAAGAAAAGAAAAGCAAGGGAAAACTGCTCATGGTGTTTCCTACTGAAGCACCACATGAACTTGAGTTTGGGGTTTAATTAATAACTTATAACACACTCTCTGCCTTCTGCATAGCACATCTGATTGTCTACATCTACGTATACACTTTGCATATTTGGTTATGCATCTCAGTTTTCTTTAAAACTGCTGATACTTGCTCTCTTGGAATATGTACTGCTTTTTTGTGATTGATCACAGTGTATCTTGGCAATGGTAGGGGGCTCTTTGTTATGGTCTCATTTTTTTCTAAACAGTTCAGGCAATGAAGAATGAGTCTCTAATGCTGCTAAGCATTTTGGAGGGCGGTGGGGGGGTGAAGACAAGAGTTATTAAAAGGCCAGCTAGCTATAGACTTGCACAGTATAGAGGCAAGAAAGGGGAAGAAATTTTGGACAGAGTTTGAACGGGGAATAAGCAAAAATACCCAAATGTAATTTTATAGCCAATTTCCCATGTCTTCGTGTCTGCAGGATAACTTAAAATCTTTTCATTATATTTCCCTTGCAATTCAATTTGCTGATGTTCCAAGAGAAATAGGAGGAGGGGTGGGAAAATTCTTTTTATGGTTGGAAGACAGAAGGTTTATTATGCTTTTTAAAACTGTAGTCCATTTACACAATAGTGATAGTTATTATGATATTTTTTTTGATGACTATATCTGGGTAAATGAAACATGATCACATGCAGAAGGACAGCTAGACGGGGCACGTATGTGTTAGTGCATCCAACAAACAGTTCCGTTCACAGGAAACCGCCAGACAGGCATATTCCTGCGGTAGAAACACCAAGTCAGGCTTCCCTTTCCTGCCACTTCACTGTCCCAAGCCACAGAGCAAGATAGCAGTGGGTAGAGAGAATTAAAAGCCAATTGTCTTGGCAAGCGATTTTCAACCAGTACGGCTCATGAATTCTTAGAACATGCAGTACCTGACTATTTAGTCAGGGGCACTGACCTCTTTTCCCTGAGACTGCCAAGTGAAAAAAATGACAACAGCCAAAACAACAATTGCCATGTGGTGTGAATGAATTAAAATTATACCTTTTTGTTTTTTGTCAGATTGGCAAAAAATATATTTCTTGGTGTGCTGCAGAATTTTAGTAGTTTATGTGTGTGTGCCATGAGGTAAAAAACGGTGAAAACTGCTCATCTTGGCTATTGGAAATGAGTTGATGAGGATGGGCCTAAAAGTTGCAAAGTGGCGTCTTTCTCACCTGCAAGCCATCTTACCTCATGCTGTCCCTTCATTTTGGCACCTCTTCTGCTTCCCCAAGTGAAGTTGTAATGAACTCAGGTTGCCCACTGGCACGCTTCCCTCTTATCCCATGATAAGGCTTCTAGGCTGCTCTGCACTGCGCTCACGTTGATGGGGACCAAGGTTTTCTAAGGAAAAATGAGGACACAAACTAGAACAGACAAAAACGTTATCAAGGATTTATACAAAAATTTCAGAATTGAAGGGCGTGAGTTTTTAGATGCAAAACACCATTGTAGAACTAGTATGATGATTGGAAAAAAGACCTACTCAAGGGCATATTATCATAAAATTTCAGGAATATTGGCATCCTAAAAGCTTAGAGAGAGAGAAAACAAAACAAGGCAGAAACCAGTCACATACAAGGATTTGGACTAAGAATGGCATCCAGCCTCTCAGCTACAAGGTGGGAAGCTGGAAGGTCCTAGTAAGCGCTTCTGATCTCTCAGAAGAATGATTTTGAACCCAGAACTCTCTCCCTCATGAAATGACTGATCCAGTGTGAAATTAAGAGAAGATTTTTCAGACAGGCAGAGTCTTTTTATCGTTTTTAAATCCCCGCCCCCGACATTCTCGGCAAGCAAAATATAGAAAGATGTGTTCCTACAAAACAAGAGATTAAGTCAATAAAGAGGAAGACCCGGATCCAGGGCACCCAGAACAGGAAAGAAGAGAAGAGAAATCCTGCAGGCTGGGAGCATCTTGTACAGGAGGATGGAGGGCTGTGGGGAGAAGAGGAGGTATTTCCAGAAAAAAAGTAAAGCGGATATTATAGACGTATGTTCCAGGTTGTCCATGTAGAAAACTGAATGAAGAGTTATTGAAGAGTATGGGAAGATTTAACCAGAGTCTCAAGAAAAAGAAAAAAAAAGAAATGCAAGTGAAATAGAAGCATTTGTTTCCCAAGAATAATATAAAATTATTATTATTATTATATTATCATTTTTACCCAAGTGATTCACTCAAATGGCATGGGGTTAGTTCTCCTCGTGAGTTCTTGTTCCGTTTTTCTATTTTGTCTGAATTTTTTAAATCGAATTTATTGGGGTGACATTGGAGTGATATAGGTTTCAGGGGTACAGTTCTATAATACATCATCTGTATATTACATTGTGTGTTCACCAAACCAGGTCAAGTCTCCTTCCATCACCATTTATCCCCCCTTTATACTTTCCCATGTCTCCCCCGCCCCTTTTCTCTGGTAATCACCATAGTGTTGTTTGTGTCTATGAAGTTTTTTGTTCTTGTTGTTTTTGGGTCTTTTTTGCTTAATCTCTTTACCTTTTTCACCTAGCCACCCTACCCCCTTTGCTCTGATAGCTGTCAGTCTGTTCTCTGTATCTATGAGTCCTTTTCTGTTTTGTTTGTTTATTATTTATTCAATTCCATACATAAGTGAAATCATATGGTATTTGTCTTTATCCAGCTGACTTATTTCACTTAACATAATGCTCTTCAGGTCCATCCATACTGTGGCTAAAGGTAAGATTTCCTTCTCTTTTTATGGCTGTGTAGTATTCCATGGTGTAAATGTACCACAGCTAAAGTTATTCAAGAAAGGAAAATGCAGTCCTAAAATACTTCCTGACTCAGTAATGAATAATAGTTATAAAACACAAAATACTGATTTATCCAAAAATAATAAAACTGTACCCTGAATATGCATAGAAAACAGGAGTGGGCTCACGTGGTTATGATGGCCGAGAGGTCCCTTGCTCTCCCATGTGCGAGCTGGAGAAAGAGGAAAGCTGGTGGTGCGGCTCGGTCCGATCTAATGGCCCAAGAACGGGGCACGATGCTGGTGGTGTAGGTCCAAGAACCGAGAGTGTTGATGTCTGAGGGCAAGAGAGTGTGGATGTCCCATTTTAAGCAAAAAGAGCAAATTCAGCCTTCCTCCTCCTTTCTGTCCTGTTCTGGTCCTTAGTCGATTAGACGGGGCCCACCCAAACTGGTGAGGGTGAACCTTCTTCACTCAGTCTACTGATTTAAATGCTCATTTCTTTCAGAAACACCCTCATAGACACACCTGAAATAACGTTTTAGCAGCTCTCTGGACATCCCAATCGACTTATAAAATAAACCATTATTCTCTCTCTCTCTCTCTCTCATCTACCTACCCATTCTGAAAGAGGATAATGTGCGCGCGCGCATTACTCATTATCAAACCCTGCTGTGAGTATTGCCCAAATAACCCTTAAAATCTGTGCCTTGATTGCAGTTGACAGACCAGCAGTGTCAGCATCCACCTGGTAGCTTGTTGGAAATGCAAACTCTCAGCTCCCCACCCCCACCCCAGACCTGTCTCTGGGGACGCAGCCCAGGAGCCTTCCTTTCACGAATCTCTTTAGGGGGTCTGGTGCCTGTGGAAACTTGAGCAGCACTGCTCTAAATATCAGAGAGTCTCCCCTTCCCTGCCTGCTGAGGACAATGCTGACTTTGCCAGCTTAGCGTCTGGGACTGTGCTATGAACTGGGTTAACAGAAAGAACTGAGACCCAGTTGATTGGTTAAGGCTGGGAAGAATTACTCAGAATGGAAAAGCTTGAGAGAATGAGGGACAAGCTAGAAAACACTAGCCTCGATCAGGTTTCAGAGGAAGTTCTGGGAAGATTTGGGGACAGACAGAAGCCTGAGGGACAGTTGTGGATTTTGCAGAGCCCTGAGAGCAAGAAGGGGTTTTGAAGATTAAGGATAAACTATCCGAGTGGCATTTTGTGCCAATTGCCTTTTCAGTTTTACTTTCTGGGTGGCGCTGGACGGATATGCATTTGACTGTGCGAGCATATCAAGACCGGCTTACGTAGCAGTGGTCTTTCGGGTCACTCACTTTTGCTGTGGTACTGGTGCTGGTCACCAGTTGGGCCTGTGGGGAGATGGCTCTTTGATTCAAGTATCATGTCAAATGAACAGTACAGGACACAGCTGCTGTTTGTATGATCATGGTCACTGCTGACTCAGAGGTCACGGTTATCGCATTATTTTTCATTTCTCATTGAGCATAGTTTCTCAGGCTCCCTCCTCATTTTCTTTTTTTTTTCTTTCTTTGTTTTTTGGTGCTGCTACCACAGTCAACCACTTCTGTGGACACCCCTCTGGCCTTGTCAACCCTAGAAATTGTATTAGCACTGAAATCGCAAATTTACGTTTTTATCTTCGTAGCTCATTTGTTCAACCACCCCTCCACAGACATCTCGCTGTCCGCAAATCTTGTTGGTTCTTCTTTCAAGCCAATTCTCCAACCTGGCAGCTCCTCACCGTCTTCACTGCTAATCCACGGGTGGGAGGGTTGAAGCCGCCCTCACCGTGCGTTTATACCAACCGGTCACCCTACCTCCACTCTCGCTTCCCCAGGGTTTGTTTCTTACAATAGCCAAAATCACCCTGCTACAATGCAAATCAAATCATTTCATGTCCCTTTTTAAAAATATTCCCACAGTTTTCCCCAGCCACTGGAATTCATCCCAAATCCTTCAATATACCCCACAAAGCTCCATCTGATCTCACTCTGGGTTTTCCCTCCAACCTCACTGCCCTCCCCTAGGCCCCTTGCCCACTATGCAGATCCCTCAGAAGAAATTTGCTCCCCTTTCTTTTCATTAGAGAACGACAAATCATAACCCATAGCCAAATCCAGCCTGTTGTCTGTTTTTTGTAAGTCAAGTTTTATTGACTCATAGCCGCACACATTCATTTACAAATTACTTATAGCTGCTTTTATGTCACAATGGTAGAGCTTTGCAAACCATAGGAGTCTGGATGGCAAAGGACCATGGGAAACCTTTGAAGGATTTCAGGCATAGTCACTGGGTAACCAGCTCCAAGTGTTTCTACATACTTTAGTTTTTTTGCCTCTTTTTTTATGTCTCTCGTTTTGCTTATATTTATAGAAATGATGAAGGAATATGTCAGCAAATGTGTGGTACAGAAATGAATCCAATTATGAAGGGTCCTAAATCTTAAGCAATTTAGGAAAGCCTCCTTAAGAAAAAGGACTCGCAGTACAAATATAAAATTAGGAAAGGCCCCATGCAGGTGAGGGGGTCCAGAGCTTAAGCTTTGTTGTACCACTGCCTACCTCCTCACTTCTGGTGTTGTGGAAGGGACTTTACAGATATCCCAGGCTTTCAATGGGAACTAAAGTTGGTTTTCAGGTTTGAGATGTGCTTGGCGCACGCTGCCCACCGCTCTTCAGGGCCCTGTCCTTTTCTTCTTTTTGTTTCCCCTTCTTGTATCTCACTGTGCAGTTGTTCCTGACTCAAACAGCTCAGGTTAAAAACTTTGGTTTTCCTGTAATAATTGGTGCTGGAGGGAAGAAGGGTCCCGGGCAGGGGGAAGCAAAGGGGGAAAAACGGGAACAACTGTAATAGCATAATCAAAATATACTTAAAAAGAACTCTAGTTTTTGTGATTGTCTTAGAACTGATTTGAAGTTTTTCTGTTGAACTATTTATTCTTCCATATACATATAGTATATACATCCTTCGTAACAGCATACCTCTGAGGGTTACCATGGATGTATTGGAAATGTTATGGGCCTCAGAAGATGGAATGAAAAAAGATAATGAGATGCATGTATGTTAATAGCCACGTTTTAGAGATTCCATCTTCTCAGAAGAAAATGACTGGAGATATTCCAGGAGCCTGTGGCAGTGATGTTTCAAAGCCTTCAAAGATCAAAGACCCTGGGAAGTTCAAGGTGCTTTATTGGGTCCAAGCCCCTGACTCTTTTTGTTCTATGGTCCTATCTCCTTTGAAATCTTACTGAACAACTCTTGAGTATCTCTTACCCTATTTGTCAAGCTGTTTCACTGCAAGAAATGGTGTCTATTCTGTGAAATGCTCTCTCTAAAGAAATAGGGCTCTGTTCTTTATAAAATAGAGGGAAAGATGAGCTGGCTAATTTATTCCGTTCTGAATGCTTTGTAACAAAAGTTGAAATGAATGAAAATGATTGCGTTTATAGGCCTGGTCTGCAGATATGAAAAACTGCTGGAAACCATTGAGCGTGGAGTGGCTTTAATTTACGAAGTGGATCTCAGCCCATGGTATTCCTGCTTTTTATTAACTTTATAAAAGAGAAAGAAATACAGAGAGCAAAAGCTTTCAGAATGGCGGAGGCTGAAAAGAACCAGTGCCTGAAATTCTAAGATTGTTATTTACATTAAAAAAAAAAATGGGGCGTTGTTCTCATGGAGTGGGAGGGGAGGGTGCAGGGATGTGGGGTGGATGGGGAATTGGACTCACAAGCTCATCAGTGAGAACGCAGATGGACGACGTGCTATCAAGTGGCTTCCTCTGCGGGCAGGTGGGCCCGGAGAAGCGGCGGGGCAAGCAAAGCTGGGTCTTGGGGTGAGAAATAAGCACATCGTGAGAATGCAGATTCAATCTGCACCTAGAATGTGCCCCTAGGTTTTTCATATGGGATTTAAATAACAATGTGTTTGATACAGACTGGGCTAAAGAACGGTAAATGTTGCTCGTTCTTTTATCTTTGTGTTCTAATAGCAATGGTTCATTAAATGAATCCGAGGGGAGAAAACCCTTAGTACACCTATTCTTTGCTCCTCAGTTTTCACAGGTTGCTTTAATTACACACACTGCACTGCCGAAAACTGGAACCCCAGCCCCCCCCCGACCCCGCCCCGCTCCAAGTACTAGAAGTGGGCATCCTGGATGATTTATAGCAACATTTAATCATCAGGCCTTTGATTTTCCTGTCTTGTAAATACAAAGTAGGAGAAAACAGTCCCCCCCACCCCCATCCCATAAGAGGACAGAATGGTTATTCATGTCTCATTATCAAGCCCTTAATCTTCCTCTTTTTTTTAAAGGTGGTATTGAAACCATCTGGACTGCTTTGAAGTCAGTTTATTTTACTAAATTAAGCTTTCTCAGACTGTGCCCTTCTTCTTTACACCACGCCACGAAACATTTGATTAATGCTGGCACAAGTACACCTGTGTTTATACATCTGACAATTTCGTCTGTAGATGAAGGAAGCTGGAGTCAGAAATTTGGGCCAAATTAAGTCTATTGGTAGGCTCCAGGGGATGTTTTTTTTTCTTCTTCTTGATATAATTTCAGATTAAACGTTTCCCTGTGTGGATAAATATCGTTGGCTTTAAATATCAGGCTATTTAAAGAGATAAGTATAGTATAGTGATAAAAACATGGGACTTCAAGTCACAGAGAACCAAGTTTAAATATTAGGTCCAAACTTCCTCTGTGACTTTAGGAAAGTCACTTACCTTTCTGGCCACAGTGGCCTCAGCTGTAAACCAGTGACTGTGGTGCCCAGCTTCCTAGATGGCCCTGTGATCCCTGCCTCCCGGCATTCCTTCCCTTGTGTCTCCTCCCATACTGAACAGGGCCAGCCTGCATAGCCTGTATGATGGTGTGTGGTTTCTGAGTCTAGGCGATCAAAGACATCGTGGCTTCCGCACAGCCCTTTCTCATGGATTGCTCAGCCCAGGGGAAGCCAGGGGCCCTGTTATAGGGGTGGTCAAGCAGCCCGAGCACAGCCCACATGGCGGGAACTGAGGTTTCCTGCCAACAGCCAGCACCGTATGAGAGGCCATCCTGGAAGCCCATTTTTCCAGTTTCACTGAAGCCTTCAGATGTCTTCAGCCATTACTGATGTCTTGACTGCCACCTCAGAGAGACCTGGAGCTAGAAACACCCAGTCGAGCTGCCCTCAAATTCCTGACCTGTAGGAACTGAGAGAGGTGGGAACTGTTTGTTGTTGTTTTGAGCCCCTGAGTTTGGGATAGCTTGTTGTTTGGCAACAGATAACTGATACAATTACCATGATAGTAACCTTCATAGGATTGTTGGGAGGATTACATGTGACAATGGAAGGACTTCGCACAGAATCTGACATATAGTTAGTGTTATTCCAAAAAACATTAGTCATGGGTGCAATTGGATACCAGAAGACTCTCCAGTACCGGACTCCAAATGTTTTATGCGGGTTCTGTGTTTAGTTGATGGATAACTCCAGGTTCATAGCAGGCTCCTGAGTGAACGGCAAATAGAGTGATCTGTCTGATACTTCTTGTGCCCTGCCTCACAAGCTCTTATCCCACTTTTTACTATCAGTAAAAAGTGCTGTTTTTGCTGTTGAAACCAGCTGCCGAGTAGTGTTAACCAATAATACCCTCCTCAGCTGCACAGGTGCCTTTTGCTCAATCCTGGGGCTGCCTCATGGCACCTGGCATGGACCTTTTCAATCTTTTTAATGCATGTGCAACCTTGGACCCATTAGGAATGGGAGGTGGTGCATAAATCCTCCCCCTTTCCATCACTCGGCTGGATGATACTAAGGCATCTTCTACATGGCTCTTCGGAGCTGTCCCTTCTGGGGTGTAGACCCCATGCCTGCAGTAGAGACCTGCTAAATAGTGCGCCTTTGGAGCGGCTCTCTGTCCGTTGTCTCGCCCCTCCCAGTTCCCCACTCCTGTTCCTTGGGCTCACCACTTAAAATGAACTGCTGGCTTGCCAGCCCTGCGTGTCTCTGGCTCTGTTCCTTGGTGGTAACCTCAGGCTGAGACACAGGACTCTAGCAAGAGTTGGCCGAGTATTGTCCCCCTGACGTGTGTTCATGAAACTTGCATGACATGTACTGTATCCTCTCCAATAGTTTCCCACTATTCTGAGGAAAAAGTCGCAAACATCTCACATGATAGAAGCGTCCAAAAGCCAAGTCCTGCCTACGCTTTTAGCACCTTCTCCTGACTTGCTGGCCTATTTCTTCTCCACTTTGGCCTTCCTGAGCTTTGTTTAATTCCTTTCACATGACAGTCTCTCTGTTGCCTCTCAACCAGGAGTATCTTGTTTCTTCCTTTGCTTGGCCAACTGTAACTTGTTCAGGTCTCAGCCTAAACACAACTTTCCCAGGAAGGCCTTGAAGATGCCACTTTAAATGTCCATATAGCAATCCAAATGTCTGTTTTCTTAACACCTATTGTACTTATAAGTATTTTCTTTTCTTTTTCTTTTTTTTATTGAATTTATTGGGGTGACATTGGTTCATACAGCCATACAGGTTTTCTCTACATACTGCTTTGTGTGCTCATTGCCCTAAGTACGTAAGTATTTTCTTAATGTTCATGTTTTCCTCTTGAGTGTAAGCTATGAGGGCAGGTACTGTGAGTCTCTTGTTCTCTATCGATTAATGTTAAGCTTAGAGAACATGTCAATGAATGTCTAGTAAATGAAAGAAAGAATTTACCTTGGCAAAATCCACATGGCTGACGATTTTCTGTGTTATTTTTTTTAAATGCCTTAATCTGTCCCTGAATCATATCCAAAAGGGCCTCTTCAAGATGCAGAGATAAGGTATCGCCTTAATAACAGAAATGACAAATTTGTTGGCAGTAAAAGGATTTATTTTTACAATTACATTTACTTTTTCACCAGTTTAAAAAGGCAATGTCATAGGCTCACCTCAGCTGATGAGCTCCCCTAGTAATATAGATTAAAGTCTGTTTACAAAATTTGATTGACAGACAACTTTAAGAGATCATCTGTGTTGGAGAGAGTCTACCCCTGCCTATTGGAGTGAAACTTGTAGTTTCAGTTCATGTAATCTAAGCTGTAGGTAAATAGAAGAGACTTTTTTCTTACAGTATATGTAGGAGGAGCACTGTACTGATGAGTCAGTAGGAAAGAGGAGGTGTCCATCCTAAGAAATCTTCTAGCCTTTTTCAACCCAGCAACGCTACTCAGATGACAGAGGGCTACAGATTCTGCTTGTATATTTAAGAAAAGAGAGTCTTTTATGAATGAGATCATTCTTCAAAATCTATTAGGGTCAGGTCTAGGGGCATCTTGTAATAGGTGGCATCAGATGGTCTAAATTTGTAAACTAATAGTGAAAACCTAAAATTGCATCAGATTTGTATTAAGGTTCAGGGAAGAAACCTCTGATCAATCATATATTTGAAACAAGTTTCATTGATGAATATTTGCAAAAATGGAAGTTAACTCTGTGGGTAGATCAATGAGGCACAAAGATAGTTTCTTTGATGTTTTCCAAAGAGCTGTGTACTAAATGATGTCCTTTGCAATGATAAAGATCCATACTTTATGTGGTAATAAACCATTTCTTTATTCAACAGGTATTTATTGAATGCCTACTATGTTTCAGGCACATCTCTGAGCACATGAGATACAGCAAGAACAACATATATTGTAGCATGTTCTTTTCAAGAGAAAATTTTACCATGGCAAAGGGCTTTGAAAAACCTCCTGGAGAGGAAACGGCTGACATCAGTGGGAATTAGTGTTGGTCCTGCTACAGGAAATTGCCAACAGATTTCCCACGGTGTTTTCTGAAACACTAGGATCTTCCAAAGGGGAAGCAGTGTCATATATTTCATCTAGATCCAGCTGTTACAGCAGTTTATTCGAAGGCTAGAAATGTTCTTTTTCTCTAAGGAAATTGAGATAGCAATGAGCTAAACTAATTGAATTCATGTCTCACTCAGCCACAGGGGTATCCTCTGGTGGAGCTGGTCTCCTTTTCCTCTCTCTAGTACAGGAGGGGCTCAACCAGGCACAGCAGGTTGTTGCTGAAGACCAGAGAGCAACTGTGTACAGACAAGCCATTGTAGGCAATCCTAGAAATCAAGGACAAGTCACATTTTAGTTCAGATTTGAGCGGGCAAAGTACATTAAAAATTAATTCCTGGGACAAAATGGAAGTAATCTTAAATGTGCAACCTAGATCACTGGTTCTAAACCTTGGGTGGGCATCCGGATGACCCATGAAACTAAGGTTGAGTGACTATGGGAAGGAGTCATAGCTATTTAACAACTGTGTGCAAAGGTTCCAGAATGTTGGGGAGGGAGCAGGAAATACTCACTTAAAAATAGTCCCCAAAGCCAAAAAGAAGAAGGAAGCAAAAAGCATTTTATTTCTTAATCTCTTTGGATTATCTCTGAGATGAGTAATGAATAAAACTCAGGATTAGTATACAGGAAGGGCTCTTGGAGACCATCTAGACTCTAGGTCATCTTTCTCTTTCATGGAACTCCTCCCAAAATTTTTAGAGAGCAAATTCTGTGCCATATTTTTAAATACTTTGAAGAAAGGAGATTAAGAAGATCTCTGAATAATCAGTCCAGTGCCTGATAAACTTCATCATCCTAATTGTTTTCTTTGAAATATTTTTTTAATTTCTCTGATTGCTATTTATATTTTCTTAGGATTTATAGACTCAGTCATTTTATATCTTGAATTTGTATAGTTTATTTTTTCTGCTTGTTTTAAAAAATCGGGTCAAAGCTTTTCTTAACTCTAAAACTCTTTGCAAAATCACTACCTTTTACCTTACAATATTAAGTAGTATGTTAACTTAGCCATGGTATTTCTCTAATCCATCAACAAAGATTATGTTTTCTATAATTATTGATATATCTCAAACTACTATTAGGAAAACTTTCTAGTAAATTGTTTTCTGTCTTTCATGTGTCTCCGAGGGTGGTTATGAAAAGGTAAAACGGAGAACTCAGCTAAGATGGCCCAAGCCAAGGGTGAGCCCTCTGTGTACCTGCCAGCTCCAGTGCCCCATAAAGGAAGAGAATTTTTAAAAAGTTATCTGTTTATGCAACTTCTCTAAAAATATAAATGAATATTACAGACCCTGGTGAGCAATTACAAAAATGCCTTTAATGCTGTACTGGGACTAAAGAGCAACTGCGTCCCCTTTTCCCTATGGCGCCCATGCGGCAGGGGACGGCTTGGTCACCTTACTGCACGCCAGCACTCTCTACGGCAGACTTCTCACCTGCCCCCTGGTCCTTTACTTCAGAAACCATTTTCTGCTGTTCTAGAAAATTACATTTTCCTTGATGAACATTTTGGCCTGACTGTCGAATAGGTGGGACTACTGCCAGGAGCAAGTATTCGTTATAACTCACCTACCAGAAGGCCCATTTTCTTTGACTACCATGTCTCTGTTGAGACAGAATGCAACGCCTTTCCCTGAAACCCTATCAGCATTTGTTCCAAAGTGTTGCCTGGTGGTCAGAATGCTCCGGGCTACTGCTCCCCTTCACGCCTAATCCATAGCCACATATTTAGTTTCCCTCCTTAACAAAAGGTTTCCATAGTTTACACACAGATGTTACGGTAAAGTTGTTTAACAGTTTACTACTTCCAATGATCATCTGCGAGGAAGGGGCTCTGTACATTTTGGTAAGTACCTATAGTATGCCACCAATAAAAATACAGAGGTTGTGGTAATGTGGGGAAAGGCTTACTCTATTGAGAAAAGTAGGATGCAAAATTATGTGCACATTATAAACCAAAATCAAATGAAAAAGACCTCTGCTTCCCTGTAAAAAATGTATACTTCAAAAAAGTCTGAAAGCAAAGTTGACAATGAGAGGTAAAACTGCTGATAATTCCGTTTTCCACTTTGTTTTTAACTTTTCTGTGATATGTATGGTATCACTCTAATAGTAGAAATAAAAATGTAATACTGTCCCTTTTAAACAAAGCTGTCCCTTTTAAATACTGTACCTTTTAAATAGTCATTATCAGATTCCCTTTTGCTTTTCCATAACTTGAAAGAATAATTTGTTGCTGGGTGATATTGATGGATGGAAGAAATAGAGAGGAAAAAAAAGTATATAGTACCCACAATAGCACCAACACTGTTATTTTCTGGCTTTTGATAATGGCTATTTTAGTGGGTGTGAGATGGTATCTTATTGTATTTTTGTTTTTTCTAATTGAAGTGTAATTGACTTAGAATATCCTATTAGTTTCAGGTGGTTAACATAGTGACTCACATTTATGTAAATGAAAAGATGATCACCATGATTTGTCTGGTTACGCTCTGTCAATATACAAAGTTATTACAATATTTTTCACTACATTCTCTCTTCTGTTAGGTACATTCCAAAGACATATTTATTTTATAAGTGGAAGTTTGCACCTTTTAATCAATTTCAACTATTTTTTGCATCTTTCCACTCACATCGTTCTTGAATCTACCAGTTTTTCCTTTGTATCTATGATCCTGTATTTATTTTGTTTTGTTTGTTCATTTGTCTAGCCTTTCAGATTCCACATGCAGTAATATCATACAGTATTTGTCTTTGTGAGACTTACTTTACTTAATACCCTCCAAGACCATCTATGATATTTGTCACAAATTACAAGATTTCACACATTTTTATGGCTGAGAAATATTTTTAATATGTGTATTTAAATATATATGATATATATTACATTTATTTCATTTATTCATCTATTGATGAACACCTAAGTTGCTTCCACTTTTTGGCTATTATTAATAAGGCTCAAGGCTATAATGAATAGAGGTACATATAACTTTTTGAATTAATGTTTAAAATGTTTTCAGATAAATGACCACAAGTTAAACTGTTAAGTTGTATGGTAATTCTACTTTTTTAAAAAAGGTATGTAAATAAAAGTAATGTAGTTCACCTCATATCATAAGATGTATACAGACTAACACATGCTTAATGAATAACTAAGTAATTGAAATGATTCAGTAGAAATCTAGTTGTGACTGCTTCCTTTAAATCATTCACTTTCCAATCCTGGCTCTGACAATAGAAGATAGAGTTTTAAATAAAGCCCTTTCTTACTGTGCAGAAAAGTTGTCGAACGCTTTGATAGGCTATGCTCTATTTTACTCGCGGTCATTAATTCTTACTCCAGGATGAAGTCTTCAGATCAGAGAGGCAGCGATGGAGCCTCAGGGAGCAGAGCGACTGGCCACAGTGAGCGACAGCACTGAGTCTAGAACGCGCCACCCCAGGCTGTCCTGGGGTGCCCTTCCCACCGTGTCGCTTTGTCTCCTGAAAGCCAAACTAAGTTTAAAGTGTTCTTTGGACTGGAACGGTTTTAGTTTGCATTGCTGTTTCATCTGACATGTAAAGTCTAAGAGCCAAAGAATATGAGAACAGTTTTCCTTAGGTCTGCTCTGCCAAAACTAACATGCATTGGCAATTGAAGCACTAAAACAATTAAGAAGGCTTTGGTTCTGGGGCAAGGCCCTCTTCCTAACGTGCATCACTTGAACAGAGTGCATGATCACACATTGTTGCACCAGAGAATGGGAAGTGAACTTGGGAAAGGGTATTTCCAAAATACAAATACCCGCACACAGTGAATAAAGAGCCCTTGTGGGAAACAATTCCCCGTCCAGCCTTTGTGGTTTTTCTTCTCCGTAGAGCTAAGGAAGGGATGAGCGTGGATCTATGCTTTCATTTCTGTTTGTGTTGCTACACTCCTTTGGGGGCTGCTCTGTTTATGACTGCTTCAAAAAAAATAATTCATCACCACAGAACAATTATTTTGGCTAGTTGGAAAGAAGTTTGCATTTTGTCTCTTTAGAAAATGGAGAGTAAGAAGAGTGTTTATTGAGGGAAATATGGCATGCCTCACATTGCTCTGTTTGTCAGTTTCTTGGTAGACTATTCAGCCTGGGACTTTTGTAATTATGTTAATACTTTGTTAATGGTTTAAAGCAGTATATTTCTATGTTACCATCTTAAGCAATGCTCCCTGCATTTCTGCCCTTGTGGAAGCTTTGAAAATTAAAATAAAGTGAAGGTTTTTTCCTCCTGTATCACCTTTAAAAACATTTGAAAACTCACAAACTCAAAGAAATGCTTTTTATATATGCTGTATCATATATTTCTTATAACACACCTTTGGGAGTATGTATCATTATTTGTACTTTAAAGATGAAGGAAAATTAAATTGCAACTAAAAATTGGCAGAGTACCATGGTTTTTCCATGGCCCCTGATCTCAAATTCCACGTCTGTTCCCCTGTCACCTGTGATTTATGGCCCCTCTGCTATAGGGACCCCATTCCATTTACAGAATAAAAATTCACTAAAACGTCTACACTTTGTGTAACAAAGCTCTTCTGGATTTGTAATTTATTGCTTGTGGGAGTTTCCATAATCTGCATCTTTCTCAGGAGGAATGGAGGAATAATAACATTAGAAATTTCTCCTGTGCTGCTGTTTTTTTAAAGATCCAGTTCATTTTGCTGGAAATAATTACAAATGGTGGTTGAACTCAAATAATGATTTTTGTTAGATGTATCTATTATTCAATTTGCTTCTTTTTTTTAAAAAAGTACATGTGTAAGCCCAGATTGAACACAGACTTACTACAGAATATCAGCATTTTTAACTCAGGTTTTTGGTTTGCCTGGTTGGGTAACTCTTTGGCCCCAGGGAGAAGAACATCAGCACAGAAAGAAAAGTCTGTGCTCGTTCATGAGCAGTTTTCGTAGGACATCCAATGGTTTCTGTTCTTGATCATGTATTTCAGACTTGTACATGAGTCAGTAATTGCTGGCTATTTTGTTATGATAATTTTCTACTCTAACTCTATAAAATTGTCACAAATGGAAAAATATGATGCTGTTTGTCTATCTTCTACTATACTACTCTTTAGCATAATTTTTAAATACATTTTCCCATTAAAAACAAATATGGAGACCCTACTGTGAAACCTGAACACAGACTGGTTACAAAGCCACACAGTCAACTCAGTTAACTGCTAAGCCATTATAATACATGCTGCGCATCCATGCACGTGTGGGTGTGTGTACGTGTGTGTGTGTGCACATGTGTGTGTGAAAGAGAGACATAGTCTTCCCTCTCCCAATAATTTCAAAGGGCAACACATTGGGAGCCATGCAGTCTTTTGTATGAGCTCAGTGTTGCATAGACATACCTTCATTATTCCCTAATGCTAAGAAGACAGGGCTTGGTAGCATTTCTAGTGGGAGACCAGAGATGTGTGAGAATAATCACTCTTTGTGAAAAAAGACATTTTCTTAGTGACCTTTATTTTCTGACTTTGACAAATATTTTAATCTTTGGTATTTAAAACACCGGAAAAATACAAAGATTACAATGACTTCTTTTATGCTTAAAAAATATTGGGAACTAATTTCAACAATACAGGTGATCTTTCCCCTCTGGGAAGACAGTGCTAAGTGTTATGGAAAGGAGATGATAGGAAATGCGAACATACTCTGAGTTATTGTCCTAAATCTGCTTAATTCAGGACAAAAGAAAGAAGATTGAATCTAAAGCAGTGTGATCCTTAGTGTTATCCACAGATTGATACTAACCAGACTGATTGCAAACAATTGTGACCATTTAGATACAAAAATTGAGAGTGTTTAGAAACTTTTTGCATAGCTCAAAGTAACTGTAGTGTAATTTTAAGTCTTGAATATAATGATAAAAACAATGACAATTATATTTTCTATATTTGTACTTTTTGTCTTTTGTTTTTATGTTGTTTTTCTCTCTCTTCAGCTTTATTGAGGTAGAATTGACAAGTAAAATTGTATATATTTGAAGTGTAAAACATGACGCTTGGACATACACATACCTTGTCAAAAATTACCATAATCGGGTTAACGCATCCATCACCTCATGTAGTTGGTTTGTGTGAGTGTGCGCGTGTGTGTTGAGAGTGCTTAAGCTCTACTCTCTTACCAAAGTCCAAGGGTATATTGTACAGATGTTATTATTAACTAGAGTTACCATGCTGTGCGTTAGGTTCCCCAGAACTTACTTGTAATGGACAATTTGTGCATTTTGACCAGCATCTCCCCATTTCCTCCACTTTCTAGTAACCACCATCCTACTCTCTATTTCTGTGAGTTGGATTTTTTCTTTTAAAGACTCTATATATGCCTTCTAGCATCATCCATGGTGTTGCAAATGGCAGGATTTTCTTTTTTCTCAGGGCTAATACATGATCTATCTATCTATTTATCTATCTGCCACATTTAAAAAAATCCATTTACTCATCAATGGACAATTTCCATACCTTGGTTGTGGATAATGAATATGGGCATTTTAATTTTCTTTTTTTCTGGTAATTCATCTCTATTTTATTTTATAAAAGTATCTGTTGATTTTGGGTTCAAAATTTTAAACAAACAAACGTGTCTTCCACTACAGAGAGTTTGAGAACACTATGTTAAACCACAATTAAATCAGGTTTGTTGTTTAATTGAAAAAAATGTATTTTTAAAACACGCTGAGTATAAAATACCAGATTAAAATATGTAAATTATAGTATTAGATAGTTTTCCATCCTTGCTCAGCTAAGTGAGTAGAATCCAAAGGATTCTGGAGATTTGCAATCATATGGAGATAAATTTTAGTTAATTGCAAGTAAGAACGCCTGCCAGAAATTTGGGAGAAGGCAACCTCTGTTAACTAGCGTAATAGTTTAGTATCTTTATCAGGTTACCATGAGACATCTTTCCTCAGTCTCTCATATAAGAAATGGCTGTATAACCACTCACTCATTTGTTTATGCATTCACTGACTGTTGAGCACCTAGTAAGTGGCCAGGCCTATTCTCTGTGCATTAGGACATGCTTCAGGAATAATATGAGGGGTTGCGTGTATGCATACAAACAGTCTTAGAGATGATTTAACTCCAAGCCCTTTGAGCTCTTTGAGTAACACTCAAAGAACTCAGGTTCCCTGAACATTTACAGAATGTTCTTAGCTGACTGCACTTTAATCCCGCTTTATCTATTTTCCTGGCCCTGTTATCTGTCACCCCAGTTTTCTCAGCTCCTACTTTTGAAATGGATCCAGGAGATATCAAGTGGAGCAAGATAATGGGATCAAAATAAAGAGTGAAAAAGTTAGAGCTGGGACATAGCCGTAGACGCTGCCCCCAGGACGAGAGGACTTGGCTTTGGCAGGGAGGCGAATAGGTGTGGTAGGTGCAAGACCCCGGAGGATGCAGTGACCGACACCAACACCAACACCATTTTAGCTTAAATTTAGCAGCATATGTGTAATGTAGAAACCACGTACTCCAGACCTTAATCCTGAATCAGCCATTTTGCTCCTCCAGAGGGGAACGCAAGAGTATGGTGAAATTCCTGCTAGAATCCCGTTTGGTGATGTGTAACCTCTGTCATTCCATGACAGGACCTTTGGGGAGTTCCAAAGACATAGGCTGCTGTTAGAAAATAGCACAGTCTTTCCTTTTCATCTTGACTCTCATTTTGACTATATTTTATTTATCTTGATTTATCATTAATAGTTTTGTTGTTATCATGAAAGAGAAAGTTTTTATCATAGATGTCGTTTATGAGGCCAAGTTGTAAAACAGTCTGTTTTGCTGATGGATGCCTAGATAGCACTGAGTAGGGGAGGCCTAATCATTCAGTCACCATCAGCAATTAGGCTGCATTCATAAACAAGAACACATGTTGAGACCGAGGTGGTGAGTAGAACAGCAAGGTACTTCTTTAGCAACATTTACAGAGTCTTGCGTACTCTCCACGTGGTGTGTACGGGACAAGTTGGGGAGGTCAAGAGAAAATAAGCACAAGTCAAAGGGAGACTTGTAAAATAAGCAGCAACATCTGGCAAATGACTTCCTCCCATGTACATAGGAAGGGCTCTTATTCAGGGCAGTGAATAAGAAATGTTTTTCTTGGCAGTATGTTAGCTCAATGTCCATTAGATCTGGGAATGAGGTTCGCTGAGGTTTATAATATTTCTCTTGCTGATGGTGAGGACACTAAGGCTTGATGCTCACAACAGTAACCATCCATTTGGTCACTCTTAAGAATCATTAGGTTTACTTTGAAATGTTTTCAAAGGATAGTTAAACATTACAGACCTTGTAGTTCTTTATTATTTGAACTTTTGTTTGTCTTCTTAGTGAAGTATATTATTTACATTGGAGACCTCTCTAGAGCTGCATGTCTCTTTGCTCAGTAATAAAAAGAACATTAAATTCTAACAATTCAGTACATCATTTAAGAGGTAGCAGTATGGTAGAAACCCTCTGTAATTTCTTGATCCATAACTATTCACATGAAAAGTTTAATAAGAAATTTTACCTGCCTTAACTTATGTTATACTCTATCTTACCACTGGCTTTATGAATGGTACTTTTAGGCTTTTTCTTACCAAAATAGACATATGTTTATTGTTTTCACAGACTCAAAAAAGAAAAACATGTTTATTATACATGAAACAATAAAATAAAACAAGTTTACACAATAGAAAACTTCCACCCAGTTTTATTCAGACATCCTGGAGTCTTTGATCTTGTCCACATCAAGTGACAATTTTTTGACTTTGTAAAATGAAGTATTAAAACATTATTATTATTTTTAAAGATTTTATTTATTTACTTTTAGAGAGAGAAGAAAGGAGGGAGAAAGAGAGGGAAAGAAACATCGATGTGTGAGAGATACATCAATCAGCGGCCTCCCACACGCCCCCCACTGGGGACCTGGCCTACAACCCAGACATGTGCCCTGACTGGCAATCGAACCTGCGACCTTTCAGTTTGCAGGCCGGCATTCAGTACACTGAGCCACACCAGCCAGGGCAAAAACATTATTATTTTATGTGGTATTCACTATTTTACACTAATATGAAGGTAGCAAAACTCTCCAATTTTACTGTGGTAGTACTGTCCAGTTGACCCTTGAACAAAGCAGGGGTTTGGGGCACCTACCCCCGCATAGTCAAAAATCTGCATATTACCTTTTGATTCTACAGTTGGCTCTTTGCATCTGAGGATTCAACCAACTGCAGATCTAAAACAGTGCTTTCCATTCCTGATTGGGAATCTGCGGTTAGGAATCTGTGGCTGGCAAATAACTATTTTCCATTGCAGTTGCTTGAATCCATGGATGTGAAACTGCAGATAGAGAAGGGCCAACTGTGTTTATTGAGAACAATCCTCATATAGTGAATCCCTGCAGTTCAAACCCATGTAGTTCAAGAGTTAACTGTAGTTAATTGCTTCTAGGTGCAGTAAGGAGGCGTTTTCTTTGTTATGGGAAAGAAAATGGGATAATCGCACATTCCTCTGCAGGCCTGAGGGGGTAGAATATCCACTCAATTTCCCATCTCACTGCTTTTTCCTTCCTCCCATTTCTCAGTCATTGCCATTTATGAGAAGCAGATGGAAGCAAAGTGACTTACATACAGACTAATCCTATTTTATGTTATGGGAAATGTGGATGCCCCAACTTCAGGATTTCTATAACAAAGCGTTTTTTTCAGTTGCTAGCCATTCACATAGTAAAAATATCTGCTTTTCTGAAGCCACATACTTCTTGACACAGGACTCTCAGACAGGCTCATGGACTTCAGATGGGGATCTACGTTTATGACTGACTGGTGAAAGAAAACCCCTGGGATTTCCAAAGGGGGGAAGTTATCCAAGTAGCAGTTATGTTAACTAGCAGACCTCCCAGGAACTAAGCCACCTGTGGAAGATTGCTCAGTAATCCCATATAAGTGAGAAAAAATATCACAGACATGTACACTTAAATTAGCCACCTCTACCCCATGTTGTTTTAGAACAAGAGAATAAAGAATATACTCTACCTTTTTGAAGAGATTACAATGGAATGTTGATAAGGGAGAGGCTATCTCTACCTAGTGATATTTGACACTAGGTGTAACTTTTGAGTGTGTGATTAGCAGGGTGGAGGGATGTAGAAGAACAGCCTTTGAAGAGGTCATCGCGTCAGCAGTTACTCTCTCCAGAGCTCCAGTCAACTGGCCACTGCACGTCCCTCCTTAGGTGTGTCCCAAGCAACATATATTGCTTATGGCACTTTGAAACAGAAAGCAGCTCAAGGACATTTATTACAGAGACCCAGGGCTCACTAATTAACTGAAGGGGGAGGAAAACAAGTGTAAGAAGGCAAAGGATGCAAGGTTTGGCCTGTGGTCTGGGATTCGTCTCTGCTCCTTGTTCGTACTATAGATGACTTCCTCTGCACAGTGTGAATGTGGTATGCAGTTTATGGCTTCTCCTTTGCTCATCTCCAGCCATATGAAGAGGCTGAGTCAATTCTCCCTTGGTCTTTGTTCGTTCTAACAGAGGCTACCAGAGTCAAAATATTTTATGCCATTATCTCGACGACCTACCTACTGCATTGAACAAATAATTTGTAAAAAATATTTAGACAGTAAGACAAATTTTTACCATTGACAAAGGATGTAGGAAGAATTTCCTTTCTGTCTAAAAGGTCAGTAGGTACTCTGGCAGTGGTTTAATTTATGTCGAATGAAAATTGGTGAGTTTGACAGTTGGTTGGGGAGGTTGGGGGTGAAGGGATTGAGCAAAACGGAAAAAGGACTCATGGGCACGGACAGCAGTGCGGTGATGTCTGGGGGAAGGGGGTATAAGGGGACTAAATGGTAATGGAAAAATACAAGAAAGGTTAAGTCAAAAAAGAAAGAAAGAAAAAGAAAAGAAAGAAAGGAAAGAAAGAAAGAAAGAAAGAAAGAAAGAAAGAAAGAAAGAAAGAAAGAAAGAAAGAAAGAAAAGAAAGAAAGAAAAAGAAAGAAAGAAAGAAAAGAAAAGAAAGAACAGGTGAGTAGCCTGGGTGTGTCATTTCCTGTGATGTGATGAGTTCTAGGACGGTTAACTGTGGAGGAATAGGAAAGGCCAGACTGGAACTGAGCGCACAGCCTGCAGGCAGGATAGGCAAAGGCAAGAGAGGTTTCTAGTTATAAAAGATCTGACTCCGGATCACTTAGCAGAGCCACAGGTGGAATAGAGCCGGGCAGATAATTAAGCAACGGGATGGTTATGGAAAATGAGGACTTGGTTGTAGGAAATGGTAGTAAAAGAGAACTGAAGTGTGTTTTTTAAAGACTGATGGGTCCCAGAGTCTGAAACAAAACTCAGCCCACAAAGTGTCTTTGAGAAGAAGAGGTTACAGGGATCTGGGAACCTGGGTGGGTAGGCAGGTGATGGGGTTAGGCTGGAGTCGGGGAGGATCTGAGGAGTGTCCTCTAAGTAGTTAGTGGAGATTTCTGACTCTTCACGTGAGAATGCCTTTGATGAGATTTTTGTATGAAAGTCTGGGGAGGGCAGCTCTGGGGAAAGAAGACATGGGAAGATGGTGTGTCAGGGTGGTGCTTCTCAAATTACTGTGTATGTCCAAATGGCCTTGTTCCAATGCAGGTCGTCATTCAGTGCATCTGGGGTGAGGGTTGAGATTCTTCATTTCATTTTTTTAATGTTATTTTTCAGTTACACTTTACATTCAATATTATTTTGTATTTGTTTCAGGTGTTCAGATTAAAGATGAGATCTGCATTTCTAAAACACTTTTAGGTGATGTCAGTGCTATTGATCCCAGACAACTACTTTCTCAAGCGATTAAAGAACACAGTTTTTTTTATTTTGGAGAAGGGGAGGGAATAAATATACTTTTGTTGTTGACTGATGAAAGCAGAGATAATATTAATTAACATTTATTAGATTTACTATATGCCAGAGACTATATGCATTACATATGTAAACTCATGTAATCTTCTTAACAACCCTTTGAGGCAAGTACTGTTATTACTCCCTTTTACAGGTATGTAAACTTGCTCAAATATATACAGCTGGTAGAGACAGAGCTAGGAGTTGAACCAGGCAATGCTGACCAGAGCTAACATGGTTAGCTGTTTAGAAGTGTGTAAGATTAGTTTCAGGAGTCTCTATATTGGGGGGGAACACTTTATAAAGTGTATGATTGACTAACCACTACGCTGTATACCTGAAACCAAAACAAAATAATGTTGAAAGTAAATTGTAATTGGAAAAAACAAAATTCTATCTGAGGAGAGTGAGCACTAGGACTAGTGGCCAGAGGGCTTGTGTCTCTTGGTAGGCACTTCAGAAATTGTTGAATAAAGAATATAGTATTTAACTGTTACAAAAATCCTATGCAGTGGACAGAGATAATCTCTTTGATGGGAATTTGCAGTGATTTTGCCCACTTTTTGTTTACTTCTATTTTCATAGACATGTGAACATAGTTCTGAATTTAAATTAATAGTGGTAGCTCTTCAGGCACTAGCTGCATGTAGCCATTTATTTATTGATTACCCTAGGTTTTGCTCATGCATTGGAGGCAGGATGGGAAAACACCCCAGCTCTCCTGCGCCCCAGCTCTGCTGCGCCCCACCATGTTACATGTGGATAAATATTCTTACCTCTTATTTGGTGATCCTTAGAGCCCGTTTGTGGGCGAACACTTAGATAGTTGTAAAATTTTCCACAGCCTTCTTGAAGAGCTTGGAGGCACTCAGAGGACTCTTGAGATGAAAATCATACTTATGACAGCTGGAACGTAACATATCCATCTACATCGAGTTGGCAAGCTGGTCATATTCTTTTGGCAAACTGATCACATTCTTTCCAGTTTAGCTTTCACTAGATTTCTTCCTAAGGGAATCTACAAAGAGAGTAATGAGTAGAAAGATTCTTTATCTTCAACGAAAAAAAATTGAGTATTTTTTCTTTCTCAAGACAATCACTCATCTAGAAAGGTGGTGCTGCCTAAGGCAGGAGATTCAAGTGGGAATTAAAACTCAGTACAATGAAAGAGACTGTGCTTGAATTCATACAATTTTTAGCTAGAAATTTCTTACTGTTGGACTTAGATATAAAGGTAAAGGACTTGAAGGGGCCTAAAAGTTCATGTTTCATTATTAAATAATCTGGTCTCAGGTCCCTGCTGGAAAATAGTTTATAGGTTGCAAGAGTAGTGGCCTGAGAATTGCTGAAAAATAAAGCCGTTGATGTTGGTAATATGTTTTAGATTGATCACATTTCTAAAACCAAACTCTGGAAGGAGTAAGTGGAGTGAAAGGTAAAAATTAGGTAGACAGTTCTCCTTTGGAAAGTACCCACTGCACCCAATTTGGTCGCTTTCTGCCTGGAGCAGCATATTAAACACCTATGTAGGTTGTTTTCCTGAATGGCAGCTTCAGTGTTTGGAAATGTTTAATGCAATAAACAAATTTTAAGAGAAATGAGAGAGCCCTGACCGGTGTGGCTCAGCTGGTTGGGCATCATCCCACAAAGTGAAAGGCCACTGGTTCTATTCTTTGTCAGGGCACGTGCCTGTGTTGCGGGTTTGGTCCTTAGTTGGAGCTCATGTCAGTAGGCATATATGTTCTTCGTTAAAATTACAGTCAGTCACAGTTGATGGCAACACCTCAATGCTTGTTTGAGACTTCCTGAAAAACTATTTCCTCCAAAAAAAAAAAAATTGCTGAAAGGCTATGAACACAAAAACACAATCTTTGCAGGTTAAAGATAGTTAAAAGAAATAGAACAAATCAAGAAAAAATGCAGTTGAAAATTTTAATTGTTCAGTCATGCCATTAAAATAATTCTTTATCAGTGCTCACAAGTGTTACCTGAAACCTTATGCTTCAGTCAAAAAAAAAAAAGCATTTAATTCCTTGATTTTTGCAAAGGTAAAATTATTCTTGGAGACTTTCCTGAAGAGCATGTCTTTAAAGAGCTGTTTACACTTCTTTCCTTCTATATTTACTTAAGGTAGGGAGGGGTGGACGAGGAGAAAGTAGAGATTAAGTGTTGGATGAATCTCAGCAACCTGGTTATATAAGGCAGAGGAAACTAGACTCCATTGCACTTCCGGCTATCAATGACTGGGAGGCATTTCTCTGTCTAGTTATCATCCTGTAACAGCTCCTTTCTTGCCAGGTCATTAAAATCCTCTGTAAGCCTCTGTGACACGCCCCACTTCTCAGAAACTCAAGATAAACAGACTTTAGGGAGAGTTTGGGAATTCCTTGTTATCAAATTGACCTCTGAGAGTTTTTCTCGTTCTACTGGTGTCAGGAATACAGGGTTGCTGTAGAGCAAGTCAAGCTAACAAGAACATGTGTATGGATACACACCTTAAATCCATTCTCTCTAGCCTTTCTGTCTTATTTACCTAAATGGTTAATTATCTCTGTATGAGATAGGTTTGTGTTAAAGAAAAATAACACAACTCAGTGTTAAATTTGGGCTGATACTGTCGTTTGGAGAGTATGTCAACTTCATGTGGATAAAAGTGGTGTGATCGTAAGATGATTTTTCTGTGAAGTCTCCTGGAATCTTCCTAACTGCCTGGAGTTGTCTTGAAATCACATGTTTTCCTTCCCATGCCTCACTGGTACTAGTGGAGAAAGTGCTGGAGGACAGGTGTTTGCAGAGGCCACTCTGCCTTCCTGGATTCTGGTTCTTCATCTGTGAGCTGAACGACTGCCAAGGTGATTCGAACTACCTGGGCTTTATGAATCTCTGGGAGCACCACATCTACACTCGTCCTTAGGTTTCTCAACACGATGGATATGCTGGTCTTGCCCTTTATCGTACATTATCAGTGGCAACATTTGAAATAAGTGAGGGTGATCTCTGAGGCCTAAGTGTTCGAGCTCCTCAGTGCCGGTGCTGTCTGCCCTCTGGGCAACGTTGACACTGGCATTTATGCTGAAAGAGAGGGAGCGGGACAGCTGTCAAGGGGCTGGTTGTTCCGGCTTGAGTGAGGTTATGTTAAAATTGAAATAATTTTCATGAGAGTCATCATCGTGCACTAAATGCCTATGTGATTCTGGAACTGTCCTGGTTAAAAAAGACGAGTAGGTCGAGGCCAGGATTGAGGTAATTGAGCCAGGATCTTGGTGGCTTCTGTGCTAAAGGGTGAGAAGGTTTGGCTCAGTGAAGGGAGCAGGAAGCACGCTGTGTCAGCCAAAATGCCGAAGGTGTTGAGGACGGTTTGGTGGGGAAGAGGAAGGTTTTTAAAAGTCTAAAGACCACAGATATTCTCTGCATTTTGAAACAAATCATCCTGAAAATGAGAAAGAAAATAACACCAACTATAAACTGTCACAGGTAATCATTACTAGTTTGAGGCTGCTCCCATCAATGAGTTAAGACCAAATACTCAAATATAAGATAATTATTTCAATAGTATTTTCAGATCCCTTATATTCTATTAAGTAAATTGAAGGAAACACATCTATCTATCAATAGACCTACAGGAAGGGTGCAGTTACTCTACACTAATAACAATAGACAGAATCCTCGTGTGGGGAGGGTGGGGGTGGAGGATAAATTAGTCAACTTTTGGAGATGGAGTAACTCCTTTAGGCCCTTAGGGTGCCATTCAGTGTATACGTTTTTGCACTAATTAACACCCTTGGGTCCAAGTATTAATGCAGGCCAAGAGGAGATTGGTTTGTTCCTCGGGCATCAGGAACATAAGGCCCATTATAACTGTTTATAATAAAATATTGTACTTAGTCATACCTTTGATCAAAGACTTCTATTTCTTTTCTTTCCAAAACAGTCTCATTAATCCTAGCCCCATTACTGGGATTAAGTGGCTGAAACACTGTATCATTATCTCTGTTTTTGAGAGGAAGGGACTAGCCCAGGGAGGCAGCAACTTGCTTAGGTGGTGGTGAGTCCCAAGTAGAAAAGGGACAAGAAACCAGGATTCCCGGCTCTCCTTTTTGTGCTAAAAATATCTCAGCTGATGAAAAGATGCCAGGAACTGACTCCGGAAATCAGCAAATACTTTTATTTTCTCCCACTCTCCTCCTTCTTACCTGCAGTACTTCCATGTGCTAGAAGAGCTGTGGGGAGCTTCCCCTTCCCCCAGGGTGATTGAAGAGGGTCATTGGTTCACTGGGTACCAGCATTTACAAAAATATTGCAAGCCTAGTCCTCTTATCACATTTAAAAACTTTAAAAAATGATCGGACAATACATTCTACAGTTAAGAGAGCATTACAAAGGAATCTATCCTCTAAGTATTTAATAGGACAAGGGCTCGTTTCAGCAATGGGAGCAGCAGAGATATCATGAAGATCATTGAACACAGACATGTCCGCGTTCAAGACTTGGGAGTCTCACTGAGTAGGCAAGTGATCTTTTAACCCATGTCTTTTTGTGCCTTGTTCTCCGTATAGATTTCCTAGTTTAACTCTCTAATCTCTAAACAAAGTTTACATTCTCTCAAATTATGATATTTGTCTGAGAGCTTATTTGTAGTTTAAAAATAGAAGACAAGTGCCTTCCATGACAAATTGTTCTCGTGGAGACTCCCCAGGAAAGTGGGTTCACTGAGACAATTTTAGGTTTCCTGCACTTAAAAAAGCATCGTGACTTCAGGGAATAGGGAGGGACTCATTCGTCAGAGCTTGGATAATCTGGAGTGACAGAAGAATCATTCCTTGGACAGAAATATATGTTCCTTTTTCTTTTTTCTCTGTGTTTTCCTACTACAGGGTGACTACTGGGCCTTCATTTAAACCTATAGTATTATAAAAGGTATTAAAAACGTAGGCTTTGAAGATCTTAAAACCTTATGTAACCTTGGACATTTAACCTAAATCGCCATTCTAAGTTAAGGATAATGCATTTAGAATGCTTCATGTAGTGCTTGTAACATAGTAAGAAGTCAACCAATCTTGGAAATTATTATTAATAACAGGTACTCTTGATTTATAAATAAAAAATTAAAGTTTAAAAGCCTATTGAATAATGCTTGTTGGAAGCCATTAATTTCACTGATTTACCCAATCCTTTGTCAACATTGAAGAAACAAGAAGGGTTCTAGCAGGTCCATAAAATCCCTGCTTCTCTGATTTATCTTTAGACATTGTAAAGTCTACAACTTTGCTGCTCAGATTTCTCTTCTTGTCTAAAATAATTCAGTAACATCTCAGACAATTATTTGAACTATTTCATGTCCCAAATCCTTGGGTCTCCTCATATAATCGGAGAATCACTTGAATTTCTTAGCAGTGTTTGGAAATCAGTCGTGGAAATTTGCCTATTTGACCATAGCTATTTTGTGATCATGTCTTTTTTCTGCATGATTAGGAGGAGGTGGAGGCAGCTATTATGAGGAAGAGACTCGACTATAGTGATTCCTAACATTGCCAGCACATTAAAATAACCCAGGGATGATCCTTAAAACTCCCAATGTTTAGGCTGCAGCACAAACAATTCAACAGACTTTCTGGGTGTGGGATCAGGCTTTACCTTTCGAGCTCCCCAGGTGTCTCCATAAGGAGTTCTGGTGTTAGCCATGCACCTGGGCAAGCGTCAGGTTGATGGAGAGCCTGGTGGTTCTAGGGCCCCACCCTCGTAGATTCTCTCTTCAGTTGATCTAGGTGAAGGCCTGGGGATTTTCATTTTTAACAAGAACCCCCTAAAATCCCCCTCCCCTTGGTGACTATGGCTGAGTCGTCTTAGGACCACACATTGGGAAATACTGATATTGACTAGTAATTTATTTATTGATCCCATTTTAAAATCATAAGGTTGTAAACCAGAGTAAAGACCTCATCAACAATACGCATTATTCCATCTCTTCCAAGTTGTCATATAAGGAATTTCAGTTTGCTTGTAGATGTGTGGTAAAAATCCACATTAGCGCCTCGCAGTTTTGGGGTTGGCTTTTTGTGGACTTCTGTGAGACTGCCTTCATTCACAGAGGCTGATGTGGGGAGGTACGTTTGGGAAGGTTTCTAGAGACCCTGTCCGCTCACGTCAATAGATTTGCCCCCAGGGTTTAGTCCATTGTTTCAGCTAATTTTATTAAACTTTAAAAGTAGGCTTTCACAGTAATTATCATTTAGGTTTTCAACCATCCACTGAGATTTCTATAATTTTACTATGATTTCATTAAATGAAAGCCTTTCTGATGAGCCTCATGTAATGCTCTCACATTAAATGTTGGACTTCCTGTTTGCTTTGTAATAAAATACAACTAAAATTTGCGTATGTTTTATTTTTCTCAAGTCCCATTTCATCTTCTTGGGCTTGGCATTCCTTGGAGACACACCATGCATTTCCCAGCTTGTGAAATCTGAGCTGTAAGCGTAGTCTGTGTTTAACCCGTGCAGTCGACTCCAGTATAAATTGTTCTTGGGAATGGCCAACAGGATAAGACTTTTAAAATGTTTCTTTATTGAGTTTCATGCCAAGTATATTAAATACTGCCCCCCCCCAAAAAAACCCCAGAACAAAACAAAAAAAAAAAATAAAATAAAACAAACATTGTTAGAGGCCTTAGATTTTCAGGACAAAATGAATGTAATGTTCACTAAACAGCACCAAATATATAGTAACGTAATTGGCTTTTTAAGGAGTTAGTGTGTTCACTAATTAACATGGCAATGTGATGATATCACAGGCCCTTTTTCAGAAGCCAACCTTGTGATTTATCACCTGTGGGACCAAAGTTTTGTAATCTGTAAGTGATATGGCAGATTGAGAATAGACATTTCAGCTCCTTATCCTTGATTCTGAGAACTGGTAACTTAAGCAGCTGTGTACATCTTTCTTGTTCACCGTGTGAGAGTTGTGAACATTACTCTTGTCTGGACCATTACTCTCAGGGCCTATGGCAGAGATGTCCTCGTCCTTGTAGCACAGGGGTTATGTGTAATTTAGGAATGAAAATCTTGCTTGTGACCCATGGGCCAAAGATCAAGGAAAAGTTGCCCCACTGAACTGATGTGATTAGTCGCTACAAGCAAAACCCAATTTTTCCCAGAATGTATTGATTTACCAAATGGCTCTCCAGAGAGAGGCCTTAGGTGGAGGGACACTTATCTTCCAAGGCATCCGTGAATCCACTCTTTCAACAGACATTTCGATCACTTACTGTATGCCATGTGCTGTTTGGGCACTGGGCATACAGCAGTGAGCAAAAATTCCTGTCCTCATGGAGAAAGTGAAAAAAGGAAAATAAGAAAGTAAACTAAACAGCATGTAAAATGGTGGTAAGTGCAATAGAGAAAAATAAAGCAGCAAAGGAGAAGAGGAAGGATGTGGGAGCGAGGGTGTTATTGAAATTTTATTAATAGAAGGCAAAGAAGGTCTCACTGAGAAAATGAGAGCTGAATAAGGCCCAGAGAGAGGACACAGAGTTCTGTGCACACTGGGGAAGCAGAGTCCAGGCAGAGAGGAGGACATGCAGCGATCCTGAGGCCTAGAGCGCCTAGCCAGTCAGAGGCAGGGGCCAGGGTCTCCAGGGTTAGGGGGCATCTACCACTGGTTGGAGTTAACCAAGTGAACATCATAATCTTAAAATGCTTTTTAACTCGGCTTGGGAATGGAGGCCCTAACTTCCAACTTCTCCTCCTCTTCCTCTGCTCCGCCACTGCTCCTCTTGTTTCCTCTTTCCCTGACTTGTTGGTGGAGCTAGCCTGTGTCTGAAGTGTTTCAAGATTTCGTCTGACATCTCTCCCAGGAGGAGACTAACGATTCAGAATTAAATGGCTGTGGACTTGTCCCCCAAGGGAACGCTCCAAAAGGCGATGGACGCCTTATAGCCTTTTATGAAGACACTTCTAGCCACATGAGAAAACCATACGCAAGAGATAATTGCATTTGGTAACCCAACTGCAAAGTGAAAATTACAAAAGTCAATGTGCAATCAAAGATGGGCTTGGGTTCTGGTGTAGAGATGGAAGGGACCAGGCTGGTGTGGATGTCTCTGGGAGGTGTCGGGGTGACGGTGTGAGAGCCACACTTAGGCCTTGGCATCAGAGGACGTAGAGTTGGAACTCTAGCGATGCAATTTTCTAAAGCTCAGTGTTTTCGTTGTCATTCCAGGCATGTGTGAATGTTAACTATTAGGATAAGCACCTCATTCAGAGTGGGAGGCCAAAACATTTTCAGAGTACCCTTAGAAATGTTTAGGCAGAAGCAGAAGTTAGTTGAAGTTGAAGGAAGACAAGAGAGAAGGAAATGGAGTAAAGGGATTTCTTTTAAGAAAACAGAGAAGGGGGCGTATTCATAGGATAAAAGCAAGAAGCCAGTGAGGATTCACAAGGTGAAAGGCCGTGCCCCTTCCCTTTCACACATTCCGCAGGGAAGGCTACAGGTAGGCTCTGTTGTCAACACTCCCTCATAAAGCTGCCTCTGCGGCCACGGTGGCCGGGCGAGCCATGAACAGACACAGAGGGGACTGACGGGCTAGTGGGACCCCGCAGGCCCGTGCTTATCGATAATTACCTTCTGGGTGCGGACTCAGGTGCCGATGACAGCTGCGGGTTCAACCAGTGTGATTTATGGCCTGTGAACATGATCTGTCTGTGAGAAAGCATTAGTGCAAGTCGACTTCGGTGAGGACATGGTTTTCGGTTTGACCCCTTTTAACCTTGATCGCTGTGGAGAGACGTCCCTAAAATCCTTTCAAAGGAATGAAAGAATGAATGTAAGGCACATGGCATAATGTCTGGCACATAGGAGATGTTCAGTCAATGGCTATTGGCTCCTATGGTAATTTCAGCAACAGCATATACCTGTATTTAAAGTGTTATTGGGTTTATTAAAAATGTGGGTATAATATTAATACATTTAAGAACCAGTCGAGTATTATCACATGAGGGTGAACTTATCACAGCTAGAAACAGGAAAATAGAAAATATTCACCTCAATAGTTTTAGGTTTAGGAGAAAAAATCATGTACTAAATCAAAACACACCAATTTTGTCTAGATGAAAGAACATACCTGCATCGAAACCAACTTGGGACTTCCTTTGATTCTAGTCTCTCAAAATAAAAATGTAACTTTCAATTTATCGTCTGGTGTCTTTTAAAACAGAAACTGTTTTAAACTGTAGTTCATCATCATTCATGTGAAGTGAGAAGCTGCAGCTCCTATAACAGATGAAATGATTCCCTATCACGTGTATGTGGGAAAGAAAGTGAAACCCAGGAAAAGAGACATGGCCCACTGTGCTGGAGGACTGTGTCACTGAGAATCTGGTGAGGACGTGGTGACCACCATCTCCTTGGCTGAGATGGTCATGCAGTGGACGTGGCAAAAAAGAAAGGGCCTTTGGGAAATGACCCAAGCTTTTCCTTCTATACCCTGAAAAGTGTGCACTTGTGTTCAAGAAATGTTTGTTTTATTTTATTGCTTCTTCCTATGTGCTGGGTACTTCAGTGTGTTTCCCACATTGAACACACGCAACAATCCCATGAGAAAAGCATCATTACTCCCATGTAGAGAGGAGGAAAGGGTTTAGAAAATACATCGTACACCAAACAGCATTACTCTTAGCACTAGAGATGAGATTTGAATGAGAATTTATGTCCATGTGACTAAAGAACAGGTGCTCTTTCCATTTAACTACTTTGTTGTAGGTGCCTGAAGTGTTTTCTCTTCCCGACCTACTTGGTTTCTACATAACATCTCTTCTTTCTCACTTATATTCTCTGCCTTCCAGTTTACTCTAGCCTGCCTCTGCCACTGTCTTACCACTTTATCCAAAAAGATGCCTAGGAATCAGGGCAATTGTTGACAAAAAACCACTGTCACACAGAAAGTCCTTTTAGGGTAATAAAGAGTGGGATCCTTGGAAGGCTGCACCTGGCAGTGAAAGTTGGTTACAAATGTTAATGGGTAAATATCTCACTTTAATGGGAAGCACTGAGGGGACCCCACCAAATGAAAATCAGAATTTTTAAGGATATGCATCAGGCCGTAGCTCTTTTCTATTTGCTCACCTAAACATTCCCACCTCATATTCATGAATCAGATATCTTTCAGTAGCTTATTTTTAAAGGAGATGCGCCTTTCATCCATGAGTCATTCAAACACTGTAGGATGCTTAACGGGGAACTTGGAACTCCCTTAAGAGTAGATTCTCATGATGAACACATAGAGAGGTTTATTTGTGTGCAATATGAATCTTCGTGCTAATGGCAAAAAACTATTGTTGAGCCTGGAGTGAATAGCATTGGAAGTGTTTCTATAGCTTACTGATCATGAAAGCCGCCCTCTGCAAAGCATCGCACTGTGTTCCTTCGAGAAGGGTGGGCCGGTACTAGCAGCCATTTCCTCATGCAGAGTGGAGAGAGGGCTGGCTATGGGTGGGCCCCGTGTGTCCTTGAAAGATGGCGATTCACTGTGGAGTCTCCTTAGCTGCCTGACTGCTCCTCACCTGTGGATGGTTGAAGGCAAGTTTCCACACCTCCAGAGGCTGGAATTGACCACGAGTGCCTCCCATTTTTTCTCAGCTCGTGCAGACAATAAGAGAAACGTGCTTGAGGATGGTGCATTCTCTTTCATTTCAAAGTTATTTATGACAACTTAAAATCCACAACTTGAAAATGTTTGGAAGTATATACTCTTCTTTGAGAGGACGTGAACACTGAGAGGGGCAAAAGTAGGTTTACAGCTGTGAGTATGCAAAACATTGAGTTTATTATTATTTTCCCATGTGAATAACTGGAAACCTACTTTTGTATTTGACTTTCTTTTCTGGAAAAAATAAAAGATGAAAAACCTTATTTTAACCTTCATTGTCTAATTACTTTGGGTCTAATTACTTTGGAGACTTTTCCTGTGCTTTTGGCCTATTTGGTAATCTACATTCATGAAATCATCTGAAAAAACAAGTGGACAAGCAATGTTAAATGATTTTGAAAAACAAAGAATTGCGAAGTATTTGATTTTGGTTGTCAGCAATCTCTTGGTTTGGAGCATTATCATATGTAAAAATGACATGCAGTGTAAAATATTTTGTTTCTAATGATTAAATCTAATTCTCTGTGCTTCCCATGAGTCTATAAACATTCTGGGTGGAATGCCAAACACGACAGAGACCGTATTTATGCTCTGGAGTAATACTGTTTTCTTCTTTCTTTTTGTGTGTGTTTTCCTGTGTAACCTTTCAAAGTGTAATCACAACAATTAATCTGTGTGTAATAAAGCATAGTATAGCAACTGGTACAATAAATGTAGATCCTTTGAATGCACAATTAATGTAATCTATTCCAAAGAATAGAAATATTTACAGAAGGAGCTGGTTCTCACTTTCTTTGAGTGATAAAGGAAAAATCTATTTAGCAGATTAAAAAAAAAAGACTCAGAAAACATGCATATGAAAAATCAGACTGGTGAATCAATGGATGAATTAGGGTCAAACCACAACTATCTAAGCAATGTACATTATTTTTCCCCTGCCGCTGCAAATATTTCTACTAGTAGAGAGAGATTGCAAATCAGGGCTTCTGCTTTAGACTTGGTTACCTATTTCTTTTTGATTTTGTAGTCCTCAAAGGTATAAATTTTGCAAATGGTTTATCCTAAAACCCCCTACCTCAGTTTTCTCCTTAATAGGTAACACATATTAACTAGCTATGAAGAAAAATCCAAGGCATTGTTCTGGATTAATATTCAATGTGTATGGCAAGAGAAACTCAAAGTTTTCTTAAACATCCGCATGTGCACAGAGAATGGAAATGAATGAAAGCCAGGTAACTAATTACTAGATTTTTGTTTGTTTTGTACCCTGAATTACATTGTATGGTACATGTAGTTTCAGGCAGTCAAAAATATGAATTTATTTTACATGAATAAATGAGAAGTGTGAATTAGGGTTGTTGCTAGATAATAACTAAAATCTATTTCATGTTTATAACGGACCAGGTGTTGTCCTAAACATATTAGATGCATTGTGAAACAGTTGTGTGAGGTAGGTAGTACCACCTGCCTTTTACAGGTGCAGAAACCTTAAATCTTCTGCTGAAATCTTAAATCTTAACTAGTAGAATTGAGGGGAGACTTGGGCACTCCTCTTCTGCTTCCATGGAGCAGTCTGGTAATTGCTGTGTTTTGCTGCTTGCAAACTACAAAGCAGGGAACTTGAGGTTAAATTGTAACAAAAGAGCTGTCTTTCCCCCCACTGCTACTTCTTCCTTTCTCTTAAGAGTCTGAGGCTTTGGTTTTCAGAACTGGAAGACCCTTAGATTCTCAGCTTCTAATCAGTGGTTGTCATTTGTAACCAGAGTGTCCAACATCTCCTCGGGGCCTTAGCATCTTGCTGTAACATATGAATGGTCAACCACAGATCACCACCTGAACAAAGCTGCCCCTCCAGGACCAGGGAGACAAAAATAAACTGATGAGAAGAACCCAGAAGAAACAAAGATAATTCAGGAAACAGAAAGAGCTCTCTTCTTTGCCTATTCAGAGACAGACAAGAATTATTATACTCACCGAACAAGAAGAAAATGCTATGGAAAAGGAGAAATTAGGAAAAGCAAATAGTGTTTTTCAAATTTGATATCACTGCTGAAATCAAGAATTAAGTAAAATGGTTGGAAGATAAAGAAACCTACCAGAAAAAAAAAAAGAAAGAAAGCTGCCCACCATTCCCATACTAGGAAACATTTCCAAAGACGTTGCCTTGAGAGAGTAAGGTGTTGCTGAGACCATCTGGATTGACTACAGGGTTGAACCCAGCTGAGGTCCCAATGCAGACTTTTAAAATTCTGGTGGGCAGGTGTAGGGATCTACTCAGCTTGCAGCTGACCACAAGCCTCTCATGTAAGTTTCTGTTAGTAAACCTTCCACCTGCCAGGCTGGGGGTCTGCCTGTTTCGTCAGCCTCTCCTTGCCCTCTGTGTCCAGCTTGCAAAACAACCGTCAGTGTTGGACCACTGTTAAAAGTTGTTTTTACATCTATTCAATATTGATTCAACCATTGTTTTCTTCTGATGATTACATTTCCTTCTTTGGTACAGTGTTTTGCATTCCGGGTTTGCGTCCGGCATCAGGGAGCAGGTGCTGAGGCTTTCCAAGCTGTTCTAGGGGTCAGGGCCCTGGCAGTTTTCTGCAGGAGTCACGCTGTCTGAGAGGTGTATGCATTCTCACGGTCTGATCTGGCGTCTGTGGTAACCTCTGTTTTTTAAAAAGCCACTTTCCTCTTTAACTGCCTCCAAGTCAATCTCCTTCACTTTTCTCTGAGCTGCTTATATTGGTATTGGAAGAAGGTAAGAGGACATATTTAATAATTTCTGTGGAAAACCATATATTGCCACTAGCGTGTGCTTGACTTGATTTCTTTGGTGGTTGCCAAGGTCTCTGTGGGTTTGGTTACTTGCTTCTTTCTCTCTGCTCAGTGACTGATGTTGGTGTAGACCTCTGTCTACTGGCACACTTTACTGTTGACAATCAGAGCCAAGACTTTATAAAGTGCAACTACTGCGAATGTGATATTTGAGAAGAATGCAGCATTGGGGGATGAGGTGGGGGGGGTGTAAATATGTTTTATGTTACCTCCTCATTATAGAGTTAATAAACGCTCATTATGCAAAATTTGAAAAATTGGTAAAATAGAAGATGAGATCACCGATAGCTCAACAGAAAAAAATCACTTCTGGTATTTGGATGTATTTCCTTTAATCATTTTGCCGAGCATATTATTTTTACATGACTGTTGTCACACAAAATTAAATATATCAATGTTTTCAAGAATACATTTTTTTTATTTAAAAAGTAATACATGCTTAGTATAGCAAATTTGGAAAATCACACTTTTTTGATAAAAAATAAAATTACAGTTATTGTGAATCATATCACTTGAAATAATCACTTTCAATATTTAACTTATTTCTTTATCATGCTTTTCACATGAAAAATGCTATTCAAAAATAAGCATTTCTTGAAATTTCTAGTAATCTTCTGGATAGGAAATATCAACAACTTTACATGATCGCTTTCATTAAATCTGAATTATCCATAATTTAACAAAAGTAAATTTAATTTGTTTTATTCTTACTTATAAATATTAAGTTGTAAGGGCAAATAATTATAATCAGACTAATTGTTGGGGAAAAAAACAACTTATGTCTTGTAATTCCTTAATATTGGCAATATCAAGTAGAAGATCAGAATACTTGGCATTTACCAGAAGGAAAATGTATTATTTTAAAGTTCCCAAGGGAAATTTGAGGAGTCATTGTTGGACTCCACATGAATGAAAGCTGGATTAATAATAATGCAGTTGGGTGAGTTGATGTACAACGAGGAATAGGAATACAGCTACACCATGGGACAGACAGACATACTTAATGACAGACGCACTTATACCTTGATACGCAGACTGAAGACAAAACCAGTTTAAAGTGACTGCGCGGGAAGTCTATTCAGGTAGTTTAGGTCTGATGTGCACTGAATGTACAGGCTGGTGTTAAGCAAGCTGTTCTATTTTGTTGAGGTTGTAAGTACCTTAAAAGATAATGTATTTGATTCTCTTCTTGCATTTCCTAGCAGGGGTACAGGCTAGAACAGTACTTTTCATTAATTCGAAGTTCTAAATCTTTAGTAATCATGCTGCTGTGTCAGGCATTTGTAATCACACTTTTCACACACAAAAAGGGAGTCTAATAGTCCACCTTTCCCTCTTTGTTAAAATCATCCAGTTAATAAGATCATGAGAGCAAAACATGCCTCAAGGGTGGTAATATTGGTTAAGTGTTCAATAGGAATATCTTTGCAGACTTAAGATTTGGTTGTAAACACAGGTTTAGGAAGATATTTTATAAATTAAACTTTTCTATTTTAAGATAATTGAAGATTTACATGAAATGATAAATATAATATAGGGAGATCCTATTACCTAATACACTTCACCTAGATTCCCCCAGTGGTCACACCTTGCAATATTACAAGTAAGATATTGACCTTAATAAAATGCACCAATTGTATTCATAGTTCTTTAATTTTATTTGCACTCAGTTGTATATGCGTGTGTGTATTCAGTTCTATGCAATATTATCACATGTGTAGTAGCCTTGTGTATCAACTGCTATACAGCAGTCAAGAGGAAAAACAAATCCCTGCAAGGATCCGTCCTGTTGCCTTTTTCTAACTGCATGCATCTCCCGCCCGCCCCCACTCCTGCATTTAATCCGGGTAGCCACTAATTGGTTCTTTATTTCTAAAATTTTGTTATATCCAGAATGTTATGGATAATTGTTATAAATTTTGCAAGAAGTTGCAAAGATAGTACAGAAGGGTCAACTGCAGATTTTCCTTAACCACAAAGTTGACATTTAACAACTCAGTGTGTACAGCTCTATGCTGTTGTGCTACATGTGCAGATCTGTGCAGCCACTGCGGCTCATTTTTTCACCATTCCATATGGGTTATTGAGTTTGGTAAAAAATAAAAAATTTGGAGCATGAAATGTCTATGGAGAAAAATCCAATAAATATTTGAAATACAGGTATGCCCACAAATTCTTAGATATTCTTCCCTTCAAGAGGTGGAGTCTGATTCCCATCCATTGATTGTGGACTGTACTTAGTGACTCACTTCCATCAGAAAGAGTACAGTGGAGAGATGATATGTAACTTCACAGACAAGGTCCTAAAGCTCTACTTTCTCTCTCAGAATACTTGCTCACTGTGGTGGACGTTAGCTGCTATAGGCCGTTATCTTGTGAGCAGCCATATGGAGATGCCACAGGGTGAGGAACTTTGGCTTCCTGGGTATAGCCACACAAGTAAGCCATCTTGGGGTTGAGTCCCTCAGACTCAGTGAAGCTTTTTAATACAGCTTTGGTTGACATCTGGGCTGTAACCTCATGAGACACTTTGAGCTACAATTGTACAGCTAAGTTACTCCCAGGTTCCTGAACCCACTAAGTTTTGCAGTAAATGATTGTGCAGCAATATATAACTAACCCAAAAATCAATATGCAGGGACGACATATAAAATATATTAGAAAATCAGGAGAAGATTTTTAACATGATTGAAAAATCCTACAGATTACCTTTGCTTTTATAGCTATGACAGTGGATGGGCAAAAAGATATTATTATCAGGCAGACAGAGCAGTAAATTGCCTAAACTATGAAGGATGTTTGTTTTTGCTGTTCCTAATTGGGGCAGAGAGAACCTAGGTCATGGGATCTTCTCAGTCTCTCCATGCCTCCTTCCCACACACTTCTTTGCCTTTTTTTCCCTCCCCAAGGCTGCCTGCTATGTGATACCTTCTGTAAGGTATGTTTATATTTATTGACCTTGATCATGTATGGAGGCATCCCAAAACCTTTTTGCTAGAATGTCACAAAATAATTATGCAATGGCCAGTATCTATAAGGACTTATTGTTATCATCTGAAGCCAAAACTGGCATGTCTTTTGAATATATCATTTGCTCAGTGCTCTTATTTAATTATAGAAAAAAAAAATACAGAGAAGAGAGTCTACTCCCTCATTGTCAACTATCCTGTTTGGTTTCCACGGTATTTGTACTCAACTCCCCTTTCCTTATTTTGTACTTTTCTTTAACAATTATTTTCTGATTATTACTATGATAACTTTGAATCTTATATCAAATGATGTCATAGCTACAGCAACTCTAGAACAGTCACAGGCACTTCATACTTTTTCATAGAGGAACTTGGTGGAAGAGTGTGGCAATCTAGTGGGAACTGGGAGATGGAGCATTTGTCTCAATGCTGTATCAGTGAAGTGACAAGAGATTGTGCTAAACTTCCCTCCCCTCAAGCCACTTGTTGACGCTGTCATTAAAAGCAGTTACTGTGGAAATCTTCTTTTTCTGTCTTCTTTAAAATCAATTTTATTTTTATTTTTTCAATTGCATTTGACATTCAATATTATATTAGTTTCAGGTGTTCAGCACAGTGGTTAGGCATTTATATAGCTTACAAAGTGGTACTGCCGGTAAGCCTAGTGCCCACACGGCACTACAGGTAGAGTGTTATTGACTGTATTCCCTATGTTATACTTTACATCCCCAGAACTATTTTGTAACCTTTTTATTCCACCAGCATCTTAACTGTGAATCCCTAAAGGGATGGTTCTCAAACTTTAGTATGTATCATAATTATTTCACAGATTATATGTTAAACAGAGGTCGGGGCCCATCTCCAGAATTTCTGGTGCAGTCGGTCTGAAGTGGAGTCTGAGAAATTCCGTCCCCAAGGAGTCCTCAGGTGATGCTGATGCTGCTGTTCTGGGGACCACGGCTGAGAACCAGTGCCCTAAGCTCTGTGCTTGGGCAGTAGCTGACACCAAGGGGCCCTGTGAAGAAGGAGCCAAGGCAGTAAAGGAGATTGCCAAACTGCCTTGATGAGGCAAAAAAAGGAGTAAGGTTTTGCTCTTGAGAAAGAGGAAGTGAAGAGGAGAAAGAACGTGGTGTGAGTAAGATGGTCTGAGGCTGGTGAGTCAGAGAAAGATCAAGGCAGCTACAGAAATATACCTGGTTGAGTAATGCTCAAAGACTTCCAAGGACCTCTCTACCCGATCGCTTTGTCATCTCAGGTGTGCTGCCTCTGCTGAACTGACTGGCCAACTAGAGAAGCGGTGTGTGGAGCTGATACATAACACGTTAGTCCCCCACACCAAACCCTCCCCCTCGCTGGAATTTGTGGCTCTCTGCAAGGAGAAGGATCTGGGCTTGCACAGGACATGAAAACAGGGCCTCCAGTCTATCACATCTAGTTCTCCGGGGGCCAGTAGGCCTCACCTAACACCTAGGTTACTTCCTCTTACTGTTCTCATCTATTTTGTGTTTATTCTGAAGTCTTTTAGGCAAGCTGAGTGCAGAAACTTTTTCAAATCACAGCCTCAAGAGGCGGCTGTTCATCTCCCGCACCTGAATTGAGGGGATTCCTTGGGTGTTAGGAAGGGAACAGCTGCTGAGGTCCAGATGAAGGCTGAGTGTGCTGAGGTTCTGGGAGGGCGGTTCTTTCCTCAGCCCAAGGCTGGAGGAAAGAGCAGGAGAACGGGACTTTCAGTCTCCTCCCAGATCCCAGCATGAGGCATCCTTGTTGCGTCCCAGCTGAGGGGAATGGGAGATGTTATGGGCCCCCAAGAATATCATGCCTACAACTTCCGGTCACTAATTCTGTTCTGAGAAAATTTAGAGAGGTAGGGGTTTTCACCCTCCCTGCTACAATTCATTTTCATAAAACCCTGAGTGTGTGAGGGAAGGAAAGGAAGAAGCAGCTACCTTGGGATTCGAGGCAAACAGCCCTGCTTCCCGCCCCCTTTTCCGTGCTGACCCATGTGGTCTCCATGTGCTCGCATTATGCTAGGAATTTATCTATTGGTTTCAGCACTAGTTCAGACTGTTCTTAAGCCTCAAAGGAAGAAAAAGCCAATGACAGGATTTCCCTCGAGGCTAATGGTAGGCCTCAATGTGGTACCAATTAAAGTGTAGAGAGTGTTGATTCTCAACATCTTGTTCACCTAGATGACACTTGGTTGTGAAACATTGACGAGATTAAACATTGAACGCTTTCACAGTGGTGATGGTGGTCGTCATGGTGAGTCAGACCATCGTGGCCTGCAGAAGGCTGCATACGATCTAGCGATCTCCCATAGCACAGTTCAAATATTCTTCTTTTTTTTACTTTATTGAGGTATAATTGACCAAAATTATTTATGGTGAACAACTTGATGTTTTGATGGACATATACATTGTGAGGTAATTACTGCAGCCAAGCTAATTAACATCACCTCACATAGTTACTTTTTTAGTTCCATTATTGATGCACTTTCATTCCTGTTCAGGGTGAAAAGTTACTTTCAAGCACCAAAACTTATGGTAAATATGGAGTGTTGACGTATTCCACAAAGTGGACAGTGCCTCATTCAAACTGCTGCGGCAGGGCCTTGTTATTCCTGTTGCAGGGACGTCCCACCCATCCCTTTTACTACTGATTTCCACCCCGTCCCCACCCCGCCCCACTCTGCAGGAGTCCTTTCTCAGCATGTTTATGGCCCTTCTCTATCCACAAAAGGAAAGGTGTGTGGGAGCTGGGTTCCCTAGTGACTGTCAGTTCTAGGCATTGTACCAACACCAACAGACTCCTTATCTGGGTTCTTCCCAGAGGGTATGCAGTCTTCACTCCACAGACAATAAACAATAGGGAACAAGGAGGATGGCCATGGGGTTGCACAAGAGGTGCCTGCTTTTATTATTTATACTCTGTGGCACTCACTCATGGATCCTTAATTCAGACATTGGTAGAACAAATCCAAAAAAGGATTCGCCGAGGAAATGGTTCTTTGAAAAAGTTCATGAATAAAAACATTTCTGATAATTCTGCAACCTTGGGACAAGAATCAATTATTAGAAGAATATTGGCAGCTCATAGGATTGGTAGATGAACTAAATAATTGAGCCTGAGGAAAGACAGGAAAAATAGAGGAAGAGTCTTTACTGAGGCTTTCCGGTTCTTGGATGAGAACATTTGACTGGACCGGACAGAGTTATTTATCTCTGTCCTTGATGCCTTGATTCCAGCCACCCACATTGCTGGGAGTATTCTGGTGAGCTGGGCAGTGCACTGCCCTGCCCCCGCCATGTATGTATTTTTATTGATCAAATATATATTTTGTAGTTAGAAATTCTATCTATCTATCCTCTATCTATCTTCAATCAATTACCCTAGACTTTTTAAAAGAGCAGTTTTAGGTTTATAGCAAAATTGAGAAGAAGGTAGAGATTTCCCATATACCATCTACCCCACAAATGCATACCCTTCCCCATATCAGCATCACCAAAATTATGTTTAAAAAAAACAAAACAAAACAAGGATGAACTTATGTTGACACATCTTAAATACCCAAAGTCCCTTGTTTGAGTCACTCCTGGTGTTGTGCATTCTGTGAGTTTGGACAAATGTGTAATTATATATGACCATCATTATAATATGGTGTAGAGTATTTGCACTGCTCTAGAAATCATCTGTGTTCTGCCTGTTCATCTGCTCTCCCCCGTGTCTGGCAACCACCAATCTTTCTTATTGTCCCCATAGTTTTACTATTCCCAAAATGACCTATCATTGGAATCTTACAGTATGCGGTCTTTTCAGATTGGTTTCTTTCCCTTAGTAACCTGTACTTAAGTCTCCCTATGTCTTTACATAACTTGTTAGCTCATTTCTTTTTAGCACTGAATCATATTTTACTGTCTGGACATACCCCAGTTTATCTATTCACGTACATTGGTGACTTCCAGGATTTGGTAATTATGAATAAGGCTGCTATAAACATCCATGGCAGATTTTTCTGGGGATATATGGTCAAATAATATAATTTTAATCATGTTAGTAGTTAATTAGCATCATGTGCCTAAACTTAGATTCTTGCCACTCATTATCATGCATGAAATATAGGTAATCTGTTACCAAACTAGGGGCAACACACAGAATCCTCAAGTCCAGAGCAGTGGTTCTCAGAGTGTGGTCTCCAGACCATCAGCATGAATATCATTGAGGGTTTGTTAGAAATGCAGGTTTGTTTTTTCCCCCATTCCAGACTTCATGAATCAAAAACTCAGGGTAAGAGCCAGGAATTGTGTTGTAATAAATGCTCTAGATGATTCTGATACATATAAAAATTTAATGTGCATGTGAATCACCTGGGGATGTTGTTAAAATGCATGTTCTTTTTTAGTAGGTGTGGTATAAACCTGAGATCCTGCATTTCTAACAAGCTTCCAGGTGATCCCATTGATACTTGTGCAGGTAACAAACTTTTAAGTAGCAAGACTCTATAGAGATATTGAAGGAGAATAGTTCTATATCACTGCCCCAAACTGCTAACATTCTATAGACAAAAGAGCCATGAAAACCAGAAATCCTTTTATAAAAAAGTCATCATTACTGCTGTTGGATGATAATAATTTGCATAAATCTGCAGAAAGTTGCATTTTGTGGGGGGTGACTCATCTTCAACTGGCGTGTCTGAAAATGGGATTGGCTACAAAGTTTATGTAGTAAGTCATGTCTTAATTTTAACGTGTAACAGCATGTAGCAAGAGTGGTATCTGTATCTCTAGCTATCTCTTGTTTTGTCTTGTTCATGACGGAAATATTTTATTCCCCATCACTTAAAATGGTAACTCAAAGTTTAATGCTAATAATGATGCCAAACTGTAACCTAAAAGGAGAGAGAGCCTGGCCAGATGGCTCAAGTCACTGATTATAACTTCTTGGGTGTTTCTTTCTTGTCCCAGATTATTCATTTCTAGTGGTTCTTTTTTTTGTCTCTATTTGGTGACTAACCTTAAAAGCTTTTGGGAATCTGGTCCCATTTCCGATAGTTCGTTATTAGTGCCACTCAAATTTGATTGCATTTGTTTGATAAATTTGACTTAACGGGAGTGGGGAGAGACTGACTGGATTTATGAATGAATTGTCCTGGCTTAGGATTCTCTTAAATGATGTCGACCACCCGTATTTTCATGTCCAGTTTTATTGCTTTCATTATCAGATGACTGTGCTACTTTTGAGTTTTTGCTTTGAAAAAGTTACAGATGGTTTCATTTCACATAATGAATTCAAGAACATTTCAGAAGACCATCCCCCACATCAAAATCTCCCAAGAGATTCAATCAGCACAATAAATATGAAAAACTTTCACATCACAACTGAAATTAAAACAAAATTTTTTTTGCAGAGTGACTTCTATTAGACTTCTTTCAAGAGGCCAAAGAAGCATGAGAATAAAGATAAACCAGGAAGCATAATTTATCTAATCTTTCAAAATTATCCATAAGCATCAGTAAGAGAGAAATTAAATCGTCTGTGCTTGAAGGGTTCCTCCTCTCCATAATGTCTTTGTTTGTTGCTGACAAATAAAAGGCAGAGACCAAAAGCATTTTTCAGAAGAAAAAAAGATATGAGCAGTGTGACATTCCATAAATTATTTCTCTTACACACCTAACACATTATATTTCAACTGTAGTCCTAAATTTAACAAAATTATGTGGAAGAGTTGATAATTTAATGTCATTTCTGAAATCTACACAAACACACACACAAAAACAGAGCCCCTTCATTGTCTTTAACCGCTCTTGCATCGCTCCTGGTTCCCAGTAGGCTGGGCTCGGTGAAGGGTGTGTTTGTGTCTTACTTATACTGGTCAGTTAAATTTAATTTGTTTACTTCTACTGAAAAAGAGCCTCTTTTGTTTTAAACATCTTGAGCAAATCCTCAACCTGTCACAATTCTTGCCCCTCCACCTTCTCCTGGATATGGCCTCCAGGTATATCCGAGCAGATATACCTAGCTAGAGAGAAAAGGCTTAATGTTTGCAGGGGTCTCTGGGTGGTCCTCTTAAGTTGCTTTCCCTCTGTGGTTGAGAGATATTATCACACTTGTCTAGGCTTTGGCCTCCTTCTCATGAGCCTACTGCTACATTGCTTGGACCTGTCTGGCCGTTCGGCCCTGATGCTATCTGCTATTGTTGGTTATAAAATCTGTCCTTGCTTCTGCCTTGAAGTTCTGAACTTCGGAAATATATATTGTCTGATTCCAGGTCTCTTTTATGGCATCAGTCTTCTCCCTTGGGTAGGAATATTAAATATTAAATAAAATATCATGGATTTGGGTGGCTTATAAACAACAAACGCTTATTTCTCATAGTTTTGGAGGATGGAAGCCCTGGATCAAGTTGCCAGCATGGTCCAGTGAGGGCCCTTTTGTTCACAGACTTCTGACTTGTGCCTTTACATGGCAAATGGGGTCAGGGAGCTCTGTGGGATCTCTTATAAGAGCACCAATGCCATGCAGAAAGGCTCTGAGCTTGTGACCTAGTCATCTTCCAAAGGCCCCCCTTCAATACCATCACCTTGGGGTTAGGATTTCAACCTGAGAGTTTGGTGAGGGGGTGGAACAAACATTTAGACCAGAGCACCACTTCTATTGTATTTTCTGTCTTTATAGATTTGACTATTGTGAACATTTCATATAAATTAAATAAAAAAATGTGACCTTTTAAGTCTGGTTTCTTTTACTTAGCATAATGTTTTCAAGGTTCATTTGTGTTGTAGCCAGAATCAGTGCTTTGTTTCTTTTTATAGCAAAATAATATTCCCTTGTATGGATTAAGAAGGCAGAATTTATCTTTGTTATTTTCATATGTGCTTTATACATATCTATTGCCTTTTGTTCCTCTATTTCTCTATTATTGTCCTTTGTGTTAAACAGTTATTCTCTGGTGTGCCATTAAAATTTCCTTGTCATTTGTTTTACTACTTTTGAGTTAGTTTCTTAGCTATTACCCTGGGAATAATATTTAACAGCTTAATTTATAATAGTGGAGGTTGGATTAATACCAACTAAATTATAAATGTATATAACAACATATATCAACTTTCTATATAGTTCTGATTACTCCCCTTTATTTGTGCTGTTGTCATACAAGTTTATCTTTATACACTGTGTGTCCTGTAATACAGATTTATAATTATTGCTTTTTGCAGTTTTCTTTTAAATCATATAGTAGAAAAAAAGTGTTACAAACAATGTATTTATACTGCTTTTTATATTTATCTATGTAACTACCTTTACCAGTGTTCTTTCTTTCTTCATGTGGGTTTGAGTCACTTTCTAGTGGCTTTCCATTTCAGCCTGAAGGACTCTCTTTAGTATTTCTAATAGAGTAGTTTTACAAGTGAGAAATTCTTTTAGGTTTTGTTCATTTGAAAATGTCTTAATTTCTCCTTCAGTTTTGAAGGATAGTTTTGCTGGGTATAGAATTCTTGGTTGAGTCTTTCTTTTAGCACTTTTAATATGTCCTACCCACTGCCTTCTGATTTCCATGGTTTCTGATGAGAAGTTGGATGTTAATCTAATTGGGATTACTTGTATGTAATGAACCACTTCTCTCTTGCTGTTTTCAAGATTTCCTCTTTGTTTTTGTTTTTCAGTATTTTGATTATGATACATCTAAGTGTGGTTCTCTTTCGGTTTATCCAGCTTGGGCTTAAGTGGGCTTCCTGTATGTGTAGATTAAATTTTTAAATAAAATTTAGGAGTTTTGGTCATTTTTTAAAAATAATATTTCTGCCCCTTTCTTTTTCTCCTCCTGTTCTTGAACTCCTAACATGCATAATTTGGTTCTGTTGCTATTTTCTCTGAGGTTCTGTTCATTTTTCCATATTCTTCTTTCTTTTTCTTCCTCACATTAAATAATCTCAATCAATTAATCTTCAAGTTTACTGATCCTTTCTTCCCTTGGTCAAATTTGGTACTGAATTTTATTAGTAGATGTTTAATTTCAGTTATTGCATTCTGAACCCCAGAATTTTTCCATGTGTATGTTTAAAATAACTTCTATGTCTTAATTGATTTCTGTATTTGGTGAGTTATTATTCTTATACTTTCCTTTTGTTTTTAAGTCATAGTTTCTGTTAGTTGTTTAAACATATTTAAAATAGCTTCTTTCAAGTTTTGGTTTAGGAAGTCCAATGTCTGGTTTTCCTCAGGAGCAATATTTTTTGATAGGTTTTTTTCTTATGTATGAGCCATACTTTCTAATTCTTATGTTTAGTAATTTTTTAATTGAAAGATAGTCATTTTCAATAATATAATGACAACTTTAGAAATTAGATTCTCCTCTCTCCTCCGGGTTGTTATTGGTTTGCTAATACCTTTTCTGAACTAAGTCTCTAAGTTCTATTCTTGTCTATTTGGTTTCTATTTGGTTAATTTAGTAGTCAGCTAATGATTAAACAAAAATTTTCTTAAATATCTGGAATCAATGTCTCCCTGTATTGCTGAAGAACCCTGTGGATGTGTTGGGGAAAACCTTCAGCACTCTGTTAGGCAGTTAATAACATTGTTTCTTGCTTGTGCAGAGCCTCAACATCACCCCACAGTGAGAACTCAGGGCCTTCTCAGATTTTCTGAAACATGTGCACAGCTCTATGCATCATGTGGGTTTCTAGATTCCCAGAAATATATTGGAGCTTTTTGATGCCCTATGTCATCATCTCATTATTCAACTTTTCCTTTTAAGCATTTTGGTTAGTGTATCATTTACTACTAATGTTACCTACTGCCTTATAAATCTATGAAGTTAATCAATTGTCCCTAACTGTTTATGACAAATACTCCTGAAAAAATAACTTTTGCATTGAATGAGCTCTGAATCAGGTAAAAAAAACATTAGTTTGAGTGTGGGATTTTCCATGGAACCATAAGAGAGGTCAAATAATGACCACACCCCTGGGGATGAGGTCTATCCCCATTTTCCCCCTGAGATGGCCATAGGGTATTGGTTTGCACTGTGACTGTCAACTGTTGGTTTTCACCATGATTGCAAGCTTTGGTTTTTAAAGCTGTCTCAGAGCTGTAGAGTGGAAGATCAGAATAAGACAAGTGAAAAATGCCACAAAGCTGGCACTTTCTTACCAAAATTCAGCCTTTTTTTTTTTCTTGAAATACTCTCTGGATTACTGCAAACATTTAGTTAATTGCCAGAAAAAATATTTATTGTGACTATTTTTATCATTGTTTTTATGGGGCAGAGAATTTGCTGAAGTTCTACCTCTGTCATTTTCATTGTCATCATCTCTCCAAAGATCTTATCATATAGACTCTATAACATGCTCAAATTGGTGTTCATTTGAAAACGTGTGTGTGTGTGTGTGTGTGTGTGTGTATGTGTGTATGTTACATTCCCTAAGATTAAGTCTGTTTCTGCTGATTATTGAAGTTAGAGAGTCAGGGAAATTTAGTTCTTGGGAAGTGTGTGCTATATCTCTTCAGTTCACATGCTGGTGCTCAACCCACTGAGCAACACCAGCCAGTGCTATATCCCTAATGACCCATGAGATATAGAAGGCTACTGTAAAAAAAATCGAATATTTTCATTGTTTTTAAAAATAAAGTGAATGAATGGAATGTTTCATGAAATTCTGGTTTTTATATGTTAAGAAATCATAATTGAAATGGAGATATGCATATAATATAAAATTAGAGCTTTTAAGTTTTAAAAAAAGACTAAAGAAAATTTATCTTTGATCACTGAATTTATAGAAACTGTTTCTCAAGGGCTAATAGAGGCTAAAAACATAAGTAAAGTGAAAAATTATATTAAAATTTTGCTTTTAAAAATTATAAAATTCTTCTGCCTTTTGCTCTCATTTTTTTAAGAAACTGAACAGAACAGTAGAAATGAATTAAAATTTAGAAAATCCTCCTTACCTGAATGTAAAATATGACACAATTTAGATTTAGCAGAATTTGACCCAATTTAAATCCTTATCTCTGATGCTGTAACAGATTTAGAAATTATACTTTGGAGCATTATTCCAGTCAGAAGAACTGTGAATATGACCAAGAGTATTACTAAATATATGTTTAAAAGCATATTTTTCTATTAGCAGGTCAGGATTTTATAGGATATAAATTCAATATAAATTAGAAATTACTTTGTTGCTAATTGAAAGGATTTCTCATATGCTAGGGTCAATATTTTAGCAATAATCCTAAGGCCCCCGTCAAGATACGATTTCCGCAATAAATCTTGGGAAATGGTCATTTGCTATGTCTGACCCTTAAAACTACAAATTGATTTTAGTTGTTGAATATGAATTTTGGCCTTTTCATTTCATTTTGGCCCATTGACTTCCTGTGTTTTCTATCACTGTGTGATTGTATGTGTGTATGTATGGCTGTGTATGCATTTTTAAAAGAAAAACCTGGAGAACTTATAAGTTTCTATTTTATTGTCCATAAATAATTAGAACCCTCAACTTCAAGTTCTAAAATAAATTAATATCAACATAAAGAATGAAAATGGAGGCCGCACGTACTGAGTTAAATCATGTTATGGTTGAAATTTTCCATGAAAAAGTAAAACTTAAAGCAGACTATGCCATGCATGGCGCCTCCGGCTTGCAGGGTGGCACTGGGCCAGAGGAGACAGACTGGCAGCCGAGACGAGGCTGAAGGTGGTGAGGACGTGAAATGGACGGACGGAGGTGTTCAAGAAGGTGAGAAACCAACATTTGTAACCTCTTCTTTTCCCATTAATATAATTCACTTTACGTAGGTTGTAAAATTTTATGGCTTTAAACATTTCATTATATTCCAATAAAATGAACTTTCTTTCATGTTGGTCTTCCTCAGAATAAATGCTGGTTTTTGTTTTGTTTTGTTTTGTTTTTTACTATTCCCTGAAAATAATTCTAAAATATTTTAGGGAAAAAAAAAATCTTAAGCTAGAGACCTGCAGGCTAAAACTAGCACAAAATCATTTTCATTTGGCCTATTGAGTGTTTTTGAAAAATGAATTAGTTGGCTATCTTTAAAGGTAGGGCGTGTTTCTTCACTTAATAGTACAGATCATAGCTTTCCTTGAAAATGTGGCTCTCTTGGCGTGAAACAGCCCGCTGGGGCTGCCTGGCTGCTTAGGGACCATGTGCTCTTCACACTCCCCCAGTCCCCACCTGACTGGTTTTACTCATGGACACCTTTCCACTCCCTTTGGAGGCACTGAAATTTGAGACTTATGCACAAAGTTTAAAAAAAATTCCCCTTTAATTTTCCTTCCTCCCCTCTTCCTCCCTCCTTCTCCCCTCCCTCCTTCCTCTCTCCCTCCCTTCCTTCCATCCTTCTATCTTCCTCCCTTTCCTCTCTTTTTCTTTCTTTCAAAGAATTTATTGCGCACATGGTGTCCTGCTGATGTCCTTGTACATAACTGTCTTCCTAGGCAGTGTGCCTTTACTACTATGGCAGAGGCTCAGGGCACAGCAGGAGAGGAACCGGGGGTCCACCAGGGAAGGCAGTGTGGTGTGAAAAAGGAAAGTGGTTTAGAGTTAGATACTTTTGAGTAACACTTTTTTTTTGTATTCATGGTATAAAAGTATTTAGTAAGAGCCCCGTCAGTGTAGAACAACACATACCTCATCCTTTGAAAACAGAACAGCCAAACGAAGTCAGTACAGATTCTTGTTTTTACTAAAAAAAGAAAAAAAAAAACAACCCCAAACCCTAATGTACACATTGGGAATTGAACCACTATGTTTTTTTTCTTCTTTCTAAATTCATGTTTTCTTGTCACTAATGTCCTATCAAACATTGTACTAAACCAATGTACTAAATCAAAGCAGAAAGATGACCAGGAAAGCCGTTGCTATGCCCTGCTCACCCTAAACTGCATCAGTAGAACACTATCTTGGGAGGAAGGTTTTGATAGGAAGAAGGAAGAACAGAGCCCCTACTCCGACAGAAAACCTAATGAACAGATTCATAATGAAAGGATTTTAAGACCTACATGGACAATTAACATACTATAAGAAAAGGGTACCTTTCAGTCCACTTCTAGCATAAACGTACATTTGTTGGTGCCCAGTGAAATAGGAATGCCAATATAGAAAGCATTTTTGCTTTCACAGAACTAACGACTAAAAAGCACACGGCATGTAATACTTGGATCTTTAAGTGGGTAATTGTGGAAGTTCCAAGATTATCTCCACTTGGTTAGCCTGAGTATTTATCAGTACCTTTGGGACAAAACTGTTAGCAGCTTGTAGAGAAAAATAATTGTAGGAGAGCCTATTTTTAATTTACTCAACAAATTAATTGCCTCTTTACACATGTAGTTCTGAATTGTTTAATCAATATATGACATTCCTGAAATTTCACAAGCTCTCTAAATAGTGTACTGTATTATCAGGCACAGTTGAAGAACCCTGAAAATCAATTCCTGCTTATGAAAATAGATTCTATATTATTTATTTGCTGTAACTCAATGATTTACTACATATGTGGGTAACTTAAGTACAAGCCTAGTTCATAATATTGTCAATATGAACCCTGGTAAACAATGACTTTTCTAGTTTTATTTAATGAAATAGGAAGTTAATATCATTTTTATGTGTGGAAAATACATAAGTCGGTTTTCAAAAATACAAACTACTTGGTTTATTTAAAGACATCTTTCACTAGAAAATTTGGAATCTTTAGAATGAAAGCTGCAAGAAACTGAATATTATTTCCTGTTAATTTGGTGAAAGGTGGCTTTTAGAATGGAAATAACTGGTTTCTTCTGAATGAACCCGAGCCAGTAGATGGAGAAAATTTGCTAAAATGACAATCACTACCAATACCAGAGTCATTACAGCACCCTCTTAAAATGGAATGAAATTCTTAGAGCAGCAAAAACAGTTGAATATTGAAGCCAAGGATTGAAAACCACTGTGGTGTGAATTGTTGTTTATTCTTTGAGGTTTAAACATTTGATTTCCATCAAGAGTCACTATTGTTTAGAACAAACTACAGTTTGCTAAGATCACTCCCCAGCACTTAATCAAAGAAGGGCTGGAAGGAGATTTGCTTTTGTGAATTGCTCTGATGCAGGGCTCATGTTAAAAGTGACTCAGTAAGCATCTTGTATTATAGACCATGTATTTGGTGGGTAATAGGATTTATAACCTAAAAAAAATCCCATTGCTGACTAAAGAGTGCTTGTTCTCTGTAAAATTTGTTGAATGATAGTCCCCCTGCAAGAATAGCCTCGGAATGTGTCTGAATTTTGTGTTAGGAAACTTCTATTAGGAAATTGACCTCAGTGAAGAGGCTGCCATTAAGGACCAAGCCTGCAACCACAGATTGATTTTAACATTTGCTTCAGTTTTGAGTCCGACTTGAGTCTCATGTAAGACTTGGGTTGCTGAGTTTGGGTAATGGCTTCCTCGCATGTATGATTTTGCTGGTGGTTTAATGTCCCCAGAACATGGATGGATTTCCATCTGCAGAGAGAACATGAGGCTTGAGTTAGAGGATCAGGCTGGCTGAGAGGAGAGAGGCAAGAGGAGAGATTAGCCAGCCAGACACTGCTGCAGGCGGGCGCTTGCTTCTCATTACTCATTGCCTGAATCCCAGGGTTGGCCTCCTCTATTGTTCTCTGTTTTAGACCACGATGGTCTCTATAAATTTAAGACATATGTAATAATTCTTTGTAGTCTTTCAGAAATATTCGACTAAAGGTTTATAGTCAACCTGAGAAGTTTTAGAAAAGTTCTTGTGTAGTTTTCACATTATGTGGGTCAGGAAACAGGGCGTCTCAATTTGGAGCATTTCTGTTGGTGGTGAGTGGTTCCAGGATCAATACCAATGTTTTGTTTATCATCTGAATGCCTTTGATTCAGCAAGGACAACCCATATCTATGCTCTGCTTAATAAAATCATACATCAGGAGTCCCCTCAAAGGTATTGGATCTTCAGAGATGCTGCCGGATCCTTGTTCATTGCAGTTACACACTTGTGATGGGTCCATTTAGCTTTGTAACTCAGAGAATGACTAAGATGTCACCTAGGGGCAGCATTGACAACCTAGATAGTGAGAGAAATAATGTAAGTGCTGTGAATCTACAAGGTGTGTGCTTAACCTCCTGGGAGACTGAGTGGGGACAACAGCAGCTGCCTCTCCCAGTAACCACACAGCTCAACTCTACTGTAACATCTTCCTGGGGGTTTGTGGGAACAAGAGAATAATTTGGGGGATATTTTGGATTAGGAACCTTGCCCATAGAAAACTCACTTTATTTCTCTTATGTGGCAAAGTAGGGAAGGTGTACTGAGGTGACCTTGACTCTCTGCCCTTCCCTTCTTTTCATTGCTTTCTCCTTTGTTATTCTCTCTAAATTTCCTATCCTATGAAATAAAATACTACCATCTTGGCCCCCACTCATTCTCTGATGCTATCTGACACATGCAAGCCTTGCTCGGAGGGACATTAGTGTCTGGTATTGCCCTGACTGATGAGCCTGTCCTTTCACCCCTTTAAATCGTATGTCTCCTAGGTTGGCTAAGTACATTTTATGTGCATGATGCAACAGACACAGAATTTGTTAATGCCTCTCCCTTGTTAGATCTCTCTAAGTCATTCAGAACAGTGCAGATCACGGGGGTTTAAAACTCCAAAGGCATTTGGAGTGATAAATCCAAAATGCATTTCCTCGTGCTTTATTCAGATAGGAATAAGTGGGTGTATGTGACCAGTGATATTTTTGTGCCTTGAATGATGCACTCATTATGAATGGATACAGTCCTCACAATATACATATGTGCTCTCTTTGAGTATGTGAGAAAACACGTAATTTTCTAGATAGATAGAATGCTGTTTTAGCTAATATTATATGCTTTTCAATAGCTAACCTATTGTTTTGAGACAAAGAGAAGGCTAAGAGTATTATTTTGAAAGACATTTTCACAAACATTGCTCTTGGGAGTGTAAAATGGTACAAAATTTATTGAGGGACACTTAGAAATATATTTTTAAAACCTTAAAAAGCTCATACTCTGTAAACTCAATAATTTAACTAGTCTGAATTTATTCTAAAGAGAAAAAAATCACAAATATGCAGAAAGATTTATCTTCCCTGATTTTTCATGTCAGAGTTCATAATAGTGAAACATTAGATGCCCTGTATGTGTCTAAGAATTGAGAATATTTAAATAAATCATGGCACACATATATGATGAAATACATACATTTATGCATTTAAAGTATTATTTATGAATAAGAGCCAAAAAGTAACAGCTGACTCCTAATAATAGTTTTTCCTTCGTAGTATGTGAGAAAATTTTATTTCCTTCATTATATTTTTCTTTATTTTACAACTTTTTCTGCCTTGAGTATTTATTGATTTTTCAATGAGAAAAATAGTGTAAGAATTAAAATAAGAAAAAAAGAACTTTCTTCTAATTAATCTTAACCAGAATTATTGACTGTGTTATTAAGTTGAATTTTCCAGGTATTGATTGTTCATTTTTTTGATTATCTAAGAGTTTCATTTCTTTTTTTTAATTCCTGAAGCTCAGCTTCTATTAATTTCACTATTGATTAACCCTGTGATTCAAAGTGAATAAATAGGGAGAAGTAAAAGCAGCCTCACAGGACCTTCTTATGGGCTGGATTTGAATAAAGCTTTTATTAATAAGAAGTAAGATAAAGTCTTTATGTTAATAACATTATTTTTTAATAATTTTTTTAGAGACTGCTTAAGTGTTGAGATTACATGACAAACAGCAGCAAATTTCTAAACGGCTCTAGTTCTCTCTCTTGTAAAAAAAAAAAAGTGGGTTCAGGCTACGTGTGGTTAGAATGTCACACTTGCTTCGTCTTGGGTAAGTGTACCTGCCACAAGGTTCCTTCCCTAGGAAGCCCAGAGGAGAAGGGCTGCCGACCTACACAAGGGGCTCAGAATTGTTTTTCCTTAGCTTCTTTTTCCTCTAACCTAGACTCTGCCGAAAGCTTCTAAGCCACATACTTGAATATATGCTTGAATATTTAAAGCATTTCAACTATTAGAGTGCTGAGCAAGGAATTACTTAAACTGTCTGTTCCATGTAATGATTATGATGTTGGCTTAAAAATTAAATCCGTATGTTGATATAGGAGAGGCATGTTCTTATACATATATGTTCTACTTGGTAAGCACATAGACATTTCTGTTTTTATTGTGTTAACATAGCCAATAACATGGGCCTTTTTGTGTAATGTTGTTGGTCCAGAACAATGGAATAATTGTTCTGCAAAATAAGGAATTGTGCAAAGGCACATGCATCCCAATCATGGCTTTTTATATTTTTAAATGTCTGACGGTTAAAAACTTTTCATTTACCGACATTTATGAAGGGTGAAATGAGTTGATTTGTGTCTAGTTGATTAGCCCAACAGAAGTTGTCCTTAGTGGCTGTACTGCTCAAAGCCCAAAAGTGTTTTATTAAATTTGGAGAGTTAGAAATCAACACTTTATTCAGTTACGATTGTGTCCAATCTATGCCAGATGAACAAACTTGTAGGCATTTATAGGAAAATAAAATTGTTTTAGGAAAACCACACATACATTTAGGTACCAAATCTTAAAAGTGCATCAGCCATGATATCAGACCGATAATGGGGCAAAGGTCGTATGTGGAGGGCTAGGCACTGAGTGACTATGTTGCTGTGATGCGTTTTTGGAAGTATTTAGTTTGTTTATATTGAGTAGTCTATGTTCAGGCGATTTGCAAAAGACTGGTGGCAGGTTGGTACCTTCTGGTTTATCCATCCAGAAACTCCAAAGTCTTATTTTCTTTTTCTAACTATAAAGGTAAATGATGCTCATTGTAGAAAAATTGGAAAATTCATACACGTTTAACAAATTCATACAGGTTGAACAAAAGAAAATTAGAATTGTCTGCAATCTCCATCTATAGAGGTAAGTATTGTCACCATTCTGTTCTGTTTCTTAAAATTTTCTTAAAAAGCAGCAAGAAAAGTAGCATTCTGATACTGTTTTTTTCCTTTCTGTATTTATACATTTAGCAGACTTGAGATCATAAATTATTGTATTTTGCTATTTTCACAAATGTTATATCATGATTATTTATTTCTCTAGGCATTAAAATGATTCAGAAATATATTTTGGATTTATAATACGTATCAAAAAATCTGAAGAATCACCTATTCTTTGGACATTGAAGTTGTTTGCAGTCATTAATTATGATAAATAATGATGTAGCGAACATCTTGTGTGTACATTTTTGCCCTACACTTAACTAATTATTTAGGACAGATTCTTAAAAGTGAAATTTTTGAGACAAATGGTACATTTAAAAAATTTTTAATTCATATTGTCTAAGATACTTTAAAAATCAGATTTATATAAAATCAGATTTATTTATTGGGCAATGATAACGCCAAAAGTGGGAAGATTGTAAAGCAGTGATTTTCAACCTTTTTCACCTCATGGCACACATAAACTAATTACTAAAATTCTGTGGCACACCTAAGGATATTTTGTTGCTGATTTGACAAAAAAAAAAATAGGTATAATTTTGATTCATTCACACTGGGCAGCTGTGTGGTAGTGGCTGTTGTCATTTCTTAAATTTGATGATCTAAGGGAAAAGAGGTCAGTGCCCCTGACTAAATAGGTATTGCAGGTTTTAAAAATTCTTGCGGCGCAACGGTTGAAAATTGCTATTGTAGAGGTTAATGGCATAAGAATTCAGATTTTGTTCTGAGCCCCTGATTAACCGTAATGACCCAGACCCTTGGCAATGTCACTTCAACTCTTTGTGCCTTTATTTCCTTTTTTCTTGGAAGAATTAAATAACACTTTTTTTCCTGTTGCCTTGTAAGAAAATTTTTAAGTAGGCTGAGTGACAAGAGTTTTTAAAGTACTTGAAAATTTAAAAAGTGCTGTGAAAGAACAAATAATGACAACCCGGCTGTTTATTTTGTGTTAGCGAACCAGAATCAGATGTTTGGACCTCTAGTTGTTAGGGGTTTGGCAGGAGAAGCAGGCGACAATGAGACTGGCCAAAGCAGCATTAACTGCTCAGTATAATTTCAAAGGTATGCTAAAAGAAAGGAAGCTCAGCCAAGGATTCATGACTCGGTTGGAGGCAAAGTTGAGAGCTATCACCTGCTTCAAGGAGGACAGCTTTGGATGGGTTCATATATATGCATGGCACACCGCTGCAGTCTAACTTTATGACTTTTAATGACTCCGACCACCTAATCACTTGTGAAAGGATGTGCTGGAGTTTGCCTTCACTCAGCTTGACAAGGTGATGGGAGGCATATATCTTCCTTACATGAAAACACTTGTCAGTTGCATCATATTTGGTAAGACAAGCACCAATGTCACCTTGGGGGGAAAGAAAAGTAACTCAGCTGACATCCAATGCATATGAGTTTCCAATATGCTGCAACATAGCCTAATTTCAAGTGAAATATGCAAATACACCTATTTCGTCTGTAGTTTTTATTTTCCTGATGCTTTCTCTAAGTGCCACATCTTCTGCTGATGGAAACATTGTGTAACTTCTTCTGAGCTGATGCATATTTAAATACGCAAGGCGAAGAATTTTCAGCCTTTGAGTAGAAGCAACATGGCAAACCAAATGCAAATCTCTCCGTCACTTGTTCTTGTGTTTTTAATTTTATTTTGTAGGTTTGTTTTTATTTTATTTTTGGGCTTGGGATGATGCACTTATATAATCAGTAGCTGAATTTAGATATTTCATGGGTAGTAGGTCAGTTGTGGATGTCGCAAATATTGTGGCCAAAGGTTCCATTTTATTTTATGCATAGATTTCTTTCAGCTGCTCCTAGCCACATATATGTGATCATTTTGGAATGGACCCTTTTGCCAACTGAATTGGGTCGTAGAATTCTGCCTGTTTTGGAAGTAAAACCTGCTGAGGATTTATTTGCTCATATGTGTAAAGCAAACAAAATTTTTGTTTTCAATTTAATACAACTTTATTTAGCTTTCACTGTTTCCCATCATGGAGGAATGAGGCACGGGAATGTGCTGAACCAATTTGTTCCTCCACCCAATTAACCAAACAGCCCTATTGTCAGAACCTGGTTCTTCATCTGCTAAGTCTATCCAACTGCTAATGAAAACAGTTGAGGATAACTTTACATAGTTTTTAGAAAGTCAAGAAATGAAGAGCCAGCTGCCTGTAATTGTCTTCAGAGCAGCCCAAGATAAACACACAGATCCTGGTGTGATATAGTTACACTCAACAGTGCTACACACTCAGACAAAGAGTTTTCATACCCTCAGAAAAAACAAACCCTACATCTAGAATTGGAAGGCCCATTTTGAAACACTGTCCCAAAAATAGTAGAATGAAATTACATTTGGTTTCTCACCATAGTTCAGTAAGGGACAAAATGTCAAGTTTGTCTGTGGTCCTCCATGAAATAATGTTTTTCTTAAAACTACTAATCAGAACATGTGCAAGAAAGCCATATAGTTTACCATATCAATGAAAACATAGGTCTTTGGGGCTGGTAGTCCTTGTGGAAATTTTTCATTTTAAGTTTCAAGCTGTTGTTTCTTCCCAAAACTCAACAGTCATAGCTATGTGATTTTATGATTTCCTTTTGCATTATTTCCTTTTCCAAAGTTGGTGCCAGTTGTATTCCAGTGATCAAATAATGAGTTTGATTTTTTTGAAAATGAAATAAGCAAGCATCACTATTAATCTGAAATGAAATATATGTTAGGAAACAAACTTTCTCTCATCTTGCAATTGCTTCTTACAAGATAGCTGGGAAAAATTATCTACTTCAGCGTTTATTGTCGTGTTGCTCCTTCTACATTTGGTCCATCCATTACAGGTTTCCTGTTCTTGCTATTGTTCAGCGGTGGAAGAGGCAAACAAAGGATACGCACTGAATTGTCACATGACTGTTTGGGGTAGTCGTGAGCAACATTTTCTTCTTGTATGAAACAATAACATTTAAATTTTGTGGTTATGTATCATGAGTGTCTGACAGCAGAAACCATTGTGATTGGCAGGCAGTAGATTAAATTTATGGGTTTTAGGCTTTTTTTTCTTCTTAATAAGGGTACCTTGAGAAAGTCCAAGGGAAATGAAAGTCAGTTTTGTCATATCGCACAGATTTCAAAGGCAGGGGGCTACACCAGGGCTTGAAAGGTCTATATTACAGTGCTGCTGTCTAGCCATACTTGACAATGAGACACACTGTATTTGCTCACGGTGCTGGAGTTTATCATGCAAGAAGAGTAATTATATTTGAATTGTGTCAGCCAGCCACCCTAAAATGAAGGAACGTCAACGAATGTTGCTCCAAGGAGAAGGAGATGATTAGTTATAATTATACTCAGTGTCCAAGAAAATGCTTCATTCCCTCATTCTGTTGCAAAGGGGAGAGGGGAAAAAAAACCAATAAAATTTTTCAGTACTTCTCAGTATTTAAAAAAAATAACTTTTAAGGTGACCATTTATTGTAGAAATTTCAGATAAGCTCTCTAATGTGACCATTTAGTTAGTTGAGGACTTCCCTAGTCTCTATACACTTTTATAGTTTTAAAAAATAGACAATATATAATACATTGTCTAGATTTTTGTTCTTCCCCATTTGTGGACACTCTTCTAACAGAGAAACAGTAGACAATAGGAAGCAAATTTCTCAATTCACCTAACTGTGGTTTCATCAACTTAGTGCCAAAACATAAACTACGGCTTTACAGCCACTCATGAATATGGTGATTTGATTTATAATTCTTGCCGAGCTGTTTGAGAAGATGGGATAAACACCTTGGAGTGTTGCTACTTTGTGTATATGTGTACGGTCAGTGAATGGCGACCTAAACTTTGCTTTCATTTCCTAAAAAAATACACACTTTGAAGTTTATGTGTCTTTGAGATGTCTTAGTTGGTGCATTTTGCTGAATCTTCTTTTTCTGGTGTAGCTTCCTACAACTTGCCTACAGTGAGAATTTTGGCAGTATTAATTTGTTGATTAACTCTCATAGTGGTTGATTTCTATGATGTCTTGTGTTTGAGGGTAAAATTCTCAGTTCAGTACATTTTTTTATAGTGTTGAGATGATATAGTTAATGGACTTGGATTATCCCTCAAGTCATTCATTATTATTATGTTATAAGAGTTAGCTCCATTTGTAATTATTGACATTTTATGGTTTCAGTAACTTCCCAAGACATTCTCATGAACCCAGTGTTATAAGTAATGTATAGAAATAATGGATTTAAAAAAGAATAATGTTCCTAAGATGTATTTGCTGAAAAAATAAGTTAGTATTAACCATTTAATGTATTATTTAATTCAACTTCCTTAGCAATGAAGACATGTCATTACATTTTAAATATTACTTCTGTTATCTAAATAGTCTACTATATCAGTTTTGTAACTATAATTATATAATAAATATGTATCTGTTTTCATTGGAAATTGAAATAATGAAGTATTTTCAAAGATACTGCAATGATAAAAATCATAGAGACTCTCGGTAGTGTCCATAATAGTATCTGGTTGGATAACTCTTATGGATCACTCAGAATAGCTTTGATTAGTTGTCTTTAACCAGAGACAACTTTTAGAGAATTTTGCAAACTCTCCTCAGACAAGGTGCAGCGTAACTATTCCTGATCCCCATAAAGTGGCTCAGGGACATGGCCATAGACTTCCTGCAGATTCCACTCGACTGTTTCAGCTACGTCACCGGGACAGAACTTCATATACATGTATGTTTCTTTTCCGTTCAGCTGTTACACTCCCACAACATGGAGCAAAGCAGTGCAGGGGCTGCCTGGGGTGACTGTTCTGGGGCTGGTGGCCCTCTCAGCAGTGCTCCTGGTTCCCCGAGTTTGCGACAGGTGGGCCCTGTCAGCGCCGTGGCCATTGCGAACTGTTCAGATGGTCTCTCTTTACTCTGACTGTTCCTTAACATGTTCAAGTACAGTCAGATCCATAAATAAATTTGACAAATAGTCTCAGTATAATCTTCTTAAGATTTCCAAATTGTACTTCACTGTGAATATTATAGCTGAAGGTTATCACCAGTCTGTATCTCTACTTTGTGCTCTGTCTTCTACAATATCATTGTCTTGCTCTTTAGATGAGTTTTATTTTGACGTATGGCTGTTGGTTTAGATATGTTGATTTACCCTAATGTCAATAACTATGGCTCCAAAGTCCTTTATGCATTTTTGTTTTGTTCTGTTTTGGTCATGCATGCAGAACTGAGTCAATCACGGTTTTCATTCACAGCCTGCAATGTCAGAGAGTGACTGTCACAAGGCTCTCTCTTGTTTTCTGTAGCTTTTCCATGTGGCTCCCCATCTCCACTTCCATTCTCTTGCCCCATAGACCTCCATCTGCTCTAATGTTCTTAATATATGTTCTTGTGATTTTTGTTATATATACATATGCATATAGAGACATATCTTCAATTATATATATATGTGTAGACAAATTTAACTACCATCTTGAAAATATATAATACTTAGTATGTTTTAAAATTTATATAAATGATAGTGTGCTATAAACCTCATTAAATTCCTTACTCTGACAAAATTCAGTATTATATTTTTGCTGCTAAATGTAAGCCTGACTCGCGGGGTCTGCCTATGACTGGATTCCTTCATGTGCACATTTGATATTTTACCATTCCCTAGAGATGGGTATTGTGGCTCTTCCCTATGTGCAACCACAAGTAGTGCTTCTGTGGATATCCCTGTGCATGTTCTTTTGTGGACCTGTGAGGGCATATGTTCAGGAGAAGGATTGCTGGGTAGAGGGGCATGTGTCTATTTCCTTAAAGACTTTTCCAACTAGATTTTGACTGATAAGTGAATGCTCATTTATAGTTTGGGATCACTTAGAACATCCCCCCTCCCCCCGCAGCTTGGGCTTCTAATCAGGTTAGCAAATATCTTGGAAAGAAAAACATGCCCCAATTTCCCCCTTTTACATCAGCTAATTAGCTGGCAATATAAATATGCTTCTATGTATTGTCACCTTTTTTAAACTTAGGAATAAAATTGTGTAAAATATTTATCTTAGCATTGTAATCAAGTTTACTTTTACAAGTAAAAAATTTTTTATCATTCCACACTTTTGTAGGTGACTAATAAAATAAACCATTTGAATACAATTTTTTACTGTATTGCCTCCTCATATAGTAGCAGTGAGCAAGAGTGTCCAGAGTCCACAACTGTGCTGTGTGTTTGTGTGTGTGGCTTTGAGTACCTGTCTGAGCTCTGCTTTTCCTGGTTAGCTTGTCTTTATCAGAATTTCTTCCTTACTTTACGTGTATGTTCTGTCACCCAGATGCAATAAGCAATCCAAAACAAGAGCTTCAGAAAGGAAGTCAAAGTGATATTTGATGAATAATAATCTCTGCTGAGTACTTTTGTCAAGCCTCATTGCCCAAAGAGCCTCCCTTCCCCTGAGTCCTGGGCTGCACTGCAGGGCATCTTTTGTTTACTGAAAACAGACCTTGTGCAAGTTACCTTTCCTACCAGGTAGAAGGGTCTGCTTCGGCAGGACATGCAGTGGCTTGGATACTAAACTGAGAAGCTCTTATTAAACTGAGAATTGTATAAACTTATGAAATTACTTTAAGTGCTTGCTGTTTTATTTTCCTATTTTTCCTAGTGTATCTGTGTTTCATATGTCAAAAAAATGCAATAAATACGATTGTAAAGGAAAATATGTTCCTTAACTTGGTCATGAGAAAGATGTTATATGGTTATTTTTATAAAACCTAAATGACTATTTCTTAATTTAAGAGATTTGATTATAACTTTAAACAAAAGCATTTGGTGTTTTTTTTTTTCTGTTATAGAAAAAAAGAAAAAGAAAAAAGAACTCCTCGTTTTCTGCTATACCACCTTTGTATTAATAGCCCCTTACTACTTTACATATTGGATAGAAAAGGTAATTTCTTTTTCTATTTCTGTTGTAACCTTTCTTAGCATATTTAAAAATATTAGCTGACATTAACACTGATTTATGTTAACAATTATTGAACCCCTGTCTTTAAAACCTAAATATTTTAACAGCTCTCACAACAATAACAATAATAGAAACCAAATTGTTTAACTTTTAATGTACATCTTTTAAAAATTCCGAACACCCTCTTTGGAATTGAAAAGTCCTTTCTGGCTTGTGTTGGGGCCGGGCCCGGTTACTAATTCATTAGGGAATGGTGGATCCACTCTTAGGCTCTCCTGTCTTTCTTCAGTCCTGGGAGCCAAGGAGGGCGAGGAGGAGGGGGTGTGGGTGGGGAAAAGACAGTGAAGGGAAGAGGGAGACAGGGAGACAAAGCCTGAGAGGGAGACGATGACATTAGAGGTGACACGTAGCTATCATGAGCTTCCTCAGTCTGAGGGGAAGAATAATGAAGGGTTCCCCTGTCTTCCACAGCCCGAGGACAACCCTATGGCCACAGCACCTTTTCTAATCCCATTTTCTGTGCGCTGTGTGTCATAATCTGTAAGGCACTGGTTCCAAGGGAAAACACTGAATCCAAACAGTGCCTGGGTCTTGTATTTATTTGCACTTTAAAACTGCAGTATGTGGGGGAAACTCACTCTTTAAAAAAAAAGAGAGAAAGAGGGAGATGGGGGGCCACAGCCAAACATTACTACGAGGATGTTGACATTAAAGGGGACTCGCTGGACCCGGCCAGCCTTCAAATTTTAGTCCTCTAATTTATAGTAGCATTTTACCAACGCAAGAAAGGCACGTGGCCTTTTTATAAAACTTTTTATTAAAATCTCCTTCTTTGGACCACCTTTGCTTCTTGCAGTGGAGGGCCTTGCGAAGCAGTTGGTGGCTGCCCTGGCGTCTACCTGACGCTGACCACCCCGATGTCTGCAGGACAATGGGAGGCTCCAGCAACAAATTCCGAGTGGGAATGAGGCAGGACGGGTTCCCTAGATGCAGGGTCCTGGGAGGCAGCATGTGCAAAGCAGCAGGGTTATACACTGCGGGCTGTTTTGTCCCCAGGGGTAAGCGGTCATAGCCAGTAAGAAGAACCTGTGCCCGGGAGCACTAGGAAATAGCCATTTACCAACTTTCCTCAACCCGGTGAGTAGAACAGTGAGCGGATTAGATGATTTTATCATTCTGCAAGGAGAGAGTGGATGGTTTAAAAGGGTGGAATGTCTGTGTGTGTATTTTGAAGGCATGAGTAGTATCTGTAAACGTCCTGAGCTTTAGAGGCAAAGAGGGCTAGGCAGAACTGAAGTGAGGACAGATTCCTGAGCGGGACAGTAGAAAGGGAGGGGACAATGCGGGGAGCCTGGAAGGCAGGCCGAGGTTTCTAGGGAAGACGTTCGTGTCTGCCTGTGTGCTAAGCAGCGTTCTAGCCAGATTTTAAGCGAATGGTTGTTGGAAAGAGCCTACTCTGGCTATTTGCAAATGCCAATTGATCATTATAGCTATAAATATCTTACTGATACAGGAAAATACTGTGGTTGTGGTTGGAAAATAATCGTAATTTAGACCTGTAGTCATTTTAATTCTATGGTCATTATGTTTATTATGTTACTCCTTCTTCAGGGTTTGGCTGCTAGAGGTGGGTTAAGAATTTATTATAACATTTGGTTGCAAAACTGCATTTAATTTTTATAAATATAAAGCAAAAACAATAACTCGTTTTGAGCTCGTTTACCCTAATAGAAATAGATTGCTAATGTTGTTTTTAGTAAAATAGTTTACAAATTAAAAATTGTTGGAAGAGATGCTTTGAAATGAACACCAACTTAGCTTTTAAAATGCTTCTTATCCCAATGACTTTCTTTCATGTTCTTGTGGCCACTTTTGGGTGTTACCTAAGTTCTTTGTTGTTTGACTGTCTAGGGCTACAAATTTGCTCTATGTAATTATGTAACAATTCCAAAAAAAATAACCAGTTCACTTTGAGTTTAATAGGATTTCTTGGCTGAAGATTAGAGAATTGGTTTAAAAATTTACAAATTTATTTTATTAAATATTTTATAGTAATTATGCCTATAAGAGCAGTAATAAATATAGAATAAGAATATGGATTAAAAAATACGCTCTTCCCACCAGTGGACACCTAATAACTAGATCAAAAAGGCTCTTTGATTATTAGAATTCTTTACATTTATTGTCTGGTTTCTGGAATTTACTTATTGTTAGATCTGACCTATCAACTCAGAGGAAGAATGATGAGCCATCCTTATCCAAAAGAAAAATATTTTTTAAAATCTGCCTTTTTTTCACTCAGTTTATAATTCAGCTTTCACATCTAATAAAATTTACTAATTCCCATTAGAATATCACTACTTCTACCCTTTTCTATCTGGTAGTTATTTATAAAGAAAACACAAAAGAATTACAAAGAGACCATTTCAGGTCATTTATCATTGTGTGTGTTTAATGGAATTTTGGCTCATTTAGTATATCCTCATTTCAGAAGAATTAATGGCTACCCCAATGGATAAATAAGCAGAATCACTTGTGTGCTTTATTAAACAAATTACCAATTTTTTAAATGATAATACTCTGGTAAGTCTCCAGTCATTTTATTTCAGAATATTGTGAATACTGTAATAGGTATAATTTTATAATTTCTGGTAAATTATGGATGCAGATTTTGGTTTCATTCCAACATTGTCACTAACTAGCTGTATGATTTTAGACAATTCACTTAATATTGTCAGACTTCAGATTCCTTATTTATAAAACAAGGATGGGGAAGGGGTGTTCCATTAAAGTCCTTTTTAATTCTAAGATTTTATGATGTAGAATGAATATGCATGAACTTAACTGATTGTCTAGGTAGAAAACCGTAATTACCTTGACAGTGTGATTGAAGTGAACATTGGTTTTCTTTTCAAGTTCTCATAATTATTGTTGAAAAGAAAGCTGAGATATCTTTAATAATTCTGGCCATTTCATTTGGTCTTGCTTCATATTATCTGATGGTTATCTAAAAGTAGTAAGAGATACTGCACAATAGTTTGCAGTAACTTAGAAAATGACATCATACTTTTATTTTTGGGAATCTGTTGGCTGCCAGTGACAGAATTCCCAAATTACCTTAAGCGGAATAAGAGGAATTTTTTGAAATCTGAAGTCATCCACCCAAGGCTAGATCAGCTTCAGGAACAGATAGATTCAGGGTTTCAAGTGATATCCTTAGGGCTTTGATTTTCTATCCCTTTGCCCTATTTTCCTATAAGTTCATTTCTCAGTCGTGTACTAAATTTGTTAGGGAAGGGAGCCCCAAGAATATAGCCTTTTGAATTGTGATTAAAAGGAGGAAAAGCTCTCTTACAACAAGATAATATGAGAACTAATCAAATACTCTGGCTTTCCTTAGGTCACGGACTCATCCAATGACTGTGGGTGGGGTAGGGGTGGAGTATTCTGATTGGCCAACTGTGAATCATATATATGATCACCACATGGCCGCAGGCAGATTCACCACACCATAATCACAAGAAATGGGCTCTCCAAAGGCAAATAATACTGTTATTACAAGTGCTCCAGACACTCTGGAAAGACACAACAAAGTAACAAATCTAGCACAAGGTCTTAGATTGAATACTTTTTTGGCAGTTGAAAAGTTTTTGCCAAATGGATAACTTGTTGACACACTTAGGGAAAAACAAAAATAAAAAACAGCAACCAAACAACAACCAGTAGTTCAGTGGTTTCAACTTTTTATTTCAACCATTCAATCAGGCAGTGTCAGGACCCTTTCTGAACTAATTTAAAATTTATCTGCCCAAGGACTCAGAAACTTTGCTTTATTCATGCCTTTATGTTATTCTTTTAATAATTTATAGTGGTGAATCTTTTTTTTTTTTTAATGGGATTCAGGATGGGCCCCTCTACTTTATTGCTTGTTAATGTGTTTCTAATATTGCCCCTTCGTTCCTATTTTACACAATAGAGAGTAGAATTTGAAATATTTACAACATATTTAGGACATTTTTCAAAAGCATGAACAAGGTGTCATCTTTTCAGACTTCTGTCTACTGTTTTCTTATGTGAAAAAAATGTGAGTTAAACTTCTGTTTGGTACCCATTCAGTATTGATTGAACTTGACTCTGAATCACAGGAATATTTTGAGTCATATGTTGTATAGCAGTCAAGGCAACATTTACTCTTGTCATTTATTACAGAAACACAGAGACTGGGGGCAAATGCCACTCAAATTATCATTAGTTGTTAATAATTAGAACTGGAGACCTTTTACTTGGCAAAAAGTTCTACCTAACAATGCATATTATTAGACTTATTAAAAAACAACTCGCTGTCTCATGAGGCAGTATTCACCCCGCACAGTGGAGAAGAACGTGCACTTTGGCAACACGTGGACCTGGTTCTGTGGCTCTAGGCAGGCTACTTAATCTTCTGTTCCCCATTATTTACAAAATAGGGAGCATCATAGTCCCTCTCAGGATTCATATCAATGTAGACTTGATGAGCCTAGGTGCCAACTCCGAGCATAATGCTAAAAATTTAATAAATACTACTTAGGTTTTTTTCCTTTCTTTACTTTTATTTTATTCCTTTCTTCCCCTCTTTCTTTTTCTCCCTTTCTCTTAAATCTAACCAGTCATGGATCCACCCTTTGTCACCTGTTTTAATTAAAAAATAAGTATACATAATTTAAGTAACAATTGATTAGCTATCAGTTTATTAAAGAGGAAAAGAATACCTGATAATAAAAAATATTTCTCCTTACAATGATTAAGAATGATATGGTTTAAACCATATGCTATGAAGTGACTTCGGCCTCTTTTCCCTGGACAGGAAAGTCAGACAACATTATTTTATTGCTAAGGGTTTACAGACTAATTATTTATTTTACAGGGTATGGCACAAATAATGCTCCCTTTTTTATTACAGACTCATTTATTACTAAATTATCAGCATGTAATTCTATAACATAACAATATAGCACACCATATGACATTTTAGGTAAATGTTCAAATTAAAACTATAAGTTATTACACCCATACTATTATCCTACCAATCACACTCAAACAGGCATTACTCTTGCCAGGCCCTTTATGTTTACGGGCTAATCTTTCTAGAAGGAAGAGTGAAAAAGAGTCTAGCAAAATACTGGCAGTCTTAATTCATGTCACCTTGCTCTTTTTGAATTCTTTCTGTATAGTTTGACAGTTGAAAAAGCTACAAGAAATGAGAGAACAGAATGAATTTGTATATTTTGGCATTGGAAGTGGAAATAATCTCTGCATAGAGTGTTCTACTACCAGAATCAACCCTGGTGTATATTTAGCAAATACCCAGGGTATATTTAGTCCATATTACATAGTTTTATTTTTTTAAGAAGTCTTTTTTGTTGATGATGGTTTTTGTTATTAAGGAAGGTAATAATTTTGTCCTGAAACTTTTTTGATATGAAAAAAATGAAAGCCATAGTTTTTTCTTTTTTTCATGAAAAACATTTTAAAGGAGATTTCAAATGATGTCACTGTATTTTTTTTTTTAGATTATAAAAAGTTATTGAATTGTAAGCAATTAAACAGAACTAAGGCAAATTCAAGGGGGTTGTTTCCCGTGGGATGATAACAATAGCTTCCTAGACAATGGCATCAAAAGTCATGCTTCCATTAAGGAGATTGAAGCTCAACAATTTCTCACTGCTGGGCAGTGGGAAGGACCTGTGGGGTTTTAATTGCTATTTTGCTCTAGGTCATGCCTTGCTGTTTCAATTAAGTCTCGGGTATACAGAATCCCTTTTTCCTTTCTTCTTGCATTTGATCACCTAATGGGGAGAAGCCTCTGTTCCTCAGGGAAATAACTTTGGGCAGTGCAAGTCATTCTCTCTCTCTCCCTCTCTTTCTCTCAATCTCTTCTCTGTAAAATCTAATTTTAGTGTAACAGATAATCAAATGTAAAAAAAAGGGAACAGAATTGATATTTGTTTTTCTGCTCTTCATTATTGCTTTGAGTGCAAACTTTTTAACCAACAAGGGAAAAAGAGTCGATTTAGTCATAACAGTTGAAAATTCATGTACAGGAAGAAGAAGTGAAGTGGAAATGTAAGTCAGGAAAACACCAGCGTATATTTGGCCCCAGCTTCTGCAATTGAATAAAAAGTATAATTCTGAAAACAATCTTGTGTTTTCAAATGAGTCACCTACCTTATTTAAACCATAAAATTTAATCATGGAGACTCCCAGAGTCATGAGTGCTAGCCTCGAGATAGTTGCCATGTAGGGCACCAGGTGAGAGACGTGCCTAAATGACTCTCACGTTAGGTGGGACGTGACGACTGTTGTTTAAAAAGTTATTTTGACAAGCTTTGGGAGTTCAGAGAAAGGAGAGTTTATTTCTGTTGGAATGTGGCACAGGTGACAGTCAAGGATTAGGCAAAAAAGAAGCACCTTCAAGAAGCTCATGATCTTTGAGTAAAATCCTGACAGCTGAGATTCAAAACACGCAGTAAAATTTCAAAAGCAACGTAACATTTCAGAGATCTTGGGACATGAGAAAAGACCATGCACCTTAATAGTACTATTATGAATGTAGTTAAATTAATTAAAATTATTTCTGAACATTTTCCTAAAGGCTATATATCTTTTTTTACTGAGTGAAGTTAGTAAACATTTTGTGCATGAGCATTTATGTGAGTGGATATGGGTTTTAGACGCCAGTACATGCGTTTGCTTATCAGAGTCTCTTCCAGCTTTTATCTTCATGAGGAAGTTTCATCTTTCTATTGCAATGCTTTACTGGCATCTTTACTGGGGCAGTAATTACAACTGCAGCCATCATGGTCTCCTTCTCAAGCCAATGCTACCTCACGAGCTGTGCCTAGGAAGGAGATACCCACCAGCTCTGAAGGAAAGTATTTTTTCTAAGACAAAAAAGTTACATAATTATACAGAAAATCTGAAGGTTGATACCTGATGTGACCCACCCCCATGGATGAAGGAGGGAACATTAAACATTAACCCAGTGGCTGAATCTGTGACAGGGTTAAATGAACAAAGCAAGTTGTAGCAAAACCATACAGCCTACCATTTACATGAAGCTCAACGGCATATAAATATAAATATCATACTGTCTAGGGATTCATACACTTTGACAGTAAAAAGAAAATGGATGCGTACACATTTTAGAAGACTAGATACCCCTGAGAGATGCTGGTGTGGAGAGGAAAGAGGGTGCAACATAATTGGGGAGGAGGGAAGCTCAAGTATTGCTAATGTTCTATTAACCGAAGGTTAATGACAATTATTTTATACCTTATACCTTTATAGTATTTGTTTTGTATAATGTATAAAGTATTTCATCATAATAAAAAATTAATTTAAAAAAACATTAACAGTAGCTGATTATATGTATCGAATTCACTTTCACTCAGAGTATACACACATGAAGAGTCCTCCTTTTTTCATATTGCTCCTTCTCTGATAGCTTTCCAGTCAAATAACTATGAGAGAGTTTTTAAACATTTTTATTTTTAAAAGATTTTATTTATTTATTTTTAGAGAGAGGGAAGGAAGGGAGAAAGAGAGGGAGCAAAACATCGACATGTGAGAGAAACATCTCATGCATCCCAACCGGGGACCTGGCACACAACCCAGGCATGTGCCCTGTCTGGGAATCAAACTGGAGACCTTTAGGTTTCTAGGACAACCCTCAACCCACCGAGCCACACCAACTGGGGTGAGAGCATTTCTTTTATTTTTCTCGAGAGACAGGATGAGGGACCTTTTCCTGTAATCCTATTGAAGGCATACAAGGTGTAAATAACTAGACCTAAGACCTGAGAATTTGCCTAAATGAAGTCTTCCAAAAAATCAAAAGATCCCTCCACTTCTTTAAGTCTACTTTCCTCTGTATATTGGCCAATTGCATAATTGAACTCTGGTATAGTTCAGAAGGTATTTAATATCAGCTGTTTCCTTTAGTTGGAAGTGATGATCTGAAACTGAAAGACCCTTGAAATACAGTCAAGAATTAGAAATCTATAGTTAGCAATACTCTATTGTACACTTAAAAATTTCCTAGGAGGGTAGATCTTATGCTGTATTCTTATCACACAAAATAATATCAATAAATAAATAAGGTAGGAGAAAACTTCGGGGTGATGGCTATGTGTATGGCATAGATTGTAGTGATGGTTCATGGGTGTATGTCTCCAAGATCATCAAGTTGTGTAAATTAAATATGTACAGCTTTTTATTAGTCAATCATGTTTTAATAGAGATTAAAAAACACAAGAATTAGGATATTGGGTTTATTCATTTAAAAATCTGATATTTGAATATGTTCACTGTATTGAGACTGTTTCACACAGTTTTTCATTTCTGACTGCCTCCTGACTTAATGGGGGAATACACTCATAAATATTTAGAGACAGTTGCATTGTGTGCACACAAACTTTTAAAATGTTAACTTATAAATAAATATATTCCAACTTGTAAAAGCATTCATACTTCATGGAAGACTATCTTGAGGCAATTTTCAATAATTCACCTATTTCAAGGCAGCCATGTAACAACTCTCAAGTCAAACTTTATTTTAGAATGAAAAATGTTGGTGAATTTCAACATTAGTTACACCGTGAAATTAAGCAGTATCCAAAAACAAATCATACAATGGGTATTATGAAAAAATGTAATACACACCCTTTTCCACATTTTAGTGTCAATGTTTATTTTCTCTCTCGGAATCTGTTTTCTAGAGGTGCGCATTTGGCTTGTGTCTCCTGCTAGTTGAGACTTGCATTTTGTCCATTTGGTGAGAAATAATAGGCAGAGGCAATGACAATGCTGATGGGAGCTGAATTCATGTTGTTCTATCGATCAGTTAGATTAATTAACATTTATGTATATCTAATAACTTTTTAAAGCCACTTAAAAGGTAAACTAGTAAGAAAGAATGAATAGGTTTTATTTCAATAGAAACAAATTACCATTCCTTGGACCGTCTTCAAAGCATGTGTAGTTTGGCTGAAAGAAAGAAAAAAACTAGTTGACTCTGAACTGTAACTTAAGTAGGGTTGAGGAAATGAAGTGACTGTTACTGAGGGCAGAGTTTCAGCAGGCTGACTAATGTCCCAAATTCTGTGGTAAACACAGACTATACAGTCATAGGTTTAGGGGTAGCTGTTCTATTGGATGAAAAGACTAGTGTCCTATTTCCAAACTCTGCAGAATTTAAAACTTTCTTTTGGTTCAGACCTATTCCAGGGAAAGGAAGACTTCAGTTTATTTGAGTTTTGGGACAGATCCCAATAATCCAAATTAGTTTATCATATTCATAGTATGTAAATATTTGAGACCAGTTAAGTCTCTAAGATCCCTGGCTTAGGCTGGACTTCATGCTGGAAACACTTTCCCTCCACCTTGCTGAAGATGTTACAAAGTATGAAACCCATAAACAGTATGAGTTTTCCTCTGAGTTGTCTAAACTAACTTTTCTAGAATCAGGAATGAGACAGTAGGAGTTTTCTTGCTCACTCTATTGCTCTCTCTAAGTGTGTAAGACCCATAGAGTCTGTCTTTTCTTTTGAAATTTTTTAAATTTTTTTTAGAGAGAGAGAGAGAAGAGAAGGGAGGGAAAAAGAGAGGGAGAGAAGCATGGATGTGTGAGAGGAACATCCATCAGTGGCCTCTTGCAAGTTCCCAACTGGGGACCTGGCCCACAACCCAGGCATGTGCTCGGACTGGGAATCGAACAGGCAACCTTTAGGCCTGTGGGAGGATGCTCAGCCCACTGAGCCATACCAGTCAGGGCCCCACGGAGCCTGACTTAAGTTGAAGGTTCAGATAAGTTCAACCAAATTGGTCTAGAGGCTGCTCTCCTGTGCTGTGTGTGCCTGCTGCTCTGCCAGAGACTTTCCTGACGGGAAGTCATAGGCGGGAACTCCTGGTGAAAACTCAAGAGCCCCACAGCAACTTTCTGAATGGAGCAGAAATTCTTTTCTGTTGAATTTTGGTTGACATGTGAAATATTCATTCAGGCAGTTTCTCTTGTGTAATTTTGTTTTTTCTTACTTACAGTATCACACAATCTTGTTGTAGCAGAATAACACAACTTCAACTCATGAATTGAATTGAAGATGTGTTTCTTCCGCACATAGAATATTCTTCTCCCTTAATGGTACAAGATGCATCAAATGTCATAAGAACTTCTTGATTTGCATTTATAGTTACCATAATTGGGTTATTTTTCATTGTTACAATGGAATCAGAAGAAAATCCACATGCTGAGTGAGCCAAAGGCAAAACTTGGGTATTTTAATTTGGTTTTTAAAATGGAAGTCTCTCACCTCTTTGGTTCTTTGGTGCTCAATTACTGATTCTCATGACTGGGTTGTAGGCCCAGACTGACGCTGCTACAGGGCTAAATTCTGTGTTTAAACATTCTGCAAAGTGCCTTTGGTATAGTAATTGAACGACCCCATCAATGATACATATAAACCTCTAAAAAGAAGAGTATTCAGTGGGTAATAAAGTAATAGGTACCTTACACATGTTTCTTATCCTTCTTCCTCTTCTTCTTCTTCTTCTTCTATTATTATTATTATTATTGAACCCATTTCACTTTGTGGTTAATTATGCCCCTCGTGGGCACTTCCTATTTATAGAATGTAGGTACCATCAAACGTAGGGCCTTTTGGTTTGGTTTGCTGATGTATCCCAGACATCAAGCAGAGTGCCTGGAAGAGAGTAGGTGATCAGTAATTTATTAAATGAAAGAGTATCACTCTGGTTTTAGTCAATCTTCTGGTCTACCACCCAGCCTTTGACTTCCCCTTGACCCCACTAGGCTTGCCAATATGATGGTGCGGCCAAATATATTCCAGGAGAATGCTGTTGGCTCTCTCCTAAAAATGCAGAGGAACCATCGTGACGGAAATGCGCCCATGTGTTTGACTGAAAGCTGTGGTCAGGAGAGTTCCTGAGCCCTTGCCTTTTGTGCAGAGAGGGCATGAAAACTCTGCACTTGATAGGAATTTCAGTAAAGACTCCCATTTTGGCTTCTACTGGCTACAATTTAATAAAGCTCTTTGCTTCTGAGGACTTTTCATTATAGGTATCATCTTAGAGTGGAAATTATAGACAAAAGGGAACCTATATTTATATTCATTTTTAAAATTTATGATTTTTATAACACATGGTTAAAACTTAGAGCTAATGACAAAATACTTAAGAAGTTAATATATCTGGGATCTATTCCAAAATACAGTTGGGCTCTTTTAACTTTCTAATTATGGCAAATGAAGAGAAATGAAAGGTCATTTTAGGATAGATCTGTTTTGTAATTTAAGTTTAAAACACTTTTCTGGTTCATATAGTGTATGCTTTTGTCTAGCCCTTTCAGAACCAACTTCTTGAATATTGAGAGGATAGCACAGCTAATTTGGCTTAATCATAAAAGTACAAATCTCCTGTTTCCTTTGGGGTGTGGTTTTAGCAGAACATGCTTCAGTCAGATGGATTTTAAAAATTCCTGCTTTTTCAAAGGTTTCCAAATTCTGGTCACTCTTGAGAGTTATGCTGCTGTTAAAGTCTGGGGATTTTTTGTATTTAGTGTTCTGTACCCCTTTTTTATAATCCCCATGGTTATTTCTACTGTTACACATTTACCAATTACTATCTCTGTTTTAAAGTGAAGATTTGTGCCTCATTGGAGTAACATTATTAATATGATATGTTCATATAGTGTTTTGTGCCTTCGCATCTATTTCCCACTCCTTAAATAGTTTATTCACATTAAGCACTAATTTTAATGTGTTCTGACCAGAGTCATTAGGATTGGTAGATTTACCATTTTAATCTTTTTTTCTCTGTCTCTCATGACCTCATTTTTCTATTGCCCTATTGTTCCTATTGACTATACCTCCCTATTAACAGTGATCACACTGCATTACCCTAATATATGTCACATGGAGATTGCAACTGTTTTGAAGGTAGGGCGCATGCCTTTACAACTTTGTATCTCTAGCATGTGGCTTACAGTAGGCGCTCTGGTTCACCACCACTAGAGGAGACCAGGACTTCTGCCCCAAATACTGTATTTTTGCTGTGTATAATGTGTTCCCGTGTATACTGCACACCCATGATTTTGGCCCAAACTTTCAGGAAAAAAAATCTTTCATTTTAATTTTTTTATTCAATTTTTAATTTATTTAATTAATATAATAGGATTCCAGGGTGTTATTTTGCATATGGATATGGTTATTGCTTTCTAGAGTTACACTTTTAACGCATAAGCGTATATAAAAGAATTAAAAATATTTATATAGATATGGAATTATTATTACCCATGTATAATGCGCATCCTTATTTTTCCCTCAAAAATTTGGGCAAAAAATGTGCATCATACATGGCAAAATGTGGTAAGCCATAGATGCAATGCAGAGAATTTGGCTTGCCATGGAAGAGAGGCAGAAATACTGAAAAAGCTCTTCCTCAAGTTCAAGGAACAGAGGGCCTGCTTAAGCCTAAGGCTGGACCAGGAAAAGAGGGAACTACTTCAGGAAGCCTAGCCCTCAGCATCTGAGAGGGTAGAGAGAGTCCTTCTCTGTGGGTGGACATGTAGCAAGGGTTGAGAGCTGGGAGAGGAGCGTGAACACTGAGAAAATCTGCCTGGCACTCCGGTCCCAAACTTAGCACAAAGTAATTGCCACTCATCACTAGAGTAATTTGAAGTCTCTGGTACACTGAGGTTAAACCAGACACAGCTCATTGTTTGACTAGATTAACTCACCCTCTCCCTCAAATGGCCCGACAGAAAAGGGGCATGCATGTTAGTTACTTCAGTCTCTATTCTTCTACATATAATGACTGAAATTCATTAAAAATAATGACAAGACAATTTAAAAAGCAAGGAAATATGACCCATTGTCAAGAGAAGGGAAATAAAAGATCAAGGGGTGGAGATGAGTCAGATGTTAGGACAATGAGGCAAAGACTTTAAATAATTAAAACAATTATGTTAGAGGATCTACTGGGAAAGTAGGGCAGCATGTACGTACATATGGGAACTTAAGAAGAAAGATGAAAATATGAGCATAGAGCATTTTTAGAACTGAAGATATTAGAATTGAAGATTCCTTCAACAAATTCATCAGTAGGTTTGTTAGAGCTGAGGAAAACAATGAACTTGAAGTCAAAAAATTTATAAAAATTATCTAAACTGAATAATAGTAATGCTAACTGAAATACGAAGTGGAAAAGTAGTGTCTAAAATAAACAAAAACAAAAGGATTACACCCATGAATTGTGGGACAATATTAAATAGGCTAATATATGTGTAATTAGAGACCTAGAAGAGAATCAGGAGAATGAGTCAAAAAAATATTTGAAAGGATAAAGACTGAAAACTCTCTCTAAACAAAGGCAGATATCAAATCACAAATCCAAGAAGCTCATGCAACTGCAAGCAGGATAAATACCTAAAACAAACAAAACAAAACAAACAAAAAAACCCAAGTAAATGGAAAATTTGAAACATCATTGATATCAAAGGTAAAGAACTAATCACAACAGCCAAAGAAAAAAGATATTTTAGTCAAATAAACAAAAAACACATAGGCTCCTTGATAGAAACTATGAAAGCCAAAAGACAAAGTGTTATCATTGAAAATATTTGAATAAAAAAATGCATCAACTAAGATTTTGATGCTAAGAGAAAATATCTTTAAAAAAATGGTTATCCAATAATTTCAAATAAAAATTAGGAGAATTTATTCCCAGTAGAAATTCCCTATAAGAAATATGAAAGTTCTTCATGGAGAAAGGGTATGATACCAAGTAGAAATTTAGATTTAACAAAAATTAATAGTGCTAGTAATGTTAAAAATAAAGGTAAATATAACATTTTTTACTTACTTTTAATCACTCTACAAGACAACTGACAGTTTAAGGAAAAAAATTGGAAATGTGGTATAAGGTTTATAATATTGCATATGTAGAAATGAAATGTAAGAAAAGTGTAAGTTTTAGGAGATATGAACTGGAAATATATTGTTATAAGGTTCTTATGTAGTTATGTGAAATAACAATGGTATTTTAAAATACTATGATAAATTAAAAATATAGAATTTAATTTTATAATAAATTTTATAATAAATTAAATTATAGCATCAAATTTAGGACAGCCATTAAAAATTTTAAGACCTAGGTATAACTAATCAGCTAACTTTGGAAAAAAAATTAAATAATAAAAATTATACAATTTAAGTGACTTTAGGAAAGAGAAAGAAAGAACATCTGAAAAATAGGAAACAACTGAAAAATATGGTAGATTTAAACCCATCATATCAATAATTATCTTAAAAATTAATTATCTAACTATGCTGATTAAAAGGCAGACATTGTCAGGTTAGATAATAAGACCCAATTATATACTGTATGTAAGAAACTATTTTCATATAAAGACATAGATCTGTTAAAAGTAAAAGGATGGAAAAAGATATACCATATAAACACAAACAAATAAAGTGAATGTTAAAATCAGACAAAATAGATTTCAGCAAGAAATATTATCCAGGATTAGGAGGGACATTACATATTGATTAAAATGTCAATTCATGAAGAAGACAACAACTTTAAGTGTGTATTTGAAGCATAACCAGACTTTAAAATATATGAAGCAAAACTGATAGAATTAGAAAAACCCATTATTATAGTTGGAGACATCAACATATACAAGTAGAGAGAGAATAACTGGGAATCAAGAAGCAAGCAACACTATTAACCAATCTTCCCTGACATTTAACAGTCATCAAAGTGGACCATATTCTGGGCCATAAAACAAATCTCAAAAAGTTCTAAAGAATTGAAATCTGATGGAGAGTACATTCTGTGGCTACCCAAGAATTAACATAGGAATCAATAACAGAAAGAAATCTGGAAAATTACAAAATATGTGATTAAACAACACACAGGCATATCTTGAAGATATTGTGGGCTTGGTTCCAGACCACCACTATAAAGTGAATATCACAGTAAAGCAACTCACATTCAAATGGATTTTTTGGTTTCCCAGTGCATTTAAAAGTTAGGTTTACACTATACTCTAGTTTATTAAGTATGCAATAATGTCATGTTTTAAGAAATGAACTGTATGTACCTTACTTAAAAATACTTCATTTATTTCTAAAAAATGTTACCCCTCATCTCAGCCTCTGGTGGGCTGTAATATTTTTGCTGGTGGAGAATCTTCCCATGATGTTGGTGGCTGCTGCCAGATCAAGGTGGTGGCTGTTAATGGGGTTGTGTAGCAATTTCTTGAAATGGGACAACACTTAAAATAGTAACATCAAAGATCACCGAGCTCAGATCCATAACAAATATGGTAATAAAGAAAAAGTTTGAAATAGTGTGAAAATGACCGAAATGTGACACAAAGTCATGAAGTGAGCAAACGCTGTTGGAAAAGGCACATTGATAGACTTGCTCAACATGGGGCTGCCACAGACCTTCAGTTTGCAAAAGAAATGCAATACGTGTGAAGTACCTTAAAATGAAGCCTAATAAAATGAGGTATGCCTGTACTTCTAAATGGCCCGTGAGGCAAAGAGAAAGTCACAAAGGAAATTAGTAAATCTCTTGAATAGAATGAATAGGAAAATGTAACATTAAAAATTGAGGAGGCATGTAATTGCAGAGAATGATAAAAGGAAATACAGAACAGAAAGTTTATAGCATAGAAGTTTAGCACCGATGTTCGAAATTTTCATCTTTTGAAACTAGAAAAAATAGTAAATTAAACCTATGGCATGCAGAATGAAGCCTAGTCAGACAAAAATAGAAAAAATGAAAAATACTAAAGAGTGAGGTAAAATTTAAAGAAATAATAAAAATCCCAATGGAGTGGTTTGGATTTTGCAGGGAGAGATGGGGAGAGATGGCTGCCTGAAAAGCTGGCACCCAAATACATATGAAATTTATATGGAAGGGCCTAGAATAGGCGAAACACTCAAGCAAGAGGTCACTTTGACTTAGGTAATTCAGGCAGTTCTTTGAAGATGCAAGTTGATCTGAGCCTTAAAGTGTCAGTCGTATTTGAAGAGGTGGAAATTACAGGTGAGGGCATTCTAAACATGAACAAAATGCAGGAACAGTGATGAAACTGGTTTGGCTGGAACAGAAGGTGTTCTGTGTGGAGAGGCTGGGAAGATGGCTCAAGGCCAAACAGTGGACTTCAAACGCCAGATACAGGAAGTTGGCGTTTCCATGAGGCAGTGGAGATGAGGCTATCCTGTGATGCGACGGATGCCTGGTGGCAGCCCGCCGTGACGGGGGCAGGAAGGACGCAGGTGGTGCATCCAGCCATTAAGTGGGAAGTGCAGGGACCTTCCTCGGCAAGGTAGACAGGAGTGTTCCCAACAGTGTGAGTGAATGTGGCGGTGAGTGAGGCGAGTCAAAGATAATGAAGGTTTTAACGCAGAGTAATGGGAGGAGAGGCGGAAGGTATTCAGTAGCAAGAGGAACATAAGGTACAAGTTTTGGAGAAAATAATAAACTTGGAACATGTCAAACACGAGGAATGGGCAGTATAATCCCAGTAGAAATGTTCAAATGTCCACTGGGAACAGAGAGTTGACACTTCTCAGTAGAGGGGATGTTTGTGCACCGAACACATCCAGTGATGTTGAAGCTGAAGTATCAGGTGAGATCTTAGGATAAGAACGGTAAGAAAACAATAGAGGGCTGAGGACCAAGTCCCTGGGAACACCCACATTTAGGAAGTGTAAGGAAAAGAGGAGACAACAAAGAAATCTGGGACAAGGGTATTAGAAACATGTGGAGAACCAGAAGAGGCTGGCTTTTAAGAAGAGGTGTTAACAGTCTGTGTTGTTACAAATTGGCGAGGCATGAAGGCAAGGCAATTCCCATTTGGCTTTGTGGCCAGGAGACCATGGGTGATACTGGGAACACAGTGTCAGTGGAGCGGGGAGGAAGCCAAAACTCCAGGGGCCCAAGGACGTTGTATGGGAGTTTATTCCAAAACATTTTTTAAAATGAGAGAAAAGAAAGAAATCACATGCAATTAGTTTACATTTATCTTCACATACGACAGGCGACTTGGAAGTTTTTTAGTTCGGAGACAGTTATCTGATGGCTGCGTGGGGACAAGGGCAGTCCCCAGGCTGCACCAGGCCAGCAGATAGCTTTTGTGTGGGGCAGTACTGTGTTTAAAAAAATAGAATTAGCTGTGAACATTTGTAATTGGAAAGAGTTTCCATAAAAATCCCTGGGTTTTAGCTTCTCTTGAAAAAATCAGAAGTTTGGCAACACTGCGCCCGCATTCCTGGATGCCATCACCAGCTGGAGCCGAGTGGCAGCTGCCCCGTCGGCAGGGCATGTGTTCTTCACCCGGCCAGCTGCCCGCTGTGTGGGTCTCTCCATCCCCCGACCTGCTGGGCCCTTGTAGGTATTTTGGATTGACAATGCACAATTAAGCCCAACTTCTTTGTTCCATAGAAGAGGACACCGTAGTCCAAAGTGGGGACATGACTTGTCTCAAAGTCCCATACCTGGTCAGTGGAAGAATATATTTTTGAGCTACTGTCTCCTGATTCTTATTTTTGTAGACCTCCCACCCTGGTAACTCATTAAGTTTTCCTCTGGCTTGGTAGCCTCCTGGGGACTGGCCCATGGCCATTTCCACACCCTTCTAGCTTCTAGCCTTGCCAGGCGGCACCTGCATGATGCGTCTTGCTCTGCCCCTGACTCGGTTCCCAGTTCTTCCCGTGTGGTCCAGGTGGTAACCACGGCTCTTCCTCCATGGACAAGAAGGAAACCTTCCTGAGCACCAAGCCCAAGCTGGCTATTTTCAGAACTTTGGCATAATGTGAGGCACATAAATTCCCCATAAGGTTTCTTTTATGGAGATTTTTGAGGCCAAAGTGGAATGATGTTAAACAATGAACTATCATGAGTTGCCTCCCAAAGTAGAAAATTTGGCTTGCTAAAATCAATACCAGATCATTCTCTCCCAGCGGCTCCACTCCCGATCTATAGTTAGTCTTTCAAGGGAATTTGAATACAGTGTTTGAATTTGTATTCTTTCTGTCTTAAGAAGAAAGTGGTAAGACAATGGTCTTTTTAATTTTCTTTCTAGATACAAAAATTCACTAACCTTTCGAAAGTATTTCTTTGAAATTTAGGAGAGGCCAAAAATGCTATACGAAACAGACTGCATTATTAACTAGATCATGAACAGTTTGTAACCTACTCACTGAGGATTTTTTGAAGGCCTAGGGTAATGGTTATATTAATTCCTTTCTCTCCACCCCTTGCCTTTGCCCTTCCACCACTCACTGTGAACAGTCCTGGCTTAAAAATAGTGCAGCTGATGACATTTGGCCATTGGATTTAAGGTAGACAGTGTAAGTCCTTAGTGTCAAATATATAACAGGCTTGTGGAAATTTGGAAATGTTATTATTTCAGTGAAGTATGACTCCTGAGATAAGCAGTATTTCAGAGTGTTCCGAACCAGCCATTTCTTCCCTGAACTTATCTTTAAAGGAATGCCCTGCCAAATGCAACCTATTTTAGTCAGCTCTGTGTACACTAATGGTACGATTCTTTTCTACCTTCCCCTAGAGTTTCTGACATACTAGGCTGTAGTCTGTCTATCAAGTTATCTTTGATAACAATTTCTCAAACTGTTTTTCCACTGCACTGCTCAGATCACCATATTTCCAGCCTGTGATATCAGCTTCTTTGCTGCCTGACACACTACCGCATCTCAAAAGTTTTATAACACTAGCCCTCATTGCTGGTCCCACTTTCTCAATTGGTCAGGCTGTGCTGAGTTATGGTGCATCATAAACAAGTTCTGGGATCTCAGCAGCTTAGTTAATGAAGGTCTGTTTCTCACATCACTGTCTAAGGCAGTTGAGGTTGCTCTACTTCATCTTGTTATGCTGCCATTGTCAACACATGGTCTCCATAGTTGTCTTCATGGATGGTCATGCATTGGATTTTTATGAAATAAGCATGAAAGTGACATGTTGCTTTTCTCTACATGTCAATGGCTGAAACCTGGTCCCCTGTGCGTAACCCAACTATAAGAAACACTGGGAGTTTTATTGTTGTTTTTCTGAGAAAAAGAAAATGGAATTGGTGAATATTTACCTAGTCTTGCCATAATATGAATCTGAGTATACTATCACTTTGAACTGTGATTAGCCCTTTTGATATTTTTTTAAACAAGTACCTCTGATCTTCTGACAGACTTCGAAGCTCTGTAACTCAAATTCATGATTCAACCAAGCATATTAGATTGCCCAAGAAATCTAATTGTGTTCAGAGGAATCAGAGTCTCAAATATCATTATTTGTGTTAGGCATCATCAAAACAGAATGACAGAAGTATTTTAATGTGTATAGGAAGTTGTTTGAAACCTGAGTGTTTGTTCCAGAAACAAAGACTCGATGTGTGTGAATGTGTCTATCAGTGTGATTACCAACAAGTCATCATCTTTCCCTGTCCCATCCAAACATTTACTTTTTTAGTAGATTTCTACACAAAATGAAGAATTTCTTTGAGTCACTCATGAGTAAATAACTTGGCTACAGCATTAAATGGATATATTCAAACAATGGCCTACTGCAGACAACTGAAATATTATTGTACTATTACTCATGGAGAGGTTTTATTGTTATTGGGGTCGTTTCATTAAAAATAAACATTAACATTGGTCTGGGTCACTGACATGGGGAGGTGTTGCAGTATAAAATTGCAAAATGTTTGTAAGTGGAACAGATATGAAAGGGCATCATCTTGTAAAAGCTGGTATGCCAATACCACTCTGCAGGTGGGGGGTGCTGAATTCTGTCAACTTGAATCAGGCAAGATGGAGGTTAATTTTAATGTTGAAGAGTTTGTGTGGGTGCAAAACGTAAACACCGAATGAAAACTTGTACATATTACTCCAACTTTCTGAGACTTGATCTTTTTATCTGTAAAAATGAGCCTAATGCTAGGCCGTTGTTCATAAGGGCACTTGAAGGATGAAGTACACTCATCCACATGCGGCGCTTACTGCTGCAGCGTCCGCTGGGGCTTTCGAGGCCGCCAAGCAAGTGCTTTTCTTTGCTCAGGAGAGGCAAGATGAGATGGTGCCGTGCGAGGGACGCACTCCCTAACTCGGCTTCCCCCAGGAAACTCGTCTTCTTTTGTTTTCCTCCATCCTTCCTCTGAATCCCTGACTGTTTCTGCTTTTTACAACATAAAACTAGTTAATATATTTTTGTCTCAATCCCTTCTACCTCCTCCAGCCAATACTTCTGTCCTACCTCTTCTTCCTTAAGTTCCTGCCCATTTTGCTGATAATTTTGGTGAGTGTTATTTACTGAGGGCTTTCACCCTTGTTGACTTTTTTTATCTAGAGCATTAGGGAGAATAGAAGTTTTACCTATTCTAATTGATTGAGGAACCTAGACTGTAACTAGGCAGCTCTAGTATCTGTTTATTACTGCTAGTTCCCGCTCTCTCTCTCTCTTTCTTTCTCACTCCAGAATTCCACTCTTTAAATTGATGGATCAATAACTCAGTGCAAACATATTTTCTTTGTTTTCTAACACCCCCTACCCCATGATCAAACATTTTATAAGTTAAAATTTGCCTAGAAGAGTAATTCTTCAATAAGTCATATTATCTTCTTTTTTCTCCTCTCTTCTTTCTGCCTCTTTTCTTTTCATTCAGGGACACCTTGCTGCCCGACTCCAGGTGCCAGTTTTCGTGTAGACTTTTATGTAAATGGTGTCCCTTGTCGTCATGCAACTAAGCCAGCCCTCCTGCCTCCACCCAAACAAAGTCTTACTAAAACAATTCTTCGCAGAATCATATTTAAGCTTATTACCATAAAAATATAAATGACCCAGAAGTTTCCAATATACATATATTGGAAAGATATTAATGTATATATTAATATAATTTTATGTTACTTTTACTTCTGAAATGACAATAGACCTGTCGGATCCTTTATTTTTAAAGAAGAAAATAAAATTTTGGCAGTATTTTGACAGTATTAATGCTTCTTGGCTGTGGGTCTTATTACTATTATATCTTTACAGAAGACTCACATCTTGTAGGCAAATTTACTGAAAGTTCATCAATATGGTCGGGGACCGCCTTCAACCTCTTTAGAAGCCCTTTTGCTCACTTGGCCCATCACGGACGGCAGCACAGAGAATGACAGCAGCAACGGTTATTTTAAGAGCTATAGTAGTGCCTTTGGACAAAGTTATTATTGAGATGACTACGAACATGACTCATATGGTTTCCAGCTTCTATGCTTGCTTAATATCAGTGGCAGTGTCAGATGGTTAGTGTTATTGCCCTTCCAGAGCACTTGACAGTTTTGTTTACGAGCTTGCTAAGATGGTAGGCTGCCTACTCTTTTCAACTAAGGTCATGGTATCTGAACTAATAGAGGAAGCACTTCAGAAAGTGGTAGAAGATGGGCTCCAGCCTGCAGATTCTTTGTAGAAATCATCCAGTCTTGGAAATTGTATTGATGTGTCTCCGCCACACTGTCATTGCCAGCTTTTTCTCTTTAGTTTTTTGGTCCTCAGGCTAGAAGAGCTCAGAGAACACTTGCACACTTTAAATACATTCTGTGTTTTCCCTGTATCACAGATAATAATAAAGCAAAATGAAACATATACAAGAAAGGAGATGTAAATATCTAATATTTTTCTTTTAAGTTTATTTTAGGTTTGCCTTGACTTTTTTTCCTTTTAAGATTTGGACCAAGGTTTGTATCTGATCTGTGAATTCATACCATAGCTGAATTTTACTTCCTCAGGTACTTTTATTGTAAGCAAATATTCCTTGAGCACCTACCATCTGGTCTTCTTTCTCTTCCCGAGACTCATTACCTCCACAAACTGTTCCTACTGACGGGTCTGTGATGGTGTTTTCAGGCATGGCCAAGTGGTGTAAGGGCTGAGGGCCACTGATCCAAAGGGTGGCTATTGATGGAGACTGAGAGATTAGACAGCGGAGGCCTGGAATGCAGTAATTGTCTGATAGAAATCATTTCTTTTCTTTTTTACTATTACTTAAAATGATTAGGGCAGTATTTTACAAGACCTGGGAATTGAATTGAATTGAATTGAATTAATGACCATATTACCTGTTGATTCCTAACCAAACTCTCCAGTTTTTAGAGAGAAGAAAGTAAGGACATAAGAGTGGAGGCAGCAGACTCTGTAGAAATAGGAAACAAGGCAAGGAGGCAGAGGCTAGTGATAGAGGACAAAGGAATAAAGTAAGATAACAGGTGGGGGGTTAACTTCTGACAATAATTCTCTCCCATGGAGAGGAAGTGAGCTAATATATACTAAGCACCCATTTCTCTGTGCCACCAGCTTTCAAACTTTTTAGAAATCATAACTCTCTTTTGAAGTAGGTATTATTGCCATTTAATGTGGGAGAACTGAGGCTCAGAAAGGGTGTGGGATCTGTCTAGCATCATACAGGTGCATAACCAGTATTTGCTAGGGGGTCTATTTTACCCTAAGGTCCATGTACTTTCCATTACATTTGTGCTGAGACTTTAGAGAATTAGGAAATGAAAATGAATTAGTAAATGGTTTGTTTATGAGATGTTTTCATAGCAGCCAACATTATTTAAATAATGGGTAAAATATAATTAGCAATAGAAGACTATTATTACCATCTAATAAATCATATTGACTCCTAGTACCCTACTACAAAGACTTTAGAATCTGATATTTCCAAGGGAGCTCTTGAAACACCCACGGTCTTGGAGGTGACCTCTCCCTGGCAGATGCTGGGCTGGGTTCTTGGGTGTGTAGGTACTGCCTTGTAGACACTGACATGACCTCAGATGTTGGAACTCATCCCCAGTTTCCTCTCCTCCTCAGCTAGTTACTTCTGGACACACACTGCCTTATTTGTTCACTGCAGCCTAGTATAAACACTATCACTTTCTCTAGTGCCACAACTTGGGAAAGTCAGGAAACACTGCTGTAAGTGTTCATACCGTCAGACCTAAGCTTCTCTATTAAGATAAAGAGGGTCGCCAACAGACAGTTAGTACGCCCCACACCTGACCGAGACGCTGAGATGGGCTGATAGGATGAGGGCCAGCTGCTGGGTGCTCCCGCTACCAGCAAATTAGGCAAATCCTGCTGTTCATTCAGATGCGACTGGGGAAGTGTGGCCCTGAGCAAGGCGCATGTGGAAACAATAGATGCCCCTCACGGTTCCCTCAGTAAAACATGTGTTTGGGACTTCTTTCTGAAAACTGAGATGGGAAGAAAACATAAGGATGAGGTTGTGTGGCTGGCTGGAACCCAATGACAACTATTATTCACTACGTTTTCTATGAATTCCCTCTTAAAGGTAAATTTTTAAATGTAATTTTTTCACTTAAAACTATTGCTGCCTTAAGGTTTAACCTAATGTCCTATATAATGATCCTCTGATGGGCCACAAAAATGATCACTTTTGTGATATTTCCCCCACAGATGCTCTATGACCGCTTGCTCTCAGGTGGCCGGGTTAAACTATTCCGTTTGCGAGTAAGAAGCCGTAAGTCCCTCAGTACATGCTGTCTTCAGAACCGTGACGATGTATGTAACTACGGCTCCAGGGCTGCCCAGTGCCCTGTGCGGTCGCCTTGTGACTCCTGGTTGTTACTGAAGTGTCACATAACCAGATCTGTAAAGGAGCCTCATTCCAGTGAAATGATACAATCCTCATTTCGTGCAAATCCTTCTTCAAGAAACGATTTGTCTCTTTTCATGACCTGTTGTCTGTCTTGTAAGAAAGTATTGATCAGGGTTGTTCCAGTGTTCTGACACAACATGTTCAGTGAAATTAATACTTAGAAAAAAGTCAAGAAGTGATGAAGTTCCAAGGTTTATATGGTCTTGTATGATGACCAGCGTGTGTCAGTGTGGTTGGTAACACAAATTCTTGCCGTTTGTTTGCTCAAGGGAAATTGTTGCATGCCTAAGAAATTGTTATTTACTTCAAGTTCTAGATTATGAAGGTATTGTAGTACCGTAGTACTACCAAAAAGACCCCTAAAGAAACCTAAACAAAACCAACCAATATGCACAGATTGCTGTTATCATAGCCACGTTTCTTGGGAGGATCAATTTGCAAATATTGACAGTTTCAGAATCCTTAGTCATAAAAACCAAAAGACTGGTTTACTATGAGAACAGGGATGTATCAGCTGTCCCTCTCTAGTGTCTTAAGAACTGCATGTTTACCTCATAATTCTAAAGCGACAGATTTAATGGCCTGCTAGGCTAAAATATGACACAGTTCACTGCTCTACAGTTTTCTTTTGATTAAATCCAGGAGGTTGATGTCCCTCCTTAAAAGTGCACACATTTTACTATTAAAGAAGCAGTCAGTTTTATTAACCTGGAAAGGATCAAGCCATTATTGCTTCAGGTGTGGAAGAGGGTATAGGGGGATATATGGTAATGGAAAAAATACAATAAAAATAAACTTTTTTTTAAAAGTCTTTCTCCAAGGAGTGAGAAGTGGCTCAGCCAGGGGACACTCCTTCCAAGGCTAAAAGTTTGGACACCTTGACTTCTGCAGGAATATATTCCGAATCACATCTTACACAGAATGGAAGGCTTATTTCCTCCCCAGAGGGTTACTTTTCATTGGGATTTGATTTTTGGCCTTTGTCCGCTGTGTATACATTTTTGACATGGGTCTTTGGCTGTTTGTTTAAATTGGTCTTTGCTTAAGGGAATGTGAGAGAGAATGTGAGAGCATTTCTGGAATTCTTTGGAATGCTGTGGCGATTTGCGACTTCCCTGCTTGCAGCTTGACTGTTTTGACAACAGGTGCTGACTTTGCCCCAGTTAATTTTTAGCATAGCAAAGAGATGTTCAATGCACATTTATCTTTATAGTTAGTAAAATCTGGAAGGGGGGCCTCACTTAACGATAACAGATAATATTTGCCCGGCACTACTTTATGCCACACCTAATCGGGTCTAACCCTCATGACAAGCTTTTGATGTAAGTACTAATATTGATCACTTCACTGGTGAGAAAACTGAGGCTTTGAAAAATTACGCAGCTGTCCCAGGCAACCAAGCTAGTGAGCGTTGGAAGATTTGGTGCCCGGGCCTTCCTGATACCAGAGCTTGACACTGCAAATTTCCAAGGTTTATAAATGTTTGGTATATTAGAGGATGCCATGTATATGCTTATCATTTATTAATTCTTCTGAAAAGCTAGTGATGCTTGTCTTTTGGGCAGTGTCTTGTTTTTGTTTGTTTCTCTGATCCTTGGATCCAGCACAGCATATCTGACTATGTTCTTTAGAATGATTTTGATGCTCTGCTCATATAAATTAACCTGCAGATTTCCCCGTGGGGAGCTGTCTCCCTTCTCTGCCAGGCTTCCTTCCTCATTCTTTCATGCCAGTTCAGCTGTTACCTTTCTTGTGACACTTCACTTGAATTCCCAGGGTGGAACCAGTCTTTTCCCTTCCTATGCTCTTAACTCTTTAGAGCAGTTAAAAGTTATTGCATAGTTATTAGTGTTCATATCGTCTTCCCCTCATTAGGTTTGAATCTACTTAAGGCAGAGGTACTACCTATTTGTCTTACATTACCAGCATGTAGCACAGCTGTGAGTACACTCAGAGCCAGAGAAATGGTAGGGGGCCCTGGAAGATGGGAGGAATGAAAGGAATTACTGTCATTTAACGAGATACTAATAATGATACCTCATTTTCATTATCCACCAAAGTGCTTGAGTTATCAGTCTGGATTCCTATGATGGGAGAGCTAGTGTGCAATGAATAGGATGCAGATTTGGGTGGACCTGCAGTTTATACAATTTTGGGATGCACTCCTAAAAAAATTACAAAATTACACATCCATTATATTAAAAAGTCAAAATTTATTACAAATAATAAGTCATAAGAAGTTTTAAGTTAATAAAACCTGAGAAATACCTCACATATAAATCCAGAAAAATAGTATAATATTTTAATTAATACACTGCCCTGCACATTTTCATATAACTTCTTCCCTACATTTTTTGGCTACATACTTTTTATCAACTCTGCATAAGACAGTAATTTTGTAATATTTTTTTGTAGCGAATGCAAAGGTAATTCAGTCTTTTCTCAGACTAGTTGATTGAAATTTATTTTTTATTATTAATAATTTAGAAAATTTTGTTTATGCTTTATAACTTGCTCCTGGTAATGTCATGTAAATTTTTAGGATTACTGTCAAATTTGGGAAGACCTCTCTCAGTTTTATTTATATGAGCTTCATGACCTGGAAGAATTTTTCAAACACTAGCGATACCTTCATGTAATGATGCTGCATGAGTTGATAAAGCAGTTAGTTAAAATATATTTCTTTCATAACTTAGAAAAACAGACCATTGAAAGATTGATTCATATTATCTGCCTTTGAGTAAGAAGTCCTCTTTGAAACTCTTCCCTAGGTTACCTTACAAATGTCAAATGCAGTCAGGTGAGACACGAGAACGAGGAAGGTCACATGTCCATTGTATTTCCCAACAGGGAGGTCTCTGTGAACCAACAGCATCCACTTCACTGTCGCATTGGAGGGAGAGAGGATCCAGATTCCAGGGTAAGGAGGAGGAACTAGGTGTTGAGATAAAAATGGAGGCAGTGGGAAGAGAATATACATTTGAGACTTCTGTAGGGACAGAAAGTAAGACGGTAAGAGGAAGACCAGTAGAGTTGAATAACAAACTGGAAGGGAGAGGGCTGTTGGCATTTTTAAGGCAGTTGCTTGAAGTCAGGTTTGTAAAGTTGTCTAATCAATTCTGCGTAGTTTCTGATGTAACTGCCAAGGCATGGTTTGTGGCTGACCTCAATCACCAATATGTAGAAATGCTCTCTCAGATTCCTCGTCGGGCACCTGCCATCATAAGTTGAGATAAGTCCGTGTTTTCAGTTACTCAACTTGAACCATCCTTCCAGGGGAATATTAATGAAACCTTTTGTTAATGTATCACTCCATTTTTATAAGGGAGTTTCACATCCACCCTCTCCTTGGAGCATCATAGTTATGAAATTATTTATAAAGAAGTCATTTACAACTTAAAAAAAAGGGTGAGATCTTAAAGATCTTATCTTAAAGATGTCCAGGTGAAAGTTCAGAAGAGAAGATAGTTGTCAATTCTGGGAACTGAAAGAAGGAAATGGCATTGAAGGAGCCTTTCCCCACTTGATGGCAGGAGCTTAGGGACCAACAGGGACATTTATGCAGAGCTTTAAACAGTTGTCTTTGCGGATACAGTGTATTTCCCCTCCCTCTTTTGTGTCCCCTACAAAATGTTCAGAAAAACACTGAAAATGTTTCAGTGTTTTTATAGCAAATTATTCTAGGGGAATAATGACCACATTTTAATGAGAATAAAAATTGCTTGGGTGGTGAGTAAAAATTTAGATTCAAACTCAGTGGCAGCAGAGTGGGGTGGGGAGCTCCAGGAACACTGAGCTCTGCATCCAGGTGGCTGCGGGTGGCAGGTTGGAAGTGGAGGATGAGGACAGAGCTGAGATCTGGACTCACCTATTTTAGGACCCTGAGTCTTACAGAAGTTAAACGCCCTTGGTCTCTTAGGTCTGCTAATAGGAGGTAACTGTGGGGCATCAGGCCTACCCTGTCTCTATCACTGCGCCCCAGGAGATGGTGTACCGGTGTGGCCAAGAGCGCAGCTCTTTGGAGCTAGGCTCCCTGGGTCTGAATCTTAGCTCTTCCACTTATTAGTTGTATTATCTTGGGCAAATATTAAAAAAAATCTACATGCCTCAGTTTCCCCATTGGAAAATAGGAGTAATTTATCATAGGTTGAGCTGAGTTACTACTGGAAAAGCCAATAGTAAACACCAGGCAACTATTTGTAAAATAGTTCCCTCATGGCCAATGAGGTAGGAGAAAGTACTTTATTTATTAGTTTGCCCCAAATGTGAATTGCATTTCATTGCCCCTCCCAACCTGCATGCTCACCCACGGCACACGCATGCCAGTGTCTCTGACTTGCCCCTGTCTTCCCTTTCTGCAGGAAGTAGCTCCTTTCAGTGCAAAGCAAGCCACGTGAGGAGGAGCTGTTCTATCTCACTTTGATGCTTTACTCTTGCTTATAATCCACTGAGACATTCTGATTTTAGTTTTTAAATCTTCCAGGAGGAAATGATTGAAAATATTACCCAGGCACAGGAGAAAGGTTTCTTCTCCTGCCTCCCCCAGCCTGGGCATTCTAATATTCTACTCTATGTGGCCAGGAAATTTGTAGCAGATTTTACTGATCTGTAATGATGCTCTTTCTCACTCTTTTTTCCCCCCAGTTTTTTCAGAGGAAGAGTATTCTTACTCGCTGAATGTGACCAGCCCTGTTTTCTGTTTAATTTGTTAAGGCAAAACTGATAAGCACTTCAAAATCAAAACTTTTCTCAGTGGTAGTGTCTAGCAATTCTCAATTGTCTTGTTGCTTTTGAATGATGTTTTCCTTGATAGTATATGACATCACAGTACACTGGGGTTGTCAGCAGCTGTTGGCCAGCTGGCGGGGCAGGAAGTCCTCACAGCAGCTGGGTATTGTCTCCTGTCCTTTCCTTGTGTCACAAAGGTAGCACTCATGAAAGGGTCTTCCTGGACTCTCTGTTGGACGCCATGACCACCCAGGCAAGCCGCTGGCTCGTTCAGCAGTAAAAGGTGGTGGGGCAGTTTTATTTGCTGCTGGGAGTGCAAATAAGTGCGCTGGTTCCGTACATACGTAAGTTCATGCATAGCACTTAATACAAAGTATATATTAAGAAGCCTTCAAATATGCGGTCTTTGATTAGGAAATTCCATTTCTAGGAATTTTTTATATCTAAGGAAATACTTGGACAAGTATGCCAAGGTGTACAAACAAGGATGTTTATAAAAACAGATTGTTCATAACAGCAAGAAATTGTAAACAACCGAAGTATCCATGAACAGAAATTGACTAGTAACTTCTGGTGCACTGACATACTGGGACATCAGGCAACTATTTAAAACAGGGATATGGAATATGATTAATTTATATAATATACAAAAGTCTGTCCAGAAAAATTCCAGCCATTGTTAATCTAATGAGAACCGTTTTTGTGACATTGATATAACCTGGCAGCCAAGGAGAATGGACTGGAATATGCATGGGTGAACAGTGATGACTTCACTGTATCAGTGGATGTGGTAGGCACCTTTGAGTGAGCATGTGTGCTGTGTGGCCATCACATTCAAAATGACTGAGTGAACAGAGCAACAGATCTGCATCATATTTTGCATTAAGCTTGAACATTCCTCTGCAGAAACTGTTTGGATGATTCAGAAGGCTGCAGATATGGGCAACTGGTGATTGGCAGCTTCATCACAACAATGTACCTGCTCATGAATCACACCTTGTGCAGAGTTTTTTGGCAAAACATCAAATCACCCAGGTGACTCAGCTCCCCCTACAGCCCAGATTTGGTGCCCTATGACTTCTGGCTTTTCCCCAAACTAAAATCATATTTGAAAGGGAAACAATTTCAGACTATCGATGAGATTCAGGGAAATATGATGGGGCAGGTGATGGCAATTGGGAGAACTGTGTGAGGTCCCAAGGTTCCTGTTTTCAAGGGAACTGAGGCATCATTGTCCAATGTACAGTGTTTCTTGTAGCTTGTATCTTCTTTAGTAAATGTCTTTAATTCTTCATTGTACATGGCCGGATACTTTCTGGACGGACCTTGTGTGTGTGTGTGTGTGTGTGTGTGTGTGTGTGTGTGTATGGGAAAGTAGTAATTATATTTTGCTCTGCGGAAAAGGGTATAGTTTAATATGTTAAAAAAAGTTTACTTAAATTTACTTAGGTATGAATTTCTATTTGCTTAGAAGAAATCAGAAAATATAATCAATGAAATATTATAGTTATCTCACATTGTGGGATTATGAATGATTTTAATTTTTAAATTTTAACTTAAAGTGGTGTAATAAAAATTTTTACATGAAGTGCTTTTTTGAGTGTTGTAAACTGTTCTTCCATGTACTGCTTTTTATAAATGTTTATTCATGTGAATATATGTTAATAACTTTTCATCATGTCAAAAGGAGGAGATAGGCAAGAGGATTTTTGCAATGTCATGTTAATGGTCACAAAGCTGCAGTTGCATTTGGTCTGTTATTTTGTTAACTTTTGTAGAAACACAGCTCCATAAACTTAGACCTCTGTCCGGTTAGCTGTGGGCCCCCGTGATCACACTCTGAGATCTCAGGCCTGTGCTGCAAACCTGGAAGGTGAGGCTGTCCTCCATGTGTTCACCGTGTGCATGCAGAAGCCGAAAGAAATAGAAAAATAAACCCAAACCCAATATATATACTGGATTTATATTTAACTTGGAAGATATGCTGAAGAAACATCATTAGTGCCCAAGATTCCATGGCATTACATTTGCTTCTTTGTCCCATTTAAATATTTGTACATTCTTATCTGCAACTTTGTGGCCACATGAGATAACCTTTGGATTCCAAAGGTCTTCATTAAATGCTTTCTCTGGTGCAGTTTTAATGTTTTTTTATGATAAGGAAGAAAATATGTCAGCGTGGTAAGTTAGACGGCCAGATTTTCAGCCTGCTTCTTCTGCAATTGACTGCTGTATGACCTGGCATGATGATGATGATGTCATAGAGGTAGTCTTATAGTTGTAGCCGTAGTAGTCGTAGTGGTAGGTAATAGCAGTAACTACTAGGTAGTTATAATAGTAATAACAACAATAATAATCCAATAGATATTTCCTCTATAAATCTCTTACTATAAGCAAGGAAATCTACTAAATATTTTTATATTCATTGTCTTATTTAATCCTGAAATCTCCCTGTTAAGTAGATATTATCTTCATTTTATAGATGTAGGAACTGAGGTTTAGAGAGATTTAATAATCTGCACAAATTACACAATTAATAGATGGCAGATAGAGATCAAACCCAGGTTGTCTCTAAACCCTGTGTTCTTTCATATATATGTATACACACATGTATATATGTATGTATGCACATACACACACGTGTGTATGTATATGTGTATATATAGATATATTTCTCTAAATCTCTTATAGTCTCTGGGTCTTTGGTTTGCTATTGATAAAATGAGGAGGTCAGGCTAACTACATAGTCAGCATTGTTTAACATTCTTGCAGTCTATAATGCATTACAGTGAAGAACTGAGGTAATTATATGAATAAAGCCAACTTGCCCTGGTTTATATCTTGGCTTCACAACTTTCTGATCTTGTGACCATGCCTAGTTACTTAATCTCTTTGTGCTTCTGTTTCCTGTTCTGTAAAATGCAGCCTGCAATAACTGCTTCAGAAGTAGTTGTGAGCACTGAAAGAGATCACGTATGTACCGTGTCTGATGCAGAGGAAGTGCTTGATAAATGCTAACGGTATAAAGGGAGGTCAGTTGGAGAGCATAGTCACCGATCTGCACAGGGGACCCTTTCCTTTTATCACCCCTTAGGGTTAGCTTGCACATGGGCTCCTGCAGTGTCTGGGGTAGTTTCTTAACACCCCAAATGCCTTAGCATTTCCACTGACCTGGAAAATTTAGCTGAAAAAAATTCATATGCCTCAATCTTTTAAATAAGCATTTCCTCTGCAGTGGTCTTGATGATTTTGACTCCAAGGTACGTCAGAATATGTGCACCCAGGGATGTGAATACATATGTGTACTTCAGTGGGACTATAAGGTCAGCTAGCCTTCTGTACCCTAAAAGTTGTCCATTCTTGGAATACAGTGGAGGCTCCTTTCATTATCTGCCATATGGCAATTCAGGGTCAGGATTTCTTCTCAGAAAAATTGCCTAAAACTTGTTCCTTTATTTCCTTATTGGTAAAATTCAGCTAATAATGGTAGTCACCTACTAGGGTCAGTGTTACAGTAATTTGAGATAATCTATGTAAAGCATTTCCATTTGTGGCTGGCATGTTAAGTCCTCTAAAAATGCCTGGTGATATTATTAATAATATCATGTGTTTTCTTTCATTAATAGGTAACTAGCACAAGAGCTGGGGCCCATGTGAACTAGTCTCTGAATAAAATTTCATTCAGAAACGTGTGGTCCAACAGACCAGAGGAATTCAAAGGCATTCTGGTGTTTACATATTTTCACAAAATACTTTAAATAAATCTAATTTGCTTTCCTTTTTAGTATAATTCTTTTACATCCCAAATCTTAAATTTAGCAAAAATCCAGACAGTTTCAAGTTCTGGGGTGGCCAACTCATCCCAGTTTGTCAGGGACTTTTCCAATTTGAGCTCTGAAGGTCCAATGACCCAGGAACCCCTGAGTTCTAGGAAGACTGGGGCAGTTGGTCATCCACTATTAACTTTCTAGCCCAGCTTCCAAAAGTCCCAGCTTGTGTGGCTCATCTGTCTTTTTTCTGATCTTTACATTTCCAGTAGCCTTGTCTCTCCCATCCTGGAGGAATGTGAGAAAACTTGGAAAACTCATTCATTCACACATGTCTTTTCTGCTCCATATGTCCTAGTATTTTTGAGGACCTTGAGTCAGAGCATTATAGAACCTGGTACCTTAAATTTCCCTTAGAAAGTATCTTACCATATTTTGAGACATGGCTAGACATGGTGCAGGTAACTGCATTTGGATGAAGAGAGAGAGAGAAAACTCAGCCATGCACTAGAGTTACGGAGTTCCTGGGGGCACAAAACCAAGTGAAAGGGTGGTATGGTTTCTGAAGCCTCTGTCAGAGGCAATAGGCAGCTGTCTTGAAGGGAGGAGGTTGCAAAGGCACCAGGCACCAATGATTCTAAAAGGGGAATAGCAGGTAGAGAAGGAAAATGAAGGGAAGAGATTGTTGTTTTCAGGCAGGGCAGACAGGCCAGTCATTATGGTGCCAGATGTCAGCCACAGAAGGTTCAGGGACAGGCTTCCAGGCAGGGAGCCACAGAACTGACCTTCTGGAAGGGACATGACTTTCAGGCAGGTTGCAGGGAGGGAGCCGTGAAGGAATATGACAAAATCCCAATTATTTGAATTGGGACACAAGACTGAGTTTCTGTCTCAAGGAAAAGGCAGCAGCTGCTCATCACACTTGGGGCACTGAGTCAGGGTGAGAATATCTACAAGGGTGACAATGCCGAATCCAAAGAATCTTAGCCTTTCTCCCCTACATCTTAATTCCTGCCTAACATTAGGATTGGTGCCAAAATGGTAATTCCATCTTTACGGTGAGTTGGAATCACCTGGAGTATTTATAAACATCAAGATTCTTAGGCTCTGTTTCCAAAGATCCTGACCCAGTAGACTTATGGTTGGTCCCAGGAATATGCATTGTCACATGCCCCCAGCCCATTAAATAGGTTGCCCATTTGAGGGTCAATGCATTAAGCAGGGGTGTCCAACCTATGGCCTGTAGGCTGCGTGTGGCCCAGGATGGCTATGAATGCGGCCCAACACAAAATTGTAAATTTACTTTTAAAACATTATGAGATTTTTGTGTGTGTGATTACATGTTGCAATGTGTGGCCCAAGACATCTCTTCTTCCAGTGTTACTCAGAGATGCCAAAAGATTGGACACCCCTGCAAGGATCCAGGAGTGTCAACTGCAGAGATAGAAACTGAGCCAAGGCCTGGCTACTCCTCACGTTTGTCTGTCAGAACCTGAGGCTCGGAGCCAGGACCAAGGCCTAAGTCCCCTGGCTTTGATTCAGCTGCTCTTTGACTGTATGTGGAATTCCATGCCACACTTCCACAGTATCTTTTGTTTCCTATGTGTTGTCCTGTCTGCTAATAAGCCTCTTTGTGGGGGCACTTTGTCTCTATGAATCTTGGGATTTTGATTTTGTTCCCAATAAGAAAGTTTTTTCAGAACTCTCACTTTGGGACACCATAAATTAAATGAACATTATTTTTGACAAATTTTTATTTATAACCAGCTGGCAATCTCCCAATCATTCTGACAGCCTAGACTCAGCCCAAGTCAGATTGACCCCCAGAAGTATGGGGCTGGATTCTTCGTAAGCTCGGTTTGCTGACGGAAGAGTTGCTGGTCCAACTGAACCAAAGTACGGACACCTTGGCAAATACATGTAGTGCTTTTTTTTCCCCTTTCTTTTCATAATCCTAAATGTGGACTCTTGAGTGCACAGGCCCCCTATTTGAATCATGGAGGTCAAGGAATAAAGAAAGAAGGCAGGTCATGTTTTAGCGAATGGCATTAAGAAACCAGAGTGTTATGCAGATTCAAGTTAAGAGCAGTTCCCATTTCTGGTAGCTAAGTGAGACACACATGTTCTTAATTGGGTTATACAAATGAGCAGTGAATAGGAAGTTTGAAAGCTAAGGAGGAATGCAGGGATACTGAGGAAGATGTCAGATTCACTTCTTTGATAATTTAATTTTTAATAATAAAAAGGCAACATGGTTACCTTGGGTGGGCAATTAGCTTGTATCTTGTGATGAGAACATTTCCTGAGACCTCTCAGCCTTTCTAGAATGCAAAGAATTTTGGAACAATACAGTAAAGATTCCTAAGCTAAGTATTTCCAGTGAAAGTAAATATCATTCAAGATGTGCAGCTTTGAAAACACCTATTGATCCTGATTGTCATGGTTTCCACATAGGTTGAAAATAAGATGAGCAATTCTGTTAAAACCTACTCTATTACTAATAACTTCTGAATCCTCTGTCTACAAATTTGCCAAGCACACAATGGGAATAAAGTGTGTTAAGCCATTAATGTGCTGAGGATACTTTTTCCACTTTTCTGTTCTTCTCTTTTTCATTCAGTAGGTAATTTTCAAAGAGGATGATCATTACTTTTTAAACAGGCTGCTAAGTCAATTGAGACTGAGGCCTTGGGAAAACATGGTCAGCAGCTCAGCTCCCTTTATTGATAAAGAAAGCTGCAAATAGCACCATCTCTTAAATACATAGTGAGACACACACACACAAACACTTTATATTCCAGGAAACCAAAGGGCCTCTTACTGATCCAGAATGATCTCTAGCTCTTTTCTAGGAGGATACAATTATGTATATCAATAAATAATCAATTACACTTTAATGGCTATTCAGTCTCGATTAGAGGGGGTTGAGTGTTTGCTATAGAAGAACCTTTTTATGAGACTGCAATCAGAGAATCATGTATTTAAATCCTACTCCTTAACTTGCTCCATGCTGTTCAACTAAAACACACGTTAACTGAACCTGCCCTGAGCAAAGCATAGAACAGCTGCTAAGGATGCAAAGATACCAGAGGCACTTACCCTAGTGGGCACAGACTCTAACAGGCACATGAAGGGCTAAACAGAAGTTCTCTACTTGCGGTAGTAATAAAATTTTGTGTTTGTGGGTCCTAGGGACTCATTTTGCTGGGAATTCACCACAGAATGAGGAAGACTTTCCTAGTTGGGTTTATTGATATCGCAGATGAAACATGGTGTCCAGGCAAATGTAGATTACCACAGTGTGACATGCAGGGTAGAGGTGGGAAACAAGCAGCTTGATCATTTTGCTACGGGGAAGACAGTTGCAGGTCAGGGGGGCCTGAGTGCGGAGTTAGGACCATTGTATCAATGAAAGGAAAGAGAACTCTGGGGCACCATAGGTCCAGGGTGGGAAACAGTCTTATGGAGTTATATTGCAGCTCTGGCTCTACCAGCATCCTTTAGTAATTTTTATTGAATTAAATTCAACAACTTCAATTACGTGCCTACTCTATGCTGGACAATGGAAGAAGAAAAGTTGTCTTGGTCCACACATTAAATACATTGGGTACAAGTAATCCAAAAATAAGTAAGGAGGCAAACGTACAGAAATAAATGTCATTAAAAAAAAAACCCAACAAAGTATCAAATGGAGTATAGGGCAAAGTTCATATTTTGGAGTTGGGTAACTACTGTCAAAAATAACTCCATGTTTCAGTGGCTTAATACAAAAAAATTATTCCTTGCATGTACGAAAGCCAATGCTGATGGCCCTAAGTGGACAGCTCTTCTTGCTGTATTTCCTCTAAGCAATGACTCAGAAATGGGGACTGCCTGTACCATTTTATACTTTTAAGGTCACCCTGAGGTCACCAGCTGGTAGATGGAGGGAAGAATTCATTGAGGAAACCACTTCTGATACTCAGATGTTTTTCCTGGAAATGATGCATGTCACTTAAGTCTTCATTCCATTGGCTAGAACCAGTTACGTGGTTCCACCTTGAGCAAGGCGGCTGGAAAATTGCCAGCTACTTCTAAGAAGATCAGTGTAATCACCCAAAGGAAGTGGAGCACCTTTTATGGCCTCTAGCTGTCTCTGTGCCAGTGCTTTGGGGGCCCAAAGGGAGATCTTTGCACGGAGACAGTGATGTGTATGAGTCTTGATGGAAAAATAGTTGAGCTTTCAGATGAGGGGGTATGGGGAGAGAAAAGCAGTCCAAGAAGCTACATGACTCTGAGGATGGAAATAGGAGACCTCATAGGAGAAGGGCACACAAGTGTCCTACTTTGTTAAGTCTGGGGCATGTAGAGTAAGGATAGAATCATGGGAATTGAAGCAGGAGAGTTTTGTAGTCGTCATCTCATGAGGAGACTTTGTCAAAGTCTTATTGGTAGTGAGAGTCTCATTCAGAGACTTTGCAATCTGTGAATAGGAGCTTGGAACTATTAAGAATATTTAATTAATTGTGTGATTCTAAGTTTTGGCTTCACATTACAATGGAAGTTTCTTTCTTGGTGCTAAGTGTTTTGGCCTGAATAACTGTAAGGATGGGAATCCCCTTAGGGGAGATGAAGAAAGCTGCAGATGGAGTGGGTTTGAGGGGAAAGATCAGGAGTTGAGTTCATATTGACTTTGATATGTCCATACAAAATCCAAGTGAAGATACGAAGTCGGCAGTTTTGTGCATGAATCTGGAGTTGAAAAGAGAGATCCTGGCTGGAGATAATAGATTTAGGGCTTCGAACATGTGTTTAAAACCATGAGATTGTGTTAAAAATCACCAGAGTAAGTGTAAATAAAGGGTAGATATTGTGTCATGGATCGAGTCACTATTAAGAAATCAAGGAAAGGAGAAGAAACCAGGAAGGAGACTGAGAAGGAAGATGCAGTGAGGACAGAGGCAAAGACAGAGAATGTGTTGTCCAGGGGACCAAGGGAAAAAGGTAATAGCTTTGTCACATGCTGCTGACCAATCCCTCAGTAAGATGGGGACTGAAAATCTACCATTGGATTTAGAACTCTGTCATTCACAGGTGTCCAGGGAAAGCCTTTTGTTGGGGCGGTAGGAGACAGTGCCTGCTGGGCAGGTTTGGAGAGGCTGTAAGAAGAGGAATTGGAAATGGCAGTGGAGACGAAGGTAGTCGCTAGTGAAAAGTGAAAAAGGGGACAAGAAAAAGTGGGGTGTGTGCATGTGTTTAAAGTTCCAAGATCTCACATTCATGACAGTATGCCGATGGGCACAATTCAGAAAGAGAGAGCAAAGATTTGAGGATTTTGGAGAGAAGGGAAATTGCTGGAGTAATAAATGGGATAGAGGTAATATAACCCGGGCTCTGGGGTATATTTAGAGGAGTGGGATTCTTCACCTATGTCACCTACAGCAGGGGTTCCCCTGGGCTGTGGCCTGGGGAGCCATCCATGGCCTGTTTGGAACTGGGCCTCCAAAGTTCTCCTGTCCTCTGCCTCCTGTCTCTACCACCTACCCTGCCTCCATATGGCAGGAAGTGAGAGAACCAGCTGGGGGAGCTCCTCTGAGCCCTCTGGCTCCTGTCCGTCCCCCACCCCTCAGTCCATGGAAAAATGGTCTTTCATGAAATTGGTCCCCATGCCAAAAAGGTGATCTACAATATAAGGCACCAGGAGGATGTAAAAGAATCAAAATAGAAGTCCCTGACCTCAAAGTACTTATCGTGTCACGGGGGAAACAAAAACATTTTGGACCTTGATGGCCCCTTAGAACATGGCTCACCAGACGTTGTTTTATGGACTGTAAAGGTTGTTTCAAGTTCGTGGTAAGATGGACACACTAGTGTCCTTAATTATCTTTATTAGAGAAGTCCGCGTGATGTACGTATTCCCCAATTAAAGCCACCAAACAGAAGGCTACCGTAATCAACTTACACTTTACAATTGGTTTATGACAGCTTCATCATGTTCCTTCAAATTTTAGCCAAACCCTTTCTTTTTTGTGTGTGAAAGTATAGTTGACATGCAATATTATGTTAGTTTAGGTGTACAACATGGTGATTCAACATTTATATAAATATATATAATATATATACACACTACACATATCATTAATATCTGTATGTACTGTTGACCCTTGAACAACATGGGAGTTAGGGACACTGACCCCCCACACAGTCAAAAACCCTTGTAAAACTTCTGACTCTCCAAACTTTTTTTAATTGTTCAAATACATTTGCCTCCACCTTCCTGCCACCATTTTCCTCTGCCCCCCTCCCCCGAGTCCCTCAATCCTTTCCCACTCTGGCTTTGTCCATGGGTCCTTTATACATGTTCCTTGAGTTAACCCTTCCCTTCCCTTTCCCTGCCCCCACCACCCTTCCCTCTTGATTCTGTTGGTTTCTTTTTCTTTCAATGTTGCTGGTTATATTTTCTTTGCTTGTTTGTTTTGTTGGTTAGATTCCACCTATAGGTGAGATCATATGGTATTTGTCTTTTGCCCCCTGGCTTATTTCACTTAGCATGATGCTCTCCAGTTCCATCCAAACTCTTAACTACTAATAATCTGCTATTGACCAGAAGCCTTACTGGTAACAGTTGATGAACACATTTTCAATGTTATATGTATAATATACTGTGTTCTTACAATCAAGTAAGCCAGAGGAAAAAAAATGTTAAGAAAACCATAGGAAGAGAATATACATTTATAGTACTTATTGAAAAAAATTGTGTCTAAGTGGACCCACTTGGTTCAAACCTGCGTTGTTCAAGGGTTAACTCTATGTCCTTTAGTATACATTCAAAGTATTGTATTTAGTTTGCATAGAAAGTATATACTTTGTGCTACTGTGAACTTCCTTGCACGTGCATTTCCTGTATATCCCTATGCGTTTCTCAGGATAAACGTGCTCAGGGGCATTTCTGGGAGAAGGCCATCAGCAGCAGGAGGCTGTGGCTCCATAGAACAGGGGGTCTGTTTCCCTCTCACCAGCAGTGCCCTGAGGCTCAGTGGTGTTCCCATAGGTTGTCTTTTGTATTAACTTGCTAGGGCTGCCTAATAAAGTATATATTAGACAAGTAAACTGAAAATATAAAACAACACAGACTGAGTGGCTTCAACAGCAGACATTTGTTTTCTCACAATTCTGGAGGCTAGAAGTCTGCCAGCATGTTATCGGCATTCCCAGGCACCAGCTAAAACTACGTGTTCAACGAGAAGCGGGCAGAGGTCGCTATTTCTAAGAACGTCAAGGAAGCCAATATGCCTGGGGCAGGCTAGAGGAGGAATGCATGCGGTCAGAGCACTTCGGGGAATAAGACTTTTCTAGTTGTATGTATCTTTCAGTGTCTTTGTATGTAAATCATGCAAATTGGCTGATTATAAAATAATGAAACCCAAAATTTTTCCTAAAAAACTGTGGAGTGGACAGTGTCCCATTGTCATTGGTTTGGAAGGTTGACTAAAAGAAGTCTGAGATTATCTCCCTCCACCTGGATTCTGGTTGTGTTCTCTCTTTATTCTTGGAATTTCATTTTACTCCTCTGGAGTATATATAAAGGTTCATCTTTCATCAGTGACATTACCTCATCTATAGTGAATCAACTTTTTTTTCTGAATACTCATATATTTTTCAATTCAGGAGTAGATCTGATGATTACATCTTAATGACTTCTTTCTGCCTGTGTTAAAGACTCTTCTTTAAGAAATGATCATTCTTATGCTGGATCTGTTTTCTATCCTTTGTATCACTCATTTGGTCTAACTTTTTGCTTTACTTATTATCTTCTAATGAACATATTGATGTCTCCAACAGATTTTCTTTCCCTGGAGAAACATTTTGTCTACTGACATTTAAGTTTGTTTCTCATTTTCCTCTTTTGTATTTTCCATCTCATATTTTTATCTCACATTCTGCATTTTGAAAACATAGGGTATCTTTCTGACCAATATTTTGCTTCTTCTGCAATGCCTTTATCCATATTGTTCTCTTTCTCTGCATCTTTCCCTTTTATGCAGAAGAATCCCTTTCTCAGTATTCCTGAATAAAGAACAGGCTAGCCAAGTCCATAAATAGCATGGGAGCTCTCCCTTGTGTTCTCTCCTTATCTCCTTTCCTATGTCCAGTGTCTGGTTGATATAAATTCACATCACTTGTTCAGCAGCTGGTTGCCAGAGAAGGGGTTTGGGCAGTGAGCTACAGCTCTTGGGCAGTCCCAGTAGGGAAACTTATTCTGTTTTGGAAGAGCAGTTCCCTGTATCCACCTTTCTGTTGGGTCATTGCACACTAGCTGTGTGGTGTGTCTGTTCCTAGACTCCTTGTTTATGATGGGACCATCCGTATTCAGATTACATGCCACCCCCACATCTTGGAGAATCTTTACCTCACTCTTGGCTTCCTCTGATGTACCCATTTGATAAGCCTCTGGGCTTTTCGTCACAATTCTTTGTATGCTGCTGACTCCAGAGGCAAAGGGACTTTCCTTGTGGCGTGCTTCTCCTTTCCCAAGATCCTTCTTTTTATCATACCTTTGTTCTCTAAATTAGGGGTTTTTGACAGGATCTCCCCTCTTGCTTTCTGGCACTCCTCTGCCCATATCTACACTACTTTATTAAAGGACCTCTGTATTAGTTTTCTGTTGCTGCCCAAAACAAATTACCACAAACTTAGTGGATTAAACAGCACAACTGTGATATCTTACAGTTCTGTAAGGTTGGAAATCTGACATATTTCACAGGGCTATCAGAGGGCTAAAGTCAGGCACTGGCAGGATTGCATTCCTTTCTGTAGACTCTTGTTAGTGGCTGTTTCCTATTCTTTTCCACCTTTCAGGCCTCCCACATTCCTTGGCTTGTGGGCCATTCCTTCACCTTCAAGGCCGGTAAGACAACTGAAGCCCTTTTCATCCTTTACCACTCTCACCTCCTTTCTGCCTCCCTCTGCCACCTGGATGGTCCCTGGATAATCTCACTAATGAAGGATCAGCTGATCACTACCTTAGTTCCATCTGCAAATTCAGTTCCCCTTGTCCATGCAGTGAAGCACATTCATAGGTTTCCCGGAGAAGGACATGGACATCTTTGGGGGGACCATTACTCTTTTTCCCACAGTCTCCATATCTTCTTCAACTGTGTCCTATTTACCTGACATCTGGTAATATACCTCCTTAATATTTCTGGTGTGTCTTGATACTGTTCCCTACTTTCTATCACTGATGCCATTTTTTCCCCTATTTTCTGTTCAATGGGAGAGTTACCTACATGTATTCAAGTCACCATTTTTCCTGAAAGTGCAGAAAGTAATTCTAATATGACTTTCTTAGAGAGAGTTCCCCATAATTACATTTACATGTTGATGACTATATTTGTAGTTTTTCAAGTGATATTGTCCCTATTTGCCTGATTTCATGGCTTTTTCTTGCTCTTTCAGGAATTTCTCCTGAACTTCATTTTCCAGGAACTCCCTTCCTCATTGGCATTTCCAGCACATGATGAACAAGAATGAGTAAAGGAACTAAATTTAGTCAGCTTTGATTTTCATATTTTTTTTTAAAGCGGACTAGGGAGTAAGTCCAAAGCTTCTCTTCTCATAATCAGATTACGCTAGGCAAAGTTGTTACATTTCTCCTTTATTGAGCACCAAACTCCACTTATTTCATGCTTTTCACACATGTTTTCCATTAGCCTAGTACTCTGGTGAATATTTGGAAGACATCATAGCTTTTGATGGTCCACAAAGAAAAGTATTCCATTTTCTTTAGTTCATTCTGCATCCATTTTATTGTGTGACAACTATATTTTATTCTTTACATTGTGTTTAATAAATGTCAAGCATTTAAATTTCTATGAACAACTTTGGATTTTGTCTCATGAATAAGGATTCTCATGGGCATAACATTTTCATGATTTTATGGCATTGTCATATTTAGTTATTCTCCAGGGATGAGCTCTCCAGAGAGATCAGAGAGGTTTTGGGGTTTGTTGTTATTTTTTTTGTTTGTTTGTTTTTTGTTTTTATGTTTAAAAAAAAAATCCTACTTGGCTCATGGTGATACTCCAGATCACTCCCAGTATTCTTTAGTTCAAATAGCCTGGAACATAAGTTGTCCCAAATGGCACTAATTAATGTAGTGTGTAAAACAATATACAAGTCACTATTTCTTTTTTGCCAATAGACTGCAAGATTAATATCTTTGGTTCCCTCAAAACAGCATTTTATTTAGATTGGAATCCTTGTAACTTTTTCTTTTATGAACTTAATGACCGATATTTTTGTTTGGTTCTACAGTCTGAAGTCTGTTTAGATCTGCTAATAGTATAAGCTTTTCGTGCTGACAGAACAACCTATGTGCTAACTTTCTGCTACGGCCCCTCGATAGAAAGTCTGCTGATAAAAGTTGCTCAGCACTGTCTGGCTTATCAGCGGACTTCAGTGAGGAGTGTGGCATTTCAGTGACACCAAGCCAGGGACCGAGCTGTTCAGACATACCATTCATCACCTCCCTTCACAGGACCTGGACAGGCATTCCTGCTTTTAATCAGTGCATGTACGGTCTTGGGAACACATTAAAAGGGGCCTGCTGTGCCAAAGCAGGGAAGTCATTAAACCTAGTGGTTGGGGGGTTGGTTGTGTACTAACTGCTTTCATGGAGATATGTTGCGCAGGAGAAATTAATAATGAATAGTGGCCAAGATAGTTATGCATGGGGAAGGCCTTCATAAACCCTTAGGTTTGGGGTTTCGAAGGAACCAATTGCAGTCCAGCAGTAAAGAATTTGAAAATAGGTTCTGCAAGTATCTGCCTTAATATGCCAGAAGAAAAAAAATACCAAAAACAAACAAACAAAAAAGCCCCAAAACACCATGTAAACTATGGCATTCTCTATAGAATTTCAGACCACTAACCTAGGGGGTTGGCCTCCATCAACATTTGACTTGCGGTGGTCCGACCTCACGGTGTTCCTAAACCTGCTGGGGATGAGGGAGGATGCTGGGCTGTGACTCTGTTCCTGGTTAGCACAGGTGTGTTGGTGGTATTATGCGGCAGTGGCCTTATTCATACTGGTGGCTGTCATGGCTATCGGAAAGAGAAGGTTCCTGACACATCCAACATTAGGAATTGATGGCATAAAGTGGTCATAGTCTATGTTTGTAGGTACCTAGATTATGACGCAGCCATTGAACATCACATTTTCTAAGAATATCTAACAACGTGGTAAAACACTCATTGATAACAAAGCTGGGGGCCTAAAATGTAGCGTCAAAAATGCTTTCAACATTTACTTCTAGATGTTATTATTATGGTAAACTTAAAATGTTCCTTTTTTTATGCTTTCTTCTATTTCCTGAATATTCTACAACTACATACAACTATTGTAATGGGGGAAATAATTGTTTTTGAACAAAGAAAAAATGATTAAAGCAAATATTTCAGATTTGAATCTACCAGTTTAGAATTATATAGAGATTATTTAATCCCGATATTTGGACTATTGAACAGGTAAAATGTTGATTGAATATATTTTAGTAGAATTTAATTTTCATTTTATCATTTCAAAGGGCCATGTTAAACATGTTTAACATGTTTAAACAGGTTAATTAAACATGTTTAATTAAAGCATGTTAAACATGTTTTAACATTTGCATGTTAAAGAGGAACATGCAAATATTGTAACATAATAATTTTCAGTATGTGAAACTATACATAAAGTTTTAAGTTTTATCTATACATTTTCTACTGGAAAAATAAAAAAGTTAGGCTGGTACAATAGTAATGTAGAATATCCAGTTCTTTGCATATGGAATCAAACTTGAGCTATACTTGTAAAGATGTTGTGAATCACAGTTAAATTTTATTTGTAATAAATGATTATGGAAATTTGGTTATTTTACCTTTCAAGTACTCGGTAGGTATTTTTTTAAACGAATAATGAATGTCTGTTTTCACTCAAGTGACACTGTGTCACCACTGTTGTCATTGAATAAGCTTATTGTTCCTTTGCCCTTTGACTAAAAGTAACAAGTGGATAGAAAGCTGAACTCACCAGTATGGGGTTTTGTGCTGTACGTTCATGAAATCATTATATGCTCTACGAAAGCAATGAAAAAAGCTTTTAGTGTTGTGTCTAGGACATACAGAAATTCAGGAGTAAGCTTCTTGAAATTCTACTCTTACTCTTTTGGGTTTTTTTTGTTTGTTTGTTTTGTTCTGTTTTATGATACAGAACATGGGGATAGGACAAGTTGCAGAGAATAATAGCAAGATTGGGGCACTGATATTCAACTCTGGATTAGGGATAAGATTATATTCTCTGAGTGTTTTGTAATTTACTTGAGTCTCTGGCTTACTCTTTGGGCCCCTGTTTTTTCATGTGTAAACTCAAAGGTTTGGTCTAAAATTAGTGATTGTCAAGTGGCAGGCCCAGGGGAGCTACACAACCTGGCAATGACAATGGCAGGTAGGGAGGGAGAAGCTGGGGGTTCCTCTGAGCCATTCTTACCTTTCTGGTCAGATTAGCTCCTTGTTTATCTGATTTTGCAAACCATTTAGTTTCTTGGTAGCTCCCAAAGCAAAACAAACACTGACATGGATTTGTAGAGGTGAGAGAGGCATGGGACCACCAGTTAAACTGGGTAAGGCTAATCCAAACTTTATTTTAACATATATAATGATGTTTGAGAATTATTTTTAAGGGCTTGCTTACTCTACAGGATTGCAATTAGGTTTTGCAATATGCTTTGTTCTGGAGGTGTGGTTTTATACTCACATGTTATTACTGTGTGTGATTACTTCAGGGTTGGGGTTAGATCAGTCATCAAGTTGTGAGTATCAAGTATCTTTGTCATTGAATGGAATCTGGTGGCTGAAAAAATGGCCCTGATGGAGAACCGGAAAAATGTGGATTCTGTCCCCATCACTCCCTGGCCAGAGGAAGGGGACAACATAATGGGATATTCTGTATTTTGTGTTCCCCATAAGCAAAATGGAGTTAACGTGTGTCAACTGTCAGTGTCCACTGGAGTCCCAGTGGCCTCTCAGATGCTCTGTGGGGGAGATGTCACAGCTCCATGTATGTACAGGATGAACTGCCAACTTGGGAGACAGCTTCACTTGGCATTCTAGTTTTAAGGTCACTTTTCCTTATTCATAACTGAAATACTAACAGCTCTTAATTTTCTCCGAAGGATTCTTCCTTTTTTGAGCTCGGATGAAGGTGCAAGAACGGAAGTATGGCTGTGGTTACATGACAGGCTCTACGTGAGTGTTTTAGGTACAGTAAAACAGAAAGGTAGCTCAGAGGTCTGGAAAGCCTGTTAAGACCTATATCCGCGACAGGGAAACTAATTGACCACATCTTTCCTCAGCCTCCTGAGTCACCTAAAGTTTCCTTGTGACCACAGGAAGATCCTTATTGCATTTTCTGCTGCTGAAATATTTGTGTTTTCTTAGATTTCTGGAGGTTCCAGCACTTATAAAATGTAAGGCCAATATTTTACAAAGACTCAACAGCTTTTTTTTGAAGGGTAAATTTGCAGTGAACAAGAATGTATCTGTTCTCACCAAATAATCAATGCTTTTCTAACTAGTAGACTATAGCTTGTAAGCAAGCCAAACTTTTCAGAGGACCCAACTAGATCCACAGTTATAGTAATAAATTACCAAACTACAAAAACAAACAAACAAACAAACAAACAAACAAACCCACAAATGGCCCAATAGTACGCCTCTGTCACTGTTATCTTGTCATTGGGTGAGGTGTGCTATGCTCCTTTATGTACTCAGGGATATTAATTCCCTTTCATTAATTGTGTGGATATTACAAACATGTGTCTTGAGTAATAAACTGGCTCATAGATAGAATTCAGTGGGTGAGGAAGGACTCCCTACAGACAATTGATGGAAGTGGTTAAATCTCTTTCTGTGAGAGTAGAATTTTCCCTCTTCGAATGGATCAGATCACTTCTTGGCAGTGTTGACTAAAGTTATTTTGAGTGTGTTCATTTTGTTCTACATAGATTTTTCTCAGGCTGCTTATTTGTTCCTCTCTTGAAACCTTATGCATCATTCCAGGTCTTGCCCAAATTCCACCCCTTGCAGGAAAGCTTTCCAGCTGGAACGGCCCTCAGGGCTGGCGTATGGTGCCAGGTAATGGGGAAGGGCTCATTGAGAGATGTTTCTAGGATGAATGAATAAACACACCTTGAACTGGCACAGAATTACTTTTACTCATTTTTGACCATGTTTCCTGAACTCTAATTGATGTGTTCTGAGAATAATCACAGGGAGTCTAAAACACAATTGTAATTTTATAAGCAAAAGTCTAATTTTTTTGTACTATTTTGAGATAAACTTGATGAACAGGAGGGACGTACTGACTTAGGACACAGAGTGCTAACCTACAGAGCTGGTGGCAATCTAAATATGGGGATGGGACAGAAGCCGCCCCAGCTTTCGGACATAGACACTCGGGTTTCACATTTTCTAATTTTCTCACAGAAATTGTCTGTGGAGCTGCAACTTTGAAGTGCATTCTCTATCTAGATTCGAGGTCTGTCCAGAAGATATCCAGCCATGTAATATGAAAAATAGAAACATTTATTGAAGAAGGTACAAGAAACATTGTACATAGGACAATGATGCCTCAGTCTCCTTTAAAGTTGAGATCTCACACAGTTCTCCCAATTGCCATCAGTTGCCCCATTGTATTTTCCTGAATCTCATCAATGGTCTGAAATCTCTTTCTTTCAAAGGAGATTTTAGTTTTGGAAAAAGGCAGAAGTCACAGGGTGCCAAATCTGGGCTGTTGAGAGCCGCTGAGATTTGATGCGTCACCAAAACCTCTGTACAAGGCGTGATGCATGAATGGGTGCATTGTCGTGGTGAAGCTGCCAATCACCAGTTGCCCATATATATGGCCTTCTGAATCATCCCAGTAGTTTCTGTGGAATAAAGTTCAAGCTTAGTGCAAAATTTGAGTCATGTTGGTTGCTCTACTCACTCAGTCGTTTTGAATGTGATGGCCACACACTACACGTGCTCACTCAAGGGCATCTACTGCCCCCACTGACTAGTACAGTGAAGCTGTTGTTGTTCACTCATGCACATTCACTCCCCTTGGCTGCCAGGATACATTGCTGTTGCACAAACCATTCTCGTTATATTAACAATGGCCAGACTTCTTCCGTACAGACCTTGTATATTTATTCTTTGTGGTTTTCCATGGGCATTTTCTCAGGCTTTTGGATAAAGATACAACTTTGGAAGACAGCATTGAAAGATATTTCCTTTCTCCAGATTCTTTAGGATGTTACACAATACAATAACAATAACCAATATTTTCAAATGCTTACTATGTTCTTAGGGACTTTATATATAGATGATCACATTTGTTCTTCTCACCAACTACTCCATGCGACATACACTATTACTGCCCCTGCTTCAGGTGCTTAAAGTAGATAGGTGAGTTGCCCAAGGATACACAGTGTACATGGTGGGCCCATAAACTTGAATACCAGTTTCATTGATTTCAAGCTCTTAACCACTACTTTCTGTTGCTTTTTGAGTGAAGTTATCATACCTCCAGCAAAGGATTTGAAAACATTAGAACCTGAACTAACAATCATACAGCAGTGTGTTAGAGAAGGCTGCAAGAAGATAATGAGCAACTTGCCTCATGTTTTCGATTAGCAACACCCTAATCGTTTGTTCATGGATGGAACATCCCTATAAATGGATGGTCCTGGAAGTTGGAGGGTATGCTTTGGATTTAGGATTTGAGTCTGTATCTGTTTTCCTTTTTTCTTATCTCAACATCAAGGGTACCAGGGTATATGGTAATGAAAAGTTGATTTGCCCCCTTATGCCTCATTGTATCAGTATCATCTGAAATGACACCTCAAGGTGTGGTCAGTATTAAATGTTCATGGAACGCTTCTTTTTCAAATATGAAAGGACATCTTCACTCCAAAGTGCATTTCTCACCCATTCCATACTTGCAAATTAGCCTACTCACCAAAATTTACTTGTAAACCCCAAATCAACACTCATGGTGCTCCTGAGGTCATGTGCAGATGTGGGGAGAATGGCAAAAATTTTAAGTCACTCAACGCACACATACCTGGCTGAGTTTGAACAAGGGGGATGCTCTGCCTTCTCGTTTCAGCTCTCCTGATGTAAACTAAGGTTTCTTCTCTTCTATAGTGTCACAGTATTTTGCATCTTTGTGAGGTGTATTTTTTTTTGTGGTGATTTTGCTGTTCAACATAGCAAAAAGCTTCACACTAAAGTGCTGCCTGATACTCTTAAACACAGTGAAGCTGTGATGTGGCTTGTAGAGGAAATACGTGTGTTAGATCTAAACTTTGTTTAGGCATAAGTTATGGTGCTGTTGACTGTGAGTGCAATGCAAATGAATTAACACTGTGGTACATCCAGGAAAAGGAAGAGGAAATTCACTTTTGCATGTGGTTATTCAGTTTTCCCATCACCATTTATTGAAGAGACTTTCATTTCCCCATTGAGTAGTTTTAGCTCCCTGGCCAAACATTAGTTGACCATATACGTGTGCATTTATTTTTTGGTGCTTGATCCTTTTCCATTGGCCCATGTATCTATTTTTACCAGCACCATACTGTTTTGATTACTATAGCTTGTAACACAGATTGAGATCAGGACGTTTGAAGCCTCCAGCCTGGTTCTTTTTCAGAATTGCTTTCGCCACTCAGGGTCTTTAGTGATTCCATCCAAATATTATGATTGTTTTTCAACTTCTGTCAAAAATACCATTGGGATTTTGACAGATTGCACCAAATCTATAGATTGCTTTGGGTAGTCTAGACATTTTAACAATATTCTTAGGATTCATGAACACAAGATATTTTTTCATTCATTTGTGTCTTCTTTCATTTCCCTCATCAAAGTCTTAGAGTTTTCAGTGTACAGATCTTTACCTCCTTGGTTACATTTATTCCTAAGCATTTTATTCTTTTTTGATGCTATTATAAATCGGATTTTTTTATTTTTAAAAAATAGTTCATTGTTGATATATATTTTTACAGAGAGGGGAAGGAGGGGAGAAAGAGAGAGAGAGAAACATCAATGTGTGGCTGCCTCCCGCATGCCCCCCAACTGGGGTCCTGGCCCTCAACCCAGGCATGTGCCCTGACTGGGAATCGAACCGGCAATGCTTTGGTTCGCAGGCCGGTACTTAATCCACTGAGCCATATCAGCCAGGGCATTGTTGGTATATAGAAACACAAATGATTTTTGTATAATGGTTTTGTATCCTACAACTTCATTGAATTGATCAGTTCTAACAGCTTTTAGGATCTGCAAACAGAAACTATTTTACTCCTTCCTGATTTGGATTCCTTTTATTTATTTTTCTTGCCTAAATTACTCTGGCTAGGACTTTCAGTACTGTGTTGAATAAGAATGACAAAAGTGGGCACTCTCGTTTTGTTCCTGATGTAAAGGAAAAGCTTTCAACTTGTCATCGAGTATGATATTAGCTGAGGGTTTGTCATATATATGGACTTTATTATGTTGAGGTATGTTTCTTCTATGCCCACTTTTTTAGGAGTTTTTATTATAAAAGAATGTTGAACTTTGTCAAATGCTCTTTCTGTATCTATTGAATTGATCATATGATTTTTATCTTTCATTTTATTCATGTGGTGTCTCACATTGATTGATTTGCACATGCTGACCCATTCTAGAATCCTAGGGATAAATCTCACTTGATCGTGCTGAATGATCCTTTTAACGCACTATTGAATTCAGTTTGCTAGTCTATTGCTGAGAATTTTTGCACCTATATTCATCAGGGATATCAGCCTGCACTTCTTCCTAAGCTCAGAGGCTTCATCACTGATTTGCTAGAGTTATCTACATCCATAAATCTGCTCTCAACCAAACCAGCCGCCTGCTTTAGTGACCACCTGGAATGGCTGTGGCTATGGTTTCCGCCTGTTCCTGATTGTAGTGTTGTGGCTGCGTATCTGGATTTATTACTCTCTGGCATAATGCTATAAAGAAAGAGGCATTTTAGACTCTCTTAACTTGGATGTGTAAAATGTGGACAGTGTGTGGGGAGGTGTGAAGAAGAGCAGCTGTAGGTTTGATCAACGGCTGGAGGCCCTGTGGATTAAATAGCTTATTTCCTAAATGGTAGATGGTCCCTAAAAAGAACGCTCCTGCCCAGAGAAGGACTTATCTAGACATGGGCTAAAGGGCACACAACTTTAACGGTCTGGTGGAGCTTTCTACCCCTTTGGCTTTGCTCTCTAAAAAGTGTATTGCATTGACTTTCAAAAGCGAGGCAGCCTTTTAGGAAATACATTTTTTTGTCAGACACTTTCTCAGTTGGTCTGGGTGCTTGCGCTGATAGAGAGATCCAGAAACTACAAAAAAGCATTTGTTAGGAGGCGGGAAGAGGATATCCATTATACCTTGTGAGGCCTGCAGTCCTCTGTAAGAACACTCCTAGGACATGGCTTCTGAGTCTGGCGTGTTGTGCCTTTGTGATGCAGGGGTGCAGTGGGGTTTGTTGGAGAGCAGGGTGAGGCTACGCTCTGTTTGTTGTACCAGCAGACGCTCTTCTGTCCAAAGCGCAGCCTTCACTGTGTGAACGTCGCCGCTCTCTTCCGGGACGCCACCCTGCTGTGAGCGCCACGGGATTCTCGTTATCGGCACCGTTTGTTGAGCAGGAATTGGACTTGAACGAAGCTCAGGAAGAACATTATTTAAAACTGTAAAATTCTGTACACATTTGGTGCATAATTGTTATTGCTAACACAGACAGTAGCCAGGATTGCTGAATCTCATGGGTGCTTCGAGGAGCTTAGTTGGCCGACCTGGGCGTGGTGCGCGGAAGGGCCTGGCTGTCGGACGCACCTCGGGAGAGTGCCAACCACGTGAAATAGGCTGAGTCTGCTTATGCTCTGAGGTCCCACGAGGGACATTCTCCACATTGCACTTTCTGGCAGTGTTTTAAAATGTGTTCCAGGATTTTTTACTTTTAAAATGTGTCTATGATTCCTATAAAACTGCCTTATCGAGGACATGGTTTTTCTATCAGCTTTCTTTACCCTTTTCCATACATGCACATATTTTACATGGCTCTATTCACGGTACAGACACAATTTCCTGAAGTTCTTTTTTCTTTTTGCCAGTTTTTTTCCATGGCTTCTAATTTTCATAATTCTAATTGTACTGACTACATGATTTTTGCTAGTTTATATACTTATTCTACTATTATTAGACACTTCGTTGTTTCCAAATTCTGCTGTTATAAATAACCCTGGAATTAATATGATATCTGTATGTCAAAAGTGGGAAGCTGTTGACAGCATTGTGCCCCATTTGAATTCATTTCTTTGTCCAAACTTTCTAATGTGAGATTGCAGCTCTGAAAACTTAGAAACATTTTCTAGGCTCCTGATAATTATCAGAAAGTCCTCTGTGGCTGGTGTCCTTATACCTAAAGTGAAGGCCCTAATAAAATGTACACAGTGTTTAGAACCGTGCATTCAGTAGACGTTGACTCCTACTGTCTCCTCCTCTTCCTCCAGCACCATTATTACCACCACTATTATTACTGCTGCTACTATTATTTTGGTGAAATTGGGCTTCGTTTTCCAGAATGAGACCAGATATCTTAATAAAATCCTGAACACCATATTGCTCATACAGAGTTTTTGCTTTCTCCTTGTCTTTTCAAAATTATTTGTAGGCTGTTTGGTTTTGGCCCTTCCTCCTCAGTACCAGAGTTTATTGTCTTATTTTCTACCTTTTTCCTTCTCTTTTTCTCATGAAGCTGTTTTCACCTGAGAAAGTAAAATATGTGGTTCTCTTATTTATACACAATCTTCTTATAGTTGGTTGTCATAAAGCTAAACTGAAGAAGAAAATGGGGTGCTGAAAAAGACACCCTTGTCTGAGGCTCAAGTTTAGCATATTAGGGACAGGTGTGAAAGTCTGACCTCTGGTGGCTGCGTGGTGCACCTGTAGATCAGATGTGCCAAGCTGGAAGTGGGATCTCAGAAAAATGGACCCTCCCGCAGCAGCTAAGCTGGTTCAGGGCTGGTTAGCCTTTAAGGCTCCTTTGTATTCATGGGGAAGGCTGTTCCTGATGTCAGCTAAGACACCTTGCTCTCTTCCCCGCAGAGGAATTAGCTTACAACTCAGTTCCTTGGAATACAGCACTTTCAGTGTTCCCAGGAATTGTAGTCTACAAAAATATTTTCTTAAGCCACCAACATCATCACCACTACCACCACCTGATGACATATATGTAGAAATTTCAGTGGGGGATGAGTTGCTAAATGTTAGCAAAAGGGAGCATCAGAGTGAATAAACTTCTGTTTTTTTGTCTTGAGAACATTTTTTTTTTAACATCCATGCCATTTTTATGGTACAAAAAAATGTTCCTAGGGAAAAACATTCAAGTACTTTCCACATACATATATATATATAAATACTTTAAGTAGTTTCACAAGAAAAAAACACTTTATAAAAATACAGTATATTTTTATAGTAGAGTACTGAAAAAAGAGTATAAATTAGCCAATAGAAATGTATTGGTATCAGCAAATATTTAAATAGAAAATTTTAATAGGATAACCTACGTGACCTTAATCAGCTATGTGGCCCTGAAGACTTGTTAATTTGTACTGTGTTGATCTGGTTTGGGAGAGAACATTTTTAAATGGAGATATATCTTACTTCCTAATCAAATATTTTTAAACATCCAGGATTTAGTTTTTTAAAAAAGTAAACCAAGAGTCTCAAAAATCATTTTCATATATTATTATTTATTGATCATGTAATTAAAAGAGAATAATAAGAAGAAAATAAAATTAGATCTAAGAAGTCACAAAGAATTTATCAGAATACACATGGGATCTCTTTATGTTTTTAAGTGTTGCTTAAAAAATATCAAAATGGTACCTTTTGGTTTATGCTTCAGAATAAATGTTTAGGTTATATTCCAATTTTTAAAAAAATAAAAATCTCAGTTTTTAAGGTGATTGAATAGGGCACAACTAAGAGTTAATAATTTGGCATTGTGTGTTTGTATGTCTTTGTGCACAAAAGTGTATTTTAAAATGAAGGATTTATTTGAATATAAAATTTAAGGCAGGTGACATTGAAAATGGTAGGTGTTTCTGTAATTTCTAGATGCATTCTCTGTTGATCCCCACTTTAAGTCAGTGCTAGTGTCTATATTATTGTCTGCAGTCAGGAAAGGGACTATTACTAATGACATGCTTTTAGCAGGTTGGTTTATTAGCCCTTCCCAGCATCTGTACCATTGACCTTGACTTCTCAGGAACAGGATGGACACCTGCCTGCTAAAATGCGCTCTAAATCTGTGTCTCCATCTTTTCAGTATTAAGCTTTTAAAATTTAATTCATTTTAAAAAGTCTTCTTAATTATTTCTGTTATTTCAATGAGTTTATTCTAATTATAATTTATAGTTATAAGTCATTCTTATATTTGTATGTTCATTGTAAAAAAAGAAAGTTGAGTAATTACCAAAACACATAAAGAGGACAATGTTATCCCATTGTAAAGGTATTTTGATATTATAGTTGATTTGAAATGGTCCTTTTTTTAATCATTTAAGAAGAGTTAATTAGGGAAATTAAATAGCTAATATCGACTGCATGTGACTCTGAGCCAGGCACTGTTTTCAGTCTTTGCATGTGATGCTCACACCGTCCCATGAGGTGGGTATTGTTATTATCCTCAATTTTACAGATTAAAAAAATTACAGGAGGGTCTCTGAAGATGACACAGGTAAGCGGCTGAGTGAGACTTTGAACCCAGGCTTCCTGACTGCAAAGCCTGTCCCTCACACATAATGCAAATTTAAAGTTACGAGCTCTGCATATGGGCTAGTAATCTGCCCAGGGACCTTACCCGAAAACACTCACCGTCCCCCACCCCCGATGTGTGGAACGGCTTAGTTTAAGTCAGTTGAGATGATTGGAAGATACTGTATACTATTAATGAATCTTACTATCATATCATATATTTAAAACACATTTTGACAACATATAGTCAACATCATTTCTTTCATACTGTAATCTATTCTAGGTATTTTGAGCAAACAGGAACTGACTTAGAGAAAAGAAGTTCTTTTTTTTTAAAGATTTTTTAAAAAAAATTTTATTTCTTTTTAGAGATGGGGGAAGGGAAGGAGAGGGAGGGAAACATCAATGTGTGGTTGCCTTTCGAGCACCCTCTCCTGGGGACCTGGCCTGCAGCCTGGGCGTGTGCCCTAGACTGGGAATCCAACTGGTGACCCTTTGGTTTACAGGCTGGTGCTCAATCGACTGAGCCACACCAGCCAAGGCTAGAGAAAGAATTTCTTATTCATAGGAACTTATTCTAATCTTTTTAATTCACTGAGCATTAAAAACTCAGCATCCGTAATTTTTTTTTTGCTAGAAATTAATTTCATTTCTGGAAAGTGTTTCATTGCCACTTACTGTCGGCTTGTCTTATTCCCAGTTAAATGCACGCTCAAATTCCCATCCCCATCCAGCCAGCCCGGTGAGAGAAGGCAAGAGGAAACAACAGCCACAGCAGGAACACTGGACGTGCAGAGCAGGGGAGGATTGGAGATGGGAGGAGAAGCGTGGTGTGATACCGACACATTTATCCCCTAGGGTCAGAAGGCTGTCATTGAGCCCCTTCATTCTTCTTGAGTGACAGGCCCAGGGAGCCCTGACTCCCTGCTGGCCCTACCGCAGTGAGCCAGCCAGCCACTGTGCAGAGCTCTGGGGTCCAAGGCCTGCATTTCTGAGAGCCCCCGAGAAGGAAAGGGACACGGTGTGGGGGAATGAGGGAGGGGACACGGTTTATGGGGTGCAGTTTATAGAGTTTCATGGTGAAGGATGAGGCAAATATAATACTAGTCATGTAGCTTCTCCCCTTTGATGACACAGATCTCTCCCCTGAGGTCAACAGAGCAAAGCAGAGCCTTGCTTCTGTTTGAAAACTAAAATCGGCAGCTCCTAGTGCCAAGCATGGTGCAAAGCCACTCCACGTGAGCATTAGGTGAGGCAGTAACTATGATCGTTGTACCGATTCAGCAGACACCTGATGCTTGCTGTGCGCCATACCCTGTTCCAGGTGCTGGGGGCATATGGTGCTCAGCGGCTCTTCTAGGTGCCAGGGAGACAAAGCTCTCCTAGAGCTGGCAGGTAACAGAAGTAGGTCTTTTTCACCTAGTGCCCCCTCTTCCACGCACAATTCACCTGAGGCCTGGCTCATGCAAGAGGGACATTTGGTCATGCTCGTTGAACTAAATCAAAGCAGTGCAAAGTGCCAGAGCAGAGAGGAGTCACAAAGGATGAGGGGGTCTTGACCTGAGGTCAAGTGATCAGCCTGATGAATCCTGTCACCACACAGGATTCCCAGGTTTACGGCAGCGCGGAAATGGGTCAACCTCCCTGACAGCTGCCCCTTCAGCCTCCCACTGGCTCCTCCTCACGCAGGTGTTTTAGGTTGGACTCTCCTATCCGCTGCTTGGAACTGTCTTCGGAACTTGATGGCGTCTCCTGTCACTGGTGGCCGACTCGGTAAAGCTGGAGAGGCCTCTGGGGCAGCAGGAAAGACTGGGATTGAGAATGCCCGCAAAGGAGAGAGTTGGGGTGAAGAAGGGTGAGTACAGCAGTTGCACAAAGTGGTGGGAGACGCTGCTGGATGAGGGAGGGCCTCTGCAGTAGTCACGTGGCTGTGCTGTGTCCCGGCCCAGGGAATGTGGGCCGGAACAGGAGTCCAGAATCTAGTGGCAGAGGACTGTGAATGATACGGGATAGGCAGCTCTGATTTCCACGCAGACTGCTTCACTTTGCTATTTGCCTAGTACATCGTTCACCACTGTGCTCTTTAAAATGCGTCCCACTTACAGGTGTTTCTGATGCAGAGTCAATTTCAACGGTAAATCACTGCACGCAATAGACACCCACAACTATCGGCCTGTCCGTAGCATGAGGGGATGGCGACTGCTTCCTGTACTTGTGCCTTTTTAGAGGAGACTATTTGGGTAGAATGCAGTCGCTACTTCTGCCAGCACGATTGTGCAAGTTAGAGTCACTTGGACAATTGATCAATGGCATCTTGTGGTACGGGGAAGCCATGGGAAATGGCGTTGACTCAAACCATGAAAATGGGAATCATGGATTTTGTTGTTGTTGTTTTGTTTAACTTATACCAAGGAAAACGGTAGCACTGGATTCCTGCAGACCGAGAGGCTGCTCCTGGTAGCTTGAAAGTGGGGCTGGGGCGAGCGAGGGCCACAGGTGCTGAGGCAGGAGCGTGGAGCTGCCGGTGCACTGGGGCTTTCCCCCGCCGGCCCCGGATGCGCGGCTGCCGTCTCTGTTCTTCCGTCCCCAACGGCCAAGGTCTAGAGTGGCTGGAGAATCTAGGGCCACCAAGATCATGTGTAAGACCTGGGCCTGGGGCATGAATGGGGCTTTTATTAGAAGCCCAGAGCAGTTCCTGCTTTAAATGTAGGGATCACAGGAAAGTCTCCAGGCTACTGAGCTTCTTGACTGTTTGGGCTCAGTGCTTTCATCTGAATTGTGATTTCAGGCATGTTGGCTCCATGCGCCTACTAAAAATGTTACAAAGTTCAGGCCCATTTTTTGTGACATGTAACAGAACTCTGCGAGGCTGCTTATGCTTTGGTGGTTATTCTCTCTAATGGCACGGGGCTCCTCACCTGGGCCCTTGGTGACCCAGCTGATGAGGCCTAATGAGGCCCAACCAGCTGGTGCTGCTGGAGAGCCACTCTCACATGTTGAGCAAGTGACCTTTCCTAGCTGGTGACACACTGTGGTACGTGAGCCGATTGAATAAGCTGCATTCACCATTCAGCCTGAAGGTGGAGCTTACTAAAACTGCAGGGAAAGGGAAATGGGATACTTTTAAAAATCAGATTGATATAGGCTGGGTCTGGACTAAATTAGGGCAAAGGTAAAGTTTATCTTTTCCTCTTTGGGGTGTCGTTCCCCTTGCTTCACCCAGGTAAAGTTTAGGAGGGGTGTGTGTCCATCTATGTGTGTGTACGTGTGAGTTTGTGTGTCTGCTCGTGGGTACAGCCCCAGAGTTCCAGAAGTGATGACAATTTAGTCTTTACCCTCAGTGCATCGTTGGTTACGCATGTTAAAGTCCTCAGCTAAGAATGCTTCTCTATGTCATGGGCAGTATAGTTTTGTATAGGAAATGTGTCCATGTTTTCCCCAACTTAGGTCGTGTCTTTTAAAGAAGCCTCAACTCTGATATGTCCTGGTTATTTTAGTGAGTCTCATTCAGAATTTCTTTCCTGAATGGCAGGCAGCAGCACTTCTAACCCTTTCTAAAAAGAAAATATTCAAATAATGCCTAAGGGAAATATTGTCCAGGGTACAAGGTCAAAGGGGAAATAACTCTGTTTTTGTTGAATTCTCAGGATCAGAGGTGACCGTTAGATAAGTCACACGCGTGGAGAACAAGGAAATTCAGTCAGGACAGCACAATTTTTTTTAAACTATAAGTGAGGTTTAAATCCAGATAAATTTTGATTAATTTAAAAATATTGCTAAAACTCACAGGCAAATTTCAAAAATTCCATTGTAACTGCCTATATGCCCACACCTGCCTGCCTACCTGCCTGCTGACCCACACTGGTTTCTCTCTGATGCCCCTGGTGTCAGCGGGCACCCCTCGGAGAGCACCCCGCCTGCAAGATGCTCAGGGCAGGGCGGTCGCCTAACAAACAAGTTTGGCAATCGCTGCCCACTTACCGAGTGTCTCCCCCGCTGAGAGGATCCGAGGGCTGCCCTGGATAGAGAATTTCGAGAAATTCTGCCTAAGCAAACCCGTGCAACTTTATTTGGTCCACTCTTGCCCACATTTATTGATTCCACATCCTCCTTTTCAATAACACCTGTTTTGCATTCTTCTTTTTGAACAAATGCAAGAAATAGACATATTTGTTTTAATATGGAGCTAACTTTTTACCAAAATGGACACACAAAAAGAAATTTGAAACATACGTTTTTAAAATAAGCCTTAGCAGATCAATGATTGTGGAATAAAGTTATCAAAAAATTTCTGATAGTTTCCTAGGTTACATGTTTTTGGGGTTAATTTGTAGGAGTTGTTAAGGAGTTCATATTTCTAATATTATATATATTTATTAAAATAATAAATCATTTGGAGTGTGAAACATGATGGACAGTATCTTTGCTGCTAACACCAGTAAACGGTCTCTCTGCACTCACCCTCTCTCCAGCTGAAGGAAATGTAAGAACAATTGTTTTTAGAAATGTGTATTAAAAAAATCTTAATAATAAATTACAGTCTTTGGTATATTTAAGAACAATTTAACATAATTAACCAGTCTTCAGTAGGAATGTAAGGGTAATTAATTTTTTAGAATAGCTATTAACATAATTATTTCAAAAGGCTAATAATGATAAACCGTATAATTATTGAGAAAGACCTTGAAAGCCCATTGATAGTCTCTGCATAAAACTATCTTATATCTAGGACTTTAAGAATAATTCTTTAATGAGGGATATTTAGTTCCCACATCAAACAAATTACCAACCTTTTACTTAATGGTGAAAAACTATAGTTATTACTTTTAACATTTATGAGGCTGTCCTTCCTGAGCAGTCCCTGCTACTCTCTAAATGTGTTTCTCTTGGTTTAAAATGAGAACCTTCTTAGTATCTCACAGTCTCTGCTGTTATCAGCGTACCCAGCCTCCCCGTACGCTGCTGTTTGGTCACACTGGGAAAGACTGTATGGTGGCGTTTACTACTTAGATCTTATTATTTTCTATTATTAACTACTATAAAATGTGTAAATAGCACTGGAATGTAATTGCCAAAGAGCTGTTCCTAACAGATGTGTCCCCCGAGCGGGGCCTCGGAAGGCTAACTCATCGCATGTAGTCTTGCTCCTGTGAGCAGCCAAGAAGGCGTGAGCTTTGGGACCTTCTAGCTGAGGGCGCGTGGCTGTTGGGCTCCTGGAGGTTATGGAATTAATATAAAAGTTTGGCCAGAGCTATTAATTTACTTTTTTGTTGTTTTTCAAGTGTCATGTAGACTGTAAAATTAAGTCAGTTTTCTAATTTAGTGTGTTTACTGGACTATTCTTAGTGTGATTGAAAAGATCTTCCCTGAACCCTTTCCCACCCTCCCCCTCCTTATCCCTATAATTGTCTGTAGCTTTCTGACAATCAGTAAATACCTTCATCTTCTCTGACGTATTATCTATGCTCAGTGCTGAAATGTCATCCCTCCCTGCCTTTTTATAACCGCTTTTCTCTCTGCCGTTTCTCCCTCATCTCAACCCTATGACCAACCCTTCACAGGCTGGCTACGTTCTCACTGCACTGTTTCTTTGTCCCATCAGCCGGGTTCCTGCTGAGGAGCACAGCGACCCCTTTCCCTAGGTCCTGCCAGGCTGCCTCCATCACACACCTTTGTTTAACGTACCTCTGAGCTGAACGCCGGTGTCTGAGAAAATTTCTTGCATACCTAATGGATTTAAAAGCCATGCCATACAGTGGAGTTTACTGCCTACACTGCAGCTTGATCATCATGTCCAATAAGTGTCAGCAGCTGACTAAATGGTTCTCATTAGCATCACCTGGCCTTTCTGCACGTGAGCAGAGCCTCGCTCTATCTTGAAAAGTGGAGTTCAGTCAGCACTTCAATGGACTGGACACGTGTGTTGTGCGAATTTTAAAAAACAGTTCTAGCTCCTGGATAGTGCACACCTGCTGAAAGCCTTACGCATCCTACAGTAACAAAATGGGGGAAAATGTTTAATCCATCACAACAAACTCCTAGTGTTGATCAATCAAGAATTTGACTGTAGCTGAGAGACATTTTTCCCCATGGGGAGTGTAGTTGTTTGTGTTTAGGGAATAAAGTTTCAGAAGAAACAGGAGTATATGTTAATAGAAACTATATTAAACAATACTGTATTTCATCTCTTTTATACCAAATAGTCCAAAACATTTCCTAGACCTAAAAATAGGTTAACATTTGTCCTAAATTATTCTGTTTCATAGGCTGTCATAGGCTACATAAGCCTTTTATTGTAAAAAATTATATGCATAATTTAATTATATCCTATTCTGGGATGTGAAAATGTTTAGACATTTTACATTACAAATGCAAGGTAGGATTTCAGGGCAATTCATTAAAAACAAATAGAGATCCACTAATTAGATTGGTGAAAGTGTTGAAACATTCCAAGTGAAAATATAAATTGGAATTAGCCAAAGGAAAAGCTTTAGTAGAAGGAAAAACAATATGGCCAGAATTTTGCATTTCTCTTTGCACCTAATGTGGTACTTAAAGGCAGATTGCTTACGAGATGTGCTCTTTCTTTCTGATGCCCACATGATGGCTAGGAGGTGTGCCGGAGATTGGTGGCCTCAAGACATGCTTGTGGAGGAAGATACTGACAAGACCAGGAACTGTCGCATTATTAAATCATAAACTGCAATGAGGGAGGAGCACACATTCATTTTCATTTTGTAATGCAAGCAGAAAAGGAAAAATTACTCCCAAGTTCCCACATATCTATTAATAAAAACTGTATTATTTCAAGATAAGAAAAAAAGGGTAAGAGAAAAAAGGGTGAAAAGAATTTCTGACAAGATTGGAAATTGATCGACACACGGTCTTTCACACAATCAACTATGTTGTTTAAAGGTGAATTCATTAGGGAAACTAATAAATTATATAACACCTACAGTATTGTAGCCTTTATTGAAATCTGTACATACAATGCAAAAACTTAAGTGTGGCGTATTGTCATATATTTTTTAAAGTAATGGACTTTTGAAAAATCAGTCCAAGTAGAACATGCTGCCAAAATTACTGCAGTTTCAGCATCCTTAGACAAAGGAAAAGCCTATAAAATTTACATAGGTTAATGTAAAAAAAAAACCTAAAGAATTTTTTTCCATTCACATTTGAGAAGAGAAATTGCCTTGTCCTTCTTGCAGAAGGAAATTGGCATTCCAGCTTGGACACTTGATTTTCAAAGTAGTGGATTTAAATCGAACTTCATGCAGAAGGAGGGCTAGAATGTGCTAGTTTTAAGAAATGTCTACATGTATATTTTACCAAAAAAAAGAGTCTCCAATGGAAAAAGTTAAATTCAGTAACGCTTGACTCATTCTTTGTTGCACTACTGAAAATAAATAATCAAATCAACTGTTTTCCTTTTTAGCTGATTATTACTTTAAACATGTTCATGGTATCATAAGCAAAAGGTAAAATATGGTAAAATATAGACCTTGGTAGTATCTGTTTCTAAATAGTAGGTATTTTAACTGACAAGGATAAATACATTTCTACAAATGTAAAACATTAATAAAGGATTTGATATAAAATGTTCTAAAATGAAATTATGTAGACAAAACTTGATTGTAAAGCAATGATACACACACAAAGCCCCTCCCAGATATGTAAACAAAATCTGACAGCACAACGAAACTAGTGAGTTCTTAAAGTTAGCACTTCATAAATCAATCTTCTGATCTCATTAAAAATAATAAAAATGCCATCTATATTTTTAGTCCAATCAACACCCAACAATGTACATGAAAAATGAAGAAAATTGAAAAAAAGGCATTAAAATGGCATAATTAATTTAAAAGGCATAATTAATAGCTAGGCTATTTTTGAAATTTTTGAAATTGAAAAGGCTAGTTTTATATTTTATGAGATACCAATGAACTCACTAAATTTTATTCATCTCAGATAAATTAGTAATTCCTAATAGTAATAAAAACTAGATAGTTATAAACATTAAGATTTAAAAATGAGTAATCACACGTCTGTAGACATCTTGAAGCTCTTTATTGTCTATGTTAAAAAAGTCTTTCAGAGCCCATATCTTCCTTTTCCCGAGAAATTCTGCCCTAAATCCGTCACATGGGTGGGGCAAAGCAGGCATCCTAGATAAGTGTGTGTCGGGGACAGCGGCTGGGGCCCCGCGCCCAAGCGGGTGAATGTGGTTCGCATTGCGGTACCAGGTGTCAGCACCCTGGCGGGGGTGAGGAGGGCTTCCCTGCAAAGGGAAGGGGTGGCTGGGAAGTCCGAGCTCAGGCTGAGTAAGGACAGGGCGTGGGCAGCGGACACCCAGGGACAGAACTCAGCAGGGTAAGGGGCGAGTCCACAAGGGGGAGCGGCCCAGTGGGGGAGGCGGAGCCCCTGGGGATGAAGAGACCTTCTCCAGGGAGGGTGTGCCCGGTGCAGAGTGGCAGAGTGCCAGCAGGGAGAGCGGGGAGGCCGTGCTGGGGTGGCCTGGTGTGGGGCGTGAGAGGCCGAGAAGGGTGGAGAAGAGGGTCTTGGAGAAGGGCCTCAGAGCGCCCGCACAGGGATGATGGGCGATGCCTGAGTCCAAGTGGGGTGGGGAGCTGGCCCCAGGGAGGCAGCCACACAGGGGAAGGGTGGTCGCTGGTTATACCCAGAGGGGTGGCTAAATTAAGTAAATATATTGGAGACAGTTTTCTCACTTTTGGAGAAGGGAGTTACAAATAAAACAGGGAACAAACTAGAATGAACCCTGTTCTACGTTGTGTTGGATTGGACTCCATGTGAACTGATGGGCTGGCATAGACGATAGATAGATACGTAAGTAGGTAGGTAGATGGATGGCTGGGTAGATAGAGCAGTAATTAAAGGTGTAACTGTATGGGCGTGGAAGTGATTGGGACGTGTATCTAACCCATACACACATTTCCTAGCTCTTTGCACACACAGGCGCTTCCTGGAGCGGTGACCCCCAATACCATCTGGCGCTCAGATGTTGGCTTTTAAATACTGTCTTCCATGCAAAGGCACCAGGACTCCTTGAGGAAGTAGCAAATTCCCAGGGTAGGGCAAGGAAAACACAAGACAGGACATCTTGTGCCAGAAAGCAAGAAAGTGCTAGAAAGATGTTGGGGACATGCCAAAAGGAAACAGAAGCAAGCTTCAATATGTTCCTTCTGGCCAATTTGGGACAATTGGAGCATGCAAATTATGACTTAGTGGATTAAACCCCATCGAATAAAATTGGAAATCTACCTTGATACAAATACATTCATGAGGAAATAGAAAACTTGAAGAGGGTCAGGACATTTCTATAGTTTGAAAGCATCTCCCTACAAAGTCAGAGTTACTTTCCAAGGGGAAAGGGGCGACTTTACTGTGGTGAAGTCTCACAGACACCGCCTCACTCAGGAGATCAAAGTCCCCATCACCAGTGCGAGGGCAAACAGAAATCACTTGCCATCGGATAGAATTAACTGTGAAACACATGGTGTCACTTCTGAAGTATTCTTGCCAGAAATGCATATTCTGAATCTAAGAGAAAAATTAAATGAAGCCAAACTGAGGGACATGCTTCAAAGTAACTGGTTTGTAATTTTTTAAAGTGTCAGGACAGTCAAGAAAAGACTTAGAATCTGTTCCAGACAGAAGGAGATGAAGGGACATGACAACCCAGCGTATGACTCTGGATGGAATCTTTTTGGTATAAAGGATACTGCTGGGAAAATAGGCAAAACTTAGATGGGGTCTAAGAATTAGGTGGTAACTGTGTAGTATCCCTGTTAATTTCTTGATTTGATGGATGTGCTGTGGTTATATAAGAGAATGTTCTTGTATGTAAGAAATATACACTAGAGAATCTTCAGACTTTCTTTCCCTTTGTTCTTCCTCCATACTCGCCTGGCAAAACCTTAAAGCTTAGTCATTCCAAATGTCTACTCATTAGATTCTTACAGCTGGGATGTTGTCCTATGCTGAAGCATCCACACAACTGGCTAGAATCGTGCCACTAGAAATACATGCCTTTGATATCAACCATGCACTCAACATTACCCACATCCAAGGTGGTTATTTCAGATTCCTCCCTCTTTTCAAGCTCCTTACCCTCCCTCTTCCATGGTCAATGTTAGCAACAAATCTTGCTAGCTGGTTTTTGAGAAAACAGAAGCAAGAAGAGAGTTTCCACAATTCCTGCCACCAAATTTAAAACTTGATCTTCATCCACATCCATCATTTTCTCTCTCCTTTTGTTCAGTAGAAGATGAGGCTCTTCTCCAAATTTGCTTCCTTAGCCTGAACTCTGGATCACATCCCTTAAGGACTTCTTTCCTGATTGTCCTCTCTCTTCTGTATCTTCCCTCTTCTATATAGATTTGTTAACATCAGTATTTAACATGCTCGATTTTCTCCTTTTTTGCCAAATATTCCCTCCCTTGGCTTATGATGCCACCTCTCTGATGATCTTCAACTTACATGTGAACTGCTACAACCCATGTTTCCCCGAAATCTATTCTTTTAGTCTGTGGTCAGTGTTAGTGTTCTAAAACAGAAGCCTATTTTTTTTACAGCTCCCTTGCTTAAAAACTTCAAAACGCTCCCATGACCCTCGGGATCAAATTAAAAACATTGACTATGTTGTATGAGATCCTTTACAACTTCTCCCCTGCTTCCCTCCTTGGTAACACACCTTCTAACCTTGCCTCACACTTCCGTTCCTGCTCTCCTCCATGCACCGCCTCCCATGTACGTAGCCCCACACTTGTATTTTCTGGAATGTGTCTTTTTGGGGATTTTGAAAATATGTCTCGTTCTCATGACAACATTCTTCCCTCTGTTCATTACTTGGACAAATTATCATTCTTTATGTTTCAGTTTTGATGTTGTTTTCCTTAAAACATTTCCCTGACAGTCCAAGACTTTGTCCAATAATGAGCCCTCATAGTCCCTAGTACGTGTCCTCTGTCACAGCCTTTCACATGCCCTGGGGACTCTGTTTACTTGTGCTCACCAGGATGGAGGCTCCTCAGGTCAGCGTCACTGGGGCTTGCTTGTCTTTCTTTTCTTATTGCCTGGTTCAGTAGCTCACACGAAGTGGGTGCACTTTGTTGAATGAATGAATGAACGAACCCCCGTCCAAAAAAAAAAAAAAGACTATATAATGCTGACAAAGAAATTTTGAAGTTAAAAAAATTTAGCACATGTTCAGGAAATAGAGTGATTCAAAAGCAGCTAAAATGCATCAAAGTTGGTGGGCAGGAGCTTCCTGCTTAACACAGTAGAAATTGTAATTAAAGGAGAACATCTCTCGTGTTGGGGGGGGGATGTTATAGAGACAATGAGGATGGAAAATTGGGAAAAGACATTGATTATGTACTATTTTAAAGTCTGACCTAGAAATTTCTTTGCTTGTCTTTAAGGATTAAAATACCTGTTCAGAAAAGGGATAAAATAAGTTCTACTTTAGCAGCATTCACTGAACTGGGATGGAATGATAACTGGAAAGAAGAAGAAATATTTGATCAATCTTTTCAGAGAGGACTCGGAGCCCTAACATGCTCACATCTCTCCAGTTTTAACCAAACAGCTCTGGTCTTCACCCGGCACCACCGCCTGGATCACTGTGCGCTTGTTCGTGGGTCGCTACTACCTGTGCTTTCCTGAAATCTATTTTCAAGATGTGTAACTTATCTTTCTGTCCTCAGTGCCTGGTGCAGTACCTGGCATAAATTATAGCCCAATAAATGCTTGAAAATAAAAAAAAAAAGAGAGGGAGTAATGGATCTTTGACCCAGGTCTATAATGTTTCCTTTTATGTTGTTCTTCAAAAGAAATTGCAATCCTTTTCCTTACCAAATACTTTTTCTTGTGTGATTTTGGGAATATCTAGTTGTTTACCATTATTATCACTTTTTCTGTTGCCTGGTCAATTGTAATGCGACAGTTTTATGAGAAGTTTTTTTGCTAGGTACTAAGATTATCAGATAAAGGTTCTACTTTGCCCACATGCCTCCTTTATTCTTATTGAAATATATTTGACATGTAACACTGTGTAAGTTTAAGGTGTACAACATGTTGATTTGATATATTTATATGTTCTAATTTTGGTGGCAGGAATAATTAAGATCTAGTCTCTTAGCAAGTTTGATGATTATAATACAATATTGTTGACTATATTCACTAATTTGTGTCTTTAAAGAGCATCTCTCCTGTTTGCCCAATTCCTGGTTCCTAGTGACCACCTTTTTACTCCTTTTTTTAAAAATGAGTTCAGCTTTTTATATTCCATATGTCAGTGAGATTATATAGTATTTGTCTTTTTGTGCCTATCTTATCTCACTTAGCATTAATGCCTTCAAGATCCATCCATGTTATCACAAATGACAGGATTTCCTTCTTTCTCATGGCTGACTAATATTCCACTATATTATTCCACTCTATGTGGGTACCACAACTTCTCCATCCATCCCATGACGGGCAGTTAGGCAATTTCTATATCTTGGCCATTGTGAATAGTGCTGTAGAGAACGTGGGTGTGCAGGCAGCTCTTCAATATCCTGTTTCCACTTCCTTTGGATATAGACCCAGACTTGGAATTCATGAAGTCGACTTCCTTGCTTTTGTCCTTATCAATAAACTTGCCATTGTCTGTGCTCTCCCAGAAGTGGCCCTACCATGAACCCCACCTTCCCTCTGATCTTCGCTGCATGTGTCGGTGTGCTTGCTCACCCAGGCTGCCCTCCTGTTTTCTTCCTATCCCACTGACTGGTCCTGAGAGCAAGGCTGCCTAGGCTGAAACAAGCCCAGCTCCCAGGGCTGGGGACCCACAGCAGGTCACAGCCCCAGGGACATCTCTACAGCGCTCAGCCCTCACATTCCATTCTGGTCATGCTTCCCCTTGTTAATTCTGGCTCCACATGAAGCCCAGCTCTGAAGCCAAAGATTTGTTAAGTGCTTTTCCAGTGACTGTCTTTGGCTCTGATCTTTGATCACAGATACAACTCTCAACCTATGGATATGAGTCATCTAAGTTGGCTGTTTGCTAAGCAGCAAGGACGCTGTTAACAGTATTTGTAAACTTATAAAGTTGTGACTGTCAGGAAACCTTCAGTGATTTACCTTGATACATCAAATAAAGAATATTTATTCTGTTTAGGGACATTTCTTATCAGGAGATTTCCTTGACAAGTAGCAGCTTAAACTGTATTGAACATGTCAAAGGCACAAACAGCCACCTAGAGAAGTCCATGTCCCCACAAGTGAGGACAAACAGCTCTTTCTTTTTATGTCAGTATCTATATTTTCTTTGGTTTTGTTCTCAAAGGCTCATGACACACCTGAAGACATCTGATAGGACGTCTATCCCCTGACGCACCCTTGCCAAAAGTACCAACTGACTGGTCTTATTACATCTTCCCATGGCTGAGCCATAGGAGCTGAAGGAAGCGCCAGTTTTCAGTTCTTGTCCTACTTGTGTCCTCATTCAGGGCACACTGAGCTCGACCTTCCTGTATGTCATGCACTGTTGTGGGTGCTGGAGATACAGCAGTGGAGTAGTAAATCCCTGCCTCTGTCTGGTAGAGGAAATCAGAAGATGGGCGATTAACAGAGGACATATCAGGTGGGGAAAGTGCCACGTAGTGTAGCTATTCTGAGAGAGAATATCTGAGGGTTTGGGGAGCAGGCGTTTAGCCTGTGTGGCCACAAAAGGCTGACCCACACAGGTTAACAGTTAAGCAGCAAACCGAAGGCAGGGAGGAGCCAGCCATACAAAGAATGAGGTGGGGGCATGCCCCTGTGGGCCCAGGTTAAAAGCCTGGGGTGTTTGCAGGAAAGGAAGAAGGCCCTGAGTGGCAGGGATACGGTGGTAAAGGAGGAGGTGGTTTAAGGTGAGGAGAGGTTTCAGCAGGGCCTTATAAAGCAGAATAAGAAGCTGGTGTTTCTATTGTAATGCTCTGGAGACCCAGTCCTGGCTGCTCCCTGGGGAGAATGGAGCTGGAGAGGAAGAAGAGAGGCCAATGAAGAGGCCACTGCGGGGGCCAGGTGACAGATGGTTGCAGGGACTGGGGTGGCAGTGGGGATAAGAGAGAGTAGCAAACTTGGGAAACATTTCTGCAGATATGCCAACAGCACTTATCCTCAGATGGGGAACTGGGTGAATTAAGGGCGATTTCTAGGATTTTCACTTCCTTTCCCTTTGATGTCCCTGTTGACTGCGGGCCTGAGAACCTCAGCAGCATCGTGGCCACGAGCAAACAGGCACCCTGTGTTCCCGGAAGCAGCCACAAGGGGCTTTCACAACAAAGGGCCTAGAAGGCAGCATTTCCTATTTCCCTCCAGGCTGGGGAGGCAGTGATTTGTTTTTTTATTCACTGAGGTTCATTTTAGGAAAGTGTTTCTGTTAAAATAGAAATTATTATGAACCATGAATAAGAGCTTTATTTGAGGAGCTTTATTTTATGGAAAGTTTTTAGCCTTTTATATTACAGCAGTCTGTATTGATTCTGTGGCCTCAGCTCTCCTGATGAAGGAGAGGAGCGTGATGAACATTTGTTTGGGTTTTATAGCTCTACTATGGCGACAGTGATGGCTGCAAATGTTCTACCCGGCACATTATTAGTTATTCCATGTCTTGATAAAACCGACATGTAAGAACCCGGCCGAATCTGGGAGTGCAGTGGGGGCAGGGGAGCCCAAACTCTGTGAAATGCTTAACCTTTTAACATAGTTCAACAGAGTTTAGAGTTCTGGCAAAATGCCTAGACTCTGTGAGGCTGCTCATGGTTGCAAATCCCTACAAGACCCCAGCGCTGAAGTTATTCTGGCTCAGAAGTTGAGACAATGTGAAGAGAGAAAAGGGAAAGATACACACACCCCGAGAGTCACCGTTGGGTTCATGGCCCAGAGGAAGTAATTTGGAGATGGACGCTGGGGGCAGAGAGTGCAGCCTGCAGTTCGTTGGCGGCACATCAAATGCCTGTGCTGAGAGAACAGACTAGCCCTAGAGGGAAAGCAAGTTCGGCATTAAAGGTAAAAAAGGATCTCAAGAACACATGATGGTCCACATGTGTCATAGAGTGGCAAGAGTCATTTGTTTCATGGACTCACAGCAATTGTCCCCACAGACAGCAGTAGCAGAGACAAATAAATCAACATGTCCTGTCTCAGGCATTTCGTCTGGAAGGCGATGTCCCCATCCAGAAAGGCACGTTCAGGTTACCATCGCTGCCAGGACCAGGGGCTGCGTCTTCCAGTCAAAGGAAGTGGGGAATTTGTAACCAGCCAGGGCGGTCACAGATTTCCTGCCTGCCTGCCTTTGTTTGGACTCTGTCAGAATGTCTGTTGATGTGATTTCCCTGGAATTTCTCTCACATTTTCCAGAACATATGGGTCATTTGCAAATAAGAAAATATAAAACAATAATTATGAAAATAATTATGGGTAAATAGAGTTTAGTATTTCCCACGTATGGCCCTCCGAACCCTAATTCTGAGAGGAGTACAGTAAATAAAGGGATTGCTTAAAAAAATCAATTCAGTGGTCAATAAGATTGGGAAGCATCTGAATGTTATTTCAGTTTATCTATTATATTTGTTTTTTTCAAAAATCTGCAATAATTTTGTGTGTATTGTGACACCCCTGAAGGGGAACAGAGTATTCAGTGACTTCCAAATATATTTGATCACAAACTCTCCCTATTCTTTACCCTCATCCATCCTGTCTTTCCTTCTTTTCTTTTTCTTTCTTTGTTTCTTTGATCCTTCCTTCCTCCCTCCCTCCCTTCCTTCCTTCTTCTTTTTTTTCTTTTCTTTTTTTTTTTTTTTGGTGGAGTAGATCATCAAATGTGCGCTCTGAGGCACATATACTAGTAAACACAAATTTAATAGAATATATACTGTGGATATGTCTTCAAAATGGACATTTTCACATGTGGGTCTAAAAATAATGGAGATAGAGTAGAACAAAGAGAAAAAAGAAGGAATAAACCATGCTGAAGTTGGCTGTAAACAGGTTATATTAGATAAAAATGCCATTATTGTACCTTCAGAAAAATCCAACCACATTGACGTAAATAAAGTTAATCTGAAGGTAGGTGGTTTCTGGTTTTATTTCAGCACCTTAGCAATGTCAGTTCCAAGGTTTATGCATTTTCTCTTCGCTGTTCCCTCATACTTGCAATATGGCTGCTGTGATCCTGACTCTCACACATGCATTCTGGGCAGGAACATATAGGTAAAAGGGGAGGATGTAGAAAAGGCTGTTGTTTTCATCAGGAAGATAAAATCCTTTGCAGGAACACCACAGCACAACTGTGAGTATACCTACTTGTGTGGAACTATGTCACATAGCAAAGAGCTGTGGGAGACAGTTGTAATTTTATATTGACCAACTGGGCATTTTTTTTTGATGACTCAGTCAGTAAAAGAATTGAGGTAAGAAAAGGGGTTTGGAATGGTTTGTGAGAGTTTCAAACTGTAGGTGTATGGAGGCGGAATGTGTTATTTTATACACATTCCTTTAGGCACATCTTTTGAAGTATCCAGGTTTTTCTGGAAAAAAAGGAAAGATAACCGTCCCACTGTCTTTTGCTGTCTTGGGAATAGTGTACCCCATTAAAATACAGCTTTACGGCTGGGGTGGGAGTGGACATTCCCCCCATCCCTGAAGCACGCCCTAGGGCCTTGACATCCCAATCTAGGTCAGTCACTTGCCAGGGGACAAACCGTTCTGGGGTTTTCCTCTGGTGATCAGGAGACTTTGTTGCTTGGACTAGATTGGATCTTTCAGGACCCAAATTGGCCCATGGTTTAAACCTGAATGTATTTAGAGGCCGGTAAGATAATTACCATGTCCCCTCCCCCACTCTGTGGACTCTTAATTGAGATAAATATACACTAGGAAACAAATTGGTTCACTTTGCTTATGAAATTTCCTTTGGTAACGAGACACAGGCATGTTGCTACAACAGTTCTCCCTGGAATGGAATTTATTAAAAGGAAGGCCCATGATGAAACCCACAGAAAAGTCTATTAACTTCTAGTCCAAAACAGAACTTTTGCTATAAAGTGGATTCTTCTAGAAAAAAATGGCAATTATGTGAAGCTCAAATTCAAGTTATAACAAAATCCCACTGATATTCCTCATTTGAGCACAGAAACTCAAAGCATGTTTTTTGTTATTTTTTCATTATAAAAGTAATATAAACCTCATTATCAACACTTTAAAAAGTAGAGAATTCAATAATCCTAAATGTTACTGTGAAATCTCTTTTTATATTTTTCTTTAAATATATCATTGAACTGGTAGCATTGTACAACATATCTTTTCTTCAGTACAATCTATTCTCAGTACAATCTAGTCTCATACTGTCTAATCCATTGGGCTGTTTTCATTTTTTTCTCAAAGAGCTTTTCATTTTTTTCTCATATAACACTCTTCGCATAGTAATAGTCCTTTTGACCATAAATACAAGAGTTATTAAGTCAACATATGCAATGCTTCCTTGATATACTGATTACCTACTTACATGTCTGTGCAAGAAACCATGGGATACAAAAGAGCAATGAGTTGGGAGATCACAGGGACTGGAAATAGGATCACTGTTCATCCAGGCACGATGTAGGTTTAAAGAGAAGCAGATGAACCAGCTGAGGGGTCATCCCAGACTCAGGCAGAAAAGGGTTGGCAGTCACCGAGTATGTTTAAAGAGCAGTTAGATTTATGTCTGGTCTAGGGGAGTTTGTTTTAACCTTGGCTTCCTGCATTTCCTGAAGAAAATGGTCTGGACCCTTTATACGCTGAACATGTCCTCAGACTCCTCTTCACTTGTACAGTAGTCCCCCCTTATCCAGGTTTCAGTTACTGCAATCAACCGTGGCTCGAAACTATTAAATGGAAAATTCCAGAAACAATGCACACACTTTAAATCACATGAGGTTCCGAGTCATGTGATAAAATCTCACGATGTCTACCCCATAGCACTGGGGGGGCAACTCACCCCTGTGTCCAGTGTCCCCATTCTGTAGAGGCTCCCCGGCTGTTAGTCGCTTAGAGCCTCTTGGTTCTCAGGTGGACAGTCACAGTGTTGCCGTGCTTGTGTTCACGTAACCCTTGTTTTACTTTCTAATGGCCCCAACGTGTGAGAGCCATGATGCTGGCAATCCGGACACACCAGAGAGAAGCCGTAAAGTGTTTTCTTTCAGTGAAGAGGTGAGCACAGTTTCATAAGATATTTTAAGACAGACTACATTCACATAACTTTTATTACAGTATATTGTAAAATTCCTTTTTACTATTTTTCATGTTTATCTGTGTTAAAGTTACTGTGTTAAAGTTATGGTGTTAAATTTAGAAATTAAACTTTATCGTGGGTATGTGCGTACAGGAAAAATCACAGTATCTATAGGGTTCGGTAGTCTCTGAGCTGGGGTCTTAGAACATACCTCTCAGGCAAAAGTGGGCTTCCTGTGTGTACAGACCTGACCAGGGAGTGCATATTTGACAACGGATGCAAGGTCTCCTTTTTCCCAGTGTCAGCTGCTTTTCCCAGACACATGTTCTTCTCTGGTATCTTTTGCAAAATCTGAAGGGGGAAAAAAAAAGGCTTCATGTCAAAGACAGAAATCAAAGCCACTTGTATTTTTGCACATTTAACCTTAGCAGAATTTTCATATTGATTCATTTTGGGTAAAAGAGGGACTTATTATTGAATCTGAAAATGTCTTTGTATTTTAGTTTGTAAGAGCAATATTGACATGGATATGTGAGTTGGAGGAGTTTCATAGCCTAATTGTTGGAGCTGGAAAGGCCTCATTGCAGATCACTTATATCACCAGGCCAGTGTTTTCCAAACACTGCATTTTTTTAGGTATTATAGTTTCCTGTTAAATGGGAGCCTTACCTTTAAGACTAAATGCACATTGTATAAAACCAGATCCCCCTCCTTATGCACAGTATCTGAGTCCCTAAAGTTTCTCAGAACACAGATCGAAAAATACTTGTTTAAGCTGCCTGCTCATTTTACAAATGAGAAAACTGAATCCCAGAAAATGAAGTACCCAGAGAGGACCTCTTGCCTTGAATTCCATTATGGGAGCAGGCACGTTTAGGAGTCAGCATCTTGGCTGACTTCAGGCCTTTAAACCACAGACGAACGTTTTGGGCTGAGCCATGACTGGAGTCTCCACTCTTTATTCTCCTATATCGTTTCTCTCAGACAAAAAATAATAACAAAATAAAATACAACAGAGCTGGGAGACTTGGGCCGCACTTCCAGTTTGGCGAGGTGGCTCAAGGGCCAGGAGCGCCCAGCCAGGCCCAGACCCAGAGCAGGGATTCTCGCTTTTAAAGAAATACTTGGGGCCATAAAACCAATCATTGTTATTTTGTGAAAAACTGCTTATTCCCAGCTTCAAGGCTTTTTTATAATTACACATAGAGATTATTAAGACATATCCAAATTGAACTGATTGAAAATACTTTCTGGTTCAGTTTTTCATGGGATTCTAACATTTCCTGATGCTTTATGGGCAAAAACATTACCGTGATAGGGTGGCCTTTCTACTCATCTTGTTTTTACTTTTTATGAAATCTACTCACAAAGAAACGGCCATGTTTATAACAAGGCTGACTTATGCTAGGCATGTCTTGCATAGACCATGAACTGGTGAGCTATGAACAAAATGTGGCACACAGATTTGCTTTGTGAGGCATGCTTGGTGTTTTGAAATTTTTGAATCAGTTGGCAAAACTTAAAAATGAAGAGATTTCACATAAAGGTCCAAATTCCCAGGATTCCTAGGATTAAGCTTCTCATTAAAAGTCAGAAGATTGGGCAATACTGCTGTATCTAAAATCTAAAGGCTTTCTGACATGGTAACATCTGACCCAAGATGTGTAGCATCCGTCCCCTTTAGATAGGACACGTGTTCTTAGTTTGTCACCATTCCTGGTTGTATGGCCTGGTGCTTTCCTCACAGTGTCCAATATTTCTTTGTATCCACATCTCTATTAAAAGTGAGGGGAAATATTTGACATGGAGGGCACGTGTGCCTTATATGGACAGAACTGGACTTAATGTACATGATTTAATTGGCTCTATGGACATTTGAGTTTGCTACCTACATGCCTGAACAGCCTGTGATCAGGTAATAAATGCGTTCTGCTAATACTAAGATGTGCATTTTCCCCTCATAGCCTAGACTGTCTGAGACTGAGAAACATTGTAGATGTGCTGTCAGCCAGGCACGTCTACATGCATCATGGTGATGTGGCCGCTGCTTCTGTGTTGTGGTTACGTTGATTGAGTTTATGCGCTGTGTTGGACAGGTGAATGTTGGGTGTAATCCCTATTTCAGAGGTGTTTGACCAGAAGCCTATGAGCACCTCGACATGAAAAGCAACTCTATACGCAGAGAGAGAGCAGCTGGCCATGAATGTGATACCCAGTGAAGCAAATGTTCTTCCTTCAAGGGAAAATGTTCTCCCTGAAAAGTGAAAATTCTACAGGTCTATGAGTCTTTGTTACAGTTTGTTACTGAGAGAAAGGCAAGAAAATTCCTACTGCAGGCCAAGCAGTGCAATAGAAGGCAAGAGAAAATGCCAAATAATTTGGATTAAATAACAGGCATTGTCAGGCAATGAAGGCTGTGTGGCCCTCTAGGCTTCCAGCAAGACTCTCGTGAAGGTGTTGGATCACAGACTGGTTGGAAGCATGTATCCTTTTCCTATTGGTACACAAAATGGGGAATCTCACAATCCGTGGTGTCTTAGATTCAGCAGAATATGGTAAAACAAAGCCAGAATAAAGGAAGGACTTACTACCTGTGCTAGCCATGGACAAGGTCCCTTCAGCTGCCAGCTGTCTTGCCTCTTTCAAAATTGCTTTTCCCTGTCCCTGACTATTGAGTGAAAGAGAAACGGAGGCAAAATACATCAATAGCATTACTCATAAGAAATAATAAATGCTGCCAAAGCAGAAAATAACTGAAATTTGTGTTTGGCCATGTCAAATAACCCAACAACCTAAAACTTAAAGGAAGACTCACTGAGACCAGAAACACCAGAGAACTGTCTTCCCAAGTATTTCTTAATTTAAGGAGGGCATTTTCAACCTTATCAGTTTCATAGGTGGCCACGACTGAAGGGCTGGCTGAGCTTGGCCTACTGCTTCACAGGCACCGCAACCTGCTGTTCAGGACGTGACACATCCGTCCTGTCATGTGTTATTACTTACAGTATGTGTCATGGGACGAATGTTTGTTATTAGTAGAAGTTTCATGGACAAGTTTTATCATCCATTTTCTGGTCCACTCCAATGTAACAATTTTATATTTTGCCTGCAGGCTATGAAGCTGAGTTTATGCCAAAGACATTTCTATTTTAGCTGTCATGGCCTCACATGAACATTTTGTTTTTGAAGGGAACTGGAAAAATACATGCAAGAAGGGAAATGTATTTATTTATTTTTTTGACATTTTCTAAAATAATTTAAAGTACCGTAATCCCAGCCAACAAAAAGCTGTTTGGTTCAGTTCTCTTTCCAGAAACTGAGAATCTGGCTTTGGTTTAATTAAAAATGACTCATCTTTATTCTGCAAAGTTCCCTCTTGTTAATGCACATACTTGGGTAGGGGAAGGGAAGGGTTGTTTAGCTGTATTTCTGTGCTCAATGATACCATGAAATGACCTTGGGACATATGCATTCACTTGGGAATATTCTTATTCTTACACTTTTAAGCTGTGATATCAACCAAATAAATTGCTAATTGTGACTGGCCTCATCTTACCATTTCGGTAAAATTTTTGACTTCCAGGCTCAATTAGCCCATCTTTTATCTGTAAAACAAAATGGAAATGGCCTTTCAGAAAAATTAACTGTATGTACTCTTCTCTTTAGAAGGAAAACAAGACCTGAAGGTAAAAGATTACATTCCCTAGCAAATATCTTTTGTTTTTAAATTAATGAATGATTTTGTCTTTGGGCTGACATTTTTTCAAATCTTTTACAATTTCCTAAAGGTGAGATTTTGGTGATTGAGCTTTGAAAGTATCATTGTACCATGTTGAAAGACAATTGAAAACAGTCACTCTTTATTGCTAGAAATTTTACATTTGAATAAAATTAGAGCTGGAAGGTGTCAGAAGCTTACTTGGGGTGGAACATATAATTTTAACACGTAATTTTGTAAGTTGGGGTGGAATCAACATAGTTTTAACATTATAAAATTGGTGCGTTTCCAGGGTTCCCAGGGCAATGAGACAGACTTTACAGATCCATAGTAGTTTACACAGAGAAGACAATAAGTATTTGTTGAATTAACTCTATATCATAGTATGCACAAATGCCTATATATGAGCTATTCTTCAATGAAATTCAAAATCAGGACATATCACACAAATAAAATATTTATGGCACCCTGAGACCTCTCTAGACTCATCGAGGTTCTGGCCACAAAAGGAAGCCTGAAGAGAGGAGTTATCACTCCCATAGACTATAACCTTGTTTTGCTTCCATTCCTTCATTGAATAATTAATTGTTCATTGAGCACCCACCCTATGCCAGATGCTTGGGACACATCAGGAAAGAGACAAAAAACAAAACACTATCATCAAGCAACGAACAAAATAACAAGACATAATAAATTTGGTTGGATTGGAATAAGTGCCATGGGGAAAAAATAGAACAGGTTAAGAGAAATTGGAAGTGGCAGTAGGGAGTTTGGGAGTTTCTGTGTTTGGGATGGGCTGTCTTTGCAGGTGAAATCTGAGATAGGATTTGAAAGAGGTATAAAAATTAGCCATGTGAATATATGGGCGGGGGTGAGGGGAGAGGAGTTTTTCAGGCAGAGGGAAGACCTAGCATTTAGAGTTAAATTGGTAGCATGCCCAGCTAATTAGAGGGACTGTGTAGAGGCTAGTGTGGCTATGGGAGAGGGACATAGGATGATGTCAGACAGGTAACAGGGAGCAAGTGGTCATGGGAGCCTTAGAGGCCATAGTAAGGACTTTGTCTTTTCCTAAGTAAAATGCAGAGTCACTGGAGTTTTGGGCAGAGGTGTAGCATGATTTGAACTTAAATTATTTTAGAACCATTGTGCTGAAAACAAACTACAGGGAAACAAGATGAAATCTAAGGAAATAGTGTGGAGAGCATCACAATATTGCAGTCATTACAACTGTGGCTTCTACCAGGGTGATTAGCAGTGGAGGTCGTGGGAAGGGGCAACTCCGGATGCAGTCTAAAGGTAGAGCCCGCAGCGTTTCCTGACGGATTGACTATGGGGTGTGAGAAAAAAGGGATGAATCAGATCTTTTGGTGTGAGCACCTGGAAACTTAGAGTTGCCATCAGCTGACATAGGGGAACAGTGTGTGGAGCATGTTAGGGCATCAGAAGATGAGGCGTTTAGTTATGGGCACATTGAATTGGGGGTGCCTTTTAGATATCTAAATGGAAACACTGAGTGGGTGTTGGATATATGATCTTGAAGTAATTCAGAACATGCCACTCCAAAATGTTCCTCTCTAGCATATTGACTATTTTGAGTTAAAGACACTTGAAATACATCAAATATGCACACAAACACACATGCACAACCCTGACTTTCCTTTTTTTCTTGAAAGTAGGACATGAAATTCCAATATGAAAGATGTCTTCCCTACACTAGAAGGAAAATAACATTCTCATCATCAAGGACAAGAAGTTGAGACTTGAGAATTCTATACAAACAACCTTGTTAAAATAATTCTTATCTTTCTTTAGTTCCCTCACATAGTTTGGTCACTTTTCCACAATTGCCTCTCTTTGTTCAACCTAATATAAAAAAGCAAATAGGTTTTGCCATTTCTTTGGGTCTTTGTTACTTACAGAGTCTCCCGTGTCCCATAAAAGTTGTGTTAAATAATATTGTATGCTCTTCTCCCGTTCGTTTATCTGAGGTCAGTTTACTTCTCAGGCCCAGCCAAAAGAACTCAGCAAAGGTAAAGGTAAAAGCTTGCCTCCCTTTAAGTCTCTTGTTTGGGCAACGGTTCAGGCTAGAAAACACTGACAGTGTGTATAGTCAGCCCTCAATAAATAGGCATTGAATAAAAGAATGAATTAACTTAAGATTTATTTCCAAAGGTCCAATTTTCTGTCTCAAAACTTTCTTTCCCCCCCCCAGATAATTTTCACAGAAATATTTACTCTATTTATTGGGGACATCATTCTATATGACATCACAACACAACTGTCAAAATATAGCAGCCTAACATGTAAAGAAGTAAAAATTTGTCTTTGTATTGGGTTGGCCAAAAAATCTGTAGGTTTTTTTTTCCATAAAATAAAAGACACAGTTTTCATTTTCAATAACTTCATTGATTTGAGTATTTTGCGTATGTCAGCTGTCTCCCACATGGTATAACGTTGATTGTTCTCAATTAATGTCTCTATTTGATCGCTATCAACTTCAACTGGTCTACCTGACCATGAAGCATCGTCTGGCGAGAAACCTCTGGCACAAAACTTCACAAACCCCTTTTGACCCATTCAATCAGTCACAGCACCTTCTCCATATGCTGCACAAATCTTTTTTTTTTTTTTTTTGCATTTCAGCTGTGTTTTTACCTTTCTTGAAATAATAAAGCATTATATGTCAAAATGTTGCTTATTTTCTTCCATCTTCAATATTAAAATGGCTACACAAAAATTCACCCATTTTGATGAGTTTTTTAAAAATGTACTCTGATATAACAGCTGTCACAATAGAATCTAACAAAATTGTTTCAAATGAAGTTAAATACAACTAAGCACTATTAGAGCCATCATATGGAAAAAACCAAATGAAATTTTTAGCCAGTTCCCTGCATAAATTGGTTGGGTATGGGTGGATATGTTGGTTGGAAGTGTAGCTGTTATAATTTCTACAAGGTCATTGAATAAGTGGAGATTAGGTTGGAGCCAAGCCAAGTGACGTGGGCAGCCTCAGACACACAGGGCGTACTTCTGAACTTTGCTTGGAATTGCCTTGGAGGCAGTGGGAAACTCAGGAGCCAGTATTATGAAATCGAAGACCTGAAAATGTCCCCAGTAATTCAGAAAGGGCAGAGGTAAAGATGTGCCTTTCAGATCTTATGATCTGAACTTCCTTTTCTCCCTATTTGCTCCATTTATTTTTCTAAAAAATTGGTCCCTGTAAGAGGTAACTTAGCTCTTAGGAGAAATGATCTCAATAAATTGTGGTAATACTGTAACACATCTACACTTTTTAAAAATGAGATTTCCCTATCCAGTCAAAAATCATGTAGGTATTTCATACACCCTTTGCATGAAAGTAATTAAAACAACATGAAAGAACCACCAATTTAGTGGAAAATCTTTTTAAGCAGCCCAACCAGTTTGTTTACAAATGTGGCTTTTTTTAGGGACATGCTTAGAATTTTTTGCAAATAAATATTTGCATGATATTTTTGTGCAACGATTAATTTCTCCTGGGATAAAATAAGTTTTAAGAAATATTCCTGTGCTTAACTTCGTACTTCAGTGATATAAATTTATGGAAATATTTCTACTAAAAGGAAATTGGTACATTGAGCATGTTATTTTGGTAAACTTAAAATAGGGGCCATCAACAAATTGGAGTATGCTGTTTTAAATAATTCACAATAGAAATAGAGGAAGACAAAAATACATATGGATAACAATAGTTTAGCTAGCCATGTTAAGAAAGCAGTTTCACTAGTGGCTAAATGACCGTCTTTATGAATTCATAATTTCTATAACAGTCAAATACTGAGTTCTGTTACATATATCTGGGAATGACTGTACCTCTGTGGGACATTTGTTAAAAGATACAACCAATCTCAAAGGGTCACTTGCTATATGATTCCATTTATGTAACATTGTAGAAATGACAAAATTACAGAGATGGGGAACGGATTAGTGATTGCCAGGGGCTAGGGATGGTGAAGGAGAGAGGAAGGATGTGAAACAGGAAGGTCTTCGTGTCAGTGGGATAGTTCCGTATGTCGCTTGCTGTGGTGTTTACACAAATCTACACATGTGATAGGACACAGAATGATGCACACTTATCGTACCGCTGTCAGTGTTGTGCTTTTGGTATTGTACTGTAGGTAACTTTAAGATGTTGTCCTATCTTTGCAATTTCCTGGGAATCTATGAATATTTCGAAATAGTTTTCTTAAGAAAAGAAACACAATGCTATTTGTACACAAAATATTTTATTTTTTGCATCCGAACATTTTTTTATGAGGGAAATAAACAAAACTGGAACACTGAGTAGGTAGCACTATTTCAAAGTAAAGCAGTTGGAGTAATGAATTCAGGTATGAGGTGACTAGATTTGAAATTTAATCATTTTAAGTGTTTATGATTATGTACTGAACCTATAAAAGTTTTGATTCCTAAAATGTATGAACTTGTAAATAAGATCTGGAATATAAAAAAGGAGATGGTATTGCTATTCACACATGAGCAAATCCTTTGTTAGGTCTGTATTCTGATAGAGTTTTGTTGAACCTGAATAATATTAATATTATAAAGTTCATCTACTTTTAAGGATGAGCTCTGGAGAGCATGTTCTAAAAAAAGAAAAAAGAAAAGAAAACCAGGCCTAAAGAATGATTTCTCACCATGAATTAAGCTTAATTAAACTTGGCTTTATTCCTATAACCTGATAAGAGGGTTTCTGAATTTTGGGGGGTGGCCAGACATCTTCAGTCCTGCCCTTCACTTGCTTAGGTCCATCTGTCATCCAGCATCCTTACAGGCTGCTCTAGTTCTGGGGTCACGGTCACAGAGGGAGAGTTCTCTGATGACTCACCCTGCTCAATTTCTGAACCATAAATGCCTCTTCCCAGATTGTTCTCCCAACTAGAATAAAGACAAGCTACTGCGAGGAAGAAGGCCGCGTCTCTGTCTCTCTACCTTCTTTTCACCGTTTTATTTTTTGGGTATTGTTTGAATGCAGATCAGGAACTAAAGGTACCTACACTAGGGTACTAGAGCAGGGGAGAATTAAAGCCTAAAGCAAACTCTGGAGACACTTTCTGTCCCTTAGACAGCATGCTGCCTGCAGCTCCCACTTGAAATGAGTTCCTCCGGGGGGTAGGCCTCAGCTCCTGCTCCCTGTCTCTCCTGCACTGCAACGTTTCGAGTAGTGTGCTTAAACAGGCAATTGAACAGTTGAAGGCATTTAACAAAGGGGTTCTGCTTGTTTGTGTGAGCACAGTTTAAATAAAATCACCTTATTTACACATTTCTTTGGTGATCTGGACATAGTTACCCAAGCATATTTTAGCAGCCAATTGAACTAGCAGCATACAATTCATCTTACCATTCATTAATTATGTTATAGCTTATGAGATTTACTAGTTGACAATGCCTCTATACTATTCTTCTAGTTCGTGAAGTTAGAATCCATTTCTCGAAGCTTCATGCTTTGTGGAGAGGAAATGAAGTTGTTCCATCAACAAAGGTCAAGGCCTTTCTGGCTAGCAGGGCAAGTTTGAGTCAGGAAGAATGGAGGCAAGCTAGCTGGAGACGCCATACATGGCTTTGGTCTTCGTGGGTTATGGTAATTTAAGGATCTACAGCCTTCGGTAAAGATCGACAACCTCTGCGATTTCTCTGCTCCCGGAGCAGAAACGATGTTGGGCAGGGAGGTCTGGTGGGATGGGCATGGATGAGTTGAGCTGGTTAAACTCCTGAGCAGCGGAAAGGATGCCAGGACAGGGGACCTGGGTGGTGGGACCTGCCGGTGGCAGTCTTCACCTGTCTGACTCGCTCTGGCCTCGTGCCCGACCCCTGGGTGAGACAGTGAGGCATCTGTGTTGGCAAAGCTGAGCAGGGTTATGTTCTGATATGAACCTGCCATGGACTGAATGTCTTGACTTCATCAGCACATTTACAGTGTCATGAGGACACAGGTCCCGCTCTGAGAGCAGAGTATGCTTGTTAGCAGGAGATGCTTCCCTATAAATTATCAGAAATGAGATGGTGGCAATAATGCTTAATGGGGGACAGAGACTACTTCTCACCTCTGCCAAGTGCCTCAATGTTCTTTAAAGTACGTGTTCTGATTTTCATTAATTCCCTTTTTGTGGGCAGAGTTCAGAATTCTTCCCCTGCAGACACTGCCTTATTGTGTCTGCAGCTTTGGAAAACCTTCACCTTTTAAATTGTTAACACGGATTGGGGAAATGAGAGAGTTTTGATGGTAGCCCTCGCCGAAACGCGTATTCAGTTATTTCCCCCACTGTCCTGATCCTGACCTGGTCCCGGGGTGCAAAGAGGCCTGTTGCCTGCTCTCAGGAGGGAGGTGTGTTCTCCAAATGAACACCTTTTTCTAAGATGGATTTTCCTGGATTAGATAGTTGCTCTAATCTTTGTAATGACCAATGCCTAAAATGCATTGGCAAAGGAAGAAAAAATCGTGTAGATATAAATACAAAGATAACTACATGTCAGATTTTATAAACATTTCATCTGCCTTAACGACTTCTCTTTTAGGATATCCACTAGCTTAAGATACTTTATTCTATTGTATTTACTTGTCTTTTGGGAAACTTATTAGAGGCAGAGAAGAAAGAACACAACGGGATAGGAAATACCTTCCTGTTATAAATGCAATAAACCTCAGAGGTGGTGTCTTGGGTTGGTTCACAACTTCCGTTCTGCTTTGATTCCTTCCTGTGCCTCTTCTTCGTTATGTGACTTTGGACCAGTTCCTTAATGGGTTGTGCCACTCGAGGCAGTGACTGGGCATTATGTAGAAGTACTCTATGAAATTAGTGCCTGTGATGGAGTGGCCCTTCAGTACATATGTGCTGAGGGAATGAAGTGACAAATGGTGGAGCACCTAAGCCTGGAGTCGGGACAGCGCCCTGCAAAGGTTCACCGAGTGAGGGTTCCGTGACATTGATGGTAGGGCTGGCAGGTGCTTAGGCGAGACCGTCTGACTTGAAAGCAGAATGAGATGAGGGATGCTCCTATGAAAACTTTTGGGCAAAAAGAGGCTGAATGCCTCTCTGCCTCTGTACAGACGAGGCAGTGCATTGATGTCACAAGTAGGTCAACATGCTTCCCCACACTTCTTTCTCACCCAAACTTGCATGCCACCCAACAAGAGGGTTTGTGTGGGCAGCGGAGAAGACCACGCTGAAAAATACATATTATTTGTGGGATTTTTATTATAAATAATCCAGTTTTTAAGATACAATTTTGGAATATCATTTTCAATAAAGAAAAAAAGGAACACATTTCAACTGTTGCATCAATTGTGCGTTTATTTCATCTCTGTTTTGGAAATGGTCATCAAGAGAGAAGCCTGGGTTTTCTGTGAGCTTTCCAAGTGTATTTTGACATTATTATCCAGGAAATTATGTTGAAAGAAGCAGGGGGAGAAGGAAGGAAGAAGAGATTCCTCCCCTCTCCCAGATATCATAGATTTGCTGAGCATGACTGGAAAAATCTTACATCACCTTTAAAGTGAAGAATGGAAAGGGAAACAAGAGTCGTGCTTTAGCACCTAATTCTTTTTTAAAATAAAAAATAATGACATTATTTGCCAGACTATACGGGGTCAGTAGAAAAATTTCCACCATAACCAGGGCTGAAAGGAATCCGAAGGATCTGGAGTGAGAACATAGGAAGCAAAGAAGTGGTGGTGTTGACTTTGGATCAAAGGCAGGAAAAATCCACAATCAAGGTGTGATTCGGCGGGGGCGGGCAAGGAGTCAGAAGGCCCCAACCAGAAAGCTGCCTTCTTTGTAGAGCAGGCACTTGGCAGGAGCTCCTGTAGATGCACTATCTTGTCCTTCCAGAGGAAGCCTCCGGCTCTGAGCTCCATCCTGCTGGCAAGAGAGAATCAGGAGATTTACAGTTTATAGCTTTGCTGGGTGGCTGCTGCGCCGACTTGAAGATAAATAGATAACCCCAAAGCTTTCCACCGCTTTTCAGCCTAAATAAGGATTGCATTTCTCCAGATGGGTGGGTATTTTTAAGCCAAAAATGAGAGCAGGAACACATCCACTGTGGAAAGAGATTAGATCTGGTCTGCTTAGACAGCAGATCTGGGGAAACTAAACCCAGGCCAGAGCGCCACCCGAAGGACGTTGGGGGGCATTTCCTAATCTTTGTGGGGTGAGAGACTGTAATTAATGGCTTCAGCCAATGGAATTACCCGGGAAATGATTCTAAAAAAACAAAAGACGCTATTGTCCTGGATTTAATATTTTTGTCGCTTGCTACTTAGTTAACTGGAAGTTTCACCCAACATTGAATTGTTTTGAGAGGGATGTATCCAAAATAAAGATAGCTTTTCTTGAGAGATACAGCCTGGTATAACAGAATGGGCATAGCTTTTGGGGCCAGAAATGTAGATTAAATTTTCATCTTCATCTTTTTTCCTTTGGGATCTTACACAAAAGTACCCTCTCTGCTCTCCAGTATGATTCGTCTGGGGACAATGATAACCTACATCCTATTTTGTGGTGAGAATTAAGATCCTGCTATGAATGTCCTGCACTCATGATAGATGTAGGATAAGTGATAGCTTCTAACATCATGTTTTAGGGGCTTGGGACATAGTCTGAACCCTGAAATTCTCAAATGTTCTGAAACGACTTTTCCCCCATTAGACACAGAATTAGGAGGTGGGGACAGGGGAAAGGTAATGGGCACTGCACGCCTGGCTTTAGAGAATTATCTTAAAATAAAACGAAAACCTTCAAGGTCTGATTTAAAAAATAAAGCTCAGCAATACTCCTCTGCCACCCTTGAAGTCAGCTTGCTCTACTTCAGCATACCCATCTCTAGAATGGGACTATTAGAGTTACGAGAAATTTCTACCAGAGCACGGAAGAGTAATTCTTACTGCGCTTCCCCGGGTCACGAGGCTCACATTTCACCTCTCCTACACTTACCCATAGCGCTGGAGAGCGTGAGGGGTGTCAAGCCCTCCGACAAGCCCGGCCTTCTGCTGCTGCAGGAACGTGGGAAGAGGTACGTTCGAGTGGGAACTCAGTGACACCCAGTGGCTGCTGCTTTCACATGTACCTTTTCTAATCTTCCATTTAATGTTGTAAGGTTCTATCCTAGAACAAATTAGGAAGCTGATGAGAATATGGGAGTTGCGGATGCTTTTGAAGCAAGAGTTTCCCTGCTGTGGTATGACTTTCCGAGAACAAGAGACCAACTGGCAGCAAGAGCAAAAGCAGAGAGGGTGCTGGAAGGGGCGTGGAACAGCACGGGGATTTCCCGCCACGTCATTTTGTGTTTTATTACAGCATGTGCACAAGCTTCCCTGTCACTGTTGGATTTCCCCAAAGACAGTCCCACTACCGCGGTGGCACGTCAACGGCCCGCATTTTCTAATCTTGGAGCGAGCTGGGGATGTTCTCCCGAAATTCAACTCCCCAGATTAAGCCAAACTTCACTGACGTTTAATCCAAAGCCTCCCAAAGGTCCGTTGTGACATCATAATAACGATGGGGTTAAAGACCTGTGAGTTCCTGCAAGGGCCTCAGACCCCCACGTGTGAAGGTGCGTAGAAGCCAGTGTGCTAGAGCATGGCTGAGTTCAGAGCTCCCCCTTTCACAGTGCAGTTTGTACACCTGGTTGCTGGATGCCCCCGGCCACTGTAGCTGCTTGGAGCACTTGCCATTTCATCTGCACAGCGAGGGTAATCATACCTCACTGGCAGGTGGTCATGAGGTTTTAATGAAATGAGGCACCTAGAGTGATGGGTGCACAGCCCGTCCTAGGCACGCTGTGCACGGCAGTCGCCCTTGTCCTCGTTTTCATCTGCTGAGGTTCTCTGTCGGGCTAGGTGCAGGACGACTTCGGAGAAAAACCCTTCTCTGAAACTGCGTGAGTGTTTCTCAGGTGTTCTGTGGTGTCCTCCTCCCTCAGGTGACAGCGTGGATGGAAATGTACTCGTCGTACTTTTGAATAATTAGGGGGTGGGACTACTTTTCACATAGGATGAATGTGGCTGAAGTATTTTGGATTTCTTGGATGAAAGACTCTAGAAAAATATTACATTATAAAATTGTTAAATACTAACTTCCATGATAAGAATTAGTGTTTTTTTCTGCATAAAACATTGAGGAAATTATAATAGCAGAGAGATGTGCTAAGTAGGGCAATGAGGTAACACAGTTCGTGAAGGAATCCACAGAGGGTTTGTGAAGACAGAAGACTCTAGTTCTTGGTGGCAGCTCCCTTCGATTGCCTAATAAATGTTTTCAATGAATGGGTTATATATGTAAATAGAAATATGGTAGTAATTAAAATGTACAGAAGAGGCCCTGTTTCATTATATTTTTCCATCCGTTCAGTATGAGGAACGATTAAGATGCCAGGCCTGCAGCCAGGTGGCCTTGAGTTTGAATATGGGCTTCTCCGCTGACTGGTTTGCTTCGATCTGATCTCTAAGCTTCAGCTCCATCCTCTGTAGAATAGCGATGATAATGCCCGCCTCTCCGGGTGGTTGAGAAGAGCGAGGAGAGCCAGGCCGGAAAGCCTTTAGCTCCTGGCACATCCTGAGAGCTCAGGATGGAAGGGAAAGAAATGGGGACGGCCCAGAGCAGTGGGTCCTAAACTCATCAGATCCCAGCCCTCTTTATATAACAAATATTTTTATTCCCACTTTACTATCTTACAATGAAATAGTAGAGCTAATATAAGCTACTTACCATCCCCCTTAAGCAGCGCTGTACAGCAGTGCTGTAATCGGAATATGAAGGAGCAATAGAGGAAGTTGACTTGGGGTGAAATGATGTGTGTTCCGACACAACACTAGGGCGCACCTGACCAAGGGGGCCTGGGCTCCACCCTGGCCCTGAGCGGCGGACTTAGCTGTGTGACTCTGGTGCAAAAACTAGCCCTGCTCTTCGTGACCTTTTGAAACGGTGAACAACTCTTGGCATTTCGAACAGAGCAAAGAATAATATTCCCTCACTTATGTGCTAGTTGCATTACTGAAAATTTTATATTGGTTTCAATAAACTAAATATATGATTTATATTTAAACCGCACAGAAACACTTTGTTGGAGTTAGGTTTTTAAGTTCAGAAAGTAATAAACACATTTTTCACTGACGTAAACTTTGGATGGAATGATTCTTCATTTGGGATTGCCTCCTTCATTACAGGACGTCGATCATCCTTGGCCCCATCTACGAAATGCCAATAACCTCCAGCTCCCCAATTTTTATACCAACCAGAAAGAACCCCACAACTTTCCACAATGCCCCCTGAGGGGCGGTGCTGTCTGCATTAAGAACCATGTGCCTAGAGAAGATTGGATCGTAAAGCTAATTTTATCTTCTCTGGCGAGGGAGGCTATGGGGAGCAAGAAAGAGAGGTTGCTCATAACCACATTTCTTCAAAGCTTCAAGAGGTGGGGCTGGCTGGTCGGCCTGTGCAGTGTTCAAAAGGGAATCCTGGCCATCCCTTCCCCATCAGAAGATTTTAAGAACGAGGGGAAGCGGGAGAGGCTGTATGTCTTTGTCCTCCTTGTTAGAGCTTAGGTGCCGAGGGGAGAGGCTTCGGTTCCAGGCCAGAGGTCCTTTGCCGGCTCTGGGGCTCTGCAGTGAGCACGTGACCAGACAGCGGGTGGAGCCTGAGGGCGAACGTATCTCTGCCAGGTTCCAGCCTTAGCCTGTCCAGGCTGCTGTAACAAAAATACCGTGCGCTGGGGGGTTTACGAACAACAATTTGTTCCTCCCAGTTCTGGAGGCTGGGAGGTCAAAGATCCTGGCCCTGGCAGATTCTGTGTTGGGCGAGAACCCGCGTCGTCACTGGCAGTCAGGCGGGGGCGTCTGTAATGCTCACTCGCTCGAGGGCTCCGCCCGCAGGACCTAATCGTCTCCCAGAAGTCCCACCTCCTAACACCATCTCCTTGGGAGTTAGGATTTCAACAAACGGAGGTTGGAGCCTTCATTCGACCTACAAGCCCCCTTAGCTCTTCTGTGGTATGAATGGAACGCAGAGAGCCCCACTGGCCTCGAGGGGGAGCCAGTGAGCGGCCCTGCAGGGCACTGCAGTGGGACACGGGGGTGGGGGAGGCGACCCACAGCAGAGTGGACTGCCTGGCCACGGGCACAAGGAAGATGCGGCCGAGACTTTGCAGGCCCGCAGCGTCGTGCAAGGCAAACTGATGCCCGGAATGGGAATGCGGGTGCTCCACAGAATCCCAAACACGGAGCCGGGAAAAACTGCAGCCTTTAAACAGCAGATGCTGCAGGGAGCCCAGAGGTGCACTGGTTCCAGCCCAGTGTTTAAATCCACGCTGAACAAGTCACTGTGCCTAAGGAGTCCGTGGGGGGTCCAGAGGACGCCAAATGGTTGGTTCTGTGGACCACCTGTTCCCTCTGCCACCATAAGATCATGGAAGCCACACTGCCTGCTAATAAAACCAGAGGCAATCCAGGGTATCATGTGAGAGACTGAACTTGACCTAAAGAGATGGAGCATTTACTTAAGGGGTATTTTAGAATATCTTGCTGGACTAAGTTGCTCAAGGAATTTTTCTTTCATTATCCAGCAGGTGGGCGTGTATGAGAAAGATAATCTCTGTTACGGGGGAAGTAGAAATCTATATTTTACTCACATACGAATAAGATGACAGTGTGAATAAATTGGGGACCCTTCTATGCTGTAACTAACCAGGGGATTACCCCCAAGATCGCTGCATTACACATTTATAGTGCTGCTTTCTTTCACGGGAGATAGATTTGATTCATATTGTAGTGGCCGGGTTTACAATATTAAGTCTAATTGATTTTTGGGCTCAGAATCCATCTTGTTAAACAAAACTAGCTCAGTAATTCCCTTTGGAAAATTAAGAGACCACGAAATTTTTGTAGGACATCATAATACCAGTTCTTAAATATAACTTTTAGGCAAGTTGAGTTCGACTATTATGAAAAACTTTCCCCCCTTTTCATATGATCAAATGATATTTGGTTATTCAATATTATTTATAAGGGACAATTTCTAAAAAGTCACTCCCAAGCCAGTTGCATACTTTCATCTCATTAAGCTTTTTAAGAAAACATCCTGTGACTTACCCACCTCTAATGTCGATGGGTCCGGGGTCAGGCTGCAGTGAAAAGGGAGGTAGACAATTACAGAAAGTAAAAAATATTCCCATTATTATTTCACTGTAGCTAAAAAACCCCCAAATGCCTGTCTGTGTTCTGCAGTTTTCGAACTGTTCTCCATTTCTGGGTGAGTCACTGCTTCTTATGACACGGTCACAACTCGAAGCTCTCTCACCAGTTCCCCCCTCAGGAGACATCGCAAGAGCCTGCACGTCCCAGTGGCCCCAGCTGAGCTCCCGCAGTTATAAATGAGATCTTAATGGGTCTGGGAAGGGTAGGAGACACGAGAAAATACAACGCTGCTTGCGGGGGTGGGGGGTGGGGAGGGGGGATGGAGGGGGGATGGAGGCTGGAGGTGGGAGAGGACTAAGATATGAGTTAAATTGATGCCAGAACCTCGAGTTCTGTTATTAATAGTGTTTTCTTTCTCAGGAGGGACTGGCTGGGCAGTTCTTGGACTCCAGGGAATTGCTTCCGTCTCTTGCTTAATCACTTGATTCCTGCTGGCTCACGCCCTCTTTGCCTCTGCCCAGGGAGCAAGCTCCGGGGCGGACTGCCAGCACCCCCTCCCCGGCACCCTCGGCCCGGGCTGCGGGGCTCATGGGCCGACTCTCTCTTCACAGCTGTTAAGCTATGTAACAGCTACTCTGCGTGGTTCTTCAAAAGCCATTAAAAATACAGGTTTCTTAAAAATATATATGGGAAAGCACTATAAATTCGAATAAAATATAATGACTAGATAAACAAAGTGTTTTAAAAAAGGCAAAATCCCCCTAAAACTGAATAGACTACATGGTCCAAATGATGGAATAATATAGGTATAGATTAACGTTTCTATTACTATACAAATGCATTGACAAAAATATCATAACAACTTAAAACCCGGAAGTAAAAATAACAATGTTTATAGGAATCTACCTCCATGTGGTGAGATTTACAAGTGATTTTTGTTTTTATTATAATTTGCTTCACTTCCAAAATTTTCTGTAATGGGCATATGTATGTGTATATATATGTGTGTGTGTGTGTGTGTGTGTGTGTATATATGTATGTATGTTTCATAATAAGAAAGACTATTTTAAAAATCACCAGCTATTTATGTTTCCTTTTGCACATCAGCTGGTATATAAAATTTTCTAAAATGTCACAGCTGTGCACTGCTGCTGGCTGATGGAGGGCGCGACAGAGGAAGAGGGAAGTTGGAAAGAACACAACTTCATAAGGAATGGATTTATGCTATTGTCTTAGGCATAAAGTGTTTTTCTTGAATTGCCTCCAACCTCTCATGTACAAAGATGGGTTATAAGCTATAATGAGCAGAAGAATCTGTCTTGCTGATCTGATGATAAGTCAGTTCTCTTTTCAGAAATTACCTCTTGCTCAGGCTGGTTCAGGGGTTGCCCGGGTCTCGCGCTTCCCTGGGCTGGGGGCAAAAGCAGGACTCAAGCTTAGCCCCTTCCCCATGCATCTGAATTTTGGATGGAGGACCGAAGGGCCTGGGAACTGAGCCGGAACTCCGTTAGCTGCCTGCTTCCTTGTCCACAACTGTCATGTTAAACGCCCGTTTGCCAATGCAGTTCTCTCACTTGCCTTGTGCGAGCCCTCCCAGTAAATTCCCCTTCGCCTAAGTTAACCAGAGTCAATGTCTTTTGTTTGCAGTTGGAGCACCTGTGTTGTAGGGTTACTTTAAGCTGAACTGAGTGGCCCTCCGCTTATTTCCACAGACAGCTGGGTGTCGTTCGGGCTTTGAGTCTTGGCCAGTTAAGGTCACTGGGCTAACTAACTTAAAAACTAATGATTTATGATGCACATTTACAGTCTGAAACTCCCCTGGAGAAACTCCGGGCCAGAGTGTTTGATGACAGCTTTTACCAGATGTAACCAGTTAGCCTGGCCTGGTTAATGTGGGGGGATGGGGGTGTGGCATTAAAGACTCTCCCGGGAACTGCTGCTTGGAGGTCTTGGGAAATCAAGATTCATAGCACAAATATCAGTGGTTTAATCTGGAAACCAAGCAGCTCCTTTCGCAAATCCTGGAGTCTCAGACTCGGAGCTGGCAGGCGCCGTTTTCTTTGGGGCCCCGCAGCTTTTGCCTTTATTTTTAGCCTTAGGAGAATGTGCTCTGTGAAGTCTCCTGAGTCCTTTAGCCTAACCTAACCCAAGTAATCTGTATGGGACTCCCACTGGCCTAGAAGCAAAGAGCAGTGACAAAGTGCCAGAAGACCCTCCGTGGTGGGAAGGGCCTGGGACAGGGACCAGACAGAGGCACACTTGGAATGGAGGGGCTGAGTAACTAGCTGTTGGTACCAACAGCCTCAGAGAGAAGTGTGCCGTCAAGTCTTCTTGAGTGGGTGAAGGACGAAGGGACACTCTAGACAATTTTTATTGGATACTGTCGATGAGAATGAAGCTCGGAGAAGTGTCGGCTACCTCCTGACTATGCCGTGATGCCCTCCTGATACTGGAATTTTGTTGGCACCTTGGGTCAAAGGGAGAGCTAAACAATTGTATTTTAGCTTCTCTTCTTGGCTGCTTCTTCCTGGTCTCACTGTCTCCACACAGTTCCGTTCTCTGGTTGCATGCTTCTGACCTCTCTGCCTCTCTGTGGTTGCTTAGTGAGTTTTAAATGAAGACCTGGGGTGCCTTAAGGGTCTGAGTGATGTGGTCCAACAGTGCTGTGTGCAGCTGTGGTGGTCAAGCTATAGACTCGCTCTGGTCCACAGAGAATGACAGCGTTCCCAGGCCTCATGGCTCTGTGACTTAGATTTAGAAAGAATCACGTATGTCATTGTATGATCACAGTTATTTTACATCTTTTAAAAAATCTCCCCTACTAGCTGTGAGTTGATTGCAGTGACTTGTCATTTAGCTTTCCATCTGCAGCAGCTTCAAGCAAATGCCTTGCATGTAGGAGGCGCTCAATGAGCATTTCTATAATAAGCACATATGTGTTTATATCTATATATTTAATGGCTAAACTACCAAAAGCCCAAAGGAGCTTGTTTTTCCTTCTTCTTCAATGTCATAATTTTAAGAGTGACAAAAAAGAAGTACAATAAATAGATACAAGAAAGGCATGTTAAAATATAGCTTTTAATAATTAAAATAGAATGATTTTTGATCATCTACAGGGTCTGGTACAAATAATGCCCCTTTTTTAATGACAAAATCATAAGCATGCAATTCTGTAACGTAGCAATATTACACTCAAGCACACCATATGACATTTTAGATGAAATGCTCAAATTAAAACTATAAATTATGACACCCATATTATTACCCCAACAACCACACTCAAGCAGGTGGTACTTCTGCCGGACGCTGTACATCATTTTCTGGCCATGAGTCCTGGGGTAGAGACAGACTAATGTCTTGTCCGACCTGTCCCTGTGGTACTATTGTGTGATGAGGACTAGCACAATGCATTCTGAGGGGCCCCAGATCCCTCAAAGCCTTTAAAGTTATGCAGGGCAGCTGACTGTGTTCCTCAGAATTTTACTTGTGTTTTATTGACTTCTAATTGTGTGGAAGGGGCTGAAGTTCCATAGACTAAGGCTGTTTTGAACAGCGGTTAGAAGTGTGGATTCCAGAGACTCTGACTGGAGCCAAGTTGCATTCCTGTGGTTGTTAGCCCTGCAGCCTTGGGCAAGCCTGCTGTGCCTTAACTTCCTCATCTGTAAAATGGGGATGGTAAGAGAACCTACCTCTTAAGTTGTTTTGAGAGTGAAATGAGTCCGTCTATCTAAAAAGCTAAGACTAATATCTGACAGGCGGTATACCTCTATTAGTATTTTTTGATGTCATTGATCAACACAATAGGTAAGGCCTCCACACCAAGGGTTTGCAGTGCAACCCAGAGGCGGCTATGAGCCTGGCGTTCTCGACCACTTTGCTCGGGGCTCTGTTCCTGTGTTCCCTCGGGGCAGGTGCTCTGTGTGTGCGCAGATCCAACCCCTGCTGGTCAGGCACTTTTTCATTTTCAAGGGACTGGGTAACAAATAGAGATGTCTACACCAGTCAGAAAGAAAAATGTCTTGAGTTAAAATGGTTTCATTCAGGTCAAGATGCAAGTGTGTCCTATGAGATGAAAAACACAGGTGACCCTTCAGGGTGGCCCAGGTCTCCCTCTACAAAGCTCCTTACCGAGCTCTACCCCACCGGCCCATCTACCCTTCCATAGGCAACAGGAGGGAGACAGAGGCTCTCGCAGCCCTCGGAAAGACAGCGTGACACCCTTCGCCTTTTAAACACATACTCGTGTATTTGCTGTCCACAGCGCTAGTCTTGTAACCCTCAGAAATAAAATTAACTTATGGTAACATTAAACATAAGACATACCATGACCTAACTGAAGTCACTTAGACCAAACTGAATGTTTAAAATTAAAACAACTAAAATTGCCTAGTAATGTGCCTTTTCTTTGCTTGATGCTTTTCCTTTCTTTCTGATTATATGTGAGCTAACTTCTGTGGACAAGTGTTTGCACATATTCAGACATGAACATCTCCCTTATCCAAATACCTGGGGAGGCCAGACACGGTTGAAGGCTTGGAACATGGAAGGGCTCCATCCGAGACGGCTTCGGAGGAAATATCCTTCTCCCAATAATGTCCGAGGTGCGGAAGAGCTGTAGAACCTTCCTCTTACAGGGCTTTTGGGTTCAGGCGGCCTGAGCTATTAATAGCAGGAACCCAGTGGGCCTGCCCTGGTCATGAAGGGTGATGGCATTGATTATTGAAGAGGCTGGTGGTAAAAGTCACCTGTGAGCCTACCCAAATACAAAACCTGAGGGAATTTACAATGTTATTTTTTAAAAGCCAAAGGAAACACATCTCTGCTCTCAGCTGGTCACTGCTTGTGATGCTAGGACTAGCATCTGACACTTGGTTGGGTTCAGAGGGCCTGGTCGTAGTATTCCATAGTTGAGAGAATTCTTTCAATAACATGTCTTTTTTTAATTGAAATTAGTTTACCCTCTTTCTTTCTGGTTCGTTTTCTTTAACTTCCATTAAATCAGGCGGGCATTTCACTTTCTGATTTTTTTAATGTCTTCCATTGGCCACTAGATGGCAACATTGCCCTTTTATGTTACAGCTTTGCCCACAATAAACAGGATGGATTTTTCCAACCAAATCAAAGATTAAAAAAAGCGAAGACTAGTAATTTAAATGTATCATCAGTATAACAGGAATAAAGTAGAAGCATATTAAATTATGAGCTTGCAATATACTTACATAGAGAGCATACCAAACAATTCTATGCATCCTTAGATTTTTCCGTGCATCCTTAGAGAACAGGCATTTGTGTTGATGTTTGTGGACCATAATGTGGCCTCAGTTCCTCAGGCCTTTGTAGCTGCAGGGATCTGCCTAGGTGTTGGATAATATTTTATTCAAATCAGTTAACATCTCGATTTTGCAGCATCCTGGAGCGGTGGTTTCCAAACATGGTAGCATAACGGTAAACACATAAATTAAAGATTCCAGGGACTTTTCCTTAGGGATTCAGATTCAGTAGATCTGAAGTAGAGTATGGGTCGTCTGGATTTTTAATAGCACCTCCACATGCTTGTGATGATCAAGAAGTTTGGAAGCAGATCGAGTAGACTTAATTTCTCCAGCAATAGAATTCCCCAAAGGAAAAGGAATTTTAGCTCAATTTAATATAAAATTGCCACCTACTTTTCTTTAGAGAAAAAGTCTTAACTAAGAATTCTTAGGCATCTCAATTACAATGAAGTTGAAATCACTGCAAAAATAATAGAGTTTTAATAATTGAAATATGTCTTCATTCTATGTGTCTAGAACAAAGGTTATCAGATCCGGGGGCAGCGTGAAACTAACATGATTAGAAAGCCCATAGTGTCCCCACTCCTCCATGTTTCTCATAAGGGAAGATTCTCAAACTGGGGAGTGGGGAGTTTCTACAGAAATGATCTCAGCTTTTCCAGAAGGATGTTCCTGTATTTATTCTACTAAATATTAGGATGTATAGCTTTAAAACTCACTAATTATCACTTATGGAGACAACTGTAGTTGAACAAAAAAATTAATTAAAAAATAAAAATAATGATCAGTTTTGAAAAATTTGAGGGTCCCATCATCTGTATGAAATGCTAGTTTTCAATGTCACTTCTCCTCCCCCCCCTTGCCCTCCTCTCCCCTGTCTCTCTTTCTCTCTGTGTCTCTGTTTCTGTTCTTGTCATTATTTGCTCTGGATCTTTGTTTACTTTTTGGTTTAATGTGGTAGCTTTAGATCAGCTAATCACTGTTCAAATATAATTTGCCGTGATGCATTTGAATCAACTTACCTTATGAGTTTTTTCCTTTATCTAATATTATCTTTTTTGGGGGGGGGAGTAAAAAAATATCATGGCAATTTGCATTAGAAAATAACACCATCCTTTTCTGGTGTTAGTTCCTGGGTTTACATAAAGGTGTTCATAATGACAAAGTAAAGAGAATGGTACTTTCCAGAATGTGTTTAACATTAAACTACAGCTACCTTCTACATATTATAGAACAATCTGGTTTTCACAGGGAAAAAAAAAGCACTAGAACACCATAACATGATTCTCAAGTTTAAAAGAATCAAATCAGCTGCTCATAAAACTACACTTATATGACTTTTTGTTGCTAGAAGGCAAGATTCTGGGAAACTTATTGCTTTGGTAAGTTCCTGTCTTCATTTGTTTCTCTGGTTCTTTAAGAAATGCTTGAATTTAAAGACAAGAAGGCTCCTACACAGTTTCTGGTTCATAAAAGCCACTTCTAATTTTTTAAAGACAATTACAGAAAACAGGAACATGAATTCAAATAGGCATTTGCTGCAGAGTCAGAAACAGCTGAGAGGAGCCCTCGTTTGGGGCGGCTGCTTGCTCTCCTGGCCATAATGGGCGTCCACGCACACCACGCTCTGCATTCCGGTGATGAGCGGTGGCAGCAGGAACGGGGCCCACAGAACGTTCTGTCTGCAAAGTTTTTATTTGGAGGCCGAAGTCTCTGAACTCGTGCTAATGGGAGAAGCTCGCACGGACCCGGGCCAGCAGAGGGACCTGGAGCTCCACTCATTTGTCTGGGCCCAGGGACAGGCATCCGTGTGTCCAAATAAACATTTGTTTTCTGAGGATTTTATTTCCTGTTTCTCTCCGTTAAAAATGCACAAGAATTATCTTCAGGAAAACATTCAGCTGTAGATCAAAACAGGGAAATGAAGAGGTGCTCTCTAGTGGGAGAGGCAAACTGAACCTCTTCTCTCCGGAAGAATTGTCAGTGATTTTGATCAGTAGGAATCACTGACACTACAAATCAACCCTGTTTTAATTTTTAAAAGACACTTGAGGTGTGTTTCACAGCACCTTGTGCTGGTGCGAACTAAAAAATTAAAATAAAAATTTTGAAATATTTTAAACCTCCCTCCCCAAAGAAAGAGGGTGGGGGAGCTCTAAATTTAGAAAGTGTCAAGTCTTAAACACCAGAAAACCTGTCCTGGTCTCCAAATGTTTACCTTCCTGCAAAGCTGGCCCACAGACTACCTTCAGTCTTCAAAGGCAATCCTGGCACCTGCAGCCCGGGCTGACAGTGAGTATTAAAATGACTTGTTTAATGAGCAGCGTGATTGAGCCACGCAGGCAACACTGAGGAGTTTTCTCTCAAGGACTATGTTTGGTGTTTGCATTTTTGTTATGTTGTATTCTTCCACGATAGCTTGTCCCTTATTTTGACAAGCTATCGAAAAGTTTGGGATGAGCGTGGGCAATTTTTTTTTTTTAAACCTGGCTGCTGAAAAACGAAGGGTGCTTCTCCTTAACTGCCTCTCACGGAACACCAGCCGTGCCACTTCGTGAGAGCATTTGGCACTAATACTGCACCAGTGATTCCTCCAGGTCTCTATACACGGATGAGCAGGAATCATGAGAGAGATGCTTGTCCTTTTTAGTTGCTAGGCCACCCTCCACTAAGTCAGGGCCATTTAGTAAATGGTGGGTGAGCTGCCGACCCTCAGGGCTGGAAGGAAGTGAGGCGCAGGAATCCGCGACTGCATGCCATGCCTCTCCCTGGAGGTGCGCCTTCATCTCAGGTGGCTCCCTCCTTCCACCCCTTGACAATGATCTGCTCTGGCCTTCAGTTCCTCCACAGACTGGACACATCCTGCTCTCACACAACGTACGGTCATTTTCTTTTGAAGCCTCACCTAAATCTCCCTTCGTGGATTTGAAGTGATGACTTTTTTTCTTACTAGAAAAATATAGAACACCCCTTTTCTTTGCCAAGGCAAATATACCAAATTCCTTTCGCTTTATGTTTGCCACCTTGCTTCTGAAATGTGGACTGACTTCTCATCCAGTTCAGTTTTCTCTTCTTAATCATTTTGAACTTTTCACCATTTCCCTTATTTACAGAGCAATTAACTGAAAAAAGATGGTATTAAATAACTAGTAAATGTTCCTTCCTTTAAAAGACACTGAATACCATACAGGATAAGAAATCCATACCTAGATATGTAGTGTAAACCAACTATTGTCAAATTCTAAATTTTACATAGCTCACTAGTAGAAAGAATGCAATTGCATGTCCTATAAGTAAGCAGCTTCATTCTCTCTCAGTTGATAGAGTCAGACTCATTTACTAAGTCCCTTTGGAGCACACAACCAGGTTGTGAATAGTCTAAAGATTCCCACCGCTCTTCTTTTATTCAAGAATTTTCAGGTTTTTTGCAGGATCATTTTTTTCTTCATGCCTTTGAGGGAAAAGGGAGCCTGTTTTGTTCAAAGACTTTATATTGTTTACCTACCTCGAAGTCATCTTGTGTGGGTAATTTGTAGGTGGGGAGAGAACTGCAAATGTCTGCAAGACAAGAAGTGTGTTTTCAAAAACGGATGTGTGGGCTCATGGTTTTAAATGAAAAAGACTAACATATGTAACTGATTTTGTTGAGTTACTGATGTTACAGTATTGTGATTAAAGGGAAATTTGCTCTTCTTTAGACAAAGTTCTGTATTCACAGGGACTAACACAGTGCTGTAAATGAAGTAGAGAACACTAACCGTAGTTGGGCTCGGAAGGGAGATGTTTCTGAGGCAGGGGAGCACAGGCCGGCACCAGCAGCCATGGGCAAAGGCGCAGCTCTTTCAGGGAAAACTCTTCAGGCCGACTCAGAAAGCAGATCTGCAGGCAGCCAAGGTCCCAAACTGAGTGCCACACCCAGCGCCAAAGATGGGCATGCTTGTGTGTGTGTGTGTGTGTGTGTGTGTGTGTGTGTGAGAGAGAGAGAGAGAGAGAGAGAGAGAGATTTGTGGTGGCCAAGGGCTTTTTACCTCTGTGGCAGAAGACACTAAAGAAGGACTTTAACTTCTAAACAAAACCACAGAGAATGGTACCCCCTGAGGAGAGAGGTGACTGAGCCTAGGAAATGCTGGAGCAGGGGGACCCTGAGTCATGGTGGCATCTCCCTGTTACGGCGGGGGAATCGGGTCCAGATCACGGTGCCCTTTGAGAGACCCCTCGGCGAGACCGTGCTGGCAAAGACAGGCACCTGCACAACTGCCATCGCCTTTCTAGGTCCTTGCCTCTCTTCCCCACTGACTTTCCTGCTCCTTGCTCTTCTCAAGGGGACAGTGGCCTTGAATGACAGGAACATTTGCTGGGTTTGATTTTGGGAAGTTAAATAACCCCTTGGTTCAAGAGCTGTGTTTTCCCTGGTGGAGATCGGACTTCGGTGAATTGTTTCCACGCGATGCCCCTGGCTAGTACTAGGAAGGTTCCAGAAGAGGCTCTATGAAATCTGCGGTTTTCCTCACTGCAGGGAGGGAGTCCCAGGCTGCTGTCCACAGACAGGGCGCAGGGGAGCGCTTCGACGTCATCTAGCTAGAGGAAGAAATTTTGAAAGCTTCAGAACCCAGGAGAAGCCATGTTTCCCCTCTATGGTTGATGCATTTTATTTTTCCTCCGGATGCTATGAACCTGGTCACTGATCATTGTTCCTTTTTTTGCTCAGACTGTTAGAAGCATTATTTTTCATAATAATAAGGGAAATGTAGGGTACTGGTTAGAGCGCAAACTTGAGAATCAGCATGGCCTAGTTGGTAGCTTAGTGCTCACACTTGGTCGCTGAAAGCCTTAGTTTCCTCGTCTGTAAATTGAAGATGATAATAACTTTACCTCATGGCTTTAGTGCGAGAAAGAGATTGTTTTCCACAAAGATAATGAAGGTAAAATACCAGGCAATAGATGTCAGCTGTTATGATTATTGTTTATTCATGCAGCAAACATATGGTTAAGCAATAACATGTCAGACACTCTGCTAGAGATGCTGAGAATAAAATACAGAGCAAGCTAGACCCAGTTGCTGTTCACAGAGAGTGTTACCAGACAGCGCAAGCAAGCTGTTCAGTAAACAGAAGGTGTGACAGACACCACGAGGAGCAGGGACAGGTGGGCGAGCGTGTTTCAGGAGCATCTGAACCACAGGTGAGCACGAACTGGAGGAAGCGTAAGCTCATCATGGAGAAGCAGAAGAGCCTCTGCAAGGCTGCAAAAAAGGGCAGAGCCAAACCTTGGACTGGGGCTTGGTGTGGCCAGAGGGTGGGGATGGGTGACCAGAGAGCAGTGAGAGGCCAGGTCAGGAAGGCCCTCCGTGCTACGATGGAGAATTCCGACTGTGGTCCAAAGGTAGCAGGCAGCCACTGAGGTACTGGGAGCAGGAGCAAGACCCGATCCGCTTGGCTTTCAGAGGTGTCACTCAGGCATGGCGGATGAGCCTAGAGGAGGCTGAAGCTTGGGGCATGGGACCGAAAGGGGTGGCAATGATGGACGTTGGCCAGGGTCACAGCGTCCACAGAGCTAGAAAGTCACCTTCCAGCAGTTGTGCAGTGTGAATGGTTGGTATATATACTTTTGGGAATATTTTCAGCATTTGTCATTTCACCTATTTTCCCCTCTCTCCAATTTCAACTATTTTATTGTATATTTTTGCATTGTGTGTCTTTCAGGAAGTCTCCTCAAATCTATTTGGTAAAATGAAGTAGGAAAGGAAGAACAGAAAGAAAGGGAGGGGAGAGAATTCTTACAAACTAGTGTTTCTTTCTTTAAATACATTTATTTCAAAATCTATGGCTGTCAGGTTTGTGTGCTGGTCTGGCCTGATTTAGGAGACAGGCCGTGTAGCAGGATCTGTGCATGTTTCCACCACTAACTGCACCATATCCTTGTGAGGATGTGAAGCGGGCGGCCTTCCCAAGTTAGGACAAACTGCGCCTTCCTTCCTTTTTTAAACCTCTGACCATAACTCAGACACCTGCGTGTTTAAGCTGCCGCTTCTGCACCCAGCAAGGTGTGTGAGAGAGGAAGGCGTGGGCAGCCACTAAACTTCATAACAACTTAACCTGAGCCCTTTGAATTCAAACAAAAGAAGTCCTCAACCTGATTGGAATTAACCTGCCCTGACTTCTGCTTCATCTCTCCTAAAGGGAAGATGATTGGAGTCTGCAGGCGGGGGGCCTGATGGGTGTTAATGGGGGGTTTTCAAGTTTGTCTTTCTTTTCTTAAACTATTAAGAAAGAACAAAAACATTACTTAGAATGGAATCAGTTTCCAGGAAGGGGAAAAAAAGAAACCTGGGAATTTATTATTAAAGAAAGAAATAGAGCCAAGGTGAAAAAAGTCCCTCTCACATCTCCTGGCCAGGTGCTCCGTGCATATAAATGTTTCAAGTTCAGCTTTAAGATCAAGGGAAAGTCTGCAGGGAGCCTTGTTTCCTGGAGCTCTGCTGGCTAGAACTGCTCCCCGATACAGGCTGCCCATTCTTATTGGGTTATTAAGGATTAAAGGGAGTGACGATTCTGGAATGGTAGTTCCTTGGTTTCCATTAACTTTGTACAAGGTAGTGAAAAGCCAGCTTCCAAGGGAGCGTGTGCATGTGTATTCGGGGCTATCGGCTCGCATCCTTCCTGTCCTCTTGTGTGTATGCTTCACATGAAAATGGCCTTCCTCTCATGAAGCTCAAACACAGGAGAGCTGCCTCGCTGCTACAGTTGAGAATCTCCGTGCCTCCCAGAAATGCTCCTGGTTTTCACAGGAGTGTGGAGGGAAGATGAAAAGAATTTCACATGAGATGGCGGGTTGCTCCAGACTCCACGCAGGCCTTCGCGCGTTGCCGTGGACGCGGCTCGCCGTGGCCCAGGCTCCCTGGGCTTCCAGCACCTGACCGTGTGAGCAGGGAGGCCGCCCATCACTCCGTGTCAGTATGTCAAAAGTTTGCTTTTTTATCGCAGGTGGCACAGCCTGTCCTTCAAACGAAAGCACACCTGAAGTTATTTTCATAAGGTGCCTAAGAAAGTTTGGTGATAAGATAACTTACACCTGAAAAGCACGCCCGCGTTGCTGCCGTGAGGAATTTTATCACAAAGATCTCACGACTGGGAGTCATGATTGCCTGTTTCAATAACAGTCATCAAAATAAAAGTGTGGATGAAGAGCTCGACCTTCAAAAAGGAATAAGTAACCGAAATAACAAACCAATTTCCTGATTTAATCCATTTCCACAAGCAATGTTTTAAAAACAGAATGGGAACTCAAGAGCTTTAAAAAATTTACACCCTCTGTCAATGAACAGTTTTCAACTCCACAATTCAGAAGGTTTAATGTATAGACCAAGAGAGCATGTGACCTGTCCTGTGTCATATGTGATGAGCAAATTGTAAAAGTTGGACTAGAACCTATATATTTTGACTTTGACTATTATGATTTCAGTACTACACATTTTTCTTAAATTATTTCTAGATTTTGTAGCTCACAGTAGGTTGCGTGATATGAATGGTAAAAGAGCAATTGAAGAAATACGGGTCGGGATGAGTATTTCTTACTATATGTTTTTAACTGAAATTCTTACATGCTCAGAGCCTAATTTCTTTTATATCATAACCTCACTGTTTGATGTTGATGGCTACTCAATATCACAGTTATTTTAAAAGTTGTAATCAATATTTATATGTCCATGGTCATTATTACCTAATAATGAACGTAGTTAAAGATTATGGATTTGTAGTTTCACTTAGTGGTTACAACAACCTTCTGTTAAAACGTGAACTTCTTCTGTTTGAGACGGAATAATGGCCTCAAAATAAAGATTGAAAAGGTTTTAGTACTCTGTATATTGATCCTTAGTCCTCTGTGGGGTACTTGCTCCCTCTCGGCTTTAACAGCGTTTCCAAACACGGCCATTCTGTCGTCCATGATGTAGATGCTGGGATGGAAACCTCACCTTGAGAACAGTGTTATTCAGGGCAGGTGACATTCCAGGTGCTCTTGGATTGTGTCTTAGGAAAAGTTGTACACAGGAATTAGGGCAGGCGGAGGCTCACCATTTTCAGACGTGGGACTGAACTCCCTGTGTGCCTCCACCGGCAGTGGCTTAATATGTGGGCCTTCCAGGGAAGCGGGGGGCGGGCAGCCTCACTGTCCTGTTCAGCAGCTGCCAGCCCTCCCTGCTTGGGAAACTAAGCTGCTCACCGGCACAGAGTCCCTGGCAGACAGACATCACTGACCTCAGAGAGCTGAGAGACTGCAGCTCCAACAGTAAGGAGGAGGCTGTGGGAGGGTGGCATCGTCATGTGGCAGGCCCAGGATCCCTTAGAGACTCATGGAAACTCTGAGTGGAAACGTCAGCTGAGGAGTCAGCGCGGTCTCAGCATAGCCATCACTCAGGCTAACGTGGTGGCCGTGGCTAATCATTTTCTACTGAAATTCTTGTTGCCAGTATGCGTGGGGAAAAGTTATAATACTTACAATTGGTTTACAGCAATTTTTTTCTTAATCCTTATTGTTATTGTAAGACAACTCTGCTTAGGGTTGAGTTGTTTGGGGATAAAAATGAGAAACTTAAGGAGAATTAAGCCAAAAAACAAACTGACAAAATAAACCTTTCAGCTTGGGTGATCTAAGAAAACCCAGGCCTGCAAATTTCACTAGGGCCATTAATAGGTTCCCTTTAAGTTGTTATTTTTTTTTTTTTTCAGGAACTTCTGTTTTAGTATTATAACAATAACTTCAATTCCAAAGCACTGGATGGTGTATAGTTCATTCCCATGCATTTTTATCTCTAGATCATTAAACAACCCTACGTCTACAACCTACTCAGAGCAGATTTTATTACCCCCCATTATACAGAGGAGTCAATTGAGGCTCAGGGATACATTAAAAATAAACAATTCATAGTAAAAACTGGAACTGAACTCTAAATTCCATCATTTTTCTACTGCTTCCTACCTTCATATTATGAATTCTAAATCAGGTCTTCAAAAATTTTAGTATGATCAGCAGTTGTATCTAGAATTTAAAACACCCTCCATGTCTGGATAAGTAGCTATTTTGGGAGATAAGTGATATATAAATCACCCTTTCTTCCAAGCAACTCTATCTCAGAACTGAGAGTGAATTCAGGGGGTTTTCCCAGCTTCAGAATAAAGGATCCTCTGGGAAAATAATTTTAAATGTTGTGGTTCACCAGTCAATTTTGACTGGTATTTTTTTTTTTTTAAACCAAACCATCTGGTGGTTGTATCTTATTCCTTCCTGCTGCCAATGGATGGACCCCCACACACGCAGACCTCCCACAAAAATGCCAATGTCTGCACATTTTCACTACGAACAGGCATTTTCAGTCAAAGCAGAAAGAAATGAGGCCCTGCCTGTCGGTTGCAATAACATTAATATTATCTCTGTACAGACGCTTTTAGAAGTGCGAAGTTAAATGTGGAGCCCTGGAGATGCCTAGAAGCACACGCGAGATAAGCACAGCCATTCATGGAAGACCTGAGAAGCTGAAAATTTGCAGGATAAACTTTTCACCGTGACAAAGTAGAGCAATGTCGCCTATTCCAATATGAGATTGACAGCAGGAAATAATGACAATAAGGTTAGCGTAGGAGGCATTTGTGATGCAGAGACGTGAAAGAAATCTGTATGCGTACTTGGTCAGAATAAGCCATGAGTATTATTAACTAGCAATGTACACTGGAGCTTGGGGAATGAAAAGGCTGCAATCTGAGTGTGGCAAAGTCAGCCTGGCTACATTATAAGCTAAGGAAGGGTAAGTGTTAAGTAAATGTTTATTACAGGCCCTTTGACTAAGAAATCCATGATATTAGTGGCTAACCTCCCAGAATACAGAGAAGTAGAGTGTCAGCTTCGCAACCCAAGCTGCAACTGGGAACAGAATGTGCTGAGTCTAAATGGCCTGGGACCCCTCACAAATGCAGTGGTGGAGCTGGGCTGGCCCTCTGGACACTGAAGAAAATGCTGGTGTCCAGTGGCCTATTGACCCGGTTCACTCTCATCCTTTCTACTCATACATAGTCTTCCCTGTTATACATCACCCACCAGAGCATTACATTTGTTCTAATTGATGAACCTGCATTGACACATCACAATCACCTGAAGTCCAGCGTTTATGTTATATTATATTGTATTATATCTTATATTAGTGTGTACATACTACAGGCTTAGACAAATATACAATGACATGTACGCAGCATTCTAGGATCATTCACTGCCCGAAAGATCCTCTGTGCTCTGCCTGGTCATCCCTTCCCACCCCCCCCCGCCCCCTTATCCTTTCACTTTCTCCGATAGTTTTGCCTATTCCAGAAGGTTGGAATCATAGAACATAGAGCCTTTTTAGATTGGCTTCTTTCACTTAGAAACCTACATTTAAGTCTCTTCCGTATCTTTCCACAGCTTTATAGTTAATATCTGTTTTTTTTTTTAAACACAAACATTCTGGTTTTAATGGCTTAGATGGCCAAAATGGAATAGTTTCCTTTTAGCACTGAACAATATTTCATAATATTCCAGTGTCCATATGCATCACAGTTTATTTATTCATTTACTTACTGAAGGACATCTTGGTTGCTTTCAAGTTTTGGCAATTATGAATAAACCTGCTATAAATATCTGAGTACTGGTTTTTGGGTGGGCATAAGTTTTCATTACCAAGGAACGCAACTGCTGGATGGTATAATAAGAGTATGTTTAGTGTTGTGAGAAACAGCCAAACTATTTTCAAGTGTGTTTGTATCCACCAGCAATGAATGAGAATTCCTGTTGTTTCACATCTTCACCAGCATTTGGTGGTCAGTGTTCGGGACCGGCGCCATTCTAATTGCTGTACACTTCACCAGTCAACAGTACCTTGTTGTTTTAATTTGCATTTTCCTGAGGACATATGCTGTGGAGCATCTTTTCATAGGCTTATTTTTCATCAAGAAGATTTTCCATATCTCCTTTGGTGAAATGTCTGTTAAGATCTTTGGCCCATTTTTAAATCAGGTTGTTTTTTTTTTATTGTTTTGAGAGGTTTTATTTTATAAATTTTGAATAACAGTTCATTATCAGATGGGGCTTTTGCAAATATTTTCTCCCAGTCTGTGGTTTAGCTTCTCATTCCCTTGACATCTTCTTTCACAAAGTAGAAGTTTTTAATGAAGTCCAGCTTATTAATTATTGTTCTCAGGGATTGTACCTCTGGTGTTGTATCTAAAAAGTAATTGCTGTATCCAAGGTCATCTAGCTTTTCTCCTGTGGTATCATCTAGGAGTTTTATAGTTTTGCATTTTACATTGAGTTCTATGACCCATTTTGAGTTCATTTTTATGAAGAGTGTAAGGTGTGTGCTTTTTGCATGTGGATGCTCAGTTGTTGCAGCAGAATTGGTTAAGAAGACTCTCTTTGCTCCATTGTTTTACCTTTGCTCCATTGTCAAAGATCAGTTTACTGTATTTATGGGGGTCTATTTCTGGGCTCTATTCTGTCCATTCATCTGTTTATTTTACCAATACCATACTGTCTGGATCACAACAGCTTTGTAAGTCCTCAAGCTGGGTAGTGTCAGCCCTCCATCTTTGTCCTCCTCCAACACTATGTTGGCTATTCTGCATCCTTTACCTCTACATAAAAACTTTAGAATCAGTTTGTTGTATCGATATAATAACTTGCTGGGATTTTTATTGTGATTGCATTGAATCTATAGATCAAATTGGGAAGAACTGACATCTTGACAGTATTGAGTTTTCCTATCAATGAACGTAGACTATCTCTTCGTTTGTATGGTTCTTTGATTTCACTCATCAGAGTTTTATTTTTCCTCATATAGATCTTGTTCATATTTTGTTAGCATTATATGTAAGTATCTCATCTTTTGGGGCTCTCTTATAAATTGTGTTTTGTTTTGAATTTCAGATTCCACTTGTTCATTTCTGGTATGCAGAAAAGTGACTGATTTTTGTATATTAACATAGTATTCTGTAACCTTGCTATAATCACTTGTAAGTTTTGAATTTTGTTGTTGTGAATTCTTTCAGATTTTCAAAATAGATGATCATATCCTCGTGAACAAAAATAGTTTTATTTCTTCCTTACCAATCTGTATACCTTTTCCTTCTTTTTTTCTAGTCTTATAGTATTAGCTAGGACTTCCAGTGCAATGTTAAGAAGGGATGGTAAGGTAGGGGACATCCTTGCCTTGTTTTTGATGTTAAGAAGAAAGCTTCTACTTTCTCAGTGTTAAGTATAATGTTAGCTGTAGATATCTTGTAGATATTATTTATCAAATTGAGGAAGTTCCTTCTATTCCTAGTTTACTGGAACTTTTTACATGAATGGATACTGGGTTTCGTTAAATGCTTTTTCTTCACTTGTGAAGGCATTGTTCCTTCAGCCTGCTAAGGTGATGGATTACATTCACTGATTTTTGAGTGCTGGACCTGCCTTGCACACCTGAGATAAATCCCACTTGGTGGTCGTACCTAATTCTTTTTATATATTGTTAGCATGTATACTTATTTAATTTACTATTTACCCTTCTAATGTCCTGAGTTAGAGGAGACACTTTCTAGACATTTAAAAGCCCTAAATATCTACAGGCGTCAGGGACTGAATATGAGATGTGCATGTTCACAATCATTTGGCTACTTTATGGAGTCCTGCAGATAACAAGGCTGGAGGGCGTCTCCTTGAATAGGACGATGGTCGTGGTCAGAGTCTCTGCGATCTTGCACTTATCTCAAATTTGATGTTGTAGCCAAAAATTATATTATATTCATCTCACTTAAAAAAGCACAAACTATTTTTAGGCATGTGATTTTCAGATTTCAAATGTATGAACTTGGTAAAGATTTGACTACCCTATATACCATGTCTTTTCGTTTCTCATACAAAAGACCCAATATGTTATTATTTCTAAATTAAAGTAGTTAGAGACTGGAGTGTAGAGAGTAGAGATTGGTTTTGATTTTGCACCTAACCACTATCTGTTTATTCCATTTTTATCATTGGATCATTGCTTTTCCCCGCTGTTGTAAACTGGAGACCCAGGATCAGCACATTACTTTATTCAGCATCTATTAGTTGCCAGCTATACACCAGAACCTGGGAAAAATATGTAGAGATAATAAGACAAGGCTACTCTCTTAAAAGAACTCACAGTTAAATGGAGGCAGGAGTATGCAGAGAAATAATAGTATCAACTGTCTGAGACATGGCTAGAGTTTTCTGGAAACTTAGAGGAAAAAGACACTCTGTCTTGGGGAGTAGGCATTTTGACTTGGGTCTTGAGTACTTTTTGAATATTTTTAACAGTTTTCTCCAGAAAAATAAAGCAAGGGTTATCCTGTCTTCATGTGTCTCATAAACCCTCTCCCCAAAATGACTGAGGTTTGCTTATAACTGGCAAGCACTCCAGTAATAATATATGTCGTTTTTTCCCCCCCCCAGCGTACAGTGTTTTCTTATGGAAGTCTCAGGAAAACGCCCGCAGCACGAATATGATTCTCCCCATTCTACATGTGCGAAAGCGGAGCACGGAAAGGCAGGTAACGCGCCCCTCAGCTCTTCCGTGATCCGGCCTGGGTTTGAGCCCGGGTTTCCTTCTCATGCCCCGAGCTGAAATCTCCCCTCTCGTTTAACTTGGATTACACAAATAATAAAGCCCAAGAGCAGCATTTCATTACGCTTCCTGTTTAAAATGAAGCATTTTCCGTTTATGGTCCTGTTGAAGAGATGCATGTTCATTGTGCCCAGATACCCACTAGCTAAAGGGGACTTAGGAACTGCACTAAGTGCGGTGTTCCATCCGACCCAACATGGTGTTGGCAACAGGCCTCGAGGGATTTGCCAGGGAAGGATAATGTTCTCCTCCCTGACATTGACCTTAAAAGTTAGGTGTACTCTCAGTAGCCATTTGTGGCTCTGACATTCATAAACTTGGTCAAAACCTTTATGAATCCCTGTGTCATCTTCCTTATTTGTACCTCTTTTGTGGTAATGAGCTCCATAAGTTTATTATTTTCTGAGTAAAGTAATGCATCCTTGTACTTGTCCTTAACTCACTTCATTCTGTTTGAGGGAGTCCTCCTCTTCTAGTGAGGGGTGGAGAGTTATTAGAAGAACTGAGCTTGTGTTTACTTTACACATGATCTATTAAATTCTCTAGGTTTATTTTAATTTATTCTTAAGCAAGAGTAAATGAAATTGTATATTTCCATTGCAAAGGGACCAATATTTTATTTGAACCTTAGGATTCTGTCTTCTGGCCTATTTTCTGTACACTTGATGATGCTAAATCTTGTTCTAGAGTTGCCCTAGAATAACATCACTTTGGTATTTGTATGTTTGCATGTTGAAGGCAGCTCTGGTCTGGCCCTGAGGAAGCTTGAGGTAACTTGTTCTAACCTGAAACCACTCTTAGAGAATAAGCATACAGTATATTATGTTATATATATTTTGTAACTTCTTATAACTAATATGTGTAAAACATCATAAAGAAGTTGAAGTCATCTGCTACTTATTAACTACGTAACCTTGGACAAGGTAGTTATTCCCTCTCTCCATTACCTCATCTTTAAATGAGTATGATCTTGGTTTCTACCCCACAGGGTTCCTATGAACATTAATTGAGTTAATTCATTTAAATTAGCACTTAAAGAGTGCTTAGTACACAGTAGGCACTCAATAAGTATTAGCTATGAGAAAGTCAGGCATCCAAGGACTATGACCTAGATTTTCAACCTGTCTTCTAGAACTAACTGGAGCTGTACAGCATCATTGTTTGCTTAGATTAATACTTAATGCCAGGTAGGTTTTGGACTAACCATGGATTTCTAATGAGAGCGCAGAGGAAAGAGGGAATGGTGACAACAGACACATTTATTTTCATAGCGACGTGACAAGGGCATAGGCACTGCTGTTTTCATTATAAATACTTTGGGCCGCAAACAACAAAACAGCTGTCTACTAGATTTAGAGAAACGGGTTTATTTTCCTCACACACCAGAATGGTAAGAACTGCCCCCTGGGAGAAGAGATGCTTCACAGTCTCAGGATGGTGACTGCAGCTCCAGGGACATGTCACATTCAAAGCGGGGAGGAGGTGGAGGGAGAAGCACAAGAAACAGCTGTCTTTTAAACCAGGAGAGCAAACACTTGCCCAGAGTCCCCCACCAAAATTCTTCAGATGTCCTGCTCAGCAAGAGCAGGTGGTGTGCCCGTAGGAGCTTCAAGGGAGGCTAGAAAAGTACATGGTTTTCTGTTTCTGTTTTTTGCCAGCTCCTAAGTTAGAGGCAGGAGAAGGGAGGAGAGACCTGGGAATCAAAATTGGGATATCCAGCCTACAATGTCTGCCATAATAGTTTTAAACATAAGAGCCCCAAATTAACTGTATATTTTCACAAAGCCCAAGGCAGAGAAAGCAATAGGCCAACACTGTTGGGTGAAAATAGCGCCGCGCTGCCGCAGTGGCCCATCAGCTGCTAGCAAATAATTTATTTTCTCTTCTAATTTGTATGGTTGTTTTAAGGGGACATGGGGTGGACCCTCCATTTGGTTTTTCCATGCAGAGTTCTCCAGTGTCTCTTTGCTTTTCCCTAATTTACTGTGCAAACAGAAGAATGAGAAGCCTGTCATTTGGCAGGTGCGAGAGAAGCCATAAACTACCTTTTTAAATATGAAATATCCTTTTTGAGTCCTACCCTCTGGTGCTGGGAAGTCGAGGCCCTTCCCACATGCGTCCGGGCCGGCGCACTCGGCTTTCCTAGAAGTGGTCCATTTCCCATCTCACAATATTTATAACCTCCTCCCAGGGAAGAAAATGGGCTGCCCTAGGAAGTCATATTAAGATAGAAGGGGGATTTAAGCCGCCTCTGTAGTAAAAGATAAAGACACAATTTAAATTCACTTGGCTGAAAAGATAAATGCAGATAAAAGCCCAGTAAACAGGAGCCAAATGCTCTGACACAGGAAACAGACAGACGATGCACTTGGCCGTCAGCTGCTGGAGCCCTCACCTTTGCTCAGGGTTGGTTCTGAGCAGCCGCAGGCGCCCACGGAGGGGCGCTGCCCTCGTGCTGGGTGTGGAAGCGGACCGACCGTGGAATTAAGGGCTGGAGAAGCAAGCACAGGCGACAAGGGCTTCCGCGGGGCAGCAAGCACCCGTGAGGAGCGGGAGCCCGCCAGGCTGCGGGCACTACCACAGTCACAGGCGGCCTCGGGCCCAGGGCTCAGACACATTTTTCAAATATGTTCTTTGCTTTTAGAAAGAACACCCAGAATTCCTTTGTCCTTCTTAGAGCAAAACATCATTTGTAACTGAAAAATATCTTTGTTTAGCAATAACTGGAAGGGCACTAGCAATACGTGGCCTGGACTGTCTGTGGCATTTTGCTGGAGCAGCGTCATACCTCCCGTGGTTCAGATCAATTCACTGCACACTGGCCAGATACTCTGCTAGTTTCTGAATTTAGTAAGGTGGAGAAGGCAAAGTATGGCCCCGGAGAGGCTTACACTCTGGGGCCGATTTTGTCCTCCCGGGGACATTCGACAATGCCTGGAGATGGGTTGTCACAATGTGAAGAGATGCCATTGTAATGTAGTAGGCAGAGGCCAGGGGTGCGGCCTCCCGCAGTATGTAGGACAACCACCCCAACAAACAATGAACTGGCCCCAAATGCATGAGAAATGGGGAAGAAAAAGGTGTTCTTGGATGATATATTTCAAAATCATGTCATCATTTTCTAGGAGGTTAGAATATCCATCAGTTAGGACACTTTCAGCTGTGAGTAAGCAGCAAATCCATATAACTAAAGTGAATTAACTCATTGTCCCAGGTGACATGTAGGAGGCAAGGCTGTGCTTGATTGATAAATGTCACAGCTCAGGACTTCACTGTGGATCTGGGTTCTTTCTGCTCCGTCTTCCACCACATGTCCAGAAATTCCGTTAGGGCCACAGGATGGCTTTAGCAACTCTGGGCATAATACTCATTCATTTATTCAATTATATATCTAAGAGTTTTTTGTGCCAAGGTTCTAGGTACTGGTGATGTAATGGGCTGTATGAACTCAGTGGAATGAGTTGGCCATAGGTTTCCAATTAGATCCCCTGCGATGTTATTAGATGAGACAAATTCTCTTTATCATGTTTACATTCTAATGGGAACAGAGGCCAAAAAAGAGTATGGGGGGGGGGGCGGGGATAAATATATAATATTGCAAGTAGTTGAAAAAGGGAAGAACAATAAAGCTGGGCTTGGTGACGACGGTGAAGGGGCCGCTACCTTAGAACTGGTTGCCTGAGAAGCCCCTTTGGCTACTGGGAACAGCCTGAGTGAAGAAGAGTGTGTGCTCGGGGGATGGGCTCGCAAGGGAGCTCGGAGCCCAGGAGGCAGGGGCATGGCCAATGCATTTGAGGAAGGAGGCCAGTGTCACTGCGAAGGAGTGAGAAAGGCAGGGGTTTGCAGTAAATGAGGTCACTGAGGTAGGCAAATGGCAGATCATAGGGGCCTTACAGGCTCTGATTAGGATCTTGAATTTTACAGACGGTAGGAATTTTGAGAGAGTATGAAGCAGGGAGGTGACATGATTTATGTTTGCCAAAGATGTCTTCTACCTCCTTCACAGAGAATTGGCTGTGGGGGAGCTAGAACTGTGGAGTGTGCTTACAGGTGACCGAAACTGCTCAGGTGAGAGGTGCCCGGGGTACAGAAAAGCAGGGAGGAAGTGGTCAGATTCAGGATGTCTCTGATGGCCTCCCAGGAAACACAAGGAACATGCCCCAGCAGCCCATTTAAAGTTTGAGGAAAGGTTTCCAGAAACTTCTCGTCTTACTTCTTCGTTCTCACTCATTTTCATGACACCTTCTACCTAGATCTAAACTAACTGCCTGGCAAGAGGAATGAGAGTGTGTGGCCCAGATGGCTCAACATGGGCTCTGGGCTGCAGACGGGCCGGGGCTCCCCAGGGGGACCAGCCCGTGGAGGGGGGAGAGTAAGTTTAGAGATCGGCCCAGCTCAGTGTGGAATAAAATTGCAGGGCCCCTAGTTTGAAACTTATGAAGAATTTAGAGATGAATCAACAGAGCCTGAAGCCAGGGCAGGGCCCTTCTAGGCACAGGGCTCGGTGACAAGGCCCAGGAAGCCAGCCTGGCCTGTTAGCAAAGCCGCTGTTAGAAGTGGCTTTTGGGGCCAACAAAAGTTTTCCTCTCCCATAAATTATTTTCTGGGAGTAATTTATACAACCTTGGAGGCAATATCAGGGCTTTCAGGTCAATGAGCTCTTTGTTAATGTCCCACTAGCTAGCGGGAGAAATTAATGCCTAGTTGACTAATAGGAAGTAATTCCTTATCATTTTTATCCTCTTTTCCCCGTTCTATTGAGGTGAATCTCTCATTTATAATCTCATAAACAGTGAACTTATCTTCTGCTCCATTTCCTGGCTTAATTCTGATCTCTTTAACTCCGGACCCCTGGATTCATCTGAGATCGTGCTTCTCCCCTTAGACCTGATACGGCTGCATGTTCCCTTTCCCTCCTCCTCCGGGATTTCTAGGTGCGATCTGCCTGTGCCTTTTGGGGCACTGCAGGATGTTTACCTCTGCGGATGTATCCTGGCCCCTGACACAGTGATCCGCATCCCTCCAGGGCCTGCCTTGCAGCACACACACGTCCTCCTTTCAATCAGTTTTGGTTTGGGTTGTTCTTGGCCACCCCATTAGTAAGATACCACTGAAGTACACACTACCTACCTCCTTGAGGAATTCTTGACAGTTGTCACTGAATGTGTTACTTGCCAGGGTACCTTCACAGCTTCCCAGGATTTTTAACTATATTGTCACTGCTGGTAGGATGTCACCATCGATGAGGACAAGGAGAGGAGGGGGACAAAATTTCCAGAGTCAATATTGCTGCTTTAGAAGGAGCAGTTGTATTTAGGGGAAAAGAATATATAACTACTGGCCAATGTGAGGGAAAAAAAGAACATGCGCTTTAAGTAGGCAAAATTTGGGGGTTTGGTGGAAGGGTCTCTTGCCTTTTAGAGCATGATGTTTTCCTATGTTCTAGCAGAGGACAATGAACTGTCCTGATAATTTAGATATTCACCAGTCAGAATAATTGAATGTCACTCTCTGAAATCACCAGTCTTCACTTTTTCTCCTGCCTTGGGTTAGAGTTACAGGCGGGGGCTGCAGGTTCCCAGGATGTTTTGCTTTTACAGTGAGTGTGAGCTCAGCAGCTGCCAAGTCAGGGAGAGCGAATTCCACGCAGTTTATGTTTGCCCATGGACTTCGGTGTTTGGTGTGGTTGCTCTTTTTAGCACTGATGAATGAAGATCATCTAAGTATTAGATGTTAAAAGTTATTTGGCACATCATTTTCTTCTACTGAATTATTATTATTATTGGTCAATCATATAAAATATTTGTAAATGCCTACATTTTATTATTTTAAAATTTTTGATGAAGGTGTTAACTTTTTCTCATAAAACAGATTATGCCAATCTAACCACGTTTGCTTGAATTTCTTCCTTGGTGCTGAGTATAACCCTCTAATATGAGCTGTCACTTGTGACAAATTAGGACTTCCAGGAACACAGATGCAGATCCTGTAGGTCACACGTCCCGGAGATGGTGAATGTGATTTCTCCCAAAAGCCGGATATGCAGACCATTATATCATCTCACACTGTGAGAGAGGTTCCCCTTTCCAGACTTACTGAGCATCCTTTGACGGTGCAGCATCTTTATCTCTGACCTCTAGGCTGGGTCACTCTTGTAACAGCCACGAGAAAGCTTTCAGAGACGAATGAGTGCTCAGAGAAATCAGGCAGCATGCCCTGCCCAGCACAGCGGTCGTTTCTGACAGTGCTCACAGAGGGCCTCCTTCTGCAGCCCATTGATTTCAGTGTCAACCAGATAAAAAGAAGCATGTTGATGAGCCTTTGTCATTACTTTGCCAAAGGTGTCCTGTCAGATAAAAGAGCAAAAGAAGAAACCAACATAAGATAGGCCATCGCATCAATTTTCTTGGTGCTGAAGGAAAGAGAATGAGTTGTGATATTTAAACGAAACGATGCCTATAGAGATACTCTTAAACTCGTACAATAAATTGTTTTGATGATGATGAAGAAGAAGAAGAAGAAGAAGAAGAAGAAGAAGAAGAAGAAGAAGAATGAGAAGGAAAAGGAGAAGAAGAAGAAGGAGAAGAAGAAGGAGAAGAAGGAGAGGAAACCTGCAAATAGGATACAGGAAAATGGGCCACAGAAGTTGAAGAAAGAGATTTCTGTTCACCGTGATAGTGAAGTTACTACTGGGACTGTTTTTAAATGTTTATCTAAATGAATGACTTATCTGTATAACATGATATTATAAAATGTCTTGTGTTTTTAATTTTCCAAGATTGGCTCCTAGAACTCACAACTGAGAACAGAGGCTGCTATATTTTCCGTGTTTTAAATTCAGGGAAAACCTCAGGGCGGGGCGCCAGCAACCTTACCAAAGGGGTTACTGAAGGGTAACCCCTGGGCAAAATGAGAGACAAGCGCCTTCCTCCAGCCTGTCACCCCGCTGTCCACTCACTCCCTCTTTGTATGAGGAAAGCTGGAAAGGGCAAGAGGTCGCTTTTAGAGGCTCTACCGAACGCTCCTGGCCTCCTCCTATTTCCCTAAAGGGAAGGGAAGCAGGCACTTGTTGGTTTCTTCTCTGAAGCCAAAGGGAGCGGGAGAAAAAGTACCTCCTTATAAAGTGAGCGGGCGTCTACAAGACGTGGACACTCTGCCACACCCGACGCCTTCTGATCCGCTCATAGGGCTCGCACGCTTGCCCTGGTGGTCCAGGGACAGGAGCTCTGCGGAAGGATGGCTGGATAGGAAAGCCGGATGCAGGAGGCGTGAATCTGCTCTCCTGAGAGTTTCATGGTTCCCAAGAGTGGGGTGGGGAAGGGTGCTGAAAATAAAGGCCACAGGGAGGGGTGGCTGTACGCTTGCTGGGGGCTTCTGCAGGCCGCAGTGTGATAACGGTGGCTAGTTGAAGCTCAGCTCTAGAAGGTGCATTCGGATTTCTAAGAGAAATACCTTGGACTTGAGTTCAGTGCCAGCAGGCAGAAGTGGGACCTCTTCCTTCCCCCTTCTCCTTCATAGGTCGCAGCTTGATTAGTGGAGCTGGCTGCAGAAAAGCGATGCCAATTTCTGCTCATACGAAGGAAAAGTAGTTGGGCAAACAAAGAAGAGGACTATTTGCCACCCATGGGCAACTCAGGATATGGACCTCCTCCCTCCCTTTTCCCCTTGCTGACACCAGAGGAAAAATACAAGGAGGAAGGAGCAGGGCAAGGCTCTTGAACCAAAAGTCTAGCGGCCTTCATAGGTGCCCCATTTCAAGGTCAGCCAGCCACTGCTGATCTGGCCTCTTGACTGCAGACACAAGAGGGAGCCCAGGTCAAACTGATTAAAGTGGCCCACACTGCCATCTGCAGAACTTTGAATGAAATAGTTTATCTTTGTAGGCACCAATAAGTAGGAGAGCTTTTTGTGCAGAAAAAGCTATCTGATACAACATTATATAATGTTTAAAAATCATAAAAAATCTTTAGAACAAAATCAGCCCATAGTCCCATCACCCTAAAACAGCTCAGCATTTTAGAATTAGTTTATTACTCGCCCTTAACCTGAAATTCCATTTGGATATGCTGTTTTTACAGTTTCTGATCAAACGCCTTTGTCTTTCTGGCATGTATGCGCAGGCATGCAGAATTCCCTCTTAAGAATGGGGGTGTTATGCAGAAATTGTGTGCGTTGGGTCACCTTCCACACCAGTGCTTCAGCTTCATGAGGATTCAGTCAAATTTTCACAGCTCAGCCATGGCCTTGGTCAGATCAGAGGCCCAGTCAAAGGAAGCGGTAAGGGAGGCGGCAGCTGCGCGGGCCAAGCAGAGAAGAAAACCTCGGCTGACCTTGATGGCCCCGGCTTTAGCACTCACCCTGAAAAATGTTGCCTTCTGCTGGGAGTCTTTGGTCCAATCTCATTTTATGGGGGAAAATACACATTTTATGTCCCCTGTATTAGTCTTTGACATTAAATTCTTAGGGGAAAAAAATTTGAAGGATAGTCCATTTCTCCCCCTGCCAATGAAACACTTTTACTTTTAAAAAGCTCTTTTCCCCCAAATGGTCAGTAATTTCATGGCATTTAATCAAATCAGACCAAGGTAAGAGATCTGCTTGGCATGATCCAGAACACAGCAGTAGATCCAGAAGCGGGGAGGTGAAAATTTCGTGCTTGGCGCCCTCACTGCTTAGTGGATTAGTGGTGAGCTAGAGCAAATCGCTTCACCCCAGTGCGCTTTGGTTTTCCCCATTTTTAAAGTGAGAACAGTGTGCCTTGGCTGTCTCAGAGTGAGAGAGAGGTAAAGAGGATAGATACCATGGAGAGAAATCGTCCGCCTCCAGACAGGGCAGAGAGTGTGGGCGCACGAACGTGGGAAGTAGGCAGTGCCCCAGGTGTCTTCTGGCATCCAAGAGGAACAAGTGTGAACTCACGCCCAGAAAACCAGCTGTTGTCACACAGCATCTCCTTCTTTCTTCCCTCCCATTCGAAACAAGGCAGCAGGAGGGCACTCTAAATAGAACAGCATTCATAGATAGGCCAACAAGGAGCCTGCATTAGAAAGGTGCCGGTTTCAACAAGCAAGCAAAAACATTTAACAGCTGAGAAAAATCAAATTAATAGGACAAACGGAACTATCTTATGTATGAGTAATATCCTTATTAGAAGAAGATAATTGTCTCATTAAGGCATTTACAAAAATTCTGTTAATTAGTGGTATAGGAAATAAAAATAAAATTCTAAATATTAATAAATCTTCAAGTATGAATATTCATACTGATAGTCCCACTTAGATTCAAACGAAGTGAATAAAAAAAATGGAAACTAAATTAGAAAAACCTAAGTCATTATTTCTGAATAATGGCTAGAGAGTAACTCATTGTCTTTATTTTTTATTGAATATTCCAAGTTTTCTGCATTTAGTATCTACTAACTTTTAATCATAAATAAATACATAGATTTCTAACAACCCCCATCCCCAACCTAGGCACACCCAAGTTCAGAAAGAAAATTACTTTGAACTCCAAATTCTAAACATGACCAAACTATCATTAGCAGATATCCAAGGACTCCTTAGAAGAGAAAGATGTATTTCAACAACATGAATCAAAAAGAACGGTATATATGTTACAACAAACAGTGATAGGCAAAGAAATAAACAAAATGTACCTTTAAAATTTAGTTGTAAAAATAATATGGAATGAAAAATTTCAATATGGGCATTGGCGTGTGTAGGCTGGGTTGGGCAGAAGAACTCTAATTTTGCCAAATTATTTATAGAAAAACATTTTAAATATGTGTAAAAACTTCAAACTAGCAAGTAGACAATTTTAAATAAAACATATAACTTTCAAACCAAGAGAAGAGAAAGTAATGAAAAATTCCTTATCAATTATCAAATACAAGAAGAGAAAAAAAATAAAAATGAAAGATAGTAAATAGAAAACAAAATAAGAAACAGGAAGAAATTCAAAGATATTAGTAATTCAATAAATGTCATGATTGCATAAAAAGCCGAAGTCTTTCAGATTGTATTTTAAAAGAAATATCCAGCCCTGACTGGTGTGGCTCAGTGGATTGAGCACTGGCCTGCGAATAGAAAGGTCGTGGGTTTGATTACGAGTCAGGGCACACGTCTGGGTTGTGGGCCAGGTCCCCAGTTGGGGGCATGTAAAAGGCAACCGATTGATGTATCTCTCACATGTTTCTCTCTCTCTTTCTCACTCCCTTCCCTTTTCTCTAAAAGTAAATAAATAAATCTTTTAAAAAACACTTGTTAAAAAATATCCAGCTGGGTGAGAATTGACGAGAGATGGTGAATAAAAGAATTAAAAAGTTATACCAGGCAAATAGAAATAAAATGGGAATAAGTATAGTATACTTGGCATCAAGCAAGTAGAATTCAAGGTTAAAAAAAGCACTAAGATAAATAAACAATAAGTTCATAATAAAAGTATATACAGCCCTCTAAGACTGTAAGGCAGTTACAGACTTATTTTTAACTACATTGTTTACAATATGGAAAAGCAATTATGGAAATATAACAAATCTTTAATTATAATAGAACACTGATATAACTCTCCCAGAATTCAACAGATAGACCTAAAATATTAAAGCTACTATTGTGTTTGACTAACACAACGAATTAAGTTTGACCTAATAGATACATGTAGAATTTTGTACTCCAGAGTGTAATACATAATATTTTCTTTTTTTAAATAGCATAACTAATTTTATTTAAAAGTTTGAATGGTATGCAAAAGACTTACTTAACAACTACAAAAATTTAAACTTGTGTGTTCTACACTTCATATAGTTTAGAATATAAGAAAAGCCATTATAAAAACAAAAAGAACTATGGTGTGTTCAGAAAAAAATGTAGATAAACTATAACAATGATCTAATAATAAGCTAGGCATATAATATCTTGCAACTCAATGTATTTAAGCCATTTGCATTTTATTCTTTTTCATTAAAAAGCAAATGATTCTTGGCTTTCATATTCATTCAGCCATGACTTTTATTTGTTTTATTTTAAGCTCCCAGTGCATTTTAATACCTATATATAATTTTAATTCAATTACACAGCATTAAGCTAGGAGCCCAAGACCACCACCAACAGTGAAATTATATCCAGACTCACAGCCTTTACCTGCCTGGTCTTAATAAGGGCAAACTGACGGGCCCCAAAGGAAAGGATGAACTGCCCACATCCCCTCAAGCCTTATTACTTTGTACTGGCTAGATAAAAAAGGAAGCTTTCATGATTCTTCACTCAGCATAGCCTGATATATTACTGTTTAATATTTTCTTAGAGATGAAATCTAAGAGCTATTCCTATGGAATCATGAGCAAAATGTAATGTGAACAAAAATACCCAAGAAATGAATTGCAATTACCAAATACAATCCTAGCTGGAACTGATTCCTTATTTATCCGGAATGAAACTTGCAAAAGAATCACTGTCATAATACATGGAATGTACATCTGAATCATAAAATAACTCATCTTCCATCTGAGGTGGAAGCAAACTGTCATAACAATATATTCACCCATAATGGATTTGATGACTTCACTTGATACGGTTTGCCCGATCAAGTCATACTGAACTAAGCTGGAGGACTCCTTCGGAACTTCTACTGATTTCTCAGGACCTTTTGTCCAGGTATGAATCATCTCGCTCTTCAGGTAAGCATAACTTCCGGATTTCAAAGGGCGCGCATGACCATCCAGGGGAAACCCACCAATCTCACGGGGCCCTCCACCCTTCTGGTGAGTCATTTCAACATCAGAAACAGGTCCAAAGCTGGTAACATAAATGCCAGTTTTTACTTCTGTAACGGGACCAGTTAGATTGAGCTAAAGCCGATTTTTCTGTCTCCAAGGTTACAAGGCTCCTCTGTCGCTATTGTTCAGGTGTTTGTTCCAGGTGATTTCTCCACAATTTAGTTGTAATTCCAGGTTGGTCCTGGGAGGAGGTCAGTATGACTTCTACCCACTCCTCCACCATCTTGATTCTCCTAATACATAATATTTTCACATGCACAGAAAAGAGTCCTAAAAGTTGAATAAATACCAGGCTCCAACAATTTTTCAAAAGATCCCCAAAAGCCCACTACCTCTCCCCTCCCATTTTAATTCATTTCAGGTGTACAGCATAATGATTCAATATTTGTATATATTGTGAAATGAACAGCACAATAAGTCTATTTAACTTCTGTCACCTTCTTAGCAATTTTCGAATATGCAATACAGTATTATTAACTGTAGTCACTGTGCTGTCCATTATATGCCTTGACTTATTTTATAATCAGAAGTTTGTACCTTTTGCCCTTTTTAACCCACTTTACCCACACCCTATCCCCTGCCTGTGGCAACCACCAATTTCTTCTCTGTATCTTTGAGCTTGGGGTTTTTTTGTTATTTTAGATACCACATATAAGTGAGATCATATGGTATCTATCGGTCTCTATCTGACTTATTTCACTTTGCACTCTCCTCTACACACACACACACACACACACACACACACACACACCCCTTAGGATTAACCTTTAGTGATTTCAATTTCAGGAAAGAAAAATGGGTGCTAAGTACAAATATATACCTGTAATTAGAAATGTCTGTACAAATATGTATATCAGACTTATAGTTAGTAGCCTAGTAACATCTGTCTGTCAATTTTCCTTCCCCAATTCCCCAATAAAATGATAGAAAAGAAATCAAAAGTCTAGAAGAATACACAAATAAAGAAAATAGGAATTATGTCATTAGGGCTTTACACCACAGACTTTAACACAGGTATGAAAGTTGGAGGGTAGATGGTGGAGCAGGGCAGAAGAAGCCAGGGCCTAGGGTGCAAAGAGCTCTGTCCTCCACGGGAGCCAATGTGCGCCAAAGGCAGACACACCTGTGGTTACCAGGTTCAAATGTGCTGCTGAAACGTGGGCTGCTGGATCCCATCCCTGCAGTGTCTGACTCAGCAGGTCTTGGGTTGAGCCTGAAAGTTTGCATTCCTGGTAAGTTCTCAGGTGATGCTGGTGTTGCTGATTGGGGACCACATTAGAGAACTTCCCCTCTTGATAATCTTCGATGGGCTCAAGACTTCAAATCATCAGGCATAACAAGGCCAAGAAAGAGACATGGGCCAGAAAATGGCTGCTTACCAAAGTCTGTGTGCAGTGCAATTTGTTGTCCAGTCTGCTCTTAAAACTTATGCAGAATGCTCTGCAACCAGGAATTTTTCCTCAATCAAGAATCAGAATTTTTTTTTGATTGGAACTCCAATGAAAAGGTCTGCTAAGAATCAACCTGTATTGTTTGAGTTCTATACAATGGTAATGTACTTACCTAGTGCTTGTGGAATTAAAAACCAGGCACAGGTTCCGTACAGGAGTAGGACTTGACTCCTGCCTCAATCTTTACCCTGAAAGATTAGTGAATATTCTGAAAGGGTCCTGGGCCTCACGAAAGAGGCTTTCAAAAATATGGAGGTTTTTTTGTCTTTAGAAAAATTGAAAGGAAAGAAAACATCTTCACTGGCATATACAAGTTGATTTCTATGTTCTGTCAAGAATTAGATTAGAGCATGTTTATACACAAATGATGAACCTTTTATTATCCATATTTATCATGAAAACTTCTGGTAAGACCTAGAGCAATGTATCTGCTATCGTTATTACTGTTTGTGATGTGTCTCAGAGCCCCAATTTTCTCACTGAGGTTGCATTATTTAGGGCCAGACCAGAAAGCTAAATTCATGAGACAATAATCATTTTCTCACTAAAAAATGAATGAGCACTAGTATATATGCCTGCTAGCTTATTATTTTAAAATAGTTCAAGTTAAATCTTTATACCTTGAAATGTTATTTTTGTTTCTGAAAACTCTATAACTTAACAAATGCTACTTTAAAAATTTAAGAGTCCACAATCAGACCCACTCTAAACTACCTGCCTTTTCTTTGCTTGTGTGAACTTCAGTCTTTATCTATTATAGATTCCAAAAGAAACCAAATGTATATTTCAAAGTAAGTTCCAGGGAGGAATTTTGCGTTGGTCCTCAGTAAACTGGAATCTTACCAGACCATGTTGACTATATTCGTTGCTATCTAGATCGATATCCAGCAGAGCTATTTGCCTTCTGTGGGAGGCGCCTTGCAAAGCAACTATTTTTACCCCAGGAATTTAAGACTAAATCCATTGTTACTCCAGGTGACTCCCTTGTGTCAACCCATCACCAGCAATGCAATAAAAAAGGGATGCCTAGATATCATGTCACCAAAATATCGTAATGAACATAGCAACTGTCCAGTCTCTGCTGCCTTACTTGGCTGTGACTCTTGCAAGGGTCCAAAGACCACTGAGGGTCTGGCTTGGTGTATTCTCTGAGGAGAGGGAAGGATCCTCAGCAGGTTAGTGCTTTGACATAATATAAAAAGGAGAAAATGATAGAACCTCTTTGTACAAAGGAGGTGAGAGGAAAAGAAAGGGCTATCTTCTTCCAAAACACTCAGGGAGAAGGTAATCCTAATTATCATAATTATTTTTGTCTTTAATTTTTTCAGCTTTTAAGAAATCTGTACATTAGAATCAGATTACTAATTCTGAGAAATAAATAGAGAATCTCTGTCACTCTTTGTATATTGTGAGTGAAAGAAGAAAGTGCCAAAGCAAGATGGTATTTGAACATAAAGAAGACAAAAATCATGACCACAGAATGATTTTTTTACACAACTTTATACAACTTTATTATAGCCAAATGACTATATAAAAGTTGTTAAAGATTTTGCTTATCTTCATTGAGTCATCAATTTAAGTGGAGACTGCAGCCAAGAAATCAAGAGAAAGTTGAGACTCAGTAGGGCAGCAGTGGAAGAATTAGGAACAATCATTAAGAACAAAGATGTGTCATTAGAGACCAAGGCTAAGATCATTCACAGCCTTGTATTCCCAATTCCTATGTACATAAAATGTGAAAGTTGGATGATGAAGAAGGATGATAGGGAAAAAATTAATTCACTTTAAATATGGTGTTGGAGGATTGCTCTATGGAGATCCTTAACCACCAGAAAGAATGACAAGAGGGTCTTACAACAAATTAAGTCTGAAATATTGCTGGAGGCAAAAATGACAAAACTGAAGATGTCTTACTTCAAGCACATCATGAAAAAGCAAGGCTCTTTGGAAAAGACAATAACCCTGGAAAGAAACAGCAGGCAGCAGAAAGAGAAAGACCAAATATGAGATGGGTTGACTCCATACAAGAAGCCATGGGCATGAGTCTACAGGAGCTGAGCAGGGCTGCTGAAGACAGGGCGGTGTGGACACCACTCATTGAGAGAGTTGGCAGCAGTCCAAGCTGATTCAAGAGGATATAACACACATACTTGTTATTCTTTGGATTCCAGGCAAAGCTTTTTATGCCTTCTCACAACTCTTGAACTGGGTATTATTGTAAATCTCCATTTTACAGATGATGATACTGAAGGTGAACCTCAGAGAGGTGAACTAACCTTCCCAAAATTATGTAGCTATTAATGGTGGGACTGGAACTCAATCCCAGTTTGGTTTGACCCTGTAGTTCATGATTTTAATGCAGCACTATATGGAAATCAGATATTAGGATGTCAAAGTTATAAAAATGAAAAATGCTTTTAATCGGTCACCTTGACATTTAGTTTGATACCGACTAACCACTTACTGTTAAGTTGATTTTACCAGATGCAGTGTGATTGATCATTCCTTATTGAAACAGCATGCCTGCATCTTGCCTCCTCTAGGATCTGGCCTGACATGAGGTAATTTGTAGAGAACTTGATGTCCAATGTCATTTAAGATCATTAGAAACCCCAACTTGCAGTAATGCACTGCCCATCAAATTATCTAAAGCAAATACAAACATTTCACCTGCCAGAACCAGATTCATTCAAAGGTCACTACAGGATTTTGCTTGATTTAGCTTCTGCCTTTTCCGTTAAGAAAAATGTTTACTAGCTCAGTGGGCATTTAGTATAGGGGTACTGCCTTAGGAAAAGTGATATCAATAACTGTGCATGAAAAAAATGCCTAAATGAATAATAAATGGGTGAATGAATGATTGAGACACTAAGAATTGATACAGACTTACGATGAACATTGCAAAGTCCTGTTTAAATTATTTGGTCCACAGCACAATTCCCAACTTTAAGGAAAGACTTATGACAATTTCAGAGGGAAAATATCTTTAAGGATAAAAATTTAAAAATATGATAAATTTAAATGGGTAAACAACCAATTTAAACTTTGCTGTCTTTTTTTTTTAAATAAGTATTTGTCTTTACATGAAAAATCTCTGATACTTATCAACTCTTTAGAAAACTCTTCCTCACCAGTTCTGTAGCTCAGACGCCCACTCTTCCCTTTAGTTTTTCCCGGGCTCTGCGGGGTTCTGGCCCTGCGTCCCTGCGTCACTCCTCAGGGTTTTGGGTGTCCTCAGGGGTCAATGATTCCTGATCCCTCCACTTACTTGCCTGGAGTGAGAGAACTGACCATATTCATTGTGAAATGCTTCATGTGAAAGTGTATTTACACTTTAGGAGAGATTTTAAATAAGAGATTAAAAGAACAGTTTGTTAGTGGTCATTTAAATTCATTTTTCATTGGAAGCCTATTTTGTATGACATCATATGACACAAGAGACCAGCACTCCACTACGTTCAGTTTCACCTGTCTGTGACCAAATTTCCAGCTGCCTGAGAAACATCCCCCCTCCTTTATTTTGAAGACATTTCAGATTTGACATTTCCAGAATTCAGATGGTCATTATTCCTCATTACATCAAGCTGGCTCTTTTAAAAGTCCAAATGCTATATCACAATCACATGTTTTGAGAATTTAGTACACAATTTTGCACGTAGTAGGTGCATATATTTGTTGAATTAAAGAGAATGCTAAAGTAAAAAAGGTTTTCTACCTAAAACTTATAATTAATGGCATTGCCCATGGCTGCATGGGGGTGGGGGAGAGAGTGGAGGGAATTGGCAGAGATGTAAATAACACTTTCTAGCTAAGGGACATGAAAGCTGTCTTTTCATTTTTTTCTTCAATTTGTTCGAACTTATTTTATTTGCCACCCATAACTCAAAAACAGTTTAATGGAAAAACTTCAAGTGTTATATATATATTAGTCCTTGATGAGAACTACAATGTAAGAATAATTTTACCAACATGGAATTTAAAGTTTTTTTATTTATTGGAGGTTAATTTTTCTTTTCATGAGAGAGTACCATGAAGTCCCTGTAGATAAAGCCATTTCCACCAGGCAGCTGGCAATAGTTTCACTAATCTAAGATTTCATTTTGAAAAATAAAATGCCAAGTCCTTTCTTTGAAAGGACAAAATCTTTGCTATAAAACAGTTTCCTGTGGGTCCAAGTTTGTCATATTTACTACTATAAAGTGGCAGCCTCTCCCATGGGTTCTATTTTCATTTGCTCCATATAGTTCTGCTTCACCTTTGCTTGTGGGTCTTTCCAGTAGAAGTCAACACAATGTCGCTGCCTGTAGAACTGTGCATTTACAAAGGGAAGGACTGGGCTAGTGAGAATGAGGTAGTGATCAGCTTCCACTCCACAGAGAGCCCCAAAGGAAGGTTAGCCACTGGTCAGGGAGTGGGAAGTATTTCCCCAAACGCTTCCATTCAGGTTCGATCTCTCCACCTCAGCACTTGAGTGGACAGGAAAGTCCAGACTTTCCCTCAAGAATGCTTATGTTGCCTGTTCTACGAATGAGTGTGGTCTAGAGATACTTTTAAAAATGCTTTCTCCAAAGAGGCGTTGGGTCTAATGGAGACTGCCAAATTCTGGGCAGCCAGAAGGAAGGAAAATTGAATTTGAAGCTTTTGGGACAAAAGCTTTCTCTTCCCACACATGCCACAGATTGCTTAATGCTTACCCAAAGCCTATGGCCATAAAATTCCTTCCAGAAGGTCTCTCGGAGGAAACAGAGTAAACCACACCCTTCCCATTATGGAAGGAGAGCAGGCTGCATCATCCTGCAGGAATGAAGGGCCTTTGGCTCCAAAAAGCTTCCAGGTTGGTTCCCCACCCCTGCCCCTCCGCTGACTTGTAGACCTGCTAAACCATCATCCTCTCTAGGAAGCAAGAGATAGTAATAAACAGGTTAAGGGAATCATTAAGGCAAACCTCGCTCATTGATGACGTTTTCCTCCACATTTCTCTTATTAAATGCTTTTAAAGCTTGCCCCAAATAGGTTTACAATGCATTAGAACCCCTGCTGAAACGATCAGCCTAATATAATACGGAAGAAGATGAAGGGCCATGAAAAACTGCAGTGAGCTTTTTGGCTTAGACATAGAACTAATGTCATCTTTGCGGTTCAAACTGCCATTATAAACTCTTCTTGTGGTGTGTAGCTCTTACCACAGTCAATACAGCCAGCAGACGAGATGCACACTATTAAGCACCATTACAAATGAAAGGGGGTTTTCCTTCCCAGGGAAACATACCTTCTCATAGTGTTGTAATCATATGCAGACTTTCACTGTCTAGGATGCACTGTTTTGTCCGGACCTTCACGGTGAACATTTCTATTAGCATCAGTTAATCCTTGACCTTCTTCCTGTGCGGCTCTTTGGGTCTCCTCCGGAAGGGGAATTGATGCGACCGAGTTTAGCCACATTAGCTAGTACATCATGGAAAAGGATTCCAAATAGGTTTTGTCATGTGTGCTGCCAGTGGGGGTTGCAGATCAGATGATTGTTCATTCCCAGCTTTTTTGCACCCTGAATGTGATCAGGGAGCAGCAAAAAAGTTGGTGAAAGAAAAAAAAAAGATTGTTGAAAGCACAGCAGTGATAGAGTCTTGAAGGCCTACGTGGGGAATTAGACTGGGTTACAGGAGCAGCAAAGGCTGAATAGAAGCAATGAACCTTAAAACAGCTTTAAAAGGAAAGAGCTGAAAAGAATGAAGACTTCACCAGGACACACACAGGCCTAAAAGCAGACACAGAGGAATCCCAGCAGTGCTAACTAAAAGTATGAACTCCTGGCAGGAGAGGAAGTCAGGCTGGATGCAGACATTTGGGGAGGGATCCATTTTTGTAGGCAGTCAGCAGACAATGCAACATTCTGCTGCACATACAGGTGCTCCTCAGCTTGTGGTGGGTGATGTCTCCCTAAACCCAGTGTAAGCTGAACATGCATTTAATAACCTAGCCTACCGAACAGTACAGCCTACCTGCCTTAAATGTGCTCAAAACACTTTTACATCAACCTACAGCTGGGCTATTATGTAAGGTTCATCTCAAGAGTAACTGCCTTCTTCTTCTCAGCAGAAGCAGGAGACATAGATGGGCATTTTGTAGACATGATGGGATGTCAAAACACAACCCACAATATCCAAAAGCACTGGCAACACAGCACACAAGGCAGTATCGGTTGTTTCCTCTTGTGATCACATGGCTGACTGGAAGCGGCCCTCACCGCCCCGGCCCAGCCTCACAAGGGAGCACCCTACTGCGTTTCGCTAGCCCGGGGGAAGATCAAAATTCAAAATCTGAAGTATGGTCAGTACAATGCCCATCACTTTCATGCTATTGTGAAAATTAAAATTGTTAGTCAAACCATCCTAAACTGGAGACCATCTGTATTTCAGCTAATGAGGCATGAGATTGGATCAATAGGTTAATAAGAATGTAACATTATCCTGTTTTGTAAAAAAATACTAAAAATTAAAAACCTCTGAAGGAAACAGCTCAGGTTTCTGAACCATTTTCCATCACGTGTCCCTCTTTGTTTCTCTCGGTGCCCCTTCAAGGACACCAACTGTTTCCTCCCCCTACCTTCTTGAGTGGGAAAGATGCTCTTTCCGTTGGAATTCTTTTGGTCATAAAAAGTCAAAATCTGACCCTAATTGTTTTATGGAAGATGGAAATTTATTGGCACCCAAGACTAATATTCAGATAGGACTGGATCCAGGTGCTCAAAAAATGTCACCAGTTATTAAACCCAATTTTTTTTGTAACTGTTGATTTTGTTTTTCTATATAGGCTTTATTCTACTAACTTTTCCTTAATAGGAAAAAAATGTCCACCCCCAAGCTCCAGGCTTATATTTTATCCACCTAGCTACCCCAGGAGAAAAAAAAAAACGAGATACTAAATTTTTGCAGCCCTTTTAGTAAAATCCCTCCCAGGTGAATAATCACTCTATCACTGATAAAGTCACTTGTCTGTTCGTGGACCAGTGGCTAGGCCCAGAATGCGAGGCGGGTGGGACATGCAGACCTTTGGCCGTCTGTCCTAGGAAAATGTGGTGCGCCTCTCGCAGGGGAGGGAGGGCTGGGTCCTGATCAGGCTTGGGCGACCGAGGTCGACTCTACGTGCTCAGCGGCCGGCAACTTCTCTCCACCATGGAATTGCATTCCGCTAGCGCCTGACTAAAGTGGTATTTTAAAAGCTGCAAGGCCTCTTGGGGACCACTTGTTTGCTATAGGTGCTAGACTTGCTCCCCTGAATTCATTTATTAAACAAGCAAACGTTGAGTTTGTGCAATGGAGAGTGTGTGGGGTGGAGTGGAAGTTAAAATAGCTGCTTTGGGAAGGGGAGGAGGTTAATGGAAGACACGTGGCTAATTTACAAGTCAAATTACGAGTTGTAATAAGATTGGAAACCACAAATTTAGTCTAGTTATTTCAACTCAAGGTAGTTTGTGATTTTCCTCCAGCTCTGAGTGAAGTAGAAGGATGTTAGAGTTGGGTCACGCTGGCAGTCTTATGCTGGCCACCGTGCAGTGCGGAGGAGACAGGGTAATGGAGGGAGAAGGCCGGAAGGTGAGGACAGTTACAGTGAAGAGAGCAGGGAGGCACTCGCTGAAGGGGCAGGGTAGTCTCTCTCCCACATCACACACATCGAGCACCAGCGTCTCCAGTACACCCCAGATACCCTCGCAAGGGCTTGACACATTCCTTGAACACCATCTGCCTTCATACAGTGAGTGACAGATCATCACTCAGCTGCCAGGATTTTTAAAAAATACGAAAGCATCTTCTGAGATGAGGCTTAGTGGACAATGCTGGATAAAAAAGCCCCAGTTTATTTGCTACAGTACATGATTTCAGTGACCCTTACAAGGGTTTCTGTTGCAAGGGTGGGCGGAGGTGGTGGGAGAAGGGGTGACTGGGAGGGAAGGGGAGGGGTCCCAGCTGCAGTCTCGCCACAGTCCGAGTGTCACCCAGGACGGCGTGGATGGCCCTGGGCCTGGCGCCCGGGCTCAGGGTGAGCGATGCGGGTTTATGGTTGTAGGGGTGGCTCAGTGCTGGGTAGGCTGAGTGACATGTCACAAGAGGGGCTGCCAAAGGACTACTGAGATGGTACAGGATGACCATCTTCTGGCTGCATGTGTCAAAGACAACTTCATAGAGAAGGTGGGATTGGAGAGAACAGAGAAGGAAACGGAAGATTATGACAGGCACACAAGTGGTTTTGGAAGTAAAACCTGCCCTAACGGAGCGTTTCATTGTTTTCTGAAGGATCATGAAGACAAAGGTTGCAGCATTTCTATTATCTCAAGATCCCGTGACACTATTTCCATTAAATTTAAGTTTATTCTTACCTTTTTACTCTGATTAATTGTTTAGAAATTTCTGTCTGTGAAAGATGCTCTCCCATGTGAACACCTGTTGGGTCAGGCCCTGGGTGAGACCTGGAGCCACGGGGAGGGCAGGGGGACCCTGCCTCCCCCTGTACCCACTGCTGTTGGAGGCCAACGCACATATAAACCGCAGCACAATTGAAGATGCGCAAAAGGTCTCAGGGAAGTCAGGCACTTGCAGGAGTGGTAATAATGGAGTGTTAAAGAAAACAGAACAATAATAACCATAAAAACATATATTTATGTGGCACTCTGTGCCAACCACTGTTATAAGTGCTTTACAGTTTTAAGCTCCCATTTAATCTTTGAGGCAACCCTGTGAGGTAGGTTCTATTGTTATCCCCAATTTCCAGATGAGGAAACAAAATCACAGAAAGTGTGGGTAACTCGACCAAGTCCGTATAGCTAGTAAGCATGGTGCCTGGGCTCAAGGCAGCCTGGCTTCAGACTCCACACGTATAACCGCTGCCTCACACAGGGTACAATGCTGTTCCCCAGGAGATACATATGGGTAGGCATGAGAGAGTATGGAAGGTTCTTGAAGCCACTGGCAGTTCAGTATTTTCAGCTATGAATGTACACAGTTGAAGGTAAAAAGGTAATTAGGGCCAAGGATTATTACACAAGGGAGTTTAGATATCAGTCTATTGACTGTGAAGAAAATAGAGCCAGAGAGTGCACTGTATCAGGTTTGCCTGCTAAAAAACAAAATAAATACATAACAAATAAAATTAATTAAAAAACCCGACTTCTGGCCTAATTCCTATGGAGGAATTGTGAAGAAGGCAAACTAAGGAGAAAGAGAACTCGATAGGGTGTCTGACAGAAATGAGGAAAGTGATGAAGACAACCAGGGCGCTCGCTGGGGGCAGGTGGCTCCCGGACGGTCTGGAAACATCCCTGCCATCTGTGCCCTCAGGCCTGTTCTCCGCCTGCCTGTCCTTATTCTCCGCTCCTGCCTTCAAGAATTACATTTCTCAGGCTGCCTTCCTTCCTTCTGGCTCCAGGTTGCCACGGACAGTGAGAGACAGTGGTTGGGGGAAGGGGGGCTTTCAGGGTATTTCCTTTCTCCTAACAGGCAGCATCCCCTCTGTGGCTGCAGCCGTCCCTCCATTAGTAACCCAGCTCCTGGGGGCAGCCTCACCGTGTTCTGGTGCTGCTCTGGGGCCTCCGCCTCTGGGCTCTTGCAGCTCTGTCTTCTCTCCTCGTCCCTTAATCCCCAAGGGTGGTAACAGCTTGCTGCTGCTGCTAATTTCTGAGTCACTTCACCAACCCTGTCCGGCTTCTTTCCATCACCTCTAACCCATGTCTTGGATTAAATTCTCCAGTGGAAATACCTGGAGTGATTTCTGCAGTCCTGGCTGGTCCGCGCTTGATGCAGGCATCAAAAAGGCCTACCACATCACCGCGAGGCCTCTCTGGGCTTCATATACAAATGAAGTAACAGTATTTGTTTGAAAGGCGAAGGACGGCAAGAATGATGTCCTAAAGAAGGCCAGCCCTGCTGGCACAGCTCCTAGGTTGAGGAACATGTTTATAATAGAATGATTATTTTTTCCAGTTTTAATGAGATATAATTGACATACAGCCTTGCACTAGTTTTAGATGCACAACATCATGATCTGATCTATGTACATATTATGAAATGATTATCACAATAAGTTTAGTAACCATCTATCCTCTGTAGTTACAGAACATTTTTTTTTTGTATGATAAGGATTATTATCTAAAAGAATCCTCCTAAGTTATGCTCTTTTTGGACGCAATTTAGGTAACCTGACATCAGACTTTGTATATCTTTAAAATAAGCGTAAAAATGTTGAAATGACGTAAAGAACTGAAATGCAACTGCAGCCAGGACGATGGACTCTGTTTGAACTCTTAGCATTTTCTTAGCTTTTTCTTTTTTTACAATATCTGAAGTTTTGCTTCCATGTTTGTCATTTGTGTTTTAGTCTGAATATCCCCAGATAGGATACTTATGTGCATTTCAAGAGAACTGTGAAAAGGCCCATATCAATGTTACTGTAGTGGACAATTGTTCTAGAGATCTCAGGAACACGCTATTTGATACAGTACAATTGGTAATTCCCAGAATGTGAACTCTTCAAAGGGTTTATACTTTCTGGTTTGTCAAAACTTATAATCATAATGCCTAATGTAGTATAACAACATATAATTATTGTATTATCATAATGCTTAATATATTGTAATACATTAAATTGTTAAATACAGCAGATGAAAATGATTATAGAGACTGAGACTTTTGTTACAATTTGGCATCATCCTCTCTCAACCCTGCTTTATATCTTTCATTTTAAACAACATTTGTGATTATTTAACATATGAATAAGTTTATATAGCATGTCATTTTTATTAACAAGAAGGAAAACCACGTACGATGTTCTTCCAAGTTGTAAATTTCTTATAAATAGCATCTTACTATCATACAGGAGCCTGGAAATTAAAAATTTTTCAACTTAAATTCAACTTAGATGTGCACACAAAGAATATGGCTTAGAACAAGAATCTAGGAGAGTCACCACTTTTTCATGTGGCTAGAGTTACAGTAGTAAAACAGCCAATTGAAATTCTAGCTCGAGGGAAAGACATTAAGGTTAACACATGTCTTGGGGTGGGGGGAGGTTGGTGTTCTTGAGGCAAAGGAATGTTTCCTTGAAAATATCACATAGTATTTTTAAAAGAACCTTGGTGTTAGTACTTCTTACCTGGTGCTCTGTAGAACATAGGCTCATTGTCATTAATATTTCTCTCCTGATTTTTTCAATAGATTTTATTCATTTATTTTTAGAGAAAGGAAGACAGGGTTAAAGAGAGGGAGAGGAACACGAATGTGTGGTTGCCTGCTGTGCATCCTCCACTGGGGGCCTGGCTTGCAACCCAGGCATGTGCCCCAGGCTGGGAATTGAACCAGCGAACCTGTGGTTTGCAGGCTGGTACTCAATCCACTGAGCTACACTAGCCAGGGCTGATTTTGTTTTTGAATGTCATTTTCTTTTATGTTCCTAGTTCTGCTTTCTTCAGAAATGTTGCATCAATATGCTTATTTAGGTCAGACAGATCTGCCCCTCTTAAGGAAGCTCCCTGGAGAGGATGGAGCCAGTCCAGTGGACAAAACAAGGTGTTCAAGGCAAGAACTTCCATAGTTTTCTTCTCTTCACATGATTTTACTTCTCTTGTTTATAGCTCCTTTTGCCAATGAAACTTTATAAAGTTACTCATTGTATTTTTTATACAGTTCCCATGTGTGAACTTTCCTACCTCCCACAGATTTTATTTTTGTGAATTTCATTGGAATTTCACCACTATTTTAAATTTTTGCCTTCAAAATACTATAATTTAACATAGTTGGCAGACCCCAAACTGCCAACCTTTTGAATCTCAGATCCTAAATGTTATTGGCTATATTTAGCCACAGAATCTGGAATCTGATGCTTTTTTTTTTGCTCGATCTCACTAATTCATACCATCAGGTATTCTCTATCACTCTGTACTTAAAGCAAAACCCACAAGTTTTTTTATTTTAAAATTAAGGAAAAGTGGTATTTTAACTAACTATAAAGATAACCAAAGTCCCAGCAAAACTGTGCATGCTCTTTTATCAGTATCGAACATGGTTTTGCGCGTGTCTTGTTTTGGTGTCTTAAACTGAGCATCCTGAAGTTGCAGCAAGTTCTTCCTTTGAACATTGCTCTGTGCACTCCCTCTAGTGACGCCACCGTGTATAAACATTAGTTCTGTGTGTGTGAGAGAGAATTTCCCCAGAGGCCAACAAAACATTTAATGAAGTGTGAAGCACAAACATTTCATTACAACATATTGTGTACTTTTGCCTTTAATAACTACATTCTTCATCCAAGAAGTCTCAATAGCTTTCAGAAATGAATTACAGTAGTATTATTTTTCCCAGAATATAGTTTTTCCGTGACAGAAACAGCACTTTCCTAAACTATTGTATTTATTAGCAACCTGTTGCCCTTCGACACTAGTGCTATTTTCTTCGACCCTGATCGAGTGTGTATCATTTAAACTTCCCTTAAAATTATTAAAATAGTTTTGTGTTATTGGATTCTTTTTCTTAACTGTACACAGCACCACTGGAAATGATGCACGGAAGGAAAGTGTGAAGTCGCTGAGCGTTACATTTAGTGGAGAATTACATTCCTCACTGCAGGAAGACAAGCGTTTAATGGAGAAGTTTAGGGGTAGCCGGGAGATCTTTCCCCGACCGGCACAAAGGAGGCAGATTAGCTCTGAGCTCCTGAATTTTATTACTTCCCACTTTGGTCCACTCCAGAAAAACCCTCCATCTCTGCTTTGAGTCCCTTCTTCCATAAGGCAGCCATCACTGGCTCTCCTATACTCACTAGAAAACTGGAGCAACTCGCCCTACTGACTCTGAATTCATGCCAGTCAACAGAAGTCAGTAGTTGACCAATATCCTGACTCCAGAGGGACATTTAAAAATAATCGTAAGTGTTCACAGTGTGTGCATGCCTGTGTGCAGTATCCCCAGACACCAGCTTTTCCACAAAACCCAAAATAACAACAAAAACAGATCACACAAAAACCTGTGGGATGTAAGGAGAAAGCTGGTCCTTCATACTGGGTGAATTCTTCATTTGAAGTGGCCTAGGCCTTGTGAGATGAAGTGGGTTACGTGATGTTAGATGGCTGCTCTGTTTTCATCGGAATCTTAGCTGCAGCTCATTGGTTTCTATTGGGAGTCTGTTCAATCAGAGTTGTGGGAAAATTAAAAAGTTATGAAGATGCTGTATTACAGAGTTTGAAGTGGTTTGTTTGGGTAGTGGCGTGATTGTGCAAGCAGATGTGAAGCCCGCATCCTTTCTTCCAGAACCCTTTTTAACTGCAGTGAATTACCACAGAGCTTGGAAAAAGTAGCTACCGTTCCTCTTCCTTCTCTAACAAAGAAATGTTTCACTGAGCAAACATATATTTTTATGGTTTTTTGAAATATTTGTGTTCATTAAATTGGGAACTTTTTAATCCATCATTATTTTCATTAGGTGTGACCCCAGAAACTGCTTTTGAATTCCTTAATAATCCTGGCAGTTGAGCGAGAGCGATGGCCTGTCCTGGCCTCGTTAGTGAGGCAGAGAGACTGTTGCTGGCTGATGGCCATGGGGTTGGGGACGGTGATATTCAATAGCCAATATTATAAATACATGAAGTGTTTCGCCTTGGTCAGTGATGGCCTGCATGGTTTTATCGGTGAAATGAATTATCTAAATATTTAACATTGTTGATTTTTAATTCACTTTTTAATGATCAATATTTTATGTCTAAATGATCATTAATATAAGCACCCTTTATTTTTCTTGGATTTCTTTTTCTTGGAAGGTAACCTGTTAAGAATGTTATCAAAATCTCTGTTGCTAACCTGTGAATGAAGTTAAATTGGCACTTGATAAGGTAGTCCTAGGTAAATTTTGAATAGAGGAAATAAAACTTATTTTAGTAATTTATGAATTTATGAGATATACATACCAAGGTTTAATTCTTGGTCTATAAAGTTTCTGAAAAAAACAAAGAAACAACAGCTGTCTTTTTTTTTGTTTGTTTTTGGAGACAATATGAACAAATTGCTATTTTCCCTGAAGTGTAATTTTTTATTGGTAGTAAAAGAAAGAGGAGGCAGTTTGTGGTGCAGACTCTTGTTTCTTGCCAACTTGCTTTGCTTCATAGTTTTTTTTTGTAAAATAAGTAACTTATTTTAAAGAGTGATATTTCGTGATTTATGTAAAAGAATTCTTAAAAAGAAACATCAAGATTTTACCAGTTCTCCTTTCTTAACTCTTTGTTGTCCTTATTTTGCATACTCTAATGTAATATACATTTATTCATTCGTTCGTTCATTCATTTGACACATGGTCGTTGAGCACTACCTATGGGCAGGCGGGAAATTCAAAGATGGACAGACATGAGTTATGCTGTCACTGTGCCTATTGTACATGGTAACTCTTGCAAGTTGGACCAATCTTCTCTGACCTACTTTTATCATGCCTCTGTAATATAGGGGGTGGACACCTAGAAATAATATTTTTCAGACTCCCTTGTAGATGGAACTCCACACAGGCACTCAGTTTCACCAAACTAATGCACCCATGTAAGACTTTGAAAATGGAAGTGAGCAACATGAGCTTAGGGTCATGTGTGGAGAGACTGAATGTTTTGGTGGAAACATTTGGTTTCCCCAAGCCAGCTAAAGTTTTACACTCTATGTTTTGTCCCTGGTGTTGTAGGTACCACAAACTGGCACCCACAGAGGAGAAAGTGGAAATGGGATTTCTATGCAAACGGTTCCCTCCATGTATTGTTCCTTTGGCTGCATTGTTTCCGGATGTGAAACATCCTCCCAGTATTTCTGTAAACTATGTAGTAACTGGTAATAAATCCCATTCTGTGTAAGTTAGCTGGAATGGATTGCATTGTCTGTGTCAAAGTTCCCTGACCTTTATACTATATAGTTGGCAGATATCAGGGGAACAACTTACTTTAATATCAAGTAAACAATAATAATTGCTATAGAAAGGTGAAGATAAACTGGCATGAAAGATGGAAGGAAGAGTTATTCTTTCTTGCTTGGATGTTCAGAAAGAGCTCTTGATACTTGGGAAAGTCTCTGAAAGGTAGATGAAGCAAACATTTGAAATGGGAAAAAGGGTACCCCAAGCTCAGGAAGAAGAGTAAGAGACAGGAATGGGAGCAGCTCTGGAACATAGAAGCATGATGAACAGTAATGAGACATCACAAGATATAGTGTTAGAAAGATAAATAGGAAATAATGAGACACTGAAATTTTGGTGTAGGATGGAAAAGAATCACTGATTGATTTGTTCATTTAACAAGTGTTTCTTGAGACTCTGCCTTGTGCCAGGCATTGTGCCAGACAGGACTCTACCTCATTATGATTAATTTAGTAGCAAAGTAAAGAATAACTTTTAGCGATGAGAGCATTGACGACAGGGAGCCAAGAGAATTTTGCCTTAGTCTAATGAGAGATAATGAGCCGTGACAATGGGAATAGAGTCACTTTCCATTGTCTACTTCTTCACTTGCCCATTTTAATTGCATGGCACAATTTTTGACTTCTGTATATTAGTGTAAAATTTCTGATGCATATAGTTACCCATACATAATGAGTTGTGGTTCACTTATAATTTCACATATTCATGATATATCACTTTCCGTGAAATTGCAGTTTCTCAATGAGTAAATGACTGATATTTTAGGCACATAATAGGCACCTAATAGAAATCCCTGAACCTACATAAGATTTGCAAAGATTATCAGAGAACTCCACAACTCTGTAAAATGACATGCAAGCCACACATTAGCACAGGTCATCCAGGCTTTGTGATTCAAGAAAATTGGCTCTAATCTCCATTTCACCTGCATCCTGAGAATTTCTGAGTGTCCTCGTGGGATGGCTTTGGGGCAGGTGAGGGAGGTAAGAATTCTGCAGGTCTCCTCTGGTCCCAAGCTCCTGGGTCATCTAATTATCCCAATTGTACCCTTTATTCCATGGTGAGCAGCATCTTGACTCTTTTACTGAGCAAATACCAATACCAGCCTTGGATCTGAACAGACTTTAACCAATGAGCTAGAGTCGCAGAGGGGGGTGCATATTAAGGCGGGCCAGGTCCCTTCCAGGTTATCAGGCCGTCTCGCCCTTAATTGCCTTTCTGAGCGCCCAGCCCCAGTCTCTGTCTCTCCGGCCATCCCTCCATCAGGCCGGTCTTTCCAACGTGCCGCTTTTTTTGTTTTGTTCTTCCTTTACCTCCATTCTGTTCCCCTCCCCCACCGTCATTCATTTTGTCCCTGGAACAACGTAGTCATTCATTCACTGATTGCCTCCTCTCTCCCGCGGGCCATCCTCCTGGATTAGGTTAAGACCAAACTTCCTGGCCCAAAGCCCCCATCCCTCATGGAATTTGCCTAAACAAAAGGGGAACTCCTGTGTTAATCTGATAATACGTTTGTATTCTGCTGCACGTAAGGTAATGAAGAGTACTTTTTTTAGGGAGATTTCTCTGTGAGGGAAAGACTTGTATTCTTGCCAGGAAAAAGGAAGTAAAATTGGCAGAATAAATTGGTGCCAAGTTTATGAAAAATTATGTAGACCGAATTAAATTTTCTGTTTTTAAATTGTGTTAAATTCAGTTCCCCATTGGAAATAAAAGGAGTAATATATTGTTAAAAAATTTTAAACTTATCTAAAACTAAGAAGCAGACCTAATTTACTAGTTAATTCTACCATAGCAACAGTGGAATGAGACTTTTTAAGGAGCTGTTGTGCTCAATAATATGTAAATTTATTTCAGTGCCTTTGGGAGTTTAAATCCCAAATATTTTTCTAGGAATCAACCAAAACTTTTGAAAAACTATATATATATTTAAAGTATATATACACACACACACATATATATGCATATAGGGTATATATGCATATATATTAGAGCATATATGGAGTATATATATCAAATATAAATTCTAAAATCTTTACAAAACATAGTATTTCAATATATTGGGTGGGTAAAATAAACAAAAGCCTAGTCACTTGCCCATCTGTGAGCCAGAGATATATTGGCTGCTGTGAAATCACAATTCAAGTTAACAAAGGCATCAGAAGCGTCTAAAGCAAGGGAAAACATTCAATTCGGCCAGAGAAGTCTTCACTCTGTCTGGTGAGTCCTGGGTGGCTGGTTCCCACTGGTGCTCCACGGAACCTGGAGAGAGCACCGCCCACCGCCGAAAGAGCACGTTCTCTGACTTACACATTGGCTTCCAAATTCCCTGCTTTGTTTGCCTCATGAACAAACAACCCTCAGGCATCTTTCCTACTTGGGGTTAAATTCAGTCTGCCAGTTGTTGATGGCGTGTGACCCATCTCAATTCACTTCTCTACATATATGTAACACTTTCAGCTCCGAATTCTCAGTACTTTTGATCATCTAACAGTCACTTATTTTCAGGCAGAGGATGGGAGTGACCAGGAAGGGGAATAGTCTCAATCTGCCCTGTCTTGAACTAGGAAAATGCATTTCTCCCAGATAATTTTTAAAAGAGTTTGCTGTAGGCATTTTCTGAATATAAAAATAATACATTCTCATTTTGGTAAATTATGTAAAAGAAAACAGTAATCATCATACGCAGAAATAATCATTGTTAACATTTTCCAATATTTATTCTAGTAAGTATGTATAAATGTGTGTATTCTATGTAAATGGAATCACAGTGTTTTGTAAATCTTTATTTGTGTAATATAATAAATCTTGAGATCTTTCTATGTCATTCCATATTCTCCTGGAGTATTATTTTCATTGTCTGTATAATATGCACAAATATCATAATTTATTTTAATCAATCCCACACGGTTGCCTATTTTGGATGTTTCTAATTGTTTAGTATTTTAAATCATGCTTCAGTAAATGCATGTGCTAGTGTGTGCATATAAAATTATAATAAAAAGAAAATTCCAAGAAGCACAATTTCTTCACATTAAGAAATATGGAAACGTTTTTATTGTTTTTGATAAATAGTGCTAAATTGCTTTCAAGAAGCTCTATGCTGCCTGTGGTATAGGAGAATGGCCATTTCTTAGATGGTTATTTTGATTGTCAATTTTTACCTCGAACTTATTTATTTCAATATATAATTTTCATGCCTTTTCTAGAAACTGCTTTATATTAGTATTCTCTTGCTTGCTGTAACAAATTACCACAAACTTAGTGACTTAAACCCACCGCCCCCCCCTCCAATAAATTTATCATCTTATAGTTCTTGTGGCCAGGAATCTGAAAGGGGCCTCAGTGGGCTACAATCAAGTTCTCAGCAAAGGCTCTAAGGGAGCAGCACCTGTCTCCCTTTCCCAGCTCCCGGAGGGTGCCTGCTTCCCTGGCTAGCGTCCCCTGGCATCTTTGCAGCCAGCAGCGGTTGGTCAGGCCCTTCCGATAGCACCGCCTCTCTGGTTCTGATTCCTCTGCCTCCCACGGCCTGATTTACACACCCTTGTGATTACATCGGCCCACCTGGAGAAACAGAGAACAACCTCTCCATTTCAGGGTCAGCTCGTTAACAGCCTCAGATCCATCTGCCACCTTAATTTCTCCTTTCCATGTAATGTAGTATGTTCACAGAGTCTGGGGATAGGCCCTGGACTTGGGCGGATGTTATTCTGCCTTTCACATTTTTCATTTCTTACAGGGGGAAATACAACATAGGAATTTTTCACGACTTGATACATACCATCTGAATTCTGTACTCACATTACCTATGTGCGGAGATGTACTTATTGTACTTTTATATGCCTGGCTCTGAAAAAACCCTTATACCTCCTCCTGTGTAATTTCTCCACTAAAAATGGGACCCTGAGACCAGCCCAGATAGTTTGGCTTGGGAAGCTGTGTATTTCAATAAGCAGCAGTGATACATGAGCTTTAGAAAGGAAACCTTGAGAAATCATCCTTTCGAAAAGAAATTGCTACCTTGACATATTCCTCACTCCAGCATTAAAAAAAAAAAAAAAAAAAAAATAACGTGCTGGTTGTCCTTCATGGCTTTTCTTTCTGTCATTGACGCCCTGCAGCTTTCAGAGCGCCCTCATTACTTTTGGCATTGCTTTTTGGCAAGGCACAAATAGGTTGCAGACAAACCAGAAGACTGAATTTTGCAGTAGCCCTTCTAATGGATAGTTATTCAAATCGAAGCTCTGGCAGGCACATCGCTTCTTTTGTGACTGTAAGTGATCTAAAAACAGTTGTGTGACTTTCCTTGCGTATGTATGTCCTCGAGTTCAGCGCCACTGTGCTCTGCTGAAACGGACTGAGAGCAGAGCAGGGTGCCAACAAGAACCAGCCCAAACTGAGTGTGAGGAGCCACCCTGTGAAAAAGGTTTCCAGTAAAGTGATGGGAAATGCTTCTTCCTTAGAATGCACTTGAAAGGAAAGGCAGAAGATGGGGAAGGCCAAGCACCATGAACTGGCTCCGACAGGAAGCACTCCAAAGTGAGAGGGAAGAGCCCAGACACAGTTTTAGCATCTCCGGTTTTCAGAACACAGTTGGATATAATGTCAACATCAATGAACAGACAGAGTAAAGCTAACTGGTGTGAAAAAAAGATCCACCCCACTCCTTGCGGAAGCTTCTAAATACCAGTTGTCTAAACCTATTGGTAAGCACAGATGCATTATTAATGAAGCCAGCAGCCTGCCTGGTGCTCCTCAGATGGTTCAGGCATTTAGTAGGAAATATTTCTGTGAAGTTCTGCACGAAATAATGACAGTGTCTGTCTTAAATCGAAACAAATGGCTGTTGCAGGCTCTGGGGAGGCTGGGAGGAAGCAGCTGCTCACCAGAGAAAGGCAGAGGGGCACCACCTGCTGAAGACAGACGGGCAGGCAGTGGCCCCCTGAATATCGACTCCTTAATAATTCAGGACAACAGGAACCCCTGGCTCTTGAAACATGGCACTGCCCTTCATCACAGGCTTTTCTTTACCCTAATGAGCTACTTGAAGAATGAGATGCTAACATGTCTTCCAGCAATTCTCCAAAGACCGGGACTCCAACCGCCACCATGAGGAGTGCTTCTCCGCCACTGAAGGGTTCGGTTTCTGGTTTGAACTCTCCTCCCTGCTCTTTTCACTCCTTCTCCCGCTCTCTTTCCCCCTCTTTTGCCCTTTCTTCCACTGTTCCATTTTTTCCATTCTTCCATTCACATCATAAGAATGACAGGTTACTTCGGATATAGTAAAAGAACAAAACAAAATCCATGAGTGACCTGATTCGGTTCCTATGAGGAATGCTTGACCAAGACCGTGCGCACAGTGGGGCTTTTCCCTTGGAGACTTCTGTCCCCACGCTTGCAGATGCGCCATGCTCTCCCGCCATGCTACGCAGAAGGAGAGAAGCTCTTAGATGCAGTGGAACAACTCCAGCCGACTGGACCACCCTTAGGTTGTCCCATATGAAGCCTCCGCCCATGACTCATGCAGACCATAACTGCAACAGGGGATTTGAGGTTTAATTGGTTACACAAAATAAAAATGTTGGCCAGGCGTTGTTTTTATTTACTAGTTAATAACAATTTTCTTGGTTTTTCCCCCTATTTGTTTAACAAGGATTTCTTGAACTCCACAACACGTTTGGCATGAGACTGGGTTCTAGGGAATACGGCAGCGGTCAAGGCTGACCCCCGCTCTCATGGGATTCACACTTTCTTTGGGGATACACAGATGATAAGCTAGTAAACAAATATATCATGGCATCGGTTGCAGATTGCGTTCAGTGCTTCATAGAGGAGAATGGCGGACAGCGTTAGAAGGAGGCTCCAACAGACTCGAGTTGTGAGGATGGTCTTGCTGAAGAGGTAGTATTTTAGCTGAGACCTCAAAAGTGAAAAGGAGACAACTGAGAACGAAGTAGGATGTGCTACGATCGGAGCGTAGTGAGTGAGTGGGAGAGGGTATGCGGTAAGTTGGGAAATGTTTATCTTCAGGTACATAAGTCATTTCAGCATTACAGCATGTGGCTTTCCCAATATCCATTCTTCCCTTATTCCTTACTAACAAAGTCACAATTTTATTCCGAACAGTAAGCTGCCTTGATTAAAGACTATTTCCTGGCTTCTTTTACAGGTAGGGATGGTTAATGAGATAAAAGTAGAAGACTTTAAGACACTCACTAGGATTTCTGGGAAATCTCTAAGGGAATTGACTCAGCCAGGCAACAGGACCTTTCCTTGCCTTTCCTTGCTTTCCACCTTTGTTGCCTGGAGTGTGGTTGTTGGGCTGGAGCTACAGCAGCCTTGTTGAGCCATGTGCCAGTCTTGGCAATGAAGCTGTGACTAAGAATGTAGAGAAAAAGCTCAGAGAAGCAGAGCCCCTGTTGGGTGCCTCCATATTAGTCTGAGTGCCTAGCTCCCAACTTTTCACACATGGGAGAAAAATAAACTTCCATCTTACTCCAGCTTGTTCAGTTTGGGTTTTCTGTTTTATTCAGCTGCACATAATTCTTTCAGAAACAATACACCTGTTGTTATTTTGGATTCAAATATTAGTTATTGAAAGAGAACAAATATGTTATAGTTTACAAGGAAAGGAGACATTGCTAAGATTTAAAAAATAGGGGTATTTCTGAGGAGGATTTTTCCTTCACTAAAAATGTTCTTTGAAAAATGATTTTAAAGATGATTCATATGTACACACTTTCATGCTTCTTAACATTTAAAATGAGACAACTCAAAAGATCTTACAAGTAGAGAAATGAAAACCTCAGAATGTCCAAAAAGCCAAGAGGGACTTTGTACATTCTAAATTCCCTCTCTTTTGAATTTTTTGTATCATTACTTGTTATACCTATTCCTTTGAGCAGATATTAAAGTAGGTCATCTAATCACACTTTTTTTCCCTAAATAATTATAAAATTAGTTGTATAAAAATTTCTTTTGGAAAACCAATGGATTTTCTCAGCTATGGGTCTTCCTTCTCTTGAGATTAAGCACCATGTTACCTCATGGGGCTCCTGAATTCATGTTGTCGTATCTTAGACATTAACATGTTCACATTCCTATAGCATCTGCATTAGCAGTGTTGTTGGTAAATGTTGGTTCTGCATTTTCACTTGGAAAAAAGTAAGAGTGTGAAGGAGGAAATATAATTGTTCTCCTTAAGTTGCCATTATTTTCCAAGTAGGCATCTAAATTATTTTACAATGAAATTGCTTAATGGTTTTTTAAATTCAGGTATAATTGACATATAACATTACATTAATTTCAGATATATAACACAATGATTCAATATTTGTATATTGTGACATAATCATAAGTCTAGTTAACATGCATGACCTTGTATACTTACAATTACATTGTGTGTAATGAAAACTTAACATTTACTCTCTTAGCAACTTTCAAAAATATTTTAAAAACTTTCTTATTGTTAAAGTCTAATAAATAGCAATGATTCTAGAGATTTTTATGAAAATTTTGATATAGGAAACTATTGGCTTACTTACCCATTTTGTTTAATAAGTGGAAATATCCTATGTCTATTAAATTATACAATTTATTTGCGAAAAGGAAGAGAAGAGAAGACACCAATTAAATGTTGTTTTTTTCCAGCCAAGACTTTCACTAGATTTGTTACAAAAAGCAAAGATGGATTTGTTGCAATGCTTAGTTTTGCACTTGATTTGGTGAGATGATGATCTGATAAATCCCAAAAGAAGTAGAAAAGAAGCCATATTGTTTGAATGCCATGGAGTCGCTTATAACATTCAGTGATTATTAGTTAAAACCTATTTTAAATAGTCTATATATTACCACCTTACACACTGATATTTAAATATCTGAGAAGCCATATATATATGTTCTTGATTTCAAATTTCACAAGGAAAGTTTTCAGAATCCATGGAAATGAGGTCTGTAGTATTTTTTTTGACTCTGCTGTCCCAACAGATAGAAAGAAGAATTCCTTTTGAAAGATGTATTTTTAAATGTCTTTCAGAGAAGTTTGGATTTGGGCTCCTTGTGGTGCCCAGGAAATGAAATGAACCATAAATGAGACACATCAAAAGTAACTTACGAAGAACTTTTTTAATATTAAAGTGATGAATCAGAGCTCAAATTAACAAGTGAAGGAGTCCTCCTATAATGAAAATCTTTTTCCAACATAACACTTCATTATAAAGGGAGTTTTTCTATAATAGAAGCAAGTGTAATTACATTTTTATATATAATTAGGACATTATTATCATTTCACCATATCAAAGTTCATTATAAGACATCTTCGATACATTTTTCATAGAGTAAAAATAAAAAGAGAACAGGAGTCCTTCAATTAGACTCATATAAGGACATCCACAGAGACTGAGAGAAGCTGATCAAACAGCTTATTTAGCCCAAAAGGGACCAGGTAGAACCCACGTTGCTTTTATGACACAGAAGTTGCATTTTTTTTTTGTATCCTGTATAATTTCTAATTATAGTTTTCACCCCTTTCCTATTCAACCATGAGAAATTAAACTCACAGCGTCCTCAGCTGGAACCCAGCTTTCCCCAGCGTCTCCAGCTTCGGTAGCGAAGTCCGTGACATTTCCTCGGGTTAGTGCAACACTCGTTGGGCAGAACCCAAACCCCTGTCTGACAGGAAGGAACCTACAAACTGCTCTCTTTCACCAGTTATATAAAACAAAACAAAACAAAACAAAAAACAAAACTAAGGCTCCTGCCTTCATCACCTTGTAACATCTTTGGAAGATAATTAGTTTCTAAAACCTAAAAAAACTTACATTTTAAAACAATTATATAATAGAAATGCCTGGTTGAACATGAAAAATGTGTCAGGTAGCGGAATTTGTAAATGTGTGTACTAATACATTTTGACTTGTAGAAATTAGTCTATTAATGTATTCAAAGTTAATGAAAACAAAATGACCTCTATGCATTATTTTGCAGCGAATGTTGCTTTTTGTGCAGATGCAATGATAACGGTAACATGGGTTTGGGAATTGCCTTATTACTCCAACCTCAGAATTTCTTCTTTTGGGGTTATTTAAGACCCCTCACTGAGCAAAGCCCCCTGAATTTATCATGTATGTTCGGCTTGGTTTTATGATTTTCAGCCTTTGCTCTGTAAGCAGAATGTATGGGAGGTGCCAGGAAAAGGTTTCTTCCTGACCCTTGTAATGAGAACACCAGCAGGTGAGCACGGAGAGTTCAGAGACCATCCACCCTGTACAGACAGGGAAACTGAGGCGCGCAGGCCGCTGTCTCTGAGCCTAGGACAGGAGTCCTTGACCTCATGGCCAGGGGACTTTTTACTTCACGCCATTCTGATGGCATTTGCTATGTTTCTCTACACTTATCACAGTTCTGAAAAAGATTTTTTTAATTAAAATATTATCTCTACTGCACTAAGTAACTTATCTTTAGTTTAAAGATTTGTGTATGTATGTTTTTAAGATAGACCATCTCAAACTGCCAACCCTTTTTTCAAGGTAGCAGTTTGGTGTGAATTAATATATGTAAATAAATAAAATCCATGTAGGTTATCTCCAAAACTAATGATTCAGAAGATATTTCAGGACTTTATGGTTTATAATTTTAATTACCTATTATTGTTGTTATTATTAAGCTATTGCAAAAATACAAGAATTGATTGGATTTTCTGATTAATATAATTTTAAAAAAATAGAAAGTTTACATATGACAATTTCACCTGGGTTCTATAGATCTTTTTATTCTTTGTGTTTTTACTCTTCTGGGTGCATATTATTTTTTATAATATGCCCATACATTGCATATAAAATGCTAAAAGACTCTAAAGAGCCAGGTCATGTATAGCAGAGCTTGATTCGAAATAATCCTTTTATCGCTTAAATCAAACTACCCTGATTCTCAAGATAAGCAGAAACTCAGATATCAAAATTGTAGTTAACTTGTTTGACCGTTCATGTGCACAGCTGTAAGTATAGTTGTTGGGACAAAGCGAATCCTCTTAAAAACTGACTTGTCTCCCCAGTTTCTTAAACTAAATTTAGTCATCAGACACTTTGTACTGCACTCACGCCCCTGCCCGCAGCCCGCAGTGTTTGCGAAGGCAGCTTCACTGGCGTAGGGATCGAATCTTCATCCAAAACGGCAGCCAGCGTTTCTGAACCCAGGCAGGCCGTCTGCTTATGCCTTTCAAATGTTTGTAAGATTTCATTGTAAACATTAGGATTTTCTATAAGAAATTATCTCTTATAACCAGACAATTTCTTCTTTGTCATACTAAAATACTAAGCATTCAGATGATAACAATTTAAGCGGTCTGTCTCTGCTGGTGATTCCTGAAGTAAGGGGGAAATCTGTTAAAACACCTTCTCACTCCTTGCCTTCTAAAGTTAAAGTCCCTGGGTAAGTGTGTGTCCCATTTCTCTCCAATTAACCTAATGTCACCTTCCAGGTATATTATTTAAATATTGCAAGTTAAAAGTCTAAAACTATCTCCATTTTTTTTTAGCCAAAACAAAATTTATAGTCTGTTGGGAACAATTAACACAAGGGTTATGAAATCAGTTCTTAGATTAAACTTATTAAACCTTTATCTACGATCAAACAATGTAACCGCTTTCCTATCCCACAATAAACGCGGGCTTGGACAGAAAATGAACAGATTGATATTGTGGACAGCACGTCGTGCCGCTGCGTTTCGTGCCCGGCAGTCCAAGTTTTGAGGCCATTTCAAATGAAATCAGCACCTCTGCACGAACTTGTGTGTATTTGGTTGTCATTGGCTTTGCATGCTCAGATTTATTGAGATTTACATGATGTTTATACATTTCTATGCATTTGTGTATGTTTCCTCCACTTGTCTGTCGACTCTGAGGGAAGGAAATCTATTTGCCATTTTACTTATACCTTTCCATAGTACCAGAGCTCTGCCCACCACAGGTCTTCAGAAAGTCTCAGAGATTTACTTTTTAACAGTCGATCACTATGACATTATGGTTTCTTGCTTGCTTTTTTTTATTTTAGTTCTATGGTACTGCTAACTCCCAAATGAGCTGAAAAACGTCTTCTTTTTCAGCGCATATGATTTCCTGGTGGGTGAAACCGGGACTGAGGGAGTTTAATGTATCATAATATCCCCACCACACTTGTGATAAATACATTCTAAGATTTCAGATGTCTTCCTAAGGAAATGTCAAGTATATGCTTCTTGTTTACAGCAGAGGCATCTTTTCACAAATCAAAGGAAGTCTAGACTTTTCCACTTTGCTTTCGGAACACAGGGCTGGGTGAAGCACCCCTTTGAGTCTATCAAAAGACTGATCACACTTTGGGAGTCTGAAGTTATATGGATTCATATTTGTTTATTTTGGCCAATTATTTTGCTATGCTCACAAAAGGGGAAGGATGATGATGTAGAACACGACTCCCAGGCTGCATGAACTATTACTATCCCTCCTGGCCATCACTCCCCTACTACCTGTAGAGTCCTGTATCCTTTTTTTAAGAAAAGAAAATTTTCTTCTGTGAAAAGCATAGCATTAAAACAAAATGCCGCAGAAGGAAGCTGCGTTTGGCATTGAGCAATATGCTGAAAGTGCTTGCAGTTTAGAAAGGCATTTTTGCTTCTTCAGAAGGAAAAGTTCTTGATCTCATTGTGTTTATAGTAAAAAGCTCTAGACCTGTTTTTACAGCCTTGACTCCAAATTGAACTGATTTATTATACTTAGAAATGGTGGCTCTGCTCTTTTTCACCTTTAGCTCCTCCAGGTTAATATTGATATTTTTTTCACAAAGAATGTGTGTATTGTGTTATAGTTGCATTTTATTTTAAGTGGTGGCTACAATTGGGACATCATTCAATGCAAAATTAAAAGGGTGCTTTGCATCACTTAAGTGACCAATTCTCAATTCAATATGCTATTTTCTTGTGCAAAAAAATAGAAATTTTATGAATAATAAATTTAGGTATTTAAATCTATTCCCTTTTTAATATATTTGGCCCTAGGTGAAGGGCAATTTAGAAAAGCCTGACATGACTTTAAGATTTTACTTGTGGTTTTATATTTGTTAAGATAGAGTAAATCCTGTCATAATTCTCCAAGAGAACCTCTAGCTTCATATTTTCACATCAGAAAATTAGGCAGACAATGGTGAACTATCACACCTAGGAGTAGACCTCTTTTTTTTTTTTTTTTTTTTTTTTGACTATACAACCAAAGGAATATACTTAAAATGTTTTTGTATTCCATAAGACCTGCTCTTAAAAAGCTCTCTTCCCAACTCTCTACCCCAGGCTGTGTGTATGTTGCGGTTGCCCAGCCGTCAGCTTGCCCACGCCTGCCCGCAGGCTTCTATTCAGAGAGGTGCTTAAGTCCGACCACAATGATGATTGCTGCTCTCATGGAGCTCCCACCCTGGCAGCAAAGCTCACGAGAAGAGCAGAGACAGGAGGTAAATGCTTTCTTTATTTCACACTCTGCGTGTGTTGCTTTCCCTGCTCCTTCTGCCAGGAGGGTGGCTTTGCCCAGGAGGCTTGCCTGGGGGTTGCAACTCTGCAGCAGCAGTGATTCTGGTGGGCAGAGCCCTTCTGCATGAGAGGATGCAGCCCGGGTCCCAGGCTGTGGTGTTGCATCTCCAGGGCAGCCTGGACAGCTGTCATGGTCAGCTCATCTCCTGTCTTGTCTGACCTCTTCTAGCCTCATTTCATCCATAAGTAATGTCTGAAGTTTCACTGAGTGGACAATGCTCCCGCTCCAATAATGTAATTATTAGGGTCCGGCAGTCGACCAGTTGGCCAGATGAGCCTGGAGAACAGTCTCTCCCAGATGTCCTTGGCGCCTGACAGATGGCTGTGTCTGTCGTCTTTAAAGACACTGTGTGTCCCTGATTCCTTTTAGGTCCCTTTAAAGCTGTACCGGCCAAGCTGAATGTTAGAGAGAAGGTCCGAACAGCATGACTGATATAAAACTTAAAAATTACTGAGAGGAAATAAGGGCGAGATATTTTAAAAGGACACAGTGCAGACTGGGGGTGGGTAAGTATGGGATATTGTCCTCAAACTGGTCTCATCAACATGCATTTCCATTCGCCTAGTTCCTTTACCTTAATCCAGGATCCCATTCTCCCAGCCAGCACTTTGGTGTGATTAAGAAAAAGTCCCCTCAAATTGGACACAGCTTCTAGATTTCAGTTGCCACTTGTCCCTCAGCAGGGTGTCCTTGTGCAGGGCACAGCCTGCTCAACTGTGCCATCAGCTACGTCTACCTAGTACTTCTTTAGTAACACTGGCAGAAGGCAATGGATCTCTTCTCTCGTAGCATCGGGCACTCACCACCTCCACAAAGCACAAGGCCTGGTCAGTCACTCCCTGAAGCACACCTGCCAGGTAACCACAGAGACAAGCCAGGTGTGTCACTTGGGAAGCCAGGATATCAGCATCATAGGCCAGGACCTAAAGAACATACCCTTAGTCTTATTTCTACAGAGGGATGGGCACTCATTTCCAAATAGCACAAGAGGGTAGCTTCTTTTTTAATTATGCACAATAAACTGGTCACTTCCTCTCTCTCTCTCTCTCAAAAAAAAAAGTGATTTTTGCAATCTAGCAACTATTTTAAACAAATAACAATGCTTTTTTTTTTTTTTTTTTTTTAAACAATCTGTGGGGGCGTTTTTAGACTCCAGTTTTGCCATTCATTTTGATTGACTCATTCAGGAGAGCGTTACAAAGTGCGAGTTATCTTCAACGCTCTGTTTGGGCAGGTGAGAGGGAACACGGAGGATGAGGGCATGGGCACTGTCTGCGTTCCCAAAGCTCCCTGGGTGAGAGTGAAGCATGATCTGCTTTCACGGATCTTGCTAGGTCCTAGGAACTGAGTTCCTTTCACCCAGAAAGAAGCTTGGGATGCCCAGCAAGTAACCTAGGAACTTCCCACGTCAGTTCGGAGAGTGGAGAGGTCGGGTAATGCAGGGGCCAGTGGGTGAAATTTTTGGATGAAGCTCAGTCCTGCCCAATCCAAGTCCCTCGAAGTGTCTGTTGAATCCAGCCTCATCTTGTCAACTGACTATTGTCATTTCAGCCTGGAGAACTACACTCCGCCTAAGGGTCTCCTCACACCAGTCTCTTCTAGAGGGGCCCATGGCTCTTCTTTACAGCTATGAGAGTTCTCATAGAAAGGACAGCAGGCCCTGTTACCTCTTTCCTTTGCTGGAAGCTTCCAGTTGGCTTCCTGTCTGTAGGGGAAATGCCCTCGCTTAGCATATGAGGACTGGTCGAGTCTGCTTAAACCTGCTTCTCTCGTCCCACCACCTGACATTCTGCCCCACAGCCCCCCCCCCCCCCCCCACCGCACACACAGGCTAGGCTCTGGCTGCGCTCAAGTTTCCGCCCTTCCCCAGTGCTCACCCACGACTCCAGCCCTTACCCATTCACGATGCAGACTCCCATGCGGTGTGGCCGTGTTAGTCCTGGCAGACAGTACTATTCCCTCTTAGGAGACCCCACGGACCTTTTTCATTCCTTTAAAAGGAGATAGTGTACGTTTCCTGCTTACACACGACCCCTCCCTCTGATTCCCCTGAGGGAAGGCGCTGTGCCTCCCTTGTCCTCATGTCCCAGAGGCCTGGCAACGCCTTTGGCCCTAAGCAGCATGCTAATAAATGCTTCGGGAATGACTGGATACGTGAAAGAAATCAACTGTGCCTGCTCCAAGGTCTCAAGTCACCAGGACCTCTTGTTACTCATTGTTTAACAGAGCTCAGCGATAGAGGCATTTTGCGGAGGTCTCCAGAATGAGGGTGCAACCACCTCCGGCACACACCACATTCAGGATTGGGAAGAGGAAGTTGCTGATGGCTTGAATGTGGCTACAGAAAGCAAAGTTCCACATCCAAGCAGATGACGTGTCAAGCACTGAACCTTTGCCCCTCATTCCTCGCAGCCCTCCCATGTTTAGCAGTGGGGGCGGGCCTCTCTCTGCGGAGCCGGTGGCAGGCTCTATTTTCACAATTATTATTTTCTCCTGGCCTCGAAGAAGTACAGCAATGCTGTTTGGGTGGCTGTTCCTCTGTGATGCCAAGACGCTTCAGAACAATATTCTGAAGCCTGGTCGCACCTACTACCACTGAGACAAGCCCAGAAGTTAAATTATGAAGCAAACGGAGGCTTTGAAGAAATTTTTATTTAATCTGTATTCCCCTGTTTCATCTGCATATCCATCCAGCACAATCTGCATCATTATTAGCCACATCAACTTGCTGGGGAAAAAAAAAAAAAGAGGGAGAGTAAAAAGTAAGACATCTGTGTTATAGCATTAATATATTCAAAGGTTTCTACTTTCATCTTGCAGGCATTAACAGTGTGTAAATGCGATGTAAGCGCAACGTACAACAGCACCAAGTTAGCAGAAGAAAAATGTACTTAGGAGCCTCAGAAAAAGAAGGAACGCTGGCAGGAAAAGAAACAAAGGGCTGTTTCTGTGCAGGGGACAACCAGGGTGGGAATTATGTAAAAATCAGAATTTTGCCTAGCAAGAGGATCTTTTGCCTATTGCTCTAGCTTTATTTCTAATTGCGAGCACAGTTTCTAAGGCACCGAGGCAGCCCCCAAGCAGTGCGCCGAAGGTGTGTTTGTGCTGCTTGCCCTCTGGCTTGGCTGCCAGCCTGTTCCCTTAGATCAGAGCCAGAAGGCAGACTGTTTTCGAATACCGATCACCTCACCCGGACCTAATCCTTTGAGTTCTCTTTGGCATCTATTCCTTCTGCCAGTTTCCTCCTCTGTTCCTCTCTTTCCTTCTGAAGTTGACAACAAAGACATCCTCAGGGCCCTCCTTGATGTAAGACCACTCTTGATGTTATCACAGTATGTTTTTTTTGTACCCTAAAGTTGTGCTGCTTTTATATTCAGCTAGCACAATATTTGCACACCAGAAGATAAAGAACATGTGAATATGTTATACAGAGTGATAGTTTCTTTTTAATTTGTACCCTTCTGTGTTTTTTGATGTAAACCCTTTTCTTTGCCTGTCACTCATCTACATACCTGATCAAGAACCCGAAGGCCTCCCTTTACAGACGACGCCACTTCTATACCTTAAATTGGCCTGACCTGCCACTTTTAATTTTTAAGAAATGGCTCTATGAGATACGGATGAATATGGAATTTCTGTGAAGCGCAAAACTTTTGAACGGTTCCTGTCCTCTGTGATAGTGAGTTTTAAAAGGGAAATCTCCAAAGAGCTAATTAGTAGACAAGTCGAGCTCAGCCTGAACAAAGCTGAAAAGATAGCAGATAACTAAAAGGACCTGGCCAGAGCTGACGAAAATCAAAGCCCTGGCACCGGGCTGGCGGTAACCTTGGGCTGCTAACTGACAGGGACAATAAAAAAAATGCTCTCAACCTGGCGGAGAGTGACAGCCCCACTGCTGGCCCTCAAAGAGCACAGTGTCTCCACCGCAAGGAAGCAGTAAGCTCTCAGCAGGCAAAACGCAAGGCTTTTCCACCCACTGCAACTCCAGCGAAGGTGAACGGGCTCCAACCACCACTCGTGGGGGCGGGGGACGGGAGGGGGCGGGGACGTCCAGGAGCTTTGAAAAGTTCCTTGAAAAGTTGCAGGCTCACGCCTAACTTGAGAAGAGGACATCTCTTCCGGGGCAGCAGAAAGAAATGGGGACGGAGGCAGAGCCAGGCTGTTGCTGGCAGCCCAGGCTGTTGCTGAACAGTGAAGAAAAGGGAAGGAAAAGAGCCGGTGGGAAAACACCCGGGCAGGGCAGGGCAGGGCAGGACTGAGCGAGCCCAACGACCAGCAGGAAGATGGTTGGAAATGAAAGGAATGGCCCTGGCGAGAATCGCGACGGATGCGGCGGCAGCAGGAAAGCAGGAATCGAGGGGGAAAGTAACAGAAAGCACAATTAGTAAGGAGGGGTACGGAGCAGAGAGCCGCGTTTTAAAGCTACTCGAAGAGAGAGAGAACACACAAAAAACAGTCTTTTCAAAAACCCTGTTTAGTTTACTAAGTAGAGAGAGGAAGCTCCAGTAGGCTGATGTTAGGTTTAGGCACTAATGAACCTTAGTCTAAAATCGCAAGGATGCAAAGTTCGGCTTCCATTCACTGAGTGATCCTAAAACTTCTCTATGTGTTTACAAGACTCATTATCTATTTCTGGCCCTACAATTATATTTAGGAAACAAGCCAAGCCCTAGCAAAGTGCTACAACCGCGGGGAGGGTGAAAGTGGAAAGTAAGCCCTTAAAAAGCATTCTGCTTTGAAACCCAGATGTGGTAACATACATTAGGTGGTTTATACCCTTAGTTTCAGGCAACTTCCTCTGCTTCTGTATTTATTCCTCTCTGAGATACTACAATCCAAATCCTTATTGACGTGGCACTTGAAGACAGGAGCAGCGATTGCAGAGTCCAGGGGGGGTTATCTCAAGAAAACAAGCAGCAGGGAAAGGTGAGGGCTTTAGAAGGATAAACCTGAGGGATTTCCTAAAAAGAAGGGCTTATAAATATGCTTATATTCAGGGAAAATGCATCTCACCTTTCTTGCTCAGATTCCAATGTCTCCAATCACATACCTCAAAATTTATATCATATATACATAAGCACATTATTACGGTAAATATTACATTTTCTGTTTTCTTAAGAGTGTCGTTCAAATTCTCCCTGCACTGCAATCTTAATTCCGTAAAGAACAGTTGATAAGTTGCTGAATAAAATGCTTGGCTTGACTCAGAATGAGTCTGATCTCATACAACTGTCAGAACCTGAGCAGGAGTGAAGGTAATTAAGGAAGCAACTATTCAAAGACTTGGATCATGGAAAATTTGCCACATATTAAACTTCGGGTAAATGAATGACTTTTTTTTCTTTTAAATTGGGTTTGAGATCCAACATCCATTTTAGACAAACAAATGTATATCAGAACACTGTTTTTTAATATATCTGCACATGTTTAGAGTTGGGTTATATAATTTTTAAAAGCAAGTACTTTAGAAGTTATTGTAAAGCACAATCTAGCAAATGTTTGGTTTTTGTTTCTCCTTAATTCACATCTACAGGAAAAACTAAAGTTTTCTACTTCATGTTTAATGATGATGCTACTAAATCACCCACAGTAGAATACGTTGCTAGTTATTTTCTCTAGGAATGGTAATAGATTTTTGGCAAGCCATTTGTAGGGCTAAGTCAAATATCTTCACCCAAGAACACTAGCGCACATTTGTGGTTCCTGCTCAAGATTTAGAGACTCTGGAAGGTGGGTTTTTGGGGGTTCTTTTTTTTTTTTTGGAAGCATTTTGGTTCCTTGTCGTCCATATGGAGTCCCCAAGGCCCAGAAAGGCTGGGAAACTTACGCTGATGATGAAACTGCACAGTGGCCAAGCCTGAAGCTGAGCTCAGGCCTGACTGTCTCCACCAGACTGTTCACTGTTAAGAGGCACGTGAACCATATGGGTTTAGACCTGCCTGGCTTACAGATCTGCTTTGGTATAAATCAATTACGGGTTTGAGTCTAGGTAAAAATAAACTGTCCCACGATAAAGACCTTGATGATCATCCCCAGGTAGTATATCTTATTCCTGAAATCCTCCCTCCCCCCTTTCTCTCCTGAAACTGTTATCTCTTGCCATCTTGGTCCGCCATAGACTGGGTAGCTTGGGCAAAAAACATTTATTTCTCGCAGCTCTGGAGGCTGGCAGGTCTCCGGAGCAGAGTGCCGTCATGGCCAGATTCTTAGCGAGGACCCCGCTCCTGGCTGCCTTCTTGCCATGTCCTCCCAGGTGGACAGATAGAGAGCAAGCTCTCTGGTCTCAGCTTCTAAGGGCATTGCTTCCATCATGGAGGCTCCACTCTCATGACCTCATCTAAGCCTAATACCTCCCAAAGGCTCTACCTCCAGCTACCATCACGTTGAGAATAAAGGCTTTAGCCTGAATTTGGGGGAAGACACAAACATTTGGCCCATAACTCTTGCCATCCCTTGCAGTTCTCTCCTTTACACTTTCATCAGACAGACCAGTTTGAGAAAGCAAAACAAAGTTAGTTATTGGTTTTTCCCTCCTAGCATCTGCAGTGGTGTCTGGCATACAGTGGTGTTCAATAATATTTTCTGAATAAGTAAATAAACTAATTTTCAGTTGAAAATCAGGCAGTAGCTCTCCTGATTTTTAAAGATAGCTCTCTGTATGAATCTCAGTTAGAACTCCTGAAGATGACCCTTTATAGGCTGACTGCTTCCATTCTCAACTTTGACTAGTTATACCTCCTGATTGGCCCATCTATAAATTACTGATAAAAGCTTTGCCTAAATAATTAATGCAAATGCTGAGAATTTTTTCCCTCTAAACATAGGCACTTGTTTGTATAAAGTGAATTTCTTCTTTGTGGTTCTCTGTGACAAAACGTTGAAGTACATCATAACAAAATGGAAGAGAGAGTTGAAAACATGTTGTCATGTAGGGACATTACATATGCTTCTCTTACATGATGTCAGACAGATTTCCTACTTTTTTCTGAATTCTTCAATGGCAATTCTTCAATAATTCCTCAAATTTTTCAGTGACTCTGAGTAGACGCTTCCTCTTTTTTTTTTTTTGTTTTTTTTTTTTCACTCATCCAACTCTTAGGTTTTTTAACAGACTTCTCTGTGGCAGCATCTACATTGTTGCTATCTATGTAAAGCCTTAGAAATACTGCATTTTCCCAGTCTCTGCACACTGCAATGAACTCATCTCAACATTGATTTTCTTTTCCTTTTCCTTTTAGACTAGAGAACAAAAGCATTTTCTGAAGGACATATGGGTTTTAGTTTAAAAGAAAAAAAGACAAATTGGACTAAATAGTAAAAGCTAGGCACCTATCTTATGATAACTACAATTTAAGAAAATCATAAAAAAAATCAATATTAAATGCCAAGATAGTTCTAAGAAATGACAAAAACATTCAATATCATTATGTTGGTAGGAAGTGTCATTCTGGATCTGCCGTTGCTGTAAGTGGTCAATGTGGCTATCATTTTCAGGGTAGAAGCATAGATCATTTCCTTCTTTCTCTTTTTCCTTCCTTCCCTCCTTTCCTTCCTACTTTGCTTCCTTTATTTGAGTATTAATATACAATTTAAAGTATAAAAAATGAAGTTGGAGATGATTTTCTTTTTTTTTAAAGATTTACTCAAAATGGGTTTTTTTTGTGTTCATATACAGGGTGGGGCAAGAGTAAGTTTATAGTTGTTCATATGGAAAATAATATAATAATTAATAAATAATAATACAAGAATAAACTCTTTCACATACTCACAACTCTAAACCTACTTTTGCCCCACCCGGTACTTCAGCTTGTTATGTTGTACCTACCATTGAAGTGTATTTAGAGAATCCTTATAAGCTAAAATTTCTTGTGTCACTTATTTCCTGTGATATAAGTATTTTTTGATAGGAAATTTTCTTTGTGTATTTTATATATTGGATTCCTACATTTTTACAAATGGAATAAATCACAGGAAGTAACCTTGCAAAGTTGAATGCTTATAAAAAGACTAAGATCTGTGGTTGTAGAATAACTTTTGCTAACCATCATTTAAAAAATGATTTAGATTTTTCTTTTTCATGCTCAATGGTATGATTTTTTTCTAGATGTTGAACATAGATGTAGGAAGTCCTTTACCACTATTTTCTTATTTAATTTTATAGGGTTTGCCTTATGAAAAAGAATAAAGATCTTGAATACAAAATAAGTCTACTCAATCAAATTAACTTGGAAAAAAAAACCAGTTGAATGAAATCAAATAGTTATGCTGAGAAAAAGTATTTAAATTCAATCAAAGCTATTAAAGAATTATTTTCAAATTATTTTCTACCAAAATAAATGGTGGCCAAATTACTCTTAATATCCTAGCTCAGCTTGTGTATAAATATCACTGAACTAGAATAAAAGACAATGTACATAAAAGTGTTGAAGAAAAACTTGTTCGCCCAAGTCACAAACAATGAAAGTTTACAATACCTACCTTTAAAAAATTATATTTTTCAAGCATTTGTGGATACTGTTGCTTTGGGGTATTTTTGATTAATTGTATTAAGGAGCCAGTCACTTTTTTTTTTCTTTATAAGAGAAGGCAGGGATGGGGAAAGAGAGAGAGAAATTTTATGTATTCAGTTCAAAGATGTTAAAAAATATTCCCATCATATGGCAATTTCTTAAAGCCATTTAAGTGAAGAATTCTGGTTATTTCCTCCTGTTCACCAACTTTATCTCTCAGCAATGAGCAGTAAATAAATATTATTTCCACTTTTTTTGCTATTGTTACCTAATTATTAATAATTACTGTCAATGGTTTATAAAGTATCCTATAGAATACATTAAAATATATGCGCCTATAGCAATAATAAAAATATTTAATAACTAATATGATACGAGCATTAACCAATCAAAGTGAATGCCTGCTAGAAAAAGCAGAAGGAATGCCAGCCGTGAACAATTGCTTCAGCCAGGCTGGGTGTATACCAACTGAATACCAGTCTCGTATACACAAACTTCCAAAGAGCATACATTCAGGGGAGTATAATGTGTGTCAACAACAAATATTTATTGAACTCTGTTTAATAAGCTCTGTTACTGTGTATCGGAGTATATACACCCACACATATACACAAATATGTTTATATGAACAGATAGATAACCTCTAACTTCCAAAGTAGTTCTTCAGACTCCATCACATCTAAATACATTACTCCAGTATCATAACTGGCATTTGGAATAGTCCACAAAAGCTGATTTCACAGAAATATTGCACATTGGCAGCCAAAATTTGAATATAGAGATGGGAAATATACACACTTAAAAAAGTAAAAGGTGGCAGGCTACTGTTCCTGATGGTTACACGAGATTTCCCACAAGCTTTTCCCACTTCTGAAATACATAGACCTTCAGTAACAGAATCAACGACCAGATCTCTGATTTGAGGCAAATGCGAGTCATTATGGTGTTCAAATTTAGAATGATACTCTGAGAACTATGTTTTGTATATGGGGTAACAATTTCTACCTTAAAGTGCTTCACATAAATACTTGTTGATAATTATTGCACAATTTTACAGAGGTATGCTAGTGCAGTTTTAAGTTAGAGTTAAATCCAGGGTTTCCTGGTTCCGGTTTGTCCATGAAACCCATCCTGGTGATTTAACTGTCTCTTCAGTCCTTTGAACAACACTGATGGCAAAGGTGCCGTTTCCTTTTTTCATAAGCAGTCACAAAAATAATGTTTAACATTGAATTTAAAGAATTTTTAATATTTAAAAAATGAAAATAATCTCCCAATATAATAGACTAATGCCCCTTAAGAGAGAATTGCTTCAGAGTTAACTTTTCTAGCTGGAGAGGGGCATACCAGGCTTTTCTCTAGGTAATTCTTTTTTGTATTTTTTATCACATCAAATGATGCCTACCGCATAGATTTGACCGAGTGCTGCTCACAAACAAGGGGCACGCTCAGCACTGGATTGAAAGCACTGCAAAAGCCAGCAGCTGTTCTATGTAAGGGGCGGATTATGCATGATGAGCATCTAATTTGAGAGCAGCACAAAGCTCATTTCATCTAAACAGCAAAGAAATTGATGTGACACTCTTCATGTATCTCTTATGATTTCTTTTTGGTTGACATTACTAAGTCTGAAGATGAGGAGTGAGGGAATGTCATCCTTTACTCTTGGCTCCAGAGGAACCAGGAAAGGGGTGAGCTTTCCATTGGGAAGGACTTACAACTTACGCACACTACTGAACGATCCGGAGTATCTTGCTATTTAAATAGGAATTTCATGGCTCAGTCCTGAGGTGCTGTGCATTTTAATTGGAGGCCAACTGTGCCTTCCCTCAATATACCTGCAAAAAATAAAATACTGAGTAGTGGTGTAAACATGTGGACAAATTCAGAAAATCAACCGCAAACTTCTCTTTTAACAGCTTGTCACAGATTTATGAAATATCCTGGTTGAAGTATATCTGAAAAAATAAATATTTTTATCTGTTTTACACCCACTGCATTTTTTTCTTTTTACCTATTTATCCCTTCACCCGTTTCCCCATCAGCACCCCCTGCCTCTGGCAACTGCCAATCTGCTCTCTGTATCTATGAGCTTGATACTGTTTTCCTTTTTATATTCCATGTAAAAGACAGATCATAAGGTATTTGTCTTTAGCTGTCTGACTTATTTCATTTAGCAAAATTCCTCGAAGTCCATTCATGTTGTCACAAATGGCAAGATTTCATTCTTTTATATGGCTGAATAATATTCCATTTTGATGGAGTCTTTAAGGTTTTCTGTATATAATATCGTGTTCTCTGTAAATAGTGACAGTTTTACTTTTTCTTTTCCAGTTTGGCTGCCTTTTATTTCCTTTTCCTGCCTCACTGCTCAGGCCAGGGCTTCCAATGCTGTGTTGCATAGAATTGGCGAGAGTGGGCATCTTAACTTTGTTCCTAATCTTAGAGGAAAAGTTCCAGCTTTTCACCAATGAGTATGCGGACTTGTCATATATGGCCTTTATTAGGATAATGAATGTTCCCTCTATATCCACTTTGTTGAGAATTTTCATCATAAGATTTTGTCCCATGCTTTTCCTTGTGCCCAATCTTTGCGGCTACCACCCCCAGGATGACTTTTGACGGCCTGGCTCTGGAGGCCAGGAGAGCTTGTGTCTTGTGGGACCCTGATAATTGGCGTCACCCAGAAAGGAGCCCCTGCCCCATCTGGCACCCCTATTTTGTGGCTGCTGCCAGGAGACGCCATTACATTGCATGGCTTGGTGACCCAATGGGTCTCACACGCTGTAACCAGCAGAGAAAAGAGTCATTAAAGAGTTCCCACCGCAGGGGCATGGCTAGGGTCAGTCGGTCCAGAAGCTTAGAAGTTTGGTGAAGGGGTGACAAAGCCAATCATCTTGGCTTTGGCCTGAGCGGCAGGCTTCTAATTAAACAGATACCCAGGGGCTGACTGCAGTTCTTTCCAGAGACCTCGGAGGGGCGCACCATCTTTACACTCTCCCCCTGCCACACTTCAGAGCTCTAAGGTCTCCTGGAGGGGGCTGTATATGTGGCTGGTGCCCTGGCTTGTACATCTGCTGCCCTGATTTTCCAGCTGCCACCCAGGGGAAGCCCCTTGATTGTCTGGCTCTGGCGGCCGAGGGGGCCCACATTTCTGGGTCCCCTGGGACTGTGGAATCAGAGAGATGGCTCCTGGCAGGCTGCCCCTCTCCGGCCACCGTGCGGGCAGCAGACAGGCACACCCGCTCTGCTTTTCTGTGGCATGTCGCTTGGTGTGAGGCATGGGACTCAAGCTTGGCATTCGCCCAGGGGCCTCCAGAACTGCAGGAATGCAGACTGTGGTCATCGTCTTGGTGCTCTCTCTCTGCTGTCCTCCCTGTCACTGTATGCTCACTTATGACAGGGACCGTTTCCTTCTAGCTTGTCATTCCATCCAACTTGTCTATCCCAGTGCCTGGCATATAATGGGCAATCAAAAGAATGTTTTGGATGAAAGAATGAATGGATGGAGACAGAGAAATTATGGTTATCAATTACTTTGAGTGCTAATGATGTCATATCTAGGTAACTGGATGGACAACGTCTTAGGATTTCCATTTGTTCTAATCTTTTTTTTTTTTGATCTTTTACAGGAGATATAATATAATATATCACACATGGTGAAGTGAGACCCTTGGAGGTTTGAATGATCAAGACTGGTGTACTATCAGGTAAATGATAAAACCACTTAGAGGGAAGAACACATACAGTGAGAGAGATACACTTAGGCTTGGTTCCCAAGATACTTGAACTCTCTGAACCTAGGTCCGTTTTTGTAGAACACTTACCTTGTTTTGTTAGGTGAGAAAATGAGTATAAATTCTCTGGTATCACACTGAACAGCATATAGTAGGTCTGGATTACATTTTAGTTCCTTCCCTTTCCTTTTTAGCTATATATAGATGATTGTTATATTCATATTGAGAATTTGAAGGAAAGAATTTTTAAGAATGCATTAAAATATTAACCTTCTCTTTTAACTTCACTGCAACCCGTGAATTATACATCATTCTGCTATTTTCACTTAGAGCTTTGGACAGTCTATCGTCTGCTTATTTGATGTAGTCTCTTTACAAAACATATAACCTGGCTCTTGCCTTGGATGGATTCATTTTCCCAATTAAGCACAGACACATAGATTTATAGCAAGAACAGAAATAGTTACTTAAAGGAAATCAACATTAAACTCAATGGGCCGTATTAAACCCACATTAAATCCACCTGAGCTGCACTCACCCTCCTCTTGACAGGCTAATTGTAGGGGTAAGTAGTGCAGCTGAAGGGTGAAGTGATCGCACAGATGGTGGGAGAGCGCAAGACAGGTGTTAGAATGGACGCACCCTGCCCACTAGGTCTGTCCAATTCAATGATTATCAATATATTTTTCTTGCCCCACAAGTTCCATTTGTATTTATATTGGTTCTACAGATGGCCACTGAGTAAACAGATACAAATAACAGCAGATTATGTTTCAATAATAAACATACCATTGACATGGACTAATCTAGCCAACTGAAAAGATAATTGTATCCATGATGCCCTTGCATGGTGAGAGGCTCTAAGTGCTTAGTGCCATCAGTGGGCATGAATTCTGAAAGCTACAAGTAGATTTGGCTGCAGGATAGAATCACAGAATCCTAACAGTTTGACCTGATGACTTACGGTAGAGTTCATAGTGCATTGTCTTCCCTCGTTCCTATCCCCACCAGAAAGGAACAAGCACTGTGTAATAGGCCAGTGTATGACAGTATCTTGAAAACTGTATTTGGTAATAAAGGAAGGCAATTGGAAACTGCATTGGGTTGAAGCTGGCCTTGCTAGAAGCCACTCCAACCTAACTGGCAACACTGAATCGGCAGCTTTTGTGTTAGTCATCCTGAAACATTCAAGACTAGTCATTACACTAAGAAGTACAGATTTGGGCACTGTTGTTTCACAATAGAGGGTGAGGGACTGGTGACAAGACTGAAGGAGATTGCGACAGCACGTCAGGAGAGGATAACATGAGACTTGCTATGAAGACAACAGTGTCACGTAAGTGGAGAACCAAAGAGATTGTCTCCTTTATTTTGTACAAAGTACTAGGAATGCTTCTCTGTAGTCCAACCACATCCTGCCCTTCAAGTCGATTCTATCTTAACTAAATAGGACTGCAAACCCTCTGTTTACAGCAGCTAAAAAGGTTTTGAGTACTGTATGTTCACTTCCCTTTCATGGGGGGACAATGACAGGTGTCCTGCCTGTGGAAGGCACATAGGCTTGCTGTCCCTCTCTCCGCCATCCTGCTACGATGAGAGTACATTCAGAACAGGTTAGGGTGGGGGAAGGGGAGCGGCAGAAGGGGTTCTGTGTCTCTCTGCAAAGAAGTATATAGAAAACATTGTGTGCATTCAATGGGTTCTACCTGAGGCAGACTCCTTGCGATTGTAAACAAACCTGGGATGCGGGAATTCCATTTACTCCTTCACACAACATATTGAATGGTTGCCATGTGGCAGGAACCAAGGGAGGCGCTGGGAAAACAGTGATGGGCAAGATGGACCAGGCCTCTGTTTTAGTAAGACTTTGCAATCATCTGAGGGTCACAGAAAGCACACAAAGAAGTATGCACATAAGTATGAAAATAATTATTATGAATAATGTGAATTGCTCTATAGAGGTAAAATAAGCAATGAGCACATGTAACAGAATGACCTGGCCTAGGCTGGGGGGTCAGACAAAGCTTCTACGAGGAAAACAGTATTTATGCTGAGACAGAAAACTTGAATGTTGTTTAGCTGGATCAAAAAATGGAGAGGAATGTTCCAGCTTTTGGACAGAACGCACGTGAAGGCCCTGGGATGGGAAAGAGGGAGGAGGCACACCTGAGGAGAAGAAGGAAGAGCGGCGCAGTTGAACATAAAGAGGAGACACCCGGGGCCAGGTATGCTATGCCTGGGGGAACTTAGATGTATCCCTTGGCTGTGGGAAACCATTGCAAATTGTCCATGGATGCCGAGCAGCGATACTCTCAGAAGATCAGGTGGGATGTGTTGTGGATACCTGGAAAGGTCCAAGGTGGAAGTGGGGAAGGAGCTAAGGGAGCATCCTAATATTTCACGTGGGACGTGATGGCGACTTGAACCGGGGTGGCAGTGGGAGTGGAGAGAGAAGCACGCACGTATGTGAATTGGCTTCTCTGAAAATTCCACCTGGACCACGTCCTTTTTCACAGCTAATTTGGCCAAAGCATTTAAATTATATCTTATTTTCTGGGAAATAACTGCTTCTCTTTCTGTAAATAGGCACTGTGATACTTCACGTTATTAAAAACAGTGCTTAGTACAGCCAGGCCCTGCCAGGAATTTCCCTACACTGTAAGGTTAATTGGTGTGTGGATAATAGTGAGTTATAAGTGAAGCTGTATCACTTCACTTCCACCCCTTGCTAAGGGGCCCTCGGTACATGATACACTGAAACTTTTCAGTTGCATGTGATAAATGAAATTACGACTATAACTTAATAAGAGTAAATGAAACACCTAGAAGTATTATAAATATCGTAAATCACCAGAATTATAAACAATTTGCCTTTTACTTTGACCACCAATCCTTCCTTACCTAGTTACCTGATGGGTCACTCCATGTCTTAGTCCATTTGTGTCCTATGTCTTCAAACTTGCCACTCTTCCCTGTGGCTCTCTCGGCTGTCTGGCAGAATCCTCTGCATTTCCCACCTTCTTCTGTGCTAATTCCTCTGCTCTCTGTATTTCCCTTGTATTTCCTCCTTTTTCCAATTGGTTTTGTGGATTTCTCTCTTGCTCTCCCATTTCACTTTGACCTGTCCTTTCTCTTCTGCTGCACACCATGCTGATTTCTTGTCCTCTCCTTCTGGTCTTTGCTTGTGTTTTTCCTGTCCTCACTCATGATTCCCCTCAGAAAATTCTGCTACTTTTCATAGCAGAAGGAGAAGTTAAATCCCAAACTCACCCCGTCTGGAATAAAGCCTGTGTCTCTAATGAAGTCAGGAGAAGAAGCTGATCAGGGGAATCAGAGGACACTCCTAGCCTTGCTTCTGAGAAACAAAAACACGTGGTAGCACAAGGGATTTCTCACGGCTCTGTCAGCACCACTTCCCTCTCTATGAGGTCAGCTTTGATGCCTGAGTTCTACCATTAAAGCTAGTCCTTTGGATGAATGCATTACCACGTGGAGGGTAAATATCAGCCCATTTTTGATGCAATATCATCACACATACAGAAAGTCCTGAAGTAACCACACAGTCACACAAAATCAGTGTTTACGGAATTTACAATTTCAAGGGACATTAGACAAATTTGAATAGCATGTCAGTTCACGGGAGTATTTGAGTATCACCTACCAGTGAGGAGGCATTATGGCAATGAAATTTAGGACAGGCTCACTTTTATGGGATGGGGAGGGAAGGACAGCTTGGAGAAAATGGAGCATGACTCGGCCACCCACGAGGCCCCTGGGAAGAATGTGTCAAGGAAGGTGGCCATTAGCATGAGGCACAGCGGAGAACCCCAGGGCGCCCACTTTGTGCCTGGATACCGGTGGGTGCTGGACCAGGTGCGCACAGCTTTGACGTCATAGGTGGTGTTCACTCCCCTGTGAATGGCAGCTGCCCAAATCCCCAAAATCACAGAAAAATTAATATGAAGACTTGAAGTCATTTATGTAGTCATTCATTCACCAAATAATTATTAAGCCTGTACTTTGCGCTAAGCACTGTTCTTGGCATGGAAGTACTGTAGTGAACAAAACAAGTTCTGTCCTTAAGGAATTTCCTTCTAATACAGGAGCCATAATAAACCCTCAAACAAATAAATGTACTCCTACTGCTATTACTATTATTTACTACTATCATGCTACCAAAAACTATAGTTAACACTTTTATGATGCTTACAATTGGCCAAGCATTGTTCTTATTCTCTTACATAGTAACTCCCTTAATTCTCACAACCCTCTTCAAGGTAAGTACTATCATCATTCCCATGTGAAGGATGAGATAGAAATAGGTTTAGTATCCTTCTCAAGGTAATGGCCGTAAGTGGAAGAGTTATATAATATCAGTGATAAGTATTATGAAGAAAAAGAAAAGTCAAACATGACATATACAAATTGGGTCAATGGAAGTGATATAATTATAGTAACCACATGGTCTTTGGAATCTGAGCTCTGTGACTTTAGGCAAATTATATCATTTATTTTGGGCCTCAGATTTCTCATCTGTTAAATAGGGGTAATAAAACCTAGGTAGAGGGATTTCTGTAAAGCATAAAATAAGATTAAATTATGTAATGATTGTAAAGGACTTAGCACTGGCCTGGTATACAATTTATGCATCAAAATGAACAGGGCTTGAAGCAAAAACAGAAGGAGGAAGAAACAAATTGCTTGCGGCTGAATGTTTCTAGGATAGGAAATAATTGTGTTTCCTTAAGGATTTGGTAACTCAGAGGACTAAGAAGAAGGAGATTCAGATCTCTCCAAGGAAATGGACTCGGCAGGAGAGGATGGTTTTTGGCAGATGTACAAGGGTAGAGGCTCCCTGAGTGGGGCTCAGGCCGCCTCCCAGGGGAGAGCAGCAGCGAGGGAGGCCATGCCCCAGGGTTTGCAGGGCTTTGCATTCCACAAAGGGAGCCCAGAAGCCAGAAGGATCACACAGTCCCTCCTTGGTCATGGAGCACAGGCTGAACGTAAAAGGGCTGGGCCAGCCCGGAGCCTTGTCGTTGAAAGACATCTCACCTGGCAACATCTAGGTGGCTCTTTGTGCATATCTAAGGGGAGAGAACTTGGCCTGAAGCAATGACATCTATTTTCATTAGTCTTATACAACCTCATAATCCTCCCTTTTGCTTTTCCCAGACTTATTCTGTTAAGCAGGAACTTATTTCCCATTATTATACCATGAAAAAAATTATTTTTAGTTGTTGCTAAAGTGTTCCTCAGTTTCTTTCTCCTTCCTGGAGTCGTATTCTTTGCTTAGCTGCTTCACTATTACCAATCAAGATGCAGCCAAGTTCATTCAACCGCTATCTCTCTGAAAGATGTGTTATTTTTTGTTGATTATTTGGTGTGCTGAAAAGATATAGGCCTTGTGATCTCACAGTGATTTTCTTGATCAATCAAAAAGATTTTAGGAACCATGACCTCTGCCCAAGTTCAAAACAAGAAGTGTTTAGTACCAGTGTTAGAATACACATTGGCATTGCAGTCGATGCTCATGGCTTGAAAAATGATGAGTGGGTTTTTTGCTGGATTTTGCCAGTACCATCTCCTAACATTCTGGGAAATCCACTTAGCTTGCTTATGGCACCCTGTTTTCAATAGTGAATAGGGATCATAAGGGTCTGCAAGATTAGTGTATTAGACTTCAGGATGGTTTCAATTGGACTTGTCTGAAACTTGTATTGGGACTCAGTAAGAGAATAATTTAGTGCAATGACTTTAAGGAGACAGGAGGAAGGGAGAGTACAATGTAAGCTTTGTTATACTATAAAACATGACATTTTAACTCATGTAATAACCTTAATGAAAAATTTATTAAAAAAAATAAGCACACTCTTTCAGATGACTCTTGATGTTAATTAGTACATTTGAGAAATATACTAGGGAGGAAGTGTTGAAAGATTTCCCAGATTTATCATTATCAACATTAACATGCGTCAGTTAAATGCCTACGCATTGTGGGGAGCTTTGCTGACTACCCAGAGAAGCTTACTGGCAGCGCAGGTCAGGGAGGTCAGCCTAGCCCTTCTTGGCCTACCAGGCACACTGTGGCCACTTTGGAGCCTTTCTAACTAAGGCGGAGCTGGTGCTCCAATTCCTCTCTTAGACTCCGTTATCATTATCATGATTACTTTTTAAATTGTTTTAAAATTATTATTCATTCCCAGCTTTGACCTCCATACATTCTCTAGACTTTATCTAGACTTTATCAACTGCCTAACCTTTTTTATCAGAGTTAAATTTTCTGAGACACATAGCCTGAGGTGACTGTCATTGCTGGAACCTGAAGTTGTGTTCTTTAACCTGCGTTCTTACCTGTGGACAATAAGAATGTGTAGGTCCATTGACAGACATCCCGATGTGAGAAATTAGCCCTCTCCTCTTCTACTTGAAAGATCCTGTAGTTTGAGTGGGAAGCCATGTTAACTTATATTTGGTAGACAATCACCATTTATTAGCGTGTTCTGATTCATGGGCCGGGCCCTTCAGAGCAGTTACAATAAGATATTTAAATGGCAACAACACAAAAAGAGTGAAATTTTTTAAAAAGACCTCAGGGAGAGCAGCATATGTGCCTGGAGAGTGCTGTGAGGGGGCTGGACAGTGGCCCTTTGGAAACAAATACACTAAGCTCAGCTCTAGGTAACAATTGAGCAAAAATTATTGCCTCTTTAGTATTAAAAAAGTCAGTTTTGTATAACTTTTCAAACTTTTTTTGCTGAGTTGTAAGAAAATCAAAAGCATCATTTTCTATTTAAATTTTTTTAAAAACATTGGAAGAATATGTCTTCATAGGACAGGATAATATGGGTGTGGGTATTTGACAAGCAAGTTTTTCCTCTTTGAAAGAGTTATATAGGAAATATAGTCAATAATATTGTAATAACTATATATAGTGCCATTTGGGTACTGGAAATATCAGTGGGATTGTCGAACTACTATGCTGCATACCTGAAATGAAAACAAAATAATATTGAATGTCAACTGGTATTGAAAAATTGTTTAAAATTAGAAAAAGAACACACTGGAAATAAAAACCCACTACAGCTTGGTAGGTTCTCGTCAGCCATGAATTACTTCAGCATCTGGCCCTGTAGGCTCTGAATAAATAATTGTTAAATTAATGAAAGACCATAGTGATCCCTGAAGAGAAGAACATGTGGAATATTTCGAGCTTTTGGGATATGAAAACAGAGATACTCACGTTCCTTTTTCTTTTTGTCCTAAGTCCAGTAGCTCACTCTCCATACCTGAGTGTTGCCTACGCTGGCTCCGCCCCGTCCTCACCAAGGCCAGCAGAGTGCAGTAGCGGGGCTGGTGGGGATGCCCCATAGCTCAGGGCCGGGTTCCAGATTCATCTTCTGCTCTGCGTTCTGAGTGTTCTTGCTCTGGCTGGAATGCCTTTTTCTCTTCTGTCACTTCAACTCAATTATGCCTCTTGTCTAGTCACCACTTGTCCACCTGGCTTTGCATGTAGGTCTCAGCTTTGACAACTTTCTTTGATGGAACCTCTAGTCTGTGGAGGGGTTGCCCTGCCCCACCCTGGGCCTCCGCCCACTGGGCATCCACCTCACGGAAGGGTCTCCTTCCTGCCTCTGCTGTGTGTGGGAAGCGGCTGGGCGTGCCAGGGTCCCCAGCTGCCAGTGAAACTGAGCGGTTCATTTCCTCCGGAACCTCCACACTTCTGACAACGGACACACCCAGAGCTTGAAATCGCAGGCCTTCAGACCTCGGCTTCTCTGGATAATCAACTAGAGATAGACACGGCGCCCACATTTTAGCAGAATTCCAAGGCCTTTTGTGTGCTGAGACTCAGTCGTGCCCAAGACAGTGGGGGATCTGAGTATGGCCAGTCGGATTGGGGCCTGAGCAGTTTAATCAGAGCATTCTAAGGGGAGCACCTAGAAATTCACTGGCAAACAGAGACCCTGCCGTCCTTTCTCCGTCAGTAACAGTAAAGCTGGTATCCAGGCTTTTCAGAGGGGCTTAGCCCAACTTCCTGCTCTCATGCCCCTCAGGACGGGAGAGAGCTAGACGGGGACTGCCCTCTGGCCAGGACCCCGGCCTCCCAGCGGCATGTGAGGAGGCCCGGCTGGAGGAGAGGGCCAACAGGACCAGAGCGGGTGTGCGTGGAGAGCAGCTTGCCACACGCTGCCGCCCTGCTTGCGGGGGACCTGTGTCTCTCAGCACTGACACGGCAATGGAACGTCGTGCTGAGGGGGCGGGATGAAGCAGTGTCCCGCGCTGGGCCTTGGGGTCCCATGGCTGGAATCCATAGCCTGATTCTGCCTGTATGACTGACACCTTGAAACTTTTCTGAAACTCCCTGTCATTCGGGTTCTTCCTTGTAAACTGAAACCCTCATTCAACGGCTATTTATTTATTGTGCTGTTTCTCTGGGAAAGGTGCTGTTTGGGGGGGCTGAGGATACAGCCATAAACATATTGGCTAAGCTCCCTGGAGAGGCCATAGACAATGTACAAATAAATATACCCTGTCAAAGAAATAGGAACTATACAGAAAAAATAAAGCATGCAAGAGAATAAAGTAAAATTAATAAATTAAAAAAATAACGTGGAGAATTTTAGGTGGAGTAGTCAAACCGTTTTCTCCTGAGACATTGGACTGGAGGGCTGGAGGCCGTGAGAAGGGAGCTGAGCGTGTAACTGCTGTTCCTGTCAGAGAGAACTGTCGGTGCAAAGGCCCCGAGGCTGGCGAGTGCCTGGGGTCATGGCATGGCCTGTTAAATGCTGTTGTGCAGATAAAGGAATTGACTCATTTGAGAACTTTAAGCAGAGCTTGTCCATAAATATTCCTATTGGACTGTTTCATAAGTTCTGACTCAGCTAGTCCAGTTCCCCACCTGACCTGAGGCCAACCTGAGGTTTGGGGACACTGCCACCTGCTGCTTCCTGCTGGAAAAACGAGTCAGTACGGGTGCCCTGTTGAGAAGCAGGTACTGAGTCTCTGCAGCTGCCCCTCCTTCCTGCAGTATCTCAGTTTCTACTGGGTGGGCATCTGCTCAGCTCCTGAATCTACTCTGTCTTCTGTTTTAAGTGAGGTTTCTGTCACCAGTACGGCTTTGGTCACCTGCCGGGCCCTGGCCTGCTCCCCACCATGGTGCCAGGGACCCAGGAGAATTGTCTCATAGGGAGATGTCTTTAGATGCAGAAGACTGCTCCCTACACACGTTTCACTGGGGCCTGTTATAGTCAAATAGATGCCTCCCTCTTTGAGCCTCTGAAGCCCCATAGAAGAATAAAGACACCAAATCATGGTGGATTTTATCAGAGTACCCACCTGATCTCTGGGAGCTCTGGCAGTCTCGTGAGGGAAAAATGGGCCCTCTCCCACAGAGCTACCTCTGCCTCTTTACATTCACCTCTTAAGGCTTATGCCTGCTCCCACAGATTCATGACCTTCTAAAAGAGCTCTGTTGAATTACTTGTGATTTGTCACTTTTTAGAGAACTGTCCTTCTGGGTGACTGTAACCTTGTCCATCTTTGGGAGAATGACAGGTGGAAAATGGCCTTCTAGTCTTGCCTGGGTCTGGCTCGGCACACAGCAGTGTATCGGTGTGTGCAGATGCCTGAGCCTGGCTGCCTACAGGACGTGCTGAATGGACACATCTCCTATGACCTTCCTTTCCAATATTCTTGCATAGTCCCCTAATGTGACATCCCATAGTCAGTAACAGTAACATCAACTACCGCCGACATTCATTGTGGGCACATTAAAAGCCAGATGTATGCTAAGAACTTTTCACGTTATCTCATTTCAACCACAACAATCCTATGTAACCCAGATATTCCATACGTACGTCAGCCCGTTGTAAGATCACACCTCCCATTAATACCCACTTCACAATAGCCTGGGTTCCATCCCTTGTCACTACCAGATATTCAGCATCTTTACCAGTTTCTCTCCCCTGGATTTCTTGGAACCTTCGGATATTCTTCCTGTTGTAAGAACTGGCTCCTGGTGGCCTGCGGCTCTGGGCCCGGGCCGGGGCCGGGCTTTCCGCTGGCCCCTCTCCCTGCCCCAGCACTGGCCTCACTCAGGCAGAGCCGCTGTTCACCCTGGCATGGCTTTGTCTCAAGGGTGGGCCCAGATCTCAGGTGCAGGCCCAGACGCTGCGAGAATAGGAAAGACTGAGCTGTAATGTTTTACCAAGACTCATAATGGGATCATACATGAAGGACTTCGAACTGGCTATTAGCTTTCACCGCCCTCATAGTCCTTGGGCTCAAAGCCCCTCTGAAGCCACATCTGAGGCCCAAGGCCCTATAATGTATTGATCTTCTAACTACTTCCTTCTGTGTCTTATACTCTGATTCCAAACTTCTTTCTTTTCCAGAGTGAAACAAAGGGACAGTTATCCCATATTATCTAAAACCTAATCCTTAGGCTTTCATTTTCTACCCCAGGATAATCCACAGGGCCTTTCCATAAAGTCCCTACCAAAGGCTGTGCATAAAAACACAACACGTCACCGTCGGAACATGCCCCCATTTCTGAGTTACTCCCTCTTGACTCCTCTCGCGTATGAGACACACACAGAGCCATTCAAACTCTGCTGCAGCTTTCCCAGCCCAGTTCCTTGCAGACACGACACCAAGGCTGACTGCCCTGCCCTCTTGACTCTCTCCAGTCTCTGTTCCATCTTTTGTACACATTATACCGCTGAATTCTCACCGCAGCCGTATGGAATAGGCATTATTGGTGTGCTTTTGGTCATTTACTATGTGCACAAAATGGATGAGACTGGAACTATTATTAAGTCCCTGTAACATATAAGGAAACCCAACTTCGGAAAGTTTAAGTAGCTTGTCTACCATGGCGGATAGGTACTTGTACAGAGAGGGAGCCCTATGTACTGCACACGCCCTCATCCGATGGCACCTTCTCTGTCAAGGTTACCTTACTGTCTCTATGAACGCCTTGGTCATTTCATTCACTGCCACTATGTCTAGTTTGCTTTCTAGCTTTCGAGCAGGCTCTTCAGAAGTGTCTCCAGGTCTATAGCCACAAAGGAATCGCCAAATCCAGCAGGCTACCACGTTTTCAAAATGTTCCATCCCCGATACCACCCGTGGACCACCCAGCCCTCAGCCCTCAGCCTTGGGGCCTCCCTCTCTGCACCGCGATAGGCCCTTCTTTTTATTGTTCTTAAACCACACAATGTGGCATTTCATTCTTTATTACTAAAGGTCTCCATAACCGCTACATATCATCTTATACTGCCCCCTGTGCTTTTTATTTCTGGGTGTGTTAGACGTGCCTTCCAAGTAAAATCAGAACTCCCTTGAAGGTAAGGACTGTGCCTTAAGCTTCTTTCCTGTTTTCTCCAAAGAATGTAATGTTATCCCAAGTTCATACAAACTACTAAATGAATATTGGCTTGAAGTATCATTGATAAAAATTAACCCAAAAAGAAGGGGCTGGTATACATTATTCGATAATTTCCCTTAAAATACATGTTTTAAATTATTTTTAATTTGTGCAATAAATTTATAAGTGCTAAAAATTGTCAATGATAATTTTAAGAACAAGTAGTAAAGCCTTTTTGTCTTTTTTAAAACATTTAAAAAGAGATGAAGTTCCATAGTTCACAGAAAAATGGTGAAAAAGGATATATATATATGGTTTTTAATAGGTTAGAAAAAGTCAAAGTAGTTTCTTAGGGTTTCTAAGTAACAATTTTTATTTATTAATTGTTAGGTAGTCTTATCTCCACATTTTAAAAGTGTCTCTTGATGTCTTTATCATCTACTTTATATAAATAAATGAAAAACATGAGCCTTGCAATTATTTTTAAAAAAGGAGTGCAGTGTTTTTGTTTGATAAAAGCAAATGCTAACACCTCTTTTTGAAGGATTTCAGTTTAATGAAGTTCCTTTTGACATACGTTTAATAAAATACTGAATGAAAAGCTCAGCTATTTTACTATATGCTTAGTGAACAGCACCTACTCTCTGCCTTTTTGGGATACTGTTGCTTTCTGATTATAAATGATATGTCTTTTGTCTTGTTGCTTAATGTTTCCGGGGTTTAAAAAAATACCTTATAGTAAATTTAAACGTACTTCAGGAACATTAACATATGAAGCCAAAGATTATCTTGCCATGGGCCATTGCTATGCCCTTAAATAATATAAAGTTGATCAAAATCAGGTATTGAAGCAGACAACCTTCACTGGGAAGTTTTCATTTCTTTCCTATTTTCTTAAAAATCCCTAGAAACTTGTTTATTTCAGTAAAAAGCCACCCTCTTCCAAACACATCAGCCTTTCGAAAGCTTTATTTAAATGCCTCTGCAGAATGAAAGGCTCCTTTCATGCCATTTCAAGCCCTGAAGTAGCAAAAGGGTAAATAACTTGAAGTATCATTTTTGACTGACTTGGCTTTGAAACCAGCACAGCCTGCGTAAACAGCTGCTCAGCTGAGAGGCTTACCTGTCTCTCTAAGCAGCACCTCCCTTATCTACTAATGTCGCTAACGATGATAAACACCTTAATTCCCTGGGATTAATGAGTTAGAGCCCATAGAAAAGGACAAAAACCCATAACTTTTCCCCAAACTTAGTTAAATGTCAAGGTTTTTAAAGGCCTAGTTAGCAAGTATATTAGATGAGATATGTCAGTTTCCCAATTTACGACTCTGACTTGTCTCTTGTGATTCCTTATAGCCTCTAGCCATTCTCCTCTTACCTGAGGCAGTCTCTGGCAAAAACCTGATGCTTCCAGTCATTCTGCATTCTTGTGTTTCTTCAAAAATAATTGGACAGGCACCTTTCCATAAACAATCATCATTAGTTATATACGGTACACAGATACGAACACCACACAAATACGTTTCAATGGAATGTCTTGAGCCAAATAGTAATAATTTGGCTTGCGTGGAGCCGACGTGATTGACAGAGAGTTAATGCACTTAGCACTTTTCCAGGAGGCTCTGAGTGTTAGCTCCTTGATGCTCAGAAAGTCCTGCTCCCAGAAGAGTGACATAGACATTGACCATTGAGTTTGTTGCTGTTCTATAGCCGGTTCCGTTTCCAGACTCTATGATTAAAGTCATTATAGGAACTGTCAGCAGGGGGGAGAAATGGGAACTGTCACAAGAAGCAACTGTCTGAAATGTTAAAGATTCCCATAATGTGGAACAGTTTTAGAGCAGGGGATTTTAACTTCATGAAGATCAACCTAAATTACAAAGCTGTGAGCTTCAGATATTTTCTTCTAGGTTGACTAACCTCATATCCCTTGCTGTATTTTTTTAATTTTCACCTTCTTGGAAATTTCTAAAAAATAAAAATATAAAAAGCGAAGCCTCTGTTCTTATGGCTACGAAGTTTACACCAAGTATGAATTACCATCTTTCAAGGATCTGTTCTTAGAAACATGCATATTCTGTGGAGAAGATTGATGAAATGAGCGTTTAAACGGAGTAAACTAGAAGTGCACGACTTGAAAGTTTTTAGAATTATTTTTATATTGAAGGACCATGATCATTCTAATATTCAATAGAACACAATATTTTCAATCTGATGATGAGCCTGGACATGTTTATAAGTTGCTACCGGTTATTTTTTTCTAATGTTAAAAATGAAAATTCCTTACTTATAATTAGGATTTATTACTGTTTTTATAATCGCATAAATAGAGCATTGGACATATAGACCATTGAAATGATTTATACGTTAAATATTTTTTGGAAATTCATTAATTTAAAGAACGGATTTTGAGTACGTACATCAAGTGTTTACTAGCACTACTTATTATCAATTAATATTTCATGTTGTACTGCACTTAACAGTCAATGGGAAGTCTAGGAAACTGTCACAGATCAGAGGAGCCCACAGAGACTTGATGGCTACGTGTAATGTGGTGTCCTGAGTGGGACTTTAGAACAGGAAAGAGGTATTAGGAAAAACTAGAGAAATCCAAATAATGTGTAGAGTTTAGTTAACCAATATTGATTCTTTAATAGTGACAAATGTACAATAGAATGTCAGTTAGGATTGCCGTGGGATACATGTATAACAAAAATGATTTGTTATTTATCTGAAATTCAAATTTAATTGGGTGTCTTGTACTTTATTAGCTAAATCTGGCCACCCTGATTGTAATGTAAAGTATTAACTCTGTAATAGATTTACAACTTTCCTGTACATCTGAAATTATCCTAAAATAAGAAGTATATTTAAATTTTTAAAAAGCAAATGGGAAAACATATAGCTCATGCTTTAATATTTTAGCTGGAGCATTTTACACATCTAAGAAAGATTAAAATCTGACACCAGCCTAAACTTTAACTTTTCTCCAGTATGGAAACAAGCTTGCCCTTTCAATAATATATGTTTTAACCCACTTGCCAATGAGAGGATAGCCTGATACAATTATACTAACAGTAATAGTCTTCTATTTATTTTTCTTTCCTCACCTGCTATGCCCAGGTTTTGACATTAAGAATATTGTGTTTGATATTTTCTGCATGAAAAACCACTTTAGGCTTTGGTTCCATTTTACTCCCAGTCAGAAAGATCAGAAAAAGCTCAAGTCACACAGTGAGAAACTTTATCCACTGAATGAGACATTATCCATTCCACCAGACTGCAAATCAAAGAGTATCTCTTAGGCTGCTTAAAAATTCATTTTAAAATCTGATCCTGATTGTACTTTTATGGTAATTTCATACCATCAATCATCCTTTTACCTTTAGTCTCTGGGTCCTCTGCTCTCCCCATAGATCTCATTCACTCTACCTCATTATAATTCTTTAGGTGAGAAAACAGGGAAGAAACCTTAACAGAAAATGAGAGAAAGATGTAAATTTCTTGAGAAAAGTCAAGTTCACTAAGAAGCAGACCTAATGATATGTTCTGATCATCCTTTTTTTTTTTTTTTTGTAATTAAAAAATGGGAAGAATAACAGACCTCAAAAAGGCAAAAAAGAAAAAAAAACACCTCATGTCTTCCATGCAAATAACCTATTTGTAATCTGCATTCAGTCTCCCTAATATACCTTATAGTTTTAAGCTGTCAGGGTTCTGACTTGTTTCTGCCATTTGAAGTGAACAAAAGAAATACTTTTCAAACTCAAGAGAACTTTCCTTGCATTGTGTGGTGCCTGCCCTTCGCCCAGGCTGCCTCCTTCCTGATTCTGTTTCTAGTAAATGAAATTATAAGAGGGCAGAATGATCAGCAGGCAGCTCTAAGGCCCACAGAGCAGGCCCCTGTCTAGATACACAGGTTCACAAGAGAGTTATGGGAAATCAATACTATCACTTTGGTTATTCCTCTCCGTTTGGCAAGGCGTATATGCCCGCGCCAGCGAACAATTAATCACTGGAAGAGAGCAGCACACGGCGTGTGTCAGCCTGAAAGCGCTGGTGGCAAGCGAAATGATTTCTAACATCCAGTTTAAGTCAAGCATTTGTTCAGCCTTTTCAGCGTGATTCAATTTTACTAACAATAAATGTTATATTTTTGCTTCATTGATTTGAATGCTGACTCCGGTGTAAAGCATATTTCTTAGAGCAACAAGAAATGTAGCAGATAATAAACTCAGTGGCGCGGCTCAGCCTCAGTCCGTTTAGATTGGAATGAAAAAGGGCCATTAGCCACAAGGGAAGGGGCCGACGTCTCTCCCACACCAAGTCCGGCCATGCTATCGTTCATAAGGTCTTTAACAAAATGTTGCCATAAACCACAGAATGCCAATATTAGCAATAATCCCTCAAACGTCGGTTGTTACCAGCAGTTAGTGACCAGTTTCTTAGTTGATGGCCTTGGGGGGAAAGGCTTTAAGGAAGCTGTTTGTGCTGTTTCCTCTCTGGCAATTTAACTGGATGCATTAAACTGCGTTTTCATTGATATTTCAAAATGTTTGTGCTCTGACAAGGTGCTCCTCTGAAGGGCTTTTGATTAAATCTCTCCACCGTCTTAGGAAGAGCAAATACATGACACATCTCAGTGTGGAAATGGGATAATTTAAGCTGTCTCTTAATTAATAACTTAGTGACAATCTGAAATATTGTATAGAAAAACATACGTGCCGATATAATCATGTGCAAGTTCTTTGTCCATGATTTAACGCTCTCTGCCATTGATGAGCTGTAAGCTGACCCCCTGCTCATTCGTTTGTTCATGGAGGTGATCCTTCCCACTCTGCTGGCCGGGGACCAGGTAGGTATTGTGAGGCTCAAAGGCAATTCTGTTTGTGACAGATAGAAGGAAAACTACGGTGTGCGTGCGTCGCATGTCGCATGCAGCAGGGACTGCTAGCCAGCTGTCCTGTGCTCCTTCACCAGCAGTAACCAGCTGTGCATTGACAGAGCTAACTGGTTGATTCTCTCCTGTGCCCAGAGGGTTAAATTTTAACTCCCTGTTGCAAAGGCCACAAGTTGGGGCTGGGAGCTCAGAGGTGACCAGGGAAATGAGCTTCTAGCAAGAGTCTGAACGCATTCAAATTTAGAATGAAAATTCAAGATTTAAGGGACTCAGCTTTTATTTTAGGGCTTACAAAGCACTAGCTCCACTTCTGAAAGTGTAAACTTTTATCAGATGTTAACTAAACATCTGCTTATTATTGGATAGTTTGTGTTAGAAATAAACTGTACCTAGCATGCAAATTAACTCAGGCCCATAGACATGGGACTTTAAGTGATTGCAAGGAGTTTTAAAATTCCACAAGTGAAATAGTAGGAATGTTATAAGCATTCATATTGGGGCAAATTGCTTGGTACTGTTCTCATTTAGCATCCTAATCAACATGTACATAGAAGTGTTTTACTAACAGATGTGGAAATAGCTGACAGATATATTTTGGCTAATAATATAATATACCATGGCTGAAATGTTTGTAAAATAATAATAATAATAATAATAAATAATAATAAATGTAACATTTGCCCCACAGGAACTCCAAAATAATATAGCAAATGCCATCTTTTTGATGCATTGTTTTTCTTGATCACACCTAAAATAATTTCTTGTCCTGATTCATATTTTATATATGTAATTAACATATTAGAATGAGGCAAGGCCATCAAAGCCCTTATTTCAATGCATTAATCATTGGAATACGCTTCTAGATTTAAACTACAATGTTCTGACATTATTTATATATCAATCATAAATCATTCACAAACCTGAATAGGCCACATAGTATTCCTTAATTCATCTACTTCCATAGTCTAATGGTTTTAAGTGAAATACTTCAGTTGCTAATTAATCACAAATATTTAACTTCCTAAATAAAAGCAAAAAATGATTCACATTAAAACAGCATTGTCAGGCACTAGTTTGATTTTACTCATTATATCTAGTGCTATCTCAGATTCCAGTCTCAGGTTACTCACTTGCCTGTGTGCACTAAGAAACAAAGGTGAAGAATGTACTATATATCTATCTCTCTATCATTAATCTATATTGTTACATGTTATATATTTTTCTTTGTGAAAAATATTAAAGTAATATAAATGAAGCCTTACACAGTAAGTTTATCAAATTGAAATTACTTTTCAAGAAAAGTCAAATATACATTTGAAATGGAAGTTGTTATTGTCCTTATCACCTAAGTGCAAGGTGTGTCTCTGGCATCCACCCCTTTTAAAAGGTACTCAGAAGTGATGAAGGGCAAGATCGGTCACCTGAGCGGATGTGCTGAGATTCATAGGCCTGTGAAGAACTTGGGTGGAGATGAAGACGTGGCTCCACACCGAGGTGCCACTTCACAAAGTGCCCAGTGGGTGGGATGGGGAAGGCCCGCTCGGAATCCTGCCCACAGACACAGGCTGGGGCCAGAGCCGAGGGCGGAGATGCTGAACCTGCTTCCCTCAAATCTGCCCTCCCTCCTTTACCTCTCCGCCTGCCCCGAATGGCCATTTTATGGATGTCTAAAATTATCAGAGTGGAGACCAAGCTTTCTCTCCCGCGTGCTCCTCAGGACAAGGTGATGGTGTCAGAGGCCTGGTTGAAAGGGACCGGGTGTGCAGTGGAAGGACAGGGCCCCAAGCGAGGGCACGGACACAATCAGGGAAGCTCTGCGGCCACAAAAGAACCAACTTTGCGTCTCTTTGGTGTTCCTTCCTCCAGCCAGCCCTTTGCCTATAAATTCCTCTCTTAGGCATCTTTACAGATGATAAAATAGAGAGTGCTGAATTCCTCGGAAGAAAAGATAAGTAAGCAGTCCACTCTGACCATGTCTTGAAAGGTTATGAAGAATGGAGAGAAAGAGCCACGCCTTCCATATAAAACATAACATTAATTCAGAATTTTACTAACTTAATTTTCTTTTATTTGACAGGTACTAATGTGTCATACATTAGAAGAGTAAACCAAAATATGAAAAGAATGCTAAGAGAATTTTTTTGGCAGACTTCCGTGCCTTGTAGTCACTCACAAATGTGGCCGTTGGAGGGACACAGCGATGAAAGGATCAGAGCGGAGAGAAAGAAAACATACTGATCACAGTTTTAGATGTTTTCTCACATATTATTATTTTCTTAGTCCTCAACTATGAGTTTACAGTTGGAAAAGCCATAGGAAATTGTAGTAATATACGCAAGCTGGTATTTTGCACAGCCAGGGGACTGGCAGAGCCCCCAAATCCAGAACCACGTCTCCCAGGTGCCAGACTCAAGTTTCTTCCACAGCGGCGACTGACGGTCTCCGTGCACATGACATTGGGCCTGGCAGGGCCTCTGCCTACAAGCACGTTGATAACAATTGATTCGAATGATTATAACGTATCTGTTACTGGGGTTACATTTTAAAATGCCAGTTTTAAAGTCTATGCATTTCCAAAGTAACATTCCTGCAAATATCTTTGATCCCTGATATAAGTTTCCATATTGCGCTGGCTAGAGAACAGGGTCTTTGAAAGGGATGCTTTTACAGCCACTAGCAGCCTACTTGCTTTGTAACTATCAAAAGATTAAAAAGACCTTCCTGAAATATTTTCTTGGAATTTTTGCATGTAAATGTTGTTTGCTCGCTGCTCCCTAAGCTGCTTTTATTTTCAGATTTCCTAGACACACGCTTTCCAAAGAATGTCCTCCCTCAGGTGCCAATGGAACCGGAATTGCAAACACACAGCCCTTGCACTTTGGGCTTATCAAAATGTGAAACATTTTTCAAATTACAAGGTTATTCAGTAACCTAAGCCATTTAATGTGAAAGCATAGCCTTGCAGGGCTAAAAGGAACCATTGAGTTCATTGAGTTTAACTCCTCAAACCTGTTTGAAATCATTTAGACGTAGTAAAAGGTATCTAGTAAAGGTGATTGCTTCAAAAGCCTTTACCTGAATGTGGAACCCCCTTGCTAAGGACATTTTACTAAAAGCAGCTCTGAACATTATGGCTAGGTAGCAGTCTCTGAATGTGAACAATGTAAATAAATCTGATTTGTGCCTATAAACAATGCTATGACAGGACAAGGAGTTTCAGACTCTGCTCGTGTTTCATAGGCCAGGCTGTGGGGTTCCACTGTTAAAACTTAATGACAGAGATTTGTTTTCAAATTTGTAGAAACAATTATTAGAGTTTTCTCTGCTAAAACTTTTAAATCCCCATGTTTTAAAGCCTTTTCTATATGAGACTTTTTAGTATAAAATATTACCTCCTTTAACATTAAGTTATTTGGAATTGGTTGTTTTAATATTTATTAATATCTTAACATTTCACATTATGACCTTTCATTTTTCATCTATGTTCATATATTTCATATTTCACAAATGGGACTCACAGTAATAGGGAGTACTTTCCTGACCACAAACCTGGTTCTCATTTACAGAACTATTCCCAAATGTAGTTATTAAATCAATTGTCAATAGTAGGCTTTTACATCACATAGCGTAAAGCGTTCTAACATTCTCTAACATGTTTATCAATGAAACAGGGAAGCAAGAAAAGAACAAATGATAGTATTTATATGGTGGGTTCCCAGAGAAGCCTCAGGAGCAGCTGGGGACTCCCGGGCTGAGGCTTGTCCTGGGAAGTCCTGGACCGGGCGGACAGGTCAGCGGGGCATGGAGTTGCACCCCAGCCAGGTAGTGTGGCTTGTTTGTTTTCTTTATTAAGTGCTACAAGTAAATAACATGGGTATAATATCCAGAATTTTGCCCATATGAATCTCAGTAAATTGGATCATTGTGAATCATATTATAAGTGATGAAAGGACAAAATAATAGAAAGAACTGTATTGTAACATACATGAAGAGGAAGTATAATAGGAAAGCATTAATTCATAAAATGGAAAGGAAATAGTCGCTACTAAATCTTCAAAGCACTGACAGAGAAATTTGAGACCATTTTTCTACATATCTGGAAAGGTCTTTGCGCTGTACTTTACATGGAATTTTTAAAAAATCCTAAAGCTGGTATTATGTGCTTTTGTTTGGGTAGCCTGATGATTCTCATTTAGAATGACAAATTTAACATGGGATTGCAGGATCAGCTCCTCAACTTCTAGTTATCAGAACAGAGTTTAGGTGCTGAAAAGAGCCACCTAAGAAAATGGGGCAGAGAGATGGTAGGAGCGTATAGGAAGATTCAAGCCTCCAAACCAAGGCATCTGAGTGTTTCATTCAACCTCAGTACTACAGTAAGTCAGGAGAGCTGAAAATAGAATGACTCCTCTAGCAAGTGCCTGGGGAGCTCTTCAAGCTTGTCTTCTAATTGTCCAGGAAGATGGATGAAAAGAGGGGAATGCGATGAAATCAACAAATAGAATTCTGTAAAGTAAGAGAATACTGTAGGCAGAAAAATTAAACTAATAAATAGAATTCTCTCCGCTGTAAGTTTTGATGCCCCATGCTTTTGCTCTGCCTTCCCTATGAGAGATTTTAGCATAAAATACCGTCTCATTCAGAACAGGCTTCTTAGGCTGAGGTGGTTTGGTCTGGATGAGTAAGCAAAATGACTTGCTGGAGACAGAGCTGACACGGCTCTTCAGTGTGTCCTTACTACCTTGCTCTGCATCTGGCACATAATAAGTGTGCACTGCCCTGGTGTTCAATGACAGACTAAATGAGGGCATGCTATGTATGATGGATTCTGAAGAGTGGAGAGGCGGTGGGTTGTGAGGTAGAATGTTAGTACTACATCAAAGGTGTTGTAGTTTTTTAAAAAAATTCCTTATACTTCCACTACCACCACCTTAGTCCATATTTTGTCACCTCTTATGTAAACTAGTGTAGTGGTGTCTTCCTTGGCTTTCCTGCTGTTACTCTTGCCCCTTACATTCTGTCTCCACCGAGAGTCCACACGAATCTTCGGAAACTATGGACAAGGTTATGCTGTGCTCCTGCTCAAAAGCCTTCCATAGCTTCCTGGAGCAGTGGAAGTGTATTCTGAATCCCTTACCTGTCCTACAGAGGCCCTGCCTCACCTGGAACCCGCCCAGCTTTCTTGTGTCTTATCCTTGACTATCTGCCGTCACCACTATGCTCACGTTATGCACCTTTGTCCTGTTTCTTGTGTATACCAGACTTGTGTCCATCTTTGGTCCTTGTCCTGGTTGTTCCCTCTCCCTGGTAGGCTGAGTCACTCACAAAGCATGCTCCTTCTCGTCACGGAGGCCTCAGCCTGCATCTCCTCTTTGGAGAAGCCTTCTCTGACCACCTGTCCAAAAATAGCTCTCTCGTGCCTCTGTGGGATATCACATGGATTATTTTAGTCATTTTGCACCTATTGCCATCTGCTCCTTTCTTGTTTACTATTATATTCTCTGCCTCCTTTGCATTAAAGGGTGAGTATCATGAGAACTTACTCAGACACCTGTCCTCAAGAACCAAGTCAGTCTGGCATTTACTAAGAGTTCAATAAAAGATTGCTGAAAACAGTGAATGAACAAATTAGTTGTCCTGGCTTGTGAAGAATCTATGATGGAGAATCTTGGCAAAGAATGGATTGTTATGTCAGTTTCTATATACTTTTGTGCCTGTTCCAAATGCCACAATAAAAAATTAGCACAGGGGAAATCAATTTATTGAGAATATTTTTGGTATCATATAGGCCATACAGTGGCTACATAAATGGGGTTCTTTATTTTTCCTATTTGGAGGATTCATTAAAAATGAACCATTTAAATTTTATTTAGGCACATTTAAAACTTGAAGTGTTCAAGTGGTCATGTCATCACAATTTCTGGCTTGCTTGACAATGTTTATGGTGTTTCAGTGTGATTCTTCCCATCCAGTGTAGACAGGATGGTTGTCTGTGTCTCAGGTTTATACAGTTGTTGACAAATAAATACCCACTGTGTCGGGAGCTGGCATATCCTAGGCAGGGTATTACAATAGGAATTTGCAATGGGCTGGGGGAAGGAGAGGGGTGATGAAGTGGGAACCTGTCCACCCACACTGGTTGGAAAACCTACTTTAAAATGCGCCCAGCACCCACTGAGCTTAATATGGTTGTTACAGGCAGTGTGTGCACTGTGATGGCAATGTGTCAGGCCTAATTGGGACCTTCTGAGAGCTAAGAGGACGTGAAATTCTAGCAAGAAAATGTTAATCCAGTCACAAACACTGTATTCACAGGAAAACTTCCCTTCCGCCCTCCTTGCTGTCCTTACTTAGCTATTCAAGAGAAATGATCGGTGCATGCAAACTTATAAAAATTTAAACTATTTGGGTGCTTTTGGAAATGAGTTACGGAGCCCGACTAAAGAAAAAAAAATTCTCCATGAAAATGAGATACTTAATAGTCATTGCTGACTCTTCTCTCACGTGAGGGCAGGTCCAGCCAGTGAGAAAACCACCTGGATTTACAGGAGTGACATTTGCAGATGATTCAAATTCAAACCAAGGAGTTCATAGCTCTCTGCCTTAACCCTAATTTTCAATTTTAGGTAATGTTCACCAAACCATTTCTGGAACATTAACTGGACAGTATGTAGGAAAGAAATCTCTTGATTTCTGACTTAGGGGGAGGCTGAGGAGGGGCAGAAGGTTGTCTGTGCTGATAGGATCAATTCTGGCATCGCTAACCCCCAGCCAGGGCTACTCCCTGCAGGGGCCGGCCGAGCTTATGACCTACAATTGTCTTCTGCTGGAATGGAGGCATGGGGTCAAGGTACTTGGAAGCAAGGAGTCAGAATACTTCTCAGGTCATGAAATGACTTTCAGTGTTGTGACCTTCGTTTCACCTTGCTAGTTGACAAATAATGAACAACAACAGAAGACAGCAACTCATAGATGCAAAGAAACAGTTCTACCCATCACTGGTGTGTTGCACAGTGTCGTCCACCATAAAAAGAAGTTTTGGCCGATAAACTTTGATATCTATAAAGAAAAATCTAAATGAAAGAAAGCAAGAGACCTTAGGGAAATGTACTTTACCATGTCTCCCCTTTTTATTTGAAAACAAACAAACTCTAATGGGTTTCATTGGATATCTAGATGTACTGGGGAAGTTTGAAGTAATCGTTGAATATTTTCATCTTGGCCTGGTTTGTGCTAACATTTATTGACCACGTATTATATGCCAGATACTATTTAAGTACTTTACATACATTAAACCATTTAATTGTTATAACTACTCCAAAAGGCAGGTATATCATTATACCCATTTACACAGAAAATGAGGTGAAAAATATCACATGGCTTTAAAACTGCAACACTCTGATGAAAATAAAGTACCACCTAACTTACGATTTCAAAAAGAAAAAGAAAAAGGACTTGAACATGACTGGAGAAAATGTTTCAGTTTGTAGGAATTAAGAGTCTCAGACTAGACGATACTTAGGAAAGCACACTGGGAGCTCTAAAGAGGAAGGGAGCAGCATTCCAGTCTTCAATGAGTCTTTCAGACATGGCTGTGAGCACCGAAGAATCAGGACCTAGGGTTTCCAAGCATCAGGCATCTTGCAGTTATGCCTTTTTCTCTGCTATCTAAGCCAAATAAGGTCCTGGTTAACAGTATTTGCCTGGACTTCATGCCATGTATCCTGTTAACTGTTCCCATACGTGTTTGCTTTGTTCTGCATCAATAGTTTATCTTGAGGACTGCAGGGGGAGGAACATGGAAAGAGCTTGCTCTTCTGTGAGATCACTCACTTCCCTGCATCTGGTGTGTAACTTACAGGTAACCAGCTTACTGGTTACACTTAGGACAAGGTGAGGTGATGTGTCCTACCAGGCTCCCCAGAAGCAATTCTCTGTTTATCCAGATTTCTTCCAGATCATCTCCAAAGATCTGCCTATGTTTTACTTCACCCTTGTTTTATTTATGCCATCTCCCTGAGGCTAGGCAATGCAGAAAGTGGCCCTACATTTTGTGATGATTTCTCCTTTCTAAGCTTCATGCTCAAACAGGACCGATTATGACTATAGAGTGTCAGACAACCTTTCGCTGAGCCTTAACAAACAAGCTCTATGCTATGAACAGCAAGTGGCTTCATTGGACATCTCGCACCAAACCCACAGGCAGTCTCTTAAGTCTTTCTTGAGTATTTGAAGTCAGAATCATGCCTATTATGAAATAAATTTTTAAAAATTCCCTGGGGGAATTTGATTTTGTCCCCGATAATTTTGTTTCTTCCCTGATAAAACTTGTATGGAAGTAACCAACATTATTTTTCATTTCTGCCATATTCAGCTCAGTAGGAAACAGTCAGCCAGAGACATTAATGTCTGCCTTGTTCATGCTAAAGTGTTCTCATTATCTGCCATGCCATCTCTAAACTTATTCAAGAAGGAAAAAAAAAAAAGATCTCAGCATGAAACTCATTCTGACTATAGGGGGCCCCATGAACTGTGTTTAAAAATTTAGCAGAAAATGTCCTCATCCCATACATGAAGTTCTTTTTTATAAATCCTTAAGGCCTTGAGTTTTAGGAGTGATTGTTTTTTCAGGGAACCTATGAAATCAAGAAAAGAGGCTACCGAGGTGGCATTGCCTCAGCATTTGGCTTTCTTCTGGTTAAGAATACCATGGAGCTGCTGGCAATCCTGGCTGGGTTTCACACAAGTAAGGAATTCTTTCCACATTCTCTTGTAGTGCATACTTCGGAAACCGACGGTCCAGCTGGTAGCAAATGGCGAATGTTGTAGGACAGCGTCATACACGGAAAAGACTGGCTCCATGAGAGCGTACATTACCTATACATCGCAGCCTACAGTCGCACCCAACCCATGTCCCCCAAGGAAGAGGAGGGCCACCGTAGTGAGGACTCTGCTGTGGGTAACACACTCAAGGACAGAGTCAGTGCTACTCAGTTGCTCCATCATCCGTTGTAAATGAGGAGCTTTCTCTCTTTTGGATTTGCCTGCCAAATTCACCCCAGGCGTGGGTTCACATGCTTTAAGTACACCTGTACTTAAAAGGCACTCAAAAAACAGGCCTAGGAGATTTCCCCCTTCCTTTGGGGCATGAGGCAGGTCACAGTGCGCCACAGAGTGAAATGGATCTGATGTAGTACGCGGCTTCAGGGTGAAAAAGGAGAAGCCAAGCTTCGGATCCCAGTAACCCAAGAGAACTGATGAATGCACCAGGCCCTGATGGTTTCCCACAATGACCCACGGGCACCCTTTCTAGATAACAATGGTTCTTCACTACATAACACAATTGAACTTTGATAATCCGTTGTGTCTTCCTGAGACTAAAATAATATACCATGGATACTCATGGCTCTAGGTCCACGGCAGTGGGCGGGCATTGCGGAAGGACTTGGCCGTGACTGGGGTACAGACTCTTGGGCTGTCTACAGCATCATCATCTCCAGCATGGTGGTTCTCAGCCTTGGGTGCACATCTGAGTTGCCTGCAGAGCTTTTGACAATCCTCATATCAATTAAATAGGAATCTCTCAGAATGCAACTCAGGATTTCTAAAAGCTCCTTAGGTGATCCCAGTGCATGGACAAGTTTAAGAGGTGTTACTGTCCTGCCCTTGCTACTTAAAATACGGCCCATGGACATGTTGCCTTTTGGATTACAGACCCTCAGATCCCTTCTCAGAACAGTGTTAGAACCTGCATTTCAACAACATTCTCAGGGGATTCATAAATAAGCACTGGCACTTGGTAAGAATGGTAGGAGAATCTGCATTTATAGTAAGCACTCTTGTGACTCGTAAGGCCATTAAAATCAGAGGAACTCTGATTTATAATTGTTTTCATTACATGGCAGGATGTCACAAGGATTAGTCCAGGACTGTGTGATTTCTTCTTGATTCAAATGAGTTCTGTTTTATGTTCAGTGGCTAATTTTCCAGTTTTCCTCCTACCTCTCTACCATTCCTCCTTCTTCCTTGAGTTACTCAGACTCCCACCCCCATTGGAGCTCTGGAAAGACTTCCTGAGAGGCAGGCACAGGTTAAAAGGCACCAACACATGTCTTGGGGCCCTTGAGAGGCAGTTTGACTCATGTGCTTTTGCTTAATCCACCTACAAAGAATGGTAATTTTTTTTTTGTTTATCAGTTTGTTTTTTGTATTGAAGCCTCAAGACTGTGCAATAGAAGGCAGATTTTAATGACTTGAGTCTGAACAAGAAGGCAGCAATTACTTACCATAAATCTGGGAGTCTGAACGAAGAGGCGAAGGTCAAAACTTTATGTTACGTGTCTTACAAATTCATAAATCTAATTTTGGTAGCATGCTAAAATATAGAGGTTTATGCACATAAAGAAATACTTTGGAATGCAGGCTATATTGTTTAAATCCGGAATCATCCCTTTAAATATGGAACACTTAGCCATGCAAGCCGTTTCCATTTACTCTTATTCGATGTCATTGTTAAGACTGTCAGTAATCCACACATTCTGAATTTCCTCTCCGTAAGTTTCTTCCATAGCACTGGGAAGAAGCAATGCCTCATCACCTACACTCATTGTCACCTCTATATCTACCTGGCCGTCAGAATGTTCATCCTTGTAAAGGATCCCTCTACTTCTGTAATAAAGCATCTTGAAGTATTAAGAACATTTACTTGATCTCATTGTAGGACATGGGTTGATTCTTTGGAATTCTAACATCGAACACGATGTCTGGCTCATAGTGACACTCAATAAATTGTTATTGAATTGATTTTTAAAATTTTTCTTGCTGAAGTGAAATGCGGTGCAAACTAATGGTGTTAGCCTCCTTGAACAACCTCTTACATTCTCCTCTTCAGATGCTACAGTATGCTCACTGGAACTTCAATGACTTACTACATTCACTTCCAAAACTCATTAAAAACAACCAAACCTTATCAGGAATAAAGATTAAGTCATTATACAACATTGAATGCTGTTTGAGGAGATTTTTAAACACTGCGATGAAAAATGGCACTTAACATATTAAATTCATCATAGAGGAATAACTTTATTTTATCAATTTTCATTTAATATCAAGACTCTTATGTCATGATGTTTTATTTTTAAAAAATACTATAAAAGAGAACAAATATAGCTCATGGGAGAATATGTCATTAGAGAGTGGTCTGAAGGGCAGACAGGTTTTATATTGAAAGGGGACAAGGATGAGAAGTCAGGCAGGTGGTTAGTGTGAGATCAGGAGTCATGTTTTACACATAATTGGGACTGACACATAGTAGGTGCTCTGTGAACATTTCATGGAGGAATGAATGAAAAAAAAAGTTACAAAGCTGAAACACACAGAGACTATTTAAAGAACTACAAGTTGTCTAGTTGTGTTGGAGAATTGGTGAGAATCGGTTAGAGCAGGGGGTCTCAGCTTTGGGACTGCAGACAGTGTGGGCTGGATAATTCTTTGTTGTAGGAAGGGACTGTCCTGTGCATTTTAGGATGTTCAGCAGGACCCCTGAGCTCCTCCAAGCTGTGACAGCCAAAAATATCTCCAGACATTGCCAAATAGCCTCCAGACAGCAAAATCGCCCCTGGTAGAGGACCACTGAGTTCAGGAATTGCTGGAAAACGGGGCAGGAGGAGGCCCTTAGGGTCAGGGTTTGAGAGACCCGGGATGCCAGCCCAGGGCAGTTACACCTAATTTATGATGGACGAAGGCTATTCATGAATGGTTTCTGAGGTGGGAAATTACAGAATCAGCATTGTGATTTAAGGAGAATAATTTAATTGTGTGTAGAACTGTTTGCATTTTTGTAAAATATAAATAAATACTATGGATATTATATATCCAACAAGTAAACTACTTCAGTTCCTTGTGCCTCAGTTTTCTCACTAGTAACACGGGGGAAATGCTATAATCATAGCATTATAATTCACATAAATTACTTGGAACAGTGCCTAATATGTTTTTAAGTGAAAAGTAAATTCTTTTGTTATATTGTTAATATTTCTTATCAAAAACAAGGTACTGTTGTGATGCAAGCAGCTTTAAATCATTTTTGAAGTACAACTACCATTTCTTCACTAATAAGAATCAATATCAAATAATTTATTCCAAAACCAAGTCTACATAGAACTAAAATAATCACACCCAAAGGAATTACCCTCCCCATTCCTCCTTAAATTCTGGAATGAAAGCTAATAAAACTGCATTTAAAAACAAGATGAGAGGAAACGTTAAAAAGAGAAGGAAAACCGATTTTCAAGCTGCTTCTCAAATACACGTTGGAGCCCCCTGAAACCATGGAGAGTCAGACTCGGCAGCCCCTGAAACTCCTCTTCAGGGACGGCTTTGAATGGGCCGGCTTCCCCGTGTAATTGCTAACAAGCCACAGGTGCCAAGCCACAGGAGCCGGTGATCGCCTGATTTTGAGGAGAGAAATGACAATTTTTTACCCATCATTCATCCCAAGGTGTGCTCATCATCTCTCATAGCACAGAGCGAGTTACCTTTTTATCAGTGGCTTTGGGAATGTTTTTGCAGGTGAGCAGCAGCAGCATCCTTATCTGCAAAACTGCGTAAATGAGACTGTGCCGGATGGAAGCTAGACGATCCATCTGCCAGGGTGAGCGGTGCGCACCGGAGCTCAGGCAATGAGATGCGGCGCCCCTTCCTTCCTGCCCATCTCTTCACACTGACCAAAGTGATGGCCGAGCACAGGGCTCCCTTACGTTGTTCTTGTTCCTCTTTTTCTGATCATGGAACCTTACCCCACGAAGTAAAGAATATACTTTAAAAGTTTAAAATACAAAATCAAGTTAATTTTATTTGTTTGCTTAATAATACAACCTTACATGTTTAAGTTTTCAAAATGCTTTCTCATAAGCCATCTCGTTGGAGCCCTACCAAAGCACTTAAAGTAAATAGCACAAACATGATCTGCTCCTTGCAGGAGGAAGCTAGGGTTCAATGAGGTTAAATGCCTTGTCCATGGAAATGAAGGAACTCGAGGATGAACGGCAGGTTTCCTGGCTCACAGCCCCAGCTCTGACTGCGAACTAAGCCTCTTTATCCTTCTGAAGCACAGCGTCCAACAGTATTCATGTACCCCCTCCTTCTTCATTCCAGCCAGAGTCATATATCCAACCGAGTGATTTACAGGAATCACGGGCCCTTTCCCGTCCTTTGACCGATTTTCTTCAGAAGATTCTCGCTTGGCCTCCATGCCTTTAGCCATGACCCCCTCAAATCCTTCATCACCCACTGCTACCAGAGTCAGCCTCTCCTCAGCGACACCTTGGCAGGATTCTGTCACTTTCAGCTACTGTCCAGCCCCATTCTTGCTTGTATTTAAGATTTGCCTTTTTGATCTTATCTTTGAGCACAACTCAGTTCTGAGCTTTTCTTTCCTAACTCCCGGTAGGTGACATTTATGACGACTGGCTCTGATGTCGTGGCAGAAGCAGGCCCCGGCTCCCCCATACCTGCTTGCCCTCCTTCTTCTACGTTAGTCCCCCTAGTTTGGGTGTGGGAAAGGGGAGCAGGAGAGAGGGTTTTTTTGAGTAATGGAAATGTTGTGTGTAAATTATGATAGTGGTTTCAGGACTATACAGTTGCCAAAAACCGATCATTATACCTTAATTAAGCTTTTAAAAAATATTTTAGCAGCATTTTTGGTGTGGTGTGCCAGTGTGGAAGACTTTCTCCAGAACCTTGGTATTGCTGGATATGGAAGTTACTGTTTGATTTTTTTAATGGGAATTTTTCAGTTGTGTACCTGTGGACAAAGGGACCATCCCCATAAATATATAAAGCACCCCCCCCCCCAAGAGGTGCGCTCCTCCTTTTGGCTTCACTGAGGATAGGGTACCAACATTTAGGTACATGATTTCTACCTGAATGCAGCCACCAATTTTTTTCAATGAGTAAGACCATTCCATTGAAGGTACATATACAGGTATCAGAATTTGTATCCTTTCCATAAAATGTCCTTTCCACCTCAAGATGTAATGAGTTAGCATCTGTTACTTATTCATCTTGATGATCCAACCAGGATTCTGATCTCACAGTTTCTTTCTCTCATCAGTTTAGAGACTTTCATTCCCATTCACCAATGTAGGAGCTTCTTCCATGAGATCACCCACTACTGCATCGTCTCTAGACCTGTGAGCGCTTCTAAAATCAAGATGAACTTAAACTCATTAAATCAGCAAATAGTTCTCAAGCACCTTGTATGTAACACTGCACCAGGTGTTGTAAAATATGGGGAAAAATATGACAGGCTTGTCTTCAAATAATTTAAAAATATAGCTAAAGAGGTCAAATAAAAAGGCATAAAGAGTTAAATACCAATGAAAGATACAGATAAAATTTATGGAAGAGCTGCCAAAAGACAACACATGACCGACTGCATTGTGAATTGTGTGGACAGTAACTGCTGTCAAAGTTTCGAGGAGCCTGTTTGTTCATGTCCCCTCTCCAGTCCACTTGATCTACAAAAGCTACTCTGATCTCTAACCATCCATCCCTTATATATCCTCCTAGTTCACTAACTTTCTTCTCGCTGTTTCACTCTTGGTCCAGGCAGGTGCTTGGTGAGCCTTTGCTATATAGGTCAGAATTGCCTTTGCTATTATCTGAGAACTATTTGCGTATCTGCTGAGTCCTATGAGTGCACCTACACTCCCAGGATGGGGGAGACAGCAGCCTTGGGAAGTGAGTGTGGCCAGGAACCCCCCACAGCACACCTGGGCACTTCAAAGATGGGTCTGAGGAATGCAGAGAAGGCTTCTCTTGCGCAGTTACTGGAGGGGACCCTAAGTTAGACCTTTTTGGGTAGATGCCCAAGAAGAATAAAGGCAGAAAGAATGGCATGGGTAAAGATGCAGAGATGTGAAAGAGCAGAGGGATGTCGTGGGGTCTGTGAGTGACAGGAGTAAAGGGTGAAAAGGGTGGAGAGGTGAGATATGAGAAGAGAAAGGACTGATGCAAGTGGGAGAGGTAGGAAATGTGTGATCCTGTTTGATGTGCAAATGTAGAAGTTGGAAGTTTGTGGGATTCCCAAAGGCAGCATAGTGCTATAGTCAAGATCGTAGTCTGACTATCAATATCAACACTAGTTAGCCGTGTGTACTTGGGTATGTTATTTAGCTTTTTTGTGAGAATCAATATATTTAAATATATGTAAATACTTAGAGCATAGCACATAATATATACTCTAAAGGTATTATTATTATTAATGGTGGCGGTGGTGGTGGTAGTGGTAGAAGTAAAAAATGAGGTAAGGACAACAAAATGAGGCTTAGGACAACAAAAGTCAGTGTGTTGAATGCAGTTTGCAATGGATTAATTTCCCAAAGAGACAAAACTGATGCTTCTGAATCTCTTTCACATTCAAGTGATAAGGCAAGCTGAACTGATCCTATTTTACCAAATCAATTCAACTTGCTCAATTTTAGGCCAAGTCACGATTCCTTCGTTACCACAGACGTTCAGCCATACTGCCCGAGTGTTGGCAACATGCTGGTGCACCTCACTTTCTTCTTTCTTTGCCTTTCTCTTTCCTCATTTCCCACTCCAGTTTGAAGAGACTTTTATTCTGGACCCAGTTTGTGCATTTGGCCAAAGTGAATGTTTGAATTGGTAGAACAGAAAGAATAGAAGAAGGATAATCAAATGCTAAGGAAATTACCTTGACCAATGAGATAAATTTTCTCTCATCATTTATAGTGTGTGTTGCTTAGTTAGATAATATGCCCACCAGGCAGAAGCCTACTGTATCTGCAAGTTTTCTTATGGAGTCAAAATTTCATCAGCACTAATTGATATAAAGTGATAATATACTCTAATGAGCTACATTATTCATAATTGTTCATAACACTGCATTATTATATGAGACCATACAAGCAATTATGTGTCAAAAAGTAGAAATCCATGGCTATTGGGGATGAAAGATCATATGGGTTTTTTTTTCTTCAAAACCGTCGTGGCTAACTTTTAGCATGCATTGCATACTGAAAGTATACTAAGCATTGCATCGAAAGGAAAAATGACAATTGTTTTCATACTATATTTGCTATTTATAATTCATTGAGACAAAAAGGAAAAAACCAAATACTCAAACCCATAATAAAACTGCCGACTCACTCCCGTGCTCTGAAGAGAATGTCGCGCAGCATTTGCTGATAAGGCAGGTGGTTAGTTAGCCGGAGCACTGTGGGAGGCTGGACGTGCCCTCTGCCCGGTTCATGTAATCAGAGACCAGAATATTCTTAACCTTTTATGGGTGGATGAACAACAAATTAGAAATTTCTAATTGCCTTCTCTCCGAGGGCTCTCTCCCCCTAAATAGTGGAAGGTATTAGCAGGAAAGTGTTGTTCATCCAAGGTGATGTTAACTTTTTGTGAAATTAAGAGCCCTTTATTTGAAAACCACTTCAATAGCTGCAGGCGTGGAGTATAAGACATGTACTCCAGGCTGTAATAATTGCTGGCTGCCCTGGGAAATGGCTTCAAGGCCGGGGCAGCCGGGCCTTCATGCAAGCACATCCTCTAATTATTGAAAAACCTGTGCAGAGTCTTCATGTTAATCAGTCTCTCAGAGACTTCAGCTTTATGTAGTTAGTGCAGATTTATAGCATTTTTCTTTTCCTGTTATTAAAACTGATATTTCACAAGGAAGAAACTATCTCCAGACAACTGTTAAAATGCAAAGTTTCCGTCATAAAAGAAAACTGCAAGATGATTTCTGAGAATATTCCACAGAGAATTCCAAACAAGGATAGAAACAACACATCAAAGATGGGGTACAGGGGAACTAAAAAATAAAAAGGCGTGACTTTAAAATATTAACAAAGAGACTCAGCAGTTGGCCCATAGAATTAGGAGGTTAGTGTAATTAACTTAAGTGCTTGTTACAATTATGGAAATAAACATTTCTGTATAAATGCAAACTGAATTATACATAATTATGAAAGCACTAAACTAATTGGAACATTTGGATTAACATAGTAGAAGCCAAATTGCCTTTTTATACCAATGGTACAGTGTTTTGCGTGTGTCCTGCACATACATGGAAAAGTTAATAATGGGAAGAAGCGTGTTTAGAAACACATTTTCTATCAAGTTAACATTTTTGTTTCTCTTGTAGAGTTTACTCATATATTATAGATTAAATTATAGTGACCCATTAGAGAAGTACACAGCAAGCACTAGCTGGTTATGCCAGTCGTAGCTGATCTGTGTGGCCAATCTCCATTTTCCATATTCTTAATAGTCAAGGCATAATGGGATGACCGAGACTCTGCTGGCCTTGAGTCTCCCAGGACTCGAAATTGCTTGAGTCCTGGATGCAGACAGAGTACTGTCTAATCTCACTAAATGTGTGATGAGCCTTGTGACCTCCCAGAGACCCAGATAACTATCACAAAATAGTTAACACTCAATAAATAGCTGACCCAGGTCTGATTGGCTCCCTTCAATGCTTTGATTATCTGACTGCAATTTCCTTTCTTTTTGCCATTTGACCTTAAACTCTTAAGCCTATGACTGATTCTCTTGTTCTGGTTCAATATGTAGACTAGTGGCCCATACTCATCTGAACTGGCATTAATACTGGTGATAAAAGGGCAGGCGTTACCTGAGAAGGACTCTCCCCCAAAGAAGAGGAGGGACCAGAATGACCGAAAACTTCTTTTCCCTCTTTGGACGTGTGTGTGTGTGTGTGTGTGTGTGTGTGTGTGTGTGTGTGTGTTCAGGTAGAGGGTCAAATGGATTTTGTGAGTCCCAGATAGATCTCTATATTTAGCACATGTTTTTCTGGAAATCTGGTTTCCAGCTGTGGCTCCAACTTTAGCCTAAACTATGTCTACTGGGATTCATAATATTTTATTTTTTGCATTCACTCATTTACTTATCAATTCTAAAGATTTACTGAACACTTACAATATGAGAGACACAGTGATAGGCTTGATAGAATATTTAGTGGGATGAAAGCCCACATACAACTGTTATCATAAACGAAGTGCATGCAGTCGAGAACCTGAAGAAGGGGGCACACTTGGAGGCTGACCATTTATTGCTTCATGTGATTCGCCTTCAGAGATTTGTATTCAGCCCTGTGTAAAGAGGGCTTGAAGTATGAAACTAAAGGAACTCTTCTTTTATGAGACTCCATGAGACATAGATGCATGGGGTTACTTTGGTATCAATATGCGACCCAGGGTCAGAAAGAGAAACCTTGTTCTCTCTACTAGATAAATGGCTTCCAGTCGCTAGAGACTCCGATGACTATACCTCAGGAGTTCGTAATACTCTCAGGGTACATAGTTCTTTTGGTTAGGGTGTCAGCATTGTCGTGAAGGGCATCAGGAACAATGGTCATAGTGATGGGGGTTGCAGGCAGCATATAAATGAAAAGAGATACAGTTGGCCAGTAGGACATAGTGGATGCACTATAGGCTCTAACTGGCTAACTTGTACCTAAGGTCACGTAAGACATTACCTGAGACTTTAGAAATCAGGGAGCGAGATTTTTTAAGGGGATTAGATGATGCATGAATATGTAGTGTCAAAGCCAGTAAGATTAGAGTCACTGCTGTTAGTATGACCTCTTATCTGAGGTAATGGTAATGCCCGGGGAACACTTGACATCTGATTACAGATTCATTTGGATTAGCAACATGTTACCATTGATAGAGTTTAAAAAAAAGGATCTTATCAGTCATTTCAGCTATAGTATAATGTAGGTTAATTTGATTGCTTTTCTAGTCAAGCTATGATCAGAATCTGCTTCTCTGTAAAAATGTGAGTTTTGAATGACAGGAGAAAAATAGAGGAGGATTTTGTTGCTATAGTTGTTTTGTTTTGTTTTGTTTTGTTTTGTTTTAGCACAGGATACTTCAAGGAGTGTCATGTATACATATACCAATAAATTATAAAGATTTTCCCAGCCTTAAAGTCATAAAATGAAGTGTTACGTCTGGAAGAAAAGAAACTATATTACTGAGTGTGAGGTTCTTCCCTATGAGGTCTAAATTTAAAAGTTTGTCTGGGCCCTTTTCGTCTGAGCTACTTTTTGGCATTTGTAAACTTTATTAATGTCACCCAGTTCAATGTTTTCCATTTGGTTTACAGCTCTAATTTCTAGCTAAAAGGTTTGTTTTCAAGGTTTTCCATAAAACATACTTGGTCTCAGAGATTTTTAAATTAAATTAGCTGTCCATGTGAATTTCCAGAAGTTACTTAGCCCCCCCCCCCGAGCCTCAGTTCCCACGTTTCCGACAGGGTTGGGCCAGTTTTCTATCATACTTTAATAATTCTTATAGAACCTGAGACCACGATTCTTGAGATCTAAGTCATTTTAAAATCATCAGAACATAGCAGAGGAAGCAACGTTTGGTGCATGGATGTAAACTTTGGGAGCCCATGTGTTGGGAGCCGAATGTACCCAAGCTTTCGGTGATCTTTCTCTTTTCTCAGTTCCTGCTGTGCTTATTGCCCAGATCTCCCATGAAGCATACACCTTACACACATACAAGGACATACATGCACATGTTTACACACAGACAGATTTATTTTGAAGCTCTGGCGAGCAGGAATTGTGACTTCCAGTTCTTTGAATTCTCATTGCCTGGTGTATAATAACCCTTTGCTGACTTTAAGAAGTTAGATGCTTCATGACTAGTTCCTTGGTTAACAAGGACATATGTGGTAGATCCATAGGGGATCTCACATGGAGCATTTCCCTGCAACTCACTCATGTTCCCACTGGTATGTAATGTAGCTCTAGATTTTCTTCCCACTGCAAGGGATAAGAATGGGAGCAAGACATGGGCCCAACTACAGAACCAAATCTGCACAATCACCAAGCAATCTAAAAGCCTCTCTTTTAATTTTCTATAAGAGGAGATAAATATAGCTTTATTTTTTACTGTTCATTTTATTTACAGAAAATATACATCATATGAGCAAATAACAATTTCTAGCCTAACACTAAAAACGTTGCCTTGGGAGAATTTTTCTAGTCAGCCCTCCCTTTTTACCTTCCAAAGGGATTGAATGGAGAAAATGTGTAATGGGAAGAATTTAGGTGCCTACTCAGTCAAGATTATATGACTTAATTACTCTGAGCCTTCGAATCTCAATCCTAAAATGGGAGTAATAATTCCTTTTCAGGAATTATTATTCCTGAATTCTCGTGGGTATTAAATGGAATAGTCCAGAGGGTCTAGAATCGTGACTGGTTCATTATAGGTGCTCAGGAAACCACCCATGAGATTGCCAAGAGTAATGGACAAGACAACTATACTACTTGTTCTTTGTTTCCCAGCCAGCCACTTCTATCCTTAAATACTCATCACAAGTCTGACTGTTCTGCACATCTCTCTACTGAAATGGAAAGTATCCGTCACATCTAGGAAGCCAACTACATACACATATACCTATGCACACAATACATGCACCTCTGTTCTCCCAGTAAGTTAGGAAAATATAATATTTATGCACACATATGCTCCATGGTTAACATATATGAATACACATCTCAATAGCTATTTACAATGTATCTTTTTTAAAGACCATGAGTCTTGTGCTAGGTTAGTTCTGTTCAGTTCCTAGGTGTAGGAGAACACTACAGAAACCCTATTGTGCTGCATTTTGTTGGAATAAGAGTTTCGCTCACCAACCACTCACCCCTTGAATGTTTCATATTCTCAGCATTTTTTTCCTACTCAATCCTCATGTCTCTTCCATGCATTCGCCTTTATATTTGCACTGTCTGGTAATTTGAATATTTTTATTTGAGATTATTTGGCCTGTGTCAGGTATTCTTCTTTCTGGTCCCCGGGGTCTTGTATCTTGTTTTTAACTTCCTCCCTCTCCTTGCTCTCTTTTTATCAGATGTCATCCATTGTGCCTCACTATTTTACCCTTGGGTGTTTCAATTATGCATGAATGAGATCTGCCTCACATTGCACGTTTCCATTTTCAGTCTAAATAACTGCACACGAGAATGAAAGTCTCTGTGTTGAACTGGAGAGGCTCTCAGCTGGACGCGGGTTTCATTTGGACGCGCTCTCCTCTCTCCCAGTAGCAATTTGCGGGATGTGTTTAAACCAGCTCCCCTGCATTCACCCTGTTGTCCCTACCGCTCAAGCTTTTGCATCCAGCTCTCTCCAGCCTGTGCTGAGACGTTCCAGCCAAGCGCCTGTTTCCGCGTTTAGGATATTTGCGACAAGCGTGGTAGCTTTGAGTTTCCTTTCAAACAAGAACCAGATCATTTGGCGGCAGTTTCTCTAAGCTCTTACATCAATTAATCGTGTTTGAGCAGTACCAATAAACCGCTATTCCTCTATAAAACCCCATGGTTTAAATCAATCAGAATTTCTTAGGATTTCAAACTTACATTTTGAGGAGGTAAGAAAGAAAAGAATGGAAAATATTATCTTAGCCTTAGAAGTTGTGTATGCCTAAAGTAGATATAGAGAACAGCAAATGAGGAATGATGGTTGGGATTGGTTTCCTTTTGTAAATCATTAATCTGGCCATGACTACAAACTCTCAGCTCTCCTAGCTTGCTTCTATCATGGAACTCACTGTTTTTTATTACTTACTGTATTATACTTATTTGACTCTGTGCCCTCAGTACCCAGCACAATGCCTGACCCACAAAAGAAACTCAGTGATAAATGAATGAAGGCATGAATGAATGGCCAAATCACCAGGATGTTACAACTGTGACAATAAAAAGAATGATTAGGTTATGCATTTTTAATTATATATGCTGAGTGAGGTAAATCTGAGGTAGTCAGTATAAACAACTGACCTCTAAAATTCATAGCTTTGTAACTAGGTCAATTTTAGACGTTCTTTTTCTTTGAGCATTATTCTTACAATACAAAGTAACTCCTTTTGTGAGGGAACAAGGTGGATTATGACACTTCACTCAGAGTAATACCTTAGAGCCTTCAGCGGGTATTTTTCAGCCCAGTTAATGGTTTAATTCTCCTCTCTCTGCAGAGGGCAGACACTGGCCCATGCTGTGTAAACAATCCTTTGAGCCCATCCGTAGCGCATCCTCTAGGTTTTTCCAAGCAGCCTCGCTTAGATGAACAGCAAGCACTGTGCCGGGGAAACACATGTTCTGTTTCCTGAGCTCTTGTAGCTCCATTTCATTAAAGGAGAACATCTTTAAAAACGTTGTGTCAAGCCCTCCAGTGGTGCCACCTGGTCACAGAGATCAACGCCCTGCTCCGTTAACGATGACAAACAATTGCGTGTTCTTTATTGCACAGAAATACACGCTCGCAACATTGGCTGAGTGACTAGAATTCGGAAGCAGGAGCATCAAGCATAAGCAAGAAACCTGTATGTAGGCCAGCATTTCCCAGGCATCTGGATTTCGTAAGACAGAAAATTTCAAAATATTTTTTAAATGAATAAGCAGAACCAGTATAAAACTGCAAACTTTTTATTGCCAAGGGAAGCCATTAAAATACACACCCCCCGCTATTAACTGTCACCCTCGTGAGAGAGTTAAAACAATAAAAAATTGGGAGGGGCACAATAGCATTGCTTCAAGTGTGAGTGTCCCTGTTTTTCAGGGAGTGTGACCCGTGAGGCTGACGGCGCAGCCTCCTGCCTCGCGCTCTGTGGGAGCAGTCTCGCAAGGCCCGCGCTGAAGATTTTGCAACTACTTCTGCTCAGTCCTGGGGCAGGCACACGGGAGATGTTTTCATTTTTTACTGCTTCTTTAAATAACCAACCAGAAGAATGTGGCTGCCCTTACAGTGTACATTCAAAACCCACTCAGCCAGCACCGGAGTGACCTCCTGTCCCGTGGGAACTCACAGTTGAGCAACACCCAGAAAAACCGCAGGAAACTGATGTAAGAAAACGAGTGGAAAACTGAGTTTTGCTCACCTCCCAGCTAAATCTTCTCTCTTAATAGGCTTCATTGTCATTCAATGTAGTTAATAATTACCCCTGAGTATACATTTTCAAGGGTAATAAACAAAAGGGTTCATCTGTGATGTGATCGGCAGTGCTTCTAATGGGACACACTGAGAAGCAAAGTAAATACACATCAACAAACATATGACTTTAGAAAAAACATCTTCCCTCTAGGGAACTTCAGGAGGAAAAAAAACCCAAGAAACAAAAAACAATCAACCTGCTCAAACAAAGACTGGGTATAAGGGACATAATTATTAGTTAAACTATCTTAATGAAATGTACAGACCTGTGTGCTCTTAGATAATTCATGTGCAATTTTATTCTCTCTCAAGGTTTAATTAAATATTTGCCTTTTGGCTAATCAACAACAATTAATAAGAGATGCTTATATTCACAAAATGTATGAGAAACGTGGACATGGCCTTCACTGGCATTTTAGTAGTCTTCTCGGTAAAAGCAGGGGCCAGAATTAAGAACCTGTATGTTTTGGTTCTGTAGAGAAAGAGAATCCATAGGGGGTGTGTGTGTGTGTGTGTGTGTGTGTGTGTGTAGAGAGAGAGCGAATGAAAACACTTAGAGAGACAGAAAGAGACAGAGAGATTTATTGTAAGGATTTGGCTTCTGTGATTATGGGGCGGGGGGAGTCCACGTTCTGTAAGGTCAGGCCAGCAGGCTGGAGACCCAGGGAAGAGCTGAGATTGCAGCTCCAGTACTAAGGCGGTCTGGAGGCAGATATCATTCATCTTCTGGGGATTTCGGTCTTTTCATTTGTCTGCTTTACCCATAGTCTACTCATTTAAATGTTGCTCTCGTCTCAAAAATAACAGCAGTATGTAGATTGTGTTTGATCAAATATCAGGGTACCGTGGCCTAACCAAAGTGACACATGAAATTAACCACCACAACCCTGGAGAGAAAAAAATTAAGAGTATTTATTTTTAAATAGAAGACTTGAAATGGATGAAAAAGTAAATAAATACTTGATATAGAAAATCTCTTTTTAAGTACCACATTTCTCAGCATAGAACTAGGAGAAGGAATTTGAGTAGATTGAAAGGAAAAAAAGTAATAATCAGTAACTGAGGTAGAATCACCTGTATCTTAAGCACCATCACCTTGGGTTTTAAGTGAGGATATGCTTTCATGGCACCCAACAAAGCCCAAAACTGCAAGGTAAAAAGACAGGCACTTACTGAAAACATAAAGAACCAAGAGTGTCATAACTTGTCATGAATTAAATGATGACTTTTTGATCCTCATTATAGTGCCACGATTTCACGTAAGTGAGATAACTATTTTTGCAGCCTTAGCCCCCTTGGAAAATAAAGGCAATCAAGGGAGTAAAAGAGTCACGAATGACAATGAATTACCAGCATATTTTGTACCTTTGGACAGTGGTTTAAGAGGAAACTTTGAGTAACCCTTTGGGAGAAATTTATTTTGCCTTGGTTTAAACTCTGAGGATTTGTTAAAAGCAATCTGTACAGATTAGTAATCAGCCACCAGAAGATTCACCTTAGCAGGGGTATTGGGTGATTTTTTTAGATATTCCACCTTAAGGCAGGACTTCTGGGGGGAGACTCTTCCTCTTCCTCAACCCCTCTGCCCATTGCTCTCAGGCTTAGAAAATTCCTCCTTGTCCTTGCAATAGGAGAAGGAGCCAGGAGAGAATGGCCAATAACAGCTGGGAGAGGCTGGCTCATGGGGGCGGGCAGTCACTCGGAGGAAGGGAGGAAATGGGTTTAAAAACCCATGTTCATTTGGGATTGGGAAGGTAGAGTCAGGGGAATCCAGGAGGATAGGCTCCCACTCACCTGGAGTGAGGCAGTTAGCCGGGAAAGGCAGCAGGGCAAGTTAGCCACCTCAGGAAAATGTTCTTCGGGGCTGTGGCCCTTTGGCATGTGTGTATACTGGCATGGACTGAATGACAACATTGCAGAAGGGGACTAGCTGGTTACTTCTCAAGAGTGTGCGTGTGTGTGTGTGTGTGTGTGCGCGCGCGCGCGTGCATGCGCGCGTGCACGCGCCTGTGCACACACACAGGGATCCATCAGGCTCCTCTCCCAGTCTAAAGGTCATCTGTTGTCCTTACTTGTCCAATGCAGAGGATGGGAAGGCAGACTCATGCATGGGAACGCCTCACCAGCAAGGCCATTTTTCTTTTAGTTACAGCTGTACCCTTTGTGACAAGGGGAATAGTGTCTCCATTTCATATAACCTTCAGCAGATTCTCTGAGAGGCTGGCAAGTTATTCTATTTCGGAGGAAGTATGCTACCCAGTCTAGATTCACTTGGGTTCTCTGAGATTTTAGAATGTGGTGAGGGTTTTTGATCTACATCAAATATACCTGTTAGTGTTTACACTCAGTTACATTGTGATTAGTCACTTTCTGGATTTTCTATATCCTTTGCTCTCCTCTTCTGGTTTTTGTCCATTTCACTTCTCATTAACAACTCCATGAGAAATAAAACTCAGATCACTGATGTCCTATGACTTCTCTCTGATTTGCTCTGGTTTAGCCAGGGGGAAGGTTGGCCATGTTGGCTGAAAAGGCAGTGGGCTTTTTTTGTATGTTTTGATGACCCATCCAGTCTCTGAAAAAAGAGATGACATATTGCTGAACTTGCAGTATGGTAAAGAAAGACCTACTTTGTCAGATTTTGATGGCCCTTGTCCTTCTGCTACCACCCTTAATTGGATGACCATTTCACCTCTTTGGACTTGAACTTCCTCAGTTGTAACTTGGACAGGATGTCTCCGTTTGGCTAGAAAACTTCCATCTAGCCGCTGGCAGTTAGGAAATTCACTTGCAGCTGGGAGTCCTCACATCTATTGAGCCTCCTTGTGACCATTAGTCATCATTTTATGAGGAAGCTGATTGGAAGTTCTGTGCAATTTTTTGTCATAAAACAGAGACAGAGATATGGCCTTACTCTTGTTACTCTCTCACTCCTTCATGTGATCCATTCTTCCTACAGAACTCGAGCCAGTTACTGTCGTCATGCCTCACCCTCCTGGTTTTCGAGTTCTTATTAATCGGGAGTGGCTTCCCTGTCCCTCCTCACTGCTGAGTATGGGAACTTCAGGTGAATAACTCCGTATTCCACAGTTTGGGGCCCTGCTATCATATCTACACCCTTATTGTCTCTAACTTCAGTGTTTGCAAATGCTAACTCCTATTCTAACATAATACTAACTCTTAATCCTAACATAACTCAAACATGCTATGTCTACCTCTTGAAATACTTTTTCTTTTCTTTCAAATAGTCCTGCAATGTGGAGTCTCTAGCCAAAGAATGCAGTTTTGCTTAGTTTTTGTTAATTTCTGGATATTAGCAGGGCAGCTTTCTTGGAGTTTTTTGGGACTCACTTTGACTTTACACTAATTTCACTGGTGTTCTGGTGTATGTTTCTTCCTATGGAACCAGTGTACAAAATCATTTATATGAATGGATTGATAAGATAAAAGAAACTTGCAGAGTAAACCCCTAATGCAGTTCATTTTTATACTCTCAAATACAAAATGTTTATTTGCTATACAAGGCCTGTCCAGAAAACGTCCAGCCATTGTTAATATAACGAGAATGATTTGTGTGACATCAATGTAACCTGGCAGCCAAGGAGTGTGGACTGAAATGCATATGTGTGAACAATGACAACTTCACCGTACTAGTCAGTGGGGGCGGCAGCTGCCCTTGAGTGAGCATGTGCACTGTGTGGCCATCCCATTCAAAGTGACTGAGCAAGTAGAACAATGAATCTGCATCAAATTTTGCATGAAGTTTGAACATTCACTCCACACAAACTATTTGGATGATTCAGAAGGCTGCTATTATGAGCAAATGGTGATTGTCAGCTTTATCACAACAATGTGCCCGCTCATGCAACATGTCTCATGCAGTTTTTTGGTGAAACATCAAATCACCCAGGTGATTCAGCCCCCCTACACCACAGATATGGTGCCCTGCAACTTCTGGCTTTTCACAAAACTAAAACTATCTTTTAAAGGGAATGAAGTTCAGGAAAATATGATGGGGCATCTGATGGTGACTGGGAGAACTGTGTGAGGTCCCAAGGTGCCTACTTTGAAGGGGACTGAGGCATTATTGTCCTATGTACAATGCTACTTGGATCTTGTATCTTCTTCAATAAATGACTCTATTTTTCATATTACATGGCTGGATACCTTCTGGACAGACCTTCTATAATAGAAACTAGAATGATTTTATTGAAATGTAGATATTATGCAATATAGCTTAATTTCTCACATAAAAAAATGTATTCAGGATGGATAATTATTTCTATTCCCCACCAATTGTTCACCGTCTTAGAAAATTTTCCTATTTAATTCTCATTTTTAAATTTCTTATGTTTTTTATAATTATTACAGAGTTTAACAGGTTAATGATAACTATCAGTGGCTTCCTTCTGGTTCTCTGAGGGTGAATTTTCATTGTCATGCATCAGACTAGGCCTTTTTTCTTTTGCCACTTTTTCCATTCTGTTTCACTTTTCTTTTTTAAAACCAGAAACCCTTTGTTTTCATTCTCTGTCTGAAAAAGTATATTGAAGTTTCTAAGGCTTTCAGACCCACACCACATACCTGTGTCTTGAGAAATAGTTAGACGCAACGAAGAAAGTTTGATATCTTTGTAATGATAATTTAATGGCTGGAGTACTTGATGTTAGAAAATTCCTCAAAGTGAAATCCTCGAAACAAGATTACAATGTACGCAGTCATTAAGAATATCTGATAGGCAGGGTATGAATCATATATTAAAATGTGTCCTGACTTAAATTTAAAGCATTAGTTTAAACAATTCTCTATAGAATAAATACTATCGTGACCTAGATTTTGATTATTATCTTTCATTCCGCCTGGAAGAAGACCTTCAAACCTACTTGCCTGAGGCTCTGGTGAGCTACTGGTTTTTCTCACTCATCAAAGAAAAAAATGAGTCACTCTTGAGAAGTGAGAAATCTTACAGTAAAAACTCAGTATGGGGCTATCTCTGTTTCCTTTCTGCAACCACACCTTTGTAGAGCCTTAGTTTATTATTACCAATTATTTGACTCTTTTACTCAAATCCATGATACTGCACTGGCTGTCAAAAGTTAGCGTTAGTGCAACAGAAGTAGAAGCGAGGGTATGGCTTAAATGTTTCCCATTCGGTAATTTTATTAGGAAAGTAATCATTTCTAACCACTAAATTAAAATTCTGTGTAAACAAGTATAACTAATGGCCAAAAGCCTGGAAGCAAGAGATGACATAAAACCAGCAAAGGGTGACAGTCGACCAGTAAGACTGGTAGAGTAGCTTTGCCAGGGCTGGATCTGTGGCTCAAATGGGAACCGGGGCAGTGGTGAGGGGTAATGGGAAAGGGCGCCCCACGTAGGAGCTGCCGTGGGACTACAGCGAGACTTGGTTTTCCTCTATCTGTATCACTGGCATCCTCTGAATTTCAAGTGAATACTAAGTATACGTTAAAAATGATATTATGAATGTTGAGCATAGCAATAATAGCCTACAGGTTTTGGTGTTGACAAAATTCTCTATTTTCAATGTCAGAAGAAAGTTTATATATTTATCTTTTTTTTAAATTACATGTTGACACTTCTCTCTCTGTGGTTTTCATCCCATTCCTGGTTTTCACTACAATCAGTATTCCAATTATTTCCTACTGCATATCATTAACACTGAGTTCCAGACATGTTTATTCAATGGCTTCTTTGATAGCCTCTCCCTGAATATTCCAAGGATATTTCAAATGTAACATGTCAAGATAACACCATGGATTTGCCCTCTCTCCGTTTCACTGAGAAACCCAACTTGACGTCTCTCAGATTTCTCCATTTCAGTAAAGGAATCACCACACTTTCAGCTGCTGAATCCAAATGTCTAGGATTTGGTAGGTTGCATTCAAATTTTTCTAGACTCTCCTTTTTCAACATACTCTATTTCTACTACTATAATCAAATTCCCTTCATTCTTTCACCTACATTAATAAATGCACCTGCATTTTGAGAAGTCTCTTTCTCTACTCTAGAAGCCCATCTTTCTCAAGTAGTCAGGAAACCTTGAAGCATGTCAAAAAGATAGTGTCACTCTCTTGCTTAATTAAATCTCTCCAGTGACTTTCTAACATGCCTATGATAAAATCCAGTTTTCTTACCATGGCCTAAGATTCTATGTTGTAACCCTGCTACCTCATCTCATACATTTTCCTCTCCCCTTGGATCACTGCCCTCCAGCCAAAGGTGTATTCTGACCATGAGGCATGTATTAGTTTGCTGTGCTCTGTAACAAATTACTTAAAACTTAACGGCACATCTGTTATCCCAGTTTCTGTGAGTCAGGGCTTAGCTGGATCCTCTGCTTAGCTTCTCCCAAGGCCTTAATCAAAGGGTTGGCCTGGGCCGGGCTCTCATCTGGACTCTCAACTAAAGAGACATCTGCTTCCCCACAGGTGTGGCTTTAGGAAGCACTGGGTTCTTTGAAGCTCTAAGATTCCTGGTAGCTTGCTTTTTTTAAAGCCAGCAACACATAGAGAGAAAGACTGGAGCAATTCCGATAGCAAGATAGGGCCTTATATCACAGTGAATAATCAGAAAGTATCAGCCCATCATTTCTGCTGTATTCTATTGGTTAGAAGGCACAGATATCACTCACACACAAGGGGAAGGTTTGGACACCAAAAGGAGGTATCGCAGAGAGGCACCTGAATTGTCTGCCATGTGCCAGCATACCAGTTCTGCTTGCACCTCTGGAGCTTTGCCTGTTCTATTCCATCTACCAATGACGCTCTTCCCCCAGATCAATGCCTGACTTTTCTAGCAGAGCATTCATTCAGGCTTCAGTTCAAATGTCATTTTTACATGGAGGCCTTCTCTAGTGCTTCATTCTAAACAAACGTCCTCTGACACACACACAAAGGTCCTCTGACACACACATGCACACGCGCACATACCACTCTAATTTTATTACCTTGTTTTATCTGATTCGTGTCATCCCCATGCTTACTTATTGTCTCGCATTTCCTCCACTAGAATGTAATGCTCAAAAGGTCCATTAAACTGGAGACCTGTGCGTGTTGTTTAGCACCGTATTTTCAGCACCTAGAAGTGATATGCAATAGCATAACTAGTATCACTGGGTCAATTTAAGGTTAAAACAGCTTATTGTTTAGAATTTTACTAGATATAAAGAATTGAAAAAATTATAAGATTACCAATGGAAAATTGTTAAAAGTGATTTTGTCAAAACCTTGTTTTAAAAATCATTTTGCTAATGTGACTAGCAAAGTGTAAAATATAGCACTTGGGAGACTGAGGTTTGAATTAATATGTATAATTAGTTATAGCTTCTTATTTTAAAAGGTTTATGAAGTAAAAAGATGCAATTTTAATAAATTTTTATTTCTGCAATGATAATTTTAGTTCTAAATATATATTACCTATTCATAAGTGGTATATTCATGTATGTGTGTGTATGAGTATGTGTGTGTATATCATCCTGTGGATCTTGTGAGTTTTGTAGACTCCAAGCACAATATTCTATCTTAATTTAGATAATTCCTCTATCTTTTCAAGTTGGAAAAACAAGAATTGAATGTCTGTAGTGCTCACTGAGATAGAAAGAGACATTGAAGCAGGCTGCTCAGTAGAGTTTCATGGGAAGGCAGTCTTGGTGGAAACACCAGCTCAGCATCTAGTTTAGAGCTTTGCAAATTTAAAGACAAGTGCTTACCACTTTACCAAGAAATAATCAGAAAGTAGAAACTTATTTACATTAAGCAAAATTTTAAAAAGACTACTTAATACACCAGATTGCCAATTTATGTTCCAATCTGTATTTGACAAGCAACAAATCCTGACTGTTAAACTTAGGGCATAACTTCCCATATCACAGCAGAAAGCAAATCATAGAAAGTCCACTAGTCAGCCCAGAATGAGAAAGGGGTCAGATGTCCTTAAAAAATAACATCTGCCACACATTGACCACCGGCAGGACTACATGGGTCTAGGGCTGTCCCTGGCAAGGTATCTGGAATCGGCCACTGGAGCTGGCCTAGCCTCTCTGGAGACTACTGCAGGACACTTGGCAAATTCTTCCTCATCTGCTCTCTTCTGCTGGTTTTTGTTTTGTTTTGTTTTGTTTAATTAGTCATGACATTGTTTCTTCAAGGCAACTTATATTTCAATAGAATCAATTATTGGCGCAGTTTTCCAAAAATACACCTAGGTCTTTAGAACCACAAGTCCTCAATCTCAGGGACAAGACTTTTACAAGGGATTTCATATGAGGGCAACTTTCGCTGGTGCATCGCCCTCATCGGTACCCGTATACCCGTAACTTCTTAGAAATTAACTATATGCATTGCTCTTTACTTGATTAAACAACCATCGGCTTAGATAGTTTGAGTGGTGCTAACAGGGAAGAAATGAAAAATATTTTCATCATGAATTTCATCAATGCTTTAGAAGCATTGGAAGCATTAGAGGAATAAGCTATTGAAAAACATCTTCAATTTTATCACAATTTTCAGCTTTTGCTCTCTGGAACAGAAGATGATGGAGGGGAAAATGAAAACACTGAAATAAACAATTTGGGTGTCACGTTTCTTGAAAATATTTTACTCCTCCTTCAATGTGCTGTCAGAGCAGTGAAGCATGGCACTGATGTGCTCTTCTGGAATTTACATGTTTAATGGCCAGTGAGCTCACTCACAAAGGGGGTTTGCCTGATCTTCAGCAGCACGGCTGTCTCCATCTCATCATGCAAGCTTAATGTTTAAAAACAGGGGAAGTAATTTGGAGGATTTTCCAGAAGTTTATTATGTATTTCAAGTGAGACATAGTTTTGTTATTGTGGTTACTGTTGTTTTGGCTAGGAATCTTCAACCCAGCAAGATTCTGTTTTTACAAAAATATGACTTCTATGAATTTAGTGCAAATTTAAATGCATAAAGTAAGTTCATTTTATTTGTGGTAAACCCTTATTCAGTTCCAACAGCCTCATCAGATATCTTTCTTTACCTTTAAGGATCTCTTCTTTGTGATAGGTTCTTAAAAGTAAACAATTTCACCCATATAGGACTGATGGCTTTTTAATTTTATTTTCAAATTATGACTTTATTTCAGTCTTCCTGAGAGTCATTCATAATTCTTCCATGTCCTGACTATAACTAATACTATAAAATCAACATCTGTTCCAATTATAATCCTGAATATACTAAATTAAAATGGGTTTTGTGTATTCAATTTTACATTTTCAGGGTTGGAGCTCAACATTTTATATTGCTATATTGCTTTGGGGCTGAGCCAATCTTCCACAGTTTTCTGTCCCTTATTATAGAATTCATGTGTATCCAGCAAGCCACGGTTCTTTGCCATTCTATTCCTCTTGGTACAACTGGTACACTCCTATACATTTTTTCAAGACACAAAATCACATTTTAGGCACTATTCCCTCTGTGAAGGCTTGTGACTTGCCAAACTTCCATTCAGTCCAGGGCAGCTTGTGTGGTCACTACTCAGGACACTCAGTGTGATGTCGTCTTTATAGCACTCGTGACGTGGTACTGTGACTGAGCTCAGGACTGGGATAATCAGCCACACGGTCTGTTCTATACTAGGTTCCTTTGGAATAGCTGGTTGAGGGCAGGTAACCAATGGAGTGCAAATGCCTGGGAAGCCTGAGGCCAGTGCCAGAGGAGAAAGAGATCTGAGTTGTGAGTTTGAATCGGGAGCAGAGAGGATTAAGAACAGATTGGGGAGTGGAAGGGGAGACAGGATATGGCGGTGGTCTAGGACTTAGGCTATTAAGAAGACAAAGACTTCAGTCCAGTTTTCTCTGGTGCTAGTGCAGATGGGCCACAAAGTTTGAAAGCAAAGAAACAGCTGTCTCTTTAGCATGTCTGTCTTTACATCCGTCATTTCACTAAGGACATGATTTATCTTTATATTCCTACCCTAGCAGACTACCTGGCTGTTGAAATAATGGATGGATGGATGAATGGATGGACGGATAGATTTAGACTTTCAAATTCGGTGCTTAGAACTGCTTCTCTATATTTTTCCCTCTGTTACGTCTAATTCAGCTTTTATTTATACCTTTATTTAATAAGTTGTTTCCCTGTGAGATTATACTGGAAATTATAGTAGAATTTTACCAAATGTGATATTTGTCATCTTATTTATAACAGTCTTTGAAAATATCATTATATTTTATATTTTTGTTCATGGATTTAGAATTCCCTTTGCATATATAGCATTAAATTTTTGTCCTTGGAAAATGGGAAACTTCATTTCTGAATTATATTGAAAAAATAGTAATATGCTTCTTACTATATATATTTGTGTACTTATAAGTAGTTGGATAGAAATGTACACATATATATGTTTATTATTATGCACAGACATAATTAAGGTTGCAAGAGATTTGACAATTACTGACACATATTATTTTGTGAAGATTTGTCTCTACTTGTAGAAAAGATTCCCATTGTAGATTTATCCAGTATATGGAGGCACAAAATAATGAGTAAAATTAATGATAAAGCAGAGGGTGGGAGGTGGGGGTGGTGGGTCAGGGGAAAGTGATGGCGGCAAAATGGAGACAACTATACTTGAACAACAATAAAAAAAAAGGGGGAAAAATAAAAAAAATTAGCAGGTTTTGCAACCTCCTAGATTTGCATCATAAAGAACCAAGAGTAAGAAGATGCTAAAAACGGGGGCCAATGTATTTTAATACCAACTGATGTTTGTCCGAAAAATAATGGAAGTTGGTTCTTTGTACATTTGGACTGAAACATAATGTGATTTATACACATTAAGGAAGAAAACAACTAAAACTAGATTTAAAACCAAGGAAATATATGTTAGATATCAAACAAAGTAGCTTAGATTTTCAAGGTAGGTCCTGAAGAATTTTAAAAGTTGATAATTTTAAGGAAATTTTTTCCCAGGCCTTCCATGTTCAAATGCGCTCTTTTTAAACGTTGGAAGCCTGAGCACAATGTCTGCAGTCCGCTGCTTCTCCTTTCTCATACCCCTTCCATTTTACAAAATCTGGGCAAACAAGGGACAATATGAGAATGCATGCTTTGCAAACTATTGGCTGATTCTATTTGACTGATTCTAAAAGCTCGTTTTCTAGTTTCTTTTAACTGCAAAACACTTATGACAATTACAAGAGTGTTATACACATTGGTAAAATCTGTAAAAAGGCTTTCAAATCTAAATTAAGTATAAAAATTACTTGTGAGCATCAATAAGCAAATGGATTTTTGTTTTACCTTAGAATATCTAGTGTAGTACACACTGTTTATGTAAGATCAATAAATATCGACTAGGTTTCTGCACCTGATTTAGTTTACAAACGGAAAATATTTAAACCTCAAAAATATTATATAGTTTCAGTGAGGTCAAAACACATCATCATTTGACACAACATAAATAGAATATTTGGCCTCAATTTTTTAAATGAATTTTATGAAATCTCTATGTAACTATAGAAAAGTAAATGCGATTATGTATGTATTCAATTTCTTAACTGAATTTTATAATCTTCTACAATGTTCAGGGCAAAAAGTTAATATTATCTTTATGTCTACTAAACTGTAGACATAATTTATTTAAATCAATTTTTATCCCATTATTATCTAATACTTTCTTAATGTGTAAATTAGTATTCTGTAGTTGTAAGTAATTAAAAAATCAGCTCTGGCTAACTTTAGAAAAAATAATTTATTGGAATGTTAGCGGAGGCCTACAGAATCATTGTGAACTGATGAACTGGACTGGGGAAGGGCAGATATGTATGTGTACACACACACGCGCGCGCGCGCGCGCACGCACGACGCAGGGAGATTCTGTAAAGAAAACTTGAATATTTTGGTCACAAGTCAAAATTAGTTTATCTTTCTGGAGACAAAAGGGAAAAGATGACTCTGAGTGCTAGCCGGCTGAGGATGAGGGGAATGAAGGACGAATGATGTATCTGGCTGGATAAAGTGGCATCTGGTCATGGGAGTCACATATGCCAAACTGAGTGTTTTTCTATCAGTCCTACTGACAACAGGGAAATGTTGCAAAATGTAGAGAACGCAGTGCCATGAAGGAAATGTTTCAGGACAGCAAATTCCAAGCCCTGGGGTTAGATGAACTAATTTCTGAAAGCGGCCTTATTTTTGAAAACAGCCCTGTATGAAAAGCCTGCTGGGTCTAGAGCCCCGGGCTCAACCTCCCGGTAGGCCCCGCCCCCGTGCCCGAGGAGTTTGGGGGCTGCCCCAATCCCGAGCCCTAGTTCAGCCTAACCCCGCCCCCACCCGCGCAGCACCGGCCCCTCTGTATCCCTGGAGACGCTCTGGCGTCTGTTCTTCCGGCGCTTGCTGTACCAGGTAACCCACGCGCGGGAAGTGGGGACCGCACTGTCGCTCCGCACCTGCCCCCGGTGGGGGCCGCGCTTCGGAGGAACCGAAAACTTGAGTTGTTCCCCAGGGCCAGACCACTGAGGTTCGTGACGCCGGGACGAAGGTCGGGGCAGGACTTGCACGGCTCCTAATCGAGGAGGGCAGCCGTTTTCCCAGGCAGTGCCTTCCCTGACCCTCACCGGCCTCTCTCATCAGTCCATGGACTCGGCTCAAGCTTCTTCAGCTGGTGCCCTCACTCCCCAGTCCATCGGACCCTATGGCGGCAATGAACAAATGAATAGACGTAGGAATAAATCATTAGGCCTGTTTAGAACTAGGTAGGAGCAGAAAGAGAACTGAGATGCCTTCGGTTTGGGTGAAGATCACTCAGTCTCTCATAAATTTACGAGATCGAATTGTTATTCCTAATGTCACATTTGTGTTGGAATACAGGGTGGAGAAAAAGTAAGTTTCAGTTTGAGTTACAGTTGTGCGTTACAGTTGTGAGTATGCGAAAGGCAGAGTTTATTTTTGTATTATTTGCTATTATATTATTTTCCATATGAACAACTGTAAACCTACTTTTGCCTCGTCCTGTATATCCACACATATACATATTTCAGGTGTAGTGGAGTTTCGTTAAATTAGCAATTAATTTCTCCCATAGTGTCTATACTTTCTTTTTAAGTTCCTCTAAACACATAGTAGGTATTTGGTATTTGTTACATGAATAACTTTTATTCCATGGTATGGGTTAGGGAGAGAAGTTATTCTATTAACTAATTTTTAACTTTTTTTTTTTTCTCCTCTCCTTTGCTATAATTACTTCCTGATTTTCAGGCTGAAGTCTGTAAGCTTGGAAAGACCTTCAGCAGTAATCTCTAAATGTAAGTCAAGTGAATCATGGCCTGTCTTCAAACAGTTTTTCTGATTTATGTCTTGATTTAACCATCAATAAATATCATTTGGCAGGAGATCTATTTATTTTGTTTAACAACTTATCTAATTACCTACCATGGAGTGCGAGGAGTGTCCAAAAATTTTGATACAAAGAATAAACATCTGGTGACTCTTTAAATTGCTTTATGTGAATTTTTAAAATCTTTTCAGGAGCATAATTATTTCTACTTCTGTAGTTTTCTCTAAACTTTCATAGTAAGAGAGCTTGTGGTGATAATGAAAAGTTCTAATTATAAATGATTTTGTTGATAGTAAAATCATATTTATTTTGAATTCTCTTGATGATAAATAATAAATTAGCTTATTGGCTTTATTTTTCACTTCTCAGCTCTTAGTGCGTAGTGACTGAATCCTGAGACAGTGGCCAGCCTCAGACATAGTCCCTCCCCAGTAGACTCTTGTGTGCACAGTGCTAGGCCTCCCCTTCCTTTGTGTTTCCTGACGAGGGTATCTCCTGGGACAGTGGGCAAGAGGGTTACGCTTTGAAGAATTTTACTTGGGGGCCAGAGATGTAAACTCACACCGTGGGACACGTTCAGCCTGACCCAGCACTCTTAAACCTTTCATCCTGTGTTTCTCCATTCTCATTTGTCTTTCTATGTGGGGGCCAAATTTAGAGACTAAATACAACCCATACGAGAGCCAACCAGCAGATCAAAGAATCCACCAAATCTCTTCTGAATACCAACAGGGGAATGGCTTCAGGCAGCCTTTTGATCTTTGTCTCATCCCCTGTGGAGCCACATGCAGCACCGCCTACTTGCTGGCACTGGGGGAGCTGCCTCTGGGTCCCTATCTTCACCCTCAGCTCCTGGGGCTAAGCTCGGTTTTTGGCACCAGCCAGAGAAATTCCTGTCATTCTCCTTCTCCCTGACTCGGCTGAATCTGAACCATTGCCCTCCCTGCTGTTGGTCCCATCTTGCGTTATTCCCTCTGTGGTCTTGAGCCAGGAGAACCTTGATGAAGTGCCACTGTTAAGGACGTGTTCCATTTCCGCTTCAGGCCTCAGTTAATCCCGTTCCTCCTGGTTAGAGATCACCCAGGACCTGGGAGCGCTGGCCTACACCAGGAAAATGATTCAGCTCATTTTAACTAAGAGCACCTCTGCAGGTATAATTTAACCCTGAAATAACAGGCCCCAAACCATACTTGCATTTTTTTTCTCACTTATTTTCCCTTTGCTTGCTTCTATATACTAGAATACAACTACTTTCTAATTCAGCATAAATTACTGAACTTATAAAAGAGATAGTGGTTACTTAGATGAGAAAATAATTTGTTACAGAATCCCTTTAAATATTTGATGCATTTCAAATATTAACTGTGGAAAATTTCAGTACACACATTATCTGCGGTGGAAAACAAAATACCCTTATGAGGCCATGCATTTTGAAAAACAGAATCTCCTTTTTCAGCAGGCATAGGCAAGGTAGGAAGCGGGGTTTAGAGAGCCTGCGTAACTTCCACTCTAACTCTGACCTTAAACTTTCCAACATAGATTGCTTGAGGGACATTTTTCCTAATCTGCAGTTAATAACTTTTTTCCACTTTATCGTTCAGCTCTGATCACCCCCCATTCAGCGTCTGTGCCTTGAGGCTTGCCAGCAGGGCTTGCGATACTCACATTAAACTAAATTTAAGAGTAAAGGTGCTCCTGCTGCTAATGCTCTCACATCAGAGGAGAGCAAAATGAAGAAACTGGCAGCTGGGAATTTAATGGTAGGAAACAATGACTCAAGTGTTGAGGGGCAAAAAATCACAGTTGATCTGTGTGACAAAGAAGACATGCCTCTCCCTGGATAACATCTGCATTGGATTTCATTAGATGTTTGTATTTCCTGGCTAAAATAATCAAACTCAAGTAAACATCAAAAAGGATAAACTTTATGTCACAGACTGGTAGCCCAGCTTGGGGAGGGAGGGCCAATATACATTTTGATGGGACACACAGGCTGAATCAGAGATTCTGGGGCCTGGTTCCACGGTTTCTAAGTAGCTTTGGCCCCCTAGTATTTGGAGAACTTACAAGTCCTGTTTTCTCATTTTAAAGGATAATTATGCAGCTATCACTCCCCCCACCCCCCACTGCCAACACACACAATGCCCTTGGTAAGCAAAGTAGGGCTCCCCTGCCCAAAACCCTCCAGTGCATTCTTCCCTCAGTTGAAGTGGAAGTCACAGTTTTTACAGTAACTTTCAAGATCCTATTCCATTAAAACACAAAACTTCTCCTAGTGTTTTGGACTTTATCTCCTTATGCTCTTATTTATATCTCTTTGCTACTGGTGAGCATTTGGATACTGTCTAATCCTTTTATTTTTTGCTATAAATCTTATACATATTTTGGTTTGTTTCCTGTAATATAAATTCTTGAGGTCAGAGATCTTTGTCTTTGTTCACTGCTGTTTTCAGCAACTAAAACAGTATCTGGCACCAACTCGTTGCTTAATCTATTAAATATAGTAAAGGACCAGATTGACAGTGAATTACCCTAGGTCACACAGCTAGTAAATGCGGGAGGTAAGTAATTTAAAACAGAAAAGCAAGCCTTCCTGCTGCTTGGTAGGGCTAAGGGTAGAGGTCAAAATGGATGGTCATATTGCTGGTGGATTCAAGAGGCTCTGGTCTTTTGGATGCCTCTCTCGTTAACAGAAGTGTGGGTTGTTTTGCACCTGAAAGTCCTTGCAACGTGACAATTTTTCCATTCTGTGTCAACTAACATTATTTCCACACTTTTTCCTCTTCAGAGTAAGGTTTAGATAACTTGATTTTATAGACCCACCTTTATTATTGCTCTCTATCGTCTCCACTGTGACACGTTGCATTTCCCAAAGGTAGCACCAACAATATCTCCCATCTTTCATTCTTCCCTTCAATGTGACTTTGATGCCCTCTCATCAATAGATGGGTCTATGTTCACTCACTTTGAATCTGGACAGACCTATTATTATAGCAGAAGTGATGATCTGTGACTTTCAAAGCCAGGCCCTAAAAGGGGATACAACTTCCACCTGGCTTTTCTTTGGGATACTTGCCTTTGCAGCCCTAAGCTGCCAAGCCAGAAGTCTGGGGCTGCCATGTTGTGAGGAAGCTCAAGCCATATGGGGAGGCCACATGTGTGTATTCTAGCAGAGAGCCCCAGTTTAGGTCCCAGCTAATAATAGCATCAACTATCAGATACATGAGTGAAGACACTTAGAGATGATTCCTGCTCTCCTTCATTGAGTTACCTCCCAGCCTTCTGAGTCTTTCTAGCAGAGACCCTCGCCATTGTGGAGTAAAGCCAATCCTTTGTGCCCTATCCTAATTCCTGAGCCACAAAAAGTGTGAAAGATAATACAATGATTGTCGTTTTAATTAATGTTTTTAAAACTACTGTTTCAAAGGGATTTGTTACATTGCCGTAGCTGTGTCTCTCTCATGGCAGTTGTCTCCTTGTTGAGAATTATTCTTGGCATCTGTCACTTCTAAGGGAAAGCCTTTATTTGTGAAGAATAAAGATTTTTAGAAAATAGCAAAATATGAGCAATGTTCAATTATTGATTATAACTGGAAAGCAAAGCAAGAACATTTGAAATCCGTAGCTGTCCTAAAAATCTTTACTTTTTAATTGCAATCATGTCTCTTAACAAAAAACTCATACCAACACTCGTGATTGACTAAATTTTCAACTCATTTATCAGATTTTCTCCTTCATAGTAGAGAGGCAGACAAGTAATAAATTGGCCAAAAGGCAGCTACTGGAAGAAAATAATGAGAGAAGCAACCTGTAGAATTCACTCACCGAGTATCATTCCTGAATAACAGAGCTATAGCTCTACACAGAGAGGTACTCTCAGCTCAGATGACAGACTGTGGATCTAACAATGTCTTAAAATATTCTTTGAAATATTTATCTTTAAAATACCACTTTCCTTCCTTCCTTCCTTCCTCCCTCCCTCCCTCCCTCCCTCCCTCCCTCTCTCTTTTTGTAGTACGACATGACTACTCTGCCCCACCTGCCCACCACACGCCCAAAGCTTACATCGTTAGCCAGACAGAAGCTGCCATGCTCCCCCAGCACAATTCCAAGGTACGTGACCCCTGGTTTTCATTTCTTTTCCTACAGAGTAAATGTCTTACAGTAAGAACTCTCAATAGCACCTCTCAAAAAGCAAATTGTTTAATGACAAAAGTATATTGTTATATTCAGAATATTCAAATTGGTGGTTTCAAAAGGATCGATGAACTTCATTTAAATAATAATGTATTTATTTAGCCAGCTAGTGCTCATTTGATCATTTTATTTTTTTATTCCAATTATGTTGTGGTTCCTTCCTATAAAGCTTTGGAGATAAACTTTTTTTTTTTTTTAAATGTGTGTGGAGAACAGAAAGCAGAAGTTTTCAGAATTAACAGTGTATGGCTTCTAATCCACAAGGTCCTGAGAGCCTATTTTCATTTTGGAGGAAGGAGGACCTAGTCTCATTACCAGGGTTGATTGGCAGGCGCCATCTGCTCCTGAAGCGATCCTGGGGCCAGCAACTGAACCCTCCAATCACATCTCCCCATGACGGACTGCAGTGCCCCTGGAGGTGTAGTTGAGAAATTGCAGGACAGAGAACTCAATGTATTTTGTTATAATTATGAATGTTAACTAAGATTGCATTACTCAGTAATTGGATTTATAATTGTATTGTTTAGTAATACACATATTGTTTGTAAATATAAATAATTTACATATCTTAGTTTGATTATTTTCTTTATATACATACCTTTTCATTTCCTGCCAGGCATGATAATCAAAAATTATGAGGCTACTTTGTTCTGAAAAAAAAATTATACCTTGTTTTTAGTATTTCTGGGAAAGACCAAAACCCCTGAACTAAATATCAATAAATACATTTAGCTAGACTACATAAAAGATTTTTTAAATAATAGCATATCAAATTTTCATTTTCAAAAAATGTAAAAAATAAAGTTTTCAGTAGATGCATGGTTCCAGGATATATATTTTTTTATTAAGGCCTAACTGAAATTACTGAAATACATGTGTGTGTGTGTGTGTGTATGTGTATATATATCCACATATATATTGTATTTTTGAAAATGTGAAATATTAACAAAGTCTGAAAAAGATTATTTTTCCTATCTTTCTTAATTATTGAGGCTATATTTTCTTTTCAACATGAGTGAAAACACAGCCAATCCCACATCTCTAAAATAAGATGTAAACTCCGTTTTAAAGAAAAGTTTTTCTTTTATTAGTATTGAATAAAAACATTTCTATCATAGTCACTGAAGGCAAAGTTTTGTATCAGCACTCTCCATTACTTCTGAATAAAAATAGATATTTGTTCAGTTCTATTCTCCCATAGTCATAAGATATTAATATGTTTATTTTTAATGGTACAAGGGTGTATAGAGAATAAACACACTACACATGTAATATATTTCTCAGTAAATATATTTTTCTTAAAATCACTTTGCACTTGGAACTTTTAATAATAATTTGAGTTTCATGTATGATAAAAAAACACTCAAACAGCATTATAGAGCAAATTTATTAATGTTTGGATCAAATAAATTTTACGCATTTGTATCTACTAGGTATTCTTAGTTCAAGATTCTGTGCCAAACAGAATATGACTTCTGTAACCTGGAATGTTATACTAGGAAACACCATGAGTAAAATGGAAGATCTTATAAGCTTGGAGGGAAAAAATGCATTTATTTAAAAATGCAGATGATTTTAATGCATTTAGTGTTTTATTTGTTTACATACTGGGTTTAATATTCTTCTCTTTTTTCATTTAAGAAAATTAAAAGTTAGGAATCATCATTCAATAACCTAACTCTAACAACTACTGTAGCACGTTTAGCGTGTATATGGTGTTGTGCCTGAACGCTTCTGTTTTCCTGGTGGCATTCGACGTTTGGTAGCTTTTCTGCTTGATAAGGCAGTGCTTTATGATTGCTTTCCATTCCATTTAGGTCTCAACTGATCAAAGAAAAAGAAGACATAGATCATTACCTGGAGGTGAACTTCAAAGGACTGTCAAAAGAGGAGGTTGCCGCGTAAGTATAACCTCTTAAAGGTACTTTAATATAAAGTTTGTTTCTTTTGTCTTGATTCTTTATTGAAATTTCAATTTTCCTGTGCAGTATACCGTTTCATTGGAACATGGCATTTAAAAATTAACGCTCATATTAAATAGTGATAAGTCATGTCTATTCATCTTACACATATCAAAGTCTTTAATTTTATGGCTCTCAGAATTCTCATATTTACCAAGATATTATACTATCACATTTGCAATATTTTAGTTAAGTCTGTGCCATTAATTGCTTATTAACCTCCATTTTAAGGTGTGTTGCCTCCATGTGGGAGGAAAAAGCTTTAAGAGAAAGAGTCATATCTTTTTTTCCTGATGATTAAAAAAAAGTAATCCCTTACTAATGTATCTCCACCCCACCCCACCAATAACTCACAAAAAGAATTAATGCATCATAGGTTATTGCTTAATTTTAAAATAATTCTAAATTGTCTGGATTTATTTATTAAATCAGCAATGTAAACTTTGCCATTTTACCACTCGTTAGAACCTAATGTAGGGTGTGAGTAAAAACAGTATAAAAATCCATGTAGGTTAGTGAGAAATAAATATAAACTTAGAATAATAGCTAAAAGGGTTTATGTTTCTTACCTATAGACTTGGTGACTCTGATATGAGATCATTAGATGTAAACATTGAAAAATTAAAATTTTAAAAATGCACGTGCATCTTATGAATTCATTAAATGATTCAATTAAACTATTTTATGAAAAATGCTTTTAAAAGATTAGTATATCTAGTACTATGGGATCCCAATGAAAAATGATCACTAATGATATTTTTGGTATAGGTCTGCATATAGTTTAAAACTCTAAGTCTCTTGCTATATGTCATTAGATATTTTGTCAATTTACATATGACACAGAAAAATTGAATAGTACATTCTGTCAGTAAATACTTTATAGAGTGAAAAAATTGTACAGTAACTGTAATCATTGTCTTCCTTGGAGCTGTACTGACTGCCATGTGTAGTGCATGAGGCCTTTGGTTAAATGCTTTTCTGATTGTTAATTTGTTAACTTTCCATGGTGACCTGTTAGATAAAATTAAAGTCAGTATTGTCTGATGATACAATTACTTCTTAAAAGAAAAATACATATGAGTGATAGTTGCATTTTGATTTAAATATAATAACATCTATATTATATACATATAATAACATCTAATTAATAACATCCAAGTAGCTGTAACTGGCTTAAGAAATTAGGACTTAAATTTGGAATTAAACTTATTCTTCACATAATTTACTAATATGGAAATCCATATACTTAAAATCTGCTAAGCTTTCAGTCTGTTCTGAAGAAAATTTTGATCCAGGACAGTGCATAATAGGCTATACTGATAAGTGGTCTCTTAATAATATTTTTTCACTAAGGAGATTACCAAATTGATTTCAAATTCATATTATGCTGCAGAAAACAAGTAGCACTGGGTACTCCTCAGTCCTTAATATTGCATTCTCCTTAGAGTTTCTTGCACTTGAATACTTTTTTTTAGACCAAAGCTTTTTCCCTAAGAAAGTGGATGTAATCCTTAGCCGGAAGATAGCTTGTATTTAGCTCAATAGTATGCTTTTGATTGATATACATCGAGACTGTACCCCAGACAAACTCATTGAATAATACTGTAAGGAAGAAAACTGGTGAATGATTTCAGTGTCTACCAGCAATAACCAGCAGGTGCCATGAGGAATACTGCATATTCTGTTAGCCAAAGAATTGCTGCATAAAACTTTTGTAAGCCATTCAACTCTGAAAACATAAATCGGTCAGCAAACATTTAAGAGCCAACTCTGTAGCTAATATTAAGTTTTTCACAGTGGGAGAGACGATGATATTTCATTGTAAAATACTTGGCCCCATCCTTGTCTCTATTTGAGACAACAAGATCTACAAGCAGGAAACAAACACAGAATGAATGAGTGTTGATTGTACTAGGGAATCAGAGAAGACTAAGGTGGTAGAATGGAACTTAGCAGGGAAGACTGACTGAGTTTGGCCCCTGTCTGATCATTATAAAATGATTGAAATGGTATGTAACAGATCTGCACTGTACAGGGATGTAAGGTGAAGAAATGGATGAATCAAATTTTCAATTGGGCAAAAGCAGTATCTAAGATACACCCTCAATCCCTCTCCACACTGCCTCAATCTTCTCTAAGATGGTAATAGGTATTATAATATCACTCTGTACAATTGATGTATACTTTGATAGTGTATAGTATGTTTGTGCTCTTGGTCTAGTCCCAAAGTAACCACACGTCTACTTCAGGAAGCGCCAGCCGACTTACATGTGAACACACTCTGCGGCTTTCCTCCTCCTGCAGTGAGGGGAGGGGTCCTGCTCTTGTCCAGGGAGGGTGCCTCTACTTGTGCCCTGGAAACCATCCCTCTTACTTATTCTAAAACTTTCTTCTGTACCAGAACTTTTTTTTTCTCCCTACATCATCAATTTTTCCTTTTTCATTGGATCAATTTCATTAACATTTATATCTACTCTGATATTTCCCTTGGCTTCTTATTTCTCTCTAGATTCTACCCCATTTTTTCCTACCCTTCACAACAGCCAGAAGCAATATCTCAGTATTTTCACATCCTGTTCTTGCCTTAATTGACTCCTAATAAATTTCCAACCCCCAAACTCACTAAAATCTTTGTTTAGGGTGACCAGTGTCGTCCTTTGTTACCACATCTGATGGTCGTTTCTGTCTTCATCTTGGCTGGACGTGTTCACGGCATTCGAAGGAGTTGAGTACTCTCTCTTTGAAGGGCCTGTAGTTGTGGTTTCCAGGATGCTGTATCCTATGCTTTTCCTCCAAGCTCTTTGACTGTGAAGCCTCAGCCTCCTCTGCTCGCTGGCTTCCTTTGTTCACATTCTCAGTGGTGGGGTGTCCTAGGCAGGGCTGGGCCTTCAGGCCTCCACCCCAGTTACACTCTCCAGCCGGGTCCAGTCTTACAGTTTGAGTTATTAGCAATAACCTGGCGACTATCAAATTTGTAAATCCAGCCCTGACCTCACTAAGGAGCTCCACATTGTTATGTCCAATTGCCTCCTTGACATATTTCCTTGGATTTTTAATACACATTTCACGGTTAATGTGGCCCCAGCCTGGACTCTTGCTTTACTCCCACGGCTCCTCAGTTTCCACTGAATATTTCTCCCAGTCTTTCCCCATCCAGTAAACGGCATCACGACCGCCTTGAGCATCTCCTTGCTCCTACTCCCCCGCCCCCATCTAATGCATCCTTTTGTCTCTCTCAGATGTGACTCCAGAATATATCCATGTTAATCTTCTTCTCTCCATTGCATATCCACCCCCATCTCTTGCCAAAATCACTAAAATAGTCTCCTAATTGCTCTTCTCATATCCACTTGAATTGCTAAAATTCAACCTCAAGGGTGATCTTTAGAAAAAATTAGATCACCACACTCCTCTGTTTAAAACCCTCCCTGGGCTTCCCATTGTTCCTAAGATAAACTCTGAACTCTTTACAGTGGCCGAAGGCGGTGCAGGGCTGGGACTCCGCTCGCTCACTTGCCTCTCTGAGCGAATCTCCCGCTCTCCTCTCTGCGTGTTGCCAGCCTGTCCCCGACTTTCTCCCAATCAAATGACCTGGGTCTATTTCTGATATCACCTGGTTTCCATCTTGTGTTGGGCGTTTACATGTCAACTGCCTCATCCCGTGCAGAGTGGACCCTCCACGGGATCAGGAGTGGGTCTATGTGTGTTCCAAGGGACCCCCCCAGGCCTCAGCAGGGCCTGGCATGCAGTGGGAGCTCGGGAATTAGATTTTGAATTAATGAATGAGTGAGAGAATACATGTAAGACTAACGACACCATGAAACAGGTATCCTGCTATGAATATTCTTTGGCTGTAACATTTTTAGTTCAGCATTGCATGTAGCTGGTTTGCCTGTTGCATCAAGGAATTTTAGCTCCTCAAAAGTGTTTTATATATCCAAGTAGGATTATAATATGTAAACGAGTAACTGAGCAGGACAAACTAATGTAGTTGTTCCTGGAATGTCTGAATCCAGTTGATGGGGGTACACTTTACTTCCGAATGGGTAAAATACTTAAAAGACAAAGGGCTTCTGGGTTTTTTTTATCATCCACATTTACAGGAGAGATTTCAGTAGGCTTTATTACTTTTTAGGTAATCAGGCTATTGCTGTGCCTAATAGGTACATTTTTTTCAAACATATTGTACGTATATTTGACACTGATAATTTGACTTTCTTAGATAAGTCTTCAAGTAAGTTCAGTAATAGTATTTAACTGATTTTTAACTATAGAAGTTCATGTTGTATTTCTGTACTTTTTAAAAATTCCATATTATCAGAACGCATTATTGCTTTTTTAAAGGACCTAAAGTATCCCTTATTACCATATCATAATTGCTTTGAGTAGCTAAGTAATAAAAGTGTCATTTATAGATTCAAATAAAAATTTCTGGGGGGCAGTTTTTACAGCTCTAGCTATGTATATTAGGATACAAATAAACAAAATCATCAAGGGACAGGGAATGCTAATCTGCTCAATATTATTTTCTGCTTCAGATATCAAGTTCTGTTATGTGGAAGAATAGATTTACCTCAAAAGTGTGTGCGTCTCAAAATTGTGTGCTTTTTTCAGAAGATCTTTTAACATCATTAGTTGATGTTCACTGAGTGTCACTTTGTCAGTGCAGTGGCAGGTACAATTGTCAGTTACCATTTTCGAAGACTTGGGGTTGTAAAGAAACAAAGAACCATTTATTTTTATATCTTCTAAAACCTTTCTCTCCTGCCTCATTTTGAATTGCATTACACTTACTCAAAGTAAATTAGCCTTTTGCCAGTCTTAGGTTTTTATCTTGAATTTGTTTCAAAATTGTTTTCCAAAAGTACTTTTACATGCTACAGGTATACTTGTTATAAGCAGTTTTGACGCCTGTGTTTGCACAATCCAGGCACTCAAAATATAGGTAGTGAGGTGAAGACGTTTATTCAGAATACAAGCAGGGGAAAAGATGGCTCCTTCTGCCCCAACCTGAGCAACCAGGGAATGTCTCATTCACTGTGGCTGAGTCTCCAGTACCTGTAACAGCATCCAGGACATACTAGGCACTCAATCAATATTTTTTAACTAAGGCCAACTATACCCCAACCTATGTAACCTCTTCCATTCCTACTTTGAAATTTATTCTTTGCCAAAATAATAATGACTAATACTTGCTGAGCACTTACTTTGTTTCAGGTACTGCTCTAAACTAAGTGCCTTATATGCATTAATTCATTTAAATGTAGAACGGTCTTCATTAATTTCATGCAGAGCTAAGGAGATGGAAGCACAGAGATATACTAAGTCACACATCTGATAAATAGAAGACCAGGAATGTGAACCTAGGCAGTCTGGTTCTAGAGCCTGTTCTTTAACCATTATACTATTCTGTCACTGAAGGTACTCAGGTCTTCATTAAACAGCGTTCTCTCGTATCTCCCAGCTTTAGTGAATTGCCATTCTCTTGGCATAGAATACTTTTTCCCCTTACCATTTTATGACTAACTCTTACTCATTCTTAAATGGTTTGACTATATTAGGTAACCTCGTTAGCATGATACCTGTAGGTTTTATCCAATACCCTGAATGCCTCCATTGTGGCACTTACAGCATTGCATTGTCATTGCTACTTTGTGTCCTCAACTAGACTATAAACTGCAAGAGGGCTGGAATCACGGATGCTTTGCTCACATGTGCATCTTTAGTGCTCACACTTAGCTCACAGGTGTGGAGGAGATCGCTGAGTGGTGACCATTTATCCCTTCATAGCCTGTACGTGTGCCCTGTCTGAAACGCCCTTCTCCTTCCCCCACTCCTGTGTACTTGCTAAACTTTAATCTTCCAGCCTCAGCCTGCCTTTTGCTCTGTAAGGCCTCCTTGGATTCATCTTTGCCCACACGGTAGAGTTCAGAGCTCCCGCTCGAACTCTCTTAATAGCCCCTGACAATCATATTTGTGTGGTTTTTTCCCTTCTTGATTAATGTTTAACAAACTATAGAATGTGACCCATTAGTGGGTAGTGGTTATGACCCATCTGTTTGGAGATCATGACCAGCACTTTAAAAAATGAAAAAGAGGACAGTAAAATAGAACAGAAAAGAGTGCTTTACACAGGGTAAGGCTAAATACTGGGAGGCTGCCAGATGTAATGGAATAGAGCGTGTGTTCTAAGCCGGTCTCCCTGGACTCCAGCTTTACACTTACCAGCATTGGTTGATTTTGGCCAAGTTTCTTACACTTTCTCTGTCTCACTTTCCTCATCTGAAGAAAAAGAGGGATAATAATAATAGGGTCTGGCTCATTAATAGCTATGAGGAGTAACTGAGTTAGTATTTATAAAGAGATGGGAACATGTTGAGTAGTAGTTTTGAACTTCTGTTTCATATATACATATGTGAAATATCTATGTACATGTACTGAATTGCAGTGTGAATGCCGTTTTTATTGGGAATTACCACCGAGTAAGGGGCTCTGCTCCAGACTTAGGGTCCTGTTCAGGTGGGAATTGTGTTCCTTCTCCTATAAGATGCTTCTGAATTACATAAAAATAACAATTTATTGCCTGCTTACTTTCTTCCCAGCAAGGATTGAAGAAACTTAAAGTGAGCGTTTTATATTACACACCTGTCTGATTATAAATAGAAAATGAAAGGGAAATAAAGAAGTATGTACATCTGTTTCCCACTTAGAGTAACTATAGTTCCCCCAAGGAAATGTTAAGTTTCACTCGGAACTTCCGGGCAGACTGGACACAAAGGGAGATGTAGTGGGCTATGCATTTCTTATTACCTGATGGAAGAAAACGTATCAGTTCTTCAAGAGAAACAAGCTTTTTGCTGATAATAAATTCCAAAAGAAAGATAGTGCATGACATTATATAAGAAAAATGGAGCAACATAATATAATTTTGCATACCTAATAAACAATAAAATGGATATTGATATTTAACTTGTCATAAACCTAACTAGGTTTCATTTCAGGCAAGATAGTAGCAGCTAAGATATATCATATAAATATTGTGAGCTGGTCTGTTTTTTGTTTTTGTTTTTTGTAAGGTGATCTCTCATTGTGGTTTATTTTTTATATATTTTATTGATTATGCTATTACAGTTGTCCCAATATCCCCCGCCCCTTGCCCTCTGCCACCAGGTACCCACCTGCCCTCCAGCAATTCCCGCCTTAGTTCATGTCCGTGGGTCGTGCATATAAGTTCTTTGGCTTCTCCATTTCCTATACTGTTCTGAACATCCCCGCTGTCTATTCTGTACTACCGACTCGTATTTCTTAATCCCTGCACCTTCTCCCCCAATCTCATCCTTCTCCCTCCCAGCTGATTACCCTCCAAATGATCTCCATGTCTATGATCCTGTTTCTGTTCTGCTTGTTTGCTTAATTTGTTTTTTAGATTCAATTGTGAATGTATTGCCATTTTAGTGTTCATAGTTTTGATCTTCTTCTGTTTCTTAAATAAGTTCCTTTAACATTTCTCATAATGATGGCTTGGTGATGATGGACTCCTTCAGCTTTACCTTGTCTGGGAAGCACTTTATCTGCCCTTCAATTCTAAATGAGAGCTTTGCTGTATAAAGTAGTCTTGGTTGTAGGTCCTTGCTTTCCCTCAATTTGAATGCTTCTTGCCAGTCCCTTCTTGCCTGCAAAATTTCTTTTGAGAAGTGCGCTGGCAGTCTTATGGGAACTGCTTTGTAGGTAATTATCTGCTTTTCTCTTGCTGCTTGCTTGTAAGATTCTCTCTTTATTTTTAATCTTTGGCATTTTAATTATGATGTGTCTTGGTGTGGTCCTCTGTGTGTCTATCTTGTTTGAGACTCTGTGCTCCCTGGACTTGCATGCCTATTTCCTTCAACAAATTAGGGAAGTTTTCTTTCATTATTTTTTCACCCTATGATTTGGATGCTGGTACGTTTGAAGATGTTCCAGAGGCTCCTTAGCCTACCCTTGTTTTCTTTGGAATCTTTTTTCTTCTTGCTGCTCTGATTGAATGTTTATTACTTCCTTATGTTCCAAATCATTGATTTAATTCTCAACTTTATCCACTCCATTATTGGTTCCCTATAAATTTTCCTCTGCTTCACTTAGTGTAATCTTCATTTCTTCCTGGGCCATTTATATGCTGTAGAACTACCCAATGAGTTCCTTGAGCGTCCTAATAGCCAGTGTTTTAAGCTCCACATCTGATAGATAGCTTATCTCCATTTCAGTTCTTTTTTTTGGAGTCTTGGTCTATTGTTTTGTTTTGTTTTTTCATTTGGCCATATTTCTTTGTCTCCTCATTTTGGCAGCCTCCCTGTGTTTGTTTCTATGTATTAGGTACAGCTGCTTTGGCTCCCTGTCTTGGTAGCGTGGCCTAATGTAGAAAAGCACATTGGATGGGGCAGAGCCTTAGGTAATCACCAGGGTGGAGCAACCCATGTGAACCAGATTGATGGAGTCTCCAGTATGGTGTTACCACTCTGTGGCTCTGCGTGGGCGAGGGCTCAGGAAGGGGACAGTGCCGCTGCCTGGCCTCTGGAGTTTTGTCTGGGAAAAAGCTGTCCCCCAGCACTCGCCCTAATGCCAGACGTTTCAGTTTCACCCCATATACCACTGGTGCGCTTCCTGCTGCTGCCCCAGTGCTAGAGACCAGAAGGAGTGAGTCTGTGTAAGTGCTAAGTCCATTGTGGGCCCTTTAGGAGGAGACTCCTGAGAATCCCAGTTTCCTTCGCCGCCCCATCCCCACCGGTATTTACAGACAGAAGTTAGCGGGGCTTACCTTTGGGGCAGTGGAACCCTGGGCTGGGTGGTCTGGTGTAGGGTTGGGATCCCTCACTCCCGAGGTATCCCTCCCAATTTTTATCCACCGCACGTGGGTGTGGGCCGCCCATTCTGCGTCTCCAGGTCTCCGTGCTTCTCCATGCATCTCTGCCCCTCCTGCCCATCTGGATGAGTGAGACTTCTTTAATTCCTTAGTTGTCGGACTTCCATGCAGCTTGATTTTCTGATGATTCTGGGTGATATTTGTTTTGTAGTCTAGTTGTAATTTTTGCTGCAGTAGTGCAAAGAAGTGAGCTGTGTTTACCTATGCCTCCATCTTGGCTGGCAGCTGGTCTGTTTGAAGTGATCCTTACGATAATCCTTTGAAGAGGTGATGTTACTCTTCACCTTGTATTGGGTTACTCATATACCCAAGTATACGAGACAAAGTATAGAGAGGTTAAGTAATTTGACCAGAGCAGTCTAATGTTATAAATATAACATTATAAATATAACTATAAAGTATAATTTTATTTTATTAATTATTTTACATTATAAAATATAAAAAGAAGAAATAGGAAAAATGGTTCATAGAGAGGAAGGAATGAATAAGCTAGACAGACAATGGATCAGACATACATTAGAAATCAGATTTCCAGTCTCTTCCTGAATTCCCCTCACTATGGGGGACCTAGAACCTCCCTCTGAGTTCACCTCATTAGGACCCAGTCATTCTATAATCTTAGTTCAGACTACCATAAAATCCCTTTAAGCTTGTCTGGAACAATCTCCTATCCTACAACCAGAGATGCTAAAGAAATATGTTACTGAACAAGGGCGTTGTCGTAAAAGTTTAGTTTAGATTTTTTTTTTCCACTTTAAGATCAAGATCAAATGGATGACTAAGCATATTTCCTTCCTATTTTTGAAATGACTACATAGAAAGACAGAAGATAGTAAAGTCTTTTTCTTTTTTAAAAAAGATTTTATTTATTTTTAGAGAGAGAGGAAAGGAGGGAGAAAAAGAAGGAGAGAAACATCAACGTGTGAGAGAAAAATGTATCCATTGCTTCTTGCATGCTCCCAACTGGGGACCTGGCCCTCAACACAGGCGTGTGCCCTGCCCGGGAATCAGCTGGGAATCATTTGCTTTGCAAAACAACCCCCAGCCAACTGAGCCTTACTGGTCAGGGCAAGATAGGAAAGTCTTAGCATAATGAGAAAGAAGAGAGGAAAAAGGAGAGATTTCAAGATTTTCAGATATACATTTTCAGAAAGCAGTTGGGATATTACCAGGCTTAAAAAGCAACATTTTATAATGATAAACAGAGTTGGTTCATCAAAAAGACATAATCCTAAATGTTTGCATTCCTAATGGCAGAACTTCAAAATATATAAAACAAAAACTGATAGAAAGAAAAGGAGAAACAGACAAGTCCACAATTAGAATTGGAGGTTATAATGCTGCTCTCTCAATAATTAATAAACAATCAGTTAGAATATTGAAGACTTGAACAATACCATTGATCAACTTAAATAATTGACATTTATAGAATACTTTGCCAACACTCCACAACATCAGAACGCACTTTATTTTCAAGTGCATGTGGCATATTTATCAAATGAAATTATATTCTGAACCATAAAACAAATTTCAATATACATAAAAGGACTTAAATCCTACAAATTAGTTTCTCTTATAACAATGGAATTAAATTAGAAATAATAGCAAAAAGATCTCTGAAAAACTCCCACAAATTTGGAAAGTAGATAATATACTTCTAAATAAACCATAGGTCAAAGAAAAAAATCACAAGGCAAATTAGAAAATATTTTGAACTGAATGAAAGAGAAAACATGGCATATCAAAATTTGTGGCATGTGGCTAAGTAGTGCTAAAGGGAAGTTTATAGTGTTAAAATGCTTAAATTAAAAAAATAGAAATGTCTAAAGTTAGTGCCCTAAGCTTTCATTTTTAAAAACTAGAAAAATGAAGACAATTTAAACTGAAAGTTAGCAGAGAAAAGGGAATAATGAAGTGAGAGCAGAAAACAGAAAAACAGAGAAATCAGTGAATCTAAAAACTGGTTCTCAAGGAATATCAATGTTGAGTCAGACTGATCAAAAGAAAAAGAGAGAAGGCACAATATTCCAACTTCAGAAATGAGAAGACACAGCAGTATAGATTATACAAATATAATTATGTTGATAAATAACTTATATGGAATGGCTAAATTTCTTGAAAGACACTGCCAAATTCACTTAAGTAGAAATAGAAAAAACAGTAGGTTTACATCCATTAAAAACATTGAATTAGTAGTTTTAAAAACTTCACACAAAGAAAATTCCAGCCCTATATGGCTTCCCTGGTGAATTCTACCCAACATGTAAGGAAGAAATAATGCCAATTTGATTCATACTCTCTAAGAAAACAGAAAAGGAGGACACACTTCTGTGCTCATTCTCCAAGGCCGGAATTGCCCTGCTACCAGCACCAGAAAAAGCTGTTATGTAAAGGGGAGTCATAGGATAATCTCTCTCATGCACAGTGTTGCAAAAAATCTTAAAGAGTAATAAGTAAATAAAACTAAATAAAAAATAAAAAAAGAAAGCAAATTAGGAAAACCTCTGCTTCAAGAAGGCTCAATCTTATGTAAACAAAAATAGTATATAATGTGTATGTTATACCAAAGTAGTACACAAATGTGTTTTTCTGAACACCAAAAAGTATACTACGTGCACTCTCTGTACTTTATTTGTAATCTTCTGGGGGAATAAAGCTTTAGAATAAATTTTTCCTTATTCTGAAGTTTTTCTAGATCTTGAGACTATGTTATTAGGTGTATTTTTTCTTAACTGCTATAATTCTCATAAAATTAATCTCTTTATGAATCACTGATATTTGTATGCCCCTTCAATTTTTTATAAATTCTGTTTTGCTTTATATTAATCATGTTATGCAATATTTCTTTCTGTTGTACTATTATATGAAAACAAAAGAAACACATGACGTGTTCTCTGTCTCAAGGAAGTTATAATCCTTACATATATCTAATTTTTGCTGTTTCCTGTTTGAATCAAGGCTTTTTATATTATCTTTTCACAAATACTTCTTTTAGCCCTTACAGTATTCTTATTGATGCACATATCTGATTTGCTATATCTTAGTTACAAGTATACATTTTCTAAATATTTTAGATAGCTGCAATAGAATTATTACAACATTCAGGAAACCAGATATTTGTATACAAATACTGTCTAACCAAAGCATCAGAATGATTGATTTATTTTTTGTGTTTATTAATTTAGTTCTTACTCAATGTAAAAGGAAGTATATGTTCTGGGAGTTTGATCTTGATGTACATATAGCCGGTGAGAAACCCTGCCTCACTTTTCATATGTACAGAATACATACCTCCTTTGTAACGTTGATTGAAGAGCACACAGTATGAAAGGTTTCTTCACAGAGCTTACAATACAGTAGTTATCTTTTACACATTAAGTTTGAAAGGAGAAAATGTATTCTTAATGTGTTTTTGACATGGGGAAAATTAAAATGTGTTGAGTGAGAAGATGAACTGTTCCACAACAGAAACTTAAAAGCCCGCAAAATGAGGTCACCTGCTGCCTTAAAATAGTTAGAACCTGACATGTCTCTCCAGCTGAATTTACTACAGGGCTCTCATCCAAGAAATATAAAATGATAGAGCTGGAACGAGCCTAAAATGATTTTAGTTTTTATTTTATTTTATCCGAAAAACGCGAAAGAGTATAGTTAACAGAGTACCAATGGATAGTTTGTGAAGTTTATAAAGGTATATATAGTTTTCTCATGACAGAATGTGATTACCACACTAGGGGAAATGTTCTAATAAGAGAAATGGAACTGCAGGGTTTGTTATTTACCCTTTACACTATCGTCCAGTACATTGCTGAAATGAGCATGAATAATACATTATTTTGTTTTCATTTTTAATTTACATGATTTTTCCCTTTGTAATTTAAACCAGTTTTATTTTTCTTAATGCTTGTCATGTTTTAGCCCCATGTACACTATTTTTCTGCCACTATTTGAATAACTACTTAAGTGTTAAAAGGAAATTTGTTTGGAAGGAGCAACCTTAGAATGTATGTGCTAAAGGCATAGGTGTGAAGAATTGATCGGTTTACTTTTTTCAAAGAAAACTCTTCATGCAATTGTTTAATGCGAAAGGTTTTTCTTGAAAAGGTTAAAAAAAGTTCTAATCAACTTTTGTACATTATGTAGAACTTCATTTTCTAAACTCTGCAAAAGAAAGTTTCATATTTAATGGGAAGTCATGAATTATTCCATTTATTATCTACTTCCTCCGTTCAAAGACATGGTCTGGATAAAAGGCGGGGTGAATAATTTCAAAAAATACAATACATTTTTAATAGGAAGGTGCAAACTACAGATTCTCATGACTATTAGCAAGTGTCGAGGAAACAGAATTTTACTTGCAAAACTTGTCAAACTCTTGCAAAGATAAAACGTATGACACACTTTAGGAAAAAAAAAGAGCACAATAAGCTGAAGTTTTCTTTTTAATGCAACTTGTTGTTTTTACTAAGTTTTGTGTTTATATTCTCCAGCCTTACATTTTTTGTTAAAAATTTGATGATTCACTCAATTTATATGGAAAATTAATAGTTCTTTTATTTATAAAGATGTAGAGATGAAGAACTGACAGGAAAAAAATAAATGATATTTTTTGAGGCAAACTGTCCTAAAATAAATTTCAAAAATTTTGTAGAATAATGATAGAATTACATTGTAAAAACAGAGTAACATTTTATGTGCAGTTTTATGTTAATTAAAAATTATAAATACTAATTTAGGCAAAAATATGGAGGTGAGGAGCTAGCATGATCATGTTCACACGTGTTTGTAGTCATGTAGTATAAAGCTTATTTTTTGTTTTTCTCCTCTTCTTTCTTATGATTATTCTCATTATATTAAGATGAGGAATGCAGCTGGATTGTTACTTATTCAGATTTTTAAAAATAATTATAACACAATCCAAAAACTAAGGTCATTTTAAAGCTTTATTTTTCAGCTCATATTTAATTGGTTAAGAAACAATATAACCAATATAAATTGGTTATATAATTATGTTTTCCTACACTGCAAAGTTATAGTGTAAATTGAAAAAAACCACGCCAAGAATTAATATAATTGCCTCATTTAGCAAAACGTGTTTGGACTCAAATGTGATACTTCTGGCTTGAAAATACTTTGACCAAAAATTCTTTTTAAACAATAGCATTCATTTCATACCTTTCCATATATAATCTTTACCTTAAAACATCTTTTGTAACAAAAAAACTTTTAATTCCTCTGGAGAGTTTGCAAGTAATGACTATTTATAAAGATTTTATGTGTAATTAGCTTCATAAGGAGCATTCTTCCAGTGCTTCTTCACTAAACTTCTAAAGAAAAGCTTTTTAAAATGTGGTTAAATTTGAGATGTTTTTAGTAAAGAAAATATTTCAGTAAATAAATCTGTGCAACGGCTATGTGGGTAAATATTTTGGTAATATTTTATATTGATTAATGAATAATTTATTCATTTCTGATTGATTACAGTCTCTGCACTTCAAATATTTGATTGAATGGGAATCACTTGAGTTTTTAACAGGGTATATACCTTTAAAAAAATGCCTTTATGTTAAGAAAGTTACTGAAAGCAATTGTAAGGATTGTGGTCTGTCTATTCAATAACCACAGCTTTCCAAGATAGCAGGTTACAATCACCAGCAAAAATTCTATTTGCTTAATTAATGTTTCTTGGTCTCACAAAAAGTTACTACATTTTTGCTAAATATCAGTTTAATATAATTGAATAAGAGAAATAATCTTTGTTCCATTCTACATGAATATTCCATGTATTCTAAAGTAAAATCACCTATGTTGAACTGTATTCTTATTGTACTCTTGGGAGAAATCTTTGCTGATCAATTTTTTTTAACATTTTATATTTTGTTAAAAGAATTATATTAGTTACAGTCCCATTTACAAAATACTATGGGGCAAATTTTCTTAGTTATTATTATTATAAGATTTTTTAAATAAGGAATTTAGGGTTGAGTTGGATTAATAGCATTTTAAAATTATCATTTGTACTTTAAAATGTTGAAAGTCTGACAATACCTTCTAACTTTGATTATCAATAGATGAAAATTTGTATTTTCCAAGAAAATTTGTATATGTAACAATTTCCTCTAAAGATTCAAATCAGAAAATTTCTAATGGTTTAGAAAAATCTCAAAACATTTTATTCCAGAACCTCTTGAGAGTGGATTTTATTCATTTATTTTAAAGTTATCAAATAAATGCAACTATATAAAATAAATCTAAACTGAAATAAAAATCCTGCTGTATTAATATTTTTGTTCTGATTTGTTGATATTTTTAAGTTGATTAGTGTCTTCAGTTTACCTTTTATTTGGATAGTGATTCTAATAAAATTTTCAGAAGCAGTATAAACTAATACATGCATTAGTAGGATATTTTTGGAATGAAGCTGTAATGTTATATATTTCAATCTTTATTAGGAGGTTTTCAGATGAAATTATAGTAATATATGAAGTATATTATGGTACAATATAAGTATAGCACTATTAATATACCTTTAAAATTATTTTTTAACATTTTCTCTTAAAGAAAATATAATTAAAATTACACAAAGAAAATCAAGATTGTTATAATGACTGTGATGTTAAAACTCCTATTACATGATTAATCATAACTCCAGTAATATTATTACAAGAGTTTATTTTGTTTATAAAAATATATGTTAAAACTATGCATAAACTACATTGATATGTTCATTATATATTCACTTTTCTTTAAGGGTGTTCTACTAAAATGTTTAGGAGAAATTAATAACAATGTTCATTTTAATGACATTCTAATTGTAATGGCTAATTATAATAAAGGATAGATTCTTTAGTTTCAAGTGTAACAAATTCCACTTTTTGAGGTATAAACCTCTAAATAGTTAAATTAAATCATATAGAATATTAGCAGTGATTATCAGTTTATTTATGACTTGTGCAGATAGTAAAATGCAAAATGAATTTGGGAGATACCATAATAAATTAAAAGTGTTTTTTATATACATTTAATTTAGATTAATAAAAAGCCCCATTAATATGTGAATGTTCATCTCTAAAATATATTTCTAAGTTATCCAAACACGAGAATTGAATGGTTTCAAAACTGTTCACCTGTGATATGCCATCTGCCCTATTTACATTTTTAAGAGTTGAGTATTTGTTAACTGATCTCATAGACAGCTACATGTTTTGCTGTTACCAGATGGATGAGATAGAATACCATGCATAACTTTACATTTATCTTCTTTGAGTGTCACCTTATTTGCATATCAATTAAAATAATATCTGTATTAAGATAGATAATGAAAGTTATCAAATTTACATGATGTAACTGCAGTTTGCTAAATTTCCAGTAGATGCCCCCAGAGACCAGTCAACTCATTGGAAAGCCTTTCAATTTGAAAAGAGACTTGTGTATGTTAAAACTTTTTTTTCTTGCTATATTCTGAAGCATGTACATGGAAAATAAATTAAAGATCCTAAAAAGCTTAACTCTACGATGGTTATTACACAAAAATATGTATGACTGTTGGTAGTGTAGTTCTTAATCAGTGTCATTCAACACTTACTATTCATTGTAAAAAGCCTTAATGTGTAAAATTAAGAAAAATGCTTTCAGTTTTCATTATAAATGCATTCTATATTCTTTTCAAGTAAAGTCATTTCAAACATCACTATTTTTTTCTTTCTAACATCTCTCTAAATGCTCAGAAATGCTGTATCTTTGCTTTAGCTTTTTGGTGAAAAACTGTCCTTTTCACAAAAAAAAATATATAAAACATACTCAAATAACTTACATGATTTTTATCAGTGTGTGTGTATGTGAAAAAAATAGATATTTTTCTCCATTCTAATTATACATAACATCTACTTACACTGAAAAGTATGGACTAGAATAGTGACTTACTTTATTCCATGGAAATTATATTAACTGGAGCTATTTAAGTATTAATTTAAGAGTCAATGTAATTATCCCGTAGGTGATTCCAATAACATTTATCCCTACGATATGAATGTAAGACTGTTATAACTGACACAAAGATAACCCACTAGTGACTTATAAATATTAATTTAATGGAATAAAAGTATTATCCTGACTTTTGATTAGATATTACATAGCTTTTGAGTTTATCTTTGTCAGATTAAATAAAGATTTTATGATCTTTTCTAAAGTATGGTTTTTTTAATTGAATTGCTTTTGAAATATTTTACTGAACATAAAGCTTCACCTTTATATAGTATTTCAGTTTGTGCTATAAAAGTATGTTAAATATATTAACTGGATAGAATAGTTGATAATGCATTTTGATTTGAAAGGTTAACTAATAGCAAATATAAATACCTTTAAGTGCAGAGGGATTAAGTTGTCATATCTATTTATTCCATTTATTCATGTTTTTTATATTTGTAGAAGTGCTTTTCATCCTTTTGTGTTTGTCTCAGATCCCCTGAAAAATCCAAATTATCTTCTGGAGGGTGGGCCCCTTGTAGTACAGGCTTCCTCTGCTAGATGAATGTTCTAGAAACCCATCTGTATCAGTGTACCAGCTGGTGGTGTTGTGAGAGGCTGCCTTTTGCTTCAGTGAATTTTTTTTGAAGACTCATTTAATGCGTTCGCTCACTTCATGATAGGTGGTTTACCAGCGCACCTGCCTACACTTTACTGAGTGTTCAATAGTTTTTGACCAAAAAACCAGTATGACCCCTGTGCCCTACCCCCATATTTACTTGATTTCTCCCCCAGGTGATTATTTTTTTTGTTTCCTCAGATGAAAAAAATCCTCAAATGGAAATGTTTTGCCAATGTTGAAGAGGTGAAACAAACAAACGAAAAAAAATGGCAGAAGCACTAAAAAGCATCAAAATTGATGAGTTCAAAAACTTTTGAGCAGTGGGAAAACATTTGGATAGGCGTATTGCAACCATGGAGAGTCCTTTGAAGGTGACTGAAGTTTAAATATGGAAGAATAAATACACAATAGTTTAGAAATAAATTCTGTTTTGGGGGGCCCCCCTCGTACACACTTGAGTGGGAATTACATCTCTTTAATTGGCTTTGAAAGGATGCTGTCAGTGGTCTGTGCCCTCGGCTCAGGGAAGGGGATTCTCTGGGAGAGTCATGGAATGACACCTATCATTTTCCCCAACCCAGCAGGGACCAACACAACAGCTTTCTAACTGGAGGTACTTTCTAATGTCCACTTATGTCAGATTCCTAAACGACCAATGCAGATAAACAGATGTTGTGTAGAGACAGAGGAGAAATATCAACAACATTTGACATAATAGGAGGCAATGTGGTAAGCTGGAAAAATTCAGAATTTCCAGTCTGAGAAACCTGGGTGCCAATTCCACCTCTACCACTTATTAGCTTGCATGGCTTTGGGCACGTCACAGCTTCACTGAAGACAGGGTTTTTGTTTTTGTTTTTTTAACCTGTAAAAATAGAAGCAATACTTTGTAGAGTTATTTTGTGAGTTAGAAATGATGTCTACACAGCATCTGACACATTGTAGGTGCTCTGTAAATGGTAGCTATTCAAAAAGGTTTAAGGCAGAATTTGTGTATAATATAATGTTTCTGCGGCTGTTTTAACAGAAAGTTCATGTTTTTCAGCAGCTCTACACACCCAGATGCTCTGGAGTTGTGTCAAATTGTTCAGTTTTACTTTCTGTCATTCCACACATCTATTTTATCTTAGTTTGTTGTTTTCTTTTTCAGGGAAATTTTGATGTAAATTCAGAATACTTAAACATATTCTCTCTATTGAATAATGCCTTTGAATAGTAATAGAATCCATAGGAAATGCGTGGCTGCCTAATCCTACTCTTAAGCCCCTCCTCTCCGGCTGCACCTGTCAGCCCAGGGCAGCCTCAGGTACCCGCACAGCGGCTCAGCGCTTCCTTGGGATGTAGGTTTACAGGCGACCGGCACATCCATGAGTGTCACAACTTCTGCTTCTATGACTGGCATGTTTTCTGTCAGGACAACTCTTCTCGAATTCCACATTATCAAATCTCTCCATAAATTTTTCCAGATTCTCATTTTCACCCCGTGTACTGACTTCAGGTCAAGGAACTTTTTCTTCTCCTCACATTTAGAAAGAATATATTTTAATTTAGAGTAATATTTCTTTTAATATGTAGATGAAACCAGAGACTAATCACTTTGTGTCCAAATGAAATAAATACAATAGTGAATTTGCATTCGTTTATATTTCTATTTGTATTTTAAAGAATCTCTTTTTTATAAAGTGAGTGAACTTTTGGCTATGGTTCTCTGTTATGAAATATAAAACCTGAGAAATCCAAATGTAATGGTGGAAATTAACATATTTTTATTTTCAGATACCCAGTTTGTTGTAATAAATGAAAATCATTGCAATTAAAAGGAATTATTTGCATTAACTATAAAGGTCTAAATAGGAAACTCTTTAGCAAATGACTATAATACTTTCTTGCTCTCGAATATTAGTAATGAGGCTTAAACAATGACACATTTGTGTGTGTATAAAATAGAGATATCAGCCTAGTAACATAATGCATTTTAAAATACAATTCTATTAATATTAGAAATCTTTTCTTTAAGGAATGGTGTGTTTTAAAATGTGCTTTAAATTTTAAACGTTGCTATTAGTTATATCCTGTGGATGTTTTGAGGCTAAACGATGTCTTGGAAACCACTTTAGCCCAGTCCTACCTGGGTCAGTTTCTTGTTCTTTGGTCAGAAACAGCAAGCGCTGACTCCGACTAAAGTGGGAATGATTTTATTGGACGTGCATTAGGTAACTAGCTGCATTTAGGGGAGAACTGGTTCAGAAGAAAAGGACAAGCCATGGGGACATGGGACGTTGGACTGGGTCTGGGCAGCAAGGTCTCCTTGAGACTCCTCTCAGGGCGTTGCTGCCAGGCTGCTTGAGAGCCAGCACCTCTGACACTTCTGTGTTTCTTGCCTCAGGCTTCAAAATCTTGGGAGAAAAGCCAGTGGCTTAGTTTTGGTCACTGACCCACCCCTTGGCTAGAAAATCTTTGACATCAAGTCCAACCTAGAGGACACGCAATGAGGGACAAGTCTTTTCCAAAAGTGCTGGGCGGACCACGTCCAACCAGCGCAGCCCCCGCCCCCTACCCCAAGGGTGGGGAAACAAGGCTCAGAGAGCAGATTTCTGCCTTTCTGTCCCAGCTGTGATTAGAACTGAGATGGCCTCCTGTTTAGTGTTTATTTGTATTTTTTAAAATCAATATTCTAATAGTCAATTAATTAATTAATTAATTTGCAGTATTCTTTGCTTTTGCTCCAGAATGCTCTCTTCACTCACAGGAAAACATGCCAGGCAGCCGAGGCACACACAGACAGAAGTGTCAGTGTTTGCTTGAAGCAAAGTTGGGTTTCCAGCCCCTTGTTTCCTCAGACCTCCTCTGCCTCCCCAAAGCTGTCTTCGGGGGGGTACCACTTGGATGTCCATTTAGTCTGCTCAAAGTCAAGGTTATCTGAACACAAATTCATTTATCTTTCCCTAAAACAGTTCATCTTGAGCAAATTAACAGTCCGTCCAAAAACCCGGTTGTCATCCTTCCTAACGCCCCCAACAGTCACTCATTCACCAAGTGATCAATATTTTTATCTCCTAACTATGAGTTGAGCCCACCCACTTCTGTTTGTCCCCTTACTTTCCTTCAGTTCCGCTGTGTGACGTTCACATGTAACTGGGCAGCCTGCCCAGTTTTACCTGGCGCCCCTGAGAGTGGAGGGTTTGTCAGCATTGACTTTCACACCTTGACTGGGGACCTTGTGACAGGCACTGCATCTGCCTGTCCGTGTCCATGTCTCCTTTCTTCTTGGCTAACACAATTCCAGTTTTGTTCAAGGCAGTGACGTGCCCTAGAACGGGCAGGATATTTGTTTTCCTGGTCTCCTTGCAGCAAGGGTGGCCGCGTGACAGTTCTGGCTGGTGAAACCAAAGCGGACATCCATTAGTAGTTGCAGAAATGCTTTTCCCATAATTGGGAAAGACACAGCTGGTGCTCCTTTTCTCCCGCCTTGAAGGAGGAAATGATCATTTGGAGCTGGAATAGTTCTCCAGTGACCAGCAGGGGACAAGGATGAGGGAAAGTTTAAAAAGAACCCCAGAGGCAGGAGCCTTGAACCAAGGCCAGTAGCTGCCTACCTTTAGGCATCTTGTGCTGTGAGAAATAAAAACCAATAGTTTCAAAAGCAATGCGAGGCAAACTTTACTTGTCGCTGAGTGCTTTCCTGGCCCATCTCTGATGCACTCGATCCCTCCCTTTCTGTCTGCTCTGGAAATACGCTAGCCGGACTCCTTCGGTAGCACCTCAGTGCTGCCTATTCGCCGCGTTACAGCCGTGTCCTCCCTCTGCCTGCCGTGGCGGCCGGCTGTACACAGCCTTTCAGCAACACCTCCCCTTCCTGTGGCCACTGACATTGTGGGAGGCGGGGAGAGGGAGGACGCGGCCCTTCACAGCATCTCGTTGCTGCTTCTCCATCCTCTCCTTTCTATCTCGACCAGAGGGCAGAAGCTAAAATAGGTTATTTCTTCTCTCTTCCCCATTTCAAATATTTTGTTTGTTTCATACAAGATGGTGGCTTTTTGGGCTTTTGGCCTAGGAATTTGGTTTCCTTATTTCCTCTGTGGACCAGTTCTCTAGCAGTAGGGGCCCTGCCTCGGCTGCCAGATGGGGGAGGGCTGCAGTCCATCTGGAACAGTCCTCCCAGAGTTTTCTCCAATGCAGCCTCCTCGAGTCATGTGCCTGACTCAGTCTCCTCAATGGCTCCCTCGCTCCCAGCCTGGAGCCCAGACTTCTTACCCTGACGCTGGGGTCTCATCATGATCTGGGTCCTGCCTTTTCGAAAACTGTCCTCTTTTGCCACCCTCCTCTTCACCACTTTTTATGTGCTTTGTTGTACAGCTAAGCTGATCCGCTGAGTAAGGAACTCTCTGCAGATGGGTCCTGAGCATTGTTTTTTTATTTGTTTTTTAAACTCTGGGTGATGCTGTGGCATGGCTGGGGGTTGAGAACCAGTAGAGGAGGGCTTGACATTTCAGATCATTTTCAGAGATGTAACTTCATTTGTTCTTAGAAGAATCCTGCGATGTAGGCAGGGCATACACTAATATACACATTTCACAGATGAGAAGAAATGAGGTCCAGGGAGATCTTGTAGAACTGGGTGTTCTGGTTCAGCTCTTCGGTGTTTTAACTAATTCTAGGCTGGTTCCACTGCACACGGGAGTTTTTATGGCAAGTAGTATCAAATCAAGCCAGTTGTTCTAAACATTTAATTATCTCCTATTTTGAAAAAGAATGTAAAATAATTAATGTAAAGCTATATCATTTGACCTTTAATTTCCTGTTTAGTGAAATAATACCCACAACACACACAGTTGTTATTCCATAACCCTATTTCCTGTATGGCAATTTTCATCATCTGAAATTATTTATGATTTTTTTAACATATTTGTTGGTTGTATTCTCTCCTGAGAATAAAAACTTACTCCAGAACATCGAACCTATTGGCCTAGAACAGTGCCTGGCACTGAGAATGAAACTCACTAGCCATTGTTTGAATAAATAAATTGAATATTCATTTGTCAACTTGTCTTCTTGTATATGATTTATTATTAAGTCTGTAGTGACATATTAACCTAATAAATCATTAATGTAATCCTAACTTAAAATAATTTAAAATTCTATTTAGTAATAAATTTCAGTAAACATATTCTGTATGAATGAATGAATGAGTGAATGAATGCACCTCCATAACATACAGTGAAATCACTTACTATAGAGTGCATTGCTTTGCTATTAAGTGACATGTTTAATTTTTGCTTGGCTTATGTTGGTTTTGTTTTGGTGACAGCCTAACAAATATATCAAGAAATTTTTGGATATTGTCAATTGCTATGGCCTGAATTTTTTGTCCCCCCAAATTCTTATGTTAAAATCCTAACCCCTGAAAGTGTTAGTAAGCGGAGCCTTTGGGAGGCACTTAGGCTCTGAGTGGAGTCCTCACGAATGGGATTAGTACCTTGTACAAGAGGCTCCAGAGAGGTCCCTAGCCTCTCCCACTTTGCAGACTCAAGAGCTCCAGGGCGCCGGTGGGGAACCAAGAAGAGGGCCACATCAGAAGGTGACCACACTGATGCCTTCATCTTGAACTTCTAGTCTCCAAAAGTATGAGCAGTCGATTTCTTTTGTAAATAAGCTACTCGGTAGTATTTTGTTACAGCCACTCAAACAGACTAAGACATCAGTCAGCTAGCTTGTTTGTCCTTATCAAGGGGAGCTCAGCTCTAGAACTGATATATTTATAACACAGTTTCATTAAAACTACTGTATTAGCTCCCGGCATCCTTCATTAAACTGAAGTTGTTCAAGTGTAAGTGTTTGAGGCAAAGATAGTTTTCAGTGCTTTCACTGGGGGAAAAAAAAGGCAGCACGATTCAACCTTTACTTATTATAGGATGAAAAACACTGCACAGATTTCAAGCACTAAAATAACGCCTGGAGTGTTCTGACTCTATTGCCAGTTACCAGAACTCGTACAAGAAGAACGTGTGCGTGGACATGCTACGAGACGGCTACCACGAGTCCTTCACCCAGCTCTTCGCTCTGATGGAGAAGTGGGACTCCCTCAGGGAGGCGGCCAGGGCCAGGTCCCTCCTCTGGTCACAGAGGCCCCTGGAGGAGCAGCCCGACAAGCTGGACCACTTCTACCACTACCTGACCAGGGCCGAGGTGGCGGAGCGCAAAGGCAAGTGGCGGGAAGATTCCCCATTGTTTCATGGGTGAATTTACACGTTAAGACAACTTAGCACAGCTCAACCTAGTCAACTGAGCATCCTCAGGGAAGGAATGACAGGGATGCTGAGTCACTGGGCTGCGCCAGACACAGGGGCGCCCTGGGGGGTTCATTCTGAAGCAGGGGGAAGAAGGACTAGCACACCACAACATCTCCATAACTTTCCAATGTGTCGCAATCTTCTGAATCGTTAATTATAAATCTTTCCAATGTTTTTCTTTATATTATGGTCTGAATATTGACTTTCCCCAAGGAGAAACATTCAAAGAGCACTACAATTTGAAGATTACACTGATTTTCTAGTATTTATATAATAGAGCTTGAAGGTCTCACCAATAAGTCCTACAGATATCAATGAGAATTTTTATTAGTAAATAAAACATGAAAAGATACAATTCACAATTATGAATAAAATTGTTAATTTCAGGTAGTCCATCACATCATTTCTAACAAATTCCTCTTTTTAATCCTAATATTTTTCCTTAAAGTCACTAGTATTGAAGAAAATATTTTATTCTCTATTATAGTACCAATATTGTTGCCATACGTATTTTAGTTACATATTAGAAATTAGTCATCTTATAAAAGCAAAGACAGGAAGTCCTAGAATTTGACATAAAATTATTCTTTCCAACTTTTAGTGTGAAAAGATTATAGGGTTCAGAAGGAGAAGCTCAGACCTCAGCATAACAGTGTCTGTATTTCATTTCAGGCCTTTCTACAAGGACTTATTAGGCAACTTTTTGTTACTTAACGCTCCGATGGGGAAAATTGATGGGTAGCAGAAGTCTTTCAGCCTCTGTAGTACAGTCAATATGACCTGACTGAGAAATATGAGATACACAAAAACCCTGCCATCACCACCATAAGCGAACAGGGTGTGTGTGTGTGTAGGTGTGTGTGTAGATAGGAGATGATTATTTGTATTATGAAAAGCATTTAATCGTAGGATTGACTTTAAAAATAGAGCACTTTGGTAAATTTTAAAAGGTGATTTACAAATAATTTCTCAAGAAATTAACTGTTGTAAATAAAAATGCTGTTGTAAAAAACCTGTATACTAATATCAGTCCCAAATTCTGAAGTGATACTTACACTGAAAATAGACTTGATCAAGATAAAATTTGCCCACCCAGTGGTCATTTTTTCAGTTTTCAGTGGTCAGTTGATGCATCATATTCACTAACTGCTTTAAAGAGAGGCTTTCATTTGAGTAGAATAATCATAGCCAAATGGATCACTTTGTAAAGTGTCATAAATATGAGAAACTTATTATAAAGCATTTTGTAATTATAAAGAAACTAAAATGCTAAATAGTCTATTTTAATGTACAAATAATTTTAATTTATACTTCTGTTAAAGTAACAATACATATAAAAATGTTTCCCCAATTTCAAAAATGAACAGAGTCCAAATTTTATAATACTGAATGTCTTATACATGTGGTATAAGTTATGAAAATATTTTCTTTACCGAGTGGTTTTATTATATATTCATGGTAACCAAGTTTGCACTTGTTAAATGGAACAAAATTACCTTTTGCTCAAAATCACTCTTCTGTAGAGTTATCTTTTTCAAAATGCAGTGGCTTTTGCTTGTTCAAACTAGTAAAAGTATTAAAATAAATATTATTGGAAATATTTCAGTTGAAGGATATATAAACATTTGTATGTTTTCTTTTAATTTTTACTTTTTACACATGTAACACATGACCTTTGTTGGGAGAAAATTGTTACTGGAGTTAAGACTGTACCAGGAAATGGGCAGGGGTACATTCACTCTTATTAATGTGTATGACTCCTAAATCTTAAAACACGCACGTGCACATGCGCACGCACACACACACACTTTTTCCAATATATAGAAATCTGTTAAAGTATCTCAATACTCCATCCCATGTGGCTGTGGGGCCTGAGACAGTCATCCTGAAGGAGCGCGTCGCTGAGCATTCTCATTCCTTCTCATTGGAAAGACCATCACTCTAGAGTCACTGTAAAGTTCGTTTCGTCAAAGCTGTGGCACTAACGAGAGTCGTCTCGGGTCAGTTCTGTCTCGTGAGACCTACAGAGCAAGAACCTAGACTTACTTAAATTATTTTACAAAGCATCATGTTCTGTTTTATAGCTAAGAAGTGTTTAAAGTCAGTCAGCCATTGCTTTTTGGATTATTTTCCATTTGTTAAGTGTTTCTTTGTCCCTGGTAATATTTCTTATATGACCCATTGTTGTAAATAATCTCTGTACCATCTGTGACGTTATGATTAGGGCCTTGTGCCCCATGGGGCTAGAGAGGAGATGACAACAATGGTAATGGCAACTGAATCGATAGATACTTCAAACATTATTTGCACTTGACTTTAAATTATTGTCAAGGGTTAAGCAGCAATTATTTTGTCTGGTAACATTTACTTAAGATACTCAAGATGTAGTCTATGGAAGCATCATCCCCAGGATGTTTATAGGTTTCAGTAAAGCAAAACAAAAAATAATTGTCTGATGAAATAAGTTTGAGAAGCACTATGTGGATTAACACTAACGTTAAGCAGGTTGTTTTATTGTAGGACTTATCGGAGCCTTTAACATGCCGATATTTATCGTGGTTCACTAAGAGAGGGAAATTAACAAGAGCATTATCCTAATTTATTTTTATCATGGAGTCTCCTTTTTAGGTAGCATCATAAATACTGACCTAAATAATAAACCAACACTGAACTTGATTTTTATCTTATAAACATACCTGCTCAAAACTCAAGGAGGGATTAGAGTCTGCTTATAATGGAAAAGTATGGGTCATACATTTGGATTGCACAAAGATTAAAAACTTGAATATATTCCTTTATACTTAGTACTCTGAAAAACCTCCATTTTTTCATAGAAAAATAGCTTAGCTGACAACCAATCTTTACATATGCAGTCTTGATAGCTCATATAACTCATTCTAAAGAAAAAAACAAAACTTCATTTATGATGTTTTTCATCATAAATGAAAAAAACAAAACTTCATTTAAATGTTTTTCTATTAAGATTTAATTACTGAAAAAAATTATTTCAGCATTGCATATATTTTTAAAAGCTCTTTATATAACTTTTTAAAATGACAGATATGAAGTATTCTATTTACAGCCCTTAAAAAATAATTTCCTGACACTAAATGTGACAAAGAACATAAAATATTACATTGCAGACTTGAGTGCTCTATTGGCATTAAGTCGAAGATTCAGAATGGAAGGAAAAGCACAGGAAAAGTCAGTTCTGAGATGAGAGTATTTGTTTTTTTAAGTAAATAACTTAGGTTGTTCTCTGCGTTTCACCTGGGCTGTTGCAAAATGATGCTCCAGAGTTCCCAGCTCCTTCAAAAATAGAGTGACGGGGAGAAGTTTTTTTTTGTTTCACTTTAAATCTTAATTTCCTGTGGAATTAGGAAGCCATATATGAAAAAGAATGACACAGGCTTTAGAAATTTCTCTTGAAACGTTGGAGTGACTTACGCACAGTTTTTCAAAGTTACCCTTTGTTGTAGTCAGCCTAGTTTCAATTTTTCTAAGAGTTTCAATTTTACTCTTACAGGAATGGTAGTGAGCAATGCATAAATATTTTTCATAATTGTAATCCTTTCAGGAACATATCAGTGAATAATAATGACTTATGAAAAAATCCTTGGAAAGGTAATCCAGAGGCTACCACATATTCACAACTGTGCTTCCAGCACAAATGCAGAAAGACATAAGGATTATGAATTTGTTCCCATTCACCAACAGAATGGAGTTTACAGGACTGAGACACAATTTATTAACATGATGTTTTTGTTCAAGTTTATGATTGATGGCAGCAGGATTCATAAGACTGAATCACAATGCATTAATACACTTTTTTAGTACAAATAGGTCAGATGCTACTTCAGGGGAAAGGGGAGCTTTAATACACGAACAACTAATAAACTAGTAACTGTCTGAGTGAGAGGGATGACTAGTATTAATGCATTTGCAGCAGGAAAAGGTACTCAGAGAAAACAAACGCATAGAAATTCACTCCTCAGCATTGCCAGTAACTTGTATGGCTAGAAGCATTGCTAGGAAGTGTATGGAGCTTATAGGCATGCCTCATTACCTTGTATCTCATGATACAAGGAGTCTCATGGCTGTTTTTCTTCTGCGTGCAAAACCTTGCTATTTTCATATTCTATCTCTCTCTTTCTTTGCATCACCTGTTTTGCCACACTTAAGAAACATTGCTTCTTCTGGAATCTCTAAATAGTTTTTAATGTTTTGATATTTGTTAATAACCAGATACTCATTTCTTTCTAAAGCACTGAGTACATTGCTGGTAGATATTGTTGTCTTTTGTCTTATATAAAGGCTAGAGCTTCAACCAAAGAGTATGTCTTTCTAACATGTCCTAATGTTAGATTCAAAAATCTTTTTTTGGAAAGATTTTTTTGTTGTTTTTCTCATGGGTACATTGTTTAATGAATATAACTATTTTAATAGTTAATATACGTTAATTTTTGCATTTCGATTTTTAAAATAGTTAATCATGTTTTAAGGACAAATAGAAAATAAATGTCAGTATATTGGTTTGCCATTTGAAGGGCTGTGCCATGAGACATTTTTCTAATTCCAATTTTCTAACTTCTAAGTGTATTATGTTTTTCTCTCTTTGAAGGATACTTTGAAGATGTCTATAATAACTTGTATGCTCTGGCCTGTTACTTCAATAATCCTGAAGACAAGTGGGTTAGGAACCACTTCTACGAACGATGTTTTCAGATTGCTCAACTGATCAAAATCGACGGCGGGAAGAAAGAAGCCGAGGCGTACGGGCACATGGGACTCCTGTTCGAGGAAGACGGTGAGTGGCCGTTTGCCCGGCTGCCTCGCGTTCCTTGAAAGGTCAGAGTCCGGGCAAGAAGAAAGCACGTGGGAGTTGAGAAAAAAGCTTTAGTATTAAATTATAAGTCACTGGAATTAAAGAGCAAAGGGGTGTGGCTTCCGGGCTCACCTTCAGCGTTGCAGAGTCCCACCCCTGCCCAGCGCCCAGCCTGGCGTCCGCTCCTGCGGCAGCGCAGAGGGGCAGCCCCAGCCCAGCGCCCTCCAGTGCTCTGCCTTCACACACACGCCGCACCGTCTGAACTGTCTGCCTTCCTTAGAGCCCTCTGTGTTCATTTTAACTTGATTTCTCATGCATGAAAACAGGGGGAAAAAGGAGCGCTGTGTGACTTCCTGAGTGCCCATGTCCCCTATATAAAGACCAAAACAATTCTGTATAACTCATACCACCCCATTGTGACTGTATAATACTTTCTGAAGGAAATGTTCCTCTAAAAATAACTTAATAGCTAATAATGTTATCTTAAGGCAAGCCGAAGTCGAAAACAACACTACCAAAAAATAATCAGAAGCATATTTTGTATGGTGGCTTTAGGTCGGCATGGAGAAATTTAAGAATGAAAATTATTTAAGTAAGGATAGCGGGTAGAATATATATGTGAAGACAAAAATACAATATTTTATCACGAATGATCCTATTCTTTCTTCAAAAAGTTATCTCAATTTCCACAAAAGTTTTGACTTTGCCAAAACAATTAAATTAGAAACTTCTTAGTGTTTTGTGGCTAGGACTATGTAGGACTTTGAGAAAGGGGAAGAAGAGGGTTTTGTGCATCAGGAAATTGCACACTGTAGCTTATAGCAGGTGCTAGAACATGGCAGATGGCTGGGGTCATCTCTAGGGATGGATGCAGGAAGCAGAAAAGTTCAAAAAGTGCAGAGAAGTGAGCGCCCGTACAGATTAGATTCAAGGAAGGAGGAGGAGTGATGGAATCAGTGGGGACGCGTCGGGGACCGGAAGGTAGGTATCATTTAGGAAGGTAAAGACACAGGAGTCTATTCTGTAAGAGGGAACGGTGTAAACTAAAGGATTAGAGGAACTGATAGGAGGAGCAAACTGTCTCAAGTGGAAAACACATTCCTGGGCAGCAATGGGGCCCAAGAGCCCAAAAGCAAAGTGGTGACATGCCAGCCTGCAGAGTTTTGGCTCAAGCTTACACACACTCCGGGGAGGGAAAGGAGGGCCGCACAGTGCTCGTCCGGCTGGGGCGCAGCCTGTGGGAGGAGGAAACAGAGGAAGGGGGCTGGTTAGGAAGCTGCCGCACTAACTTAGCCCCGAAGGAAATGTCGAAAAGTATTTAAGAGAATGCATTTAAGCCTGTCCATTGCAGTATTGTTTATATCTCAAGATAGTGTATTCGTTAAATATAGTGAACAACATCTTTGTGTCAGAATTCTGTGCAGTCATGGAATTACAAATTAGAGCAAAAATCATTCATTTGTCCATTCAACAAGTATTGGTTTAGCACCTAGTGCCAGGGGATAAGTAAACAAGGCAGACAAATCCTTGCCCTCACGGCACTCACACTCTACTGGGAAAAACTGGCCTTGACCACTAATAATATATTAGGGAGTGGTAAGTATATTATGGTGAAAAATAAAACAGGGCAAAGAGAGGGACGGGGCTGCTACTTTCTACAGGGTGTTCACCTGTTAGAAGGGGAGACAGGAATGAAGAGCAGGAGTGAGCCTTGTGAAAGTCTGGAAGAAAAGGTCCTACCGGGAGGACATTGTAAGTGCAAAGGCCCTGAAGCAAGTGCGTGCTGAGCAAGAAGGCCGGTGTCTGGAGCCCAGAGGGTCAGGCGGGAAGTGGAAAGAGAGGAGCTGAGGTTAGGGCAGGCGACTCAGGATCACGTTGGCACTTTTAGGACAAGGTGAGGACTTTGGATTTTATTCTAAATTGATAGGAAACTCCAAAGACATACTGATTTGAGAAAATGTCCATGATATATTAAGTAGAAAAATAAGACACAAATGCAGTATAAGATATAATTATATTTGATTTGTACCACACACCATGTTAACAGTGGTTATTTTTATATGTGGGGATCGTAGATGATTATAAAATTACGCACTAAGGAGATATTACTTACTGTAAGTAATATAAGGAGTGCCTGCTAATTTGAGAAGTTTTTTTTTTAACTTTTAGCCTATTGTTAAAAGTAGAGTTTTGTTTTTACATTTGTAAAAATGGAGTAAGTTCCTTACTTAAATAAAGTAAAATTCTTGCTTAAGCTTTTAAAAATTACTAGTCCCATTTCACAGGAGAGGTAAATACTTTTTTAAGCTTTTAAAAGGGATCTTCATTTTGAGAGTGTGGAAACTGACACACAAAGAGGTTAAACTGGTTATTGGTGGAGCTGGTATTAACTAGTCAACTAGCTTCAGAGCCTGTACTAGTAGCCACTGCTCTAGGCAAACAAAGAATTGCTTTACTTTAATGATGAGCCAGTTATTAAAATCCCTGAAAATCATATACTGAAATATAACTCAGTGCTTTTTGCTCTCTGCTATAGGAAACCCCCAACTGAATAAAATAAAAATTGTTTTTGTTTCCTTTTTATAATTTAAGGCATCCAATTCTTTCTTACGATAACAAATCATATATAATCAAACTGTCAATTACGGGTCCCAAAAAAGAAGTCACAAAAGACATAAGAAATAATAGCAGAAAATAAGGGCTGAAGAAGTCAGGGCTACACTGAGGAAAATTGGAAATTGTGGTCCCAGTGAGATGCAGAGACCTGTCAATAAGTATCTTCTAAATGCTTCTAAAAGTTTTATTTCTCATTTTTAATATTTGGTTTGATTTCTTAAATTTCTTCTACTGTGGTAAAAAAAGGTATACAATACATTTTTCCATCTTCACTCTTTCTAACTGCACAGTTTAGTGGTGTGGAGTATATTCACCCTGCTGTACCACTGGTCTACAGAAGTTTTTCATCTTGCAAAATTGAAAGTCAACATTTATTAAACAATAACTCCTGATTTTTTGTTCTGATTTTTAAAAAATTTCTCACTGTATTTCTATTGGAGTATTTATTCATTGCTTCACACATTCATTTATCCATCCATATACTCATTCAAAAAATATTGGAGTGCCTGCTAATTTTATGACTGACAACCATGGCACCACGCTGCCCACAGCATTTTAGTGGCTGGGAGTGAGGATGAGTTTGGGGAATGTGGTCAGGGCGGGGCTGCTGTGGAGCAGCTCCTTAGCTTGTTCACATTGAGATGCCCCCCTATTGCACACTAAAATGCCCCCTTATTCCATAGTAAGTGGAATGTTTTAACTATGAAATCATTTTTCAGTTAGTCTGTGTTGTTTTGTTTTGCAACTACTGTTTGTCAGATCTGAAGTTCTTTTCTATGGCCTTAATCAGTTCAGAGGTGCTGAGAACCATGCTTTTATTGCCTGATGGATAAAGTGACTGGTTTGGTTTGGTGAAAATTCTGGAGACCGCTTTTGAGTGTTTGATGTACCCAGCAATGGTGAATCTTATCTGTGTAGCTTTTATAATCTGGGGTAGCATTTCCATGAGGACGGTAAGCTGGGACTGTCAAGAATAAGTGGCTAGAGTGGACTGGGGACTCACCTGGCCGTGGGAGTCCCCCTGAGGTGACGGCGCCGTGGCTTCCGCACATCTGATCAGATTGGTCTAGACAAGCTAATGGAGACCCCACAGCAACAGCTAGGTGGCAGCTGTGCTCAGGGGCAGGTGGCAGCATCCTGATTCCAGGGGTGCCCATTCAGGTTAAAGCAGGATACCAGCCGGCAGATGGCAAAGGCAGGTTGTCAGGCCCAACCGAGCAGGCTGTAGGCCAGGGCATGGCTCCAGCTCCCTCAGGGCAGTACAGAGCAAATGAACTTGAGCAGAAGCCACACTCACGGGGACCGGGCACCTGAGTGCAGTCAGGGCCAACGTGCAGCCCACAGGCACATATGTGACCAGAGCCTCACTCCGAGCCCCCCGGCCAGAGTCAAGAAGAGCAGACAGGTTCTACTCCCCGCTTCTGTTAAAGATGGGGTCTCCTCTACACTATGGCCTGGTGGCCACTGGCTCAAGGGCTGGCATCTCCTTCATCAGGCCAAATGTGTTGACGATAGCCTGGTGACAGACTTGGTGTAGTGATGGACTGGTAAACACTTGTAGCAAATCAGTGGCTGTATCTTCAGTCACAGTTGTGACCTATTTGTAAGGATTGTATCATGCAAACAGGACAAATGGTTATTGGAGAAAGCTCTCGGACACTGGATCTATAGGAGCTATAGACCCCATTCAGAGATCTAACAGGGCCAGATGTCAGACCCTGGGACGGAGAGGGCTTTTTAAAAGTTATGATTAGGAAAGCACTGGCTCTTCCCCTGGCGTGACCTGGGGCCATGGCAATAAGAACGTGAAGTGTGGCAGAACCTTAACTTCAGTCCTTCCCTGCCAGGTTAGCATTGGTGGTGGGTGTAGCACCCACCCTTTCCCTGCTGTGTCATCAAGGGCCTGGGGTCCAAACCTTTGCAGCTTTATTGAGGCCTGCAAGCTAGTGCAGTGTTGACCTCATCAGCATTTATAGTTGTGCAAATATCTGAACTTTTCCTTCTTCCCCTTCCAATGATTTAGAATCTGGCTCCAAACCTTGCTTTGATCAACTCAGTGGACTTAGTGCTAAGGACCAGCTGGTTTCCATGGAGCCTTGCAGAAAGCCCGTCTCTTTTCTGGGAGGCTAGCCTGGAGGGGCCTCAGTCGTGGACAAGCTGACCCTTAATTTCTGTCTGCTTTTTGTCCTGTCACTCCTCCTCCACTTCCAGTGGGTGGCTTCTAAGTGTTCTCTTTCGCTCTGGTAGCAACCTGTTCTATTTCGACCCATATGAGCTTCGAGTCTAGACTTGCCTGTGCGAGACCAGGAGGATGATTAGAAATAGATGCTGTGTGACGGCCCCGGGGTGCTGACCATGGCCGCCACAGACAGGCAGGGGAAGACCATTGTGGGAACAGCTTAGGAAGTGCGCACCAATCAGTTCAGAGAGCCAGTTTCTGTGGCTTTCGCGCAGCAACTGATTAAATGCTCACCAGGATCTACAGCATTGGTTCCGAGTTCTCCCGATGACTGAAGAAAGGCAGAGTTGTCCTGGTTAGCTTGCTCAGTTCAGGTCTTCGAATTACCATTGACCTGGACGATTCTAGATAGTGTATCTCAGTGTGGTTTGCCAGGGCCCAGAGGGCACCAGTAGCAGGGTAGTGTTGTGAAGACACATCTGAGTGATTCTCAGTCACTAACTGGCCATCCTGAAGGCTGACTGCAGCACCACCAGCAGACTCTTCCCGCTCCAGTGTCAGTCATTAATCTGTCTCCGGTCCCCTGGCTTGCTTCCAGAAGGCCACGGTGTGGGCCTGGGTGGACACCCAGTTTGCTGGGACAGCTGCCACGCTAACAAGGTAATTGGTCAGCAGCACTCACAGCAGGCCTGCGGGGGAGGCACTGCTTTGAGAGACCTTCCAGAGATAGGAGTGGTGGCAGGTGTGTTGGTCTCCTGCTGCAATTTCCCTGGATGCTGGATGCTGCAGGAAGAGTCACCCGGCTCCTGGTGTGGTGGGGGGCCAGGCGGAACAGGCGAGGGTGCGGCAGAGCCTTGACGCCAGCCATGCCCTGGCAGCTCAGCATTCATGCTTTGAGGTCGCACAGCCCGTCCCGGGCACCATCAGCAGAGGGAGAGGCGTGGGGGCGGCAGTCTCTGTCTGTGGTTGCAGCTATGGATGTAGCATACAAAGAGCAAGATTTGTCACACCGGCATATAGAGTTTGGGGAGCACCAGCCTCTTCTGTGTCAGAAGAGTGGGACTCGGTGCTAAGGCTTGCAACAGGTCAGGACCGATTTCCTCACAAGCACTGAGCCTAACTCGTTTCCTTGGAACCTTCTCAGAGCCCATCTTATTTTCTAGAAAACCAGCCTACATGGGATCAGTGCTGGACGAGTTAACCCTTACCTCTTATTAAGGCTTTAAACTCTGCATGAAGAAGCCTGTTAACATAAAGAGATGATGGATACATGAGTCCTGTCCTTTAAGAGCTAGGACAAAGCTAGGACCACAAACAAGGCTCTAAACTTGAAAGGAAGCTCTACTCCCCAAAAGCTAGATGTTTTCAGGAATGGATCAAAGTAGAAGAGAACCAATGAGTTAAAGTAAGAGAGGATCAAATCTCAGTTTGGAAGAGGTCCTGCTGGACACTGCAATTGAGTGAGGTGCTGTGCCTATAACTGTTCCCCAACTCTGGGAAGAAGCAAGGGATTCTACCAGCTCTACATGGCCAGTGAATAGAGCCAAGGACAGACCATCCACTCAGCTTGCCTTTAAAGACCAGGACTAAATAGATTGCTTCTAATCAAAGTGGGTAGGAAATGCAAGGAAAACAAAGCATTCATCTCGTAACAGCTTCCTCAGTGACTGAGTCAGCTTCTCTGAGCCCCAGCCCTCCCCATGTGTGAGGGGGAGGGCATTTTTCAGGTTCAGCCATCTGGGCATTAGGCTGGTTGGAGGCAAAGTTATTTTTTCAAGTGAAGGTCTCCTACAGTGTAGCCTCTTAGGACTGTCCTCACACATAGCCTGATCCTTCTGCCCTGTCCCCTCTGCCTTGACCTTAGACTTGCCATGCTCTTGAACTCGCACATGCACCTCACTGTAACCATGTCTCTGATTCTAGTTACCTCTTTGCTTGGTGGAAGAAGACTTTTCCAGCCAGCCCACAGACTCTTGTCTGTTTTACTTTGCTTCTCCAGGTTGGTACTGACAGTTCTTAGTAACCACATTGGGACAGCTGTTGTATACATTGCTGGCACTTTATGTTTACTCATATCAGAGAGAATTTCCTATCATATTTGTTAAGGGTTGAGCTGTGGGCCCCAAATAGACATTGAATTCTTAATCTCCGATACCTGTAAAATCACCTTATTGAAACAGGGTCTTTTGTAGATGATCAAGGTAAGATGCAGTCATTAGGGTGAGCCCTAATGCAATATGGCTGGAGTCCTCATAGAAAAGGGGGGACCTAGTCAGAGAGGCAGGTACGTGCAGAGGGAAAATGAAGTGAAGGTGTAGGGAGAACATCATCTGCAAGCCTGAGGCTACCAAAAACCAGGAGGGAGGCCCTGGACAGATTCTCCCCCACAGCCCTTAGAAGAAACCAACCCAGCTGACCTCTTGATTTCAGATTTCCAGCCTAGAACGGAAAGAGAATAAATTCTGCTGTTTAAGCCACCCAGTTTGTGGTACTTTGTAATAGCAGTCCCGGGAAACTAGCACTACATTCAATATGGTGTCAATAATCTTCCTTAACTTAAAAAAAAAAAAGATAGTATTTCAGGGGGCAAAAGGGAAATATAATAATAGTAGAGTGATATGACTTCATGTGTGAAGAATATAACATTCCTTCATTTCATAGTCTGACAGATAAACATTTGTGGTAAGGTGGTGATCAACTGTATACTACCTAAAATAATATAAGGAGATTCTTAAAAACTCTCAATATCTCATATAAACAATCTTTTCCTAGAGTTTTGGCTTTATACCTTTTTCTCTATTCCATTATAAACATGACTTCATTTGGTGAATATTTTTATTCTTTGACATTTTAAATGACGTTTATCACCGTGATATTCAACTCTCAAAAAAAAAAAAGGTTAAAATAAAATAATACCATCAAAGACTTTAATATTATCAAAGATGCCACATCAAAATTAATAGAAATTTCATGGTAATTTCTTATTTGTCATGGAATAATGTTTGCCGGTTTATTAGAAAAACAGCCTTAATAACTAAAAGAAATGCAAAGGATATATCAGTTTTTAGTGTGGTGTTTTATTTTCTCTTTCATTTTATTAAAAATTAATAGAGATGTAAGCGCTGTTGAGAGGATTTAAAGCCCGTCGGATACACCCCATCTCATCCCAACTGAGGCGGCCCTGGAGACGCGCGTTGCTGAGGTGACTGAAGGGAGGCGCAGTTGGCAACACGTGCGCGTTCACTCTGCTAGAACTGGTTACCATGCGCGTGTGCTGTTTTTTAATTGGGGAAAAAACTAGCTGATTTTTAAAAATCCATTGAATTCAAAAGTGTAGAAAAGGAGAGAAGGTTTTAACAGTTGGTAAGGAATCATAGTGACGATTCAAGAACGATTACAGGTTGAATCCCATGATTAATGAAGTAGAAAAGGAGGGGGAAATGTGAATTGCTAATTGGTTTTCAGTTAGGCAAAGGAAACCCAAGTGTACAGGAGTATTTTATATATATGGGACAAAAGCTTTAAGTAAAGATATACCCTGGAAACCTGCAAATTCAGACAGAGGGATTAAGTTAGTGAGAGCTGGTAGACGCTGAATGACTCTCTTGGCTTAGACACTTACCATGTCATTGGAGCATCAGGCTACAGATGAAGTCTAGCAGCGGAAAAACTAGGGGATCGGGCAACAAACTGCGATTCTCTTGACAGTGCATTTGCTAGTCAACCGTGTGAACCTGGGCCAGTCTGTTGTGGTTGTGGAGCTTGCTTTCCTTGGTTCTGAAGTATGGGAGGGCGAGCATGCACTCTGGGCTCTTGGTTCACCTCCAGCTCTGATTTCCACGGCTGCTTCGATGACTTTTGGAATATCTGTCTTTAAAAAATCTGTCATCTTTTTCACTTATTAGAGAGAGGAAAGTGTCATCTTAAAAAAGCAGAGATGGAGCCCCAAATTAACCTCTTTGTACCACTCTTCATTATTTAAAGAAAAATCAGTTCTAGCTGTTTAAGGAATTATTTTGATGATTAAATGTGTAAGTGAAATGCCTGGAGTTCCGCTTGGCATGTACAGCTTGCAGGCCTATGTCAGTGCTGCTCTCTGTTTTCACGTTTTCTCCCTCCCAGGGTGTGCCTGTCACTTAACCTATCAGGTCGACACGTGGTGGTGGCAATGAGTCCCCAGTTAAGACTAGAGAAAGTCCTCGGGGGGCCAGCAGCAGGAGTAAGGAGGTCCCGCTCGGGAGCCTGCTCACCTCCTCCGGCGGGGGCTGCAGCTCTTCTCCCCCTCGGCGTCTCCCTTCATCTCCCCGCGCCTCCTTTGAGCTCCGACATTCCACCTCAGTCCTCTGACCTGCTGCTCCGCAATCCATGCCTCTGTGCACTCCCTGTAGGTCTACATAGAGGGAGCAAAGGTACCACAAGGCAATTTAGGAAAACTTCTTTTACAATTAGTCTTCTTTGGCTTGTGTGTGTGTGTTTTATTAAAAAGCAAAACCACGTGCTCTACTTTTATTGAAGATTTTCCTATCTTTTCATTCAGCACATGAAGGATCTATGGAGAGGACGGGCCTTGCTCTGTCAATAACTTCCCTGTTGCCTTTCCTAGTGCTAAGATCACTTGTGTGTGTGCAGTAGGTACATATTCTCTCCGTTCCAAGAGCTCTAAGGCTGTTTCTGCTTGTCCCTGTCGTTCTACTTCGGTGCTGGGCTCCTGCATACACTTTAAAGGGGTAGGAGCTTGAATGAAGAATAGATTTTTCACAAGTTTTCATAATTCCCAAAAGCTGATGTTCAAGAAGAGATGCTATAAGGGTGGCACTAAAGATCAGGAAAAACTCCTTTCTGTGGAATAACTGGTAGATGTGGATTTAGTAAATTGTGAAATAGTACTCAGTTGTTTAAAACTGGGTTGGGAACTGATATTGTTCAACTCTTTCAGATGAATAATTTTAGAGCCATTATTAGATGTTAGAAGTCACTTAGTTCAGATCCTAATTTACTAGATGAGAAAGCTGAAACAGAGTGATTAGACACTTTGCCATGCCACATGGTTTCTTTTATTTATTTTCTATTTTAGAGAGAGAGGAAGAGGGGAGAAAGAGAGGGAGAGACACATCAATCGGTAGCCTCTCGTAGGCACCCAACTGGGGACTGAACCTGCAACCTAGGCATCTGTCCTGACTGGGAATTGAACCAGTGACCTTTTGCTTTTGCAGGACGATGCCCAACCAACTGAGCCGCACTGGTCAGAGCCCACATAGTTTCTTAGTAGCAGGCGTGAGACCCGATCCGGAGCTCCATTTCCTTGTCGGCTCACTCTTCCCTCCCAGTGTCATGCTCAGTACAAATACACACAAAGTATCTCAGTGCTGCATGGTGCTTCAAACTGATTTAACAGTACTGTTTAGATGGACTTAAAACAAATCGGATGTATCTGCGATGTGCATGATGGCAGTCACACATAGGTGTATTATGTAATATATGAAGTGCCTTTTCTCATGCATGACGTAGGTGATTTTATTCCCCATTTCAGATTTGCAGAAAGTAAGATTCTGAGAGGTTAAAAGACAGCTAGAGCATGTCAGTGCCGAAACTGGGCCCTGTGTCTTTAGATATTAGGTTCGGTGTTCTTTTCACTACCTCCCTACGCAAAGGTTTGCTCAGCAGAGACCTCAACAAAGTGGACCTTCTGGGTTTACTTATCTTTATTAAAATTATCATGAAAAAGGCTCTGAAATGAAACTAATCCTGGAAAAATTATAAATTAAAAAATTGTGTCTCCTTTATGTCCTCTGTCATTTGCCAGCTTGTCCAACCGTTTTCCTTCCTTGTCCTTTCCCAGGCCCTGCTACCTGCCCAGCTCCCCCACCAAGGTTCCCACGTAGGGTTCAGAGAATTTCTTTCCATCAGTGGGTACTAGAGCCATGAACCACCCCCCCGCACCCCCTACCACATTGAATTAATCTTTACTACCATTTTAGCCTATCCAGACTGCACATAGAAAGGATGGTTCTGTAAGAAAACGAGACCCATGGAGGTAACACAGTATAGAGGCCGCTAGTATACATTTCCCCATTTGCTAAGGTACGTATGGTTAGATGAGAATTAGAAACAGATCATTTTACATTGGAATAAAAGTGAATTTAATATTTAAAAGTTTTTTTTTAATAAATTAAGTTAATTAGCATTGCCTTTTCTATATAAATTGTCACTTTTCAGGGCATGTCAGCTTATTCTCCATCTACTGTATGTACTTGTTCATAAGACCTTCATAATATTTAATCAAGAGATCCTTCTAAAGTATTGATAGCCACAAGAAAATTATTCCATGTTTGATCTGTGTTAAAGAATCAAAGTCCAAGATCTTTGAATGAAACTTAGAATAAAGATGTAATTAGGTTACATCCCTAAAGTCTGATATATCTTTAAACAAGACTGCAAATGAAACTTTATTAGAGCTCCAATGAATTATTTCATTGCCTTTTTTTTTTTAAAAATTCATTTTCTTCCCTTTCTCTTTCATGTCTGTGTTACTGACAGAGCTGCTTGTATTTTACCTGTCTTTTTCGGGGTGTTTTAATTATTTACCGCTAAACGAGCGTTGCGGAGAGGAAGCCTCCTTCCGAGGTGCCGGCTCTGCAGCAGGTTCCTCCTTTTCAAAGCTTCGCGGGGACCTGGAAGAGCGGCCTGGAGCCCGCCGCCCGACGCACTGAATGAGCCGCTCCGGGCGCAGGGCTTCCCCTGACGCTCCGAGAAGGCGCCCCGCCGCAGTGAGTGTCCTCAGAGGCGCCACGACCAGCAGGGAGAGGGGTGCTGGATGGAAGCTGGGTGAAGCGTGCTGTTTCCAACTAGTGCCTCAGATGGCTCTTAGGTTGGATAAGGGACGGTGTCCCACGTCATACGATGTCCCATGTCATTCGGTGTTAAGGCATTCCGTGATAACAGGCCCATCCAGATTTGCTCCCAGGGGCAGCCCTGGACGAACCATAGATGGCATGGCATGCAAAGTTACTGACTGTGCAGACACGGACCCCGCGCGGCGCCCGCGCGCTGGACCTGATGCGCCTCGCAGCCGCACCCCGGAGCTGGCGTCGTTATCCTCATTCAGAGCCCTTCAAGAAGGCGGCGAATGGTCCAGTTATATCATGTTGCTGAGGTTCAAACTGTCGTCTCTGCCTTTAAGTCAAACATTGAACACAGTTTCTACAAAAGGGTCACCTTCAGGAAGTGAAGCCCCATGGTCTTTGGACATCAGCAGTGCCACCTGCTTAGTACATTATTTTAGGCAGGAGAAACCCGAGGGCTTGGTTTCCTCATCTCCAAAACGTAGATACTGACAAGCGGATGTAGCAGTTACTGTTGTGCTTGGTACATTGTAAGTGCTCAACTAACATTATTTTTCTCCCTCCACACGCACCTTAACAGATTATTGTCGTTTTGTTAGTTTTTTTGTAATATCCAAAGCAGCATGTGCTTATTTCAATCAAAACCACCATGTATAGGAGAAAAGTTAACACTTTCCTCACTCACCTCCAATTTCTGTGAGTTAATCAAAATTCATGCTTTGGTATATATGCTTCCATACCTTTCTCTTTGCTCATATAAACATATACACATAATCAGTAAGTAGTTTATTTAAAATCATGAGCAATATGTAATTCAAGTAAGAATTACATTATTGATTAAGTCCAGAGCAATATAATTCATTAGCTGATTTAATGCCAGTATTGACTTTATTTCCTCTCAGTCTTTTTTATGCTTGTCAACACCTTTAACGTAGTATTTTAAGATGAGGCAGAAACCAGTAAAGTAAAACAATGTACTATTTGAGGATAATAGTGAGCTCTATGGACTCTGCAAGGTTTATAACGGTTAGTGTTAATTTCCTATTTATACATTACACAAATGTTTCACGTTTTTAAAAATTGAATAATCTCAATACTTCCAATTATGAACATTTAAGAGCAAAGCTATTTAATGCTTAATTCTTAAATGATTACAAAACTTGGATAGAAACCATCTGTCTAAGGTTTATTAGGACATAGATCAGACAAGGTTTCCATTGCTGACCACAATCCAGCTGTTTAAAATCACAAACAAAAACAATAATTCCTACAGAATATTGTAGGGATCCAAGCAAGTCTTCTGGATTTTATTTATTTTCGTATTGGTTTCAGCTATACAGCATAGTGATCAGACAATCATATACTTTACAAAGCGTTCCCCTCCACATTTCCAGTACCCACCCGGCACCATACATAGTTACTGCAATATCATTGGCTATATTCTCTATGCTGTAGATACTTTACATCCCTGTGACTTTTTTTTTTATAATCACCAATTTGTACTTCTTAATCCTTTCACCTCTTTCACCCAGTCCTTCAACCCTCCACCAGTCTGCAAATCTGTATTTTAAAAATCAACTTACTAGCATTGCTAACATCAGTAAGAGAGCCCTTGGTGAGTTTCTCCCATGCCCGTCTTCCCGGGATCCTTTTCGTTGTCTGGTTTAGTGACCCACACTCTTTAACAGGGGTGTGGTAGCATTCCTACAATGTCCATCTGAAGGCTTTGCTCAAAATGCTAAAGAAAGAATTTCATTTTCTAAATAGCATCTGAAATTTCTTCTAAGTATCCCAAAGTAGCTACAAAAGTTATGGGCACATTTTCTTCCTGGTTTATTAGGGATGCTATTGAGTTACAGAACAAAATCTTTGTTTTCCAGTGTTCCATTTTGCAATGGTGTGCAGCAGGTCATAATAGAGAACAAATCTCTTCTGACGAGAGAGAAACCCTTGAAAGTGATAGTTTCCACTGGGAGGTGTGACAGACCCTTCACCATTTCTGCATGTACAGTGCTGTTGTAATTATCACAATCGAATGGAAAAACCTAAACATAATATAAAATGTTCGTGCAGTTAAACTGAAATGGAAAGCAGTGTCTTTTGTTTTTACAATAGGGCAATAACATTTTTCTCTTTCTGCTACTATTCAATATTGCTTCTAACAGATTTTATGTCTACATTGTGCAGAACAGTAACTTACCACCAAAGATGTCCAGTAGCTCCAGATTAAAATGTAATGCAGTATACATAATGCTTTATTGTTCCTTTAGGTTGGTGTTTTAAACTAAAGTGGAATATTTCCCTAAATTCCTCAACAAATGTACGCAATTTAAAACTAAATATGCTTAAGACTTGTACGAGTGCTGCTGACGAAATGGGTCTTGTGGCCCTGTCAAGTGATTTTCATGCCGTTGTTTCTGTGGCATTATTTTTACTGGCAAATGTACAAGTTGATAGAAAAGGAAATAATTAGCTACTTTCAGAAATGCTGATGCATGGAGCTAAAGCAGGCCAGTCTGAGCGTCTTAGAGATTGTGACATTTTAAATTACCTGAACAAAAAAAAAGAAAAACCCAGGAGCCATCTTTGGACATAATTAACATCTTGCCTAATGAATGTCAGGTCCAGACAGAGTCACACTTTATTTATGAAATATTATTTTATTCAATCTTGCTTTCACCCTTATTATATTGCAAAGTTTAGATTTGTGTGCTGTTTTCTTAAGTGGAGCAACTTCTTTTTTTTTTTCCTTTTCCCTCCCCCTTCAAGTAATCAATGCACTGCTGAATGAGTTCATTTTAATGCACTCAATCATGCCTCTAATGTTCGTAGCTTACGGGCGCAAGCATCAGTAATGCAGGAATGTTATATGGCTTTAGTTTGGGCCATTTCATAAAATATTCATGGAATCAAAAATGTGCATCAAAATAGCGGCTGGGAGAATTACATTTATGTTCCTGCTTTTATGGCAGCTTCACATTTAAACCCATTTGTGTTAATATCTAGTCAATCTTCCTACTTTAAAAAAAAACTAAAATGGGAGAGATCATATACATTCTCCTTTGCTTAATATTTGTTCTAGACATCTGCTGTGATACAACAAATATCTATAAACTTTCAGAGATGTTGTGCAGGGAAGAGGGGCAAGCAACAATTTGGATAATACCCAAATATATAAAATCTTATTTTCTCTATGTAATGTTTGTCTTAGCATCCTACAAAGCAGTCTTGCAGTTTACAGCATTGCTTGGGTTTTATTTGTTTTTTAAAAATAAATGGATAGATTCCTCGTTTGTGTGGGCTTTAGGTAAAGTGAAACTCCTTTCTAGTAGTTTTATTTTGAAAGCACTTTCCTTTATGTGACAAACAAAATATACGTCCTTTATGTGTCAACTTTTTTATTATTCATGTAAATATCATGTAATTGTTTTTAAAAAACAGCCCCGAGGTTGAGGTTTCTTCTCTCCATACCTGGATCCTCTTGTTCTACACAGTTGTTCACGGTGTGTCTCCTAAGATGCGCTACCTCGTGTTATTGAGATAAATTGATTACTGATGGTATTGGTGGAAGGCCATCTCCAGACCATCCAACAAAACATTTTGGCTCTATTTTCTTCCTCAAATCACTTGAAATATCAGTGGACTCTGTATTTTTCCAGGCACCTAGATGAGCAATAGTTGGCATGTATTCCTTATGGCGATATTCTTGTGATCCGTGTTACTCATGGTGCTGATGAAGATTTGCTCATGATTCCTCGTGCACCTGATAGAGCTCCTGTCTCCACAGGAGACTTTTAACATCTATTAATATTACTCAGGGCTTGTTTTTTTCTATCCTGATTTCAGTTAACTTTTATTTTTGTGATACCTTGGTATAATCATTCTTCTCTCTGACCTCTTCCCCAAGAGCAAGTAATGTTTGCATTTGATAAATGTAGAAATGGGTAATGATTTAGACACTTGTCCTTCAATGAGATTGATGGTAGAATCTGGAATCTGGTCTGGTTTCAGTATATTAAATTTTTTTAAGAAGTTTATTTGATGATAAAGGATAGACTATATATGTACAATTTGAAGAGTTATAAAGGGATGCTATGAGACGAATTTGAAAATCTGGTTCATGATCTATATTTATATTTACATTTAGTTTTGTCAAAACAACCACTCTATTGATGACCATTTATGGTATTTCTCTCAGGTATATTAAATTTAACTTAAATTTTAAAAAATATGTATCATGTCTTAAGAAATATCTAGTCTCAATATCAGAGTCATTGCCCAGAAGGTAATGAAATCTTTAAAACCCTATTCACAGTCGGAAATATAAGTTGGATGGAAATCCTATCACTGTTAATCATGCTTAAAGGGAAATAGTTGCATATTTAAATTACTATGCTCCCTTTATAGTATAGACATATATTTTAATATTTTAAATTGAATATTATATTATTTTATAATATGTACTTTCAAATTCTAACCAGCCTTTAGCAGTTTTAGTTAAGTCGTTTGTATGCTTATGGCCATTTGGATCAAATCCCTGCTGGCTTATTTATGGACCTATTTGCTCCAAATGATTTTAGAAATGAATCCCAACATCTGAGAAGGACTAGAAAACTCCACTTCCTCTGTGTGGGCACCTTGGTGTAAAATGGTGCTGACCAGCATCCCCAGGGATCTCAGCTGCAGCAAAGTGACAAAGGGAGGGGAAGCGAAACCGTGACTAGCTCGGTATGGCCACAGGGGACTAAGTCTGGGGCATCCGAGGATTTTCAGGTGCCCCGCAGGTGTCACTGCGTGGCTCAGGGAAGCAGGGAGTGTACATACAGGCCACATGGCCAATCGTATGTCTGACTCCTTCAGAAGACCCATCAGAAGCACGTCAGGGACTAATACCTGTGCTTGTATGTCAGAGGTTATCCGTGATCAATGGAGTAGGGTCGACCCATTGCAGAACGGAAGAGACTAGCAGTCACGTGATTTAAGCGTTACTTTTAACTTGAGAGATTTCTGTCCAGAGAGTGTAACTTACTTTACCTGAGATTGCTGACTGTTGGTTTGTTGACTAGTACTTGATGTGGCAGAAAGAAGCTGTATGTGTTTTCCGTGATCCTGGGTTTAAATCCTAAACATCACTTTTTATGTATTTGAGTCATTTAACCTTTGTGAGCCTAAAGCTTTCTCTTTAGTGAAAAAGCAATATTTACTTCACCAGTTCTTTGAAGGTTAAATAAGAGAATGTATGGGGTGGGGGCGGGTGTGGAGAAGCCTTCCCTTTTGACTAGCACCTAGTGGGCCTTCAGGAAAGAATAGTTCCCTGTTCTCTTTTACCTACGCATCTTGGACCATGGTCCTTCCTTGTGGGAGACCTAAGCAGACTCTTCTGAGAGCAGAACCTTGGCCATTAATCAAGAGCTAAGCACACTAGCCCCAAAGCTCTAGCAAAAAGCCAGCTCAACTGAAAACAACTATTCTCAATCATTCCAAGGCTGACTTCCATAGTAACCAACCGATACCAGTGTAAGAGGTCCCTTCCTTACTTCACTCCTGATTGGACAGCCTGTCCAGGACACCTAATGGCACCAGTGACACAGAGAAGTGTGCTTATATGGAATACAAGGACACAGTCCCCACCTTTCCTTCACTCTTCCCTACCTTTGCCCCTCTCCCCATTTCCTCCACCTCTCCTTTCCCCACTTTCTACCTTCCCCTCGCCTCCCCCACCTCCCTTTTTGGCTCCCAAGTACATCGAGCCTTGAACATGACTGTCAACTCTCATATTTAATTGACTTCATTATGCCTCATTCACACGCCACTGTAATTAGTGGGGTTATCCCGTGCTTCATCCTCTGCCTCGCCTCCTGGAATTCTTAGAGATTCTGCTATTTTACGACCCAACCTTGGACCTTCTTTTCCCCTGGTTACTGTGTGTGTGACCGTTGATGTCGTTAGGGCCTTCCTAGTTTCCTTGCATGCCCAGTTCTTTCTGGAACAATCTGGTTTACTCACAGTTCCCTGTACCCATCCCTTCCTATTCACATGGCCAAAGAGAAATAGGTGTCTGTACTTTATGAATAGATGGATGCTGGATAGGAACAAAGAACCCCTGTATCCATCTTTTTCAGGGATGCAGAGCTATACTTTACAGGCAGAAATATAGTTAACAGAGGAAACATAACACACATATATGTCAGTGCTTCATTCGAGTTTTTTAAAAAATGAGGGTCATGGGTATTTGGAGAAAGGTGTTTCTGGTGAGCGAGATGACAAGTTGTGCCTGGCTTTCATGGGAGGTAAAGAAAAATGGTCAGTTCCATGTAAAGATAGATTAGAGCAGCGAACTTCAAACCTGGAGTTTTTGTATCAAGGATGGAAAAGGATTGGCATTATTTTTAAAATAGCTTCTATTGTATATTTCTTATTACACATGAACATATGATGGTGATAGAAATGTTAGAAAATGCCAATGATGAGAGAGAGAAACTAAAAGCAGGAAAAAAGAATTCATCACCCAAATAATACTGATAATGTTTTGTAAATGTTTTCTGATGTTTTTCAGTATTTTTGCCTATCATAAACACCAGTCCATGTAATGAAATAGTCTTATGGAATATCACGTGTATGGCTCTGTAGTCTTCTATCATGTATGTATCTCTGCTGATATGGCCTCCTTCTGCATGGCACAGCATGGACCCCAACAGGCCACAGTTCAACTGAATTTTCGTACAGATTATTTGCTCACTATCCATCTCTTTTGTGTCTCTGTGTGAATACTATTTTTTATGTGTGCATGCGTTAATACTTTAATATTGGTAATGTTGATAACAAATTCAGTGCAACAATAGGGGGACATTCGATGCAGTAGTTTGGGCAGTGGCTGCACTATCCTGTAATATCCAACCTACGACACCCGGTGAATCCTATTTGAGGAAATACATGGAGCCTCGTATGACCTAAATATGATTAATTTAATCCATCTTGATAATATTGTTATAAGGACTCAACTGCATTTTTTGCAGGAAGAGTAAGTTGTACTTATTTAAAAAAAAAACAAGTTAGTGCCTGTATTTCAATGGACCTACTGGATTTGTTTAAACTGTTATCACTGTGTCAACTGATTAACAGGTGCCATGTTTGTCGAGCACCCCTTGGCATCAGGTATTAATTTCTCATAGTAGCACTTTGAGTAGTTACACCATAATCCCATTTTGCAGAAGAATTCTGCAACTCGGACGCAGGGAGGGTAGTAATTAGCCTGAGGCTAAACAGCAGAAAAGGAGAAATGAAGCTGAGACAGGAGCTCTGACTGTCTGTCCCGGGCCCGCACTTACCCGAGCCACCGCTGCCCGAGCGCCTAGTGCCGGTGCTGTCGCGGCTGATTCCTGTGAGGAAACTCCAATACCAAGTACAAGCCACTGTGAGCACTTCACAAGGCAATTCACAAGGAAAGTACAGCCCACAGCATGGAGCTGCAAACTACTCTTCCAGAAATGGGCTTGCTTATATTTCATGGGATGAAATGACTCAAAGCTAATTTAAAGTTTTGGCTTTAAGAAGATCTATTTGGACTATATTATCAAATATAACCCAGGAAGGCAGTTAAGTTACATTTTAATTATTCAGAATTAAGTATACAAATGCCTGCCTAGAAAGTTCAGTCAAACTTTGAGAAGTAGTTTAAAGACCCGTGATATCTGAATTTGAACTTGTAACAACAGACGCATCTGGAGGTGCCCAGATTCTTCTTGAGGATGGAGCATGCTGTGTCCTGGGCAGCACTGCAGGACAGCGGCGGAGAGCGTGGGCTCTGGGAACAGGCTGCCCGGGCGGCTCACCCGCTGGGCATGCAACCTTGGGCAAAATTCTTACCCTCTCTTTCTCCTCAGTAAAACAGAATCATAAATCTATTCCAAGGGACTGTTAAATGAGAAGTGCTTATAAAGCACAAAGAACAGTGCCTTGCATATATAATGTTAATTGAATGTTAGCTCATATGATTGTCATTAATAATTATTGCTGGACATTCACACTCTCTCTCAACACCCGTAATCCTGGTCAGTTTCTCCAAAGCACATCCCTCTAGCAGGTGTCCATCCAAAATCAACGCTCAAATCTGAGGTCTGAATGGAGATAGCTCCTTTTCCAGCTTCAGTCTTCCTCGGCCTTAGAAATCCTTGCCTCTATTTCATGTCCCCTCCTCACCCCTTAATAGTGAAACATAAGATGCACACCAAATTTTTGAAAACATAGTCTGGCCTGTGGTTTATGTTTATGAATGGCTTTTATTCTACAGGTCAGCTCCTGGAAGCTGCCGAGCATTATGAAGTATTCCATCAATTGACGCAAGGGCGGGTATGGAAGGATGAGACAGGCTGCCTCCTCAACTTGTTGGCCTGCGAGAGTCTCCTGAGGACTTACAGATTACTCTCAGACAAAATGCTGGAAAATAAAGATTACAAACAGGCCATCAGAATTCTAATAAAAGCCTCTGAAATAGCCAAAGAAGGTAAGTGGAAAAGAACACTCTCACATTGCTTCCTTTAATGGGCAGACGCTGCTTCTCCCAGGAGTGACATAAAAATCGTCAGTGTTTGGGTGATTATTTCCTACGAAATGCAAAGACAAATGCCATCAATATACTTCGAAATTTCACTGTAAAACAGAGGTGCCTCAGTGCTGACAACAAGAAATCCATTAGTTTCTTGAAAGCTTTATCTCCAAAATTACAACCTTCTGGGAGTGATGTTATAAAACAATGAACCCATAATGAGAAAGTAAGGTCATTTGCGAAAGTTAAGGGAGGGGGGGTGTGGGGGTGTGTGTGTGTGTGTGTGTGTGTGTGTGCGCGCGCACGTGCATAAGGTCTTACTATTCTTACAATCTGAGAGACGTTTCATCGTTTGTAAATTCCCTGTTGTCAGGTAATAGGGAAGATATGGTAAATATTTAGTTAGGGGTAACAGGAAATAGAACTCTAATATATTTTAGACTCTTGCCTACCAAATTGTGGCCTGTGGACTGGCAGCATCAGCATCACCAGGGAGCTTGTAAGAAAAGCAGCATCTCAGGCCCCATCCAGAACCTACTGCATCTGAATCGCAGGTTAGCAAGATCCCCAGGGGGTTTGCATGCACATTTACAGCAGTAAAAAAACACTTTTGTGAAAGCTGATCCTTGATATTCTATACCATTTGCATATACAGAAAATATAAAAAAAAGCAAAGCCTGTACTCATTAAGTTTTTACTTTGTGAAATGCAAGGATATTTTACTACCACATGGTATTTTATTATTAAAGTAGCCTTTTCATGAAGGAAAAAAGATAGAAGTTATGCTCTTAGCCTGCAATTATGTATATATTTGCTCTATTGGACTAACAGATGGCTTAGAGTGAGCAAGACTGATTTTGATTTTAATTTTAAAATTAAAATTAAAATTAAAGCGTTAAAGTAAACATCTTATTCTCTCTATTATGCCTTTTAATAACATTAGTTAGAATACCCTTAGGAAATCACCCCCATTGAAAGATGTATCTCATTGCATGAACTGCTTTTGAATGAATGGTGACCTAGTACCTTCCCCAAGGAGGAAGCACTAATATAAATAGTTGGCTCTTAGATCAATTTCAGCAGCTGACATTAGTTACCTGAAAAGTTATGTGCAGTTTCAATGTAATGTATCAATTAGGAAAAGATATTTTTACTTTAGCTTCACATTTGCTAAATTGTAAGGTAGTTCACAAAAAAGGATGCTTCCTAGAGTCTCGAAAATAAAAACATGGTATTTTCTATAAGATAAATAATTGTTGATTTAGATACTAAAGCCAGTATTAACTCAACCCACTCAAACTACACAATATATTAATAGTAGTTTACCTTTTTATTCCATATGAGTCTCTCATCTTTAATAGTGCTGACATTTTTCTCCATTACTTTATTGCATTCACGTTATCTTAACTTTGTTTCAACTAGTGAGCCGGAAAAATTCTTATGCTTAAATTCTATTTTCAAACTAATATTTGATGCGATCCAACTAATTAAATTAGCTGCTTCAGAATCTTCCTGTCAGCAAGGGTAGATTTTCTTTCTCCTCTTTGCTGGGATACCCTTTACACAGGATTAGATGCAAACGACGACAGCCCCTCAGCGCACACCGTCGTGGGGGCTTTCGCACAGCGGCGCTGTTTAACACAGCAGGCACCATACACAACAGACTTCATCGTTCAAGGGCAACTTCCCTGCTCAGCCTCTTCCTTTTGCCTCATCTTTCTCTTCCCTAATCTCACCGCTACCCCAGCACTCATCGACCTTTATCAGAGAAAAAGTTAGCGCCCAGAGGAATTTTAAGAGTTAAAATTCCCTAGACTGGATCACGGGTACTATCAACTCTGCTCAAGTGAAATCTTAAGGGTATAATTCTCTGCAATTGGTGTAATTGCTAGAGAAGAAAAAAGGATGCTGTCACTGGCATTTGCCACCCCGTTTCCTCGTGAGCCATGCTTCACAAGGAGTAATTCACTGAGCGGTGAGAGTGAACGCAGCATAGAGAATTGCTGGCTCTGGCTGAAATCCATCAAGGGTGGAATGCCGAGTTCAGAAATGTACTGAGACTTTTTTTCTAAAGATCAAAAATGAGGGTGCATCTGTCAGCATTTGCATTACCTAGGTGTTAGGTAACACTGAAAGCCAAAGACCCCAAAAGCAGAAAACAGATACTATTCTTTTTATGTATAAGAATTGTTAATGATTTGTGTAAGTATATTAGATTTATATGTTATATTTAGTACAGTGAATGTGAATAAATTGTATGTTTATGAGACAGTATGATGTATGTCTTATTGGACCACGTGTTACATGTTTCACATTCTGCTTTTGGAAAGAAGAATTTGGTAATGCCTGGATAAAACACATTACATAGAGATTAGAAAGGTGAAATTCCTTGTGAAAAGATGATGAAGAGCATTACCAGTCATTAGCAAAGGAAAATGTGTTTGGATTTCAAAGCATGTGTGCAGTTTTGTAGTGTACCAACAAGTCAGACTCTCAGTCATTCTCATCTAAGTTATAACCAGTAGCTATTAAATTAAACCTAATTAAACAATAATTCCTTAATTTGCTAATTAGCTGCCCTGTTAGAGGCTCGGCTGAATGTCAGTTTTGTGTATGTGTGTCCATGCACCATTTAATGTTGGTTCTCTTAACCACTTACTTGGTCTGTAGTAGCAGCTATACTGATGACTATAGGTCTTTATGTGGTGGACCAGTATAGAAATTATGTATAAATTGCAAATCGATAATACTGGTCTTGGTATGTAGAGAATGATGCCTCATAATTATATTGCTAATGCCCTTTAACATCTGTGATCCAAGTAAATTGTGTTAACATCCGACTTTTTTTTTTAACAGTATATAGTTAGATTTCAGGGATTGTTGATAAATGTGTATACTTTGTTATAATAACTTTCTACTGTCTTAAGAAGCAAATATTCTGTTTGTTGTAGTAAATCAATTTCTTTAAAGCCACAGTAACTTTTCTACATTTTGACATTAGGAAATGACAAAAAGATGGAAGGAGAAGCTTCCTATTATCTGGGCTTAGCCTACCTGGCTGCTGGAGAGTACGGAACAGCATTAACAGTAAGTTGAAGTAAACTTTTCATTGTTGCCACTTTAAATTTTTATTTCATTGTATTTTATTTCATTGTATAAGGCCAACAGAAATGGACCTGATGCACAACAGTAATATTCCAGAGGCACACAAAACTGGTTTTCTTGTTTATAGAAGGTAGTACATAGTCAGTGTCCATGGAGTACTTTAGGGTATATGAAAGTTAAATTTATAGAGTTATGTGACCCTCTGGCCTCCCACATCACCAAGGACAAGAGGAAATGGGTTAAAGGGCTACAAAGAATAAGTAGTAAAAGAAGTCTATAAACATATATGATTTAGGAAAATTTGCTTAGAAAAGGTGGTGGCCATAAGCAATAGAGCGAATTGGATGGCCATGGACCTTCCGTGCGCAGGGCCGAGGGAGGCCCTGAGAGGCAGCCTGCCCCACGACCAGACTCAGTGTTGCGTGTTACATGTCCAAGCCTGGTGTGTCTGGCTAAAATAAATAAATAAACAAACAAATAAGTAAATAAAATGTCAGGAGCTATCTTTTCTGTATGATAAATAAAACTATTTTTCTTTCATTTTTCTCTGAACCTCTAATATATTTTAAACATAGCTTCCTATTTCATTTCACATACATCTCTTGCAATAATTCTATTTGATATCCAGAATTTGCCTTATTTTCAGCTTTGAGGATCACTTATTTGTTATTTCAGATATTCATGCTAAGTAGGATTTCTCTATTTGGCCTAGATTTTTCCCTATCACCCTTGAAATTGGATCATTATAGAAAAGGAGTTTTCCTCAATGGCTCCTCTGCCTAATGTTTCCTGTTAGTGACACACGTCCTTAATGCCAAACCCCAGGGACTCTGGGGAATGCAGAGGCCAGCAAGGTACGCACTTCGCATTAAGGGCTAATTGAATGAGGGTGGCAACTTGCAAACAGACCTGGAATTCGAGGGCCAGGAGCTCTCTGAGCGCAGACGGAGGTAAGAGCGGTTGGTCCCAACAATGAAGGCCAGGAAGGTCGCACAGCGGAGTTTCGAAGGAGCCGCATCCCCACAGGCAGAAAGTGTGAGCAGCGAGATGATGGAGCATCGGTCCCTCACACACTCAGACACTGTCAGCCTGAACATACTCAGTGTGTTTGGGAAGCAGTGGCTTGTCTGGTGAAAGATAAGTACAGTAGGAGATCAAGTTGGAAAATTAGGTGAAAAGTGGCTCTCTCGCTCGCTCTCTCACATGGGCGATGCAAGCTCCTGTCAAAATAAATACAAACAACACAAGAGTTCACAGTGAAAGATCAATCTTCCTTCTACCCCTGTATCAGTGCCACAATTGTTTTCTCAAAGGCAAATACAGTTACAAGTTTCTGGGTTATCCTTCCAAAAATATTCATATGTAGACATAGAATATAGGTCCTTTTTGTTGTTTACAAAATGAATTAACCTCTTCCATACTAATGCACATAGGCATGCCTCATTTTAAAAGGGCCTCCTGATATCCCATGATGTCCCAGTTGTACCATCAAGGATGTAACCATTTCCTATTGGTGGGCATTTAGGTTATTTCCAATACATTTTTATTGCAAAGGGTGTAGCAGAGAACCGTTTTGGGCCAACATGAGAGATGATCTATAGAATAAATTCCTAGAGGTAGAAATGCTAAGAGGAGATGAATTTTTATTTTTACTTATAAACTTGACTTCAATGGAACTTTACCAGTTTACATTCCTACAAACAATAAATGAAGGTTCCTGCTTCTTCAGGAGCTATTTGTGTCTTTAGGAAGTTAGGCATATGGGTAATACGTATTGTGAGTGTTTTTGCAGGCCGTTGTTTTTTTTTTTAACTTTGTTTATGAAATTTTTCTATGCTGAACTTTTAGATGTGTATGTGGCCAAATTTATCAATCTCTTCTTGTATGACTCCTCAACATTCTTTACAGCAGTCCCCAGCCTTTTTGGCACCAGGGACTGGTTTCATGGAAACCTTTTCCACGGACGGGGGAAGGGGTGGGAGGAGGAGGGATGGTTTGGGGATGATTCAAGTGCATTACATTCAAGCTCACTCCTGCTATGCGGCCCGGTTCTGAGCAGGCCTGGACCAATGCCGGCCCATGGCCTGGAGGTTGGGGCTCTCTGCTTCAAAAAGTTGTCTCATTCTAAGATTCTTTCTTAATCTTAGGTGGGCTAGAGGATGTTAAAAGCTTTGTTGAGGAACATGAAGGTGATTTTTAATCAATGTGGAATGTTTGATGACTTTTGATGAGGCTACTGACATGATCTCATTAATTCACTCACAGCTATTTATTGAGCGCCTCCTGCACGACAGGCGTCATGCCACGCGCTGGTCTGCTCTGTAATTTTGCAGCATAATGCTAGTGGTGTAGGCTAGTGTGATGATGAATGTAATTTGTTACTTCAGGGCTAGGAAACTAAGACATAGGGTGATTAGAAAAGGTAATTTACATAGAGTTTTAAGAGGATCTGCCTGGTATGTCATAAACCTTTGGTGATTATTAGCTTTTATTATTTTTCACCCTGACCTAAGTCTCCGGACGTTAGTAGTAGTAGTGAAGGTGATGCCAAGTAGATGCAGTAGTTCTGAAGGGCGTGGTACTAGACTAAGTAAGGGAGGCAAGGGGGACAGAGTGTCCAGATGGGCCCTGGGGTCCTGGCTGTGGAGCTGGATGGATGCTGGCGTCATTTGCTGAGGCAGAGGTCGCCAAAGGAAACCAGGCTATGGGGCAGGGGTTGGGGGTGGGAATAGAGCATTCAGTTGAATATGTTGAATTTGAGGAGATTTGAGATATCCAAGGAGAGATCAAATAGGCAGAGGTACGTGTGAGTCTGTAGCACAGAAGGAAATCTAGATCTGAGATGCTGTATAAGTTTTATAATGTGTAAATTTGTAACGTGAAGCACCCTGTAGCTGTAGAGTGGAGCAAGTGGCCAGTGTTGAATGAAAAAGTCCTGGGGCCAAACTGGGTGAAGGAGGTACGAAGGGGATTAAGTAGGAGTATCTATGGAGGTGGGACGAAAACCAAGCATAGGTGATCAATCGAATATAATAAGCCCGGGAAACTGGGCAAAGATCAAAATATGAAAGCTCCTCCTGCCTCCTATCCCAGGTTTGGGCTGGAATAAGAGAGCTCCCTGCAGGTATTTTCAGTAGGAACTTCACCCCCTCCCCCATGCAAGTACCTGGGTTAGAGTCAGCTAATTAATTCTTGAATTCCCCAGCCAGGGTGGAGGCCTCGGGAAACCAGGCAGGCCATACTCCAGGCTTCGGGCTGACTGCGCTCTCACTGTGCAAGAGCAGTCTTTGAAGCTGGGAAGAGTCAGGGGCTGTCTTCCGAACCTAGGTCTTGCTTGTGGCAGAATATTCTTGCCTTCTGGGAACACAGCTCATCCTGACTGAGGACTTGCAGGAAGTGTAAGATTTGGATCTGACCCAGAGGCAGAGCTGCAGGGCCAAAGAAGTTTTTGATGTCAGGTCTGGACACCAAGATGCCAAGAGCAAAGTCAGAAGAAATCACCAAGGACTGGCAGTTGGGGCTGGGGTGGGGCTGGGATGGAGGATGGACACAGCAGCTGTACCTGATTCGGGGCATGGAGGTCTTTCCGCTCAGGCTGACAGTCCAGAGCAGCCTGCTTCTGCTGTTGGACTGGAACCGATTCCCACAAAACCTGACATCTTGCTTTGACTTCAGGTTGAAGGCCATATTGTTTCATTCTTTCTAGCATCTTACTTCCACCACTTTTCCCTGCTTTCTTTCAGAGATAAAAGACCATTCTGCAGACTTGCATTTGAATTCCCTTTCACTTTTCCTGGTGAGCGGCTCCTGTTACCTAAGTGATCGATTATCTCCGCAAACTACAGTATATCTTTCCATCTGCAGTCTCTCTCCTTCTGACCGTGTTGCTTCTAGTTTACATGGTGTCTCTTATAAATCTACAGCAGGGAAGAGTGCTCCTTATTTAGTGAATAGGTTGTAAAAAAAAAGAAATCACATGATCAATTCACAAATAGGATTGATTACTTGATTGATTAGATAGTGAATCCCAAAGTAAAAATTTAACAGAGGAAAAATTCTTTGAACTCCTCTTTAATCCTACTTTCCCACCCTGTGCAGTATTATCAACACTGTCCCCACCTGTTGGAAAGCGATGATGGTGTTTCTTCGCAGTGTGGCTGTGAAGAGGGGCAAGGATGCTCAGAAATCAGGCTTGTCACACTGGAGCCAGTGGAAGACAGCGTCTGGTTATATTTGGCATTTCCCTTTTATTCCATCTAGCTTTAATGTTCAGCAACTCCATACGATGTTTTTATTTTCTCACTTGTAATTTAAGTTTCTAATTTAGAATGTTTTCAGATTTTCAGTATCTTATTTCTAGATTCAACCTCTACCTCTCACAGAAAATTTCTCTCTTCCAATAATGTTGTTCCTCCGCTGAAATATTTTTACAGGATTTTTTCAAAGAAAATTGGCTTAAGGAAACCTGTCAGAAGTAAATATTTCTAATTAAAAGTTTTGAGGATCTGAAGCAGAAGAGATTTTGAAATTTTTCTAATATATCTTAAAGACTTTAATTCATCAATAAATTATTAATACATGTAATAGAAGAATATGTTGGCAAGAATATGAAGACAACACTTTGGGCATTCATTCCTTGCTGATAAAAAAGTTCTCCACTCAATGACAGAATAGAGCTAAACTAAAACAAATAATAGATTTATTTAGGGCTGAAATACCTATATAAATGAGGAAAAGGCATTTGGCAAAGATAGGTGATAGCTCCTCTAATAAACCTGTGCAGGAGGGTCACAAAGACCCTGACATTTAAAGAGGAGACTGTTACCTGCGTATGTCAGGGGCTGAGAAAAATAGTAACTCCCTTTGGCCATCATCAATTTAGACCTGTAAATGTTCCAGGGAGCATAAATTCTGAATTTTAGAAGGTAAATGCATCTTATGAAGTCCTAAGGTTTCAAAGAGGAAAATACAGGGGTGGGCAAAAGTGGGTTAATAGCAATAATAAGAAACACTACAATTATTAATAAATAGTAATGCAAGAGTAAACTCTGTATCACATACAACTGTAAATCTACTTTTGCCCACCTTTGTATCTTACTAAAAATCACATTTATTAAGGCCTTGTGTAAAGTTGGGCCAGCTTCCACAATCGACTACTGCAACCATGAACTTATTGTAAGGAAAAGGAAGGGACTCCGTTAGCACTTCATTTTTATGCATGAATTTTTTTCCTCTCTAATACTTACTCCACTTAAAAGTGTTAGGAATGCCACCTTTGCTCAAGCTTTAGAACCTTCAGTGAATTATTTGTTTCTTGTTATTTAGCGGTAACATAGCGTCCCAAAAATTATATTATGAAAGCAAAAACTCATCGTATTGATGTCATTTGTTTTTATAGCACAAGATTCATCACAGGCACTATTATTTTATTATTCTGTATACAAAACAGAAGTTCTCTGTATATTTGTGTACATGTCAGCATGTTTACAATAGCTTAGAATGCTTCTGACATTGGCGTTAGCGTGTATACAAGGTTACCCTAAATCTCTAGCCTCATCAACAGCATCCCCTAGAGGAATTATAATAAATACCAGAAAAAATAGTTACACTAATTCTAATAGTTATGGATTGTTCATAAAGTATATGGATCATATTTGTAAAATGATATAATTTTAGAGTCTCACTGAGTAAATGTAATTAAATCTTATTTATTCTTTCAAATCGATAGGTATTAACATAGATAAAACCATCATATATGAGGGCATTTCTAATGAAGAATGATTTATTTGATTTGTAATGTTTGGCTCACAGGAAATGTGGGGGGAGATGTTCCTTGCAGTTGTGGCCATTTAGTTCCTTTCTCTATTTGGTATGTCACCTCCTCCCTTAAAACTCACTCCATTCTTGCCAGCGGTGCACTCTAATTCAAACGAGAGTCCAGCTGACATACCAAGGGCTGGGCAGACTCCGGGGTAACATTCATAAGGCAAGTTTTCCTTTCGGTCACTTTTGTAAGTGAAGACTTTCATCTACCACCGAAACCACTATGCAACCAGCCACTTAACTCCTTGGAGTCTCGAATTTGTTTGTAAAATAAAAATGGCAGTGGCAGCTTCCCTGCAACTTTGTGAAAATGAAATGAAAAAAGAAATGCATGTTTACACTTTAAACTATAAACAGTTTTCATATGTAAGATACTGTCATTACTACAGGCTATGATATAATTAGCACTGAATAATGATAACAATGATACTCTAGTAAATATTTATTGAGTATCTTTTCAAAGTGACTGCTTTATACTTATGTTTTTAACTGTAATTTACTAAATTTATCATGTAAAGTACACAGTGCTTAAATTTATCTTTGTATTGGCACACATTTTTATGATAAAAATATGATAAACCAACATTTTGTGGGTAACTTTATTATTAATTTATTAATAACTTTCTCCTCTGTAAAAAATATAAGATTTATTTAAAAAAAAGGAATTTAAGTTATTTATTTGTTTATTTAAAGATCAGAGCTATTCACCACTCATTAAATAGAAGTTGCCTTTACTTGCCAACGAGAAATGACTCCCTAAAATTGACCCTCCTGTTCTTGTTTAATGGTCTCAGCGTCTGAGGGGAGCTCAGAGGCTGGCACCCAGGAATGGTGGCCTCCTCCTCCCAGAAGCCCGCGGGTCCTCACTGCATGAAACACCGAGACAGTCCTGCTTGCAGCCGGCCTGCCTCCGGGGCCGTGTGGCTGGTTCATCGCCAGCCTCAGAAGCACCAAAGAGGGCTCCCCACCCGCTGGAGATGATTCAGGTGTGAGCTCTGGGGTCTCAGCAGTCGTTTTCTGCTCCCCGTCAGAGTTTTCATCTGTCGCATCCCTTTGTCCTGTGACCCACCTCAGGCAGTCTCCTGGAGGGGCTAAAAGGAGCAGCTGCTCCAGACCCCCGGCCCCCACGGCTGCCACGCCGCCCGCCCTCGGTTTGGCGTCGCACTCCCCCCGCCCCCGCCAGTCACAGACGGGGCTTCCTTCCTTTTCCTCCCACACATGTACTACATAGGGATGTTCAAAATAGCCGTTATCTGACAAGCAAAAGAAAGGTGATAGAATTAGAAAACACACTGACGTAAGAAGAAAAGAGTCGTATTTTCTAATTCTAAAAAATTGAATTATTTTCAAACTGTGTAAAATTATGTTACTCAAAATTATAAAGCAGCCATTTGAGACATGGTGTAAGCATGGATTCCATATCTGATATTATTTAAGACCTTTTTGAACAGTTAGCCTTACTTGGAAAATAGCTTTTTAAGTAGTTCATAGAAAATGTGTTTTATTAATTTGGAGATTATGAAAATGTAAAATGTTTTACTAATGATTTTGCTATCATTGTCTTTGTTTTTAAAGTCATGACCTTTCTAAAACATTAAAACAGACAACCTTCAGGAATAACTGCATATAAAATTTGTGGAGCAAAGATTGTTTGCAGACTAGAATATAAAAAATAAAATTTTTAAAAAATTTCCTCATTAACAGGGAGCTCTCTTTAAACCTTTTTCTTCTATTTCATTTTCCTAATTGTGCTCTTTCTTTTCAATATTACAGCTTAGGAAAATAACTTTTTTCTTTTTAAATGATGAATTCATAATGGTATTTGTCATAAATTATAGTATTTGTCATTTAAATGACAAAAATTACAGAAAAAGGAAAAACTCAAAAAGAATATTTATACTTTTTAAAATACTAATCTGTGAGGCAAAAACTTATAAGATACAGACTTTCCTGGAAATAAAGAGATGTTTTATGTCAGGAAAGAAAGTCCATGGCCTAAGTTAACATAAACGCTGATATTCTAGTAATAAAATGTATTGATTTTTTTTTGAAATGTAAAAGCTGGTTTTGATATCTTTGAGATCTAGAACACCACTTTAACCAAAACTTCATTATTGTCATTATTACTCATTACAAAATGTACACCTAGAGTAGCTCTTTATAAGCTGCCAAAATTTTTGTTTCCAGTCGTTCACATTTTAAGAAATAGGGCAAAAATTTTCAACATTCGTTTTCAAGGAAAATAAAGAAAAAGATAGTTATTTTTATTTGGTTCATCCTAAAGAGGATGGACTTCGACACTCTGAAAATAAAGTGCTCTAATCAACTCTATGGAATATTAGTGGCATATGGAACATAATGTATGTATACTCCTTAAAGTTCAAGGCCTAGCATATGAAAATGTTCTCTGGAGCAATAAAACAACCTGCATAGTTCATCAGAAGACTAATTGTATGACAGACCTAGAGGCAACGGCACAGCTGTTAGCACACGTTGATCTAGAGGCTGCAAAAAAAGAAGAGGCATCACACCTGCAAAAATCCAGAGATGATTATAGGACTCGACATGTTAAACAGCAATAGTGTGTGGATCATACTCTGTCACTCCAGATTGAGCCAAATTATATATTTTCCTCTACCATGCAGGAGGGATAACTTCAGAAAGAAAAATGTAATTCAACATACTAAAACGTATCCAAAATATTCTCAAGTGTATTGGTAGTGTAGACAATTACTTGATCTTCAATTAGCAGCTATATTGACATGAAGAGCTTAAGAGCTTATTCAGTATAATTAGTGCACAATAAAAATAGCACGTAATAGGTTTTAAAAATAACTTTAATGCTATACTCCTAATACTTAATCATATACTTAAAACACTTTCACCCAGTAAATTCAACTTTCTTCCTTAACAAGCATATAAAAAATTGAGTTAATAAGTAATAAACTGAACTTGTTTAAGATTAAATCTGTGTTTTTCCCATGAATGTCTTCTCTTGACCCTTTTTCCCCCTAAATGATAATGATGATGGCCAATGATAGAGAAAGAGAAGGAAGGCAGTGAAGAAACCAAACAATCCACAAAATGATGCTCAGTTCCTGAATAATCAAGGGCTGATTATATAAGTGTGTGTGACAGCATTTCAAGGAAGAAAGTTAAGATCCTTTTACATAAAAGCATGACTTAGAGGCAGAAAATTAGAAAGTCAAATAGTATGGGCCAACAGGAAGTACGGTTAGAGGGGGAGCTGCGGGAGAGAGTGCAGGGCTGGGTGGGACTCAGGGCGTGATTAGCCCACGGTGCGCCAGCCCCGCTCCGCAGAGGGGCTCCTCGGCAACACATTAGAGAGGCCTATGCGGAACGGGAACAGGAGTGAGGCGGGAAGATGAAGGAGGCAAATTTATGAAGACCAATGCTTGAAAGTGTACCTTGCTCGAAAGAGTGTGAATAACTCGATTCTACATATTAGAGTTTCAAAACAAATGAATAACGCAGAATAACTTAAATCCTGAAATACTTTTCATTGCAGTCTGAATGTGTCTTATGGTTCTTACTAAAAAACACATTTTCGGGTATTTTCTGCAAAGCTTACGGGACATTCTTTGAATTTCTATAAAAGCATGTGCCATTGTAGGTGGAAAGTTTTGGACTATTAGACTAACAGCCTTGTTGTCTTGGTTTGGGTTTCTCCAGTAGCAGACTTCGAGGTGTGGCTTTGAGTTCAAGTACTTAATCGAGGAGAGGTTCTACCAGCGAGTTACCACTGTGGGCAGACGGACCCACGTCCTGCTGGAACACTCTGACAAACAGTGTAGGAACCAATCAGTTTTCCCAGTAAGGGGACGAGGGAGCTGGAGCATCTGTCCACCAATTCCCATGCCTCATTGGCTGAGGGCTGCTTCCAGGGACACCGGCACTCTGGCAGTTCTCTGGCAATTCTAGCTTATCCTGAGCCCAGCCATCGGGCAGGTAGTTCCACGGGCTGGCACCCGCAGCCGTTGGCTGCAGCATGTCCAGGAGGGGCCCCGACGTTCAACTGCACCTGTGCAAGTCACCTGACTTCTGTAAGCTTCCTTTTCCATACCTGTAAAATGGGGGTGACCAAGCTGGTATGAGGGGTAAGTGAGGTAAAATAGTAATGTGCCTGGCACTTAGTAAGCATTCAATAAATGGTAGCTATTTTCTATTTTAAGAAGACTCACAATTTTCCATATTTTTTGACTTAGGAATTACTCATTTTGGAGTATATCTGAAGGAAATAATTATGAGTGTATACATATAATTAGCTATAATATTATTTGCACAGTTATTAATATAGTTAGCTGTAACTTGAATCTACACTGTTATAAGCACTATTTATAATGGTGAAAGATCCAGAAGTAAAATAAATGTACAATAGGAATTTGATTAAACGTTGCTGAGTACTCTAGGATGCAATACAATGCAGCCAATAAAAATGACACAATGAGTAAAATTTTTTCATCCTCCTCTGAGGGTATTTTCATTGCTTTCAGAGAGAGAGATAGGAAGAGAGAAAGAGAGAAACATTGATGGGTTACCTCCCGTAAGTGCCTCAACCAGGGGCGAACCCACCTCTCTGCTCTTTTTAGATCACCTCTTTGCTCCTGGGACAGCTTAAAGTCAAGGCAGAGTTTGGGAAAGGGGGCAAGAGGACGCAGGAAATGGAAGCGGCACGTGGCATCAAGTTAGGAATGACCCACTGCTTCATAGCTTTTCCAAAGAAAAAAATGTCAGGAATTCTCACTGCTCATTTCTCATTTCTGCCTCCCACCTCTCTCTTACCAGCCATCAACCATTGGAGTAGATAATGGGGTACCATGGATTCTTCGTTAACTGTAACTTCACTGTTTAGCCGAAGTTGCCTTGTTTTTTCTGGATGTTTTGCTGACAGTAAAATATGTGCAGCTCTAGAGTGAATGCACATGTAAAGAGAATTCTCGTTTTCAAAATCAGTACGTTCGATACGTTCCTACAGTCCTCGGCCTCTTCTTGCTCCCGATGCAAATTTACTGACTGCTCGCAACTCTTAGTAAATGCCAGGAAATTTACTTAAAAAAAAATAAACATAAGGAGTACTGTTAGATTTTCAGTTGAAAAATTTGGCAGGGCAGAATGTTTATAACTTTTGGATAAAATGAAATAAAGGAAAGGAGATAAGGTCCTTCCTGTAGAGTACAGTGTTCTCTGTTACCACCTTAACCACAATCATGGTTCAGTGCTGAGGCCATACCCCGGGAGTCACCTCACCTGACTCCAAATTCGGGTCCTCCCATTTCTCATCCTGTGACCTCGCATGGGTCACTTAACCTTGCATCTGCCTCCGTTTCCTCATCAACAGTGTAAGGATTACACCAGAACCTAACTCATGGGTGGTTCTGAGGATTAAGTGGGTTAATATGAAGAAAGTGTTTAGAACTATATCTGACATCCTGTGCTGTCACAATAAATGCCGGTGAAGGTTAGAGAGTAGTAAAAGGGTGATTTGCTGGGTTAGTGCAAGGATTCTGCTATTCCTGCTACACCACTGACTTACCGGATCATAGACAAATCTCTTAGCATCCCCCTTTGTAAAATGAAGATGCTATTTATTAATATAGCATGCTGATAAAAATTCCAATAAAATAGTAAAGAGATAATGGTTTATTAGTCCTAAATATTGTACTGCAAATGATTTAACTATACATTTTTCCTAAATTTAATTAAACATATTCATTTTCCCTATGAGCTTATATTAGCTTACAGCAGAGTGACTGTTTATTATGTTCATTTTATATGTTTATAACATCATAGATATTACAAAAATAAACATTTCCTTTTAAAATATTATAGAAATAAACATTAATATTTGTTACAAGGTTGCAAAGCCAAAATTACTCTTTAATTGTTTATTTTAATAGATTATATGGGAGTGGAAAAGTACTACCCAGGCCAGTTGCTATGATCTTCAAAATGGGTTTTGAAAGGACCAGAGAGACCACCAAATTGGGAGCCAGATATCCTGGGTTCTGCTTCTGGTTTTGTCACCAAACTCTTTGGTCTTGGACAAGTCATTAAGCTCTGCTCAGTTTCCTTAACAGCACTATGCAGGACACCATTGTTGTCATATTGGTCAACGATGGGACACGTGGTATCAAAAGGAGCCAGACTTGAGCCCAGCCCACACAGCAGCATTGTTAGCACCATCTTGGCACTGAGGCAGGAGAGAGAGGGCCAGGTAGGCGTGCCGTCTCTGGAATCGGAGGGCCTGGCCTCCTGTCCTTTCTTGGTCACTCACCACTTGAATGACCTCGGCCCAGTGGCTTCGTCTTTATGCGCCTATTTCCTTACCTTTAAAGAGAGAGAAGAATAAATATTAATGCCTACTCATGGGCTGTTGGGAAGACTAAATTAGTTAATATGTGTAGCCTTAAGAATAATTGGTGGTTTATTTATCCAGCACATTGTTTCAGAGCACCTATTGCTGAGCCCTGTTACTAGACATTTAGAGTATCATCTCCCACTGGAGAAAGATAATGATAAAGATTAAATGTAATAGAAAAGTGAGTTAGATAGAATGTTAGATAATAATAAGAGCTCTAGAAAAGAAGGAAAAAATGCAACAGAGAAATGACTCAGGGGTGCCGAAGCGAGTGGTGGGGTTGGGGGGAATTTTAAGCAGCTGATCAGAAAAGCCTGATTGAGAAGTTGGCATTTGAGGAAAGAATAAACGCAAATGAGAGTGAGCCATGCGGATGCTTGAGGGAAGCCTGTTCCAAGCAGAGGTCGTGGTCAGCGCCAAAGCCCTAGAGCAGCCCTGCCCCTGAGAGTGAGAGTGAGGAGGAGCAGAGGGGAGCCGAGCGGCAGGAGCCAAAGTCAAAGAGATAAGGGCTCGGATCCCGGAGGCCTGGGCGGCCATTATAAAGTCAGGCATTTTGTCCTGAATGGAAAGGGGGTCGTTGTGGGCAGAAGGATGGCAGAATAAATACTCAGGATTAACTAGCAGTAACCATTATCAGTTGGCCATGTGACGAAAAAACAGCAATGGATAATAGGCAAAGCTGTGACCAGGCAAACATGGAGTTCACATCTAAACTGTCAGATGCTGGTCTGCAGGGGTTACTCCTACAGATGCGCAGAGATAAGCTTCTGGGAGCTGCGAAGCAGGCGTCACACTGTTAAGTGAGGGGTTCAGTCAACACAGACGTTCTCAAGGTGTTCCAGCACCAGGCATATCACAGTGCCGAAGAACAAAGTAATCAGGATTCAAAATCCAATAAACCCAGTTCAAACCCTTTCTCCCATTTCAACTCCAGGACTGTGTATTCTAGAGCAAGTTACTCAACCTCTCTGCACTTCACTTTTCTCATTTGCACAATGGAAATATTAATATTTATTTTAAAGGGCTCTGTCAAGATTAAATGTACCATACATAGAAAATACTTGCACATGTAGTTTTTGCTCAATAAATGGCAGTAACAACCATTGTCAAGTGACAAGCACCAACCACATATCTTGGGCTCAGGTCTCCAGACTTTTAATAAGTAGGGACCCAACCAGGTACCAAGACAGGGATTCAATCAAGAAGAGCAAAATTGCGACTCAGCGCCAAGGGCTAAGACGCATGGTGGGGGCTTGGTCTCAAGAGACATGGCAAGAGCACAGTCACTTTAACAGAGGCTGAGATCAGAGTGTGATGCACACAAACCAATGAGATGCCAAGCTGCTTCCCTGGGAGATCAGGGACAGAGATGGTCCTGGGCACTGGAGCAGGGCAGGGCCACTAAATGAGACAACCTCAGAGGGCCTGAGAGGACCCCAGCTGGGAGCATGGCTGAGCTCAAGGAGCAGAACCACACACAGGTGATAGAAATGATCTCCACCAGTCCTTCTGGGCTCGATAACTCTCCATTTCTAAGTATTGATAAGTAATTTGAAACCACCAAACATAATGGTAATTTTCTACTTTGTGCTATAAAGCCTAAAGCTTACTATAAGAATGGTAACAGCAATTTGTTTTGCCTTTTTATTTTCAGCTCATATGTTATTTCATAGCTGATCAAAGGCATTGGTTGCAAAGGAGAGAATAAATCACACATCTAAATAAACCACTAAAGAGTGTTAAATTGATTTAAGTGATTTTAGGAATATTAATATTTAAAACATCTCTGTCCCAGGCCTCTTTATGACTACCTATAGCAATAATAACTACCATTTCATTCTACCATTCTTCATTTTACAATATTACATAGTAAACTGTGGAAAAACATTATTTTTTAGCCCTGGAACAAAAGTATAAGATTTCAGTTGTTTATTTAGGTTCAAATATCTTGAATTTTATTCAGTCAATAAAAGTATACTCGATTAATGCATTTATTATAGTCTTTGCCTAGGTTGAGGTGAATAGAATGCAGTGTTTGCTTTTTATTATTGAAGAAAACTTCGCCTTTCACTCACATTTCTTTGCAGTAAATTTGATTTTAAGCTGCATGTATTTCAGGATTAGTCCCAGTCTTGAGAAATTTTCTAGCTTCACCACTTCGCATCTTTGGCTTGTCTTGGAGTATTCTTAAAATTGCATATATGAATCTCCTAGATTTTGATTTTCATACATGGGAGAAAAAATGAAATTTGCAGTGTTAAATGGAATATCAATGAAAGTCCCTCAGGGGGAAGGTTTGGGCACCAAAGCATCCCATGCATCCACTCTGGTGTTAGCGTCACCCAGGCTGCACAGTTTGACAGCCAGCTGTGTGAGTGAAGACACGCGGGTGATGAACACACGCAGACATCTGGACCACAGTGCACATATTCAAAGGCATCACTGAACTGCTCACGCATTTGTACTTACCCAGGTCCCCGGCCTTGCCCAGGGCGTGCTCACCGTGTGCTTCTCCTCCTCAGTGTGTCTCCGTCTTTTTCCGTGCTTCAGTGACCTCCCTTTCCCTTCCCAAGCTCCCTCCACCTGCTTAGGTGTCAGTATGGTCCTCCTGCTGCACGGCTCACTGAGGAATCCATGCCTGTCACTGCTCAGCGCTCTGTGACACACAGGCACACGTTGTCAATAGCCATTTACTTGTTGCTGGAATAGTAGCAACCATTACATCTGACCTCGCTGTTTCATCAATTATGGATAGATTATTGGATGTGAACATCTGCAAAAGCTTGCTGTTGAACTCACCTCCTGGCTGGGATTAGATAAAGTACTAAACTGTTGTTTATTGTCAGGCCAAAACTCTACTGGGAAGGCAGGGAATTCCAAGAGCAGCAGAACCCCATCAGAAGTATCAAAAATCGTTTCATATTGCCACCGTTTCCCCTAAGATTCCAGCCATTTATTATTTACACTTATTACTAGTTGTTATAACCTACTTGATAAGAGCTCTTGGCAGGCATCGCGTTTCCACTCATTGTCTCATCTGTCAGAATGGAAATGACTCATAAATTGTTTTCTGGTCCCTTTTATCATGGCAAGAGGGTAATAGATGAAGCTTTCTCTGTGTGCAAGCATTCAGGGGAAGACTTCCCTACCATGTTTTATCTTAAAGAAACGTGTTCACAGAGCCTGAAACAAAAGCATCACATCATGGATCTAAATTAGGGTTTCCCGAGTGTACCAGAATAATGGCTCGTGGTGGAAAGGATATCAAATTGCGCAGAGAGAATATGCTCCAAATGTTTCTCAAGGCTTTCGCGGATTCCGGAGAAGGGGAAACAAGATGAAATTTTACTGAAGGCTGCTGTAAATGAGGGAGAGCTCTAGCAAAAGGGATTATAAATAGAGGATGGTCCTCTTGCCAGAGGAGAGACAAGTCCCCTCGTGGTAATTGGTTCATGAAGAAACACAGAAATTCTCACAGTATTGGTGTGTATTAAAGCCAGCTAAAAAGTCATTCACTAATGTAAAACACTCCTTGATTTTTTTTTCCCTGTGGTGCCAGAAACCATTTTGTTCATAGAGGTCAAATGGGAGAAGATTGGTAAGTGGCCACTTTTCGGAAAGCTGAGGAACTTGGTGAAGTCCCCGAGCCAGTGGCTTTTTCCTGCTTGCTCCTCTGTCTTAATGTGTTACTTCTGAAAGTGGGAAATATATTAGTCTTTCATTATTCTAGATTAAACAAAGAGAAAAGGGTATTTTATATTCCCTCCACAGACTGGAAGAATTATTCCTCAAGATACCATGACTAGTTAACCTAACTTTCAGCCTCTGACCTGCCTGTCTTCACTGAGCATAATGACCACAGGAACTCGTAATGGGCAAAACTTACTTATTTGCAAATGTGACTAGATGAAGCAAGCACACACTTAGATAGGTGTTCTTATGTCACTTTGAAATATTTAAATCCCCCTTTAGGAATCTGGCTTGTTTTCTTGAACTCTCCAGGACTGGCTATTAACTGAAAATGTTTACATACTTTCCATTTACCGCAGTGGTAACGCAAATTTTCTTTCTTTATCAAGTGAGATGTAAAGCAAAACATTATATAATGTGATATTATAAATACATAAGGTACAATATATAATATAAATGAGTTAATATTATATAATATTATATAAAAGCTTATTTTTCTTTAAGCTGGTTAGATACAATTATTATCATATCATAGTATAGTATACTATAGTATATTACACAAGACATCATTTATCCACATTAATGTTTCTGCAGGTACTTTCCAAGGACTCTACCATATTTATTCAACAATATTCAACATTAACATAAGACTAGGAACAAAGGGTACAATGGAGAGCAAAACAGACATGGTTCCTGTCTTTATGGCATTTATGATCCGATTAGAGACAAATATTAATAAGTAGATCATATAATGCTGTGGCAAGTACTTGAATAGCACAAGAAACTGATGTGTGTACAGCGCTGGAAGGGTCAGCTGTGGAATCAGAAAGAGTGACACAGGCAGAGGGATGTGGAGGAGGAGAGAACTGAGCTCCGTTCTGTAGCAGAAGGTTTGGAGTGAGGTTCCCAGAGTCCTTCACAGTCCAGCAAGACATTCACGTTGACATTTCTGCACTGGCAAAGGGGGTGACAATACAGGGTTGTTCAGATTAGATTTGACTGGCACTTCATTTGATTCACTTTGCCAGCACTGTCTTTGGTCTCCATAAATAACAGAGAACTGAAATTACAGGTAATGGCCTCACGGGTATAATGGAATTATTTGTCACACTTTTCATCGTCATGTAAACATAGCCAAGTGGAGACCGATAATTTCGTAGTTAAAAAAAAACTACATAAATTTTTTTTCCCCAAAAAATCTTTTCTGGCAATGGAATCTTGAATCATTTTATACAAGCTGTGCCTACTGGCCTATTGCTGTGCAAAGAACCAACCTGTATTGTCTCTCACCAATAAACATGGAGGAGGAAAAGGCTTGGAGTTATTTACTTGCCACTTTGACTCTAGAGAGCCCTTTTATTTCTAAGTACTTCTCAGTTTTATTCTCTGGGTACGAGAAAGAGATTCATTCAGATTGTCAAGTAAGAGATCTGATTGTAAAGATTCCTGTGGCGATGGGAGAGACCCAACCCCAGGAACACCCAGGATCAGTAGGCAATTGGGCCTCACATACTGAAATATTCTTGGGAGCTGGAGGACCCCTGGGAAATAAGGGGCTGAGCTTTCTTATTATCCCCTCAGCAGCAGCAGCAGCAGCTGGTTTAATTCCCTCTATTGACGTAACTCGGTCACTGTCTTGGGTTCACTTATCTTTGAGCACCTTCTCACTTCGATCATCGCTAACTGCTCCACTGGATTACCTAAGAGACCACGACTGGGCTAAATAATCACCATAACCTTCCATTGAACAGAACGTCTTGTATGAGGCCACCTCACAGATCCCTGGACTGGCTGTAGTCCAGGGCCCCCTAGCAATAGGTATAACATAGCATCCAATGGATTTTTCTAGCAAGAGATGAAGGGCAGCGAAGTTTTCAGAGTGCAATAAAATGTAACTCACACTATGATTGGGCTGTAACTGGACAAATATTCCCATGCTTTCAGATTGACAGTATAGAAAATAACAATTGAGAATTAGAATAAAAATTGTTCATTAATATGTCGCTCATTGACATAGCACAAAACTTTAATGACCAATTTAGGAAATAGCAGTTTTAAGTAATATATTCCAATTTATTATTTAAGAAACTTTTAACTGTAAGCAGAATTTTATCTTCTTATTTTGGAGTGTGAGAATCATCTGTACATGGATATGTAGAGAGGGTGCTTTAGGTGAGAGAAGATTCTTGGAAAGTTTTTGAGATATATTGCTCTCCTTAATAGCTTTTGAAAGTACAATGTAAACTCCTAGCACCTAGCGATTAACTAGCAACTCTAATTCAGTTTATGAAATTTAAAGATAACTTTAATTTTTTATCAAATTCTTAATAATTTAGGATTATACAAGAATAATTTGCTAATTTTGAAGAGCACTGATCATTGCATTTGTAACAGTTGTTCCTTAATATGAATCAAAAGCATTGTAGATTTAGCTCTCCCTTGCTATCATCCATTCCACTGTAGGGACTTCATTTTTTTTTTTTTAAAGCAGTTCATTAAGATAATACAAGATTGTTCAAATGAAGGGAAAGCGTGAAAATAAAATTTCAAGTGAATGAAATGAGTCATCATAAAAAATTATTTTTTTGACATAAAGTAAATTTATCAGGATTTTAAATCCAAAGATGAATGATTGAAAACAATTAGGGTACATCTTGAATTACTAAATATATCAGCATAGAGTCCTAAAATCAAAGTCACATTTTTGAAATAGAGAATTCTAGATCATTTGGTCCCACCCCATTATCTGAAGCTCAGGGTAACCAAGTGACCTATCTGAGATCATACCCTGAGCTCACGGCAGAAAAACTAAAACTCATGTCTTTTCACACTCCTTTCTGCACTGGACCATATGGCCTTCACTTTATGTGCTAACAGATACTCCAAGTGATGAGCGCTGCATTTCAGGAGGAAAGAGTCATACTCCAAATGATCGATGTGAATAGTAAAGCTAGACTACCAACATAAGAATAGTTTCAGCACGTGCAAAATATTGAACTACTTTTGTGTATTGTAGTTTACAGAGATGCACACTTGCTGGGCCTTAGTGCTCATTCAACATAACATCTTTGTAGGAAAGGGTTATGTGTTTATTGCATGGCAGATACTGTGCCCTTGCAGAGAGTGTGTGAGTCTTTAAGTGCCGTGGGACCAGTTCTGTTTGCCCTGTTTTAATCGTCCCCCACCATTGCCCATCACTGGCTCCAGTAAAATGCTCTGACTGCTGTCGCTGCCCAGTCTGGTCCTCAGCCTGTTACTGCAGTGCTTGTCAGAAATCATTAGCCATTGATTTCTTTGACTAATGTTGCAGTTGATTGTCTGAATCCTGTTCAGACACTGTAAATGAGGCAGAAACATCCTTTCTGCTCACCAACTGTGAAATGGCTAAAGGGGGTTAGAGTGCCAGAAATCAAAATAAATGTATTTCCTATCAGACTTGACAATGATTTCAAGCTCAAGATGGCAACTTGATTTTTTTTATTTTTACACTTCTTATTACACAAAAATAAATCAGCATCGTTGCTTTTTTCCTCCTCAAAGTAATGCACTGTATTGATCCCAGTGCCGAGCTTCTGTCATGCAGTAGCACACCTTTGAGTTTATGGAGGGGATGTATAACAAACAAAATGTTAGTTGTGCTGTCTTTTTACGGTGAGCAAGAAAGAAAGAGGTAAAAGAATATACACCCTGAGCAATGGGCTCATACCTTTATTTACAGACAAATCTCATGTCCAGGTGGGTTTATTTAAACTCTTCTAGAACTCTTAAACTTATAGAAAAACTAGAAATAAAATGTTCAGATGCAGCTAAACAGTTGGGGCTTTATTCTCACCTGTTTCAGGGCATCCTGGATGCCTCTATATGCCTGTGGGCTTTGAGGAGGGAAAGCGGCCATCGTTCAGCTTTGGAAGAACTGTCACATGGAAGGGGGACCAATTTGGGTTCTGCCACAAAACACAATCTTGGCTAGTGAACGGAAGTTACAGGTTTTGCTTCACCTTAATCAATCGATTTCTTATGTAACTCTCCAATGATTTAGTGACTACCCTCACTAGGGGGTAGTTTCCCATCATGAACATTTTTCACGTGAAAGCTAGATCAAGATTTCTTAACAAAGCACTACTCACATCTGCAGCGGGATCACTCACTGTGGTGGGGGCTGTCTGTGAATTGTGAGGTACTGAGCAGCATCCCTGGCTTTTAACCCACTAGATGCCACCAGCACCTCTCCCAACGGTGATGACCTAAAACTTCCCCCATCCTTGCCAGGTAATCCCGGGAGAACAAAAGCGCCCCCATTTGAGAACTGATAGGGGAAAATCAAGCAGTTGCTTCATTCAAAGCTTTTAGTGTAGGTACTGTTATTTTTTGAAAGGAAAAATATTTTTATTTTTACCATATGTGCTTTCTGTTTGTACTCTTATTTAGTTAACAAAAGTGTCCTATATATAGCTGTGTCTCCAGCTTTTGTAGGAATGGTGGAAGGAAGGACAGATAAAGATGCACACATACAATATAAATTTCAGGCTTATTATTGTTTACCTTTCAATTTTTAGAAAGATTTTTAAAAACTAGTTTATGCAGTTTTGGCAGATAACTCTGAATCAGAGCTGCTTTCATGAACATGTGACCTGTACAATCACAGGAGACTCTGTTTAGAAGGATCTTAGTACTTTTAAATACCTCATCTTATTGGAACTTTATAATGTCCCTTCAAGGTAGACTTTATTCATTTCCATTTTATACCTGAGGAAATAAACTCAGGGGCATTAAGTCACTTGACACGTGTCATTCAGCTCAGTAGTAGACCTGCCTGACTGGAAAGCCTATGATATCTGAAGAAAATTTGAACACCCAGAGGGAGACTTGATTAATTATCCTATAAGGCCCTTCCAAAGCCTGGTCTGTGCCCTCAGAGTAAAAGTCCCAACTAATTTCAAATATTGAAATAACTAAGAGCGGGGGGAGGGTGGTAACTAGAGAAAGAAATGTACTGTATATAAGGGGGAAAATACCAAAAATATGATGTAAGAGTAGAATTAGAGATAATTAAAATTTTTGTAAAATTACAAAATTTCCATGTTAAATGGGCTAGATGCTAGGACTTATTTGTATGCTAGTTTCTGTGGATTGGATGCTTTTCCTACAGAAACAGTGTCTATGTGTGTACGTGTATGTGTGTGTGTATGTCCCACTCACTTTGTTGATAGGTGACAATCTTGACTTAAATCCAATGCTCTCTTGAAAGCTGTTGCAACAAAAGAAATAAAAGATTCTTAAAATCTGATTTTTACAACATAGAATTTTTCAAGGACTGCGTAGCATACTGCCCACATTATTCTTTTGTACATTCTCATTTTTATGCTAAGTATTCCATTAATTTTGTTTTTTAGGTGATGGATAGAAATTATTTCATTTTAAGAACTTGGATTTTATTTGAAAATGTCTTTCCAAGTAAATATGTTTTATTCTAGTGGGAAGACAGAGTCCGTTGCCTTTAAAACTTCCAGCGAAATCATTTTCAAACCTTCATCTCCATTATTCCCTGAAATCATGGGAGCAGTTGGATTGAGTGGCTCTGGAGCTCTCATATTTTATTAGGTGTGTGCCTGACTTTTCCAGCTTCCGTAACCTCCTTGTCATGCACAGTTTGGCATTCATTGACATTTACATAGGGGCGTGCTTCATCAGTGTTTTTTTCCCCTCTATCTTTTGACCAAGGTTGATTAGGTTCAGTACACATAAAATTGAAAGATATATAATACATTTTCAATTTATCAAAATATTTTGTTCCTGAGATTCTTTATTCTCTCTTCTTCAGTTGGTGATGCTAGATTTTAACCTCCCAGAGGCTGGACTTGTTTCCAGCACATGGCATGCCACCAGGATAGTCAATCAAGTCCGGTCTGGGTCCCTCAGATTCCACACTGCGTTTCCTCACTTGAAGTACTCTTTGAAAAAAGTTTCCAGTCTTTGTCAAAGGGCTCTAATTGATTAATATTTATTAAACATTAAATTATACTTTGTCAACTTTAAAACACATTTAAGTTTGCTTACTCCAAGATTACTATAAGACATCTTTTTTGTTCCTACAGAATTCATAATCTTCCGTTATTTTTTCACTTCCTTGTATGGGGTTCTTTGTTTTTGTTTTAACAATGTCCTTTCTACTCCTCGCCGGCGGAACTACATCATTCGGCCGGCCGTCTGCCGGGTTTGCCCTGAAGTCTCCTTACGCTCTCACCGGCCTGGGCTGATCCCCCTCGGCAGTGCTCACCCCGCGAGGAACGGGGCCCGGGCTTTGGTTCCGACGGGCTCCTCTGACCAGGGCCCTCCACGTGGATTTCCTGTCACTGACTGTTTCCCTGGTGGACCAGGACTGTCCTATACTCTTCCCACTGCGTGTGTAGGTCCTGTTGGTGGTAAAGGAGATGCAGGAACTTCCTCAAGCCACGAATAAAATGTGTGTCTTCATCTTGAGGGGGAAACGCACACCAGCAGCCGTTCAGTGATGGCTGGTGAGCAGAGTCCCAGAGACGCCCTGTCCTCCGGCTTGCGGAGCACTCTGTGTTGTCTTATGGTGGCCTCTCAGAAGTGGCTTCTCTTTTTCTTTTTTTTTTTTTTACATCTGAGGACATTAAATTTACGGAGCCTTCCTGGCCCGAATGGATAGGGCATGAAAGAACTGGGCCTGGAAACCAAGTCTTCCCACTGTAAGATTAGTGCTCATCCCACAGCCGGCTCTCCGAGGGAGCTCGTGTAGAACCAGGTCTGCAGCCCACGCCAGCCCTCAGAGGGGCGGGCTCCCCGGCCCGGGGCTCCCCGGCCGCTCGGCACGCCGGTGTGGCGCAGGAGCCTCGGCTCTGGCACGCCTGCCTTGCCGTTACTACCCTCTGATCCTCGGGCGCAGGAGTCACACCGCTAAGATAAAATCCTGCGTGTCGCTGTACTTCTCCAGGGCCCGTGGCGGCCAGGGCCACGGGCGAGTGGCGCAGGGTGAGCACCCTGGGAGCCGCGCAGACGCCTGCCTCCGGCCACCGCTGGTTCGCACAGCGACGCCCGTCGGCGGCCTGTACCGCGGCAAGGCCTTGAGGGCCGCAGGCCTTCTCTTCCACGGAAGCTTTCCTAGGGTCTGACGTAGCACCTGGCACACAGTAACAATATTTGCCGAAAACAAGCTATTTTGGGCACAAAAATATAATATCCAATCTTAAAGTTCCAGAATGTCATATAAAATAGATAAGCCAAAAAAGATACTAGAAAGGCTCTTCCTAAACTTTTATATTTGGATTCGGTAAAGCCTCTCATACATTCACAAAATTCAGGGGTTTTGCCCCTTAACTTAGAAAGGTCTATGTCAAGTGACATCTGACTAAATCTAGGTGTTATCAGTTATGCAAGACCAAGTAAGAAGAATATTCTCAGGTTTATAGAAGGATTATTAAAAGCCTTAAAAATAAGAATTAAAAATTTGAACTTGGCAGCTTTCATGGGAGTTAAAACACTGGGTCAGTGTGTGTCAGTGAGGAAGTTTAATATCAGTATGTGCCGAGCACTCATTTGGTAACCATACCAAACCCAAAATCTACGAGGTGTCACAGTGGCCTTATTGAAATTATTTCCCAAGCATTAACTTTTAGAAACTAAAAACGAATGTGAACACTGCCCCTCATACCAAACCCTCTGAGCTGCCGAGGCCAGGACGTGGCCCTCGGCTCATATTTATGCCCTTCCTCACGCTGACTCTCTCCCAGCGCTGTCAAATGACGTTCACCAATTCTGTCTTAGAAAATGTGCAAAAAGGATTTGCATAGAGGTCTTTGGAGATTTCCTGTGTCCTCATGTGTGTAATAGGTTGGATCAAGTAACAATAAAGGAAGAAGAAAGAATGGGGATTTTGCTTTACGTATTTTTCCTCCTGGCCATTGAAAAGGAAAAAGAATAAAACAGAAAATTATATCACATAGATGATGTCAGTGTTAAATTAAATTAATATCGTGCATTTGACTGTGGCAGCCATAATCTTTTGATTATTGAAGAGATTGCTGGTAATGAAGTACATTTGTAAGAAATATTTTTAGTGTATACTGAATACATGTACAAACTGTGAGATATGCATCTAATAAAATGATAGATTTAGAAATTGCCTGGCACCTCTATTCATGCTTTTCAAACAGCTATTTATAGAAAGAAAAGTGATATTTAAGCTACCATAGTAGAATATTATAATCTGCTTTCTATTACCTAGGTAATAGTCCCATATTTTAAAATAATGTTGCAAGCCATTCAATTATTTATTCACACCTAAGTTATATAAATTGGAAGATTTTTGGATTGTGCAGGAAAAGAATTATTTCCACAAAAGTAAGACCTCACGGTCGTGGCTTGAAGAGGTTGCTGTGAAACAAGTTATACTATAGATAAAAATAAACCAACCCAACATGAATTTTTAATAAACAAAAAATACTTTATGGAGACATTAAACGCAACTATTAATTTTAATCTTTTCTGTTATGAAATGCAGCATCAGTGAGTCTGGCCAAGCTCTCTGTTTAATAGGTATCTCTCTTCCTGATAGGTCCTCGGCGCTTACAGCAAAGTCTCCACGGAGCTGGACGATGATCTCAGCCTGGCGAGAGCCTACGAAGCAATAGCCAAGGTCCTGCAGAGGTAAGTTAGCACATCCTTGTCTTCCTGTCACTGTGAATTCACTCAGCTGTGAAAGACTTAAATTGTTTGAGGTCTGTCGCTTTCCATTACTGCCTGCTTAAATTTCAAGCAGTGCCCTTCTGAAGTGACCCTTTCATCGTAAGTTATTTTAAATGAATGCGGTATTTTTAAATATGCCCCTAAATTCTCCTTTATCTGTTGCTCCTTTGTATTATTTTGTTTTTGATTTTCTGTAAGTTTACTGATGACCTTGAATGAAAGGGGAAAAAAATCAGGTCACCTCTCATAGGTTACAAAAGCAGAGAGCACAGAAATGGGCAGTATGCTTCAGTAACTGTGGCTCAGCATAGCCTTTCCAGATCGCGTCTTTGAAGGAACTTTCCATTTATGCTCCAGTCATGCTGCTTCCATTAAGACATCTCTCCTTTAAGCGTAGCTGGAGAAACAATTGGGTGCAAAAACACTATTTCTAAAATTTCACTTAAAACCGAAAATTTAAGAAAAGTATACGGGAAAAATTTCTGATTCAGATTTTTCCGTGGAAAATATATGATCGGCCCTTCGTTCATTGTATTGTCTTCGTTGTATACTACATTAATCATTGCACTGTCTTACAGCATTATTAGCATTATAATTCAAGCCAAGATAGTCTAAGAATAAGGAAAGATCTCAAAGTTAAGGCCTTTGGTTTCTGGGAGTTATCTTATATATAGTATGTAGCTTTTTAGTAATGGTAGTAGAAATAATAATAATAATAATAATAATAGATATAGATTGTGTCAAGTTCTAATTTCTTCCCATTTTTATTTCACTTGTAAATATATACAGGGCAGGGTTTTAAAAGATAAAATTGTTATTTGAAAGGCATTTAAAGCATTAACATGCCTAGTGAAGTAAAAGTAGATCATTGTTGCCATTGTCAATATATGCGGGGAGAACCTGTGGGTAGGTGCACTCGAAATCACGCACCATGAAATGGGCAAATATGTTGAAAGAGTCTCCAAAAAAATATTCGCTGAAGCCAGACCCAGCCTCTCACGACAATGCCAGGTGGTTCACTGATATAGACGGGTTCCTAGGACACTCACCTAGCGGAGGAAGCCTGTCCTACAAGGGGCCCACCCTCCAGAAGATAATTCTATTTTGGGGGCCCCCTTTTGTCATAATCATTAAATAAATAATTAATGACATATTAAACTCCAGTGCCAATGAAATGAAAGATGCCCTACAAAATACCAAATAAAATGCAAAGCAGATGTCACTAGAGAAGTGGTTAGGGACATGGACATATTTATAAGGAGAGAATGAATGTTTGCTCAAGGGAGGCAGAGTGCGTGAGTGCTGCGGTCACTCCAAACAAAGGTCGGTGACTAACCCATGGAGGATCAGCCCAGGTTTCCCTTACACTTTTACTTTGCAAATAACAAGTGGAAAGAAGCGAACGTTTGAATACAAAGAAGAAATCTGTATTTCACTTACTGTCTATTTGGAACACACACACTTTGTGCCCTTTTGCCCAGCTCATTTTGATTTTTTTAATTACTTGACTCTAGTGTTAGCACTGCCCCGAATCAGTAAAAAATGGTTGGATTATTTGTCTTGCTCTTCAGCAGCAGACCTGACCTGAGTCTGTACAGTTAAATAAATGCATCCCTTAGCGTGTGCATAAAGTAATTTTTACAAAATGACATTGTGTCCCAACCTAACTAAAGAGATAAAATTCCAGGGAAAAATATTTTCCCTTATAAAACATATTGAGAACTTAACTATGTTGCAGTAGGACCAGAAAAGTGTTGCAATGCCCCTTTGGTTACAAAAATATAATTATTTTTGAAACTTCTAGAGATCTGTGGTTACCTTAAAATAATTCTCACCTTTTAACTTGGTGTTTCATCTGGAATATTTTAGTATCTTCACTTCAGGACTTGAATTCTTGGTCTATACAGTAAAAGTTAAGGGAGAGTTGAACAATTACTGGTAAATATTGGCAATAACAACAAGAGAAAACCTAATGTTTTGATTTGGCTGCTTAAGTATTACTCGAGGTTCAGGTATAGAAAAAGATCCCGTTATCTCTGATGTATCATGAAGTAGGGTGTGTTTTGGGTAGTCATAGGGACACTTCTATCCCAGCATTCTCAGTCTAGCAGCCTGCCTTGGGGCTGACATAAAATAGACAAGAAGATTTATCCCTATCTCACTTTTATACCAAATGAAATGAATTCCACTTATAAAAATCCTCATCTACTAAATTGCAAATGAAGCCGTCAGTGACTTACATGGGAGACGTGGGGTTTTAATTTTATAGTGTTCTGCAGTGCACAAGAACACAGGAGCTGCTTCTTCTGGGGCCTTCAGGGAAAGTGCTCTGAGGCCACAGGAAGCTTGCCAGTCCTTGCTGGGCATGGGGGACAGATATGCGGCAGGTGTGCGCCTTGGCATATTCTCTCACCATTCGAGCAGAATAACTCAAGAGGTGAACAGAGGTTTCAAAAAAACATCCTTTACAGGAAGACAACAGCACCTAAGATATCTAAGAAGCCATATTCAATCAAGTCCACTGCTTATTAGGAATGCTTTGATATGAATTTTGTGGTCATTTTAAAAAAATTTGCTTCGAGGGCTTGGCATTTTTTTGACCCATGCGCACATGCCCATACACATAGACACATATATGTATCCCTTTCATAGTCCTAAGTGGTCCTCAGATTAGGAGAAATGGAGCATAACCAAAATAAAGGAAATTATGGTGGTGTCGGCTGAGAAGTAAATCAAGCTGCATGGGAAGCTTAGCATCACCTCTAAATCTTTTTCTCAGCCTGTGCAATGGCACACGTTTCACTAATGGTAAGCCCTATCTCTATAAACATATTTTATCTCTTTAAAGGAAATGAAAGGGACAGCCACGTCTAGGATAAGTGTGTGTCTAAGGCCGTCAGCTGAACATGCATGAAAGGTGAATAAGCTTTAAGGCTGGAAGCTTCTAAAATGGTTATAAGAATTTATACTGTGGCTTCCATTGAAAAACGGAAGGACCTAGTAGTACAGAGTTGCTCATCTGATAAAGCCAGAACTCTCCCTGGCCTGAGGGTTATCGACGGAGGTTTCTGCAGTGAACAGGGTTTGTTATTTTTGCTATTGGTTTGAATAATATTAAGCAGCATAAGAGAAAATAAGCATTTGCAATGTCTTTTTTTCCTACTTGGAATAGTAGTGAAAAAGGGTCAATATTCTAAAATAATAACTATTGCCCATGACACAGCTACAAAAGACAGAACTATAGTCCATAAAACAAAGAGAAAATGAGTTGAAAGAAATTACCAAGTAAATATTATTATTATATGTAGACAGATAATTTGAGTAAGTATAGAGTGGGGAGGAAATCACCTCAATTTTTCTTACAGCATTTTTTTTGCCTCATGTCCTGAAATAATTCATTTACCAAAATGGCAGAGCTCTCCAACATAAATAGAATGGCTTTTATAGTGGAAAAAAAATTAAATTACAAAAATGAGAGTTGCTCAAGACATCTTGTTCTCAATTAGCTTGGGTTTATGCCATACCAATGATAAATTTTCATGTAAACCCAGGTTCTTTCTTAGAAAACTTTCCACAGTGGACATTTTAAATCAATCAGTAAAAAGTTTCAAGTGTGAAAATTACCTTTCTGTTATAGCTGAAAATTAATTTCTTCTTGCTTGAGAGAAATGACATGCCCTAGTAATTTTCATATATTCTTTAAAGTGGAACATCCAGGCTTTGATGCGAGATCTCCTAAAAAAATGACCCCCCAAAATACATCAAAACATTTCTATTAATTCATGAAATTAAGAATAGCTTTTTACATTTTCTCCTGTCACTGATTCCATTTGCCTTATTATTTTCATCTGTGGCCTACAAACTTGGTGGCACAATCAACAAGCCCCTGAGTGGCTGCTTCATCTCTGCTCTATTTGATTTCTTCTCTCTGAGTAAATGATTAAGTTTTCATGCATTGGTTCAACCAAAATCTATGTTCACTCAACCACATCCTTTATTGATTACTTCTACTGCAAACAGTAGGCCAAGTGTGATATACATAATTGGACAGTTGTCAGGGGATGTGGGTGTTAACCATCCCGTGTTCCCAGCTGGAAACTGGAATCACCTTGATACACAAATATTCTGCACTGTTTCATTCTCATTCTTTGGACCGAGGAGTCCTGTTCCTCAGAATATATGTTTTTAACTCTCTAAGGTCTGGCTGAATGAATTTAATGATTATACCATATAATATGCTGTTCAAGTTGCACCTGTGCACTGCATATAGAAAACTGGAATTAATATTTGTTTAACATTTTAACCTTGTCCTTTAACTCATTCAGATAATCTGTAGCTTTTCTGTGAGAGAAATATTTGGTTCTTTACCTTCTAAAGAAAGGCTAGCTTCTACATCTATGGATAAATTTTAAATTTAGAAATCCTTAAAGCAACATATAATGTTTATATTTCAGATTCCGTGTTAACAGCTTTGCTGGCTATAGAGCTGTGCATTCATTGAGTGCAGCATATAATTTATAATGGAAAGACTTTTCCTGTAGCATTATTTGTTAGAACAAGTTCCAGATACTTTTAGATGTTTTGGAGATCTGTTGCTCCTCTGGGAGAAAAACCACTCGACTCACCCAGCAATAGTTTTATTTATACTATTTTGTATTTCTTATTCACTGAACTTGTTTTTTTGTTTAGTGGGTTGTTTCTTTTTTGTATATGTTGTGATTTAACAATCCTCAGCAGGCCAGACTTAATCCAAAATGTATTTCCATCAAAAATATATCAGCTTTTAGGAACATGAACATAAATAAGCTTCAGTGAGCCCATTTTAGCTAAATAAAAATAATATTTTTCTTAAGTTTTTAAAGTGATATGCAAAGAAGTCTCTACTTTTTTCTTATGTTATCATTTTTTGCTTGAATATTATAATCCAAGAAAGTGCTTGGAGAGTTGACAACAATTTGATAAAATATTTTAGTCCTAGAAACATACAAGTTTGCTCAAAATTCTAAGTAGTGTTATTAATATTTTTATTTTCATACTCTTGAGCTCTCAATACCATTTTAGTTATTCCACAAAGCAAATGTTTAAATTCAAGTAGTAAGTGCAGCCCTTATGGTATTTTATTCCATGAAGTATTCCTCAAACAATTCAAAATCTTTTTCTGGAGAATTGAGCTAAGCCTAAAACTGGAAGAGGATTATTCATAATTTTGTTATGAAAAAGTGCAAATAGAACCATAAAAAGCAATATTAACTTTGGGAATGTAAAATTTCATTCTATTTCTGATATGTAGACCATTCTTTTACCAATAAGAAAGAAAAAAAGAATGCATTTGATAGGACCTGATACTCAAGTAAACAAACAGTGTTAGTTCTTTGACCCTGCCCCCTAGAAAATAGACACCAGAATTTCATTTACCTCTCTGTCTTGGAGAGTGTCCGTTCAAATCATGGTGTTTCATTCATTGCCTAATGAAAGATTTTCAAAAAGTACTGCTTAGCTAATTTGACTCTTCTCAGCTGGTGGTAAATTCTACCAAGTAGAGAGCTATGGGCATAATAGCTTTTTACTTCACTGAGAAGCAATAATAACACTAGCTGTCAATTAATGAATCTCTACTATGTGCCAGGCTATGCATATATGTAATTTTTCATCTCACACTTTGTGGCCATTTTTAAAATGAGAAAACTGAAGCTGAGAAAGAGTGAAGATGTGTTCAAAGTTATTCAATTAAAAAGCCAAGCTGAGATTCAAGCCTAGATCTTTCTAATATCCACCATAATGCACTATAACTATAAATCAATGTACCTTATTTTTACAAACATACCACAGCTTACCTGTGAAAATGAATGTTGTCATCGTCAAATCTTGGGAAGTTATGCAAGTTGATACCTCTAATCCTGCCACCACCTGTTTAAAATTAACAGTCTTTTGAAACACTTTCTGAGCTTGTGGAATATTCTTTTGAATGATCCCTAAAGAGGAACATCATTGTTTGAGAGGTGGGTTTGATTTTTGCAAACAGCCAATGCATTTAGAGTCATATTTAGGGGGGAAAAAAGCATACACACACACAATCTCTAGGGATAACCCCATTTTTGGAACAAAAATTATTAAATTACTTATGAATGCTTTATAATAACACAACACTATGAAGATGTTTCTGAAAGAGAATCCTCATAATGCCATCAGCTTCATCATTAGGTGACATCTTTGAAGATAATCACTTGGAGGAAACTATCTTCTTTTGTATGCTTAGTAAGTCTGAACAATTGGAAATATGAATGTACAACACAGAGGGAAAATCAGGGCTAGAAATATAGATTTGCCATACATGTGCATATAGGAGTCAGGGCACACCATAGCACTATATGAAATTGCCCATAGTAAGCATTTAGTGGAGGGGAGAGGACAGATTGGACAGAACTCTAGAAAGAGCCAACCTGTGGATGGGCAGAGACTCCAATGTCAGTGAGATATCTGGGGAGATGAAGATACAAGACAAATGAGAAAACAGAGATCGGCTCAAAGTTCTGGGCACTAGAGAAGGAGAGACATGTGGAGCAATATGGGATGGTTCACAACAGGGACTCCCAATCTATGCATTGAAGACCTGGGTCAGGGCACAGGAAGAAGACGAGCGAGATTAGAGCAAGGAACCTAAGAACATATAAACACACTAAATATTTGATGCAGTTCAAAATTCAAACATGTCTCCCGCAATACATACTACAGTTTTTCAAATGTATAAAGGTGCTTTGAGTTCACCATTCCATTCCCTAGATTTAGCTCCAAATCCTTAGGGATCCAAATCCAAATCCACAAATCTGTCTTTTAAGATCAAATTTATGCTACAAACTCTAGACTTGTTCTTGCAGGGAGGATATTGGAAGGAATGTGCTCTAAGTTTCCAAGTACTATATACTATTTATATATGTCCATCACAGTAAATCCCACATTATGAATTTATAGATTTATCTCTTCAAATTGACAGTGAAACTTTTTAAGAACAGGAACAATATTCCCTAGAAAGTAGGGTACTAGGGCATTTGAGAGTCTCTGAAAGGTTTCTTGATGTCCTGAAATATCCAGAAGACAGGAGGTTACAGTCAAGAACTTCAAACGTCCAATGACTGAGGTTCTCAGGATTTACCTGGGAGCTTGACTTGTATGTGTACTGCATAAGTGTTTCCCATCCCAAACTTTTACCATTTCTTCGTTCAAAAATAAATGAACGCCTAGTATATACCAAGCAGTCTGCTGGAAATGATGTCTTTCTGAGCATTTTGTCAGTATGTGTAACACTTGTATGGGTAACTTTGGTGATGCCTGAGACTTCACTGCTGAGGGACACTTACAAAAACAAACTACCATTCACCTTTCATAAACTTGTAAAAGGTTTTACTTAAAAAGTAACAGCTTTATTAAGATATAATTCATATATCACATAATTCGCCCTTTTACAGGTTTAGTTCAGTAGTTTTCAGTATATCTACAGATTTGTGCACCTATTACCACTATTTAATTTAAGATCATTTTCATCACCCTGAAAAGAAACCCCATACCCTTTAGCAGCCATTCCCTTCCCTGCCTCACCCCAGCCTCTGGTAAGCACTAACCTACTTTCTGTCTCTATGGATTTGCCTATTCTGGACATTTCATGTAAATGTAATTATACAATATGTGGTTATTTGTGAGTGGCTTCTTTAATTTAGCATGTTTTCAAGGTTTATCCGTATTACAGTGTATATCAGTACTTCATTTCTTTTAAAAAGGAATATTATGGATATTATGGATATACATAACCACATTTTGCTTATCCACTCATCAAATGACAGACATTTGGGTTATTTCCACTTCTTGGCTATGAAGAACAATGTTGCTATGAACATTCATGTACAAGTCTTTGTGCGGACATGTCTTCATTTCTCTTGGGTACATGTGGAGGAGTGGAGTAGCTGGGTCATGTGATACCCCTGTGTTAAAGCTTCTGAGGACTGAAAGTTGTTTTCCAAAACATCTGTTGCAGTTTACATTTCCACCAGCAATCATGGGGATTTGAAGGTTTAAATTTTAACATACTATATACTCTAACAAAATCAAATCACATATATTTGTAATTTTTAATATTTTTACTTTTAAATTTGTTTTAATATTTTCATTTTTAATATTTTCACTTTAAATTTTTAATTTTGTTCAGCTTTCATTATCCTGATAACCATTTTGCACTTTCTAAAGCAAAGACACATACTATCTTTTCTTCATTGTGATGTTAAGTGAAATGATGTCCCAATAGCTTCCTATTTTATTTGTTCTAGCCAAAGAAATATGACAGAAGCAATTAAATACTTGAAAGAATTTGTGAAAATTGCAAGAAACAATTTTCAAAGTCTTGATGTTGTGAAAGCAAGTACAATGCTTGGCGATATCTACAATGAAAAGGTGAGTGTACGTGTTTCTTGCTTATGGGGAAAAAATTGTAGCTTTAAAATTCCATTTCCATTTGATCCTCACTTTCCCCTAATCTGTTAGCAGAATGGCCCCCAGACCGCAGGACTCAGTTGACGCACAGGGAGTCGGCTGGGAAGAGACACACCTCTTTCTTCCTCTTCTTCCAGGACCCTAGAGCCATGTTGAGCCCAGTCACCACAAGCTGCTGACACTGATTCACATCTTCAAAGCCAATGCCGGGCCTCAGTAACTTCCTATTTCAAGAGCAGTTAAAATATTTAAATTCAAAGGGACTGCATCATAACAATTGGCTGGTATCTGCCAACACATGCATCTCTCTTGCTCCAAACCCTTGTTTCCAGCTGTGAAGCCCCTGCTAGGTCCATCAGGAGAAGAAAGGACAGTCCCAAAAGCAATTCTGAAGGAAATATGTAATTCTAGGAAGAGACTGGTCATGTGAAAGAAACGAGAAAGAGAAAAGCGTCTAAAATAAATGTCTCTCAATGCATTGGCCATGACAGATTTTTTACTTATTTTCTCCTTATTTGGTCTTAGTACAGAGATTCTCTCTTACAAATGGTATGAAAGAGGCTTGTTTCTCTAGTTAAAATTGCTTTTTGGGTCACAAGGAAGATCTATCCTTTTTGAGGGTAGTTATATTCTCAAATTGTGTTTATACTAATTAATCTTGTTTTAGAGGATATTTATGTAATGATTAAAAGTACCAACTCTGAGACCAAACCGCTTGGTTAAAAACCCAACTCTTTTGCTTATAAAATCTGTGGCCTGGGACAAGTTAAGCACCTGCTAGGCACCTCAGTTTCCCCACCTCATAAGGTTCTTGTGAGTATTGAGTGAATATATACATAAAGCACGTAGAATAGGGCCTGGCGGTGGAGTAAATGCCATCTGTGTAAGGGGCAGCTGTCATTATTCTCTCAACGCTTCCACGGTACCCTGCCGTTCCCCTTTTCCAGAGGCTCGGGGGGCTTAAGTGACCTCCCTACCCCAGGTCTCCAAGCCTCTAGGTAGCCATGGTATTCAAACCCATACTCTTAACCGCTGCAGGCTTTTATGTGCCATGTAATTGATTTTGATGATTTCAGAATTATTTGGCCTCTTTATTTAAAGGAGGTAGAGTTTGAATCAAATTGGAATGATTTTATAGTTATCTTTATAGTTATAACTTAAAATGTTGCAAAGAACTTGGAAAAGAGATAGTTTAAATGATCATTTGAGGTGCATTGGTCCTATCAGGATCATATTTTTAAAAAATATCTTATGTCCACATTCTTAGTCAAGAATGGCATGTGCGTGTAGGGAAACAAGACTAACAACTAATTCGGTGGACATATACATCTATATTGGATTAAATTGGTTGGGTGAAAATGACCTCATTGTGATTAAAAATTAAAGCTGGTTAAAAATATTTCATTAAGTAAATTCAATGCTACAAGTAAGAAAATCCATCCAAATCAGTGTCAATCTGGTCACGCTTCCCAAACTTCTTTTTGGTTGAACCAAATGAAAAAATTCTGATATTTGAACATTTTTTCCCCAAAACTTACATTTCACACAGTTCAACCTGAAAGAAACAGCTTTGTTAATGAGTTAACTTCAAGAATTGCACTGTTAGTCATCACACGCATAAAAAGAACTGTATTCTAACAGAGACCCTGCTTGCCATCACTTCCTCCTTGAGGATGAACTGCTCTAACTGTTGAAAGAACAATGTGGTACTTGCCAAGGTGGGAAGAGAGGTGGAATGGTAAAACCAACCGAGAAAAAAAAATCACTTCTCTTCTATTTGTAGGGATACTACAGTAAAGCTTCGGAATACTTTCAGCAAGCCTTTGACACAACAGCAGAGCTAACAAACATGCCTCTCCTGGAAGAAGCAAAAGTGCACTATGGAATAGCAAAAGCTCATCAGATGATGCTGACAGTGAACCATTATATAGAATCTGCAGATCTCACCAGCCTTGACTACCTGCTGTCATGGAAGGAGAGCAGAAGTGGCATCGTGCCTGATCCCATTATTGGTAAGGCATTAATTGTTTTTTTTTTTTTTTAAAAAAACTTTAGTTTTTGTATCATTCTTAATGGCCAAGTCCTTTTCATTGTAAAAGTTTATTCAATCATTGGTGATTTTAATTGTATGGGTAATTTTAATTTTATTTACTCATTGCTACATGAAGAGTGGATGTACTTTTGTGCTATATCGTACCTTCAGTTTTTAAGGAAAGCATAAAATTGTGGTAATGACGCCTTCAACTTCATAAATTGCCATTCTCACGCTGTTTTTTTATTTCAGTTATCTTCAACATTCAACAGTAAGTACTGATCAGCAGTAAGGAATGTAAAATAACTTTGTTTTTAAAAAATGTTCAGTGTTGTGCCTTACTGACAAGAGCGAGTGTTCAGAGACACAAATTGGTATTATACTCTTACTTTTCTGATGGCAGTAAATTTTCCTATTTTTTCTCAATTCCAATTTGAATATTAATTTAGATAGTAATTTCATTCAATGCCACTGTTTTCCTATATACATTTTCTCATAATTAGTCAAAATACTCAATTAAAAACAAATAACTAGGTAGGTGAGGGTCAGCTTTGTGTTTCAACTTGTTAAGAATTTTAGATTAGGATTTTTTTTTTTTTTTTACTTTTAAAGTGTACTGCCTATGACAGACCTTGGGTTACAAAATTATTTGCAAATCAAACTTTTAAAAGTAAAATGTTTTGGAATAACTCAAATGGAATCATTAGGCAAAATTTTGTAATGTGAATAAGCAACTCCTAATTGAAACTTTCTTTTGCTTTAGATAAAACAATAATCTCTTTTTTAATTTATTTCCTCCATAGAGTAAATAGTAAATAATAGTAAATTGAACATGAAGGAAGTTTGCTGATTCCTTTACATTAGCAGAATGCCACTTACCACCGTCTGTCCTCTAGTTATGAAATAAGAAAGGCCTCATTCCACATTTACAATAAGAAAAACAAGATGAAGTCCTTAGAAACACATGGCTTATCGAATTTCAATGTGCTCAAGTGCCCCCAAAATATCTATGGTTAACTATTAACTAATCATTTTTGGATAATATTTTGCTTGCTTCATAATGTTGCCTTGTCATATATTTGGGAGTTTGTTCTGTAGTTTTGAGTTACCTTTTCTTTAGTTTCTCACTCTTCCTGCCCAGGAGATAAAGTAGAGGAGATATGACCCATATTAGAATACTTGCTTTGATAAAAGTTTTGGTAGAGAGTAAGTTGAGTTACTCATATTTTCAGATTTATCATGGATAAACTTTAGCCATCACATGATAATTAATGAAAAAATATACAAAACTAGCTTCTGATCAGAGCCATGTATCTATTTGCTACAGTCTTGTTTTTAAAAATCTTTTTTACTTTACTCTATAAAACTATTTCTCTATTCTTTTTACATTTTATCTCCATATTTTTGTAAGGATGTGTTGTGTTCTAAAGGACAGGAATAGAACAAAAAATAGATTTCAAAATACTATTCTGAGAGTAAAAACTCAGTTATTCACATGGTAGAGAAGATTGAATTTTCCAGAATACTATGAAAGTACATCCTTTTGCTCATTCATTTGATTGAGATTAGAAATCTATACATGGATGAACTACCTCATTATAAAAGTAAGAAATAATAATCTTTCAGATTCAAATGTAACGTTCTCATACTGTTGGTATGTTTAACATTTTTAGTGGTAGTTCTATATGGAAATAAAACCCATAGGACATTATCAAACACACTTGCTTATTTACAGAAACATATTTTTAGCTCAAAATACACTAAAGTCTACTCTAAAATGTTTCCAAAATATTTCTTACACCACAACTCCTATTATCTCTGCTTAAAAACCCTCATTGGCTCCCTACCGCCACCAAATTAAGTACAAGCTTCTCAACCTTTTTTGACCATCTCCTCTCCCTGCCACCCACCTCCTCACCCCACATCTTATTTCTGGCTCCAGCACCACTCATTGATCTCACTGATCCTGCAAGGTCCCCAAATGCTGAGCTCTTTCCTAATTCCCCTCTCGCTTGGCTGCTATCACTTCTCTCTGTCCCACATTGAATGTCATTCATTTCTCTCCAAACACTTTCATTTGTCCTATTTTGCATCATCTCATGATCATTTCTTTTATTGCCTTATCTTCCTATGGAGAGTGTGAGTCTCTTGAAAACAGGTTCTGATTCTTGGTATTCCTTATAAAAGAAGGCACAATGTCTAACACCCACTTGCTAACGAGTAAATATTTGTCAAATCCGAATTCAAAATGAGTATATATGCACTAGACATAAACCAGTTTGTACTAGCCACTTCTTAAAACAAGATTCATAGTTCTCCACCTCCTTGGAAAATATGAGGGAAAAAAACTCTGTGATCTGATACTGCATTTTGATTACCATGCAATTACCACATGAATGCAGGACCACACCAAGTATAATGTTGACAAAATAAAGAAATACAGAAATATCATTTGGAGGTCTGAGCAGCTTTCAGGTTTTCAAATTTTGCCTTTCTTGCCAGAAAAGGCATCTTTAATCTTGCTATAAAGGGGTCCCCCGTATTTAGAAAAAAGCAGATCAAAGATTTGAAAGATACATCATAAAAGCTATGCAGTTATCTTCACCTCTGAGACTTACATCCTCCAAACAAATCATTAGCTCGCAGAGCAGGCAATATTCTTTCAAGCAGGGGAACACGGCCCCCAAAGGGAATAGAGCAGTGAGAGCGTGCGGGTCTCCAGATAAAATGGAGCAGCCATTTAGCCACCAGCCATCATCTCTCCTCTTTGTGCCCTTCGGAGAGAGCAGAGCAAATATAGGAACCTTCACACCGTTCTAATACCCTTAGATATGGCTGGGATGATTTCATACTTCTCCTTTCCTTCCCAATAGCAAAATAAGAATAGATACTCCTCCCAAATTTAAGAATTTAGAAGGAATTCAAATCTATTGCAGTTTAATACAATTATTGAAGCCTGAAGCAACAGAACTTAGTTAGCTCTGGAAGGCTTAAGGGCCTACGAATTTCTGCTGATTTCTCTAGAATATAGTTTATTCCCTTTACTAGAACTGGTATCTCTACAATCATGAAGTTTTTCTTTTTCTTTTTTTTTTTTTTACTGAAAAGCTAATTCACCTTGCCTCACGGAGATCAGAGGCCCAGAGCTGGGACAGGAAATAGTACTGTTAACCTAGAAATGTAATTACAGCCCCTTAAATGCCAAGATTGTTAACCACTTCACTGATAACACCAGTGACACCGTGTTAATGCACATTCTTATTGTAGCCAAATATAAATTATATGGGACAGGATGCAAATCTGAGTATAGAAATAGACAAATATACTGCCTACTCAGTAAAGATAGTTACAGTTTTTTATAAAATGTCATGCAAAGGTTTCCTTGAGTGCCAAAAATATCACCGTATCTTAATGAGTCATTGAATATTCTTAGAGGAGAACGATCAGGATCAGGAACTTGCCTCTCGGTCTTTGGTGTGTGTTGGCCTCGTGTCAGGGCCGTTGGTGCCATGCCGAGCTTTGCTTCCCACTCTATTCTTTGCTTGTATTTTTCATTCATGAACTCAGTCCTTTTGAGGAAGGTGCAAAAGCAACATTCAAGAGCAAGTCTTCTGTTCCATTATACTTTGGTCAGCTACTTCTGTTTGTTAAATAACCCTAAGAACAAGGAGAAAGTTATATAATTAGTCCAAAGTCAGCAAGCAGGTTTTGTATTATCCCATCATCACAGAGCAAAACTATCTAATAATGTGTTCAAAAAGGTGACACATAAAAAGAAGATTCTGGTGGAAAATGTGAGTTTTTAATCAAAGCTCACCAAAACAGGTTGGTGTAATTGAGAGGCTATTAAGTGTCCTATCACTTGGATTTCAATATTATATTGAACACTAATTAATTTTGTGACTCTTGGCAAAAGATTTTACTTTATAGTCTCTTTATAGATTATAAAGAGTAAAGCCTGTTTTCTGAGATTTCAGATAGCTCATTGATAAGATTCCTGTGGAACTAATCACAATTCCTCAGTAAGAGCATCTTCTAAATGAATGTGGTATTTTGTAGTCCTTAGAGTACCACCTAGAAAAAGTCATGAGCAATTTATTTGTTGTTTTCCCCCATAAACACCAGTTTCTGTGGGTTTTCACAGAAGTTAATTTGTTGTTATTATTACTATTATGTTATGTTTAACAGCCATATAAATGCCAGTGTAAATACTTGCTAGAGTTTGTATTAAAGAAGTTTTTAGCTATCTGATGTCATATGCAATTTTAGTTTTCCCTGGTTGGCACTGGTGAAGTGGCTAAACCTAACGAACTATTTGATCTGCAGATTTTCAATTACTCCTCCTGTTCAACCAATCCTATGTCGTATTTCCCTCAGCAGCTCTTCAAACCCTTTCCTTTCCCCACTGTTTCTGGGGCCTCCAGTTCCAGAACATGCCTTGTTCACTACTCATCATCATTATTCCTTCTTCATGCACTTTAGTCTGTGGCTGTCCCTGCCCTTCCTAACTCTGGTACCACTCCTACAGCCTCTGTCCTCTGACAATGAGTTAGAATCCTCTTGAAATGTTCTCATGATAGAGTTGTGTGGAACCAAATAAATCATTTGGTTCACACAGACAGTCATGGACTCATTTGACAGACAAAATGGATCTATCATCTAGTTCTCTAGAATTCTAGTCCTAGGTTCTTTCCATGTGTTGTACATTCTTATCTATTAATTTCTTGTTAGTAAAAGCATGTCTAACATTTAAAATGATTTTATTTTAAAGTAAAGTCTAGATAAAAATAGTCACAGTGGAGGGAAAAAAACAAAAACAAAAACAAGAGGGGCTTGACTTCTGGCCACAATAGAGTGAAAGGGAAAAGATGTATCTTACTGTCTTAAACAACTAAAAAACAAATAAAACATGTAAGACAAATGTTTTCAGAAATTGGACAATAGGTGGCACAGAACAGTGATCACTGAAAAAAGGGAAACCAATGGGCTGAACTGTGTGACTCCCCTAGAGTAGAGCTGGGAAAAGTGGCCAGGCTATTGCACAGGAAGGCACACCGAGGCGGTGCCCCACATACTCCCTGAGTTGAGGGGAAATGGAATTTGGAGTTCAGGGAGGCCAGAGTTCACAGCAAAGAACTCTCAAAAGTAAAGAGCCAGAGCAGGGCGGGGTGAGGAGGGTGTTGTCCAGAGATCTGTAGTATCTTCGTCTGTGTACTGATTAGTTTGTGCAGGTAGAGAAACCACTGAAAGCTAGGGAACGAACCACTCAGACAGATCGGGCAGGAAATCACCTCCACTCAAACAGAGCTGGGGACAGTTCGTGCCCCGGCCAGCAAGAATAGATGAACCTCACAGAACAGCACATCAAGTGGGGAATTCATAAGGGCATTGTCTCAATACAAAGAAAAGTTTGTTCTAAATGAAAAGTTTCTTTGGCCCCACCTAACAAAGCTTAGGAACAAGTATCAAATCAAATCACCATTATGCATACTTTAAATATGTTGTGATTTTGTCAATTATATCTCAATAAGTCTCCATGAAAGGATAATAACTGTTTCCAAATAACTTAACTGAATCCTAGAACAAAACTCAAGAATATTTATAGGGATAAACAATATCTAGCAGCCAACAAGGTAAAATTCACACCGTCTGACATCCAATCAAAATTATATAGACATGCCAAGAAGCTGGAAGATAAGACTCTTAATAAGGAGAAAATAAATAAGTAAATAAATAAATACTGACAAATGACACACACGATAGAATTAGCAGGCCAGGACATAAAAAGATTATTAAAACTATATCCCATGTGTTGAAGAATGTAGTGGAAAGATTAGACTTGTAGAGTAGAGCCATGGAAGATATAAGAAAAAGATCCAAATTTAATTTCTAGAAGTAAGAAATGAAACATCCAAAATCAAAAATAACCTGGATGGGATAAGCAGCAGATTAGATAATGCAGAGGACAAGAGTGGTGCACTTGAAGACACAGCAACAGAAACTTCCTGAAATGAAATACAGAGGAAAAACATACTGGAAAAAAATGAAAGAGAATTGTGGATCCACTTCAAGAAGCCTAATATGTGAGCAATTGGAAACCCTAAGGAAGAAAAAGAGGAGGGAATGGAAAAAAATATTTTTTAAAACAATGAATGGCTGATGTTTTTCTGAGCTTGATAAAAACTATTAACCCACAGACCCAAGAAGCTCAATAAACCCCGCGCAAAGGATACATAAAGAAAATCAAAACAAGGCACATTATAATTGCAGGGCTTTAAACTGGAGAAACAAGCTTAAAGCAGCTAGGGAGGGCACGGGGTGGAGGAGGGCAAACGTGCACAGAGGAGCAAAGGGATAGAGCAGAAATAGCACTGTAAACAGTGTAAGACAAAAGGGGAAAAAGCAACTATTTAAAGTACTAAAGGGAAAAAAAGAACCATCAAACTTAGAGCTCTATACCCAGTGAAATGTCTTTCAAAAACATGGGTAAAAGAGAGATGTTTCCAGGCATACAAAAGCTGAAAGATTTCATCCCTGGCACACATACAAAAAATGTTAAAGAAACTTCTCCCTGCTGAAGTAAAATGGCCTCGGGATACTTGCCAGGTGACAGCTTCGGGGAGGATATGTGACGCAATTCTAATTAAAGATACAAGAGAAGAAAATCTTCTGAGGAATTCCTGGGAAGGTTTCATTCGTGCCCATAAAGGGGCACAAAGTGAGGAGATTCCCTTCTCCCTGACTTTAAATGTCACATGAATATGTGACATCTAGAGCTGCTATGGCGACCTTGCCACTAGGCTACCACAATGATGGTGGCAGCGGAACACGTAGGCGTCTAGGTCCTCAGTGATACACTTCCATGCTAAATTAACTAATCCTGTAATTGCCACCGCCATTGTTTTACATGGGATAAATTTTCCGATTTCTTAAGTCACTTTTAGCAGGTGGTTTTTTTTATTGTTGTTTTTTTCTTTAGTAAAACCCAGATGTAAGCACTAACAGCTAAGAACACAGTAGCAATGAAATGCCAGGTGGTGCTGGCATATTACCTAGCACTGACTAGCAAACGGCTAACAACTAGCAATTGACTAATGACGGCGTTGTTGCTGTAGCCTGGGCAGCTGGCACCATGCCTGGCATGCAGCAGTGCCCAAGGGACGCTTGAACTGCGGGCACTTGTGTTGAATAATTTTTTATTAATTTTGTTTTCAAGCATTAGGCAGTATCTCAGACTTTGACATTCTCCCTGAATTGTAAAGCCGCCTCCTGTTCTAAATTTTCTTACCCCTTCTCCCATCCTAACTCCTTTCCTATGTAGGACGCCGACCCCTCAGAGGGTTGGAGCTCTGAGCATCGTTAGGAAGCAGTTAGCCTGACTGATTCACACCGTACTGTGAGTGACAAAAAGTACTTTAACCTAACTTGGGATTTTTTTTTTAATGTTTGAAGATTACCTGTTGCCAAAACTTAGGACAGTTTTAATATAATGTGTAATTGAAATCTTTCAGGCAGTGTGGGGCAAGATAATTATGAATATTGAGGCCAACACATGGATTTTGTGAAGCCTCAGAATCTACTCTAAAATTCAACTTCTCAGAGCTATTCCTAAATGTCAAAGTTTTCCTTTCTTGAATATAAATCTATGCCTTCTTTGGGGGTGAGGGGAAGCTTATTAGAAATTTGAGATGAGAGATCACTCTCCCATTAAAAAAAAGTGATGGCAGCTAAGGACCCTCCCCCTCTCATCAGAAAATCGTGCAATTATTGCATGTAATTTTTAGAGAGCTCAGTAACCATTGGTAAAGGGGGTAGAATTTACAAGGGCCTACAGTATCTGGTTCCTCACTCTCCTGGGCAACACAGAGGCTGGCTCTCCTCAGTCCCTGGCAACCGGGCTGGGTCCTGTGACCAGTGCTGGCCCAGGAGCCAGGATTCCCTGTGGGTTGTGCAAGGAGAATGCTCCTGAGATCCTGCAGCTGATTCTTGCCCAGATGCAGCAATCGTGGAGGGAGCCTCGTTAAGAACTATGGAGCCACGAGATGGAAGCAGCCCGCTCGCTAAATGTGCACGTGTAGAACGCTTGTCCTAGAAAGCCACTCCCATATGCAGCAGGGTTTCCGTGAACCCAGAATCACCCTGTATTGTGACGGACACTGAGATTCTCGGAGTTGTGTGTTACCACAGCTTAATTCAGGCTGCCTGGACTCCATCAGGACTCCACAAGGCTCCCAAAGCAGCAGCAGCAGGAGCTCCAGGGGGAGCCCGGGGACAGGCATTTCTCTGTGGGACAATTTATAAATTGTGTGTTTGCATGTTGTGAGTCTGCCTGTCATGTCTTAGAGGCAGGGAGCCTTTATTTTTCACTTCCTTTTTTAGCCACATGCACCAAAAAAAAACAAGTTTGATAAGACAAATTGAAGATGAAACATTAAAATATATTATTTATATGTGCTCTACTGTTAAACAGCATAAGAAAGATATGCATCTTTTTTGCTGATGTAATTTAAATTGATAGGTTATCAGAGTGGACTTCTAATAAATTTCAAGAAATAACTTAGAGAATTCAGTGTGTTCTGCAACCGATGAAAAATAATTCCAGAGATGAAACATGCTGAAAAAGACAAATCAGTAGTCAATTGCAGCCAAATTTTTAAATAAAAAGGGCAGCAGAATTTGAGCCTGAATTTCAAATTTCCTCATGCAAATAGAGTTCACCCATCTTTGTATATTTTCCACAACACAAGTGACAAGTTTGCTTTCTTAGGAATCAAGTATTTCTTCAGAAAATGAAGGCTCACTTCATTGAGAAATAATAATGTAGCTCTAGATCCCTTGGGTTGAAAGATCTTTTTTTTTTCTTCTTCTTTTTCTTTTTTTCCCCCTCTGAGAGCCTCCTTTTCTATCTGCTGCCTTAGTTCAATAAAAGAGAATTCTTGATTGCTCAAACAAAAACTATACTTCTTTTAGATTCTGCTCACAGTTCTTGGTAGCTGATGGTGTTACCAGTTTTAACTTTCCCATGTACACTGAACTCACCACTTCCATGAAAAATGTAGCTGAGTTTTGCTAATCTGGTTTAATTTCCGTTTTCTCTGAAATTGCTCATCGGAAAAGCTCATGGAAAGTTTGATGGTTGGTTTAGCGTAGCACACCCTGAGTAAAGGCCGGAGCTGTCCCAGGAGAAGGCCAGAGTTTGTAGCTCTGACAAATCCTGTCGTCATCTGTTCCTAGTTATTTCCATCCCCAGTAAGGGGTCTTATGTCATTTTACTGCTTCTGACTACGTCATTTTACTCGTGGTCAACGATTCTCAATACTGTGCCAATTTAACTATAACATTTTCTACCATTTGTTTCCCCCCACCCCCGGTTTGGGAGCAAAAAGACCCTCTCCTATGTGTATTTAATCCTTTTTTGATAAGACTCCATTAAGACAATTGTAGTGATTCTTGATTCATATCACTTCTTCTGCAATAGAAGTGGCATTAATACTGTATGTAAAACGTGAACATAAAGAAACAAATTTTCTTGGCTTCTAATTCTTTCCAAATTTTCCCTGGTCCAGGGTATTGTGTGGTAATTTTTCTTTCTAATTACCTCACACTTGATATTTTCATCATTATGAATTTTTATCTTTTTTAACCACAACATCAATCAAAAATTATATCCATGGTCCCAGAATTCACTTTCCTTTATATCCTTTTACTCTGTCCTCCCTATGTCTTTGGCTCCAACAAGAGTGAATGTTTTCATGGTCTAGGCTCTTTAGCACAATTAATAGAAAAATAAATACTTTTTATGATGAATATCCTTTTAGAAATTATTTATAATGCTTTATTATGATGACTTACTTGGCTGCAGTCACTGGATATATATTTCACCTCTTATGGATGATGTCTGCCTCCTGGGGCTTGGTACAGTGTGTTCAGAATGGGAAATATTGAGCAGGAGTGTCATCATAAGAAATGCTAAAATATTCATAATTTTAATGCCAGTCCATCCTGACCAGTGTCTTGACCTTCCTGAAGTGAATTCTTGAAACACTACAAATGTACCTGAACCCATGTACTTTCTGAATCCTCTGAACTACTCTTGCAATGAAATGACTATTAAAAACACTGACCAATATTCATCAACCCCAAATCCTTTATCACTCCAATGTACTCAGAGATTGTTTGGTTTTGTCATTTGTTTGTTTTTAAATTTTATTTCATTCTAACCTTCAATCAAAGAATCTGAACAAATAGATGTTTTTTCCTCATGCCCTTAAGGTTGTTTGGACTTTGTCAAACCAACAAGAAAAACAAAAATTAGCTCATTTAAGTGCTATGCTGCTAAGGATTGCATTTATTGACATCTAACATGTACCCAAAATGAGAAAAAAAAACTGGTTAATTTTAGCCTTTAGTGAGATAAGTCTGATTTTTCTGAACTAAGACTATACATTTTATTGTATCAACTAATAAAATGTATTTTGCAAAATACAGATAATGAAGTGTATTTTGTACTCTTGTCAAAGGAATTTTAGTTCAACACTTCAAAGGTCTTCTAGTTTTGCAATTTAGATAAGCTCCTGAAGACAGATACATAGTTTTCCTTGATTCTCCATGTGTTTTTAACTTCAATATTAAAATAACAGTGGACAAATATGAAATGAAGCTTCAAAATCAATAGTGAAGAAGAGGATTGATGAGAAATACTGAGAGATTTTGAGTCCAAATGACCATCTTAATATTTTGAGGTTAATGTATTTGCTGTTCAGATTTATTTGGTCCAAGTTTTTACCAGCAACCACTAATAGAATTATGAAAAGAAGGAAATCAACTATACAGGAGGAAGCTATTATGTCCAACCTTTAGGTATTAATTAAAATTGAAAAAAATTAATAAACACAAAAGCTCATTGTATTGAATATAACATATGCTAATGAAACATTTTTCATAAAAATCTTAGTGGGAACAGGTGAACAGACTTGGTGTTATGATTTTATCTTAGGAATTCTTCCTAAAACTATGGATATCCAAATAGCTATATTAACTCTCTCTCATCTGAATGGATTCACTTCTTCAATCCCCTTCATACAGGGCTTTACATTGTAATCTTACCTGAAGATTTATATGATGAGACATGAATGTAGTATATTCCTTAGTAACTTGATTGGCAGGAAATAGAAAGCAAATACACGCACACCTTTTTAATAATTTATCATTACTTACATGAATCTACTAAGTTTAGGCACACAATTATATGACTAATTATGTTGAAAATCCAAGTGGATGCTTAAATAGATGACCATGCCCCCAGGCCTCTCCAGTTGTTTCTGCTGTCTCATTTAACCATGCAAATGTTATTAAGCATTCCTGGCTAAAAATGTTCAAGCATGTGCAAGTGTAATTGCATAGATAATTATGCATAATACTGTCACTTTCTATTTCTACAACATAGGAATTTTCCTTTAAAAAATATCAACTTGCTACTGGGTAGCTGTCTCAGTACATGCCAAGAAAAATACAATTTGTAAGAGATAAGTAGACCAAAACCAACCTATTGCTCTTTCTTCAGGATCTCTTCCTGACTCCTTTAAGCACATCATTTTGAAGTAAAACAGAAAAATATCAAGCCATATACTAAAAATAAAGTAAATGTTAAGTAACTATAAATGCAAGACTCTATTCACAAAGTGTACTTCAATAACTGTTGTTAGATTCATGAAAATATTTATACAAATCTATTAATGAGATACAAAAGAATACATAGAACTACTCTGTCTATGAATAAAAATGTATATGACAAGTCTTTCAGGTTTGTAGATACTAAAGCCATGTTTACATAACAGCAAAAAATGTCCAAGAAAACAATTAGAAGGCACATATATGAGTGTTTTTGGCAGGTTCATTTCTTGTCATGAGAGCTATGAGGAAGCTTCACAGAACAGGATCCTGCCTGGTGCCATGCCTTCCAGGTTGGATTCTACACAGCTCTGCCTAACAAGTCCCAGCTCTGGATAAAAAGTTTGGTGTGTGTGCAGCTGTTGGTGGAGCCTGCTCACATGACTCTGCCCAGCTGGAAGGGATGCTGGGAAAATATGTGGCTTTTCAGTGCCTTACATGAATTACAATTTCTGAAGCATGGAAATGGATGTTTAGATGCTAGCAAGCAACCTCTATAGGTGGTGCTAAGCACTGTGAAGAAAAAGCAGGGGAAAGAGGACAGAAAGTGATTGCATTTGAGGAGGGCTTTTTTAATCAGAAGGTTCAGAGAAGCCACAAAAAAAGAGGCATGGTTTGCACAGAAACCTGATTGAAATGGGGAGAAGATATCCAGCTAGACTTGTTCACGTATCAAGAAGACCAGTAGGGTGGGAGCAAATTGCGTGAGGAGAGAGGGAAGAAATGAGCTTTCAGCAGAAGGCAGTTCATCTAGGACCTTCAGGCCTTAGTGATGACTTTGGATTATATTCCAACTGTGTTGGGAAATCATCATTGAGGTCTGAGTATGGGACTCTGACTTTTTAGAAAGATCACTTTGGCTGCTGGATAAAGAACAGGTAGTTAAAGCAGAGGACTCTTTAACTAAATCTTGCAATAAGAAATCTATCTCACCTTGTGGCATATAACACGTAGTTGAATCAAAAGCTTACCACGTGTGAAGCACTATGGTATTTTTCCACTGTAGCCTAGTCTATTTCATTTTTTAATGATTTTAAAGAAATTATAAGTAGAAGAGTCTTACAAGGAAAAAATGAAATTAGAATTGTTCATGGGTGGCTCAAAATATACTGTTTCATTTTCTATCATGATATAAGTATTTTAAGATGCTCTGTGGGAAACTAAACTTCTGAATAAGCTTTAGACAGTTTCTCAAGGGTGCAACTCAAGGACCACCTGCATTAAAATTATCTGATTGGTGGTGGTCAGAGGGGTTGTTATAAATGCATTACCGCAGATTTATTGAATCAGAATCTCCAGTGAATAGGGCTTGAGAATCTGCTTTTAACAAGCTCACTAGGTTATATGGAAGGTTACATTTTCATTACATGTATCATATATATGTATATTACTTATATTATGTGTTTATACATTTTGCTATATGTAATGTATATTTATGTATCAATATATAATATATATTTCACTCATGTATATAAATCCATTTAGTGGATCTTTAGATAACGTTTCTTAATAATTTTATAAGATCCAATTGAAATATGGAAAGCACTCTAAATCGATACATCTATTCTTTCACCTTCTTTAGATATCTATTTTTAAATCAAGTGAAAGTTCTTGAACTCTTCCTCCCTAATCCCAGGTCTTATTTGTGACTTCACATCATTTATCAGAAATAACGAATAATATTTTTCTCTGCTCTTTTACCTTTCCTTTCTCCCTTTAAATGTTTAAAAAATTTCACTTCCCGGAGAAGCCGACTTCCCATGTTGAAATACCATAAATACCACCTAGTCACAACTCCATGATTCTAAGTGGTATTTGACAGCATTATTTTTCAATAGGTTTGCATATCATTGATTTTCACTAAAGATTTTCCTCAGAATTTTCTCATTTTGTAATTCTGTTTTGATGCATTCTGGATACAACAAGTTAGATGGTTTCTCTCTTAAAAAACAAAAAGGTTTTCAAAGTATCATTAAAGTGTGTGGGGGGGGGGCAATTTTCTGTACTCAGTTCTAAAATGGAACAGGAACCCCCTAAGCTATGTTATTGATCACATGCATGCAAAATCAGTCTTCAATCTGGCACAAATAATATGTGTAAAGAATGGGATTTAAGACTTGATATTATGAAGTCACTCTGTAAAATGCTTTTTTTCCAATTTCACATTCATGTTTGTTGTGATAACCCACATCAATGGCTTCACCGTAGTGAAGCCTCATCCCATTTTCCTCATCCTGTAGCCAAAGCAAAATATCCTGACTTACTATGTCTGCATGTCAAAGGAATCACCTCCCATCGCCTGGGCTTCAACAAAAAGGGACAGAATTCTTCCGTGTTCCTGGGGAAACATGGGGTTAAAGTGGACGGAATTTCAGGAAGTGTTCAGTTGACTTGCTATGTGGTGAGAGACTGCAGTCCTAGCTAATGACTTGGAGGCTCGGAATCCTCAGGTCTCTCAGGTGGTTTCAGTCGATCAGTTTCAGCAGCATGATGAAAAGGTTGAGATAAAATAAACTGACAGTTGCTACTCATCGTAGGCAGCAGGCTGTACCCAGGCAGCTGAGACCCTGGGAGCCCTCGTTCTCAAACAAAGGCTTTCACTGCAGTGAGCAATGAACTCCAAATAAAAAAAAAAAATGGGGGCAGATTGGCAGCTGGTGACCGGCAGGAGGAGGGAAAGAAGGGAAACTGGGAAACACAGCAATTGTTGGCTAATTAGAAGCCATTCCCACCTACTTAATACCAACCCATTAAACAGAAAACACTTTTCATCTTTCTCTCCTGCTACACATGACATTATACTCCAATCAATACCCTCCCACCAGCTGCCTCCGTGCCCACAAATAAATATACTTCAAGTTTAAGAATGCAGTAATTGATTTGGGATGGTGAAACTGCAGCTTTCATGGGGTATTTTCTGAAGATACTAATGCAGGGTTTGTGATGCTTAGATAAAGTAATCATATCCGTAAACTGACAGCTGTCGAAAATGGGAAAACGTAAGGGAAACCTAAACATGATAGACTCATTGAGCCTTCAAATGTTTGGCTCAATAAATTCACTGTCAGTACCACCATTTTGACCCTCTACACACACACATTATGTAAGATGACATACGGAAAATAGAATAGTTGTACATAAAATTATCTTGCATTGTGTTTGAATATAATTTTAATAGAATTCTTCCATTCGTCCCACATTCAAGCTTACGGAAATATGTCTCAACAACTCAAACTACTGAAACTGTATCCTAATACAGTAAGAAAATAGTTGTGTGCCATTACCTTTATTTTGTTTTGAACAAGTCTTCCTCCCGAGGTGAGTTTTGTGGCTTTAAGAAAAAGTTTATATCTTAAATAATATTTACAGGAAAACAAATGAGCTAAAATGTTATTTTTTTTTCCTGTCTCAGTTCTGTGACTTTTATAAAGCTTTTTTTTTTCCTGAACCTAAATATCAGCCTCCAGATTTTCTAACTGATATTCTTTCAATCCCTGCACACTAGTGCTGGGACATCGGTCACAATGCTGGCCAAACACACAGCTGCCTGAGTGGTCAGTAACAGGGCAGAAACATTGTTCCCTCTGCTATGTCAAAATAGAAGGAAAGACCTGGGAACAAACAGGATCTCAGGGTGCCCGCCTTCAGAGAACACATCTTACACACTTTCCCTCGCACAGTACTGCTTACAACAATTTTACTATTTTAATTTTTTTTTTTTTTTACTTTTGGAGTACATTTACGTTATGAAAGTTTACCCTCTGCCATCGAAAAACATATTGGAAAAGTAAGGGGAAACTATATTTGAAAACTAATTCAAGCTGCTGAGTTAATTGTCCAAACTACTTGACAAGTCTTTAGAAAGCTTAGAGACAAAATGAATCTTAGGTTGCTAGATGAACGTGCCATTTGAGAGTAGGGCTCTAGGTTCCTTGCTCTCTAAAATTTTCATTCATCCATGGATGCCATCTTTCCCTTTTTATCTTGAAGAAATAATTAAGATATTTCTAAACGTGTCATGCTATATCCTAAAAGAAATGGTATTACTTAGTACAAATATAGAAGACAAATATCAGAGACATTATTATACTATTAAAAATAAGAGGTTGCCTCTTCCCACTTTAGAAATGAAGCAGTCCGGGAACTACCTTCATCTGAGATTAAGCTCTTTTCTCAGTTGAGTAACGCCAAAAATATCATGAACAGTTGAAAGCATTAATTCTTCTACTAATGCACTTTTTAAATGACTGTCTTTGTCAAGAGCCACTGTTAATGAGGTCATGTTAAAGCATAGTGAATTATTTTACAGTAAAATATTCTCCTATGGTACCTCAAAAAGTGTTCCTGTGTGTTTAGAGTCTTTCTTCATCCGCATACCTGATGTTTCCCTTTGCCTATTCCAGTAGCCCAAAAGAGAAGAATTTTCATTGGCTAAGAGAGAGGCTAAGTCTTCATTCACTACAGAATGTAGAACAAGGTGAATGGGGACAGAGACAAAGATGCTGAGCCACAGAGGGGAGAGAAGATTTATGTGAAGTTCTGAGGAGCTGTGGAGAGTGTAAAGGAATTGTACAATGAAGGGAATGGAGGATTATGGTAGAGGTTGGATTCTGAATGGATCCCCTTTGATGATATCTGAAAAATGCAAGAATTTGAACTATGCTTTAACTGCCTTTGTTGTTGGACTGCGTTTCCTCTCCTGGGATAGAACTCAGAACCTGAACCTCAGGGTTTTCTGGGTATATAAGGTCTTTTTAGGCTATCTGTTTGAATCCAAAACTTTTTTCTTTTTATTACTAATGCTAACTTGGGTACCTATGGTGATTAAATCTTAGGTCAATTTAAATTTAAAAAGGTTACTTGCCTTCAGGCTTCTATATTCTATTCTAAATAGTCATTCATAACAAAGTAATAACTACAGAATAGATTGGTTGGATTTGTTATTTTCTATTCTCACGGACATTTCCCTGTAGGAATTACAGGTTAGTTTAAGAAACAACAAAACACTGTAATTGACAGCATTTTGCATCTGGAATAGATGACATTGACCTAAGAAAAATGTTTTCATCATCAGTCATCATTTCTTACTAAACAAAAACAATGAGCTAGTTGTTGCATTGAATGTTGTATTTTCAAATTTATTTCTCTATAGGTTTCTCCAACCGAGTAATGTCAGAAAACCAGTCAGTTGTGTGCAAGAGGCAACCAACTAATGTTTCTCTCTCACATCGATGTTTCTCTTCTTCCCTCCCCCTCTCTCTAAAATCAATAAATATGTCCTCCCTCAGGTGAGGATTTAAAAAAAAACAACACATGATATCTACAATGACAGCTTTTTAGATGTAATACCCTCATTCATAAGTGAATCTTGTGGTCCAAATGTCAGTTACAAATTCTATATCTTTACTTTTACTTCAGCAAGTTGAATCCTGACATGCTCATTTGATGCACTCAGAAGACACGGAAACTTCTCCTATGTTGTAGTATGTGTCTTCACTCCTTTTACACGGCATCCTTATCTTGTCTCCTAACAGTTCCTTCCCTGCCACCTGTGTGCAGAAAGCAAACACTTTTAAAATAAATTTTTCAGTTCATTATTTTATAGATATTAAATATTATGTCTTGGCCATTCATATGGAAAATAATATTTAAAATTAATAGATTGTTGAAAGTGCATTAATTATGAAGTGAAGGGAAAAAAGTAAAATAAATAAGAGAAAATGACTTTACACAGTGCTGAGCAAATTTTACAGTCAAGCTATTTGTCATGTGCATTTCAAGGTTTTAATCATAAACTATAAAATTATACAAGTTTCCAGTCATCATTTGCTTAGAGATACTGATGCTGGGCCACATATTCACTGTGTTTGCAAAAATCTCAGCTTCGATAGTATGAAAAGAAAGGCGTCTTCTGCTCCGACCTTGATTCTTTTATTCCATTTTCCTGAGATTAATATGAATGTTAACTAAGAAGAAAAGTTAACTCACTTCAATATAATGTAATCTGTATCTTTTTATTGGATATATATTTTTTGGTTGGGAAAGATATGAAGCCCTCTAACACTGGGCTATCAATCTAACAATTTTTCTACTTAAATATGGCTGTATATTTTATTGCATTGCATTTTTTTGTTACAGACACTGTGTTATCAGGTGTATTTCTAAATACACACTGTTATTTCAAAAAGGGGGGGATGTATGTATTTTTATAACAAATTATGTCTGCTGCCATCTTTTCCTTTAACAATCATTGTCTCCTTGTGTACTTTATATTGCACATGCACATCTAACTAGTAAATTACTCAAAGTTTACCTAACTGTTGTAATCCTCAAGTCCAAGATTGTCAGGAGATTTTGGTGTTAGTGAGACTCGTGCAAGCCCGCAAGCTCCAAGCTCCTGGGTTAGAACCGAAGCAGGGATCTGTAGTGAGATACAAGAGGCGGACTCTGACACAGGTCCAGCCACTCACCATCTGATCTCATTAAATAATTCAGCAAATTATTTTCTAATTTGCTATGTATGCAGATCATTCAAACTTTACTGGAATGTTGAAAGAATTGAGTGTGGAAAAAACCTGGCACAGTGAGCTATCCATACAGGGCGGGTCAAAAGTAGGTTTATAGTTGTTTGCATGGAAAATAATACAATAATTAATGAATAATAACACAAGAATAAACTCTGTGTTTTGCTACTCACAACTATAAACCTACTTTGGTCCCAGCCTACATATTGAATATATGAAGTGTTAAGTGTGAAGTATTAAGTAAATATTAGCTCAGCACTTCAAGAGATGGCCTCCGGAAAGGGGAAGCCTAGGGAGCTCTGAGAAGCTTCAGAGGCAGGCGCGGAAACCAGCCCACAGAAGAGCACTTAGTCCCAGAGAGAGAAATCCCTACAGACATTCTCCTCTGTGAATGTGCCCCAGTGTCTTACCTCATTCACCCAAATGGGACAGATGATCCGTGGAAACTGCTGGTCTCAAGAAACTGTATAGTAGAACATGCTTCTTTTTATTTTCATACGTATTAAACAGTTTAAACAATAAGAACATATATTTACAGTGCAAACAAGGGCAATCATTATAACCTCTGTGCACACATATGCCAAATTTAGAATATTACTTGTCGTAACCCATTAATATGTCCAATCCTGTGTGTTACTGAGGTGACTAGGACATTGTGGTCTCTACCCATAGATGCTAACCAAAAAGGAATTTAAAAATAAGTATTCCAATGTGTTTAATTTGGAGAAAGCAGGTAGATGTGAGCAGATCTGGAAGCATATATTCTTAAAATTTTGTATCTCTGAAAGTGCCCTGGAACAACTATTTAAATTTATTTAAAATATTTTAAAAGTTCTACTACAAAGCATAGTGTCACATTTATTTTAAGTGCGAGTATTTTAGAAGAAAATAGGTAACTTTATGTTTTAAACATTATTTCCTTTTATCTCTTTTACTGAAAATTGATACACATTTAAACATTCTTTGCTTTCTTGTACAGATAAAATTTTGAGTTAGAATTGTGTTTACACTCCTTGACATATCAAAGAAAAGTAAAAATATATATAATACTTTAAAATAGTAAAATATCCAATTTTTGAGACTCTCTACATGTCTGGAATCCCAAATAGCTGTAAATGTCATTACTAAGATGGGATGGGGGTGAAATATAACATCTTATCAGCCAAAAATGATTATTTGAATGTACTGTTCAATTTAAGATTCACTTTCTCCCTTCTGCTATCTCGTTATAAGAGGCTCTAAAAGCAGTGGAAATAGCAGGTGGTTCCATTCTACATGAAAACCTATACATTCAATCTTATTTTGACTAGCTCTCAGGGTAGCCTTGCATCAACAGGAGATTCAGAACCAATGTAAAGGAAGTAAAATGAGCCCTTGGCAGTTTCAGCAACCGCTGAGAGCCAATGACTGTGGGTAAACGTCGCGATGCCCAGACTCATCCAGACAAAGCCAAATCTAATCTACTTCTAATCTATAATGGCTCTCTGTTAAAAATGAAACAGAGAATCATACCATCTATTTCTTTTATTTAAAATATTTAATTAAGTCTCTATTTTAAATTACTGATAGATCTCAAATATTGACAATGCTTACCAATGAATCTAGTTTAAGAATGTGTCACCTATTTTGCTCGAATTCAATGTACAATTTTATTTCAAAGCTTTTTCTCAGCCACAGTGAATCCCTTTAAAAGCATATTGGTCCTATTTGTTTATGGCATCAAGCTATACCTAAACACTGGGATGGTTAGAATTTATCTGGGAAATTTTAGAAATTGAAACAAATGAAATTATTTTTAAATGCTATAATTATAACTGGAAAATATTCCATTGAGGTTAGCAATAAATGTTTATTATAAAATCTTTTTCAAAAGTCATCACATAATAATTCTGGAGTGAGACATTTATTTTATTTTTATATTTACACATTATCTTTGCAGGGATTTTAAGCTCAAATATACTCCAGGCTGAAATTCCTCTTCTCTTTTTTCAAAGTCATTGCTACCCAACCTATAAACCTTAGAACAGCATTTCAATACTTATTTCTACAAAGTTGCTCTTTGTTGCTCATAATTTCTAGAAACTACCTTAAAATATGACCTGTTTCTTTCCTGATACAGAAATGTGTACTCACAGAAGTACAGACATGAGTTGTGATTGTGCCCAAATGTGGGTGTGGAAGTTGCTGTTTGATGTGTGTACATGTGCAGGTGATTCTGTACAACAGAGAACCCACAAGAACCTAAACATGCAGAATACAGAAAGCAAAGTGGAAAAGGATTTTCCAACTTAATTCCCACCAAAAGAAAATGGAATGAAAAGATAGAAAGGGAAAATTGCACACTGACATTCTATCCCTCTCTGAAATCTGGCTGGCTCAAATAGTGATAAGAGAAGCAGACAGACTTGAGATATATTTTTGTATAGAACCAAGACTTGTTGATGGATTACATTTGAGGATAACTAACAAAGAGAAATAAAGGATGATTTCTTAATTTTTAGCTTGAGCAACTGGGTAGAGATGACTTTGGGAAAAATCAAGGATTCTAATTTGGATGTTTTGTTTTAAACATTTAAGATGTTTATTAGGCCCTCAACTACAGATTTCAAGCTGGCTGTGGATATGTATGCCTGGAGCTCAGGGGGAGGACTGGGCTGCAGATACGAACTTTCAGGCTCATAGTTTATGGACAGTATTTGTAGCAGTGGTACTTCACGAACTAACCTGGACAGAGCATAAAAAGGGAAAAATGGCCGAGGTCTGAGAACGAGGCTACACTACAAGGAAAAGCTGGGCTCCAGGACAGAGGGCAGGAAAGAGCATGGACCGCTCCGTATCCATGAAACTTTATTTCCATTGAAATGTGGAGCACATATTTTTAACGACTTTAAAAATGAGTGGATAAGCTGGCAAAAAGTAAGGTAAATACCCAGGGGTGTACAACATAATGTGCTTGTTGTGTTCAAAGAAAGCAAAGAAGTCACTGTGGCTTAAAGAGGAGAGAGCAAGAAGGCAAGTGATAGGATGTAACGTCCCAAAGCGAATGGCTGGGTGAGGTAGGAATGATCCAATAGACAGGGAAGAATGGAGGTGAAGGAGCAGGGGGACTTGCTGGAGCGATGTTCTTGTTTAGGCAAGAGGGACTGGGTTCTACTACACAAACGGCAGGGTTGGCTTTTGATGGCAACATGGGCACATCTCCATGGAAACAGGTATGCATATACAAGATGACTTAGTGTGTAGATCTGTTGGAAGTTTATCCAAGGTATCTCTTCATTGCTCCAGGTTTCTTAGTGAAATAAGAAACAACATCCTTACCCAGAGGTCAGATTTAAGGAGGAAAGAGAAGGCATAAAACCACTGTCGAGGACACTAAGAAGGTAGGAGGGCTAGGTCAACACATGGTTATTCTAAGGCAGATCCAATGGGTCACTTGAGGTTGAAGGTGTATTTTGTTCATTTTATTTGTTATAATTGGGTATTTCTATGTTCTACCTCTGTGAAGTCTGGCTTATGAAAATGGTCCAACTTGCCTAAAGTCTGATACAAAAGGAGAATATTGACATGTTTTTATTTTAATCCTGTGCCCTTCCCATACCCAGTGGAAATTTAGGGGTTATTTTAGCAAAACTACCTCCTTTTATGCTCACCACATTTAAAGTTTTGCAGTTGAGAGAAATTTCCTGTTTTCAACTATATCTCTTAAAAACTGTACCTCTTTAAAAATGTAAAAAGTGGAAAACCTGCTTGAAATGGACACTATTTCATAATTAAATGAGCCATTTCCAAAAATACTAAGCTAACGAGATGCAAACTTTCAGCAAATTTGTATTCAAGGACATTTTAAATATTTTTGTACTATTGCTGTCACTTGAATTTACTGATTAGTTTCACAGACATGCTCATCAGTATTATTAGAAACATCTGAGTAACATAGCCTTTCACTAAAAATTGACCATAAAACTAAAAACTAAAGTCCACTCATTTCTTAATAATGATGGCTTAGCTCTCTGCTCCTGGGCTTATTCACATAATGTGCCTGTAAGCTCTATTCTGTATCCAAAATTATGATTAGTATATTTAATCAATGGTCTCTGTTCTTATTGGGGCTATCAACACATCAAAACGATATGTGCTAATTGCACATAAAAACAGCTAAGATTTCAGAACTCATATAAAATAATGACTAACATTTATTGAGCCCTCACATGTTAGGCCCTATGCCAAGCAATTTCCATGCAGTATCTTTTTTATTCCTGCAGAGATACTGTAAGTTAAGTACAGGTAAGGTCCTTGGCAGTAGGCCTTGGCTGCCCTGTTCACCACTGACTATCAGTGCCTGACATCAAGTGGTCTTTGACTGTATGTTTATAGAACAAATGAAGAAATATTCTTATTGCTACCATTTCACACTTTGGAAAACTGGGGCTTAGGAGGAGATGAAGAGTGAGTGACTGAGCAGGAGTCTGAACCCGGGTTCTCTTGACTTCAAAATCCATGCTTTGAAGCACTGTCTTTGCCCTATTTGGTCACTGGCCCCAGACTTTCTGAATTTAAAGGATATTATTCCTTATTAGATTATGCTTAATTTTGAACTCCTTGAAGATCAGAATTCAGTTGAGTGCATTTCCATCATGAAATTGTTATTTATTCAAGTCAAAGAAATGAGTTACCTGCTTAAGGAAATATCTGCCTTTAATTTCTTAAATATGAAAGATCCTCTTTTTTCAAAAGCGAAGATGTGTTAAGTTTTCCCATCAAAGTGGTAACAGTAGTGTGATATAAAGGAGGAAGTGTGGTCTTGCTCCTCAGAATGTGCCCTGTCCCCGGCAGTGGGCAGTGTGCGTTTCACCTGGGGGTCATTTAGAAGTGCTGAAGCTCCTGCCCACTCAGGATCTTCTGGACCAGTTCAACATTTTAACAAGATCCCTACGGTTCCCAACCTAGGCTGCACTTTAGAATACCCTGTCATTTAAAATTATCGGTGCAGAAACCTCACACCCCACACCCAAGGATTTGGATTTAAATGGCCATTAATTGGGTAGCACTCAGACAATGGCATTTTCGAAAAGCTCCCCCAGTAATTCTGAGCAGCTAGGGTTCAGAACCACGAGAGTTGTGAGCCTTAACAGGGTAAAGTTAAGGTTCTTTTCCCAGTGCTTGCACTGAGGTATGCCAGTCATCCAACGTCTTCTCTCGGTCTGCCTTCCAAGGGTGTCCAAACTTTTGGCATCTCTGGGGCCCATTGGAAGAAGAGTCATCTTGGGCCACACATTAAATACACAAACACTAATGAAAACTGATGAGCAAAAAAAAAATATTTTAAGTAAAATTATGATTTTGTGTTGGGCCACATGCATAGCCATCCTGGGCCACGTGTGGCCCATGGGTCGCAGGTTGAACACCCCAGGCTAGTCAATGAAGAAGATGTATATAGCTCACTTCAGCAGAGTTGAAACAAATAGACACAATCAGCTCTGAGAAAGTTGAAAGCATAATGTACATGTTATTTTTATTTTTATCTATTTCTAATTATTTGTGTTGTTTATGCATGTAACCTTCAGTGCTCATCATTTCAATGTTAACAGCCTTATTTTAAATGGGCTAGAATAGGCAAGCAGTGCAATTTTTTAGAAATTTTAAAATTACGAGAGCAACTGATGATTTACAAGTTCCTAAACTGTATTGGAATTAACAGAAAAGTGCATGGATGAAAGCCAATTCTGGGCTATTTTTGTGTGATACTGAGTATTAGCCCAAGCGTAACTAAGATGGTGATTGGAACCAAGGGCATACCCACAATGAGAAAGCAGACTGTCTGCCCAGGGTAAGTCCCAGCAGAAACTGGGACTTTCTTTTGTTTTTAAGACTATGTAATGTGCTTTTGGCTCTACATCTTTCTTTGGGGTATGAGTGTCAATATATCCATTATCCTTATTTTAGTATCTAAGTGCTATAAATAAGGGGAAGTCAAGTCAAGGAACATGTATAAAGGACCCATGGACAAAGACAACAGGGGATGGGGGGAGGATTGAATGTGGGAGGTGGGGGGGGAATAGGGCAGGAGAGAGTAATGGGGGGGAAATGGGGACAACTGTAATTGAACAACAATAAAAATAAATAAATAAAAGCTATAAACAGCCAATGGTAGATCCTTATACTATCTTTCACTATTATATTTTTGTTAGGTATGCCTTAGTAGAACCCCATAATTCATAAAGAGAGAAATCTTTTTTTAATCCTGAAAGTCAGGAAAGTATTCTCAAATGCAATTTAAAAGCTTGAGTATTTGACTTTATCAGATACAGTATTTTTTTACTGTGTGTAAGTCGATGTGTATTTAAAAGGAAAGACAAAAATATTTGCAATCATGATATTATGTCTTATTATGTTAGAATTTCAACCATAAATACTGATACTAAGGATTTGATTCAAAACTCTGATATTATAGTGCAATAGGTAGTTTTAAGAAAACAGAGATTTGAAGAAGGGGGAAATGCTTGAAAGCAACCGTTTTGTTGCTGAAAGTTGGGCATAGTTAATAGGTTAATTTCTGTTTATTGAATAAGAGAGCCCAATGCTGATTGATATAGTAATTTCAGTGTTTGCTATGGCAAATATTTAGCTCATTATCAGTTTTAATAGCATTTTGCAGAACAAGCCTTTTCTTGACATCTAGAAAATACTATTAAATTTCCCTGCATAGATACATTGTTATGACATGCAATAACTACTTGAATATAAAGGGGATTAATAATTTAAAAGGTGTTAACAAATTAGGGCCATCATTAAAAATAGACTTTGAACCATTTTGTAGCAAAATCAGATTGAGGTAATGCTCTGCTCTTATGATAAAGAATTACTGCATTAATTCTGCAAAGTGAACTTATTGCTCCTATTCGTCTCCAAAACCCTGGAGCATTAAAAGACAGGAAGAATGAAATGATCACTGCATTTTTTTTCAGGCACAACAGTTCCAATATTTCCATCACAGTTTCACAGCTCAGCCAGCTTAGTTGTGTTAATGGGGGCAGGGTAGGGGGGCTTCAAAACGTCATCTTTTTCTTTAATTTTGCTTTTAGCCTGTCCGATACAATTGGGCCAGATTTTCTCAGACTATTTATAATAATAAATAGAGAACTGTATTTAACTTAGGGACCCTCCGTATTGACTACATGGTTTAATGCTCTTTTGTATTTGACTTCTTAAAATGTAATCCATGACTATGTGGAAGATCTTATTTCCACATCTGTCCCCCTCCAGATGCTGGAGTTGATTTGGCTGCAGAGGACAGCTGAGCGGTGTCCCTTTCCTTCTCTACTGCTCTGTGTACATCTCTCCTAAGGATACGCATTCGTCCTAACACTAAGCAATTTTAGATACAGAGTTCAGCCCCACAAGACTTGCTGTTTGGTCAGGAGAAATTGGTAGCTACTCGCTCCTATTTGAATCTTTAAATTTAATACCTAATTTTATGTACTTAATATTCTTTTCTCGTAAAAATATTATATATGATAGCACATTTTTAAGTACTGTTATACTTGATAACTAAATTCCCTGTGCAAACTATTGACATAAACTGAAAAGAAAATGAAAACTTGCATAGAAATTGCAACTATGAGGTATATGTTCATAGAATCATGGAATATTAAAAGCTAAAATGGACCTCCGAGGTCACCTTGTTAAACCCTTGAATTTAACAGGCGAGGAAACTGAGGCCCAGAGAGCTGAAATAGATCATTTTAACCCACAACGCTCTGAATGATAGGACCTCTCCATTGTCATTTTTGTAATATGAGCCATCCGCCAGGTCTGAAATTGCCAAGTTAATTAGAGCTCTGAAGTGGAACAAATAATGGACTTAGGGTCAGGTGGCCTATAACTTGAGTCCCAAATTATGCACACACCATAGAGAAAATCACTTGACCTCTTGGTAGTGCCAGTTTCCTCATCGACTAAATGTAGATCATAATACCCTACTTTGGGGGATGCCATGTGAATTAACTCAGATTAAGCCCTGTAAACTATAAATTATTATGCAAATGTAAGGTATTATTAAGAGGGAATGTATGCTTCCACTAAATGAAGGCTTTTTGTTATCTGGGAGGGGAATTATTAGTTAGCTAACACATTAGCAAGGCCTGAGGCAATGGGACAAAACAATAAGTTTTCACTGTGGGAGAAGAAAGGTGGAGAAAGACCTAAGGCTTTGGCAAGTACAGCAGAAGAGGGCAGTTGCCAAAAATAGCAGAAAGGAAAGGAAGGAGATGCGAGCTTCCTGTTACAATTGAGAAAAGGGAGGTTTGGAGACTTCAGTAATTTGACCTCAGCGACCCAGCCAGGAGGTGGTGGAACTAGAACCGAAACCAAGGCTCTTAGATTCCAGAGACCAGATATGATTACGTGGGGCAGTGATTCACAGTATCATAAAGAGAATGAAATTTTTGCACAAAGTGAATAAGAGAACATTCTTTTCTCCTGTCGGAAGCTGTAAGACATGCATGCTATGAAGGAAACCTAAGGAAGCTCTGTAATGCCAACTTGTGAGAGCAATGATGAACTAAATGTTCTGTTTACAGCAAGATTGAGTGAATGATCCTAAAGGAATTCTGACAGGAATTTGTCAATGGTCCTTTTTAACTTTAAACAATTCACTTAAGAATGGAAGGACTTCTAAATGTCTAGTTCTAATAATATTGATTTACCCACCAAGGCTTCTTCTCAACTCACAATCCTTTTAACAATCCCTTCTAACCTAACCAGAGGCTATATTTCCTACTTGGGTTATAAATCGAGCAAAAGGTATTTAACAATTTATTAAACCTTTTGATTTCATCCTCCGCCAGAGATCTAATAAAACCCAATGCTGAACTATGTCATTTAACCCACTTTTGAAAATCACTGCAATGAATTTAGCAATTATGAGACTAATGGCTTTATTACAAGCCCACTCTTTAAAAATACTCCTTCAGTTTTCTGTTTTAATGTTTTTATCAGACAGGTAGCCCTACTAATCCCATTCAAACCGTGAGGCCTCCTCATCCACCTTCAATGCCCTAAGAATGTGGAAAAGAATTGTAAACTTCCTATTTGAGAAAGCCTACTGGCATAGAAGTAGAGCAAGAGGAGCAGCTATGAAAAGAGCAACAAATAAAAGGAGGACTGTGTTCTGCGGTAGACACCAACCCGTCACCAGGCCTGCGCCACTGATCTGCTGGTCCAGAGCGCCTTCCTTCCTCGCGTGTCAGAACTGTTTGCATACACATATCTCACATCTGCCTGAGGTTCCGTAATGGGGTGTTTCTTTAAGTAAGCAAACATTCATTTTTCAATGCAAACATCATACATTAGAATTGACTGACTTAATCTGATTGCTTTCTCCCTCACATTTAGCTGAGCACTATTGAAAAGACACTGTGAATCTGAGTGAATAATTCTTTGAGTCCAGACTTCTCTGCTTCCCAGATTTCTTCCATTTCCGAAGCCCCCAGCTTGCCCTTCGTGGTCTGCTCTCCTTGGGGGTTCAGCTGCCTGAGCCGCCCAGGCGCCGTGGCAGAGGCCACGGGTCCTGAGCGGCAGGCCCCTCCAGAGAGTGGAGGCTTTAACAACATTTCAGTCGGTGTTATTGACAGTTGACTTATGCCCTTTGAATTTGCACGCCTAGGCCAAGATCCTTTTTCTCCCTCAGCCATAGAGATATCATCATCATTTCAAATCGTAAATACGGGCCAATGCCAAGGACTGCTCTCTTTTGAAGGCTGCCTATCTAATTAACTCACTCGGTCTGAGGCCATGTGACAAGCCAAATCAACTGTGTTAGTGCTGAAATGGAAAGAACGAATACCTTGTTATCCTGGAGGATCATCGACTGATATGCAGAGATGCTTTTACTGCATAGACAAGATAAAAACTAGCGTTTTAGTTCCAAATTTAGCCCATTCTTTGATTTAAAAATTAACACCTGGAAAATTGAGTGCGTTTTACCTGAATGTTAACTTGTGATTTTTGGTTTCTTTTAAAGAAATAACTAAGCATTTAAGTTATAATTTGAATTTGTGAAGAATTGCTTTCTATAAAAATTGTTATAATTTGCAAGCAAATTAGCCCTATTACCTATACTGCTCCATTTTTTTATATTGAGGATATTTTGTTCTAAATTTATGTTCTAAAAATAGACAATACTCTTTTAAATATATCTATGTGTACATGCATTTATGATACACAAAGCTAAGTATTTTTAAATAAGCCCTACAATTTTTTCAAAACTTTCATTGCATTTTTTTATCTGCAGAATCACAAAATAGTATATGAAGGATTTTTTGGGTAACACATATAAAATTACGTAAATAATGCCTATGCCCACAAACTTACAGCCAATAAGCCTGTGCATAAAAAGTCTAATCAGCAAATTGGAAAGTCCTGATCTTCGAGGGAAAAAGAAAAGGAAGAAAAACCTTTCTTTCATTTGCTTTCACTTCTAGCACGCAAGAAGAGGGCCTCACATTAGTGGCCCCTGAGGATGTGATCGTCCTTTTTGAACTGAATTTATTCATTACCTTCCTGTTCCTTAGCCCTATGTCTCCAAGCATGGCTTTACTTAACATTGTTAAGTACCTCAGTCTGGATGTGATCCCTTTATTATATTTTGATCATCTGTAGATAAAATGTCAAGCACAAGTGATATAATAGAAGCAAATGATATCTATGTTTGAACATGATGATAAAAAAAGAGAGAGAGAGAAAATCCTCTTACCTAACTATGCCTAGGTATATGTACTCTCCTAAACTGATTCTATTTTCAAGTAATTTTTCTTTTTCAAAGTAATTATTCTAATTGACATACTTATACACCAATTAACCTGGGAACTGCATGTCAGTAATGCCTTAAGGAATATTAGTTATTGGGGTGACTGAGGCTTGAAGTTGTGATTGAATATGATACTCTCAGTCCCCCCACCCCCACCAAAGAGAAGGGTGAAGGCTGCGTCTGTCGTGAGTCACCCCTTGAGGTTAGCTTAGAGCAGTGCTTCTGCTTTGGAAGAAGCTGTCAGCCCTCTGGGCTACAGGAATATGCTGTTTTTAATAAGAACCTTCAACAAGACAGTAGCTATGATTTGGAGTCTATTTTCTCCCATCTACCACTCTTGAAATGGAACTGATCACAAGGCGATTGAATACTTAATGCCAAACTAGTTCTGAGCATTAGAAATCGCCAAGAACTTCAAATCCAGATGTTACCTTCCAAAAAATGGTTTGATTAAGATGCTTTTGGAGTATATCCTCTACTTTGCACTCTGCACACATCATTATGTTGCATTGCCATGGAAGGATGGAAATGTGAGAACTCAGTTAGGGTAGGCATCGGCATTGTCCTCCCCTTTGGCCTAACAATAATCAACTCTGTTATTTAGTGTGATTTTTTTTTTCTGTAGAACAAAGTTTAGAACTTGCATGGAGTCAGCCTTTAAATATTAATGTGCCATCTCTGAAAATGAGATAAGGTGCTGATTGCAAGGGTTAGGGGGTGGGGGAGAGTCTTTCTGGTGAAGTCTATGATTGCAGCAGTGTTTATGACTACATACCTTCCTGAAACAAAAATTGAACACAATTGATAGAATTAATGTTTCATCAAACCCTAACCGTGTAGTTACCCATTGGCTACCATATACTTTAGGCAAGGAGCTGATGCTTGGTTGGACCTAGTAGCAGTGGGATCACAGTAAAGACAGGTGGCTGGCTTCCGTTGTCTACAAACTACATTGCCGTAAGAGGTATTGAGACCAGTGACGAAAAAACGAAGTGACACCTATCCGATAGACAGACTGCCGAGAGCTTTCTATGACGTTTCCCCCTCAGACGTTGTGCCACATGAAATTCACACATTCAGGCCCCGGGAGTCAGGTCTACGTGACATGTAGTTTGGCTAAAATGAATCTACTGTATTAGTTTTTGTGAAAATGATTAAGCTCTATGGATTCAAGATCAGTTCTATTTTTCAAGTAGTCAAAGGCAAATAAATCCTAATGTAAGAGACAAAATGAGAAGAAGCCCGGCAGTGATAAAATTGAATTGCACAAGAAAACAAGATGCAAAAGACATGATCTGAGCCACAAAACAACACAAGGTCCTCGATTTGGCAGTTATTGTTGTTTTTAATCTGCTAACATGCAACATTTTAAAAAGCCTTTTAAGGAGACTGTCCATCACAAAAGTCATAATTTTAATCAGAATTCTCATAACATTTCCCAAATTCCTAAAGGCAATCAGCTCCACTCAAATTAGTAACTCAGATAAATCACCATTAATTAGCTAATATAAGCCAGCAGGTGGTTTTGAGCCCAAAGACATTCCCTGGTTATTTAAATTATGTATGTCACACCACACTAAAAAAAAAAAAAAAAAAAAAAAGAGTAAGTAAAAAGGAGCAGAGAGACAAGTCTGTTGAAAAAAAAAATCTGTTGAGGGATAATACGCAAGTAAAATCTCCCGCAGCTTCCACATCTTACCCAGAGAAATACAAGGCAGCTTTGACCCCCCTGAATCAAAAAAATACCATTCACCAACTTCCAGCTCTTATTTCAACACTGATTATTCATGCATTGCATGAAGTGTGTATTGGAAGCTTACTTGAATATATTTGTTCTAGAAAGATTACCAATTACTAAAGAATAGGAGAGGAGGAATTGCTTTTCATGAATAATATGTGACACAAGAGAATCTTTTTTTCATAATTTCTATGCCCTTGTGTTCTTTACTTGACCTACTCCAATTTGGATAATTGGGGGTTATTTCCTAGACTAGAAAGAGAGATAAAGGCCCTATGTAGTTGTCAATCGTCTAAGAATGTATTTGTGATTAAATGGTGCAGAAGACGGTTAGTTTATATTGTAAATCGACTTGTCCATATGGAGGTAACTTGTCTTAATCCTCTTAGGATCTACCCCTTTCCTCCCATGAACTTCTTATACAGTTACAATTTTTATAGTCTACTGACAATACTTTTGGGGCAAAATCATATTAGACTTCAGATACCTAATTTCATTCTGTTTTGCTAATGTTACCTATAGTATATATCATTTTGAACTTCATTGGTGTGATATCTACTTCGTAAGATTTCTAAAATATGAGCATAATAAGTAGACATCTGAACCTGACTAAAGACTTTGCTGAAGAAAATCATAGGGTCTGATTCTGTTTCAGCATGAGAGCTGAATTTCAGTAAACTATAATATGTTGAGTCACGAGATGTATTTGTTTAAAGAAGACCACAAGTCTTTGAGTTGAAGCTTCTGGACCAGCTTCGGCAATGGGCTAGACTTGGCTCTGGGTCATTCTTTGAGCTCCATTTGGACCTGTGATGCAGAACCTTAAGTTTATAACTTTATCACATCTGGAAGGAGGCAAAAACCAGACTGACCTGCGGAACAGGGGCTGTGAGAAACCGTTCCCTAAGCATTTCTCTAAACACACTCTCTTTCACCTCCACCAACACATCAAAGCCACCTGAGAGTAGTACTTTTATTTAAACTAAAATTACATAGAAAATGCTTTAAACCTTTATGTTGCTATTTTAGATATTTGCAGCCAGGATCAAACTAAACAGACAATCATGACTACTTTAATTTCTTGTAGTTAGGGTTCAGCCAAAAACCTCACAATTTCTTCACAAATACAAACACCTAAGATCGTAATGTTAAGCCAGTTGGAAAATAAACACCAAGTGTATCTGGAATTTGTGACATTTCTAACATTTCTAATATTCACGACAACTCTCCATCCTATTTCAAGCACACTAACACGTCCTGTGCGGTGCTGTAGCCCTGGTCGGTCCAGAGCTGCAAGTGCTGACTTGTTGCTCACTTCATGTAACTGTGCCCTTTGATATCTTTTTTTTTTAAGTTTTTAATAATGCTGTGACTACTGCTGTTCACAAATATTTTATTTATAAAATCTATCCTCCCCTAGGGCTGGTACAGAGGAGCTACAAGCTGAAGGCTAGTGTATAAACTCCACGCGCTCTAGGAGACTGAGCTTCCTTCTTACCAGCAGTCGCGGAGCGGGGAGTTCAGAGTGAACTAGCTGAGCTTCCCACCTGCAATTCGGAAAGCTAAGCATCTCTTTGCCAGTGGGTTTCCCTGTTGTAGCATTCTTTCAACAAAAAGAGGAAAACATTATGAGGTGACAGTGCTCCTTCTTTTAGTGTGAATGCTAGAAGCCAGCACTGCAGGCAAGAGGGAAAAAATGGTTTAAAAGCCCATCCCCATCTTTATATTAGCATTTGAATAATAAACCTTATACAGTACATTTCAAAACATTGAGTAATCTTTATGTCCTCCATCCTCCTGGCACTTGATTATGCTGTTGCATAAAATATTGAAAATGGTAGCATTGTATGAGTGCAGGCAGGGTGGGCAGAAGAGCGCTATGTTTGGTCTCAGAAGACCTGGGGTTTCTCAAGGTACGAATACTGTTCTATCAGCGATCGTTTAGGTAGCCGTCCACCTGTGGAGCAGTAAGCATGGCTACAGTTAATAGCGGAGCCGTCGCCTAGAGTTGGGACACTAGCTAAACTCTGTTTAAAACAGGAGGAGATATTCTTCACTTCCCCTCTCTCTGTTGCCCACCCGAGCTTTGCTTGCTACAACAGACAAGGGACAACCATGACGAGCCACTCCGAGGTTGTCTCCCGCCATACCCACCATCACGCGCCAGTCCCAGCTCCACAGCTGGGGGTTCTCCACCCACCTGCCCCCATCTCCTTCTCTCATTCCGTGTCCAGGAACACGGTTCGTCTACTTTCTCTCACTCTGCTCAGAGGGCCCTCTGTCCTTTCCCTCCAGGCTCTTGCCCCACTCCTGCCCCACCCATCGGTCCACCAACTCCTAGCCCTTTCTCAGACCCTTTGTCCGATAGTCCTACCGTGAATATGGCAGGTGCTTGAGCAAAACTGGGGAAAGTCCAACACCCACACCAGGACTCTGGGTATTGATGTTCAACATTGATTTGCTCTCTGAATCTGGGGAGTGGACTACTGATGAAGAATGGCAAGGAATCTACTTCTACTTTCCTCTTAGTTTTTCAGATTTTCATTCCTGAAATATGATAGGGTGAGGGGACCATTCCCTTTCTCCATCTCTAATACACACTCACACACCCCTACAGGGTGGTAATACTAGCTATTAATTCATCCACTCTTTACTTAAGTGCAAATGGTAAGCCAGACATTTTCTAGGCCCTGGAAATATCAGATAACTAAAACTCAGTCCCCGCCACCAAAGCGCTCCAATACAGACAAGTAAGCAGATGACTGCATGCTTTGAACGTTGGTAAGAGAGGCATACATGTCACCTGTGGGAACACAGAGAGGTCGCCACCCATCCTGCTTATCAGAGACACCTACTGCACCTCCCCACTGTGCTCACGGAGCAATCAGTTCCCGGGCTGCACCCTTTGTGGGACTTGGATGTGTAGGAGAAGGCAGCCTGGGAAACTTGCAGGCATTTGCCAGGTGCATCTCCTTTTATCCTGGAAAATCTGTATTTGAGGAACCTCTAAGTTCTCTCTCTGCTGCTGTTCATCTATTTACTCTTCATCTCCCCCCTCTGCCTTCCTTTTTCTCTCTCTTTCTCTCTAACACACACACACACACACACACACACACACACACACACACTACACACACGCTCCAAACACACATCTCTGCATGGGAGATAACTAACCAAAACCTTCTTCATTCAGAGTGGGAATAAGTAACAACCAGCTACATTAGGATTATCTGTAGAGAGAGATATATTTCAGAGGACAGCAATACTCATTTCTCTCCCTCCCCACCCCAAAGGCATCCAGGCAGTACTCTTCCTCATTGATAAGTAAGCCACTCTTATTAATAAAACACTTCCTTATTGAAAAATCAAGTCGAGGTGACTTGGGTTTGTGGGCATTTGCTCCTCCCAGCGAACAAATGCTCCGACTGTCCCTGTTGCGAGGTTCCATCTGCTCCTTCGATGAACTGATCCATGTGAGGGAAGCTCTCCCCAGCCCCGTTTGTAGTTACTTCTATTCGGTCAGTCCTGTATGTAAAAGGACCCCACCCTGCTGATACCATAATTCAGGGGCCGTGCTGCCTACCCCCTTTATGGGACAATGTGGATGGAGTGCTCTGCCAATATTAACTGCTATACAAATTATGGCTTTTCAAAAGCGAAATAAGCAAAGGGTCCAGCAGAAGAAAATTAAAGCCATCTTTAATAATCTTCAAACTGGATGTATTCACCCCTGAAATGACATGAAGGAATCTGATGTGCTGAAGACATGCGAGTGGAATTGGACTAAATGTTCCTTTGGGCTCCATGAACTGAAGGGTGTCCTGTAGTCAGTGCTCTGTTGTCTTTAGGACGTGAGAGGAACAAAATGACCCAGAAAAAGCAGTCAGGCTGGGCAGCCTCTTCGCTTTTGAACTCTATGAGCCATCCACCTCTAATTCAACCTGACACTGCTAATTTTGGCATTAGAGTTTGAAATGAAAATCAATATCTGTTTTGAGCTTGAAAACAGCGTGACTGGATGTTAGGCAGAGCATGGCCAGGAGCCTGTTTTCAGGGATCTGTAAGTGTGGTAACAGAACATTTCCAACTTAGAGCGTTAAAAACGCACATTGAGATGGGATCGGAGTGTCTGGCTGGGACTAAGTTACCCTCTCCCACCCTCATAAGGCCCCTTACGCTTTCCAAGGTTTCCTGTCTGCTTTTTTACAAAGCCCTGCTCCTGGGAACACGTTCCATGGGAGATTGAGACTTGCCTGGCCTCTCCTGCTAGGGCAAAAGGTCTCTGGCTAAGGCAGGCGAGGAGTAGAAGGCTCGGGCGCAAGGACTGATTTCTCTCCTGATGTCAGGCTGAGAAGTTGGCTGAAATGCTTTTGCTGGGGGGAAAAAAGTCCTATCTGAGAAACTTATTTTTTAATGTGTTTCCATGATCTTTTCTTTGCATTTCCATTAAAATCTCTTCTGAAAATTAAACTATTTTCAAAGATTTTTTTTTATATATATGGCTTAATCTAATCTAACCTTTACTTCGAGGTAGTACTCAGATCCAATATTTTGTTTTAAAAGAGAAAGAGGAGGGAAGAAAGAAAAGGAAAAAGGAGAGAATGAGAAGGAGACAAGGCAGAAGGAAGGAAGTCTTGTTCATACTGATGTGTGTAAACACAGATTTTTTCAGTATTTTGAAGTCTTTCTTTTATTTCTAACTATTAGACTTATTTACTATGCAAACTGATTTCTGTGTCACCTCAGCTGTTAAAAAAAAACAAAAAACAGAAAAGGATAAGAATAAGGACTTTATTTGTCCCCTCTAGAGTTTCTTAATAGCCTCAGCAATGCAGTTTTTCATGTTCCAAAAGTGCCACAGATAAATTCCTGTAGTTGGGCTGCAGCAGAGTCTGGTGTGACAAAGCATGCACCCAGTCCGAACCTGGAAATCAGACTGGACTGGCGAGAGCAACATGCCTGGCTATGCTCTGCCGCCCATGCCCTGCCCCCAGCCCTCCCTGGGCTGCCTAGCCCCAGGAGGAGAGGTGAATTGACTAAATATCCTTAATTTCTTGGCATTTCCCAGAACAAATATGAGACACAATTTTTTTTCACTAGGAAAATAGGAAGTACAGGGCTCAGATATCCTAAGCAGCGTTTGGAAAAGACAGAAGTAGGGGATAAGGCTCCGTGGAGTGGGGATTTGTTCAGCAAGCAGAAGAGTCATGAAAAGGGCCACCACCAGAAGCAGACAACCCAGGTTCCACTTGCGGCCACGCCATTTACCTGCTGTGTCACTGAGACTATTTGGCCCTCTATCTATTCACCTCTGATACAGGGATAATAACGTTATCCACAAAAATTAAATGAGATAATGCGTGGGAACCCACTAGGTTCTAGAATACTGACTCCCACCATTACAGAGGTTTCTGGGTTGAAGGAACTTGCCATCTAACACAATCTGGTAAGTTCTAGAATTAAGATGTCTGGTGCCATGAAGAGCAAAGGAGAACCGCCTAATTTAGGGAAAGTTTCACAGAGGAAGGAAAATTTAAATAAGTATTCGTTTAAACTTAATTGTTTTTAAATTATATGAAGCAATTGTGCATAAAAATTTCATTGTTTTTCTGTAGGATCAACAATGTCAATCACTGGTGTTATTGGCATATAAGGTAATCCTGTCTGAAACATCTGTTGTTGAGAGAGCCAAGAGAAACTCATAGTGAGATAAATTTGAATAATTTTGACTGCATATAGTAATAACTACGCAATTGGACTGGGAGATAAGACTTTAGTAATTCAACTGTTAGTTCTGAAAAAAAATAGAAAGCTACAGTTTTTGAAACCCAAACTTTGTATTTACAAGGAGGATTTTTCAATCAATCATCTTTAATGAAATTTATCCAGAATTGCCTAGTGAGTATATAACCTGAAAAATGTTTTAAATGAAAGCAAGAAAAATTATTCATATATTTAAAGAGATTTTCTTTTTATGAACTTCTATTATTTCACATTAAAGCTGTTTAGGAGACAAAAGTTTCTCAGTATTCAATTAAACTTTTATAGTTCAAACTTATCTCATTTTTTTCTCTGAAGCACTACAGAAACTGTGACTAGAACTTTAGGTTTTTTCCTACTTACAAGATGAGCAAATAATATATTCAGGAGGAAAACCAGTTCTTAAGAACTGAATATTTCTTAGGTACTCATTAAAGAATTGTCCATAGATCTTCAGGAGAATTTTTAAAAATTATCTGGCATTTCAAACCAATAGCTTTGTCTTTTGTGTACTTTTCTAAAATTTTAAGAGTAAACATATTCATTCATTCTTTCAGCAGACATTAATTGGTCACATATGCCAAGCAATATTCCATGATGCCAACTTTTAAAGTAAACATAAGCTACAAACCATGTTCATTCAGAAAACATTAAATATGTACTATCTCTAATACAACATGCAAGATGCTGTAGGTACAGAGATGAATATATTACTTTTGTTTTTTCTTTTTTAATTAATTTTATTTTTAAATCATGTTTATTCTATTACAGTTGTCTCAATTTTCCCCCCTTTTTCCTCCTCCATCCATCCCACCCCGCCCCTCCAACAGTGAATTCCCACTCAGTTGTCCATGTCCGTGGGTCATTCGTACATGTTCTTGGTTTAGTTCCTTCTCCTTCTTTCCACCATTGTCCTCCTTCCTCATCCCCTCTGGTCACTTTCAGTCTGCTCCATGTTTCAATGCCTGTGATTTATTTTGTTCATTAGTTTATTTTGTTGAATAGATTCCATTTGTAGGTGAGATCATATAGTATTTGTCTTTCACCAACTGATTTATTTCACTTAGCATAATATTCTCCAGTTCCATTCATGTTGTCAAAAAAGGTTGGAGTTCCTTCTTTCTTTCTTTCTTTCTTTTTTTAATGCAAATTGATTTTATTTATTTATTTTTAAATGTCAAGATCCATTATAAAATATTAAAACATTTAAATCCATTATAAAGTCTCAGCAATCATGACACCTGCACAGAAATAATCAAGTAGATCAATGAAATAAAATGAGCATTCTAGAAACAGATGTATATACCTTTCTAACAATGTAATATATGATTAAATTGATATTTCAAATCAATGGGGAAAATAAGGCTTATTCAACAAATAAGGTGCATGGACCACTATTATGTGAAATAAAACAAATATAGAGCCCTATTTCACACATTATATAACAAATATTCAGGTGAGTTAAAAATATGTAAAATCTAAGGAGTTTTAGGAGAAAATAGAAAATCATATTTTTCTTACCCTGAAGTAACACACTCAAACCCAGAAGCTATAAAGTAAAATATTGACAATATGACTATATTAAACATTTAAGACTATACAGTAATATTTATGTAAAAAAAGTTAAAGGACAAGTAACAGAATAGGAACGTATTTGCAATGAATCTGGAAAAGGGTTAATAGTTGGTTTGTTTGTTTTTTTTAGGGAAAAAGTTCTACAAGCATTTAATCGAAAAATGGAAAAAGAATACCAAAAAGTCATTTAAAGCTTTTTTAAAAAAACAATAGAAACAGGCAAGAAATACACAAAAACAGGTTTAGTTTCAACAAATAATAAAGGAATAATTAAAATAACATCATTGTCACAATCAGATTAATAAGTATTAAAAATATTGGTAATATCAAGTATTGGTGACTGTGAAAGGAACTGGGTATTCATAGACTCTTTTTCTTCATCTTCTTAAAGCAATCCTTTTAGCATATCTTGCAGTGCTGGTTTGGTGAAGGTGTATTCTTTTAGCCTTTTTTTGTCTGAGAAACTCCTTATTTTGCCTTCCATTTTAATTGAGAGCCTTGCTGGGTAGAGCAGTCTCGGTTGGAGGCCTTTGCTTTTCATGACTTACTTCTTGCCATTCCCTTCTGGCTTGTGTTTCTGTTGAGAAGTCAGCTGCTAGCCTTATCGGGGTTCCTTATATGTTACTACCTCTTTCTCCCTTGCTTCCTTTAGGATTCTCTGTCTTTGATATTTTCCATTTTAATGATGATGTGTCTTGGAGTGGGCCTCATTGGATTCCTTTTGAATAGGACCCTCTGTGCTTCCTGGACTTGTGTGACTTTTTCTCTCCTCCAATTAGGGAAGTTTTCCATCATAACTTTTTCAAACAAGTTCTCTATCCCTTCCTCCTCTTCTTCTTCTGGTATCCTTATTATACAGATATTATTACATTTCAGGTTGTCCTGCATTTTCCTAAATGCCTCTTTGTGCTTTTTGAGTCTTTTTTCATTTTCTTGCTCTTTCTGGGAGCTTTTTTCTACCTTATCCTTCAGCTCGCTGATTTGATCCTCTGCTTCATCTAGCCTGCTTTTGATTTCTTCTACTGTGTTCTTCAATTCAGAAATGGTATTCTTCATTTCCTCTTGTGTCTTATTGATAGTTTATATGTCCTTTTTTCATGCTGATAAAGTTTGTAGTAAGTTCCTCGAAGTTTCCCTGTAGTTTTTGGTAATTCTCTCTGAGCTCACTGAGCTCATTGAGCCTCCTTCCCCAGTCTCCCCTCAGGTGTCTCCAGCCCACTCTGCACCCACCTTTGCCAGATCCCAGGGTAAGTGGCTGCAAACAAAAATTTATGCGTTGGCCCTTTAAACGGCTCTTTGCGTCTCCAGCCACCTGTCTCTGGCAGAGAGCAACCCTGCTACCTTTTGAAGCTGGTTGTTATCTGGTACTTTTTGAGCTCTGGTGCTGTAGGCTGGAGATCCTCACTTACGGTTTAGACCCTGCTGTTCTCTGGGGGATCCAACTGCCCATTTCAATATCCTTCTGGTGCTGCTGCCCGTGGGTGCCCCGCCCACCTTCTCGAGTCTCTCCTGCACCCCTGACCAATTAGGTTGTGCTAAAGGTGATTTCTTTGTCTGTCCAAAGTCAAAAGGTCCCTGTCTCGCTATTGTTCAGTTGTTTGCTCCAGGTGATTTCTCCACAATTTAGTTGTAATTCCAGGTTGGTCCTGGGAGAAGGTCCACTCACTCTTCTGCCATCTTGATTCCGAATATATTACTTTTGAAAAGAGAAAAGACTATAATATGAAGACTATAAATAAATGGTGATTATATACTTAAATTCAAATGACAAAAAGGTTTTCAAAAATGACTTATACTTATCTATAAGTCAAAATATATGCACAGATGTGTATCATGTGCACGTGTCGAGCAGACAGGCTCCAACACAGATGTCTCTGCTTTTTAAACGTCTGCCCAAACAATCAAGCTATCAAAGAGCCTGAGTCCTACCATGGAAAACCCAGCAGTCTTATTTGTCCTGAGACAAGCATTTAAATGCATTCATGTGTTCTGTTAATGTCTTAGTATTTGTTTTAAAACCCTGTGCACCTTACTAGACTATCCAAAATTAGTTGCTTTAAGAAATTGTACATAAAACTCTCATTTCTGCTCTGAAGACCAAGCACTAATCCAAAGAATTATGCCAGGATTGGAGACGGAGCTCTCCCCTGCCCCCTCTGCCAGGTACATCTGAGCCCATCTAATCTGAGCACCGCTACAAACACACCCCAGAACCTATCACACAAACATCTTTCACTTGCTGGGTACTCAGTGAATATCTGCTGGATGAATGAAAAATGAATAGGGGTTACCGGTTGAGAGACACAGCGTGCATTCAACATAAAAAATACCCACTACTGTAAAAACAGCTTAAAATTTGCATCATTCTGAAAGTGTAGTAGCATGAATCTCTGTCTCATTCGTTATTATACAAGCACAATAAAAAATACGTTCAATCCAAAGTGCTCACTGAGCAACGGGTTTGCTGCTTGGGTGTCACAAAACACATGTTGTAATAGCCCAGATCTTGTCTAAGTGGCATTTCAGGAGTCTTTGTGTATGATTTTTATTTCTCATTGTCTTCACTTTCTCTACAAGAATGACTGATAGCCTTTCCTTGTGATATCTTGGCTTTTAAGAGTGTTGTTTTATCTATTTTTTATGACCAACCTTACACTTGTTAAATGTAATTTTCACTTTATGTAGCATATAAAAAAATCTGTGATACGGTGCACCTCAAATTAACAAGAATGACTGGACAAGAGACAAGAAATCTTTTAAAAATGAATGTTCACATTAAATACCTTGGATAGGTAGCCCTTCTGGGGATTTTTCTGTAATGCAACAAAAGTGCGCCATTTCTGTTTTCAGAAATAGTTTCTTTCAGACACTGAGCTCGTCTAAAGTCATATTACAAAAGTAAGGGCTTAGTTTGTACATTAGTGTTTTACATCTTGGAGTCTTACTAAATCCTTTTTGATCAATCTGATATTGAAGAGATTTATATTGATTTATTCTACACTTGTTTATGGCATTTATTTTGACATACCTAAGATTAAAAGCCAAATTAACAAGTGTAATCAATTTTCTTAGTGATAAAGAAAAGTCCTCTAGTAGCCTTACACACATTCATCGAGGGATAAAAAACTTAAGTGAAGATGTTGTAATAAATGGATCGATTTATTCAATCACTTGGCATAAAAACATTAGCCCTGGGAAAGCGCCTGCCTCTAAGAGCTTTAGCTACTGAGCTTCACTTGTGTTGCACCAAATGATTTGCATTTTTAGAGAAATTTCATGTCTGCAGTGAGCTCCAGTGAAAACATGAATAAATTGCTTTCTTTCCCTCTTTTTCTGACTTTATGACACTGAGCCCGTTAGGAGTTGGGTCAAAGTATAATGAAATAATGGCAACAACAGCCCACATGATGCAAACCCTGGATTAGGATTAGCCCAGGCTCAGTTGTCCTGGCCTAAGTGTCAGGTCGGTGGCCTGCAGGGAGATCCCTGGGGCACATGGCAATTTTTCCAACTGCTGTATTAGAAGCAGTCTCTGGAAAAGAAGAAATTAAATAGACCAATAACAATTGAGAACTACGTAGGCTTTCCACAGCAGCTCTCTACAAAGTCCGGTAAATCAACCTCCCCTTGCCCGACACAATGCAGTTGCTGAGGAGCCTTTCTTGTTCCTCGCCTTTCCCTGAATTCATTGCAGTAATGATGACTATGGAAGTTAGGAGCATAGGAGACAAATGCCATATGATTTCACTTACATGTGGAATCTAATGAACACAATAAAAACAAAATGAACTCACAAACCAAACAGAAGGAGAGTCGTAGATAATAGAACAGACTGATGGCTGTCAGAAGGGAGTAGGGTTGGAGGGCTGGGTGAAAAGGGAAAGGATTAAGGAGGAAAAAAGGCACAGAGATAGGGACAGCAGCGTGGTGACAGAGGAAAAGGGGCGATGCACGGTGGCCGAACGGGACTGGACTTTGGGTGGCAAGTACACGATGCAGTGTGCAGATGATGTGTTGTAGAGTGGTACACTTGAAACCTCTATGGTTTTATTGATCAGTGTCACCCCAATAGATTCTATGAATTTTTTTTTTTAAAAGAGCATGAGCTTTGGATCCAAACTAGCCTGCGTGTGATTCTCCACTGAGCCAACTCCGTATGTGTGATATGGAGCAAGTTAATCTCCCAGCCTTTGGTCTCCTTCTCTGTACAACAGGGATAATAACACCTGGAGCACAGGAGGGCTGGGAGGTTTTCTTTAAAAGGCCCAATTAGCCCTGGCTGGTGTGGCTCAGTGGATTGAATGCTAGCCTGTGAACTGAAGGATCTCTGGGTCAATCCTCAGTCAGGGCACAGGCATGGGTTGTGGGCCAGCTCCCCAGAAGGGAGTGTGCAAGAGACAATCACACATTGATGTTTCCCGCCCTCTCTTTCTCCTTCCCTTCCCTTCCCTCTAAAAATAAATAAATATAGTCTTTAAAAAGAAAAGTCCTAATTACATTCCCTAGTACAAACTACATTCTCAATCCATGGAAACATTTAATTTCAACTCATGCTCTGAATGTTGCAACTGTACAGAAGACAAGCAGCTATTACTTTACCTTTATAGAACATGCTATTTTTCTTCCACGTTAAATAGTAAGTATAAGTAAGGGTAAGGTTATATAAAACAATAGGTCTCAAATTTTAATGAGCAAATGAATCGGCTTGAGATCCTTATAAAATGCAGATTCTAACTTACTAGGTCTGCATTTCTAACTAGCTTTTAGTAATACTGGTGGGAGAATTGTTTTTGGAAGGTCTGTTTCCAGAAATTAGAAACTACTAGGAACTTTGCTGCCGAGAAGGTCCGTCTTTACTCACCTTATAATATTTGGACTGGATATTGTATACCTACAGCACCTTTTGTTTAAAAATCTCAGTATACATTGGAAAATTCATGTTTTGCAAAAACATGAATTTTTACTTCTCTAGATTATTCATTGAAGATATTATCTCCTATGTAATCCTTTGTTCTAAAGTAGTCTGTTCATGAAAAGTACATGGACTTTGTGTGTTTTCAAACCCTGTTATATGCTCTTTGACACGCACACACACACGCACGCATCCCCAGGATCAATTATCCCACTTTGCTCTGTGTCTCAGGACACTGGGTTCAGAGGCACCTCACAGGCTCACTTGCCTTCTGGCTTCGCAGTTTGGGTTTGTCTAAGGGGAGCCACAAGCAGGCGATCAGAGGAGCAGAGGGTGAAGAAGTCAGGGAATGATCTCTCTGCCCCTGACTTCAGCGCAGTTCTGGCAGCTGAGACTCTCCACAGCTGTTGCTTCTAGATTCTACTGAGTGACCCCTTTTCTGACCCTCCATTTCTCACTCAGGGTGCAATGACACCATCCTCTCCCCTGTTACCTTCAGCCCCAGGGGAAGTGGTGGCACATCATCCCTCCAGGGCAAGCTGGTCCCTTAGCCCTGCCCCCACCCCTCAGTCCACCTGTTAGTCCCTTAAGAATCCCAGAGGCATGTGCCCTCCGTTTCCTCCTGACTTGCACCCACTCCTCCTCTACCGTGTGTATCAAGCAGGATGGCAAAACGACCAAGTACAGGAACTATCAGGAAGCGTCCACTTGCTGAGACATTGTCTATTCAAGAGCAGTGCTAACGAAGCCAAAATTAGCATCTGGCTGTGCTCCGGGATCGCAGGCTGTACCCCGACCAGCCGTCTTCCACACCATCAGCCACGAGGCCGAGCGCACCACACGGGGCAGGAGCACCTAGGCCGGTCCGTCCCGGCTCTGGGAACACAAAGCCCAACTAGCTGTTCAGCCGTCAGCTTCAGGGCCACCCTGGCTCCCACGGCGGGATGGGATTCTGCGGAAGCTTTTGCACAGGCTGCTTCAAATACTAAAACTGTAACTGCAGATACCTTTTTCAAAGATATACTGCTATTTTGTTACTTCATCAATTGCTAATTTATACTAACATGGGTTAAAAATCCAATACCAAATTATACTTTACTTTGGTAAATGGGATTCAGGTTTATAAGAATATGTATTTAACTCATTTCTTTAAAACAATTTGACTGTTGTGATTAAATGAGTGAAACCATGTACTCATTATCTTAAGGAATAAATAAATAATATTATTTATTCTAAGTGATTTTTCTGATTATTAAGTGTGAATGACAACTTTTCAGTTTGTATACGTATTTCCTCAGAACAAAACTCTTCTCTCCTTAGTACAGTTGCCTTACAAAACCTTATTGTAATTAGGCCATTGCAGATGTACCGTTGTGTTAATATTGATGTACTGGGCTTACTTCCATGGTTTTAATTTTATATGATTTGAACACACGGAAGGAAGGGAGAGACTTCTTTTTGTTTCAGAAGTCAGTTTCTGAGACTCTCTACTACCAGTGAGAAAAAAGTACTGTTGCTACTAAAATTGAATCTATGACTTTAAGTAACATATACAGAAATACTAAAGCAAAATATAATCTCTTCATGGCATAATGCTAAAAATCACCCAGAAAACATGAGCATTTTATACATAGTATTTTATTCTTAATTATTTTCACAAAATACAATTTGTTTTCTTTTTTAACAAAAGCTTTGGAGCCATTTTGATAAGGTGAATAGAAAGCACAGTCTTTTAACATTAGGTGATCAACTTTTTGACAATGGCAGGACCAGCATGGCTAATGGAATAATAGCCTGCAGGGTCCAGCTAAATATGATATACGAACGTAATCAACCCCTGTGATGACTATTCAGAAGTAATCCCTTTAGCTTTGAACTGCAACATATATTTCAACAAGGCAAAAACCATATGAAGAAATTCTCTGCAGACCACACTGATACAATACAGCCTTCATATCCTGCTCTATGTGTTTGCTGTTTATAGTGAGTTTTAAATTTAAGGTAATGACTACTGTATATTCATGTGAGCATACAATACTTTTGATTTGTTGAGGAAAGGTTGAATCCATTACTAGGGGTCTAAGCCTATAAACTCTGACACAACCTTTATGTATGAGTTATTAATTTTTTTTCTAGAACAAGGCCACTAAAAATGTTTTGCATGACAAAATTATAAAAATTCACCTTTTTGGTTGCAAAACTACCAGGTAGTGGTTCTTCCATTTCAATTCATATTTTTCCACAGATAACGTTTTTAAAACCTCATTTATTTATAATACTATATTATTTGAAAGTTATATGCTGTTGTTTTTAAATAAAGGGGTGGGGTGGTAGGTTTATTGCAATTCCACATTTGCTGACTTATCCTATTGTTCTCTGGTACAACGGGGGCTAAGTGATGGTACAAACAAGAATCTTTGGCTGCCCATTTGAGGGGTCTACCATTTGGGAGTCCTCACTATTAGCAGAATGTACGTGCCTGTGTCTATTGAAATGGTAGGCAGTATAAGCCAATGTCAGACTCTCAACTTTGTCTTGGCCTGGACTCCCTTTCTGGGGTCCTAGTTGTCCAGTTTCCTTGAGGTTGTGCAGATCAAACATCTCTAGTTACACTGTCGGTAAGACTTGCAGCAGAAAACCTAGGTGAGGAATCAAAGCGAGCGCTTTAGCAACTACAGAGCCAAGCGTGAACAACCCCATGGTGCTCTCCTTGTTGCAAATAGACAGAAGTATCGGTTCTGTGTAAATTAATCACTGCCAAGGTTTCCTAGCACAGAGAGGACATTAATGTCTTCTATTTAAACTAGCAATTGTGGCCTAAAATTGAAAAGAATAGCTGCAGATGTAGCTATTCTTCTCAGAGAATCTCCTTGGGAAATATTCCACAATAAAAATCACCATTCCTCAACATCTGAGGAGTGAATGTTAAACAATTATTTGAGACCACCTAGGCATAATTTAAAACTTAGGAAATCCAGGAGGGATTTCTGCAGCTTAAAAGATATTGTTACATCCTTGTATACCAAGAATGTTGAGTTTAAGACATTAGATAGTACAAAAAAGGCATCAGGATGTTAGCAGGCTTCTATATGTTGTGATGTAATGAAAAATATTAAACTGAGAAGCCCACAGTAGTTCTTTACATAAAAGGAATGATAGAACATTCTAGTTAAGATAACACGTAAGCTTCTATTACAAGAGTCCCAAAAGTACAGTAGTTCTAGAATATGTAATGTGTTTCTTTCCTGCTCCTTAAGCGAGCCATCTATATTTATGGGGTATCCCCATCGGCATTCAGGGGCCATGGTCTTCCATCTTGTTGCCCCATCGTTCTCTAGGACAGGGCTTCTCAGTCTTGCACTATTGACATTTTGATCTGGATGATTTTTTGTTAGGGAGGGGAAAGGGAATGGATGTGATAGGCATTGTTGGACGTTTAGCAGCATCCCTGCCTCTTCCCATTAGATGCCAGTAACACTTCCACGTGCCAGTTGTGACCACCAAAAATGTCTCCAGATATTTTCAAATGTCCCTGGTGGGGTAAAATTACCTCCAGTTGAGAACCACTAAGTTAGGGTATTGTCATCATTGTCCACATGGTAGAAACTGAATCATAAGGTAATAGTTCCATGTTCAAGACTGAGGAAAAGGGAAAGTGTCTGGAGAAATGAATGCCCATGTCTAACACTCAGGCCCAGAAGCAGAATGTATCACTCTGTCCACATTCATTGGCGAAGACTGTCTTGTGACTTCAACTAAATACTTCTATGCTGATGAAGAAGATCTAGGAGATCTAGGAGAGAGAAAAAACTGACGTAGGAGGCAGAAGGATTTACCGGAGCCATGACTTGTGCAGTGGACGAGAGAGGATGAGAGCTAGTTAAGGAGTGGAGGGGCTGGCCTTCGATGGGAGCATAAGGAAGAGAGAACATGGGCGAGTTACTCTTGGCACAGAGCTTGTCTTTTATTTCCTACTGTCTTTTATTTCCTCTATGAAACTAGAAAAGAAATCATCAGCTGAGAATGATGATGCACGTGGAAGGTTGTGCGTTTGAGAAAACAGAAGAAAGATTTAAATAGACATCTAGGAAAGTAGAAGATTGAGTTGACTAGGTAACAGGATCCCCTAAAAGCATTAATGGCCATGGATTTAAAGTGAGGCCCAGTTGTGTGTTTTTCCAGCCACGTTGAGCTGTAGAGTGCATGAGAAGCATGGGCAGAGTTGTATGTAACTGTATGTACAGATTTGTGGAGAGAGTATGACAGAGCAGGAGCTCAGTAGTCAGGCTTTGGGCAAAGGAGAGAATGACCATGACATTTAAAGTGTATAAAGGAGGAAATGAAGACATTAAAATGGGGAGAAACAATGAAAAGGTAGTAGGATTGGAGGTCCCAGTGTGAAGAATTCCTGGGGTTAGGGCACTAGAGGGAGTGATCTGGAAAGATAAAGCTAGCAGTCAAGTACTTAAATGCAGGGAACTGAGTTTGAGGGGGACTTGCAGTCGCTGATAATGACCAAGTCTAAGTATGGCCATGGGAGTGAATGACTGTGGTTGGAAGGACCAGATCTAAAAGAATGGAGCTCAAGGGACTGCGGAAGAATTTTCTACGTGCTAAGTTAGTAGCAAAGTGACAAGGAACCCATGCTAAAATCGAATGAGCATGATACTAGCTGTACATAGATCATGACAATACTTGATTGTGTAAACGGATGAGGGGAGCTTTGGGAAGAGGAGGGAGGCTGGATGTCCAGAAAGAGAACAGTGGAGCATGCGGACACCTACCCATCTCCAGGTCCGGTGGTGAGAAGACGGAGGGAAAAAAAATGGCTTCTGGACCGGCGGTGTCCTCAGAGGACAGCCGAGTGCCTGTTAGAGCTGGAAAATAAAAATAGGGGGAGAATACAGTGGAAATATTTCAGGAACTGTGGTGGGTGAAAGGCGGGAACAAAACAGGGAATAGAGCCTTCCGTAAAGCAGAACACAAGAAAGGAAAGGGGGCCTGGGAACGGAGGCTTGTCATCAGCAAGGATAAAGAGCATCTTATTAGATTAGTTCCGGTGGCTTCAGGTCAAAAATAGAAGGGCAGAGATGAAAGTTCAGGAACAAATTAACATGTCTCTGTGTACCTATAAACTTCCCACATCTTATTTCACTATTTGGATACTTTATATTGCCCTCTAAGTTCATTTTCCTCCTGAGCATTTCTTTAACAAATCATCTTCTCCCCAAAATGTGGCTATTCTAATGGCATGTGATGTATCACAAGAATTCTGTGGGTTAGGAGTTCAAGCATGGTGTGGCTAGGCATCACCTGAGGTCAGCCAGCAGTGTTCCTCCACTGGCAGATGGGCTGGTTTGAAAGGTCCAGGACAGCTTCGCTCACAGGCTGGAGCCGTGGGGGGGTGGCTGGAAGGAGGGGCTCAGCTGGGCCTATCACCTGGAGTGTCTAGATGTGGTCTATCCTGGATGACAGCCTCGGGGTGGTAGGACTTCTTCTGTGTTCACTTGCTTCTGCCAAAGCAAACGTCCTAAGGCTACCACGTGGAAGCTGCATAGCCCTTTTGGTCTTAGCCTCGGAGGGCAGGCAGTCACTGCCTCCACATTCTGTTGATTACAAAAAGAGTCCTAGGCCTGGCCCCAGAGGGGGCAACTAGATTCCACCTCTTGATAGTCAGTGGCCAGGTCACACTGTTGAGGAGCATGTAGAGTGGATATTGCTGCGGCCATCTTTGACCAATATCACCTGCCCTGGTGACGCAGGTGAGACATACACTTTTATCATGCGGGTGATAAAGGCAGATACCCCTGAGAAGGGATTCCTGGGTTCAAGTTCAAAATAACTGTGAGCTCTCTTTGTCATAAGCCATTAAATATATACTTTTTTCCCCCCCTTTGGAAGAGTCTAGAAGAGCCTCATCGGAAAGTTTATATCAAACCTCAGAGCATTTGGAAGAACTCAGTGAGTATGATAAATCAAGTAAAAAGTTTCTATTAAGTACGCACACATGTTGTAAAGATACTAAGTATAATTCTTCAAAACACAGTAATTTCAACTAGCACTTGATAAGTTAATATTGAAACACTGATTTGATTAATTTCTTCGATCACCATTTATCCCCCAACACCCTCTTCCACCTCCACCAACCCTCTTCCCTCCCGTGATCACCACACTGGTATTTGTGTCCATGAGTTCTTTCTCTTCTTTTCTTTTATGCTCAATCTCTCCACCCCCAATGTGCCCCTCCCAGAACTGTCAGCCTGTTCTCCATCTACGAGTCGGTACCTATTTTGCTTGTTAGTTCAGTTTCTTTATTAGATTCCACATATGAGGAAATTGTATGATACTTGTCTTTCTCAGACTGGTTTATTTCACTGAAACACTGCTTTTTAAAAAAAAGTCACAGATTTCTTTTAAATATTACAGATGGTTAAGTATTCTTAATCTTTTAACCTATGACTGAAAATTACAGAACACAAGATAGTATTTTTCAAAGCAAGTGTCTTTTACTTTCTAGCCCAATATAAAATTTAATTATATAAATTATTTTACTTCTGATTTCCAGATAACCAAAAAAATGAGACTTAAACCAGCTTTTGACTTAGCAACACAGCAAGAAGAAACTTATCGTGTCCCCTGAGTTTCAATTATCTGTATGGGAGTAAGTTACAGAAAGTACAGATAGAGTTATAATAAAAGTATGGCTGTGTTTTCATTGGATTTTGTGTTACAATGCACTACTACAATTTTTATCTTAAACATCTAACTCCGTGAAAATAAAATATATCCCAAATGCTTTAATGTTAACAATTATCCATAAAATAAACTGGTTTTGTCCTTTTATCTGTTATCCCACTAGAAATAGTGTTATCATAGACTCAAAATTTGATTATGTCTAATAAGAAAATGATCATAAACTTAAGTAAATGTATGTTGAATAAATGTGGGTAAATGTTGACTAAAATTCCAGGGAAAGTTTTGCCAGCCCAGGAGCTCTCTGAATCTTACCATAAGGTAAAGTGTTTCCTTAACCGCTTTCATTACAAATACCCCATTCATCTCACTCTATTTAAAAAGTAAGATTAACCATGAGAAAACTTTTTTTTTTACAAAAAGAATCTTAGCTTTAAAGTTCTAAATTCAAATGACAAATATTCATTTTTTTCCTCTAAAACCTTTTTTGTAATAACAGCCTTTGGCTCTAGTGTCTTTTTAAATTAATTTTAAGTTCCTTTAAAAATGTTTGGAGCCCTGACTAGTGTGATTCAGTTGGTTGGGCATCACCCCACAAAGCGACAGGTTGCAGGTTTGATTCCTGGTCAGGTCATGTGTGAGAGGCAACCAATTGGTGTTTCTCCCTTGCATCAGTATTTCTCTCCTTCTTTCTCCCTCCCTTCCTCTCTCTCTAAAAATAAATAAATAAAATCTTTTTTAAAAAGTTTGGAAAGTTTTGTGAGAATATTTTTAATCAAAATGCCCACATCTTTGAAAACACTTCAGGAAATTAGATATATCAAACATAAACCTGTCAGGAAGGTCAACAGAAACCAGATTTTACAATCAAATGCTAAGCAGCCACCCTGCTATCCCTTCTGATAGATTTAATCAAAAGTTTTCTTTGACAGTTTCTCCTTAAATTTCAATTTGAGTCATTTTTATCGGTGAACCTGATAACAAAATCAAGATTTTATGATGACAGATGCAAATCACAATTGCATCAAAAGCTAGTACTTATCTATAAAAGGTCCTTCCATAAATAATGCAGCAAGGACCACTCACTGAGAATGTGTAACTATTTACGGTGGTCTCTAATTCCTTTTCAATCTAAATGGCCGTGCCTAAAATACAACATTCCATAATGAACTGTAATTACTTTCACTTTCAGTCTCCTTTTAAAAGCTGCTACAATATTATGCCATTTCTGTTTTTCAGTCTCTAATAAGATTCTCTAAAAGTGGTTTAAAAATGCATCCCAATTTATAAGTAAGCAAATATCTTTGCGCCCCTACATTTTCAATAATGCTGAGAATATACTGGTGGATACCCACCCGTCTAATTTTAAAGGGCCCTTCATCTTCCTCCCCTCCCCCACTCTTTCAGCCTAGGGGCCTCCTTTGCTCTCATAGGACTGTGACAGCATGTTTACACAGGGAAGATGGCACATTGTGAAATGCATAGAAGACATATCGGTTAGCTTTCAAGAGTCTCCTGTACAGGTAAAATATAGGGAGTTTTTAGAAAAAGAAGTGAACATAACTTCCATTAGCTGAAAAGCTTCAAGGCCTTTTTTCCAAGTTACTTCACCCAGGTATTTTAATAGAAATGTATAATATTGTTATCGCTAACTGATATTCATCTCCCCTTCCACCCCGCTCCCATACACATACCGTAGAAAGTATAAAGTGTACCCTGAAGACTAATACTGTCATAGAATTATTTTTGGATTTTTTAAGAAGTTTATCTGAACTGACTAAAAATTAAAGAAAAAAACTTAAATACTATAGGTATAATTAATACTTCAGTAAAAGTTGCTTTTCTTCCCACACAGCTTGCTTTTGCATGTAGCTTCTCAGACTCTACTTGATAGTTTGATAACAGTTCTTCGTAGCCTCATATCAATACATTTTATGAAACTTAAAGTCATTATAAGTTATTATCCTCAAAGTTTTTTATAAATATATATTAATTACCTCAATATCGTTAAAAACATTTTTTATTAGTTATTTGCCTGGACAATCTAGAATTTACCAAGATGAATGAATTTGACTTCAGAGAACAGTAAGCTTATCACCACTTAAACCCTTAAACTTTTAGACAAGTTCGGCATCTACTAGTGGTCAAAGAAATGCACATTAAAACAACAATGTAACACTAATGTTTTGCCTATCATATGATCAAAAATTAAAAATAAAAATAACCAGTGTTAACAATGGTAGATAAAACAAGGGGATAGAAATGTAAACTGTAAAGAAGGAGGAGGAAAAGAAGAAAAAGGAAGGAAGGAACGAAGGAACGAAGGAACAGAGGGAGGGAGGAAGGGAGGGAGGAAGGGAGGGAGGGAGGGAGGAGGGAGGGAGGGAGGAAGGAAATTCTAAGACCCATTTGACAGAGTGCTCCAAAAGCCTTTTTAAAAACTAACCCTGAAATTTCATGTCTAAGAATTTATCTCAGGAAATAATTACACAAACAAGAAATGATTAAGGTATAAAGCTATTTATTGAAGTTTCTTTCTCATGCTAATATGAGAACAAATGAAACCTAGATCCAACCTAAATACCCAGATAGATAATTGGCCAAATAATTTATAGTAGCTTTATACTGCGCATAGTAGTTTGCTGCTGCTGCTGTAACAAATCACTGCAAATTTAGCAGCTTAAAACAATACTCATTTATTGGTGCACAGTTCTGTCAGTCAAAGTCCAAGGTTTGGCTGTTTAGGTCAGTGATTTTCAACTTTTTTATCACGTGGCACAAATAAACTAATTAATAAAATTGTGTGGCACACCAAAAAAAATTTTTTTTTTTTGCTGACCTGACAAAAAATAGATATAATTTTGATTCATTCACACCAGAGGGCTATGGTTGTGTTGGCTGTTGTTATTTTCTTATTTGGCAATCTAGGGGAAAAGAGGTCAGTGCCCCTGACTAAATAATCAGGTATTGCATGTTTTAAAACTTCTTGCGGCACACAGGTTGAAAATAGCTGGTTTAGGATATCATGAGGCCAAAATCAAGGTATCTGCTGAGCTGGGCTCTTTACCTAACAGATCTGAGACAGAATCTACGTCCAAGCTCATTTAAGCAGCTGGCAGAATTCGTTTCCTTGCAGCTGCAGGACTGAGGCCTGTGTGTCCCGGGGGCCGACTGGGGCCCGGGGCATTCCTCCACATAACCCCTCCACCCTGGAAGCTGTAATGGCTTAGGAGGCCTTCTCGGTCTTCAGAGCACTCTCATTTCCCTTTCTGCAACAGCCAGAAAGAAAAGCTCTGTGCTTTTAAGGGCTCGTGTGATTAGATTAGGCTCATCCAGGTAATTTTCCTATTTTAAGGTCAACTGTGCCATATAACATAATAAAATCATGGCGGCGATATGTCCTCATGGTCACAGGTTCCTGGGATTAAGGTGGGACATTTTGCAGGTCATAAATCTATACACCGCAGCACGGGACAAAATGCAATAACTAAGAATGGTGACAATAGAGTTGGAATTTGGCTTGCCCATTCAAACACATAAACTAGTTATTAAAATACTGAAATATCTCTGGAGCTTTGAGCTGCAGTTCTGTAGTCCTGCCTTGGGTCCCCACCTTCTACCAATGCCTGGGTACTCTCCCGTTCTCTCCCCAGCAGGACCACAGCCCCACCTGAGCCAGCACGTGCAGGACTGAAGCCTGGCTCGGCCTGTCCTTTCGCATTGCTTGGTACCTGCGAAGCAGTAATCATTAAGTATTTGGAATATTGCTCCTGGATTTAGATGTGTATTTAATGACAGGAAAGAAGAGTATGCTATTATTAATTGAGAAGAGAAGACAGTTATTTAGAATGAATAGAATGGTAGATAGATAGGTAGATAGATAGATAGATAGATAGATAATTGAGACACACACATATATTCATGCAGGTTTGTACTGGTTTATTTATATTAGTGACTATGTTTTGGAGCAACTCCTGAAATTTATGTTGGTTTATTTATATTACTGAATATTTATGGAAGCAATTCCTGAAAGATATACTATAAAACCTTAACAGTTATTATTTCTAAAATGTAGAATTTCAGGTGATACAAATTTAATTTTTATATTTTCTGTATTTTCCAATGAACATGTATAACTGATATAATAAAAATAATGTTTAATAAAGAAAAAATAATTCCTGGTCTTCTCCTTTTATGACCTTGGCCGGCGGGGGGTGGGGGAGGAAGTTCCTCATTTTTAATCCTCTGTTGCTTAATTGGTAAAATGAACTACATGTTATTTCTTATCTTTACCAGCTCATAGAGTTTCTGATTCTAAATGTGCCATTCATCTGTGTACTCAGGTTCAATGCAGGCTTAAAAAAAGAAAAGAAAAGAGGGAGGGAAAGACGGAATGAAGAAGGCCATTAGAGCTACAAGAAATGTCTTTGTTTTGTCCATTTTACACATTGTAAAAAATTCCAATTTCTTTTTAAACTGACATGCCGTGTTTTGCCATGCATAATGTGCACCTGCCTTTTTGGTCCCAACTTTCAGGAAAACAATCTTTACTTTTAGTTTTCTAATTCAATTATTTATTTATTTATATCGAAATACTTGTTTTTTGTATTATAAAGGAATTTTAGCATTTATTTTTGAACATGTTATGGTACAAGAAATTTTATGTAACAAATAATCACAAAACACAAGAGCAGATACAAGGTATTTCAGGTACTACCCATGTAAATACACATCCTAATTTTTCCCTCAAAAATATGGGCAAAAAAGTGTGCATTATACATGGCAAAATACGGTAATTCATTCAAGATTGAGATTCCCAGTGCAATTATTTGTTCACCTTTGCTCATCATCCAAGTTGCTGTAGGTTTATTCTAGTTTTTAAACTACGTGTTCTCAACCATCGTCATTGGAGCAACAAGCGGTGAGGATATAGCGTGGCTTGCAGTGGGCAGAACAAAAAGCTGTATTCACAGAGCCAACGTCCAAGAAGGAGGACGGACACAAGTGAAGTCTTAACAAGTGAGTAAATAAACAAGACATTGTTATAAAAGTTTTGAAAGAAGTAAGAGAGATGTGATGGATACTAATGGAGAGAGGACTATTTTATATAAACAGGATCATCAGGGGAGGAATCTGAGGAGGAGGTACCATTTGCACTGAGACCGGCAAGATGAGAAGAATGCAGCAGTGCGGACACCCAGGAAGAGGAGCATTCCAGCAGGGGGAGCAGCCACGCACGGGCTCTGAGGTAAGAAGGAGCCGGTGCGTCTTTGCGTGATGCAGGGCAGGATGGTGTGACCACAGTACAATGAGTGGGAGAGAGAGGCACCAGGGGAAGTCAGAGAAAGAGGCAGGTACCAGGTCATGAGTATTTTTAGACCAGAGTAAACAGTTCAGATTTTATTCTAAATACCAGTGGAAAGTCACTCAAAACTTTTAAACTTAGAAGACGTGTGAACTTAATTTATGTTTTTGAAAGACAACTTTGGCTATCATGTAATGCGAATATAGGAGGGCCAGAGTGGTATCTTGGAGACCTTTAGGAGAGCAATTTGACACTATCTAATAAAGTTGAAGGTATTTGTAGCCATGAACCAGCAATCATTTCTAAGCACATACCCTAAAGAAACTTTCTCCCATATGCATAAGGAGACAAACTGAGAATGTTTATTTTTTCCTTTATGGTAACAAAAAACTGGAAAGTATCTGTTAATGTAAAGTGGATATATTGTGACGTTCATGCAATAGAAACTATTTACGGCAGTTAATGAATGAACAAACAAAACTGACGTGTACCAGCAGAGATAAATCTCCAAAAACATAATTTTGTACGAAAATAAATGTTGCAGAAAAATGTGTACATACTATTTTAACAAAATGTTAAAACATGTAAAACACTGTCATGTGTGTGTATGTGTGTAGCTAAGGAACAGAATAGCACAAGAATCATTAACAAGTTCAGGATCATATTATCTCTGTGGAGGGAGGGTGGAAAATGGCATCATGGACGGATGCCCGAGGGGCAGCAATTATACCTGTAAAGCTGTGTATCTTTAAAAATATCTTACTGAAGTAAATAGAGAGTTATATAAAGATTGGATAAAGGTAACTCCTCTGGTGGAAATGCAGGTGTATATACTATTTTCTCTAAACTTATCTATATAATAAAGAATAATTTTTAAGAAGTAAAAAAAAAAAGTATGCCCTCCAGTCCCTAATCAAAGAATTCTTTTTCAATCAAATGCACTACATTTTCTCATTGTTTTTCTTGAAATTTTATTTATATTTTAGGTTAATTTCTTCCCTATTATCCTTAATGACTAAGTACTTTTTGTTGTAATTAAATAAGTAATTAAAAGATCATTTTAAACATTTTTATAAAGGATAATATAAAAACAATTGCAAGTTTCAATAGCCTTTTCCATACACTAGATGCTTATTATGAGTATAATGGCCCAGTTGCTCTTCATTTCCAGACTTTCTACAGAGCAATTTTTTTTTTAGCAGCTTAGACATTTTTAATGTCATTCTATGATTCAAGGAGGAAATTATTCAGATGTTAACATCGTGCTTTACCACAGTTTACCTTAATCTACCCATTTAAAAAGCTAATATTGCTATGATCAACTTCTAAAATTTTCTTAAACCTGTGATTTTTTTGGTAAACAAGAAAAAAGAAGAGTCTTCATTCTTTCTTTACCCAGTTTATCTACCAGAAACAATGTATGAAAAAACAACTTAGAAATAATTAAATTTCCAATAAAAATATCTAAGGAGAAATACAAGCTTCAGGTTTTAGTACAAAACTTAGCTAACAAAGCAAAGAAATGTGACTAGGAAGGGCATGGTCCCTCTCAGACCATGTACAGAAGGGACAGAGATTCTTCTTTTATCAAAACATTCAGATTAAGAATGTAATTATTGTGGTTATCTAATTAGTCCAAAGGCATGAAGGAAAGATAGTTTTGTGAGGACACCGTCTTAGGTGTTGTGTACAGATTTTTAATAGACTCAATAATCTGTGCTCTTAAGAAGTAGACACAGAAGCTAGGGAGTCAAGACTCCATAAGAAATATTTTGGAAACTCTGGTAATGCAACACATTAGTGAATCATTCAAATCCAGCATCTTATTTCTAATATCTAGTTCAGGCTTCAAGGACAACAACACATAAAATACTTTGTATGCATAGCACACAATCATGGTACACACAGGAAGCAGCCAAGAAGTGTGGTTTTGCTGCACCAGACTAATACTCTATCGCGCAGTCCCTCTCCAACAGCTAGACTTCCTCAAAATCTTGTTTGTTTAATGTACATTGTGTGTTATAAGTATTGTATTGTTATAAGTATATTAGAAATAATTCATTTACTTCAATAAGAATAGGCAAAATAATGCAGCAATTAGAAATGACCCCAAGTCTCAATGGCACAAAACAACAAAGCAGACTCCTCACTTCTGTTACATGTTGGCTTTGGCTGGGGCTTTGCTTCCTGTCCCCTTTACTCCAGGATCCAGGCTAAGGAAACCCCTCTCTTAAGACATCGCCATTCCTGTGATAGAAAAGAGAGAATGGTGGACATATACAATGGCTCTTAAATTTTTGCTCACAAGTTACATACATCACTTACTCACATTTCAGAGGCCAAAAATGTGACTTGGCCAAGCCAGTCAGTGGAGGAAGGATGGATGATCCTCCCATAGGGAGGGGCCATGAAAATTCTGAAAATGTAACATAGCACCATCATTTTAACCGTACTAGGGTAGATATTATTATTACCTCTACTTTACAGTCGAAGAAATTGAGGCACAAGGAGATTAAATAACTTGATGAAGATCTCACAGAGCCAGGACTTGCAACCCAGGCGATGCATGGTCTTAACCATGAGGCTCCCCTGGCTGCTTATGGTCTCTCGCTATTTCCTATTTTCACCTCCTCATAAAAATTCTGGAATACTTTCACATAGAAATAATCGATAGGTAAAAGTTTAAATAGTAACTCTTCTAAAGGAATTTGCATTTTAAGGACGTAGAGCCTTAAGAGAAAGGTACAAAGTGCAGACAGCTGGATTTCAGAAGCTTCGTAGAGAACGCAGACTTTCGAATACCCCTGAAATCACATGTGGTAACTGATGCCTAATTCTTTTTCTATACACTAATGTCACGTCTCTGCTTGAGGTCTTTGCTCAAATATCATGCAGACTGGCCTTCCCTCACCATCCTGTTTTTAAAAAAACACATGCATCTTCATCACCACAATAGCTACTTCCTCCTTTATTCTTTATCTCTTTCTCCTGCTTTATTTTTTCTTCATAAAATACTGTCTAATTTTACCTTATATGACTACTTGTTCATTTCCTTACGCCCCCACTGTTATGACATTGTTAAGTAAATACAAGGTACTAGCTGGCGAGTAACAAAGGACCACTAGTCAAATTGAAATGGAGCAGCTTCCTATGGCAGGTCCTGGAGGAAGAAGTGCCAGCATGCCTTGAAGGGCCACACAGAGAGGTCAAGGCAGCGTGCAGGCAAAGACAGGGTACAGACAGGACCTGGGGCACGTGTCTTTAGTAGGGTCCATGGGTAGAGTGCTTTGGGCTTCCCTGGCTAATGCTGGATTAAAACCAAAAGGAAGCTGTTTGGTCAGCTCCACAGGGGTCTTACCTGAGGGACAAACAGGGGGAGGCCCAGAAAGGTGGGGGAGGCTGTTTCTCATGGGGCTATTGCAGAAGTCATATCAGGAACTTACAATAACTTGTGACTCTGTTATCTAATGAATGGGCTTCCATGAGGGGGTTAGTATCAATTTAAGGCCCCTGCTGCCCAGGTGGCCAAAGAGAATAAATGCCAAAGCAGCAGTACCATGGTTTGACTTAGCTAAATGGGCAATACCCATTAAGTCATATGTTCCATGAGGATGTGAACAGTTCATCATATTCATTGTTGCAATCGCAGCTCCAGGACAGGAATTGGCATATAGTAGGGTCTCAATTAATATTTGTTGAATGGATAGATAAATGGATGTATGAGTGAATGAATAAATAAACTCAAAATTTGATGCTCATAAAAGTAAAGTAAAATTAACTATGGAGGAAATACTGCAGCAAAGCCCAAAGGACCATTTCAAGACACTCTTCGTAGTTATTAAAACAACTTCTATTGTGTGTCAGCTGTATGTCAAGTGCCGTGACTACAAAGAGATATAAAATAAAGATCCATCCCTGAGGCTCACAATGTAATTAAGGAAATAGAATATACTTACAAAGAAAGTAATAATAATAAAAGGTAATAATGTCATGATTAGTAAAATATCTTCAAGATGTTCTGACCTCATGCAAATAGATGTATGTAAATATATATATGAGAGATTTTTGTAATTTTCACAAATTGGTGCAATAAAAGGAAAAAGAAATCACAGCATACTTGTCAGGACCAAAAGATTCTGCTAGTAATTTATTGTGCCTTATAGCATAATACTCAACTGCCTTTAAAAGAAAAAAAATCCAGTCTCCCCAAAATATAACAATGTCCAGCACCTAATAGCAAATTATTAGACATATGAAAATTAGGAAACTATGACTCAAAACCAAGGAAACCAGCAGGCGCTACACACAAACCTAAAATGATCCATATGTTAGAATGAGCAGTCAAGAGCTTTAAAGCAGGAATCATCAATTTGTTCATAGGCTTAAAGGGAAGATGGTCAAAATAAGTAAAATTATGAGGAATATCACTAGAGAAAGAGAAACTATAAAAAATTTGTTATGCCCAGATCAAAATGATTTATCATAGATGTTGTACATAATTTGTTTTTTTTTCCCTTCTTGTGAAATTTTAATTATGCACACTTAACATTTTGCTTTTTAATCCATCTTCCAAAAGAAAACATTTTCCTGAAAGACCCATGGTCAAAATGGAATTAAATAACCAAAAAACACTATAAAATAAAGATAATTTTAAAGGTTATTTTCATTAATATTTAAATACTAATACAACAATTTCAAAGATTAATTCTGATCTTTATAACATGATTTCTATGATTTTCTTCTATTATTTAAATTTTACCAATATTTGCTGAATCTAAGAGGTATAATATTATTTCTAAAGTTATCTAGCTAACATTTTCTCAATATTAATCCTTACTTTAAGTCTATTGTTTTATACAATTATTATCAGAAATGTTCTGGTGATTTTTGCATATAATGTTAGAAATTTTCACAATCAGTAATTATTGCTGCATTTTGCTCTTACAATAACAGATTGATAGACTGTCAACATTTAAAATTTATAGAGGTATTTTTCATTCCAAAGTATGTATAAAATGCATATCTATGTTTGACATTCAGGGAAAAACTAACACCTATCTTTCTCAAACTATTTCAAAAAATTCAAAAGAAAGGAAGATTCCCAAGCTTACTTTATGAGGCCAGCATTATCCTTATTCCAAAACCAGGTAAAGACAGTACAAAGAATGAAAATTATAGGCCAATATCTCTGATGAACATAGATGCTAAAATCCTTAACAAAATATTAGCAAACCAAGTCCAGCCATACATCAAAAAGATCATGCACTATGATCAAATGGGACTTATTCTAGGGATGCAAAGTTGGTATAGTATCCACAAATCAATAAATGTGATATACCACATAAACAATTGAAAGATAAAAATCACATGGTCATATCAATAAATGCTGAAAAAGCATTTTATAAAATCTAGCACCCATTTATGGTAAAACAAACAAACAAAAAACCTCTCAACAAAGTGGGAATAAAGGAAACATACCTCAACATAATGAAGGCCATTTATGACAGACCCACAGCCAATATTATACTCAGCAGGCAAAAACCAAAAGTGTTTCTCTTAAGATCAAGAACAAGACAGGGATGTCTGCTTTCACCACTCTTTCTTATCCAACATAGTACTGGAAGTCCTAGCCACAGTGTTCAGACAAGAAGAAGAAATAAATGGCATCCAAATTGGAAAGGAAGAAATAAAACCGTCATTATTTTCAGAGTAGAGTTACCATAGGACCCAGCGGTCCCTCTTCTGGGTATCTAACCCCAAAATTTGAAAACATTTATTTGTAAAGATATATGTACCCATGTGTTCATTGCAGCATTATTCACGGCGGCTGAGGTGTGGAAACCACCAAAATATCCCTCCATAGACGATTGGATAAAGAAGATGTGGTACATGTATATCATGGAATGCTACGCAGCCAAAAGAAAGAATGAAATACTGCCATTTGTGGCAGCATGGATGGGTCTTCAGAATATCATGCTAAGTGATGTAAGTCAGAAGGAAAAAGTAAAAAACCTTATAATTTCGCTCATATGTGGGATCAAAAGCTGAAAGCAACAAATGAGCAAACAAGACAAACAAACAAAAACTCATAGACACAGACAACAGTATGCTGGTTACCAGATGGAAAGGGGGTGGGGAGGGAGGTAGTAAAGGGTAAAGGCAGTCAAATATTTGGTGACAAAAGCAGATTTGACTTTGGGTATAAACACGCAATGCAATATACAGATGATGTATTACAGAATCGTACACTTGAAACCTATATGATTATATTAACCAATGTCACCCCAATAAATGTAATTAAAAAATGTTTTAAAGAAAGGAGAAATACCATCCAAAAAAAGTTTCCTTCGTTTTCTGTAGGTTATATTACAGATATTTTCCAAAAAGCATTTTGCAATCTTACTCCAACACACTGTTTATTTGCCAGCATAGTCAGTGGACGGGGAGGGGAACTGTGCAGGTGCAGGTATTGTGCATGTGTCATGAATGGAAGTGGTTGACAGACATCGATGAGGACAGCGTGGGACCACAGCTCTCTCTTTCTCTGCAGCTGAGGCAGAGACAGGAACGACACCTGACCCCGCGGCCTCTCCTCGCAGAGGCGGTAAGGAGCGCGGCGCGCCCTGACGGTGCTTATTTACACACAACACCCTAGTTCGCTGTTTCCTCTCTGACTTTGCTGAAACAAGCCATTTATTCTCACCAGTTTTAAATTTAAAATCAATATTTCTAATAACACAGTTTTACACTTTTCATCTTTATGTGTGGACATGTATTGGAAGAAAATCCAAATGAGCTTAGGTGGAAAGACGAGGCTATCGGTGAAAAGCATTCTAGCAAAATCTATGACAATGAAATTTTTCTGTTTTTCTTTCAACACAAAAATATATATGAATGGACATATTGTATAACTTTTATTTATTAACTAGATATTATAAAATAGTAACACTGGTTTCTGGGGAAGAAAGCAAATTGATTGCTATCCAATTTTAAAAATGCATTTGGTAGTTTGAAGATAAGTTGAGCAGTTTGGTCTTTTAGAGTAAATACTGAGCACTTCTCATTGATGGTATGCTTCAGTAGGACGTGTAGGGAAATTTGGGGTCCAGGATTTAAGAGCATTCCTGAAATCACTCAAAGTGCTTATACTAAGATACTACCTAAAGGATTCTCCGTTAGTTTGGGAAAATGAGATCAGTTTTTAAAAACACTAAAAATTACACAAGTTATACATATTGTAGAAAACTCACAAAATCCAAATAATTAAAGAATAAAAATCACAGGTTAATGAACACAAAAATCACAGAGTTGAGTGTCATGTGTGCTATATTTTATCTGTGTGTTTACAAAAAGATAATCAGACTCTGTATTTCTTATTTTAGTTATTGGTAATACATTTTGTGATACCAAATTTTAAAAATCTATAAAACTATACATGTTGAAGTCTAGCTTTCACTCATATCTCTGTTTTCCCTATTACTCCAAACCATTTTTAATAGCTTCTTGTGTAGTCTTCCAGTTTCTTTTTTTAAATTAAATTTGATTATTAAGACCTTTAAAAAAAATTGATTGATTTGTTTATTTATTTATTTATTTTTAGAAAGGGGAAGGAAGGGAGAGAGGGAGAGAAACATCAAGGTGTGGTTGCCCCTCGAGCACCCCCTACTGGGGACCTGGCCAGCAACCCATGCATGTGCCCTGACTGGGAATTAAACCAGCGCTACATTGGTTTGCAGGCCTTCGGTTTGCAGACCAGCACTCAATCCACTGGGCCACACCAGCCAGGGCTATTAAGACTTTTTTAGAGCAGTTCTAGGTTTATAGCAAAATTGAGAGAAAGGTACAAAGAGTGCCCCTATCTGTGCAGAAAGCCAGGAACATGTTCACTCTTTGTTTTCCCTCAGGGCCCAAAATGCCAACAAAGCCCAAAGTCCTCACTGAAAGGCTGGCCTTCCAGGTCATTTTGAAAATATACCAGTCAAGGGAAGATCATGGGACATACATGTTTACAATTTTGTTAGCTTCATGTATAGCTTTTAAATATTTAGGCAGATGTTGTGTGCACACTCACTTGTACTCAGCTTCCAGCGGGGCAAATGACTTCTAAGTTCTACAAATCTGTGAGAGCAAAGAAACTTCTCATTTTGTTTACTGCTGTTTTTCCAGGACCAAACATATTGCAGATGAAATGTAAAATGAAGAAGGTGCCTCCAGGTCAAAAAGAAAAGTTTGGGAAATGCTGCTTTTTGCAGTCCCCTCTAGAGGCTTCACTACACAGATGAGCGCTGTAAAATGCTTTGAGAATCCAACAATTTTAACCCACCCCCACCCCACTTTTTCTCCAGAGACCTCACATTTACTTTATGATGAAAGACTTAGGAACTGCTCAAATCAGCGGCATATGTCAACCAGCCCACTTTGAAAGTATCTCAAGTCACCTGGAATGGACATGACATACACTCAAAAACGGTCCCAGACACAATCCAAACATTACAAAAAGCTAAGAAATATGTTGGATACTCTGGAAGGAAATAAATATAGCATTTAATTTTTTTATAAACAAATTAAGAATTCACTGATGGCAAAAATTTAATCTTCCTGGAATTTTCCTACCTAAGAATAGGCAGCTGAGAGAGGGATGGAAGGAGAAAAAAAAGTTATGACCCTATCTATTAAATTTAAAGTGAAGAACAAATGTCCCATAAACTTTTAATACTCATTTGACACCTCATTTATCCATTTAAAATGCATTTACTTCAGTTGCCACAAATCTTCATTCAAATGCTAACCAATTTAGCATTTTTAGTTTAAGCATGGATATGCATAGTAATTAATACTGATGTTAATTATGACTAACACTTGATATCAGTGGAAAGTAGACTAGGGAATTCATACTATAGATTTTTAATTTAAACTGGAACGACAGAAAAAACTGGGAATGTATATTAGGACTCTTTCAGAAACAAGCCACAGAAAACCTATTCGAACTCACTTACCCATATCAAAGGATTTATTGGCTCGTGTAACTGGAAAGGGTATGGACACCCTTGACCTCAGGAATCACTGAACTGAGGAACTCACCGCTCTCTCCTCTCTCCCCTAGTCTTCGACTTTTTTCCTGTTCCCTTCTCCACTCTTGTGACTCCTATTATTCTCGAACCCTCTTTTCCTTCCCCACTGACCCCCTCTACCTCAACCCACAGTGTCTAATCTCAGCTTCTTTCTGTATTGCCCCCGCTTTCCCCCAGTTGCAATGTTTCTTCTGTGAGTCAGGAACCCTGGCAGCAGACAGCTCCAACTTATATCAACACAGCTTAGAAGCCCCAAAGGACAGACTGTCTCAACTTTGCGTATGTGAAAACACAAGGGAAGAAGCCCAAATGGCCTAGCCAGATCACCTGTCCCTATTAAGTCAATTGCTAAGACTTAGGAAGACATACTACTGCTTGATAGCACCCCCTGCAGCACCAATCACATCATCGGGTGAAGTGAATCAAAAAGGCAGGTACTCTTACTGGAAGATCGGTCAAGTGATACTTGGCTTACAGAAATTCAGTTGTCCTAAGCAGAGTGTAAGCTGTTAAATTTTTGGAAACTAATTTGACAACATATATCAAGACCCTAGGAATTGATGCTAAGAAAAGAATTCAAGCCCAGAACTCACATGCATGAAGAAGTATATCATTTATATACCAAATATTGTGCTTTATCTATGTGCCCAGTAAAAGGAAAACAAATAGGGAAATTATAACTTCAGAGTAGAATGGGACATTGCCCTAATAGACAGTACTGTTTGCTGCCTGAAGCTTGTCTACTACTAGGATTCCAGGCCTAAGTAAAAAAGCAAATCACAAATGTACAAATACAATCCTGGAAAAAAACAACTAGATAAAAAGATAGAAGAAACAACCAACCAACTCCAAAATGTTAGTAGGCTTTGGGTAGTGAGGCAATAGGTGATTGTTTATCCTTCACATATACTCTATGTCATATTTTAAATATTTCATATTTGTCGTTATTTCCTACAATAAACATGTATAATTTTAATGATTAACACCCATTAACTTCAAGGTTTAATAAATGCTAAGACTCATGCATTGAAGTATCAGATAGGTGTTCTTTTGAGCTTCTCATCTTCCCAAGTTTACAAAGGGTTGCTCAAACTCAGTCACTTATTTCAAAATATTACTGCAAATTGTATAGATCTAATGGCCTTTGCCTACTCTGGGAAAGTGAATAAACTGAAAATGGAACATGCTGAATGAGGTACAGTCTAGTTAATTATAAGATGAGGGGATATTGGCTTCTTTAACCTCCTAAAATCTATGCGATCCAGAGATAAAACATCATTAGTACCAGGCATAGCAGATCAGCCATTTCTCTAAGGATTTCTTTAAGTTGTATAGGATGGATCAGAAACAGGTTAGGTTTTTTATGATTAAGTCAAGGTCTAGCCGCTGTCTCCCCGCTGCTACCCATCCTTTAGACCTTCCCATTTCTTGACCCCAGGCCCTGATATGCATAGACCTTGCCTACCCCTCTCCCAACTCACACATGTCCCTCACCTTCCCAACCTCAACGTAACACCTTCGCATTGTGATTCACATCACTCTTCAAGCTTCTACTCAGGAGGATGAGGAAGGTCATTAAGAATTGTCTTCTAGTCAAGAGGTCAATAAGGCAAGACGGCAATGGGGAAGTGACAGCTTCAGAGACAGAGGCACACGCAGCAGCTGCCCCATCTTAGTCATGCTACTGAGGCAGAACAGACTCGCGCCCTACTGTGGTCGCTCAGAGCGCAGTCTCCAAACAGCAAAATGAAAACTGCTTTGAAACTAAGTCTGACACAGGTGCAAATAGAGTGGTTAATATTCATAATTAGCTAGCTTGCTTTTTATGTTAACCTAATTTATGATAAGCTCACTATCAGATAAAAGGCTACATAGTAAAGATTCCTTCTACCTGCAGTCTTGTATTGCCTATACTGCAATCTTGCTGTGTGACCACAGAAAATTCTCTGCGTCTCTTTGTTCCTATAATATGAGAAGTTTGCATGAAGTCATCTTTCAGACTTCTTTTGGCTACAGCATTTTATTATTCTATGGAAGTCTTTTTGCAAAGCCTTACCTACAGTGCTTCAAAATATAGGGCACAATCAGTTCAGCATCTTGTGTTATTGCTTGCTAACTCTCCCTTGGGTCCTTCTCATAGGATGAATTTGGAACTTTTCAGTTTACCAATGTGCTTATTACATACAAAGCCTATAAGCTCAACTATAAAATCAAAATGCTAGTATTCAAAACAAAAAGAATCACTTTCACTTAACATTTTCACAGAAAAATTTTAGCTATTAAGATGTAGCAATATGATTAAATTTTAAATAACCACTGTAATGTAAAATAGACCAAAGGTTTTTTAAAAAATCTTTACTAAGGAGAAAATAGTTTTAAGACGGGGAATTTAATATGGGAAATAGGATGTATGGGGAGGGAGAAAAAAAGGAAGAAGTGAACGAAGGAAAAAAGGTGGTTGTTTACCATTAGATAATATGGGAACATACAAAAAAACAGATTACTAAAGTTCAATTGAAATGCTATCATTTGTGTTTGAAAAATAAACCCTGGGAAGTCAAGTTTTGTAATTTTTCATATCATACATAATGTCTGCTAAGTCCTGCAGACAGTAAGTGAAGATCAAACCACCTTGACTCCACACGCTCACCCTAATCTCCCATTCGAATACAGAAGGCAGAAGCAGCCCACTTAGCTGCCAGCCTATACCTCCACGCCCTCCCCGCCTCCACCTTCCCTAGCCACACCACCGGTGGGTCTGCGCTTGTCAGGGAGGCTGCGGCCTGTCCCGCTCTGCAGATCACACCTGACACCGCACTGAGCAATAGGATACTTCCTTCCTTTCCTTCAGTGGATAAGATTTTGCTTTCACAGTAGATTACCCACCTTAGAGTGCCCTCTCTTGGGTCTTCTTATGTCGTGATAACAATAAACATTCTCAATTATGAAAAATTTAAGAGTTGATCTCAGAGGCGGTGGCCACTTCAGTGTATGATGACTCAAAACTGTGATCTCTGAGAATTTGGGGATGTAAAAGGAGGTTTAGAACATGTACAAACGAAGGACCCCCGCAAGGGCAGTCAGTAAGTAGTTCATGGGCGTCTAGATGTACCCAGGTTAGCTGCACAGAAATACATTGGCTAGATGTGTTCAAGTGTCTTAGCACTTCAGTAAACACCATGTGTGCCTTGCACGCCCACAAGGATGGCTGTACTGACTGGTGCAGAGCTCCCGGCAACTTGAAGGGACTCAGATCTTTCTATCTCTGTACAAATTCTTGCAGGCTCCTAGGTCGACTGAGCATCCCTTTAAAGTCTCGCTCTCCCTCCATGCTCCCATATGTGAAGCTTAGTAAACTGTTTTATTGCCTACGTCAGTATGTGGCCCAGTTTGAGCATTTGACGTATAGCCTAAGATTTGAGTCGCAACACATCCCTACCAACAGGAAAGGGTGAGTTAATTAAAAGCTTAACTAATTCTCCTCGCCGGACTTCCACACGCCTTTCCTTGTGGCCTGGCTCCCAGCCAAGTCCTGCAGGCGGTGACTGCCAAAGCCAGCTCCCCAGCTGCTAGGAAATGTGAGGCCCAGATCATTATGCAGTGGCCGGGTCATTATACGTTAAAACAAATAAGAAATAGAGTTTAAATGGGTAACAGGCTTATGGACAAGCTATTGTTTTCTTAACTTCGGTAACACTGTGAGGTTCTCACCGTGCAATATGATTCCTGTCCACATCCACAATTGTTAAAGCATAAACTGGCTGTTTCTCTCCCAAATCCAACATTTCCCCAAGATACTAAACTGACACACTTTGCAAATAAAAAAGGTAAAACATTTTTGAAGCAGTAGCCCGGAAAACACAATCATCTAGCTCCACAAAAAGAGAAACTTTGTCCAGTTTGCAACCTAAATTTTTTTAAAAATGTGTTGATTCTAAAAATAAAACCATGCGGTCTTTGTAGAGTCAGAAAAGGAAACCAAAAGAAGGTATCTTTTCCCGATAAAGGGATAACGAGTGGAGTGTGGTTTTCATTGAGCTAAGAATGTTTACAATAATTGTGCATAAACTTAAAATTCTTAGAGCAAATGTATGCAAAAGGTGTGTTAATTGAAATGGCAAACGCATGCAAAGGTCAACGGCCAAACAGAATCTTTTCTTGAATATCCAGTATAGTTACCTCATTTCTCCACTTGGCTTTAACAAAAAAAAATTTTTTTAGTTTTACAAAAGTCAAAACAGGCTCCAAAGAAAAGAAATTCTCCCTCCTGCCTGCGCCAGGTGTGTGTGGCAGGGGTGGGGAGGGGAGGGGGCAGTGTAAGCCAACTCCTGAGGAAACTGCATTTGAAGTACCCCAGCTTCTCTGGTACCACAAAGCTCTGCACCTAACTCCACAGCGCTCCCCATTAACTCCTCACTTTCTTCAGCTGTTTGTCTCCACAAGAATATGTAACTTTTCAAGGATAAATCACGTCTTTTATTGTCAGCCTCTTTCAAGATATCTGAAACTCAATGAAAGTTTGTTCAATTCGTGATTTAAATGTTCAATTTACTAATTAACATAGGAATTCCAGAAATCTGGGTGGGGGAAAGAAAGCATCATATATAAGGAAAACAGGTCTCATCTCTTACCAAATCATGAATATAGCAGCAAAATTCCCTATACTGCATGACTTCCAGGATATACCTTCAATCTTAGATTCATACATAAAACCCAAAAATTTGTATAAAGAAAACTGGAGAAAAATACTCTTTGTGCATTTCACTGCTGTGCATCCATTGATAGTGTTATATTTTAAGCTACCTTCATTTTCTACATGCTGAACTCCTCCTTACCCAGAATAGCAAAAGTTAGTTTCTCAGTCCCAGGTTATCGATCTCCTGACATTTGGCTGCTTTCTGATACTGGTTCTGCTAGCAGCCTGTGTGCCTCCCTAACCAGTTCTGTTTGGCTGCTATTTAAATCTTAGCCTTATAATGCTACAGCCACTATTAATATCTTAGCATTATGCCCCTAAAGCTGAAGAAGCACATATTTCACATTCCCCTAGATACATTATCACCACTTAGGATAGCCTAGAATGTGACTTATTTTACCTTTAATTTTCTCAAGAAATATAAGGTGAGCTTATACCTAAAATACTAGAAAAAAACTACAATTTTATGTGATTAATACAGAAACTGGATCGTCAAAACTAGAAATGATATTTTCAGCATACCAGGTTATCTCTTCTAGTCTTTTGAGCTTCAAATAATTTATAAATCAATATTATTAACAAATAGTTCTCTGAGGTGATATATAATGAATGATTATTTTCTGAATTTTGCAGGTAAAGTAATTGAGAGAAATAAGATTTCTTCCCAAGTTCTCAAAAAATAGGAAATGTAACATTAACACACCAAACCCTCGTGTTGTCATGGCTACTACTTACCTTCCCCCCCCAGAAAGGATTTGAAGTTATGCACCACTGATGTAAAGAAAAAGAGCGAATATTTTGTGAGTACTTTAAATGTGCTAAACACCGTGCTAGTAACCCAGATAATAATTAAAGCATTGAGTAAAGTAGTATTTGTCTCATTTTACAGATGAGAATAGTAAGACACAGTTTTCTTTTCTAAAATCAAAAAGCTAGGAATCCTACAATCCTAATTTGTTCAGAATTTAAACCCAAGCATATCCAACTCCAAAGCTGATGTGTGCCATACTAAAACCAGAAAGCACATAACCCAATATATAAACAAAAAAAAACAAGTTATACAAGGATGAAAAACAAGAAGATAATATTCCCAAAATATGTATATTGAAAAAATCTATGACATTTTAGCCCAAATCTGAAACCCTCACTACCAGCCAAGGCAAAGTGAGAAATCACAAGGGTAGCAGCCCTTATTTATCTAAGTCAAAGAAGACTATCAGTTTGTTAAATGAGAGAAACAGCTGGTAGGTTATAAGAGAGATTTCTTGTGTAGGTCAGAAACTGAACCTCATACAACAGAATCTACAGCAGTTATTCAAAGATTTCAGAGATGCTGCTCTCAGAGCTGTTTCTTACATGAACCACTTCTATAGCCAGATTCAGTCCAACCGAAATAGCATCATGATGATGATGATGATGACGATGACGATGACGATAGGGCAATGACATCATACAAAATAACTGTCTCAGATCATGAGCTCTGAGTCTTCTCTTGTCATCCTATGTCATTAGCAAAGCATCTTTCTGATAACAAGTAACAGAAGGGCCTGCTGCCTCTGCTGGAACTACTGGTCATTCTTTATGTCATTTAGCCTATCAATCAATCAGTCAGTCAATATTTATTGAGTGCCCACCATGCGCCAAGTACTGTGCTAAATACATGTGAGATCAACAGATCTGGTCCACTTTAATCAAGTCTACACTCTGGTGGAGGAAACAAATCACCTAGTCACACAACTATTTATATTCAAGCTCCAGTAATTGTTAGGATGGTGCCGCAAGTGTGGAGAGAGCCAGTCATGGGGACATGATCTAGCGTGCAGTTGAGGCAGAATAGGCTATGAAATGCCTCCCTGGGAAAGTAGTAGATGAGCTGAGATCCGACTTGCTTTTGTTGGGCACATAATTAGCCATTGACAGTTGTCAATAAGGCATGTGTGCAGCACCACGTTAGAAACCGGGAAGTGTACAAAGCAGCCTAAGATATATATCTTTGAAGACGTTTAAATGCAATCGGACAGAAAAGACGCAAGATATCCATTTATCTTGCACAGGAGAAGTTAACAATACAAGAAAGTATTGGAGAAGTTAACAACTAAGTGGCACAGAGAACTGATGCGGGCAAAGGGATAAACCGTGAAGGACTGGCGTGACCCGGGAGGAGTGCTCGGCAAAGGTACGTGGTGAAGGCCTGAGAGCAGTGAATTTCAAATGGTTTTCACTAGAACACACAAAATGGAATACATTTTGCTCTGTGGTGGCCCAGTATAAACATACAGACACAAATAAAACTAAAACAAACGTTTCATGAAACAAAGCTTAATTTCACATGTGGTCCACAATGATTTTTTTTTCCATTCATTTTTAGAAGTATTTTTTATGCTGGTCAAGACCCACTAAATTAAGTGTATTACCCAAGAATGAGTCACAAGCTAAGATTTGACGTCTCTGAGACAAAGGGTTTCTGCACACAGTAAAGGTTGTCCACACAGGTAAAAAGAAATCAGAAAGTACTTCTCACCTCCTGCAAGGGCGGCCCAGCCCGCAAGGCCTCTGCCTCCCTCCCGCCAGCCCTGCTTCTCCTCATTTCTAGTCACAGGCTCCCTTAGCAGGAAGGAATCACACCCAGAATGTGGCTACACCACAGACGTACATTCTAATCTTCTCCCAGGCACTGTCCCCAACACTGTCTTCTACTGCCACCAGCAGCACCCTCACTCATGTGAGCCTGCGTGAAGACCACTATCAAAGATGTGACTAAACCTAAATTCCAGACCAGACATACATTTCAGTGCCTGAGACTTAGATCTAAGTGGAGAGTTTATCCATTTATCTGGAATGTTTCTCCATAAGCACAAGTTTTAGGCCTGATTCAGTTTTCCAAGGTCAGTCCCTTCATAAATCGACCAGACTTCCAGTTACTAGAGACGAAAGCATGTATCATGCAGAGCAGGCGACCACTTTTCCATGAATTCCATGGTGATCCCTACCAATACCCACAAATGTTAATAGACATTTCATTCAGGAAAGAGATCTCATTCTTTAGTCATGCTTACCTGAAATACTTACTTTCATGATGTATAGAGGTAATGAAAGCAAAAACAAAAAACAAAAAAAAGAACAACAACTGGCTACAGATTTGACCTAAGAGCCTAAGAGGAATAGTTTCCATCATTACCAGCTTCATATGCCATAGACATTCCCCAGGGTTTGTTTGTTTTTTAAGGAAGAGATTGTTGTTTAAAAATGAAATGTTAACTCAAACAAAATAATGATCAGTCTAGATCAGGCATGGAACAGGTTAAGAAATACACCCATTGCATTATATTGATACGAATGATAAAAATATATTTATTGATTACATGTTTAACATTAAAACCAACATTAATAAGCATGTATTTTTCATTTTGCCCTACTCATTTACAAGCCTCCTTTAGAAACCCGGAGGAATGGTTATCTTCCTCCACCGGCAGGCATAACTAACGTGAACAATCGGGAAGTAACTGAGGAATCCCTCAGCTGACCTACACATCCCTGTGTTTCTCAAGCACCTGCTAACTGACCCCGTACCACCATCATCACAGAGGAGATTGGAGTTGCCTCCTGGCCTAGCCTGGCTCACCTTGGGGTGTCCTTGTTTGTTTGATGTGCGGTGATCTGAAGAGCGCTGATGTTAAAAAAAAAAAAAAAAAGCATTTGATGCTCTGATGCTAGAATAGAAAGGTGAAGCATGGTTGTTCCTGTCTAGTCACCCACATCCACTCCATAGGGTAGCTGTATTTCTAGAACTGCATTTTTGTAAAACTGAAACTTCAAACCCGAGTAAGTTCCAAGTTCAGGACAGTGGCTGCTCTAAGCACAAATAAGAAGAGATCTCAGATTCTGGAAGATACCTGTGGGGTTTCAGAGATTCAGGGACCTGTTGTGAGGTTTGAATCAGGTCTGATCACTGTCATTCTCTGGTGTCAAAGATAATATTGCTTCAGGACAATAGCATTTACGTTTTTAAACTTCCAAACAGCAAGCTGAGACCAGGCTGCCCACCAGTTTAAACGGTTGGGAAGGAAATGAGTCTCATTTATGAATTATTATATTTGCTCTCTGGCATGCCTAGTTGTTGATAGGTTGGGGCTGGAAAGAAAAATTGCTACTGTTTCATCTTTTTGTCAAAAGGCACCATGAGTTTCTCTCGGGTCTTCATGGGGTATCTTGTAAAAAATACAATCTGAAGTGCTGGATTCCGCGGGCGGCCTGGGATGGGGAGTCAAATGAAGCCCAGCGGTGCACTCTGAGCGTGTGGTCCCAGGGAGGCAGAGGGCCTTGGGGACCCCCCGGGACTCCGGCCGCACCGCCTCGGGCTTTAGTATGAGGCTGCGCAGCCAGCCAGCGGAGGTGCCCAAGGGCGGGCCGAGGCTTCCTTGGCCAAAGTGGGCAGTGAAGGCACCTTGGTTGGTAGCAGGGGGGTGGCCTCTTCGCTCGGGTTTGGCGGGGAAAGGGCGACAAAGGCCTGAAGGCAGCTGGGAGGTTGGGAGGACAGAGCGGCTGCTGCATTCACACCGCCGCACAGGGGGCGGGGACAGCGGTGCCCTGCGAGGCCGGGGGACCTGGGAGGACCCTGTGCCTCGTGGCTGACTGGGGGACGGGGGGGGGGGGGGAGGGTGAGCCTGTGGCTCCAGAGTCTCGCAACGCCTGAGATGGCAGCGGCGCTGCGCCTCCCGAATGCAATTTTGACCTGTGTGTCCCGGGCCAGCCGCCTAAGGCCACAGCCGGGAGGAAAGAGGCCGAAAGAGAAAAAGGGAATAGGGTGGGGGAGGGGATCGGGAGCGAGGAAGCGGTGTCATTTCCACCAACTGGGCTCTTTCCTGACCCAGCCGCTCATCTGTCACCGCTGTCTCATTCCTGTTATTTACATCTGTCTTTAGCATTCTAATTACTCGCTTTATTACTTTAGCCTGGAGGAATCCTGTAAAAAACAACGGAGATGAAGATCCTACCACACAATAAAACTGCCCAAAATCCCCACTGCACATTATACAGAGCACTTGAGAATATTTGTGCTGTTATATGACCTCAATATGTCCTTAGATTGATCTTATTATATCTTTCTTTCTCCCTTTTCTTTCTCCGTCTAGGTAATGAACTCTTTAAGGTGCGGAGTGCAGGAATAAACTGTCCAACAAATAGTGAAAATGAGATTGTACTTTGAGCAGGAGGTAAAGGGGGAGGGGGTTAGAATTGACTTGGAGCATTTGCACCCCTCCCCACACCAGTTCCTAAACTCTTGGTTTTATTTTTTACTTCAATCTGATAAAGTGGAGCCATCTTCACACACAAGCTTCTAAGGCTGAAAGAATCTTGGAAATTTAGAGGGGAGAATAAAATGCCTAATGTCTTTAATTATCTTGCATTAATCTCTGAGTCCCCAGAAGCTCTCAGGAGGGGAAGTGAATTTAGAGTAGAGATAGAAATGGGGTTCAAAAATCGTGGTGGTTTCCAGGTTTTTCTTACAATGTGAGATCTAGCAGTGCAGGGGGCGGGGTGTTCAGAAACCTTCAATAGCGGGATTCACAGATGCACTCAAGACGCCCATCAAAAGGAGGCTGATACAACCTACCAGAAAGTCCAGGACAAAGTGCAGCTTTCTAACTGTTATTTATTCCTGCTAGTGGAATTATTGTTGCACTCAGTTGCAATTTTCTGGCTGTGCTAATGGTTTCCTTTATTATGTTACACAAACATAATCTCCTCCAGAAAGAAAATGACAAAATATATGGATTTTTAGATAAATAACTGAGGTAATTTATTGGCCTTTATGCTCTTCTGATGGGGTGGTTGATAGATAATGTAATAATATGTACATAATTAAGCGGGTTTACTGTACCTCAGTCAAAATCTGGTCAAGGGCAGTATCCCTGTCTTTAGGCCTGTGGTTTTCTCAAGGGATATTTACTTCTCTCCCCTGTGGAATAAAGGGCATGCCTCAGAAAGTAAATAGCTAGGCACTAAGTAAGGGGCGGAGGTGTAAACCAAAAAGTAAAGAAAACAGTAAGATCTCTCATAAAGGACCCTAGATTAGGGTCCATTTATCTGTACTCCCCACCCCTTCAGGGAGTCACAGTAAATATGAATTGACAAGAAGAAAAGGAAACATTGAAGATAAACCCAGGCCTTCCCAGAGAAATGAATGGCTTACAGCCAGGTCAGGGATGGGCCTTCACAAGCACCTTTGCAGGACCCAGGCACGACCTGCCGTCAAGGAAGCTCAAAGGCTTCTGGGAAATCATTCATAGCAAACTTAGTCACCAAATGCCCCCTTGCCCTGTCTTCTGGAGGTTGCCCATTCAAGGCATGGTGTACTTGCTCTTCCAAACTCATCTAAATTACATCAATAACAGAGCGCACTCTTTAATGAGCTCTCAACTTTAAAGACTTGAAGGATATTAACAAGCCGCTTGACAAATGGTGCTTAGAAGCACATTAAAGACGCTGCTAATGGAGCGCATAATGACGGCTAATTTTCGATCAGATATAAATTAGAGCCCCAACAGTTATTTGCCTTAAGGACTTTATGTAAATGATTCTGTTCTGTATAAACTGAAAAGCGAAGAGAGCCCTGCCATTTTGGCAATCCTTGCGGATATGATTAATAGATCTGCAACAGAACTGGGCAGAGACAACTGATGGCATTTCCCTCTGAAAGTCAGTGTGTTTGGGTAGTAAATAGCGTATCTTCTATGGTTGAGGTGTGCTTTCTTCTTCACCCAGAAGAGTAAAAATGTCCTTGGCATCTCCTCCATAGGCTTAAAGAGGTTCACAAAAGAAGAGCATCCAGGCTCAACTCCCTTAGACTTGCACCTCCCAGCCACCAAGATACCCAGGACAGCCTTAACTCCATCCCTCACCAGAACCCAAATCTGCGTTCCTCGCCACCTATCCCTGCACCACCCTCAAAGACACAGACCACATCATGGGATCTAAGCTCTACTGACCACTCTTTAGAATCCTCTTGCTGAGAAGTAGCTTGAGATCTCATTCCTACCTTTGCACCTAATTCAGGCTCTGCTAGAGAGTGCCAGGAAGGGGCGGGGAGAAGGAAAGTGAGGAGGAGCAGGGGCAGAAGAGTGGAAGAGCAGGAGATGACGATGGTACTTCATGGCAAGTGGAGAAGAAGAGTAGAAAAGAATTAGACGGCAGGAGTTGAGATAGGAAAGGCTGGAGGAATTCTAATACCTACCCAATTTAAAGTGGAGGAGACATTTGTGGCTTTGCTTTTTTTTTTTTTTTCTTTTTATGCCTCCCACTTAAATGCTAAGCCTCAAGTTATGAGTGTGTATGAAAGGGTTTAGAGATTGATTCTTAAAATTGACCCCCTTCCAACCTGCTCTGATGGCTAGTGGGAAGCCTGGAAGAGGAGGTATCCTAAGATGGTGTTACCTGTATCCAGTTTCTGCTTTATCACTTCTCATGGCATCAGCTGGGGCAAATGCCCTGTGTGACAGCCGGATCGCTTAGAGCTGCATCTGGATGTTGTTGCAGACACAGCATCCTCTCCTGGAGAAGGGGAAAGAGTTTATGGAAGAGTCAGTTTTCAAAATCTGAAAAACCATCCAACTCTAGCTTGTCAGTGGCTTATTATGAGTTACAGACAAAAATTCAGCCTTTCTGCTGCAGGAAAGCCAAGCATTATTGCATCTCAAGACAGTTTTCTCTGTCACACATGCAAGATAAATATGGGTTTGGGGGGCTCGTTTTTACAAGCAACTCATGGGCAGTGTTCAAGTTGATACAGAAATCCTGCCTCAATAAGGGAGCTATTTGTACCAGAGACACCACCTTCTAAGATTTCCTTGTCCGAGCCATTTGAGAGATGAGAGTAACGAGAAGAGGACGGGGGGGAGGGAAAAATGGAAGAGCGAGGGGTTGAGCATTAAAGAGATTTCTCCCAGACTGATGAAATCATTTTATCTTCCAGTAACTGATACCTAATGGCCAGGAGTTAAATGCTGGAGAAGAGTAGGATGCTTCTTACCCTCATTACTGAGTTATGAAGTAGTTTTAAATTGGGGTAAAATAAATACCACTGTTCTCACCTTCCATTGATTTCGTCTACTCTGCCCTCCAACCCTCCTCCCCAATCACACACACTTCTGGGACCAGAGGGACACATGGGAAACACCTGGACATGTGTTCTTCCCGCCATGTAGGATTCTGGAGTAGTGGGAGCAGGGAAGAAAGAGCAGCCTCGGCTCTTGTTTTGTCCGACCGCAAAGTCCCGCCCCCTCTCTGCTTTCCACGGGCTCTTTTAGGCTCCCTGCTGATACCAGAATTGTATGGTAAAAAAACAAAACAAAACAACAACAACAAAAAACACCCTATTTTTCAAAAGTAAAAACTTAGAGTTACATTACTAACAAAATAACAAAACTGAAGAATTCTGGTCTCAACCAGTTTTAGAAGGAAATATTTTAAGGGGGCATTTCAGAATGAGAAATGGTGTGTGCCACATTTCAACTCAGAGAGCTTGAGTTGCTTATTCTTCCACTTTTTCCTCCCACCCAGAGTATATAGTTCATGTCCCCTTTAGGGAGGTTTGTGGGTTTATTCACAGGGAATGAACACATGTTACGAAGCCTGATCACCAGGTATCTGGGTACCTCAGCTTCTCGCCTCTGAACACATTGAGGATACTTGGCCACATGGGGCTGGGCTGGCTCCCCTCGCAGTGCCCTTCCTGTTTCATTGTAGCTCCTCTTTCTCTTACACTTCTACATACACTGTCTAAGACAGAGAGAGAGCAGATGCGGTCATTCTTTGCATCCCTCCCGTCCTCTCCCTGGGGAAAGGTAGAGCTCACTCTCCTGTTAACCACCGGCTCCCTCTCACACTCCCTCTTTTTTCTCGTTCTCCTCTCAAACTCCGAATGAATCCCAGGGGGGGCGGAAATAAGTCTTACTGAAAAGGAAAGCAGCATGAGAAAAAAAAAATCAATGAAATGACTTAGGAAATGGAAGGATGGGCCCCTCTGACAATACTGTAATTAAAAGCTCTCAGGGCTGCAAAGTGAAAAGTTGATGGGGAAAAAAAAAAAGTGCAAGTTGCCAATCTAGTCGAACCTAACCCATTTAGGATCGTTTCACAGAAGTTAGACGCTTACTAGAAGGATGCGAGCCCTCCCCCTCCTCAAGAAAGGACTTTTCTCTCAGGAGGATCACAGGTCCCGGCTGGGCAGCCAAAGTCTGGGTTCTCTTCCCTACTCACCCCCCTCCCCAGAGGCTCTGCAGGTGGAGGAGAGAGTGGTTGCCTTTCTTCAGGTTCCAGGTGAACAAGTGATCACTTCCAGGTACTGAGATAGAAAGTTAGCCAGCTCTGGCCTTGTTAGTTAGAACCTAGGAGTTGATATCAAAGTGGGGCTTAAAGCCGGTAGCCAGGCCACCCCTCTGGAAGTCACCAGGAAGTCTGGGAGCCACTGCATGCTGATTCCCCAGGGAACCCGGGATCTCACTTCGGCCCCTCATGGCTGCTGCAGGCACGGGCCCCAGGTCTTCCTGGGAGTCAGACTGCGTCCACCTGTGGAGGCAGAGGTGCTGCGGACTAAAGACACCCCGTCAGGGCTCTGTGGGAAGACAGGGAGGACACCTGTGGCAAACAGAGGTAAAAAAGCAGTCAGGGGCACTGAAGCAAGATGCGCACGAAGGTGAGTCTCTTGCACCTTTCCAGGTGAGTCAGGCGTCCTGGCTAAGGACAGGAGAGATTTTCAAAGAGTTTGGAAAGTTTCACCGAGCCATCCTTGCCCCAGGAGCGGGCTCTGAGTGTGCCTGTGCCCCTTTCGGTGTGTTACCCGGTGACAAGGTGCGAGGAAAACGCCAGAGCGAGCTAAGAGGACCTCTGCTTCTCTCCTCCCGGTGGTGGCTTCAGGCCAAGCCCAGGCGCCCGGGCGCTGTGGCCCGAGGCGCGCCTCCTCCACGCTGTCCAGTGATTTGGTTCAGGCCGGTTCTTAGCGCACCTGTTTAACGCACAGGCCTTGCTTTTGCTACGTTAGAAGGCCCGCGCATCTCAGGCGGCCATCTATCTCCCCAAAGGGAGAGACTCCTCACCCGCACCCTCCCACCCCCGGTGAAAGGGATAGAAAAACCCAAGGGTTTATAACTAGGAGAGCAAGAGACCAGGATTGGAGCAGAAAAGACAGTTGTGCTGGCAAGCTGTGGACTTTCTCAGGAAATCTTACCCTTACCCATCTTGGCCCCAGACTGCTGTTGAATTTGGAGCCTAAAGTGACTGTTTTTTACCCCCGAAAGGATGCCTCCCTCCCCCAGCCCCAGGCTCATGGCCTCACCCAAACCCGGAGCTCCTCCCGCTCTTGCATGCAGGGCCCTCCACCTTGTTCGACCAAAGTGCACAGAGATGCAGGCTGCCCTTTGGCGAAGCCCTGTGACCCACTGGGAGCGTGGGACTGCCCGGCCCTGGGCGTACTAACCCTCCGCCGCCCCGGAGCACAGCGGCCTCAGAGCCATCCGGCTCTTCGAGAATCAGACACTGTCCCTGCCGCCCAGACGGAGGGGGTCGATGTAAGCCTTCCCATCACTTACAAACCCAGCAGGAACTTGTTCTTTTAAATCAACCCCGTTGGTTTAGCAGGACTACTTGGCATCCTGCAAGAATTCCAGAATCCAGTTGACATTTTTCAAAAACATTGGATACCTACTTTTCATTTTCTTGTCGCCTCCCATTACTCAGGGAAACCCAGAAGCTACAAGACAACACTCCCTCCCCTGCAAAGGGGGAAAAGAAAACACTTACCAATATACACAAATAAGACTGTGAATATGCTCCCAGGGTCCAGAAAATGGAAAGGGTGGGGGAAATAGGAAGGAGGAACTGTTGTATTTCTGAAAATTTACAACAAAAATTTAAGAACCGCGACCCAGACACTCTGAGAGGGCAAGGGGGCGCGGGCTCCTGTTAGCTACAGAGAAGTCTAGGGATGGGGGAGGGCTCTTGCTTTCCGCCGGATGACAGCTGGAGTAATGGCCGCAGACCCGGAGCGGGGGTGGAGGTGGGGACAGGCGAGGCTGGGGGTGGGGGTGAGGGGCGGTAATTACCAGCCAGGCTCACTCACGTCCCGACTCTAGAGCGAAAGCGTCCTTCCTGCGCCTCCAGCTGCGCGTCCGTCTTGCTGCTCGGCCTCGGGGCATCTCGGAGCCTGAACGAGGGGCGGGATGGAGTGTGCTAGAGAACTTTAAATCGAGGTTCCTAAAAGGATTCTGAAGCAGAATGTCCCCAAGGTCCCAACCTTGCCAGGCTGTGTAGCAACGGAAGGCAGAGCAGAGACGCTGAGTGCCCAGCAGCCCCCAACCACTGGGCCCGCATTAGGGACCTGCCGCAAGGGGCGTCGGTGGCGGTGGAGGCGCGGGGGGCGGGGGGGATGTATGCCGATGGGGGTAGCAGCCCAGGAAACGGTGATCCGTCAGATCTGGCTACACCGGACCGAAACGTTTCCACGAGGGCTGAAGGGAAAGCCAGGCCAGGTCCTAGCCTGCTCCCACCATCTCCCCACCTGCCACGAACACACAACCGCTCAGAAGGCGCACAAACCCCCTTGGGCCCCAGAACCCTGAAGTTGAGTGTATGCCAAGGGATCCGCGCTGGGAAGGACGCAGACGAGGGACTAGGGGCAGGGGCTAGGTTCTCCACCTCCTCCCGCCGCCTCCTGCCTCCCTCCTCCCTCCTGCAGGCTGGAAGCCTCACGTAGACTGGGATTTTTTCAGAATAATTGATGGGTCCAGTTCTCCAGAGCTTTCCCAGGGAGAGCGCGGCGGACCGCGCTAGAATTTAAATAGACGTGATTAGTAAAATGCACGGGGGCGACGCGCCAGGGCCTCCCTTTCTCGCGGGTTCCTGGCTGCGTGCCTGGCGAGGCGCCTGCTCCCCCAGGCTCTGGGGGCCACGCGGGGCCAGCGCCAGCTCGTCCGGCGCGGGGGCGCGGCTCTGCTCCCCACCCCCAACCCTATGGACTCCAGTCCTCACCCCCTTCCCACTAGCCTCTCACCAGCGTGACCCCGGCCTGGAAAAAGAGGGGAGTTGGGGCTGGCGGGCAAGCCAAAGCCGGAGGGCGCCAAGCGGTGGTGAGCCAGAAGGTGGGTGCAGGAATCTGGTGGCGCGAGGCAGCCGCCTTGAAAATCGAGGAAAGCCTCTCAGCGACGAGATCCCCGCGCCCTGCTTCTCACACTGTCCCCCTTCTGTACCTCCGCCTTCATCCGCGGTCCCCTCTCTCGGCTGCCGAGCCATTGCAGCCAGAGCCGGGTAAACCACCGCGCCCCTTCACTTACCCGCAGCCCTGAGAGGGTCCCCTGCACAAAGACGTGACCTGGGCTGGGGAAGAGCCCTTGCTTTTGCTCTCTCTAACATCCCAATCTCATTGATTTGTTCCTGGATAGGGGGCTGTGCATTCTTATAACATTTCCAGCCAATTAATATTGCATTAACTCTATTTAAAAAAAAAAAGCACCAGAATATTGCACCCTATCAAAGCCATCTATTATTCACGGAAATGTAATTGGAGACCTAAGATATGTGTGTTATGGGCCAGTGGAGGAAAACAGTCCTGACAATATTTCAGAAAGGAAGGGGGATCAGGGATCGGAGGGTATCTAATATTTAATTTCAAGTCTGTGGTTTTCTAATTCGAGATTAAAAGCAGTCACGTCTTTGAAGCCAGACAGTTGGTATAAATGTACAGTTAAAATATTCTATTCCACAGTCCCTAGACAGAGCTCTCTGCTCGTCCCAGGCTTCATTAAATTTTTATTATCATCCCAGACTAGAGCAGGGAATGAGCAGAAAGACTGTCCATCTAATTGCAATTGATAAAAAAAAAAAGCTTTTAGATCCCCCCCCTCATTTTAATATATTAACAGCAGTTTTCTTCATATGTCCAGTTTTTCCCAGCCCTGTGATATACATAATCACTTTATCACACAGATACATTTTCTACTTTCCAACAAGCACGGGGCTGGGCTGTCTTCTCTGGCCTTTGAGTAGGCCTGGGGGCTGGGGGGAGGTTGGTTGGGAGCGAAGGAAGACAAGGTGCTACTGGAGTCTGGCTTCAGAAAGTAAAGCTATATGGAAAAAAAAAAAAGGTGACATCAGTTCTTGAAGCATCGGTGAAAGATCAACAAGAGACAACATTTGCACTAAGCTCGTTCTTCCTGTGGCAAGATGAAAGCATATTGTTACCCAAACAAAACAAACAGATTATTAGACCAGGCTGCAACTTTTCAAGAGCCTTTCCACCATGTGGGATGAAAGCAGAGTAATATTTTCATTTTATTTCTTTCTTTCTCGCCATCCCCCCCATCACACCCCCGCCTCAGAAAATATTTGCTCTTTTTTGAGCCTCCTTGTGCTGCTAATCTGACTGTCACACCAAAGAACTATGGGCTCTAGATGTGTGTGTGTGTGTGTGTGTGTGTGTGTGTGTTCAGGGAGCCCTGCTCAACAAGGGTGCTTTACATTTTTTTGAAACTGGTGTAAATAAAGCTTTTCATCTCCAGGCATTGGAAGTACAGAATAAAACCCACAGTTTGCTTTCTGAGCAGCTTCCTATTATCACATCGCCACTTAATTTTATTTCTATTCTCTCCAAGTTAAATAGAAAGACTGGCTCACGAGGGAGCTGCCATGTGCCTACAGACTGGGGATGTCAAGCAGAGAGACTCACTGTGCAAAGTTAATTTCAATTCCCGAGGAGGATTTCACATTCCGGCTGGCTCTGACCCACAGTAATTAGCTGAGATAACTAATGATTACTTACTTATTCCTTGTAATTATCTGGATTTAATAATTTGCTGTGTAATTTATTAATTCGCTCATAATAGCCTTTCAGTACTGGGAATGGCTCCCTTAAAGGGGCAAAGCAGGAAAAATTTAGTGATTTCTTTTCTCATTCCCATAAATCTGTCTCCTGACAAATCTAGACTTCAGGAGCATTTCTACCATCATAGTAACCAGAAACCTTTGTCCTCCTTTTGTCCTATCAGGATAACAATCCAACTTTTTTTTTTTCTCTCTCTTTCTGTTGTAGCCCTTTCCTCCAAGGCCAACTGAAATGTTAAGTGCAGTTTTGAGTTCTAATGTGGGCCATTTACCTAGAGACAGAAATTGTTTTCACCAAACAATTGAAAAGATTAATTTCTAAACTTACTGGCATGGCTTTCCTAGAAAAATTTGAGCTTATTTTTTTTAAATAACATGCCTATTAAAACCAAGTAAAAATTTTAATGCCCTTTTCACCGTCTCCTCAAGAGCTTCCCCAATAGATGCATCAAAAGTAGCTGATTCATTTTAAGTTTCAAATAAAGCATTTTACCCCCCAAATTCTAGTTCCCTTGGCAAAGAGAGGTTCCAGAGTCTGCCCTTGATAATGGAAAGACTTAGTTATGTTATTTATTTTAAAATATATTTTATAGAAAACAGGAGAGTATTACACTGAATGTGAATCTTATTTCTTTTGGTTTTGTATATTTCCATTTTTCCCAAGCTATGTCAATGAAACTAAACATAAAAGAGTTGACCAATTGACTTAATGTCTAGAAAACTATAGTTTCTAGATAATATTATAATCCAATTGATGTAAAGAGTACTTAGATATTAACCAGGACTTACATGATTTTTGCTGTCAGTCATTTATTATTCCATCCTGCTTTAGATTTAGATAATCACATTGAACACAAAGATTGGATCATTTGCCTTCAGAGAAGTTTAAAAAATAAATTGCATAGTTCTGAATCATCAAAGTGAAGATGACTGGGTATGTTGCTAAGTCAATAAATAAAATATCTCTTTCCAATAAAAGAGTAATTATGGACTTTGAGGAAATAAAAATCAGAAAATGAGTCATGAGTACCAGATCTTTGTCATAATTGATATGACAAAGATCTTCAGCTTCAATTTGTTACTTATCCATTTGAGTATTTTGAAAGTCAATACCAAATGGATATTTCTCAAAAATTTATACATGATTCATTCTACTCTTACCTTTAATTTCCTCTTTAAGAGAAATCCTCTTCTCTCCAAATCTCTTAGGTTTGTTTTAGTATGTCTCTGCAACTCCCATTAATAAAAACTTTCAGAATGTCTTTATAAATTCTGCTTTTCCCATAAGACAAACACTTAACAACATTTAAGCAAGCTTAAATTATGAGCAGAATTTCCATCTTGTAGGCAAGAAAGGGTTTGTTTTTTTCTTTTACTCTTGTTATAACATAGAGGAGATGAACATAAAATGTGATATAGCCTTAGAAGTCCAGGAACATGGGAGACAAATAACACTTGGTGAATGAGGGGGAAATACAGACCTTCACTTTCAACTATTGAAGTAAATGAATAGTTGCTGTTATATTACTTTCCTCCCAAAATCTTGGGCAAATATGCATACAGGCAAACTATTATGTGCTTGAAAATGCGCTAAAGAGGATACCTATTTTACTTCTATTCAATATATTTCTCAATTTATACTACTTCCATAGGATTCCTATCTTTATTTGAAATTCTCATATTTGTAGAAAGAAAGCTAGCATACTTGTCTTCCCCCAACTGACTCGCCTCTATCTTAATGCACATATCCTAGACCTTCAGATAATAGCCACATATGAGGAAGAGGAGGTGTTATTTATTGAAGATAACTTTTATCCTAGATCAGAAAACCTGGTTTGCTACATACTCAATTCATTTAATCCACTTTCCCCACTCTGGAAAAAGTAAGCAAGCAGAAAGTCCTCCAGCTGGCTGGGACTGCAGGGTCAAACACGTTGGAGTAGGGCTGAGTCCTGTGGTTACTATCCGTGGTGCTGAAATCAGTACTCAGCAGTGTGAAATTGGAGGCTGGCTGTTTGAAAAGACTTTCAGGAAAACTGACTCTAAGAATAGAGGATGAAATGGAAACAAAGACTGTCAACTTCAAAAATAAAGGGATAAAATTAAACCATCAATGTCACTATATCTGAATTCACAATTCTTTCTTTTTAATCCCTACAACTTTCAGTTATCTTAGGCATCTATGCAATGCATCCCATTATTTTCAAATGGACACATGGGTTTTATTTCTTTAAGTATCTTCTTATTTCATTTATAGGAAGAGAAATATTCTACCTATTATCTACCCAACTTTGACAACTCTGTTACATTTGAAAATCACAATCAGTTTTCCAACAAGTTAACCCCAACTTCAGTCACTGTAACAATTTTCATTGACTCATAGGATATTTCCTAAACTCATCCTCAAAATAAGAAACATCACCAGACAGTTCCATATGAGAAGGGCCACAGCTCAGGTGAGCAGAATTAGCCCTGGAGGATGAGCTGGTTCCCTCCTCTTGTTGGACATATAGAGTAATATGATGTACTCCTCATTAATAATGCAAATATCTAAACCAGAGCTTTTCTGGGGGGGGGGAAACCCCAACAATTTGAATCCCTCATACATTATTCAATTGTTTCAGGAAGTCCAAAAAGTATTAATATGGGTAAGAAGGTGTCTTTAAACTAGAGTGACAAAAGACGTCTGTGTATCAAATGCACAAAATTTGTTTGTGCCAGGTCACCATTACATAGACTTCCAGCAACTCTGCTATCTGTGTGAGTCATAGAAAGGGGGTAATAATTTGTTCCTTCTAACCACCCATGATTTCTTCCTCAACCCCGTCCTGCCCAATCTGCCTATTATTGCAGAGTGTGAGTTTCCTTAAAGGTGAAGGTGAAGGTGAAGGTGAAGAGAGAAAGAGAGAGAGAGAGGTAGGTTTTACTTCCTGCTCTGGCTTTGGGGCACTGCTTCCCATGGGTGATGACTAAACTGAGAACCATGGTGGGCCAGTCCCTAGGCCTCAATCAGAGTGTCCCCCTCCCCCAGCCAGGTCATGCCTCTTGTCCCACCCAGCCTCCCAGTGCTACTGAAAACTGACCGGAGTTTCTTACTTCCATTTTCCCATGCAACGTCTCTGAGCACTAAGATTCTCTTTGCAGAAATATGGCAAATCCAGGGAAAGGACTCCATGGGAGCTATTTAGAACCAAATTTCATGATCTCAACTGGACAGAAAAAAATAAATTACCCTGTGATATGAGCTCTGGGTACCGGAAAACCATTAAAAACCCTGTTCTTTTATATTTTTGTAAAGGAACACCCCTTACTAAATCCAAGTCAGACTTTGATTTAAAAAAAAACTCAATAATAAACCATCAAAATGTGAAAACCATTAAAATCATTCCAATGTAAATGATTTAAAACAACATCACATTCAAAAGCTATTTGATTTTAATAGCATATTTTAATGAAAAAGCAGCATACTTTGCCAATAAAACATTAAAATCATCTCTTCAATGAAAGACAATCAAACAACACCAAAAATAATACATTACCATAGTAAATAAACCGTCTATTAACAAAAACAAGAAACCAGGTCATATACAGAACTCAAGACTTCAGAGAGCCTCAGATGGAACAGCAATACAGCAAAATTTGTAAGAATATATCTATATGTGCATCATTTTGAATGAAATATTTACAATAGATAAGGTACCAGTTACCGTGTACCTCAATTTTTTGTTCCAAAGGAATTCTACCAAACAATGTGAATTTACAAGCAGTGCACTGTCTTTCTTATAGTTCAAATTAGTTCTTCTACAAACAAACCTCCAAAAGGAAAAACCGAAGGAATCCTGTAAATGTTAAAATGTAGTCAACAAAGCAATTGAAAACTAGAAGATTGAAATACCTTGGTGAAATCTTAGAATCTGGAAGAACAAACACCAAGTGGCAAATGCACCTAAAGCTAGAAAAAGATGCATTATAGTCATGCTTCCAACTGCTTCACTTCTTCTCTTCCATTAGAGGTGTGTGTGTGTGTGTGTGTGTGTGTGTGTAAAAGGGTGAGTGGGAGCGGGTGTGTATCAGGGACAATGTGGGAATCCCCATTAAATATGTAACAAAGTAAACAATACTTTGGACAGTGAATCAGGGCTACACGATTAAGACATCCATTACTGAGTGTCGACTCACAAATCAGAACACTACCAGTAAAAACAAAGAAAAAAGTCTTCATTCAAAGTGAGAATATACAAATGGGCCAACAGAAACACAGTGTAAGAGAAAAGCTGAAAAATTCAGTAAACTCATCAAACATAACATTTTTTAACTTCACTAGCCATACATTTCCCCCATTTTTAACACTGAAGAAGTTTAATTAATTAGAATGTGCACAAATTAAGTTGCTAGAGAGACAAATTAATAATTTACAGAGGGTTGTTCGGCAATAATCTAATAATAGCTTTTAAGATCAGTGAACACAGCAGGCGAAACTCCTTTTTTAAGCATTAACACTTCAGAGAAGGAAGAAGGGGGTAAGAACCACAATAAAAATATATATATAATATACAGTGTAAATGCAGAAAATCTGCCATCTTCTTTTAAAATTCAAAATACTTTAGAGATGTCTCTATCACATTAAGCATCAACTCTAGTTTAAAGTTTCAGTCCTGAATCAATTTCTATTTCTGAAAAATAGCTGCAAAGTGTACTTTTAAGCTTGAACAAGGGTGATGTCTTTAGGAATAAAAACAAATCTTACTTGATCATTCTGGGGGCCTTTCAAAAGGCGGTCTCGTCTGCCTTCTTGCTGAGAGCCCGCTCCAGACTCCCTCCGAAGAAGCAGAGGTGCCTCTTCCGGGGTGCGGTGGGGTTAATAGGGGCAACTTTACTACAACTTGACAAATCCCTTCTTTTGTTTTTCTTTCCTTGGAGAAGTCGTTTCACATTCTCACCGGGCTTGGGGCTCAGTTCCTCACTTATTCGCTCTTAATCCCCGATTTCTCTGGATTCACATTTATTGGAATTATTTCTGGTCGCCAAAGGTGGAAAGAAAAGAGGCAGGAGAAAGAGGGAGGGAAAAGAAGGGAAGAGGACGGGGCTGTCCCTGGAGAGGCCAAAGGTCTCCTAAATGCCCGCGGAATATTTCATTCTTTTCTGTTTCTGCCTCTGGTTACAGAACCAGACGCGCACCACGTTTTTCTTAAGGTCCAGCTTCTCGGCGATGGCTGCAATCTTCTCGGAGGAGGGCCGGGGCTGGATTGCGAAGTAGGCTTCCAGCGAGCGCTTCTCCGGCGCCGCGATGGACGTGCGCTTGCGCTTCTTTTCAGCGCCGTTGAAGAGCTCGGGCTTGGTGAGCTTCTCGCGGTGGGACTTCTCGGCCTCCTCGAGCCAGGCTTGCAAGATGGGTTTGAGCGCGATCATGTTGTTGTGCGACAACGTAAGGGACTCGAACCTGCAGATGGTGCTCTGGCTAAGCGAGCCCACGCCGGGGATCTTGAGGTTGGCTAGCGCGGAGCCCACATCGGCCTGGGTCACCCCCAGCTTGATGCGTCGCTGCTTGAAGCGCTCGGCGAATGCCTCCAGGTCCCGGGGGTCGGCGTCCACGTCGCTCATGCAGCCCATGTGTGAGGGCAGCCCGTGCGCGTGGGCCATGCTGAGCGCTGCCTGATGCATGGGGTTCATGGTAGCCATGTGCGGCGCGTGAGCTGGCGTGGATACCACGGCGCCGTCGGGGCCCGCCATGGCACCCAGGGCCAGCCCGGGACTCAGGTGCTCCAGCAGCTCTCCCTCAAGCGCCTGATGAGGCTGGTGGTGGTGGTGGTGGTGGTGATGGTGGTGGTGGTGCGTGCCCGCCAGCGCGGACGGGTGCGAGATGGGCACCGAAGACGAGGAGGCAGCTGATGTGCACGGGATGGTGTTCATAGTGTGGTAGGTGGCGTCCGGCTTGAAGGGGCTGTGGTGGGGCGGGTGGTGGTGGTGGCTCTTGCTCTGGGAGACGATGTCCACGGCCGCCAGAGCCTCAGCGCGGGCCAGCAGACTCTCATCCAGCCCGCCGAATATATTGCTCTGCAATTGCAAGTAAAAGGCACACATTACGCTCAGCAGGGAATTGTGCGCGCGCTCTCCGAAAGCCCTGGCCCTTCGCTCCACACTGCTGCCGCGCCTACCACATTCCCAGAACGTTAAAATAATAATAATTAATAGTACTAATAATAATCCTGAAAATAGCAGGTGAGGAGGAGCCACCCAGAGAAACCGAGAGAACACGAGGAGGAGGAAAGAGAGCCTGCAAACAACACACAACACGCGCACAGGCAACATCCCAGGTCATAAAATTAATATGAAAGGAAAGACCCGCTGAATACATAAGAGAGAGGGGGGGAAATTGGTTGGAGGTGTGGGGTGATTTGCTGTGCAGACATGAAAAAAACATCAAGCAGATAAAGGGGGCTGTCAAAATGTGCCTTTAAGCGGTGATTATGCAGAAATACGCACCGGTGGGGTTGGAAGACACGCTCTCCGCATCGCCTCGGAGCCCCCGCCGCTGCCGCCGCTGCTACCACTGCTACTGGAGCTGCTGCTCCGGCCTCCACCGCCCCCGCCACCGCTGCCACCGCCGCCAGCATTGCTGGAGCTGCTCGGAGAGCTGGCCGAGGGCGCTGCCGGCGCAGAGGAGCCCGGCGAGGCGCTGTGCAGGGCCGAGTACTTGGGCTCCACGTGCAGGCTGCCGCCGTGCGGCATGCTGAACGCCTGCTTGCTGTTCAGGGACATCATCATCATCTTCCCTGCACGCTCGGGCGCTTGTCCGAAAGCGCACGCACTGGCCCCGGCTGCCGGGACCCTCCGGAGAAGTGCTGGGCGAGAGCGGCAGCGGGGAAGGGAGGTGCAAAGTTGCGCTCAGCCGCCGCCGCTCCGAGCTCCTCACGCCTTGCACCGGCTACTCGCACCTCTGCCGGCTCCGGCGTCAGTCTGAGCGGAGGCTGGGCTCCGCTTGGCGCTGGCTGCAGACCTGGGCGCCCGAAACTGCCCCCGCGCCTCGCAGCCGCCGAGTTATACTCCCCTCTCCCCGCGCCTGCCCCCGCACCCCCCGCGCGCCCTCCCTCCCTTCCTCCCTCGCGCCTCCGCCCTCCCCTGCCCGGAAGCGTCGGTCTCTCCAGCTCGGATTCTAGCGTCGCCCCTTCTCCCCCCTCCTTTTTTCTCTCCCTACTGTCTCGGGCCCTTTCAGCTCACCAGATACCCGCCTCTCGCTCCCCCGCTGCGCCCTCCACCTCCCCTTCCTGCCCCCACCTGCGGTCTGATGCCTACGCCCCTTCCCGGCTCCCCGAAGCCTTCACTTACCTTAGTGTCGCCACTCCACCCCACCCCACTGGCCAGGTCTACACTCCACTCGCGGGGCAGTTCCTAAAGAGCCGGCCTCCAGCCCCTCCAGCTTCTTTCGCCCAGTCCCCGCCTCGGTGGGAAAACAAACTCCTAAATAAAGTTGCGGGCCAAGGCAACCTCCGGTGAGGTTTTCCCTAGACTCCTAGGAACGCCTCTTACCTGGCTGCCTCCCCTGCCTGCTGTTTACTGCTAAGTTCCAGGCCTCCGCCCCCACTTGGTCCGCCCCTCCCAGCAGCCCAGGTGACCCCGATCCCGGACTCGCGTCCACAGAGGTGGACGTGGACGCCGACCCGGTATTTCCGAGCTGCTCTGCGCCGCTGTCCGGTGCGCGCAGCGGTTGGTGATCTGCTCTGCGCCCCTCGCCCCGGCGGGTGCCTGATGCCGACGAGACATGGGGTCGACAGGGCTGCAGGGCTTTCTCTCACTCGGTTTCTCGAAGCTCTCAGCGGATTGGACGGCCGCGGAGCCGGCCTGGGTCGCCTGTGCGCATGCGACTCCCCCCGCCCCCCACCGCCCCCTGTCCCCTTGTACTCCCTCAGCACCACCACAGACACACATTCCTCTCCTCCCTCTTTCCTCTTCATCCTCATCTTTCTCTTCTCCTCCCTGTATTCCAGTTCAGTGTGAGTTGAGTCTTCGACAGATTCAGGGACAAACCCCGCTACTGGATTTATTATTCTTCATTAGCTACAATCAAAGGAGGAAGGGGCAACTGACAGAAGGAGAGGCAGGGCCAGAGATCACAGAGCGCATGTGCTACTGAACACTCCCCCCCACCCAACCTTACACACACGCCCTGGGGTTGGCACAAGTCCCACTTATCTTCATTCCCACAGCCGCTCGGCGCGGAGATAGCCTATTTTTAGCCAACACTTTGCTCGCACTTTTGTCCCAGTGGGGACCACTTTTCTTAGAAGTGGACACACACAGTTCCAGTTGTAAAAGAAGGAGAGAACCTTTCCTACACACACACACACACACACACACACACACACGCACGCACGCACGCACGGCACTCCTCCCTGCTTCGATGCCTTCTGCTTCCCTCGGTGTTGGGGGCGGCTGTCACCTTCCCAGAGTGCGGAACGAACGGGGTGCAGGCAAGGGTGAGAAGGCCCCGAGACCAATACGCTGGAGCCCGCGGTTGGCCCCACCCGGACGGGGGTAGCTGGGAGCAGGTGCAGAGACACGGTGCCTGGGGAAGGCGAGCAGGTGCGAGAGCAGGCGGCAGGCCTGAGAGGCGCTGGCGCTCGCGCGGGGACAAAACAGAGTGGGAAGGAGCATGGCGAAGGAGGGCCCTCGAGTGGTCAGCACCCGGAAGCCCTGCGGCGGCAGCAAGAAGGGGCCGCCGGTTCACCCCTGACCTCAGCCGGGCCGGATGGCAGGTTCAAGTTGGGAGCGTAGTCCTCGCGAAGTCGCCAGAGCGCTGTGAAGACCGCGGCAAACGGGGCGCAACGGGCTCTGTCCATGGTTCTTATTCCCCGTGCGCTTTCCTGCGCTGCTCCAGCGTTTGCCTTCCTCCTCCCTTCTGCGGAGGGACAAGTAAATAGCAGCCGAAGGGGGTTCCTACCAGTACTGCTTCCGAACTGAGCCGAGGAGCCCGGACACGGGGCTGGAGACAGGGTGCTGACATGAATAAATGTGGCTTGGGCCGGACGGCTCCAATAAATGCTTAGGTGTTTAATTTCTGTATCAACAACAGCCAGGGTAATTTTCAAGGAAATAAAAAAAAATGACATTGTACAGCTCTCACTGTCTCCAGCTTCGAGAAATGAAATAAATCAAAGTTAAAAGCTTGAGTATCATTTAATTATAGTGCGAATAGCGCTTTGAAAGAAGTAGAGCAACATCTCTAAACAAATTATGACTGGGCCAGGAAGGAATTATTAGATTGAAATTTCATTTAGGCTCGGGAGACACCGCGCTTCACTGTGTAATCTGCTATGCCTCATCTGATTTGTATGCTTAATTCAGCTTGACGAATTTATTAGTTTTCATAATAGTGAAAAAATTGAGCAGCACTATGGGCTAATGCATTGTGTGTACTATAAATTGTATGTCATCGTGGAAAGGCTGAGGTCTATAGAAATCTTTTATTAATGCCAGCATAGGAGAAAGAATTTCTGTGCAAGCCCTGGAGAGGTTCACACCAAACTCCACTGTTGCTGTGTCTCACTGGTCCATTAACATATCATCATACTAATTAGACTACTTCATCAGTGATATAATTTCAAACTTCAAATTATGTTCTAATTAACAAGGGTTGTCCAATTTGCTTAATCTTCAAAAGGCTTTGGATGGTCTAATTAGTATAAACTGTTGAGCATCTCTAAAACCTAATAAAATCCATTAAAAGATTTTGGGTATGTTTTTTCTATCAGTTCTGTGCAAGGGCCACAAGTCTCATGAGACTGCAGGGTGACAGTAACTGGAAGACAAATGTCTACATCTACCTAGTTCCCCCAGATTATAGCACTGAGTAAATCACAGAAGAAACTCGGGGTATCGCACTCCTAAAGAGTTTGTTTATGTGTTTAAATAAAGACATAAGAATATCAAGGAGTCAACACCAAAAATAATCCAATTTTTAAAAAATGGACAAAGGACCTGAATAGACACTTCTCCAAAGAGGACACAGACATGGCCAATAGACATATGAAAAGATGCTCAACATCATTAATCATCAGAAAAATGCAAACTAAAATCACATGAGATATCACCTTGCCCCTGTTAGAATGACTATCGTCAATAAATCAACAAACAACAAGTGTTGGTGAAGATGTGGAGAAAAGGGAACCTTCATATGTTGCTGGTGGGAATGCAGATTGGAGCAGCCATTGTGGAAAGCAGTATCGAGTTTCTTCAAAAATTAAAAAATGGAGCTGCCTTCTGACCCAGAGATTCCAATTCTGGGAATATATCTGAAGAAACCCAAAACACTGAGTTGAAAGAATTTATGCACCCCTGTGTTTATTGCAGTTTCTTGGCTACTTAACAGCTTCCAAGAGTTGGAAACAGCCCAAGTGCCCATCAGTAGACGAATGTATTAAAAAAGCTGTGGTACATTTACACAATGGAATACTACTCAGCCATAAAAAAGGAGGAACTCAACTTTTGGGACAGCATGGATGGACATGGAGAGTGTTATGCTAAGTGAAATAAGCCCATGAGAGAAAGACAAGCACCATATGATTTCACTTATATATGGAGTCTAATGAACAAAATTAACTAACAAACAAAATAGAAAAAGACTCATAGATACAGAGAACAGACTGATAGCTGTTGGAGGGGAGGGGGTTGGGAGCTGGGTGATAAGGGTAAAGGGATCAGGCCAAAAGAAAAAAAAAACCCTAAAAAAAGAGTATCAAAGAGAAAAACCACATGGGGAAAAAATTCTTCTCTTTCATTAGGTGCCTAATTAGATGTAAAGTGAAAAGCAACCCTGAGGAGTTTCTCAGCATTATTGTGGCAACAGTCTGCTGAACTTGGATTGCAAAATCAAATATTTGGGGGTGTTTTGAACCTCTCCTTGTCCCCTCCTCCTTTATTGAGCTTAATTACTTGCAATAGTTGTTTTAATGTATGTTGTCACCTGGGAGTATTGAGAAATGCATATCGTTAATATGAATTAATCTTGATTCTAATAGCAACTGACAACTGATCTCCAAAATGCTAAACACTTGTCACCACTTCATATGGTAAATAAGGTTGTATAATACATTCATGAAATACAGAGGACACTGTTAAAATAACTGGAAAAAACTTTGTTTGATGTGGAGTTTTTTGACTGAAACTATTTTAAGCAGGACAACTTCCAAGAGAATATTTTCCTGATAGCTAAAATCTATATAGCCTCAAATGTATCTCAATATAACTTTTTTAAATCTCTCAGATATTTCTCAGTGATCTCTAATTCCATACAGGACAAAAAAGAAGCCCTTTGTGCTAATGATCACCTTGAGATGAAATTAATATGTAGTTATAGAGCAGTTCGAGTGTATTTTCTTCCTCTAGAAAACACACATTTTTTTTAAAAAAGTCTCAGAGTTAGATGTCCCTTTTCTCAGTTAAAGTGAAAAATGAACAGCAGTAATTGCATTGCCTTAGTGGGAAAACACAACTCTTCATCACCACAACTTGCAGTCCTGCAATAGTTCCTTTCAGGATTGTCCAGAACACCAACGCCTTTGCGGTGATATCCATAAAACCCATTTCAGATTTGCCCACAGGCATTGCTGCAAAGTGCTCCAGCAAGTGTGGACGCTACTCGCTACTCATGGAGGAAGAAAGACCACAGCCCCTCCTCCCCCAACATAGTGGAGGCCATCAAAAGAATTGGAAAGTTGGGAATAAACCCAAGGGGTGCAAGGAAATGGCCCAAAATCAAAAATCGGCTTCATGTGACCTCAACATACACTTTTATGCCCAAGCATCTGTCCGTGTTGGTGCCTCTGCACATCTACGGACCTACCTAATCCACAGAAAACAAAGAAGTGACTTCTAAAAGCAGAGAAATGAAAAATGGATCAACGGTATCACCACACGCAGGAGCGCCTTTCTTCTTGCCAAGCCTCTTTGTTTGACAACAGCTTCTGTCCCATCCATGCCGGTAGCAGGCAGATGTGACCTGCTTCCCTCCAGGCAGGCGAGGAGTTGCTGGAGTTTCCTCCCAAACTCCCGGCAGCGGGGTCCCTGCTGTAGGCACCCCCTCACCCCGAAATCAGTGGCCCGCAGCCATCCCGAAGGGAGAATGCATTGTCTTGTCTCCTTCCCCGTATCTGGGTCCTAATTTACGATTAAAATTTTAAGCAGTGCATTCATATTTTACCGGACCTAATGTGTTTTATTAAAATTTAATCCAGGAAGGGCAGTGTGATTTCTTTGTATTTCAAACACAATTGAGTTGGACTGCAAGGAAGATTTCTTAAAGGACAGATCTGACCCTATTCATGCACCATTTCGATCTCTGGTAGAGAGGGCTTGGGGGAGGAAAGAGGGAAAGGGTAGGTCCCCACCTCAGCCCTCTCCCAACTCATCTCCTTAAGGAATCTTAATAGAATCAGGCCCCTTGAGCTCTCTCTGGGTTGGTAGCTCCGGGCTGAAGTGTAGGAGGTGATTAAATTCCTCCAATGGCCTCGCCTGTTCCAGGGAATGTGGGGGAGGGGGCGGGGGTAAGGAGGGAAGGATCCCCAACGTTGAGACTTCTGGGAACGCTCAGAGAGCTGGCCACAGCGCGAAGTGCGGGGAAGTAGGGCTCTCCTGGGTTTCTTACGTGCTGAGATAGGGGCTACGTTCTAGGAGTGATGGGGGTAATGTGCTCAAACATCTTTCCTCTTCCATGCAGCCCGCCAATGCTATTGTATTTCTCTCTAATTTTCCCTCTCCCCTGGCTCTCTGGAAGCCCCAAGTCTCCCCCCGCCCTTCGCCCAAAGATGCCAAGCACTGTCTTTGCTCGATGGCACGGCCTCCTCTCAGTGCCTTCCTGGGTAACTCCCCCTCTGAGCCTCCCAGTGCAAGCGGTCAGCCGGCGTCTCCCGAAACCTCGGCAGCCGGCAGTTCCCTTGCTCTCGCAGATCGGAATTCGGGCTTGCCCTCTCCAGCCCTCCTGCCAAGGCCAGGCAGGACGAAGCGAGGGGAACAAAATCAGTGGCTCTCGGCGCATTCGAGGGCAGGCTTTGGGGACAGGAAAAGATTTGCGCCAGGGCCAGGGTCCTGTTGTCGCCGAAAGAGCTACATGGCTCTCTCTAGGTAATTCTGGACTGAGGAAAGTGGCCAGGCATGGGACAAGGGCTGAGCGGAGTCACGGTAGAAAGGAAAGCAACGGTTCCCTCTTTCGCACATGGAGGGAAGGGGGCAGTTCAATTTCACATAAAGCAGACCGGGAGGAGGGGGCGCAGGACGCAGCCAGCCCAGGCCCGCTGGATGCCCGCGGGGCTCCTGGACGCCTTCACGGTCCCGCCTGGTAGCTTTGCCGTAGGTGTGTGTGGCGAGGAGCCGCACGCGGGGCACAGCTGATTGGACCCACTGGAGTCGACCAACCTTGGGAGCAAATACAACAGGCGCCAAGAAACCAAAACCTGCGGCAGGGAAGGACTCTGTCCTCGGACTCTGTCCCAGAGCGCGGGGCGGGGGGAGCAGATTCAGACACTGACGCATTGAACACACTCAGAGACACACTCACACACCCACGCACGCAGGCACACACGTGCCAACACTCACGCACAGTCACTCGGAAGCACTCCTGCTCCCCACCATCGCCCTGCGCGCCGCTTTGGGGGGCGGGGTGGGGGGTGTAGGGGAGGCAGACCTCACTGTTCCATCCACAAGCAACTACCCCGGTGTTTACTCGCCCCGACGAAACTGTTATTTTTCGTGGCAGTAAATTTTTCTGGTCAGTGTGTTTACCTCTTCGCAAAGTTAAGTCCAGTCACGAAATCAAACTTAAGGCATTGGAACAATCAATGAAGACTTTGCAATCCACGGCGCCTTGCGCTTCCTGGAACTAAAATAAATGCAAGAAATCGAAACTTAATTACTTGAAAGAAATCCAGAAATCCCTCTGCATAATGCATCCAGTCATTTTTAGCAGGGTTTGTGTTCAGTGCAGTGTTTGTTAACTCTATACTTTTGGCTAAGACCTGGCTCCCTTCCCGGGCTCCTGGGGGTCGCCGCGCCCCACCTGGGCCAGAAGTTTTGCCCTGCACTAGGCTCCCCCTCCTCCCACTGCTCGCCGCTGACGTAGTAACATTTCCTTTCCAAAGTCGCCCACTGTTAGGGCACAAAAATCCCTGGGGCTGAGTGTTGTGTGTAGGTAAAAAATTAAAAATCTCACCCGCTCTCTCTTCTTTTAGCTCACTGGTGCTATTATTACTTGAATGTGTGAGTTGCATAGTACTAGGTCTGAAACCAGGCCCCTTAGTAAATGCAAGCCAGGACCACTTCTCTGAGGGAATAGTGCGCCATCAAAAAGCACCATTCTGCAGGTGATAGAAAACTGATTAAAAGGTGGGCTTTTTTCCTTCTCTCCAGGGAAGTTCTTTCTGCCCCCAAGCATCATTACCATCCTAAGGCACAGTACTAGAATATTGTTCTGCCTACTCTCTTCTTCAAGGTATTTAGCTGGACCACAAACCCTGGGCGCTAGTTTCTTCCTCTGGTATCTGTTCCGTTCAAACTCACTCATCACCCCCTCCTTTGGTTTCTAATTGATTAAGAATCTTCATATCTACGAAGTGCCAAGAGACCTTCGTCTGGGACCACTAAATAAAACAGATGCTCTGCGTTCAGCTTCGAGATGCCGGCAAAGAGCAAGTCATTTGTGTATACACGGTGCATCTGACACTGGGTACTTCTGGGAGTTTAGAAATCTGGTGAGGACTTGTGGTGTGGCCAGGGCATTTGCAGGACACAGTAGTCACTGGATCTATTAGCACGGTCAGGGTGACTCCAGAGAGACCAGCTTTCTCCTAGACACTGTCTAGAAATCTGAAGTCATGTTATGGAAGAATGAAAAATACATTGGGGAACAGCTTGGCAACTGAAGTACGTTTTGATTTAACTTACATTAACAAAAATGTAATGTAAAAGTGAAAGGATCTAACAAAACCATTAATAATTAAAAAATAATTACAGATAGTCTATCCTTACTATTCATAACCACTCAACACTTTAGACAAAGAAAACGGAATATTCTTAATGGAAATGAGATGTGAGCAGACTGCTAATGAGACGTTAACCAAGAACTGAGTGTTGGTGGAGGGAGGGAGTTTCCTTGTTTTCCACTGTGAGTTTGTGAAAGGATAGGGTCTCCATGTGTCCTCCACCTGCACATTTTAATTCTCTCAGAGTTAGTTTGGACCTTACTCTTCCATCAGCATATATACCAAGTATCAGAGTTTATACAACAGAAATCTCATGAGCAATAACAATACAGACCTTATTGAATTCTGAAGATCGCGGGCACCAGATGGCTTGTCTATTAACCATCCCCACTGACAAATATTTATAGGTGCCTGTGAGATTCATCCTCTATAATAGATTTTGGTTGGACAATCCCATCCCACAAGGGTTTCACAAAACAATGACCCTCTAAAGACAGCGGTTTGTTCCCTTTCCCTATTTGTGTTCATTAAAAAAAAAAAAGATTAATCATTCTTTATGGATTCAATGTCAACTGTTTTTGTATACTCCTCATCAAAGGAGTTGCATCCCAGTATAAAAAAAGTGTGTGGGTATTTTTCTGTTCCATTAATTTTATTTATTTTCTCTCTTAGTATGTATTTTTTAATGTGCAAAGTCTTTAGAGAAGTATTCTATACATAATCATGCAGTAAACCTTTACTAAAAGGGTGTTGGAAGGAAGACACAGCAACTCCATTCTGATTTTCAGTACACTTTTTCTTTATTGTGTCTGAGAGGCACATGGGACTGCCCCTAGTGTGCTCTGTGGATGTTTGGAGGCCCTGAAAGGAAATCAAAGCAGCCTGCTGGGAAGCAAACTTCACTGCCTCTTTTCAGAAAGAGGGAAATCCTACAAAAGGAGACATTTGCAGACAAACAACTGGAATTCAATGAAGTCATGGCTGAGGCATCTGCTAGGAAGCCACCAGGAAGTGGAGACCTACAGCCCATGTCAAATCTTGTGCACCTAAGACATTTGAAGCCTGCTTCCTTCCTTCCCCATCCCCAGATGAATGAGAAACAAAACAGCATGACTTTTGTAGGAAACCATAGCAAAAAACAGTTAAGGAAAAATGCTAACAGGTTGACTGCAAAGCTTATACGTACTTTTCAGCTATATAAGTATGAACTGTATGCAAAAAACATGTTAGATACCTTGTAGGCATCCACCCAATTTTTTAAAAATGCAGTGGAAGGACAACAATGACAACAAACTCACTCTAACCTTTATTCTCTCTTGAAATTTTAATATGGTCTATGATTTGCCTGTAAATCTCATATATATGGAAGTGTGCAAATCAACCATAAAATTAGAATATTTGTATCCAAATATATGTTATTATCTCCCTCTTTCGTTTTCTCTTTTATACGCGTAGACAGATCATCCAGACAGCACAAGTTCAGCTAACATGTGCTGTGGAAGATGCTATAGCTTTGTGCCTCCATTATTTTTTCCTAATAGGCATCTGATACTGAACTGACCAGGCATCATGACTAGCATGCTTTATTTTAAAGCATTAATATCTCTCTTCTTCAAAACACAAATTCTATACTTTGATACCATGTGCACTTCTTTTGCCTTTCAAGGCAAGGCCAAAGTAGGCATTGTCAACAATGTTCTTATCTGGAATATTTATTTCTCTTTTTTTATAGGATTGAATTATTTTATTATTAAATTAATGTTTTAATTTCAAATTTGTAAATTATGAAATATTTCAAGATTACAAAAACTACACACACAGAACATCAAAAACACAGAATAACACAATAACATATATGTCTGTCAGTGGGTGAATGGGTAGAGATGATGTGGAATATATGGAATGGAATACTATTCAGCCATGAAAAAGGAAACCTCCCCATTTTCAACAACATGGGTGGACCCTGAGGGCACCATGTTATGTTAAATAAATCAGACAGAGAGAAATACTTCATGATCTCATCTGTATATGAAACCTAAAAAAGCTGAAGAAAAGGAATTCTTTATTAACTATTTATTTTTATTCTATATCTTTGATGTTTTGACATCATGGGGTCTTGGTTGGGGAGAGCATTCCCATCCCAGAGTTAGCTCATTCCAAGAGATAGCAAACAACTATCTGCCTGTGAATGCTGCTTCCATGTGCACCCCAAGCAACCCAGAGCCCCCAAGCCCAGCTACCTCCTTTATGGACCTTTCACACTCAGGGCCACTCACCATCGCCCAATCACCCCAGGGACAGGGACAGGTCCAGAGCCAGACAACCAGGGCCAGTCCCTGGGCCCCAGAGCAGGCTGCAATTATTCCGACTAGCCTATGTTAAGCCTTCTTTTCTGCCTCACCCATTTTTCCTGTGGAAACCACAATAAAGGCTTTTGCCTACAACCCTCCTCACCATCTCTGTCTCCTGACTGACCGTAGGGCCTCCCCTTGGCCACCCGAGCGGCCCCCATGTCAAGGTGTGCCCCCTGTTCTCGGGAACACAGAACCAAGTTATCATTTCAGTGGTGGTAGCGTCCCGACTTGTTGGTCTCGCCATCCTTGAATAATAATAAACTTTTTTTTTTTTAAACAGACTCCTTCACTCATTCTTCTTGCTGAGAACTCTGACACGTTTCAGTCATCCATGCAGGTGCGCCTGCTTCGTTCCTGTGGTTAATTAAGAGCTGATCATGATGGTTTCCTCCTGCTCTGCCACGGCAAATTTTAGATGTTAGGCACCTGACCCACGCTGAGGTTCACATTTTCTGCCTTGGAGATGGGAAGCAGGAAGGGGTGCCCTGCTGTGCCACCTTCCACCGGAACTTCCGTCCCTTGACTATGAATCAGGTCATTACCGAATTGGGTGAAGGAGGTGCTGGTGACCTAAACAGGAAGTGGCCCATTCATTCCAAGGAGGCGTGATAAAGAGTCACTGTGACGTGGGCACGCTGAAGGGTGTGTGTCCCTGGGTCGGCTCACCACCCTGACTAGTGGACTTCAGAGCGAGGTAGGGAAAGAACCAGCAGAAGGCTGTCGTTTGCCTTTGTCTTTTGGAAAAAGAATGCACTATGTAATGCTGGGGCCTATTTTCCCAGCTGAAGTCCACTACACTGTTCTTTGGTGAGGCAGGTTCTCCACATACAATGGAACCAGTGCCACAGTGGGCGTCCTCACGCAGACCTGTATACGGGTGTTGCTCTTATCAGCCTGTGAGTTTTGAGCAGGTGTGTTGGTGAGAGACTGAGTTTTTTTCTTTCCCTTTTTGTTTCCTCTGCTCTTCCCTCTTTCAAATCCAAACTCTCCCTTTACGTAAATCTCATCTCAAGACTTTTAAACACACACAGTGTTCTATCAATTTAATCTTCTTGACAAATCTATTGTCAAGTCTGACACGCTTCAGGCTGAACTAGCTGACAGCTCTCATCCTAGGATCCCCTTCACCATCATCCTAGGGATACCCTTTTAGGTTAAAGTCTGTTTCCCAGAATTGACATCTTCTCTTTAGGTAGACACCCCACGCTTCCTGAGAAAGAGTGCAATGAGCAGATTTTTTGAAAACCACCAGGCCTAGGAATGTCTCTATGCTATTCTTATGTTTAAATGGTTATTTGACCAGATATAGGTTTCCGGGTTGGAATAATTTTCCCTGAGCATTCCAAGGAGATTGTTCTCTTGCATTCTAGTATTTAGTGTTTCTTTTGAAAAGTTGAAGATCATTCTTATTCTTGATTTTTACAGGAAACCTGTTTGTTTGTTGTTGTTTTAATCTCTGGAAGCTTATAGGGTAGCATATTCTTTTTGTTTATTTTGCTGAGCATTTTTCAATCTTGAAATTTATAACTTTCATTCTGGAAAACAATCTTGCATTATTCCTTTGAAGTTTTATTTTTTTTTCCCTCCCATATTCCCATCTTCTGAAATGCTTATTGTTTTAATATTGGGCCATCTGGATCAATTCTCCGATTTACTATTTCTCTATTATTTTTCTTTTTGACTTTTGGCTCTTTTGCGATGTTTTCATAATTTATATTTCAACCTTTCTATTTAATTTTTCATTTCTCTTACCATTAAAAACAATCCCAGCAGATCTTTTCATTCTCTAAATTAAAGGAAAAAATCTTTTTTTCCCACAAATACTATCTTCTTAGTTATATCTCTCAGTTCTCTTCAGTGATATCTCTAATATTACTAAGAGTTTTTTCTCAACTTCATTATCTCTCATAGTCTGTTTTCCTCCAAAGCTTTATTTTTAATATGATTGTTTTGGTCTCTGTCCCTTATATGAGAAACTGTTTGGTTAACTGGGTAGAAGTTGATTGGAAGCTCCATGCATCTGACTTGGCCTTTAGTACTTTGCATTCCTATATAGGGTACCCTGGCTGGGCAGTTAGTAGCAGCTCTGTTGTTGTTGTTGTTTTCTTTCCTAACCTGGTTGACTCCCAGAGAGGAGCCTCTCACTCAGAAGTTGGCCCCTTGGCTAACACCTAAAAGGCTGGAATGTTGGACAGATGTTCCAATTCTTCCCCTCCTCAGAGAGAGGCCAGAATTTGGGTCATTGCCTCACTTAGCCTGTGCCAGTTTGGGGGAAGGTCAATGGCCAGTGAGTGCATGCTGGTCCAAACTATCATCTTTGTTCTCAGTGGCTCCCAGCCTGGGCACCTTCTGCTAGGACTCAGGCAAGACAGAACCAATCCGTCAGGCAGCCCCTCAAAATGTTAGAAGACTGACTGCTCAGAACAGTGCTCCTCTGATTCTGTGATGCTGTAGTGGGGGAGAGATTATGGTGAGATGCATTTCTCTACTTGCTTTGACACAGCTAGACTCTTGCTCGATTGGGGTGCAGGAGCCTCTCAGCTGGTCTCTAATTTTTTTCCACAGGGAACGAATTGTTTTTTCCATGTGTTGTTGTTGAATTGCTGTGTCCATGTGGAAAGGAAGAAGTTTGGGCTTTCTATCCTGCCATCCCACTGACATTAGCCCAAATCTCCTCCTCATGATGTAAGGAGACAAGCCACATTGGGTTAGAGCCCACATTAACGGCTCAATTCCCATTTAATTACCTCTCTGAAGACCTTATCTCTAGACACAGTTGTGTTCTGAGGTACTGAGGTTATGATTTCACCATATGCGTTTGAGGGGATATAGTAAGTCAGCCAATAACAATGTTGCAACATAAATAAACCTCTAACACATCATGCTAAGTGAAAGAATTCAGACAGAAAAGGTTGCATGTTGTCTGATTCTATTGTGGAGACACAGTAGATTGGGTTGTTGCCAGAGGCTGGGAGGGGGTAATAGGGAGTGACTACTTAATGAGTATAGACTCCTTTGGGGTGAGTAAAATGTTTTGAAAATAGATAGAGGTGACAATTACACAACTTTGTGAAAGTACTAAATGTCACTGAATTGTGCACTTTAAAATGGTTAATTTTATGTTGTGTGAATTTCATGCATTTAAATGAATTTGTGAATTTGATGTTATGTGAAAGTATGTGTGTGTTTATGTGACTATAAACATAAAGCAATGTGGCAAAAGAATAACAGTCAGTAAGGTACATGGATATTCCTTTACCTTTTCTGTAGGTTTAAAGTTTTTCAAGGAAAAACTTAGAAAAACTGAGAAAAGAGTATTTTTTAAAGTCATTCCAATCATTTTAAGCTTCTTTCTTCCAAAGGCAAAGGATGATGACTTGTCAACATAAAAGACGTTGAGTCAATTCTTAATAAAACAGATAAAAGTGAGAGATTAAAGAAAAACACAGGTATATTCTGCAGACTGTCTCTCTCATTACACTTTTCCCAGTAGGATGCAAAGGCTATTAGTGATAATGCCCAAACTCCGTATAATGTATGTATCTCTCAACATAATGTTTCCTGGACCATGGTACATGGGAAATGTTTATAGTTACATCAAGTTAAAAACAAGATTTAAAATGAAATAATGCATAGAAAGAGTGTTGCAAATAATAATAAAAGAATGTGTGTCTCAGATATTGCTGGTGCTGACAGGTTATCATCCCAACCCACTCCGTGTGACTCACTCCTTGCTGTTGTGCTTATCCTGACCTGCTTTCCTTGGGGCTGTCTACCTTTTGGCCAAAGCCAAGTTTAATGTTCTACAACAAGACCTCCAAACGTTGAGAAAGTGAAGAGAATCTTGGAAAAGGAGGCAATGGAAGAGAAATAGGACCTCGTGCCAAATGACTGTTGACAATTTGTAGTCAACAGGAAGCAATGTTTTAAGTGTTTTATATCCTAACATGATAGTTTGTTGCTGACATATCTGCCTTTTATTGATATTAGCTGCATCTCAGAAAATTGGTTGGAAGTTTTGGGTTGAGGTATAATATAACCATTCCCATTTAAAATAATTAAATATGAAGTCCTAATCCATAGTTTTACGTGCAGCCAATTTTTAGGAATGGGTAACTGACATTAAGCTGTAGATACTGAATTGAGAAAATGTTCGTGGAAATGACAAAAACTTGAAGATGGCAGGCAAAGGATTGATATTTGAGACACATCTAGATTACTAACACTTCCTTTGCCATCTTTCATTCTTCCCTTGTTCTTTAAAACAAAATGCCTCAGCACAAATAACTCTAATCATGGCTTGTTCCTATACCCCTCCTTTCTTCCATCTATCCATCCCCCCATCTACCCATCTTTAAAGCAAGTCAACATGCTTGCTGTTGAGGGTCCAAGACCCTCTGCCCACTTTTTTGTATCTCAGTTTTTCTTTTACACTCCTGTCTGTTTCAGCCCTTCCTGGTTAATAAACATTAGTGTGTCCATATGCCTTGGGAACCAGTTATATAGAAATGAATAATAGCAGGTTCCTTGCCATCAAACAACCCGTGGTCTATGGCAATGTTACTAAAAGCGTGGCCCCTGAATTTTTATTGACGCTTGATGATTAAAGGACCCTGGAATATACTGTAAATCAACACCACTAAGCTTTAGTTCAACTGAAATTTCTTTCAGAGCAGGACTTTCTCAATAAAGGAAAAAAATGTGTTCAATTACTTTCTGGCATAAACTCTTTATCTCAATGCAAACTGCCACCACTGCTCTGAATACTAGTCTAGAGTCTGCTTGGAAAGTAGATTTTATGACAAATGTCAAATCCAGTTGGGAGGGTCTAGCTGCATGGTGTGCTGAGTTGAAAAGCTCCATCCAGGGTCAAAGGCAGAAAACACTGAGATTGATTACTAATGCCTGCCATGGGCTTGACTGTAGAAATGATGGCATAGTGCAGGAATTTACTGATAGTTACTTACTTTATATCAGATCCCTAACATATGTCACTTTTACTCCTGCTTTCACCCTGGTTCCACCTTGTGGCCACCTGTCTGATTCAGCTTTGGTGTGAGCAGCACTCTTGATAATTCACTCAGTGCTGGCTTTGCTTGTGACTTCCTACAGTGAGCTGCTGTTCAGGGAAGCCTGGCTTTCTCGTCTCTGCACTTACTGTTGGCTTTATATCTAGCATATTTCCATCCTCATATCTCATTGGTTTTTGCTGGCCCCCATTGGCTAGTCTAGTTCACCTGTTCAGTCATGTCTATAGCCATTTCTATAGACACATTGACTTCTTTGCTCCCTAACCTTCCCCATATTAAACTACTCATTTTCTTCACTTTTGTCTACAGATATTACTGGAGATAGTAAGGAGAATGGGCTAATTTTCTCTTTAAATTATAATTTACTATATATCAATCCTATCTATCTGTAATATATTACATATCATATATTATAATATATATTAATATAATGTATTAAATTATATATTATATGTATATCTCTTTTTTAAAAAAGATTTTATTTTTATTTATTTTCAGAGAGAGAAAGGGAGGGAGAAAGAAAGGGAGAGAAACATCAATGTGTGGTTGTGGTTGCATCTCGCACACCCCCTATGGGGGGCCTGGCCCACAACCCAGGCATGTGCACCATCCTGGGACCCCTTGGTTCTCAGGCCAGCACTCAATCCACTGAGCCACACCAGCCAGGGCTATATGTATATATCTTTAATAGCTTGGCATCCAATATCCCCTCCAACATGCTTCTGGTGTGATTTCCTAGTCTACTGCAGTCTGTGAAGCTAAAAACTACATTCCCCGGACCCTCTTAGAGTTCAAGTACTGGCTGTGAATGAGAGGCAGAAGTGGATCATTTATTCTCTCTTGGTGTGAATCTAAGAACAGTGGTTCCTCTTTAGAGCCAAAATTGGCAGGCCACTAAGATGGTGTATTCCTGATCTGTGTCGTTCCCCCGCTGCCTTCCTCATTCCCCTCCTTCCAGGTTGTGGTAGAGCTCACAGCTTTCCTGGCAGGCTGGTTCTGCACTGTGGTTCCAGGAGTGACTCCTGAAGTTCAGCCTAGAGTCTGCTACTTCAGCCCTCCCAAAGATTTGTAGGCATCCACCTGTATTAAATCTCTTTCTGCCTAAAATAGATGAAGTAGTTTCCATTACTTGCAGCTAACCCTGACTGATACTCCAGCCTTAACATTATTTTCTCTGCTGCTCCATATCCTTTTTACTCATCTTTAATTCACTCTCCATCTCATTCCCTACAGAATTTATTGCAAACATTTTCCACTTCTGCCATCATGACTTGGAGCTTATAACCTCACCTCACAGTTTACTAAGAAAATAATGGACTATCACACATTCCCTTAAGTTTTCTGCCATTCAGCCATTTTTTTTCTGTATTTTTATCCCACATGTCCTCCTTCGATTCTTCCATAAGAGGGTTAACTGCTTCTTTCAAGTACACTCTTTAATGTGCTCACGATTTCTTACCCTCTCACCTTCTTCAAAACCTTGGTCTATCAATTCACTCTTTTTCTTGTATCTTCAAATTTTCCTCTGTAATCTCTTCTTACCCTAAAAATAATATTCAAGATGCTTTGGCTATAAAATGTAAATTAAACAAAAACTTTCTTTGAATTTCTTTCCTCTAATATCTCTTTTCCTTTCACCATCAAATATCAGAAATGGTAGTTGCATTTTTACTGCTTCTACATTCTCACCACCCAATCACTGCTTAGCTCTGGGAAGATTATTCTATCTTTAACTCTCTCCCGATGGTGTTCCCTCTCAGAATACAATTGACCCTTTGGGTTAAACATTCAGTGGTTCTTTTCCCAAAAGCTTCAAACTTAGAATTTTGTGTTGGCTCTATAAGTTATTGACTCCAATTCTTATTTTGCCCCTATGAAAAATGTGGGTAATAATAGCATACTCGTCCCCTAACCTTTCGATTGCGTTGGTTAGTAATGTCTCTAGCTGATGTGTAGTCCACAGGTAAGCACTAGCATGTGATCAGAAGGATCTTGCATTGTAAAGGCCAGGGGTCAGGACCATCAGGGTTTGAAACAGCCTAATCAAAGTCCAGCTTCCAGCAAGAATCCTCAGCTCTATCACTGATATCACACTAATCTAGGCTGTTGACTTAGCCACACCTAACTGTAGCTCAGAATCCACTTTCCTTGATCAAATTTCAGTTTTTTCAGTTTTTGTGAAAGGCTGTTTCTTGGAAATCTGTTGTCTCTTGAGTTGGATTTGAAGACATTCCAGTCACCTGTCTGTACCACATCCACCATCTCACAGGCAGGCGTGGGTCAACTCCATAGAGCTTGTTGAGCCCCTAAATTTCTTAAACAGCCATTGGTCCAGAACAACCTGATCTGGAATTTTGTAAAGATGCAGTTTCTGTTTCTACTACCAACATTTTTGTGTGTATGTTTTTAAGAAAATAACTCTACAATTAAGTTGTTTCGTGCTCAAATTACAGAGCTAATGCCTTTATTAGCTAGTGTGTATTGTTTAGATGTTTATCAAAGGTCCATATACAAATAGTCATTTTCAAAAGCCTTTAATGTTTTATATTTTTCAATAATTTTATAGAAAAAAAGTGAGTGTCATTGAGATGTACAGTTTGCAAATAACTATAGATATGAACTCCAGCATTACCTTTTTAATTTTTTTCAGAAAAAAAAGTGGATTAAAGAAAAATTTTAAATTAACTATTAATGATAACATATTGCAATGAATTTTTATTTGAGGTTCAAATGTTGGGTTAGTATTTTATGTACCATCATTTGAACTGAAATATATTGTTTGAGATATATTAAGAATTTAGGCATTAAAAAACTTGTTCTAGCCTTGGCTGGTATGGTTCAGTGGATTAAGTGCTGGCCTGTGAACCAAAAGGTCACTGGTTTGATTCCCAGTCAGGACACATGCCTGGGTTGTGGGCCAGGTTCCCAGTTGGGGCCATGCAAGAGGCAACCGATAGATGTATCTCTTGCACATCAATGTTTTACAACCTCTTTTTCTCCCTCCCTTCCTCTCTCTAAAAATGAATAAATAAAATCTTTTAAAAAAAGTGTCCTAGTAAAAGTTTCACCATACCAAGCCTAGAATAGAGACTATTTCCAGGACACATTTCACCAATACACTTAAATATATTCATTGGTGTCTTGATGTTCTTATTTATTTCTCCCTGAAAGTTATTTTGGCTCTTAAACAGGTACTAGTGCTATATTTTACAATATTATTTTGAACAGAAATAATTCTGAAGGGAAGTATGATAACATCAGAATAGTAATGTAAAGGAACACGAACATGTTTTCCCTTAAATCTCACTTCTTTTTGTTCAAGAATGAAACCTCTAAGCAGACCACTTAGGTGTTGTGAAACTATTAAGTGAATGAAGCTTTACCACCATAAACACACACACAGAAGAAGAGTTTGATTCCAGTTGGCACTAGATGTTTAAGTGCAAGTTTAAAATTTCCTTCCCCTTCCAGATAGAATGTCAGAAAGTCCCAGGTGGTAAATTCATTTTAATTTTGCTTGTTTTCCATCTTCATTCCTCTGGCAACTTCAGTCTCTTGCCAAATAACTGTCCCTACCATTTGGCCCAGTTGTTTTCTGGCACCACAAAAAGGGAGTGGAAACCACTGGAGATGTTCTTTTGGAGACCAAACACATGGGGTTGCAGCAGTTGGCAGCTTTTGATTATTCTCCACTAACGAAAGCTCTCCAAGAGGTTTCAGGGGCCACGCATTTTGTTCACTGAAGATTCCCCAATAAAGCCATTTTCAATAAGAAAATAGTCTGTATGTGTCTTTAAAAGAACTGTCTCAATTCTCTGCCTGTTCTCATTCTTTCTCCTGATTGCTACATTCCCTCCATCGTCCAAGGTCCCCCTGTTCCATATGACCTCTCTTCCAACCAGCTCTCAAGAAAGACTGACATATTCATTGCTGTTAAGGTGTAATTGACTCACCCCCTGTAGAAAGTAGGTATCAAGAGTCACCTTTTGGGAGGAAATCCACATTTTGATAGAGTTCCTTAAAATGAATCTCTGGTTGCAGAGTGTCCAATATTAGCAAGAAGACAATGGAGAAGTGGAGAAGTGGCCCTCCAATCATATATGCAAATTGGTGCTTATTCTACCTCTTTGGTAAGGTGGACATGACAAAAAGAAGCTCAGCAACTTAGGTTTGCTTTGAAAAACAAGCAGAGCTGACCTACTGTCAATTGGACTTAAGACTGTAAACAGGCAATGTGGAAAATTGAAGACAATGTTGAAGCATTGTCTCAACCCAATTGCAAAAGAAAGTATATGTTTATGCAGGGAGGGGGTTGTGAGGGGACTAAGTGGAAATGGAAAAAATACAGTGAAGATTAAAAATATTTAAAGTATCTAAGTATCTGTACGCATATAAGAATTATGAGAGAGAACATTTACAAAAGGAAATATTTATTTAAATGTTACACATGCTGGCCTTACTCATTCAATTACTCTTCGCCATTTTAATGATTCAAACAACAAAACTGAGGGGGAAAAAAAGACTTGAAAATAGTGGGAAAAAATAGGAGGAATATACTGGAATTCTTTGTTAAAGAAAGTGTTTTTGCTCCTCGTGCAACTTGAAATGGCAGCGATTAGTTTCTTAGGGGGGCCTATTCACTTGCACAAAGAGAAAACATACCATTTTAGATACAGAATCAGTATTTGATCTGATCAGCAAATTCCTAATTTAAAGAAAGAAAAATAGCTTCAGGGCCTGGGTGGGCAGGAGTAGTGAACCATGCATGTAAAATGCAAGGCTTTGATTAGGAATTTAAATAATTATTAGCTTACACCATGTGAGGCTTCTCCTTTTTTCTCTCTCATGCTCTATATCTGCAGGGTATTCTATAAAATTTAACTATGGGGAAGAGGGCAAGCTAGGCAAGGGGCCCTGGTCCTCGCTTACCTCATGTTAACTCCAAATGCCCTGCTTAAATGCAGATACCTCTGGTCAGAAGGTGAGAGAAGTCATAGGTATCAGCTGTAGACAGAAAACAGTACCATTGTGAAGATTCTAAGACATCTTGTTTCTGGTTCCTTCTTCCTACAATGACAACTAATTGTATATTCAAAAACTAAATATGGATATATTCCATTTTAGGTAATCGTGCTTTCATGTGAAAATTACTATTGGGATTGTGCAGCCTTTTTTCCTAGACTTTTTATTTATGGAATTAATTTTAATCAAGTAATTCCTATTCCTCTCCAGTGATATAAAGCAATACTACCATCTCTGTTTCTTAGTAAAAGAAAATCAGAGTATATTTTATCTCAACATTTTTCTAAGAACCAAAACATTGAAGTTTGATGGCGTGACTTTTTGGATGTCAGAAATATATTCTATACTTACATTTGAAGAAATTCTGCCTGGTATGTAGACATACAACATAGTGTGGGACATTTGGGTGATTATTCAGAGAAATTCAACATGTCCGCCCAGTCTGTTTCCTTTCCTGAGAGTTAGTCTAAATACCTCAGGTGCTCAATTGACTGTGTGTGTCGATTCCTGAGATGAATTGCAGTGTTAGGGAGCCATTTTATATGGGGTATGGCTTTCTCTCTGTATCTCAGCACTCAAATGTCCAACCAGACCTCCCAGCTCACCTCCTTAACAGCTGCAGGAATTGTGTTTGCTCAGCTCTTTACTGAGACGACAAATGGGTAAAACGACTGCACCCCGATGGCTGAGCAGTCATCTGAACAAAGACTCAGCAATGACGCTCAGTGTGAATTGTAGTTTACCTCCGAGCCCCGGTCTTGAGGGAAGGTTAACTTACAGATCAGTGCCAGGCAGGCTCTCCTTCATGGCTCCTTGTCCTGATTCTGTGTCTCAGACTCACCATTTATTCCTCCATTTCCTTCAATCCAATCTGGCCACTTTCAAATGTGAATATTTCTTCGGTAATTGTGGAGAACTTGAGTCACTTTGTCTGCCACATTCTAAGTTCCTTCCTTAGAGTATAGGCTTTCTGCTTCTTGGCAGAGTTCATTAATTTTTGCCTTCTCTGTTTCTTATCCTGGCCCTGGTTCCGTTGTTTAAATGTATACAATAAAGCCATGTGCGGGGGAGACTCTCCTGGATTTTACTGTTTCCCCATGACTTTTCCCTCTTCTCATATGCTTCCTGAATTGTAGAGAGGATTTTGCAGTCTATGATGGATAGAAAGGAAGAGAAAGACATCTTTAAACCCAGAACTCTGTGGAACACTTTTCCCGTTTTTCAAAATGTTAGGTTCTTCTTGTAGACATTACAAATCTGCCATGGTGAGGCAGTCTCCCACAGTGGAGGGAATTTTGGGGGTATATGTATAGAAATGATAATTAGTAACATGATCCATGTTCTTTAGAAAAAAATACCTTGTATATCAGAAGTAGCATGCTTCTTTAGGAAGTTCACCTCTGGATGTATACCACGGAGGTTTTTGATGTGTAAGCGCTTTTTAAACACCGAGAACATACTTACGTTTTAAGACATTCTCGGTGTGGCCTGCACTGAAGGGAAGATAAAAATGAAGGTTTAAAGTGTTATGTATTCTTCATGCCAGTCATTCAACTATACACACCATCATTATCTTAAAATCTGCTTTTTCAACTAACGGTATCATGAAACATGTCAACAGAGCAATAAAAAGATCGAGCTATATAAACATTGTTTCTAAGGGCTTTCCATCAGCATTTCCGGCAATGTCTAGGTTAAAAAAAAAAAAGGAAACCTATCAATCAATAGGTACTGCATGACACACAGCACCAGAGCCCCTTCAAAGAGCGTTAGGAAAGCCAATAAATCGCCTACAGTAATTCTCACATGATTAGGATGGAAAAGGTCTCCTGGTGCTTCCGCTCCTCTTGGTGCACTGACTGCAGACCCAGAACATTTCCTCTCAGCCTCTAAGTGATCATCAGCTCTGCTCTGCACCCATCTGATGTTGTCTTTCTCTCTCTCTCTTTTTTTTTTTTTTTTGTAATTTTTAACTTCATGAGCAGCCAATGATGATGAATAGGTCTTGCATGGGAGAAGTTTAGACTAATTTTGAGCTTTAGATTTCTTATGTGTTTATTAAATAAAGGATATTCATGGTGTTCTTCAAGTCTTATTTGTTTACTAATTTTTCATCATTTTACTTGCCAGTCATTAGAAGAGAGGTGTTGAACTCTCTCATTACAACTGTGCATTTATCAGTTTGTCCTATAGTTTCATACATTTTAGAAATCTGTTTTGAGGTCAATTTATTTTTAGAGTCATATTACTTAAGAACTGTTATATGTTTCATTATTATGGAATGAACATTACATAATGACATCTCTTATCCTTAAAAATGATTTTTAAAATAAAGTCTGTTTTGTATGATATTAATACAGAGATGCTAGCTTTCTTCTAGTTTCATTTTTACTTTTTAAAAAATTGATTTTAATTTTTTTCTGTTTCTTCATTTTCTCATTTCATTATTTACTCCATTTCTACTCTTTTAGGGGTAATCTTTGAAATTTTACCATGGTTACTTAACAACTTGAAAAAGCTAAAAGTTAATCAATATATTAATCCCTTTTCTAGAAAATAGAAGCAACTTAGAAGAAATTTAATTCCAATTTTCCCCTCCCAAAATTATATCAATTTGTTTTTAACACGATAATTTTGGCTCCTGTGTGGAGAAGAGAGGGTGAGAAGGGCAAACGTAGATACGCGGAAACCAGCTGGGAGGCCTTGGCAATGATCCAGTGGCAGCGGTGACAGCAGCTTAGGTTGATGGATTGGATGCAGGGTGACAATCAGGTGCCATTGCTTCCCAGCATAGGATGGAAGGGAGTACCATCTTGTATAATGGAGCTGGTTTCAATGTGTGTTGCAATAAAGAATAGCTACTATTCGTTGGGCGTCTGTATGGGCCAGGGCCCTGCAGAAGCACTTAACCTCGATTTTCCTTTTAAGCCTCACAAAACGCCTGTAAGATAGATTTGGTGCTTCACCCAGAGAGAGACCCAAGGTTGCCCACTAAGTGCTTGGCCACCCTGATGCACGAAGAGGCTAAGAGGTCAGGCGACAATGTGGACAGCTGAGCTAAATGGCCACGACTTGGCATAGGAAGAAAATCACCCCCTTAAAAACCAGTGACCTCAGATCCACCTGCTTTTTCAGAGTAAGAGTAAATATTCTTATTTCACTCTTGAAACTACAAAGTATATTAGAGAATTAGAATAATTGTGACAATAGAGGCTCTTGTTTTCTTCTTTTCTATATTCAAGTAGAAAACAAATATCTGGTTTCTGTTTGAATATACTTCACTGTTGCATAGAGTATGTACCTCTACCCAACCATTTGGTATCTATTTTGTATTTCATGATTATCTCCAAGTTAATAGTTAGTGAAAACTGTCCTTTGCACTAAAAAATGTAAAAGGTTGTCTGTCCCATAGTAAACAGTATTTGGTCAACAACTTTTGTTTAAAAGTGATAAATAATTTGATGAGGTGTTGAATACAGGTAGTCCCAATGTATGAATAAATAGTGTTCAAAAACTGATCTAAAATCTCATTTGCATTTCTGTGTAAGACAATAATTATTGCCAGCATTTATAAAGTACTTACTATACATTGGGTGCTTTACAAATATAGTTTGTTAGTCTTCCAGAAAAATACAGCAAAAGATGTAAATTATTCACATTTTACAGATGAGGAAACTGAAGCTGAAAGCAGTTAAGTAACTTGCTGAAAGCCATACACGTTATAAATAGCGTAGGAGAGCTGGGATTTTAACCCAGGGCAGCCCCACGATTTGGCCTCGTTGCACTGTTCTTTGGAAGCTCAGGAATTCTAGCACACGATGCAATGTACAGAGGCTCTATCATAGAATTGTACCCTTGAAACCTATGTTATCTTATTAACTAATGTTACCCTAATAAATTTAATTTTTTAAAAATCTATTGAAATTATAAATGCAATTTTAATATTACTCCTGAGAAATCAGGGTTTGCCTATTCCCTCTATGCTTTCCCAAATCCTGAGTACTGTTAGAGCTGTGAATCTTTCTCAGTCCAGAGACCAATTCCCTGTAAGGTTGGAGCAGCCCCCAAACTAGAATTCCTCTAACTCCAGATGTGGTGCAGAACAGCATCGGGGCTGGGTGGAGAATCAGCATCTGGGCAGCCAGCTGCAGGTCAAGAGAAAGCTCCAATGAGAGCTGGAAGAAGTGAGAGGCAGGGCCCAGGGTTTACACCTTGGGTATGGGAGGTAGAAGCAGGGGCTTGGGTCCCGGTGGACCTGTGGCAGGGGCTGGCTGGAAAGGACTCTTTACAAGTGCCACAAGTAGGATGTTGAGAAGACATTCTGTGTCAGAAGGATGCAACAGTTTCCCTTAGGTTCCAGTTTTTAGGTCTGGGAATTATCTGTATGTTTCTCTTTTCCCTCTCCTTACTAAGATGGCCTACTGAGAAAGAAAAACATTTTAGCAAAATGAAAAATAAACAAATTTAGTAAAATTATGTATAACTACATCTCCCTTCCTCATGTCAGTAAGATTTTGTTTCTACTACTCTTGTAGACTGTACAGAGAGACAAGGTCTAATGCACTTTTGTATTTTCTATCCTGACCCCGCCCTAACAGATGTTCAATAAGCATATGATGGAGGGAATTGAGTTGAATTCTTGAGGACCAACATGATAAAATTAGAAATACAATTTCTTAATAGACTGGATTGAGAAATGTTTGAAGACAGAATTACAGAAGTAGACAGCATTGTAGTAATTAGCAAGGCTGTATCTGCTGGGTTTTACTTTAAACAGAATGTTCCCAACTACATTTAAAGATCATCAGTAATATTACCATCTTTCTGCTAAAATATCAGTTGCTGTGGCCTACTTAGCTCACCAAGGTCTGGTCTCTTACTTTAGTTTTCAGTCTTCTTTCTTATTTTGGCTTTTGCCCCAACCTGCCAGCAGACTCCACGGCTTTGCTCCTGCTGTTTACACTGTTGACACTGGTGAAATCCCAAGGTGTATGTGGATTTTGCCCAGGGGAGTAGTGACCTCAGATTTGAGCAAAGGGATGGCCCTGAGTTGAAAGAACTTCATCACAGCAATGATTTTCAAAATTCTGGGTGTGGACTTGCAGGTGGAGTGAAATGAAATAGAAATCTGATACAGGATCCCATGGAGCACTTATCTTGGTGGGCTAGTGTACTTCGAGTCCTGTGCTTGGCTCTGTAGGTCTTGAAAAGTGCTTTTCTTCAGTGTACCCCAATGCAGTAATCAGGTTTGGGGGCCCGGAGTCACACTAAGGAAGCAGGGGAGAGCTGATGCATTCATTTAAGAAATCAAAGGGGCCAGGATGGTCACTAAGAGAGCCTACTCTGCTTTTGTAGGATTATCTACCAAGGAAGCCAGATTATAATCAAAGAGCTATTTAGCGAGTGTGAAACTGGAGCTAGAGATATTCCTAATGATTAGTGGTAAGTTGTGATAGGTTCATTTATCCACTTTGAATAGAATTAATTTAATTCAGTAACAGTCGGTTGAGCATCCTCCAAAGCTCTCTGAGGAGAACCCAGCAAGGGTGGCGGCCTGTTGGTGCAGGCTCCTCCCCCGACGGCCCTGGGGACAAGGCCGGGCCCTTCATCCCTGAATCTCTGCTCTCTGAGCCTTCGCTGCCACTCCCCTGAAGGCCCTTTCCTGGGGCCGCTCAGGGTGCAACGTTAAGTTAAAACTTTCCGGATGGCATTCCAGGCATGTCCTCATGGGACGTGTGTCCACATCACCCAAACAGAACTCATGTCCCAAAATCTCCTTATGCACACTTTACAGTCTCTCAGATTGCTACTCTAGGTGGTAATTTTATTGGGTATGTTGATTTACTCCTTTAAAACTGAATGATTATTCTTTTGAAAAGTCAACTTTTTAATGTATGTAATACATGCACAGCATATACAACTCAATAAAATTCATACAAAAGAATGTACAGTAAAAAAAATCTCCCCTTACCTTCTACCTCTCTTTTTATTTAAACCTCCTTCCACGTTTTTTATCCCTGTTGCAGAAGCCTGGGAAGGGAGCTTAGAAAACACACTCTATATTGGATTCTTCTCATGTGTGTTCTCCCAGCGCCTCACGCTTCCCTTGTCATGAGCCCGTAATTTCTCGTTCCCTTGTTTGTATCTATTATAGATTGCCAGCTCCTTGAGAAATAGGATATTCTGCTTTGTTTTATTTCCAGCATCTAGCACAGTGAATATACCTTAGTACATGGAACAATAGATATTTGTTGAATGAATAAATATTATTGGTAACTGACATTGACTAAGTGTTTACAATAAAATGGAATAAGACATTGTATTAAGATCATTATTTATTGTGGTATATGGATAAGGGTCAAGGCCCCACCCATATCCCCCTTGCCCTTACTATTTCAGCGCACACAGGACCAACTTCTAAATGCATTTCTTTGCCTGAGGGCTTTCTCTGACCACCAGAGTCCCAAATGCAACGGAATTAATGAACCCTTCCCACCACCACCAGTAACCCTCCACCAATGACGGATGGGAAGGGGGATGTAAATACCCAGTTTCTTTCCCCCTAGGGTGGGATAATTCTGAGGCATGCCTCCGACATATGCTCCCAGGATTTCAAAGCAAGACTAACCCGCATTTACCTGTAACGGTAGATTGTTTGAAAAACTGCTAGCTGACACCAGTGTCCTGAAATTAACACTGTTGTCTCTAATGGACATAACTTCCATCCTGCGCCCACCTGCATAGTCACCGTCCCTGCTCTGATTGGCCAGACTTGGGTCACGTGTCCCTCTTTGGCCTCAGGGGTGGAGTAAATTTCACCAGAATCACAAAGATTGAGAATGAGGAAGAAAAGAAAATCAGAGGCCATTTTCAGGAAATAGTGTGATTAGAGGTGGAACAGCCAAAGAACAACCATGTTCCATTACAGGCATCGGACTGAGACTCACTGAAAAGAAAAAACTTTTTTCATTAAGATTTATAGCTGGTCTGAATTATTTATCAGACCTTCTAAGGAAAATAATATTTCTCTATTTTAAACTTCCTGAGAGCCTAAAATGAAAGATTCTTTTGATAAGTAAGATAGATATTTTTCTTTTGGAGGGCGGGGGCATGATATTAATATCCACACCCCGTGAGTCCACAGGTCAAGCATTTGGCTTTTACAAATATATCAAAATATTATTCACCTCTGCAAATACATCTGAATTTTTCAAAAAAATAATATTTGAGGAGTTTTCATAAAGAGATAACTATTTTGAGCATCTGGCCATGGCAAGTCTGAGGTGTCAGAAATTCAAAGCCCTTGACGTTACTCACATTAAAAGACCTAAAACCTCCAAGCTCACCTCCCTAAAATGTCTCTTATTTTCTATCAGTTAATTCTCAAACTTAAAGGATTAACCTTCTCCCTGAACATTCTTATTCTTCTACTCACCTACATTCTACTGTCCCAGGAATGCTAAATTTATCAATTCAATATTTTCAAATATAGGAATAATAATATCCCCCCATCTTCAGTTTAGAGTTTAATTGGTTATGGAGTCTCTGGCCCTGTGGAATGGATGGGGAGCTCAGTCTCCCCTCAACCCCACTTATCTGGTCAGTCATCTCTTAAGGCAAGATGCCTGATAGAGGTCTGTCCCCTGAACACATGCCCTAAGTGTCTTTCTCTGGAGTGTCCCAAAGAAGAAGCCTATCTCCACTATCCCTAAAAACTTCAGAGAGCAAACAGCTCAGGCCTGCTTGACTTGTGTTTTATCAGTGTAAAGGAGAATAGCTTTTTAACAGAAAGAAGAGATTTTGTGGGGCTAGTAATCGTTGGAATGAAATTCCAGCGTGACATCTGCTCCAGACTCACCTGCAGCTGTTGCTTCCCTACCCAGAGGCAGCGGGAGGTCTGACAGGACACAGGACGTGTGAGGGGAGGCACCAGGAGAACTGAACCTCTCCAGGCCTCCACCCTCCAGCTTCGGGGTGCTGGGCGGGCACACAATCATTCTCTCCACAGCAGCATTCTGGACTTTAGAATTGCCTTGCACATTAGAATCGCCGGGGAGCTTTAAAAATCCTAACGTCCAATCTGTGCCTGAGACCTCGAAGAATCTCTAAGAGTGAGATCCAGGCATTAATAGTTTGTAAGGCTCCAAGGTGGTTACACTGTGCAGTTAAGGCCATGAACCACTGCCTAGAATGCTAGGATTTTTGCCTCACCACTGATGGGTTATAAAGGATGGAAAATGATGATATGAAGGATAGAAGCATCTGGGAAAGGGCACAGATGCAGGGCAGAGAGCAGGGGCTACATTGTCTAATATAAGGGACATAAACTTTTGGAAAAACATTGGAATTAAAAAATATTAAAATCTGGGAAAAATATGGAAAGACAGCATCACAGTTGGAAAAAACCTTAGACATGTTTCAGCCACCTACACAAACAGTCTGTGTGAAGCTTGAAACCAGTCTCTTCTAATACCAACAGTGAGAGGTACACAGTCAGCACCTTCCTTAGAAAGGTCTTTCTGTTATCAATTTAACATCTCCCTTCCTTACAAATTATATCTATGTTTCCAGTTCTGCCCTTTAAAACAATTCAGAATGAATCCAATTCTCTACAACCCAACAGCCCTTTGAATAAAAGACAGTAACTTTCTGCCCAGACACACATATACTCTGCATTCCAATTAATGCTGATATAATTTGTAACCCAGTTATAAAAAGCCTTTCATATCTATGATGTCATTTGGTCCCCACTTTGTTGCTGCAAAGTAGGCATCAGTGTATTAGTTCCATTTTACAGATCGTAAGTGTGAGGTTCAGAGAAGTCAATGCTTGGCCAAAATCATACCAATAAGTGTCAGGGCCGCAGCTTGAACCCAGGCTTTCTTGCTAAATCTGTGCCCTTTTACCAGATTTGTTACAGGCTCTGTACTTCTGCTAATGCAACTAAGAGGCCACTAGGTTTTTTTTTTAATAACAGCTTTATTGAGATACAGTTCATAAATCATGAAATTCGCCTTTTTAAAATGTACAGTTCTCTCTACCTGCAGCCCTTGGCAACAACCATTCTACTTCCTGCCTCCATGAACATGACTGTTCTAGGTATCACATGTAAGTGGAATCATACATTGTTTGACCTTTGTCTTCTGGATTATGATTGTTATGATAATTTCACAATTCTAGAATAACATCCTAAGATTCACCCATGTTGTAGCATGTGTCAGAATTTCTTTCCTTTTAAGGCTAAATAATATTCATATATATAGATTACATTTATATTTATATAAAAAACATTTATTTTTATCTATTCATCTGTCAATGGACATGTGGGTTGTTCCATGTTTTGACTACTGTGAGTAACACTGCTACCAACATCAGTATATAAATGTCACAAGGATCTCTGAGATCCTGCTTTCAATTCTTTGGGGTATATGCCCATAAGTGGAATTTTTGGGTCATATGGTACTTCTATTTTTAATTTTTTCTGAGGAATAACCACACTCCTGTCCTTCACTTCTGTAAGCAGCCATGGGAACGTACCTTACACGAGCGCCTCCATCCTATCAACCATTTGCGGGGAGCAGGCCAAACCTCCCTGCCAATCCATCCAGCCTCCCAAGCAATGACGTGAGAAGCCAGAAGTCTACTACCCTCCACCAGCACTGCTTTTCATCAAGTTAATGAAATGTCTGATTAAAAAAAAATTCAGTGACTCAAGCGGATTTTGCTCTGTTTATTGTCAGTTATGTTGAGGAAAAAATCTGAAAGTAGTACTTCATTTTTAATAATCCTGTGAGTCAAACTTTCTTCCTTGCCCATGAATGTTTAGAGACGAACCCATTTGTGACTAGGTGGCTTCTGCATGTGGCCCAAACAGTCTGTTATGCACTGAATTTTATTCAGAGAGGATTCAATTTGCATCCCCTAATGGTTTAGTAGCAGTCATGCCTCAAGGCATAGGAATAGACTGGATTCTGTATCACTTTATTTTTCTGACTCAGGAGGGAAAAGGCAGATTGAAGCAGTTTATAGTTTCTGATTTAGAAAGGAGAGAAGTACTACCCATTTTCCCTTACCCTGAAGTGCTTTCTTTTTTCTCCTTCTAAATGTCACTCTTCCTGAAAAAAATTACTCATAGCCTTAAATCCCTCAATTTATCACTAACATTTTCTTTGCATGAGCAATGGATAGAAAACTGCCAGGTGGAAAATCCAAGATGGCAGCAGAGTAGGTGGAAGCTACACTCACCACCTCCCAGGACCAAACTAGAATTACAACTAAAATATAGAGCAATCAACCTGAATAACCCACTGAAGACTAGCTGAAGAAAAGTCTTATAACCAAGGAGTTACAGAAGAAGCCACATCACAACTGCCATCAAAGGACAGCTTTGGGAAGGTTGCTCAAGTATCAGAGAGAAAATAGTTTTACGATTACAGAATGCTGAAGATCATTATTTTAGAATGAATCACCCTTCAGGAAGAAGTAGGTTGGGGTCCACTCTCTACATAACAGCTGGGGAAATGTGGCCCTATGTTGTAATTCTTTTTTAAAAAAAGATTTTATTTATGTATTTTTAGGGAGAGGAAAAGGAAGGGGGAAAGAGAGGGAGAAAAACATCCATGTGAGAGAGAAACATCAATCCATTGCCTCCCACCTGAGTCCCGACTGGGGACTGGACCAGCAATCGATGTGCCTTGACCAGGAATCAAACCAGTGACCTTCTGCTTTGCAGGATGATGCCCAACCAACTGAGCCACACTGGTCAGGACATGTACTTCTTAATTAAGAGAAGAAATAACCATTTTTTTTGGTAGAAAATTTCTTGGGTTTAGTTTATAAACTTTGGCCTTTGAATATTTTACAAATTTTAAAATAATAACCTGGCCCTCAAATGCCTAGCCAGGATGATGTGCCCAAGAGAAACTAAGAATATATCATTTTTTTTCCCCAGAGTTAGTATTAGCCCTTTTGAGCATATTTGCCCAAATAGAAGATGTGGGCAGAGATAATCATATGGCATTTTTAAATTGCAAACAAGTACCAAACAGGTCAACTTTATGTGATAGCAAAAGATGTTTTTCTTAATACTATTGATTTCATTATAAAGGAGTTTTGTGGGTTTTGTTTTTGTTTTTGTTTTTTTGTTTTTTTGCCCTCGAGGATTGTTTAATCAAGGTGCACCTGTACTAATATTAAACAAGCATTTCAACCATTTAATAAAACCATGTCAAAATACACATGGTTTATTTTCCTGAAAGTTTAAAAATTTCTCCTTATTACTAGCAACTGCTTAAAAACCCTTAACTATTCAGCTCAATCAATTAAATTAATCCCATGAAATAAAATGTGCCACAGAGATGACATGTGAAATCATTTTTATTCATGGTTAGAGACTATGAAGATTCTTTTGACAAGCCCTTAAAAACCTTGTGGGTGATGTTGAAAACTTCAGGGTACAATTGCTCATTCATTTTTGGGGGAGAAGCCTCCTAATTTGATGAGTCAGTTTTTCACAGGGAACATGAGACTAGCGAACCCCCAAACTACACAAAGGCTGCTAGTGTTGTCCCGTGCTCCTTGCTGGAATTTTCTAGTGCTGAACAACTGACAAATATGAATATGCAAAGCTCGTAGACTCTGATTAGCGTCGACCTCACTCAGCCTCCTCCTGCAAAGAAAGCCACGGTGCCTCTGGCATTCTAAGCTCTGTGTTCCGAATCCCCAGAGCAAGCAGGAGAAGAGAGAGTGGGGGGTGCAATTTTTGTTTGTTTTTATAGTGAAAACTGAATTTGCCTTTTACAGAGCGTGTGCTTTCAGATAAATAGCTGAGTTGAACCAGGGACTTGTCACACATTTGCGTACCAGAATTTGTGTGCATGGTTGTCCCAGAGGTGAAGCAGGAGAAACCCCAGGGTCTGGGCGTACTAAAAGGTCATGAGTGGTCTGCAAGTTTTGCAGCTTTCTTCTCTTTCTCTTTCTGATTTTTTTTAATCCAGAAAATAAAAAGCCAAAGCACCATCATTTGCACTTTATATATTTCCATACTTGTTTCTATGCCCAAGTTTCTTTAAAAGTCCCAGTCCTTTCGGACAATTAGTGCGTGTTTGTCCATTCTAAGAAACACTTATTTTGCATAAGGATGATTAATCCAAAAACAGAAATCTAAATCTGCCAGCCTCCTTTACATTTTATCTAGTGATGGATACTGTCTCTGCCCCCTCATGCCTGATTTGTGACTTTTCCTTCCTTGTTCCTCGGGGCTGAACAGCAACCAAACTATCCTGGGCCAACAGTACCACCTACTGGTCATGGTAGTAAATTATCTAATGAAATGGCTTTAGCACATGTAACCAGCCACAGTCTTCCATTTTCTCTATACTGGAAACTCAGGACATTGTTTTGGAAATTTCTCTTCAAGTACCAATTGCATACATCCATGCTATCTCAGTCACCAAACGAAGCCCCGACACCACTCGTCACTTTAAGTCACATCCCCATGCAGCTCTTCATCCCTTTGTAGGACCCAATCTCATACTCTTTCCCATGTTGCAAACCCTTCCACTAGACACTCTGGAACTCATTGCCTTCAGCAAAATTTCCTATATCCTCAAAGTCTTCCCCACATTAATCCCACCTCTTTATTCTAGATGGAACTCCTCTTCCTGCAGCTGCGAGCACTCTCTGCCAGTTCTAGGTGGTTCCCCTTCCTTTCTCCCTACACATTTTTGCTTCCCTTAAAGCTCACCCATTGGTCATCCACTGCTCCATGCATCAACCGTCTACAAACTTTTTACTCACTTCTTATTCCTCGAAGATTCTCATGTTCAATCTGTCACTCTCTCCAACAGCACTCTTCTCATAATTTTTGGTGATTTCAGTATCGTTGAGAAGGTTTTTGCAATAATCTCACCTTTTGGGCTCTGGATGTCCTCCTCGCCCATGATCTTGTCCTTCCCTTCACTCCAGCTACCTGCTCTTATGGTCATGCCCTAGACATGATCATTCTCAGTAACTGCACCCCCTTCAAAATTTCAGGCATCATGCACTTTCACCGCTGCATCCCATCTCTCTGTCTTAACCTCATCATTTTTCTGCACCAGGAGAAACACCTATCTGTTGGGCTTAGTATTTGGCTCTCACCTCCCCGTGTCCTAATTTACCACTTTCCTCAGTTGAGACTCCATGGTTCACTTGATAATCATTACCATGCCTGCATCCCAATTCCCTTGTTCTCTCCCATCATTGACTTGTTCTGAGTTCAATCCAAGTTTCTACCTACTCCTTCTGGTCCCTGAACTATTGGAGGTGGTTGAATGAAAACACACTTATGCTGACAGGTCTTACTTCAACCCCTGACTATTAATCTCAAGAGGACTCTTCATCTTGCTAGGGGATTCTCCTGCCTTTGATGAGTTACTTTTCTCTTATTCTCCTAGATAACTATTTTGCACCTTTCTTCTCTCCTCAAACCTCCAGCATTTCATCCTTTATTCTCACTCTTACTTTTAATGACCTTGCTCTTCTTTTTACTAATAAAACAGAGGCCACTAGAAGGAGCTCCATATGCTTCCACAAACTTCCCTTCTTCTATGCTCCCTCTTGCCTTCCTTCGGAACATGGAATAAATGGTCTCTGCTTCTATGTAAGGACAACCCCTTCATGTATAAAATGGACCTCCTCTTCCACTCAAGACCATCCTTCCTGAAGATGCTGTTCTTCTCTGCCTCATTGATATTTCCTTCTCTAACTGGATCACTTTCATCTTTAAAAATGAAACCCACACTTGACACACATGCCCCTCCAGATGCTACCCCATCGTTCTGCTCCCCTGCATAGCAAAAATCTTCAAAATGGTAAGCCACATGTGCCTTCTGAATTTCTTCTCTTAATATTTACTGATTGAGGTCCAGTTAGGCTTGCATGCTCTACCACTCAAAGATCAACAGTGACTTCCATGTTGCCAAGCTAATGGTTATTCCTTAGTTCCCATCATCCTCTACTATCAGAAGCATTTGGGTCCATCAAGCATGACCTCCTTCTTAAAATATTTTCTTTACTTGGTTCATTTTGTCTTCCTGTTTCTTTGGTCATTCCCCCCATCATATCCTTGCTGGGTCCCCCTCACAGTCCAGACCTCTAAACTTGACAGTGCTCAAGTATTCAATCCTCAGATCTTTTCTCTATCATTCAATTCACTCTTCACATCTCACTTAGTCCTTTCTCTAATTTAAATGGCAACTATCTGTCCAAATTTCTATCTGTAGCTCAGACCTCTCCTTTGAATTGCAGACCCCTACTGTTCAACTTCCTACTTGGTATCATCATATGAAAGTCTGATAGACATCTCAATTTTAACATATCCCAAACTGAACTCACGGTTGCACACCCTCAAATGTATTCCTCTCCCTGTTTTTGCTCATAAAAGTAAGTGGAACTCCATTCTCCCAGTTTCTTGAGCCCAGCATCTTGAGTTATCCTTGTTCTCTCTCTCTTTACTGTTGTTATGGACATTTTTCAACATACGTAAAAGCAGTGTGAACCTTGACTCCACATTTTTTGCCCACACTCTACATCTAACCCATCAACAAATTCTATTTGTTCTACCTTCAAAGAATATACAGACCACATCTCAACACCCCCACCATTATTACCCTCTACCCCATAGTCATTTCTGTGCACTATTTCTCTTCTACTCCTAACTCTTCTACTCACGTCTGTCTTTGCCTCTATGTTTAAACACAAAAAAAGGATCATTCTTTTGAAATTCATGCAAGATCATATCATTACTTTGCGTAAAACACTTTTCATCTTCAGAGGAACTCCAGAGTTCTTAGGATGTCTGTATCCTACCTCACCTGGCCCGCTGCCGTATGTCTTATTGCTTCCCCACTCATGCCCTTTCTACTTCCAGACTGGTCTGCTTTCTCATCTAACTTGTTGTCCATGCACTGGCCTCAGGACCTTTGCACTGCCCATTTCTCTGCCTGGAATGCTTGGCCTTTCAATGCTTCAAGTCTCTGTGCAAATATAATCTTGTCAACAAGTCCTGCCCTGAACATCCTACATATTAGCGTCTCTTTTTATCCTGCCACCCTCACTTGTGTTTCCAACTTTGCTTTATTTCTCTTCGTGTTTCTTATCTCCTCTGATGATGCTTATTTGTGTTATAATTCTTCCCCCTATGTAGTTAGAATATAAACTACATGAGCATAGGGACTTTATTTTATTGTTTCTTACCTAATCGTTTGAACAGTGCCCAGTGCATAATAGGAGCTAAATAATTGCCATACAAGTCTCTTTGTTTCTTTCTCTAACCCTTGCATTTCCATCTCTCCTCTCCTGGTCTCCTGTCTTCCACTGCTTTTCTTAACATTTCTGAGTTCCAGGGTAACATCATCCAGGGCAAAAAACCAAACAAATAAAAAAAGCACCCCACAAATTCAGGACCTAATTCTACAGTAAATGTGTAAAGCAACTGGGTGTAGAAATACAGGTCTGATGGAATGTATTTCCGCCACCCCAGACTGTTCAAATTCAAATCTGAAAATTTAAACAATGCATCTCTTAGTCTGCTTTGGCTGGCAGGCCTCATGTTTGCCATCCTTGGAAAATTTTATAACTTTTGAAATTAAATTTGACAAAATCCAAATACACAGTAGTCCCTTTCAGGATTTCCTCAAGTCTCTCTCCAAATCTTCAGCCACATTAAATTAAACCTACTTCTCCTCAGATTCTAACATTTGAGGTTTAACTATTGTCTTACATTTTAATGAATATTATAAAATTGCTTTTCTACTATTTCTCATATGAATTTTAGTATTAGTATATAGTATTTTATAGACCCTTTACCAAGGCCTCAGTTTCCTGAACATGATCATTCAAGGACTCTTCTTAAGGGAAGCAAATGGGATTAATGAACTGTGATCAGTGTCTATCTTTCCTAAGCAAGGGAACCAAAATCTAGAAAGCGTGCACTTTCTAGAAGATAGCTCATAAGAAAGGAAACCACATAATATCTGAAATCCTCTGATGAAAGCTCTTTTATGTGAAAAACCTTGCTCGTTTGTTTCTACTTGTCTAAGAATCTGCAACTATTTGCCCCACAGTGTCCCCAGACTGGGTGAGAAGGCTGTGCTGGATGTTCACACGGGGCCATGATTTCTGCCCTGATTAACTATTAAAAAGAGTCAGAACTCAACCCCTGACCCTACCTTTTCACCTCCTCTCTCGGATCATCAGCCAGTTACGCAAACAAGTCATGAATCACCCTCCATTGTTCCTCCAAAGGCTGAGGCCTTGCTGGGCCCTGTATCCCTCCCTCCAGGGGAGAACTCCATCCTCAGGCCCAGGGTGGCTCCGCGGGACCATCTGCTTCTTCCTCAGCACTGCACTGGCTAAGGAATAAAGGTCAGGGCTCGCATTGTCAGGTAATTTCCGTTCCACTGAAATCTTTAAGAATCATGAATACTGCAGTCTGCCTACTTCACTCTCACTAGTCCTTGCAAAACCCCAGCCACCTTTGCTTGGCCTTTGGTTTTTAACAATGTTTTCATTGAAAAATGAGTTCCAAAGCAGCTAGTTAATAAGAGAACTCTTGAAATGCAATTCAAGTATAAATTGGGAATATTGCTTCTTCTCCAACAGGACCAGATTAGAGGCAAGAATGTCCTGGTTAGGCTGAGCCACTAAATGAAGGAGAGGGGAGGTGAGCCCTCCTCTGGATGCTCTCAGCAGGCAGCACGCCCCCCCCCGCCCCCTCCCCCCACCCCGACCCCCCGACTTATGAAACATGTGGGTTTCTTTTCTCTTCATAAACACAATTCAATATTTGAGATAGAGACATTTTGCAGGATTAGCCAGATAATACAAGTGGCTCATGGAGGGAACTATACAGCATGTCACTCCAAAATGGTCCCTAAAAAAATAGGATTTGGATGCCAAGTCCTAAATAAGGAATGAGGCCCAACTGTGAAATGTGTTGGCAGAAAGTTCGCTTGATACTGGCTCCGGCTCCCAGGCTCAGCTGTGAGACAGTCTACTTCCGAGCAGGGTCCTGCGACGCAAAAAGGAAAGTCAAACTATAAGGCTAACGGGAAATTGTGTGTTTTCAGAGGTCAAATTTGCTGAAACTTTTGCATAAGGTACAAAAGGGCAAGAGGACCAAAGACCCTGGTGAAATCAGGGCCCTGTCCCCTGAAGCCAATGACTGACTGGAAAAATAATTTCATATCCATGTGCCCGGATTTTAAGTGCAGAAAGCAATATAGAGTGGCAAAAATATGAGACATAAATTTAATAAAATGAGTTTTATGAGATGGAGCACCACAGAGCTTCCCTAATTAAACTTTATCCCCACGTTAGGGCGGTTTTCCTCCTTGTGAGACCAGCCTATCCTTTATTTCTTAACTTCCTGTCATTCTTTTTATTGGTAAACAATTATTTTTACTGAAACCAGTGGACAAAGCTCATAAAGTGACATCATTTTGCCCACACTCTGCATCATTGGACGATATGAAGAATAAATATGCACTTCTGGAGAGGAAATAAATCGCCCAAGCGTTACTCATCATAGTTGCTTGTGCCCATGATTAGATAATTTTAAATTAGACTTCCTGCATGGAGATTGGGAAAATATCCCTTTTAATGTGAGAAAACAATGTTTGCTCTTGGAGACATTACATCAAATAGATTTTATATTAAGATATTAATACATAGGACCAAAAGAAGATGCCTCCACAGGTCCTTAAATATATTCTCTTTTGTCAGAAAACTACCTCAATTTGATAAAACTATTTCGTGAAAACACTTCAAAGTGGCTCCCTAGCATCCACAGCTAAAATTGCCACCTCTAACTGTACCTGCAGTAAAAATAAATTTATGATACAAGTTACTGTAAACTTTGACTATAAAAATATATATCAAGTTTCCTCGTTAAATATCCTTTTCAGCTGCTGAAAAGTCAACCAGTGGTATACTGAGCACTGTCTAATGGTAAAATACCAGTGCCAAATAGAATTTAAAAAATTAAGGCAAAACCCACATAAAAAAGGCCTTGATAACAAACTCTCACACATTGCTTGCTTTATTATATTGGGTTAACTTTTAACTAAGATGATAGATGATAGACAGACAGACAGACATAGATTCAGGAAAAAGTTAAGAATAATGAGCTCTAGTTCCTTCAAAAATAATTGTATTGTCATTTGTGGAAGGGGATGGGAAAGTAATACCGTTAGGTACAGTTTTGCTGTTTCTTTAAGATAAAAGACCCTTAGCTATGAATATAGTGATATACGATATTCTTTCAAGTCAATATTTTTCAAGAGATTAGTGTATTCCACCTGCTAGGGGTCTAGGAGAAATACCCAGTGGTGTCGGCAATAGCCTCAGACTGTTTTCTTTGAAAAAGTAAGGATGGTTCTGATCTATGGGCCATATGAGATACAATTGTAAGGAGGGCACAAGAACTTCAGAGCTGCTTGTCCAAGATGACTTCATAAAGGGGCCCTTGTGAGATTGATTTGCTTTCTTTATTTCATTGTTTTTCATGGGGAAAAAGAAAAGCTTCCAGGGATTTTCACCTTCATGAAGGCATCTGGGAGCTGTGCAGGAGGAAAGTAGAGGTAAAACCAGGGGGTAAATAGAAGAAAAGAGTCTGAAGAAGGGGACTCTATTCATTACCATTATAATTTTTCTCCCTGAAATTAAAAAAAAAATTGTGAATGTAAATATAGGCAGAGTATTTGCCATGGGCCGTGCTAAATAGGACCTAAATAAAATGGGGCCAAGTGTTGATTGAATCAGTGCCTTTCAGTGTCACGATACAGGCTTTCTTAATCTCCAAAAGCAGAATAGGGAAATTCAAAAAGCTATCCAGTATTCAGGACTATTTCACTTACTATTTTAATAAACCTTTGTTTATGCCTAGAGGTGCCATTAAATTACCAGCCAGACATTAATATACAGCTCACTGGGGACTGGCGTGTTCCCAGGGATTACTGCTGGGCGTTTCACTCATGGCTCGCGCACTGCTCTGCTTAAACACAGCTACTGGACAGAGGTTAAAAAAATAGTCTGTGCTTTGTTTCTGTCCCAGGATTGTTTCTCTAGCATACTTGAAGATGAATAGCTATTAATGATATGGATCCAATAACCACAATAGCAGGCTTTTAAAACTATTTAAGGCATCTTTAGACATTTTTTCTCTCTGACTACCGTGGAGGACAATTTAATTTTTCTTACATGAAGCGGTGACTGAAAATAGGGTGGTGGATGCTGAATAGTAGGTTTTGACCTTTTCCACTCTAAGTTCAGAGCTTGGCACAAGAGGCAAAGGTTAAGAGGCTGCTGTACCTGGGGGGTTGCCTGAAGGAGACGCCAGGTTCCACCTGTGCGAAACAGGCCAATTATTATGTATTTCAGAAAATCAATGAGAACATTGTATGAAACGGGAGTCTGAATGTATTTGGTACGTTAACTCTAATTATACAATAATAATTAGATGATAAATAATTCATCACGTATCAGTACAATGGGTTAATGGCATTACATTTCTTTGATGGGTGATCTTGGTTTTTTCCCCCAGCACTTAAAAAATAAGAATGTTACCAAGAAACTAAGACTTAAAGCCCTAAATAGTTTTTTCTTTATGTTCACAATGCAAATCAGAACATAGAAATTCTATTCAATGATTTAAAATGCATTTTCATACTGTTTTTAGGGGCTGGAAGCAAATACATAGCAGCAGGACAACAATCAAAAAGCAATGCTGCTGAAATGGGGCTGTTTTCCTCCACTAAATGGAACGCAGAGAGCATTCTCAACTTCAGGAACCGGTGGAACTCAGTAGCTTCCCACTGTGGCTCTCAGAGCTGCTGGCTCTCGTCCTAACCATGTGGCTGCCTGGCAGAGCTTTCAAAACATGCTCACTGAAGGCCTGTTTCACTTACTTTCTGAATACAGATGACAAGATCCAAGAGCCTGGTAAAACTGAAATAATGACTGAATCTTGTTTGAGCATCGCTAATAGCACAACGCATCTGTAGTAATTTCCCCTTATATAGCATAGTGTGTATAAATGCTAAAAATAAATATTGGATAAAACGCAAAGGGGAATGTACACTGTTAACAGATTTTGAGGGTACAATTCTAGACATATCCATTAAATTTACAAACACACAAACGCCCTGTCCTACAATATTATAAAAATAAAAATGTTTGCAGTAGTTTTGCTCACAGTGGCAAAAGAGCCCCTCAAAAACCAAAACCAAAAAAACCCCAAAAAACCAAAAAACCCAGACACAAAGGGAATGCTCATCACTAGGGATGTAGATAAACTGTGGTTCATCCATACCATGAGGTTCGCTAAAGAAAATGTGTCAGATTCATGTTGGCTGATTTGGAGTGATTTTTTACATTATCCATTTAAGTGGGAAAAATAGTTTTTTAACATTTTTTATGATAATGGTGAGGAGGAATGGAGAGGGAGAGAAAAGAGGTAAGTAATTTAACAAAATATTTTTTAAAATATTCTCAATAAAATACATGTATAATGTGATCCTCTTTATTTAAAATTTTATATCTGTGTAAGTAAAATTTTAAGTCTGCATATATAATCCTTAAGAGATGTATTAAAGAATAATGACTAAGTCTTAATAGTTGGTGATCTCAGGTGATTTTTAATTTCTTACTTAATTTTTTTGTTCTGAATGACTACAATATAGCATATTTTATTTGTGTAATGAGAGAAAAACAGACTTAAGAAATTGTCAGAAAAATAGCAATTTCGATACTATAAAAGCATTTTTAAAAACTTTAAATATTTATAAAATACAGAATACATAAACAGGTTTTTGCAAGATCAAAAATTAATATTTTTTCAAATATAAGCTTATTCTCCAGCTAACTAGTAAAAAAAAGTTTGACAGATTGAAAAATTTTTTCATAAAGTATTTATATTATGCTGATCTATTATAACCCAAATATAAAAAGTAGGCCATTTGCAAACTCTAATCCTGTTCAAGGGCCCATAACATCAACTAGAATATCCATCTAAATTGGATATCCAGGCTTTGACGTTTTCATAAAGTCAGAATGCACAGCAGAACCTGTTCCACCCTGGGCAGGAGTGAAGTCCAGTTCTTTCCAAGGACTGGAAGAAGCATGAAAGCCAAAATTTCCAATAAGCCCCCCAAAAGCCATCTAGAGAAATGTATGCATCCCAACACTTGTGGACTCGTCTCGGTGAGGAGGAAAAATATCTTTCCCTTTACCCCTTATGTGCTCAGCCATGGTCTCTGTAACAGAAGACAATTGACAGAGAGAAGCACGAAAATTTATTTCATATAAGTTTTACAAAACACAGGAGCTTCATAGCAGTTAAACCCAAGTGTTTTTATATTAGGTTCGATGAAGGGAGGGGAGTCCAGGAAAATGTTGTAAGATAAACAACAACCACCACCAAAAAACCAAAATGGGTGTGAGCCAAGTTCCTGCTCCTTGAGGTTCCTCTCGGTGTCCTTCTGTCCTTGGAGATATGGATGTTGTTTTTCAGAGATATACCTCTCATGTGAGGGCTTTATGACCTTCAGAGAAAGGTCAGAGAGTCCTTCCTGCAGCCGTCATTTCTCACATTCCTTCAGCGTGAAATATTTAATATATCAAGGTGCAATGTGTTGGGGTAGCGCGTGTCCTGAAGGAACCCTGTCACTACAATTTTCTAATCACTGAGGTTGTGCACCGAGGTAGGTGCTTTCTGTACATCATCTACTTTATTTTTTTTAAAGATTTTATTGATTTATTTTTAGAGAGAGGAGAAGGGAGAAAGAAAGACGGGGAGAGAAACATCAATCTGTTGCCTTTCACACCCCCCCCCCCCAGTGGGGACCTGGCCTGCAGCCCAGGCATGTGCCCTGACTGGGAATCGAACCAGTGACCTTTTGGTTCACAGGCCTGTGCTCAATCTACTGAACCACACCAGCCAGGGCCATCATCTACTTTAATGTTTCTATAACAGGTAGGTCATATTATCCTTGCATAACTGGCTTTCTCACTTCACTCAAATCTCAAAAGGGGAGCTCTCCACCCTCCCTTCCCTGGTTACCTAACTAAATCAGTACACCTGGCCCTGGGCTGGGCGCAGGGCCTTGGTGGTTTTAGCCCAGCTCTCTGAATCAGTCTAGTATTTCTTAGATGCTCAGTAAATATTTGTTGAATACTGAGTTATTTTTCCTTCTCTAATAAGGTCATAAGCTTCAACTTCTTTGCTTCCTTTGTTTTTTTATTTATTAACTCAACAAACATTTATTAAGCACCAACCAGATTCCAGATCTCTTCCAGGCCTTCAGAATATGCCAGTGAACAGCCCTGGCCAGTGTGGCTCTGTGGATTGAGCATCAGCAAAAAGAATTGCAAAAGATTGGCAAAAAGAATATGCCAGTGAACAAAAAGACTAAGTTCCTTCTTCCTTGGAGCTTACCTTTTAATCATTAAAATCTTAAATTCTTCCCCCCCCCACATAGTTTTACTAGTTATCGTAAAAGTCACAACAAATGTAAACACTGTCTTTATTTCCTCCTATGGAAATGTATATATGCTTCTTTCAGAAATTATAGAAATCAGGCAAAACTTTGATGTTTGATTTTTTTTGGAAAATATTGAATTCTGTACTTGAGTAGATAAAACGAACTTATAAGCTAAAGACAGAAATGACTATTTAATAAAATCATTGTCCTTATATAAGATCATGATAAAGAAATCAAGACAGAATTAATTTTGAACTCTTTTTTTTCTATTCCTTGGTTGTATCAATAGATTTGAGCACTTAAAATATGGCTTTACCAAGCCTAAAATATTATATCCCGTATGATTCCTTCTTATTGGGGTGTGGGCGGGGGGAAGCTCTGCAACTGGCTATGCACGAGCTTTGATAAGGAATCAGATAACTTGATTTATTTGTTTGTTTTTGACGCAGTGCTAATCCTGAGTAAATGTGCTCAGAATTGGAAACTGGAGCTTCCTTATCAGTAAAATGAGGATAATAACAGCTGCTCTGTCTATGCTACAAATTGTGAGAAACAAATTCATGTGGGTTTTAATAACTGTAAAGTGCTATACATAATTGTATGTAAAGTGTAATTTTTACTTGGTACAATTTTAAGAATAGAAAAATGGAGCCTGTTAATGTCTGACACATGTGTAAGTAGTTAGAGCATGAGAAAAATTAAATTTAGTGACCACTTCCAAATATACCCCCACCCTAATGAAATGAATGTCAGATTCTAAGAAGAACCAATTTGAAGTTTGCATTGGTCTTAAAGAACAAGAATAACTCAAGAATTCACTTCACTGCCATATCAAATTTATAGTTCCTTAGACTGCCAAAAGATAAGCTCAAGCTGCTAGGAAATTCTAATTCTTTTGGCATTTTCCCCTTGATAATTTAACTGGGTAGATTAACATGAATATGAAAAGTAAGGTGTTATTCAATGTAGATAAAGAGAGGATTTTGATACAACAGCACCAGACTGAAGCTGACCTTGGCATTTGCGGACTCAGGCTCCGCAGAGGCTGGCTCAGATGGGAGGGAGTGGCCCCACAGCCCTGCTTCCTACTGGGTCACGTACCACGGGCTCTGCGAGAGTCCCCCGCTGCCCTGGACACCGGGCCAGCACGCCTGACCCACCGGCGGGCACAGTGGCCTTTAATCTCCTCCGTCTGTTGACGTGCTGGCAAATTCTCTTTGGCTTCTTTGCACAGGGCCTTCCACACACTGAGCACGAGGTGTGTGCTGAGGCAGGGGGCCCCAAAGGTGCCAGGGGCCCTTCCTAACGGAGGAAACCTAAAGTGGGTCCTGACGCATGGGCGGAAGTTGTGCAGAAGAGCAAACCTACTGAGGGAAGAGAAGACAATGTGCATCTATAAGAGCAGGAAGGGATCCAGATGTCAGGAGGCCTTGCGTTTCATGTCTGGGAGTTTGGATTCAGTCTAACAGACCTAGAGCACCTTGAATGGTTTTAAGTAGAGCGGTTACAAACCGAGATTTGGATTCAACACGAATAAGGCAACTCCACGGATTTGAAACGAGGCGGGGCAGCGGTGAAGGTGGGTGGTTAAACAAGGAGCCCTGTTGGGAGGCTACTGGATGGTTCCACGTTTTACCATTGACCTCAGCAGCTGCAGGCAGAACAGCAAAATTCGTTGGCACAACATGCATCGGGGAAGCCTTTTAACTTTGAGAATATCCTGTTATCATACAGCCAATGATAGGAAATCAGAGAGAGCCTTCTCAGCCTTCTTTTCGACTCCGTCAGAATCCCACCAAAGGAGAAAGACGGGGCAGGGACGCCGGCCAGCGGAGAGCTGGCTCCAGTGCGCGGCCGTGGGGAAGGCTGGCCGACTGGGACAGAGGGGCGGCGAGGAACACAGCTGCGGCAACCGAACAAGGGCCTGGGGGGCTGGGGGCGGGCAGTGAGGGAGAGTCCTGGGGGACCTCCTGGATTGCGGTGTGGGGTGAATGGGAAGGCAGTGTTGTTGAAAATGCTTCGATTGGCATTTCTCCAAATAAAGCTTTCATTAGGAAATGAAAGCTAACAGAAGCAAGAGCGTAAAGGCACACAATGTGCACTTCTAAATTAACATTAAGATCTAGCCATTAATTGAATGGTTTATTGGCTACTCAGTTTTTATTTTTGTCTCAGTTCCGTTTGGGGGCCCATCTTTGGATATTTCTCCTCTTGGTGGCTTTCGTACTTCTCACTCAGATGGAGTGTTAGGCTCAATATAGGGCCCCTCGGATTGGTAGGAATATGCACCATTGATCGCTGATACGATTCCCAGATTAGACAGGGAAAGCTCTATAGGAGATACCATCTTCGCATCTAAAGCTTTCAGGACCTTGGAGCTGATCGGTTAGTGAACTGAAAAAGGCAGTTAGAGCAGGGAAATATATAAACTACCTTTTCAAAGTTTAAGTTTATATACATCGTCTATATGTGGGTGTGTGTTTGTAAATGCATATATACACTAAAAATATAAATGTCTATTCATTTTTACAAACTTTTGATGTAATGCTAGTCCTTTTCTCTGAATTTGCACCACCTTTTCTGAATAATTACAGCTGCATGCATTATCTACAATTTCCAGTTTCCACTTATTTAAGGTTCATTAAGAACTGTGACATAATCCCAGTATAGAATCCTATTTTTTTCCCAATAGTTCGGGGGTGTCTCACTCACACATATATGACAGTAATTTTTAAGCAGTGTCTCCAAAGCATTCTAGTTAGTGTTCATAAAAACAACAAACTTCTTTCCTTTGTATTCATGTTTTATTAGTCTAGGTAACATTAAATTAAAGAATATAATTTAAGTAACAAGAACAAAAGACAAAAACTGGTTTGGGAACAAAAAGAAAGTGACAGTTAATACTTCATGGGCTCACCGACCAGTTTGCTCCATTCCAAAAGACAAAAATGGGTTGACTCTTGGTAAGAGAATGTTTGCAATATTCTTAAGTAGCTTCTCATTAGTGTAGGAAAACAATTCCCAAACAGCTTTTAACTGGAGTTTAGGAATTAGAGAGGTCTGGGATAAATGCAGGCTCTGTCATGTGCTTTCTAACTGCATAAGTGGTTTACTGAGTAAGTTCTTCAATCTTCCTGAGCCTTGGAAGGCAGCCTGGTAATCGTGACTCCCAAATTTCAGTGTTCAGAGACTGGCACAGATGAGCTGATGTAAGAGAGCTACCGGGGCTGGCAGGTGCTCAGTAAATACTCATTTCTTTACTTCCAGATGAAACAGAGATGCATATTTCTATCACCATTACCCCTGCCAACTCTTTTTGTCAACATAAAGCATAGTTATCTAAACTTCTAAAACAGTCAAATCAAACTGATTTAATCCAGGAAATAAAGGTTCTTAGGAAATGCTTAACAGATTAACCCAATCAGATGAAAGTTCCACAGAATAAAAAATCAGTTGGTCTCTGATCTAGAACACAGGTGCGTATTTCAGAAGCAAGTAACAGGGTTCATACTTTGTGGGCTCACCTACCAGCTTGCTCCATCCCTCCCCTCCACGCCCCTTCCGTAGTGACAATAATTGCTGGTAACTGGGGAACTAGAGAAGGAGAGGGCAGAGAAGAAGGGTCTTAAACACCACAGGCTTATTTTGCAGCCTTCTCTTTCCATGCCCCATTCTTCTGCCCATGTGAAAGGTCATTCTCTTGGGGTGATGAAATTATGCCCCCCAACCCTTGGCCAGAGCCTGAATACTGATACACAAACTTAACGCGCCTGTCATTGGGCCCAGTGCGAGTTCTGTTCGGATCCTCTCAACACCCTCTGTGTTGGGCTTTGCATGTTTTCTTTCAAACACTGGGTCTGGTGGTGATGGAGGAGGGTAATATGGGCTACGTTCCCTCCCAGAGATATTATAAGGATAAATGAAATGATACTCATGCAGCACTTTGGGATGTTCTTATAAAATGCACCTTTGTAAATATGAAGTATTCTAAAAGGCCAGTGGCTGCAACTTCTATTTAAAATAAAAATTGCTGACAACAATTTCAACCCTAGAAAGTAAACTCATCAGCTTGAAATTGAAGTGCACTTTGCCAAGAAGCAGGATGCTGATTGCATACCTGGGCCTTTACTGCCAATAAGGCAAAATGTTAGCATGGCTCTCTGCGTACAGCTCATCCTGCTCTGCTATGAGGCATCTAGAGGCCATGGCCTGGTTGTGCATTCTTTGTGGTACAGGGGCATCTGAAAGAGTGGCTCAGTCTTACAGTGTCCAAGGGCATTGCAGCCCACCTCAGAGAAAACAAAGATTAGCGGCGTCTTCAGCATATTGGTCTGCAGCAGGATCCAAGCCTGCTCTTGTGATTAGCTACGGTCCCTTGGACCACATTAAAGCCATCCCGGGATTGCTCTAAAACCAGATCAAAGTGGCTCTGGAAAACCTTCAACCTGATGGCTGGAGGGACTCTCTCTCATCCCTCAGATGGCCATGGTCTGAGAATAGGGGTACATTTCTGGAACATGTTTGGAGCTACGTGTATACAAACACATGTTACCCACTTAGAGTATGCAAGGGGATGTTCTAACACTGGCACAGGGCACTGTCAGGCAAAAGATGGCCTAGGACTACCAGGGGTCACACAGTGAGTGCACGCCAGATGCAGAAGACAATGACTTAGCAGTGGCGAAACCCTTGGGTTTTGACAGGGGGCCAAGGCAGCAAGCACAGGAAGGGCAACCAGGGAGAAGACGAGTCTTGGGAAGTGCTGCCAGCTATGCAAGCGAGCCCTAGCTGTGGAGTTGCATAGGATGAAGCTTCACAGACTGAGTGTTGGAAACACAGAAATTTCAGTGAGAGGCAGAGCCGCCCGCTGGACCCAAACAGCCACAGCCATGGACGCTGCAGTGCACTTGTCCTCTGGTGACGCGATTCCTTGCTCTCTGCTGTGGGGTTTTCCTTGGGCCCCGTTTGCCTTCCTGATCCAACTGTGTAATGGGATCTATTTAAAAGTTCACGGGGAAAATAATACAATGTAAAAATTAACGAGTGATTTTACTGCGGGTTGATGATACACCTACAAAGGCACTGAATAACATCTCAGGAATAATGTGCTTGTTTTTATTTTTATTTTTAATTTTTTTTTATCCTCACATGAGGACATTTTTTCATTGCTTTTTTAGAGAGAGAAGAAGGGAGAGGGAAACAATGATGCTAGAAAGAAGCATTGATTTGCTGCCTCCTGTACAAGCCTAGACAGGGGACCATAGGTACCCGGACTGGGGATCAAACCCACAACCCGGGTATGTGCCCTGACCAGAAATTGAAACCACAACCTTTTGGTTACAGAGCAATGCTCCAACCAATGATCCACACTGACCAGGGCTCTGCTTGTTTTTAAAATTTTGAACTTCGAATTTGGAGATTTGGTATCCTTTTGGGATCCATTCTTAAGTAACTGCAGAGAGGGTGTTAACATTTTGGTGCTTCTCTGTCTGTTTTTAAAATGAGAAAAATTGAGTGGCATTTGCCCTGTCCAAAGATTCTAGAAAGGCATTAGATGTCTTGCCATCATTGTACATTTTTTGTTAAAAAGTCTAGACTTTCATCCTGTTCTGTGCCTAACTATTCCACAAATTTGGTGTTTAAGGTCACTGTTGACTTTTCTCCTCATTAAGAGCATGAAGAAGGACAAGGGGGAAAGAATGAATATTTATTAACCATTAACTCTACTGCTACATGCTTTATCTGTATTTAACCCTCATGACCACCTTATGAAGTAGGTATTATTAACCATGGCCTGTTTCATTAGGGAGCAGAAGGGCCCTTTGATTATCAATGATATAACATAAGATTTTTATGTAATTCTTAAAACTAACAGCAAAATCATTTTCCTGTGATTTTTGAGAATTCAGTTTCACCAGATAGTAACCCTGCTCCTTGATTATTCTGTTCTATCAGCAGAGAAACAGGCATAACTGTGTTCAGGTAATTTACACAAATGGTGGACGTGACCCTTGGGGCCTTTGGGTTTTCCTGTCCTTGTGTTCGAGTGTTTAAAGTTGGGTATTTCATATGGATTTTCGAAGTATATTAATCTGTAATCACTACTGAGCCTTCACAATAGATCTTTAGGTAGATGACTAAAACGATCATGAGAAAGTCATAAAGCATGAAAATGCAATCATTCAAAACATGTTTATTCTGTCCTTCCTTATTTTTTGGATAGCGTTTGCTTTTGGGAAATTCAACAAGTAGGAATAATACTATGACATCTGACAGATCTCAACTGTTTCCAATGTGGTACCAATTGGAAAGTGGAAGAGACATATAATTTCAAGCAAAGAGGAGAAAGACAGACTTGGTAAAGTACTTTTTGATTGCATCTCCCTATGTTCTTCTAGAAAGCAATATAAAAACAGATTTATCTTGTTTTGTGGTTAGTTATGTCTCAAGGTTTACACTTTACTGTCTTGGGTTAGATCGTTGGTGAGTTTAGGCATGCTTCCTATAACATATATCTTGAGTACAGGGTCCCAAGCTGTGAAGAGGTCAAAGTATCTGTCAGATATTCCCAGCTCTTCATAAAGTTAACTCAGTGAAGAAATGATACATAACTAGAGGAAACTAAGATGTTGTTCTTAAAAAAAAAATCTAGTCTTCCTACAAGCCTATCAGATACATTATGACCTAATTAGTATTCCTAAATATCTGACAGTATGGCTCACCTTTTTATAGTTGCTTCTATCTGTAACAGACACAATATTCTCTAATGTGGTTCCATAAGAGACTCTGGGAATAAAGTGATTGAGATCCCTTTCAGGAAAACAAATGCAAAGGCATTTAAAACTGGGGAAATAAAGGAATGATAAGGTCATTGAATTACTGAAAGTACATGCTAAAAGGAAGACGACACACAAGTCAGAGAAAAACACATCAAAAAAGATGCAATAATTAAAACACTCAAAAATTGTTTTATTAATTTGTTTGCCACACAAGGAAAGAGGGACTATAATAATGGCATTTTCCCCCTTTTCTATTCTTAATCTGAAGATATATCTGGATTATCAAAGTACTGTTACATTACATTCATTTAGGGAGCACACGTACACCTAAGAAAGAACTTTATTGCCCTGGTTGGGTAGCTCAGCTGGTTAGAGCGTTGCCCCGACAGTCCAAGGTTGTGGGTTCAGTCAAACAACGACACACGTACGGTCATAATACATACAAGAGTCAACCCGTGAATGCAGAAATAAGTGGAACAACAAATTGGTGTTTCTTTCTTTCCCTCTCTAAAATCAATAAATTTAACAAAAAATTAAAAAGAGGTGACTTTATCTTTCAAATAAAGCCTTAAAGGCTTATCTTCCCATTGCTTAAGACAACTCTCAATCTCCAAAGATTTTACACTTTCTTTCCCAAAACCGAGTTCTGCGTCAAGTAACACCCCTGAAGCAGCTTTTCGGGAGGGCAGTTCCCAGGGGGCGCTCGGGAGCCAGCCCGCTCGTCGCGGCTTCGGCACGAGGCGGCGCGCGGGTTTCGAGCAGGCGCGCCGTTGGCTCTGGTTGTTATAACACGTATGTTGGACTGGAATTATTCTAAAGTTCACTTTCCATTTTACATTTCTGAAACTCCAAACAGACAAATCCAAATAGAACTGATTCTCTAACGCTTGTGTTTGGTTAAGCGCTCGTGGCGGAAACGCGAATAACCTTCAGCTGGAAGTGGGTGACCAGGAAAGGCCCCCTGTTCCCCTTACCCGAATTACTTCCGCCTGCCTGGACACATCTGCTCCCACCGCCCTTCCTCTACGCTATTTTAAAATGGTCCTAATTCTCTGAAACTTCTTTTATTTCCCTAAGCCATACACCTGTCTGCTGAATCTTCTTCAACGGGTGTGTTGGTTTCATTTCCTCTCCATTTTCCCTACACTCCAAAAATTGTTTCGTGTACAACCTCTTGCTACCCGACGACATAACTTTCAAGATGCAGACACTTTTTTTTTTTTTTTTTTGCTTCAGGTCTTTAGATTGCATTTCCAGGAGAGTGCTGCTTGTTTGGTGTTGATAAAGGCAAATTTACCTGTGGGATTTAATAATAAATTCCCATAGTGAAGCATTCAACCTGCACCCAGTAGAAAAATCCAGGGAGTTATTTTAAGATAAGATGGACTTAAAATCAAAAAGGAAGCTTAAACACCTCAGCTTTTTCTTTTCTAAGGGGGCAGCAAACTTTTTTTTTTTTTTCTTCAGAGGCAAACCCTCTGTAACAGGCCAGGAAATAAGTATTTTTGGTTTTCGCAGGTGATGTGATCATGGTTGCAACTATTCAGCTCTACTGTCCAGTAAAAACAGCCATCAACAATACCAAACAAATGGGCATAGTTTTCACTAAAACTTTATTTACAAAAACAGAATTTGTTTTCATTTACAAAAACAAGGGCTTTAGTTTGCCCATCTCTGGAATAGGACAAATACGAGGCTGGCAATTTGGAAATGTGAATTTAAGAGCTTTGACTTTTATAAACTGTATTGATTAGGAAATGCCAGTGGTCCAGTTACTCAATTTTTTTCTTTCTAGGGGAACACAATTGTAACAGGCCTTGAAGTAGAAGAAAGGGATACTTCTTGTTGAGAATGGTAGTGGTACTTGTTTTCTTCCTCACGGTTCAAGCGTTTCAGGACTAGGACCCTGGGCCACTTAGAATTCAGGAGACAACCTCATGATTTATGCGAGGAGATGCAGGGTTTTCAAAATTAATATTTATAGATGCCTGAATGGTATGGCTCTAACATGTCTTTAGATACAGTTTCTGGCTAGATTTTCTTTCTTCATATATGCACAACTGAATTTGCCAAGACAAGTAGGCCATTCAGAACAGCAAACTCCAGGTTTTGTTTTCTACTTAGTCATTAACCTGATCACTGAAACTGCCAAGGTGGGAACGGGCCTGAGGCGCGGGTGGCCATGACAGCCAGACGGTGATTGGGGCTCTGAGGTGCAACTATGAGTTTTGAAGATTCGTGAAGGTTGTTGTGATATATGTTTTCCAAGAGCTTGACATAGAGGGTAGCTGTGAAAAACACATGAGTATGACAGCTCTACATAACTAGCATATGAATGTTCTGATGACTGGTCAGGTCCTAAGCTGTGTTTAGAAATTCTTCATGGTCTCAAGTGCTGCATGCAATGTTTTAGAAGGAAAAATGAAGACTTGTTCAAGAAGACAGATGACTAGAAGGAAGTGATGAAAAGTAGTATTTTATTTGACATTGATAACCTCATAGTAAATTATGTAGAAAAATAAAATATTTCACCTATCACCAATTTTGTTTCTACTGTGTGTAAGCTCAGAAGATTTTATGAATTAAGGCCATCAAGTGGGTATTAGTCAGGCTTAGCAATTCAATTTTTGATTACTCTTTAGATCAAGAGGTCCCTGCTTACTTTCTAGTTTTCAAAAATGCATAGCATGTTAATTAAGATTAGGTTGGGCTACAAGTAACAGTGATCTACAAGATAGAAGTTTGCTTCTCTCTTATGTATACACAGTCCAGAGGCGGGTCATCTAGAGCTAGTGAGGCAGCTCCCGGGTGCGCTGCCAGTCTTGCTGGGAGATGGCTGCTGGGGAGTGAGCCTTTGTATCAGTGTGCCAGCCAGCAAGAAGGAGACGGGTAGAAAGAGGTGACTGTCCCCTTCCTTTAAGGATCTGTCTAGAAATCAGGCACTTCCCATTAGAATCCATTCCTGGAACTGAGCCACACGCTCATTCACTAGCTGCAAAGGAACCTGTAATCGTTGGTTGGCCGCCATGTGCCCGGCTGCAATCCTGAGCTCTACCTCTGAGACAAAAGGAGAACAGGGCTGGGGGAGGCTGTCAGCAACCCCAACCACCCATGCTAATTACCAAGCCCCGCAATCAATCGATCCTGTCTCTTTGAAATGGGCAGCTTTTGGGAGCTCCCCGAACCTAGTGTAAGGTATACAGGTCCCCAGATCAGAAGACGTAAAGCTCCCCCGACGTCCTTCAACCTTTGCTCTTTCTCACATTGGCCTTAGAACACCCGCTGATGCCCCATCTTAGAGGACAGTCAGAGATAGAGCTATAGTACTTTTCCAGGAGGAGATAAAAATGCCTGCTGGGGGCTTCTAATGTGTTTGGCATTTCTCTCAGGAATGGGAAGTGGGCCGCCACGCTATAAATTATCTTTGCCCTGCCCTAGGGGAATGCAGGCAGCTATCTTTTCCCTGGAAACCAACATTAAAAAAAATTACACAGGTAATTATTATATACTAATTTTTTTCTGATAATGTAAGATAAAATTATACACTTAATTTATTTTAAACACAAGACCTATATCATTCATGCTATTTCCCATGCATACTTGCTTTCGATTTTCCCTTTTATCTCAGTCATTCTTCATGAATGGCGTCAAGTTTGTCTTTGTTTTTAGCTTAGCTAGTTTTTCTGAGCGCTTCTATGATACTGTTATACACCGAGTTGGCTTTATTTCTTTTATTCTTTCTACCCTTCATCACTTATTAATGATACAGATTGTGTGATGAAGGGTTGTCAACATTATCATTTGTCTATATTTACAGGTATAATAACTGCATTGAAGTGGATTTGTCACCTAATAGCCTTAAATGATCCCTCTCTCTCGGGCTGCATTTCCCTCCATTATTTACTCTGCCTCCCAATAGCTTATCATCCACTGCTGTCTGCTCTTCTCTTTGTCCTTAATTTCCCGAGACAGATTCCCACTTAAGAGGCTGAAGAAACCGTTAGATAGAGAGTTGCCACAAACCACGGGAGCATAAGGTCTCCTAGAAGAGGCATATTCACCCACTACGGGTTAAAGGAAAAAAGTAGCATTACTTTTTCCCTGCTGACAAACCCAGTTGTTATCCATGTGTAGAGGGAATAATCGCATTTGAATTGAGGGAATCTACATGCATAACTCTCATTAACTCAAATACAGTAGAAGCTAAGTGCCTAAATTCCTGGGCAGAGAAAAGAAAAGTGGTTATATTTCCTAATATAGTGTAAGACACGGCCTCCTATATTTGAGTGAGAATTTTCATAACTGTTTAATATTAGTGTGTGAGTTGTTCTAGGGAGAACTAATATCAAAGCAGAAAGTAGTACTCTATCTCTGTAAAGCATTTTAGCAACGTGGAGAGAAGCAGACTACCAGATATTTCTTTTGGAAACGAGCTAGCTAGTACAATATGTTTACAAATTATGTGTTTATTGGTAGGATACTGTTGTAATTGCCAAGGCCACTATATATCTTTATCTTTGCTCTCTTTAGATTACAGGAAAATAAGTCAACATTTCCTTTCATGGTAACATTTTAGAGTTAACAATATTCACTGGTATAAAAAGCATTCTTTGATCAAAACAGTTGTTCTTAATATGTCCGTTCCAGGATTACATGGCATGTCAATGATTATGTCCTTGTGTGTCTGCTAATTTCTAATTACTTCAAATGATTAAAAAGAATAGAAATGACTTTTTTAACTTCTGAAGAGAAGTATATACATAATTATTACTATTCCCTATATAATTTTCACAAATTATCCACTAGTGATAAATAAATTACCTGGGTTGATTATTGAACCAAACACTTCCATCTAAAATGTTTCTATGCATCACCAGGTAGCTTTTGATTTAACTTGTCTGGTTGGAGTTCTGAACTTCCAGTCTCCTTGTAAGCCCATGCTAAGACAAGAAGCTCTTGATGGAGGGTGTGGGGTGGCTTGAACTAGAAGCATCAAAAAGACACAAATGCGTTGGTAAGGTTTGTGTAAATTATTACAGCATAAGCGGCCAACTTGAAACACAGGGCAATAACTACTTGTTTTATTTTAAACCTAAGGATTATTAAAGGCTAAATTTTAAACTTTTCACTGGTTTTTCATCACTCGCTCACTTCATGGCATCAGGTGTGTATTAGGTTCAGAGACTCCTATGGCTGCTACGTACTCTGTTACTCAAGCCCATGCTCATATCATTATGGGAGGTATTTATGCTGTGTCAACACTAAACACTTGTGCATATATGACCCAAAACCGTATGGTTTTGGCTGTACCGACACGAAACACTGAGGATATATACAACCAAAGAAGTGAATTGACAGCATGATGGAAAACTGAAACAAATAATTTGATCCAGGAATATTTTAACTACGGACACAGAACAGCTAAACAAACATTACCAATAAGAATTCCCATCACCACCACCCGCTTTTAAGCATGTCTTCCTTGCCAGGCTAAATACAATACGTCCCATAGGCCTTTGGGGGACATATCTCCCTGAGGCACTTTCTTACCAAGCCACAGAGGGGTGACATTACTTGCCAAATGTAAATGGCTAGGAAATGACACTGCCACAGTTTGAAATCAGTGTCATAGTTGTTGATTTCCTTGAATAAATGACTAAATCAATAAATGATTAAAACTCTCACTCCTTAACCATACAGGGTAATTCTGGGTTTACCAATCAGATCCCCATTCTATGGTAAGGAACAAGCTGACCGTACAAACACACCAGGTTTATTTATTATGCGAGTCCTTCTGAACTGGTAAGGAAGTGACTCATTGGAAGGTCTTGGCTAATGAGAGCAGGGCCGTGGCTAGAACACAGCTTTCTCTGACCCCTACAACCACCTCCTTTCCATCCTGTGATACCCATCGCGGTCTGAGAGCCACCATCTTCCAGGGTTCCCTCTAATTACCTAGGCCTTGAGTACAATTCAAGGACCATAAAACACATCTGTGTCACCCACCATAAGACACATCTTGCTGCTTTTCTTCTCTCTGCATTGTAACTCTGATTCGACATCAACTCTTCCCAAGTCAATAAAGATTTATCAAGTATTTATTCTAACTCAAGGTACTATGTGAGTTGGTGTGGTTGTCAGTAATGAAAAAACCCACAGTTCTGATTCTTGAGAAGCTTCCAATCTAGTATGCTAACGTATGCACACAAATAACTTTATGGTAATTATAGCAAAGGAAGAAACACACAAAAGATTATTATGATTATTATTTCTGGTCGAAAGGAGCAGAAAAAGCTTTCATAAGAAGATGTAAGGTTTTATGTGGGTTAAGATATGAGGGAGGCAATATCACAATATTTTTGACATGGGTTATGTTTCTGATACATTTACTCATCATTATAGCCCAGAAGAGGTAATAGCTCTCCCTGACATTTTAGATGTGGAAACTGAGGCTGTATCAGGTGACTTTTCCAGAGTCACATGTGTATTGCGCTAAGTAATCGAGTCGGGATTTTAACGTAAGGTGTTGGATACTTGGAACTCACTAAGTACGATGCCCACGTTCCTCTGCCTGGGGTTCCGAGGTCAAGCTTACATAGGTTTTAAACTTGATTCTGCCACTTATCAACTATGGCGAAAACTTTTACTTTATCTTTCTTCACTTTCATTTCTGTAAAATGAGTAAAACACTACTTATTGTGGTCTGAATGACCAGTGACAGCTGGGGGGTTACCAGAAGAAGGCCGCCTGACTGGCCACTGAGAAGATGCTGACGGCGGTGGGCTCACTGCCACTCCAGGGCTGCTCCCCTGTCAGCATCCCAGAGCCGATCGAACTCGGGGAGACTTTCCCACAAGCACAAAGCGTGCTGGGTCCAGTCACCACCCTGGGAAGACATTAAATATTGCTGGGCTATTGCTAATTCTGAAGATGAGGGAGCAGAAAACAAAGGCATGCAGGCAGCCCCTTGAAGTAGGAAAAGGAAAGGAAATAGATCCCTCTTAAAGACCTAGAAAGGAATGCAGACCTGCTGACATGTTTTTAGTCCAATGAGATCCACTTTGGACTTCTGAGTCCCAGAACTGTAAGAGGATAATTTGTGTTGTTGTAAGCCACTAAGCAGAGATAGTTTGTTATAGCAGCAACAGGAAACTAATACACACGCCAGGATCAAACACCTTAGGGCATTTATACAGGTTGCTCACCAGTTGTACTCACTGGTCATCTCTGATATATTAGCATTCATGGACATTTTCCTCATCATGGGGAACCAAATGGGGTTTCTGTTTAGATTGCACCCCTTTAGAAAGACTTTCCTGAACTGCTCAAAGTAGCCTCCTTGTCACCTGATCGTGTGACCTATTTTAATTTTATTGTGACAATTATTACTGCTTGTTACTTTTCTTTTTATTCCATATTGTACTACACAAAGAAAGTTGGTCTTGCCCCTCATTTTTCCTTGCAACCCTAGTATCTATAAGAATGCCCAGCACAAAGTAGGAGCTCAATATATGTTTGTCAAATAAATAACTGAGCATTTGTTCCAAGCAAGGCAATGCACATACACTGTCCCATTAAATATTTGCAACAGCCTGATGAGATAGAATTCTTATCACCATTTCGCTAACCATAAAGTCCATGAAAGTGATCGTAAGGTGTACTGTGTTCTTGGCACATAGTAAACATTTATAAATATTGTAAGTAAATGAGCCACATTCAAAGAGATTGAATAAGCAATGTAAGTAACACAAGTTAAAAGTAAATATTTGCTATGTTAATGCCTATGGTTTTCATCATCTATTGCTGACGAATCCCAGAACTCCAGCACCTCTGTCCTCATGAAAACAAGGCCTTGAACACAAGGTATAAACTGAATGTGTTGTCTCTTCCCCAAATGTACTTTGTAAAGATCCCTCAGGCTGAGCAGGCGGCACTAGCATCTCTCCAACAGATTCTGGGAGTCTTCTGAGGCTGCTTCACCATTGCCCTAAAGATGACTCATTTATTCTTTGTTCTTCCCGTTTAACAGTCTTATACTAATTGCTTTTCCCGCTCCATTGACTTAGTACTTCTTCCTGGACTACTTGTCCCTGTCATTCTGAAGTAATCTCTCCAGAAAAACAAGATGTGTCATCACTAGTTGGTTTAAAATCCTCCATTGGCATCTGCAGTCCTCTAAATCCTTTACCACAACATGGAAAGTCACACACAATCTGCTCCCTGGTAACCCTCCCTCCTTCCCACATCCTAGTCCCTTCACTGACTAGTCTAGCTATCCTGGTCTTTGAATTCCATGCTGTCAAGCATTTCCTTACTGAGCAATAACTTTCTCCCACCTGCCCATCATCCTTTACATCTTAGGGACACCATCCAGAATCTAGATTATTTGCAACACCCTGTTCTTTTCCTATTTCAGTTTGTAACCACATACTTGTTTATATCTGTCTCCTCTACAAGATTATAAGCTCCCGTGGGCAAGGTTTTGTGTCTTCGTCCACAACTGAATGAGAAGCACTGAGACGTGACTGGCACACAGTGGAGGCACATTAAATGTTTGTTCAATAAACTGATACAGTATCTATTAAATAAAGAATGTGTATCCTGCGTCTTTTAAAGAAATATGTTTTATCCAGCTTGTTTGGGATGATGTGGGGTGCAGTGGCAGGGGCAGCAAAGGGGAAATCTGAGGTGAAGAGGCAAGGGAAAGGACAAAAGGACAGGGAAAAGTGAGAGAGGAGTGATGGAATTATTAAAGAAAGAGAGCAATGGAAAAAGCAGGAGGCAGGAAGGGCCTTGTAGTAGGTTGCATGGTAGCCACACCAGCAATAATAGGTCCACGTCAAATCTCTGGAATCTGTGAATGGTATTGTGTTAATTTCCTAGGGTTACCTTTTCAAAGTACCGTAAACTGGATGGCTTAAAACAACAGAACTTTATTATCCCAAAATTCTGAAATCAAGATGCCGGCAGGGTTGGCTCCTTTTGGAGGCCCTGAGGGAGAACCTGTTCCATGTCTCTCTCCCAGCTCCTGATGGTTGTTTCCAAGTTGAATCCTTGGTGTACTTGGGATTGTAGGCACATCACTCCAATCTCTGCTTCCAGCTTCACATGACTTTCTCCTCTTTTGTCTCTTGTGAATCTTCACATGACCTTCTTTTAGGGATACCAATCATTGGATTTAGGTCCCATCTTAATCCAGTATGACTTCATCTTAACTAATTACATCTGCATGACTTGATTTCCAATCAAGGTCATATTCTGAAGTTCCAGGCAGACATAAATATTTGGGGAACTATAGTCAATACAGCACAGTTACCTCATTTCAAAGAAGGATATTTGCAGATAAATTAAGAATCTTTTAAAAGGAAATACTTCTGGATTACCTGGGTGGGCCCTAAATCCAATGACAAATGCCTTTATGAGAAACACAGAGAAAAGGAGAAGACACAGACAGAAGAGGAGGCAATATGAAGACAGAAGCAGAGATTGGAGTGATGTGATCGTAAGCAAAGGAAATGTCAAGTTATGTGGAAGAAGAACCACAAGAATCTGGAAGAAGCAAGAAAGGATTCTCTCCCTAGAGTCTCCAGAGGAAGTGTGGCTTTGCCGACACTTTGATTTTGGACTTCTGGCTTTCAGAACTCTGACAGAATAAATTTCCGCTATGTTAAGGTTAACGGTATTCATTACAGCAGTCATGGAAAAGTACTACAAGCCTTACCATAACCACAGTGCACTGTATTGCTTTTCTTTAAGTACCATTAAAAACCAAACAAACAAATAGAAGAGCTTGTCCATGAGTTAGATTCTGCTCTAAACAGATCAAAGAGTTCTTGGCAAATAAGAATTTGTGAATAGTCATAAAGTTAAACTGGCTCAATTTCTGTATGCATAATGTTTAATGATCTTTTAGTACAAGGGCATACCTTCAATCACTGAGATTTATGACTCTTTAACCTAGTACAAAATTACTCTAAGAAGGTAATTGTGTTGTAAACTATCTTTTCATGTATCTCCACTTATCTTGAGACTGCCCCGTAATTAACAACAGATTTTATCACACCTTATGTGCTTTCTTTTTTTAAGTTGTTTGATGTCTGAGTTTCCCTATTAAGCTCTTTTTATCTTGAGATTCTCTTTTTGTTATTCCACCTGATGTACAATTAGAGGACGCTGCGAACTGTGTGATCTCCAACTGGTAACACAACGCATAAGCAGGCTTAGTTTCTGCACAAGTCATGTCATCAAGATAATGCTAAATTAAAGAGAGGAAAATACAGGATGATCTCATCCAATCTTTGAAAACATTCAGAACTAAAGTCTGGCATTACTGAACGATCCCTGAAGTCCCTTCCAAACCTTAAGTTCCATCCATAGTTAACCACTGAACTATTTTTACAGACTATACTACTTTCAAAATGTCACACAATGTTCTATTTATTTGGATGAATAATGGGGAGGCATTGATGATCCTGCAGGTTCTATGGGTAGGAAGTCCCTTTATGAAAACAAAAATGTCTCTTGGTTGCCGGAAAACACCTGAAGGGAGAAACTGGCGGACTTTACCACGTGGGGCAATGGAAGGCAGGGGACCCCCCTCTATTCAGCCAGCCCCTCACCACTTTTGCCTTGGGGCCCCTGACCCTTTTCTTCAGTTGCCCTGCTGCCCCAGGAGAAGAGCTGGTTCCCACCCCTGCAATCCTCCTCAATCCCAGCAGGTGTAGGCAAGGGGGCTCCAGGCAGAGCGCCCCCGGCAGGCGACCGCCTTGGCGGATTGCAGGGGACGCTGGAAGGCAGGGGTCCTGCGGACTTGAAAGTCGGATCGGCGTCCAATTTTCAACCCATCCTGGGGCCACGCCCTCCCGCCCTGACCCCCAACGAGGGAACCGCTTTTCTGTGCACCTTTGGGAGCACGCCTAACTCCGGCGGCTCTGGTCGGGAACTAAGCGACTGAGAGGGGCCTCCCCTTCCCCCCTGCGCACACGTCACCACCAGCGTCGGGGAAGCGTCGTAATGCTACGAAGAAACGCGCCCACGGAAAAAAAAAATCCCCGGCACCCCGCTGCGGCTGCCGGCAGAGAAATTTCCGACCAAGCTAATGGTTCTCCCTTCTCGCAGTCTCGTGGCGACGCAAAAGAGAACCTCTCCGTTAGTGACGTCCAGGGGCGCGGACGGCTTTGCTTAAAGGCTTGTCGGAGGGGGACCTTTAATAAGGCTAGACCACTACGGAGCTTCACTTCTCTCCCCGCAACAGCCATTCCTAAGGTTCCGCAGGTCTTGGAAGAGGCGAGACTGTCAACCCCACCCAGCGGCCAGCCTCCTTTTGTCCGGCGCCGGTCAGCCTGGCCCAATTAATTGTCCGCTTCAGAGCAGTCGCGCTTGGGAGCGGCAGCCCGAGTGGCTTTAATTATGTGCGTGTCTATTAGGAGGCGCACGGTAGTGATGGCGGCGCTCAGTGAGGCTTTCCTGTCACTGGATACTACTACTACTCCCAGCCCTCCTAGAAGCCTCCGGAGCAATCCCCTGGTCTTTCCTTTACAAGTAGCAATTTGACTTGCTCTGCTGCATGTCAAGAGGGACCGTGGAAAGTGTGGAGACGCCCCGGGGATTAAGCGATCGCAGCTTAAAAAGAAAAAAAGCCAAACAAACAAACAAAACCCACCCACCCTAACAAACATGAGGCTGCTGGAGAGAATGAGGAAAGAATGGTTCATGATTGGAATAGTGCTGGCGATCGCCGGAGCTAAGCTGGAGCCGTCCATAGGGGTGAATGGGGGTAAGTCTGCACCTCCGCACGCTCCACCCCGATTCTCACTTGAGAAGTAATTTGTGAGTCTTGAAAAGGAGGGGAGATGGTGTGTGGGAAGTGTCTGCCTCTCTCGGGGACACTGACCAGCCTAGGGTGTCCTTTGGCCCTTTCGCTGACGTTTTAATTTGCCAACTCCAGAGCGGGATTCATAATTAGGAACGGGGCGAGCGACTTTGAAAGCAGGTTACCTTTTCCGCCAACAGCCAGTGAGGATCCTTAGTGTCAAGGAGTGAGGTCACTGAGAATGAAATGAAACTTGATTTCTCTTCCCTTGAAAGTAGCATCCCATCCCACGGGATGCTAGGTTTCCAGGAGTTCCTTATCCATCTTGGAGTGGACACCATTACCTTGTCCATTTCCACCCCTCTTGCACCCCGCGTTTAAGACAAAGTTGGGTAAGAAAAAGAACAAGGGATACCCCTTCCTCCTCCAGCTCAGATTCTGTGACTCCCATGTTGGAGAGTGACGATTTGCAGCGGTAGCTACTGCTCCAGAAACTCCCACGCTGACTGACACGTTGCACATTTTCATTACAGGACACTACTTCCGTGTGCTGCCGGGACTCAGTTGCTACACTTCGCAGTAGTCCAGCAGATGCAGGCTGTGTTAGACACTGTGCAGTGTGTATTTTGGCAAGGAAATGTAGGCGGACTAAAATCATACTCACAGCCTGAGTAGTGGGAGCCTTGTAATGTGGGGATGGGCATTGGTGGACGTGCCTGGAAACGTCATTAGCCTTTTATGGACCCCCCGCCCCCAGACAAGCATGTCCTACTTTGTAGAAACATTAATTGAGTTTCTTTAATTTATTGTCCTTTTCCACCTTGTTTGTCAGTTTCCACACTTATTGACAGGTTTAATACATCAACCGTACAACAGGGACAGATAAAGGAGAGAAGTGAGCACAGGCGATCTTTTTATGTTAGGAAGCGCAGTGGAGGATATTTGAAGTTATGTGTGTCTTGTTGTTAAAATATGACGGGAGTGAATGCAATGATCTCTCAGGAGGGCAGTGGTCCCACTACCCTCTCCCTTCAATACCTCCATTGAAGTGTTGCTTCAGGAAACATTTAAAAGGAATTACTTGAACAAAGATTGTGGGAACTACACCGTTTTTGTTTATTTTATTATTTTATTTTTGTTTATTCAGCTTAGTCCCTATTGTGTAGGGCACAGAACTGAGAATAAAGCTGTTATTTGTGGCGGTTTCTATCCCCGGAGGCACCTGTTTCTTCTTTGACGGAGCTTCTCTGTGAGCTTTTGGGAAACTTGTGAATGTTGGTATTTCAGGTTCTGTCAAATGAGTACCCCCTGCCCCTGCGGCTAGCTGGATAGTGAAAATTAAAGTTACAGTGTCTTTGCGGTGAGGTGGAATGCACACTTTACTAGCTTCCGTAGTACACTTTATAACTTCTGGTGTTAGATCTTTTATTTGCTCGGTGTTAAGGTGAAGTTACGGGTGATATGCAATCTTTGAGGTCTGCAGGGCCTAGGTTTGGTAAAATACCTTTTACATTACATTTCCGGGGTGCTCCGTGGGAAGAAGGGTTGTTGAATGCTGAATCATTTCCCTAGGGCTTCCAGTGGCATGTATGAGACGGATTCTGTAATCTTATTTTTTCCCTCCGACTCTGCTTCTTGAAGCTTTGGTGTATTATTGTACCTTAAAAATGTCGTTTCCCATTTTCACTAGTCTGGATGCTATCAATCTAGGACAATTGATTTCTTTGTTTAATTTTTATAGGAGTAGAATGTTAAGGGCCAAAAATGATTTTTAAAAAGTATTTTCAGCTGACAGTCTTCTCTTACAGCTGAAGGCACTCAGACCTGAGGTCAGGTGACTGACCCTGGGTTCAGTTAGCGCGGGAAGTTAGGGGGGAGAGAGGACTGGAGGCCAGGACTGCCCCTTATTTCATAGCGGTTGCAAAATCCATCCACCCTTAGTTGGTGAGAAATCATTAAAAATGAATAACTATTATCAAGAAGGGCTCTCTGTAATAGACATTTTCTGTGCCCTGATTTTTAGCCTGAAGGAGCGGAGCAGAGACCGCTAATGTTAGGCAACAGTCCACTTACATGATTTCTTTGATTGCTAGCTGTCCCATGTTTAAGAACGAAAGGTAAGCAAGAAATTCTTTGCAATTTCTTATATAGACTGTCAGGCTAAGTTCTTGGTACTTCTGTTGAACTTTTACTTGATCTTAAAACCTCTTAAATAAAAACAAACCTCCAAAAATTGCCAAGCAACACTCACTCTACTAGTTAATCCCAACAAAAATCTAGGTACAAGGAAAGGAATGGTTGCTGAAAATGTTTCTGTCCCATTCGGCTCTTTAAAACGGTCTAAAGCACCTTTTTGTTTGCTCTCACTTTTAGTCAAAGTTTCCATTTATGAGTTCTGTACATTGGGGTTGTGATTTTTAATGCATGGTATCTTGTAGTTAGCCCTGTAATACCTTCACCACGTCCTTTCGTGGGGTAGAGTTATTACATTTCAGTAGAACAATTTTCAGACATTCTTTAAATAGAGAAAGTTTTGGTAGTCTTTAGCTTGTTAATAAGATACTCAATTCACCTTTACCTGAATCAGAACCTTCATGACTATACTCTTTTTTTCTTAATTTTTTATTTTTATCTTTTACAGATTTACCCTTTAATTTTTTTAAGGATTTTATTTATTTAATTTTAGAGAGAGGGGGAAGGAGGGGGAAAGAAAGGGAGAGAAACATCAGTGTGTGGTTGCCTCTCGTGCACCCCATACTGGGGACCTAACCCGCAACCCAGGCATGTGTCCTGACTGGGAACTGACCCTTCGGTTTGCAGGCCGGCACTCAGTCTACTGAGCCAGCCAGGTACACCTAATATTTTTAAATGTAAGACTTCTACACTTAAAGTATTACAACTATGATCTGACCTCCCTTTAAAAAAAATCTTCATAACCAGTTGGTGAGTTGTATATGGCAGGAAATTTATAGATGAGGGAACTCTTAGATTAGAGAAGTTGAATGACCTTCCAAATGGGAAAGAGTTTAATATTATTATAATATTATCTAGGTCCTAGCCTAGATAATTTAATGCTTAGTTCACTTTTCTTTTTACTCACTTACATTTCACTTTTAAATAAACAGAAGAAGGCTGAAGATAAAGAGCCAGAGTAGACGTAAATGCACACACGTTCTGAGGTGTCATTAATCTCTTCCATTGAGACCCAGAGAAGCCCTGAGCTATGCACACCTTAGAGTTTACTAGTTTCAACACTGTGCTGTTATTCTTGGTAAGGGAAAGCTTTACTTCTTTGGAAGTAGAGTAACTTTCTCATATCCACCTGCTTCTTAACTTAAATTGTTAGGGCCATTAATAATACATAAGCCTTAAAGAAGAAACTGATTCATTTTTCTATTGGGGAAAAAAAATAACCAGAACATGCTATAAGCTTAAGTATATTGGCATGAATATGTGAGATTAGGTTTAGGAGTGAAATTTACCTTGGTGATGAGCAGATTTTATGAAATAATAATAGTTCATTGCACTCTTAAGCATTTCAAATAATTTCCTTTAATTCCCCCTCCCCCTCCCCCGCCCATTAAAAAACACGAGTTCTGGAGCCCAAAAAATTGCTTCATTTTTTTTATGGCCAGTTTTTCTTTTGATTTTGCTACCTCATTTCTGTTTCATTGATAAAATACTTTTTGCTTTTGGTTGGAGGAAAAGTTAAAACATATTTCTACTTTAGCTTTATAGCCATTTTCAGATCTGGATCTGGTTATTTTGGTGAACTGGAGGATATAATCATTACCTTAGAGTAGACCAGGTATCATTTCTAAATAGTAGTTTCATCTCTCACCTCTGCGCAAATATTTACTAAGTTTTTACTGCAGCCTGAGGCGACTGGTGGTTTCGCTTTCAAAAGTCGAGCTGTCTGCATCCTCAGGCATCCTCGGTGGCCTCAGGTTTCTCCAAATCAGAAGGATTTCCTCCTTCCCTTTCAAAAGGTATCTGGTAGGTAGCCCTAGAATACCTTCACCATGTTCTGTCTTAGAGTAATTTAGAAATGCATCTAATTAGAGAAACAATATAACCTGTCCCTAGGATTTAAAACATTGAAAGTCAATGTTTTGACTTTTCACAGTTGACTATGACTTTCACAGTGGAGTGCAAATCATTCCACTGAATTATGCCAATTAGCTAATAGTTATTAATGTGCATTTTTGTGTGTATATGTGAACTGTGGGAAGAGTTCTTGAAACATTCAGTTGTTCGCCAACTAAGGTAGATGCTTTAGCTGCCCCAGGGAAACATAGAATCTGAGCAAATGCTGCATGCTCACTATGGACATGCGTCTTTGGACAGGTCCCCTAGTTTTCACTTCTGACCACATTGCTCACTCTGACCCATCCTATACGGAACTTCTGGAGGAATCACTGTGGGCAGAACAAGAGTAAGGTCTGATTAAAAAAAAAAAACCCAGGAGATTGGAGGAAAATAAAAATGTTATGGGTTTTTAGAAACAGTATTTAAAATTCCTGGGAGGCACCTATTTTCAAAACAAGCCAGACTCCTTGACTTTAAAATCTGCTTCTGAATCACCTTCTTCAGTTGTTGAGGAGATATTATTTCTAAGTGTGAGCTGCTGAGACAGGTTCACGCGCAGGTATAACAATAACATGCCTCCTTTTAAGTTTTAAGTTTGTGAGCAGCCTTTCCTGCCCTGGTATGTAAACGCTGTTTGCGCTTGCTTTCTCCCTTTCGCTCCCTTCTCTCAAATCTCAGCGAAGCGATCTGTAAATGCCAGGTACAGAAAGGAATTCATAGAATGTTTAAGGAAATCTTTGTTGTCCGTTATTCACTGATGTACTACAAATGCCTAAAATATCATGGCTGCTCAGTAAGTGTTTGTCGACTGCGCGAGTGGCGGTTATTCCTGAGCGTGGACCTCAGCCGCAGTCTCTGCAGGTATGGAGGAGAGTCAGGGAACGGGGGAGCTGTGACTTTGGGGCTGATGTTTTGCTTAACCGTGTGTTAGTTTTTTTGGGGGACTGCCACAACTAATTACCACAGATTGGGCGGCTTAAAACAACAGAAATTTATTTACTCACGGTCTGGAGGCAAACGTCTGATCAGGACGCCAGCAGGACCATGCTCCCCCTGCAGGCTCTAGAGAAGACCTGTTCTTTAGTTATTCTAGCTTGTGGGGGGGCCGCCACCTCTCCGCGTGCCCTGTAATATGGCTCTAGGCTCTGCCTGCCTTCACATGGCCATCCTCTCTCTGTGTGTGATAGAGCCCAAGTTGCCTTCTTTTTTTAAGAATACCAGTCATTGGGTTAGGGCCCACCGTAATCAGATAAGACCTCATCTTAATGTGATCACCCATATTTTGCTGGGTATAATGCACACTCACATCTTGTGTGCATTATACACGGGATTCATTATTATACCCATGTATTCATGGTATGTAATCATTGTACCCAGGTATGATGTGCATCCTTATTTTCCCCTCAAAAATTTGGGCAAAAAAAGTACGCATTATACACAGCAAAATACAGTACATCTGCAAAGACTCTATTTCCAAATAAGGTCACATTCACAGGTTCTGTGTGGACGCAAATTTTGGAGGGAACGCTACTCAACCTAGCTCGAGAGGGCTGAATGGAACGTCAGGTGCGAGGTGATCTCAGATTTTAAACTGTTCGTTGGTACCTGCCAGGGTTTCTCCACCTTGGCACTGCCGTTGTTGGGAGGGCTACCCTGTGCTTCCCATGATGTCTAGCAGAATTCCTGGTCGCTGTCCCCTAGATGCGGTCGCCCCTCCTAGTCCCTGAGCTCAATCAGCCAAGAAATTTCTGAATGTTGCCAAATGTCGGTAGGGGCCATCATTGCCCCTGCCAGAGAATCACTTGTATACAGGTATAAAATGGTATTTTCTCAGACTGTGTCTTTTAGAAGAATATTGTCCACTGGTTAGCACCGTAGGTCTTTAAGCCAGTGGTGTACAAGCCACAAAAATGACTAAAGATTAAGGTTGCCTCTGTTGTACTCACGATATTAATGTACCAGGGGGTGATGCCAGCCCGGCTTCAGAGAGGAATTTCCCGGAGGACAAAGATCCGGCCGGTCTCGCTCTCCACAGCATGCCCAGGGCCAGGCGCAGTTTCATAATAATTGCAGTCTTAACCACATATTGTTCGGTACTCCATTGCTCTCTCCGCATTATCTCAAATCACACCGAAGCGCCCAATAAATATTCGTGGGTTGAAAACTCTTAGGCAGAATTGAATTTATATGTGAATACAAGCTTTTCTTTCTGATATCCTAGAAGAAATAAAATATTTGCTAAAGAGAACGTGACTGCTTTCATGGTTGTCTCCTTTCGTGTGGGGAATTTAATTGTTATGCAAGCGTTGACACTGTGGTAGATGCCATTAGGGCCTGTATTGAAGGATGGTGACTCTCTTTTCTCCTGTGTGCAGCAGAGTTTCTTTTTGAGTTTATTTTTATTCTTCTGGTGGAAGGATACTGTGCTGGACTGGACAGCCATGGTCCTTGCCTTCTGGAAACTCCTCTCTGGAATTAGACGCGTCACAGCAAATGCTTAACTCTGTCAGGACAGCAGTGTTCCCCAGGGTCAACACTAAGGTCTCAAGTACCATTTGTCCTCCTCCAATGGACTTGCCTTTCACACTGGAAGACTGGAAATGCTTATCTAACAGTGACTAATTTCTTTCTCTTTAGGACCACTGAAGCCAGAAATAACTGTCTCCTACATCGCTGTGGCAACAATATTCTTTAACAGTGGACTCTCATTGAAAACAGAGGTACTGTCACCTATGGGGCACATGAAAAGCAGGGAGGAAAACTGAATTGGTACTTTATATTTTGAAATTTCAGAATCCTTTTGTAAATTTGTATGTTGCTGTAGCCTGAAGGCTTCACGGGAACAGACGGTAAGCAGGACTTCGGCATAGTAAGACTTGTGCTTTGTACCGGCAGAGTCTAGAAACTTGATGGTTGAGCAGCATGGACCCTGAGGATGTGGCTATTAATTGGTGTGTTTATATTCGGGCCACTGCAGTGAAGCGCCTCCTTCAGGTCTCCCCTGCTGTGGCACTTTAGGCTCTTCATGTTTATTTGGGTTTCCATAACTTTGTAGGTCATTTTTTGTTCCCAGGGCTGATGCTGCTCAAGTGACACTTGTAATGATTTTTAACTAATTTGTATTTTTTAAAAAAGTATATCCTTTGCTAGTGTGTCTATTAAATGTTTGTAGATGTTAGTAGAGGGTTCGGGTTAAGGAAATATTGGTATTTTTTCATACAAAGTCATACTCTATCATGAAGATGTACAGATAATGTTATTTGCTGATCCAGGTGTCACTGAACATGGGATTCCTTGGAATTAGAGAAATTCAGACCCAAGATAGGAATCGGTAGAATTTATGATTCCCTTTTGACCTATAATGGAAGAAAAACATAGGAGAAATAACCATTTGCTTTTCAAGAAATTACATAGAGTTTTAAAAAGTTGTCATTCTAAGATGCTTAGTTTTATGTAGACAGGGAAGTCTTACTATGTAAGAAGGATTTTTTTTTTTGAAATGACTTTAAAACTTAAAATTCTGTTTGCTTAATAGCTTGCCTTTACTTAAGGTTTCTTTCTCTTAAGTGTGATTTGAATGAAGATCAAATTTCCTTACCTCTTTCTGATCATTCTAGTAGCAACATGGAAAAAACCATTTTTCCTAAATTTATGTACTCTGTAGTTAGCGGAGTGGTATAAATTGTGTCTCAAGAATGCTAAACACTCTCACTGATTGCTGGTCTTCCGCAAATAGCTGACAGGGACGGGATTTCCTAAATTTGTCAAATTCCAGTTTTTGTGAATTATATCGACACGAAAAGACTAGGATTAGTGCTTAGGGGGCACAGGCTTTTCTTCGGTCAACACGAGTTCTACGGGTCCTCCAGTGCAGGACACAGGGGTCCAGAAAGGTACTCGCTCTCCCAGGTGCTGGTCTGACCTTCCTTGGGGGGCTTCCCACTGGCCTTGGCTAGGGCTCTCCAGGAAGCAGCTGCCTTACCCAAGTCCTCTACCTTGGACGATGCTCTAACTGCGTCCCCTGATGGTTGCTTAATGGCGACAGCTGTTATTTATGCCATGGGAAACCTGGCAAGAGACTTGATTCTCGCCTAGCTCCTTGCTTAATGCGATTCTGTAAAGCAGCCAATTTCGTGGGATGCAGGAGTTGAAGAAGGAATGTCACAGCGATCAGCATTTCTCTAAGGACCAAATTCTTCTGTAAGCCTCTAAGAAACCTTCCAAGTCATCCAGCTAATTTGGACCTAATGATGAAATGCCTTGATCCCTGTGCATTCTCATGGTATCTAAGTAGCCATCAAAGCCATTTCCTCCATAAAAGGTCCTTTTGAAACTAATACAACATTAATTCATTTTCAAGATCCATTTAACTTAAGATGCCCTAGATTGATTGCATCCTCATGTAATGTTAAACCATCTCTAAGCCCTGCTAATTTCCTGGGCAACCAAAGAAATGTAAGTTAGAAGGTCTCAATCTTGTTGTTAGTTGTTTTCTAGTCAATAATCTTAACTTAATTTCAGCAGGGACAGCTATTTTTGTATTCAGTTAGGTCTTAGAATAGTGTGTTTTTTGCACATAGGAGATGGTGAGTTATTATTTACTTGAATTTATTTGAAAGCATTTACAGTAGCCCCATTCAAGTTTGATTCATGTTGAACATTTCAGGCAGTATTACTCATACACAGATACAATGACGTGTATTCTAAAATCTGTTTATTAAAATTATAAAGAGCTCTGTGTTAATACTTCATGCTAAAAAGATTTAATGCTAAATCTTCATTTTTATAACTGTTGATTTCTAGTTTTTGAAATACCTGTTGGAATGGTTTCTGAAGTTTTTTCATACTGAAGTATAATACGGTCACGTTTGAAGTAGTCGTGTATTTCATATATAACTAACTTCAAACCTGCAGCTTCAGAGGATTTGCCACTTAGACCGTGGCAGGACCAGTTCATTTAAACCAATAACCTATCACATGTCCCCGACCGTAACGTGCCGTGCTCGGCGCTGGACAGAAACATGTGGGCAGGAGGCTCAGGGCTTGAACAGGGCCGTGAGGAGAGCAGAACATGCAGGTTTTTCCTTATTTTCCTATGCAGATTATTTTTTAAATACCATTTGCTCAGAAGTAAATATAGCAAATCCCAAACTTGAGGCTCTTGCTGCTTGTTTCTTTCCATCCCAGAGCTCTGAGGCTGACCCTCAGAAATCAAATAAAGGGCATAGAAGGGTTAGAAGGGACATTGGTAGGTAATGAAAATACTTCTACACCTCAGTCAGAGTCCCTGATTTTAAGCCATTCTTGATGCTGTTAGTGAGACTCTGGTATAGTCAGTATATGGAGTGTCTCCTTAAGTTTATTTTAATAGAATTTGACCTGTATTACATGTGAATAAACAAAATGTCATGCAGAATCAACTTTTCCATTATTCACGATGGCATTTGTTTGAGTATGTGGCCCTAAATTCTACATGGACATGTATGGAATACTGCTGTTTTGGATTTTATGGTGTTACTTGCTTTTTCTTTTCCAGTGTTACCATATTTTCTCGTAAATGTTGTATGAAAATCTAGAAAATATGTAACACTGGGTTTTTGTGACAGTCTTGAAAATCTTTCTTAGGAAAACATCACATCTGTTATTTCCCTGTTAAGAGGCCTCTTATGACCCAGCACAGCAGGCCCTTGTGATTCATTTTCTGGGTTCTTTACAGTTCCATTATTCCGGTATGATATCAGTTGTTTCTAATTGTCATTTATTAGGTCAGCCAGTATTCTCAAACTGTATTTTATTTTTCATAACTCTTCTGATTACAGAAGTGGTATTTATCCATTGTAGAAAGATTAGAAAGAGTAAAAGTAACCTATAACAGCTGTGTGTTTTTAAACATATTTTATGTTTAGAATACATTGAAATGAATATTTAAAAAAATTTTACATATATATTTAAGTATGTATATAGGTAACTACATACTTGCATACATATACCCACATATATATGCATATATGATTTTATTTTTTTCTATGTGACATTGTATAATAATACTTTTTCATGTACTTTAGTCCTTTGTAATTTTTTCACATATATATTTAAAAATAATATAATTTACAGAAAACATTGGTTTGGAGACAACCAGTGTTAACAGTTTCTGTGTATCTTTCCAGAGATGCTCTACACAAAACAAATGAATGTGAACCCTCTTTAAACTGTGGTATTTTATACTGATTGCTGCCTTACCTTATTTAACTCAAAAACATATCTTGGAGACTATTTTACATCAACATATAAAGAACTTCTATTTCTTTTTGTATGCTGAAAAGTATTCCATTTTATGAATGTGTCATGATATATTTTTTTGGGCTGTGTTGATGGATAGTTAGGTAATATACAAGGTTTTGCTCTTACAAACACACTGCAAAAGATAACCTAAAATTATGTCATTTCCCGTCTTTGGGAGCATATGTGAAGGGTTAATTCCTAGAAGTGGAATTGCTAGGTCAAGTGATATGTGCAGTTTAATTATGGTAGATGGTCCAAGTACCTAGAGTGGTGTCAGGTGGTCAGTAAGTATTTGTCGAATGAAGAAATGAGTTACCGGATTGCTGTACATAGGTTGTGCCAATTTACATGCTGGTCAAGTAGGGAGAGACCTTCTACTCCTACATTCTTGTCTAAAGTTTTAACATGGTTTATAATGGTTCTTAACACTGTTTAATTCTTAAGTTATTTAGCTGTTCTCCCATTTTTGGACACTTAAGTTGTTTCCAGGTTGCAGAGGTGTCCAACGGCCCGCAAGCCGCATACAGCCCAGGATGGCTATGAATGCAGCCCAACACAAAATCGTCAATTTACTTCAAACCTTTTCTTTTGCTCATCAGTTTTTGTTAGCGTTTGAGTATTTAATGCATGGCCCAAGACAACTCTTCTTTTTCCAGTGTGGCGGAGAGACACCAAAAGATTGGATACCCTGATGGATAATACTCTGAGGATCAATTTTGTGTATAGTGCTTGTAACTATTTTAAAAATATTTTTGGGATAAATGTCTAAACATAAAATTTTGGGATCCAAAAATATATTGTGGGATCCCCCAAATTATACTATAGTCCTTGATATATGTATTCCCAAAATTACTTTTCAAAAAAGTTATACCATTTTATATTTCTATGAGAACTATATGCAGATACCTTAATTACTGCATTCTGGCTCATCATTTTCATTTCAATTAAAAAAATAAAAACACGAGTATTTCTTTAGTGTTTATTGAATGGTTCTGAGTATATCGCGGTGAGATTCAGTTTCAAGACCGCGGAGATTGTTGGCCCTGCTGGTGCTCAGGCTTCTCGTCGTGAAGCTCCTGAGTCAGGGTCAGCCTGACTCAGGCTCCTTTCCTCTTGGCTCTGAGCCACGGACCTAGTGTGGCCTCGGGGCCGCCCAGCGTTTCCCAGTCGCCCTACGTTAGTCCCAGATCGCCACAAGTTCCTTAGACGTCACTGAGGTCATCTCATGATGGAAACGGAACTGCTGTGTGTCTCCGCAGAGGGAGATGAGTCGTGGGAGCCAATGAGACAGGTCCTAGAAGTGGTGCTCGGTGAATGAGGTGACCTTGACCTACTATTTATTAAACTGTACACTTTGACTAATGCTTTGAAGCTGAGGGTCTTTTGAATGTCTTGCTTGAACTGGGGGTGGTGGAGACATTATTACAATGCTATGCTTATAACCAGCGACCGGCATTTTTGAATGTGCTCTAAATGACTGTTGGAATGTTTTATGCTAGTTTTGTGCTACTTTTTGAATTTGTTTTACTTCCACTGAATAACCACATAACTCAAAGAAATTCAAATGCAAAAGCTTGTTAATTAGTATATATTCAAACCTCCAAATTTAACTGAGTACCCTTTTCTTAGCTGTGAGACTCAAAACAAGTGCCTGGTTTGTCATGCGTTCTGGGATTTTTTCTCCCTCCGCGGCATCAGCCTGACACCGTGGGAGAAGCCGGCACGGGCTGATTGGGTTTGACGCTCAGCCTCCATTTCCCCCCCAGTGGACTGGGAGTAATAGTATCCACCTAATGGGGCTGTAGTGAGGATTTAATGAGAGGACATACAGAAAGGGGCAAGCTCAGAGAATGGCGTGTAACCACTGCTCAGTTAAATGTTCATAAAGAACTCTAGTGAGTAGATTTTGTGGAAAAAGTTATTTTGAATTCTAGGACATTGAGGACAACATTTTTAAAAATTTTGATTTCTGTGTAGATTTAGTAACTTCTTGCCAAACTGCGTCCTTTCTAAGTCTGGTGTAATTAATAGCGGTTAATTATTCTATATAATTAAAATGGGATAGGTCCTGCTAAAATTTTTCAACAAGATTTACTTTTTTAGGTCGTTAAACATACATGTTTATTTATAGTGGTAACAGTTCTCAGATATACTAGTGCGAAGGTAGATAGCTTCATCCTGGTCCAGAATTGCACAAATATGAATTGTTGTGGTATATTATATATTTTAAAGCAATTAGAATATTTCAGGAGTTTTATGTAAAAGTCACGATCTTCATGAATAACTTCATAACCATCATCAATAACTTTTTCTTAAAGTTTGGCTCTTATGCATATCTTTATAGATAAAAATTTTAGCTGTGAAATAACTCAAGATTGATGGATGTAACTCGACTTATTGTGGTGATCATTTTGCAATATATGCAAATAGTGAATCATCGTGTTATACACATGAAACTAATATAATGTCAGATGTGAATTATATCTCAATTAAAAAAACTAATTTATGTGATGTTATTTTAGTAGCAGTTTCTCTTCAGAAATAGTTTACTGACTTTTTAAATTTTGTGTCTGTTTTTGCAGGAGCTGACCGGTGCTTTGGTACATATAAGACTGCATCTTTTCATTCAGATCTTTACACTTGCATTCTTCCCAGCAACAATATGGCTTTTTCTTCAGCTTTTATCAATCACACCAATCAACGAATGGCTTTTAAAAGGGTATGTTGAAATATTTTGAAGGGTCCACTTTTAATGGGACATCTTTAGTGGCATTATTGTTTCTGTAGCACCTATACCTGAAAGGGCTTATCTGTGGTAGCTTATAAAAAAATAAAAACACTTAACATTATTAATATCCTTTAAAAGGACAGTGTTTCATCAAAGAGGTCCATCAGAGAATTTTACAACAGAATCTTAAAATAACACCTATATGCCTAACTGTAAGTTGCTAGAGGGACACTTCATGGGAATTTAAAAGAGTTGTGTTGGGAGAAAAATGGAAGGGACTAGGCAAGGCTGTCCAGCCTTTTGGCGTCTCTGCGCTGCACTGGAAGAAGAGTTGTCTTGGGCGCACACATTAAATACATTGCAACACATAATCACAAAAAAATCTTATAATCTTATCAGATTAAAAAAATCGTAGAATGTTTTCAATAAGCTGACAGTTTTGGGTTGGGCCGCCTTCACAGCTGTCCTGGGCTGCGTGTGTCCCCTGGGCCGCAGGTTGGACCCCTCCGGTAGAGAATGTATGATCTGCATGTATGGGTGCACGTAGGCTGTCAGTTGGGTACTTTAACTTTTGGAATGCATCTTACCAAACATATACAGATTATGGCTGGGTATAATGTGCTTTTAAAATGTATAGGGAAGAAAAAAACAGAATAGTACCACTCGGAGCTGGAAAGGTAGGCAGGATCCAGTCACTCAGGGCATTGTGAGCCTTGGTGAGCAGTTTAGATTTTATTCTGAGTGCTGCAGAGAGTTAAATGAGATGGTGGTGCTGTGTGATTTATATTCGCAAATGATTCTCTTGGCCTCGGTGATTATCAGAGTAGATAATAGATAGTAGAAGGGCCTGAGAGAAAGCCTGGAGGCCAGCTCAGAGGCCAGTGTGGTGTAGAAACGTGGTAGGGTGAAATGGGTGTGTAAAGGATGGATTTTAAAATCAGCATTCTCAGAATCCATAGATGGATAGAATATGGAGAGAGGAGGGCAGGGAGGAATCAAGGATGACTTCTGGATTTTGGGTATGAGCCACTGGGTAACTGGTGACATCCTTTACTTAGCTAGAGAGAAATAAGTCAGGACAAGAGGGAAAATTCAGGAGTGCTGTTTTGGCCAGATTGAGTTTGAGAGGGTGAACATAAAATTTTACTGAAAAGCATAAAATGCCACAAATGTGATGACATCATTTTAGAGCAAAATGTACAGGGTGGGCAAATGTAGGTTTACAGTTGTCATACGAAAAGAAACAATACAATAATTAATAAATAATAATGCAATAATAAACTCTGTGTTTCATGTACACACAACTGTAAACATATTTTTGCTCACCTCTGTAGAATGCGTAGTAAGAACCAACAGTTGCTGAGTATCTGCCATGTACGGAGCACTTAGGTATTAGGAAGATATTAACTCATTTTGCCTGTATTCAGGGAACTTCCAATTTAGTTAGATATGTAGGATATATATATATACATATATATATATACACACACACATATGTATATATACATATATATATGTGTATATATATATATAAATAAAATAGTAACCAATGAAAATGGGGCAGCAAACAATGTGTCAGATGAGTGGTGTAATCAAATAAAGAGAAAGAGGGTCAGCAACGGGCGTGCATGCCTAAAGCAGAGAATTCAAATATGAGACATTAGTGGGAGAAAAGAGGAAGTTTCATTAAGGCCAACTTGCAGGAGACCAGAACTGCTGAATCTGTAGATGATGGCGAGTTCTTCAATGTGCTAAACAAGAGGATAACATGCCAAAAAGTGGTCATGAAGGAGGATTGACCTGATAGCATTGTGCTGGGTGTACAGGTGGCGTGGGGCAGGGCTTGCAGTCTCACTGTGCTGAACAAAACAAGCATGCAGGTCCCGCGACAGGACCGTAAGCTTAAAGGAGTTCGAATTCAGCCTAACTTAATTAGGGAATGTGCTTCTTAGCTCACTTTTTCTCCCTCACCTCCCCAATTTGAGAGTATATATTCAGTATGTGAACTTTAAGGACTTGCAGACTCCTTTGTCAGGATCCTGTTTAAGTCATTAACATAAATATATTCTGAGCACATAGTCCTTACTTTACTGTATTAAAGGGAAAGACTGGAGGTAGAAAGAGCATTCGGGAGGCGGTTGGACATGTCCAGACTTGGGGGGAAATCATCTGAAGGGGGATGATGACAATGGTCATGGAAAGGAGTGGGAAGTTGGTTGTGGTGAATGATTGATCGATGAGGAGTAGGTGGAATCACACATAACTCCAGTTTCAAACTGGACCATTAGGAAAACACTATGCCATTAACAGAAATAGGTCAATTAAGAAGAAAATAAATTTTTTAAGAAAATACGTAAATCTGGCCCTGGTTGGGTAGCTCAGTTGGTTAAACATCATCCCAATACTCCAAGGTTGTGAGTTCAATCCCCAGTCAGGTACATACACGGATCAACCAATGAATGGATAAATAAGTGGGACAACAAATTGATGTTTCTCTCTCTCTCTCTTCCTCCCTCCCTTCCTCTCTCTCGCTCTAAAATCAATTAAAAAACAAAAAAGAAAATACATAAATTTAACATTAGATATGTTTAGTTTACTGGTACAAATTAGGGAATGAAAGTTAGGAGTCGAAATGTAAATTTGAAAGTATTCCTACAGATTCAGGTATGAACATAAGATTGTGAAGAAGGAAAGAAAGACAGCAAAAACTAAAATGGGCTGGTTTAAAAGATAGGAGATAAATTAGGTTGATGAGATACTATGGTAACCAATAGAATAGTATGCATTGAGAAACAAGAAAGTAAGGAGAATGAACATGGGAAAAGTTGTACTGGATTTGGTGGATAGGCAATGACTGGTTATTTTTAAGGCTCTACTTTTACTAATAGAAGGAGCATAAGTCCGATTTCAGGGGAGTAAAGAGAGAATGGGCTTTTGGGTCATGGAGGTGGAGCACACTTTAAAGAAGGTTAATAGTGAGCCACAGTGAAAAAAGTAGGATTTCACCTTGAGGAGGTAACAGTACTAATTTGACGTTGATTATCTGCATTTATGTGTTGAATCTTCTGAATTTATGTGTTGAAGGTAGGAATGGTACAATACCTATGTGTTTTTTTTTATACCCTTGTGTAGTATCATAGCTATAGAAGGCATAGATATTCAATAAATAGTTTAGGGATTTTCTTTTTAAGGTAGGGAGAACTCTGCTTCTTTATATATAGAAGGGAAGGGGCCAGAACAGAGAGAAAGAGCAAAAACACTAGAAAAATTGAAAATTGAAAATATTCCTAGTATTGGTGGTCGGGAAGGTAGAAGGCAGAGAGGCTGGAGGTAAGGCAGGCCATTGACCCTGGATTCCAGAATAAAAGTTTAACCCTAGCCAGGAAGCTTCGTGAAGTTAGGCAAGTTATTTAACTTTCTTTTTAATTTCAATTTCTGGTAAAATGATAATAATAATGGCATTTATCTTAAATACTTGTGAGGAGGCAGCTTCGTGAGGTTAGGCAAGTTATTTAACTTTCTTTTTAATTTCGATTTCCAGTAAAATGATAATAATAATGGCACTTATCTTAAATACTTGTGAGAAATAAATGAGTAAAGTGTCTAGAACAGTATCTACAATAAATGGTTAATGCTTATAAGTGTTAGTGATGAGGATGGTGATGATCGTAAGGAAGGCTCAGAGACTAGGAATTCTTAACGGAACAGACTACATTAGCATCACTTGGAAAGATAGCCCTTAAAAGGAGACCATATTGAATTGAATTGAGCTGGAAATTCCATTAAAGGTGTTTTCTTACAAAATGAATTAAAACTTATTTTTATTTTTTTTAAATTTCAGAGTTAATGTAAATTCATTGCATGAAGTTTAAACAACACCTTATTACAAAAGTGAATAAAAATCATTTGTAGTCTTAAATTCAATATCTTAGTCAGATACTCTGTGTCCGTTATTTTCTGTCTGAACTTTCTGCGTTAGGCCAGCTAGTTGCTGAATGGCTGAGGAATGATTTTTATCTTTAGCACTTTGCTTTACTATGCAGAGTTTCATGTACTTATTATGCAATGTATATTCTTTCCTAAACTAAGATCATAGACTTCTTGTCATCATCTGGGTATTAAAATCGAAATTTAGAATAGACACTAGAATGTATGTCAGTTGAATCCAGGAAGTACATTATTGTGTCATGCCTATTTCTATAATGATATCACAACAATGTGAACGTGTCTTTTGTGAGGTGAAAGTGTGAGACTTGCTGTTTTATAGAAAGGAATCGGCAAATGTAGCTTTTGTTTTGTTACATAATTTTGAACTTTGGAAGTGGTGTTAAAGGTTTATTTTTGCCAAAAGCCTTTCTATAAAAAATGTACAGAAAAAAACACTTGAAAATAACCTCAGGTCAAAAATTATATATACTTACCAAATAATTAACCATTTTGCTTATCTTTCATTGACTGTACTTACTAAAACTTGACAATCTTTTTTTCCTGAACTACATAATGAACTTAAATAATTTAAAAAATAAAACCTCCCAGCCTGTGAATGTTGTGAGAGCCTCCCCAGGCATCTGCAGCATCTCCCAAGCCATGTGGCCTCATGGAATTGTCAGAACTCAACAGGGCAGTGAGCATGGCTCATCACTCTCCTATTTTCATTTACTCAGCTCTGCTATTTCAGAATGAATGAAGTGAAAACTGTTTATGATTTAAAAAAATACTATTTATAATTGCATCTTCTATTTTTCAGTTTGCAGACTGTAGGTTGCATGCCTCCCCCTGTGTCTTCTGCAGTGATTTTAACCAAGGCAGTTGGTGGAAATGAGGTGAGTCATGGGCTAACTTCATTGAAATAGAAGTGGGTGCTGTGCTTTTCTTTATCTATTCTGTTTTATGACGAAGGGACCATGTCAGAGAAGACACAAAACCTTAGCAGCTCATGACAGAAGTGAGTGTATTTCTATATTAGGATGATGCTAAAATTGATGATGATGAGTAGAATTTGGGATTTCAAAGAGAAGAGCAAGGGAGGTGAGTAAAGAAGGGATGGTGATTTTTCTATCTTAGTGGAAAACTGGGAGACAGGACCAGGAATCCAAGGAGAGGGGCTCCTCCTCAAAGACTCGCAAACTGAGGACACCCACTCCAGCCATTCCTTAGTTCTTAAAAAAAATTGTAACAAATTAAATTCGTGGAAAAAAAGCCAGTATAAGTTTAATGGTTAGTGAAGGTGATATGCAAAGATGAAATAAGGCCAGATTTTTAAGATTAAGTTCAAAGAAATTATCCAGCTGCTAGGGGACTGTGGCGTAAGGAGAGTACTTATATAGTGGGAGAGCAATTGTCCATTTCAGGAGCTACTGACAGGTGCTTCTCCTGGAGAGAAAGGCGTACAGCTTTATACAGAGGGGCTTCGCTTTGTGGGAGCCTCCTCCTTCTCCACATATATTCCATCATTCAGAAAAGGGTACCAGTGAATCAGGGAAGATATCAGCGTTGCCCCTTCAATTCATTCTTAGGATTTTGGTTTCTCAGCATCTTTTTTAAAATTTTCATCCACTTTATTCATTCCCAAAATATTTCTTGATCACCTGCTCCTTTCTTTTTAACAGCAGGTTTATTGAAGTATTATTGACACATAATAGACTGCACACCTTGAAACAGTTTAATGTTTTGACAGATGTACATATCTGTGAGACCAGCACTGTGAGGAACATAGTGACTATGTCTGGCAGCCTCGGAGGTTTCCTTGAACCCCCGGTAATCCCCCCTGCCTGTCCTTAGCACCGCCGTGCTCCCGGCAACCACTGATCTGTTCCATCACCGTAGATCCGTTTGCGCTTTCTAGGCTTTTATGTAGTGAAATCATACAATGTGTACTCTTCTTTTTCTGTCTTTTTACTCAACATACTTATTTCAAGATTCATCTATATCGGGTGTATCAATAATTCATTCCTTTTTATTGCTGAGTTGTATTATTTTGTGTGGATATGCCACAATCTGTTTACCCACTCACTTGTCCATGGACATTTGGGCAGTTTCCACTTTGGGACTATGAACATTTGTTACAGATCTTTAAGTGGACACATACTTTCAACTCCCGTAGGAACACTTGGCAGTGAGATGGCTGGGTCACCTAGTAGGCGTATGTTTTAGCATTTTCAAGCAAGGGAAGAATCACAAACAGTTATAAATCATCTATAAATAGCTTCTGAAGCAAACCATTTCTGTTAGTATACAGACACTTTCCTTGTTACCACAAGGACACGTTAAACATTTTAAGAAATTGCCAAGTATTGTCTGCAGTGGTTGTGCCCTTTTGCCTTTCAAGCAATGGCGTAGCAGAGTTCCAGCGCTCCACGTCTCATCAGCCCTTGCTACTGTCGCTCTTTTTCATTGTAGCCATTCTAATATGAGTGTAGTGGTATCTCGTTATGGCTTTAATTTAATTTGCATGTCCCAGTGACTTGTAATGGTGAGCATTATGGTCCTCCCATGTGCATATTTGCTGTCCATGTCTTTTTTTGATAAAATATCTATTAAATCTTTTGCTTCTTTTTTTTTTTAATAAATTGAGTATTTTGTTTTCCTATTGATGAGATGTGAGCATTTTATATAGTCTAGATATAAGTCCTTTTCATCAGATACATGTTTTCTAAAGTAGTTTCTCCCAGTGTGTGGCTTGTTTTTTCAATTTCTTACCAGTGTCTTTTTGAAGAACAAGATGGTAGTGGAGTCACCGAAATGTGGAAGGATCTCTTGGGATGCTGATGAATTGGATGTGGGGTGCGAGAGAAAGAGAGGCATTAAGAATGACTTCAAGGTTTTTGTCTGAGCAGCTGAAAGGATGTAGTTGCTCCTATGAAGATGAGTACTATGTGAGAGTAGGTTTGGGGGTATCAGTCTGGGTGATAACTAAGAATGCCAAAGTCTCGATGGCTAAAAGTATAAAGTTGATTTCTTGCGCATGGTACATGTCCCATGTGGGTCAGCTGGAAGGTCTTCATTGTCACTAAGGAAGCCTTGTTAACGGAGGCCCCAGGTCTTGAAGGTACACCGATTGGCCGGATCACAGAGCGTGGGCAGTTGCCATAGCAGGAGAGAGATTGGAGACTCACAAGTGGCTTTTCACTGTCCGGGCTGGAAGTGATACCTGGCACTTCTGTTCACATTAAATTGGCCAGAACAAGTCATGTGGCTTTACCATGTGTTGTCGTTGATGTCCTGAAGAAGGGAGTTGGATACTGGGAAGCACTTGTGAAGTCATCCATGTGGGTAAAGATCAAGAGTTTGTGTTTCCATTGTGTGGAGATGCCTGTTTCATGTCCAAATGGATATGTCAGAAAGCAATAGATAGAGCTGAAGTTCAGCTCTCAACTGGAGATATAAATTAGGGAGCCATTGGTGAATAAATGGTATTTCCGGCCAAGACCAGATGAGATCACTGGGGGAGAGAGCATAGATAGAAACTCAAAGAGGTTCAAGGAGAGATCTGGGGCCCTCCATCAATGAAGAGTAACTAGCGAAGGCAAGATAGAAAACAGAATTAGTGAAATAGAAAGACAAACAAGAAAGCATGTTGTCCTGGAAGCCAGGTGGTGAAAGCGTTTGAAGGGTGCCGAGGGATCAGCTATGTCAGACTCTGCTGATGTAAGTTGTGTAAGGTGAGTTCTGAGAATTGAGCCTTGAATTAAGCTGTGTGGAAGTTGCTGGTGCCCTTGGCCAGAGCGGTTCTGGTAGAGCACAGGGGCAAGTGCTTGTCGGGAGTATGGGCAAGGAAAGGCAGGAAGAGGGGAGCTGGAGACAAGAGTAGAGACATCTGTTTTGAGGTCCTTTGTGATGAAAGGGAGTAGAGAAATGGGGCTATATTTAAAGGGGGACGAGGGAGTCAAGATTTTTTTTTTGTTTCTGTTTTTTTAGTTTAGAAATGACCGCATGTTTCTATCATGATGGGGATTGTACAGTAGAGATGAAGCTGCTGGTTTATGAGAGAGAGAGTGCTGGGATAATTTATTTGGGCAAATGGGAGAGATTGGTGTTGGGTTGTATGAGCTTCGGTAGGACTTGGATCGTTTATTCATAATAACAGGAAGGGAGGCAGAGGATGTGCAGACAGATCCACACAGGTTGGTAGAGGGGCGCACTTGGGAGTTCTCTTCTGATAACTTATTTTTTCTCAGCAGCTGAGAGTCATGATACGCCCAGTGCTACGGGTGTTGGAGATGAGAGGACAAATGTGCTGTTGCCATCAGATGAGGGAACGAATGGGCGGGAGAGGACGGTAGCAGTGCCTGGCGGCACTGAGGGCCCAGCGGAGGTTTAGTCTTGCGTTTAAAGCAAAGCAGGGCACCACTGTTGTGGGTTTTTACTTCGCTGCATTTAGCTTCTTGGTGTAGGAATAGAAGCGGCAGATAGTTGGGTTTACATGCTGTTTCATTACGCCAGCTGCTTCTTTTAGTTGTGGCATAGTGAGATAGAGGAGTTACAGGAGGCTTGGACTAGTGCCTGCTAGGCTTTTCTGTTGCCTTGAAAGAATTTGAGGAAAGGGTCTCTTTTGGTATATCTGGGACCATTGTTAATTGGTTTAAAGATGTCATTTATCTCTTTCTTTCTAATGTGATTCCCATCAGAGCTTTAAAGCCAAAAAACCTTTTTGTTCTCAAATGACTTTTGGCAGAAGTTCAAAGTTCACTCATTTTCTTGGCATTAACATATAATATTAAGAAATGTATTTATGTGATCATTCCCCAGCAGATAAATTGTTTACATCATTGTTGTATTTTGATGTTGAGTTTACAGACATCTCCTTTGTTTGTAATATTGGTCTAGTTCTTTAAATGCCTATATGATGTGTCTTCATCACTAGCAAGCGCTGGGGAGTAAGATTCAAATTTTCATATATATTGAAAACAGAGCTTCAGAAATGACGCTTGCAAAGTCCAGTTTGGTTGTATCTTCTGCTGTGAAATGAACAGACTTTTATAATATGTCAGAGTATGGAAGAAAGTTATCTGCAAGTAAAAACATTAGAATTTTCCGTTTTTTTCTAAAGTAATGTTATAAGGTGACTGAATATAAGCTTTTGCTGAAGTGAATTTAAGGGATGATTAGCCTAGTGTACAGACGGAAAGTGAATTTATTGGTGCATGTAAATAAAAAGGTCCAAACGCGCAATCCAGTGTCCGGTGCCACCGGGTGACGGCTGTGAGCCCGGGCCCCTGAGGGTCTCCTTTCCGCCTGGCGTGCAGCCGCCTTGCACCCACGTGGGCATCGACGCAGTAGAAAAATTGCTAGGGTGCATTTCTGTGTCCTTGAAAACTGACTCCTCTTTGCAGTATTTATGACATGTGAGAAACCTTTTTTTCTCTTTGAGACTTGTGGTATTAAACTTGGAAACATTTAATTTATGCTCTCATATTTATATGTACATCTTTAATGTATATACAAGTTAGGATATGCCCTCAGGTGTAAAAGAATATCTGTGACCATGTAACATATTTGTACTTTAGTGATTTGGGGGATGTATGCAGATATAATAGTGTCATTTGAAATGATTCTTTTAGTTTTATTTTGCAAAGTTGTTATGTAACATAGGAAGAAACTTTTTTGTGTTACTTATATGCCTCTCATTGTAAAGGCTTTTTCCATAAAACTGTTGTTACCAAAAGGTTTTGTCATGGGTGAAAGTTATTGTATCCTTTAAACTCTCAGCTTGTACTTTGTTGAGAAATAGACTTACTACCTTTTGTTAAAGTTATAAAACAATTTTCATTTTTATAACCTAGGTATTTTTTGTTCTAGGGAGCCAACTAGAATTTATAGTAATTTTTAGCAGCAGAAGGAACTCAATGTAACTGCATATAAGCTGAAATGCTAGCATATCCTTTAGGTATGAAAGTGAGACTGTTTAGGGTATAGCTGACTGACAGTCTTATTTTGTGGCTTTAAAATTTTAAACGACTTTTATTTAAATATTGGAAACATGGCTGGGCTCATTTTTTGGGATTGTTATTTATTCATTTCATTGTTTCAAATGTAACTTTTCAAAAGTGCTGCTGACAACGTCTAAGGATGGTCATACTGGTAGTGTGTGCACACACGTAGCTTTAGTTCTTTCCTCTAGTAATAAAGGACTGACTTGGTGAGACCTAATTTGATTTCTTTTTTTTCAATTTTTATTTTTTACTATATTTTATTATTTTTTTATTGTTCAAATACATTTGTCCCCATTTTCCCGCCACCACTTCCCCCTGCCTCACCCACCCCCACCTCCCAACCCTCAATCCTTCCCCACTTTGGCTTTGACCTTGGGTCCTTTATACATGTTCCTTGACTTGACCCTTCCCCTTCTTTTCCCCGTTACCCCCCATTTTATTTCTAAATATAATAAAGAAGATAGATTGAAGTGTTTTCTGTTTTATCATAATGTGGGAGATAGAGTATAAACACGTATTCTTTCTTTAAAACTATGCATTTGTTAGGTTTAAGCTTCTCTTCCAAATGTAAAGTTCAGTGGTAAAAAAAGTACGATTATTTTCCAAAAGGCTTACAGAAGTTTTAACCCTCATGGGTCTTGCTAAAGAAATCATTGTATTAAAATTCAAGTAACTTCTGCCTTACAGTAACTACCTCAAGAATTTCTTTTATAAAAGAAGGTCCTTTTTTAAACTGAAATCATTTTCCTAAGTTTTCATGTTCCTAATTCTCCGGTAAAGTTGCAAACCTGTATAACTTGTAAAATTTTGTGGGTCTGGGCATGAAACTAAGTACAATTAATGATATCTGCCTTCAACTATCTGAAGGAAAAAAAGAAAAAAAAAACATTTAGAATCATAATAGAGATAAATCAGGGAAAGCTGGAAAGACACGTCCAGACCTGTGAGAGTAATAGTTTATGCCAAGCTCTCTGTTATCTGTGTTTGAGGCCAAGTCTGGTAATTTGGACGATGAAAATAGGCACGTTCACCACTAATAGTAGTGTACTGGTTATAGGCATGTTATTATATATGTGTGTTTGGTTTTTTGTTTGTTTCTCAAAGTGGATTCTGTAGACCACCTACACTGGCATTACCAGGGGTGATCAGGAAAACACATTCTTATGTGTGCCTTAGACCTATTGAACTAGACTGTATGATGGATGGGTCTCAGGATTCTGCTTCTTTTTAAAATTATGAAAAAGCAGATCTCCAAAAGGTGCGTAGAACACATTTATACAGTATAAAGCATAATAATAAAGGCCTCTATGCCCACCGTGCAGCTTTAGAAATGGAACGTGATACGCACCCAGTAGTTAAGCCACACTTCACGTGGACCCTGTTTTCTCCCAGGGAGAATAAGTAGGAGGTAAGGCCTGGGGCCTGCCCTCCAGAAGCCTGCACTTCGTGGGACACTGTACTATTCAAAAACCTCCATTTCACATTATAAACCTCATACAAATATGCAAAGCAGAGTGGAATGGCTTTCTGTTGGCGCATATTGTCAAATTAGTGTTTTCCTTTAGTGTATGTAGAAAAATCCAAGATGTGTCCCGAGTGAGTTCAGCCCCACCTGGCAGTGTGGGACAGACAGAGCTTCAGCTCGGGGTTCCCGGTCGGGCTTGCTTCTTGCAGTCCCTGGCTGTCCTCTTCCCTGGTCCTGGGTTAGGACCCTGTGCTTCTTTCAATTGTGATTAGATTTTACTTAACAGGTTGAAAGATTTTAGAACCCTTTGACAGTCGTATAGAATTCCAAATGCCTTTTAGGGAAAGGTTTGATTTCAGGTTTAGTAGAAAGGTAACAAGTTAAAATTGTATGGGGGGGTGTGTGTGTGTTAATTTCATCAATGGGGTTAGAGCCCAAATCTCTTCAGAGACAAATTAAGAATGCCTCCTGAGCAAAGAAAATTATTGCATGTGGTGAACTCTTTAAGTCATAGATGGAGGTCATGGAGATGTGAGTGTATTTAAAAAAGGCTTCCTATCTGCTCGGAAAGCAAATGAGGCACTCATTACTAACTTTAAAGTTACAGCCAGGAGAGGATTTTTGCTAGAGGTGAAAGATCAAGATCATCACGGCCCAAACGGAGGCAAAAAGTTCCACTCCTGGCTTATCAGGGAGGCCTGAAACATTTCAGGGTTATTTTGCATTATCAGTGGGGAGTTGATCTTGCTAATCCATGCATGAAGATAAGAGTCATTGAAACATTTATAAAGGCATTTAGAGGAGATCTGATCGACAGAGAGAGGACTGGAAGTGAGATGGAAATCGGATCTGTCAGTCCCTCATCTCAGCCTCAGCAGTCTCTTGGCCTTTCTGGGCCTTGCCTTTCTCTTCTGTGAAATGGGGCCGCTGCTTTTGCTTGCAGCGGACGTTGAACGGCGTCTTGGAGGACTCTCATGTTCAACAAAAGCTGGCCGTGTTGATCCCGCTTGCAAGCTGGCTGGCAGATGTGTACTTTTTACCCCCTAGGCTCCTGTGCGGTCTGGGAAGTGGCAGCGGTTTTTTCCTCTTTGGCAAGTGAAGCAACAGAAGTGACAGTAGCAGCAGCAAAGGCACTTCCTGTCCCTTCTCTTCTGTGTCTTGCTTTTAACTTCAGTTTCATCCTCCTCACTGGGCATTCTTAGGATTACTAGAAACAGCTGAGGGTGCTTGTTTCAAGCTGCTCTAAAACCTGTGTGAAACATGCCTAGATTTCCCAAGACTTCTGTGTGTTGGTTTAGAAGTCTTTCATTTAATCCCTTCATGCCTCTCGCTTCATCTTCCATTTCTACCACTCTAAGCAAGAGGGTCTTCTTGCTCTGCAGTGATTTGTGTTCACTGAATCCAGTGGCCAGTTCTCAGGTCTCATCCCCCCGGACCTAACTGTGGCCTTGCGTTGTTGTGTAACCTTCGCCGCCGTCCATCTCCAGAGCTCTAGCTCCCCTGAGTAAAACTCCCTGCCCGTTACGTAATAACTCTGCATTCTTCCCTCCCCCCAGCCCTTAGCAACCAACTTTCTTATTTTCTGTGTCTACAGATTTCACTACTCAACGAACCTCATATAAGTGATAGCATACACTATTTGTCTTTTTGTGACTGGCTTACTTCTGTAACAATTCTTTTGTTGGGAAATTCTTTCCTTGGGAAATTATATAATCATAAATGAATTATTATTGCCTAAGATGGCCTTTCTTACATTCTGACAATTTTTATCTTCAGTGGAAGTTATAATGGATGTTAACAGTATGCGGTGTTTTGATAAAATAGTGTTGGAATTGCTAACTTCTGAAATGAAGTACAAGGTAAAAGGTCCTCTATAGTTGTGTATTTTTAATATTGTGAAGACAACTGAAACATAACACAAGGCCTTCCTTTTGACAGGTGTGAGGTGAGTGCATTAGGTATTTTAGCAATCTGGTGAATTTTCTATCCTATATAAGAATATAAATATTGTACTGTTAACATTTGATTTACTATATTTTCTGAATATATTAGAAATAGACAAAATGTGATTTTAGGATAAAATATTAAAGTTCACAGTTGAAGCATTTTTCATACTTGGCTTATATTCTATTTGTGTAATGAAAGGTAAGTTATTTTTTTCTTAGAATGCATAGATTTGGGGGATTGCACAATAGCCCCTAAAAAGGTATTATGATGTTGATGTATTTGTTGCCCTGGGAAGTATATTTATGATTTTTGTCTCTTCAAAACTAATATTTTGTCCTGACTGTAACCTGTGTTTTAAAGCTTATGTTACTTCTTCTTAATCCTGCTTGGTTTCCGCAGAGGCACTTCGCAGAGGCACCCTTTAATAAAAGCTTTCTGGTAAATTGGTAGCTAAGATTCTTTAAAAAAAAAAAAAAATCCCAGTCAAAAGACGCAGCAGCATAGGGGGCTGGCATAATGGGAGGCATGCAACCGGATTTGCAAATCTTCGACCTTATCCCACAATTTTGGTGTAACCCTTCAGCTAACAATTAAAATCTTTGTTTTATCAGCCATCACCCAGCCCTAACAGATGGGTGAAGCATTAATCTGATTTGTATTTTTCCCCGCAACTTTCTCCTACACATTGTAATATTCTCTGATTAACATTCAGTGAATTTTTAAAGATGATTGATGAGCCTTAAAGATACAATATCCACATTCCATTTAAATTAATGCTGGAGTAAAACCATGGAACAGAAGAGCTCCTAAGAGCCCTATAGAAATTCGAAGACAATTTTGATAGTCTCGTCCACTGGAAAAGAAATCTGCTAATACCGTAATGTTTTTTCCCTTGCCAGGACCCTCCTTGCCTGGTGTCATTTCTTGAGCTCTCCTGGGAGGAGATTAGTCTAAAACAACAAAGTAGCCAGATGTCTGGCTCTGAGAGAGTCCCAGAGGCCAGGCTATGGGAGGCAACAGAAGCCGCGTGGGGCTGGAGATCAAAGATACCTGAGAATTACTTATGGGCGCATAGTATGTGTCGTTCCCATTATTAACAGTCTGAGAAAATTTGTTTCTCCAATTAACCCTTTTGTTGGAGTAACCTTAAATTTTAGTGAGTGTATTTCTTTTTTGATATGTTTTTGTGTGGTTTTGAGAAGTGCACATACCAAAAAAGAAATATGAACAGGAACTCACGTGCATGACTGTAATCTCTACACTGTTATTCGTATCCAAAATAGATATGCTATCCAGTGTGTAATCAGTTTTCATGAAATAAGTGGGCATTACGGTTCTAAGTTAAAATTACAAATCAATGCGTGGATGGTGTATGTGTACAAAGAACTGTTCTTAAAGCTCCAATCCTTACTTTTCAAGTAGTAGTATTTCAACTTGTAACTGTTTTAGAGTAGAGATTTTTAGATTACATGTCCCCTTAAAATGAATTCAGAATAAATCCCAGTGGTGGGAAATCCGTACCTTATTAATACTTGACTTCTTTCTTTTCACACTGGCAGTATAATGAAATGCTAATTAAAAATTCTTGCTATCCTTTACCTGTTTGCTTTATAGGTCCAATTCTACATTGTTCATGCACATAAAAATTTGGAAAACATGAATGTGTTTGCTAATTTTGAGTTAGCCTTCATCCTAAAATCTCTAAGAGCTTTTAGCTGAATGTATTCCAAAGGATGTGTAAAAAAATCTGATTATAACTCTTGATGGCTTAGCCTCTGAAAGAGAGAACAAAAGATTTTGGTTGGCTTTGCCACTTGTTTTTGTTTCCATTCAACATCATCACGTAACAACAAAATTGTGTACAAGCCTTATTCCTGCTTTCCTTGAGATATAATCATAAACCATTGTTATCAAGAGCACGATTAGCCAGCTTTAGTGCTAAGTGCTAGCACACATTCTTTAACATCTAGTAATATAAACTTGGCATAAAAGCTGTAAAAATGTCTTTACGCCTAATTGGAGATATGTGTTAGCAATAGAGCACAGAGATTTCATATTCTTTGTGTAGTGGTCAAGGCTTCCTTTAACTCCTTGAGGAAAATGAAGCTCCTAGCAGCCGTTTATAAGGATTAATTGACTTACTGCTTTGTTTCTAGATTCAGTATTGAAGCAAGAATAAAACAGGCTTCCTGCACAAAGAACTGGAAAAGCAACTAATTTTGTTATTTTAAATCAGAGCAGAATTTGTTGTCACTTCAGTGACAAAGGGTGATCTGTGTCCCTGTTGCTGGCTACCCCATGTGAACAATACCATTTGCTGTCAGGTCGTCTTGTCTCCTACGCTGAGTGCAAGCTGAGTCAGTTATGACCACTGTGCCGCACATATTTCTAAGCCCCAGCTAATGGCTGACTCTAAGCAAGTTGTATTGAGAGTAACAGAATGCCTCCCAGCACCGCAGTGTTATTAGCAGTTGCGGATCCGAGGGAATGAGAGCCCGAGTGCCTGGACTAAGGCCGGTGGCACAAGCAGCATTCCACTGGGTAGTGGTTCAGGCAGTTGTTCATGTTCCCCTTTTACGGGACTCCCCACGTGCCCCCCTTTCTCCCTCACTCCCAAGACACACACCTCATGTACACACACGCACACACACACGATTAAAAGAGGGATTTGCTAAGGAGAAGACCAAATGGTAACTCCTCTGTGCGCCCTTCTGAAGCTGTCTTTGCTGCTGGGCACTAAGCTGTGCCTGCGCCGTCGTGGGTTGCTTCGTTGGCTGTTGGCACTCTCTGCCCTGCCCTTCCCCTTTCCACCCTCCCTTCTCCCCACCTCCTGTTTACCTTCTGACCATCACTGTGTCTGTCATCTCTTTGTCAGGCATCTCTCCCACAACACTATGTACAGGGAAGTGTTTAATTGCATTTTTTTAAAAAATAGATACTATCAAATTTGAGGAGGTGAGCGTTAGTTCTCTGCTTCCTGCCTTCTGTTTATTCTCTCTATCTTCCTTACTCATAGATTTCTTTGTACATCATCTTCTCCCTCTATCCTGTCATATTTTGTTTCTCTTTTTCATCTTTTAGTTCTTAATTCTGTTTTAGCATTCTGTCAATAGCTTTCCAGGATGGGTTCTGATTTGAAATAAGAGCTAAGTGTAACAGGCAATTAAAGTCTCTTTGTAATAACTTAACGTGTAATGATTTAGTACTTGAGTGGGTACTGAGGTCATAATCTATAAACTTTTTTGTGATAGAATTATGAACTAAACAAAAATGCTTGCAAGATAGATCAGGTTGGCTTTGTTAGAATGTGACAATTCAATATGCATTTTAATTTCTCTTAATTTTAAAAGCTTTGAGGTTAAGTACATAATCTTAAACTTAAAAAAATCTATGGTGGTCTGAAAGACCTTAGGAGCTACTTATTTACTTACCTTTTTACTGGTTTGATAAATTTCTTCAGTGTTAATTTAAATTCATATTTCTTTTCACCTGAGGTTTGGAGTGGTAGCCTAGACACATCTATTCGTGTTTAGAATGGTGGCCTCGGACTCTAAATTTCCTGGGAGTCCGAGGTTGCAAAGGAATGGGCTTAGATCTTGGAAGATGGGAGGGCTTTCCCCCAGGGACAATGTGGGGTAGCATGCTGGTCCAGAAGGCAGTCCTGGAGGGAAAGTTATGTTTTGAGTATAAAAAGGATAAGTTCTTTTTTTAAAAAAAGATTTTATTTATTTAGTTTTAGAGGGAAGGACAAGGAAGAAGAAAGAGAGAGAAACATCAATGTGTGGTTGCCTCTCAGATGCCCCCTACTGGGGACCCGGCTGTCGCCTACAGGGCAACCCAGGCCTGTGCCCTGACTGGGAATCCACCCAGGGACCCTTTGGTTTGCAGGCTGGCACTCAATCCAATGAGCCACACCAGCCAGGGCAGAATCAGTTTTTGAATCCTTGTGAGTTCTAACTGTATGGCTTAAACAATGAGCAACATTTTAAAAAGAAGTACTAGAAAATTAATTATTGTCATTGACTGCATCCCATCTGAGCAATTGACAGATAAGTGTAGGATTTATCCTTTTTCAAGTAAGATTTACATGATTAAATATGAAATGAAACTACAGCCGATAGATAATCAGATACCTCAGGATGATGTTTGGGAAGCTGGGTTTCCTGAAGATATGAGGCTTAGTTATTTTAGCCTGGGGATTTTGCCTGGGGAAAAATGTATGTGCCTCAAGAGCTGAAGGGCTATTCAGGAAGAAACAAAGTAAAATGGCATCTATTTTAACGTGTAATTTCGATATTTCATACTTAATCTCATCCTTGGCAGAAATGTCAAAATATACTCGCTGCAAACCATCTCTGAAGCCATATCTACACTCTCAAATTGAACTGGGTACATAATGCCCTTCAGAATCAAATTGTTTTCATGGGGAGAAGAGGGTCTTTTCTCGACAATTCTCTGAAAGGAAGGGGATGCTCCAGTAGAATCAAAATGAAGATGGGGTGTATTTCAAGTACAGGAAAATACTACCTGAAGAAACTGCTGCAGGAGCTGGGGGGCAGGTTTTAAAAATCGGTGTATCGTCCTTAAACATCAGTACGGTTTCTTTCACATCATTTCCTATTTCTACTTACTGCCGTTTAAATTTGAAGTAACACGTCCCTTCATTGATGTTTAGTTTTTGTTTTATTTTAACCTCATCCAAAATTCAGTAGCTCATGCTAGAAATGATAGTACAGTTCTGTTCCTTACTTCCTTCTCTACCATCCTTTACAGATCAGATTATTCTAGCTGCATCAGTTATTATTTAATTAGAAATCCAGCTCTTGTTAATGGAATAGCTGTGTTTCTGTCTTCTATAAATGCCTCTCTTTTTTTTGTCGGCCTTAGAGGGGAAGTGCACCCTGGGAGGGACTAATATGGTAAAGTCTACCGTTTGTTCTGTCACCGCAAAGCTGTTTTTGTTGTTTAATCAAAAACCAAGTTTCTGTATTTAATGACTTGGAAGATGCATTACCTTTTGTCAAAATCTAAGAATTTATGAAGAATAAAGAGACTTTGGAGTCTCCAAAAGGATCAAGAATGGGATATGTATAATTTTGCTGTTTAATACATATATAGACATTAATATTTATTATTGAGTTTAATATTTTGTATTTATACTTCCATCAACATATACTATGTTATAGTGTGCAGTTTAGAGATCATTTAGTAGCTCAGGATTTACTCATAGAACAAGAAAAAAAAAATTTTAGTATGTTTTTTTCTCTTTCATTTGCATTATCTCCAGGTTTTTTTTGGTAAAGAGCAAGCAAGTTTGTTCATAATGAGGACACTTACCATATATAAAAACCTGTCCAGTATGTATAGAGGTAATCCACAGAGCTGACAAAATGCTGAATGGTTGCCATCATCTGTTAATGAATGAACAAACTATTAATGCCAAAGTAACAGAGGTAACCTTGACAGTGAAGATCAGCACCATGTGCAGATAGGGCCTTTGATACTTAATTTTTACTTAATGATTAGAGTGCACAGAAAGTGTACTGGGTTGGTCGGCTAAAATAATAGTATTAGCTCCCTAACATTTCAGATTCATAGAAATGTTAGATAAATGCACTTTGGACTAGAAGTTTCATTTTTTATTAAAATAACCATTAAAAAATAACATTTCTAGAAACTTTTTGTTTTTTTTTAGAAATACTTGATCAGTTGAAAATATTTCCCTAGCTACATTGGTCACCTTATGCTCTTTTAAATAACATTATTTGGAATACTTCTAAAAGTATTTTTCCCCCAAATATCAAATTATGTATCTTCTTTGCCACCCTTATAATGGGAAATTTTATCATGGAATGAGACTATTGTGTTTAATTCACTAAAAGGAATTATAATTTCAAGCATCTATTTATAATATTTCAAAGACGATCTTGTGTAACATATAAGCAGTATCTTTTTAGTGGAACACAGTCCCTAGCTTTTCCTTATTTGATAGGTATTGTGGCTTGCAAAGATAATTGCACGACTGAGCAGCGTTAAAATAAAACATGCATTTCATACATCCAAATAGTAAAAAATACAATGGGCCAGCTTTTTAAAAAAAGTCTTCAATAATAATTTGAGATTAAAAAAATAATTTTGTCATATCTTTTGTGATTCTCTCCTTCTTCAGCCAATTGCAGCGATCCAGTACTTTCTATAGGAGGGGATCAGCGTATACAAAATTATCCTTTGTGGGAACCTCAGAATATGCTCGGATTAGAATTGTCAAAACTACATTTCAAGAAGACATTGGTGTAGGATTTCCCCCGACCTTTGTCCCCTTGAGGAAATAGTGCTGGTTGCCATTCAAGCCTTCCCCACACCTCTAGTCCTCTGGAGGGGTGATAAATCTTCAGACAACTGATGACCAAGCAGTTAGCTTTATTAACCTGGGCTTTTGTATTTGAAATTTGGTTTTCAGTCTCATTCCCGCCTACTGCAGCAATGGGACTTTTAGACAACAAGACTTTAAGAAGTTAAAAGACGATAAGTCGGTCCCCTGGAAACAATGCAGAAACCTAGATTCAAATTGTAAATACGAAAATGCATTGAGTACATGAAACAGACGTAGAAAAATGAATTTCTGTCTTTTGTAGTAAGGTAATTGGGCACCACTGCTTGGCAGGAGCTGGTGCTATTGCGCCGGCTGTGGCTGCCACAGGTTGATAGGCAGGTGATCAGGCAGCCTCCACCGAGGGCTGCACAGGAGGCCTACCTAATATGCTGTCTGCCCTAAGGGCCTATGGGAACACAGTTGGATTATTATGTTAATGCATGAGCCTGCTGCCCTCTTCCTATCCCAGCTGGGTTCCCTGTTGTTAGGAACTGCTTTGCACTGACAGTGGAGTAATATGCTTCATGATTGAAAGGGCAAAGGGGCTTGGAAGAAGAAGAAAAAAAAAAGAATAGGCCTGCACAGATATGTAAATGAGGGTAGGAAATCTGTAGGAAAATTTTGCTCTAAGTAAAAAGAGAAAGTTTATTAAGAAGTTCTTTTTCTCATAGCATTCTGTAAGTCCGCTAATTTCTTAATTACTTTCTGGACACACTTTTCTTCCTAACACTGGTGTAGAGTACATGGCAGTGGTTTCGAGAACAGGCACTTAGGTTGATTTTTTCTTAGCTAAGATGCTCTAACACATTGCTGCCCAGGAGGCGTGCTGAGCGGAGGGCCGTTTTTGTGCAGCACCTTCATGACTCCTTAATACTCATCCCTCGGTTATCCCACTGTATTTTATTATTAAAAAGTTACTTTTGTAGATGCTGAAAGATTTGTACTTTATGTTGACATCACTTCTGTTGCTCTTTATTTTTGATGCAGCTTAAACCACATAAACCTGTCTTTTGGGAGTGGGTGCGGGGTGGAGGTGAGGAAATGGTCAGACGCAGTGGAAGGGTATTTGGGGGGTGGTTCTGAGTCTGTTATGAATGGTGGTTCAGATCTCAGTAGGGTTTTGATTTCATTTGAGGTTTTTAATGTTGACACTATAGCATAGTGAAAAGAGTATGGGATTTTTTCTTAAACAAATCCTGGTTCTACTAATTACTAGCTGTCTAATTTTAGATAAATTACTTTTCTGCTTATCCACCTCACCTGTAAAATGGGTGTATTATTAGTTTTAAGTGAGAGGATAATGAATATAAATCACTTAGCCTGATAGAGTAAGTACTCATAAATGCTTGCCATAATAATGATACTTGATTGCCTTAATAAATTAAGTTATAATTTTTAGTTATTAGATCATTATTTTAATATGTATGACTATAAACATTAGTGATGGATTTCAGTAGAAATCTATTAAAGACTTCCTAGATTCAAAGATTTTTATCTTTTTCCCTAGAATATCTATCCAGCTTTTATCTCATCCAGACTCTCCAAATGGCAGTGGTTTGACCTTCAGTCAGAATTTGAGACAAAAATAGTCAGTTAGACATGGTTTAACTTAAAGTGTTAATGCTAGGAGATATTCTTTAAAAATAAGCCATACTTCAAATGGTAAAAGAAAATTGAATAGAGAAGAAAATCTAATTGGGTCAATGTTCTAGATAGCTTCTGGAGATACTTTTAGTATATATGCCTAAATTTGGGAAGTTTCTAAATATTCCTATATGTGTAACTGTTTCTAATATATTTGTTTATTTAAGCTAACTTAAAATGGTACTATGTGATTGGGGACTATTTTAAATAGATCCCTGTGTTTATTACTTAGTCAGCACTGCACCTATTTGCCCAAGATGATGTGCGTGAAGGTCAATGTGTGCACAGTGTCTGCCTGGTGCACATTGAGGGACTGGGAAATGGTGGTCATTGCTATGTGTCCATGCATGTCCCATATGAACAGACAAGCCTGCATGAGTAATACCTTGCAGGTTTAAAAGAAGGAACTTCAGGGAGCAAATACTTAAAGCCTGAGTCTAGTATAGACTCCGTAAGCTAGTAGGGTGGTTACCATATGTCTGGTAAAAAAGAATCCACGTGATTCTTTATAATTCTGTCTAATCATTTTAATACTCCAGCACAATCTTTGTAAAGTGTAGGGTACATACCTGTTACATTAAAAGAGATACTTCTTTCTGAAAAAGTTATTATGAATTTGACTTTATACATATAGAATAAAGGGATAAGGAACCATCTCTGTCTAAGCAATCCCTTTTTATGGTTATAGCAAAATTCTTCTTTATATCTTTGTATTGCCCATGTAGTTAGTTGTGTGTGTGTGTAGATTATATATATATATTCACATGTATATGAATATTCATGTGGGTACTGAAAATACATAAGTATATATGTCTATAGGCTATATATAATGTGTGTGTCTACATCTCAAAATCTGATGTATATCTAGGGGTATTTCAAGAGGAGCTCTAGTCAAACATATACCTTAAGATTTTACTTGTATGTGGAATCTAATGAACAAACTGAACTAACAAGCAAAACAGAGAACCAACTCATGGATAGAGAGCAGGATGATAGCTCTTGGGGGAATTAGGGGGTGAAAGGATTGAGCAAAAAGGAAAAAGGACTCATGGACATGGACAACAGTGTGGTGATTGCAGGGGGGAAGAGTTATAAGGCGGTTAAATGGCAATGGAAAAATACAGTAAAAAAATTTTTAAATGGTGTTTTAAAGAATGCATAAAATTTGAACAATGGTTGTTAAATTGTTAGGACTTTGAAGAAAATACTTTGGAGAAGACAAAAGACCATGAGATAGATAGAGAAATAGTCAAAGGATTGATTATACCTTTTTTGACATCCTTGTTCTCCCACCAATAAGAGTATAGACTGTATACATTACCTGTTGTCAGAACATTCCTATACATCTGCCACATACATAGCCATTGTACATAGAAAGAAGCCTATTACAGAGTAAAAAGTAAACTCTGTTTTAAAGGAAGTCTACTTTGCATAGAAACTATGAAAAAGGACATCAAGAATACACTGGAAGTAATAAAAATTAGGTTGGATGAAGCAGATGATTGAATCAAAGATTTGGAAGACAAGGTAGAAGAAAACACACAAAGAAGCAAAAACAAAAACAAAAGAATAATTAAAAATATTGAGGATAGTTTAAGGGTCCTCTGGGACACATGAAGTATAACAATATCTGCATCATAAGAGTACCAGAAGAAGAAGAGAGAGATTGAGAGACTGAGAACCCATTTGAAGAAATTATGACCGAAAACTTTCCTAACTTGGTGAAGGAAAAAGAAACATAAGTCCAAGAAGTGCAGAGTCTGAAACAAGATGAACTCAAGGAGACCCACATGATGACACATCATAATTAAAATGCCAAAGCTTGAAGACAAAGAGAGAATCTTAAAAGCAAGAGAAAAGCAGTTAATCACGTATGAGGAAGCTCCCATAAGACTGTCAGCCAATTTCTCAACAGAAACATTTCAGGCCAGAAGGAATTAGCATGAAATATTCAAAGTGATGAAAATCCAAGACCTACAGCCAAGACTACCTTACCCAGCAAGGCTATCATTTAAAGGAAACCTACTTTGAAGAAAATCTATGTAGTCTATTTGCTTTAAATAAACATTTGTCCATTGCTTGGTTTCCTTTTTTTGTCTTTTTTTTCTTTACTTTTTTTGCTTGGTTTTCTTTAAAGTAGCTTTGAATTTGTCTCATTTAATTCTTACAACTACATACTAACATTACACCCAGTTTTTATATGAGGAAACAGAAGCTTGAACTGGGTTAAATTAAAGTTGGAGGTCCTTTGGCTATGGAGCTGGATTCAGATCTAGGTAAGCTAAGTCTAGGGCCCTCTACAGCATGGCTGCTTGTGGCTATTTTATGAGGAAAATTACATACTGAAACAAAGCCCCCTTCTCCCACAGTCTCCCGCCAATCTTCGGGTTGAGTCCATATCATTTTTTGCGCAGGAGGTTGTATCGCATTAGGCATAATTCTATCACATAGAGCTACGAGAATGGATTGTAGATAGATGAGGGAAAAAACACGCTAACAAGGTGGTGTTTTTTTTTGTTTTTGTTTTTTCGTTTTTCCCAAACACTGCCTTTTAAGGGTGACTGGCTAGATAGCTTAGCAACTTGGTATTATCTCATATTGATGATCTTTAAGAACTGGTCTAACTACTAGTAAAACTTAGCTGCAAAAGTTATGTGAATAGTGACTAGTTAACAGGAAGCTGACAGTTCAAGGGAATAGAGGGCAGAACTTGAATTTGCACTAGTCTCCTTAAAGAGAAACCCAGCCTTGGAGCTAACAACCTGCTAAGTACACAGAAAGACCCTGAAGATAAAAGAGAAAAGTTACCTAAAGGAATTGGGCATACATTAATAAATCAGGTTTTTACTTCATGATAAAGTCTGTCTTAACTGCTGGGCACTGATGGAAACATGGGGAAGTAAGCCTAGCTTTCAGCAGCTCTTGGATTTTGTGGAAAGAGGCCTGAGAGCCCCAGGAATGAAATTTCTTGTGGCATTCTGTGCTAGCAGACCACCAGAGATGAAGGTGTCTTCTGGCACCCGGGAAATCCCAGCAGCCTGTTTGAGAAGATTATAGTGAGAATGAACAGTTGAAAACAGGCACTCTGCCCTAGACTACCCTCCTACAGGCTCACATTTATGACATTTCCTTTTATAAGAAGAGGCTGGGGCTTAGAGTCCCAATTTCACCAATGATTCATTTCACTTATTTCTCTCAAGCACTGAACTTCTCTGGCCTTATTTTTCACATCTATAAAATAGAATAACTCATACCTCATAGGGTAATTTTGAGAATTAAGTGAAATAACACTTATTGTTTGGCATACATAAGATGCTTAATGTCAGCTTTTTATTTCTACTTATGAAATGCAATTCTATAGGAAAAATAAAGAAGTTAAATCATTTCATTATAAATTCCTAGGTCAGAAAAACGCTCTTGGAGAATTTTATGCATATCTCTCATGTAAGACACTGTGAGCCTCTGATGCAGGGGAAAAAATGAAATTCAGTTTAATTAATGAAAAGTCCTGGAAGGCAGTTTTTAAACAGTGTAGAAGCTAGGTTAAATGGAAGCCAAGTGGGGCCATTTCTGGGGGTTTTGGAGGTGAAACAATTTGTTTTTGTACTTGTATCAGTGTTTTTACTCCTTTTAATCTCATTTCTAGTCCCTCAGGTTCCGTAATAAAGTCTTCAGTACTATACATTTTTATCAAACATCTTTTTTGGACTCTAATTTGCATTTCAGATAATATAACAAAATGTATGTGTTTTAAATATTCACTGCATAACTGTGATTAGAACATGTAATCCCTTAAAAGATGTTAATTATAATTTAAATTCACCCTGAATTTAATTAAGTGAGCTGGGGATTAGAAAGTAGATGTAAGGAGCAGTTAGGGGAATACATTTTTGAAAAGCAACCGTATTTTTTCTAAAAAAAAAAAAAAGTAAACTTTTTTTTAACTTTAAGATGAGAAAGATAAGGGAAATGCCAAAGATGAGGGAAAGAAGCAGGTTAAAGGACATGTTGGAGAAATCTTAAAACTATGTTCACAGTTTGGATCTTGAACATAAGCTAATTGTGCTTTAAAAGAGGGCTGGTTGGAGTAACTTTCTCATTTATATTCTTAAAGAGTTTTTCAGTACATGTTAGCTCACTTGGTGTCTAATAAAGACCTCAGTTCAGCTGAGATCTTTAAGAACTGCAGAGAATGATTGCAAAGTGGCAACAGAGGTCTTTCAATCCAGCTGTTACCTGATGCTTCAATCTTCCTTACAACATCCTGGCCAAGGTGGTGTTTCCTGAATAATTAGATGTTATGAGCACTTTGTGTATAGACAATTCACACTTAAGCAGTGTTTTTCTATGGTAATGTTTTATTGTTAAATCTTCCTAAGAACATGTTTTAAATCAATTCATTCTAAGATGATCTAAACACAGTTTTAAATGCAAAGGTATTATTTTCATTTTATGTGATCTCTTTATTTTCAAATGTGCCTAGAAGAAGAAAATATTTATTTCATAAGCCTATTTTGAATGAGTCATACCATAAATGTGATGCACAAACCACTTTAGATTGTGTGCATGCATGCATGTGTGTGTGTGTGTTGTTAGTTGTGAACATTGGCTACCTATTTAATTGGACTCCATAAACAGATAACTTTTTTAAAAAAAGAAGTTTCAAAGTCCTTTCAAATGTTCTCTTAACAGAAATATTTCATGTAAAAATTCAGGTGGGAAACTCTGTCTTTGCTCCGTAAGAATTGAGTTTCCTTTAAAAAAGAACCATGAATCAATCTGACTTTACCTGTGAAATAGATCCTTCAACTTTATCTGTACTATTGTAAGTAGTAGTGAAGGGTAAATAATAAACTCTGTTTTAAAGGAAATAAAAACTCTGTTTTGACCTAAGATATTCCCTGTGGCTCTAAGTATTTTAAATCCTCTTTCATTTTGCCTGCAACGTAAAATCATTTCACATTAATTGTCTTTATTTTTAATTTAATTTCTCCAAAATGACTACTTTGATAATGACTGTCTTGGTTTCTTTTTCTAATAACACAAAATTGTCATTCTTAATGAAATGACTTTTTTTGTGGGGAGGGTATGGTTTAGGTTCACACCATCACATAAACATAATTTTTGGCTAATGCCATATCAAGAGAAGGGCTTACTCTTCATTCACAGTCTGTCTCTTAGTCACAGGCCATATTCCAGAATGACTACATATAATTTTATGTTCTTGTACTGTTGAGAATCTTTTTTAATACCTTAGGTTTCTTATTGCAAAAGCTACATGTGTTTTTTAGTGAATAATCTAGAAAATACAAAAACAAAGAAACAAAGCAAAAGACATGAAACAAAGGAAATGCCATAATCCCACCGGAAAGGCTAGAGTTGGAGAAATGGTGACTGACTGGGTTGAGAGACACGTGAGATATTTTAAATGGATCTTTGAGACCTTCTTATCTAACCAGACATTTAATAAGATGAGATCATATATTCCATACTCTTTTGTGTTCCTTTTTGCCCAGTTAATAATATATCACGAACATGTCTCTGTAGTGTTGTACAACATTCTTTTCAAATGCTTACTATTCTTATGTATGGATGTGCAATGATTTCTTTCAGCCCTGGATAAGTTTGCCGATAAAAAATAATGCTATGATGAAAATCCTTTTCGCTAAATCTTCTTGGGTCTGTATTATTTTCCTAAATAGATTTTTAAAAGTGGAATTGGTGGGCCAGGGGATATATATAGGGACGTTTTTAAGGTTTTGCTGCTTACTGCAACACTTCCAGCAAGGTATAAAGGGTGTGCGAGGACCTTCTTGGAGAACTCTCATCAATCATAGGCATTATTACTCTTTAAAAAAATTTTTGCTCGTGTGACTGTTTCCTCCCCGCACTACTTTTGTATTCTCAGTTCAGGTTGGTCCCTGTTGTAAAGATGAGGAATTCACATAATATTTTATCAAAATATGTACTTAATAAACATTTTTATTTCATGTCCCACCCCCAATTCCTGTTGCTTGTATTGAGAATAAAACCTAGAGGGAAACATTTAAAAAGTTGCTCTATTTCTTTATTTTACTTCAACCCAAAGAACGATACACTGCAGTTACTGAATTTGTTGTTTAACTAGATCTCTAAGCATGTTATTAATGGTGCCTGTAGAAGGATCTGGGGACAAGACTTTTAAGGTTGTTTTTTTTTTTTTTAATCACATCTTAAGATCTTTCAGAATCTGAACTTATATAAGAGTGTTTGGGCTAGTGTTATTACAGTGAAACCTTCTGAGAGTATCTTCAGGTAATTTTTTTTTTTTAGAGAAAGTCACTTACAGATATAAAACGTTTGACCAGAAGAAAGCCTCAGGTTGTCAGAGTTAGTTATACACCGTGGTCGTCTGGGCCTCTTTATTAAATCATCTCTTGGCAGTCCATTAGTTGTGGTGGTACAGCTATCGCATAGACCTCTAAGCTAATATACCTTCAATCACTAGCAGAAGGATAACCTTAATAAAAATTTGAAGTCGATTTAGCGCTTCACTGCTCGCTGACTAGTGTTCTGTGTTTTAGTGTGTCTACACAATTTCCATTCTGTGTATTTTTGATATCCATGTGTATCTTATTTACATAGTATATTAGAGTCCAGTAAAGATTAATGGCCTAGAGAAGGAAGAGTGTTTGGGAGCTTTTCCCCATAATCCTGATTCAGCTGCTGCAGGAACATTGTGATGGTGAGCAAGACACTTCCCACGCTGTGCATCTGTCCAGTTGTTATTTGTAAAGCCAGGGAACTGGGGAGGTGGTCTCTAGTATTTCTTCCTGTGTTACTCCATTTTTTTGTAGAAAATTAAATTACACTCTGCTGGATGTAACATATGGAAACTTTTTTTTTAACCTCAGCCATGCTTTTATAGGAAATAAAAAGAATTGCTCTATTTGGCCCCCTAGAAAAATTTGAATAACTGGAATTTAAAAAAGAATAATCTACATTATTTAATGATACATAATACAGTAGAAAGTTCACTTAAAATCAATTAGCTTTAAAGAGAGAATTAGTATGTAGTAGTAATTACTGAAAATATATGTTTAATTTTTATTTTGAGAAATGAAACTAAACTATGAAAATAAGCTTATTTTATAATTCAGTCAATAAAATTCTGGTTATATTATGACAATTCACCAATTCTTGGTGTGAATGAAGAAAGACTCAATTATTGTTCTGGAGGGTGGTATATCATTGTTTTCCCAGGGAAATTGTAGGATGACATGATTTTGCAACTCTCCCTCCTATTTATTTTTGCAAAACAATTATAAAGATACAAATGCAAAAAGAATTTAGGTGTCATCAATTTTCACAGGTGCTCTCATTTAAAAAATATATTCTAATTATTCTCCTTTCAAGCACTTGTCTTGTCAATTATTGTTTTCTTACTTGTCATTGTCTTTGTTCTGATTTCACTGACCTAATGAAATCTTGCATCTTCTGGAGGACTAATAATATTTAGCAACTTATTTGCATTGTATTTGTGATGTACTATCAGGTGTCGAACTCTATAATCTGTGAGAGTAAGCCAAGCAAAGCCGAAGCACAGAGATAGATATTACTGTGACATAGTTTGGGTGTGAGTGCGGGAAGGGGAAATGTTTCCTTGGGAATCGTTTTAGAAATGATCAGCTCATTAGTGAACTTTCTCCTCCCGCAATGTCTTTTGTTTTCATATTCAGTCTAAGTTCTTCAGGGACTTCGAGAATGAATAGTTGTACAATAGACCCTTGAACAATGTGGGTGTTAGGGGCACAGACCACCCCCCACCATCCCCAAAGCACTTGAAAATCCACATATAACTTTTGACTCCCCAAGAACTTAACTACTCTTACCCCGCTATTGACTGGAAGGAAGGCTTATTGATAACATAAACAGTCAACACACATTTTTGTATGTTATATAATAGAGTATTATATACTCTATTCTTACGATAAAGTAAGCTAGAGAAAACAAAATGTTATTTAAAAAATCATACAAATTTATTGATAGCTATCTGACAGGTGTGAGGGGATCTCTCATTGTGGTTTTAGTTTGCAGTTCTCTGATGATTAGTGATATTGAGCATCTTTTCATATGTCTATTGGCCGTCTGTATATTCCCTTTGGAGAAGTGTCTATTCAGGTCCTTTGCCTGTTTTTTAATTGGATTGTTTGTTTTTTTGGTGTTGAGTTTTATAAGTTCTTTCTAAATCTTAGATATTAAACCTTTATCAGATGTATCATTGGCAAATATGCTCTCCCATTCAGTGGGTTGTCTTTTAATTTCGTTGATGGTTCCCTTTGCTGTGCAAAAAACTTTTAGTTTGATGTAGTCCCATTAGTTTATTTATTTTTTGTCTCCCTTGCCTGAGGAGATACATCAGAAAAAATATTGCTATGAGAAATGTCCAAGATTTTACTGCCTATGTTTTCTTTTAGGATTTTTATGGTTTCAAGTCTTACATTTAGTTTTTTAGTCCATTTTGAGTTTATTCTTGTTCATAGTGTAAGAAGGTGGTCTAGTTTGTTTGTTTCTTTGCATTAAACTGTCCAATTTTCCCAACAGCATTTATTGACTAGATTATTCCAATGTATGTTCTTGCCTCCTTTGTCAAGTATTGATTGACCATAAATGCATAGATTTATTTATGGGCTCTCGGTTCCACTGATTTATATGTCTGTTTTTACATATCAGTACCATCCTATTTTGATAACTATGGCATTAAAGTATTGTTTCATGTCAGGTTGCGTGATTCCTCCAACTTTGTTCTTCTTTCTCAAGGTTGCCAGGTCTATTTGGAGTGTTTTGTGGTTCCATATAAATTTTTGGAATATTATTCTACTCCTGTGAAACTCACCATTGGTATCTTGATAGGAATTGCATTGAATCTTTCAATTGCTTTGGGTAGCATGAACATTTTAATGATGTGAATTCTTCCTGTCCATGAACACGGTATATGCTTCCACTTACTTGTATCATCTTCAATTTCTTTCTTCAGTGTCTTATAATTGCCTGAGTACAGGTCTTTTACAGCCTTGGTTAAATTTATTCCTAGGGGTTTTTTGGGGTGCAATTGTAAATTGAATTGTTTTCTTAGTTTCCCTTTCTGACAGTTCATTATGGGTGTATAAAAATGCAACTGATTTCTGAATATTTATTTTATATCCTGCTACTTTACTGAATTTATTTATCTAGTAATTTTTTTCATAGAATTTTTGGGGTTCTCTATGTACACTATCATGTCCTCTGCAAATATTGACAGTTTACTTCTTACTCCACAGTTTGTTTCTTTGAAGGAATTTATCCATTTTATCTAAGTTGTCAAAATTTGGAGCGTAATGTTGTTCACAATATTCTCATTCTTTAAATATTTGAAAAAAATCTCAGGATGTCCCATCTTTCATTCCTGATATTGGTCATTTCTATCTCCTCTCTTTCTCCTAGAGCAGTGATGGGCAGACTGTGGGTTGCAGGCAAATCTGGCTTGCTGCATGTTTTTATATAGTAAGTGAGTTAAGTAAGAATGGTTTGTTCACTTTTCTAGTGGTTAGAACAAAATCCAAAGAACAATAAAATTTCATGATGTGTAAAAATTAAATGACAGCCAAATTTTAGTATCCACAGATAAAGTTTTATTGGAGCACAACCACATGCTTTAGTTTATATAGTATCTATGGCTGCTTTTGTGCCACAACAGCAGAGTTAAAAATTTGTGACCATGTGGACTAATGACCAGATGGACTAAAAAGCCTAAAATATTTACTATGTTCCTGTAGTATAATAAAAAAATATATGTACTCTCTGTCCCCTTTTGTTGGTACAGAACTTAAAAAACCTTGGAACTTCCTGACCAATAGGAGGGTCTTTGTTGTCCTAATGAAGTGACTCGTGATGGGCATCTTGGCAACTTCAGTGTGGGAACTGGTCACCAGAAAGCCCCGGCTTGTCATCAGAGGGGCGGGCCTTTCAGTCAGTCAGCCTCTAGGGAAAGAAACGGGGCTGGATACTGAGTTCAGTTGCATGGTCAGGGATTTAACCAATTATGCCTACATAATGAAACCCCAATTAAACACTCTGGACCCTGCAGCTCAGTGATGTCCCCGGGTTAGTGAGCATTGATGTGCTACAAGAATGATGTGCTCTGCTCACAGGACAGAGCACGGAAGCTCCCAGGCCTCACTCGATGTGCATCCCTTACCACAGGAGTATAGGTGCAAGTGCAGTGTTTTCAGTGAGTTCTGGGGGTTGTTCTTTTGAATTTGTGAACCAGAGGAGATCATGGGAACCCCCAAATTTGTGACCAATTGGTGAAGTGTTGGTGGCCCAGGGCCTCCTGAGGTGCACCTGTGGCCTGAAGCGAGAGCCATTTTGGGGAGGACCAAGCCTTTCACTTGGGGGGCCTGTGCCAGCACCAGGTGCTTGGTGTCAGAACTGTTTCCTGGTGTGTTCAGTTGGTATTAGACAAGTTGTGTTGAAATGGAACAACGACCTTTTATAGAAAAAGTTTACCACTCTAAGTTCTAAAGGTGTATAAGTTCTATTGATTTCCCCCCCAAGGAACCAGCATTTGATTTCATTAATCTCTGTTGTCTTTTTGGTTTTGATTTTATTAGTTTCTGCTCATATCTTTATTTAATTTCCTTTCTGTGCTCATATACCTTGGAATTATGCAATCTGTTCCCATCTTGATGTTCATGTTTACAGCCTAAAATTGGCTATGGTGGGAGTATTTACTGCACAAAAATGAGCAAATATTAAAAATTGGTGTTCTCTCCTCACCCTGCGAGCCAGTTGTAAACATCTATCAAGATCAACATACTACTTATAACAACAATAACACAGCTTTTTAAGAAATATTCTCAGGAGATCTAACATAAAAAGATGATCTCCATGAAAAGTTAATTCAAAATAGGAAAGGACTTGCTAATGAAAAAGGTGATTTAAAATGTAAATTTTAAATATGGAATTTGAAGAGATTATGTAGTCCCTGATTCTGAAATAATGAAGAACAAGCTAGGTTGGTTCTCTTCGTTGGTGCTCTCAGTGTAGCACTTTTGAGGAAAAGTGCCTTGGTTCGTTGATCTGCAGAAGTCCATTGCAATTCTGTGGTGAGATTCTGCAGAATCTATGGTAAGTTATTTCCCAGAAGATGGTAGGAAAGCTATTTTATTGCTAATGAAAAGCTGATGAAAGAGTTATTGCTGAGGGATTGATCCATTGCCCTCTTAAGAAGCTCTGAGGTTCCCAGTCCTAATGGATGGAAAAGAGCAGCAGTAGCAGAGGAAGGTAGCTGGAGTCTAAAATTTGCAAGAAACATTAGATGGTTTGACATAGGCTGTCACTTAGGTTTTGTGGATGCCCTTCTAAACAAAGTGTTATGGGAATTCTTGGCCAATTTCTCTGCTGGTGTGCTGAGAGCTTAGTAGATGCGTTGACATTAAATAGAGCTTCCATTAATTGATCAGAGAAGTGCTGGTTGTATATCACGAGAAGGTACTGAAAAAGGCCATTTTGAAGGAAATTTTAGTAGTTAATTTCTGTGCTGCCATAACACTTTGATTCCATTGATCTTGTGGTATAGTCCTTAAGATGTCTGTCTTTTAGCCCTGTACTGTGAACAGTAGTCTATGGTACTTATTTTTATATTTTCAGTGTTTGGCTTCATAAATCGTATAATAAATTTGTGTTGAATGAATGAATGAATTATTAAAGGAGTATTTATTTTAGTCCTTTTTGACAGGAGATAGGAAGCCGAAAAGATCGAAAAACAATTAAATTTCAGAAATACTGAGAAATTGGCATTTTAAAAAGAATCTAATGTCAAGTATTATGTACCATTTTAAGGAAGTTTTATTCCTCTAGCTACATTACAAATATTTGTAAGTTCTTAATATGCTATAAATAATATTTATTTTAAATTTAATAATTGATATTCTGAGTTACACAGTTTGTTCCTCTGAGTATTCCATGACAATATAACACGTAAGACTATTTTAGGTAGATTCTTCTTGGCTTTATCCTCAGTTTCATTCAATTTTTAGTCAGACATTGATTGAGCACCTCATATGTGCACAGCATCGTTCAAGATCTGCCTGAAGATTAAAGAGAGAACCTTTAAAATATTAGGTGTACTTAACATAACATTTATTTTATTTTATTTTTTAAAGATTTTATTTATTTTTAGAGAGAGAGGAAAGGAGGAAGAGAAATGTCAATGTGTGGTTGCCTCTTGCATGTGCCCCACTGGGGACGTGGCCCTCAACCCAGGCCTGTGCCCTGACTTGGAATCAAACCAGTGACCTTTTGGTTTACAGCCTAGCACTCAATCCGCTGAGCCACACCAGCCAGGGCTCAGCATTTATTGCATACTTTTCTTTTGCTAATAAACACATAATCAGTACAAAAACCTTGAAAATGAGGGGAAAGCACACAGGAAAAATACCCACAATCTCATTATTTCAACATAACCACTATTAGTGTTTTGGTATATGCCTTTTCTGTATTGTATATGTACAAATATCTTTTAAAAATAAGATGTAAAATAGGCAGTGTGAGTATAACAGAGAAGGTACAGGGAATATCCAGAGATGAGCTTTCTCTGGCTTTGCCATTAGCCAGTGTGACCTTGGGGAAAATCCTTCATCCCTTTACAGTTCTGTTTCCTCACTTACAAAGAGCTTGTCATAGTATCTAAGGGCCCTTCTCACTTGAAAATTCTGATTTCATTGAAATTGAAAACCTTTGAAGACTAAGATTTCACGAGAATGAAATTGAATGTGTTTAAGTCTGTATTCATCTCAATTATGAAACAGATTTTTAAATCTTGAACTACTATAAATATTTCCCACTAATAGGTTTTCTTATTATGAACCAGTTATATTTAAAGTAACAAATTTGTCCTGGAACAAGAGCCACAATCTGAATTGATGAAGTTATTTGAGTTGATAATATGTTTTTAGGAAAATGTTAAAATAATTCTTGTAAACCTTAAAGTATGCTACTGGAATAAGAAATATAGGATCACCATTATTTTAAGCACATGGTATTTTATATATATATATATATATATATATATATATATATATATATATATATATATTTTTTTTTTTTTAAAGCACACCAAGGAGAAAATCAAAACAGCTATGTTATTTGATTCTTTTTGCACCTCAAGAAAATTGATTTTGGCTTCCCTCCCCTACTCCACGCGTACTGGGAACATGTAGATTGGTATGCAAGAAGGATTGCATATTTTGCACCAAAGCTTGGAAAAATGTTCAGAGGTATCTGGTTTGTCTTAGAAGGATTAGTTTTCACATTAAACAATTTTTGTTGAGCAGTTAAGATGTCCTATTACTTTTACCATTTCATGGTAGGTTTTTTTGTATGCATTTTAACGGTTATTTAAGAGTCCCCGTGTGCTTAGAAAGGAATCTGAATATATGTGCCTTTAAAAAAAAAAATCCTCAGCACATTGTAGGTTATTCCATCAACACCATCAAATGACTGGGAGCTGTAGTTGGAACAATATGTAAAAATACAGCTTGTGAAAGATTTCCTTTATTAACTGTCATCATCCACAGAATATATGTTCAAATAAACGTTGTGTAATAACTAAATTTGAGATTAATAGGCCCCTTAAGAAACAGCGAAGTCATTCAGAATAGTCAGTGAAAAATAGGCTATACGACTGTTCCATGCACATATTGTCCTGCTTACATGCTCTCTCTGGTGTCGTTCCCATTCATCACTGTCGGCAGGCTCTGTGCTCATTAAAACACTCTTGCACAAAAGCAACTTAATTTTCTTAAGAGGAGAAGACACCTGATTCAATTTAGGACCCAGAAACAGTAACTTGAATATATTTTTCTTTGCCTGAATTGAGATGAATAGTTATAAACAAGGATATCCACTCCCCATTCACTTCAAGATTAAGGATATTAAATAATTTTTAACATTGGAATCAATAAAGGGACCTGTAGAAATAGGCAAGAAATGTCGCTTACTCTTCAGAAAAGCAGCTGGATGTCATTTAGTCTTAACTTACATATCTATGAACTTCTGTTCATTTCTGTGATGTTTTTAAAACAAAGAGTTAAAGTGATCATTAAAATGGTAATTTTAATGGTGCATGTTCTAAAATTCATCTGTCTTTAAATTGATGAATACCTTGTAACAGTACTATAGTCTTCATCTAGATTTATTTGTTGAGAAGGAATATTTAAAACTGATTTCAAAACTTATTTACTTATTAGCCATTGCTGCTTAAAAAATACAGTGACAGCCCTGACTGCTATGGTCAGTGGGTTAGGCATTGTCCTGCAGACTGAAGGATTGCCGGTTCGATTCCCAGTCAAGACACATGCCTGGGTTGTGGGCCAGATCCCTGGTTAGGGGCGTAAGAGAGGCAACTGATTGATGTTTCTCCCTCTATTTCTCTCTCCCTCCCCCACAAAAAGGAAATAAATAAAATCTAAAAAATACAGTAACAAATAATGGAATCAAATGGAGAATGCCCCTTTCATGTTGAGCAGAGTGTATAAACTCGCATTTTAATTGCTGTCCTATGTTTTTACATCTGTATTATGGTTCAATAGTACTTAAATGTAATAGACAAATGCATAATACAAATTTTACTTCTTATGAGATTTATACAGTGAAAATAGTGTTAGTCAACATTAAAATTAAAACTAAGATGCTTATCAGAAATCCATTATAATCGGCTTTTAAAGCAAACAATAAACTTTTTCCTAGTTCTTTTATTTGTGTGTGTGTGTGTATGTGTGTGTTTGTGTGTGTGTGTGTGTGTGTGTGTGCGCGCGCGCACCTTTTATGGCACTTGGCAAAATACCTGACAAGTAAAAAGAAAATATTTTGTGTTTCCATATTTAATGGAAGCCCAAGGATTGGAATTTAATCTTCGATATCTTTATTTTTCAAACTGAACCTATGCTTAGAAAGGGAACAAACATTAAGGACAGTTCTCCTTTTTAATCAGAGCCCGAAGTGAAATAAATTCACATAATTGAGGGTCTTTTCCAGGGTAAGGCAATGAAGCTTCGATCGCTAACAATCATCACCAACAGTCAATTTCCTTTTCTTTATTTTTTTGTGGTATGCCATATGCAATGGGAACAAGAGGCAGTGCTAAATAAAGCTTAATATGTCTATCTAGAGGAAGCACTGCCTGGTTCGTCCTTTATTATTCTCTACCTTGTTTAGGAACATGATTGTATCTATTAAGCTTCAAAGAATAGAAAATCAGACTACCAGTAGCTTAAGCAAGCAAGGACTTGTTTGCTGTTTTACCAAGACGCCTGTAGGCAGAGGGTGCTGGCTTCTGTTCTGCGGCTCCAAGATATTACAGTGGCTGTCTCAGCATTTCTTTTGGTCTTTCTTCTCTGGTCACAAAATAGATTTCAATGCTCAAGGCAGGAAGCAGGGAAGAGACTCAGTGCCAGAAACTAACCTCCCTGCTCGCCCACCCTGTGAAGCATGTATCAGTTTATATCTCATTGGCCAGAACTTTGTCGCATGGCAACCCTAGCTTTTCCTTTTTCATGTACTTTTTGTGTCTTACTTAAAAAAAAAAAAAAAACTTGTTTCCTTTTCTAAAGGCATAAAGATAGTCTCTCATAGTTGGTTCTAAAAGTTTTAAAGTTATGCCTTCCAAATGTAGGTCTTTAATTTATCCAATGTTTTCTTCTTTAGTGTATTGAATATGAAAAATTCAGTCTCTCCTCCTTTCCTACCGCTTTAGAGTGCTGCTGTTGTCATCGACAGCTTTCTCACATTGTTCGTGATTTTTTTTTTTTATTGTAAACTCCTGTCAGTGGGGGTTGTTTTTTCTGGGAACCCACTTTGGTCTGGATTATCAAAGCGTGACCTCAAAGATGTTTTGCATTTGCGTTTTTCCAGACCTTGGGAGTTCCACTGGTCTTTGATCCGTCTTCTCTTTTCTTTGAATTCATCGTGCATTTGGGGTCCCTGAATCGCTTGGGTAGTGTAACTCCAGCCCCATGCCCACCCTGGATGCAGGCCTCATGTTACTTTCCTGACTTTGCCAGGAGAGCTGTCTGGTTGCTCTGCTGCGGGGAGCAGCCCCTGCTGTTCTGCTCCGCCTGCTGCGGGTCTCGTGTCTGCCTCTCACCCTTTGCAGGGCACAGCCCGTGCCTGTCTGCGCTCTGTGGTCCAGTCAGGATTCCAGGGAGAGTGCAGCAGCCACCGGTATGCTTTACCCTTCTGGTTTTGACTAATTTCTAATGTCTATGTCTCGGACGTGTTTGTTTTGTTTTGTTTTGTTTTAGCTCAACTTTGCATTTAAAATATTGTGCTATTATAATCTCTTTATTGAGTGGTATGGATTTGAGGATCATATGCCACATGAAATTCCATCTCACAGGCTCAATTCCCCATCCCCATTGGCTCCTCTGGCAGCATCTCTGGCACATTGCATGGTTTTCTAGTCACTCAGTGACAAACATAGTCATACCTAGTAATGAGGATTAACTTTTTGGTATTAAATTATCCAGGTCAGTCTAGTTTAAAACTTCAAATTCCCTGCTTTCCCATCCTAAAACTGATCCTAGGCTTAACTTGTTTTTAAAACACAAAACAATTGTACTTTTTTCTTAATGAATACATACATATATGATAGCAATTGTGAATGGGATTGTTTTCTTAATTTCCCTTTCTGATAGTTCATAATTAATATACAAAAGTGCAACTGATTTCTGAATATTAATTTTGTTTCCAGCTATTTTACTGAAATCATTGATCAGTTCTAATAGTTTTTTGGTGGAATCTTTGGGGCTCTCTATGTACAGAATCATGTCATCTGCAAATAATGACAATTTTACTTCTTCCTTTTTGGTCTGGATGCCTTTTATTTCTTCTTGTCTGATTGCTGTGGCCAGGACTTCCAGGACTATGTTGAACAGGAGAGGTGAAAGCAAACATCCCTGTCTTGTTCCCGATCTCAAGGGGAATGCTTGTAGTTCGTGCCCGTTGAGTATGATGTATAAAAATATGAAATAGGGTAAACAGGACCATTGGGGAAGAGGGCATGGGCTGTTCTACACTTCTTCTACCTCCTTACCCTCCCTAATTCGGGCCTCTTTAGAGCCAGCATGAGAGTAAGAACAGGTACATTAGAGACAGTGGGACGGTCTTTTCTCATTGATGCCATTTTTATCTCTCCCTTGGTGCCCTCTGTCATAGCAGGTGTCCAAAGGCTCTCTCTTTTTGCTGGACAGGTTAGGGGAGGGAGTTCTTTAGAGTACACCTCCACCTCTTGCCCCAAAACATGTCCCTTAGCCCCTTACTACTGGATTCTCTTTCCCTGGAATGCTGCTATTTTGGGTCTTTCCAGATGAACCAAGTTTGATGGCAGTCCTCTGTTGCATCTCCTTGGCCATACGGAATTGACGGAACCTGACCCCCTTGCGGAGCTGAAGCACACTCGGCCAAGTTGTTCACCCTCTCCTTGCCCCACCACTGTGGCCCATCTAGGCCACCTCCCCACCTGTCCCTGATCATGTGCACATCCTCCCTAGCCCGCCCCCCATCCAACTCTAAGGACTAAATTCAGCATGGCGTCTCCTAGAACTCTCATGGGGCGCACTCGGCTCCTTGGCTACCTCGCAAGCACTTTCTTCCCTCGGTAAACACCTGGCACAGGGCAGCGATGCCATTCTCGCTTTCCCGCAATTTCTCCTATCCCCACTGTGGGTTCTTTTGAATATATTGTCCCCCTTCCCAACGTGGGAGGTGTGGTGGGCAGTGAACTTTCTCCCATAGAGGAGGAGAAACAAGTCAAAAGACTCTATTCCTGGTCATTTTCTTTTATTAATCTCCCCTAGAATTTCTAGTTTGTTATTATCTAGCCTACATGTGAAATGGTCCCTGGCCTAGTTTTCATGTCTTTTAGTAAGTAATGCATGGATATATATCTTACTTTAGAACAGATACTTGTCACACATTCTCAGCTTGGAGCATTATCAAGAGTTCTGAAACAACCATAAATGTCCCATTTAACATTTTGGTAAACATTTTTTAATATGTTGGCTGGGGAAGCAGAGTATGCAACAGTGCAAACTGGAAGTTTCATAAATTAACTTGCAATAGATTATTCACACTCAGTATGAACAATGGATTTCATTTGTTTATTTAGTGCCCTGATGAAAGAAGGGAAAAGAGGGATGTTGTACCAGCATTGTGCAAGTTTTAGATGTAGTTTTAGAAGAGAAGAGTTAGGTGGCACCCAGCAGTGTTCATATATTTGAAGTGCAATAATTTAAAAAAGGGTTCCAAATGTATGTAACTCCAGAGCGTGGAATGTGGTCCATGCAGGGCAGTTGAGGAAGGTGAAGGTTTGGGCCTTACCGTAGGGTGAGCTTCATAGCATTTTAAAGCATTCAGCAATGGGAAAACTTGCTTTTATGAGTCAGAGGACTCTCTGTCCCTGTTGTTTTCAGGTTTTTAAAAAATTTTCCTCTTTATTTCCAATAATTCCAAAGTTATGAAGAAATTAATTCGTTATGGAACTTGCTCAATTTTCCAAAATAATTTAATAAAGACAAGCTGTATAATATATAATGAAACATTAGTAAAATACCATAAATTGGGTAAAATTGGGCTGATACTAAAAGCAATATATTATCTAAAAATGTGTAATATAAAGGAAGCCAATCTACACAGTATTAAAAAATCACCTCAATATGGACTTTTTTTTTTTTTTTTTTTTTTTTTTAGTTAGCATTGATCTAATTATCCTTCAAATGTGATTGCACCAAAGCATACACTTTGCAGATGGGTTTCATGAGTTCATTAATGAAAACATTACTGTGCAGGACATTCAGTTAGCACAGAAGTATTCATTCATTCATTCACTTATTAATGCTTATAGAGGGCCTACTACGAGCCAGAGGCTCTTCTAGGCACTGGGTATACAATCTTGTATGACTTGCTTTCATGGAACATTCTTGTAGAATGGAGCAGTCTAGGCAGGGAATAGGTAATTAAATTGTTCCTAGCAAAAGAGATCAATGAAATGCTGTATTTAAAAATCAGCGAACTGTCTCAGGTACAGCTTCTGGTGGGCCGCGGAGGGGAAACTCACATCCACAGGGAGCCTGCTCGTATAACCTGAAGGGCTCTGCCTTCAGAACAAATTGCCTGTGGTGATTCACGTTTGATATCAGTTCATAAGGTTTGTATTCTCTTTAGCCATGTTTGTTTTAATACAAAAGTAATAGTGGATTTGGGGGTTACTTTCAAAACCACATATTCACACCCTAGAGATGCTCCTGAAAGAGGCCCAGGTGTGTCCTGTGGCCTGTCATCCCCAGCGCAGCGACGTGCGCCAGAGGGAGTCCACCCCCCAGCTCATCAGGCAGCCTGCAGGGGGTACCGCTGGTGCACAAAGTAGGGACTGAAATCTTAATTTCATTTTAAAATGAAACATTTATTACATTTTAACACAAAGGAATTTAAAACACAAACAATACATGGCTGAACATCTCCCTGGCCAGATAGCTCTTGTGAAATATAGAGAAGTTAACATGTTAGAAACAAAAGCCAAACAGGACAGACAGAGAACAAAATGAAAAATAAAAATGACCCTCACGCAATCCCATTCAACACATTTAACCAGAGTTAGGAGTTTTTACGATCCTTTTTAGAAAAAAAAGTGCTTCTATATGTGTATGTATGTGTGTAAATATTCACACAATCAGAATGTGATATTGTGATTTATAATAATATGTACTTGATGCACTGAGAGGACAGAGAGCTCTGTCCCCTTTCCCACACCTTGCCCTCTGCATCTCTTTCTCCTGGCTGCCCGTGGGCCATATCCTTTTGTAATACAGCAGTAATCTAGTGAGTAAACTGGTATCCTGAGTCCTGTGAGCTGCCCTAGCAAATGAATCAAACTCAGAGATGGGGTTGTGGGAAGCTTTGATTTCGAGCCAGTTGACCAGGAGCACAGGAGACAAGTTGGACTTGTGATTGACGTCCAAAATGGGGACAGTCTTGTGGGACTGAGCCCTTGACTTGTGGGAGCTGACGCTTGTTTCAGGCGGATAGTGGCAAAATTGAGTTGAATTGTAGTGCACCCAGCAGGTGCCTGAGAATTGCTTGTTGTGGGGAAAAAAACCTATTGAAGGAATTGTACATACTGTTTTGAAACTTGCTTTTTCACTTGGAAGATCAGCGTGCTTTCATATCAGTGTAAGCAAATCATCTTTCTTTTAATGGCTGCGTCGCATTCCTTGGTAATTCTAGAGTTCACTTAACTAACTCTATTACTTTATAGCAGTGGTAAATTTTAAAACATTACTTAAGCTAAGCATATATGTGTCACTGGATCATAGTCAGGAGGTGACAGGAAGTAAAACAAGATGTCAGAGACACTCCTATCAGGTGGGAGACTGCAGTCTAAATCTGCCATTGCTGTCGCTCAGTTGCGACTTGGTTAGACACAGTCCTCTGTGCCTTCCAGTCCTTGGATTCTGCCGGACACATGGGGTAACTGAGCAGGTAAAGAAGACTTTGAGTGTTTCTGGGAATTCCTTCTACTTCAGCAATCCATATAACAAACACGCAAGTACTTAGGGTGAGCTTCATCAGGTTGCTCCCTTGGAAGACTTGAGCCTGCCGCGGGGCAGGGAGCCGCGCAGACGGCTCATTTCCATAGTGTGGCCACGGTGGGCTCGGGGTGTTGTGGCAGCAGGCCTGGGGACACTGAGTCCACCCAGCAGTGTCACGGGCTGTGAGTGTGTGTGTGGGGGGGTGTGTGTGTGTGGGTGTGGGTGTGGGTGTGGGTGTGGAGGGGGAGGAGGCGACTGAAATCTTGCTGGAAGGTCGATGCCGGAGCAGAGCTGCTGAGATCAGTGGTGGAGGAAGGGAACGTGGTAGAGAAGGGTGTCCGGGCCGGGGAGGAAAGGGGGAAGCAGCAGCGCAGTGAGTTTGGGGAATTGTCAGAATATAAAATTTGAGGCAGGAAATGAGATCTCTCTCCAGACAGAGACCTGTTTATGGAGAGCCTTTTGTATGTCATGCTAAGGAGCTGGGGATTCCACATTAAGTCAGAAGACACCCATGTCCCTTGTGTATCAGTAAATACTCTATGAATATTTATCATCACTCTTGGGAACTCCGGGAGACATAGTTCCTTCATATGCTCAAGTGCGGGATGGAGCCACTAGGAGCTTAATTATCTATTGATATTGAGCCCTAGATTCTTGATTTAGTGTCTGATTTTACGTGACTCTTCAGAGTATCCAAAGCTTTTCCCAGTGATCGCCCCGATCTCACTGCATGGAAGGGCTGAGTGTAGTGCAGGTGAGTGAGTTCAGTCTATCACCTCTGTCAGAAAAACAGCTTAGAATAAGTTGGCCTACCCATCTTTGGGCACCTAAGATACCACTGTAACTTTATAAAATGCAGGAACATAGCCAATCATATGAAATATATTTCTGTATTTGGGTTTAAGAAGAGAACTGGATAGAGCGCCAGTGTGATGATTTGGTCTGATGAGTAGTAATTGACATTTATTGTACTTCTAAGGCTTTTTATCTCTAAGCACCCATTTTTTTTATTTTTTATTTTTTTATGCTAAGCAAAACTGTTAGTTATCTAGCATACGGTTGGTGACAGGCACTGGAAAGAAGCAAATTTGGAAGAGAGGAGCTCAAAGGGGAAGACTTCATTTCTTTACTAAAAATAGAGATCAGTCCATTTTAAGCACAAAATTAGGATCCGGAAATAAACATTGTTTGTGAGGGAGGTGCATTTTTGTAGAAAGGAAGGCAGTGTTCCCTGTTGATCTCAGCACAACTCATTTGTTTATACCTTTTTTCTCATTTTGCTCAACATATAAAACTTTTTTCCTGAATCATCCGTAACAGAGTTTCAGGGAGATACGTTTATGTTGCTCTAGTTTACAGTTGTCGTCTGCAATGTTTTATTTAGCCAAATCTCTATTTCTTTTTCCCTGCTCCCGGCACAACATGGAACACCGTATGCCATTGCCCCTGTCAGGGAGCAAAGGCTCCCCTGGCCTGTGCCTGTACGTATGCCACAGAGGGGGTGTGGTCCAGTGCCATCTTTTATTGATGGGGCCAGCAAAGGAGAAATCTAATGAAATTATCAAAGCTTTGAATTAATTATGAACTTGAACAGGAGAGCTAAGCTCTCTGGAGCCAAGGATCTCATTACCCATGCACTCTCATTGCATCCTCTTCTGGAGCAGAAGGCATTTTCAGCTACAGCTCTTAGCTTGCTTTGGACTTGGTTCAAACTTGCTAAACTGACATCGTCTTCTTACTATGATGTGGCTGCTAATGTCCATGATGATTAACTTAATTCTGCTCTGGATCTGCAGGCGATGTCAGTAGGGTTTCTCTACCCCTCCTTTTGCCTTTTATTGTTTTTTTTTTTCCTTTCTTTCTCCTGTCTTTCATCAAATTGGATGTTATACAACTTCCTATCCTTTTTTGAATAATGTGAAATGCTTTTAGGATTCAAGTGTAGCTTCATGGAATACAGAGATTGATTTAAAGTTAAGAGCTGTATTACCTCTACTTTGTGTTCCCTGGACATTTAGGTAAGCCGAGTCAAATGTTTCTTCTTTGAACTTTGAACGCCCAATAGAAGTTTTCCTTGCTTGTTTCTACTGTAGAATGAATGGAATAGCAATAACGTCCATGGTCTTAAAACATTGTTCGTAGTTTTAATGTGTGCTGTATGGAAACCACCAGTCTCACTTTGCGGGGATCTCCTAGGACTTAGGCTCCCTGATAGAGAGTAGTTAATGCTTTCTTAAAAATTCTGGGTTTCCTTTCCAAGTAATATGAAATTTTTAAGGAATAAATCACCCTCTGATTGTTTTAACTCTAGTAGCAAAATCGGTAACAATAAGGCTTCAGTTTTCTGTTGGCCGCAGGTCTTAGGTACTGCCACCCAGTTCAGAGCATCTCGTGGCAAGCCTTGTCTGCTTGCTTTTGAGAAACATTATTTATGAATTCCTAAGCTGCAGCTCATCTATCTTAGTAAACTATAGGCCACTGGCAATTTTTGTAAGCAGTGACTAACTTTGCCTTATAGAGTCAATGTTTTCAGATTTTTGAAGAGTGGGGGATGGGACGATGATACTCTTTGTTTTTCCTTTTCCTATTCACCTTCAGCGAGTTTTTCCCCCATTTATTTTCTCTATAGGCAGCAGCAATATTTAATTCAGCCTTTGGAAGTTTTTTGGTAAGTAAACATGGTTTAACTTGTCTATTATAACTTTTGTTGTGATACCATTTGTATGAAAAATGTAGTGATATTGGACTTGTTTTACTATATGGATAAATACAAGAGTTTTTTAATCTTTTATGCTCCATTGTCTACAACCTGGAAAAAAATAGTTAATAAAGAAAATTTTCTCTTAACAATATAATTTGAAGACTTGGGTTTAATATTCCATTTAATGGATTCATGGAATCAATTAAAACACTATGTGTCTCTTTATAGAGCTTGTGTCAATATATCGATCATTTAATGAGGTCTTTTAGATTATTATTATTTTGTATCATGGGACTGAGGATTTTGAAAAGGAAACATGACCCAGCTGCTCAGAAAGGGGATGCTAATTTACTTGTTGACATGTCATTTATTTTGTACATTTCATTGTCAGAGAAGCTACTGCCTTGGCTTCTTCTGAAAAATGTATGTGAAAAAAATTTGAAATGAAGAAACAACTAATGAGTAATTTGCAAGAAAATGCAATATTTTTGATAGGCAAACTATAAGTTGTATGTAAAAAGATTTAAAATAGGTCAACTTTCATACTTACAATTATAATATATTGTAATTACATTGCATTTTATAGTATTTTAATACTATTATGATAGCTAATAGTATTTTAGTATTTTAATCATTATTTTTAAAATAGATGATGTAACAAAAGACGTGGTTTGTATTATGAATGAATGAGAAAGAAGCTGAATTTTCTGTTCATTGAGTATTTTTATTTATACCCTTCCTAAAACTTTGCTAAATTCACAAAAATAAATTAGAATACTGTAATTTTAGGTACATAACTTATTAGCAGATATGTGGTACAAATAATTGAGAATGAGTGGAGTATAAACTGGTTCATGAGTCTAGGCAAAATATCAATTGCTTCTGTATAAAATGTCCCTGATGTCACTTGTTATTGTATATATTTAAATGTAGTTAAAGCTTTTAAATGTGTTATTACAGAGTATTCTACATACTTCTATACAGATTTTCAAGTTTCAGTGTCACAGACCTTTTACTTACATAACTCCTACAAAATATGTTTAGGATATATTTTATTTTTAAAGAAGTAGTAATGTTATTCCTGAAGCTGTATTGTTATTGGGTTTCAGAAAAGAGATGATAAGAGTCTATTTAATGAAATGATCTCTTGACCTACTTATGTTAAACTCAATAGCATTTTAAGTCATTATTGCATGTGTGCAAGTATTATTTTCTGTATGTTGTCACAACTGACAGCATAATAGGTTAAATATGATCTTGCTGGAAGCCAATTTTTTAATGTGGTTTGGAATCTTATACATTCACTATCAAAGCATGGTTTCTCAAGCTGGATCTCTTACTCTTTTAAATGTCTAAGGTAATTAAGAAATAGATTGAGACAATTGTCTGAGTAACTAAAGCAAAATACAGTGTCTCTTATTTGGAAAACAAGCTCACTTGGTATAATTTAAGGTTTTCACTCTGTGAACAATGAACATATCGTGGTATTTGTTCTACAAGGTCCACTTCCTTCATAAGGTCCAGAGAAGTAAAACTTGTCTTGGGAATCTTCAGGATTTTTATTATGCTTTCTCACTTCTAAAAAGTCTGTGCATTCTCACTTAGTTTTCTGCTCTTTTTCCTCTCTTCATCTTCTACCTTATCTTCATTCAATTAATCAGTCAAAAGTATTTATTGATGTCCTGCCACATGGAGGTGGTTTTCTAGTAGCTATAGGGGGTGCAAAGAAATGTGACGTGGGTCCCTCTAGGTTTGAAATTGACACATACAAAAAGAAATAAGATGTGGAAGTAAAGAAGTCAAACAATAGATGTTACTGTGTGATATAGTACTTTCAAATGGCAGAGGGAATATGCACTCTGAATTCAGCGGTCGGACAGGCTTGTTCTCGCAGAGCTGGGCCTTGAAGTGCGTTAGGACTTAGGTCGCTGAGGAGAGAGGAGAGAAAATGGCAGAACAATGCCAGACAGGTGCTGGTGTGGGGTATGTTGGTTTGGATTTGTTTTTTTTTCATCTTTCTTTCCACTTAATGTCCCTGCTTTTTCTTTCCCAAAGTTGAAAATTACCAGGAAGGGTTTGAGAATGAAAATTGTGATTGGAGACACTTTTGTTCAAGCATTATAAAAGAAATAATTCTATTTCTTCCCCCCCCACCCCTTCTCCAGCATAGTTACAATAAACCATGGAATATAAAATACGTGTGAGTCTGAACTAAATTAGTTAGAATCGGGTTCAGCTTATTTAACAACAACAAAAAAAATAGCAACTTGTACAAGATAAAGGTTTATTTCTCTTTTGGGTCAAGTCTGGAGGAGGCTGTGCAAGTATGATACAATGGCTTCCTGGTCTCGTTTTGGACCGAGACGCCTCTCCCCTCCTCCACCCTCCACAGCATGCAGCTTCCTTTCCCAAGGCTGCCTTGTGACCCAAGGCAGCGGCTGGCACTCCAGCCAGAAAGATACCTGGAGAGCAAGGTGAAGTGAAAAAGGACAGAAGAGCTCCCCTAAAAGCAAAGTCTGCTTTTTTTTTAAAAAAAAAAAAAAAAAAAGCATTCCTAGAATTTCAGCACCATGCTTAGTAATACTTCCCTGTAGAATTTAGCCCTACGGTCATACCTAGCCACTGGAGGGGCCCGGACAGGTACCCGTTTGCTAAAAGCTAGCATTTGGATTTCTGTTACTAAGGAGGAAGGAAATGGATCTTAAGAGGCAACTAGCACTTTCTGAGTAGGAACACTATATGGCCGTTGTCAAGAGTCTGAAGAAAGAGATTAATCTCCGTTGACTGATATGAGAAATCTTCAGGGAGAAGTTGGTGCCTGAATTAGGCTTGGGAAAAGGACTTATTTTAATTTTGAATTATAACCTTCAGGTTATATTTTGTTATTCTTAAAGGGTGGTACTGTTAGAGTTTTTTGGGAGTTTTCTTTGTAAGTGGAAAATATCTACCTGTTCTTAAAATTTAGGGTTATGGGGAGTACTATGGTTTATGGAGTCAGATTTGTCTGGGTTTCAGTCCTTACTTGACTGAATACTAGCCTGACTGTATTGTCCCTGTATGTAAACTGAGATACTGAGAGTATCTAACCCGGGCAGTTGGGGTGAGGATTAAATGAGATGAGATGCTTATGTCATGTGGTAGAAAGAACTTGTCTGGGTTTTGTCCGAGCTCTGCCATGATTTGTGTGTGTGACCAAGGACACACACGCAAAAATGAAGGCTCTTTCTCTGACTTAACTCCTGTGAGTGTTGACATACACTGAGTCAACAATTAATGCCTGGTTATGAGTGACCATTTCTTTTGTATTTACATAATGGAATCTGAAAAGAGTATTTACTTCAGATTACATTAAAACTTTGAATGAAAGGCTTTTGTTTGAAGAAAGAACTCTAAGAGCATTCTTATTGATTTTCAGACTTCTGGGTATACCAAATAAAATAGTGTACATATTATTTATAGCTAGTTTAACAGTGTCCCAGGTATAATTAAAACATAGTGTTTGTAAGAACTAATTGTTATAGAAAACTTTTTTAAAGAAAAATGTAGCTAGACTGGTAATAACCAGTGATAAATGAATTCAATTTACATAAATTTCAGACCAAGAGAATATTTTAAAATCCTGACACAGAGGATTGCTTTAAGGAGTTAATGTCATTATCTCCTCCTCTTATTTAAATTGTTTGGTTAACAATAATTGTGGAGCATAATAAGTGTTTTGAGATTGCCCTTGATGAGATTTTAATACAATTTGATAGTCAACCACCCTGAATCACTAAAATATTATCAAAATTACATATATATATTTCTATGTTAAGCTACTTCATGTTCAAACACCTCATGTGTTGCTTGCTCATCAAAGGGAAGATTTTAAAAAATAGATATTAGCAGCTTTTTAAAATATTCCAACTGAAAAATTCTTTAATTTGAAAAGACTCAACTGTATTGAAACTTTAGTCACATGATTTGGTAGACATGTAGAATTTTGGTTTGGAGGCTGAATTTGATATTTCCATGTCTTCAAGATTATAGGTTAAAATTTAAAAGGAAATGGTACAAGTTTTTCTTTTTAGAATCCTCAGCTAATGGATTGGTTTTGGTAACTCCTGATCTTAGAGGAAAATCTCAGTGAGTAACGATGTTGATTATGCCGAACTGAGTTTCTAACAACTATGTTATACAACATCATAGTGATTCATGGCAACATAAATGGAAAGATTTCTGAAACAGCCACAAAGAATTATAAACACAGTTAAGTCACCTTAGTGAATGCAATAATGCTGAGTCTAAAAAACATCTACTGTATTTTGCCATGTAGAATGTGCTCTCATGTATAATACGTGCCCACATTTATGGCCCAAACTTTCAGGAAAAAAATCTTTTGTTTTAATTTTTAATTCCATTATTTGTTTATTTATATCTAAAAACAAAACCCATTATTGTATTCTAGGGTATTATTTTTGCATACGGATATCATGATTGCTTTCTAGAGTTACACTTTTAACGCATAAGCATAAACAAAAGAATTAAAAACATTTATATGCATAAGGAATCAGTGCTACCCATGTATAATGCGCATCATTATTTTTTCCTCAAAAATTTGGGCAAAAAGTGTGTATTATAGATGGCAAAATGAGGTATGAGAGTCACTGTTTACTTTCCACATCTCTTCATTTAAAGTAATAAGAAATGGTGGGATTTGTTTGTTTGCATTTTACCTAAGTCTTCATGTAAAATAGTCATTGCTGCAACCAGGAGAAGCTATATTCTGAGATGAATAACTTTATTTCTTTTCATGTGAGATCGAGTATTCAAGGGACTCCTTGCCTTGAACTTGAGCTGAAGAACTCGCCAGCACATAGTTTTCTTCTGATACCTTATTGCGGTTCTGTCTTTTCTCTTTGCTTCGGCTGGGCCACCAGTACTCCCCAGCTTTGTAGAAAGATTTGAAGAGTTAACTGATGCTATTGTAGTTGCTGAAAGAAAGAAATCCCAAACACGAATGGCATTTTTTAATAACTGGGGATGTTTGTTCAGCAACTGCTTTTAGTCTCCCTTTCTTGTACAGAAATAGGCTTGGCCACACTTAGAATGGTGGGGGAAGTGCCCTAACTTTGTTACTCACCGATGGCTAGGCAGCACTGCCTTTTAAAAATCGGAGCAAGAGTCTCAATTGTTAACATAGATGATTAAGGATGGTACCAGATATGACTCAATTGTTCATTTGATTTTCCTTTCACCTAAATCTAGGGTGTCAATTTTTAATTTAGCTTGGTTTTTGAAATATCCATTTTGTGCAATACTGAAAACTGTGCTGATGTTTTCCCTTAACTTGCCTAAAATCTTAACCAGCCCAAAGTATTCATTTGAGATCTTAATTTTCCCCCAAAAGTTCATGACTTGTTCAGAAAACAGGTTTTTATTTTCACTAAACTTAAATGCCGGAAAAAATGAGTCTTCAAGCAGTATTTAGTACTATACTACCTTATAGGATATTATTTTAATTTCTTCCTTTTTATTGTTAAGGATCCAATAAAACTAGGATGTAAAGTAACCTCTCTTAGGATTTAAAGTATCTTATGAAATGGGTTCAGACAATGGGAAGCTGGTCTCCACCCTTAAAAAATGGAACCCACCATCAGTTGTACATTTCATTTTCTCACCTCTTTGGGAAAATGAACATCATAAAAGTTAGATTGCTGAGAAAAGACTACTTTCTCTTTAAAAATGCCATTGGCTCAGTCAGCACTCTGGCACAAAATGGGAAAACAGGATATAAATTTAACGTTCAAGTACTGTTAGATTCCAGGCACTTTTCTAGATACCGAAGCAAATACACAAAGCATAAGTACCTGAAAAAACAAATAAGGAAAGATTTAAGAAAGAGGGAAGACAGGAACTACCTTTAAAGTCATGTTTTCCAAATTTCAGGCACCTTTATGTCTTTTGCCATGTTGATGTAATACTTGTATTATTAGGTTACATAAAACTCACTTTTTAAACTTATTTTCAAGCAAAACTTTATGGAAACACTGTAAATAAAAAAATCTTGTCATGAATAGCAGGTTACTGTAATTAAAGCAAATGGAAAAAAGCTAGTATTAATGTATAGCTAAACTTGGCTGCCTATACAAGTCTGTGAATCCGATGCCTATCCTCCTTTGGATAAAAAGTGAAGCTAGAACAAGTACCACACTGAGAACTGTTCCCTCCCGTGGTCTGAATTTTCTTGAAAAGAAGTAGATTTAGTCTCTAATTCTTTGTCCATGTGTCTTCTCAGACATCCTTCTCAATCCTTTCCTCAGAAGGGAGAATTAAAACCATTTGGCGAGGTCAGATGAGGAAACCCCCAGAATCAAGAACTCTGGCGACCTGAACATGCTCAGGTTTCTTTCCTTACATCATTTTCTATATGACACTTGTCCAGGAAAACAGTATGCACATGTGCTAAACATGTCTGTAGAGTTAAAAACGTGCTGCCATAATGCGTAAGAAAAACCCTGTAATAGCTATATTCGTGTTTCTTTCTGAAACAAACTCTTATCTAAAATACAGTCATTGAAAATAAAAAATGGTCTTTGTTACTTAATAAAAGTGTATAGAATCCTTACCTACTCCATTTTAGCAGCATAATGCTCTATGCTGTCTGACAGGACTTGTGTAGCAAGTAAATGCATTAGTCACAGTGACCATTTTTCTTGCAAATTTGTGACATAGATTTAATTATAGGAATGACCAGCAACTTACAAATCTAATTTTGGTGGAGGCTGAGGCAACTTTTTTTTTTTAATTTTAATAATGATGGATTTTTTTTAAAAGCAGTGATTTCATTACTATTTAAAGAAATCTACTGGTTTAGAACTAGCCAATTGACTGAAGTTATTTTATTACCCTTTAACAAATGCCATGTACTTTCATTTTCATTTTTATCAATTTTTAAAATGTCATCATTCTCAAACTGGAAACGTACTTGCTCCTGTACCCATTCGGGTAAAAGGAAAAAGGCCTCATGGACATGGACAACAGTGTGGTGATTGGGAGGGGGTGGGGCGTATAAGGAGACTAAGTGGCAATGGAAAAAAATAAAATAAAAAAATAATAAAATATAAACGAAGATGGGGAGCAGGATCTTCACAAGGGCCTGGTCGCCTAAGTAACATGATCCTAGGAGTTGGTTACAACCAAGACTGCATTTCCTTAGTTTGAACCCAGTGTACGACAGAACTGCTTGGCGTGTGGCCTTTCATAGATGCCCTGTGCGAGCCAACTGGGGTTAACGCGGTAGATAGGTCTCATTTCCTTGCTTCCGTTTCTCCAAACCAAAAATTTACCATGATTCACGTATTTATTAAGCCAATACTTGGGGTTTGTGGGGATAATAGTGTGGTGAGCCAAATAATTAAATTTCCTGCCTTCATCTGCCTTATCAATTCTTAAGGTGAGACTGTCACGTCCTATGGGACGGCGTGGAGCTGGGGAGGAGGTAATAATTTCCCCATTACTAATATATTGGCCTCATTGATTCAGGCCTCACTGCCATTCCAAAGTAGATTTGGACGTGTGCAATGAAGCAGAAAGGCATCTGAGGGTGCAGACTGTATACACTTGTGGGTTCCACTAACCGAAAAGAACCTTCCCTTTACTTCTGATCTTTTTGATGAAAGCAGTGCTAGACATCTACACTCCGCCATGGACTCAGGTTTTCAAGTAAACGTTTAGCACTTCTAAAAGCAATGGTCCGCACTATTGGCAATAACAGGTTTTAGTTTGACTTAAAAAGTCAAACATCAAAATAATTTTCAGCTCTGTTTCACTGCATATTGTAGTTTGACCTTATATTGATTTCATTAATGAAACATTTGTGGACTTCAGCTACATTCTAGAACTAAAACAAACAAACAAATAAGCAAACAAAAGAATAATAAATGATTCTTAGCACCCTGGATTTAAATGGCATTTGTCACAGTGTGATTCACCAGGCAAGCCGATTCTTAATTTCCCTCTGGTGATGGAATGATGATTTGGACCAACATAGTTTGAGGACTAATGATTTTAATTATAAAATTTCAAGTGAAATAGTAGATTATCATCTCCAAATTATTTCAAAGAAACCTCTCCCATTTTTATTGCACCTCCAAAGAAAACTGGATTTTTTTTAAGTTTGTGTGTTTGCCAACTTAGATGTTTTTAAAAAGCTGTTTATCAGATACCAGATTTAGTGTTTAAGTATATCAAAAGCTGACTTATAAAAGTGCCTTACGATATATAACTGTGGGAACCTTGTGTTAAACATTAACTTTACAAGTCTATTATAATTGATGTATACGTTTATTATAGAAGTTTCAGAAAATATCGATAGAACTAGCAATGTCTACTATTCACATTCTGGTGTATGCCCTGTGTATTTAGTGCGTATAGTTACAAACATACACTTTGTGTCTATACTTTGTATAGACAATTTTATTTTCTGCTTTTTCCCCTTTAATAACATATGTAAGCATTTCTTCCTATTCTTATTTCTACTCCAACTTGATTTTGCCTCATATAATGTATATCATATTTAATATTCTTTTGGGTGGAGTATTGCTGTTTATATAGTGTGTTTAACATTATATAAAACCACCAAACCATTTTCCAAAGTGGTTGTACCATTTTACATTCTCACCAGGGATGTGTGAGGAATTCAGTTGCTCCTAAGCCTGGCCAGCCTTGGTATTAGCAGTATTTTTTACTTTAATAGATATGTCATCGTAGCTTTAACTTATATTTCCCTAAATGTCTAATGATGTTGGACATCTTTTTATGTGCTTATTTGCCATCTATCTATCTTCTTGTGGGAGTGTCTGTTCAAATCTCTTGCCCATTTTTTCAATTGGGTTTTCTTATAGTTGAATTGTGAATTTTTAAGTATGTTTTAGATACCAGTCATTTATCAGATATGTATTTCGCAAGTGTTTCCTCTCACTTTCTTAATAGTGTCTTTCAAAGAGCCGAGGTTTTAAACTTTTATCAATTTATCTATTTTTTCTTTTATGGTTCATGCTTTTTTGTATCTTAAGAAATCCCTGTTTAACCCAAAGTCACAAAGATTGTTCTTTTCTGTTTTCTTCTATAAGTTTTATAGTTTTTGTTTTTAATTGATGGTCTGTCATCTATTTTGAGCTAATGTTTGCATATGGTACTATGCAAACAGTCATTTGCATATTGTAAAATTTTAGTTTTATGTCTGTCATATGTATCCACCTTTTTCATATGGATTTTTTTCATAGGCTTTATACTTAGAAAGCCCTTCCTTACCACAATGTCAGATAAAATTTTACATACACAGACTTATAGTTCTATAGTTAAAACGCATATCTAATATATATTTTTTTAAACAAAGCCTATTATATGGGGATCCAATGAATACAAATCACAGTTAGAAAGCACTTCATCTGATTATGGAATCCTTTGTAAAGAAGTCAGTTTCTGTTGTTGCCGCCCATGATGGGCTTCTCCCACTGCCACGAAAGGCCAGTTTTGTGGTGTGACTCTTATATCTACATGGTGACATATATGCCTGCTCCTGAAAATAATTAGATCAGTATTCATGACTGCTAAAAATTGTTTCTCTATCTTAGGATATTACACATGACATTAATACAATTACTTAAGATAAAATTATTTGTTTGAAGTGTAAAATGGAGGTGTACATGGAATGGTGATTGAAAGTTATAGAAACCTCATTTGATTTCTATCCATTTAATTTGCAAATATTCACACGAAGTAGTAAAATGTATATTTTGAGGATTATGAAGCAAGGTGAATAGCTCTCTTAATAACAGTTTCAGATGATAGAGGACTGGGTCTTGTGGTTGATATTTGTGGTTTTTTGTTTTATTTATTTTAACAATTCTGGCTATTCTAAGTAGCTGTTTTCTAAAATGTTTCTAGGTTTTCACTCGAAAGCTTATTTTACCCCTTTTATCCATTCATTTAAGAGGGATAATGTTTGTGCGCGTTATTTTGCTTTTGTTAATTTCCAAGAGCGAAGGCAGCGCCTCCTGTCTTCTTCCCCACTACCTTGTCCTCTGGTATGAGATGGGCTGTCTTCACACACTTCTTTCGCATGTCGCTCCATTGCCCGGTGCCTCAGGGCCTCTGGACGGCCCACCGCCTAGGTGGCCACGCAGGGGTCCTCCCAGAGCAGCCCCAGCCGCTGTTCTTTCGTTCCTGTAGTTGCTGTGGACCCACTGCCCTCCCCTCCCCAGGCCTGCAGCCCTCTCTTGCTCCTGCCTCTTTGCTGGTGCTCTTCTCATGCCTTCCGTATTCTCTCGCAAGCCTGTCGCCCCTTGAAGCAATTTCTCTAGCTTTCCTTTCATGGTGGTTTGGCTGTTGTGGTCACTTTCCATCTAGATTGTATCTGGTTAGTACAGATTGGAACTAGTTAGTTTAAAATTCTGACCTTCTTTCCCATCTCCAGCACTGCCTGTCATCTTGCTCTGTTGGTTTTTTTTCCCCAGAATACTTGTCTCCTAACATTTTATTTATTTATTTATTATGTTTATTGTGTGTTTCCGCCTCTTTAAATACAAGTTCCAAGAAGGCAAGTATTTGTTGGTTTGGTTTGGTTCGGTTCACAGCACCTATTGTATCTAGCACATGGTAAGTAAGCACTCAAAAATATATTTATTAAATAAATAAACAGAATTAAGTCAATGAATGCTATTTTAAAATACCGTGTATATAATAGGCTCTTAAAGTGCATGCTAATTATTACAATTATATGTTGAATTAGTTTCACAATTGCAGTGTCACTTTCATGATTATCCCCCAAATTTTTCTTGCTTATGTTAAAGTGATTTTAAATTGTAAGCTTTTGCTCTCAATAAAACGTATACTACAGCCGTAAGAAATTTATATTGCTTTATAGTCACAGTATGGATTTACACTGTGTGTAGAAACTCATTCCCAGATCTAACTTTAATATTGGGTGATTTGTAAGGTTTTCTTCGTAAAATAACCCATTGTGAGTGGATTAGGGCAGAGTAGCCCTATGTAATAGGGTACCACCCCATGTGCTATTATCATTGAAATAACTGACTTTCTGTATCAGAAAGTTTCCATGAAAAACTGCTACAAGTGTGATTTGTACATATGTTGAAAGGGCTGAAGATTTTTAAAAAAGAACATGTCATTGATTGCCATGATATGACATTGTAGAGAATTGTTGCACTGTTGGTATTAAAGAAAGGTATTTTATCATTAAAGTTTATCCTTTAACAACTTGTGAAGTATATAATATAATTAAATTGACAAGTGAGAACTGAAGTCTAGGCAGTGGTGAAAAAGGAATTGTATCATATCTGAGACAATAGGTAAAAATACAAGTCTGAAAAATAGAAGAATTCAATGTAAAAATATATAAAATATATTTTATATAAATATATAAAGTATATTTACAAATTTATAAATATATGAATATAAAGTATATAAAATAGTTCACATTAATATCTGAGAGGCAGTAGAAGAACTTATAAAATAGAAATGAGGAAGAGAAAGAAAAAATAAGAGGAAAGAAAAGCCAAGGTGGCGATGAGGAAGCAGGTGACTGGAGCTTGCAATGGTACGTGACCGCAGTTGAAAGCTAGCGCGGCTCCCTCTTCCGAAGCGTCATGCCACAGCCCTCTGCTCTTCAGTTCGGTCGTTTATAATTCCAGTATCGCTTTGATTTTAGTCTTATTGTATTTTCAGAGGCTGAAATTTGTTAAATGAGATATAGAAAATAATAAAGGTGTGACTTGGGCTAACGGAGCTTTGGAGAGCGACATATATCTCTAAATAGTGGAGAAAAGAGAGACAGAATTTTAAGATACTTAAAGAAGGGATATGTAATCAGACATGATTTCTTAATGGGAAAGTTGGTTCCATTTTCTTATGATAACCTAAGAAATACATCTGTTTTATCTCCATTTGTCATAGCAATCTAATAAGCCATTCAGAAATCCTGATCAGTAGCTGCTGACATATATACATTTGGAGCAGGACTGGTTTTCAATCTTTTTAATAATTAAAATCAGCAATAGGAAAGGTTATTTCTTGCTTAACCCCCAAAAGTAGATTTATATGTTACTTTTTCTCTTGTCTTCATTTACTTCTACCTCTTTAAAATGAAGAAGAAAAAAGGAGTAATGATAAAAAAAAAAAAAACATTAGAGATATGTATAGGCTTCCTGTCTTTTTCTAATTCATAGGCATTTTCCCTCAAAGACAGTTGAATCCTGATCCTATATCATTAAATGTCTTTAGAATTTAGATCCTTATCTAATGTAGTTCTAATTGTTGAATTCCAAATGTTAAGTTTTCAGCTCTAAAAAGATTAAATGGAAACTTCCACTAATGTAGACAAGTGGTTAAAAAAATGTTTAAGTGTGTAACCAGGAGAAAATATCTAGATGAGGAAGAATACTTCCTCTTGAAACAATGCAATTGCTCTTTTGTATGAATTTTCAAGCTATATTTGAAAAAGAGCACCAAGATCTCCTTTAGAGCACTCTCAACAATCCTTAGCCTGTTTGCAAGTATATATTATTGATTATGCTATTACAGTTATCACAATTTTCCCCCTTTACTCCCTCCACCCAGCACCCCCATTCCTCCTGCAATTCCCTCTCCCCTCAGGTCTTGTCCATGGGTCGTGCATGAAAGTTCTTAGGCGTCTCCATTTTTTATACTGTTCTTAACATCCCCCTGTCTATTCTGTGCCTGCCTATTTGTACTTCTTAATCCCTGCACCTGTTTCCCCATTCTCCCCTTCCCCTCCCCAGCTGATAACCCTCCAAATGATCTCCATGTCTATGATTCTGTTTCTGTTCTGCTTGTTTGCTTAGTTTGTATTTTAGATTCAATTGTTGATAGTTGTGAATTTATTGCCATTTTGATGTTCATACTTTTGATCTTCTTTTTCTTAAATAAGTCCCTTTAACATTTCATAAGGTAATGGCTTGATGATGATGAACTCCTTTAGCTTTACCTTGTCTGGGAAGTGCTTTATCTGCCCTTCCATTCTAAATGAGAGCTTTACTGGATACAGTAATCTAGGTTGTAGGTCCTTGCTTTCCATCACTTTGAACACTTTTTGCCAGTCCCTTCTAGCCTGCAAAGTTTCTTTTGAGAAATGAGCTGACAGTCTTATGGGAACCCCTTTGTAGGTAACTATCTGCTTTTCTCTTGCTACTTTTAAGATTGCCTCTTTATATTTAACCTTTGGCATTTTAACTACAACGTGTATTGGTGTGTTCCTCTTTGTGTCCATTTTGTTTGGGACGCTCTGTGCTTCCTGGACTTATATGTCTATTTCCTTCAACAAATTAGGAAACTTTTCTTTCCTTATTTTTTCAAAGAAGTATGCAATTTCTTGCTCTTTCTCTTCTCCTCCTGGGACCCCTATGATCCGAATGTTGGTATATTTGAAGTTGTCCCAGGGGCTCCTTAGTCTATCCTTGTTTTTCTGGATTCCTTTTTCTTCTTGCTGTTCTTACTCAATGTTTTTTCTTCCTTGTGTTCCAAATCATTGACTTGATTCTTTATCCACTCTATTGTTGGTGCCTTGTAATTTTCTCTTTATTTCACTTAGTGTAAACTTCATTTCTGCCTGAGTCTTTTTTATGCTATTGAAGTACGCAATGAGTTCTTTGAGTGTCCTAACAACCAGTGTTTTGAACTCTGCATCTGATAGATTGCTTATCTCCATTTTGTTTATTTCTTCTTCTGGGATTCTGTGCTGTTCTTTCATTTGGGCCATATTTGTCTCATTTTGGCAGCCCCCCTGTGTTTGTTTCTGTGTGTTAGGTAGAACTGCTTTGGCTACTATCTTAGTAGCATGGCTTATTGTAGAAAAGCGCACCAGTAAGTTGGATGGGGCAGAGTCTTAAGCAATTGCTGTGTGAACCACGTTGACGGAATCTCCAATATGATGTCGCCACTCTTTGGATCTGTGTGGGATAGGGCTCTGAAAGGGGACAGTGCTGCTGCCTGGCCTTTAGAGTTTTGTCTGGGAAAAAAAGCTGTTCGCCAACATTCACCCTGATGCCAGGAACTTCAGTTTCTCCCCATATGACAGTGGTGCCCTTCTAGCTGCTGCCCTGGTATTGGAGACCAGAGGGAGTGAGTTTGCATCCTAAGTCTGTTGCAGGCCCTTTAAGATGTGTGACGCCTGAGAATCCAGCAGTTTCTTCCACCACCCTAACCCCCACTGGTTTCTACAGCCAGAAGTCATGGGGGTTTATCTTCTTGGCCATGGAGCCCTGGGCTGGGTGGTCTGATGTGGGGCTGGGCTCCCTCACTCCTGAAGTATCCCTCCCAATTTTGACCCACCTCACAGGGGTGTGGGGCCACCCATTCCTTGTCTCTGTACATCTCTGCCCCTCCTACCTGTCTGGATGAATATGACTTCTTTAATACCTTTGGTTGTCAGACTTCCGTACAGCTCAATTTTCTGGCAATTCTGGGTAATAGTTGTTTTGTAGTTTAGTTGTCACTTTTGCTGTGGTTGTACAAGGAGGCATGCTGTGCTTACTTACCTATGCCTACATCCTGACCGATAATCTTAGTCTTAAAACAAATCTTCCGTCATGTCTGGCTTTCTTTTCAGATTCTATAACCTGGTGCCATAAACACTAAGGGTTTTCTAGTGACAAAAATATCATAAACTAATGAAAATCTCAAATAACATTGTGCATCTCTATATTAGTTTTCCTAGATGTTGCTGACCTCTCATTTCTGTGTGTGAACTGTAAAGAGTGAGTCATCTGAAGTATGTAGTTTGATATGTGTTTTTGTAAAATACGAACTTGAAGGAGAAGTTTTTCTTCCTAAAGGAGAAGCTGGGTGTCACATAGTTTTTAATGAAGTTTTTCTTTCTCTGGTGAAAATCACTCTTGATCTCTCGAAGATCTTAGACCTCTTTTGTTGGCATGATATCATTTCCAGTAATATTACTTGTTTTTTTCTTCATCTATTTGAACCATCCATTTTAAAGATGTCAAACTCCTCATTGACAGTGATATAGGTGGCATATTCTCTGTAAATTTACTACTTGCTGTTTCAGAAATATTAATCATACTCCTAGCTAATGATACAAAGAGCAAATTGTCAGTTTTTTAATTGATAGTGGGGAAATAATTAGGAGAGACTCTTAGTCACTTGGGTTGATGCATGGTCTTCTCATGCTTAAATTCACATCAGAAGACATTTTAATAAGAAGCTTATTTGGTGGGAATGGAAGGAATGGAATTAAAGGAGAGAGGTAGAGAGATAGTTTCCAAATTTGATTCTATCTGGTGTTGTAAGTGAATGTGTCTGGCTCTCCATCAAGGGTATGTTGACCTTGGAAACAGACAGGTCCATCATTTGGACCTGAGCTCTTTTTCCTAGATGATCAGATAGGCGTTCTTAATAGTTCCTCTTAGGTACTCCCTAACTGCATCTGTTGCTGACTGGTTTTCCTTTTTATTGACCACCACACTTGAGAGCTGGAGTTATGCTGACATTGCAACCTTTCTAATGTTTTAAGGTGATTTTGGATTTCCTTAATTTCCAAGCGCAGAGATAGAAGAGATACATTGGTATTTTATTTTGTATTATATAGTTGATCTGACCAATGTGGTAGCCACAAGCCACATGTGGCTATTTAAATTTTAATTAATTAAAATTAAATAAAATTAAACAGTTCCTCAGTCACACTAACCACATTTCAGGTGTTCAGTAACCACAGTGTGGAATGTTGAACATGTTCATCATTGCAGAAAATTCTGTTGGACGATGCTAAAGAAAGATGTTTAATTGACAAATTATTTCACAATTACCTACTTTAATATAAGTTAGTGTCTAATACTTTTATGTCTTGATTTTTGTGTATTTCAGATAATAGCCCAGCTTACTCTTCCAATATTCTCTAGTGAATTTGAAATCAATCATGTACATATGCTCAGCTGGGTGAGGATTTTATTGTTGTTAAAATACTAATTGGTTAGGTATCCGGCACTTAAGCATTTTGCTTCTTAAAAAGTGCTCATGAATTTCATTTGCAATTCTGAGACGACCATTATTTACTTTGGAGTATTAGAAAAATCTCTAGTATACAGCCACAATATTTTTTAATAGTTTTATTATAATTTTCATAATTTTGACTTCTCATAATGGTATATTTCTTTTTTTTTCCTGACATTGTGCTATTTTGATAAATTAACAACACTCCTTCAGAAATGCTGACAGTGCCAGGAAAATAAATGCAACCGTATATGTATAAGCGATGTTCTTTGGAAAATAATATAATGTTCTAGCTAGAAGTGCCTGAAAGTCAGTTCATTGTCAGAGTCTGCATGTGATTTTATTTTTAACTTGAGTGCCTTCTTCTGCCTTTAACAGCTGTTCTCATGGGACTATTATTATTTTTTTTTATCTGCTTTAATCCCCTTTCCATTTGAAAGCTGATATCTTCAGTAAATCTGGTCTTTCTTGCATGGTAGTTTGACTAGGTCAGTGATTTTATAACATTTGGATTTCACTGATCAGTAAAATTAGAGAAGAAATTTGGGGGAGTATCTAATTTTTTTTAAGTTTTTACTTTGCTAAATAAGAACTACCATGTGTTATCACTTCATGAAACCCAAAAAGATGTATTTCAGACATCCTTGAATAAATTTAGCTTTATGATAGTCATGCAACATTGTTCTTGTTTTTCCTATTTTTTCCCCTGCTTTTGACTAGTCCCAAGCCCAAGCCCTTCACTGTTGAAATTACCAACTTCTGTTTGCTAATTTCTCCTTCTTTGTTGACCTTTTCTCAACTCTCTTTGGTGGTTTGAATTGTAATTTTGATTTAGAGTCTATTTATTAGTTAGGCAAAGACTCTCCATTCAAGGACATCCTATAATACAATTGAGCCAGTAATAGCATTTGATAAGTTATCAAAATGTTATTTAACAGTCTTAACTGTGCCAGCTCTTCACTAAATTTTCATTTGTCTAACTCATACTCTTAGTTTGTTCAAGTTATATTCTGTAGGGACTAGGAAAAAATGGATGTCTCTTTGAGAACTGGAGGAAGCCTAAACCAAGGATAAAGACAAAATAACTTGTTAAATAGACCTAAAAATTCAGTTTCACAGAAAAGTCTATTTGGGAAATAGTTGGATAATATAACTCATTCATCAGAAACTTGGAATTTTCAGAAAAAAATATGTTGTTTAGAAAAATCTGTTTTTTAAGGTAACATTTAAAAATATATATGTACTTAATTTTACTCATGGAATTTTTATATGCTTTGTAGACATGTGAAAGAACCCCTTGGAGTGTGTATGTGCATATATATGTGTATATATATATATATATAATCATATATATATGTGTGTGTGTGTGTATATATATATATGTATATATATGCTCAACTGGGCAGGGAATATGGATGAATAAATATATACCTGCGTGTGTGTGTGGGTGGGTGGGAATGTGTGTTCATATATGCACACACGTACTCCCATACACACACACTCAGCTATATATTTATTCATCCATATTCTTACTTGCAGATTTTCTCATCATTAGAAAAGGTCACTTTCTACCGAGTAATGGGTTCAGGGTAGCTGCTGAGAGGAATACGAGGGAGGCTCCAGGCACAGGTCCTGCTCAGCTCACAGAGCTACCACTGTAGTTGCTAAACACATACAAAAGTACGTGTAAGAGAATAGCTACAGTATGGCTAGAATTGGGGGAAACAGTGACTTTATTTCAGACTAAGGCTAATGGGGAATCTTACTATTATTGATTCTCTGTGCAAAAGCCTGGCTGGTAGGCTTAGTTTATGATGAGTTATACTGTTAGTGTCTTGTAAACAAGATCTGATACAATCCGAAATAATAATCCAAAAAGGGCAAGTAATACATAGAAGGGTGCCTGGTCTAATATTTACCATGAAAACCCTGCCAATTCATTCTAGACTTTTTGGTTACATTTTTACAGATGATTAAACAATAGCAATTTTTTTAGGTAAATGTAAAAAATATGTGTATATGTGTATATATACACATATATAATTAATCTTGCGCCTGTTGAAAAATAGTTTTTCTTTTTAAAAAGTTAACTAAGTAAAGATTTCATTTACTTTTATCAATATTATTGACGTCTTAGCAGAGCACTATTAATTTTGGCCTATGGTATGGTCTCTGAATTATGTTTTACAAAATAAAAGAATTAAAGAAAAATACTGATATTTTATAGAACTTATAAAATGTTATATACCTGATTAGGAGACATTTATACCATACAGGAGAAATTTTCTCTTTTGTCCCTGTTCTCTTTCCATGTATATATCTTTTGTATACCTAGTACTTCCCTAGAGATTTTTATATCTCTATTTTCAAAGATAAATTGATCTTAGTCCATTGTTAGTTTGAGTTAGTATTCTAAAACTCTTTTCAATACCAAAAGCTATTTAAGGACATGCTGTATACATATCATTGCATTCAATTGAGTTACATAATGTTGAGGTGATGAAGAGAAGTATAAAACACAATTTCTGTCTTAGAGATTAGTGTAATTGAGGATATGAGTTATGCATAAATAAAACACCTGGGAAAAAACAGGAACAAATACAACCAAGTACTTAAATGTGTGATAACATCAATTAAGAAAGGGAAAGCGAAACAGAGTAAAGTATCCAGAAAAGGATTCCTGGAGGATGTTAAATGTGAGACCCTTAAAACTGAGAACAGCCCAAGTGGAGACAGTCAATTTGAAAGTGGATATGGCCCAACAAGGGCAGGGATATGCCTGTAATGCTTATTGTTATCTCTCTGTATATGGAGATGGAATGGCAAATACAGTGCCAGTAGATAGTAGATGATCAATATAATGATTAAATGAACGAATGGGCAGTGACTGTGAAGAGACAGCGAAAAGAGGAGTGTTAGTAGAGTAAGCCAATTCCTGTTGGTTTGTGGGAATTAAGTGAGACCGTATTACAAAGAGCCTTGAATGGGAGGCTGAATTTGAACTTCATACCAAAAAAAGGCACTACTGAAGAGTTTTCAAGGAGTGTATCATTCCATAAGTAGTATCATAGATGAAGTTACACTTATCAAAGGAGCATATAGATGTCACTGATTCCTGAAATTAAAGACCAAAAATTCTTAGCTTTCAAAATATCCCTTCCCACTTCATTTTTGATAAGAGTGTAAACAATTTAGTTTCTAGGGCAAAACAGAGACCCATGTTCTTCCTGACATGTAGCTGTCATCGCATTAATGCTAATTTGGGTTATGTGTATTCATCAAGCGCAAAATTCAAGCTCATTTTAACACCTGATTTAAGCCTCCAGCAGACCTTCATATTAGAATTATAAACCCTTAAAAGTTAGAGATTTGTTTAAAAAGTGCAGATATGTATGGCTAGGAGCTACTTCTGTTTTATGAGGCAGTCATGATTATTAGTAGTCTGATCCATGCTGTTAACATTGGGCACTGTTTGAATGTTTTGTGATAATTTATAGGGTTGATTACTCCAGCCTCAAGTGGAGCCTTAGGAAGGAGAGTAGCAAATGGTAAATCTGTGCGACGGTCCCTGGAGTTGCATTTCAGTTTGAGGCTCTGACTTATGTGGGTCTCAACCTCTTTCCCTCCCCTAGCCCTTTCTGTAGCTCATCGTCATCATCATCATCTGTTCAGATAATGTCTTTTCAGAAATCACAGGTCCCCAGGGAGGAGAGAGGGGGGAAGAGTCCTGTTATAAGCACACTCGCTGCAAACCTTTCACCTTGCTGTCAAGGTGACAAATGTTTGTCCTTAAGGGAACACTGGAGGTTAAATCACTAGTGTTTCTCTCACTTATCTTCTTTCCTATACTACCAAAGCTCTTAGCCAAATTTATAGCAAAAGGAATCTCAGAAAATGAAGCTACTCATAACCTTTATGGACCTTGTTCAAAGATATGTTTTGTGCAAGCTCAAAAGTGCTAACTACATTATATGAAGTCTGTCCAGAAGGTATCCAGGCACGTAATATGTAAAATAGAGTCGTTTATTGCACAAGATACAAGATACAAGAAACATGGCACATAGGCTAGTGACACTTCAGTCCCCTTCAAAGAGGGCACCTTGGGACCTCACACAGTTCTTCCAGTCACCATCAGCTGCCTTGTCGTATCTTCCTGAATCTCACTGATGGTCTGAAATCTCTTTCCTTTTAAAGGTGATTTTAGTTTTGGGAAAAGGCAGAAGTTACAAGGTGCTGTATCTGGGTTATAGGGGGCTGAGTCACATGGGTGATTTGAGGTTTCACCAAAAAACTCTGTATGAGACATGATGCATGAGCAGGTACATTGAGACATGATGAAGCTGCCAATCACCAGTTGCCCATAGCTGCGGCCTTCTGAATGATCTGGATAGTTTCCATGGAGGAATGTTCAAGCTTAACACAAAATTTGACACAGATTTGTTGCTCTACTCATGCAGTCATTTTGAATGCAATGGCCACACAGTACACATGTTCACTCAATGGCATCTACTGCCCCCACTGACTAGTGACGTCATCATTGTTCACGCATGTGCATTCTAGTCCACTCTCCTTGGCTGCCAGGTATCATCGATGTCATGAAAACCATTCTCATCATAGTAACAATGGCTGGACTTTTTCTGGACAGACCTTGTATATTGGGGTCTAAGTAAGTAGAATTTGCTGAAAGTAATTATATAAGTACATTTTCATTTCAGAGCTTATGTAGAAGGAAAAGATTTAGGAAAGAAACATTTTCAATTTTGAGAGAGAGTATTGGGAACTATGCAAATAGAATTGTGATAAGGTCAGCGATGACCTATTTCACATCAGTGTATGTTGTACAATCCTCATATAGAGAGACACCAAAGCGTATATTAACCACAGAGATGGAAGTTGCCCTGGATTTCTTCATCTCTTTTTTGGCCCTTTCCGTTCCATTGTCCATTTAACAGTGAGAATGATCTTGAAAGATATAAATTGATCATGTCATTTTCCTAATTAAAATTCTTCAATGTTTGTTGGAATAAATACCAAAATCCCTTGCATGTGGCCTGTAAGGTCCTACATGACCTGTCCCTTGCCTTCCTCTCCCACTGCAGCCTGTGCCACCTCCCTCATCACCCACATGGCAGCTGCCGTGACAGCACATCTGCAGCTTCTCCAGTTGATTCATTCGACAAGCACCTCGTTGAGCTCCTGCAAAAATGTATGGAACAGACAAAACCTCACTGGGCTTACATTCTTGTGAGGGGATATAACAACTAAAATGTATAGATTTCTAATTAAAATGTAAGTAACATATATCAGATACATGCAGCAGATGGAAAAATGGAGAAAAATGAAGCAGGAAAAGGGAGGAAGATAGGGAGGAAGCTAGAGGGGTTGCCATTTTCAAAAAAGCGATAGGCAACAATCTCACTTAGAAGGTGTACGTAGAGACTTGAAGCAGGTAAGGGAACAAGCCATGAGGATTTGGGGGGAAATAGTGTTCAATATGAAGAGAATGCAAAGGTACTGAGGCAAGAGAAGGGCCAGAACAGGCTGGTAGAGATAAATCAGGCATGTAACAAGGGGCCAGATTATATACTTAGGGCCTCATGAACCACTGAAAGCCCTTTGGGTTCAAACTGAACGAGAGGCTATATTACTCAGCTTGAGCTGTCCTAACCCAATGGCCACAAGCTGGGTGGCTTAACCAACAGAAATGTGTTCCTCCTTGCTCTGGAGGCTGAAAAGTCCGACATCAAGGTACAAGCCAATTCGGTTCCTGCTCAGGGGTCTCTTCCATGTCGACAGTGGCCTTTTTGCTGTGTCCTCACCTGGGAGAGAAATTGGGAAGTGGGAGGAGAGAGAAAGTATCTGGTGTCTCTTCCTCTTCTGTGATAAGGCACCCAGTCTTTGGTTATGGGCCCCATCCTTATGACCTCACTTAAACCTATTACCTACAAAAGGCCCTATCATTCTACATACATTCAAGGTGGGGGTCAGCACTCCAATATATGATTTTTGGGAAGGTACAATTCAGTCCATAGCAGAGACGAAGACGTTTGAGAAGAGCAGCAACCCGATCTCATTTGATGACCATTCTGTTGAGAATGGACGGTGGGATGAAGGGCAGGAGCAGGGGGACGGTTTAGGACATGGTTGCACTAGTTCAGCCAGGAGGCGATGTGGGCTCTAACTGGGACAGTAGCTACTGAGCCAAGCTCATTCCAGTCTTGGGGCAGCCCACAGCCTGGTCCCTGGGTTGCTTCTGTGTGTATCGCGCCTTAGAGGCTTCAAAGCTCTTTACGTATGTTTTCTCAGGCAAGCACCACCCTGCTCCTATGAGGCAGGCACAGGCAGCATCGTGAGCCCTGCATTTCCAGTGAGACTAGTTCTGGAGTGAGACTGCCCGGATTCGTGTCCCTCCCGGTGCTGCTGGTTCCGGGGTTGGTAGTGTGCCAACCTTGGATGGTGGTGTCCTTATTACCCAGAGCAGGGCGACCATCCTTCATAGCATTAAAGTTGTTATTGTGCTTGGACAGTCAAGTTAGGTTTATTTGAGTTCCTAGAGAGACAAGAATCTTGAAAGAGATTCTCAGTGTTTTTGAGAGAGACAAAGATTTTTTAAGAGTCTTTAAATTCTTATTGCAGATTAAGAGTCCTCTTTTTTAAGGACACATAGCCTTACCTACTTCACTAATATCTGAAGGGACCACTATATTATATGACAAAAAGTTTTAATAATTATTTTGCTTGTAAGCCATCAAGAAATGGTGAAATTTTGTGAGAGCTACTTTTTTTTTTAACATAAGGTAGAAAAATAATGATATATGCTTGAACGACTCACATTTAAAATACTTGGAATTAAAATGTCTTGGTATCTTAAAATGATCGTCTCTAGCTAGCTGAGAAAATTAGCTTATGTAGAAAATGATATTCTATAATTGTCCTGGATAAATGAGGGTTGTTTTCGTGCATATGTATTTCAAGAAAATAAAGAAGTTTAAGTGGTTCTTCAGAATCCCTTGCAATTCAATCTGGTAGAAAAATTTTAAATTCATGTGTTTAAAAAATAGTTACTTATTGTTCACCGTGTGTCTGGAACTAAGCTAGACATTAGGAATGGAGTGCTGAAGAATCCAGGCCTAAGCCTTGCCCAGATGGAGTTTACACTCAAACAGGGAGATGGACAACAGATACAATAATTACATTATAATTAAGTGTTTGGAAGGAAATGAGCAAAATGATGATAACCAGAAGGTGTTCAGTTTTATTCCAGTTCTTTTCCCAGCTACTCTCCATTTTCCCTCCTCTCCTAGGATAATTTATCAGAGAACCTCAGCCTGTAAGCATTTTACTTCAGTTCTCTTAATGGAGTTGGTTAATACAGGACAAGTCACGGGAGTCATTGACAGTAAGTGGATTGGCTGACAGACAGAACTGGGCTGATGTTTACATTGATGTACAGAAAACTTTAACACAGGTCGTGTTAGGCAGGCTAAGCTAGATGAACATCTTTTTAATAACCGCATTGTAATAACAAGCTTAGAAGAGATAGTTATGTACTTTATAATTGGTGTCAATAATTGCATTTAATTTTACTTTCCTTTGTACCTAAAGCAGATACTCAGTGCAGAGAAGTGTAGGCACTGTTATTTTTGCTGTACAAAATTAATATTAATGTTTGCAGGAGACGTATACAGTAAAGAAGGACAGCATTAATTAGGAACTCATTTTAAAATTGCCTTTTGATAAGATAAAGGAAAATACCATTTGGAAGATCATGTGAATTACTCCCCATCTCTTTTAGGCCAAGTAATATATTCTATAATGCAATTTTTTTTTTTGTTAGATGGACAGAGTACAGATAAAAGACGACCATGGAGATAAGAGCCTACCTCACAGCTGACTGAAGCAGGTGTTAGAAATGCAGATGAGGTGTATTGACTAAAGACTATACAAATTTGAAGTGAAAATGCCACTGGTCTGCATGCAGCGCTCTGCACACAGGAAGTTTCAGGGAGTTAAATTATTCATTCTATTGTGTGAACTAGTTCAAGAGTTCAGGAAAAGGTGTCTTTTACATTTAAACTGTTTCTTCCCCTTCCTCTTATCTGTACTTGACAAGCAAAATGAACTTCGTTTTGTAAGTTTTATTCCAGCAAGTGAATGACTTACATCTCTGTATGAAAAAAAAAAAAAAAAAGCACCTAGGAACAGATAACTCACAGGTTTAAGTGACACTATAAAGCAATAGAAACTAGAAATGATTTTCTTTCCTCACCCTTGTTATGATGAGTCACTAAAGACAAATAAATGTGGAGACAGCTATCTGATCATCATCACCATCACCCTCATTAGGGGATATTTCTCAAGGGCCTGCATGTCCATTATTTTGTGCTGGGTAAGAAGATTAAAACAAATCATAAGCCATTCCTTCTATAATCTTATAATTGAGTCCTGATTTTTTAAAGGTAAGACTGAGATTTTTCAAAACATTTCATATGTAATTTTAAAGCAGAGCTGCGTTTTAAGGGACACGTCCCAATTCCTGGAATTATTTCTACTTTTATTTTGGCTCCGTTTGCTTTCAGGTCTCTAGGGCTGGCTGACCTTGCCGCAGGGCGCTGCACTGGTACCTTTTGACACTAGTATCGAAAGAAACACATGCTGTTGGTGAACTTGAGTCACTTCAGGATACCCAAAGAAGTTTTATGTATGTCTAGGAGGAAAACATAGATACCTAACCCCGTTTTATGGTGAAGAAGCTATGAACAAGATTCATTCATTTATTCATTTATTCATTCATTCAACATATTTACTTGCTTACTTATTACTTCCTTTGTTGAGATTCAGAGTTTTGGAACTACGAACACTTTGACTCCGTTGGTGCTAATGTGCAGGTTTCCACTATCTTTCTTTTGGCTTCTGAGACAAAGGGCTTCAGCCTCCCACAGACCTGGGTTAGCATCCTGTTTCCATCCATCCCTTATAAGTGGTGTGACTCTGGCGGCTCAATCACACCTTTTGATGCAAGTTTTTTGAAGTGTAAAATGGGAACAATAATAATAAAAATGGGAACAGTAGCTACTCCTGGGGATCGTTGTAAGATTAAATATGAAACAGGGAGCCTGATAGGCTCTCACCCCTGAAGCTTCCCTGTGGCCCTTTGGAGGCATTGCTTCCACCCAGCCTCCCAGCCTCCGGCAACTGCTTTTTCTGTCCCTATAATCTTGACTTTTCCAGAGCACTGCATGCATTGAATTGAAGGTTATGTAGTGCTTTGAGTTTGACAAATATGGCATTTTTGTTCATGTACCATTTTTAAACAACATTTTTTTTTCTATTTGGAAACAAAAAATGTTATTGCATTTATTTTTTGAAAGAGATTTCCAAAATTCCATTTTTGGAGTGTGCTTTTCATTTATCAGGGAACCCTGGTTGATGTTTTGTCTCATATCTATAGAAAGGTAGAGAGCACCTAAATATTCCTGAGTCTTTGCCTGTACATACCCATTTAAAAGTTCCTCTCTCTGCACATGTTTTTTTTTTTTTTAAATTGTTCAATTATCTCTCAGAATGTATGAAAATATATTTTCTTCTAAGCCTTCAGTTCAGAGATTTTTCATTTCTTAATTCTTTTAAAATAACCAAACCCAAGCCCAGTGTCCTGGAATGAATTTTTTTCCCACTCCCAAAGTTGCGTGTTCAAGTCCTAATCCCCAGTGTGTCTGTATTTGAACAGAGGGCTTTTAAGGATGTGATTAAGGTTAAATGAGTTCATAAGGGGACGGCCCTAATCCTATAGGACTGGTGTACTTTTAGGAGGAAGAGGAGACAGCTGGGGCGTGTGCCAACAGAGGAAAGGCCAAGTGAGGACGTAGAAAGAAGGCATCTCTCTGCAGTCCCAGGAGGGAGGCCTCTCCAGACAGTCTTCTAGTCTCCAAAATGTAGAATAGTAATTTCTGTTGTTAAAGCCACCCAGGTCTGGTGCTAATTTTGTTATGCCAGCTTGAGCAGACTAATTCACCCAAAATGTAAGAATTTGTAATGGCTGTAGGAATTTCCACATAGCTGCAGAATTACACAGTGCTGCCGTAATGTATTCCAATGTCTAGAAGGCTTTAAGTTCTGCAACATTAAAGCTGATGTCATCCTAGTAAGGCTCAAAGTGGTGAAGGCATTAAGAGATAATAAGGCATTAGATAAAGTGGGAGGAGCAGGAGGGCTGATATTCCTGCAAAGTTGAGAACTATAGGATGGTTCCGGAAAAAAATTGGCTTAAAGATCTCTTATTCACTATTGTGCATCAGTCAACTTTAAGCAATACAGACTTTTTAATTCCCACTGATGAGAAGATGGGAGGCAGACAGTTGGTGATCTCGGTGCTGATGTTCAACAATGCTGCCAGGTCCAAGGCTCTTTCCAGCTCTCTTCTTGCTGGTCTTTGACCCTCCTGGTGTGTTGCCCCGTGGTAAAAATAGCCTGGCTGCTGCAGCTTCAGGCAATGTGTCCTCATTCAAGGAAGATTGGAAGGGGAAAGACATCTCTAGAAAGCTTTCCTCTCAATGAGTAAGAACAAGCATTGCCAAGAGGCTCTCAGCAGACTTGCTCGGATATTTTACTGGCCAGAACTCAACCCTAGAGTTACTGCTGGCTGTACGGAAAGGAGGAGAGTTGAGTGCCTATCAAAGGGAACAGAATCTGCTTTAGGACCATGCTCCTTCCCTTCTTCCCGTGGCTCACATAGGAAATGATGACAGTAGTTGTGCATCCTGGGGGTAAACGGAGAGCTCCTGCTGCCCCAGGCCCTGCCCATCTGCCCTGAGGGTTCGAGGGAATCAATATCTTGGCTTTCTATGGTAATGTGAGACTTATATTAGTTGGAAATGACTAGTTTAGACGGGTCAGGGGTCATATTATAGTCTGGACATCTTGTGGCCCCAAAGAAAACAGGGTTCTGTTAGCATGTGAGAAAATGGGAATGGCTGGTAGGCAGGCAATTCAGAGTCTAGTACGGTAGCTATTTAATAAATTATATTTGATCTTGAAATAGGTGGTATTGGGATGCATTTTCAAAAGTCAGTTTTCCCCCTTTAATAATGAAACTGTTGTATGCCATGAAAAAGGCTTGGAAATGAAGAGTCGACTTCTTTTTTCAGATATACTTTCATCCTCACTTGTGGTAGCCCGGTGCCTGCATACATTGAGTTATCTGGTAGTTTGTAAAGGAGAAAATGAGCGGCAAGAAATGATCCATCACCAGAGTGAATCGGTTTATCTATGAGAGACCAGAATTGCATAGTAAGCCCATAAGGAAGGATCCTAGAAATCAGGCATTGAGCAGATCGGCGGTGGTGTGGCTTCTTCCATGTCAAATTGCCAGGAGTCTGGCATCCAGGACAGTCGGTCAGGATGCTCGCTGGGAGCTGGAAATCAGGAGGGAGCTGCGGCAGCAGTGAGTTTTAGGGACTGACCAGGCTCTACACTGCAAAGCACTATGAAGAGCCTGTGGGTAAGGATGTGAAATTACAACCTTTCCAGACTCCAGGATAGATAGATGGAGTGTCTAAGGTAGAAACGGGAAGTTAATTTATACATTAAGTATTGAGTGAGCCTTAAAAACAAGTTTTTAAGCCTGGAGACTTAGAATCCTAGTAAGTCCTGAAAATTTATATTTAAAATTTATTCTGTAATTTTGTATGGATTTTTATAGACAAAAAGTCCATAGCTTCCATCTAATTTTTAAAAATTAAGGACAAGAGGAAAAAAAAGGTCGAGGACAGAGAATCTGTTGAATGCTGGAATAACCAGGACTTGAAGCAGTTTTCCAGGTGTCAGTAGAGTTGTGTTAAGAGAACAGCAGCTTCTCATTCTTCTGTGACTTGATAATCTGTTTAAACAGTAATTTTCCTTTGATGTATAAGGTGCTTTACGCTTTGTGCAGTATATGGCATAATTGGCTTTATGAGAAAGATAGGCTTTTCTTAAAAATACTCATTGCCTTCAAGTCTACAAAATTCAGTTTTTCTCTTGAGGAAGAAAAATACACTGTATGGGATGACCACAATTATGCCTTGTTTTTATAAATGGTATTGCAAAAGAGCCATAACATTCTTCCTCTGCCTCCAAGATCATATAGAACTACGGGTTAAGTCGTATAGTAGTCAAATGCTTCGTATTTACTAGCCCACCCAGAATTTGAATACCCAAGGAATTTGGATATTTACCTAGTTAAACTTTTAATCGTAGCAAAAGAGTGATGGGTAGATAGGTATGGCAATATAGGTAGATCAAAGGAAGTGTTTTTCTCTATTCTAAAATCATTCTCAGTTCTTCATTGCCTTCAAAGTTACTCCTTTCCTTTAGATGTGTGTGTTTACATAATTTTCCCCCTGTGGATGAAGCTGACAGCATTTTTCAAATTGATTTTCTATCCGTAATATCCCAACCATATCTCAAACCTCATTAAAGGCCTTTTCATCATTCCTCTGACTTCATTATTTATGGCAGCATCTCCAAATTTAGTTTTCTCAGTAAATTTCATTATTGTGGTTACCAATTCATTATAAAATGATCAGAGGAGTAGGAGGGAGCGAAGAGGAATTGACACATGAGGACAAAGTGAAAGATTAGGCCTCTTTGGCCTGGAAAGTAGAAATCTATCAAATCATGAATGGTGCGGGTAAGGGAAGCATCGACCAAGGTGGTAGGTCTGGAAACAGAAAAATGAAAGGGCGCTCTTGAAACTCTCTTGAAAAATAAAAGGAGAGCTACTTGATTAAGAAAGAAAAGTAATTTTTTTAAGCTTTGGGTGAATGTATTTCAGGATCACAGGAAAAGGGCTGTGTCCTGGCCCTTTTGTTCGTATTTGGCCTCCCTCCTAGATCTGAGTCTTACCTTTATTTCTGTAATTAAGTCATCCATCATCATCTAGATGAACCAAGCCAGACAGGGATCATAATTCGGAGGGAGGATGGCTCGCAGCGCAGAGGGATGCGAGGATTGCCAGAGCACCAAGGGCCACTAGGGGACCAGTAGCCACTGTTCAGTCAGGAGAGCGGTATAGAGGAGGTCTTTCCAACCTGGAGACGATTAACCTCTGCTGGTAGAGTAGTTCATGCTCTCTGAGAAAACACTGACCGTGGCCAAATAACAGCCTGATGTTCCTCTCTGACTCCTTACTCAGCAGGCAAATTGGAGCTGTTCTGAGCCTTGGGGTCATTCAGTGCTGGCAATTTCTTTCCTCTCTTTGATAGCTTCATTGTTTTTCTTTGTTCTACTAGTATTTTGGGTATTTTTCTTATTGCTAGCCTTCTTTACGCTTTTATATATAAGTATATAGTCTCTAAATGTCAACATACATGTTATGCAATCTTTATTACATATTAGTTCATTTTTATTTCTTTTGTCTTCTCCATCTTCTCCCCTTCCCCTCCCTTTTCCTCTTCCTCCTCTGCTCCTTCTCCTTCCCCTTCCTCTCCTCTCCTTCCTTCTTCTTCCTTCTCCTCCTCCTCCTTCTTCACATATCTGCAAGGCCAGGCCCACAAGCATTGTGTGTGTGTGGAGATTAGGAGCTCTATTGGTAGTCTGTCCATTCACTCGTCTGTCGTTACCTGTGAACCTACCCTAAGTCCAGTGGGACCCAAAGCTTAGCCCACTAAGCTTTTCTGGTTCCCTGGAAGCAAAAAACATGTGGAAAAATTCCCCAAGTCTAGGATTAGGGTTCTGCCCCCTTAGGAAGAGCCAAAGTGCTGAAATTTTGAGCCCTCTCCTTAGTTCTATTGCAGTTCCTACCATAATGCTTTGCATATAGCAGATGTTCAATAAATGTTTCAGTAAGTGTTTATTGTGTCAGTGACTCAAAAAGTAACTGAAGATCCTGCTTCCCATCCCAGATATTTGTACTAAAGCCTAGAAGCCAGAATAGGGTTGAATGTGAGCCTGTAATCCAGCCACCCAGCACTCTACTTAGAGCTTGGCTTTGCTCTTACCAAGGTCACCAGTGACCTTTGACTCTTGCCAGACCAGTGGTGGCTTCTCTGTCCTTGTCTTACACAGACACTCAGCAGTCCTAGACATAATCGGTTTCTCCCTCCTTAAAACCTGTTTTCTTCTTCATTTCCACGACACCTCCTTCTTCTGGGGTTTCCATCTACTTCACCAACAGCTTCTTTTCAATTTCCTGTGTGGGTTCTCTGTTCAACTTCTAAATGTTAGAGTGTCTCAGGGCTGGGTCATGGATCCTGGTCTTTTCTCTGTCCACAATAATTCCCTAGGAAAGTTCATCTAGTCTGATAGTTCTATGTAGCATCAAAATGTACCTGCTACTAATTGATATCTTCAGTTCTAATTTCTCCCCCAAATACCTTATTCACCTGTCAAAATGCGTACTTGCTGTCTTATCTTGGATCTCTAATAGGCATCTCAAGCTTACCATATATGAAACAGAATTCTTGATCTCCCCATCCTCAAACTGCTTCTCCCTCAGTCTTTCTCAGTTCGGTAAATGGCTCTGCCTATTATTTGAATTTAAAAATGTTTCTTGATTTATCTTTCCGCTATCTCCCCCCCCCCCCCCGTATCTAACTCATGGTCAAAACCTGTTGAATCTACTTCAAAATGTATCTTGAGTTCACGACCTTCTCTTCATCTTCACCATCACTACCCAAATCCAAGATGCCATCCACTCTTGATTGTTATGCCACAGTTATCCCCAGTTGGTTCCCCGTAAAATTTTAACTTCACACATCAGCTAAGGTAATGTTTTTAGAATACACACCTCACATTGTATCACCATATTCTCTCTCAACTCTTTCTTGTTTTCAAACCTCTGGTGTCTTTTGTTGCCCATAAAATAAAATTCTAGATTCCTTATCCCAACCAGTAAGTTCCGGTTATCTAGCCCTGTCTTCTGCCTTGGGCCCATCTTATACCGGACCCCACACTCAGCACCCTGCAGCAACACAAGTGCACCAAGCCTGTTTTTACTTCAGGGCTTTGAATGAGCTATCACCTCTTTCTGGAACATTCTTTCCCCAGGTCTTCATTGGATCAGCTCAGGTATCAGCTCAAAAGGCACCTTTTCAATGGCCTTTCCTGAGCACCCCCCTCCCCAAACCCAGTACTTTCTACTACACCAACCTGTTTTATTTTACCCAAAGCCAATTATCATGATCAAATATCGTGTTCATTTATCTATTGTGTGTCAGTACTCACTAGAGTGTAAGTCTGAGAGAGCAGGGTCCTTGGCTACCTTTTTACTCCAGTATCCCTGTGGCTTACCTAGTGCCTGGCTCCTAGCATGTGCTCAATAACTGTAGAATAAATGAACCATTTTCCAGGACTCGGTTAGAACAAAAAGCCTGGGGATTTGTGAGTCTGATCAGTTAGAGGTTGGTGATACATATTCACATGCAAGGCTGCACTCTTTCCACCCGGGCTATTCTCTCTCTTCTCTTCTCCTTCTTCAGGGTGGACTTGTCTTTTGTTTCCATTTCTAAATGGCCTTTACGAAGCCACATGTCCTCCTTCTTGGCTTTTTACATCACCCAGGGGTTCTTTTGTGAAGGAGAGTGATGCCAGCATGCTGGGGCCTCTAAAGCTGTTTCTTACTTCATCAAATTGAAGGACTTGCTGGTCGCGGGTCCAAGATGTCTCTGCTTACAGCCAACGTTCCACTGCTGTTCCAACGCTGTCTTCTCAGATCCCTTCTCCTTTGGAGTTTCTGGTTCTCCTGATCTTAATTTGTCTTCTCTGACCTCTTTTGTGGTGAACCTTTTTGGTACTCCTCCTCTTACTACTTTTTTAACCAGAAAGATAACCACATATTTAAGCTTTAATGGATGCCACATGTTTAGTGTGTGTCTGTGTGTAACTGTATATAACTACTACCATTTTCACATGGCTCTTCTTTATATCCTAATTGATATTTCATTGCCAAAATAAATGTCAAATTGTAGGGCACTCATTGATATAAAGAAATTTAATCTTTTTTTCAGTACAGAATAGAATCTTTTTTTAATTGGGAGTCCAGCAGAAAAGGGGTTCTCCTCATTTACCGGCATTTGCTCATGCCTGCACATACTCATATACTTCTAGAAATCCCTATGTGCTCCTAAGAGTTATTATGTTCCACTTACATGATGTTGCAGAAAACACCAGAGCTCTATGGATGGCACTGTGAACACTTGTGACGTTATATCTGCCTGTAGTGCCTGGAGAGCTAACTGTGCTTTACAAATCCACCTCTTAAACCCTGGTCCCCAGAGTCTCTGCCCAGAACGAATAACTCCTTTTGTTACTGCTTTATCCTGTTGTTTTTTTTTTTTCCTGCTTTAGTTCCCACTCTAGTTTTGTATTGTTAAATCATACTCCAGAGGATTCTTAAAGGTGTTTCCTCTGTTCTCCTGTTTGGAAGCTGCTTCAGACCTTCTGTTTATGCAACAACTGCATCCGTGGATCTCCTGCTGCAAGCTTCTATTTGCTCTTGACCAACCCATAGATGTATATTTCTCTTAATATTTACGATTATGAAGAGGTAGTGCCTCTTCAGCATGAGTGGACGGGCCATACAGGGGGACTTCTGTTGGGTGATCTCACTCTGTGACCCGAAGTCCAGGAGTGGTTTTATGAGAAGCCCCATTAAGCAAAGTATGAAGGAAAGGTCAAGGTAATTGCTGAAAATCTGAGGCTGCTGAGAAAATTCTTCCTGGTGTCAACTAGAACATAGTCACGGCTTTGTCCAGCCAACATTTGTAGTCCCACAACTGAGACAGTAAAGGTACCCGTGATTAATTGTATATATTTTTGGAGCTGTGTTTCAAAAACAGACCTGCCTTACCCTGAAATTCCTGGATGCCTTTGGTGTCGCTTGTAGTTGTTAAGTTGTAAGTAGGTCCCAGATGTCTGAAAATTTTTCTGACATTATTTTAGTTGACAAATAGTGTGTAAGTAGCTCTGTTTTTAAATGAGTGTTATTCAGTCCACATTAAACCATCTTTTAGTTCTTACATCAGTCTTAACTTTATTAAAGTCAAAAGTAATGTTTAGGGAGGGTAAAAATCATAAATATGATTCATAAATACTTAAAAAAACAATAACAGAGCTCCTAGTTGAATAGAAATCTCACTTAGAATTGTAGTTTATCTTTGAAAGAAAAACTTCTGGGATTGAGAGTAAACCAGTTTCCGAAAAGAAATCAAATAGTATGGAATTTGAAAATCTAATTTGGCATGTATCAGATTAATGCTCTGCAAAACCCTAGAGCCTGAATCCCGTTTACAGAGTGTTTGACTTAATTCTCTTGTTTCTTTTCCTCGCTTTCTTCCTGTTATTTATGTTTAAATCTTGGCAACTTTGCTTTTTATGGGTTTATACATTTAGGACTGAATCTCTAAAGGGGCAGGGCCTCCCTGCTTTTCTTCAGTGAACTTCTGAGGAGGTAGTGCATAGGAATTTTTGTGTGTGTGCAAAATGAATATATATATATACATATATATATATATATATATATATATATAAAATACCACAATTTCACCAATGTACATATTTTTTGCTTGCAAATAAGTAGGGATTTTAAAATTTGGTACATAAAGAGCAAGGTTGATAAAGACCTTTTTGTATATTTATATCCTAATACGTTTGTATTTTTTAAAACTATACTGCAGCTGATTGAACTAAATTTGATTTTGACTTGTACCACACAACTATAATTCCTTCAAACACATGTCAATGTGCAGCATATTTAAGATGATGTCAGCAACAATTCTTTCTTTATTTAGAGTAATGTAATCTAAAGCTATCAACCCTTTCTACTTTCATGAGTTTTTTACTTTCCTACCATAATTCATGAAATAATACATTTTATTTAAAGCTTTTGGTAAAATGTCTATCACTGGAAAGAACATTTTTATTTAAATATGTTTCTTCCATTGAAATAAGCTTTTCTGCTAGGATCTGTGTGTTTTTCAATATTGTAAGCCCTCTGAATTACTTTGGTTTAATTAGTTACCTCTTTATTTAAACGTTAGCATAATGATCCCCCTCTGTGGTCAAGAATTTGACAAAGGAGGATGGTTAAAGTGGAGAACAAAACAGCCAATGATAGCAGTCTAGTTGCCTTATCAATTCTCTTTAGGCAGACATGAATAAGCAACCTGTTGGATCTGGGTCAGAGAAAAGAAGAAATAAATTAATATTGAAAGGATGTGGTGGGGAAAAAAAACCTTGTGGATTGACCTTTAATGAGAACAATCCATGATGCACAGCAGAGAAAAATGATTGGTGTCTCACATTCAAGAGTCAGCTTGGCTCTCTTATATGAACACATCGTAATGATTTTTATGAATGTTAAGTTCTACATAGTCCTACTTGAGCAAAGAAAAACAAATGACATAGGTGGTTATCTTCAAGTACAGGGCGGGGCTTGACCTCAGGAGAGAAAAAATATGTTGAAATATTGAATAACCAAAGTAGTGACACTCCTCTGGCAGGATATTCATGCTGTGAAATGTAAATACACTTGTTTTGTTTTTCACATACATTATTAATCACAGCACTAAAGAGTATGTCTGATGCTAGTATACGTTAGGAGCACATATATATTAGCATCCGACTCTCCTCCACTCACAGACAGCCATGTATATTAATTTGTGAAGTGAATCGTTCTATTATGTGCTTCCATTCTAAAAAGTGCTGGGGTGGGAGGCAGAATTTAATCAGATGAAGAACCTGCCCTGAATGAGCTTCCACTTTAAAAGGGAGGCATGTACATGTCCATATATTAAATACACGTTAGTAGAAACTTTGTGCTTTACCAGGGAAGCATGTAACAGGGACAGCTGACATGGTAACACCGAGTGAGAGCTTGGTGATTTAGGCGGGAAATGGACATGACGAGCAAAGTCTTCACAGAAGTAGAGCTGTTGCTCACAGGCCAGTACTCCCTGTGAACACTTCTGATAGCTGAACAAAGTCCATGTGTGTCTAATAAGGCGTGGGTTTTGAAAAAATGTGTTCACTTTATACTCTCACGAATGAGAACACAGAAGGGTATGAATCTATGGATAAGAAAAGAGACTTAGAAGGAAGATTTCTTTGAATCTTTCCCAGGTCCTCCGTATTTCCACTGGTTTACATGGTTCCTATTTATTGTGTGTGCACCTGGTGGACTCTGTAAGCTCTCTAAATACATATTTTGCTAAAGATAAGGCTACAGGCTTTTGTCTTGGTATCCTCACATGAATGATGACCTAGTATCATTGGCCTTTATAATTTGTGACTTCAAGTTTGATATTTGTACTCCTTGGGAATTTTCCATGGCCAGCTGCCCCGTGCCTGTGGCCACGGCAGTGCCCATTTACCACTTCCTGACAGGAGGGGATAAAGGGAGACTGAAATGAGACCTATTTATTTTGTTCTTCCATCTCAGCATAAAAGATGTAATGAAGTAGGATGTTGAAATAAAAACTTAAGGTTTTCATTCCTGTTATAACTTTGGATTAGGGGGATTTAAAATTTAGGGCTGACCCTGACCAGTCCCGAGAGTCAGTGGCATCGGCCTTCCTTATTAGGTTCAGGATAATTTACAATCATTTGATTATATATCCTGACACCATACAAAGTAATATTGCCTGTTTAGATGCAAGAATAGACCCATCTTCTCTGGGTATTTGAAACAATTTTACTTTAATTATACGTGATTTTCAATGTGACTCTAAGTGTGTTCATACTTTGAAATTGGAGTTGAGAGCTCGCAAGCCTGCTCTGAATGCTACAGAGATCTGCACTTTCAAAAAGTGTGGAGTAAATTGCTCTTCCTGATGGGTTTCAGTATAGAGTTAGTCGTACACACTGCATTGCCTTTCCCGAAAGACATGCTTCATACATTTCCTGTTCAGATTATATTTACTATTGACTTGACTGGGCTTCATATAGTAGTTTATGGTAAGTTATGCCTATTTCAGCTTTCCAAATCCAGCACTTGAATTCGATAGGTAGCAACTTATCATGAGCATTTTTCATTAGCCTTTTTCTTTATGTTAGAAATGGCTCAGCGTGCCATGCACTCATTCATTCAACGTTTGCTCACCTCTCGTCCCTGCACCAGCACAGCACCTTAGTGAGCAAGGTAGACGTGCTTTATGGAGCTTACATTCTAGTGAGGAAAGCAAATATTAAGCAACTGATTATGTCGAGCTAAGCAAAGGGTATAGGGTATGGAGAGAACATATCAAGGTACCATCTCTGTGATTTCCTCTTCCATCTTTGTGATCTTACATATATTTCTTAATCTTTCTGGAACTCATTTTCATATCTTTAAATGGAAATAATAGCACTAATTTTATGAGTTTTGTGTGAAACTAAATGAAAAAAGTGCATGTACAAAATTGGTCACAGTGCCTAACTCATAGTAATATTTAGTAATTATTATGTATTAAATTTTTTGCGGGGGTTGGGAGTGGAGGGTCAGGGAAGGCTTCTCTGAGCAACTGACTTATAAGCTGAGATCTGAACAATGGTAGAAATTTGCCAAGTGGAGACATCTTATAAGAGAGAACACCATGTTCAAAGGCCCTAAGGCAGGATTACTCATGATATTTTCAAAAAAAGGCCGTTGTGCCTCGAGCTGAGAAAATGAAGAGGAGGGTGACTTGAGATGAGACTGAGGCAGGCTGAGGTAGCTCGAGAACGTAGGGCCTCATGGGCCTTGTTAAAGAGGATTTAGGGCTTTATTCTAAGGGCAATAGGAAGAATTTCCACAAGGGAATGACATAATTAGATTTGAGTTTTACAAAGGTTGTCCAGGCTTTAGCATTGAGAGTGGTTCAAAATCTTTCATCAAGAAGTGAGGGTCTGGCTTGTCTCTAAAGAGACCTCTTGGTGAAAATATTAGGGGATATTTTTGCTAATACTAGCTTTTCGGGTGTTGGTCCCTAGAAAAACAGTCAGTGACCTAACTGACATTGTCAATTCCTAGTTCTTCAGTGATCTGGGGATCGTAGTACGTATGTGAGTGAGTGTGTACATGTGTACATACAAACATGCATACGTACACAAATATATAAACATACTGTAAACGTATTTGTGTCTGTATATACACATATATCAATGTGCACACATGTATATATGCACATACACATATGTACACACACACTCACATTCTGTCTCCCCATAGCGAGAGAGCCCAGTGAGTTTTTCTCTCCTATTTTCTGCTTCTGACCCTTCAATATCAGTGTTCTTTGAGTTACAGCATATATGTTTAATAGATGTGGGGAAAAAAAATATATTTACCAATGCCTTTAATCTATGAGGTATAATGTCCTACCAAGATGATTACTCTTCATGTGAAACTGGAAATGCATTGTGTTCTGCATAACAACTTTGCAACATAGATTCCGGAATTTCAGAAATTGTAGAGATAGAAAAGAATCCTGTGTTGTTCTCTGTGTCGTGATGAATGCAGCCATTACGTGTATATACAAGAATAGATCATACTGAGCATCCCCCAAGCTCCGTTTGCAGACAAGCCGTATCTCCACCATGACAAAATTCCCACAAGATTTTGAATTATTAATGTCTTGGAATCTACGGGATTCAGCAGATATATTCAGGGTTATTGATGGCAGCAAACTTTCTCTCTTCTATTCCTGAGACACATATGAAATAGGGAGTCCCTCACATAACCACAGTTAGTGTTCAGGCTAATTTTGTAGGGGCCGGTGGGCTTTTACCATAATGTGTACAAATAGGATTTTTCTCTCTCACAGCAGAGTGTGTAGTAGGCGGAGGGGGAGCAGGCGGGCGCTAATTTATGAGCCCTTCCAGCCTTCTTCCCGCAGTTCGTCCTGTGAGGGCAGGATCCTCTGATTACACCAGTTCACCTGTGGAGAACGTTTAATGACAACTGCTGGTTAGAGTTTGGGATGTTTGGGGACCTTAGAGAAGACAGAGTGCTTTCGGGAGAGAGGGCTTCCTCTGCCTTTTGAGTAGGTCAGTCCTTCACGACTGACCAGCGACTCAATGAAATCCAGCTCTGCGGCCCCCGGTATTTGAGTGGACTGGGAACCGAGGGGCTCAGGTACACTTTATTTCTCCCCTCAGATTAGGTCGGAGAGTTCAACAGTTCTGTTTGCTTTTAGCAGTGTGTTCACTTCATGCCTTTTTTTTCCTTGGTGATGGTCACACAGGCTGTTTTTGGTAACAAGAATAACCCGCAGTTCAGACTGCTCTTTTTAAAGACATTGATTTGCACAGTCACAAATGGATGCCGGACATTGTTTTCCTCTTAACACATTTGCAGTGTTCAAACTTGGGGGAAGGAGAGCAATATCTAAAATCTCTGGTATACTTTAATAATAAAATATACTTTATTAATAAAGGTTAAATAAAAGAATTACTATTCATTGTACCAAGGGCATGAGTTTGTATGGTCTACATGCCCTTTTATGAGAAAAGCAGAGATTTTCTTTATGAGTCAAGTTGACATATTATGTATGTGTCATCATTTGTGAACAGTTAGAAATATCAATTATACAACATATCAACATTTAACTAGCAGGATGATTGCGCCCTTTCTAGCTTCAATATGACTTTTTGCTTACAATAAAATAGATCACGCTTTGTTTATTTTTGTTTCTTTTTCCCTTTCAAGTTCCTCTGAGCAGTAGTTTCTCCAAAAGCCCCTCTTGTTTTCATATTCTCTACCTCTAGAAGTCATTATTTCCATTTTGAATCTTCTGTCTTTATATGTGCTAAATCTGAAGTTAGAATTTAAAACAAAAAGTAGTTGCAATGCAGGCAAGTTTAAATGCAGTAGATTTCAATAACTTACAGGTACTATAACTGGTAAAGTAAGAAGTAGTTCATATTTTCTTCGCTCCTGCCCAGAACCTTCCCAGGTCTAGGATTCTGATTTAAATAACTATCTTTTACATATTCCGTATCTTTCCTCCACAGCTCCCCAATGTCTACAGTACTTTAAGTCCTTAATAACTATTAGCTTTAGGAGTAGTACAACCAGTAATTGAAACCATAAAACACAAAAATTGCCTTTGCCAATTTCAACACAGTTTCTTGTGAATGGTCATGTTTATAACCAAAAATCCCATTTTCAGTCATGTACTCATTTGTTCAGTCAATGAACACACACATTTGTAGATTGATTCTTCTGTGTAAAGTATAAAATATGAGTAAAAATAATCTTTCCAAATTGCAGAGCCTAGGATGTCTTCAACAAATTTTACTACTAAAAGATTACAACTAGCCCTTGCCAGTGTAGCTCATCCTGTAAGGGTAGACCAAGGGGTCAACAGGTTTGATTTCTGGTCAGAGAACATACCCAGGTTGCCGGTTCAATCCACAGGCAAGGTGCTTACGAGACGGCAACCAACTGATGTTTCTCTCCCACATCAGTGTTTCCCTCTCTCTCTCTTTTTTTCTCTCTCTCTTCCTTTCTCTAAAAACAATGAAAAAATGTCTTCACGTGAGGATTAAAAAAAAAAAAAAAAGATTGCAACTCAGACACTCACACTTTAGTAATGGTCATATACTATTACACTTTCATTAACATAATCCCTAAAAAAATATGTTTTGAGTTCCCATAGGTTGCATTCAGCTAACATTTATTGCATTTATTAAGGTAGGTAACCGCGCTAAGTGCTATCACATCCATTATCTGGCAAGGCCTAACAGTTGCCTGCGGAGGAATGGTCATCTGCATTTCCTAGCTGAGGACACTGAGGATCACAGGTGCTACAGGAGCGATTTCCTGGGGTCTCAGAGCCAGGAGGCTAACCGACCAATACTCTGGGCCTAATTGCAAATCTGGAGTTGTATCTATACAACAGCCACCCCCGCCTCCCACTATATCAGAATCCGATACCCCAGCCTTGGCCTGAGATTGGACCGTGGAGACTGAAGGTCTTTCGGGGGTGGGGTGGTTGGTCTACTACTTATGTTGGCACTACACGCTGCTTTTAGAAGAGTTAATAGACTCATTAAGAGCATATGTGCAACACTAAAACACAGCAGTGGTTTGGGAAAACGTTTACATAATTCAGGAAAGTGAACTTTGATTAAAATTATTCTATGCACTATCTTTTATTTTCTGTTTTCATTTAAGAGCAAAGCCTATCAGTGACTTAGGCATCAGACTTTAAGAGAACTGAAATTATAGCTCAGTTACTTCAGGTTCCATAGTCTGGTCAGCCAGCAAGGCTGTGCTGGGCCCACTGACTCTCAGACCTGTGAGAGCCTGGAGCCAGTTCCCAGTTCCATAAACAAAGACCCTGACACTGTCCTCCTGGCTTGAGCTTCTCCCAGGGCAATGCAAAGCATTTAACAGAGTTCACAAATTCCCCTCTGAGGGGTTTTGGTGGAATTACCACTTATAAAAGCGGAACTAAAATGACCTAGCCCATCACCAGAGCCCCTAAAAGAAAAAGGCCCTTGATTTTGCATGTGTCTCACATATAAATAACTGTGGTGCCGGGAGGAAAGCAACAGTGATATAATAAGAGGCACAGACAACAGAAAGAGAACTGAGAAGGGAAATTTTCCTGATGTTAAAGGACATATGAGTGGGAACTTGAAGTACGGATAAGATTTGTACACGTGGAAAATAGCAGAGGCACATTCCAAGGAAAAGGGACAGTAAATGCACAATATACAAAGCGGTGAAAAGTCGTTATGCTAGAGAAGGCCTCTGTGAAGGGGCGGGACAGCAGGCGGTGTTAAGAGGCAGAGATGCAGGCTGGCGGATTGAGATGAGACTCCTCACCTTCATGTCCTCACCTTGCAGGACATGAAGTCTGCAACTAAGGGAGAATTCGGAGGGTGGAGGTTGGAAGGCAAGGTGGCAAAGTGTTAACAATGGATAATTAGTGAACATAGGTGGAGGGGGTATGGGTGTTCATTTTACTATTCTTGGCAACTTTTCTGAAGGTTTGAATTTTTTTTTTAAGTTGAAGGGAAAAAATAAACATACATAAGAAATTCTTATAATCGATAAACAAAGGACAAACTTACCTAGTTTAAAAAATGGGCAAAACATAGGACTGGACATGCTCCAGGAAAACAGAAGAATAATCAATACATAAATAAAAATATGTTCAGTCTATTAGGAGTGAGAGAAGTTAAATTTCAATCAATGAGAGAATACACATAAACCCCTTAGAACACACCTGGCACCTGAAAGTGCTCCCTAAGCGTTCGCTATTACTACTTCCCTGTTGTCATCAGCAACATCAGTGCCATCATTATTCATAAGGAACGCAGATCCTGGAGCCAGACTGAGATCAAATCTCAGTGACATTAGCAGTCGGTTGTTATCCTTTCTAAGCCTTGGGTTTCTCAATTATACAAAGGAACAATAATGGAACCTATCTTACAACGAGTTGAGAGGAATAGTTTGTTTTTTGGTTTTTTTTTTAAATATTCAGAGCACATGGAGCAGTATCTGTATGAAAATAATCATGCAAATATTTACTATTATTGTTATAGAACCACTCAGACTCTTATCAGCTTGAGCCAATTAATCTTGTCTAGTTGCTTCCCATTCCCATCTGGATTCAAGATTGTAAGTCCAATTGGAAGTGGCCACTGAAACAGTCACAAATGCTCACTTACACTGTGTGGTGCAGGAGCAGAGCGCAGCAGATGAGGGGGCAGGCGGAGCAGCCTGCTGTGCAGAGGACTGCGTGCAAAAAGACAATGTGGGCGCCGTGCAAAGGGGCGGGGTGCCAAGAGGACCTCAGCAGGTACCCAGGAAACTTATTAATTTGTATTAGATTTAATCCTCCTCTTTTCCTTCCCCCAGCACTGATAAGATTTTGTCTTGAGGCAGACTGGGTTCATAATAGAGGAGAGTTTCATAAGTCAAGACTGAGTTTTGTATTTTTCTCATGTACAAAAATATCGAGATTATGAAGACGAAAGTGAGGACATAAGGTGGCAATCATAAGAAATTTGAAATAAATGCTATAAGTTTAAACACATCTGGAATATATTCCATCTCTCGGTTTTGAAATTTATTTTTCTGGAAGGAGACATTACTCTATATTAAATTGCTCCGCACTTAGGGCTGTTTGGTTCCATTGAGAACATGTTTTTTCCAGCTCTTTACAAAGTAGCTTTATTATTTAGTTTTCAATATGCCATGTTAATTCCTCAAATATTGAGCTCCCTGCCGTTCACATTTAATTGAGCACAATTGAAAGTCAACTTTTTAAATACATAGATCTCACTATTTAATATTATCCATTGCATGACTCTCCTTCAGTAAGTTCGCTCATTGAGTGCCTACTGTGGGCCAGCCCTGTACTCGCCACTAAGCTGAAAATAGCCCCCGTGCCTGGGAGCTTACGGTCTGTCGGGTGAATCAGTCATGAGGACAAGCAATTGCTGCAGGACATGAGTGCTGTGAACGCCTAAGCCCAGTGATTGCGCAAAGGAGGGAATGACTGGTCAGAAATAGACAACGACACACAGGACGTGAACACATTTAATTCTTCTGCAGGAGAGTAAACAATACTAAAATGCCAAGATGACTAGAAATTTTTAATCCCCTCATAGGTGTTATTTTACACTCATGCTGTCATTGGATGATGTACATAATCTCCATATCGCGATAACAGAACTCAGACTACTTAGGTTTTTGGCAGAGGTAAAAACACACAACCTTTGCAACAACGCCTTTTGTTGGATTAGAATTTTATCTCATCCCACGAATTTAGAGAGCGTGAATGCCTTCTCTGACAGGAGGCATTATTCTTTCTAGGGTTAGACATCATTAGTTTTCTATGTAGTCTTCTGTAAACTATTGGTACCATACAGGCTTCTAAAAGAGTCATTAGTGTCTCCTTTTGCAGATTTTAGACTCTAGGGCTAAGCAGTCTTCTTAGGGCACACGGAGAGCAGGCATTGAAAAAGGCGGAAGTGCTGTCTAGGTGATCGATAATACTGTCCTTTGTTTCCGGGGCTGGCTTCTGGAAAGGGCCGTTCAAGGGTAGTTTTAAGAACAATTGCCTAGGGCTGTCTTGGGCTGAGTGTGTGGAAGAAGCAGAACTTGCTCCTTTGCGGGGAGGGAAAATAAGGCCTCTCATCCTGGAAGACTTACGGCTCCTCTTTGTCTGATGCAGGAGTGGCATTGACGGAGTACAGAGTGGATGATCGCAGATCTCACTCGGCTCCAGTGAAGGTTTTTCTTTAGCAGGGTGGAGGGATTCAAATTGTAAAGTCTATTTGGGATGAGTTATCTGCAATCTCTCCCTCTCCCTGGAGAGAATGGGAATGACTAATTGAAGCATCCCATAACAGTAATTGAGACAGATTGAAAGGGGAAATGAGTGATTAACCTTGAGCCTCCTCCTGATGCTGCGCATGGTAATGTTGGAGGAGGTTTCTGGGGGTGCCTCAGGAGCTCATTTCCACAAAAGTCCACATAGCTCCTATAATTACATTTCCGAGAAATAGGTTTCCGCCCCAACTTTAATTTCAGACACTTGTTGCTCTGCTTTCCATCATGTCATTCATGAAGGCTCATTATTGATGGCTGAAAACCAGGGACAGATTTGCTCAGAAGCCCAGGAGAGCTTCAGCTTTTGGGTCTCTCACTTTGCCTGGGCCTCTTCTAAGGTCCTGGAACTAATTTTACATGATTCCTTTCTTAAAGAAGAGCCCCCAAATTGTATAGGCTTCAGGTCCCACAAAACTTGGGTCCGTCCCTGCCAATAAAATTCCAGTTTGAATAAGTGAGTGATCTGGCATAAGTTGAAAAGTTCTCCAAAATGAAGGCCAGCATTTCTTCACTCCTCAGGGATTCTAGAACTGTTTAAATTTAGTAAATTCTTATATCTGCTTCCTCTAAATTATCCAGCTTTTGAAATTCTGGGAAGTGAGATGAGCAAGGTCCTAATTACATGTTTTTGTGTGTATAGTGATTATTTTCTAAATATAGTGTTAGTAATGTTAAAAAAAGGAAAAACAGAAAAAAAGTATGATAATATAACGGTGTACAAATGTGTGTTGTGTATGTGTGCGTATGTGTGTGTGTATACATGTACTGGTGCAATAATCATAAAGAAAGAATTAAATGGATTAGTTTTTAAAAGACTCAGATTTCCTATATTCTGAATTGTGATGAAATTAAACTTTGGACCTTTAGCAATACCTACCTAATGGAGTGCCCCATACATACTAGGTGGTTCAAAATGTATTTGTCGAATTCAGTTGCTTTAAAACTAAAAAGAAGTGCTAGCAGAATCTGTCTGGCTTGAAAAAAATAGAACGTAACCGTAGTACTATAGTGGTTTGCACATTGATGGCAAGTAACTTTTATGGAGCAAAACTCTGTACTTTATAAGAAATTCCATGATCATTCTTTGGCAAGTACAATTAACATAATATCAGAAACCTGCCACATTATTATAACTTGACTAGTGAGTACATGGTTAACTAAGGCCTCCTGTATACCTTGCCTGAAAATTCCCATATGCTTGAAAGATCTGGGGACATTTTTCTTATTTTTTTTTATTATTGTTGTAGATTTCGTGTTCCTGGTTTTGATAGGGTTGTCGATTGACCTGGAAGAACCGTAAGTGATGTAGTATACGTGGGCTTAGACAAAATTTAATTCGACCAGTTATGTATTTGTATCTGAAACATATCTCTTGAATAGTTTTCTTCCCAACGAATATCAACTTTTGCCCCTACTGCTTTCTAAGCCACAGGAAGGAGGTTAGCTCTCTTTTCCCTACCTGCTCATTTTCTCGTATACTTATGCACAACACATACACAGAGAGAGTTATTTGGCAAGCAGATATTTGTGTAGTATGCATCCCTGAATGAATCCAAACTGAATAATTTGTCAAGAGCCCGAGCCATCCAAGCAAAGAGGAATTTCACATCTCTCTGCAAGGAGTGCCGTGCCTGGCTGAATGCTCGCTGGTGGGATGGCCCAGAAATACTCAGCGGAAGAGGAGTCTCCCTCTGCCATGCTCCTTGGAAGGAATAAAAACTAGAGAAAGGAATGCACTGATTGAGAACAAAGTACTTAATTGCTAGTATCAAAGTTTTAAATTTTTTTTTAAGACTAAGGATTTCTCAAGATTGGGGTTTTCATTTTGGAAGATGCTCATTTCTAACTTTTCTGATCTTCTCACCTGTTCAGGCAGTTGCACAGGCAATTAAATGAGATAAAATATTTGTTTCATTTTAGACCAGCTGTCCTAGTTTTGAATATATATTTGAATATACATTATACCATGAGCAGCAATTCCAATATTAAGGTAACCAGTAACTTTTTAATTGGAGGTCATGTTTTCTCAATGCCTTGAGTTGATGATCTTGCTGAAACTTCTGATAAATCTGCATCAATAAAAGGTGTTGTATTCATCGATTAAAGCATGCAAATACACGTGGTAAAGTAAGTATTGTCACTTTTGATACGGGTAAGGGATAAGTAATTGTTGAGAACACCGAAGCCATCTGTGTAACAAAGACTAATGTGAACTGTTTGGAGCTGTTGAACCAGCATATATCTGAACAAACAGGGTCCAAATGCTATTGTAAGCTAGGAGGTAGGGTGAAAGTAATTTGGGCAGCTTCCTAAGTCTGCAGTTCTGCTAGGCCAGTTCAGACACTCTCCACAGGAAGCGGACATTGAGGTCAAAAGTTGGGTCAAAGCCTTTTAATTGTGAGCCTCCATGATGCCTCTGGGCTCGGGTCAGTAACCTGAAAGGCTCTGTTTGTGGGCTGAGAAATGGTATATTATCGGGGCTCAGGTGGCCTGCTAGACTGTTCTAATACTCAATTGTAAGAAGCAGATTATCTGTTTTGCAGATTATCTGATCTTCTATCATCAGCCTTCCCATTGGGCTTTCAGTTGCCAAGGATGGGGCTAAATGTGAAGAGCGGGAAGTTAGGCACAGTGGACTCTATGTGCAATCCCATTATGAAGCCAAATGTAAATCAATCAACAGGCACTGCTTTGTTAAATGACTTCAGGCTTATTTGGCTTGGCATTTTCTCGAACTTAATCTGTATTCTCTAGAGTTGCCTAAACTCCATTCATTTTACCCTTATCTCCTAGAAATCTTTAGACTAGAAAAAACATATCATGAAAAATGGAATTACTAAAATACTTTTTCTTTTTTCATGTTCTCTGTAATGAAGGTATAGCACTGCGATGTAATTTAATTTCTTCTCTGGAAATTCATGAAGTCATTCCAGCATAGGCTGTCCTTGGTGCCCTGGTCATCTTTCTTGATTGTGCCCCTCAAGGCAGCTGTGGTTCAGTAAAAAAAAAAAAAAGAAAAAGAAAAAAAGATTGGTTTATCTCTGTGAGTCACAGTTTCCATGGATTAGGAAATCAGGCTCGATTGTGAATTATATTTTTACCAAATGCCAGAAAGTTATCATCATGCTCCCATGTTTCCTGAAACAAGGAGAGAACAGACAGACAGAAGGAGGGAGAGAGGGAGAAAACTAACACAAATGGTATTTTGGCCAGCAATAAATGATCATAACCTTCCCTTGGTTAGGCAGGCAGTATCCCTGATATGTTGTTGATAAGGATTTGCATGCCCTTCTTTGGCATAAGAAAGCATCCCTACATGCTTAGAAGGGAAGTGGCAGACTCTTAAATCTGATCTTCATTCTCATCACTAGATCATGCCTCACATGCAAAGTACTGCTTCCAAAGCCAGCCTTTTCCCCTAAAACACAGACTCTTTTCTTATGTTCCTCTAGTCCTTGTGCAGACGTTCTAAGAATAGAGAGAACATTGACTAATAACAATGAACAAGTATTTTTGATTTCAACAACCCTTTCACCTCTCCTTTTTTAAAAATTAGTTTTGATGACTTGTTTTGTATTCATAGCATGATTACTTACAATATATATTACTTACTTCAATATATACCTATGAATTTTTAATTTTGTCTGCAGTTTTAACATCTTTTCTTATTCCACGGTTACTTACTTCCTGCTGTGTGCCATGCATTGTTCTAGGAACTTGGCATAATAACAAATTAATAAAACAGTCTTAGACCTCTGTCCTCATGGCGTTTACATCTTAATGGGAAGATACAGACAATAAAAAATAAAATAAAATACGTAAATTACACTGCTTGTTAAAAAGAGGTTAAGTGCCTAGGAAAAAGGGAAAAAAAGATGAGTTAGATAGTTTTAAGGGAGGCAGGGAGGCTGCTGTTGAAGTCGGCAGTCAGCTTGGCCTCCTTGGGAGGCGCAGGACCCTGAGAGCCACGGAAGAACCCGTCGCGAGGATTCCTGGAGAACATCCCCAGCAAAGGGAGCCGCCGGTGCAAAGGTGCTGAGGGGACAGCGCCACTTCACGCAGTCAGCGACCCTTTTCTTATAAATGGACACTGGAAGGCTTGTCCTAAGATCAGCCTTTCATTATCAAGCTCCTGTCTGTCCTGTTTGTCCTGTTTGAAATGACAATATTAGAAGCGGATGGTTTCTCTCACTGTATCTGTGTTTCTAGAAATTAGAGTACACTATTTTCCACCATGCAAGACATCATTTTAAAAATGTCTTGCATCTTCTGAGAAGTAGAAATCATAGTATTTGTCAAATACTATATTGAAATAATTTTATGTATTGAGACAAATTTAGTTCTCTTAGGAATTTAAATGAACACACTTTACATAATAGCTACACCTAGAGTAACTGTGTTATAATGAGATGGAACAGGAAAACATGTATTGAGCACCTATTATGTGACAGGTACCGTATGAGGTCCTTCATATATATGTTATCTCATATAATGTCTACAATACTCCTTTGAAGTGTTATTGTCTCCATTTTGTGTTGGGTTCAAAGAGATTATATAATTTGCCCAAAGACTCAAAATAGAAAATGTAGAATCCAGATCCAAATCCAGGTCTGTGAGAATTCAAGGCCAATGAATAGCGCTAGAATTTGCCTGTTTTCCCAGGATGAACCTCATCATAATACTCGCTTCATGCATTTTCCTCGCTTCTCATCCTGCTGATTTTATAACTGAAAACCTGTCCAATTTACTGATATCGCCCCACCGCCGCCACCAGCGTCCTAGTCCAGCATGGTCTTTCATAGCTTTCATGTGCTGGCCTTTTAGCTCCCAGTCTGAGCAGCAGCTCTCGGTCCTGGCTGTGTATTCAAATAATTTAGGTGGTTTTTTGAAAAAATTGCTATCGTGTGGGCCCTACTCCAGACCGATTAAATTAGGACCCAGGTGTAGGGGAGTGTAGATGGTTTTTTTTAAAGTTCCTGGGTGATTTTAATATGTATTCAGTGTTGAGAGCTACTGTATGAGACCTTTTTATAGTGTAAAGTTTACTGTTAAAATTCCTGAGTAGCTCCTCCTTCCTCTCAGGATAAAATCCAAACTTTTAGCAGTTCTTGGCCTGGGCCCTGGGCTTACCTTGCCAAGCCTTGTATCTTGACCTGCCCTGAATTTACTCATAAATCACACAAACTTGTTTTCATATTATAACTTCAGAGATGTAGGTGCACTGAGAAACTCTAAATGACTTTAATAAAATAAACAATTATTTTGTGAAGCAATTAGGGCTGTGTGACGTGGCTAACTGGTATTCTTTCAGACCCGCTGAAAGAGCTAACAGGCTGGCACATCAGAATTCAGATCTTTCTAGAAATGATGTTGAAACCAGGATGGGTTACTTGGATTTCTCTTTTCATAATTTACATTGCTAAGTGTAACTGAGAGGGAGTAAATAATGGTGAAACAACTAATGTTGGCAGTGTCATGATATTTAATTTGAGAAAATGGTTTTTTTTTTTTTTAATGTTAACTTGCCTCCCTCTCCTTCCTTGCTCTTTCACGCCATCATCCTTGTAGAATGCGTCAGTAACCATTTAACAAAGTTATCATCTTATTCATGCCTTCTTGAAATGAATTGGAGTGTTTTTGTAAGATTAAAAATAAAAAGGAAGCTAGTGCTTCTATGAATGTGTTTCTGTTAGATAAGCTACATGTTATTTTATTCAGTGGGTAATAAAAGTAAACATATGGACCTGGCCCCTGAGCAGGCTGCAGCGAACGTCTCCAGACCTGGCTGTTCATCAGGGTCACCATGGGAGTTTTTTAAAAAATGAAGGTTTCTCAGCTCCACCTTAAATTTACTGAATAAGAATCCTTAGGTCTAGACCCAGGAGTCTCTGTTTTTTGTCAGGTCCCCAGAGGGTTCTGAGGCACAGCCAAGCTGAGGGGACCACTGAACTAGAGTAGACTTGGCAATGGGAAGGAGCAACCCATCCACCCGTTCGAGGTAAAATACTGCTTGAAGAGCACTAAGCCATCAGTTTTGCCTGGGAGTCAAAACTGATTCCCAGGCCACTCTGTAACCCCCCCACCCCTTGTCCTTCCGCTCACGCCCTCCCCACCTTGAGACTTCAGCCATCGCCAACGAGAGAGCCTAGTAATAACAGCCCCATCAAAGAAGCGACGACATGTATTATACATGAGGCCCATTTAATTCCGAATCGCCCTATGATTTAGGCACTGTTGTTATGTGGGCAAAGCCTGAGGAAAGTGGAGAGCTGACCGGCTAAGTCATTTACCCCAGGTCACCCCAAGTAAGCAATGTGACCCAGCTGCCCCCGTAATTTCCACTCTTAACCGCTTTGCTCTGCTGCCTCTAAACGGACATGTGCTTTTTTTTTTTTTTGTAACCATGTATCTTTTACAACTCCATTTTTCTTCAAGATGCTCCTTTTACTAAGGATCCCTTATTCCTGTCTTCTCTGTTGAAATCCTGCTTGTTTTGTGAACTCGTGTCTCAACTTGTCTCTTTCTTTGGCCCCTTCTCTTGTCGTCTTCGCTGCCTTTATATCAAACAAATTTTTCTTGACTTCATATACAAGGAGAAAAGGAAACTGATATTTATTAACTGTCTCCCAAGGGGACTTCGTTAGAAAAATATGTCTATGTCATATGCAGGTAAAATGAAGTTCAAGAATATGGGTGCCTTCTCCAAAAATCACCAATGTGTGGATAAGGACAGATTTGAACCCCAGTCTAACTCCTGAGCTCTTTGTGCCATACATGTTGTTCTGTCCTTTGATGTGCTGTTCATATCATATCACGGCACATACCACACTGTCATATAATGAATTGCGAATTCCCTGAGGACCAGAATATTATATCCATCTTTGAGACCCTAGATCCAAAAAAATTACTGTGTGTATAATAAGTGCTCTGGAAAGTATTTGACAAATCGATTTTGGGGTTCTTCTAATAAAGCAGATCAGGGGAATTTTTATGGTGCAAAGCATAAAAATTGGCAAACGTGCTAAACTTTACTTTCTCCTTCACAGTATACAGATCACCTCACTAGCCATTAGGAAAATGCCAAATTAATCTTTTAAGGGAGATTCTAGGTCCTACTTCTGTAGCATACTGTGATTTAGCGACTTTGTTTGCCTTATAATTTCTCTATTTTTGAAGTCACCATTAGGAAAAATACATAAAGATGAAAGGAAGAAGAAAGCAAGGAAAGTGAGAAGAGCAGTTTAAAATTTTTTTTTATTTTATTTTTATTTTTTACAAAACCAGGTTGGTTTTTTCCCCCCCATGAAAAGTACTTCTGATCTCCAAGGGCAGGGGAGGGGGGATAAAAATGGGAACTATTGAGTGTCGAAATTTGTTTTGCATGCTTACGGACTCTACGGTTCTGCTCTCTTTATGCCCTGCAGTTTTAGCACAGAAACAATTTAGACAATTCTGACTTGACCTTAAGTGCCTCACCGGTCTGCTCAGGGGCCTCCCTACAGGACTGTAAGCCGACACCACCTTGCCTGGGCTTCTTTCAATCAATGACATGGTGGGGTACACATGATATGAATAGGCAGACCGATAAGAAATAAAAGCATTATCTGTTGATATAAATGGAGCAATAAAAGGACTGGTTTCTATCTAAGGACTTTGAAGGGGAAATCAAGGAGGGAAAAAGGTAACCAAATGTGAATGTGTAGCAAATTAATTTTTTTTTAAGGGAAGGCATCTCTTTCCTTACTATGTTCAGAAGAAAATGATCACGTTCTATGCCTAAAAGAATTGTTTGACTCATTCTTGGAACAAGTCTCTTGGAAGTAATGCCTTTTGTGACTGTAAATCTACAGTAGCAAAATTGTGTTAATTTGACCGACTAGAAATATTAACCATATTGTATCAAATAACTGCCAGAAGTAATTCTCTGCCATGCCCTGTGACTTTATTTTAATTGATTTTTTTTTTTTACTTTAAGCTTCTGTGATTTTTGTTTATTCTTACACATGTTTATTGAGTGCATGAGGGAAATTGTTTCACAAACTATTTTTTAGTGTTTCTATCTTGTTCAGTTTTGTGGGTTAACTATTTTTCTTCAGAATTCCAGCCTCTTTTATTTTCAGCCTTGATACTGCTGATTTAGCTTTTTGGGCCCACTAATGGCGTTATTGTCGACATCAGCAGTCTATATAATTAAGCTGTATGCTTAGCAGTATCATTTGATGTTTCAAAAAGATTTGAAAGTCAAAATTGAATATGATTGATTGCTGTGAGATATGTTAATATTAGAATTCCTGAGCTGTGTTATAGAATAAATCATTCACTGTAATAACAAAGATAATGCCTCCCACATTACTCATTTTGTGTTCTATCAGTAGTCAGGCCTTAGGAATAAGCCTCATTTGTCTGCTGTTGAGCCCTCATATTATACAAATCACAAGGTGAATTGTCACAAAACATCATCTGTGGTAGTAGAATTTACTTGTCAGTATTACCAGCAAAGATATATTCAAAAGATAATAACCTAATTTTCTTTATTATCTTTCTTCTATTTACCTTGATATCTGATGTTTAAATGTGAAGATGTTTTGTTATTTTTAAGCTCTATTTGTTTTTTTAAAATAACTAATAATGATAATTCAGTTAACCAACAGCTTTCGAATGCTTACTAAGTGCCAGGAACTATACTATGCATTTAGCACGTGTGGATTTATTTAATCCTCACAGTGACCCTAATGCACATCGGTACTGTGGTTATCTCTATTTTACTGAGGAAACAGGACCAGAGAGACTAGGTGACCTGCCTAAGGTCACAGAGTTAAGCGATAGAGCAGGGTTGGAGCCCAGGACATCTGGGCTCAAAGCCTGTGCCCTCCCAAACAGAACTTTCCTGCTAGAGCAACAGGCATGTGAAAGATGTGGTCCCTGTCCCAGGTAGCTTGGTTTCTCATTTCTGTGGCACAGCCTTTTTTCCAAAAATTGAGTAAAGTCTTATAAAAGACAGATGACTAAGTAGCAGAGTAAGTGCCTCCTGAGAGATGCTGCAGGTTTCCAAGAAAAGACCCAGGGCAGCATATACTGGGCAGCTTTCATAGTAACTGAAAACTGAGATTCCTAGGAAAAGCTTTAATATTCCAAAACACCAACATTAATTCTGGAAGTAATTTCACAGACTGGATATCTTTATTTTCACATTTGATTTTAAGTACTGGTGGGTATTCTCTCTTACTAATTCTAATTTACTCCCAGATTACTTTGAATATTCATATTTTGGGGGAAACTTTATGTGTAGATCTCTTACCTGTGTCATAAATTGAACTTACTTTTTGTAAAAATGGTACACAATACCAATTTAATATCTAGTGGGAATAATTATTCGAGAAGGAAGGGGCACAAGTTGTAGTCTTTTATGGTCTTTTAAGCCTTACTCTTTTAGGGGGGACGAAACGATCCTCTTTCTCTTCAGTTAACCCAGTTGGTGTGGGGTCACTACCTTTGTAAAAAGAGTAACTTGCTAATTTGGTGTCAAAGCCTAGAGAGAATTAATTTCACATCATCAGTTGTCAACAGCTTTGGAGATCTTTGGCAGTCCGGGTTAAGTAAAGTGCTCTGTGTCAGTATCGTCAACAGAACATTTGCACCATGGAGCCTTCAAACTCTCAGTCAGCTGTCAACACGTGGGTGCTTCCCCGGGCCACCATGGCTCATGCTGCGCATTGCTTGCAGCTCACCAGAAGCCCACCTTTTACTAAAAAGGCTGATCTCTCTTCTCCTGCCCTTGCTCTCATTCAGCATTAAAGCCTGCTCAGAGCCTGCCTTTTATTCTGAACGGTGCACAAGTGAGTGTCATCTTTTAAAGCATTGTGATGTGGAGTTAGGGGCTCCCGAAAAATGCTGGGCATCAGTGAATATTTAATTACAAGGCAGTCTGACAGTGTTAATTGTGAGCTGCAGTATAACGAACACTAAAACAGCTTTCTGGATGCTTCCAAAAATTAGGTAAAGATTTTAGTACCGAACAATAGTGTGAGTGTACTGAGGTGGAATTTGAAGGTTGTTTTTTTTTTAACTGTGGTAGATTTTTAATTGGCTTTTGTCACTTGCCACAGCTTGTTGAGTGAAGGCTCATTTGTTATTGATTGTGTGTTGTTTAGTTGTTGTTTGTTTTGTTTTTAATGTTTCTCTGCCTGAGCCACTTTGGGGGTATTCATTGAGGAGACGTAATGGGCAACGTAGGGCAGATAGAACAGTCTAGAGAACTGGAGGGTACAGATACACACAGATGTGGGGTAAAGCCATGAATTCTTCAGCCAACTACCACCGGCATGGCACAGTGAAGTGGAAAGTGTCATTCACGGAGGCTCCGGCAATTTGATTGTCAATGATTCTTTTCAAATCATATTGTAGAAAAGAGCTCCCAAATTTCATCACATGGATGACATTACAAATAATTTTAAAATAGAAGTGGCCTTTAGTGTCTCTATTGAAAAGGACTGCATAAACTATTAGAGTCTTGTGGGCCTGCAGTGATACGTTAGTAACTAACCGCATGTGGCTAATTAAATTTAAATTTAAATTAATTAGAAAATGAAATAAAATTTAAAATGTAGGTCCTTAGCCACATTTCAAGTGTTTAATATCTCCATGTGACTGCTGGCTATTGTGTTGGACAGCACCTACTGTGGACTATTTCCATAATTTCCAGAAAGTTCTGTTGGGCGGCACTGTACTGGACAATAACAGGGAAGGACAGCGACCCATTGGATTTCTCGTTGAACAACCAACAAATCACAAAATATTTTGCCAACATATTTTTAAAACTAATATTTATCGAATGCCTACTAAAAGTCATCTTGGCAGTGCCATAGGAACAGTGATAATCAAGATAGAACTGCCCCCCCACCCCCGCCAACACACACACAGAATTTGCATCTGGCGAAGAAGACAATTAAACAAGTATTAAAATGAAATGCCATGAAGGCTATCACAGGAGAAATAGCGAGCTATGGGGGTATATGGCAAAGACTTGAACCCATTCTGGGGGCCTCAGGAGCCTGAAAGGTGTGGTGTCAGCTGGGGGGAAGGGGCAGGGGAGTAGAGAGTAGAAGAAAACATTCCAGGCAGAGGGAGCAGCACAGAGAAAACCTGGTTCATTTGGTGAACTTCTAGGCAAGTACTGTGAGTGATCTGATCAGAATTACAGACTCTTTCCTTCCTCATCAACCTTGGCCAACTTATTTTTCCTCTTTAAGCTTCAGTGATTCCATATAAAGAGAAATAGAAATATAGTACCACCATGTTAAGGTTGTTATAAATATTAAGTGAGATCATGATTATGAAGTACCAAGCACAGAAGAAGTGCTATAAAAAACTCGGTTATTATTAACTTAGAGGGGCCCCCTTCATTGCATGTGGAAAATGGATTGGAGCAGGGTTTGACTAGAGGTATGGAGACTAATTAGGGGGCTGGTCTGGTGGTGATTCAACGGAAAAAAAACGTTGGCCTAGAGGAGTAAAGTAGTGACAGTGGGAATGTTGAGAAGCAAATGTACATCAGAAAGTTATTTGAGATGTAGAATGGAGTCCTCGGTGAGTGTCTATGTAGCAGGTGAGAAAGTGAAGAACTAAGGATGTTTCCTAGCTTTGGACCATTGGGTGGGTACAGAAGGACAGATTTGAAATCCAAATCCAACCTTGTAAAGTTATGGAAAATCAATTATGGGTATGGATAAGCTATTGCTAGGCAGTCAGCAACCAAGTGGGCTAGAAATGCTTCTAAATTCCTGCTCAGAATCTTTTCAGCACATCACACAAACTCCAATAGCAAGTACCATTTCTAAGAAAATCAAATTATAAAAGAAGCACATCTCTGTGTGGATTGCCCTAGGGCACTTGGTATATATTCAGTGATGGAAAGTCTTCTGATTCTGTATAACTATGTCATATCTATAATAAGCTTAGCTAATAAATCAGGAGTGTCTCATACACTTACCAGGAGGATTGTCCATTAAAACAAAAGACATGATATACTTCTCAAATGAATCTTCACAGTCAAGCCAAGTATAACTTACTAAACGAGCTGGCCTCTATTGGGTTCAAGCAGAGAACAACATTGCCGTCACTCATTCCTACCCTTTTACACTGCACTGTGAAATCCTTCTTTCTCCCTTTTGGGTGAAATTTCAAGAGGAACCCACATAGTCTTTCCATTCACTTTCACGTATTAAAAAGTTTAATCCACTAGAAGAAAACACAAGAGAACACCTTCTTAAGTGACAAAAACATAACTATATGTGAAATTATTGATTTGAGCTTCATTAAAATTAAAACATCTGTTCAACAGAAGCCAACATTAAGAGAGTAAATGGCAAGCAGAGAGTCAGAGAAGATATTTAGAATATGCGTAACATTTGTTACATATCCAACAAAAGACATGTATTCAATCTATGTAAGTAACTTATACAAATCAAAAGTATATAGGTGACAGAATTAAAAATGGGCAAAGATTTAAATGGAAGATTTCATAAAAGACAATATATGTGTCTTCAATAAGCATAAGACAAAAGACTCAGTATCATTAGTGATCACGAAAATGCAAATTAAAGCCACAATGCAATACCACCATACATGCATCAGATGGCTAAAATTTTTAAAGATTGTCAATATCAAGTATTGATGCAGATGTGTAGTAACTGCAATTCTCATGCATTGTTGGCGGGCGTGGAAAATGGTTCAGGTACTTTGGGAAACTGTTAGGCAATGCCTACTAATGCTAAACGTATGCCTGAACTGTAACTTAGCAATTCTACTCTCAGAAGTATGTCTATGAAAAATGAGTGCCTTTGTCCACCAGAAGACACATTTAGAAAGGTTTATAGCAACTTTTTTAAGAAGCCAAAATGGAAAAATTCAAATGTCCGACATAAAGAGAAAGGATAAGTAAATTGTGATGTAGTCATACAATAGAACACAAAACATGAATGGAAAGGACGAACTGTCTCCCACCCAACAACGTGGTTGACTCTCACAGACATAATATTGAGCAAATGAAGCCAGACACCAATGAGTTCATACTTATGAGTTAAATGTATATGAAGTTCAAGATAAGAAGAATAAACCAAAGGTGATAGCTTCAGCAGGATGGGTATTGACTGGAGGAAGCATGAGGGATCCTTCCAGATTAACAGAGATGTTTTATATTTGGATCATTGTGGTGGTTGCCCAGGTATGTATGTACATATACATACACATATAAGATATATATAAAATTTATACTGTTTGTTATACTTCTGTAAACAAAGAAAAAACCTAGTCGATCTAACGTCAAAACTTCAGTCTTACTCAATTGAAAGCTTTCCCCATTTTGCACTCTCCCTAGCAACTCATGATCAATAATCTGCAGTAGGGAAGGGCAACTTGTGATAGGTTTCTTCTCGTGCTTGGTGCACCCCCTCTCCCATTCCTGAGCCACTGCTGTTGTCTTCTTGAGGATCAGGCACGTCAGAGAGGAAGGACTGGAGAAGAATGGACAGGGTGAATGTGTCTGGGGTGGTAAGCTGGCTCTGAGGCCCTCTAGTGTGCCACACCGACCAAGGCTAGTTAGTGCTTTCTCATGTGGGGGTGTTTCTGTGGGTTTGTTTTTTCTTTTCATTGGTTTTAGGGAGAGAGGAAGGGAGAGAGAGAAATGTCGATGCAAGGGAGAAGCATTGATTGGTTGCCTCCTGCATGTGCCTGGAATGAGGATCATATATGCCGGGGACCAGAGATTGTCCCTGCCTGGACGGGGGCTTGAACCCACAACCTAAGCATGTGCCCTGACTGGGAATCAAAACTGCAACCTTTTGGTTACGTGACAGTGCTCCACCCATCTGAGCCACACTGGCCAGGGCCTTCTGTGTTTTTTAAAATTAAACTTACTGTGCTGACATTGGTTAATAAGATTATGTAGGTTTCAAGTGTACAATTCTATGATTCATCACCTGTATATTGCATTGCATGCCCACCAGCCAAAGTCAAGTCTTCCGCCACCATATGCGTGAGTATTTTAGTGATTCTTCTTCACTAGGAACATTCAAACACAATATGCCTGACAGGGACAATGACCCTCTTACAAATCCAGCCACAGCTCTTGACTTTTAGCCTTCTACCTGTCAGAAAGACTCAGATTCAGTTCTTTTCTTGGACCTCGCTTGACTCTCGGAGAATTGATGCACCTTTGCTGGCCAGAGGAGAACTTGCAGTTTGCTCCCTTTGCGGCCTCTCTCCCTTCCCAGCCCATCAGCTTCAAGCTTCTCTGGGAAGGAACCAGGCCCTACTCACTGGTGTCCCTTTCCCTGTCACCCAAATTGCAGGGGACAGATTCGCCAAGTGGTTCTCTGACGCTCCCCTCACTTACCTTGGGTGGGAACCATCTTAAAGACTGGAGCAGTTAGCTGCATAGTCCAATGACACCTCCCTCCAAACCAGTCTTGGCTTCTGCCTTTCACTCATAGCATGAAAGTACATGATGCACCTATGGTAGGACATAATTACTCTTTTAAGTTAGAGGGCAAGTGAATGGTTCCTGCTTAAAAAAGGGGTAATCATTTTATGTGCTCCACCTTCTTTGCTAGTTATTTGAACATTTTATGAATGAAAAGAACCATTCTGGAATATTAAATACTATGCAATTGTTTGTTTTTTTAACATTCTGAAAAAACTATTTCAGGTAGAAAAGGCAAGATTCATAAATATAGATTTTATCATGTACACACATACTCCCAGGCACAAAGGTTATTGGGACTTCCTGGGTGACAGCAAATAACTCTGGGAACCTCTGTGTCCACATCTAAAAGTAAGAGATAAATGTTACCCACTCTATAGTATTGCTGTGAGGGTAAAATAGAAAGGAATTATACACATACAGAAACAGATGCATGCAAATATACACATATGCACATATATGTATGCTGTACATATATTACTCGGAACAAAGCAAGTGCACAATAAATATTAGCTCTTCTTTCTCCCTGGACTGTGTAACCTCTCACTCCCTTTGCTTTTGTAAGCAGCCTTCCTCAGTAACAGGTTTTGGGTAGAGAAGGGAGGGCAGGGCTCTGGGGTTCATTCTAAAGAATGTGAGTTCAGCATTTGGAAACTTTTAATAAAGGTGCGCCATTCTTGAAATTAAACCAGATGTGGTAAAATAAGCATTGGCCTAGAGTTGGAAAGACCTGAACTCGAATCCCAGCTCCACAGCTTCCAGCCACTCGCTGAGACTTCCTTCTGTGCTGGGCTGTGTTACAGTTACTTGAGGCTACAGGGGGAAAGAGACAGGCAGGACCGAACCTTGTGGACCCCAACCTTGTGCTGTTTTGTTGGAGTAGGGCTGAGTGAACAGTAGCAACACAGACAGTAAGCATATAAGTAAATAGAATGTCACACAGTGCTAAGTTTCATGAACAAAAATAATGGCAGATAAAGGAATAGAAAGCAGTTGAGAGAATATGTGGTGTGCGTGTGTGCTTTTTGTAGAGAGAAGGTCTTGTGGGAGACCTGGATTTAGTGAGAGGGAAGATCAAGCAGAAGAAGGGAAAAGAGGCGTCTGTGATAGTCCAGAAGCTAAAGGGATCAGCCATTTCAAGAGGGAGGAAATCACGTGCTGTTGGTGATGGGGTAACAGGAGGGGCTTTGAGTAGCCACGTGACCTGTGGACGAGTTATTTACCTTCTTGGGGCAATAGCCAATAATAGATTTCTCAGTGAGATAATGTATGTAAAGCGCCTATCACATAATAGACAGGTGATTGAAGTTTCCCTTCACATTTCATGTGTGTAATAAAATGTGAATTTAAAAATTCATAGAGAAAGATAATCTTATATGGTCATAATTCAATTTCCCGCTGAATTTGCAAAGTGTTCAATTAGCAGTGTATATAAACCAAAATATGGAAGTCAAGAAGTTAAATTATATTTGTAGAACTGTAGCTTTGTCTTTTTTAACAGCCTACGTTAGTAACGTGTAGCTAATTTTATGTGTGCTATGTGTTTTGTATCATGTGTCATGTGAATTACAGTGTGCTTAAGTATGTTGGAATTTTTCACATTCTAACTAGCAGAAATTATTTGTTTAAAAAAATAGGAACTGAGAAAATCAAACTATTTCAGCATTCATAGGGATCTATTTTGCTCAATTACAGTTTCTATGAATGATCAGAAACATTTTAATTTTAAATCTAAGAAGGAAATTGATTTGCTTTTCCTTAGTTTCAGGCATTCCCTAATGTTTTAACACTGGTTTTTAAAATATGCTTTCAATTTTATAGAATTTGGCCAAATAATATGGCATGTGATCCAACCTGTATACAAATGACAGAATGAGACTTTTACACACTCGTTAAAAGTAATATAAAATTATGATATCTTTAGCTACTATACAGTATTTATGTGTCACTTAAATTATTTTATGAAAACCAAGCATTAAAAATTCTACCCAGAAAGTGTTGAAGAATGAGGGTATGCTTCCAAGCATGTGTGTTTAAATTTACATAAATTTAAATGATATGCTTTTATGCACTTAGTTTCCTCCAAAAGAAATCTGTATGCTTTTCAAAAACACGCCTCTTACTCTTAAAAAAAAAAAGGGAAAAAAAGTGTACCAACTACCTTACAGGAAAAGAAATAAAGTCATTTTACTTAAAGTAAATCATTTTTCCAAATTTTCTCAGGCGCATTTATGTAGGCACTGAGAGAGAACGAGAGTTCTTTTTCCTCTTTTAAATACAAAACACACCAGCTGCTACCCCAGCTATCCACTAGAGAAAGGGAGAATAACTAAATTTCTGCAGCAATGTGCAGAACTAAATTTATTGAAATCCCAGTGAAAGCTTTTGTTGTGTTTGGTATAATAGGGAAAATTCCATAAGATATCTTAGATTGCATTTTCTTCATGGTAATCTTCATAGTGCGCGCGCTCCCCAGTCAGTCTGTGAACAAGCTTCATTCATTTAGAAGGAAAACTCACACCTCAGATGCCAGCCAGGTTTGGGGATTACAAGACATATTATTTCACATAATGTGATTACTCCTTGTTGTAAACACTGAACTTACTGAGTTTGGTTCAGAGAGGTTGGAGTTTGGTGACCCCCATTAGTTATTTTTCCTCAAATATATATATGAGGAGTGAATTTGTATTCTGAAGTGTGTGGTTTTGATGACCCGAAGTCAGCCTTTCTCGTATCTGTTTCTGTGGCTTTTTTCCTCCGCTGTATTTCTGGTTTCATTTGAAGTACTTTTGGAAAAAATTCATTTTTCATTTATTGTAAGAAGTCGGTCTATGGATGGAGGATTACCCGTTTTTCCTTTTAAAGAGCTTCCTCTTTGCACCTCATCTGTGTTTTCTAAAAGAAGACACAATCAAATGTTTTTGTTCCTCTTAAGAAACCCCTGACAGGCCCGCGGCCCGGCTGGGCTGCGGCGGGAGCTGGACGTTTCCATACATAATTGATGGCTTGGGCCCCGCAGACAGCGCCAGCGCACGAGCCGTATAGATTACCATACAGTCAGGGCTTTTAGGTCTCTGCGTTCTCCATTGCTGAATGGAAATAACTCCTTGCTAAATAACAAAAATTCCAGAAGGAGTAAGTTTACTATAGCAATAAATATCCTTCAGAGAACAAAGCATTTGCCAGCGGTAGAAAACGCGGACAGTCTTAAGACCCTGACTTTATCACCCACCCAGTCCTCCGCTCCCGCCGTCTCCCAGCTCAGCAGCACTGGCAACATTTGGTTTTGCTGACATGTTGGTAAGAATATATATTTTCAAAGTTTAGTGCTGAGGAAAGTTAAATTCCAAATGGCACTTTCTGAGTTATTCCTTAATCTAATTTCCCTTCCTCTTTCTTTGATTTACTAGAAGATGAGAAGGCTAGTTGATCTGACTGGTTACCTTCTCAGGAGGAACCTGAGAGATTCCTGCCGCGGGGGAAGCATCTGCTCTGGCCCATTTACCGCGCCCGCCGTCTTGTTCTCCTCTGCCCCCCGCGAGCACGCTCCCCGTCTCCAGGCCTTTGTCCGTCCCGTTTTCCTCCTTCGCGCGCCCTGCGAGGCCCTCTTCCCCTCCGCCTGTTCCTGCTCACCATCCTGGGCCTGGCTTCCATGCCGCCTCCTTAGGGATCCCTGGCGCAGCTGGGTGAGGTAGGCAGCCTTCCTCACTCCCTTATGTGGCCTTCGTCTGTTCACTTCAGCCCAACTAGTCAGTAGTATCTGTTAGGGCAGAGACACGACCACCTTTGTCATTGTTACCCAGCCTCACTGAGGACGTTCCTGACATCGAGTAGATGTCCCGTAATTATTTATTCAGTGAAACTACAAAGACACTAGTAACATCAAATTGAACTGAAACATGATGGTATGAATTGTTAGATTTTAGATGATAAATTGTTGGAATTTGTAGTATTCTTAGATCTTTATTTTGCTTTTCTTATAGTGATACATGTTCTTAAGAATGCTGTGATAACAGAAAAAAAATAGATTTGGATTACAATTATATTTTGCATTTAAAGGCTCATGAGACTAATTTGCAATTTCAGATGACCAGGTTAATATACATAAAACCTGTGTTAGTTAAGAAATAAACATAGCTAAAAATTTTTAATTCAAGTTAAACTAAATTGGGGAGGGGGACATATATATTTATTTAATTCTGAGGATTTAAACTGATTGCTTTATTTTGATTCACTTCCTTTTTAAAAAACTATAATTTCTCAAAGGGAAAATTTTTTTTTCTGAATGCTAACATGTGCTATCTTGTTCTAGATATCTAGAAAAGTACTTCATTTTTGTCATTATTTCTTGAACTGCCCTTACACTTTCAGAAAACAGAATGCACAAATGTTCTTCTCTTTCAATCAGTGAAACATCAAAAGGACTAAAGTTCTAGTGGAAAAGTGGCTGTGTGTGTGTGTTTTTTAATCCTTTTAAATTTCAGAACATATTGCAGTTTCCCATTAGAGTCACTCATCAGTTTGCAAATTAGTTTCCTAAAGTTTGTAAATCAACTGTTGATTTCCATGGGACATAATTTTTAACTAGGCCGCAAACTATAGTATCATGTTATGAGCTGTACAATCAAACCGTTTGAGTTCCTAGCCTGACCTCAAAAATTACTGTTTGACTTTGGGCAAATGAGCTGACCTCAATGTATCTTGATTTCTTCATCTACGAGTGGGGACAATAATTATACTTCTCCACGGGTTTGTTTTCAGAATTACATGTCACTTGCAATGTATATAAAACAGTGTCTGATAGGTACGCTCAATAAATACTGCCTTTATTGTTATCATCATTATTAAACAGTCCTAGAAGCAAGACATCATTTAGTCCTTCATTCAAAAATACTAATTGAGCCCCTTGTATGCCCCAGCCATTTTACTAGGTACAAAGAATATACGATGGAGTAGAAATAAGCACGGTCCCTTCCTCGTAAGACCAGTGGAAGAGACACAGGCCTTCGGTAAAGAATCACACAAATACATGTAAAGTTGACTGTGATACGTGCCACAAAGGAGATTCGTGATGTCATGAGAGTGCATGTTCAGGGGACATTGATGTTGACAGGAAGCCCTCCTTGGTGACTTGGAGGAAACTTAAGCTCTGCAGGTAGAAGGCACATGGCCCAGTCACGGGAGTGGACGGAGGGCCCCGCGGCTGGAGCGTGGACAGCCAGGTGGAGGATGCGGAGGGAGGGAGACGGAGAGCTGCGCAGGAGCACATCCTACAGCATACCGTAGGCCATGACTGCTCTTTAGGGACTAGTGACAAACCAATGAAGGACTGCGTTTCAGTGTGGAGGATGGGAGTCTCTCACAGTATAAAAAATAAGAAGAAAAGACCCCTGCCTAGGTGTCACATTGCTCCCAGGCTAAATTTTTAAATCAGAACATTTGCCACTGCACGCTCTTGGCTCCCTGTCTATTCCCTCTCCAACCTAGGTCACTTCACCAAAGCCGGTAGTTCCCATGCTGCTGTGCACCCCTCTGCACCAGGAAGGCGGGCCCGCCTGGCCCACGTGAGTGCTCCCTGCTCCGCAGCGCTTCGAACACAGTCTCGTTCTGATAGAGGTTTCAGATTCACATGAGGCTGATAGAATTGATTTAGACTGAGATGTGAGCAGCTTACCTATCTTAAGACAGTGTTCTCAACCTTTTCGGGCCCTTTACATTCTTAAAGTTTGTTGAGGACCACAGAAAGCTTTTATTTATGTAAGTTATATCTCTATCTGTATTTAGCACATTTGAAATTAATGCTGGGAAATTATTTATTCTTTTAAAAATAACAAAAACTCCATGATATGTAGACATAGATATTTTTGTGAAAAATAACTATAGTTCCTAAAACCCAGTGAGAAGAGAATCATTGTTTTACCTTTTGCAAATCTCTTCAATGTCTGGCTTACGATAAAGCAGCTGGGGTCTCATATCTGTTCCTGTTCAAGTCTTTCAGTATCACATGCCATGTTGCCTCTGGAAAACTCACTGTACAGTAGTGAGAGGATGAGGGTGAAAAAGGTAAATAATGTCTTAGTATTATCATAAAAGTAGTTTTTATCTTGTCAGTCCTCCAGTCTTGGGGACCCTCTGGGTCCCCAGGCCACACTATGAGAACTGCCACTCTCAAAGATGACATGCAATTCAAAAAACAAGATGCTTATTAAGTCAAGAAAACTCCCCTCTGAGATGCTGTCTCAGGCAGTTTAAAAAGTGGAAAGAATTTAGGCAGCGTGGTTCTAGTCTGTTTCTGCTTTTTATCATGTCTTTTGTATGTCTATCTTTGAACCCACTAAATTCTCTAAAAAGTCCAAATGACTTGTAGTATTAGCAGAGACTCTTGTGGATATTTAGACAATACCCTGAAACATGATATCTTTGCCTTGGTCACTGGCATAAGGCTCACTCCCCCTTCAAAGAAAATGACGATTCTCTCCTGGGTTCCTCCTGTGAGCATCACCTCACTTAGCTTCTGTGACCCAGTCTCGCCTAGAGACTGGGGCTTCGCTGTTTGTCTTTCAAGAAAAACTGGTTTGTGAGGTGTAGCTCAAATAACAAGAGGCTTATTCATCCCTGTGGTCTCTTCCTGTTCAGAAATGACATGATTTTATATTATTTTCTTATGTGGCACACAAGCTCTTTTTGAAGACAGCTAAAGAATTTTGGAATGATACATCATTTAAAAATGAGTTTGGCTTCTCTTGCCCTGGCCAGTGTGGCTCGGTTGGTTGGAGTATTGTCCTGTGAACTGAAAGGTCATGGGTTTGATTTCTGGCCAGGACATATTCCTGGGTTGCAGGTTTGGTCCCCTATCAGGGGCGTACAAGAGACAGCCAATCGATGTTTCACTCCTCTCTCTCCCCCTCCCTTCCCCTCTCCCTAAAGTCAATGGGCATGTCCTCAGGCGAGGATAAAAAAAAATGAATTTGGCTTCTCTCAGTGACAGACTTGAAGAACGACATTCCTTTAGATGAGTTTTGTTGCATTTGTCAGAAGTTCGTTTTCATCATACCTTGTACCTATAGGGTAAGTTCCACCATCACAATCAGCGAGGATAAATTCTGCCCTTTTTTCATTTATATTAATCATATATTTCTCTGTGTTCCCTATTACATACTTCATCCTCATCCCCCTCACACTCATAAAAGCACCTGCACGGAGAGAAAGACGAGAAAGATGGTAAAAAGTTGCTAAATCTATGCTTTTTTTCTGACCAGTAGCTCATCATGGAGAATTAATGCCATTGACCACCGCAGTCTATCTCCTGAGTCATTAGTAATTTCTGTCTTAAGGAGGGACATACATATGTGATAGAAAAAAATTCTAAAAGGACAGCTGAACTTTCATTTACATTTCTTCATTTGAACTGAAATTCGTGGGTTTCTTTTAACACGTGTCACTCATAATAGACGGTCCGGGACATGTTGGGCTTGGTCAGAGGTCACAAGTGAGTGGCCCACAGGCCACATGCAGAACCGCAGATGTGTTTTCTTTGGCCTGCAGTGGCCTGTGCGTGAGTGTGTACGTGGTTGTGTTTAGGTTTTGTTTTTTATCTGAATTTGAATGCGGAGACTCTACGTTTTTTCTCAGTAACCCTGTCCCCTATTATCCTTACACGTGACCTGACGCATACATTTACCTTGTCTGTTTGGCCACTGTCAACATTTGAACTAACAGCTCTGCATCACGGGAGAAGGGAAAAATAGGAACACATAGAATCCAAGATGATTATAATATACACTGTGACATCAATTGCCTAATAGAAAATTACTTGACAAGAATATATAATTACTGATTCTTTCTATTCTTGGACATGTGAAAAGTAACTTTAAAGTAAAAAATAACACTTTATTGAGAAGCATGCCTCAAATGTGAGATTCATTATATAAAAATGTTTTTAATAGCTTAACATAGGAATTAGGGATTATAATTATGAAAGGGGGCCTTGTCTTCCTGAAAAGGGTCATCTATAAACACTTTACTTTTGCATTTTTATTTTTATTATTTACAAGGCAGTGGTTTATCTAGAAAAAATATTTAATATACATTTAAATATATAGAATCAGTCCCACAACTAATTCATCAAGTGCAGAACTTTTCTGTGTTGGTTTATGTGGAAGGTCCCACAGCACCACCTAGTGACATGTATTTTATTTTGCATAATATTTTTGTAAATTAAAAAATTCTGATCACATTTTGATATCAAATATGGCACTGAAATAAATAGATGGTTTAAGCAGTATTATAAATATCTGTAGAATTAAATAAAGTAATTCTTACAAGCTTGGTTGAAAATTTTAAGTGGAACTCAGAAAAATGTCAATTATATAACAATAATTACAAAAATTTACTAGTAAAAATAACTAATATTTTAAATTAACAACCAAAGATACTCTTTAGAAGATGGTTACATTGTATGTGATCTAATTAAATTATTGGTAAGTATTTTTATGCAAAATAGGTGCTCATTCCTCTTTCTTTTTTATATGCTGCTTTATAATAAATTAAATGTCATTTTTCCAGACTTCTTTTTGAAGTCCAATGAATTCCTACACTTTATAGATTAAACTCCACTTATTCACACCACATACCACAGCTCTTATTAATTTCAGACAAAATTGTATAACCCCTTTTAAAACTAGAATTTTAAGGTAGAGGTAGAATGTTAAAAATACTTATACATTAACGATAAAATGAATCAAGTAAAAAAATAAGGTGCACTTATATATTTTTTAATGAAAAGTGCTCCAAGAAATATAGTGAAGTAAGAAAAAAATAAAGACATGTGCAGAATTACTGTGGGTATTATGATTGTCTTAAGAAAGCTGCATGAATTTGAATTAAAGAAGACTGGATGGATGGACAGGTGAGTAGAGGAATAGCTGGATGCTGGTATATTATTTTCTTTTCTGGAAGGAGTCACAAGGAACTAACGTCTCTGGAGACAGTGGGGCGCTAGAAAATTTGACTTTTCGTTTTTACTCTTCTATACAATTAAAATTTTTCTAACCAAATTTATGGATTACTTTAGTTAAAGTCAACAAACATCCTTTGAGAATTAAGATTATGAAACATTTCATTTTTCCTTGTAATATTTCTTTGTATTAGAAACAAAGCCTAATTTTTTTAAATAAAATAGAAGCTAGAATTGTGAAACATGGTAAGCATCTATTTTATAGGCTTATCTTCTCAGAAAGCTTTATGATACCTAATTTTTTATCTTGAGTATATAAGCTTCAAAAAGGGAGAGAATTTTATCAGATTTGTCACACTGAATTATTGACTTGTAGAATAGTACCTGGCACATAATTAATGCTCAGTAAATAAGTGTTTCAGGAGTGAAGGAATAAGAATATAACACATTGAGTCCAGATCTGTATAGTAATCAGATGTATTATGATAGAATTTTACTCTTTTTGTATATACATTTACATTCTTACATCTTATTTAAAACATGAACACTGATAAGTATTATTTCAGAGTTATAATAGCAGTGGCATTTAATTATACTTTGAGATGATTGTGTTGTGGTCCCCCCAACCCCTTTTTTTGCCCATTCGTAATAAGACTTGATGCACTATGTTAGCGACATTTGGAACTTGGTCATAATGCAACTCAGTCTAAATGTTTGCAAAAGATCAGCACTCTCCTCATTCACCTCCTGTATTTCAGTTACTGATAATTCTATCATAGTGACCTAAACAGTTGCTACTTTAAAGTTCCTGAAATCACTGCTATTAATTATAAATTGCTAATTACTCATTATTAAATATACTCAATTCCTAATTACATATTTAAAATTTCATGACATTTTATAGCTACCTATTAGTGAAAATCCATTTACAGGCATAAACTGTATTGTTTTATTTTAAACATACAGTGGTTCTTACCAATGTGGTGTGCATGGATTTATTTAACTGTCAAAGTGTGTAGAAGTTGCCCTCTACTGGGGAACTGGAAAAATTATGCTGGCATAGATTTTCAGTTTCCTTAAAGACTCAGTAAAATGCATTGATGTGATTTGCCAGACCATTACTTCTTGCTCTCTGGCACTTTTAACTTCCAAAGATGCTGCAGGTTAGCAGAGTGCATTTAAAAATAAGTATCTCGTGTGAATATATCGACAGCCATTTCTGAGTGGAAACATTGGCTCTTCCTTCTAAAAAACTCCTTAGTGACAGCACCCAATAGTGCAGATCCTGAAGTAATTGTGTAGGAAAGAGTCTTCACTGAAATATGAAGGGGAATTCACTGTAAGTAGTTATACAACCAAAAATGAATCAGGACTGTGTTTAGAAATTCATCGTGGGAGTTTTAGAATAAAAGTCTAAGCACTAAAAATTGTTTTAGCCAGTTCCGTTGCATTTTTCTGGGCATTAAGGTAAAATTTGATAATGTAGAAACGGTTTACTTGTATTAATTATTGAACTCTTTATACCAAAAAATCATAAAATAGCAAAGTCTATTTACAGTTCTAATAAACTGGTGCGACATTGTTCCTCCTCACCTCCTCAGAGCTTTTCCTCTTGCCTCCAGGAGTTGTCGGGCTTTGGGTCACACTGCCCTAGAGAGGTCCACTGATATTTAATAAAAATAAATACCTTATTAAGGAGACATTGTTTAACATAGACATCGATGGCGGCAGGTGGCGGGGGCAGGGGGCCGTGCGGACGGTCAGGAAAGAAGGCGGACAAAAGGCAGCCTGAATATGACCCTCCCACTGCCTCTGCCTGGGTGATGGTGGGGGGTACGGGGACCCACGACGCCCAGGTGAGGAGCGGGCCTCCCATAGGACCATTGGGTAACCCCTGTCCTTCTAACCCCACTGAAATCTCTCTGAGTCACTGAAACCCCATTTCTAAGCTGTAGGAATGGCTCTGGCTAAGGAATATTATTAAAACCAGAGCAAATCAGACTGTTGATATATGAGACGAGGCAAGTGGAGTGCAGCTGTCTCCATTCATTTTGTCCATCTTTACACTTGGTATTGATCGGCACAGCGAGGCCTAACAGCCGTGTGCGCTGCCATTTAGACACGTCCGAAAGGAATGGATGAGCTCGGCCGAACCCAGCCATTTCGCATGTGTGGACACAGTCTGGGTGTTTCCGTGTGCTGTTTGTTTATGGTAAAGTTCTGTTAGGAGTTTGTACACTCACTTTGATTGAAGCATTATTTTGAATGTCTCATTTAAAAGAAAAGCAGTTTACAGTTTTCTAGAAGTTTATCTAACATCTACAGGCCTGCATGGAACACCCTGCCCCCTTCCCCTAGTGCCCCGCAAACCACGTGGCATCACCTCCCTTCTCTCTCCTCAGTGGCCCTCCTGCTCTCTCTCCCTCACTCCGCCACAGCTCTGCCTCGCTTTCCTGGAAGTTTGCAAACATTTCCTCCCAAAGCCTTGTTGATAATTCATGAGCCTTTTTGTGAGAAAGGGAACACCTGTTTCATGATTTGATTGTCTTTTTTTAGATAAAAACCTTCTATAGTCTGTTCTGATTTTATTATCTATGTCATTTTTTTCTTTTTGCTTCATCTGTACGATAGGTAACAGTGCTGAGTGACAGCTTTCAGGTCTTCATATGTGAGTTTCACTCTACTCAGCCGGTTTGTGGGAGGCAGTGTGGGATCAGAAATGAAGAACCGGGCAGGGAATTTGAGACACTGTACTAGTCTTCGTATTTCCACGACCTCTGAGGCTGTGTGTGAGAGGCTTCTCTCCTTGGGCCTCAACGTTGCATTCTGTAAAGTGAGATAACAAACTATCCTTCCTGTCCCCTTCAGCTAGAATTCTCTGATGTCTCTGTATTCGCCAAGAGCGCTTCACTGCCCACACACCCACCCTGGTGGAGAGGCCATGGGTTCCAGAGCAGGCTGTGCGGCCTGCTTCCCACTCCGCCACTTAGAGCTCAGGGATTGTGTGTGATTCTTCTGTCTGCGCCCCTCAGTTTTCTCCTCTGTAAAATGGGAATCATAATAGCACCTTTCTCCCAAGTCTGTTGAGAGGATGAAGAGCATAGAACAACCCCTGACACGTGACAGAGAAGGCATTCAATAAATGTTAACTGGCCTCATCATTATCACAAACATAAGGGGTTTAACGTATTCCAGAAAATCTGTGTTTCTCATCAAAGCACATACTGCTCCCTGAGGGAAATAATCTGTGGGCACACATTCATGCATTCACTCGTGCAGCAAAACATTTATTGAGTGCCAAATGTGTGCCAGGAACCTATCCGTTATAGGTATCCATGAGAAAAATGGCAGATACGCATTAAACCTTTTAGCCAGAAGGTAATAAATATTCAGTGATACTCTAGTGGCCTGGGCGAGTTACATGGTGCGTCCTTTTCATACATCCCTACACCACTGCAGATCGTCTTGTGATCTTTGATCCTGTTTTAAATTTATGTTACATATTTTATATTGATCTCCTACAATTCATTTCCTGAATATCTTTTTAAGTTTCCTACTTCCTCCTGTGCTCTTTTTTTGTTTGTTTCTAACAACTTTTCTTCCCTTTGGACCGTCTCCTGACCTCTCAACTTCTGTTTCCATTCCTTTGGTGGAGGCTCTGCCTCCTGGCACTTCCTACAGCTTTGCCAAGATCTCTCTAAGCCTCTCTTTTCTCAACTATGAAATTGGGATAACCAATTTACTTATTGGAATTTTAAATTAGATAATGTGTGCAAAGCATTTAGCATAGTTCCTAGTATATAATATACCTCGGTAAATATTGTCTATTGTTAGGACAGTAGTGTTTGGTATCACTGAAACAATAATTCTGAAGCAAGAAATACTGTAAGCCTCTATGTATAAGGTTCAGGCCCTGAGAACCTTGGCTGGCCATTGGGCTATATGGAACCATTCTCATGACATTTTAAGAGAGCTGTGCTTCCTGCATATAATGCTTGTTGTGCTACTAATAATCCTTGATAGCCTGCCACATGCATTCCCAGGGAAAATAAAACTGCAGCATATCGGCTTGCAGCCATGTGCCCACAGTGGAGACCTGCTGGCTGAAATGAACCCTGGGAAATATTTCCTCAGCCATAAAAGCTATGTCACCAAAAAAGAAATTTTGCCTTAATTCCTTTTGCTGCCTCTTTGGTTTCATAAGTGCTCTACAGATAAACATTCTTAAGAAGCTCCTTTGGAAAATTATTTATTGCATGTTAAATCTATAAACTTAGAAGATATTTATGTGAAAGATTCTTAGAAAATACAGAAAAATCCCCTATCAGTCTTGCTTTGGGCTGTCATAGAATTTCAAATTGTTCTCATCACTCTTAATCTCAATAGAAAAAAAAAATTGTCAATCATTTTAATACAGGTCTATGAGTTTACATAGTCTAAAAGGTTCCCTTGTCCATTAAAAAGTAATAAGAGCAATCATGAGTTTAAACACTGTTTTTCAGGTTTAATGTGTCACTATATTAGCTCTGATTAGTAACATACCTGGTATTCCTCTTTCATGATCTTGCATTTACCCTTTTTCTCTTACATAGCTCTGGATATTGGGGGCCAGAATTCCCCCCCGCCTTCTGCCTGCTCTCCAACACCCTCAATTCCCCCTCCCCAGGGGCGTGTGCCTTTGCTTCTATCACCTTTGGCAGAGTGAACCTTCTTCAGATTTGAAATAGTAATTATTAGCAAAAGGAGAGGAGGCTAATTGATAAGCAGACTGTATCCACTGGCCCAGACAAATACCCTCCTAGGGTCCCAAGGAAACTAACCTTTGAGATCGCTGAACTGCTGTCTCTGCCAATTCATGAAGAAAAGGAGTGGAATCAGCAGCTGGGCATGTAAAAACATTACTGCAAATATCAAAAAGAGGAAGAAAGTAGATTTTACACACTATTTAACTGGTCATTTGTTTTTGGTCTAGAGAAAAATTGAAGAATGGGTGATTAAGGAGTTGTGTTATAAGCAGTTGCAAAGGAACAGGTTGATGCTTGGAAGCCAGGGAGTTCACTAGGAACCAAGTCACTAAAAATAAAAGTTTGTTAGACTAACATTTCTTATTTCAATGTAATTGCTAATCCCAAACAATACTTTAGAGCCAGGCCCGAACTACAGCCCCCAGGCCAAATTTGACCAAGAGCATTTGTTTGCTTCTGGTCTCCCGCTGCTTTGGGCCCTGCCAGTGGAGGTGAGTAATAGCAGCGGGGGGTGTAGCCTGCAAAGCCTGGAATAATCACCTGGCCCCTAAAGACCAGGTTCTCCTGCCCCGCTCTAGAGTCTGAACCAGTTCTTTTTGAATTTTAATGAGTCTACAGATTACCTGGAAATCTTGTTAAAAGTATGCACAAAGATACAGAAGGTCTGCGTGGGGTCTGAGACTCGGCAGCTCCCGACAGACCCCCAGGGGAGGCCAGTGCTGCTGGCTCACACCACAGCTCAGCCTAACAAGGACCTGGATTTCAAAAAGGTGCATGTACATCAAATCCCCCCATTTTAAGAGGGAGAGAGAAAGAATTATGAATGGGAAGTCAGTATAATTGGTTAGACTCTTATTTGAACCACCGTATCCAAGGAGTGTTAAAGGATCATTGTCATCTTGGAGAGAGGTTTTCTGGGTCATTTAAAAATGATTATCTAATTATCATTTTCTTGTATGAGGACACTGGCTCAGTGATGATATTCGAAGGGACGGATAATGAGCTTGATAACTCAAATGTTTAGATGACCAAGAGCAACAGGGTCCATCTGCTGGGCATTCCCTCTGTTGGAAGACAATTCTCTGTGTGTCTCTCACATTTCTGTACACCTTGTGAGCGGGCACTGACTGCCCATGGTTCCCAAACATTTTCTCAAGAATGTTCGTATAGTGAACAGGCCCTGAAAGACAGAAATAGCATCTCCCTCTAGAGCAAAGGGCAGGCATACTTTTGGCAAAAGCTCAGCACCTTCACAGCTTTAGAGATGCTCTCCCAATAGTCGCAGCACAGGTTTCCAGTCGCTGGCTTTCCGCTTTCTCTGAGACTGGCAGCCCCTCGATTTAGTAAAACCCTTTATTTTGTACTTACTATAGAAACTAGGAGCTCTTAAGTGAATGTTCCTTCTGCTTTCTGACATCAAGCATCAAGCATTCACCTCTGCCTAATCTCTCTTTTCTCTCCTTGTTCAGTGAAGGGGTCTCAAACCCACGGCTGTGCACTGGGACCCCTTCCCACTGCCGCCTCAGGTGTAGTGGATACAGTCCCTTCCCTTTACAAAATCTCTGTTCTCCTGTGCCCTCTTGGCTGCTTTCTATGAATTTTTAAAACCCTCAAGGTTCTCCTTTTAAAACAAAGCCAACAAACAATAATACATTTTTCAAAGACAACCTCAGGACTTCACAGAAAGTTTTCTGAAGTTTTATGTGTTGAGGAGACTTTAGAATTCTTCCCCCCTCAGCACCCATGACGTCTGATACATAGTTGGCACGCAGTAAATGCTTGTTTAATTCCGTGCATGCCACTGAGAGAGGCCAGCTTCCATTGCCACACGGGGGCCGCCACAGTCCGGGAGCAGAGTCCTAGCTTGGCAGGGGCAGAGACCCCTGCCATTAACACACCGTGGTGGGTCATGTTCTGGGAAACCGGTGTCAGTTGGCCAGGTGTTCTCTTCCTGTCAGAAACCCTACTCGGCAGACAAAATCATCATTCAACATTTTCTTGGCAAGCGCAGACCACGACCAGAGAGAGTTAGCAGGATGTTTTCAGTTGGCGGGTGTTGTCTAGCGCCAATAGTCCGGTGCAACTGTCTTGATTGTTGTGCTCTGCGCCTGGTCAATGAAATGGGATGCTCACGGCAACCCCTCTGTCCCTGGCAGAGCCACGATCACACTGACAAATGCCCAGCTTGGGGATGTCAGGGGGCCTATTCTGTGAGGGTCCAGTTTTGAGGAGGAAAATACAGATGGAGAAAGGGGAGGAGGCCCTCACCCACCAGCCAACCACCGCTGTCTTCCCCAGGCGCCTCATGGCCCTCTCTTCTGTAAAGTTACTCAGCTATGTGTTTTGACACTTTTCTCTAATTTTTTAAGATATCACTGTACACTGACCACAGGACAAAATGTGAAGACAACCTAGGAATTTTAGTTAGCATTAATCTTCTTTTTCTTCTTTTTCAAAGAGATCTTAGCATTGAGTATAAATACAAGGTTCAGAGCAAAGGAATTGTCAAAGCATAATTTTCGAAAGTTGGAAACACGACTTTCTTACAGATATAGAATGAACGCATGCCAAACATTTGTTTACCTGAATAACGACGGGACCAGTGGGTGGGGAAGTAAAGCTGGTTCCGGGGGACAGTAGAAATGGGCTTATCCAGTCCACCAGAAGAGCACACCAAATAAGTTTGACCTACAGGGTAGCCAAAACTGTGACTTCTGTGGTTGCTTTTTCTACTAAGCAGAAATTATTTCTATCCCAACAGGACAAAACTTTGTATGTTATCATGAAATTTCACAGTCTGGGCCTTAATCAATAGTCAATAGAAATCAAACAAATGTATATCCCTCTGGGTGTTTACCATATTTTGCCATGTATAATGTACTCCCATATATACTGCATACCCACGTTTTTGGCCCAAATGTTTAGGAAAAAAAAATCTTTTGTTTTAATTTTTTAATTCAGCGTTTTATTTATTTATATTTAAGTGCTTGGTTTTTTTGTATTATAAAGGAATTTAAGATTTATTTTCAAACATATTATGGTACAAGAAATTCTAGATAACAAATAATTACAAAATACAAGAACACATGCAAAGTATTTCAGGCACTACCCATGTATAATGCGCATGCTTATCTTTCCCTCAGAACTCTGGGCAAGAAAAGTGCTCATTATACATGGCAAAATAAAGTAGTCTGTGGACTGGCCTCTTCGACCATGTTCCAGGATGACAATGAAAGGACGTGCAGCCCTGGTTTGGCCTTATTTCCAAGTTTGGTCAGTTTTTATTAAGCGGGTGCTGGATGAGAGAGTGTCTTAAGAGGAGGCTCAGCACCCGCCCCCGGGAGGAGCGGCGGAAGGAGACTTTCAGCCCGGAGAGGATCGGTTGGGCGCCCAGAGGCTCCCCGCACCATTATTCTTAAATACAAGCCCTAAATATACATTACCGTTTTAGAGTACAGAGGTTATGTTCACACCATTTAAAAGCAGAAGTTAAAAGGCTATCTAAAGAACCAAATAAACAAAACAAACAGACTTGCAAATACAGAGATCAGACTGAGAGTTGCCAGAGAAAGGGCTGGGGGTGGGGGGCGCGGGGGTGGGGGGTCAAGCAGCACAAACTGACAGCTGTGCTATGTTTAACTATGTCTGGTGCCAGGCGGGTACCTGAATGACCAGGGGGGTCACTTTATATGTCACGTGGTTGTCTTGGCGCGATGCTGTACACCTGAAGCGAATAGAAAATGGTATCGAAAGTCAACTGCAATTGAATAATGAAATATTTAAAGAAAAGCCATCACAGGGAAGGGGAGGGTAAGACGGCCCTGAGGGGCTCAGAGGAGAAACCAGGGCAGCAGTGGAAGGGGTTTGGTATCAGCAGAAGAAAGAGCTTCCTCCTCCTCAAAGGGCTTCGGGGCACGGGGCGGGGTGAGGGGGGCAGTGTGCGCCTGCGGAGCAAGAACATTGCCTCCCTCTGGGGCCCCTGCAGCGGGACGGCCATCACACCCACACAGAGCAAGAGAGGGACACAGGCAAAGGGCGTCACACGTCACAGGAGGACTGGACCAGGCTAGGTCTGAGATCCCTTGCAAAATGGAGCTTCTGTCATTCTGCAAAATCGGAGTCCATTGAAAACTTAAAAGCGCCTTTCCCACGGCTTAACGTTCTATATCCTGGGGACGAAAGCCTAGGGAGTCGGTCTCAGTATCTGTGTCCCCACAATGGCTGCTGCAGCAAAACCTTCCGGTAACGTTTTTCCATTGAAAAGAAAGTTACAATTCACTTCAGCTTTGCCTTTTTGTACAAGTCCTGCTGCTGAGAGAAGTGCATTCACAGTTTTGTTGTTTTTGTTGTTATTTGGGGGAAAGGGTTTGGTTGGTATTTTAATGGGACTAAATCTCAGTGTCTCAGATTTGACACTTTTCCCCCCCTCTCCACTCAAGTCATTGAAATATATTCACCCAGTCATTCACATCAGAGGTGTAAATGGATTTTCTGAAGGTTTTTTAAGAGACGATCAAAGCCACTTTAAGAGACGATCAAGTCACTTTCAAGTCACTTCGTGAGTTGACTTCCTCAGGTGTTGCTGTCAGAAAGCTTGCCACACCATCCCAATTGCAAGGATGCTAAAACTATGTCCTGACCTTGAATCTGCAAGGAGGGCAGTAATATCTTTTGCTAGAAGTGCTCATCCACCGCCTCTTGGTTTTAGCCATTTGTATAGAATTTGCTTGTGAAAGAGAAGAAGAAGGAATCAAATTGAACCTTTAGAGCCTGAGAGAAAATAACATGTTTATTTGACTTTCCACTTTCCAATGATTGTTGCTATTACAGTTTAAATTTTTAGGTCACCCTTTCTATCATTGATATTTGCAAAAACCTGATTAAAAAAAATGTATTGGCCATGTCATGCAAAGGCTTATTTCTCAATTTGTTTCATGTCGTCAAAAAGATGTACTGAGTTTCAAGCTCTTCTCAGGTTTACTCTTAAAATATAACCCTGGGGAAACAGAGTAAGATTGCAAACTTGTTATTTATACCACTCAGGACCCCAGGCTCTGGAGTCAGGAAGCTAGAGATTGAATTTCCAGCCTCATCTCTTTATATTCTACTCAGTGTCTCTGAGTCTCAGTTTGCTTCCCCAGTAGCTGGAGAAACACTAGTACCTGGCCCATAGGGTTGCTGTGCAGATTATACAAGGTAACATACATTAAGTCCTCAGCCCATCATCTGACAACATAAGTGTTCCATAACTATTAGCTGTTATTATTTCAGTATTAATTCTAATGACTTCACCAAAACTTAATGATGGAGATCTTGCCTGGATTAATGGCGCCGGGGTTGACTCGTTTCCTGATGCAACTGAAAAGCAGGTTTCAGCATTATGTAACAATTCACTCTTGGTTAAAGAACTTGAACAGCCATTTTTCAGAAAATAATTCTTGAATCCAGAATTAGAAAATACATCCTACTGGTGAGGAAATTTTTAATACATTAGGAGCCAATATTGTAAGTTTTGGGGAGAACTGCAAAGAAACTGCTGTGTGTTTGGTGACGATACATTTGAATATCAGGCAGGCAAACCTGCAGCTCCCAGGGTTCTCCCTCCCACCGTAACGACCTCTCTAAGAATTGGTTGTCAGCTTGAGACCAAGGCCATACGGCAACAAATCCCTACCTACATCCCTGAGGAGAACCCTGTAGAAGGCCACATGGGCTGCTGAGACCTGCCACCCAGGGCCAGGGGTTTAGTGGAATCAGTTCTGATTCGCAGTCAGACCAAGCAGGCTCGGGTCTAGGCTTTGCTGCTTATTTTCTCTGTGACTCTGGGCTGGTTGCTTGGCTTTTCTGAACCCAGTGTCCTCGTCTGTAAAATGCGGCTATTTTATAACCTAAGTCCTTCAAGAGGGGAGGGTCAAATTTTAAAACGTGCATAAAAGTGCAGAAGCGAAATACCATTGATAGTACTGGTGGTGGTACTGTCACTAATACAATGCCAGTCTTGCAAAGGAGAATAAATGGGACCAGCAAGAACATGGGTTCCTGTGAACTGTAGGTGACACCAGTGTGGCTCTGGCTCCTCAAATACAAGACAAATGTCCCCAGGCTGGTGATGAGCTCAGCCTTCTTCCTGGGTGAAAACCCTCGTCCTATCACAGACATTATACATTATCAGTATTATTGATAGTCTGAAATTAATATTAAAATAAGTTTCTATTTTTTAAATCTGAATTTAGGGGAGATAACAAAGGTAAAACTGGCTAGGTAATAAATGAAGTCAAATCCATTTTCCACATACAAAGTTCCTTACCAGCTCATTATTCCTTCGCTTTAAATTCTTCAGCACTTTGCCATTATTGGTAGATCAACTCCAAACTCCCTCTCTTGGCCTGCAAGGCCTTTGGTGATCTGGCCTCTGATTCCTCCATTTTATACTTGACTCCCCACCCTGCTCAACTTTTTGTGGTTCTGTGGATGCCCTTCCCTCGTCCTGAAGCAGCCTTACCCGCTTTCTGCTGGATCGGTTCCCATTAATTCATGTAATTAATGAAACAGCGCCTGGCATATAAGTGGATGTTCAATAAATGTTTAAACAAATTGACTTGAAATCAGGTGGCTCCCATATAGGCTGAAACAGCCAGATACTTTTATTTCCACGTGGCCTTGTAAAGTTTGGGATTCTTGCTAAAGTCTGAAAATATTCCATGTCATTAAAAGACAATAACTCTTATAAATTATTCTGGCATTTTGCACATCTAGCTCACTTAAACGTGCTAATGAGAACCTGTTTTATAGACACCAATGGAGCTGAAAAACCACAATACATGTTTTAAGAAATAGACTAAAAATATAGCACAAATTAAAATGTTGCTCCTGTTGTCCATTGCAAAAGTTTGCACAACAAAGAAGCATTTATTCTCTTATTGAACAATAAAATAGGCCCGTGTGTGAATATTCACATGAGCATATTCCTAAGAAAGTCATAAGAGCAATGTTCATATATAAAGTAAGCCAGTCCCTCTTGCGCCACATACAAAAGAATTTAGTAACTGTTTGGACAAAGGACTTCCTAAAGGACTGTTTTCCCAAAAGTAATGAAGTGGTACCATATAAAGATCCCGGGTAGAGTCTACTCTCGGTCTGTCTGTCTATCTTTCTCTCTCACCTACACACATGCACACAAACTCTGGAATTTTAAAGTTCCTAGTAGAATTCATTAATAAAAATAGGAAATGCTTGCCTTGTATAAATCATGAGGAAGTGTGGAGAGGTTAAGGAGGCACTAAGGGGCTGATCATCATCTCCTGCCCTATGCTGAAATCTGGCACCCCCAACTCAAAACACCTAGTTTAAAAGATTTACCTTCCAGAAACCTGAAAGTTTGTATCCTGCCTCATCGACAACAGCCTCAAACTGTTCCTTGTCATCTCAGAAAACAAATCTTTTGCTCCTTCCTGCCTAGGGGAGGCAGAGGGACCGAGGTGGTCCTATGTGGCCGAATTAGATGAAAGACTTGCCTTCCACCATGGAGACATGGAGTCTAATCAAGTGAAATGAGTTTTGAGATCCCGGCTCGTTTCCTGGGGGAGATCGGTTCGCATTAAAAAATCACGACATCTCATTCATCACAACTGACGTGGTCTTTGCTCAGGAGAGGACCCCAACTGGGACTGAACCACCTGTCTTCCCTTGAAAAGAGGCACTTTATCCAAGTTAGAGTGGAAAGCCTTGGAGTCAGAAAGCTTGCCAGCTCCCACCCCAGTGATGCATATGCAGTGTGGAAGGCAACTTAAGTTTCACAAAGGGGAGAAGAGTTTCATAAAGGAAGATGGGTGGTTGCAGTTTTCAAGCCGCCGTGTACGAACAACTATGATAGAGATGCTGGGGCCTTGTGGCAGGGAGAGCCAAGATCGGGGCTCCTTCTTCTCTATCGCCCAGGTTTTATTAAACAGAAGTGCAAAAGATGAGCATTCCCATGCATCAGAGTTTACAATGGCAAAGAAAGTGTCCTGATTTGCACGCTGATAAATGACCTTCATCTCCTTTATTTCTTTCAGGGCATCATTGTCACACCCCTGCTTCTGCTGCTGTTTGTGAGTATTTTCACGTCGTCCTTCATATCTTTTATTAAAAGCTGTCTACAACCCTTGAAGGAAGGGCCATTAAAATAAAATTGAAATTTGCATCCTTTGTGTGACTTTGCAGCACAGTTTTGAACGGTTCTGCCAGTTGAGCTGCACCTGTAAATAACACATGGACCCAAAGGGCCTCTGTAGTCTCATGATCCAAGGCTGGCACCAGGACCCAATTATTAAGCCTCCAACTCATGGCTAAATCATTATTGTTACAAACTAGTGACCTGTGACACAGGTCACAAACGTGCTGCTCTTTATTTTCTCATTAGTAAAACTAAAGTGATTGCTAGTGACCCAGTATTTGATAGAAAGGGCCTTGGACTTGGGAACCAGAGGAAGCTTAGGTTCCAAGGCTGATAATCACTGGCTTCATCGCTTTGGTGAAAACTGCCTCAGTTTTTCATTTGTAGAATGGGGAACAATACCACCTACCCCAATCTGCCTCCCAGGGATAATAAAATGTGCTTTAGAAATAAAAAATACAAGCCACTGGTTAACTAAACAAAAAATTGTTCAGAAAATACGAAATGCTAATTAGCTGTCTTATTTCTTTGGGTACTAAGCATATGAGAAATTAGATGAAAAATTATAATAGAAATTAATGTTATCTCATGCTGAGAAAAGCATATGTAATCATGAATGATACCTAAAATATTTTATGAACTGTGCATTTTTCATACACACATCTCCCAAATATAAATCACTCCACTCATCACTGAAATGGAGTGGGGATGCGTTTCTGGGAGTGAAATGTAGCTGTTTAAGTAGCACTATTTGTCAGTGAATTAAAACTATGGGGAAAATTTATTTAATTATGGTGTAATTACCCAAGTTGGAATTCAATTAGAGTAACAGAGTAAGGGACTTCATTTCTTACAAGCTGTGTAGGAAGTGGAGAGGGAGAGATGTACTACTAAACAGTTGGGTTCTGCATCATTCATGAAAGACATTACCTTTAAGTACAAAGCCTCATTCTTTCCTTCCCTTCTGAAACCCTAGCTTCATTTTGACAAGGTAACAAGAGTCAAGCAATCAGATGATTTCCCTCAACATAACAAACATCATTCATTTGGGCTTCACCAATTCAGAATTTGCAGTGAGTCCACGTGAAACTAAAGTGAATATTGATTCGCGTTCGTTTGAAGTGCTACACTTGGCATGTGCCTGCCTGCGCACTAGATGGGAGGAACTGGGATCATCCCGGGGCGTTGTTTCCGAGACCTGGGGTCACAGCTTCCCAGGGCAGTGCCGCACACGCAGGATGCAGGCCGGGCTGAGGTCCCCACTGCAGTGGGTCACAGGGACCAGATAGAGCCTGGTGTCCAGGAAGTGTGCAGTAAATGGCTGTACAGCCTAGGTTTTCTCCCTTGGAAACATGAGGCATCTCTTACTCATGTGACTCATTTAAGAAAATCAAGGAGATGTCAGAGCTGCAACTAGAGGGCCGCGACCTGGGGTAGCATCTCTCAAAGGCTGCCTCTCTGGGACCCTGTTTTGGCTCATGACTGAAGAACTAGATGAGTACATTTTTTCCCTCTCCTTCCCATCTCCGTGCTGCAGAGGTTTTCTCAGCTGATGAATATTTTGGCATCATGCTACAGCTAACTTTCCCCCACTCTTGGAACCATAGGCTTGTGAGCTTTCATTGATTCAACATTCTAAAATAATAGAGCAAAAATAATAGTGAAAGAGACCCCAAAACCCTCAGATTAAAAGTTTAATGCTTCCCTCTGAGCCAGCTGGGCTGTCCCAGTAGGTTCAATGGCATCATCACACAACATCAATAGATACGTTTATGTTTTCTATTAAATGACATGCACACTATATAGTACTTTTTGCCTCTTTGTGTTGTCATGTATCTTACAGACAATGGGCTTTGCTGAAATACTTGGGTTACCAGGCCTCATTTACTGAGCAGGACAAACACCCAAGCAGCTTGAAAGATGAACACATGCCATAAAAGATACGGATTTGTTTGTTAGTTTGTTTTTATGAACACCCCTGTGATAGGTTGAGTTATGTCCCACAAAAAGAAAAGTTGAAGATCTAACCCCAAGCACCCCAGCATGTGACCTTATTTGAAAATAGTGTCATTGCAGATGTAATTAGCTAAGATGAGGTCATTCTGGTAGGGTGGCCCCTTACTCCAACAGGACTGGTGTCCTTACAAGAAGAGAATTCAGAGACACACAGGGAGAATGTCGCGTTGTGATGGGAGCAGAGAGGCGAGCGATGCGTCTACAACTCCAGGAACTCCAAGGATTGCTGGCCCGCTTCAGAAGCCAGATGAGAGGAGGAGGGGCTCTCCCCTGCAGATCCCATAGGGAGCACAGCCTTATGGATTTCAGGCTTAATAGCTTCCAGAACTGTGAAACAATATTCTTCTGCTGTTTTAAGCCACCACGTTTGTGGTGTTATATCACAGAAGCCAAAGAAACTAAAACAACACCTGAAAATTGAATTGTCTTTTTTTAAAAACATATTTTGAGGATGGAAATTCCTGGAGATTCGGTTGCAGTAGCTAGTAAAGGCCGTGATTGTTGGTGGAATCCTGTTCCCTGGATTATTAACCTCTGCTCAGTATGTCCCCTTCCCCATCTTGCTCCATCTGAAGTGCATCTTCTGATTCATGGTTCTACCTCAGGTGCCTTTCCCATCACTGGGCCTTTAAATGGAATGAAGTGTCTGTCTGGCACCTCATTACCAATTGCAGATCACTTTCCACGACTTCTCCATAAACCCCTTCATTCCTTTGAAGGTCATTGCCAATGCACCTCTACTCTCTGCCACTGCCCTTTGTGTAATTATCAGCAGAACCCTAGGTCACACTCTGTGAGTTCAGAAACTGTTAGCAGCTATTGTCTTCTTTGTAACAGGAACCTAATTCTTAGCGTCCTCAATATGCACACAGTTGATCCTCTTAGCACCCTGGCCTCTAAATTCTTGCCCTCTTCTTCTCCCATAAGATTGCTTTCCAGTTCATTTCAGCCAGCCACCGCTATAGTCAGACTCTGACCTTATTACTGCCAGTAACTGCATCCTTCCATAATCCTATTTTTGAATGTCTTTTCCTACCAGTAACTTCTATCTTTGTGACTTATTCCCCACATTAAAAATTCCTCAAACTTGCTGGAATGGACAATTTATTTACCTTATCACCTTAACAATGCCTCTAAGTATCCCACCCTACCTCCCCCACCCAACCCTCACATCCCATCTTACCTAGTCTAGATCTCATGGTCCATCACTGTAATCACTTTATTGCATACACCATCAACAAGCAACCTGGTCATCTCTTACTGCTTCGTATTTGCCTGCAAAATTCCAAGCCTGCTTAAATTCAACTCCACGACTTTCTGTATGTGCGCCTGAACACGCCGGGGCATACCCTGTCATGCTGCCTGATCTCATTTGAAATTCATGACAACGCACTGTGAGTGGGCTAGACAATCCCACCACCTCCCCCTAATTAATTCACATTCCCACTTTCTAGAAAATTATTTTACACCTTCTCCTTGCCTCTCAAATCTCCAATGCTTCTCTTCTTTCATATCGACTGATGCAGAAAGGAATTTAACTAATGAGGAAATTAGGAGCCATCAGAAAAATTTTACAAAATCTTACCTACCTGCATCTATATTCTTCATCTCTTCCCCTGCTTCTATAGATAAATTGCCCTTAATCCCATCTAAGGCCAGTGCCTCTACTGGTGTCATCTGTTATTGCTTACTTAACAATATGTGTCACACAGATTTTACTCTTTCTCCTATATTATCAAACTTCCTATCTCTAATGAACAATTTCTACTGGCATATAAGTATTCTGTAACATTACATATCTTAAAAATTAAATCTTACCTTATCCTACCCCCACTCCATTTCCATCCTCTCTTTTCTAGCAAAATTCCTCCAAAAGTTATTTGAAACTTACTCATCACTCATTCGGTAATATGTATTGACTTCTTTCTTCCAGACACTTCCCTAGGTGCCAAGGTTATAGCAACGAGCAAAACAGAAACATCTTTGCTCTAAAAGAGGTTATATCTAGTGGGAGGGGGAAACCAACCAACAAATAAATAAAAATATAGTGTGTAAGATGGGTGATATGTGCTAAAGGGAAAAATAAAATAAGGAAGGGGAACAAGAAGAGCCAGAATGGGAGATTGCTATTGTAAATAAGGAGGTCAAGGTTGGACTTACTGAGAAAATTATATAGTAGCAAAGGCCCAGAGGAGATAAGGGAGTGAACCTTCTGGAGGCAGAGGGTTCCAGGTGGAAGGAACAGCGTGTACGAAGGTCATGAAAGTGTGCCTGGCGTTGTTAAGGAGCAGCAGGTGTGCCTGGAATGGGGCGAACGAAGGGGAGAGTAGATGGAGATGACGCTGAAGAAAATGATGTAGGACCTTGATGTCCTTTGTAAGGATTCTGAATTTTAATTGGAGAGAGACAGAAAACCATTAAAAGAGTTTTGATCAAGGAAATGGCGTGTTCTGACACATTTTCTAAAAGAGTGATTCTGGATGCCAGGTTAAGAGTAGATTGTAAGGGGATCATGGTGGAGACCGGAAGACCCATTAGAAAGCCAGCGTAATGCCATGGCAAGAGACGCTGTTAGCCTGGCAGGGTGGGTGAGTAAATCTGGTGGGAAGTAGTTGAGTGTAGAATTTGAAAGAACTGAGAGAGTGAATAAAGGTTGTGAGGGAAAGATCAGAGTCGAGGATGACTCCAAGCCCGTGCAACTGGAAGGAAGGCATTTGCACTTACTAAGACATTGAACACTGTAAGATAGAGCAGGTTCAAGGAACTCATAAGGAGTTTAGTATTGGACATGTCTGGATTAAGGTGCCTGTTAGACCTCCAAGTAGAGACATCAAGCATGCAGTTGACTATATGAGTCTGCAATTCAGAGGAGATGTCTGGAGCAGAGATTCATAATTGGGCAGCATAGAAAGGATTTTAAGTGAGAGTGGATGAGTCCACCAAGAGTGAGAGTAGAGAAGGAAAGAGATCAGTAGTCTGCAAAGAAGACCAAGGCATGTGCACTGAGCTTAGGAGGAACACCCAGAGATTTGGGTGCCCTAGAAGCCTGGCAGAGAATGTGTTTCAAAAAGGGGAGAGTGGTCAACTATTTTAAATGCTGGCAATACTTCAGATACCATGAAGTCTGAAAACTGACCACTGTTTTTCACAGAATGAGGGTCACTGGGAACCTTCATGAGAGCTATTTCAGCAGCATTTTGGGGATGCAAGGTGACTGAAGTTGGTTCAAAAATGATTGAAGGAAGAAGAGATAAAGACAGTGGTCACTGATAACACTTCTGAGGGATTTTGCTCTAAAGAGTGCAGAAAATGAAGCAGCAACCAAACTGGGAAAATTATTAGCATATTTGTGTTGATGGATTAATCCAGTTAGAGAAGGAAAAACTGATACAGAAATTCATGGACCCATGTCCTTGAGTAGGAGAAAGGGGCTGAGTTCTAGTTTACAGAGGGAGCATGCGGTCTCCTAAGTACAGAGAGTTCATCCATAGGAATGGGAGGGGAGAGGTAGAATAATTTTTATTGAGTAGATGTAATGGGTACTTATTACATAATCCCATGTGAAGGGCATGACTGCCTTTAGCAGTAGGTATTACCCTCATGCTATATGAGAAAACTTAGGTTCAAGGAGTTTTCATAACTTGTTTGAGACAACAACACATCTAGTAAAGAACACAGGGCGTGTTCAGCCAGGGTCCGCCTCCCCTCGAGGGTTCCTTCCAGGTTAGGCTTACAAGGCACATGTATGTCCTAAGAGACAGCTGGTTTTGAGACATATTATCAGCACTTCCTGAATGTTTATATTCTAAGCAACATAGAAAAGACAAAAAAGAATAAGGCATAATTAGTGCCTTGAAGAAACTTCAAGCTTATTTGGGTAAACAACAATAAAGAATAATGAAGAAATTTAGAGGAAAAATTAACTGCTCAACTATGTTCTTCAGAGTGAGTTTCACAGGAGTTCATAGAAGAGAAAGGCCCAGGTCAGAGAGAGAGATCCCTGGCGGCCTTGGAGGCTACAGCTGTTATTAGTTTTCCTAGTAGTTGGCTACCTGTGATAAAATCCACCAATGTTTGATCCCATCAGTATGAACAAGAGCAGTGAATACAGCCATTACTGTCATGTACAATTCTCTTTTTTTGTCATGTTCCCAATGAGGATTGCATAGTTGATGGTCCCGTGTGCCGTGTATAAAACAATAATGAAACACTTAAAAAGAAGCTATCCTTTTGATGGCTCCAATTGTCTTACGCTGAGCCAGTCTCTCCACCTTGTGACAAGGAGTATTTGTTTGTAAAGCAAGTGAAGATCAATCTTCTCTTGAACCTGAGAGTAGCCTATCTTCCACCTGTGTATGTAAATCACAGAGACAGCTCTCTCACAGAGCGAACTTGGTGAAGCAAGAAAACCTAGAATCTTTAGTACATGTGCATTTTGGGACTCCCCCCAGACCATTTGAACTGTAAAGGCCAGGTGAGGGGGAGTACCTGTTACCCCATTTCCAAATACTCTAGAGTCACATTGATAAACTCCCTTCCGTTTTAAGGACCACTGACCCGGGGAGGCCACCTCCGCTGCTGGCCTGGGACTGCTCGGACTTAACTGGAGGGTGGCGGTGGCACTGGGTGAGCTCAGGCACACGCTGTCCTGCCAGGCCTTGCCCTCGCCCCTGGGTTCCCTGCCAGCACAAGCTGCTGCAGGTGCTCCCTGGGCAGGTGGGTCTTCGTTGCCCTGTTCTTGCCTGTTGGCCCCCAAGCTCAGAGCACCCCTCTGGGGGAGCTTAAACCTTTGCTTAAGGGACTGTTTCGTTAGCAACAGTAAGCACTTTGGTTCCTGAACCAAACTCATACTGACAAACCCAGTCCTGTGTTCAGGGGATTAGAAGCCACATTTGTTTCTAGATGCTTCTGAGTATCTCTGCCTCCAGCCCTCCGTGTCCTCGGTGCCCGTCCCCTCACAGCTCTCTCCTGTATGAGAAGCCAGCTTCCTTTGGGCATGCTTTACTCAGATTTCTGTGCGGTTTGAGGAACCAGAACTTATAGTTGAACTTAGTTCCCCTCAGTTATTAGAAGGTAATCTTTTCACCTTAGGCTTTAAATTAGCATATAACAAAAAGAAATGTTTTACATATTTTTTTGTCTTCAAAAAATCACTTGAAGCCTGTTTTGCTCTTTACATCTCAAAGAAGGAAACACACCATGCGTCTGGGTAGGAAAAGAATCCCTTCCTCTACTAAATCTATACTTTCCACGTATAAACCAATTTTAGTTTGATACGTGCATCTGAACCAGTGTGGCTGTTTAACAATCATATTCTTAATTTTGATAAGGATTATAGTCATTTTTGCATTGGGCTTGTCGGCTGGTGTACACTTACCTCACCAATGTTATGTAAGGAACCAGTGTCACGTGCACGTGTCCCTGTACGAGAAGGAGCAGCAGGGATGCGGGCACACCTGGAGTCTCTGGGAAGAGATGACCTCTAGGAGGGTTTGCGGCCTGGGGACACCCCTTCTGAGAGCCCCTCCGTGGGAAGGGAAGGAGGCGGGTATCTGAGAGAGCATCTGTGTGTGGGCATGTGAAAGTGAGGTGCGATAGGAAACGGTCCCTCCCTCCCCTCCGTTCCCCCAGGACTGGGCTCTGGGTGATGGATGGGCGAAGGCGGAAATTAGGCAGGAAGTGAGCAAATCCTGTCCTGTGTCTGATTTTCTGGCAAAAGAGATGTAACCTTGGTCATTCTACAGTATAAACTGTAAATATCTATTCTTATTTTCCCTGAACGTGGTGCTAATGAAAGCGAAGACCAATCATCAAGGGTGAATTATTTAATACAATAATGTTTTAATAGCTGAGAAGAGACACAAATAGTGAAGATGCCTGTGGCTAATGGATTTCCCTGGTAGGAGATAAAAGGCTGATTACACAGCACAGCCAGGGAAGACCTGGTGCATTAATGACAATTTACAGGTCAGCTCACTTACAGGAGTGATTTAAAACGCACCATCTGTTTTTCTAACTGTGGGCTGGTAACTGGTTTTACATATAGTCAACGCCCCTTTGCCAAGAACTGGTGCTTATTTGTCTTTCTGAATCTTGTTAGTTTGGCCCCATAATATTTTACTGACCAGACCCCCAGATTCTTTTCAAATCAAATTGTTTCTAAATTGAATGGACTGATAGCAGTCAACCCTGCTTCCCATTCAGCCTTTTTCCGTCAAGTTAGAGAATTGAGCCCCAAGGCCCTAAAGCATCCATTGTATGTACTGGATTAACTTCTGATGACTCGGCCCTGGAACTGGCTTTGTACCATCTGCGACAGTTGAGAGAACGGCTGCTCAGACAATTTTCTGGATCATGGAGTCGGAATCCAGAACCCCAGTTGCTAAAGGCTGCACCATCAACCACTGCCAATCGAGTCCCCACACAGTGTTTTTTCCCTTCTTGTCCTCCTCTCCTTGCTTCTGCCTGCCCCGGGGGTCGGGGGCAGGGGGACGGGGCTCTCCATGCAGCTGCATCCCCATCCCCCACAGGCAAACGCACCTCCCCTCCGTCTCTCCTGGGGCCAAGAACAGGGAGCCCACCCCTACTCCCTCCCCCATTTCACTGCCCTCTCCCTTCTGTAATTAACATGCCGTAGAGCAGAGCCGGAGGACGAAGTGTCAGGACAGCGGAGCAAAACCTCTGGGCTTTGATCCTGGCTCTGTCACTCTCTAGCTGCAGCGACCCTGACCAAGCGGTTTAACTGTTCTGTGCCACGCCTACCTTTATGAAAATGGGGGTGCTGGTAGCCACCCTCAAGGGGTTGCTATATTAAATTATTCAACATGCATTAAGCATTTAAAACAGCTTCTGGCACATAGAAAGTGCACAGTGTGGCCGTTAGTATGATTATGAGACAATCGTGTGAGGCCAGGCTGCTGATCCTTTCTTGGGTCTGTGAATTGAGTAGGGCTTTGTAACTCGCCTCACGTTGGAAGGATGGAAAGAAAACATCCTCAGGCCTCTTTTCCTACCTACGTATTGTGGCCATTCATTAACTGAACCTACCTTTGTTGAGCACCTACTAGGTGCCCAGTCGGTGGTTCTCAAAGTGAACCCCAGCTCTGCAGCACCAGCATCGGCTGGGCCCTTATTAGAAATGCAGATTCTCACCATCCTCAGCCCCCTTTCACCCTTCTCCCAGGATTTTCCGAATCAGAAACTCTGAAGCGGGGGGTCAAGCAACCCATGTTTTAACAAATCCTGCAGGGGCGTCTGATGAATGAAAGTGTAAGAGCCAGTGCCCTTGAAGGAAAGCACTGCCCCTGCTGGGCCCCAGGGAATATGAACACAAATGAGACCCTGTCCCGGACCTTCAGGAACATGCATGACTACTGGGAGAGACGGATCTGTGAACAGGAGCAACCAAGGGCTCTGAGAGGTACCGGGGAGACGCTGAGCCACAGAGGAAGAGTGGCCAGGTGTGCATTCTGCGAGGAGGGTTTGGAAAGACCTCCTGAGAAGCAACGCTTGCACGAGTCATAGGAAAAGACTGGAACCCTTCTAGCTCCACTTGGGGAGGGAGAAGACACTCATGGGGAGGGGCCTGCATGCCCAGGTGCTGGGCAGACCCGCACACAGAACTCAGCCCTTGAAAGTCAAGTCCTAGAGAAGAAGGGTTTGTGTTGGGTCCCGTGTCTAAGCATGACTGGCACCCAGAGACTCCAGTAACTATTGGAATGATTGGACACAAAGGTCCTAAATTCCCATGTATTGAATTTTCACTGAGTCGCTTCTTTTCAGCATAAGATAGTAAAACAAACAAACCTATGTGTGAGTTTTCTGCTTTATGGCTCCATATTCCTGAAGGAAGTTGCCAATGACTGGGTTGTTGAACAGGCTGTGTCTTAACGCATGGGGTGGCAGTAAGATGCATGTTGCCACGAAGTCTACCTGGGTAGCTCAGTGGGGCCCAGAGCACTTGCTTGGTACAAGGTTTCAAAGGTGCAAGTTTTTCCAAATGTGCAAACTATGCATGCTTTGTGACAACATCGGTTTTTACAATAGAAACCATGTCAGGTTCCTCATTAAAATGTGAAGAACCAAATGTCTCAGCGAGCGTCCTCCCTTCTGCTCTGGTTAAGGTCGACTCTGCATACAGAATGGCTGGGTCTCGGACTCTGCTCGGCATGTGCTCGGGAGCTGCCCCATGCCAGATGCTCGCTCTCCTTTCTTCTGGATGCCAGGGCAGCTTCACAGCATCGGAAACTTCCCCCTGGGTACCCCGGCATCTTCACACTGACCCCCGCGACAGGCCTGGGGGCCAATTCAAAAGGAAGGACTTATGCCAAATTAGACCCCAGCGCTGAGGTTTCCTTCCTTTCAGAGCCACTTCTAAGGGAGCCGTCCTGCGGGATTTCCTCCCAGCCTCCCCGCCGTACCTGGTCTGGCTTTGCGTAACCCAGTTAATTACATCCCTGGCCAGCTTGCTCTGGCCTCTGATCTGACAAAGTCTCTGAGGAGTGCTGCTCTAACCAGTGTTCCTCATCTAGCGGAGCAAAGATCATAGGCATTTCAGAGGAAAAGGGACCGTGGAGACCATGGGCAACTTCCCCCTGACCCCACAGCCCCGTTGCTGTCCCCTAGGAACATGAGGCTTCCAAACACTGAACACGCAAATGATGAACGGGAATTAAAATACATAATATTCCTGAAAACCAGAGTTGAAGTGGATTTTCCTTTACTTCTCTTAACAAATTTGATCTTTTGGGGGTTGAAAATAACCCCCAAAATTAACATAATAAGTGAAGTCACATTTTAGCTTTTCTCTCCGCTTGATCTCTGAGTTCTCCGCTCTGCAGTAATACTTTACGGGTAAGCAAACCACCTTCCAGTGCAGGAGAGCCATTACCACAGCGCAGCTGTGGCTGGAGGGTGGCTCATGCGTGTTTTAGAAGCATAGCCAATGTCGTGTCATAGTGGAGGTATTAGAGATGTTCATTGTGAGCCACTTCTTTCTGGACCTCAGTTTCCACATCTTTAAAAAGAGGGAGTGGAATGGGACTACAGGTCTCTTCCAGGGTAAAGGCTCTCTCCGCGTCAGGTCTTCCCCTCCAGAGCAGCATTAGGGATTGAGGAGGGGGTGGGAGAGCTGAGGGCAGAGGGCACGCACAGGATGCCCTGGCTCTGCTCTGCGCACTCACACGCACGCACTCACAGACATGTACACCTTCCCCGAGACTGACGTTCACAGAGACCCTCGGTCACACAGACACGGGGACACACACACTCTCATCCTTTCTTCCCAAGGTCCTTGTCATGACTAGGTGCCCTTTGTTTCTAGGTGCACATGGGAGTTAATAGTGTTACTGGTGATAAACAAGCAGAGAAAAAAACAGCACCATGTAATTTTCATGGTACTACATGTTTGTCACTCTTTAGCACCTCGTGTGCACAGATTCCTTCATTTGCTCATCCTGCACAGGTTTATTCATCTGCAACATCCTCGCTGTGCCAGTCACCTGGTTAGCACTGGGGTGACAGAGAGACTATAGCTTGTTATATGGATATCATTAAAATATCTTAAAAACATTAACTGACTGAATTATGTTGAGGTAGAAAGAGGAACAGGGCTACGTAAGACCGTCCATGAAATTCCAGGTAAGAATTATTCCTTTTTCCCTGGCCTACTTCCCCTGGAATCCTACTGCCTCTCCACACGTTGTAAGCCCTGTGGACGGAGCATTGTGCCGGATGCTCCTGAACTTGAAAACTTTGTGTTCTTTAAACTGTTTTCTTCTGTTCACCCAGTGCTTCAATTTCCTGTAAAATATATTTTTCTTTATTTCAGTCCTTGCCCCAGGGACATCTCAGAATTAATATTTGTGAAGAGAATATATTTGTTAAGTACCTTGTGCCTCAAGGACATAGTTGCTCTAAACTAGGCTGAAATTCTTAGTTTTTACTACTCTGGCTTTGCATAAAAAGAAATGCCTGACAGCCATTCAGCGTTTAATACACAGGAATCTATCTGTTCCTCGCAGTTCCACGCTTCCCGCTTCACTCTCTTCATCCCTCTAGTGTGTCTTGGTCCTGTGGGAAGAGGCTGTGGTTGTATGTGTGGGTTGAACGGACAGCCCGTGGTCAGTGCGGAAGGTGGTATTGAAGGCATGCGGGTCCCTGATGGGCAGGACGTACATTCTTGGCACTCTGAGTGCCTCTCGATCGGGCTGAGGCCAGGACACAGAATTTTAATAAAATGCTCCAGGGTGTGGAAGAGATTTTGGTAAGCCATTACACGCAGGAATCAGTGAAAACAGCGATCCCACATCATTTCATCCCCAGCTATTGACTTCATTTATCTAAATATTCGATTCGTTTTATTGAACATTCTATGCCCTCAGTCATCACTACCTCAAAGTATTGTACAAGAATTATTTTCCAAAAGGTTTTGCAAGTCTAACTAAGGTTATGTAAAGACGAAAATGGAGGTTTGGTCTGGGGGGAGGGAGCGTGAAAGTAAGTACCGGGGCTGGGGAGCGCATTGGTGACGGTTGCACAACAGAGTCATACAAAAGATAAACACCAATGGGACAGGCTGGTGTTCATCAGGTTTCAAAACAAGGAGTTCACAGGAAAGACAGCTTTCAAGTTCATAGGAAAACCATTCAAGTTTGTAGGAAGACAGCTAATCCTGGTGGTGGAGGCCGATGTGAGTGTGTGACTGTGTTTGCAGACAGACACGGCCGTGTGCTGCTGATCGCATCTTTTTGAAGCTGAGATTGCAGCAATTAGCGCAGAAAGAACTAAAAAGTAGGAATTACGAACGGTGTTAGGACATACCCATTTGGGAGAGGTATACTGAAATTTTAAGGTGAATAAATCATGTTTCAAGATTTCCCATTTACTACACTTTGTGTAAGAAAAAAGTTTTAAAAAATCTGAAATTCATTGTCTTTGTTTTGAAGGAGTAGGAAAGTCAGAAAATATTTCATTGCTTTTTGATGAGAGAATAATAAAATATTCTTGTTTGTTTTAGGTAGGTGATAGGTGAAATAGCAATCACATAAATGGTGATGATAGGTAAACTATCATGGACTTAATAATAAGCAATTTAAGTTAATTATAAAACAATATAGTTATCATTTTCTCCAATATTATTATCCCAATCAATATTGTATATTAAACTACTTAACAAGCTATTTTGTGTCAAATTTAGAAAATTAAAAATAACTTCACTTGCTTTTTATATATGGCTACCAAATTTTTGATGCATGTGAGAGAATTCATTTATTACATGAGTTAAGTAACATCAGTATTTGCTGACTGATTCCAAGTAACTCTAACTCCTTATCTTCTTATTTTGCAGCTTGGCTCATCCTCTTCGGTGCCTTTTACATCTATTTTCTCTCAGCTTTTTATGACTGTCGTGGTTCCTCTCGTCATCGGACAGGTAAGTTCTCCAATTCTGTCTGCTCTTTTCTTTACAGATCAAATTGTAAATTCTTATGAAATGTCAGGACAGGTAAGAAAAGAGATGGAGGAAGAGACCGTTAAATGAAAATACATGATTATGAAACACAGGTTTTATCAACAAACACAATAGTCTCACCTTTTTACGTTTTGTTTTTTTTTTTTTTAGTTAATAACAATATGCTTCACAGATAACTACATATAGGGACACCTGCACAGAATCTTGATTTTTTTACATTTATTATCCCTTCTTTATAGCTGTGCAGCTAGCTTGAAAACATGTAGTAAACCATTACCTTACTCTACCACTTCTGATGCAGCCTCAGGGTTTACGACCGCTGCTGGGGACAGGCATCTGTCCTTGGCTGGCGGCCTCCTAGGCACCTCCAACATCAGTCATCAGATCTGTGATCACATAATTGGTGAAATAAACATTTAATTCTATTAGCTCTTAAACTGGATCTTAGAAAATTTAGTTTCCTTCATCATTCTTGTTGGATTGGATAATAGAATAAATTCTTATCTTTTAATTTCTTACAACAAGGTAATAATAGGCATGTAATTTAATTATCAGCATACAAATTTTACAGCAAGGTTGTTGTCGATTTTTGTGTTTGTTTTGTTTTGTTGCTCATAGGTAGCCACAGTAAAGAAGGGAAGAATTTAATGCACCACTAAATGAGCAAGGCTTAGGGAACAAACAGTATGTTTGGATGATTAAGAGCCTAGATGTGGGTCAGAGCAACTAGAGTCTAGAATTAGTTCTACCTTTTATTTGCTGTGCGACTTTGCCAATCATTTCATCTCCCGAGCTCTAGATTCATAATTTATTAAATCGTGTAATAATACTGATGCCCATCTTAAAGGGCGGTTGTGAGGATTACATGAAATACGGATGCGTAGGGAGGTTTTGTCATTACAGAGCCTGACGCAGGTAGTCACACCACCACCATCAAATTCCCTACAAATGCTGCACAGAAGGCAGCTCTCTGAAGTATTAACTATAAAAATGATGTGCGTGTAGACATGTAATGTTTACATGCGGTCTTAGGTTGGGGCCCCGGGAAGTGGACTCTGAGACCCAGGTTGCCTTGCGGGAAGTGCACTGGGGAGCGCCCTTGGGCTCAACACCTTTGGGAGCTTGAGGAAAGGACGGGATGAGGGAGGCGGTGACTGTGATGCAGTCCTGCCATGGCCTCCACCCACCCCAGGGCGGGGCCTGGCGCTGGGGCACCTCTCGGACCGGACCAGGCACGAGTGCCTGTCCTGCCTCCTCCCGCTCCCATACCGGGTGTGACCTCGGGTGGATCTGCTCTCTAAGCAGCGACTCCCAGGGAGACTCAGCTGAGATCTTTCAGTCAAACCAACACACCCCGCAGAGGTGGGAACAGCACCCCATTCCTGAAGGGATGGATCTGGGAGGCGGCCCAGCGCATCCACTCTACATGTACTAGTCTTTTTATTTTATTTCAATTTTATACTTAGAAAAGGGACAGAACTTAGGATAAGGAGGAAGGATTTTAAAGCACTCAAAGAATACCATTTAATTACATATAGGTTGATACTTGAAAAAAAGACTTCTCCCACAGTGCTAATCACAGAACAGGTATTCAGAGTAAATATTATGTTGTGCGTGCGCGCGCGCACACACACACACACACACACACACACACCCCGCCCCCCCAACCTCTTTGTCACACTTCCTACACTCTTGCCTCCCTGGCTTTTTCTCAATTCCTGCTTAACTTCTTTGTTTAGGGTGTCTTCCCCGCCCCAGCTCAATTGCTCATTTGACTCTTTAATTCATGTCTTCTTTGAACCACCCACCTATCTAACAATTCCTAGTTATCTTTATGGCAGCACCTTGTCTGATTCCTTTCCTATCCTGTTTCGTTACTACATACCATTGGTTTCCTTGTTAACTGTCTCCCCCATTAGACCATAATGAGTACAGGAACCGTATTTGTTTTGCTTGCCATACCCAGAGCATAGGCACCCAGTCAGCATGTGCTGAATGAATGAATGAATGAATGACGGAGGGAGTGAATGAGTGAGCGTCCTACGATCAGTGAGGGAAGTGTTGTGTCTTAAAGAGACATAATACCGACCTGTCCTTCTTCAGCTCTAGGTAGCTTATGCTGGGGATAGTATTAGTTTAAACCCATACTTATTTTCTTGGTTCTGAAAGTAATTTCATGTACTAACCAGGTCTCGTACATTTTTCTCTTAGTGGATCTTGGAATTATGTCTATTAATGATAAGCGTTTAGCTTGAAACACAAGGACAAAGAAAAAATCTTTGTCTCGGTCATTCGACAGGTTTTTGTAAGGTATAGGGCTGTATAATTTATATAATTAAGAACATTCATCCAGAAGAAGTATGAATTGTGCAGTCGCTTATCCTTTACAGGCCCAGCACCGTCGCTTGTCTAAATGAGTGCACCTCCCAAACCCGCCTCTCGGCTCTGAGCCTCTTCCCGTTCCGTCCGCGGTCTTCACTGCCTCCAGGGTCGTCCTGAGAAACAAACCGGGTGCTCCTTAAAAACGCCCCTCGTGGCTCCCTGGTGCCCATCCCTGTGTGGCCCGCAAAGGCCTTCGTCATGTGGTGCCCCTCCCCTGTCACCCCACCACCCTTCATTTAGGCCCCTGTCCCGCCGTGCTGCCTGCACCCCAGCCCCCCGGGCAGGCCCCTCGCTGCTGCACACTTCTCACCTGCCGTCCCACCTTTTCTGCCCGCAAACGCCCATCCGTTCATTCCTTCAGACCCAGAACCGAGACGCCCTTTGATGTGCGGGGACCTCCTCTGACTCCCTGGCCTGGCCTGAACTCCAGTTCCCCCAGGGGCTTCATTCATACGTGTTTCAGGGGAGATTATAATTGATCTGCGAGCTTCCTGGAAGCAGAGACTCTATCACATTGTAAGAAGTATAGGTATAGCCTGTTCCGTCATAGGGGTGAGCTGTATACAAAGAGTGGCTGAAGAAAGTTTTGAATTTACCATCACGGAGCCCCCAGCAGCTGTTTTCCTGAGATCTCCAGCTTTGCTGGAAAGAAATGCATCGTGGGTCTCACCTTGTCTTAAACTCATGAGCCCAAGTGTAAAACGTTGCATCACGCTTCCTAGAACTCTCCCTCTGCCTTCTCGTAGGGCTGCTTCACCCCGACCTGTATTGTCAGGTCCCTTCATCTCCCCAACCCTCCCCAGCTGCCGTTCCACACGGGGCGCCCTGCCTGGCTCTGCCCTGCCCCTCGGACGTGCCGGCCTCGACCCAGCCTGGCAGACTTTGCACCCGTGGGCCCCGTGCTCGGCACACCTCCCCCCACTCCTGTCCCCTCCTCACCTGCTAGCACCCCATCCAGTGTAAGTCGCTACTTGATAGGATCGTTATCTGCTTTTTGTTTGTTGTTTTTGCTTTTTACTTATCTCTCCTAACTAGAAGGTGAACTCCAGGAGACCAGGGATCCCTCAGGAAATAAGAGTCCTATTCCTTCTTATCCAGCAAACCAGGCTTTTGACCTTTTACGTAACTTGTGTGGGCTCCATGTGCCTGTGTTTTCAGCTGCAGACTGAGCAGGAGAGTGATATCTGTATGACGCTTCTCATGAGAGGGAGATGGAGGTATAGTGGGAAAGAATGTTCAAATTGTCAAGTAGGTGGAGGGGACCTATTGTATTCATGTGTTATGATTCATTTATTATGATGTTTATACTTTTTTACAAAGTATACTATATTATTTTGAATCTACTCAATATTCAATACGAAATATTTTAAAAGAAAAATGTTTTATAAATTGGATTTTATTTTATATCCTTGAGTATACATTTCAACAGAATATTAATGAAGAAAAAACACTCTATGAAAATTTATGGATTCAACGGAATAGTGGATAAAAACTGAAGAAACAATCTGAAGCCACCTTGAGGAAAAATGAATTTTAAAATTCAGACTTAATGTGAAAAATTATCTATCATATATCCCCACTCAAAAATCAGTTTATAAATATAAAGACAGAGTGAGGGGAAAGCAAGAAAATACCCTGGGGAAAAAAACCCGGAAACTAAAATGATAGATATTACATTTCTTAGTTATCTCAGTATATGGGCATTCATCACCCAAGATGTGTTAGTTTCCCCAATTTCCGTCTTGCAGGCCACGCAGTAACTGATGTGCATCTTGGCCTGCTAGAAGCACAAGGATTGGGGTCAAGTCTCCCTTTACTGGTACTTAGATTAAAATTTAAAACATCAAAATATAGAAGATGATACAATAAAATAAATAGCCGCAGAACACTTTCTTCCCTTCTCTCTCCATAGGAAAAAGCAAGCAAGTGAATGAGAACTTGTCACGTAATTGTGAACACCAAATTTCTCTGAGCTTTGAGAGGAAGTGGAGGAGCATAGATTCTGCCGGCAGACACGCTGGCCACCTCTCCTGAATGGGCCCTTTCCCCCTCGTCTTGACTGTTTATTTTTCCCCAAGAGGGAATTCTGGAGGCATCAGTGTGGTTGTATTGATCTATCTTGAACAGAGTCTTGTTTTCTGTAAGAGTTTAAACATTTCTATAAGACAAAGAAGTCTGGGGCATTAGAAAATGACATGGGTGCTTGACAAATGGAGAATGATTGTATGAAAACTGTAAGTGGCTGGGCTGAGAGAAGCTGCGGTTCCCGGAGCTGATATCTGAAGCGCATCTCCGAGGCCTACCAGCTCCGCCTCACTCAGTCGTTTAGGAAGCACGTGAACACTTTTCTAGCTATACAGTGCAAACACAGCTGTTTTGTGAATTTAATTTTAAAGGAAGATGGAAAAGCTCTGTAGAGCCTGGCAAGGTATAAAATGATTTACTTAGAAAACACAGATAAATATCACTGTAAGACTAAAAACAGTGAAAGACAATCTCTTTTCCTCTAGGGTTATCGTTTCACTTGTCGGTCTATCCAATTCCCAACTTTCTCGTTGTTTTCTTTATCGAGATTAAGTGTCTGGATTAAGGCATTGATGTGTTTAGAAGAAAAGCATTTTAGCCAGAAGGATGCAGGACTCAGAAGCCCCCTTTACTTGTCGTGTTAAAAGAGCCCTGCATACTATGAGCCTGAGGATTTGTTATGAAGAAAGAGATGATTAGGTTAACTAAGTCAATTGCTGCTTACTAAGTTGCTGATTAGAGATCTGTCTTGATTTTGAAAATGGCGTGGACTTTCCAGTTACACCTCATTTGCACGTACTTGTTTACTTTGCCAGAGGGCAAGATGGTGGTGGGAAAGGCACTTTTACTTTTGGAATTAGAATCACACATTCTATAACCTATTGCAAGGAGGTCTTTGTGTTTTTAACAATTTTATAGGAAGACCACATCAATTTCAGTAACACCATGTAATTTCCATTTAGTCTATTATACTTCCTAAATGAGTTGAGTGGTATTAAATTTGGGCATCTGCCAGGTTCATGCTACCAAACACTAGATTATGAAATGACCTTTTAAATGAAGTCCCTCTGAAGCCCTCTAATAAGCAGCTATGCCCACTGTGGCATATGTGAATATGGGGCCATCTGGGTACTTCGAGTACTATTACCCAAAATTTATAATATTCCAACACATCGGTGCGCAACACTGTGTGACAGGCCGCTCTCACTTCTCTGTACGTCACTACGTTTTAACTTTAAAGAAAGAAATGAACCCTAGATAAATTCCCATGGTTTGGGATCACTTCTCAAAAAAAAAAAACAAACCCATAATTTTTTAATAAATTCGGCTGTAACTTTAATTACAAGATCTACTTTAAAAAAAAAAATAACCACTATTTATCTGTACATAAACCACACTCTTTCCCCTTCATTCCACCCACCTGAGCTTCAAAGTGTCGTCCCTATATCTTTCCTGTACCAGCTGGTCAGCTTTCTGCCAGGAGCCCTTTTGCTAACAGTTATTTGACTTACGCAGTCTTGAGAATGGACGGAGTTGCTTCAACAGCCATTTGTTCAGAGGTTCTCTTGAGAGTAGTTTATTTTGCTCTAGAGTGTCTGCGAAGGTATGTTCCATTGCAAATTAAGGCTTCTTAGTGACAGAGTAGAAGATGACAGAACCCCGTCAGCCTTGTCAGAAGTTCCCTGACCTCATTATTGTTAATGGATCATGGTAATTCAGCCTGTTGTGAAATCTCATGTTCAATTATGCAGGATAATGAGTGACTCAAAACTTAATATGTCTCAACTGTAGTCCCTATTACAGGGCTTGTTCAGCTTCTTTCAAAGTGAAAGGTTTTAACTACAGTGGTTCACTCTTACATCCAAATAAAAGTTATCACTTATATTCAGACTGTCCTGATTTTAAATATCTGATTTGGTTTTAAAATATGAGAGGATTGCCATATAACTTTATATTTCACTGGTTCTTGTACAGGAAAATTAGGACAGGTTGATTCATTTTTAATTGTTCATTCTGGAATTCTAAAAGCATGCAAATGGCATTTGTCTTTGGATCCACAAAAACTCTCGATATTCAGTTTGAATTATTCAAGCTCCCACAACACATGCACTTTTGCTTTTCAAGCATGAGTTATAATTTAATTAAAAACTTCTGGTGCATTGCTAGCATTTTAAATATTAATATGTTCCATGGATCACTTCCGATTATCTACTGTCTTGAAATTTCTTGAAGCTGTCAGATTTTTAAGGTTCCCAAAGTTGCACTTGGACTTGTCTGTTGAGGCAAAGGGGACCGTGATAATGACGCACATCCATTAGGATGAGCAGAGGAGACAAACTTTGGGGAGGCTTAATGGGCATGTCTCAGTGACAGCTAGCAAAGAGCATTTGGGATGATTAAGGACGGATTTGAATGCAGTTGAAAATACATTCTCATTATGGACACCGGCGGAAGTTGCGTTACAAATGTTAAATTCCCCCGAAGAAGAGCGGTGTGGCGGAGGAGCTTTGAAACTCCCTGTGGCCGCCATCCAAATCATGCTCTTCCCCACACGTCTTCCTGCTGTCGGAATTGTCTTGACGTGCCCGATTCCATCCCGCCCTCTCGGAAAAGCGACCCACCTGTTGATCTCTGTGTTTCAGATAGTGCGAAGGTACATCAAGGACTGGCTCGAAAGAGCCAAGCCTCCGTTCGGCGCCGTCAGCAGCAGCGTGCTGCTCATGATCATCTACACGACATTCTGCGGCACGTTCTCCAACCCGAACATCGACCTGGATAAGCTCAGCCTTGTTGTCATACTGTTCATAAGTAAGTCGCTGTCCCCTCGCCTCCTCAACAGCAAAGCGTAGCAACTTGTGTTTCCTAAATTCACTTCGGGTGTTAATTTGGTTAGAAAAGAAGGGTTCGTTTCATACTCTTATATATGCTCAGTGACGTTATCATGTGCACCTGTTTTTCAAAAGACATCAGTAATGGCCTCCGTCTTTTTATGTCTGATTTACAATGGTTGATGCCAGCTGAAGCAGCCATAGTATCTGTCAAATTCAAATGTTAGTTCGAACACTTTTTTGCCAATTAATAGTATCATAATTTAAGCTAATCTTATTCTTTAGCATGAATGAAAAGTAAGATTTCTACTCCATGAGATTATTATTTTATAATGGTTAAAATGTGAATATTTACATCATCTTTCTATTAAAATATACTCAAAGTAATGTAATTTTATTGTACGAAGTGGCAGACTATAATATGCAAGTGCTGTCTTAAAAATTTGTTAGTGTGTAATCTGTGGCTGCTTTCAATTAGAAGGCAGAACTGAATAGTTGCCATAGAAACCATATGGCCCTCAAGCCTAACATGTATTTTATGTGGCCCTCTAAGTAAACTTTGCTGACTTCTGCGCCGGAGGAGAGATGGCAAGAAGAGAGGTGTGTCCCTGGCTGACAGCATCAGCCATAGGCGAGGCCAGTCTGTCAAGCTTCTCGGTCTCTGTCAAGCTACCGGCAGCGCTCAGAACAATATTTTAAAATGTAATAAGTAATTAAAATACTGATTGTTAACAAAAAAAAAAAAAAGAAATCTTTTGTTTTACTTATCCTGTAATACCAAAGACAACTTTTGGTAATTGCAATATCTAATAATCTTATGTTAATAAAATCAAGATGAGTTATTCCAAAATATTTATTATAGCCTACTTCATTTATGCTATTTGCTGTAAATACTCAGTATAAACCAGCTGTCTGTAAACTGAACAAATTAAATAAGCAAATCTTAAATCAAAGAAGGTTTTAGATTTGTTGTGAGCAGTAGACCTTGTCGATTTTATCTGGGGATATCGTTCGTAAGAACAGGTTGAGTCCCACTAATTTAAATGATTTTATTGTTTCAGCAATCTATGCTTATTTATTCATTTGTTTGTTTTCCTATTTGAGTTCTCATAAATTTCAGATCAAATGAAGCATACTGGTAAATATGCTACAGATACTGCTTTTATAGCACTAATTTAGACTCAATCTTTTTTTTTTTTTCAGTATTTTCTATTCAGCTGAGTTTTATGCTGTTAACCTTCATCTTCTCAACAAGGTAAGTGATTTGGCATTTCTTGTTGTGGCTGGTTTTCTAAATGAGGATGCATGTTCTTGACCTGACCTCTATGCTACCACACTGTGCCCACCTTTCTCCTGTCTGCCTGGCCGTTCCCCCTGCTCCTGCCATCCTCCAGTTGAGACATTCTGGGAGGGTCAGTCCTTGGCCCTCCTCTCTTCTAGGCACGTGGTGGGTTCAGGCCGCCTCATGCATTCTGCCAGCTCGAGCTGTTGGCTGGCAGCTGATGGCTGGCAAACCCAGACCTGAGTGAGCTCCAGCGTGACTTACCACTTTGTCATTCACCACTTAGGTATCTTTACCTGACTGTCTTAACCAGACCCCATCCTCAAGATACTCAGAACAGAATTAATCTTTTTTCCCCAGCACTATCTCTTTCATTTATTTATTATTAATGGAACCACCATCCATAGAGTTACTCAGACTGGAATCCTTCACTTCATTATTTTTTTTTTAAAATCTCTTGATCCTACCTCTGTAATATTTTTTGTGCTCCCAAACCCTTGTCCCACTCAAGATTATTGCAATGGATATCTTACCGGTATTTTCACTTCTAGGCCTAACCTTCTTACGCATTTCACACCGCTTCCAATGACTCAAAGTTCTGAGCATAGCGCTCATGTGTAGCGCTCTTCATTGGTTATCCAGTGTCTGCAGAATGAAGTTCATTTTGGGGGGCTAAGGGCAAGGCCTGTCTCATGAACCACTCATTACTAGCAATCACACTGGCTAAGCTTTTGGTCGAGGTAAAAATCTTTGCTGTCCCCTGAAAGAGCCTGCGTTCTCATTTCTGCCCTTTGCTAAGGCTATCCCCGTGTCAAAATTGGTCTCCAATATCCTTGTTTATTTTCCCTGGTCCTAAAGGCTCATCTCTAACGCAACTTCTTCCACCCGTATTATACACTCAACAGATATTACTTGAGCCTTTGGTATGAGAAAGTTACCATAGTGAATGCCAGAAATGAGAGGTAATTTTGAACCTGCATGAGTTTATAGGCTAGATGTGTGCATTGATAATTAAGTGTCCTCTTAGTGGTACAATAAGTGAGCCTGTCCGTCAATCCAAAGAAAGTGGTAGTGCAAGGCTTCATGGAAGGGCTGGGGTGTCACATGAGTCACAATGAATGACTAATTGCTCTGCAAACAGAGATGCAAAGAAGGGGTTCTTGGTGGGAAAAGAAACAACAAGGCAAATGTGGGCACGCACACACGACATGCTGGGACAATAAGAGTAGGGGAAGATTAAAAACAGCAATAGGACCTGGAAAGGTAAGCTTGGGACAGACCGCGAAGCCCTTGAATGCCAGGTGCTGGCAGCGAGGTACCACAAGGGAGAGGGCCTGGGTCGTTTACAAGGCCTGACATGTCGGAGCAGCGAGGGTCTGGGCCTCACATTAGGTGGCTGGCCCTGATGGCACTTGGTACGGCAGGAGCCTGATCAATAAAAACTCATAGGTTGGTGTAATTGGAAGCATTTTTTCCAAGCGTGTGGTCATGATTTTTGAGTAAGAGTAAAGCCTAGAGCTACTGAGTGACAGAGAAAATGTGACCTATTTGGGTAAGTCTGAGAGTAGGAGCTATTGTAAAGAGTTTTTGGGTGTTTGTTTGTTTTTGTAAAAGCCTTGTTAGGTCACCTTAGAAAAGACGTTTGCCTTTCCCCAGCTGTTTGTTTGCTGGTCCTCGTGGCCGGGGCATCATCTGACCACTCCTCCCATCCTGTCAGACGAAGTCAGGGGCAATATCCTGTCAGTGACTGAAAAACTCTTGGAAAACACGGGGTAGCCACTGTTGGGATTGCCGGAGGAGAGATGGCGGTAGCACAGCTGGTTGAATTCGAATTGAGAATTTCCAGCCTGAAGTACTGTGCACTTTCATGAATTTTTGAGACCCTTTTACTCTGCCTATTTCTTCGCTGAAGTTCTGTTGTGTTTTGAACTTGCTCAGCCCAATGTCAGACGTGCCTTCTTTGATAAACACCAGAATATGGACTGGTCGTAGTCCTGCTCCTTGGTAATGGGTGTGTAGCCACAAGAGAGCCCATTAAAATTGGGGGATTTTTCAATTGAACAAAATTTGGAAAATGGTTTTCACTTGTTTTCCATGCTGAGCGGCCTTATAGCACCTGGGGAATCTATGGGAGGAATGAAATGGCCAACACTTCCTGAACCCTGCCCCGTGCCGGCAGTGTGCCAGGACCGTGCATGTGCCGTTTCTGGTAACTCCGGCAGCGGGGACCAGACTGTGCATGTTGCTATTTTGCAGATGAGGACCCACCGTGAGAGCTGTTTAGTTTACCACCTCGCCTAAAGTCAGATTTTAGTAGCAGTTTAGTGGCTTACCCAAAATCAGACGGCAAATTGCACACTGAGAGTTGAAATCCACTTCCATTTGCTGTTTCCAGAAGCATCGACCCGTGATTTTTCTGCTGCGCTAAACTACCTCAGTTACCTTTAAAATGCATAATGCTCATTTTGCTTAGGGAATTTATAGGGAATGTTTAACAGGATTCTTCAAGTTCACACAGAAACATAAACAAATTAATCAGAGATACCAAGAGTTGGAACAAGGACCTATCTGGTATAAGCTGTTGAATACAATTTTATTTTCCTACTTTTTTTCCTTCCTACTTAAAATTGGTGAAATCAGCCTGGGGGTTTCTTTCATCTTTTTGTTACCAATTCAGTAAATCTAAAACCAATGACAATATCAAGACACAAAAATCTCAGCATGGATAGCAGTCTTTTTTGTACAGCATGCGCGCTGACCTGCGATGATGGAAGTTTAGCATAAACCCAGGAGAGATCCAGCCTAGAAAATTCAACTTCCCTGCAATACTCTACTTACCTGGTTAACATTTCTTAGACTGACTGAGTGACATGTTGTCATTCTAGTGTCTGGCATGTGAACCTCTTCTACTCTGAGTGTTTAAAATATACTTGAGAGTTATTATTCTGGTTCTCATTGTTCAAGCTATAGAGCGGTGTTCAGGTTATAAATTCCACCTATGGAGCCCAAAGGACTTGAGTTTCAATCCTGTTTAATAACTTCGTAAGTTTTGTCACTTTCCTCATTTATAAAATGGAGACGGTAGTCATACCTATTAGCATTTCTAGCTTTGTAAAACATTCTTTCTGACGTTTCTTTGTCATAGTTTCTAGGAAATTAGAGTTGATTCATCAGACCAAGAGCCAGCCAGCAGTGACCTAAGCTTTCTACAACTTTGAGAAGCTGTCAAAGTTAAAAAAAAAAAAAATGTTGAAAAAACTTAGAAAAAGAAAGCAGTCTTTGGGAGCCTTTTAAAAATATATAAAAGACAGTTTGATAAGCAGATAACAGAGTAATAGAAACCTAGAATGTCACTAGAGTGACAAAAGAAACCATTAACAAGGGAAAAGGAAGAAAACAAATATTCAAATATTTGTGTAGGCCTTTTAATCCTTATCAGTACATTTGTCTCACTGGGCCTCCCACCATAGCCCTGGGAGGAGGGGGTGGGGGAAGGAAGGAAGGGAGGGAGGGAGGGAGAGGAGGAAGAGGGCGTTGCTATTAATAGTAAGGGCAATTTTTTTAGTGCCACTCAGCTAATGACACAGGAGGTCATCTCCCAAAATGAGCCAAGACAAAACGCAGGTCCAGAGGTTAACAAAGGAAAGCACTTCACAGGGAAGTTTCCTCCTCTCGGCACATCGGGCTCAGGCAGGATCTCTCAGAGGAGCTTTCATACCCCACATTCTGAGAGTCTACCCGTAAAACCTTCTGACATGTTTTCCTCTGTGGGTACGGCAAAGGAAGGCAAAATAAATATCATGTGGAAAACACTGATTGAAAGCTTTGTAAGAGAATAAAAAGACCAGCTGGGAAGGAAAGGAAATAAACATCTCAAGGGAAGCCAAAGTGATCAAAAGAATTACAAAAACAGGATAAAAAGAAAATCAATATTAAAAAGAGATAAAGTAGAATTAGAAAATAAATAGTAATGTGATTCCTTTCGAAAATGTGAGCAGACACAATAGAGATGCTAATCGCTGAAAATAATTATAGGCATTACTATTTAAATACAATGTACAGCTCTCTCTGTCTTTCTGTGTCTAGTCTTGACTTTCTACCATCAAGCCCTCCCTCGAGAGTATGGCTGGGGGAAGGTCGCTGAACAAGATAACTGCTCTCATCCACTAAATTTTGTGGTGGTTTTTGTTTTTGGTGTTTTTTAGACTTTTCTTCTCAGAGGCAACCTCATCTCCAAGATCTGGGGCAGCCCACTTGTCAGTTGTGTGACTTGACGGAGGTCATTTAACCCTCTTGTGCTTCGAGTTCCCTTTGTGGAAAAAGCAGGGCAACAGGACTGTGCAGAGAAGGGAGAAGCACAGGCAGCGAAGTGCTTAGAAAAGAATCGGTGTGTCCTGCTGCGGCTATTCAGCCCCATCGTCGTCCTCCTCTTCGTGAACGGAGGATGACGTGAGCGCCTGCTGCTCTGTGGGTCCCCCAAGATCCAGGACGTGAAGTGGTCTCTTACTTTATAAACAGAGTACAAGTTAGCCCTGTTTCAGGGGGATATTGTTTTTAACCTTAAACATTCCGTTTTTAAGCCTCCGCCCCGACTGACAAACTGTCAGTAGAACTGTAGGGCCCACAGCTTCCCGGCATGGGCCTAGCTTCGGCCTCCTTCCCTGAAACAGAGGACAATTAAGCCTGTCTGCCGGTGCCCTCTTCAGCCATGCCACGTGCTGCTCTGACCGAGGGGCCTTCTCGACCAGAGAGATTTTGACACGTTGGAAATGTGCTATAATCTGGAAGGGGATAAATATGAAGCAGAACAAAGTTCACCACAGGAGACGTGTATGGGCCACCTCTCTTGGGAGGAAACCCAGCTGTGTGAATCCAGCTGCAGCAGCCATCGGTTATAAACTAGGGTAGCAGACGACTAGAAAGAAGGGCCTTCATAGTGTTGCAGACACCGCAGGCACTGCTGGCCGGCAGCCCAGAGCCAGCCCAGGTAGTTATGCTGCGGGCTCTACAGTCTCGGGTGCACGTCCTTTCCTGTACCAGTTTTGTGTCCGTTGTGAACTGACTGTGTGTCCTAGTCCCCAATCTGCCTACTGCAAGCTTCTCTACTTTCTTAGGTTCCCAAGCCTCAGTCTACCTCCAAAAGCAAGTGAAATCTCGGATATAAGTTGCCTCCACTTTCCCATTCTCTACCTGAAAATGTTCTGTACTTTTCACTCACCTTGTCTTCTTTTGTTCACAGCTCACAGACTAGAGGAGACACCCCTTCCTAGACTGACCTCCCCACCCCCAGTCTTGTCTGGTAGGGTGTCTTAGAGGCCCTGGCTTCACCGTTGTTTCTGTCTGCTGCCTCTTCGCTCCCTCAAGATAATCATGTTCAAATCCCCCATGACCCTCTTCTCCTCTTCACCAGATTTCCTGGAAACACCGTTCCCTCTCACGACTACTAGTTCCGTACACTTGGTTGTGAACTCCTAGGCCTCCTTCTCGGCTGGCATTGGGCCTCCTCCTTTCATTATTTCTAGTAAGGCCTTGTTGCTTTGCTCAGCCTTATATGCTCAAAGCTCCAATTTCTCTTTAATCCCTCCTTCTCTGACAGAGCAACCATAACAGCAAAATAACTAGCATATATTAAAAATTTGCAATGTGCCGGACTCTTAACAAACATGAACAATTATCCTGACAGCGACCCTCAGAGGCAGGCAGAAAGATGGCCTGGGTTTAGGTTTCAGTGCATTTGCCCCAAAAGGCTGTGCTCTTCAGCTGTCGGGAGGGAACACTGATTTCATAGGGGTCAACCCTTGACAAGTTCTTTTAATTCTGTCTTCCTGTCGCTTACCCCCATCCCCCGCCCTCACCGTAATTCTGGTTCTCCCTGCCTCGTCTCATCATCTTCAGCCTTTTACTGTGCTGTGTGCTGACTCCTCTTTAACCTCCTTGTCCCATCTTATCAAGGCCACACTCCTTGTCACAAGCCGGCGTCCCTGCACACAAGTCAGCCTGAAGAATTGCTCACTGCCAATTGCCCCCGCACTCCCATACTTCAGCTTCACTATCCCTGACCTAACATACACATCTGCACCTGTCTGAGCCTGTTCTTTAAAGGTCGGCTTAATTGTCATTCCCTTCAAGAGGTTCTCTGTGTGCTCCATCCTCATCCCCCACCCCGCTGCCACGCTTGAGATAGTCCTTCCTTTCAGTGCCAAAACTCACTCACTCCCTCTCTCTCTTCCCCACGCCCCCGTCCCTCTCTCTCCCTCTCAGTCTCAATCTCTTTCCCTTTCACAGAGTATATATCTGTCTTCCTTTGTTGCACGCATTTACAGAACCTCACAGAGTCCCTTTCACATGAGGCCTCCATAACATGATGAATAAAGGGGTCAGGGAATATGTCGGCCCTGTTGTACAGTGCTTGAAAAATAGGAATGGTATCACAACATAAGTAGGAGAATGACATGGAGGAGCGGTAAGGCAATCTTATTATACTCAAGTGATATATGTCCACAGAGAATTCTCAGCCGAAGTGAGACACCAGCAATGCAGTTTGGAAAGTTGTTATCAAAAACTGAGCTGGAGATGAGACAGTTTAAGAAGCATGAGCCTCTGCAACTTCCCCGGGGAGAGACTGAAGGACAATTAACTGTTCTCTTAATATAGGCCTGGGGTGGGGAGGAGAGGGCCCTTCTCCCCTGCAGGGAGTATACAACAAAGAAATCAGGACGTGGGGACCTGTTTAGGGAAGATTTCTCCCAATGGGAGTTATATATGAGGCTGAGGTTACTGAGGGGAATGGTGGGATCCCTTCCGTTAGAGATCCTCAGAGATTGGATAGATTGTTATGTCTGCAAGGATGCGCATGCGGTCAGGTTCCAGAGCGTTTCTCCACTTGCTGACTCCTGCCTGAGTTCAGGGCAGGGAATGAATAGACTTGCTGTGTCTTCAAACCTCGATGCTGCAGGAAGGAATCATTTCTAACTTACGAAGGACACAATAATAATAACTACCTTTCTAACCTTTGTCCTGGCTCTCTAAACCTTTATAATCCAAACCAGGAAATCTGAATATGATGTGCGCCATGACCCCCATAACATTTAACAGCTTTTGAGCAAGAGAGATTTTTTTTTTATGCTAAACATATTATTCAAGAGGGTTCTCTGTGTTCTGTAATAGTGGAAAATAATAGTTAAGAGCATAGCATAGACACAGGACCCAGACTTGATTGAAATCCTGTCTTTGTCACTTGCTGGCTCCGGGGCCCCAGGCAATGAATGCACCTTCTCTGTACCGCAGCTTTCTCAGCTCTACGTAGGGATGCCTGTCCCACAACGTGCCCATCTTGTGGCATTGTTATTGTTACATGCAGAGTACTTGGTTGATAGATGGTAACTGCTGCAAGTGATAATTTCGGGGTTTTTTACTAAAACATATGATGTCAAATCTTTGTTCATACCATGTATTTCTCAAATGGGTGTGTTTGTGGCCGAAAGGGCACCGTCGCTCCTTGCATGAGCGGTTCTGGAGATACATTGACTCTTCCAAGCCACCAGGTGAGTGTCCGGGGGTAGCCGGGCGCCTGAGCTGACGGAGTCCGTGCTGCATGATTTTCATAGAGTCCCTCACCACAAGCTGAGGACAAGTGTGACCTTAGGAGACCTCTACCACACAATTTTACAATTGTCTCCTTTTCAAGGATAAATGACTTGGAAATGGTTCTCAAAAAAGAAATTCAGACACTTCTGCACATTTGGGCATAGAATCACCTCTGTCACCAGGACTGATTAAAGGGACGTTAATACGAAGGCAGGTGCTACATTTGATTTAGGGTATGGTAAATAGGCTTTTCATTAAAGTATGTGTAAAGCACTTTCTTTTTTTTTTTTTTTTTGCCCCTAGGAATAATTCGGGTTTCACACCAGCAGACACTGTGGCTATCATTTTCTGTTCTACACACAAATCCCTCACATTGGGTAAGTGATTCACAGACTTACAAACTAACTTTACCCTCAGATAGTTAAATCTTATGACTATGAAATTCGAGCAACTCTTTAAATGAAATGAAAAAGGTATTGTCCTCTCTGTTAAAGAACACCAGCGAAGTGAGAATGGGCCATTGCTTTGAAATACCTGTATATGATTGAACCAATTTTTGAGGGCCTAAAACGTCTTTCCGATTTTCACAAGAGGTTTTCAATCTAGAATGTTAGTGTTAAAGGCTGAGGGTAGGGACCCAGTGGGCAAAAACCTGGCTTTGGAAGGCTCTAAAGTTGCCCCTGGAAAATGTTACCTTATTTTCTGAAAGCTTTGGAGCAAGGTGGAGATCATGTTATTTCTCTGATTTGATATTCACATTAGCTCAGAGTTCATTTCAAAATGTTATATTATTTCTATAAAGAAACACAGTATAATTATTATTAACTCAATCTGATTAGTGCCTAAAGGGAGATAAGTATTTATTTAATGGACAAAAAAATAGATCAAGAAGAAAGATGCTGTTTTCAACTTAGTTTTATCCCGTTTCGTGCTTTTATCCCAATAACATGTCCAGTCATCCAAACCTATGTTTTCAGTCATTAAAAGTCAGTAAGTAATCAGAAACCTTACTGAAATATACGTCATTCACAAACTCCTCGGGCGAGTCGGGCGCACTGTGGTAAAAACACGTCACAGAAACTCCTCTGCACTCTGGCACGTGACTCACGGAAGGGAATGAAGAACCGGGACCCTGCTGTAAGTCTGTACATGGTAAACGAGTTCAGCCTGAAGCTGGAAAGCAAAGACTTTTCATAATGTTTTTACTAATCCCACACACTATTTGTCTAATCAAATCCGTTGTCGGTCTCACCAAATTTGGAAAATGATTTAGAAATTGGATAAACTCTTTAAGGAGCAGTTTCTATCTAGGGCTTCAGCTTATTTGAATAAATTATACACACACACACACACACATATGTGTGTGTATGTATATGTATACTGTTCATACATTGCAGTATGCTTGGTACGTTTTCTTTATAATCATCATCAAATTGAAGTCGAAGGAGCTTTGAAAGCCACATTGCAAACCTGATTTTGTGACCCTGCACAAGTCACTTAACTTCCCTGAACCTTAGCTTTCTCATCTGTAAAATGGGGAGGTATAATCCTCACTTTGTAAGGTGATTGTAAAGATTAACAATGGCACAGTACTTAAACATAATGGGTAGTCAGTCCATGCCAGCATGTGTGTAAATTACTGTGGATAAATGAGATCACCCGCCAGAAGAGCTAGGCGTGCTGCCGGGCACACAGCAGATACTCTTTCAGCAGTAGCTGTTGTTATTAGTTATTTTCTATCTCCAGTAGTTACGACTCTGTTACCATTTCCAGGGTTCCAACCTCCTGCTTTGTAGATTTTCACATAAGAGATGTGGTTTAATTGCGGACCTCCAAGAAATCACCTTACACTTTTCCCCCATGTGGTTATTATGATGTGATGTCTGGATGTCCTTCCGGGTCTCCTAAAAAGTAACGGGCTGTTATAAAAGTAGCGAGTCCAGAGGCAGGTGCCACTAGACACCTCAGAGGTCCCGACTCAGGGATCCAATGAACCCGGGTCCTTAGGCAGATGCCGAGCCACGGCCGCAGCAAATGCACTTGAGCCTTTGTGCTGTGGGCTTTTGAACCCGATCCACCCCTAGGGGGTTACTTTTGTCAGGAAAACAAAATGGATATTTTGGTTTCTCCCTGATGTTCTCTGTGCTGGACTAGCGGTGTTGAACAAAGAGCTCCACCCAGAAGCATATGCCTCCTCTAACAGTAGCCTCTTCTTTGTAAGCAAAACACTTACTCACTCTGTCTTTTTGTTTCTTCGTCCTTCTTAATCCCAAACCCATACTCTTCTATTCTGGATGCTTTCTGAAAGCGAAGTTTCAGAAAACAGGAGCTCAAAACCCATAAGATAGAGCTGTTTTGTTAAAAACGGTTGGGTCCACTTGGATTTTGTGTGCCTTTGTAGTGTTCTCTCATTTGATACTAGTGTAATTATCTAAGTAACCATGTAGTGTAAATCCTTAGTTACTTCTGTAATGTGAGAGGCTTAATCTCTCTTGAAACTATAAAACCTAATACTCCTCCTGACTCGTCGTCTGATACCTCCCCAGGCCTTGTCTCTGCAGCTCTTACATTAGGGACGTTTAGTTCCAACCTGACCATTTTATGATCCCTTGATCATATCTGGCTTCCTTCCTGCTACAACATTTGTAGAAACAGCCCTTTTGCTGCTCCCCTGTCTCAGACAGGTGGCACGACTGCCCCTGCCCCAGGAGCCCCCTTATTTCCACACAGAGCAAGGGCTCTTTGGATCCTCCTGCTGGAATGGCCTTGGTAGGCCCTGAAGTTTACTCTGTCAGTTTTCACAGAATCCAGTGCACGTTTCCATCTCCTGGTGACCTGACATAGCTGGTACAGAGGATATGTCATGCACTGACCTAATGCAACTTCTTATCTACATGGGTAAAAATTATCCTAATGCAACTTCTAATCTGCGTAGAAATGAAGGAACATCACACTGAGTGTGATGCATACGTATTTCAGCAAAAAGGAGGAAATTTCAGATAATTTCACTTGGACTTGCGCTTTCTCTCACCTCTTACGCATAGACGAAATACAACAGATTATACCTGCTTGGTATTTAGAAAATATATCTATCTATCCCTTTTGCAGTCACTATCATAGTATTCTTGTAGTGGTTTTACATACACGCGCACAACGTCTCAAATAGAATCCTTAAGAAATAGCATTCACTCTAACACCCAGTATTTGTATTTAAGAATACACCATTGCAGGCCATAGAACCAAAGATGAAAACTCTTGCTTGAGCAGCCTTCTGAATATTCTCTTGTACATACACTTTCAATTTATTTTATTGTTCTTGCTTTTGCCCTGTCTCAATCTCTTCCATGCACTTGCGCTTACCCACATGCTGAATTTGATTCATTGCTTTTATTAGTGCATTTGCCATTGATTGATTAGTTCTTCGTATTAGTACTTTTTCTATTGATTGATTGCAGATGAAGTGACTATTTGACCTTTAATTATGAGGCTTCCTATTGAAAATGACATTGAGCTATGGCTTCACATAATCCATCTGGAAAGCCCGACGTGATGCCATTCCCTGGAGTTCGCTCAGGGAGCCGGAGGAGGCCTGCAGGACGGGCAGAGCCGAGGCCGGCCACACCTGAAACAGTGCGGCCGAGCCTGTCTGCTGGGCTCCGGTGGCTTCAGCTCAGGGCAGGACATGATTTGATATTTTCTCAAGACAGCATCCCATGCTGGGGGGTGCCATGAAAGCAGGGAACTCGCCCAAAGTAGTCTCTAGCTTGACGCTGATATTCGTATGATAATGAGAAGGTATTTTACATCGCAGAGATTGGAGAACAGCTTGTACCCTAGTTAACAATGGCTCAGTGCACAGTCGGTCAATAGATCTCATCAAGAAGGAAATTCGATCCGAGACACCCTGTGGAATTAGTGTTTTACTTTTATTTTATTTATCTTTTTCTCTTGCGTATTCAAATCATTTTGCTTGTCTAGAGCTCTAATAGAAGGAGAAAACTTTCTTACTCTACCTAGAAAGAGAATGTTTCAGGATGTTTGATATCCTTAAGTTAAGTGTATCTTTATATTAGCTGTTACTTTTTTTAAACAGCAAATTGAAAGCATATGCCCTGAGAACATGTCAGCTGACTGTTGGGAGGTCACTTGTGAGACTCCTGCTTGTTTCTTATTTCCAAAAGCATTTCTCAGTTGAAAGAACGCTATTTAAATTTTAAATAGAGTGTCATGATCGACATTTATTAAAAGTCCACTATGTGTCTTACCACTCATAGACTCTTTTGTACAAAGGCGAACCAAGCAGCTATTCCTCACAACCTTTATACATTATTGCCAGTCTGTGGCTGAACTGTGACAAGAAGCTATGCATTATGCAAAAAGAATATAACTTTTTCGTAGGCATCAGGTTCTGGAAAGAGTAGAAAGAACACAGACCTGATTCTAGTCAGGATTCAAGTTGCAGTTCTCTCCACAGAAGCTGGACCACATCACTTAGCTGCTGTGGGCCCTGCTTTCCTCAGCTGTAAAATGAGCAAGTCGACTGGACCGGGCTCGAGGTCCCCTCCACCTGTGAGTGTCCGAGTCTGTGCCCGCGGCTGACATTTCCTCCCTGAGACAACAACAGACTCCCAGATATAGATGGAAAGGAAACAAGTTCTTGAAAGGAACAGTTCTGTAGATAATGTTACAATATTGCAGGAAAGGGAACAGGGCTGTTGCTTCTTCCTAAAGAGATTTAAAAATATCATCACACTCTCCAAAGATTTTCATAGGAGAAACAAAATCTGAAAAGGTTCTTGTGTTCCATTTTACTTGGAAGCTTTTCAGCAATGCTAAATGATTACCTGCAACTTGGGCTGAAAGCATCATTTAATGCCATCTACGTTATTTTCTCAAGAGGAAATGGAATTGAAATACGAAAGTTTGCCTTTCTGTTTTTCTTTTTTCCTAAAGCTTATCAGTGATTCCACTTGGCACATGAAGACTATTAATAAAACTACCCTTCCTACAATGGGGAGTTCTTTTTAACAGCACTTAACTTATTAAGTCATGTTACCTGAACCAGATAGAATATTATCAAGTCAGTAATTATCTTATTTTGCATACAGAAAAATGAAAGCATAGAAAAAAACTTAAGAACTTATCCCAGATCGTGTAGAGGCTGGATCTTGGGCTTGCAAACATCCAGCACTGCATTGGATAAGAGGATACAAAAGCACTTAGAAGACCAGAAAGTGCTCTACTGGTTCCACATATGGCAATTGAGCAGGCTCAGTGTGGGTTTGGACTGTTTTATCAATTGTTTAAAAAAGAAAGTTATTTCTGATTGCATTGCTGGTTATAGGATGGTTTTACTGGTTGCATTGCTGGTTATAAGGTGATTTTAAAGTACTTCATGACTATAATTGTTCCCATAAACATAGATTCCCTGTGGCCCAGTCACAAACTGGCACTCATTTCTTTCGCGCTCCTTCGTACCGGGAAGTCGTGTGCCGTGTAAAGTGAGTCTTGACGAGCCAGCCCTTCCCTTTGGTGAGGCGCAGTCTGGGCTCCATTCCCGCAGGCTAAGGGAGAGCCCGGCACAAAGCACCGCTAAAGGGGACGCAGGGGCGCAGAGTGAGGGCGGACGGCAGAAACCTGTCTGTGGGCAGAGCCCTGAGTGCTTCTGTCCTGCAGTTCGGCCAGAGTTACCGTTACGGCTCTGTAGGGCGCGGCGGTGTGGGGGCCCCGCCGTTTGACCGATCCTGAAAGACGCCCCTGAAGTGAAAGACCCGGCAGACTGGACTGCCATGCTCAGGAAGAGTGGGGAGGGCCCGTCATTGGGTGCTATTTTCTGATCCACGTAAAGAGAGAAGTGTACGTTCTCTAGCAAAGTGATACGTTTAACATTCCTCCAAGGTTTTCAGACGGTTTTGTTTTGAATTTTTGACTCCGAATTTGGCATCATTGCTCGCACGTCTAGACTCTGATAAAACTTAAGGAAGTCTCCCGGGTCCAGGCAGCAAATATGTATTCAAAGAGAATAGCACGTCTCTGGGGGATCCCCAGGGTGACCCCCGAATACCAGCCACATTAGTGATGTAGCAGGCGGTGTTCACCGCGACACCCAACGGCCCGACGCCCCAACCTCTCCTCATCCACGCCCCTTAGGCCTGATTTTATCCTCCTCCTCACACAGTTACCGCGTGGGCCTTGGCTTGTGCTGCTGCCTTTTCTCTGAACTTGAACCCAGACTTCTGATACCATGTAGGAAACAGAGATAGATTAGGGCAGAGTAAGTCTTGATTTGTGGTAAAAGATCACCTACTTTTAGATTTCATTAATTCAGCTTCAATAACAGAGCTTCTGTACCTTTTATTGATTTATTTTTAAAACTCTCCATTATGCTTTCCATAGGAGGAATAATAACAACTGGCATTAATTGAGAACTTAATGGGCAAACACTGTGCTAAGTGCTTATTATATAAAGTAATTTACTTGAAAATACTTCTGTGTTGACCGTGTGGTGTATGATTTACTAGTTAGTTTAGGCTTCAGCACCAGGGACAGACAGTTGCTCAAATGGAAAGTTCTCACTGGGGCCTTCCACTCCTGTTTTATCCTCAAGGAAATACCCCACAGCAGCTACAACAAATGCTTTTGTTATCTTTGTCTCTCTCAACCCAACAGGTTAGCATAATGAATTCAGAAATAGGTTTTTATTGATGAGATCACTCACTTGTTACTCTTCCTGATAAATGAAATAAATGGACTCATTAATACCCAGACTGCCTGAGCACTTTGGGGACACTTCCACTAGCTAGAAGAATCTAGGCAAGTCGGCAGTCTGCATAGGAAGCCCTCAGGGCTGCGCGGGATGGCAGCTTCCTGCGGGGTTGTGTCCAGCTGCTGTGAGGAGGGCCAGCGGCTGCCTCAGGCGGGCCTCCAGGTGACGAGTCCCGCCCCACAAGGCAGCTGCGCCTGCTTTGAGAGGCCCTCTCACGCAAGGTGCCAGTGCGAGCAATTGAGAGGCCAGAGCTGGGATGCTGAGTTTACAGGGTAGGTGGTCTAAACAGTTTTTGTGTTTGGCTGCCAACGCACATTGAGTTAAAAATACCCATCCGTGCGGCAGCTCACTTTCATTCAAACCTGCTGGCGAGGCTGTGGGGGTGTTGCTAACGCCCACCGAACTGAAAGTTCTTTGGCCACGGGCACTCTCTGCTGGAGAGAATCTGGAACTTACGCACGACCAGCCTGTAGGTCCCTTCCCAACAGTCCTTACCCGGCCCCAGCCCCCGGCACTCCCCAGGCACCCTGCAGGCCCCAAACTGCAAGTCAGCCCGCGGTCCTTCAGCAAAATGGGTTTCCCCGGGAACCCCCAAGAACTGCCACCCGGAACGTGCGATCGTGGCAGGCCCCGGGCACGTCCACTAACGTGAAGGAGAGGAAGCCTTTATGGAGGGGGAAATGGGAGTTGCTGGGCGGGGGACCCTATTCACAAAGAGTTCTTCCAGATTAATGTGGGATGTGAGACGCGCCCCCTCCTGGCCTCCTACTTTACTTTAAATGAGGTTTCTGTTTCCTCCTTTTTTACATCCCAGATCAGGAAAATGAGGTTCTCAAGTGATAACCAAGCTTCCCAAAGTCACGTGACCCTCGATGGCTGAGCGGGACCTCGAGCCGCGTCTGACTCAGCCAGCATGCTGAGCTGTGATGAAAGCTCTGCCGAGGTCCTGGGCTGCGACCAGCCGCTGGTGTCAGCCCCGTGGCCTCCTAACTATGAAAGGTTCAGATGGGACGATCCCTGGCCCTTTCGGTTCTGACGCTCAGTGATTCTCTGACTCTGAAAGACATAAGTATTTCGCTTCAGAATCCTGCATCATTCAGAGGGACACCCTGAGATCAGCATTTCTCGAAGGGCGGCCGTCAGAACCCTAGCACATTGCCTCCTAAAAAAAAAAAAAACCAACTTAGATTAGTGGGCCTCGCCTGAGGCCTCCTGGCTCAGTATTTTTAAGAATAAGACCCTGGAGACTGATTTTTGTAACACACATGAAAGAAGAGTATTATGCACATGAAAGCTTGAGAGCCACCGCGTCACATGCACCCATGATCCCCTCCAGCTTCCAGGGATCCTGGCCCATGAGCCCAGGTTCTCAGAGAGGCTTTGACCCAGCAGAGCATTCGGTCCAGTTTGTGTGGGTGTGTTTTGTTGCTGGGGGAACCAGTTTGGGTCAACCTGGGTTGTTAGTTATGGGGGTTTTTAAACTTTAGCCTGGCCATGGTGCACCCCACTTTTAGATATTTTTATCTCATCATTAGCCAAAGGAGATACTGAGGACACAGATGTTCTTATGACACAGTACTGAGTACTGTGAAGAAGTTAAATAAGCAATATAATTTTAAAAAACAACTCCGGAGGCCTGGGCCCTGATGTCTAGGAATCCCACACGTCCACGTTCCGTGGCCTTGGGGAAATGTCTAGGAAGGACTAATACCCGCTCCTGCTGTCTGATCTGTAGCCGAAGTTCCCACTATTTTGCCTAAATTTCAAGTGTCCTCTTGAGTTTTTGTTTGTTCCCCTCTGGTTAAACCACAGCATTTAGATGTGTAAGGATGTGGAAGAATGCCAGTGTTTATAAAGCAGAACCTGATGAAAAGCAAACCGCCCGTGCCCGCCTCGCCCAGCCCTCCGCAAGTGAGGTTTGCTTCCTCTAAGACCATGTCTTCCTGGCAGGCCGATGGTCATATATGTGTGTGTGCGCGCGCGCGTGCGTGTGTGTGTGTGTGTGTGTGTTCAAAGCAATTTCACAAGGACTACTATGTGAGAGTTATCTTTACGTGCATCCCTTTATGAAAGGAAATATATATGACTTTAAAAAAAAAATCTCACAGTGTAACTGATACTGTGGAAAGATAAGGAAAGGCACACAGATGGAATCACTGCTTTCCCGAAGCCAGCAAACCAAATACAACCGCAAGCCGTCATCGGCAGGCTGTAGACAGGTGGTGGGCGGAGGAGGCCAGCGGAGGTCTGGGCGCCTCCCAGTAGGAAGTTGCAGTGTCTGTGGCCGTCGCAGCTGTCACCATTCTCTAAAGTTCCAGGGAGATTTCAGTGGCAAGCCCTTTCCCTGTCTGTCCTGTAGACCACTACGTCTGAGCCTCGCAGTACTGTTTCACAATGCTATTTTGAATATTAATAATAATAGCAATCTTTTGGGGGTGCTGACTCTAGGCCTGGCACTGTACTAGGTACTTCGCATACCCTGTCTCACTGAAACCTCCAACCACCATGTGCAGTAGTTATCGCAGCCTCGTTTTCGGCAGCAGTTAGAAACTGAGTGTCTTAGAGTCAGATCACCCGATCCTGTGGCTGGTAGGTGACACAGGCAGGATTTAAACCCAGGTCTCTGGTGTCACATTCAAGACCCTTTCCATCACACCCGCAGTCCTTCAGGAACTGAATACCCAGGAGGGGCGTGCCCGTGGGCCGCTCGCTCAGTCTGGGAGGTGCAGCAGGGGCACGAGGGACCTCAGGCATCCGCATCACGGCAGCCGAGCCCACCGGCGAGGAGACGGGGCCACCTCGCACGGCGTTCAGTGGCACCTCGCACTACACCGCCTCTTCATCCCTATGCGCTGCCTCCCGTCAGCGGTTAGTGTGCAAGCTTTTAATTCCATGGTCTCATGTTTGCTTCAGAGTCAAAACCACCTTGTCATAGTGAGAAGTAGCTCTACAGAGATTAATTTTACACAATAATGACCGTGCTTCTGAGAGGGAAGGGCCGCAGGAAGTGAGAGGAACACATTCCGTCCCTCTGGGGCTTGTCTTTGCGGATGACGCCTTCGCCCCGTGCGGGAGACGAGAGCGGCCCTCTCCCGGTGCTTCCCGCCCGTCTCTGCCCTGGCTGCCAGCTGCAGGGGGCTTCGGTTTCCGTGATCACGACTCACATTGGAACGTGGGAAATCTCCAGTGGCACTCCAGTGTGCCTCACAGAACAACAGGTGTCTACTGTGAGTGAAGCGAGGGCTCTCACCCAGGACGTTGCCAGCAGAGGGTCGAATGACAGCTGTCGTTTCAGAGTTGCGTCGCACCAGTTCTTTATTCACTCGTCTCTCTTCCCAGCAGCTCCCATAATGGGAGAAGACACTGTAAGCCAGTTTGCTTGTATTTAGTGAATATTAAATGAATAAATGAACCTGCGGCCGCAAAACGAGGCCGACACCACCACTCCTTGTCCCCAAACACAGCCCCATCCGAGCAACTCCAGCTAGAAATTAAAGTTAGCTGCCCTATTTTTAAAGCCATGGGGTGCTTATTAGAATTTGAAAAGTTACACTGGGGATAGGACAAGATATAAAATTGGGCACAACTGAGAAGATTTCCTAGGTACCAGGAAGCCAGCTCCTTTGGAATGTCACCTGTCCTGAGGCTGAGCACATTGATGATACTGTAGAAGTGACACTTTCCAGAGCTGCCTTTGCTGCAAGTTTACTCTATGCACTCGCACTCGAGTACTAGTGCTAATATACTACTCTAGTATGGTATTAGTACTCGAGTATTGCTAGAGCAAACTTTCTAAAAAGTGATTAATAAAAGACAAACCCCTCTGCAACTGAGAGCAAGTGCAGAAATGTATAGGAAGCAATGATGTCAATGAAAAGATGCTTAAAAAATAACTTCAGTCATTCATTCAACAAGCGTTTATTTAGTGCCTACTCTGTGCCAGGCCCTGTTTTGATCCCTCAGGATACAGCAATAAACAAAACACAAAAACATTCCCACCTGTATCTCACTTCCTTCCTAGTGGGGTTAGACAGACAAACACCTACACATATGGCATGTCAGATGGTGGTAAGAGTTATGGAAAAAATAAAAGCAGGGAGGAGGATAAGGAGCACCAGGGTGGAGGGGAGAAGATTTCAGGCTTAAAGGCAACATTGGATCCAAGATCTGAAGCAAAGACGGAGCCAGCCCTGGGGATGTTTGTGGGAAGGAGATTCCAGCCGAAGGGAACAGCGGGGTGAGGGGCCTGAGGCACCAGTGCGCATGGCAAGTTGGAGGGAGAAGAAGGGGCCAGTGTGCAGGGGGCAGGATGAGGGAGGGAGAGTCACAGGGCACCTGCTAAAAAACAACGGAGGGGAGCGAGTGACATTGTGTAAGATCGTATCGACCGTTAGAAGGGAAGCCATTGGAGGGTTTTGTGTAGACAAGTGACAAGATGCCGCGCCCACTTTGAAAGGGTCCCTCTGGTTGCCGTGTTCAATAAAGATGGTTTGGATGGGCGAAAGGGCACTGCAGTGAGAAACAGGAAGAGCCATTAAGAGGCTTCAATCCGGACAAATGCAACGCTGGTGGAACAGTGAGACACGTTGGATTCTGGATGTATTCTCGCAGAGCTGATAGGATTTGCTGACAAATTGGATGTGTGTGTAAGAGAAAGAAGAACTGAAGACATTCCTGGGCATTTGGCCTGCGGGGCTGGAAGGACAGAGTGGCCCATCCCTGGACCGGGGAGGGTCGCAGAGGAGCAGGTTTGGGTTGTGGGGCAGCCCAAGAGGTCTGCTTTGAAGATACTGGGTTTGAGACGTCTTTTCAACATCCAGTGGAGCGTTGGCTTTGTAAGGTGAGAATCCGGTCCAGGCTGGAGTTTTCAGCACACTGATGTTATTTGAAGCTCTCAGACTGGATGATGTCATTAAAGAGTGGGAAGCTTGGGGGTGGGGGGGCGGGACGGGGGTGGGGGCAGAGGTGGGATGGAGCTCTGAGACTGAGCCCCGTAGGCGCTCCAGCAGTGAGAGAAGGTGTGGAGTTATTTTGATAATAAAGTGATATGAAATTCTAAGTCACCCAGACACAGAGACATCCAGCCTGGCAAGCCAATATTTCTCTCCTATCTCACAAGGTTGAGGTGAACATTAAATCAGAAAATAGATATAAGGACACTTCAGCACATTAAAAACAGAAGGCTCTGGCATTTACCTGGTGCCTCCTACGTGCCGGGCACTGTATAAGGCACATACATTGCCTTGTCATCCCATTTACTCTTCACAGCAACCCTGCACTATAGCTGTTATTGATCACATTGTCCGAACTAGAAAACCAAGCCTCGGAAAAGCCCAAGAACCCACCCCCATTCGCATAGCGAGTAAATGACAGAGCTGGCACACAGTGGCTCCTCTGTCTACTTCCAGAACCTTCTGGTGTCCTCTTGCTCCCCTATCACCAAACTCAGCTTCTCCACCTGGCCCACAGAGAGCCTCCTAGGAGCTGAACACGAACGGCGATGCTGGGACCCCTCGCCACACCCGTTCGCTTGGGGTCCCTCAGGACAGGCCCAGGCATCCAGGTGACTCTGACATGCAGCTGAGCTGACAGCCACTGCGTTAGACTGCATTCCGTGCAAGCATTTATGTTCTGCATTCTGACAAAAACGCAAGGTAGGGTACAGTTGGCCATTTGTTTGTACTGATTTGAGGACTCCACCGTTCTCTGTGTTATGATATGTTAAGTATTCAGAGGTTTAGGAAAACTGAGGAAATTAGGAAAACATCATTCCTTCCAGAAATGGCTCCCAGGGTTTTCCCAATTTCTTCATCTGCCTGACAGCCTTCTACGTAAGGCCTCAGCTCCCCGGTTTTTAGGCCATTGAGAACAAGTACAGGGCAGGAGCAGGTTAGCAGGACATCGTGGAGTCAAGTTACACTACAGAAACCTGAGTCGGCCTTTTTAAGAGAGATGGATTTAAGGATAAATAACTGATTTCTAATCCCCAAATCAAAACTGCCTTGTTCTTTTATCTCAGAAGGCATCTCTTCTGAGGTTCTTGTTCATCATAAACACGATACCATCAAGAGAAGAATTCCTGACAGAAGAATAACTGACCATGTTGCTAAAACAAACAAACAAATGTGTATTAAGAATAATTAACGTTCACCTGGGTCACAGCTGACTCACATTTACCACTTACCTAAGAGTTTTGAAGCTTTCTGGAAGTTCCCCTGTCCACCGGTAAGAGGATTCTGGATAGAGAACTTTCGGGAAAACTAAGTTTCGAGCGTGGCAGAATCAGTGAAAGCGCCTGTCATGCCCATCGGCTGCTCTTTGACTCAGACTCAACTGGTTCAAGTGCTTTCCTTCATTTGCGTAAAAGCTCACGTAGGAAATTCTCTCACATTAAGCAAGGCTTTGCCGAGCCAGGCAGAGGGGGCTGGTTCTGTGGTGATGGCCAGGCTCCATGCGTTCTGGGTGACTTTGCTTTCTTTTTGTCATATGAAATTCTCACTCCTATCTTTGGTATTCTCACATCCTCGAGTGTGAACAGAGACCAGATTTTCTCTTTAAGAAGACAAACAACTCTTCATTCACAGCCTGGAGAAGTAAAAAAGAAAGTCATCCCCCTGTACTTCCTGCCCTGCTTGTCTCCCTAAATATGGCGACTCCTCCTGGAAGACACAGCAGCATTTGGATGAAGGCTCTGTGGCTCAGCCTCTAATTCGTTCTCGAATTCCCTGCCTGCTAATTACTCCTACAATGCTTGCAGGCAGGTGAGGGTGCACCTCATCTTCCGAGGCGGAAACCTTCAATTGGTAGAGCTAAATGTTTCATTTCAGCATCTGGCGAGCGGGCTCAGGCCATTCATTAAACATCTTTTCCAATCAGGACATGTCTGCTTCAAAACAGAAGTAACACCAGCTGCTCGTTTTGGTCCATCTTGCATCTTTATTTACAGAAAACTTTCAGCGAACTTGTGGGTCTACAACCCAGGTAACTGAAGACAAGCTCACAGTCCTTAATTGTCCTAATGGGCTGAAAGTGGCCGTCACCCAGCTTCTGGTCCAAGCACATCAAAAGGTCAGCCATGTAGGCACCTCTGTTGAAAGAAGCACCTCTCTTCCTGCCAGACCTTTCTTGCGTAAATATTATTATTCTCAGGTTTTCTCCCTCCGTTGTCGTATGTTAATATCATCAAGCATCTCCTCTCTAAAGTCCCTACGAACTCAGACAAATGTCACTCAGGCATTACAGGGGCACCATATAAAACAGAGCCAGTCTGCTGGCACTTACAGTCTGTCCCTAGCTGCATGGGACCTTGGGGAAGTCTTTAGTCAACCCCTGCCTCCGCTTCGCTATCTGGAAAATGGAGAGGGCAATGGTAGCTTTACTCACAGTGTAGATACGAGTGAATGGGTCCATGTCTGCACACCCTCAGAACAGTGCCTGACGCCTAGGAAGCCCCGTGTCATTACTTTGTATGATCTCTTTTGCCCAACCAACATACAAATGAAGACGAAAGTGTCCCTGAACTCCAGAGGAGGCGTCCAGAGCTCCTTGTGGGTATGATCGCCCAAAGGCGAAAGCTTGAGCACTGCTTTCTGCTGCCTAAAGCTCATGATTACGGGAAGGGTTATTATTTCCTCTTAATAATGGCCTCAGAGCCTTATTTTTGTCCTTTTCTTGTTCTTCCAGGCCTAATTCTCCCTTTTGGATAAAGGAATATTTTTTAATTCTGTTTCTGAAATAGGAGAGGATACATCTCTCAAGGAAGTTTTATTTAAACACCTACTTCACATAACTAAAAATCTTCTGACTACCCAAGGAAAGAAATCAAGCTTTATTTTTTTTTTTTTACTATTTTATTTATTTATTTTTAGAGAGAGGGGAAGGGAGGGAGACGGAGAGGAGTAAGCTGCTGGCCCACAACCCAGGCATGTGCCCTGTCTGGGAATCAAACTGGCAACCTATCAGTTTGCAGGCCTGTGCTCAATCCACTGAGCCGCACCAGCCAGGGCAAGAGATCAAGCTTTAAAACCGTCCAAGCTAAGAGGGTGGTGGGAGCACAAGTGAGCCCTTCGGGACAGCAGAGAGAATGTCCAGTTTGGGCAGCGCTGTCGCCAACATCCCCTGTGTGGCATTTGAAGCTTCCTCTCTCCTGTGCTCTCCACAGAGATGGAGAGGATAATGGGACCTTGTTCAGGCTCCAAGGCCGGAAATTGAAATTCCATTTGTAGGCATCTGTTGAGGAGAAATAACAGATTATCTTGTTTGTCTGCCCAAGGTCTAGCCTAGGAGCTTGTTAGACACTCGGAGCTGCTGCCATGGCCTCTGCTCACCATCCGGAAACATTCTAGGTCCGTGGCGTTCCCAGACACTTGGGAAAGCTAAAGGAGAGCTCTTCTTTGCACGTGTAATTCCATTGTACCTCATTTTAGATGATTCTTTGTTTTAAAAGGACAAAAATTGTTTCTGTGTCTCATGAAGCAATAACAGAGGTTCTGATGCTGTGGTGGAGTCATAACTAAAGATAATACAGCAGCAGTTTTCAGTTAGCAACAGAAAGACATGAAAGAAATGGGGAGCGAGTGGAATGCACGTCCGCAGCAAGGGCAAGGCAGTGCAGCATGTAGAATGGGAGCAAAAGACCAGTCATTTAGATGGGCCTGAATGAGAGCAGGTCACCTGGTCTATGACATCCTGTCTGCCTTCCAAAGGAAATCTGCAGGAAGTTGACTTGTCAGCCTTTGGAACTTTCCAGAATGGGTTTGGGGAAGTCCTGGAATAGCCAGGATGATGAGCAGGATGCACTTCTGGGGGCGTGCAGACTAAACACCACCTGCCCCCAAAGGCCACAGCGTGGGCAGCTCAGGACTGATGGAGCAGGCGCCATGGCCCGCAGGCCGAGTCATGCCGTTGTCCTGTAAGCAGGTAGACTTTCTTTTTACCCTCTTTAAGAATCAGGACAACACAAGGGTTCGCTGAATCCATTGTGCCTAACGGTCTCTTTCTGGACAGGAGCCCTGCGTCTCCTCACTCACTGGCCTGTGCCACGATTTTGGTGGAGGTGGGGTTGGCTGTGAGCCTGGCCTCGGCTCGGTGCTCTCTGTCTTCTCTCCTGTTCAAGGAGCAGGAGCACAAGCGCCAGGCAGATGGGGATTTGCCAGTTTGTTCATGGCACCTGCCACAGTGTCTGGCACACGGGGGTACAGGCTTACTTCTTACTAGACGTCGTGTGTTATTTCAGTTATTGTTTTAAACCTACAAAGTAGGTATATGTTACAGATATGAAAACTGAGGCTAAGTAATGTGCCCCATGAAGGTCACCCAGGAGGTGAGCGGCGGAAGTGGCATCCCTGCCCAGGGCTTTGTGACCCTCACGCAGCAGCCTCTGTGCTGCTGCCCGGTGCAGGCTGCTGGGCCTGAGGAATCCCCGCTCCCCGCACAGAACGGCAGCGGGGCTGCTGAAAATGAGCTGCTTTGGGGTGATCCTAACTGAAAACCTTTTCTAACCAAATTCTAAAACTGTCACCAGACCCCATCATGGCGTCACCTTGGGCTCTAGAAATGGCCTCTAATTGCCCCTTTGTTTAGTGATTGAGATAAATCAGTGCCAGTGAATTTGCCTTTCTGTGACTCTGTGTGTGTGTGTGTGTGTGTGTGTGTGTGTGTGTGTGTGTGTGTTAGGAAAGAGGACACATGGATTGGCATTTAGTGACACCAGAAAAGAGTGGCCATGTTTCTCAAACACGGGGTGCCTCCCGAGGTTACATTTTGATTGAGGAGACCATCTACCCCAATGACTTTTAAAGGCAACCATGGGCTTTTCTGAGAGATTCACTAACGACAAAGAGAGAGAATTCGAATGACACTGTGGAGGACATTTGGGTAGTCAAGTTATGGATGTTTCTCACCAAGGACAAACTAAACAAAAGTGGGAAATTACCATGACAACTGAAGAGAGAAGCCCCCGGACTCCCTACGGCCAGCAGCTCTCCAGGACTCAGTGAGAAGTCTGAGAGGGCAGTTAAATGGGAAGCAAGTCATGTGAATTCAGGCGCGTGAATCTCTGAAAGACGGGAGATGGTCCAGGTGATTGGAGTATACTCTCACTTAGCTAAGTGAGAAAGGAACTGTGATATTGGGCTTCAAAAGACACAAAGGTGTTTTTCAATATATTTCCTCTCCTACTCCACGGTTCCATCGTCATTTCAAATTTCGTGTTCCAAGGTCAGCTCAGTTTCTTGCCTTCCTGATCAAATATACTTTTATCCTATAAAATACAATCCTCTCCCAGAGGGATATGTGAACAATTCTCTTTACAGTCTAGTAAAGCAACTAGTATTTGTTCCATACCCTGTCTTTTTCAATAGGAAACATTACTTTAGCACCTATTCTGAAATAATCAATTATTTATGCCTTGAATACCAGTCTTGTGCTTAAATACTGCAGGAGATGAAAAGAAAAAATATAATACTTTGCCTATGTTCAGGGGAAAACAAAACCCTCGCAAAAGAAAATAATGGCAACATAAGCAAATCCTAAATTATGCAGTGCACCTAGGAAGGGAGCTTTCATTCTTCCAAAGGAATCCATGGTGGGCCACCTTAATGGTGGAGGAAAATATAAAGCAGAGCCCTATCGAACCTATAGATTTTAGGCACTTAGAGGGAAAGGACAAGATCCTGGCGGGGCTCAGCATTTCCAAAAACAAGAAAAGGCTACTCAGCCAGTGATAGCAAGCGGCAACTGAAAGCTTGGTTGAATGGAGTTAACACAGCTTCGTGATTAAAAGCAAATAGACTAGGGTCTAATTCTGCCTCTGCCGCCTGCTGGATATGTGGTGGTAGGCAAGTCACTTAACTGCTCTAAACCTCAGGTTCCTCATCTTTTATTGGGAAAATTGCCACCCCAGGGCTGTTGAAGGATTAAATGAGATACTGCCAGCAAGGCGCTCAGCCTGCAGCCAGCACCGACAAATTGGGGGGGTGGGGGGACAACAGTCATTTGCCACCAGAGTCAAAGAGGGTGTGATGAATGGGCTCTGGAAAGTCATTGTCATTCTTGAGCAGAGTATCAGCTTTAATTAATGTGGGTTTTAGGAAGATTAATCTGACTGAGGTTTGTGGGATTGATGAAGGGAAGAGTCTGGAGACGGGCTTATGTCAGGAGGCTGGAAGAGTAATCCTGGCTTGGTTTTACGAGGAACTGACTTAGGAAGGCAGCAGCGAGGACTCAGAGGAAAGGAAGACGGTGGGTGGGGGAAAGGATCGGCAGAGCCTGGGCGCTTCATGGAGAGCTGGGAAGGCAAACGGAATTGGTCCGAGGGAGTCCCCAGACTTAGAACTGCAGAGCCTGGGTCAGCCAGTGACGGGAAGGTTGCTCCCGCCCCTTCATCGGAGGGACACAGAGGCAGTCAGAGCCCAAGAAGGCAGGGGCCTGTCCATGTCCTCCGTGTGTCCGAAGCACAAGAACAGCAACTCGCGTACAGCAGAGGCCCCGGAAAGTGTATTTTGAATGAATGGATAGATAGGTGGGTAGATAGATAGAACGTCATGCACCTACAAGTGAAATAGACTCTAAAATCATAGGTAGTCAATAGTTTTTATGTTGTGAACAATAAATCAGCCTTCAGTGGGAATTATATAAAGGTCCGTATTTAATCCAGGAAGTAAAATGGCTATTTCTCAAGGAAAAATAAAAAAGTTTCTCCATTAGAAAAAAGTAGTCACTTGAAACACTGACAAAAAGGGAATATTTTAATTCAGAGAACATAAAATAAACATATTTAAAATGGAGGGCGGGGGGAGCCTGTTCTGGTACGGATTGTTTTATCCTTTCCATCCTGGGAAAAAAGAATAAAAGCAAAGGATAAAAGAAACCCCTTACTTGCTTGTTAGAAGAAGAAAGCTCGCACTTGAAGTTCCTACTGGGCAGATGTCAGTTGAAAGCTGCGCTTATGGAAGCTGCCGCAGTGTCAGACTCTGTTGGCTGATTGGAGACGAATGTGTCATGCGTGACATAGAAAGATGGCATGCCGTACATCAGTGATGTCCCCAGTGTTTGCATCAGGTAGTAATGTGCAGGGAAAGTGCTCTTTATCTGTCCACACAGTGTACTTGCAGAGCAGTGGGGAAATGCTTTTGGTAGAAATTACTTTAGTCAGAAAAAGAATCCATTTACAATATGCGCCTTCTAACATCTTTCAGACAATGCATTGTATTAAAGAGGCATTTTTGATTAATGTTTTATAAACATTTTTCAGCATGACAGCTTAAAGTCCCTGTAAAATTGTAAATGCATGCCTCGTGTTCACTTCCATAAAGTCAAATGCCATCTCATAAAGTCTAGTTGGATCCTGTCAACCATGGTGACACAGAATCGGTACCTGGGAGCATTAAAATTAATTTCCTTCATTTGTATTACTGCAGTGATAGCCAGATGAAAAGAGTCCTGTATTTAAATTTTACTTTTAAAAGAAAACTCTTTCTAGTAACTTTTTTTTTTAAATCATTGCCCTTTTTTTCTAGTTAACGAATGTAATAAAAATGGAGTCATAGCACAGTAACTTTACAATGAGACCTGGAAAAATACAAACCCATTCATTCAGTGCTCTCCTTTGAGCACCTGCTGCTCAAGAAGTAATAGTCTCCAACCCTGAGAATCTTAATGTTTAGTGAGTAAACCACACAAGCATCAGGCGGTTACACCAAGTGCTAGGACACCAGGTGGGAATTGCCCCGTGTTAGGTGAGCATACAGTAGGAAGATTTAAAGGCCTTGGGACTTTGAGGACGACTTCCCAGAGGAGGCAGCTTAAGAACTCAGGGCTAAAAGATTGAGCTGGTCAAGAAGTGGGTGATGGTCATTCTAGGCAAAAGGAGCTCAAGTGTGATGGCCACAGGAGAGACAGCGCACGGGTCCGGCACGTGGGCCCGGCTGGCGCAGGAGGAAGCACAGATGCCCTTCTTGGCTGGAGCCCAGAGGTACAAGCAGGAGGGTGGTAAGACCTACAGGGAGTGGGGGCCAGGTCATGGAGGTTCTTGTGCTGCATGGTAAACTCCTGTATGATTTGACATAATCCGATTTGTGCTCAACACTCGTCACTGGTCACAGAGTGGGAAATGGCATGGCCAGGACAAGCTGTTTGGAGATAGTCGGGGGAGTGCCGCTGAGAGCTGACTGTGTGCTGAAGGAAGGTGTTGGGCAGGAGGTGAGTGGTCACAAGGTGCCAGTAAGAGACTTAAATGAAAGGTTATGTCACATCCCACCCACCTCTGGCATGCCTGCCCTTCCACGGAGTAGTTCATCAGTTACGTGAGCGCCAGCTGAATGGATGGATGAATGAATGAATGAATGATCAAGTGCGTTGTTAAATGAGTGAAGAGGATGAAAGGGTGGTGCGTCACATAGGTTTCTGGAATGAAAACTACAGCTGATTTTTTCTGATTTGGCTTGAAAATCAAATCTTGCCGAAGTCTTGACCACGTGTCAGAAATCAGAGTATGGTGAGTGCACTGGCTCTTACAGGTTCCCAACCTCTGTGACTGTCATCCTGATAGTACTGTACCTGTGGCGAAGATGCCCTGGACAGAGAGGTTAAACCCCCTGCTTCTGTAGGATTGCCATGTAGCATGGGGGAAGGGTGGGGAAGTGGGGGAGAAATTGGAGGGCAGCAAAGGCTGAGATAAATAGGGGATTGAGAAGAAACTCTGTTTGAAAAGAAAAGTAGCTAATCAAATGATTGAAAAGTAAGGTGGATTTTAAGACTGAAAGAAAATCATGGTTCCTGAAACAAATAACATAGGACTTCAGTCGCTGGAGTCCCCCCTCCCCAGCCAAGTGATTGACTTACGAATCCACCATATGTCAGTGACAAGCAAGGACACATCAAAAGGAAGAGGGTCCCAGGCTCTAGAAAGCTAAAGTGTTTTTTCCCCCCTCTGATTTATTATTTTCAATCATATTTTTACCATTAGTCACTTGGAGCAGTGGTGGTAGAGAATTTGATTAACGATTAACAAGGAGGTACAGAAAGTGGCGAGGAGAAATCTCTGTTTCACTCGGCAGATGTCTGCAGCAGTCGTCACGGATCCCTCCCCTTCCACAAGCACAGCTGGAACGCACAGCCAAGCGAGAAAGGGCTGCGTGAGCAGGGTCCGTCGGAAAACACAAACCACCCTTCCGTAGGGGACAGAGCAGATCGCGCTGAACACTGAAACAGGGGACTGGGGACAGTGAGGAAACGAAGGAGTAGTAACTGCAGGACGTAGCCAGAGCTGGGGGTGAGCGGAAGGGACAGAAGGAAGAAGTTGGGGTTCTCTGAATCTAGAAGCTTGGAGGAGGCCATGGGGGCTCCAACCTCTGAGGGGGGTCCAGTGCGCTCTCCCTGGAGCTACTCCTGCTGTGCCCTTGAAGGTGCAGTTGCTGGCTGGTGCGGAGGAGGGATATTTGCAGTCGCAGCCCCTCATCATGCAGTGGGCAGAAGGCTGTGTTGGAAAATGAGAAGCCAGAGCTGAAGAACCAGCACCAGCCAGAAGAGACCTTCCTCCCGATTAGAGCATTAGGGTCCAGAGCAGGTAGAAGGTCACCTGTAGCTGGAAGCTTGTTGAGGGCAAAGCCTTGGCTCATCATTTCATCTGTCTCCACTGCCGCTGTTGGGGTAGCCCCAGCAGTTACTAGCTCCTCACCCATGGGAAGTCACAGGAACACCCTCTGAGGAGAGTGAGTTCCACAAGGACTTCAGGCCTAGAAAGCATCTTGCATACCAGGCCCTCCTCTGCTTCCCGGGGTGGCAGTCCCCATAGCGTCTTGAGCTGAAGACCTCCAACATCTAACCTGACGCAGACAACTGGAGGTGCAAGCTGTCTGCATTGCAGCTCGGACTTCACCACCTGGGAGAGTCTCCATTTCCTCATGAGTAAATGGTGCAAACAGTACCTTTCATCAGCCTTCCGGGGTCATTACGGGGCTTACGTCAGTTACTGCAAGAAAGCACATGACAGACAGCACATGACGTCTGTAGGCATTCACTACGCACTAACCAGTATTAGCATTGTTGCTGCCATCGCATCCCATGCAGGTGGATTTCTGATGTCACTCACAGTAAGATACCTTGTATATCTTGCAGTCGATTTCTTGTTTACTTACCATAGCAGCAGCCCTGTGACTGTCCCCTTGGCTTCCCCTCTGTGCCCATGTCAGCTGAGTGGTACAGAGCCCAAGTCTTAGCCCAGAAAGGACACTGCAGGTGGTTTAGCCCAGCGGCCGCGGTCCTCGCATTTTGGGTCAGCAACCCCTGCTCTGATCATTTTTAGGGACAAACATCTCCATACTTCTATCATTTGCTCCCTGTAGCCCCACGTTTATCTCACCTCTTTCCACCAGCTCCTCAGCATCATCCCTTTGGACCAAGTAATCTTTCCCGGAAACAGGAGGAGTGCGTTCGTGTCGTCTTATTTTCTCATCGCAACCACTTTCCAGGGCTAGAGCATCAGATGGCGCTTCTCAACATGCTGTTTTTGGTTGTTTGTTTGTTGTTTGTTTTTTTTTTAAGAAACTCCTTTGTTTTTTATATCAGTGAAAAGACAGAAGCTGTGCAAAACTCTTAAGTGTGTGCTTTCAAAGCTGCAACAGAGACCTTGTTTGGGAAGAGTGAAGCATTTCCGTTTATGGCAGTGATGTGTGAGGCTGTGAAAAAGAAAGCAGGCCATGAAATACACTTTTGCATAACAGTTTGAAATTTATTAGAAGGTACAAATAATTGGAAAGGCAGGGCTTTCCCTCACAGGGTTCTAATAAAAAGTTATTGATGTGCCATCGTTGCGCACGTTTAGGTTCTTGGGTCCTTTTCAGAGGCTGTTCTCAAAGAAACAAGAAGAAAGCTAAGCTATTAAAGCCATTTAGCTGAAAAAGCTGACACACGTACACAACAGTTCTGACAACCGGGCCACATAAAAACAATCGGTAATAACAGTTAAACTGCCAGCGCGTGAGTTGTGTTATGGAAGCTTAATAGGAACCCACTGTAGTCAGACGCTTACAGAACATGCACTCCCTGCCCTCAGTGTGATAGGGCGGTGTGCTAAGGAAGCAGCAGTTGCTTATCCATGTTCCGCTGAACACCAACATGGGGTTTAAACACTCAGCACTAACCTTACTGGTCCCCTGCCATTCACATTGCGCACAGCGCTTTGAGGCCCGTGGCCGGATGAGAACACGCAAAGCCTTTATTAAATGTTCCTTTGGCTGAAGTACCCTCCTGCTTACAGCAGTGTGTGCCCTACATTATCTGACCGTATCCTTCTGACTCTCAGAAGTGAACTCTGGGGCTTTGGAGGGGTGCGGGCTGGTCTCCCTAAAGGCCGGCAGACGGTGACTAAGCAAGAAAAGATTCACTTTGAACTTTGGCCGCTCTGCTCTTTTTCACCTTCTTGAAGCAGCTCTGTTCCACACCCTCTTCTCCTCCTTGTTAGGCAGGCTGCTATTTTGCAGCAGGGGTTATTGGTGCCCTCAAATACTGGCCACCTTTTTAGCTTTAATCGGCTCTAGGTAGAGCTGAGAGCCTTCTGTAGTGAACAGAAGATGAACAGATTTGATGACTCATTGGAGACCTTGCCTTTTCAGTTCTGTGAATACACACAGGGGAATATGGCCAGGAGCTTTTCCAAATTTCCAGTTTTCACAGAGAATGTGTTTACTTTGATGACAGACCGAATTCGCCTCTCAATTTCCTGTCTTCTTCATTCACCAGGAATTCCAATGCTGAAGATAGTGTTTGCTGGCCACGAGCACCTCTCTTTAATATCCGTACCTCTGCTCATCTACCACCCAGTCCAGATCCTCCTGGGGAGTGTGTTGGTGCCAACCATAAAGTCCTGGATGGTGTCAAGGCAGAAGGTGAGACTAGAAAGATCTTATTTGAATTCTAATCAGATTGAAATGCTACTACTGCATCTTAGCTCTTTATACGCTTTAACTTTTGCTAGCATATTCTCATTCTCAAAGCCCATATTTTCTTAACGAAATCCAGTAATGATGATGCATTGCTCCATTACAATTTGAACAGGAGGGCTGAGTGTAAAGTGTTTTGTATTGCTATAAAAGTACAATTATACTTAAAATGCAGTTTGTAGAGCTCTTTTTCATTTGCTCTTATTGAAGAGCATGCCGCAATGAGGTAAAGGTTCAGGAAACACACTCAAAACATGTGCATCCCTCCAGCGAGGCACACACCGTCATGGCCTCCCTTGACCTCTCACGTGTGTCCTGATTTTACCTGCTGCCTTTCTAAATATGGTGGCTCCTGGCTTTCATTAGGATGCCTACTTCATTTTTAATTTTCTAGGCACATAAGAACATCTTCACATAGCAAAGCTATGTGTTTGGCATTAAAAAATAAAATTTCAGGAACAGAGGTGCCCACACAGTATCAATACCTCCCCCCTTAACTCAGAGTCTTGTACTGATTTGGTATTTGTGGACTTAATTTCCTAAATTATCAGCCCAAGGGCAATAAGGTGGCTGATTCACAAGAAGCCGCGGTGCTGCGTGTGCCACGGATGCACCCGCAGAGCAGGCTCCTTGCCGGGGCTCAGACTCCCAGGACCTCATTCCTCGGGACACTGTTGTGAGTGTTACCAAGAGATGAGAAGGAAGAAGAGGCCGCCAGGGACAGAAGGCCCTTCGCTGTGTCCTCAGTGTGTGAAAACAGAACAGCCACGCTACCCCCGGTTGAGTCTGGGTGCGGAGCTCCTCCCAACCATTCCCTGGTCCAGCGTGTGGACCCTCGAGCCAGCCTGCCGGCTCTGCCTCCTTCTCCCTGATGGCCTTGGAGAGGCAGATGGCACATCATCTTCTCTGCCTCAGTTTCTGTCACGCTGAGACTGATGATCATATCTACTCTTTGCAGTTGTGGAAGGGTATATGGCAGATGTTTGACGAAAGCTACTTGCTGTGATTGTCATTACTGTCATTGTTGTTCCTTAGTAGCTCCAACACTGTCTGTAGCCAGTTCTGTTACCCTCATTGCACAGGTTGGGCAATAGGCTCAGAGAGCTGAGCAACTTGCCCAAGGTACGTGGGTGCTTTAGTCAGTGCTTGAGCTGGGACTGAACCCTAGTCTCTTTGACCCCCAAGTTTTTCCCCTACACATGAGGACATCCAGATAGATTTACAACATTGCTTTTCGAAGGAACGCCCTCGGGCCCCAGGATCCCGCCTGGAAAGGTTAATGCACCCAACACGGTCACTCATTTAATAAAATGTCAGCAAATGCTATTCAGGGTATGTTAGTGTAACAAAATGTCAGTAAGTGTCCTTAAGAGCAGGGTGTGACCCCAGGTGCTGGTCCTCCCACGTGGAGTTGGTAGAGGAAGCAATTCAGTACCTTTTTCTTTACTATTTATCCTTTTTGAAAACTTTTATTTATGTTTATGCTTATATTTATTCGTGTGTATATGTGCATTACAGACCAGAATTTGTGCATATAAATTTTGACAAAGAATGAAGAAAATTATTTGAAAATCCTAATACCCTAGCCATAAAATGCAGTCATAATGAACAGCAAATTAATCAGAGTGAAATTTTCTTCTAAATGTGTCAAAGTGCTGGGATTTATTCTACAGAGTAACAGTCGCACTTCCAAAGGGAAGACGAAATTGGACAATGCTGTTCATTTTCCCTTTGCATAGAAACCACTCCAGACCTGGGGGCCACTGTCCAAATTAGAAAAATCCGGAAAGCTTAGAATGTCATCCATCCCATTTGAGCACAAAAATAAACACAAAGCATCCATCGTAAGGGTCTCCACTACTGCTTTGCAAACAGCACCGATGGAGACCCAGGGCCACATCTAGTGCACAGCCAGGCCAGGCTGGGGGAGATGGCAGTCTGCTGGCCAGGGAGGTGGGCAGGCGACCTGTGTGTCCCCAGAGGTTCGGACCAGTGGCTATGCAGTGCCATCTGGGCAGGCCTCTTCTTCCTTCTAGCAGCATAAATGATCTGGCGTTAACTGACACTTTCACTGGCTAACAGACATTGTCCAGCTATAAACTACATGTTTTCCTCTCTTGTAGGGAGTCACGTTGACGAGGCCAACAGTATAACGAAGGAAGTGCTCGTTCTGCGGCGATGTACATATGTACAGGATGTACAAATAGTTCTGAAGACTTGTACTTGTGAATGTTGCTTCAATGAATATTTTATTTTTTTACACAAAAATGATATAACTGTTGAAGTGCCTTAAAAAATGTATTTGACAAGAGCATTATTTCCCAAACCTACTTTGTTGGTTAGTGCCAGGGGTGGTCCAGTATGTTGGAGTTATTTAATTTTTTTTTTTCCTAACGCAGGGAACAGTCATCATAAGTGACAAAAGCCGCACCTTTGTGCAACACAACTCTATCAGAGTGACTGTACTGCTCGAAATGAGGTCACACCATCAGAAAAATGCTCTTCTGATGACAGTGAAAATTTCCAAGTCTGATTCACAAGTACTTTGATTCACTGCGAGATTCTTTTCCTACAACTGTGACATGCCTCTTATCAACTCAGCAGGGGTCATAGACTGAATAGATGTTGAGAAGCATACATTATCTGCATTCCTTGACATCATTTTTATAGACATTCCTTCAAATAGTTTCCACACAGAAATTCCTCTGTTCCATGATAAGAGATTGTGATATTTTATGTCTTAAGTTTATTATAAGCTGCCTCAAAGAAAAGGCCTGATGTTTGAGTTAGGAGCAAATTAAGTGAAGTTTTGAGGTAAACTACAGGATTTGGTTGTTAGGATTTTTAAAAATATCTTTCATATTTTTTTTTCTTTTTCTCTCCTGTTTTCCTGTTTTCCAACACACTTGCAAACTCATAACAGCCGAATGTGAAACACTAAAAGGTGATAATCAGTTTGAGAGCAGCAACTTAAGGATGGATTGTATTCACATTCCACAGTTGAGAATAACAATTTTTTCCTGTTACACAGATGTGCTGAGCACAAATTGCCCCTTTTAGCCAGAAGCGGCCTATGACATCCTTGAATTAAGCACACTTAAGGCATTTGAGACAAGTTACTAATGAGAATTTCCTTGGCAGATTTGACAAATGTTTGCGACATTTTTAAAAAAACTAAGTCATATTGCTCTCATGAATAAATGGAAATATAAAGGTCATAGATGCGAACAAATGTTACAGATACACGTGCTTTCTAGCCAAATGGAATAAACATGGGCACAGAAAATGCAAAACCATTCATTAACCAAAATATCAAGTAGAATTAGTTCCCAAGTGGGCTTCAGCTTTCAAGAGTATCCGATATTTGCCCGTGCTGTGGCTGGAAGAGCTCTCACTGGACCTTAGCAGAGAATAAAGCAACATGGAGAACTAAGGGGACACCTTCCCTCCGTTTGCTGCACACTCTTCTGTCACATCGTCTCTCCATCTCCTTTCTTGATCTGACAGACGATACTGGCGTCCTGGGTCTCACTGAGGCCACGCTCTGTCCTCGACAGCTGTTTCGTTGTTATTCCATCAACAGAAGAAAAATCATTCCTTAGAAACCTACCAAGTTTATCAGTAGTGTAAATGTATACCAGGTCACATCTTGTGGTTCTTCTGACTCATTTCAATATCATTGAATCTCGTAAATTTCAGAAGAATTACCCTCAGTGTCAATTTTAAAGCTAGTGCCAGATCCTGCAAAAAAAGTCTACGCTAAGCAGGCTGTTTGGCAAGAATTTCTGTTGTCAAGACTTTCACTTGTGTCTGCAACTACAATAATTCTGCTTGATGCTTTGGATGCTTACATTTGGAGCATAGGAAAGGTTTTCATGTTTTGTTCCTATAAATCTCTATGAATTTCAGAGTAAATGAAACTGTCTGTCTGAGTTATCATAAAAGCTATCATTTGAATGCTGATTTTTTTCCCCCAACTTATCTACCTCTATTATCAAGCACCTATAGTAGGTGTGTGATTATGGAATAACATTCAACTGAAAATACTATAACACCTTTTGCTTTTAAAAAACGTTTTGTTTTCAAATAATCTTCTTTACCTGGTGAATTTTGTTGGCTTTAATGATATGTTTATGCCTTTTTTTTTTTTACACAAATGCTGTGGCATATTTTTCCATAAAGAACAAAAAAGTATCAAAATTTATTTTTAATTCATGTTTATTGGGATTTAATTATTCATGTCTTAAAATACTTTCTTACGTTTATGCACTGTCAAGCTATCTGTTTTATGCATGTTTTGACTAAGTGTATTTATGAAAGAAATACATTAGATTATATTTATGTTTACCCATTTTTCCACCAGATTTTTTAATGGCTGTTATAAAATTTGATTTTTGTAGTGGGTGATAATGTTAATCTATTCATATGTTCTTTTCTAAGTTTTAAACTTTTGTGGGTTTTTAAAAATTCTTTCCTATTCTGTTTAAAACTAACACACCTCTGGCTAATGTTCAGTGTTTGTTTATGCTAAATACCAAATTTTTTCAAAAGGATTGGTAAAGTAATGAGGTGGATTATTTATGATGAATGGAAGATGAAAAGAATTCTATGATTAAACGAAGAGTTGTTTCAGAAATCACAAGAGAACCTGTGTCTTATTTTTAACTTAATTCCAGATGCAGTCACAGTGCCTTCAAAGTATCTATAGATTTATCCTGATTCACCCATATACTGTTATATCATTTGTGGTTAAACAGCCTTCCCAGGTACCCCTCTCAGCACCTTCACCACACCAAAATTTTACAACCCAGAAACAGCCCTCACTTCTTTGTTAGAAACATGTGTTCCTGGCATAGGAGTGGAGGACCAAGAGAAACACACCCAACAGAAGTGAGATTTTAGGTGATCTGAATTGTAGTCACCCCAGTCAGTCTTTTGAGGGATAGAAAAAACGAAACCTCCGAACGCCTTTTCCAAACCCGGCATTTATGAGCAAGTTGCTTTGTTTGAACTCCGTGCCTTCGAGCCCCTCTTCTGCTCTCTCAGCTCAGCCATCCTCTGCTGTCTGTACAGCCGACCCAAGTGGCTCTCCTGCTTCCCAGCAAGTGCCAGGCTGGCCCTTATGTTGTTTCCTCGGAAGGTGTCTCTTCGGTCTTCTGAGACCTTTGCATTGTCTGATTGTCACTTTCCATTTTTGTCCCCTTCGGCATGGCCCTCATCTCTGTTTTTCCACCGTGCCTAACACAGTGGCTGGCTCAGAGAAGTAGCCACAAAAATGTTGCTTTTCCAAATTGTTATCTTAATAGGCAGGACATGAACCTTCAAAATTTGAGAGCTCTAATTAGACATGTAGATACCAAAAGTGAGATTCCTGGATTATACGGTGGTTCTATTTTTAATTTCTTGAGGAACCTCCATGTTGTTTTCCATACTGGCTCCTTCTAAAACACGCCCCTCAAAAGCCTTTAGTAAAAATCTGCTTTACACCAGAGCTTTCTTGCCGGGGGCGGGGGGGGAGGATAAATAAAAGGTTCAACCTCCACCAAGAAGTGATACAGGGGAGAGTAAAGAAAACATTCCAGCAATAAAGGCACTAAGTCATAAGTGGGGATTTTGTGCATGAGATGGTAAGAGTGGAAGCTCCTGGAAAGCGGGGTGGGAGACTTTTCCCACAGAACGTGGAATTCTTCAAACACCATTACGTCCGAGTCGAAGTTAACTTGTATTCAGTCAGACTAGAGGACTGCAGCCGAGTAGCTAATATTCAATGCTCGGTGGTGTACACTCGCCCCTCCTGGCGATTTCAAGAGAGCAACACCCTGTTCCTAAAGGTGGCGTTAGGAAGGGATGCTCGGGACTGGCTCTCGCGAGAAGGCACCAGCCTGATCCCAAACAGGCTCTCGTGAGATGACACCAGCGAATCCATTATGCCTCTGCATTAGAGGTCTTACTAGGTTCATTAGCCAGGTTTTTATTTGATTCTTTCAACAGCCCTAAGAGGAGATGTACCATTATTATCCCCATTGTAGAGATAAGGAAACTAAGGCCAAAAAAGTAAATAGTGAATGCAAGCCTCACTACCCTTAAGTGGTGCAGTTGGGATTGGGAGTCAGATTTTCCTGACTCCAGAGCCCACACAACTATTCGCTAAATAGACTCCTCCACAACCCTGAAGCCACGTGCTCCGTACAAGATCTTATGTTGTCATAGTCTGAAATTCTGGACACCGGCAACAATTCTAAACTCCGATTTCTTCAGCTGAGATTTTGATAAAGGAGGTGTTCTCCCCTTATGTGGACCGAATGAAAATCTCCCATCTCAGAAATTCCAGGCAACCAGAAGGAAGGAGCCTCGGGTTCTGTCGTACACCAGGCTTCGGGGCCCACCGGGGGACAAGAGAGCATGCAGATAAACAGATCCGGCCTCAGCCCGAGGATGCAGGCATTTCCCTGCTGCTGGCTAGTCCACATTTGAGATCCCTGCAACGGCTTCCGTTTGGGCTCACAGCTGGAAACCCTGGAGTCTGATTCTACGTGTCATCCCTGTGGTGTCCTGGGCTGGCTTTGCCAACGTGGCTAGAACGCGTCTCGCACCTTTTCCACCACTAAACGTTTACCAGGACTTCCCAGCCTGGGACCCTCTGCTGTCATCATCTCCCATGTGGTGCTTTCTGACAATGCCCCGCCCCCTCAGCGGTACCCCAGCTGCATACCCAAGAAGTCCTGTGTGCGTTGAAGACGACACAAAATATCATGTGTACAGTTCACTTCTCTGCTCAAAAAGCCAAAGTGACAATTGCATCGCATCGTATGTTTGTTTTTAGGATCAAATGAGAGAATCCCTGCAGTTTGTCACAGTGCCAGGCACTTGGTAATAACCCAGTAAGTGGCAGCCACTGCTACTGTTCAACACAGATGGCACCTGGGTCAACCAGGTGCATGCGTGGTGCCGGACACGTGCACTCGGGTGCCAGGGTCTGTTCTGCACACTTTCTAATCTATGCAAAAGATCTATTACCAAGTTCGTTACAGGTCACTAGAGAGGTCACGAAGTGACCAGGGCAGGAGTCTCTCTACTTCATCAGTTAATGAAAACACCTGATTTTGAATTTTAAGATGGTTGCAGCCTTCCCTGGCTTCCAGTACCGACTGAAAGGCCCTCCCAGCCCACCCCTGCTGCCCGGGTCTTGCCTTTTTCTGCCAACTCCAAAGAACTCCTCATGGTAATTTTGCCCAACCCGCCCCCAAAGGCCTGAGTCCGGCTGAGAGCTGTGAAAACGCAGCTGACAGGCCAAGCTCCTCCTCAGCGACTGTGACTGACTGACGCCTGTCGGAGAAGAGCAGGCCGGGCGGCTGTCCCCGGAGCAGGCACTCTGTGGTCACGGCCCTCCCAGAGGCCGCTCCTTACGTCCTGACTGTGTCCATCCTCTTTCTACCTCACTGAGTGCCATCGTGGCCCTGGAGTAGCTGGCTGTCCCCTTTGCAGACCCCTCTTCCCTATCAACCCTCTGATGTCATATTTCCAGGAATTCTGGTCTCCTGCCTTTCTTCCCACCAGGGGTGGGAACTTTGGAGCCCCTCCCACGGTGTCAGTCACCTTCTGTAAACCGGCAAGGACTCCCCGATCTGCGGCTCCAGCTCACATTTGCAATTTCATTTGGACATTCCCACCTGGGTATCCTCAAGGCCCCTCTAACCAACATGCCCTAGAGGAAAAGTCCATAACCTCTTTCCCTCTACTCAATTCTCCCCAAACCAGCTTCCTCTGTTGGCATAGCAACCTCCCCAAACCTGCTTCCTATGTTGGCATAGCAACCAGGCCTAGTGTCCTCCCCTTCAGCCTTCAGAGCTCACTTTGATGTTCAGTTAGCAAATTCCCTTGATTCTATCTGCAAAACCTCTCCGTGATTCCGTCCTTCTTCTTCATCGCACTGCCACTGTCTTACCAGGCATCCCACTTCCTTAGTGTTCTTCTTCCCTCCGGAAACGCCCTTCTTCAATCCCGGAAGCCCTTTGCTGACATCTGTTAATCACCTCCCATGGGTCGGGAGCTCTGCTAAGCGCTTTACAGAAATTAGCCCAGTTAACCCTCATGACAATTTTGGACATTGCTGTCATTATTCCCACTTTACAGGTGAGAAAATGGAAGCTTCAAGAGACCACGTTCCAGGTGCCAGTGCTTCTAAGCGGTGAAGTCTGGATTTCCCCCTGGATGGCCCGCTGGGCCAGCGCCTCGGCTCCCCTCCCCAGCCCCCCGCACCACTGACTCTCCATTCGCAGGCTCCCGCCGCATCCCCCTCCTCCCCCTCGTGAAACACAGCTCGTGGTTTCCAATTGTATGAAGATGCCTTCACATGCTAATTTATCACTTACCAGGTTGTACCAAATTATCATTATCCACATGCCACTCCCCTCCCCAGCATGATCAACTTCTTCAGTGGGGACCCTTTTTGTTTAATGTCTGCAGCCCTGATAACTGGCAGAATGCTTGCCTCAGAGCAGGGACCTCAATAAACGTTCATGGAACAGTGGGTGAACCTTGAGCCCTCCAGGTCGCTTTTCTGGTTTTGGAGGACAGACGTCTTTGGATTAGGAAACGCTACTTTTGGAAAGCAGGCTGTGACTCTTAATTATCGTTCAATGAGTGGGAATCATCATATTAATCTACCGATTCTCCGAAAGGACACTTTTTTTTTTAATGAAAACAATCAGTAAAAATTATGATAATTTTGATGCCAGAGTAGTTGAGACCCAAAGCGCCTAGACTTCTGTCCCCTCCAGACGCACTTCCCGGCCGTGGCCTTCACCTTGGGGGCCATCCCTTTGGCCTTTCTGCGTGGGTAAAGGTCCCAAGGCCAGGGCCAGGCACCCAGCCTGAGAGGAGTTTGTGCCTTTTGGACCCAGGCTAGTCAAACAGGCCCTGCCCCTCTGCCTTCCATTTCCCATTCCCCCAGCACACAAGTTCTAGAACATGAACCAGTCAGCCTCAAATGCTAAATTAGAATCCAACCAAAACTCAGCTGGCCGAGGAAAACACGTGGGCAGATCCAAGAGAGAGCGCTGGGCCAGGCAGGCATCATGGGGCCCAGGCAGGCCAGTTATTGTAAAGAGAGCCCTACATCAGGGCCTTTTACCTTTAGGTCACTGGTTCAAGTCCAACCAGGCCTCGCCTGACAGAAAATCATTACGCGCTCTGTGTTGGGCTGCCTGAGAGATGGAAAATGAGTTTCTGTCTCCGTCCAGCAGGCAGTGTCCACATCATACTTGGCACTAAGCAGCTCCCGCCTCCGTGGAGACAGCAGAAGGCATGCGACAGTTGCCCAGGTGCCGGAGGTCAGGCCGAGCCTGCACGTCAGCCTTCTCTGCGTGGGGCCTGGCAGCTCCCTCATCTCACCCCTTTCGGGAACACTTTATTAGTCTGGCAGTTTGGGTTCTGTCTCTGAAGACATTGTTTAGAAAGGAGTTTGAAATAATGGAACAACTGGAAGGAAAAAAAAAATTTGATTCTGCAGTATCGAAAGAAGAGTGACCAAAGTCACAACAGAGAAACATGTTTTTTTCCCTCGGCAGAGCTGGGCCAGGCCAGGCAGGGCCGGGCCGGGCTGCTGGTCTGTCCGGTGGAAGATGCCGGGCTCCGGGCAGGGGGCACAGCCACAGCAGTTCCGCCAAGTGCTCTGGGTGGCGTGCACCGGGGGCCAATGCCCTCCGCAGGGGTGTCCATCCTGTGGGCGCCTCTGGGCCACACTGAAAGAAGAGTTATCTTGGGCCACACATTAAATACACAAACACTAACAAAACCTGGTGAGCAAAAAAAAAAAAAAAAAAAAGTTTCAAGCAAATTTATGATTTTGTGTTGGGCCACATTCATTGCCACCCTGGACTGCAGACTAGACACCCCTGCTGGGGTGGTTTATTTCCGTCACACTTCTCCCCTCTTAGAACCACCTAAGCCACCAGTCTAAAGGAAGTAGAAGCTTAGAAAGACCTGTCTTTCGTTCCTGTGCTCAGACAGGCCCTCCCAAGCTCACAGAAATTGTCTACGAAACATCCACCAAGTGGATTTCCTCACCCACCATGCCCTGGATTGTTCTGGCAAATGCAGTGGGGCCCCAAAACCTGACAGCGCTGTGCGCCTGCAGTCTGGCCCGTGGAGAGTGGAGAGCTCTCTTTCCCCTTTTTTGACTCCCCCAGTGGGTAGCTGCGGAGTCCTCCCTTCTGAGTCACTTAAGAAGCACCCAGTCCACCCAAGACTCAGTGGCTGTGGACAGAAGGAGCCCACTTGTCTGCGTGGGCCCATTCCCAGCGAGAGTGCTGTCTGGGGACTCCCTAGGCCATTGTGGGGCAGACGGCACTGTCCCTTCTGTTCATGGAATCAGCCAAATTACAATGGATTGGCCAGCCCTCTGGGTTATCGGAGACCAGTCCCATGACTCCAGAGTTCACCTGGCTCGTGGGAACCTCGCCAAGGTGTGTGGAGGGACCTTCTGAGCCATGTCTAGGAGCAAAGAACCAGAGAACCTACTGCCACATTTCTGTCCCTGAGAAACTGGGCTTCTGCTCCTTTCTGCGTGTCCCTGCAGCCCGGCTCAGACAGAGCCGGACCTCCAACCCTGAGCTCGGTCTTGCTCTTCGTTTGGTTGAATCGGGGCAAAGAGACAGGAGCGAGGCGAGAGGCTCGGCACTCAGGCTAGAGTCTTCGCTCTTGATGCTCTCCTTTCCCCAGTCTTCTCACCCCTCCTCAGAATTTCCTGAAGCAGAAAGCAGCCCCCAAATTCCCAATTTGCGTGTTTCTTCCTGCTCCCATTCTCTGTTAGACACACTGGCGTCGTTAAACAGACCCAACCCAGATTGTATCTGCTGCTGTTGAATGAGAATCCCCGCTGCACCTGGATTTGGGGGTGGGGGAGGGCTCTGTACACCTGCACAGTCGCTGTGCTGGCTAGCATACAGTGTCACTCTTCCTGACACACAGGCTCTGGGTTTAAGCCCACGTCCCTGTGCACCCGTGTGTTTCGCTATGAAGTCACATATGCTCACAGGCAATCTGAGAATGGAGCAGAGCGGAAAGCCAGGCCACTGAGCGCCGGTGGAGAAGCACGGCCCCGAGCCCCTCTGTGCTCCGTGCCTCTCTGACTTTCTCCGCGCCCGTGGGAACCCTGCCGCAGCGGAGCCCTCAGGAGCCCCCCGCCTCGCTTCTCCCAGAGTCCCAGAGGCTTCTTTCAAACGCAGCCTCCAGGCTCCCCAAGAGCCTGGGCAGACGACACCCTCTGAGGTCAGTCCGGCTGCCCACGTGAGGGAGCGCACGGAAGAGTCAAGGTCAGCAAAGGGGAACGGCCCCCTAGAGATGCCAGGCTGAACCTGAGTGAAGCAAGCTGTGGTCCTGGGCACCTGGACTTGCCCTGATCTTCCAGGAAGTGGGGCTTCCAGGGAAAGGGCGCCCCCTGCTGGCCCAGCCCAAGCGGCATGTGCGCAAGAGGAAGGGGCTGCCTCTCTAATCAGCTCCTGGAAGAATGAGGAACGAGTCCAAGGGAAGGAAAGGGCTTGCTTGTCTTGACACGTAGAGGGGCTGCTTGTGAGGAAGAGCAAGAAGCAGCCTCCCATGCACACCTGGCGCTGAACCTGGCACATGGCAGACATTCCATGAAACATTAAGGAAGAAGATGACCTACCCCAGTCCCGCCACTGCGCGGGGATGCCCCCTCTGAAACGGGATGACGACGAGAGGGATACTCACCTCACCGAGCTGCTTCTGGGACGCAATGAGGTCAAACAAGAGGAGTGGACGCTGTCAGCCCTACAGGGTGCTACAAACGTCAGGGATGGGAGAGTTGAGTGCTGTGTGACAAATATGCCTTAGAAGTACGGTTTGGGTGGTTAAAAAGCAGTTCTGATTTATCCGTGGACAGTCTTCTATTCATTGAATAAGAAATCTAAGTTATAAGAAGACCCCCCCACCCCCACCCACACACCCCGCCACCGCCATCACCACCACCAATGGAACTCAATAGAACTATTTTCTTCCTGGGTGGAAAAGAAAAAAGTTGTTTTTCTAAATTGGGCTGTGAGGCCGCTCTCTGCCCTGGACAGCCCTGGCTACACAAAATGCTGTGCAGGGCATCCGTCCAGCTCCAAGCCTGGGTCTTATTTACACTTATTTACATATCGAGCGAGATCTCCATGGCTGCCTGCCCGGAAGCCCTATTTTTAATTGTTTGCCGCCCCAGCTGCCCCTCTGACCCTTCCTGGCACTTTTCTGAGGGTTTCCGGCCACTGCTCGCTTGGGAGGAAAGGGCAAAAGATGAGAATTTTTGGAGAGGATCTCAGCAAAGGCTGAACTCCAACCAGAGACCCCCAAATTCAGCATCTCACAGGCCCTTTCCCAGGTGGTTCTCCTGGGGGCAGGGCTGGCTCCCCGGGGAGCGGAGGGGAGCTGGGCTGTGGCCAGTGGACCAGCCTCACAGCTTGGCCAGCTGCATCCCATGTGGACAAAAGGACAGGGGACTTGGGAAGCAGCTGCCTGTGTGCGCTCCAGCTTCCTCTCTAAATGCGCTTCTGGAAAACTTCGGAATAGTTCCAAGTGAAGGCAAAGGGCTTGCCCTGAAATTTGGACTGGCTGGGTTCTTGGGTTTTGTTTTGTTTTGTTTTGTTTTTTACATTCATTTTAAAAGCAGCATTTCCTAGACAGAGCAATAAAATATGTATTTATAAATATTTTCCAAGAGTGCCCTCTAGTGGAAATCTAAAGGAAGAAGCACGGCTCGCAGACAAGTGACTTGGATCCCAAACTTGTAAATAAAAAAAAAAAAAGCACGTCCGTTTGAGTAAGAGGCCTCCTTCACACGTGATCTCAACACATATCAGATTTCTTCCAGAGGTCCATAAAATGTCACATTGCCTTGATTGGAGATGAAGGCTGCCTTGAGTCTTTAAAAGGAAATTGCGCTCTACTTTTGGAACTGGAAATAATAATGTTATAGGTACGTAAGGCATTTTGAAACTAAATGCAAGGAAGTGTGCGGAATGGGGCGATGGAAGAGATTCGTTGATTGTATTCCTAGGCCAAGCATGTGTTGCTGGCCCAGTGCTTTTATTTTGGCTGCAGAGGGAGCCAAGTCTGCAACAATGTCCAGCCCCAAAGGCCACACACACTGCTGGGTTTTTACCTTGGAGGATGTGGGACAATGAGTCATTTGTGCCTCTTCCTGGTTCTTCCTGGCCAAGGTCAGCTTTCCCACTGGAACCAAGCAGCTTGGCGTGGAGCCCGAGCAGTCTGGAGCCTTTCAGTGGTGCAGAGCCCAGGGGGAGGGTGTGGCCCCACCGCAGTCCCCGCCAAAGGACCCCAGTTCAGGCCCCGAGGCCACCCTCGTCCCCAGTAAAAAACTTCTTTCACTCTGCTCAATTAGCATGAAGGGCCACCTAGCGGAGGCCAAAGGAAATCAGCAGTCCCGAATCAAGGTTACCGGGCAGATTCCTGTGAAGAAGAAAATCGAGGGGCTTCTGACCACTCTCACTCTTACAGGTGAGCTTTCCAAAAATGATCACCTGACACTAGTTGGACTCCAAATCATCTTGTAAACATTGCTACTATGAGTAGTAATACAACAGCTGCCCTTCGTTTATTTCTCCATTCAACAAATGTATTTGGAGCACCTATTTGGTACCAGGCACTGTTCTAGGCTGACTACCAGGACACGCAAGACTCTGATCTTGTGGAAATTACCTCCCAGCACAGAGAGAGATGATATACAAACAAATGTGTCATTTTGAGGCTACAAAGGAAGCTAACGGAGCATAATGAATAACACAGGGATGCCTACCTAGATGAAGTGTTTCGGAAGACCCCTGTGAGGTCACGCTTAGGCATGCACTATGTGCCAGATATACTGTGTTGGGGGCTGAGAATGCAAAGATAAAGAAAATGCAGTCTGCACCTTCAAAGAACTCAGTACCCAGCGGTGAAAATAATAATTTCACAGGATTTCAAACAGCTGAGCCCTAAGACCTATTGCTCACAATACATCTGTCAAGTGAATGCATTGGTAGCACTATCAAGGTTTGAATTAAACTAAATATACTCCTATATATCTATATATATTTTTTTCTTTTCCTGTGCCACATGGCTTGGTGGAAATGGGGATAAACAATGAAATCCCAACATCCCTCTAAGCTCAAAGGTTGCATAGGGGCACACTGCACTGTCCCAAGAGGGTTAAGAGTACACTCTCCACTCCCCCATCTCTCAGCATCTGGCTAGAGTAGAGGAGGGACCAGCCCAGCACTCAGGTTATACTTGCAGTCAAACGTGTTGCTTCGCTGGCTCTTGGCAGGGGTGCACCTGCAGGGCAGTTGATTTCAGACTCCCTTGGCCCGAAGTGTTGCTGATCAGCTGCTTCTACACCATGTTAACTCAGATCTAAGTCCACACCCAGGGTTCCTCCTCAGTTTCCCTTCGTGAGGCAACCTCCTCCAGCAGCCAAAGGGACAGGTCTCCCAACTGTGGGAAAAGGTCACCCTCCACGTATGCAAAACTCATCACTGACCCTGAGTAGAGCAGGAAGGAAGAAAAGGCCACCAGAAGTGACCCCTGCCTATTCCTCCGCTGCTGGTGGGGAGAGATAACAACCCCCCACCGACCTCACCCACCCCCTGCCGCCCATAGGCTGCCTGCGGAAGGCAGTGCGATGGTGTGAGCTTCCCCCCACAAAGGCACAAGGTCCCACCGGCTTTCCCAGGAGAACAGAGGACAATGGGGTCAACAAAAGGGGTGATAGGATTATTGATTCTGCACCAACTAAACAACCCACATCTAGAGAAAAGTGGGTCGCTCAGAGCAGTGGTGTTCAACCTGCGTTCCCAGCTGCCCAGCACTTCCTGGAAGGGGTGCCAGAGGCCCCAGGGAAGGCAAGTGAGCTGGAGGAGCTGTGCTCTGATCCTGTTCACACACGGGGCTTCATTAGGAGCTGCTGGGGCACAAGACCTGGAGGAGACGGAAGGCAGCCTGTCACTGCGTGTCTGGGGTGGACAGCTGTGACCGCCGCACTGCCTCCATAATGCCTGCTGGGCACCAGGTCTGGAAAGCGCCCCCATTCACACGCGCCAGAGAGAGCAAACAAGCTAGGTTTTGCTTGCTTGTTTGTTTTTTATCATCAAGAGGAGCTGATTTTCCATCCTAGAGGGTCTGAGCAAGTAGGGACTCAGCTTAATCAGAGGGCTCGGGCTTACATATGCCCTACAAATAATAATAATAACATAATAGTACTAATGCTTGTGCTACATTTGGAGCTTGAAATGATCAGTGACATTTCCTCTGATGAGGTTAAACAGCCTGGCTCCTGGGGCTGCACATTTGCATAATAAAGATCAGAAGTCACTGCCTCCTACATCTCTCTGGGCACCAGCCGACTGGTGTCCTTGGTTCAGGGACGCCACTTCCTAATGTACTTCCATATGCGGCCCTGGGCAGTGATTCTAATCTTTGGCTTGCATGTGAAATGTCAGGGTTTTGTTTTTTTCTTTTTTGTCTCAGAGAACAACAAATTATGTTTTTTGATGAGAAGGTGCTGTCTGTAATGGATAATACAATCTGAAAATGCAGAGGCAACATCTGTGACCTATGGTGCTAACCTAGCAAACTGGAGTCTATTTTTCCAGCCTATCAGTTGATAGGAAAACATCACTTTAGATGTAATAATTAATCATTAGTCCAAATGGTTATCCCCATTGGTTCCTCGCCTCTCAGGCAACCATGCCTCGTCTGACAATAAATCAGGAAAATACATTTCTTAATATCCAATGGAATGCATTTCCAGGCAGCCTCTTTTCTCTGTAACACTTTGCAGGCACCGTCTATCATCTGCTGATGAGAGAAGATTCTCCCAAGGTGCTATTTTAAGGAAGGGAAAAGCAGAGCCCAGAGGAAGGGAGACAGCCAGTTCAAGTTGGGGGCTGTAAACAAAATACAAAACAAAAGAGGAAAAAAACCTCTCCTTACAGTGGTGGCCCTGGGTCCTGGGGGAGGACAGCCAGCACCTTCCCCGCCTGGACCCGTCGGTTCTTCCCCCTTTGTTCTACCTTCTCCCCGCAGCCCAGGGCCCAGTCACCACCAGCCCGTCCTGCCATGGCCTGGCCCACACCATGGGCAGCCAGCCTCCAAAGTCCCATCCCCGTCCTTGTTCTAATGGCAGCTATAGATTCATCTCTGGGCCATATTTTTTGCTTGATTCCCAGCCCCCTGTGGATCCACTGAAACACTTACAGCACCGAAAATGCTCCACAAAACTCAGCGATCTGCCACGTGTGGTGGAAAGAAAAGTGGGTTGAAGTCAAGATGGGAAGGAATCTGAGGGTTACCCTAGACACTTCCTTCTTGTTTGAGGGTGACCTCTTGGTGGCCTCCTCCTCAGCCGGGAAATGGAGGTGGTGTTGATGGTTTCCAATCTGTGCTTATTGGAGCCCCAAACTTCTGAGGCAGTGCCTTGAGGGGAGGTGGGCGGGAGTACGGGGGAGGGAAAGGGGAAGGGAAGAGAGCCTCAAAGGCCGGCCAGAGCAGTCGGCTTTTCTTGCTGCGCCTAAGAGGCAAAATCAAAAATTCAAAACCCACCGAGTCGGATGATTTTTAAAGCCACTTCTAATTTGTAAATCCTATAGTTCTCTACCTCAGTGCTGCCCATTCCACTGCTGAATCTGGAATGATTTTAGAAAATGCTGCTTCATCTTGGGGCCTGTAATTGCCTCTCTTCATTACCAGACCAGTGGCTCCCAAACAGAAGTGGCAATGTCTGGAGACACTGTGGGTTGTTATTACAACCAGGGAGGAGGGAGCTATTGGCACCTGGTGGGTGGAGACCAGAGATGCTGCTAAGCATCCTACAATGCACAGGACAGACCCCCACAAGGAAGGATGATCTAGGCCCCAACCTCGACAGTGAAGAGGATGAGAAACCCTGTGCCAGTGAAGAAAGTGAGCTTACAGGTGAGCGTCTGAGTAGGGAAGGGTTCGTTCAACTTTCTATCTGCCCAGCTCAGACTGAGAGGTTCAATCCACCCTCAGCTCCTCCCAGCAGAACCCCCCTGGGCCTTGGGTCTGAGACAGAGCATTCCTGCCCCGGGGACAGTGGCCCCATGGAACTCTTTAGTTTGGCTTCGGAGAGGACCTCGCATTGCTTGCCCAAGCGCCCTGGAGTTGCCCAAGATGTTATAGTCTGCTTCGATCTAGGTCAGGAGCTGGTAATACCAACACAAACATGGACTGTCCATTCACTCGGTCAGCAAATAGTTACTGATTCCTTAGTAAGTACCCGGAACAGCGAGAACAGCTCTAGGTGCTGGGCATATAGCAGAGAACAAAGTCTCTGCCTTTATACAGCACCCTCGTCAGGGGGAGGCAGAACAGAATCAAAAATACAAATTAATACGTAAGACGCAGGAGATAAGAAATGCTATGAATATTATAAAGTGGGCGGGGACATGAGAGCGAGAAGAGGTTGCAACTCTGAGGAGACAACATCGAAAAAGTTAGGAAGGCCTGTGGATACCTGAGGGGGAGGGGGTTCCAGTCAAAAGCAGCCAGAGCAAGTGAGCTGAACGGAGCTGCTCAGCCTTCGAGCAGCGTTCACAGGGCGCTGAGAATGTTTGGGAGTCACGAAGGTGGTCCAAGGGCCAGGTCTCCCAGTACCAGGTCAGCCAAATGAGACGTTTATATTTTATTCTGAGATGGAAAGCCATTAGAGAAATCAGAGACAGTGTGGCATGAACGGATTTACAGTTTAAGAGCAAAAAACAGAACAAACAAACAAACAGAGAACACCAAAATACACTTGGCAGGCTTCGGTTGTCCTGGCTGCTCACAGTGCAGCAAAGTCTCAAAATGTTCTGTTCTTTTTTTTTTTTTTTTTTTTTTTTGCACTTAAAGAACAGAATAAACAGACAAAATATCCTCTTTCTTTGTGTCATTAAAGGTCCTCCTGATATTTTAAGCCAGAGATTACTAGGGCTGGTTTTGCAACCTCCTGTGGCCAGATGGAGCAGAGTTTGGAGTATCCTAAGACTAGGAAGAAGTTCTCAAGTTTAATAAAACAAATTAATGCGACTTCATTTCTCTTGAATAAAAGAAACTTCTCGCCACACACCACTTTTAGAAGACAGGGATCAGCTGGGGTGAAAGGGAACCAAATCACAGAGCCTGCATTTCAGAAAGGCTGGAATCACAAATTAACAGGGCAAGTTCAAGACTGGGAGAGGGTATGCTCGCTAACTGTAATTTGTTCATAAGTTGCCAGCCCTTCCCACACAACTTTGCAAATAAAACACGACACTTGTTTAAATATTTACTGGCTTGTTGACCCATTTTGTTGTTGTTGTTGTTGTTTGTCATTAATTAGAATTTTTTTCAAAAGAAAACAAACATTGTAACAGGAAATTAATCCAGGCAGCCTCCACAGTGAGATAGCTCAGCCAGGCTCCGGTTGGGCATTAAGTCATGATTTAGCAAAATTACAGTATCCAAGGGGAGGAATTAATTAGAAATATCAGAAATAGACTCTGAATGTAAAAAAGGTTAAGGCCTACCCCACCCCCAATCTGTGGCTATTAAATTAACACAATAGATGCAAAAAATATTTGTTTAGAACACGAAGAGTTTCTGCAATTGTGTTTCTGTTATTTTCCCTTAAATATGTGTTCAGCCCCAAACTCTTTCTCCTGCAAGAAGTGGTTGGCTGAACAATTCTGTAGCTGTTCCTACAAACCAAAAAAGCTATTTTTAAGATGTTGTATTGGAGTCCTTCGCCTTTTAAAAACTTTTAATGGCTTTGTGCTTTAGGAAGCGCCTCCAGGTTAACGCCTCCCAGCAGCTCCCCTCTGGGGCCTGTCTGAGGTCAAGCTGAGAGGACTTTCAGGATGGCAGAGCTAAGGGGTTTCATGTCTCCTGACGGCAGGTCTATGGACCCCAGCCACCCTTGCCAAAATAGAGTTGACTCAGAAAGCCTCAGCAGAAAAGCCCAACCCCAGCAGGCACTGTGGCCCATGGCTACCATGGTGACTCAGGCCTTCATTTGCTCGGCTGGGGAAGAAGGGACCACGGGGACTGAGGCTGTCCTGGAGAAGGAATCACGTGTGATTGGTGGTCACAGAAATTCTGGAATTGGACTGGATGGAAAAGTAGCGTCGCAGCTGCAGGATGACGCTATGAATACTAGCGTGTCAGCTCAATACTTAATCGTAGGTGGCTACATGTTGAACATGTGTTTCTTCTTCTCAGCAGCAGAAAGAGGTGAGTGGTTTTGGGATACGGTTTCCTCTGATGAAGAAGCAGAGGCTCCGAGGTACGGCCCACCCTTCTGCGTCGCTTCACCCTTTTGCCGGGGCTGGAGTTCCCAGCTGGAGGAGGGGAAATGCCTACCTAGCCCTGAAGCCTGGAGACCTCTCCCACCTGCTCTGATGCTTTGCAGGGAGGGTGTCCCAGGGCATATCCTGGGATGAGCAGCCTCTCCCGCTCTCACGCAAGCCCCGCGGCAAGTCAGCGGTTCAACCAGAGAGGCAGTAAATGGGAGGCAGCTTCGCATCCTTTGCCACTTCTCCCATCAAAGAGTAAAATCGAGTGCCCTTCCCACTGAAGGGTGAGGGCTGGCCCTGTTTCTTGTCACAACCACTGGGAAGTGGCAGAAGCGAAACCATGTTACCCTCAAGGGGGGACTTTAAGAGGTGCCCAGCTTCTGGGTCTGTCTGCTTAGAGCACTGCACATGGAACCCAGTCCCCACGCTGAAAGACGCCGTGAAGAGGAGAACTGACAGCCAGCACCAGCTACCAGCCCTGTGAGTCGCCTGCGATATTCCAGCCCAGGCAACAATCCGGGAAGCTGAAGAACTGCCTGGTGGGGACCGGCAACCCCAGACCCTGAAAGATATTGAATGGGAGTGGCACTGACTATTCTACACCACTGAGTTGTGGGGTGGTTTGTTTCACACCAATGGATAAACAAAACAGTCTGGTTACCCAGGAAAATACCCTCGTGGACAGGAAAGATCTGGATGGTGTTGTGTTCGTATGTGGTCCCCCAGCTCTGATGTGGTCAAGTGAGAACTCCTCCGAGAAGGTCCCTTGTTTGCATTTGTGGGGGAGTGGGGTGTCTCTGAGGAGGGTCGGGCATGAAGCAGCGATGTCTGTGGCCCCCACTGAGCACAGTGCATTCGTGTCTTTCCATAGCGTTCCTTGAGCACGTCCATTTGTGAACACCTAGGTCTCCCTGTGCTCATGAGGTTCTTGCCTAAGGATGCGTCTGGCCCAGAATTCAGGAGAAGAAAGTGCCAGGATTGATGCCAATGAGCTAACAGAGCTGGAAAACGAGGAGGGGCCTCTCTTTCCTACACACCCAATTTAAAAGGAATGCTTTTGTTGTTGAGTTGACACATCATGAATGCCTCTCTTTGGCAAGTACTGAACTCAATCCTCATTAAGTTATTGAGAAGATTAAAAGTGAAATATACGTGAAGTTCTTAGTGCTGTGCCTGTAGGATTTAGAGGCTCAATAAATAAATACCCTTCCTGAATTTATAGTGGCTTTTTTTTCCACATTATAATGGCCCGTGACTCTAGTAGCCTACCTCTGAAAAGGCAGTTAATTACGTGTCGTATGAGATGAGCATATTCAAGATTTATATTCAGACCTGCTATTTTGACCCTTTGTAGTATCTATGGAACTCTTGCTAAACCAAAATGACCTTCATAGAGTCACAGCGCAGTAGGTGGTCTCCACCCAGGGTACGCTCTGACTGACAATTCCTGGAAAGACAAGCAGAGGCTCCTCTCTGAACTGGGCTGGCCGCATTTTTTCTTGGCCTGACCTTGGGCCAAAAGGTCACATGTCTGCTAACTGCAGGAGCCTCTCATCAAGTGCAAAGGGATGGGAGACCTCAGCTCCATTTACACCTGAAGAAGAGGCTTACTTGCCCCACTCTGGCATTTACGGCCCAGGGTGCACATGTGTGTTTTCCCCCAGATGTGTTTAATCCGGCTCTCTCAAATTCTCTTTACCCCAATCGATGTCCATGGCGGACGAATGTTGGACCTCTGAGTTTCCGAAGAGACTGAATGCCCTTGCACTCACCTAGCCCAATAATCAAAGCCAGTTCTGAACTCCAGGTTTAAAAAACCAGACTTCCTTGGGGTGGTTTGGAGAGGCAAAGCAAGGGCTCCAGTTCTCTCTCTTGCAAGAGACACAACCCCAACACTCCTTTTTTTTCAAAGCGTTAGAGGAGATGAGGCTGACACGCGGAAGAGGGACACAGTTTTTATTTCCGCGGGTTCCTTAAGGCAACGGAGGAAGCTCAGAGGCCACAGGAGTCTAGTTAATGAGCAGGTTATACAATATTCATTGTGCTGAGTTTAACTCTTCAAACAGAACGTCTAATTGTGAAAAGAAAAAAGCGGCTAAATGCAGATGGTAAGACAACAAAGCTCGGGAAGGATGCCGTGGATGAAAGCGTCCTTCCGCTGCTTCCTCCGCCAGCCGCATGCTGACAGCACCCGGCGCTCGTCAGCTGCTCTCGTTAGCTCTGTCCTGGCTGAGAGACCAGTCTACAGGGCCTACAGAGGCCACAGGGAGGCCTGGGACCATGGGCTTCTCAGAGGACTGTTTTCTTGCTACCCGCAGAGGGAGTGATCCAGTTGTGGTCAGCTCCAACCAAACCACCACTGTTCTCCCGGCTCTGCCTGACATGCCGAGTCTCATCACTGTCACTCTTGGCAACGGCATCGTGGGCTGGCTCCCTGAAGGACACCTTCGTCTGCTTGTGGCAACACTGGGTGTGTAGGTCACAAAGGCCAGCAGCCAAAGCCATGCCCAAGGTGGCCGAAAGACAAAGCAGGATTCCCAGTTGGGGAGTCCTGAGCTGGATCCCTGAAGGGGCACTGGCTCCCTCTTGCCCAGCCTCAGGCCTTGGATGGGCCTCCCTGGGGCAGCCCACTCTGCCCTCTCCATTTCCCTCTTCCACTCTGGGTAGGTTGTGCTTTGACCGAGGCAAGAAGCTGGCAGAGGGCCCAGATACCTCTGACCAGCCAGCAGTAGCGGGTGGCCTGGGAGAGGCCGAGGCATGGAAGACAGGAGTTGCGTTGGCTGTCCCAGCCCCAGTCCCAGCCCCAGCCCCAAGCCCAGCCCCAAGCCCAGCCCCAGCCAGTGCTTCAGAGGGCCAGAGGCACCGAGGATAGGTAAGAGGGACAGTGTCCAGGCAAGGCCTTGTCATGGTCCTGTTAGAGGCCCCCACCTTGTGCTAGAAAAGCAAAGGGAAAAACGTCCAAGGGGCTGGTCTTCACCCAAGTTGCCACTGAACTTTGCAGCCAACCTGTATTCTTTAAAGAATTCCAGGCAGCAGCTGAAAACCCCGTCTCGCATCTGCTCCTAAAAGAGCTCAGAGTCAGAAGCCCGAGTAGATAGCTATGTGTTTGTTATCAATGGGGACAGGGCGGCTCATGGAAACTGCACAGAGAACACGGAGGCCGGGTGCACAAATACACGTAGGGGGGCTCCCAGACCAAGACCGGTGACTGTCATCTGCGACGGCCGAAAGCTTTATGCATCTCGTTCATGCTAACACCCACGCAAGGGGGGCCATTTAGTCTTGATGGTGGTTCTGGTAAATTTGAGTAAGAACATTACACCATGTTTTATTCTGCATTCTTTTTAAAACTTCAAGGGAATAGTAAATCAGTGAGTATGCATGTTTTATATTGTCCATTGATCTAACCTCTGGGACCACACATGGTCTTGTGAGGTCAGTGTTATGAAGGAAGGGTTGGGGGGCAGGGAGGAGAGAGGAATTATTCATCAAGGCTGAGTGGGAAAACAAATCACTTAAACTATCAATTTCTACAATTGCCAATAACTGCAGAGACAAAGGCTGGTATTGATTGGTAGAACAATGCTATGTGTATGTTATACCCTTGCCTCCTTCTCTCTTGCTTTGGCTACTACTCTAGTAGGTCTGATTACCCAATCTGGAACTTCACACTCTGAGTTCAAAATACCAACCTCACCCCCCTTGCATAACTTGGGCTGTTACCTGTTCGTTCCTATCTGAGGACAGGCAAGTTTCCAAGGAATCAGAGCTTGGATCACCCTGAGCCCTAAAGGGAAGGAGAGAAGTGCTGAGGAAAGGCCATTAAGTATTTGAATCAAAAAGCAACTTTTCCTGTCCCTGCTGTGTATGCTGATAAAATCAGATTTCCTTGAAAGATGTCTGAGTTTGGAGTTAGAGGCTGGAGGTGGGGGTCGGGGGAGAGGTGAGAAAGGATGACAGCAAAGAACTCACTGAACGCTTTTATTTATTATTTTATATAAATGCATATGTATGTATTATAAATTTATATATATAAAATATAAAAGATATTTATATTTTGCTTTATTGATAGCAACATGTCAGAGACCTCACCCCATCCAAGAGAGTGCCCTTCCCCAGGTGATTATCATACCCAGCCCTTTTGACCAGTAGCCCTCCTACAATCAGGGTTTCTCATACACTTAAGGATAAATATGGTCGAGATCTCTTTCTCTCAGACTCCAAGAAGTTTGCATTTCCTCAGCACCCTGGTGCTTGGCCTCATCCCACCACCTGATGGCCTGGCCCACCCCCCTGGCCCATTACCTGTGGTGGGTGCTGGGGCAGGAAGCAAAGCCCTGGGTGAACAAGCTCCTGAGGGCCACCAGCCTCTTCAGCCCATGGACATCCAGGGAGGGTTCTAGGGTTGGATTGCTGTCCCTGCTGGGTGGCTGGCCATCGCTGACAGTAGTAGCTGTGTGCAGCGATAGCTGGAACACAGTCTCTGCACCCCGATGAAACTCTGATACCCCAGCACTGGCAGGAACAGGATCTAAGCTGTCCTCCTCCACAGCCCCCACGACGGCAGCAGCAGGGGCGTCTCGTGCGCTGCTGCGAAAGAGTGATGGGCAGACTGGGAGCTGAACAGAGGCCCAAAGACACCACAGAGAGAGTGAGAGCATTTTCCTGGTGTTGATTAGCACCAACAGCTATAATAATGGGTAAATACTAGAGACTTTAATGTGCCTTGAGGATAGACCACTAAGTGTGAGCCACTCAGAAGTGTCAACATAAAAATGATCTGACCAGTAACATAAGCTCCTACCAAGCAGCAACGCACTCCATTTCTTAGGTCTTTAGAGTGTAACTCCCTGGACTTCTGGGCTTGTACATTCCTAACAGGCACTCATCAGGGAATATAGAGACCACTGCATTTTTTCTCACCTCTGCCAAAATCTGCTCCTAGTTAGAAAAAAAGTAGAATCTCACAAATCAAAGATTTTTAAAAGTGCTCCATCTTTCTTGCCATATTAGTAACACTATGAGTTTCCCAGATACCCCAGCCAGGTGGCTTGGTTGGTTGGAACATCGTCTCATACACCAAAATGTTGTGGGTTCTATTCCTGGTCAGGGCACATACCTGGGTTTCAGGTTCAATCCCCAGCCGGGGTGTGCATAGGAGGCAACCGATCAATGTTACTCTCTCACATAGATGTTTCTCTTTGCCTTCCTCTCTCTCTAAAATCAATTAAAAAATATCCTCAGGTGATGATTAAAAATAATAATAACAATAATAATAATAAAAGAAGTTTCCCAGGTGATGATACTGACCTGAGCCTGTGCTGCAGAGGCCCTGAACTTCCTGCCGCTGCCTTATTTCCCCCCTGTGACTGGCTGGCATTAGAAAGAGACGCACACAATGCAGTAAGCAAGTGCAGGCTTTGCAGCCAAATCATGGGGTTCTGTTCTCCATTTGGCTAATTCCTGGAAGCTTTAGGCAATTTCTCCTGCACTTTCATCAGTTTCTTCACTTGCAAAATGGAATCAACAACTACCTACACCATGTAGTTGTTGGGGGGCGGGGGGAATGAAGTCTTTGAAGAAGTATGAAGCTCTCCTGGCCCAGGCTTGTGCCGAGGGTCTACCGCCTCAATCCACAATTAGAGCTACAGAGGTAGTGTTCACAAGAAGTGTTGGCAGGAGTCTCTCTACCCATGACTCCAACCAGGTTGGGTTGAATCTTTTGGGGGGAGGGAGGGTGGTATTATTTTGTTCCAATGCCTTCATCACTCCAAAACATCAAGAACAAGTGAAAAACAAAGAAGTCTAACTTAGGCACAGAGAATGTGGCAAACATTCCAACAGTTTTTTAAAATTTCCGCCTGAACTCTAAATGCATTCGGACATCTGCAGACCCACTATGTGCCAGCATTGTTGCAGGTGCAGAAGAGGTGCAGGTTGGTGATTTGTTTCTGAACTTAAATCTAGAAGGAGAAACTCTTAGTTGCCCAACTTCATCAATTATAGTGTGATGACAGCTTTAATACCAGAGCTAAGGAGGCAATTATATCTGCCTACCAAGAAGTATGGGGAAAAGTTCCACAAAGGAGACATCTGAACAGCCCCTGGGAAGATAAATAGATCATCCTGAGGAGCAGTCCAGTGTGAGGAAACATCAGAAGGCAACACATGGACACCAAAGTAGGTCACATCCAATGAGGTTGGGTAGGGCCCCACAGTGTCCCAAGGGTCTATTGGGAAATGTTTGAGAAATACAATACGCTGTCTTCCCATTGTGAAAATTTATAATTCCCACTGGCCTACTGAGGTCTTCTTACAGCTAACAAATCTATTACTCTTTGTTAGATGAATGATACCTCCCCTGACAGACAGACAGACACACACACTCACTCACTCCTTTTTCCTCAGGGAAACGTAGGGTCTGTGAAGAGGAAGAGGCAGGAAAACAGACTGGAGCCAGAAGAGGAGGAATGTCAGCAGCATAATAAGGACTTTACCCTGTGGCTGCTCAGTCCGGAGTTTTCAACCCCCTGGGAGACAAGCTTCCCAGCAGGGTCAACCATCAGAGAGGGGGTAGGACCCACAGGACTCAGGAAGCCTCTTCCTGAAGCCTCCCTTTTATTCATATTCATATGAAAAGCAGCATGCTTGGGGTTAGAAAGTAACATTTGCATGATTTATAAAATTAAACATGAGACTTCCGATGCGTGGTGGGCTGGCAGGGTCTTCTGTGGGCCACTCTGAAATGCCTTCTCTGCTTTTAGGAATATCTTGGCGGGGAGGCTGGAGGAGCAGCACTGGGCACTGGGGAGAGGACAAGGGTGTGGGGCGAAGGGGCAGCCCATGGTGAGCCCTGAGCTGGGTCCGCCAGGGTGAGCAAAGTCAGGGATACAAATCAGGTCCTGGGCGTGCCTTGTTAGCCAAGAGCGAGGGAAGAATAAAGGAAAGTGGGACTGAATGGAGAGAACGCTAGATTTTCTGTGCAAGGGATTGGATGCCTTTCTGAACGCATCTGTTCAGAGCACTTAACTAGAAATAAACGATGAAAATGAATTCCATAGCACCAGTAATTTTCAGGTGGGTCAAGCATTCTCTAGCTGGTTAATGTTTTCGTTTTTTGTTTTTGTTTGTTTCAGAAGTTCACGGGCCAACGGGGTCTAAAGTCATATGGTGAACCAGGAAAAACATCCATTGTCATCCAAACGGTCTCTCCTGATTCTGTTCTCCCGCCAATGTTACTCTCTCACATAGCCGTTTCTCTTTCCCTTCTCTCTAAAATCCATAAAAAAAATCAGGTGAGGATTAATAATAATAATAATAATAAAAGAAGTTTCCCAGGTGATGGCAAAGAGCCCAGGCTGCAAAGAGCCATCTTCCTACTGTGGAAACTCACAATGAAACCTGGGTGAGTTTTTATTTAAAAATAGAAGAAAAGATCATGTATATCTGAGCTTCTGGGTAGCTTCAGGATTTGTGATGACTGGTAAAGGTGAGGGTGGGGAAGGTGAGTACTATTTTTCAGCTTTGTAGCACCGCTCTAACTCGTCAGCCTAGAGCTCAACCTGATTTGCCAGGTTAAGCAGACAAATAGTGTTTGTTGCAACAACCGCAGCAACCGCACACATCCCCGCCTGCTAACATCTGTTACCACACCCCCAAGACCTGCTTAACAGTCGGCCGAGGAGGGTGTTTATTACTTGTGCTGCAGAAACTGGAAACTAGTCATTCTGAAGTGAAAATAGATCACTATAAAAATAACGATGACAACCCGGCTGTGGTACCTGGGGCAGGTCCTCCAATACCCTCTGGCCTCTGCCCAGGGTTGGCCGCAGTGGGCCTGGTTCCACGCGGCCGTGGAATGGGCTCTGCTTTGTGTCTGTTGAGACACAACAGATGATTCAGTCCTTGCCCAGTAAATGAAATATGACTGGGCGACTGATAAACTGTGGAAGAAGAAAGCGAAGTGGTTGAGGGTTCAGTTTTCCTTGACTAATACCGAGGGTCATCCTACTAGAAAAGAGAATGAACAAAAAGATAGAGAAGAACAAAAGTCTAAACGAATAGAAGAACCGGAGAGAAATGATTACATTACCCCTTGAATGACTTCATTGTTTTAAAGAAAAAAACTCAGTAGCAGCTAATAATGAAAATAGGAGAGGACAAGCACAAATCAAGAAATGTAACCATTAAAAAATCTCATTTTGATTAAAGCGTAGCTTCTTTAACTATTTAGATCCAAAAGGTTTAATCTTTGACTTTATTATTAGCCACTACTGGTATATTGTTAATTGAATCACACCATCAATTGAAAATTTATAATTCTTTTGTACAATTGTACAATTCTATTGCAATCACAGATTCTACTGAAAATTAGAAATAAATCATTAGTAAATACTCTAAGTTATATTTTAAATACATAATGCCTTTCTTCAGTAAAAATTCAGTTTCATAAACATTCTCTCATTCTCCTCCCCCAGGTTTTACTGAGGCAGGGATTATCGGCAAGCATTATTTTTCTCACTGTAAGTATCAGAAAACAGTTATAAAAATGTGACTAATTAGCTGAGGCCATCCAGAGAGTTAGGGTGCCAGCAAGAGTTCTGTGCAGGCCTCCACTGTGGATGTTATCATGGGAAAGAATCCTGGGGGGAGAGAGCGTGGGGTGGGAGAGGCTTCCGGTCAAGTGACTTAGCCCCTTTCTGCCAAATGGAGATCATAGCCTCCAAACCACTTCTTATGTAGCACCACATAGCAGCTGCGATGGTAAATCTGAGACTAAAAATGAGATGCTTTGAGAAATAGAAGTAACTCCACAAGGGTAAGGAGTTCACACACTGCACACGCCTGCATTGGATCAGAACCGAAGGCATGGCAGAAGCTGGGTCACGCCAGCAGCCGAGTGGGTAGCATCACGGCATGGGGTTCTCCCCTCGCTGTCCTGCCTGGGACGCAAGGACGAGGTGGACACCTCTCCTCGCTCACTGTCCAGTGCAGCGGGGAAGCCCGGGATCTGGATGCTGCCACCCATAGGTTCCGCCTTCCTCTTGTATCTCTGAGCAAGTGGGGAAAAGCAACTGAGGAAGAAAAGAAATGCACCATTTCCTAAAAACAACAATAAAATTCTCCTTCTTGGCAAACACAAGTGCCTGATTCTGAGCAAAGGTGACGCGTGCACCCTGCTCTCTGTGGCCAGGCAGCATCCTGAGCCTGCGGCCCACACTGGCCCACCCCTAGGAGGTGGAGCTGTCATTGTTATACCCACGGGACAGCCGCCCAGTCAACGGGCAGAGACTTCAGCGGCTTCCCCCGGGCCCAGGACGGGGCCCGCCTGCCTGCCAGCCTCCCTCGCTCCTTCTCGGCTGTCTCTCTGCCCTCCCACCAGCAGCCCTCCGATCCTCCAGGGAGAATTTCCTGGGGATGTTGACCAAGGTTCACCTGTGCCCAGGGAAGACGGGGAGTCGCACACTACGGACCAGGGATGATGGCAAAGGAGGGCGATGGGGGCAAATGTTCTTTAGTTACCCTCCACATAGGCCCTCTGGACGGGCCCCAGGGCTCTGTCCTTGTGGTAAGGCAGCCAGAGGTGGGGGAAGTGGAGGGGAAACTCCCCTCTTTTCAAAGTGGAAGGCTAGTGACGAAGAAACGGCGCTTTGCTCTCTTTAGGAACCTGAGGTCCCCCCACAGCCTGGGCAGGGGCCTTCCACACGAAGGACAGGGTTCTCTTCCGGGACTTGTCCAAGTGGGTGACCACGCTGGCCTCTTCCAAACAGGCCATCAGTTTGGAACGCGGCGGAACAAGAAGCAAAGTGCTGGCTGTTTGATGATCGGACCCTCTTCGGGCCTGAAGTAAAAATCCCATGAAGTCACGGCTACTCCTCACAGTCACTGAAACAGAGAACGTCCATTTGAGGTGACACTCTCTGTATAGGGCCACATGCTGGTTTTAGGTGGGCATCTTCGAAACTGAAAGCTTGAGGTTTGAGGCCAGCCCCCACAAAATGAACATTTAATAGGGGAGAAAAGAAGTCCTGACGTGCTATTTTATACCACAAATAATTTCCATTTGGATCAGAGATATGCAAAAATGGAATACAAAAGAATTTAAAACAACACTTCCCCCCACCCCCTTAAATATGGGAGTTAGGAATGCCCCTCGAAGCAAAACCCAGTAGCCATAAAGGAAAGTATGATTTTTAAAAAATTCTGAATATGGAAGAAATAAAAATAATAATAAACTGAGAAAGTATTTATAAGATACAAAACAGACAAATATACAAAGAGTTATAGTGAACCCATAAAAAGATAACCCAAAATTATGAAAGGATACCACAGAAAATACAACAAATTCAAATATAATCTTAAAAATAATTATAAATGAGATACTAGTTTATACCTGTCACATAAACAAATTTTAAAATGCGTAATGACAACCAGTTTTGACTGGACTACAGGACAATGAGAGCGCTCATTCACTGATGCTACAATTCCAAACGAGCCAACTCTTCCAGGGGCTAACCTCATAGTATTTTCCACATTAAAATGCAGTTCCCTCTAATATATGCTATTACATGGATCTCCCTAGAAGCCATCATAGTAAGTGAAATAAGCCAGGCCCGAGACGAGGAATACCGTATGATTCCACTTTCATGCACTACCTAAAAGAGGCAAACTCATAGAGACAGAAGAGTCAAGATCACGAGGGGCTGGAGGGACAGGCAGATGGAGAGTGATTAAGGGAGAGGGAGCTTCGCTCAGGACAATGAAAAAGTTCTGGAGATGGGTAGCGGTGAGGGGTGTACAACATTGTGAATGTACTTCATGCCGCTGAATTGTATACTTAAAAATGGTAAAGCGTACGTCATGTATAAAAGCCACCCACACACACCGCACAGTGACCCTTAGATACCCTCTGATCTAGCGACCGACACACCCACGTAAATCAATGGGGCAAACTCTGAAGTTCACTACCCAGCCGCCTTTCTCCACTTAGGCTCTGAAAACAGAACCCAGATGTTGTTATGTTCACGTGGCAAGCGGAGCCCTCTCGTTTTCAAAACACTTGGGCTCCTCCGTGTCCTCAGACTAAAATGGGCACTACAAGGTCCTCTTTACCCGTGGCCCGGATCTGGCCAAGGCCAGCAAGTCAGCAGAGAGGGCTCATGAGTCTTGAGAATAAATCTCGCCCCCTAGAAACTTTATTCCAGCTTTGGTACCAGCATGAGACCTACGACCCCAGAAGCCCCCCCAAGCCTGGGCAATGACAGAGGATGACACCCGGCTCGTTGACGGTGGCTGAGCAGGAACACAGAAACCCCTTCAAACCTTGCCATTACTGAGTCACTTCACCAAACAAAGAAACTCCACCGTCAAACTCAGCGGGAAAATCAAACGTCTTCCTTTACCCACCAACTCTCTGTTAATCAGCTTTTCTGGCACTTGCAACTAAAAGAATCCTGGCTCATGCAATGAGCAAAAGTATAAAGATGTCAAAAAAAGTTTCTATAATGCCAAAAACTTAGAAAAAGTCGATATGGAAAACATGGAAACAGTAATAGGAAACTATTTAAATCCATCACATGATCTCTAGAAAACTGAGTGTCATGAAATCACTGAAAATAAGCTTATGTACACACTGAAAGATACCAGTATGATTGCTGGGTGAAAAATGCAGACACTGAACAGAATGCTTTGTGTCTTCATAAGGTTATATTCATTGGAGATATCACACTTGCGTGAATGGAAGATTTCTGGAAAAATGTACAAGAGACAACAATGGTTACCTCTAAGGAATCAAATTGAGTGTCCAGAACAAGGGAAAGAAAACTTTTACTTTTTATTTTCTACTATTTGTATTGTTTTAATATTTTTTAAACATATAATAATATCTTCAAGCTATCTATAAATTTTTTAAAAATTAGCCACTCATTTCTAATTAAATAGTGACTGAAGTCAGCGTAGTAACTTTTATGGGCTTACTAAACTCAACTTAGTGTCTGTGACCATTTTATTTTCCATGCATTTGACCTTTTAATGATAAACCTTTGAACAATATTCAGTTACTCTTCAAGAGCAGGCACTGCGCTAGGCAGGGACTACACAGGCCTGAACGGGATCGTGCGGTCCTCCCCTTCAAGGAGCTCACAGATTAGGGTGGGATCCCAGAAAAAAACAAACAAACAAAAAAAACCCCAGCAATTGAGACCTAACAAGTAAAAACTGACTCTCACTGAACCCACCCGGTGCTCCCTTCAGCCCCTTATTACGCATGTTGTCTTAGTTCCGATCGTAAACCCAATTGTTTCTACTCATTCACCTCCTATAAAGATTCGGTGTCACCATATATTGGGTCGTTTCTGCAGATCTTCCTCCCTAATAGATGTGCTGATCCTCGCCACGTCCCTGCCCCTAGCCACAGAACGCCGGCTGCCGACCTGGGGACCCCCCTCTGTGGGGACGGCTGGGCTCGGAGAAGCCTCCGTCCTCGGGCGGCCCCCTGCGTTGGCCCCAGCCTGCTACACACACGCTGCCATTTTCTAGCTGTGCCACGGTGTGACAGCATTTGGGAAACTGAGAACAGCCTGAATTTCAGGGTTAGGTGTAAGTTGGCTGGGGGAGGGGGCTATTATCTTACCTACATACATTCCTCCCACACACTTATCAATAGAACAAAATGATTGGATAACACAATATGTCAAGAGCAGATTTCATTTTCATTTATCACTTCTAATTCCCATTGAATGAATTAGCAAAAATCAAAGGAGTTCACCTGTAGCCACACGGACACTTTCCTGCCTACACTCAGCTGCCGCCCTCAGCACCTGTAGCGCTCTTCTCTGCTTTACTACCTGGCCTCTTGGGAGCTTGGTCCAAGGAGGCAGGCGTGACTCTGAAGAGTGTGTGTGTGTCTGCATGTGTGTGGCTGGCGGCGGGGGAGGGGGCGGTTAGGGGTTGATGGAAACACCCCCATGGAGTTTCATGTGGGTTCTTAGAGGTCCCCCTGGAGCAAGGCCCAGCTGCCCACAGCAGTGACCTGCGCAATTTGTGTCTCTGTCCTCGTCTCCCTTTCCTCTCTTCCTCGTCTGTGCTTCCTGGGATCACTTCCCTAATACACCAGCTGCGCTTGAGTTCTTTCTCTGCTTTTGCAGGCATGTGAACTAAAATGGCAGGAAATGTCCTTTTCACTCCCCAAATAGTTTTAGTTTTAAATGAGAATAAGAATCTATTTTCCACATGCAGATACACAGGATGCATGAAGTTTGTGCAGAGTAACTCCATTTATATCTCATAATAGGGACAGACTAATGTTTTATGATAATGCTATCCGTGCCCTTTTCCCTTGTAAAGATGAATATCAATAGAGAGATTAGCTATGTGGTTTTCTGGATAACAAATATTTCATTCCCGTCTTTGGCTACATAATTGCTCCTTAGGATTAAGCCACCCTGTAGCCCAGGAAACTCCTGGTGGGGCAAACACAATTTGGAGTGTGTTGTTAGGACCCTGGGACTCCCCCAGTGTTTCAAGGCCTTTCCCATACACACCTGGCACCGTGTCACCTGGCGAGTAGGAGGACCTGCTGGTGTGAATGGTGACATGGTGGGTCCTGGGGCTCTGGGGCTGGGCTCGAATGTGCTTGCGCTGCATGTCCTCACAGGCCACCGAGCTGGCACCGTGGGCAAAGCAGATAAGCAGGAAGCCAGGCAGGGGGCCACACAAACCCAGCCTGCGAGGGCCATGGGGACCCTCGCTCCTGTGCCACAAGAAACAAGAGCTTCAGTCCAGGTGCTTAAATAAGCCTGTGACACTGTGACTGGCCTGAGTCCCACACTGCCTTTAAACCCAAGATGCCTTCCACGCTGCCTCCCCAGCGTGCAAGCGCTCAAGGTCAAGATCAAAAAGACACATCAAGCTATAGGGAGTATTTCATTTCTAAATACGTTTTTTAAAAACCTTCCTTATTTTAATTTTCTCAAAAGACCAGGCTGCTGCTTTTTAAGAGAGACTTTAATATTTAAGTGAAACAAATAAGACAATAAAATCATTGTATCTTAATGTAAACTCCTTACAAGCTGTCTGCTATCCAAGGTCAGTGTGAGCTCTAATATATTATTGCTGAAGTGAGACACACAGTATTGCAACATGGTCAGGGAACATGGCACATAGTGGCTTGGATTAACGTCTTATCTCTATAATTACAAATTACAGAATTAAATGCCACAAAATTCTGTCAACTATTAATTATTTAGAGGTGATTGCTATATTCATAATGTTTTGATAGCTCCTTGTCCTTCCTCCTGTTGACCATTTTTAGTTATTTCACTACTTCTTTGCAGAATAAATGAGCAAAGAAAGTTACAACCAAGCCAAGCCATTCTATACCTTGTTAAAGATAGTAGCTAAAAAAGAACTGGCTCAAGAATGGAACAAAATAATTGGATAAAATAACATTTACAGAGTAAATTTCATTTTTGTTTGCCACCTTGAATGAACATCAACAGAAAGAACTAAAAGTTGACTGTGAAAAAGAAATTCACAGGTGAACATAAAGTGAGAGATAGCAAATCAGACAGGTAAAAAGTTCTCTGAATAAATATTCAAGACTGACAGGCATTTTAAAAAAAATTAGTTGTTTGTGTTTATAGTCCTATGCACAGGTATTTTAAAAGTTTTGCTAAGATTTTGATCTAAGGAGCAATGCAAATCGATGACAGCCCTCCTCCCTAGTAGGTTGATTTTAAAAGGTAAAAATAAAATGTAAAACTTTAGTGAAACTGGATATAAAAGAAGTAGATAAAGAGATCATCCATGCTACCAACTAATCAAACGTCATCTAGTCCTGCCCCACCTTTGCACGCCGCCGCCGCCACCATCCCCTGCACTGATCAGACACGGAGCTGGAGCATGATCCCGAGGTCAGATCTCTCAGGCCTGTCTTCAGAGTCCTTCGGACAGCCCCTTCCTCTGCTAGGTCAGCTTTCCGGGACGCAGAAACCTCTACCCAACAAGGGACCGTTCCTGTGCCTTCCCGCCACGTTCGGGGATAATGAACCATGAGTCACACAAGCCGTACTCCCAGCCGTGGGGACCCAGGACCCTGCCCATTTTCAGAAAGGCCACACTGAAAGTGCCCCTTGCGCCCTTGTGGACGGCAGAAGGTGGCCTCTCCCATAGGCAGATCAAACCCAGGCTCCTACAGAGGGAGGGGGTGAGAGCTCGTGATTTCTGCTCCCCCGTCCCGGCACCTCATCTACCTGGACCTGAGAAAACACGCACTTCCCTAAGAGCGCACGTTCCTTCAGGCTCGATGGGATTGCAAAGGCAAATCCTTTTAACAAGCCTTTTCTTCTCCTTTCGGCTCCTCCTCTCACGGGCAGTTAAACAGCTGTTACCCTCACCCTGGCATCCACAGGAACTGCCCCTCCGCGTCCGAATCCAGGCCTTAATCGCATGGGTTTGCTCTGAGTCACATACTCACATACACACACTCACACCGTTTCCCATCAACACCATTCAAGCCCGTGTGAAGAGCTGGACAGAACGGGGACAGGCGCTGCCCACGGCGGGCACTGGCACCCTCGGCGGGGGCCGGACGCCTTCGGCTTGGTCACCCTGCCGCGGGGCAGACGGAGGAATCAGCCAGCCTCAGCGTCCTCCACCGCGGGGTCCCTGCGCGCTGCCGCCGTCGCCACCCCTGGCGAAGGGCGGTGGACGCCAGGGAGGCAAGCGGCACACAGGAACTTGTGCCTGCACACGCCTCCCCTCTCCACGGCACCGAAGCTGGATCTCACAAATTTGGATACATGTAAGAATCACCTGACGCTCTTGGTCACAGCCCAGAGCCCGCAGAGCGGTGGTTCTCAGAGTGGGGTCCCCAGAGCACGTCAGCATCACCCGGACCCCACTCCAGGCCTACTGAGTCAGCAATCGGGGAGCGGGGCCTAGCAACCTGCGGCCTGCCAAGCCTTCCAGGTCATTCTGGTACAAGCAAGATTTGAGAAGCGCTGCTATAGAGTCCCCAGGCTTCTTTCCAGACCTGTGAAATCGAAATCTGCAGGGGAAGGTACCAGAAATCTGTATTTTTATTACACACCCTAGGAGGTGCTTTTGACCAGGCAAGTTAGGAGAACTCTGAGTTGAAGCATCCGCACAAAGTCAGCCAGTAAAACCTCCGGGACTCTGGAGGCCCCATCCCATCTGGGATTGACTGAGGGTGACTGGGGCTTCTCAAAGGACATTTGACCGATTACGGTGACAGCTATTACGAGTGCCTGAACACCAAATCTGTGCCAGGCATTTACTGGGACAAAAAACAAAGATGAATGACACTACCCAGATTCAAAACTACACGCAAGAAAATGGAAGAGACTCCAAAGGCTACATGGGGTGTGAAGTTACAGGAACAGAAACAGGTCAGTGGTTGCCAGCGGCTGGGGTCATGGGGCGGGCGGGCGTGAGTATGAAGGCAGCATTTTGGGGATGATGCGACTCTTCTGATCAAGTATGGTGGTCACACAGCTGTATGAGCTTGGTAAAATCCACCGACTATGCACCAGAACTTCACATAAATAAAAACCTTGGGAAAAAAAATGTAGAATAAACAAACAAAAAAAATGGAGCTGACACACAGACACAAGTAACTATTAGGCAAATGGTAAGTGGGATTTTTTTTCCCAAAGGAGTTACAGGAGATGAACTCTATGAAGATCCCAAAAAGGTCCGCAGAAGTTACATTTGAACTGCATCTTAAACAGTGAGCAGAGTCTTTGTCAATACAGAACAGAGAACATTCTAGAATAAGAAGGTACTGAATACACTGCAGTCCATGCCCTGACTACAACACCTATAGAGTCTCACTGTTCAAAGTGTGGTCTATGGGCCGCAGCACCCACACCACCGGGAGCTCATTAGAAATGCAGATTCTCACACCCCGGCTACTGATCTGCTGAGCGGGTTTCTGCTTTTGAACAAGCTTCCCAGAGGGTTCCCAGGCATGTGAAGGCCCGGACACACTTCTCTAGAGCGTCTGCCCACTTCTCAGCCCTGGGAAGAGTCCCTACCTACCCTGTCAACCCCCTCCTCTCGCCAAGACTGGATGGTTAGAGGCGGCCAGTTTCCCCAAGACTTCAACCCATTCATTGATGGGCAGCAACCAATCGGGCTGACTGGAGACTCTGGACTTGCCGTGAGACACGGATGGATCGAGCTAAAAGGTGAAGGCGGGGTAGAAGGAAATGGGTGACGTGGAGAGCAGAAGCCAAATTTCACTCCCGAGAGCTCTCTCATTCCCCTTCTCCTTTATTGGAATCTGTGTGAGGGCTGTGTGCGCGTGCTGGTTTCTGCTTTTCCACCCCCAAACCTTGACCATGGGGTCCTGAAAAGGGTCTGGCCTGTGTGAGATCCGCCTGGAAAGAAGGCTTTGAGAGAGGAGGAAAGCAAGGCTGAAAACAGTTGCAGAAGCCAAACTCTGAAGAGAGTTGTACTGGAACGCATCATGGTGAGGACGCCAAACCCCCGTCAGGGGGAAGAAAGGAACCAGAGGTCTCTGAATATGCAGTATGTGCCTTTGGTAACTCATTAGTGGCCTTTTCCCACTGTTGAAATTGACCAGTGGTTTTTAATTAAATTTACCGGGGTGACTTCGGTTAATAAGATTGTTTCAAGTATACAATTCTGTAACACATCATCTATATATTGCATTGTGTGCTCACCAGCTTAAGTCAAGTCTCCTTCCGTCACCATATATTGGACCCCCTTCTCCCTCTTCTACCCCTCTCCTCTCCTCTTCCCCTCTGGTAACCACCATACTGTTGTCTGCTGGACTAGTTTTTACATAGACACTGGCCATCCTAGTATAGTTATTGTAGTAAGCATCTCAAAATTTATCTCGATAAAATTTTTTTAAGCCTACAGATTTTTGGAGCACTGGGACCATCTGTGTAAGAAGAGAAAAATTCTCACTTCTCTTCAAACTCAACTCTAATGTTCTTAAAAATGGGAAATCAATGGACATTTACATACTGTAGATTCAGGAGGCATGTTGACTTTTGCTTCACTTTTTTATGCTACCATGCACTTTCTTCCATTAAAAAGAAGAACGGCTTAGTGCTCTTTCTCTACCCAGTTACGCTCTCCTCCATTCTCCCTGCTAAGAACGATACAGACAACAGGATGTTAAAAATCATTGATATTTGAATGTTTATTATTTGCAAAGCAATACTTAGAACAGTCAGCTGATGCAAGAATGTATCACTGGGATCTCTTCTCTCTAGTTGGCTCTTGGGGTGACAAGCATGGAGGAAGAGCTCGGAAGACAGCAAGTTAGATGCGTGACCTTGGGCAAGCAACAACGTTGGTGGGCCTCACTTTTCCCATCTGCAAAATGGGAGACTGTTAAGAGTTCTCACAAGCTTGTTGCAGGGACTGGAAGTACCAGCAGAGGGACGCACAGCAGTAAATGAGAGCTATCACCAGAAAGGAGATGAATCAAAGGTTAGAGCACAAAGGGATCGAAAATTGCTTGCAAAAATGAAACTTAATAATTACGGATCATCCCAAACTTGTGTAGCTTAAAAAATTTTTTAAAAAACCAAACCCTAAACTGAAGTGCTTTTTGTTTCCAGTTTATATTGCTTTATTCTCTTATCCTAGAATATTGAGCTCTTTTATTCTTGCTTTTATTTATCTATGCCTATTATATTATCTGAAAAATCTGTTATTCCTATACCTGAGTAACTGATGAAAACATTAAACTGCATACAACCAGGAAGAATGTAACACATGTTAAGTATAGTCCACACAGCCATTTATACATACACTTAATATCTTTTTCTTCTCTAAGGCTCTGTTGTACATCCTGCAATCATACTAAAAACTACTCTTATCAAACTTAAGAAATTTTGTTCAATGTGTTGAGAGACTAAGAGAGACCGTGGCTGGTTAGTTCTGAGGGTGAAATGAGGTGATACAGGCGAGTGGTTTAGACAGTGCCTGGCACAAGGAAACTGCTCGATATTGCCAGCTACAATGGCGGTGATGGTAGCAATGATGAGCTTAGGGTTATACTCCTCCAGTTTCATAGTCTAGACACTGTACTAATTAAATGTTATGTGGTCTTGACATGCCTTCTTCAAATGAACCCAAACAACCTCTTAAAAAACTCACCTCTGTTTTTGTTCATTATTGCACTTTCAGTAAAGGTCCTATTTGATACAAACACTAAACAGTGACTTGGAATACTGAGTGCACATGATGGTAAAAGAAATTTCTCTAAAATGATTTATGTAAACTCACAAACTGGCTCTCCTTTAATCTACATTATTGTTACAGTACTTTGCCAAATCCACCAGCATCCATTCCATTATAAAACTGGAATAAATGGAGTCCATATGGATTTGAACATTTTGTAAACAAGACCTAAAAACCGAGTCTATCCCAAAGCTCAAGTGTTTTATACTTTCATGAAGATGAAATACAAGGTCTGTCCAGAAAAAATCCAGCCATTGTTAATATAACGAGAATGGTTTGTGTGACACTGATGTAACCTGGCAGCCAAAGAGAGTGACCTGGAACATGTATGTGTGAATAAGGATGAATTCACTGTACTAGTCAGTGGGGGCAGTAGACATCACTGAATGAGCACATGTACTATGCTCATGTTTACATATGTATACATGTTTGGCCATTGCATTCAAAATGAATGAGCAAGTACAGCAATGAATCTGCATCAAATTTTGCATTAAGCTTGAACATTGCTCTGCGGGAACTATTCAGATGATTCGGAAGGCTGCAGCTATGGCAAATGGCGATTGGCAGCTTCATACAACAACATGCTCACCCATGCATGAAGTCTCATGCAGTTTTTTGGTGAAACATCAAAACACCCAGATGACTCAGCACCCTCCCAACAGCTCAGATGGGGTGCCCTGTGACTTCAGGCTTTTTCCCAAACTAAAATCACCTTTAAAAGGAAAGAGATTTCAGACCATTGATGAGATTCAGGAAAATATAACAGAGCAGCTGATGGCAATTGGGAGAACTGTGTGAGGTCCCAAGGTACCTACTTTGAAGGGCACTGAGGCATCATTGTCCTATGTTCAATGTTTCTTGCATCTTCTTCAATAAATGTTTCTATTTGGCATAGTACATGGCCGGATACTTTCTGGACAGCATGTCCAATTTCTAGCTGCTCTTACTTCCAAACTGCTGCTAAGAAAAGAAAATCTTTCAATAAGACAGATGAATCAAAACAGAAAATCTGGCTTGTGCTAGATGGGAAAACCAAGTACAAAGATGGGAGGCTGAGCCACATGGGCCTGTGGGGAAACGAGACAGACAGATGGAGATAATCATATTTCTGCATTATCTAGTCCTAAGGTTATCTGGAATTTCAAGACATGAACATATGGTTGAGATTATCAAATCCATCTAAAGTGTTCAGATTTTAAAAAGATTTCTCAAAATTTTGGTTCAATTAGAAGAAAAAGCACGGACAGCACCACTTTGTCCGGTAACACCCAGACCCACAAATGCAGTGTGGAGAGAAGGGACGGGGCTGTATTTACGTCGGCCTCCCACAAGGTCTAGCACAGCACCCTGCCTACAGCTGTTATTCAAAAAACGCTGCGCTGCCTTCCGTTACCACTTTCTCAAAGCCCCCTACTTGGCCACCTCCTCCTCTCCCAGACAAGGGACGCCACTCAGAGAGGAGCAGGGCAGAAGTCAGTCAGCGTCACCTCCACTGTCCTGTCCCTCAGCATGTACCGCTCTTGCCTGTCCGCTTCTGCGATCCCGCCCCTTTGGCTAACTGGCCTCCCGCTGGTGAGCTGGCGCTGGTCAGTTAAGAGCGCGGACCCCAGGGCTGGCTGCTGTGCACTAGACCAACAGGCAGCAGCTACTGGAATAAAAGGGCTGTATTTTTGCCATTGTATAATGCGCACTTTTTGCCCAAATTTTTGAGGGAGAAATAAGGATGCATATTATACGTGGGGAGTACTAATTTGTTATCTGTTTTATTTATGCTTATGCATTAAAGCCAGTAAGCAGTAACTCCAGAAAGCAATAACAATATCCGTATGCAAAATAATACCCTTTATAACACAAAAAACCAAGTATCTAAATATAAATAAATAATTGGGTGATAAGATTAAAACGAATTTTTTTTTTTTTCCTGAAAGTTTGGGCAAAACATGGGTGTGCTTTATACACAGGAGCGCATTAGGGCCAAATACGGTAGTTGCTGGGTACTCCGACCCCAGGAGGTCAGGACTAACCCTGCACCTCACAGCCTGGAGTCTCGCTCCACAACAATCGGGTCAGCCTGAGTCCAGGCAGTCAGAGCCACGCTGTCACACACAGGGCCTCCAGAAACAGGGTCACCGGGGACAAAAAACTGCGACTTCCTTCCGCCAACAATTTCTTTTTGTGAAGAGAGCGGTAAATGCAGTTTGGCTGTAAAGAATAGCCTTGGCCACAGAATGGGCTGGAATGTGCCTCTGAATACAAGAGCTAGCCAATACTCTTGAGGATCCCTTGCTCTGAGGACCAAGGTCAGTGTCGGTCCACACTAAGGAACAGACTGGCCCTTCCGCCCGGAGTGCTGTACTGGGGTCCCCTGTGAGTCCATGTGATTATCAGACAATTTTACCCCCCAGAGGTTGTTACTGTTCCACAGATTATTGCAGTTGCCAAGGCGGTAAACCACGCACAGCGAACCAATGCCGCCGAGGATTTTAGACCCTAAGGAAGTCCCTTAAACACTGTTACTGTCTGTCACATAATTAAGCACTCCACATTGCCCTGAATAAAAAAGCCTAAGACGTCAACCATCTCTCAGTACCACTGCCTTACTGGATGCTGAGATGAGAACAGGAAAGTCACACCACATGTCTGCCATCTGTATTTGTACTTGTCAACAGCTCTGTTTTGGGGTAAACAGTTTTGAAGTCAGAATCAATTTGACTTGTTGGAAGATTAGCCAAGGAATAGCTGAGAAGACCAAAACAGAACATGAAGTCAAATAGTCTAAAGAATCAAGCACAATTTCCGTCTCTCACTAAACATTCTGTTTTGTCACAGCCCAAGAGAAAGCGCATAGCAGCCAGGGTGTGGGGGCAGAGAGACAGGGAAGACGTGTTTATTCAAGTGAAAAATTCTTCAACTTAGAACAGATGTCTTTGCTACAATGCAACTGGAAATCATTCACTGACCTCTGGGAGACTACAGTTAAGAAAAAAGTAATTTTAGCATTTACACTTTGTTTCACAGTTGTACTAGTGAAGGTGTATGTGGGGACAACTTGCATTGGGTACAGTGCATACATAAGGTGGTCCTTATTACTCTACAAACAGTGGCATTTCCCAAAGTCGATCTTGATTAAAAGTAGTTCCATGATTGAAAACACTACCCACCGTAGAACTACTTAAAGAGAGAAGGCAAGGGGGAAACAAAGACACACACCTAAAAGGTCGCGGAAGAAGGCAGCGCAAACAGGATGCGACAGATCAGGGGGAGATAGGACGGAATGGCTTTGGGGAGCAGCTGGTGTAAGTGAATGAAGGGACATGGTAACCTGGCAGCCCCATAGATTCTAGAAAACAAATGAGAACATGTACGCTGCACTCGGAGGGACATCCATTTTCTCCCTAAAAGAAGTCATTTATAAAAGAGCAAATTGGTGATTTGTACTTACAGACTGGACCCTTTTCAAGCCCCTGTCAAGAAATGATAAATTATTGAAGCCCAGCATAGTGTTTTATTTTTGGTGTGCACACAGTCAAACCCTGCAAAATGATTGTTTGCCTTTCCCGAGTTATTAATTAAAAAATAATTGTTTCTACTTACTCCGTGATCTTTTAAACAAGAGACTGCCACGCATACCTCTCCAGAACCAGCACCGCCCCTTTCCCCTCCTTCCCGGTCCCGCCTCCACATCCTCCAACCAGGCAATTGTTTAGATTGGGGAGGGCGGGAGGGAGGCCAATCCGACGTTCACACAATTGTCTGGTGTTCATTCAACCACAGTGCCCAGATATATTTGTTGTCCCTGGAGACAGCATAAACTGTTCAGGGAATAAAGCAGGGCTGTGGAAATCTCATTAATAAATTGTGAAAACCCTCTAGGCAGGAGTCCCGTAACCGAGAGGGGCCCGCCTTGTGCCAAGCACTGTGAATGCCCGGTGCTCTGCTCCTGGACAGCGTCACGCTCACACACAGCTGCCCACCGAGAGGAAGGGTTCCCGAGCGCCTTCCCTGGGCAAGAGTGAGGAGAAATTCTTCCCGTCAGGTTAGCAACTGAAACCTGAACAAGTTTCCAAAGTCTAAGCTTTGCCTCAATCTACAGGACCACCAGACAGATGTGCGGGAATGGCTCTTCCCGGCTGTGTCCCCAAAACCAGCGGCGTGGAGCCGGCGCTCACAGAGGGAGCGAGGAAATCCTACAGGTCTCGCTGCACACGCGGAGAGGCAGGGTGACAGCGGACAGGCTTGGCTTCAATGGGACACTTCAGATTGCTCCCCCAAATTAATTTGGATTCCCACTCCTTCTGTGTAAGTGCCACTCTTAGATCTCCAATGCCACTGTTTATCTAGGTGGCTGCATCACAGACTGGACTTCCGACCTCATGGATCCTTTTGAACCTCAGACTGAAACTGGATGCCTTTGTAAACCATTTCCCTCAAGTATTTTGTAGGGGAAATAGAAGAGGATGGGATAAAGGAGGGCTGGTCTATGATGTTTGAGTTATCACTTTGCATTATTTTAGTCAGTTAAGTAAAGCAATCAACCCAAATGACACTGCTGGGGGCTTGTAAGTCGCGTAGGGCCCTGACTGGTGTGGCTCAGGTGGCTGGGCATCGTCCCGCACAAGGAAAGGTCCTCGGTCTGACTCCCGTCAGGGCGCGGTCCTTGGATGGGGCGCGCACAAGGAGAAACTGACCGATTGCTGTTTCTCTCTCACATCTGCGTTTCTCTGCCTTTCTCCCTCCCTTCTCCTCTTTCTAAAAATAAATAAAATCTTAAAAAAAAAAAAAAGTGACATAGGGAGAAACAAAGAATTTCCTTTTTTTTTTTTTAATTCTTTTTTGCATTTTGCACACTGACATAGAGGTAAAAGAAAATGACTGAAACTTAAATATGAAAGAATTCTTTACAATTAAATCCACAATTTTATACATTTACTTACTCACATGCCAGTGAAAAATCACCAACTTTTATGAAATATGACAAATTATATTAAAAAAAAATCTCATAAAAAAATATATCCAAGTATGAAAAGCATGGTGCTCCTGACCTCTTCACATCCTCCTCTTCTGGGTGCTTATGTATAACACTGAAAAGAGAGAAGAAAGGAACGTAAAAACTGTCCTTAAGTATCATAATAGCAAGTTTTAAAAGCAAACAGATTTTGGCCCAACACCTCTGCAAATTTAAAGGGACTTTTTATGCCACACAGTAAACTCTAGCGCTGCCATGAGACTAGTTCTATGAATTTAGAACTGGGTTTGATGTCTGACAAGGCTGGGTTCTAGTCTTAGCTACACATCTGACTTCTGTGACCAGGAGGATAAAACAAAATATATGTGAAAGTTACTAGAATCTAAGAACGTCTTATAATTACGGGTAAATTAATTATGCTTGTAGTAAAGTAAATCAAGAAATCTTACCAGGCTAGACTTCAGATTACAAATAAAGACCGTATTTTCATCCATCTCCCCAACAGAAACTCTAAATTTGCTGTTTAATTTTTTAATTGCAACGGGATAAACATGACCCGAGGAGTTTGTTATTAAACAAACAAACAAACAAAACCCAAGTCCTTATTCTGAGCTCCTCGGTAAAATATCACCCTCTGGCGCTGCCCAAAGTTTTGCTTCGCTTGTCCTCTGGTGACCACCCAGTCTGAACTCTTCAGGAGACGAGGCACAGAGTGTGGTGGCTGGGTCGCTGTGGTCACCTTTCGCCGGAGGTGTACCTCCCCACCCACCCCTCAGTGCCTACTCCGATTCTGACACATTTGTTCAAAGTGAACATTCAGAGGTATCTTGATCAAAGAACATAGCACAGATTAATCAAGCAGGCCAAGAATACTCTTCCAAGAGTCAAGGATGTGAATCTGCGAATCTAAAAATAATCACCACCGATTATTATATTATGGAAAAAGCCAGATGAAGGGAAGCATCGGAATGACAGGAAAAACATCCCTGGGAAACTGGACATGTTCTAGATGTCACATTCGTGCGACAGGCTCTACCCTTTCACTACTCACAGAACTTGCAACTGACTGGCTCTCAGTTGTCTTGAGATGGAGGAAAATCATAACATTTCTTAGTGAATATAAGAAGTCAAATAACAACAATGCGAGGAGAAATTCTACCTATTAGAAAAACTAAAAAGCAAACAAAAGATATATAGTACTGTAAGAACAGGAGATAGAATACCTACAATAAGCCAGGACGTTTAGTTCATAGTACAGAGATCTGACTTTTAAGGGGGCTGAAGAAGTTATTCATCAACCAGAGAATGCCCATCAATAAAAAAATCCAACTCAAGAGCCCAGGCCTCCATTTAGGGAATAGGACCAAAAAGTGGGGAAGGGTTAGGGTGTATTTCCCAGTTTTGATGTCTTCCCCTGAAAAATTCAAATATGACTTTAGAGATAATGCGCTTTTAACAAGGCACTTAAAAATCAACTTAATAATGACAGCAATATAGTAGCTGTTAAAAAGCTCAGTAACTTTAGAACCATGTTTCCTATTTTGTCACTTTTGTCAAACTAAAGGAAAGAATCTCCACAAAGGGCATTTGAATGACTGACTGACATAGGGCAAAAAGCGCAAGCCAAGTGCCAAGCGATGCAAACTGAGGACAGCAGGGCCACACTGGCCACTCTCACGGCTCCAGCATCCAGGGTGAGAGGCCGCATTGCAGGAATATAATCAACTGCATTCAACAGAACAGGTTCGGGGTCGGTGTACCAGTCCCCTCAGCTCCTCCTCGGTAAGGGGAGGGGGGAAATTTTCTAGTCCCAAAAATTCCATGAAGCTCCTGAAAAAATGGTCACACCGAAGATGGGAGATAGAAGAATTTAAAAGCAAAGAAAGCAAAACTAAAACTGAACTTTTAAGTTATCCAGAAAACCCACTGGCAATTCCGATTGCGAACACAAAGGCTTATTTCAGATGCTGCCCAACCACCGAGAGGGGAGGAACGGTACCGTTGTTTCCTCGGATAAATGCATCCCCGTACTTGTTCTTCAGCTGCCCGTTCACGTACTCTTCCGTCTGCTCCAGGGCTATATTCATGTAGCCATCCAGGCAGGCCAGGACCCCTGGAGACAGATTGAGTCACAGGGAGAACACACAGAGCAAGTAAGAGTTGAAAATTACAGGCACACCTTAGAGCTGACAATCTCTTTCTTCATTAGCTCTTGTGTGCTTAAACAAATTCACAGTGTAACTGAAACCCGGTTACATAGAAAAATGTCTTGTCTTTCTGGCCCTCTGAACAAAGGCTAAGAAGCATACTGTGTGAAAGCAGAAAAAAACAACGAACTGTCAACTTCTTCATGGCATGCGTGGTAACGGCAACTTCTAAAGCCTTCACAAAAGTAGTATAGTAACAAAACGCCCTTCTTTTCAAACTATAAAAGGGAGTGGGCAATCAAGCAGGAGCACATGACCATGAGCAGACAGTCCTCACTTCCAGTGGCGTTTCTTATTTTAGCCGCTAAGTGAAACATGGCTCGGGCAGATTTATTTCATTCTTTCACAACATCTACTGCAGCAAATGAATGTACTCCAGGGTTAAGAGGAAGTCTCCACAATCTGCTAAAATAATAGAAAAGGGGACAGCAGGTGCTCCTGAAAGAACATCTTAAACCTGCGACTCACACTGAAGAGCAGCTTGAGAATACAAGGCAGCATGTTGCATTATAACACATCCTTTTCTGTTTTGTTAGTTATAATATTTTCAAATCCAGACTAATACAGACAAATGGCTAAATCATTCTAGGGAACTTTCAAGGAAATTGGGTGAATCTTTTTAAGTGTCCTAAGATGTTTTACTTTTGTGAAATTTGACTAGGTGATTTTTTTCAAAAGATGAAAAAATGTATAAAAGCCTCTCACTTCTCTAACTTAAAAATGATATTTTCTAGAAAAAAAATTTTAAGTGAAAGCAAATACTACAAATTTGATTCAATTAATGAAGTCTATGGCTTCATTAAGTCTCAACTTCATTAATATGCCCCTCACTCTCTGCTTCTGCCCCCATTATCCTCTAAACAAAACTTTCTTTTCAAAATTGTGTGTAATGAGCACAAGACATTAACCTAACAGAATTCTGCTAAAGCCTGTAAACTTTCAAAGAACCGGAATGGACAGTGAACATTAACGATTACTTCCTGTCAAGAGAATACTTAAGATTCAACTTCACAGTTTATTTCCTGATGTATTAATTTTATAATTAAACAACCATAAAAGAGCAAGAAACTTGAGACATAATATAGAGATCTGTTTGAAAATGCATCAGAAGCATTTCAAAATGAAATGTCCAATTCTAATAAAAATAAGTATTCTCATAGCAGAGGTTTTGTTTTGTTTTCTCTCTCAAGGAAAAGGTTCTGGGAGGTTAGAATTGTAATCCCTTCCTTTCTCTAAAAGATAAACTATTATAAATAACAGAAAATACAAAGTTTTCATCAAACTTAAAGAGAAATTGCTTCAGAGAGCTGGTTTGGTTTTGTTTGTTTGGTTTGGTTTTCATTTAACCACAAAATGAGAGCATTCTTTGCAGTAACGCTCTCAGCAGTGTGCAACATTTTGCTTTAATAGTATAGAAGCCAGGAGCAGACACATGCGTAAAAGGGGAAAATTTATGGTAACTACCCATGGGAAAGGTTGGTCAGCCTCACTAATAAACAGAGAAATAGAAATAAAATGAGATATTACTTGTTGCCGATTAGAACGGAAAAGCTGAAACCAAAAGCTAACACCCGAGTTGGTGAGAACCTAGAGAATGAACCTTGTCCCACTGGGGCCAGACATGCTCTTTGACTCAGAAATCATAGCCCAGGGAATTCATTTTAAAGAAATACTTGAAAAATTGCTCAAGATATGTGTCAAAGGAGCAGAGTTGTTTGTAAGAGCAACAACTGCTAAACACCTATGGGTCCATTCATAGGGAACTGGTTAAAAACGAACACCAAGCTGTGGTACAGCCACACGAGGCATTCCCACGCAGCCACTAAACACTTCATAGGCAAGGAACTGAAAGTATCTTTTAATGTAAAAAAAAAAAGCCAGGGTGCATGGACAGCTGATCCCATTTACGTAAAACTGCTTATATGGAGACAGGTCCAAATTGGAAAGGCTGATTGTTTCTGGATAGTTGAATTTGGGGACATTTTGCTTTCTTCTGAAGTCTACTTTTCTCCATTATTTGCTTTGAAATTTCTAAAAAAAAAAGAAAAGAAATAAAAAACTTCCTAACATATATTACTTTTATAAATAGAAAAATTTTCACTAAAGAGCAGAGACAAGAAGGTCAGGCCATTTGTTGATCTTTTCAATGAAGTGGGTACTGAGAAGATATTGAACACAATGTCTCCACCCTAATCAATTGCTGAATATACTCAAGGCTCTAGAAGTGTATTCCATACTCTTTCAGGCTCATCAAAAGTTCAAGGGTGAGAAGCAGTACAGAGAGACTTTACAGTATCTCACAGATCAGTATAAATCCATTAGTTTCACTCTAAACTCAAATTAAACTGGAGCTATGTTACTAATAGTAAGAAACCCAAACACTATATAAACAGCAGAGTGATTTCTTAACAAGGCGTTTGAGTCGAGCTGGAGTGTGAGTTCCGGCCTTACTGGGTGGGCATGACCAACAGAGACCTCACAGGACTTATGTGAACATAAAGTGAAAATCAAAGTAGTCAGCCCACACCAGACCCTCAGTAAGGTCTCAATAAAATCAAGTTTGCATGTGTGAAAAGAGAAAAAAGCTCAGGAGATGCCTATCATTATTCAGAAAAGACACCAAGAATTATTTGCACAAGAGACTACGAAAAAAGCCATTACCCCCTGCTAATGAATTAGTTTTCTGTACCTGTAAAATACTCCAGGTAATTTAACCTATCCTAATGTTGGAAGATTAGGAATTTAGTAACTTTCAAAAACGGAGTTTGGTGTCATCTCTCCCACAAAGTTAACTTCAGCAGTGTCACAGCCTTGAAAAGAGCACCCTGTTCTGTGAAGGCACAGAAAGGTGTCTCCGGACAACCCGCGCCTTGCGTGAGCGGGGAGCTCCAGCGGCAAAGAGACACTGTCCGAGAGCGGCCGCCAGCCTCAGGTCCTTCTGCAGAAACAAATGCTGCTGTGCCGAGGCTCTTCAGTGTCCGGCTGGCCCTTCATGCCTGCAGTGCCTGGCAGTCCTGGCTGGTCCTGGGGCACCTGGCAGCCACGCCCAGTCCCAAAGCAAGAGACAGGAGGCAGGAGTCACTCTAATACCCCAAAGTCAAAGCACACACCAGCATCAGAGCTGTGTCTCTAAAAGGAACCATCTCAGAGGCAGAAGAAGTGGGCACGAAAACTGTTGACCACCAATGCTTTTTCTGGTACATTGGGTACGTTTAAGAGATTAATAAAAATCAGTAAGTCATATTCTTTTATTTAATTACACCAGTAAGAATGAGGCAGAAAAGCATTACCTCGATAATCCACTCCAGAATTTAACTTGACCACAACTGGCCGTCCAATGATTTGCTTTAAGAAGTCACTGGGGGTTTGCTTCCGCAGACTCATTTTAGCAATCCGGATCAGAGACCTGAAAAGGAGCAATAAAGTTAAGGACAAGAGGCAGTTGCTCCACTAAAAAGCACTGAAGCTCTTACAGAAAGTCAAGAGTCAAAGGAGCGCCTGCGGAGACTCAACATGACTCCACTCCCACGCAACAGCCAACGGGTTTTCAGGACCTGCTGCGAGCCAGGCCCTGAGCTAAGCGTCTTCCACTCACGCGCTCAGCGGTCCCCACGCCTGCCCTGACACGGCTTCACCGCGGAGGAGCCCTGTGTTCACGGGGCCCGGCCCTGGGCACTCGCCGCTACTCTCACGTGCACATTGCGCATCGGTGTGCCCAGTGCAGCCACTTCCATCCTCCCACTTACTAAATGCTTACGGTATTTACACGGAGCACTTTGACCCTTTTAAGACCCTTAGAAATACTACTGAATTTAATCTTTACAAGAACCCTGGGAAGAAGGCTTTAATATCCCTGTTTGGCTCATGAAAATAAAGGCTCACAGATGAAATAATTTGCCCCCAAAAGCAATGGAAGCAACATTTGAGCTCAAATTAGTCATATTTCAAAGTCTATGTTATATAATGTAGATATATTTACAAACTTCTGATGCCAAAATAGTATCTCTGAAAATAACGAGAATCCTGAGTTACTACTTGAATGTACTCCATGCCAGCACTTATCTACGCACTTAACACACGCCAATCCATTTACACCACACTACCTGATGAAGCAGTGTTTTTATTCTCATTTTACCGATGCCACAGACACAGAAAGGGTTAAACATCATGCCCAAGGTCACATAGCTAGTAGGTGACGGCTAAAATCACAACCTCACACACAGCCTCCTGGGAGTTGCTAATGCAGCCAAAGATTTTTATTTTATTATAATTATAGCAGACATATACTCTATGTAATAAAGAAAAATAGTTTTAAAATTTAAGAATAGGAACCTGAAACACAGAAAGAGCATTACACACCCAACCAATCACATCAGACACACGGAATTGCCCATCACTCCTTTTAAAACTCATCTTGTTATGTAAGAGTTATCTCTCAAAATATTCTGGTGAAGAACTGTAACATAGCTGTAATTATTAAGGAAAAACTGAGAGTACAAAGACTTTGGAAATACCAAGAGAAGTTAGCATCCTAAGTTAAACAACAGAAAATACAAGTTTTAAGAACTACTCTTGAATTTGAGGCTGTTAGTTGGACCACCCTCGTCCACTCCACCTCCCCGAAGCTTGAAAAAAATTTAATGGGATCAACTGATTACTTCGCTCAGCAGATTTTAATTCCATTTTCCCACTGAATTGCCACTTTATTTTTTTGCTACACAGTCTCAACAGATAACTGAAATCATCACTATTCTGGACAACCACTATTCCTGCAGGACTCAGACTGCACAACAATGTTATTTATGCTGTTTGGAGCATAAGGAGAAATAAATACAAAGTAAATACTGTAACAGATTCAGAACCTTAAATGAGTTTAGTAAAAAAAACAAATCTCCCCATTCATCTGCCTTATTTAGGTCCTGAACATGTGCTGTTTTGTGGCTGAATGGATCTAGAGACTATAAACCCTGAAGGCCTGCTAGTGGCTCAACTCATGAGTTTTAGGTTCATTTCCTATCAGATGCTAAATCCCATTATGCCAGTTTCTTCACATACAAGATTGAGATCAAACCAGCTGTTTATTTTATGTTAAAAAACCAGTAAGGTGCATCATGATGTAAAAAATCTAGTTCACAGGGATATTATTAACTACCTTATCCAGTTAATGACAGAAAAAAGAATACAAACCTAGACTATTAGTTGTTTAACTGGTGGTGTCAGTTATTTTAAAATTTTTATTATTATCTTTCCTCACCTTTTAAAAAAGCCCACATTCTTCTTCTAGCTAATCAAAGGCCACCTCTCCCATTAAAACTCATCCTTACTCCCATTAACCACGGTTTCTTTCTGAAGGTACTCAGCACCTTAAGCTTCTCATCAGCATCTAAGCATCAGGCACAGGCTGCGTGGGGATGTAACACCAACAAGACATGGTCTTGGGCCCTCAGAGTCCACCCTCCAATACAGGCAACACAACAAAACAGGCAAACATGTAAAGGGAGAATTTTTTAAAGTTGTATGTACTTGGGCAGAATTATGCAGAGAACAGCACATAGAGAGAAGACACTTAGCCCAGGGCTGGCAGGTCAAGAAGGGTTTCTGGAAGTGACACCCGGGCTGAGTGGGAGGGAAAGTATCCACCAGCTGAAAGGAGAGCAGGCTGAGCAAAGGCCCTGGACAGTGGGAGCAGGTCTACACAGGCAAGGAGGACGAGCCCGGCCACAGAAGGCGCGGCCACGCCCCCGGGGAGCACGGCCCGCAGGCTAGAGGGGCCTGGGCTTGAGCCTCTCGGGCCCCTTCCCAAACATGATGCACGGGGACCCCTGGGAGACTGTGATCCAGCAGATCGAGGGAAGGACCCTGGCATCTGTCTGCACAAGCCCGGGAGACGCCTTTGAACTGGCCAGTGCGGGGAACACTGTGTCGGCGGCAGAGGACCGAGTGGGGGCGGAGGGTGAAGCAGCGGCGTGCAGCAGCTCGGCTGTCATCCGAGACAGGAGGGACGCGCCGCCTCACTTTGCCCGGCACCACGGAGTTTCATACTTGGCTGTGTTTGATGTATCCTGTCGCCAATTACTCTCTTACATTATTATTTTTTATACAAGTCTTCTCTCCCTCAGAAGACAGGGAGTCACATGAAAGGGGAGACTAACAGCAAGCTTCTCTTTTATTCTCCAGAGTATCTATGTTCTTCTAAATCTCTTGAAAAGAAATATTTTAAGAGTTATTTGGAAAGAGGATGTTGCTTCAAACACATTTTATCCATCACTTTAGGAGACCATATCTATTACATTCGTCTTCATTAGGCTGCCCCGGTACTCCCTGTTACTTAATGACTTGCCCATAAATCCATTTTGTGTGAGTAAATTGGTCTCGACATCACAATTTTTCCCATCACTTGGCTCACGTAATTTTAAGTTTTCATCTTTTAAATTGGATAAGGCAGAAGGAACCATTCTGGCCATTCCTGAAGCAAAAGAAGAGCCTTCTGAACCACAAATAAGAGGAAAAGGCCTCCTTTCTGCAGGGTCACCTTGACGAAACCCCTCCCTTCAAAACTAAAGCCACAGTCACCCTCTGTGCCTCCTCTTCCTCCCCCGACTCCAAGTCAGGCTTGTTCTAAGTTACCCATTTTCACACACGGCTATTAAGTCAAAGGTGGTCTCTGTCAGAAGCTTCTGAGAGGTCTAGTATGAGAACATCTACAAAGTGCCCTGCAGATTTTCTTCAGGAAAAAACATGGGGGAAAAGAATCAAATTTTCTTCATCCAACAATGGGCCAGGCATTAGTCACAAACAACTTGGCGAGTCCCCTGGTGAGGGGTAAGCAGAAGTCAGACTGCATCCCCAAGCCCCATGTTAAACCCGGGGACAGCCGGGGACAGTGAGAGACCTGGCGGGGGTGGGGGAGCACCGGGGCCAAAGACCACCACCCCTGGACGTCGGCCTGCGAAGAATTAGAGTGGCCAAACCGAAAGAAACGTTAGCCAACGTGGTTTTCAGTTCTATCACTGAGCAGGAACCATGCCAATTCTTGTTCCTTGGCCGTGTTTACCTGTAAACTTCCATCTACTCTTCAAGTATTTAGAGTTTAGGGTGAAAAAAATTGAAAAGCAAAAAACTGTTATGAAACCTAACATTACAACCCAAGTACATGCAGGTGAGCAAAGCACATCAGTGTCCGAGAGGGCATTGGACACGAAGGACAGCTCTCGAAATATCTGAACACCTTTCTGGCTGGCCGTCTCCCGCAGCGGGTTCTAAGCTTCTCGGGAACAGGCCAAATGTCTCACTCATTTGCTCTCTCTGGTACCTAAGCGTGCTGCCCAAGCCTGTGGAAGGGGCCGTTAAGGGCAGTGCCCACTCAAATCTGTCCCTCCCCGGCCCCGACTACAGGTATAATGACTAATACAGTATCATTTACACACTTAAGCAGCTGTAACATAGTAACATCTCTATTGCTGACAACGAATAAAAGACAGAGAAGTTTCTGCGTTGTCCAAGAAGCAGCTGCATCCAAATCGACAAAGATGCTTGCTAACATGCAGCCTTCCCATAATCAGGCTGTCTAGACAAGGGGCATTGGAATTTACACGAACTGCCCCAAATAACCTCTATAAGCGAGTGGTTCTTGACCAGGAGAGACTTTGTCCCTCACCCTCAGAAACATTTGGAAATATCTGGAGACATTGTGGATTGTCCTGAAAGAGGACGCGCTGCTGCTGGTATCTAGAAGGTAGAGGCCAAGGATAAGACCGCCCTCCATAACAAAACATTATCTGGCCCGAATGTCAATTGTGGGTGAGAAACTGCTGTAAGTCCTAAATCAAAAAAAGCATTGTTCTCTGGTCTTAAAGCAACAAGGAGTTAACAAAAACAAAACAAAACTTCAAGGTATAAGAACAAGACCAACCAAGTTCTAACCAGATGACAGAATATAAATTATAACTTAGCTATTTTATCCCAACATTTAGTGAACCTGAAAACAACTGTCAAAAAATCTTGCCATTCTAAATAATGGATTTCTAGTCTTGGCCATTAATACGGTCACTTCCCCACTTTTCAGTGTCACAGATCCCTCAGATAATCCCATCTCTGGTACTTGGTGCCACTGTAAAAGGACAGACTAATCCAAGTGGCGGAAACATCTTTTCCAATTCTAACCCCAAGTGTGGCAGTTTAGTGAGACCACCCAATGCAGCATCACGAGTACTCACTTGGGAGACAGGACACCTGAGTTCTAATCCCAGCTCTGCTACTTAATTAGCTGTGTGCCTTGGATAACTCACTTCACCTCTCAAGGCCTCAGGTTTCTCATCTGCAAAATAAGGCAGTTACGCTAGAAGAACACTTCAGCGATCCAACAGTCGTTCAGCCTTTGCAGTAACTCCAGTTATACACACACACTCTAACATAATCTCTGAAGATTCCTTCACAAAATTCAAGCAGGTGGAATTGCCCAACACCACTATTAAAAAAACAAAAACTCCAAAGGAGGCTCAACGTTATTGGTGTATGAGAAATGTATTATGAGCTGTCATACTTTTGCTGAAATAGGCACAGTCCTACATGAATGGTGTAAACTACTAAGACTATTTTGTTAAACAATTTGGCAATGTGTATGAAGAGCTAAAAAGACTTTACTAGAACACAGCACTTATTCCAATAATAACACTTCTCAGAATCTAGTCCAAGCAAATAATCTAAAATACAGCTCAAAGAAAAAGTTTATGAGTATAATTTAGGACGTTTCCAATGAAGCAAGAATTCACAAATACTCTAAATGCCCCATAGTCAGGATGGTGGAGTAATTTATGAGCCCTACATAATGATGGAATAGGTAGCCAATCAAAAGAATACAAAATTAGAGAAAATATTTAAGACTTTTTAAATGAAATTTGAATGCTAAATATACAGTGAAGGGATAAAACAAGTCATATTAAAAAGATAAAAAAAAAAGGTCATATTAACTCAAGGAAAAATCAGCACGTGCAAGAGTAAAATATGGAAAGAACTTGTAAGTAAAAGAGTTCACTGAATTCTTTTTTCCACTAAGCTCTTAAGTATTTTCAATTTTTCTGCAATACCCTTGTACTACTAAGCGGGGCACACTGAATCACGATCATCTTTATCTGCCTCAACGTCATCTCAGACACCCTGAACACCACCAACAAAAAAAACCAAAAATCAGAAATAACCAAACCTGCTGGGAAGGCGTGCGAACCGCCCCCCGGCCCCCACCAAAAGCCCTGCTGATCGGCCTCAATGCCATACAACTGTGCGTGGGAGTCCCCAACCTGGTAAGGTTGGCTGGTCCGGCTCTTATTCCCTGAGGGTCCGGTGCCAGCACCCCAATAGCTGCAGGCCGTTAGGCAATGCCCTGCAGCTGACACCCGGGCGGAGCCCGGCTGTGCTCGGAGTTCGCTTTCCCGCCGAATCCCCAGGCTAATGTCGCGGTTCCCTGTGGAACTTCGACAACCAGGAGCGCACTCGGAAGCCAAATCCGTGGGGCTCCGCGGGTGCCTTCCCAAACCGCGCGGTCCAGGCGTCCCTCCGGGAGTGCGAGTCGGGGACGGGCTCAGCGATCCCTGAGCCGACCACCATGGATCTCCCGGCCATTCCAAGCGCCAAGTGCGGCTGTCGCGGGGACCGGCCACCTGCAGGCTCTGCTGCTGCCCCCGACCCTGCTGGGGGCGATGGAACCCTTGGGCTATGACTGGTCCGTGCGATCCCGGGCTCACCTCGCGACTGGAACCCGGATTCCCCACTCTACGCGCCGCGTAAGCCCGGCCTCCGCCGACAATGGGATGAAACTGAAACTGAAACCGCCGAGGCAGCGACACTTTTCAGTTTCAGCCAATCGCTGCTCCCGAAGCTACGGCGGCCGGCCGGACCAAAAGAACACGGCACCGCGGGAGCGCGCAAATCCTAGACTTCAGTTTTGCATAGAGGCAAAGTCCAAGATGCTGTGGGGCTAAGTGGGAAGTGCTGGTGCTCTCTCCTTTAACAAAAAACAACCCAACCCGCCCCGCCAAAACCCATAAAAAGAAGAACAGGAAGTGATCTTTTAGCCAGGATTTCTTTTAGGCTGAAATGTAAGAAATAGTTTGAAGTCGTAGGAGACTGGAATTCACTGCAAAAGTAGTGACTATACATACCAGGAAATTTCCTTGAATAATTTAATGCAAATAAATAAATAAAAGAATTGGCCTCAAATCTTTAAGTCCACCTTTGGATTTTGATTGTGTGGAGATGAAGTCATTATTAGCAAGAGATTGTTTCTGTGGCAGCATTAACAGGCACAAAAAGAATTATAGTCACTAAAGTAACTATTATAATGGAATAAATTGCATTACATTACAAACTAGTTCTAATGGGAAATGGTGTGCAGACATTAAATGCTGCTATGGGAACTTGGTTTTGAATTTTGCATGAATTCTCAATATTCTTGCTATTAATGGAAAGGGAGAGGTAAATAAGAGAACTATCACACTGAACTTGACTCCTTTTGCTTCCTACATACATGGCCTCATCAATTTAAAACGTATACTTTAATTCCACATAATTTGTAACACTACAAACAATGATGTCATCTTTAAACAGATTCTTAACCTTAAGTTTTATAGAATCTAACATGCAGAAATTTTTTGTAAGACAAAAATGAGGTCCCCCTCTTGTAAGCCTCTCTTAGCTAAAGAGATGAACCTTAGATTGATATGAGGGACAGACTAGGTGTGATTTAGTAGAAAAAAGAGACTTCATTGTATCCCTCTATAAAAGCTCACTTTGGGTAAAGACCAAGCATATGGATTTATTGAAAGGCTGTATTTAAAGTTCTTGCAGTATAAAACATAATGCAAACAAAAAAATTAAAGTATTATTTAAATAAAATAATTAGGTGCAAAGAACATATGTAATAGGATATAAAGCCCTGTCCCTAAAAACCTTTTTCACAAACCATATTCCCCACTGCTTGTTTTAATTATTTTTTAAAAAAAAGAATGTTTTGACTCATGGCCTCTTTCCCTTTGCCACAGAGCCCTGACGGGTGGGGTCCTTAAGGCTGGTGCAGTGGGCTGGGGAAAATGAGGGATTTTAGGGGCATGGTTAATCTGCAGAGGCAACTGCCACCTTTTCCACGGGGCATGGACCTGTGAGGGCCCAACTAGACAAATGAGCCGGGTGCCAGGAATTACTTCAAGCCGACAAGCTTATCTAAATGTGTTTATCCAGAATCCTTTCAGCAGCTTATAATTGGCTTTTACCAATTCACGAAGCAACTTTCCACATTTCACAGGATTTTTTTACCATCTTTAATTTTACAAAGAATGGGCAAGATTTTTCTGAATACTAATCCATCAAGAACTCACCTTCAAACCCATGAACATAAACATTAATTTATTGAGGTCATAAAAATAATTATCATTTCATAAAAATAATTTGACAAGATTTAGTTTTGTTTAACTTTTAAAATTGATGACCCTACATTGACACGTCATTATCTCCCAAACTCTATAGATTATATTAGTGTTCACTCTTGGTGTTGTACTCTCTATGGGTTTTAACAAACACATATCTATTATTATAGTATCGTATAGAGTATTTTCATTGCCCTAAAAATCCTCTCTGTTCTGCCTATTCATCTCGTTCTTCTCACTGATCCCTTGCAACCACTGATCTTTTTACTGTACCATGGTTTTGCCTTTTCCAGAATATCATAAAGTTGGAATCATATAATATGGAGCTTTTTCAGATCAGCTTCTGTCACTTAGCAATATGTATTAAAGTTTCCTCCATGACTTTGCATGGCTTTATAACCCATTTCTCTTTTTAAGAATTTTTAGAGATTTTTTTTCTTATGTTTAGAGAAAGGAGGAAAAGAGGGAGAGAAACATTGATGTGTAAGAGAAACATAAATTGGTTGCTTCTCGCATGCCCCCAGCTGGGGGCCTAACCTGCAACCTAGACATGTGCCCTGACTGGGAATTGAACTGGCAACCTTTGGGTCTGCAGGCAGGCGCTCATCCACTAAGCCAAAACATCCAGGGCTAACTTACCTCTTTTTAATCCTAGATAATAGCCTGTTGTCTGGGTGCACCAGTTTATTTATTAATTCACTTCCTGTAGGACATCCCGGTAATACCCACATTTTGGTAGTTATGTATAAACTGCTATAAACATCTGTATGTAAGTTTTTGTGTGGACATAAGTTTTCAGCTCTTTGGGTGCCTACCAAGGAGTGCAATCACTGAATTATATGATGAGAGAATGTTTAGTTTTGTAAGAAACTGCCAACCCGTCTTCCAAAAGAGCTGTACCATTTCGCATGCCCACCAACAATTAATGAGTGTTTCCAGTGTTTGGGAATTTTAATAGGTGTGAGTAGACTACATTGTGGTTTCAATTTGCATTTCCCTAATGACATATGCTGTGGAGAATTTTTCATATGCTTGTTTGCTATCTATATATCTTCTTTGGTGAGGTGTCTTTTCTGATCTTTTGCCCATTTTTTAAAACAGCTTGTTTTTTATAGTTGAGTTTTAAGAGTTCATTGTATATTTTGGATAACAGTCTTTTATCAGATATGCCTTTAGCAAATATTTTCTTCCAGTCTGTGGCTTGTCTTCTTATTCTCTTGAATCAATTATTCTTAAAATAGACAAATAATAGCATAAAAATAATAAGGGGGACTCTTGCCATTTCATTATTTGTTCAAAACTTCTATAGTCCTATTCCTTTTAAAATCTACTTTCTTTACTGTTTCATGTTCATAAAAAAAAGCACCATGTCTAGCTTATTTTTTAAAACACCCAACAGCCTTGTGGACAGGTGAGTGATCATACTATGTTGATGCTGATGATGATGGTTACAAACATGGAATTGGATTGGCCAGCAGTCTCCAGAGCAGATTTTTATACTGAAATCAGTGTTACAGTTCTAGGAACGCTGGTTAGTGTTAGTCCAGAAGCACATTACTGGTATGAAGTGCTGGCGTGCACTTGGATTTTTCCTGTCCCTTCAGACTGGACAATACAAACCTCTAACCTGTCACATCCTCGTTTGGGACCACTGCTATCTACCTTTTGTCATGGGATGTGAAAGATACTCCCTAGTTATTGAATATCTCCTCTCTCTATCTCTCTCTTTTTTACAGCATAGCCTTTCAATCATCCCACTTCTATGCAGGGGCTCAGTTCCAACTCTCTACCCCAAATGGGGCCAGCACCTTGTCTCTTGTACTCATGGGCATTAACTGTCACTTCCATTCTTATGTCTCCTGATCCGGTTTGAAGCTTGGCATCTTCTGGGTTGCTGTGACAGCCTCAACACTGGTCTCCTCTGTTGGAGCCCAATCCCCTTCTCTTCAATCAGGCCACCTCCTGCTTCTACTGTAGGTCTTAGCTCCAACAGAGGTTCCTTAGAGAAAACCTTTGATAATCCCTCAGACTAGATACTCCTGCTCTTGTTCATGATCACAGTGTACTACACTTCTCCTTTGTACCACTTGTGAATGCCTCAATTAAATAACTCTGTATGTGTTCGGATATGTTTCTTCCCTTCTGTGGACTCTGTGAGCCCAGGGCTGACGTCTATATTATTGAACATTTGTACCGTGATACCTTCTGAGAAGTAATGTAAGCTTATGGACTGATGGGCAAATTTCTCAGAAAAGTCAGTGTGTCTTTTATTTTTACCACAAGATGGGACATACTCTACATCATGGGCACTCAGTTTCAGATATAATGTTTCAGGTGTTTAAATAAATACTCAGACTTCATTGGCCATCATTTTGGCGTGACTTGAATTTCAGAAGCAATGGGCCCCGCGTCTGAGCTCCTCCGAACAGAGCCTTTCGAAAGCCGGGATGCTTTATGCTCCACTGTGAACTCCAGAGAACCTCTCCCAGCTGTAAAATTCAGTGAAATCGGTGTGACGCTGCCCTTGTATTTTAATCAAGATGAACTTGAAAGGTGAACATTATAAGTGGGAGAAATTATTTATAATTTGGTAATAAAAGTTTATGTCTAACACTCCAAATTTCATACATCTGCTATGTGCCGGCCCTGAGATATAAAACAATTGAAGTTGCCTTTACATTTGGCCTTATATGAAAGGTCATAAATTAGAATGATAGCATTCGTCCTCTTTCCTAGCTCACAAAATTTCCGTATTAACTTCTTCACCTCAAACATAAATGGTTACCCAGCTGCAAAGAAAAGAGTTGTGTTGGCCTTTATGAATTATAGTTTACGCTGGAAATCTGTGGAACGTGCCCTGGATGCACCCACTTCAGTGAAGCTAATTCTACTGCCGTGAAACTCATTAAAACTGTATGGCCAGTTCAAATAAAGACAGTACAGTATATAAAAATTTAGGAATATTTTAGATATCAGCAGATGAGATGTGGTTCTTTTAACTCTTAACAATGCATTTTTATGTCCTTCAAGAGTTTTTCTCTGCTAAAATACCTGCTACCACATTTATTTAAAGTGAATTCAATTTTTAACATGTTTCTAATGTGGTTTTAAGAGATAATGTGAAAATTTTCATTTTTTAAACTACAAGAACCCCCCACAATCCATCTCTATTATGACATAGCATAACTAAATTCATTCCAAAATATTAATGAGTTGGACCAGTTTCCAAAAAATGTTACAGTAACGCCCCCCCAAAACAAACAAACAAAAAACCCAGATGTCCTTGATTTTCTAGGACATATCAAATCCATATGCATTTTTGGTATAAAGATTTCTTTTTTGCAAACACTGTAGTTAAAATGAAGTGTATTTTAAACAAACAGGGTCAAGTTCAGGAACAACGTCAGCATCTTAGGCCTTCATCTAGGGAGAATGCAAAAATTTAAGACCAAATGCTACTTCTCTATAACTTTTAGCAATTCTGGATTAGTAAACATCATGTAGCTGAAATTACCAATATGTTAGCATAAGCTCTTTTATCTCAATTTTGTTTTTCTTAAATAGTTGCCTTTGGTGGAGGGAGAGATGGGTGTCTCTGTGTTTGTCTCAGTAAGAAGCACATCTCTTCTTAACTAAAACTCCAGGAGCAAAGACTAGTGTTGCCTCTGTTGTAACAAAACCTGCACCCATGTCTGGACACACTTCTAGAAGGTCACCACACAGAGACACTGATCAGCTGTCTCAGAAACGCCGCACTGTCCTCCTGCTTTCATATCCATCCTAAAAAGAATTGGGGGAACCGAGTCATCTTCATAAATTCTAACTCGGAAAAAGAACAATACCTTCTTACCTCGAGGGTCTTCTCTACAAACTCAAATGAGAATCCTAACGCCTTTGTTAGAAGGAGAAGACCTTCTGATTTATGCTTAAGAATTGAGACAAATGGGTGGCAGGACACAAAACGTGGGAAGGACAAACACAGCCTCCAAGTGGGTCAAGAGCAGGACAGACGTTACCATTTCTAGGCTGACCTCAGTCCCACTGGGGCAGGGCGGGGGAGGCGGGGCAGCGGGGAGAGCCATGAAGTACCGAGTAATTGGCTAGGTTAAGGTCTATCCTAACATTCTGTCCAAATGACAACTTGTTTCCTAATGTTTAGTGAAGTTTTAGGTATTTGTTCAGTGCCTGGCAAAGAAAAGGTGCTCCTATATGTCAATGACCAAATGACAGATGAATAAATGACCAAACGGGTGAATCCTCAGTTGGTCCCAGGACAAGGCCCCCTGAGCACCACAGATGGAATATACGTTAAAGAAAATACGGAAGAAAACAAAGTATCTTGATGTTGACGCTAAATTGGAATCTCCACTCTTATTGAGCGTTCCCCCCTAACCCCAAATCACACAACTAATTAATAAACATATCTTCATCAGTGATTATTAAGTGCCTGAAGCCGGTGTTGCTGTCCGAATCTGGTTTGTGCATCCATTCATAATCAGGGCTAGCAAAGATCTCAGAACCTTCATGGAAGCTTACTTTTCACTTTGCTCACGAGGCAAAGAACACACCAACCAGTTCAGCACGTAAGCTTCTCCTTAGTTACACATGAAGGGAAATTAGAGTCTTATGGATCCCAATTTCCCCCACTCTAATAATTAAGAGCAAAATTCAAGAGTCTATTTATCAAAAATCAAGAGAAAAAAGAGATTCTGGAGGAACCCTAGTTGCAGAGAAAATTGATTCCTTTTAAAACAGAAGGGAATGTGACTTTTGTCTTCTTGTTGGTACATATATGTGCTTTTTAAAAAAATAATGTTGTGTAAGTTTCCACTAGCTGGAGTGGTGTTACCGAACAAATGGACCCGTCGGCGGGGGGCGGGGGGGTGGGGAGTGTTGCCCAGATGCTATTCCCGAAAAAACAAGAAAACGACACCCCGCTTCCCTTGGAATTATGGCTCTGAATGGCAGAGTTTGGTGAAAAGGAAAGGAACTATTTATTCAAATGTTATACAGGTTTGATTAATGGTTAAACGTAGCCCTTAAACCTCAAAATCCCCTTAAAACAATCACCAGCACACACATAGTCCTGCCTTCCCCCTTTGGCCCAGTTAGGCAAATCAGGCCAGTCAGGGGTACCCTCTTTCAGAAGAAAAAGAACAGAAGTCGGGGGCTCGGCTAGGCAGGCCTCTCGCGGGTCTCAGCACCGTCCGCTGCGTCGCCACCATCTCCAGCTCTTAATCCATAACCATGTGGCACCTTCTCCTGGCCCACTAGCAAGAGTCCTTTCTCCCCTCTTTCTTCCTACGGGGTCGTCACACTGTTCCCCAGAGTCTGTGTCTCTTTGTCTCTCCTGCAGGCCCCTGTCTCTCCTCCTTTCTCTCCCAGTTACATTTTGTATTAAGTCTTTTAAACCTTCCTGATTAGCCTTGGTGATATGCAAAACAATCTTCTTTGCATATAAGGAATGAAGCTATCCCATTTTTGACATGGAAAATGACTCTCAACCGACCTGCTCAAGGCTCCCATCCCCCATGGCAGCCCGCCCTGGGGTGGGGAGAATATATTTTTCTAGGACACCCCAATCTCGGGACCCTGTCACAAATACCCTTTGGTGGGGGCCCTGGATGTGCCCCGTTACAGTGAAGCAAGCCTGGGCTAAGTGCTGTGCATGACCCTTTTTTTATCCTGGTAGTTTCTTCATTTGTAAACCATGGGCAACTTCCCATTGGCCTAACTAAGTGGGCGTACTTGACAGGGTGCAGGGCTGGGGATTTTACACAAACCTGCATGGGGTGCTATGTTAGAGGAAGTGACGCTTTTTCTCCTGGGAAGAGCTGCTGAACAAACGTGGAGCACGGCTCATTCTCCTCCTGTGACCATTGGCAAGGCCAGTGCTGATACCACAGCCAACCATGTTGATCCGATGAGGATTTGCTAGAGCGTTAGGACTGTGGCGATCACTGGACACACCGCCCTAGCTCACCCACCCCCCAGCCTGAAAGGGCCATGGCAAGCCAGGAACAGTGGCACAGAACAAGAGAATCCACTGGAAGACACACTAGAAGCAAAATTTCTAAAGAGAAGGGTCATGAAGAAGGGGTGAGCCTTGTCCCCCATGTGGATAGTGGGTACTGGCCAACGGGGATAAGCCCTTTGAAGAAAAAGGTTCTCTTTGATGTCCTCCCAAAGTTTCCTTGTTAAGGAGCTCCTCCTTCCTAGGCTACAGGCCATCTCCCAACAACACTGAAATTCTCACCAGGGTGGCCCCAGCCACATGATCTTGGCTCCAGGCTCTGCTCTTCTGCCCTCTAAATGTTCCCCAAGACAATTTGTGTGCTCTCAGCCTCTTTCCTGGTTTTTCAGCTTAATGTCATCCTAACAAAGACCTCATAAACTCATTTCCGAGTGATAATAGCAGATCCACGATGCGATTTTGCCCAGGAGCATTTTAACATGGTAGAGTTCCTTAACAGCTTAAAGTAGTAAATCTGTTACTGTGAACTGCAGGCATCCGTGCCAGGTCTGGGGAGGTAGTGCAGGTGTTTATAGGTGTGATGGCCTTCCCAGGCAAGAAGGAGACCCGTCCACTTGTCCAAAGGTACTGAGCAGCCTTCCCGACTAGCCTTCCGGTTGTATAGGGCTAAGCGTGGACTACGTGAATAAGACCCTCTTAAACTCACCTCATGTATGAATGAGACAGGCAGTCAAACAAATTCTACTAACAAGTGAGGATTTGGGGAGAGTCTTTAAAGATGTTAAGAACAAGCTTAAATTCAACACAAAACACAAAGGCTACTTTAATTATGAATTAAAGGTGAATTGTGGGTTAAGTATTCTTTTTTGCTGCTTCTTAAGCTGAACAACTAAAAGTGAAGGACTCAAATTATTGAAGATGTCTAATGATTTACCGCAAGAGCAAGTGTGAAATGCATGCATTAATAAACCTTACTCCAGCTGAATCTCCTATCTGAGTATGCCAGCCCACTTTTTAAGCCTGAATTTTAAAAACTTTAAAAAAAAAAAAGGAGAGAGAGAGAGCATCTTTTCAAAATTTGCTTATATCATACTCGGTTAAGAAAATGTATATTTATTTTTAAAAGTAATGCCATTACCAGAAGCCTACCTCTTTCCCTATGACAGTAAAACAGAGTGCTTATCTTCATATTTTCATAATGAAAACTCCCCAAGCTCAGGCTACTCTGGCAGATTTACAACCTTTGAGCAGGAGAGCTGACAGGCATTTTAATATGAAAGGAGATATGATGTCTTTAATGTACGGTGATGTCACTTCTAACAAGGGGGAAACAGCCTTCCGCAGTGCAATCACCGTGACAAGGCCAACCTGGCTGCTGCGGAAGAGACCTTCTAACCCAGAGAAAGGTCACAGATAAGGCAGGAAAGAAGGGACTCTCCCAACTCAGGTGGAAGGGCGCTGAGTGAGGTCATGGGCACAAGCCCGCCGTGGGGGGGCTTTAGCCGCAGGAAGGGGAAGGCAGGAACTCTCTAGACAGAGCTGACCTTGAGCAGGGAAAAGGTAAGGCACAGACTGAAGGGGCAGTGAAACCCCCCAGGGACTGTTAAAACGAAGCTGGGTTGCGGGCCGATCGCCTCCTTTCTCCTCTCTGTCCCACCCTGAGTCGGTCTCACAACTCGAAGGTGACGTTGACAGCCCAGCGGTCATCAGCAGGGTGTGGGATTACGGTGCCCGGAGAAAGGACAGGAAGCAAAGGCCTGAAATTTGTGGTCTTTTATTTGCAAATAAGGCCTTACATGTTTGGCATTTTATGTAGACAATATTGGTTCTAATTTTGGAAAGAGCTGTAAATTCCCAAAGGTTGGTGTTCAAGTATCCTCGCCCTGAGCCCTCTAAGTACCCACTCTTGACTGAACAGGAAGGATTTTCATCAAATAATCTGCGATCTGCTACAGAGCTAAACCCCACGTACCTGGGAAAGGCATTTCCCATAAAATCCCCGAAGTGCCCTCACCCTCTGTTACAGCATAGAATGAGGCTGGTATGTGGTCCTCAGGGAAAACCCTAATATTCAAAACCTGGGCAGGCTCTCACTATTCAAACAAACTTTCATTTGTTAAGCAGAATTTCTGGAGGTACGAGGGTTAACCTAAGAACGTAGAAGATTTTGCCAGCTCAGAGGATAGCCAAGCATTTGAAATTTGCCAGTGCAATTAAATGTACTTCTCTTTAATTAAACATAGGTACCTTCAGCCATTACACACTCAAAATTAAGTATCCAAGATTTATCACATAAAGGAGCCAAACAGCAAAGGCAAGGGTCAGAATCAACCAATATCACAAAGGACTATAATATTTTTAAATCTGTTATTATCTAATTAATTTTATTGCAGTGAAACAATGGTTATGAGCTTGGGCAGGCAGTACTGGGCTGTGTTCTACCTCTGCCACTTATAAGTTACACAATTTGAGAAGTTACCTAAGCACTTCAGGCCTTGGTTTTACCATACGTGAAATGGAAATAATCATTTTACCTATGTCACATAATTTCTGTAAGAATTAATTGAATCAAAGAAAACCATTCATTACAATGTCTAAAGAATAATTAAACATTCTGTAAATGTTACTCCTATTGCTGTAACTATTATGATTAAAAATGAATAAATATACACATTAGTCCATTGTCTTGCAGCAAAATTTCATTTGTAATACTTCAAAATATATACAATTACCTTATATATGTTGTTTGCAAAGGAAATTATTTTTTCTCATGGATGCTCAAAGGACCATATTTCAACCTCTAAAAGACTGCAAGAAGCTACAGGACTCATGGGCTAGTCATCCTCGTCTGATGAATTTGACATAAAAATGGGCACAAAGCTGTATTCAGTTCTCAAGGGCTACCCCTCCTCCTTGGGACTGCCTTCCCACCTCCCAAGCTACTCTAACCCAGTGGCTCTCAAATTTTGATGTGTGTAAGAAAACTGGGTAAATGCATGGTCAATGTGAAACTCCTGGTTTGGTAAATTTGGACAAGGGCTCAGGCACATGCAATTTTACTAGGTAGCCCCATTGGTTCTGATGCGGGAGTACAGTGATTCTATTTACATAGAGACCCTAACAGCCCACTGGAGAATTAAGCCTTGCTTCTCCCTTGTCAAGGATGAGAAGATGGACTTCTCTATTCTTTCTTGGTAAGACTCGGATTGCCTTCTGCTTAAGAGGGATCTTCAGATCTAGTGGATTTGAATGGGCCAAGTGAGGGTCAAGAGAAAAGAAAAAAGGAAGATTTCCTAGGCTCTCTCTTTCCTCTGTTCTAAGGGAAAGAGGTGAAGGATTTCTTGATGTTCCACTGGAATGAGAGGAAATAAGGATGTAGTTGAAATTTTGGTATGATATTCAACAGTATGTCTATGGCTACAGTATCTCTTGTTGTTGTCTCTTAGGTTCTAAATGTGACACGAGGTAGGAGGTAAGACTTCAGATCCAGGGGAGGGGTGGGAACCAAGCAACAGCCTTGGAACTCAGTGGGAGGCTCCCACTGCGCCACAGGGGCTCTTAAACTGCGACCAGGCCCTGCTCTGGCAGAGCGGGGGCCCTCATGGCCCACACACCACACCTTTTATGACTTATTAGTGCCATTTTCTGTTTTTCATCATCTGCATATGTTCATAAAACCCACAGCAAGAATTTTACAACATTGCAAGGCATGATAGACAGCCTCATTAGTAAAATACGGAGCCAAAACCTTCATTAAACTCTATTAACATACTAATATTGTTTATAAATGACAAGCAAAGGAAAGCCTTGATCTCTGCTTTCCAGCCCAGCAGCATGGACCTTGGAAGTCATCATGCCTACCCACAGAACAAGAAAGAAGCTAAACAAACCGAAAACCGATAACAGGCCTTAGATCCATCAACCAATTGAGGTCACAGGGCAAACCTCTGAGAGCCTCAAAAGCTGGAGAGCCAGGTGCACAGAGAGAATCAGAGCTCACCAGAGCAGAAACCTCTACAGAGCCAGTGCTGGGATCAGGAAACCTGAACCGTCATTCATTAACTGCTGGAGGCTCAGCCAGGGCCCAGGCTGGGAGGCCTCCACACTTTTCCTGAGTTTTACCGCCAGGAGACCTACACGTTCCCACAATGAAGACTAGAGAAAAATCCCCCATGCTTCCCGCAGGCTGTGGGCAAAGGTAGCCATTTTGAAGAAGATGAGAGCCTGCCTCATCTTCTGTTCTCCTTGATAAGGCCTGCCTTTCAGGAAACTATTTTTCAAAAGCCTAATTGACCCAGGGAAGGGAAACACCCAACTCCTGCCAGCTCTAGCCTTCCTGTCTCATCTAAGAGAGAGAGAAGCACGGAGAGGCACCTGGGATGATCACAGCCCAAGGGGATGGGCTCACTAAAACACTAAGACCTAATCCTGGAATTACAGAATGCTTCTCCCTTCCCCACATCTTACCAACACATCATAGGGCTCCTGTATAATGGCAGAGGGTTATCACTGCACATTTCAGACCTCATTTAAGAAGTCTAAGGGAAAGATAACAACAGGGGAAAAAGACAAAAACAAAAAACAAAAACGAGGCCACCAAAGAAAATTTTAGCCTCTGACACCTACAACTACAGTAAAAATAAACACCATAAACCCTAGCCTGAGGAGCCCCGATACTTCTGATCTGTGTCACTTAGCCCCCCTTCCTCATTAGTAGCTGCTGGGGAAACCGTGCTCCGTGATCTGCTGTGTGGCCCTTCCTCTGAGCCCAGAAGGAGGTGGGGAGATCCAGAGCCTCCAGACCTGGGCAGGAAAGCTGCTGTAGCCCTTGCAGTGGTATAGTAGGCATGGCGAGTCATTCTAGAACCAGTGCTTAACCTGCGGGGGGCCTAGGTAATGAGTGGTCCCAGAAGTCAGCGCCGGTTAATTTAGGTGACGTTGGCGATGGGCAGGGCTCTTCACTGAGAGCAGGTGGGGTCAAGGGAATCGTGGAGATGCATAAATTGGGTCTGATACACACACCTAAGCTTTGTCATTCAACCCAGCTTTCATGAGTAGTAAAGCAGATGTTTTTCGATTCATCTAAGGTCTCTCATTGTTGACTTAGAACCATCTGTGCCCCTCTCAGTTGGTTCCGAGCTAGGAAGGGACCATTGGACCTTTTCTCTGGCCTTTCCAGATCTCCCATCCATGTTTATCCACCTGTCTGAGCTCTGGAAGCTGCCCTCGCATGCTCTACCTAGAGGCTCCCCAGTGTTCTAGTCTCCAGTTGATTTAGCCAATGGGATGCACCAAGAGATCAGAGGACGAGGGAAGAGCAAGGTCGTCAGGGCTGGCTGTCCCCCTTTAACAGAGCGTATACAGCTCCTATCCAGCAATCCTCTAGAGCAGCTCTCAGATGGTTCCAGGAAGTGCCGCCTCTCCTCGCCCCCTCTGTCGCCTGCCCTGGGAAGCTGGTACTCCATCCATGCAGGTCGCCTTTTACACAGCCCTCCCTTTGTACAGTGTCCTTTCTTAAAACCCTCCCTCATTACAAGTGCGAGTGTGCCTTCTCTTTCCCGTGAGGGCGCCAACTGACACAGGTAGGTACAGGAATATAATTGTCACCACAAAAGGAAGCCCGAATAGCTGTTAGTAAATTACTAGTAGGAACTCTTTAAGGTACATAAGAATAAGTTGTATGATTGGCTCATGGTTCACCTATCAGAACACGAAGGACTTCATTTTCTAATCAGTCTGAGGCTCATCAGGAGGGCTGCTGGGGCCCACTAGACGGTTGCTGGAACGGAGTGAAATGCCAGTGTGCTCTCAGGGGAAAGAGACGGAACTCTCAGCTCCTACCATCTGCTGGGGAAGAACTGGAAGTAAAGAAGTAATGAACACAGCTAATTTACTCTTTTTTGGGATATTAGGCAACTCCCAACATTGATTTTATTAAGGCAAAAGGAACATTAGTGAGTGGCAAATGTCCATGAATACTTTTATCTGAATATAATTCTACCAGCTATAACTCTGGAGCTGTTCAGCTCAATACAGTAGCGGCTGGCCACGTGTGGCTACTTAAACTTGAATTCATTAAGATTAAATAAAATTTAAAATTCGGCTCTTTGGTCGCACCAGCCACTGTGTTAATGCTTAATCATCACATGGGGCAAGATGGCTATGGTGTGAGACAGCACAGGGACAGAGCTTGTCTGTCACTACAGGGCATTTCGCCGGACAGCACCGCGCCTGGGAAAGGGCCCCGCGTTTCTCTGCGTCGCGGTTTTTGTAAACTACCATGTCTATCAAACTTCTGCAGCAGGAAATTACCAGATGCCAGAGAATTATAATGAGCATTAGTGTGTGTTCTGGTACACGGAAAAGTAAAGGAGTTCTGTACGGTGGCCCTTTCGAGGAGAAAAGACTTCATGACATCTTAGAAAATTATCAAGTGTGCATTTTAAAATTTGTTAAATTTATATAAAAAATAATGAAGAAAGAAGATATTCACCCTAATTGAAAAATATGTCTGCTTTTTTTCTCAGATATTAGACTTAGCATTATAGCAACTTAATGTGTTTTAAAATTCATTCTTGGGGTGAAGATAAAATCTTAAAAGCCATGCATAATATATTCAGAATTACTTTCGTTTTAGCATATTTGAAAGGGAAGATACTTTTTAAATAGAAGTGTGAAAACAAATAAAGACATACAACGTACCCACTCCAAGTAAGGCAAAGAAAAACTAACATATTAGGTACTTACACTTAAAGTCTATTTGAAAACAATAGGAAGATTAATCATGAATCATTCCAGCTGTAACAAGACCACTGAAGAAGAAAAAAAGGGGAGGGTGGAAATCCATGAAGAACTGATAAACTATCTTGGATATTAGAATTGATTGGTATATGAATAAATCCAAATAAATAGCAAGCTTAGCTTAGATAAGAGGTCTTTAAATTACCTTTTATGCATCTCAGTGCGCATCTTTTATATCTAGACAGGGATTAAGCCAGTTTGCAGTTTTCACGTTTAGCCTCTCAGAACAAGGAACCGGGCTTTCTCAGAGGGGCTGCCATCAGCGTTGGGTTGTCCTCACTACCTTCTCCTGGGAAATATGTGAAATGCCAGACCACGCGGGTGGGCAGTGAACGTACACTCTTGACTATTTTAAATTGACATGCTGTTTTTCTGGAAGAAAAACAAAACTGAGGACACGGGAAAGAGATGTGATTAACATTTACAATCAGTTGACTCCAAGCGAAGGAGGTCATCCCCGTTAATAGGAATAGGCCTCTACCAATCAGCGGAAGGTCTTAAGCGTGAAGAATGAGGTCTCCTGAAGGAAAAGCACTTCCGCCTCGGGCGGGAGCAGAGAAATCTGCCAGAGCCTCCTGCCTGGAGCCTGTCCCACCCCTCCCAGACGCACCAGCCCCCACCATCCCGGGAGCCAATGCCTTAAAATAAATCTCCCCTTCTCTCTCTCGTCCTCACTGACACAGAAGCCATGTCAGGAGACTGTTTCAAAGAGGCCATGAGCAGCACCATCTAACCGCCTGATGCCCTCAAGGGTCAAGTTCAGTGCAAAAGAAACACTATCAAATCAAATGGACATTTTAACTCCTCTTATAGTGTTAACTTTTTTTTGAGGAGGCTTTCAATCTTTGAGAAGTATTTCAAGCCAATATTATCACCTCCACACTCCGGTGATTGTTCTTAGGATTGTGAACGGAAACGTACTCTCAGAAGTGCTTTCCTGACGGACTTCATTTTCCTTTGCAATCCTGATAGTTCCTCGTATTGAAGCCAGTGGGGTCAAGGAATTTAATCAGGATTCTCTTTGACGCGATCTTCACTTTCATCACCTGTAATGCAAAGCGTTGCCATGTCCTCCTTCTCGCTCAGATCTGTGCTGTTGGGGTTTTTTTTTTCCTTGCGTGTTTCCACTGGTGTCACTGTCGCCCGAATTTCACTTCCCCTCTAGTCTCAGAAGCTTAGCAGGGCTTCAGACTGGAGGCTGCAGTGTGTGAGCAGGGGGGCCCCGGGACCCCCTGGGAAGGAGGGTTCTGAGAGACGAGTTAGGCACGCGCTGTGGTTCAGGGGCCACCCCTCAGGCTCAGAGGGTGGGAGTTCCTAGGACAGTTTGACATCCTTCTGCCCCACACTCCACTCCAACGCCACACTCTGGAGAGAAAAAAGACTGACGGGCCTTTTTCACAGCCTCCCACAACCTTCCTGAGACTAGAAATCTGGAGGAGACCTCGGCTTTGGGAAAATGCAGCAGAATGTGTATTAGGGGGTTAAAGGTCGCTGCCCATTTTGTTACAAAACAGAAATTTGGCTTTTATGGCTTTCAGGCAGTGGTGTGCTGATACACTTTAACCACCAGCTCCCCGGAAGGAAGTATATAAAAGCCCAGATTTGTAGAACTTGCTGATTCTCAGGGTGCCGCCCTTCCCTTCCCACCGTGGCCAGCCCCAGGCTTCCAGTGCGGCGCGGTTGCACGCAGCGCGGAAAAAGCCAGCCAGCCAGCCACACAAGCTTGCAGAACGTCTCACTCTACAGATACAGCAGATGCACGTGAACCTTGAGCACATCAATCATAGTAAAACAATTAGGAACTAATGAGTTTAGAGTATTTATTGCTTTTGTTTTTAATGTAATTTATTTAATTGCAAATGTATGTAATTTAGTTTTTAATAATGCCTGTGTTTAATAACCACCAGCAAAACCTCTGCCTCTGTCACGACCAGCGTCTGTTCACCTGCCCTGAGGGCCCCAGCAAAACACAGGCCCAGGGGCCTGGGAGGCACCCCAGCGCCCCAGCACCCCAGCACCCACAGTCCGGGCTCCGACAGCTCCCGCTGCATTCTTGGAGTTTAACCGAAAGCACTGCTGAGCAAGGCCCGCTGCCCCAGTCCGTGATTTTCATTCATCTCTGTGAACGGGGGCTTCATTAACTCTGCTTGTGTCAGGGTGGAATGGAGCAGGCTCTCAGAGGCCTTGCATTTCACCAGCCATTCCTTCTTTTCAATCTTCCTTTTATTTTAACGTCTTTACTTGCCAAAAATGCCTATGGACCTTGACTCGTGTCTCCCAAATCCCCATGGCTAGAACTTGCTTGGTTTTTAAACCTGGCCATCTTATTTTTCCCAAACAAAGTTTTTATTCTTGTATTTTTTTCTTATTAAAAAAGCAACCATGCATTTATTTCAGGAAAAGATGTAAAAATATAATTAAATAAAAACACATACAGCAAACCTAGCCACGACGAGAGAGAACACTATCAACATTGTTCCCCTTGTTTCCTGCACTCTCACCTGAACTTGCCTCACTACTAGAAAAGTTCACTCTACATTGAAGGCAGTTTTAAAGCAGGTTGGCTTTTGCGTGTGTGTCTGTCTTTGGGCGGAGGGAGGGGCGTGTGGCTAGAGCAAAGCTCCGCAGCTCTTTTTCTGTTACACAGTATTTTAACTGATGAGAGGCTTTCTTCCTCACCCCACTGCTACAGTCTACCTTCAATTCCTTTAGCTTTTCAATTCATTTGAGGGCAATGCTTTGGCATTTTCCTACCAGGTTTCTCTCTTCTCTGCAGCCACCGGGGCCACCTTCCCTAGGGCCTGTCAGCAGCACACAAGCAGGTCTGTCCTGTCTGTCCGCGGCCACGCTTCGCTGACCTCGTGGCAGTCCTCTGCTTCGGGGAGGGCGGGGGGCCCTTCCACTCTTCCTAACACCCACCTGTGTCTCTCCGGCCTGCAGGAGAGAACTTTCACTTTAACAGGAGAATCCTGGATCCCCAGAATCCCATCATGCTCATTTCTTTTCCAGTAAGAAACAGCATAGCGTGAACATGCTGCCCGGTGATTAAAGAGTTCCGCAGCGGCAGGTCCCGGGAGCGAAACACAGGTCCTACCTTTGGCCACACTGCCCACCAGGAAGGACCTTCATAGACATGCTGGTCTCTTGCTGTGGTCCCCGTGTGAGCCAGGAGGGGACTGGCACCTTGCCTTGTTGAAATTGGCTCTGCACTTTGAGTGGGCATCCCGCCCTCCGAATGGATGGGTATGAGTTCAGACTTGCTGGAGAACCAGCCTGCACATCAGTCCGGGTAGGAGAAGGATGTCAGCCCAGAAACAGCAGAACAGTGCTGAGTTCTTATGCCAGGGACAGAGAGAAGCGGTATCGATGTCACCGCTGCATTCAGGTTTGGGTTTCTGTTTAAATGCCCCCCATACCTGAAAACACAAGGAAAGTATGGGCCTGGGGAGGGGTAGGAAGGGGCAACGTTGTTGACTTTCAAAAGCAATGGTTACATCTGCCAACTGGGGCACAAAAAATTTTTTTCACCTAAGTAGTTCCTTGATTAGAGTACCTTGCGAGCTGAGTAATTTGACCAGATACAGAAATTAGAGCCGTTCTGCGGCGGGTCCCCAGGTCTCTCACAGCTGGGACTGCAGAGGGTGAATGGGGATAGCCACTCTCTACGCGGGGAGCGACTCTCTTCCTGCCTGTCCTTGACATTCCAGCTGCACCGGGGAATCACCCAACTCTGCAGCAAGTAGTCCAGCAGGCCCTCCAGTGACAGCGTAGCCAGCAGCTCGTCAGCCCTCCTGTCTGTTGCCTGTTTCATACAGTAGGGTCCCTCTAGGGGAAAGGCAGCTCAGTGACAACCCAATTTTAGTACAGAAAAGAGAAAACAGACCAATAAGAAAGGCTTTGGAGAGGGCTCTGAATGTATGTTAGCACAGGCCACCCCTTGCTTTCCTCTGTGACAGGCAATGACCTTCAAACAACCTGAGGATAAACAGCGCAGGAGAAACTTAAGGTGAAGGACTCAAGCACTTACTAACAGAGATCCTAGCTCACTAAGACATAGGATCTGTAGAAGGTCACTGGTGAAGGTGGAATTTGTATCTCAGTGTAGCCATTGGTCTCAGAATAATATGTAAAGTTAAGTATAAAGAGGCTTTGATTGAACTTTAAGGAAGTACTAGTTAGGAGACTTTAAAAACTCACCCTGAACTGTTGCATCACTATTTGAGTTGATTGACCATGTACCAGGATATGGGCCCATCAGTTCAGCCTCCCTCCAATTTCCAAGTGACTCATTTTGTTAGCAATTGAATTTCTGTGCTAAGTAGGAATAGAAGAAGCCGTTGCTTCAAACTTAGTTTTATACCGTCTCCTCCTTCTTTATTGTAAAACTGCTTTAATTTTTTCTAATATTTAAGTCATAAAGACAAGATGAAAAATTATATAATGGTTAAAGTAACCATGATCATTTTTAACTCATTCTTAGTCTCTCTCTACTTTTTTTAAAAGCATTTTTTAAAAGTCAACCTAAAAGAAACAAAATCAGGATAGAGTAGTGGGAACAAAACCAAAAGTTTCTTAGTCTCAGCTAAATTAAAATTACTGGAAATGAGGTTGTTTGCTTTTACAAAAAAGGCCCCAATTAGTCACTTGAAACCGATTGAAAGTATTAGATTCAGAAACAAAAACCAAAAGAAAAGCCTTTGCGTTATCCTTGGGGATAGTATTTAAGAATAGGAAGTAATACGATGATTGGACTGCATTTACTGAAAAGTAGGCAAAATTATTTGAGTTTAATGATTCTCCATGTCATGTCTTCTAATGTTGAAAGAATTCTAAGCTTCTTGCATAGAAACTTATGTCCACAGTTCCCAGGAGTGCCATTAAAATGACTTATGCATGTGGATATTGCCTTAGCTTGGTTTCAAATCACATACATTTTGATCAGTCCAATCAACTGTCTAAACCAATGGTCACCAAGTACCTCTCCACACAAATAGCACTACTCACAAGGAGCTTTGTGAAGTTCCAGCTTGGTGGGAGAGACACAGGAATTTTTCAAGCATTTTCTCTTCTTGACTAATTAAGTTCTGAGGAGGGAAGCAGGTCATTTTCCTCCTCAGCTTTCCCCTGTTGATTTGTTAAGAACCTTTAAAGGAAATAACCACCCTCTCTAAAAACAAATAAATAAAGTCTTTAAAAAAATAAAAAATAAAACAAAATTCCAATTCCACTGTTACTTCTGACCTTCCCCATGTTGTAGTGCCCACTGTTTCCTTTTATGATTTCTACTTCTGAGACGGGATGGTGCGTGATTGATAGCTCATTCAGTTTGGAGTTTTTCCCCCCACAGTTCTGATTTCTCAGACACTCAACAACCAGTTCTGTGCGGAGTGAGAAACGATCTCTCTTTCCCCAGAGGCCCCATTCTCCACAGCACTGAGCTGAGCTCTCGGTGGTCCGCACCATGCAGTTCAGGCGCACGCCGCAGGGCTCACAGGCAGCCCTGCAATTTCATTCACGGGTTTCCTGAACCTGCCTTGACTCGGCAGCAGCGCGGGCCAGCCGCTGCCGGGGGGGGGGGGGGGGGGGGGGGGGGTCTGCAATGAGCCTGGTAACCACACACCACCTGGGCTACTCAGAGTAAGTCCTTAGCTCCTGAGGCCTGCTGAGTGGCCCCCTCCCTTGGAATTTTCTTATGTCTCCTCTCTTAGGTTTATGTTTATATCCAAATTTCCTATTCTTATAAGGGCACCAGCATATTGGATTAGGGCTCCGCCTGACGATCCCATTTTAACTTACTACATAGGCAAATACCCTGTTACCATACAAGGTCACATTCTGAGGTCCTGGGCATTGGGACTTCAACACATCTCTTTTGGGAGACACAATTCAACCCAAAACACTTCCTCTCAACCATTCATCCAGTTCATCTGTTCTCATTCTACAAATAAGTTTAATTGAGTACCTACTATGTACCACACACTAGCGAGGCATGAGAGAGAAGTGAGAAACACCAATGCAGTCACTGTGCTGGTGGGAGGTAGAAGAGGGTAAAGCTGGATAAATGGTGACCCAAGGAGACTGACTTGGGGTGGTTAGCACACAGTATAATATACAGCAGACATATTATATGATTGTACACCGGGAACCTATGTAGTTGTATTAACCAATGTTGCCCTAATAAATTCAATAAATTTTTTTAAAAACTTGCATTGTAACAACCAAGGCAGACACTAAACAAAGATATGGCACAAGATAACATCCATGAGCAAAGTAAACAGGGTCCCTGGGAATAGCAGAGGCAAGAGCAGAGGCTGCCTTAGAAAGGGGGTGACTGAAGCAGAGGGCGGCCTTGCCTTTCCTCATGCTTTGGTTTTTATTACTTTCTATAAGGCACTGCGGAAGTTTGCCTTTGTGTGTAATTCCATTTGAATTGCCTCTTTATTACATCCCAGAGTCTTAACGAATATCATTCTCTTGTTCCATTTTACAGGTGAGGAAACTGAGACTTGGAGAAGTTAAATAATTTATATGAGGTCACATGGCCCGTAAATAGTGGAGCCAAGATTTAGATCTGGGTCTAGGAGATGAAAAAAAAATTCCATTACACATGCCATAGATTTCTTATAGCTGTTAGATCCAGCTACGCACTATTTCCATGAAACACTTAAAGGAAACTGTCACTGGTTGGAAAAAGTAAAGTAAGCAATTTTTTTTAAGAGTAAGTAAATATATATCAGCCAAATGTAAACTAATATTTACATGGCATGTAAAAATATTTGTCAAAATATATATTTTAATGCAGAAGTCATTAGAGTAATGTGAAATAGTATATACTGATTTTAAAAATACAATTCACAAAGAAGATAAAAGAGCCAAGAACTATTTTATGGCAAACAGCAGTGATCAAAATGTGCATAAACCCCCAAAAGTTAGTAATGTAAGGAGAGTTGTTGGAACCACAATCCTAATGGAAGACTCATTCTCAAAACTTGGCAGGTCAAGAAGTCGAAATCTATAACATTCTAGAAAATTTGAATCACAAACAATTAATAAGGAAGCCAACATACAAAAACTACACATTTTTTCCAAATCCCCATGAAACATTTAAAATTTTATTATGTATCAGGCCATGAAGAAAATCTCAATAAACTCCAAATATTATACACAATCACATTCCCTGGTCATTATGCAAGAAAATTGGATGTTGAGAACAAAATATACCTAAAATAAATCTAACTATATGGGGTGGGGAGAGACTATTTTTTAGACATTCTTTAAAAAAAAAAAGAAAACTATTCAGAAGGAGGTACCTCTACAAGTGTGGCTAAATATATCTCCAAATTATATTAAATTAAAATAACATAGGTTATAAAACAATTTAATTTTTTATATCTTTAAAAGAATATTCACATATATGATATTAAATACATAAATAACTTTTCTGGAAGAACACACGAGAAACTGTTGACATTGGCTATCTCAGGAGAAAGGGGATAGAGTTCAGAGGCAGGAAGGAGAACAGTGTAGAGAATTTAAATCACACACAATTAACAAGCTATCCAATATACAAAATTACACATTCTTTCCAAATCCCTATTGAGTATTTTTAAAAGTTTATTATGTAGCAGGCAATGAAGAAAACTTTAATAAATTCCAAATACTATATACAGACCACGTTCATTAAATGAAATGAGCAGAGCATAGCAAACGCTAACAAAGATGGCACATGAAAGACAACTACAGACCATGTTCACTTACGAATATCAATAAAAACATACTACATAAAGTATTAGTAAACAGAATCCAGCAGCATACTGAAATAATAATGCACCATGACTAAATGGGGTTTGTTTCAAGAACATAAGAAAATCCCAATATTAGAAAATCTAATGGAATTTCTTGTATTACTGCATGTAAGGAGAATAGCCTTATGATTCTTTCCACAGATGATCAAAAGCATTTGATAAAAATTCATATATATTCTAGATCAAATTCTTAACAAAACAAGTTAGATGGATAATTCTTCAACATGATCACTTGTCTATAAATCTATAGATATTGATATAGATGCCTTTTCTCCAAAAACAAGGACTAGACTCAGTTATTTGAACTGAACTGGCACCTTTAAGGTTTACCACTTGGCCAAGAGGCCCTTGTAGAAGCATTATCAACCTGTGTCCCCACTGATGTAGGTCTCACTTGGGAGTCCCCAACGACTGTAAACAAAACTTTCTTTTCAGAGCAACATGTATACCCCTAAGACTGGACTTTTTGTTTGGAAGCCAAGCATTAACTTGCCTCCCTCCCAAAAATATGGTGACTTGCCCTTCGGAGGTGGGGGTCACAAGATATCTTCAAGTGTTTAAGGAAACACAATGCGTAGACATCATATAGCCTTCAGATGACTGTGGAGATCTCTCCAAAATGAGGTACTATTTGTCACTCAGGGCTGCTTCCCAGATAGATATCTCATTACTTATGCACCTTTGGCAGGCAGTTTTCACTATTATAGAAGATAGGAGTGATCCAATTAGGAAAGTTAGTATAAAATGCATCCCTTACTTTAGCTGAAGTGAGCAAGGATACCACCCAGGCCCTGGAAGGCATTTTGACCAGCCTCAGCTCGCTGACCAGGCTTGTTATGCTCGATAGACTCTCCCTAGACTTCCTCCTATGGCCAAGGAGAAATCTGCACAATCGCTAGTACATTCTGCCCTACCTGGATCAATGCCATGGCCAAGTAGAAAGGTCAGTACTGAAACTTCAGCAGGAAGCTGCCCGGCTTTCTAAGGTAGACCCTGGTGGTTCACGAGATTACAGCTGGTTGGTCCGGAACTCAGGAGGGCATGGCTAGAGTCAACACTGTAAATTACCTTCATTCTACCACTTGGGATTCTGTTAACTGTAGCCTTAATTGTGTCAGAGTAGCCTCATGAATGCTCTATGAGACAGATTCAATGGGTTTGGTCCCAGCCGCTACACTCAGATAACTCAGAATAGCCAATGAGGCAGCATACTGAGAAGAAAATTCTTCAGAAGCCAAGACAGCATAAAACAAGGGGTGGAAATTATTGAAGGCAATTCTCTACTGATCTGTTGCACTCCTGCCTGTGTTGAAAACAGGTACCAACTACCCTTAATTTCAGACTACCTTTTCAAGGATGTTTGTATTGCAGACAGTCTGAAGATAAAGCTGTATCTCCTCCCAGTGCAAAGGATAGGTTTGCTTACAGTCTTGAATGATGAAGATGATGTTTCCCCCTGGGAAGAAAAGAAAAAGATGAGACATGCCTACTGCTTAATATAGAAGATTCAAGTCCCTGAAGCTCAGGGTCCCTATCTTTGTAATGGGATGCCTGGGTTGCATCTATCCGGGTCCATCGGCATCATTCCTATAGGATTTGGGAGCAAGGATAATTGACACAAACATGCTGATGTTCATGCTCATTGCTGTGTTGAGAGTAATAAAATTTTTTGTCTCTGACCTGGGAGTCTCATGTCTCCTGCCAGCATCCATGAAACTGCACCAGGCCAACTCATTAGTTTGCAAGGAGGGTACCATCTCAAGCCCTTTATACTTCTTGATAATAACAAAAGATGAGGACTGACTTATCTAGCCCAGCTTATAGAAATAAAACATTTTTAAAATAAAAATACTATGGCTTCTTGTCTAATGAGACCTCATGTTATCTTGATATCCCTTAGACTTGGAAGAATCGTCAAAACCTTCTCGAAGTTCCCTCCAAATAGGAAGTCTAGGCTCTCATGGTCCAATCTACATTATTCTATTCCACAATTTTCAAGGCTTAGATCCTACCTTTGACTTTACTTGAGGAAAGTGTTTCTTTAATACACAAAATTTCTCTCCAGGTATATCAAGCCATCCTGCAAAAATGTGATACGGGTTTCTTCATTTTTTTGTCCTGGGGATTTCCGTAGCCCTGGGTCCCTGGAAATAAAAGTGCCATGACAGTCATCCATTTATTCATTTACCAAATATCTGTAACACCTTGTACACCCGAAGCATAGTAAGTGCTCAATAACTACTTAGTGAATGAGGAAATCTCATTCTAGTTAGAAGATAGTCATCAATCAACTCAATACTCAAATACTATATAATTATACTGCCTCTGCTTCATCAGTCCCTCTACCAACCCAAGCAGGTTCCCTATCTCAGCAGCTTTCAACCAAGCACCGAATGCTCACCGAAAGGACTCATTTGACTCTCTGCTGATTTGCACACCCTCAGCCCAACTACTCATGCAACATTCATTGGTTACTGCCTCTGTATGCATCCAAATTCTCATCAATATCTCATCTCTCAAGTGACTTCAAAGAAATAGGAGTCACATTAAGCTTTATGATACAACAAAACTTTAAAAGATGACAGAAATAACAGAACTACAATGCCAACCGCTTAAGGGTCTTTGGTGAGCAAAGCACATTCCTGTACTAATTGACCTGGCTAACAGAAAGTCAGCAAGCCACAAAGAAATGTCTGGTGGCCAGCAGTAGACTTCATGTATTATAATAAACACTGCTACCTTTAATCATATTAAAATAGTTGCTGTTTTCTCACAGAAGTGTTGATTGGCATTGCAAAATAGCACTTGCCAACCACTCTATAGCAAAGCACAAAAATGTCTATGTTTTAAACCTCTTCCTTAATCATTCAGATCAGAAGAGGGACATGACTTTGAGAGGAGGAAATATGTGACTGGCATTGAATGTGGCACAAAGCTAGCTCATGTTCAGGCTTTGCTATGGGGTGGGGTAAAGCACCAGTTCTGTTCAATGCCAGCCAAATTTGCTGTCAATACTAAGATAAATCCATGACAGAGTAAGAATTGCTGTCTACCACAGAAAACTGCTTCTTGTTAGTGACATTACTTTGCTGTTCTGTGACCTCCTTCTAGGGGTGATGAATAATATGACAGGCCCTTTGTGAGCTTGTCCAATAAAATTTATAGTTCCTTGCAGCAAAATGAAACCGGGTATTGCAACACTGTTCAGTGCGTAGGCTGATATTTTCTTAGATATTAATATGAGTTGATCTGGTTATGATGCTATTTTGATTTGAAAAAAATAAATGGTTGCTTCTTGGATGTATGATTTTTAAGTCTCTGAAGTATTCTGCACTTCACCCAGTCTTTCTCTCTCTGAATTATAAATTCAACACTAAATCCAGTGACTCAGGCTTGTCTGAGAACCTCTTATCTGGGGAGTTTGTATTTTAAGTTGCATAGATCTTTAGTTTCAAAATTGCAAACAAAATAAGTGCTAATGTGAGTGGTGATTGAAACAAGAGTCCCTTCACCACCCTCTTCACATTAACGTGAAACGACAGGAACAGGAGCGTGGCAGGGAAGGAACGCTTGTGGGTATAACGGGAAATGTCGGCAGAACCCATTTGTTATTGAAACGTCAATCAGTAAAGCCCCCTGAAGAAACTAAATTAGGAGAAAAGGTTTTCTCTTCTTTTCTTTTTTATGTTGAATGAATGAGAGAATTTCACAGAATTCGAGAGGTATGAAATCCACGGACCGATCGCAGCCAGCAGTGACAGGTAGCCAAACAGAAAACACCAATAATGCACTTTGATTGCGCGTACCTTGCAAGGCCGTGAAGCCAGAGTGGGGTCCAAGGAGGCCTGCAGATGGACTGCTGGGCTCAAAACCACACCAGCTGCGCTCAGGCTCCCTCAGGGCAGGTTTCCATGAGCAAAAATGTGATTACCAAGTTCAGGTTCATTCAAAAAAAAAAAAAAGAGAGACCAGCCAGAGTTGATCATTGTATATAGGACCCAACCTAGTCAGGGACTAACAAAGTATCTTGTTGAACTCTAATTCTAGAGTATTCTCACAGTCTGGTGGCCACCCGTGGCAGACTAATTGTTGTATTAGGACCAATGGGTTCTTTTGCTCCACAGCCCTGCTCATTCCCACCATAAACCAAGAAGAAGACTGTGAGGAAATCCTTCCATAGAAAAGCAAAGAGGAACAGAAGATATGCTAATGGCAGGCAGTCTCCTCTCAGTCACAACTTTCTAGTTTAGCCCTGGCTGGTGTGGCTCAGTGGATTGCATGCTGGCCTGTGACCCAAAGGGTCACCAGTTCAATTCCCAGTCTAGGGCCCATGCCTGGGCTGCGGACCAGGCCTCTAGCAGGAGGCATATAAGAGGCAACCACACATTGATGTTTCTCTCCCTCTCTTTCTCCTCCCTTCCCCTCTCTAAATATGAAAAAATAAAATCTTTAAAAAATGATTTAAAAAAACTTTCTGGTTTATCCACCAACTTGAAATAAGGACAAGTTTTCCCGTTTTCTCTTAATTATTTAAGGTATCAAAATGGCGGACAGACAAGCAAAAGTGCCTTCTGGTTATAATGTTCCCATTCAGAGAAGCTTGTGTGCCTATCGCAACCACAGCCTCTTCCAAAAAGTTCCCTCTGCATATAGTTTGTATCCCATGATATCAGCCATGACTGTAGTTCACTGGGCCAGGGATGGGTGTTAGTTATCAGCTTGGCCAGGAGGGAGCACAACACAGGAGCTCTGCCACTAAAGGACACTGGATAAGTGTTAAGGATCCAACAAGGAACTCTTGTTGAGAGATTGCATGCAAAGCATTTGGAGAGTCAGGAGGCTGGACAGACCAAGAGACACGTGCACACAAAGAAGGCAGTAAGCAAAAATTGCGTGGTAGAGAAGCTCTGAGTAAACAAATCTTGAGATAAATGGAGAAGATTAAAAATAGTTGCATAAATAGTCAATTGCAATAATAACAAGAGCAGAAACAGCAGCCAAGAGAGAGTAGAAAATTAATTCTAGAAAAAAAAGTACGTGGAGTTAGGCAGAGTGGAAAACCTGAATCATGAGTGTGGCCAACTGCTAGGAATAACTGTTAAGTTATTACACGAACCGAGAGCTTTCATTGCATCCTGCGCGGCAATAATGTTTTACTTCCCTGGGGGCTTAGCTTGGGTTATTTTGACTTTTTCTAGATTTCTTTACTTTCGTTTGTGATTTTATGGTAAGCCCTGTTAACTGAGATAATAGACTGTTTTATATTCCTTGCATCTTCTAACAGCCTAGTGACTTTCAGGTCACCTTGTAAATGGGTCAGATCTCCAGATCGCACCTGTTTTAATAAGCAGGAGTTATAGTATGTTCCAACCTGTCATTCTCTTTGAAGAGGAGAGTCCGGTATGGCCCGGCCTCGACAACTCCTGGAAGCTCCACTGAAGTGGCAGGGCCCCTTCCTCCATTTCCTTGGGATATATTTCCTTCTCTTGCAGACATGTGCCTTATCAAAGCATCTGGAGTGCTCTTAATTTCTGCTCTTCAACTCCTGTCAGCATGGCATCAGCAACACAGTGGTCCACTGCGATGTCCTAGGAGATGATGGGATGTTCCAGGTCATTGTATCCTGCGTTGTGGCACAGGGTCTGAAAATTGACATGACCCTGAGCCAAAATACTGAAGGCGGTCTACTGTTCCGACCAGATGAAAGCAAGCTTGACTGTTTCCTCTACTTCGTGACATACAGCAGGGGCCGGCAAAGCGGGATCTGAAGATAAAGCCTGGCTTGTGGCCTTTGTATTGTATTAACAGACCTTATTTTTGAGGACAGTTTTAGATTTACAGCAAAATTGAGCAGATAGTACATAGAGCATCCCTTTTCCAACGATTACATTTATGGTATATTTGTTCCGGCTTATGAGCCAATATTGATATATAATTACTAAATAAAGTCTATAGTTTATTCAGACTTCTCTATTTTTCTTTTTCACCTTTTTTCTATTTCTGTTCCAGGACCCCATCAAGAATACCATGTTATGTTTAATCATCCTATCTCCTTAGGCTGCTTATGGCTGAGAGAGTTGGTCAAACTTTCATTGTTTTTGATGACCTTGACCGTTTTAAGAAGTAGTGGTCAGGAATATTGTCCCTCTACTGGAATTTGATGATTTTTCTCATGATTAGAAATTATGGATCTGAGGGAAGAACATTACAGATATTAAGCACCATTCTTAGCACATCATACCAAACCTGATTTATGACTGTTGACATTGACCTCAGTCACCTGGCTAAAGCGGTGTTTGTCAGGTTTCTCTGTGACGACATTGCTTTTTCAGTCTTCCCATTCTGTCCCCTTTAGAAAGGAGTCACTATGCACAGCCCATACGTTTCCTACATGCCAAGCTTCATTCTCACTTACTTCTCAGACCCGTCCTAGGAGGTAGGACTATTATCACCATGTTACAGATAATAAGTACTATTAATTTCACATAGCAGATGAGTAAATGAGGCTTAGAGAGATAAATCACACCCTTATTAAGTAGCAGAGACAGGATTTGAACCAAGGTCTCTGATTTTTAAAATCCATCTTTTAAAAAGTGTTCCACTCCACCTAAGCAGTGAATACACCTCCTCATGACCGGAGAACTCCTTTTTCAAAGAGGCTGCACGGCAGAGACCTAGCTTGACTGAGCCCACTGTTGGGTTGGGAGAGCCCCATCCGGAACCAAGTTCTTACCTTCCCCTCCCTCCTGGAGATTCTAATGAGCATTTTCTCTCCTGTTTTGCATGGTCCTTTCTCTTCTCTTCTTTGAGAGAGTTCTTGACTTACTGGCATGGTTCATGATATTATGTCAACATTGTGGTAGCAATGTCACTGAGGCAGAAGGAGGAAGAAAGGCCTTCCCTAGACTCCTGGGCACGTGGGAGCTCCTTGCCCACGTGTGGCACCTCCTTTTCCTGATCACAGAATCCAAGACACACCAACCCTGCAAGGAATGCAACGGCTTGGTCGTCAGACAGCTCTGCCTTCTGGTGGCTTCCCATGCTAGAGCCTTGTGACCTTTGTTAAGTCACCAATTGTGCCTTGGGTTCTTCATTTGTAAATGAGAGCAGGACCTTCTCGTAAGTTGCAAGTGCATTAGAAATAGCATTTGGAGAGTATCCAAGTCATAGGAGGCCTGTGATAAATGGGAGCTGTTATTATCCACCCTGATGTCCAGGCCCCTGTTTGGCTTCATCTTTATTTTAAGGTGAAATTACAGATGGTGCTAATGGAACAAATCAATATTTTGCATTTCACTTTTGTGAACAGTTTAAATGTCATAGTCATTGGGAAGGTGGATCCCCGTGACTCTTCTAAATTTTCAGTTTGGGCTGGAGCTCTGTAGTACAGCAGGAGGGCAGCAGACGAGGTGAGTGGCCCCACGCCTTCCCCGCAGGCGCAGCGTCGGATGGAGAGCGGTGGACTCTGGTTAGCTCTTCTCTGTCGGGCTCTGAATTAGTGGCTCTGGCAAGAATGAACGCATGAGCCTTAACTCCGACCTCACTGTGCCCCTTTTGGCTTTTCTTGACATTATTCCCCAATGTCTAAACTCCTTAAAACGTCACTTCCTCTTTTATTATATTGTACAGTGAGTCATTTAATGCCACCAACATTCGAAATAAGCCTGCACATGCCCCTGTGTCAGGCGCAGGGATATGAGCTCCTCATACACTGTCCCCCTAACCTTCAGAACAAACCATTGTGCTAGAGACCCCATTTCTGGGATGACAGAACAAGTTAAAAGAGTTAAGCGATGTGCCCAAAGTCACATAACTAGTAAGCCACAGAACCAGGTTTATCAAATTTCAAATTTGATGGAGGAAATTAAAACATTTCACAAGTTTACTTTTCTTGGGGTTTCGGTTTGCTTTGTTTTGTTTTTCTGGCTTGCTTTCTTCATCAGCCTGACAACCGCTTCAGGTCAAACTAAGCTTTTACCTCCTCCAGTCCCTCCAAGATGAGGCAAGTGGCCGCTTCTGAGCTCCCATAGTGTCCTGCAGTTGATCACAGTCCTCACCACACTGAACGAAAGCAGGGGGTGTTGGCCTTCAGCTTCTGCTTCCACACTGAGCACCATAGGGCAGCATCATCTTTGCTCCCACAGTATTTCACACCATGTTTGGTTCCTTAGCAGGGACTCAGGGTAAACTGTGGACCTGAACTGCAATAGTTCACTTTAGCACAAGAACTCATTTCTAATACTAACTTGAAGCCGTAGGTCAACATTAGAACTGAACACTGTGCTAAATAGTGGCAACCTTAAGATACAGAAAGACCAGTAATTCCAACTTTGGTAAGGAGTGTGCGTGTGTGTGTGTGAGAGATATAAGAGTAGGTATTACAAGCTTTTCTTCTCTTCCTATCCTACTATTATTTCCCATATCTCTAGGCCCGTGGAATTTTCATGTCTTTCCACAAACATCAGACATTTCTCTGTTCCCTCTAAATAAAATCGCTCATTTTACTTCTCCCTCTCTCTTCTTTATTTCCTCTACTTCAGGTAAGATATGAACCCTAACACCACCTTAATTGAATTCTGAATGGACTGCAGTTTGTTTCAAGTTGGAGGAAATGAGGAAGACCAGGTAAGACTGTTTAGTTGAAATGAACAATCTAAGATGACTGAGCTGTCTGGTCGTCTCCTCCTTGTTTCAGAATCTATTTTTCTTTGAAAATAATAGCATAACTAAGATTACATAGCATGAACCATATGCCAGGCACCATGCTAAGCACTTTACTTACATTTACTCACTCTTGACAACAACCTTATGACGTAGGTACTATCATCATCCCCATTTTACAGGTGAGCAAACTGAGGAACAGATGGGGTAAGTAACTTCTCCAGGGGTGCACAGCCAGTAAGTGGAGTCAAAGGATGAAACCAGGCCAGTGGCTCCAGAGCCCACCACAGCCCAGCCTGCTTCCTACCACTAAGGCTTTTTATTTTATTATGAAATGAGGTCCATGAGGATATTGATCTCATTTCAGTTGTCTTAAGTTGGAAATTACAGGATCTCCACATTAGAAGGGACATTGTAATTCATCCTAACTCAATTTCTTACCCACTGCAAAATCCCTTCTGGAACTTTCCATATTGATGAGTATTTACTCAACTCTTCTTGAGTACTCCCAGTGACAGGGAAGAAATATTGTAATATAACCGTGGAATATAAATTTATCATGCATAAATTATTGCGTAATAAAAATATGCCCAATGGCTACACTCCACTAATATGTTCATTTGTGGTTATTTTTTATATATAAATTTGCCTTGATAAAATTCTTTCTTTAAAAAAAACTTAATATAACTTGTCTCAAGACACCTAAATTTTCCTTTTGTAACCCCTTATTAATGGGCTTATTAAGGAGGCAAGTACAGCAAAGACAAAGAGAAAAAAAATAGTCACATTTACTCATGTCATTGTTGTTTGGGGGTTAAAAAGAAGCATTAAAAACGTGTGAAGGATCTTTTTAATACTTGCCATTAATTTCCACATACACTTCCAAAAGCTACTATGGGACTGTGTTCTTCTACTATTACAAAAACCTGTCTGAAATAAACTGCTGAAAAAGTTAGGACATCATAAATCATGCTAAATGGAACAATTTCTTTGATATTTAATCCCCAATTAAGATGAAAATATCATTTGCAGCTGTCCATTAGGTATGTCCTTAGTTTGTGTTATTCCACAGCAGGGGAAGAAAACCCAGAATCCCATAATTTTGAAGAGATTTCTGAATGCTACTATTACATGGAACTTGCAGGTACAGATGCCCCTCAACTTCACAATGGACTCACACTCCGATAAACACACCCTAAGTATAAAAGTCAAACATGCGTTTAACACACCTAGTCTATTGAACGTCATAGCTAAGCCTAGCCTACCTGAAGGTGCTCAGAACACTTATATTAGCCCACCATTGGGCAAAAATTACCTAACACAAGGAATACACTGTAGAGATTCGGTTGTGTAGCCTCACAGTCAGGTGCCAACTGGTTGCTGCACTCCCTGCTGCTGCCCAGCGTCGTGGGAGAGTGTCGTACCACATAGCACTAGCCTGGGGAGAGATCAAAACTCAAAATTTGAAGGACTGTCTCTGTTGAATGTGAATCACTTTCACACCATCATAAAGTCCGGTGACATGAACCATTGTCGTGGGAGACAATGGTATTGTCATGTCCAAGAGTGGGGGGAACTCTTTCTAAGGTAGATGATTGTCTAACTTGCTATGCTGTCCACCTGAAACTAATACAAGATAATACTGAATGTCAACTGTAATAAAAAAATTAAAATAAAAAAGCATGGGACGTGGACTTAGACTGGCTGCAGTCTCCACCTCATTGGGATGTGGAAACCATTCGATGCTCATAATGCCCAGCCCTTTAAGGGCCCAATAAAACTGATGATAGTGTTTCCATTCCAATGAGTTTTTTCTTAGAAGTGTAGGCAAAGCTTGGGGCTGAGAAGGAGGGGTCAGATGCAAAGTCTTGTAGTCCAAAATTTTCTAGCCATTTCTCTCCAAAAATAAAAATAGGAGGAGTAAAGTCCATGACTGACATATAAAAGCACCAAAAAGACAGACCAGAGCCCCAGGAAGCACATGAACATTGTAGGCTAAGAAGTGGTCTTGACCCATGTCAGGTAAGATGTCGGCGGCCAGGGATACCTGAGAGCCAGAGATCTCCTCCTGGGATCATCAGGGTGAAGGGGAGCAGAAGTATTTCCCATGCCTAAGGTGGCCGGAGGCTGACTCATCTCCTTATATGTCCTTGTCATGGCTGAATGACCCTGGAGCAGGCTTCCAAAGACCTGGACTTTATCCTGGGTCTGCCCTCTGTCAAACTTCAGGCAGGTCACATTTGCTGAACCTCAGCTTTCTTGTAATAATATGCTTTTCTGCCTCCCTTAGGGTTATTGAGATATTGTGTGGGAAAGTGCGTTGAAACCAAGTTTCAGAGTACTATCTCTACAAACGTCATATTTATCACTATTACTGCTGTCTTCTAATACAGTTACTGGCTTCCCGGGACTTGGCCAGCAGGGGCTGGGAGGTAGGCTGATGATGCAAAGGCAGCACATGATAAAACCTGGCACAAACTTTCTTTTTTCACCTCACAAGCCTAGCTTATAGCCAGGCCCACAGAAAATGCTAAAAAAAAGTCCCACACATTATTCCAAATGGTTTACTTTGCCTAACATTTTCAAGAAGTCCTCAGAGAGTACCCTTTCAGTGGGTGACAATGCTGACATCAAATGCTCAGGATAAAACCTCTCTCCAAATGAAAGGAATTAAGTACTAGGAACAACTAGAATGACAGGGTGAAAGAGGGCCATTTGTGCACATGCTTTAGAACAGGGAAGCAATAGTGCAGTTGCTACATGCTCAATGACATCATCCAAGGTCGTGGGTAATCCACTGTTCTGTAGTAATGGGTGAGCTGCTTTTCCTTGTTAGACAGTTCTCTAAAATCTCTCTCTATTGAAAATTTAAACATAAAAGTTTCCCTAAAGCGAATGAGACATTATGTCATTTTTAGTGATTAAATATGGCATTTCCTCCATCTTCATGAAACAATTAATTTTCTTCAACTGAGTGAGTTTATTAATTGAAAAGAATGACAAGGCTGTGGCGGCATGGTCACAGAGTCTTCAAAGAGTCACAGAATTTTAGAGTCCGGAAAAGACTGACCGAAACCCCACCTAGTGCTCTTGGTGTACAAGTAAGTCTTCATTTTAGAGTCAAAACACTGATTTCTGGGGCCGTTGTAGCCAGTCAATAGCTGTGTAGCCCTGAGCAAGGCATCCAAACCTTCTTCGATTCAGTTGATAGGTCAGTACAAAGAAACAACTTCTAATTCATGATAATTTAGATTAAATTTACTATGCTGGCCTTTGGTTATATATTTTTTAAGCCAATAATAATAATATGTTCCAGCAGAATATGGTTTCTTTCTATTTTTGACAACAAATTGGGGAACTGGCTATTTTAATTCCCTCTGTTATTCGGGGAAAATGTTTTTCTTAATAGACTGTACATACCCTGAAGGTGGAATCTGGGGTGGATTAATTTGTACCTCCAATGGTGTTTCTAATCTATTAGGTACAAGGAGAATGAAGGGCTGTAGACTTTCATTGTCACATTTTGATGTACTTGGGGTAAAAGTACACTGCTCTGAAACCCCAATGGGGGGGAAAAGTCCTGATGTAATGTGTATTTCCAATGAAGTGAGTTTGAACTGTGTTGCCCAATACCAATTTATTAACACTTACTAACACACAGTGTTCATGGATAGTTTTCCCACACGACATGCTATTGGGCTGGTGCTTCCCATCACTAATTCGTACTCAGAGCAAGAGTTCCCAAAGCTACTTCTCCAGCAACATGGATGTTGAATGCACCGGTTAAAACAGATGATATAAATATAGCCATTCAGAATATTTCAGACACCCTATTTGATGATTTGCAACCCACAATATGTCCAAGACATGGCAGATGATACAGCTTGTCCAAGGAGTCCTGACTAAACCAGTTTTTGAATGGTTGACTCAGACTGCCTGAATCTCAGCCACCAGACACGTTGTGATGTTACCTTGAGTTCTGCGCTCCAGGAGGGCTGTTTGAAAGATCCTTCTGAGGGTCACGCCCCCGTTTTCCGGTTTCCGCCATGCACGTTCAGCCTGCACTGCGGCAGCTAAGGAGACCGTGACAGGAGCTACACATGTGATACATTTTCCTCCCGGAATGACTCAAGAGGCGATTTTTCTTAGAATTCAATCTGAGTCTCAGTAATTCAATTTGTGGAAAGTAGCAGGCAACACTTTAATTCTATCATAATTAGTTTCATGTGTGAATGTATTAACAAATCGTTTTGCTGGGATACATATTAGGCAGATAGTGTAGGGGACGTGGTGGACAAGGACAATGAAAGACGCTCCCTGAAGGTTGGTGGCTGTTCCCTTCCTGCCGACTCAGGAGAGGCTTCACTAAGACCACTGGTCTCCCTGCTTGAACTTGAAAGCACACCCACACCTGGGTTCTGTCTCTTCGTAAGCAAGGGAGGACTGGTGTTGCATGCCCGGCCCACACACATCTGTATGGAAATGCAACCTTTTTGCTCCCTTTCAGGGCTCCACCCGGAAGAAGTCAGCTCGCTCCTGTTAGTAATTAAACCAGCTGTGGGGACACTCAGGTTGAGTTCCAGGAGCTTTCCACGTGAGCTGTCCGCCCGGTCCTCTCCTCCTTGTTTCAGAAACTTGGCGGGGACTTTCAGCAACCACTGTGAAGCTGGCAAAAGATGGACACTGCTTCCTTAGGGTCTGACCTGTGAACGGAGTAGCAGGGGACTTTCTGTGGCCACAGCAAGGTTTTCTGGATGGTGGAATTTCACCGTAGCCGATGTACTGTCTTACCAATTCAAGAGACAGCTAGAGCTCTCTAGTTTAAGAATAGTGTCGAGCCTCGTTTCCTTAAACACATCACTCAAGCCTTCCTGAAATGTGAGCACTGTGCTGAGGAATCGTCCAGAAGGGGACAGTGCGTGCGTGGGGGCCAAGTGTGTTTGTTGGGGGGTGGTCCCTGAGGTTATTACTCTGGCAAGCCTGCGTTTGACCATCTTTCATCGTGGCTTTATTCCTCTCTGTGGGCATTTTCTCAGTGACTTTTGGCCTTTGTGTATTTTAAAGGAGGCGGGGAAAGACCTAGAAGAGCAGGAGAGAAATACAGTTGCCCACAAATGGAATGACTGTATTCTCTTTCTCTCCACATGGTACAGCAGTGCTGCTGGTATCATCGGTGTCAGAGGTAGGGATGAGACCCCCTAAGTTGAAAATATATATATACATAACTGGTACGTTTTAAAGATAAAGAATAAACATTGGTGGAAGAACGTCTGAGTGCATAGGCAGCCTTGGTCAAGTCTGAGCTGACCCATTATAATCAGTAATAAATAAGTAATTACTTAGGAAGTAATTACTAAGACAGGAAAGGGGATAGCCACCTTCCCCCGCAAATTCTGAGGGCAGTGAGTAGCCCAGGCCATCCTATAGGTAGGTTGTCTGACCTTCAGGACACCTGGGGAAAACGTATTGCAGATGGTACCCTTCCTCCCTGAGCAATACATGCGCCGTAGCTGCCTGATGAGCCCAAGCCAAGGGACCCACTGGTTGGTGTGCAGCCTTGTTGCAGTGAAGGAGTGGGTGCAACAAAACCCAGGAGAAAGATGGCCCTGCCTCACTGATGGCCCGCGCTTATCCTTGTAGGTGCTATGAGTATGGGTCAGGCCCTGTGCTAAATTTCTCACATAGATTGCTTTGAATAATCCTTAGACACAAAACGCTGTTATTATTCTCATAAGCAAATGCAGCCTCAGTGAGATAAAATCGCTTACTCCAGTTACCCGACGAATGATGGCAGAGTAATATTCAATGCCATGTTTTTTTGATTGGAAGACTCTGTTCTTATTCACAACCTCTTACCTATGTTTACGCCGCTTGCAGTTATTTATTTACCTCTGACTTCCTTATTCTTCCATCTCTCTATTTCTGTGTCACCTAGTTCTTAAAATTTCTACCCTGTAGGATGGGGTAGGGACGAAGGCAAGGTGCTAGTTCCTTCCTCCTCATTTGCAAACGTATTTCACTTGCCTACACACAAGTTCATTTAACTCTTAATCACTCCCAAGCAAGAATTTTTCAGTGTCGGGATCTTCCAGAGAATAAGGACTTAGTTCACAGCACTAAATCAGAAGCGATTACCCAAATTAATCAAGTGGCCCAAAGCCTTGATTGTACAGAAAACTTCAGTGGAAAATTCCCTGTTCTCTGCCCCCACTTCTCTCTGCACACTCATGGGTCCTTATAAAGTGTCCTACTCAAATACTCCTTTGACATCCAAAGGCACACTTGAGTTTAAATGAAGCAGACAAGAAAAAGAGCATTTTTCAAGACAATTCTTTAAAACATACACAGAAGAGTACGGGGAACATGCATTCTCCTACATTGGCGGTCAAGTGTCTAGAGTTGAAGGCTCTCTCTAGCAATTTGATTATATATTTCAGGAATTTGAAAAACATTTGTGTTCTTGGATCAAACAGTTCCGCATCTAAAAATGTATTCTAAGTCCATAATCAAAGACATGTGCAAATATCTGTATGCACAGAAATGTTCATGACAGAATTAGATTATAATAATAATCAAAATTTGGAAAATCTAAATGTCAGTGTTAGGGCCTTGGTTAAGTAAATCATGACACAATAACACATTGCGACATTATGCAGTCAGAGCGAGGGGTTCTATCAAGAATATTTAATGATTTGTACAAATGATCATGAAATATTAAACAGAGAATGTTTCAAGAAAGTTCTGTTTAATCTACTATGTACTATATTTGTATGCACCATATCACATGTGGCCAGCTACTTTTTAATTAATTATAATTAAATCAAATTAAAAATTGAGTTTCTCAGTTGTACAAGCCACATTTTGAGTATTCAATAGCTACCATATTAAACAGTGCAGATACAATATTTCCATTTTTTACAGAAAGTTCTACTGGAGGGCACTGATAGAAAATATAATTTTTCAAGGTATGTGTGCACATAGAAAAAATGGGAAAGAATATGCCAACTAATAACTATGATGATTTTGATAGGTGGGAGCGGATGAGAGTAGGCTAGCTAGTAAATATTAGACTCTGCGTCCACAGTCAGCATGACAGCTGCCTCTGGCATTACAGCGTAAAGCAGTCATTGATAGTACATACGTGAATGGGGAGGGCTCTGTTCCAATAAAATTTTATATTCAAAAACAGGTAGTGATCTGAATTTTGCCTGGAGGTTATGATTTGCTGATCCCTGGAGGAGAGGTTTGGTGAGTTTTCTTTTTCTGTGTGCATATTCATATATAAATTTAAAAAATAACTTGTAGAGCTTTTATTTTATTTTATTGTTACAGCATTTTTAAAAGATTCTTATTTATTCATTTTTGGAGAGAGGGGGAGGAAGTGAGAAAGAGAGAGAGAGAAACATCAATGCGTGATTGTCTCTTGTGTGCCCACAACTGGAGACCTGGCCCATAACCCAGGCATGTGCCCTGGCTGAGGATTGAACTGGCAACCCTTTGGTTTGCAAGCCGGCACTCAGTCCACTGAGCCATACCAGCCAAGGCAAGCTTTCATTAAAAAAAAAAACACTCATTGGAATATTATACATATGTAAAGATATGCATAAACACACAAATATATATATATATACACACACACACACACGCAACAGGTAAAGAACTTAAGAAGTACAAACGAGCAGTTGCAAAATAGTCACAGGGAAATAAAGTAGAGCATAAGGGACAGAATCAATAATACTGTGATAACTATGGGTGGGGCCAGGTGGGGACTGGAAATACTATGAGGACCACTTTGTAAAGTATATGATTGTCTAACTGCTATGCTGTACACCTGAAACCAATACAAAATAATATTGCCAGTAAACTGTAATTGAAAAAAAGCTTGTATTCCTCTCCCACAAAAAAAGAAAAAGTGCGAAACATTAGGGTCCAGCCCCTTCTCCTCTTCAATCAGAGCAGCTCTCTGAATACCTCCACTCCACAGATGGGATTTCTGAGGTCGATTTTCACCAAAGGATTCTGCAGGTGCATGATGGGCTGGCAGCGGGGAGGTTGAAAAAAAAAGTTGTGAAAAACACTGGCTAAACTATTTGTTACAAACTGGTAGGCCATGGACTCTAGCCAGGGTTTGTGGGTTCCAAATCGTCTTGTAAAATATTGAAATTTGAAACCAATGTTTAAAAATAAAAAATTTAAAATTTTAATTTTAAGTTAAAAGTTTAAGAAAAACAAAAATACTGGTGTTGCTGACCTCTCTTAAAAATTAGAAAATCTGTCAACATTCATCTCACAATCTATCAGGACGACAATTAGCTGATGCTGAGAGCAGCTGCTCCCTTTAGAGAGGACGGATCTATCTGTCACCCTGTCCCCGCCACTGCCTCTTGTGTGACTCCTGGTCCTCTCTCTGCTCATCTGACGTTCCTGCCTTGACCCTGTAGCCATTTGAGTTCAAGTCCCTGAGGTTAGGCGATTGTTAAAGCCCTTGCCTGGTCCTATAGCCTATTGGATTTCCATTACCTTTATGGCAGTTAGTACCAAAATTACAGCTAAAGTCTTTTTCTTAAAGTCATCCTGAGTTTATGAGCATCTTAGCCACAAATGCTCTTCTCGTGTTACATGCTGGAGTCAGGAGCTGTTTTCTCATGAGCAAACAAGCTGTGTGAAGCACCCAGCCAAGCAAACAGGTTTTCCATCCAAAAAGCCCGGTGTTGAGCTGCATGGGAATTACTCAGATTGCCCCCCAAATCCATTTGTTCCTTCCTCACTTCTGGGAACAATGTAAGATTGTCCTTTCTGACCCCCTTGAAGGGGTCTTAGGGGGTTGTGAGCCAAAGTGATGCCAGCAATTCATATGATCTAAAATCCTGGACTCTCATTTTTCTGGACAACAGAGATCGGCAAAGCTCGGGATGGTGGCTATACCATTAGCAACCTTGCTCCTTAAGTGACTGGTCAACGGAGATCTTCACCAACTCATGACAGACATCTACTGTGAGCAAGAAATAAAACTGTGTTGCTTTAGGCCTTCAGGTTTGGGGTTGTTTGTTACTGCAGCATGCCCCAGACTATCCTGACCACATTAGTATCCCGAATGGAAACACCATTCCTGAGCCCCTGCTTTACACCAGCCAACCATATCTTTTCTTTCTTTGAAGACCCTTCCCTTGAATCTAAGCATGAAGTTAGAGTGTTATTAAGTGGTGTCTGCCATCAGTTCCTCGTTTCTTGGCTTTGCTCAGCACTTGATCTTTACTACCCTTTTCCCCCTGTTATATAATAGATTGGAGGTCACATGGGTCTCCAACTTTGAATAATTCATCTCTGTAGAATCTCAGTATTTCAGTCAGAACATTTATTTCTTTCATTTTAATATTTCATCATTTTTGTCCTAAATGTATGACCTTAACTGGTTGCCATGCGTTTCATTTCTTCTTGTCTTAAATATTTTAAAAGTTTCAAAGTACAAACATTACTCATGGAGAGTGTAACAAAAATGTGTTCAGTTTTAGTTCTATATTATTTAATTATAACTGGGTATCATTAAAATGATTATTTCCCCTTCTGGTTTCTTCCTGCTCTGGTTCCAGTTTTCATCTTTCTTGGAGGATTTTGATGCTTGCCATTTGGCTGCAGTGCCTACAGCTGGAAGGTGAACTGTGCGGCTTTGAGGCCTCTGGGTCTTTTCCCACGTTGGATCACCAAGGTTTTCTCCAGGTTGTTAGTTTTGCTGAGGGCTCAGAAACCATGGTGGTAGAGCACAGGCTGAGGAAAGTTTAAACATTGCAGACAATGTTTTCTTCATCTGTTACTACTGCAGAAGATATTGAATGAGGTCTTTAAAAAAAAATAACAGCTTTACTAAAATACAATTCATATACAAAGAACTGCACATATTTAATGTACGATTTGGTAAGTTTGGACATATGCAAATATCTGTGATACCATCAACACAATCAAGGTAATAATAGTCATATCCAATGCCTCCCAAGTTTCTTTTTGTTGATCTGAGAGAGCGAGAGAAACATCAATTTGTTATGCCACTTATTTAGGCATTCACTGGTTGATTCCTCTATGGGCCCTGACTGGGGATTGAACCCACAACCTTGGCATACTTGGATGATGCTATAACAAACTGAGCTAGCTGACCAGGGCTGTGTCCCTTTGTTTTGTTGTTTTTGTTTTCCCTGTTTTGTGGTGAGAACACTGAACATGAGATTTACTCCCTTAACAAATTTTGAAGTGCACAGTAAAATGTCATTAACCATAGGCCCTATGTTGTACAGCAGATCTCTAGAACTCATTCATCTCGTGCATATCTAGAACCTTATTGTGTTTGAATAACAAATCCCTGATTCATTTTTTAATGACAATGACAACTAACATATGTTCTACATGCTACCACATATAGAACATGAGAGGCAATCATCTAAGAGCTTTATATTATCATCACATCTTATAGGGGACTCCCTATTAAGTCCCCATTGCACATAAATGAAAGAAATGAAATAAGGAAAGTGAGGGGGTGATTTATCAGTTATTCACGTTAGCCAACCCTTCAAGGGACAGAGAGGTCCCAGCTAATACAAGGCCTGCACATACATAACGAGGAGTGAGTTGTGATTCTATGCACTTGACTTTTCTGCATGTCTCGTAGGAATGGAATCAGGCAGCGTTCGTCTCTCTGAGACTGGCTTAACCTGACAGCAAGATGTCCTCCAGCTTCAGTTATATCATGGCACGTGGCTCTCGAAGACGTATCAGCCCCCCAAGTGCACAGCAGCATTACTCCCAATAGTGCAAACAACCCAAATGCCCACCGATCGATGAATGGGTAAAGAAAACGTGACACACACCTCCCGTGGACTCCTACTCAGCCTTTACAAAGAAGGAGCTTCCCGGTTCATGAACCTCACCGTGCGGGAGAGGACTTCTGCACTGCGAGCGTAACTGTGGTGTGGCGGACGTCAGCTTTAAATGGCTGCAATGACTTAAACAACTGTTGTTATTCTCAACATCATATTTTCCCATGGTTCCTACTGCTGTCTCTCCCCCTGATTGGAAACACTGACACAAGGCACAACCCCTGCCAGGTTTTCCCGGAGAGCCCGGACCTATTCGCACCCAGCACACCACCTGCTGGGGAATGCGACAGAAGATTTGATGCGCCGCAGCAGCGTTGCTTTCCCCCTGCCCTGTCACCAGCCCCTCCTCGCGCCACGGAGAGCCCCTGGGGCGTGCGGTCCTCCTCAAAGTCACGGCTCTTGTACCAGCGGCAACAGAAATAACAGTTCCTCTGTGGCATTACTCTCACTGACTGACTTGTCATTGTTGTTGTTAACTCTGTTGTCTCCTGAACCTTGACGTGTAGAGGCAATACCTAAGAATTCCACTTTTACCTTGGATGAATTTAAGAAGATATCTAAAGTAGGAATTCTGTAACGCAAGCTTCAAGTCTAACAATCAGAAGATAATGAAGCATTAATACTCAACGATGGTGAACTTCATCGAGACTGAAAAGATTATGACCCTACAATCGGTTGGGGTCCGAAGGTCCACGTTACTGAAATGCTCTACATTTAGGCACCAAGTGTCCTGAGTTACCACACAACCCGACAGGTGTGCCTCTCAACACATCACAGACACCTCTGACTATTTAAGGCTCCTATTTATGGAGAAAGAATCAGCAGTTAATTTCCTGAAGCCAGGGGATAATTTCCTTTTAAGTTCCTCTGTATTTCCCTTTTATTTCTTGACCTTGTAAGTCCCTTATCTCCATTTCTTCTTTATTCCAGAGCTCTTAGACTGTTTCCTTTTCCCGCCACTTCTGTTTGAGCCTTGGCAGCTGACTTCCCTTATCTCCATCTAAGTCCCCATCAAAAGCCATTAATCTACAGGTTAAGTGCAATCTGCTCCTTTTTGATGTTATGGCATAGTAGGAACCTAGCTATAGCTCTGTGTAGTACAATAAATGGATTGAAGCATGGCCAGCCAGTCATTCTTGCTCTCTGCTGTCTGGCTTAAAAATTGGCAGGGCCGTACTGACTGAGGAGATTGAAAGCAATGAGCTGAATCGACTGGTTTTACTGCCCTACCGTGCGAGTTAAATGTCTAAACATGGCCTGCACCTTCTTTTCTTTCTTTATAGCCTCTCTTAACATCTGTATATAAAATCCACTCCTATCTTGCTTGACTTCATGCCTCGCTATGTCACCCACTACAGCCTTCAAAAATGCTCCATTTCATCTGAAATACAATTTTTTATATCATCGCTTACATCCCTTAAAACATACTCTTTACAAAGTGAAAATGTTAATCCAAAGTAAAACTAGGAAAAAATAAAATAAAACTTCAAGTTAGCATTGTTTATGTGAACTAGACAGTAAAACATCAGGTATATTGTTGGACGTTCACATATAAATAATGATATCAAATCTCGCTTTTTAATGCACTATATTTGAAGTGTTAAGCTAGCTCCCGTTGTCGTTTTGGTGATGCCAGTTTCGCTCTGACAATTTGACCTTGCACCACAGTTTCCTGTCGTCCTGTAGCGACCCCAGCTGGCGACCGAATCTGACGTTGCTCCCTGGCTGGTCATTTTCCTAAATGTCTACTATTCCTCCTGGTCCACTTGCTCTCAAGTTCTCTCCGACTAGCACACCAGCTATTTGAGATTTAAAAGCCTGATGAACACACTCACACTATTCATATAGTTCATATAACTCCCTGTGCCTGCGCAAAATATTTGCATAAAAGTAATCTAATGTTTAAATAACGTTTCAAATCACATTTAACAAGCACAAGGCTTAATTGCTCTACAGCGCCATCTAGTGACACTGGGTGTTGCAACCAGCATCGCAATTCAAACACCCGTTGGAGATGGCGATTCCCTCAAGTTTTTTAGGCCCTAAAGGGACCAATATAAATTTTCACAAGTTCCCACTATGCCTAATAAATAGAGCATATCTGTCCATCGCCAATGGAAGTAGACTTAACCTAGTACCAATTGGTACAATACCTTCTTTTGTTTCAAAAATGTATTATAATTCTTTATTCTTACTTATCTTTTTCTTTCAAAATGGACATAATTTCTCCTAGTCATTTGTTAGGTTCCGCATCAGATCACGTAAGTCACCTACAAGTGTTTACTGTTTACCAAGTACTGGCATAAGCATGTTGGCATGTATTAACTCAACTGATTTTCATAATAACCCAACAAAATGGTTGCTATGAGTACCTACATTTTGCTTCGTGGGGGGGAAAAAACAAACAAAACAAACAAACAAATAAAAGCACAGCACAGAGAGCACCTCAAGTTACACAGCTAGTAAATACTTACCCCTCTGAACATGTGTTCCTTTTATTTTACTAGTTCCCCTTTGCAAGGCTCATCCCCAGGAAATAAAAAATGTTGCTAGGAAGGCTACTAAGTTTCTTACTAGTTCATGAACTCAAACACTATTGGCCTAAAAATATAAATGATTATACCTCTCTCAGGTCAGGTGTAAGAGAATTAGAGCTCCTTCTATAGGCATAAAGGAAGCTACAGTGAGACATAGTTTGTACCTTGTACTCTATACAACAGTTTGTACCTTGGAGCTAAGGTCATCGCCGGTCTGGAACTCTGGCCTGGGAAGGTAGCTGCCTGGAGCTGTCAGCCACAGAGTGCAAAGGATGGCTAAAGTCAGGAGCACACACCCAAGATCAATCAAAGTAATAGGATTACGTGGGGGAGAAAGGCCATGAAAGCAATAGAAAATTCTGAAACCAGGTTGATTGTACTATCCCCTACCCAAAGACCAAGAAGATGGCCATCACAGACTTAGGAAACAAGACAAGAATTGGATCATATTTATCCAGAACTACCTAAGAGTTATGAATCTGAAACCATGGACATTCTCCTTGAACAGAGAGTTATGATCTTAGGACGGGGAGAGTTTATTGGATTTTTCTCAGCTTGAATGACACATTTTTCAGTAGTGCCTACCTTTCTATGAACTAATTTAATGCTAACTGACTTGGCAAGTGTGTCAGTTGTCAATTTATTGCCTGTCAGTTCTAAATCCACCCTTCATTACCCACTCTGTAAGACTGGAGTGGGACCCTGTAGCTATTTTTCCTTTTCCATCTGGCATAATATTATGCATGTCCAGGGAGGGGACAGGAGGGACCCCAGAGGAGGAAGGGAGTTGCCTTCCTGGGTCTGGTCTGTTCTCTTCGCCACAGGCCTTCGCCATGTGTGGCCTCTCCACCCCCCTACCCCCAGGGCCTTACACCACGCGGCAGCCAACAGCACCCAGCAGCCAGCAGCTCCCCCTTGCAGCTCCCCAAGCCACGTCATGGTAAATTCCAAGGCGCAGCGTCTCTCTGTGGACGGCTGCCCTGACAGCCCCGGGGCTGGGTTTCCAGGAAGTCCTCCCGGCAAGGCATCCAGTGAGCCATGGCCGCACCTGCTCCAGCAGGGTCTGGCTCTTCCTCGGGTGCTCAGTCTCGGCCTTAGGGGTGGCGGCTGCCCCTTACATCTGCTATCCCTGTATGTCCTAGAGTTACTTGTATTTCTTAATCATTAATTCCTTATGACTCCAATGCCCTGTGATAGGTAATACTTCTTTATATTAAATTCCCTCTTTGAATTGCTGTGTGGTTTGGCTCTCCCTTGTTTGGACCCTGGCTGACACAACACACGTCACTGTGAAATTCACTCAACTTTCCAGAAACAAAAGGTCTTAAAAAAAAAAAGATTTTACTCATTTATTTTTAGAGAGAGTAGAAGGAAGGGAGAAAGAGAGAGAGAGAAACATCGAAGTGTGGTTCCTCTCATATGTTCCCAACTGGGGTGCCGGCCTGCAACCCAGGCATGTGCCCTTACAGGGAATCGAACCAGTGACCCTTTGGTTTGCAGGCCGGCGCTCAACCCACTTGAGCCACCCCAGTCAGGGCAACAAAAGGTCTTTAAAAGAGTGGTCCCTAAATAGGGAGCATAGACCATCTGTTCATGATATAGTAATATTTCTCACTATAATAAATAAATTGGTATATTGGTTTGCATAAAAGTAATCTATAATCAATCCCTTGTGAGCTTGGTTATTTGCTGTTACCCTTGAGTTCAGTCAAATCTCAATGTGCGACAAAACCAATTCTAGCCCTGAAGATCTGCATACAGACTTGGGGCAGTGGGGACGTCACTCACACCGCTGCTGTGTTCGCAGCCACCTGACTTCTTCCTATAACACCTCGGCTCCAGCTCTCAGTATTACAATGCTTAATGCTACTCTGCTCCATCAGGAAAGGTATAAATTTACTAAAATGGAAAAATGTAATGACCTGGGAAAGAATCTTATCTTCTGGTTCGTTTGTTCTGTGGTCAGCAGGAAAGGTTAGAATAATATGGTGGCTACTGACAATGAACTTGACCTACTAATGGGTCACAAGCCAGTAGCCACCAATGTGCCATGAAGACAAGTGATGGACCTCTCTGAATGCTTACCATTCTGTAGTATAGGCTAGAAATAGTTTTCTGCACCAGGCAGTAACATAATCTCAATGCTCAACCTCCAAAGACTTCCCAAATTTGAATCTTAAAGAGCAAGAAATTAAATATTGGTCAAATAGACTTTTTTCCTTTTAATTTGCAGTATAAACCGGTCTTTAATCTGTTGTTGCTACTTTCAAATAAGAGTTCAAAACAGACTTTGACCATATTTGGTCAAGAACTTGATCTCCAAACAACTGCTCTGCATTGCTTACATCAAAGGCACTCTGTTCAGATTTGAAGCAAAGCATTTGGAATAGTATAGTGTTTTACCAAAATTAAAGAATTTAACTGCACACAAGTGCAGTGATAAAGGACAACAGCAATTTATGGAAAGGAATTCTTTCATTCTGCTCTTCTTCCTCACACATCACCCATCATTGCTGATAGAATTGCAAAGCGTTAAAGTGAAAAGGAACTCACAAATTTACCTTTGATCTCATACATAAAGAGCAGGACCTTTGAGGTTCACTCACTTTACATTTCCAACAAAAGCAATGAAACTCAAGATACTCATCAGAACTGTCCAGCACATTTTATTCCTCAGATGTGTCTGCTAATAGAAAGATGGGGCTCTTCATTAAATACATGTTTTCGTCCCTATACTGATTAGTATCGCCTTATCTTATCTTTCTAAATACAGGAAACTACACAACATACATTAGGGTCTGATTGATTTATTTTTAAAACTATATTTAGCCATTTATCACATCTATTTGCTACTTAATTTCAATCTTTTGGGTAACTTCTGCAGACATGTAACCTTATTCATTATGTTTGGTTCTTACTGGTTTCATTCTCTTTATTCCCATGGCCTTCAGAGCTGCCTCACTGAAGAGTCTTCTGTATGACCTCCACTATGGACTTCTTTGATTTTCCATCATCTGTCACTTCCTTGTGTAGTGATGTGAAAATGAGGTTCACCCCCTAGAGTTGGATCGTGGGGCATTTTCAGAGACTAGGAAATCTTCGGTGTTGTTGGGGCCTTTTCGGTTCCTTCCATTGACATCTCCTTGTGCAGGGTGGCACAGGGACACATGGTTGTCCAGTGAATGGAGCTGCCTGCAGTTCGGCAGTGACCAGCGTACACAGCCGCCCTTGACGACCCAGCCTCCTTTCCACCTGTCCTCCCCACCTCTCCCTCCTCTGCGGACTACGCTTAGGTGTAAGGAGCTCTGAGCTGTACTCCCGAGAGATACAGCCTAGAACTGGAAGTCACCATGTTACGTGATCAGCCTGATTTCCAGGAGGCATTTTACAAGATCTGCAAAGTGACAGAGACCTTTTTAATTGTTCAGTCGCCTTTATGACTTGTATTACTGCTGCTATTTTGATTTTCATATTTTTCTTTAAAAAATTCTCCAGTATGAAAAAAAAAAGAACAAAAAGGAGTAGGTGCTTGAATCTATCATCTTTTCTGCTCATTCAAATGGCAATTGAAAAAAAAAATTGGCACTATTGATTCAGATGAAATGCCTGGATTTGCCTGTGCTCCCTGATATCTCCATAGCAAGGATAATTGAAAGCTGACCACACACAACTGTCCTCATTATATCGTCGTGAAAGCCTACATAAAAATGAGTGCATACACCATAAGATTCAAGCAGCAAGCACTTTTCTTAACATGAAAAGTTGAACTGCTGTCCAGTTTCACTGTGACATAATTCTTCGGGGCCCGTAAGTCAAGAGAGGCTTCCTGCTTACATGAAATTACACAGACAGCTTTCCCTTCCTCTGAAAGCTTAGCCTCTGCTCTAAAACATTCGTGAATGGTCGCTTGTGTGTGTGCATGTGTGTGTTTGCGCGCACGCGCGTGTGCACATGGGCATTTAACACCCGAGAAAAAGTAAAAGTTTAAAAGGAAATGAAGGCCAGACAAAGCCAACAGGAAGGGTATGTTTTCCAGTTGCACCCCTATCCCCACCCAGAGCCTTTTTCCAATTTACACACAAAAGCAGGAGTTTGAGCTGATGCCACCAAGCAGCGCTTTGCAGGAAAGGGAGCTGGCATTTGTTCTGTACGCCGTGTGCCAAGTGGTTTATATAAGCTCCATTAAATCTCACAGTATCCCAGTATTCGCAGCTGAGGTAGGCAGAGACTGGGGGAGCAGTTTGGTGACAGTAAGTAACTTGCCCATCCACCTAGGAAATGATGGGGACTGAACTGGGACTTGGATTTCTCTAACTCTAAAATCTTTCTCCTTTCAAATAGTTCTTTGTTTATTGCTTCACTAGGAAAATTGTAAACATAAAATAGGAATAATTATCAAATGTCCACATCCTTGCCACCCATTTAATAAATGTTATTTTGCCATACTTACCTCTAGTCCCTTTAACTTAAGAATAAAATGTAGACAAAATTAAGTCACCTATCTGATTTCTATCGTTCTTCCCTCTTTAAAATCTACCACCAGGCTGACACTGAGTGCACCCTTCTCATCTATATTTTCATATTTTTAAACATATTTAAATCTTATGAATGTATCCATAAGAAATGTTGTTTATTTTACCTTCTTACATTGATGGTATCATTATGGACATACGCTTACTGTAGTTTGGTTTTTATACTCATATTGGTATAATTTATTCATGTTGCTAGATCCATAGCATGTAGTTCTAGTTTATGCTCTTTAACATTTATTTTATTGTTTAATTATTTCACATTTTATTTCTCCTATTATAAATGATGCTGTAATTATTTTTTCAACATGTTCTCTTGTGCAATGTGTGAGGGTTTCTCTTAGAGATGTTTCTAGAAGTGGAGTTTCACAGTTCTGCAGTATGTGCCTTTTCAGATGTTTGATATTGCCAAGCTGTTTCCCATATTGGTCTGATTTCCACCTACCAGTCACAAAGACAGGCGCCATGACTTCAAAACCTCACTAGCGCTTGGCCTGTCCGTGGCCTTGACCTTGTGCCAGGCTAAAGACTCTGATTCTTAGAATTCTAAGTCTCAAGCCAAGATATGCAGAAATTTCACTGCATAATAAGGTATAATTTTACATAAACTGTGTGAGAGGTATTTAATTACTTTCAATAATAATAATAATTATAATTAAAATAAAAATAACAAATCTCATAACTTGATAGGTATTTGGCTACCAGATGTATCTTATTAGAATTGTTATCATTCATTTTTAACTGGGGATATTTTAAACCGTGATTACTTGTTATCTAATTAGCTTTTCCTTTCAAATTGGATTTTTTTTTTAACCCAGTCTTTAGCAGCTGGGGTCTGCAAAAGCAACTTTAACATATTTTCTCCGAAGCAAAAAGTAGTTTCCCCATGAATTAAAACACAATGGCCTGTCAGAAAACTCCCTGAGCCTGACAGAGGACTTGTAAGTAGCTCTCTGTTCTGACGCGCTATTCCTGGTGAGACAACTTTTCCTACAGGTCCACCTTCTTATCACCAACCCCATGTGATCTAGTACGAGGACCCTTTCTGGGGTGCCATCTAGCTCACATGAAACTCTCATCTGTACCTTTACCATTGCCCCTTCTTTCACTGAACATTAAAAGCTTTTAATTAAGGGGTCAAAACCCGTGAAAGCTAGATTTCAGGAGAGTTTCACAGAAACCACCTGCTGGACGCTCTGATATCTAAACCAACATAGCCGCAGATCATTATAGGAGCTCACGTCAATTAACCCTGCCTGACACTCCCGCCTCACTCCTTGAAACGAGTTTAGTGATCTCTACGGTGCAGCCTACCCACAGTCGGAGAGGTCAAAGTGGCAAAATAGCCAGTTTGGTCCCAAGGTGCTAAGTACCCAGGTAATTCAGCCTTTAAAATCCTATTTGGCCTCTACCTAGAGTAAGCTAGAGAAAGATTTTGCAAGAAAGCAGGACAGGTTACCTTTTATTTAGAAAAAATTATAACAAGGGTGTAAACTAAGGTAACAGGTCTCATTTTCACCAGCTTCCGCAATGACAGAGACTGGAAAGCCCCTCACTTGGAGTGGCTTCGGCTCGCACTGACTTAGCCCCACAGTTCCCTCCTTGTGATCCTGGAATTCTGGCGGCCCCAAGAACACGTAAGGAGCCTATGAGGTCAAAACTATTTTTATAGTAATACTAAAGCATGATTTGCCTTTTCACTATGTCAGCATATACGCTGATGGTACCAAAACAACAGTGGGTAGCATGGTTAGTGCCTCAGCACGAACAAAGGCGGTGGCCCCAGACTTGACTAGCTATCGCTGACCCCCCTGCCTCTCCCTGCAGCGAGGAGAAGGCCAGTTGCACTTATGAATGTCCTTGCTGAAGCAGCAAAAATTATTAATTTTGTTCAGTCTAGATCCTTGAGTACAGGCACTTAAAATATTGTAAGTTAAGAAACAGGAAGTATGTGGAAATCATTTCTACTGCGCACCTCACTCAGGACGGGGAATGTCTCCAGGAAAAGCATTGGAGTGATTGTTTGAACGCAGCTGAACGAGCTGCTCATTTCACAGGACACTGTTTTTTACCTGGAAAAAAAAAGATTCTCAGGGAAGCTATAGTTTTTCCCACTGACCTATCTGGTGGACATTTCTTTTCAGTTGTTGTTTTTTAGTATTTTTTTTAACTTCATTTTTATTGTTGACACTATTACAGATCTCCCCATCCCCCCCCTACACCAGCCTCCCCCCACCCCATTCCCTCTGGACATTGCCACACTGTTGTCTATGTGTCTATGGGTCTATGGGTTATGCATATATGTTCTTTGGCTAATCTCTTTACCTCCTTTTTTAAGAATGAATGAAATGATCCTATCAGCTGAGAGTTTTTGTTGCCAATGATAAAAAATTTGAGTTTTCCAGTGAAAATTAGATTTTTGAAAATCTCTATTTGCCACTGTAAGCCTGACAGCTTCACAGTACTTAAAGATTTGTTAAAATGAGTTTGGTGGTGGCATTAATGAATGTGGTTCTGATATCATGGAGTGAGGTATGTCAACATTCGGAAGATCTGCCTGACTCAATAAACCAATAGTTTCCAAATAAACAATGCACGTTATAAAACATCTTAAATCAATTTCAATGCAACCCAACAGGAAACGTTTATTGGTAGCAACTTCTTGGACAGAATTAAGAACAGGGAGCTGCTTACTGGCTCTAAGCTAATAGGTACAAGGCATATTCCCTGCTTTCTTATGCAGGCTGGGGTGGAGAAGACAATGTGCTATTTCCAGTTCTAAAATGCCATGGTGCGGTTTCACAAGAGGGTACAATTCTTAAAGCATTCCAGAAATTGCCAGTATGTGCTAGGTTATTTTCCTGGTATTTTCTTACTAATGCATCCTGGTCTCATTTTACTAATCTTTGGAAAAGTAGAAACAGAATAATCAAGAGATTAGATCAGGACTGGACATCTGGATTTTAGTTCAAACTCTAGAAAATGTACTTACTTTGTGATTTATATTTTTTTATTCTGTTAAGTGAGAAGGTTCTCTGAGCGCGCGCACTCTCCCGCGCTCTCTCTCTCTCTCTCTCTCTCCTGCCCTTCATATTTGATGAGACTAGAAGGAATTCAAGAGACCCTCTTTGGACGTCTACATCATAAGTCTCTCTAGGAATTGAAAATATTAGACAAATTGATTTCTGAAGTCAGTGATAGTTCAGGCCTTTTCTCATAAAATGCCATTTTGTCACATTCAGAGGTGTGGCAGATGTTGTCTGAAGGCCCCATAAGCATAAGGGGCAGCACTACATGGTTCAGCTAAACAGACAAAACGTGTTGATTTGAAATAACCACATTTTTCATTTCAGGCCAATTAGGCTGTGGTTGCCTGGACGCCATCTGTATTTTCCAGAAGGCCCTGGAGTAAACACAGCCGGGTGCCAGACCCCAGGTCCTGCTGAGATGAAACGCCGTAGGGTCTGGACCCAAAAATGTAATTACCAGGAGTAGCTGACAAGCCCAGTTAGGGGGAAATTCTAAATTGTACACTTCAAGCCATTGAGAATTCAAAGGTCTAAACTGGACAAGTGGCAACGATGAGTCCTTCAGACTAAAACTGGTCCCTGTGCAGAAAGCCAGGCCTGGAAGCAGCCTGAGGTCACCAGGGAGGGGGCAGGGCAGAAAGAACTGGGCAACAGTGCTGGGGGCAGGAGGGGGAGGGGCAGGAGGGGGGGGGAAGGAGGGAGAGGGGGGCAGGAGGAGGGCAGGAGGGGGAGGGAGGACCCCTCGGCTAAAAATCCAGGGCGATATAGACACTCCTCACTCTTCTGTTTATTAATACAGAAGTAAGAGTAACCTTACTCGCAATTGTTTCTCAAGTGTTCTGGAGTTTAATGATGCTAGAAAGAGCTGAAATTTGTGACTGGAAAGTAAAGAAATAAGAACAGAATGTCAAAACTGAGGTTTATCATCTTTATGTAGATTTATAATATTTTCACTAAATTTGCCAGAAAGCTCTGGGATACCTATAGCTTAATCCACAAATTCATCTTAACCTTCTTCTTTTATGGACAGTAAGTACCCATGATAAGTAGCTCTTTGGGGAAATCTGAAAATCTTATATTGACTAGAACTTAGATTCTGCAGAATGAATTTAGGATGTAGCATCAGCATTACCTATAAATGTCTAGGATTTGTAGTTTTATGTCAAAGACTTTCTATTATTTTAACGTTGCCCTGAATTTTGTTTTTCACCTTAACTAATGGGGGTGAAAAAAAGTTGAGAATTTATCTATTTGATGGACTAAGAAACTCTGTACATAAAGGAAATACAGTGGTAAAGTGAGCATTTCATGGTATTATTTCACTGTGTTAGGAAAGCATTTGCCTTTATATAACACTCAGAGGAAAACTAGAGACACATAAATCAAGGAACTCTAGTATAAAATGGATGTCAAACTGTTAAAAAAATTAAACATAAAAGTTAATATTAATGGCTTACTGTCAAAGTAAGACTTTTTTTTTCCAATAGGTGCTGCAGCCTCATAATATTTTTAAATAGTCTCATTAACATCACATAATAATAATAGCAGCTTAGAAGATAGACTAGGGACCACATTAATAAATATGTAAAGATGCTTTGATGCTGGAGGAATCACTAATGCAAAAGGAATTGAATTAAAATTCATAAAATCATGACAAATTGGAGCAAAGGATGAGATCAATAAAATCAGTTTAATAATGATAAATATAGAGGAGCTATCAGAAGACAGTAATGATTCAATGTACAAATTAAGTAGAGGGAAAGGATTAGGGAGTAATACAGCAAAGAAAAATATGAACTTATGTGGGGTGATTATTTAAAAGGACTCTATCAAAATAAATCGGGCTCTCTAGGCCTGCCTGAATTCTTTGTTTACTTGAGGCCTATTCCTTTGCACACCATCCTTCATCCTGCCCCGGAGGGAGGAGGCTTCGGAGCCAGGTGGTGCTAGGGGTGGAGGCTCTAGGAGGTGGTGGAGGGGATGGCTAGTAGGGAAGAAGAGCAAAATCTAGGGCACTTGTGAGCTTGCAGGGAGGGAGCGCACCTGAGGGATGCTAACATCCGCAGAGATGGGTCTAACACAGCTTCTCTCCTATGTATTTATGCAAGTTGCCAAGTTGACTCTATATGACACAGGTCAGCAGTTTGTAAGGGAAGTCTAACAGGCTAAGTTATCTGTTTGATATTCTGAATAAAGATTTTCCAGTGAAATTGGTTTGTCCACCTTGCGTCCATTAATAACAGCCAACTGAGGGGGAGTTCCGCATGGACTCTCCTTTCATCCTAAAAGTCTGCTTACATCTTGATTCAGCGGGGAGATGTTTTTCAAATACTAATTTCTGAGCCCCTAACTCAAACCTACTGAATCTGGAGTGTTTGGGGATGGGGTGCATGGTCTCTTCGTATTTTTGTTATTTTTTAATCTACCTAGATTTTAAATGAATTCAGAAGCAGCTAGGTTTGGGAATTATTGATTGAGCTGATATTCATAGCTTTCATTTAGATTTCTTAGAAATGTAATTTGTGAGGCTGCTAACATGTTGCATGTTGGATTGGATTTACACTTATATTTCCTATAAATTCAGTGGAATTTTAAAAATCTCTTTTACTGTATTGGAAGTCCACGAGAGTGCTTAAATAAATGATTTGAATGAATAGCAATGTCAATATAGGCACTATCTCCTAATTTGCTGATTGATGAGCATAAGCAGGGATGAAAAACAGTTGAAATATGGAGCAGAATTTATCACTTTCATCCCCTTTAATGACTGTTGACTTCAATCATTTCACTCAGCATGAAATGGACTTCAGAATTTACTGCTCGTTTCTTGAGTACTGAGATGCAGAATACTCAAGGGTCCTAGGGAAGCGTAATAAATATCAAGCATTTTTGCGAGGCTGATTTCTCACAGCTAGTTTCACTTAAAGGCTCTCATGAAACTGCAACCAAATATTGGCTTTAAGGTACCAAGAACTGATGGAACGAAAACCTGTGACAATGACACATAAAAGTTAAGACAAATCACTTTGACTTACGTGTAACTGCATTTTCCTTTCCACAAAATGAGGGTAATAGCAGCTGGTAACTCTCTATTTCATAAGTTGAATTAATGGAGTAACAGCTTTAAACTCACCTGAGCTAGGCTGAGCGAAGAGCTCTTAGGAGAAAGGTGTCAGATTGAATAAGCAGCAGATTGAATGAAGGAAGAGAGAATGGGGGGATGAGTAAAGCATAGGTATGAAGCACCTACCATGTGCCATGCATGCTATGGAGCATTGCCTCATAATATTTAATTTTCTGAAATACTTTATTAATAAATGCCCAGTAGTAAGCCATTTAGGTCTTTTAAAATAGGAAGCAAATTCTACAGGGAAACATTTTTTTATGTAAGTTTTTGTGAAAAAAAAGTCTATAGGGATCATGCTGGTTTGGCTGGAGTCAAATGTATTGAGCATCACCTAATCTTGAGATCCTTGGAGTTGCAAAGTACTCTTCTGAGATAGAAACGCTTCAGCATCTTATTTATTTGAATGAAATACATTATCTTTCTGGAAAGGGGAGCCAAGCTAAATTAAAGTGTCTTATTAGTATTAAGAAACATGTATGAAAAAGGAAATAGGTATAAGGAACATTGGGCAAGTCCACTCACAGAAATAAAACATGAGCAGACCCTTCCCCTGCTTTCCCTTGACCATGCTGGACTAGAGTGAGGGAAAAGAGACAGATCCATAAGTTACACTGTGTTAAAGTGAGTGCTATGGACAAAAAATAAAGCAGAGTAAGGTATGTTAGTTATGAGGGTACGTGGAGGGGGGTGAATCACAAATTCAAATAGAGTGACCAGTTTTCACTAAGGCTTCACTATGAAGGTAACACCTGAGCAAAGACTTGAAGGAGGTGAGGGAGTTATCCATGTGAATATCAGGGCCAAGAGCCTTCCAGGTAGAGAACCTGCCTGCAGTGGACATGGAAGAGCAAGGAGGCCAGTGTGGCCAGGTGAGTGTGAATGAAGGAGAAGGTAATAGGAAATGATAGCAGAGAATGAACGTGGGCTAAAATAGGTAGGACTTTGAAGTCCATTGAAAGAGTTTGACTTTACCTTGCAAGCAAGTAAGGTTTGGAGTGGGTTACGCAGAAGAGGAACATCTGACTTACATTTACAAAGAATTAGTTTCTGCAATGAGAACAGACTGTCGAGGGAAGGAGAGGAAAAGAATGGAAACCAGATAAGAAGACTATTGAAAGCAAGAAATGATGAAGGCTTGCACCAGGATGATAGCGGAGTGAAGCGGATGAGAAATGGTTGGAATCTGGATACACAGGGCCTCTTGGCTGACTGTTGTGGGATGCAAGAGAAAGGAGAAAAAAGAAAGACGGCCCCAAGGGTCCGTCCTGATCGACTGGCAGGAAGGCACTGTCATCAGCGGGGACGGGGAAGCTGTGAGTGGAGCAGATCTGGGGGTAGGGAATATCAGGAACACCATCTGGGTCCCCTTGAGTTTGAAATATCTATTGTCCATCCGAGCGGAGCCGTAGCATAGACAAGTAGCATTTCTGGGGCTTCGGAGAAAGATCTGGGCTGCAGATATTTATAATTACGGGATTTCTTGGTTCATAGATTAACATTAACAGATAAAATATAGACACCTACTGAAATTTGAATTTTAAATGACAAATAAAATTTTTAGTATTTCTTATTCTCTGTTCCTTTTTGTTTATCATGGTGTTCTTATTTTATCAATGTGATATATTTTATCATCTATTTCTAAGGTCATTAATAAGTTTGCTTAAAATGTTCCTTTCACTGCGTTTTGTTGGTTCACTCTAAGTTACATTACCTTTGTTCATTTGTTCATCTTAATCTCTGTAGTTTGTGTTAGGAACTTCCCTGATGATGTCGGACCGTCTTCATATTTAAGAATGAGGCCCTGCAAAAAGCTGATCGAAAGCTCTGTGTATGTTCGCAGTGCCTGTCAATTGCTACTATTTACTGTAGAATAAGCGGTCAGGCACTTAACCATTTCATAGAGGGACTTCCAAATGTCAGTGCATGAACCTTTTCTCCGACCAGTTGGTTTCCTCAGAGGCGAATCTCCCGACCCCTCCTGTCTGGGGAATACACATCGAGCTGCCAGCGCCTGGCCCTCCGAGGGAAGCAGGATGAAGTTCTCCCGTTTCAGCACATGGTGCAAAGGCTTTACCCAAGCCTCCTTTTTCAGCCTTACCTCTGTCCTCTCCCAAACCTGGTTTTGTTCCGTCGGAAGACTTCCCACTTCCATTTCCCCAGAAATTAAACTTCCGGTTGCCAGCTGGGTTGGTGCCCTTGCAGGACACGAGGGGGATTCTGAAGGTCTAACTCCCATCCTTTCCTCGGAGGGAACAGCTACACCCAGTTTCGGAGCCTCCTGTGGTTTCCACTTGCTCTTGACCCTTCCTGCAGCAAACTTTCTTGCTTCTCTGTTTACTTGGTTACCACTCATCCATCTGCCCTCTGTCTTCCAACATTTTGTTGCTAGGTTGGTCTCGGCTGCCTCTTCTGTTCTTTTATCCTTCAGGGGTTTTATTGTTGTTGTTTTTTAAAATTTAAATTCTTTTCCAGTCATTTGAGAGAGGCGTTGGAATGGAGGGGTGGTAAATGCTTACATTCGATCCACCATTTTAAACAGACATCTTCCTGACTTTCTCACATAAACTACTGAACAGTAGGTGTAGCTGACACTCTTGCTGCCCTGGGCCCGGTCCCCCTGACTCCCTCTGCAGCTGCAGTGACCAACCGGTTCCTCCTCGGTGTGCTGACAGCTTCCCCCTCGAGCGCTTGCGTCCTCCTGCTCCTCTCACGGAGAGTTTCCTCCAGGACCACAGCTCACGGAACCCTGGCCTGAGTAAGGGAGGGCTCCTGCAGGGGCTGGGCATTTAGCACCTCTCACCCTTGACGATGGGAATCAGCAAATGAATAGCCAACTGCCCCATAGCTTGGCGGGCCTACTGTGAGGCTCTCTGCAGGTTCCTCAGAAGTCCCCACGGGAGAAACCCATTCATCAGTTGGATTTTTTCCTTTTCCTCTCTCACTTTGTACAGTTCCTCACTTATGCTTCCTGGAGTATCCTCCGAAATAAATGCCTTGTCTTAAGCTCTGGCTTTGGAGGAACCCAAACTAAGACAACTCATGGTCAAAGTTGCCTTAGAGAGTATAGTTTCAATGGTACAGAGGCAACAAAGACACCATGGGTGATGGGAGGTTGGGTGGTGATAAACCCTGGCGCTTTGTAGATTACAGTCATCAAATCTTCCAGCTGGGGAATCCTGGGGTGAGGCGAAGGTGAAAGGAGAAGCTTAGATTATGCAGGAGCGCTGGAAAGGCAGGGGGAAGCCGTGACCATAGGAACTGAAGGTGTGCCTGGCTTTTGTTCATGGCCGTGAGCATTGAGGAAAGAGAATGGTAGGTTTGTGTCATCCAACCATCCACCTAGAACAGGGGCATGAAAGTCAGAAACCTCCTTGAAGATCTCCATTTCCGGCAGCTGGAGGGCAGACTTCTGACAAAATCGCGCCAGGGTTACTTGTAAGGGTGACGGAACTGCAGAGCAGATTGAAGGTACAGGCCAGGCAGGCATCTTATGCAAAAGTCATAGCCCTGGCAGGGGGGAAAGAGGCCCTGAGAACTGGAATGGGGACCTGAGGGGACAGGACCTTGAACACTTAGACTCCCCTCAGCCGTCCAGGCTTGCAGAAGTCTCCTCCGCCCTATTAGCCAGTCGCCCATTGCCTGGGGACCCTACACAACTCTCCGCCAAAGCAGATGCCTCAAGGTCTGCCCTCCGCTCCCCTCACTGCCTCAATTCCAAAAACTAGGGACAGGTCTCAGCACACCCTGGGTTATATGTATGCTGGGAGAGATGTGACAGGCTTTCTTCTCTGAAGATGGCTGCAATCACACCCGTCATTCCAATGATGCTTCCACAATGAAACCCTTTACCTCCTACCATTTGCCTCTGCTCAAATATGGACTGGACTTTACCTGTTTCACCAGCAGGAGTGATGCTGTGTGGTTTCCAAGGCTGAGTCATAAAAGGTGATACAGCTTCTGCCTAGCTCATGGGGACATTTGCCCTTGTAGGCCAGAGCCACCATGCAAGTAAGGCCACCGACCATGAGGCCGCCATGCTGTAAGGAAGCCAAGGCACAGGAAGAGCAAGGCCTCTGGATGTTTCAGTAGATACCCGTGAGATAGTGGAGGTACACTGCTAGCTTTCCCTCCTGAATGCAGACTGCTTCAGTGATAGTCTCCAGCTAAGAGCCAAAGGCTGCTGTTAGAACAAGCACATTCTATTCATCATTTACCACCTGGTCCTAAGGCTCTGTTAACACTCCTCCTTCCTGTTGCTGCATCTGTCTGCAGGGACCTGATCATCTTGACATTCTGCAGAACATCATGCTGGCCCATGACATTATGGAGAGCATGATAACTGGACTTGGTTTTTAGGAAGTAGCAAGTATGGTCCTGGCTGGTGTGGCTCAGTTGGTTGGAGCACTGTCCCATATACCAGAAAGTCACAAATTCAATTCCCAGTCAGGGCACATACCTAAGGTTGTGGGTTCAATTCCTGGTCAAGGCACATATGGGAGGCAACTGATTGATGCTTCTCTCTCACATTGATGTCTCTCTCGCACACTCCTTTCCTCTCTCTCTCAAATCGATAAATATATTTAAAAATTAAAAAATAATAAACTGGGAAATATATTATTTTTTAAAAAAGAGCAAGTATGCTGGTTGCCTTAGTAACATACATCATGCTGGAGGATGAGAGAGAAGCCCTACAAGGATTCTGAGGTCTGCCACAGCAAGGAATGATTCAGGGGCCCAAAGACCTGGGACACCCCATCTGAAAGGATGCTTTGCCTTAATTACCTGTAAGAAAGAGGCACAGTGCTTGGTGAGATACTTTGGATTGTTGATGTAAAAAAAAAAAAAAAAGTACCTTGGAGAAAACTGCTTTGACTGCTGTACTAGAAGTTGTTAGTTTTAAGGGGGGCTGAGAGAATGTATGACTAGCCTCCTGAAGACTTGGCTAAGACATCAACTTAGGGGTGACACCTTGCATGGTTGGGTCACTGTTCTCAAGGACGAGACATATTTGTTAAACCAATGATTGCTGCATATAGTCCCTATATGTGCTGTGTCCCCAATATCTAGAATGCACAGGAATGGTAATTAAAGGATGCAAGTAGGATTGGCCCCATGCACCATATTTCCAGGGACCTACTAGTAAAAGTTGAGGTTTTAATCCTTATAGCTTTAGGCTCTTCCTGGTCTCAGGATATGTGTGTAGAGAGAGGGACATTTACTCCAGGGACATAATAATGGTTCCACTGCATCTAAACCAACGCCCACCATCAAATGATGTTGGGATCCTCATGTTAAAAGGTCAGAAGGCAAAAATGGAAATTCCTATACTGGTAGGGATAACTGACTCTGATTACCTTGAGGAGTTGGAATTACTGCTACATAGTGGGGGCAGGGAGGAAGACGTCTGAAACTTGAGGGGTTCCCTGGGGTACCCGTCCGTGCGTCTATGCCTGGAGACAACAGTTCAGGCAACGAGGGCCTAACACAGGCAAGGTAACCAGGGCTCAACTTCTCAGAGATGATGATCTGGCCTCCCTATCGAGCAATCAACTTAGACTAGTGGAAGCGCTGGCCAAAGGTAAGGGACACCTAGACCAGGTGGGAGAGGAGAGAGATGATGAGTATAGGTTATGGCCTTGGGACCAGCTGCAGCAGCGAAGGCTGTGGTTGTTATATGAATTGGTATTTTCAGTCTTTTTTGAAAACTGCAGCCAATCACAACCTTGAACTGTTGCTAACACAGGAAACTCAAGGTGGGCATGAGAGGATCAGATCGGAGCAAGGAGGGAGCATGGTAGTCACTGCTGGTACTTTGCTCCTGTCCCCAGTTCACCTCTCAGTTCCCCTGGGACAGTAGCAAACATTTCCATGCACTCTGACAGCTTCCTACCAGGAGGGCAATAACTCTTCGTTCCACTGCCCAAGGCTCCTCTCAGCCCAGAGTTAGTGTGGCCTCCTAGTGCTGGGATAGGAGCCTTCAAGGTCAACCTTTAACCAAGAAGTTCAAGAGTAAGAGAAGACATGCTCTTACTTCCCTGGCCTTCTGTGGATTAGTTCTGGGATAGATATGTTCTACATCCCAGGACACCCCTAGGAGACATGAGCCCTAGCTGTCTTAAGTGGTAACTGGTCCATTAGCACAACGTTTCGGACTTTTCTCCTTGTGCTCTCTTCCTCTGTCCACTCCATCCCGTGGGCTTCCTGGGATCACCCAGTCAACTCCTCCCAGGCCATCCTTATCTCAGCATCTGCTTTTGGGGGAACTCAAAAATGGTAAGTTTTATTTACTACAAAAATAATCTTGTTGAGAAAAAATAATATAATTTTAGTGGATAGGCCTAAGTAATACTTAGTAGTAACAGTAAAAATGTGAAGAACAGTGAAAAAAATTTACTTTTACTAGTCTATAAAGAATGAGGAAATTAAACTTTGAAAAAATGCAGGAATATACACTTATACCAGGAGAAGAGGAGTATTTTAATAACTATAGAAGTAGTTGGCAGGGCTGTCCACTATCAAGGGATTATTTGGAAATTGCTATCATTGGCCAACTACTATGATTAATGAAATCAGCATTTTCATGATGCAGGAGGGATAAACATCTTAAGTTTAATAAGTATACTTTCTTCCTTTAAAAATTGTTGAGCTATTAGGTTACTCAGCACCGCCCCCCACCCCCTTGCTGCCTTATCTTTCATTTTACAGAGGTTTTCACACAGATGCACACACACACACACAGCTCTTCAAATTTTAAATATTTTCAAAGCATAACTCTATAGACTCATACATTTTAACTCTGGTAATGTATGCTGTATTCCCTCTAGAACACAGTTTACAAAGAAATCCACACTGCAGGCAAATGTACAGTTCTTCTTTCTCTCTTGCACACAGCAAGAAAGCCCTCCAGAAGTGATATTGCAAAGCCAAATTTAGAAGAGCCTCCACATTCACAGAGAAGAAGAAAATGTCAGAGTCTTGAGAAGCCAGAGAATAGTCCAAAACCGGGAATAAGCAATCTTTGCTCATGGTAAGCTATATAAATATTTGTTGAATAAATCTTGTTTTATTTGTCTTCACTTCTGATGGGATGTTAGTTTCTGAAACTGGTTTGTACCCAGATTCTTCCCTCCAACAGGCCTATCAAATACCCAGAAGTATTTCCTGGCATATTTGCCCCCCTATGTAGGCTTTGTTGAACCTCTATGGCTTTTGTCTACCTGGTACTGCTTATTGCTTCTTTTGATCATAAGGTCCCCACATTTTGGGGGAAACTGTTCTTCCTCCATCCCAACCACGTGGCTCTAGTGCACATGTCTCATAGAGCCCTGAATTCTCAGCTCCTGTCCTAAGGGCGTGACTCTGGTTCATCTTCATGCATATGCGCTGTCTTTCATGATGGCTCCAAGGAGCTATGGAGACTGAACTGATGAGAGTTCTTCTCCAGGGATTTCCCAGGGGGACTGGGGTTGGAGGGAGAGCCCTTCCTATTCTAGTGAAACAGCCTTGACCTCTACCACATGGAGAAAGCTGGTCTGAAAGAATAAAGCGAGGCTGCAAAGACAGGCGATACAAACGGCCAAGTCCAGGACCCCACTGCTCTCTGCTGGCTTCCACTGCCTTCTGGGGCTTGGTGGTCCCCTTCTCCCTCTATTCTGTGAGCTCCCCAGATGTCTATCACGTTATTCCTCTTTCATGCTCAAGGTAAGTCAGATGGGGTTTCTGGTATTTACAACCAAGAGCTCCAAGGGAGGTACTGCATTTACTTTTTTGTTGTTGTTTTATCAAATAGTTATAAAATCCTTCAGATACTGACTAAAGCCATTTGTTTCCCACCACTGGCTTGGCTACAGATTACAGAGGTAGGTGGATACCACCTTTCAGATTCAGAAGTGAACATATCACCCTAAACTGTAATATCAAGTTACTGAAGCTGAGGCTCTCTCAATGTTCTCAAAAATCCCAAGTGATTCCTAGGACCTCCGTAACCTTTTTACCTCAATGATAAAAATAAGAGATCCCAGCAAATAGCTCTTACTTACACTGCAAGACTGACCATTCTTAACCTTTTTTTGGATATAATTCTCAACACTTGCTTCAATGTTGTTTTTACAGGTTTTGTTTTATATTTCACTGAGTATTCCCCTCTTTTTAGTTTTTTTAAGAGTTGTTGCAATGGTACGTGAACATCAGCCATTTCAGGTAAATTGTCAATTTGTATCTTAGGCCGCTCCAGCATCCATAACAAAATACCATAGACTGGGCAGTTTGAACAGCAGAGATTTGTTTCTTACAGTTCTGGAGATTGGGAAATCCGTCATCAGGGTGCTAGTGGGTTCCATCCTTGATGAGAGCTCTCTTCCTGCCTTGTAGACAGCCACCTTCTCGCTGTGTCTTCACATGGTCTTCCTTGGGATGTGGGCCTGGAATAGAGGGATCTCTCTCTCTTCCCCCTTTTTATAACGCCACTGACCCCCCATCATGCAGACCCCACCCTCATGGCCTCATCCAAACCTAATCACCTCCCAAAGGCCCCACCAGCAAATACCATCGCATCAAAGGTTAGGCTTCAACATATGAATCTTAGGGAGGGGCCGACAAAGCATTTAGTCCATTGCACTGATCAAAATTGAGATTTTTGGAGAGGGAGAATTTTATTGGGCTAGCTTGGGTCCCATGGCCACCCTTCGCTAAGAGGTGGGGCAGGGCACCTGTATTAATCCCAACAAACTTTATCCTTTGGGAAGTGGTAATTCTGCAAAGGAATTCAGATGCTGTTGGTAAGAGGACTGGGTGCTAAACAGTAAAATAACCACGCATGCCCACTGCAGGGAGCTTCCAATGTTTTCACCAGAGCTCAGCTGAACGCAATTGGATTTCAACCATTTTGTAAAAATCGATGACAATATTTCTCTTGAAATTCCCACTTTTATTTTTTAATTCAGTTAGTCTTAGAAGGGCTAGAATCTTCTATTTTCCTTCTTTTTATTTTTTCCTATAGGAAAGTTCCCAGGATCTCTGAATACATTACATGACAAAGTGAACTTGACAGATATGATTAAATTAAGGATCTTGAGATAGAGAGATTATTCTGAATTATCCAGGTGGTCCTAATGTAATCACAAGAGTCCTTAGAAGTGACAGAGGGAGGTGGGATTGTCAATGTCAGAGTAATGCGATGTGAGAAAGACTCAGCCATCCGCTGCTAGCTTTGAAGATGAAGGGAACCAAGGCATGCAGGCAGCTTCTAGAAGCTGCAAGAGGCACAGAAATACATTCACCCCTGGAACCTCCAGAAAAGAGCTCAGCCCTCACAGCACCTTGTGCTCAGTGAGATCTATTTGAAATTCCAGCCTCCAGAACTGCAGATAATAAATGTGTGGAGTTTGGTTTTTTTTTTAAAGCCACTGCATTTGTGGTAATTTGTTACAGGAGTAATAGGAAACTGATGTCAGTGCTCATTCTTGGGAAGTAGGTTTTGGGGAAGAGGGATAAGGGGAGACATCAAGAGACATTAATGCTTCTAAGCTGAAAATGTTTGCAAGAATGTATTATTGTATGCTAGACACCAATACACATTTTTTAAAAGAATCCTCACCATAGAAATTTTTCTTTTTCCACTGATTTTTAGAAAGCAAGTAAAGGAGAGAGAAAAATATTGATGTGAGAGTGAAACATTGATTGGTTGCCTTCTCATACATACCCCAACCAGGGATTGAACCCACAACCTGGGTATGTGCCCTGACCAAGAACTGAACCCTCAGCCCTTCGGTTATAGGATGATGCTCTAACCAACTGAGCTGCACTGGCCAGGGCACCAATACACATTTTTGATAATAATTTACAAATAGGTTGTTCAATAACATTTTCAATACTGCTGAATTTGCTGAAATTATCAGTTTTGGGGAAGAAGAATTTGATAGTTAACATTCAAAGATTTAAAAGATACATATAGAAGAGGTTTGTATTAATTAAGAAACAAGTTAAGTTGCATGGATATGTGTGTCTGTGTGTGTACACACATCTACTTATTTATTTATTTGGCAAAGGTCAAGATTTCTTTTTCTGTCATGTAACTTGGAGACGAGACGCCCAAAAGAAAAAGTCCCAGGGCTAGTTAGAAGCTTTAAGCTTATAAGGATTTCTCAATCTCCTTCTCACCCTCTGTTCTGCCATCTGCAGAGACGATGACTTCGGTTCCCAAGGGTGCCTCATGGCCATACCGTGGCTGCAGGAGTTCTTGCCACGACATCTGTATTCTGAGCAAGAAAAAGAAAGAATAGAGTGACAGCAGGGAGGCAAAATAGCCCATCTCAGCTGAGTCAGCCTCTTTTAAGGAGCATTCCTTAAATCAGTGTTTGCAATAATCTAGCCACATGGCCACCTCTGCCCACCAGGAAGGATGGGACATGTAGACTTTTAGCTGGGCACAATGCTACCCTCAACAAAATCAGGGTCTCTCAGTGAGGAAGATGAGGAGAGAGGCCACAGGCTTCGGCGACAACCAAATTGTAAAGCAGGAGTCTTCATAAATATGTCTTTATAAATATTATGCCATAATGAACAATCCTTAACTGTTTAAGGAAGTATAAACAGACATACCATAAACACTGCATAACTATTCAAAGCTAACCCATTGGGAAAAAAAACTGCAATTAAAAATTAAAAACTTAATCTGTTCCACTGTGAGTTTGTTTGAAGGACATGAATTCAGTAAATTTAGTTTTCTAAAAAGTCCACTTTAAGATAAACATCTAGAGGGATATAAACTACCCCCCCCATCTGAAATTCTATACCTAATTTACGTTTGAGCACTGTTTCTAATTAAAGGTCACGTAGATCCTCCAAGGAGTTGTTGACCTCCGAGAGGTTAGTAACGACGGATCGTGGCATTGTGGCCATTCAGCACACACCAATATTCTCAGGCCAGGAGAAGTTCCAGACTTTCCACCTAATGGAGTTAAGAGCGCTGAGGACACAGTGGAAGTCCAGAAGCTGGTCGAAGACAGGCATTAAATACCAAAGGCAGCCGGTCTCTGGCCTGTGAAAGGGCAGGAACAGACTAGGCATATGATTAGCAAGTACCTAGAGGCTGGGCCACAGGGGCGTAGGTGCCCGTCCTCAGATACGGGAGATCTTAGAGAGAGCAGCGTTTCATTCAGAGCCTGAGAAGTAAGAAAAGGACAACATGGACCATCTGTTTTGACACATCGACAAACACAGATATTTGGCATTTCATATTGAAACTGTTTACCAAGCTCCTAATGCTGACGATGAACAAACAGGAGCTGCCTGTTCTGTGTTGCACTTTTTGATGTGTGGAGGGAGGAGGGCTCTATTCCGTCAGTCTCACGACTCTACTGACACAGGTTTCAGAAGAAGGGACTGAGCAAATAGGACAGGGCAAATGTGCTTAGTTTGTCAAAAAAGTCCCACAAGAAAAAAAAAGTGGTGGAGTTGCAACAATGGTTGTCCAGCTTTGTAAGCACCTAGAATTTTGTTTGCCAGGAAAGGAACCCCACTTCAGGGCTTGGTCCCTGGAAGTCTGGCCCCTCCCCTGTCCCGGCCCCTCAAGTAGAGGGGAGAGCCTCTCTTCTAGTTTCAGGGTCTCCAACGCGGGCACCTTGTGGGATTCTCAATGCAATCACTGGGGTGTGGGAAGAAGATATTAGAACATAGACATGTTGATTATGTTAAAAATAAGGGAAATAGGCAATACAAATATTCCCTCTATGGACTGACAGACAGCAGTACCAACACTGGGAAGAGATGTCAGACGGTCAGGCCTCCGTGCCCTTGGGGGACATTTCTGTGGAGGGGCAGGGGATTCGCACGTGGGGGAGGTGGGGCTTGCCTGTGGGCCCCTCTTTCCTGTCCTTCTAGTGCCAGGCAACATGCGGCCCTTTAATGATGCCAGGTTAAGTGAATTTATAGATCATAGTATCTCTATGTAAACTCGCCCTCACAAAACATAAAGGTGACTTTAAAAGGTTACAGAAAAAAGAAAAGCCCCTGTGATGGAAGGTCCTACTAAGTTAGGCAAGTAAAATTGAACAAGAGAATGGCGAAGCTGGCCATTGTATTTCTAGGACAAGCTTTCTTCAGCCACATTGCTCAGTACAAACAAGGGCAATCTAATAGCATCCAACAAGTTGTTCCCACCAAAGTGAAAATACCAAGAAAGCTACCAGAAATATAGGTGTGTATTTGCTACCACACACCTAAATTTCACTTGAGGTGTGTCTATCGAGTTTATGCCATGTCTGTGAAATGTCTTTTATCAACTGTGACAGCCATGAAAACCAATGGCAAAACGAACTGAACTTAGAAGGAGACCTTTGAATTTCTATATCACGAGATGCTAAACTACAATTTTCAAAAACAATGAAACATAGTCTTATAGTGCACTGATTAAAATTAGCATTTTCACCCTGGCCGGTGTGGCTCAGCGATTGAGTGCAGGCCTGCGGCCAGTCAGGGCATGCGCCTGGGCTGTGGGCCGGGTCTGCAGCTGGGGGCACGCGAGAGGCAACTGATGGATGTATCTCTCACATATCAATGTTTCCCTCCCGCTCTTTCTCTCTCTTAATAAATAAATAAATCTTTTTAAAAAGTTAAATAAAACTAGCATTTTCAAGAAAAAAACTTATGCCATGAATAAAAATAAATATTTTCAAATATTATTTATTTCAGACTTAGCTCATCCTTTAAAATATCTATTTTGTGTATGTTATGATGTACAAAATGTATTAATAGAACAATACATGTATGGAACAAAATATAAATACATATACTTGGGAGTTGCTACTCAAAATGTTATTTACTATTGGCCTACACAATCAGAAATGTTTAGAAACCATTGCTGAAGAAAAAGGAGTGTGGTAACGATTTACTCATAAAATAATCTAACCCCTGTCAATTTGGTAATCCTTTTACCTGATTTACTGCTTTAACTCAATTGAAATACGATCCCTTCTTCCTTCAAAGTCCCACAGCGGAGTAACTGGAAGGTCACTGTTCTGCAACTTCTGCTACAGTACACTTACCACTTTCTTCTTGGATCATAACTACTCGAGTAGCCGCGTGGCCCTCCTCCTGTCTCGAGGGGAAGCACTGTGGACAGGGTCAGGGTTTGAGTCATTTTCTGCCAAATCATTTCTCTCCCCATAGCACTGAGAGCCTAGGACATGCTCAACAAAACGTATTTGGAAATTAAGAGATGAGCAAGTGTGTAGAAGGCCCTTAGGACTGAGTATCACAGTGGGCAGTTTTGATATTTGGCAAGTCATCGAGGTAAACCACTTGTGCTGAGTTTTGCCCAGAGTGCTCTATCACTGAAGATCGTTTTTGCCATCCTCTGATCTTACAGGTCATTGTTTACGCAAAAGACTGCTCAGTTCTGCTCAGAAGGAACGCATTAATGTATTCAGCTACTGTCTGTGGCTTGGAGATGTCTCCTTCCTTCTCATGTGTTTCCATATCAAACTGGGCCGGGCACAGTGTTCCATGTTGTTCCCAGCTTGACTCTTACATATATGTTCATAGAAACCAAATTTAATATCACATTTATCTAATTTATATATAGATTTAGAGTTTTAATATCCTGCAATGGCAGGTCACCTCACTGTTCAAAATAATCTTAATAGCTCAATTACTTATAAAATATGCAGTGCGTGCTAATGGACTTTGAGAGTATGAACTAAGCAGAATCTTGCTTTATGTGTTGGCGTGAGAATGTCTTGTTTGACTTTACCCATGTAATTGATTCTCTCTCTTTTTTTTAAATATCAAAATTATTTTATCATAATCTCTGTTTGGAACAGGTATATGGGTGTCCCTTGGTTCCTCAGTGATTTCCCAGTTTGTAACTCCGTATCTAGTAAACATTTAACATGTCCCATTTGGCTTTGCAAGAAAGTCAGTGATAATTTGATAGTAATTTGGGGGGCAATTTCTGTGCTACTAAATTATGAAAAATAAGTGGGTGAGGGGTCTTGCTAAAGAGACAGGTTCTTTCATAATTTCCACGCCAATTTGCCCATGCTTGGTGATGATGCATAGTCACTTATGTTTTACTCTTTAAAGAAATAACAACATAGAAAGAAATTGGACTGCCTTTGTATAAATATAACTCAATTGGCTTCTAGCTATAGGTTTTGAGCTTAGAATTGTTTTTCAGAAACAAGAAATAGGTTGAGCTGAGCCATCTGTAACCTTACACTGAGAGCTACCGCTGTGACCCCCAGCACATGTAAAGTCACTCAGTAAATGTATGACGCCAATGAGACTGAGATCCTAAGTCTTGTTCCTAGTTGGTCAATACAGAGACACCATAGCACAGACACAGCCTTAACTACAGTCTGCCCTTTGGAATATGTGTCTCCATTCATATGGAGATGCGCAAGCCTTGAGCATGTCTGAAAGCCAAGCAACAAAACAAGTCTCTGCAAAATTGGAAAGAACTCTGCAAAATTAATAAAGATCTTAATTCTGAGGGCTGTAATGATTCATTTTCTCTGTCAACTAGACTGGGCTAAGGGATGCCCAGAGGGCTGGTAAGACATTATTTTGGGTGCCTGTTCCCAGAAGAGATGAGCGTTTGAATCAGTAGACTGAGTAAGGAATGTCACCGTCACCCATATGGGTGGGCCTCTCCCAATCTTCCAAGGGCCCGAATACAACAAAAAGTCAGAGGAGCAGCGAATTTGCTCTCTTGGCTTGAGCTGGGACACAAACCTTCTCCTGCTCCGGGACATCAGTGCTCGTAGTTGTCAGACCTTCAGTTGTCAGACTCATTCTGAGACTTACACCAGCAACCCACCCCCATATCATTCTCCCTTCGGGCCCCCATTCTCGGGCCTCCGGTTTGGACTGGAACTGTGCCGCTGGTTCTCCTGGGCTTCCAGCCGGCAGAGAGCAGGTTGTGTAACTCTCAGTCTCCATGATCATGTGAGCCAATTCCTTATCATCAGTCTCCATATCTTCTACTGGTTCTGCTTCTCTGGGGAGCCCTGACTAATACAAGAGTGCTCTTCAGCAGGGGGTCTAGAATGAAGAAATTCTAACAATCAGGATCCCTGAATAAGGAGGGAGAACAAACTGATCTTTCAAATGATCCAGCAAATCTCCATGAAAAAGGCCCTGAGCCAGTATTGAGTCCCAGCATTCTGAACTTTTGGAAAACAATACAAATGAAGGCCATTGAACAACAATCACAAAAAATACCTAGTTTTTCCTGTTCCTCTCAGTGTCAACACATTTCACTTTTCCAAAATGGTACATTTTTATGACAATAAAAAGAATACATTCATGTTGTATAAGATCTGAAAGTTTCCAAAAACTATGGAGAAGAAAATTTAAATTATCCATAATCCCACAAATTATTGATTTGCTTATTTGAGCAAAACAAATATACAAAATTATGCAGCTTACTGTGTATATGTGTTCCAAGGCTCACCATCCAGAAGTGCTAGACTCTAACTGACTTCCTCCCAGCCCTTTGCTCAATGTAGTTTTAATAATAAAATAAGAATCAGATTATATACAGTTTTGATTTCTCCTTTTCATTTAATATACCATAAACCTTTTCTAATGCTATAAAATAATATTCAAAGCTATGATTTTAGCAGTTGCATGATACCACATCACATAAATTTACACAAATTTATTAAACCATTCTCCTACTTAAGAACATGCATGATTATCAATTTTTCATTATTGTAAATAATGCTGTAAATGACAAATATCGTTTGGCCACATATCTGATTATCTTTGGAAAAATTTCCTAGGATTCAGATTATTAGATCAAAAGCCTTGAACAATTGTCATAGCAGAAAGAGACTCACAGACACAGAGAACAGACTGCTGGTCACCAGAGGTTGGGGCACTGGGTGAAGAAGGCGAAGGGATTGAGAAGTACAGATGGATGGTTACGGAACAGACATGGGGATGCAAAGTACAGCAAAGGGAATGGAGTCAATACTATTGTAATATCTATGCATGGTACCAGGGGTTGCTGGGAATATCAGGGACAGCACTTTGTAAAGTACATGATTGTCTGACCACTATGCTGTACACTTGAAACTGAACAGAACTATTGAACGTAAACTGTAATTGAAAAGAAAACTTTAAAAATAAAACAAAAAACAAATAAAAATAAATCCATGCACACACACAGAAACACAAGCCTTGATTGTTTTTAAGGTTCTAGATACACAGCACTCAATTGAAAGATTGGGAATTTCCTTCCATCAGCCAAGGGAGTGACGGCTGCACAGTGAGGTCCCATTCCTCAAAACAACTGAGTATTAACATTTTTTAAAAATCTTTGCCAACAGGGTCAAAATGATTTTCTTTTAATTTGCATTTCCTAATTGACAAGGAAAGTCAATCTTAAAAAGTGCCTGTATCATCCTTTACATTTTAAAATTATATATGTGCTCTTTGTCATTTCCCAAAGAACTGTTAATATCCTTCTTAGTATTATAATCTTATTATCTGTCAGTGCAGGGTTTTTCTTATTGCATCTGAGACCTGGCGCCTTGCTTTGGGGGGAAGGAGATGAGGTGGAGGAAGAGCTGGGTGCAGACAGTCAGATGCTCTCTTTGTCCTCCCATCAACAAGGTGCCAGAGCGTAGGAAAGGGTGGGTTTCTTGGCATACCCGGGCTTCGGCTTTCCCCCCTGTACACAGAAGGACTTAATGAAGGGTGTTTCCAGTCCTATGATCACCTGATGCTGTAAGAAAGGACATTACAGATCAATAGTTTCAAAACTTCCTTTGTTATCCTGCTTTGTGATGAGCTTTGCGGGGGCTGGTGTTGGCGGAGAAGCTTCAAACTTTAAGCTTCTTTCCCCAGTTCCAACCCAGGGCTCTACCTCCTCCCTGCTGTGAGGGAATCCCTTCAAAGTTCTTTGTTTGCATCCTCTGTTGAGTGGAAATCTTGTTTTACAAGTTTGTTGTAAGAATTAAATAAAATATTAAAAATGAAAGGGTTTAAATGGTACTGTGCCACGTATATATATGCACACAGATATTACACACACACATACCTACACTATGAAGTTGTATTTAAAGACATTTAGTTGTCATGAATCGCAGTTCATAAAAGAAGGAAAAATTTTACCCCATTACAGAGCCCCTCTTTCAAACTAGACTCCAGAGTCCAGTGCTCCAGAGAGAATAAGGCCACAGCCGGAGTATAAATAGAAACAAAAGAAGCTAAACCTTAGTTTTAAACTTCTAAGCATGGAACCCCAAGTTATATATGCAATTTCCTAAGGTAATTTTGGTTATACATGATTTTCTACTTGTGGGTGAGCTGACAATAGCTTAATTCACATATTAAGTAGAAGCATGTGTATATATGTGTATATATGTGTATGCATATGTGTATATATGTATACATATCATATATACCCCACATATATATGCCATATATGTATATACACATATCTATCCCTTCCATGTGCATATGAAAACTATGCTTAAAATTGCCTCTCAGATCTTTCTGCAGAAAATGTAATTAGAAAAATGCAAACCACTCTCATTTTCTTAAATTTTCTCCTTTAATTTTGTCATTTAAAACTCGTAAATTTGATGAACTCTATATTTATAAAACTAGCTTAATATATGGTATATTTATATTGATTTGCATAAACAACGCCAGTTTGTCAGCAAATTGTACTTATACACCCATAGGTAAGTATAGCGGCGCTGTTCTGAGCACCGAGAAGACATAATGTGGAACAGACACAAGCTTATGATCAGAGGAGACAAGACGTCTAAACATGTAATTACCTAAATGTGTACATAAATACAGTTCTGTAATTAAAGAGTGGATATGGGAGGAGGGGGATTTTACTAGGGGCTGGTGATGTTTACTTTTTTCTCTTCTGTGCTATTCTGGCATTTTTCTCCCCATACCTTGGGACTTGAATTATATAACGCAAGGGCAGTCATTTAGCTTATGTATCTCATGGGCATAAACAAAGTCATTAATATAAACACTATTCAAAATCTGGCCAGACCTATCCCTTCACAAAAGAGACCAGGTTTTTCACTCTGCAAAAAGAAAATGGTAGCAAATCTGAGCAAATGAAAACGAGAAAATGAGAGAATACTTCTGGATTAAGTTCAGCTTACATAAAAAGAACAGATCCAGGGTTGAGTTTAGGGGTGTTTGAGGGTGGGTGTGGTTTGCACCCATCCTCAATCAAAGGGACAGGGTGTGTAGAATTTGATCTGTGTCCTAAGGCCCATTTTCACTTTCCTATTCCTTCTTACCTACCTGTGACATATTTTGGGTTTTTTCCCCCCAGCAAACATACGTTAAGCAACATTTCTAAGCATTTTACATGTATCGGCTCCTTTGATTCTCATAATAACCCTGTGGGGCAAGGACTATCAGCATCACTCCCATTTTACATATGTGGAAACTGAGGTACCCAGTGACTAAATACCTCTCCCAGGCAGCTGGGACTCAGTTCAAGGAAGTCAGGTATCCTGGCCTCCGTTCTCAACTCGGAAAGCTGCACTGTCCTCTCAGCTGGAGGACAAATTTGGTGCACTTGACTAGCTGAGGGGACGTGGATGGAGAGAGGAAGGAAAGAAAGGCTTTGAAAGTGAGCCTGTCTTTCGAGAACAGGAAAGAGAGGAGAAAAGGAAGAGAAAAACCCAGCTTCGTTGTGGGAAGGCAGTGGAATCAGTGGATGAACAAGAAGTGGGAGAAAAAGGCAGAGCGAAATCAACCTTTGCCCCGCTCGGCCCCTTGGCGACCGGCTGTAATGGCTGGGGCCAGCGTGGGTGGAGCGGGGCGTCTCTGTTTTCAAGCAGCAGCATCTCACTTCCCTGGGTTTCTGCAGCAACCCCACCAGCGCCGCCTTTCACAGCAATTATGAATGTGATGGTGGAGGAAGCATTCCGCCCTTATTAAGGTGTGGGAGCCACCCAAATAAAAGGATTAACCCAGTGGTAAGATTAAATTCTGGGCCCCAGAGGAAATTTTCCAAAGGTGCCCTCTACTATGTGTAAATTGGAAACAATTTCCTCTCTTGGGCAAGATGACTGCTGTGAGAGGTGTAAATAGATGTAGAATCTTATAAAGACTTGGATTTCTCTGATGAGTTCTGTGAAACACTAATGTCTAATAGGGGTGGTTCAAACAGTACATCCAGTCCCTTTTTTACCGTGACCTTGGATCTTAACTTTGACTCTGCTCTTAAGTGACTACAGAATGGGAATGAGATGGTAAGGACTTGACAACTATAGGAAAATGTCCCCCTAAAGAACATGGCATTGGGAATGAAGGAAAATGAAATCGTCCTCCAAGAGCTAAACAACAAAATCGATTTATATTGTATGGCGCAGAGATGTGCAAAGTCGTCGTGTTGAGCACGGTAACCTGATGGAAGATATTAACACAGCTCAAGGAATAATGGTCAATTTGAAGGAGCGCTGGGTACCATGGGAGAAAGAAAGGAGAAAGCAGAGAGCGCAAATTCACGCACTCCATTCCCATTTTGAGAGTCTGCTAAGCACTGAGCTACGGCCCGTGAGCAACCTGACTTACCCCGCCTTTCTGAGGTGCCAGGACACACTTGGGGACCACGGGGATAAGACACCTTGGTCAAGGCCATCTGGTATTCCAGGTCATGGGTAGTGCTGGCCTTTTGTGGTTATTAATGTTAGTCCCCTTTCCATATTCCTCCCTTGGCCTGCCTCTTCATTCAAGGCTTTTGCTGATGTGCTGAGGGGGTCATACAGACAGCCCTCAAGCTTCTCGGACCACTATCCACAGTAAGAAGCCCACCGCTCAGTGCACATCCATGCGCACAGGCCCACACGTGCAGCACGCTCATACACCTATGTGACTGAGACAAAAGCCTTCTAAAACAATACTTACCCTGACTCTATTAATTCATTCTATTCTCTCTTCTATTCTTAAAAAAAAAAATACTGGCTGAGACTTATTAAACTGATTTCAAAACCCACTAATGCCTCGAGACTGGCTGTTCTAAAGGACACCTGTGGTCCCGTGCAGGGAGCTCACACGGCCAACCTTGCCTTGGGCGCCCGGCCTCGTTTGCCACTGTATTTTCTTCTTAGAAGTCCTGAGAGTGCCTCATGCCAACTGTGGGGCGTTGCTGTTATTTTTGTTGTTGTTTTTGACATTTTGGTTAACAGATGAGAATGCAGCACTGTTTTTATATTGTTTAATACTAGAAACTTATAAAACTTGGTTCCTAGGAAAAACATTTTGATTATGGAAAACAAAGATTTCTGGGAAACTGGGCATGTTGAGCCTGTAGCCAGTGCAGAGCAGGATTATTATTATTATTATTTATGTGCTTTCACCCTAGTAAAGGACCATTATAAAAGTACAAACACAGACCTGGCTGGGACCCAAGGGAGCGGAGTGACATCTTCCCTGCCCACCCAGGACTCAGTCACCAGGATGCACCAGCCTGCAGCGTGGTACAGAGGAGGGAAAGCTTGGGCTCCGGGAGTCAGACCCAGGTTTCAGACCTGGCCACCCCATTTCCTAACTCTGCAACCTTGAGCATGCCACCCAACCTCTCTGAGCTTCGGCTTCAGCTCTCTCATCTGTGAAGTGTGTAATAGCAAATCCAGGGACGTTCTGCAAGGCCATGGGTTGAGTGGGATTGCATTATTCGCGTATTAACTGGACTCATGGTGAGGGTCACCTACCATAAGCAATGATGTTTCCTTCTCTCTTAAATTCCTTCCAATGCTTTGAGATTTTTAAATGTGGGCCAGGAATTCAACAGTGCACGGGAGAGAATGAGTATCACTCTGTTTTCCCTTTTATTCCCAGGATCTCAGCATTGGATTGATTCTAATCCCTGATTTGTTACATACTCTCATCATTGCAGGTTCATGCCTAACCTGCTTTTGCTTATTGGGTTAATTATTTTTAATATTATTTTAAGCACTTAGGAGCCAATCGCTTTCACCAAAGTGAGAACCTTGACAATGGCTTTTATCACAACGTGACACACTGTTGCAACAGTTTCCATGCTCCCTTCTCTCCACCCACCTACCTAATCTCCTTGCCTCCCTTCACAAAGGCAACCTTCATTTTGTCTCCTTAATCCTTGTGGAATCTAGAAAGTCTGCTGTCTTGGATGGAATAGCATTCAGGCCCATGCTAAACCGAACTTTGGATATACCCTGGACCACTCATTCCTAAACCAGGCAGACACGTGGGTGGGGGCAGTATGTTGCATGAAATAGGGTCTTGGAGGGCCCTTGCAACCTGGGAATTTTATCATTGTCGTTCTTCTCGTGGAGGATTTTATCAATGCCATCTACTCTTCTCGCCGTCCTTTTTCTCCCGTTGTACATTCACCCTACACCCTCCTCAAGAGAGCACCATATGGGAGGAGATAAGGAGAAAGCCAAGCAACTTGGTATCTGTTTAGTTCTCGGAAGCTCCAAGGAACCCTGGCTTCGGCTGCAGTATGCCATGTGTATCTAGACTGGGCTACCAGCTTCTAGATATACGCCTTCAGCAGAGTGAACTAGATGTCACTGACTGGCTTGGAAAGGCGTTGTGAGTCTTGTTGCAATGGACAGGAAAGACCCGTGGCAGAGATGGCAGAAAATTTGAGCCTCACAAGTGTAAAGAAGTAGAACAGTTGGTTCATCCCCTCTGCTTTCTCACTCCCATCCTCTCCTCCTCCCTCACCTCACTTCTGTCTTTCCTGAGGTTGAAGAATGGTTATATAATACCTATTCATGGATAGTTAGCTCTTAATTATCTCTTTCGTGGCATTAAAAAAAAATCTTAGGTCAAGTCCCCCTGCCATGCTACGCATTACCGCAGCACCATCTCCTTTTCAGCCTCAGCTGGTATATTCTCAAACGCAGGAGAATGCAAACTCATTATAAAATTAGCCAAGTCAACTGTGCAAACATGCATTTCAATGTTGTTCATAAATTTAGGATTATCTGAGCTACCACTCTCCTCTCTCAAGGTACTAATAAAATGTCCATTTGAAGCCTATTAAATTGCTTCTTTGCTTTGTCTTTTCATGGATAAATCATCTGATTCCACCCCCATCTGCACCAGGAATAAATAAGAACCACTCCACTTGCATTTCACTCCTAATGCACAGATTATAGGGTGCAGTGAACACTGCCTAAGAAATTGATCCTGTAGAAGTAGAAGGAAAATGAATTTTACAACTGCTGCCTAGTGTTGTTAGAGACACATGACACTTTTGGGGAGCAAGGTTCCATTGCTATTTGAAAGTAAGTGTAGTGCATGTGGAAAGCCTTTTGAGGGGTAAATTGGTTAACATTTATGTAATGAGGTGGAGACATGCAGGTAGCAAGCTCTGAAATGGAGGTAAAGGGGAGAAGAAGAGGGAGTGTTTGGGGCAAAAGAGAGAGTAACACATGAAAGACAGCCAATGTGAGATACCCCATCACCCAGGTCACTGAAGAACTCCAGACAGTGATGTCCAATGTTGAACTTCGTTGTGGCTGAGCTGTGCTAAGTATTCATCTGCCTTCACCCTCTCACTGTCAGTGGCTGTACACAGCGGCCTGATGGTCGTGGTGCTTCAAAAGTGAAGGAAGAGGGAGAACAGCCACACTAGGCACCGAGCAGGTCAGAAAGGACACTGTAGCCACAGGATGGCTTGGCTGTTGGGGAGACCATGCTCAGTGTCCACTGCAGAGGGAGACTACGTCTTCCCTTCATTTAACAATCATTTTCTGAGAATTGAGCATGCGGCTGGACTGGTGCTAAATATTTAGGATAAATAATACAGACCCACCCCTGCTAAAGCCCAAAGCCTAGAGGAGGGGTGAGAAATTGATAGCATGAAGGAGTGGAGGGAAGACCCTAGAAGAGGTGATCTTTCAGGCATATTTCAGTTAATAGTGCTTTGGCTGCAAATAATAGAAAAAACAGGCAACCAGACCCAGGGCTATAATTTGCCATGCCCACCCTTGGTTTAAACAAATAGGATACACACACACACACACACACACACACACACACACACACACACGATCTGTCCAGAAAATATCCAGCCATGTACAATGAAAAAAGGAGAAATATATTGAAGAAGATAAAAGAAACATTGTGCATAGGACAATGATGCCTCAGTGCCCTTCAAAACAGCCACCTTGGGGCCTCACACAGTTATCCCAGTCGCGATCAGCTGACCCATCATATTTTCCTAAATCTCATTGATGGTCTGAAATTTCTTCCTTTTCAAAGGAGGCTTTAGTTTGGGGAAAAACCAGAAGTCACAGGGCACCAAATCTGGGCTGCAGGGAGCTGAGTCACCTGAGTGATTTGATGTTTCACCAAAAAACTCTGCATGAGATGTGATGCATGAGTGGGCGTGTTGTTGTGATGAAGCTGTCAATCACCAGTTACCCACAACGGCAGCCTTCTGAATCATCCTAATTGTCTCCGCGGAGGAATATTCAAGCTTAATGCAAAATTTGATGCAAATTCATTGCTCTACTCAGTCCTTTTGAATGCAACATTCGACATGCTCACTCAATGGCATTTACCCGCCCCCCCACTGACTAGTACAGTGAAGTCATCATTGTTCACACATGCTCATTCCAGTCCACTCTCCTTGGCTGCCAGGTTACGTCAATATCGTGCAAACTGTTCTCATTATATTGAAAATGGCTGGGCTTTTTCTGGACAGACCTCGTGTGTGTGTGTGTGTAAAACATATATTATTATATAAAATTTATATTAAACATTTATTTATATAATAAAATTTATAAAATGTATTATTTATATAATAAAAATTATATGAAATTATATAGCAATTTTACTATATATTAGTAATATATAAAAATGTATTATATAATATAATATATTATATAGCATATAATTAACATTATGTTATGTAATAATTATATTGATATATAATTATAGTATATGTTATATAATAATTATATATCAACAATATATAATAAATATATAAAATTATACATATATAAATATATAGTATATAGTATATAATACAGAATTATTATATTGTATAACACAAGAGTTGGCCAAAGTACTTTTACAGTTGTAATACAAAAAAATACAATAATTAATAAACAATGATACAAGAATAAACTCTGTTTTGTATACTCACAACCGTAAACCTACTTTTGCCCACCCATGTACACTATTAATAATATAATAATATTTTACATTATATATAAAAATATATAGAGACTCCTATTTCTTAATATATATATTAAGAGACTTAGAGGTGTATGATTATTGGCTCTGACCAATAATCATGGCCAATAATGAGCTCCTGGTGGCCATTATAATCCCAGGCTCTTTCTGTCCATCTCTCCTGCCTGTCATGGTGGTTTCTTCATGACACAGGTGACTTTAATAGCTCCAGTATCGGGTCCATCCCTGTTCAAGACAGGGAGAAGCTCACCTCTTATTCTTGTCCCTTTTATTAGTAAGCAAAAAGCTTTCCCAAAGATATGAAAATTCAAAGAAAGAATCAAAAACACAATGCTAGAGACAAACACTGTGCTAGAAATGAATAATGCCTTTGAAGGGCTCATTAAGAGGCTAGACATGGTTGAGGAAAGACTGGGCTTGATAGGATAATAGCACTTTCAAAAGCAAATGGAAAAAAAGACTAAAAAAACAAAGAACACACTATCCATGAACTGTGGGACAACTACAAAAGATGTAACATGTGTGTAATAGAAATACCAGATGGAAAAGAGAGAAAGTATAAGAAGCAATATTTGAAACAATAGTTACTGAGAATTTCTGCCAAAATTAATGTCAGACACCAAACCACAGATCCAGGGTACTCACAGAACACCAAGAAAGGTACATGGAAAGACAAACATATTACACCTAGACGTGTCATATTCCAACTCCATAAAATCAAAGATAAAAACCTTGAAAGTAGCCAGAGGAAAAAACACCTTACCTGTAGAAATGTAAAGGTGAGAACTACATCCAGCTTCTCAGAAGCCATGCAAACAATAAGAAAGTTGAGGGAAATATTTAGAGCTGAGTGAAAAATTCCACCAACCTAGAATTCTATACCCTGTAAAATTATCTCTTAAAAGTGAGGGAGAAATAAAGACTTTCTCAGATAAACAGAAATTGAGAGTATTTGTTACAAGTAGACCGGCCTTGGAAGACATATTAAAAGTTTTTCAGACAGAAGGAAAATGGCATAAGTCAGAGACTTGCATCTTCATAAAGAAAGGAAGAGCATCAGAGAAGAAGCAACTGAAGGTAAAATAAAACTTTTATTTTTCTTATTTTTAATTGCTCTAACAGAAAACAGAGTACTTTCCAGATCCATCCATGTTGTCACAAATGGCAGTAATTCATCTTTTCTTTTGCCTGACTGCTCTCTTGAGAGTATCATGCTAAGTGAAGTCAGAAAGAAAAGGACAAGAACCATACGATTTCACCCCTATGTGGGATATAACACAAAAAGCAGCAAATGAACAAACAAAACAAGCAAAACTCGTAGGCTCAGCTTGCCAGTGACCAGAGCAGAAAAGAGTTGAAGTGGGTTGAAGAGGTTAAAGGGGGTCAAATATATGGTGATGGAAGGAGACTAGACCTTGGATGATGAGCGCACAATGCAACATACTCTGTTATAGAACTGTACACTTGAAACTCATATGTTATTATCCAGTGCCCCCCAATACATTTAATTGTTTAAAAAGAACAGAGGGCACTGGCATATTTCAAAATGATTCCCTTCCCCTTCTTTTGCAGGGAGAATGAGATAATTTTTCTCCAATATTTACCATGGGGATCTGTTTGAGTCTTTGGAGGTAAAACAACAGCACACAGGTCTCCCTATGCCTATGTCTTCCCTGGCATTTTTGACTCTTAGAGTTGTCCAGAGCTATGAACGTCCAGTGATTCATCAATTACAGTTCGGGTTTTCTGATCTCGACACTGGTTCCCAGTGAGGCTTCTGCTCCGTTGGGCTGAGACTCCCGGTGTTTGCACGTCTGACTCTTCAATCTGGGGCTCAGTAGTTTCCATTGTGTCCTCCCTTCTCTTATGGATCCAAGAAGAGTTGTTGATTTTTCATTCTATTCAGCTTTTCACCTGTTGTTAGGATTCAGTGGCGACTTCCAAGCCCCTCACATGCAGGACCAATGACCATAAGTGCCAGACACAAGTTTTCACACGGAAGACACACCTGCTGGCAGCTCTGGGGCTGCATTTGCAGACCTGTCTCCATCCAACTCAAAAATTCTCAGGACAGGACGCAGATTGTCCTGGGTGAGTCACAAGCCTAATGGTGGCTACGTGGGAACTAGCTGTACTTCCTGCTCACTTGTTCTGTGAACCAAAAACTCCTCTAAAAAATAAGGTTTATTAATTTTTTTTAAAAAAGGATAAGGTGAGTCAAGCCTCAATATCCACAACATACAACTCAATGCAGCGGCTGGGAGTGGGGAGCAAGTTTCAGAACAGTAGGTATAGAATGACCTTTTCGTATGTGTAAACACGTGTAGAAGGCCATAGCTGGTTAAGACGGATTCTCTCTAAGGAGCAGAATTCAATGGTAGAAGGCAGGGAAGCTGTTGGATGGAGGACTTCCACTTTCTCTTTTATTTTAAATACATCCTCATTATTTGAACTTTTTTTTTTAAAGCATGCATTACTGTTATCATTAAAATTTTCATTTTGGGACAATCGAAAGACAGAAAGCCAAAGTGACAAATGAGCCTTTCCATGCAAGCCTCCATTGTTTTCCCTCTGTTGTCAGGAAGAAATAATGTCTTGCAGGTTATGCAAGTGAAGCCCTATGGTTAGTGTAAAGCCGCGTAGAATTCCTTCTCACCACTCCAGCTGTTCCTGGATCCCGTCCGTTCTTCCCTCCAGCCCACCCTCCTAGCTGAGCAGATGCCTCAGTAGGCTCCTAAAACCCTAAATCCATGGCACTCTCTTTTCAGCACCCTCTGCCCTCCATTCTGCCACCACCGCCGTCACCCCACCCCAGCCCCCTGTGCAAGATGGTTACATTTTATGCAAAGAATGTATTCTTAGGGACCTCGCATAATTCAAAACTTACATAATTCAAGTGTGCTTTCCCAGAGGACCAGATGCAAAGTATATGCGGGAGGTACAAGGCAATCCCAGAAGGCATAAATCTGCAAATGTTGTAATGTATATTTGCTTTAAGACTGCCTTTTATTTTCCCTGTATTTTCTCTAATATTTTGAAGTGCTCTCTCTTAAATTAATAGAGAGCATCCTGGTGATTGTTTGGCCTTCCCAATCAAGATTTAGCACATCTAAAGTTCTGTTCCAAAGTCCCCGGCTTTCCTGAGTGTTTTACAGCTCTACCACTTAACGAACTCTGGGGTGACCTTGTTACAGGATTATAGATAGACTATAAAGAAGAATTTAAGTTATAATGGCAGCAAATGTTAAAATAACACAGAAGGAGACATCGGATCTCTCACAGACGTTCCCATGCAGGTAAACTGTGGTCCCGCAGGCCCCTACAAAGGATGGTGGCGGCTCCTGGGGTCCAGCTCTGTGGCCGTAGAGCAAACGCACAATCCCTACCATTCTGCCCACCAGCTCAGACAGCGTGATTCTTGACAAAGGTTCTTTTTTTTTTTTTAACTGGGGGAGGAAGGGGATTTAAGTTAATTTTGAACATAAAATGAGACTGGCCAAGTTTTATATAGCACTAGTTCAATTTTATGTAACCCCAATAAAATGCACTGTATATGGAGAAAATGCTTTGCTTCTGTTTGTTTCTTTACATTTTTATTTTAATTACATGTGTTGGGGTAGCTGTTAATAACATCATATAAGTTTCAGGTATACGTCATCGTGTGCTCACCACCCAAAGTCTAGTCTCCTCTGTCACCACATATTTGATTTCTAGACACACTGACCTTTGTTTTCACCCATCTTAGTACATTTTTATTAGTTTTAAATATCAATTTAGAAATGAAGATAAGGCAAATAAGCAAAAGTGAAATTTAAATCACCCATAATATTGGCACACAGGGATGATTATTACAATATTTGGATGTGCTTCCTTGCAGTCTTGTGCTAACTGGAGTATGTATGTATATTCGTGTGTGTAAAATTTTTTAAACAAAAAGGGATGATTCAGTAATACTGTTCTGTAGCTTACTTATTTTCCCTTAAAATGTCGTTAGCCATTCCCCAGTATTTTGTTAAGAACTTGATTGGCTTCCACGATGTGACTGTTCCAAAATAGATTGAAATAGTCCTGTATTTTTGAAAACAGACTGTTTACAAACGTGGGCTATTGTGAACAATGCTGAAATGAATATTTTTGTTGCTACACCTTTGCAATCTCTATGACAATTTCTCTAAAATAAAGTCCTATAAGGAGACTTTCTGGGCCAATGGAAATGAAAAACTCCAAGGCTTCAAGTCTGCATCGCCAAATTGCCCTAGGAAGTTGGAAGCAATTTGTGCTCCCTTCAGAAGTGTCTGTCAGTCACTGCATACTCATGCGACCTGAGCCTTCTAATTCATCTGTCTTCGGTATTCAGATTCTGATAGAAGGAAGCCCCCAAAAGACACCCATATTAATTTTTGATATTTTAAAAATAACTTTCTATTAGTATAACACAGCCAGGAGCCCTTGGGGGCTCAGCTCAGTTGTCTTTCCAACACTGCAAGCTGAGAATGCACACAGTGTGGATGCATAAATCACCCTGGGTACAGGGCCACAGAGAAGCAGGCTCTTCAATGTCAAAAAGCATTTATTAAGTGGGCTGATAAATGTATTTTACTTGCAGGTCTGATGTAAGTTATTTGTCTTTCCTTGGTCTCCTGTTGATGGCTTATTCATGATAATGAATGGCATCATTGAGTTTGCATGTGTGTGTGTGTATGTGTGTGTTGTTTTGTCTTGATTGTTTAATTTTTCATTGATGGATGTATGCTTCTAGCCTTTTGATGGGTGCATTTTATAAAATATTTAAAATCAATGAATTAGTCTATGATACCTGAGGGACTGGATATATCAGGCCTTGTGGGGTCTGAGTCTATTCTGGTGAAATGTAAAAAATGGCACTCAATTATTTCTCATATTATCCAGTACTAAGTGGCAAGGTCACTGGTAAATACAAACACAATAGAACCCAAGTTCGTGTGGGAGATAACTGTCTCTTCTTACAAACCTGTTTCTGTGTCTTCTATTCAAGGTTATTAGCATTTTGCAATGAGTCTTGCTCAAAGTTCTTTCCCCTTCAGGCATAAAACTCATGTGTATTTAGCTCTGTAACTTCCAGGCAAGAAAGAAGAATTGGTAAGACAAGAGCAGTTCTCTCCTCCCACCTCTCTCTTCTGAGGTATCTGGCATTCTTTTAAGAGCTAGTCAATACAATAAGGGATACAGATAGATCCACCTGTTCATCTAAGTCATCCACTTAGAAAATAGTCAGTTAACAAACATCTCCTACGAAGAGTCTAGGAAAAGTCATGTGACAAAGATTCACAACAATTATTATAAAATCACATTAGCAAGTACATACATTCCTCCCTTTGGACACCCCCAAATCCTTCCTTCAAGTGCCAGAGGAAACCCCCTATGAATGCCATCTCTAAATTGGGGCTATTTTCTCAAGCTCTTGGCTGCTGCTAAGAAGTCATCATTGCTTTCTCCTGAGGGGGATTGTGGGGAATAGGCTGGGAAACTTCCTTGCTGTGAGAGGATATGAAAGAGAAAGAGTTTAAATCTTTAACCCTTTCTCTCAGGTCATTCAAATAAAGGAGTTCAAGTCTTAGAAAGTACTTACCCCTCCTCATTCCTCACTCACACCTCGATTAATGGAAATCTTCCTATCAATTGCTGCTTCTAGCCAGTTTGCCTTTGAGTTATTATAACTATGTCATTCCTTTCCTTGGATTTTGTGCAGGTCAAGCCCAGCAGCTGTAAAGGGCAGACGCGAACAAGAAATCTGACCTCTGCCCTGTGACAGCGGTTATGTGATTGGGGCTTTGCCATAAAAGTCCCAGCGCTGACCATGGCACTGGCCACGGCCCTGTCTGCATCTAAACATGTCGGCACAACCGCCTGGGGCCTGAGGGCCCGCAGGTTCAACCCTCCCCATACCCTGAATCCCTAAACCAATCATCAAGAGAGTGAAGATGATGGTAAACAAACCATTAAAGAAAAATCCTTTTCCACCTGAAAGTGCACTAAGCAATATTGAGTCCTCTAGATTTGTTCCTATGTGGACACCATTTCTCTGGCCCACCTGTGGCCAAATTAACTACGACCATCCTTCCCCCAGATCCAATCTCTTGCTTCAGAAGAGTTTGGATGAAACAGACCCAGCGACACCTCTTCTTCCAGCCTCCAATGACCCTCCAACCTCTTTTCCAGTCTCATCCTTTGGAACCATCTCAGCCGTCGCCGGCCTCTCAGACCAGGCAGTTCTGTTTTTTGAACTTAACTCCTTTTCACCAAGCAACCATGGGCTCACCAAATTCATCAAAACTAGTCCACGGATTTGGAGGCTGCTGTCTACCACCTGGTCACCCTGCATCTGCGGGCCTCCTACACCTGCCTCTCTCTGGGCTTCTACTTTGACCGCGATAATGTGGCTCTGAACGGTGTGGGCCACTCCTTCCATGAGCTGGCCAAGGAGAAGTGCAAGGGCCCTCGGCATCTCCTGAAGATGCAACCCAGTGTCATGGCCACGTTCTCTTCCAGGACGTCCAGAAGCCTTCCCACAATGAGTAGGGTCAAACTCAGAATGCCATGGAAGCCGCCATGGCCTGGGAGGAGAACCTGAACCAGGCTCTTTTGGATCTGCAGGCCCTGGGTTCTGCCTGCACAGATGCTCATCTCTGTGACCTCCTGGAGAACCACTTCCTGGGTGAGGAGGTGAAACTCATCAAGAAGATGGGCGACCACCTGACTCACCTCTGCAGGCTGGCAGCCCCCAGGCTGGGCTGTGTGAGTATCTCTTTGAAAGGCTCGCCCTCAAGCACAACTGGGAACCTTCGGAGCCCAGAGACCTTTGAGGGGCCTCTCTCCATCCCACTATGTTTGGCTTCTGCCTGAGCCTCTCCCTGCAACTGCTGGGCAGCCTTTTAACCAACCTGGAGCCTCTCCTGTGCATTGGACCAAATAGAAACACTAAAGATTTTTGCAGGAAAAACAAAACAAACAAACAAACTTCTCTGACTATCTTGGATGAAGTGTATTGATTTTCTCTCTTTAACCATTTTTTAAAATTTTGTGTTTTTTTTTTTCTAGAGGTATTGAGCATCTTTAGAACTTGTTCTCTTTACTTATAGATCAAATGTTTGATTTTGAAAACACCTGTCCCAGGTTAAAGGCCTTGAAAAAGTGTTGAGAGAAAATGATGTTTGTAGTGAGGTGGCAGGAGAAGCAAATACAGCTGCCATTGGGTGTCAGCAAATGCCACCCTGACCAGCATGATATAGGTTTTCACTCCCCAACAAATTTGCCTTCCTAGAAACAAAACCATGTTATACAATTCATTACCTACAAATGGCCCTCTGTCGTAGAAAACTTTCATTCCATTCTTTTTTCTTTCCAGAAATAAGACTCACCATATCTAAGTATTTTGATGAAGATTCAATGGTCCAATACAAACAGAAATGTGCATTACACACAGGTCACAAACTGTAGCCAGAGCCAAATGTTAAGTGCCAACAAGCATGTGCCATAGACTCACCTTTTGTGTTGTTGAACTGACTCTGCTTCTGGACTTGCTCTGCCCAAGAAGGAGCCATCTTTTGTTAAATAGATCACCACCAGAGCACTTTGTTCTGATAATGTATTACTCTAATACATCTATTGCTTTAATGATATATTAATGTGCCACATTATGAGAGCAAGGACAACTGATGATCTATTAGAGGAAGAATGATGCCATTCATAAAATGAAGGACTCAAGAAAAGTTGTATTAGAATTACGGGAATATAGTCAACAAACGGGATTCTGGAAACCCTGATCTTGGTCTGTTTTCTGCAGTTGGATAAATACCACCCTAGCTCCACAGGCTCTCCACACCACCCTCATTCAAGACCAAACCCTATAAAACACTGGTTGCTACATATTTTATAAACTCTTTTTATATACTAACAATGTCTCCCATGAACCTTGGATCACTGCAGACTCATTGTATCCAGTTACATTGTTTTTACTAGGAAGTCCTCCTTATTTACCCCTAACCATAGGAAACCAAGTAACATTGACCTCTGGACAGTCAGGACAGTGTCTCATCTCTCATTACAACAATCTGAACTCCAGTCATTGTTCAACATTAATTATTGCCAAGGCTATTGCATTTTCTTGCTACTTGACAGTTGATCTTCATCCTATCATTAACCTCAGGTCAATTTAATCCCAACCTCCATTCTCAGCACTATACGAACAATTTATTTTTGTTGTTTTTTTTTTCCAGCCACACAGAGACAATGTCAGACTGCTACACCTTTTTTTATGCATTATAATGATTAAACATTTTTAAAGACATTCAGACATCAAAGTTTGGAAAGCACCAGCAGTCAATGAGAGCTCTGGAAGTAAGAAGTCATGGCAGTTTACTTTTCTGTGAGGGAATTGTATAAGGATGGACTCAGAGAGAGGAGAAGTTCAGGACTTAAAATATAATTTATTTGAGGATTATTCTCTTTATATAAGCCAAGAAGATTTATAGTTAACATTTACTGTATAAAATTACCCACCATGTTATAGAATACTATTTTTAGTGTTCTTAAAGCCATGAGCAGAGATAATAGCAAAATTCGGACAATCTTATCTGCCTGTAAGATTTCTTTTTTTTTTTTCCTCTTGGAAATCAGAAGTATGAACATATAGAAGAAGGGAAGCTGGAAATCCTACTGAGAAATTTATTTGCTGTCCCCTATTCGTCTTGACCTCACGCTTGTGTTGAAATGCCAGAAATAACAGTCTGACACAGCAAGGGCTATTGAAACAATAGTATTGAATGCATTTAACTGATGAGTAAGTAAGCGTTGTAAATATAATCACAGCTGATTGTAAGTGAAAGAAAGGCTTTGCAGAACTTTATGGAGTTTTCCTCTGCTAACTAAAATATTAAACCAAAATAAAAACCTGCTACAAATGTGAAGCTCAGGAAAGTATTAATTTAAAAACTTCTAGAAATGAAATACCTTCACTTACAAAGAAAAGGTATTTTTATATACACACATAAAATACTATATAAGAAAAATGGTTAGTCAAACAAATAAACTAAAAATAAATTAAAAAACCCACTTTAGCTGTATACATTAATATATGCCCTTACTTAAGTTTTAATTATTTATGTGGCTTACGAAGCAGTTAAGATAGAAACCCAATGTTCTCTGTTACGACTTTGCACATTGACAGTAAGGACATAATAGATGGTCAACGACTGTCCATGCTGAACGCGGGCGTTGCCTCCTGCTGTAGGCCCCACAAAGAAGAAACTGAAACACCTTGCCTTTGACAGGAAGAGTGAAAATATTTACCTTTCCCAAAACTATTTACTTTAGCGAGACTGAAAAAGAAAGCATCTGAACATGAGATTCCACTTTGTTTTCCTGTGACTCTTGAATGCAGAACGCAGCGATGAGGCTACTTTGCATGTGCCTCTTGCATCAGCAGTTGATATCTCTTGTGCCCCTGACCTTGAACAAAAGGGGACTAATTTCAAAGCTGCCTCCGTGCCTCAGAGTGATTCCCAGGAAGAACTCTGTTGTCACCCTCTATACCTTTAGTTATTATAAGGCTCAAGGAAAGCCAGCTGCTCTTGTTCTGAATGTGTGTACGAGCGCCAACAGTTTTCTCACTTCCAGGAAGGAATGTGGTCCAGGGACAGGGCAAAAGTTCCCTTTGTTGTTGAACTTGGGAACTGACAACAAAAACAGGTGGGTAATAGGAAGTCTCCCTGCCATCCTGGCAGGCTGACATTCTGCATTGCGACCCAGTAGCCAGATCCGTCTGTAGTTCGGCGTGAGCTCACGGACAAAAGGACACCAGGCCAAGGCTTCCCGGAACCCTCCAGAGCCTGGAATGGGGAGATAAGCCAACGATCACCCCTCGGCCTTGGGAAAAAAGAACTGCACGCCGAGGTCTAGAACGAACTGGAGATCAAAAGCGCCGTCTCATCACTCTATCATTAAGTTGTCAAAAATTCAAATTTCAGCAGGAAATCCTAGAAAATGAGTTAGAATTATGACAGAAACACTGAGTATAAACTGAATTACAAGAACCCACCACTATGGTGAGTTTTGGCAAGAACCTACTTAGAAACTAATAGAGACAAAAATTATTGCCTTCCTTTTTTTTTTCCTCCTCACAAATTCTTCTCAACACGCCAAACTCAATCTAACTTGCCTTTGGGTAACAGACAGGTTTGGGAAGCTTGATGAGGAAAGAAGGGCTTGTGTAAGATCTGGAGCAGCATTTGGTAAAAGATGCTTTCGCTTAGATCATGCAAACCTGCCAAAAAACAGCTGGCGCTTCTCATAACAGATGTTATTAAAGATTTCGTTGGAATCTCAGAAACCTAATAAAAACTCTGAGTTCAGTTAATACTCGATTTTTAAGTTATTTTAAGTAATTTCACAGTCAAATGCCCAGTTCTTCTTCTCAGCGATGAATTTCCACATCACACTAAAAACATCTAAATTACAACACGGCAAATAAAAATGCTATTGTCATGCATATGTACGTGTCTGCACAGCCTAGAAGTGCAGGGATTTCGGTGTAGGTTTGTCTAACTCCTCACAAACCACAGGTGAAGATGGCAGTCTCCCTGAGCTTGTCTACAGCGAGGAAGCAAAACGGAGCCCTTCACTGCTCCCCGCTGCCCCCTGCGGAACGACAGTCCGAACGTAAACCAGGAGTGAGCCACACTTTGATGTACACAACAGGCGTGTGTGCTGACAAACTCTCTCCAGTGTCAAGGACCACCTTTGTGCAATTTTGTAAAATGACACCCAGAATCTTGCCGTAAGACCTCCTGCCAACAGATTGGCAGTTGCCGAAGGTCAGGGGGACGGGATGGGAGAAATGGAAGAACGTGGTCAGAAGATACAAACATCAAGCATTCAGTTATGAGATAAATAAGTCATAGGGATGTAGTGTACAGTGTGGAGGCTCCAGTGAAGTATACTGTATATTGTGTACTTGAAAGTTGCTAAGAAAGTAGATCTTAAAAGTTATTCACCACAAGGAAGAAAATTTGTAATTATGTGAGACAATGGATATTAACTAGAAGTATTGTGGTGATCACTTTGCAATATATACATCTATCAAATCGTCATGTTGTACACCTAGCTAATGCAATATTATATATTAATTATATCTCAATAAAACTGGGAAAGGAAAAAATCTGCCATGCAAGCCCCAGATGGGCCAACATGTGACCTCACTCTTGGAAGTCTTTGTAAATAAAAATCCCATAGGAACCACTTGGTGCAGGTGGAATAGTATAAAATATGGGGGGGAAGAGGAGGAGTTCTTAAGCCTGTGGCATTAGAGAAATATTACACTCCACAGCTTTCTCTCCAACCGCTGACAAAGAGCCAGTATTGATGGAAAGAGAGGGGCCTCCTGCATGTCAGGTAAGGTGATGGGTTCTAACTGCCAATGAAGTTGAGTTGAACCAGACCAAGAAAATTCTGGGATGGAATTTCACTCAAGAGTGGACAGCAAGCCTCAACGTCTCATCAGTTCCCGTCCCCCAAGTTTGTTTTCAGTCATCACATCCTAAAGCTCACATTATAAACTTGTACTCACAGGCCAATCGGGACACAAAGCTGCATTTTCATGCCATCTATATTCAGTGGTACAACTTGCATGCACACATTTTAACCTGTTCTATTCATTCAAACATCAGCTTGATATACCACACATAGCAGGGCAAGTAAAAGAGAAAAGCAAGAAAGGACTTGATGTAAAAAGCAAATAAAACATAAGCTCATCTCTCAGTGAGCTTTCATTGAGCACTAACTATGTAACCAGCTCAAATAAGCCTCCAACCAAATTCAAAATGAACTTATGGGCATTAAGGTTCTTGATCCACATTTCCAAACTGCTTTTTCAGAGAGTCTGACAATTGGCACCCCTACAAGCAATGTAAGAAAAACCTGTTTCACTGTAGGAACTGCGTTAAATTAAAATCTTAAGCAAACACTGTCGCACAGATTGTATATTACAATGTCTTATATCTTTAAATATCTGACATTTTAGATCACAGACTAGCTAGCTTATAGCCTAGACAATGGAACCTCACAACCAAAAACAACAGGCACAAGATAGGTGAGCAGTAGACATAATTATTTTGGTCATTTTCCCATATAAGCCAAGGAGCTCGTGACCACCTTCCAGTTGACTCCAAAACCTATGGATTTGAAAAATTCCCTAAACATCCTCATTATCCCCCATCCCCTTTTCAGAGACCCGAGCTTCACCCATACCCTGATGAAGTGAGACATTATGCCCATATTTTCATTAGATGACCCAAACGCCACGGCCAAACCTGATTGAACAAAGTGGGAATACCTAACGCAAGCTGAGCCAATCAGATTCTCCCTAATGAATTTGTTGTTGAAACACTTTAAGAATAAGCCTTTGAGCAGGAAGAAACTGTCCAATGGAGCCTAAATTTGGCATCGTGAAAAGTCAAAGCTGAAATGACGGGGGAACAGAGGTTGGTGGTGAATGGGGGCGGTCTGCGGAAAGCTGAACAGGAGAGACATGCAGTGAGAAGATGGCGCCAGCCCTCAACGTCCTTGTCCTGGTGCCTGCCTGGTCTGGCAAATTCTTCCTGCACTTCCTGCCACCAGGCTCTAGGTTTTCCTATGTGTTTAGAATAAATGCCATTTTTTTAGTTGAACCAATCTGATAAGAACAAATTCTCTCCAAGTATTCCACCTTTCTACCCCAATTTTAAGATGCACTTCTTCCTCTTCCCCTCTGCCACGTCACAATATTTCTAAAATCATACAATCAATATGCACATTAAATGTAATGGGAGTCGTTCCCCTTGAAAAATTATTCAGTGATGGTGTATCTTGCACATGAAGCATCTCAGAACCAGACACTAGAGAACGTAAATGAGGGAAGCCATGTTGTTCATCCATGCTCCCAGGTTAAAGGGCTCCTAGTACGTGCTTCAAGGCAGAGATAAACAGAGTTTCTATACCACATTGCCAGGTATTTTTAAAGAACCAAATGGAGAGCAAGGCTTATCATGCTTATTTGAGCTCAATATTTGCAGACTGATTAACCCATTTGTCACCAAAAGGTCTATACAACTTGTCTCATCTGGATCACCAGCACCAGTTCTAATAGCATAATGAATTTTTAAAAACCTTTTTTCTAGAAGTTGAGAAATTGAAACTTTTCACTACAACCAACTCTATCCAACAGAAAAACTGTACACTGAGGAAGTAAAGTTTTCTAATTTTGATAATCACCAGATTTTGACTTAGAAATCTGTAGCCTTCTCCACAGACAGACGAGGGATCTGACTTAGGAATTGAGGGTCACTCCTGATTAACACAAGAGCCACGCCCCCTCCCACCCCTTCTCCTTTTAACCCAACTCCCTCCTCCCCGCTGCAGGATGGAGTCAAGGCACATGCTCTAACTGAGGGGGCTGGAATTTGGACGCACAGAAAGGACTGTCAGAAGCATGGACAACACCTCACAGAAGATCCTCCTGAAAGGGAACCACATGTGTTGGGCATCTGTTTGCCTTCCCTGCGGTAACTGGTGCCCTTGAGTTCTAATTTCTGATGGGGGCAAACAAAGCCCTGAGTGGACTCCGGGGACTCCACCTGGTGTGTACCTTTGTTGTTTCTTCATTTCTGTTTGTCTGCTTGTGGTGCTTCTTAATTTCTAAAACCCTCTAAAAATGAGTAGTAACACAACATCATTAAAATCCAAAAACAATAAATACATAAACATTCATACAGTATAAATGGAATAGTGCAAATCTTTTTGCTCATTTCTACTTGAGCGAAAGTTTGTTTACTCACATAACCAAAAGATTTTTAAATTATTATAACAGAAATGTGTTTTCTTTCCTGCTGGATTGGAATGACATATATAAAAATATATATAATATATATTTTATATAAAGGATACATTAAAATGTATAATATATTAAATAGTATATTAAGATATGCTCTATTTCTCTATCTACCTATCTGTAGCGACAGTGCTTCTTTGTTTGCTTGCTCTCTGTCCACAGGCCTGCAGGTCTGAAACAGAAATGGATTCAGCCAGCATCGAAGGTAAGAAAATGCTTGCATTCTGCCTTACTCCCCACCAAAGAGCATAATCAGATACAACATGCAGCCCTGGACAAACCTTTGGGATCAGATACAACCTGCAGACCTGGACAAACCTTCCCAGAGAAGATGAGGTAAGCTGGCAGAGTACTTTGCTCCTAGAACTTGCCTCTCGAAGACGTGTGAGCTAGGACTGTAGGAAAATGAGTCCCCAGGTTATACTGTTGAGGCTGTCGGGGAGGAAGAAAGTGTCCCCTGCCCTCAAGGTTCTTTTGACTGGTCTAATAGGCAAATAGATGTGAGACAGATTAACAGGAGAACATCACCAAATTTAACACATATACATATGTGTGGTCATCCTGCATGCATGAGGGAGTCAGAGACCCCACGTGCTTCAGAAGGTCATTGCAGGGACAGCAAATGTTTAGTAATTACTAGTTTGTCCTGCCCTAGAGACAAGTCAAAAGAGATTATCTCTAATAATCTCATATTATGGGCAAGGGTCCTAATTCAAATTCTTCTTGGTAAAGGAGAAGCAGAAGTTTCTCCTGAACCTGTAGCGCGAGTTGCATTTAACGCAAAACAATCCTGCACACCACACATGCACATCTTGGGGTGACTTAGCCTGAACCTCCACAGAGCTCAGAAGTGTTCCAAGGAAGGAGTGATCTCTTCTCGATCCTAACTGGCCTCTTCCAGCAGCTGTTTATCCTTCCTGCGTAGAAACTAGGTTGGTGGCACAGTTCCTGCCGAGAAGCTCATAGAATTGAGCAGCATGCACAGACTTTACAATATGTGATAGGTGCTATTTTAGGGTTCTGAATGCAGCCTTAACGAGGGAGAAGTCATGAAAGACTTCGAGAGAGATGAAAGATCCAACTCAAATGAACGTGTGAAGTTGCCAGATGTGGAGGGCTCCGTGATGAGCTGCAGAGAGAAGGCGCCACCTACGGACACACATTCCCCCTTTAGCAACCTGTGTCGGCCAGACAAAATGTTCTGCAGGCCAGATTCAGCCTGTGGGCCTTCCAATGTATGTCCCCTGCTTTAAAGGTCGCAGAGGAGGCATTTTAGGCAGGGAGGCGCTACATGCCTTCAAGCAAGTTCAGGAAGGGCAGGTTTGTCTGAGGAAAGTTGAGAAGGTTGTAGTTTTTCAGGAGGGGCAGGAGATAAGATGACTAAGAAGGACTTTGAAACCTTCACCTAAAGGCTTTATCCTAATGCCCTATCAAGCCAGGCACTGTCTCTAAGCAGCAGAATGACATAAAAAGATTAATTTTTTGTGAGTTAATTGTCAGTGGGACTGCAGAGGAGGGAGGCTAGACGCAGAAGGACTGGTCAGTGATGTCAAAGAAAAGGAGAGAGGCCAAGGCAGTGGCAATGGGGGTGGAGAAGACGGGTTAAAACTGAAAGCTATTGTTCAGTCAGGAGAGATAAAGCTTAGCTCCGGGCGGAGAAGAGACAGAAACGTTAAGAGTGATCTGAAGAGTTCCAGCTTTGGTAAGCGCTTAGGTAAAAATATTCCCAACTAAAATTGAGAACCAGAAAAGGTGCAGGTTGGAAGAGGAATCATTTCTGTCTGAAATATACTACATTTTCAGTGCCTGGGCTTTAACCAGGTGGCGATATTTTCTCTTTGTTTTCCTTTAACTTTAAAAACATCCCAAACTTACAGAAAAGCTGTCAGTATATAACAAAAGGAAATATAACCTTTTTACTCCCCAAACCTTACTAACTGTGTCTAAGTAAGTTGCTGACCTGAGGTTCCCCTAATTCTTTAGTATGTATTGCCCACAGACAGGAACATGCTCTCATGGAAGCAGAAGATAACCACAGAAATAGGAAATTAACTTGCTATGTTACTACCATCTAATCCTCAGTCAAGTTTTGCCAAATGTCCCCTTAATCATTTGTAGCAGAAAAATCTTGTTCAGAATCACGGGCTCCCTCAGTCTGGAACAGTTCCTCAGTCATCCTTTGCCTTTCCGGTCCTTGTCTCTTTTGAGATTACACATCAGTCATTTAGTTATAGGTCCTCTCCTTTTGAGTTTGTCTAATGTTTCCTCATGATGAAATTCAGGTTATGCCTCTTTGGCAGGGAAATCAAAGAAGTAATTCTATGTTCTTATTGCATCGTATCAGGTGGTGCATGATTTCAGTTTATCCCATTACTGGTGATGTTTGCTTTGATCACATGATTAAAGTGGTATTTCCCAGTTTTCTTTACTTTAAAGTTACTCTTTTTCCTTATGTAGTTAATAAGTAAATTTGCTATTCCTCATCAAACTTGCAATTTTTCCATTCATTAGTCTATATCAGAATGGAGTAATGATTTCTTTATTCAGTTGGCTATGATTCATTACTACCATCATTTATTTATGTGCTGAAACTGTTCCAGATTCGGCCAGTGGGAGCCCCTTCAGGCTGGTTCCTGGTTCCTTTTCACATGCTCCTATCGTTCTGTGAATACTTCTTTGCTTCCTGCCATAAATCAGGCCTTCCAGGCCCATCTTACACTTTTTCTACCAGCCCTGAAATCAGTCACTTCTGTAAGGAGCCTTGGTTCCTGTTAGTGGAGAGCATCAGTCAGGAGTCACATCCGAGGAGCTGGGTGTGCTCGTATTATTGGTGTGTCGCTGTCCGGGCCTCGCCGTGGACAGAGCCACAGAGTACGGTTCTGTACCTACATCCATGCAAATATGCAAGCATATGTGGTCTGACATTTTATTTTTCTTTTCTATTCATTCTCTCTGATCTTAATTACTCTTCTTTTACTTGCCTTCCTGTGGATTACTTAAATATATTTTTAGAATGCCACTCTGATTTATCTGAAGTGCTTGGAGTGTATCTCTTTGTAAAGTCTTTTTAGAGGTTGTTCTTGGTACTGCACTATATATACATAACTTATCAGTCTACTGATGTTATTTTACCAGTTCACATGAAGGATAAAAACCTTAACTCCCTTTAGTTCCCTTTATGCTCTACTGTTTATAATATAATTGTCTTAAAATTTCCTCTACATATTTAATAGAATCACTCAAAGAGTGTTACAATTCTGCTTCAACCATCAAACATAATTTAGAAAACTCAAGAAGAGAAGGAAAGCCTGCTATATGTGCCTACATTTTTGCTTACAATGCTGTTTCTTACCTCCAAGTTTCCTTCTTTTATTGCTGCCTTTCTGTTTAGAGAAATTCCTTTAGCTATTCTTCAAGGGTAGGTTGGCTGTGTTTGTAGTGTCCAGGATGTTTAGTTATATTTAGGAGGGAGAATAGGAAAAATTATGTCCAGTCTACTCCATGTCCCTAGAAACAGAAGTCTTAAGATGTACATTTTAACCTCTCTAAAGCTAGAAGTTCACCTGCTATTGGTCAGACTGTAGTCACAACACAGTTGTTTCAGTCTCTCTATATGTACATGTGACCATAGCTATTTATATTATATAGTTTTATTGGGATTGAGTACATGGTTTGAGCCCAGGCTTAGCCTTTAGGGGACAGGAATTCACAGATATGAGAGGTTTTCTCAAAGAAAGTTGAAGGGAAGAGGATTTCTCCTGGGCCAAAGGAACTGTCCCAGAGCGCAGGGGAAGAGGCAGAAATGACTGTCATCTGGCATAGTCCTCCACAAACCCCAGAGAACTCTCCCAATATGTTAGTCCTTGATGCACTTCATGGACTTGTCTATTAACAGTTAAAGACAAGCTTGTTAGAAAGTGTGGTGATGTGATTATTTTCTCGGTGTCATGACTGGGCAATGACATCTCCTTGACATTCCAGTCAACAAATCATTTAAAGACCATCTGAGGAAGAAATATGAGTCCCTGTAGTTGTCAAAAACCTTCCATTGATACCTTCTAGTTAGATCAATAAAGGGTCAGCATCAAAACTTGCAGGATGGGTGTCAGGGCCTCGGAAGAAAACACAGAGACACCAGTGGCACTCTCTGCAAGAGCTGCTCCATCGCTGGCTCTGCGGCCGCACAGACGGCCGCTCGGTGTGGACGATCACGGAGATCAGGTGGGCGCTATGAAAAGTGATTCAGAAAAGGCAGACATTCATTGAGATGTAGCTCCTTTATTCATAGATACAGGAAAGCGATACCTACAAAAAATTGTGCCTACAACTAAAAGAGCCTTCTCACTAAGTGTAAAATAAAAATTCTAATGGATAAGGAATGATTATACTATTTTTTAAATAAATGGCATTATTTTCCCTAAAGGTACAAAAAATAACGATATATTTTTACAACTCAAAACCTCCTTTTTAACCATTCAAACCATTTTTAATTGCAATCTGTATTCCTGAAATTTAAACAAAATTAACTTTGGAAAATAAACATAGTACACATTTTACCGTCTTGATCATTTTTAAGCGCTCAACTCAGGGACTTGCAGTGCACTTACACTGTTGTAAACCATCGCCACCTTTCACCTTCACTTTTTCATCTTCCCGAACTGAAACTCTGCACCTACCAAACAAGAACTTTCCACGGCTCCTTCCCCAGTCCCTGGCAACTACCATGCTACTTCCTGTCTGTATGAATTTGACTACTCCAGTGAGATCATATATTTGTCCTTTTGTGTCTGGTTTACTTCACTGTGCATAATATCTTCCAGGTTCATCCACATTACAGCGTGCGTCAGAAATTCTTTATTTTTTAAGGCTGAATAATATTTCATTGTGGGTATATACCATACATATTTTGTTTATCAATTCTTCCATCTATGGACCCTTTCTTGCTTCCACCTTTCAGCTACTGTGAACGTTGTGTACAAAATACCAATTTGAGTCCCTGTTTTCAAAACACTCAGGAATGAAATTGCTGGATCGAAGTAGTAAAAGCATTAAAGACTGAGTGAAATCCAGTACTTAAGAATAAACCTACTTCATAGGTTTATAAATGAGTGAACACACTTAAAGCATTTAAAATACTGCTTATTCCATAGCAACAACTCTATAACTCTTATTTATATTTTTTATGATTAAGTAACTTGAAATGTTTTTCTGATTCTTGGAAGAGTGCTGTTATAGAAAAGAAACACGAGCTGTAAACACATACATGGTAGTGGAAGCCAATGGAGCAGATGAGATCACTCAAGCAGAGAATGTAGAGCAAGAAGAGAAGGGAACCGAGCTCAAGGAAACCATGGGCGTATCAAGACATAGAGGAGGTGGCATGAGTGAAGATGATGGAGGAAAGAGTTCGGTAAGTCACAGAGTAAGAGAACAAAAGCTGGAAAGATAGAAGGTTGTGGTCCAAGAGGAAAAGAGTGGAGTTTCAGAGGTGGAGTGATTCCTGATAAAAACAAACTTTAGGGTCTTGTCTTAGTGGAGGTTTGGGGCGACAGAGACCAAGGTCATTGGCCTACAGGAGAGTACAGTACGAAATAGGGAGGTAGGGTGTTTAATGGGTCCTCACATGGACACTGAAGTAATAACGCTGAGAGCAGGAGCTGGGGTGAAGGGGAAGATAGAGAATCAAAATTCCCATTGCTCTGCAAAAGTAGGAGAGTCGCTCAAAGGTTAGAAGACTGCAGTAAATAATGATAGGGAGAGGGGGCAGCGTAAAGTTGTTATCAAATTCCAAAGAGAAAGTTTCTTTTAATGTGGTAGATGGAATGATCTGCAATGAGAAAAATTTAGTCAAACTTTCTGATAGTCATTCATTTGGATACCTCATGAGATGCCTATGGAACACAAATTGATAGAGAATCAGGGGTTGGACTTATCCAAATATCTAAGTTTGGATATTTCAAAACTGCATATCATTAATCTCTTGAACTGTTTCCTGTGTAAATGTGGAATTCAACACATAAACCACTAGTTCAATGAAATCTGTAGCCATTGGGAATGCCCAGATGGATAAAGACATAGTTGCATATTGAACAATAATGCCAGATCATGGGTTATGGACTTGATGTTTGATATTTAAAACTACAGGAAAGAAGCTAAATACAACATCTGAAAGTCTAAGGCCATTCTATACTTACATAAGATTCCCTTGTCTCTCTGCAAAATTAAAGCATTGTGGGCTGGTAAAGAGATTACACATTAGTTGGGCATGTCATAAATTTACTTCAAACAGCAAAGCCAAATAAGTAAACTCAACTTTAGAAATGATCTCTTGGCTCAGACTTCAATAAACAGAGAAATGGCAGAGGGTTAATCCCTCACTTGCTGTAGGCCAAAGATAGAGATGTCGCCCTGATTGTTCCAGAAAGCATGCGAAAAAGCGTGCTGGTGGTATAAACAAATAGTGAGGGCATGGTCATGAGAATAAGGATTTGATTACAGCATGAGGGCCCAAGCAAAAACTTAAGGAACTCCATTATTTATAAGAATAATCACAGCCACTCAAAGCATACTAAGAGTTGGGGCAGTAGGGCGTGACAACTGTTGAACCTAAATCCTCATCTTCATGGGATAACACTGGCTATGGGACAAATCACTAGGCAGGTGACCTTTGGGAGGATCTAACCCTTACATGCCCTCAGTATCAAGCAAAAGATGACTCCCCAGGAAGAAAGTTGCATAAGAAACAGAAGTTGAAAGTGACACACTCTGTAGTAAATGAATATTGAAGAAGAGCCATTAATGCCACGTATTTTAAACATCTAGGAATAGTCTTAGATTGGGGAGATCCCCGCCCCCCAACAAGAGTAATAAAGGATCCACTTTTTAAAAAAATCATTATTGGCCACATAGAAATGAAAATACTCTCACTATTAATTTCTCTGTTGAGAGGGAAAGGAAGACAAAGCACTCAACTTCCAAGCTTTTAAAGTAATGTTGAATTCAATAAATAGAAGTAATAAGACTTATGTTTTTACACTGGCTGCATGGTGGTCAGTTATGGGGTTGGGGGAAGAGACATGAGAAAGAGACAGAAATGAGAGAAAGAAGAAAGTGATCATCTTTAGTCATGGCTTTTCCTCCCAGCTTCTGCTCCCCTGCTCAGCCCCCTGGGACTTCCTGTGGGGAATCTCCCTTATCACTTGTCTCACAAATAGCCCCGCTCCCCTCCCCTGCCACCCACCACCACACCTGTGTGAATAAAGAAAGTTATTCCAAACCTTCCTCAGGAGCCTTCAGCTCCCAGAGTCACGTATGTCACTTTGAGCGCGATTTTTAACTGTCCTGAGATGTTTGAAGTGACCAGGTATACACAGGCCCCCGATTAACCGCCCCTCCCCCCCAAGCTCAGGAAGTCTTTATCTCTTTGCAGTGCCCTCCTTTCTTCCTTCTTCTCTCAGGAAAGAAAGATGGAGCTTTCCTGGGTTCAAGTCTCAGCCCTCCACCTCTGTCCTGAAGCGTCGCTTGGCAGCTCGGCTCTTTCAACCAGGTCTTTTTCCCTCTCAAATGTTATATTATGTAACAGAAACAAAAAGGCACAACATTTGTGTGGTATTTTTAGTAGACTGCTTGTGTGTGCATTATTTTCTTTGAGTCCTTGCAATTGGTCTAGAAAATAAGTGTGCTTGTTTTCCCATTTATACATTTCTGAGCGGTGAGGTGACTCACCAGTGCTCACACAAATCATGAATGGCAGAGAGAGGACCCAAACTGAAGCTTCTCATTTCAGGCCCAGCACTGGTCTCCGGCTGGAGGGGGGCTCAGGTGGTAAATTCTGCGCTCTCCCAGGGCTCCCGGAGGACTGCGGAGTTGAGAGTCTCAGACCATCTCCTGCCTGAGATCTTGCTAAGAGGTCAAGAAACTGGAGGGCTGTGGTATCATTAATGTGAATACCAGAACAATGGATGTTGGCAGTATATGGAACCCCGATCTGAGGGTAGGAGGAATATGGAAGTTTGCGAGATGAGAAATGACAGAGGGGATGAAGAGGCTGGCAGAAGTGAACGGCAAACTTCAGGAGAGAAGGTAGAAATGTTACCTGCAATGAGCTGAGTTCAAAAAGGGGATCCCCACTTCTCAGCCCAGGAGCAAGGGGAGTGGCTTGCTGGTGAAGGGTGGTAAGAGAACTGCCTCAGGACAGAAGCCTAAGTTTCAGTTCAGCTGCAGAAATAGGGGGCCAAATTAAACATGGAAAAGGGACGGAGGGATTCCCTGTGACAAAAAGCAGACGGTAGAAGGACGCAGCTGGGTAAAAGGCCATCGTGAGATGCTGCTCATGGGCGTGGGAACTGAGCGTCTAGCACGGCACCAGACGGCTGTCGGGATGGAGGGAGCTGGGTAGGAGCATGGAGGCTGGAATACCACTCATCCTTGCATTTATCCTTTTCGGGGGGGGGGGGTGAGGGAAGGATGGATGTTAATTGGATTACCAGATTGGTGTCAAGATTTTATATCTTGTTGCTTCTGCGTCTGAAGCCCTCACTTCATCTCCTTGGGTTCCTTTAGGTGATGTTGAGGGAGGGGTAGAGGTTGGGGGACAAGGAATGGAAGATGAGAAAGGTTTGTGTTGAGAAGGCTCATAGCTTAAGAACAGACACTCAAGTTATGGTGTCAGACTAGAAGTCTATATCTAAAATTCTAAACACCAATTTCCCCCCAAGGAGGAGAAAATTGGGATTTAGCGTATAAATCTATAGTCAATTAATTAAAGATGCATGCTGTCTCTTTTAAGTGAAGGAAGGAAGCATAAAAAGTAAGACCTTTTGCGACATTTTAGTTGGTCAAAACAAAACAGAACTAGCTAGAGTCATTTCAAAGGTTCTTGGTTTTTGGGCTTTTTTTCCAGCAGAACACAGTCTCGAACCTGGCACTCCTCCCCACCCCACACCCACACCCACACCCCCACTCTTTGAAAGGAACACACTTACTGAATTTTAATTTTTGTTGCTTTTACAATGATATTTTAAATATAGAACAGAAAGTACATTTTTTTCCATTAGAAAAAAAGAGAATGGCAATGAAACAGGGTAGTTGCAATCTGAGTTGAATTAAATATTTTATTTATTTTGTTTCCTATTTTTTCTTTTTTCTCTTAAGAAGCAAAGTACTACAATTATGGCTCAATGGAACTTGTTACTCAAGGGGAACCGCCATTCACATTGTTGAAGACAAGACCATGGGCATGTTCTTCTGTTTGATCTTAAGTGGGCTCTGCCCGAGAGCAGGTGGAGAGGTGAGCAGACCTCCTGATTCTGTGCAGCCTTTTTGAGGACACGGACATTCTCTCCTCTCTGACCCCAATGCCATAGCTTGGAGGAAGGTTAAGTCTGCTTTTATGAGTGGGCTCTGGAGGAGCATCTCTCTCCTCTTCATACTAAATAAAATAAGATACAATAAGATGAGACATCCACCACGTTCTCTTGTCTAACACTTAAGCCGAGGCAGAAAGTCATCTAGCATTGACTCAACTTCCCTGAGGCACAGGAATGACCAATTTAAGACAATCCAGTCAGGACATCTGTAGAAACACCACCTACTCCTATATAGCAGCTCCCCTAGCAGACAGCTCCCTTCCCTTCGGGAAGAAAGGTAATTTTCTCCTTATCCACACCCACACCCATGGCTCAAGGCCAAAGTTGCGTTAAAACAAAATGAATGCCCTACCTCTTTTCCTTTTTTAATGTTGTGATAAAAGGGACCCCCCCCCCCCCCCCCGCCATTCCTTAGATCATAGAAATTGCTTACATAACAGGACACAGGAATTGTGAGGAGGAGAATCTAATTTTCCTCCACATTTGCTGATGATCTTTTCTCATTGTCCTCAGGGATTCCAATACTTAGCATACTTCCCTGCAACCTCTTAGTTCAAATCCAGGCCTTTTATGCCAAACCAATCCATTACACTTTCTTTCTGGAGCCAAGAGTAGTGGACATTTATTTTTTGGCTGCTCAGCGTCCACATTCCCTACTTCCTGTAACTGTGGTCAAGGGCGCCCACTGGCCTCGCCCTTGCTCCTGGTGGCTGGAGGTTTCCCACTGTTGTCCCCCCGACCCCCCTCCCGACACGAGTCATCCTGCTCGGTGACCCAAACCTCAATCCGTGAATCATCATACTCCTCCGAGGTACTGTCACTGGGCCAAAGGTAAGTAAATGATGGAATCAAAGCCAATAAAATTCAGTGAGACACAACAGATGCTTCTGGGAAAGAGAACTTCTTTCTTCCATGCTGGATTTGCAAGAGGCTGGAGCTGTGCTTCAGTTTTGCTACAATGTGGATCATCAATGATGAAATCCACACCAGCGGAGGAGGGGCTGGAAAGAGAGAATGCAGCCCCGCTGGCCAAATGGGGCTGGGAGAGCTCTGCCTCCCAGAAGGCCAGGGAGCAAGCCTGTCCCCCGACTTTTCAAAGAGCTATTACGTCTCTTTTTTCCTGAAGAGAGAATTTTGCAACCAAAAGAGTCATACCAGCTACTCCAAAGACCTGTTTCTAGATGACTGCTATATTTATAAGCTTTCTTTTTGCACATTAAAATGATCCTCTTATGCTCTCCAGCAGTGTCCCCTGGAAAGGGCTCCCCGTTTTGTTGAAGCCTTCTTCTTGAATTCTCTGCAATCTGTTGTTGAAGCGTAAGCTCTTTACGCTTGTACAGAATCTTCTGTATCTTTCTCTTCTTCCTATGCAGTCACTTTCGATTCAGCAACAATTTATTGAGTGCTCAGTACATGCTCTTAGAAGTCATGAGGTGCAGAGCAAAGGAAACAAGCAACAGAGTGAAAAGGCAACGGATTGAATGGGAAAGAACACTTGCCAACTGTCTGGAAAGGGCTTAATGTCCAAAATGTATAAAGAACTTTTCAACTCAAAAGCAAAAAAAAAAAAAAAAAAAAAAAAACAGTGAAAAGACTTAAATACGCATTTCTCCAAAATAGACATACAAATGACCAACAAGTATATGAGAAGATTCTCAGTGTCACTAATTATCAGGGAAATGCAAATCAAAACCACAATGATATATCACCTCATATCTGTTAGCATAGTTATTATTACAAAAATAACAAACAGCAAGTGTTGGTGAGGATGTGGAGAAATTGGAGTCCTTGCCCACTATTGGTGGGGATGTAAAATGGTACAGCCTCTATGGAAAACAGTATGGAAGATCCTCAAAAACTTAAAAATAAAACTACCATATGATCCAGCAATCCCATTTCTGGGTGTTTATTCAAAAGAATTAAAATCAGCACCTGGAAAAGATATCAGCACACCCTTGTTCATTACAGGATTATTTGCGATAGCCAAGAAACAATATAAATAAGTGTCCACCAACGGACAAATGAATAAGGAAAATGTGACATATACGTACAATGGAATGTTATTCAGTCTTAAAAAGGACGGAAATTCTGCAATACGGAACCACATAGAGAAGAAACCTTGAGAATGTTATGGGGAGTGAAGTGAGCCAGTCGTAGAAGAACATATACTGCCTGTTCCTACTTATGTGAAGTATTTAAAATAGGGAAATTTATGGACTCCAAGAATGAGATGGTTTTGGCCACGGGCTGGGGGAATGGAATGCTAATCAACAGGCATTAAGTTTCAGTTGAGGAAGATGAATAAGTTCTAGAGATGTGCTGTGGCTATAGATCACAACACCGCACTGTACATTTAAAAAGTTGTTAAGAGGATAGATCTCATGGTAAGTGTTCTTATTAAAATACAAGAAAAATTTTAAAAAGGCACGAGGCCTGCAAAGCCTCAGTCTCGACATCCGCGCAGACCCGCCGAACAAGGCGGAGCGCACTAGGCTAAGAGCTCGCACAATGGAGAAACCCCAGAGGGAGGAGCTGGGGGATCCCCGTGCGGCTCAGCCTTTCCAAGGTCCTCCGTAAAATCTGATGTTTGAGCAAGAACGAATGGTCCTTCTTCCTTCAAGCTCGCTTTTTTAATTTCTTTATATAGTAGTAACAAAGTGTTTGGAATATAGAAGAAATATTCCAGGCGCAGGGAGAGCCTCAGATCCTGGCTTAGAGTTGGGAGTCGGGGCGCGGGTAGCTAAAAGGGAAAGGGGAAGCCAAGAAAAAACCCAAGTGCTCAGAATTTTGGACACTTTGAAGTCTGCCGTGGGAACATTGGACGTTTCTGGCTATTTCAAGCAAGCGGCTACCGTGGACTTGTTCACTTTTCAGCAATATAAACGGGTGACTTCGCGGGCACCGCCTCTCCCCGGTGGAGAGAGGCTTGGGAGCAGCCTCTGGTGCATCGCAGCGCGGCGTTTCCCTTCTGACCTTCCACCTGCTCGTTGTGGGCCGGCATCACTGGGAACGATGTTGGAGCACTGTGCTACATTCAAATGCCATAAAAGCATGTATTGTTGTCATCAGAGTTAATAATGAAAAGTCATGATGCTCCTGCCATGGATGGGCTTTGGCTGAGAGACAAATGACCTTTCTGGCTGTCTCCTCTGCCTTGTGCCCATGCTCAGCCCGCTCAGGAATCCCTCAGCCACAACCAATATTTCAAGAAGGATTTGTCACACTGTGCTGTGAACTCATAAAGTTTATGACACTGCTCGTAGTTGCTCGTTTACTAATACCAGTGATATTTAAAGCTCTTAATAGGGAAGGCCTGGGCCACTTGCTGCAGCGTCCCTTGCTGTCCTACATCCTGTTGAGACAATTGAGGCCATCTGCCTTCTCTTGTGTGAACACTCATGCTTAACATGACCTAGTGGAACCGGAGCCGGGGCCGGCAATGGGAACTCCCAGCTTCCTCCAGACCTTTCAAGGTCCTTTGCAAAGCTAGCATTTGAGCAAGGAAGTCTATTTCCCCTCCCTCTCTTCTTAGAAGAAAATACTTTGGGATGCCTTAAAGTCTGTGAGGTCAAAAGGGCTCGCAGATTTTTATCAGTTTCTTTAGGAAGTCACTTTTTATTACATTCCCCTGTATTGGCCAATACCGAATTGGAAATAATATAAAAGGGTCCCTGTGTTCCAGGGTTAGGGAGGGCTTGATGGGAAGGAGGACAGAATTGGCTTTATTGATACCTAAGAGTAGGAGGAGCTCTTATTGGAAATTTAACTGTTAAACGTGTAAGACTACATTTACCTTTCAGTCCCTCAGTAATTGTATATTTGAGGGGATGCTTGGACTCAGCTATGGCCATGAAGGCCTCAGAACAAGAGCATGAGGTCAAACTGGACTTCCAGTGAACCTTATTTATCAGCATGATGAGGAACAGGACAAAGTAGAAGTGTCAGGACAGGTGGAGAAAGGTGGAGAGAAAAAAGCATTTTGTTTTTAGCCTCTTTCGGTGTCTCTCTTCTTTTCTGACAGACAGAAAAACCCATGACCAACGAGGGAGCCCCCTTTGGGGCCTTTTTCTAACTGTAGGTTAATTTCAGTGGAAATTCAGGTCTAGCCATGCTGCAGTCCCAGAATTCCGAAAGAAATTAAAGCAGTGCTTATAGAGCAGCTTTGGGGATGCCTGATGAGTAAATAACAGTCCTGGATGCCTCCTTTTCTTTGCTTCTTTCCTGCAAGGTTATCTGTCATTTGCAAATATGTGAGCCACACTAATGATGCTGGAGGCACAGAAGAAAATGAGGTAAAACCTAAAACACTAAAAGTCTGTATTTAGAGCAGGGGAGGTAATCTTCCTGCGCCCCTTTGCCCACATGCTGTGCTCTGGACCGAGTGCAGGGCGCAGAGGGGCTGAAGGACTCAGAGGAGAGCAGCAAAGATGCTGAAAGCGAGACTGGAAAGTACCTACCAGAGCTTCTCTCTGCCAATATTTGGAGAATAGTCATGTAAAAGAGTGGACCTGGGGCAAAAGAAAGAGCCAAGAGTGGAAATGCTAGATTTATTTTTATATATTTTTATTTTGATAAAATATCCATAACATACAACTTACCATCTTACCCAATTTTAAGCATGCAGTTCAGCAGCACTAAGCACATTCACATTGCTGTGTAGCTATCATCACCATCCATCTCCGAAAATTTTTCATCTTCCTAAACTGAAAGATTGTACCCACTGATCTATAACTCCCCATTCCCTCCTCCCCCCCAGTCCCTGGCGTTGCATTCACCATTCCACTTTCTGTCTCTATGAGTCTGACTACTCTAGGTACCTCATGTGAGCAGAATCATACAATCTTGGTCCTTTTGTGTCTGGCTTATTTCACTTGGCGTAATGTCTTTAGGTTTCATCCACGTTGTATGGCATGTGTCTCCTTCCTTCCTTTTTAAGGCCGAATAACATTCCGTTGTATGTATACATCACCGCTCAATCATCGGTGGACATTTGGATCGCTGCTACTTTTTGGTCACTGCGAATAATGCTGCTATGAACGTGAGTGTTCACAGTCACTGCTTTCAATGGTTTGGGGTACATATCCAGAGGTGGGGCTGCTGGATCATATGCTCATTCTATATTTAATTATCCGAGGAATGGCCCTATTGTTTTCCATAGTGACAGCATTATTTTACTTTCACTGTTCCCTCCATTGGCAGCACTATTTTACATTCACATCAGCAATACACAAAGGTTCCAATTTCTCCATCCTCACCAACACTTGTTATTTTCTATTTGTTTGATAATAGCCATCCTAATGGGTGTGAAAGGAAGTGACAGATTTTGACTGACTCTAAGAAAGAACGATCTCACAGTAAGTTCTGTCCAATTAGAGTCTGCCTTGTAACTAAGGATGATCAAGTGAAAGGCTAGACTAAAGCGGCAACCCACCTCCAAAACTGAGAATCTGTGAATCTGCGACGCACGATGATATGCGAGGGCCTTATTTATTTCTTCGTCCATTGTGCATAGCATGAGAACAGTGTATGTTTCCAATGGTTTACTGGAAGTTATGGGTGTAGACAGGGGAGATTGCAGACTGCTGATCCACAGGCCTGACCTCCAGATGTATTTCATTCGGTATATATGTCTGGAGATTTCGCAATAAAATTTAGATGCCCTTCTCCTCTTGAAAGATGGGAAGACAGGCAACAGAGGGTCCACAGTCCCTGGAGCAGGGAAGCAGGAGGCGCCCTCACTGTCCCCCCCCTCCAGCCCTTGCTGTGCCTTTAGACAAGCTGCTCAATTATAAATGAATGGTGAATGTAGGTGATGTGTGTACTTAAAGAGCTTTCAATCAGACACAAGCTCTTTCATCAAAGCATCTGAAACAAGAGACATTATCACATTTAACATTTTTCCCAATGTTCATGTACTCAATTATTTTGTTTTGTTAATTTTTAAACAAAACTACTGGGTAAAGTCTAAAGTGCTACCAGTGGAGCCTTTTACAAAAAGGATCATGACTTGTCATTAAGATATTTGTTCCGTGACAGCAGGAACTATGGTCCTTTTTTCACACTTCGTGCCCAAAGCGTAAGTGATGTAAGATATTGGCCATTATTATGCACGCAATGTTATTCGTATGTATCGAGTTTTCTTTGTAGTGAGTTGAATGTGGTCCTCAACCATAGTAACTGAGTGATACTCAAACTGTATCATTAAAAGCATTCATTCATTCACAGCATATCCAGACCACTAGACTTGTCTTGTGACTTTCTTTAATCCTTTCAAAGGTAAGGTTCCAACCTAAGATTTGGTTCGACATTATCGAAATTTGTATATGTGGGCTTTGTCTGGTTTTGTTTGTGTTTGGTTTGGTTTTGGGGTATAAAAATCCTCTTCCAAACTCAGAGAAAGTCCAGGTTTATAAAACAAATTTTGTTTTTTGTTTTGCTTGCCTATCTGTTTTAGACACAGAGAAGGTTAAAAGAGAGAGTAAGTCCTCACTGAAAACTATATGTTTCTGTAGGACTATAATGTACACTTGAAAGTAATCCAGTGTGGGTTATGATTTATGTCAGATGAATGCCAAATAATACTGGGTCATTTATTTTGTTTCAGGCACAACAATGGGGGCAGAGGAGGGAGAATAGGTTGGTTTAAAACAAATCAAATCACGAAAACCTCAATAAATGTTTTATAAGTGAAATTTATAACTGAATGAATGCCACAATGCCTAAAACTCCTGGTATTAAAGTCACTGCTCTGGGGTAAAGTATGGGGAATCCAGAAAACAGAGGTAATATATTCAAACTTTTCCTCCACTCGCCAAAGAAAATGAAAACTCCTCCTCTGGGAACGTAGGGATGGAGCCGGAAAAGGTTTCCAGGCAAAGTTTCTTTGAGACCTTGCATTTTGACTTAAAACTCACGCAGAGTTTGGGCCTCCTGGCACAGGCCACAGCAGTCGCTCTGCTCAGGGCTTCACACACAGGAGCCATTGAAATCCCAGGCAGAGCAACCTCACAGGGCAAGAACAATGCTATCATCAGCCCCATCTTCCAGGAGAAAAATCAAGGCACATGGTATATCCAAACTTATTTCCTTAAAAGTATGTGTTTTAAATTATGTGAAAGTTGCCCTGACTGGTGTAGCTCAGTGGGCAGACCACAGGATTGCCAGTTTGGCTCCTGGGTTGCAGGCTGGGTCCCCAGTTGGGGGCATGAGAGACAACTGATCCATGTTTCTCTCCTCTCTCTCCCTCCTTTCCCCTCTCTCTAAAAATAAATAAAGAAAATATTTAAAGAAAATAAATTATGTGAAAGTTCAGTTCTTTAACTATCCCCCAACAAATACTTGCATAAAAGGAGCATTCCAGAAAGATGACCGTGTTTGTTCTATGATATCTTGTACTTTCTGGCTACTTTATATATGTCCTTATTAGAAAAAAACAAGACAACAAGCTACCTGTACTGCTGAAGACCTTGGCATAGAGTAGCTAATATTCTTATTGCTTTAAAATTTTTAGATTAAAAAAAATTATAGCAATATATTTCAATAATGTGGCCAATAAAAGGGAAGGAAAGCTCTCCTTATCCCATTGGCTACCATTTGGGGGGAACAAAGCATGAGGTGGTCTTGGGAAAAGAGAGGGGAAAAGAATAGTTATATTTTGAATGAAGGACTACGGGAGCACCTCGCAAGAGAGGGTGGGTTCGGCGGGCAGCCCAGGGGCCATTTCTGGGTGCTGTTGCCACTGCACACGGGCGTGCAACGCACTGCAACAGGTCGTGGGGGGAAGCCCCGCCCTCTTGGCAGCGTTGCTTGGCCCTGAGATGGTGCTAGATCCTGGGGGACCAAGGCTTTCTTTTGGGCAACTGATTCTGCTTGGGCTTTGTTTTTTTAAAAAAAAACTCATCTACTGTGTTAGTTAACCAGGTCTACAATAACAAAAATACCATAGATTGGGGGGCTTAAACAAAAGAAATTTGTTTTCTCACAGTTTTGGAGGCCAGAAGTCTGAGATCAGGATGCCGGCATGGTTGGGTTCTAAGGAGGGTTCTCCTCTTGGTTTGCAGATGGCTGTGTCTCACTTTGTCCTCACACGATCTTTCCTCAGACTATATATATATAATCTGATATATCTATATCTGGTATGTATATATATAGAGAGAGAGATATAGATATAGATATAGATATACACACATAGGTATATATACGGTTGTGCATTGCATAACATTTCAGTCAGATGTATATTGCATATATGACAGCACGATACTGCATAGCCTAGGTGCATAGTAGACTAAACAATCTAGGTTTGTTTGTGTGTGGGTTGTGTGTGTGTCCCACCATGAGGACATGATATAAACCTAATTACCTCCCAAAGGCCCCACTTCCAAATGCCATCACATTGGAGGATAGGATTTTAACACATGTAGTTTGGAGAGACACAATTCAGTCCATTGCATATACTAATTAGGTGTCTAGTATTGGGTTGGGGCCTACTATTACTTCTCATATAGCTTCATTCCCTATTCTGAGTTGTTGGCTGGCCTGGAGAATTTATGTACTTCAAAGGTTAGAAAAAACATTTTAGTTGTATGGAAAATAACAAAGAAGGGTTAACTAAAATACACCCTGGAGTGCTGCAAACTCCACAGGGTCAGGGATAAGATCTGTGTTTGTTCGCCATGGCATTCCCAGTGGCTTGTGCGGTGTCTGGCACAGAACAGTGCTCATTAAATATTTGGTGAATGCATGAAAAGAGCTTAGATCAGTCTAGGTTCAGGCAGTAAACAGAACTCACCTCAAACGATTTAAATGCAAAGTCTTTAATGAAGGGACTACTTACTGATAGAGGTGTGGGTAAGGTTCTGAGAACCATGGGGGCTGATGAGGCATCAGAAACTCACAAGGGTGCAAGGCCATTACCACCTCTGGGGCTGAGGGAACCGGAGGAGGAAGTCATGTACCCTGAGTCTGAACTGTGCTCAGAAGCGGTATTCATGGAAGGACAGAGGTACAGAGACGCAAGGCATCAAAGCAGGAGGGAGGAAAGAAGTATCTCCACACCCTTCCCTCCCACTCTTTTGCCTCCTACAAAGGTTCGCATTGGCTGAACCCATCTGTATCTCAGGGAGCTTGGGTAATGCGGCCACTGGAGGTACATGTGTTCCTGGGGCACAGAGGAGGGAGGGGAACCAGGAGAGGCTAAGGCAGAAGAACCAGCACGGGGCAACTTCAACAGAGCACACGGAATTCAGCCTCCACTTCTGCTTGTCTGTGTTCTGGTTACTTTTAGAGATTACTTGGCTCTCCTTAATAACGTAACAATTGGTATCTACGTGGGAGCTTATCATTGTCTCTCGACGAACTGGAAGCAACATTTCCTGGGGAAGAGTTCTGGGCATCTGGATTCACTCCTTCTCCATGAGACAAAGTCGGAGTCTCTTAGCCTCTAGGACATGATACATTGCCCATCTGTTCCTCGGACATGTGCCTGGTTGGCGCAGGGAGATCAGCAGCACTGAAGGAGAGACTAGTCCTAGAATTAGCTCGTCTATAGCCCCGAGTGAAAGTGCTCTACAACACCGGAGCCCTTTCTTGCCTGGGCCATGTCTCTGTTTCTCTAGTCATAAAGTGAAGAAAGAAATGGTCCCGAGTTGATATGAAAATGAATTTACCCTGGCTGATACAGTATGTTCTCTCCCCTCCCCATATATAACTCTCTTGACCCTCAGACAGAAATACTGCTGAACAAAAATGCTTATATTATGCAAAAGTCATGACAAAGCTTCCCGTGGACACCCTACACAAAGCAGCCAACTCTCTGAGGGGCTGGATCATGTGAAGAAGCATCAGCCACCTAACCTTTCTCTAAAACAACAAACAACCTGGCACAAATAGAGCTTGAACCTCCTGGGGTGCAAATTTCTAGAGGCATGACCTTTAGAGATTGTCTTCCCTGCAATGCGGGTTGTCTGTTTTTCAGGACATCTTTGGTAGGAAGTATATGGCAGCCAGTCTTCTATGCTCTAGGGGAACAAGACAGAGCCAGAGGAGCCCTGGTCTGCAAGACCCTCGCACAGTACAAGGTCAGGCTGCAGCTCCTCTCTCAGGGTGTGACTCCACACTGACTTGCTAATCCATTCACCAGGGGCTATTTACTGAGAGGATGCTTGCTGAACCAGTCGTGTTCCCATCCCAGGACAAGTATGTGTATTGTAGTTTGTCCATTGTGTTCCTTGCTGTTTGTTTTGAGCAATTGGTGGGTATCTTTTTTTTTTTTTTTTTTTTTGGTTCCGATCATTTAATGAAGTTCCATTTTTCCCATTGTCTCTCAGACAGGGACTCCAGAATACAATGCAGAGGAGGATGAGGTTTCCGGAGCTGCTTTGAAAGAGCACCCATTCTTCCAATGTGAAAATGACCTTGCTGACCTGCGGTCGGAGAGCTGGGTTGGGTGACTCATGGTTTGTGCTTTAAGAGTAAGAGAGGTGTTCTGGTACATTGACATCCTTACAAGGTAACTACTGAAAGCCTTTTGTAAGGCAATTGGCCAAGGCCAAGCGTACCATATTGGAATGGAACTGAAGGTAGGTTTCAGAAGCTCTCTTTTCTTGATGGTGTAAACATTCTATTTTGAAATGTCTGCAATGTTTTCTGCTCAGAAAATGCAACACATCACCTTCCCTACATTTTTTTTAAGGGTTTCCAATGTTTAATTAATAGTATCTATATTTTTAACACAGTTTATCTCTATGGTTTGTGGTTTAAAAAAATGTTAAGATTTTTCTCTAGCCTCCTAGCTACCTTTTATTCCCATTAAAAGAACCTTCCAGAAGCTAGTAAAATAATATCAAACATATGCTGAATTTTCCATGTACAATATTTAAAAGCACTCAATTCTCTACTTTTGTATGTTGCTATATCAAATGCTTCTAAGTTCTGGTTTGCAAAATTGGTTTGCTTAAATCTATTAGGATGTACAAATATGTCTTAATATCATCCTATGTTTGAGCTCTAATTTTCTGGAAGAGCAGACTCACTCCTCAGAGCTCAGCTAGGCCCACCGTTCCCCGCTGGTGAAATAAGTACCAGGGCTGCACTCAGTGTGCTGCAAGGCACCTTCCGGTCATAAAGTTCTATGGTTTTCATTTGAAGCTCTATTTGCCTTCCTTATTAAACATATTAAACTATGAGATTAAATGATGGAAGAGAGGGAACATAGAATAGTTAACGCCCATGGCATTATAATTTGCTGTTTTATATGAAAGAAATTTTAATCCAATAAAAAGTCATAGCCAACCCCTCAACAACCACAAAGACACAGTTGAAGCTCAAGGTAACTTGGTCTTACCTCCCATGAGTTATCCAAGTACATCCAATCTGGCAAAAATGGATAGATGCAGACTGGCATGACTACAGATGGCAGAGATAAGAATCACGGAGGAAAAAGGTATAAGGAAAATCCACAGGAAGCTTTTTGATAGGCTTCCACTCCCATTTTATTTGCTGATCAATCAAAATCATGATTCTTGGTGTGTGATCATGTTGTTCTTTGTTATTCATGAACAAGGCCACACAATGCTGCATTCTAAGGAAGAAGTGGCTTGACATGTGAGTTGGGTAAACAACCTTGCCAAATGCCCCAGGTAAGTGCCCCAAAGTGGGTGAAGAGGATGAGAAACATATTTGGCAAAGGGAAAGATAGACATTGTAGAGAAACCGAATCAGAGTTGGCTGCAGCTCGAGAGAGGGGCTGTGAGAGAAGCCACAATGCATGAGGGGCCTCGCGAGGAGACAGCAGTATGATTTGAGGTAGGTCAGAAGGCGACTGGGTCAGGCAACAAAGACATACATTAAGCAACCAGAAGAATCAGTTGGAAAAATGCATGAAGTGGGGAGCAGCTGCTCAGGGGAGTTTTCATCCATGCAGATGGGAAAAAGGGCCTAGGGAAGCAAAATTGATAGAGATGCTATGAATCTTAGCCAATGAAGCTTGGGACACCAGAGATTAGTCTCAGTTGGGGTTTGAGTTTGGAATAAATAAGGACAGAGTGATGCAATCACTAGAGCTGACAGGAAGGACCAGGTAAGGGAAACATGGGCCACAGAGATCGGGAATTGACCAAATCTAAACACAACTTTTACTCCAAAATGGTGTTGAGCTGAAGAACTTGTGGGAAGATGTTTAGGGGAAAGAACCCAAGCACATGAATTTGGATGAAAGACACCCAAAATGTCAGAAGTGTTTCCTTTGCCAGGTTGTCTATTGGGTCACATGGTTGCATATTCACTACTTTCGAAAGCATGATTTATCCAAAATGTGACAAAACTTGCTGATCCCAGCCAGGCCCTTGCCTCCTAAGAACACAAGTGCAGATTACAGCAAAAGCCTCCCCCTCTGTAAATGATGACTGGTCATCGTCACCAGATACTAATTTACAACATGAGGTCCAGGCCAGGAGAGACGCCAGACCCATATCTCTGCTTTGGAACAGGCACTCATTATTTAAAATGTCAGACTTGAAGCACTTTGGGGGTAAGGGTATCCCTGTCTTAACTCTTGAAGCAGTAGCTCAGGCCCTGGGAAAGAGAGAGACCCTCACTCATTTTACTTTCCTGGAGGGCCTGAAGCTGGAAGAGGTGTGGACCTTCTGTACAGAGGTACCAGCCTCTCTGTGTGGCTGGCCAACCTGTACCAATAGGATTTGGTGATCACCTACTTCCCTGTGATGGATGGATACCCAGCTGTGTTTACGAGGCTGTTTCCAAGGAGAGGGTAGCATGCAAATGCACAGGCTGAGTGAAGATCACCTTCACCAGTCAGGGTGGGCTTCATCCCATCCATTGAAGGTCTGCATAGAACAAAACGACAGAGAAAGGGCCGATTCACTATCTCTGATTGAGTTGAGATATTCCTCTTCTCCAGCCCATGGACATTGGAGTTCCTGGTTCTCAGGCTTTCGGACACAGACCAGGTCTTACACCATTGCCCCCCCCAACCCCATTCTCAGAGTGTTGGACTTGGACTGAATTATAGCACTGCTTTCTCACTATCTTGCAGATGGCAACTCATGGGAGTTCTTGGCCTCCATAACTTCATGAACCAAGGCCTATAATTAATTAATAAAATACATATTGGTTCTAGAGAATATATTCTCTCTGCAGAACTTTGACTAACATATCCTCTCTGCATCTCATAAAGGATCTCACCAGAGAAGCTGTTCTTGAGACATACAAAACCAACTCTCAGCTCCTGGAGCTAAGTGGGCTTTCTTTTATAAGTATAGTCAAATATACAATTGGATTTCAAGATCCCTAGTAAAACACCCATAGATGTTCTTTCTTTCTCTTTAACTACATCTCAGTTAATGTCTAGGGCAGTGGTTCTCAGACCTTTTGAGTTAGGACAACTTTGTACTCTTAAAAGTTATTGATCATATAAATGTGCACTTGAAACCTATATGATCCTATTAACCAATGTCACCCCAATAAATTTAATTTAGAAAGTTTGAAAATTTTCCCAAAACAGCAATAAAAATTTGTCTAGGAGAAAAAAAGTTATTGAGGGCCCCAAAGAAATTTTGTTTACATGAGTTATGTCTTGATATTTCCTATATTCCACATGAAAACTGTGGAATTTTCAAAATATTTATATATTAATTCATATATAAATAACAATAATAGACGTAATAGAAGTTAACATATTCTTTTGAAAACTATATTTTTGAAACAAAATATTTAGTGAGAGTAGCCTTGTTTTATTTACATTTCTGCACATCTCTATAATGTTTGAATTACTAAGAGACAGACAGATTCTCATATCTGCTTCTGCATTCAATTTGTTGTGATATGTTGCTTTGGTTAAAGACTTACATGAAGAAAACCAAGCCACACATAGGTATGTAGTCTCAGGAAGGGAAGAATACTTTAAAGGCTTGTCAAAAATTTGTGGATAATCTTCTCTGACATTACACCAAAACTTGATGAGTGGGAGTTTTTAAAATTTACCAACAAGTAGAATCTGAAGCCAAATCTGTGAACTTCTAATATGCTTATGTTAAAATCCATTAGTTTGCCTCATAACTTTGAATGGATCTTTGACTACAGCACGATTTTGTAACATCATGCATTGTTCATTTGGAAAAGATTGGTTCCCTGAGTTATGCAGTTCTTCTAAAATGTTGACACAGCACGAGAAAGTCACATTCATTAATATTGCCATGAATCTCATCAATGTCTTTCAGTCTTAGGAAGCTCTTAAGCTCGTGGTGATGGATACCAGTTATCTAAAATTCTAGTTTTCATTTGTAACTGCAAATATTACTGTTACCAAAAAATACCATGAATTGTTTTTCTTGAAGTTACAGGCTCATCTCATTCCATTTTTGAGAAATACCCAAGTCTGAGAAACCACAGTTTGTCAGTCATTCTTTCATGTAAAAACAATATTCCATGAAAAAAGCAGCTCTATCAAATGATCTCACAAATGATTTTCCCTGAGACATCTGGTAGACTTCAGTACATAGGAGGAATACTTTATAGGTACCTATCATTTTGTTACAAAGAATTTTTGAAAGTCTTATACTCAAGGGTCGAGATTTAATAAAATTAATAATTTTCACTGCTCCATCAAGGACATTCTGAAATAATCCCTTCTCTCTGTCTCTCTCTCCCTCTCTCTTGTGTCTATGTGGGTTCGTGCTTGGTGGTGAAGAAGAGAATGAACTCTAATACATTTTGGTGCCATTGCTTTTGCATCATCAGTGTCAATGCTGACACAGATAAAAGGGCAAATAACATCTAAGTGCTATTATGACAGTAGCTTGGACCTCAAGGACCTGCTGCAGGCCATTCTACAGGATGTGCTCCCACTATCTACCTACCTCTAGCAATACTTGGGCCAGGGTACAATTTACTCCTGCAGGAGTGAGCATTTGTGAAACACCTTAGAATGCATACTTTTGAGAAAGTCTATTTTAATCTCACATTTGAAAGGTGATGAAGATGGGGGTGAAGAGTACTATAATTATTAAGATAAAATTTGCTTCTAAAAGCTTGGGCAGTGGGGGCGAATCAAAGCGAATATTCTAATGTGATGACTAGTCAACAATAATCGAAGTTCATGGTTCATGGGTAAGTGCACCCAAAAGGCACATGTCCCCAAAATTATTTATTCATCCCATTTTGAAGTCTATCGTAATAGCTATTTATCTATTTATCTTCCTAATATTTTAGGTTAGTCTAACATTAAAATTACTTTCTCTTCCCTGAACACACAGCAGTTGAGGGTGAGGAGCCAACACCCTCGAAGCGTACTTTGTAGCAGAGAATATCAAGCTGAGATTTAAACAGAAATTGTTCTGTCTTTATTTCAATTTTCTATTGTTGTGTACTATTTCAAATGATTTTTGGAAAGAGGTAGAGGTATAAATACATTCAGTCTAATAACGCTTTTGGCTGTTGATAGAACACCTATGTAATTAAAAGTTGACAGTATCTGCCTGCATGCCTTTAAAAGGTCGCAGGACATGTACTCTACTTTGAGGAGAGGCCTAAAGTGTTTTTCCAATTCCAGTGCACTAAACACTGTAGAGTCGCAGCAATTCAGGAAAAGGCGATGGTGCGCCTATGCAGAGTGATAGTCCTCCGTATCCTGGCCAGAGGTTCTGAGGGTGAGTGGTGAAGTGTGAGCATTCTGTGTACTCTGTATTAGGTTGAAAGATCCTACACACTTAGGGCAAAGAGTCTCCTTGGAATGGATGAGCTCTGATTTGTCTTTCATATGTTAATTTCAAGGGAAATGCTAGGGATCATAATCAAAGTCATGGCAAGTTGAGTTTGATCTGAGCTGAAACAGTTACAATTTTCAAGCCTTAACAGGAGGAAACTAACTACCGGTTTACTTAAGCCAACGTTCAAGGAAATTCAAGGAACATTCAAGGCTGAAGGATGTCGCTCCATTTTAGAATTCAAGCAGGTCCTTCAAAACCCGCTTTGGAAGACATCACTTGTCATTGGCAAGCTGTATCTTTCAAGGGAGCTGGTAGGGAGAGTGTCATCCTGAGAGTTTATTATCAATAAAAAAAAATCTTTGGGGAGCTACAACACTCTTTAAGCTTCTCTAATAAAAGTGTGTAATATAAAGATTTGTTGTTATTTTTGAGGGCTCACGTAGGGATTTAACCCCCATGGCTGTCTTTAACAGCACTTGAATTGTGAGAATTAAGCCAGAACCTCCAAGAGGCATCAGTATCCATCCATGTACGCTTGTAAGTGTCATTTTAATGTTTTGTACCTTCGCCCTGCCTCCACCTTCTTTGATGAAAAAGTCTATTTTAAAATTGGTGAGAAAATATTTAACATAATAAGATGATGAGTCAGAGGTTTTTTTTTAAAGCTAAAAAGGGAAGATGTACTTAAATAATGCACCTTTTTATTTTTTAGCTACCTCTGACTCATGACATATAATGTATTCTGCTTAAGTTCAAAGTTTCCTCGTACAAAGAGAGTTTTATGAAACAACTCTTCTTCAGGCCATTTTCACTTCGATTATAGCAGCAGGTTTTGGAGTTTAAATAATTAACAACCTCCGAGTGAACTTTTGTCCAAATGACTACAAGTCACAAAGGGAACAGTCCTCTTTCACCAAGTACCTTTTGTGCTAGAGTGAGACCCGTCCTTTTCTATTTTTCCCCTTTATGTCTGTCTTTGAAGAAAGATGTGTGATTTGTAAAGTAATGAAAGTATGTATCAGTTAATGAAAACTGCTATATTGGGCTCATAATGCAAACTGGAATTGCCTCTGTGTAAGCTTCATCTACCTGAATGACAACAGGGGAAAAAAGTAAATTTCAGAAGTCAGGATTGCTGTATGCACTGTAGGAGTGTCACGTAGCACTTAAATCAACCATCAGGGGTGACCTAATCTTATTTCCCCCCCTTTGTCAAGAGGCTGTAATTTTCATTTAGGCAGCATTTTTCAGTTTTAACTCCACTGGACACTCCAAAACTGGGCACCGACTCCATCAACCTAATTATTGATATCACCATATGTTATCTTCTTATTTTTTTTAAAAAATTTATTTTTATTGGAAATGTTTTGGAAAGAATATGTGGGAGATTGTAACCTCCACACCCTTAAGGTGATGGGGCACGAGAGTCATTCTTTTACGGACAACACCCCAAAGGATTTTATGCAGAAGAATATGTAGTTTAATAAACAAAAGAAAGTGAAGAGGCAAATCTCTTTCCTTTTGAAAAATCAGTGAGAATAATGAAGTGATCGTTGTTTCAAGAGTGGGAAAAACTTTCCCCCCCACCCTCGATTTGGCGAATAGCGGGATAAATTCGAAGAACTCCATCCCACCCCCGCACGCGCGCCCCCCATTCTTTCCACTCCGAGCGGTTGCAAATCCCTGGCTGAGTCCGCCCTGGGAGCCTTAGGGCACCTTCCTCTTTGCTGTGTGTGTGCGTGTGCGTGTGCGTGTGTGTGTGTGTGTGTGTGTGTGTGTCTAGCTCTCGCTCTTTCCCTCAGTCTGTGCCTCCGTGTGTGTGTGTGAGTGTGTGTGTGACAGAGAGAGAGCGCGAGAGGAGAGAGCGAGAGAGCGAGCGAGAGAGCGAGCTGTGAGCTGTGCTGCCGCCGCCGCTGCCCTTTGATCCCGACATTAGTGTTAGGGGCTCGGAGACACAGAGCGCGGCCATAGACACCGCGGCACCGGCACTCATTTATTTATACCTCCCATCACACACGCGAGCACAGGACACACACACACTCACACCTATTAGATCCGTTTCCATTGAAGAATATTACGCTCGGGGGACAAGCCAGGTGCACGACCAAAAAATTAAAAAAAAAAAAAAAGGAAAAAAAGAAAGGAAAGAAAAGAAGAAAACCCCTCTTCTGGCTCCAGGAAACAAGCTTCAACCCATTGTACACACCGGAGAGAAGGGGTTTCCCCCTGCCCGCCCGCCCGCCCCCCAACTACCTCCCCGCTCCTGCCAGTGTCTGCCTCTCTGCCCCCACGGGGGTTTATTTGATCTCACATTAACCAAGGAGGAGAATGTGAGAAAAGGGGGAAAATGCCCAGGAGGAAGCAGGAGCAGCCCAAGCGCCTTCCCTCACGTAAGTCATCCCTTCTCCACCTCTTCTCGTGCCATTTTCTCGCCCTCCCTCTCCTCTTTCCCCTCCGCAGCCTCCTCCGTTGTTTTCTGCATTAGTTTAGGGTTACAGAGGTGAAACTGACAAAGACACAGCCCGGGTTACTCCTCGTTTAGGTCTATGCTGAGGCAGCCATGTTGGTGATGATCAGCCCCGTGCCCTTTCTATTCTCTCTCTCTCTTTTTCTTTCTTTCTCTCAGCCCCCCTCTTTTTTTTCCTTGAGATCGAGCTTTTTCCCCCTTCCCTTCCCCCTCCCCCTCCTCACTCCGGGTTGCTGGGGGGAGGGGGCAAGAGGAGGGAGGAGGGGAATAGTGTGGATGCCGTTTTATTTTTTTTTTTTTCCCTAAATCGGGGGTTGGGGGGAGGTGGGAGAGGTTGGAATCTTTATAAAAAAAAATTCCTTGTGGATCTCAGTGCCTGAGGGTGCGGGGGTCGGGGCGCGCGCGGAGGGCCGGGGGCCGTGACATGGCGTTTGGGGGTGTCGGGGCGAGGGCGCACGGCCGCCCGCCGAGTACAGGATTCAGGGAGAGGTCCGTCTCCGGCTAAAAGGTTGCGCCGGGGTTGGTCGGCCCCGGAGCCGCCAGCGGCAGCGGCGGCGGCGGCTGGGGCAGGAGCAGGAGGAGGCGGAGGTGGAGGAGGCGGCGGCGGAGGAGGGGAGTCGGGGGCGGGCGAGGCGGGAGCGGCTGGGGAGGGTGTGGGGGCACCGCACACAAACACACGGTACACACGCGCCGCGGGGCGGCTGGTCCCACTGCGCCCCGGCGAGGGGGCGCGCCGGGGCGCGGGGCGACTGGGCGGGGGGCGAGGCCGGGCAGCGGCGGGCGGATGTGGGGTGCGGGAGCTGCGCCGAGGCGGAGGCAGGAGGCAGGGCGGCTCGCGGCGCGCGAGGTCCCTGCAGAGCTGAGGGGAGGGGAGGAGCAGGGCTCCTGGCCGCAATAAAATGCGGGGTCAGTCGGAGCAGACGGAGCCGGGCGAGACTCGGGCGCTCAGACCCCCCTTCCCGGCGAGCTGAGCAGAGTCCAGGACTAAAGTGCATCACAGCCCTCCCCGGCTGCAGCCACACACACCAACTGGAGACTCACACCCGCCGGCACGGCCCGGTCCCCTTCCCCTCCTCCACCCGCACCCCCGGTCCCTCTCCGCCCTCCCTCCGGCTTTTCTTTGCGAGACTCCTAACTTTTCCCCCACTCCTTCTCCAGCCGCCCCCCCCACCCCCAATCTTTCTCCGCTCTGAGTGTTCCGAGATGCTGCTAAAGCTAAAAGTGAAGGAGAAAGAAGCGACTAAAAATATCCCCCGGGGCCGCCCGGCTCCTTGAATGCAGGGAGGAGGGGGCAGGGGAGCAGGCGTGGGGCGGGGTGACGGGGAGGAGGGGACGCCGGAGGCGCCGGAGGGAGGGGTCGGGGGAGACTGAGGGTCAATTTCTCTTCTCTCCCCCCGCACTGCTCCCCACTCCCGGCGGTTTGGCGCTGCTCGGAGCCGATCCTGCAAAACCCGGGCTGGGGGCGGGAGCGGAGCCGGAGCGCCCGCCCGCCCGGGTGTCAGGCCGACGTGGTCGGTCACCTGAAGTTCACGGAGGGTGGGGGAAGGGTTAAGGTTATGGTGTCTCGGGCTCGGGTTGTGTGTGAGCGTGTGCGTTTCCGCTGCAGACAGGCAGCGCGATCGATCTCCCCCTCGCGAAATAGCCGTGGCAGTGCCTGCCCGGGGGACGGGCAGGGGGCGCGTGTGGCTCGGGCCGGGTGCCCCCGCTGCTCCGTGTCACCCGGGCCGGGGCCAAAGTGGCGAGCAAGGGCACTTGCAGCCAGCCCTCTCCGCAAACAGTCCTCTTTCTTTACCCCTTCCCGGTACGCAGGAGTCGACGCACAGAGCTTGGGTTGTGCTTTTTTCCCCTTCCTTAAAAAAAAAAAAAAAAAAAAAAAAAAAAATGCCCCTGTGCAGTCCTTTCTTCGCCTGCCCGCTAGAGGTTCTGAGGATAATATCACATATGTAATATATATGCACATAAAATCACTCGCAGGCGGCTGCGTGTGTAGGGAAATTTTGTGCGAGGAAAGAGAAGGCGGTGGAGTCGGGGAGGGCGAGTTGGGAGGCTCCGCGCTGCGATTCACAGAAAACTCGCAGCAGTTGGTGGCAGAGTGTGTGCGTGCATAAGGCCGGCCGGCCGCGGCTCCCGGCTCTTTTCGGGGGTGCGCGGGGGGAGGGAGAGGAGGCAGGACTCCGGCGAGGTCGGGGGGAGGCTTGCCCTGCTCGGACAAAATGGGCTTCGGTGTTCTCTGCGAACTTGCCCTTAGATGGCAACTTTGGGAGCTGATGAGCTTGTGTGCGAAAAACCAGGGCGGTGAGGTTATTTGGTCATTTTCCTTTCTTCTCGTTTCCCTTGCTTAAAAAAAAAAAATGTTGGCGGGGTTAGAGGCAGGGTAGGAGAGGAGAAGGGATTTATCTGTTTCGGCTGTGACGGAGATGGACCGCCTTCCCTCCGTTGTGTGCAGCGCGGTCGGGCAGCTGCAGCCTGCCCTGCTGGTGACCTTGACCCTGACCTCGTGCGACTACCCTCTCCGTCTGAGAGGAAATTCAGGCTCCATTTTAGCTCGTGTGCTTAGTGGACCTCTAATGCGCGCTGGTGCCTGGTGATTAAGTTATATTTTGAGAGTGGGCTCTCCCACCCTGTTCTCTAATTGAATACTGTTAGGCACTAAAAAAAAAAAAAAAAAAAGAACACAACTGTCTCTTTTAGTCACATAAAGCCACTTTTACTGAAGTAAGAAGCAATTACCTTTGGAAACACTGTAAATGTCCCTTCAGTTTTTAAAGGGAAGCCTAATTTGAGAAGCTTTTTCACTTACCTTTACATTGAATGGATTTTTGTGGATAGGTGCTGCCCGTTCGAGGCATGGTTTACACATGTTTTATAAGCAATTTCATTGGGACGAAGAGCAATTTCTGGGCAAATGGTGTATTTGGCAATTCGGACTGTAACCCAAGGCTTGCTAAGTGCTGAGTGAGTCTTAAGGAAACTTGCAGTGTGTGGAAATGTAACAAATACTGACTTTGGTAAATAGTGTTAATTGGTAATTAATATAGAAAATAATTGTAGCCTTAAGTCCCAGCTTTAATGCTAAATTCTTTATTATTTATCATGTGTGAAAGAAGGAGTTTGCATCCCTTGGAGAACCGTTTTGTATCAAAGATAAAATTTAGTCAGTCTGGGGATTAAAGTTGCCCTGGTAGAAGTCATACCAGGGTTGGAAGAACTTATCTGGGGGCTGATTTAAAATTTGACCCTAAAAGGAATGATGTGTGTAATTTGGAGTTTGGGGGAGGGTCGGAGGGGGAATGAGGTGGGGAAATTGCTTTTGAAATCCAAGAGCCTTTCTGAAGAAATACAAAAGTGGTTAACAGCCACTGTTGATATAAGGTTTTAAGAATCTAGAGAACTATAAACACACATTTAAGTTCAAGTTAAAATACAAAAAAGAAAAGGAAACTTGTGAAAACTGAATCTGTAGAAAATTTGGAATGCTTCCCACTTTGTCCTGGGTCCCCCACCTTGTCCCTGCACCTCCTGTAAACAATTGCCACTAAGCGACTCTATGTGTTGAATCTATTTTCCTGTTCCTAAATCCACAGGAGCCAGGTACAATGTGACTGTACAAAGGCCACTGTCCTCCCACTCTGCAGCGCAGACACCAGGGAACCTGGAAGTTCCACCCTCGAGTAGATTAGTCCTGGAAATCCAGACTAGCACTTGGTATTATCTGATACCAAGTCTGGGGTGAGCCTCGGCCCCTGGCACCGAGTCCCAGCAATTCCCCAGGCTGGGCTCGGGCCTGCTAAGGTTTCCTAGCTCCTTCTGTTCAACTAGACACCCATGGGACTGTTCAGAACTGAATTAGCTTTGGGGATGGGTGAGCCTTTAACCTGACACTGCTAACCTAAGGGTTAGATTTCTGATTTAAAATTCTACACAGTCATTTCCTCCTGGGCCTCTGAAGTGTGTGTGTGTGTGTGTGTGTGTGTGTGTGTGTGTGTGTGTGTTTTGTGTGCCTTATACATATGCAGAAAAATAAATGGCCTGTTCTGTCGAGTTGAATGGTGATCCTGCTGGCTACAAATGAAAAAGTTCTATACTAGCTGCGCGTCTGTGTCTTATATGGGCCTCATACATATGCAGGACAAAAAAACCCCTGCCCTATAGAGCTGAATGGTGATCCTACTGGCTACAAATCAGAAAGAAGTTCTATACTCACTTTTGGAGGTGGCCCCAACAAAGGTTGTTAAACCTAAATTATTTTTGAGAAGTGGCTTTAATAAGCCTTTATTTCTTGGCCTAGAGCAATCATTATCATTTGGGGGTTTAACTGGGACTCTGCTGCTGTCGATGGCTCTTTTACCAAAGTTCTTTCCATTGGCAAGGTCTAACACCATGTCCAAAAAATATCCTAGAGATCCTTGGAGCTATACCATGTGCTTATCTTTAGCAGAATTCCAAGCGGCATAGCTTAAAAATGTCAGCCTAAGAAAGAGGAAGACAGGGAAACTGATACCGTCCGTGACTGTTGGCCAGGCCTGGGGCTCAGTACTTGATGAACATATTACATTGGGAATCACAAGCCACTCTAAGACGGAGAGGGTAAGGAAGGGGCTTCTTCGGTGTTTGTGGCATCTGTAAATCGTTGTTCCACTGGTGCCATCCGTGCTTTTAAGTTTGCCTACGTGGCTTCAACTTACTAGAACCGCATATGGGTTTAGATCCTATTATATTTATCATTGGAAATCTGCCTGATGCCTGTTCTCAAGGGGGCGCACAAAGGAAAAGTTAATGAAACAGTTGTTTTGTTAGTCTAGTGTTTTTATTGTTTATTCAGTTGTGGGTCAAGACCAGAACAGGTTATTGTGCTCTTCATTAACAAAACTTTAAAAATTCTCTCTTGCTTTCTAGTAAAATCGGGAAGCAAAATGCTGACATGCAACTGGATCCCTTATTTTTATATTTTGAGGAGACTTTCTATGTCTTTTGAAAGAGAAAGGTGGAGAACTTAACTCTTTTCTCTACTTATTATAAATTTTTCTCGTGTCGAGGCCATACCTCCCGACTATGACAGGAACCACAGGGAAAATTTTTGAGTCTGAAGTAGTCAAATATTTCACTGCTCCTGTCAGCCAGAGCTAATGGTTCTGAGCTACCTCGTCGCAGGCCAGGGCGATACTGGGCAGTAATGGCTATTTGTTCTCCTAAAAAGAAATCCATATATTCCTAATACAGTAAGTAGGGTCCACCGAGCTTTCCTGTTAAAATAAGAAAGATAGCTCAAAATCACATTCCTTCTAATGCTTCAAAATAGTTTCTAATAAAAAAATTGATTTTTAATTTATCTACGTGCTGCCATCTCGCCCTGGGGATGACACGGCCGCCGTGCGTTGACAAGCCTCCTGCACAAAGTGTTAATAAATCATGCTGGAGAAATAGAAACGGGACAGCTTTTGGCCAGGGTTAGAGCTTGCTGTGCATTTGGAGTTTTAGAGCTTTGAATGGCCTCTATTAGGAGAGTGCCAGAGAGGTGTGGAAAATCTCTGTCTTGTGAGGCTTATGAAGTTAGATGGACAAAGACTGTGGAAACACCCAAGGGATAGTGTTGTGTATGTGGCGCAACCAGGCAGGCTTCTCCTGGGGTCCAAAGTTGGTTTAAAATACAAGAAGTCCTATTAGTATCAAACTGTTCTCATAGGAAAGATTGGGTTAGAAATGCACAGTGCCCGGCTGGGTTGCTAACTAGTTTATTTCCTAATCTCAGTAGTTTGGGTTCAGAATGAGTCTGAATGCGTTTAGTTTCACCAAAGAGAAAAAAAACTCATCCAGTATCACTGACTCTGGGCATTTATATGCAAAGTGGTGTCTTTGGACTCAAAGATGAGAAGGTGTGAAGGAAATGATGGTGGAGCCCCATTTGCCCTGGTGCGCAGAGCTCCCACGGTTTCTGGGAAGGGTCAGGAATGCCTGTGTGAAAGCTGAAGAAGGGGCGGCGTATTCCTGAGGGTGAGTTGATTCGCGCATCCTTCAGCCTGCTGACGTTGCCTTGCCACCCCTTCCTCCTTTTACAATCTCTGCTGGTGTATTAGGATAGTAGGACGGAAAAACAGACGGCAGGCTGGAGCTGATCTCTCCATTCTGAATGTGGATTAGTCATTTTCTATAATTTAATCAGACTGATCACAGAACAAGATAATGAGAGTGTGACCTACAAAATAGGACTTTGGGGGGGAGTTAAAGGCTGTGTAGCATAAGGGTTTACAAGACCATAGGCTTGTGGTGAAAGAACAGATTTTGAGTTTTATGGGAAAAAAGTCCAGATCAGGCCTATTTATAATAAGGATCTATGTCCCTGTCCCCCATCAGATTTCATTACTATTCTGGCTTAGTTAAGGCGCTCTCGAATCACATTTTGGAGACATAGATTGTAAATGAAGGTGCTGGGTCCTGTGTCGATGCATTCTTTTCCGTTTCCTCCTTTTCTAGGTGTAGTCCAGTAACTCATACCATCTAGGGCCAAGTGTACAAATACTTTATGGTTCATGGTAGCTGAAATGCCTTTTGTCATGTTCAGAAGAAACTAATGTGCAAAGCACAAACCTTAGAAATAGCTTAGAAATAGTATTTGATGGGCTGAAGTTTCTAGCCGCCTTCCCCCTTCTGTTTAGGCCCAAGTTTTGTATTTCTATCCTCTGTCTGTAAATTACATTTTTTATGACATTAGAGAATAGTGTATGACTAGGTGCTGAAGCAGGGGCCTCTCAGATGTCTCCTGTCATTCCCCAAGGACCCTCCTTGGGATAGAATTGCTGTAGTTACAAGGTAGTTTCATAAATTAAAATCAGACTTTGGCTTGATATTAATCTTTAGCCTCATGGGTGCATATTGCTGTTTATTTTTATAAAAGTCAGCTTCACTGCGTATACACACAGACGCACACATACAGAGGCTGCACTGTAGCTAATTTTATAAAGTGTACAGTGATACACGCCCACCATGTGAGATCAGCATGTGGCCTTTAGCAGCTCTGCTTTTCGCAGACTGACCCAGGGTTATGTTAAATGCAGCAGATTCAGTGTGCCTAAAAAGGATATTGTTTCCAGCCGTCCATTCCCTTCTCACGAAAAAACAAGCTTCACCACCGAAGTTCTGTTTCCGGAGCTCTTCTGTGACTAAGGCTTAGGTACTCCTTTCTTCTGTTTTTAAAGAAAGTCCCAATTTAGCCAAGTGCTATCTACCAGCAAGGAAGAAATGCATGGACCTTCTCTGAGGCTTGGACCCAAAAAAGCTGACCCTAAAAAAATAATACCTACTTCTCTCTGGTAATTTTTACATGGTGCAGAAAAAGGATTAGAACCCATTAGACGTGTGGTGTGAAGGAAAAAAGACAAGAGGTGAGAGAGAGAGGTGTGACCTCAGGGTGAACTGTTTTGAGTGCTCTGGAGAAGCTGGCCCTCAGAAGGGACCAGAGGAGGCCAGGGGAAAGTGGACTCTTACATGATCAGCAGCACTCTGCTTCTCCGAGCATCTGAAACAAGCTAGTGTACTTGGGGAAGGAGGTAGATTTTTCGAAAGGATATAGCGCTAGTGTCCTGGGTCATCTGGTGGTGTATTTTTAAAAGCTTTTGTTGTTTTGCGACGAAAGAGTGAGAAAAGGTCACATGACTTTGCCCTCTTTTCACTTTGTCTACTGTCTATGGTCCAACTTAAGTAAAAACAGAGGGGCACATACAAAGTTCATAGCATTGTGATCAAGTGAACAGGCTCCTGAGCCAGGCCGTTCAGATCCTAGCTCCGTCACTAACTAGCTCTGTGACCTTGGGCAGATTACTTAACTTCCTTGTCCTCTGTTTTCCTCATCTTTCAATAGTGATAACAGTTCCTATATCATAGGGTTATTGTAAGGATTAATTGAATACATACATAAATCTCAATATTACGTGTGCACACAAGCCATGCCTAATTAGTGCCTGCTGCATTGAAAGCTCAAGAGTTAACTATCATTAAGTATATGAAATAGCTTTCCATTTGCTTAGATTGTGATTAGACTACAGGAATGTCTGACTCGGAACTTTCTGGGGATTTCTGTGCTTTTAATTTTTCATATATCTAGTTAGAGTGACAAGGAATAAATGTAACATGGTAAAATTCTTTTATAACGCTCCTATAACAGGGCTTGACTAATACTTGTTTCATAGGCCAACAGTATTACATTAGACTTTTACTGTGGGAACGTGTTCCTCTGTGTATACGATTTGACCTGAATTATGCCTAAATAGTATAATAACCATGTGAATTATGACTGGGCTTGCCTGTAAAGTGGGGATAGTAAATCCATGTTCACTGACTTAGAGTGAGAATCAAATGAGAGAATAGGTGTTTAATAAATGTTTATTTATTCATTTATTCAACAGTTAGTCCACTGATTAAAATTACCCAGGGGAAATTTATATTGGTTTTTCCATGTGTTATATAGATAATAGTTGAAATTTTGCATGACAGAAAAAAAAGGCAGAGTGTTCTGTTTCTAATTGCAGAAAACCAATCCAAGAACACGTTAAATGAATTGTAAACGAAGGACTGAGAGCTGTGTGTGTGTGTGTGTGTGTGTGTGTGTGTTGTGTATGTGCGATAGCTCATGTCAGCGGTCACAAGCTAGTGGCCTGGTGATGTATTTTGCCCCACACAGTATGTTGAAAAACTTGAGACAACATTTGGAAATGGGCGGTTTCACATAAAAATCAAAATTTGTAGCTTCTTTTGAAAACTTGGAAGAGCCAGCACACTGGGCCCACCTCCCCACATGGCAGCAATCTGCTGCGGTCGGTGGCGACTGTCTTCTTTCTCCGGGCATGTGCTCGTCAGTCTGCCACAGCTCCTGCCCCTCTGCCGCCGCGTCCCTGTCTGCACGAACACCTGCCCAGCTCCCTTGTGTCCCTTACCCTTCGGCCTGTGCAGGCATTTGGGTTGCAGACTGTTCCGCATTCCCCAGTATCCTGTGGTCTTTTAATTCATCGCTAAGGCTAGGGCATTGTAAACCACATTCCGTGGCCGTATCGAGAAGCAGCATAGGGGATTGAGGTCCCGGCACCAGATGCGTGAGCTACAGCCTGGCCACGCCGCATTTTAGCCGTGACCTTGGCAAGTTACTGCAATTCGCTGCCTGTTTCTCATCTGTAAAATGGGGAAGCACTAGAAGTTATATGGGAACAAATATTTCATCCATAAAGATATATTTAGACTCGTGCCTGGCACATAGTCTGTGTACAGTAAACGTCCACCACATTGATATCCATGAGGTGTGAATTCATTTCAACTAAGGATCTCACTAGGATTGCTTTCGTGGCGCTGTGTAATCGGCCACAGACAAATATTGTTTCCTGTCAGTTTCTGATCACCATCAGCCGACACCCAGTGGTTCTCAACCCTAACTGCACATTGAATCACCTGGGAGAGTTTAAAAAATGCCAACACATTGTTGTGCAATGCTTTACGTAAAGTTATTATGAAAAATCGGTCTATCAAAGATTTCCCATAGTTGGAGGCATTTGAAGCAATGAAATGTAAAAATGAATCACAGAGGCCTCAGGTGGTTGGAGCATCACCCAGTATGCCAAAGCGTGGCTCCTCCAGGAGGCAGCCGACTGACATTTCTCTCTCTCCACAACCCCCCGCCCCCAAAATCAATAAATGTATCCTTTGGTGAGGGTTAAGAAAAAATGAATCAAAAAATTAAAAACTAACAAATGGAAACACCCCTAGAGATTTAAATTGAAGTGGCCCAGGCCACTTGGCATGGGCAATCTTAAAGAGCTCCCCGGGGTGATCCTAGTGGATGGTTGGGGTGGAGGACTCCCAGACCCCCAGCTCTGGGTTGATGCCGTTTCAGCCAAAAATAAAGATGTGAGGCCGAGCTTGGGTAGTTTATTGACGATAATTTGTTAGACTCTTAGAATCCTATAAACAGCTCATAGGCCTGAGGAATTGACGCCAGCTCTTCCAGGCTGGAAACCAGAGGCTGCGGGAGGGCCCTGCAGTTGTCAGGAGACATAGCCTCCAGTCTCGTCTGTCCCTTTCGTCAGCCACGAACACCAGGGTTCCTCACTTAGCTTTATGACCTAGGCCAAGTGTTTCCACCTCTCTGTGCTTACGGAGTGCCCTCTTGTAAAATGGGTAATAGTGCATTAACCGCGTTTTGTATTTATGTTATGCTTCATTGTCCACGAAGCATTTTCTCTAATATCATTTGTCTGTGAGGCAGACAGGGAAAGGCTCCTGCAGCCAGTTGGACAGAGGTAAAAACGGAGCCACGGAGAGGAAGGAAGTAGCCCGTGGTCACCAGTGTCAGCACTGTCAAGGGCTGGATGGACCATCTCCTGGCCTCTTGAGGCACATCTCTGAGGACTGTGAAACCTTCACGGGGCCCCACAAACTGAAGGACGTGCCGTCTCCAGCTGCACCTCCTCACTCTGAAACCCTTCCCGTGGGAGGACCCCTCAGGTGCTGGTGGAGCACGTTGCTCTCTGACTCATGACAACGTCTGTCACCAATATTGTTTCTTTCTCAAAGATGTATTTTGACCTCAGACGAAGCAGGAGGAGAAAGAATAGAGGTACATGCAGTGACGCTGTCTGGGGTCTCCATTTCGTTCTCCATGTGGAAAACACCACGTTTGAGTACCAGCCTAGAATTGTGAGTTGTTTCCTGGTCTGTGCTTTTTTGGCTCCACTAGTGAACCCAGCAGTCCTCGCTAGGCCATGAAACGCAGCTGTATTTGGGAGGAAACAAAGTGTGGGACACCCAATGCTTTAGGAAATGTTTCTAAAATGTGCGTTATGATTTCTCCCTTTGAGGGGAAAGCAGACCTCGCATAATAACTTACTGGGTTTTAATCTGACCTTAAGAAAGAGGGAACTCAAATTGGAGTGAGCTGCTTTCTGACATTTATAGGAAGAAAAAAATTTCATAGTCTAGAAGTAGGGTTTGGGTTGGCCAGACTACTTGATTATAGTTAGAAGTGCTGTATACCAATGGCTCCTCGCATACTTGTTCATAGAGGCGAAAATAGGCACAAAAGAAAATAAATACAAGTATTTAAAATATAAGTTAAATGTGCTCCACAAGAATGAAACCATAGAAATCACAGATATTGTTCATTTAGTTTTAAACATCTACATTGCCTATTTAGTATAAATAAAGCTATCTGGGCATGTTTAAAGTAAAATGGGAAATACCCCAGAGCACGGTTCATCATCAAGCAACATTTAAAATACAGCTTTCATCTGAAGAATGGATGTATTTTAGTAGCGTTGGCTGAGGTAATTTAGGGACTGAATGCAGAACAAGGGTGGCGACATTGGACTTGTAAACTGATTAGATCACATGTGTGATATTGAATCCCAGATCGAGTGTCCAGATTTAAAGGGGAAAATTGATAAAGTTCTCACCAGAGGGGAGGCAGCTAGAATGCTGAGGGCTCTTGAAATCAAATGAGGAATTAAGTATTGAGGCAACTGGGAGTGTTTAATTTGAACATATGAGTGAGGGTGGAGAAAAACCATGCATGATAACTATGTTCAAATATATGAAGTTGCGAAAAGGGGTGTAAACTTTCTCTGAATTGTCGTTCATTCTAAATTCCATCTGGTGTCTGATAACAGGTACGTGATTGATTCATTGGTTCATTCATTGATTTATTGATTCATTCATGCAGCAGTAACTGAGTGCTTTTGTGCCAGAACTAGGCATCTCTAGAGCTGAATAGCGCATAGCCCCCCTGCTCTCAAGGAGCTCAGAGATAAGTGTGTGGGAAAAGAGATGGAAACAAACAATTAAAATTTGGCTTGAAAAACATTTTCATGGCTTTATGAATGCTGAGCAGAAAACAAAATAATAGGACCAGTACCATTGAAGTTATAAGGAAGGTAACTTTGATTTCTTAAGTCAAGGGCCAGTCAAATAAGTAAAACTGCCCCAAAATGAGACAGAAGACCTTGTGTTCACTAAGAAGCTGGTTCAGCCACCTGCCAAGGGTGATTTTCTAAGGACTTCAAGTAACGATGGGTGGGATGGGGAGGAGACATGTTGAATTCTAAAGTCATTTAATATTGTGAAAAAGAATTCCATGAAGCAAATGTTGCTTCACTTGGTTTTTATCATAAAATAGGAAATCTGTTCCTACAGCAGGGGAAAACATAATTTGATATTATAAATTGAAAGCCTTTGGAGAATAATGGTATATGTCAACACACATGGTTTCACATTAGAGCAGTAAGGATTTGATCAGCTGAGAGTTGTAGTTTTACTTGGTGCTTATTCACTGAGAAAAAGTTTTGAGCATGTACCTGGCTCACAGAGGTTGTATACATAGAATGCAGTCTCTGCTGACTGTTCTTCCAAATGTTGACACAAAACAACCACATAAGATAAGTACAAATCAATCTGCGAACAGGTGTGAGGCAATATAAGAGGAATTAGATGAGTAAATGTTTGAGGCAACTTGGAGTAAGAGCAATGGATAAAAGATTCTTGGTTTCAGTAGCTAGTGATACTGAAGCATCCCCAAGGAGGTGGTGGATTTGGGTCTTGAAAAGAGAGTGGGGAACACTACAAACAGAAGAAATGGCATTAGCCAGAAGGGGCTGAAATAGAGCAAAAGCATGCAGGAGCACTCAGGGAACAAGCTGGGTTGAACCAGAGGGACCGTGTCGGTGATGGAAGGGTAGGAGGTGGGAAGGAGGTAGCAGGAGCTGGTCCAGGCGGTGAGAGATTACAGTCACACCTCAGTACTTGTTGGCTTCACAGCTCATCAAACCCTGTACTTGCTGCATTTTGACAAGAAAAAAGTCTCAGCCCTGGGCGCTTGCTGGGGCGCTTGCTCGGTCGGTACTCCTCGGTTTCAGCACTCGTCACGAGTTCCAGAACGAGTTAATGACAAGGACCAAGGTACTGCTGTAACTGTGTTATGATTGCTAAACTCAGTGGTTTGGATACAACACAAAACCAACTGTGAGATGTGGTAGTTTGTTTCATCGTGATAAAAATGGAAATAGAGGATGAAGGGAGAAATGGCATTTATAAGTAGGGAGGGCTGTTGGAAAACCAAACCAGATGGATGGCAGTGGGTACAACCTCAGAAGGTATGCGTGGAAGAGACCTGCCGGAACGATGGACTTCTGGGGCCGGTGCTGCAGGCCCTCCACCGGGGCTTGCCCGAACCCCTATTCCCCTTTGCGGTTGTAAAGTATGTGCTATTTACAGAAAATTATATAACTAACATTTATTCATATATACTGAAGCATAATGGTAAAACCAGTATCTGTAAATGCGCCACTCAATCTAACAAAGTCCAACACAGTCAAACTTCTGTACTCTTCTGCTACCTGTTCCCATTTTCTTAAATTTTCTGTGTATCATTTCCTTTGCTTTTTTCTCACTGGCTTTATCATATTTTATTTTGCTTGTCTTTGAAATGTATAAAAAATGGTAGCACACAGCATTCTGCACCGTGGTTTTTCATTCAGCTGTTACCTTTGTGAGAGTCACCCATGCTGATGCATGTGGCGGTGGTGCGTCCATTTTCACTGCTCTCTAGAATTGTGCTGTAGAAATATACAGCATTGGGTATGTGGTTTGTTTCCCCCTTTTTTTTGCTGTTCAGAATGGTGGTACTATGAACATGCGTGTACATACAACTTTGGCCTGAGGTTAAATTTCTCTAACACTGGTTCTCAAGCATCTTGGTCTTAGGACCTCCTAACAGTTATTGAGAACTCCAAAGAGCTTTTGTGTATATACATTGTCTCTCTCTCTCTCTCTCTCTCTCTCTCTCTCTCTCTATATCATATAAGCAATTATAGCTAAGAAATTAAATATTTTATTATTATTGAAATAATTGTTATAAACCATTTTATGTTAACTATAAGTAGGATATTTTTAATCAAAAATATACCTTTTCCAAAAAACTTTTGTGAGAAGAGTGTAATTATATTTTTGCAAATTGCATTGGTGTCTGGCTTAATGGAAGACAACTAGATTCTCATCTCTGCTCCTGCATTCAGTCAGTTGTGACTTCCTGTTTTGGACCGGGTGTATGAAGAAAATCCAACTTCACGAAGATACGCGATAGTCTTTTCAGATAATTACGGATGTTCTTTGGTACTATGCCACTGCACGAAGACTCAAAAAAGAGGTAGTTTCTTATGAGTTGTAATATAAAATAGGAAACCGTTTCAAGGAACTTTTTATATTGTTACATTAAAATCTACTGGTCTGTCTTGACTTTGAATGGATCTTCATGCATGTTACATCAAGCACTGGTCATTTGAAATATATTGGTTCACTGAGTAATGTAGATCTACCAAATGTTGACATATTTCATTATACAATGTGAGAAAATTATTAACATCAACACTGATCTTATTTGAAAAGTCCGTATGGGTAAGCTGTCAAGTTCACAATGTAGGACATGGGTTTTCCAAAGTTTAATTCATGTTTGAAAGCTTGAATTTTGTCATTGGCTGCAAATACTGTCTTTTTTTCCTTAAAGTTTCAGCCTTCATTCGTTTCTAAGAAACAGTCTGCCAGATACCTAAATTTGAATGACCACAGTTTGTCAGTTACTCTTCCAATTAAAAGTGATGTTTCATGAAAAAAGTGGCTAGGTCAGCTCCCAACTCAATCACACATGTCCTTTTCCTTGAGACAAACTTCACACTTCAGCAACGTGCTTTATGCATACATTTCATTATATAATATAATATTGAAAAGATATTTATTCAAGGGTCAGTCTGCAGTAAAATTAATAATTTTTACTGCTGCTTCCTCAAAGACAGTAAGTGAAACTGGCTGGGTTATTTTGTTCTATTTTGTGTGTGTGTGTGTGTGTGTGTGTGTGTGTGTGTGTGTGGTGTGTTTACTGTATGTGGCAGTGAAGAACACAATGATTACTAGCATGATTTGGAGCAACCGCCTTGATTCGCACTATAGCATCAGCACTTTACCCACTGTTCTTTTGCATCATCATTGCAAATATCAACAGAGCAAAAAGGGCAAATAATATCTTAATGTTAGTATGTTTTTGTCTTGGGACCTCCACAGGGTCCACAGACAACACTTTGAGAACCACTAGTCTAACGTGTCTGCATAGGAATGGAAATGCCAAGTGTCTGCATTTGTATTTCTTCCGCCTTACTTGATAATGTTATAATGCAGCGCTTTGTGAATATTTTCACTGAAAAACCCAAAAGGCAGTGAGAACTCTGACCACCGGAAACCTTTACCTCCTCCGGGTTCTCAGCTTCTGTGAGGTTTCTTTGAAGAATCCTTGAAGTGTCTTTTTCTGCATGTAAATTAAAATGAAAATACGCATTTTACTCTATACTCTGTCTGTTTAAAATAGAAGCTCTGTTGAAAACTGAACTCATCAGCTAAAATACTTTTCTTCTCCACAAACCTGTTTGTGTCTCAGGGCTGATCTGTGAAGATGTGCCGTGTCTGTCCCATGATATCCTAGGACCCCTGTTAAGCAAGGGAGCTCCAATGGGCCCCACGGGTCTAGCGTGATTTATCTTCCAGGGTGCGTAGTTGCATATAAGAGATGGTTACAGGTTTCCGGTTGGGGGAGCCAGCAGGATTCCCGGTCCTCTGTGGTCTCTTTCTGGGTTGCTTGCTATTCTCACCAACCACTAACCCACTTACCCAAGACAGAACCTTGAGCATAATCCTAGAAGCCTCCCTCCTCTTTCTTCTCACATCACACTGATCACCAAGTCTGTTTGATCCTACTTCCGGAATATCTCTAGAATTCACCGTGCCCACCACTTTAGTTTATGCTGTGACTTTCTCCCATTGGGAACTGAGACCTTTTTTTGGCCTCAGTCTCACCCTCTGCTTTCCCCCACCCAGCTCTGTAATCCAGTCTTCACAGTAGACTTTCTAAGACACTCATGTAATCCAGATAATCCTTATTGAGGATCGTTTAGGCATTCCGTAAAAGGATAAAGTTCGCTATTCTTAGTAAAGTATAGAAGACACTTCATCATCTGGGCCCCTTTTCCACCCCGCCCCCCCCTTATTTCATTCATATTGAACTATCTATTTCGCAAATCACCATGCCTTTATCTTCTTACTTTGGCATATTCTTTTCCCTGTTTCTGGGATGTCTCCAACCCATCTGATTCGCCTGATAGGCTTCTACTCTTCCTCCAACACTCAGTTCGCTGAGCAGCCTTCCGGCTTCCCCTCCTTGCCTGCCGTTGCCCCACTTACGGGGCAGCCTTAGTCATCTCCTCCTGGGTTCCCGGAGGTGGCGCCCAGTACCCCCATGCCACATTATACTTACTCATTCATCTGTGCCCTCATTGACTGTGAACTTTTGACTGGTGTGGGCTATTTCTTACTCATTTTTGTGCATTCTTGCACATACCAGTACCTGGTGTGTAACAGGTAGTCAGTAAAATTGTTAAATAAGCGAAAGGAGAAGTTAAGATCAGATTGCAGACTCAAAGAGATAGGTGTTTCCTAAACATTGTTGAATAATTGAAGAATGAAATTAGGAAAGGGTCGCAGAATCAAAGACCTAGGCCGTATTCCATAAACACTGGAAGGAAGGGAGGGAGGGAGGGGGAAGGGAGGAAGGAAGGAAGTTAGTTTAAAATGGGTCACAGAATCAAAGGGTTTTTTAGGGGTAGAAAGGACGTTGGAGAACATCTGCTGTCTTCCTCTGTAAGAAACGAGAAAACAGTTTTCCTGATGGGTACAGCTGGGCTGGGCCGGGGCGATGGGCGTGGCCTAGAGATGACTGGGGACCGTCATGCGCTTCTGGGGGAGACGCGCCGAGCAGAGCAGAGGCCACGGTCTCCACCACAGGGGGATACCGCAGTCTAAGCGCAAGAGGGAACTTCTGTGGTTGGAAGTCTGTGGCACATTCCAGACTGTAGAGTTTCCCCGTAGCTATTGGCTGTTGCTCTCTCTGTCCTCAAACTGTGCCAAGACTGTAAGATTTTCCTGATGACTGGGCATATTCCACATCTGGATTCCATGGTCACAACAGCTAGAAGTTTCCTGTCCTTTGGTTGAGGTGATTATGATATAGAGCTGGGTAGCAATAGCAACAAGCTTGAGGTAAGCCCTACTACTTAAAGTATTCTTTCAACTGAGATTTCTGGGTGCCTGGGAGGGAGGGGGAGGGAATACTCTTTACTAAGTGTTAACTCAGTGAGCTGCTTTGCTTACAGAATTCTGACTTTGCCTTCATAATTACCCTGTGAAACTGCAGATACCAATACCCTAGTCTACAGGTGAGAGAATGGGCTTGGACAGGTTAGGTGGGTCTGTTGGGAGGGAGAACGGGGTTTGAGTGGGAGTGTCTGGTGCCAAAGCTTGTGGTCTTATTTTATCAGTGTGGTGAGTTCTTGATGTTGCATATATGAGGGGGGACTTCCCACCCAGAAACCAGAATTATCTTCTGGTAGGTGGGCCCCTTGCAGCACTGGCTTCCCCCGCTAGGAACCCATCTGTATCAGCGGGCCAGCTGGTAGTGGTGTGAGAGGCTGTGTTCGGCTTCCGTGAATTATTATTGAAGACTTTCACTGTGTTTTTCCCATTTCATGATGGGCGATGTGCTCACACACCAGCCCACACCGTGCTGAGTGTTCAGCAGTTTCTGATCAAAACACGGCGTGACCCTGATGCACCGCCCTCCCTATGTACCCGAACTCACCCCAAGCGACTTTATTTTGTTTCCTTGGATGAAAAAATTCCTCAAAGGGAAACATTTTGCTGATGTGGAGGAGGTGAAACAAAAACGGCAGAAGCACTGAAAGGCATCAAAATCAACGAGTTCAAAAACTTTTGAGCAGTGGGAAAAAGTCTCGATAGGTGTATTGCATCAAATGGAGAGTACTTTCAAGGGGACTGAGGTTTAAACATGTAAGAATAAATACACAATTTTTTATAAATAAATTCTGGAGAAGAGTCTTCAGTTTTATAGGTCAGGTGGTCTGTGCTTTGCAGTTTGCAAAGGTTTTGCTGTCCCTGCAGGACCAGCTGTGGATGGGAGGAGGGACAGGTGTTGCGACCCGACCTTGTTTTATAGGTGAGGGCTCCCAGGAATGGAGGCAGGATGTCTCAGGCAGCTGGTTCATCGCTGTATTCCTAACACCCAGTGTGCAGCTTCGCATTTAGTAGGTCCTCTGGTTTTTGGTAAATAAACATCAGGAATTATATAGCTGGTAAGTGCCAAATCAGACTAGAACCCAGACCTCCAAGTTTTAGCATAGGCCTCCTTACACTGCTAAAGCACCCTGCTTTCCCCAGAGCTCTCACCAGAGAGATGCAAGAAAGGACTCTCTCATTAGCAGGGTTTGGGCTTAGAAACCCTCTGAAATGGCTGGTGGATTTCTACACATCTAAGAAGCCCCTTAGAAGAACATCTTTCTAGCTTTTGTTTCCCTTCCTTTAAATATTTCAATATAGGATTTTAAATCATGTCCTATTTCCAGGACATTTCCCAATAAAAGGATCACAAAGAGATCAATAATACAATACTGGATTCATAGCGGATTAGCACCAGGAGGCTTTCTGCAGTCATCTAACACATTGTTTTTCAAAATTAAAACTAAATTGAACTAAATTAAATGGTAGAAGCCTTGCCTTTATGGAGAGCTCCAGTATGTAGACAAGATCAAAGCCCTTGTGCTGGTGAGGTGTGGACCAAGGTGGCATGTAGGGGCGGATCTAGAGAGCCATGCCTTTCCCTGGAGTGGGAGGGCTCCGTGAGGCATGGTTTATAAATCACTGACCTGTTCTAACCCTTCACTGTGTAGGTCAAGAAACAGAGGCCCAAAGGTGCTCAGTGACTCACACAAGTGGCTGGATGAAGAAGGTGATGATGAGACTTGTAGCCATCTATCTGAATTTTCAATACTGTTTTAAAATACCATTCTGCTTTTATTATAAAGAAAAAGCACCTCTTCTTTAGAGCAGGGGTCAGCAAACTATGGGCTGTTTCTCTGTAGCCCCTTGAGAATGGTTTGTACATTTTTCAAAGGTGGTTTTTTAAAAAAAAGCAGTAAAAACAACAACAAAAGAACAAAGATCATGAGGCAGAGACCGTTTGTGCCCCACAAAGCCTAAAGTATTACCTGTCAGGGCGTTCGTAGGGAGAGGCTGCCGACCCTCCTTCCCAGGGCTCACTGCTACCGATAGTACCGTGGAAATGCCGAAAGAATTTGGTTTTCTCCAAGAACTACAAAACATGTAGATTCACAGCAAAGACTGATAAAGTGAGCGTGTTGATATCAAAAGCCTTTTGAAACTTGTATTCCTCAAGTGGACTTCTTTAAATTGCCAATATGTTTTTGCCTTCCTTTTCCAATACAAGTTTTTGGTGGAGGGTAAGTTAATCAACTAAGTCCTTACAATATGGGGTAGACATGGCAGCCAGAGAACCGCAGGCAGGTCTAGAAGATGGGAAGGAAGTGATGTGCTTATTCAAATACAGAACCAGGGCGTTGGATAGCTCCCCAGAATGTTAAGAAGATGATGAACTGACATGAATAATATAAGAGGCCACTCCCAGGAAATGGCTGTGGTCACTTTGGGGCCATACATTCGTGAGGCCAGAGAGTTTTGGGTTTTTTTCCTGAGCATTTTCCTCGGGGTTGAGCCTTCGTCTGCAGCAGTGGTAGAGTGGATTCCCTACACTCCCCTGGATGCATTTCCAGAAGCTTCGAGCTTTGTTGGGCAGTGGAACAGTTTCTCCTCTGGAGCATCGCTCCTGATGATAGACCACTAGAAAACAGAACCAGACTTGAGGGTATCGGGCCCTTGGAAGGAGACAACAAATAGGAATACTTTCGATGACTTGATCGCAGCCCTGGCACAAAGCCTGGTCAGAGTAAAGGTTAAAATTGTTGGCCTAAATCAGTGTTCAAAGTTAACTTTGAATTAGGGTTGTCGTCGTAATCGATGTCCTTTGGTGTCACAGATTCTTGTGCATTACCCCCCAAAATTCACAATTCCAAAGCACCAATATCCTTCCCCAAATTTGTGGGGGATGGAGAGCTGCCTCCTCTGCAAGTTTTGTTTTATATGTATTTAATCACTAAATAAAAGGCAATTCCATCTCCTCTCCCTTGTTAAATCTCTTATCCCCCAAGGCACCTTTCTTTCTGGATATACACATATTTTTAGTAAATAAAGGTCTCACTGTGTGAAATTTTTCATCGGCAGGCAGAATGATGATGTCCAGGAAGTCTTTCCTTCCAAAGGTGCCGCATGTCAGTGCATGGTCAATGTGCCCAGGAAGGAATGTCTCATTTTATGCATACGCTAAGATTTCAATAAGGAGCCATTTTTCTCCTTTATAGAGCGCTGCGCTTAGACGACAGAATGCATTACTATGTTATTAGGGCTTTTTTGTTGTTGTTAAGTTCTTTTTTGATCTATTAAGCATTTCCTGGTGATTTCAGTAGCTTGGCAATTTATCGTTCATCTTATAACAGGTATTGGTAATGGTGGGATGAAAACATTTATACAAGAGGAAATAAAAGCCAAGGAAGCAGATAATCGACCGATTTATCAGCCTTAGCAGACAATTTTTCTGAGAACGCCATGGTAGCCATGGTAAATTTACTTCTGATTGCTTTGGGGGACAGATTCTATATGCTCTTTGTAACATGGAGGTACATGAAAGGGTGAAGGAGCAAGTGGTCAATCTGTGGATTAACCAGTACTGTTTTGGTCTCTAGATTGGCCTTTTGGCCAATGGATTTATGCTATTTTTTGAACTGTCTGTTTGCTTTTAATTTGCTACACCATATTGATTTTATAGAGGGGGGAAGGAGGGGGAGAGAGAGGGAGGGAAACACTAATGTGAGAGAGAAACATCTATCAGTTGCTTCTCGTACGTGCCCTGGCCAGGGACCGAACTTACAACCCAGGCATGTGTCCTGACTGGGAATCAAACCTGAGACCTTTCAGTTTGCAGGACTGTGCTCCAACCAACTGAGCCACACTGGCCAGGGCTAGAATATTTCTCTGGCTTAACATTTACTCAAACTCTTTTATTTGAAAGAAATTTGGCTAAAGTTTAGAGATGGGTGAAAAATAACCTATTCGCCTATTCATAGTCCTTCCAGCTGTGGAGGACTTTACTCCAAGCAGCAGTGTGTGGCTACTTTTGTACAGTAATACCCAAGTTATACAAAAACTACAATAGTAGAGCTGTTAAAGCTTAGAATCCAGAGGTAAACAAACCCAGAAAGAATGAAGTTTTAGGCCTTTATTCACACTTCAGTGTGTTTGCTTCCTGGGGTTGCTATAACAAAGCACCACGGCCTGGGGCTTTAAGCAACAGAGGTTTACTGTCTCCCTGTCCTGGAGGCCAGAAGTCCCAGGTGAAGGAAGGTGTCGGCAGGGCCGTGCTCCCTATGAGGACACTAGGGAATGGCCTGTTGCCCGCCTCTGTCCCTGCTGCTGATGGTTGTTCCTTAGCTTGTGGCAGCATAACCCCGGTCTTTACATCACATTGTCCCCTTCTGTCTGTCTGTCTCTGTGTTCAAATTTCCCCTAATGGGGACACCAGTCATACTGGACTCAAGCGCACATTAATGACCTCGTCTTAACCTGATCATCTTCAAAGACCCTATTTCCAAAAAAGTCAGACTCAGAGCTTGCTGAGTTTGGACTCCAACATCTTTCGGGAGGATACAATTCAACTCATGACAGCAGGTTTTCATCCTTAGTTTGTACACAGTTTAATAAGCCCAGTGATTGTTATCAGCTATGGCAGACAGAAAGCCACAAATTTAGAAGGAAGGGGCTCTGCATACGGCATAATAGAGAAAAAGAATGCAAAAGGACAATTAAAGTAGTAATAGTAGCTAAAAATACAGTAGCTTGGGGACATTTAATATGGGGGCAAGCTGCTGAAAAGACCCAGTAGCCTCTGAGGCACATCTATGTATCATAAATGTAATAATCATGTTCAGCACATTATGTTTGAGTGTGTCTGAATTTTAAAGTACCATCAAAATGAAATTTTAAGATGTTAACTACTTGAAAGTACTCTGGTACTTTTTGCTCATTTGAAAAGTTACTTTTTGTTGGTTAGGCTACTCATATTCTCTTAGACGTTCTGAAGATTTGGGTTTGAACATTGCTTCGTCACTCACTACATGTTTATGATAGGTAAGCCACAAACCTTTTAGAACCTTGGTTTCCTGGACTGTAGAATGTATGGTCTACCACGTTGGACTGTACCAAATTGTTCTGAGGGTCAGCTTTGCTGATGTATATTGAAATAGCTAATGTAGTAGCAGGTGTATTTTCAGTGCTTCGTGCAGGATTATTTACCCATTTAACGAATGTTTGTTGGGAGACTATTATGTTCCAGCCTTGTTCTAGAATTCATTCATTCCCTTAATGATGATTGCACCCTGATTCAGTAGTAGAGGCACTGGCCTTCGTATAGGGACTCCTGAGCTCAAGTCCTGTCTGTGCCCTTACATCAGCTATGGGACCTGGGGCAAACCGCTGGCCCCTCCCCCAGCCTCTGCCTAGAGATGAGCCATATGGACTAGAGCTCTAAGGCATTTCCATCTCAAAAGTTATTTGTATAAGAAAATTCAAATTTAACAGATAGGATTATAGTTCTTGATACCCTGCAGCTGAGGTGTATACAACTGTGGGAGGTTGTCTTCTGTGCCTCACCTTTTCTCTCTGAAGTGGCAGTAACAGGGCCAGTACTGTCTTCTGATGGTGACAGCAGTGACCGTGGTAGCCACCACTCGCTGAGTTTTGACACGGTGCTAAGTACTTGCTACGCATCCTTGCTTCTCCAAACAGGGTACATGTTTCTCCAAAGCCGGTGGGTATCTAGAGAAACGTGGTGCGTCATCCCGGATGGTTTGTGAGAAATGCCCCTTTCTTATTAAGTAAGGGCAAGCCCAGAAGAAGAGTAACTTAAAACGTTAAGGTAAAACTCAAAGACATTTGGGGCTTCCTGGAGAGAGCGTCAGCTTCAGTCCCAAGTTCCCTAGGGTGCGGTCCACTTTTCGTCGCCCCTAGGGAGACTTCGGTGGCAGAGTTTACAGAACAGATTCTTTTCTTTTTCTATGTTTGACTCATATGAGAAAAACAGAATTATAATTTGTACTTTTGAAAATAGTTCTCATTTCCAGTACTGACTTAAGTGCTGCCTTTCTGATGGTTAAGCCCATTCTTCTTTATTTTTTATACATTTGACAAATAATAATTGAGCACCTGCTCTGTTTCTGGTAACATTCTAAGTGCTGAGGATATAGCGGCAAACACTACAAAGCACTGTCTCTCATGGAGCTTTTATTTTAACAAACAGTAATGTTTGAAGGGGGAGACCTGAGGAAATAAGGGAGTCAACCAGGTATCTATTTGGGGGGTAAAAAAAAATTTTAGGCAAAGGAAACAGCAAGTGCAAAGGCCCTGAGGCAGGGGCCTGCTTTATTTAGGAGATGAGGTCAGAGGTATACAGATTATGTATACCTTGAGGTCAAGGTAAGGGCATTGGATTTTATTCTGAGAAACATGGAAACCGTTGTGGAGGCTTTGGGATAAGGATAATGGGATCTGACATAATACGTATATTTTTTAATTTTAGTTTTTATTTTTTGACATTGGGAGGATATACTTGCAGCATATATAATAAGTGGTTATCCAGAATTGATAACAGAAAAGGTTGTCTACTTTTACCAACAGGCAATTCACAGATGTAGAAATGCGCATGTTTAATACACTTCAAAAAAGATGCTTGAACCTTGTTTTATTGATGGTATAATATTTTTAAAAGCTTACTTTGGCTGCTGGCTGAGAATCGTTAAGTAAGGGGGCCAGTTGGAAGGCTACTGCGCAAGCCACGAGGGACGGCCGTGCTGTGTCCCAGGGCCGTGGTGGCAGAGATGGTGAAAAGCGACAAGATTTGGAATGTGTATTGAAGGTAGAATCAACCAGATCTGCAAATGAATTAGATGTGGGGCAAAACAGAAAGAGAAGAGTCCAAGCTGGCTACGGGGATTTGGGCCTAAGCAGTCGTGGGGATAGAGGAGTTGCCCTTGATGCTGAGGTGGGCAGTCTGATGGAGAAGCTTGGGTAGTTCCCTTGGTCGCTGGAGGATCTGACTAATAAGTAACTTTATTTGAAAATATTAAAACTGGCTTAGATACTGTTGGGAACTCATGTCGAAGACAAGGCATGGTGTGTTAATTTTTGTTACCTCTTGTTTACTCACGGACATGAAAACAATAATGTGAAAATACTGCCGTGTGCAAAATTCTCATCAGGGACCGCCCCCCCCCTCGCTGCCCCTCCCTGCTCTCCAGCCTGCCACTCGAGGCCTCCCCAGATGCCCTGTCGTTTCCCCACGCCCTCAGGGCACCTTTTCCCCAGCTGGACTGGTGACAGGAATCTGGTTGTCTTCTCCACCCTGGCAGTTTAAAATAACTAGCAGTTCTTAAATTTTCTTCCTGGCCACGCTGAAAGCAGTTCGGTGCCCAGGGCATCGATGTTTCAGTAACTGTGGTCTCTGAGGCTTTGTCCTGCATTTAACTCTGACTGTGGACGTGGAGCCCCCAACCCCCGAGAGGTCTCCTAGGTTCAGGCACAACTGGTGTGGAGGGGGGAGTGCTAGGCTTTCAAGCTCCAAAGGGGCAATTTAAAAATTGTCAGGTACAAGCAGCCTAAATGAGGTTATGTGTTATGCTTAAAATTATAAAACTGGTTCAGAACAGCCCAACGTGCAGCATAGTCAACCTTTATTAAACATGATAGAGGTCACTGCTTTTGCCTTCCGGGTGCCTCTTTCCCTCTCCTTTCTTCTGTGACCCACATTGAGCCAACTGTAGAACCCACCCTCTGGCTTCAGTGATAGGACCCAGAGTGGAACATGACCTCTCGCAGGCCAATCAGAGGGGGAAGGACCTTTCTGTAGTGGTAAGTCACTGAGAGTGAAAACCCAGAGCCTGTGCAGCCGGGGCAGCAGCCTCCTGGGAAAGGGAGCCCGAGAGGCTGAGGCTGACCTCTGAGAGAGGAGACTAGAGGCAAATGAGAGAGCTTTGACATCCTGTCTGCTGCTCATAGCTGCGTTGTGCCCCCCTCGGCGTTTGGCACGGGGACTGAGAGCATTAGCTGTGGCTTCCTGCCGTCCTGGTAGTCCTTACAGCCGCAGGAGCTGTGGGTAGGGCATTGAGCAGGAGCGCAGAAGTGACTGACTTTTGCTCCTGCCTCTGGTCTTTATGAGTTCCTGGTTTCACAACTAGTAAGTATGGTAAGATGATTGGTAACACTTACCCTTAACCTATCAATGGAGGGCGTCTTTTTAAAAAGTGAACGATTAAGGATATAAAAAATTTTTTTTCAGTACATTGATGGATGCAATCACCTGGATGTTAGCTCTCTCCATGACGGGACTCTTTCCTGTTTGATGGTGTACAGAGGAGCAAGCCCACTTCTAAATGAATTTCCAGTATCATCTGTTAAAATCTTCATCCTTCGAGGTCTATTTACATAGCCACCTGTGCCCCTGGACTGAATCACTCCTTCTTTAGTGCACACCCACCCTCGTTCTGTTCCTTTGTGTTCCCTGTGCTTGTGCAAGCCTCACACTCATGTGGATTCTGAACTGCTGGGCCAGAGACTTCCGCCTCTGAGGTGGCTTGTTGTGGAGAACAGTTCCTTGAACATAGCAAATGCTCAGTAAATGTATGTTGAGTTAAATCGATTAATAGCATTGGTTTTGCTAATAACTTTTATGTACAGCTCCTTAAACTTTACAAACCAATTAATACTATATAAAACTGCATGGAACATTTGGTTATATGATTTGAGGAAGGTATTATAAGTTTAACTGATGATACCGATAGAGATGTGTGGCCTAAAAAGATAGTTGTAAGTATTTAGCTATAGATGTGCATTTGGTGGAAAGGGAAAACTTGGAAGATAGAGATGAAACTGAACCAGAAGGCAAGTTGGTAGGTACCAGGTAAACACATCTGTGGTCACAAGGAGAGGGCATTGCCTGCCAGAGAACTGACCATGAGTCAACTTCATCCATGTGAGTCCTGGGAGGTTGAGCTTGTTCTCTTCCAAGCCTGCTGGTTAGATTCCTGTGGACCGGCTGGTAGGAATGGCTTATGGGTAGATTTGGAAGGGGGGCTTTTAGCCTTTCATCTCCACTTGCTTTAACCTCAGCCAAAAGGTATGAAAATTAGTAGGTGTCTCTTATATTTTTTTTCTCCTCTCCATGCTTTCTGAACGAGGATCTTAGATGAATATTGGCCCAATTAAATGCGTCTGATTACAACTCTCACACTGAAAAGGAAGTGAGTTGAAAAAAAATGCAGCAAGAATTGTGGATATCTAGTTACTGAGTTTCTACTGGGGAACTGAATTATAAATAAATGTGTTAGGTAGTGGAATTTTGTTTTGTTTCCCCCAAAGGAGAAATTGTCGCCACATGGAAACAAAATTTATTCAGCATATTTTCATTCCGTAATTGCACCGTTTTCTATTCTTAATTCTTTGAGTTTCTGATTCAAAGTAAAAAACACAAAAACAGACTGTTGTGTAAAATTGACAGGAACGAGTGTGAACCTGGCTGTGAGACACAGGTTGTTGCAAAATTAGCCACGGAAATCGCTTCCTATTCTGGAGGTTAAAAATAATGTATTTAGAAGGAAGTTATTTACATTGGCTGTTGAAAGGCTTCCCCGGGAGCCGGAGTTAGGAAAGTTGGGAGGTCCACGGTGGGTGGATGTGAGCAGGAAGCGTTTCCAGTGCTCTGTGATTGCGTGCCACCATTCCATGCTGGTGACAGGAAAAGGGACCTGTCTTGCTGCCCAGGGTCTTCTCGGACTGTGAAAGAAAGTCAAAAGTCAAGCCTTGCTTATTCTAAAGTTTGTGGTGGCCAACACATTAATCTAGACTTGCAGGAATGCTTTGCAGCATTTGCAGGATGAGAGAACCTTTTCTCAGGATATGCGGTGTCCAAGGTGTGGGGGTCCTGCAGACCATGCTGAAAGGGGGCCCCCCACAACTGGACAATGCACCTTTCCAAACACCTTCTTGATGCAACTGAATGTAAAACTAAAGAGCAGCCCTGCAGGGGGGAAAATGAATATTTGTGGGAGAAAATCCTTGTTGCTGCTGTTTTGTGAACTGCAAGCATATTTGTTTGAGCCTCTTATGATTTTTCTCTAACCTCTGCACGTCCCCACGTCTCTTGCATTCATTTCTCTGAAAGCTTCCCCCACCTTTCTCTTGACCTCAGGTTAGGCCAGAATAATTTCAGATCTGTTTCTCCTCAGGTTTCTGGCCTGGCTCTTTCTAGGCCATGCATTACAATTATTTGGCGGTTTATTACTTGAATAACCTCAATTTCAGTAGCAGCATCTTCGGAAAAGCGATTAATAGAGCATTATGAGTTTAAAAATATTCTTTATGTATTCGAGTTTTCTTGCAGTCTGGAAGAGAGTGTATCTCTGGGTTTGTGCTCGTAAAGAACTGAGGAATGGGTGGTTGAGAACTATCCAGTTATCTTAGAGGGCATAAACCCGTCTGTTTAAGTGCTCTGTTTGCTTGTCTGGGGCTTGTGTTTTGGCAAGGCTGGGAAAGTTGCTTTAAAGGTAGATATCAGCGGTTTGTATCATTCAAGAATGTTTGGCTTTCCTTATCACTGCTGGTAAGTTTGGAGCCTGAGCTGACAGCTTCTTTCGTTTTTGACCTGCTTACCCACTTCAGCATATTCGAAGGGGGTATTTTCTTGCTCACCGAGGGTGTACATGGAAGGGGTCGGAAATTCAGCCTTGCCTTTGGGGCTTTGCCAGTAGATGTGCTGAATTCTCTGGGCATTTGAATCAATATTTGACCAGCTGCAACAAGGAAGAGGCAGAGAGGGAATGGAGAAATTAGGGTATAGGAATACGGGTATTTACCTCTTAGTGGTTTGTCGCAAGATAAAGAGCGAACACTATTCTTATCTAAGAGAATTCTCTTGCTGATTTCCATTTCAAGAGGGTGGAAGGATGGGTTCGAGGTGATGGGAGGGCAGTTGCTGGGACCAAGCTCTCCGGAAGCTGTCACTCGGAGGGTGTCTGGCAGACCGTGCACTGGGGCTTTGCAGAGAACACTGAGCCAGGTGTTGAGAGATTTGGGTTTTTGGTTTGCGCATTAGCACTAGCTAGCTGTTTATCTTTGATCCAACCAGATAACCTTTATAATATTTAATAGTCTCAGTAAAATGATAGGCCTGTATATGGGGTTGTAATTTTTTGTTGTTTTCAAAACCCTGATTTTATATACACCTCTTTAGTTGATCCTTACAACAAGTTTCTAGACCGCTCTTGCTTGTCTAGAGCTTCTCTAGTATGACAAAAATGCAATTGAACAATATTTACTTTTGAGTCACCTGTTTCCCTATGTTAGTTCATTTATTCTCAGTAAAGATCAAAGATTCTTTGAGGCGATATTCAGCTGATTCTTACTGTAGTGATTTTTAAATCATAGTCTCATGTGATTCTCCTGAAGGATGGGATGTTTAATCTGAAATCAAGAAAGGTGGTTTGCCAGAGGAACATAAGATTAGCCCAACTGTTGAAATTGATGTTGACTGCTTGGTGTTTGGTAAAAAGCATCCCTAGGAGAAGCCACTGGGAAGGTGAGTAGTTCAGAGTCCCACTGATTTCAGGAAAGATGAAAAATGTTGAAATCAAGTGGGAAGAAGGAAATGTGGCAAGTCACAAAGAACCAGACTGTTTTTAAAAGAGCAAATTCAATTTTATCTGCTTTTTTCCAGCAAATTCCATTTGATATTTTACGTTTTCTTGATAACTTAATAAAGACTCTCAGGAAGGAATTGTAAAACTTTAGTGAAAGAGAATTTGTCATTTGTGACATTTCTTCTCCAAATAGCATGGGAAGATCAATGTATTAGCTTGTAGTTCATGCATTACTAGTTCTAGCTATTTCTATTCAGAAAAGACAGCATGTTATATAGCAAAACTTGGAGGTGGGGCATTTTGGCTCAATCCCTAAACAGTCACTGAACTCTGCTAGGGACCTGGCGTTGCGTTGAGCACAGTGTGGGATATGTAGATAATGAAATCCCTGCCTTCACGGAATACCGCTACTTACCTTTTGGAAGGCAAACCAATGGCAGACAGATAATTTAGAGTGATATAAAATCAATATAAACAAAGCATGGGGATGTTAGCCCTGCATTCAAAATATGCACAGAATCTGGCTGCTTCTCAGCCCTGCACTCACCTTGAGCTGATCTCCCTGCTCCCACCCTTGAACCTGGATTCGCTTCCCCACAGCAGCCAGAACAATCCCTTCAAACAATGTAAGCCATGTCATTTGACTCCCCAGCCCCGGACCCTCCAGTGGTTCCCAATTTCACCAGATGTCAGAGACCTTTCAGTAAGTAGCTTACAGAGTCCGACTCATATTCACAACATCTTTCACAACTCTCTCTCTCTCTTCGTCCCCCTCCCCCCCCCCGACTTCTTCTCCTGCTGCTCTGATCCTCACTCACTCCGCTCTACCCACACTGTCTTCCTTGCTCTTCCATGGGCGTGCCACGCATGTTCCTACATGAGGCCATTCACAGTGACGCCTCTGCACGGGACTCTTCCCCAGAAGTCCTGCATGAACAACTCCTCACTTCTTCCCAGTTTGCTCAGAGGTCACCCTGAGCACATATTTAAAGTTGCAACTCCCCTCCTGCCCATGACTCACCATCTTCCTTGTCCTGCTCTCTATCTTTTTTCAAAGCACTCATCACCCTCTGGCTTACTCCATGATTTACTAATTTATTACTTTTGTTTAACAGCTGTCTCCCTCCACTGAAATATAAGCTCCAAGAAGGAAGGATCTTTGTTTTGTTCAATGTTGTTCAGTCTAGAACAATCCAGAACAATGCCTGGCATGCAGCAGGTAGTCTGTTGTAACTACTTGTTGAATAAGTGAGTGAATGAATGAGAAGGAGGGATTAATTCTGGTTGAGAGTTCTGGAGAGAATCATGAGGAAGAGACCTTTGAGCTGAGCGTTGACAAATGAGCGGAATTGGACATTCAGGTTTTCTGGCCAAAGCCCTTCCAGATAGAAGGAATATCTTAAGCAAAGGCAGAAGGGGGACAGAACGCACGAGTGCTCCTGAAGTGGAAAGGAGTCCCAACTGACCAGTGCCTGGGGAGGGCATTCAGAGTGGCAGGGGTGAATGGGTAAGTTAATAGATAAAAAATAATTAAAGGGGACTCTTAGAGGAATGAAGGAACAAATTACGAATCTCTGCCTACGATAAGGTGGCAGCCATGTCAGTGATTGGAATCAAGGACTCTCAACCAAGTAGCATTTATAATGTGGCCGATGTTGTCACTTAAAGACATCGTTCATGTGAATAGTTTTTGCTGATGAGATCTGATTTTTATATAGTACTTGACTTGTTTCAAAACATGGCCACATGTTTGTTATGATGTAAGCTTCTTAAGAACTGGATGAAGTTATTGTAATATGTAGCAGGTGTTTACTTTTTCTGATAAATGTTTTTTAAAAAGTAATTACCTCATATCATCCCAGCTGAGTGACTTGCCTGAGGGTGTGGAGTTAGGCGCAGCCTCCCGGGTGCCCGCTCTGCCAGCTGCCTCTCTAACTCTGACCCCGTACTAAAGACGTCATGCTGGTTCTCCTACAAGGGTACAAGCTTCTTTTCATTTCCTACCCCCTCCATCATTGAAAATAGCAGTTACTTCTTTACCACATCCATTTTTTCTCTTTCTTCCTTTTCCTCTTCCACATATCCAGAACAATTATTAGAAAAGGTTAATACATGTCATAAGTGGGTGTGTTTTCACCTTTGCTTCTTTAGCATTTTACCTCCTTTCAGGCTTATGCCAAGACTGTCTGACTCAGCACCAGACATTCGAGTCAGGTGGTACTGCCTTTCATGTGGTTCTTGGGTGGAAGGGAAGAGGAAGCATGTCAGCAACGCCATTTGACTGTCTTCAGGCTTGCCTGTTGCTCACTTGGGGAGTAAACCTGATCTTCTTCATTCCCCCAGATGTTAGTAGGCAGGAAGAGGCGGAGGGCGAACTCAGTGAAGGAGAACACTGGTATGGAAACTCCTCAGAGACTCCGTCAGAAGCATCCTATGGCGAAGTCCAGGAGAACTATAAGTTGTCTCTGGAGGACCGGATCCAGGAGCAGTCCACTTCCCCCGACACCTCCTTGGGAAGTGCCACTCCCAGCAGTCACACATTGGAGCTGGTGGCGCTTGATGGTGACGTCCTGCGAGACTCACTGCAGTGTCAAGATCACCTCTCCCCTGGCGTGTCCTCTCTGTGTGAAGACGACTCCCCAGGGTCCACAAAACCTTTGAGCAGCAACTTGAGGCGGCTGCTGGAGGCTGGGTCCCTCAAACTCGACGCCACAGCCACGGCCAATGGCAGGGTGGAGTCCCCAGTAAACGTTGGCTCCAATCTCTCCTTTTCCCCACCATCCCACCATGCCCAGCAGCTCAGCGTTCTTGCCAGGAAGTTGGCTGAGAAGCAGGAACAGAATGACCAATACACTCCAAGTAACCGTTTTATATGGAATCAAGGTAAGTGGTTGCCAAACTCAACCACCACCTGCGGCTTGTCCCCAGATTCAGCCATCCTAAAACTGAAAGCTGCAGCCAATGCTGTTCTGCAGGACAAATCTCTCACCAGGACTGAGGAGACCATGCGATTTGAGTCCTTTTCCTCCCCTTTTAGCTCCCAGTCTGCCAGTTCCACCTTGGCAGCTTTGTCCAAGAAAGTCAGTGAGAGAAACTTGACTCCTGGTCAGGAGCACCCCCCTCCGGCCAGCCCTTTCCTTTCCCTGGCTTCCATGACCTCCTCGGCTGCCCTTCTCAAGGAGGTGGCTGCAAGGGCTGCTGGGAGTCTTCTGGCTGAGAAGTCATCACTGGTGCCTGAGGATCCCCTACCGCCACCGCCTTCCGAGAAGAAGCAAGAAAAGGTGACCCCGCCACCTCCACCGCCGCCACCGCCACCTCCACCGCCACCACCACAGTCCTTGGAATTATTGTTACTCCCCGTTCCTAAGGGAAGAGTTTCTAAACCCGCCAACTCAGGTATGGAATCTTTTATTTCCATCATCATGTTAGGCTTTTTGACTGTAAATTGCTAAGTCTTCTTATTTCATTTTTGCCTTGTTCGGTTGGGCTCCCCATCTGATCTGAGGCAGGAATAAGAAAGCGGGAGCACAACACAGTACTTTAAATAAGCAGCGTGGTGGTCTTTCATGTATGTGTGACACAAAGACTTCACAAATAGCTGCATTGTTGAAAGGTAATGAATAATCTCGGAGATACACAGTACTCTCCTCCCTTTCATAGAAGTGATTTTTTTTTTTTCATTACCAGGTTCAGGCTAGGTCCATACAAGAAATATTTAATGGGGGAAGATCAAAGCATCTTTGTCATGGAGTCGGTGGCATCCCTGGGCATAGGGGGAAAACTGCTTTTGAAACATTGCACAAGGGAGAGAGCCCACCCTTCCCGCTGCCTCCATCACAAATGGACTTTTGTATAATCAGTAACTACTCTGCCCTAATTTATCACACTCTATACTTTTATGTTAGCGTTTTTATTACCTTTGTGTGGAATTTAAGCCCCTTTCACTTATCCTGCTCTCCTATAAGTCCTTGTCACACAAGAACTCTGAAGAATATTGTCATTCAGACATAATCAAAGCATTTCCTGCAAGTGCTTTATTTTATCCCAGCCCAATCAGATTCTGAGGGAACGTGCATGTGGAAAATTTGAATCATAAGTTTTTCTTGTGGGGACAGTCTTTCCAAAGAAGAAGTCGCTGTCATGTAGAGCGAGTTATTCATCTGAGGGAGAAATGTAGTCACTTGAGTTTTCACAGTGGAAACATCATTTCTTGGACTGGTTTGTTTTTACACTGTGCTCATGATAAGTATATAGTCCTGGAGGTAGACGTATGGAGTCACAGATGTCTCCCGAGGATATCCTGCCCGACGTGAACAGGAAGTAGGCTGTGTGTCCCCATCAGGATAAACACTACCACTGTGTGTCTAGCCAGCTTTGATTATTTGCAGCCGCATTGATGAAGAGGGTTTAGAATGGCAAATAATTGACTCAACGATCGCAGCTAACATCAATTTGACGCATTTATGACAAATTTCCATTTAAATTGCTGAGTGAGCTATATACACTAATTATAATTACTTTAAAACTTGTGTAAACAGCAGAATACAACTAGGAAAATGGATCTCTGGAATTTTTATGACTCTGAGCGGTCCAAATCGTTCACGCCAGAGTTTCCAAAGTGTCAATAAAATCCTGAAATGTTTATCAGTTCCGAGTTTCATTTCTCCTCACTCCTCACCTGCCATCTGGTGAAACAGAGAGAAATGGCTGAAATTTGGAAACAAGGAGAAGAGCAGAGGGAGCTGAGTAATCTTGCCACGGAATAAATCTCTCCTGATTTATCCAAATTTTATTTAGGGTAGAAGCAGAAAGAGAGGCATGGCTCTACATAAAATGTCTTTTTATGAAGACTCTACACATCTGGTTATCGAATAAATGTAATAATGGTGTTTATACTGCAAATTCACCTGGACATTGGTTGCCTGGAAAGGCTTATATAAAATTAATAATAAACCTTAGTCGATTGAAGAATTGGAAGAAGGTGACTGATAAACTGTGTCTTCTGAAAAACTGGTGGCTTTTGTCATTTGAAAATGTCTCGGGTATAACCAGCAGTAGTTGTGAAGTTTAATTTTTTCACTCAAGTGACTAGACGCTTGTGAAATGAGGAGGCCCTGAACTCCCAGTTAAGGGAGGCTTTTGGCCTGTTCTGTTGTAGGATGTGCACCCGAGGGAGTGCAAGTCTTTATTTATTTATTAATTTATTGTTGGTTTAAATGCACTGAGTTCATGCCAGCACCTGAACGAGCTCCTCGGTAGGTTCTGATAGGGAGTTCTGTAAGAAATCATTTTTTTCTTTCCTCTTTACTAAATTTATTCTGTTGCTGAAACACTTAATATCTAAATCAATGAATCTTGAAAACATTCACGCTGGAACAGGAGAGAGCAGCTTCTCGGATTGGGGTTCTGCCTTGGATCGGTACCTGTGCCCCTGTGTTCATGCCCCTGTTCACAATCCTCGACTTGGTGCAGCCGCCGCAAGATGCAGTAATTGTATCTAAAAAACCATTCATTTTTGTAAAACTTACGCAAGGGGAAAGATCGCTGCAGAGAAAAACTCAAGGGCTCTTGAACTGGTCACTCGAGAAGGGTGCTGTGCTCCCCCATGGGCGCATCCGAAATTCAGGTTCTGTTTCCTGCTGCGCTGTCACGCGCGGGTTGGGAGTAGCGGGGGTGCCGCTGTGCCCTTCTCAGCTGAAGCGAATGCCATCACTTCCCAGCATCGTTACTAGATTATGGGCTAAGAAGGAGTTGGTAGAATATCTAATTTTGTTGTGTACCTTTATATCATGGAGAGATGATTTGGTTGGTGTTACCTGGACCACTGATCTTTTAATCCGAGGGGTGGAATGGAAGGTGTGTCTTCTCCACCTGCCCTCCCTGCCCTTACACACTACACTGTTAGTTTCCGGGCAACCTGGGGGCTGGACTCAGATGTCCCTTGGCTCTACCTGAAAAGCATCTGTGGGGATATGGCGAGAGCGGTCACCCATGTTTCTAAACATTTCATAGCTTTATTTTGTTTCCCTTTACCTTAGAAAGAAATCTTAGTTTAATTCAAAATAGATAGGTGGACTGTTTTCTCACAGCAGAGAAAGTGATTTTTTTAAAAAAACAATATTTATTTTTAGAGGAAGGGGAAGGGAGAAAGGGAAGGAAAGTTCAATATGTGGTTGCCTTTGGGCACCCCCTGCTGGGGACCCAGCCTGCCACCCAGGCATGGGCCCTGACTGGGAATTGAACCTGTGACCCTTTGGTTTGCAGGCTGGTGCTCAATCCACTGAACCATACCAGCCAGGGCGAGAAAATGATTCTGATTCTGTTGCTTAATAACTTAAATAAATAAACAATAACTCCCCCCAAAAATCCACAAAAATAAACTACACACCATCCGGCTTCAAGCAGGGCTTCCATTTTTCAAGCTATTTCTCAAAATGTTGCAAAAAGGCCCTATCAAGTTGATTCTAGAGTTACAAAGGTATGTGCTAGAAAAGCCAATGTATTGAGCAATTTAGACTCAAGCATTTCTTTGACCTTCTTTAGGTCAAGAGAAGTCCAAACCATGAAAAAAAAATGTGTCTTTCAGGTCTGGCCTTATTCCTCTTTTTTGAATAGGATTCAGTTGTTGCCAGGTCATGGTGTATTTAATTCCTTAAAGAGTCCACTACTCGATAGCCTTTCCCCCTGCAAGAGAGACGTGACACTTGAGGAGGAGGTTTCTCTCATGTGACCCTGTGCCCCGGCACATGCTACACTGCTCCTCTGAAAGGGGACACGATAGAAGGAAGATTATGTCCATTTGCTCTAAAGATAAATGTCACACATTGACTCAATTCTCTTTGAAGCTACTGTTCTATTGCAGCTCAGAGAAAAAAAAAAGTAAATGGTTTTTACTTTACAGACAACTTTTTTTGTGGAAGGCCAACAAGATTCTCAGGATGCCAAGTTCCTAGTTAAATAACAAGGAGAGTTTCAGACAGAGAGTCTCCAAAACATCTTATTTTCCTTGAATAAAATTTAAATATGCCTAGATGCAAGCTGGTCTCACGCATTTGAGGGCTAAGAACATTTCCTGGGTTGATAGCTAGGGGGTGCTTGGCTGTGGTTTTCTGTCCTATTTCCATGATGTTGTTAACATTCTTGCAAAAGCATAGACAGCCCAGAAAGTGAGGGACCCTCTCCTGATACGCCCTTTGGCCCATGGTTATTCTAGCTGTAATCTCCCAATGACAACAGATGGGAACTTGCTTAGAAAATTCACTTTTTAATCAAGATTCAGAACTTTTTGTCCTCAGTCTCAGTTGTATTTCCCCGGTGACTCAAATTTAGACTGCCTCTAGTTATCAGACTTCTTAGTTTTATTGAATACTTACCAGTTATTAAAATTTGCATCAATGATATCAATGTCAATAACAACTGATAAACCCAGTGATAGCCATTGCTAACATAGTGTTTTGTTTCCCTAAAATAGCATTGGACAGATGCCCAAGAAATTCTGTTAAAAGATATTAATTGCATGTATTGATACATTGTTGTCAGGAAGGAGGATGGGTCCCCTTACACGGGGGTGCACTAGTGGGTTTGCAAGCCTGGGGTGGATGGAGAAGGTGGTGATGGGTGGACTACGCACCCTTGGGCCCCAGGCCTTGAACTCCTTCTATGTGTGCGGTAAAGTTTGTATGATGACACTACCCACTGGCAAACTATATTGATTTTCTGTAAATTGTTACATAGGATCTAACAAGAGAAAGGTTGATTTCAAAGCTTACAAAATAATTAAATTTATTTTTTAAAAATACCTTCCTTGAATTAAAGCAAGTAAGTTAATATGATTTCTTTTTTTTTTTTTAAGCCTAGTATGGTTTGGTGTTGCTGCTTCGTCAATTTATAGACAGACAACAGAGCAGAGCACCCACGGAAGTGAAGGGATTGGCTCTAACCCGCCATGACAGCCACTTCACTTTCCTCATCTCTGAACGGAGCTGGTTGGGAATTACCAGCAAAATTTCTTCCTGCTTAAAAATTCCTCAGTTTTACCTCCTATTTACTTTTAACTGTATCAACTAAAAACAATTTTTTTTCATTTAAATTAAATATGTTCTTTTTTAAAATTCACAATCAACCTCCCCCTCTCCCCGCCAAGATCATCTCTGTCTAGGGCAGCTCTGGCCCATTGTCAATAGTATAAACATATATCGTTGTACTTTATTGATAAGGTAGGCACACTGTATGCATTTTTAATACAAGCTGCTCCAGGTTCATTTTGGAAATAGGTGAGGTGTAAGTACACAGAGATCCAGCCCTCTGTTTCTACACTGTTCATTCAAAAGGGGTGTTGGCTGCTGTATGAAAGGCATGCAGTCTTGGGCTAACCCTGCTTCCACCGGGACTTCCTTGGCAGCTTCTTGTATCTCTTACTTCCAGGTCTAGTGCTCATTTCACTTTTCTGTACTCTCTTGACCCAACCCTTTCCACTTAATCTTATTACAATCTAACACACAGGTACTGAGTTGTACATTGTCTCCGTACTGGTACCGGAGACACAAAGGCAAAGACTTCCATCTTTGCCCCAGCCAACTCCCCACCGCACCCGCTTCTTGTCCCCTTCTCTTCCCTCTATCCCTCCCTTTGCCTGCCATCAGAATTCTGTCTAGGCTGAGCCAGGCCCTGCCTGAGCAGCACAGTGGACGCTTGCTCTTTTATTTCACTTTGGCTCCAATGATAAACTACCATGTTGGACCAGGCCCTGAGCTATGTATTTATTATGTGATGCCAGTTGCTTAAATTTACATCTGCTCTAATGGTGAGTTTTCTGCTTTGGAGGGCATGACCAGAGTTTATTGTCACCACTGTTACTATTACAGCTGCTACCAATAGCTTCCATTTACTGCGTGACGGGCATTTCACACACATTTATTATCTCTTTTATTCCAATAATATTATTGCCTAGAAAAAGAACATGTTTTCTCCAAAGTAACAAATTAGTAGCTTTCCATCCCACTGGGTCGATTAACATCTGATGGGATTTAGTTTTGTTTGCTGTGATAATAATTAGCTAGTGGTGTATTTGGGGGAAATTGTTTATCAGACAGTTGTAAACTAGGTAAAATCGTGAACGCTTCAATCCTGTTGCTCAGGAATGTGTGGATTATTCTGAGGAAGTGCTCATGTTTCCTTAGGCTCTAGATTTGAGTGAAATTTACAGCTGTCAGTTCCTCGAAAATGGTTTGGCGCACAAAATAGAGTACATCCTTACTCCCTCCCTTCTTTAAATTGTTCACATCATATACACACTTAGGGCATCCTACTAAACCATGAAATCTTTTTTTCTTGAAGAAATAAAAATGCAGACGTTATCAGGGGAGATTACTGGCCAACTTCAAAAATCGATTATTGAATTCTGGTTACTTTTACCGTTCGGATTGTTTTCTTCTTTTCCTGCCATGATCAGTTAAAAATTTCAAGCAGTTGTAGTAGTGTAGCCGCTTACTTTTTTTTTCATTTTGAATGTTCTAATTGTTTTCCCAATCAATCCAAGGACACCCTAATTTGTACATGATTCATGTATGTTTTGGTATTAATTAAAACTAAGGGAGCGGAGCTCCAAAATAAAATAGATGTATATGAAATATTAATATGCAGCGTTTGTGGAGCGTACTCTGGACTACATTTGCAGCACAGACTAGGCGATGAGGGTGGGGGCTGGGAGTGCTCACATCAGGCAGAGCAGGGCGCCGGGGAAACCTGCAATGCGCCTTTTTATTGCCTTCCTATGGTGTGCCATGCATTCACCAGTCAGTGGGCGATATCTCAGGTTTTCTCTTATCTCCCAGAGAATTCTGTAAAATTAGGCAATTTAGGCTTTATATAGTAGGAAATACTTCCTGAAGATGGGATTGGTGGCAGCCTGTTTGTTTATCTCTTTCTTACTATCGTACTTTAATGTTCTTTTATAACCCCAAGTAGACATCATTATCATTTCTTTTCCTTTTCTCTGGCTTATGACAATATGTCACTTAGAGGTCTGATTCCGTCCTTTCTCTCCAATCTTGTGTTCAATGTGCAGTCTTTGTGATCAAGATATCAGAGTGAAGGAAATGACAACGAAGGATGGAAAATGAGAGGCCCAATCAGGGGTAGGACTCCAGGTCCACGGAGGCAGTCAACAGAAATAGACAGCAGGAAAGCTCGAGTGGGTTAATAAAAAAAAGAGTGTTTATAAACCTCAAAAGTGTGCTCTTCATAGAGTAGAAGGAAACCCTCCATTCCCTCCCTATCCCCCAATCGGAAGAGAAAATACTCGTAATAGAACATGTCACAAGTAGAGTTTCCAGGCTTGAAGCGTATATATTTAGATAGGGGATTCTTTTTCAAGTTACTTGGTCAGGCTAACCAATATTGCTTATACCTGTATTAGTGAAACAGTGTTTTTGGAATGCCCTAACTTTGTTCCAGAATCTTTCTGGCTCCATCTACTTTAGGTGACTCTTTGCCTGTAGAGATTCAGTTGACTCAGTGAAAATATAAAATTATTTTAAAGTTCACACTTAAGAATATTTCCCTTTAAAATTATAAAACTAATGTGCATTAAAAATTCAAATACTACAGAAGAATATAAAATGAAAACGAAAGTTTCCCTTTCTGACCCCTGTCTTTTAATCCACAATCTTTGCAAGTTAATGGCTTAATGATTTCTTGGGTATGCTTCCAGACAATTTCATACAAATGAAAGGATATCTTTTTCTTGTGTTTCATTTATTCATCCCATTCTTCCTACTCCCCCCTTTTTTTTGTTCAAGTATTTTAAAGCAAATCACAGACATCATATTCATTTGCTTGAAAATATTTCCATATATGTTTCCAACAGATAAGGACTTTAAAGAGTAAGCACATTGACTATTGTCATATCTAACAGGATCAACAATTGTTACATGAGATTATGGAACACACAGGCTATAATTAGTGTTTCCTCAATTTATCTCAAAAGTGTTATTTTATAAGTTTATAATCAAGATCAAAATAAGCTTCACACCTTGCATTTTTTTATATGTGTCTTAACGTGTCTTTTCATCCATAGCTCCTGCCCTTTTAAAAATGGTATTTCCTCATTGAAGAAACTGGGTCATTTGTCCTACAGATTTTCCCACATTCTGAGTTTGGCTGATTCTATCCCCTTTGTGGGTTTTACATGTTGTTGTTTTAATCACTTATAGTTCCAGTGAACTGATAGTTAGATAGAGGCCTGGTTAAATTTTTTGTAAGAATATTTCATAGATGGCCTATCAGAAGATGCGCAATGTCTTTTCCCTTTTTCGTGATGTTAAGATTAATCAGTGATTTTATGTGTTGTCAGCTTGATCCGTCCTCTATAAAGTTCCCCGTCAACCTTTCACCTAATGGTTTCAGCAGGAATTGATTCCTATTTTCTAGAAAACAAAAATAGAAACACCCTAGACGTAGTTTCATATCTTACTTTACCCACTCACTCTTTAATATCTTGGGCATGCTTCTGTATTAGCTTCTATAACACACCTCATTTTTAAAATTTAGCTTCATGGATTTTAGTTTATGAGCATATTACAATTTATGTAATAGTCTGCTAGTGTTTCTGATCCCTCGTGACTAAGAAAGGCATGTTCGGAACCTGAACTCTGCCTGTTTTGATTGCGTGTATTTCCCAATGGCCAAGGCTGGTGTGGCACTGACCGATGTCAATTGATATTGGCAACTCAGTGTCACCGCAGAGACCCTTCCCCGAGGAGACGCTGGAGGAAAGAGTGAGCTGAGCTTTCCATGGAGGAGCTAGTTGCTTCATTTGTTCTTCTGAAAAACTGAAGCAGGTTGGTAGCTTTTCCCAAAGTGGGCAGTGGGGCCCCGCAGCGCTGCAGAGGGAGGCAGCGCATCTTGTTAGTAGCAGCCAGAGGGACAGAAAGAGGAGGGTGGGAACCCAGACCTTCTGACCACCGGTGGCTAAATTGGCGGCAGCAGCGTCTGCTCGGGTCATAACTGAACAAGTCAGCAGTAGGGATCCTAAAATTTGTCTCCACTGGAGTTCGGTTTGTGAGGTTTATGGTGGCCGTTAGGTTTTCCGTCCCTGCAGTGTGTTATTCTCTGTCCTGTTTGATTTGTCTTTATTTCTTGCCAGTTTCCGAGTTCAGGAATTCCTAGGTGGACTCGAGTCTGGAAGTTTTCTCCCAGAAACAGAGCCCCCGAGGTGAGGCTACTCTGGGCTGAGTGAGGGCAGGGCAGACGAAGCTCCTTTGCAGGTGTCTGACTCCTGAGTGTGGGGTGGCTGTTGGAAGTACGACTCCCACAAGGCAGCACGGTCAGATTTTGAAAAATGGAACCCAGATGGAGGTCAGGAGAGGGACATGGGTTTCTGCCTGAAGAAAAGCAGCAGCAAAACTTCCTCATGGACAAAATCCTGGGATTGCCAAGGAAAAAAATGTCGAATCATTTTTAGTGTTCTTCATCTAGCAATGTACTTTCCTTTCTGATATCTCTAATGCTCCTTTCTCTCTCCTTCTTCCAAGCCTCCGAAGAGGAAAGCGGAAAGCCTTTCCAGTGTCCAATATGCGGTTTGGTTATAAAAAGGAAGAGTTACTGGAAACGGCACATGGTGATTCACACAGGTTTAAAAAGCCACCAGTGTCCACTCTGTCCATTCCGGTGTGCTCGCAAGGACAATCTCAAATCCCACATGAAGGTAAGCCGGCTGCGGACAGGCCTTCCGATGAGGCGGGCACAGCACAACGGAGCAGGAGAGGGGCCACTGCGGGATGGCCAGGCTCAAGGTCACAGGGTAGAATGCAACCAACATGAAGCACCTGGAAAAGAGCCTTCTTGTGAAGGTCTTTGTTTCCAATTTACAGCCAAGTACTTAAAGGCAGAAAGTACCCTCTATATCCAAATTGTACACAGGGTCCGTCACAAGTAATTCCCCTTTTTTATCACAAAATCTTTTATTACAAAATCATAAGCATGTAATTCCGTAACATATCACGCTCAAGCACACCATATGACATTGTAGGGAAAATGTTCAAATGAAAACTATAAACTATTACACCCATACTGTTACCCTACCAGCCACACCCAAGGCAGGCGCTGCTTCTGCCAGGCCCTGGGTGCAGTGTAGAGCCATCCCCCTTAGGGAGCTGCAGCCTAACCAGGCCTTGCATGGGGACACATCTCTGGGGTGCACACAGGGGCAGAAAGAGGACAGGAAGGGCTGCTGGACCTGGGCCCCAGAGAGAGGCTCTCGGACCTGCGCCCTTCCTGGAGATACTGTCCCCTTCTGCTTGCAAACCTGGATGAACACCTAACAGGAGCTGGGGGGACACTTAAAGATACCTAGGCCTCAGCGTCAGCCCTGTGGGAGGCTTGGGCCATCCCCGACAAGACCGAGTCCCCCTGAGGCAGTCCGTGTCTGAGCTGTCATAATTCCCGAGTCACACTGACCCGGCATGTAAGGACATTGTTTTCAACGTCCTGTGTAGACACATAGAGCATTGGGTAGAGTCTGTGTGTCACTCTTAAGTGAGATGGGGGAAAACTTAGCTGTCTAGAAATCTTTTTCAGCGAACTCCATTACTACTAAAGGTTTTGTCTGAAATTCGAGGAGGAAACTCGAGATCAAAAGAGAACGTGCGTTTGAACCCACATTTAAATCTTATTGTGCAACTCACTGGCTAAGTGGCCTTGAGCAAATGAGCCTTTAGACTTCATTTTCTCATTTGTTGAACGGGAGCGGTAATGTCGAGAAGAGCTGTCATTAGTATTTAAGGAGATAATATTAGTAAAGTATCTGACACAAAACTGTTCTTTAATAGTTAAGCAATTTCATTAACTATCATCTAACACCTTGATGATAATAGCAATCATTTTTATTGTATTTTCAATACGGCTTGGCTGCTGACATTGTTTATAGTTTTTGCTTACCTACCGTAACAAGTATAGTGTATGTACATAATTAAGATACTTGCTTTTCTCTAAATCTTGTCTAATCCTTCCTGACTACATAAGTAATCACTGTTCAGCATTGTAGCTCTAAAAAAAGTGTGATCCTACAGAACCTATATTGACTTTAGGAAATAGCTTAGAAAATTTAAAAAAAAAAAAAATTCATGGTGCTATTTGTTTTCCATCATTTGCCTTTTTCTGCTGGGAGTAGCATGCCCTTCATCTTCAAAATCCATTTAACCAGGAGTTTTGGGTGATTGAATTTTTTTAGTACACCTACTTAGTTTTTACTCTAACCCTCCTCATCCTCTATCACCTCTTCCCAAAGTAAAAATCTCATATTTTACACCTGCAAAGTGGATTTTGCTAGCAGGATGAGACTTCAAAAGAAATGCCTTTGAAAGTAAAATTTGTTTTCATTACTGTGTCCTATGCTGTGTTCAGATATCAGGTCTGACAAATTTAAAGCTTCAGTGAGCAGAAAACTTGCATCTCGCCTGACACCTTGTAAACTTGGTTTCAGCTCAGGGTCACTGAAAACAACCTATTTATAAACCTGTGTGGGGGGGGGGGGAGGAGAGCAGGAACTACTGACCCTGAAACTGCAGAGAGTTGAGTTGGGGTCCTTGACAATACAGACGGTCGGCCATGACAGCGTTACCCAGGGGAGCGGCGAGGGCTTTACAGGTTGTGGGGCCTTACTATGCTTTCAGAACAAATCAATAACCCGTACAATAAAGCAGCTGTGTGAAATTACTACTGTACTCAAACTCATTGTGTCCTAACCTGTTGAGCTCCGACTGAGCTTTTGATAAGGGAAGAGTGAGAAGGGCTCATACAAGTTTAATTTTATCAAATGGTGTACTGTTGCTTGTCTGCTCTACACCTCGCTCATGGACCTTTTTAAAAAAAAATTCTTTAATCAAAGAGTTCACGGTTTTATTTTCATTAGACATACTTGAATTTTGCTCAGTTTTCCAAATAGTCTACACGGAAATATGATCGTTGTGGTTTTAGGAGTAGATGGATATCCTCAGCTGCCTTCACCAGAGATTACAAAGATGGAGAGATTTTCTAAAAATGATTTCTGCCTACGAAGAAGGGGCAGCATAGCGTATAGATTAAATCTCAGACTGTGGTCAGGAAAACCTTAGCTAGAATCTCAGTTCCATGTGTTTTGGTGGCTGTGAGACTTTGGGCAAATCATTTAACCTCTCCAAGCTTCCGTTTCCGGTCATGGAGATAATAATCATGTGATCTGTCTCATGGAGTTGTTATAAGAGTTAAATGAGATAATGGAATCAGCCACTTAACGCATAGCCCATAGTGGAGAAACTCTAGGTAAATGTAACTAATATGGTAATTATTACCCGAAAGCCTTCTGAATATACATTAACGTTTACATTTAGAAATAAACAGTGACATGGCCTAATTGGATTTCTCTTAAAATAAATTTGATTGGTTCCTCTTTTTGTGACAATATCTTCAGTGTTGAATTTAGAAAAACTGGCAAAAAAAAAAAAAGAGTATAAAAATTGACCCTTAATCTCATCACACAGAAATAACCCTTAGTGTCATTCTAATGTATCTCCTTCCATGTTAATTATATAGGTTCATTTAAGAAAAAAAAATGGGATTCAACTTTATTTGTTCAACAAATACAGTATTGACAGTGTTCCCACTGGGTGGTAGGCACTGTCTGTTTATGAAGCCTGCCTTTCCTCCTTAATATACTGTGCAGATGTTTCTATGAGCAGCAGCAGAAGGAGATGCAAATGCCTTCAGCTTCCTCAGGGTTATCTTAGATTTCCATTAAGTGTTTTACAACTTTCCTGGATGAGCGAGCATACAGGAATTAACTAGGAAATTCATAAGCTGAAGTTGAACAGAAAAGGTGAGGAGGACCGCTAAGATAAAGACCATGGGCGAAGTAATGGCAAGAAAAAGTGGACAAGGGTCAGCGTGCCCAGTTCTACTCGTCTCGGGCCTGCCTTCTAAGGAGCCGTGACTCTTGGCTTAGCCCCTTCCCCAACCGGCCAGGCTCCCCGAGGGAGGTGGAAGGGGTGTTTCCCAAGGTTTCCTCGTGTTCATCTCTCTGACAGAGGAGTTGGCCCTAATGATGGAATAGCATCTTTACTTCCCACCCCTTAGGGTGGGTGATTGCTTTTGGTGCAAAATAATGACCGGTCAGCCAGTACATCACTCTGTGGCCTGGAAACAGTGACACGCTTTAGACGAGCTTGTTTTCTCATGAGCAGAGTAAGAGGGATTGTGAAGTCAATGTTAAGTAAAGAGAATAAAAATTGTGACAGAAAGTGCTTTTTGGTCGGGAGAGGAGAGACATGGCAACTGGAGGATGGAGCTAATATGTCTCTCCAAGGCCAAATGGGGTACATAGACCCTTCGGGAAGGTGTAGCTCAAATAAAATTATAAGTGCGAAAGTCAGCACCACATCCACTGGTTTTTCCACAGCTAAATATAGCAAGGCCAGGACCTGGTGGAAAGGCAGCCATGTAAAATGTTTGCACGCAGTCTCTTTTCCATCCAGGGCTCCCCTCCGGCTCGAGGACGGAGGCTCGCTCTGTGCTTTTCCTTCATCCAGAAGCTGCTGCGGGAGCTTCTGTTCTTGGATTAGCTCCTCTCCTCTCCTGGGTCAGGAGATGTAAGGACACTTCTGGAGTGGAGTCTGCCCCACCGCACTCCCCCAGGGACGATGAAGCTTTCTGCCTTGTCACCTTTACCACCTGGTTCCAGGGCTGGACCTGTCAGGGTCTCCTGGAGCTGTGACCTGAGTCCCCGGGTGCCAGCATCTGCGTGAATTGGGTCGAGAAGTGGTAGGAACTCGTCCTGATTCTGTGAGAAAGCAAAAATGACCGATCAGCTCCTGAGCGAAATCCCCTTGTTGTGAAAGAACAGAGAGGGTGGTGTTCACAGCCAGTGACAGTGTGGCGTCCCAGCCCAGCACCTCCCCCTCCAGGCCTGGCAGAGAATGGCTTTAATGGGTGAAGCTTTGCTGCAACTGAATTTAAGTTTATATGGTGATTTCTGTAGAGAAAACTCGAGCTTTGGGGGACCCAGAATGTCTTCTGCTGTTTTTTTCAAAAAGCCACAGTGGGGTGCTGTAGCGACAGGATCTCACCATTAACATTTAATTTCTTTGCTTTTGTTGGTCACTTAACATTATTTAAAAGTATGTTTTGGCTGGTGAATAATACTTTTGGATTGCATTCAGAATGCATAAACAGCTGTAGTAAAACTTGCTTTCTTGGAAAGGAAGCCTACGCAGAGGGGCCAGGTGGTGCAGTGGATTCACGTACTGGCTCTTAACCTTTGTGAGACCTGGGTTCAAATCCCACTCAGGTGACCCCTGACAGATGAGGTGTCAGTTTTTTTGCTTTTGAATTCCCGTCACTGACTTGTTTGTCCAGATCACACATCTCCCCAAATCATTTGGCCCAAATCCACGCAATTGGCAGTTTTTACGCAATGGAGGGCCAGTCCTGAAATAGCAGGGTGCGGCGGGTCAGTGCTGAAGCGCATTGGCAGAGATGAAAGGGGGAGTTAACAAGCTTAGGAGCACCTGCCAGCTCGAAGCCTGGCTCAGGCCAGGGCAATGATTTCCTCACTTTTTCAAGTGCTAAATTTGGTAGTGACAGGAAGAAAAAAAAAAAAGTTCCTTGCAGTTTTTACTGGTATAGACGTGCGTTGCAAGACTGGAACTGGATTTCAAAGTGTGCATGCTTCCATTGCAGACATCAGAATCCCCACATTGGGAAACACTGGTTTCATCTCGCTGAGAATCCTTGGTGGGAATCTGACTATGGTCGGTCCCCCCTCCCCACACTCTGCTTTCTTCGCATGTAATTGTGCTCAAGCCACTCACTCTGGAGTCTCAATTTCCCTGTCTATAAAATGGGAACACTGTAGAGACATCTTTTTCCACATTCTTAATTACCTAGAAAAGCATGTTGAAAAACTGAAATTAGGTTTGCAAAACATCACTAATTCTCTGGGCGACAGTCATTGGGAACATGCTAAGTATTATTATTATGAGAGGAATTACACAACAGCTGACCTCTTTGGACCCCCAACAGGTAATTAGGTAAGTTTGCATTCTGCTGCGTTTACAATGTTTTCTCTGAGGACACCGACTGAGATCAGATGACCAGACTATTAAGAGGGTTTTACCCCGATGGCCTCCACGGGCCGACGCCACCCTCCGTTGTGCGCGCAGCTCTAGTAATGGACTCTTAACCTACGCAGACCCGCTTTATGTTTCGGGACGACCTCGTCACCTGGAGCACAGTAATGAAATGCCCCCCTCTGGTTATTTTATTTCCTGGGCCAGCCCTCTGTGCTGTGAGGAGATTGTTGATGACTCGCGTGGATACACAGCGAGGCATTGCCCATGAGCGCACGGTGGACAGCTCACTGTTCTTGCTTCTTCGTCAGGTTCATCAGCACCAGGACCGGGGAGAGACCTTTCAGTGCCAGCTGTGCCCTTTCACTTCCTCACGCCACTTCAGCCTGAAGCTCCACATGCGCTGCCACCAGCACTTCCTGAGGACAGAAGCCAAGGTGAAGGAGGAGATCCCAGACCCAGATGTCAAGGGATCTCCCCACCTCAGTGACAGTGCCTGCCTGGGGCAGCAAAGGGAAGGAGGAGGGACAGAGCTAGTGGGGACCATGATGACGGCCAACACTCCAGAGAGGACTAGCCAGGGTGGGGCTGGCATCTCGCCTTTGCTGGTGAAGGAGGAACCCAAGGAAGATAACGGCCTGCCAGCCTCCTTTACCCTGAATGCTGCCGACAGGCCGGCCAACCACACAAAGCTGAAAGACCCCTCCGAGTATGTGGCCAACAGTGCGTCAGCATTGTTCAGCCAGGACATCTCTGTTAAGATGGCGTCTGATTTTCTCATGAAGCTGTCAGGTACTTGAATAGGGTTGTATTCTTTCTCTCTCTCTCTCCCCCCTTCTCTGCCAGTATTCTCATCTGTAAAATGAATTGATAGGACTAGATGATTTCAAGATCCCTTTAAATTCTAATAGTCAGCACCTTTATACATTTTCTCCTTGACTTTTATTTTTTTTTCCGTCTTCTAGAAGTAGGCATTGCTGTGGTTTGGGTCTAGAAACAACAGAGATGACTGGTGGCCTCCTGGGGTTTTTTTTCATTTTATGGGCTCTTGTAGGGGAAAGGCCACATGGTGAGCCAGGTTGGTGGCGGTTCTTTGTGTGACCTTGGCCCTTATTCAACTTGTCTCTGCGTTGGGTTCTTTAAAGCGCTTGAGTGGAACATTTCATTTTGCATCATTCAAGTTCTTTGTTTTTAATTTGAAAGACTTTTTTAAAGGACATGTACAGAGGCTACTTTTAGAAATCAGAGACTTTTAAAATTTGATTAAATGGTAAAGATTATCTTAACTTTTTTTTTCCCAGTGCAAAACTTTTCATTATAGTAAAATATACCTCACATGAAATTAACCACTTTTAAGTGTACAGTTCTTTGGGGTGAAGCACATTTACGTTGCTGTGTAACCGTCATCGCCATTCACCTCCAGAACTTTTCATGCTTTCATTAAACAGTCACCCCCCCATTCCTCCCTCCCCCCCGCCCCTGGTGACCACTCTTCCACGCTCTGTCTCTGTGAATCTGACTACTCTAGGTACCTCATGTAAAGTGGGACTAGAATTTTAAAAAAATTATTTTCCAACTTCCCAAATGCCATTTGGAAAGATAGGGAGTATAAGTTGTAAAAAATTATTTTTATTAATTGACATCACTTTCACCATCAAATTATATGTGATGATTATTATTATTTTCTTTTTTAGTTTTTGTCTTTTTGTTTTCAATTTCTTTGGTTCAGTTTGTGAAGTTGAAGAGGGGGCGTGTAGAGATGCTGAGGGGGCTGTTTGCCTGCCTCTCTTTTGGAACGATAAACCGCCGGGGGTTGCCCTGCTATTCATTTCGTTTTTTAAAAGTATGATTTTAAAATTTAAAGGTAATGTGGAGGGTGGGGAAAGGTTGGCTGAGAATTGGTTCTGTCTTGCAGTGCAGACGGCAGTCCCCACGATGATTTCCAAATGCCATTTCAGCTCTTTGGAGATTGACAATACCCTTTTAAATGGAGAATAATTGGTCACCGCCTTCCTTTAAATGGACTGTGAGTCGCATTTCACTAAATGTCATTGCCAGGTGAATTAGAGGTTCAGCTTCACTCTGAAGACCCCATGCTCAGTGACACTTCAGTCAGGTCTTTTGGAATGTCCCTGACACCCCAGATCTCTGCCCCTCAGGAGTTCCCGACACTAGTTGGAAGAAATGAGAAAAGGTAGAGGGTGGAAATGAGGCGTCACAGAAATGAGCTGTGGAGGAAAGAGAGCAGAGAACGTTCCAGCGAGGCACCCAGTCCTTCGGTGCAAGTGAGGCGGCCATCCTACGCTGGGGATGATCAAGTCCCAGGAGTTCTAGTGCCTCTGACTGTGGCTCAGACGGACAGGAGGCTCTCTATTCCCTGGCCCCCACGCCACCTTCCTCCTCTTCCAGCTCATCGAAGGGAAGTTGAGCTTTTAGAGACTTTGGGTTTTATATCGGAACATTTTTGAAAACCAGGGTGTGGGCGAGGCGGGGAGTGCAGGCTACTAGTGCCCCTTTTGCTGCTGACACTTTAGTTTTCCTCTCTGCGGCATCTTTGGGTTTTCCTCAGTGGTCTCTCCCGCCAACAGCAGAGCCCAAGGGGCTCCTGTTCTGGGCTCTTCTAGTACAAAAAAGGGAATGCAAATGGCATCTTGCCTTTGCATAGCATAGAAAGATGGGCAGCCAGCTCCTTACTAACAGACAGGGGGAAACCAAGCGGGGGAGAGTAACTTAGTAAGGGGTTATTCCCTTTACCCGCCCACCCCTGGAAGGTTTCAAACCTGCGCAAAGGATTGGGTAAAACACTTGGTGGAGGACACATCGCTCTGGCTCAGCTCAGTCCTGGGTGTCCCACATCCGGCTGTAACTAACTCCAGACCCAACCCCAGGGAGCTTAACCGAAAACCAGAATTGCAACAGGAGCTCCGCCAGCGCTGAAGCCAGTTGGTAGGTTAAGGTAAAAAACTGGGCCTTCTCCTGTGATCTGTTTTCTCATCTAGCTGTTGAAGGGAACTTGTTTACGATTTGGCAGTCGCAGTATTTACCGACTGATCAATTGGCAGAAGAAAACAGATAACAAATGCACACTATTTATGCAAAAGGCCCATGCAGCTATTTTATGGTGGCTTACTAGAGGTCCTGAAACCTGACTTGTGTGCACTGTTACCTAGCAACCTGTTACAAAGTCGCCGGGGAGTGCGATGCATCGGTAATTTTTTGTGCGTGCGCATATTTGGATGTAAATGTAAACTTGGTGACTGTGGCGGTGCAGCCCACGGGAGAAGAAGATATGTTAAAAGGAGAGGAATACATTTTCTGGAGGGATTTTTTTTTTTTTTTTAATTCCACTAACTCTTTGGATGGTCGAGCCCTGTAATTGATAGCTGCTGTCACTGCGGTGCTGTGCCTGGCTGTGTCTGTGGCTGTGATCCTGGGACCAAAAGACCAAACCCCAGAGAACTGCAGCTGAGCTTCTAGCTCTTTCCCTCATCAAATGTAGCGCAGTCATGGTCAACATCGGGCCTTGTCCCTTGGCGTCATAACGGCACCATTGTTCTTGGGACGAATTTTAGCTGGGCTGTGTGTGTGCACCTGCTGGGGCTGTAGGGCGCAGCTGTTTGTGGGCACAGAGTCTGTGAATCTCTGTGCCAACCACACCACTGTCTGCAGAGCTGGAGCACAGTGACAAATTCAAGCATGTACATACCTACTTGTTTCCAAAAGAGAGATGCAAAACACTTGATTCTTTCTTACTTGGTTATTAAGGGGAGCCTTTCTTGATCTTTCAACTAAAACTGAGCCTAAAGATGACCTAAGGGAAACCAGCGGGATTAAAAACCATGAGCGGAATGCTGCTTTAAACAGATTCTCCATCCTCCTCCCACCCCCGCCCCGATTTCGACATATCCCCGCTTATGTGATTGTGAAATCAAACTCCGCCTCCCAGTCATCGCCTAACTCTTCTGCCTGAGTCCACACTTAACATTCCTCGGTCCTTCAAGATTGATGTCGCTCCCTGGAACTGAGGCTTTCCAGGCTCGGCACCATCATTGATTCAGGGAAGAGAACGGGGCAGCCCCCGCTGCTGGCTTTCTAGGCTAAGAGAAAAAATAATTTTGTAAACTTTGCTCAGGGATTTGGCCTAGAAGGCAGGTCTTCGAGGGCCGCAGCCCTACATGTTAGTTGACCTTTCTCGGAAACCAGAAGATGTACGCAGGTCGTTCATCTCTGAGCAAGGGGTCCAGGGGCGACATGAGTCGGAGCGTGCAGGGCAGAGGGGCCCGCCGGACCTCCGAGCCCGGGGTTCCTGCTGCGCCTGTGCCCTCTCTCCACGGCCCAGTATCCAGCGGCAGGTCTAATTTTGGAGTTTCTGTTCTGTTTTGTTTTGTTTTGTTCTTAATGCCAGGGTCCAGCCCACTCCCAGAAATTATGATTTCTTTGGTCTAGGATAAGGCTTAGCCATCGATATTCTCTTTACAGTCTTCAAATGATTCTAACAGGCAACCAAGACGGAGGACCGCTGATGTGGAATATAAACTGGGTACCCCATACAGTTGTTTTTTCAGTACAGCTTTCTTCTAATGCATCCCAGACCATGAAAGGGGAGTAGTGATGTGAGGTGGGCCTGGGGCCTTCCCCAGAGGTCTAGGTTGACAGGAGGGAGAGGCCTGGGTGAGCCTTGTTCATTAAACCCCATGTTCATCCTCGTGGGGCCTCATGACAGAAGAATTAGAAGAAACATCTTAACGTTCTCTAGTTAGAACTAGAAAGTCCCAAGCCTCATCTAGAACGTCGAGGAGCTGGGAGTATCATTACTGAGGCCTGATTAAACGGTGCCTGCTACGGCCTTACATCATGTCTCTTTCTGAAAACTACACTTCTCAAGATATATAATTTAATTCTGGCTCTCCAAATTATAACTCAGGCCTTGACAGAAACTTGGCCCCTCAGTCATTGGCTGGGAATATCTTTTTGTCTCTGATTTTTGAAAATAAAAGACACAAGTCATTTCAACTATTTTTAATTTGGAAACGGGGCAGACATTTTTTTTATACGGCCTCCCACATTTTGTTAGTTTCATGAACTTACTGCTGAAGTAATCGTAACAGGAGAGACAGACTTCCTAAAGCAGCGACTTCCAAATGGGTACAAGCAGAATTGTTTTTAATTTCTTAGGAGTACGGCTATAAAAATAGCAAAGGTCTCGTACAAATGAATGGGGGCTGGGGAAGGTATTTGCGTCCCATAAGCCTTTGTCCTGCCACTTTCATCTATTTTGTTATGCACCTTTGGTTACAATACGGGGAGCCTGTGAATGGCTACTGCCCTGTCTATCCTGTGACACATTTGTTTGTACTTCTGGAGAAGGAGGAATGGGAGATGCCCAATAAACTGGGTTGCCTTGACTGCCTGCTGACTCTGAGTGGCTTTCCGTAAAACATCTCAACAAGTATGTTTTTTTTTTTTTTTTCAAGAAAGCACCATCCTTGGGCCATTCAAGCCCTAAGACTCCAGTGCCAGTGGCCGGGGGCGTCTCCCACACCCCACCCCGGGTGCCTTCCCCAGTGAGTTTATTTCTGGCCCCGTCCTTTGTGTCTTCAGTCTGGCCCTTCTTTTTAACCCTGCCTCACTTTTCTTGTGATGGGCACTCGCTGACCACGTGACTAAAATTCCCAGAGTCAGAAGCTGCACTTAGGGACCTCACCTGCAGGCAGTCCGAATGCCCTTCAGAAATCCTGGGTTTTCTAATTGAGCCTGATGGTGATTCCTACGAGCAGGAGAGTGTGACCTTTTCCTGTCGTTCAGTGACTTGCTGCTCCGTGAAACCAGGCTAATCTGAGTCACAGAAAGGAGCAGGGAACATTACAAGACAGCAGGACTTAGATGGGTCCCCAACCACAGATGGGGACTTTTTCGTTTCTTAACAATCATTTATACAGTGTTTACTCTGTGTTCCACTGACACATTTGAACTTCATAACAATCCTGTAGCAAGATGGTATTTCCATATACAGATGAAATCTAAGAAACAGAGAGGTTAAGAGGCTTGCCTGAGTTTACACAGTTAATAAGGGGCGGAGCTGGGATTCTAAGCCAGGGGCCTGGCCCAGCATTTCCTCCCCCAGCCTGCTCTGTACCGCAAATCACGAACTCAGGAAGCAGGGAAGCCGGAACTTGGCTCCATTCGTTGTTGTAAGTTAGCCAGAGTGCCCAGCATGAGGGCCGTTCTCTGAGTGTTGTGTGCTCGATGCCACTGGAAGTTGCATTAACACTTTTAGGCTTTTCAGGAATTATTTAATGCAAATAGAGCAGTAACAATAAGGTCAATTTACTATTTCTGCAGAGCTCTCTAGTGTATAGTGGATTTCCAAATACGTTGTCTGTTAACAAGCATGTATATGAGGAAACCAAGACGTGGTGTAAATTCTGTAAAACGGTCATGACTGGAATCCAGACCTTTCTTTCCTCACCATCCTGGACAGAGCATTCCTCCTCCTAGAATTGCCCACAGAATAGTCTTTTTATCTTGATTAGACCCCTGGGAAAGCTAATCAAAGTCGGTGTTTCTACAAAACTGAATCCGGTTCCTTATCTTCCTTCCCAGAGCAGTATACCTCTTCTACTTACTACTGTTATTACTTACTATTGTTACTAATTCTACTATTGTATTATAAGCATTATTACTAATCATTTGTATTTTACATTGAGCAGGGCATCATGCCAGCAACTTCATGTAATTTCTCATTTAACCTTTCCAACAACCCTGTGGGGTCAATAATATTAAACCTATTCTGTAGATGAGAAAGCTGAGGCGTTAAGACTTCAGCGACAAGGGGCAGAACAAAGATCCAGCTCTGCCTAATTGCAGAGCCTTGGCTCACGACCACTTAATTAGCTATTACCTAATTTTTTTTCTCAGCCGAGCGAACTGTCTTTTGACCTCCGTCTGCTTCACTGTTTATTTTCCTTGGCTTCAAACCATGGCATCATTTCTACATGTTAATTCAGTTGCTAATCTGGTTACACTTTTTGTGTCTTCACAACAGACCTACCATCCATTGTTCACGTGCATCCCTTCCTGGCTGTCACCTCGAGCCGAGACAGCTTGCCCCGCAGCTCCCTCCCTGAAACTGTCTCCACCCCAGCTGTCCCCCCACCCCTGGGCGCCCCCGGCATTCTGAAGGACACTTCTCTTAACGCTTCTTGCTTCAGTTTATGCTCCCGCCTGCTCCTTCCTACTGAATAACCCTGTCCCAGCTTTTCTCAAGAAAAACACGTACAGTCTTCACCGGCTCATAGACATACGCCTCTCACTTCCGTTTCTCAGCCTTTCTTCGTGTTGTTTCAGGGATCCAGGAATTTGAACTGTGGCATCCCATGTGTCACCCTCCTGGTAGATAAAAAGGGAGGGGAGGCTTTTTCTAAAACTAATGAATAACGTTATTAAAGCTAAAATAGCTATATTAATGCACATCTGACCCTCAATGGTTCTGTATCTTTGTAGAGAATTTCTAGCAACATCGGGCCCCTATGATACCTTCCCCCTACTGCCTGGCCCTTGCAAGTACCAGCCTTTCCTTCCAAGAATAGTTCCTACTGCTTCAGTTAAACCTTTTCCTATTATGCTGGTGTTTGGTGCTCACCCCCATTGTGATTTCCAGTGATGCTTAGAGTCTTTACCACCCAGGTGGGTGCTTGTCTTATGGCTAGTCCATTCTGTTGCCGTGTGTTAGTCTTGCTTCTTCAACTATTTCAGGTTGCTAGGGGTGGGGAGAGATAATGCGTCTTTTATAACATCTTTATCTTTGAATCATCCGCAATGCATGCCATGATAGATTATAAGAAAAATATTCTAATAGTCATATTCTGGAAGTCAGGTTTTCAGGGGCGGTAATATTACTTCCCTTAAAAAAGGTTTGCATATCCATAGCCACTTCCGTGATACCATAAGAAAGAAGATGGAACAGAGAGTGGTGGTCTACGGAAAGTCAGCAGGCCGTGCAAAGGGAGCCCTAGCGGGTATGAGTGCCTCGGTGTTGTCTCATATCTTCTGTTCTGGGACCTCAGCTTGCAGGGCCAGGTATAGAATGGGAGTCTGTCTCACAGATATACTCTTCCGCAGTTTAGCAGTTCAAAACAGTAACCATTTTCTTGGTTTAGGATTTTGTGGATTGGTACCCTGGGTGTGGCCCAGCCGGGTGCTGCTGCTTCTGGTCTCTCCTGGGCCGCTTCATGCATCTGCAGTTCATTGCCAGGTTGGCGGGGGGGCTGGCTGATCCAGGATGGTCTCAGCTTCTCCCTGCTCCCCAAGGTCTCTCATCCTTCCGTGGGCTGGCCCAGGCTCGTTCACATGGCAACTGGGCAGGGTTCCAAGGAGAAGGCAAAAGGGCACAAGACTTCTGGAAGCTCAGCTCAGAACTGGCCCAAGGCCACTTCTACCACCTTCTCTTGACCAAAGCAAGCCACGACTCCAGCCCAGATTCAGAGAGTGGGGAAATCGACTCCACCTCTTTGTGGGAGGAGCTGCAGAGTCACATTGCAAAGGGGTGGGTGATCCGGGAGAGAACTCGTTCTGGATTTTTTACAGCCTCCCTCACCCAGAGTTCTTAAGATTCTCTAGATATTCCACAATAACAGAAATCATTTTAAAAAACTGATGTATAAACCAGAATGTTGGCATAGTAATTTCAAATGACAAGTGTAGCAATCAAGAGGAGATGTCATTTGGGGCAGATGGTCCCCAACTTCCCTGAAAAGTGTTGGAAATATATTATCCAATCTGTAGGCTTTCGTTCTTTCTCCCCCGCCCCAATCTCCAATCCTTTCTTGCTGTTCATCCATTTCATTCTTGGGACTTAATAGTATGACTTTAACATACAGCTTTCTCCCACATTTACTCATGGTTTGATTGGTTTTCCAGGACTGGCCTTCCTGCTTTTGACAAGGGAGATATCCTGTCTGTTAAGTGGATTACTGCAAATAGCTACTTTTGCTCATTATGTGATGGTTTTAGTAGTTTAGTTCACAGGAAAAACCTTATTTATTTATTCTAATGTTCTTGAGGCAACGCTCACTGTCACTACCCTTGACCCTGCCCCAGAGGCTGTTTGGTTTTCCCTTTGTCTCTGTGTCTGTAATTGCAGTAGCCATCGAGGCCTGTGCAGTCTTGGTTAGGGACACAGATCCTGAAGTGTGGCCAAGTATTAGCTCAGGTGGGGATTAATGAGAAATATGAGATGGTTAAACTTCACTAAACACTAATTATGAAACTACTTAAGGCAAATTAAGTAGTTTACCTTATTGGAGAGCAAGGTTTCAAAATATTTAGCTAATGTTTTAAACATTCTATTTAGATATAATATGCTTAACATCTGAAAGTAATACTCCACTTTATTATACTATTTAATTAAATTTTCCCTTATGATGTTAGAAGGCAGGGTTGTTTTTTTTTGTTTGTTTGTTTGTTTTGCTTTTTTGTTTTTCTCAGTTAAAATGCATCAAATTATCAAAAAATCCCAGGTCCCTAGCCTTGTCATACATACTTTCATATATATCCATTGGTCTGTAATCTGGAGAGGTGGGCTCTGATTCTGGTTCTATCATTAACAAGCTCTGTGGTTTTAAAAAGGCCAAATCATTCTCTCCTGTATTTTCTTATTGTAAAATAAGGGAGTGGAAAATAGTAATGTGTTTTATTTTGTTGGTTTGTATTTTCAACAATAAACCCATTTTTTTCCAACAAAATTTTAAGTGGAAAGTTAATACATAAAACACATAGGATATATATTTTTAAATATAACTTTACTTTTTAAATTCATATTTATTATGTTTATTTACTTAAAAAGTTAAGCCATTAAAAACAAAGTTGCTATTTTATAAGCACAAAATGTGAAGTCAGGGTTATGATCAGGTGAGGTCTTTTAGCCATATTAACACCTAGTATATTTCTACATTTATTTCTCTGACTGCAGTTTCAAGAAACACCATTTACACAGGGCAGATGTTGCAAATGAGGGCAGATTTCAAACAATTCACCCTGTGATTTCAAGATCCGTTCACTTAAATGTCTTCAGCTACTTGAAAGAAGAATAGAAAGTTTTTTGCTTCATAGTTGACAATATTTAACAACTGCCTTCATTCCTTATAATAAATGGCAGGCAAGAAGCACCTGAAACTTCCCACATGCACCAAAGCCATCTATCATTTTGTATTAACTACTTGGTTATTGGTTAACTATTATTTGGAAATTTATTTAATTTCTAGTCTCAGATTCCTCATCTGCAAAAAGGGGTGTTGTCAAAGTCAGAAAAATTAAGCCAAGTGAACACTTAGTGTACTCCCTGGCCCATAGTAAGTGCTCTTTAAATGACTGATCCAGACATATCAGAAGGTTCACCAAAGCAGATACACTTGAACCTGTCCTCCCACTAATTTAAGGCAGTGATTCTCAACTAGGATTGTGCCCTCGGGACAGTTGGCAATGTCTGGAGGAATTTTTTGTTGTCACAACTGGGAAGTGCTCTTGGCATCTAGTGCATAAGGGCCAGGGATGCCACTAAACATCCTGCACGTGCAGGACAGCCTCCCACAGCAAATGACCCAGCCCAGCATGCCAGTGGTGCCGAGGGTGAGAAAGCCTGAGCCACGGATGCCTGTGGGCTCCAGGTGCCCCCTAAATGTATAGTTTTACATGGAGACACATGCACCTCTGTGAATTATTGGAAAGATCAGTACATAACCAAGCCCTTCCCTATTAATGATGGATTACTAGAACTCTAACACTAGCAGGAAAAAACTGCATTACAAATGATGCACAAACTGAATTAACTTAACCAGCACAAGTTAGCATGTTAGTGGTCTCCAGTGACATCTTCTATAATGCAGCTGGGGGCGCACATTTTAAAATTAAATTTTATATTAATTTAAAAATAATCATAGGAACTTAAATTTGAAACAAGCATTTGGAACCCCTGAAGCATATACTCGGGTTCCTTGGAACACTATTTGGAAACCACTGATCTGTGGTCCCTGCTAGGTCTGAGAGTCTCTGGCTCGGGTTTAGGGTGAGGTGGTAAATAAAACTCTCATTGGTCTAGCTTTCTTATGTAACAGCTCAGCATTTGCAAAATTGCTAGACTCTGAACTGAAAGAGAGCTGGCTCATTAAACTCAAGGAAAATGCCATTTTCCTTCACCAGAGGGAACCTCCAGAGCAGAGGAGAAGCTGTGAGGCTGCGGTTTGTTTCTCCCCTTCCACCCTCTTCTCAGCTCCTCACTAAATTCTTTCCTCCCAGGTTATCCCTCATCCTTCCCTTTCTCATGAACAATGTTTACTTCCTCCATATCACTTATTTCCTAAGGCCCACCGTCCAACTGCAAAGGTTAGCATCTTTCTTAAGAAGCCTGGGCTGTCTTGGAGAGAAAAGAGAGAGATTGGGTGCATTTTCAGCCAGAAACCCTGGAGTCTAGAGATTCTGCAATTCTTTTTTTTTAGGGGCGGGGGGGTAGTCAGTCTGATAACCTCTTGGGACCTTAGATTCCTCACCTCTAATATGAAGATAATAATTATCCCTATCATTGGTGGTTGATGAATTAATTCCTGTGTGCCTATTGAAATGCAAGTTGTATGCATTATTAAAACCAATCATGGCCCTTAAGGAAGTTCTACAGAATTTTCCTCAAGGGGGGGTGCATGGCAGAAATCTCCATGAGAACTGAATACATCTTACTTTAAAGAGGGGTTTCTCTGACAACTTACTAATGTCTGCCTGTTAGAATGAAAAACTTGGTATCGTTTTATCCCAGTGGCTTCTCACTCCTTAAAACTAAAATTAAAATTAAAACTTGAGCAGATGAGTGTCTCCCATATGCTTTTTCAACGTCATTATCTTTATTTATATTTCCCCAGCACGTTACTAGTTTTATGCTATTCTTGTCATTGTTAGAGTGGAAACCAGGTAGAAAGTGCCTTGCAAATTTATAATCCAGCAACATTCAGCTTGCCTTTTGTTTGTTTTTTTAAGTGTCTTATTGACACTCTGTTAAACCTGGGTTGCGCTAACAGCGCTAAATATCTTTTTCCCCTTGTCTTCTGTAGCATGTATTCCAACTACTCCCAGAAGCTGCTTGGATCTTCAGAGAGCACCAGTATAATAATGGTGGCCCTCTCTAGAACCTGAGATTTACCTTTAGGGCCCCAGGAGTTTCTTATCTTGTTTCCTAGCCTCACCTTAGACTTTTAAAAAGCTTTAAAATAAAAGATGCACTGAAGCATTTAAAAAAAATATCTAACCATACTCCCTGGCTGGTGTGGCTCAGTGAATTGAGTGCCAGACTGTGAAACAAAGCGTCGCCGGTCTGATTCCCAGGCAGGGCACAGGCCTGGGTTGCTGGCCAGATCCCCAGTGGGGGGCACTCGAGAGGCAACCACACATTGATGTTTCTCTTCCTCTTTCTCCCTCCCCCTCTCTTAAAATAAATAAATAAATAAATAAATTTAAAAAACATAACTAACCATTCACTTTATATAATTCCTTCCCAAAGAATCAAAGTCACAGACTTAACAGCCCATCGACTACTTGATGCTGTCGTGACTGGCGAGGACACTCTTGGCAGAGGGTTTTATGAAGGGTCCCGGAGGAAAGGCTTACAGAGAGAGAAGTTTTAGGGGATGATTAGCACAACCCCCAGGAAGTGGTTGAAAGGGGAGAAATGTACTAACGTCCTCTTAGGAGCGAGCCACACTGTCTTGGTAGAGGGGTAGAGGTCAGAAATGCATACTTGTTGCAAATTGCTGTAGAAACCATCTTTGTTCCCTTTGGTTCAGATTCTGATGCCATTGTCCCCAAAGGGTTGGATTTAGGCAGTTTGCTTGATGTCTGGACTCCTCCTTTAGCAATGCCAGAGTCCAAGTGATTACTCAAAGACACATCAGTGAGTGCTGTAGTCTGGCAGCAAAGCTCCTAACTTCATGTTTAACGTCTTATCCCCAGTCTAATGACAGACCCAGGGAGAGCACTTCCAATTGCCTTTGGTGGGATATTTTGAGAGTCTTAGTTTTTCTTGACCACAGGTAATGGTGGAGCACCATCTGATGTCACTAATTTGTGGCCAACATACTTTATCCATTCACAAATATATGTTGAACACCTACTATGTGCCAGGCATTTTTCTAGGCACTCGAGATCCATCAGTGTTAAAACAGAGATGATTGCCTTCATGAGGAATAGATCATAAATGGTGAACATAATCAATAAGAAAATTATATAGTATGTGATCAGTCTCTTTGGGCTGCCATAACAAAATACCACTGATCAAGTGGCTGAAACAACAGAAATTTCTTTTATACACTTCTGGAGGCTGGAGGTCCAAGGTCAAAGTGGTGGCAGGTTTGATTTCTCCTGAGGCCTCTCTCTCTCTCTGTCTTGAAGATGGTTACCTTCTCTCTTTGTCCTCAGGAGTGTTCCTCTTCTTACAAGGACACCAGTCACATTGGATTAGGGTCCTACCTAATTGCCTCATTTAATCTTAATTACCTTCCTGTCCCCACATGCAGTTACAATGGGGTATAGGGCTTTAACATATGAATTTAGGGGAAGGGGACACAAATCAATTTCTAACAGTATGTTATCAGCTGATAAATATTTTGGGGAAAAAAGATTAAAGTACAGCAAGCAATTGGGAATACTGGGGAGGAGTTTGTGATTTCGAACAGGACAGACTTCACTGGGAAGTATTTTAGCAAAGACTTGAAGGTCAAGTTACATGAGTGTTGTTATAACACAGGGACCAGAGGTGGAGGAGTGGTGTGATGGAGGTTGGTAAGGGACCCAGGATGGGCAGCCCGTGGACTAGGTTCTAGTCCTAGCTCTTCCTTTCTCTGGTAGCAAAACTTCCAAATGTCATGTTGGTCCTCTCGACTCCAGTTTTCCAAACATGCTGGTCTGTATGAACTTGTGATTCCAGAATAAACATTCTTACAGGGGCATGAGGTGGCAAGAAAGGACTTTGTGTCTGAGTATTGGCTGGGAGCAGGTGGCGAGCAAGGGGTAATGGGTGTTTGCTTTGGGGGTTTATTTTCTTTTATTTATTAAGCAGGAATGGGTTTAAGGCCTGTTCTAATAAGCATTACTAAGAACTCTATATTAGGACAAGATCTTCTTTCTCAAAAGACAAACACACCCAATATAACCAACCTAAAAGTTCCTACTATGTGGCCTTTTAATGGGTAGCAAGATGCCAATGAAAGTCGCGAGTGGTAGTAGAGGATACTTGCCTTCCTTCTTGGTCTTTCCCGGGTAGTATGCAGTTTAGTGGTATGTTATAGCCAAGCCATAGAGTCCATCCCATAATAGGCTAGTTAGCTCTGCCCTGACCACACACTCCGCACCAACAAACCAGGCTAGAAATGGAAAAAGGGCATAAGTGGAAAAACTGGTGAAATCCGAATAAAATCTGGATTTTAGATCACAGTAATGTGAATTTCTTAGCTCTGACAAAGGCATCGTGATTAGGTAAGATGTTAACATCGGGGAGGTTGCGTGAAGGATGTATGGGAACTCTTTGAACCATCTTTACAACTTCTCTGCAAATCTGAAATTATTCTAAAATATGCTTTCTTTAAACAATGCCCGCGATGGACTCAGAGATGACTTGGGCTGCAGACATGGACCCAAAAAGCCATGTCAAGTGCATGTCCCCCTGTATGTGTGTCAGTGGCATCAGCTTATAATAAAGCAGAAAGTATATATCTCTAGTCTGAGCCTTTCTTTCTGGCAAATTCTCCATCCTTGCCTCACACCCCAACCCAGGTTTTCAGTTTGGGTATTGCCTCTGACTCGTGTTTATTATATTCAATATTTTATGGCAGAATAACTACGGGAAGGCATTATCCTGTGACAGATTAGGCGGGGAGAGTGCAGGCGGGTCAGGGAGGCAATAGCATATACAGGAAAGAAGATGGTGAGAGAAACCAAAGAGAAAATGCCCAAACACTTTGTAGAATCAGCACTTTTTAAAACAGGATGGTTCCGAGTCAGAAGCCCATGTGCTCATGGAGTGTATTGTATCTCCGTGCCCAGGCTCAGCCGATTTCGATTGGGTTGCGGTCCCTCCTGCTGTTAGCACGATGTGATTTTGCATCCATCCTTCGTTAAGTTGGGGACAGCTTTGAGGGGAACGGCCTTTATATCTGTCTCTCTCTCTCTCTATATATGTATATATATAATCCCTTTCTTCTTTTGACAGCTGCGAATCAGAAGGAGCCCATGAATCTTAACTTTAAAGTGAAGGAGGAGCCTAAGGAAGAGGAGTCCCTCAGCACCTCCTTGCCTCGGTCCAGCTATGTGTTCAGCCCGGAATCTGAAGTGTCAGCCGCCAGCATCTCTGAGGACACCCTTAAGCCCCAGGAAGGGAAGGGGAGTGTGCTAAGGCAGGATATGTCAGTCAAGGCAGCATCGGAACTGCTCATGAAACTCTCAGGTACTTGATTTACTCTAAAACGTTTGCGTACGAATCATTTCACTTGTAAGCCCACCGGGCTGCTTCCTGCATGGCATGTGATTAGCCTGATGGTAGCCTTGTCACCTTATTGCTGGGAATTCAGGAGTGATTGGATTACTTGGCTTAAATTCCCCTGTCGTGTATGTGTGAGTTTGTTTTCTAGAATGTGAGCTGGGTATCTGTCCTATTAAATACAACCTTTGTTTTCTGACTATGACTGAAAGTTGCTGGAAAACACTGCTCAGATGATGTAGGTCATAATTTTAAATGGGTTCTAATGGCATCCAAAGCACTGCTATTAAGTGATCAGAATATCTATTTTTTCCTAAGAGAGGACCTTGCATTTTTTGTGTATTTATACTTTATTTCCTTTAAGTACCATTAAAAATATTATTCTTAACCTACTGAGCAGTTGAGATGGCACTTGAGGTAATTACTCATAGAGTAGCAATGAGATTTTAGGAATAGAAAATTTCATGATGGGATATTACAATAATTAGTTTAGTCCTTTATATGAATGGCTTTTTTTTAATTAGTGTCTAAATATAATCCTAGACTGTCAGATGTTGGCAAAACAGGTTATAACTTAAAATTTATGTACGCAGCTCCCTATCTGCCCCATTCCCTTTGGAACAGGTAAACATTTAGTGTCTTTTAAATTCAAAGATGTGACTTTCAGAACATGGAAAAAAAAGTTTTATTAATACTTCTACTGACCAAGTCATACCCCATCTTTATTTAGTTCACTACTGCTTGAAGATAATTTTTAGAAACTATATTCAAAATGCTAATCGAAATCAAAAGCTGCTTTCAGTTTGTAACTTGCTGTGGTTGGAGGATAAAAGCATGGAAGATCTATAGTAGTCGGGGGGGTACTTCCCTGTGTAATTACATAAGTGAATCTGACTGTGTTTCTCGCTGACCAGTAGGTTGGAGGTAAGAAATTAAGAGTGATTTACTTAAAGCCATTGCATCAGAAACATTGAAATTCCTGTATTTGCCAGTTGGTGGGGTTAAGAATTCTTTCCTTTGGTGTTAATTCAAAAGGCAGTGGAACTTCAGGGGAACATGATTTGTATAGGTAAAGAACAATACAATTATTATATCCTATTATAGCCTCGCTTTTCTAAACTTTGCAATTGTAGGGCAGCTTCTCCTATAAATGGGAGGTCTAGCAAGATTCTGCTGATTAGTGAAAGCTGAAAGTTTTAAAAAATGATATTCAAGCCAACATATTTTCATATACGGTAGTTGAACGCTCCCTTTGGTGTCAAAAGGTCGTGGTGACGTGGAGTAATCTGTTGTTTTCTCGGTCCATTCAGAGAGGCTGCACAGCTCTCTGATTCCTTCCCATATCATCAGCTTTCACGTTACAGTGACTTCATCTCTTCTAACAGTGACGTTTGTCCCCTCCGATGGTAGGACTCTGGGGTAGAGTATTTCTGTTTCAGAGTTTGCAGTGCATCCAGGATTGTGGGCAGAGCAAGCTGGGTGGCACTGAAAGATAATGTGCAAAAATGAGATTTCAGGGAAGATGTGCTCTCGGGAAAACCTTATCTCTTAATCCTTTTGGATGATGAGACAATGAAGTTGGAAATTGATAATGAAGTCCCTCAAATAGAATATGGCTATGCAACCATGCACATTTGATGATGTTTGTGGACAGCAGTGGCCTTTCTAAATGTTTGTGTTGCGTTTCATTGAGCCCCTGTACTGAGGGGGTTAAACGATAGTTGAATGGATGGCGTAGTCGCATTTCCAAAGGACATCTGCCCTGCTTCCTGGTGTAGAAGTGGGAAATGTGTTTGAAGACTAAGATACCATGTTTGGCCATGTATAATGCACTCTCATATGTAATGTGCACCCACATTTTTGGCCCAAACTTTCAGGGAAAAAAATCTTTCATTTTAATTTTTTAATTCAATTATTTATATTTAGAAACAAAATCAGTTATATTCCAGGGTATTGTTTTGCATACAGATATCATTATTGCTTTCTAGAGTTACACTTTCAATGCATAAGCATAAATAAAAGAATTAAAAACACTTATATAGATACAGAATTAGCACTACATGTGTATAATGTACATCCTTATTTTTCCCTCAAAAATCCGGGCAAAAAATGTGTGCATTAAACACGACAAAATATGGTAACTATTTTTTGCCCTGAAAAATGTTCCTAGCATTCTACATGTAAGAGACCTTGTTGAAAAAACACGTATCCCAGTCCCTCCCCTCTGGATGCTTATACCTGGTCAGGCGGAGTTCAGGGCAAGGAGATTCATCCAATAAGTGACTGGCAGGCACATGGAACTTCACGCTTCTGCACTCTGGCAGACTGTGGTCAGGCGAACTGTAAAGAAATTTCCAAGTTAGTCCAACATAAGGGCAAGTGTCTTAAAATAAATGTCATCATTCCCAAGTCTCAAGGTGAACAGGGCTCACCCCTTATTAGATTTACAGTGGAAATTAGCGTTTCTAAGCACAGACAGCTCAGTGCTCTTGGAAGAAGGTAGGCCCTCAGGAAAACCTGGCTGCTCTGTCTTTCCTCAAGTTGTAAATTTAGCAGCTTCCGTGTTCGTGCCCTGAAAGACATCCAAGTGCAGGACTTGTCAGCGTCTTCAGATTGCCTTTTCCAGCTGTTTCCGGTCCCTCTTTAGACACAGATAGAACGGCAATTCAGTTCCCAAAGGATCTATGCAGGGTAGTCAGTGTGGCTGGAGGTGCGCCGCCCTTGAGACCCCAAAGCCTTTCTGCAGTCATTCTGTCACTTCTGGTTAGGAAGAGTTGGGCGACTCCTGGCCAGTATGACTCGGATGGAGCATCGTCCTGTGAGCCCAAAGGTCGCAGGTTTAATTCCCAGTTAGGGCCCATACGAGAAGGTCACCGATTGATGTTTCTCACATCAATGTTTCTCTCTCTCTCCCCACCCCCTGCACCTTCCCAACCTCTCTCCCTATAAAAGCCACGGAAACATATCCTCAGGTGAGGATTAAAAAAAAAAGAGTTGGGCAAAAAAAGGGCATCCATGCATTATCATACATTTTCATTTCCTTCTTTCAGTGTGGACCAAAGTTAACGGCTAAGATGTAGAATGAAAGGATTTTTCTTCTCTGTTATTTCCTGGAGAATAGAAGCTGTGATCTGTAGTAGTTAAGGCCCTTTCGGTCTTTTCATTGAATTAATAAGAGGAAACTAGTCAATAATTTTGGCTGCTTCATTTCCAGTTTTAATTTATGATGACTCCTTAGTGGACATTGGGCACACGGCCCAGTCAAATAGCATGTGAAACTTTGCTATGTGGAGACACCTCTGTAGGTACATTGTTTTCCAGGTTGACATTTGCATTTTATGGGAAAAACACAGATGCGTTAGGGACTAGACTAAATTTTTCATTAACTGCATGTTTGGGGAAATCTGAGTTTTCTTCCTTCCTGTGGCTCAAGTTCTATTTCAGTTGTTAATTGGGAAGTCAAGTGCCTGACAGCTGGGCCAAAGAAATTGATTACCATAAAGAAAGCAACCCTCTCCAGGAAACCACTGGACGCCTGTGACTACCTGTTGTTATGGGACACAAGGCAGCCAAAGTAATCAGACTTCTCTGCTGAGCGGGTAGTTGCCAAAGATAATTCCCAGAAGCCTTGATCTGAGGAGGCCAGCATGCCAAAGTTCAACACAGAGCATACATGACATTCGACAAAGAGAATCAAGTCACTATTAGGCTCTGGTTTTGTAGTGTCTGGTGAACTTGCAGACTTATAGAACGGATGTGTTACCACAGATAGGACTTAGTGTTAAAAGTGACACAGAATTGTATCTGCTTTGTCTGTTGTGCTTTAAGAGAAGTAACCAGATTCAAAGATAAAGAGCTGCTGTCTTCTCCCTTTGGGGAGCCACAGGTTTACATGGGGATGTTACAGAAAATGTTCTGTATATATGGTTGTGCCTAGAAGTGGATAACAATGATTTGAAAATTTGAATTCCATAAAAATAAGTAGCTGGATAGCTGGAGTTTTTCAGAAACATTATTGAAAAACTGAACATTTAAATTTATCCAACATGGTAAATAAAACTTTATGTCCAGACCTTAATTTGATACCTGTCTATTGGTTTTCTTATTTCTATGCTCAAAAAAGGGCACCAAGTGGATTTATATTCATTTTTGATTTATATTCATTTATCCCAACCTAGTCTTGGAAAGAAATATACATTATAATTGCCTCTTGCAGAAGAATCCAAGCGGCCATGGCTTTGAAATACACAGTGATGTAGAGTACAGGGAATCAGCTAAGTAAGCTGGGGCTTCAGCTCTGAGGGATTTAGAAGGAGGCAGACCTGGGTAAGATGCAGTTCTGGGGTGAATGTAATCTCTGGGTGAACTGAAGCAGAGAGGAGAAGTATTGAAGATTGACTTTATTAGCAGTTTTAATTAGGGCTCTTTTGGTTGTAAATAACACATCCTCTCAGCCAGTTTAGACAAGAAAGGGAAATGAATAGAAGATGGCATTGGGTTACTCATGGGGCAAACCCAAGGGCAGGGACCCGGCCCTCCACTGGAGCCAGGGATGAGAGAGCTGGATGGCACTGGAGGCTCTCCCCGCCCCACCACTTCCCCTCCTCTCTCTTGTACTCTTTCTGTTACCCAGCCAACAGCTACTGATGGAGAACAGCTTCTGAGTTCAAAAGAGCAGCTAGACAGATGTTTCTTCCTCTCAATTCTGAAATCCAGCGGATCGTCCCTCTCCGCCTGGGGGCCCCCAGCAGACACTTCTGGATCTGGGATGAGGGCATGTTGGGCAGGCACAGCACCATCACGTACAGTTGATGGGAGGAGAAGAATCCCCAGAAACGCAATGCATCTTTGGGCGGGCAAGCAAGAGAGTGGTGTGAGATGAACGATGTGTATGAATCACAAAAGCTGAGGAGCAGATTGTGGCGATTGCTGTTATTTAAATATTAAACATCAGTGTGTTTTGGCCTTTGGGTGATGTCCCCTTTCTGGGAGGCTCTCAGAGAAGACATGGCCGGCCAGGGCTCTGCCTAGCCAGCCCAGCTTGTGGATGTGCTGAGAAGGTGCTTCTCCTGGCGTGACCTGCAGGCCAGCAGAATCAGCACAGGCTGGGAAGGAGAGGTGCTTAGAAATGCGAATTCATGAGCCCTGCTCTGGACCTGGCTGAACTCCTGCGGCTTTTTCGAGCCTACAGTTGATTCTGACAGCTAAGTTTTGAGAAGCACTGAGCTGAGAATACGGTTAACTAGAGAAATAAGTTTTGTTCATCTGAAAAGAATGCCTTAGGTTGAAGCTGACAGAGAACAAAGGTCTATTGAATGTACGTTTTGCTTCTTCAAAAGAACTATCTCTCGAGTAGAGATTCTTTTTAATTTATTGTGAAATAATGGTGCCTGGGAAGCTTTTTTAGAAGGGGACAGGTACCTAGTAAATTAAGAGAGTGTTGATTATGAGCCTCAGATAATACAACTGTTTTCAGTGTTCTTTGCTATTAAATTTCATGATTATTCCCAGGCAACGCGGGCACTCTATTAGGAGGAAATATCTTCCCCTCACTCCCAATAAATCAAAGACCATGTTGGGGACACTTCTATTCTAAAGGATTCCTTGAGATAAATTAGAGATTTTAGCTAAATAACTTCTCAGGGCAAAAATTATTCACTGTTCCATTTGGTATGTTTCCTTTGGAAATTCATAATCTATCGAACTTTATAAGCAGTAGGACTTCAATGATAATCTGCAAGAAAGGCAAGTAGGTGTTTCAGTTTTATACTAATGTCATCTTACATTTACCTTCTTCAAACTTATGTTATTTGATTAAGCAAGAAGATATGGGAGGCCTGGTTGTATCTAGTTCCTTGAGATTCTGTTTGCTCCCATACAGCTGAAAGCAAAGTTCACTCCGAAAGTGAACAGGTGACATGGTAGCAAAGCTACGTGAAAGAGTGAGGATGATGTAGGAGTATCGGTAGAAAAGTATTTAGTTTACTTATTATGTTAATATTGTCTGTTTATCACATTGTCAAATGCACGGTACTGTTAAAGTGGCATAGTCTAATCAGTCTGAAATTGAAAAATACTTTTTTTTACTTCAACTTTATTTGAGCACCTGAAGAAATTTATTGAACCCTTTACTCTACTTTTCTAAGAATTTCTATGTTTTAGATTGTTACATTTTAGAGTGACTTCTGGACTGGTTTTTAAGCACCTTCCCATTTTTTAAAATCTCTCTGTTGAGATACAATTCACATCACAAAATTTACCCATTTAAAGTGTTTTTTCACTTTAGTATTCAATGGTTTTTTTAGTATTGGATTGGCATAAAAGTCCATTTAGTTTTTTCCATAAAATAGAAGACATTTTTTATTTTCCCCAATAACTTCATAGATCTGGATATTTTGAGTATGTCAGCTATCTCCAGATACTGGCCTCTAGAGGCCAGGGGTGCAAACATCTTCCAATGCACAAGACAGCTCCACAGCAAAGAATTATTTGGCCAAAATGTCAATTGTACCAAGAAACTTAACAAACCACTTTTGACACGTTCGATTAGTCACAACACCTTCTCCATAAACTGCACAAATCTTATTATGCGTTTCAGTTGCATTTTTACCTTTCTTGAAATAATAAAGCATAATATCCTGAAGATGTTGCATATTTTCTTCCATCTTTAATATTAAAATGGCTGTACAAAAATTCACCAATTTTGATAAGTTTTTTAATGCACACTGATATGACAGCTCTCACAATACAATCGAACAAAATTGTTTCAAATGAAATTAAAGACAACTAAGCACTACTAGAGCCATCATATGGAAAAAGATAAACGAACTTTCTTGTCAACGCAATATATTCACAGAGTTGTGCAATCACCATCACATCCAATTATGGAATATTTTCATCACCCCAGTAAGAGACGCCATACCTATTACTGGACATTTCTTAGCACTCCCCTCTCCCCTAGGCCTAGGCAAACACTAATCTACTCTCTGTCTCAATAGATTTGCCTATTCTGCACATGTCATAGAAATTAAATCATACAAATATGTGATCTTTTTTTAACTGGCCTCTTTCACTTAATGGTTTCAAGATTCATCTGTGTTGTAACATGTATCAATACTTTATTCCTTTATATGGCTAAATAATATTCCATTGGATATTATTGCAATGGATTCAGCAATAATATAATATTAATTTTATACAGGATATAAAATGGTATAATTTTATACAGGCATAAAATGGATAGACCACATTTTGTTCATCTATTCATTCGTTGATGAACAAAATTTGGGTTGTTGCCCAACTTTTGCTACTATGAACATTTGTCAAGTGTTTTTGTGGACATATGTTTCATTTTTCTTGGGTAGATAGCTAAGAGTGAAATTGCTAGGTCAAATGGTAACTCTATGTTTAACATTTTGAGGAACTGCCAAGCTGTTTCCCAAAGCAGCTGTACCATTTTATATCCCCACCAGCAATGTATAAAGAGTTCCAGTTTTTTTTCACGTTCTTGCCAAAACTTGTTATTGTCTCTTTTTTATTACAGCCATCATATTGGGTGTGAACTAGTATTTCATTGTGGTTTTGATTTGCATTTGACTGATGATTAATGATGTTGAGCATATTCACATATGCATATTGGCCATTTATATATCTTCCCTGGAAAAATATCTATTCAAGTCCTTTTCCCACTTTTTAATTGAGTTATCTTTTTACTCCTAAGTTGTAAAAATTCCCTATGTGTTATGGATATAAGTTCCTTATCAGATACATGATTTGCAAATTTTTCCCATTCTGCTGATTATCTTTTCACTTACTTGATAGTATTATTTGCAGCAAAAAAAATATTAAATTTTGACTTAGTCCAATTTATCTCTCTTTTGTTGCTTGTGATAATTACGGAGTTATTATATTTTCCCTAATTCTAAAAATTAGGTAAAAATGGAGACTTGTTTAACATTAAAATGAAAGCCTGTCTTTACTTATATTAGCAAGCATTTAATTTTCATATACAAAGATGACAAAACCTAGCTTATTGGATGAATAACTCCATAGCAGAGTTGACTCCTTTGATGTAAATATTTGCTGTAGCATTCTGCGCTTCAGCTGATGACAAAGAATATTTGTGTCATTTTTGTTAATGATTTATAATGAATGTGACCGGCAATGGGCTTACAACTCATTGTCTGGATGACTTTGCTTATTGTCATATGTATCCTAAGCAACTCTTGGGATATTTGGGAAAGTTAAATCTAAGTAAGGAATTAGACTCCCTTTTTTTTTGACACTTGAGAACTCAGTGAGAATGGACGATGCTTGGAGTGTGAAAACTGTTATCCTATACAAACAAGGAATTGATCACTTTAATAAGATAAAAATGTGATGCTTATAGACCCAGAGAATTATTTTCTTGACGACCTAGACCTTGTTAAGCCCAGATATACAGCAGTGTCCCTTCCCTGACCATTTCAGCAGGACGGAGTCGGGGTGGCTGATACAGCTCTGCAGGGCCGTCCTTGGCCCAGCAGGTGAAGGGGCCTTGCTTCTAACAGGCTCTCCTCTCCCGTCGTCACCGGTGGTACCCTCACTCTGACGAGTAAGCCCTCTGTGTATTTTGTAAGTTCACGCACAGCTTACAGATCCTTGAACCCACACACCTGAGTGGCTGTTGCTGCTCCCCCACTTCACGTGGGGGCTTCGCCAGCTCACACCCCACAGCCAGTGCCCCTGCACCCCCTCTTCCCTCAGAGTCCTCAGCCCTCAGGCCACCCTTTTGCTTTCGTGACCCCGCTTCCTCCACCTCCCACACTGAGGCCTGGGACCCAAAAAGGCCGGACTCAAAGGGCACTTGTTTTATTATTATCTCCCTGTTGCATAGCTGCGTATGTTAATATAGCCACGAAAATTTGTATTGGCTTGTGTTCCCAGAAACCAGGCAAGAACGGGGAAAGGAATTTCCTAGCTCCACCTTCATTAGAGATTCATTCCTGTTTGGCTGGACCGGGGAGGGAGGGGTATGAGCACAGCTATAAGGCTGAGGGCAGGGCTGTGGGGTAGGGGGTGCGGGGTGGGGTAGGGTGTGGTAGGGGGGTTCCAGATCCTCTTTCACAGTGCTGAGCACAAGAAGGACGACACCTAGGACGTGCGTTTGCAGGTGGGGATGGCGCACCCTCCTCCTGTATCTCTGCGTGGTTTCCTGTCTTCTGGTACAAAGACTAGAGGTGCTCCCTTATGCACACGACAAGCAGTGGCACAAACACAGGGGCCGTTCGTAAATACCACTTGATGGTGACAACCCGAAGAAGAAGCTTTATTGTCTGAGGGACCCAATTGCAATGCGGATGCAAAAATTCGAGGAACTAGTCATTCTGTTCCATTTTTCACTCAGGATGCATTTCCCTGCCAGGGTGAAGCTGGGCCCCTTATCCATGCATTCGTGTCATCTCTACCACTCTAGCTTTTTACGGTTTTTGCCCCCAAGCTTTTTGGCTATAATGTTACCATAGTTCAGGTCTTGGGAGGGAGAGCACAACTATTAATTTTCTCAGCAAGAGATCGAAAACATTTTCATTCCGTAGTGGATTTTCTTCCACTATGTGACAGGTGAAGTGCATTGACCTTTCACCTGTCACTTACTCACGTCAAACAAGGAGTACATTAGCATGTATAATTAAAACCCATGGATCCTGGGCCCATCTGGGTTACAGGCTGATCATGCAGACCTACCTCTGGAGAAGGGCCTCCTCCCCCACTGCCAGGGAGCCTGTTTGCTGCAGCCAAGTCCCACTCAGCACATGTGAACCCCTGAGAATGACGGGACCATTTGTTGTCACTGGGCAGGGGAGTGTCCATGTTCGCCCAAGAACGGAACACTTTCATGAAAGGAACTGCTTCTTCTCCTTTATGGCTTCTACTGTTCTTATAGGAAGACAAAGGACTGAAAAGCGGAGGGATCTTGGCCTTCCCTCCTAATAATTATGCTGTTTACTCCACTCATATATGCATATCGCCCCCATATTTAAACCACCCTGAGTTTGTGCCGAAGGGTTAATAAGGACTGTGAAACTGCAGTGACTTGGGGGGCTTATTCTGGGATCGGAATCATCGCCCCTCCCTCTCAGTCTCTGCATGTTGGTAGGAATCTTCGCTTGGAATTCATCAATGCTTTCTTAGCCAACACATTGGGTAATATGTAGATAATATTCATTTTTCTTCTGCCTTTTTTTAAAAGCGCTCTGGGGAATGAAGAAGAAAACTAGGGACCAGGAGGATAGCTTAATCAAGACAGATGGTTATCTCCTTTCAATGACTTGTGCTAAATAAAACCTTTTGCACCTTGTTTATCCCATCCAAATACTGTTGAAAATATTTTCTCCTAAAACATTGTTCACATTAGAAAGCTCTTCCTAGCTGACTCCGTCTCAGCTTCCTTAGAGGCACCCAAAGCTTCACGTATTCATGCTGCGTGCCAGACCGTGGGTGATCAGCGTGGTGGCCTGGGTCTCAGCTGAGGGCCGGTGCCCTCTTCCCCTGTTTCTTTGCTCCTCACCACCTGCTCCAGAGAGGACACAGGAAGAGAGAGGAAGGGAAATTAAAATGAGTCACTTAGGCTACTTTTGTAAGTAGCTTTTATGTAAAAAATGCATGTGGAGAAGAAGGTTGAAACCCAGCCAAAATGCTTGGTGAGGGTATTCATGCACTCTGCGTCTCCAAGAATCCATGGGGCAAAATTAAGAGCCCAGCGAGATCATTCTCCACCATCTGATAGTTCCGCCCTCTGCTCAAAGACTCCCACAGGCATGATGCTAGGGCCTGGGCCCTATCAAAGGCGAAGCCTCATTTATCCTTGGCTATTAGGGCCTTGTTTTTTGGCAAAAATATGTTAAGATTTGTTAGGGTTTAAATGAACCCTATACTTCAGCTTTCCTCTACTTCTCATTCTATCTTTCTAGTTATTATCCAAGGTCTTCCTTCTTTTCTTTTTTTTTTTTTTCCATTTTTCTAATTTATTCTTTCATTCAACACATATTTATTGAGCTCCTGTTGTTTCCCAAGCCCCAATTTGAGTGCTAGGGATGCAAAGGTGAACGAGACGGTGCCCTCCGTTGCATGGAGCCTACCTTCCCATCCCGTCCCATTGGGTGGGCACCCCTTTCTTGCTGACGGCCGTGCCTGGGCTCTGGTCTCCGGTGCGCTGGGACACTCTGCCCTCTGCACCACGCTCGCCAGCCCTTCTCTGCCTGCTGGAAATAGCGACCAGTGGGAGAGGCGCCGTCGGGGCTTCTCGGCAGAGATACATACCCTTCTGACATGATTCAGTAATATTTAGCACCACCTAAGAAAAGCATTTTAAACTGTCTGCATAGACTAAAGTCCTTTTTACCATCTGTTAGTGGAAAATACCTAAAAAGTTCTGTGAAACTCTCAGTAATGGAAATAAAACTCTTTGCTTGCCCCTTCTTCTCTTTGGGCATGAAGGACCCCCTCCGTCCTTCTCTCCCCTCTTTGGACATAAAGCACTTGACAGAGGTAGACTTTGCTTTTTGGCAAATTTTTTTTTTATGTCAGCAGGAATTCTGTTGAATCTTTTAGGAAATCTGTTTAAAACCTACACGTGCATACCCACCCCCTCCATTCACGTTCATGGGAAGATATAGAAAGGCCCATTAATCACAATAAATGAGGTGAACAGGGCTTACATTTATTAAATGGCAAAGGATAATGATGTTAAATAGCTTTAAGGTTAGATCAGATACTTTAATTGACCCTATTCCTTTTTCTTTTTTTTTTAAATATGAGACAAGAAAAGTATATTCTGGACATTAGATGAAAAAATAGGTTAATTTTTAAAAAATGAGATCATTTGGAATGTTACCAAATGGCAGACACATAGTTTAAATACACCTCTTTAGCTAATTTCCAATGAAATCATCAAATGAAAAGAAAACAAGATGACTGGGAGAGGTTTTACATTAACACCAGGACACTCAGGGTTCAGCAGCTCATGACTGAGCAACTCCACATCGCTGCCGATGGCAGGCGCTGGTCTCCCAGGGCCTCTGACACTCTGAACTGTCATCTCGACAAAAGTGAAATGGGGAAAAAAGTGAAAGGGACGACAGGGGAAAGTAGGACTTATTCAGACTTGTGGTCACCTTCCACGTGACCACTCGGAGAGACCTCCTTTTATATCACAGGAACTTCCCATGCAGCTTAACACTAGGCAGTATCTTACCCAGAATCAAGTCCAAAATCTGTGCTGCAACCTTGGGCCCAGTTTTGTAGAACTCTGAAAACAGTAACGAATGCCCAAGGACCTGTCGCATTGCTTGTTGGTATTGGGGATGTGAAGACCGATTTAAAAAGCGACAGAAGAATAAAGAATCAAGTACGTTTGCCCTGACGGAAAATGCGTTTCTTGGACCCCTGAAAGAGAACTTCCAGATCTCACTAACTCTTTATTGCCTTAAGTTCAAGTTCTGTTTTTTTTAGGGCATATTTGTTCTTTGCAAACTAGTGAAATGGAACACCTGGGGCTGCTCATTGTGTGCTTTTAAGAACTCGATTCTAAGTTGACCCCCTGCTTGCTTCTGTCTAATTGTGAATTCTAGTGTGCATTGGTAATTCTTCAGATGTTTGTTCATTCCCTTCTTAAGTCATCAGGTAGCATACTGATATAGAAGGCAAATGCTCATTAATTTATGGTTTTGGTGCTCCAATTCCAAAGGTCAGTTCTGATAAAAAATGTTTTTGAAATTGTTTCAGGGATCAAAAATATAGTTATGTGCATGTCTAGAAAGGGAAGAGACATGCAAAAAACATGGCCCCATCATCATAAACAAAATTCTCCTAATTTTATGTTTATAACTATGAAGACTGGCTTTACCAACCTGGAACGATGATATAATTTAACTAATTGTTTAATGCATTATTTAATTTTGTGCAGATCTTTGCTTGTATTTCTTTTAGATATTGGTTTGGTCTCATGGATTCCTCAGTTACCTGTGCAGTTCTGGGTGAAAAATACTCTTTTTTTTTTAATAGAGGGAGGGGGAAAAAGTTCACTCCCCTGCCTCACACTGTTCAGCACCCCTGCCCACTGTGCCTGCTCCCTCCTCGTCTGGAGACCATGAGCCTCATCCATTCCAGAGACCCAGCCTCCATTCCACTGTTCCAAGAAGGAGGGGCTCAAAAATGCTATTCTCGAAGGTTCTTGTATATAAGGAAAATTTCCAGAGAAAAATATGTTTTCCTTCTTGGAAAGAGCTTCCTCTCTTTCTCCCCAAGAGCAGATGACTACTGGGTCCAGTGGGAAAGGCTCAGCTTCAGATTCCATTGCTCTGAGCAGGACCGGGGAGCCGTTGCCCGCCGAGGACCACTAGACGCTGAGCCTTGTGCCAGGGAGCCCAGGGCTACCCCCTAGAGAAGAAGGAGATTTTATATATGACTTCCCACGGAGAAGGCTATGACAGCCCAATCTTTTAAAGAAAATACCACTTGCCCCAGTTTGCTTGTGCTTCTGTTCTGTGTTGTAGCTTGTAGAGTGAGAGAGACGGGTAGGGGAAGAAAGAGGACAGGAAGGATAACATTCTGTATATAAGCATAAGGCTCCTAATCATCATCACAAGGATGGAGCTCCATGGTCCCCATTTCACTGGGGACCCAGCTCCTGGCCCAGGGTGAGGGAAGGTGCCAGCCCAAGGCCAACTTCATCCCCGTGCTGAGAAGACCATGCGCAGCTTCTGAGGAAGGACATTTTCATTTGTGCCTGCGTCCCTGCCTCTGCTGGGTGTTTGTCTCTCCCTGTGCCGCCACAGAAACTCAGCCCAACCCTTCATTCCATTTTGATTTTGGTGAAGGCACGATCAAGTAAGAGAAAAGGAAGGAACAAGGGCACGTGCCTTTATCAGATGCCGGGAATGACGGGCCCCGCGATAGGATGTCACCATGTCATCTCATGTCTTGTTCCTGGTCCTTTGTTTCACGCCACTTCCTTCCCGCCTGCAGTGTTGCTCACAGACTGTTAAGGAATGAACCCAACACCTACAGGAATCGAGTTTCATACCCGGACAGTGTTTTTATGCCCAACAAGAACTTTGTATCATCGAGGATGGCAAGTTGGAGATGAAAGATTTTCATTATTCTGATTGACAAGAATACCCCTCTAGATAAGGAATTGGTCCCACACGGCGAAGTTGGCATTGCTTCTAGAGGCCCTTTGAAGCTTCTCGTTATTCTAAAACACTTGTAGTTCAGGACCGTGACAGTGAGCAGTCCGGAGAGAGAGAATGGTCACTTACTACTCTTTATTTCTGTGCCATGGCCAGTGTGTCATCCTTTCGTGTCCTGTGTTTAAGTTCATAGCATGTGTGAGTATCTGGCAGACTGAGGGGTCAGGACGGGGAGCACAGCATTACATGCCTCTTGTGTGCAGTGCTTCATGGCTAACATACATGAAACGCATCGAATGTGCTGGGCCCTGTGCAAAGCCTTGGGGGTGACAGACAAATACGCATCCAGCTCCCCCCCGACAATTCAGTCCAGAGGGAAGTGAACTGTAAATAATAATTGTGGTGACTGCACTATCGCAAGGTCTGTACCATCTAGAGGCGGGGCAGAGCAGGGAGAGTGCCCGCCGGGGGAGAGAAGGGAATGCCGCTCACGGAGGGGACATTGAAACAGTTTTGAAATCTGAAGTGGGAGGTGTAATTGGGGTGTCTAAGAAGGGAATGAGGCGAGCAGCCACACGGCACGTCCAGGCAGCTGGGTATCTCAGCACTGCGGGCGCGTGAAGGCACGTGGAAGAGGACTGAGAGCTGGTGCGGAGACCGTGGGCCTGAGGCCTGTGCGGGATGGAAGCCGAGGGAAGGAACCCTTGTGGGAGGGCAGCAACCCAGGGGCAGGGGTGCAGCGGCGCTGGGGGCGAGAGGAGGCAGGGGGCTCTCGTGGTAGTGCCCGGAGGCCTCTCCTGTCTTCTCTGGGTTTCCGAGGCACACACCGTGCTGGACCACCCTCACCACCTCTTCTCCCAGTTCTTTCTGTCCACCTTCTCCCCAGGAATACATGGTAACACCTCCACCCCCTGCCGGTGCGCCACCACCTCCCCTCTCCAACCTCACCCAGACCCCCATTCAGAGGACACCTTCTCTGTGCATCACTGCTGAGTCCCTTACGGCTGCCCGTAAGCTACCAGGAGCTCCACTTCCTGCAGGGATCATAAATATGTCACCAAAACAGAACTGAAAAAAAATTTTTTTTTAAATTTCTCCCCAACCCAACTTTTTGTATTCCTGTCCCAAATCTAGAGAGCATGGCTTAAGGGACACCCTCCGGCAAGCCTGTCTTGTGATTGGCTCAGTTGGGGAGCCTGGTAGATGGGTGCCTGACATTTGCCTGGGAAATCCAGAGGGTGGGAAATGGGATGGCCAGCTGTTTTGGTGGCCAGTTGTGCTGCATGGGGCCTCTCTGTCCGATCAAACAAAAGACACTGTTTCCCGTGTCCCCCGCAGAGACCAAATTCCCACCAGAGGTCTGGCATCATGGGTGTTGATTTAAATGCTGTCCAGTGGGGCTGCCTAGGGAATCAATGGCCCCTCAACCCAACGGAACATGAGAGTGAGCAGGAGGGTCCCTGAGGCCAGCGGAGGAGATGAGTGACCCCAGACAAGAGGGGGTTCAGCCGGGTGAAGGGGACTGCAGCGGAGATCCCAAAGTTAATGCTTCGAAGACCCCATGCCCAAATCCTCTAAGTCTCTGCTGACCTGAAAAAGGTAAAATCGTTCTGGAACAGGAGAATGGAGGAAGTCCTTCCTCATGTCCCCACTCCTCTCTCTGGCTCCTTCTCAAGCCCTTCTCTGGGGTCCGAAAGGGCAGCTGGTGTGCTGGGTAGAAGGCAACAGGAAGGGAGAGGGAGTCTGCCACACTTCCTCCCCTCCCCCCACCGCACCCCCACCCTTGTAATGGGTAAGCAGCAGACTCTTCCAGACCGCAGGAAGGGCTGATCTTCAAAGGAACGTGGCAGCTGTGAATTAGCACATGGAATTGGGCCTTCTGGACTCTGAATCGAGACTGTTTTGCTGTTTAAAGGGGTTTTAAGGCTTTGTATCATCTAAGAATTATCAGGTATGGGCCTGCCTGAGCTTTCCCCCAGGGAGAGGGGAGGGACTCTTCCTACCAGGCAGGTTTAAAGAGACAATGGACTACAAAAAATAGAGTTGCTTTCATGTTTTCACCCTAGGAGTCCTGCTTATTCAAAGTACCAGTTCCACCGCTCGGTAGTGGCCCTGCAGCCAAACCAGACAAGTGATAGTCCCTGAACCGTCGGGGAGGAATACAATCCCTCCTCTGTGCTTCGGTTCCCTGTCTTCCTTGACTCCTCTTCCCACACTGCATTTGAATTTTACTTCTTGCATTCGTGTGCTGTTTGTACTTGTCTGATCATTCATTTAGATTTAAACTGCTTGAGGGCAAGGACTATGTTTTATTTACCTCTGTGTCACACATCATATATCTTAGTAGTTAGCACATAGTGGACGTTTTTAAAAGATTACGGAATGACCAGATGACTGATGAATGAAATCACACAGCTTGCTAGCTAGTACTGTTACGTGTATGAAGGTAGAAAAGACAGAATCATTGCATTCTTATTGCCCCACCCCATTGTCAAGCAGGGTTTGAATAGGGCTTACCTGATTCACCGACAGCTCTCCCACTCTTCGATGCCCCCAGCACACAGCATTCTAATCACTTTTCAATAGGACACAGCATCTTTTTATGGGCATATGTAATTGTTTTTCATCATTAAAAAAGAGGTAGGTAATGACAAAATATCCATACGTTTTATAGAGAAATTGTGAAATACAAATAAGCATTGAAATAAACATTCCATTTGCAGCCCACCTCCCAGACATAACCTGTTGCTAACACGGTCTCCCATATTTTTCCATGTGCCAATTTCTTTCTTGGAATAAGAGTATAAACCATCTGGGGTAAAATTGATGTTCATCCTGTTATTTTAGGAAGAGTCTACAAGGATTCATAATGGGCGTGGTGGGGGAAGATCATGGGAAAGAATAAAATCCCGAATGTGTAGACCCGTTCCCGGGTGTGGGCGTCACCGCTAACACGGTGAAATGATTCATTCAACCATTGCTCTGTTAGGACACCCCAGGCTGAAAAAGGAGAGAGCTGGCCTGGGGCCCCAGTGGGGCCTCTAACGGGCACCCTGTCCCCTCAACCTGCCTCCTGCATCTTAGGCCAGCCTGTCCCCACTCCTGGTGAGAAGGGATCCTAAGCTACAACTTCAGAGAAAAGGGGGTGGGAGGAGGGGAGAACAGGTAAAAGGGGGTATCCGTGGCGATGGAAGGAGACGTAACTTCGGGTGGTGAACCCACAATACACTATACAGATGATGCATTATGGAGTTGTACACCTGAAACCTGTATAATTTATTAACAAATGTCACCTCAGTAAGTTCCATAAAAAACAAAAGTAATAGGCTACACCATGAGAGGAGCTTTTTCTTTCTTCCTTGAAGCTGTGGGTGCTGATTAAGCTTGAGAGGAGGGGGGTTGAAAACTAGAATGTGGCAAAGACTTTACAGCGATGGTTTTCAGTTAGGGTGATTTTGTTCCCCAGGCAGCATTGGCAATATCTGGAGTTATTTGTGGTTGTCACAGCTAGGGCACGGTGACAGTGGCATCTAGTGGGTAGAGACCAGGGTTATTGCTAAACATCCTAGAATGTACCGCACAGTCGCCAACAACAAAGAAGTACCTGGCCCCAAATGTCACCGCACTGAGGGTGAGAAACGCTGCTTAAAAAAAAAAAGAAGGCAAGAAAGCCCTTGGCAATTATGCCTAGAAGAGCAAGGACTATAAAAATATTTATTATATTATGTCGTGCGCATTGAGATGTCCGTTTGAGGACTCCTCTCGGGGAGTCTGGAGTCCATCAGGTACATTAAGAATGCTAAAGGGTTTTATCAGTGGTCAGTATTTTGAGCATTTTTGAAAGGTCAAGGGTCGTCATAAGAAAGGGCAGAAAGCACTTCATGGAAACCATACGTGAAATCACCCCAAGTAGCTTTTAAAAATGGATTTCATTAAATTCAGTGGTGCAAATAGCCAGATGTTTTTTAATCCAGGGGCAAAGCTGTGGGAAGGGCGTGGGGAGAGGGGCAAGGATAAATGACGGAGCGTCTTTCTAGCTTCGCTCTGTATGTTGTTGAGCGATTTTTTTAACTAAATGAATCTCTTTCTAGTATTCCTCTGTGTTTGTCTTCAGGCTGGAGCATGCCTTGCAGGGTTCAGCGACATCATTATGTACCTGTGACACGGACCCCACTGTTTATTGTCCAAATAAAAGTACTTGGAGGAAACACAAAGAGGAGACCGAGTGCTGTGGCTGCTCCAATGGGCTGTCTAGCTGTCAGGGCAGCAGATCCCTAGGGGGCAGTGGGTGTGGCCAGTACTCCAGGAAGAATTCGATGGATGGATGCTGAACATGTCACTGGCAAAGCTTTGGAGGGTTTTTTTGTTGCTGCTGCTGTTTTGTTTTTTGGGTTTTTTCAGCATGATTGAATCAGTGAACTTGACTCCACAGACATACAGAAAAAAAACAGCTTGGCAGAGATAGGGAAGGGGGGAAGGGATCTCAATTAAGTGTTAACAGTTGCATACAGTTTAGTTGCTGACAAAAAACAAGTCGTTTTCTCTGAGAAGCATGTGTAATATGTCAAAAGAAGAAAAAAGAACAATTAGCGCACTTCTTATGTAAGAGCTTATTGATAACACCATATAATTTTAATCATTTAATTAAAAATGCTCCTTTATTGCAAATCAGTAAACCCTACATGTACTTGACTTTCACCTGTCTTATACTTAGCAAGGAAAGAACAGTTTTCTCTGACCACCCAGCTTGCAGCAATGAGATTTCCCCTTTTGCATCCCCTAACTTTATATTTTTTTATTGTTTTATCCATCCACCCATTCATATATCACCAATTGTCACGGAGTCGGTAGTTTAAAACAACAGAAACTATTCCCAGACAGGCTAGGGGCCAGAAATCTGAACCTAAAAGCTCCAGGGGGACCTTCCCCTCCTCCCCGCAACTTGTGGCGGCCCCAGGCGGCCCTTAGCTGCAGCTGCACAACTTCAGTCTCTGTCTCTGTGTTTGGGCGGCTGTTATCCGACACTGTAGACCGGGCAGCTTATACACAACAGAAATTTATTTCTCATAGTTTCGGAGGCTGGGAAGTCCAAGGTCAAAGAGTCCTAATATGGTGTCTGGTGAGAACCCCCTTTCTGGTTCATAGAAAGGTATCTCTTTACTGTGTCCTTGCAGTGGACGTGGTAAGGGAGCTCTGTGGGATCTTCTTTGTAAGGGCACTAACCCCACTCACGAGGGCTTCACCCCAGTGACCTAAACACCTCCTGAAGGCCCCACCTTTAAATACCCTCACACTGGGGGTTAGGTTTTAACATACCAATTTGGGCGGGCACAAACATGTAGTCTTTTTTCACGTGGCCTTTTCCACTGTGTGCATGTCTTGTCCTCTTCTGTTCATTATGAGGATACCTTATTTCAAAATAAGGTTATATTTCCAGGTTCCTGGTGTTAGGACATACACGTATCTTGTGTGGGGGTCACCATGCAACTCAGTACTCTGTCTGTCTGTCTGTCTGTCTGAGTCCTATTTGTTTTGTGTTGTCTGGAATGCTCAGTAGATACTAATAAATGCTTATTGATTTGGAAGCGTGACCCAAATTAATGGCTGGGCTAATTGTGCCACTTTGTTTCAAAGATGTTCTTTTGTTCACTCTAAGGGGCACGTGGAAATAAAGATAGTCCAGCCTTGCAAAGTGAATGTATGTTTCAGACTAGACCAAACATTGAACATTCACACCTACAACAAGAATAGTCAGTAAATCGAATCGTTATTATAACCTGTAAGATTGCTGTTTTTCTAAGTGTTAATCCTTGGGCTGCAATTAACTTCCTAGGTGGTCTTGAGGATTAGTAGCTCCCAGCAAGGCGTAAATGTTTTAGTTGAATCAACTCTATTTATCCTTTATTAATTTAGGTGCCCTAGGAGAGAAAGAAAAAGAAATGATCAGAGCTTTAAAAACAGAGGGAGAAAATCATTATTTTTATATGCTAGCTCTTACTTGACTCATCGAAATTGAGTTATAAAACAAGACGGATGTGTACCGTCTGCTCTGTAAGTTCTGAAAGCAGCGTGGCGGAGAGGAAGGGGTCCATGGGAGTGGCCGGAAGCCCCTGGGCAAGAACCCTGCGTTCGAGTCCTGAGGACCTAGACCTGGTTCTGTTGCCCTTCCAGTGGCCTTGGGCAAAGTTGCTTAGCTTTGCAGACCTCGGTTTCCTACTTTTTCAGGAAACCAAATGGGTCAAACAAGCAGTTTTTCCACCTGTGCCCCAGGGTGCCATGGCTCTGTCTCCCCAACTGCTGCTTAACCCCATGTTCACAGTCCTCTCGGTGATTAGACACTGGGTTTGGTTCCGAATTAAGACACTCCGGTGTTTTTGTTTGTCTTCATGCACCTGCTTGCAGCGGAAAGCTACAAGGAAACCCAGATGGTGAAGATTAAAGAGGAACCCATGGAGGTTGACATCCAGGACTCGCATGTCTCGATATCACCCAGCCGCAATGTTGGCTATAGCACTTTAATCGGGCGAGAGAAAACCGAACCCTTGCAGAAGATGCCAGAGGGCAGGGTGCCCCCAGAGAGAAACCTCTTCAGTCAGGATATCTCTGTGAAGATGGCCTCCGAGCTTCTGTTCCAACTGTCAGGTATGTGTGCGTGCCTGGCGAAGTCAGTTATTGGCAGGAAAGGCCCTCAAACAGAGTGGAAACACCCACATGATAGGATTTTTGTAGACAGAAATCAATTTTGTTACTTGAACATGCCTACTGGAACTCAAACTCAGTTGATAAAATGTTGCCAAGTTGAACTCCTGCCAAACTTTCTTTAATAAATAGTTAAGAATCGTTTGAAATTAGAACTCTATTCAATTCTGTGCAAATGATCCCTGTGGACTAGGCTACACGTCTCACCTCTAATTTTGTTTAGGCAGTTGATCTGATTAACAGTCTTTTTTTTTTTTTTTTCTAATGTGCAAAAGATAAACTTCAGTTTGCTCCAACATTGACTGAATTACCATGAATTCCAAATTAGTGTGGTCTGAATTAATGAGATTTTACTGTATCACACACATACGCACACACACAAAACAAAACAAAACAAAAAAACAAGGAAAGGGAGAAGCAAAAGATGAAGAATGAGGATTCTTTCTGGCCTAGAAGAACATTTTCAGTAAACTGTGTTAACTTCAAATCCTTGAAATTCAAATGTGTAATAATAACCAACTCAGCTACACATCTTGATAGAATAGTTGAGGATTCTAGTACCTAAATTTTCCCCTTCATTAACTCTTTCAGGCTGCATACTTTTTGTCCTTAACAGATTGTCTGAACATGATTGAGATTGATGATACATACACGTATAGGATTTAGATTAGCGTAGACATATACCTCCCTCGTCTATAGTCAAGTATTTGTCTACCAATTGGAGTTCATGCATCAGTAAAGTTTGTCACTAATGTTGGATAAACTCTTTGGTATGGATAACCAATTTAAAGCACCCATTAGATGCCTCATTATTTAAGTATTCGCTTGTTTTCTCCACTAAGAAAAATACCAAGAAAGCGAAAAGAATCTAGAATCCATGTGCATCGTAAGACGTCACCGTCTCCTTGGCCAGCGACACACCCCACTCCTGGGAAACTGGAGTTGGGGGCCTGCGGGTCCTCCCACAGGGACTGCGTCTGTTCAGAGCTCTGCCAGAGTGGAAATAGTTAATTCTGTAAACTCAGTAGGACACACAGATCTTTGCAGGCTCCAAAAAAGCTCCCAGACTTGCAAAAATGCTTTTTTATTTTTAACAAGCTGAAAACATATCTAAAAACCATATAAGTTTGCAGATGATGTAGCAGTTAAAACTGGCGAAAGCAAGGCCAGCGAGGCTCTCTTCAGAGCCTCCGTGTCTCAGCGCTGTTATCGCAGTCTGTGATCAGCCAGAAACTCTGTGTCTGAGAGTTCTCCCCCTGGCGCTGCCACAACTGCCTGGGTGACCTCAGGCAAGTCATTTAGCCCCGATTTCCTGCTTTCCAAAAGAATACAGCCTGGGAATCTAAATTCACCCTCATTGTCCCTGCTGAGCGGACAGAAAGGAATTGTCCACGCAAACTGGCATGCCACAGCTTCAGACTCTTGTGTTACAGAGGATGGGACAGATGTTGTAAATCTTTGTTGAAACTTTTCCAAAATTTGTAAGATTAGAAGTTTTTTTTACTTGCCCTGCCGTTGAAACCTGAAACCCTGGTGGACTTGGCCGGGTTTTCTCCGGGTGCGTAAAAGAAGCCATTGAGAGCGGTGGCGGCCAGGGCCGAGGCCTCGCGTTTGAACTGCGTCGGGGAGGCCAGAGTTCGACTTTTGTGTTCTTGAAAGCTAATGAAATAATTTCTGACAGCTGGTAGGTACAGACCTCAAGACGGAGGAAGGGAGGGTTTACCTCTCCTTGTCTCCTGGTATTTTTTGTCGTGTGACATTTATCGGAATAAGGGCCCAATGACTGCAGCGCCCAGAGGTCCTGCGGCTGTTTTTATAGCCCCGCTCACAAAGGGCCTGACAATACAGAAGGCTTAAGGGTTGCCATCAAAGTCGGAAGCAGAACAGTTGCAACAACGGCATTTTTCATGCTGAATCAGAGGAAGACAGAAAGATCTAGTAGAAATAACTTTGTGCATGTGTGTGCGCATGTACGTACTCGGGCCTGATTAAAACCAGACAACACACTTGAAATTTGTTAGTAACCGTTTCCTTTTGATTGGTTTTTAATCAGATATTTTTTGTGGATGTTCTCTCCATGCTTCTGATGATGATCCTCACCAGTTAGACAGGGAGGGTTGGGCTGTTTAAAAAACAGAAACCAAGAAGAAAAGCACGCGAGAGAAAGAGCTGTTGAGGCTGTTTCTGCTGAAGCCTTAAGACACAACCGGAGTGTCCCTGACCTAAGCGGTGTGTTTCATTCTTTCTCCTCACAGAAAAAGTCAGCAAAGAGCACAATCACACGAAGGAGAACCCCATCCGGACAACCACCAGGTAGGCACTCCATGCGGGGCCCCTCAGAGCGCCCCTGAGGGGCCATCAGCCCACAGCACGCGGCAGCCATTGTTCCCCAAAGCGTTTGAGCCCTCTGGGTTCAAAGGAGCCTTGGCCTTGACCGCTGTTTTGTACAAGAACTTTGGTCGGTAGAATAGAGAAAGCGAAGACACCAAGGTGGGGGGGCAGGGAGGCCGATTAATATTTATTAAACATGTAAGCGGTGTCCCTTTGCTGGGAAGTTTTCATATGTTCTTGTTTCTATTCCTGACAGTAATTCTGTGAAGCTGTTACGATCCCCTTTGTAGAAGTTTCTGGACTTGAGAGTTTGATGGGTGGCACTGCTGTGACTGGGAGCTGGGTCTGAATCTCAGGGCAGCCTTGCTCAGGAGGGGACCAGGGTGCTGGTTGCAGCTGCTCCCAAGTAACTCTGTGCTCATAATTCGTCACCGAGGAAATCCCAGCGTTTTACCTCATGGCATTAATAGGAAGGCAAACGTTAAAAGCAGAAGAAAGTACTTTAAAAAGTTGCAAGAAAGCTTCTATAGATCACAACTGTGGGAAAAGAAGCTTCCCATTGGCTAAAGGCAGTTTGAGGAGGTCAGCTGGGGTGGGCTACCCAGGAGTCTGCCACACGAAAGGAAGGGACCAGCCAATGCAGCCAGTCATCTGACACTGAGCTGTCAGAGGTGAAGGCCAGCAAGCGCAGACCCCGCCAGAGCTGTCAGAGGTGAAGGCCAGCAAGCACAGACCCTGCCACTGTGCATAAGTTGCCCCATCCAGGGAGAGGCAACCTCCCCCTTGGAAGGCTTTAAGTCAAGGAACTTTGCTTTCCTGAGCAAACTTAGTTGCTCCTTAATGGGAGTGTTGGTTAGCTTCCTACTTTTAGTTCTTGCAACTCAAGACAAACAATGTTTTTCTCTTTGATGTGGTCTGAATTGACCTCAGAGCATCATTGGGCACATGGAGGACACGCAGTCAAGCCTTCCCTGAGTTGTGTTTTCTTCTTAATGCTATGAATTGGAATGGAAGGATGTCACATATTAAACAGTAATTAAAACAGAACCAGCCTGCCTCTCATGCAGTCGATATGGTGTTAAGGAAAGGCAGCCGCCTCTCCTGGAACGGAAGAGAGGGGTTAGCCCTGTCTCCACGGATAAGAACACAGATGGGAAATGAGTCTTGCGCTTTGGTCTGTACGTTGCATTTGGGAAGTGGGTGTGGTGGGTGGAAAGTCTCTTTCGTCTATTAAGTGGGATTCTCAGACAGGAGACATGGGCGACTGTAGATTCCAGTCTGCCTTCCACCTGTTATCTGAAGGCTGTTTAGTGTACGGGCTTGTGTCTATGGATTAAACACATGAAATGGGCCAGATTGGTCATCATGGAAAGGTGGCAGGCTAAAAATAACAAATCGTCATTTTAATTGGCTTCCATAGACTTCTCAAAGTGTCACACCCAGGCTCCTTAGTAGCAGAGCCGGCGGGGCAGGGGTGGGGGGTGCCTGTGGAGGAGCTTCACTGGGGAGTGTCCTCAGAGGAGCCTGCAGGGAAGTGACCGGGCAGGAGAAGGAAGGCGAAATTACTGAGCAAGCGCACGTGGTTTTAGCTGGATCCAAGCCTCAGCTCTGTCCTACAGTGAGTTCTGGGACATGAACTGCTCCAGAGAGAATCCTGCCTCAAGGCAAGGGAGCAGCTCCTTGCACCCTCTTGGTATTCACTGACTTCATCGGGGGCTGTGGAGCCTCCCAGGCGAGGGGGCGCCGACGGTGAGGGCACTTCTCACCCTCTGTGAGCAGCTCACACTTCCAGCAACTAGGGAGGGGGCGCTTGGGGATCTGGGCAGCACCCCAGCAGCATTTCCTTGGAGGTTCTCTGCTGGCTCTTTAAGATTCCGTGATAATATTTACATACCAGAAAGGTATGCAGCAAGACTGTGTTATTTTGTGCTTTTCAGGTGTTCTCTGGGAAGAGGGAAGAGGAGGTTTGAACTAGCCCCAAACAAGTGAAATGCGCCTCATAGCCTGAATGCTTTAGATGGAGCCAGAGCATAATTACAGGATAGAAGAGAAGGTTTTTTCAGCCATTTGGCAAAAATGAAACAATCCTTAAATTCTCCTCTTGTTGGGAGTAAGGAGAAAGAAATCAGATCTTTTGCCCAAAACATAGGAAGAGGTGCTTCCCATAAGCCCCCGGCCGCCCACCCCGGCCTGTGATACAGTTTTCAGAAATCAGCATTACAGAATTCTTGGCTTACTGTTCCTCTACAAAATCCTTAGTGTGTTTTTATTTCTTCTTTGAGCAGGCAACTTGCTCAATTAGCCTGTCCTCGAATAGATCTCTTTTTTACCTCCTCACCTCATTACTTCAGGTGAAATAGAATCAAGCTGCTTTGTGCCCAGAAATCCTCTTTGACCTGAGTTAACTGATAGCAGGGATCAGGGGGGAAATGCCAACTCTCTCTTCTTTTTTGAGTCCTGGTTTCCTTTGTATGCAGAAGGCAAGCCTCTGAGTTATGTTTTAACGTATGATTTAGGATACTTTTCAAAAAGATTTACACCATAAATCTTTTATGATTTACCCTAGTGGGGTATTCGGTTAGTTATCAGACTTCTCATGTTTGATTTCCTAGAAGCAGCTGACTGTCCAGAACAATGGCTCGTGACTGGAATCCAGTTCAGAATCATCTATGTTTGCGAGTTGCTAGGCACTTTTAAAAGAGAGCATAGTTTACCTGTGAAGTTCATGGGAGCGGACAGCCCTGGGGTGCTGGCCTCAGGGACGCATTCGAGTCAGGCTCTTCCAGATGCCAGTGAGCGCCTCCATTTCATGAGATCTTCTGCTCCCGGGGTCTGATATCCAGGGGGACGGGGTCAGGGGGACAAGGCTTGCAACACTGAAGGAAGGAGTTGGCCCTCTCCCTGCCCTTCACAAACCCACAGCTTCCCCCGCAGCTGTTCATCGTTGTTGATCTGGACCCTCATTGCAACCACAAGAACTAAGGAAAAGTGTAGCAGCCCGCAAGGAAACACTCCGTAACCTGGCACTTCAGCTCGGGCTTACCGATGAGATGCGGGGTGCCGATTTCCCGGCCGGGGCACCGGGAGAGCATGGAGCCAGAGGATGTGTGCGCGGGGCGCTCTCCCCCCGGCCACAGCTGTCCGTTGGGCAGCTCCACTGGTTGTTAACACCTCTGTTTTAAGGTGGGGAGATAATGGAGAGAGAGAAAATGGTGTTAGACAGCATTCCTTGTTAGCAATGTTTAAAAAGAGGCTTAGGTGAAGCTAAAGGTTGAAACTAATAACTGGCAAGTTTCTGGATCATTGGTTCTCTGCCTCCTTTTTTTTAACTCTTACAATGGAAAATTTCAAAAGTACAGAATGTGCCCATGATTCCGTTTGAACGGTTATCAATTCATGACCCATATTATTTCCTTCATCCCCTACTTTTGTTCCCCCTCCATCCCCCTAGATTATTTTGAAGCAAATCCTAGACATTTTAAGAACTCATTTGAGATGCCTCTTTTTTTTTTTTAATCCTAAAAACTTAGACTCAGCTGCTTAAATGGAATCGTCTTCCCAAAAGTAGAGAAGAAAAACAATCGCCGAAGTGCACCCTGTAGCCAGGCAGAAAAATCAATCTGCTTAGCAGCCAGAATGCCTGGCTCATGTGGTCCTGCTCACCGAGGCCTTGACCTCTGCCCTTCTGCCCTTGTTTGTGCCCTCTTTGGGCGCCTCCATTGAGTCAGTCCTTTAGGTGGGACTTCACTGTAAATGCTAAAAGCAGCCATTCCTTTGCCTCTTTAACATTAGAGTCTAGAAAATTCAATCCAAGCGTAAAGAAGCCTGTGTGTCTCCTCTGAGACAGTGTGCGGACGGGGTGTTCTTAATGCTATTCTACCTGACAAATGAGATGAGGAGGCAGTCCAGCCAGACCCATGAGAACAGAAGGACTAAACACTTCAGAGACTAATAAAATCCTGGTGTTTCTATTTCCTTCCCCCACACAAACCTAGGTTCTACAGAGAACAGATAACCAGCTAATATGATCATTTGTAGGTGAAAATATACAAGGAATGCTAGCATAACCACATCCCAAAGTTTAAAGGAAGAAAAAGAAGATCTCCATCTTCTGACATGGACCATCACCCAGCCAGATGCTAGATAAGATCGAAATAGGAAAATGGAACCCTAGAGGAAGAATCAGATAGCTCCTGGCAGGTGAATTGGACATGCTCAATGTTGTGTAACACCATGAACTTCAAACAATGGCTGCCAAGAACCCTCTCTTGATTATTTGTTCTCTTTTCCCCGTTAATAATTCAGTGTCCATGGGGATATAAGATTGCAGGCCTATGAGAAAAACTTCTCACACCTGGCTTGCTATTCCAAAAGCAAGGAAGTGTTTACCTGAAGTGTCCTTTGCTCTATCACTAGACAAAAAGCGGAAGTGGGAAAATCAGAGAAAGGGAGATTTGTATCATGCTGTGCCGACCAACATTTAATTTGCCCAATTTTCAAAATTTGAAATGTGGGCTATTTTTCTGTGATTTAGATAATGGCATTCACAGTGTTTACTGAAAGACATATGTACTTCGAATTGTTCAATACGGAATTTTCCCGTGTGATGGCATGGATGCACATCCTTAAATATTTATGATTCAGTAATAGAAATTGCACAAATTTGTAAAAGTATAATGTGCTTCCTCAATTTGTGCAATTTTCCCTTTTCGTTTTTTGAAAGGCGTAAGAGAACAATGCTCCATTACCTTAAAAAGCAAAAGATTCCATACAAAGAACTCTGGATTAGACAGAAGCAATTAAGAAAATAGGAAAGAAAGCAAATGAAATTGGTGGTTTTTGAGTCACTCTCCATATATTCTCTTAACCCTTTATATTTTATGACTTGAAGATTAAATGTGCTGCAATTTCTACTTCTAAAGAAATGGCAATTACTGTTAATTTCATGGTATCCCTTTAGTTAGGACACTCAATACTTTTTCAGTGAAGTCAAGGCTGTTGGTGCGCCATTGCCAATGTCAAAAAGCGCCCTTCCTCAAGACACTGCCATCTGCTGGAAATGCTGTCATAATAAATATGTGCATCTTTGAGGCCTGTGATAATTACATGTGTCCCCCCAAGTGTGGCACCTCCGTCCATTGTGCAGCCTGCGCCGCTATCTGCAGCTGCTCTGACACAGATGTTGACTTGTCTTTTCATTGGCAGTACTGCTTTTCAATTTATCGTTTTCATTTTTCAAAGAAATTAAAACTCACCTTGGAAAACAATGGATCATTTTTTAAAACGAAAATAGCCTGAAACTACTTTGGGCATTGCTGCCGTGTGAGGGTTCTTTTTTCTTATTCCACCAAGCCTGCCTCAGCACTAGTATCTATTCCTACACCCCATTGTCCTGGAAGCATCACCGTCTGCCATTTCTTCTCCCATCTGTGACACCTGTGTTGAGCTGCTATAGTTGAAACAGGCCGCTGCCAGAGCGGCTTAGTATTGTGTTACTGCGAAGAGGTGGGTTTAAATCTCCTTTCCAGGATCGGCAGAGGGCTGTGTCTTTCTTTTCTGCATTTTTCCTGGGCTCTCCCACTTTTATTTCTGCCGGCTTGCAACAGGATCCCATCTTGTTTGTATTACTCAGGACAGCCAACAACAAAGTGTAAATCTCTAGGTCCCTGTACATAGACACCCACAACCTTTATTGTCTCCGAGTAGTCCCCTCTGACAGGTGATGCAGAGGTGACATGACCGAAAGGTCTATGTGGCTTAGTACCAGTTTCACTCCTGTTCTTCTTACCCGGGATTTGCTCTCAAGAGCACCTCCGTGGTCGTTAATGGAAATATAGCAAATATTCAAGGGTGGACCTCTGTTGAGGGGTAAAAAGCCCTCGTGGATGATGCCACGGGCCAAGGGGCACCCACATTTCGCTGGCATCCCCTACAGCTTCCACAGCACAAAGCCCTGTGTCACTGCGGAGAAAACTGAGTTCATCTGTTCTCTGCTCACCTCAGCAGAGAGCCCGCTGGCCTTGTTTATGCAGAAAGTCAGATTCCTGCGGGAGATCCAGGTCCTTCCACAGGCTGACATTTCAGGGATCCGGACGTGCAGGTTCACTTCCGTGGCCTGCGGTTGGCTCGGGCCCTCTGGGTCTGGCCTCCGGGCCGCAGGGCCGTCCACAAGGCCTGGCATTGTACTCCTTGTCCTGGGAGGTTTCCTGGCTCCGCAGCAATGAATGCTCCAGCCGCGGCAACAGGAATTGTTCCTTGAAAACTTGGTGTTAGGTTGTCTGGGTTGGCCCGCCTCTAAGACAACCTTAAATAGAAAGCATTTGTACTTTTAAGAAAAGAAAATTTTAAAATCACCAATTATTATTTTTTTTCTTCTAAGATGCTCTGTTGTTCGGATTTTTGAAACAACCTCTTCCTTCAGTAGCTTTTGGCCTTCAGCAACTGCGATTGCCTGATCCTGGTGGGATCGTAATTTAGAAGCAGTTGTCCTTTACAACTGCCTTCAGTTATGTCATCCCTGGAGTTATTTTTTAAAAGGCTAAGAGTCTCCTTTAAAATAGAAATAAAGGATCCTAAACCATAAAACGTAATTTTTAATTTTTTTCCAGTGACAGTTGGCATTCAATATTATATTATTTTCAGGTGTGCAGCAAATTTTTTAAGCTTTAAGAATAACTTTTATTTCCAGAAGAACATAAAGAAGAAAAAAGTAATCATTAATAATCAATCAGTCCTGTTATCCAGACAGCCACTGCTAAGTTGGTGGTGCATATCCTGGCTGAATTTTTTTTCTAATTATATATGTATACGTTCCTATAAAAATCAGATACTACTATATATACAGTTTTGTAATCTGCTCTTTTTACCTAGCAATGTATTGAGAATTTCTTTCCATGTCAGTAAACATAACTCAATATTATTCTTCTCGCGTTTGCATAGTATTCAATGTTTGCATGTGCCGTAATATATTTAATCAGTCTCCTGTTATTGGATATGAAGGGTTTTGTTTGGTTTGGTTATCCCAAGTTGTTGCTAATATAAATGATACTTGAATAAATTGACTCAAAAAAGGATTCACAGTTTTCAGGCTTTTGCTATGAATTGTCTAATCGACTTTCAGAAAGGTTGAATCTACAATTCTACCATAAGCTAATGGGAGAGAGAGAATATTTCAAGAATCTCTGTGCTTTGTCATTAAAAGTTTTTTTTTAACATTTGGGAGGTTAAAAATTATCTCTTATAGTTAAAAACCTTTTAATTTATGGAGTCCTAGTGTTGGCAAGCATTTTGTTCAGGGGGAAGCATTTGTATTTGTTCTTTTGTGTATTTTCTTTTAGTGTCATTTATTATTTTATTTGGTGGTTTGTCTGGACTGAACTTTTTGTTTGATTTTTTAAATGATGTAAAATTTAAAAACAAAGTAGAGGGGATAATGTAATAAATCACCATATCCCACCACCCAGATAAACATTTCTCATTCATACTTCACCAATTCTCCCCCCCGTATTTTAACTCACACCCCAGATATCCTAACATTCACTCCCAGATTCTTTGATATATATCTCTAAAAAATAAGGATATTTTCTACAATACCCTAGCACGCCTTATAAAATTAAGAACAGGTTGGATTGGTTTTGTAGCTGCTGAGAAGGTTCTATTGATTGGCACCAGCCAAGTGCACAGCCACACCAATGGACTAGGAGGAGAAAGAAACACATCTTAGCTTTCCTGTCACCTCCAAAATTAAAGAAGAAAACCTGGTGCCTCTAGGGACAGTGGAATGATGGCGTGACCTTGGTTCTCCATCTGCCCACAAGCACCATTTAGAAACCCGCTGAATCTTCAGTGCCAGCCTCAGTGCGTAGGTAAATGCCCCGGCCGAAGCTTGCAGGGAATAGCCATTAATTCAAGTGTGTCCACTACAGCCTAGCTTGACCAATGACTGGGCTTCCAGGCCTGGCCTGCTGGGGTCATAGGAGGTCTTCTCTGTTGTGCCCCATTTAAACTCTAATAGGGGACTTAACTGTTTCAGATGGTGAGCGTTGTCTCCGGGTCAGAGACCTGCTCCCCTCTCCCTACCCCCCACCCCGACCCCCTGCCAGCCATTTTTAATCTTGAGCACTCTCCTTCGCCCCCATGTCGGCTGAGCTGCATCCTGGGTTCTTTTATTAAAATAAGTAGATGAATAAAATCATTCTGGAGCAGGGGTCCTTGTCTCTGTGGTATTGAAAAGGAAAGGGCAGTGTTTGTGAGCACCATTAAAACTGTTTTCTCCCATTATAGATTACCGTTTTGACTGACTACAAGAATACTCATAGGAAAATGGGCACTGGCTTTTCTGCCTAAAGCGTTACATGTCTGGGCCTGTTTCAAAAGAAACGAAGCTGCACGATCTCTCATCCAAAATGAAATCGAGGGCCCGAGGTGGAAGTTAGGAGGACCGCATCCAGTCTGAGGTGGCATTTAGTGATTACTGTGCCTGAACCCTCATCTGGGCTTTTTAAGTGTTCAGAATTCTTTTTAAAAAATCCGTGGAACTAAGCATTTAATATATTTCAAATATAATCATTTTTAAAAATCCATGGAACTAAGCATTTAAGATATTTCAAATGTAATCATGATATTCTATTATAATATTCTATTATAAATTATTAGCAACTAAATTAATCAAGAGCCGCCATATTTGAGAAAAATAAGCACTACCTAATAATGAAGAAAGTTGCATTAATTATGAAAAATAAGGTATAAATTAAGTCATCTTATTTGGTCTTTTAAAAAAAATTAGTATCTAAAAAATAAAAAGAGTGGCAGTGTTTTTGTTTTTGACTTGTGAGCATATTCCTCATCTCTCAGAAAGTTTCTTCTGACCTTAAAGCACTTGAGGAAATGTTGACAAGGTAGTTATAACTAATCCAAATATTTCCCCTATTCCTTATCTTCAAGTAATCTCATCTATTTAACTGATATGTTGGAAAAGGTTTTTAAAAGAAAACCCTTTATGTTTTTGGCAAGGACTGTATTCTGTTATTGTTATTAGCAAGGTCTGGGTTTTGTTCAAAGAAAACATTTCCGGTTTGTTGTCATTTCCTTTAATTTCACTATATATACATGGAGATTCCAAATGGAAGTTCCTTGTATCCATTCCCACATTCAGAAAGTCTTTAAACTAGAATAAGATTTATCCTTGGAATAACTTTGCTCTATCCCTCACCTCTTCTTGAGACTTTTGGAAGCATGGAAGATTATTTTCAACTAGAGTTTCCTGTTCACTTCAAAACGCGAGGTAGTGGGTCACTCAGGTATGTCCAAGTGATTTCGAGATCAGAGTTTTAAAAATACCAGTACAATGGTTTTAGATAAATGTATGGAATTCCAGTTCTTTAAAAATAATGTGACATAGCAATACAAAAAATGAGTGTTTCAGGACCAGAAGTAATAGCTGGGTCTAAAATAGAGAAAGGCCCGTTAACAGGAGGGATGAACAGCTGTCTGGTACGATGGCCCAGAGGCTGGGCTCTGCAGGGGAGCAGGTGGCGCCTGGAGAGCAGAAACCGTGGCGCCCACAGAGCTTCCCCAGCCCAGAGTGGGCTCCTGGCTCTCCTTTCACAGCAGAGCTTCTCCAAAATATCGAACTCAGAATTTATTCTTAAAATTTCCTTACAATAAAACAAAGCAATATAAAAATGAACCGAAATCCTTTTAGACATATTTTATTCAGCTCTTGAAAAACATCTGGAAGCTGGATGGAGACTCAAGTGCTTTCACTTGAAAATACTCCATTTTTTTGTTGTTCATTAAAGAAAAATTTGTGCGCAGATTGAGGTCAGAATATCACTTCAGGATGATGTGCCAGAAACTCTTACCTTTAATAGACTTTCATTCCATCCAAAAATACATAGATCCTTATGTGTTCTGAGTTAAATCTCATTATAGAGCAAAATCATTTTTCTGTGTTTAATCTTTCTTTTCAACTTGCCATCCCCACGTTCAGTCCTAAGAATTATTATCATTGTCTTTTAGGAGGAGAAAAATTCTTCTCTGTCGTTGCTTGAAAATTATTGCGTTATTACTAAACATAAAGTATGTTTTCTTCACTTTCTCTTACATATTGCCCTTTTGGTTCTGTTTTGCTCTTGCCCTCAAACTGAGAATTCCTGTAACATTTGGGTTTCCATGGTGGCACATGGGAGTCGGGGGGCGGGGGGAGCCTTCTGTTCTGCAGGCGGCCAAGCTCCCTGTTGGCCCTCAGATGTTAAAGGTGGAGATATTTGTGCCACAATTGGCACTTAGCAAAATGTATCACTATTTAGAGCCATAATCTTTTATAGACTGTTTTATTATTTATTGTAAATCTTTTCTTTTTGCAGCCCCGTGCTGTTGACCCTCCATCCCAGGCTGTCTGGTGCCTAGAATGGTCCGCTCATGGTGACAGAGGTTCCCCTTCATATTTTAACCCTTAGAGTTTCTACAGGAGAAAGATAAAAATACACATTTAATTTCCATTTCATTTTTACCCAGAAAAGAAAGTCAAAGAGATAAAAGGCAGGAAAAATAATAGGATATTGGGCAGTCCTAAGTCTCCACCAGCAGCTTCTAGATGCTACTTCTGAGTATTTATTGAATATTTATACAAATTAGCTAAGTCTTCCAGTAACCTGTTATTATACAGGGCCAGAGGGAATATGTTGTGGTAGATGGTGATTTTGTTTCCTAAGTGACAGTCCCCTCCCCCATGAACTGTCAGTTTCAACCTGCTCCTCTTCCAACTTTCTAACCAAAAATATTGATCAGAAATAAATTTTTAAACAGTTTCTGCCTTTTTCCACTTCCTTAGCTTCCTTTCTGATGGAAAGGCTTTTTCACAGTAAAATGACTCAAGTTAAGGGAGCTGGAGAATCAGGAAGTGAAAACCTCGTGACACACACACACACTGGCTCCTTTTGTGGAAGAACGGGAACCGTCTGACCCAGCCAGCTGAAGGACCGCACAGACGTGTGTCAGGGTCGACTACATCATGAAGGCAGTAGTTCATGTACTTTTTTTCTCTGGGAAGAGGCAAAAGCAGTTCATCCAGTGTTGGGCACCTCCTAGGCCTCCCCTTTCTACCACCCTCTCCCGCCCTGTCAGTCACTGCAGCCTGAACGGGGTGCCAGCTTTTCCACTGCAAAGCTGGGCAGCTGCAGAGAGCCAGTGACCTTCTGCACAGGAGAAGAAATTGAGGGGTGCCATGTCAACACTAAAAATCGCATTGCTTTGCACTAAGTCGCAAGCGCAGTCGTCTGTCCTCAGGACACGGGCAGAGAGTTAACGGTGACCCACCTTATTGGAGATCTAATCCCACTAAAGCCAGCACAGGCTCTATGGGGCATAGTCTGGGTTTGGTCTCTTCTTTTCCTCTTCCTGAAACATGAGTGCCCATCTAGGTGGCCACAGTGCCACCAGGAGCTTAATATCTATGCTAAAATAGAGGTTTACCAACACCTAATGGCCTTGTTACCCTTCCCTTTCCATTTGGGCTTAACAATAGCGACGAGCTTGCCCTCAGTGGAGAAGGGTTAGGATTCCATGTTGCCCCACCACTCGTGTTGACGAAGTATTAGAAAACGTGCATATCTTGACATCTAGAGAGAAGTAAAAACTAAAAATTATTTTCACTCGCTCAGTTTCTCAATTGGAAAAGTCTTCCTTCAGTGACCCAGGATCCTGCACACTGAAATGGCTGCCCCCATCCTCCCTCATCCCTCCTTCCTCCATCCCTTCCTTTCGTTCTGTCCATTCCAGGAAGGGTTCATGGTTCTGTGTTGTCCATGAGTTGCCTAGACGCTAAGAGACCACACAGAGGCAGCGTAGCTTAGTGGGTAAGAGTGCATACTGGGATGTCAAACTGCCTAGGTTCAACTCCTGGCTCACCTCATGGTATGGGCCGTCTCTCCAACTGTACAAATATAGATAATGGCAATAGTCACTACACCATAGGGTCCTTTTGAGGACTAAGTGAAGTCCATACGCACGAAGCACCTTAGAACAGTGCTAGATTCTTAGTAAGAAATGTGTGTGTTAGTTGCCATTTTACTAAGCATTGTACTATGTACTAAGAACTTGAACATGAAATATCTCTTTTAACCATATAGCACCCCCATAGAGATGGAATTTTTATACTTCTTTTCCAGTGATGAAACTGAGGCTAGAGGGTGTGTTGATTTGACAAAGCACTTGACTCAGAAGTGGCCAATGTGGAATTTAGCCTCAGATCCTACTAATTCCAACCTGTGTGTAACCCGTTTCACTCCCCACCTCTCAGTCTGGGTGGATACGAACCTGCAGCGTTGCAGTGGCACATTTGAGGCTGTTTCTCTGTTAACCTAGTATCTTCTTTTTATAGGTAAGACCTTACACCAGACTTAAGCTGCCTTGACTTGTGAATGCTTCCCCATTGATTTTTTGCCCCATTGCATCGCTGGTCCTTTTTGTGCACTTTTAGTCTTCAGCGTGACTCCCTTCTGTTCTCTGCTCCCTTGGAAGAAATCTTTTCTTTGCTGTACAGGATAGAGCATCCAGGGTAGAAAATTACTCGGAATGTTCCTCTCAGTGATTGTCTCCTTTCAACTCAATTTCTCTGAGCAGCGGGGTGATGATAGGGCTTCCCCACTCCCATCAGTGGGCATCTTTGCTGTTGCAGAGAACATGTGGAGGAGCAGAGCCGGCCCATTTCCACCGCTTGCAGAACCCAGGGGGCTGTTCCCAGCATGCAGCGTCCCGGCCTCAGCCTGGTTCTCCCAGAAGCCTTAGGGTTCGTTTTACATGGACCCGTGGTCGTCACCTGCCCAATCTGTTGCACTGTCTTCCAGTCTGCGAGTGTTGCTGCTGGTTTGCAGCGTCGGTCACTAGCATCACCATGTCCGCTGTGGACTGCTCCTCTGGCCGCCTGCCCTGACTTCTGCGTGCCCCCACCCCAGCCCCCAGGCAGAGAATTCCTGGAGCTGCAATTCTATTCCATCCACCCAGCCGCGTACTTAAAACACAGCAGGGCTTCCCAGGGCCCTGAGGACAAAGCCACGATCCCTGCAAGCAGTGCGCCCGCGTGCCGCGCCAGCCCCATCCCCGCACCGCGGGCCTTCTCCCAGCTCTGCAGACGAGCTGTGTTCTCTCCCCGTGCAGGGGACACTTTCCCTAGCCCCTAGGAACATCACAACCCACTGCCCACGCAGGTCTCAGGTCAGATGTGGCGTTTGCAGGGAACACCGCGCCCATCCCTTCTACAGCACTGGTCACCTGGCAGCCCCCTTCCACGTGCCCACACAGGCCTCTGCGCTTCTGAGACCTGCAGCCGTAATCAGTTTTGCTGACCATTGTGTTCCCAGGGCCAGGCATACTCTAGGCACCCGCTAAATGGTTACTGTAGACCTCAGAGAATGAGGACAGTGTACTTGTTTCTGTGTGGCAGGAAGGGTGATATTTCTAGATACTCTTTGGGGGGCCCTCTTGGGGCTCTTGGCGTCCCCAAAGGGAAGTCTCCACATTTCAGACCAAACAGTCCCATGGGCTCCCCTGAACTCTCAGATGTCAAGGCAATTGCTGTGGCTGGAGTCACAGCAACACGCAAGTCCCTTGCCTGCCCTTTACCCTGTGCCCAGGGCCAACCGTGCTGTTTCCATGCCAACTGTCCACTGAGACGTGAGGGTGTCGCTGTCACCTCATGCAGAAGCTTCCAACCTAAGGAGGTGGGAATTGAGGAATCTCATAGTCTGGGTTTGGCCAACAATCCTTCAAGGTCTCTACATCCTTTAAAGTGCTCTGATTCTCAACAGCTGTCTTCATAGAAGCACTGAAAATTTACGTAATCACTCCAGCAGTCAACTGACCCTCCCAAATCAGAGCAACCTTTGCTTCATTCGTCTTATCCTAGGAAACGACCCTTTTTGTCAATTTATGATTAATTTATGCTCCACTTTGGACCGGACAGAGATGCAAATAAAAAAATAGCTCACATCTTTTCGAGCTCTTACTGTTTGCCCGGCACTGTGAAAAGCACCCACCGTGAGGTATCTTACTCAGTCCTCACAGCTCCCCTCTGAGGTGCGCATTTCATAGACAAGAAACAAAGGCTCCGAGAAGTGAAAGACCTGTGCAGGGTCACACAGCCGTAAGTGGCAGAGCTGGAATTTGAACCCAGAACCGCCTCCTCTCAAGCCCGTGCTCCCAGGCACCGTGCTGCACTACCTGCTCCTCCCGAGGGCTTTGTGTCATCTGCAGGTTCTGAGATGATTGACATAAAATGGCATGTCTCCCCACTCCCCATTTTCTACCAGCCAGTCCATTTTTAGGCCTATTTAAATCGTTTTGCCTTTGAGACATAACTAAAAAGCATGCAACACAATGTTGCATGAAATCTAGCCTAACTGTTATGTAAAACTTTATATTGTTTATTAATGTATGTTTTACTTTCTAAACAATATTTTTATGTATGTCTTTCATTTTATCTTACTATTCCCTTTATAGTGTTTAATAATAGTAACCATAGCCTTGCAGCATGTTCAGAAAGCGACACCCGTCGTGGAGGTCCCCAGCTCGCACGTCCGCAGACCTCTTTCTTCCTATGATCTGAGGGCGTGCGGGGCGGGGCGGGGGGGGCCTGATCTGGCTTCTGGGAAGGTTCAGCCAGTCAGAGGCCCTGATGGGAGAGGAGGTGGGGCTTAAAATAGAACTAGGGGATTCTCCCTCATCCCCTGCAGCAGCTGCACCTTCTCTGTGGTCCAGCTCCCACGAGGTGGCTGCAGCAGCCCCTGGAAGCTCCACTTACGTCCTTCGGTCGCTCCAGCCTCAGGGCAGGGGTGGCCTCCTGCTCTTTTTAATCTCTAGGCTGCTTTACTGCCTGCTAATGACCCCCCGTCTGTGTGTGTACCCAGTTCCCTCGATTAAATTTGTCCTGTTGTAAGTAGGTCTGCCCAGTTCTCCAGGTTGGATGCTGCTGGATACTCCAGTGTTCTCAAGTGTGATCACAATGCTTGTTTACAGGTTACTTTAGCGGCATGGATGATGGATGATAAGATTGGGTTAACTCCCTCTTTTTAAAAGCATCCAAAGCCCTGGTGTCCGCTTCGGCTGCAGGGTCAGTGGAAACCCTGGCTGGGTGTTTGGTGTGCCTGGTTCTAGTTCTAGCTCAGTCACGAGGGATACTTAGAATCACCCAAGTCAGAGCCTCAGTTTCGTGGAAAATGGAGGTGCTTTAACAACGCCTTCTGAACCCAGACAATTCCAGGGTGCATTCTCAGCATCTGGGGGGACCGGTGAGGTGTCTCCTTCAGTGCAACGGCCCCTACTCCAGCTGTCTGTCCCTCTAAGGCATGCTCTTGGCCCCCCAGGGATCAGGTGACAGAATGTGGGTGAGCAAGGGCCAATCTGTCACCACTCTGGGAAGAACCTCAGACAACCCATTCTGAGTCCGACCCAGATGGCTGGTCTTCATTTGGGCACGACACACTGGCAGAACGTATAACACAAGAGGAAAATTTAGTGTTCAGCTGTCCTGGCTGTGGGTTTAACCGTCTTTCAAAGACAATATTCCATATATTCACCTTATATATAAAACCAATAGCAGAATGTGCAGATGGCACTTGTCTGATGTGATGTATTTTCTCCTTCTCCATTTTAAGCACAATCTTCTTATAGTGTCTAAACACCATTTAAAAAAAAATACATTATCCAGCGTGTGTGTGTGTGTGTGTGTGTGTGTGTGTGTGTGTGTTTGGGTCCAGTTGCTCTGGGTACCTTAAGTAACTTTAATTTACTAAACTTCACTCCTCCTTCCCCTCCCTAGCCCTTTCTTTTCAGAAGATACATTTAGACAATCACCATTCTCCTCCAATTCAAAAGACCTGCTGCCCAGCGACTCTGTGCTTCACGGAAGAATATCAGCTCCAGGTATGGAAACATGGTTGGCATTGCTTCTACTGTTGATCGCTTAAAAATTACCTTGCTGAAATGTGTGAATTTTCAGATATTTTCATCAAATATGTTGACGTTATTCATAGGGAGAAACTCGGTTTTTAAAAAAGAGGGAGACACTCAATTTAAGCAGCCACAAAAGTTTACTCAAAGAAAATGCAGGCCGTGAGAACGCCTTTCCTCTGCTTTAGGAGATCACTGTTGGTTACCTCCTGCTGTTATAGTGAAATTCTCATGCTCTGAAATGGCGAAGTATAACCCGGAAAACATTTTGCTTTCGACGGTGTTAGTAATTCAGGGAGGCAGCCAGGAAGGTAGGGGAGGGCGGCGGCCTGGGCAGGACAAGACAGGTCAGGGCGCTGGTGGGGTGAGGGCCACCGCAAATGCCACTTAGGTTTCCATGCAGGCAACAGAGCTCCTTCAAATGGCCTCGCCACCCGGATATCGCGCTCCTCTTCGGGTGTCTGCACGTATCCACCTCGTGCTCCTTTTTGCCATCTGAGCATTAGTACATAATTTCTTACCTGCTCTTCCCTTTTCCTCTCCAAAGTAAAAAGAAAGATGTGTTTGCTGTCCCCTTATGAAGAGCATGGCCGTCCCTGAGGGCTCGGTGTGTGTCCCGAGTTGTTATGAAATGAGGATATTTGAGAACCACTGCACTGCAGCCCACACCCCACTCAGGCCACCCCCATCCCACCCTAACACCAGTCCAGTGGCCTGGAAGCTCCCTGCGGTGGCTGCCTTCATTCCCAGCCGTAGAGAGAAGTTCCAAAGCTCTCGGTGGCCTGCACACCCACTTCCTGGTCCAGGAGGGCAGTGGGAGACGTGGCTGCGCGCGTGTGCAGGAGGGTCTCCCAGAAGGGTCGGTGGCCGGGAACCGCTGCAAACATCAAGTCCCAATGGCCTCCACACACCTGAGGAGCCCGTCGCAGACCGCTGGAGATCTGAGTATTGTGTAACGCAGAAGGAGCCGAGCGGGGCATCTTATGACATGTTGTCTTGGGTAGCACACGTCATTGGAAGGGGCTTGTAACAAACCGTTGGGAAAAGTCAACTCTTTGTCGTCCTTCGGTCTTGTGGTGGCAGATCCATTTCTTCTCATCTCCAAAGAGTCCAGGGACCTGTATGCTTTGTAGCTTTGCAGGACTTTTCGGTTCAATCACCATAAATAACACACGTACACAAAAATGCATTACATAACACCTGGTTCTAGAGGTGGAAAGAAATTCTACTTAGTTGATGTCTTATTCTCAAACAGGGGCTATTTGAACTACTGTTTACTTCCCACAGTGTCATTTTGAATAGCCAGCTCCCTGGTCCCCAGATTATCGCCCTGCTGTTAAGTTGATGGATTGTGACTTTTTAATGTCAAAATAACTGCCTAGGAATTGCCAGTCGGAGTGCTGTGACCCGCACAGCCAGCGTCCCGTGATGTATGTACAAACCCTGCCTTGCTGGTTTACTGTTTGTCTTGGCTATATTTTAAGAAGGGTTTATTGGTCCAGTTACAACTCTACCTCACGAATGATGTCAGTATATTTTTAACTGTGTATCGATGGCGTTTCTGTGATTTGCCTGGTAGACTTATATCAGAAGTTAGATGAATTCCCACTTAGAAAGTTAACCTGCTTGGGGATTGGGGAGCCAGCATATTGGGGACTTTAGAAATGTAACGCTGCCGTTTGGAGGGAGAGCCGACCCCTATACTTAAAAAAGCCTTTCTTTAGGCAGAGGATAAGCTAAAGGACTGTGCATTTTGCCAAAATACACAACCAAAAGGTGACTTTTTAGAAGTAAGCAAGGCGATGATGCTTTATGCATGGAGTTAAAATTAGAAAAATTAAAATGATAAGGACAATGTGGTGAGCATGAACTTCTTGCAATGGGAAGGCACTTTTTGTAAGGAAAGCCTCCAAAATTGGAACTCATTCTGGAGAAGACCAACCTGCACTAACAAAATATTGAAGTATAGACACTTCTCAAGTAATTATTCCCTTTAAGTCCGGACAGTGACAACTGGCCGCAATACACCTACGCTAGCTCCCCAGTCCCCGCCCACAGTTCGGAAACCCAAAAGCTCTGCCAACCACAGTTTTTTGAGTAAGTTACTTGGTGATACAAACCAATGGGGAGGCTATTTACAGCCTTTATGTGTTATGCCTAGGGTGAAATTAACGCATTTTGTTGCAGAAATATCAACATACTTGATTATAAAGACCCCCTTGGAGTGTTGTATAAAATAGGCATTGTGCGCCATATTATCATCTTGAAATCGGAAAGAGTACAAACCCCAAAATACATGAGGCCCTGGGGTTTCAGGTAGTGTGGGCCTACGTTTACTTCAGCACGCTGCCTAAATGCTGTGCTGGGAACAAGGCGACGGAGGCTGTAGTGAGGATCTCGAGGTTCTGCGGGGGAAGAGTCATGGGCTCACAGGGAAAACTTCGGAAGGCCAAGCGGGCAGCAGATTGCTGACTCACTGGAGGAGCTGTGACAGGAAAGAGGAGCCCAGTGGGGCGGCCCGGCGCCGGCGCGGCGTCGACACCGAGGGCCTGGGTGGAGAGGAGAGGAGGGATGGGAGAGGCAGGCGGGGCGGCTGAGGGGCCGGGAGGCTGGCTGGCTTCGCCACAGGCAGGCTGAATTCGGGAGTGGCAGTGGCTGTGCAGGAATGGGGAAGCCCGGAAGGAGGCGGCTGGCCTTCGTGACTAAGCAGAAAATCATTTGTGGTTAGAATATGAACCAAAACCTCAGAGTCCCGAGAAGTCTTTTCTGTTGGGCAGTTTCAACATTGCCATTAAAATATTATTTCTAGTCTTTATTTACCTTGCAAACTTCTTTCCACAGATAATGCAAAGATAAATATCAGTCCAGAGAAATACCTCAGTTTCCCAATTAGTAGAGATTAATTGATGAGCTTTCAGGTGCCTAGTTCTAATCTAAGAAATTCCTTGCAAATGCTGAGAGCCCGTAGCATTAATTCAACAATCTATATTGGTACATATTTGTATCCCTTACATCCGTGGGATGAAATTCTCTTCCAAGCACCTTTGGAGTGAGAGCATGAGGTAGGGTGGTGTCCCACCTGAGAGGCTGCTGTAAGGCCAGTGTATTGTGGGTAATGAAGCAGCAGTGTGGGGGTCGCTAAGTGGGGAGAGGTGGGCAGGTCCGTGGGCTGTGAAGAAATCAAGAATAGCACAGTGAACTAGGCATTTGCCTTCGGCAGATGGTATCTGAGACACACAGCTGCCACCATCACAGAGAAACAGAATAAACACAGCGCTTCACGGTGTCTTGGCCTCTGTTGTCGCCACTATTTCTAGACTGACTTTCCTGAGAACCAAAGCGTGCTCAAGAGCCAGGACCTAACATCTTCACTTGCTGTGAATGGCTTAGACAGAGGTAACACCAGGAATCCTTAATAAAATGATGATTTAAAAGCTGCTGTCACCTTCTGCTAGAGGGACATGGGGACAAAATATCCTTAAAGCTGCGAATAGATGACTGAGTGCATCCTGGGTAATGGTGTTGCTGGTGGTGATTTTACAAAAGAAAGAAAAGAACTTTCCTGTTATGGGGGAGATAGAATTCCAGACTGTGTGTAATTTCATATACTTTGTCTAATTTTTAATGGTCTTACTCAATAAAAGATTCATATTAATAGAAGAAAGTTCTGAGGTCAGGTGTTGGCCTGGGCATGGACGGTGGGTGCTTCCGTATGACAAGCAGACCTGTTACCGTTGCACCTGTAGCTATTTCTGTTTGCCAGGGAGAGAAGAACTTCTGTCTCCGCTTGGCTTTTAAGCAATGTGGAGCTTCCGTTCTGTTTTATTATGATTTTTGAAGTCACAGTCTGTTTGCTCTGTATTAAGCTGAAAAACAAAAACACAACCAGAGCAGGTGTGAAGGAAAATGTGGGTCTCCGTGGAATTCTCACACAGTGTTGAGAGTCACTGACGCTTCTGTCTGTTATTTCAGATGGGGCTTAGAGTTAGACAGTGTAAAATGTACCAGCAAGTACATTTATTTGTAAATCCCTACCCCCCCCCACCCCGTTATTCGCTAACTTCTTTAAAAAAAACAGACGAACAATTTTTGTTGTTCTTTTTTATAAGAAAAGAACATGGGGGGAAATTAATTCCTTTTGGGGCCTGATATGCAAATCAGGACCTGATGTTAAGTAAAGGGCCTGGTTTGGAATGGTCTGCCCTGTCCCCAGGCCCATTCCTGATCCATTTTCCTCTCTCCATTTTGCCTATCAACCTAACACAAGTGATACCATGTCATATACTTTTCTAAAATCTAAATACATGATGCCTTGCATTAGCCAGCCACCCTCAACTAACCCAGCCTGCAGTGCTTCGGGCCAGCGGTGAGTGACCTCTTCCACACAGTGGCTTAAAAGATGAGCACGTCACATCTTTATGTGAAGACTTTCCAGCTCACCTCAGGGGAGAGAGAAAGAGACAAAGCTGCTCTGGATCACAGCAAACTTCTCTTCAATCCTTTTTCAAACATATCAGATTCCTTTTAAATTCACACTAAGTCACAGGTAAACAATAGACCATCGGGTATTGTTGGTGTGTATCATTTTGTAGCTTAAGCTCCTTTTTGATTCAACAATCCACTCTGCACAGAGAAGGAAGTGAACAGTGATCAAGGACCTTCTAAATTGTCAGACACAGGACCTGTGTCATCTCATTTAATTCTGAAAACAACTTGAGACATAGACATTATGCTCAATTTACAGATGACTAAGTAAAAGTTCAGAGAGAATTAATACATTTTTTCTAGTTTTATTGATATAATTGGCATATCACATTGTATTAGTTCAAGGTACATAGTATAAATTGACATCTACATTGCAAAATTATTACCACAGTAAGTTAACATTCATCACCTAACATAATTTTTTTCTTGTGACGAGACCCTTTTTTATAACATTTCTTTTTCCTTATTTTAATCCTCACCCAAGAACATGTTTATTGATTTTAGGGAAAGAGGTGGGGAAGGGGGAGAGAAAGAGGCATCGATGTGAGAGAGAAACATCAATTGGTTGCCTCCCATACACACCCTGAGCAGGATCTGAACCGCAACATTTTGGTGTTTGGGATGACACTTCAACCAGCAGAGCCACCTGGCCAGGAATTGTGGTGAGAACTTTCAATATCTACTCTCTTAGGAACTTTCAAGTCTACATTACAGTATTGTGAACTACAGTCACCACACTGTACAGTAGATCCCTAGGCCTTATTTACCTTAAAACCAAAAGTTTGTGCCCTTGGCGGAGAGATTTAATGACTTGTTCAAAGTCCCACAGTTGGTGAGTGGCCGCGGGGGAATTCAAACCCAGAACTACGCAATACATCTTCCCTCTTTGTGGCCTCTCATGCTGCCCACTAAAGTCAGATGATGTGTCACCAGCAGTGAGCACATCGCCCCCGTGTTTGCCCACACGAACCCACAGTTGGCATTTGAAGTATTATGGATAGATTGCCGTCTTCTTCAGCATGTGTGTTGTGTGCCATTGAGTCGGCTCCGCCTCCTGGTGCCCCTTCGATGAGTGGTGTCCACGCCGCCCTGTCCTCAGCAGCCCCGCTCAGCTCCTGGGGACTCAAGCCCAGGGCTTCTTGTTTGGAGTCAGTCCAACTCATAGTTGGTCTTCCTCCTTTCCTGCTGCCTTCTGTTTTTCCCAGCATTGTCGTCTTTCCAAAGAACTCTACATTCTCATGATGTGCTTGAAGTAACACACAATTTTTTTTTTGGCATTTTTGCTTCTAGCGTTATTTCAGGCTTAATTTGCCATAGGCCCTACCTGTCATCTTCTGGTGGTCCAGGGTATCCATAAAGCCCTCCCCCAACACTGTATTTTTTTTTAAACATTTTTATTTATTTAATTTTACAGAGAAGGGAAGGAAGGGGGAAAGAGAAGGAGAGAAACATCAGTTGCTTCTCGCACACCCCCAATTGGGGACCTAGCCTACAACCCAGGCATGTGCCCTGACAGGGAATCGAACCAGTGACCTTGCAGTTCACAGGCCAGCGCTCAATCCACTGAGCTACACTAGCCAGGGCCAACACTGTATTTTAAATGAATCCACTTTTTTCCTATCAATCTTTTTTACTTTCCAACTTTCGCACCCATACATAGCAATTGGGAACACGGGAATGCCTTCTTTTAGATAGGAATAAACAGTAGTCCTTTATGTAAGTCATTTTAAAGACTTTACAAGGTAAGAATGTATTGTTTATTAACATTATTCTAATTCTGTTGTTTTCCATTTCTATCTTTGTTTTCTTCCATTAATACTTTGATATCCGGTAATCATAGTCACTTAGAATGTTTCTTTCCATTACAAAAGTTAAAGAAACAGTTTATGTTTCTTTTCAATAATCTTTAATGGATCATTTGGGCCACAGAAAGAGTTTCATGAGGCTGTCTAAAAACCTCCTGGTTAAATAAAACATGTAGTGCTAAAGTTAGTGGTGATCTTGTCAGCAGTAAAGGGAGTAAGTTCTTGACTGGGAATCAGGAGAACCCGGGCTTCGCCCTCGCTGTCTCCAGTAGAAAGAGCATAGGAGATTGCCAAGCTGCTTCCTTCCACATGCCCTCTTTTTCAAAAACTCTGCTATCTGGAACACTACTGTTACTTCAGCCCAGGTTCCTTTCTTTTCTTTCTAAGGCCAAAATTATATTCTGGTACAGGGGGAAATCAGAGTCCAGTCTAGGGGTTTTCCCCCTGAAATTCTACCACGCTAAGAACTGAGAAAACACCCCAGGCAGTGTGGTACAGTTGGTTGACCTGTCATCCTGTAACCAAAAAGGGTTGTGGGTTCAATTCCCAGTCAGGGCACATGCCTAGGTTGCAGATTTGGTCCCCAGTCCGAGTGCATACAGGAGGCAACCAATCGATGCCTTCTGTCTCCCATCAATGTGTGTCTCTCTCTCTAAGAATAAGCAATGAAAAACTGTCCTTGAGTAAGGATAAAAAAGAAGTTGAGGAAGAAACAAGTCAACGTAAATAATTCGTGAATGACACAAAATTGGGGGTGGGCAGTGACTGGGAAGGGGGCACAGGAAGGGCTTCTAGGCAGCTGGGATGTTCTCTTTATCTGGCTGCTGATTACGTGCACATGTAATTTGGCGAAAATTCATCACGCTGTGCACTTATGATAGTACTTACGCATGTGTTAGGGCTAATTGGCTTATTTACAAATAGGTGGGTCTGCTTGCCAAGTGGTCACCTCAGGCCATCAGTAACCAGTGCACATTCATTTCAGGGACCACAGCAGCGATAATGATGACAGCAGTCTTTCAATTACACAACTTTCCATTGGCAGGAACATTTCCATTGGTAGCACGGACTTCTTGCCCTGAGCCAAATGACATATGGGTTGATGTATCTGATTCCTGTTGTGCTTCAAATTGAGACACGATTCTGCTCGCTTATGGCATTTCTTTGCTGTACCTGCAGCAGGTGAGCTCTAGCCTGTCCAGCTGTTTACTAGAGGGGAAGTTTCCATTGCTATCCTGATCCAGATAATGTTATTTGAGGCTAAAAATGATGCGCTGACAGCTGGCCCCGTCCAGCCTTAGCCCGAGTGTGGGTGAATTCCAAAGGCGCGGTATTGATGCCAGTAACTCTTTGCAGAGAAAGGTCTCGCATGAAGCACCGTCAGCTTGGGTCCAGCTTAGTCCTCAAAAATATAACTAATCAGGTCTCTGGAGACCATCAGTGGTGGCATTCGTGCACTGAAATCCAGGCGCATGTTTTTTAAAGGGCGGTAGCCTTTCCAAAGGAGCAATTTATGTCCGGTGTGGATGCATGCCCTTAGTTTTCTGCAGAAAACCTCAAAGGCAGAGAGAGGGACTGTGGTTGTGTGCCCCAGCCTCTTTATCCCACCTGGATGGCACAGGGTTGAGTCACTTGGTATTGAAGATGATCATCAACACTTTCAGGTGTGTTCTTTGTAGAAAATGGTAATGTCCAAGGGGCTTTACAAAAACCCAGCTTGAGGACTTTGTTTCTTAGCAAAGTCCCCCCTGAGGCTGCAGAACCTTCGGCGCCGGCCTGGGATCTTCCTGGGACTGGAGCAAAGATGTGTGTGCTCACACAAAATTTTTTGCACACCAGGTTTAAGGCCTGAGGAGTGCCTGCAGTTGTGTTGTTACTTTTGCAAAGTCTTTTGAGATAGAAGCTTCAAGAGTGAATAATGCTGTAAAAGACCAAATTCTCTAGTATGTGTAATGGATGATGGAGAGTATTTGTTTGAAAACTGCCATGTAGTGACCCTGGCTTCCTTTCGGGACTGGCTCCTTCAATCTCCAAGGCCTTTTCTCTGTATATATTATACGTTCTTCCATTCCTTTTCTATCAAAAATACTTATTTTCATTGCATGCAATTTCTTCTTTGTGTTTATTCCTTTTCAGGGCAGCAACTACCCTCTGGCAACCAGGGGAGGGAAAAAAGCCATTCCACTTGCAAACCAGACCATCTATTTTCATTCAAACAAATTCATCCCGTATTCCCATCTGTAGGCCAAATGGGTGCCTCTCTCTGTGGTAAGAGAAGGCACCCTCACAACGCACCACAGCCGTTTCTTGATGTAGTTATTGGAGTCCCAGTCAGGGGCTGCATTTTTTTGGCTGTTCTTCCTCAAGTGGTGTGTTTCCTTTAGCAAGGTACTTATCATTGCTGTTCTCGATTTATCATCCAGAAAAGAAGGGTGTTAACTAGAAGCACTAAAGTATGGGCAGTCTTTGCATGTGCTTAATGCTGTCATGCTCGCTGCACCAGCCACTGGTGTTCCATTGTGGCCACCCACACAAAGGTCCTCGAGCTCTTCAAGGTCAACAGGTCCCTCGTTAAACGTATCATTTCCACTGCCTCCCACTGTCCCCACACCTTCCCTCCAAAATTAACTCATTCCACCCTCCTCTCCATCCTGGTTTTTTCTATCATGGTAGAGAGCATCATCACCTGCACGCCCTGACACAAACCATAATGTTGGACACCATTTTGGGGCTTCCCCCTGAAAAACCTGGAGACAAAGATTTAGGTGCAAGTAGTTTTTTTTTTTTCTTTTAGGAAGTGAGATCAGGAAATCCTGGGAGGAGGATGGAGAAGCAAGCCAGGGAAAGGAAGGCAGCCAGTGAAGGGTATGTTATCAAATAGGTCACCTACTATGGGCAAGTAGAGATGAATTTGCCAAGGGAGCTCTGGGAAGCAACGGAGGACAGAGCCCTGAGAGCTTTCTCCCCAAAGGTGAGGGAGCCGGGACAGTTACGCAGTCAGTCATTAGTTACAGCTTCCAGGAGAGCCATGCGCCAACACCCCAGCCCGCGACGCGGGTGGGCACAGCAGGCTGCCGTGGCCAGAGCAGACCGTTGGCAGATACGTGCGGTGCGGGCAGCGGGAAGGTAGGCGTTGGCGTCGTGAGGGTGAGGTGATAACTGACAGGGGGCCGGGCAGACAGCGGCATTTGCTACATCATCTTTCATCATTACCTCTTCTCCACCCTCCACTCGCATTCAGGAACCACGTTCTCCTCCTCGATCTCTCCTCCACGCATCCTTCTCTCTTATTCCACTGCCTATGGCTTTATTCAAGCCTCCACCATTATCCTCTGGATGACAGCAGTGGCCTCTGGTTGGTCTCCCCGTCTCCAGCTCCGCCCCCCGCCCACCCCTTGCCCCATCCCTTCTCTCCATCCGCTACCAGATTGATCTTTCTAGGAGACAGATCTCCTGTCACTCTCCGTGCCGGTGGTTTCCCATTGCCCTCAGGATAGAGTCTAAACTTGGTCCATTTCACATGTTCTCTCTCGCTGTAAGTTACTTTTTTTTTTTAAGTAGTCTCTGCCTTCTTTGGAAATCATTCCCTGCCTCTCCGGAGCTGAGTGAGGTGCCCCTTCCTTTATGCCCTTGGATTTTAGAATTTCCGGTCTATTACTCAGCCTTCTCACTGAGCTGCTAGTTCTTTGGTGGACATGAACTGGCTGTTGACCTTGATGTTACCCAGAAACCAGCACCTAATGTAGTTGCTCAGCAAGTCTTGGATGAAAGTATATTGTCGAAAAACTATTTTGTTAAACGTTTTGAAGAGAGATCTGATAAGACTTTGATTATAAAATGTAGTTAAAAAAAAGTGTGGGTTTTTTTACTACAAATTGAATTGGATTGGTGTATAATATAAGGTATGCAATAAAGCCCCTTCCAAATGTAGCTGATTTCACACCATGCTGTAACTCTTTTTAGAATTGAATGGCTTAGCTTACAGGAGAAAAAAATCAAAGGACTATTGTGTTTGTTTTTTCACCATAAATTCAGATCTGACTGCCAACCACTAGAGAAACTCTGGGGCAGCATTTCTGAGGGCAGATTGTGGGAGATGGAGGAGCAAGAAGCCTTTAGACGGTTTGACGTGAAAGTCCAATACTCGAGTTAATGTGAAAACCCAACCCTGATTCTCACGTGTAATAATAAACTTCCCAGGCACAAAATTCTCACATTAGTCTCATATTTAAAAGCTTGGAATTATTTCAAATAGAATTTTTGCCCATCTGTGAGCCAATCGCTTTATCAAATAAGCTCTTTTAAAGTAAATTATTTTATTGAGGAACAGCATTATATATTGGTCCAATTATGGACAAAAGTTCGTATTGGAATCTCTTATTACTACTAATGGGAAACTTTGTGTGAGGCAGATTTGAACTCAGACCTGGCTGTCTCTGAAATCTGGGCAACCCACGACAGAAATACTTCTTTTTCTTTCAAATTCTTTGAAAATTGTATATGGCTTTTTCCTCTTGTGTGGGAAACAAGTCCTACAAATCTGCTACTTCCTCAGTTGTTTCTTACACGTGAAAAGAGAAACAGTTTTGTACATCTGTCAGGCCACAGGCCCCTCTAGTCTTACACCTGTCTCCTCGCCTCTTCAGGAAACAAGAGCCATTTCTGCCCTCAGTTTCATGTGTGTTCTCTAAGTGTTTTTGCTTCTGTATCATCACAGCCTTTTCCTTCCCTTTGTCTACTGTGAGCCATTGTGGGGCTTACACGAGGCAAGACTTACATTAAATACTCTATTAAACACATAAATAAGAAATGAGTTCTCTAAGTTACAGAGAAATACAATACTACCTATTGTTTTGTGAACTTGGACCCTGATGTCCAATTCTAGAAATTTAATACAAATAGACAAGCAAGTCACACAAAGTTGTATGGACAAGGATGTACTTTGTGGCAAAAAGATCTGAAAACAAGCTAGGGACAGAGCTGGTAAAATAACCATGGGACATTTGATGGAAAATTCCAAAGCTATTAAGGAAATTAATTTTTAAAGTTTACTTGAAAATAATGTAATGTATTTGAATTTATTTGAAAAGATATTCCTGATGTATATAGATTTTTAAAAAACTGACTGCAGACATCTGTGACGTGACCCATTTATGTTTAAAAAAAAAAAAGAAGTGGTACATTTTCTGTGCTCTTAGTAGCCTTGCATGTACAAAGATAATTTCTCAACAGATAAACTGTTAATAGTGGTTACTGCTGAGGTGCAGAATGGAACAGGATGGGCAGGAGAGAGAAAGTAAATGAGAGTTAGACTTTGATTTTTTAGTTATATCCTTTGTACTATTTTTTAAACATTAATTTACATTACTTTTATAATGTTTAAAAGTTTAAAAAAAGGAAAGTGGATACATATGTTTTCAAATCACTGTTTTTTTAGAATCTGTCATTTGTTCATATGATGACTTGGAGCCTTAATGAATAATTTCTAAATTAAGCAAACTACTAAAAATATAAATAAAGCAATGATTCTTAGCCATCCTCCGTCAGTGAGCTCCTCCAGCTAGATGCCAGAGTTAAATGAGTTTTTCATATAAATCACAAGAATATAAATCAGGTTACAGATCCACATGATCCCGTGGTTTGTAAAATGTGTGCATGCAGGGGAAAAAATCAGGAAGGATAGATGGAAAAATGTTAACTATTATCTCAGTTTCATTAGAATTTCAATTGATCTTATATTTTATGGACTTCAGTTTTTAAAATAAGCCTATATTATTTTTATAATCAGAAAACATCAATAGGCTTTTTTCATTTTGGACAAAGGAGAAACAGCCTTGTGTATTATGGCAGTGAATGCTTGACACCAAGTCACTCTTGAAGTTTCTATCATGAGGTTATGTGTGGAGCTTTGAACAAGGAGATCAGCTTCAACAGAGCCACATTTAAATGTGATCCCAGAAAAAAAATGGTACATAAAAGGGACAAAAGTAAGTGGAGATATTTTCAGCTGGAAGAGATGAAATTGTTGGGGGCGGGGGGAGACTTGTAAAGGTGTTCAGGAAGTAGAATTCATCTTAAGATATCAAAATACCTCAGCCTAAGGGGTACTGTCATAATGTCTTGTGTTTATTGGCACCTACAATCATCACGGTTTCTCCATCCTGTGTGAATGTACTGTTAGGTACCTTTTTGCATCCAGTCAAAATGACTCATCGATCTGCAAAATCTAGTCCCCACCATATGTATCCAGGAGTGAACCAATCAGATCACTTGCTTCTCTTTTAACTTGAATGGAATTAAGTTCAAAGATGTTTGATTGGAAGAATCATGAATAGATGGATCCCAGGAAAGACAGTGTGAGGTTATTAGGGAAATTGGCAATATCATGGAAAACAATAATTTGGGAGTCCAATAGCCCAGAGGTAGAATGATTTGGGGAAAAAAAAGATTAGGTCCGAATTCTGGTTGTCAGTCCGCTAGAGTATAGAGGTAAGAATTACTTGGTTATGTGGGTTTTAGGTAACTATTTTGTCTTAAAGGCAAGATGACTCATACAAGTTGTTGTGGGTTTGTTTTTTTTTTCGTGCTCACTAATTTTGTTATGCATTGTTCAGTACTTGCCAAAAGAAAAGCAGAGGAAAATTTTACTCAGGAATAAGAAAATGTGTACTCTTGCAAATGCTTTAACATGGAGGCATGCTTTCGGTATGTGAAAGTTATTTTTGACACTATTTTTGGCCAAATTGTTTTTCATTTTTATGAAAAATGTTAATTTTTAAAGCACTCTGGTCTATCTCCCAACTGTTACTTTTATCACTCGAAAATGTGGTATTTTAAAAATATCATCACTGGTGTCATACTAAGACTTGCCTTGCATTACAAGCCTTTCATAGTAATTAATTTTTTTAAAAAGCATTTGGACATGAAAAAGGAATAAAAGGAAAGTTCACCAGAACGCTCGGAGCGGTTGTCTTTGGATGACGATGGGGACTATGATGATGGTTCCCCCGCCCCCACTTTTCTATGTTCTCCTAGTTTTCTATAAAGAGTGAGGGACCCTTTTATAAAGAAAAAATCAAATTTTTTAGGAGGCATAAGATATTAAGGAGCAAAGACAAGATTCATGAGGTTGTGAGTTATACTATGATAATCTTGTGGTCACACACAAAATAGGCCTTCGTCCAAGGTTCCTAAATAATCTTGCATTAAAATGAACAGATATTGGTGGAGTTGTTTCAAAAAATCTAAGTTAACAATATCCTGTAAGTTATTAACAAAGAGCTGTGAAACCCTCATATGAAAAGTATGACCACGGTCATTTAAATATGTATTTCAATTTGGGTACTTACTAAGCTCACTTGAGGAGCAATTGAAGTTTGAGGGTGGTTAATTATTTTTAACCTTACAAAGGAGATCAATGAATTAAATTCATGTCAGGGAACCAGCTGTTGGAAAGGAACTTTGCATCATCTTATTTAACGTGGTTGTTGAAAATAGCGTTTTTAATGGAACAGTCCACTGTACTGCTGCGCGGCACTATTGGTCGCGCAAATATCATTTGCGCTGTATCATTAATAAAAATAATAGCTGCTGATGGAGGATATTTTCACTAGCTTTATCAAGAAATGTAATGAGCGTTCACATTTCTGTTGCATCGATTTTGTTTCCTGATGGAAGAGGTCAGTTAGAAAAACGATCTCAGTGGCGATAGGCAGCGTCATTGCCTGTCCCCTCAGACAGTCTTCCCTCTCCTCCGCCAGGGTCAGAGGACACCGAGCTGTTATGAAATGAAAATTAAACATAAAATGTTCTCGATGTCATAAAGTATTGGGTGAGCAGTGTGAAAAGCTGTTGTAAGGTGTATATACCACTGGCGCGAAAAATAAATTCATTCATTCAACAGATGCTTACTGAGCAGCTGCTAAAATACACGCCAGGTGCTGTTTAGGTCCTGGGGAACAGCAGTGAGCACAACAAAGTCCCTGTGCTAATGGGGTTTACACGTAGGGAGGGGGCCGACAATAAACAAATAATTACACAGTGTGCATATAATATATATAACCTCATACATATTTATATATAATATGTATACATACACATACAACATCTTGAAAACACCAAATAAGGTAAGCAGAAGGGTGGGAAGGGGTCGTCTAAGGTAGGGTGGGCAGAGAAAGTTCTCCCTACCAAGGTACAGTTCAAGCAGACACGTGCAGCAAACATGAAGCAAGCCATGGCAGGCTGTGTGGGGTAGGGTGGTCTGAGTACAGGGAGCAGTAACTGCCAGCCCCGGAGTGAGGATGAGCTTGGTGTCTTGAGGAAGTGAATGCGGGGAAGGAGGCGGGGCTGCAGGAGAGGGAGGGAGAACAGCTTTTTGAGCCTGGGAGGGAAGCGCAAGCCCTGGGCTTCTAGAGCAAGCCTGCCAGAAGCCATTGGAATGTTTGGGGTAGAGAAGTGACCCAATCTCACTTCCATTTTAAAAGTTAATCTGACTCTTTCTTGTTTAACCTTTGAAGCCCTAATAAAGTTCCCTGAAGGGCTTAAGGAAAACAGAAAGGCCCTGCATAAAGATAAGAGGAGCTAAGAAAGTTAATTTAATTTGCTGGCTATTATTTTTATAGCGGATGGAATTGGTGTATGTATATCCCTTTAATAATTAATTATGGATGGTGAGTGTTGCCCAGTATTTATCTCATTTGATTTTTCCTAACTCAAGTTATAAAAGAAGGAGTTCTATTCAGGAAAATAGTACTTAATGCGGGATTTCTTCACCTCCCATACTTAGCACTGCCTGGTTACTCAGCACGATGACCACTGCCACCGGACCGCCTTTTGGCCTAATATGTCACTTCCCGTCTATCTCCAATAATCCTCAGATGTTGAAATAACTTTTAAAAAATACCTTGTTATCCATAACACCTGAGGAAATACAGATTCCTCATAGACTCTTCAAGACTTGCATTATGTAAATACATTTTGCAGCTAGATTTTTGTTTTAAGTGGTTTTTATCCACCAGAAGAGAGGAGTTGATTATCTAGTCTAGACCTGTTACCATACCATTCCTTAGCCAAGCTGTTCAGTGGCAGTTGGCTGAGATGGGAGTGAGATATTATGTTTTAGTGATAAAATAAGCAGTCCACTCCTTGCTGGCAAGCTGTGCGGTTGACTACTTAATACAGAGCTAGGGAGTGAGTCTGAACTACAGTTTCCTCCAGGGTGATGCAAGCTTCAGACTTCACAGGGGTGAAGGGCGAGCTGGAGACAGGAGAAGCCTATACACATGGGCCATTCACATCCATTTTCACTACTGTGTGTGTGCATTTCCTTTTGGCATGTGGAATCAAACCGGGCTAAATTTCTAAAAAGGGCTTTATTATTTGCAATAGAAATTTCCATTTAAGACATTTTATAGTTTTTAAAAAAAAAAAGTTTTCAGTTGAGTAATTAATGGTTCTCCAGCAGTAGTGGCTTGTCTTCAAGGTAGCACACCATATATTAGAATAAGTTATAACCAAAAGAAATGCTTTTAAGGAAAACTGCATCCATTTTGAGAAACTGGATTTTTTATGCATAAGTAACCCAACTAGGGTGTTTCTGGGTGCTTAGCCACCGAATGCATTTATGTCTTTTTTAATTTTATTGGGGAACAGGCGTAAACCTACAGTTGGACCTTTGGGAAGCCATTACTGGCTCAAGCTAAGTGATATTGCTGACTCTGTGATGTTCTTAGAGTCTTGGGGAGTCATATAAACTGATTCATAAGGAATCCTTTGATCAGTTAGAAAAACTTCACTGTGCTCAGAATGAAGGCAGAGAAGACGTCTCACGGGTCAGATTGTGTGGTTGGCGTTCTCAAGATGATGATATTAACTCCTCTTAAACTCTATCCAGGACAATTTCTAAATCCTTTTGCAAACAGCTGGATTCCAACATGACGACCTTTATGTGTGCAGCTGAAGAACTAGGAGTGATCCTGATACACTGTTTGCTAGCGAAGAAGTGATTTTCTTACCCTCTTGAAGGTAGTAACCAGCTTGGGCTCATTCTGTTCAGATTGCTGAGTTTGATGAGATTAAAGAGGTTTCTAAAAGAAGGAATTGTAATGATGAAGACTTTCCTATGTTCCAAGGGATCAGCTCGCTCAAAGCAAATATCTTCAACATCTCTTCCTATGTGAAAGAGTGAAGAAGATGTGTACTGGAAAAGGATATTTGTTGTTGTTTTATGTATTGGTTCTAATAGACTTGGACTCAGGATATTTTATCATAAGCAAACAGGCAGAATGATGTACTGAATTAGTGGCTTTCTTTTTTTTGGCAAAAACCCAGAGTGCATTTCATGTGTTTGTTTATGTGTATGTGTGTGTATGTTAAATAACAATGTAAAATATATACAGGTTAGTTGATAGATAGAGATAGAGATAAATGAAACAATCTTTACACATGTACCACATCTGATATTTTCTAACCTGTCCTATTTTATTTCACTTTGTTTCCTACATGCTGGTTGAAACCCACTAAGTTTATTTCACGACGTGCCTTTGGGTCGCAGCCAGAAATGTGAGCATCACTTGACTAAGGGAGAAGGATACCTAGAGCCCTCTCCCACCTTTGAGGTGCCTTTCGGCAAATACAAACTGTCACCTTTGTGCCACCTGCTTTGGCTTTGACACAACAGGCTAGTTTGTGCCAAACATTCTGTCAATTGAAATTTCCATCCTTGCTGAGATGATCGGATCACTCCCAAACCAGACCTTTGACGCTGTGCCCACGGTACTAAAAACAAACAAAACAATAGGAACCAAACCCTTTCCCAGCGTGGGCTATAATAGGCGGCTTTGTGTCTCACTAGGAAAGAGAATGGAATGGTGGTATTACATTTGAGTGAATCTCGTTGAAGAACAAATGTCTCAGAATTGCTTCTCAAAATCTTTAAGTAATGGTGCCCTGAAATTAAGTGGGAAGAAAAAGAAGAAATGTTTAAAATTCTGCATTTGGCCATTAATTGAACCCGTAGGGTCCTTAGCCCTTGAAACGCCTCTGGTTTTGCGCCTTCCCTTCTTGGGCGTGGGTGAGTGTGACAGCGCCCAGCCTCCCTTCCTGTTCAGTGTGTCGGATAAGGGCTAGGGGGCCTCCTCCACCCAGTGTGCTGTCTTTAATTTCCACCTTTGAAAGCCGTCTCCTCCTACCGATGGCAGAGCGCCTGTCCCGCTGTCCACGCCACCCCCGCCCCCGCTCCCCTGCGAATGGTGAAGCGCGCAGGTGGAAATAATGGAGTTTTTTGGTTGCTGGCAATGATGAAATACAGCAATTGGCTAAGCTTTTAAAAACATGTGTATTAAAAGGGAAAAGAAGACAGGTCTTAGATTCCACCCACTCCAGACAGCAGCAGAGAGAGCTCTCTCCCAATGAAATTATAATGTAGTTTCCTTCCCACCTTTGGGGCATTACTTCTGCTGTGTTGAGGAAAGTGAACACCAAACGGATTGGCTTCCCACACCCCGACAATCAATAATTATGCCAGAGGGGCTGGGGACTTCCCCAGTGAGTGCAGGAATCTGAAAGAAATGGAAGGTGACAGCTTTTCCCTCACCTCATTCCCATTCCCATCCCCAGAGGCAACGGGCCTAACGTATCTTTTTCCAGTGCGCACCTTCCCTGCTCCTTCAAACAGGAGGAGATTTTGAAGATAGTATTTGCTTTGAGTGAGCTGATCCCTTGGAATATAGGAACATCTTCATCATCAGAATAGATCAAATGCTAAGTATTATGGGGGCTATCACGGGAGAAGAACTTGACTGGTTCTTCTAAAAACAAAAAAACAAAAAACCTTACCAGTTTGAAAATGCCTGCAAATCATTCTCACTTATCCATATATAATATCCAAATGTCTGAAAATACGGTACCAGCAACATAAAAAGGCTAAAGGAACTGGAAGTTCCTCTCAATTCTGAAAGGGTCAGATTTTCTTCTATCATTAGAGTTTCTATAAAAGAATCCTATTCATACATGGAGGAATTTTTTTTTTTTTTTTATTTCACACAGGCAATTATTTCCATCTGAACCTTGGATAGAGGAAGTTGGACTAACAGTTAAATGTGCTTGAAATTATGCCTATGACTTTTTTACTACCCTGTGAATTTTCTTATTGACAGCTCAGTGAACTTCTTAATTTAAAAAATAAGAATCAGCTCATGCTCCTTGCCCCTGGTAATCACCAGGGCACCACGATCATCGAGAGTACATTAAGGACCTACCTGTCTGTATCCTGCTAGAATTTCAATAGTATAGGCGCTGCTTTCTCAAAATCTGCAAACTGGGATAAGATGAACGGCTCTCAACTGGGGGTGGTCTTGCCCCCCAGGGGACGTTACGGTGTCTGGTGGTCTTGTCAGTCATCATGAATGGGGTACAGGTATTATTACTGGCATCTAGTAGGTGGGAGCCAGAGATGCTATTAAACATACAGCAATGCACAGGACAGGCCCTACAACAAAGAACGATCTGGTCCAGAATGTCGATAATGCTGAAGCTGAGAACCCTACCTTAGCCCTCGATATACCAATTAAATGGCATTGTTTCAATCGTGTATAAACATGTACTTCTGGAACATTTTCAAGTTTTTAAGTTACAGTTTGGTTATTTAATAGCACTGTTAACACTTGGGCTTGATTCATAATGAACAACCGGGCGACAGTGACACTATTTCAGTGTAACAGTGGCCTGAGAAACAAGCATCAAACACAATAGAATCTTGCTCATGAATTATGAAAATCTCAGGAAATGGAGATTATGCATTATAGAGGGAGAATCTATTCCTTAGCATAGTTTAAATGATAAAAAACTTACATGTATTTGTTAAGGTAGAGCTTCTGTGGCTAGACAGCTATTTAAAAAAAGCCACAGGAACGGTGGCTAAGTTAAGGTAGAAATTTACTTCTCTCTTACAGAGCAGCCAGAGCGGTGACTCCCGGGCACCCAGGCCGCTTCTATCTTGTTAGTTTTCTGCCAGTCTTGGCATACGGCTTCCATCTCATGGCCCAATATGGCTGCTCCAACTCCCACCATCATATCCACATGCTAAAGAACAAGAAGGCGAGAAAGAAGTCAAGGGCATGGCCCTTTTAAGGGCATAACCTAGGGCTTGAGCACATCACTTCCGCCAACCAGTGGCCTTGAACTTAGTCACGTGGCCACACCTAGCTGTTGGGAAGACTGACAGTGTTTTGCTGGGCAGCCATGCGCCCAGCTGGACCTCAGGGGTTCCTTTATCAAAGAAAGAAGAAAAACTTGGATGTTGCAGGATAGCTGGCAGTCTTTGCCTCTGATATCTTGTCTTGGGTTAATTCAAGGTCAAGGAGCCCAAAGACAGCTCAATAATTCCAGATGGCCTTTTGTCAGGATAGAGGTCCCAGGCTGTGACGGTGTGTGTGGTGGCCTGTTATTTCACTCTGTTAATCCTAAATCATATTTAGCTCGGGGGCTAAACTACCAGGGTTCAAACCTTAGCTCTAGCACTTGCCAGCTGAATTGATGTTAGGAAGTTCACTTCCACTCTCTGTGCCTGAATTTTCTCCTTTGTAAATTGCTGATGACAATAGAACCCAACTCTAGGACTGTGGGGAAGATTGATGAAGTAATTCTTGTAAAGCACTCAGAACAGTGCCTCCCGTAGTGTGCACAACAAAGAACTCTGAACATTATTATTACTGTGGGGAGTCCTGCCCTTGACTAACTGATTTGATGCCTGCTAATTTGAGCTTAACTTACTATGGAAAAATACCTGTTAATTTCCTTTGGTTTGAAAATCTCAATAAATATATTGTTGCATTGATCTTATTGAGATGTAGCTCCCACCCCTACCTCCAATAAAGTATCAGAACATGGGATTTCATTCAGAATGGGACTTGCAAGTAGGATTTGCAGTCCTAAATTGGGGCTGAAGTGAACCTGAGCCAACTCTTGAATCAGTGAATTGGCAGCATCTTAGATCCGAGCCACGCTGGTGAACAAGCTAGAAATTCAGTACAGACCGCTGATGGCCCCTCCTTTGTCACCTTTGTTGACTTCTCAACTGTTGTCAGAGATTGCTAGTTTGATCCAACAAAGTTCATTAAACTCAAGATAATTTAAGAACTCACAGTGAGAAAATTGCCGTTCAGCTCTGCAAATGGCATTAGTTGTCTTACTTTCTCCAGCATTTCAGATTTCAACATCTTGCAGCAGATATCTGTCCTTCCCTAACATTCGGCCTCATCAGCCCTAATAAGCAAATGACTAAAAACAAGGTTAGAACATCTTTATAGCTGCAAACATAAGTGTGTGTGTGTGTGTGTGTGTGAGAGAGAGAGAGAGAGAGAGAGAGAGAGAGAGAGAGAGAGAGACAGAGAGAGAGAGAAAATCTTGGCCACCAAAATTCACATGTGAATTGTTAGATCATTTCACACTTTCATTAGAGTAAATTTTGAAAGCAAGTCAGTACTTTCCCCCTATATGAAGTGACTGCAATGAAACCATGTATACTGTTGAGTGGAAAGCAAGATTTTCTATAGGCTCTAAGCACTCTGTTGTGAGTCAGCTAGTAGGGGCGGCCATACTGCCGTCTACAAACCTTGGTCGTGATTTTCTTCTCAAATTCCCTTTGGTCGTCGCAATATAATGTAATAGAATGATTCTATGCCCACTTAATCTTAAATTCAGTGAGGGAGAATGATGTTGATCCATTATAGTAATTCTTATTTTATCAACAGAAAACGATCAAACAATTTCATATAATCATATAGAAATGAAAATTATTTAGACTGGCTTGTGTCAAAATATTTCCTAGGCTGGCTAAAATTGTAAGCACTTAGAGGGCATGTGGGTTTAACAACAAAATGAGAATTTCCAGAATAAATTTCCATTTCTATCATGGAAGATTCGATTTCTTAAAACTCAACATATTACAATATAATGCTTTAATTATTCAAGACTTGAAGAAATAGGCTTTTGAGTATAGTTCCTCCAAACAGAGAAGAAAGCTTCCACTCTTTTTCTTCTTAAAAATAAGCGAATACGGGAAACAGAAAGGCAAAGAAGGAGCGGGTGAGAATGGGGACTGGTAGCCTTGCATTGATGAACAAGCCCCACCCAAAGTAAGGGGGCAAAGTCCTTTTCCTGGAAGGCAGCATTTCTGGGGAGGGGTGGCGGGCTGAGGGTAGAGGGGTATATGAATAATCTCTTTAAGTTCAAGGACTTTCTCAGACCTCTCCTGGGCCAACTTGAACCAAGCATAAGACTCTTGAGTGACCCAGTGAACAGTTGTAACTTCATACAAAGATAATCCTCTGGCTATTGTTATATAAGAGCTATAGAGAGAGTTTCTATAAAGGTCAGTGTGAAGCTTCTAAAATAGTTCACCTTTAAGAGCAAGAGCTGTACTTTGTTCTGTAGCATCTCTTATGTAACGCAGAGAAACTCATATTCTGACTGGAAGGTCACACTCTTGACATTGAGATGTGATTTATTTGTGGGAGACTCTCCAAGACCTCTAATTTTTGTTTTGGGATATTAAACTAGGATTCCATTGATTAATAATTACTGTAGATGGAGCCCTGGAATTGTGTGCCAGTGCCTTTGACCTTGTCTCTAACTTCGCACAGCCCCTGGGAGGACACCCTCGGTCCTCGGTGCACCGCGGTCAGTGTGTGTGGTTCGGTTCCGTGCCTATGAAAAGGGAACAGCACCTGCCGCAAAGGTAGTTTGGAGGAGCCAATGATATAGGTTATGTCAGGTCTTTAACAGAGAGCTCTTAGTGACTTTTATTTTTGGTGCTGTCACCGTTTTTCCTGCATAGGTGTTTAAGGGGGTAAGTGGAGAAATGATACCAAACATTCGAGTTGGTGAGAAATTTGCTTTGCTAGCGAGGAAATCAGATGCCCCTCCCACCCTTCTCCCACCACCGGGTCGCAGCTCCCTGCCCTTGCCGCCTCACCCCTCCCTCCCTCTTCTCCTCCACTCAGCCGGCATTACCAGTTTCGCAAAGGCCTTCCAGAGAGAGCAGATGCACAGGCAAGTGAGAAAATGGCTGCATATATCAATATTTTTGGAACATTTCTTCTCAATCAGCCCTCCCCTTGAAAGAATCAAGAACCTCCTTTCGAGCTGATACTTGAATGAGAAAATGAAGTCTCGTCCCTCCCTAGTTGCAAACGGTAGGTTTATCTGCTCCATGGAATCAAATGATTCCATTGTCCTCAATTTAAAATGGTATGGAGGACAGGAGCATCCTTTGGGTAGGGCAGACCCCGTGGCCCAGAGCGGGGGTTCAGTGGGGTCATGGCGGAGCTTGTTACTGCATTCAGGAGGCACTTAGCGCCACGACCATTTCACTGCTTGGGCCAAACATGGGTGCCCAGACTCAACACCCGCTCTCTCTTGCATATTTTCATATGATTTATTAGTTGACTCACTTCAAATTAAATTCAAAGGGAATTAGAGCCATTGGTCTAGGATACCTTACTCTAGCTCAGCAGGGATAGCAAAGAATTTCATAAAAATAATAGCTTTTTCCACTTCCCTTTTTTCAGACATTCCTGTTGCCCCACATTACGTGAACCTAATCAAATCATGACTTAGCCTTTCCCCATTGTTACTTAGAGCAAAAATGACCGGGTTAAAATGGCATACTGGTGATTTTCTTGGTGCCTAAATAACGTGGTAACATGATATATAAATAATGCAGCCAGGGAAGACACAGACACTCCCCGCAGGCAGCGGACAGGCACCTATGGTTACTAGACCGGGGCTAGGTATTGCAGTTCATTATTTTGGTTACACCGTCCCTTGGGAAGAGAAATGGGTATGCCAGTCTGTTTGAAAGCCCTGCTTCTAGAAACTCCCCTTTTACCTGCGGCTTCCTGCCAGTCCAGTATTTGGCATCTGGCTCTATTCAGTGCTCTGTCCTGCCTTGGATATTATTGGTTTCCTTAACAGTACAAATAACTCTCTGAATTGAGTCTTGACAAGTACAGAGCTTTTCCAGTGGCCTTCACCGGTGCTGAGTATGTGTCTGCTTTTTAAATAAGAAATGTGGCTCTCTCCAGGAGTTTCACCTGACAGCACCTCCTGTAAGCTTAGAATGTGACCACCTTTCCAGCTCAGAAGACGCCACCGGGACCTTGCGGCAGATGTGCACGCTGAGGAGGCAGCCAGCCACACGCTGTCGAAATCAGAATGTGGCAGCATTCCAAATGGGGGAGCATTTGTGAGTTCCCATATTAATATTAAATGCAAAAAAATCTTTGCTCATGCAACATTAAGGCTACAAATGTCCACATGCCAAAATTGGGAAATAGCAGAAAATAGGATTCTCATGGTGACATCTGTTCTCCACTCTAGTACACGTTCTGTAATACAGTGTACAGTTGGAAAACCGATTGGCTATGCAAAGCCTTTGGTGCGTCGTGTGATTAAGAACCTGAACTTCAGCACGGGGCCGGGGGGAGGGGGGCGCTGCGAAGAGAAGAGCGCTGAGCGAAAACGAGTTCCCTCCGAGTCTGGGTTTGACTGTGTGACTTCAGGCAAGCGCGTAGCTGACCCGCACCTCAGGTTCTCTGTATATTAATTAGAAGCAGCAATGTACCTTCTCCCCAGTTCACAGATGAGTCACAGATTCGGCTGAGATGAAGTCTCCGAAGCATGCGGCACCTCCATCATCAAAGTTAGAGGTAGTGACTTTCTGTTATGGGCTAGGAAATGGTGCAGCAGGGACAGGCTAGGACTCATAGGCCTTGTCTGTTTGCATGTGATTTGCATGAGTTTACGTGTGGCGTATATCAAAGCATGTTTTCTCTATCCTTTGCCTGTAATTAGTGAAAATTTAATAAAATCAACAAATATTTGTTGTCTACTGTATTTAAGATCTATATAAAGAGAGTGGATAGAAAGAGATGCTTTTGAAGATGATCAAATCAAAATGTATAAGAAAAACACATACATACAACCTAGAGTATTACCAGACAGATAACGAGAATGAATATATTGCATTTCCACTATGGAGTAAGATAGTGCCTCCATATTTCTGAATCTATTATTTGATTTTTTTCTAGAGTTTGATCTGTAACCAAAATATTGCATTGCTATGTTAATATTTAATTTATTTGATTTCATTTTCAATTTTAAATGGAAAGAAGATACTTTCTTCCTTTTGGATTTCTCCTTTTGCTCAACTACTTTGGTGCTGTACCACTGAGTACTACCTGTTTCTTAACATATCTTTAGGCTGTTGGATATTTGCATTTCTGATTTGTCAACTGCAAGTCCATTTCTGACTCTTTCAATCCTTAAATGATTAAATAGACGTGGTTTAGATTTTTATTTAGTTATAGTGATAATAGTAATGCCCTAACTTTTATATACAAATTCAATTTTTCAGACTCCTTCTTGATACAATATATGTGTTTGGAGTAGTATTAAATTTACATTAAACCTTTCACACTGTTAACTCTATTCTGTTCTTCAACAAGGACATTTTTGTTCAAGACTGCTGATAAGATTGTACAGGATGGGGCAAAAGTAGGTTTACAGTGGTTCGTATGGAAAAACAATGCAATAAATAATAATACAAGAATAAATTCTGTTTTATATACTCCCAACTGTATACCTACTTCTGCCCCACCCTGTACTTCCATCTGAGGCCATAAAATTCAGCGGCGCTTGCCATCTAGGAAAGAGAAAAATTAAAGGCATGACCTGGGCCTCCTTAGGACTCAGTCCAGGTGAAGGTCTTCAACCTATAAAAATCCCAAAGCCAGCAGGTACCAGCCTTTTTCTGCTCTGGCACAGAGATTAACGGTGCTCCCAGCGAGGGGTGACAGCCCACGGACACACCTAGAGTTGGTGCCACGTCGGGGAGGGCATGGAGTGCTTCCCTTTCCGGGGGCAGATCCTGGGTCAGACCAGCTCGGACTCTTACCAGCTGTTGAGGACAGCCTCATTCCTTCATCACTCTGAGCTTTGATTTCCCCCACCTACAAATAAGAGTAAAAATGACAGCAACCTTAGTGTTGTTGTGAGGATTAAATGAAATAATATAAATAAAGAACTTAGCCTTTACACAGTGCCTAGAACATCTAAATCCATGTTTTCTCCCCCATTTAAAAAAAAAGTACATGGATATTTGAATTATGGAGATAGCCTGATTTATTTATTTAAGAATAAAATGTTTGCCAACTGGGTTGCTTCTTATTGGTAACAAATGACCAAAGCTGTCCCATCATTCTGACACACTTTCATAGGAAAATACTAATAATCCCTCCCTCCTGTATGAGCTAACAGGGTATTTCCCAATCCCACGTCTGTGATCCATGCCTGGGGAAAAATAATTAAATCAACCAATAAAGGGAAAATCTCCACCTATAAAAACATATAACTCTGCTTAATCAAATAGACATATTGCTGGGTCAAGGAGAAAAATATTTATGATCAGTGTTGCCTTAAAATGTTAAATATGTCATCAGCTAACATAAATTTTATAATGTGCTAAAACCCAAGGTCAACAGAAAGGCAAAATAGAAGAGCTAAAGTTTCTGTTGGTGAAGAATTCAATAGATTAGGAGCAGAGAGAAGACTGAACATTTGAAACTGGATGTAGTCACACAAGAATATTGCAGTGTCTGGGAGCTGATAAGGGCTTTAAGGAAATTTAGAAATCTTTAAAGGAATGGATGATAAGATCAAGGCTGGTCCGTGAGAAAGAGGATAGAATAATTGAGAATACCAGTGGGTTTCAGTCTTCATGGAGAAAACATCAAAAGCCTTAGGGTCTTACTTGAATATTTGGAAATGACTGTGACTTGAATTTTAAAGGAAACATTAAATATTTTTAAAATACTTTATAAGTATGATTCATAGCACATCATATAATTTTAGGAGTAAATGGACATTAAAATGTTAGTATTTTAGACAGTCTGAATTTTCATGTTTTAGAGCATTTTTAGAAAGGTTAACTTCTCTAACAGCAGTGATTTGCTATTTTCTTTCTTTTTATTTTTAAGGTGAAGTAATTTATTTCTTTTTAATTTATTTATTTTTTCAAATACATTTGTCTCTGCCTTCTCCCCACCACTTTCTGCTATTTTCTTTTAGTTTATTTATTTCCTTATTTATTCCATAAATAGACAGGGTCTGGCACAAATAACGCCCCCTTTTATTACAAAATCATAAGCATGTAATTCTGTAGTGTAACAATATCACACTCAAGCACACCATAGGACATTTTAGGTGAAATGTTCAAATGAAAACCATAAATTATTACACCCATGTTATTACCCTGTATAAACAGAGCACATAGTCCAGCAATAAACAAGGTAAAAGGAGGTAAGTCTCATTTGCCCAATTAACAGTAATGTTTTCCCTCCAGATGACCTCATGTGTGTCCAAACTTTATAATAATTTGTAGAAGAAAACTCTTTTGGATTTGAAGATCTCCCATCACTTTAATACAGCCGTGGGATAGCTCCACACTCGAATGTCTGCCCTTTTTCTGAGAAAAGTTGAAAGAACAGTCATCGTAGGATCTGATTCCAGAGCAAGTGAAAGCTAACCTGAAAGGAGTTTTGTAATTAAAAGGTACATAATTGGCGCTCAGGTTTTTGCAATGCAGCAGCCAGCCTGCATAAAGACCTTAGAAAGAAGGGCAGAGGAACCGGCCACAGAAATGAGGCGGCAGCTGTGAGTTCCACCATTCGCTCTCCATCCAGGTCCCGGGAGAAGCATTTTGTTGCCTGAATAAAGCCCACTTTAAATGTGTGTGATCATAGGTGCTTCTCCTTTATGGTTGGTGAATACAGGGAAATTTAGAGTAGAACAAATCAAGACTATAACAGATAGATTTGTCTCTGGGGAAATAAATGAGAACTCTCAGAGTTTCTTCTTTGATTTTATAGTATAATAGTATAACGTAATGATTAGTTAAGGTTTTGGAGCCAGACAGACTTAGGTTCAGGATAGGCTGTCACTCACCAGCTTGGATGACCTTGAATTCATTATTCAGCCTCCCTGAACCTGGTGCCCTGATGCTGCTCTGTGTGTGTGTGTGTGTGTGATGCAAATAGTAAAAATAGTGTCGAACGCACATTGCTGTTAAAAGGTTAAATATGATATGTGTAAACTGCATAGTGCAGTGCCTTGCAAATGTAAATCCTCCGTAAACGTAAGCTATTGTTTTAATTATGCAATATCTCCTTAATATACTCTTAACCAACTCTGATATTGTTTTGCATAATGGAGATAAACTGCCAAAATGGGGTGAAACTAGTTATACACTGTAAGCTTTTGTCCGTTAGCCGTATGTGCAGCTCAGCCTTAGTGACTTAACCAAATGGGGGTCCCGTGTTGTTTTGTTTGTTTTGTTTCTTCACATAGGAAGGAATTCAGAAGGAGGCGGTGTGGGGCTGGTGCGGCAGTAGGAGGGCCCAGCCTCCTTCTCATTTTTATTCTACCGTCCTTGTCAGATGGATTTCATCTCCGTAGTTGGAAGTCAGCTGCTTCATCTCCAAACACGGGGGGAAGAAGAGCTTAGGGGGAAAGGCCTTTATTCAAAACTGCCCCTTTTTTTCAGGAAGTGGGGGAATGTCATAGACTCTGTCCCCAGGAACGTCCACCTATACCTCATTGGCCAGAACTGTGCCCACTGCTAGCCCCTAACAATAGTGGAAGCTAGAAAAACGTGTATGTTTTTAACTGGGCACATTGCCACCCTAAAAAGAAAATAATTGTAGCTCTGCTGGATCCTGAGTAAACCACCAGCTGTGTCTGCTACAAAGCCACAAGAAATACCCAGTTCCCAAGCCTGATGGTTTTCTAGCAAAGATTTATAGATGTCCTCAACATTGGGACATTCTGAGGGCATTTGCTAAGACATTAAGTCTTACCATTATCATTGATCTACGTAACTGGCAAGATAATAACCAAAGCCCTTTAGCTATGACTCCTGAATCAATATTGTCAGTTTATTTCTCTGCTGTAGTGTAAAATTAGGTTGCTATTTAGTTCAAAAGTCGTGATTTTGGTGATACATTTGTTGAGGGTCCACTGATCTTAGAAACACAAGTAGAGAAAAAATGTAGAAGCAACATCCAAAATCCCAATGGATTTTCTTAAGGTTAAGTTATATAGAGGTGACAGACATCAGTTGGCCTGGATTCAGCGATGCCCTGTGTTTGGATGCTTAGAGAAATTCCCTGAAGTTCTCAAGTTCTAGGTAATCAGACTCACTGGAATTAGGGGTACCAAGCCCTAGCCATTTTTTAGAGGAATGCAGGCTTTCTTCCACTCATTTTAAATGACCTGAGTATAAAATCAGATGTAGAAAACTTTTATGGTTCTTTACCAGCTTAACAGATTGCAAGCCAATGAGTAAGGATTCCTTGAGGCTAACTGTTGCCCAGCACTAAGCAAAAAAAGCGTTGTCCAACTTTTCTGGATTGATCCCAGGATGTTTACCAAGAACCGATTCCACAAACCTGTTTGATTGTAGACTCTGGCATTGATTTCTTGTAGCTGAGAGGAGCTTGAATGAGACTGTGGTACTTCAGTTCTCTGGACCCCAGTTTCCTTATATGTAAGAAGAGAACATTTAACAAGAGGATCCTTATGGTTCCTCCCTGAACTACTAAGGTTTGGAGCAGGCTGAAGACTGAGTTACTGCAGAAACCTTGATTCCATTACTCAACCCTGTGTACAGTACGCTGTGGGCTGCACCGGGGGAGAGAGGTTCTGGGCTTTTATGCCTCGGTTTCGTTCTCATGGAGATGAAGGAGTTGTATTCCGGGAAATCTGAGTCCTCAACTTGATCTGATGTTCTGTCAAGTAGAGTTCAATAGAGCTCCCTCCCAAATTCTACCAGATGGGTTTATTTTACAAAAAGTTTTGGAGTAATGTTTGATGGGTTTCATCTTCCCAGGACCTATGCACGGACTTTGCTAAGTTTGTTAAGCATTAAAGTTTGAAATGAGCCCAAAGAAGATCAAGGCTGTGAACTCTTTTTATGTCTAAGAATCTCCACCCAGTGTTTTTAATTGGGCACAGATTGACAAAAACTATTGCTAAATTCTGCTATCTCAGCTGTCCTTTGAGTTGGCATCTAGACTGGCAGAAAATCCCATACTTTGGAAGAGTGTTTGATATGGTCTTTAATGGGCATCTCGTTACACTAAGACCTGTCGAGGGGTGGTCATAAGGAACCTAATAATCTGTTAGGACCTGCCAAGTTACCCTAAATTGGTAACCCTTAAAAAGAAAAAAAAAATCATACAGGTAACTGCAAGCCCCAGAGCAAAGATATTAACCCCCAAAGAGTCCTTAACCACAGCTGACTCCTTAATTCACCAACATTGCTCAGAAGGACGTGGCTTGTTTCAAGCAGGGGTCCTGCCAAAAAGCCCATGAAACCAAGAGACGGAGCCAGTAGGGACAGGGTCGAACCCCCAAATCACATGGTCTGCCTGGAACTGGCCTGATAGGTTTTAACCTATGCAGGGTACTGACTCTAAATGCAGAGGGTTTCAGGATTTCTGTTGCGATGTGCCTTGATGAGGGAAAGAAGTGATCCAAATACCATCTGTCACAATGGAAAACCCACGCGGCCCCAAAGCCTCTTCTTCAATGAGCAGCCGATGCGGATTTAGTCAATCTGGACAGTTATTTATGCGCTGAGGTCACACTTTGGCCCATCTTTCGCTTACGGCTTTAACCGAATAAAGCCTTCTCTCTCTCTGCATTTCTCTTGCCAAAGTCAGGTTGAGAGATGGTTCTTTGAGAGGATTGTCTTGGCAGGAGATACAGGGATCTTCTCACGCAGTGACAAAGCCAAATGATACACCACTCAGTGGGGGCTAAGTGATGTTAATATTGAAAAGAAGCAAACTATGGCCCTTCCCTTTGCCCCTTTTGTCTTTTTGGTTTGGTTTGATTTTTGCGGGGTTTTGTTATTGTGGGTTTTTTGCATGTTCTGTTTTTGTTTGGGGTTTTTTTGTTTGTTTGTTTGCTTTGTTCATATTTCTACCCCCCCAAAAAATGCTCCCCAAATGTCAGTGAAAAAGGTCCAGGATAACTTTCTTCAGTAATAACTAGTCTACCTCAGAGGGGGTTAGCTTTTAGGATTCTCCCACTTGCTCTTCCCCTTGTTCCTTGTATAGTCAGATTTTTGCCATATTGCAGTTTCTAACTTTTCTCTGGCTGGAAATACTCTAGGCTGACACTTTCAAGAAGGGAGACAGAAAGAAATCCTAGTGTCTGTGAATTGTTGCTAAATCTGCACGTGTCCACTTGTAACCAAGAATATTAAACTCAGAGCCAAGCAGCAGGAGGGGAAGAAAAACCCCTTCCTTGTCTCCGTAGACTTTGGTGTTCTTCCCATAGGGCACAGAGGAGCTGCAGTGAGACCGGAGGGCAAGACTCTGCCCCCCCAGAGTCACCAGCCAGGCTACCTGAGGCAGAGACTTCAGTTCTCTGGACCTCAGTTGCCTTATATGTAAAAAGGGAACATAGAACAAGATGAACCTTGAACACTGAGCTAAGGTTTGGGACAAGATTGTGACTTAGTTACTATGGAAACCCTGATTCTGTTCCTCGACCTTGTATAAATTGTAGCGTGCCCTGGGCAGGGGAAGGCGAGGGAAGAGCCCTAGAATTTTATGCCTTGGTTTCATCCTCAAGGAAATGAAGGGCTTGGATTCCAAAAATACTTGATCTAATGCTCTGTCAAGTTTGTGAAGCTCCTTCCCAAATTCTAACCAGATGGGTTTCTTTCATGGAAAAATTTGGAGAAATGCTTGATGGATTTCACCTTCCCAGGACCTGTGCATGAAATGAGACTTGTCCCCATGGATCACTGTATCATACAGGCAGAGTCTGGAACACTGTCTCTTGGTTGCTAAGCCACCTTATTATGAATGAGGAATCTTGGTTCACTATGAATGGGAAGAGCCTTGGACTGGGAACGCTAAGGTGCGTGACTGACCATCTCTGCACCCTGTTCCTGCCTCTCCGCTGTACGGTGGGGATAAGAGTGCTTGTTCCTGTGACCCCGTTGCCTTCATTTAAAACAAAAACCTGTTTAAGGAAGAGGAAAATCCCTGAATGGCGTTCAAGGCAAAGAGCGCAAGTGGAAAAAGAGAGAGAAACAGCTGTTCAGAGTGCCAAGTAGCCAGGAATGTATGGGTACTCCAGGAATCCGAGTATAAGAGTGTGAGGAGAAATAAAAGGTGTGTAGGACACAAAATCCTCTGAGACTCTGTATCAAAGAATAGACATGGGTGGGCAAAAGCAGGCTTACAGTCGTTCGTATGAAAACTAATTCAATAATTAAGAAATAATAATACTAGAATAAGCTGTTTCATGGACTCACAACTGTAAACCTACTTTGCCCACCCCTGCATTGGCTTTAGGAAAGTATTGTTTTATAAAAGAAATGAAGAATGCACAGCAGGGAAACCACCAACAAAATGCAAGGCCAACCTATTGAATGAGGGAAAATATTTGCAAATCAAATATCTGGTGAGGGGTTAGTATCCAAAATATCTAAAGAACTTACACAACTCAAGAGCAAAGAAAAAAAAATCAAACAATCCAGTTAAAAAATGGGCAGAAAATATGAACAGACATTTTTCCAGAGAAGGCATACAGATGGCCAACAGGCACATGAAAAGATGCTCAACATTACTAATCATCAGGAAATGCAAATTGAAACCACAAAGAGGTATCACCTCCCATCTGTTAGAATGCTATTTTCAAAAAAGACAAGAAGTAACAAGCATTGGTGTGGATGTGGAGAAAATGGAACCCTGTGCATTCTTGTTTGGTATAGAAATTAGTGCAGCCACCCTAGAAAACAGTACGGTGCTTCCTCAAAAAATTAAAAATAGAACTACCACATGAGCCAGCAATTACATGTCTAGGTATTTATCCAAAGAAAATGAAAACACTAACTCAAAAAGATGAATGTACCTCTACACTCATTGCAGCATTATTTACAATAGCCAAGACATGGATGCAACCTAAGTGTCCATCAATGGATGAGTAGATAAAGGAAAAAAATACATATATATTTTTTGTATTTTGTACATATGTATGTATGCATGCATATATATCACAATGGAATATTATTCAGCCACTAAAAAAAGGAAGGAAATCTTGCCTCTATAGTGGGAATGAGCAGAGAAGAAGGAAAGTTGAGAATGATTGTCGTGTTAACCAATAAAGTGTCTGCCAGAGAATTTATGTTGAAGAGAATAATCCTGTGGCTTGTTATTAGGGAGAAGTGAGGAGATGGAACCTTTGGGGGTAAGGCTCACGGCTGTAAACATTTCCTCTAATAAAATCATTAAATCACAGTTCTTGTGTTGAGTTAAAACACCTATTCAGAAGCAAATAGCCTCATTTTTCACCCTGAATTGGTCATAAACCTTACCTAATGCTATTTACAGGCCTCAGTCTTTCCCACTATAAAATAAGAATAATGTTTATTCCCTTCCTCTCTTGGACCCTTTTATTCAATTATTCATTTATTCAACAACTCTATACTAGGTACCTACTATGTATCAGGCACCGTGCTAATGCTGAGGATACACAAATAAATAATGCAGAACCCCTTTCCCCGTGACTCTCATTCTAGTAGGGAAGGGAGGCCAGGAGCATATTTATTGCACACCGCTACGTGTTGGCCCGTGGTGGGAGCTTTATGTTAGAAAGATGTATATATAATGTATATGCTGCGTAAACAAGTAATGTTATAGGTAGAGAGGCGCCATAGAAGTCTTCATAAAAGCACTTTGGGACAGGGAAGGGGAAATGACTCATTCTGCCCCGGGGAATGGGAAGGCTTTGGTGAAACCTGAGATAGGACTTGAAAAGGGGCGGGGCTTCCCTGTGCAGAAGTGCTGGGTGGGGCTGCCTCCTGGGGGAGGCACAGTTGACTCAAAAGCATTGACAGCTTAAAAGGGACTAATTTGTTCCCCAAAGGGCGAGTAGCCCCCCTCTGCTGAGCCTTTGCTGGTGGGAGGTGATGTGGGAGCTGGAAGTGGGGTGGTGGCTGCAGCAAGGGGAGGCAAAGGACCTCAGAAGCTGCGTGAGGAGTTGGGCCTTGGGGAACCTTCGGAAGGGAGGACGAGACTTGATCAGATTTGTGCCTCATCAGGATCATTCTGGGACCCGTGAGGAGGGACTGTTGGGATGGAGAGAGGCTGGTGGTGGCAGGGAGACTGTTGGAGCCTTTTGCAGAAACCCTGGTGAGAGACGGTGACTCGGTTAAGGCAGTCGGGCTCCTTTTTAGTTTTGTCTAGGTTTCCAGAATTATTGAAACCAAAGAATAGAAAAACTTTACATAAAAACATGTCCATGTGAGCTTCCACATTGTTGTCCACACACACATATGCACACAATTGAAAGATGATATCTTTTTGTTAAACCTGTAGTGTGTGACCCCGGCGGTCGCCAGGCCAGCTCATCCAGTGCACGGCGACGGGGATGGAGCCCGGCGTCTGCATCTCAGAACCAAGCTTTAGAATGTACACCCCACAGGACACTCGCCACCGTCCCCGCAGTGGCCTCCTTACATAGGGTTACCATCCATATGGCTGATGCATGGAAATTAGAGCCAGCCTACGTATCAGCTTTTAGAAGTATTTCTTCATCAATAGGTTCACAGTTGCAATGTTTGAAGATATTTTTGAAAACTTTGGATCATCAAGAACTGGGGACAAAATGTGCTCCTCTCTTCTGGAATGCCTCCAGGGGACCTGTGGTCGCAGCTGGCAGCTCTCAGGGACAGTGTGGGCCAGCCCTGCTTCAAAAAGGCAGACCGTAGACATTTAAGAGCTTGTCCTTGCTGGGCGCCGTCACAGGTGAATCTCACTCTAGAACTAGGCGGACAGCTTTGGGTGGCTGATTGGATGTGTTGAAAGACAGAGAGGAGGGAGTCAAAAAGATTCTGAGGTAAGATCAACAGCTTCTGGTGAATGATTGGATGCGTTGAAAGACTGAGAAGGATGAATCAAAAAAGTGTCTGAGGTTCTCCCATGGCATTTGGCTGGAACTGTTCAAAGGCAACACGGAAGATTATGGCATCTGCTGAGCTGCTTTCTGGCCCCATGGAAAGGGGCGTGGGCCTTTGACTTCAGTACTTGTTTTGTCAAAGTCATACACCTCCCCTGGGGTCTTCAACCCCACAGCCTCATCCAGCTGTGATTTCAAGTTCATGTCCTGGGATAAGGTTCCCCGTGGCTCGTGGTTGCCGCAGTGCATGAGAAATGAAAACAGGAGGCCACAGCAATGCAGACAGCAAGCAGGGAGAGGAGCCGATCCCTGGACAGGGCTTGGGGTCCCGGCACTGGCAGGGAGGGACGCCCCACGGTGGCTCTGGCCTGTCCCATCACCGCTGCAGGCTGTTCTTTCCACTTCGCTGAAGCCCAGTCTTTGTAGCTGGGAGAGTCCTTCAAGGCCAGGAGGGGATTAGACTTTTCATGATGCTTCAGTTGCTCGAGTACATGACTAATACTTGAAAGAATTAAGAGGCTTCTTTATTTTTAATTGCATCTACTTGTTTGGAATGTGACTCAGTTAATTCATTCTTATCGTGAATGTAGTGGAAGACCCTGTACCCTCTTGACCTCTCCTTGTAATTATTACTATCATCCTGCTTTGAAGCGCTGTTTTGATTACACACCGAACTGCCCTCTCATCGCTACGTGGCTCAAAGGCCCACTGCTTGGACTCAAGGACAGTCATCTCAGAGTGGTTCTTGTCCTCAGCAGGTTGATGGCCTCTCTACTCCCCTCCTTTCCTCCATAATTCTGCCCCTTCCCCTTTAGAAGTTTTTCGTCATACATTCCAACTTGAACAAGAAGACTAGCTGTTGTCTCTGAGGCCCAAAGAGCAATGTTTTAACGCTGACAAATCAATAAACGCGCCTTATCAGGGTTGGCATTGCTGGCAGGTGCCTCACAGCGAACATTATTGCAGTTTCACCATCACTCCATCATTCCTCCCACCCACCCCCCTTTCCAAACACGCCCGGGTTTGTTTCTCCTCCTCTTAGATTATACTGTCTGGCATTCAAATGAAAATTGATCCAGTCAGTGCACCCAAATGCCGGGGGCAGCCTCTATTGGGGAAGCAGTTTTAACCAAACTGTGAAATCAAGTTCTTTACCCAATGTTGTCTCTGAGTGGTGGCCTGAGAATTTTCATCTGCTTGGATCTTCTAAGAAGTCTTTTCCATCGCGTAATCTTCGCCACATGGTACCCAGCTCTGTAAAGCAGTACTGTGCTTTAAGAAGAAGTAATTGACTGAAGTAGAGGACAAGCTATGAACCCAGTAAATAATTTGTCTTATCCAAAGTAAGGCCTAAAGGCCTTTCGGTGGTCCAGGCAGCTGTCCTTGTGGAAGCATCCCCTTTCCTCTTTTGGTGCTTTCTCTTTCTCCTAACTCCTTATATTACTATCGAAGGAAGGTTTGTATAATCCACTGGAGTTCAGGGGGAAGAAATGAGGTAAAGAAAATTAAAGGCAATCCTATGGATGTTGATGAGAAAATAAAATGTTTTTAAGGTGACAGAGAACTGTATTAATGTCCATTTATTTCATTCATGCCTGGGAATTAGGAACATACAACTTCTCCCAAATATAATGAGACATTGGGAAAATTCAAGCTGTGCACTTTGCATTAAGAGAGTTTTAAGCAGAAGGGTGTTTTAGTCCATTCACACTACCAAAACAAAACAACATAAGTGTATTTCTCACAGTGCCGGAGGCTGGGTGTCTAAGATCCCAGTGCCTGTGTGGGCATGTGAGGGGCCTCTTCTGGGTCACAGACTTTTCCCTTCAACTCACACGTGGAAGGAGTGAGGGAGCTCTGTGGCGCTGCTTTTATCAGGGCACCAAACCCCTTCAGGAGGGCTCCACCCTCATGACCTCAGTACTTCCCAGAAGGCCCACCTCCTGATACCACCTTGGGGATGAGGATTTCAACTTAATGAATGTGTGGGGGGGGGGGGCACAAACACCTGATCATAGCAAGCAACTTGCAGTTGTCATCACTGAGTCTCTGTGACCTAAGTTCCTCATTAGAGATGTTGTACAGCCCTTTTGAATGTCGGGCAAAGCTTTTCATCATAAAGGGCAGTGAAAGCATATTTCCTTCCAAGGGACTGAACCATTTGTTTTTGCATCAGAATCTGAGACTCCGCATTCTTGATTTACTATCTTGTGGCAAAAGTCTGCATTTCTGGAATTTTTACATACAGCTCAACCGTTGAACAATTTTTTTATTCACTACTGATTGTAGAGTAGACATAGCGCTAAACCACGCTACCAACCTACTGGAGGGCTGGGTTGGCTGATCTTTAGTGATGAAAGAGAGGAAATACCGGAGACCTGATCGTTGGCCGCCACATCACTTCTTTCAAGAATAGCCTTCTTAGAGACAGTAAATGAGCATGAAGACCAGAGGTTACTGGGACTTATTTGCCGATGCCAGCCACATTCTTCAGAAGAAAACCTCTGCTTAAATCCCAAATGTTGACTAGACTGAAACATGCTCATGTTGCCTCGGTTATTCCTCATGATCCTTTTTTCTTTTGGTCCAGAAACAGAAAAGCTCGTACTAGAGGCAGGCAATGGGCTGCCGTCCTGGAAATTCAATGACCAGCTCTTTCCCTGTGACGTGTGTGGGAAAGTATTTGGCCGACAGCAGACGCTGTCCCGACACCTCTCGCTGCACACAGGTGAGTCCGGGCCTCCCTGCTGTGCCCGCCCCATCCGGGTCCCCAGCTTCTCTCTCGTCAAGAAGCTGAGTGTCACTGAGAGAATTGTAACCGGAAGTGGTGGGCATGTCTTCATCCTGACCTTTTCAAGCTATTTTACCAGGCAGGTTCAAATAGGGCCCTGCAAAAGGTTTTTTATTTGTATTGAAAGGACTCACAGAGCTCAAGTAGGATTGATGAGAAAAGATGCACACTTGGGCACATCCGGGTAAAAATTCCTCGACTCTTAAGGAGTTTATTGCTCTTGTTGGCCCAGGGGATGGGTCTGTACCCCATCTTATTGGTATCACTCACCTTATTGTAGGTGGGAGTGGTAGGGATGAAGAGCACCTTGGTGGAGGAACAGTTGCTGTCTTTATTTACATATAATAGTAAAGAAATATGGCTGATTCTGTGTGTTGGGAACAAGAAAGCAACCAAGTTAAGAAGTAAAGGAGGAATAAATGTTAATGTAATCAATGCAGCAAAAATAAGTGAAGACAAAAAGAAATACGGTACAGACCGTGGATGGCTAACTCAGTGGTTAGAATGTTGTCTGGATACGCCAAGGCTGCAGGTTCAATCCCTGGTCAGGGCACATACAAGGAACAACCAATTCATGCATAAATAAGTGAAACAACAAAGCAATGTTTCCCTCTCTCTTTTCCCCTCTCCCCCGTTTCCTCTTTCTAAAATCATTTTTAAAAAATATGTCAAAATCAATAGTAAACATAAAACTAAGATGGAAATAATGAAATGAAATTTTCAACTTTTGCACTGAAGATCAGACTTTTTAAAAGTTCAAATGTATCTTATTTATAAGAAATGGAAAACAAAATGATAAAATGAATAGAGGTTTTGCTTATCACATGAAATCGAAAAGGCGGGACACAATTAATACGACAAGATTTTCTTTTTTATATATATCATCATTTTTAATCTTAAATATTAAGCTACTAGACAAAATTTAGTCATATACCTAGCCACAAAAAAAAAAAAAACACTTCAATATGTTCAAAAAAGTGGACATTTTCTAGGCCACATGCTGTACACTTACTTCAATGAAATTTAAAATAACCGAAGACCAATAAAGTGTCCTACCTAATCAGGTCAAAGAAAAGGAAGAAGATCAAAACACAGATTGCAGACATCTAGAAGGAACAAAAGGGGGACACGCCGTACCTACACCTGCCGCAAAGGACTGCAGCTCCAGGCAGAGGGGAATTCCTAGGTCACTGTAATCATAATGGCGCCCTAGGTTTTGTTGTGAAAAATCTTTTCTGTGTCCTTCCCTGTGAAGTAGATAAGATGGGTGTTCTTGGAAGGCAAGCTCAGTGTTAGAAGGTGAGCACGCTAAGGACAGAAAATGAGGTAGTTTTCGTCTTCAGCTACCATCCGTCCCTTTAGCTGTGCAGTAAAAGCAGAGCCTGCTCCTTTCACTCTAATTTGCTTGATTACCCGAATGAATTCAGACTGCCACTCTGGAAACAGGCCTGAAACAGTGTCAGTTTTAGGAGAGCGTTTCCATTAAGAAATTAATTGAAATGTTTTATTTTATTTATGTAAAACGTAAATTTCCAATTAAATTATTTCACACGAGTCTTTTTTTTTTTCCTTTAATTTCATTAGCTTTCCTATTTCTTGGCTGACCCCGGCCTAGAGTTTAGAGAAAATGCTGTGGCTTCTTTTACACACCGGTCCTATGAACACTGTTTCCCTCCCCTGCCCGCAGCTCAGCACCCACCCACCCCGTCACATGGGGAGCCATGTGCATAGTCACACACAACATGCGGTGCTTTTAGCCCATCTTAGCCTGTGGGTGTCCAGGAGAAAGCAGACGGCCCAATTGCCCTGAGACTTTCTTTTATCCTTGGAAGTATTAATACAGGCATGACCTGCTGGATAAAGACTTTTTAGATATTTACAATTCCAAGGCCTTCCCTTTGTCTTCGCTTGAAACGAGACGTGAACTCCCCTTTCCTCCGTACCTTTCAGTGGTCTCTTGCAAGGTGTTGGGATTTCATTTCTGAGCTCGGCCGGGGTCTTTTCCTGTTCCTTCTCCCCAGAGGAAAGAAAATACAAATGCCACTTGTGCCCCTATGCTGCTAAGTGCCGTGCGAACCTGAACCAGCACCTGACCGTCCACTCGGTGAAGCTGGTGAGTACGGACACTGAGGACATTGTCAGCGCCGTCACCTCTGAAGGCAGTGACGGGAAGAAGCACCCTTATTATTACAGGTGAGCTGTGGCTGGAACCCAGGGGTCCAGCCTTCCCAACACTCCCTGCCCGTCTGCAACGCAGGCGTGACGAGGCCCCTGCTCAGTCAGCACGCCGACCTGCGTTTTCCTTGTCGCTTTGCTTAGACTGAACCCTGCTGTTGCAGTGACTCCTCTCCTGGCATGGCTGCCCCGGTGGAATTAATTGAAAGGGAAATGGCCGTGGAGGTGGCTCCCCGGGGCGGAGCAGCAGAAAGCGGCAGGGCTCTGGGGATGATTAGCTTGTAGGTTTGTGCGTCTGGTCGGCTCCCCCCTTTGTAACTGAGCACTGCTGCTTCCTGGGGATTGTCCTAAGGAAAAAAAAACCAGAAAAAATAAACCTGAGAACCCTGACGCATAGCATATTTTCCCCGAGTCATGTTGTCCTTTCATATGTGGATTTTATGGTTTTCTCCCACATCCAACCATAAATCCATATTTGGTTCGGTTGCCATAAAACCCCACGTTTCAGGCCTTCTACCAGATCTCATCCACGAGAGAGGCCATACAGGTTGGTAGAAACTTGCTTTTGCCCGAAATGTCTCCATGGATGGGTGGCTTCTGTCGGGAATTGTCACAGGCAGGAGAGCCGTCCCACAGCCTGTGCTTCCATTCCTGCGCGGAAGGCCCCGGAGGCGGCTCCAAGGGGCCCCACGCACCCGCGCCGCTCGTATCTTGGCAAGGCTGTCCTGCATCGCCTTGTCCCAAGGAATCTGTTAGGAGACGTGCAGCATCTGGAATCTGTGATTTTTAGTTAACTCTATGATGATCTGGCATCATTAGAGCATGTAGGGGACTGTTACAGGACGGCGGCCACTCCCAGGCACCCAGCAAGCAGCAGACTTCCCTGACGCCAGCCTTTCGGTGGGGAGGTCACGTGTGTGAAAGCGCACTCTCTGAGTGCGCTGGGCATACCCGGGCAGCCTTCACTGAGAATATCACTCCTCTCCCTTCTTTCCCTTCCTCCGCTCATATAGCTGTCATGTGTGTGGATTTGAGACCGAGCTCAATGTCCAGTTTGTCAGCCACATGTCACTCCACGTGGACAAGGAGCAGTGGATGTTTTCCATCTGCTGTACCGCCTGCGACTTCGTCACCATGGAGGAAGCAGAGATTAAGGCTCACATCGGCACCAAGCACACAGGTGACCGTCCCTGCCGGACCTTCCCGCCTCCGTTCCCCGCCACCCCAGCCTGCCCGCCCACCAGGCAGAAGCGTCCTCCTCGTCCTGTGACACTGACATTTCCTTCCTCAGAAGGAAGAGCGTCCCCCGGTAGCAGAGCCACACTTCCCCGTAGCCACGGTGCCACGGCCAGGCCCAGCTTGTGCACCGGCTGAGCTGTCGGCTTGTCATCACCATCACCTTGGTAACAGCCATTAAGCTCTCCCGATGTCCCAGGCCGGCACCTTTGCACGCTGGATCCCGTGTAAGCCTCATACAGACCCTCTGAGGTCAGTACTGTTGTCATGGTTTAGAGGCCGAGAACCGAGGCTTAGCAGAGGTGAGGTATTCTGTCCGAGGTCAGCCATAGGACGTGACTCCAGAAACTCAGACCTGGACAGTGTCCATTCTAGAGCCTTCTTCCTGTATTGCTGCTGTCCTGGCAGCCCCACACAGCCCTTGGCGAGGGCTGCGTCTCCCTGCGTTGCTGGGCCAGGGCATGGCGCACCTGCCTCTGCGGGCTCTGCTCCTCGCCGGGAGACGGCAGCCCTGACACCCTCCACGGTGCCGCGTGGCCGGTCCGTGCAGAGGCAAAGAAACCCCGAGTCTCCCGAGAGCCCGGTCACTCCCTAGGCCACGGCTGAGACTGTGCCAGTGCTCGCCTTTCATTTCCGACTCTTGCCATCCTGGTTAACTTCTTCCATTTAATGATGTTAACATTTTGACTTAGCCGTGCAATTATCCTCTCGCAAGTGATGGTTACAAATGACACCAGCACGGAGTCATTATGTGAGAATGAGGAGGAGCTCCCTGCGTTCGCAGCGCTTACAGATTACAAGCCGATGTGGCTCACTGCAGCCCCGGGTGTTGGGTCGGCCCCTCACATAATCAGCACTTGAAGGATTCAAGAAGGGACGTTTCCCTGACATTTGTGCTGACAATGGACGTGGCCGAGAAGGATCTCTCTGTGCTTTCCTGGCCGCCTTGGTGCCATGGTGCCAACAACAATAAAAGCTTGTTTTTGTCAGTAAGTTTAGCAGCTCTGACTTGGAAGTATGCAGAGAGCCATTCTGCTGAGTGAGAGGGTGCCATTTTTACAGTCGGTTGTCTCACCATAACCACGTTAGCACCATGGGCCACAGGTGAGCTGGGAGTCCCACGTTGGAGACAAATTACATGCAGCAGTTCTGGAGCAGCTAATGGAGGGACAGGCCAGCCTCTCTCCCATTTCCACTGGCTTTTCAGATACTCTTTTTCTTTTCCTCTCTCTCTTTTCCCATTCTTCTAACCTTCTCCACACCAGAACATGCCTAAAACCAGCCGAGAACCTTCCTGCTCCCTCCCCATTCCACAGCCCCTTCCACCACCACCCTCAAGAAAACCACAGAATCACAAAGGCTGAAAGAAGCCGGACTTGGTCTCCAATTTTGTAAGTCTTGTTCTCTAGTTTCCTTAACCTTCACAGGAACGGGCACCTTTCACTCCAGGGCCCTGGGAAACCTGCAGTGCCGCCCTCTTACCTAAATGAAGTTGTGCTCTGCAGGACGAGCCTGAGTCAGCACAGAACATTTTCATTTGGCCTGTCTCAGACTTCCTTGCTGGCCAGTCTTACCCAAGGCGCGCTTGCGAATGGGGTGCTGAGCGGCCGTCGGCAGCCCGTCCTCTGCTTGGGTGCGTCTGCAGTGACCACTCTTTATTCCCTTCCTCCCACTCCCAGCTTCTGGCCCCTGCAGAGCATGTATATCAGCAAGGCGAAAATACTCCCTCTGGTGCTCATGCGACTTCCTCAGTGCAAGTTTTGCTACAATTTTTAAATGTTGTGATAATGGCATTGAGGACTTTGAATAGCTATTTAGAAAATACAACCATCAATACTTTACCTCACACTGACACGGAAATAACTTAAACAGTCCCTGTTTACAAATCTGCCCTGGAAAGGCTTGAAAAAAATAGACTAGAATATTCATCGAGCACAGTGAGGAGGATTTGTAAAAGCTTATGGCATAACAAGAAATCACAAAGGAAAAGAATCAAGAGATTGGACACATGAAGATTTCCTTTTTTTTTTTTTTTTTTTTGTAAAAGAAGAGAGGGAAACACACACCCCCCCCCCACAAAAAACCCACACATTCTGAAAATGTGTTTGTAAAAAGGACCAGAAAAACTAATATATTTGTATAGAAAGTTCATCTGGTAAGAAACACTTTAGGTCTGTAAGTGAAGAATGTACAAAGAACATGAACACTCAATTTACAATAAAATAAATAAAAGCTAATCACTTAATAACATAATGAAAAATGTCCGACCTCACTAAGTGGCCAGAGTAAAGGTCATGAGTGGCTTCTGTTAACCTACTCGGTTAGGAGCACATTTTATAGGGTCACCCAGTGTTGCCAGATGCTACTGGTAACTCTTGCGCCTGTGGCCCTGCGAAGTGGTAGAACCTAGGGAACTGTCTAGGTAATATATACCAAGAAGCTCGAAAATGTATTGCTGTGGGACCCAGCAATCCCACTTTTGGGAATTTACCTATGGGGAAGAAAATCAGCCAGCAGAATAGTAATGTTAACCTAAAATTTAATCTTAAGGAAACACCGGAGTAGGATAAATCTACTCCTTGGATTGGCAACACAGTCTCCTGGTATTTTCTATCTTGACATAAAACTGTGGGGTAGTGTTGAATTGGCTTAGAGAGAGTGGACATCTTAACAATATTGAGCCTCTTGAACCATGAATAATATATGCGCTCATAGTATTGTATGCGACCTCACAATAGCATACTTCCCCCTGCCTAGCCGTTATGTTATTGTTGTCGTGTGTTTACTTATATATGTGTTATAAACCTTACATTATTACTGGTGTTTAAAACAAAATTAGTTTTATTACTTTTTAAAGAGATTTCAATAATTGGAGAAACCCACACAGTTACTCACATAGTTCTTTCTGGTGATCTGCATTCTTTCTTGTAGATCCGTTTTTACATTTGGTGTCACTTTCCTTCTGCCTGAAGAATTTCTTTTAATATTTCTTATTACACGGGTCTGCGGTAATGAAGTCTTTCAGCTTTTCTTATATCAGTTTTTCTTTTGCCTTTGTTTTTGAAATACATCTTCATAGCTGTTTAAGTACTTTAAAGATGTTATTCAACTACTCACTTGCATTATTTCCAGTGAGAAATCTGTCATCCTTATGTTTGTTCCTCTGCACGTAATGTTTCCTTTTTCATCTGGCTGCTTTTAGGACTTTTTCTTTATCACTGGTTTTAAGCAATTTGATTATGATGTCCCTTGTATAAATTTCTTCATCTTTCTTATGCTTGGGGCTCATTCCATCTCTTAGATCTATGGGTATGTGGTGTTTCTCAAACTTGGCAAGTTGTCAAATACTTTTTTTGGTGCTCAGCACTCTATCAGGGACACAAGTTAAACCTATATTAGGCTGACTGAAGGCACCGCGCAGTTTGTTGAGGCTCTTTTTATTTCTGTGATTTTTCTCTCTCTCTCGCTTTAGATCATTTCTATTGCCGTCATCATCAACTGCACTGATCTTTTCTTCTGCTGTGTCTAAATTGCTAGTAGTCCCATCCAGGGTATTTTTCATCTGAGACATTGTCATTTTCATCTAGAAATTTGATTTGGGTCTTTTTTATATCTTCCATCTCTCTGCTTAACTTGTTGAACACAAGGAATACAGTTATATTCCTGCTCTTATGTCCTCATCTGCAAATTCCAGCAACTGGGTCAGTGTCCATTGGTTGATATTCTCCCCGTTCAGGTTGTGTTTTCTTGTTTCTTTGCATGCCTGAGAATTTTTATTTGGGTGTCAGACATTGTGATTTTTACCTTATAAGGTGCTGTATATTTTAATATTCCTATAACTATTCTTGACCAGTTAATTACTTGGAAACTTTGATCCTCTTGGGTCTTGCTCTCATGACTTGTCAGACAGGTCTGGCACAGTGCTCCATTTAGGGCTAATTATTACCCACTACTAAAAGCTCTTCCTCCATTTTCTGCCCAGTGCCCTGGGAATTAGGAGGTTTTCTGCCAGTCTGGCTGGTGGAAACAGACACTGCTCTCTAAGCCTTTCAGATGGCTCCAACACATGCTCTGGTCCGTACTCTGCTGAACACTCACAAACAGGAGACCTTCTGCAGTCCTCTGAGTTTTTCATCTCTGGTGCTCTGTCCTGCGAGGTCCAGCCATGCTGCCCTCCCAGACCCTCAGCTCGCTCTCCTCAGATCAGCAGCTGCTTCTGGCTCCCCCTCCATCCCGCCTCCCCACACTGCAGCCCGGATGGGCGCAGGGCAGTCAGAGGGCCCACCTCTTCTCTTTCTCCCTCTCAGGGATCACTTTTCATCATTGCCTGATGTCCAATACTGTGAAAATTCTTGTTTGATGTGTTCTGTCTGGTTTTTTCAGTTGTTTCACAGCGACGGTAAATCCCGTCTCTGATGCACTATCTTGAATGGAAGCAAAAGTCTACTGACACTAGATTCTAATGGTCTGTTGACCGTTTACTCCTGGCTCGGAGGCAGAATTCAGTGCACTGAGGAAGAGCACAGGTTCTGGAGGCAGACCAGCCGACTAGCCGTACAGTGCCTCCCTTCCTTCGTCTGTAAAGTGGGGGCGATAACAGTTGTACCTCGACAGTCTTTTCTAGAGCATAAAATGAGGCAAAGCACTGAAAGCAGGACCCAGTTTCTGGAACTTGGTAACACTTTTAGTACATCTTAACTGCTATTGTCATTTTATTTTCATTGTTGTAAGACCTCCATAAACACTCATTTAGTGAACAAGTGCCCGCTTTTGGCCCCAAGTACCGTGACTGTCATTCCCGGAGGTGACCGGGACCTGGGGCCCCAGGGAGTGTCCTGGAGGAGCTGGGAACCTCAGCCTGTGCCTTCTGGATGGCGATGTAGCCACGAGGCACAACCCCACCACCCCCGACTGCTGTCGTTCTGGGGTTTACACCTCCTGAGGAACAGACTTGCATTTTTTTGTTTTTCAGGGGAAGACATGAAGACTCCGAGCGAATCAAATAGCCCCTCGTCATCCTCCCTGTCTGCTCTGAGTGACTCGGCTAACAGCAAAGACGACTCGGACAGCTCCCAGAAAAACAAGAGCGGGAACAACCTGCTGGTCATCTCTGTCGTGCCTGGGAGCCAGCCCTCGCTGAACAGTGAGGAGAAGCCAGAGAAAGGTAAGGGGCAGGTGGGTCGGACTGCTTAACCCGCCCCCCGACTCTGGAGGGATGACCCCTGGTCAGGACTGATGTTGGAAACAGGTATCAGGTCCAGGAATATTCTTTTTCCTTGATCGGCACCCAGTCTGTGGTGGAAGGACGGGGCATGTGATATTGACTCCAAAGCTGTAACTTCTTTTACACAGAGATGCAGGGAACAGCACCCAGAAGGGTATAAGCTGGGGTGAGGGGTGAAGAAAGGGGACCTCGGCCCTGCTCCTTCCCTCCTGTCCCTCTGCCCCATGCACCTGTACACCCAGCTCCGGTCCTTCCAGGGTTCGAATGCGTTTTTTGCAACTTTGTCTGCAAGACGAAGAACATGTTTGAGCGCCACCTGCAGATACACCTCATCACCCGGATGTTTGAGTGTGACGTGTGCCACAAGTTCATGAAGACCCCTGAACAGCTGCTGGAGCATAAGAAATGCCACACTGTCCCCACCGGTGGGCTCAAGTAAGGAAAGCAAGTACAGAACCTTTTACTGTGTTGTTATTAAACACCCTTCCCCCCCTTACCCTGTCCCCTCCCCTGAAGGGTTTGGGGTCACGGAGAGGGAGAACTCGGCATGAGGGGAGTTAAGCGGGCCCCTCGGCTGCCTTCAGCTGGCTATGAATTAGACCCGTCCCCGAGAGGGTCAGCAGACATCAGCAGGAGGATGCAGGATGGCACGTGGGAGCAGGTCAGCACGCAGGGGCGGGTTCGTCCCACGCCCCTGGAGTTTTGTTCAGACTTGATATTAGTGCACTTGGGTTAGTGTCCCCAAGTGTAAAGCATTCCACTGTCACTGCAGTTCTATTTTTTTTTTAGGTGATTTGCCATATATCTTTAAATAAGCATTACAACCACTCCATCCATACCCCACCCCAAATATTGGAACTCGGCCCATGTGAACAGGCCGGAGACAGCGTTTTTCTTGCACGGGCCGTGTGCCTCTTGAAACATGCCTTCTACCTTCCCAGGAACTGGTTTTGGGGTCTCCCTGCCTGAGGTCTGACCTCTTCAGTCACGTTGTTCACAGATCACCACCACCCCGCACGCACACACAGAGACCTAGCCAGTTAGCGTCATCATTAAGTGGGATTTGTAAGAAGCCCTCTGGTCTGAAGTGAGACTAATCAGTTATTACCCAAGGCACTGTGCGTCTGGCGTGATAATAGGTTCTAGAGGGCAAACAAGAAATAAAACCTAATTTCCACCCTAAGGAAGTTTACGTCCTACCATAACCAGAATTTAATCTTCCAGTGATTCTGAAATTGGGGTCCCCATTCACAAGGCACTTAGGGACTAGGAAAGAGAAAGAAGTGTATGTCGGGCACTGAAAGACACACAGTTTTCAAGGCAAAATTGTTTATGCTTAGCTGAAATGATTATGTAATATAAAGAAATGGAAAATTACATTTTACTCAATAAAAGGGGGGCACCTTGTTTTAAAAACATTTCGATCTTTGAAACTTGCAACTTGCCAGAGGGGTGGGGTGACTGTCCTGAGTGGGCGCGGGATGGAGAGACCCAGGACCCTGGGAGGCGAGTCTTGGGGGCCGTGCAGGGCTGTCTCCCCCCAGCTCCTGCCCAGTCAGAAAACTGCCCAGCAGCGGAGTTGGGGAGCAGCACCTACTGTGGAACTCCATTTTGTTGTCGTCTCGGGGATGCTTAGGCGGGAGGGGGAGGGGAGCCCTCCAGGGATGGGGGAGGGGCGGTTATAATTCAAGACAACTAATAAATGGGAATTCGATTTGGTTTGTTCCCACTGTCCCTTTCTAAATATTTGTGCACTCTTATTTAAAAAGAAAACCCATGCATTTCTGTGGTTGGACCAGTGCCCCTTGCCCTTCCCAGTAGCCCAGTCACAGCCATTACCTCTGCGGCCGGCCGTCGCGGCTCTGCCAGCCAGCCTCTCCTCGGGGACCTGACGGTCCCAAGCCTCCGAGCCACTGGGGAGAACGCACAGTGAACGCTGATGCTTTGCCGGTACAGACACTTCCCGTGCGGTGCTAACGGTCCCCTGTGTAATAGTTTATGTTCTAGGATGACCAAGTAGAAGAATACTTTGAAAAAATTGATTATGCCTTCTGGCTATACAGTGAGTCTTTGTTTTTGTTTTGTTTTGTTTCGTTTCGTTTTCCCTTTGCCATATCAGAGAATTAATTTGCCTGAGAGAGTGCCCTGACGATAAATAACGGGACCCCGCTACACCCTTAGCACTTGCCCTGAGCAGCGAAAGAAAGATTGAGCTGTGGGTCACAGAAACGTCCTTAAAGTGAAACAGACTGCCGATGTCTAAATTGCTTTTCTGTGATGGAACTGCTTGTACTCTATATCCTGTTCATAATGCAGATCAAATAAGATTATACTATTATTTTTCTTTTGCCGTAGCTCAGGACAGTGGTGAGTTTCAGACTCCTCTAGGTAAGGCCCAGCTTGGCGTAGGGGTTGTGTGTGCACCTGACCTGGGAATGGGCTTTTATTTCTCTCGTGTGCACTCTTCTGTGAGCTGAGGTTCCAAGGCTAACGGCGGGCTTGGCGCTGAGGAGCAGTGCACGGTGCACTCGGTCGTGTTGGGCTCTGCTGAACACCTCTCCCAACCTTCAGGGGACAACTCACTCCTGGGCCTTGCCCTGCAGGCGCCCGGCAAGAGCTGAGGCAGCCACTTTTGCATTTGCATTCTGTTCGTAAAGAGAGCAAACACGCTACAGCTATCATATCAGCCACTGACTCGAGCCTGGCAGCTTCTCAAAGAGCAGAATTTGCTGACATGCCCCCACCGCTCCTCCCAGCCCCTCTGGGCAGCCAGGAGGCCTGGGGCGAGCGTAGCCTCATTGCATAGGATGGAGAAACTGAGCCACGGAGAGGCCCAGGCTTTGGCCCAGGGCGTATCCAGCTAGAGCCCAGTAAGGTAACGGAGCTGGGACCAGATCTGCCTAAATTACGTGTAGAGACCCGTCCAGTGCCTACCGTGTGCTGAGTGCTTACCAAGCACTGTACAGAATGCAGAAGATGAGTAAGACATGGTCCTGCCCGCTGAGAATTTATGATCCAGTTGGATTCTTATTATTTCCATGATGTAATAATGTATGAAAAATGTCTTCGAGCCCCGGATAGCAGGTGTCCCTCTCCCTCCTCATCCCTCACTAGTAGACGGGCTGGGGGGTGGGTGTCCTTCTCCCGTGGCCGTCCTGGTCCTCGCCTTCCTTCCTGGTGGAGAAACAGCCGTAGGAGACAGTTGCTACGAGTGCAGGTCCATGGCCACACACACTCACACACATGCACACATACACACACACACACACACACACACATACACGCAAGCCTTCTCATCCTAACAGCCTCTCATAAGCACGATTCTGACCCTACAACTTTCTGTTTGCTGGAGGTAGCTTTCCCCCTGTAAGCTGTTCTTTAAAACTCTTAGCCTTTCTGCGTGTGCTTGGTGTGGTGCATGAAACGTCGATTCTTTGTGTTGCTCCCATCTAAAGGGGAGGTCGTGAGGTTTAGACCTCTGCTATGGCCAGTGGGGGTTGGGGAGGGCTCCAAGGGGCCGGGTGGGGAGGCCGGAGGGGAGCCACAGCTAATGTAATTCTCACGCTTCCTCTGCTCCCCCTCCTGAGGGTTGGTGTTCGCTGCTCCCGCCAGGAGACCCAGAGCAGGCTGAGCGCCCGTCAGAGCTCCTCCTCCACGGGGGCGGCTCTGTCAGGAGAGAGAGCCCAAGAGGGTCATCTTAACCCCTAAGAGGCGGCAGGGCTGGGCTGGGCAGGGGCAGCCAGGCCTCAGGGTTTGCAGGGGGGCCGGTGAGGAGGGTAGAAGCAGGGCCACGGCAGAACCTGCCTGGCTGACCCTCCCTGTCATTGCTTCCCCTGGCAGGTGCCCGTTCTGCATTTATTCCACCAACCGCCCCGCTGCCATGGAGTGCCACCTCAAGACCCACTACAAGATGGAGTACAAGTGCCGGATCTGCCAGACGGTGAAGGCCAACCAGCTGGAGCTGGAGACGCACACCCGGGAGCATCGCCTCGGCAACCACTACAAGTGCGACCAGTGCGGCTACCTGTCCAAGACCGCCAACAAGCTCATCGAGCACGTGCGCGTGCACACCGGGGAGCGGCCCTTCCACTGTGACCAGTGCAGCTACAGCTGCAAGCGCAAGGACAATCTCAACCTGCACAAGAAGCTGAAGCACGCGCCACGCCAGACCTTCAGCTGCGAAGAGTGCCTGTTCAAGACCACACACCCTTTCGTCTTCAGCCGCCACGTCAAGAAGCACCAGAGTGGGGACTGCCCCGAGGAGGACAAGAAGGGCCTGTGTCCAGCCCCCAAGAAACCAGCCGGCCCCGGGGCCCCGCTGCTCGTCGTCGGGAGCTCCCGGAATCTCTTGTCTCCCCTGTCGGTCATGTCCGCCTCCCAAGCTCTGCAGACCGTGGCCTTGACGGCTGCCCACGGCAGCAGCTCAGAGCCCAACCTGGCACTCAAGGCTTTAGCCTTCAACGGCTCCCCTTTGCGCTTTGACAAGTACCGGAACTCGGATTTTGCCCATCTCATTCCCTTGACAATGTTATACCCCAAGAACCACTTGGATCTCACATTCCACCCTCCCCGACCTCAGACTGCGCCTCCCAGCATCCCCTCCCCTAAACACTCCTTCCTCGCCTATCTCGGACTACGAGAAAGAGCGGAGACTGTCTGAGGGCAGCCATGTTCTGTACCAAAAACAAAGTGACAGAGACAAAAAAACAAAACAAAAAACCACACACAAAAAACTTAAACACAACCCCAGCAGGTGTATGTTGCTGCAAAACCTACAGGCCCCCGTGGGTCTGAACCACGTGTACTGTATATCTTTAGTAAGGAATAGAGAATTGGCTCTGTGTGTACACCTATTGCATTGACCTGAAAGCTGCTTTATCCACCCTTCAGAGAGGTGACCTACTGCGTACATCTACCTTCAGAGGCATGCCTCCCCAGCCGCCCACGCCCACTCTCAGCCCTTCTCCATATTTTCTCTGAAAGGAATTTTGTCTTGTTAAACCCTAAAGAGAGTGTCCTTAATAGCAATCAGCACTTGTAAGCATATATACCGGTGCATTTTGTTTTCTGTTGGGTGAATGGGGTGTGCGGGCGTTTGTGGATTCTGAAAGAGAAAGCCGTGTGTCGTGTGCCATGAGATTTCTATTGCACATTTTTTTGTCCTGGCTTCTTTCACAGCGATGAACATGCTTTTCCCTCCTGGGTTGTTCATCCACTGCAGTCTCTCCCCGAGCTCCTCCATCCCCTTCCCCTGTTTTACGGCTACAGAGTGGTGGGGCCTGGCACTTGGTCAACGGACACCCGCGGTGCCGCTGGGGATTTCTGACAGAGCGAGCCCGCGTGCTCGGGTCTTCTCTGGTGAGGACGGCGCGAGGCAGCGAGCGGCGCATCTGGAGGAAATGTCCTGCGGCACCGCGGCCAACACCACAAAACCTAAGCTGTGTGTTGTGTGTGTGTTCATACGTACACAACACGTGTGGGACACACGCAGCCCATCTTTTTTTAAGGGCAGATTATATATATATATATGATGTATTAATTCAGTGGTTACCATTTGTTTGCAGGAAAAAAAAGTGTGAGTGAAAAATTTTATGGTTGATAAATAAATCCAGCCAAGGAGATTAAAAGGGGTTTGGATCAATTCTGGGTATAAATGCTCAGACTAAAAAAAAGAAATGGCAGTTTTGCACAGTGCTTTGGTCTTGCACTAGTTTTTGTTTCTCATCTGCAAAAAAAAAAAAAAAGTAAACTGAGAGGAAGATAATGTACCTTTTATATGGAACGAGTAGACTCTATGTTTGAAAATTTTGTCGCAACCTCGTTGACGTATAACCACCCAACCACAAGGTGCTGTTTCGTCCTACGGTTCTGTTTATGCCCTGAGACGTGTCCATTGTGTTTGCAGGTCGCTGGCTCTAGTGGTAGTTAGTCTCCACGTTATTAATAATTCTGTATTCCATTTTGTTAACGCCTGGTAGATATAACCTGCTAGGAGGCTAACTTTATACTTATTTAAAGCTCTTATTTTGTGGTCATTAAAATGGCAACTTATGTGCAGCACTTTACTGCAGCAAGAAGCAGATGCGATTGGTTGCAGAGCCCTTTGCTCATCTTGAAAAGTAATGGGTGATTTAAAAAGAAGAAAAAGAAAAGAATCTTTGGCTGAATATGTTAATGGCTTGTATTTTTTAAGACAACAGAGTTTCCTGTATGAAACAGGCTGAAAGAGCAGGAAGAAATGTGCTTTGTACAATAATGGAAAGTCTGGGATATAAAAGTTTATATATTATTTATCTATGGAAGAACTGGTGGTGTACAAGAGGAATGCTTCTTACTGCGTTGCTGTTTTCCATCAGGTGTTATCCTAGAGTTGGGATTTTTTTTTTCATCTGTTTCATCAGGGGAAAATAAAAGCATCCCTAATTTTCTTCCTCTAGTCAGCCTGCTTCACTGAGAGCCCCCCTGAAGTGGGTACAGTTGTGCAGGAAACCAGAAGGCTGTACCGTGTGTCCACACCGTGGTTCCCCACCACACACACTCCCACCCTTCCTCCCCCAGGCCTAGCAGGTCTACTACACTTCTTCCCTTTGCCAGTCACCCAGCCCTGGCAAACCTGTTTACACTAAGGAGATGTCCCCGGGGGCAGGGAGGCTGAGCCAGCTAGGGCGGGAAGCTCCTGCACCTTCGGCCATTCTCCAGCAGACATTTGTTCTTGGCCATGTTTGAAATGCCGATCAACCTCGCCACGTCGATGTCTCAGTAGAAGACACTATAGACAATGATAATACACTCCAAGAATACCGGGCTAATGGGTGGGTTGGTTTTCTTTCTTTTTTTTTAAAGTTATGTCTTTATCCCCATATAATGGAGAATGTGCCACTTGGCTAATAATGTGCTTTCAAAATTACAAGTTCAGTGATGACAGGAAAGCGGGCCATGGGTGACCCCACAGAGGCTGGCAGAAAAGGTTAAGAACCTGCAAGGGCAGCTCTGACCGTGAGGACTGCAGACCCTACAGCACGCCGCTTGTGCAATATGAGGTCCTAGGCGGCGACTCTCCAGGCCGAGAGGGGCGTTGGAAGGAGACCTTTGCTGTCCGAATGCCATGCATTTCACTGCTTGCCACTGAACTTGTATTTGAATGACGTCGTTATGCTTAATGTAATTGGGCAACTTTTTTAGCACTTTGGAAAGAGTCATCCATCTTTCTGGTAAATTATAAAAGTTTTCTGAGTGAGAAAAGGTGTGTTTGGAGTTTGTTTGACTTTTTATATTATTATTATTATTATTGTTATTAATAAAGAAAAAATCTACAGCATTTTCAGACTCCACTGAGATACTATGTACCCCTGAATTTGGTTTGCCGTTTGATACTCAGGGAAGGATGTATTCTACGGATGATATCCTTTCCATGTAAAACACTAACGTCTTTGGGAAATTTCACCTGCCAACTAACTTCAGTTGTTTTCACTATGCATTCTTCAATGAAAGCTAGCTTATTTTTCCATATAGTAATGCAGTTAGTGTTCTCAGCACTTTCCTTCTTCTGTCCTTTTTTTAACCCCTCATATTATGCTCAGATGATCATACTATCAAGGTTTGTGTACATTACTGAAAATTTGTATTGTATAAAGCTTTTTGCATTACAAGGCTGTACAGGGTCATTTTGACAGTAACTGGTATATTCCTTTGCATCTTATGTTGCATTGCCAATTTCTAGTGTATCCAGTTTGGAAGTATAATATACTCTAATTAAAAAAAAAAAAAGGTTGGCTATACTCTTGTTTCTTTTTCTTTCTTGGTTGCCATCCTTGACTACCTGTTAGTCCCAGGGCTTGGTTTGTCTTGCATTGTTCTGATTTTTACTTTTCGGTATATTTGAAATAAGTTTAGAAAATACCCACTACTAGTTATAACTATTGCAAAACGCAGGTTTTGAACAGCCATGCTATAATGCAAACTGTCATTGTGTAGGTCATTAAGTAATAGCCATTAGGTCGAGAGCATATCCATCATTCAGTACCATTGCAGGCCAGCTCCTTCCTGAAATTGTTCAGTGACATTTAGAAGTGTCCACCAGCCTTACCCTCCTCTGCTTAATATCATTTTATTGACCCCACAGCCAAAGGAGGGGGGCGGGAGAAGAGATGAATATTCCATTTGTCTTCATGAAGTTTGGCAACTATTAGGTTTAATGAGGGGGGAAATGGTATGTTTTAAAAGCTAAATAATCTATCCAAATGCAATTAATAGTTCATTCAAAGGAAGGTACTAGAGAGAGAAACTGGGGCCAAAAAAGAAAAGAAAAATACACTATGTTAAAACAATAATTTTTTAAAATTCATTTTAAAGTTCTGTTATTAGAGACCTTCCCCCATGGGTTTGTGATGGCTGATAAAAAAATGTAAAGCAGCAAAATAATATTTTGCCTGGTTCACAATTCACATGTTTATAAATATTATGTCCTCTGCTCATTGCAAGAAATTATGAATTGCTTCACTCTAACATTCAAAGAGATCAAATTTACCTTTCGTAAAATGAGGTAACGTAGGAAAAGCCACTTTGACAATGGCTAGCCACTAATCAGACACTATTTTCCCCTTCATTTTTTCATCCAATCGCTTTTTTTTTTTAGGTGATTGAATCAAGTTCCCTCACTTGATTCAAATTCCAGTTTTGTTTGGAGGCGGCTGGTATTTACTGAAAGCATTAAAATCAGGCTTCTTTGCTTTGGGCTAGCGCTACAGGCAGCAGTGACTTCTCATTTTGCACACCTATTTTTTCCTTACACTCCACACTCCTACGTCACACGTTTTTCCCTGTGGTTGAGAAAAGCCTGTGATGTAAAGAAACAAGCATCAGCTTGGTACCCGAGTACGGGTAACGGGCTTCCGGTGACTCGGAAGAAGGGCGGGGCTGGTGGCGCCGAGACCGGGCGGCCACGCCCTCTGTGGCATCTTCACTCACCTGGAGAGCCGTGCGTGTGGGCCTGGGCAGCCCTGAGCCAGTCACGCGGCCTCTGTTTGAATTTAATGCCAAGTCATGCTTCGACTTTTCCTCCTGCGATGTTACCTGTATTTTAAGCTGAGACTCAAGGCCATGATTTTTATAATGTGCCTGCATCACAGGAAGCAGCAAATGGCAGAGGGCGCTTGTAACACCTCGAGGGGAACGGCACGGCTCCTGCGCCCCCGAAACACGGGCACCGAGTCACCTCGGCGCTTTGGATCCTTGGGGAAGGAGAGCCGGGAGGAGCCCGGCGCCTCCAAACGGGTCGGGTGGGGAGGAAGAGGACGGATAGCAGCTGAGTGATTTCACCTGTGCTGCCAAGGAGGCCCGGAATGGAAAGCCGGAATCCTTCCCCACGTGGCCTTAGAACCTGTGCGCAAGAGCACAGGCTAAAGAGCGGGGATTGCGACTCCATTCTAAGGAGTCGTCAACCACAAGCATGCAAGAGCCCCAGCCAACACTCTTGCTTGTAGCCCTCTCTCAAAGCAGAACAAATAGTCCCACAGAAATGAGGCTTTATTTTGCAACTAACTCCAATTAACCAAGAAAGCGAACACCCACAAAGCAGACTCTGGGGTTAAGTAAAGTGCGGGGACCTGGGGACCAGGGGCCCCGTCCTGCCCATCCAGGGTCTGAATGGTCTCTGGTTAGCCATGGAGACCTCTTATTGCTGAGGCCGCAGACCTCCCATTCATAATTCCTTCCTGGTAACAGGAAAATGCAAATCCTCACATTGGTAGGAGCTGCTTAGGGGAGAGGAAATCCATCCACTGCTCTAGCCCTTGGAATTCCTTTTCAACGGTGTATTTATCACTTCTTTGTTTTCAGTAGAATTATATACCTAAAGCAGAGACTCTACCTCATTTCACACTTCAACTTTCCTCGGACAATAGTCCCGCAGAAAGCTTTCTTCCCTGTTAAACGGGAGTTTCTGACTACAGATCAGGTTTGCCAGCGGGCACTACCGTGGAGTCAGGTCACCTGAGTCTGAAGCCACGCTTGGAAGCATCTTTTAGAAAGAGAGGTTGAATGAGCTGATCTCTAGGAGTCTTGCCCACCTAACATGTAACATACAATGTGCAGTCAGTCCTCACTTAACATCGTCAGTAGGTTCCATGACTTGAAGCAAAGTGGCCTATAAAGAAACAATTTTACCACAGGCCAAGTGAAGCAAGAGTTAAGCTCCTCAGCACATCGTCAATTTTAAAACAAAATGACATTGAACGAAACCACGTTATTTGAAGACGTGCTGTGTTATGATTCTATGACTCTTTTTAAACAAGCATGAGTCTGCCTTTTAAAGAAAAAGTGGCCACAAAGCTGGATCTTTGCAAGGCAGTTATAGCAAAAAGGGCACCACGGCGTTTTCAAGCCACGACAGACTGAAGGGAGAAAAGAAATGGCTAAAAATATTTTTTTGCCCACTTCAGAGTTTGAGAGGTCTAGCTTTTTCTCTGAGTAAACACAAAGTCATCATGCTTGGTTTGCCTGCAGTTATCTTGAGGGTGACTTCCACATGTTTTACCAAAAGCGGGGCACTTCATCTGGCGAGATGAGTCAGGGGCGGCCAGGTGGGGATGGAAAGGTCCGCCCTGCCTGGCTCTACGGCGCCCACCGCCGCCTCCTCCCACCGCCGCCCGACTGTTCCTGACCTCCTCCAGGGCACGCGTGCCGCTGTGACCACTGGGAACGCCGCCAACCGTGTTTCCACTCTTCTCTGTAGAAGACCAAACGGTTTCTTTTAACAGGTAATGAAAGATGTTTTAATTTTAACACAGGGTCCGGCAGGTATAATACCCCTTTTTTATTACAAAACTTTTATTACAAAATCATAAGCATGTAATCCTGTAACATAACAATATCACACTCACGCACACCATATGACATTTTAGGTGGAATGTTCAAATTAAAACTATAAATTATTACACCCATATTATTACCCTATCAACCACACTCAAGCAGGCGTTACTTCTGCCAGACCCTGTATAATGAAAGAAAATACTAAATATTCATATTCTGCCACTTATTCAAAAAAAAACTCTCAGCCCAAGAACTCTAAGCCCATGAAAGCTCCCAGGCACTTCCACTAAATGGAAAGAGCCTGTGTGTTTACAGAGACACAGGCAAATTACTGATCTGTCCCCATGATCAGAAGAGAAAAGCCAAGAGCATATACACTGGGCCAGGACCAAAGCAATTCATCTAGTCATCTCCTGGCCTGAGTGGAGGGTTCCACCCAAACCATTTCCCGGATGGGAAATCTTTCCCATCTTAAAGATTTCTAGGTAAGAGAAGCCATCCCTTGGCTTTAGCGTTCTCTTAGTTTTATTTTAACTGCAACTCCTAATCCGTAGTCCACAGACTTTTCGGGGCATATTATAAAGGACCACCAAGCCCCTCCCCAAGGAAGTCCCAGTTCAAGCAGAACGTCTGTTAGAACATTCTCCACGCAATGTTTGATCAGCATATGTAGTCTCGGTTTGTCTATCTAGCTGTCTATACCTATTTTCTGGGTTCCTCTAAAAAGCAGGGTCCTGAGATTTATTTTGGAAAGCAATTCCAGAAACAAAAGTGGGGAACTAGAAAGAATGAAGCAAGTAAGAACGGAAAGCCAGCCCCAGGGCGCGCTGGCAAGCTAGCCGCTGCTGTGCACACCAGGGACGCCATCCCTCGGGGCACCCCCACGCAGGGAGCTGTAGAAATGGTGCTCCGAGCCCAAAGCCCAGGGACGGAAGGAGAAGGGGCCAGCATGGCCCCGGACAGCGTTCGTTCCCTTGCACTTCCAGCTTTGCCCACCATTCCAAGTGGCTGAGTAGTTCCCCACAGGCAGGCACAGAGGTGGCAAAGAAGCTGATGGTGCGGAAGGCAAGAGATGCTTAGGGAAGCTGAGGCCAGGTGCCATCAATTACACTTGCCTCTGACCCTAGCTGGTTGTTACAGCAAAGCCTGGAGTAAGCAGGTGAGTGTGCGAGATGAGGAACAACAGGTTTCTAATAAATCGATCATATTTGGCAAGAAAGTTGTCAGCACTTTAGCCTCTAAACCAGTTGGCTTTGCACCTGACCTATCTGCTTAGTTCAAGGCTCCTCTCCTTTGCCCCAGATGACAGTGGCGGGTCATGATGCTAAGGAATGGAAGAGGTGGCACATGAGGAGCAGGTAGAAGCTCCCTCCTCTCTGACAGTCTTTCTAGAGCCGTCCCTTCCTTGGGGTTTGCTTCTTGATTTCTCTAATGGGATCAAGCTCTTGTAGGACGCCATTGGGGGCAGTCACCCGACAAGGTCCTGGGCTGCCTCCCACCTCCCAGAGGTCCCTTGCCTTTGGAAAGCCGTCTGAGAGCCCAGATGAGGCCAGAGGAGGAGGCCAGCCCCCAGCACTGGAGCAGCCGCAAGCCCAAGCGGACCACATCCTGGCGGCTTTCGTAGGTCCCAGCCCACTGTGACTGGGGTCCCAGCACAGGGGTTGGCAGCCAGACCTCAGCCTGGAACAAATGGGCTGCATTTTCCTGGCCTTTTCTTTGTACATGTCTGTCCCTCAGGAACCTGGGGCTGGACAAGGAGGTGTCTGTCCTCATGGAAAACAGCTGATTGAAAAATGGAAATATTCAGGATATAGGTTATCTCCATTTTCTTCCATCTCTAACCCATAACTAGCAGCCTTTTTTGCTAATGGAAGATTGAGCTAAGTAGGGACTGATAGATGGTCACATAGATGCATTACACATACATAAAAGAATGCATAGAAGACATACATAGTTATAAACATAATTTATATGTAGGTGGGGGAGGACACCCAGAAGGAAGACCATGAATTTATTATTCTAGGAGTCACAATGTTACAAAATATTATTTTTCCTTTTTTTCCTTTGTGTGGCTGAAAACAAATACAGGTTAATAAAGGAGTAGCTTATGAAAAGAGTAATTAAGAGTCAACGTAATCTCATTCATCAATATCCCCTTGCCCATCTTTCCCACAATTACATAAATGGGCACGGCCACGGGTCATCACCGTCCTATCAGTCAGCGTCCCAGCTCTCTATGGCATCAGACAATAAACACAGCAGCAGCAGTAACTAAGGAGGCAGGAGTCTTGATTACACGGAGAGGCCATGTATCTTTTCCAAATGGGCAGAATAATTAAATTTCCTGCTGATGAAGGGCTTCCCAAGTTGACATATCTGCCTGTGAGTAAGGCTCAACTGTATCCATGCATCGTTTCGTGTCACGGGATCCTGTCTTTAAACATGAGTCCCTCACATTACCCATCATCCAGTGCCTCCCTCGTTATTATTCTCTTCACCTGTTCGTCACAATCCAAAATTTTCCTCCCGGTTGGCCTCATGCTAAAGCACGCCCAGGCCGATGAGGAGCAGGCGAAGGCCCTCTACCCATCACTTCTCCTCTCGGGCCCCCTTTTCCTTCTAACTTTGACCAGTTTCTCTCTCTGCTTTTCATTCATTATTTAAGGAGCAACAAATATGTGGAAAATCATATGCCTGTGGCTGATAAGAAATGGAGATAAAGAAGATGCATTTCCTAGGCTTAAGGAGTTTATCAGCCCATAGAAGAAACGCATGTTTGAATAAATGCATTATCGTACCAGGAAAAACATGCATAAATTGCTGCGGACACCCTGGCTCTGGGTGGCTTGTTGGTTGGACATTGTCCTGCGAAGCAAAAGGTCACCACTTCATTCCCAGTCAGAGCACATGCCTGGATTGCAGCCTCTGTACCCGGTGGGGCACGCACAAAAGGCAAATGATAGATGTACCTCTCTCACATCGATGTTTCTCTCCCTTTCTTTCTCCCTCCCTTCCCTGCTCCCTAAAAATAAATAAAATCTTTTTTAAATAAATAAATAAATAAATAAATAAATAAATAAATTGCTGTGGAAATATTGAATAAAGAGCTACTAATACCAACAAGGTGAAAGGCGGCTTTATGGGGCAGGAGGCGGGGAGCAGCCTGCAAACTGCAACGTAAAGGATGAGTGGGATTTTCCTCGGCAGGAACAGTGGGGAGGGCAGTCCAGATTGAGAGAACAGCTTGAGAAAAGGCAAGAAGGTGAGAAACTGCACGGCAGGGTTCTGTTGTGCTGGAAGATCCTAATGAAGCCGAGCAAAGCCATCTTGCACAGGGCTTCGAACCCCTTGTTAGGGAGACTGAATGTCTCAACTACTCTGTAGTTAACAAGAGCTAAGAATGAATTTTGTGGAGAATGGCATGATCTGATCCTCGTTTTAGAAAAGTAATTCTAGCAGAACCACAAGAGGAAGACTCAAAAGACAAAAAAGGCAGAGATGTGGTAGGTTCAAGATATCCTAAATTGAAGCCACCAACTCCTTCCTCTGATCTGCCTCTTAACCATGTATTCCTTAGCCCAATAAAGGCACACCCATCCTCCACGTTACCCAAGCCACAAAACTTGGGGTCAACTTTGCCCCCTCTGTTCCTCCTCCTCCTTTTTCTTCCTCTATTTCCATGGACAGAAAATCCATCACAATCCTGTTTATTTTACCTGCAAAATATTTTATGAATCAAGATCGAGTCATAACATCTGGGTGCCGGTCCTCAGCACATTTGCCCGGTGTCTCGCAATAGTTTCCTACATGAAAAAGACATTCTTGTGTAGAAAAGACTGTGAAAAATTCATTCCAGAAAGCAGAAGAAAGTTCATGATCAGACCTGTAGACACAGAGATGATATCTGGAGCCAGCAGAGAGGGTGGTAACACCACAGTGGCAATAACAACAATGGCAACGGCAACAAAGGCACCAAAGACAGCACCTTGGGAGATGCAGACTTTAATGGAGAAGAGGAGGAGGCAACAAGGAGACTGAGAAGTGACCAGAGAAGCCGTAGACAAGCACAACATTGTTAGGAGAAGCCAAGGTTAGAGAGATTTTTGATATGAGATCACACAGAGGATGGATGAGTGGGTGAGGTTGAATCTAGAGACTTTTTAACAATGTGATGGCCCCTGGTGATCTTTAAGGATCCAGTTTCAGTGACATGTTGGGGATGGAAACCAAACTGCAATAGATTAAAGGATGGATTGAAGGTGAGGAGCTAAGGGACAAGGAGAAAGTCAACTCTCATAGTAAGTTTGGTAGTGCGAGAAAAAACAATCATGCCAATACAGCACTTGCTAAAAGATGCCAAATCATGCCCTGGCTGGTGTGGCTCAGTTGGTTAGGCACTGTCCTGCAAACTGAAAGGTCACCAGTTCAATTCCCAGTCAGGGCACATGTCTAGGTTACAGGCTCAGTCCTGGGTGAGGCATGTACAAGGGGCAGCCTATTGATGTTTCTCTCTTATATTGATGTTTCTTTCCCTTTCGCCCTCTTTTCCCCTCTAAAAATAAATAATAAATAAACAGCTCATCCCTTCGCTCTCAGGGAAAACTAACTTTTCCCATTCCTACTTGACATTCCTTTAAAGCAGGAAAATCTGCCAACATCGCAATCCTCAGCCACACTCCAGACCAATTTTCCATATTCCTTTCGGTATAACTCATCCTTTAAAGTGCTTCAGTCTGTCTTCACACCATTCTGCTATTTCTGGCTGCGTGGACCAGTTTCTTTAGCCAAAGACATCCCCAAGAAACGGGCTGCATGGATAAGATTCAGTAGCACTTCTCCCAAGTACAAGTCTAGAAAATTGCAAAAAATAAAAATAATAGTCACGGGATGGCATGCCCCCCACCACCCTTATACTGTGGCCAGGATTCCAAATAAGGACTGCAGCGAGGAAAGATGAAGGCTTAGAAGGGAAGACGATACACCTCTTGTAAAAACATGATGGACATGGTCAGAGGACACAGATTCAGTCATCAAATTCCAGAATATGAGACCGAGGGGTAGATCAGGCAGCTTAAAAGAGGTCATTCCCGTTGGAGGGTGTCCTTGTCGCAGACTCTCCCTTCCTGATGCATTGCAAACCCAACCTTTGTGCAGGGCGATGTCTCTCAAAGCCCTCAGGGGACACGCCACTCCAGCTGGGAAAAAAACTACAGGCTCAACTGTCCTGCCTGTGCTTGCTGCCACCTCACCGACAGGGGAAAATAAATGACCCTCATCAGACATTATGAAAAGAAATGTATGGGATTTTAGGAGATGGAAATGAAATAATCTGTTTGGGTTTTTTTTATTAAATAGCATGAGAAAGTTATTAATTAATGCCAGAAGCACAAATGTAAATATGATCATATTGAGCGCATTTATTCTGAAGGAGTCCATCTGGCCGAGCCTCGCAGACCACACTCTGAGAAGCTGGGGGTGTGTCCCCACATTGGGCCCGTCTGTTAAAGCCGCAGACCCAGACGAGGTGGACATGTGTTTTGAGGGGAGTACTTTGCAGTAATGACATATGCTAGATACTTGTCACACATTTCTCTAGTGGCGGCCCTGCTTTTACAAATGCTGTTATATGAAAATCAAAAATTTCAAAACAAGGGGTGGTTATTATTTCAGAACTTCTCCCTTTACAAACATTCTTTCCGTGGGCACCACATTCCAGAAGGGTATTTACAGACAAACTTATAGAGCATTCACAGTTTAACAGAAGGATTGGAGGGAAGATGGAGGAGAAGGTAGGAAATCTAAAGAATAAGGAGCCATAATCAATTCTAGATTAACCTAAAATTGAAAATACAACATCTTGAAATTATAAAGTAAATGCATAGCTCTTTTTTTTTATTTTAAACATAAAGTGCAGTTTAAAAAACCCCCACACTGTCCTATTTGTGTAGAAAGGCAGGGCTACAGACATATCACCTGGAGGGCACAGCACCCTCTCCGCAGGTGGGTAGAGCACCGACTACACACAAAGTGCAGGGAATCCCGCATTCCGGAGAAGAGGAAACACTGACACAGCTTGAAGAATTGCCCGACTTCCTTGAAGTTCCAGTCCAACCGTGCTCACCTGTCTGCCCCATATTTTCAGAGGACTCCTGGACTTTGTTTGCACCTCCTGCCTCCGTTTGCTCAGAGATGCAATTGTGGGTTGAATATCAGTTCTGCATTTGAGCCTTTAACAAATCTCTCTCTTCTATGTCACATGTCAGCTCCAATGGGTCGATGCAGAGAATCTAGGAAACAAATTTCTCAGTCTAGATAATGGGAGGTCAGCAGGCTTGACCTTGACAGGCTTTCAGGTACTTGAGAGTTCATTCCCTTCTTGGCCTTATCCAAGACCACCAGGCATCCACCTGCCAAAGTGCGATCGCTATGCACGCTGTCATCTGAAAAGGGCCACATTACACATCAAAATGGTATTAGCATGAGACACGACTTGCTCAGGTACGTCTCAGATTCCAGGGACAGTAGCAGCAACTATCAACTAGGAGCTCAGTGTTTGCCAGGGGGGTTGGGGCTACAGCTCTAAATACCATTTAATTAGTAGAGTAATTCAGATTATACAGGCTGCATGTTTACTCTCTCTTCATATCAAATACTTCAGAGTGTGTGTGTGTGTTTTTAAATGTACTGTTTTAAAGATAATACATGCACATGATAAAATAAAAATAGATTCAGTGATTATGTTTCAAGACCAGTAACGTCACTTTGTTTGCATCTTCTGCCTTTCCGTGCTCGGAGAGGCTACGGTGGCTCGCGCTTTCCCAGGGCCCTCTGAGCCACACGTCAGCTCCAGCGGGTGGACTGGGAGAACCCATGGAACGGCTCCCGCTGCTGAGAGCAGCGAGCTTCTGGGGAGGCTGGCCGGGCTTCACACACCACACCTGAAGCCGAGGCCTGGCCTGCTGTAGGCTTGGTCGCTGCGCTCTCCTCCCTGTCCAAATCGATACTTTATTCATGACAGCTCCTATGGTGACAAATTACAGAAATGAGTGAACAAACTATGTGTCTGTTCTTCTCATAAGCTATCAGCCATAAAAAGGACATTTAGGCAGGGAGATGAAAGATGAGTAAAAGGAAGAAAATGGCAGGTCTTTAGAGCATCTCATTCTATTTCCTCACTATATAAAAGAAGAAGCCAAGGTCTGGAGAGGGTGGGGCAAGGTAAGAGAAGAGAGACAGAGTGAAGGAAAGATATTTGCTTATTAACTTAAAATAATAATAATTGTTTCTATAACTCATATTGACCCCAGGCAGTCTTGTGTTGGCTTCAGCATCAAATCACAGGAAAAAACAGTCCCACAGAAAAAAATTAACAGCAATTCGAGTCTCAGCCTCTCCATAAAACACCAGAGAGAGAGTACGTTCTCGACGTACATCCAAAGATCTTAAAAATGTTCTGAGGGCATTTTCCTTACCTTACTGGCAGCTCCTCCAACCAGGGTCCCCAAACCCCTGCCTCATGGTCGGTGGATGCTGCTCTATTACCACCTGAGCTCCTCTTCCTGCCTCCCCCCCACCCCTCCACCAACTGTAAAAAAAGTTGTCTTCCGACAAAGGGAAGTCCCTGGTGCCAAAAATGTTGGGGACCGCTGCTCCAATCTCACATTTCTCCCTCTCTCTAGAACCCCTTAAAATTCTTCCCAGCTCCCAGGCCACACAAGCCCCTCTCTCTTCTCCCTCACACTTTCTTATATAGATCAATTTAACCTTTTCAATTTTTCTCCTCACCACCCCACATCCTGGAAGTGAAGAAAGACCTGAGCTCGCAGATTGAAAGAGCTTATCAGCGCCGAGGAGGAAAAACTTTAAAAATAAACTCACACACAGAGATAGCATAACTCCTGAACATCAAGGTGAAAAAGGCAGTCCTAAAAGGGACAATAGGACAGAGATCTATCACCTGCAGAGGTTCACATCAACCGTAGTGGTGGCAAGAAAAGAATGGAACAATAGCTTAGAAATGCTCAGGAAAAATAAATTCAAACTTAGCGTTCTGTAAGAAGCCCAACTAACGCTCGAGAGAGACTGAAGTAATTTCTCAGACACAGAGGCCCTCAGGAAATTCTGTGGTCGACAGACACTCTCCAGAGGAGACAGGAGGCAGGACAAAAGAAAACCTACTGGAGGACGTACTCCAGCCAGAAGAAACACGAGTCTAAAATGGAATCAGGAGGCCAAGGAGAACGTATTTGTGTTTTATTTTTATAATTAAAAGGTACTTTTTGAAAAGGTTGGAGAGAAAGGAAGGAAGGACACAATTTAATTCCTTACTTTTATTTCCATTTCATTTTACCTTCACATAATGTCATTACAGTTTTCGAAGTGCTTTCAGATAAATTGTCAGTAACCAAGGTCACGGGACCTGCCAGAAAAAAAAAAAAAGTTTTCAGAGTGACCCTCCTGGGGGCAAATAATCACTCCAGTCAAACTTGGAAGTGCAGCCCCTGAGGGAGCAGCCCACGCGCGGGCACGGAAGCCGGCGGCCTCGCGCCAGCCTCCGTGACGGCAGGGACTCCCGGTTCGGCAGGCTGCTTGCTTTTCTTCCTCTGCTTCCCGACTTGGACTAGGCAATGAACTGGTGGAGAAGGAGATGAGAGAGGCATAAACCTTCAGACCCGCTGACGCACCGAAAGGGGGCTCCTTGGAGGCCTTGCCGCCGCGCAGGCCGCAGGAGGGACCGCGGGGCGCGGGCCCGCTGCTGGCGGCCCCCGGGCTCCACACGCCTCCTGGACAGAGGTTCCCGGCACTGCTGCCCGTGTCATTCGCTATGAATTCAGGGCTCGGCATCTCTCACGTGAACTTTTTGACGCCGTCCCGGTGTGTGTCGAAAAAAGAGCAGCTGCCGAAAAAGCAAACATTTTCCTGTCTCTAAAAATAAAATGCTGGCAACCCTTCAGGCCCCTGTGCCAAGCCCGGGCCCTTCCCAGGGTAAACAATAGGCGGCCACGCTGATCGGAGGCAGGCCCTGAGCCCTGCTGCAGGCCCGGGTCCGGCCCGGAGGGCCCGGGTCGGGGCGCGCGCAGCTGCGGTGCTGGAAGTCGAGGCGGCCCTGCTTCCTCGCGCCGGGGAGGGCCGCTGCCGTCCCCCAGCCGGGGGCCCGGGGTGGCTGAGAGGGGACGGCTGTGCCTTACACCAGAAACCTTGACCGAGCTAACAGACCTCCCCACCGGCCTCTGCCCCAGAGCCCTAGGGTGCGTGGTGACAGACCTGAGATCCTGTCCCGAGAAAGCTCCCTGGGAAGGAAAGTTTCACAAATATCCATCTGCATTCGTCACTCAGGGTTGTGCCCATCACCTGTCAAACCCCTCATGCCCAGCCGAGGGCCCTCACCTGCTACACGCAGGCCCAACAAAACCACCTTAGTGTATAAATGCTCTAACAACAGTCATCGTTCCCAGTCTAATTGCCTCCAAACTCGCCAACCCACAGCGCTCGCTGGTTGAAGCCCCAGCGCCTTGTCATTAGGGTTCAAACCTTCCCTAGACCGTAAGCTTGGCTTTTTGCTGGTTTGGGAGTTAAAAGGGCTAAAAGGGGGTGAGGGAAGAAGAGGGACTAAATATAGCAACTATTTGCAGGGATAATCGCTCCATAAACATGCTTCAGTGGAACAGAGTGTAGGGCCAACCCAGATGACGGATGTCACTCACCCGCGTGTCACATCATAAATAAAACTGAATGAGCCCATTCTCCTGCAGAACCAGAGTGACGCCTGTTTGCACTATAAATATTTATGAAGTCATGGTCCTCAAAAGGCTTTATTTTTCCAGGTAAGGAGGCTTTAATGAAAGAGTCCAGCAGAGCTCTTCCTGCAATTACGGAATACACACTGTAGCTTTTCAATGGGTAGCCCGTGGAAAGGAGAGGAGAAGAAAGAAAAGGAGAAATAAGGCCCTGTTCCACGAGGTTGCTGCGTGGAGATCTCATTTACCCCAGTCAAGGTTCATTCTCATTCAGAAAGTGACAGCCTTCTCTGGGGAGGGAGGAACCGGAGTCCCATGCAGCCCAGCCCTGGGTAATGAAGGGCACACAAATGGGTCCTTGTCACCCAAGTGCAGGCCCTTCCCCCCACTGCTGGGAGACACTTGCTCCTCAGCGCTCCCAGCTTGTCTCTTAGTAACAGAAAAAAAAAGTCCCCTGCACCCCATTGCTATGCTCATTTGAAAAGGTCTCTCAGGATGTGTGCCTGGGTGTCTCTGCGGGTGTCTGGGTCCATCAGTCCCGTTATTAGTTACTCTTCTCATGGCACAAGCAACAGCACCCCAGAAACCCGCCAGAGTCTGCCCACCTCTCCTGCGCTCTTCACCACACACCCCTGCAAAGAGCAGACACCTGGGGGACCTCAGCAGCCCTGCCACACTCCTCTCCTCCAAGGCACTGTGACAATTCTGCCACCTGGAGCCTGCAAGCCCTTGTCTCCACAACAGTGCATGCCGATTTCCACGTCTCTTTGCAGCTTACATGTTATTCACCTCTTACATGCACCAAAAGCCCTTGCCCAAGTCCGCCAGGCCTGTTTCTCCTCCGGGGATGTGGCCCTCTGCCCAGGCTCCCCTTCCCTCTGAACCTCAGGGTGGCCCCTGCTATGTCAGGTCCAACTGGCCCCATAGGGAAACGCTGACGATCCCTTGGCTCCGGCCTCCGGGAAGTCTTGTTCCAGAAGGAACAGAGTCGCTGGTTTTGCGAAATGAGTCACAGCCTGCCCTGACCAACCTATCTGGGGAGGCCAGGCTGCCATGTATGGTCTGCGCTGTGTGCCACCCACCTCTCCATGTAAGTCGGAGCTCTTTGCCAGGGCAGCCTGAGTCATGAAACTCAGCACATTCCTCGGGCGTTGGATCGTCTTTCCTTGTTGTTGCTCGGCTTTTGTTTTATGCAGCACCTGGTTTCATTTTAAAAACCCAAATAAAATCTCCTGGTCAGGGCTCGAGTGGAATGAGGGATAGGAAGGAAAGAAAGAAAAGAGAGAAGGACGTGAAGCCTCGGGGAGGGGAAGGAAGAAAGGGCTGTAACTCCCCCAACAGGCAAGACCTCCAGCCGGACAGGGAGGGAGCTACAGCAGAAAGGGCCGGAGCGAGGACGTGCTACAGCTGAACTGAGGGTGGTCGGAGTTCTCTTTGCTGCGTAGGATGAAACGCGGAGGTCTCGGTCTCCTTCCCAGATTAGGCCGTCATCCTGAGTTAGTACTTTACTCATAAGCCTTGTGACCCCCCCACCCCACCCCCACCCCGCCAAGCCCGGCACGTTCTGAGTCTCTTCAGTAAATGGACAGGCTTATTTTCAGCAAATTTTAAGGAACTTTCCAGTTACAACACTCTGAATTTTTGAACCTGCCTGTTCCCTTTTTTCTTGGACCACAAGTTCCAGCCAAAGTGTAAAGGACTGTTTTCCCATAAGCAAACACTTGGTTTTCACCTTGGGGAAGGGGGTGTAAGAGAATGGGGCCCACAAGGGCAAGGGTGCAGACCCAGCCATAGCACTGTTGCTGGTCAAAGGAATTCCTGCGGCCTGGTTATTTTGTAAAATCACCTGCAAAGCTGTTAACATAGATTTTTAAAATTAAAACAGAATTCTAATCAGCTACGCTTTGCATATAGTTAAATACCGAATGACTGACTAATAACCATTGACATGGAGAACTGACGTTCTTGGAGTGGCAAAGCATATTAATTACAGTGTAAGACCAGGACCAAGAGGGACTAGACTCAGAGCTGAAACAGAGGCCTGGGATGCTCTGAGGCACCGCGGCTGGCCAGGGCACAAATCCCGGAGGTTCCCCAGTGGCTCCGAGGCTGCATTTTCAATGCACGGTTTGGCGAACTTAATGGAAACCATACGAAGGGACCCCGGGAATGAGACCAGATGGCTGGCCGGGAATGCGCTTTGCCTAACCTGGGCTCCAGAACAAGAGTTAAACACTAGCAAGATTTTTTTTTCCTTTGGGGGGCTGGAGGGTGATGGTGCGACTTTGAATGACCTTTTCAATAAAAATGGTAAAAAGAAGAACGGTCTCGGTAAGCGGGAGTAAATGGAGCTGGGGGCGGAGGGCGGGCGGGCGGGCCGGGTGGGGAGGAAGAAGGGGCAGGAGGCAGCTACGTTCGCGGTCACACGCGGTTCTGCCTTCCCTCCGGGGCAGCGGCTGCTGGGGCCCTGCGCGGCCCTGGAAGGCGGGCGTCGGGGTCCTTCCCGCGCAGAGTCTCGGAGCAGGAGAGGTTGCGCTGGGGAGGGCCGGGGGGGGGTGTTTGGGGGGACCGGCCTCCCGCACGCCGCGCAAGGGCGGGGCAGCTCGTGGGGGCCGTGCACGGGGAGGGGGCGGACCGTGGCCTGGGGTGGGAAGGATCCAGGAGGGAGGAGGTGGGGGAGGAAGACCCGGGCGGGGGGCGGAGCCGTGACTGGGGCGGGCGTGGCTGGGCTTCTGGGACACGTGAAGGGGCGGCCTCCGGAGAGAGCCCGGGCGTCCAAGGGCCTGGCTCTCCCCGACCTGCCTCCGCCGGGACCCGGGTCGCCCCAGCCCGCCCCACCGGCCAACGTGCCTCTCCGCGGCGCCTCGCTCGGGGGACAGCCTGGCCGCGGAAGGCTGCAGGGCTTCGAGCCTCTGCTCTGGATACCAGCGCGCCTTTCCGGCGCCCCCGAGCCCCGCCCGCCTGGGCTCCCAGGTTGAAGGTCGGGCTCCCCGACTCTGGAGCCTACAGCTGTCGCGGCCCCAGCACCGTTTCTGTGGTTCTGGCAGAGACGTGGAGTGCCAAGTATTTATTTTAAAGGAAAATGTAATAATGATGGTAACGGTAACTTTTGTCCCCTCTTCCAATTAAGAAGGGGGAAAACAATCGAGGGACGAAGGCGTTTGAAGCCAAGGGAAGGGTCCCAGAAAGCCAGCCTGCCGAGAGCCACGGGTTCCAAGGCCGCCTCCTACCTCCAAGTCGTTAATTAGGCAAACGGCGGACCTGCAGCTCTGTGGCTTTGTTTTCCGACTCAGCTAAGGGACTCCAAAGGTCCTCCCAGACTGTACACGTAGTATTGATCAGCATCTGAGTCTTCAGACGAGCTGGTCTTGCTTGCAGAATGGCAGGGTTCCGGAGGCTGGAGAAAAATGGCCTGGTTGTCAGCAGTTGCCCTGGCGCAAAGGTTACGGTTTTTGCGCGGAATCGGGAATGCAACTGCCAGACATCACGTGTGAGCGGGAGTGGGGATTGTTCCTGCTTTTTTCCTCCAGCGCCTTTAGCCTTCCGAGTTCATCTCTCTTGTCTCTGCCAGGAAGGCCAGAGCAATAAGAGGAAAAGAGAGAAAGAGAAGCAAGAAGCCCTGGAATCACAAACCAAAGCACCCACCGGCTTCCCTGCTGTCCTTTAACCATCCTTCAGCGACAAGATTCTTTCCCCTGCCTCCCCTCCCGTCGCTTTAGTCTGCGCCCTGCTGGGTGTGATGATTTCTCTGCTTGCACTCTTACATCATGAACTTCTTGAAGGCTGGGCCCCAACACATAAATATTTACAAGCTGGCTACTGAAGGCATGAGACCCCAAGCAATTACTTTTTAAAGTGAGAATATTCTTAATGATGATTGAAAATTTCATTTAATTCCTGCTTGTTGCTGATGCAAGAATTTGTACATTTTACATCTCAGTGCATGTTTTCCTCCCCCAAAACACAGCGCCTATTTAAAAAATTAGGATTTTGCCTTATCTAGTAAATAAAAGGTCATGATTTATTTTTTGGTCAGAACTGTAGGCCCAATGTTTCCCAGACAAGTGCCTCATACGAATCGTGGTGTGTGTGTGTGTGTACTTTTAGTTTGCTGTTGCACTGTAAAAACAAGAGCAGGATGCAATGTCACCAATTTGTCAGGAATTGTTGACTTAAAAGAGGCTACCGTGGCACAGAGGATTCTCTTTAGGGGAGGGGGCAGGGAAGCACCTCAAAGAGAAAGGCAACTGCTCCCCAGAACAGCTGCGGACTCTGGCAGGGGATTGCTTGGCCCGGGTACAGCTCCGTGCAGCAAGACGAATTTACTTATTTAACAAGAGTTAATGATTCTCCCAAGCAGCTCCCAGGAGGCCGGCTCACAGTAAATATACTTTCAGGAAATTGTCTCCCCTTCCTAGAAGCATGTACCAACCCTACAGCAAAGGGAGGCCCCCGGCTGCCCAAACGCTGTAATTCCTGTGGACTGCCCAGCTTCGGATGCCCGCAAACAGCTCCCTCCACAGCCCGCCCCCTCATGCCTGCCCGGGCTGAAACGCGCCATAGGAAACTTACCAGGCCCTACAGCAGAAAAAGCAAGAAAAATGCCCTATTTCTGGAAGACCAACTTGAAATAGGTCTGGGAACCAAGGTGGGCTGTCCCGTTAGCTCACTTTATCAATCAGCTACTCAGTGCCCACAGATTACCATTTTCCAGGGTGGTATCTATGTATAAGTGGCAGTTCTTATGATGATGTTAGGTGGTACCTGATAACATTTTTTATTTTAATGGTCAGGTTTTCTTTTTTCTAATACACATAACTAGCATACCAAACACATGATATTGCAAATACAAGGCTGAGCAAAAGTGGGTTTACAGTTGTGAGTATGTGAAACACAGAGTTATTTCTTGTATTATTATTAGTTATTATATTCTTTTCCCTACAAACAACTGTAAACTTCCTTTTGCTGCACCCTGTATAATTTACTTAGGATGAGGCTGAGTTGCGGTTGTGTTAAGCCAGTTTAGAGAAATCTTAATAAACAAAAGCAATAAAGTAGCAAAAAGAATTGTATCATTTACACTAAATGAGGTGAAGTCAGTAGGGTGCTTCAGAAACCAGTCTTTATTCTTTCAACTTGTTCTCTAGGAGTCTCTGCCAGAGCTCTAAGGCATAAAAAGAATCCCATTTTAACATACTGTGAAAAATTACTGGGTTTTGAGGAAGTCTTATTAGGCAAGACAGAGCCGTGGAAGGCCACGTCAGAGGGAGCAAGGACAATACAAGTAAGAAACCAGTGAGGGTCCCCAGAAGGGAGGACAGTCTGAGAACTTAATGCCTTTCTCACAAGAGGCAAAATCCAGCAAACCACACATATCACTGATGAAAATTTGGACAGTACAAGAGGAAAATCCAATCCCCTGGGCAGCTGGTTTCCAAAACAGCTGGAAAGCTCTAGACAAGAAATGTTCACGGCGCTTTAGGGAAGACTGCTTCTCAGAACAGGCTACGTGCCTCTCTGTGACCTTCACACCGACTCTAAATGTGCACAAGCCAACGCCCTCCCTGCCACACTGACAGGCACGCCCACTGACACCACCGCAGGGGTCCCCTGTTGGGTGACAAGTACAAAGATTCTTACACGCCTCAGGAAGACAGCCCTTCGCTGGTTGTACTTCATCAGGTTCTCAAAGGCTGGCTTTTTAGTTCTCACATCTAGCGTGAAAAGGCAGACAGCCAGAGTGTAAGCGCTTGTGGTAAACACAATTGACAATAGTATGCACAAAAAAAATTCACTGACATTCCTAAGCCAGTTTTAATCAATCGCGCCAAACCCTCATGCGCCCCCCCACCCCCACCTCTGCCACCTCCACCACCTTCTCCCGTGTTTGCTCTTTTCAGAGCTGCCGCTAGCCAAGGTCCCCGCAGGATTTCTCCCTCCTTTCAGTTCTGCCTCCGACCACCCCGACTGTTCAGAGGGGACAAGGAAGCCACAAGGCGGTGACAAGAGGAAGGAGGCAGAAATGCAAAAGGCCCTGAGTGGCCTCAGGCTGAGAGAGAGGTGAAAGTAGCAGGTGAAGATCGTAAGTAATGGCAGGACGTGGATATGAAGTGGCCGTCTGGGGTAGGACTTACATGATCTTTCATAACTTGGAGGCGCTGGAAGAAAATTGCCCCACAGGATCTGGTGTGCCTGTGAAGAGGAAAGAAAAATAAACAGTAACCACCTTCACAATAGAAACTAGCAAAATTCCTTTTCCAGCGGTGTCCTCCCCAATTCAAAAGACAGTTTGATGCTGCTGCCAAAAGCCACTGTAACAACTGATACTAATGGTGAAAATGGAAAGACAAAATTGGGGAAATTATTTATAAAATAGGTTAGGCAAAAGAGCACTATCCTAATATGCAAATAGCTTATCCAAATCAATAAGAAAAGCTAAACAGTCTAATGGGAAAGTGGGCAAAGGAAATGAATGCCATCAATGCATATTATTCATGGGTTTCCCATTTGTGAGTTTATTTGTAACCTCAAGTCGATACTCCCCGCACGTCTGAGGTCTTTCAAGGACACGCGGAGAGTGGCGAACAGTCAGAGTCCCCTGACACGCACCTTCTCAGTCAAGGTCGGACAAGAGGACACTTTCCCTTCTTGTTTCAACCTTCCTAGTGTAAACAAGTGTCCTGTTCACCACTTATTTAATGCCCCATTTTCTGCATTTTTCTTCTCATTGTTAGTGCTTTCATTACTTAATGCACCCCCACCCCCAGTGTGTTGCTGAATGCTTTCTAGGGTTCCTCAGTACAAGGAGACTGTGCAGGCCTTACTGGGAAAATATGCGTGTTAGATCATCTTCCTTCAGGCGTGAATCAATAATATATATTAAATAAGGCGTCTTTAAACAGAAACACACATAATACACATTTACATATTGATCAGTCCATGAAAACCCTGCGAAGAAAGGCTCCCGGGAACTGGACCCTGCACCCTCCGAGGGGCTGCGTGCACGGCCAGTGACGCTTTCTACAAGTAAAGGATCGCTGGGGAACGCTGGGCTTACCACTCTGTGCTTGACATCAAGTGACTGTTTAAAGGAACTGGTTAGAGGAGGGAACAGTCCTGGGTGCAAACAAAGAGGAAAAAACAGGCTTAAACCACTGTAACAATAAAATTTCTTAAACCCCCGACTAGGCTGTATCAGCGCATTGTACACACATCACTTATTTCCCTTTAGAATATGACCAACAGAAAAATAAGAGTCGGTCAGGTAAGACGAAACCGTGACTAAGCGTTCATTCAGAGTAGACAATTCTGGAGCGCTTTTTTTTTTTTTTTTGCGGGGAGGGGGCTGTAAAACATTTCTTTGTATGGTACACATTTCAATTTTATTTTAAAATAAAAATGGTACTGAGAACAGCTAAGGAGACATTGGAATTGTGAGGCCATCATAAAAAAACGTATCAGAATGGGTCGGTTTCCCACGCCCTCCGCCCTTCCTCGTGAGGTTTTTCCTAGGCGAGCCTCCGATGGGGTCTCAGTACTTGGTGACGGCCTGCGCCTCCCGCGGGGAACGTGGCTGGTTCCTAAGCCTTTTTTCTCCCCCGTTGGGTGGAACGGACAACCAGACTGGGCTGGAGGTGGGTGTCCCTTTTACCCACATTGAAGGCTGGGGTGGGCGGGGTTGGTACTTCCCTTCCCGGGGGTCAGCTAGGCTGTGATGGTGCCCTGGCAGGTTAAGTTCTGGGTGACTAGCTTCCCCTGAGGGCTGGACCTTGTTAAGAACACAGTGCCTGGAATGTTTCAGAACAGCCCCTTTCCCCTCCTTCTTCCTGGAACACAAAGGGGATTTTTCTCTGATATTTACTCTGGAATCCCAGTCGAGTTCCTGGAGGTAAATCTTACAGTGTTGTAGGGCCTCTCCTGGGGCTGGGTTCCCCGCCCTCCGCCCTCCGGAGGTTTTAGCTCCCAGGCTTGTCCATGGGAGCTTCCAGCCGCTGTCGGTCACAGTTCAGGTAGCCCCAGGCAGGCGCTGGGACCTGTGGCGGTTTCCGCTGTCAAAGTTCTGCTCCGCTGAGCTGTGATTCCGTGTACTCGCACGTCCGACTCTCTAATTTTGGGGACAGTGGTTGGCCCTGTTCCCACCCCTCTCTTGGGGACCCAAGAAGGGTTGTCGATTTTTCAGTCTGTTTGGCTTTGTGTCTGTTGTTAGGAGGCAGTGTGACTCCCAAGATCCTTACCTGCGGGACCAGGAGTTGGGGTGAAGAGTTTTCTGCCTGGAACATTCTTCTATAATGCACAGCTTATACTCTTAGAATTGCAGGGAACCAAGGCCGTGCTGAAATTCTAGGGCTATAAACTTTTCTGAAGGTCTAAAGCAGCTCTGGTGTATATTTTAACAATTTCATCAAGGTATATAACTTATATACCATAAAATTTGCCCATTTTAATGGTATAGTTCAGTGATTTCAAGTAAATTTATCAAGCAACCATCCCCATGATACCATAAACTAGTATTAGAGCATTTTCATTACCCCAAAAAGACCCCTCCGGCCCATTTATGGCTAATCTCCTTCACTCTCTCCAGCCCCAGAGAATGACTAACCCACTTTCTTTCTATATAGATTTACCTTTATTTGACATTTCATACAAATGAAATCATACATTATGTGGTCTTTCTTGTCTGGCTTCCTTTACTTACTGTGTTTTTGAGGTCCATCTACAATGCAGCTCTTTCAGTAATTTGTTCCTTTTTATTGATGAGTGGTATTCCATGATATGAATAGACCATATTTTGTTACCCACTCACCAGTGGATGAACAGAAGGGTTGTTTTCACTTTGGGCTATTAGGGATAATGCCAAAGAGAACATTGTGATAAGTCTTTGCCTAGACACATGTTTTCATTTTTCTTGGACAAATACCTAGGTGTGGAATTGTTGGATCCTAGAGCTAATTTATGTCTCACTTTTAAAGAAAATGTCACCATGTTTCCCGGAATGGCTGTACTATTTGACATTCCTGCTGCCGGTGAATGAAGGTTCCAGTCTCTCCATATCCTCACCAGCATTTGCTACTGTCTTTGTGATAGTAGCCCTTCTTATGGATGTGAAGTGGTATCTCCCTGTGATTTTAATTTGCATTTCCCAAATGACTAATCACACTGAGTTCTCTCAAAATTTTCCTTTGACTAAAATGAAAAACTGATCAAAGAAAAAGGGGGTCTTGTTGGCATAATACGATGTGGTCTGGTCATTAGGGATGAGTCAAGGGAAAGAAACAGCATTTGGCAAATACTCACACTTTGGAAAACAACGTGTGCCTTAAGCTTAAGTCAAATAAAAAGTTCAGCAATTTTTTTTTAGCTAAATTCAAGAAAGACCCACTTTTTCACACCTCTGGTAAAAGCAGGTGGATAAGTTTATCTTACACAACTAGCTCTGATTATTTTGTTGGCCATGAATCCTGAGCCTTCCAAAGCTCTATGAGACCTTTATAAATCCCATAGGCCTGCCAGAGCTTTAACTAGCTTTTCGTCACCCTTCCATTCAAGAATTATATGAGATAATCATTAATTAGTAAATGAAATAATATTATAATATTAAAGTTTTACAGGAAGTCATATTGAGGCATTTGGTAGATTATGGAGGGGAAAGCGGCATTAGAATTTTGCATGAGGGATTTCCACACGTGTGTCTATATTTTGGCCAAACTTGGTCATTTTTCTAACTGAGCTAGAAATGTCTCTCATTTTCTCTAGTCTGTTTATGAGGAGGAAGGAACACCAGCAAGCTCACATATGTTGAAGTATGGTTAGCTAATGATGTTTTTCCTTGCGAGGGCACAGTTAGCAAAATAGAGCCCGCAGTGCAACTTGACCTTAGCAGTTTCAGCTGACCTTTTAATTAAGGACATTTCATGTTATCCTCGTTTGTGTATCCACCTCCCTGCTTCCCCTTCCTAGTCCTAAACTGTAAACAAACTGGACAATTTTGAAAATAACAATGTCAGTAACTGCCAACATAGTCTACCTTTATGCAGTAGGTCCTTAAACGTTGGACCAGCCTGGCGGAATGAATGCCACAGGTACTGGGTTTTTAAAAGCAAGTTATGGAGAGAGCAAGTGTGGGGTGGTGCGCTTCAGCTCTTCGGGAATCAGAGAAGCTCAGGTTTGGAAGGGTTCTTCTAGGTCCTCTAATCATTTAGTCCACCTACTGGGTGTCTGTCACAGTATAACTCTTAGCCGTGTTTGAGATTCAGTTTCCTTTTCACAGATTCGGGAGAATGTGATCTCCTACCTGCACATATCTGAGCTCCTTGAACACAAAATGTAATGTTGTAAAGCGAAGACAAACCGTTCTTAACCCTCCTGAGGACTGTGGACTTCCATTGTATGTGCACAAAAGTGGAGGGTTTAGATCAGAGGTTCACTGAACCTGGAGTCCGGGGACAGCAGAGGGATCTGCGGTGTGTGCATTGCTGGCTCTAAGTGTCTTTAGGGATATTTTCTGAAGATAAGGGCCCGGGGCTTTCATCGCATTGTTTAAAACTGCCTCAAAAATAGGAGGTGTCTTAGAGAGCTGCTAACCACTGGGACAGAGGAGAGAGAAAACCTTTCCTGACAGATTTTTAAGAATCAGGCATTTAATGGTCTGTATAATAAGTTTTTAAAAAGTAATTCTATCTATATTGAGTTTCTGAAGTGTGGTAATAGCATTATTGTTCTGTAAGAGAACATTCTTACTCCTAGGAGGCACACACTGAAGTAGTTAAGGACATACTGTTATGATGTCTGTAATTTACTCTCCATAGTTCAGCAAAGAAATCTATACAAGTATCAAAAGGGAGAGACTCAGATAAAACTACGTATTAACGAATATGGTAAAATGCTCACAACTGATGAGTCAAGGTGGGAGTAGGTGAATACTGATTGTACTATTCCTTCAACTTCTCTATGGATTCAAAACATTTTTCTTCAGTTGTGAAGAAAAGAATGAGGCGTCTGGTCACCTGCCTTAATTTCACCATTACAGGCGAAGGAAGAGTGCTCTGATCATGTCCCGTAGATGGCCAGCCCACGGCAGAAAAAGGACTGGAAAGCCAGCCTCAGCGTCACAGTTGCTTTCGAGCCACAGCCAAAGGCAGGCCTGAAAACGACGCTCTGCATCCTTTCCATCCTCTCCCCACCTCACGCCCTGCAAACAACTCAGCCGCCCTGCAGGCAGACGCCTGGTTTGTTCACACGAGCAAACTGCAGTCACCGCAGCGCCCGCCACAGTGCTACCTGGTAAGTTCACAGGCAAAAGCCAATGCCGCCACCTCCTAGTGGCTGTTACGCTTGGACAGTAAAGTGCACACGGAAACAGATGGCATCTTGTGACCTCCTTAATAACAGGCTTGGCTGCCAGGGTTCCCTTGTGTCCAATCTCTGCAGGGAATTTGGAAACGGTTGCCTTAGACTGGAATATTTTCTGGCAAACACGTTTAACCATTTATTAGACTGTTTCCTAATTCAAAGTAGAGATTGCAAAACAAAGTTCCCAGCACCTGAAAGGGACGCTGGTATTCCTGAGTCAGGGGCTGTTCTGGAATCCTCCAGAGTGTGCTGGCAGTCTTCCAGCGTGTCTGTCATTATTAGTGGGGTGGGGACCGCAGTCCCAGCTAGCTGCTCATGACGCTGTCTACTTTCCTGGTGGCCAATGTGAGCTTTTTTTCCTTCTGTAGTTAAAAAAGAGATGTGTGTGCTTCCCACAGTGAGGCACACGAATTCGCCAGAAAACACACTAAAGCCAGCATTTGCGGTCCCTCTGCTGTGACAGCCCACACTGGGAGTGAAGCCTGTGCTAAGTCACCTCGTTCCAGTGGCCATCACATTCCACAGTGAGAGTCGGAGGGAGGAGAGTGGGGGAGAGGGAGGAGAAAGGGGAGGGGGGAGAGTGAGGGAGGAGGAAGATGGGGGAGAAGAAACAGGAGAAGAGAGAAGGAAGAGAGCAAGGGAGGGGGAAAGGAGGGTGAGGGAGGACAAGGAGGAAGGGCGAGGAGGGGGATGAAGGTTACAACTCAGTAGAGCCAGGAAAATTGTATCCCAGCAAAGAGAATGTACGTGCAAAGGTCCTCGGGCAGGAAATGGCTTACTGCTTTCAAGTTATTAAAAGAAGCTACTGTATCTGGAACAGAATAAGCAAAATGGAACAAAGGCACAAAACGAGACTAGAAAGATAGGCAGGGGTCACGTCCATGAAAGACCTAAAAGGCCTTGGTACGGAATTAGGATTTTATTGCAAGTGCAAAAGGAAACACAAGTGATATCGACTTGTTTGTGCTTTAAGATTTTCCTGTGTGAAGACATAATTTGTAGGGTAGTCTGGTGAGTTCTTTCTGCTTTTGTAAACCTTTTGAGGTTTGGAGGATGCTCCACAGAAAAATAAAAGAAGGAATAAAGGAATAGAAGAAAAGGGATGTTAAGAATGGACACAAACACTGTTGAAGTAACATGACAAACCATATAGATGTTCCCCTCCTAGAATATTATTTGGTTCTTGTCAATATTCTCCTAGACACCGCCATCCTCGCAAAAGGGTATATAGCATGAAAACAGTCCTATATAGCTGCTTCAGACACTCAGAATTTGTCACCTGTGGTTAGGGACTCTCCCAAGGGGATCTTCCACATATGGTCACATCTGGACTTTGACATGGTCATACTACTTAAAGCCTCTTCCCTAGTACAGAGTGCATCTCCCAGAACAGCAAGAATAAGAGAGGCCATTCTGGCCTTTTGTAAAGGTAACCTGGGCTCGTCTTAGAGGCGTGCAGGTGTGGACGCAGGTAGAGCACGCAGAACAAGAGAAAGGACAGGGATGGTCAGCGAGCACTGCCCCGGCTCAGCTATAGTCCACACTCCTCCCGCCCCTGCTTCTGCTGGCGTGAAGCTTTCAAAGCGAACAAAGCTTCCAAGAATCTACTTAGCTGAGTATAAGTGGAAGGTTGAATTGTTCATCAATTTCTGGATGTTGTACTATACAGCCTTATGACACTTGATTTTTATTTTTATTAGTCCTTGCTTCATGTGGGGCCATAGCAGGGGAAAGCCACAACCAAATCAAACAACTGGAAAGAAATTGATAGCAATGCAAAAGTAAAACCACCTTCTGTAGCAGAACACATGCAACTGAGCTCTTTGAAAGGCAGTCCTGAGAAGGAATTTGAGAAAGGTTGTGCCATGATGAATGGGAATCACACTTAAATCTGGCCCATCTGATTTGCATACCCATATGAATGGATACATTTCCTCAAAGAGACAATCAACAGACCACTGTCTTTCCAGCCAATGGTGAGCAAATGTATACAGTTGGCTTGCCTTGACGATTTGATCCTTGGCTTCATGTTTTAATCCCCTTCATTAGGGGCTTCTAGCATAACAATTAAAGTTGATCATCCAAATATTAAACATGAAAATTGAAAAGAAGTACAGAAGAAGTTATCATTTGGCCAAATGACATAATTCTCCCTTGATGTACTGTCACCTCTTAATGAAGTGAGTACAGTTAAGTCCCCACTTAGCTCTGTGGATATAGGTTCTGTGACTTTAAGTGAAACGACAGAAAACAAAACCAATTTTGCTGAAGGCTGATTCATATAAACAAGAATTAAGTCCCTACAGCATCTCATGGCCATTATAAGGAAACGACATTGACCGAAACCACCTTATTTGAGGACCTGCTGTAGTAATCAGTTAAATTAAAATGACCATTTGAGGAGAGTGAATAAAGCAATATGGGTAAAATCTATGAAGAAGTCATCATTATGAATATATACACTTATGTCATTTCCTCCTACCAATACTTCACGATAAAAACAGGAGAGGATGGGAAAACAAAGTCATACCTGTCACATAGTGGTAAATTATTGCTTTTACTGCTCAAGTTACTACCCTTGAAACAATCCTACCCACCTGACTATGGACCGACCGCTCAGCTCTCAGTCCCCCAGGCCGGAGGTGATTAGTGAGTTGATCAGAATTCTGAAGGGCACAAATAGAATATAAATGTAATAGGATTGTACTTTGTGCTACTCAGATCGGATGCCCTGTCACCTTAGCTTATGCTGAATGATGTGATCAGGCTGTTTAATTTCCTGTGCCCCAGCTCAGTCTTTTCTCCCAACTACGTCGTGTGCTTCAATTTTATGTTCATTACTGCAGAGGGGAGAAAGTAAGTCTTTCTTGATTTTAACAATTGCACAAATGGTCAGCTATCCTGTCCTTTTGCCTCAACAACCAGAGGACTACATAAAACTCATCTCAAACAAACTGCTCTCATAAAGTCCAATTTTATGAGGAAAGCCAGCAGAATAGTGATTGTCCAAGGCAGCTGTTAAAGACCTTCGTCTCCCTCGCAGCGGAAAACCCCGCGGGGCTGCAGGCTGGCTCCTCCCACCTGCCAGCGCACACGCACGTCTTAAACCTCTAAATACTACAGCAGAGAGTGTGACCAGGAAATTTCGTAAAGTGCTCAACAATTCTAATTTGAGACGACATTGGTCTTATTAAACCTTCAAAGAGTTAACCTAGAGAGATGGAAATCACAGCAGGAAAGTCTGTTGCTTCTGCCTCAAAATCGGAGCGTATGGCAGGATGCCCAGGTGTTTCTTCCTGGGTGGGGGGCGGGGCTTGGTACTAGGGAGTGGCTGCCCAGCAAGCAGCCCATTTCTGAGCTCCTTGGCATCTGGGTGCAGCCCGGTGACCACTCCTCCAGTTGGAATGTGAGTGAGCCTCAGAGATGGGTGTCATTTCCACCTGACGGAGACAAAGGACTCTGGGGTCCCAGAGGATAGGGAACCCCAAGGTGAAGGAAGTCTGTGCCCTTAAATTACCATGTGGAAGGTCTGCTTGCAAAACCCCCACCTTGGCCTTTAAATGAAGAAAAAATGTCTTCTGTTGTGTTAAGCAACTGGAATTTGGAGGTTTACTTATTATAACAGCCAGCCTTATCTTAATTTAACCCAAACAGGGTGGAGCTGGTTATAGATGAACAAGTGTCATTTACTAGCTGGTGGCTTATAGCTTTGGTTTCTCTTCTTAGTTCTTTGATGTACCCAGTAAAGCACAGGTTACACGACCAGAACTCGAGGCTCTGGCAGAGTTACATTTGGGGTAAACTGGAAAAGGAAAACTTGGCCCTAAAATAACTGTCATCTTTAAGAGTGACAGACCTAGAGTAGAATATGTTCATTTTCTTGCTAACGATACCTTGCCTGTAGTAGGCAAATGGAAACCACATGGACTTAAATCAAGAACCCAGAAGTTACCCTGAGAGCAAACTTGCCAGAAGGGCGATGCTCCAAGCCAATGGGGCTGCACTGACCTCTAGCACCTGCAGTGTCCTGGGGACCAGCCCTGCAGAGTGACGGGGTGAAGGCGGAGCCATTTGGCGATGACATCCTGAAGAAAGCGAATGGAAGAAACAAGTTATAAGTTTATGGGTTTATGAGTCACAGCTTATGAACTTAGAGGGATTTCCACTCATCTTTTCATTTAATTTCTTTCTTTAAAAAAAAAAAGATTTTATTTATTTTTTGGAGAGGGGATGGGAGGGAGAAAGAGAAGGAGAGAAACATCAGTGCGTGGTTGTCTCTCGTGTTCCGCCTACTGGGGACCTGGCCTGCAACCCAGGCATGTGCTCTGACTGGGAAGTGAACCAGTGACCCTTTGGTCTGCAGGCTGGCGTTCAACCCCCTGAGCCACACCAGCCGGGGCAAATTTCTTAAACTTTTGCTTCCTCTCTTGCCCTTCCCACACCCCCAACCATAACCCTGCACCCTATTACATCAACCCAAGCTGGACCTTCTCACTGTCTTTAGTGATTTGTTTGTTCCCTGATTTGTCATAAAAGGCTAACATGTTCAACTTTTGTACATGAAAAGCTCAAGCATTAAGTTCATAATTGTTTTTAAGAGGAATTATAAGTCTTTTCTCTAGGGAGTTGTTTTCAAAATAAGGGCTATGAATGAAATAGAAAATATTACAGTAATTACGTGGGTTTCCCAGGAAGACTTAGAATATACTAGCGGTGGAGTAACTTGGGGACATACAGATGTGTGTCTGTCCCTCAGAACACATCTAAAGCTCAGTTGCCCTGAATCCGTATTTGACGCTCTTTTTTAGCAAGCCGGGGGCCTGGCGGGAAGCGCAGGCCGTTTTGCGTAAGATGAACAGAGTCCCCAGGTCTAGCGTGTAGCACGCCAGTGGCAGCTGTCTCGAGGCCTCTGACGGGGGAAGGCAGGGTCTCCCAGCTCCAGGACCCGCCACCATGGGTGCGAGGTAGGGGCTTTGCTGGTTTGCCTTTCACACTTAGCTCTTCAGTTCATCTGGAATTAATCTACCTGGAACTAAAAATATTCCATGGAAGTTTGGTACCAGGGGGCCAAGCTGCTAGAAGAGATTTTTCAACCTCTTACCAAGTGGCAGTTCCCATTGTTTTCTAATCCTAAGAATCGCATGGAACATTTGTTAAACAGATTCTCTGGTGCCTCACGATCAGGATTTCTGAGGGGAATGGCCTGAGGATCATGATTTTCAGCAAAATCATTCTCATGACCAGCCAACCGCAGGAACCAATGTTCTCAAGGACTATTGAAGGGATGAGAGTGGCCAAGTTTCAATGCCACAGCCCCGCTGTTTTTACCAAAGTTTTGTGGTTTTCCTTGAAAACACTCCTCAGATTGTTGTACACCTTTGGTTAATTTCTACGGTTTTGAAAGAGTTGATTTTGAGGGGTTTTTTTGCAGAGTTTTTGTGCTTTTATGGAGGAGGATGTATATATCCTCCCTCTATTCTGGAAGTCTTGTCCCTCACAAATTACTATTATAAAATGTACATGACATAAAATGTACCATTTCAGCCGTGTTTAACTGTACAATGTAGTAGCAGTACGCACATTCACAGTGTTGTGCGACCATCACTCCTATCCAATTAGCCTAAAAGACCTGACACAAAATAGGATCTTAAAAAATATTTGATTAATGAATGAATAATTTCATAAATAAACAAAGCATCAAGGCTTTAAAACATATACTTGTGGCATACTTTTGTCTTAGGAATTCCAAAACGCAACTCTTCCCTTATTTTAACCTTGGCAGGCCGCCGGAATGGGCGCCAACAGTAGCTTCAGGACCGTGCACACTCCCCTCCACTCTCCTGAGGCGGGCGCTGCCTTTGCGCATGTTTATGAATCTTACCTATTTGCTGTTAAATCTGAGTCAGAACCAAATGACCAACTTTTCTCTGTCTTGCACAATATGGGTATTCAAAATATGTGGTGACTAAAAATTATTATGTTTTGCCTACTTTAATATTTTCCTGACTTGACACATTATAGTGATCGGTCAGTCCGTATTTCATTCAGGAATTCCCCCTTGGACCATTTTGATTTTTATAGCAGCATAAAAACATCTCTGTATAGCCTTTCAAAATTTTAATCAAAGAGCTTTTGCTCCTAACTTAAGACATTTGTCCTTGGCACTAAAATTAACCAGGGGTGAGATCAATGGCAATAGAAGGAGATTTGACTTGGGGTGGTAAACACACAATACAATAGACAGATGATGTATTGTGCAAGAGAATTGTACACCTGAAACCTATATAAGTTTATTAACCAGTGTCACCCCAATAAATTCAATAAAAAATGCATTTTAAAAAGAGAAAAATGAATAAATAATAAAATCAACCAAGAAAAAGATGAAAAACAAAAGCAAATTTAGAACATAACCAGTACTTTCAAAGTGAGCTGAGTCTGCCTTCCACCTTCACTGATAACCCTTGCTGCTTCTCAGCCTGTAATAGAATAGGCAGAAGTTGCGCAAAGGATGTACTTACATTTCTGAGGTTCCAAAAAAAAAAGATAAGCGTCACCAGCCTGTGCTCTTTTGTGGTTTGCAATATCGCAGGGTGCCTTGGTTAGACTGATTTACACAATGATCATACCCTCAACAGGAAACAAGCTCAAAGTTCTGTACATGGTCACCAGATACCATATTTCTGCATTTTTCTAGTTGTTAACTATTCTTCCCTACTCTGATGAGTGGATCTGATTGGATACCAGCTTTCAAACTACTTTCAGAGGCGACCCCAGCTGTAGTTGAAGATCCCCCTATCTGGCCAAGAGGCCTTCAAATTCACGGAACTGGCAAAGGAACTCCCCAGATTAATTGATGTGTCAACATAGTTGAGAGCTTTTAAAGACACTGAGACTGCAGCTTGTTGGACTAAACCAGACAACACACCCAATTGGAAAGTACTTCTGAGACATCTTAGCTTTAGGCACCGTTTTGATCATTTGGAAAGCCCTGGAAGGCAATATAAGTAACATTTATTAGGCTATTATTTGAATTAGTCCTCACATCTCCAGTCGGAGCCAATAATCCAAATGATTTTCAAATTGATTTCCAGAATTTGGACAAGATATTTGACAATTAACATACAGGGGGGCCACATGTCATCAGGAGTCCTCCTGTGTTTCCACGTCCCCGCCGACCTTCTCTGCAGTCCTCTGATAGCGCTGCGGGCCGACCCGGCTTTTCCTCCGCAGCCTCCCTCCTTCTCAGGCGGGTCCCGCGGAGGAGGAAACCGGCTGCCGCAGGTCTTTTCTCGCAGCACCCTTCCCCCACCCCACAGGCCCTGATAGCATCTCCCTCCTCGTGCTGATTCCTTATTTCTGTGGTTTCAGTTACCATATTAAACTGAAATTAATTTTTTTGTGTGCGCCTAACGTGGGGCTTGACTTCCAGTGAACATTCAGAAACTGCCTTTCGGGCGCTGACACCTTCATGGCTAGACCTTCCGAGGCGGGGGGTTTGGTAGGCTTTCTCCCTGTTCTGGGGGAGTTTTTCTTCTATTTCTTTTTGTTTGTTTGTTTGTTTTTTTGTTTTTGCTTTTGTTTTTTTCAGCTAAAAGTGGAAAAACTAGACAAGAAACACAGTGAAAGGCTCAGGAGTGCCTCTTTGCTGAGTAGAGAACACAAAATATCTACAGTTTAATCAAATACTCATAGTTTTATGCTTTCAAGGGTACGTAGTTATAATTTTACGAGCCCTCAAGAGAAGACAATCATCATTTCAGCTGATAACTGACATTTCACTCTTTTTCCCGCTGACATTTACAGCAGGAAAATATGCAGAGTTAAGCCTCGGAAGTCTCTCCGGGTTTACAATACCCTCTTTCTCTAATAGCATTCTTGTCTATTTATAGCGCTATGTCCAGGTGCAAATGACAAAGAGATCTTACTGGGGACGCTCGGGCCGGGGCTGTCCTGCTTCCGAAGAAGGTCGGCGGCCTGCGGGTTCCTCCAGCTCTTTTCTCCGGTAACTGCCCGCGTATGTCGTTAAGGAAGCAGCTGACCATCTTGCTTCATTCTGCCAAGACGCGCCAGCCTTGCGTCTGATCAGATCGAACTCCTGAGAGGTCAGGGGGCTAAAGGGCAGAAGGATCTGGGGAGTCAAATAGAAGAAGTGTGACATGGCTATGGATGGCCGGCTCTGGTCACCTTTCAAGCCCTCCGCACAATGAAGAATGCATTTCCTTTTCGTAGCAAGAAAGTAATTGACTGGGCTCCTCAAAGTTGCCAAGCAACAGATCACAAAATTCCACAAATACCACCTCCTTCCTGCCCCCACCCCCCAACCCAGTTTTAACTAGCAAATGCATAAGTTGTATAACTTCCTGGCCTTTGGTCTAAGCAATATACAGCTACAAATTAGGGCAAGAAAGCAGATGGCAATCGCTTTTATAATGAAATGGTGAATCCTAATGACGGTCAGTGTAAGAGGTGGAAACGCGAGATGATAGGACAGTGCGAAGCACTCGTTTCCTTTAAAGACTGGCCTCCAAAGTTCCAGGGGAAAACATGAGCTGCTTGTGACATCAACAATAGCAGGTGACTCAAACTGTTCTATGAGCAATGGTGCCTAAGCTAGCTGCACAGGGTGACAGCCCAGGCCTCACCGCCACCCCGCCCTGCTCCCAAAGATTCTGATCTAATTGGTCTGGAATAGGGCCCAGGCGTTGGTATTTTTTAAAAGTTCACTGCTGCAGATTTCTAAAGAGCAGCCAGGGTTAAGAATTAAGGTCATTGAAATGTCACTGTGAACCTTGTTTAGGTTGAGAAGTCATAGCATTCCATCTTTTACTCACATGATTTCCTGCATCCTTCACTAATGATTAAATCTGGTTAATATGTTCACCTGCCTTTCTCTGCATTCACAAACAATCCATTGGCAAACAGACAGAGATCTTTCAACATTCCTCCTTTCTTTAATCAACTCTTGGAGTGGTAGTTCTCAACCCTTGTACTTACGCACATACCCTGTGGAATTCTTTATAAATACAGATGTCATACCTCCCCTTGATCAGCCATTCTGTGAGTGGATCCCCCAACAGCACTGAAAAAAAAGAAAAGAAAAAAAAAGAATCTCCATAGGTGATTGGAGCAGCACCTATGGGGCACGTTAAACATGCAGAGGACTAAGCCCTACCGTCACAAACTTCAAAAACTGTAGGTCTGAGGAAAAGCCCAGAAATCAACCTGTTCATATTGTTAGATGATTCTGATGCAATTGATTTCTGAAGACTAGGAATACTTGCTCCGGGAACTAAATCTAAACTGTCTTTTAACGTGAGGCTGACACACCATAGGGTATGTTTCTTTGAGAACGTTATTTGCAAATAATTATTAGTATTTAAAATTAGGAGTTTCTTTCCTTAAAACTTTGAAATGTGGACCACAGCACCTTTGTCCTACAAGGATTAGGCAGATGTTTGTGGACCCAGCTGCTTTTTCTCATGGAGTTGAAGACAGAGATTTCTTTAGAGATCTTTTGGGAGACATCTGGCTGTGATGAGAAGATGCAGATAAAGAATAAAAGAGGGGAATAAAAACTGGACTGCCCAAATCATGCTGGCCCACCCAGTGTCAGCTAGCAATTGCTTAGATACTTAAAACTTTAGCAATGCTGGCCCCCAAAATGGTGTTTTCATAGAAATCTCTGCTAGCAACATATATATTGTTTTGAGACAGGAAAATAAATAGAACACAGTGTGAGAGATTATTTGTAGGAAATATTTTAAAACTTTCTTATTTCAATATATTGTGGGGTAGTCTATAAAATGTCATAAAATAAACTCTTTATAAAATAAATTATGGTATAAGTGTACTTAACTATAACTTATCATATTTCTGGTCCTTTACAGTAGTTTTCTTTCTTTCCCCAAAATCAATTATGATATCATTTTAACAACCATAACCTCAAGAATCAAGAGTAGTAAAATTTAAGTGAGAATGTCTAATAGTGGGTTTAGATGAAATTATAGTTTTGTCCATCAATTTATTAGATATTGAGCAAGTCTGCTAAAGTACATTGACTTTCAATTAGAGAATAAGTAGAATAATCTATAAAGCCCTAGAATTCTGAAGGCCTCTGCACTGATTCTTTGTCCTCACTTTGTCAGATGCTTCACTCTCGCGTCTTGGACACCGGTACGCAGTGCTGATTTGTATGATCTGACGTCCAGGTTGAGTCTGCACTGAAAACTTCCTTTTGTAACTGAATTATGGCAAGTTATGTCGCTCAGTCCCTGCTGTGTTAAATGTGAGGGGAAAAAAAACCTTGACAAGGAACTCTGGATTGTGAGCGCAGTTTAATGAAAATAGCAGCTTCCTGGGTGAGTGACCTTATACCCAATAAAACCAGCAGGTGGCGTACCTATCACCTGACTGGGAGGAAGGGGTCAAGCCTTGACCAGACTTCTCTCTCAACACAAGCTGATTATTCTAACAAGGTGTTAATAGATATTAATTAAGAGTCTCAGGGTTAAGTAAGTTCTGGACAGGTTGGGATAAACATGTTTCTTTGCTGCAGGACTTTGAACCTTTAATATTTCAAAACGCACTGTGAATCTTTCAAAGGGATGTAAACAGTGCAGCATTTCCTACTCTAATTTGACCACAACCTCCCTTTGTAGGGTGAGGGGCATCTCAGGATATTGCTGTTCTATGGACCAGCCCAGGAGCTGAAAAGGCTGAGGTCTTCACCGCTGAGACAATGGCTGCTCTGTAGTCTCTGGAATTTACCAGATCTTGACTAGATACCCAGCCACAACTACGGACACAGACTGGAAAGAAGATGGATCAAGCAACAGTTTGTTTTCGTTGGTTTTTCTTTTTTAATTGAGACGTAACATCAAACAGTGAAGTACACAAATATACTTCATATGTGTGCTCATCCACGCAGCTACTACCCAGATGTATCACGCTGGCCCCTTCCCAGTCAAAATAGCACGTGCACACACATACGCAGAGGTGACCACTATTTCAATTTCTGTCACCACAGACTTGATAGGTCAGGCTGCGTTCTGAGAAGGCAGAAACTTCCCAATGCCATTTCAAGATGAAACCTAGGAGGAAAGCAAGTAACAGAAAGGCCAGAAAAAGCAGAATTCCCCTGGGCAAAAAGATCCAATATGAAGCTGAAGCTTCCATCTCAAGCAAGAATCTGTCTCCTCCCACAAGGTGCCAAATTCTGCTTTTTGGGTAAATGTGGCCAACAGCCGAATGAGCATGCAAAATGTGTTGTAGTTAATCACTGTTTGAGTCTGTCAGTTATAATAACATTAATGCTCAGTCCTTGATCTTGGAACAATTTCTTCATGTTTACCAACTGTGTAACTTAGAAATTTTTAGTAAGTTATCAAAAATTGTGTGGCTCATGGTCTCAAGGACACAGGAAACAAGGAACCAGTTGCAACAGGACTAGATAGAAATAAAGAGGGTAAAAGTACAAAGGAACAGGAAAAGGAAACTGATAAAATTAGGTGAAGCCTAAAAGGAAGGATGTTTTTCTTTTTTTTCTTTCTGAAATTTATTTTTTTGGTTATTTTTACTATTTGAAAACTGAAATTGATTTCAAACACTACATGTACTGTGATCCCAATTTTGTTTAATAAGAAGTACATGGGCATATATATTTATAAGAAAAGGTCTAGCAGGCTATATATAAAAATATTAATACTTATTACAGATTATATATCATTTTTACATGCTATTTTTATAGTTTACATGTTTATTTTCTAAGCATTTCACAGTGAATTTTAACTCATAATCAGAGCCACGATGTTATTTTACAAAAACTAGAACAAATGGGATGTATCCATATATAACCTATTCCCCTAATCTTGCAGACTCTCTTTTAGGTTTACAATTATTTTTCTCTTCCACTTCTCTAGAGTCTAGGCCTTAAAAACAAACACACACACACAAAACCCTTTAGGGCAAAAACATTGAAAATCAACTCAATCAAATATGATGCTTCCTAAACTTTCCCTCCCTCTGGCTCTGGACCCAGTTATCAGAGGTGGGGAGAACACAAGGCATACAGCTCTTTCAAGGGTGCATGTGTGTACGTGTGTATTGCATGGGAAATAGGAGACAGGGAAATAGAAATAGAAAAAGATTAGGTTTATAGTGAACCCCACTGTGAGAAAACCTGAAGTAATGGTTGCCATTTTCCAAGGAAACCCTGTCTATTCATAGGTACCACAAGGAGGTAACCCACAAATTGTGTCACACATACAAAAAGACTCATAACAAACTAAAAAATGAGTCACAATAATGGGCAAGGCTTTCTGAACGTCTCAGCGGTACCTCCTGGAATCAAAAGCATGCAGCGAGAGCCGACTTCTGTTCACCCGAGGAGAGTGGTGGGGAAGCGGACCCACCAGCTGAGCGGCCCCTCTTCCCTGTGCTATAAAATTAGCCATCACGGCACAATTCTGCTGTGTAACAGTCTTAGTGTTACATAGAGTGCCTTATTAGGATAATCAAAAGTCCTTGAGAAAGAATCTCCTTTTAAAAGGTACTTCAAAGGTCTATTCTTGCTTACTCTGAGTCTTTAATCATGTAAAAATAATAGAACAACTGGTGATAACAGAAGCAAATACTTCTATGTTCTAGACACTTTCCAAGGTCCTTGCATGTATTAATTTATTTAATCCTCACAACAATGTTATGAGGAAGGTACTGTTATTACCCCCATTTTGCAGATGAGAAAACTGATCCACACAAAGTTTGTCTAAAGTCACACCACTAAGGAAGTAATAGAACTGGATTTGAAGCTCAATGTGACTGCAGTCTGGATTCTGTAGATTATTTAAACCCACACCGTTAACCTGCTTTACTCTCTTATCTGTTATCTTCGCCTATCTCTGCCCATGCCCTCGTTTATAAGGAAGTAAGTGCATGGCCTTTCGCTAAACACATCATTCAACACTCTGAAGGTCCTATAGTCAAGTTTAAAAACCATCCATCAAATGTCATCAATTAAATACTGACATGCAAAACCCTCACAACCCCAGTTCTCCAGCCTAAGAAGAGAGATTCTAAGAAGTTATCACCCATGCATATTTCCTAACTGGGAGTCTTAAAACATTCTTTGTGAGAAGAATCTAGCATTAGCAGGTTATAGTTTCTAAATGCTTGAAGATAAACAATAAGTAGATGAACTCCTTAGAGCTTTAAACAGTTGAATCCTACCTGGAAGGCCATGGTGGGGGAAGAAGGCAGGTATGAAATGAAGTTGCTAAATTGGTCAGTTAATGCACGTATATCAGTGAACAAAGACCGGAAGATAAGTCTTTTTAGGACTGAACAGACAGGCCCTTCATTTCTCCCTGTTCAACAATGGAGTTCATTTCCTAAGTTGCTGGCTTAGTCGAATACAAATCCACGTTTTACTTTTCTAAGTTTTGCCTACACGTTTAGGGATGCGCAGGGGGAATGTGTGCACAAGACCTGGGAACAGACTATACTATAACAACCTAGATTAACACTCCACCCACCTCCTTGGGATGCTAAATTGGCACAGCGGCAGATTTATTGATTTATAATGTGCACAGGTATTTATGTACCTGTTTCTGGGGTTATAGTGAGGGACGCTTTCAGCTTAGAGAGACACAACAGTATTTTGTCCTATGGAAATGTGGATATCCCAACAAATGCAATTTAGAATACTCTGGAGAACAAGATTAATTCAATATATTCCAGTCCTTTGATTTGTCATTCTTTGTTAGAGATTTTTCAATATGTGGCTTTGTCTCTGTGGCCATGTATAAGCTTTGCTCAGAATTTGTTCATTCATCCATTCATTCCATAAATATTTATTGTGCATCTATTCTGGGTCACTGAACAACACTATTTATTATTCTGAGCCATATTGCTCTACTCCCAAGAAATACAATGATGATATGTTATTTCTGTGGCATTTTTCCTGCCACCCGCCTTTAAGTAGGGGACTGTGTGAAAAAGGAAAGATTAACAGAGTACAATCTAATTGGGTACACTTTCTAAATATTACAAAGTAGATATACCATATACAAGGAAGAAACTTTTGTTCTGAGTTACAAATGCCTACTATGTATTTTTTAGCACGATTAAGGCTAAATTATTTTGAGCTAAAAATTCATATTGCAAATACCATATGATAGGGCTTGATGCCGGAGAAGACTAATAGACATCATAAAGTTGAATAACCCAAAGGGAGCATTGTAAGGGCAGAACATGTTCTATATACTCTACCCTCCTCTAATCTCTGGTGGGCATCAGACATTAGCTCCTCAAGGCAGGAAAGCCTGGAGTGGCCAGACAGTTCATGATGGCTTCTCTGTGGCTCAAGGCTAGTTGCCTTAGAATGTCTCCGTAATTTCCAGAATCCCTCTTATAGAAACCCAGTCCCCCAGACTTGAAAAATTCACATCCTTTGGGGTAGTCAAAGCCCAATACTGAATTGTGGGATATCAGTAAAAGCAGGGTACAGTACTTTGTCAACAGAAACATGAGGACTCTCTTGTGTTCCTTTTATTTTATGGGTTTGGAAGGTCCCAAGGGAAGGCAGAATTGGGAAGTCAAAGACTATATTCTCAATTTGGGTGGGGAGGAGTGTGATAAAATCTCGGGAGAATTTCCGCCTTTGAGTCAGGCTCAGATCGGGGTTGACGTGTTTCCCAGGGCTGCTGTTAGGAAGCACCACCAACTGGGCGGCTTAAAACAAGAGAAGTGCATCGTCTCGCCGTTCTGGAGTCCAGCTGTCTGCTCTGCAGTCGAGGCATCGGAGGGCCCATGCTCCCTCTGAAACGTGTGGGAGGACCCTTCCTCACCTCTTCCTCAATTCCGTGGTTTTCCAGCCGCCTTTGGCATCCTGTGGCATGAAGCTGCCTCACTCCAGTCGCTGTCTTCATCTCCACAGTGGTCTCCCTGCATCTTTGCCTTCCCATGACTGTCTTCTGACAAGGACATCAGTCATGCTGGATTGAGGCCCATCCTACTCCAGCATGACCTCATCTTAGCTAATCACATCTGCAACGACCTTATTGCCAAATAAGAGCGCATTCTGAGAGACTGTGGATTAGGACTTCAATTTATCCTTTTAGGTGGACCGAATTCAAACCACAGCAGTGACGCTGATGTTCTGCAATTCACTGTGCACAGTGGTCTGTGGCCTCTACGATTCCAAGAGCCCCAAGTGACTGGAGCTAATGGGAAGGAAGTTTCTGGAACCAGCAACATTACTGGTTTTAATCAAGAGGTGGTGTGATTTCTCAAGTTCTTATCCTAAATAAAGATGTAGTGTGTGTAGCAGATCTCTAGTAAACAATGACATCTCTAGAATTAAACAGCCTGATAACCTTCTAAGGAACAGCAAGAGCCCTTGCTGGTGTGGCTCAGTGGATTGAGCACCGGCCTGTGAACCAAAGGGTCACCAGTTTGATTCCCAATCAGGGCACATGCCTGGGCTGCAGGCCAGGTCCCCAGTAGGGGGTGCTCAAGAGGCAACCACACATTGATGTTTCTCTCCCTCTTTCTCCCTCCCTTCCCCTCTCTCTAAAAATAAATAAATAAACTCTTAAAGAAAAAAAAAAAGGGAGAGCAGGAACAATTTAAAAATTTATGGTCAACAGGTAATACATTTTTCCTAAGAGCTGGTTTCTAACCCACATAATAGAGAGATCACTGAGTAAAAAGGTAGGAGAGGTGGGTTCGAGTCCGAGTCATAATGGCTGCTTAAGCAAATCGCTTCACCTCTCCGAAACTCATTTTTTCTACCTAAGAATTTGTTCTGTGGTGGGAGTACACATCACTGCCTGTCCTGCCCACGAACCTGACGAAACAGGGCCTTACAAACTGTTCCTGCTGACTAAGAAGGAACCATGTCTATACTTTATCCCACCCCTGAAATCAGTTGAGGTGGGCAACTGATTCTGGGTGACCCACCCAGAGGTTTCACTCGGGGGCCTCTAGTGCCTCCCAAAGTTGAACAAGTCAATCGTAATTCTGTCAGGGATTTAAAATTAGGAACCAAGAAACTATGAAGTGTTAAAGTGGGGGCGAGAGCTGTAAGATAAGGAGAGGAAATTGGGGCCAGAAGGCCCTGGTGACTGCATAAACCCCACTTGTGGGTTTCAGTGTTACCAGTAATTAGGTTAAAGGTTAATTAACCCTTTCCATGAAGCTCACACCTTTCAGCATATCAGTAACACATATTTATTTATATCTCATGTCTCTGTGTAATATTTCTAACAACACTTAACCCAATTATTAAGTGCGAAGCATTTTATAATTTCTCATTTAATTATTCCAACAACCCAATAAAGTAGCTTTCCTTCTCCTAATTTTACAGGTAAGGAAACTTTAACGTTGTGTTCACACCCCTACACCTTCCAGCTGTTCTGTTGCTCGTGGACATGGATGGCCATCTCAGAAATGCCTGGAACCCTCAGTCATGGCTTTCAGCTCTCAGAGCCTCACCGTGCGTGATTCTGGCCTCATGTGAGGCTTCCGAAACGTGGTGACTCTTGCTTACATGGTCCCTCAAAATTCCCAGAGGACAGAGAATCAAGGGAAGCATTTTAAGGTACTTGATCTTCTGCTGTCTTCAGCCTTCTCCGCTCCTGACGGCTGAGAACTCTTCTACAGGCCATGGTGCCGGGGCAGAGAACAGAGAGAAAGAGAAAGGCCCGAAACCAGTAAGAGGCAGCAGGCGCCTCGCGAGTACTGCCCGCCTCTGCCATCCATATCTAACGCTCTTCCAGTCTGCAGGCACGGCTCCCCAAGATGGAGGCCACAGATGCCCTGAAAGCATTACTAAAAATGTAAGCACACGGGGGACTTTCAATATGAAAACACTTTAGGAAGCGATAAGGAAAATTACTGCATAGGATGCATCTCATTAGTCTGGGCCTGAAAAGCTTTCAGCAGCAAGTCCGCCGCCAGTCCCGGGGGGAGAATCCCACTGAGGACCTTCCTCTCCAGCAGAGGAATCTGCTCCCGGACCGTGGGGTGGGCCCTGAAGTGCTCCAACACGCTCTCCTGGATGAGATTCCACATCCAGACCTTCTGCTGCTGCCGGCGCCGGGCGGTCAGCTCCCCGCTGGCAAGCGTCAGCTCCCGGAACTCTCTCATCTTGTCCCACATTTCGGTGATCCCCTCTCCGCTTCTGGCAGAAATACGAACCACCTATTGAAAGGGGGGAAACCAGCACTGAGATACGTACAACGACAGAACACGCTTTCCCGGGGACTTTGATGCTTGCCAATTCATTCTTACAGTCGAAGGAAATTAGCAACGGCAAAATGAGACATTTCATTGTTGTGTCCAAGGTAATACACCGAGGTAACTTACTAGGATTCCTGAGGGCACAGCAGAAATGAATTACTGATTCAAGGCCCAGTTCTTTAGCCCAGAGATTGATCTGGATTTAGGATTGCTCAGGTGGTCTTCAGAGGCCTCGTGGAGGAACTGTGAGAGGGTCACAAGGGTGAGGAGGGCCCTGCTAGGTAGGTTTCTCTGAGGTCTGATGCCAGAAAATGGAACTACGTGAGAGGCTCGGTCACAGCTGCCTGATTCAGGAAGTGCAGGGAGCCGAACATCCCACACCTGCGCGTACACAGGGCTCTGGACCCAGCAGACCAGGTGCCTGGGGGAGACTGGGAGCGCAGGGCATGCCATCACTGTTCTCGTTACAGCGATTAGAGCGCAGCTTTTAATGACAGTGTCCTCCCGCGGACGGCGCTGCCCACGTCAGTATTATTGCCTGGCTTGTTACAGGACTCTTCTTCTTCTCCCTTATTGGAAACAGCACCCAACAAGCCTGATGGGAAGTTAATCACTTCAAGAGCCTTTGCTCTCTTATTCAAACCTATTATAGACAATCAAATCATTAATTGCTCCATAATCTTAAGGAGGCTCCTTCCAGAAGGGATTTGCTATCACTTTCAAATGGCTGAAGCCCACCATTAAGCGATCTAATCTATCACCTCGCATCTCGGTTTTGACATCTGCAGGTTGAAGGATTGTATCTAAAATCATGACTATATACTCTGGCCTTGTCGTAATTCTTAAAATTGTAATCTCTCATACAAGCAAAGACTGAGTCTACGTCTGGCTCGGGACTTCCATCCCCCGTACCCAGAGCGCACTCAGGGCGAGAGGCGCGGGCTGGCGCACCGGCCCACCTTCGGCTTCCAGACTTCCGAGCGCCTGCGGAGCAGCTTCAGTGCGCTCACGTACTCTGCTTGGATCCTGCGGGCCGGCACTATCAGGTCTCCGTCAGATTTGGTGACAGCTACCAGATCTGCCATCTCAATTATACCTCTTTTGATACCCTAAAGAGAAAGGAAGGAGAAAGTGATTAATCAAAACCATTTAAGTTAATTTAATTACAGCAACAAAAGGGGGGGGCACCAATCGACGCTAAGATTTTGGAAGTCATATACTTCATTAACTAAAGTTTTCTCTGCGTCTTTCGCTGGTACTCTGAGGTACCAGGGATCACAATTACTCAATAGAAACTACTCCAAAGCACCATCTCCCGGTACTATGCAAATCATCTGGAAAATCTCTTCTAAATTTAGAGGCTAACATCTTGAAATACGTTCAGAATTGGAGTGAATGTATCATCAAGACACAACATGACTGAGTGGCAGGAGATGGCTCATACAGCCCCATGATGGATTCTGCTTCTCATGAGCTAACAGTGCAAGATGCAAAACCACCCATCAGCAAGGCGCTTAAATAGAAAGCATACCCATCACCACATTCTGCATATCTAGAAAAAACGTCTTGCAGGTTTTCCTTAAATGTACTGGTATATAGCTTTTTCTTTTTTTCCAATTTACTTTTGAGGGAAAAAACCTGATGGCTAAAAATGCCTCAATCTCTTGATTTAAATTACGTTGCATAAAAACACTAGCAATCCTAAGACAAACCTTATTTGGAAAATGTAGATTTTTGCACCTAAGATTAAGATTTCTTTTCAAATGCTCTGAAACATAACGTTCAATGATTAAATTCTAATAGTTAATATTTCTAAATTGCAGCACCCATTGTCTGCTGTCACTATATTTTTAGAACTAAAATTCTTTGTATAACAAAGAATTCGTCTGGTCTTTTTCCAAGGTTCCTGGGAAGTAACCTCTAAATTCTTGGAATTTCCTGAGTGACAGGGTGTCTTTATTATTCACCATGGGCGCCTGGGCCTGTCCCTGAGTCCAGAATGGGAGCGGCCTGCACCAGAAAGACCAACCATGTGACTGGAGCCTGACCTCTGGGGAGGGGCGGGGCGGGGACAGGAACGGGTGCGGGGGGCTGAGTTCAGTCATGTGGACAATGACCCAGTGAATCATGTCCATGTGAAGAAAACTCAGTAAGAACTCCAGACCCTGAAGCTCGGGCGAACTCCCTGGCAGGGGATGTGCATCGATGTGCCAGGAGGGAAACATGCCCTGAAGACAGAGGAGCTTCAGGTTTGGGACCCTTCCAGGCCTCTCCCTACATGTCTCTTCATTTGGCTAGTCCTCATTTGTATAATAAAACTGTACCTGTAATACAGTGCTTCCCTGAGTTCTGTGAGTCATTCCAGTTCATTATCAAACCTGCGGGAACCCCCACACTGGTGGCCAGCTGGTCAGAGCTGCGGGTGGCCTGGGAACCCCCAAGCCCGCCGCTGGCCTGGTGTCTGGAGTGAGGGCGGTCACGAGGTGGGCAGGGCCCTCCGCCTGGGCAGGCTGTTGACTCCAGGCGGCCCCTGACAGACTGGCACTGCGGGAGGACAGCACGAACCCTACTGTGCAAGACAGGGGCGAGGGCTGTGGGGTCCCAGGTAACACAAAGGGGTATCTTCTGCGGAACTTCCCCACCGGCTGTCCTGCAGAGACCCAGGCGACCGGGGCCCCTCCCCGCTGGGGCCGCCCACGCACACCAATACTCCGTGTCACAGGTGGCCAAATCGACGCGGAGTCACTGGCTTGAGGTCATAAATCCTGTCGCTGTAAGCTGGGAAAAATATACCTTCAACAAGTATTTTAGCCGATGTGAATGTTGCTGTTTCTTTCCCTACACTGATACCAACTTAGTTTACAAAAACACATCTGAAATAACATCTGTACTTTCAGAGGTGTATACTTTGCATTTTGGGGAGGAAAAAGGCAAAACAATTACCTGCAATTCATCCCCTCCTGCTGGTGGCAGTAGTAAAACAAACATGTCAACCATATCAGCAACAGCAAACTCCGACTGACCCACACCTGAAATTTTAAATCACAACTACACACTAAAATATTCACAGTAATTTGACTTTCTCAACTACATTGACCATCATATCCATTCCATTTCGTTCACTCATTCAATCACCCACTCGACCTGACCCCACTTTAAACACCCCGCCGCTAAAGAATGAAACGCCACTATCTCAGCCTACGGGCAGACCCCTCTCTGTCCTTCCCCTCAGTCTCAGTCTTTGGCTGAATGAGAACCTCAAGGCCTCCTCTCTCACCTAACTCCTGCAGCTCTCTCTTGGCTCCCACCCATCAGCGAGCAGCTTGGGCGCTGTGACTCTCATCTCGGACTGTGCCCGTGGATGACACCTTCCGCTTTCCTGCCGCGCCACGCTTCCGCGTCGGCCCTGCAAGCCCGCGCCCGCCCGCAGGTCAGCGCTGTGCTCTGCGGTGCTCCGGCCTCTACGTGCACACTGCGCGGACCGCTCAAGCGCCGATCTAAGGCACCACGGTGGCATCACGGGCTCCCGGCATCTACTGCAAATTCCTCAGGGCCCTATAAAGGCAATGCCCCTAAGGGCCCTCGGTCAGCTTCCCTCCCATTTCTCAGCGGCCTGCACTCACTCACTGTCCCATAACCTGGCCCCTGGTGATGGCCTCGGCACCGTGAACCCAAGCTCTGCCCTCCCGCCTCCTCGCCAGTCCCACTGCTACAGTGCGGGCTGAAGCTGCCCTGCGGTCCTTCCGTGCTCTGGGCCCCGCTCCGCATTGTCTCTAACCTCGCCTTTGTCTACAGGCGCTTGTCCCTCAGCACATTGCACGAACTGCACTCATGTCTTACTCATCTGAAGACCAAACAAAACAAGTAAAAACCAGCACAAACTCACAACCTCCTCCAACCATCACCAGACTTCTCACTTTCTCTTTAGAGCTAAGTTTCTATAAAAAAGCAATACGCACTCACTGTCTTCCATGTGACTGCTTCCCATCGCTCAGCCCCCCTAAATCTGACTGCCACCCCCACTCCCCTAAAGCCCCCTCTCCTCCCTCGGAGTGGCAGGGGCTCCTAGCTGCCCATGCAGCTTTTGCTCTTTCCTTCTTCTCTACCACGGCTGAGCCCCCCAGTGTCATTAGGAGCATCAGTGTACCAGCTGAAAGGCTGCGGTCACCAGACCCCCTCTCAGGAACAGATGATTAACGACTGGAAACAGCCCATTAGATGGGGTTCCCAGGAAAGGCGTTTTCTTCAAAAAGGGCTCGCCTGGCCAGGAGGCACACTCTCCTGCCTGCCCTTCTCCCTCCCTCCTCTCCCATCTCCTTCCTTCTGCTCGACTAAGGATGTGACAGAGTCACAAGCCATCTTTAATGACAGCAGAGAGAGAGAGAAGCCTGGCACATGGAGGGCAAGGTAGAACCCCCATGCCTGCTCAGGGCACCGACCTCTAAGCTTCTTTTATTTACAAAAAATAAGCCTCTTTCTCGTTTGAATCAGTTATTTGCGTCTCTGGGACAAGCGGTCAAATGCAACTTCTAGGTACTTGGTGTTTATGGCTCTACTCACCCTCGATTCTCCTGCCACCGCTCGGACAACTCTCCCTCCATCGCTCTTAGCTGGTGGGGCTCCTGGCCTCCAGTCCCATCTCTCTCACCCCCTGCCTTCACACTCCTGCTCTGTGTCCTGAGCACACTTCAGTCCTCTGAACAGGCCCTGCTCCCTCATGCCTGCGTCTTTGCAAACGCCCATAATCCCATACTTCATGTAACTCCGATTCTTCCTTCAAAACTGAGTTCAACTGTCACCTCCTGGAAGTCTTCCTTGATACCCTAAAGCTGATTCAGGTTGTGTCACAAACAATTATCATTCAGTAACATAACTTACTGTTTCTCCACAGGAATGTGAATTTCTTGGGTTTCCATTTCAGTATTTTCATCACATGTGATTATGCAATAGGGATATAAAAATGCAATAAACGTGGTCCTGTTTTCAAGGGGCACCCAACTACATTAATTGTCTTAGCAAACACTGCAGACATGAAATGTGTTTAAGCCAAACAGGTGTATGCTAAAGTACTGTTTCTGTAGGTCATTCAGGTGCTTAGCGGTCTCCTCTGGTACTTATGGCGCATCGCCTTGTGTAACAGTTATCCAAAGGCATGGCTTATTTTTCCTCTCTTAAAGGGCAGGATTATAGCGTATGTACTCAAATCTCCTAGAGAGTCTAAGATATCATGTATTTAATTATACCTTTAGTAATATCTGCTGAATGAACAGATGAAATTAGCTGTCACTCATGTGTACACACAGTGCATTAGAACAGGATTTTGTTATGACGCAGGTCACACTCACCTACAGTCTCAATGAGAATGATGTCGTAGCCCCCTCCTTCACACAGCAGAATAGCTTCATTGGTGGTCCTTGTCACCCCTCCTAGAGTACCTCTAGTGGGAGATGGCCTGATGTAGGCATTCATATCTCTTGATAACTCAGTCATTCGGGTTTTATCACCCAAGAGTGATCCTAAAACGCACAGTTACATTTTATAATCATGGAACACCTATAAGGGCCAATTATCAATTAGCCAGGTCCTAGGGAAAGCGTTTTATGACATTTCTCCCAAAATCTCAAATTGTATTTCAGATTATTGAGTTTTTCACCCACCGAGTATACACAATGATACCAAATTAAGCTTGTTTTTTTTTTTTTCTTAGCATTTCAGCCCCTCAAAACCTGTAATGGCTTCCCAATGACTAGAGGTTCAAATCTAGCTTCCCCAGCCCTACCTAGCCTGTCCAGTTGCCAACCACTAGTCCCCAAACCAATCTTGCACTCCAGCCAGGGGGGTTTCTTTACTGTCACCTTAACCTTACTGTGCTTATCGTTCTAACATCTCTGCGCTGGGGTGGCACTGCCCCAGGGGAAATCTGGCAATACCTAGAGATATTCCACTTGTCACAACTGGGGGATAGGGTGTTGGTGGCTCCCGGCGGGCAGAGGCTAGGATGTTGCTAACCATCCTTCCACGTGCATGACAACAGGGATGCCACCAGGGCCAAGGCGGAGAAGCCCTGCTCTAAGCGAAGTCCCTTGCCTATAGGACCATGCCTTACACATGCTGTGTGCTGAATGCTCGTTCACAGCAGGCGAGTATCTGAGCGCCTATGGTCATGTTTCAGGGCTTATGGCAGTATTTTGGGAAACATCAATATTTGCAAATTCTGGAAGACTGAAAGCCCTAGAACTTCTGAAATCACCTTTGGCCATGTATTAGCATTTGTAAGTATAGTGCTGTTTTAACCTGAAGTTTAATTTTCACTCTGCCTAAGAGCTAACTTTTCCACATAAAGTTGATACTAACCATTGAGAAGTTCCTTAAAGACATGCTCTTTTCCCAGTTCAGACTTCTCGTAGATACTAATTCTGGAGCATAAATACACCACATATCTCAACTACCTCAATTACTGCACTTAAAACTTCTTTCTAAAGTAATTTTCTGCATGAAATCATCTCTGTATAAGTCAACAATCTGCCAAAACTATACTTGAAATTATTCTCCTATAGACTCTAACACACTGAACCACACATTAGGAAATTACTCTCCCATGTAATTGTCTTTACCAGTGAATCCAAAACTGTTGGGTGCAGGCCCTTAGTCTCAAAGCTACTGCAGGGGATCTGTGCATGCAAAGCACAGGTTTGCTTCTTAAACCTTAATGTAGTACCATTTTTCAAATGTGTATACTAGAGTGCCCTGTTTATCCTTATGCGCTTTTTTCTTTCAAAGTCTGTATTTTGTTTTACCTGAGAAAGGGAACCTCATTTTCGGTTTGAGAAAGTTCAGGAACCACACAGCTCTGCAACTTGAAATCAGACTCTCTTGATCACCATTTCTGCTAGTATTACTTCAAGCTATTATTTTCTTTTGCTACTGCAAGTATGCAAGTATTCTAGAATATTTATTATCAAGGTGCAGGAGGAAAAAACCTTCTCACCAATATGGAAATGAGGGCCACTATAAATTATTTGTTGAGGTATGCACCTTTAACAAAGTTCTTAGAGTGTAAATAAGGCACTATATTAATTGAATTTAATCTTGAACCTTGTAAATATAAATTTTACTTTAGTGAATTTTTATTATAGTGAATCAAAAACTGTGAATGTCCTCAGGTAAATTTCTCAATGGGTGGTAACAGGAATTCCATCCACCTCTCTATGAACCTAAAGACCCAGAAACAGGATTATATCATCTTTACACTTTAGCCTTAGACCCACAGTACACAAACCAAACGCTTCCACAAAGCGCGCTGTACTTCCCCTTTCACAACACACATGACTCTGCAATGGCCGTGTTTCCCTCATACAGCATGAAGCTCCGTAAGGCCTGAGGACTGGGTCCAGCTCACCGTTAGACAATACAGTACCTTCCTCGCGCAGTGGCTGCCTGTAGCAGGCAAAGGCAGGAGGGAAGGGGGGAAGGGGGGAAGGGGGGAAGGGGACCCACCCTCAGGCGTGACAGACAAAGGGATGAAACTTGCTTTTAATCATTTTCGACTTCTGGCCATGTTCTCCTAGCACTCAAAGTGCCCAGGCCGCTCCTTGATCCTGGGCTAATCCTGCCTGTAGAGCCCAATCCCCCAAACTCCCTCCCTCAGCCTCCACCTGGCCCCCCCAGAGCTCCTCCTCCCTCGGTGAGGCCACACTTGGCCAGAAGTCACCTGACTGTATATTCCCACCAAACTGTAAAGGAGAGCCCAGCCACGCCTGCTCTGCTGTTTGAGACTCCGCAATACTCACCACCACTAGCACAAGAAGAGGGGTCCACGGCCAGCACGGAGAGCTTGTGCCCCCTCTCGGTAAGCATTTTTCCAAAATATTCTATGAAGGTTGATTTTCCAGCACCAGGGGGCCCAGACAATCCTATAGTGAAAGAGATCTTCTGATTTAATGAAATAAATGATGAGTTCTATTAAAATATTAGACTTCCTTCTGTTTCTCCTAATTTATTAAAACCATCATGATTGTATTTTAACATTTCCGAAAGCAGTAAGCGAAAATCCATTTGTTTATCTAGTATCTGCGTAATAGAGATATAGGAAGGAAGCAATTCTGAGTTCCATATGTTCACCAAATTCACTTTTTTAAATTACAAACTGTGATTTCCCTTTTTCACTATAACATAGGCCTTTTGGGGCAGATTTCATTGCCTGTGTTGTTAATGTGCTGGACTTCTACAGCGCCTGCCCACCTCTCATCAGGGTCAGCGATTGTCCCGCCTACGCCATTTCTGTGCGCGTCGTCCTCCCCTTGGAAAAAATAACTCATTGCTCTAGAAGCTGCTAGCGATAGGGAAAATAATTTCCTATTTATAAAAGATATTTTTCATCTCGCCTGTAACTCAAAGAATATAACCTGAATCTTAGAAAAAAGAGTTTGTCTTTAGAAAGGCAGAGGGCATTATGCTAAGTGAAATAAGTCAGGCAAGGAAAGACAAACACCATATGGTTTCACTTGTATGTAGAATCTAAAAGACAAAACAAAGGAAACCATACCAAACAAAAACACAGAAAAATAGAGACCACAGGGATGGTTACCAGAAGGGAGAGGGTGAGTGAAAGGGCAAAGGGGAATATAGTCAATAATAATGTAGTAAGTTTACGCGGCAACAGATGCTTACTAGAATTAGTAGGGCGATCACAATGTAAGGTATAAAAATGTCAAATCACTATACTGGACGCCTGAAACTAATATAAACACTATAAGATTGTAAACCAACTACATTTAAATAAAAAAATACATTTAGTGAATAAAAGGAAGGAAGGTAGGAAGGAAGGAAGGTAGGAAGGAAGGAAGGAAACAAGCTTATATGCAATTACAGAAATGAGTCAATTGTTTAAGAAATGAAGTGAACATCTAATATTTTTAGACAGCAGATGAATATGGTCTCTCCTTTACATTTTGGTATCGAGATGGCTGTGCTTGGAGCCAAACCACTTCAAGTAACTCTAACAAAAAGTACCTGAAATAAGGAAGACTTATCTCTAGAAAGACAAATGAAACAACACAAGAAGGAGAATTCTAAAATATGACAAGCATAATTATAGTTGAGTTAACCACAAAAACTGGGTATTCACTTTAGACTAGTAAATCAAATGACTACTGAGAGAAAGGAGTAAACTGGTCAACAGCTCTTCCTATTCATACTTCTGTTCTGGGAGCCATAGCAAGATTCTTGCCAGTAGAAATCTTACATTGTTCCTTTAAAATACAGAGCCTTGATTCAAATGGTCAGGCATCTTTTCTCAATATACCAAGACTAATATTTACAATGAAAAAGCATTTAAAATTCATCACAAAATTCTGAAAGAAAAGTAAATCCCCATTACAATGCAAACCATTTCGACGATTTTTTTTTTAAAGAGAATTTTTTTTAAAACATTTCCTGGACATTAAAAAAAAAAAAAAAAAAGACTGACCCACTCGAAATGCTCGTGGTTTTCCTTTATTTAATCGCTCTTGCTCTCTGTGGTAGATCAGTACTTTCTGAAGAAGCACCTGGGCTAACTCTTTTTTCCTTTTGTGAGTTGATTCTATAAGAGTTATGGCCTCTGCTAAGCAGGCCCTTTGCCCTTGGATTAAACCCGTATAAAGTTTATCCACAAATCTTTGTTCTTTATCAGAAAGTCCTTCTGTGTGTCCCTTTAAGGTTGTTTGTACGCATAATGGTCTCTTTAAACCATTTGACAGCAGCATCCACTTTGTACAATGGAGTCCCAGGGAGTCCAATGGCCGAGCACATGGACTCCCTGACCTGAGATGAGCACTTGAGTGGAAGATGAAGTGGTAACGTCGGAAAGGTGTTCTCAAAAGGCCTTTTAGGAAATGCTGGTGAGGATGTTGTAGCAGCACGGGAATATTCATTTTGTTTGTAGCTGGAGAAAACACTGGACGTTTCTCGGCTCAATGTGACTTGTAAGTTCCTAAAAGAAAGAAAAACATATTTTTCCCAGTTCAATATACAATTAGGATACTGAAGTAGTAAAACTACAAGCTTTGTGTTTTCCCTATATTCTAAAACATACATAATCAGGGTTCTTGATAGTCAAATGGGTGAAAGTTTCTTACCGAACTTAAAAGGCCCCTCCTTTCCTACAGTTAATATTCAGGATAACCCAAATCATGAAACTATCGCTCTACTGTGAAGAGCAATGTAAATACATATTTTCTCCTAAACAAAAAACAAGTAAAACAAAAACCCATTAGGGTAGAAATTTTATGTCATGCTTATGTTCTTCTGTGTGTAGACCTCATAATCATCTTAACAATTTTCTCAGATCAAACATACCCTATTCTGAAGCTCACTCAACATGCTTTTTAAAAATCCCTTTGATGCTGGCCTTTTATTCGTTATCTACACAAGATACGTGATTAGGTAGCAGTGCAGGCACTTGAGGTGTAAGTTTAGATAAAGCATGTATTCAGGAGACTCACCCTAAGCACAGACATTTGCCAAGCATGGCCTAGCATAAGCAAACAAACAACAACAAGCCGTCATGTGAAATGAATTGTGAGGACGCTATTCCAACCACATCAGTGTACCCCAAAGTGTGGTCAGAACCGCGTGCGCGCTCATTAAAAACACACGTTCTCAGCCCCACAAAGCATAATCTCTGCAGGTCAGCACAACTCAAGTTTGAACCACTATCGGACTGAAGATCCTTTACTTTGACTTACTGACCTTCTCTACTTTAAACTGTACTAGACGATGAAAGCTAAGTACGCCGAGAGTCAGGAACGTACAGAAATTATGAGCCTTGGTGACTCTCACTTAAGCTGCCATGGCCTTGGCCATCTTACTTCACCACCCTATGCCTCAGCTTCCTCTTCAGAGAACAGGTAAGAGAACAGGAAGCCTGTGAGAACAAATCAAGTTCACCTAAAACAGTAGGAACAGTGTCTAGCAGAGTAAGAGCTCAATAAATGTTAGCTTTTATTATTATTATACCAATTTATAAAACTTTAGTAAAAATTAGGTTAGAGACCTAGCTTCTAGTGACAAACACAAATTTACAAATGATACATATAGGCTACCAAGTTTGGGTTTATGATTATTTGAAAACTCTGGCTTTTGAGTACCTCTACGCACAACGCACTAAATTATTTTATTGCTACAAAGTACCTCTCTAAATTGTATTTCAAGACCAATCAACACAAATTAATTTTAGCTAAATAACATTTTATTAGGAAAAAAAGAAATGTTTTAAGTTTGTTTATTAGAACTGAAACTGCTCATCATTTTTCTGTTTGGGGTGGGAAGGGAAAGTTATGACTTCTGTTTGTACAAAATTAGTCTTATTCTAAAAGGATAATGTATAAAAATCTGTAAAAATGTTTCTAAAAAACAATTTTAAAACATTCATTACTATCCTTCACACAAACACTCAAAAAGACATTTAAAACGAACAAAACACAATTGCTATGGTAAAAAACAAACCTTTAAGATAAAATTCAGAATTTTTATAATTTTAATGAGAAATATCTAATAACTGTTCCTGATTTAATTTTTATTTTTGCCATCACCTATACCTTGCTTCCTTTTACATTTAGATTTCAAGAGAATCAAATTTGATGAGTCCTTAATTTAACCAGTTATTACAAGCATCAGTATTACATTCAATGTATATTTACAGGTCACTTTCTAAATTAGATATAAAATTAGCCATATACTCAAAAACGTAGTAAAAAGAATTATGTGCAAGGTGAAAACAGTGATGATCACGTTTTAGCTATGCTTCTATGCACAGAGATTCTATCAGAATCATCATCTTAATGGCTAGTAACTATTTTTAAGCATGGAAGATTTTTTTTTTAATCATCCATATACTATAATAAAAATTGGGTGTCTGAATGCACATCTTTTACTTTTTTGCCTGACAAACTCCCACTTAGTTCAAGCATCACCTCTTCTAAGGCATATCGTCTCCCGCCTTACCCAGGCGGTCAGATGTTCTATCTCCAATGCTCCAAACCCTTTTATTCACATTTCAGGTAGAGTATTTGTCCTCTTACATTCTAATTTATCCATTTATAGACCTCTCCCCACCAAGTCTCATCCCTCAATTCAGTTGACAATCCTTCCACAGAAAGGACAGTATCTTATTCTTGATTTCCTCAGAATCTAGCACAAGGCTTGGCACATGGTAACCTGTTAATAATTCTTGTTAAAGGTTCATGAATTGACACTCTATCTACTTTATGTTGTTCTATAAAGAAAAGTTTGAGCAATAATTTTAACCTGAGAATCTTGACTACAAACATTCTACTGTCCAAGTTCCCTGCTTTGAATCAAAGGATCTTTGACATCTAACTAATTTTCCAAAACAGAAAGATAAGTGTGTAAGGAATCAAAACCCAGTAACAAGAGCTTTACTAGATGAAAATATGTCCACTTATAATAATGCAAATAACATTCCCTAAATGAGATGAATAAAAATCATTTAATAGTTTACAGATTGATCCAACATTTAAAATAGTGATTTCTTACAATTTAATTGCAGTCTTTCTCAGAAAAATCCATGTCTGACAAGGGAAGCTCTCTGCCATTTGAGGCCAATACAAATCTTAAAGGTCTTTAAGTGAAAAGAGCGAGCCAGGAAAAGGATGTTACCATTTTATTCCATTCTTTTGCCAAAAATCAAAAAACTATCCCGATGTACGTAATTCTAGGCTTTTAAACCTTCCAATCTCTCCCCAAGGGCCGATTTTCTTGGCACCCCCGAACCCTGTGGACCCTCAGAGTGGCAGAGCAGCAGCCGCTACCTTTCACGGAAGGGTTACTACGTTTGAGATACTGTGCATGCATTTCCTCCGCTGAGCCTCACAACGCAGATGAGATTCTATCTTACAGGCAAAGCTCAGGAAGGCTACATTTATTGACCTAGGTCTCACAACTAGTGGCAGAACTTGGGAAAAACTATGGTTTTCAACTCTAGATTATTTTATAAAAAGAGGAGTGTTGTCATATCACATCAAAGGAACACTAAATAACTCTTTACATTTGAATATGGAATGATGATGGCAGGCTGTTTATCTTCATTTTCTTTATCTTTTCCTCCCTCCTTTCCTCCCTCTCTTCTTTCCTTCCCTCCCTCCCTCCCTTCCCACCTCTTTTCATTCCTTTCTTTCTTTCACTTAGTCCAAATGAAAAATGACTTTGGATGACAGCTGGGGGGTGGGGGCAGGTGGAGAGACTAAGCAAAAAGGAAAAAGGACTCATGGACACAGACAGCAGGGTGGTGATTGCTGGGGGGACGGAGGTGTAAGGGGACTAAATGGTAATGGAAAAAATGGAATAAAGATTAAATTTTAAAAAATTATTTTACATTTCCTGTGCAAACCTTATCAGTAAGAGATCCCAATAATGTATTAGATGACAGGCCAAGTTTCTAAAAACTTTAAATTTTGTTTTTTTGCTCCAGAAAATAATTCACACCTGATAACTAAGTACGTAACATATTTAAACCGATTAATTTAACCAATCAACCAGATTTTAAAGGGGTCTAGCAATTTTAGAAAAGGCAATATAACTCAGCCTTGTAGGAGCAATTCTGTACCCTTATATATGTCACAGGCACAACAGACTAAGTTGACCGGAGCGGCAAAATCACAGAGGCAGGGAGGACTTCCCGCCTGCTTGAGTGGCTACGCATCTTTTCCTTGTGGGAAGGAATCAAAGAAATTGGCCAATAATCAAATCAAATAATTTCAATGAATTTCCAGGATTCCCGGGACTATAGTTTCATCCTACGGTTTTAATCTGAGCGTTTGCAACATTCAGTAAGATACCTCAAAGCACTGCCATTCCTAATGAACCAGTGTCAACGCACTAATACACAATGGAACGCATCACTTGGGCCAAAATACTGAAGTGGGTTAGGAAGTGCACCCGTCCTCTACAAGAAGGTTCACACGACACCAGCATTCTAAGGTTCACATTTGTTTTCCTCCAAAATAGCTTGATATCCATTCCCTTCTCTCCAACCTCATTCCCACATTTCTCTAATGGCTTTCAAGCTTTGATCGCAGTCCATGGAGAGAATTACACTCCTATCAGTCAACACACAGGCATATAAATAAAACAAGTTTCACAAAACATTACATACCCTTATTACATGCGACACTCTCTAATCCTGTCTTTTTTCTATTCTATTTTTTTTTTAATGTAGATTGCAATCTACCGATGGGTACGACCTTAATGAAAAACCCCAATCTACTACAGTCATCTCTATGATCACTAATTCTTCTTCCATACAAGCACTTACCTTCCTAAAATATAAATCGGATTATATTACTTACTCCTCTGCTTAAAATATTTGAAAAGTTCCCTCTGCCTCATCTGCAAAAAATGTTTTGCTGTGATCCAGCCATTCATTCACTCAGCAACTATTTATTGAGAACCTACTACACACCGGGTCCAGCGCTAGGCCTTGGAATACATTGGTATATGCGCCCAACATGGCTCCTTACATCATGAGCTTTACAATTCAGCCAAGACGGTCATTACCTAAATATTTCACACTCTTTTTTGAGTGCTCTTCTCCACCTCTCCCCTACTTTTACCACATCACTGTAACTACTCTGATCTGCACCGAGGCCCTGGAAAAAGCCACACTCTTTTATACATGTTGGCCATTGTCTTTGATGTTTCTTCTGATTAGAATGCCCTTATCTCCTTTGATTGTCTCACAAATTCCCCCTCGGCCTTCAAGAATCAACTCAAGTGTTTCCTCCTCTATCACAGGACCCTGGACCCCTTTCCATGCCTCGTCAGTTGTCACCCCTATCTCCTGTCACCACGTACTCGTCACATTCCTCTATTATAGCAATGATCACACTGTTTTGGGATCATTTTTTAAGATGTCAGTTTTGCTTTGACTATGACTTATCTTTATACCCACATCACACTTTATTGCTCACTGAATAAATGAATGTGTGCTGTAATTTTGTACGGGTCAATAACTCCATTATGCTAATTATTCAGTTAATCAAATGTTTGAAAACATACATTTTTCTAGATTTTAAAGTAAATACCTATATTTCTTTTAAGGACTTTCTTTTAAAAGTAGATTTCAATATATGGACGCTGTCCTTCATTAAAAATTTGCTCAGCAGCAGCCAGTCTGACTTGGGATATTTGTCTTGAAATTGATCCAGTGAATATTTTCAATTTCAATAACTACTCTGGCAAGAAAAAGCACACAGGATTTCCAAAATCAATACATTAGGTCAGTGTCCGCAGCGCAGTACAGTTCATATAGTCAGTGCAGTGTTATACCATGTGTTTCTATTCCTCAATGCTAATCATTTTTTATTTAAAGATGAGCTCTCAGATACCACTAATCTATTTAGTATCTCCTACCACCCCCACAGAAGGCTGTACTTTCTCCTTCTCAAATAATTTCAGGAAATTTTGGTAGAGCAGGATTACTTTTTAAACAAGCAGCGTTTAAATAGGTCATTGTTATATAAGTTATATGGAACACACACTGAATTCATGCAGGGAACATTCTCAAGTTCCCTGTCCACTTTACCTTTTTTCACTTTGGCAGTTAAGACTCAGATTTCCCAATTTTACTTTTAGGTTTCAATCTACTTGGGAAGTCTCTGTTTTTCAAAATTCCATCACCATTAAAAGTTTTCGTTTCTACTGTTACTACCCTAATCCAAATCTGAACGAGTCTTAGGAAGCTGAGACTAGCCTAGCTATGAGACCTGGGCTATCTCCACTACTCTCCGTATGAAAATATTAAGACCAACACATCAAGGTCACAGTACGAAGTGAAATAGTGTGCATGCGAGAGCAGAGGGCCTGGCATCAAGCAAGTGTGAATTAACTATAAGGAACCTTCCTTCTCATTCCCTGTCTTCAGTCTTCCATCTTGGACTTCACAGCAAAGCTCATACTGAACTGTGAATGTGATCGATCTCCTCACTATCCACCTCGAATTCCTCCACAGATCCCACACCCTGGGACAGTGGTTCTCAAAGTGTGGTCCCCAGACCAGCAGCATCAGCATCAACTGAGAACTGATGAGAGAAAGAAATTCTCAGGCCCCGCCCAGACCTTCTGAATGGGAAATTCAGGAGGCGCCAGCAATCTCCAGTCATAAGCCTTCCAGATGATTTTGGTAAATGTTCAAGTTTTAGAACCACTGACCCAGAATGAACTCCAGTCTGGCATTGTAGGGTTTCCCAAACAAGTTTTCTTTCATTTACTGCACTTGCTTTCTCAGACCCATTTATTCTAAAGTTTACTCATTATCTCTGCTTACTTTCTCCACTGGGTTTTATTCACCTGTTATGTCCCCCTCTAAAACACCTCTCCTATTTAACCTAGCTTAAATCTTACTGTTTTCTTAAATCCTTAGCTGACTACCAGTTTCCAGGATTCTTTCAATTCCAATTATTTCTGAATACTTTGGTGATAATCCGCAGAAGTCACAAACTGCCTTTTCCCACCTCACAGAGGGTGTGTGAGTAAACTGGTTGACAATAACATTTAAAAATTTTTTAGCCCTGGCCAGTGTGGCTCAATTGGCTGGGCGTTGTCTGGCAAAGCGAACAGTCACGGATTCAATTCGCAGTCAGGACACATGCCCTAGGTTGCAGGCTTGGTCCTCCATACGAGAAACAACTAATTGATCTTTCTCTCCCTCTCTTTCTCCCTCCCTTACCCTCTGTCAAAAAAAGAAAAATTTTAAATCACATAAAAATACAGATCGGATTTTTCAGGCTGTACTGGAGAAAATCAAGTCTGTTGTGTGTGAGGGACCCACATTCCCACACGGCAATCATCCGCTGGGATGCAAATGTTTCGAGCACTCACCAGCACCGTCCAATGGCAAATACAGGTTTTCATTAGACATCTTTTAAATCTAAAACCGTGATTGCCATTTCTTAGTTATGTAACTTTTCATGTGTTTATTTTGTCTCTAATAGAATACTAGTCTTCAAAGAACTGAACTTTTCCTGTTTTTCTGTTTAATTCTTATTATATTGAACAAAAATGTGAAGTGTTTACTATATCCTGGATGACCTCAAGGTGACTTAGAATCTGCACAGACCTTAATGAAACTTGGTTTTCTATCAATTTGGAAAAGTTATAGTCTGTTTTTTATTTGGTTTTCCAAGGTATATGTACTAGGGCACAACTCTTAAGAAAGGTAATAAGAAATATCATTTAGTTTAGGTTGCCTTTCAATTTATAATGAGAAATACATTTATTTGACTACAGTATGTTTGCTGGAAGAGTTAGCCCATGCCTGGGCACAGTATTTGACAGACCTAGATACTGTTTAAACGCTGTTACATACTGGATTTTATTCTACAAAAGATGAGTTTTACTTTCACTCTTTGGCACTAGCTACACTGGACATAGCATGCTACGGTTAACCCTTCGCCAGGGGTGGCAGGGGCGGAGGGCGAGTCACCTTGCTGTGATACAACGGGAAGCTCACAGACCCGCCCAAAATTATGAAAATTTACAAACACCGGTTTCAGAGCACTTCCTTTTTAAGGAGAGAACCAACGAACCTTCCCTTTGAGCTCATCTGGCGATGCTTGCCAGTCCTCGCATCCCACACACCCAACATCACCCAATTCAATATTCTTCTCTTCCTTCCCCCACCCCAATCCTCCAGGGGGCGCCCCTGAAGCCGAGGGGGCTCCCACCCCACGCCCGGCGGCCCGTGGCGGGAAGCCGAACACCGATTCCGGACACAGCGCACACCCCCACCCCACACTCACCCGCCAAGGCCAAGGAAGTACAGCTCCGCCCCGCCCCGCCCCGCCCCTTCCGCAAGCCAGGTTCCCCCCCCCCGCAACCCCGCGTTGGCCAGGCCGCGCAGGCGCAGCACCCAGTGTCAGGCGCGTGGGTGACAATTGGCGGCAGGGGGCGTGGCTAGGGGCCTTGCCGGCTTGGCAGCGGGATTCCTCCGTGTGACGGGTGGAGCGTGTAGGTGACGGCTTGCGGGACTGTGGTGGAGCGGTGGGAAGTTGTGGCAAAGTGCAGTGGTGGAGGGGAGCTTTTTTTTTCCGAGTAGCTTTTGCTTTTCTCCAGGTCTGGATTGGATCTCGCCTGGAAGGTCCGAGGGTAACCTTCCCCCACTCCCGGCCTTCGCGTTTCTCGAGGCCAGGGAAATGGAGCCAGAGTCCGGCCCCAGGCTCTGCGTACTCAGACCTCCTCCCTCCGCTTCCGCGATCTTCAAGTATGGGGTCGAGAGCGAGACAACGGATGTTTGACAAGCTGTTAAGAAAACTCAGACTCCGTAAAGCAGTTTCCAGCCTGTTGGAAGAAATGCTCAACGTTCAGCCGAAATATAGCTCAAGTTTTTAACCCATGGCGTGGTTTTTAAAGGCTGAAGGTCTCTCAGTTTATTTTCAAGGTCACCCATTCGGACTCGCGCTCATCTCCTTCGGAAGGTCACCTGGCGGAGGGGCGCGGGGGGGGCGGGGGGCAGGCGTCCGGAAGGCTCTTGCCTGAAATGGAGATGAAAACGAGCGTGCTTAAATATTTGCTACCTCACTACAAGGCAGAATGGTAACTAATATTTTGAAAATCTGTGAAATTATCTAATAAGTAATAAAACCTGAGTTCTTGGATTTTTAGGAAAAACTCAAAGTCTCCAAAGTGGTGAAATAGAATGATGACAGCATCAATGGGCAATAACAAGGATCAATTTATGGCTAATAAAAAGTCATAGATGGGGGTATATTATAATTAGTATCTGGAACCAAGACTACAATCCTCACATATGATTTGCATAATTGCTTACATTTGTGAAGGGTTAGGCCTTCCTCAGCTACTTGGTATAGGTTGATTGTTCATGAAGATAGAACAATAACAAATTTTCCCAGGGTCTTCATTATTATTTAGACTAAACGCCACCACTTTTACCCCAGAGTAATTGTAGAACCAAGAATAGTCCATTGCAAAAAATTAAACGAGTCCAAATGAAGCAGAAAGTCTAGTGGAAACACTGAAGTAGACTTGGTTTCAAATCTCGGCTCCTGGACACAGTAAATAGTATATAGAATTTGGGAGAAGTTAGTTAATTTCCTTAAGTTAAGGTTGCTTATCTGTATAATGGAGGGTTTGGGGTTTTTTTTCTTTCTTTTATTTTGGGGGGTAGGTGTTAAGTTTCATGAAAGCTCAGTTTGTATAACCTAAGGAAATGAGGAAGTTCATTAGAAAAGAGTTTTTTAATCCTTACCTGCTTTTTAGTCTATGAACTCTTAAACACCTCAGTGAATTTCACTTTTTTTTCCTTGTAGGTGTTCCCTAAACTATGTTCTATCTATAGAACATTAGTCCTTTGCAAAATGTTAATAGGTGTTTCATGGAAAAAATTTCCAATGTCAATATTGGGGAAAACACAAACCTATGATGTTATTGGAAGTACACCTTTGAAGCATTCTCGCCAAAAAACATTTAGCCTGGATCTGTAAGAAAACAGATAAATTTAGAATGTGATGTGTTTGGACTTTTCGATAATGTCAGTATCATGGAAGACAACAAGAGAAGATAGGACTGATCTCCATTAAGGCAACTGTGAACTGTATAAGATTGTGGATTTTACAGGACATTTTGTGGATAACGGGAAATTGGAACATGAAAGTGTAATAGATATATTGGTGACTTAAATTTTTCAAATATCATGATACTGTCTGTGGTTATTAGATGAATGCTTTTGTTCTTAGGAGATGTATGCTCAAGTATTCAGGGGTGAGATCGTGTGTGATACCTGCAGACGACTTTTAGATGGTCCAAGCCATAAAAAAAAAGGTGTGTATATAGGCTGAATACATGGCACTACGTTAAGTGTAGTTCTAGGTGAATAATACAGTTCGCCCTTGAAGGGTACAAGGGTTAGGGGTGCTGACCCCCTGCACAGCTGAAAATAAAACTTTTGATTCCTCAAAAACTTAAATACTAATAGCCCAATTGACCAGAAGCCTTACTGGTAACATAAACAATCAATTAACACATATTTAATATTGATTTCTTTCAGGTCCAAAGGATGTTTTGTTTTATGGGATAGGCAAAGTTTTACAATTTATAAGGTCATCATTCTTGCCCTGTAAGGACGCTAGAAACCCATTTCTGCCTCCCAGCAGATGGCAGCAAATCAATACTCTATAAGGTGCAATAAAATTGTAATTTTCTTGTCCTGGTAAATGTTCTGCGGGTTACAGATTGTGGCTTTTTTTTTTCTTTTAGCTAGAAGAGCAAAAAAAATGTTGCTGCCAGTTGCAGGAATTTTACATCAATTTATCAACTAGTTGGGAGAGCGTTTTTAATTTATGTGACTGAATTTTATTACATAGTTATATGTATTAATATTGTTCTTCATTGCTTGCCTGTCACAGAACCAAAAGTCCATTTGTAAGTGGTTCTGTTGAAATGACAATAATGCTCTTAAGTTACCTCCATAGATAAACAATACTCTCCATAGCCATTAATTAGCTAAGAATATCCATTAACACACAGCATTTCAAAATTTATGGGATACAGATAAAGTATTCTTGAAGGAGAATTTATAGCTTTTTCATTACTTTATTAGAAAGGAATTTGATTCAATGAGCTAAGTCAAAATCAGCAAAAAGATCCACGTGCTACGTGTGGGACATAGCCTCCTTTTCTATATCATACAAAGCTCTTAACAAAACAAATTTTAAAATAAATAAAACCAAATTACCAGTGTCTGGAATGAAAGCTCACTAAAGATCCTATAGACATTAAAATAGTGCTTCTCAACCAGAGGCATATCTCCAAGGAAGATTTGGCAACGTCTAGAGACATTTTTGATTTTCAAGATGGAGGAAGCTGCTGTCAGCATCTAGTGGGAAGAGGCCAGGATGCTGCTAAACATTACTCTGAAGTGCACAAGACAGTCCCCCACAGCAATTTTCTGGCCCCAAATGTCAGTAGTACTGACGGTTAAAAATTCTAATTAAAACCATAAAGGGAAAACATTACAAACAAATACAGGACAATAAAATGTGATACTTAGAAGAAATGGACAAGTTTCTTGAAAACACAAAACTACAAACTGACTGAAGAAGAAATAGAAAATCTAAGTAGTTGTACATCTATTAGAGAATTTGAATTTATAATTAAAAACCACTTTACAGGGGGAGGCAGAGACAAATGTATTTAAAAAGTAAATAAATTTAAAAAATGAAAAAAAAAATAAAGACTATGCTTTCCACCTTCAAAAAAAAATAAAAAAAAATAAAAACCACTTTACAGAAAAAGTTCATGCCCAGGTGACTTCACTAGTGAATTCTATCAATATTTAAAGAACACAATGTCTCAGTTTACAGAAACAAAATTAAGGAGAATATTATCCAACTAATTTTATAACAGCATTGTCCTACTAGAAATATCTGACAAAGATACCAGAAAAAAAAAAACCCAAAGACCAATATCACATTAATATAGAAGAAAAAAGTCCTATACAAAATACTAGGAAATTGAACACAGCAATGTAGAGAAAGGATAAATACAATGGCCAATTGGGGCTTTCCCCAGAATGCAAGGTTTGCCCAGCATTTAATAAACAATGTAATTTACCACATTAACAAAGGAGAAAAATCATGTTATCTCAATAAATTCAGAAAAAAGCATGACATTTATTGCCAGTTTATGGTGAAAATCATAAAACTAGAACTAAAAGAAAACTTCATCTTATAAAGGACATCTACAAAAGACCAATAGCTAGCTACTTTGTGGTGAAATAGTCAAATCCTCAGATTAGGTAGAAGGTGAGAATGTTGCTCTCACCACTTCTATTTGACTAGGTTTTAGGTAGTGCAGTCGGCAAAAGTAATTAAAAGGTGTAAAGATTAGAAAGTAAAACTGTCTATTCACAATTGTCTATGTAGAAAGTTTTTTTTAGGAAGTATTGTCTTGAAATTCATAGATTAATCTAGATTGTTTTTAGATTAATAGATTGTATAGAAAATATTTTAAATCTGCTAGAATTATTGAAATTAGTGAGCTCACAGGATAAAAGGTCACAGTATATATAAATCAATATTTTATGTATCAGCAAGCAGCAATTAGAAAATAAAATTTTTAAATATACCATTTATACTAGTACTCTAAATACTTAGGAATGAATTTAATGAAAGACACAAAGGAGCTATGCTCAGAAACTGCAAAACATTGCCAACATGAAGGATCTCAACAGAGATACACCACATTCATGCACATAGGACATGCACCACGAAAGAATATATTCTGGGCTATAAAACAAGTCTCTATGAGGATTCAAGTCATACAAAAAACAATTTCTGACCGCAATGAAATTAAAATAGAAGCCATGAAGCAATTTCTGGAAAATTCCCAAATTTTAATAATCAAGGGCCTAGATTGCTTAGACTGCTGACCTGAGAAGTTCAGGTTGACACTGAAGACATTTTCCTTCTCTGCACAGCAGTTGGGTCACATTGGAATTGATTGTGGATGTGTGAACGCCACGTTCTAACCAACCGCACTAATTTGGCACTGCCGGTAGGGTGGGGTATGCTGGGAGCAACCACAGATGGCTGTTATGGACTTGCATGTTGCACTGAAACAGCTACAGCATATTTGAAATTCATGAAATCATTCCCTTTTTTTTTTTCCATCAAAGTCTGAAAAAATACTGATGAAAAATCTGGGAACAAGACTGAGGGTGTAGTTGACAAAACAGAAAATCTGTTCCTAGACAGCTTTTGATGAATTTAATAAGTAGAAGGATAATGAGCCCAGACTGTATTTGCAAAATGACATAACAAAAATTCATTGAACGATGCTAACTGTCTGGGGAAACTGCAGTTTGGAAACTGAATTCTGGTTTTGGCAATATCACCCATTCTATTTAATGATGATGTATGGGTTTAGGGGGAGAAGTAACCCCACATGCTTATTCTCGCTGATTTCAAATATCTTTCCATCCTACTCTCCTAAGAAAATCATTAAAATTCATTTTCAAATAGAAGAACTTTTTACATCCAGATTTGTCCTAAGTGTAGCTCTTCCAAGGATTTATAAAAGTATACTTTGTTCTTTAATAGACCTTTGAAAGGATTTAGGACTATAGATCATGTTTTAAAGTTAAAAAGTTTTTTCCACCCCTGAAAAGGATTTTAAGTTACACTCTCCCTTAAGTATTTACTTGCCTGTCAATTATGGTTAATTTAGCCAGAGAATTTTCAAACTTCACTTTGTAAGTACAATTTAGTAGACCATTCTTTCTAGGAGTTTTCTTCTTTTCTTTTCTTTTTTTTTCCTATTTAAAAAAACATTGAAAAGTGTGTGTGTGTGTTTTAATACCTTTTGCAGTTTTTCATGCTGCTTCTGATCATTCTGAAAATAATTTACCATTTAGGTGTCATTTCCTAAAATCCAGAGGAAGTCTTCTTTTCTGATATTCTTTCCATTCTGGGTTTGAACATAAAGGGAAAACCAAATATGATAGTTTGTTAACAGCTAATCATAGGTGATACCATCAAACGATTTCACGGCCATTGTGCCATTATCATGATATGAATCATTCCTCCCAACATCCCTGTGAGATAAACGATGCCAGAATCCCCGTACTTATGAGGAAACTGGCCTCAGGGAAATGAACTGATGTTCCCAAGTTCATGTAAGTGAGTAAGTGGGAGAGCCGGGGTATGAGTTCATGTGTGTAATTGAACTCCAGTGTCCACATATTTACTCACTGGTGTTTACTAGCTCCAATTTTGCTGTGCATTTATTACAGTAACAGGATTATTTCAGATTCCCCAACTTTTTATGTCCTCTCCAATTTCAGTGTTCTCTCTATAGTGTAAAATGTGATATAATAGCAGCCTGTCTTAATATATGCTGTGATTTTCCAATGTGATACACAATTTCAACCACATGATGGTGCCAATGAGGTGAGAAGCCTGGTGCTTCTAGTCTTTGACATTAGGTCCAAACCTAAATATAAATGTCAACAGAATGTAATTAGAGGCGTTAAAAAAATTAGATGTTTTTTTAAGCAGCCATAAAGAATTACAGTCTAGAGGGTCTTTTTAAACATAAACCATGAAAAGACTGCAAGTATAAAAAGGGAAAGAGTAACTGACTCATGAAAATTAAAAATAAAAAGATAAAAGATGAGCCTTTGTATTCATAAAGAAGTATGTGGGACAGATGTCAGATACTTCCCACAGGAAGGAAAATACCAAAGGAAATGAACTAAATGAGAGCAGGTGACTTACCAAAAAAAAAAAGCAAGAGGGACCAGCTGTAGAGTGATGTAGTTCCAAGGGTCAAATGGAGAAGTGTTCCAGTAGGGTTCCACAGTAAATACAAATGGGTTAGCAAAAGCCACTGACTAAAAGATTTTAGAGAACTTTTAATAGACATCACTAGTTCCTTTTCAAACCAGGATAAGCATTACCAGTTCTTTTCCCTTCAATATCAAAGATATAACCTGCAATGGAAGGAGGAAGCACTGTTTTTCAGAAATGTATTGAAACAAATTCTTACACATTCAGTTAATTCCAATGACTTTAGGGACTCAAAATGATGGTATAAGAGCAAGCAAAAGCTCTTTCTGAAGCTAAGGCAAAAAGCAATGCAATGAATTTTTTTTAATTGTATTTGGGGATGGACTTTTATTTCAAAATAGAAGGAAAGAAATTATAGAAAAAAATTAAAGTATCGGCAGTTGCCTTGAAGCATAATTCAGTATTTTTCAAATTCTTTATAAATTTCTGCTGAACTTGGAAAGAGTCGCTTTGGGCTCAGATGGCCAATATTCAACTGTTTATGGTAAATATTCATAGTCTTATTTACATCAAATTCAAATATGTTTGTTTCTTTTCAATTTCACAAGAAAGGAAGACAAGACTGAACTGCTGAATGTTGCTTTTTTGATGTTAGGTACTATTTCAGCTTTAGGATAAATGAAAAAACTGTTTATTCAAGTAGAAGAACTCCAGTGGCTGTGTTAGCCCATGCCTACTGATAAAATCAGAAGTTGTAGGTTCATTTGCCTCTACATTTTACAGTATATTTGGACAGCTCTTGGGAATATCAACCAATTTTTTGAAAATGGTTTAGTGTAAACCTTGAAATAATCCATTTTCTACTTCACATCCTAAATCATCATTTCCTCCCTAGGGATAGTTAGCATGACCTCATCATTATTAATTAATGCAAATTGCTGATTGGAAAAAAAAAAAACTTACCCCAGAGCTGGTAGTTTCAAGAGCAAAGCCTGCTGGTTACCCGACAGGTGTGGTTGGGGTACCACCTGGGAGCTGACTGCCCCGTCCAGTCCCAGCCTACAGCCCCGGGGGTCTGGGTTCATAACCTCTTAAGTAAAGACTCACCACGTTCAGCACACTGTTGAAGACGAATGTGTGTGACCAGAATGACAATGTACTGATTGGTTATAAAAACAACATGTCCTCATCAATAATTATAGGCAAATTTCCATGTAACACCAAATTTCAATCAGAAGAGACGATGACACGAATGGCTACTGTCATCTGGTATCAGAAATGGACACTTGAAACCTATATGAGCTTATTAACCAACGTCACCCCGATAAGTTTATTTTAAAAAATCTGCAATGCCTGATACACGAATTTCGTTTTAGGCTTTTATATCTTCTACATTGCTGATCACCAGTTGAGAGTTTTATATAAATATATAAAACATAGTTTAACACATTCAATCAGATAACAGCCAAGTATTGTCTGGCAAGGGTGTATTTCCTATCCCCAGGGTGCTCTTGCGTTATTGATGAAATGATGCTTCATAAGCTTTTTAAATAGTTTACTCCAGTGTTTAGCTATATTTTCCCCTTTTCACATTTGGTGGAGCATCTTGACTCAGAACAAAAGCTGCATGAGAACAGAAATCGTGTTCGTCTCATCCACAGCTCCACCTCAGAGGCTAGAACAGCGCCTGTAACAGAGTGAGCACCAACAGTAACTATAGAACGAAAGAAACGATGGATGTTGTCTCAAGGTCTTCCTACGCTACACAAACGTTATTGTAAAAAAGACTGTATATGAACAACCCCTGGATGATTGCCCTTTGTGAGGATATTGGAGGAAATTGCTCAAAGGCCCTTGCCTTTGACTCACCAATTTAATTCAGATCTCCCCATACCCACCCACCACTTCATTGTTCTCTCTCTTCTTTGTTTGCCTTCAGCATTTTCACAACAGTTTGCAGTTTATTTGTATTTATTTATTTAAAGTCTGAATCATGAGTTCCAGAAGGCAGGGACTGCATCTCTTTTATATATGGACAGTATCAATTAGAGCCTACCTTTATGCTGCGGGCTTCATGATATTTAGTAAAATTCGCCTCAAATTTTATGAGCCAAACCACCTTGAAGTCATAGGAGAAATAACTAATGACTTGGGGACTTTGGATATCGGGCTGGTCAGATGGTGAGCAATATTCGAGGGCTGGCGCTGCCCCAACGCCCTGAAATCATAGCCCATGGGGCGTGCTGCTCACAGACGGACCATGGATCATTGGTGTTCCCCAGGCTCTCTACGGCAGGAAGGAGCAAGGAAACAGCTTAAGTTCATTTTCATTTTGTAATCTGAAAGTTAAGATTAATTGATTAGCCGTGGCTGCTGTGGCTCAGAGGACTGAGCTCTGGCCTGCAAACCAAAAGGTCGCTGGTTTGATTCCCAGTCAGGGCACGTGCCTGGGTTGCAGGCCAGGTTCCTGGTTGGAGGTCTCTGAGAGACAACAGAGCGGTGCATCTCTCACATGCTGATGTTTCTCTCCCTCTCTTTTTCCCCCACTTCTCCTCTCTCTAAAAATAAATAAATAAAATCTTTTAAAAGAAAGATTAATTTACTGTATTTTATAGAAATCACTGTGTTTCTAAAAAGTTGTTCACCTCAGCTAACATTCAGTTAATGGAGCACTTTGCCTTGACTATTGAATGTTATATATTGAATTGCTATTTACATCTGTTAATTTTACATTTTTTATTGCACATTATGATATCCAAGTCACAAAAATAAATCAGGTGCTTAAAGGTAGTTAAGTGTAAAAGTAGTGGTGAAAATGATCATGCGAACAGAACAGAACAACACTGTAAATGTAAACCAGGAACTGGAGTCCAGTGTGGATACTGAATGTGAAGCTGTATGTGCTAGGCCAAGTGAATCTTGATGAATATGTGAAAATTGGATTTTATCAGAACAGCAATCAATTTGCCTCTAGTTTCTATTGCATTGTCTCTTACAAAACTTTGTTAAAGAATGGCAAAAAGCCACAGGAGCTTTTGCATTGCTTTCAAAGGACCGTGACCTTTCTGATAAACCAATTGAGTTTTTCCTGAACAAGCACAAAATAATGCTCCCTAATAGGAAATTGATAAATTTTGTCATTTAAAGGTGGAGAAGAGACCAAAACTAAGGAACCATTATTCAGAGTTGTACACCCACACGCACAAATAGACGTCATACTCCTGTTAAAAGTTTATAAATCCAGCTATAAGGTTAATGAATAATTACCATGCTCAGGAAGAAACTTTAGCTACTAGGAGTTTCATAATCAACGTGGACTGTTGTACATCATATAATATTAATGGCATGCAGCACAGAAGGGCAATGTCTGTCATGAGTGCACACTAGCAGGTATGTGGCTTACATTGGGCAAGAATCACTGATATGCAGAATGTCAGTCAACACTTGGCAGAGCGGTGCAGAAATATGTGAAAAGGAAATGCTCAGTGACTTATTCGTTAGTTTATGGCTCCAGCCCCATGCCATCAGAGATTTTTCATGTAGTTAGCAATCATTTTGTGAGCCATAATGTAGGCTGGAAAGACTGCCAGCCACAGTAATGCGTTCGACGAGGAAGTGTTTACTTATTTGGAAAAAATCGCTGTCCCTTTACCCATTGTTTCATCCTCAGGACATTGTTGGTGGAAGTAGTTAATGCATTCAAATCGTGGTCAACAAGTGTGTGTTTAGCTTTGAAGCATGCTTTGTGAAGAAATTGGCAATAAGTAAAAGCCTTCTAGTCCACACAAAAGTAAACTGTTTCACAAGGTGAAAGTGTTTAAACAAGCTTTGAAAATTAAGGATGACATAAAAGCATTTCTTCACAATACTAGTAATGCCAATTTTTTAAGTAGCTTTTCAAGTAGCGTATTTCAATGATATATTCTATATTTTAGTAGGCTCTATTGTGCCAGAGTATAAATTTTATCATTTTAAATATTGTGGCTATTAGAATTTCTTAAGAACAAACTATGATATAACTATCTTAATCAACAAGTTTTATTTTAACATTTGATATCTTCCATTCATTGGAGAAATCCAAGACACTTTGGAACATACTTATATGTTATATCCCAAAAAATAAATAAACAGAAGAAATTAATCCAAATGCTGTCTCCAACACTAGAGAAACACTTTCCAGAACCAGATGAAATCAAAGTGAAATAGAACTCCACTTACCATCATCTTTGAGGTTGAAACAGAGAACATTCCATGTATTGTGGCATATCTATTTTATTCTAGTGCCGGACTTAGTGCTGAGAGAGAACTGGGTACACATTTGAGCCATATATTTAGAATTATCAGACAGAGTTCTGAACAACTTTGCCAACCCTGATGACCAGTAATCATGACGAGGACTTTCTATTTCAGTAGAAATTGAGTAAGGAAAGAAAAGTAAGGTGTGAGCCCTTACCTGTGCCTCAAGCTGTCCTTAGAAGGTTACAGGACCTTGGTGGAAGATTGCAAATAGTATTACCCCTTTCACTGATATGAAGTATTAATGACTATTATTAATTACAAATTGCCCTGGCTGGTATGGCTCAGTGGAATGAGCGCCAGCCTGTGAACCAAGGGGTCACCAGTTTGATTCCTGGCCAGGGCGTGTGCCTGGGTTGTAGGCCAGGTCCCCAGTTGGTGGCATTGGAGAGGCAACCAATTGATGTTTCTCTCCCTCTCTTTCTCCCTCCCTTCTTCTCTCTCTGAAAATAATTAAATCTTTTTTAAAAAACTATTTTGTTTTGGAGGAACCTGGGAAATGTTATGCTAAGTGAAATAAGCCTGTCACAAAAGGACAAATATTTATATGAATTACCTAGAATAATCAGCTTCATAGAGACAAAGGGTAGAATAGAGTTTAGGCAGATGAGGGTGGGGAACAGTCTGGAGAGACTGAGCCCTTAACCTGTGGGATCTTAGTCCATCTTGAGGGCAGTGTCGGAATGGAGTTATATTATAGGACATCCAGCTGGCATCAGAGAATTGCTAGGTGGTGGTGGGGAAACCCCACAAATTGAAATTGGTATCAGAATTAAAGGAATCCTTTTTATTGCTATTTCTTTGCTTCTCACCTGTGTTTTATGTGATCACTGCGGGTTATCAGTGCCTTGGTGGCTATCAAATGATCCTAACACTTTTTGTGACAGTCTGTTCAAATGAACATATATTGTGTTGTTTTTTTTTTAAATTAGAAAAGTAATGCAATCTTATTGAAGAAAAATTGGGAAACATAGATCAGCCAAAACAATAAAATTAAATGCCCATGACCCTACTGCCTAGGGGTAATCACTGTTAGCAACTTGTAGGTATCAATTCAGCTCTCTTTTTACTATAAATATATACACATTTACTTACTACAAAGAGACCATTCAGCACACATTGTTTATTTCAATCTAATTTCAAGTTAACGGTCTACCACAAACTTTTTCCCTTGCCAACAAATATTCATCCACAGTGTAATTCTTAATGGCTAAAAATTCAGTATTTGTAAATATGCATGTATAATATTAAAATGTAGTCCGGAACTATTGGCACAGACTTTGTAGGTTCAGGAAATTCACTGGAGCCTTCATTAATTTTCTCTCTTCTGTGTTGCACTTTAATGCAATTTTTAAAAAAGGATTTGGTCAGCCCTTCCTAATCCCTCCCCAGCTGCATTTTGACTCTTAAATGTAGCCACAGCTGATCAAGGTTATGTGTGTCGGCTACCATATTTGCCAGTAATATATATAGTTCTTAGCTGAATCTTGAAAAACGATTCTAATTTCTAGCGACACCTGTTAGCCACTCACGTGTTTATTTTATGCATCGATTGCCACCTCCCTGTGCACTGTGGACTATAAATGGTGGTCAGCAGCTGAAGCGCAACGTTTAATATAGAAAACGGGGAAAGCTCATAACCTCTTCCAGGAAAGGAATTTGGTTTTCCAATTAAAATCTATAGAGAACGCCCTTCTTTCCCACAGACGATGCTACCTACGTGTTTCCATGCGCCTCCCAAGCCCTATTTGTAATTACGTTCCTCTGGCAAAGGTCCTCGGAGACCCAAGGGGTTGAGGGTCACATCCTGCGGCAGGACAACTGTGTCCCAGGCAGAAAGGACTATATCGTGAAAGAGAGACCTCTGTCCTCGAGCCTTTTTCAGTGACCCCTGGGAGGCGCCCCCCCCAATCCTGTCAGTCATGTCTCCACTCCCTGCCTCAGTAGCACCCAAAGGAGAGCAACGTTACCTGTGAGTTCGGCACCCAAACTGTCCATCGACAGGGACAGCAAAACGTAAAACATTATCTCAACGTTAACCTTCATTTTTTTCTTAAAGGAAGTAACTTTTAGCTGCACTTCAACAAAATGGGGACTCAAACCAACAAAGAGGATGATACGGAACCCAGGGAAGATAAGTTCCACCTATGAAAGTGGTGAAGGTAAAACCCTGGGCAGGTGTCAGTTCAGGCCTGGAGAGTGACTTCTGTGGGTTGCAGAGGGAGGGGAACAGCTCTGTGAGGGAGAGTGCCAGGAAAAAAATAAAGCCTCAGGGTATGATGAAGACAATTGGTTGACAAAAGTTGAAGATGTGATAAAGGAACAGAGGGGTCGAAGGAGAAAATCAGAACCAGTTAGAGATGACAGAAGATAGATAGGTGGATGGATAGATAGAGAGAACGATTGATTGATACAGGAATTGGCTCTCCTGATTCTGGGGCCCGGCTCAGCTAGTCCGAAGTCCACAGGTGGGGTTATCAGAAAGGGAAATCATGGCGGGCTTGAACCCGCAGGCTGAGGCTGTAATCTACAGGTGGAATTTCTCCTTTTACTTTGAGGGAAACTTCAGCCCACCCACTTTAATCTGCCTTCCTTAGAATCAGTTGATTAAGGACTCTAATGAATAAATCTTCGAAATCCCTTTATAGCAACACCTAAATGAGAGTTTAGGACCAGAACTCTAGCCAAGCAAGTAGACATACCAAAAAACTCATTACATGCAGATGAAAGAAAAGGAATCAGGAAGTACAAGAAAAAACAAAAAAAAATCCCATTATCAGGAAATTATGATCCACATAAAAAGCAAACTAAAATTATATGTTACATGGATTACATGGTAGAACATACAACAGGATAATGCATTTGAACTTGATTCGAGAATCGTCTTCCACTGAGGGGCACAGATGTGATAGTAGAACCACAGAGGAGGGTGGGTGAGCTGAACTCAACCCTTGGCTCTATGTGCATACTATTTACATATTTATGATCATGTAAGTGCTGTATATGGACCTGAAATACTTAGAACCAACCTGTGGGCCAGTCATAGGAGACTTGACTCTGTCTAAGGAACATGGTGTAAATGCCATCAGCTTTGACATTGTGCAAATAGAGGTTCAGGGGACAAGGCTGGGAGGAGTTGAGGGCACACTAACAGAAACAAGAATCACAGGGAAGAGGCGAGAAGGGCATGTGGGAGCCACAGAAGTTCGCTAAATCCTCCATCACAGGAAGGAATCAATAAACGAGGTCTAAAATCGATAAATCAAGAAATAGAAGCAGAAACTTGTTATTGATAGCTCTGGATATGACAACCGAAAACAAAAACAAATAAATCAAAACCCCCCAAAACAAAAAACAACAACAGATATAACAACGGTTGCCTCAGGGCAGCAAAAATAAGAAAGGGGAGAGCAGGGTCCAAGACTTCTGCTTTGCAATTATAAGACCTTCCATACTTCTTGATTGTTAATTATTCATGTGCATGCTGCCTTTAGAAAAAATGTAAACAGTTGCATTTGTAAACAAAAATTTTAAACAAGAACAAAGGGCCCTGCGAGATAGGTAAGACATGAAAGCTAGACAAAAGAGAGCGCTGTAGGAATCGTATTACCTGCAGTGGGAATCCAGGATCACCGCCCAGTCTGCTGCTTGTGTTCTCAGTGAAGCCCCCAAGGTCGGGGTTTGGGGGCCAATGTTCAGCATGGCGGTGCACACAGCTGGCTTGGAGACTGGGGAAGAATAGTAGAGAACAGGTCAAGAATAACGTAGTAACATAACAGCTGACTCCTGACATCACAGGGCATGGCTCCGATTGCTTGGTGTCTCGGGCCACCTACCTTTTGTCCACTCACACACACGGTCACTTCAGATGAAATAGCAACTCGTTTGCCATGAGGAGGAACCTGGGGAAAGGGGGCCGTTTGGCCAGTGACCCCAGCGCTGTTTGAATGTAACCACACACGGCAGGTGATTAAGGCTCCTGCTGGAACTGTCCCAGGTTCGCTTCCTCGTTGCCGTTTCCTGGCAGCCCTGCATCACGGCTGGATGGGATCATGACTCTTGCCGTTCTCAGTAAACGTTTGCTGAACAAATGCCCTCACACGGGAATGGTTGGAAGCTGGAGGAACATGCTTCCCAGAGGAGCTTGGAGACCGCAGGGCAGGGAGTGCCTCGGGTATCTTTGCAGGTGGAGGCGCAGGGCGGGGGCCGAGGAGGGTTCAGTGAGGAAGCGGGGACCCGGAGGCAGGCAGCAGAGAGCTGGCTGCTCCTCTCAGTCTTCCTGTTCCTCATGTTGCCTCCAGCTCTGATCTGTCCCCTTGTTCTCTCCTGCCCGGTGTTGGTTGCTTTGCCTCTGACCTGGGCTTTCATGCCTCTTTCATGGCCTGTCCTGCTCTGCTGGGTTCTGTCCTGCATTTGCTGGTACGAGCACTCGTCCCTCCTGCATACACAACGCTAACACTTTACTTCTTCCTTCTGGCCTTTCTTACTCTGTACTATCTAGCCTTCTTTAGGAAACCCGAGGGAGGACAGATTTCCCCACCCCAACACACACCCCTCCTTCCTGACCCCCCTCCCCCCACACCCCTGCGAGCAGTCTCCCAACGACAGTGGTCTGTGTCATCGAGCTCCCTGCAACCGGGAGCTTTGCTCCCTCCTGCCACCTGGCACTGAGCACTCTGGGTGGGACTTCTTCAGCAACAATTCCAAGTTTTCAGTGCGCAGCCTGGGAAGACCCTCCCGTTCCCCTCAGGATTCTTGAAAAGCCGAGGAAGCGGTCCTGGATCCTGGGCGATAGGCCATCGCCGTCACGTTTGTCAGCAATTGCACCAAAGGCAGCAACGGAAGAGGGACGCATTCCATGGGAAACACGCACAGCCTCCTTTTCGCGATTCTGAACCAAAGGGCCTGGAAGCCTCGCTTTCGAAGAGCATGAAAACAGAGTCGAAACAAGAATTTTCCTGGGGACTCCCGTTGTTTCTGACAGTAACAAAGTAACAAAGTACGTAACCCCTTTGAAAGAGTTCAAGAGCTTGGCTCATCTGTAACTAAAGCAAGTCATGACAATTTTAGATACAAAGAACCCATAAAACTGTAATTTTAAAAGTTCTAACACAGCTCGGTACTTTTATTATAAAACTTACATTCTGAACTGTAATACACATTGAAACAAAATTTAAAAGTGTCTCCGAAGTGTGTGTGACGATAAAAATGAAAAGTACCAAATAGTCCTTCATCATAGTAGTTATGTAGCCTGGTGTAAGACAGAGATCAATGCATTCAGCATATTACATACCCCCAGTTCTAAAGTGGTGCCCTTGGCTATGACATTTAATTTAGGACCCACAGAATACTGCCATCAGCTTAAGAAGTCTTTCTGAGGAAACTGCCAGAAGCATCAGTCTTCTCTGATGGGATGGCAGCGTGGCCAGCAGTGGGTCGGTCCCCGGGAACAGGGTGCTGGACACAGCTGTGGCGCTGGGGGTGCTGAATCACCCAAGTGCTGGGCTAGTCTTGACTTTTATTGGTCTCAGTTGGCTTTGAGAATTTAACAAAAGCTATGGGTCCATCCCCCACCCCGGGAGAACGTCCCAGTACACACATGCAACAGTTTATGTGCAATTTCAGGGACTCAAGCCCCACCCCCACCCCTAAAGCCCGCCCATCGACCTTCTGAGGGCCCCCGCGCTACATGACCGCCCTGCTCCCTCAAGCTCTCTCCTCTGGGACTGCTGTCAGGCCGCCTCAGCTTGGTGGCAAACCAGGCTGGGTCACATCCCCCCCTCCCAGGAACCCCATTGCAGCGTTATGGCCACAGATACCCCGACGACCCTTGTTGAATTTAACATATGTACATTTTCCCTGCCTCCACGTATTTCCTGTGCATTTACTAAACGAAGAAGTGGAACCTATGAGTGCAAAGAAAAGAAGTTCTGATCTCACATTCCCTGTGAAAAAAGCGAATCGCTTCCAACTCTAAAAAAACAACATGATAGTTAACGTAGCAGTATCTGGGATATCAGGTATCCCAGCAAGAAAAGCTATGAAGCTTTAGGTGAACTCATTCTTTCCTTCAGACAAGCGTTTTTCTGAGTGTCTGTTCCTCTCCAGGCTGGCGAGTGGTGCTGCGGATCCTGAGATAAATGAGATACAGTCCTGTGATAAAGAGCAGCTGGTGGAGGGAAGGACTAGAATGAGAAAATTAGACCAGGAGTGTCTATGGCTTAAAACGGGGACATGTCGCGAGTGCTACGGAAGCGCTGCCTGGGGCAGACAATAGGAGGCTACCCAGAAAAGAGGGTGCCTCCGGTGTTTTTGATGATGAGTTAGAGTTTTCTAGGCAGCAGGGGAAGGACTCTCAGGCAGAGGACGTGTGAGAGCAAGCGATCGCCGCAGGTAAGGATGACGCGTTTTCCAGCGTGACTGGAGCTTGGGGCCTGTGTGGAGACCCACTAGGAGGCAGGAAGAGGCAGGCTATGAAGGATCGCCACATGCCCTGCGAGGAAATGGCACGTCATTGACCTCAGTATTTCATGTGTCATGGAAGCGGACAAGGACTCACTGAGGGATTTTCATCAGGGTGTAGAAACATGACGGTATTTTAGGAAGAGAGAGTAGCGGGAGTGTCCAGCTTGTGGCCCTTGGGTCACATACGGCTCAAGATGGCGATGAATGCAGCCCAACACAAAATTGAAAATTTACTTAAAACATTGTGAGATTTGTTTTGTTTTGTTGTTGTTGTTGTTGTTTTTACATGTTGCAATGTATTTAATGTGTGGCCCAGGACAGCTCTTCTTCCAGTGTGGCCCAGAGATGCCAAAAGGTTGGACGCCCCTGGCAGAGGACACATTGGAGGTGCGGGAGGGTGGAGGCAGCCGAATTAACTCTCTGCACGTCTCTCTCTGTACACCCTCTTGATAAAAGGTTTTCCTCATCCCACCTCTATGCTTATATGCCAGTTTTTGATGCTTATAATTTGCTTTTTAGTAACCAACGTTTGCTGGGGGTCAGCTGACCTTTCATTATGATTTTTATTTTTCACCCCAGTTTGAGCAAGATACCCTTTATATGAGCTGTTCTGCAGCCCCAAATGCCCACAAATGTACTTAAGCAAGACATGCCGCACCTAATGGGAAAAGAAGAGCTTGTCAAATGTCGTGAATGCTGCCTTCAGTCAGCGCTAGTCTACAGTCTCCGAAATGTTGCATATGGGGGCCATGCGTGCCACCACGTGGGTTCAAACACCAAAACATTTTATTTCCTCATACAAAACTTCACAGCTTTACATGGTCCAGAATTACAGGTGTTTTTCACTTATTATCACCAAGATGCTTGACCTGGCCTCCCCGTATTCATTCCTTCTTCCCATGGGTTGCAGAATGAGGGGGCACCTCATGAGAGCGGGCACTGGAAGCGAGGAGGCGGCAGGGGAGGGCCAGCAGGCTTTCCACGCCACTGGGTGACCCACCGCAGTCATTGCTCCATTCAGAGAAACACTGAAGTTTGTGCATTCGTTTTAATGGGAATGGTTAATGATCAATGATGCTGCTTTTGGCTTATGAACCAACATTTTGGAACTAATTGTAGTCATTTGTCAAAGCATGAAGATGTACTTTTTCATAAATTTCAAATTATTTCCCAATGTGGAGAGCATGGCCATCACAACACTTGTAAGATGCAAAGGTAGTGATTGCTGTTTGGATTAAGGCCAGGCCAGGTAGTGCGCTCAAGAAAAACGACTGGCGGAGTCTCGTAGCCAACTTTTATCGGCCACCTTCCGAATAGGCACTGAGATTTTTCAGTTGAAAAATCACTTTCTTATTTTCTAAGGGAATTTGATACATTCCATTTTCTAAACTTTAAAACTCTCTTTTTTACAGCTTTATTGAGGTATAAGTTTCATACCACACAGCTTTAATGTTTTTGGATTTGAAGGCAGTTATGATGAATTTCCAATAGACATAGATAAATAAAAAAAAACTCACCATGCCAGCTTAACCAAACATCGTAATTGCAACTATTGTTCAGTGGGCACCGACTCAGGTGACAGGTATGACAAGTAGCACTTTTCATAATGGTTCCTAATCTTCACAACATAGTTGAAGACCATGGCTCCCATTTTACAGAGAGAACATCAGGCCTCCAGGGAACTGGGGAACATCACAGAGACCATCGGGGCAGGAATTCGGGGGCCAGGCTTCAGACACAGGTCTTTGGCTCGGTTTCCTGTGCGTCTTCTTGCTCCCAGTCTCCTGAAAGACAGACGCAAGAGTCTGGAATGTATATAGAAACCCTCCACCCACTGTGAAGATAGATCCATGCCACGACCATTGGCATTGGCATTTTTTTTAATTTTATTTTTCACTTACAGTTTACATTCAGCATTATTTTGTACTCGTTTCAGGTGTACAGCATGGCGGCTAGACAGTCATGTGCTTGACAAAGTCCCCGCTGATGCTCCCAGTCCCCGCCTGGCCCCATACGGAGCCATGACAATGTCAGTGACTCTGTTCCCTGTGCTGTGCTTTCTGTCCCCATGGCTATTCTGTAACTACCAAGCTGCACTCCCTAATCCCTTCACCTCTTTCACCCAGTCCCCCAGCCCCACCCGCTCCTGGCAACCCTCAGTCTGTCCTCTGTATCTGTGAGTCTGTTTCTGTTTCGTGTGTTCATTTATATTGTTCTTTGAATTGCACATATAAGTGAAATCATAGGGCACTTGTCCTCCTCTGCCTGACTTTTTTCACTTAGTATAACACCCTCTCAGGCCACCTTTTTTTATGGCCAAGTAGGGGTTGGCGTCCTGATGGTTCAAATTTTAAAGCGTTTCACTCTCATATGGGGATTAGCTTCAGAGACATTTCTTAGTGGTATTACATTTAATGCCTTCTGCTGAAGTAGAATTATGTATCCTATAAAGGTTAAATTGGCTTTTCTTGTCTCCTTCCTCTCAAAAGGACCTATGCTAATTGAAGTTTCTAAATATATTTAGTCAAGTGCAGGGGTGGTGTAGGAAAATTGGTAAGGATGTGAGTTAATGTCTTTTGCTAGATACAATTGCGTTATTAATATATGGTGACTGGCGGTGGGAGACCCTGCTGTGTATTTAGGCAGACGCCCAGGGCAGCGCGGCCGCCAGGCCACCCAGTTAGACATCAGACACTTCCCGAAGTGTCTGATGCAGACAGGAGCTTTCCATGTCCCGGCCAGAGGGGAGAAAATTACTCGACCAAAGGAAATCCTTGCCTACAAAGGGATAAACAAGAATTTGGAATGTGGAATCACACAGAAAGACAATAGCTACCGTTGCGGCAAAGGCATACGCTGCCCGAGGATTTCCAGTGGGTGTCCCTTCCGCAGAGGAAGGTCAGCGTGCGTGGAAGCGGGAACTGGAGAAGAGGCCGGTCCTCGGGGGTGTAGCGGCCCGGCGTCGGGCGTCAGGCCGGGCTGCCATCAGCTGTGGCGCACATCCGAGGTCGAGTAACCCAGGGTGGAACGAGGGATAAAGGTGTTATTTTAATGCTGGAGACACAAGGCTAAGAGATGTCCTAATGGGCAGCTGGCCTGTAAATTAGAGGTGGCTTAGGGAGAAATCAACATTTATAAGCACCCTGAAAAGCACAATTACTTAGTAAATGGGATAAAACTTGCAATATAGTTCCATCAAGATTCTTCAGTCAAGAAGCCACAGATGGGACTCTTGGAAGCATCATGGAAAAATGGCTAAGATTTATGTTTCATTGACATTTGCTATGCTGCACACTGGACACCCTTCCCCATCCCTGCCAGAACTCATTGCATTTTTCTTTATTATGGTAGAATGCTTATCATTGTTGTGGGGATTTTAAAAAAGTTCTTACTGAATTTCTAATCATCTACTGTATCCCAAAGATACTGAAAACTCTGCCACCTCCATTTAGTGAAAGCTCATGAGGCCTGTATTTATAAAGCTCTCTCAGTCATCCTCATTATAGCAAAGTCACTATTAAGTGCTTATGGTGTGCCTGGCTCTGTGATGAGTATTTAGTGTGCATCACACCATCGCATAACCTGCAAGACTGTGATGGTATTTTCCCACTTTACGGAGGAGCCTAAAGCTCAGACATAAATTCACTTGCGTCAGATGGCACAGCTAGGAGTGGGGAAGCCAGCATCAAAAGCAAATCTGATAACACGTACCCAGACTCGTAGCTATCACAGCTGCTTGGCATGGAAATATGGCAGAGGTGACTCCAGTCGCTAGTCTCTTCTGATCCAAGGCCACGGGAAAGAGGAAATGTTCATGGTCTCACAGGGTGTATCTAGTTCTAAAGGGTCACAGCCACTCAATTTTCAGTTTCTCTCTTCTATAATTTTCCCTTTCAGAACTTACTCTATGTTTAGGGATCAAGGGAGCTGTGTTACTTTTACTTCTTTTCGGATCAAAGGGGGAATTTACAAATTGTTTGCTTTTTACGAAGTATTCCTTAGAGAAGTCACTCCCAAGCTTTTAACTGTAACTATGGCCTCGCAGCTGCTAGCGTGGAGCTCTCGGATCTGCCCAAGGTTTTCAGTCTCAGTGCTTGGAAACTGCAGGCCTGAGGTTCCCTAGAGCACCCTCTTTGGGGACAACTGCCTTAAAACCCACTTAAGAATTATAAAGCTGTACCTGTTACAGTCACCAGACTCAATAAAAAGTGGACCTTTCAGTAAACTGCGTAAAATTTGTAAAGCCCCCAATTCTCCCTGAACAAGAAATGTATTTGTAACACGGGAACCAATTAACACTGAAGCCAACAGTCCATCTCCTGTGTTGGGGGAAACCTCGTAGTAATGAAATGTAAATGTGGTACAATAATTGGCAAAGCACTTGGCAAATTATTTCTTTTTAGTTAAGTGTGCTAGTGTAAGAAAATGCTGCAGACCCAAGGCTGGCTGTGCATGAATCCTATTCTGTTAAGGAGAGCCTACTGTTTCTCAGTGACTCGGTTGGTTTGTATCAACCCAGAAAATACCCAAATGTCCCTGGAGCTGGCTGTGGGCAAGCAGCTTCTCAGCAATTTGCTCTTCTCCACCTGCTGTGAGAATTCTGTGTGCCTTGGGGAGAGGAGGGTCTGCCCGTAGATCCCAGAGCAGCTCAGATGGCTGTGTCCCTGCTCTGCCTTTCTCTCCGGCGTTCTCCCTGCCTGTCACTCATTCTGCTTGCTGGGTATGTACCTAGGACTGACATTATTTTTTTCAAATTTTATTTTCCAATTACAGCTGACATGCAATACTATTAGTTTCAGATGGACAGTGTACTAATTAGGCATTTATATAATTTACAATCTGATCCACCGGGAAGTCTAGTACCCACCTGGCACCATACGTGGTTATAATGTTCCTGAGTATATTCCCTACGTTGTACTTTATATTCCTGTGGCTACTCTGCAGCTGCCAGTATGGACATTATTACCGACATGGTGGGATCTGGGAAAGCTACCAGTGCATTCCCTGAAATATGAGAAAGAAAATGCTCGGGAGTCTGGGCAGTCTGTCAGGTTGTTCACCAACCTCGTTCTCTTCTCCCAGCTCTGAGTCCTCTTTCCTGAGCTCCTGCTCTATCGAACTGCATCACAACCACTATGTCCCGAGCTAGAAATTCTTCAGAAATCCTCCCCAAACCCCAGGCACAGAGAATCTTTAACATCGATGATGTAAAATCAATGTCTATGACAAGCAGAGCCCTGGTATGACACCCGTCTCCACCAAGCGCTGGGAGAAGGAAGCTCTTCACCTTTCAAATAGCTCCTTTCCCGGCTGCAGGGTGGACTGAGAGAGGTTCCTGACTCTCTCTGGCTTCCTTTCCCGTGCGTCCTCCTTTTCAGGCATGTTCAGTCCTGGGTTCTTGATGGTTTGTTTCTTCCCCACTGTGCCTCTGGTCCTCCCTTGCCCAATTCCACTGCAACCGTCCAGGGCCTTCTGCACCACCCTAGGTGACTCCAGCGTCCATGCTGCCAGACCACATCAGTCCTTCACTCTTTACGGAGTGTCTGCCATGGGTTGGGCACCATCTGGTGATGGGATGATGGACAAAACCACAACTCCTTGCAGCCTACTTCTTGGTTCCTTGATGTTCTCTCCTCCAGTGATACCCGTCGCACCTGTACCCCATATCAGCGCCCTTCCTGGAGGGCCTTGGCTCAGGATTCATTGTCTCTGAGAATCCAAAACTTCTGTGAGTGAAGGAACAAGAGAAGGCTGGGGTCATTTACACTGAGGGCACCCTTTGCTCTCCTCTCAGCTCCCTCCAACTCCTGTTTGGCTTCTTGTCCCTAGTTCACATCTTAGCCTGGACCACATAGACCTCCATTCCAATGATGGTCATTAGCCCCTTAGAGTTCCCCTGGAACTGTGTTGGCAACCCTCAGCTCCAGGAATTTCATACCCCTTTTCTCCGATCCTGTCCTCAAATCTCAGAGCCTTCATCAAGCCACGTAGCTTGGATCTGCTTTGAGGGCACGCCACCCAACATCAGCCGGGTTGTTGTTGCTCACCACAATGTCCAAACTTGTTGCTAGTTGACTTCTGTCTTCACAGCAATGGTTTCGACCTTTCCATTGTCCTTTGGCCCAGCCTCAGCCCTGTTAGTGGGCAACCTACACAGGCACATGCCTCCTCTTACAGCTCTTGGTTCTGACACAGCCTCCCGTCCACCCACCCCTCTCTCCAGCGACCACGGTCCATGCTCCTGGTCTCCTTCTCCCCAGTAAACTTTTCTAGAATCAAGTGCTCATTGCTTCTACTTTATCAGCCCAGACTCTCGAACCCTCACCATGTGGCACTATGCGCCACTCCCCAAAACTTCTAAGGCCACCAAAGATGTCCTAAGGGCCATGTGTAAAACCCTTTTCAAATCCTCCTCCTTTCCAATCCTGTACGAGTCACCTTGTACATCAAGCCCTCCTTGTTGACACTCTGTTCGGCTTGTTTCTTTCCTACTTTGTTACCTGCTCTTTGCTCCTTGTACATATGGTTCTCTCCTGGACCCTAGAATGTCTGATCCCTGAGTGATTGCAACCATTTCTGAGATATTTAGGACCCAAAGTACTAGGGGGGAAAAAACCCATTCCTTAGTATAATATACACAAGATCTTTAATGGCCTGGCCCCTTCCCTCCTGTCCACTCTTTCACTTACCATCATCACTGCGTGCCCTACATTCCAGGCACACGGAGCATTCCTGTTCCCAAATGTGCCGGGCTCATCCCCATTCTGCCTGGGACACACTCCCCTTCCCATCCTTGCCTATAAAACTCCCACTTAGCGCACAAGCACTTAGCTCAGAGGCACCGTCTCCTCTGAGAAGTCTTCTGACTCTCCTGGTCCAGTTCCCAGTCCGATCCACACCCTTGCTGACTCAGCGGCATGCCACCGTCTCTCCTCTCCTCCTCAAGGGCGGGTCTGAGGATCTCATCGTTTTTATCACCTCGCATTGCGGCTGGCACAGAATTGGTGCCAACAACTGCTTAACAAACGGAGCTAAGACTAACCTTTAGACCTGAATTTCCTACAGCATGCTGGGTATCTGTGCTAAGTTGTCATAATCATCTAGTTCAAGGATAGATTTAATTATCAAGGGTTAGTATCGGTGACTTTTCTTTCTTGTTTTTCTTGGACTTGAAAAATCTTTAGTAAGCAGTATTATTTTGATTAGAAGAAAGTTATCTATAGAAATGATCTACATAGGATTATCTCATGAGATAGTATTTATTGCCTCTGGTTTTACAGATGAAAAAACAGGTGCAGAAAAGAAACTCACTGTAGGTCAAATGCTACAAATTGATGGAGTGAGCCTGTAGTAGCTCCAGAACCCTCCACTTCTAATCCTCCTGTCCTTTTAATAGCTGATAATACATCTACTATGAAATAGCCCACATTGCTCTGTTTTGTCGGAACCAGCTTGCATTGTTTTTTTCCTTCCTAGAAATCCAAACAGTTGTTTTGACCTTTTCATTCCTCCTTTAGTTGAAAACTTCCAAGAGACTTGATAGCCTCCTATGACTGATGACAATGGTCTTCAGTAAGATTTTACCAAATATACAAATAATTGCACTTGAGCATAAAGGGCTTATTTATGCACGATGCTGCAGGCTCTTAAGGCCCCAATCTAGTAGGTTTCAGTCTACTCAACCTTCTTGGGGCTTTACCTGGTAGATCTGCAAGCTACAAGCATTCCTACATTGGCATATTAACAACTCATGTAACTCTCCCATCAGGCAAAATGTAGCTATTTACTAGGAAAAGGGTGAGAAATCCTGACCTGAGCTCTTTATTTTTAGACAATTTCCAGTGACACCTCATTGTTGAAGGCCAATCATTTTAATTTATTGATCTTCTTCTTTTATTGTAATTACCAATCACCATTATCGAACTGGATCACCTGTACTAGAAGGATGTAGCCGCCGGTAAGTGGGAAAACAGAGTACAGGCAAGGGTTTGAGCAAACAGTGGCCTCTATACGTACATGGCAGTGATGTCTCCAAGGTATTTTCACACATATTTCTCTTCCAGTAGATAACTCACCTCAGCTTTGCGGTGAGAACACAGCATTATCTCCACTTTACAGAGGTGGAAACAGAGGTTCACAGAAGCTGAGTGCCCCAATGAAGCCACGCATGAATTTGCATTATAACATACGTGTTATGTTCATGGTTATCCCCGTTTGCATGAATGTGTTTTTGGAGACAGCAAGACGTGGTAGACATTTCTGCTGATCCACAGTTTGGGGAATCAGAGGGGCTGGCAGTAACTCTGGGGAAGAGGCATAAAAATGCACAGGAGAAAGAGTGGCATCTATTTGGCCAAAGAAAAACCTAAGTCTCCTCCAATCCTCATCCTTTGTGGGCAAACTCTGGATGGGAGAGGATCCCAGGCCGGGAGACTGCAGAAGTATAAGTCCTCACTTAAGGTCAGTAAGTCCTGTGACTTCAAGCAAAACGGTATATAAGCAGACCAATTTTAGCGGATTAATTTTACCAGTTTAATTGAAATACACAAGAGTTAAGTTCCTACAGCATTGCATCAACATTATAACAAAGTGATGTTGAAAAAAAGGATGTTATTTGAGGACGTGCTATAATCATCTTGACTTAATGCCATTTTAGTTCCCATTCCTCCCCCAATATGACAGCCTTACACAATCACCTTTGCATCTCATCTAAATCCTTCAAAAGAGCAGTAAGGCTAATAGACTGTAAAATCTACTGTGTGAAGAAAGGAAACGACACATTTTTAATCAAAGTAAGCAATAATGACAGGTTTATTTAAAATTTCCAGTAGAGAAAACCCACTAGTTTTGGAATAAAAGTACTCAGTGTACGAGAGCGTAAGTGAATATAAAAGATTAGCAGAAGAAAAATAAAACCAAACATAGTACAAAAAATTTAAAAAGTTTGAAATGGATTTAAACAGGGATGTTCTTTAAATCCTCCAAATATTTAACAGAGTTACTAAGTTTGGCAAACAATTCACTTGAAAATTAAAGCCTATTTCTGTATTGTAAACTCCATAAAAACTGCTTATTAAATTCAAGCACTCCATACAATTGGTATTGAAACGTTTTTGCAGTCAATTTCAGAATAGCAGGAATTATCCATTTGCTCTCACAGTTACATGAATTAACCAGCTGCATAACTGCTTTTTGGAGCGAATGAAACAGAAGATGCCAAAAAAAAAAAAAAAAAAAAAAAAAAAAAAGGAGGATAAAAATCTCTAAAAAAATTGAAACACAGCAAAACTCAGACATCAGTTTGTTTCTCTGAAGCAACAAACTGAATTTTTACAGTATATTCTACATCTGCAGTTGTCGTTCCCCTCGCCCCCACCCCCTCCAGCACTCCTAACCCCACTAGTCTAATCAATCCTTAACTTCCAAATATTCTGTACATATATATTTAGCAAAGAGCATATGCCTAACATTATTCTGACAGCAGTATGGTCAGCATACAGTTTTAGAAAGATTACTATGTATATCATCAAGATTAACTTTTACTTAAAAAAACAAACAAAAACCGTTACTAAACAAAGTTTTAAAATATTATGAAAACCCATGAAAAGAAGACTCCGTGGGCTCTAAACCTGATAAAAACACACTTCAGAAAGACTATTAATGCTAAACTTCTGCTGAACGATGACCTTAAAGTGCCAAACACAAAAGAATCTCTTAGGACCGTTTTTCCAATAGATAATTCGTCCCTGGCTTGGCCATCTCTCCTTTAACTATACACAAAGTCCTGCTAAAAGTATGCATTTTAGGTGATTTTAACAACAGAATGTTACAATGTAAACTAAACAGATTCTTGATATCAACAGTATGTTACCAAGGTTGTTTTTTTTTTTTGTTTTGTTTTGTTTTTAAATTTCTGAATCCAACGGTTGGTCACAGAAGTCAAGTATTATCGAGGCTCCTTTGTCAGTTCTCAGTCGTGTCTGACTCATCCATCCTTCAAGTACATGCAAGGCTCAATAGTTTTCAAGAGGCAGAAGCCTGAGACCGCTTAAGACACAGATGAAATAGGATTATGAGGCGAACCCATCTGAGTGAGAACTTTATCCAGCCACTGGAGGGGGCCGTGCAGATGGATCTCAATCCAGCAGGGGGTGCTAGTAACATCTTGGCGGTGGTACTCTGCTCCCCAACCCTAGAAACAATATGTTGGAGGTCATTAAGCTTGCTTAACTCAGTGGTTAATCTTATTAAGTAAAAAGAGCTCACATAATCAGACATGAGGATATGGATGCATTCTACAAGACAAATGCTGGGCCACGCAAACGTGCACACAGTTTGGCAGGAGCTTTCAGGGAATGGGTGTGTCCACAGTTCCCCCAAAGCCCAGCCATGGGTCCCGGATTAGTAAATCTTGGTCTTGGGGAATGGAAGTTTTAAAATGCATTATAAGGATGTTTTAATAAAGACAACTTTTAACTTTTACTTTCATTTGCATCATGTTACTTATAGTATTGTGATAGATACTATTAAATTCTCATTTTATCATCAAAAAAATAAGGGAAAAGGCATATGAGACAAGGAACATTCTGTTTTCCCCCTATTCAGCCACTGAGGGTCTTCCTATAGACAGAGCTCTCGAGCTTTTAATCTCCAAACAAAACTGGCCAGAACGTGCACATATCCAAAAGCCGTTATTGACACTCAATCACTGCCTTGAATCAATAGATTCCATTATTCTTTTGTACAAGAACATAGCTTGCCAAACAGCTTCAGGATTACTGAATCTGGACGCTAAGGTTGCAAAGAAGAAAGTCGTTTTGCAGAAAAGCAATTTTGCTATTTATTGCAAAGATGAATAACTCACTGGTGTGGTGGGCAATGGAATAAGGAGTTCTGATCAACCCTTGCTTCAGGAGAGATGACTGGGTTGTTTCTTTGAAGGCGGGGGCCGGATCTTGTTGATCTTCAATGACCGGGACAAAACAGAAGCTCTAGAGAAACACCTGTTCATCTGAACTGACTTGGATTTTTCAGGTATGGGGAGTTTACTAGGCGAATAATTTACAAAATGCCTATTTTATGTTAAAGTTCAAAAATGATCATCTTAAAAATAGTGCAAGACTGGCTATTAGTATGAGTTAAATGTTCAATATCATTTCCTCAAGATGCTAAGTGTGAGAGGGCAAGGTGCGCTGTCCTTAGGATAATAAAGAACAATGTTGTGTAACTGTTTTGTTGCTAATGTATGATAAGCAGCTGCCCTTTATCATGTCAGCAGGAGTTTTAAAACAAGATTTGCTTATCCTTAACTCTCCAAATGCAGCTTCTCAGCTATGTCCATTATATCATGTATAATTCTCCATTCCAGCACTTGCCACATTATAATTCAACATTTACTAGGCCACAAGCATCGGAAGCTAGAAACGTTAGGTGCTTCTTCATCTTTGTATTAATTCTCTGGAATACTGGTCAAAATATTTGTTGAATGAATGAAATCTAATATATTCTTAATGCATATCCTTGTGTTATAAACACTTCTAATTAGTGTAAAGGTTGTTTTTATATGTGTAAAAGTAAATTATTTAAAAATGTGTAAAAGAAAAATAATTAAAGTTGATTGGGTGATCGACAGGAAATGAGTTTGAGGAAAAAGCCGATTGAACAAGAGAGTCATAAATTCTTCTAGTGTGGTCCTTCAGTAATCAAGGGACCTTAGCAATGACTGCCACAATCCTCGACTCCATCCGCCCACTTTAAAGATGAGGAACATGAAGATCAGATATAAAGTCCCTAAGCCTTACCACACAGTTCACACAGCAGACTGAACTGGAACCTGATCTCCTCCTCTCAAGAGGGATTCTTTCCTCCACAGCAATAAAAACAGCAAACACAAAACACTGCTGGCTAGTCACTGTCCTCATTTTAAAATTCGTTTTAGCCAAAATGCTAAATCAAATTCAATATAAGTGTCAATAATAGATGAGAAAGGTCTTTGTAGTTTCACAGGTACAAAGCGTACAGGCAGACGTCTTCAAAAGGCAAAAACCTCCTTTAATACTTAAAAAGGTACCCAACTCAGCAATGAAGAGCTACAGAATTATGTTTTGAGAAAAACAACAAGAGGACACGTTGAAAATCTGCTGGTAACACTCAAAGAAGTAGGGGGTGGGGGGAAGATATTCCAGGAAGGATATCTGTGATCTAAAGGATGATGAACAAAGTCAGGTTCCCAAATTGCCCTCTGTAATAAATACATTACAAAACAGGTTGAACAACAAGTTAGGTGAGCTTCTGAGGGGGAGAACATGAAAGGTGGTTGCCTCGCCCAAATATATAATTAATTTTGTTTCTCAAGGACACAGAGGATACAAATTTATCTTTGAGAATTCAGTGACAAGTCAGCCACTCACTAGAATAAGCTACTGACTCAGGAAATCGAATCAGATGTTTAAATTTTTTTACATTTCAGTGGCGTCTTAAAATATTTTTATTTTGCGAAGGTAAAAGAGGCAGCGAAGAGATCAATTATTGTGAGCAATGTTTTTAATCTTCCCCTCCTCAAACCTTACAAGAACAACTAAGGTATCTATTTATCTTTGGGCAAAGGCCTTAATAACTTTTGAATTACAAGGAAATCATAGGGTTTACTGGAACCGCTAAAAAAACCCAACCAATTGAAAGTGAACCCCAGTGTGATGAACTTTCAGTTTTACGAAAAGATTACTTGCTTATTGTTGAAACAAAAGCAAGAGCTGTTTTCATCATGAAAGTACTAAAAACACAGAATGGAAAGAAAAGAGAGGGGGGAATGTTTATTGAATTGCTCTCATAAGACAACCATGTGTTTAAACTATGTATCGCAAATACATAACATACTGCCAATAGCTGAATAATGCCATCCGAATAAGAAGAGCTGCTAAAGCCTGCTACTACTGACATTTAACACACACCTGTATATTCCAATGATACATAAGTCCTCACTGAGCGGTCTGAGACTTTAAGTCTGAGACATGACATATAACTAAACCAAATTTATCACAGGTTAATTGGGGTAAACAAGAGTTGAGTCTCTATGGTATCTTGTCAGTGTCATAACACAATGACACTGAATGAAATGACATTATTCAAGGACCTGCCGTATTCTCCTAATAACTGACATCCTTAGGTTTAAAAATGCCTAGATAATAAGCAGAAGTTTGCTTCTGTGGACACATAATCAAGAAGATACCGATTTCTATATTGAGAGAAAGCACAGCATAGGCGTGTTAAACCCTGGCCAGAGGACGAGAGCTCGCTCACCTTCACAAAGCTCATGCGTATGGTACACATTTTTGTGAGCTCATAGACGGTCTCGAAGCCGTGGTTCACAGACTGGGCCAATAGCTGGGCAAACTCTTGGTTATTAAAAATTTTCAGACTGCACCCACTTGGTATTTTGCAAACAGTAGTGGGGTGAAATCCGTGGTGGTAGTTGCAGTTCCGACTCTGCACAAAGATGCTGCTGTCGCTGAGGCACTCGGCATACACCTCCCCTCCGACGTAATAAAGGTGCACTCCTGCGGGCAGACGAAGCACAGACTCAGTCATTACCGTGGTGCAGAGCTGCTTCAATATAGGAATTTACATGGACTGAAACTTTGACTAATTAGATTGGTAGGTAGTCTCCAAGTCTTATGCAACTGGCAGAATCTTAGTTAACTGTATTAGTTAACATACGGTCCATATGTCAATGTGCATGTCTAAATTTCTAGAAAATAATCTAACAAAGTTGCTTAAAAATCAGTAACAAAGTGCAGCAATTTCATTCTGCTAAGGGTTTAATGCCCTCTTTGGCCATGGATTAAAAGCATATTCCCACTTTACAATACAGCACAATAAACCTGGACTTTATTATGGGATGGATCCTGCAAGCATTTATCACAGAGCTCGCTTGCATTTATTGTGCAGCTAAGCTGTTTGAAAACTTTTAGGGTAGGAGAAGGGAGGGTCGAGAGACATAAAGAACTAGGAAGCCACAGGTGGAGGAAGTATTGCTGAGAGCTGCAAGATGTAAGGTCCAGGGGAAAAAAGAAACTAGAAAAATAATTCATACTGTGTGGAATCTGATCTCACTGAACTACCATCTGCTCCAAACTTTTTCCTGTGAGATCCAGCCTGCCAGGAGTGTAGGAAGTTAATCTTACCCCAAAAAGGAAAGGGGGGGCATTCTGACAAAGCCCCATACCATTCAGGAAGATTATTACAGGCCACCCAACAAAGAGTCCCATCACATTTGACTTTAAATGATCTATCTACCTTTCAGGTAACTCTTGCGTGGTTTATTCAATAGAAAAACTACTCTCTCATACAAAATATTGTGTGTTGTGTTTACATGTACACACTGTGGCTAAGACTTCTGTAACAAATAGCTGCTGGAACAAAAAGCTCCTTTTTCTGTCTGATGTAGAGAAAACAATTTAAGAGTGCACGTTGTGTTTGTTTCTTCTTCATCATAAAAATGAGGAATTTTCAATTTAGGAAATTTAGGAAGTAAAACAAAGTATAAAGCAGAAAATATTTTCATTTCTTCGGTGACCTAGAGGCAAGAATTGTTTACAGTTTGACACACTGTATTAGGTTTTGAGTATCATTAAACTTTCTTTGCAAACATTTAAAATATCTACACAACCGTATGGATACAACCATTTATTTGACAATTCTCCCATTACTGGACCATTGTGCTCACACTAGTTTTGAGCTACTATAACAATGCCATGATAAATGTCTCTGGATCATTTTTGATAATATCCTTAGCAGAGATTCCTGGAAGTTAAATCACTGGATCGAACACTTTTGATTCACTTTGCCAAATGACTTTCCAGAATGCTTCTATCAATTTACACCCTCCTCACCAGTAGTCTGTGGTGCCTTTTGCATATCATCCATGCCAGTATTGAGTCTGAGTTCAAAACAAAAACAAAACTTTCCTAATTAAGAGTTGAAAAACAATATTGTTTTAATTTGCACGTGCGGCTGGAGTGATGATTTCATATGTTTATTAGCCATCTGTGTTTCTCTTCTGAATTCACTGTTCATATTACTTACCTATTTGTCCCACTGGGGTGCTAGTGTTTTTATTTTTTGTGAATTGCACATATAATTTATTTGTTTCCCCATTAGTCCTTTGTCTTTTAATTTTGTTCATGTATTTTTTTAACCTACTGAAGTCCAAAGTCTTTAAGTAGTCAAATCTCTTGTGATCTTTCCTGTTGCTTTATATGCTTAGAAAGTTCCTACCTCTCTGATCAAATAGGTTTTCTTCTGGCTTTTTAATAGCTTGCCTTAAAAAAAAAAAAATTTCTACTCATTAATCTGTTTCCATATATGGCGTGAGGTCAGGGGTCCTCTCTGCAGCCCCACCCCAAAGCTGGCTTCGGTGCTGCAGAACCATTAGAAGAATGCTCTACTGATCTGTTATGCTTCACTTAACATACATTAAACTTTAAAATGCAGTATAGTCTGAGTTTAATTTATTCTACTGTTTTGTCTACACACTGATTTAATTGTAGCTGCATAATGTTTTATTAACCCTAACATCAAGTCCATTTTCTTTACTCTTCCATTAAAAAAAATTTAGCTATTTTCACTTGTTTATAATCTTCAGAATACATTTTTCAACTTTCAAAAAACCATTATGTTGCGATTCTGTCATGGATCATTTAAAACTATAAATTAAATTAGGAAGGATGAATATTCTCAAAATGCTCTTACAATATTAGGCCTTCTCTTTAAGGAACACAGATTGCCCATTTATTCATTCAAATTTTCTTTCTCTTGCAGTAAAATTTGGTTTTCTTTATGTAAATCTCATATATTGCTGATTCAGATTTTTTCCAAAACTTTTATATTTTCTGTTGTTATTGGGAATGTAATTTTCCCCTCTCATGTATTTTCTAACGGGTTATTGCTAGATTAAAGAAATCGATATATAATCTCCAAAAATAGAACATTGGAGGTTTCTAGATAAACCACCGCATCATTTGAATTGACACAATGACCATAAGAAGTGCTGACGTGGACAAAGGAGGAAAGACACTCGTAAACTTCTGGGCCCCATGGAAATTAATTAAAGCTTCCTGGAAAGTAATTTAGCAAAACAGATCAAGAGCTTATGACCTACTGATTTCACTTCAAGAATCTCCCTCCCTCTCCCCAAAAATCTATCCCAAGAAGATTAGCAACCAATTAATGAATCCTATCATCTGCAAATAATGATCATTTTGGCTTATTTCCATTATCTGTAATTCTACAATAGTCAAAGCATCTGGAACAATTTTAAGTAACAGCATTCCCAGAATTCTTATCTTCTTCCCAATTTTCAATAGAAACATCCCAGAGTACAATGGCTTTTTACTACTTTGGGGCAATGGCCAACTTTAGAACTTAATGAAAAATATGTCCCTCTGTCCCAAATGTACGCAAAATTGTGTTTATCTATAATTTCAGGGGTTTACGTGCATAAAGATATTTTTATGTTATGAACCGAAGTTCTAGCATTTCATCATTAAATGGATAGCTTAGGTGTTTTTTTTCCTCTTAATCATCTTAAGGAACTATCTATCAGTTCCTGCTTTAAGAGTTGGTTGGTTGGCTGTTTCTCAGGATTAAATGTTAAAATTTATCTCAAATATGTTTTAGGCATGTACTAAATAACCTTTTAATTTGGTCTACTGTTCTAAATTTCATACGTCATTTTTTTAAAAGATTTTATTTATTTATATTTAGAGAGAGAGTAAGGGAGGGAGAATGAGAGGAAGGAAAACATTAATGTGAGAGAGAAACATCAACTGGTTGCTTCTCATAAGCCCCCAGACTGGGGACCAAACCCGCAACCCAGGCCTGGACCGGGAATCGAACCGACAGCCTTTCACTGTGCAGGACAATGCCCAACCAACTGAGCCACGCCAGTCAGGGCAACGGGCCATTTTTTAAAAACCTTTTACACTGTGAATCATTTCAAACTTACAGAAATAGAAAACAGATCAAAGAACACCCATGTAACCATCGTCCAGATCTATCGATTGTGACAATTTACTCCACATGCTTGATCATTCACACCTCCCTCTCATCTTCTACACACACCCATACGCACATACATACAGAAATATATATGCTAATGCAAGATTGTTTTTTATATATACAAATGCACACACACACACACACACACACAGAGGGTATGGCAAAAGTAGGTTTACAGTTGTGAGTATGGGAAACACAGTTTATTCTTCCATTATTATTAATCATTGTATTATTTATTTGTTACAACGGTAAACTATGCCTCACCGTGTGTGTGTGCGCGCGCGTAAAATTTCTTCCTGAAACATTTATTTCATCATGACCCTTTACCCCTAAATGCTTAAGTGTGTGTTTCCTAAGAATAGGGATGTTCTCTTACGCAGGCACAGGGCATTAGCAATGCCAGTACATTTACCACTGATATGCTACTTTAACCTACCACTCAAATTCTGATTCTGCGTGTTGGGCCCAGTAACGTCCTCCCTAATATTTTCCCCCTGTCTAATAGAGGATCCTATCCAGGGTCGGGTTATATGACACAGAGCTGTCATATCTCTTTAACCTCTTTGAATTCGGGACTTTCTCACACCTTTGCTTTTTTGACACTGATGTTTTGGGAGAACACAGTATCTCCTCCCCCTTTTAAATAAAACACTCCCTATTCTGGATTTGTCTGAAGTTTCCTGATTATTAGATGCAGATCCGCACTCGCAGCTGGAATTTTCCGTAGGTGATGTTACTTCCTTCACAGGGCACCGCATCTGGAGGTATATGATATCCATCTGTCTCTCCCTGGTGATGATCATTTTGATCTCCCAGTCAAGATGTTGTCCAGTTCCTCCCTTGTATAATTACTGATCTCCCTTGAAACTAATAGGCTGCCTGTGAAGAAACACTTTAAGACCATGCACATATCCTGATTCTCATTTAAAAAATTCTCTCTATATTTAGCATCCACGGATGATTGTTGCCTGATGGCTGCGAAATGGTGAGTCTCCCACTCCAGCACTCACTCTGCATGTACCAACCAGCCTGCCCCGTTCCCTTCTCTATCTAGTCATTATTCGCGTGGACTTCTGATTTACTACTGCTTTTCAGTGGTTTCAAATTCATTCTTGTACTTAATTCTTTTGGTGCTCAGAGCGGTCCCTCCAATTTGGCTCCTGTGACATGTCCCCCTCATTTTCACGAGCATTTCGCTACCTTCTGACCACGTGTTCTGGGCTCATCCTGTGCCTGCCTGTCCCAGCCCTGGGGTCAACCCTCTCCCCCAGGAGCCCTGGGTCCCCTTGGTGGGAAATGGTGTTAGAGACGATGATCTGGGCACTGGCCGTGGATGTTGCTTCTGGGTATCGTTGCCTCTCGGCCCTTGCAGCAGACGGATCAGACACTACCTGCTGGTACAGACAAGTCTGTCTGTGCACACGTACACACGTACATATTCATGAGATCATATGCACAATACAGACACATATTAAAATCATGATTTCACACTGATACTTCCACCGGGTTTATTTCTTTGCCTTCTTCCACACTTGTACGTCTCTTTTTTCACAGTGAAAACCTAGGCTTCCAAAAAAATCACACATTCAATGTTAATCTTACAGAATCTAAAAGTTTCAGAACTGTTTCATTCATATCGCTACTAATAATTAAGTCTACTAAAAACAGTTCAGGGTTTATTTATATTTGTTCTTTTTCTTTTCCCTTCATTGAGTTATGCTATTCATTTGAAATATATTAGGTTTACTTATTTTATTTTGTGTTTAGTTTTAGGTTTTAAGGAACTTTTAACAGTAATCCTACTCTGCAGCAAAAGATAAGACAGACCAGTGCTCCCAAAGAGCAAATCACCATTTCTGCTAATTACTACTGATTATTATGCGCTGGTAACTCACAAAAATGGCTGACTGGACGGTGACTCTCCTGATGATACAAATTGGAAAAATCGTTATAAACTGTAGCAAGTACGTGCTACCTGGCGTTGCCACACTAAGTCTGCTCCAGGAAAGACTAAGCAGTTCTGGGGGAACGGGGACACCACAGACAAAACATTCAGAAGAGATTCAAGTGAAAACTCACCTTTTCCAATGTGCCGCCTCGTGTTTTCAATAGTGGAATTCCGATTAACGTTGGATAGCAGCCCAAGGCAGAAACGGTTCTTATTGTTGGAAGGATCGGTGAAACCATCCACCAACACGCTTGTGGAGGAGGCATGGAACGCTTCTCCCACACGGTTATTGAGCTCATAGTAGACAATAGAGCACCAGTGTTTTGGTTCCTCATAAGCAACCGCCTGAACATCTGTAAGAAAGAACAGCTTATAGTCAAGTCAACTGCAGTTAGTGCCCTGGGCTCTCAAAAACTGAAACTGTGTTGTAAAGTTGGCTCACAGTCATGGAATGAAGATATGGAAAAGCAACTGCTGTTTTAATGTACCGGGTTAATCTATTTTGTCTAAAGCAGGTACTCCTTACTCAGGGTGGTGTTCTCCTTTCATTGGAAAATAATTTCCTCTAATTAGCTGACAGACACCCAAAATGCCAGCTAAGCGAGCACACCCGCAGCACTTGCTGAATACTCACACTATGCTCTGTAATAGGCCAAAATGGAAATGACTCCCCTTACAGGCCCTGGCTTCCCATCTAAAGAAATGCACAAGCGGTAAGTGAAATGCAAAAACACACAGGGACGAGAACAATAGAGGGCAGGAACGATGCCAAGAGCGCTGGCATGAAAAGAAGTGACTTTCAACAGAGCCTTGGTTTGCCTATGCTTTTTCAAAGCAATGAAAATCAGTTTCTAATTATTGATAAGAAGTGACTTTGCCTCACGTTAAGCTGCCAATAACTATCAGAGCTCCAGCTCTGCTCCAGTCCTCAAACTCAGGAAGAAACCCTGCCAGCTGGCCGGCGCTTACGGAATGAATCATATCTCTCTCATCCAGCTTTCATGCTAACTTCCTTATATTCGCTTTCAGTCATGCAGGGCAGGTGTGTTTTGTCTCTCCATTCCCAGAATGGGCCAACAATGGAAATTACCCAACTCTACTGACAGGATGCAGCTTGTTAAGTCAAATCTCTTAAGACTAACAAATCTCCAAACAGAACACGCTTCTAAATATTTGCAACTAAAAGGTTCTAAAGATAAGTTCCTTCTGTAGTAAAACCTCTTCTACCGTTAGAGATTCCAGGAATACAAACCATATATAGCCAGTATGCCAATACATTAATGATCTGAGGTTTATGAAGTCTTGAGTGTACAATCGTTTAAAAAAACAACAACAAACAACCCAGAAAGAAAATCCACATTGGACGCATGAACTATAATTGTTAAGGGAAAAGTACTTCTCTATTCTTAACACCCACTTTCATAAATATTAAAATGCACTTTACTTTAGAACTCGGTACAGAAAACAAGGATAATGATCACTAAGAAACCACTCGGCCGTAAGAGAAGATGAAATGCTGCCATTTGCAACAACAAGGATGGATATCCCTGAGAATAGTCTGCTAAGCGAAATAAGTCCATCAGAAAAAGTTAAGAACCGTATGATTTCACTCGCATGTGGGATATAAAACTGAAAGCAACAAATGGACAAACAAGAAAAACAAAAAAAAAACTCATAGACACAGACAACAGTACGGTGGCCACCGGAGGGGAGAGCAGCGGAAGGTAGTAGGGGACAGAAGAAGATCTGACTTGGGGCCCACAACACAATATATGGACCATGTATCGTAGGAATGTACACTTGAAACCTATAATCTTACTAACCAATGTCACCCCAATAAATTTAATATAAAATAAGAAAAAAAATAAAACCACACGAACGTGAGCTGCTTCATACACTTAAGCAGGTGAGCTGAAACAGACGCTGTCTTCCCTACTGCTAAGCGATTATCCCTTGTCAATTTGCTATATATAGAAGAGCCAAATTTTAGTGATTTGTAAGTGCCAAATCTTAAAGAGGGCTGCAACATCATTAACAGAAGGCTTTCAGCAGCTATCAGGGTTGTTCAAAATACTATTCATTGAGGCCTGAGACTGACAACCTATTCGACTGTACCCTAGTCCTACAACAGCAGCCACAGGCAGTATGTCATGAGTGAACACAGCGTGTTCCAATAAAGCTTTACTTCTAAGAACAGGCAACAGCCTGAATGGGCCTGTAGGCCGCAGTTTGCTGACCCCTGCACTAGGAAAACCACCAAAAATAAAACAGCAACAACAAAAATGTCAACATTCCTTCCTCAGAAAAGCATGAAATGTAAACTTATTCTAATGGGGAGAATTTTTGAAGCTATTTAAAGAAAACTTTAAAAACAATTTGAAGGTCAACTGCCTGAAATCAGACATTTTAGGCTGAACAACAATAACTCTAGGTCCATATGCTCCTAAGTGTATGTGCTATGCCCGTTCTTTCCTGCTATCCTGTTCCGCAAATAAAAATCCCAAAGATGTGTGAGATAGGAGTTACTGTCTCCAACCAGACTCTTTTTGTTGTTGTTGTTGGCTCATAATTATATGTTTGAGGGGATGTTCTAGAGATCAATCAGAGCTAACAAAAAAGACACGACAATTTTTTACAGGTTAAAAAGGTGTACACTGCAGTTCATTACCCTGCACAGCTAAGGAAGGTTCTTTGAGTTCATCATCAGATTTTAACAACCTCAAAAATACAAGCAAGTCTGACAAAGCCTGAGGTACCCCCAATTTTAATTAAGGAGCTGATGAAAATGAAGCAGGACAGGCCTAGTGATCGAATTGCATTTGAACTTCAAGTTACATAAAATTTACGCAAATTCAATGGTCCAGGCCATGCACCGAGGGTATGCCTGGGGAGCACTTTCCTCCGTGAGAGGTTATCGGGGGGCAGTTTTATTCATGATCGCCTGCCGATGCGCAGAGACTTCCCCCATGCTTACACCTGAGCCCCCCGCGTGCGTCAGCCCCCTGAACGCGGCCCTGCAGCCGGGGAGGGAGCATCTGTGGCACTGTCCCGTCACTGCCAAAGGGTACGCAGAGCTGCACTTCGTCCCACGCTCGCCTACAGAGAGGGGAAGAAATGCTCGGCTCTGCTTCAAGCTCTGCTGGGGAAAAACAGGGAAAACGTGTGCCTCCAGTCCTTTTAGCAGCAAGGTTAGAAACAAATAAAAACAGCAAGAAACAAATGCTATTAGCTTGTTCCAGTTGCAGCTACATATAGATGAGGGCTAGAAAATAGATGGGGTTGATGAATCTCTACCCTATCTACAAGAGAACCTTCTGCGAAGCCTTGTTACGCGAACTTCTAATTTTGGGGAATCACCAGGGGAAACTTCTCTTCTGCGCTGTGATGCTCATTGTTTCTCAAAACCCCTCTACCCTTTGCTGAAAACTATTCTTGTGTCACCGATTCAAAACGTCGAAGGACTGAAGCACAATGACACTTAGGCCTTCATTAGGTAAATCAGTCAGTTTGTTCTTCGGAGAAAAGACTGCCTACAGAGACTAACACAATTTTGTGAGCAAACGTGGAGAGGTGACACCTGAGACTCCGTAAAGGGAACGAGCAGCAGCTCCTGTTACCTCCTCTGCTGATCTCTGAGGGCAGCGAAGGCGCCATCATGTTCGTGTCCATCGGCTGCGAGCCGTCCTGGGTCATGGGGTCTTCAGGAGGCAGGTAAGCAGGCGGGGGTGTGTCGGCTACAAAGTTAAAAAGAAAACGATTATTTTATCCTTAATATGCATACGCACACTTAAGAAACATATATCCTCTTCTGTGCTGAAATTCTTGAGAGATTTAAAGTTGCCGGTTCAACCTCTGCGTCTAAAGATTGGATGCTACCGGTGCTGGGCTCACTGTGGACTTTCTGAGAATTACTCCCGTCTTGTGATCTTATACAATTTAAGTAAAAATTGAGTGAGAGGAAGAGCACTAACTAAGTGCCAGCCCCGGAAGCTGCCTGCCTCCCCAGGGTCGTGCCGCTGCGAGAGAAGCATTCCAACCATCTCTCGCCCAGCGCCCGCGGGCGGCCCTCTGTGTTTCCTGGGGTCCTGGGAAAGCTACACAGGCCTTCTCAACAGAAGGGGCTCCAGGGTGTCTTACACTGACCCTCTGGGAATCATCACTGGGTTTCCTTAAGGCAGTAGGTTTACTGCCTTCAACTGTTCATTTTCCAAGACTTCGGGCAATCTGTTAGCTACCTTCTCTCTACCCACTTACATAATCCCTAGTTTTAAAATCCCTGGTAGCGGAACAAGAGGAAACAAACCAGTTTCTCACAGCTATCTTGTAAATTGTAGAATTTACATATATGTTTCTTCTGGAAGGTCATGGCCAGCTGACAAATAAGAGGCAAACAATATTGATTTCTGAAACAAGAACACAACGCAGGTCTTCTGTTTTCTTTCATAAAGTAAAGGGCATGGGCTTGCCAAAAATGAGTTCCTTGCTGGCCAGCGTGCGTCCCTGCAGCCCGGAGGATGGAGCAGGGAGCCAAGCTTTACCTCAGGGAAGAAGCACGAGTAACTTAGCTAGTCCTCTAAGCCCCGAGGGCAACTACCACATGCAAACAGCTAATGCGGCTCCACTGGAGTCTCTCAGCGACGTCCAAGACTGACTCTTCGGCTGAATCACACAACCCAGTGACCCACTGTCCAGCTGTTCACAAGCAAGGGCTGGGAGCACAAAGGCAGGACTGTGGGGACCTTCTCTGGATGCCTTTTTCACCCTTCCTCCAGCTTCTTTTAATTCGGCTCCTTCCCTGCAGCTGGAACAATGACCTGGCTTTACTTCCAGCCAGGAAGGAAGAAGACACAGAGCCTCCTCTGACTGAACTCAACACCCTTCGGCAAACACGCTGGTGAAAATGTCACAGGCAACCTGTGGCATCAGCACCCCTGAGAGGGACCAGGTAAGCATGGGTGGGAGCCCCTACTCCCACAAGGACCTCCTCCCGCCCCCACAACTTTCTCCTCCCTGTGTTCCCTCTGCTTGGCCCGTGCCTTAGTCCCCGGCAGCCGGGGAGGAAGGGTAAAACCGGAAAATAACCTTCCGCGTTTTCCCTCTTGGGCCCACCCTGGGCTTGCCACTGCTCAAAAGCCTTCTGAAACCATCTCCCGCCCACTAGCCTGCAGATCAAACCCGACAGGTTTGGGACGGTACGGATAGGGGTGGATAGGAAATCAGAAGATACTGGTCTGATTTTTAAATGAATCCATCTCCCAACCTCATCCTAAACAGTTTCACATTGAAAAACAAAACAAAACAATGCAAAATAACCAGGCTTAAAATAAAAGGAAATAGTAGATATAAAAACGGAAGATAGCAGTGTCAAATATAGACCATTTTTCAATTTTTGAGGACATACCAGCACTGTTGTAGAATTCAAGCTTACTTAAAAAACATTCCAGTAGCTCAGTAAACATGCTTGGCCACTCATTGACAGAGGTCAAGTATATGGATGCCAATTATATCTTTATTCCGAGTATGTTTCTTGAGGTCTACTGGCAAGAAATTTGGCACTAATCATTTTTGTTCTCTGAAGGGCTCGCTTATGAACCTCTTAACTTGAAAAACGAAATGTCCTAATTAATCATTTATTCTGATAAATATTACACCATCAGTTAAGTCTAAAAAAGGAGGATAATTGTTTTCTGTCTTTGCTAAGTTAAACAAGCAGATGGTTTCCAGTACTTCTGTTGCAATCCCTTTGTTGTCAAAGTATATGTTTCTTGGGATTACATCATCGCCTACATGAATTTAATTAAGTAGGGGACTGTGATCCCTCAGGAAATATCTTTTCTGAGGTTGCACTTATAGCAGGTTTTTTCCCCATGTATGAAACGATGTTGATGGAGCCTGCCTTTCTCCGAAGGCAAATGTGTGCGACACACGATTTTTCTCTCTCTTTTATCAAGAGCAAAGACTATAACAACGATGCCACTCCCTGAAGGATGCAGCTGTTTCAGAACCCGTCAAAATAAAAAATAAAACCTATTCAAGCATCTGCGCCTGATGAGTAAAACAAGATACTTGTGCTTATTACTCTGCTACGAGGTCTCCTTCCCGCCCCCGCCCCCGCCCCCCACCCCAGTCGAGTCCTGGTTCCTGGCGCCCAGCGCCTTGTATCAGGCAGAAAAGCTCCATCCCGGGGCACCGGCTCCTCCCTGGTGCTGCAGAGATGCCATCCGACCTGCCCCCAGAACATCCCCCTGCGCCCCCACTGACCTGGCATCTGAAAAGGGCTTCCTGGGTCTGAGCTGGTCGGGGAGTGCGGGTAGGTGCTGCTGCTGCTCCCGGGAGAGTTTGGGTAGCTGCTGTTGGGAGAATGAGGAAACGGGTGGCTGTTGGGTTGCTGGAAGGAATCCGGGAAAGTGGCGTTGAGTGGCATGTGCGGCTCGTTTTGCCCCAAGTTGCGGAACTGAGCTAAGAGGCTGTGCTGAGGGTTATATTCGCTGTGCCTTGGAACCAGCACTGGAGGAAGAACTGGATAAAAGAAAAGGACAAAAAAAAGACAAAAATGACAATGACAAAAATCTATAATGACGTTGCAATAAAGTTGAAACATGATCTGTAAATAACAAAGTATCTGAACCCTGCCCTGCTGCCCACTCAAAAGCGCCATTCACATGAAAAGTCGTTTTTCACTCAGCAACGAACGCAGTACAAAATACCATCTCTTTAGAATCACGGAGGACTTACGCCTCCATGGACATGCTGCCCAGGAAGGTGCAAAACAAATTCTCTGAGGTTAAAGTGTATGGCTCCCCCATCCTTCACTTGCTCATTTAACTAAAACCAAAGCACAATTTAGAACACATGTCATTACCGACAAGTCCACTTCACATCCCTGGCTGATAAGATTTTACTTTTCAGAGTTAACAATATTTATGGAATGATACGAAATTTTCACCATACATGTTTCAGACTGACACAACTCACTGGAAACCAAAAGGAAGCAAAGTAAATAAAGTTGAGAGGGTGGATACAGTGGATGGCATAATATCCAAACTCCAACGAAGACAGTTAACTAGACAAAGTACGCTGTTCCGTGGGATGGACTTGACACTGTGTGCTAGCACACAGCCCCACGAGCTTCTGGGCAGGGACAGTTCTGAGAACCCCATCGTGAGGCGGCTTCGGGGCTGTGCGACCGACGTCAGGGCGCACGACGTGCGCGGGCCAGGCCACTGCTGTAGCCGCGCGGGCTGCGCTCTGTGTGGCCGGCAGCACAGCAGGGCTGACACCAGCATCAGCACCGACACGTGAGCAGTGCGTCGCTGTGGACACTATGGCCGCCGTGACCTCACGAGGCGACAGGAATGTCTCATCTCCAGGTAATCTTAGGGGCCTTGATCTTGAAGTTGTTAGGTGGTGCAAGACTGTATCGTAGGAACATCTCTTCTCTAAGGATCTTAATATATTTACCAACTTTTCAGTAATCCTTATCGCTACCTGAATAGCTTAAAAAAAAAAAAGGAATAGGTCATACCACCCCTATTTTGTTAACTTAAGGCCAAACATGTTTGTTTATACCAGGATAGAAGAGAAAACTCAGTGATTCCTAAAAGCTGTGTAGGTTACGAACCTACGGAATTAACAATTAGCACAGGCAGGAGTCTCCAGGGGCAAAGCCAAGGAGAACCAAGGGAAGCGAAGCACTGGCTTCCGGAGCCCCGACCAGGCTTCCATCTCAGGCTTCCTGCCGGGGTCCGCAGGGGGCTCTCCCCAAGAATAAGGGCCCTGGGGATCCCTACTGCTCTTGCGGCCTTGGCTAAAATGACTCAAACAACCCATTTGGTCAACTGCATGGGAGGAGAGAGGAAGAGATTTAAAGTCTGGTATTGTTGTTGGGAGTCAGGATTCAGAATATTATTTTCCCAGTGAAACAATATTTAGTGGCATTAGGAGCTGAGTAGATTTTTGAGGGCTTTCCAGGGAATTTATCCCTAGTTTCTAACATTTCTATAGGAAAAGTGCTCTTACCCCTTGGATTATCACTTATTCAGGAGCTGAAAAATGTTTAAGTTAAAAAAGGGTTTTGAAGGTATTAAAATTTCTCATACGCTCTAACTGAAATTTTACATAATCTTGCAACAATATGATTTCCCTCCTATCTGGCTCCATAGAAATAAATCTTTTTAGTATAATAAATAAATGTATTTTCTTCTCAGCACAGTGATGGCATCTGCCCAAACCAAGTCATCAAAAGAATAATTGCTCCTCCTGCCTTTCAAGAGCCACCTGAAACGTAAACTGCTTTGGTTGATGAACAAAAATATTCCTGGTAGGCACCAAGCCTCCCCCAAGGCCCACAGAAATCTACATTCCAAAATAAACTCATGCTCTGAAATAGTTCAATGCCTTTAAATTACTTCTGCAATCCAACGTTCTCTTTTTCTTGTAGTTGCTGCGGCTTAAGCTACCACTCTCCAACTTGCCTTTTCTGGTCATGTAGCTACAGCCTCAATTCTGACTGGTACCTTTCAAAGGGGGCAAACGTTGGCCTCTCTACCCCTGACCCCAAAGATAGCACCCCATAGCAATTTAAACCCATTCCCCATCTTAACCCTTCAGTGGGCCCCTTAGCCCCCAACACACACACATCCCCCCTCACCCTCACCCCCCTCCCTCTCTTCTTACTGTATCTGGTTCTTAGTGACTCCTACTGACCAACAGAGTTTTCGAAGTGGGAGTTTCCCCTCTTCCCCCACAGCAGGAGGCTGCGCCCGAGCCCACATTCCAAGCCTACACTCCGCAGTGCTCCTGCAGGAACTCTGGTGTGCGGGGCGCAGGGCCTGGCCCTTAGGCACAGTGCTGCCCGTGGCAACGTCTCGGGTGAGGTTGACCGCTTTTGCTGGTGACCTGGGAGGAGGGAGCCACCAGCAACGATGACGCCCCTCTGATTTCTGCGATGAGTGTGCCACCGACGACACGGGTACAGGTGTTATTTAATAAACTTAAAAAGTGCACTGAGGTGTCACACATCTGTACTAACATGCACAAATCTTCGTATACACGGAGTCCTCTGGACGGGTGTCTGGTTTCTCTGATTCTATAGTATGTCTGTAAGACCCCCCACAATGTTGTGTGTAGCACCTCATTGTACGTATACATTACAACCTACTCACTCAGTCCCCTCATCTGACCGCCTCAGAGGATAAGCAATTTCTTTTTTTTTCCGGCTTATCTCTCCTGTTTCTCCTTGAAAAAACACATATGCTTTCTTATTTCATTTCCATTATTACAAAGAAAATCAGCCTACTATATTCCTTTTCATTTGGCATTTTTCACTCTGTCCTAGAATTAACTTCATTTGAGTTTACAGAGATCCTCCTCATTTGTTTTTACAGCCAATAGCACCACAGTTTATTCAACGAATCTCCCATGTTGGGCAGTCAGGTAGTTTATAATATTTTACCATCACGTGTAACACTGCAATGAACAACCCAGTCACATAAATTGTTCTGTTGAAGATGTATCTCCGGGGTAAATTCCTAGAAGTGGAAGTACTGTGCCAAAGGGTAAATGTATCATTTTGATACTGTCGAGTACCCCTCACTAGGGCTGTACCAGTTCGCACCGTCAGCAACATGAGGGTGACCTGCCCACAGCTTCTGGGACAGACCATGTTGTCAGGTTTGTGATTTTTTTGGACACCCTAATGGGTGAGAAATGATATTTTGGTGCAATTTTAATTTACAATTATCTTAGGATGGTGCAAGTGGATCATCTTTTCATGTACTTCGGAGGACATTTTACCATCTTGTGTGTGTGTGAATTGTCTGCTTGTGTCTTTTGCCCATTTTTGCTGTTTCCATTTTTCACTTAAAAATATATATTAGAGATGTTAACCCACAATATATTTATATGTTACAAATATTTTACCACAATCTGTCTTGAGTTTGCTTATTGCAAAAGTTTATTTTTTGGTTGTCAAATTTATTACTATTTTCTTTTATTTTAAAGGGATTTTGATTCATAGAAAGCTTTCTCCTACACCCAGACTGTAAGGAGGAATTCATCCAAGTCATTATTCTTGGAGTGCATATAAAGTTTCTCATTTTATTTAGATCTCTGATCCATTTGGACTTCAGTTTTATTTATAGTAGAAGGCCCAGATCTAATTTCATCTTTTTCCAAATGGTTAGACAGTTGCCCCAATACCATTAAAAAGCCCATCTCTGTCTCAGCGATCGGAGGTACCACCTTTCTCATAAAGTTCCATACATGTTAGGGTCTGTTTTTAGACATTCCATTCCATTCTATTCTAGCCTGTGCCCCAGGACCACTCTGTTTTCATTACAGAGGCTTTATCGTATGTTTTAATATAGACAGGACTAGCCCCTCGCACAGGTCTTCCAAGGCTGCATGCGTACTTTTCCATGTGAACTTCACTCACATCACCCTGTCTGCTCCAGACAAAAAAGTATTATTAGTATTCTAATTGGGACCACATTACATTCATACATGAACTTAGTAAGAATAAATATCTTGATTATGTTGAGGTGTCCTACTTAAGAACCAGAAAGGTCTGCTCAGGTCTACTTTTGTGTGTTTCAGGAGCGTGTGCCATAGTTATGGTCTGTATGAGCTTGCGAGGGCTGCCGTCCCAAAACGCCACAGGCCGGGGGCTTCCACAACAGCGGGTCATTTGCTCAACGCTCCGGGGGCTGGAACTCCAACATCAGGGTTTCTCTGGAGGCCACTCCTCTTGGCTTCCAGATGACCACTCTCTTGCTGTGTCCTCACACAGCTTTTTCCCCTAGTGTCTCCCTGCATGTCCTAACTTCCTCTTCTTACAAGGACACCAGTAAGACTGAAGTAGGGCTCACTCCAACGGCCCAGTGTAACCTTTTAAAGGCTCTACCTCCAAATACAGTCACATTCTGAGGTGCTTGTGATTGGGGCTCCAATACATACATTTTTTTGAGGGGATGTCACAGTTCAATCTATGGCACTGCACAGAGGTTTGAAATGTTTTGTTATTTATTCTTAAGTATTTTCTTTTCTGTTGCTATTTTAAATGGGATTTTCTCTTCCATTATATCTTCTAACTGGTAATGCTATATGATACATATATGTATGGCTATTGATATTTCCATTTATTTTTATATCCTACCACCTGGTTGACTTGTCGTCTGAGTTAGTTTTATCGTTGATTCATTATAGCGTTCTCCAGGTAAATGACCATGTCACCAACAAACATACAGTTTTAACATCCCCTTTCAACTGTTTTCTCTTGCCTAACTGTACTGCCTAATAGTGCCAATATGATGTTAAAAAGCAGTGGAGAGAGTTAATGTTCTTAACCCTTGACTTACTCTTAATCTTGGTGAGAATGCCTGTACGGTTGCCCCCTTAACAAGCTGACATTGAGACTGAGGGCATGTGTGTGGTGTGTGTGGTGTGTGTAGTGTGTGTGGTGTGTGTGCGCACGCGTGCACATATAAGTATCCACTTGTGATACTGTCCCTACTCGGCACCAAGCAGGGATGAAATACTGACTCACACAACATGAATGAAGCTCAGAGTAATACGCTGAGAGAAGGCTGACAAAGAGTACAGCCGTACGATGTCATGCACACGCAGACCAATGTACGGGGACAGAAGGCAGGTCAGTAGTTGCCAGGGATGAGTCTCCGGGCTGGAGGGTGAGACCGCAGAGGCGCGGGAGTCAGCTTTGGCGGGGCCGTTATGTTTGTTGCTGGATGCTGGTGACACCTGCAGAGGCACATGCCAGAACTAACCACATGGGACATTTTAAACATGTGCGGTTCATTCTATGCCAATCATTCCTCAATGGAACGATCAAAAAAGAAATGTAAAGGGGCCACTTAAAATTGTCCTTTATGAATTTTTAAAAATGGCTATAAGTTTCTATTATCTATTCTTTTCTAATCACATCTCCAAGGGTGGGGAACCACTACTCCGAGCTCCCAATAGTACACTCATTCCCAAGTGAAACAGTTTTGTCCTGCTATCTCTGCTTTGGGGGTTCGGACATGTCCACCGCCCCACTCAAACCACCCTGCCTCCAGAAGGGGAATTCCCGTCCACGACCACAGATACGTCCGCGCTTACAGAGAGAACCGACAGACGACACTGACGGTGAAGGGCCACAGACAGCCTCACGTTAAAGTGGCAGGAACGTTAGGACATACAGTGTTCTGTAGAGCCCGTTAAAAGTTCATAAGCAACAGCAAGATGCATGATCTTTCTGAGACACATTTCCCCAGTATTTCTCAACACTGTGCACCAAAGTAAACGTCAAGTGACAGACGAGAGGAAACTCCTCAGGCATCCCAGCCTGATGAGCTCCTCTGGAACTGTGACATGCAAAACTATTTTAAATAACTTACAATCAAGTAAAAGTGATGCCGCAGGAAGACGTGGAAGACGTTCCGCGTTTCGCTTTGGGTGCACAGCACGGCACAGTGTGTTGGGCTGGGTAAGTACTCTAGTTTGAATGTGCAGGTTTCCTATTTACTCTGTGTCACAATTCTAACAAGCTATCAATTTCTCAGAAAATTACAGTAGAAAGTGGCTGGTTAACAGCAAGGAGGGACACAGATATCAAACTAGACTCTAGAATTACGAGGATTTACGTGGAAGCCAGGAAACACGTATCAAGTCGATCACCACATCCCACAAAATTCCCATGAACACGACTGCTAGCGTGAATATTTGCTGTGAGCCTGGAACTCTGCTTAACACATTGTACCACTTGGAAAATGGGAATGCTGAGGGGTGACTTACCTCAAGTCACAGAGAAAGTACCCAGAACTGGGAGGGCAATGCACACTCGTAACCACGTGTTCCACTGCCACAAAGACTCGAAGTCTCTAGGAACGTGGAATGCTGTTCCACAGAGCTGGCGGACAGGATGGAGGAACAGAGCAAACTCCAGAGTGCCTCTGGACAGATGACAGTTCAGGTCACTCAACTTAAAGGAGAAAACTCCAGTACGTTCAGTTGTAAGAAGCACCTAACTCCCTGATGTTGCGTAATAAATGAATCATGATCCAATCTGATGTGTCGTTTGACAACCTGTAAGTAGGGTGTCTATGTGCCCTGGCTTGCCGGGGACAGTCCCAAGGTGTACCTGTTGTCTGATGGAATTATTAATAGGTGGCCCTTGTCACGCTCTACAGTGTCCTGGTTTGAACAGTAAGTTACATGGCGGTCCCAACTACAAACCAATTAACTTCAGAAGAGGAAAGAGGCGGGTCTGGGGTCTGGGGCAGCCACTAGCCCTAGAGGAAACCTCCATGGGGCAGAGACGCACGGAAGCCGCTCAGGCAGGGCTAAGCCCGCACATGCAAGTTGCTCTAAAATGGTAACAACAAGGGCTGGGCTCCCTCACCTGCGTGAGACCCTACCGGACGGACCCCACTGCTCTTCTCCACCGCACTGCTCCCCACACCTGGGTCCCGTTCCTTTCACTTCGGCGGTGTTTCAGGTAAGGGCTAAATAAGATGTTTTCTACTGGCAGACAGGGAAAGAATAAACATTCAGACCAATTATCCATGTTTAAACACACCTACATACGATTCTAATTTCTTGGCATGGGGGAGAGGGATGGGCGATCACCCAGCTGCAAGAATGAGGATTTGGGTACCACGGGGTAGCAGCTAGCTATCTCCTACTGCGTCTGCGTTGGCAAACACAGGCAAGGGCCTGGCACAGTACAGCACAGGGAAGACAGTCAGTAATACTGTAATAACTATTAAAAAAAAGAATGAGGATTTGCAAATTCTAAGCCCAACCCAGGTCAGAAATAGGAAGGAAGAGAGGGGGAAGAACGTCTTCCTCTTCATCCTTTCCTTCCATGTCTCAGGCTGTTTCTCTTTTACAGAAACAGCGCGATGGGAGCAGAGGCTCGGGGTGTTTCCTCAGTGCAGTGAGGAGGCCGCTCCTCCCTGACCAGCCAGAGAACGGCTGCGGGCGTGCGGCTCCCCTCGGAGGGCTGCTCCTGCTGGCTCATTCGAATGAAAAGAATCTCCTTTGAAAGAGGAGGCCAGTACAAAGAAACTTTCTTTACACCCAGACATTTCTTTTTGATTTGAATCATTTAAAAATCAGACTCTGTGTGTCATTCCTAGATTCTAGGAGGTGTAACCCTGGTAAAAACCCTAAGCTAGTTTCGTACCACCTCCTCAGATGTATTCTGCAAAAAAAAAAAAAAAAAAAAAGGACAAAAGGAAGGAAGGATGGACGGACTCTTCTTGGGAACTTCACCGTACCTCCCTCCTGTCACTTGAAAATCTCAAACTGCTGTATGTCTTTAAAAGGAAGAAAAGTGTTCTTCTCTCCCTATTCTGACCTCTCAGGAGGAGAAAAAAGTCAGATTTCTGCCTTTTGTCAGTGATGCACCTCTTCTTTTCCAAGTATTTATGCATCTCTTTCGGTTGAAAAAACAAAATCCTTTCTTGGTTAGAAGAAAAAAAGAAACAACAAAGAAAATTTCAGGAGATACGTTCCTTTCAGGAAGCGACTTTCAGAAGACATTTGTGATTCTGCAGCCGGACTCGGCTCTTCTGCGTTGCCAGGGCACATGGAGAAGGAATGAAAAGAAATGGCTAAAATTGGAAAGCGGGGCTAGGCCCCTGCAGACCGGGGAGCTTTTTCGAGATTTGGAAGAACTGCTTGAAATCCAATCACCACGTGGTCAGTGGTAGAGTCCTGTCGTAACCACACTAAGGCTCACAAGCCCCCACCTGGGTTGTAACCCACCAATATTTTGGGCAAGCTTTTTTTTTTTTTAAACACGGTGAGCTCTACAGCAAAGTTGCCAGGCTCCTGCCTGTGTTTGTCAACACAGACGCCACGGAAAATAGCTAGTTGGTACACAAACACTTTTTAGTTCTGAAGACTCAGAAAAAGCATTTAGGTAATAAGGAGTCAAGACCCTTGCGTTCCGGCCCTGGCAATGACAATAACTACCTTTGTGACTTTGAGCAAATCCCAAATTCTCAGAGTCTCAATTTCCTCGCACAAAAAAGCAAGGGGCCCTTGAACTCTAGGGGGCCCTCCTGCTCTCAGCTGTACACATCTCCTGACTGATGGTAAGGCGCCTTGTGTCCATCTGCAGCCTCGCTGCTTACCAAGTTCAGTGCCAGACCTCTCTCAGCTGGGTCTCGGGACACGTCACTGAGGTCGCCTAAGAGTGGGAAGGTGGCCCGGGGCTAATCAAGAATGGCCTGAGAGCCAGTCCAGCTGCAGCAATTCTCATCTGAAGACAGGCCGAAGCGGGGAGGGGTGGCCAGGCTGCCAAAGCAGCTGTGCCCGGTACGGTATCTATACTAGACAGATGGCCCTAGATCGTGTCTGTCCAGTGACCTAAAGAGAAACACTTCAAGTAGAAAGTGGCGGAGAAGACAAGACCACTTAAAAATGAATAGCGTACGCATTCACAAAATTCCTCTCTCAGGATATGTCAGCAAAACTTGACACTACTGAAGATACTCAGAATCTTTAACAGAGGTTCAGTTAAAAATTTTACAGATATGTAGCCCAAAACCCACGAGCGGTGTCACTTTGTCTTCTTGTTAGCTTATCGGTGGCGAGGCGCTGGTCGGGAGGACCTGGGAAACGATCAGCTGCCGTTCGCTGGGCACGCCACGTGTCCCCACGGAACACTGACTGCGGCCGAGGCACTGAGCAGGCCCTGGGGAGCAGGGGCCCCCGGCACAGCCACTGTCCCACCCACGTGGGGTTCACAGCAGATGGCTGGGTCCTCTCAACAGATGAGGAAGCAGACTCAGCCCAGCTTGGTAACACACCCAAGGTTACACAGCTGCTCAACTGTGGGCCAGGGTTTGAGTCAAGGTCCTAACCACCAGACCGTATTACTCAGTACTGCAAAGCTGGAAATGATTGTAGAAACTGTTTTTAAACTTCTTTTCCATTTTTTGTTGGGTTTTTTTCTGGGGAGGGGGGGTGGATGGCATCTTTTTTTTTAGAGATAAGATAGTTTCGCTTAAAGGTAGCAACTTTGCAGTACATTTTTCTAGGGATATATCATGCCTGGGCACAAATACATTAACAGAAGACAAATAGGTGAACACAATTTGAATACAAGCAGAGAAATGAATTCTTTTTAGTAACAGTACCCTGAAGCTTTAAAAAAGCCATTAAATTTACTTAAACAGAGACTAAATCCAACCCAACTTCCTGGATCATTCCGGGCCAGAGATTCCTTCTTTTCACACACCACAGATGCTATCCTTGAAATAGCTCCTGTCCCCGAGCTTATGCATCCGCAGTGCTTCTTCTGTGACTCCTTGACCTCGTCCGGATTCCTGCTCCAATCTCTCACCCCCCTCTTCACCCAGCCCTCCCAAGCTTCTTGCAGTTTCCATCTGCTGGTTTCATTCACACTCTACCCTTTGCTCACTTGGCCATTTCCCAATTGATTCTTTAACCCCTCGCTTCTTACTAGTAAAGTCAAAATAATAGTGCTCTTCTCTGATTTTTTAATTCAACACTTACATACTGCTCCTATATGCCTAGTGCTGTAGCAAATATTAACTCATTTAATCATCCTAACAACTCTGACCAAGGACTGTTATTAGCTCCACTTCATGCTGTCTCCTTTACCCTGTTTTTCTTGGTCTTTCTACCCACTTTCAGTAAAAACGGACCCTTCTTTTCTTTGTGCCCCACTTTGGACTAAAGAGACTTCCACCACAGCCTCTAACATTTTATTGCTAATCTGACTTGGCCTCGCCCACACCACAGCCCCCTGACAGGAGACCTGAGCTTGTTTTCTTCTGTACCATCCAGTGTCTGGTACACAATAGGTCCTCAATGAATGTTTTTTCAATTACTATCTATTTGTGAATTATATGACTATTCTTGGGACTGTTGATTCTAAGCTGATTAGTATAGTCTTTTTTCCAAAATAACAGTGCCCAGGCTCGCTGTGTCTGAATTAGCAAGATACTGGTCTAGAAAGGCAGACGGTTGTACCGCATCCCACACACGGTAGCTCAGGACCTCCGGCCTCCGGGTGAATACAGCTTGTGAAGGAAGAGGGGTGTTACTGTATTCACGGGTACAGTGCTAGGTTTCTTGACCTCTATCTCTTTAACTAACCATGGAACTTGAACTTCAATTTTCTCACCTGAAGTCTGATTTCTAGTGATCGTCCCTTTCACCGAGGCACTACATCATCCCATTTGATAACAGTGGGTGTTGAAGTACAGAGGTGAAGTGACTGGCCTATGTATATGTAACCAGTGGAGGAAGGATTCAAACCCAGGCAGCCTGCTTCAGAAGTGAGGCATTTCACTAACCCCTGTGCTATGGCGTCCCTCCCGGCGGCGCACAGCTTCCTGGGCTATGGTGAGCAGAGAGCTAGTTACTAATACACTGAAGCTGGCAAGTCTCTGGTGCCTCATCTGATAGACACTACTGATATGTAAATGACCTCCCAGGAGTCACACCTGGCAGCGCAGCTTAATTTCTAATTGCAGCTGAAACTACGTGGTTCCCATTCTGAGTTCAAATCTGCTTCCGTAAATGTAGTCCATGAAAACAGACGCTAGTTATCATGAAATAAAGCCTCCATAAAAACTTAAAGCACAGGTGTGAACTCTCTCAATTTACCAGTATCAGCCCAAAATGCATGCCTTTCAGGGAACACGCGCTGCTGCGAAAAACTATGGACACCCTTCCCCTTTGTGGAAGAGGAAAAACTGATTAACGGGCTGGGGGAGCTGCTTATTTGGGGAAGTAACACAGTGTGGCGGTCAGGCACACGGATTTTGACATTGGACTTGAATTTGAATTCTGGCTCTCCAGTTACAAGATGTGTAACAGCTTAGCCGCTCCTCAGTGCTCCTATGAGTTCTTCTACCCCTTCCAGTTGTGGCCAGGATTAAGTGAGAATACATGGGAAGTGCTAAGCACAGTGCCTGGCCCACAGTGAGCATAAAAAGTGGCTATTTTAGTTTTTATCGTTACTATTACTTTTATTGTAGCTATTCTTAGTTTTCTGAAGATCTGAACAGTGAAAACTCACTTAACATTACAAATTGTTTTTATTCTCAAGAAGCTTGGTATGCAAGTTACACTTATTTTACTGTTTGGGCCACATTACGTTTCACGAATGCAGAAAGTCTTTTCATGTGCATCATTTAATTTAATTCTTCCCACAACTCTGGACAGTAGATACGTTTACTCCCATGTCACAGGTCAGTAAACGCAAGCTCCGGGTGGACAAGAAATTGGTCCAAGGCCAAAGATATCAAGGGCCGCAATTTTAACCCAGGCCTTCCGCCTTGAGATTCTCCCTGCCCATGTTTTAACCTTACGACTAGAGAGAAGTATGAATCTCCTTTAATGGTTTTATTTGTCCTGAATTTCCTAAAAACTCCACATTTACCAGTTGGCAACCAGCATTCTATTGTGAGAAGTACCCCCCCCCCAATTATTTATTATCAGCATGGACTCCTGTTGTTACCCCGCAGTGGTTTATGATTCATTTCTGTTCTTATTTTGTTGATCAAATTGTCCGATGCAGCCAGGGGCAACCTCTTCAGGCTGACGCCTGTGTCTTTATGACAGGTTCCCATCAGTTTTCTTTAAAAAAAAACACAACCAACTCATTTTAAAATTAGTTGTTCTTTTTCCTGTTTAAAAGTTACAGGTTATATATTTCAAAAGCCTTTACCCACAACTGCTTCCTAACCTGACGTTACCTAAATATCTGTCTGGTACACTACTATACCCTGGATAAATTTATTTAGATGCTCAAAGAAAGACACAGTCACAGAAAAAAAAAATACTGCTGAATCTGCTACACAGCTAGTTAGATATAATTTAGGAAAATTACAGGGAAACATACAGGAAAAAACTATACCAGGCAATTCCACTTTGTTGTCACGTACATGTTTACTTTTAGTTTACAACAAGCTGCCCGAATATCACTTCTAGAAATCACAGACTCTCCTCCTGCCTGACTGTGACTGAAGATTCCAGGCAGGCAAGCAGGCAGGCGGCCAGGTGACGGTGATGTGACCACATAAGCCAGACCACTAGGTAGACAAGAAATGGCTTTTTCGTGTGAAAGAGCGAAGAGCTCAGATCAGCAGCCTCTCCTGGAGAGCCACCTTAGACCTGAGGCAGTGGTGTGGGAGAACACACGCCCGATCTTCCCGCGGAAGGCCCGCTAAGATTCCAGACCATAAAGGATGACAAGTGAAAGAACAGCAGGGGAAAAGTGCCAGACAGTCCTCTGCTGACCTAGATCTTTTTATTTAGGCATAGCCCATGTTTCTCTCCAGACGCGAGATCTTTTATCAGGGAAGTCACTTACTTCTGGTTGTGTAACCCACATCAGCCCTAGCAGTGTTCTGGGAAGCAGGTCTGCGCCCGAGCAGCTTCAGGGCTGAAGGTCACAGGGATGGAGAAACCCGCCGAGGGCACTGATCGAAGCGGGATGGGCGAGACGCAAGCTACACGCGCATCTCCCCACCTCGCAGGCCGGGGGCAGGACGCCGCTGACACCGTGGACACCCAGACAGACTAAACGCAGGGGACACAGAAGCCTGCAGCTTCTCAAACTAATCCTCAAACCAGTTTCTAGGAACTACACTGACCCCCCCGGCCAAGCTGGCAAATGAACAAAATTTGGGCTTTTCAGCTCTCCCATTCTTCACGCCCTTGGAGATTGTTAACACACCCAGCTCTTTAAAATAAATATCCTCTCTTCTCTATCTCCTTCCCAAACTGATCTGATTTCCCCAAATATCAGGGCAAAGGTCTGATGATTTGGTTAATTCATGACTGTAAGGCATGATGCTGGGTCTTTCAAGAGAACATACACATTTTGAAATGGAAAAAGACAAGGGGTGGACATACATTTCCGGGCAAGAAATCTCCAGGCTTCTGTCTGAGCCTGTCTAGTACCAATGAGGCTGGAAGTGAAACAGATAAATCAGCCTGAGATCATCACGTAAGTCCACCTTGCCTCCCTTTTGCAAAGTGTCCGCCACGAGTACAGGGCGTTGCTAACTCAGGGCAAGTCACCTGTGACTCCACTCCCACCACCTGAAACCTTCCCGGCCCTTCCAGAAACCACTGCCTAAGGATAACCTGCCTGTGGGCAAAATGAGCCAAAAAGCACAACTCAGGGGCCTCAATGTTATGTCACCCAAAGCCAGTCTTAGAAGTATTAGCTGGGTTTTTCCTTTCTTTCCACACAAGTGCCATCAGTGTATACACTACTTCTTTCTTATTATGACAAATATTTTTCTATGGTTCTCAAAACTGTTCTTTTCCATCAGCCATGTTATTCTGTGTTCTGTCTCTAACACGAGCTGGCTAGTGTTCCCTTGGCCCTACAAACTAGCCGTGGTAGGCGGGAGAGCGCTTGGCTTTGTGTAAACCAGAAAGATCTGAAAATAGCTTCTCTCGTCCACCTGGTGGTGTACAGATGGAAAGAAAATGAAGCAGAGGATAGTGGTCAGGAAAGCAATACTTTGTATAACCTGTAGCACACCGTCTTACCATTTCAAATTGGGATAGATTTAGCAACAGAAAAATTCGACCTGGAGACAAATCATGTAATGGTCTAGATGTCTGCTTCCTTGCATGTAATCTAGGTAAAAATAACATATAGCAACTGCTAAAACTTCCCACTGTTCATCACTTAATAAAACATAAAAAAGCAGTGTCCCAGTTAATGCACTTTACATCAGAATAAACTTCACATTCTGCCTTGGATTTAAGAATATGGAATCCACTAAAAAAAACTGTGTATAAAATCCTACCCATGATTATATTATTTCACCTTCCCTAGTAGTATTGTAAATGACAATGATGAATTGATCAAACACAATCCAAATACCAATCATGGTATCTAGGAGAAAGGTTCACCACCTAAACTCCATGTCCACTTGGACAGAAGGACAAGTAGTTACTAGGTGCTTTTTTAAAGCAGAGCTTCTATGGGGACGGAGACTGGGGCCCCGAGGGCTGTGTAAGGTGACTGCACAGGCCGGGACAGCCCCCTGCCCCAGGCAACCCCAGGCAACCCTCCAGAGGACGTCTCTGCTAGGTGCCTCCAAGGCGCTTCCCCACCACCCACCCTGCGGGGACCCATGCCTGGATTTGCACCTCTTAGAGCTTTTAAACTATTCTTCCTTCATCTCAGTGTTTTGTACCGAGACATCTCCCACACCAGAAGTATTAGAAACCCATCCAGACTGGGACCAGAAATCAAGCAGTGTCTATACAGAGCAGTGTACCTGTACCATGGCAAATTCTCATGGAACACCTATGTGCTCCTTTTCCTCTTAGTCTTGACCTTCCACTTTAATAAGTTGCTTGCCCTGGTCTCCTTTATTAGTAATAGTTTCTACTTTATTGTATGTCTTCTTAAAAACCGACTTAAATCTTCCGTACAATGAAATACACATGTATCATCGGCACCGCCACACAGACCGGAACGCAATGTACAGGTGTGTGAGCACCGAGTGAGCTTTTCTGTGGCCACCCGCACTCAGCCGTGTAAGTAAGAGTCAGCTGCATCCCCGTTCACGTTTCTGCTATTCAGTGGGACACATGGTACTGTACTTAATGCCAGTCTTTCCAGGGCAGACTCAGTTCCTGAGTTGTATATGCACCAGAAATGTTTAAAGAGAAATTTAGAAGTAGATGAACAATAGAGTGATGGCTAATTACATGTGTCAACTTGACAGAGCTGAAGGATGCCCAGATAGATGGTGGACGTTATTTCTCAATGTGTGTACGCGGGTGTCTTTGAATCGGTAGACAGAGCTGAAACGCTGCCCTCACCAACGCAGGTGGGCGTCGTGCAATCTGCTGGGGAAGCTGAATGGAGCAAAAAGCCAAAGACAGGGCAGGTCGCCTTTTTTTTTTGAGCTGAAACATGTATCTTTTCCTGCCCTCGGACACGGGTGCTCCTGGTCCTCAGGCTTTTGGACTAGGACTGGGACTTCCACCACAGTTTTCCTGGCTCTCCAGCCTGCAGATAGCAGACGGTGAGACGTCTCCTCGTCTGTCTGTCTATGTCTGTATCTGTGTCTACATCTATATCCTATTGAGTCTGTTTCTCTGGAGAACCTTGACCAATACACATGTCATAATGCTTTATTTTAATTTTTACAGTTAAAATTGTTGCTAATTAACCCCAAATCTTCAAAACACTTGTACTGATCAAATCCTGACGTCTGGGTTACAACTTCGGTTCTCAGACTCCTAGATACCACCACTCTGATAAACCTGCAGCAAAGGTCAGTACTTCGCCTCCATCTCCGTCCTCCAGATGGATATACTAAGACAAGACTTAAAAAAACATGCATGAGATCGAAGTTTCTGTCACCACTCAAGTAAAAACATTCACAATATAAAGAAACGCATTTTAAAAAAAGATATTTTTGTTTTTAAAACAGATTTACTAAGTCGCTCTCCTTGAGTGTATAATGTCTCTTTCACAGTCTGCGTGACCCAGTAATAAGTGCGCAGAGAGCGCCTCTGCTGCGTGTCCAAGCACGGCGGCCGCCTGGAGCAAAGTCACTGGCGTGACTGCTGGAGGCGTGAGCTCTTCCCCAAATCAGTGTTTTTCACACTGAGGTCCTGGCATATTCATAGGCAGCTGTAAGAAATCATACAGAGAAACCCTGCCTACCCGCTACCCAGTTCCTTCCGATGGTATCATCTTGCAAACGTACAGGACGACATCAAGATCAGAATCTTGACATTGATTAGGGTCAGGACGCAAAGCTTCCAGCAGCCCAAGGATCTCTTCTGTTGCCTTACAGCCACGCCCACTCCCCTCCTCAGCCCCTGGTTGGCCACCAATTCGCTCTCCATTTCTATAATTTGAAGACTCTTTTTAAGGTAAAATTTACCAAGTGACTAGTTACACGGTGACTGAAGCAGCCAGAGCCAGAAAAATCGAATTCGGTCAACAGGTGAAAGGATTTTAGGTGTATTTTCTTTTTAAACAGCTGGGAGCCATTATGCTGAAAATGAAAGCACCTGGAAGCTAAGTGCAGGGTGTTACTTTAAAGATCAAACCAAAACCTCAGAATTTCAAGCTCAGGTTCAATATGGCCTTTCAAGTTGTTTAAGTTCAAAGTACAGAAGATAATTCTCAAGACCCATGTGAAAAACATAAAAAACAACAACAAAAAAAAGCCAAATGACAGAAGTCTCCATGAAAGCATTTTCATAGCATCAGAGAGCAACTGAATGGTCTTCTCAAGACCACGGTCAGATGGCTGACTTTACCACTGTCAGCATTTCCTTTGGAAAAGAAAACCAACATTTATCCCAACCACTAATAAGTATCCTGGATTCCAAAGGCTACTAAAAGTCCAAGTAAATAGTCACCTGTTACATCATCAGCAGGGTCAGAGTCTTCAGAAGCTGCACGAACTTTCTCTTTCCTATAACTGTCCACACATTGGCAGAAAGAGAAATTCCTAACGTCACGTACCTAAGGAATTTTACGCCTCACTTAACGGTGATCCAATCTGAGAACTGCATCGTTAAGTGATTTTGTCGTCGTGTGAACACAGTGAGCGTGCATAGACCTAGATGCTTAGAGCCTACTACACTCCTAGGCTATGTGGTCTAGCCTATTGCTCTAAGTCTATACGTCATGTTACTGTAAAGAATCTGGTAGGTCAGATGTGTAAAAACTAGAAATGTCTAAGTAGTAATAGCAAATGATTCCACAGTAGAACACAATTCGTTCACATCCTCTACATAGGGTATGTCATGGCGAAATTCCACCGAAGATAATAAAAGGTGTGATTCCTAAGGACAAAGTGATTCAAATCACTGACAACCGGCCTCGGCATGCATTTCCCTCAAGCAGGGACGCAGCACCGCCATGTTTCTTTCCTTTCCTAATTTTCTTTTCTTGTAATAAAATCACAGCTAAATTTATCTAGAGAGAGGCACAGAACCAATGGGAAACATAAAAAATAAATTTAGCCCTGGCCGGTGTGGCTCAGTGGACTGAGCGCCAGCCTGCATACCAAAGGGTCCTCAGTTTGATTCCCAGTCAGGGCACAGGCCTGGGTTGTGGGCCTGGTCCCCAGTAGGAGGCGCATGAGGGGCAACCACACATCAAGGTTTCTCTCCCTCCCTTTCTCCTTCCCTTCTCCTCTCCAAAAACTAAATAAAATCTTTAAAAAAATTAATGTACAAAGAAAACAATTTATTAAAATTTCCGTGTATTATGGTAACTATGATAACTTCATCCCCCTGCTCCTACAGAAATCAAGTTAACTAGGGAGGACTAAGTTGTTAGAATGCACGAAACAACCAAGGGCTGACAAACATCTATTTCCTCCCCCTGATATTTAAACGTCACCACTGAAAACGTAGGAAAGGAATTACTCGGAGGGTGTAAACATCACGAATCTGCTGAGTGCAGCGATGCGAGAGGACTCACTCACCGGGGCTTTCTACCCTCTTATAGTGGTAGGGGTTGATGCACACCTCCTTCTGCTTGGAGCCAAAGGGGAACTCGCAGCACTCCAGTGGCTTCAGTTCGTGGTGGCTCTGCAGGTCGGGCCAGCGCCACACACGGCAGTAAATGACGTGAGGCAGTCCCTTCCGGTGGGACACCTGCAGCCTGCCGTCCAGGGAGCGGGGAATGGTCACACAGTTACTGGGCTGCCCCGGGCAGCTCAAGGCCTTCTCCAGCTCCTCCATGGCCCCTTTCTTTTTCTTCAGTTTCTTCACCAGAGCGTCGACAGCTTTCTCTGCCCATTTTTCTTCCTCGTCGCCCTGTTTCCACCCAAGGAGCCTCTTCACGGCTGGACTTGTGAAGGAAAACAAACTCGTCACGTTCATGGCGCTGGCACTGGTTACACACGCCTTCCTGGAGTGTGTGGTAAAATAAAGGAGTCTCCCAATGCAAAAGGACAACGGAAGGGCTTTCCCTTTGTTTACATAGGATTCTCTTTAGCTTGAGTCTTGAGGGGCTGAAAAAGCAGAAATGACCATTCCTAGTATTTCAAGAAGTAACCCAAAGTCAGCACCTAGAAAAGAAAAAAGGGGGGAAATGTTTAAAATCATCTCTATCACAAAACTGTAATTTATTCAAGAGTTACTATGGGCCGAGTACAATTTTAAGTGCTTTTATGTATTTTAGTATGATAGGGACTGAACTATGTGCCCTGTAAATCTCATGTTGAAATCCTAACCCCTGAGGTCAATATATTTGGAAATGGAGCCTCTAAGGAAGTAATTAAGGTTAAATGAGGTCATGAGGGTGGGGCCATAATCTGATAGGATTGGTGGCTTCAAGAAGAAGAAGGGAGAGATCTCTTTTTCTCTCCCCAAGGGCTGAGAAGAGGCCACAAAAGGCCACAGAGAGAAGGTAGCCATCAGCGAACCCAGAAGAGAAAACCTGAAACCAAACTGTCTGGAACCTTGATCTTGGACTTCCTAGCTTCCAGAACAGTGACAAATAAATTTCTGTCATTTAAACCACATGATCTATGGTGCAGTAATTCCTCACTTAACATTTTCACTAGGTTCTACAACTTTAAAGCAAAACAATGTATAGGGAATCCAATTCTACCTTAGGCTAACTGATATAAACAAGAGTTCCTATGGCATTTCATCAATGTCATAACGAAACATTGAACAAAACATCATTATTCAAGGACCTGCTGTATAATGTCATGGCAGCCCAAGCAGACTAATACACAGTATTAAATCCCTTCCTTTTAGCTAAGTAATACAAGTAATGTCACTTTACAGGTAAATAAACTGAGACACAGTTTCAAAAGTATGCTACTGTTTAAATGAGTTCTGAGATAGAAGCAATAGACACCTTAGCACAAAAAAAGTTCAAGTTCTCACCAGATATTATGTTTTCTATGTAGATTCATTTATAGCACTAAACATGTATTTTAAGACACACTTCAGTCAACAAAAACTGACAGCAACAGGAAAAAAATAAAAATGTTTTTAGTTTGTTCCTCAAGTATTCCTTATGCTAAAAGTAGAGGTAGTTACGTTTCCACCACATAAACGTACCAACATTTTCATTCAGTGAACAAGCTTACAAGTAAGGTAAGAAGTTCATTTTGCACTTTTTCAAAGTTACTTTTCACAGACATGAACGAAGTGATGCACATGAACACATACTTTACTAAATCCTTTAGTCATGTTGTCTCCTGTAAACCTTCTAGTTACCCTTCACCAGATGCAAAAACGAAAGGTGAGAAAGATTAAAACAGGATACCATTACACAAACTCCAGCTAAGATGCAGTAGCATGTAGCAAACCAACCTCCTCCTAAAAATAACTATAAAGGCTGAATAAAATACAAACAAACTGGGGGTAGGGGGGTGGGGGTGGGGGCGGGAAAGCCTAGCATTTTAAAGACACTAAAGGGCAACCGAGGTACTTGGGACAAGAGGGGCCAAGATAATGGACAGAAGGAAAAAGCAATGAAGTGAGCTGAACATTATCACAGCTTTTCTTCTCAAGGCATTTGCAAAGCCTAGGTTCTGAGCAGCAAGAGGCCTAGTGGCCATGCCGACAGAGGCTCAGGAACCAAGCAGAGATCTCAGCAGATTCATAAAAAATGCAGTCAAGGGCCTGGTGAGATGGAGGTCCTGGTCCATACGCTAGACTTTCAGTTCAGACCCATGTAGGCAAAAGTGATGACATGGACCAGTTTTTATACTGAGTAACAGCCTCGAATCATCTTAATAATAAACTGGATTCAAGGTGATGGCAGGAGAGGAGACAAAACTGACTGAGGCATGTTTGTAGATACTGGCCAAGGCTTTTCCAAAACTGGCAGCAGACATCTAGCCACAGATTCATGAAGCCCTATAAATGCCAAGAAGGATATATATAGAGAAACCTACAAGTTTTTCAAAGACATTCTTCTCCAGTAAGTACAATAAGGCTGACAGCCGACATTTTGACAAAAAGAACAGAAACAAGAAGACAATGAAATAATATGTTAGCATGCCAAATGTAAATAAATAGCTGGTAACTTAGAAGCCTATACTTAGTGGAAAAATCATACAAAGAAATTACTGTGAAGTAAAGATGCTTTCCAACAAACAAAATCTGAGAAAACTGGCTTCCAGCAGAAATTCATCAGGCAGAAGGAAAAAGGTCCTCCAAAGAAGAAAAGAACTGCGAAAAAGAATGAGAGTGAAGAGTTCCAGAAGGGTAAATACGGGGAAGTCTAAATGAATACTGACTTTACAAAACAATAATAGGAATCTCTTTGGTGTTTAAAAATACAATTAAAATGCATGACACAAAAAAACAACAATAAAAAAACAAAGAACAGAAAGGGTGAATGAAGTTGGTGTTCTAAGGTCCCTGTATGACCCAGGCTATGGTAAGAATTAAATCATTATTATTGATCTAAGTTTTGAAGTCATGCCATCATAAAGCGACCACTGAAACAATACTTTAAAAGCTATTGAGATAATAGGTGGTTAAAATATGGAATTATTTTTAAAAATATTACTAATACAAAAATATAAGGGGGAAAAAGGAGTAAATAATGGATGGGAAAAATTAAGAACAATACAATTTAGACCTAATCTCCAAAGGATCAGGGATTACTTAAATGTAAACAGATTAAATATATAAGTTAAATATGGGGAGCACCACCTAACTGCAGTGTACTCCCCAAAGACACAGATTAAATGCAAGGACAGAGAAGGGTTAATAGAAAAAAGGATGGGAAAAGATACCTATTGTATTCTAATCAAAAAGCTATCCAATCTGACAAAACAGACATTAAAATAAGAATTATCACCAGAGGTAAAAGAGTAACATTTCATAATGTTTAAAGAGTTGATTCACCATGAATGTATTACAATCCCCATCATGAAGATCAAACTTTTATGCACATCATAAGTCTCAAAATATATAAAACAGAAATTGACAAAGTAACAAAGAGAGAAACCCACAATCTAGTGGGAAATTTACACAATAACTGATAACAAGCAAACAAAAATCAAGATATGGAAGATTAATGACATGTTGAAAAACTTGATCCAATTCATGTACATATATCACTGTACCCAACACATGTAGAATGCATAGCATAATACTTTCAAATACACATGGAAGATCTACCCCAAATGACCATGTAATGATCCATAAAACAAATCTCTATATGTAGCAAAACCATGCAGAATGTGTCCTTTGATCAAAGTATAACTAAGAAATCACTAACAAAAATTCTGTTATTAAAAATTATACTTTTAAATAACCCATGAACTAAAGAAGAAACCACAGTCGAAATTAGAAAACCTTTTTAGCTTAACAATTATAAAAATATGACAAATCAAAACTTGTAGGATGTGGCTCAAGCAATGCTTAAAGGGAGGTGTGTACTCTTAAATGTGTACATTAGAAAAGGGGGAAAACCCCTGAGAACTAATGTTCTACGTATCCACCACAAGAAAAAAAAAAGTAAATTAATTCCAAAGAAAGTAGAAGAAAATGACAGCAGAAATTAAAAAAAAAAAAAAAAAAGCACATTAGAGAAATCCTATAAAAATCAAAGTTGGTTCTTTGAAAATACTAAAAGAACTGGATAAACCTCTAGGAAAACTAGCTAAGGAAAGAGAAAGCACAGACTACAAATAAAAGAGAGAAATTAGTGAACCTCAGAAGTTAAAAGAGATAATGATAATGAACAGCTGTCACAGCAAATTGTGCACGTCTATTCCTGCTCTGTGGTCACTGACACATCTTTCATGATAAGAAAATAAGGAATTCGATCTTCTCTCTTCGTATCTTTGGAGTCCAGCACTGAACCTGGCACACAGCAGATTCTCAGTAAATGTTTAATGAATAATTTAAGTTCCCTGAAGAAATTAGGAGGCCAAGTGTGGGGCTTCAACTTTATTCAATACTGAGTATGAATATTATTAAATATAAATATTATTCGGTAAGCTGTGTAGGGAATCAGTTGTTTCCTTTTTTTAGAGTAAAGAGTTTTACCCAAATTTATCAGTTCCTTTCAAGCTGGTATTATTTTCATTTAACAGAAAAGGAAACAGGAAACAAAATTATGCTAGTATCTAAAAGTCACGCTTGGTCAGCATGTACCTACTGAAATGGTCATTTACTAAAGGTTAGTTTTGCAAAAGAACAAGAAAGACGACTTCTATCTAGTCCTCCAGTCACAGTTCATGAAGGGAATGTATTTCTCCTTATTCTATCTGTCATTTCCTTTTATTCCAAACACTGCTTTTTTTAAAAAACATTTTAGTCAATGATTTTCAACAGAGGGGATGAGTGTGCACCAAAATCACGCAGGGCTACTTCAAACCCCAATCACTGACGTGTTCGTTATACTAATAAGTGCGCGGAGGGGCAGGGAGAGCTTGAGAACCAGCACTTCAGACGCACGTCCCCACTCTGCGCACTGGCAGTCACCGACCACCGCGGTCCTGAGCGCCGCTCAGGGCCCAGCCCCGGGCGGCACAGGGTCCCCTGCGTGCGGGGCTCCGTTCTCCTGCAAGCGCCAGTGTGTAGCAGCAACACTCTGTGATAAAAGCTCTACAACGGCTCTAAGTAACATATAGAAGCAGAAAAAGAGACAAATTAATTCCCGGGACTTCAGGAAGTTCTCTCCACGAGGACCTATCTATCAGGCAGGCCTGAAAGGATGCGTAGAATTTTGTGAAACAATAGAGCTCACATTCCGAGTAACCATCGCCTGACAGCCTGTTCCAAGCAATTCCCATCTGGTGACTAGTTTAACCTTTGCAGCAAACCCTCCGATGGGAACATTACCATGTTTTCTTTATTTTACAGGTAAGTAAAGCGAGGTGCAGGGAAGCTGAATAACCTGCTCCGAGTTTACCTGCACAGCTGCAGGCGGAGCCCATGCTTCCTGGCTCTAGAGCCTCAAGGCTTTATTTGCACCACTTTTCTAAACTGCTCGTTTTGACAGACAGGTTCAAGGTGGTGGAAGCCAACACAAGGCCGGTAAGAAGGGCAGGCAAGCCCGTGAAGGGCAGCGATACAGCTTGTCCGGCAGACAGGTGGAGGGTCTTAAACCAGAACATCGACATGATTAGATCTATTGCAGGAAGACAGCTAAGGTGATATCCTCAATACAGGAGGTCTCCTCACACAGAGAACAGAAAATAAAAGCAAAAGATACATCTTGTTAAAAAAAAAGTTGTGCTGGGGCCAGGTAAGCCATGATTGTCTTGATGCCACTCACAAAAATTACCGTGACAAGAACACAAACTTCTGTACACAAATGTGCACAGGTAAAACAAAGTGCAAGATGATCACTAATTTCTGCTTACTGAGTTAAGCTTTTTTTTTTTAACATACAGTCAAATAATTCATCTACCTCCCCTTAAGAATTCAAATGAGTCCATGATACTATGGCCTTGGCAAGACAGCTCATTTTTTTCCTGCCCCTTTTTGTACTTCCTGCTTTAGTTTATGTCAAAAGTTAAGTGGCCTTATCAGTTTAAAGTGCAAAATAAAAACATGAGTCAGCAAACAGAGATTTCCTTCCCTCTTCTCCAAATACAAACATTTCACACTGACAAAAAAAAGCATTCATCTAGTCAAGAAGCCTTAAAAATATTGAGATCTTTGTTCCAGAAACTTCACTTTTAGAAACTTGCTCTTAGGAAATATCCCAAACTAGAAAAGGTAAAAAATTTTTGTACAAAGCTTTTCATCATTGTTTATTACAGGGAAAAACGTCTTAATAACTGGAAAATAGCTACATAAGCTATATAATGTAATCTCCTCAATAGACATATAACTGGTAAAAAGTATGTTTATAAAAACTACATAATAGCTTGGAAAAAACTTTAAGCAGAATGCAAAACTATATATATACACACACACACACATATATATATAAATATAATGGACAACTATGTAAAGGTAACAAAGTATAACAGGGGCTGTGTTTGGAAAGTTAGTGCTATCTCTTTCTCATACTTTTCCAAGCTTTCCAAACACTCTTGAATGAAAATCTTAACTTACATTTTTTTCAAAAAAGCGTCTGTATGTAATTTGCTAATTACAAAACAGTATAGCTCAATTTCATGAGCTCAAGACACACACAAACTCTCCTTGGCCTTCAGGCTGGATGTGCCCCCGCTGGGAAGGGTTTCTACGAGACCTGCCAGAATCCATGTGAGAAAAATATGCCTTTGCACTTGGATATTTAATTTTGTATCTTATGTGGTATTCCTTATTGTTAAAAGGAAGAAAGCAAAAAAGAAAAAAGAAAAAAATTAAAATACCTTTAACTGGTATGTAACGTGCTTTATATTTAAAGGAAGCCTAATTAGCCAACTGTACAACAATGGGTATTTTCTTCAGCGTGGCTCCATCTAGTAAAGAAGCATGTAATTATCCCACTGTGTGAATATCAACAAAATACACTCTCTGCCATTCACTGTCCTTCAGATTCCAATTTCCCACAGAAACTTTTAAAAGGAAACTATTCTAATTTGTATCTGAAGATCCATTTTTTTAAGAAGGGGGGGGCAGCCACCAAGTGTTACTGCCCAAGTCCCCTTAATAAAGGGATGAGAAGAAAAGGAGATGGACAATGACCCAATGCCCTCTGCAGCTTCAGCCCAGTGCCATTTTACAATTCTTGCACTGGCATGGAATTCAATGAGCGAGACAAAATAAATGATCCCATTAAATATTGAGGATAATTAAATTATTCAATAAACATAAAGTATAGGCTCCAAAAAGTGCCTGGGGGAAAAAAAATCAGACTCCTAGTACCTTAAAGAAAGTAACTGACAGAAGATAAATGACCTCTCTTCAATGAAGCAAGCAACTCACTTTTTAAAATTCACTTCTTGTTCTTTGGTTCATTACTCTATCTTACTTCGAATGGGAAAACATCAAAGCATAAAGATCAAAAGAATCAAGGAACTAAAATCACAGGTTTCACTTTGAAACTGGTTAAAGTTGGATGAGTTATTTAAGAAAAAAAAAAAAAGAGACCACTTTATAAAAATTATCTTTCTATAAAAATGTTTGGATTCTGCCCTGGCCAGTGGGTCTCAGTTGGTTGAAGGGTCCTCCTGTACACTGAAAGGCCACGGGTTCGGTTCCCAGTCAGGGCACATGCCCAGGCTGCAGGCTCAGTTTCCAGTGTGGGCACAGAGGAGCAGCAACCAATCGGTCTTTTTCTCTCACATTGATGTTTCTCTCCCTCCCTCCTCTCTCCCTCCCTTCCCCCCCGCCCCTCTAAAATCAATGAGCATGTCCTCAGGTGAGGATAAAAAAATGTTTGATCTTTTTTGGGTAGAAATAAGTATTTCCAAGTAAGTAAATAAACTGTGCCTATTTCCTGACTTACACAGCTAGCTTTCTTCTTCAACAGATGATCTTGTAAACAACAAGTAAGATTTAGGCTTCCAAAGAGAGCTACATCTGGGTTTCAGAGAAATCATGAGCAAACTGCATGGTTTTTGTAGTTCAGTATTTTCATATCACTGTCATGCCACAGTGAAGTGAAAGACCCCAGTTTGTGCTGTATAAAGTTAATGGTGGCAATATTAATTAGTATCATGAAAAGGTATCTGTCTTCTATCATAACATCTAATTTAGATAGGACTCAAGGCCTGATGAGAACTCTTGCCTCCTTTGAGATGCATAGCTAAATTAAAACATCAAAAAGGGCCCAAAAATGAACATGCCAGGGGATCTGTAATGTAATTTTTCATTACTCCAAAATGGACGATTTCTTTAAACTTACTTGATCTCATTTGGGTACCATGTCAACTGTATGTACTTCTGTGAAAAAATGAATAAAGGAAACACTCACTGAAAAGGCAGTTGAGAAGCAAAGCCGTGCAAGGGGGGGGGGGGGGGCTCTTGTGCACGTACCACTCATTCTCACTTAGTTTACATATCTCAGCAGGGAAAGACTTATGTTAAATACCCCAGAAAGAAGAAGGATGATTTTCTCCTTGCCCAGCAACAACTCAGCCAATGAGAAGCCGCCACAATCCCAAACTCTCACTCTCCTCCAATGAACTTCTGCTCAAAACCGCCCCTTCCAACTTCCTCCCTTCCTATATAAAAGCACCCTCCTCTCTTTGTTCCTGGGACTTGCTTTTAATTCACCATAGTTTGCTTGTTCTAGGCTGCAATTCCTCTGCTGTTCCTGAATGAACTCACTTGCTGCTTGATAGCCGCTGCTGTTTAATTTTTAAGGTTGACACCACCAAAAGCAGAATTGTTAAAACAGATCATGATTTGTAAAGGGGATAAAACAAAGATATCCTAAAAGTTCCTGACACATAAATATAATACGAATCACAGGAAACTAGACACTACGTTAAAAAAAGTGCTTAACAAATGAAGGTCTCAAAGAAAACCATTCCAGATAGTCAATGCCAGTAAATATTTTAAAACATAAAGAACAATCCAACATCAAACCAAGAATATCAATGAGTTTTACTGTAAGGGTAAAATGGAGAATTCACAAAATAGAGAGTGGGGGTCATAACCCTATTTGTTAGACCTAAATAAAATTAGACTACAGAATTAATCCCAAGTTCTGAAGAACTGGGAGCTTCCAAGCTTTTGATAAATCTGAAGCACCCAGTACGTAAAAGTGAACCAGACAATCCCACCCTCGCCTGGCAGGGTGGCTGAGGCAGAAGCCGCACGCACATTCCCGTTTCCAGACAGAGGAACAATCCTATCAGCGGCGCCCAAGAAAACCACTACAGTGGTCTCCCATCCCTGTCCGCTGGCACAGCAACCCCTGGTCAGCCGTGGCCTGAGAGTACTAAGTGGAAAATTCCAGACATAAACAATTCACATTGTAAGTTGTGCACTGCTCCGTGGCGCGTGATGAGATTTTGTGCCTTTCGGCTGCATCCTACCTGGAACGTGAATCATCCCTTTGCCTCTACGTTCTGCTCTCCCTGCCCATTAGTTGCTTAGTGGCCGTCTTCGTTTCCACATCTACCATAGAGGCATCGAAGTGTTTATGTTCAAGTCACCCTTATTTTACTTCACAATGACCCCAAGGCACACAAGGAGTGATGCTAGCAATCCGGATACGCCAGAGTTGGGGGAGGGGGGTGATGCTTCTTTTAAGTAAAAGGGTGAGTACAGTACAATCGCATATTTTGAGAGAGACCACATTCACATAACTTCTATTACAGTATATTGTCGTAACTGTTTTATTGCTGTTAATCTTACTATGCCAAGTTTATCCATTAAACTTTATCATGGGCATGTATGTAGTACAGGAAGAACACAGTATATATGCAGGGTTTGGTACTAACTGAGGTTTCAGGCATCCACGGGGGCGGGGGGGGGTCTTAGAATGTGCCCCCCAAGGATAACAGGGGACTACTACTGCATAATGACAGGCAGGGACAATATTCTGGAACAAGGAGAATACAACTTTAAGTGGTGCCAACTCTAAACAGTTCCTACTAAAAGCAGGAAAGACTTGTATATTGAATAAGTCCTTAAGGAAAATGATACATATTTATCTCCTCTTAGGGAAAACAGGAACAAAAAAGTTACAACTTGCTACACAAGTATAATGCCATTACAATGAATATAAACAGAGACAGGTTTTCTCTGGCTACAAGGTATCTGAGTCTCAGAAAACACCCCAAAGTACCAATGCTCTGTGATTTGCTTTCAATAAATAATCTGCTCAAATGTTTCTTTTCCCCAGTAATTCCTACTAGAAACTGACTGGGTTTTGAAATATTTGTATTGAAAACTGGTGGAGTGCCTCTGCATTTCTTTTTCCTCTTTTAAAAGAGCACTTAACCCTTGACTTTCAACATTTCTCAATTTCAGGTGGGTGAAATGTAGTCCAGAATAACCAAAGGTAGCCCACCAACAACCAAAACAAGGGGTGGGGGGATCCTAGAACAAGAAGAAAGTGATGATGGATAAAAATCTCTCTCCATTTGAAAGCACTTTTGAAACATACTTCACTACTTGGGAGTTGAGCTAAAGCTAAAAGGAACTCTACTTCGACAGAATCCTCATGAAAAGAAAACGTCTATAAACAAAATTCCTAGGCAAGAAAGCAATAGGAAGATCCACTGGAGGCCACGGAAGAATTCTGCCCGTCTCAAACCAAAGCGACAGCCAGTCCTGCCATCACCAGCGGTGAGGAGTCAAGTTTCACCTTACGGAGCCTCTTACCAACATTCTAAACATGTGATTGATAACACAATAGTTTTCAATTTTCTCATGAAATTTTTTTTCAGAGATTAATTTCCCAAATCTAGAGAAACTGGGGGTTGGAAGAGAGGACAAGCTCTTGAAAGCCTCTTGGTTAGTAATGCAATTAGGCAGGTACTACTACTGCCTTTGAAACACAGCAGTCTCTCAGGTGCAACTTAGGCAAGAGTTGCGCAGGGGTCTCTCAACAGTGTTAGGTCAATGGGAAGTGTAGGAATCGGGCGGGGGGGACTACCACGTAGCCTTTGAATTCTAGCTTACCACTTGTAAGTGCGTGGCAAGCTGTGGCACTGCAGTGATTTCAAAAATAGCGTTCCCTTGATGTAAGGGAAGCAAGGAATGTACAGATGTCACAATTACATGCATCTCCCAGGACAGAGCTGTATGCAGTTCACAGATTTAGTTGTGCCAAGTACGCTACTGAATAGAGCTTCATGGTGTTAGAAAATTCTTTAAGACAAGCGTTCGTTTGGGGCCTGCTTTGCATGCACAAGTCTGTCCTTCTATCCTGACAAACCTGGGCTGCTTGGAGGGAGACGGATGAGTTTTTCTTAGTCACAGAGATTCCACAAAGAATAGCTAGTGTCAATTCTGTTGTGTTTCATTAGGTAATTATTTGTTGAGTTAAGCAGACTGAAGGCACTTAAAGGTTTTCTTACTGTCCTCAACAACTTCAACAAACAAACTACGCTTCTCTCTACATCTCCTTGCCACTTCTTCTAAAAGTTGTACAACATTCCTTAATCCCACTTGATTCCCGGTTCTTAAAAATTCATGCTTGTAATGGAAAACTGTCCTTCAGCATGCGGTGGCCTTTCAAGACAGCCTCGTCCCAATGACCTCACCCTGATAAACTTTTGAGTCACTTCAACTCAAAACTTGTACTGAGTCATTGCCCTGGAAGTGCATTCCTCAAACACAGGATCCCGAAGACCAGAGGCATTTGAAGTTTTAATTTTATTGACTACAACAGGGGAAAAGTCTACAGCAGCTGTCTCCTAGAAAAAAACAACTTTCTTTGCGTCATTATTACATAGAATAGCAATTTTACAGATTGCAAAGTGTGGTAAATTTCCATAAGTGGCCAGTTATAAATGATTCATCGTTAACACATGAATGAAATTAGTTTGCGCTATTACCTACGCAAGCATGCCACTATTTGTTTTTACAAACATCTTACTGACTCCTTACAGGAGAGTTCTTCAAGGTATGTATCTTTATCTCAACTTCATTAATAAACCTGAGGATCAGAGGTTAAACACCTTTCTTGAGACCATATTCTAGCAAGTAGTAGATCTACAATTTAAACCAGAACACATACTAACGTCTATTAATCAGGTTTAAAAAAAAATTCAAACATCAAATTCACAGATGAAAATGGAAGCAGCTAGAGGAGGAAAAAGCTACCCCTTTCATTTAAAAAAAAAAAAATCCTGCTCTATTTCATTTTTGGAACATTTTTCTCTTGCTCCATTGATCTCACAGGTGCTGTTTATGACAACGAAAATGCACATCTGTAGCACTGAGCTGACATGCACGAGGCAGGACAGCCTGAACCCTCTCCCTATATTTAGATCCTTCAGCTCAGGGCTTAATTGAATAATTTAATCTGGACCCTCTAAAAGGGAAACACATCCATATTCATCACAGGCATCAAAGGAAACATCTTTACAAGTTATATCCTTTTACAAACCAACATATGGTCTCACACCATTCTCCCAATTGTTGAACTCCTCCTCTGGGAAGAGCATGGAATTTTATTTCTTTTTATCACTTGAAAAAATCACTTCCCTCCTAATTCAGTGAAACTGGGTGGAGGCCACTTCCTCCACAGGTGAGAGAAATAAAACTTGTTGATCTGTCATTGTCAGGAACTTTAAAGTTAACCATTTATTTTATGTACTTTCAAAATGGAAACAAAAGGCAGGCTAAATCTGGAGTAAGAAATCGGGGCACATTCTCAGGGCTTTCAAAATAAAACCCCCCACAATTTTTTTGTCGTGTAAAGATGTTTCCAAATGAGAAAACAAGGGCCCTTCTTTTGGAACACTAGGCAGGTGTGGATGGCAACTTTCCACTTAGTAGCTGGGCTGTGAGCAAACACTTCTCTGAGCCTCAGTTTGCTTTTCTACAAAGGTCTGATTCCACTACCTACCCCACTGGGTTGTTATGAAGAGTAAATACAAACATGTGAAACTAATTTGAAGATTATAACATGCTAAAAAACATTTTATCAGAAGAGTAATTTCACAACTAAGAAAGCTAATTTTACTATTTTATATATACCCCCAAAAACGCACAAACCTCCTGTCCTAGTTTTATCTGTACAGTGAATTTCTAACTTTACTCTAAAAATAATAAAAAGAAAAGCCGATGAGCACCACAGTCATTCAATTCATTTGACAAGCACCTCTGTTGTGCCAGACCCTATTCTAAGCACTGGGAGACATAACATTGAACAAAAGAGACAGAACCAGTAATTTTTAGCCATGATCAGTGTGGCTCAGTTGGCTGGGCGTCGTCCTGCAAAGTGAAAGGTCGCTGGTTTGATTCCCGGTCAGGGCACATGCTTGGGTTGTGGGTTCCATCCTAGAATTCATGTTTCTCTCCCACTCTTTCTCCCTCCGTGACCCTCTAAAAACAAACAAAACCCTGGCAATTTTTAGAAAGTCCATGCTTTCAGGAGATCTACATTCCAGTGGTTATGGAAGGCCTCACTGAGAAGGTGATACTCGAATGCAAACCTGAAGAGGCAAGGGACTGAGCCCCACGGGTGTCTGGGGAAGCAGACTGCACAGGGAGCGGGGCAGGGCGGGGCAAGGCCCTGAGGGAGCAGTGTGGCGAGGTGCTCCCACAGCAAGGAGTCCACGCGGCAGGGGAGGGGCGAGGAGAGCGCCGTGGGAGACGAGGTCCGGGAGGTGAGGGGAGCAGACGGAGGCGTCCACGAGGACTTGTTAGCTTTTGCTCTAAGCTGAGCTGGGCACCACCGGGGAGATGTGAGTGGAAACGGAAGCCGTGAGCTGACAGTTTAACGGGACTCCCAGGGCTGGCTGGGCGGAGAAGGGGCGGAAGGATGGGCGCAGGAGGTAGCAGCGAGGCCCGCTGGGAAGCTCCGGCAGTGGACAGGCACAGTGTGAGGTGATAAAGGTTTGGATCAGTGTGGCAGAAGGGTCAGGTTCCCGATGATACACTCTGCAGGCAGAGCCATGAACAAATACACTTTCCTACATATGTAAATAAAGAAATTAATTAACCATCATCTTAGAGAAAGCTGTTAAATTTTAGAAATGAAAAATCCCATACTATGGGACTATTGAGGCTGAGCCTGTTAGGTGGGATCAAAGGTCACGAGTGATCGCAGGAGCAGCAGGAGGGACTCAGGACCAGAAGCTAAAATCTTGTAGGAACTGTGTGAACAATAGGGAGTGAGGCAGGAAGGGACTGGAACAAGCTGACTGACATTCAAGGCTGGGTGTTTCTGTGGAGGCTGGTGAGAGGCTGGCAGGGGGAGGGCGGGCCGGGGGGGCGGGGGGACCAGGAAGAGGAGCCCCACGCCTCCAGCCCCCTGGCATGAGGCTGGAAGAGAAAACAGCCAGGACCTGAGAGACTCCAGGGAAGCAGCGTCCTCAGATCAGCTTCATCTACGCTCACGATTATTCACGTTCCAGATAACCCAGATGTCTAACAATAAGGGAATGATTAAATAAATTATGGTACATCTGACAATGATGTAACTGTTACAGAAGAAAAAAAAACAGACTTTTATGTCTAACATGGAAAGAAGAGCACACCATAACTGTTCGGTTTTTTTAAAGTTGCAGAACAATATATGGAGTGCAACCTCATTTTAAAAACACAAATAGAGACAAAACCTGTACATGTACAATGTATGTGCATCTTTAAAGGCCTGGAAGGAAATAAAACTGAGCAAATGGTCACCGTTAAGAAAGAGCGAGGAGGAGGGGAGCGCAAGACAGCAGCCCAGCTTTGTAAATAGCCAACTACCCTGATAACAAAAATAAAAACTGACCGTAGGTAAGACAGTCAGTCCACACAGCTTCAGAAGGCAGTAGTATGACTAAGAGGTAGCAAGATTTATCTTTCTATAAAGAAAATAATCAGAAGTGTTTCTGTACAGAATGGAATACCACTGAACCGGGATTTTCAGAGAAAGGTATTTCGTATACAGGGTTGGAATAGATGACCTAATTCTGGGTGACTACGATATGGGCGGGACATACTTTTTTATTAAACAATTAGTGAAATTCAATTTTACAAAATGCGGTAATGTAACAAAAAGTCAGTCTCCTTCCCCCTCTAGTCTCCTAGTCCCCCTTTCCAGTGACAATTCAAATATCCTTCCAATTTTGCAGCGAATCTTACCCCAAAAAATGTTTTGTGCTACTCAACATAACTCAAGAGCAGTCTGGTCCTGTCCCCTTCCCAGTACGTGAACCTGTTATTTATAAAAATAAAGTAACTTCTAAAAACCTGAGTTTACATAACCACACTCCCAGATTATAAGAGAAGTACTTGCTAGGTGAGATGATAGCACGTTAGTAACAGTGACTTGTCATTTAACTTTGCCTATCACAGCCTCCCCTTATCAGTGACAGTGCTCCTTCAGGGCAGACGCGCGACAAACATTTCTCTGTTCCTCCCAAGACAGGGCTCGCAGTGGGAAGGCAAGAAACGCTGGCTGAACTCATCAGCTTAATAAAAAGCAGGACCCCCACAGCGGGGACGCACCTTTTTAAAAGGATGCTTTGGCAACACAAAGCAACATCTCGGGCCAGCGCAATTTAACAAGACCTCTTTCGTGTTTCAAATGCACACACACGCTGGCCCTGGCCAGGTGGCTCAATTGGCTGGAGGGTTGTCCCCGTACTCCAAGAGGCTGCAGGGTGAAGCCCCGGGGAGGACACACACCTGAGGCTGCCGCTTCGACCCCCCAGTGGAGGCGCATGCAGCAGGCAACAGAAGGATGTTCCTCTCACGTCGATGTCCCCCCCCCCCACCGCTGCCCTTTCTAAAAATCAATAAACATATCCTCGGGTGAGGATTAAATAAATGCAAATACATGTTGTAAATAGAGCCTGGATGCCAATCATTTAAATAAGTTAATTTTGTTCACAGTTAACAGAAAAACATTTAAAACCACTCAAACATTCCCTCAAGCTTGAACAAACTAAACAGAAGCGCACAAACATGAGCACAGGGGGAAAAAAGGTTGCTATTAATTATGCCAGACTGCAAAGCCAGCAACGGACAACAAGCAAAACAGGAAGCTGTGCTGGATGAGAGGCAAGCTATATACAATCAACCTTCCTGGGCTTCCATAGGGTTAAGTGTATCATTTCTAAAGCAACACTCAGGGCATCATCATTATTCCTCTCACCAATAGCTACCCTCTTGGATAAAATGTTCCTGATGCTCATCTTCTCTCTCCAACTCAGCTTATAGAGTGTGAGGACGGACTGGTCTGAGCAGTGCATCCCTGTTTAGGGTCCCTGCTCCGCCAATCGTTCAGAAAGGACTTCAGAATGGGGGGAAGGGCGTTAGTAACTGGCCACGGGCTGAGCCTGTAGGTGAGATTTAAAAGCCCTTCCCCCACAACGTTCAAGTATTTACAGATCACTGAAAAGAAATAAGATGGTGGGGCAGAAGAGGCCGACAAATTTGACTCTATCTAGTGGCTTGGTAAGAATTCACTTACTGCTGAGGGAACACTGAGTGTACTTAGGAAAGGATCCCGGCAACAACCAGCAGACTGTTTAATGGAAGCATATGTAAAGCCTTTTATTGTATTTTTAATTTTATAATTTATTTTTTTACCCTCACCTGAGGACATGCTTATTGATTTTAGAGAAAGAATAAGGGAGGGAGGGAGGGAGGAAGGGAACCATCAACTGGCTGTGTCTTGGATGTGCCCCAGCCTGACCGAACCCACGACCTAGGCATGTGCCCTGACCAGAAACTGAACCCACGGCCTTCCGGTTTACAAGGATAACGCTCCTACCAGCCAGGGCTGTGCAGCCGTTTTTTGCACACGCAACCCTAAGCATTATTCATAAGAGAAAATCGAGCAAATGAAATGCTGATGCCTAACTCTTTAAACATTTCTCACTTTATAAGATGTTTTACAACGCGGGAGAAATTTTCTCACTTGAACCTCTTATAAACTAGTCCATCTCAATCAGCAAATCCATAGTCCAAGACCAACACTGTGTCTCCTATGAGTAAGAAAATGTCACGATAAAGAAACGCCAGCCCTGCAGCTCAGGAGGGAGGGGACGAGGCCCAGCTAGGGTGCAGCATTAACCCCTGGTGCCTTCAAGGCTCCTCGCTGGGCCGGCTGACTGGGACACAGCTCGCAGCTGATGCCCCCCAGACTGCAGCGCTTCTCTGAGGAGGCAGGGAAATTCTGGTTTCCCTTCTTTCCGTGAGGAAGGCCCGGTTCTCCCAGACCGATACTTTCTGGTTCATAAACAGTAATATACGAGAGTAAAAGAGAAGGCTTCATGCCCATTCCATTGGAGTCCGACTGGACACAGCAGAATATTTGATGGCTATTAGTAGTTTGCATGTTGTTTGTTTGTGAATTGCTCGTTCAAGTCCTTTACCAATTTTTCTATAGCAATGGTATTTCTAATGCACTTAAAAAACTTCTTACCAAGAACAGTAACTTGCTGCCAATTTGTTACCTGAAAGATTGTGTTTGTTAGTGTGTTCTTGGTCATTTGTGGTCACATAAACGCTGTCAAATCTGCGCGTTTTTCCTTTCTGGTTTCCACCTTGGGAGCCCCGTTCAGAAGGGCTCTACGTGGGCTATTACACTTCCCGCCTCTTGGGATGGCACAAATCAGCTCCCTCTTTCCTTCTGACACTACGACAAGAGTCCATGCCAGAATCTTCCTGCACTGAGCATGTATTACTCTAATGAAAAAAAAGTGTTTACTTTTTAATATTCATAAAAGCTATAAGAAAAGCTATTGATAAATTCAGAATACTTACTTTTTTAAAGCTCTAGGCCAATAATTTTCAACCAGTTGTGCCACTGGCAAAAATTGCATATGATTTTTAAAATACGCAATACCTGACTATTTAGTCAGGAACACTGTCAAATTAAAAAAAATGACAACAGTCAATGCAACAAGAGCCATCCAGGGTGAATCAAAATGATACCTATCATTTATATATAAATGATATATATATATGTATATGTGTGTATATATTTATCTCTTTTGGTGTGCTGCAAAATTTTAGTGATTAGTCTATGAGTGCCACGTGAGATGAAAAACATTGAAAATTGCTTCTCTAGGCAATTTAAATAACTTTTTAAAAGCATTAACAGGCATTCTTCTCTTAGTTCAATTTCTATACTTTTCTTAAAAACCTTCATCTACAATTGTCAGGGAAATGCTCCATCTACAAATTCCCAAACTTGGTATTTCACAATTTCATTACCGGCATTCCCATTGCTTAACTCTTCTTCTCAATTCATTTAGTCCATTAGACTCCTTATAACCTGTGACCCCCTTATCTAGACTGGATTCGATACTTTCTCATTAACATTCTAGACTCTAAATTCCCATTGATTTTTAGAAATAGCCAACATCTTCTGAGTGCTTATTGCATGCCAGCTCCCGTGCTAAGTCCTTTGTGTAGTCAGTATTTCAATGACTGGAAGATGCACCTCCCATTTCACCTCCGAAACCAGGAAACTTATAATCAATGGCATGCCGTGTCTAATTGACAGTTTCTCTGTCAGTAGGACATGAAATAATGTCTCACAATTGGCAGCACCTTAGATTAGATGAAATATGGAAGTATAACACATTTCATTTGTAGTCACTCGTGGTTGGTACTGCTGCCTCTCTCTTTCAGATGAGGAAAAGTGAGGTACAAACATTAACGGTAGGCCGCTTTCCCAAAGTTATAAAAAGCAAGTAAGTGCTGGGGCTTGGACTTAAAACCCAAACAGCCAGATTCTAGAGGTTTATTTCTTAACTGATTTGCTTCCCTAGGCCAGAATAATCTCTGCCAACATTTCCCTCCAATCTCACCACTGAGCCACCAGGTTATACTGGAAGCTACGATCACCAAGTCTTCTCTGCAGTCACATCAAACTTCACCCCAGGTTTCCCCGTACTGTTTAGAAGTTGAATTCTCCAGTCATTCTTCCAAAACGTCTCCACTGTTCTAGTCTTCCAGTACCGTCTGCCGACTGCCCCTCTTCCCCATCCCAAGGAAGGGACCTGCCGCCTCCCCCGCTGGGAGACTCAGCCCCAGGTGGCATGGGCTCTGCCCTCTGCTTCCCTCTCTGAGCGCCACCCCCTGCCCGCCCGCTTCTTTCTCAGACAGCTCTCCCGCTCCACCACAGCTAATACCCATCCCCGGTGCTCCAGACCACGAACTCTACCCGTCTCTGTGTTCTGTCCATTAACCTCTTTCCCTCAGCCTACAAACAGCAGGAGGGCTCATTTATTTTGAAACATAAGTCACTCCAGGGAATCTGAAGACGCGAGTTCTCATCTCTTAGTACATTTACGTCTCTTCGCCTCAGCTGCATCTCTTGACTGCCCTGACCTTTCCTCCTTCGCCATGAACCGGACATTTCCCGTCTGAACCAGCTCTGGGAGCTCTCTTCCCTTGGCTTCCTGGTTTCACTGCTCCTCTGACCCTGCACCTTTCTTCCAGTTCCTTCTTTTGTCTACTTCAAACATACCACCCCCTTCTCCTAATTCCTAATTGTGGATTTCTAGGGAAGAGTCACCCGTCAGTTCTTTGTTTCTCTGTTCATGATTCTCTCAAAATTCCCACCACTCTTACAAGTTCAGCCATCATTTCCACAGTCGGTCACCGCTGGGAAGCGATACTTAGAGCTCTGAGCCCTTCTCTGAAGCTCCCGCTTGGTGTGTGTCTCCCACCTGCCTGTACAATACCTAGATACCCACTATCCCACCTTAAATTCAACCTGTCAATTCTAACGTATCATTCACACGAACTTTATTCTTTCTACAAGTAGTTCCTCCCTATTCTTAAGTAAAAGCTTTATTACTCTTCCAGTCACTCAGGTTGGAAGCTTAAGAATAAGCTCTGCCTTCTCTCTCTCCCATTATTCAATAGCCAAATAACCAGCAGGTATATTCTTACTCGCAAAACCCACCTCATGAGATAGATACATCAAATAGATGTCTTATAATTTCCTGGCATAGGGACTCTACCCTATCTGATCCAAACTGCATGTTCAAACACCTTCAGTAACTTCCAATGCATCCTAATTCTGGCACTCGAATGCCCCCAAAACTGTCACCCCAATTTAACGTTTCTGACTCTCTCTCCTACCTCCCCCCACAGGGCCCATCAGGAAAACCTGCTGCGGGCAGGCAGAGCTGCTCGCCAGCTTCCTGATCTGTGCTCCAACAGGACAGCCACAGGTGGCTGTTTAAACATACACTAATTAAAATTTAAAATGCAGTTCTCAGTGGCACTAGCCCCATTTTAGATGCTCAATACTCGCATGTGGCTAGTGGCTATCGTGCCGGACTGCGCAAATATGGAACACGCCATCACTGCACAAAGTCCTGCAGGGCAGAACCGCTCTGAGAGTCTCGCTCCTCGCGCTGACCGCCGAGCCTGCCGCACCAGGCTCTGCCCAGAACGTCCCACCCTCCTCGGTGCAAACCAACATGTGCTCCCACACCTCGGCGGTCCTCACATGAGCCATCTGTACGACCTACTCCTAGGTCACCTTGCAACAGCTCTTGCAATGTTGCTGCTTTTAATTTTTTAAAATGTACCTTTAAAAAAAAAAAATCCTCACCCGAGATTGTCTCATTGATTTTAAAGAAGGGAAGGAGAGAGGAATGAGGAGGGCGAGGGGGAAAGACATCCCCCTCTGAGAAACATGGATGATTGACTCCCGAAGGTGCCAAACAGACAGGGTGTCAAAGCACCACCTTTTGGTACACAGAATGAAGCTCCAACCAACTGAGCCACCCGGCCAGAGTGCATTTTTCATTTTTGTGTCTTCTTACCAATGACGGAGTCACTCAGAACTAGTAAGTAGTCATTGCATAACAAAGCAGATACTTACTAAATACTGTAACAAAATTACCAAGTAAGAACATATTTAAAATCCCTTTTCCATTAAAACGGCATATTTTCTTTCAATCTAAACAAAAGATCATGCATTTACCTAACCAAATAATTTAACGCCTAATTATAATACTTCAGATAATTAGTTCCCTTTTTCTTGTGGTGTTCAAAAAGGAAAGAAAAAAGCAATGAAGATCTGAAATACCTCTACTTTGCATAAGAATAATGCAAAGAAACCACAAAAGACTGACAACAGAGGTACATGAATGAATGGCTTGAGTAACAGCACCTGAACTATCTCAGACTGTAGGGAAAAAAAATCTATAGTACAGCTGCCCTAAAATGAAGGGGAGACTACAAATAAAGCATTAAAATAATGTATATAAACATACTTTTGAATCAAAAGCTAGGCTACTGTACCCTACTCTTCCCAAACATGACATAGTATTTATTTGCATTTTGGGCTCAAAAGCATAAAGATGTATGATTAACGTGTGTGTGTGTGTGTGTGCACGCGCGCGTGCATGTGTTCCCTTAAATTTGGGCTTGTAGTCAAGAAAATTACTTAAGACACCAACCTATCACACCAGAGACTCAGTTCTTACAAGGGAGTAAGGCTCCGTATCTGAACATGAGAAACCGCGCAGAGAAGAGATTTTGTAGAGTCACTAGGTACAGATTCCTGTGAACCGTACCCGGTTTGTTGTTTCATTTTCAAGAAGGAATCTTCCCTAAAGTTCTGATTTTAGCTCATAACAAACATTACAAAGATGTTCAACTGCTCAAATACTGCAGTTTCCCGTACCTTCCTAAAAATCTGATATAGTCACTGGAGTTGAACTGTTTATGAAAGTTCTGGCTTTTCCCTTCTGAAAGATAGTTTCCCTTATGCAAATGACTCTTCTGCAGGGCTTGCTCGTTTCTGCAAGTCGGCATGCAACAGCTGGCAACGTTACGTTCTGCCCACAGAACTAATTGTACACCAGCTTAATAATGCACACCAAAATGAAGGTTTTAATTTAGATTTTAAGTAAGTACCTGCATGCTACCCAGCTTATCTGCTTTTCCTGATGAGAGCTACTCCAGAAAGCGTGTGGGGAAAAAAAATATTTCAGATGCTTTTGTGGCAAATCAGAAGACAGACCAGCAGATTAGACCAAACGGTTGCCCTACTAGGTAACAGCAGAAAAGGAATACAAAGAGTCAAGAGACTTCAGTCTGGGACAAAGCGGGTAAGTCTCCATGTTATCAAAGCGCGCCCTGCTAATGCTGGTAGCAGGAAGTAAAGCCAGGGCTGCCAGGCTGCTGGGGACATGCAGGTGTGGTGACAGCGGGTGCCCGGAGGGGGCAGGGCGCTCTGCGCCCCTGCCCCAGACCTCGCCCTAGGCATCTCTCCCCCCAGGCTGTTCCTGAGTTGCATCCTTTATAACCAACCAGTAATAATAATAAAATAAAATAAAACAGAAAAAGAGAAACCCCATGTAGAAGTACCATTACAGAGAACACTTCAGCAGCCTCAATGCCATTATGTACTTTTAATATCAAAGCTTCTCTATCTTGTTATATTTAAATCACCCTTTTTCTTCTCAGATCCTTCCAATTCTCTTCCTCGTACCCCGTAGCTCTTTCCCACAGAACTACCACCGACTTTAGCTTTTGGTTAAGGATATGACTTGTTTTTGAAAGTCAAGACAGGAGATTCATACAGAACTGCCTGACTTAATACGAACATCGCACAATCTTGAATCACCCATTTTCTGGTAACATCCCATTGACTGAATCAGACATAGAACTTTTCCATGTCTACAATGAAGGGGAAAAAAAAAAAAAAAAGCAAACATACCTCTGAGGGTTGTCAGCTATGATTCCTACTCATCAGCATAAACAGTGTTAGGTACAAATAGTCAATATCATACCAAAAAATGTTCCATCCTTCCCCTCCCCCAAATTACAGCTCACGGGATGTGCTCAGCACCAAGCTTTAGCAGCCCGGCAGGAAACACAAACAAGTGAGAACTTCACTACGAGGTGAGCGATCCAGGCTTTCCCTCCCCCGATCGTGGGCCGGCTGGCCTTTAGACGCTCATCTTCTCTGGGCCTCAGATCACTGAACGTGATGGGAACCAACTGGATTAGAAAACCCTCAGAGCAGCTTTTAACATTAAATAGCTCTATTCTCTGTAAAGGAAATTACAAATCTGAATGTTTATGAGCGAACTTGGCAAGGCAGACCCACGATGTCCTTCACCTGAAATATCACGCGATTTGTGTACCTAAGTGTACACACAAGCTTACCAGGGCAGATAAGCATTTTTGGATTGGAGGATGGGAGTGAGAATGTACAGGATCTCTGATTTGATTAGATTCTTAAAACAGCCCTAACAAAGAAAAAAGTTACAAACAACTGAACTGTAAGACTATACAAAAGTAAACATTAAATGTAAAAAAAAATTTTTTTGAAGGAATTTGCAATGAACTATTCTTATCTCAAGGTGCAGTGTCTACCAGCTAAGGGAATGCAAATTCCGATGAGATAAACTGAACTACTAGAACTTTCATCTTCAGTACCATCAGCTTGTGGTTATACACGAAAAACGCAAGGGAAAGTGGCAGGAATTATCCAGAAAAGCAGAAATAAAACTCATTTGCTCTTGAAATGCATGACTTTTAAATCAGATTTATTCTTCCAATTATGTTCTGCTTCCATACAAATTAACACTATGTTCCCTTTCTTTCAAACACTTAAAAGGAGATAGCCAAGAAAAGCACAACAGCACAAATTTTGTCTAAAGCCCTAAAAAAATAAAAGCAAAGTCATGCTTACACTGGAGTAATAAAGTCCAGCAGAACAATAATTATTTGGGTATTCTAGACAAATATATACACATACATAAGTATATAAATACACAAATAGTTACAAGTAAGACTCTTATCATAAGCACTAGCTATGTACCCTGAGGCAAGACAGTGAATCATTCTGAACTCAGTTTCTTTACTTGTAAAATGTGACTTACAGAAGAACTTAGAAAAGTTCTGCGGCTTAAATGAGACGGGAGTATTAAAAACAAGGGAACAGCCCTGGCCGGTGTGGCTCAGCCGGCTGGGGCTGGGATGGCTGGGGCTGGGATGCGAGGTTGGGAAGCTGTCTCCCACAGTGATGTTTCTCTTCTCCTCTTCCTCCCTTCCCCTCTCTCTAAATAAGCACGTCCTCCCATGAGAATAAAAAAATAAAAATAAAAATGAGGAAAGTAAAAATTCAGGAAAAAAATTAGCTATAATTGCTTCTCTAAATCAAACGAGAATCCATGACACCAATGAAAAATATAATGCCCAGAAAAGTCAACCTGGTTTTATCCAGTAGCTTCAACCTGTACCTTGAAACAAGTAGCGACAACTGATAGCTCTCTCTTTTGGACCCCACGAACTCATCGGTAGAGGTATCAAGCAGAGAAGTAGCTGCAAGATGAGCAGAAAAGGAGGAAGAAAAAAAATAAAATCCCAGGGCAGCACTGTCCAATGGAGCTTTCTGTTGTGATGTTCTATTGAGTATTATCCAACATGGCAGCCACTGGCCACAAGTAGCTAGTGAGCACATGAAATGTGACTAGTGTTACTGAGAAGATGAATTTTTATTTTTATTTAATTTTAATTAATTTTAGTTGAAATACCCATTGTGGCTAAGGCTACCTTATTGGACGGCACAGCCCTAGATGACCGACCCAGAGGCTGAACAGGGATTGCCAGAAATCTAAACAAAAAACCCAGGTCTTTTCCTGAATTGTTCCTATGTTCAATTCAATTATCTCTGTTTTCAGTGGAGAACTGGTAACTATGACTAGTTAAAAAAAATAACATGTCAGCTGATACATCAATACAGGGCAACTCCGTGCTAATAAAAGGATCAGAGATAAGAAGTATGTGGTCCTCTGATATTTTAGAAGATCCCAAAGGCCAAGTTAAACTCAAGCACACACGAAGCATGGTTCACTAGTACAGGGATCAGAGCTGCGAAGGTCCCACTCAGCTCCTTCGTTTCTCCACTGCCAAATGGAAAGCTCCCTAAACCTGCAGACTGAACACCCGTGCATGCATACTCAATTTTTTCGGAAATTCAGAGTGCTGTAAGCCTTCAAAAACGCCAGCATTCCTGGCCAGTTCAGCATTTCCACTATAAACAAAATCTATGTACCACCCATATCTGAGGTATAATGCCAGACTCCTGCGTAGCTGCCCCTGTAATATGGTTTAATTATGATGACTGAACTAATAGGCTGACATCATAGACTTTTACAGGCTGACCCCATGTCATCCTGATGTATCATTTTGCGCCAGTTCAGTGCTGTAAATCAATTTAAGATCTCAAGCAGGTTGAAAAGGCTGGTAATGATGCTTTCTCTGCTGCCTCTGGAGACTCTACATTATACACAACTTACATTATTTATAAAGCCTCAATGATGCCTCCATTAGCCTTGTAAGACTACACAAATGAGATCTTTTATACACACACAACTTGGCCCTGATCATGGAGGCGACTGCAGCTTAAATACACTCGTCTAATTACACTCAAGTTCATTCTTTTTCCAGTCTAACCAAGTTATTAAGTTTTATCTTTAACCCAGAATTCCTAGAAAACAAAATCACAATCTGAAATTTAAGTTTACAACTAATAAATGTATTTGGGAAGATGAGACTTGCTTCCTCTTAATGCTTTAATGAACTTAGAAGGAAAAAAAGAAATTTCAAGAGGTGTAAAAGGGTAGCATTTGTAATTGCCTGAAACTGTCATTTCTCTGATGCAAAGGTCATCAGCTCTTCAAGGGTATAAAACCAAAGGATAATGCAAAAAGGAAAAATGGATTTGGTTACATACCTATGGTTGGCGGGGTCAGAACTAAAGCAAGGACATACCGCGACCCTCAGAAGAAACCTGATCCAGCCTGGACCCCCAGGAGGCGCTGGCATCACCCACCTCTAGAAAATCATCTCTCACGACCCTGGTTACAGTTTCCTAAGAATTGCAGTATTACATCAATGTACGCCACCTGCACAGAAATATCAAATAACTGCAAATGGGAAAGGGAGGGGGCAGGGAGGACAAACACTTAAATCAGGACAGCATATTTAAGCCTGGCACCTACATCACGGTAACACTGATGCAAAATATTTATACTAATTGAAAATGCTGGGGCAGGAAGCATCGCTTCCGCCTCGATTCTTTTTCAATAGTGGTTCCAATACAGCTCATCTACCTCCAATAAAACGTAAAGTGGTAATTAATCATCAACAAGGTGAACAATCTACATAGACAGACAACAGTTTTCTCATTGTGTTACTGAACGGAGGCATGTTATCCACGACAGGCCGGCAGGCAGAGAGAGCTACGTCCCAAAATACAGGCATTTGTCAGCAACAGGACAGACAGACAGAAATCGTGCAACTTCTGAATCATTTCACCTACTTTGAAACTTCCGATACAATGGAAAGCAGAGACCACCCGGAGGAAGAAAAAGGCCGGTCGGTGGTCACAACACTCTAGAAAACGATGCTTTCTCGGGAGATGGTTCTCCGACGCGCCTCATTTTCGGAATGGAAGCGCCTGCTCGGTTATCTCGCAGTGTATTTAAAAATCGTCTGCGCCTCCAAATAAACAAAAGCCGCAGCTACTGCAGTTGTGAGATCCGGCAGGCATCTGTCCCTCCTCCCTCTCTAAGGACATCAAGGAAGCGCTCTCCCTTTAAGCCTTCATATTTATTAAGCAACTAGAAAAACAAGCCCACATCTCTCTCTGTCTCACACCCACCACCCCCAGCTCCTACAGAAACAACCCCGAGAAACCCTCCCAAAGCCAGGGAGCAGAGTAAATGAGCAGTTGTTCAACAGAGAACTCACAAATACACTTGCAGTGAGGCAATCGAATCCGGTCAAGGGAAAGGAATGAGACGACACTTGGAGGCGCAGGGGGGTGTAGGCGGAAGAGAAAAAAAATTACGCGCAGCCGCCGCCGCCAAATCTTTGAATAAATTAGAGGGAATTTTGGTACGAACTTTCCTTGACCTCCACCCAAGAAGCTCACTGGGGCAGAGAAGGGAACCGGTCTGGGACGCAGAGGGGCCCAGGGCACCGGGTTGTCCCCCCAGCGCGAGATCGGCTCAGAGCGCGTAAAGGGCAGCGCCGACGGCCGCCCTCCAGCTCCCGCAAGGGTGGCCCGGGCCAGCGCGGGACACAATGGGCCCGCGGGCCGCGCGGACGGGCCTCAACCAGGCTGCAGAAAGGGAAAGAGAAACGGGGAGCAGGCGGAGGGGGAGGGGGCCGGGGAGGTCCCGCCGCGGGTAGGGCCGGGGGCGAGGCTCCGGCCGAGGATCGCGGCTTCCCCACCGCAGACCCAACAAAGACGCGAGGGGAATCCCGGTCGAGCCCTGCCCAGCTGGTTGGGGCGAGAGGAGAAGGTGGCAGGTTCGTTTCTCCGAGCGGCCGGAGGCGCCATCGCCATCATGGGGGGGGGGGCGGATCCCCGATCCGCCCCACGCGGGGAAGAGCCCCCCTCCCCACCGCGGCTCGCGCCCGACCCCGGGGACCGCGGCAGCCCTACGGGCCCGCGCCCGCCCCAACTGAGGCGGCGGCACTGGAAAGTCCAGGGAGCCGAGGGGAGACAGCGGGGACGCAGCAGAGGAGAAAGTTGGGCTCGGGTCTGTTTCGTTTTACCGGGTTGGCGGCAAGCCCGTCCGCGCGGGCGCACGAGTGGCCGGGAGAGTGGGGTCCCGCGGCCCCGGTCGGGGCGGCCGGGCGCTGCACCGCGCTGCGCTCGCAGGGTCCCTCCCCGCGCCTCGGCCCGGGCTGAGCCGCTCGGCCTCTCCTTCCTCCTCCCGCCCGCCCGCTCGCTCCCGGAGCCTGGATTGATCTGGTCGCGCTGGCGTCAGGGAGTCGGAGCCGCCCAGCCTCCACTCCTCCGCTGCCAATACCCGGCGCACTCGCCCGCCCGCTCGCTTGCTCACACGCGCACCCGCGCGCCGCCGCCGCGCGACCAGGGATCCTCTCCAAATTCCGGGACCCGCCGGCCCCAGCGCCGCCCGCGAGGGGTGCGGCCCCAGCCCCCCGCCCCATTGATTACAAGGGGAAAAAAGTACTCTGCGCGTTCAGACTTCCCTCCCGCTGCCTCCTTTAGTCCTGGCGTGCGGACTTGGCGCATTATCTGCAAGTGAAGTTCTGTGCCAGTGTTTATTTTATGAAATGCTCACCCACACGTCCACCGCACCCACCGGAACGTACTATAAACGTAGAGTGTATATATGACAATTATCTTTCCAGAGTAGCCTATTTATATCTAGTTTTCATTGTCCCTCACCTACTCCCCAATGATTTTCAAGCCCCAGAAGTTTCACGTACCCAGAATTGGATAACCTACTAACTATTACATATACTTAAACCCTGGATCAATACATGTGTTTTGTGCCGATTCGGGATCTAATGATTCTAGTATGTAACCTCTTTGCTCCAAAGACAGGTGCCACAATGGCACTCTAAATTTTTTATTCCATTTCCAGAATCTTTTAGATGACATCCTTCCCAATAAAAACAAACTATCTCTCATCTACCTGGTCTGCATAGACATTGAAAATACCTTTTTGTTAAGAATTAATTTTTCTCTTGGCCAGCTCTCTGGAAGCTGGCGTGAAACCTTGGATAATTACCATAATGCTGAGTTATGTTTAGAGACGAAGAATTATTCTGAGGAATAAATTTTATATGAACCACAAGCATAGTTCCCACCCATATAAAGAAAATTTCAAAGACCTCTGTAAAATAATAGTACTCTGCAGTTGTACACATACATTTCCGTGTCTGCATTCCATTTGAAATTCTTATTAATTACTTTATTATTTCTGCATCCTGTGTTTAATTATCCAAAGAAAATGCAACACATCCCATAAAGCACAAAATACCATTTATAAATTATAGATCAGAATATTCCTGCTAATTCCTTAGTTAAACTATTCAAACACTTACTGGTCAATTCTTGGGCCTCATCTTATTCTTCCTAAGAGCAGCATTGGACACAGGTCATCATTCCCTGCTCCCTGGGACAGCAGCTGGAGTGAGCCTCGTTAAATGCCGCTCAATCAGGCCACGCCTCTGCTCAGAACCCTCCTTTGATAAACAGAAGGTGCTATCTCCATACAATGGAACATTATTCGGTCATAAAAAGGAATTAAACACGGACACATGCTACATGTACAAACCTTAAAAACATTATACTAAGTGAAAGATGCCAGAAACTGTCTGCTCCCACTTCCTGTATATGCAATATCCAGAAGAGGCAACTCTAGAGACAGATAACATGGAGGTTGCCCGTGTTTGAGGGGCTGGGGGAAGTTAGGTGGCCATAGCTTAAGGTTATGGGGTTTCTTTCCAAGGGTAACAAAAATGCTCTAAGATTAGTTTGTGATGATGGTTGCGTAATTCTGAGGATATACTAAAAAGCCAGTGAATTGTACACGTTAAATGGGTGAATTATATGGCATGAGAATTTTAGTTCAATAGAACTTTTTTTTTTTTAAGCATGACCTCTAAATGCGGTATATGATCCTTGATTGGATCATGGATTTCAGGGGCTATAAAATGGCATTATAAAACTGTTAATTTTTTAAACCAATAGATGACCTTTGTTAGTGCAATCCTAGTAGCCCCAAATGCTATGAAATGTGATTTTTCCCATTGTGCAAGTTATTTCTTTAGTAATAGAAATTGGACTTCTTTTTTTTTAAATGGGGGGGGCATTATTGGAACAATTGTGAACACTTGAAAGTGGATTGTAAATTAATATCATTGTATCAAAACAACAAAATCTTCCCTCCCTGTTTCACTGAAAATGTAAGTTCTCACAACGTGTACAAGCCCCTGCATGCTTTCCTCCCCACCCTCCTCCACACCTCTGCCCTGGCCTCCAGCTCTCTCCCTTGCTCACCTTCTCAAGTCCCCCTGGCCTCCTCACAAGTCCCTGAACAACCTAGGCACACAGCTACCTCAGGACCTTTGCCCTCGCCATTTCCTCCCTGGAAAGCCCTTCACACAGATATCCCCGTGGCCTCTGCCTCTCCTCCCGCTCCAATGCTTCTCCCTTAGTGAGGTCTACCCTGGCCATTCTGTCTAAAATTTATCACACACACACCACACACCCTTCCTGAGCACACACATGTCATATCATCTCTCCCTGCTTGGCATGGATGTTTCACTTATCACTACCTAACTCCTCACTTCTCCAAAAGAGCAGGATCTGGGGTCTTTTCAGTTCATTGCTGTACTTATTCTTGATGCCTAGGGCAGCCTGGCACCTAATAGGAGCTCATCAAACACCTGTTGAATGAGTGCATCAAGTACCATTTAAGTCGCAGGGGACATGGGAGCAAACAAAACAGATAAAAACCCCTGCTTTCATCAAGGAAGACAAATAACGAATAAATATGTCACGTACTGCAGAAGGGCGCGTCAGTCACTGCAGGGCTGCATATACAACAGGTGGCCTCATAGGATTATCACGGGACCGAAAAATTCCTATTGCCTAGTGATGTCACAGCGCAACATATCGCTCGTGGGTTTGTGGTGACACTGCTGTAAACAAACGTGCTGCACTGCAGGTCTATACAGTACAGCACTTACAATCATGTACAGTCAATAATACTTCATAATGATAATAAACGACTATGTTACCGCTTTATGCATTTACCATGATAGACTTTCTATCATTATTTTAGAGTGTACTCCTCCTTATGAAGAAATAAAAAGTTTGCTGTAAAACGGCATGCGATGTGACTCTAGCAGCAGCCTCATACATCTCATGTTCATTGAGTCTCTTGATTGCATCATTTTCTCTTGTGCTTGATTTAATCTCGTGTTGTTTTATACAGAACTGCGCTGTATGGGTTTGTAGCCTAGGGGCAATAGGCTAGACATATAGCCTAGGCATGTAGTAGGCTATAGCATCTTGGTCTGTGTACCCATGCTCTGTGATATTTGCACAATGATGAAATCGCCTAAGAATGCATTTCTCAGAGAGTATCCCCATCGTTAAGTGGTGCATGACTGTACATAAAAATGCTAGGTGGTGGTACACAGGCTGGAAGCAGGAGGATTAGAGCAATTGGGAATGGCCGGGGGCAGGGGTTGATATTTCTTTAGGGACAGGGGAAACCTACCTCATTGACAAGAAGTCCTGAAGGAAGAAAGGGAAGGTGCCACGTGACCTGGGAGGAGGTTTGCCAGCCTCCCAAGAAGGGGGAAGAGCAAGGGTAGAGATCCTGGAGTTGACTCTTCTTCACCCGTGCACAGCAGGGCCGGGAGGAGCCAGCCGCGGGAGGGAAGGCAGAGAGCGTGGGCCCAGGGCGCGCGGCTGGGGGCTTTGGAGCCGGAAGCACAGGGCCATTCTCTTCCCTCTGCTTCTCTTACCTTGGTGACATGGCCACAGGCTGGACTCCCCGAGAATGACAGGGGTAGAAGAGGTGTTGGAGGTTGGAAGAGAGAGGAGCAGATATGAAACAGTTATCTTCTGGGGAGTCTGAGAGCAAATGAACTTTGGAATGTGGTCAGATTGCCTGGCAGCACTTTCAAATGCCTGTTTGAGGTTAGCGGTCATGGATTTAGGGCAAGACCAGTCAGCACGGCTGTGGGTTTTTCTCCAGCCTCCTTAACCATCGGGGCAGAGCTGGGTTTAACCAGGGCCAGGGTTTTGCAGAAGAGGGTGAGGGAGAAAAAGGGTGTCAGAGAGCAGAGGGAATGAGCAAGGGAATGGCTATGGGGACCGTGGTAAGGAGGGGGGACAAAAGGGAGTAAGGACACGGAAAGGTGATAGGGTCAGTGGTTTGAAAGTCCCCCAAGAATGGCTGGAGCTGGGAACAACTCCCAAAAGCTGGGGAACAGAGGAGAATAGGACGCTGGAAGTTAAAATTATGGAGCTGGGGCAGTTTGCGGTAATTCCAAAATCGAGTTGTGTGACCAGAGAAAGTCAGATGGCGGAGGTAGGTAGAGGACAAGATCCTGGCACCCAAGGTCCCTCAAAGTCTGACTCTGGCCCACACTTTCACCTGGTCTCCTTCATACTCCCACTCATCCACCCACAAACCTGCAATGGTGTTCCCCCGGAGCACTTAAATACGGTATCCTTGTTCATACCAGGTATAGGGTCCTGGCCTCTCCAGCTTTCACAATTCCATCTGTTCTTTCAGGCCCAAGATCATCTCCCGGGTATTACATGAACAAACAAAAATGCTTGTTAAAGCTGGGATGTGTGGGTTTGTTGAGCTCAAAATTCTCATTTTAACACATGAGGGACATGAAGTCCAGAAAAGTTCAGTAATTTGCCCACGGTTGAAAAAAACTAGTAAGTGGCAGAGCCAGGTCCGATTCCAGGTCTCCAATCCAGAGCTATCTCTCTCTGTCCTAAAGCCTCATCCCTGAGTCCTCCTCGGCTCCTTCCCTCCTGCCGTGCCCCACGCACTGTGTGTGTGCCTACAGGACATCACATGTCACTCATCACTTAACCCATTAATTACATATTATGAAACCCTGTAAGCACATTACAAAGATGGATGAATAATGACTAGCCTTCCCTCCCACAAAAAAGCTCGTTTTTTCCCTTCACTGACACAATATTTTGGCACAAATCTCAGTGAAAGAGCCTCATTGGAGTGCTGTCATGTGTCAAGCTCATAATAATACCTATCAAGCTCATAATAGCTAGAGTTTCCTGAGCATTTACCTGGCACAGTGCTAAACACTTGAGAGACATCTTCTCTTTCTGGTCTTAGAATCTCCCCTATGAGATGGATGCCATTATCCTCACCTGCTGGTAATATCAGTGCCTATTGAATACAGCTTGTGAGGAATAATAATAATGATAGTAATAATAATAACAATAATAATAGCTAGCCCTTATTTAGTGTTTACTATTTGCCAGGCATTGTTTTGAGCACTACTTTATCCTTCAAAACAACCCTATGATAGAGTTATGTTATCATCATTTTATAGATGAGGAAACTGAGGCACCGAGATGTTAAGTAACTTTCCCGAGGTCTCACAAGTATGCTGATGCCTCTAAAGTGTTTAATATCATAGCTGGTATATTGTATGTGTTCAATGAAAGTAGCCAAAATTCTTTTCACTGAGTGTTCATAGTGCTGTGCTGAGAATACAATTTCTACTTCAAAAGTCAAGTATTTTAGGTGCATTTATACTGACAAAATATTTAGTGGACTGTTCAGTCTTTTAAAGTTTTAATGACTATATAACTTCCAGCAAAAAAAAAAAAAATCTTCAACAATTTTGCTTGAGGTAACAATTTCTCTTTACTAGATCTGCAACTATCGGCAAGCTTGTCCAAGTTGCAAGGCTGGCTTTGGCTACCTTTCATACAAAACTTAAGTGAGAGTGCCTTAAGCAAAATAGGAATTTATTTTATCTCTTGAAAACAAGAGACCAAAAATAGGAATTCCAGGAATGGTGAGGTAACTCAAAGTCTAAGGTCTCTGTGATTGCCATGGCGTCTCCTTCACTGTTGGTTATAAAATAGCTGCTGTGGCTCCAGTCATCATGTCTGCATTCCAGGCAGGGGGGAAACAAAAAGGATAAGAACAAAGGTGTGAACTGTGTTTGAAGCCTCTTTAAGGAACAAACCACTACCAACACCACCTACCATGACATCTGCCTACTTCTCACCATTAAACACTATCTTATGGCCTCTCCCATTTGCAAGGATGGCTAAAAAATGTCATTTTCTTGTTTGTTTTTCATCTTAGAAAATTGCCAATGCAACAAAATGGAATTCTTGCTAATGAGGAAGGGGAGGATGAATGCAGTGACGCGCTTCAAATGGTTCACCCTGGCTTGTGCGAGCTGATGGTTAAATTTTTAGGTTTTTTACAAGGTGGTTGTTAAACATATTGGTAGTCTGAAATTGGTCACAGTGGGAGTATTTACGCCACAAAAATTGGCAAACACCGCAAATTAAGGCCTTTTTTTTTTTCTTTGAAAGCCAGTTGTTAAACATTTACCAGCACACCACTGACTACTGGATAGGTGATTAGGAGCCCCAGCCACAGAAGGTTATTCATTTTCCACATGATATTCCATATGTCATCGGTCTCTGACCATAATGCTTGAGACTTAGGGACACTGAGCCAGGTAATCTTTTGAAGTACTTGGCATGTTAATAACTCCTGCCTCTTTATTCCATGCAGATGCTAGGCATGTTCATTTACATTAGATTTCAGTATTTCCCCAGAGAATGCACAAGTTGTTTTTTGATATTCCATTAGGCACATCACAAGCTATCGTAAATTTTTGTTCAGGAACTCAGATAAGTTTTATGTAAAAATGCTCTGTCCTGGTGAGATGCAGACACAGGCAGGAATGGCCCCTGCGTTTTGTATTTGAGGCGACTGCAATGTGAAGCTGCTGCTAGGACAGACCCGCTTTCCTAGGTGAAGGCATAACTTTCCTCAGGTACGAAGAAGCCTTTAAAATAATTTCTTCTGCCCAAATTTATTCCTGGAAAATGAGGAAAGTGGAATGTTTTTTCTTTGGGTTAGAAGGAGGAATCGATGGTTTTTTACTTATAAGGAGGAGATGCCCCCAGGAAATCTTTTTAGTTCTACTTTTGGATACAAACAGGCACTTGAAAACACTCCCTGATATGGACAGAGTACGTCTTCCCCTTGGTCTGAAGGGCGGCAATAAGAAGAGTGATTTCGGGAGCTGAGTCAGAAACCGAGAAGTTAAGCTCATGGCTTGTGACCCCACCTAAGAAGTTTTGCCTCCAAAATAGAACTCAGAGCACTTAGAAATGAGCATTAAGCCCTAGCTGGGTAGCTCAGTGGCTTACAGCATCATTCTGATACACCAAGGTTGTGGGTTTGGTTCCTAGTCAGAGCACAAACAAGAATCAACCAATGAATGCATAAATAAGTACAACAAAAAATTGATGTTTCTCTTTTTCTCTCTCCTGCCCTCCTCTCTCTCTCTCTCTCTCTCTGTCATGTCAATAAATTAAAAAAAAAAAAAAGAAAGAAATGAGCATGAGAAGCAAAGTCTCACATAAATTAGAGTTGGATACTATACCTTACAGTTTTCTTTTCCTTTTGTGATAAATAGACAAGGCTGACCAAAAACAAAGCCTTTGGAATTTTGCATTAAATTCCTTTTAATTTTTTATTTCTTTGCACGACAAGATTTTTTTAGTCACCTTTAAAGTCCATTGTATAAATATAGTAAATCCTTTTTTTTAAAGATTTTTCTTTAAAAATCTTGCTTTGTGTGATATACATTAGCTAATGTTTTCCAAGCGTAGCAGCTGTGATGAACAATCTTATCTGAAAATAAAAACAATGATCAAACAGCGATAAATCTGTAAGGCTTGGCTATCCCACTGAAGAAACCACGTTTGAGTACCATCTCTGGTCAGGATTTTTGGGAGGATGGTCAGTGAATAACACCTTCCCCTCCTGACTATGTGGACAAAGAACCAAACCCACAAGTCATACAGATAGAACTCAAAATATGATCTTTATGATCTAGGAAGTGGGTTGGAATATTTAGCCTTTAGATCTGTGCCAAATTGGCTTGCCCATAGTTTACCCCCACATTAGAAAGTCTCAGGCACCGGCACAGTGAGACGGCCGCAGGCTGCAGTTTCCCTGGACTCGAATGGCAGGGGTCACTCCCTCTCAGAGCGTGCCCTCGCCGGCCTCCCTGAGCGAGCCTTCCTCTCCGCCTCAGCACGCCCCTGAGTTGACTCATCTTTCAAAAGAAAGGCTAATGTTGCACTTTTCCACCTGAGACAAGGTGATCGGGTTCTTTTCCAGTTAACCAAGGGATACTCCATTTTGCTTAAATAAAGCTCCCTGAAGTTTACGTTTTGTTTTTAAGGAGCTCACACTCAAATTTTGTCCATTTCAAAGTGTCTGCGGTTGTATGGATCCCCAAAGCCATAAATGGAAATGCTTTGGGTAAAACCAAAGGAGAAAAAAATAATAGGTAAAAAGGTGGGAAAATTACTATTGAAGGTTCTGAAAAAAAGTCAAAGAACAAAATTAATTCTGTCACCAAATGTATCCTTGAGCGCCTACTGCAGGCTGGGCGCAGTTTCCCCACATTCTCTGTTGCATTAAGTCCTCACTTAACGTCTTCACTAGGTTCTCGGAAACTGTGACTTTAAGTGAAAGAACATACAGCAAAACCAATTTTACCGCAGGCTGATTGACAGAAACAAGAGCTAAGGTCCCACGGCCTACTTCTGCTCACAAAAACACCCCCAAACTTCTAACGAAAGACCCAAAACACTTCTACTATTAAACACTGAAATAAACGTGAGCTATACTACATTGAAGAACGGTGAATCAAAACAAGTCAGAGAATCATTCTGTAAGCCCCTTATTCCAGTTGAGTGTCCGTGTGGCCACAGCCCCTCCCGGCTGCCCAGGGCGCAAGGTGGCCCTCAACCTGACTGGACGCCCTTCTGCCCCAAGGTGCACTCACGCCCACTCAGACAGGGGTGAAGTGGACACATCCGTTCACCTCACCCACGCGTCTTTGAGGGGCGGGAAGAAACCAGAGAAAACCCACGCAGACGGGGAGAATGTGCAAACTCCACACAGACCGTGGCCCCAGCCAGGAATCAGGATTTTTTTGCTCATCAACATTATAATGAAACGATGTTATTTGAGGACCTGCTCTACTTCCTGCACACACACTACACAATGCAAACGAACCCACCAGGGAGGCACATACACAATCTGAGGGAGGTCTTAAGGTTCATTGTCTCCTTTGCCTGTCACTTCTAACGTTGTGGAATATCCAGCATCAGGCCCAGAAAACTGAGGTTTACTTCCCCTTCTTTGAAGCTCTCAGTTTCCCTTAGCTTGGGATCCCCATTCAGTAAGCAAATGTTCTTTGACTCAATGTAACTTAATGGGCTTCCTAGCGTGAAGCCCTTCATCACACAAGCGTTCTCCCCAGTGCATTTGTATTGACGTGTTCTCTCTCGCCTCCAAGCCTCTCCCAGGAAACTTCTCCCTCCCTAATTGTGTTTTCAATGGACAGAAATGACCCCTCATCCATCTTCACTCCTACATCGTAGTGTTTGGATACCTTCATGTCCCCTCGTACACTAGATTCATTTGTTTGTTCAATAAATATTTACCGAGCATCCGCCAGACCCTCTTACACGTCCAGAAGCAATGCTGAACTCTGGCTTCCATGGAATGGCCAACCCGGTCACTCCTGCAAATGTCCTGCGAAGTGACTTCCAACAGGCACACATGCTAGTGTGTAAGGAACAAGAAGAGTAAAGAACCAGACCAGCCGCACAGATTTCCTGTGCTCAGAGCTCTCGTTACAGCACACATAAAGACAGTCCGTTTTTCTCATAAACGAGCTGCGTGCTTTGCTACTTATATTCCCAGAAACATTGGGCTAACTGCAGGTGTTGTGGAAATACGTTTAAGAAATTTTAAGAAATGCCATAAGGGAAATGACTCACTTTGCAGAAATCCGTGTCAATAGTGTATCTGGAACGGCCCACTTTGCTAGCCTGGAGTACACACACCATCCCCGCACTCACACAGCTTGCTGCGCCCACCTGCCCTCAGTATCAGAAGTCCACTGACTTCCCAAGGCCTCCCCTAACCCCTCTGCAAGGGCAGGAACACGAGGGACTTACTCCAATCAAAGGACATTGGTCCTGCTGCAAAAAGGCCAGGAAGAGAGAGAAAGCCAGGAAGTGTGACCAGTTCACTGCTACTGCGGCTTGGATCTCTGCCCCAGGAGGCTACAGGTGGGTCCAGCGCATTCTGACGTCAGGGAATTTGTTTGTGGTTGCTACGCTACTCCTGTCGATTCAGCTCTTTTCTTTCCATCAGCCTAGCAGGGTCCCCCCTGGGCTCTGAGGCCACATCTCTTTTAGATCACACTCCCAAGCTCCTTGCTTTGAACAGTGCCAGGTGGCCCATCACTACAGAAGAGCCCACGAGGAAGTCCTCCCCATGAAGCCTGGTTCAATCCACTCGGCACCCGCCCTGCCGTCGGACCACCGGCACATGACATCCCAACCAGGGATCTCCTTCTTGCACAGAAAGGGGAAAGGCAGATGTTGCTAAGCAACAAGCACAAGCCTGCCTGTTTTGCACGCTGTCACCTACATGTACACACAGGCTGGGATTGCCTGCTTGCCTTAAATTTCCGTAACTTGGAGGGTGTTTTAAACGATTCTCTCCAACAAAGAAGCATCCTCCGAGTGGCTGTTCCTGGCTGCGCGGTGTAAGTGGCCCCCAGCTCCAGGGCCAGCTCTTCACTAAGGAAGGTCTGCTGCTAGGACTATGGCTTTTGGGTGAGGCCCATGAAAATCATTATTCAGCACTTGAATGTTCATGGGCTGGGGTGGGCAGGCAGTTAATTAGATCATTTATGTCTCCCCCTCTCTAACATCTAGTAGTTTTACTGAGCATTAGTATTTTATTAACTGCAGAAAATACTAAGGGGGAAATGTTAGTGTGTTATTTGTGCTGTTTTGTAGGGAACGTGGTGTTGAGCAAATACAAACAAGTGCTGATGATAACATTCACGACTTTGGGGACAGAGCACCCCTTTGAAGGTTCAGTTCTGCTCCTTTCCCTTTCAAACACCTCACCCTCCTCCTCCTCTCAATGCCACTCCATGGACTACAGGTTCGGGACCAAAATCTTCAGCCCCACATCCAAGGCTTCTACAACCGAGGCTTACCCACCTGTTGAGCTTTGGTTGTATTTGTTTACTCACCATTTCATGAATTCACCATCATATTTTTAAAGGTAAACTTTAATTTAAAAACATTCTAGATTTACAGAGACCTGAGAAGATGGTACAGACTCCTCTACCCTCCTCACCTAGTTTCTCCTAAGGTTAACCTCTTTTGTTCTCATGGCGCATTTGTCAAAATTAAGAAAAACAACATTGATACATGACTGTTGACTAAACATCAGTTTTCCTACTAAGGTCCTTTGGCTGGTCCAGGAGACAAACCAGAACACCATGTGGCATTTAAACCAGGCACATTTTTTATTTGTTTGTTTGTTTGTTTGTTTGCTTGTTTGTTTCTAGCCTCCGCCCATCCCATTCCCCCCCAGCCCCCCAGGATGCCGCTTCCTCTCTGACTTACCCGTAAGACCTACGTATCCTTCAAGCGCATTCAAATCTCCTCTGTGCGATGTCTCTCCTAGCTGTTCTGTCCTCAGTGATCTCCCTGACCTTCAAATTCCAGAATCACTTTGGTCTGGACCACGTATTTAGAATACAGCGTGCGCTGACCTGCAATGTCATGTATCTTTTTATATTTTGTTTGCCGATGAGCATTTAAGGAAAGGATAATGTCTCATTCATTTTCTGGCACGTGTGCAAGCATTGTGTTCTCAATAAATGTTTATTGGTAATGAACTTATTTTATCATTAGCATACACGGTACAAAGTAGGCTGCAAATATTAATTGAATTCTTGGAGGCCCACAGTTACTGCATTTATATTTCAAAACATAATAGGTATAAATGCAGTTTGATGAGTAATAATGCAAACTAATATTTATCGAGTGCCAACCATATGCCAGGCATCCTGCTAAATGTTCATAATTCTCATGAAATTGTACGGGGCAAATACTACAGTCACCCCGACGTAAGGGTAAGGAATTTGTGCACGACTGCACAGCACAGGCGGAGCCAGGACGCATACCCAAGCACCGTGGCTGCAGAGCGCACGCTCCCGCTGCCCTCTGACACCGTGCTCTCTGTCCCAGCGATGCTTTCAGAGGAGTGCGTCGCACTTCCTGCTGCCTTTTCATCGGCAGCCAGTCCTCCCTCCGCTTCTGAATCCCCCTGTCCCCACCGACACTGTTGTTGAAAGTTTCAAATTAGGTTTCTCTTATCAGTTCCAATGGCCTTATACTCTGTCCTCTGAGGTCTCTGCTTCGTACACTGGGTTGGAATTGAGAACCCGTTTCCCATCTCTACCCACTGAGGGCATGGGCTTGGCGCACCCGCGCCCAGGACTACGCTTCGTGCACAGCAGAGGACAACAACTGCTCTTCCTCTTCGTGACAATATTCTGAAGTTCTTGAACTGTTTAAGTAATAAAGGAAGTTTATACACATTAAGAAATTATAAAATATGAATATGTGGAATAGTGAGAGGTACCTTCTCCCCTTCCTTGTTCTCTGGGATAGATTGCCTAAAAATGTGGCTTGGACAAGATTGTTAAAAATGCTGAAGACTTTTACTTATAAAAATTATAGACACATGAATAAAAATGAAAAACTTTCCTACTTTTCAGAGGAAACGGCTCTTAAACCTTACTATTGTAAAATGTCCTGAAGTTTTCCACACATGTAAGTTTTGTGTTTTGTTTTCTAGACACGAATCAACCCTTGCTTTCCTTGTCAGCCTCCTCCTTCTGGCTCCGAACAGTGAGTTTATCTGAGATGTCTGTTCTTTCTCTGAATGTTCTCATCCTTGGAGAGTTTATCCATTCTCTGGGCAGGCTACCACCTTCTCTCACTCTATTCTTTTGCTGCCAAACTTCTTGTTAGACTTTCTCAACCCACACTCATTCCTCAGCCCCGTGTGACCTGACTCACATTCACCACTCCAATAAATTACATTGCAAGGTTCCAGAGACATCTCTCTTCATCACCGACATTCTCTCAGCCTCCGACCGCATGGGCTTCTGGGCCCCGTTTACTCTCCTTTCGTTCAGAAGCACTCCCTCCTGGCTTCTAAGCCATTGCAGAATCTGAGCTCTTCTTCCGTCTTTAGGACTGGAGCCTCTGCTGCCTTCCTGCCCCCACTGCCCCTCACCCCGCCCCCCCGCCCGCCCCACCTTCGTGAGTGATCTCTGTCTCTCCAAGTATCTCCTTAGGGAATGTCTTCCCGGGCCACAATCTCAACCACTCGCCTCCATGTGCCCAAAAGAACTACCCTGTCAAACTCCAAGGCCATGCTTTCAACTCTTTGCTGATCAGATTCATTATATCACACAAGGTTAACATGCCAAATTTTAAAGTCACGCCACCTAAAAACAGGCCCTCATCCTGACTCCCTTATATGTTATTGCTAAGACCACTCTCTTGGCCAATGAGGGGACAGTATACTGGTCATTTTTCTCTCCAGTGTCCTGGAAGTCCCATCCGTTGTCCAAGTCATGAATTCTACTTCAACAGGCGTTGTCTGCTTCTGCTATCTGGTCCCACCATCTCCCTGCTTCTGACTGCACTCTAAAGGCCTTCTCACTCTTCTATCTTCACACCCCCTTCATTGTCTAGCGACCCCCAAATTGCCAGATAAGTCTTCCCAAAAGCCTGACTCTAATCTTACACTTCCCTGCTCGAAACTCTTCAGTGACAAGGCGCTGCCTATGAGTGACAAATTCTTCAACATAGTTTTAGAAATCCTCTATAGCAGCAATTCTCAAACATTTCTGTGTTCCTTTTCACTCTTAAAAATTATTCACCCCCAAGAGATTTCATTTCTAGGGGCTGTGTCTACCACTGCTTACTGTGTTTGAAGTTATAACAAAATAAAATTTTAAAGTATTTACTAATATATTTTAAAATAACAAACCCATTACATGTTAACATAAATACCACATTTTATGGAGGGGGGGGGACTGTTTTCTAAAACCAAAAAAAAAAAAAATAGTGAGGAGAATGGCATTGTTTCATTTTTGTAAATCTCTTGAATGTCTGGCTTAAATGGAAAATAGCTGTAGTCTCCTATCTGCTCTTGCATTCAATCTGTTGTGATATCGCAGGCAATGTATCCTCTGGAAAATTCCACTCTGTACTTAGGAGTGTGAAAAGGCAAATGACGGCTCAATGTGAGTGGGAAAACCGCTTTGGGCTCAGCGACCCTTTGGAGGGGTCCCAGGTCCCTGGACGGCACATTGAGAACCATGCCCTGCCTTCTCCCTCTCTGCTGCTCAACCTAACCTCACACGCCAGTTACATCAGACTGTTCTTTATCCTCTAAACTTATTTACGTTTTTCATGGCTGCCCCCCCTCTGAAATAAAGATTTTGGTAAATGATGTGTTTGTTGGGAGTGCCCTATGGTTTGCTAGGGTACAGGGATTTAGTGGGGGGCGGGGGGCGGGAAGAGAGAGAGATTCCACCCCTCTCGCCCCGCCACCCTGGCCAATTTGCTGGAAAGCACTCTAGATTAGGGTCAAGGAACTTAAATGCTCGTGGCAATTTTGTAACTAACGTGTCATGTCCCCCTGGACAAGTCAGTTAACTTGATGAACTTCTTGGTTCTCAGTTCTAGCATTTCTAAGCAGAGGAAATTGAGGAGTTGTTCCAGTTCTAAAATCATCAGGGATCTGGGATTAAATCACCTGACGTCTCTTCTGAATAAACAGGACACATGTGCCACATTCAATCTTTTGTTTCTCTCTCTCTCTCAAATACAAATCACTGTCTTTTTATGAGTGCATTAAACATCAGGTCCTCTGTGTTTTTAGTGCCTAATCACTGTCTTCAAGGGCTTCAGAAAACTCTCAAAACCCCCACTGGAACTTTTGTTGATTTTTTTTTTTAATTAAGGTATGATGGACATGTAACATTAGGTAAGTTTCAGGGGTACAACATAATGATTCGATATTTGTATACTGCAAAATGATCACACGTCTAGTTATCCATCACCACACTTAGTTATGAATACTTTTCTTATGATGAGAATTTTTAAGATTCACTCCCTTAGCAACTTCTAATACAGCACAGCACTAATAACTGCAGTCACCGTGCTGCCTACGACATCCCCACCACGCATTTACCTTAGACTGAACGTTTGCCCCTTGTGACCAACTCCACCCATTTCACGACCTCTCCCACCTGCACGTCTGGCAACCACCAATGTCGTCTCCGTGTCTGTGAGTTCGGGATTTTGCTTTTTCTTTATTTTTTTTAGATTCCACATATAAGTGAGATCACATGGCATATGTATTTCCCTATCTGATTGATCTCACTTAGCACAATGCCCTCCAGGGTCGCCCATGTGGCCACAAGTGGCAAAATCTCCTTCTTTTTATGTGGCTTCATTGTGTGTGTGCGTGTGTATTTTCTTTATCCATTCATCCGTCGATGGATACTTAGTGAGTTTCTTGAATTGCAGATAGTTTTAATTAAATTGGGAATAAATTTCCACCATATTTCATGAAATATGGAACATGTCTTCCCTCCTTGCTCCTTGCCTGCTGAAACTGCAATTGCCACACACCGCACACACACACACACACACACACACACACACACACGACACTCTGTTCTTTCTCCACCTTCCCTCCCCTTTTTCTCCCTTTGTTTCACATTGGATAGTTTCTGCTGCTGTCTTTAAAGTTACTAATCTTTTCTTAAAACAGTGTCTACTCTCTGTTAATCCCATCCAATGTATTGTGTATCTTAAATATTGTATTTTGTCATCTCTAGCAGTTTTACCTGGGTCTTTTTTTCTTTATCTCTTTCATGTTCATGTTTTCCTCTACTTTCTACAATATATGGAATATATTTATGACAGCAGTTTAACATCCTTACCCACTAATTCTGTAATTTATTTTATTAGGTCTGCTTTTATTAATTGATTTTTCTCCTCATTATAGATCATATTTTCCTTCTTCTTTGGCATATTTCCCTTCTTCTTTGCATGCCTGGAAATTTTGATTGGATGCCAGACATTGTAAAGTTTCAGATTGTGCACAACAGATATATTTTTATTCCTTTACCTACTCTTGAACTTTGTCCTGGGATGCAGATAAACTACTTGGAAACAGCTTGATCGTCTCTAAGTTTGCTCATCAGCTTGTTGAGGTGGGACCCGAGCGGCCCTTAGTCTCGGGTTAATCTGGCCCCATCCTGCCGCAGCACCTTTCTGAGGGAGTCCTCTGTTGTCCTGGGTAGTACGAGGCTTTTCCATTCTGGCTGCGTTAGCCCTATGTGATCTCTGCAGATTATTCCAACTGCTCCCTTCTGATGATTCTTTCCCTGGCTCTCAGCACAGGAATGAGCTGATCAATCTGTGGCATCAGCTGAAGACTCAAGGGGAAACCTGTTCTATTTCCATAGGACTCTCCTCTCTTTGCAACAATCTTTCTGGTGCCCTGACCAACAATTCCAGTTGCCTTGTCCCCTGACTTCTCAACTCTGTCTCCCAAACTGTGGGAGCCACAAGGCTCTGTTTGGGTTCCTCCTCCCTGTACTGCAGCCTGGAAACTCTCTTTAAGCACTAAGTTGGGTTAATTCCAGGACCCACTTCATTAGTTTCCATTCTCTCAGGGACTGCTGACCTGTGCTGCCTGATGTCCAATGTCTGAAAACTGTTGCTTTGTGTCTATGTTCACTTTTAGTAACTTTTAAGGTTTTGTCTTTCACGTTTAAGTCCTCAACCAATCTGGAGTAGATTTTTTTTTTTTTAAAGAAAAGTAACATTAAATCGTGTCCCTTCCAGATTCATACGTTGAAGTGCTAACCTCCAATGTGACTGTTTTTGGAGTTGAGACCTTTAAAGAGGAATTAAGATTAAATGAGGTCATTTGGGTGGAGCCCTGATCCAACAAGACTGATGTCCTTATAAGAAGATGAAGAGATAGCAGGAGAGCAAGCACGCACAAAGGAAAGGCTGTGTGAGGATGCAGGAAGAAGGTACCATCTGCAAGCCAAGGAGGAGGTCTCATCAGAAACCAACGCTGCTGACACACTGATCTTGAACTTCAGCCTCCAGAGCTGTGGGGGAAATTAATTGCTGTTGTTTAATCCACCCAGTCTATGGTATTTTTCATAGCAACCCTAGCAGGCAAATACATTAGGCACCTAATTTCATTTATAGATAGCCAGTTACCCTAACATGTTTATTGACCGTCTCATCTTTTCCCCACAGAACTGCAGTACAACCTCTGCCATATACCAAATGGCTTGCTTCTGAGCTCTGTATTCTGTTCCACTGGTAAATTTGTCTCGTCTTGCACCAAGACAATCCTGTCTTAATTATTAGAGTTTCATTATGTTTTAATATCTCATGGGCAAGTACATTTACCTTATTCCTCTTCATTAGGAGTACTGGTGATTCCTGGCACATTGCTCTGCTGCATGGATTTTAGAAGCCGTTTGTCAAGTTACGCCAAAAGCAATGTAGGAATTTTAATTCTGCTGCATTGAAACTGTAGACCAGCTTGGGAAGTAATATATATTTAGAATATTGAGTCTTCCTGTTCATGAATATGGGATCTTCCTCACTTAAAGCTCTTTTAATGTCTTTCAATAACATTTTGTAGTTTACCTATAACAATGTTGCACATTTCTTGGGAGATTTGCTCCTAAGTACCTTTTTGTAATTACTACCCTTGTAAATGGATATTTAGAGTGTGTTTGCTCTTTTGGCTGGCATATATAAATGCAGTTGATTTTTGTGTGCTGATCTTTTGATCAGCCTACTTGCCAAACTCATAATTACAATAATTCATCAATGGAGTCTTTTGAGTTTTCAATGTATGTATGTCATCTATGAAAAATGACAGATTTTGTTCCTTCCTTCTCATTCTTTGTATCTCTTATTTCTTTCTCTTGATTTATTGCATTGGCTTAGAATATTTAGCACAATATTGAATACCAGGAGCAACTTTTTCTGTTGTTTCTGATTTTAAAAGGAATATTTTCAATGTTCTCCATGTAAAATGATAGTTTATATAAGGTTTTGGTTGTTATTCTTTATCACGGTGAGAAAATTCTCTTCTGTTTCTAACTTAATAGGGATTTTTTAAAACCCAGAATGAGTGATACATTTATACCACTTTTATTCTATGTCTGTTGAAATGATCACATGGTTTTTCTCCTTTAATATATTTATGTGGCAACTGTCATATACAGATTTTCTAATATTAAACCATTCTTGCATTCTTGGGATAAACACACAACTTAGTTATGGTATTTTTTTTTTGGTACATGCTAGATTCGGTTTGATGATATTTTATCTATATATTTTGCATTATGTTCCTAAATTAGATTGTGCTGAAATTTTCTTTTCTTGTACTATTCTTTTCTAATTTTAATATCAGTTCAAATGCCTCAGAGAATGCATTGCCAAGTTTTTCCTCACTTTACATTACTGTGTAAGCTGTATGAGACCAGAATTATTCTTTTTATAAAGTTTGTGAAATTTTTCCAGTACATATAATACATAATAAACACATATTTATTTTGAGTCAGTGTTGGAATATATTTTTCCAAGGATTTGTGCATTTTGTCTTTATTTTCAAGTTTATATTGACATAAACTTGTTCATAGTACTCTTAATATTATAACCATGGATGCAGCAGAGATGTTACACCTCCCTTTTCTGTCCTAGGATTGATCACTTGGTCTGTCTCTGTCTTTCTATTCCATGATCAATTTTATGAGAGATTGATCTTTTAATAAATATTTTTAAAAAATCACCTTTCGTTTTGTTGATTTCCTTTCCTGTAATTATTTTCTAATTTGTTAATTTCTGCTCTTACCTTTATTAGCTCCTTCATGCAGGCTTACACTACTCTTTCTTTTCCCTAGCTTATTCATTGGACATTCAGTGCATTAACTTTCAATGTCTATGTTTTTATACAACTTTCCCTTAAAATATCATTTTCACCTCATTCCATACGTTTTGATATGTTCAAGTTGCATTCATTTCTAAGTGTTTTAAATTTAATTTTGAATTTTTGAACCATGATTTAGTAGTCTATTTTTAATTTCTAAGTCTGTGGATTTTACTTATCTTTTCATTATTGATATTGTCCTATAAATTTTTAAGATTGTTGTCTAATTCGGGAAAACCTTAATCCAGTTTCTGTTATGTGTGGGGTATAAGAATTTAAGGCATTTCAAGTTTTCTAGTTTAGGACAACTTTTAAAGAGTCTTTCAATTGACAACATTCAATAAGTAGTTTGTGATGGAAGACTGATGTTCTTATTTAGTGGAGAATAGTAAGTATTTTGGGTTTTTTTGGATTATATCAGAATTTTGTCAAATCAGCAAGGAATTTATGTTTTTCCATGTGTTTTAATGCATAATTTTCTTCATTAATTACATTGCCAGACAACCAAATTGCCTCTTCATCATTTCTGTTTGAAATGGATCTATTTTTCTTAATGAGTTATGATTTTGGGTATGACCTGAAAATATTTTTGTTACTCTTTGTTTTATGTCAAAATAATTCCTATTGATTTCATCAATCATCTTTATCACTTTTCCATGCTAGTAGTTTTAATTGAGCATTCCTTCTGTTGTTGAATATATAAATCTATAGATGACAAAAGAAATCATCCCTCATATATGTTCAAATCAGGCATTTTTAATATTCCAAAGACATTTGCAGTTAAAATGAAGTAATTGGCTGTATCAAGTTTTTGAATAAACACTTTTCAAAAAGAAAAATGGCTTTTAATTTGGGTTTCTCTTCCAAATATTTGACACTATAGGTTATTCTTAAAATGCCTCTCCCCACACCTGGGTTTTAAAATCCTTCATAATCTCTCCTCAGCCTCTCTGTTCACCTGCATTTGTCATGCCAGCCCGGAAAACACCCTTCATGTTGCATGCTGAATGCCTCGTGACACACTGCCCCACGGTGCTAGTCCCCGCTGCTGAAACTTGGCTCCACACATTTTTCCGTGAATGCCAGAATTCTCCCCTCCAAACTGTTCATGCTGCTCATCCTACAAAAAACGTTAGATCTCCCAGGACCCGGAGGAGTCTTTCCCCAAATGCCCTAGCGCACTCCAATACCCCCCATCTCCCAACGCCCTTTGAGTTAGAAAGAACTTCTCTCTACGTACTCACTCTACATTTTATTCCCGGTGTGCTGGTTCTAGCCCCCTGAGAGCAGCAACCAGACACTCCTGCATCTGTATCCCTGTCTCCTGCAGCGTTTCCCCCTTTCATAAGAGGCTTTCATCAAATGTTCTCGTCATTGCACTAGACTTTAAAGCAATGCTTCTCAGCCTTTTCTGATCAGAAGCCTTAATGACAATGCTTGTAAATACAGCTTCCTGGAACCCCAGCATATAAAGGAGAAAAGTAGAACTCTCCCGGTGTAATTGTTGCTGTTAAACCATAGGAACAGAAGATCCATCTAATCTCCGGCCTGTGCAAGTCCCACTCGTAGGCTATGTGTCCGCTCTCATTTTCACACCCCATTCCCTTCCTCCGCTGCCCTCGTAGGTGGCCGCCTTAACGTCTGTGGTACGTTACCTTTTTGGCTTGTATGTATTTTTGAATTATAAGTACTATTATCTTGTGTGCACATATTTTTAAGTTTATGTAAATGTTACTGTGATGTATATATCACTATATCCGTGGGGTGCATTCTCTTCCCAGCACCAGATCCTCGGGTACCCTCCAACTCCCCACCACCACAGACACTGCCGCAACAAGCTACCGAATTCTGTTTCAAGAGCTTAAATTATCCTTCTCATTTGATGAGATTATTATTTACTTAATGAAGGATGAGTGGAGGAAACAAGCATAATCACGTGTCACACACGTCAGTCAATGATGGACTGTATTGATGATGGTGGTCCCATACAATTATAACAAAGCTCAACAATTCCTATTGCCTGGTGACATCACAACCATCCTAGCGTCGCAGCAAGATGCATTCCTCGCGTGTCTGTGGTGACCCTGGTATAAAGAAACTTGCGGTGCTGCCAGTGTCTACAGGTACAGCACGTATTTGTAAATAATACTTGGCGATGGTAATAGAAGACTATGCTACAGGTGCATGTGCTTATTATACTATGCTGTAATCACTATTGTAGAGTGTACTCTTCTATTTATGAAACAAAGTTTGCTGTAAAACAGTCTGTTACACCAGCAGCAGCCTCATACATCTCGCATTTATTGTGATTTGTTTGAATCATATTATCTTGTACTTGATTTAATTGTGTTGTTTAATAGATTAAGTGTAGCCTAAGTGTACAGTGTTTCTAAACTCCACAGCCGTGTACACTATGTCCTAGGCCTTCACGTTCACTCACCGCTTGCTCACTGATTCACCCAGAGCAACTTCCAGCCCTGAAAGCTTCATTCATGGTAAATGTCCTATATAGATGTACCGTTTTTTATCTTTTATACCATATTTTCACTGTACCTTTCTTATGTTTAGGTATGTTTAGATATATGAATACTTAGCATTGTGTTACAATTGCCTCCGTATTCAGTAGAGTAACATGCTGCCCAGTCTGGTAGTCTAGAAGCAACAGGCTAGACCATATGGCCTGGGTGTGTAGTAGGCCCTACCATCCAGGCTGTATTAAGTGCGCTCTGTGATGTTCACACAATGACGAAATTGCCTAATGATGCATTTCTGAGAACACATCCCCATCGTTCAGCGTCACATGACTGCTCACATGGAAAAAGGGCAAATCTCATGCTTTCCAAATAACTATTGGATACCAGTTCTGAAATAGGGCTAGAAGTCCAATTATTTTCCAACCAAGGGTGATAATACTACAAAGCTAAGTTTATTTTCAAGGTACAAACTAAGTAAAACTGGTGATCCCAACAAGGGCTAGGTAAGTTATACAAGGCTTGTAAAAGGGCTGAAGGTTCTTAGCATTAGGCTTCCATTTATTTGAAGTCAATTACGAGAACACCCTGGTTATGCCCTGAGACAACCATGACTCCAAAGAAAGTTTTGCAAATAACAGTGACCTCCGCAAAACTCCTGAGGGCAGCCCAGGCTGCATGTCAATCAGGCCCGGCTAGAGTCACTGAGCGCACTTACGCAGAAGCCGATTGTGACACACTGCAGTGCAGGTATTTTTTCAAAGCTGAGAAAGGTAGAGCCTCCCCCATCGATTCTGGCCGGCCTCAATTTGGTGCCTGGAGCTACGCCGCTGAACCTCTGATGTATTGCCAGAGGGGTCACTGGAGAATTGTGTGTTTGCTCAAAGGTACTCTAACCCTCTTGTCTTTGCCGATAAGTCATAGCACTGAAATGTATGAATTGGCAAAAACTAGTCCAGCTGCCCGGGGCTTCTTATGACAAGTCCTTCAGATCTTCTGCCATCATATCTAACAATATGTGGAAAACACAGAAATACCTTTTTCTTTTGAAATAATAAGCAGAGCACCAGGATGGGGGAACCTGAAGGAAGTCCAAGAGGTGAACCAGAAGTCATTGCAACAACATGAGGCAGCGGAGCCCCATGCCTGTAAGAGCATCCTCGTCTCCTGGCTCAAAGGATTAAAACTGCTCATGGTCAGAAAATACAAGGGGCAAAAACTAAAGATAAATGGCAGGTTCCTTGTGTGGATAGTGTCACTGGGATGCAAATGGTATCCAAATTGCAGCCTCCCCTCTGCTCAACCTAGGGCTAGAGAAGAGGCACATTTTCCTAATTAGTCTGACCAGGGGGGACACCTTTTTCTAACTGGCTAGTCAAAAGGGGACAATTTTTGTAAATCCCACCCAGAGGAGTTCCGATGGGATTGCCATGTCCCCTGTTAAAAGGCACTTTATGTTCTAGCAGCAGTCCAGTGGGAGGGACCCTGTGCCATATGCGCCATTCATATTTTAACCCTCAGGGACAGGTGTAGCAAGTGACAATGATAAACCCTAAAATGTAAGGTTGTAGAACTGGGATTTGTGGCTTTAACACCCTGGCATCCCCTTCCAAGAGTGTGCTCAGAATAAAAGTGATACATGCAACTTCCCTGCCTCCCCAGCTAAGGGGGTGGCTGGCTTTTTGAGAGGGGCACTCGTGTGTCCACTTCCTTTGTGATCCCCAAAGCCATGTGCATGGCGTCATGCCCAAAGCAGGTATTCAGTAAACATTGGTGAAGGGTTTGTCCAGGTGAAATAGGAGGATTGTTTTCCAGACTCCGCCATTTGAGAACCACTAGAGCTGATTTGTGGAGACTCTCTGCTCTAACGCAACTTTGACACAGAACTTTGGAATTTCTGAAGGCAAATTTTAATTTAAACAAGTGTTCAAAAGAGACTACCCTGAAGGTATACAGGTGTTTCTTAACACAGGTGAGTCAAGCCTGGCAAGGGAAACAAAATAGTTTCTGGGTTTCTTAAAGCGACAGTTTTTAGAAGCAAAGAGTTTTTAGAATCCTTCTCTCTCCTCATTTCCTAGAGCTTAGCGAAAACAGAGACTAGTCATGTTTACAGGCAAATTAAATGGTCTAATTGGATTCCAATTCCATCTAACCTTCCTCAGAAAAGACGAGACGAAGTGCTCACAAACAGAAACTGAAATAATCTATAAAATGGCTTGCTGACCCTGCTGTCCCTCCCTCATTTTCCAAGATAAATTTTTTATATAAACAAAGAAAATGTTCCAAAAGGTTAATACTGGCTTTCTATGGATGGTGAAATACTTATATTCTCTTTTTTTCCTACTTGTCTACAGTGTCCACAATTTTTATAAGTGACCAATTTTAATGCAAAAAATACTTTGTGAAAAATAACACAGTATTCTGCTTCCCTTGGGCAGAAGTGTGGGCATATGATCTAATCTGAGCTCATGAGGGTGAATGATATTTAGTATTGCTCACACAGCCCAGCTTTCTGCAGAGATCAGGGAAGGTATTTCCAAGGAGCTATATTCTCTCATACTCCCAGCTATGGGATTCTAGAGATAAGACCCCTTCTTCCCCAGCTCCAAGTGAAAAACCCTAGGAAAGGACTCCTGAGTGTTTGTCCAGGAGAAATGAAAGCATTATGTTCATTCTGAAATGGGTGGACATTCTGAAATTTTATAAAAGCATCTTGTCCACTTGTACTAAAATGTTCACAGCAGCTTTCTTTGTAATAGTCCAAAACAGAAAAGACCATAATGTCTACCAAAAGGGGAACAGATAAACAGATTATGGCATAGTCATGCAATAGAACATAACCCCGCAACACAAAGGACTAAACATGATACATGCAACAACAGGAATGAAACTCCACCCCCTGAATATAGGCAGTATACATAATCTATACGTACGCAGCTGCACGAGATACAAACTAATTTAGAGCGACAGAAAATAGATCAGTGGCTGTTGCCTGGGGAAAGGAGGAGTGCAGGGAACAGCAAGCAGGATGGACTAGAAAAGGAGCAGGAAGAGACAGTCAGCGGTGATGGATCTGTTCATTAATTTTGACTGTGCTAATAGCACCACAGGTGTTTACACAGGTAAGCACTTATCAAACTTTACACTCTAAATTGATGCCACTTATTGCATGTCAATTACACTTCGGGAAAGTTTTTTTTTTCAATACAAGGCAATAAAAATGAAGTCTATGCTACCTCTGCAGCTGTCGTCACTTGCTGAAGTACAGCAGGAGAAACTGGACTCCGCGTCGGTCTCATTAACCCCTCCATCGGCAGGGTTTCCAGAGGGACTGCTGGGACACCAAGTCACATCTATTCACCTATTCTAATGTGATTTTGGTGACAGTCTCTCTTTGTTTAACAAGCCGAGTACATGTCACTGTAGGCAATCTTCCGTTTCTTCCATCCAGACTTTTGTACAAGAAATGAAACTAAACTTCATCTCTGCTGCAGCATGTAGTGATGCCAAAGAACATCAAAAACGAAAGAAAAATAGTTCCCTTGAAAAGAGGAAATCAAGGGATAACTGGGCAATATAGCTTTGGGTAATTTGGAGGTTGTCACCCTGTTCTTGCACTGTAAAACCTGCTCCCATTGTCTCAGGAATGGGGTTAAAGACTCCAAGCATCGGAAGGAAAACCAGTGTCTTCCCGTTTTCTGTGATGCCCTTAGCACGTATGGGGCGGGGTATAGTGCAGTGATTGAACACAGTGGACTGTGTGATTGATGGCTGTGGAAACTTGAACAAGTAACTTAATCTTTCTGACACCCAGTTTCATTGTCTGCAAAACAGAGATAATAGTTCTCACCCAGGAACGTTTGTTTTGAGGACGAAAAGAGACGGCTTCTTAAAGCAACTGTCCTATAAATATGTTTTGAGTTCTAGATGTTTGGGGGTAATTCATCTTTATTAATCTTCGTGACAACCTTTGCAAAGTGGGCATTACCACCCCCAGTTTACAAACTAAGAAACCGAAACCCAAAAGTTAAATAATTTAGCAAGATAATAAAATCAGCGGTAAAGTAGATTAATCTGTCTCAAAAGGCCAACATCTTTTCAGTATGCTATATTATTTCTCTAGCATAGTTAATAAGTACTTGCTGATTGATTTGTATGCAAGGAATGACTTTAATAGACACTGTAACAAAAATATCCAAAGCGCGTGTGTGGAGAGTTCTCAATAGGAGACAGTTATGCTGTCTGTGCTCAACTTTTTGAAACAGAAATTTCTTCAGAATCTGTAATTCATTTTCTTTAATGTGCTCGATAATGGCAAAATTTTAAGATGGATATGATAAGGGCAAACACATTAAATACATGAGTATGAGTGACTAATCTAAGTGGTTATATTTGGAGTAAGATGGTAATACTGATTCTGCTTTTTTAAATATAGTTTTCAAAGACAATTTCAACAGAGAAGAGCCAAAAATTCCTCAAACGATGAGAGTATCATTGGAAATAAATGTGTAGTCTTTTATGATGTAGGTTTGCCTACATAAATAATATAGTTGAGTGTATTGTTGAGTATTGGCTGGTTAGTTGTCTTTGAATACTAGTTTGAAATAATTTAAAAATCTGTTATATAGGTACTATCCATGCTTGTTCAGGTATTATAGATTTCTCGCTAATGTGACTCTTTAAGATTTAAAAAGAAGTAACTGTTATATGCAGTTATTCTAATTTACTTTTAGCTGGGTTTATAAATAAAGTTAATTAGAAGAGCAACTCATAAATTTACTGCTAGTAGACAAGAAAAAGGCTAAGTGTCAAGAGGCCTGGTTTTCATTCCAGCTGGGGCTGCTATGTGACTATAGATAAATAAAAATTCCCTCTGATCTATCTTTCTCCCATTGTAAAAAGCTAAGTGATATGTTATACTTCTTGTTGATGGCAGCACCTCAGTGCTTTTTGATAAACTACTGGTTTAAACAGATTTTTGGTTTTAAACTCAGTTTTCAATGAGCTATGACGTAGTAATTAAATGTTTTGATGGCAAAGGCTTTTCCTTTACCCAATATTTGAAATAAATTGGAGTGGGGGGTAGGGGAAACGATGTTACTCTAGCATTAATCAAGTGAGTATTGTCAAAAAGGATGTAAGTAGAAGATTTTGCATAGGTAACTCCAACATTTACAAAGATACTTATCCTGCCCAGAGAAAGAAGCTATATACCTTAAGTAAATATACAGCTTTATCAAAAATAAAGTTTCCTATATAGAACTGAGTCAATACATAATAGACAATTTGTAATATGTAATAAATGGAACACAAATATCATTCTGTTCATTTATACCTATGACCTAGAATACCTAGTGGAACCAAGCTTTCAAAATTGAAAGACCAATCGGCCAGCTTCCCAAGTCATCAGCATCTTAATGTTAATCATTTAAAATTCAGAGCTACATAGCTTCATTGCTTATTCCCAAAGCACAAAAAATAAAGTATAGCCTACATCCTGCTCAACACTGTTACTGAAATTCTTTGTTGTAAACTATGTTCCAAATGCTGCATGAATCAGTCGGAATCTTTTAATTTTTGCCCGTCGATTAGTCTGGAACCAAACAAGATGACCGTCAATGAGTGATAGCTATGTCTGATGTCTTTGGAAGGTAGCCAGACCGCTCGCGCGCGCGCGCGCACACACACACACACGCCACACATGCATGGAAAAATAATTAACGGAACATCTGTTATTTTCTTTCAAATTTGGGCTTGGTTAAAAGGACACAAAGTACACAGCAACACCAGATGCTGACAAGCAAAGTTCAGCAAATATTTTAAGTCTGTGCCAAAATGTGTACTTCCTCTTCCTCTGTAAAATTTAATGGTGAAATACAGACGTCACAAGATATATAAGGAAGACTGTTAATTGTGGGATATAATCTTAATTAAGCTATGCTAAATTTGTATGCTACTATGAAAACACATGCTACTAGAATCAAGTTTTATATTTAAAGATAATAATTCACCTCTGGGAATTCAGTCTGATGTTGGCAATCAAGACTTTTTAGATTTTGCATGAGACTTTAGCAGGCCACTGTGGAAGGGCTTCTAAACAACACATTTTAGTTTTATAACCTGCAACACCTGAGGTTGTACCTTATCATTTTTATTGCCTTTTGATTTTGTGGCTGCTCAGCTAAAAATGTAGGAATAAACAGGTATGTATACTCTGGGAGATACTGGCAAATTAACCAAGGTATTTCTTGCCATCTTTGAGCATAAACAGCAGTCTATTCACTCATTTATACAAACATTCACAGTACTTACTGTGTACCCAGCATGTTCTCTGTGGATACAACTATGCACAAGACACACTCCTTTCCCCCAAAGAAGTTATCATACAGCAAACAATAAGCAAGTACTTTCATCTCAAATAACCAAGTAATAGGGCTTTGTGCAAAAAAGGAGAGATTTTTACAGTTCCTTTTTTCATTTATCAATTTGAGAATATACCTAGAGGTGTTAAGCATTTGCTAGGTACTAACCAGAGTCAGGAAACTATCTCTGGGCTTGCAGTAAGGCAACTATGCTAGGCATTTGCAAATGAAAAGGTGGACACCTAGCACCTAACCTTAACACTTCTTTCAGTAGCAGAGGTGTATTTCTGAGGTATGCTGAAATTCAAGTACAGGGAATGCCATCAACCTCATGAGAATTTAGTAATTGTCATGGTGTATAAGATGAGAAAAATGATGATATAAAAATGTTTTACAGTATTGAAGACAAAAATTTAGAATCTTCAAGACATAGTCAATTTCTGTTTTCTAATCATGTAGTCATCGCATTGCCCACTTACATTCAACATCAGTTTTCACCAAGTTGGAATAAACTCAGTGATAAGTTTGACTATTTTCCTGGTTTGTTAGTTTTGCCCATACCCCGAGGACATAAGGCAAATACCTCTCTTCAATAGCTGTCCCAACAACATTACAAACCTCAGCTTCTAAACATAATAAAATAACAAGGATCAGATTTACTTTCCCACCTTAAACAAATATAAAACTAGACAAAATATAATTACACAGATGACAGAGTTTGTAGAAAAGGCCACTAAATCATCTATAACAATACTACATACATTCAAAAAGGCATAGAAAAGCATAAATGTGAAATGTAAGATATACAAAAGACCCAAATACAACTTCTAGATATGAAATATATAATACTTGATGCAAAAACCCACATTGAATGAAATTAATAGCAGATTAGGTACTGCGGAAGAAGAAAAATAGTGAACTTGAAGATCTAGCAATAGAAACTAGTGAAATAAAAAACAGAGAAATAAAAAGACTGAAAAAAAAGTGACCATCAGTAAGGACCATCAGTAAGCTATAGAACAAGGTCAAGCAGCCTACTGTATTTTTAATTGGAGTTCCAGAAAAGGTAGGTTAGGGAGGCAAACAGAAAAGTTATTTGAAAAAAGGGCCACAGTTTTTAAAATTTAATGAACACTATAAATGTACAGATCCAAGAAGCTCAACAAACTCCAAGGAGAAAACATAAGGAAACTACACTACGGCATAATAATCAGTAATAAAGAGAAACCGGTAATAAAGAGAAAACAAAAATGTTACCTATAGAAGAACAGGATATGTTAGCCAGCTCTAGCTCCCATAACCAAATGCTATAGACTGGTGGCTTACACCATGAAAATTTGTTTTCTCTCAGTTCTGGAGGCTGAAGTTCAAGATCATGTGCCAAGATGGTTGAGTTTTAGTGAGGGATCTCTTCCTGGCTGGTGATGGCAGCTTTCTGGTTGTTCGTTCACATGGCCTTTCCTCTGTGCATTCACATAGGAAGAAAAAGAGAGAATGAGAGAGAGAAAGAGAGAATGAATCTTCCTTTGATAAGGCACCAATCCTATGGGATTAGGATTTCATCCTTACGACCTCATTTAACCTTAAGCACCTCCTAAGACTCCTATCTCCAAATACAGTCACATTTGGCTTCAACATATGAATGCGGGGGGGAGGAGATACATAGTTCAGTATCTAAGAATAACAGTAGCATTCTCATTATAAAAAAAAAGCAAGTCAGAACACAATAGATTGACGTCTTTAAAGTGTTCAAAGGAAAAAATATAAGCTTAACAAAAAGATCTTTCAAAAGACTTATCATATATAAAAAATCTGAGAAAATTCATTACAGCAAATTGCCACTAGAAGACATGAAAAAGTAAGTCATTTAGGCAGAAGGAAAAAATGTGGAAATATGGATTTTACTAATGAATAGAGAGCACCAGGTATGGCAAATGTGTATATAAATACATTAGATTTTTCTCTTTAAAATGCAATTGATTGTCAGAAGTAATAATGTATTGTGAGGTTTATAACATATAAAAATGAAATGTATGGCGACAATAACACAAAAGTTCTGTGGAATGGGCATATACTGCTATAAGGTTCTTATACAATATATAAAAATGATATATTATTTAAAGATAAACTGTAATAGGTCAAAGGTATACACTGTAAACCCAAGAAGAATCACAAAGTAACAAAAATAAACCCTAAAAAGCCAACAATAGAGATAAAATGAAATCATAAAAAACATAATCCAAAAGAAGGCAGGAACAGAAGAAAAATGCAACGGGACAGATGGAAAAAACAAAACCAATAGGAAGATGGTTACTATAGATTGACTCTTTGTGTTCCCCTCAAATTTGTATGTTGATACTTAATCCTCAGTGGGATGGTAATTGGCAGTGAGGCCTTTGGGAGGCAATTAGTTAGTTTATGAAGATGAAACCCATGTAAATGTGATTAGCACCCCATAAAAGAGGTCCCAGGTGCATCTTTGCCTTCTTCCACCAGGTGAAGACGCAGTGAAAAGACAAGAAGGACCTATGGCCCAGAAAATGGGTCCTCACTAGACATAATGATGGTGGACTTCCCAGCCTCCAGAAGTGTAAGAAATAAATTCTTGTGGATTATAAGTCACTCAGTCTATAGTATTCTGTTAGAGTAGCCTTAACTAAAAGGATGGTAGGTTTAAAACCAACCATATTGATAATTAAGTGTAACTGGACTAAAACACTCAATAGAAAAGGCAGAGATTATCAGATGAGATGAAAAGCAAGACCCAACTATATACGTCTTCAAGAGACCCCCTTTAGATATAAAGACATGTAAGTTAAAGTACAAGGACAGAAAAATACATACCACACTACAATGAATTTTATACAAGCTGAGTGGCTCTAATTAATATCAGACAAAGTAGGTTACAGAACAAAGAAAATCACCAGGGATCAAGAATCATTTCACAAAGATAATCAATTCATCAAGATTTAAAAATCTTAAATATTTATGGATCTAATAACAGAGTTTTAAAGTACATGAAACACGATAGACCTGAAAGGAGAATTAATAACTGCACAATTAGATGTGGAGATTTCAAATCCTCCTCTCAATATCACCCTCTGTTTTTGCTTAATAAAAGTTAAATACATTTTGTTCTGGACAGTCTTCCTTCACTTCTACTCAACTCTTTGCACAAGCAATAAACAATGTTTCCTCTCTGAAATAGCATGTTAGAGATGCTAAGGAGAATTTTTTTTTAAAAAAGCAAAAAAAAAGAAAGAAAGAAAGAAAGAAAGAAAGAAAAAATGCCCAACTAGGAAGAGAAAATCAACATGCAATTGGGAAATACAGCTTTGGGTAATAAGGAGGTTGTCAGTTTATTTTTGTGCTATTACACCCAATTTCTATATTTTTAGAAATGATGTTTTAAAGATCCTAAGAGTCATGAGCAAGGAGACCAGAGTCTTCTTCTGTGATGCCCATAATACCTAGCATGTATCAGGTGGGCTATAAAGTAATGATTAATCCCAACAGCTTTAGATTTTTTTTAAAAAAATTGAATTTGATGAATGGCTGTGGAACCTTCAAAATTACTTAATCTCTTTGGCACCTAGTTTCACTGCCTGCAAAATAAGGATAATAGCGCTATATTCATTCCTTAGGGCTGCCACACAAATGAGCACTATCCAGGTAGCTTTAAAGAACAGAAATTTAGCGTCTCACAGTTCTGGAGGCCAGAAGCCCCAACCCCAGGTAAGTGTCAGCAGGGCTGTGACCCCTCCAGGGTCTCTGGGGAAGAACTTCCTCACCTCCTCCAGCTTCTAGTGGGTGTTCTTTGGCTTTTTCCACAGCTAATGAAGTGCTCATGCAGGCACACTGATGTGGCCTTTGGGATACCACATGAATACATTTAGGGTGATGCTCTCTATATGGCAATAAATGGCAGCCAGGAACCCCAAAATCTGTAGTGTAGCCATGTGAGGTTTAAGTGAAAGAGCTTTTCATCATGGAGCAATACTATATACACTGTCTCTATGGTTTGTCTCATCATTAGGCCAAAACTCAGAGTATCATGCTTTGAGGAACTTTAGGGACTTGTGGAAGGTAAATGCCTAACAAGCATCGTTGACCACTTGCTCTGTCACAGACTGAGTGAAGAATCGGACTGCATTTCGAGGTGTTTTACTGCTGACAGCATTTGAGCTTCAGCGCTCCTTCGGCCCCACATCTGAGCAAGATGGGGAGAAAGCTAGTGCTTGCAATTTTGGCACCAGTGGAAGATTTGAACCACAAAAAGTTCTGCTCTCAGCCTGGCCCACCAGTCTCCTGTTCTCTCAAGATGTTCTTGAATCAGCCTGGGAGGCTGGGCTATGCTTTCCCCAAAAAGCCTCCTTATAGTGAGGCTTTTCACACCCTCTCGGTTTGTGTGTAGCGTCATCGGTCTCAACGTTTGTATTCAGTTTTGTGTGGGAGTTCACACCATGGCTATGGGTCGGCCACCTCACAGACACTCACCCTAGCAGTCCCCACTCTACAGGGGGAACTGAGAGACAAGGTAAGTGACTCAGGCCACACAGTGAGCATGCCATCAACAAAGACAGCACTCTGCTCCCCGAACCAGGATGACAGAGGTGATCGGCAGCATCGTGATGATGTATGTCTTTGCTATTCAAAGTCTATCCTGAAGACATGGGAGGAGTATTTTTTAAAGGCTGTTTCAAAATATTGCAGAACAGCCTTGCCTTAGTTATCTGGTAATTCGGGCTGCTGTTTGGTTAAACTAACACATTAAACAATGAGAGTTATGATTCAGCTCTAGAAAGCTAAGTCTGGTCAATTTGGCACTAAAAGGAATTGTTTCAGGAATGTCTCCTTTTGACCGTCTCCTGGTATTAGGTGGCCCCAGCAATAGGCACACTTTATCTAGATAAAGATACAGAGGACTCTATTTCACATATCTTTCCAAAAGAGGCGGATGACCCACAAATTAAAGAATGTGTCACGTAGTTACAAGGTCGATTTGCTGTTATGGAAGTATCAAATGGATAAAGGATCGTCGTGAAGCCTTCCTGGAATTTTGGCAATAGAAGGAGCTAGATTATGTGGGATCCTCTACAAGTAGAACCAAAACAGTTAAAAAGGCATTAAAAAAAAGCAGAGAACATGCTTAAATTACCCAAGGGGCAATCAAGGTTTCCTTTGGGAATAACCTCTACTTTTTCTTGATCTCTTATATCAATATGATAACATTTAAAACCAAAGTATACAGTACGAGGTGATATGTCTATAAAGATGTGATAAAGGTCAGTTAAAAGTACTTAAAAAAAAAGAAAAGAAAAATGATTGAACAAAGACCCAAGCAAGAAAGAGATAAGACTATCAAAACAACCATGTTTGACATTTTTGGGATCTTACTATTTTTCAGGTATGTAAAGTATTTCACATTCATCATTTTATTTAACCCTTATTTAACCCTCATTCTGAGGAGGAGACATTATTTCCATTTTACGGAGGAGCAAACTGAGACTCAGAGAGATGCGGTGTCTTACACACAGGCCACACCCCTCGTAATGGGTGACCTCCGAATTAGACTCTGACTCCGAAGACCACACCCTGCAATACCACCCTTGAAGGGCTGCCTACTGATCACTTCAAAAAAAAAATGGTGTGGAAATCAGAATGCTCTCATTTGAAGATCCAACTTCTTCTCCTCCCAGTCATTTACATTTAAGATAAAATGCTCCCTTGATTCGCTCATCAATACACCATAATTCTTAAGCAGACCAGTAGTACATTTATTTCTAAATATTTCTTAAACAGTGTGTTACACACTGCATTCATATGCTTTCGTGACTATTTTCTGATCTGCTTAATGTTTTCCTTAACTGTTTCTTTTTACATTAGCTTTTTCCTAAGTTGTAATATTCATGAAGTCTTAGGTTTGCTATGCTACTTACATTTTTTTCTAATAGTTTTAACAGTATGCAATGATTAAAATAAAAATACCCACCTGGTTCCAGAGTGATTCACATTCCACCATCTGGGAACCGTTGCTCTTGGACTTGTAAGCAGAAAGAATTCATTGGAATGCTCCCCCCCCACCGCAAGTCAGTGGCGGAGCCGGTCTCATAAAGAACTTCATAAATTCACCTTGTTCCCTAAGGTGAATGTTTTGTTTCAGCCTTACCCAACGTAATGGCAAGATGTCCTCCCGGTTCCATACTCTAAAGCCTTCCGCCCTCACATGGTAGAACCTACCATTAGATGATGTGAGGGTACAGTGCCCAGATCCTGACACTTCATCCTTCTCTGTCTCTAACTTCCACCCCACCTGGCTCAGCGTATTCACACTTGTCCGTTGACTTGCCAGTCTCCTGCCTCTCCTGCAACTCAAGCAGGGCTCCCTCCTCATCGTCAGAATCTCCTTTAACATGGAGCCATTTCTCAGGGTGCAATACAATTTGTGGAATTGCCAAGTGTGGAATGAATAAGTTAGTGTAACACCTTGCCCAGGTAAAATACTTGCGCATGAATTAGTCTTCCTGGAAGCCATAGTATGGCTCTGAAGGTGGAACTCCAGGGTTGTGTTTGACGGTCTGGGATGAGACGGCCCTGCAGTGGCCTCAGATCATCACAGCGGGCATGCGGCGACGCATTCCCTTTCTGTGTGGTCTGATCCCGCCTTTGCCAGGCATCCTGAGGCTCTTGACAACATGGCCAAGCACGGCATTTCAGCCATGTTATCCTTGAGGGATTGGTTTAGATCTCCTTCTATTCCAAAAGCTCCCATTTTTTAATACAACATTTTCTCCTGTGCACATTTCCAGAAGGCATCACAGGATTTGTGAAAATTCATCATTCTGTTCACTATTTTAAAATATACTGTATTGCTAAGACATTTTCCCAGTATTACATCATTGTCAATAAGTAAAAATACTTGTATAAATAATAATTATGTATCACCTAACAAAGTAAAGTTTGTTTAACTTTGTTTTGGTGATCAAAGCATAAAACTTTCACTCCTGGGGATCTTGTAGACCCAAGTTTTATGCTTGATGATTGGAAGAAGAATAAAAGTATTTCCTCCATTAATCTGAAAGACAGCAACTGAGACCTGCTCTACAATAGTGATGTGAAGTTCAAGACAATTTTATATTTATTGCAAGAAAAAGCAGTAAAATGATGTTGAATAAGACGAGATACTGAATGCAGTTGGGGAAACACGATACCTTACTATCTAAGTTCTTGATCTTTAAATTTGCCTTTATTTATGTATTTGAGGCTCAGCAGCTGCCTCCACACCTAACCAAGGAACTGTTGGTATGTTCACTCCCTCTTCTTCTTGGAGGGTGCATCTCTGGGCCCACGTGTTTCTTGTTTTGTTCTGCATTGCTGCTAAGAGAACATCCACAAGGGGTGAGAGAAGGCTGACCAAAGAGAGTTGGAATTGGCCCAAAACATTTGACTATTTCTTGGCATCTGAGAAAGGAAGAAACTTTTTATTCTTAAGAATAATGTCCTTGCTGTTCACGAAACGTAGGCTCTCCTGAGCAGCTGTGCATCCTGGGAGCCCCTTCTGTCACCGGGGAAAGACTCTGAATGTGCCCTGCCACCTTTTCATCAAAGGACTCAAATATTCCATCAGGTTTTTTCCTTCCCAGCTAAAAATGGGCATGTGGGGAATTGTAGACCTTGTTTAGGCAATTCTTTCGCTAAATATGAAAGCGCCCCATTCCTCACCACTGCAGAGTTGATTCTCTGCTTTCAAATACCAGCATGGGGAAATGCTGGCAAATAGGTCTTAATTCCTCAAGCCCTCTGTGTGAAAAGTCCACATTTGTGACTTAAATAGGAACCATTGGCATCATTAGAAGCAAATGGGAATTTACAAGTCTGTGGTCTCATTTTTCATGAATATAATTGAAAATAATGCCTATATTTTTTTTCCAAGGCAATTCTCCTCACATTTTAATGTTTGAGGAAATACAGCTTTCCAACATATTGGGATTAATCAGAAATAATTAAACCAAAATTCTTGTATGAAGAGCAAAAAGGCAGCCAATTTCTTTCTACTGATTTATCCCATAAAGCGTGATGTAATGACGGCTTCCCATCAACATGTGCTATTCACGTCGGAGTTCTTTCCAGATGTTACCTTGGCAGAAAGCAAATGCTCCTTCATTATGTTCCTCATGAGGAGATATCCTGTTTATCCATGGAGATATTGGTATTTTTTGAGCTCATATTCTGTGCCTGGCACTGTGTTAGGCACTGGGGATAAAAGAGGAAAGAAGGTACAGTTCATGTTCTTAGAGAGATTTCTGTAACTCCCAAACATAGAAGTCAAGTGTCTAACGAGTCAGTTCTTTGAACAAACAAGTTTCATAATGTAACCTGCCGGGATGGTTGGAATGAATGGTAGTGCAGGAACAGGGTATAGAAATGAGATGCACGCATCCCCATTTCCTATTAGGAAGGCCTAACAACCTCCAGCTGCATTTTAGCAGGCTTGCCTAAAGACAGCTCTGAAAGGTAAACCATGCATAAGCCATAGTTGTTTCTCAGTTTGTTTTTGCCACAAACATTGCCTAAAGGTAAATGAAAGTGAGAGGCATCCATTACTTAGGTTATCACCTCTGTCTACAAAAAGCGAACATTGCTGTTGTAAGAAATAGACGACTACTTCTCTAGCTTTTACCTATTGTCCCTCAACTGCAAGCCTACTCTTCTCATATATTTCCCAGAATCCCTGACATACCTGGAGGGGAGTGTAACTGACAGTTTGTTTTTGATTCCCCCCACAGTTCCTTGGGGAGGTTCACAACAGAGCTGGGGACTGGGCGTAGCTGTCCTTTAGCTGGGTCTCTAGGGAGTCTCTATGTCTTGCCCTAGAATGGTGGTTCTCAAAGGATGAGTCAGCTAGGGTGGGTATTTGTTAAAAATAAAGATTCTTGGACACACCCAAGTTTGCTGATGCTGAATCTCTAGGAATGAGGCCTGAAATCAATGATTTTAACCTTTTTCAAGAGCATCCTTTGGCATACTGAAGTCTGGGGGAAATCCAGTAATAAGTACCCTGAAGAAACTGATTTGGGTCAAAGGAATTCAGTGAATGTATTCAATATTCATAGGATAATTAAGATGTCTTGAAGAATCTCAAAGTACCTAATACAGGCAGAGCTTCTGGGTGTCACAGATGAAGTCCCTCAGTCACGCTACATGAAATTCTTCAATCAAATTCTGCATTCGATGAAATAAGCTTAACTCTATCCATTTGGAATTTTCTCTGGGAGATTCCATGAGGAGGCATCAATCAATTACATTTTGGTATGAATTAACCTTATTAAATGCCTCTTCTTTAAATAATATAATGGGATTTAAAAAAAAAAAACCCAAAAGAGAAGCGTTAACCCACTTGGTATGTCTCTTATAGCTCAATTTAAAACACAATTAAAAAACTGTCCGTGATGATCAGTTTTATGTGGCAAGTTGGCAAGACTACAGTGCCCAGTTATTCAATGAAGACTAATCTAGGCGCTGTTGTGAGGGCGTTCTATAGGTGTGGTTAAATTATTAGATACCCAGGCTGGGCCTCATCCAATTAGTTGAAAGACCTAAAGAGCAAGACAGAGGGTTCCCTGAGAAAGTAGACCTTCTGCCTCAAGACTGCAGCGTCAGCTTGCTCCAACAAGGCGTCTTTGCTGGCCTGCCCTCCAAATTTCAGACTGGCCAGTTCCTCTGCAATCATGTAAGCCAATTCCTTGAAATAAATCAATCTCTCTCTCTCTCTCTCTCTCTCTCTCAATCTCCCTCTCATCTATCTATCTATCTATCATTTATCCATCCATCCCACTGGTTCTGTTTCTCTGGAGAAGCCTGATGTTAGACCATCTTACTTCTCCACTCTTACTAGCAGGGAGGCGGAAGGAGTGGGAGGTGGGAGGAGCATGATGATGCTTGCAAGGGAGAAAAATGCCACATCCATGGACATATGTTCCTGCCTTAGAGGAGGAAGGCGGGGAGGCAAGATACAGTGAGATTTAGTAGAGCAACAGAACTCAGGTTGAAGGGCAAACAGGCTCCTTTCTGTTCTGACAGGCCTCCCAAGATGCCATCTGACCCTGACCGAAGTGCCCTTCCCACTCTCTGCCCAGGCTGGGAAGCCACCTTCCCTGTGTCTTCCCACGCAGAACCACACAGGGAAGATAGAACCACGCGGGGAGGATAGAGCCACGCAGGGAGGATGGGGCGAGTGGCCCGCCAGTGGGCTACAAGGTTGGACTTCGCTGTTCGAAACCCTTAGGCATCCGGTCTTTCTACTTTATTCCCCACTCTAACTCCACTCCTCTAATTGTTCCTAAGATTAATTTAAAAAAACAAAACAAAACAAAAGGTTTTCTGGTTGAGGGCCAAAAAAGGTCTACAAAATGTCTTCCCTTTGAAAATCTTCCTTATAGCAGGTGAACTAACCCTCAGAGCTCCATTTCATGGGCCCATTAATAATAACCTTAGAATCCAGAACTAACTTGTTATTTGTGGTTTCCTGTGCTTGCTCCCTACAACACACCCCGTTAAAGACTCACCTTATTGAAACAGAGTTGGATCAAAGCTGTTGCCTTCGTTTGCTACACCTGTTAGGTGCCTGAAAGTGCTGACACAATAGAAATATTAGAAAGAAAGAAATGCCCCAGGTCAGCAGTTATTTGCCCGGCCAAGGTAATTCATCTTATCAAAAACCAAGCATGGTGTCCATTCCCAGCCCCTACTGCCTTCCTTAGTAGATGAAGTCATTAAGTGATTTGGCATTTAAAGGCTCAGCAGTTGCAAGAGTTGGCAACAATTAAAGGAAATAAAAGCTGATTCTCAAAAATCATCCTAGCAAGCAGTGGTTTCCTACCGTAAAGAATCTCTTCTTGTATCTCATCATAGTCTTTAGATTTCATGTTGAGATATGTTTTGGGCATTGCTCTTTTCTACTAAAGAATTTAATGTAAGGTTTCGCATAAGAAAACTACAAAAGGGCTTGGCACTGACTTCTGAAATTTATCCAGAACACAGCTTTTATTGTGTTCCACAGTAATTTATCTGTTTAACAAGTACAACAGCTAGTAAATGGCAGAAACAGGATTTGGACCCGCCTCTGCTCAGATTCAAAGTCTGTATGCATTCTTTCATTCACCTATTTAACAGAGCCTTATTAATCACTTCCTGAGTACCAGCGTGGTGGTGTTCGCCACCTAAGCTGAAAAAAAAATTAAGAGGGGCAGGGGTGGTACCTGCCCAAATCTGCCTCCCACCAACTGAAAGTGATGGGAAGGGACTAATCACCTCCTGAGGCTACAACAAAGAAAGAAAAAGCTGTGATTATACCTACTTACAAATAAGAACTATCATTCAGAAAGTTTATCCATTCCTCTATTTTTACAATTTCACAGTCCCAGTCTCCTTTGATGTTCTAAAACGAAATCATTTGAAAAAATTCCCATGTTGGGGCGAAACAGGTATCCTCATTGTATCCTATTTAACCTTTCATGTACAACACACTGAACAAGACATTTAATTTCTAGTAACTTATCTTTTAAAAATAATCCAAAACAGGGTGAATGTTCCATGCATGAAAATCTTTACCACTATGTTATTTATAATTAAAAATTAGAAAAGATTGGGTAAACAGTGGTATGATTGGCAAAATAATGGTATTCTGCATTCATTAAAAAAGAATCATTTTATAGATTACTAATCACATGGAAATTGTTATGAAACAATATAAAGGGAAAAGGCAACCTAAGCTACTGTATTGTATAGGTATATGATGATTGAAACCACTTCTTTTGAAAGGTACTCCAAAAAGACCAAAATGCACCAAGGTGCTAAAAGTGGTTGTTTTGAAATGGTAGGACATTTGTTACAGTGGTAATTTTCCCTTGTTTTTTAAACATTCTTTGTAAAGAAATAGAAAAAAGTTAACAGCCCTGTAATAGGACGCTCTATACTAAGTGAATTGATGGCAACTGCTATTCCAGTTTTCGGAGGGGAATGTGCTGAAGGGAAGCTAAACACAGGCGGTGAATAGGGTGAAGTCTTGTGTAGGTGTGGTTACTATTCTAAGAGCTATTCCTCCACAGGCATAACACTTTAATTTTATTCCAATTTGTTTTTCTTGTTGTGTTTTCTATTTTATCTTAACACAGTGACTAGAGAGACGCCAATCCTTGCCAAAAGCAGTCTAGATCTAAAACTCTTCTGCTAATGAAATATCTTATCTGCCCGAAACCAGAGAATTGGGCCAAATGGCTTCTTGGATTCTCTTCCAGCTGTGGAGTCTAAGCTTTGGTGATTTCACTTCTTGCCACTCTGTTGGCCCTGATAGACCTGCTTTGACTTCATACCATTTCAAGGAACTAGCTGACTAATCAAAACAGAGCTGGGAATACTGGAAGAGCCCTGGGGGCATCAGCGAGAAACTGGGTGCTGTTTATGTTGGGGCCGCTCCTGGCAAAAAGCTGGAAGAACAACAGAACTTTTCCCTAACGAACCCCTCGCTTTCCACCTGGCCGGGCAAGGTGCCAATCCTAAGAAGTCACATTTTTGAGAAAACCAAACAATTGGCTACGACAGTTGGAGAAACGTTGGCCAGAAATGTAGATGTCACTTTTATATATCTCTACTTAAGAGCGGTTTCATTTTTTTAATATCTTGGACTCAATTAGATACTACTATAACCTTATAAGTAAAACCTTAAAAACATTCCTTCCTCTTGAGTTAAGAATTCACCTAAAGGAGATGATCAGATAAGATGGGAAAAAATATATGTACTAGACAATGCCTTTGTCTAAAATAGCAATATCAACAGCAAGAACAACAATGAACTCTATTAGACAGGCCTTCTCCAGAAAAACAGAATGAGCAGGACAACAGGATACTGAGCACAACAATATACTGAGACATCTGTGGCCTTTAGGACACCTCGATTTTAGCCTAGTAAGGCCCATACCAGACGTCTGACCTCCAGAACGGTACTATAATAAATCTTTTGTTTTCAGCCACTAAATGTGTGGCAACTTGTTACAGCAGCTACAGGAAACTAATACCAGAGCAAATTAAATGTTATGGTAACCCGTACAATGGAATGCATGAAGGCTTCACAGGCGAATGAGAAAACTATCATAGAACTATCTCTGGAATATATAAGCAAGAAGTGGAACTGGAACAGGACATACAAAGAACTAGGAAGACTAGTGACTTTCAGGCAGACAGACTAGGAGGCGGGGACAGAAGTGGCAGGCAGGAAAGCATTTTTCACTACATATCCTTTTGTAACTTTTAAATATATACTATTTTGTTTAAAAATAAAGAATGTGATTTTAGCAAGGAGGCTGTCCTTGATGCCTCAGAAAGGGTCAGCCTTTTGTATGATACCTCTGAAAATTTTCTGTATTCTCCTTCATAATCAGGTAATATTATAACCTTAACCTCATACTAAAACAAACAATTCTTGGTCTCAGAGTTTTTATTAATGTATGTCTTGCCCAGTAGATTATAAGTGCCATGAGGGTAGAGACTAGTTTGTTTTTTAATAGTACCTAGGAGAGTGTCTAGCCCTTAATAGAACTTTAATAAACACTTATTGAATCAATGGATAAATTAATGAATGTAGCCAAGTAAAAGAGGAGAAAGTTTATAATTTAATCAATTATACTTTCCAAAAATAAACATAATTAATCCTAAAATTAAAAAAACAAAAGCATACATAGAGAGTATTATTCAGAGATACATAAATGTCTAACTATACATGACTGCCCTCCTCATGTTGAACTCTGTTAAATCACAGCTAAATCTGGTTCTCTAGCTTTCTTTACCAAGAGAAAAAAGTTTCAACTATTTTTCGACTCACGGTGTTAAGACCCCTGGACCGTGTTCACAGATTGAAGCCATTTAGCACAGGGCTTGCCTTGCCCAGCTGTCTGCCGTTTCAGCTGTCAACTCAAAGGCCTTTAACTCACAGCCTCTCTCTACCTCACTGTGCCTGCTCTTACAGCTTCTGCTTCTCGCTACAACTCTCAGCTTCTTTCTTTTCTTTCATGGCCAGAATGTAGAGGCTGAGAAGGGGGAAAGAGACATCACTTTCCTATAGGCCTGATGAACCCATGACTGCCTACAATCAGGAAAATTGTACCACATTAACCCACTTTTTTTTTTTTTTTTTTTTTTTTTTTTTTTTGCCTCCCAGGCATCCAGCTGGTCTGTGTTGCCCAGGCTCCTTTGCTGTCGTGTGGAGCCATGTAACTGTGTTCTGGCCAATGAGACGTGGGTCAGTCACGGGTCTCTCTCACGCTATGCCACTGTAACACCAACTCTCCCACAGCCCTTTTCCACTTTTAAGGACCCTTGTGTTACGTTGGGCTGCCTGGAGAAGCCAGGAGACTCTCTCCATCTCAAGGCCAGCTAATTAACAACCTTAATTTCATCTGTAACTGGAATGCCCTTTGCCATATAACATACACCAAGATTCTGCAGCCCTAGCTCGTGGACATCTTGGCAAGAGTGAGAGGCATTATTTTGCCCGTTATAAGCCTTACTGACTGGCATGAATGTTATTTCTGTTGTTTTTTATTTTTGAAAACAGTGGCGTAACAAGGATATTCTTGTAAATACATCATATTTACATACAAAAGTTGCGGGTCAGAGTGGCTGCTGTCAGGCATCATCTCATATGTTAACAGCCATTTGTTTCTCCTTCCCTGCGACTATCGCTTCGTGTCCTTTGTACAACTGTCAGTTTTTTAAAAATATATTTTCATTTTCTTTATGACTGGTAGAAGTGCTTTATGTAGTAAAGAAATGGTCCTTTTATGATAAGTATTGGAAATATTTCCCCCTGGTAAACCGTTTATCTTTTCACATGTTTTATTGACTTGTGCTATGTAGAAATTTGAAAAATATATTTATAAAGATGAAATTATCTATCTCCTTTATGGGATTCTGGGTTTTGTCCTACTTCCCTACTTTGAGATTATTTTTTAAATTTTCTCCTTTTTCTTCTAGAACACAGTAATTTTTTATTCATCTGGAACTTATTTTGGTTTCAAAAACTTTTTTTCCTTTGCTCTGGAACAGCTTAAATGGCACTGGAATTGTCTATTTTTAAAAGTTGGAAGGAGTCCTCATTGAAACCATCTTGACCCGGCGTTTCTACCCCTGTTGGTTCCTTCCAATTTCTCCTTATATTTCCTGTTTCTTTTACTTTATGAATATTAATGTTGCACTTATTATCATTGTATTGTACTCTTATTTGTCTTCGATCTTATCTGGCACTAAATTCAAAACCATTGTTTTCTTTGCGTTGGCATTTGATCAACATGACTTTGACCATCTTTTTAGTTTCAACCTCTCTAAATCGTTTGGTTTCAGATGTGCCTTGTGTCGTAGTAGTGAGGCCAATATTTATTGGGCTTTTACTATGTGACAGGCACCATTCTGAGAGTTTACATATATTAACTTGCTAAATCTTCCCAAGAATTCACTGAGTTAACTTTAGTTACTATCCCCATTTTATCAAGGAAGAAACCAAGGCACTGAGAAATGAAGTGAGCTGCCCCAAGTGACATAGATTTAACTCTAAGCCACTTGACTCCAACTGTTAATACAGTCTCCGCTACATTGCCTTGTACCCAGGGTATGACTGAAGTTTGTTTTTTTAAAAAATCCAATCAGATTTTTTTTTAAATGGGTTACATTAGCCCATTTGTACTTCCTGCCATCACAAATGATATTTGGGTTTACTTTTGCCCTTTTTGGTGCTTCTGGTTTTGTTGCTTAAATTTTTTCTTCATGATTTCCTTTTCTTATGTGTGTATGTATGTATAATACTTCTGATTACTTGGAAGATTTATGTGTTGGCTTTAGTGGTTATCTTTAAGTAATATAATTTTGTATAAAATTGTATATTTATTTATACACACACAGAGAGGGAGAGAATTAAATTATATATACAGAGTGTTTAATTCTGTATTTTCTTTAGGTCTATTTAGTAGCTTCCTTCTCAGCAGAAGCAAGCCAATTCACTAAAAGTAAATTTGTCCAAAGCTAATTCACTGTACCAATTCACCAAAAGTCAATTTGCTCTAAGGCCAATGTGTTCAACAACTTTTAGAAAATTGACTTGAAAGCAGTATGAGTAATGGCAAAATTAGCATATTTCTTATCTCTCCTTCCTCACCTCCTACTGTGAAAGAAAAAAATGACCTACAACACTTGTTAAAGACAGCAAGGCTGACTACATTCAGAGGCTTTTACTATTACAACAGGCTTTGTAGTAGGAGAGAGATGGGGTTCAACTCTGAAAGCAACAAGAAAAAGTGGGAGTTGACAGCCAAGGAGCAGGACAAAGGGTCAGTGGATGGAAAATTACCAATAGGAAAGATGAAAGTTAGGGGGATTCTCGCTAGACCAACTCAACAGGATTCTTGCTGAAGGTAGGCCAGGGTGATAAGATACCAAATATGGGGGGTGAGGAATTTGATCGGATATCAAGGGTGTAAATTTTTCTCAAAACTGACCTAGCAGGATTCTTGCTGAAAGTGGACTGAATGGACCACAATCAGAGTCCAAGATCAGGGACTAGTCAGAAAGAGGAGCCTGATGCAATTCTGATCAAACGAGAAAGTGATTGTGTTATTTTTCTTAGTGTTTATTGTTACACCCTGAAGTAAAGTTATACCTGCATTACTTGATTCATCTTTATCTTTTCACCCCTGGTCATAAAAAACGAGGACATTGGCACATTAATCTTTCATCATATCTCCCTTTCCTCCAACTTTTTTAGTTAATTCATTTATAGTTTCTCATGACTGATAACATTCGTAGTCTGTTCTGGATGTTTATCCTCACAATTTGCTTTAGTGTTACCAATTAGATGGATGAAATGTTTTCTGTCAGTCTGTTTACTCCAGTGGTTTCCTCTGCCATTTGATTGGCTGAAGTTTGGCCTCTCAAGAGAATTACAGGATCTTTATTCACTGAGTTTTTATATGCTCCAAAATATTTGGGGAAAGGACAAGAATCACAATTTCACTCATATGTAGAATATAAAACAGAAAGCAACAAACGAACAGACAAAACAAGCAAACAGACAAAAAGCCCCACGAACACAGACCACAGTATGGTGGTCACAGACGGGGAGAGAGGCTGCAGGGAGCTTGAAGAGGATGAATATTTGGTGGCCTAGGAGACTAAACTGTGGGCGATGTGCATGCAGTGTACCTTCTAGACAATGTATTATAGAGATGTGTATTTGAAACTTATGTAATCTTATTAATCAATGTCACCCCAATAAATGTAATAAAAAATATTTGTCTGTTGCCTTTATACTTGAAAGACAGTTTAACTGGGGATAAAATTTTAGATCACACTTTCTTTCTTAAACATTGGTAAGCACTGCTCTACTTCCTGTTAGTCCTAAGTGTTGACATGTAGAGGTTTGAAGTCATCTCTTCGTTTCTTTTTATGGGTAACATATTTTGACTGATCACTCGAACTATTCCCTTTTTTCAAATGGTAATTTTTATCTGTCCTACCCAATCCCAATTCCCAGTACCTTGAGGCAGCAACTTTCAACTCTCTCAGGTTTTTTGGTATGTATCTCTGTATTAATACGGATACTGTTTATAATTTTTAAGGTATAGATATTATGCATTGATTTACTACAATGGAGTTTCAGCTCTTTTACAACCCAACTCCAACCCACATCATCATGTGTTCATATGACTTACAACTCTACACTTACCCTCCTTTCCTCTTCCTCGCCATCTGGGGTTAAACCAGCATTCAGTGGTCATCTTATGACTATGTAACCATTTCTCAGCTGAGCTACATAGTACATAATGATTATATTTTCTTTCTTGAACAATTTATTTTTCCTTCTGTGTGATTTGCTGGAGTTAAAATTTACTTCCTTTTTTATATAACTTTTTATTTTGCAGTCCCAAACCCTTACCAGAACTGAAAACTTCATTAAAATGTATTTGAACATATCAAGTACCTTATGCACTTCATGTTCTTGAACATGCCTCTCCCGTATCCTGTGTCTTTCGCTCCGGCTTGGACTGTGCATCTCCCAGGGCCTGGTCCACTCTCTGGCTAGGACTTCATCATCCATCGGGGCAACCGTGTTCCCGTCTGGAGCCCTTATTACCTGCATGACTTCTTCATTCTGGTCCTACCCTTGTCAGGTCCAATCTCCTATTAGCCTTCTGAGAAGATACACTTGGGAGAAAAATTTTTGAGACCTTGCATTCTCAATTTATCTTTGTTTCACTCTCACAATTTATCATTTGGCTGAATATGGAATCCTAAATGGGAAATAATTGCATCAAAAATTTTAAGAAATTGCTTCATCGTCTCCTAGTGCTAATGTAAAGTCTTGCCAGTCTGATCCTTAAACATTGGTATGTTCTTTCTGGGCAATTTGGAAACTCTTCTTTATCCTTGATGTTCTGGCGATTTGCAATAGTTTACCTCAGGGGAGGTCATTTTTCCCTTTAGTGAGCTGGCACTTATGCGGCCCTTTCAATCTGGAAAACCATGTGCTTCAATAATGAGAAAAAAATGTATTAGTCATATAATAATTTCCTCTTTTCCATTTTCTCTTTTCTTATTTACTGGAAATCCAAATATTTGGATGTGAATGCCTAACTCTCTATTAATTCTCTTTCCCATGGTTTTTTTTTTTTTTTTCCTTTTGTGAAAATTTTCTTCAATATTCTTTTATTCCTCTTTTGGAAATGTTAGTTTCTATTATCTGATAATTAATTTGAATGAGTTTTTTTTTTTTTTTCTGAATATTCCCTGTGTAAATATATATGTATATGTTCTTGTTTCACAGGTATGGCTAAAATACAGAAAACACTTGTAATAGTTATATGAATGGAGAGGCCAAAAATGTAAAGATTTTTAAAATTATAGAGAAGAAAATAGAAATGGAAGACAAAGATGATCCATTATAATGATATCTCCTGAAGCAGAGAATCACGCAGATAAACACAGAAGGTACACAATATAATATAAAAAAATTTCCCTGAAGTAGAAGACACAAATATGGAGATCGAAAAGGTACCCCGAATTTGAATGAGGTTTTTTTTGCCATATAAATCAACAAATTTGCCATATAAAAATCAACATCGGATCAGTTCAAACATAACAAAAAATTCTGAGGCATTCAGAAAAAGACATTTCAATCATCCGTAGGTCATCTTCCAGCTAACGTGGCCCCATCACCGAGTCCAACAATCTTTGACAGCTCTAGGAGATTGTCCTACATGTTGGAGGTCTTCCCACTCTGGCTGGTGGGAAGATGAGCTGTTCCCAAATTTGTGTTATTTTCAGGAATTGTTCCCTCTGCTCCTTTTTAGTAGCTCTTTCCCTGATGTGATAATTTCTTCGACACATGAGCTGATCAGAACTTAGGTAAGGATTCAAGGGAAACCCTGAGAGAGGCCTTTCTCTCTGAAAATTTCTTTTCCCAGTGAGTCTGTCTCATGAATTCTACACACCTTGGCCTCCCTAAACTATGAACTCTGACTTCTTATCTCAGAAAGCCGCCTGGGCTATGTTTGGGTCCATACTCCCTGTTCTGTGAACTGGGGACCCCTAGGAAGTGAGGCGGGACAATCACACAGCTTTCCTTATTTGTTCTCCTTGTCTCAGAAATCGCTCTTCCGCGCTACTTGTTGCCCAATGCCTAAAAGCTATTGTTTCATTGCTTGCATTCACTTCTTCTTTAAGGAAGGAGGATAAATCAAGTCCTTGTTATTCCATATGAGCTAGAAGCAAAAGTCTCGAACTTCTCTATTTTTCACCTTCAAAACTGTAGAGACTTTTTTAGGAAGTAGTATTTATATTGGTTTGATAACATCTACTTAAAGTTCCTCTATTTCTTCAGTTTCATTTTTATATTTCTATGGATTTCAAGTAAAAATAAACTTAGTAGTTTGATTTTTCAGGAATTATATCTATTTATTGTTCTTTCTATGTGTAAATGTGAAGAGGCACCTGAAATAATGGTCATATGCGTTATTTATAGTGATTCTAGGTGGTAGGATTTGGAGTGACTTTCTATTCTTTTTTCTACTTGGACATTTGTATGTGTCACTTTAAAAAATGTTAAAAAAAATATCCTATGATATATTTACAGTAAACAGAAAGAAGAATAGGGAAAATGTTGGAGTGATTTTTTTGAGGATAATGGAACCTTAAGGAAAGGTACCTTCAGAGGAGGAAGAGTACCTGTTTTCTCTGAGATAAAGGGATAAAAAGATGATTGTAGAGATTAAAAAACAAATCCATGGTAAGGGGCAAAGTTCACCCCAGATCTTCAGATAAGCGCCATCATGCTACAAAGTAAGAGATGAGGTCATTTCCTGTGAAACCATTTTTTTTTCCATCAGAAACATATCAAGGAAAACATGAACCGCAGGTTTTGAGGCCCTTGAAACTTCTGATCTGAGAATTGAGTGTGTCAGTTTTCTGACCTCACTGTTGCCTGTCTAGGTTATAATATAGTTGAATAAAATGTGAGGGGTGAAAATATAAACAGGCAAGTGAGGACATGGTGAAATGAAGGGGAATAATAACAGTAGTAGTTTTAGCAGCAACTTCCTTTCATTGAATGCATGCTATGGGCCAAGAAGAATGATAAATATTTTCCCTGCATTTGGTCCTCTTAGCAACCAAGTTTTAGAGAGGTTAGGAAATGACCTGCGGTCACACAGCTAGACAATGGCGGAACTGGCATCTGAATCCGGTCTGTCTGACAAAGGTAAGTCTTCGGTTTTTAAGTAAGAATTTTTACTTATCTTTTCTTTACATACAGACTTCTTGAATAGAGATCTACTTTTTAATTGTTGTAATGTCCTTATTGAGATTTGTGTTTTCTTAAATATACTCAGAGAACACATTCAAATGCCCTCCAAGTGTTCTCACCTCTGCGTGATGAAAATTGAGTTTCCTCTATCTTGTTTCTTGCCTCTTATGTTACTTTCATTTTTGCAAACTCAATTTCTTCCCCAATCATTGGCATGGCTCCTTCTAGCTCAGCCTGGATAGAGTATCCATCTTTATCTCCCCCTGTTTGGTAATGTGACACCCGGATGTGGATCCAGGACTTCAATTTCAGGGCCGACACATTCCCTCTTTGACCCTGGCCGATCTCTTTGCTTCCTCGTCCTTATATGTATAAAGCCAGCAGTGAGAACTGTATTTAAGAATATTCAAGGTGCAGAATATTTTTAAAGCATTGGAAAGGTCTTTGACAAAACATTGACTAGAACTGTGAAGCATTTAACTAATTAACACTTTATTGCTTCAAAATAAGGTAATATTTGCTGATGTATTAAAATAACCTATGAATAATTCACTAGTCTATAGAATCCCCACGGATCCACCCCACCTTAAAACTACAAAGAAGTTATGCTCAGGGACAGTCTGACTTGAGTATGGCCAAAGGCAGTAAAATGCATCATCTCATTTGCTGCCTAAATTAGTCTTTATGTACCCAATTTTTTTTCACGTCTTGTGCTGGAACCTACGGCTATAACTTCAACTCATCCACAATCAAGCGAACTCAAAAAACTTTAGAAGCTCCCACCTTTATTCAGATTTTGGGGCTCTTTTTAAGAAAAATAGCAAGAAATATGCCTATGGAAGCCCATCCTGTGGTCAAGGCTAATGGAGCTGAAACTTAGGAAGAGCACAAGGTCAATCCAATTTCTTGGAGAAAGATAACAAGACATTAGAACTCCTGTGCGATAATTCCATACTTTCCTTTTGTGAAATCAGAGCACTTCCCATATTTTGGCTTCTGACCTTCAGTTTGTTTACTAAAGAATACCACTAGCTAAGTGGGCTTTCTAAGCTATGAAAGGAAGATTGAACTCTTCCAGGACTTACTGTAACAAATGCAGAGACTGCATGAAGGTATGTGGTAGTAACTTGATTATTTCTCCTATTTTGATTCTGGAGAATGCAGCTACCTCTCTTCTGTTCAGAGGGGATGCACTGTCCCCTATCCTCTGACATTCTTCAGGCTCATAGTTGGTGTTTGAGGACTTCACTTAAAGGCAGAGAAGAAAGCCCTCTTAAGGAATTGGCAAAATGACAGATTTACTGTTTCTGTTCTTTGACTCATGTGGGAAACAGTTAATGATGTGGTGGCAAGAACCCTGAAGCAGGTAAAATAAATTATATGTATAAATTCTAATTTTGTGATTTCCATTTATATCTATGATTCATTTTGAATTAATTTCTTGTGAAAGGTATAAGTTCTCTATTTATTGTATATATTTTTTTAAACAGGAATGTTCAGTTGTTTCATCACCGTTTGTTGACATAACTATCCTTTCTCCATTGAGCTGCCTTTACTCCTTTGCCAAAGATCAGTTGACTCTGTGTGTCTGTTTTTGGGTTCTCTATTATGTCCATTTTTTTGCCCTTACTATGCTTCCTTGATTGCTATAGTTTTATAAGTCTTACAGTTGGAGAGTATGTCAGTTCTTGACTTTATTCTTCTTTTCCAATATTGTATTTGTTATTCCAGATCTTTTGCCTTTCTCCATACAAACTTTAGAATCAATTTGTCAATATCCACAAAATACTTTGCTGCCATTTTGATTGGGATTGCACTGAGCTATAGATCAAGTTGGGAAGAACTGATGTCTTGACTATCTATTGAGTCTTCCTATCAATGAACATGGAACATCTCTCCATTTATTTAGAGCCTTAATTTTTTCATTAGAGTTTTATAGTTTTCCTCATATAGTTTCTAGGCATATTTTGTGTTAGATTTATATCTACGTATTTCCTTTGGGGGGTGCTAATGTAAATGGTAATGTAATTTTAATTTTAAGTTCAAATTTGTTTTGAATTTTGTTGCTGGTGTATAGGAAAACAATTGACTTTTGTATGCTAACCTGGAAGCCTGCAAACTTGCTGCAATTATTTATTACTCCAGAACTTTTTGGCCATTTTTTTTATTTTCTACATAGATAATCATGTCATCTGCAAACAGTTTGATTTATCCTTTCCCAATCTATATGCCTTTTACTTGCTCTTCTTGTCTCAATGCACTATACAGGATTTCCAATATGATGTTGAATACGAGAGAGGACATCCTGATCTGATATTGATCTGGTATTAGGGTGAAATAATCTGCCTCTCATCATTAAGTATGATAATAGCTGCAATTTTTTATAAATATTCTTTATCAAGTTGAGGAACTCCCTTCTCTTGTTAGTTAGCTCTGAAAGCTCTTATCTTGATTGGATATTGGATATAGTCAGGTGCTTTTCTGTATCAGTTGATATGAGCACATGATTTTTCTTCTTTGGCCTATTGATGAGACCAGCTTAATTAATTGATTTTTGAATATTGAACCAGCTTTGCATACCTGGCATAAATCCCAAAGGTTTGTGATAAATAAGTCTTCTTTATACATTGTTGGATATGACTTACTCATATTTTATTGAGGATTTTTGCATCTATGTTCATGAGAGATATGTAATGTCTTTATCTGGTTTGGTATTAGGATAATGCTGGTTCCATAGAATGAGTTAGGAAGTATTCCCTTCATTTCTATTTTCTGGAAATGATTGTAGAGAATTGGCATTGTTTCTTCCTTAAATGTTTGGTAGAATTCACTAGTAAAACTATCTGAGGCTGGTGCTTTCTTTTTTTCAAGGTTATTAGCTATTTCTAATTTCTATTCAATTTCTTCAGCATTTAGACTGTGATGGTTCATTTTGTGTGTCAGTTTGGCTGGGCCATGGAGTACTCACCTACTTGGTCAAACACTATTCTGGTGTGTCTGGATTAGATTACCATTTAAATCTGTGGACTTGGAGTAAAACTGACTGCCTTCCATAACGTGGGGGGGCCTTCTTCAGGCAGGTCGAAGGCCTGAACCTAACAAAGCGGCTGGCCTCCACTGAGGAGGAACCTCTCGCTACAGAGGCCCTCGGACCTCGTTGGCTCTTCCAGGCTCCACAGGAGGCAGCCTAGGACTGCAGCGTTGACTCTCCCGGGTCTGCAGCTGTGGGCCCACCCTGCAGATTTTGGACTTGCCAATGCCTTAAAATAACTTACATATATATGCAAATGATACATCCTATTTGTTCTGTTTTTCTGAAGACCGCTGGCTGACACGTTTCTCCTTGTGTTGATTTTGATAGTTGGTATCTTTCAAGGAATTAGTTCATTTTATCTAAGTGGTCAAATTTCTGAGCATAGAGTTATTAATAATATTACTTAATTACCATTTTAATGTCCCATTTTAATGACTAATGGGATCAGTCATGATGGCCCTTCTTTCATTTCTGATATTAATATTAATAAATTGTGTCCTCTCTCTTTTTTTCTTAGGCTACCTAGAAGCTTATTGATTTAAACTAGCTTTTTGATTTCTCTTCTGATTTCTTGTTATTAATTTTATTGATTCACGTTTTAATTTTTATTATATTTCCTCTGCTTGCTTTAGGCTTAAATTGCTCTTCTTTTTCTAGTTTCTTAAGGTGGAAGCTTAGACTATTGATGTTAGATCTCTTTTCCTACAGATGCCTTAAATGCTATATATTTCCCTCCCTTGTTTTCATAGCACCTCAGGAATTTTGATAAATTGTATCTTTTGTTTTCATATAGGGCAAAATATGTATCTATCTTAGTACCTGTTCTATGTGAGCCACCAACTCAATTTTAATTAAAAAAATTAAAACAGATTCAAAGTGAACTTATAAAATTAATACGGTAAAATAGAAATTGAAGCAAGACTAGGGAAGAATGAACAGGGCTTAGCATATTATTGCTTTGGTTCACTAGAGTGATAAAATACATTTCCAAACTTGACTTGCCACATACCTGTCTACTCATCCATGTAAACAGCCTTCTGAAATACTTTTTATTCAGATTTTCCCTAGGCAAGGTGCCTGCATCCGAGACCCTAAAAGGAGAAACTACGCCCTTTTAACTCGGCAGTGATTTGGTTGTGTCCCCGCACAGTTCAGGCTGCACCTAAGACAGCGCAGTGTATTTATGAGGCCCACGGGAATGAAAGTTGAAGGCCATGTTTTCCTCCTGAGCTCCACAGGCACATGCCACACATACCGCAAACAAAAATAAACACCAAGTGCTGCTGACATGTCAATGAAAGAGCAACCTATCTGTTGTTGTTGACTTTATTTTTTGGGCTGGCAGTATCAACTGGTCGGTGTCTAGTATATTACCTACTCCTATCTCCAGCGACAGTTCTGCCACCAGAATGATGACAATGATGATTGCAGTTTAGTGGTAACGTAGGTCATGAGTGGCCTGTCTTTTCTCCTGGAGTTCTTATCTCTACTGCATTCCAGTCTTCCAGAAAGAGAAGGTTCCAGTGGCAATAATCCCACCTCCGGCTCCATTTGCGGCAGGGCCAGCTTCCAGCAGGTCTGGCTGGCTCTCCTGGCTGGGCTTTCTATCTCCATGGTCTCTATGCAGACTGGCTGGGACATCACGTGGGCCGACTCGGCACCAGAAAAACGGAATTAAATCTCTAGTATGGATCTCGTCGGAGATTCCACAAAATCGACTCAGGATCTGCTTGGAAAGACTTTTTTAAAAAGTGGGTCTCGTTTTATGAGATTTGTAGCAGCTCCTTGCTGCAGCTGTTCATGAGTGGAAGGGCCCCACACACAGACAGTTGTACCACATGTCCCCAGAGCTCCCACTCAAAAATGAAAAGCTGCTCCTGGCATTGGAACATCACACATGATTCGGCACAGGCTGTCCCGGGGCTAAGGAGGTCGGGCAGGTGGGACGCTGCACCCCAGTGCCTCAGCACCGTGGAGACTGTTCTGGCCACAGAGTAGCAGGGGACAAGTCATGCTTACCCCTGCCCTCCCACCAGCCTCAGAGTAGATCAGGCTTAACATCTTTCCCCAAAGGAAACCTTTATCTTTAGGAGCCAAGAACATTCTTCAGGATAAGAAATTAAGTGAACTGAGGTAGGACAGCTAGCATGGATGAAAAGATGTAATTTGTGGGATGAACCCAGGGAAACAAGAAGACAGTTGTTTCCAAATGTCCCTGTTGTATATTTGTTCTTCTCAGTTTTCTACCATTAAATGCCTGGCACTGCCAACCTGAGAAATAAGGGCCAGTAAGTGATGCGGTGTCATTGCTCTGCTTGGGGACGGCCTCACTGCGTTTTGCTTTCCAAAGAGCCAAGAGTCACAGCAAAGTCAGGCCATAGGCTGGGCTGGAGTGGGCAGAGGCACACTGAGTTGTGGTCCAGCTTTGCCCTCCCAGCCTTCTTTGGACCTCAGTTTCTGGGCCTCTAAAAATCGCTCACCTCCAAAACTTGCTGCGAGGTAGAATACAATATTTTACATTTCACAAAATGTGGAGGTTGTAGAGTATTTACACATACACTTAAGTCTTGCAACATGTAGAAAGGTGTTGTTATCATTATAGAAGAGGAACAAAAACAAAGGAGCAAGCGTGGATCTTACCCAAGATCACAGAACTTGTGGAAACTGAGCTGAATTTGACTATTCCAGGTACCTCCTCTTAGTGGCATGGTGCAATAGTCGTTCTTTCGTGATTGGCTGACTTCACTTAGCATTCTCTGTTCCCTTTCCCTAATTGCTCTGTCCACTGTGTTCCCAACGCATAGACACATTTTCGGGGTACTTGTAAGATCAGGTTTTAGTCTCTGGCTTCTCTCTCTCTCCTTCTCCAGGCTGGAGTCCCCTCGGGACAGGCCCTATCTTATTCATCGTTGTCTCCCTTGTGCTTGTCCTGGTGCCCAGCGTATTTACACGTGCTCAGAATTTTTGGCCAAATAAAAGAATAGAATAATATAAACAAATACAGACACCAAGGTTGATGACGAGGGCATACAAGTCCTTTCCCTGGGATGCAGGAGCCTCCTTCCCCTTGCCAAAAGTTAGCGCCCCCGATCCCTGCCCCTGGAGGCTGCTACCATCACCCTGCCTCCCTCCTCCCTCCAAAGTTCTTGACGAGAACAGGGATTAGAGATGAGGAACGCTGATTTCGAAAGGCTGAACTCTGGTTTACAGGGATCCAAGTGGAATGGACCACAAAAGCAGCAAACATGTCAGCAACAGAAGGTATGGAGCCGTGATGTTCTTTGTGACTGAGAGACGGAGACTGAAAGGGGGGAGGTGGGCTTCACTGGTAGCTGTGAACGGACCGGAGCTGGGAGGCAGAGCATTTCCTCAGGGGGAACTTCCTCCTGTTCCCCTTTCTCAGTAGCCGGCAAATAGTAGACTGCACTAGAGGGTTATTGAACTCAGCTGAGATTCTTGCACACCTTGTTATTGATAAAGAAACACAATTGGCTAAAGGCTAGCTAAACAAATCGATTTAATTAAATAAGAAGGTGTCAAAATCCCAAATGGTAACCCAAAATCGCAATGACCCTGCTTTTGTCCTTTGGAGAGTTCCTGCCTTGGTGAGCAGATTTATATTCCAAAACGTTATCCACAAATTATAGGAATGTTATGAGCAGGGGTGGGTTCCCAGGCCAGCACACTAGCACCCATTTTACCTGCATGGTGAGACCCTGAAGGCTGTGGCCAGAAGAAAGAACTCAGGTGTCAGAGGTGGCCAGACTCACGTGGCTGTGGCGTGAGCAGTGCGTGAAGGAGCGAGTCACGGCGGGAGTGAGAAGACGCGGGCAGCACAGTGGGAGAGATTCCCTGCCGCGCCCTTAGCCCTGGAGCGGAGGGCGCCGAGAGAGGCTTGGTTGCTGCTAATCTGCTCAGCTGCGTCAGAATTGCCTGCCTGTTAACAAACACACAACAATTCCAGGGTCCTCCTGGATCAGAATCTCTGGGACGGGGCCCAGCCTTGGTGCGTTTAACATCGTGGTTTGGGAGCCACTCTCAAACCTCTGCTCCCTCTCTTCCAATGAACGGTCTCTGCGGTCATGGAAGAAGAGGGATGGAGAAGGTGGTGGGAACCCGAAAAACTCTGGAGAGTGGCTGAAACATGGAAGAGACGTCCCTAGTTTTGTGGCTAGGAGGGAAGGGCAGTTGTAATGGCTCACCGCAGAACGATGAGGAAGCTGAGTCCTAGCCACGGTCCCAGAGCGGATGGGGGAGCTGGGACTCGGACGCAGGCCCCTGTCTCATTCCCACACCCGTCCCCCGATCCGCTGCGATGCTCTGCCCCTGCCACGTGGTGAGCAGATATGCTTAACCGCTGCTGCTGGTAAACTGTGAATGCCTGAGAACGGCAAGCTAACAGTGATGTCCGGGCGGCCTCGGGAAACGCTGGAGGCAAGGCCAGACCAAGCACGCCCAGAAAAGCCATGGAAGCCATCTGCCCAGTCTCCTGGTTGGCTTCCTGGGTCCGGGCCTGCCTTTGCCTCATTCCCGGTCCTCTAGCTGTAAAATGAAGACGATGGTACTTCCTGTCCCCTTCCCGCCCGGCAGTGAAACTCGGTTAGTTCATGTTTACTGTGTCCTTTGAAGATGAAAAGCCCTGTGAAGAGCTAAGGATCATTATTCCACATTTCTTGGCTCTATTCGACAGGTCTAGAGCTCCGCATTCCAGAAGACTCTCCTTTTTCTTTATTTTCTGCTTTTTCTAACCTGCTGCAAACCAGGAACTAGTGGAATTTCTTGGGCTTCCTAACTATAAATGGTTTGAGGATCTAATTGCTGGCTAGGCGTGAGGGGAGGGAGGGAGAGGCGGGGAGCAGCATGTCTAAACAGAAACTTCAAGCATTCGGAGATCTGCCCCGCAACCTGGAGTCCTGAGGCTCTCCAGGCGGTGGCTTTGACCTTCGGCTTGTTGCGATGTGCATTTGCAGCCTGAGAGCCCGGCCCTTCCCTTCTCCCTCACTACTACCCTGGCCCCCGCCCTCGCCCCATCTGCTCACATGCACGCAGTCCCAGTGAGTGTGCGATGGGGGGACAGAATGGAAATTTGCTTTGTTTAATGCAGTATTTGGTGGTTTTCACGCTACCTTACGGGAGCACTAAATGTTGTGAAATCTCTGCTCCTTACCCTTTGCGTGAGACAGTAAGTGACATACAATGAAAGAGAATAGTTTTTGGTCCTCGAGTAGCCGTAGAATTAAAGGCTGCTTTCAAGATAATAAAAAAATTTGCTTTCTTTACACAGACAATTTTTTAAACACACATTGAAATTGGGGAAGGTGAGTCCCCTTTCAAGAAATAAAACAATATAAAACTATGTTGTTTTTGAAAGCTTTGCTTACCGTCCTGGCCAGCCTTCTGCCTCAATGCCTCTAAGCGAGGAGTACCAGCTGGCCCTTGGCTGAGTTGGAGAGTTGGGGCAGTTTGTCTCTTGTGTCCGAGGGTCCAGTCATGCGCTGTTTTATCGACCTCCTCCGTCGTTCCATTCCTGTTAGACACAAATAAGAGTTGTCCCAGCTATTTTCCATTTGTTCCTTCATTCCCCTCCCGACCCCCATCTCCACCCTCCTCCAATCAGCTTGGATGGGCAGGAGGAGGGACAGCAGTGATGACCTAAGGTCTCAGGGTGGCCACCAGGCAGCACTGCAGAGAGGTCAAGAGGTCAAGGGCTGAAATGGTACATGAATTGCATGGCACTTCTAGGTCTGCCCAGAAAAAGGTAGATTTCATCTTTTCGTTCAATCAGTTTTATATACAGATATATGCATATTATATATGTCCAGGTAGATATATGCTTGTAAGTATTTGGAAAGGATAAGTTGAGTGCCCTGCGTGGGTAATCTGCGCGCAGCCCAAGTTCGAACCAGAGCTCAGAAGATCAGCAGAGTTATAAGTGACCCGGCCCCTGACTACGAAGGGGCAGGACAGTGGTCAAAGTGAACGGATAAGCCTGGCTCCCCTCGGGTTTCAACGCAGTGGAGTGGTTTGGGCCTACTTTCCTTTATTTTGAGGGAGAATAATGGTTGGCTTGACTGGGGCCAGAGAAACCTATGAGAAAGAGAAGACAACAAACAGGACACTGGTATTAGCAGCATCATGCTCGGCCGGGCCCGATGCCTGGCACTCCGCGGCAGGTGTCCATGGGACCGCTGGCAAAGCAAATTCCTCTCCGGGAACGGTCCTCCCGGCGTGGCCCTGAGGATGTGCCTGGCAGACCTTGAACTCCAGGCCGGCCAGCTGCTGAGAATCCCTTTCCAAGCCTGCTGCTGTTGTCTCAGGTGGAGCCCAGGAACTTGCTTTGCGGCGAGCACCCCCAGACGATTCCGACACAGGCAAAACTCTGAGAGGCACTGCTCACGGGGAGCGGCAACATTACTTGTGAAAACGATGGCTCTTTGTAAATTCAGATTTAAAGTTCGGTTATTTATGAGTTTACATTCACACCATTCAAAGGAAAGGTAATTTCCTCTATCCTGAGTGGAGGGCCAGCCAGGATCCTGATAAGGCACTAGCAGACATTAGTGGTGTTGGGATCCTATTTCTTCTGGGATCAGAGAGATGGATGCCGGGAAAACCCTGCCTTGGGCCCACTGAGTCTGTTTTCTCTGTTTGTATTAATTAAACCAAAGTTGTGGGACAAAAATGTTCAGGCTCTTCTTCGTTGTGAACTGGAGTAGAGCCACAACTCATATCATAGTAAATAGGGAGACAGCAAGGCCCAAAGACCCGTTTACCACCGAAGGCATTTGGGAGAGTTTGAGGATTCAGAAAGACAGATACTGAAAGCATTGCTCTGGCACAATATTGTGAAAAAAAAAATCAGAAAATGTATGTTCTCTTCCCACCCTGGTTTCTAAAAGGAGAGCCGGGGCCTGGCTGGGGTAGAAAACTAAAACAAGGAGCGTATTACTTGTTCAGACATCTCTCCATTGTTAGGCTCATTAGCGGGAAGTCACACTGCTGAGAAGATGGAAGACAAAAGGAGGGGAGCAGAGAAAGTATCTATTAAAGGAGCTGAAAAAAACTACCAAGTAAGAAAAATGAAAGAGGATAAAAATGAGGAAAAATGAAAAAACAATGAAGAAAATCTGGTTGCTTTGAGATGGTTTTGGTTTTTACATGCATCACTGTTGGCAGTTGTCCAGAGAGAACTGTGGCCTATGTTTTAATTAAATAATTTCCCACCAGTTTTTTTCTTTAAACATAAGCAAACAATCCTAAGACATCTGACTGAGTTGTAAGCATCTTCCTGCATCCTGTACATCTGATGGTGTAAGCTGAAAATCTGGGTCACAAAGGAAAAATTTTAGAAAGAGTCCCTTGATGCACTAAACATATTTCTACTGAGGCATTCCCCCTTCTAGGCTTTCTTGGGGGGCGGGGCGGGGCACGGAAATGACAGCTAATATGGAATTTACAGCTCTGGTCAAAACCCTGAAGGTCAATTTACATTACTCTAGGGAGCAGTCCAGTATTTGGCAGGGGCCTATAGGAAAAATGACACTTTTCTGGGGCTGGAGGAAGTGCCACCTGGACATTACCTTGTGTTCTATTATGAGAATTCACCATTTGGAACCTGCTTAAAAATTTCGTGACAAAAATTAGTGGTACCAACTACTTTGACTGTTATCTCATACCCTGAGGAGCAATAGTTGGAAGCGCAGTGTTTACAGGGCCGGGCTGAAAATGCACTTGCGTGAAGCAGGCCATGACTAAGAACCTATGGGACTGCAGGGAACTGGAGGCTTGGATCCAGTCCGGAAGCCCAGCAAACGCGCATCTATGCAATACGAATCAATCAGCCTCCCCCATCCGCCTTAGCTGACACCCAGGTGCAGGAATGATGGAGAAAATCCCATGGTGTGTTAGGAATCCCAAGCGACCCAAAGCCCCCTGCGCTCATATCCTTATTTGTAAATTCCAAAATAGACCAACTCAAGATTACATGTATTCCTAGATTGCCCTTTCTCTTTTCTTTCTACCCCCCTCACCATATTTTCACTAATCTTTTAAATCAGTATATCAAGACCTAGTTATAAATGGACAACTGCATGTATCCACCATAGGCAGGCAGGCTCCGTTAGAATCCCTAAAGAATGCCGTGGCGTGTCTGATCTCAGGGCAGTTAAGCATGTACTAGAGAAGGCAAGAAGTAAACAAGAGAGAAAGCAAGATGGACTACATGACCCAAGCGATGTCTCCAGGTGGTTAGCAAATGTGTTACTATGACTCCGGAGGAATTGCAGATCAAAGTGAAACGAACTACAGGGCTCTCAAGTTTCTTGAGCAAGATGTGACTTGAAAAACCTTGAAAAGGAAGTAAGGTTTCGCTAGTTAGAGAAGAGAGTTTACGTGATAGGTACAGAGTAAGCAGGGGAATACAGCAGGTCAAGCTTTTATCCTTCTCTTCCTTCCTCCCCTTTACCCAAACTCTAAGTCACGCAGTATGATCAGAAAATTATGGGAGATAAACGTTGAGGGGAGGTGCTGTCCTGACTGAACCGGGACTAGCATCTCTTTTCCTTGTGTTCTGAAAAGTCCTCGTGAGGCTGTGGTACACGTGGTAGATTCTGATTTACTAAATGCTCTGGGGCTCTGGCCTGAAACTAGGCCAGGGAAAGTGCTAACTCCAGTTCTTGGAGCAGGAATTCTTATACAAGATATCGCATAGCTATGGCTGAAAATAACAGAAAACACAGCTCGGAATGGCTTAAACAATAAAGAACTGAGTCACCTCACATAACAAGAAGTACAAAAGTTGGGGAAATTCTCCAGACGGGTTCATGCAGCGACCTGACAACGTCATCAAAATCTAGGTTTTCCCCAATTTTCTCTCTGCCACTGTCAGGGCATGGGACCTTTCTCTACAGATCACCAGCTCTAGTATTAAATGCCTTGGGTTTAAATCCCAGTTCAGTTACTTATTAAATGATTGCATTTGAACAAATGATTGTAAGCCTCAGTTTCTTCATAGGATTAAATAACATAAGATAGGTAAAGCATGTGGTGGCATTTAATAAGTGCTCAATAAATGTGGACAACTGTTATCCATATTATAGCAGCACATTTTTTTAAATAAAGCAAATATGAAATGACAGAGTAGTGATTTTCTGTACTTTGTAGATAGTTTATGGTTCATTGCACGTCTATATAATAAATGTGTTAAGCGCATTTTACGGGAACTTGGAGCACATAGATGATTTGAAAAGTATTAAAATTTATATAGAGAGCTTTACCTTATAATTTACTGCTGGCCGTACCCTGGATCAGGGAGTCAACCCCAAATTACAGTCTCATTCCTACAAGAAAGTACAGTCTGCCGTAGAATGACCTATTTTCGTATGTGTTTTCAGGAATCTTTCGCAGTGGAAAGTTAGGTGGCCTCGGCTCCTGGCTTCTCCCACACAGCGCAGCGTGTAGAAGGTACTCCAGTTGAATTGCTGAGGCTGGCTTTGTTATTAGTATAAAGATGAACAGAAATCTAAGTCAGTCTCTTCTCGTGCTTCTCCAAGAGCCTCTTCGTGAATAATGCAGTTCACTGTCCACCAGGTGTGCTGGGCCTGGTTCTGCCAGCTTGGAAGTCACTCTTCCCAGGTCTCCCTGACTCGAGCTGGCTGGCTGGTGGGATGGATGGGTGGACAGTCAGCATCCTCGGACAGGTTGCTGCCTTCCTCTTTGGTATCCAGAACACTAAGCTCCCTTTGGCCCACTGAGTTTTCTGGGAGAAGTTTCCAAAATCAATATCTGACGCCTCTATTTGCTCTGGCACCTGCCACTGACGCAGGTAGTGGCAGACAGGATTAGGCCCTCCAAAGGTTTCCACCCTCCTGTTGCACAGCCAGGGTCACCTGAGGCTCCAGACCAGGGCTCCAGCTGGAAGCACGGCAGAGCCCGGGCAGAGCTCCTTGCCAGCGGGCCAGGCCGGGCCTGGCCATCGGAGCCCAGGAGGAGTCCAGTTCCCCACGCTCTTAGGTTTTGAGTTATAAAGAAGTTTTGTTTTATGAGCTAAGATTTTAAAATGTAAAATAATTTTGTGGTTTCTTTTTCCTGTGATATTTTGCTGTCATTAATTCCTTCAGAGCCACAGAGTCATCCAGAAGTCTGGTGTTCTTCCATCAGTCTTAAAGGGACTGCACTCTAAACAGCCTCGATTTACCAAGTTGTGATCTGTAGGCATGGATTACTTGAACAAATTTATATCTTGAGTCAGCTTATATTGCAGAAGTTCTCTTGTCCTTATTCTCTACGATTTTGTACAAGTTCATTTGGGTCCCCTCCTCTTGCTTTAGGTTTATAGGCTAGAGTCCTGATTTTATATAACAGGATTTATATGGTTGTCTCTGCATTCCCTTCATTATTTTAGGTGCCCTCCTGCCTCAGATCTGAGCCTGCTTATTTATCTTCTATCTTTTATATACCATTTCACTCTTGTCAGGCAAAAACCATGTGCTTTTCTAAATATTAATTTTAGGGAGAGAGGAAAGGAGAGAAAGAGAGATTAAGGACAATAACCAGTAATAAAACAGAACTACTGTAACAATGATTAAATGTTATGTGAACATGGTGTTATTCCGTAAAATCAAGGTGAACACAAGCGCTGCGATCCCCGGAGAGCCACCTGACAACTGAGATGTCAGTAAGTGAGTGATGGCAGGGAGTGTACCCAGCGTGGATATGCTGGACAAGGGGACGATTTCATACCCTGGGCAGGATGTAGTGGGGCAGTGTGAAATTTTTTTCACACAGAATGGTACGCAATTTAAAACTTGGTTGTTTCTGGAATTTTCTATTTCATATTTTTGAACCTGATTGACTGAGGGTACAAAAACCAAAGATAAGGGGGTGAATACTATACATAATATGCATTAATTTTTTTCTTAGGAGTGTCAGGTCTTAGCAAGGGTCACATCTTTATTCACCAGCTTTACAGCCAAAAGAACTTGGCCCTCCACTCTTAACCAGTGTCTCAGCCAGAATTGGCATAAGATAAAACACCAACACCCCAAAGTAGCTAAGTTAATGACAGATAATGACCTTGTGGCACTAAATAGGTATTTTCATTGAATACCTCTTGGGTAGCTTGGTCTATGCTGATGGGGAATTACTTCCTTTTTTTTTTTTAGTGGAGAAAAATGGGTTTGGACAAATAAGACTCAAGTTCTGGAGGGGGATGGAGTCGTGCGCCTCTGTGGTGTGTGGTTTTCGCAAGGGGCTTTCCTAAGTGTACAAGACCCCGGGGCAATACCCTTGTGCCATACTTGCCAGTCTGTTGTGTAGGCTCTATGACTATACAGCCAACCTCTGGGGAAGGAGAGGTGGGCTGTCTCCCATCTGCAGAGCAATTCCCAACAGGGGCAGATGTTCAGCAGGTTCCCCGGGCCAGGAAGGGTATTCTTAGCAGAAGGACACCACGGGAGCACACACATGGAAGTATGAAACTCTGCATGGTATTTACTGAACACAGGAGGACCAGGCATGCATTCCAAAGGATGAGTGACAGAAATGAATACAACTTAGTCCTTTTTGTGTCCCCAGTTGTTGGCAGTAACTTCTGTTGAACCGAACAAATTTCAAGAGCTTGAAAGCATGTAGGTGTGTGTGTCTTGCGTTGAAGAGGAAAGACCTGGGAGGGTTTACGTATACACATACATGCACATACAAATAGAAAGATCATTATCTTCAGAAAAATCTAAACACTGTTGTCAGCCAAGCTGATTCATCCAGCAAGATGTCTGTCTGTAATTATTTTTCCCAGTCACATTCATGGTCACTTTATTCATTTCTTCAGAGGCACTAAAATCAATTTTTTTTTTCAGACAGGAATTTTAGGTCACTTGAAAGGCCAAGTAGTAAGTATTTAAATTTAAAAAACAAAAGACATTACAACAGTGCCAAAAACCTTCTACCATATTGAGCTACAGTGGAAACAACAAGAGCAAATGTTTAGGGTTGTCACGGGAAGGAAACTTTCTTTCCAGGAGAGCTGGGAGAAGCAATTGTCTCTATTGCCTGATCATTTGGACCCAGAAGAACAAGTGCCAGAAAAGGGTGCAGAGCGCTGAGGTGAAAGCCAAGGGGAAAAAGGGTGCCAGCACCTCTCCTCATGCTCCTCAATGGCTGCCTAAGTGGGGAGCTGCGGGCTCTGCCTTCTAGGGGCTCTGCAGCCAGGACTGCCGGTCTCAGAGCGTCCTGGGCTCCTGATGAACTTTACAGACCCTGAAGAGCTCTTTCCGTGTGCACACACGCGTGTTGGTACCGGAGACACCCGAGTGGACACTGTCCTGACTTGTGGGCTCTTCGCCACTCACCTCTTCCCAAACTACCAACAACCGCTCAGAGGCAGTTCTAACACCCAATTCCACACTCCGGGAGGAAGCCTCGACCAAAAAGTAAGCAGGGTAGACAAGCACCTGCGCAATCCTTGCAGCAGTCATCGGGAGAGCCCCAACAGGGGATCTGTTTGACCTGTTTAGCCGTCTCTTTATTGCAGAGTAACTTCTTAATAATAAAATCGTCCCAGTCCAGTCACCCACTTCTGCTCCTCACATCAGGTATGTTAAACTGTATCTTCAGTTGAGAAAACTCAGACTGAGATTACGTGCTGGAAATCCTCCTTGCAGTGAGTGCCTCGCTCTGGCTTCTCGCTGAGTTTTGTGAGCCTCGCAGCTTTCACTGCAGCGCAGCTTCTGCAAGATTTTAGACTTTTGAGGGTGTCGCATAGGTGTGTTTGGACTTGACTGGGGAAACTTAAAATAGTTTGCATGGGCATGGGCCCAGTGGTTCTTTGTTCAAAGAACTGACAGCATATTTGTGTATGTTGAATGAGAAAGAAAGACGGAGTCATTTATAATTGTTCTTACTGCTTTTGATCACATGGTAAATGTAGCAAAACAACAGGATGTTGACATGACATTATTGTCTTATTTCTCTTATAGGTACATAAGTTCTTTAAAGGCAATGTCTGCCTTTGATTCATTTTGGCATCTCACAAGGCTAGCTCTGCATCTTACAAATAGTAAAATTATAAAAAAAAAAGTTTATGAACTAAGTGAATAATATTAATAAGAAAAAATAAACCCCAGGTACCCCAAAGTTGTTAGCTTTTAGTCAACAGGGCCCCAGGCAGGAGGAGGCTCATGTTTGCCTGTACGGGTCAAATGTGAGGGTGTTAGCAAGCGAGCCCCTCTAAGAGAAGGAGGGCATCCCTACCACTGCCGCTCTCACTATTTTAATATTTAACAGCTCTGGTGAATGACTACTACATAATAGACCCCATGATGAATGCTAGAAATGCAAACCTAAGTAAAACACAGCTCTTGTTGGCTTTGTATGAGCTCACCTACTGTGAGTTTATCTGGTTCCCAGCCAAACTGCACTGAATGCCACCAACTAATATTCTTTGGTTTAGAACTCTTAGATCTTTATAATTACAAATTAGGATATGAATGGGAAATATAATGTCTGTGTCAGATATATAAAAAACAAGCCAAACATAACTTGACTAGGAGATGAAATCCAAAATGAGTGTGGTCTTACACAGGGCCAGGAAGCCTTTCTTGTATTTTTGCTTGGCGTGAACATGAATATCATGAGGAATATTTTAAGTTAATACGTATGCAAATGTCCTGCCGAGTTATCCCTCTTGAGTATGGAAGAAGGTTGATAATCATGCGCTGTGGGAAGAATATCCTTCTGGACCCAACAATTACCAATAATTTATTGAGGTCACTTTTACTTCAGAGTGCTCATTTCCCAACAAGAGTCAGGCTCAAGGCCTGTAACCAAAAACACAGCCAAAAAAGGCCAATTTTTTTTTTCTTTCTACTTTTACACACATACCAGATGGCATTCATGGGCCTTGGAAAGGAAAAATTTTTCCCTATGCCTCATAGGTTATCTGCCCCTGGGGCCCTGTAAATCAGGTGGATAAAAAGCAGCTTCCTAAGAGAAAAACAAGCAGAAGTTTATTAACATGTGCATCCATGCATATACACAGAATACTGAGGGATGAGTAACTCAAAGAGGTGGTTAGAACTTATGCTTACATACCACCTTAATGAAAGAACAATAAATTTTTAGAGGAATGACAAGACAAAGGAAAAAGACTGTTTCTAGGGTACACATTGTGGGAAGGTGAATATACGGGAGAATGAAGAGAAGACAGAGGCTAGTTAGTAACATTTGCTATGTAGATTCCTGGGGTGCTATCTCTGGACTGATAAGGGTCTAGAGTTATCTCTGATGAATAACTTCTGTCTTTCCTGGTAGAGAGGGGTGAGGGACATTTTTACAAATTTATGTCTTGCTTTTTTAGCTAAAAAGGGGGAAGGCAGAGAACTTTTCTTATCTGCTTTTTGTCAATTGCCTTCAGCTCAAAACAACCTTTATTCCAAAGTGGCATATTTTGCAATAGCCTGTTCTGATGCTCTGCATATCATGACACACTCTACAGTTATGACCCTATGGCCAACCAAGTTTTTTTCTTGCCACCAAAACAAAAACACCCATCTTGCCTTTCTTCCCACCATACCAATGAGACACAGAGCTGTGCACATTCACCTAATTACAAAGTCTTGATTATCCCTAAATAAAGTATATCTATGGGTAACTTTAAATGGTTCATTTAAAATTATATTTGACTTTAAAATGGCACTTGGCAATAGAACTAGCTGATATTCTCGTAATAAATTCTCTTTGAATCTATTTCAAAGATAATAGTGAATATTTACTAGGAAGATCTAATTCCAAAACTTTAGCTTCCCAGACTCCCTTGATCAACCTTTCCCAGTTCTCTATTCCATGTTCTTTCACCAAAGGTTGGGTTTGCTTTCCTTGAAATTTCCTAGAGTACGAAGGATGGCAAAGTTCTTGGGTACCAGTACACTATAAACAGAAGGAAATTGGATATTGACCAGAAGAACAGCTGCCCGCAGTGAGAACCAATGTGGAGCAACAGTAAGAATTTTTGATAGATTAACAGAAAAAAAGGAAATAAATTTTTCAAGATTTGTTCTGGTCTAGTAGGAAGCACTATGCAATCAGATAATCGGAAAGTGCTTTGCCTTTTATTAGCTGTCTGACTTTGGGCAAGTTACTTAAGTTCTATGATCTTCAGCCTTTTTCCTTCTATTAAATGGGAAGAGCAATCCCCACTTTTCCATATGGTGAGAATTAGACATGTCTTTGAAACAACTTGTACAGTGACGATCAGTGGTTAATTCCTAGAACAGTGCCCAGCACTGGGTATTTAATAAATAGTTATTGAATGAATGGCAGCTGTAACAACAGCTACAGCAATACTAATATACACAACTTTGTAAAAATAATACATAAAATAAAACTATTATCACATTTTTATGTAAGTTATTACTACATTTTATGCAATTCTGAAATAACCTGAGTCACCAATATTTGGGCCAGAAGACACTAAAAGACAAACACCTTTATTTTAATACTGAGAGGATTAATTCCATATTCTGAAAGAGAAACATATTCTCCAAAATTGTGGTGTTTACCAGTTATTCTGAGGAATTAGAGTTTTTAAGGAATTCCAGGAAACCAGAGGCTCCTAGGTAATGAATCATGGAGAAAGGAATCACCATTTTCTGACTAGAGGTTGATTCTCTTATGTTAACAAAAGGTCATAGACTTTCCATTACCTTTCCTTAAACTGACCTTTCCTAATGACAAAGCCAAGCATGACTCAGGGAAGCCCTGAAGGCTTGGCTGGCCAGAACGTGTCTCTTCCTGCCATTGTCATAGATTTCTTATGTGGGCTTAAACTTCTAGCTGTTTCACTCGACTCTGGGTCTCCTTCCTAAAAGAAATTATTCTTTATTTCGATCTTAAGTTCATTTGGGTATTTATTGCTCACTTTCCTAAGATTTATGTAACCAGATATAGTATATATACATACATATGCATATACTACTGTGTATGTGTGTATCTCAGAATGTTTTAGTCTCTTGTTCTTTCCATTAAATAACGTAGCATCATCACCTTTTTTCTGCAAGCTATTCCTGCTCCATATTTGGAATTGGAACAACCCTCAGCCCAGTACAGAGGGCCATGAACTTGTCTGTGCCTATTCTCTGAGTGTAATTCCTGAGCTTTCTCATGACAGTAACTGCAGGTCCAAGGATCCTCTCTTCCTCTTCACGAAGCATTCAAAAGCCCACAGGGCATGGGAGCGGCTTGAGGAGGAGGGTCTAGTCAAAGGAACAGCAAAGTCTGCGGCACAGAGGCCTCTACCGGCTGGATGAAAGCTCACCTTGGCGAGTCACAGCCCAGAGGCAGAGCCAGGGAAAGTATTTCATTCTTGCAGTGGCCAAAGCGCCTGGAGGTCTTGACCCTGCGGGTCGTTGTTACTCAGTACAAAGACTTTCAGTCGAACTAGCCAGAACCTGCCTGCTTAGAGTCCTTCGACTTCTCTATTGCTTTACAGAGCAGAGGTTTCATAGGTTCTGGCTCCAGAGGAGCAGTGTGCTGAAGGCTGAGAGGCCAGGGGTGAGAGGTGTCTCGGAACACTGGTGCCAAATGCCCCGGGGCAATACCTAAAAGATGCCCACAGCCTGGGTGCCGTCTCTAGGGTGCCGACAGAGCTCTCTAGAGGGGCACCATCCTCTACACCTGCTGCTTCTGCTGGTTCAAAGTCAAGGCCTTCACAACAGTTCTTTATGGGAAAAGGCCACCCCCAGCATCTTGTCCCATGACAGAACCCTCATGCCCTGAGGTTCCTGATCCCAAAGATTTCTTAGCAATCAAATTCTTCAAATTCATGTTCAGAGTCACTTTTCAGAATGCCTCACAGGCCTAAGAGTGCCTGGCCAAGAAGTTCCCACCTTTTTCTGCAGAGATGTCCTCACAACATTTTTAAGACACTTAAAACATCAAAGTTCTGGTTGTACTCCTCTCCCAGAATAACAGGCAGCTCACCCCGCACTTAAGTGACTCAGTAAGGTCACTTAAGTGACTCAGTAAAGTCGCTTAAAATTACTCTTCCCAGAACAAGAAAAACCTTTGCAAAGTGATACTGCCCACCGGGACAATGGAGTCTATTCACACCGTACTTACGTAAGGGAGGAGACCACTTAAGTGCTTCTTCCCCTAATAACAATGACTGCTTCACTGCATTTCCTGCCCTGTACCCACTATATACTGAAACAGCTGCTGACTTCTGTCTAGGGTACCCACAACTGAAGGCAGATGCTGTGTTGGTTTACTTCTCACTGGCAGTCCGTGTGTCGGCTTCTCAAATCTGTATATTAAGTGCAAAGCTACATGTACCCCAGCCTTTGCCTTCAGCCGGTAAAAATGACAGCATGTTTAAAGGTATGAATGCAGACACATGAGTGCACACACACACGATGTTGGGAGGTCCCACTGGCAAATCTGAAATGTAGTTTTCACCTTTGCTTTGTAAAGCTGCCTGGAAACCATGATCTTAACCATATTTCAAAGGCTATATTTCAGAAGTAGAGAAAAAATTATGTGAGCTAAAGAGCTAATATCATGATACACTGACCTAAGTTCCATAATGCTAAGAAAACCTCAATCACATTTCAATAGAAAGTAGGGAATCATGGTAGAATCTTATCATAATATGGCAAATGGGAGTCCAAAAAGACATACTACAGCTTGGGTAACATGGGCAGTTTCATTAATTGTATTACTACAACATGAATAAAATTACCTACTTTTTATTTCCCCCGCCAGCTGCCCGTTCCCTGCCAGAGCCCCCCTTGGCTGCATGGCGCTCGCTCCGAGCTCCAGGCTCCTGCCAGGCCAGTTCCAACCACCCTCGTCAACACCCACTGGAACCTCATCAGCCATGAGGAGACGTTCTTTGATATCTACAAGATCCAAGGTCCTGGAAATCGCAGACAGGCTATGCCTGGAAGTAGAGGGGCAGAGGGGCAGTAGGACAGAAGGTAGCGCTGATGACTCCCTTACTGGGGGAAACGCGTCCGCCGAGGGCCCCGAGGGTGAGGACAAAGGTCCTGAAAACACAGCCATCGCTGGTGTTGATGTTGTCATGGGCCATCATTTGCAGGGAAGCAGCTGCACAAAAGACGCCTATAAGCGCATGAAAGACAACATGAAATCAATCAGAGGGAAACTTGAAGAACCTAGACCAGAAAGAGTAAAACCTTTTGTGACAGTGGCGGCAGAACAAATCCAGCACATCCTTGCTAATTTCAAAAACGACCAGTTCTTGATTGGTGAAAACCTGAATCCAGACGGCATGGATGATCTGGGCTTCCGTGAGGACGGCACAACCACATGTGTGATTCTCTGTAAGGATGGCTCAGAAATGGAAAAGTGTCAACAAGTTTGGCGATTTGGCTCTATCACTTGTCATCGTAACTGGCTGCTGCTCTTCATCCACACACCAGGCCCAGGACAAATGGGACTAATGTTATCTTGAGTTCTTCATTTATTATGACCTTGCTTTATTTGGGGTAAAGGCATTGTTTTTGAGACAAAAGATATCATGGATTTTGTGAAAAAAATAAAATGCATTCAAATTTTTAAAAAAACCAACCCAACCCTCCTTCCCCCCACCCCCCCCCCCAAAAAAAAAACAACTCTAGCCTGCCCACAAGGAGTTATCCTAGGGAATTCTTAGTATGATCCAAATTCATCCAGATCTCTGTTGCATTTTGGAGCAACTCAGTGGGCGTTCTTCCTGCTCCCACCCTCCCATGAGCCAAATATCAGTGGGGGCTGATGTTGGCTGGGACTTCCATGGCAGTGAGAATGGCTCAGGAATCTCCTGCCTTAAGGAAAGCTATTCCCTCAACCCAGCCTGAGAGACTGACCTGATGGAATAGTGCAGAGTACGCTCTGGTTTCCCGCTCCCCAGCCGGGACTACACACAGGTTCCCTATCAAACTTCATGCTCCCCTCCATTGCCTCAGCCTATTTTCCAAGACATAAGGACACTAACCCACTTGCACTTGGAAATTGGGACGGAATGGAACAGAGGAGCTCACTGGGTTGTATGCAAATCTGCATTACCCTACAGTGTGTCATCATGGGATTTCAGTCTATTGCAGCCCTGTGTGCTTTCTCCCCTTCCCATGTCCTAAACTCCCACCTAAGGCCAGAGGCAACTAACTGTTTCACAAATCATTTAAAGCTTCTTTTATTCCACATCCTATGGTAATAGATATATGATCCAACAATAAACCAATAATAGCAGGGCCAAGAATATATGTCAAGTGTGTTGATCCCATGAATATTAACTCACATCTTCTGATAGCTGGCACAAACATTAGAAGAGGAATGGATGGCTCCTGCTCTTCAAAACTCTTGGAATCGCACAATATTAAATGAATGGTTTCTTCGAAGCCAAAGAAAATTATCAGAAAAACCTTCATAAAGCAAATTTTTGAGCTGTGGCTGGCAGTGAGGGGTTTTTGTCTGGAGAGAGATTGCATTACATTACCACAGGAATAATTAGGCACAAAAAAATGTCATTTCTGTGCCAGTGGTGAAACTGAAATGTCTGGATGTCAATATAAATAGACATCAGGATATGATACAAGGGGTTGAAAATATCATTGAGATTGTGGGTGTTTTGTTGGCAAAATGAAGACATTGAGCAAGCGCATATGTTATTCCAGTAAGCCACAGGCTGCCCGAAATCAAAGCTCAAGTGTAGAAGTGCATGTTTTCTCTTCAGTGAGGGGGCAAAAAAGCACAGGTACTTTCCCAACTGGTAAACCAAACATTTCGTCAGTTGGGAACACCGATCCGTATCAGTACAGGTGCAGTTACAAATTTTTCTCCAGGGACAGGGGTGTAGGAAGAAAAATATGTGTTCCAAGGTGAGGGGGAGGCAAATGGAATGATGCTTATCATGAATAGCCTGTTTAAAGAGATGTTACAGGCCATCCCAAGAGTGAAGTTTTCAACCTAAAGTGAGTTCAGAAATCAGAGATGACAGCAAATACTTTGTGACTTTGGGAGTTGCTGAAAGTGATTTTAAATGAAGATGGCAGTGTCAAAAAGAATATCTAAATGACTTTATCCTCTTCCATTCCTCTGAACTACATTCTAGGTCTTGAGAGGTAAAAATGAGAACTGGCTTACTTCTTTGTCCATGCAGAGTTGTATGTGTAACTTCTATGGACCAGCTTAAGGCTAGGGTGGGAGGTTGGGAATGCCTTTCCTTCGCTCATTCACCAACATCATTCAGAAAAAGCCATGAGTAGTAGTCCATGGTGAAGCTGCGCTATCACAAGCTTCACGGCCCTCACCTCTGGATTTCCCACTCAGGAGAAGACAGTAAAGTAGGGATGGTTTGATCTATTTCTCAGTGTAGATACTGCCCCTCCCCCCCCGACTAAAGGAACCTCATTCTTTTAAAATAATTAAACATATTATCTACAGATATATGAACAATCTCACTAGTTTACAAGTTAAACCATCACTTCAAAGTAATTGCTCACAAAGCCTACTACCGAATAGTTTCCTGTGGCCTCCTCAGTGGAACCATGATGAAATTTTATCAAGCTCACATGGGGTCTGGGACCAACCTCTGGTTTCTCTAGAGTGTCCCCAAGAGAACTGGGAAATCAAAATAAACCCATGAGTTGCAATAACCAAATCTTAAAATCCTAACTGCATGTGAATAAGAGACCCAGTTGATACAGCTATATTCTAATTTACAAGCTCTTCCAACTACCTCCACTCTTGAATAGAGAGGGTATAAGAAGCAAAGGCTTAGCCTTCACCCTTAGAGGTAGAGCTCAAAGCTTGATTCCTCAATAATCTGAGGTCTAGCTGTTGGGTCTGAGGATTTCTGGTGGGCTTATGTATGCACCAAGAGCAAAATTTCTCACCCTGGAGTGGAGTGTCAGTCTCTAGGCAGGCAAGGTAGATTTCAGGGCATGTAAAATGACAGAAAGCTGGAACTCCATTAAATTTACAGAACTGCACAGTTTTGGACCTACTTGCTAATCAATGTATGGCTAATAAATGTCTATATATTTTTAGCAGAATTTGGTTTGAGAATAGTTCTCATTTTGACTTAGTAGCAAGGTTGAGAAGGAGTTAACTCTCATCTGCCTCAATTTCTCAATGGCTACTGTTATTTTCCAGAAAGAACTGAGGCATTGTGTATAACCAAACTGACTTAGATCAATGGCAACACATAGGCTCTACTTTCAAGGAGCTCACTGAGGAGTTTCTGCAGGCTTAACTGCTCCTCACCAGAGGGTACCGGAGTTCCAAGAGGCTGACCAATCAATAGCCAGGGCCCCATTAAGCCAAGGAAGTTAGTAAAAGAAACACACACACACACACACACACACACACACACACACACGCACGTGGACAAAAGGTTTGCAGATGTTCGTATGGAAAAAGAAATGCAGGTAATGATTATTATAATAGCTTCATTAACTCAAAAGAATGTCACAATGCAACTATAAACCTACTTTTGTTCACTCCTGTATGTTAGTCTACAGCTTCCTTTAGTCAATAACCAAATGAAGATCAGTTACTCAGCTTTTCGTTTCTGGGTCAGGAACATACATCTTGGAGAAATCCACATACTTTCCATATTCCCTAAGAGATACCTAACTCTTCTTGTAAAAGTTTGTGGAGAGGGCAATCTTACGGGTTGTTGTGGGACCAACATTCAAAGCGAAAGAGAGGATGTCTTGATGTCTTCCCCTATACTTTGCTATTGGCAGGTAAAGAAATAATTCTGAATCGCAAAGGTAAAGGTAGAAGGTCTTTTATCTCAATGTTCAATTCTGGGGTTTTCCCTCCTCATAAAGCTTTTGGTCTTAGGTTGGGGTTTTTTGTTTGTTTGTTTGTTTTCTTCCCCCTCCCCCAACTTTAAAGTTGGATCACTGCAGTCCCGTGATGGAGCTCTCCTGGCAGTTGCCCTTTGGCATAAATTGCTTGTTGGTATCATTGTTAATAAGGAAAATACAAGCCTTTTTATTACACCAAAAATGCAGCCTTAATTATACAAGTGTGAGTAACGGTCCTTTGGTGGACTCGCCCTCTGGCTGAGATTGGCGAGGTATCCTGGTCCTGCCACAAGCTGTAATTTATGGAACTGTAAACTTCACTTCCTCTGTTTCCTCCTCCTTACCCATCCCATCAACCACTTCAGTTTTTAAATATAAAGCTGTCCTTTTTGGTCATGGTTCATGGCTAGTTATAGCAAGACTCTCTTGATACTCAGCCAGACTTTGATGATTTGTTCAAAGGTACCAGTTAAGAATACCATGGTTAAGAATAAATTTCTCCACAAGTTTAGAGAAAATCCTCCTGCTCCCTTTCCCATAAGTACTAAAATAAAGTTAAGAAGTCCCTTTCTTTCCTATCCCCATAATACTATATTTTGCTTCAAATATCCCTTCTTCTTGTTTGAAATCAGTAACCAATATTTATCACACATTTTTCTGAACACATATTCCATGGTAGGTATCACAGAAGATTGAGACATATATGTATATACCCTCAAGGAGCTCACAAGATTAGTAGAGGAGAAAGTATACCACCCAATGACACATGACAAGTGATTATGTATAACACAATGAAGCTTCTTAAACCGTGGGACATGTAGGTTCCTCCCTCCAATGTAGCATAGCACGATAACTGAGATCACTGGCTTCAGGAGCAAACTGTTTGCCTTCCAATCTACCCACATCACTTATTAGCTGTGTATTATTAGGCAAGTTACATATAATATCTCTGAACATCTAACTCCACATCTGTAAAGTGGAGTTACTATTAGCCCCTCTTTCAGAGTGGGTGTGAAGCACTTAGCACAGTGTCTGGCACATAGTAAGCCCTCAGTAAATGTCAGCTGTTGTTCATCACTCATTTTTCCAGGTTTGAATAAAATGTGAAGGCGTTTAAATTCCAGCTACATTCTGCTTTCCAACTTTATTTCTTGTAAATTTTTAAAAATTACATTTAGATTAAAATGAATATGCATGTGGAATATATACAACAGAATTATATCAATTCTTAATTTCAAAAATTATTTTTAATTACAAATATCTCAGCCTTCTGAATGGCATGGGTTAGAACAATCCAGTAGAATAATGCATAAGAACGCAAATTTAAATTGGTAAAGCTGAGAAAGAGGTAATTGTTCTATATAAGAAAAAGCCTAGATGTTTAGTGATGGTAGATTGGGAGCTTATTTTCTCTCCCAAGTCTGTGCTGAAATGATAATAAGTGGATTTTAAAGCTAATGAACAAACACAAACAAAACAGATCACAAGGGCCAACACTGCTGATGAGAGAGTTAAACAAATTTTTGGAAGACATAAATTAAATTGAAGAGCAGTTACTGCAGTCTAAAGTGCCTATAAAAAGGGCACCTGATTAAAACAAGCCAAAGCTCTGAGAGGCTCTAAAGGACTTAGAGGCATTTGGTACAACAGAGGGTAAAGAGAATAGTGAAAAATAGGGGTAAGGGTTCAATGTTTGAAAGTGGGATTATTATGAAGATAGACCACTTACTCTTGGCACTCTGGAGAGAATGAGGCCAAGGGCCCAATTTGGGGGTTACGCCATCTGCCAAGTATGTCAACCCTAATTACATACTTGGGGACCAGAGAAATGATCACCTGGTAGGTCTCTGGACCCTCACTGTAAGCCAGACTTTGGCCAGAGCTTCATTTATTGTCTGATCTCCTCTCATGTGTCCTCTTAGGGGGCCATGACGATGTTTGGAGTCTCTGGATATCAGTGTTGACTGGGACTCTATGTCCAACAAGACCTCACAATCTCTTTCCCCAATATACACTTACTCAAGTAAATGGTTGCAGGTGTCTGGGGAAAGACTAGGGTAAACATTACAGTGTATACTTGCTGTAATGGGGTGTGTGTGTGTGTGTGTGTGTGTGTGTGTGTGTAAAAAGAGCTAGGTAGTAACTTCAGAGAAAAAAGACCAATAGATTATGAAAGAAAATACTACATTGCTTGGCTCCATAAAAATTTATTAACAGTACACATGTAGAACACAAAAAGTTATTATTTCAGCCAAAAAAAAATGATGTACGCATAAATATAATAAAAGGGTGAAGGAGGAGATGTCGGGCCTGGCAGAGAATTGCGTATGAGCTGACACAACAGCTGCCCCTTCCGCAGGCCATTCCAATGCTCGGTCGACACTCAAGTGTCCTGGTCTGTAGTGAGGAGGGCAAGCCACTCCTACACATTCAGAAGGTTCAGAACAACCTGGAGAGTCAAAATCTATCGAAGCATCACCCAGATGTCCTCATCGCATGTGTCAGAAACTCAGGTTTGCCCATCCAGAGCAATGGCCACCTTGGTTGTGTTTCCAACAATCTCTGAAGTTTATCCAGTCAGAACATCAAATTCCATACTTGATCTTCAGCTTCTTCTGTGAGCGCATTGAGATGTGAACTCTGAAAGCTACCAAAGAGAAGTTCTGGCTTTTACACTCAGTTTTCAATTTGTTGACTGCCCTCAACTTTTCGTTATCAATCTGTAGTTACAGTGTAATTTAGGAAAAACCCACCCAATTCCTCTATCATTGTATTTCTCATCCCCGTCCCCCCATACCCACATTCCAATTGCCTGAGTCATCTTATTGACCATTGCGTTTTCCTCTGCTGGCGTATCCTGGCTCACTACCCATGAACGCCTTATCATTTGGCCTGCCGCCTTTTCCCAGGGCTATTGATACACCAGCTGCCACCAAGAACTGGCTCCTCATTACCAGCCAGGAAGTGAGTGAGTGGCCTGGCTCCTACACCCACCTTACTGCCTGCTTTCTTGGACTACTTCTGACACCAATGGTTACAGGTTGGATTCCCTAGAAAACAGAGGGGCACTTGACTGGGGAGTGAAACTTTATGAGAAGGAACACTTGTAAAAAAAAGGGGATGGACACAAGATTAGGCAAGATAAGTGTCAGACCACAATGCAGATGTGACAAAATTCTGCCAACCTGAAGGGAGCCCCGGAGCCACCTCTTTATGTGGCCATAAGCCAGGGTTTCCAGAGGAGAGTATGAGCTCGGCCACCCTGCTCTGCTCAGCCATTTGCTGGACGCTTCCCTGAGAATAGGATACCCTTGACTTGAATGCTGATCTAGATCCTGAAGGAGCTCCCTGCAGTGAGTCTTTTCTTAAACAGGGGTCTGAGCCATGCTCTGTATCTGCCACTACCTGGTTCTTACCCTGAGCTTATATTCTGCTGAGGGAAATACCTGTGAGTATATGATTGCTATTCAATATGGTATGCAAAATGCACAGGGTCAACTCAAAATAGCTGAGTGGAGGAGCGAACGGGTCAGATAGAGTGGGAAGGAAGACTCACCCTAGGGTCTTGATCATTTTATTGTCCCCCTTACTTAGCATGTCAACTTGAAAGATTGAAATAAGGCTCCTTTCTCTTCCACTGTTGTTCTGTGTGTGGTTGACTCTTTTTTGCCATGTCTTCTCACAAGACTTTCAGGATCAAGAGGTTTCTGGCCACAAAACAAAAGCAGAATCAGCCCATTCCCAAATGGATTTGGATGAAAACTGGTAATACAATCAGGTACTACCCAAAGAGGAGACATTGGAGAAGAACCAAGCTGGGTCTATAAGGAATCACACATAAGATGGCTCACATATTTATGCTGTATTCGGGTTGTTCACATCTTACCATATCACTAAAAATATTACTACTAGCTGGACATTTGGATGTACCTTATTGGGAAATTATTGGAAGAATGATTTTTCTCTTTGTTAATTTTCTTCTGCTGTAGCATGTTGGCTCAGTAATAAATACAGAGACCTTTAAAAAAAGAAAGATTGAAATAAAACCATGCTGTGTATAATATGTGTATTCACAGAGGATCAATTTATCTTTTAATCCCTAAATGAAAATAACTAAAACAATGCTTGGCATCTTCCAACCACAAATGGTGAAATATTTAGCCAAAGTGGAAACTAATTTGATTTTTCATGGAGTTATAACAGAAAGCCAAGAAAATGTCTTAGCACAGAATGTTTTATGCTTACTCAATTTTAAGAATTTAATAGATTTTTAAACAATCATCAAAAAGTTTTTATTAGGAGACTATGCTTAGCATAGTGGCCCTTGTAACGGAAAGAAACTTTACTGTGGAATGTATTTGAAATTGGGATAGTCAATAAATCATTCTACAATAGCTTCTAGATTTACCATCATCTAGAAAAATTTGATTTATTCCTACTGACTGCAACTGGTAGAGTCATTATAAATTTATTTGATTTCTTTCCTTTGTTGGAATTTTTAAATTACAGGAGAACATATTTTAGTTCAAGAGAAAGAAATAGCAACATCTCTTCCTTGGAGGAGGACTATCAGTTTTTTGATTTCCTGGATGCTTTAATGGTTATCTTAATTTCAGTTTGGGCAACTTGCTTCTCCTTACACGTGTAGAATTGTTAGGCTTAAGCACTCAAATATATTTACTGAACAGATCACAATTCTCTACAATAATATGTTTTATCATTGAACAATTCCAATACAGCACACCAAGAAGGAGGTAAGTGACCTCCACTATTTGCCCAACATTACTTACTATTACTACTATCAAGATCCCTTTGACTTCAATGATTAAATCAGCTTGAAGGATTTCCCCTAGGGTTTTTACAGAGAAATCATTCTCATCTTGGTTCTCCAGATACGTTGCCCTCCTTATTTATTGAACAGAATATACACATATATTCTATAAAAATATCTTTGGCTATAAATGTATATTCCTTAAAGCTTATGAACAAATCTATCAGGTAGTAATGAGTGAATAATGGATCTCAGGATCTGAAAAAGTCTCAAATATTTGATACTTGCATGAGATCACTGAGAAAAACTACTTACAAATGAACAATTCAGGCCTTTCTGCAGTGACAATATTCTACGTCAACCAGAAGCCAGGGTACTATGGCCAGTTTCCTCTGAGGAACCTGTAAGCCATGATACTCAAAATAACTGCCTCTGCAAGTACTTAGCCAGTGTAATGGAAACCATCTATTATTTTCTTAATCATATATTCAGTTAGGGGATTCCTTGGCCTTGAAGATTCTGCTTGACTTTAATAGTGCAGCCTTTTCAAATGGTGTGCAAGAAAACTACTGAGATTCTACAGATTCACATGTCCATCTGGGTTTGATTTAGTTAGCCTATCAAGTATTATATTTACTTGCGTGCAATTTTTCAGACACATGGTTTTGCTTCTCTGCTTTCCAAGTAAGTTCTGTTTACTTAGGCAGATGTTGCAAATTAGCTCTTAAAATATTGCAAATGAAGTAAAGAAATCCTTTGTAGTAGATGTGAGTCTAATGTGAATTTCATTACTGATTCATAAGACAGACCAATCCCAGAATTCTAAACAAATCCTCAAGAACAAAATTTTTTTTTTAAATTTAAAGACACTTTTCCCCTCTACTTTCTTGTTCCTTGACATGTGGTGTTGCTGGTACACCTTCTGAGCATCCCAGATTATCTGGAAAATGTTGAGCTCAGATACATTCTTGACCTTAGAAAATGTGAATACCCTTAACCTTTTCCCAGTTTCTTCAATTGCTCCATTAAACCAAAACTCTATTGTGAAAGAAGTACTGTTAAAGCATCCACTTACACTTCTAGTTGTAAGAATTTCATTAATTAGACTCATGGGTCAGTTCATTGACTTCACCATGAGGCAACATTAGTTTGTAGCATTTAAACACATCCAGTTAATATCTTTTAAAATGCTGCTGTGAGAATGCACATTATGAATAAAAATATTATTTAATCATTATGCAGAGAATACTGAGGCCTTTCTTTTCTTTTTAATCAGTCCCATCAAAAAGGAATGAACTATGAACCTTTTTTTAAATGGAATAAAATGCCTCTCAGCAAGCTCATTTATTTGCATTTACCACCGTCTACACTTTGCTGATGATTTCTAAACCGATGCCTGCAACACACATTTCTCCAAAGTAGTCCAGTCCCTTATTTTCAACCATTTGCATTGTGACTTCACCTGGATATAACTAGAACTCATAATTACGACTCCAAAAGAAATCACATTATCAATGACAACACATAAAGAAAGGCGGGAAGCTTTCATTTAATATGCAAAACGTGGCTGATCATCAACAGCACTGGCATAATCAGGGAGCTTCTTAGAAATGCAGAATCTCGGGGAGCCTAGAGGAGGGAAAAAGGGGAAAGAAGAGGAAGGGTCAAGTCCCAGAACATGTAGAAAGGACCCATGGACAAGGACAATGAAGGGGAGAGGACTGTAAGTTGGGGGGGTGCGGGTAGGCTGGGCAGGAGAGAGTAATGGGTAGAAAGTGGGGACAACTGTAATTGAAGAACAATAAAAAAATTTTTTTAAAAAGAAATGCAGAATCTCAGACCCCACCCCAGACGTACTGAATCATGATCTACATTCAAACTAGATTCTTAGGTTATTTTTCAACACCTTACAATTTGAGAAGCCCAGAATTAGACTGCATGGATTTGAGGGTCTGAAGATTTTCAGTTTGTTTTCTCGTTCAGTGGCTTATTGACTATGAGAGCATGAGCAAATGACTTAGCCTCTCTGACTCTCAGTTTCCTCATCTGTAACATAAGGATAATAAAGCTTATTTGAAAAGATTGTTGCAAACATACCCCCAAAAGTGTTTGTGTGTGTGCAAGAGAGAAAGAGGGAGAAAATTAAATAAGGTAGCTTTATCGACTATTAGATTGAATAGTCAAATATTGACAATTTCATACAGTTCAACTTGAGTAAGCAGAATATGCTCTTAATAAACTACAGGTAAATTATCTGCATTAGTATCCCACAGCTGCCATAGCAAACTACTGCAAACCTGGTGGCTTAAAACAGGAGTAAGGCAGACGTCTGAAAACAAGGTGGTGGTAGGGCTGGTTCTATCTGGAGTTCTGAGGGAGAATCCGTACCACCCCACCACCCTGTCTTCTGGTGATTTCCCACAGTCCTTGGCACTTTGGGGCTTGTAGACCAATCACTCCAACCTCTCCATCATCACATGGCCTTTGCCTCTGTGTGTCTCCGTGTGTTTCCTCTCTTCTTGCAAGGACACCTGTCATTGGCTTTAGGGCCCTCCTTGAATTCAGTATATCCTCATCTAGAGAGTCAATTTCCAAACAGGGTAATATTCTGAGATTCTGGGTGAACATAAATTTTAGGAGGGGACACTCTTCAACCCCACTACAGGACCCTCCCGCTCTCTGTTTCAGTGATAGTGGTAGCGCCAGTCTTAAAAACACGGAGTTCCTTTTGACTCATCACTCTTTCATACTTTTCATATTTGGTTGTGCCCAGGACTAGCGATTTCCTTCTTCAAAATGTTTCTCAGCTTTTTGTAACATGGGGCAAGGCTTGTGTTTTAAAGTTAAGCAAACCTAGAGCAGGACATAACAGATCTGAGGCTGAAAAAGGCTTGGTAGGATTACAACTTTGTTAGCAAAAGACACCCTTTCTCTGGGTCAATACATCCCTCCTTTCAGTACCCATTTACTCCCTGTACATGGAATGGCTGTCCCTAATACCTCCCCCTGAGAAAAGGAAGCCTTACACTTTCTAGGCTTCTTTGGGTTCTAGCGCACCAGATGTCACACTGAGGAACACTGCTTCATTCTGTTAACAAGGTGACATAGAATGCTGCCACATTTGAGAGGGTCAAGAGTAAAACAGGGCTCGTCAGCAGGTATAGAGTGCAGTGCTCTGCTACTTGGGCCATATGACCTGGCAAACATCATGACTATAGAGAAATCAGTGATGAAAAAGAGGCATAAGGGAGAGTTTAGGACAAGCCCAAGTGGGAGAATGTCAGTGCTGACTCCAGGGTTCTGACATAGTACCATTCCATCTGCAATGGACAACTACATACACACCTTTTGAACAGCAGCTCTCAGCATGTTATCGAGCCATGGTAGGGAGCTGGAATGACTGAGCGTGGAACACTAAAGTGATTCTGCATCTCAAAGTGTACAACATGAGCTGGAGCCTACGGAACCTGCCGAACTTAAAGCCATGAGGCTCAGCAGCCACCCGTCATAAAACGGTAATATGCATCCAAGCTTGAGGCTCAGCAGGGCCAGAGGGTACAGCAAAGCTGCACAAGCAGGGAGCCCAGACCCCACGTTAACCTTCGCAGTTTCACCAGCATCCGGCTCCCAGCCCATGCCTCCGGTTGTATCGGGGAAGAGAGAGGGAGCCCTGTATGATCAAGAGAAAGAAGAGGAAAATGCCCAGGCTTAGTGTACAGATGAATTGGTTCAGCAAGTAAAAGCCACAAATTGAATGGCAGCTGTGTTACATTCCCACTCAAGAATGACCTTGAGAGACAAGTGCAAAGGAAAAGTCTCCTCAATGGGTATAGCAGTACCCGAGTGGTTACTTGGTCATATTCACTATGCATGAAAGAAGAAGCAGCCAGAGATGGAATGTATATATAGACTCAGAGTAAAAAGTGGCTTGTCTGGATAGCTAGAGACCCAAAAGAAAAAAGATTGAAAGCTTGGAATTTAATCTTCAAAGCAAGGAATTCTGAGGTAGAGAGATGAGATAAGTATATGGAGTTGCATGTGAAGTATGTAGATAACCAAGCAGACCGAAGAAGTCGGCCAGTCTACATTAGCCAGCTTTCATTGGTGTTTACTGCGGCGCTGGCAAAACGCATGCCCGAAGGGGCCACAGCAGCTGACGGAGAGACTATGTGTGGACCCAAAAGCATGACTCCCACTTACGAAGGCCAATGTAGCAAATAATGTCCAGTCATGTCCAATGCCCACTGCCCCACCTCCCAGCACTAGAGACCAATGCTAAGTGGGCCCCTGATGTGGATGTTTCTCACAGAGACCAGCTGGCCACCTGGTAACAAGCTGACTTTATTGGAAATCGCACACCTTGGAAATTCCAGCAGCTTCTTCTCTCTTCTCACAGGAGACTTATTCCCGGTGTGGGTTTGCCTTTTGTGCCCACAGGGAAGCACCATTACCTGGGAATTTATGGAATGCCTGATCTACAGATAAGGAGTTCCACATAACATAACATCCAACCAGGGAACCCACCTTCACACAAGAGAGGAGCAAAAACATGAGCCCATGCAAACATGTGAGCCCAGTAGTCATACCATACACTACTTCAGCCTGCCGGCCGGTTAGGGTAACTGAGGAGCCTGCTGAAGGGACTGCTGATGCACCAACTTAGAAGCGATTTTTTTTTTAGAATATAGCACCATCCTCTGGAACACCTGACAGGAGAATCAGAGAGCTCTCTAGGGCACCGTGTCCCCCTCAGGTAGAACACATGGGTGTGGAACTGAGAGATGGGTGTAGGATTAGCCCTACCTTCTATCACTCGCAGTGACTTACTGCGGTATTCTGTAGATTCCTGTCTCCCCACCTCTGGGCTCTGCAGGATAAGAAGCCCTTGCTCTCCAAAGGGGCAAGTGCTCTCCAAAGGGGCAAGTGCTCACCAGTGGACACAGCAGGGGTTTCATTGAAGTAAACACAGGCTACAGCTGCCCCCTGAGCACTTTAGGAACTCTGTTTTCAGGAACCAGCAGGCAAGAAAAGGAGTCCTCATCTGATTAGCAGTATTTGACTCTGTGACTCTGAATAGCATGAGATGGCGGCTTCCTGGAACACAATAAAGACGAGAGGAATATGTGTGGCAGTCAAGTCGCCCAATAGGAATACTTCTTGGTACTCTTTGCCCACATGAATGGATAGACGCAACAAGCCTGGCCAGAGAAGTTTATGTTTAATAGGAAGTCCGACTCTTCACAAAGACTGCCAAGACCAACAGAGACTGTAGCTGAGGCTGAAGGGAGTTTGGAATGGAGAGTGGAGGAGGCAGAGGATGAGACCAGTTGCGGTCTTGAGACCAACAGCAGAGATGGGGCCTCTGTTTTGTCACACTAACCTCCCTCTATCCAAGTTTCCCCTCAGGAAGTGAGGTCCACCAGAGCCTGTGAGGAGCAGTTTCCAAATATCATGAAGTACATCTGTGTGGCACAAGTGGTGGGCCATGGCAGACATGGAGTCGGGCTGCTTAGCACCCTCTTGCTGACCTGGAGGAGAGAGGTGGTTCCCTCAGAGAAGTCACTGGTTCATGATTGCAGAAGGCAATGGTCAAAGAGGTCAGGCTCTTCTTGTGGTGGCCCCCAGCCAATAACCGAGGTACAACGTGGGCCTCCTCCAGTGGGCTATCTGCTCTGGAACATCCTTTTGAGCTGGCTGAGACACTGTCAGGTCTTCATCATGTTCTGATGACCCTCTCTGCTCAGTCCTGCCTCTTCCATTTCTCCATCACAGGAGTTACTCTCCTGCAAAAGCTTTTTGCACTCTGAAATCCATCTCAGCTTCTGCTCTCTAGAGAACTCAACCTGTAGCACATGTTTTAGCCATTTTTATAACCAGATGACCTAGTACAGTGCTTAGAACACAATATGTGCTGAAGAAATATTTGGCATACGAGACCGAATTATTTACTGCATTCTGCAATAAACGATGTGCTTAGTCATGGTCAAGTCACCTGGCAGATGCAAATAAATTTCTTGTCTTCTTTTTTACTATCATTTTGTAAAGATGATAGAACTTTTAGGGACTTGAATGCAGTAAGGATGATGATGTTTTTGTTGGCTTCTTAGTCAAACTGAGACATGACCTAAGTCTTCCAAGCCTTGCAGTTTTCTGAGGCAGAAAATTTTCCATGCTGGGTAAAAGAAGACAAATTTGTATTTACATCACAAGGAAAGTTCACTAAATATTCCTCTCAGATGACTAAAGTCGTGTTTATCAAAGCCAGTCAAGTTTGAGATGCTACCTGTAAGAACAAGCAGTTGAAACAGCCCATCAGCTCCCCCCGAAAAACCACATAAAAGCCCTCAGTGCATCTCTGAAGCCACCCACATAGCCGCTGCCAAGCAATCAGTCAAGATACAGAGGCAGGAACTAACTCACAGAGGGCTAAAAGACTATTTGAAGAGGTTGGCAAAAGCTTGTCGATTTTATGAGGGGCCTTTAAGATGAGGAAAAAAAAGTGATTTATATCAGCTGCCCTCACTGTGAATCAAATTTCCTGTGTCACTTTGTAGATGGCTCTGCAGCTATATATAATGCTTTGCTCCAGAGAACTAATATAAATAGCACCATCCAAATGTACACCATAGAATGAGAGCAATTCCAATAGCGCCTCTAGATAGATGAGAGCTGTCGCTCTTCAGGTCAAAGAGGTATTTAAAAGGAAAGAACTTGGGCCAATTGTTTTATCTCAGAATTGGGAAGAAAAGCCTCAATAAATTTCCCTTGAACATCTCGGTGATGAAGTGAGTGAAAAACTGACCTTTGTACTGAAATTCTGGCACATTCTCCACAACAATCTCTCCCTGGGGGCCTCAACATAGTTTATCTTGGAAACTGCGGGGTTGAAAATTTGAGGAGGCTTAAAGAACTCCTATGCATTCCCACTAAACCCTTTCTATCCCTAAAGGTCTCACGGTCATTTCTGAGCATGAATTTTGGAGTGACTTGTAGCATCGTTTGAGTCACGAACTACACAAAACCGCATGGAGGCTACTAAAACTTATACCTGCCGCTTAGCTTAGCCAACGTGTCATTCTTAAGCTTCTTGAGCATCCCCTGTTATAAGTTGTGTGAAGCCATGAGCAGTTTTGTGATTGAAAATAAATGCAGTTGAAGATCAGGGCTGTAAACATCACTTAAGACATGCAGTACATGTATCAGTAAGCTCTTCATTACACTGTTTTAAGAAACATAGAGTAATTAGGTATTCTTCTACCACTTAATGTATATTCAAGTTAAAATAAAGAAATTTTCCTTGTGCAGAATTTCCTCACACATTTGTTTGTTTTGTAAGCATAAGAGTCTCATTTAATAAAAGGGACCCTTCAGCATACAGAGCACAATTGACTTCATCTAAAGGGAATTTTTTTTTCACATGTTCTTGTAGATATTTGTAATTTGTTCAAACTCAATGCAAACGAACACCCAGTTTGTTGGCACATTAAACAGTTGTTGCCATATGTCTGACATAATTCTGGGGTAGAGAGTGAATCTTTAAAGCAAATTTGATTTCATGTGCTAAATCTCTCTCTTTTAAAGGAAGATAAATTGCCTTCTGTGGAAGCTTCTAATAACAGTCCTTTAAATGCAAGTTGCTAGAGGAAACTTCCAATCCCTTACCAATAATAAACTACACTTCTAATTTCTCTAACTGATAGCAACAAAAACAGTTGCTTTTTTTAATACTTAAAGTATAGGTATACAACAGACTAATGTTTTAAACTGGCCTTAGGTTTCCAAAAGTTGAAATATTATGTAACAGCAAAAAAGGAAAAAAGGGAGGAGTGGTAATAAATAGTATTTATTGAAAACTTAAACGTGCCAAACAATCGTGAGGCACATTATGTAGTTTCTAGTAAGAACACAAAGGAAGGTAGCAAGTCCAGTTAGTAATTGTAGTTATCAAAACACATACTATACTGTATTTTTGGAAGCCAACAGCAATGTTTTTAACATTCTGTTGGTACTAACTAGGAGTCCACTTTTTCCTAATATTAATTTTTAAAAATCTCCATGAGCGGAGACACAAATTTTTAAAAACCAGCTTAGTGAGCTTAATTGTACATGGCATGCCAAGAGAAAAAAGTGCACAAAATAGGACTTTGGCACCTTTCACTTCAAGTACACAGCACAATAGTTTGCACAGTGGATTAATGAGTAACAAGAAATTAATCAGTATATACTGGGCATATAGATTTATTAAAGAAGAAATTCTAATTTTGAAGACTGGAGGTATTATTGGATGCCATAAAGAGAACACCTACGAAGTGATAAGACATAACCTGAAACTATCTATACTGAGAAGATAATGTTCCAGTTACCTACCAAGACATAAACTACGCCAAAATAGTGGCTTACAACAACAGTTGATTATGAGTGTCTTACTTGTCTGTGGGTTCGGAATTTGGACACAACAGCATGGGACAGCTTGTCCCTGCTCTGCATTGTTTGGGGCCTCAGCTGAGACAACTCAAAAGGCTGGGGGCTGGCAGAGATGGGGAAAGGGGCCTGGCCATCTCTCTCTTTCCCCCAGTCAGTCTCCCTCTCTCCCTGCTCCATCTCCCCACGTCCTCTCCGCATGCTACCTTGAGTCTCCTCTTGGTATGGTGGCCTCAGGGCTATCACACGTCTTCAGAGATAGCTCAGAGGAGCAGAGCGAAGCTTGCCGTCTCCTGGGAGAGCAACTCTGGTCGGCCAGGATCACGGGCAGGAGAACCAGATCTCAGCTCTCAAAGGGGGGCACGGCAAGCTTCTGCGGCCCTCTGCTGTCAACCACAGGCAGATAATAGAGACATTCGAAAATTTTGGGCATAGAAAACAATCATGATTTCTTTATAAAAATATTTCGGGTGAGAAAAACAATTTACCTGAGTTGTCCAGACAATTACACTCATTCTGAATTCACATGAATAGGCACATTTCAAAATATCATATTGGATCCCATTACTTTTATCCTATATCTTTGCCACCACTATTTTGGTTTTCTATGTCCTTGATATTTAATAGCAATGACATTTAAAACGATATTTTAATCCACAACAACAGCATTATTTTCTCCTCTGATGTAAAATAACCAACCAGGAAAGGCAATCTATTAGGAATACCTACTGTGGCTTCAAACAATCCCTCTAAAGAAAGCATGGTTTTGTATTCATATCAGCCTTTAAGTGGCTTTTTTAGAAATGCAACATAGTAATTTAACAACACAATAACAAATCTGAGTTTGAAGGAATGTTGAACCACCTGATTAAAGATAAAATAAATCTGTACCTACTAATAGTCCTAGAAATATATCTTAAAGATCACCTGCTATATACTTATATACCTCAATAAAGTGAATTCAGGTAACAGCGCAGAACCGTGGTAATCTTTTGGCACTGGGACTCTCGACAGTGTGAAATCAGGTCACTGGGTTAAGTTTATGAAGGCACCAGGAAGCACCAGCCCACCCAACCTCTCCCACCAAGATTACTTGCCTGATGTAAAGCTACCTACTCTGCCTGATACTCAGTTTAGTCCAACAAATATTGAGAAGTAGGTTCTGTGCTAGGAACCAAATATTGAAGGACATGGTGCCGGCCCCAGTGAGAATTAAAGTTCGTGATGATTTTATTTCCAATCTTCCTTGCCCTTCTTGAAGCAGACTCATGGCATCATTTTCCCATTGCTCATTCAACACATTTTTTGAGTGCTTAATCTTCACCAACTAGTGAGCCACCTTAAATAAAATCAAAGGTGCCATCCTTCCATGGGTCCTGTCTTAGTGTCCAAGGGCTGCCATAACAATGTATCACAAACTGTGTGGCTTGAACAACAGAAATGTATTGTCTCACAGCGATAAAGGCTCAAAGTCTGAGATCAGAGTGTCAACAGCGCCAGTTCCTTCTGAGGGAAACTCTGCTCCAGCCCTCTCTCCTGGCTTCTGCTGCTCTGCGGGCAGTCTTCGGCATTCCTTGGTCTGTGGATCTCTGCCTTCACCTTGACATGACGTTCTCTTTGTATGTGTGTGTCTGTGCCCAAAGTGTCCTTCTTTATAAGGACACTAGTCAAAGAGGATTAGGGTCCTACCCTACTCCAGTATGACCTTGTCTTAACTAATTAGTTCTGTAACAACCCTGTTTCCAAATAAGGTCACATTCTGAGGTTAGGACTTCAACATACAAATTTGGGGGGCACAATACAACCTATAACAGCGGTCATATTTCGAGAGCAAGTATCCACTTTGCACAATAAATAACTTTATTTCTACCTAAGAAATGAATATGGACAGAGCGATTATCAGGGATAGTTAGCCTGCTCTCAAGTACTATAAGCTTCACTCTGTACATGTTCTCGGAAGGCATACTTTGGAAAAAAATGTTTTATACAAATGAAATTAGGAAGATTTCATTGAGTGTCTGAAATGCATCCATTTAACAAATGTTTCTTGGGCATTGTTCTGGGCACCGAGGATGAAGGAGGGAACAAAACGGACAAAAATCTCTATACTCTGAGGATTACATTCTAATGAAGACAACAAAAACAAATTAAATAAGTTACATAGTACTTTGGCAGGTGTCAAGTGTTATGAAGAAAAACAAGACAGGACAGGAAGGATGGGGAATGCAGGTTTTGGGTGGGGGTTGACGTTTTAAACAAGGCGGTCAGGGAGACCTCACGTAAGAGACACCAGTTAAGGCGCTGAAGGCCACACGAATCGCTGGTGAGGGCGTGTTTCAGGCACAGGAAGTGGCTCCTGTGATAGGGGGATGGCTGTGGTGTTGAAGGAAAACAAAGAGACCAGTGTGGCCAGAAAAAGAGAGAGTGGGAGTGGTTGGTGGATAAGGTCCAAGAGAAGTAGGGTCGAATCATAAAGGAACCCGTAGGCCATCAGAAGGATGGTAGCTTTATTCTAAGCAAAGGAAGAAGTCCTGGGGGCTCTGAACAGAGGAGTGATGTGCCTTGACTTGGGCTTTATTAGAATCATTCTGGTTCTACAGGGGAAGAGGGCAAAGAGAGAAGCTTTAGGAAGCTATTGCCGTAGTCCAGGTGAGAGATGTTGGTAGTTAGGGCCAGGGTGGTAGAGGTGGAGGTGGTGAGAAGCATTTGGATTCTGGATATATCTTCCAAGGAAGGCCAATGGGATTTGGGGTGAATTGATGTAGGGTATTAAAAAAAGAAAGGAAGCAAATGAGCAAGGAAAGAAGAGATGATAAACTCCAAAATTTTGGTTTGTGTCAAATGGCAGATTCTTTCCAGCTTTTATTGTTACCGGTGAATTATTTTTATATAGGCAAGATGAAATGTATTGAATAGTTAAATCCAGAAATGAAAAAAATAAGTAATCAATTGCTTTATATTTGGCATTTTAAAAATTCCCTAGAAAGATGCAACAAGCTAAATCTAGAATGTAGGAAATTCCACAGCATGAGAAATCCAGTTTCTTTGATAAATAAACTACAAGGCAAAAAAAAAAAAAAAAAAAAAAAAAGGAAAGAACCTATAGATTAAAAGACACTTAAGAGATACATCAATCGAATGCAATGTTTGGACCTTGTTCGGATCCAACTGTGAAAAAAAAATGGAGACAATCAGAAATGTAAACATTCATTGATTCATTTGATGATTGGTCATTTTGTAAGAGTGGTCCCCAACCTTTTTGGCACCAGGGACTGATCTCATGGGAGACGATTTTTCCACAGACCAGGTTGCAGGGGAAGGTTTGGGGATGACTCAAGTGCTCTACATTCAAGCTCCCCTCCTGCTGTGTGGCCCAGTTCCTAACAGGCCCGGATGGTACCGCTCTGCAGCCCGGAAGTTGGGAGCCCCTGTTTTATAATATTAAGGAATTATTGTTAATTTGGTGGCATAGGACATTGGTAGTGTAGTTTTTAAAAAATGAGTTCTTACTTTTGATAGATATAAAATAAAATATTTATAGCTAAATACGATGTCTAGGATTTGCTTCATCACAATGCAGTGGAGGAATGAACAATGAACATAAAGGGATGACTATTACTCATTTTACTATTCTATTTAATTTTATGTATGTTAGAACTTTTATAACAAAGAATAGATAAATACATAATAAAGACACAAATATAGCAATACAATATAATGACAATACACTAAAAACTGATAGACATTATTTGCCTTAAGAAAGGCAGGGGGGCTAGGAGCAGAAAAAAGGAGATTCTTCCCTGCCTCCTCCTATGTATCTTTCAGCTATCAAACCTCTGAGATGTATTGTTTATTAATAAATACAATAAAATCATTTAAACTGCCCAAGCAGATGTGCAGAAGAAGCATCTCATACAGAAGTTATGTCCCAGGACAAACTGCTAATTATTTTCCCCTTGAATCTCCCTGTTCTAATCTCTGCTGGCCTCCGGGTGTCTCATGACTGCTCATTCTAAGGCAATGCTTAATTCAGCAGAATATAAGCCAAAATCAGAATGACTCAGAGAATAGCACCCCTGAGTATTAGAGCACATATCATTCCAAAGCAAATTTTTCCAGGCAAGTTTCACTGGATCGGTTTAAAAACAGTGCTTACGTTGCAAGGAATCATAAATTACTATTAACATCTGATTTAGGATGGTGACCCAGTTTCCTAACCTAACTGACAGGTTTATATCCTGGTACTCTTGGTGAGCAGATTAGATTTCATTATATGACCACTGTGTATAAAGAGAATAACATTTATTAATGCAATGCACACATCATATCTTATCTGAATGATAAATGTGTTATATTTTATATAAAACTCATGCCATTCAGATTGCTCCATGAACTTTGCTATGTACTTTTTATACATTAATCACAAAGTCTTCTGAACTTCTAACACTCAAAAGACCAATTTCAAGGACATACATTAATCCAAAAGGTCTTCTGTGACACTCTGCAAACTTCAACACTTTAACAAATAGCTTGTTTTGGAAAGATGTGAGGAAATTACTTTCCACATCGTTTTGGGGGGGTCTAAATTCAGCTGAACTTTTACATTTTTAATTTCTTGGTCTAGGAATCCAATCATAGAATAAACAAAGCTGAATAGACTGATTCACATGAGAACTATTGGGGTTTTTACTTTATTTTGTTTTTTTTACACAAATATTGGTTAACCTCTAAGTTGCTGCCACTATGTTCTAGGGCCGAGGGTTTCCTTCTCTGTTTCAAGGTTGGAAATAAAACATAAAAAGCAAAGTGAGTAGATCCACACTTTGCTATTTGGGTCAGTGTTTTTCATGCATCTAGCCGAGTATCAGCATTTATCCCGGTAAAAGAAACTATAAAGACCTTAGCTTCTGAAGGTGAACTGGGCAGCTGTGTTAGCTGCTCAAGCAAGGAGAGCGGCCGAAGTTCCTCCGTGAGTCAAGGGCCCAGCCACAAACTGCCTTTATAAACCCTGGCCGTCCTGCTCACACATCCCCAGCACGTATCCTTCACAGACAAAATGAGAGGGTCTGACTGGACAGCCTTAAATGTAACTATAATTTTTTTTTAATTTTTAGAGAGAAGCATGTGGAATTGCATTAACTTAGTATCTCTGATTTTTACCCTATCCCAAAATTATTTGTGAACCTGTATCTTAATAAAGGGATTACTGTTTAAAACACTATTTGTGTCCATTCAACATCCATCTCCCCTTCTTCCTGACAGAGGGAACTCTAATCTCATGTACGCCAACACTGTTCAGCTAAAATCCTGCATTTTTAGGTACCCTTGACAACAGGGTGATGGCGAGATGGGAGCAGAAGTTGCTGACTGAGGTTTCTGATAAAGCTCTTTCACAGCTGGTAGCCTCCCGACAGGTGGCTGTTATTCCTCGGCCTTTCTCTTCAATCTGCCTGGAACTTGGACACAATCCTAGAGGAGCAGCAGCCATCATGTGAACACAAGGCAACACGCGGAGCTGAGCAGGAGAGTGTATGAGTTTCCTAGGGCTGCCTTAACGAAGATCCACAAACTGAGTGGCTGAAAACAACAGAAGCTGATTCTCTCACTGTTATGGAGGCTAGAAGTCTGAGGTCAAGGTGTCCACAGGGCCACCTGTAGGAAAGGATTCCTCCTTGCCTCTAGGTGCACTTGGCTTGTGGCAGCCTAACTCCAATCTCTGCCATCTTCCTGTGTGTCTCTATCTAAATTTCCCTCTTCTTATTAGGACACCAGTCATGTTGGATTAGAGCCCATCCTAATGACTTCATCTTAAGTTGACTACATTTGTAAAGACTCTATTTCCAAATAAGGTCACATTCAGAAGGTGCTGGGGGTTAGGACTTAAACCTCTTTCAGGGTAGGGGACACAATGCAACGCACGACAGTCCCAATGGCATTCTGGAGCTGCTTTACCAGCTTTGAATTTTTTACCTCTGAACCTAATACATGAAAAATAAAGCCCTTGCTTTGTTTCAGCCTCTCTTTATTCAGAGGGTTTGTTTTTTGTTTTTGTATTTACCACAGAACTCAGTTCCTAACTGACACAGGAACTTTGAAATGAAGGCTCTGGCAATTAAAAAATTACTTGTCATGTGGAGCTTGTCTATTCAGAGGACAGTTTAAGGCAGAGATCATTGTTGTCTTGTTTGGGGTTGGGACAGTGGGTGGGAAGCTATACTCAGCTACAATTTTTCTAGTCATACTTTAAAGATCAAACCTGTTTTCAAAATAGAGTTTGCCAGATACTGAAAAGGTCAATGGACATGTATTCAGCAGCCAAATTTAGGCCCTAACCCTGCCTTGGACTCACACCCATCTCAGATATGTCTTCATTAGTCACCACTACAGAGCTCAATGAATGAGAATATAAATGCAGCTTTTGTGCTTAAGTTACCAGAAGCACAGTTTACTTGTCCAACACAATCAAGTTCAATTTTATGATACTATCTTTCCGCCAGGTGTGGTGCTTGGAAATATATGTGCCAGAAAACACTTTAAGCAGCCAACACTGAAATTTGTCTTAATTTTAGGAGAGTTGCCAGGAGTCCTGAGACCATTTTCGTGGCATCCATACCAGGAACATAACCATGATTCATTCATCTTATTTATGGGCTCCTGCATGGGCACAGCAATTACCTCCATCATCTCCGTTAGTCAGAGAGCCCTGAATTGTTCCCTTTCCTGCTCAGTGGGCTCAGTTCAGGCTGACATCAGAGTAAATAAATATTCCTATCACTTCTTAAGAGAGATGAGGGCAAAGCTGAGAACTTTTCATCCTTCCATCTTTTCTCCAAGCAATATTTATTGAGTGACTATCTTGTGCCAGACTAATTCCAGGAACTGAAGATCAAACGAGGAAGACACAATCCCCGCTTTCAAGGAGCCTCCAGTATAGTGCCAGAGACAGACAAATCAACGGTTAATTGCAAGACACTGAAATAAATGCTGAGATAGGTTTAAAAACAGACGGTTAGGAAAGCACACAGGCAGGGCCATTAACACTTCTTTTGAGAAGTCAAGGTGAAGTTTCTGATTAAACTGGTGTCAGAGGTTAGACCTGAGGGTACACCAGAAGTTAGCCAGGTAAGAGGGGATAGCATATGCCCAGGCCCAGAAGTAAGGAAGCACATGACATATTTGGGGACCTGCGCAGAGTTTGATATGAGGGGAGATGAAGTGGAAAATGTCACTAAAAGTAAATGAAATGTGGTCCAATCCTGAAGCCACTGCAGAGCCACTAGAACAGTTGTGAGTCAGACAGTTACACGACCAGGTTTGTGTTTCAGAAAATGCCTTTCTGGCAACAGTATACAGAGTGGATTAGAAGAGAGCAGGACCAGACAGGGAGAAGGCAGTAGGAGTCCGCTGTGGTAGTCTAAGGGAGAAAGGAGCCCAGAGGAAGGAGTGGAGAGACGCAATTAGGAGCAGAATAGACAGCACTTGATGACTTAACCACTTGATGAGTTACCGGAGTTAGCACCCAAGGATGACACTACAATTTACGGCTGAGTAAGCTGGTGTGTGTGGATTTGAGGAGGTATTCTTGTATCTTTAAAATGAAGGAACGTGATTAAAATAGTTAACTCTCTAATATTGATGCTAAAGATCCATATCAAAATTTCACGTTCATATTTCATAAAGTAACCGAATTCTGATCCTAACCAAATACATAATATTAATTAGTTATTGACTTTTTAAATTATAAAGAGTAAATTTAATTTAGAAACTAGATATCAATGGGGATGGATAATAAAACAAACATTTTGTAGAGTTAAAAGTTATAATGCATGAGACAATGTATTTGCACTTCAGTTTTCTTGAGAGTCTCACCCTGTCCCACAGCTCAACTTCAGTAAATAGTCCATAAAACCCTGTACTACTACTATAAGGTATGACAATATTTCTTTTTTGTAGGAAACAAAAAGGTGATGTTTCTGAGCCAAAGGAAGCTTCAGAGATAATGAAATATGTATTATCTTAAAATATTTTAAGATAATAAAGTCTCAGAATACATTATGCTGAAATACAGCACAGTGTTTTGTAACGACTATAAGTGCAGGGCCTCGGACATGGAGCTGTGTGGGTTAAATAAAGCAGTTTTTTAAAATATTTTAAACTGGACCCCTATCTTACACCACTCATAAAAATTAACTCAAAATGCATTACAGCCTGAAATGTAAGGTCAGAAACCATAAAACTCCTAGAAGAAAACATAGAGGACAATTGCCTTGACATTGGTTTTTGACAATGATTTTAATTGGATATGGCACCAAAAGTAGAAGCAACAAAAGAAAAAGAAATGGGACTATATCAAACTAAAAGAGCTACTGCATGAGGAAGAAACAATCAACAAAGTAAAAAGGCAACTTATAGAATGAGAGAGAATATTTGCAAACCACCTATCTGATACAGGGTTAATACTCAAAATATATAAGGAATTCGTATAACCCAATAGCAAAAATAAACATACAAATAACCCAATTTAAAAATGGGTAAAGGGCCTTAATAAATATTTTTCAAAGTAGATACTCAAATGGTCAACAAGGGCATGAAAAGGTGTACAATATCACTAATAATTAAGAAAAGTGCTAATTAAAACCACAATGAGAAATCATATCACATCTGTTATAATTCTGTTATCAAAAAGACAAAAGATAATAAGTGCTGGTCAAGATGAAGTAAAAAGAAAATGCTTGCACATTGTTGGTGGACAAACTGGTGCAACCACTGTGGAAAACAATATGGCGATTCCTCAAAACATTAAAAATAGAGCTAATGTGCTTCAGCAATTCCACTTCTGGGTTTACATCTGAAAGAAATGAAAACACTGTTGAAAAGCATCAGCACTCCCACGTTCATAGCAGCATTATTTACAATAGCCAATGCATGGGAAAAACCTAAGTGTCCATCAATGGATGAATGAATAAAGGAAATGCAGCACATATAGACAACGAAGACATAAGAAAGACAGAATCTCGCCATTGTGGCAGCATGAATGAACCTTGAGGGCACTGTGCTAAAACAAGTGAGAGAGAGAAAGACGAATATTGGATGATCTCACTTATAAGCGGAATCTAAAAAACCAAACTCAAAAACAGAGAGTAGTTTGGAGTAAAAGTGGGAGTAGTGGGGTAGGGGTATGAAGGTGGTCAAATGGTGCGATCTTTCAGTTTTAAGATGAAAAAGTTCTAGGGATGGAAATGTACATACAGCATGAGTATTACTGTTAATAACACTCTATTGTATATTTTGAAAGTTGTCTACACGCACACAAATTGCAACTATATGAGGGGATGGATATAAGGTGTTAACTAACCTTATTGTGGTAAACATGTCACAATACATATGTATATCCAATCACATTATAACCTTAAACTTACACAATGTTGTAAGTCAATTCTATTTCAACAAAGCTGGAAAAAATAAAGAAGAGGTTGGAGTTGCGCGTTGTTAGTCAAGCAGGAGATGTTTAAAGTATCAATTTCTCCATAGCTGACTCCTCTCGTGGGAACTCTGGGGAGCCTGACTGCCCCTCCCCCGGCCATGACTCCCTTCCTAGCACAGCCTTGCTTCCTCAGTGGGAGTGGAAAGCATCCTAAAAGCATGAGGAATTTTCCGAAAGAGCACGCGCTCCACTGTGATGTTTCCCCTCACAAAAGAATAATATGTAGCTTTGATTTTTTTGACACCTGTAAGATGTGTGATTTTGCTTCTTTAAGATGCTTAGTAACAAACTAATTTGATTTAGTATTATTTCAAAATATTATATTAAACTACTCTAGATAACACGGCAATTTTAGGGGACAGACAGGATCAGGCTGGAACTTAATTGGCGCTTGTAAAAAAAAAAAGAAAATCAACTAAGTGACCATCTTCAAATCAATTTAAAAACATTTATTAAGCACCTACAGTGTGCCAAGCACTATCTCAGATATTCTCCTTCCCCGCTGAGCAGACTGTAGTCACCGTCTTTGCGGTCTAGTGGCGCTAATGAACATAACTAACTGATAACAAATACGTGGTGGAATAAAACGCTCCTTTGCCACCAACCCAGACCTATCTCCTGTGAAGAGCGTGGTAGACTCAAGGAAGCACCTTCAATGATCACCCCCCAGCTGGCTATTTCCTGATGCTTTGCTACGAGTGTTTTGGGGACTGTCGGAATAGCAAAGAACTTCTAAAAGATTTTTGTGTCAATTCACAAAGCCTGTGATCCAGTCCTATGAAGAACTACTTCGGGGCCATAGAAATCAAGAAATACTGGGAAATACTGAGTCCAGTGCGGTCTTTGCCAATATCTAGACCAGAGAAAGGTGGGTAACTTTTAGACATTCAGCCCAAAGCCCTAGTTGTTACTAAGAGGTAAGCAACCACAGGGACTGCATTTTATACCTTAACTAAAACTATACACTTTGAAGAAATATGAGTCATTAACATGGAACTCTGATGTCAGATCAGTCCCTGTGTCTTTTAAGGTGGTTCCAACTCCCATTCCCTATTTCTCCAGTGAAAATCCAGTGTTCATCCCCACATTTCTGGGAATTCCCAGAGGACTCACATTCTCATTGGTATTTTCTGGCTCCGAATGCTGCTTCCGCTGATTAGTTAAATCGACAAGATGACCTTGCCATGTGCACACCCTGTCCATCCTCTGCACCACATTCCCCCAACCATGGAACTCAGCCCCTTGATTCCCACAGGACACATGCTCACACGGGCCCTGCATTCACGCAAGGCATTTATGCACATCGTAAAATTTACTGAAGGTTTGGGACAATGAAAGTAGGGTTTACGTCAGAGATAAAAAGTTCACGAAACCGAACACCACATATTCAACATCTTAAAAGGTTTTAAGCTGTATCACTGTACTGCCCCACCAGTTGCTCTTGCTGGGTCCCGGTCAGGTCAGTTTTCCCCACATCCAGGCGTTTATCGTAGAGCAGCTGAGCTTCGACTGTTCTGTCTTCGTCTCCAGCTACCTGTGCCCTCAGGATGTACCTTTCTACCTGAGTAAGTGCGTGACGTATTTCCCAAGCAGCCCAGGGCAGCTAAGGCTGGTTTTAGCCGTCAAGATCCCTGCCCACCTCTGACCAGAATGCACAGAATGAACTGAATCCTGCAACTGGAAGATTCTAAAGTATTCTAGCTTTGTCTTACACTAAATTGCATAAATTCCTACAGTGGAACAATGAAAGCTTTCCACTTACTTCATATCTCTTAAGCCTGAAGAACATGTTTCATGACCCCAGGTCATTTGCTGCATGTAAGACCCTCCAAACAATGATACTGTTACGAGACCCTTGGAAATTGGTCTGTTAGAACATTTAGGTTTTTAATAATGTATAGTGAATTAACTGAACCTCAGATTCCATTTTGAAACACACATTCTTTTTGAATGGAAAGGAAGTTAGATTCCTTCCTGTAGCAGAACATGTGGGATTGAAGAATTAAAAAGACAGCCGGAAACAGGTGGTCTGTGGATAGATTTGTTTGTTCTCCAACGTGATTAATAACTACATAATTTTGAACTTTCAAATGGCTGTTTTCCTGATTCCGCAAGAGAAAACTATCTATTTTGCTGTGAGCCACGGATCGGATGCAGGCATAGCACCTCCTCTGGAGCGACAGGTAGTGGATACTGCGGCATGGGCCATTCCCAGGCACAGAGAGCAGAGGCTTTAATGCTGTGGCCTAAGTGCCTAGCTACCTAAAGCCAGTTGAAGAATAGAAGGATCAGGTGGACGTAATTTGCCAGTTCTCCTCCTCAGAACTGCAGAAGTGGTGCCAGTTCTACCAGCGTCCCAGCTTCAACTTCTCCCACCTGCAGAACGGGCTGGGATGTCTCGGAGACTCGATGTAGGCTGTCTCTCCCATATCTCAGTGCGCTCCAGCCCCAACCAGTTCTGGGCAGTTTCCCAGACGAGAGGTGTTTCTGGTTTTAGAGCCTTTACACTGCTGCTACTCCAACCAGAGAGTTTGTCCTCCATACATCCCCACTGAGCTTCACTCGCGCGATCCACTCAGGCTTTCTTTGGCCACCTCACCTGTAACAGGATCCTCGGCATCCTGTATCCTTCTTCCCAGCTTTATCTTTCTTCACAGAGCTTGCTACTTGATATTATGGTCACGCACTGCATAAGGACACTTCCCTCAAGGACAGACCTGCAAATGTATACGACCCTGGTTCCTTCCGCCCAGTGACGTTGTAGCCTGGGAAAGTCACGACGTCATAAAGCAATGCATTACATGTTTGCAGTGTAAACACACCTGCCAGTCTGTATAAAAGCACAACATATAATCATATACAGTCCATAATACTCGATAATAATAAATGACTATGTTACTGGTTTATGCATTTACTATACTTTTTATTATTTTTATTTTAGAGCATATTGTTTCTACTTATAAAAAAGATTGCATCATTTTCTTGCTCTTGATTTAATTTCATGTTGTTTTGTACAGTAACATGCTATACAGGCTTTTTACCAAGGAGCAATAGGCTAGACCAGATAGCCTAGGGGTGTACTAGGCTCGACCATCTAGCTATTGGTGCTCTCTAACATAGTCTCACAACAATGACATCACCTAAAACACATTTCTCAGAACGTATCCTTATCTTTAAGTAGTGCAAGACTGTATGTTGTCTGTCACTCATCTAGAAAATCCCTGAGGTCAAGAAGTTTATTCAGTTCACCACTGTATCTTCTGTGCATAGTGACTCTCACACAGTATATAGAATTAATAAATGAATGGATAAGCAATAACCCTGGAAGAAACTGGCTAGTTCAGTGGTTTAGGACATGGACTTCTGAGATAGAAAATCTGGTCCAACTTCTGCCTCCTCTATTTGTAAGCTGCCTGGACTTCACCATGTTACTTATCCTATTTCACAGACTTAGTACATTATTGTACAGACTAAATGAAGCAAAATAAGAAAGTAATTTGGCAGAACAAGCATCATTGCTATCCCATTGTTCTGGTCCTCTTAGTTTATACACGAGGAGCCAGAGGGAGACAGGGACAGAGGGACTGGGGTAGCACCTCTAACCTCAGGGATGCCTTGTGCAGAGAATCTCCTCTGCTCTCACAAAGACGTCCCCTACCCATGTCAAGACCCTTAAAAACATACTTTCACTGACTGAATTTTATTTCTGCAAATATATGCCAAGGAAATAATCACCTACATGGGCAAAAACAGCTCTACAGCCCTTTACCACAGTTTTGCTTATAATAGCAAAAAATTAGTAGTATACTAAGTGTCCAATAGGAAACTGATTTGATAAATTATGGTATAGCCCTATGATGTAATATCATGGCCATTTAGAATGAAATTGTAGAAGAGCGGTTAAGATGAGAAAATGCTTACATGTACTTAAATTTAGAAAGGCTAACATACACAAAGAAATCTCAGTGGTTGGAGTCGGAATGAATTGTGTTTTCTTGGCGCTTCTCTGAAGTTCCACATTTGCTTCAGAAAAATAGGCATTATTTTCATATGTCTTAAATAAAAATAAATAATGGCTTGTTAGCCTCTTCACAATAAAGTGTTACTACGTTTTACCAGGAGTACAATGAGAAATAACTAAATCTGAGGAAATGTCCTGAGGACTGATGGAAAGAAATTCTTTCCCAAATATCATGATATTAAGTGAGCAATCCCCTCAAAGTCTTTGGCACACAGCAGGTTCCAGAGCATTCCAGCTTCACAACTTCATGACTTCACGACCATTAGGACCGACTGCCATGTGTTCTGCACATCGACATTTCTCTGTATTAGCACATTTAACTGATGACCTTAGCTATGCTGCATTTTTAAAAACAAAATCGACTTAGAGCATTACTCATTAGATTTAAATACTAGGGTGATTCATCATTTACAGTAAACCTATTAGATAGATTACACTGCAAAATTCACCATTGTCAGTGTGGCAGGCCTGCCTGGAAATTAAGAATGAGAAAGGAAATTGAAGGAGAGAGATTCCTATCCGTGATTTGAAATTTAAACTTAGATAGCTATGGCAAGCATCTGAGCCGCAGCCAAAGAGGACAAGGCATCTGTCACATGTTTAAGATATTCCACTCTAATAATAGCCTAGGATCTTTTTTGGAACAGGTTAATGCCTTGCTTCATAAGGAAAAACCCTGTATGTTAAAATACTTTTAGGAGTATTTCCTTACCCTTTAAATTTTTTTTCACAATATAACTGGACTGCATATGTGATACACGCAACAATTATTGGGTTTCTGCTGGTTAAATATAGTCCCACACCAACAGCATGTTCAGCTGGGGGCCCTCGCTCACCAGATGTTATTCCGTTAATAGTGAGTGAGCTCATCCTTGGTGTGGAAGGTTATTCATTTGGGAGAGAATAATGAAAGTGAGACAATCATTACGTCACCTTTTCCTGTGCATTATTCTCTCCTGCAGCTAACAAGGCAGACAAGCTGTTGTGTTAGTTGTAAGTTAACTCATGTCCTGGCTCTCCTAGATCTACATCAAGTGAATCATGGGCTAATTCTAGTCCAAATTAATTTTTAATATATTATCTGTTCATTTGTATTTGGAGAGTTAGACGCTGGGATGTTCTTTGCCTTGGACTCCAGCATCATGACTTTCTGAGGTGTGATAATCAGCACTTGACTCCCGGAGGCTCTGTCCTCTCTTCACGCCTTGACGGGGGTTACCTCATGTTCCTCAGCTGGCCTTCCGGGAGGCAGACACTGCTGTTTCAAGAAACATAAAGACTTCTGGATAATGGAGGAAATGTGTAAGAGTATGCTTATGAGATCATGTCTTTTTTCGTTTGAAGGACTCATTGGGCACTATCATCAAATCACAAGCTCAAGTTCAGAGCAAAATTAATTTATAGATAATATAGCAAAAAAAAGGCAATATAGGTGCATATACACACAAATACATATTAAGACATATGTGTATCTATGTTTTATAAAAAACAAAAACAATAGTGGGATTTTTTTTTTTTAGAGAACACACATTTATCGATTAAGAACCTTACTCGTTACTGAATTTTACTGCAGCCTTCTTTTAAACACAGTAGCAACTCAGTTGCAAGGAATTTTACTAAATTTCTTCCAAAGGCTTTAACTTTCTGCCAAGGGCCTAAGCTAACCTTGTTTTTCCAGTGCTTTATTTATTATTATGGAACTTGATTATAAAGAAAAGTGAAACATCCAATAATAACCCGCTTGATGAATCTTTTTTTGTTTTATCTAAAATTTCTTATTTATTCATTTATTTTATTGAGTTACAATTGACCTACAACATTATATTACTCTCAGGTGTACACACTAATGGCTCAATTTTTATATAAATGGCAAACTGATCACCACAATAAGTCTAGTTAATGCCTGTCATCACACATAGTTACAGGAATTTTTCTTGTGGTGGGAACTTTTAAGATCTCTCTTAGCAGCTTTCCAATATGCAACACAGTATTAGTAACTGTAATCACCATGCCGTACAGTACTTTCCCATGACTTGCCTATTTTAAAACCAGAAGTTTGTACTTTTAGAGCCCTTTCACCCATTTTGCCTCCCCACCTCCTCACCTCCTCTGGCAACCACTGATCTGTTCTCTGTATCTGTGAGCTTGTTGTGGTTGTTGTTTCAGATTCCAAGTCTAAGTGAGATAATATGGTATTTGTCTTTCTCGCTCTATCGTATTTCAGCAAAATGCCCTCAAGATTTGTCTATGTTGTTGCAAGCAGCAGAATTTCTTTTTTTTACGGTTGAATAGTATTCCATTGTGCATATATATACCATAACTTCTTTATCCACTCATCCATGGAAGGACACTTAGGTTGCGTCCATGACGTGGCTATTGTCAATAATGCTGTTATGAATATGGGAGTGCATTCATTTTTAGGAGTTAGTGTTTTCATTTCCTTTGTTTAAATACCCAGAAGTGGAATTGCTGAAACATATGGTAGTTCTATTTTTACTTTTTTGAGGAACCTCCACACTATTTTTTATAGTGGCTACACCAATTTGCATTTCCACCAACAGTGCATAAGGGTTCCCTTTTCTCCACATTCTCACCAATACTTATTATCCCTTTGTCTTTTTGATAATAGCTATTCATGCTCGTGTGAGGTAATATCTCATTGTGATTTTGATTTGCATCTTCCTGATCAACTAGTGATGTGGGACACCATTTCATGTACCCATTGGCCATTTGTCTGTCTTCTTTGAAAAAATGTCTATTCAGATCCTTGGCCCATTTTTTTCATGGAGCTGTTTATTTTTCTTGCTGTTGAGTTGTATGAGTTCTTTATATACTTTGGACATTAACCTCTTACCAGATACATGATTTGCAAATATTTTCTCCTGTTCTGTCGGTTGTCAGTGCAGCTGTATTCAGCTGGGCAGCCAACACTCTCCTCTCACTTTCCCTCCTGCTCTCTTGAGCTGCCTCAGTATTCTTTTCAGCAACCTGATGTCGTCTCAGGAAGAAAGTTCGGTGCCTGAGAGAATAGGTGGCCAATTATAAAGCCTTCCATATTCTTAATTTCTATTACCTTCTTTTCCATATTGTTCTCTACACCATATCTGCTGCCTCCCACAACACATTTTGCAAAGAGCACTAAACTGAAAATCAGGACTTTGGGGGGTGGTCAACTTCCCCACTTCCTCTCTCCCTACATCAGTCTAGGTTTCAAGAGTCCTCATTTGCAAAATTGGAATAATAATATGATAGGTGGCAAAAAGTCTTAGAATGTATGGCACATGCATGTTTTAATAAATTTGAATAGGTTGGGACATACCACTGGATCCAGGGCTACATTGTGACTTCTGTGGGTCCTCAGCACTTTTGCCCTTCTCCATAAAAAGATAGTAAAGGCTATACTTTATGACTGTGCTTTGATAATGATACCTATCTTAACATTATAAATTGAACCGTTTTTCTTGACCTAAGAGTTTACTTCTTTTTCTTCTGGTGTTAGAGGAATGGACGACACATGTTCACAGGCCCCTGAAAGTATTGTCAGCCCCCCACATTGCGCCTGATAGCTACGTTGGCCCTGCTTGCACCATGGAATCTCCACCAGTGACTCACACTTGACTCTCTCCTCTCCATTCTCGATGGCTTTATCATTGTTCCCATCTTCTCGTCTCTTTCTTTCTTGCTAATTTTTAAAACGGGTGTAGATTGCCTCTTCCCCTTCTCTCCAAACTCTCTTACATTCTCCAACTCTGGTGACTGAAGGCACACTTGCCGACAGACACACAGTTCAAAGAATTCAAAGTGTAGGAAACAGTTCTGAGTGAGTAGAGGATGATGCAGGTTCAGTCTAGGCTGCTTTCCTTTACCGTCTCTGGAGATGCCTCTGAGTGGCTCAGAACCACTTCTAAGGGAAGGGGAACATACAGATTTCTGGAATCATGTGCACCAAATTTTAAAGGTAGCTTTTATTAGATTGTGGGCTTTGGGTGATTTTTCTTCTTTTGGTAATTTCTGTATTTCTTGCATTTTCTTATGAGCATGGTTTTTATTAGAAAGGATAAAATATGAAAATTTAATTTCCTAAGGGTCAACTACTATCTATTTTTCTAGAGTAAGTGCTGACCCAAAAAGAGTCTATCTACCCATTCTGGAGCAGTTTTGGGTCTTGAAAGCACACACCAGGAAATCTATACCCCTAGGGCCTTTGCAGGCTGATCTGGGCTTAACAAGATGATTCGCTCTGGACAATGGGAAAATAGGAAATATTCTGCAAGCAGAGGTTTAAAGAACGCTTTTCTTGAAATTGTGTTTTGGGTTGGAGATTAAGGCACATCTTCCAGAAGACTTTCATGTTTCTCGTAGTCAACTAATGGGGGGCGGGGGGTGGGACGGCAGGGAGAGAAAGTTGTTTGCATTTTTCTTTAACACGTTTTTTATTTGCTATCACCTGAAAGTGAAAACAGAACTTCTCCTAGTGCCTAGGTAATTAGAAGGGAGTCGTTAATATGCTGAGACACAATAAGCTGAATTTTTTTCTCAGTGGGTGGCCTTGCAAACACACACACACACACACACACACACACACACACACACACACACACAGAGTGGCTCTGATCTAGCCAACCATATGGTCCTCATTTTCTGTATCTATTTCTATCTGTTAAGTCAAGAATTCTGCCACTGTAAGATGGCTGAATAACCTTTTGCCCCTTGTTTCTCTCCTGCATTAAACAGAAGGCTTAGCTTGAAACATTTCTTGGGTGCTGTTTTTTTCCTTCAGTTTTTCTCACATGGGAAAAAGAGTTCAAGGCTAAATTGCTGAGTTCAAAATTACATCGGCATTATTTTTTTAAAGGTGTTCCCCATCTCTGCATTGCCTAAGTCCTTTTATTTTTGTATTTCATTTATTTAAGGCCGTAGTCTTACGGTCTCCTTTTCCACCGAGAAAGAAAGAAAAGGATCCTGAATGATTTTAGGACATGAAGAATCAGAATCGGTAAACAACCAGGCAAACCCTGAGAGCCCCCCGCGAGCCTCGCATCCCGCTAGACACGACAGGAAGTTGTAAGTGGTTCCTGGCAGAGCCGAGAAGTCTGCTGCCTGGGTGTCGGCGAGCTCTCCAGTCTCGGCGGGCGGGACCGCGGGGAACTGGGCGACACCAGCTCAGACTGGACGGGCAGCTGCTCCTCCGCTCCAGCCAACTGTTGCCACGTGGGAACGTGGGCCCCGTCTTGCCAGGTCAGCTTGTATTTCCCAAAAAGTTAGAAATCAAGATTTTTGCATGAAATCTCTCCATTTAAAAAGTTGTCAACTAATTCAAATTTTTAAAAAACACTACAAGGGCCAACACATGTGCAGGCCAAGTCAAACAAGTGCGCAGGCCTGACCTGGCCTGGCGCCTGCCGATCTGCACATTCTGCCTTACAGCGTCAGCTCCCTCCGAACGTTAAAATGCTCACCTCTCCAAGTGACTTGGTCACAACTATAATGATCTATGGGCACTTTATGGGGAAAAGCCTGGAATGAGGTTGCTTGTCTACAAATTCTAAACAATAAAACCTGCCACTCCAGCCACTTGGCACTACAGGACAGAGTAACTTCCTGAAAGAATTTTTTCCTTCTAAATAATTGTTTTGATATCATGTAGATTCACCCTAAATTATGTATGTATCAACTCTTAACATATTTTCTAAAATCAAGTCTATATCACCATTCCTTCCACCCACATGCACATATAAATACTATTCTGTAACAAAAATGACCACTATAGGAGGTTATTTGGGGTTCCTACAAGATGATTATTGCTAGAAATAACAAACAATTGGCCAGAATGTGGAGAAATTAGAACCCTCATCCACTGCTGGTGGAAATGTAAAATGGTGCAGCCACTATGAAAAATAGTACAATGGCTCCTCAGAAAATTAAAAATAGAAGTACCAGATGATGCAGCAATTCCATTTCTGAACATATATATCTAAAAGAATTGAAAGCAGAGCCTTGAAGAGATATTAGTATACCCATGTTCATAGCAGCATTGTTCACAATAGCCAAAAGGTAGGAGCAACCAAAGCGTCCATTGACAGATAAACGGATATGCACACACAAAAAGGAAGAAAATTCTGACACTTGCTATAGCATGAATGAATCTTGAGGACATTACGCTAAATGAAATAAGCCCATCAGAAATAAATACTGTATGATTTACTTATGTGAAGTGTCTGAAGTGGAAACAAAAAATTGAATGGTGGTTGCTGGGGGCTGGGGGAGAGTGAAAGAGAGAGTTGTTGTTTAATGGGTCTATTAACCAGGGTTCTCCAGAGAAATAGAACCAGTAGCTATTTAGATACACAGAGAGAAATTTATTTGAAGGAATTGGCTCATGCAATTACAGAGGTTGGCAAATGCAAAAGCTGTAGGGTAATCCATTTGGCTGGAGGCCCAGGGAAGAGTCAATGTTGCAGTTTAAGTCTGAAAGGTGTTTGATGATACAATTCCCTCTTACTTGGGAGAAGTCAATCTTTTATTCTATTCAGGCCATCAACTGATTGGATGAGGCCCACCCACACTGTGGAGGACAATCTGCTTTACTCAAAATCTACAAACTTAAATGTAAATCTCATCCAAAAACATCCCCACAGAAACACCCAGAAAAATGTTTGACTACATATCTTGACACTGTCCTGGTGAAGTTGACATATAAAATTAACCATCACAATGAGTATGGAGTCCCAGTTTTATAAGATGAAAGGCTCTGAAGATGAGTCATAAATCAATCGATGTGAATATACTTAACATTACTGAACTTCACACTGAAAATGGTTAAGGTGGTACATGTTGTGATATGTATATTTTACCACAATATTTAAAAAGACTACATTAGATCTTTTACTTGGGCCCACGGCACCAGCAGGATGGGCAAGTGTCATGAATGTCATACTGCCAGGAAGCTCCATAGCTGTCAGCATCAACCATGGCATGACAAATAGCACAGGAAAGCCCATTTGGCCACAGCCCTGAAGGCCAAGCCCTTTTGAAGCACTTCATGTGGAAATGGAATTTTGCTAGAAAAAGTGAGAGTTGAAGCCAAACAGTCAAATTTTCCCATCAGGAAGTGTATCAGAGTCCAGCTGATCAAAAATACCAAGAAACACAGCTTTCTCACCCAACTGTGGTTGCTCGAACTTTATTGTGATAAACGATGAAGTCCTGGTGGCTAGATTTGATAGCAAAGGTCATACTATCGGTGACATCCCTGGAGTCCACTGTGAAGCTGTCAGCATAACCAATATTTCTCTCTTGGCCTTATATAAAGGCGAGAAGAAAAGACCAAGATCATAAGTCTTGATGATGAAAACACAGTAATAATAAACTTTCATATGCCCCTCGATGTATCTTAGAAAAGTTTTCTTTCATGAAATACCAAAAGAAATCTCTCCAAGGGACATCAGGGTACAAACTGGATTATATCTTCATTTTAGGGTTTTGCAAATGATCCAACAAATGTCCTTCATATAGCAAGTTTCTATAAAAATTGAGAGAGTAATTGTTAGATCTCTAAAGGCTATTTCTTTTTTAATTTTATTTTTCAATTAGAGTTTATATTTAATATCATTTTATATTAGTTTCAAGTGGACAGCATAGTGGTTAGACTCAAGAAAGCTATTTCTGTGGGGAGTTAAGATGACAGAATCTATGTATATCGTTTCCTAGAAATACAGTTTCCCTCAGGGACAGAGCATAGAGAGGTAGAAAAATAGCAGTTAATATGTCCCTTTGATTGTTTCTCTCAAGTAACACATTTTTTTCACTGGAGTGTTGGTAATAGCTAAATAGCAGTTAATTCATAGTAAATCATGACCAATGACTATAATTTTAGTATTTTGGTGAACATTACCATATACTCGGGAGATAGAATTTGATCCATAACCAAATCCATGCTTCCAACACATTCCAAATAGATTTTCTGGAACTTTACATTTCTACTTGAGGGTTCTTCACAAGGTAAGTGAGGTATCATTAAATGGCTATTATGTTAATGTTAACTTGAGACTCAGATCATTTATTCAAGTTTCTGTATGCCAGAGAATGTCTCTCTAAAACTCAGACTTAATGGATGTGACAAGAGGCACCCCTTCTTTGGCCCCATTATGACTCAGCCCTTAGTTTTATCCTTCTAACACGGTCATATGAGTAATAATAGTCCTCATCCTACTGCTGAGGGTCAAGGTATGATCACGGTAGAAAAATTGCCCTGACTGGTGTGGCTCAGTGGATCAAGTGTCGCCCTACAAACCAAATGGTCACTGGTTCAATTCCTAGCCAGGGCACATGCCTGGGTTGTGGGCCACGTCCCCGGCTGGCTGCACGTTAAGAGGCAACCTATTGACGCATTGATGTTTCTCCTGCACATCACTGTTTCTTTCTCTCTCTTCTCCTTTCCTTCCTCTCCCTCTAAAACATAAATAAATAAATATTTTTAAAAAGAAAAAGAAAAATAATTACCAATTATAATTCAAAAGGAAATACAAATTCTTGTTGCTCTAAATTCCATAGGAAAGATCACTTCAGTGTTTTGTATTCTATTAACAGTTTCTGTAATGACATTTTTCCCCATGAAATTAGAGATTTAAATAAAAGGTAATTATTGCTGAGCAAGAAGTGAGCATTTCTACTGGTATAGCCACTGTGAAAAACAGGATGGAGGCTCCTCAGAAAATTAAGAATAGGGTGACCATATGACCCAGAAACCCCTCTTCGGGGTACCTGAAAGATTTGAAAACATTTATTCACCAAGATAAATGCACTGCCATGTTCATGACAGCGTTATTCACGGTGGCCAAGACATAGAACCAACCAAAGTGTCTTTTGATAGATGATTTGATAAAGAAGATGAAGTCCATATACACCAGCTATTTTAACCCTTTTTCATCTCATGGCACATATAAACTAATTACTAAAATTCTCTGGCACACCAAAAAATGTATTTTTTGCCATCTGATAAAAAAACAGGTATGATTTTGATTGATGCACACTGGATGGCTATTGTTGTGTTGGCTGTTGTCATTTTTTTACTGGACAGTCTAAGGCAAAAGACTTCAGTGCCCCTGACTAAACAGTCAGGTATTGCCTGTTTAAAAAATTCTTGCAGCATATCAGTTGAAAATCGTTAATATATACAATGGAATGCTACTCAGCCTTGAGAAAAGATAAATACTGTCATTTGCAACTATATGGATGGATATTGAGAATATCATGTTAAACAAAGTGAGTCAGACGGAAAAAGCTAAGAACCATACCATTTTGCTCATATGTGGGACATAAAACTAAAAGTAACAAATGAACAAACAAGAAAAAACAAGCTCATAGACACAGACAACAGTATGGCAATTACCCCCACCCTGACCACACACACAGAAGGCAAGGTACTCAGCCACACCAAAAATAAAGAGCCCATTTGGCCACACTAGGCGCCCCTGCCCGTCCCTTCCCCCAGTCATCACAGCCGGCTCCTGTCATGGGGATCCGTATTCACTGCCAACAGGTAACACATCTTCAAATACACATCGGCCTGGATAGATCTTTTCTACAAATGTAAACAGATAATTGAAAACTGCCAAACGCTGGAAGGAAACCAAATTGTTTCATTTTGTTATATTATTTCATTAGCTTAACCTCTAACAAAATAGTTAATACAGGAAATAGAGACAATTTCAAAAGCATATGATTATTATCGTAACAGAAATTAAGAGGATATTGCAACCATTAAAACAGAATAGGCTACTGTGAAAAAGAATCGATTACAGTTCTTGGAAATTAAAAATGTGATTGTCTAAGTTTAAAACATTTCAACTCCTTAACATTAAAGATAAGATTTTTGCCCCAGCTAGTGTGGTTCAGTGGATCAAGTGCCGGCCTGCTAACTGAAAGGTTGCCAGTTCGATTCCCAGTCAGAGCACATGCCTGAATGGGGGGCGTGTGAGAAGCAACCAATGGATGGATGTCTCTCACATCGATGGCTCTCTCCCTCTCTTTCTCCCTTCCTCTCTCTAAAAGCAAATAAATAAAATCTTTAAAAATCCATGGCCACTGAAGATGTTGAGCATCTTTTCATGTTTCTTGACCATTTATAGCTCCATTTCCATGAATTGCCTGTTTATATTTTTTGCCCATTTTTTTCCTCTTGGGTCATGTGAAATTTTTTCTTTTGATTTGTGAGTGCTCTTTGTGTATTCTGTGTATTGATAGGTTGCTTGATATATATGGGGCAGATATTTTTTCTCAGCCTGTCACCTGCCTTTTAACTGTTTAAGCATCTTTCAACATTCAGAATTTTAAAATTTTATAGTCATCTGTAATTATTTTTCTAAAAGTTTGTGGGCTTTAATTTTTCTTAGGAATGTCTTTTCCAACCTTAACACAATAAAAGAACTTCTTTGGGTATAAATGTAAGTATTAAAACCATCTCATCTCTCTAAACATTTTACAGTTTTCTAACCTGCAACATGGAAATAATATCTTCCTCCCAGGCGTGGTGGACAATGAATGAGAAAATGCATATAAACCATCTGGCACACACAGGCAATCAAGCTTTACCTTATCATGGAGATAAGAGGATGGAGAACAATGAAGTAATAGGCACTGGCCAAGATCAAGTACACACAATAATACAACCATCCAAGTCATTGATTCGGAGCAGCCAGACTAAATAGCCTTTCTTAGCCTCTGCTATGGACTGGAGAGTAGGTTTCCTTTTCTATGACTTTATGCTAAACAAGCATACAGACATTTTGAAAATAGCATACTCATCTGCCCTTTGGGTGAGGATGATTGTTTATATGTTTGGGATTTGGCTTTGTTGTCCCCTCCTCTTCCAGCTCCTGCTTGACCTGATATAGGACATCTATGTCTTTGCCTTCCCCTCTCCTCACCTTGTCACTTTCACCTCTGCCCTTGCTCTGAACCTGCCAGTCCACATGTCATGTCCCTAAAGCCTGGGACATTGATGGACGTGTCACCAGTGAAAGATCCAGGATTGCCTGACTCCATGGGAGGAAGGAACACTTTTGACTCTTCCCTGTCTCCTAATTCCTAAGTGTCTCATCCCATTCCCTTTCACATAAGTTGCTTCAACAGCCTCCTTGCCTCTCAGCCTTGCTATCTGCCTCCGCTTCCCTCCCACACACATACACTTCCTTCTGTGCCCTTAATGATGTTTCTCAAACAAAATCTGATCATGTCACTTTTTACTGGAAGCCCTTCAGTGCTCTGCCACTGAATGGCTGTTTAGCACTAGAAAAATGTTTACTTTCATTGGATCGCTTTCTCCATTGGAAGAATAGGCATCATAATGGCAAGCCATTGCTTTTAACGTGAAATTAGCCTGAGCGATAAAAATCCCTGTATGACCTCCAGCTTCATCCCTGGCCATTCCTTACCTTGCATTTTTGGGTCCAGCCGTTCCAGCTCCCTTTCCATTCCTAGAACACAACACCCGCACTCTTACCCTGTAATTTTGCCCATACTGTTCTTTCTGTTTGAAGAAGACTCTCTCTCCTCCCTGTTCCCAGGTCCCTTCTATCCACCTTCATCGACGAATGCTTTTTGTAATACTTTAAGGTTCAGCTTCCCCCCAAACTAAATTCTTGACATATAAATGTTCTGAATAAATATTCATTGAACTAATAATGACCAAATATCGAGTGTACGTTATCTCATTTAATATTCACAAAATTCCCATGAGGTTGATACCATCATTCCCATCATTGTGGATGTTAAAACCAAGGCTCAGAGAGGTTGAACAGCATGTCCGAGTTTATACAGTTGCAAGTGGCAGAACTGGTCTCCGAATTCAGGTCTGGCTGACTCTTGGTCTAAAGAAGTTAGGAGGAAAATAGAGGTCTGCGCAGGACGTGAAGAAGGAAGTGGTAATACAATCAAATCTTAAACATAAAACTCTCAAGAATAAGACCTTCTCCAGCACAGTCTGCATGGGTTTTCAGAAGCAACACAAAAACCTTCAAGCCTGGTTTTCTCACCAGCTCCCAGAGAGAGATGCTGAGTGCCCTCACAGCAGTGCGTTCTCTGGGCCAACAAAGAGGTGTGGCAGCGTTCCAGACGGCCCTCCTCCAGCGATCGCTGTTCCGCTGCGTCTCTCGCGTGAGAAATGAGGAATTGGAAGGTTTTTTTCAGACTATTAAATCTCCTTCTTTCTATGCCATAAAGTGCAGCCCCAAGATATTTTAAAACATCTCTTTTTTTAATTAAAAAAAAGCTTTCATCCAAATATATAAATTCACAAAAAAATTCATATTATTAGAGTAAAAACAATTTAAATATAAAAGATGTGCCACTTAAACATCCATTTTCTAGGTCTTAGGCCAGTCTAATTTACAGTCATCACACATTAAAAGGCATTATTGCAGTCTACTATACATGGTCATAGTGCATAGGTACAGAAATAAAATCATGGAACAAACATAGAACGTTTTCTTTTCAAAATATCTTAGTGCCATGTTCTTTGTTTGTCCTAAGAAATTGCTTCACAAGGAGTTACAGGCTTGTGGTACTGTTAAGTTTGCTGGTAGCTTTTTCAAGTGGTTTGTTAATGGTATTTTTCTAATAGAGCTGTAATGGTTTGTTCTCAGACAATGCTGACTTCAAAGAGGAAAGAAGGTAACTTCCTCTGAAGATGCATGTAATGATGGATAGAGGGCTAGAGAGACGGTTAGGAGCAACAATTAGATGTGTAGTGATGATGGAATGGTTTGATGGCAAGGAAGGGGAGTGAGGCACTCGAAACATAATGGAGAGATGGATTGAAAAGCGAAAAAGACAGATGGAGAACAATGGATGGAATATATTACAATCCGTGGTGTGTGTGTGTGTGATATAAATGTCTCTAGAAGGACTCACAAGAAACTGTAAGAATGTGTGCCTCTGAGAAAGAGGATTGGGAGCCCTGGGTTGAAGGGGAAGGTCGAGGCTGGAGAGTAGACTGTTTGGCTAAATACGTGTATGTGTTCTAACTGTATATGTCTATCTTCATTTCAGAACAAAACAGGAATGCGTGAGGTTGCCCAGCAATGCATGGCTCAGGTCTGGGTCACGCTCAAGCTCAGCCAAGCTACCTGGGGTGCAGTCTCTCAGAAGCAGGTTGAAATAGATACACAACTTCCTGAAAATTAAAGCTTGTGCCCTGCTTAGAGAGAGCCTATTGGCCCATATAAGAGCCAAGGAGAGATGATGGGAAAACTGAAAGAGAAATGAGCATACAGAGTCAAGGAAAGTGAGAGCTGAAGTCAAGAATTTATCCCCATTCAGACGTCCGCTACCAAGACCAGGGTAAGTCTTGGTCTCCGGTCTTTCCTGAGGGGCGGTAGAAGACCGTCCTCATGAGGCAACACCCTTTACTTCCCTCTACTTGCTCTAATAGCAAATTTCTGATGACCGTTTGGCTTCCTGCGTGTGTTGTCCACAGAGAACATATGTCCCAATCCACAGAGGAAGGGTAGAGGGAGAGCTGGTTCCAGTCTGCCTTGCAGTTATATTTTTTACTATATTTAAACAAATGACAAATCATTTGTATATAGACAAGATAATAGTTTTGAAAGAGTTTTTGTTTCCTAATATTTCCTTCTCTCTGTTAAGGCAGCTAAACCATTAGGATTCACTGGCTCAGGAAAGATAGGCCATAGCACGAAACAGGGGGGAAATGGAAACTTTAGCTTTGTATTTTAAAAGCTAGCTCCTTAGAATTTTTTTAAAGCATCATACAGTGTTTGAGAGCAGTCAGAGTAGGCCTTCCCTGTCCACCTTCCCTACCAACTAGAAAAGGATTCTCTATATCTGGTAAAAGAAAAGAATGAAAGTGGTAAGAATATGATCCCGGCGTGACCCTGAGAAGGGGAGTCTGCGCGCTGCTCTACAGGCTGAGCACCGGGACGTGAGCCCGGGCCAAACCCAGAGACGGGATTAGGGAATCTGATAGCGAAGGAGACCTGCACCCCAGCACCTGGGTAGAATCCTGGGGAAACAGAGTAATCCCAGAGAAGAAGCACTCCTGTGATCTGTGTGGGCGGACCAACGTCAACCCTGCAAGCAACTTGGGTGGGGCAACAACAGAAGGAGTCTCCTGCACCCGAGGGACACAAAGAAATAGTTAAGGAGAATGGGCTTGATTTGAAGGGTTGCACAGGTGGGAACAAAAGATGTCTCTGTGACAACTGCAGGGACCAATTCTGGAGGAATAGATTGACCCTTGACCTCACAGTGTAGATGAGACCTCCTCCTACCCTGCACTACCACCACCACCAGTGCTTTGGAACCATATAGTCACTATAACCATATAAATTTATGTAAATCTTATACAGTCAGAACTCAGATATAACCTTGTGTAAAGGAAAAGACAGGAATCCAAACTGACAGAGCTTAAGTTTCTGCCATCCTGAAGGAATGGCGAGTGAGAGTACATATGCATATTTAGCTGAGTCACGTAGAGCCCAAGTTGACACATTTCTTGTGCACCTAAATTTGTGACCTTAGATTCATACCCACAATTCAAGTTATATACTTCAGCTTCCTGTGAGTTTGAGAAGTTGATCCAGATCTGCTTATGTGCTGTGTCTTTGGAATATTAATTTCTCTATTAGCTGAACAAAGATTTTTTTAAATTTATTTTTAGAGCGGGAAAGGGAGGGAGAAAGAGAGGGAGAGAAACATCAATGTGCGGTTGCATCTCATGCGCCCCCTACCGGGACCTGACCCACAATCCAGGTATGTGTCCTGCACTGGGAATCGAACCAGCGACCCTTTGGTTCACAGGCTCACACTCAATCCACTGAGCCACACCAGCCAGGGCCGAACAAAGATTTTAATATCCATTGTGCAGGGTTAATACAAGGGTCCAATGTGATCATGTATATAGGCTGGCAGGCCCAATGCAGACGTTCTATAAATACTATTTTCTCTTGCCAATATCATCACTTCAGTCGACATCCATCAAATATTACAATTTCCAAGTGTATAACTGGTGAGACATTAATTGTACTTCAGGTTGACTGCTTCGTGATGGCATCTTAGCATCTAAATCTCATCAGTAAAATGTCCTCACATCCCACGAATAACTTCTGGGAAGGGTTTCTCTGGCCGGTTAGTCCCACCCACAGTTACGTAGTTTCCAGTAAGCTTCGATCAAAGAAAGTGTCCCCTCCCTGACCTGAGCATGCTGTCATTTCCCAGCCCTTTTGCCACAGTCATCTTGGAGGCCATCTTTTGGCATTCTAACTTTCTGTCCCTTACACACAATCTAAGCCATGACCTGCTTGTTCCGGGTCCAGGAAGCATGTGCTGCAAGGTTGCAGGATCTCTTCCCGCAGCCAGGTAAGGAAAAAGAAGGGGGATCCCTTCAGGCTCTGCAGTTACAGTATTTCACTCAATCTTTGCAATTGTCAGCATTTTGCTGACAAACACTGGGGCTCCGAGAGCTTAAGTGATTTCGCTGGCACCCGAGAGCTAGTTCGTGACAGAACAAAACTTGAAGCTAAATCTGGAGGCTAAGCTAAATCTGGAGGGCTCCAAAGCTCATGCCCTTTCTGCCACATAACCACCCGTGGAGGAAAGGATGTGAAGGGCAAGTATGATTTGTACCAAAATGATGGTTGATTGAAGTACATGGCCAGTAATTAGAGGTATTGGCACTTGTCACCAAAATACACGTATGTGTTTAGATAGCATGTAAATGCAGAGAAAGAGACAGAGAGAGAGAGGGCATGTAACATCTTTCATTGAGCTACAGTCATAACCTGGGTTGACATTTAGCTCTATAGTAGTAACAATAATGATAACGGTGCTTCGTGCACGTCTAGTACTCAGCTTTCCTAAGTACTTTCACATGTATATGATTTGTCTTACAACATTGCTGGCAATATATGCAGGAAAAGCATCATTATTCCTATTCTTATGAAAAGTAAAAGAGGCACAGGCTTGTTCCACATGCCCCAGCAATCTTAGAAACACAGGGCTAGTCTCAAACGATGCGTGAAGTATGTTTGGGCACTCGGAGTGGTGGCTGGAGCTACGCAGAGGTGTGACTTTTTTCCTTGGTGAAACAGAAAAAAAGGTCTACCAATTAGGGCCTCAGCAGGAAACAGATTATGTGGTCAAACTGGATAATTTGAGGAGATTTTCATAAAGGGAATACTTGCAAAAGGATTCTTAGAGTCTAGAGAAACCACAAGACCTAGTGCAATGCTCTAGTTTGCATCAGTGAGGATCCATTACCATGCACAGGACTGAAGGGCAAGAGGAGCATGTGGTTATTAGAACAGGGAGAGAAAATCTGTACCGAGAGATCACTTGACAGAAGCTCTGGACTCTGGCCAAGGGACACAGCCAGCCTGCAGTGATGGCCACAAGGAGGGGTCCAGGGAAGTGAATACCTTGATTTTACTCCAGTCCTTCTTTCCCTTCTGTTGGCTAAACCCATCTGGAAGTCAGGAGCAAAGATGTGGTCAGCTCAGCCTTATGAGAAGAGGGAACAAAGGAGTAGAGAGTAGATCTGAAGGAGCAAACAAAAGATATCCTACTTTTGTATGTGAGGTTTTCTACTAAGAGAGGCCACACAAGAATGGTAAATCGGTAAGACTTCAGCTCACTTGAAATGATCAAACAATAAATAGGAGTTATTAGATAGGCTTCAAGTGAAGTCAAATCAGGCTCTCTGTGAGGATATGAGATCTGTCCTCCTCAGTGTGCCAGCTCTGTACTCCTGCTGCCTAGCCACATGGTAGCAAAATGGCTGCTGCAGTTCCTGGTGTTGCATCTGCACACCACATGTTTCAGAATTCACAGTGTAAGTCCTGAGACTCACTTTGATTGGATTGTCTTGGGTTATTTACTCAACTGTAAACCAAACATTATGGCTAGAACATGAAATGCACCAGTTGGCTTAGCAGAGGTCAAGTGCTTCACCCTTAGATAAAGGAATAGGATGACTTTCCATAAACCACATAGATTCTGGAATAGAAATTGGAGCTTTGTGGGATGGTCGAAGGGACCATCAGAAAGTGCTCACTCAAGTAGGACTGCAGATGGCTACTGTTAGGAAAGGGAGGAGACATGAGACTAAGGAGTGTTTCAGTCCAAAGTGTAACCAAACAACAGGAGCCTAGCATGGATTAAATGGACAGGGGTTTATTTATGGTAGTCAATGAAGCACCAATGGGTAGGCCATCAAAGCTCGGTATAGTAGCCTAATGATGCCCTTTGAAACCCAGATTCTCATAATTATTACCTCATGGTCAAATGATGTCTGGTGCTCTTCCAGCGTTCCATCCAAGTTCAAGGCAGGAAAAAGGAAAAGGGGTAAATAATGGTCTAAAGAGAAAAGTGTTTGCCTAGAGAGCTATTGCTTTTCTCTTTGCAAAGGGAAAATCTTTACTTCATTAACCAGAACTATGCTATGTGGCCACCTCTTAGCTACAATGGAGGCTGGGGAGTAGGGAATTTTGTTTTCCAGCTCAAGCTGTGGATGAAGATAAGGGAGAAGGGGATTGGGAATTGTTTTGGAGAGCTCATCCGTGGTCTCTGCCACAGGAATGATTGCCTAACAGCACCGAAGACCCAGTGGAGGCTGGAAATCATAAATCTGTGGCGGGGCCCATCAGCAGAGAATCACCCACTTGACAATAATACTGGTTAACTGGGAAAAAAATGAGAGCTTTATACTAAATTTCACTGATTTTGCTAACTCAGGAGAACTACAGGCCAAATTTTCCTAGCAAAGAGGGCAGTGAAACCAACCACATAGACAATTCAGGAAAATGGCTGGAACAATGCTGCTATCTCATTTCCAGAAAAATTAAGAGCCTTTCTGAATAAATTTATAAACTAAAGCCCAGAGTCTGTAGCATATACCAACACTAATACTGGTTATTTTTCCAGAGAAGTTTATTCATCTAGGAAGGGTCCTTTCCACCTGGTTTTTTTGTTTTGTTTTGTTTTGTTTTTTATGCACTTGGAAATTTTTTGTTTGGTTGGTTTTTAAAATTTTTTTTCAGTTACAGTTACATTCAATATATTTCATTTAGTTCCAGGTGCACAGCATTGTGGTTAGACAATCATATACTTTACAAAGTGCACCCCCTGATATTTCCAGTACCCACTTGGTATGTACATGGTTATTATAATATTATTGGATATATTCTTTGTGCTGTACTTTACATCCCCATGACTATTTTGGGACTGCCAATCTGTACTTTTCAGTCCCTTCACCTTTTTTGCCCAGTGCCCCGACCTCCTCCCCTCTGGCAACCCTCAGTCTGTTCTCTGCATCTATGAGTCTGTTTCTGTTTTGTTTGTTTGTTCATAGTGTTCTTTAGATTCCATATATAAGTGAACTAAGTCAGAGAAATACAAATTTCATCTAGTTTTAAAGACTCCTAACGAAGTGTTCGTGCATGTTTAGATAAATAAAAAATAATAATTTATGCTCTATTAAGGCAGGTCTTTAAAAAAGATTCCGTTAGTGTGCAGCTTCCCAACATTTTGCATTATCAAGACATAAATATTTTTTTTCTTATGTAAGCATCTAGAACAGGGCCATGTACAAATGTATATCTAATTAAATAAGTTTTGTGTGTATAATTTTATGACCCAAATAGAGCATTGCTCTGATCTTAGGACCCAAAGCGACACATCGGAAAAACTTATAAATTCAATCCCAAGAACCTTGAAGAAAAATTTAAATCTTTGTAAATGTTCTCAAGGAGCAGCTGAAAGAGTTTACCCTCCATGGCACACCACAATCACACGGCAACTGCTGTCCCCACAATTTTCATCCTGTCTCTCCTGCCTATTCCAGATGAGACAGCCCATTCCTTCCTTATTTATGCAGAACCATTCACCCCTGTGTCTAGTCTCCCTCTGGTCCAAGCTTGGCACATTTTTCCACTAGTACATCAAAGGTCTCATCCGTCTTCCCAAGCCAGAGTTTCCTTCTTAAGCAAAGGAAAAGGGAGAAAGACTGATAAAGACCAAATCATAGTGATGCCAAACTTGAGGCAAGTGCTTGATATAGCTTCACAGAAAGTGCCAGCAACTTCCCAGTTTTAATCAATAGTAAAAGTACTGAAGCAAAAACATAGCACTTTATTGTCACATGGCACCATAGGGCAAAAATAACAAACATCACAAATTTCACAGATCTGTAGTGTAACATAGAAGAGGGAAAGAGAAAGATGAAAACAAGGACTGAAAAGATATGAAGCAAGAGCAATAGTTACATTTTCATTAGCAGACCAGTAACCAGAAGGAGACACTGGAAGTAGGAATTTTAAACTCTTGAATTAAAAAATAAAGTATGTGTTCCATTTAAAAATGAAATAGCTTCCACTGTAAATGTACAAGAAAAATTATGCTTCATATAGCATATGAACTAGTGGTGTTACTTTGTGGTGTGTGGGTATCCTTAGATAGATTAATCACCAACAAGTAAAATAAAATATTTTCTATATAAAAACAAAGAAATGATTAGCACAATTGTTAAGCTAACCAACAATTCCATTAATGACTGCTTTCAATCTGTATAAAGCTTATTAAAAGCCATAAATAACAAATATCTTTATTCTAGTTCGGGTTCTTCAGTTTACAAGCCATGTGATTTTGGTCAAGTCATTTAGCTTTCTTCCACTTCTTCATCTATTAAACCGAGAAGATAACCTTTGTTCTGTATCTGTTTCTCCAGATGTAGTGAAGATCAATGTAGGTAATGTTTATGCCAGCATTTTAAGAATTGTGAAGAATTATTAAACCCAGAGTACTATTATTCTTAATAATAGTAGTAGATATTATTTACTGACTATCCACAAAGCATCTAGCAAGATGATGTTAGGTGTATTGCATACATAATAAAATGTGTGGTGCTCACTCTCCAATATTTATCTTTAGTATCACTGTCTAAGACAGTATAATCTGCTCCTTGGAATTATAATTAGTAGATAGATAATAATCACAGCTACCATTTTGTGAGCACTTACAAGGCATTTGTCTAAACACTTGAAATACTTTACATCACATAATGCTCACAAGAACCTGATGAGGAAAGGTAGTGTTATCATCATCTTTATTTTACAGAGGAGAAAGCTGAGACTCAAGAGTTTAAATAGCTCATTCGATCCCAGTTCACTGTGCTATGGAGTGGTTGGACTTGGAATGGACTCCAGGTGATGGAATTGACATGCTGTGACATTTCCTTGCAGTTAGAAGACTCTGTACACATGTACTTAAGCAAGAAATATGTGTTGGCTCACTGAACGCACATCCTATGTTTCACAAAGTTAGAACATAACCACAGTCCTATGGCATATATTATTTTCTAAATGAAGAGGAGGAAAGGAAACTTTCTCATACCTCTAATAACTGTCATAATCAATAATTGAGCTTTTAACTGTGTACCTGAAACCTGTGTCATTTTGTTAACTGGTATCACCCCAATGCATTCAGTAAAAGGAAAAAAAGAAATGAGCTTTCAACAACAGACTTTCCCAGATACACACTTTTCTTAAAAGTCTAAATTATAAATTTTTAATTAATTTTGATGAAAATTTTCTAAAATATGTCCAAAAAAACCTTTTGAGGGTCAGTGAACTGGAAATGGTTATTTGACCTCTCACCTCCAAGAACTAAGTTGGTCTGCCTTCAAATTGTCCTTTCTACTTTCTGAGTACTTGCTTCTCACTGTACCTGCAACTGTGACATGTCTCTACTAGTTGCTTTTTCTTTCTCCCTTTGTTCTTTTTTTCTCAGATGTTATCCATTTCCTCTTTTCTCTTGACTTTCATTTGAAAATCTGGCTTTTTATGGACAGAATCCACTTTTTTCTTTAACTATCAAAGTAAAGATCCCAACAAGTTGAATGTGCACCTGTCCTGATATTTGTCTTTCCACTCAACCACTTTGTTGCCCTTTGCCCAGGATTTGTCCTATCGACAACAAAGACTTTTTTATGGGATCTAAATTGTAGTTAGATTAAAGTGGGCCACCAGCACTTCCTGGCAATCCTTCTATATTTTATTTTTACTTCCCCACTCTCTAAAAGACTGTCACACCTTACACTTTCTCCTCAAATATTCCATACTTCTCCCTCCATCTCAGCTGATGATCTTTTCTCTGATTTTACTGAGAACAGAAGAGCGACACAAAGAGACCTGCCTGATCTCCCACCACCAAATACCCACCCCAGACCCACATCTTCTCTCTTTGCTCTCTATGATGTGTTCTGGGCTAGTCTTTCCTTAGGATCTCGTGAATCACTAATTCTCCCTTCAACTGTATTAGAATTCAAATCTTCTAATGCAGTTGTACTCCAATGACTGCATTTTTCATCATCTTTTGGGTTTCATTTTTGCTCATTTTTATTCCATAATGTCTTGTTCTTTTCAGTAGGAGTTATGCCTTTATCTCTCTGATCACCTCCATTATATTTATATTAAAATCTTACCAAACTTGCCAGAGATAAAACTGATTTCATCTTTATTCAATTCACTGATTTTGTTGGCTTTCTTTCCAAGCATTAAACCCATCCTCGTGTTTTGGAATTTGGGTCTGCAGGGTCATATTGAAGCATTTGGAAGCTTTTAACATTTTTCTTTCTATCTCTCCTCATGCCTTCAATGAGCTCACCCCCTCTGTCAGCAGACCCTCCATCAAAAGCCAAGTCTTGTAATAGCAGCTTGGAATTCCTGCCCTAAGGTGATATTCTGGATTCTGCAGATACAGTCACAGAGCAATTAGGCAGCTAGGCTCAATTTTTTATTGAAAGGTTGCATCTAGGTGCTCCCATTTCCCTAGATCCACTGCTTTCTAAAAGCCACGTCTCCAAGTAAACGTGACCTAGGGTGTTAATATCTCTTCAGCCTCACTCCTGAGAAGGGAGGAGTTTTCAGACTGTAAGGTTGGGTCCAACTTCTTATGGAACAATTTTAGTGTCCTCTACTCCTCTGGAGCTGAAATCCTGGCCAACACTCTATGCTTTCTGGATTTTCCATAAACATCGTGGCTTTAACCCACACACATGGACATTTTTGTTCTATTTTCACCTAAAAGATGTTTGTCTTATTTTTGAAGCTGAATTTATCTTTATTACTTTTCTCCCTTTAAGTATTGTCCTGTGTTTGAAGCAGCATGGGTAATCAAAGCTTGAGCTCAATGAGCCATCTTGCCTAAAAGTTGTATCCATAAACTCTGTCCCCTCTCTTGTGTCCATCAGAAGCCAGTCTTCTCAACTGCAAGAGAGGAAGGGGAGGTGGGGACTGGTTAAAAGAAGATGAAGGGATTAGACAAAGAACTTATATGCGTGACCCATGGACATGAACAGCGATGTGGCGCTTGACTGTAGGAATAGGGGGTGGGCTGGGGGAGAGGGCAAAGGAGGGAAATTGAGACAACTATAATAGCATAAACAATTTTTTTGAAAAGACTAAAACAAAGAAATAACTTTTAACTCTTGCTTGGAAATAAAAAGAAGCCAGTCTTCTCCTTTGTGCACTGCATTTCATCCAACTTGATCGTCCTAAGCACTTTGCTTCTGCCATTATTCCCCCTCTTTCTGGAATCATTGCTTTCTTCTTCTCCCCTGGATCATTCCCATCATCAGGAAAGTAGGCTGACATATCACTAATTTTATTTTTAAAAACCCCCAAACTCTTAGACTTTGCATTCTCCTCCAGCGATTTTCTACTTTTTTCTGCTCCTCTGCCCCTCTTTATCCCAAACTCCTTGAAAGAGTCCTTTATATTCACGGCTGTCCCTTTCTCATTCCCCATTCTTCCCTCGACTCACTCCAATCAGGCCTCGCCTGCAACTGCATTATGAAAGGACTGCTTTGCTTCTGTTAAGTTTGAGCTGCCAAGTCGGCATCCAATCAGAGACAATGAGTAAAAGGCCTTGAAGTTCAGAGAAGATTGCGGGGCTAGAGATACTAATATGGACTCCTTCAATATATTGCTGTTTTGGCAGAGATAACTAGGTGCTTATCAAATATTCTTCCTCCTCTGGCTTCTTAGTACAGAACTTCAATCTTAGCTGAACATGCTGCTGCCTGAAATAAAAGCCACAACTACTAACCTCCCAACTCAGCGAGACATAAACACATGACTGAGTCTAGCCATTGAACAAATGTGTGTGTGTTTGTGTGTGTGGAGGGTGGGGGGTGCTTGACCAAAAAGGCCCTGTCGAAAAAGCTGATCCGCTGGGAGAGGTCCCTTTCTCCTTTCCTGGAATGTGCAGATGATGCCTAGAGCCAAATCAGCCATTTCAGACCGTGGTTGAACCTGAGAGTGTAAGCCACCTGCTGGAAAGATAGAGCAGAAAATCAGAAATAGCCTGAGTCTCTGTGACTTTGCGAGTCTGCCAGATCAGTCGTGCACTGACTCCTTCTGACTCCTAGTGTGTGAGACATGAACTTTGGTGTGTTCGGGACATAATTCATTAGTGAACAGATGGTATTTAAAGCCACGGAACTGGAAGAGATCATATAGGAAATGAATGCAGGTACAGAACAAAAGAGAACCATGCCAGAACCTGTGGAACTCGAACATTGGTAGGAAGAGGAGGGGGCTGCAGGAAGGAGATTGTTAGTGAGGGATCAACGAGGTAACAGGAGAACTAGGCCAGTGTGGTGTCCAAGGAGCAGGGGAAGAAAATGTTGGAAGCAAAGAGCCGTATTAATTGTCAGATGCTGTTCAAAGGTCAAGTAAGATGAGAACTGAGCACTGACCATTGGATTTAACAGCATGGAAGTCCCGGTATACTGGGCAAAACCGAATTCAGAGAAGTGGGGAGAAGCCCGGCCTGAATGGGAATGAGAGAGGATGAGCGGAGAGGAAGACAGAAAGTATAGGCAACTTCTTAAAGTAGTTTTGCTTCAGGGAAGAGCAAAGAGTTGGGGCAATCGCTGGAAAAGTAGACTCAAAAGATTTCGTTTGTTTGTTTTAAGATAAGAAAAATCATAGCATGTTGGGTGCTATGGGAATGATCTAATTTAATGATGCAGGAATGAGAGGTAGGATTGTTGATGTGATATCTTTGTTTAAATCAAGCTGCTCCCTGCGATTAACTCTAACAATCACTTAAATTAACACTTTGTTATGTTTTCATAACCAGGTACCATGTAGCTATTTTTCCTCGTTCTTTTTAATTTAGTGTGATTTTTAAAATAATAAACTCAATGCATTAAAAATGACATAAGAATTTTAAATGGAATTCTTGATTAACAACATATATCCGAATTTAAATTTACTTATATTGTATCATTTAGATTCTAAGTGCTTCAAATACATACACGTTTAAATCTCTAATATATAGGAGCAAGTATGAGCTGAAGACAAAAAAAAAAGAGGAAAAGTACAGTAACTTTTCTTTATGGTATGTTTTATATCTAAGTATGGTATACTTTGCTCAGCAATGTATAAGGCATTATTTTGAGTTTGTCTTTCCTGTGGGAATTATAGCATAAACAAACAAGTACAATTTTAAAATTACTGTCTTAAAAAGTACTTGAAGTGCTACCCAGAATTAGATAAGGATAGAGAGGACTGCTGTATGAATGCTGAGCCTTCAGCGTTTGCAAAGTTACAGGAAACCAGAACGTGGCTTCTTTAACTTGATAATGGGCATTTGCACTGTGAAGCTCTCTGAGAAGGAACGAGGGTGACCCCTGCTGGTAAACAAGGTAAAGGGCTTTCCATTCAGGGCCAGGCTCAGGCTAAACAGGAGGTTGCAATTCAAAGACAAAGATTTAGAATAAAGGAAAAAACAAAAACAAAAACAACAGAAAGTAATCATGAATGATAGGCTGAAGTAATAAGCCTTCTGGAAAAATAAGAGTAAAGACAGGGGGAAAGTCATAGCAAGAAAAGGATCTCCAAATGGGTCAATTAATACAGAGGTTTGGGTTCCAGACGCCCTTAAAGGAAATTTGTGAATCCTGTGCAAGTTCACAGACTCTGCATAGGTTAAGAAACCTCTCTAGAAGAAGACACTATTCTCTGAAAGGTGCAGATGGTCAGCCTGGTGACAAAAACTCTTGAGAGGCTTTTCATGATTTCAGAGAAACATTGGGGTTAACAAGAAGTCTGAGCACAGGAAGGCAAGAGGACTGAGAGCTTCGGGCCTGGGAAGGCTGGGAAGGCTGGGAAGGCTGGGAAAAGGGAGGAAGTCTGCCAGCCATCAGTGGTCCCTTGCACCGCAGTTTATAAATCCTATGTCAAGTTATTTTAATTAATTTCCGTCTCACTTTAGACAGTTAAGATGAACAGAAAAAGTAAAGGTGAAATTGAAATTGGAACGAAAGAGAAAGAGAGAGAGGGAGAGAGAAATTAGTACTGTAAAATTATAGACTTCAGAGCTGGGATTGTTAGCCTGAAACTGACACCCCAGAGGACCCATGGATGGCTTTCACAGGATCCACAATCCCGGGGAAAAATACTTTTTTCTTCTATGTCTTCCCCAATATTTAAAATGACAGGGCAGAAAATATTTTTGGACAGCTTGTCTTTTTATTAAAGCACTGTTCTAATTGACAATGTGACACGTCATTATAATTATGAGTGTTTATCTATACCTTGATACTCTAGGAAGTATCACAAAAAAAGGATATACATAACTCCTTGGGTTTTATTTGTATCGCTGAACATAACAGAACACAAAAGTCAGAAGGTGCCTTGGATGACAAGATTCCTACCTCTGAGAGTGGAAGTCAGCAAAGCCAAAGTGATCCCTTACGTCCTGAAAATACGCTGCACATATTTTCCTGCTTCCTTTGCCTAAGTAAAGGGCTCAGTTAGGAAACGTTAAAACAACCAGATTGGATCTGCCTCAACACAAATCGCGTCTGCAAAATCGCTTGCTGCGTTACCATAAGACCCCAGTGAAGCAGTATGTCTCGGTAATGGTTCAGTGGCTTTATGCCCTGGAGGAAAATTTAAAAACTAAAACAATGTCTCTGTCGCACATTCTCACTCCTTCCAGAAGCGCTAAAATCTATCCCGCTGTTTTGAAGCTGATGGTGGAGGAATTGCCACTTCTCTTCAGAAGTACGGACTTTTCGAGGAGGCAAGTCCTGGTTCGCATGTCATTTGCACAAGGACAGCATGAAATGAGGATTCTTATTTTGGGTGCCCTTTTGCATGGTTCAAAGTTCTGCTGTGGTTTTGAAATTGTAAAAACTTTATTTGCCAAACAAAACTTCACCTCAAACATGGGTGCTGGGCGTGGGGGGCCACCAACGATGCGTGGTAGCAGCGTTTCCTGTCCTGTCAAGGAAACCTGACAGCCCTCTTAGAGGCCTGCGGTGGCAGGCTGTCCTGCCGCAGTGTCAAAGGCAAGTCCTGAATAAACCTGTTTGCTGCCGCAAAAGTCATCAACCTGTTTGGCGTCAGAGCCTTTGAATTTCTGTCTTTTCAAGTTTTGTCAGGAAAGCAAAGTGGAATTCTCCTCTGCTATTCAGAAATTCCTTGGGTTGTCTCAGAGGTAAGTCTAAAAGCACATAACTGAATTCGAGGTAGATAGTTCTTACTTGGAGTTAAGATCTCAGATTTAAAAAAACACTTTTTTTTTACCCTGGCTGGTGTGGCTCAGTGGATTGAGCACTGGTCTGTGAACCAAAAGGTCACTGGTTTGATTCCCTGTCAGCGCACGTGCCTGGGTTGCAGACCAGGTTTCCAACTGGGGGATGTGAAAGAGGCAACCGATTGATGTTTCTCTCACATATCTATGGAGGTTTCTCACCCTCTCTTCTCCTCTCTCTGAAAATAAATAAATGTTTTTTTTAAAAACCCACTTCTTTCGAATCATATCCCTTTGTTGTTGCCTCTCACAGAAACATGTACCTTTCTTCCATAGTAATTTTGTATTTGTGGTTGTGACTATTTGATTAACATCTGTTTTCTCCACTAGACCACAAGCTCAATGAGGGACTAACTCAATATATTTGATGATTTTATCTCTAGCTCATAGCATAGTGCTGGGTACACAGTGGTCCCAATAAATATGTCAAAATACATGAATGAATGAACAAAAGAATAAATAGCAGGATACAATTTTTCCACAGCCTTCTAGGTATATGTGTCCATGTGAATAATAACAAAATGTGGCTGCCCTTATTATAAGGCTTTATCTGAAGTAAGCTAATTCTCACAACAATCTTTTCAGATAGGTACTATTATTATCCACTGATGAGGACATCTAGGCATCTAGAGGCAAGTCACTTGCTTAAATTCCCACGGTTAGTGGTAAGGGTGGAGCCGAGCTTCACGTAGTCTAAATTTGGAGCGCATACTCCTAACTCAAAGTCCCCTATGTACTCACTGTTAGGGGAGTTTCTGGCAAACCACCTACTCTTTGGATAAAGCTACCTCTCTGGAAGTGAAGGTCAGAGGCAGACAGCTATGGAAACTACAGGTCCAGGAGAAGTTTTTCTGTCAGCTAGACTCCTGTGTAGCGACTCCTCTGGAACTCACAAACACGGCAGAACTCTGCATGTTGCTTCGGCTCAAAACAGCACGTAGATTGTATCAGCGGAGCAGACCTTGACCAAGATGACCTCAGTGATGGAGGACAAAGAAATGACGCGAATGGAATCCACCTCGAACATGTTTGAGAGGCCTAACATTCTGACTGAAGCCAACCCTCACCTGGAATAGCAAGCACTGGGGCCTTTGATTTTATCTGAAATACGTACCCATGTGATCAGGGATTTCATAACATACTGCCATCAGAGTTGGAGTTGACATTCCTAGAATGCTAAATATGACAAGTGTCACCATGCCAGTGACCATCGCAAAGTTGAAGTTCTTATCAAAGTTAAAAAAAAAAAGTTGTGTACTTTTGAAATTTTCTACTGAAATTTTTTTTCCCTTTAAATATACAACTGGATGTATTTATAAATTTTTTAGGTATTGGCTACTATTTTTTACAAGAATATAAATGAGAAAGATCCAATTACTTGTTTAATCAAAGTTTCTCTGCCTCTAAGTAGGAAAAACATTGCATATGAATTTGTGTGGGTGTTTCTATGCACTTTTTGGAGTCTGTGACCCAAAAGGAATTAGGAATCACCAGTCTCTAGGCTGAAATCATCTTTTATGACCTTGTAGTTGAGAAGTAGGTAGTTTAAGGTGGGAATGCATGGGAAGAGAGGGATTGTGTTGAAAGTCTGTGAGGGGATAGTCTCCGTATGAGGGAAAGATTGGGTGGGAAGGAAAGGCAAGAGAGATATGGTCAAGATGTACAAGGAACTTTTGAGGGTGATAGATATTTTGATTGCAGTGATGAGTTCACAGGTATGGAGATATGCTGAAACTTTTCAGAGTATATACCTTAAATATGGTTCTCAGTGAACACATGTGTATGATTTTATGTAAAGGGCACAATTAAGGTCAGTTTACCAAAAAAAATGCTTACCAATAAAAAAAATTACCTAGTTCAACAAAAAATATGTTAACAACTCATCCTCTCTTTTTTGTCTTCTGCATATTTCACATGTGTGATGGATCTATAAAGTCTCCCCAAGACAACCACTGACATAAGATTGGGAAAACGGGACATTGTAAATGGAAAGTCAGCTATTTTATAAGTTTTGCTGCTCTCCTCAGATATTTCTCCATCTCTACTCTGTTTAAGTCTACTTTTATCTTAAATTATTTGGAAAAAGAAATGTTTATCGATATATATTCTTCAATGCTAATAATTTTTATGCCCATATCTCAGTCAAACAAATCAGAGTTGAGTCATTGCTTTAATAATAGGGAAGGTCTCCTTGCTTTAATTTACTCAGTTATAAAAAGGGCTAAAATGTTACCAGCATGTTAGGATTTTCATGAAGAGTGAATGTGATAATTTATATGATATACCTATTCTAAAGAAAGCACTGAACAAATGTTAGTCTCCTTCCTCTTGTTCTCCTTAGGCAGATTCTTCTACACCAGTGCATAAGCTGCTATTGAAGCACCAGGAAGACAGATGCGATATTTCAGGTAATCTTGGAGTAGCAGATGAGGCCTTACAGTTCAGGCCAGTGGGGAAAAAGCCCGTAAGTGCAATGAGAGAAACTAGACACGTCACCTTGGAGGTAGCCAAGCTGGTCTAGCAACCAGCATCCACCAAGAGCTTCAATCTGAGAAGAGATTTCCATCACGGAATGCCTGGGAAGAGAGAGCTCAGCAGTTGAATAGACCCAGGCCCGCAATAATATCTCAACGCAGGGTATAGTGACCGAAATTCTTACAGAAGCGCCTGGAGTCTCAGGGCACAGAGGCTGGGGCCTGAAGGAGCCTGAGCCCAGGCTGTAAAGCGAAGTCAGGGCGGGAAGGCGGGACAGGAGAGGGAGGACAGGAGAGGGCAGGCAGTCTGTTTGCAAACCAGTTGTAAATATTTTGAGTTGCAATGAAGCTCATGTCTCACATCAAAATCAGAATTACTCTCACAGGTGAAAGATAATACGTAGGTGGGAAGGGAATTCAACGAGTTAAAAAAAGAAAGAAAGGGGATTTAGGGTTTCACTGGACTTTTCATCAACATTTATATAGTTAGTACTTATATGGATAAGAAATAATTAAACAAAAACCCTTAGCTGGACCTACCTCGAGGCAGATATTGGAATATGTTACAAAGAGATACCAAAATATGTGACAATAAGAAATTAATCATAAGCAATTGTCATAAGATTCTTAGAAATGAATTACATTTGAAGGCAGGGGTACTTATACTTTCTTACCATAAATAGCCTGTGCTGTATACAGGTATAAGTGACACAGTAGGCAGGTAGACAGACATGAGCAGAGTAAGAACACAAGCCAGGTACAGAGGTCACCCAGAGCACAAAGCCCTGGGTGTCCAGTAAGAGATAATTATAGGGCAGGACCTCACCCCCCCCCATGACCTTTCCCCCCCTAGCGTATTGCTGGCCATGCAGTTGAAACCCCCTAGAGGAGGCACAAGGGGGCTGGAGCACAGCCTCATTGGATCCCCGTACAAGCCCTGGCATGGCCGCTTCCTCAAGCATGAAGCCCTCCGGACAGTGAGGGCCTGGCCCGCATCAGGTAACCTTAGGAACAAAGCCTCGGGTCTGTTGACCCCAGAGACAGAGTTCTGGTCAAGCTAGAGATAACATGTAGACCTTAATTGTGCTTCAGCTCCAGGCCTAGCAAAGCAGCAGAACCCGGTGAAGCATGCCATGGCCGACAGCAGGTCCAGCTGCAGCTGATGACCCTCCTACACTAGCACCAACCAATCAGTAGAGACCACCACCCTGAAAGGGACACACCTGGAAAGCTGACGAATATTCTATTGAGATCCCCCTCTGAGACCTCTCCTAGAAGCCTCACCTTTAGAGACCAGATAAAACTCCTTAAGAAGAAGGACCCGGTGTGGCCTCCCCCGCTCCCCTCTCTGTTTCTCTCTCTCTCTCTCTAGCACACCTGTGCCTTCCCCCTCCTTCCCTCAGGTATGTTCTCTTCGCCTTTCTTTCTCCCAGGCTCCAAGGGCCCTTCTTTCGTCTTTGTAACTTGTTCCCTTTGTTCACGCAGCCCAGCTGGCTATCTTTTTCTACGGCCCCCTTCTTCAACCTCTGTGACTTTCTAAATAAATTTTCATTCGCATTTCAGTCTTGGCTCTGAATTTTTTCTTAGCCAAAACTCAAGGACCATGGTCTATCATCTGGTGCCATTCGCCATTAACATAGGTAAATAAAAACAGATAGAGTAATATCATTGAACTCATGAATTATTAGTTTGGTTGAAACAGATACTTTCTACAATCAAAGGAAGCTATTCTCTGTTTCCAGAACAATTAAGTACTCCTGGTGCCTCCAGATAGACTGTTATGTAAATGAGTCAAAGTTGACCCCTGTGTATTGGCTCCTAGGTTGTTTATTTTTTTACTGCAGGCTGAGACCCACTATCTCAAAAGCCCCTTGGTGCCAAACTCAAATGTGTATCCATCCAATTAATTTAAAAATAACCTGAACAATCAAAATATTAGCCACTTTGCATCTGCCTGCTTTGGATACCCCCAAAACCTCACCCAACAACCTTACCTATTAATAAGATGGGGCCTTGCAGGGATAAGCCTCCAAGCCGAGGCTACAAGGTGAGCTCCCAAAACCCAGGATTCCGTGCAAACTGCCTCTCTCATTCCTCTCTCCCCTGGGAGTTCCCCTAGCTTTCCTTTCCTTCTGGATGGTGGCCCTTTACTGGAAACCTCTGGATGGTCTCACGCGGTGAGGGACTTCCCCTCTCATGCAACTTTCCAATAACGTGCCATCCAATAAAGCCTCTGTGTTACCACTTTGCTCAGTCACGCTTGTTCTTGATCAGCCTCACAGTTCGCGAATCCCTGCATCGGCTAATTACAAATTCAGTGCAAAAATTACAGAATGCTGCCAGTTAAGATTGAGATATAACCATGGAAAGAAACATTGTGATATACGCCTGTTAAACAAAATTTCACTGAGTAAATTTGAAGATCTAATTGGCTTTATTAAAGGATTCATGAATCAGGCGGCAGCCTACCCGACAACTACAAGGGCACTCTGAGGAGTTGCACAAAATGGAGGTTTTTTATAGGAAGAAGGGTGGGCAAGGGAGCTACTGCCAAAAGGAAGGATTACGTTTAGACCAGGACTCCTTTGGGGGGAAGGGAAAGGCAAGGGTTTTTATCATGCAGATTGCCTCTTCTTTCTTTGAAGAGGAGTTGTAGAGAAGACCCACGTGACAGATTAACTTAACTGGTGCTTGACCGGAAATTCCAGCCTGGTTGGTTAAGATCAGGTTTCTGGGAGAAGTTAAAATTGCAGTTAGATCAGGTTAAATCTGAGGTTGTTTTATGGGTTTTTAGCACAAGTGATGCCATTTTGGGCCTGTGACTTTCTCTTTAACACATCTGAAGTTTAGTGATTGTAATCTGAGACCCTTAAGGAGAGAAAAGTTGTGGGGATTTTGCAAAGATTCAAAAAATGTCAGTTTGGGCTAGGTGACCAAATGTGTTTCAAACAAATAAATTGCTTCTATTTCCACCACATATTCAATGAGAATGGACAGTGATCTTCGTTCTGTCATTTACTAATTGTGCCAACTTAAGCAAGTTTTTCTTTTACATTTCATTGAACTTTCAGTTCTGTACCAATAAAATGGAAATAATCATAGTTACTGTGAAGTTATTCCGAGTTACCGTGAATATTAACACCTGGTACCTAACAGTTTTCCAGATTTGTTAGCACTCCACCCTTGATATGACGGAAGCATTTTTTTCTTTACGAGGGTTCAAAGTACTATTGCATATGTTGATATAGGTCATCGCTCGTTACAAACAGGAGGAGTGTCTTCAGCAATAATTGACTAAAGAAAATGTTAATGGTTCAAAAGATAGAGATGGTCCAAGTTATGACTAGTACATGGGAAAAAAGCTATTCTAATAGCCCCTTCCCAGCCCCACCCCAGCCACCCCCTTGCCTTAAAAGAAGTCTTTGCCCAAACAATCAAGTGAGTTGAAGAGTTTCCTTCTGGCTTGCAGTAATACTTTGGTTTCATTTGGAAGACAATGTGGTCCGGTGGCTACTCAGCACAAAGGTCTGGCAGGCAGCTGATTCCAGCTCCGTGCAGGGGGCGCTGGCCACCAAATCACCTGTGCTGAGTGCTGAGACCCCTGACAAATCCTTTGACCTCTCAAGCCCCACTCAAACCCAAGATGACAAAGCGAAATGTCCTAGAGTCAGATTCCCTCTTCCTGAGAGTAAAGAAAGGAGCCGAAGCAGTGTGAGAACTTAAACAACAAAAAACAAACACAAACTATCAGTAAAATGAACTCTGAACGTGGTAGCAAAAAATGAGAACGGAAATACCATTGCTTCACATCAAAATCCAAATGCCCGAATCAGGGAGATGGCAATTCCCCATGCCCTTCGTTGCTAGATATTTAAGCATCCAGGATGCCAAGCAGAACTGTAAGTTTTGAAGTCTGAAGTGTTGATTCAGAAAAATGAATGGAAGGGATTCCTTACATACATAAAAGAACCTTTTTCAGTGTAAACTTTTACCATGTGTGGGAGAGAGGATAGTCTATTTTGCGGAAGACCTCACATTGAATTTTAAAACATTGTAAAGATTTTGTTCTAAAGCTATGTAATCCAAGGCAAAGATCTGGAAAATATTTGCTACAGAAAAAAGCAGGAGGTAAGTGCACGATCAGATTGGAGCTTGCATACTTAAAGGGGCTTAGGATGTGCCCTTCTATAGTGATTCACCCTGCATTCTAGGTCCCGAATAACATTTAGATCACATTTGAAATCCATCAAGCTTTCAAAGCATACGCATGAACATTCAATATCCAAAAATCTCTCCAACACATGTTTAAGGATCTAATGCCATCTAAAGGAAGCTGTGACAAATTGCAAAATAAATACATGATTTAAAACTTTTCACCCTGGAAATAAAACATAAATGAAATGTTCTTAGCATGATATTACTAATATTATTAAGCTAATTATATTAATTATTAGCTTAATGTTATTAAGCTAAGAACAACAAATCCTGTATTGGTTCTCTTGAGGAAGAAAAACTAAGTTTCCTCCTACCCTCCTAAATTCTTCTGGCTTGCCTAATAATATTCAAATGACACACTGCAGATTAACAGGAGAAAACTGCAGAAGGAGTTTACATAAACATGAAAATTCCAAAGAGCGGAAGACAAAATGAAGTATGCATGTCCTTTTGGACTAAGGAGAGGGAAGTCGGGGTCTGAGACTTCAAAGGGAAGTGAGGTAATTCACAGGGAGATGGAAGTTTCTGTTTAGAAAACAAATGTTTGTTGAACCATTTTGAAACAATGGAATGGAAAGAGAACTTTGATACAATGGGCCTTGCTAAACGCCTCCCTGTCTGCCACACCTGGTTCACATTAAACTCTAGTTACCTGTGGTGATAGTCTCCTCCTGGGGCAGGTCCTCTGCTTTAAAAGTCTTTAGGTTTTTAGGGGGAAGGTCAAAGGTTTTTCCTGAGTCTTTCCCTACTTGAAAATAATCAGCTTAAAATAATCAATATTCCCAAAAGGCATACTTTGAGGTTGCAAACTCTGCTCACCCTTAATTCCATATAATACCTATTAAAGTTAATAAAACTTTTGTCCAAAAATTCCACATAAGCAAAATTAAAATACAAATAACTAATCAAGAGGGAAAAATGTGAGCGTATGTGTTTCTGCGTATTCAACATTGCAATATATCAAATAAATATAGTTAAATGTAGACAAGGGAAAGTCTTTAAAATCTAATGCTGACTAGACAAAAGGTAGAAGCAACCCGAGTGTCTGTGGACAGATGAGTGGATAAACAAAATATGGAAAAAAAAATATGGTGTATACCTGCAATGGAATATTACTCTGCTTTCAAAAGGAAAGAAATTCTGACCCATGCTCAACACAGAGAGAGGGAGATAGTGTTTAATGGGTCTAGAGTTTCAGTTTGGGAAGAGGAAAAAGTTTCAGAAAAGCATCGTGGTGATGGTTGATGATATCAGCCATGTGAATATACTTAATGCCACAGAGCTCTATACTTAAAAAGGGTGAAATGGCAAATTTTATGTCATGTATGTTTACCACAATAAAAAAACATTCAGTACTAGTATGAGAGGAATGAGATGCATTAACACATTGCTGGTGGAAGGAGAAAGTGATGTCGTATTCTTGGAAAATAATGTGAAAATATGTAGCAAGGAATTCTTACATGTTTATATCCCTTGATTTATTAGTTCTGTATCCAGGACTCCATCCAAAATATATATAACAGAAATGTGTTCAAAGAATTATGTACAAGGATGATCATGAAACCTTTATTTATAGTAGAGAAAAATAGAAAATAGCTTGCAAACCCTATAGCAGGGGACTAAGTAAATAAATTATAGAGGACATATGTAGATTAGTGTGTTGCAATGATAACTATGTTTATAAAGAATACTTAATGACATGCACAGTTAAGTGGAAAAAAGAGGGTTCTTATTTATTTTTGTTTGTGTATTTTAGAAACATTCTAAGAATTTCCCTGTTAATTGAAAAAATGTATACACACACAGTGTGTGACTTGATAAGAGAATTGAATTAATTCTCTATTTGAAATACATTATAAAGTTCTTTTTATTTAAGCAAAGTCTCAGAATAACTCATGTCATATTATATTAATGGCAAAACTACATTTTGTTTGACTTAACAAGAAACCCATTGAGAATGTTTAAGGTTTTTGTTGAGATATAACTAGTCCCTTACTTCACAGAAAAAAAAATATTTGGACATTCAAGTTTTTATAAAATTCACATCTCTTTACCACTATGAGAATCTAGTATGACTGAAATTGCACGAGGCCCTTAATAGATTAAGTTGTATCTGTTGTAAAACCACCATCGCTCTTCAGCCGCCATTAGACTTTGCTTGAACTCAAACGGCATGATGCAACTTTTAGATTAACAGAACACTTGCTTTGTTCCAATAAAAATAAACATTTGGCTCTGTGCTAAAGACAATGTTTTAAAATATTGATTGCTTTAATCAATGTAATAAACTAAATATTGTCTGTGTACTGGAGGTACAGCAGTAAACAAAACAAAAATCCCTGCCCTCATAGAATTTACAATCTAGTGAGAAAGAGACAAAACAAGCTAAATAAGTAAATAAAATGTGGGTTATGTTAATTATGATAAATACTGTGGAGAAAAACAAAACAGTAAAAGAGAATAGAAAGTTTTGGATGGGAGTGAGTAGGGTGATAGGGAAAGTGACTTCTGAGGAGATATGAAGGAATTGAGGGAGTAAGCCATGGATTTGGATATCTGGGTAAAAGGTGAAGGGCACTCCAGACATGTGCAAAGGTCCTGAGGTGATAGAGTGCCTGTGATGGAGGAAAAATAGCAAGGAGGCTGGTGTACCTGGAGAAGGACGAACAAGAATAATTTCAGAGATTTTCAGCAATCAGAGATGTGGAGGAAGTAGGGGCACATACAGAACTTCCTTGTAGGTCATTATAAAGACTTTGGCTTTTGTTCCACAAAAATGCCTATGAAGCTGGAGACATAAATATCCATTCATGTTTTTTATTTTTTACAGATTGAAGATGTTCTTGATAGCATTACAGGTATTAGCCGATGTTTTCAGACTTTTAGGTAGATCTGGAAATGAGATAGTAGGTCATGTGGATGGTCAACTGCATGACACACTCAGCTCCATAGGTCCCATCGTCCAGCGGTCAGCCTGGAGCTGTTCCATGGTGAAAGCAAAGGAATCAGACAGCAAGTGGACAGGGCCATGCACTTTTTCAGGCTTCTACTTGAAAACCTCCTATTGGTCAAACCAGTATAGAGTCCTGAGGCAGAAAGTCCCACACAGAATGGTGAGGTACAGCAAGGTTACAAGGGCAGGGAAGGGGTGAAGAAGCAGGGCCCATAGTGAACGCAGCGCCTGGCAGGGTGGGAATTGCTACAGGTTCCTGTCCTTTCTGAGCCAGGTGAGAGCCTAAGGACCCGTGTTTGCCGAGTACCAATGCTAGCATCTACAATCCATAGTTTCTGTGGAAAGTGTGGTTCTCAAAAATAGGTAGACCCCTGGGAGGAAATACATCTAGGTCCTGCAGCGAGGGGGAGGGTGAATAAACAGAATCTGCAGATTAATTCCTTATTAAAAGAGGACTTCTGGGAGAAAATTAAAAGTATATGAGAACTCTGAAGGACTTTTATGAACAATGCAAATGAAGTAGGAATTCAGCATATTAATACAAAGACAAGATGTTTAAAGTCAAGACTCAAATTACAGGCCTTGAAGCTCAAATGAAAGTGATCTCAAAGCATGGAACAAAAATACAAAGGCATGGAAATCATTAGGGAATGAGAAGAGATTTGAAAGATAGGTCCAGAAGACCCAACATATGAATAATAGGCATTCCACAGGGGAATAAAAAGAAATAATAGAAAAAAGTCAATTATTAAACATAGCAGAAGAATATTTCCTAGAGCTGAAGAAAGACATGCAGACTGAAAGGGCTCACTGAATTCCAGATGGTTTTAATAAGAAAATATACATTCCTGGGCATATTCTGGTAAACTTGAAACTCCAAGGATTTTGGATAAATAAAAGCTTCCAGTCAGAAAAGAATTTTTACCTACAAAGGGAGAAAGACTTCAAATCTGTAATATCAGAAGCTAGAAATTAGTAGAATAACATCTCTAATACTATTATAAAAAGAACTGAAACTCTAGGACATTTTACATAGATTCAAAAAAATAACTGGCCAACAGGGGAAGAAAGTTACAGCCAGAGATTCAGAGAATATATCACCCCTGTATTTAATCTGAGAAGAATACTTGAGAAGTAACTCTAACCAAACAATATGTAAATCAAAATAGAGTCCTGAAGTGTTGAGCAGACAAGGAAAACGACCATACACATATTGTTGCATTCACAGGGGCTGTCTCATGGGAGCAGAAGTCTCAGAGGTACACATCTTCCCATTGCCCATACATTGTGGGGTAGGCAGAAGCTTCTGGCTGAATCAGCCTGTGGGAGCGGGACCCCAACCTTTGGACTTTGAAACTTTTATGTTGTGTTACTAGAGAGGTATCAGCTCCTCCACTCTACCACCAGGAATGATCAGAGCCTGGGATAATAGGACAAGGCAGAAACTTGGTTCTAGCTCCATCCTACCAGCTGAGCATTGTCTCTTATTTCCTGACATGAAATGGGGCGTAGAGTCCAAGCCTTGAAGCTATGTGATGCTGCGAGCTGGTTGCATGACTCAGCACCTTAACAAGCCATGGTTGGGTAGCTCCAATCTGTACTCGGATGTGATCGGGTCAGGAAAGCTTGGCCTAACACTGGTTGGTCATTGGCGAGTGCCTTTAGGCACTGAACTGTATTCTATTTTCATGGAACTTTGTAGAAAGCCTACACTTTTTCTGGAAGACCATCCTGTCAGGAGATCTATTTTGTACAAGTTAACCCTCACCTGCTAGTGCCACCCCCAACAATTCTGATTCCCAAGTTCGGCCTCTATACTTTTTATATTTCGCTCTGTCAACACCCTGTTGCAACCATTGGGACAGTGAGACTCGTCACCATAGGTGACACTAGAGGTGATTAAGAATGATCTAGTGTGAGCCCCAGAGTATAGATAACGTATACTCACACCAGACAGAGGAGGCCATTTGTGAGAACAGCCTAAGAGGCACACATTATCCAGTTGGAAATAGAAAACAAGGTCAGCGTCTGTGGCTGCAGTTCAGGGGTGGAGAAAAAGCTAAAGAGGACCAAGGTCCTTAATCTGCACGCCTCTTCTAATGACAGGGTAGCCCATGCTTGCTGGAGAGAGAAAGAGCTGCTCTGCATGACTCGGTTACCAGTCTTTTTTATCTTTCATCCATCATTGCTTTTAGACCCACAGCCATGGTCAGATGCCAGCATGCCCCAGGGGGGCGGGGCTGCAGTCAGATTTAGGAGGAAACAGCTGTATCCTCACATAACTCAACATGAGGAAAGCCAGACAATCATGGGCTCAGGTCCCTTTGAATAAAGGTCGTTAGTCACCCAATCAGGTAAAGAATCCCAACAATGAAGGCGCTGGATGAGAACAAGAGAATTATGGAATGGGAGGTAAAGGAAGTAATAAAATATCACCCTTGGTCTTGTGATAGTTATAGAAATAAGAGTTGTAGCAGCTATGCTCTCTCTTTTTTTTTTTTTTTGGTAAAAACACACCTACAATATCTACCTCTATCTATCTGTCTACCTACCTACCTACCTACCTACCCATTTATCTACTTTTATATCTGTGTATAAAGATATACACCAGATTTTTTTTTTCAGATTTCCCCCCCCCCCTTTCTCTCCCCCACTATGTTGAATGAGAATTGGTAGTGCTTAATTTTTACAGCGGAATTCATGGTCACCAGGACCCTGAGGTGTCACATCAGGGAGGACCTTCAGATGGGTACAACAGCTGACAGCACTTCAGTCTACCCTTGCTGAGAAGATGCCACCAGTCTCTTTGTTTGCAGGATGGAGAGTTGTTTCAAGCTAGGCAGAATTGCGAAGTTGCTCTTCCATTGGTCTAAGGGTAAGAATGGATGCTGAGTAGCAAAAAGGTCAAGTCCATTCTCTGCTCTTCAGATGCTCTACCCTCGATCAGAGGGCAACTACGTCTCCCAGTTCCTTCTACCTCTGGCTTCAAGGTAGGTTCAGCTAATGAGATGCACTGGCAGGAGACTGGAGGACAGGAGAAGGGGAGAAGGTAAATTATTTCTAACTCTGCCTCAAGCAGCACCTGCAGAAGCTGTGTCACATTCTTGTTTTGCATTCCTGCCCCGCAGCCCATTTTGTCCCGGCTCAATGGTAAGCCGAGCGTCCCCCATCCTAGTCTATCTGATAGACTTTGGTAGGTGTCCCTCCTTTAGCTGTCCTCCTGCTCTGGGGTGGTGGCGGCAGGCTCTGTTGGTAATCTCTGAGTGGCCTCGATGTCCTGTGCTTGGCTTCTCAGATTTTTCTTTTCTTTTTAAATATTTTATTTATTTATTTTTAGAAAGAGGGGAAAGGAGATGGAGGGAGAGAAAGATCGATGTGAAAGATGAAAGGCGTCGATCAATTGCCATACACACCCCCACTGAGGACAAAACCCATAACCCAAGCGTGTGCCCTGACGGGGAATCAAATCAGTGACCTCTCGCTTTGCAGGATGATGCCCAACCAACTGAGCCACACTGGTTGGGGCTGGTTTCTCAGCTTTTCTATCGCTGATTGGTGACCGCTTAATTCTCTGAAAAAATATCCCCTATTTTAAAAGACCTTGAATGGTTTCTGTTTTCCTGACTGAATTCAGACGGAAACGTGTGTATTTCCTTATAAATGACTTCAAACTCTTTTGGAAGTAGATTGTGGTTTTAAAAAGTAAAAGATTAAAATCAGCCCTGGCTGGTGTGGCTCAGTGGGTTGAGTGCCGGTCTGCAAACCAAAGGGTCCTCAGTTCCATTCCCAGTCAGGGCACAGGCCTGGGCTGTGGGCCAGGTCTCCAGTAAGGGGCATGAGAGGCAACCACGCATTGATGTTTCTCTCCTCTCTCCCTCCCTTCCACTCTCTCTAAAAATAAACAAATTAAATCTTTTTAAAAAATGCTATTAAAATCATGTAAATACTTGATATTTTATCACAATCATCTCTTTTAAAAATCAGTTATTAATTTTATAAAATATTTAAAAATTGTGTCCTTTCATAAATAATAAAGCCCTTTAATGTATAATGGTGTTATTATTTTCCTGATTACTGATAAGCATTTTTCTTATAATGGCAAAGAAATGACCTTTTAAATTTTAGTCTCTTGATTTACACAATGGATGTAGATAATCTTTTGATTGATGAAATTTCCAAATCTATCCAAAGAAATCTATTGCTCAAATGTTATTTTAACTAAGCCCTAAATATATTCTCCCAGGCATTTTTTTTTTCTTCTTCAAATTGCATGGAAGTTGCAAATAATCCAGATGTTACTGATTTGTTTATAGTTAAGTAATCAGCATTGTTTGGTACAAAACATTTGAGGACCTATGATGCTTTTAAAATATCTTTATCCTTTGAAGACCAAGGTTGAATACTGCCAAGACTAAGTGAAACTTGATCTACACAAGACTCAAGTCCAGTGAACCTAAGAAAATTAAATTTGCACCAGACCTAAAGTTAACTAATATTTTCACATCTGACTCTTGATACCAAGCCAGGAAGGAAAAGTAGATATTTACTTATTTATTTATTTGTTTGGGAGGATGGGATGGAGGTTGATGGTTAATTCTACTCTTGTTAAAGGTTCCTATTCAATCACAAATTATATTTAGTGATTTATGATTTTGACCAGATGGCTTTAAGATTACACTGCATTGGCATGCAAGAATGCAGACAATGTATCTGGCTTCTATTCTGAAACCCCCTTTTTCTTTTTTACTGATCAAATGAGATAATCCGTTGCCAAATAATGCCTAAACATTGTTTTCCACTTACCCAATTTTAGTATGCTGATGTATAGCCAAAGGTCTTTGAAGAATTTAAGTATATTGAAAGAAGAAAAGCCCAACAGTATGCCAGAGTGACTGAACACAAGTTTTTGAGTCAGTGACAGGGGTGTGGATCCCAGCTGTATTAGTTACATGAATGTCCTGTGTAAGTGAAGACAAGAATAGTAGCTGTCTCATGGAGCTGTGATAATTAAAAGGGAAAACATATGTGAAGAGCTGAGTATATGGCCTGGCACATAGCATATGTTCACCTAGCTATTGCTATTTTGATACATTATTCAGAACAAACTTCTTCCCTGTTAGAAAACCTTTTTATACAAGATGAAAGACAGAGATGATGAGATATCCCTAAATATGGGTAGAACCAGTAAGACTTTTGCTGGTCAGTGAACAGTTTGTTCACCTGTATATATTTTAATTTTGTTTTACTTTTATTTATTTTTTCAAATAGTACATTTGCATGGTTCAAAATTCAAGAGCTACTAAAAAATATACAATAAAAGAAATCCCTTTCATTTCTGTATCCCAGTTACCCAGCTCTACTCCTTATGAGGCAACAAATGTCAACATTTTTCTGATGAATTTATACAAGTTATATTCTGCACAAACAAATAAATATTATCTCTTCCTTTTACATAAATAGTAGCATGCTACACAATTTGCTTGTTATTGCACTCTCTATTTTGCTTTAAGTATATCTTTTCTATCATTCTATATCAATATGGCTACATACTATTCCATACTTTATTTTATTAGTGATGCTTCACAATAGGGCATCATATTAGCCCTATTAATAGAAATTTAGGTTGTTTCCAGGCTTTTGCTATTACAAATAATGTTCCAACAAATAACCTCATCTATGCATTATTTAGCATATATGTATACGCTATACACATCAGGGGGATACATTCTGTGTATCTGTCGGACAAATTCCCAGAAGAAGACCTGCTGGGTCAAAGAGTACGTGTAATTGTAATTTTGATGCTTATTTGCAAATTGTTCCCCATAGAGATCACACCATGTCATAAAGCAACCAACAATGTATTGTATATGGACATTTGAAAATGCATTTTCAGGGCTAATAACAGACCAAAGGCTCAGCTAGTTCAGGAGCGCATCAGTTGATCTGCATACACTTTGAGCTCCATGTTCTTTTTTTAGTGTTCACCTCCAGGCGGAGGCATATCTCAGAGAGATTTCTTTTTGTCTCCATGGTGACACTTACCTATTTAGAAACCTCAAATTATTGTTCCTAGGTTACAACAGTAAAAACTCGGGATTGAAACATTCTGCCCACACCATGATTTAAATAGGAAAGAGATAAGAAAAACCCTCATAGACAAACAGTGGTACACATACTACTTCCTGTGCCTGGGGATTGTTCAATTTAGGCATTATCTTAGTGTGTATTTAGGGGTAAATTTTTCTGCTGTAAGATTTTCTTCAATTTTGCCCTCTAAGCTTTTGAGAAAGGAACTCTAATTTTTTTTTTTTTTAAACTGGAAGAACATGGAAAGAGAGCAGGGTAGAAGCAGGGCAATTACGTTTTCGCACTTAATTTTCAGCTCCTCTTAATAGAGAATTTTGCTATTTTCTGGTGTGGCTCTTGATGACTTAAATTAATTTGAATTTCTTTTTTGTTATTAAGAATTAAGATTGTAATAAACAGTGTTTTCCAAGGACAAAAGTGCAACTCCTTGTCTGATGTTTTTCTGCATTTCAGTAATCAGAAAAAAAGAATTCAACGGAGCTATTGGAAAATCTCACAGAAGTGGACACATATACAATTCTTAGAGTTATTAATTACAGGAAAAAAAAAGTCCCTCTGAGATACCCTTCAAAAACATCAGAAAGGTATGTATATGTGTGTTCCTGCCACTTGGAGTCCATATGTGAAAATCTGCCCATTTGAGGAAAGGACTTGATTGGCTGTGAATGTGTTTATTTGCAACACTGAGTAGTTCATTTGTGAATGTGTGCTCATCTGCAGATTAACTGTCTTTTGCATGTGGGCTAAACCATGGGAAGGTATTTAAAACAAAAGGTTTCTGAGGGCTTAAGCTTTCACCAGAATCTCCTTTCCCAGTGTTGATTTTAAATTCAAATTTCAACATTAAGTGATGCCTGATTTAATTAATCCAGCTTTCTGATGTTTTTCAGTGAAGACTTTCATCCTTGCTGTTTCTTTATTGGTACAAAATTAGACTTTGAGTTCTGGATGCCTTGTAATTTCAGTTAAAAGAAAAGAAAAAAAAGTAAAACTTGGTCTATTGTGTGATAGCTGAAATCAGTGTTTGCCATACTTGAGAACAAAAACTTGACTGATGTAACAAGTATTTTGCTTTCTTTTCTGTTTTGACATCATTAAATACAGCCGCTGAAACACTTTCTAATTGCAAGGAGTCAATACAGCACTACCAATCTTTTCAAGCTTCCCTCTAGAAACAGATGTAGAGTTGAAATGTGAACTACAGCAAATGAATCTTGAGTAGATTCAGTCTTTCTGAATCTTTATAAAGGAAGAGATGAATATTCCTGCATGTTACAGCTAGCAGAGTGAAGTAGTCTATCAGCCAGAGTTCAGCCAGGGAAGAAAAGTAGGACAAAGAGAAAAGAAAGAAAGGGTGGCGGGAGGGAGGAAGACACTAGGTATTTTAACAGGGAAGATTTTATGTAGAGAATTGGTGACTCAAGAGTTGCAGGACTGAGAAAACAAGAGTGGAGCACTGGGATGAGCGAGAGCCAACAGCAAAGCAACAGCTACATCTAGGTCTGCAGAAACAAAAGGGAAAACAATGGGACTACTATTCACCTCTACAGAAGAAGGGCCCTCTGGAGCTGGGATCTGCACTCACAAGAGCGTGCTGCCTGGCTTTCCTCCGGGGAGAGGTGGAGCTGGGGGTGCTGCAAGCTGGGGGTGCTGCAAGCTGGGGGTGCTGCAAGCTGGGCCTACATGGTCAGGAACAGCAAAAGTCTGGAGAGATGTCTCCTCTCTTCCTCCCCCCTAGGCTCACTTTAGCGCTTCCTAATGGCAGAATTGAATAGCCAGATGGCAAAGGAGTCTGGAAAGACTAATGTGCAAAGTCTCAGTCCTAGCATCAAGAGCGAAGCTATGCAAGGATCAATTTGGTGTTACAGGATTCAATTACTTGAAGTTTTATAGAAAGCAATAACGTTCAGACATTCTTAGGTTACTCCATTTTTGTAACGGATTTTATATTAAAAAATTCCACTTACTGGTGAGTTTACTAGAGAAGTAATAACACCCAGTAAGGGTATTATATTAGTGATTATTTTCATGAATGATTGCAATATATTTTATGTCTCTCTAGTAAAGAGAAAATGGAGTATTATATTTGTACTGCTTATGGATTACTGCATGACAAATTATTCCAAAATTTAAGTGCTTAATATAATAAACATTTACCGTTTCACAGTTTCTGAGGTTGAGAACCTCAGAATCTCAGAATTAAGAATCTGAGCTTAGCTGGACGGTTCTGGCTCCAGGTTTCTCGTGAGGTTGTAGTCAAGATACAGGCAGGGCTGAAGTTACCTGAAAGGTTGCGTTGGAGGATTCTCTTCAAAGCTCTCACCTGGCTGTTGGCCAGAGGCTCTAGCTCCCGACCAAGAGAGCCTGTCTGAAATGCTGCTTAGGACCTATAGCAAGTAGCTTCCATGAGAACCACTTACCCAGGAGAGAGGGAGTATAAGAGAGCAACCAAAATGCCTGCCAAAAGTGTCTTCTGTATCCTAATTTCGTAAGTGACATACCATCCCTTTTGCCCTACTGTATTCTACTGATCATGCAGACCAGTCTAGGTGGGAGCAATTATTCAATGAGTGTGAACACGAGGAGGCTACGGCAGTATCTAAGCCTGTATGCGGGGGGTGGGGAGGGACTCCAGAAAACCTACCATTTTTTTAAACAAAAAATTCTAGGTAATGGAAAAAAATACAATAAAGATTAAAAAAATTCCATCCAGAATAATTATTAGCTCTAAAGACTTGACGTATTGTGTACAAGGGGAAACAAAGTTAGTTGACCCATTCACATGAAATGAATCTGATTGATTAGGTTCTCAGGAGGATTGAATCTTTCCGGTTTTATTTGATTAAAATTTCTCTGTTGAAAGGATTCTTCACTTTTGCTGGTCAGAAGCGGCTTCCTCAAAGTGAACATTTTCATTTCAGATGGGGTTTCTTGAACAGTTTCAGAAGTTCAGGTTAACAAGTAAAGATCCTTTGAAAGTCACTGAGTTTCTGTAAGTTTTGGCCCAGTTTAAAGGTATAGGATCCTTTAAGGTTGCCTGAACAGCAAGCTATATTTGGGGATTTGGCACACAGAGGGTCTGTCTTGGATTAGGTCTCAAAATACCTAAAGGATTTCCTTAAACAGTCCCAGGGTCAGATACAACAGGTGTTTTACTTCTAATTTTGGAAGCAGAAGCAGCCAGTTTAGAGTGAGGCTGTTCTGCACTCATTCAGCAGGGCGAAGACAGTAAGTAATTTTGCCAAGACATCAAGTGTAGGGAAAAAAAAAGGAAATGCATTATTTTTCTAATACTTCCAATACCAAACCCCATTTTTACAAGATAACATAGAATTTTGATGAAGTCTGATGAAGGCCTCTGTTTTCTTAGTACTTAACCATTCATTTAAAAATATTAAAAGTGGACTCTAATGTCAGGTTCTAGACTAGAATACTTATTGAAATAATTATGTCCATTCTTATTTTGATTATACTGTTGTCGGTGAATAAATTTTTGCAGTGGAAAATAAAGACATTGTAGAATTAAGGATATATTTTGTTTCCTTGTCAAAATACTTAAAGGAATTTGGGGGCTTCAGAAGATGGTGATATTCCTTTATTAAAAAAATATGGAAGCATATTTAAATAAGATTAAAATATAGATAAGCTTAAAATAGAAAATATGCCTGAAAAATTAGCCACCCAAAACCAAGTTTTTGTGCACATAAAAGTGAGTAAACTTTTTTATTTGAATGACTTTACAAAATTAAAGCAATGTTATCACGAACTTTTCAATCACAAGACAAAGGGTTCATCAATTTTCAAATGTGAAGTCCCTGGAAATGTTTCTAATATATCCTCAAGATACTCAGCAATGCAATCCTCACATGCTATAGCAGTATATTTCTTGTGAATACACACTTAGTGAGATTAGCTTCAGAAATTCTTATTGAAGAAATATTAATATTAGGAAAGGGATGGTTTTCTTGTCACATCAGAAAGTCTTGCTTATAAAATGAACAATATGGGATCTACTCATTTGAGGAATTCAGTATTTAAGCTCTAAGGTTTAGATATTACTTTACTTTGAATTCTTCTGTGGGTTTAAAAGGCAAGCTATGCTTAAAAACAACAAACAAACAAACGGCAAGCACTGTTGTAAGTGGTAGCAAATCTCCATATTTTTCTAGGTAATTCTTTTTGAGTGGAATGAGAAGTGTGTAAGTATTTTGGAAGGAAAGCAACAGGTTTGACTTGCAACTAGATTTTCCTCTGTGATTCCATGTTTATTTCTCTATAACATGTACAAAATTTAATTATTGGGGCAAGAAAATTTATTTAGGGTACAGTAACTTTTGTATTCTCCAAAAACAGCACAATTGGAAATAGAATCTTTAAACATTAAGAAATAAAATTGAGAAGCTCCAAGATGAATCTACAAGTCACCAATTGCTTGCACTGAAAAGTACTCAGAACTAATTTCTAGAGGTTTCAGTAATTTGCATGGGACACTCACCCTCTGGCCTGCCTTATCCCCATTTAAGTTTCTTTAACATGTCTAAACCCCACAGGAACACCCCACCTTTTCCTTCTCCCCCAACTCCACCTTAGCCTCAGGCCCGGAGTAAATTTTATGATCATGATTTAACTAATTAGGACATCAGCTGTTGTTGCATTTTAGCAAAATAAAATCCTGGAGTCCCCAAAACAGGTTGGGTTCTCAACATATCATTCAACTTCAGAGGGTGGGAGCCTCAAGCACTGCTGGAAGCCATGGCAAGTCCAGCATATTATCAAGCAACTGCAGGATGAAATTTTTTATGGGAAAAAAAAAAATTCTAACATTTTCTGACCAGTGACGCCTCTTTGTGCTGGTCTGCATAGCCATAGTGGCAGGGTGAACAAAAATGTCTATGGAATAGGCATCATCTTGCCACGGTGCGCGAGCTGTACTTCTAGTAGAAGTCAGCAGTTCATGGTTGATTTATGGACAGTCTGTGTCGCCCAGCCCCGTGCCAGTTCCAGCAGCCTTCGCCAATTAGCTCTATTTTCTGCTTAAGCCGTTAAAGCCACCTCCATGGAAACGCCAGGAGAAGAGGCCGGGGAGGGGGGAGGGGAGCGGACAGGTGCGCCCTCTGTTCGGGAATACACAAAGGGTCGACCCAGCCGCCGCCGTGTCCCTGGCAACTCCACGCACTCAGGGCGCGCGCACTTCCCGCGGCCCCGCGGCGCAGTGGGCGGCCCGGGGAGCGGCGCGGCGCGCGGAGACCCTCGGCCTGTTCGAAGACGCGGGGCCCGGGAAGCGCGAAGCCGGCTCAGGCAGCACCCGCGCTGTAGGGATTTGTAGTCCGCTTGTCGCCCGGGCGCCTGCCTCGGGTAGGCCGGCCTCGCGTTCCCGCCTGTCGCCAGCCGACTTCCTGCCTCTGTCAAAACTACACTTCCCGGCATCCTCTCCGGTGTCGGGCCGAAAGCGAAAACAAATTCTGGGTTGCGAGGGTGCTGCCCTCAGCCGGGCTCCCCTACCCGCTCCCCGCCCCTCCGGCGCCCTCCTGCGAGGTGGGGAGGCGACAGGCCGCGTCTTTTTCTTTTGGCTTCCTCGGCTCCTGGTGTTGGGGAGCGCGGGACACGCAGGCCTCGCTTCACCTGAGCCGGGCTCGCGCGCGGGGGGCGGGGTTTCCTCGCTTCACCGCAGTCGGGACGAGGAAACTTGTGGGGAAGGCGACCCCCGGCCCGGGTCTTGAGCAGGGCAGCGAGGTCTCCGGGAAGTGACTTCTCACTCTCGGGTTTTTATTTTCCCTCCCACGTTGCCCCGGGCGCGCGGTCCCTCAGAAGGCGGCCGCGTGCGCACAGCCATGCATTAGGCAGGGCTCCCCTATGCGCGCGGAGAGCGCAGACCGCTGCCTCGGGCCGCCGTCGCCGCCTGCCGCCCGCGGAGCCCGAGTCAGAACCGCCGCCAGTCTTAGGCCGGGGCGTAGAGTAGCCGGCGGCGCGGCCATGTGGGGCTAGCCCGCGCCGCGCCTGGCCTGCAGCGGGACCGGCAACATGGAGGCGGCCGTCGGCGCCCCCGACGGCGGGGACCAGGGCGGCGCAGGGCCCCGCGAGGACGCGACGCCCATGGACGCTTATCTGCGGAAACTGGGGTTGTATCGGAAATTGGTCGCCAAGGACGGGTCATGCCTGTTCCGGGCGGTGGCGGAGCAGGTAATGGGGTGAGGGGATGGAGGACGGGGCGGTGGGGCCGGGTGGGAAATTGGTGGCCGGCAGCTGCCTGGGCAGCTCAGGTCCGGGGCTGCGCGTGGCCCTGCTGTCGTCACAGCCGCCCATTGTAACGCCGGAATGGGACGCTGCCCTGGGTCTGGAAGCTGTAAATCGAAACTTAAAAACCCGTAAATTAGCTGGGTGTCGTCCCTCCTGGTGAAGAGGTAACGAGTTGAGGACAACCTGTGAGGCCTGCCGAGAGCATGCACAGTTTGATGGGTTGCTGGGGACTTGGCGACAGGATCTTTTTCCGTTCTGTTCCGCATTCACCTTCTCTCCGTTTTTTAAGCACAGCGTTCACACCAGTAAACCGAGTGTTTACTAGAGGGAGGTGGTGGACCAGACTTGACTCGTAGGACATTATTTTTTCTGCTGCTGGACTTTGGAATGTGGGTTAGTCAAGCCTGCCGTTGTCCACTTGAATTGAGGGGGAAATGGGCAGTTAGCGAAAGCCAGCCTTTTACAAATAGAGAATGTTTTTGAAAAATTGTCTTGGAGTAGATTCCGCACATTATTTTGTTTTGTAAGGCGGTGTAGTTATACTCAAAATAATTTACTTTTTTTTTGTTTTAAAGTCTGGTTTGGCGCGTGTAGTAAGATGGATATAACTGGGGTTTCCTTAGGCCCTTCCTCACCGAATTTTCCCGTTAATGGTCAAAATCACATTCTAACAGTTCCTTAGGAAGCTGTTCCTGATTTTTTAAGAAAATATTTGGTAAGAGAGCTTATTCCGTGTTACATAACATTGTGTAGTTGGTCGGTATGCAGCCACCAAAATCCATCCTGTATTGAAAATAGCTGCTAAAATGGATAAAAGGTTCATGGTACTTCCCCGGTGTGTCCTACCTTTTCACAGTTTGCTTTCCTTGGGCTTACGGGTCACTCCTCCCCTCCTTGGAGTTTTTACGTGTCTATTTTTCTCACCTTTTTGGATGCTAAGATAGCTTTCAAAATTTCTGTGGGTGAATGAATGTTTTACTTAACCTCTGCAGACCAGCCTGCTCTCATCTTTTTCAGTGTCTTAGACCAGCTGTTTATTTTCCAAAGGCCCCCTTTTCACATCAGTAGTGGGAAATCTTTTTTTACAACGAGACATTGATTGAGCGCGCACCCCCCTTTGCATCGGGTCAGGCGTTGTCATTCACACGCTCTCCTTAAAGCTTCCCAAATCGAGCCCTTTCTCATTTCACTCGCCTTCTCTCATTTGAAGAAATGTAGGGTGTTCCCTCCCGTGTTGCTGTGGGCTGCGTTCACACCCAGCCACTCGGGTCTGGACGGTTAGTAGGTGAACGGTCTGTCCCATTTGTCAGTTTCCTGCCTCCGTCGGCCCTGCCTCCTCGCCCTCAGCCTCCCCGAACTCCTCAGCACCTCCAGGAGCAGAGGGAAGTGGAAGCGAACTGTTGGTTCTAGCGCGAGTTCGGTGAGGAAGAAGGTAGAAACCAACAGAAGCAAGCGGGGTGTAAGTGCTTATTTGGAGTTGGATGGCCAGATCTCGGTTTGTTTCGCAGCAGAAAGGTGTGTCTCATTTCAGTATTCCCTGCCATAGAGCATCGGTGGACCTGATGATGCAGAAGTCTCTCTGTGACTGACGTAGGAACTCCTTTTTTACCTAGAAAAGGGCCTGAGCTAGTTGTGGTAAGAATTCATTGCTAGCTCCAGATAAATCCCATTATGACGAGATACAATAAAATGTGTTAGGTTAGGCAAAAGGGAATACCCCTTTCGTTTATGTGACTCAGCTTTGGTATACCGAGGTTAGGAAGCTTAATACCATGCATTTTTTTGGAAAGCTCAGTTCTTCAGGAGACAAGGGCTAAGCATGCAGCCTTCATGGCCAGAGGCAAAGTATGTGTGTGGGGGTAGGGACAAGGGAAGTAACACCAACCTCAGGCTGCCCTTTAAAAATATGTACAAAGAATTTAATTTTTTGCCAACATTTTCTCCAGTAACATCAAAATAATTTATTGTTTCTAAGAAGGAGTCAGAGTAAGTAATCTAAATGACAGTCTTTGGGGGGAGTGAGGTGGAGACTTGAATTAGGAGTAGTTTTTCCCTCCAAATTACCTGGTTTAGATCGGCCCTTCCCTTTTTACTCTTCGGGACTTGCGCCTGCAGGAAGCCTGACCTGAATCAGCGTTGTGGCCGTGGCGCTAAAAATAGGGCGCTCTTAGAGGACTTGCTAAAGCAGTGTATCTCAGCCTTTCCTGTGTTGATCACCATCTTGTCCCAAGCAAAGATGGAAAAGTTTTCTATTTCTAGCTTATTTTAATGTATGTAATAATTTGCAAAGATATTTGTCACTTGAATTCTTCCTGAGTGTCCTCGAACTTGTATAATATGCTTTTTAAACAGTTGTCAAGTAACCTTGCTTCTCTCGCAGTGCTTGGCTTTGTAAAGTACCAGCACCCAACACTTTATGGAAGGTGCTGAGAGTTTGCTTCTGATTAACGGATTCAGGTTCTTTGTTAAAAGGAGCAAGAACAGCCCTGACTGGTGTGGCTTAGTGGATTCAGTGCCAGCCTATGAACCAAAAGGTCGATGGTTCGATTCCCAGTCAGGGCACATGCCTGGGTTGCGGGCCAGCTTCCCCTCCCTCTCTAAGGATAAATAAATAAAATCTTAAAAAGAAAAGAAAAGAAAAGAAAAAGACAGTATGCCTGCCATTGTTTTTGATGGAAAAGAAACTTTATTCACTTGTGTCTGCCACCTGTTGCTAGGTAAATCGCAGTAAGACTAGCTTCACTTTGCTAACTGTTGGGAAGCCCTATCAAGTGACACTTCAGTTTACTCAAACTAATAATACCTTGATGCATAATGCTGTCTAGTATAGCTTCTGTGGAGTGTCATTAACTGTCATTTGTTAAATTGGCAAAAAAGTTATGTTGTGGTTATTTTTATGTATGGGCATTTCTTCCAGTGCTGGAAGCTTACAATATGTAAGGATGCTTTTTAATAGTTATACACTCAGGTAAGCTGCAGATCAGTTGTACTGAGAACAAACTCATTGCTAACCCCTGTGCATCTTCAGTATGTTTCAATGTAAAGGGACCTACTAGCTGCCCAGGCAGTTGTGCCTCTGATTCTGTGAGTATAAAGGAACCTTGGCTGGTATCCAGAGGGACCTGTACAGTGTGCAGCTGGAGCCTGCCTTTTCCTGCTCACCGTGAACATAAGGGAGCATCACTCAATTGGAGCTGTAACTTTTTAAAGTATAGTTGTTATACAGTATTATGAGCTATATTAGTTTCAGGCGTACAAGATAGTGATTCAGTATTTTTATACCTTACAGTGTGATCACCCCACTAATTCTAGTAATCATCTGTCACCATGTAAACTTCCCACAATATTACTGACCGTGCCCCTTCACCCTTTTCACCCAGTCCCCCATCTGCTTCCCCGCTAGTAACCATCTCTTTGGTCTTTGTTTCTATGAGTGTGTTTTGTTTTGTTTGTTCGTTTTATTTTTTTATTCCACATACAAGTGAAACTGTACGTTATTTGTCTCTGCCTGACTGATTTTACTTAGCCCAATATTCTATAGGCCCATTCGTATTGTTGTGTATGGCAAGATTTCCTTCTTTTTAACTGTTGCATAATATTCCATTGCATACACACACAACATCATCTTTATTCCATTTATCTATCTTTGGACACCTAGATTGCTTCTAGGCTATTGTAAATAATACTACAGTGAACATGGGGGTGTGTATATATTTTTGAATTAGTGGTGTTGTTTTCTTTGGATAAATACTGAGAAGTGGAATTTCTGGGTTGTATGGTTTGAGGAATTTCCTTACTGTTTTCCATAGTGGCTGCACCAGTCTGCATTCCCACCAACCAGAGCACAAGGGCTTTCTTTTCTCCACATCCTCACCGACTTTTTTTCATTTTTTTTTAATCCTCACCTGAGGATATGCATATTGATTATAGAGAGGGGAACAGAGGGAGAAAGGGAGAAAAAAATCAGTGTGAGAGAGAAATATCAAACGGTTTGCCTCTTGTACGTACCCTAGTTGGGACTGAACCTGCTACCGGGGCATGTGCCCTGGTTAGGAATCGAACACAGTGACCTTTTGCATACGGGATGATGCCCAACCCACTGAGCCACACTGGTTGGGGCTGTTTGTTGACTTTTTGGTAATAGCCATTCTGACTGGTGGTTTGTCACTGTGGTTTTGATTGGCATTTCCCTGATGGTTAGTGATGTTGAGCATCTTTTGATGTCTGTTGGCCATTTGTAGGTCTTTGGAGAAATAAATGTCCTTTTCATGTCGTCTGCCCAATTTTTGATTGGATTGTTTATTTTTTGTTGCTAAGTTTTATGAGTTTCTTACATATTTTGGAATTCAATCCCTCATTATATATATTGGAGCTGTAACTCTTAAAGTTATTTTATAATACAAATTTTCAGTGGCCTTCATAGAAGTTTGAGATTTGGTTATTTTAAATGTCAGTATCCGCCGCCCCCCCCCCCCACTTGGACCCTATAGGGTACCAGGAACACCTTCATTTGAGACACCTAGCAATAGAAAATAATTTTAATCTCCTTTTAAGCGTGGAAGTTCAAGTATTGGAGGCTAGCCAAAGGGTTCTTAAGCATTTGATAATAGTGTGTTTAAAATCAAAGCTTTGGAACTTTTATTAAGACAAAAGGCCAATAAAGTTATCCTTTGTTGAATTAGTTGTTTAACCAAAGAACAGAGAGGCTACAAAATGAAAGGATATGGCTCATCTTTGAAGTGTGGTTTATTTAAGATTTTGGGGATAAGAGCAAGTTTCAAGTCTATTGGGATGACAACCTAGAGCAGCATGTTGCATCTCATGTACTGCTCACGTGGATGTTCTTTCAAGAGTGATGTAAGCCCACCAACTAAGGATTTGAGTGCCTTAATTTGAAACCACTGTGGACCTAAATTTCTACATAAGCAAGGAATTCAAAATGCATAGGACGAAGCTAAGCACTGCGTAACCGAGATTCTGTTAGTCCTGTTTTGTGAAGAGCAAAATTATAGTAGAGGGTGGCCAAGAGGGGAAATGTCTTAAGTTTACAGAGATTTTCTCAAAGGTGTGATTTCAGTGACCTAAAGGAGAAATGGTAATAGCTCTTCATAGAATGATACATGGCTTAAGAAGTGCTACTGTTCATATATGTCATGTCATCTTTGTGGTTAGAGGAAGAGGTGGGAATGAATAAAGATCTACACATTATAGAAAGACAAACGATGTGTCTCATGGTTGTGAGGTTATTTAGGGTATGAAAGAAGCACTAGGTTGCAACTTAAATCCTCTTTTTACAAAATGCTTAATAGTGTGTTGCTTTTTCTCTTTAGGTTTTCCACTCTCAGTCTCGCCATGTTGAAGTCAGAATGGCCTGTATTCACTATCTTCGAGAGAACAGAGAAAAATTTGAAGCGGTAATTTGTAATTTTAAACATGTAATGGTGTCTTGACTTGCATTTACAGTTCACCCTTTAGAAGAGGTCTAGTGGGAATTTTACAGGATGGCTCTTAATGCAGATCATGAGAATCCCCCTTATAAAAAAGAATTGCTTTATTGAATTTAAATCCAGTTATATTTATGTGATAGTTTTAACGCCATTTCGTGGTATTCATTTATTCAGACGTTTAGAAAGCTCCTATGACAGATAAGGCACTGAGCTATGGAGGAGAGAGAGGTGACTTGGACAGGATCCTTGCATATTAAGAGTGAGCTTTGTCTGAAGTAGGGATTTGGATGTTGTGGTTAACAGCGCTAGCTGTAGAAGGCATTTATAGATTTTTAATTTTTAGGGTTCACTGTAAATCATTTATCAGAACACTGTAGTTATATAACTAATGATTAATAGTAAAATGTTGTAGAACACTTTACTGGAACTTTCTCAGTACGTAGTGGGCTGCGAAATATGACAGTGACCTATTTTCATTTTACTTGAAAACCTTATAAGATTTACCTAGAATTATGTCATCTGGCAACTTTCAATGGTATTTTCCCCTGTTGATTGCCAAAAGAACATTGACATCTTGCAAACAACTCTAAGACTTTATGGGTAAATGGTTCTTAGTTTGGATGTGCTCTTGGTGTTCCTATATTGAAGCAAAATATTACTGGTGACATTTTTCTGGGTGACATTATAAAATGGACTGTAATATATTTCTGCAAGGAGAGTTACCTACTTGATCAGGAGATCCGAAAACTTGTCTTACAAAAAGAAAACTGGTAATGAGAAGACTAAATAGAGTATTAGGCCATTGTGAAAAAGAGCGGGATAGATGGAGTGGACTTGGAAGTATTTGAAGAAATAATGAATGAGTTAGTCGTTATTATTGGCCCCAGAGGGTAAAACTCTGTTGACCATAATGGAAATTGGTAACACTGGTTGAGCAGTTACTGTGTGCCTGGCATTACTCTAAATGCTTTGCATATATTTATTTAACCCTTGCAATCTTACGAGGTATAATAGAAGATTGAAAGTTTGAAAGGGGTTTCACTTTCCTTATAATTTATAAGTACCTTTCATTTCTATTAGCCAGAATTGGAAAAGGCTGTTACGGGAACAGGGGACATACCTTGAGACTGAGAATGTTCAACCAGGGCCTAGATGGACGCTTTCTGAATAGAAAGAAGAGTCTTATATTGAATACATGCTTGCAGAATACCACTTGGGTCTCTTCCAACTTTAAATGGTTCTGCGGTTTGTTTGTGTGTTTTTTTTAAAGTCTATAAATAATCACTTAATAGAGAATAGTAGCCTCTGATTGGTGGAATATTTAAAATATGTAGCTATTTTATTACAAGTAGGTGTTGAAACTTAAGGTACTTTTTAGAAATTTGACAGTATACAAACTGTAAAAGAATCTTACTCTTAAAAAATAATCCATGGGCATTTAAAAGATTTTTATAGACTAGGGAGAATAATGTTTTTATGTATTGCTTTGCTAAATTGATTGGGACTGTAATTTAAATAAAATTGAATTTGGTGTTTCAGATGGTGTTTTAGAGCTTTCTCAATTAGTGTAATCACCATTAGAAAAAGAAATGAATGTTATCACGTAGCTTGAATAAACTTTTATGTTTATGTTAAGGTGATAGTTAAAGCAAGTTGTGTTGGAAAAATCTTGGTGATTCTTCAAAATATCTTTAGTATTACTAATTCTCATCTGTTTTTAGAATAACTGACTTAACAATGAATATTTATATCTATATTAGTAAACTAATATTTCTTAGCTAATATATCTGCCTTTGTTTATTCTTTTCTACACAGTGGTGATTACCACAGTAATCTTAAAGTGCTGCTTTTATCATGTAATTTCTCTGTTCATAAAATCACCTGCAGTGACCTTGAATTGCCTTCTCTCCTCTTCTGAAAGTCCTGCCTGTGCTCAAGGCTCTCTGTAAACAGGTGTCCAGTCTGAGTTCTCGCTCAGTCTGCTCTCCCCATGAAGTTGCCTTGTTCCTGCTGACCAGGTCACTCCTGTCTGCCCAGACAGTATTCTCATGTTTCCACATGCCGTGTTGATCTGTGCCCTTCCACATCCTGACCAGGAAACCTCTCCTGATGGTGTTTCCTCCTTAAATCCTTTGTATGTTTATGATAATGATTTGTATGTCTTTTCATTACTAGGCTATATGTGTATATATGTTTTATATTACTTATGTATCCAATATTTGTATAAGAACTCAATAATTCAGAGTGGAGAGGTTAACTTTTGATGTACTCCTAATAGATCTTTTTTTTTCCTTTTCAGTTTATAGAAGGGTCATTTGAAGAGTATTTAAAACGTTTGGAAAATCCACAGGTATGCAGTAATCTTTTAGTACATCTATTTTTAACATTACAGTGCATGGAATGGTTACAGTGTTACCCTGTTTACTTTTAAACATTTCTTAGGTGCACATTTTATGCAGCATTTAATTGTGAGACTGTTGGAGCTTTGTACTATGCACAGGGTGGATGTTGTGTGAGGATAATGTCCTGCTATCTTTCTTTGTTATAATGGCATGTTAGTGTAGCATAAAAGGAATAAGTATAATATTACTCCAGTTCGGGAGACACACACTCTGTGAAGGCCCTTTCTCTGAATACACTCCCCACCACATTTTTATTTTAGTAATTTTAGTACTGAGTTTTGCTTATATACCATGGTCACAAATTCATTTTTCTGAAATTTATATTTTTTCTTCTAGTTTTATAAGCCTCCTTGAAGGCAAGGATTGTATGTTTTATTGCTTTTGGAGTTCCTGTCTTACTACCTTTCAGTTTGGGATGCCTAATTGATGATCAGTTGCGTGTACTGAATAAATGTTAAATCCATATAGTATTATATATAATAGATAGGAAAGAAACACCAGAATGTTCAGAGTTTTTATCTCTAGGTAGTAATATTACTGGTGATTTTCTTTTTCAATTGATATACCCTTTTGGTAGATAATGCAGTCAGATTTGTAGAGATACAAATCACATAATTAATCATTTTAGTGTCTTTCATGACCGTGGATACCAGGAAGCATGGAGAAAGGACATGTGAACAGACATCAAGATTCTTTCACTTGGTTTAAGACAACTGAAATCTAAATAAGAGTTTGTAAGCAAATCGTGGATGTAGTACTGGTGATTTTTACTTCCTTTATAGAAAATAAAGGTCATGACAATGCCTATTTATTATTAAGACTAAGACTATTCATTATTAAGAAAAAAAATCCCACAGTGTTATTTTACAATAATCTTCGTACAGCAGTTCAGGTTGTTGGGCTGTGAGGGTCTGAGGAGGGATAGACATAATGGGAGTGGAAAAAAAGGGCCAGGGAGGAACTGAGGTAGTGAGACCTGAGTCGAGGCTGATAGGGGACCCTGGGAGAGGAGGGTGGGAAAGTTGCTGTGGTTTTGAGCCCAGGACAGGAGCCTCCTTTCGAGGGTTTTGGATGGCCAGATTTTTAATTCTTAGGATACTCCACGCCCGGTCTGATCATACTTCTCCAGATGCTTTGGATACCTTCTGAGTACTTGTTTGTTCTTTGTTATTAACAATACACATTTATGTCTTTGTTTCTCTTTCTCTTCGATATATGGGATGTATGAAATGAAGAAAATAGAGCTGATTGGTAAACTCCATTGCTTCAGCCAATTTTCAGAGAAAGCATCTTTATCCTTTCATTTAAAATACCAGTGGGGCATTTTGAAAATTTGTCAAATTTTTTGTAAGGATAAATTTTTTGGTCACCTTTAATGAGGTAAAAATGACATACAATAAAATTCACCAGTTTTAAGTGTATGATTGGATGAGATTTGACAAATATGTGCATTGTATAACCAGCAGCACAAACATTTCCATCTCTCCAAAAAGTTCCTCATCCTCTTTTGCATGAGGAACCAATTTTCTAATTTTCTAATTTTCTTCTTCTACCCACTTGGCAACCACTGATCTGATTTCTTAGTTTCATCTTTAATAGACTCATAGTAATGGAATGATATGCAGAGCCCAGCACAAATAACGTCTTTTTTTTTTAATGGCAAAATCACAAGCACGTAATCCTGTAACATAACAGTATCACACGCAAGCACATCATATGACATTTTAGGTGAAATGTTCAAATTATAACTAAATTATTACACCCATATTATTACCCTAGCAACCACACTCAAGCAGTAATTACTTCTGCCGGGCCCTGTAGTTTGTAGTCTTAATACGTCTGGTTTCCTTCACCTAGCATATAGGAAATAGTTTGAGATTCACCCAAGTTGTTTGTATTAGTAGCTATTCACTATAGTTCCTTTTTATTGCTGAGTGGTCTTTTATTATATTCATGTACTATGTGTTTATCCATTTGCCAGTTGATGGCTATTTGGGTTTTCTCCAATTTTGGGTTGTTAACAATTGAAGGTGCTAAGAACATTTGCTAATAAGTGTTTATGTGGACTTTTTTTTTTTTTTTAACACCATAAGGCCCACCAATGGTAAACATATGTTTACCTGAATGAGAAACTGCCAAACTATTTTCTGAAGTGGCTATGCCATTTTTCTTTTTCATTAGCGGTATATGACAGTTCTAGTTGCTCTATGTCTTCATTAACACTAAGTATTTTCAGCCTTTTAAATAGCTTAAGTGTTAGTGGTTGTGCAATGCCATCTAATTGTGATTTTAACTTGCATTTTTCTGATAATATTGAGCTCCTTTTCATGTGTTTATTTCCCACCCACATATCTTCATTGGTAAAATGTTCATGGATTTTGCTAATTTTTTTAATATGTTTTGGTTCTATTGAATTATAAGAGTTTGTTATACTAGGTATAAGTTCTGTATTGGATATATATTTTGTAAATATTTTCTTCCAATTTGTATCTTGTTTTCTCATTTTCTTTTGAGGAACAGAAATTTGCTTTTGATAAATAAGAACATTTAAATACATGTTTTTGATATAGTTCATTAGTTAAAACAGATTTTACAGAAATGCTTTACTCTTACTTGCAATAAAGAAGTATATCAAACATCGTAAAAAGTGCTGAGTAAATTATAGCCTTAACGTGGAAGATAATACTAGAACATAATTTTTTTTAATAATTTAAAAATTGACTCTGTTTAGAGAAGACAAGAAGATATGTGATAGCCATTATTAACTTAACCAGACTGTAGCAGAATTTATTCTGAAGGCTAAATACTTATAAAATGGTACATTATTTGAGAGGTAGAATTTTTGTTGACAGTAGTAGAATAATTTTCTGTTTTTTAAAGTGGTGTCACACATTGAGCATAAGCTTGTGTTTGTGATCTAAGCAGACTGGTTTCAGGGAGGGAGTTCGTTTACAACGGGGTGGGGTGTGTGTTGCTTGTGGCAGTTTATGAGAAGCCACAATTGTTAGGCAGAGACCTATTTTAAGAAATCTATTTTAATATGTGCCATCCATTTCATTTTGAAAATCAGAACCAACTTTTAAAAACTGTTAAAATGAAAAGTCTGGGGGAAAGATTATCCTGTCTTGAGATCATCGTTTAACATCTTTTTCTTAATCTCAAATTTCTTTCAAAAAGAACAGTGCAGCATTCATTTACCATAGCTCATTATTTTTAGTGACTTTTGGTTTTAAGCCTTTACTAATTTTACACGTGGAATAGAATACATTCTTTGAAAGATTTTATTTATTTTTAGGGAGAGGGAAAAAGAGGGAGAGAAACATCAGTGTGTGGGTACCTCTTACATGCCCCACACTGGGGACCTGGCCAGCAACCCAGGCCTGTGCCCCTGATTGGGAATCGAATTGGCAATTCCTTGGTTGGCAGGTTGGCCCTCAGTCCACTGAACCACACCAGCCAGGGCTAGAATACATTTTTATGGTAAAAGATTTAATGTAGAATGAAGAGTGAAAAATCCTTCATTTTCCCTTTTCTTCAATTTTCTGTCTCCACTTTCACTTTAGGATGTATTTTTCCAGTCCACTTTTCTAGGGATGTACACATATGTATTACGCATACCTTTTGCTTATTTTATATAATGGGATTATTTTACTATGACTTAGTTTTTATACTAGTCTGATTTCCCCAAGTCAGTTCATGTGGACATACTTCATTCTTCTTAATGATTGCACATTCCATGCATAGTGGATTAAATGTATGTGTTATTTAATTATTCCTCATCTATTGGTGGAATCTTAAAGCTTTAACAAAAATTTTTTAAAACTTACAAATAGCTACACTATACCTCCTTGTTTATATATTTGTGGGCATATGAAACATTTCTGTAGATTTATAGAAGTTGAATTGCTGTGTCAAAGAGTATATGGATACATACTTTAAAGTTTTTATATATACTGGCCATTTCCTTATCTAAAAGTCTTAAAGACTCCTTTAGGATTGTACTGTAGAATCTACCTCGTTTCAAAATGATTACTGGGAAACTGCTATCTTTGTACATTCAATCACCCTGAAGATAAGAGAGATCTGCTTTTTTCTTTCTTCCTTTTTTTTTAATCTTTTTGATTTCTGCGTTCTGCTTTTATTCAGCACCTCATTTATTGGGCACACAGCATGTGCCAAGCCCTGTCCTGGGTGCTGGGTTGGCGAGTAGAGCCCTGCAGTCCGCAGGTTCTCACTGCAGGGGCACCGCTCTTTGGCCTCACCACACCAGTATGACCTGACAGTTCACCCTGTTACTGAGGATTTTTGCAACAGACACTTGGGCTGGTTTTTATATAGCCTGTTTTTTTTTATAAATGTTTTTGCAACATTTATACTACTACTACTACTGAGTTTTCTGGCCATTAGATATGTTGTATAAAGGTATGTATGAAGACACTGTTTAGAGCAGTGATATTCACCCTTTTTCATCTCATGGCACACATGAACTAATTACTAAAATTTTTCGGCACACCAAAAAATATATTTCTTGCAGGTCTGACCAAAAAAATTGGTACAGTTTTGACTTACACTGGATGGCTATTGTTCTGTTGGCTGTTGTCATTTTTTTTTTTTATCTGACAGTCGAAGGGAAAAGAGATCAGTGCCCCTGACTAAATAGTAAGGTTTTGCATGCTTTAAAATTTCTGGTGGCATGCCAGTGTGCCTGCTGTGGTACATTGGTTGAAAATCACTGGCTGAAAGGTATATGGTAAGAAGTAGGAGACACTTAACGTGCTTTTTTTTTTTTTTTTCTTTAATACAGGAATGGGTTGGGCAGGTGGAAATAAGTGCCCTTTCTCTTATGTACAGGTAAATACTGTCATAACAAATATATGTAATTAAACAAAAAGTTAGTGAAAAATTAGTATATTGCATTATACTAAAGTTGTTAAAATAGCAATTTTATATTTTGGTTGTGAAGCATTTTTTCTAAGTTTTTTGTCGTTGCATGAATTAGATTTTGACATTTAGATATGTCAGTGTTTAAAAATTTTAATTCTCAGAATACTTTTGGAAAGGACTACAGAAAATTTTCCAGGCCTATAAACTATTACTTATCAACCTTATAGAGAAAGGACTGCCTGCTTTCTCAAGGCTGGTAGCACTGAATGGCCACCAGAACAGAGCAAAGCATCGCATTATCAATTTTACTACTGTTGCTTAGTAGAGGAGCAGATGAATGCATTATGTTTTCTTTTCAAAATGTTTTTATGAATTTCCTCTTTATAATTTCTATGATTTTGAAGTCTCCTTTTAGAATTATCTGAGTCACACAAATACAAGTTATATTTGAAATTTTATTTTTTGAAAAAATACTTTTATATAGGTATTCTAGAACTTAGTTATTTATTCCATTATTGTCCTCTGTTTACTGCTGTATCTTCAGGCCTAGACCATTGCTTGTCATATACAAGGCTCTTGATGAGTGAATGAATGAATGAATGAATAAATGAATGATAAATCTATTCATGAAAGATATTCCATCAGAAGTAATTTCTAAACGTTATTTTCAGGAAAGATTTTGTAATTTATCGGGAACCAAATGTTTCTCCTTCACAAGTAACTGAAAATAATTTTCCTGAAAAGGTAAGCATTTTTTACAGTGTTTCTAAAAGATTTAACTAAAAGAACCACTGAGTTGCCACCTTGACCTCCTAAGCTATAAATTAATTTTTGGAAATATTTGTTCATGAAAATTAGATACTGAGTTGATATAGTTCCTGTTAATCATCAAGACATACTATTTTCTATTTGTTTTTCCCCACAAATCACTTTGTTGAACCCTGTCATAGCATTTCCCTAAAGAAAAAATTGAGATTCTGGTGTATATGATTAACTAGACTATAACCGCTTTGAGTCAGTATAAATATTAAACAGGCCCTGGCCAGGTAGTTCAGTTGGTTAGAATGTCATCTCAGTACACCAAGGTTACAGGTTCTATCCCTGATCAGGCAACATACAAGAATCCACCAATGAGTGTGTCAGTAATTGAAACAACAAATTGATGTGTCTATCTACCTTTGTGTCTCTCTCTCTTTCCTTCCCTTTTTATAAATCAGGTAATTTAAAATATCTATATAAAATGTAAATATGGAATAGTAAAGTAACATGTGAAAATAGGTTCTGCCATTGCATCCAGAAATACTTGTAATTGTGATGTATTTTTCATTATAAAGATAATTTGCTGATCAAGGTGTTACTATCTAGTAAAGCAGAAACAACCAAAAAATAATGTAAAATCTAGAAAGAGAAAAAAACTCAGCTGATTTCATTAAAAAACTAACTAACTAACTAACTAACTAACTAACTTTGTTTTAATTAGTTGGAGCCATCCAGGACAAGTTAAAGTGTCTTGTCACCATGCTAAGGGTGGTAAGGAGGAGGAGAATTAAGTGGGATACTGCCTTTGTAAGGACATAGGGGTTTCCAAGTGACTTGGCTCTGGATCTGGCCTTTTCCAGTACCTTTTTTTGGAATATGACATAATCTAAATAAAATCAGTGTGCATTTCTCTTTGCATAAGTAATTGACTGTTTATAAAGTAGAATGGATCTTTCAACATCAGTTTGAACTGCTGGGGTCCACTTATATGTGGATTTTTTTCACTAAATAAACAGTCTGTTTTCTGCCACTCAGGGTGTCACGTTTGTGGGTTCAACCAATCTCAGACTGAAAAAGAGTATTTTTTGTTTGAGGATGGTGGTTGGGAATCTGCAGATTTGTTGGAGGGTTGACTGTGTACATTGTTCCACACCATTTTATGTGAGACACTTGACCATTGGTATGGGGGGAGGGGGAAGGGGTGTGTGTCCTGGAACCATTCCCCTGTGGATACCTAGAGGGGACTGCAGTTAAGTTTTGGGGGATTCAAAAGTTATTTTTGGGTTTTTGACTGCACAGGGGTTGGTGCCCCTAACCCCTACATTGTTAAAGGGTTAAGTGTACTTAAATTAACTGTAGAGAAGCAGAAATTTTTTACATCTGATTGATTCTGCCTCTTAGAGGTAAGCATTAATAAGGTTTTGGAATATTTTCTTATAGTCGTTTAACTCTTGTTCCTTTAAGTAGCTGAAATCATGTTGTTTTTATATAATGTATTTGTTTTCTGTTATCCTATAAGCATTTCCCTAAATTATTAAGACCTTTTTGATTTAATGGCTGTGTTTAACATTTCAGCACATAGATGTACCATAGTTACTGCATTGGAGCTTTAAGTTGCTTCTAATATAGTCACTTACTGTTTGGAAATTATTTACTAGTAATTAAGAGGGATTGAAGATAATAAATTGCTATATAAATTTATATAGCAATATATTGTCATATATGAAGGGCTTAAAAGGTATCTTTTGTTTTTCCCTTTCAGGTATTACTGTGTTTTTCAAATGGAAATCATTATGATATTGTCTATCCCATAAATTATAAAGAGAGCTCTGCTATGTGTCAGTGTAAGTATCACCCTTGTGTTTTTATAGAGAATTACATTCTTAAGATACACAGTCTTAATGCACACAAGTCAGGGCAAACATACTCTGTTTTGTTGTATAAAAAAGATATTTCTAAGAACCTTAGGTTACCAAAAATTTTAATACTGTATTAAAAACATGTTTCAATGGGAAAAAAAGAGCTAGTAGCTAGAGTTTGACTTGTGAATACAAACTTCTTTCCTTCCTGCAGTACTAATAGCTAGAGTTTAACTTGTGAACACAAACTTCTTTCTTCCTTCCTGCAGTGGTAAAGTTCAATAGTAAGGATTTGTATGAGTTTTTAAAGCTCTAGTGTATAGCTTGAAAATCTAAATGACTGAGTATATCAAACATTTGATTGTAATAATACTTAGTTCTAGAGCAGGGTTTCTTAATTTTAGCACTAATGACAATTTGGGCCAGGTAATTCTTTGTTGTGGGGGTTGTTCTGTACATTGTAGGATGTTTGATAGTATCCTTAGCATCTACTGTGTAGGTTGCTCTCCTACTGTGACAACCAAAAACTGTCATCAGATTTTGCCACATATTTCCTGGGAGGGATACAATCCCCTCTACCTTCCTAATTGAGAATTGCTGCTCTATTTCTTCTTTCATCTGTTCTGGCATAGTGCACATCATTCATACAGAGCAGTAGTGCTTGGCATATAACAGCTTTTCCTTTGTTAAGCAAGTGATCAGTAAAGATAATGTGTAATGCAAATTTTTTAATTGATCACTTTACTTTGAGGTATGAAAGTCTAGCTGTCTGTATCCTGGGCTGTGTCTTTTTTTTCCCAGGTAGTCAAAATCTGAACATGCCAGCTTTGGGAAGGATGGGCCATGAGGCCTCCTTTCCTGCACTTCTCAGTGCCCATGGGCGGGATGATACCTGGGTTGGAAGGAAGGTGATTTGTGAGGAGGTTTCTTTGGGAACTCATTGTTGATGAATTCTCAGTGAACTTGTTTCCATAGTGATCACAGTAGTAAAACCAAAGGAGAGTCCTAAACCCCATATGTAGATGTTTTTGAATATTTGGTAATATATATTTCCATGTTTCCAGGTTTTTTTAAAGCAAAAAAGTTTTTAAATATGCTTCTTTATTGGCTGCTGAGAGTACATTTTATAATGGTTTCTTTTTGGCCCCTTATGAGAAGTTACCCTCTTTTCTTCAATCTTAATGTTTCTTAGTGTTTTCCATCCAAGTCTTTTAAGGTTGGGCATGTTGTATGGCATCTGTACTTCTCAGTTTCCTCATCTGTACAATTAGAATAATTTTATTATTGTGCTGGGATTAAATACAAAGATGATGTAAAGGCTTAACCCAATGCATGGAGTGTAGTAATTTCTCAGTATGTGTACTCAGCTTTTATTACCATCATGCATGTTTCACAGTTGTGATACCTTTGTTGTGTTACCATTAGTTCTTAAAATGGCAGTTACGTAATGATTTCAAACTAATCAACTATGCACAGAAATTCTAGTTGCTCTGTGTGTAGGTAACTTTTTGCTTATATTCTAGGTGTCTAGTTAGGATTTTAGAAGCTTGGGCAATAGATACTGAATATTATGTAAGAATGTATAATTAGTTAATGTTGCATAACATCTCTCTCTTGTTAATTTCAGCACTCCTTTATGAATTGTTGTATGAGAAGGTATTTAAAACTGATGTTAGTAAAATCTTGATGGGACTTGATACTGCTGAAGTAGCTGGTGAAAACAGTGAAATATCAGATTCAGAGGATGACAGTTGCAAGTAAGAATGAATTTAAATTCTAAAATATCTTTATAGTGCCACACAGAGAAATAGTTCAATAAATATTTCTGATGGAGTTGCCTGACACTAAGTATTACGGTATTCTTAAAATATAGCAGTCTGCAGTACTTTCTTTTTAACTGCTGCTAATTTTACCTGATTTCTGTTAAGGAACTGTTTCTTTTGAAAGCTGGTATTTTTGGTTAATAAGCATCTATTTCTGTGTAATCTGGATGTATATTTGTGGAATAGATTTGGTCTAGTTATATGTATGGTATTGTAAAATTTTAAGGTTAATTAATTGTTTACATACTCAGTGCTGAAAAAAATGGCCATTTTGCATTTCCTTGACTTTCTTTTATTGTTTTCTTTCCTAGATAATGCCACCTTCTTTTTCTTTTTTAACGATAAATAATAAAAATTCCAAGTTGGAGTGTAGTATGTGAACAGCTCTAAATACTGCCTCTACCTAGGTTGTGAATAAGCACCTTTTAACTTCAAGCGTCTGAGGCTCGTTTTTCTTTTCCACACAAGATGTAGAAAGTAGTGGTTAAGAGCTTGGGCTGTGGACAGCAATACCTGGTTTCAATCCTGGCTTCCTGCCAACTAAGTAGATTTGGGGCAAGTTACTTAAATCCACTACGAAGCCTCAATCGTACATCTTGTAAAATGAGGATATGTTAGTATTTCCTCAAAGTGCAGAATTTATAAGAATTAAGTGAGATAATGTGTAAAGTGCATAGACTAGTTCCTAGATACAGCGTCCAACATATTTTAGTTTTTATCAGCAGTGTTAAGTTTATATTTTATGAGAACCAATCCTATTCCATTTCCAGCGAAGCTAAAACTATTACTGCTTTTGAGTCTCAAGTAGGAAAGTATCTTGGTATTATGTATGTGAAAATAGGTAGAAATGAAATTAAGCCTTAAGATACTAATTCTTTATTAAATACTTACATAATACCTTTTTTAAAAAACCTGTAATTCCAAGCATTTGTTGAATTAAATTTTTCTGATCTTGATTGAAAGTTTGTTTGACTACCATTTCTTTGTAAGAAAGACATGAATGAATCAGTTAGGTTAGAATCTGAGTCTGCCATTGTAAGTTTAATGCTGGTATAGACTAACTTGGCACAGAGAAATTCTCCATGGTTTTCTCCAGCACCTGCCTGAGTAAGACATGTCATTGAACTAGAAGAAAGTTAACCAGGGAAGTTGTGCTCATTGTAATGTTGTTTTTCTTTCTATACTGTACTGTTATTGTAGCCCTTGGAACATGGGAGACTCTCTGGTTAACTTTTTGCATTATTAAGATTTTTTGTGTCATACCTGGCTTAGGGAAGACAAGGCTTCAATTAGAGAAGAATGTTACGTATTCATGGTATGATAGGTAGGCATAGCGTGGTAATAAGGAGGAAAGACCAAGGATGCCATTCCACTCTGGTGCCTGGATTCTTTCTGTATTCACATTGGTTAGTGTTGAAGTACTGGAAATTCTGGGGGCTTTTTTTTTTTTTTTAAGTTTAGACTCTAGACTTGGGGGATCTTAAAGATGGCTGCACTGAAGGGTATAGACCTGGAGATTGCCCTTAAGACTGGTTATTGATTTATTAAGGAGTGAGTGTAGGACAGAGAGTACAAGTGGCTTCTTACCTCACCTCCCACTTGCCGCTGCTCTGTTTCAGTCTTGCCACCGCTTGGCTACCCCCGGGTCTTTGCACTTGCTGTCTGTCCCCTCTGCCAGGTACACTAAATAGCCATTGGGTTTGCTGTCTCATTACCTTTAGTTCTTTATCCAAAAAGACCTCTCAATGAGCTCCTTTGTCATCCCACTTTTTATTTATTTGAGCCTAGGACTCAGCATTACCATTTTTTCTGATTTCCCTTCCCCCAGTAGCACATATCAGCATTTAGCATACTGATTACAGTTTGTATCTACTCTCACTAGATTGTAGATCTACTCTCACCTTGTTGTAGTGGAATATTTTGGTTAATGGATCTTCATTTATGTATTGAAAGGAAATTTTTTACATTGAATGTTTTATAAACTCTTATTCTGTCCACCCAAATTAAAGTTTGTTCCTGTTTTTTTGAATGAGCCAGTAACAATTACTGATAAAAGTCTTTAACTAATATGTCACACACAGACATTCTTACACACTCACATACTTTACTAAAACTTGTGTGGGCTCACTGGAATATAGCTTGACTTTTTGGTATATAACTCTTGACTTTTGACATTTTTATGTGATGTTAGAATAAGTTTATTGCATGCAAACATATTTAATACTCTTAATTATGGTTATTTTTTTTCCCTTGTAGGAGTAAAACTACTACTACTAATGATGTGAACGGATTTAAAGCTTTGTCAAGTGATCAGGTATATTTTTTCCTAATGGTTTTAATTTGTTCTTTGATATATAAGAGCTTATGAAGTTATAGTCTTAATTTTTTTCCTCTTCTCTGGTACATTTTTTAAATTTTTTTTCTTTTTTAAATGTAAAAATAATTTTTTTTCTGGTACATTTTCAATAGAGTCAGGAGCATATACTTGTAAAGTTTTTCAGCAATTTCTTAATTGTTGAAGTTTTCTTTTGATTTTTTTATTCTTATACATAACTCAAAAAAAAAGTTTTATAAGCATGTTGTGTTGACTGGATTTCCTGACTTTGTTTGTTTAGCACCTGAAAAACAATGGGAACTCTCCAAGCCTTCCTTTGTCTAGAAAGGTTCTTAAGTCTCTCAATCCAGCAGTTTATAGAAATGTGGAATATGAAATTTGGCTGAAGTCTAAACAAGGTATGTTTAAAAATCTACATTTTTCATAAATTTACTTTGTGGCACTTGAAGATAATTAAATCAACTTGATATTATACTATTGTTGTTTACAGCTCAACAGAAACGTGACTATTCCATTGCTGCTGGCTTACAGTATGAAGTTGGAGATAAATGCCAAGTAAGTGATTATATAGAAGAAAAGATTTTACTTGAAATATTTATTGTAATAGGAACTGAGACCAGACCAAGTTTGAGTATGTTGTTAATTTGGGATTTCAGAATATACTCTTTCAGGTGTACATTTTAATAGTTTTGACTATTTAGTATTTTGATTCATTTGAATATATTACCAAAATTGTATGTATCTAAAACCATGGCATCCCATCAGATGATCTTTAAAAAATAATCTTTGCTATCACTTGCTGCAAAGGAGTAACAGTAACATTTTTAGGTTTTTAGATATTTTCATGACAGTTGGCAAATAATTTACAGTTGGTTCAAACGTGACATTATAGGTCAATTTATTTTGTTTGTAAAGGTCATCCTGGAAAATTGAGAGGTACATAATGTTTTTCTGTTGGATTAAGAAAGGAAAGTGGACAATAAGAGGAGTTTTACTATTTACTTTGAGTAAGCTACTGCTCTGGACTTAAGTAATGATTTATTAAAGGAGAAAGTTGGATTAGATCTTGATTTAGAGTGGTTTTTCATCCCTTTACCCCTTGCTTAGTGATGCCTGCAGATATTTTTTTGTTTCACAACTAAGAAGGTTGTATTCACATCTGGTGGATGGAGACCAGGGATACTGTCAAATATCCTACAGTGTGCAGGAACCCCAGTCCCCCAAACACACACAACAATGAATTATTTGGTCCAAAGTGTCCAAATGCCGAGGCTAGAGAAATTCTGGAAAAGGTAATTTCCAAAGTCCCTTTTCTGATCTTTGGTTTTTATGATAAAAATGCTACTATTTCCAAAATAAAAATGTCCCACATACACAAAAATTAGCTGGAAGATAATTTTCACCAAAATGGTTTTTATCAAACAGTGTTGCCTTTTAAAGACTACCTTAGAATAGGCATTGACAAACACTTCTTGACTTGTGGGGGAAACACTCATTTCCTTTGTGACAAAGTGGTTTGTGAAAACTATCTGATTGACCAGGATTGTATCTGTGCACTTTGAGAACTTTTAATAGTGTTCTGATTCTGAGGTATGTGAAAGGAGAGGAAGAAGAGGATATGATTCATTTAGGTTCTTCCTTACGGGATTGTCAGCAACTTACTCTAATTATAGAACAGTAACTGTAGAATTTTAGGACAACTTGGAAGGGAACAAAAGAGAAGAGCAAAACCAGGGTTTAGAGCTTCCCTCTTTCCCCACTCCCTTAATAGAGAAAAGAAGATTGCTTATCTTAAGCTGCATCACTAAAGCTGTGTTACTTGTTATTTCAAATCAAGCATATTTCCTTTGAGGTTGCATTTGTTTTTGGTAAAGTAGATGCTGTTGATAAAGTAGATGGTAAAGCAGGTTCTTGTTTTAATTTTTTCCTTTTTAGAGTATTTTGTGTCTAATTTTACTACTTGACTATTTCACTTGGATAAAAATTGAAATTTTACTGTGGAAACTGCTAGGGCTCAAAGATGACTTGTTTACTCAAGTAAGCATTAAGATACAGTTGAAACTTTTGATAAAAATCAACTTCAGAAAAATCGTTTTTATTGTTAAACTTTTGAAGAGAGGAAGACAGAGTGTACTGTCGTGATTGATGAAGGATGATACCTCAACTTAGGGACTTTCGTCTACGAATAAAAGTAGGAGGGTACTCAAAGCCTTGCTGCCTGGGTGCTTCTGCTGCCCCTCAGGCAGGAGCCCTGTTCAGTGTGTACTGTTTGACTGCAGAAAGACACCCCAGAGCTTACTCACAATTTGCTCTTGGGAAATGCCAGTTGTATGTTAGAGAACAGAGAATGGTTTTATTTTTAGGGAGAAGAAAGGTCACGGTCACACATTTTAAATATTGAAAAACTGAGATGATCATAATTATAATAGTTACTTTAGTGTGCTTTCATATATATGATACATACTACATTCCATCTTCGTGAGTCCTGTGACTTTGGTACTATTATTAGCCTTACTTTGCATAAGAAGACACTAGAGTATGAGAAGTAACTTGCCCAAGGTCATACTGCTGATAAGTAGAAATGCCAGGCCTGGAGTCCTGGGGTGTATTGTGCCACAGCCTTGAGTCTGGGACCAGGACAAGATGCCTCTCTTGTTTGGAGCCTTAATAGATCGGGCTTCTACTTCTTGAACTATTTAGAAAAATAATTTAGAACAATTTTGGAAGGGTAAACAAAAGTATTTTAGGTAGAGGTACATAATACACAAAACCGGTATATTGCTATACCCTTTTGAAATTAGTTTTGTGTTTGACAGTATACATTTTATTCTCTTTAATTTGAAACAAGATAAAATTTAAAATCTGATCATTAATGAAAGGAAGCAGGTGACTGATCTTTATGGAATTGTTCAACAGGTTAGGTTGGATCACAATGGGAAGTTTTCTAATGCCGACCTTCAAGGGGCTCACTCTGAGAACGGACCACTTTTGGTTGAAGAAGTTGGAAAGAAGTATGTACTGCCCTTCACCTAAGGCGCTTACTGTCTTTTTCCACTTAGCCTAATATAATCATGAGCATTTCTAAATGGCTTTGTGTATCTGCAGTTCAATTAAAGGTGTTGCCTATCTGTAGAAAATATATTTGTTTAGATCTTTTGAAAAAGAGTTGAATTCAAATTCATTGTTTTACATGATGACATATTTTAAAATAAAAAAATAAAACTTGGTTCCTGTTTAAAATGTACCGTACTTTACAAAGGCACTTTGGGAAATTGTATTGTAACTATACAGTGGGAGCTTTGGAGGACAGGACCATACGCATTTCTAATACCATTCAGAACTGCAGTGCATGTAGTTAGTTTTAAGTAAAATGTAAGGTGGAGTAAAGTTTTATGGTTGACTTACAGTGTTACTTTAGAGCACCTTCTATATTAGTTGCTGCTGCCTTTATTAGAGGTAAGGGTAATAAATAACACCTAAACTTTACTATGGGAAATTTCAGTCATATACAAGGAGTGTAGTGTAGTGAACCACAACATACCATCACTCTGATTCAGCAATTAACTGCATTTGGCAGTCTTTTCTAATCTGTTCTCCCTAATCCCTTTTAAAATGGAAATGGAATTGGAATATTTCAGAAAATTCCAAACATTACACTACTTTTCATAGATACACAGATACTTTTAGGAGTCTCTGGCACAGAGATACTTTTAGGGAAGGACCCCTCCCTTCCCTAACCTGAACGACAGTACCATCATCACATCTAACGAATAGCAGTCATTCCTTTAATTTTTTTGCTTGGATTGTGATTTAAGGCCTTTTAATCTTCTGGTTTTTTAGGTTAGAAAATACGCTTTTGGTTAATGTTACCTTGTTTCATTAGAATTACATCTGGATTGCTAAATGGCTTTGCTTGTACTTTAATTTGATTTTAATATAGGAATTAAAACTGGAAATCCTTATATAAGTTGCATATAAAATTGTTATGCTGAATAGTTAAGCATTATTACAAGTCTTTTCCTTCCTTTTGAAGACATTCACCGAAGAACCTCAAACCACCTCCCTCAGAAAGCTGGAACACAGTGTCAGGGAAGAAGATGAAAAAACTTTCTCCTTCTGGACAAAATTTCCATTCTGGTAGGAGCACATCAAGTTATTCTTTTTTAGGGGGGAGGGGTAATGGTACATGGGGCTGTTCATCATAGGAAAATTACGATTTGTTTTTGGATTCTTGTCACAGATACAGATTACAGAGGGCCAAAGAATTCAAGCAAGCCAGTAAAAGCTCCATCAGCACTACCTCCTCGACTCCAGCACCCTTCGGGAGTAAGACAGCATGCATTTTCTAGTCACTCTGCAGGATCCCAGTCTCAGAAACCCTCCAGTGAGCACAAAAATCTTAGCAGGACACCCTCACAGATCATAAGGTAACTTTCCTGAAAGCAAAAAACTAGACATCAAGGGAGGGGCATTTCTTTTATTTGCCACATTACATGCTTTTAGTTACAGAATAATATTAAAAGTGTTGTTGATAAAATACTATGTGAGGATTTCAGTTCTTCATAGTTTTCTTTAAACACATCAAAGTGACTTTATGGGGTAGTCATCTCTATTTTTGAGTAAGTTTTCTTCACATGATTTGAGAGATCTTATCCTAGCCAAATTGTATGCTGGCACTTAATAAGTTTTCTGGTAGCTTGTAATACAGTATGTTAAATCCTGAATTTTAAATTGCATTTCTAATTCCTTGGAGGTTGAAGATGTTTTCCTTTATATAGGAACTTAAATTAGGCAAAATAATTGGTTTACTTTGTTGTATATTGTTTGCGTTAATGTGTCTAATGCAGAATGGAGCTACAAGTTTTAGGTTCATGTAATAATCATGAATATCAGCATTTTGACTGAATAACCTGATACAGATGAACTTCAGGGTCCTACTTTCCTGTGCTGTGGATTTTACTTTTTTCCCTAATCTGCCCTTCCATGGAGTAGTTTATAGCCCTTTGTAGGAGCTTTATTTGAGAGGGCCTATATTAAGTGTAGGCTGTCCTTTTCGTGCACACTTGACTGTGTCTCCTGTGGGTGCTGGGGCCCTGTGAGGTTGCCATGACCAGTGCCTTTCTCTCCCCAGTTGTCTGAACAGCTGTAGCATCAGCTTATGTGCTTGCCAAGCTCTGGATTTAGTTCCTTTATTTCTGGCATTTGAGCATTTCCCTTTCTTAACATTTGTCATGTACTTAACACTTTATCATTAGAGATTGCTTATTAACATAACATTTTTAAGACACTTGTAGGCTCTTAGATGACACTCTGTCAATACTGTGTTAAGTTGTAGCAAGGTACCACAAACTGGGTGGCCTAAAACAACAAAAATGTATTCTGTTAAAGTTCTGGATGCTAGAAGTCTGAAATCTAGTTGTCAGTAGGGCTGTGCTTTCTCTGAAGGTTCTAGGACAGAATCTGTTCCATGCCTCTCTCCTGCGTCTGCTGTTGCCACAGTCCTTGGTGTGCAGGGACATTCGAGGCCCATGGTGGGTGACCTTTCCCGATGATAAGAATCTGTGCCATTCATCAGCTGCTTATGGCTGAAGTCTGTTGTTTGGATGTTGACCATATTCCATTAGCATCTCGTGGCATTTTGCTCGGTGCAGGCAAAGTACCTAAGAGGTCTGACTTATTTTGAATATTAGCTTTGGAAACCTAAAACTGTGAAGTAAACATAGGAAGGTCATGGGCAGAAATGAATTTTAATTTTTTAATAGACTGCAAAAGAAGCATCCCCCCCCCCCCCAAGGAATACAAGGGTACTCTTCAGTGTCTTATTATTTAAAAAAGAAAATACATATAAGCTACTAAATGGCTAATTTAAATATGCTTTTGTTTACCACAAACTGAATTTATATTCAGTGTGTTTCTGCTTTTGCATATAGTCTCCTAGGAATTGGTGGAAAGATCAGAGATGTGAAATGTGTCTGTTGTGTTAGGATCATTTGTGTGTGTGTGTGTGTATGTGTGTTAGCTGTGTATTACTTGGTATATGAGAACATGTGATGGCAGAAGGCAAGGGTAGTACAGAGACATGAAGCTTTAGAGAATGTTTGACATTGTGACTGATTACATAGGAACCTAGTGGTGTTTGCAGTTAGTGTGTCTGCACTGTTTGTATAAGAGTGGATTTTATTAGTATATTAAAAATTTAGAGACTGCTGATGATCAGAGTTTTAAAAATTAAGTGTTTAGAATTTTTCTTTTTCTATTTTTTAAGATTTTATTTTTAGAGAGAGGGGAAGGGAAGAGGAAAGAGGGAGAGAAACATCAAAGTGGTTGCCTCTTGTGCGCCCCCTACTGGGGGCCTGGCCTGCAACTCAGGCGTGTGCCCTGACTGGGAATTGAACTGGCAACCTTTTGGTTCGCAGGCTGACAGTCCAATGAGCCATACCAGCCAGGGCCAGAGTTTGGAATTTTATAGTTAACAGTCCACTCAATTTAAGCCCATTAGAGCTTATTTTACTAGAGTTTAACTAGTTTTGAATTCTTGTTATAGAGTAAAAGAACTCTTATGTTGGACATGAGACCTTCATGACTTTTAATTTTTTATTTCTTCATATTGATATTGTCTCTTTTTTTGTAAAAAAAGGAAAATATAATAAAAACCAAGCAAGAATACCACACATGGTTTCCTTATGTGAATGCTGAAAATGATAGTAACATTGTTGTTGAATCTCCCTCCTCTAGTTGCAAATAGGAAGGATTTGGTTCTCTGTGGTGTAAGAGAGAGATGATAGATGGTTTTGGGTGGTAGGATGAACATGGTTGAAGGTTGTGTTAATTTTCCAGAGACTCCTGGCATTTGCTGAGTCTTTGTAGTCTTCCACCACTGGGGTTTGAGAAGGACTGCCGAAGATGATAAGGGTCTAGTTTGCTTCCCTACGTTTTTTCCCCCGTACCATTGGGGTGGACATCTGCCCTGTTGGAATTAGGGTGTGATTTTAAGTGGGACTATCTGAGGGCATAAAGGTGCTATTCATTATTTCAGATATTAAAACAAAAAACAAAAGTCAGCCTTGCTAGTGTGGCTCAGAGTGAGTGCCGGCCTGTGAACCAAAAGGTTATCAGTTCGATTCCAGTCTGGGCACATGCCTGGGCTGTGGGCCAGGTCCTCAGTAGGGGGCATGTGGGAGGCAGCCTATTGATGTTTCTCTCACACATCGATGTTCTTCTCCCTCCCTTCCCCTCTCTTGGAAAATAAAGAAGTAAATAAAAATCATGGTATCATTGCGTCCTACCTGTTCTTTTCAGGGAAGTTACTTCTCTTCATACTGTGACGACACATTTTTCCTTTAGGGTGACTTTTCATTTCCTACTGCTGTGAAACTGTTAGACACAGTAGAAATAGCATTCACATTGCCTGTAATAGTTACAAGTCATATAAAAACATCAGGGTTATGCTATAGGCTACTAACTCTATTCATGAATTTTTTGGTCATCCTTTGACCAGAATTATATTGAGATGACAGCAGTCTTATCTGTGCAGTTAGTATCTAGCCTGGCACATTCTAATATTTCTTCTTAGCTTTCCATCTCTCTTGGGTGTCATCAAAAAGCTGGAGGGTCCTGGTGTCCTCTGAACATTACTCTTAGAATGCTTTTCAGACCTAAACTAATAACATTCCCTTTCTTTTGAAAGTGAATTCTTATGAAAGTATTAGAATGTAGAAAGTATTAGAATATTAGAATTTCTGCTCTGATGGAAGCGGGGGAAAGCCTCGATTATTTCGGTACCTGTATCACTTCTCTGCCCCCAACTTCTTAGTAAGACTGTCGTCTTGACTGTATAAGGTAGTGTGCATGATGCTACAGGAGATTCCATTTGCTAAACATTTATTACTCAGGTTGCCAAAAGTCCTATAATGTTACACTGTAGTTAAATATTTGTATTGGCAAAACAGGTTGTTGTGTGTATTCAATACATTTGTCTTCTTTCTTGTGACACGGTTGTTTTATTTGACAGAAAATCTGATCGTGAGAGAGCTGAGGACTTTGATCACGCTAATCGAGAATCTAACTATTTTGGCCTCTCCCCAGAAGAACGCAGAGAGAAGCAAGCTATAGAAGAATCTCGATTACTTTATGAGATTCAAAACCGAGATGAACATGCTTTCCCAGCCCTTTCTGTATGTATAAAAAGAGATTTTAAAAGTTATTGGTTAGGAATTTTTCTTTAGTATACAGTTGATCCTTGAACAACTGGTTTGAATTGTGTGGGTCCACTTAATACAGATTTTTTTTTTTCAATACATAGTCAGCCTTCTGAATCCTCAGGTTTCACATCTGCAGATTCAACGAGCCACACAATCTGTGGATGCAGAGGGCTGTGTGCATTCTTTTACATCATTTTATGTAGGACCTGAGCATCCGTGGATTTTGTTACCTGTTTGAGGTCCTGGAACAAATCCCCTGTGGATACAGAGAGGCCCCAATGACTTAAGTTTTGGGGGAGTTAAAAAGTTACACACATATTTTTGATTGTATGGGAGGGGTTGGCATCCCTAACCCCCTTGTTGTCCAAGTGTCAGTTGTAGTTTTTATATTAAACCATAGTTTCTAATGGTAGGTTACTAATTTTTAAACTGAAGGGTACATGAAAGATCATGTAATTTACCCTCCTTTTAACATTTTTCACGAGGAAGGTGCGGTTTAAAGATAATAGTTGATGTCAGGGCTGAGGCAAGTAAATTGATTAGCTCACTTGAAACATGTTTATTTTGCTAGCCAAAATAACAAGATACATCTATATTCAGTTAACAAGATACATCTGTAAAATCAGGAGTCTTTTCAGTGTTCCTTATTAAGTACACCAGCACCTAGTAACCTAATATATACAGTAAGAGCTGCTGTTCCGAGTGTTTGCTGTTGGAGGTGGTGGCACATGTAATCTGGTGTCTTTGCTCTTGCTCTGTGTCAGGCGCTGGGCTGTGATGGATGCTTCTCTGATGAAAGAAGTGTTCTTTGCCCTTAGGTTTCTTAATTCTTTTGGGTGAGTCGGAAGGGAACACAGTGTGTGAGGAGGTGCGTTGGCAGGAGGGGGGGGGTGGTGTTCAGTTTGAGGCACTGGGAGCCTGTGCCTGCGCCTGTGGTCTGTTAAGCACTGGTGAGTTGAGAATGGCGGTTGGCCACTTTTTCTCAACAGTGTAACCTTTCTCAACAAAACGTAGTGTTACAGGAGGCTACCTAGTAACCAGTGCCCAACATTAAATGATGCTTCTCACACTCCTTTCTCTGCCCAGTGGCTTCTGTGGAATCATTTAGACGTGTCAGACGCTCTCAGTGGAAAACAGCTCCTTTGGAAGAATAAATAGTTCAGTCTGGCATAGGGGTGGAGCTTAGGAATTATTGGGAGAAGTGCCCAGGTCCATATGTGAATTAGGCATGGCCTGTATGTTGAGTATATTTACCTTTATGTAATATGTTATTGTTCTATAATATTTAGATAATAAAAATGCAAATCATTTAAGCTTGTACTCATAACCTTTTGTCCTTTTTTCAGTTGTGAATGGGAAAATACAGTTACTGTAATGTAGGAATAGATTGTAATTTTTATTGTTAAAGTGGAGCCATACTCATTTATATTTAAACATTTGTTAATTACATATGTATTTAATCCTCACTTGAGGATATATTTTAATTGATTTTAGAGAGGGAGGAAGGGAAAGATAGAGAAAAATATTGACATGAGAAACATCGTTTATTTGCCTCCTGAATGCACCCTGACCGGGGATTGAACCCGAAACCTAGGTGTGTGCCCTGACCTGGAATTGAACCCACAACCTTTTGGTGTATGGGACGATGCTCCAACCAACTGAACCACCCAACCAGCGCCCTACTCATACTTTTAGATAGGCAGTTTGAATCATGTCTTTTAGAAAACTGCCACAGGGCTGAAGGCAGTATTTACTCAGAGAGTGCCAGAACAGGAGAGGACCTTCAATGGTGATTTACTTTAAATCACCCAACCCAAGTTATGCCCTGGCTCGTGTGGCTCAGTGGATTGAGTGCTGACCTGCAAACCAAAGGGTTGGGTCGCCGGTTTGATTCCCAGTCAGGGCACATACCTGGGTTGCAGGCCAGGTCTCCAGTAGAGGGTGCACTATAGGCAACACACATTGATGTTTCTCTCCCTTTTTCTCCTTCCCCCTCTCTCTAAAAATAAATAAATAAAAGATAAAACCTTCAAAACAAAACCCAACTTATCCCAGTCCTTTTGTCGCACCAATTAGAAGGTTGGATCTCATGCAGAGCTTATGTGATTAGCTGACTGTCAGTAGCAATTCAGTGATAACAGTCCTAGTGCAGTATATCTGCGAATTTGCACTTGGATGCTTTCCCCACAAAGGACTGTGGCTCTGCAATGGCTATTTTTGAAGGTTGGTACGAGGATGCTGCTGTTTGTGGAAAGAATGTAAATGTAAGTTGTAAGGTGGAAGTTTGGTCAGAGTGGCTTCCTGAAATCAGGCTATGAAGAAGTGCTACTAATAATTTAGGCCAAAGGCCTGATTGCCTAGTAGTTGTTAATAAGCCTATAACTATAGAGTATATAATATGAGTCGTAGGTCTTATTTTTTGAAGTTTTGGAAATAGAAAGATAAAGGGTTGTGCATTTTGAGACTTAGATGTACGAAGAGTATGTTTATCAGCCTTTAACACAAAGTGTTGGGTTTTGTTTATTTGAAGAGCTCGTCAGTCAGTCAGTCATCTTCTCAGAGTAGCAACCCGTGTGTACAGAGGAAGTCATCCCATGCCAGTGATAGGAAAGGAAGTCGGCGGAGAATGGATGCTGAAGAACGAAAAGATAAAGGTACGTTACTTCATCTTTTAAAGCAGATGCTAGAGATCGGTGTCTGGTTCCCACTGGGAAAAGAACACTTTTAAAATCATGAAAACAATTTAATATCACACATCTCACTGTTGCAAAGAAACTCAAGCTAAAGCTCATGTTCAGTGTTACTCTGAAAATTGCATTTTTCACTGACTAAACATGGTTCAAATAGTGCTTTTGGCTTTCTCTATATTTTCTTTTTCTGTCTTCAAATCTGACTAGTGGCTGATGGCTGTCTTTTTATGTCTGGACCTGTTACAGACTTGAGCCATGGACATACTCACCTGGATAAGAAGCCCGGGCCAAGCACATTAGAGGTAGATGTTACAAATACTAATTGCATATTTTCTTTTTCTTTAACACTGGAATAATATAGCAAGCAGAAGGAGAGGAAGATGTTGATGACTTCATTATTTTATAACGGGGAAGTAGAAGAGTAGAGGAAAAAATGGGGAAATGATGGTAGTGCTTGAAGAGAAATTCACTCACAAGTTGTAACCATTTCCTCCAGGGTACACTATGAGGGCCTATCTGAATTGGTGGGAAGTAGCTTTTACTTTCCTGTACTCTGTAGTAGATTGAGATTTTTAAAGGAAGAGTGTGCTCTTTGCAACATGTCCCCAATAAAAATGTCCCAGAAGTTTGATAGGATAAAGATGTGCAGGCAGAGTTACCTATCTGCTGAAGACTAGACGTAATTGGAAAAAAAAAAGAAAGAAAAGCCGTTGAGAGGGTTCAGTCAGGCACAGATAGGGTGAACTATAAAGGACTCATCATGGTCCTAGAATGTGGTTTTCTGAAATATAAAATTATGTTTTTCTTTTTTTGCTTCCAAAGAATATTAGTGATGACAAATGTACAAGAATTTCATCACCATCAAAGTCAAAGAAATCAGAGTGCCCACCTCCTGCAGAACAAGTAAGTACAGTGTTGCATCTGACCTGGAGGGCTCCGTCCTCTTGTCTAGGTTTCTTAGCTCTGTACATGATCATTTGTCTTTTTTTATTTTTTTAAAGATTTTATTTATTTTTAGAGGGGAGGGGAAGGAGAAAGAAAGGTAGAGAAACATCAATGTGTGGCTGCCTCTCAACACACCCCCCCCACTGGAGACCTGGGCCACAACCTAGGCACATGCCCTGACTGGGAATCAAACCAGTGACCCCTGGTTTGTCGGCCGGCGCTCAATTCACTGAATCACGCCAGCCTGGGCTATGGGATCATTTAAAAACAAAACATCTGCATAAGAAGTGGGAGGATGTATTTTAGCAACATAATTTGGGTAGTTACTAATTTTATGATTCTGTTTAGAATACTCTTTTTATGGGGTATAATTTTTATATTCACTTTTTTGGACATAGAAGTCATTCTTCTGAATTGATTTTTGAATATGTTTTTATTTGGTACCTTGTATTAGTTACCATTGTGGTGGGGTGGCTTGAAAATTAGATTTTTGAGGGGAAATTAAGAATTTCTACTTTATTTCAAAACTTTTGAGTTGTTTGCATCCTCAACAATTACTTCATAGAAGTTAGGGAATGTAATGATTAGACTGTAATGAAGAGATTAGAAAAAAAAATAAACATTTAAAGAGCAATGCCACCCACTTCTAAATTTAATGAAGGAACCTGAGTTCCTGCAGACATTTTGATTCTTGATCCTAATACAGGGATACAGAAAGGGCTTAGTTCTCGCCTTTCAGTTAACATCCATTATTTCAGTTAGAAGGCATGTGGTTTTGTGACATGTCTTTGTGTGAGGAGGTCCTCTAAGTGATTTAAGAATTTATGGTGATTTGAGTGATTTTGTTTCCTTAAGAGCATTGGGTTCAAGTTGCTTTTGAGTTTGTTTCTAACTTTACCAATGACTTCCATGACTTTTGGCAGGCAATCCCTGGTTAAGATCAAATTTGTGTGGAATTTTTAGCTACTGTGTTTTTTTCTTCCGTTTCTAAGACCAGATAAACCATTTATATAGAAACGGCACTTTCATAAAAAGTAGGCACCTCATGGTTTGTTTGGTGGTTAAAATGAACTCTTATCTTTCTCCAACCCCTGTTCTTGAAGAAGCCAGCAGAACATGTGTCTTTGTCCAGTCCAGCTCCCCTTCTGGTTTCTCCAGAGGTACATCTAACTCCTGCGGTGCCTTCTTTACCAGCCACTGTGCCAGCCTGGCCAAGTGAACCTACATCTTTTGGACCAACAGGTTAGATAAGAATTTTTTATAAATCCAATGAACCATCCAACACAAGCCTTCCAAATTAGAGACTTCAGATTCTTGAGTGAGAGCTTGACCTCAGAGTTGGGTTAGACGTGTGGAGCCTCACAGAGCTTTCTGTGATCCTCTGCTTTGCTCTGCTTCAAGTGTGGGAGGGCCGCGTTCATTTGGTATTCGTTTCAGATGTGCCCTCAACATCCCGGGAGCAAGATGTGTGAGCTGGTTATCTCTCCTGGTTACTTTGGTTGCTCAGCATGGACACCGTAGCGTGCATTCCCTGTGAACCAGCTCTTTATGACCCCGGTTGAACCCTGGCTCTGTCTACATGTGCTGATGAGAGCTGTTGTTAGATGACATTGATGCAGAGTTTGTTTCCTAGGCTCCTTTTCTCCTGTATGTCCACGGAGGGTCCTTGATTAATACAAAAATTTCTTTATATTGCTTAAGTATACAGCGTTCTCTAACAGCCAAATCATTTGTACAGCATTCTTTACTTTTTAGCTTAATGTAAACTTATTTTTGTGAAGAATTATTTTCACCATTTTACAGTTTTTTATTCCTTTCCCTTTCTCTTGTAGGTGTCCCTGCTCAAATCCCTGTTTTATCGGTGACACAGACTCTGACCACTGGACCTGATTCTGCTGTGTCCCAAGCTCATTTAACACCCTCTCCAGTTCCTGTGTCAATACAGGCAGTTAACCAGCCCTTGATGCCTTTGCCTCAGACACTGAGCCTTTACCAAGACCCACTCTATCCTGGGTTTCCTTGTAATGAAAAGGGAGATCGAGCCATTGCACCACCTTATTCACTGTGTCACACCGGGGAGGACCTGCCTAAAGGTGAGACTCTTCTCCAAGTTCAAATTGATCTTATTTATTAAGTACTGATAGAGGTACACTGAGAAATGTAAGCAGAGGCCAGAGGGTGGGCATGTTGCCAAGGAAGCCAAAGGACTTATTTGGGAAAGGCAGCAGAGGTTTGGCCATTTAATTACTCATGTTTCAGCTTGTGTTTAATTGGATTATGGTTTTTGTATGTTTATTAGCTGTATCCTAATCCCCTTCATATTTTTTTCAAAAACAGCCTAAAACCATTTTGAATTAAATCTTAATAATGTCAATAACTAAACATTTATTGAGTTTTCTCACCACTACTCATACTACTTGATGAAAAAATTACAAGGAATGCATACAATACATGATAGCTGTCATCGTATTAGTACATGGCAACAATATATATTTCTAAAAATTCTTTTTACATTTTCTTTGTTTTCTTTTTTCTTTTATTATTGTTTTAAGCTGTTACAGTTATTCCCACTTTTCTCCCTGGCCCCCTGTCCCCAGCCAGTCCCCGCATTGCAGTCCATGGGTTGTGCATAAATACTTGGTTAATCCCATCATGATCTTTCATTCCCCGCGCGTGCCCTCCTTGCCCTCCTTTTCTGGCAGCTGTCAGTCTGTTCTGTGTATCTAACCTGTCACTATCTTGTTTGTTACTTTGTGTTAATCAGATTCCACATATGAGATCATGTGGTATTTTTCTTTCACTGACTGGCTTCATTCACTTAGCATAACTTTCTTAGCATAATTTTTCTTTGCATCTGTGTTGTGAAATATAAGAATTTCTTTCTTTTTTTTTTTTTTTTTTTTTACTGCTGCATTTATCCCCTTTTCTTTAAAGGAATTTTAGTTGCAAAATGTCCTGTTTGTAGGTAAAGTAATGCAATGACTGTCCATATGCTCTTTGTCTGGATTTTTGTGGATAATTTAATAGTCATAGCTTGATGTTTGAGTCTGTGGATAATTGGCTTAATGTCAAATAAATACCTTAGCTGATATTCTCCTGTTAGTCTTATTAATGAGTTAAGTTTATGTTGTTTTTACTCTTAACCCCCCACATTTATATTTCATAATATTTTAAACCCCACAGAGAAGTTGAAAAAGAAATATAGTGAACACTTGAGTTTCCTTCACACAGATTTAAGTCAGATAAAAAAAAATCTCAATTTAAGATATTTTGGGACTTAGATGTTGGCACAGGCAAAGCATGTTGAATCTGGAATTACCCTATAGCAACAGTCTGGTTTTGATTATATTACAGTTTTTAATCTATGTTTTATATCATAGGCTAGAGAAAACAATTCTAGTAGGTAAAATTGTCTTTAGAACTATATATTATTTGAGAATAATGAAAAAAGCGTTTATAATTTTAGTGAGTGATTATTATGTTTATTTTCAGATAAGAACATTCTTCGATTCTTCTTTAATCTTGGTGTAAAGGTATTTATTTTTTATCATTTTAAAGTTATTTTTGAGTCAACAGTTTATTACTATTCATTTTTCTGTCAGTAAATAACCTAAGATTTACTAAATCTCATTATTTTAAGCACTAGCATTTTCAGGACTGTGTAGTATGTTTGCTTGAGATGGGGCCAAGGCTCCGATTTTTGCTTGCTTTTCTTTAATGGTCAGCAATTTAACTCTTTGAGTGTGTGTGTTCAGGAGATGGCCCTGTCCCTGGGTGGCCTGGTGGAAATGCCCTTGCTAAAGGATTAAGTGAGCAATTGGGGTTGGAAGTTCTGCCCCATCATGTTTTAGCTGTATAGCCCTGGATGGCTCATTTAATGGGTCTGAGCCTAGCTGCTTCCATTTGTGGAATGGGGATGGCTTTCTTCCACCTACCTCGGTTGTTGAAAGGGTCAAAGGAGTCCCATGTGAAAGTCCTCCTGTGGAAGGTGGGGTGGCCACTAGTGGAGCAGATGTATCCTTTGGGAAGTGGTCAGCCAAAAAGTAGCTTGTCTTAGGCTCGAGCACTCTATGTCCTTACCGTTGCTGTGTTCTCTCCTGTCTTAGATTAGTTTTTGTGGGTCCTAGGCTGTTAAAATGTGAAATGAAGTGTCCTACAGTAGGCTACTGACCAGTTCCTAAAAGGAGACTTAGTGAATTTCTCCATCTACTGCATTTCATTGCCTAATTTTATAGTTACCTAGGTAATGTTGACTTTAGCTAAATTAGCTGGCGCGCGGATGCGTGTGCGCGTCTCTTTTCCTGACCATTTGCAGGGAAAGGACTTAACATACTTCATTTTCAGTGTTACCCTTGTCTGATTAGGAGACTAACTTGTATCTTTGTGCAGTGCTCTGAAGCTTCCTGGAACTGTGGGGTCCTAACCTTGGGGGTCATACCAGCATTTTTCTGGTAGCCCAGGCCCAGCCTACTTCACGAGTTGACGTGAGGTCACACAAAGACCTAGTGGTAGAGCCAAAACACAGATGCAGGTCAAGCTAAGGAGCCAGTGATTGAGATACTCCAAACAGGAGACTCAAGTGGTTTGCTGGTGGTCGTTTTGAGATATGTATCACCCACAATTATTTCCATGCAGTTATATCAAAAGGATGGAATTAATGGTCATGATAATCCATGGGTGGCTTCATTATATTGTCTGTCAACCTTGTGCCGGCCTTTGAGTTGGTTTCATGATAGGACATGGAATGGAGTTTTAGAGCAGTGCCCTTAATTTTGTAATGCCTTCTCATACTGAGTCTCACAGTGATATATATTTGGGCTGCAGATTATATGGTCTTTGCAGGCATAATAAACTTACCTTGAGCCCACTCTAAACTTTTTTTAACCCCCTTTTTGTTTATTGTAACTGTTTTTTCTTTCTTTTAGGCATATAGTTGTCCTATGTGGGCCCCACATTCTTACCTGTATCCTCTGCACCAGGCCTACCTGGCAGCCTGCAGGATGTACCCAAAGGTCCCTGTCCCTGTGTATCCTCAAAATCCTTGGTTCCAAGAAGCTCCTTCTGCTCAGAATGAAAGTGATTGTACCTGTACCGATGCACACTTTCCTATGCAGACTGAGGCCACTGTTAATGGTCAAATGCCACAGGCAGAGATTGGACCGCCGACATTTTCTTCACCTCTGGTTATCCCTCCATCTCAGGTGTCTGAAAGTCATGGACAGTTGTCTTACCAGGCTGATCTTGAATCTGAAAATTCTGGGCAGCTTCTTCATGCTGAATATGAAGAGTCACTAGGTGGCAAGAATATGTTTCCACAACCGCCCTTTGGACCTAATCCATTCTTAGGCCCAGTTCCCATTGCACCTCCTTTCTTTCCTCATGTTTGGTATGGGTACCCTTTTCAAGGATTCATAGAAAATCCAGTAATGAGGCAGAATATTGTTCTGCCTTCTGATGAGAAAGGAGAATTGGATCTACCCCTGGAAAACCTGGATCTGTCTAAACAGTGTGGCTCAGTTCCAGCAGTAGATGAATTTCAGGAGGCCAGGTGTGAAGACACACAGCAGCACCCTCTCCCCGAAGCAGGTGTGAGTGAGCATGAAGGCCGGGCCGAGCTGTCGTCCCAGACACCCAAGGCAGAGCTGGCCTTGGCTTCCGTCCCTCCTGTCACAGAGGGAAAGGCTCATCCTCCCACTCAGAGTCTGAGCAGAGAGAGAGAGACTGTGCCTGTTGAACCCGATGAGCCTAAAAGGACCATTCCAAGTCTGAAAGAAAAACCGGAAAGAGCGAAAGATCCTAAGACTGCTGCTGATGTGGTCAGTGGGGCCAACTCTGTGGATGGCAGACTGCAGAGACCAAAAGAAGAGAGTTCAGAAGATGAGATTGAAGTTTCTAATATTTTGAGAAGTGGTAGATCCAAGCAGTTCTATAATCAGACATACGGAGGCAGGAAGTTCAAAAGCGACTGGGGCTATTCTGGTAGGGGAGGGTATCCGCACGCACGAGGCGAGGATCCCTGGAAAGGGCAGCCCGGCAGAAGCCGAGATGAAGGCTATCAGCACCATCGGAACGGCAGAGGGCGGCCCTACAGGGGGGATAGGAGGCGGTCGGGGATGGGGGATGGCCACCGGGGTCCGCACTCCTGATGTCCGTCCCTGCAGGGGGTTAGAGCAGAAACCTTTTCTTAGATGGAAGGTTTCTAAAGGCTTTAAAAAAAACATTAAAATAAAAACCCAAATCGGAACTATCTCCTCCCCTCCCCCTTCACCCTCAACTCCTATCCTGGACAAGAGATTTTGGCTGGCTGTTCAAAGGGGCAGGTGAATTCCTGGCATTGCCATTTTTCTTCGTTCAAAATCTGTTTATTTATCTGGTGACTGTCCCCATAAAAAGTAGAAAATAAGTTTGTTAAAAGTATTTTTTATAAACAGCTTAATATAAATATAGATTTAGTGTTTGGTTTTTTTCCTTATATAAGTTTAATTTCAAATGTTGGAAATGTGTGCTTTATAGTGTTTACTAAAGTGACAAGAAAATATACCATTTGACACATGATAGATTCCAAAACATAACATTGCACCAAATAGAAATGTATATTTTATTATGCAATGCCTTAGTCATAAACTGGGCTCAAACAATTCTTAGGCTAAAACACTGTTGTCTTTTGAAATGCTTCCAACCCAAAGGCCTTTCATCTCAATATCTGTCAAACTTGAATAATGTCTTCTCTTTAATATCACACATAAAGGCAGACTATTAACCTGTGTCTTAGAAATGTTGTATATAGTTCTTTTAATATTAATAGGGTATATTTTTGAATTTTGGTATTTGTTGAACTTGAGATCGCATACAAGAACAGATAAGTTTAAGAAGTAATAGGAAATCTAATGAAATGGCTGTTTCCACCAAGAATTCTTAGCACTGGTGTAAATATGGTGCCTACTCGAAAGAAATGTAGATGCTATGCATTTTGAAAATAATCTGCATCTGTTAAAACTGCAGAAGTTTTTTAATGCCACTTTAACACTAATGCACTGACAGATTTAAATATTTTGTGAAAAGAAATGTTAAAAATTTTTAGCCTGACAGGTTTCTATAGAGTTACTGTGTTTTGTTTTCCCTTTGCACCATTGGTTACGTGTATCACTTTACATTTGCATGTTCAATTTGTCACAGCTGGAACTATTGTACAAAAAAAAGGATGATTGTGACTTCTAGTTCTTCTCTAGAGGATGCTGCTAGAAAGCGGTTTTGCTTTGCATTTTATAGCTTGTTACCCTTTGGGCAACACGTCTCTGATCCTGCTTCCTTCCAGTCTTCGCAGTATTTCACTAGAAGTCCCCTTTGCATGTTGCACTCTGTTTTCATTTGGAGATGTGACTCTCTGAACTAACACAGTATTCATTCATCTGTGTTACACTGTATAAATAACTGTAGCTTGTATTTCTCATTTGTACATACTAATGTGAAAATCTACCCATTTTTATGTTCTTTTGATCAGGAAGTTGGAGTGCTATGCAAATTAGTAGTAATTTCTCTTTGCATGCCATGTATAATATACTTAGCAAAATAGATTTTTTTTAAAAAAGCAACTTACTTAAAAAAGCAAATACAATTCACTTGAATTTGATAAACTGAAACAGATAAGTTTTCTGGGTTCTCTGATAACTTATAGGAATGTTTGGGATGCCATCTAGGCTCAGTGAATCTCCTCTGTACTGTAATAATGGTTATTTTTACCTCTTGTTTTAATTACCTAATGTCTGTGTAACTGCTGATTTGAGTAGTGATTAGCGTTTAGATGTTTTGTAACATAGGATTTTAGAGAGCACTTTGAAAGATAATATTTTATGATGGTGCTAGGTAAAAACTTTAAAGACTGAGATGGTTGTGTGGGAAAGAAATGCTTGAGAGAACCCGTTGAAACGAATTTTCTGTCACCTTCTAAGCTCGAACATTTGGGGAAGGTACTGCGTAAGCCATTTTTTTCTTAGTTAACATCAGTAGTTATGGAATGAGAGTAGGTCCTTCACTTTCAGCTCATGCTTTTTTAATGTAAGATTAGCTTACCATAATTTTTTATGAAAATCACCTTTAGATATTATGATCAGATTTAAAAGTTTAATATAAGTTTAAACTCAGGAGTCCAAAAGAAATCACTATTTCCAGTGTATTTTGTTTTATTGACTGGGATCTGATCGTCTCAGTTTCTTCTGGAAATGTTGAAAAATTGGATAGGAAAGAATACTGTTCATTTCTTCACTGTCACTGTCTTACCTCAGTTGAGTAACAGAATACTCTGGTTCCTGAAGGAAATGCTGATTTGCTTCCTGTTTCCCATGGTTTACCTCCAGGACTTGCTGGGAACAGTGGCTGAAAGAGAACTTTACAGATGGTACTTTACTCAGTGACCTCTGGGACAAAAGGAATCTCTTTTGGTAATTAGTTTAAAAATTACGAGTCTTTGCATGAAGGTCAGTTTTGTTTTTTTCTTTAGGTTTGTTTTAAATGTATTAGTTCAGGAGATTTTGCCTTATGCTGAGGTCAAACTAGGGCCAAGCAAGCCTTTGTCCTCCATTTTAACTGAGTCATATGGTATGTTGACATGAGATAAAGTGTTTCTTTATAAGGGAAAAATAAATGCTTAGAAGTGAGAATCATTTGTATTTTGAGTTGGAAATTATGGAACTTCACCGTTTTAGGATCATATGCATTTTAAAGAACAAGTGTTTAGAATGACCAAAGCCCACTTCTTTTGGCTATTGCTAAACTTGATTTTTGTCTCTTTTAGTATTGTGTATATCTCTTTTCCTCAAGTTCATTTCCTCTCAATTTTTACACCTTGCTCCATGTACCACTGGTAGCAGGATGGTAGCATCTGTGCAGTTCTCGTCCTATTTCCTGGTAACCCCTGTCTTCATTTTCACACTGACCTGAGCTCAGACCCTTCCTCGGTCTGGCAGGAGTAGGTTTTCCCAAACCACAACGCCGGTCTAGCTGAGTTGATGTAAACTCTACATATTCTTGCATTGTATTTCCTTTGTGACTCAAGGTTGAATTAAAATGCCTGTGAACTGCAAACTTGCTTACAATTGACTTGGTGCAATAAAGTTCCTTTCTAACCACTTCTGGTTTAGAAAACATTCAGCCATCCTAGAAACTAGCAATATTTATTTATGTCTCACTTATTTTACCTTCAGTTTTAGATGAGGGAACCATAGTCTTTCACTTGTGGGTACTAAGCAAGGTCCATTTTAGTGTAGCTGAAGAGAATGCAGATTTGGCTACACTATTTCTGTTTACTATATTTTGCTTCTTATTTAATGTCTAACTGCTATTGTTTTTGTTTAATAATAATGGCTCAGTTCCAGCATGTCGGTGTAATAAAAGAACTAAGGTTTTGCTACTAGTGTCAGCCATTTACTCTCCCACTGATTGGGATTTTTTTTCCCCCTAAAATAAATTTTAGAAAATCTAGAAGAGAGGGGTGGGTGCATGTCTTAATGCTGGGAAACAGCAACTTTGGGGTTGAATTTACTTGAATGGATTAAAATTGCATTGTTACAGAGTTAGAAAAAAATATAAGTATGAAAAATGATAATAGCCTTACACTGAGTACAAATAATACTTAAAAGCATGTGAAGATGTGATCATTTGTGATGTTACTTGTAAAAAAAAAAGTATATATAAATATCTTTTGAAGTGTTGAAAGGAAATAGTACTTTATATCTTTATCATATCACTTTTTGTAAGTGTTGAATATATTCCTGTTTATTTTTCTATGTTCTGTTTTGTAGCCTTAAGAAGTGTTTCAAACATATCTGAATGTATAAGAGTAAATGCCCTACATGGTGTGATGCTGCATTATATATAAAACTGTGTGCATATATTAAATTTTGTCTGTTGATTCTGCTTGTGATTCTTTGGTTCCAGGGTTAACCAAGTAATATAGCATATAATTTTAAGAGGAATTTAGTAAACTTCTAAAAATAAGAAATGGTTTCCATGGTTTTTACCCAGTCAGAAGATAATTCTAGTATGTCCAACTAAAAACCACGTGGAATTTATAAACTATGGGATAGGTACTGTTCTTTTCCCTACTTCATATATATAATAATAATGAGATAGGCTGTGTACTTTAATTTGATTAAGGTTATGCAGCTAATTAGTGGTAGATTTTGGATTTGAACCTAGCTGAGAGGTTTTAAAGATAGTGTGCTCTGCCTTTTTTTCCAGCAATTATGAAATGAAATGGGAATGTAGAATATCTGCGAGTAATTTATAGATTAAATGGCCCTTTTATTTTTTTAAAGTTAGTATTCAATATTTGTTTTCTGAAGAAAGATAAAGCAAACCGTGATTTTTTTTTTTTTTTTTTAAGTAAACCCAAGTTTTGTAAGACTGTAATTTCTTCACTGAATGAAGTCACTTAAGAGTGTGGCTAGCTAGTACTTGATTAACCTACTTAATAGCATGCGCTTTTTCTGAGAATGGCTTCCCCACAAGGCAGAGCCTGAAACAAAAGCTTTGGTCTGGATAAGTGTTTGATAGAAAGGTGATCTAGGAACAGGGGCAGTGAGCTGGGAAGGATGAACAAGTTGGTTCGTCACAGTGGCCAGTGTTTTGAGACTGCTTGAGACGGCAAGTATGAGAGCCTTCGCGGACTGGAGGAAGAGAGGAAGGAAAGGGGAAAGAAGCATTAATCTGTTATGTGAGTGCCATTAGTTCTGTGAGTGCCAGTGTCTTCTGCCAGTGAGTCAGCAGAGAAGCCTGTATGGAATTGGTGTTGGGTGGCGCCCTTGCAGGATTGGTCACCTGAAATGGATGGGATGAAAAAGTGAGACCAAGTGAGCAGTGATGCACAAAAGCGTCCTATCCAGGGTTTCTCTGAGAGTTTTATGTAATTAGAACTAGGGCCTGCTTTTCACTTTGAATATTTTATATTTTCACATAACTGACGTAGGTCCATGTCTAGGGAATAGTATGAGAATTCATAAATTACAAAAGAAACAAGTAAATACAACTTCTCTTCAGAGAGACTAAATTTATAAGAAACTCTGCCAAAATTGAATCTTGCACTCAGAATAGTGAAGCTAGACATTGGTAAAAAAATTTTTTTGATTTGGGTATTCATTAGAGCTTCAAAATTAACCATATAAAAATACATACCAGGCTCGTGATTACATTTTATTCTCAGTTACAAAACCATCTTGTAAAGATTAATGTAAATACAACCAATGAACAGTGTGCTTCGTAAGGCCTAATGCCTTTCAATAGTCTAATGAAACGGAATGGGCAAGTTGTTGATTCCAAAAAAAGAAAAATTGTGCAGTAAGCTAACTTTTGACTGCCTTTAGATGGAGTAGAAAACAAAGTAATGCTATGTACCTACTTACTGTGTAACTTGTTGCATGCCTTGCATGTAAGTTACTTTCTAATTTCATAGTAAAATCATTTTAGTCCTCCATAATTTTATAAGGTATGTATACAGAGCAGGGACCAAAAATGGGGAGCAGCAGCACAGGCAGGAAGCCACTCTAAGGCTGTGCTCTACAAGAAGGGACTCTTGGATGGACAGCGGCTGGCAGCCTCATTAGCAGAGTGGTGTAGGTAGAGGAGACGGAGCACACAAGATTGGGAGCTGAAACAAATTTACATTAAAAGCCAGGAGCACTCCCGTAAACAGGGCAATGACACTACTAGTTAAAACTTCCTATAGACAAGCCTCTCCTCACCTGGGTTCCAGATTCTTAAAGGAAAAGGGAAAAAAAACCCACTGAGAATGTTACATTAGTTTAGATTTGAGGTCCAGGAATCTGCATCACCTAGCAGAAGCAAACTGAAAGCCTTTGGACAGACCCCAGTCAAGGAGCCAAGGTTACATAAACATGAAACCAGTTTGACTTAGAGTAGCTTAAACAAATAGGGATTTATTTCCCTTTTCTAAGATATCAGGAGGGAAGTGACTGCTGGTCAGGTGAGGGCTAGCATCCTTGTGGCATTCTTGGCATTTCTCATCACTTTAGGGGTGCAACATGTCCACAAGAATCAGTACCAGGTATCCTTTATTAAGAAAGCAAGGCAGCTTCCAGAAACACCCCCTAAGAGGCTGCTACTTTCAACTTCGTGGCTAGGTCAGGGTCAAGGCCATGGCCTAGCTACAGGAGACTAGGAAAATAAGAGGATTGTCGTGAACCAATTCTGAACCATCTGGGGCTGGGCACACAGCCTCCCCTATCAAGTTGCTAAGGAAGGAGGTGCTGGTAGTATGAGGTTGGGAGGGAAAAGAAGTTTGGCACCTTAGAATTTTCAGATAAAGCTTCACTGAACATCAGCTTCCAAACCAAAAGTATACAAGGAAAACAGTCCAAGAGCAAGACGTAGACAAAGTACACAGTAATGCACGTGCTAAGTGCATTACTGTGGACAGGCTCTAAATGTCTCAAAAGGTTGAAGAGACAATGGAATAAAAAATTTAGAAGCTCCTGATCAACTGCTAGCTCGATAATTCTAGCTGCTTCTCTAACTGGTTTTGCTTTCTTTTCAATCCCTGCTTTGAGTATGTAAAAATCGCTAACATGAACCTTGAAGGCACTGGGAATCCACTACCGTCTGCCTAGATTTGCCCTTCCTCTCCTCTCTTCAGTGCCCATGGTGCTTTCTGCCTCTGACTGGACATGCATTCTGCATTATATCAGTTATTTTACCATTTACCATTATAGGTGCTATCTTTCACGGCAGCTACCTCCTTCAAGTTGTCCTCTCTGACTCTCCAACACGACTTCTTGTCTGAACCACTGAGTGCTCTAATACACCAGGCACTGGGTTAGGTCTGACATTTATCTAAATTGTTAATGAATATGAATTTTAGAACTGAGTAGTTACCCTGTCTTCCTCTTTTCTGTGGTAAGTAGACTCATTCCTTCAATACCACTGTAGGCAAACTGCATGCTAAGACACCAAATTATAACATTGGATTTTAAGCAAGAGAGCTACGGGACCAGACTTAAAGATGCTAAGAAATGATTTCTGAATGGTTGATACATACAAAATATAAAAGTCAATAGGTAATGGTTGTATGTATGTGTGTATGTCTCCTTTTCTGTTCTTTAATCAAGTTATTCTTCCCCAAAGCACTGAGCTTGAGTATCTTTTTGTGTATTTTTAATATTTTGTATATTTTTATATGGTGTATTATAGAAACTGTTGCACCATCCTCTTTTGCTTAGAGTTCTTCCAATCAGGACACGCTAAGTCTCGTTCTCTTTAATAGCTGACATTTGCACTGATGGTGCGTCTAAACTGGCAATGCTGATAGGAAAACTTGTTAGCAACTGTAAGACCTTTTCTACTGCTATATAACATTTTTGGTAACATCTAAACCCATATTAAAATTTCATGGTATATATTATAATACATATTCTGTCATAAGCATTAAGTAGAAAGAGCTGCTCTTAATATATCACAAGTATTTTCTTTAGGACAGAATACGGAATCAGTAAATAAAAATTGCTTTTGGCTTATTTTATTCAATATATTTGAAATAATCATTAATTTATCCTTCAAAATAGGCACTACGTATTTTCGTATAATCCCATTTATATACAGTACAAACCCTTTACATATTCACACTTAGGTAGGTGCACAGGAAAAAAGCATGAAATGCAAACTGGTAACTTTTGGGATGGTAATGTGTAAGGGAGAGCGTAACTTTATTCCATAGAGTTCTGTATATTTGAATTTTTCACATGTATTTAGAGATTAATTTTTTAAAAGGCCTAATGGGGCCCAGTTAAACCATACTTTTTATCCAGTTTGCATATCAATCAAAGCTATTGTTTCAAGCAACTCTAAAAGTCTGTTCATTAATTTCTAATTTCATCCTCTCTTGCTTGCCCCATTAATTTAGTAAACTCTTGCCCTCACTTGTAGCATGTTAGTTCCAGTTCATTGCATTATTCAGAAGTATGGCTTCACACTACAGGTGCTCAGAAAGTCAAATAGATTTCGAAAAAGTCTTGTATGTCCAAATTTAGAAATGAGTATAGGGATACTTAGTATTACTATCTGGAGACTTGTTTTGTTAATGTTGCCTTTGGGTAAGTGGCTCATAGTCCTTGGCTGTGTATAAGAAATCTGGAAATTTAAAAATATATAAATGCTTAGGTACCAACTCTGGATTTTGAGCCTGTACTTTGAAAGGATATAAGTGTTCTTTTAAAAGATCAGTGATTATATAAATGTATGTTTAGAGAACCATTACCTTAAGAATAATTACAGAATATAGAATCTTATGGAATGCTAAAACTAAGTAAATCTGAGTAGTTAGGGTATTTTCTTCCTGGGGGCGGGGAGGTATTTAAATGATTTTTGATAAAGATACTCAAAAGCACCAAAAGTTGTAAACAATGGTTAAGTTGGTAACAGCCATTTTCTGACAGTGATGTTTTGTGGTAGATTCTCTTCCTTTGAAAGTCTAAGCACAAGACTGAAAACAAACAACAAATATAATCCTAACGTTTATTTATCAAATTTCGTCAGTGGAGTCTTCGACCGGCTTTTGAAGGGCAGTTCATTTTCCTGGCATACTTGGCAAACCAGATAAGTACAGAAACTTTGTTCAAGATTTTCAAAAGCAGACAACACTGGTCAGCACTCGGTACATGAATATAATACATCTACTGAAAATCTCCCCACACACTGCGAAAATTTGGAGGTAATCAGGATAGCTTGAAATGTCTTCATTTTAGAACATGTATGCACAAAAAGGGCCTTATCATTGACGACAGAAAAGTGGCATTGTGTGTGTGTGTGCGCGCGCGCGCGCAGACTACAATTTACAACACGACTGGCTTATTTTACATTAAGTAAATTATACTTCAGGCTCAAGAGTATGTGGGGCATAAAACCTGATTAAAGTTTTATGTAACAAAAATCCCAATAAATGTTTCTTTTAATAAATGGCTTATCAGTGTTCTCAGATTCAGTCTAATCATCCAAGAAAAAGTAGTTTCCACTCTTCTTTTGTTCTACATCCTAGAAAATAAAATAGAGAAGCAACAAAAATCAACACCATCCTCCCACTCACAGGGGCAGCCCTGCACTCGCAGCATTACTCAGCGCTGTTCACAGGGGGCGGCCTCGTCTGCACCTGCTGTCCTGCCGCCTCTTCCTGGGTCCCTTGAAAGGGGGTATCTCTGCCCCGCCCACCTGGACTACCAGAACACTTCTCTTGGTTCACTTCAAACAAAGCCCCTTTATATAAAATGCCTTAATTACACACAGAAAATGTTGCTATTTAAAATAGCATTTCTAGGAAAACTATTAAATTCCATTTTCATCATTTTAACTTTAAGCTCCTGGTGGAAACAGTCTATATGGTCAGTTTTGAGAACTGCCTATTATACAAAACATATAAAAATTCCCCCATTACTGTTTACTGACTGGCCAACAAGGACCCATCTACCTATTTACCTAGCTGTTCCCGTAGCATTACGGTGTGACTGTGAGGAGTGGGCAGACAGGACTGAGCCATAAATTTCTGCCAAAAAAAGAGTGACAATGCAAAGTGTTCATTATACTTCAGAAGAAATTCTTAGGGAAATTAAGCTGCACGTGTGTGCTAGAATTTAGATCTTTTCTGCTTCATGTTTTCTAAAAATAATAAAACTCTTCACTTTTAAGTCAGAATTTGTCATTTCATCATCCAGGCCAGTGAGTAACGTAAGTCACTTGTGGACAAAACATTGCAGACGAAAGGCATCCTGAGGTGGTGGTGAGTGCTTAGGATACGAGGTCATGTTCACAATGCCTTTGTCTCTGCCTTCCACGAACTCACGGTTTAGTAACAAAGTGAAGGGAGTACAAGAATAATAAAACCGAGTAAATGCTATCCAGTATGGTATATGACACGTTTCTGAAGTTTCTAAAGTGTTCAGTGTGATGGCCTGAGGACCATGAAGTGTAAGCAGCCTTTTAAGGAGGCACTGCAGGGGATATAAAAACCAGAAATGGTTCTTTAGAGCTTTTTCACTTCTTTTTTGGAGAGACCAAGAGATTATTGCCTTCTAAATAAAAACATTATTTCACAGGCTACATCTAGTGTAGGGTACACAATTACTTCATATACTAGAGAGAAAAAACTGACAAATTTTTCCATTCAGAATTTTAACACTCATTGAAGGAGCTTGTTTACTCTTAAAATATACATTTTAATCATAATGCTCTTGTACAGGCGCACACAGCAAAATACGGGAGAAACTCAGGTATTCATAAAAACTTGTGTCAATGGCGAATGAGTGTAATCTTTCTGAGGGCATTTTAAGTGGCAAATAACAGGTGGCAGGACGGGGTCCACCTCCGAGGCGACACGAACAGCTCCGCCAGAGCTGAGGCAGCGAGGGCAGCGACATCGCAACTGCTGCCTCACAGGACTTAAGCTTGGCCACCAGATACCCGAGTGTGAGGGGCGTGGCTCTCGGAGTTGATGAAATACTATACGGATTTTAATGAGACGGGCTTCCAATTTGAAACATCCCTTTCAATTATTTACACTGAAGAGTTAGCCATGATGTAAGATAGTTTTTCTACATACCTTAATGGAATTGAGTTTGTTTATTCTTGGCCTATAGTTGTTTGGATCTCTTCTGAATGTAATTTCAAGCTGAGATAAAAACTTATTCATGCCAGCCAAAAGGGTTTGAGGACTAGAAGAAAAATAAGATCAACTGTGGTTAATTTTTACCCCTCAAATCTACTTTTTGGGAAAGAATATCAAGAACCACCATTCCCTCTAATTCCCCAATCATAACTCATCTAGATAGTAGTATAATCACAACAGATTATAAACTCTATGTTCATAAATGTCTGTGTGTGGACTATATAGTTTGTTTGGCTGTAAGATTTTTGTGCAAAACAAAGTTGAACGTGCTTCTGATCTGCAAAAGGAAACATTTAAGAAGTACTACTTTAGAAAAACAAAAGGTCATTAAGAAATACAGAATTTCACATCTGACGTTCTTAGGGTAGAAGAGAATTTAACAGAAAAGGTAGTATTTATGTTACAAGTTAGGCACTGGAGGGAATATGTACAACATAATGGTTTTTGATACTAAGAACTTCTAAAATTTCTATGCTTTACTCATCTTAAATCGTGCTTAATCACATCATACACATGGAACACTTTAAGTACTTTATAAATACAAAGGATGGATCATTATTTGAATAAATAAGCTTTTATGGCCTAAGAGGTTTCCCTAACTCTCAAAGAAATATGTAACTCTCAGTAATTGATACATAAATTTAAATGAGAAGAAAGGAATTCTGGGAGGCTCAGTAAAGTACTTATATTTCTTGGATGCATTATTCAGATAGCAACTCCATTCCTCCCTAATACCAGAAAACATTATGTTGGAATCACATGATATTAGTGTTTTCATAGGACAAAAATGGGTGAATATAGTAATTTCATATGGTTCAACCTAATAAAAGGTTTTAATACTGAAAGTTTAAGAAATTTTTTCATAAACATTTGAACATTAGGCTCCTCTACATTGTAACTGCTCTCGATCAAGCCAGTGAGGAAAAAGGGGACGAGGTGGGGGCACTCCTTCCAGCTGTGCTGCAGGCCCCGCCAGACGCCCGGGGTGCGCGGGGAGCCTCGCCACCAGCGGCGTTAACTCGGGCAGTCATGGAACCTCCGTGGACCCTATTTTATCTGTCATGTGACACCTCTGGTTTTTAAGGTCATCGCAAATCCAAAATCCTAATGTGTTTCGGAAATCCAAATCATGACAAAGGCAACCTAAAACAAAGGTAAGGGGCCCAGAACTCTGCATGCTGACCCCCCTGGGCCAGGAGTTCTATAATGTAGTCTGAAACCTGCCATTCTACCAGGTCCCATCCAGTGTTCCATATAAGTAATCTTGGAAGTCACAGAATAATTTCTAGCATTTCTAGCTATTTCTTCTTAAAATGGTATGAGTAATGTTTATAAGCTTATTGGGAAATTTTACATAACTTTCTAATTGTAAGAAATTTCAATCAAGTTGAATATTTTAGAAAGCAGTTTTACCTGTTTGCTACTGTGTTCTTAGATGGAACACCATCGAAAACAATGACTCGGTCTGCCAGGTAGGTGGCCATGATGAAGTCGTGTTCTACCACAAAGGCTGTCTTCTTGGCGTGGAGTATGAAACTAAAACACACAATTTTGAAATTTTTGTATACTTTCCCATTATCAAATATTCAAATGCTACATTAAGTACAGTTGTATGCCAGTGCACAAAACAGGCCATTACCGTTTGACAACCCGGGCTGCCATCAATCTCTGCTCAGAATCCAGATACGCAGATGGTTCATCAATTAGATAGACATCGGCAGGTTTGCCCAAACAAAGAGCTAAAGCTACTCGCTGCAGTTCACCACCAGATAATGTCTGCACCTATTTGGAGAAGAAGTTTAGCAAACCACACAGAGACATCCAGTTTAAAATAACAACAAAAAAATTAAGAGTACCTCTTGATCGATGATGTTTTCGATTTGCAGAGGCTTCATTACATCAGTCACAAACTGTGGATGAGTGTAAGCATCTCGTATCTTTTCATGTAGTAACTGTCGAACACTTCCCTGTTTTTAATGTAAAGATATTAAAATTTTATTGCAGTACAGAACTAATCTAATTATGAATTGTAACATACCTCCAGAGCAAACTCTATCAGTTTGCCACCAACAAATATTGATAGTGTTTTTATGCTTGTCTATCATCTATAGCATGTTTCGAAATTTTTAAATTGAAAACCCATCATGTCCAACAAGTAAAAACAGTAATCTTGAAATTTGAAAGTAGTAAATGAATGTTTCAGGGTACAAGTCATTTGGGAATAAGTGTAATTCTCAAGGTCAGTGTGAGTCTCAAGTAACCTTATGTAATCAGTCAGATAACACAAATGGATAGGGATGAATCTTAAGATTCTTATTGCTTGTTGTTCCAGGACAGATCTGAATAGGAGAGGAGAGAACTTAAAAGGTAAGCTTATATAAAGTATCAATGATAGCCCTGGCCAGGTAGCTCAGCTGGTCAGAACATCGTCCCCATACTCCACAGTCGTGGGTTCGGTTCTCAGTCAAGGCTCATACAAGCAGCAACCAATGAATGCATAGGTAAGTGGAACAACAAATTGCTATTTCTCTTTTTCTCTCCCTTCCTCTCTCTAGAAATCAGTAAACAAAATAAAAGCATGACTGATAAAATCTGCATTGGAAGTGGAGCCATCTCCAACAGACCTGAGCATTGCAGTACTGAGTACAGATGCAGGAGCCAGAAGTTCATTACAGCACTTGCAGACACTAAAGGAGATTAACTTTGTGTTTTCAAGGTTCATCCATATTGTAACGTGTATCAGTATTTTATTTATTTTTATGACCAAATAACATTGAACTTTCTGCATATACAGTGTTTATCCACTCATCAGTTGATGGACATTTGAGTTGTTTTCCACATTTTGGCTATTAGAATAGTACATTTGTATGCAAGTTTCTGTGTTGAGATAGTCTTCGTTTCTCTTGGGTACGTATCTAATAGTGGAAGTGCTGGCTCATATATAACTGTGTTTAACTGAGGAACTGCCAGGGTTGTTCTGCAAAGTGGCTGTACCATCTATACATCAGCAATATGAGGTTCTGTATCTCTACATCGCACCAATATTTATTATTCTTTTTTGATTTAAGCCATCCTAGAGGGTATGAAGTTGTTATCTCACCGTGGCTTAGATTTGCATTTCCCTAGTGACTAATGCTGCTGAGTATTGTTTAATGTGCTTGCTGAATGTTTTATATGTTGTCTTTGGGAAAATGTCTATTCAAATCCTTTGCCCATTTTTAAACTGAGTTTTAAGAGGTCTTTATATATTCAAGATATGAGTACCTCATTATCGATATGATTTGCAAATAGTTTATCCCATTGTGTGGGTGGCTATCAGTTACTTTTTTTAACCTCACCCAGGGACATTTGTTTGTCATTGTTTTTAGAAAGAGAGAGAGAGAGAGAGAGGGAAGGAGGGAGGGAGGGAGGGAGGGAGGAGAGAGACAAAGAAACACAGATTGAGGGAGAAACATCGATTGGTTGCCTTCTGTATGTACCCTGGAGACCAGAGATCGACCCTGCAACCTTTTGGTACACAGGACGATGCTCCAACCAACTGAGCCACACCAACCAGGGCCCTTTTCACTTTCTTGATGGGTTTTTTTTTCCCCCCAGCACAAAACACAACAGGTTTTCAAAGGCTCATTTTGAAAAAAGATGCCTATCAGGTTTTAAAAGCATTTTCCTAGTAGTGGAAATGAAGACCTTTCCTAGCTGAGGAAATGAATACCTTCTTTTTCCTTTTCTTTTCTAAGATTTTATTTATTTATTTTCAGAGAGAGGGGAAGGGAGGGATTGACAGAGACAAACATCAGTCAGTTGCCTCTAGCACACCCCCACTGGGGACCTGGCCCGCAATCCAGGCATGTGCCCTGACGGAACCGAACCTGCAACCTTTCAGTTCTCAGTCCACTGACCCACACCAGTCAGGGCTTAATACCTTCTTTAGCCACTTATGATAAAACTGTACAGAAACTAATTTGAAGAAGAATTTTGACATAGCGAAAGATTAAAGTTATAGGGGCGTGTGTGTGTATATATAAACTTTAATAACCAAATAACAGAATAACTCACAGTTGATTTTGGACTGATTTTCTGTGGCTTATAACTGACATTTAAAACTGGTACTTCTCCTGCAAAAAAAATGCAAATAAATAAGACATTGAACACAGCCCAGATCTTTAATGTTTACTCTATGTATAAAAGAGTAAAAGGACTCAAAATTACAGCAGTACCTCCTTCATCAGGTTTCAGTCTTCCAGCGAGCATTCTGATGAATGTCGTTTTACCAGTACCTGCCAACACAACATAAAACAGATCAACGTGAAAGGTGTTTGATATTTAAAGTCAATCACCACGTACTACTTGGTTTTAATTGGGATGATTAAACTATCAGTATCATTCTAAAGTAATTAGGAAGAATATAAACTTATTAAAGCTTATAATGACCATTTTAATAAATGATAGGCCTATAAAGTATGAGTCTCATGCTACTTTTTAAAAGGCTTATGTTTAGCTAAAATGTCAATGCGTCCAACTTAAGATAGTATATGACTGATACCATCATTATAAAGTCCATTTACATGAAATATTTGAGTTAATTGCAACCCAGTTCAAAATTGCTCCGTTAACTAAAGGCTGATATATTGCAACAATCCTCAAAAAGTTTTCTCCTGAAGCTTTGTAAGCTGTAAATATATAATTCAAACGTTTTTTAAAATCATGAAAGTAATACCAGATATTCTGGACTCAAATTTACCTCATATTCATCATGGCAACCTAATATAAAAAATGCTGGCAATATAGGTATTTACAAAAGTAGACTAGTTTGAATTTAAAAGAAGAAAAGCTCCGAAAGAAAGAGTACAAGGAAATTTTCAACTTAATTGCTTCTGAATTACCAATATTCTTTCCTTCCTAGTCAGTATTGTATATGAATAAATGCCCTGTCAATTTATACATAGAAAAAACAGATTTTTTAAAATCTTATTTTTACTGAAGGTTATGAAACAAAGTAAGAAATATGAATTTGACTGAAGGACAGATTAAATCATACAACATCATAAAATGTGAACTATTGAATACAGTGAGAAATGTATGGGTTCAGTCCAGCTCCCAGACCTAAAACTGAGTCAAAGTTTTTCATGGAGTAGTTAAAACTGAGTTACTAGGTAAACAGAATAGATGTGCAAATATCACAAAATAAGCAAAACTTACCATTTTCCCCCAACATCACCATGATTTCAGAATCTGTAAACTCTCCAGCTACAATTGCTAGCTCAAACTCTCCCATCTTTTTCTTCATTCCAGGATATTTATACATGCACATCTTTTTAACTTCTTCTTCATTTGCTGTCTCAGCCACTTTAAAAACAAGTGACGCATCTCTGAATCTCAAATTTTCTGTTGGAACGTAGCCATCTAAGAAAATGTTTATGCCTGTTGAAAAGTCATTGACAATAGGTTAGTAAAGATCAGTTAAAGATTAAACTTCTTCTACAACAAGAAATTATTATTACATAAAAGCTCAAACCCCAGGCTCTCTTGGGAACATTCTAGGCATGGACTTTAAATTTCTGTGGGTTTGTAACATGAAGCAACACCACAGTGTTTTATACACCTAATGCGAGTTTAAGTAATGCACGCATGTATATGTGCCTGTGAACACACACATGCCCAAAGCACATCCTTTCATTGCAATGCAATTTTTGTAAATTTTTTTTCCCATCAAGTTTAATGCAAAAGCATATGATGCCATTTCTGCTGGTTTTTAAGTCAAAAATTGCAATTTTTTTCTATAAGTGACCAGTAAAAGTGGAATGTTTTCATAGATTAAAATATAATGATATAAAATAGTTTGGGGAATAATTTTAATTTAAATTATGAGTATTCATTTTCATATGAGCTATAATCATACATTAAAGTCACAAGTTTCTGCATTTTTCCCCCAATTATTTTTGTAGGTTTGTAAGAAATTTATAATAATGAACTTCATTTGACATTTTTTGGGGCTTCATTATACAAAGTTAAACCCCATTATCCAGAAAGGTTTTAAAAACTAAAAATAATCTAACATATAATACATAAGAATCCCTGCATACTAATGTTAAGATTCAAAATGGCAGACACAAAGAAATGAAAAACGTGGATTATTCTGGAAACAAGGAAAAGATCTATTTTCAGGGTTTCCTAGATATGAGAAGTGAGAGAAAGACAGCAGCTGACGTTTTGGAAGGTCTTGGAAGAAAGTCTAAGAATGTCATTCGTTTCTCTGGATCCAAGAGCCACGCTGTGGGGCCGTGTGCTCCACCTCAATCACAGGTGTTCGATAAATGTTTGCTGACAGAACAAATGAATAGATACATTTATTCTGCCAAAAGCAGCAATGTTTAAAAATCTTAAACTGTTTAAAAACTATAAATGTGAGGTTAAAAAATTAAAACCCAAAATTAAATAAAAACATAACTTGAAGGAACCTTAGTGACTATTTAGTGCAAGCATGTAATTTATCAGGTAAGGAAATGAAGATTCAGAGAAATAAGGAACTTTGAGCAAAACATTAATGTCGGCCTTTACGTTCCTGCTGCGATGTTTGCCTTTACCATTCAAAGAAAGCTGCTAGAATACTGCATTAATTTCAGTACGTTAAAGAAAAGAAAAAGATCAAGTGGTTTGTCACTTGAATTGTTTTAACAGATGAGGCACATGAAAAGCCCCACCAGGAACTGGCGATGGCATCGACGGTGGAGACTTTACATGTGGCATTTATAACCAGAACTGCGAAGAGTGATCGCCCGGTATCCACATCACTGCCAATGCGATTCTAGCACTGTTACTACCATATGGCACAGAACAGGCACTCAAGTACTGGTGAATTGAGGCAAATAAACCATAAATCATTGTTTCTGATATCTTTTTAAGACTACTGAAAAGAAAACTGAGCAATCTCACAAATTTTTTGTTAATATATGTATCTATCTCCAACTACAAGGAGATATATGATAGCAAATCCTCTCCTACATCTTAAACTATTATGTACTTTATAAATTAAAAAAGCTACTGCTGTCTTTTTATGCAAAATATATAATGCGATATAAGTTTCTTTTTCCAAAAGTACCTTAGGTATCTCAAAAACCATTGTTTATAGAATCTGGTTTTTTTTTCAGTATGGACTAAATAGTCCTTTTATGTGTTCTAAATTGTCAGCTTAAGGCACAGCCAAAGAGAAAAATATAAAGTAATTAAAAGAAAAGAGGCATGTCAGTTGGAGACTGCACGGATACTGCTTCAGCAGCACTGGGTGGCAGGCTGGCTGTTACTGTGGTCTGACTTGCTTAGGTCGGGAAGAGCATGGAGAGGCCAGAGTCTCTGTCTCCTGACAGTAGAAGGAATACGTACAAAATATACTCACTGAGCTATTTACTAGATTTTTAGTCACTTACTAAACAGTAATATATACTATCTTGATCGAATTTTAGGCAGTCTTAGTTCTATAGCCTAGGATAGATAACAGATAAGTTTGAAAGAAGATAAGCACTAAATGAATTTAAGAGTTTCACTATTGGTAATGAATGGCCTGTTACAGAGGAAGTTGAAGATGATCAATAATACAGTGATTCTACTGAAGCCAAAATATAAAATGAATTTTTAATATAGCAAAAATATAGCAAATAAATAGTAAAACTGATAAAACATTTCTATCTACCCCAGCAGAAAATTCTCCAAAAAGAAATAGGTTGTGTATAACAAATGATAAATATAACTATCTATACCATACAGATTCTGTTGAGTGATTAAACTGCATGAGACCAGAGGTTTAGATAAATAATATTAGAGTGACAGAGAACTAGTTAATATCAACAATAATACATTTTCCAAGAATAAAAGGGAAAACAACATTGTGAAACAGTTTTGCAAGTTACCTTCTCTTACACTAAAAGGCATAGTGACAACACCGTAAGCACTTGGCACGCCATATAAACAGCAGATGAAGTCAGAGAGATAATCTAATACACTTAGATCATGCTCCACCACAATGATATATCTGAAAATTAATACAGATTTAAAATGTAACATACGATAAAATTAAAATTATATTTACTTATAACTGCTACATAACTTTTCTCACTACAGTATAAATTCAGGAAAATAGCTATATTTTTAAAAAGTTAAGTGTAAAGATCGTATTAAACAAAAGCCATAAAATATTTTCTTTAAATAAGATTCTATCAATGTTCATATTCCAAATTGGTGCCCTAAACTAAAAGAAAGAAAAGCTAACATGTAACCGTTTATGGATGTAAGAAATGTGTTTTGCTAATAAGGACCATGTTTTTAAATACACATGACCAAACAGAAACACCGCACAGCGCTGCATCAGAGGCAGCCCGCGCGTTCGGTTATCAGGCTCCTCCGCTTCCACGCCCCCTTCCCCACTGCTCCAGCGGCCTGCGGGGGCGCGTGGCGCACAGAGGAGGACACGCCAGACCCTCAGCCTGAGAGTTTTCAATGTGGGTTTCAGTTCCCAGTGAAACAAATAACATGCTTAGACTTTCTTTTAAGACCTTCCAAAACTTAAGCTACTATTTTTACTTCATTTACATATAGGACACACTGGAAAATGGACTTTTCATTACTTCCTAAACAATCCACTTTTCCATCCGTGTGTCTTGGGGTACTCTGTTTCCTAAAAGGTCTCCTGCCTACATCCTCACCTGCTGAAGCTCTCCCTACCACCTCACATCCTAACGTCTGCAGGACCACTCTTCCTAATAGTCAAATGAATTTTCTTTCCCACGTTCTGGAACCTCCGTCACTCTGACCCAATACTTGGACTTTCTGAGTACCCTACAACGTGCCCCCAAATGCCCGGAAGACAGACGCAATCTGCACCTCTGACCTTTAGTCTTGGGTACTGTGTCAAACAGCTATTGAATAAGGCTGTAGAAGGGCAAGATGAGGAATTTGGACTTACGTTAATTGGCAATGAGGAAAATGGTAGATTCTTAAATAGCATTGTCCAGTAGAACTTTCCCTGGCTATGGAAATGTTCTATCTCTATGTTGTCCCATGTGGTTGCAAGTAACTATGTGTATGTGGAGCAACACTTAGAGTGTGACTGGTATGATTAAAGAAATGAAATTTTTTCCCCAAGCGACTATGAGGATATGTTTATTAAAGCCGGGGACAAACTGAAACAAGGGAGGGCTTAGCACAGAAGCAGCAACAGGAGCGCTCAGGCTGGATGGCCTTAGCTCACTGGGAAGTCAGAGAGAAGGGAACTCCAGGGACGGGTTCCGGGGATGAGCCGGGGACAAGCCGCCAGCTGTTCGCTGCCTTAGCGTTTAGGAGACGCATGCCAGTGAAGAAAGAAAGGGGGAGGAGGGGGAGGAAAGGAATGGTGTAGGCTGCTCCCCAGGGGGAGAGCACTAAAGAAATGAATTTTTATTTTCAATCAAGATAAAAATAGCAAATTAAGAATAAAAGAATGATGTGAAAAAAACCCCCATCATTTCAGGAATATTAATCTGGCAAGAAGAACCACAGACTTCTTTAAATTAAGCTATCATAGCCATCCAGGTGTCAGGTAGTAAAAGCAGGAATAAAAAGAAATGGGGGCAAACTCAGAGGAAGAGCAAGTGAATCAGTGAGCCACTACTCCTCCTGCCTTGGGTCTCTGCTGGCAATTTTCCATTATCTAGAATAATTCTCTACTTTTACCATTAAAATCTTCAAGACCCAGTATACAAGGCAGCATAGGACTATCTAGTGGCTTGTAATTTACTTTAAAAAGAAAAAGAAAAAAAAAACCAGGTCAATCTTCTTGCTTTCTCTACCTTCAAATGAAGCTTACGCGGAAGTCCAAAATATAAAAACGGGTTAGGAGAGCCACTATTTTTGGAGAGTTTGGGAAGAGAAATCTGTGGCATAATGAGAAATGTATGCTGTGAAAATTTATACCCTACAATTAATTTTTGTTTACCTTTGGTTTTAAATCTTAACTGAAGATGTTCTTAAGAGGCCACATTCTAGAGAATCTCTTGGATTATCTTTCCTTTCTCCAATCCATCCTCTCTTTCCTGTTGTTTATCCAAGGATATGATCTCCAAAATCTTTGTAAAGGATTAAAGGCTGAACGTGTCATAGAATTTCAGGATGCAGATATACTTCTTTTAACTTTTTATCAATTTATCACTACAGAGAGACTATTTTAACCCTAAGACTTAGCACATTTGTAAAAACATCTACTTCAGTCTTTCCTTCACTTTGTTAACATAATGTGTTTTACATGTGATACCTATTAGTGAAGGTTATGTCCCTCTCATCGCATAGGACTGTAGTGACTTGCCTGATTATTTCCAGATAGAGATACATATAAGCTGGTTGTAAGTCACTATCCTTTTTGTTCTCCCTTTTATTATGGTTAGGACATTATTTGATTAAAAAAAAAAAATTATGTGTGAAGGTAGACTGATTATTTATGATTTGCATTCAACATAATAAAGGAGCATAAAATATGTTATAAAAAGGAGCTAGGGTTTAGAACTATTGATTTGTCTGCTTGTGTATTCTTTTTAAAATATTTTTTTTACAGAGAGAAAGGGAGAGGGAAACACCGATTTGTTGTTCCGTTTATTTATGCACTCATTGGTCGACTCTCCTACGTGCCCTGATGGCGGATGGAACCCACGACCTTGGTGTGGCAGGGTGCTCCAACCAACTCAGCTACCCGGCCTGGGCCACTTGTGTATTCTTTCCTCATCAGACTGTGAAGTCCTGACTACTCAGACTACGTTTTATATTCCTGCATTCCCCAAAGAGCCTATCATAATGCCTACGACTATGTATAAGGTAAAATTACAGCTATTTGGCCCAAATAAGATTGTTTATTGCTGATATTCTAAAGATTCTAAGTTGGAAGATTACTATGAGGCTCAAATGAAGTAATGGATTTAAAGAGTCTGCAAACTACAAAAGCACCCCCATAAATATAGGGTATTGTGATTACTTAACAGAAGTTGAGAACTCTCTTGTGCTTATTCAGACCCTGAACAACTGGAATCATTCTGGTGTCCTCATGTCCTAAATTCTGTGTGTGTCTGAGTGACACATCCATTTGAGGATATAGTAAAAGCTAAGGATCTGCTTCCCAGACACCCATTCATATATCCCAGCATTTGCCTATCATTTCTGAGTATTGGTCGTTTCCTAGAGGCAGGTATGTTAGTGAATGAACTTTTCATTAAAACCTATGTTCTAGCCCTGACTGGTGTGGCTCAGTGGGTTGGGCATCGTCCCATAAAGTGCAAGTTTGCCAGTTTGATCCCAGGTCAGGGCACATGCCTGCGTTGTGGGTTTGGTCCCTAATCAGGGCGTGTACAAGTGGCAACCAATCGATGTTTCTCTTTCACATCAATGTTTCTCTCCCTCTCTTGCTCCCTCCTTTCCCTTCTCTCTAAAAATAAACAAACTCTTAAAAAACAAAAAAATAACCTATATTCTAGATAGAAGAAGGTAAATTCAAATGGTAGCTCCAAATAACCAACACAGAAAACATGTGCATGCATATGACATTGATGGCCCCTATGTTTAATCTTTAGAAATCGGTAAAACTCCCGAAATGAAACTTCCACAGGCACATGCCCAGGGTGTACTCACCTATCTGGGTTTATTAGAGACCGGATGGTAATGGCAGCCTTCAAACGTTGCTTGACGTCCAGGTAACTAGAAGGCTCATCAAACATGAAACTGCGAAAAAGGAACCCATATATAATGAAAGACAAATATGACATCAATCTACCTTGCATATTACTTCAAAGCACTGTTACATAGTTTACGTTTGAACAACAAAAATCCCTTTATCCTAATCAGGAGTCAACCCTGTAATGGTAAAAACTCCTGTGTTCTGTTCAGAAGTAGAAGAAAAGGAATAATAAAAAGCAGGATCGCACATCGAGTATGGAGAGACACTCCCCGATGAGGCTTACTGACACACTGTCGCCTGCTTATGGAAAATATTTAAAGTCAGCGCACGAAAGCAAATCGTTTCTGGGATGGAGGGCAGCACACAGAAATACTGACTGCTTTGTGAGGAGAGCGGGCCTGCGCTGGGTGCCAGAGCAGAACCACGGAAGAAGGTGGGGGCGCCGGGTATGTGGAGAAGCGGGGCGCTGGGAGGCTGGAAGGGAACCCGCCCCCCCGCCCTCTCACGCTGTCTGCCCTGCTGACACAGGGTAACCCCAGGGACCTCAATTTCCGCGTGAAGTACTCAAAGAACGTGGTGGCACTGCTGGGGAGCTTAAACCCTAAGAAATGCTTCTGTGCAAACAGGGTTTAAATAATAAACAGCGTACTTTACAGTGAAAAGCTCTGGACCCATCAGGTGTAAAGTACTTAACTAAATGAACCTCTCCCCCTGTAGGAACAACAGGGCAGGCTGGCGGTGGGTGCACAGCTGCTTCAGCATCTCGCCGCAGAGCTGGAATCTCAGAGACTGCGGGCATTCATTTCTCTCAAAACCACTGCTTTACTAGCAGTGTTACAAATAAAAACCCTCAAGTAAGGATTGAGATCTAGAAAAGGTGTAAATAACCTACATATCAGCTTTCTGTATGCAAACGACAGCACAAGCAAATCTCTGCAACTCTCCTCCTGAAAGATCTTCCACATTTCGTTCTTTTAGGTGGGTTAAATCTACAAGGAACATAGAGGCACTGTGTTTAATGTTACAAGTTTTATTTCACCTCTGATAAGCAAAATGTACATTGCAGGTCATTCTGGTTTTGAATATTTCAGCTAAAAACTGTGCAACATAAAAAAAATATGACAACTACCAGAGATTTTCCCATTTATGTCAGTAATCCATATAAAGACATTTACTTTACGCTTTACGTTTAGGGCCTATTAAAATACACACACACAAAATAAACACTTACCAAGTTGTTGACATACAATTGCTTGTGTCTTTGTTTCATCCTTTCGGTCCAAAATAGACCCCACTGTTCCCTGTCATAATATGCCAGAAATAGTTATTACTGTGTTCCTCTAATATTAAAATTAGATCCAGTATTAAAATTACAATATTAAAAAGTTACAAAGTAAAACAAGTTTAATTTGATATGTCTTTTACACTTCCATTGATATCTATAAAACATAAATTCTTCCTAAAAAGCAACTGACCTTTGCAGCCTTGGGGATCTGGTCTACGTATTGAGGTTTGATGATGGCTTTTAGGTCATCTTCTAGAATCTTGGTAAAGTAATTTTGCAATTCAGATCCACGGAAGTAAGTCAAAATTTCTTGCCAATCAGGTGGATCCTAGAAATACACATATAATGATCTGAATTTAATTCACTAATACAATTGCAAAGAGGATGACTGTTATACAAAATAGAGTATGTGTCCAAATAGAATACTTTGGCTTCTAACTTAATCTTAAAATTGAAGATTTAATTTCAAATCAAGGCATGCCAACTCATAATCAGTTAAGTAGCATCAACAGATTTTTTAAAGTTGATTTTGAGAGAGAGAGAGGGAGAGAGAGAGAGACAGAAGGAAACATCGATTTATTGTTCCACTTATTTATGCATTCATTGGTTGATTCTCATAGGTGCCCTGACTGTGGATTGAACCCACAACCTTGAGTACTGGGATGAAATTCAACAGATTTTTAATTAAAAAGTAAATAGTTTCATCTATATATAGTTTCTTAGCATTAATTTCACAAATAATCTTGAAAATAACTTAAAAAAAATTACATATACAACCCCCTTCATGTTTTTAGGGTGGTAATACGTACATCATACTTTCCAAGGTTTGGCTTTTGCTTTCCTGCTAAAATTTTTAAAGCAGTTGACTTTCCAATACCATTAGTTCCAACTAATCCCAAAACTTCACCTGGTCGAGGGATAGGCAACCTGTCAAAAGTATACAAAAATAATAACATTCATTTAGGTAGAATAAGCTACATAATATCACAATGACATACTTTAGTAACACTTGCACTCCACACACACATCCGTTAAGCTAAGAGATATATGCAGATGTTATTGACTATTAGAAAGAAAACTCAGCCAAGATTAATTTAAATTGTTAATTGTTAGAAATGCATCTATGACAATATTACTCCAAGTTTTATTCATTCAATTTTCATTCAAAGTCCATTCTAAAGTAACAATTCTCCTTTACATATAAGACTCAGTTTTAATGTATAACAAAAATGCTTTGGTAAAAAAATATAGCAGGTGCAACCTCACACTGTGGTGGTTTTTTTTGTTTTGTTTTGCTTTTGCCTGCCATTTACTTACAAGGAGAGAAGTGCCACATCAACCAGAAATATTCCACTTCATGCTCCCTGCTGCAGTAGGCCCCTTAAAGCTGGCAGGTTGAGAAATAGCTTTTTATTAGTTAAATCTAGACTTCCAGATTCAAAATATTAGTGTTCACCACATTGAAAACCGCAAAGGACTCCTGTGATTTCACAATATATGTCCAAGTTCAGAGTAATATTCTCTGTAGATCATAAGATTAATAGAGAAATAAAACCAAAGACAAGTTTCCTTCAAAGTCCTTTTGGGAATATAGGTGTTGTTAACAATAGTGATTTGCAACCCCAATTATATGTTAGAATCATCTGGGAGCTTCTATAACTTTCCAGATTCTTCATCCAGAGATATGATGCAATTTACCTGGGCTGAAACCTGGGCTTTATAGTTTAAAAAAAGATGCCCAGGTCATTCTAATGTTGGCCAGAATAAACGACTGATGTATAATTCTGCATGTCACAATACTGTATTTCTCTTTAGTGCATGGATAATACAATTTTTTCCAGCTTTGCATTTCTCTGAAAATCCCAAATGTATTCTACTTTAGACTGAAGTAAAGAGGAATGTTGACTTGAAAATATACCTGTGAAGTTTGAAGGCATTGGCACAATATCGATGTGTTGTTTCTTTTTCCAAGTTGCTTGGTAAATTGACAATTGATAAGGCGCCAAAGGGGCATTTCTGTTATTTAAAGTAAAGAATTAATTTTGTGTTAATTTTTAGAAGTATACATATGACTAAAATGGAGAGATTAAGAATTTTTTTTACAAGCAATCTTCCAAATGTGGGAGTTGCACAAAGATGTAAAATATTTTTTCATTTCCTTTTCTTTACTTAAAAATTAAAAGTTAAGTTCCTTGAAGGGAAGAATCATATTGACTAATTTTGCATTACCCTAGTGACTGCCATAATCTTAGATATTTATTGTGCATTTAATACTTATTGAAAAACCTTACAGAACTGGGAGGTTCTATATAGAACTTGGAGGAGTACTTTTTACATTATTAAATAAGGCCAAGAGGCAAAAGGAAACAGGGTTACTGAGTACTATACAACTGCATATTCAGCCCATGACAGATTTCTTCCCTCTATTTCCTTTTTCCTGTCTTTGTACACACCCATTTCTACCTTGTAAAGCCCTTTAAAATCCTGGATTGTACCTTTTTTGGTCTATTTATGCCCCAGACCATTTGGACAGCTAGCATAACATTTAGACAGAACGAAGACTAATGTCTTTCTGCCGTGTTTTTAACCATCTGATGTGAAAAAGGTACTCTATATTCCAACTGAGTAAATTCACATTAAAAAAAAAACTTACTCATAGAAAAACTTATTCAAGTTAACAACTATCAGTAAGATAAATGTCTACAGAACAAGAATGACAAGAACTGGAGGGTTATTTAAGATTGGTAATGTGGCTAGAAAAATTGATCAGAAGTACAGGTTAACTTAAAAAAGGTACATCCCAAAGAGTATAACCCTACACTTGAGATGTTGGGGTATTCAGTGGGCTCAGGGACCAATTCAAAAGTCACTGTATATAAAGATTTCAGTGATTTCCCATTTTATGTTACAAGGATATAGATAATTAAAAAAAATAAAACTATTGTTTTCTAACAGTAATTACTACCCTCTAACCAAAACTATTAATTCTTTACATGAACTATTTTTCTCCTAATAAATTTACCCTCATTTATAGAATTGTTCCATCAATTTATTCTATCAATGTACATAAAATGCTTATATGCTGCAAGTAAGTAATTTAAATTAACATCTCTAAATCTCCAAGGAAAAAAATATCCATACTGTTCATACATGAGGTGCATTATAAGTATCTTAGTGTTTAGAGAGTATATACTACCCCTGCCCCAAAGAGACTCATCACATTAGTATCTTTTCAGCCACTGAAGTGCATAGCCCAAATTTTGGATCCTCAATTCTCTACAGCAGTGAAGAAAGAAAATAGAGTTCTTTCTTCATAGAATTAACAATATATTGTTCAAAATTAGATTTCCAGAACCCAGAACACTGTCATATAAGAGATTAATTAGTAAGTATTTGTTGAAGAAATGTTTCTTGCTTACATTTTCAAAATAATGGAAAAAAATGCCCTCACTGGAGTGGCTCAGTGGATTGAGCACTGGCCTGCGAACCAAAGGCTTGCCGGTTCAATTCCCAGTCAGGGCACATGCCTGGGTTGCAGGCCAGGTCCCCAGCTGGGGGTGCGCAAGAGGCAACAACACATTGATGTCTCTCTACCTCTTTTTCTCCCTTCCTTTCTCTAAAAAGATAAATCAATAAAATCTTGAAAAAAAAAGAAAACGTTTAAAAATAGAAAAAAAGGAAAATGCTTTCAGGTACCAAAATCCTTCTAAATACTTAACCAATGCAAAATACACGTGAACCTGAGCTGATTGAATGACATGGTAGTATCTGTACGTGGTAAAGGTTCTTTCTAATATTTACTATCTACAAATACCTAAATTAAGAATCTCATTAACCACCTCCAGATATCTTGCACAAATTTAAGTTGCAAATTTATCATTCTTAGGTCAAAAGGCCTAATCAAACTATTCAATGCAACAAAAACTATTTGGGGTATTTTGAAAAATTACACTATTGGAATAAATTCAACAATAGAAGAATGCATAATACAACAGAAAAAGCACTTAAAGATTAGGTTAAATTGAAAAATTTTGGCTATATACACTTCTATTTAAAATGTGTAAATATAAAATTAAACACGCTTGAAAAAAATGTATGTAATATAGCCCACACTTTTTTCCTATTCATACTTCCTGAAAGTTCTGGTGAAGACATTGCTGGAGAATGTCGTTCTCATAAAAGGGTAAAAAAATATAATTTTGGTTCAAAATGGCTTTATAAAAATAAGTATGGTGAGGACAACTTTTAAATAAAAAGTTGGCTTAATTAAAAAGCAACAATATTAGATTACTGATATACGTACAATTTTCCTAAATTTATATTCTTTATTAATTGCTTTATATTTTGCCTCTTTAAAAACAATTATAATGTATTCAGAATCTTCAGATTACAAATTTGATTGGTAATAAAATATCACTTACCTTAATACAAATACCACAACCAATACAAAGAGTTTCAGAAATCCAAGCTATTTTGCTCTGGGGTGTAACCTCGATGCATAATTTTCCTGGCAAAGAAAAAGATACTCTTATGAGGCAAGAGGGTGGATGACTCTAAAAAGTTTATTTTGTTTAATTTTATTACTGGGGAAAAACATGCTAGTAAAATTGGGGTAGATCTTATGTTTAAGCTGACAAACCTAAATATTTAATTTACAAAATCTACTTTGGAAGGTAACGTATACCAGAGAAAGGAATCAAATATGTTAGTGAGATCAGTGAAGTTCTAAAAAGTTAAGCAGCCATCTAATATACAGACAGAATTAAAATTTCCATAAGGACCGGGATATTAACAATGGAATTTCTGAACAGCACACTGTGATAGATGACACCTAAAGTGTCTTTTAAGATTCAATAAGCCTATACCTTACTACTACATTTAAAGTTACAATTACTTTAACCGAGTTCTACAGACTACCAATAATTCATCAATTCTGAATTGCTGTAAATTTATTCAATTTTGAACATACTGGCAGTCCTTTCTCCATAACTTCAGTGTTATTATAGGATTTTGTAGAACAGTAATATTCTCAGTAACTTGAACTCTGGTTTGATGTTATATTCATTAAACTTTAAAAAATATTGATACTAATACTTTATCCTGTAATTAAAAAAACAGAATCATGTGGTTATACAGCAGTAAAAAAATTCAGAATAAAATCTGGTCTTCTCTTTACAGTTCCAAATAACCAATGGCTGAAGTCCAGAGCACCATTAGGCCAATTTATTCCTTTTAAAATCTCTCATTCTTAGAAGCTCCAGGGCACGCCTTACCCATTCGAACCACAGGGCAACTCTTCTTGCACTCCTGCCGGCATTTCTTAGGCTTGCACTTGTCATGGTTGACAATAGCAATTCTCGTCAATTTATCTGCCATAATTCTAGGTAGGAATATCCAGCTTCTGTTAAAGAAAAATTTTAAAAATTATGGCATAATTAATGAAATTAATTGAGAAATAAGTCAGGCATAAAAGTTAGGAGGACATAAATTATCACCATATTCAGAAAAGTTCATCTGGAACTAGGAAAAAAAAAACCCCAGTAAAAGTAATAAAATAATGTAGTAAGGTTGGGAAAAGAAAACATACCATTAATTAAAAAGTTTACATACAGAAAAAAAAACACCATCTTCAATATTCAGACACAAAAAGAAGAGATCGAGGAATCAACTTAGGACATACTAATGTGAGGCAACTTTCCAAGTACCACTGAAAAACACAGAAGACCCAACAAACCGAATGACATGTCTCAGCTTTTACAATAGAGAATAGTTAACACTGGGGATTTCAGACCTTGGCTAACTTTCACCCTCTTTTTCAACTACTGTCATAATTTTTGGTATAGTATGGTCATTAACCCCTCCCCTCCAATGATCCTGTCTTTCGCCCTGCCGCAGCCACTCTTTCCTTCGGTCAAACCCTTGACCTTGTCCTTATCAATAGTCACTGCAGTCCTTCCCTAGCCTCCACTACAAATACCTCGCTCACCAAGCACCACTCTTATCTTTTCAGCTGACCCTCTCAATCACGACAATCCAGCTCTTTGAATTCCCCCATTTCTCAGACCCATGATCACCATCTCTTGACTCTACCACATTTTCACTTTTTCTCAACCCTTCGTAGCTTCATTTCCAATGTACCCAACTAAAATTCCATTCCATCATTTATACCCTAAACTACAATCCTGGTTAAATGCAATTTTTCACATGCACCTATTCAGCTGAAAATGGGTAGAGAAATAACAAAGCTTGACTAGTGTCATGTCAAGTGACCCCTCATGCCAACCAGCAACCAGTGTCCCTATTCCCAGAGCCCAGCCCATCTGCACACTAACAGACATCCACTAGGGCGACTGCCCCAACAGTTCTCCCTCCCGTCTTTCACACCATCAACTATTCTTTCCACTGGCCTATTCCCTCAGTATTCAAACACTCTATTATCTGACCCCACCATCCCTCACTGCTTTGTATTTTCTTTCTTTTGTAGCAAAACTAACTGAAGGGTCACCTACAGTCCGTTGTTTTGAATTTGTATTTTCTCTGGAATCCATTCCATGCTTCAGTGAATATCATTCCATCAAAACAGCTTGTAACTTCATTACTCTAACAGCTTCCCAACAGATCTCTTTGCTTCTACTCTTACCTCCTGTTCCAAGCCTTGACAGTTCCTTCTCAATACAGGAGCCTGAATGATTCTCTTAACATGTAAGCCAATTCACGTCACCCCTCTACTTTAAAATCCTGCAATGGAATCCCTATTCACTCTGAATAGAAGCCGAGTCCTCAAAATAACCAACAAGGCACTAATCAGCCTCTGTTAACTTCTGAGCTCATCATCAACTACTCTAGCTGCTCATTTTGCCCACTGCATTGGTTCCTTGCTGTTCTTAGCACATGCCACACATGCTCTTGCTTCTTGGTCTTGGCATTTTCTCTCCCCTCTGCCTGCAATGCTATTCCCCCTCGTGAGTTACATGGCTCACTCCTTCAAGTCTTAAATGTTTATTTCTCAGTGAGCCTGCCTTCTCTAGCTATACTACCGAAAAAATATATCCAGCTGCCTTTCTGTCCCTCTTCCCTGTTTTAGTTTTCTTCTTAGCTCTTTCCATGATAAAAGCTTATATGTATTTCACATATATGTATATATGGTATAAACATTTATCACATATATTTTTATATATTCTCTCTCTCTCTCTCTCTCTCTACACACACAGACAACATTTTACCCTCACCAAGTAGAATGTACTCCATCATGAGGCAGGGATTTTTGTCCATTTGTTCATTTCAGTCCCAGTGCTTAGCACATAGTAGGGGCTAAATCAATGAAGGTATTAATTTAAATATAGTAAATAATTTTCCTATAGATTATAACTTCAGAAATCTTTAAAGTTACCAATAATTCATAGTCACAGTTATCCACTATAGTATATACAGACAAAAAGAAATCACCAAAAAGGAGACTAAATATTTATGTAACACACAAGGTTATGTTAATTAACAGGTTCACTTTATTTTGTTTACAGTCTAAGTCCAATATGGTCCAGGTCTCATAAAGACAGAAGAGGGAGAAATTAAATTATTTTTGAATTCCTCCAAAGAGCTATCATTCTGGAAGTGACAACTCTCTATAAAGCGAAGACTTTTTAGTTAGCTATTAAAATAAAACTGGGCACCAGATAAATTACCTGGTGAATGAGCATAATGAATTCTCTAGGAGATAAATCTTTTATCATGACATTGCTTAAATTAAACTTTATATCTGCCAAACTACTAAAATATTTCATCTAGTATTTCAAACCATTTTAAAAACTGAGTGACTATAATGATTTTCATAGAGAAATAAAAATATACCAGAGGTCATTAATAAGCTGATTTACATAAAAAGCTAATAAATTATTCCTGGGAGCAAAGAGGGTTGAAGATATTTCAGATTTGAAAAACTGTGTCCAAAATAGGTACTCAAGCAATGACCCTTGCTGCCTGTCATTCCTCCAGCTGAGAGGAAAAAGGGACGCGCAGCCTACATGAAAAGCATTTGTAGACTAAGACCAAAATTATTGTAATACTGCGTGAAAGCATTTAAAGATCGCTGTTAACGAATGATGCTTAAAATCATACTAAATATTCTAACCCATGATTACTATAGATTACTAGTCTTATAAAACACGTAAGTTGGGAGTGGTACACAACTCTGATTTCACAGTCTTAAATTGAAGACTTTAAAAGGCATTAAATTAATATTGCTTTCATTTTCTGAAAACCCCAGCAATTATATTAAATGTCCTTCCTAAAAAAATTGTTTTATAGGGGAGAACAAGGTTTTAAACTAAAATAAAAGAAACCTTTTGGATTCAAATACAGTTTAAGAGCCTTTGGTTAACACTGACTAAGCGTTATTGACAGGTAGCTGGTATAGAATGAAGTCTCAGTACACGGGACAAATGTACCAAGGACTGCACACAAATACCATGATCATTAATGCCTAGTTAGCAGTCCTGTGGAAGAGAGGATAAAAGAAAAATAAAACATTGCTTTGACAGTCCTCACTTTTATCGACTTAACCACAAAAAGAGAGAGAGAGAGAAAATAGGCTTATGTCGTGACTACAATGTAGGAACCACTGAAAAGAAAATAAAGGCATTTTGAGTTAAGACGCCTCCCCACCCCTGATCTCAAGGAGTCTGAAATATAATTAAGGGGAAGAGGGTATAGTCATCCAGGCCAGAAATGCTGAATGCTATAAAAGAGCACCAAAAAAGCTCAAAGCGTTCAACGAAGACGTTATCTGAGGTAACCCGTTACAGCCGGGTACACGTTGCTCTATGAGAAAAGTAGAGCGAGCTACGGCCCTCGTTTCTGTAAAGGCTGGGAGTTGACGTGGAGTATTCAACTTCATGGCATCAGGATGCCATGACTGATTCTATAGTCATCAAACGGCACAAGAAAAGGCCACTATTCCCCATAATCAAACACGCACATGTAAAAATACACCTACTCTGTCAGGGAAAGAATGGGGTTAATAGGGAGGTGCTGTAAATCGGGAAGGTGCCTTCCTCTCTAGATGGTTCAGCTCTAGGGTAGGGGCCGGGTAAAGGGGGACTGGAAGTGGTGGAGGCGCATCGTTGAGATGGCATCTAGATCCGTTCTCGTAGCCTCTGATGGAGGTGGCGGGCAACAGCGGCCACGAACCAGATCAGCTGGGGCGGAAGCGCGACGTGCCGTGCCTTCGCCAGCGCCCCCGTTCCGGCAGTTCCAGCTGTCCCATCCCACTCAAGCCAACTGCCACGCGCCTCTACCGTCCCCATCGCTGTCACCTGAGGCCTAATCAAAGGTTCTCGGAGAACGTCCCTACAATCTTTAAATCGTGGAAGACCGGAGCTAATGGCCAAATCCCTCCGGGCTATTTACGTACCTGGAAAGAATAATCCCCTCTCGGAGGGGAGCGCAGAGGCCAAATCAGCTTTTGCCGTCACTTCTTAGCTTCACAACGTGTTCCTACGGCCTCCGGCCAAAATGGCGCTGCCCAGCCGCCGCCTCGCGCATGCCATAGGGACGTAGTGTGCGCACGCGACAGAGAGCTCCCGGCGCGACGGCGAGGGTGACGTCATTGTGGTGCGACTCCAATTCAACCTCTTTGGGAAGCTGGGTTGTCCAAAAACTGAGTGGGAGTGGCGCGGAGTTGCAGGAAATCCTCAAACCCTGAGCTGCGGCAAAGTCGGTCTGCAGGCTGTAAGTGCGTGAGCTTTTCCCCGACGTGGACGATGGTTCTAGCGTAGGCACATGCATTCTCTTCCCAACCTCAATGTTTTTTTCCGCTCCCAATCTCCTGAAGGCCTGTGGGTCAGGTGTGGAACCTTAGCCATTGTCCATTTGAACACCTCTAGAACAGGTGTCAAGCAGGATCGGCAGTCTGGTCCAGACGCAGCTCGCGTTGGCGTCCCCTCGTAACGTTTCGTTTCCTTCTGAACTGTGTGGCCAGGAACCCAGTTTTATACGATCTCCGTGTTTTATCCACTTTGTGGCGTCCAATACCAAGTCTGGCAGTTGAATTCTACTCCAGTAGAGAAATGGGCCCCCTTTTTTTTTTTTTTTCTGACCTTTTGACATTTTTGGACACAGGACGTTCAGCTTGTAATGCTGGTCAGAGGTTTAATGGTCTCATTCTAGATCTTAGTTAGCTAGCAGGTGGTAAGTACTTTAGTGTATGGTTGAAGCTATTTATTCATCCTTTTATTCATTCAGTAAATCACTAATTGAGCATTTAAGTTTTAGGCCTTTACGAATTTTACAGCTCAGTGACTGTACTATTATTTAGTGAGTAAGTGGGGATTAAGGAACAACTGAGATCTAGTAGGAGGTGTCAAGGAGATGGTATACAGAACTATTGGTCCAAGTTTGTAACAGCGTGTATAACGATGTTCAGTAGCGATAACTTTGCATTTCCGAGACATTTTTTGAATATCGGTCACTATCCAAGAACCTTTTTTTCCTACACTTGGGTAGACTTTACAAGACTGACTAACAAAAGATGTGAAAGATGAAGTAAATTTTTAGAATAGGCCAGTTAGACCTTGAAGCCATTTTTTCTGACTTTGTCTTCTATGGTAAGAGCACATATCAGTGGAGCTTTTCACAACTAGTGGGGACATGTAATTTTTCTCTGCATCACTTGATGGAGTATTTGAAATGGAGACTAATAGTCACATGTTTCTGGAATATTTCAATCTGAGTTTTCTTGCGAAAGCAAGTCATTTGAATTAAGAATTTTTGCTCATAGAAGTATAGAACTGTTATAGCATTATAGAATTATAGATCCAGTCACTTCTTTGACAGGGAAGGAAATAAAATCTAGACCTGCCCAATGTCTGGGCTCATTAAAGGAGAGACTTAAGCTAAGACCCTGATTTTGTGCCCCTTTGTCTACTGTACTCTGCTGCTTTGCACATGATATATTTTAGAAACAAAAACAATTCCCAAGATTTTAAAAATTACAGCAGTTGAGTTATGTTTGCTGCATTGGAGAATTAGATGATTAATATGAAGAATATGTTAATGATCCATTGTGCTAGTCAGTTTTTATTTTAACCTTTTGTAAGAAGATGCTGAGGTGCTGGTATAATGTGGATATTCTTTCTGTCTCTCTCTTTTTTTTTCCTACATAGAATATTTTAAAAATGACCACACCAAACAAAACACCTCCTGGTGCTGACCCTAAGCAGTTGGAAAGGACTGGAACAGTACGGGAAATTGGATCACAAGCTGTGTGGTCACTCTCGTCTTGCAAACCAGGTAAAACAGAACAAAACAAGCTGTTTGTAATAATTGCTTACAGTTTGCTTGTGTTCTGGAGTGCTAAATTTAATCGAGTTTTCATTTAGTATATATGTCTTCCCAGTGGCTCCACTCTAATATCCACTTGAGTTTAACTGCGTGCGTCATAAGGTCTCCTTTTTATCCTTCCCTGTCTCTGCTATGATTCAGTTATTTGGTTAGCATTTTTTGTTGTTATTGTTGTTGTTGTATTTCTCTATGTGGGATAGGTAGGTGATACATTTTTTGAGTGATTACATATCCCAAAATATCTTTATTTTACTCATGGTCAGGATAGAATTCTTAAGTGTCAGTCCTTTTCTCAAAAATTTGTGGATGCTATTTCACCATTATCTTTTTTGTCATGTTGGCAAATAAGAAGGCCTGTGCTGCGCACTCGCTTGTTCGTGCGCTCTCTCTCTTTTTTGTGACTTGTTCTTTCTTTCTGGAAACATTTACATTTTTTCTCTTTATTCTTAGCACTCAAGACCTTTCCAGGATATGCCAGGATACATGTGTGCCTTTTCTCATCTTTTTAACCTGTCATTTGATGGGCATTTTCAATCTGTAGACTCAAGCTCAGAGAAAGATGTTTGGCTTTACGAACTTTAATTATTAATGCTGTTGGTCCACTACTTGCAGTTCCTTCACATCAAGACTCCTGTAGTCATCTTTCAAACCAAGCCTCTTCTTTATCTCCTCACAATACCTTTCTCTCTCTTTTTATGAGTAATTTATGGAAGTATAATTTACTTACAATAAAACTTACCCTTTTTAGGCATATAGCTCTATGAATTTTAATAAACACACAGTTCTGGAAGCACTGTCACAGTCAACTGCAGAATATTTCCATCATCCAAAGAAATTCCCACGTGCCTCTTGGTAGTCGCTCTCCTGCTCCCTCTGCCCGCAGGCCCCTGACTGCCTCTGATTTGAGCCCCTTTGTGTTTCTTAGAATGACATAGAAATGTAATCGCACTGTCTACAGCTTTTTGGGCCTGGCTTCTTTCACTTAGCATAATGTGTTTGTGATTTTTCCATACTATTATGTGTAACATAATTTTGTTTCTTTTTATTGCTGACTACTATTCCACTGTGTGGATCTAACATAGTTTGTTTAACTGATCACCAGTTAGTAGACATTTAGCTTTCTGGTAGCCAGCTTCCAAAATGACGTTTGTCTTTTGGTTTTCCTGCCCTTCTGTTGACCCCTCCCACATTGTATTCAGATTGGTCTCTTTGAACAGTATCAATAGAATATGGCAGAAATGATGGTGTGTGACTTCTGAGCTAAAGGGTAAAAGACATTGTGGCTCTCCCTCACTCTCGTTTGGATCACTGTCTCTGGGGGGAGCCAGCTGCCGTTGTGTGAGGAGGAGGGTGGCAAGGAACCTTGGCCTCCTGGCAATAGCCAATGAAGAACTGAGGCCTCTTGTCAGCAGTGACATGAGCAAACTATCTTAAAACAGATCCTTCCGCTCCAGTCAAGCTTTCAGATAATGGCTTTGGACAATCTGACAGCAAATTCGTCAGAGTCCATGGGCCAAACTGCCCAAACAAGATGCTCCAAAATTCCTCTCCCATAGAAATCATGAAAAAATGCAAGTTTGGTATTTTCAGCTGCTAAATTTTCAGATAATTTGTTATGCAGCAATAGTTAACTTAGATAAGGTTACTTTTAATATCTAGTGATTATGGATAAAGCTGCTAGAAACATAAGATTTTTGAGTGGACATACAGTTTCACTTTTTTTCAGTAAATACTTAGGAGTGAAATTGCTGGGTTCTATTGGGTTTCTTTCTTTCTTTCTTTCCAAGCTATACTTTTAATTTCCTTTTCTTGTTTTATTATATTGGCTGCAACTTCCAATATGTTGCATAGGAGTGGTGAGAAGGGACATCCTTGTCTTATTCCCGATCTTAGTGGGAAAGCTAGCGTCTTGCCATCGAGCCTGGTGTTAGCTGCTCTTTTCTTGTTAGGTATGTAAAGTTGAGGATATTTCCCTCTATTCTTAGTTCGCAGATAGATTTTACTTTGAATGGATGTTGGATTTTGTCAGATATTTTCTCTACATTTATTGATATCATCAAATCGTTCTTCTCCTTTAGTTGGTGTGATGGGTTACATTATTTGATTTTAGAATGTTGAACCAGCTTTCTGTACCTGGAATAAATCCTACTTGACTGTGGTATATAATTCTTTTTATACAGGGGTTCCATTTGCTAGTTATTTTCTTGAGGATTTTTGCATCTGTTTTCATGAGGACACATTGTTCTTTAATTTCCCTTGCTTGAAGGTCTTTGTCTGGTTTTAGCATTTGAATAATGCTGCCCTCATAGAATATGTCAGGAAGTTTTTCCCCTCCCTCTATTTTCTGCAAGAGATTGTAGAGAATTAAAACATTTCTTCCTTAAATGGAAGTCACAAGTGAAACTATCTAAGCCTAGTGATTTTTTTGAAAGGTTATTATTTTTGATTCAATTTCTGTAATAGATTCAGATGATCTGTTTCTACTTGTGTGAATTTTGGTAGGTGGTATCTTTCAAGGAATTGGTCCATTTTCTGCAAGTTGTCAAATTTATGGTCATAATGTTGCTTATAATAGAGTATCTTATTATTATCCATGGAATCAGTAGTGTTGGCCTCTCTTTCCTTTCTGATACAAGTAATTTGTGTCTTTTCTCTTTTTCCTGAGTTATGCCAGCTAGAAACTACGTTGTATCAATTATATGCTATATATATCCTGTTGATAGGGTGGTAAGTTGTTGGGGGGAACTGCAAGTTTCTATAATTGTGTGACTACATCCCAGTCTTTTAGTGGGTCTGTGTTCATGGCTGTGACCTTGACAAGTGCTTCTCACCTTTTCGTCCCCCTCTTCGGTGAAGGCTAGAGGAGACTGGAGTTGGGTGTATTCACTCCCCTTGTCAGTTAGGCTATGCTAGAACGGTTTTTGAAGTCTTTGTTAAGGAGGACAATGCTCTGGGCGTATTTCACAATGTCTACTTTCCCCCTGCATCTGCAGGGAACACTGGGGAACTTTCTCTGATCTTCACCCAGAGGAGAATCTGGTGAGTTCCTAGAGATAAAATTCATAAAAGTGTGGGGCCCTTTTAAGGCTGGGCTTCTGGGAGTTTTTCTGTCTCAAGCTAGTCCACACTCAGTCTCCAGCAATTAGTCAATTAGCAATCAGTTATTACTCTTAAATTTTCCTACCAGTTGCCAACTGTAGAGATGGTTTGTGCTCTCTGTAAGCTAACATTTTGCATTCACCTCTCTCTTCAGTTTTTTGGGTGGTGGTTTGTCCTGTGACTTCAATTCTCTGTTGTACTTAAGAAGAATTACTGGTTTTCAGTTAGTTCATTTTTTTCTTTATTGTTGTTGTGAGCAATGAGAACATCTTCCAAGCTCTTTACATGTCAGAATGAAAACTGGAAGTTCTTCTTTTCCTTTTCCTTTTTTTAGAAACTTTCATTGAATTTATTGGAGTAACATTGGTTAATAAAGTTGTACAGGTTTCAAGTGTACAATTCTATCATACATCATCTGTATATTACTTTTAAACTACTTTCATATTGGAAGTGGATTTCTTATAGACAGTGTATTAGCAAGTCTTGCTTTTTAAAAAACTAATCTGACATTCTTTACCTTTTAATTAGGAGTATTTAGACCATTTATACTTAATGTATTTATTGATATAATTAGATTTAAAACTACTATCTTGGAATTTATTTTCTTTTCTATCTTTTTCTTGTTAATGTTTATTCCTTTTTTTCCCTCCTGTTTTCAGATAAATTAAGTGTTTTTTAAAATTCTGTTTTATCTCCACTATTGACTTATTAGTTGTACATCATATTTTTGAGTGTTTGCCCTAAGTAAGGGTTACAATATAGAACTTTAATTATCACAGTTTACCTTCAAGTAATATTATACCACTGTAGGTATGGTTTGTGACTCCTTCAACAACGTATTTCCAATTCCTTCCTCCAATCCTTTATGCAATTAAACATTTTTTTTGTTTTGTTTTAATCCTCACCTGAGGGCATGCTCATTGGTTTTAGAAATAGGGGAAGGAAGGCAGAGAGAGAGGGAGGGAAACATCGATGCCAGAGAGGAACGTTGATTGGTTGCCTCCCATACACATCTGGGCCGTGAATAGGGACGACTTCACTGTACTAGTCAGTGGGGACGGTGGACGCCCTTGAGTGAGCATGTGCACTGTGTGGCCGTTGCATTTAAAATGGCTGAGCAAGTAGAGCGATGAATCTGCATCAAGTTTTGCATTAAGCTCGACCATTCCTACACAGAAACTATTAGGGTGATTCGGAAGGCCGAAGCTATGGGCAACTGGTGATTGGCAGCTTCATCACAACAACATGCCCACTCATGCCTCATGTCTTTTCCAGAGTTTTTTGGTGAAACATCAAGTCACCCAGGTGACTCAGCCCCCCTACAGCCCAGATTGGGTGCCCTGTGACTTGCAGCTTTTCCCAAAACTAAAGTCTCTTTTGAAAGGGAAGAGATTTCAGACCATTTATGAGATTCAGGAAAATATGCGGGGCAGCTGATGGTGATTGGGAGAACTGTGTGAGGTCCCAAGGTGCCTCCTTTAAAGAGGACTGAGGCATCACTCTCCTATGTACAGTGTTTCTTGTATCTTGTATCTTCTTCAATAAATACCTCTATTTTTCATAGTACATGGCTGATACTTTTTGGACAGCCTATATATATATATGCATATAGAGTAATTTTATATTTTGAATATATAGCTCTTTCTTTAGCATGAGAATTCATTGTCACTTGTGGTGTTTTTAGGATTTGGAGTGGATCAGTTACGAGATGACAATCTAGAAACTTATTGGCAATCAGATGGCTCCCAGCCTCATTTAGTGAACATCCAATTCAGGTAATACATTTAAAAATTTTTTTATTTGATTTATTACGGTGACCTTGGTTAATGAAATTATATAGGTTTCAGGTGAACAATTCTATGATACATCATCTGTGTAGTGCACTGTGTGTTCATCACCCAAAGTCAAGTCTCCTTCAGTCACCATTTATTTCTCCCTTACCCTCTGCTACCTCCCTCCTCCTCACCCTCCGGGAAACACCATACTGTTGTCTGTGTCTGTGAGGGTTTATTTATTTATTTAGCTTAATTTTTTTCACCTTTTTCACCCAGCCCCTCTAACCCCTCCCCTCTGACAACTGTCAGTTAATTCTCTGTATCAAAGAGTCTGAATCTATTTTGTTTGTTAGTTTATTTTGTTCATTAGATTCACATATAAGTGAAATCATATGGTGTTTGTTTTTCTCTGGCTGACTTATTTCACTGTCACAAAAGGTAAGATTTCCTTTCCTCCCTCCCTCCCTTCCTTTTTTCTTTTTTTATAGTCATGTATATTCCATTGTGTAAATGTACCACAGCTTTTTTATCCACTCATTTACTGATGTGCAGTTGGGATATCCCCAAATCTTGGCTATTGTAAGTAATGCTGCAATGAACATAGGCGTGCTTATGTTCTTTCAAATTAGTGTTTTGAGTTTCTTCGGGTATATTTCCAGGAGTGGAATCAATGGGTCATAAGGCAGTTCCTTTTTATTTTTTTAAGGTAACTCCATACTATTTCCCACAGTATGGCTGTACCAATCTGCATTCCCACCAACAGTGCACGAGTGTTCCCTTTTCTCCATGTCCTTTCAAACACTTGTCACTTGTTGATTTATTGATAATAGCCATTCTGACAGGTGTGAGGTGATATTTCATTGTGGTTTTAATTTTACCATTTCTCCGATGATTAGTGATGTTGAGCATCTTTTCATATGTCTATTGACGATCTGTATCTCCTCTGGAGAAGTGTCTATTCAGGTCTTTTGCCCATTTTTTCATTGGATTGTTTGTTTTTTTTGGTGTTGAGTTTTATAATTTTATAAATTTTGGATATTAACTCCTTTTTGGATGTGTCATTGGCAAATATATTCTCCTATTCATTGGGTTGTGTTTTCATTTTATTAATGGTTTCCTTTGCTGTGCAAAAACTTTGTAGTTCGATGTAGTCCCGTTTGTTTATTTTTTCTTTTGTTTCCCTTGCCCAAGGAGATTTATCAGAAAAAATAATGCTATGAAAAATGTCAAGAATTTTAATGCCTGTTTTCTTCTAGGATTTTTATGATTTTATGTTTTACATTTAAGTCTTTAATCCATTTTGAGTTTATTTTTGTGTATCATGTAAGAAGGTGGAATAGTTTCATTTTTTTTTTTGCACATATCTGTCCAGTTTTCTACCCCATTTATTGAACAGACTATCTTTACCCCATTGTATGTTCTTGCCTCCTTCATCAAATATTAATTGACTATAAAGATGTGGATTTATTTCTGAGCTCTCTATTCTGTTCCATTGATCTATATGTCTGTTTTGTATGCCAGTACCATGCTGTTTTGGTTACTATAGCCTTGTAGCAGAGTTTCATTTCAGTTAACATGATTCCTCCAACTTTGTTCTTCTTTCTCAAATTCCTGTGGCTATTGAGGATCTTTGTGGTTCCATACATTTTTGGAACATTTGTTCTATTCTGTGCAATATGCCTCTGGTATCTTGATAGGAATTGCATTGAAGCTAAAGATTGTTTTAGGTAGTATGGACATTTTAATGATGTTAATCCTTGCTATTCATGAACACAATTTGTGCTTCCACTTATTTGTATCTTCTTCAGTTTCTTTATTTAGCGCCCTACAATTTTTCAAGTACAGTTCTTTTACATTCTTGGTTAAATTTTATTGCTAGGCATCTTTTATAATGCAATTGTAAATGGGATTTTTTTTTTTAGTTTCCTTTTTTGATAGTTCATTTTCTATGTATGCAACTGATTTCTGGATATTTATTTTGTATCCTGTCTGTTTACTGAATACATTTGTCAGTTCTAGTAGTTTTCTGTAGAATTTTTAGGGTTCTCCAGATAATACTTTTTTGAATTTTTCAATTTGTGTAGGTTATAAGTGATCAAAGAAATTGATTTTACTTACATAAATTTTTAAAAATATAGAAATTATAGTGAAACGCACTGAACTTTGCTTTTGATACGTCTCAGACATTATTTATTTGCTAACTAGAATGTGTTCTAAGTTTACTCTTTCAAAGCATTTATGAATTCTTTATGGTACCTTATACAGTTTCTTTTACACAGATATTTCTCAAATATACTTTTCAGTATGATTTATTTTAGAAGTATATGCTTTGCTTATGATCCAGGTACCCGTGCAGTGACTGCCATTGTGAAAAAATACTTCATCTTAGAACCTATGAGGGCATTTCTAGGTTTGAAATGCTTACTTTTTTGTGGGGAAAGGAAAACAGCTATATTTTTGTCAATTGCTTTGAATTTATTGACTTAGATGGAAATCAGTTAGCTTGGTTATCTTGCTCCTGTTATGCCATCTGTTTAATCGTTCTATAGCATTGTATTTTTGTTTGTTTTTATCTTCCTACTTACAGATCAGCAAATTTCTTACGAAAAAGTCAGATTGTATGTTTTAGGCCTTGTGGGCTCTCTGACCTCTGTTACAATTACTCGGTTGTCCCATTATAGCAGGAAAGCAGCTGTAGGCCATGTGTCATGACTTGAATGTAGCTGTTCGAATGAAACTTTATCTTACAAGAGTAGGTGACGGGCAGGGTTCAGCCAGTGGGCTGTAATATGCCAACTCCTGTCTTAGGGTATTAAACGTGTATATACCAGAAATAAAAACAGCAGCCAATATACTTTTTAAAAGACTTAAAATACCAGATACTTTCCTAAATGTCTTACCCACTTAAGCATTCATTACATTTACCCTTTACAGCTATTTTTAATCTTTATTTTGTAGTTTCAGAATCAGACCTTAAATAAATTAACATATTTGCCTAGGGTCACACAGCAAGGGAGTGGGAGAGCTGCAGTTTGAACACAAGTACTTTGACCCGGGAGCCTGTCCTTGTAACGCTCTGCTGTGTAGCCTGGGCTAAAATGCTTCTCTGTGACAGCAAAGGCTGTTGCTTAAAAGTTGCGTGATGGGTGTCCTGTTTCATTGTATTATATTAGAATAGCAGGGTTTTTCCAGCAAATTAGTTTTATACAGAAGACCATGTATTGAACGAATAATAGTAAAAATTATCTATTGAAATAAAGAAGAACAGAAGAATGTTAAGAAAAATATTGAAAAGCTCTACGGGCTTGCTTTATTTTAAAGAGAAAGGCAGGTAGTTTAACGGTGAGATAAATAAAAATTAGCAAGGACTCATGGGCAAACCCCAAGTGGGGAAGGATTGAGGGAGGGAGGGAGGGGAGGTGGGCAGGGGAAAGCTCTGGGGGATAGGCGGAGACAAATGTATTTGAAAAAATAAATTTTTAAAAACACCAAAGTTTTAAAAAAACAAAAAAACAAAAAATATTTTTTAAAAATCAGTATTTCATCTACTTGAATGAGAACACTGATAGCCATAAATGCCATTGTTATTTAAAACACTTTGAACAAAAAATACTTTATCAATATAATAAACTCATACATACACATAAATACCAGCACATGTATGGGTGTAAATTGCTTAAACCAAATAATACAACTTAATTTCCCCTCTTCCCCAAATTGCGGGCTGTTCATAACTTTTATCCTTTATAATTGTGTAAAGTTTTAAGTTCTTAAAAAGGAGTAGTTAACAGATGAACACTAGGATCTATTAATCATCACACTGCAGTTTTTTGCACTTAGACATCTTAGTGAAAAAATACTTTGCAATTATTGGATAGTTTATTGCATTTCCTCTTATTTTTAAAAGTAGAGCAAATGGAAAAAAATCAAAATGCTGATGCCACTTAAGAAATAATGGGTACTAAGCTTAATAACCTAAGACAATTGTAATTACATTAGAAATCAACCTCAACCAAGTATCATTGGACTTTACCAGTCAACTAAATGTTGACTATGAATGGAAAAATCACAAAGGAAATACTAGAAATTTATTGTCAAAGATTTTTATGACTAAAAATAAACGTGGTATAATTTAGGACTGGACAAATTTTCTGTCTCTTAGGGAGCCGGCTTTCATGTCTCTGATATGTAAGCCCAGCATTCAACTTTCTTCCACTTGATTTTCTGTGTGTTTTCATTAATACAATATGTACTAAAGAGAGGACTTTCTATATTGAAAAAAATGTTACAAGTAAGCTTGAAAGAAGTTCAGTTTGGACTTTATATTTTGTTAAGAGAAACAAAATATTTAACTCCTTAGATATTTTCCCCTTCACAGAGAAAATAAGCAACTCATTCCTTATAGCATTTTCTCAGCTAATTGGGCATGTAGATTTTAGAAATAATTAGTATGTATTGTCAAGGTGAACTTGTAGTGCACAGTTACAAAGCAACATTTACTTTTAGACCTCATTGCTACTTTAAATCAGGGGCGAGTTCTTTCCTTGGCCTGGATAAAAACTCGGTGAGGAGACGGTACAACATTCTTGGCTAATATATACAGTTCTCTGATCACTTCCAATAGCAAAAGAGAGATTAAAAATGAAAATGTTCAGTCCTGGCTAATAATGAAAGCCTCAGACTTGCTTTAGTTTCTTCTAAGGCTTCTTTTTCTCCTGAAGATTGAATCTGTTGCAAATGGAAGAGGGAAGGTATGCTCTGCTTCTCTTTCCCTGTCTTACTTCTGTTTGTCTTCTCCCATGTTCTTAACTGATTTCTGAACTCTCTTGGCCTTCTAGTATGGAAGTGGAGAAGGAAAATTCCTAATTGCTGATTCTATCTTGGTGATCTAGCGTTGGTGCTGTTTGTGTATGGCTCTATGTTTAAAGCTGAGTATCTTTTGGATGCTTTTGTGGCTGAGGGAACATATTTCCGTGGTCACTTAATGCGGTGGTGATTCACCTGCAGTTCTTTTGCTGAGGATGCATTCCTCATTTACTCCGCCCTCAATTCCTAGGCCTTTGATGATAACTCCAGCTTTCTGCTGAGGACTGTTCTCCTTACTAGCCAGAAACTGATAGAATCCTTGAGGTAGCAGGTTGATGAAGTTCCCGCCTCTTCCTAGTGTGCTCAGCACATTTTTGGTGAATAATTGTTTGATTTTCTCAAATCTGTTTCTGAATCTATTTATATAATCATATTGTTTCTCTTCTTTAGTCCATTCAGAAGGTGACTTTCAGTGATTTTTTTATTGTAAAGTGCACGTGACATTTATCCCTTGTAAGGGTACAGTTCGGTGTCATTAAGTATATTCACCCTGTTGTACAGCCGTCACCAGTGTCCACGTCTAGAACTTTTCATCCTCCCAAACTGAGACTCTGCTTGTTAAACAGCAGCTCACTGTGCTTTCCTTTCCCCAGCCTCTGGTCACCGCTCTTCTACTTTTCTGCCTGTTTATTTTTTATATCTATCAATAGTGGCCATTTGACATCTTCTTTGGAAAAATGGCTATTCAGGTTCTTTGCCCATTTTTGAATTGTGTTTTTTGTTTTCTTGTTGTTGAGTTTTAGGAGTTCTTTATGTGTTCTGGATATTAATCTAATCCCATATCAGATATGATTTGCAAATGTTTTCTCCCATTCTGTGGGTTGCCTTTTTATAAAAGTGTTAAATTTTGATCAGCTCCAATTTATTGTTTATTTTGCTTGTGACTTGGGTGTCATATCTCATTGATTCATATAATTGTATTATTAGTTATTATTGTTAATATCTTACTGAGCCTTATTGACAAACTAAACTTTATCATAGGAATGAGATATATTGTCTCATAGACCACTGATATTCTATTCATTTTAATGCGGGATGAGAGCTTTTTGTTTTCTATGCTTCTCTTTGGAGAGGTTCTGTGGCTGTGTTATTATGTCTCCTGTCTTCTGCAATGATTAAACTGCTATTAATCCCATCCAATGAGTTTCTTACTTCAGGATTTTTTTTTTCATGTCCAGAAACTCCATTTGGTTTTTTAAATATCTTTCATTTCTTCTCTTTTTTTTTTGTTCTTTTTTAATTCCTTGAACAGATTTATGGCAGACTGCATTTTCCAGTGTGCTCACAACATCACTTCCTATTGCACGTGTTCTTCAACAACTGCACTGCTACCTAATGGACAGAGGGCATCTGTGGTTCCTGTCCTTGAAACTGATCAGGACTTTGTGGATTTCTTGCCTAATAGAGTCTGGATCTTATCATACTGTCATTTCTGAGGCTGGGTCATGAAAAGCAATACAGATTCTTCCTTGCTCTCGCTCTTTTATGTTATTCTGTCCCTTGGTATCCATCTACCATGTTGTGAGAAAACCCACATCAAATGGAGAAGCCCATAAAGAAATGAGCCAAAGCCTGAGGGCTCCGCTAAGCTCCCAGCTGACACCCAGCACCGACTTGCCAGCCATGTTAACAAGCCGTCCTGGGGGCAGAACCTTCAGATCTCAAGGGGAGTCGCCACACCTGGCGTGGTGTGGAGCCTGCCTTCCTGAGCCCCGCCCCAGTGCAGATTCATAAAGAAAATGACTCCTTTGTAAAGCCACTAAGTTTTGAGGTGGTTTGGTACACACCTGTAGGTAAAGTATAGGTAGATATTTATGTTTTCTTTTTTTATGCCCGTATCTTTTAATTCCATCATCTCTTTTTTATATTTGCCTTTATTGACTGACTTTCCCTTATTATGGGTCACATTTTTCTGCTTCTTTGTTCTAATTTTTGATTGGATGTTGGATATAGTAAATTTTACCTTGCTTGAATACTGGATTTTTTTTTTTTTTTAAGGAGGATTGGACTTTGTTCTGGCAGGCAGTTAATTAAAAATCATTTTGATCGTTTTGAGGCTTCACTTTTAAGCTCAATGTTTTACAGTGAGTCAAGGGCAGCCTTCACTCTAGGGTGGGGGTAGTAGCAAAGGTTTGTGATAGGACAGACAGCAAATGTTTCTGGCCTTGCAAACCCCATTTTAGGCTGTTCCACCTGCTCAGCTCTGCCAATGTAGTGCAGAGCAGCTGTGGACTACACAACAGGTGTTGCGTTGTTTCAATAAAATTTTATTTATAAAAGTAAGCGCGCTTGGCCTGTCTGAGCTGTGGTTCGCTGATCCCTGTGCCAGGGTGCCAGCTCTCCAACTTTTGGGTTTTCAGGCCGCTAGGGACTTTCACCGAGGCCTCCAGAGAGTTTCTGTTTATATTTTGTAACTATCAGTACTTACCATATTAGAAATTATAGCTGAGGAATTTTTAAGTATTTATTTATTAACTAATACTTAACCTATTATGTTAACATAAGTAACATTTTTAAATGAAAAATAACAGTATCTTCCCAAACAAAAATAGTGAGAAGAGGGTTGCTTTTCCTTCTCTGTGAATCTCTCTAGTGTTTCCCTTAAGAGAAAACGGTTGGAGTCTCATACACGTTTCTTCATTAAATGTTTTACAACATCCCATGTCAGCTAGCATCTGGGAAACTCCACTGTACACACGTAAGAGTGATTCTGGAAAAGACAAATAACATCTTAGTATTTATAGGAAAATAGTTGTGATCTTGCAGATTCCCTGAAAGGGTATTGAGCACCACGCCCCCCGCCCCCTGCCCCTGTCCCCGCCCCTGTCCCTGCCCCGCAAGCCTCCTCGGTGATCCCCAGGCCACTCTTTAACCATCACTTCTCAGGGACAAGATTAACATCGTGGTTTATGAATCCTGATCCTTCCGGGGTCTCAGATTAATGTCCTAGGCGTTTGAAGAAACGTTTGGACCCTCCACTTCGGTTGTTGGGAACTCTAACGATTCCCTGCCGTGTGTCACTTCTGGCTATTGTTTTGCTTATTGCACCCCAGTAATTGTTCTTTCCTGAGCAGTTGCTGTTCTTTGCCTGTCTCTGTGCAGTGCTGCCGTCTGCACGTGCAGAGTGGTTTCCAGTCAGAGACTCAAGGGGGCTCCAGGCAGGTTTCTGGCGTTTTTCCCCAGCAGAGCCCCGCCCTCAGCTCTGTGAGACCACGCGACCCTGTTGGCGTCTTCGCGTGGCCCACCTCCTTTGTTCCTGCCTCTCAGGACCCCGCTGGTGTGCTGCCTGCTGTTTGGTGTCTGCAGACAGTTTTCCATATATGTTGCCTGTTTATTCAAGTTGTTTATGGTGGGAGGGCAAGGCCTGTAAAAATTACTTCTTCATGAGGAGACATCTTTGACTTTTTGTTGTTTGTTTTGGTTTTGTTTTTAGTCATATCTGCTGAAAATTTTGCATTAAGATCTCATATGTTCTAGTAAAACATGGTCTTTGTTGTCTCAGTCTTCAGTGAACACCTTAACTGTAGTAGCCTGTTAAGAGTGATCAGAAACAAATGTTCACACAGAGAGGGAGTTTTCCGCCTTGAACCAGGAGCAAAGGAGAGTGCAATCATTTATATGTATATAAATCTTTTGTTTGCGTTTTGTTTTAGGAGAGTATGCAGACCCTTTGTTTCATTTATAGCTCAGTCTCTGAGTAATAATGTAGTCAGCAGGTTAACAGGGAATGATAAACAATTTTATAACTGTTTTGCCTTTTAGTTTTAGCTCTTGGACCGCGAGGGCTCGCAGCTGCTCACAGAGCAGGCACCTGGCCCTCTGCGGCACTGGAATGGGGGCTGGTCGCTTACCTTCGGATCTGCGCTTCCGTTTCCTCACCTGTAAGGTGGGCATCGTGAGGTCAAACTAAATAGGAACGCGACCGCCTAGTAACAGAGCTTCTAATAAAGTGCTTTAATCGAGGTGGACGTTTCTTTCTGCTGCCTCTGCCTGTAAGAGGAGGCTGGCAGCCCCTCAGAGTCCTGTGGGCCCGGATTCCCTCTCTGCATTTCACTGTTCTCGCTCGCTGGTCTACCCTGCGACTGTATCCTGGGCAGCAGGAAGGAGGAGGTGGGAAAGGTAAAAAGGGCATGTCTTCCTCTTAAAGCAGCTTACTTTAATTCACTCAGGCATTTGGTTTAAACCTTACTGGTCATAACTTAGTCTCTTGGTCACACCTGGTTGGAAGGGAAGCTGGGAAAGGCAGCCTTTTATCTGCACCTTAAGAAGATAAAAGGGAAAGGGGCTGTTAGGTTGGCAACCAGGAGTTCCTGTCACTAATGTCTTCTGTTGAAATTTCATTGGTTTCCAGGCAGCTGAGAAATTAGTCAAGAGCCCCCAGGTGGAGAACAAAATATCATCCTCAGAAAACTGACAAAGCTGACGCTTGAGAAAGGGCGTGTATCTGCAGTCCAGTGTGTTTCCCAATGCTGAGCCCTAGAATTAAACAGACCCGTCCAGTTATGGAAGTGCTGGACTAGGTAGGGCCTGCTCCTGTTAAATTTGTGACAAGAAGGAACAAAGCGAATGTTTGCTTCCTGCCAGCAGCTCTTTCCCAGCGAAAGGGAGTAGCGGAGAGGGAGTAGCGGGGAGGGAGTAGCAGAGAGGGAGTAGCGGGGAGGGAATGGAGAGAGAGACTGGGAGCATCACTTCTGTCATCGGGACTGTGAGTGTGTCCCCCCAGCACCCTATCCGAAGGCCTCTGCGGGCTGCCTGGCATGTAGAAAGCATTTAGCGGATGGTGATTATTATTACAACGATTTGAGCAATTTGAATAGCTGATAGTATTTCTCATAATCCCCGCATTTAATTCCCACATGCACTGCTATTTTAAATTCACCACGGGATAAACTTATAAATCATTTTAAATGGCTTTACAGGTACCTTTTAGGGTAATAATTTTAGACTTTTGGTGAGGTCACAGTTCCCTTTGCGAATTTAATGAATCAATGAGTAAGGCATAAATTTTACATATGATTTCTGGGGGTACACAGAACTTGGATAACATTTCATGGTGCAGATAAAATTTTAAAAAGTGTAAGTACTTACGTATTACTGTAAGCTGGTGTCAACGACTGTGGAATAAGCTAAGGACAATTAGTCAGTAGGAGGGCAATAGTTTAAGATCATGGGAGGCAGGCGGACAGACCTGCATTTGAACTCCTACTGTGCCCACCTACTTTTTGACCTTAGCAATTATTAACTTGAGTTGTTTTCTTTGTTTTTGTTTTTGTTTTTTTTTTAAACCAGTGAAACGAAGGTGATAATAGCTCCTATATCACAAGGTTGAGGAGTAAGTGAGATTAATACACATAAACCTCTGGTCCAGATACAAAGTATTCGCTTGCTATTTGCTGCTGCTGCTGTTGTTTTTACAATGATTAGTGTTGTTACTGTTCTTTGCCTTTCTAAGCTCATCCTGATTATCTTGTAGGTTCCAGTGGCTAAGTTATCCTGAATCTCATAACTTGGAGATAAAATTATTTAGAGGAAAAATTTGGTCCTTTAGATCTGCTTTCATTTAAAAAAAAGAAAGGGGGAAGATGTCCTTAAGAGTAGTCTTCATGACCTTTGATCTCTCTGCACTAAGAAAGTCCTTTCACAGGCTGCTTATGGCTCATCCGGGAAAAGATCTTTTGTATGCCCTTCAGAACTTCGCCTTCTCCCTTTGCTTCCTCTCTTGTCTCCTTCCTGTTCCTGCAGAAGCAGAAAGATGTCAGTTTGATACCTCTGGCCTCTTTTGAAAACCTGGTAATGGTATTTATCCTGTCAGCAGTTCCTGAGTATTTAGTGTTTTACATCTTCATCTGTCTTTATTATTTGAGGGAAAGTCCTTAACTTTCCCCATTCCTTTCTGATGAATAGCTTAGGCTGCACAAGTCTGGTCCCCTCTCTAAGAGCTACAGATCCCCTGCTGTTTTTATAGGTTGACTTTTGACACAGACTACTTCTGTTCAAGGAGCTCATTGTTGTTAAGTTAGTGCCAGTTTATACCAGAACTTAACTTTTAAAGCACATTTAAATGGACTTCTTAGTGATTTTTTTGGTTGATGTTTAAAATTGTCTGATTTTTTTTCTAATGACCAAAATAACACGTACTTATTGTAAAAAATTCAGGAAACATAGAAATCATAAAGAAGAAAATAAAGACCTCCCATAGTTCCACCTCACCAAAATAGTCACTTTTACTGTTTTTGTATGATTTTATGTGGGTCTTTTTCTATTCATATACGAAGTCTGTATGCCTTCAGAATATGTTCTTTTCCCCAAAATGAAGTCCTCCTGTATATATCGTGTTGTAATCTGTGTTTTTTCCTAACTGTGTATCTGCGTGATTATTTTAAATAGTTGTATAGTATTTCCTTGAGTGGATATATTATAATTTATTTAACTAATTCCCTACTAAGATGGATATTTAGGTTGGTTTCAATTTTTTTGTAATTTAACTGCAGGGCAATAAACATTTTTCTGTATCTGTTTTTAAGTGGCTATATTGTCTTTTAATGCATTCTAAGAAGTTGAATTTGTTGGTCAAAGGCTGTTTACCTACTGATTGGCTATGAAAGTACCTTTTTCTAGTCAAATGTGGGTATTTTTCAGTCATTTTACTGTTTTGCAATATGATAACAAAATGTCTCTGTGTTTTGAATTGTTTCTTTGATTATTAGAGATTGAACATATTTTTGTTTTTTTGTCACTTGCATTTTTCTGAGATTAATTTTCTGTTACATAGTCTTTGCTCACCTTTCTTAATATGGATACTTTTAAAACAGGAGAATTTTATATTTGCATTAAGGGCTAGATTGTACCTTCCGTTTTTTGAAAAATGCTTTTCTCTTTGCTGGACTTCATTTCTCACTTAGTTATTTTCAAGTATTAACATAGGAAATGAAGTAATTAGTGAAAACTAAGCTTGGTAGAATAGTTTCTTTGTCAAAAACACAAATGGAAAGGACTGAAATCTATAATGCTTGTTTACACGCTTAGGTGCCTGTTTTGGCTTAACTGGTTCTTCTTTGCTCACATCTTGTTCTTGACCATACTCTAGATAAGAGCTGTCTATGTAAGTAAAATGTGTACCTATATTCTTACATGTTCTTCATTTTCATCATTGTTAAAAGAACAGTGAAATTGTTCATTTAAATACTCGTTTTAGCAAACAGTGATTTTCAAAGTCAGATGTTTTGAATATAATCTTTCCATGTGGTAAAGGCCATGTTGTTTCTACTCTATTGCTTTTAGAAGAAAAACAACGGTGAAAACATTATGTATTTATGCAGACTACAAATCTGATGAAAGCTATACTCCAAGCAAGATCTCAGTCAGAGTCGGAAATAATTTCCACAACCTTCAAGAAATTAGGGTATGTTTTTAAATTTTAAAGTATGTATCCCGTAACTCCTGCTCTTTGGAGAATTGCCATATTTAACATTAAATTAGAGAGTAAATGTTAATACAGGGGTGGTCAAAAGTAGAAAAACAGTCTTTCATATGCAAAATAATACAATAATTAATTAGTAATAATATAAGAATAAATTGTGTTTTATGTACTCACAACGGTAAACCTACTTTTGCCAACTATTGCATATAAAAGTAAAATTGTTGATATTTAAGAAAACATTTTTAATTTTTATAATACTTTAAATTTTCTTTTGAATTCTAATTGTCACCCTTATTTTTCCCCAGTATTTTATTATGGAAACTTTTAGACATACAGATTGAAATACAGGAAACACTGGAAATAAATTTTTCATTCATGATATGTATGGCATGTATTTGAAATTTTCACTAGGTGTCACTGTTGTCCTTTAATTACTGGACTCATATCTTAGTTAATAGGTTCAAGATCTGAAGTAGTCTTACTTGTACTAGTTTTTCCTAGAGTATTTATGTATATATATAAAAATTCTTTGATACATTTTCGGAAATGTACATCTTTATATATAAATTTCTAGATTTATGTGTTAAATATATGTTTTGTGTTCTCTTATAAATTGGAGAAACGTAAATGACATTTGGACCATTGTGGAATACTTTTAATTTAGTCTTTGCTTCTATTATATCATTTAAGTGCTAAAACATTAGCCACATAGAATAAGGGCTCTTTTAGATAGTGTCTTAATTTTATTCTAAGTGTGTTTATATTTCTACGTAGTGACCACATAGCCTCATGAGACCAGTAATACTAAATATTACCAGGTGATAATGTAAGTTGTTTTCCTGAAAAACTTAATGAACATACTGCTTTTCTGCCACAGTTCTCACTAAGGAACCATAATTCTTGTGTTTTGCTTTAAAATATTAGTGCTGCCTTTGCAGCTTATGATATAAAGGATACTTCATCTTTTAATTATGCGTCTTTATATGTGATTTATTTTGTTTACCTTTTTCCATTTATAAGTTAAAGAAATAAGAATCTCATAGATTTTGCTTTTTAAGGAAAAATAAGCAGATCATGATTTTATTTCTTAACATTACTTATCTATAAGATCGAAATTGTTATTTTTTGTAAAAAAAAAATGCTGCTTCTAATTCAGATAGTAAGTGATTAAAAGAATGTGAACTTTGAGGTTTTAGGGCCATCATTTCATTAGTTACAAGACTGATTTAACTGAGTGGAAAATCCAACTAAATCTTTTTATATTTTTCCATGGATTCTTGCCCACTGGAGGGTGTAGTATGTATTGGAGTATTTTAATAGGTTTTCCTTTTTTACTAGAAATTATGGATATGTTTACTCGAAACACCCTAAAAACCTATTTTCTATCATTTTAATAGTGATTTGAGTAGTAACTAAAAAAAATTTGGCTCTGGGTGAGAAAAGCTAATGGCTATGTTATTTATCCAAAAATTATTCTTTTTCTACCATATGTTTTCCTTCCTGTCAGTTATGAAGCATGATTTTATATCTAGATCTTTGTTAACCTTATTGAAAAATCTCTGCAAAGAGATTAGGTCCTTCTTTTACTATTCTAAAATGAATATGTTACTTTCTAGATATGAGAAGGGACTTACAATGTAAGTGAGGCTTATACTTTCTGTTTAATGGCCATAAGATACTACAACTGGGTTTGGCCAAATAGAACATTTTTGACACCAAAGATAAATTTGGTTATGCTGCTTATTCTACTTTATTTCTTTTTCCTTTTTTTCCAAATTATCTATCCTATACAAATCAGAAATCAACAGCCTAAGAACATTTTGCAATATGTTTATAACATTTCTTTTACACAGAAACTATTTCTAAATAGAAGTAAGGTTTAATACTCATTTAACATGAGTCTTTATGTCATTATCTTTTCAGAATACATTATTTCAGTTCTGTTACTTTTATGCAGTAAGTCTTGCTTGTGTATTCAAGATGATATTCAAGAGAAGTTTTCAAATAAAAATATAAATACTTTTTTAAAAAAGATTTTAAAATTTATTTTATTTTTAAACAGAGGAGAAGGGAGGGAGAAAGAGAGGGAGAGAAACAACAGTGTGCGGTTGCCTCTTGCACACCCACAACTGGGGACCCGGCCCGCAACCCAGGCATGTGCCCTGACTGGGGATCGAACCGGCAACCCTTTGGTTCGCAGGCCAGCACTCAGTCCCCTGAGCCACACCAGCCAGGGCAGATATGAGTGCTTTTAAAAATTTTACATCTTTACATTTTAGCATTATGATTTGGTTTGATGTTGTTCTTTTTCTTGCTCTCAGAAGGGAAAATATATGTGAAGGAAATTTTTTGTTATTTAGATGGGGGAACCAAAGAATATTACTATATCTTAGATGTGACTATTTCAATATTTTACAAAATTATTAGCAAAGTTCTTTTCAGTTTGCTGATTAGGTACAGACATCCCTCAGAACCCCCTACCCTCCAAACCAAATCCACGGATGTTCAAGTCCCGTATATAAAATGGTGTAGTATTTGCATATAACCTATGCACATCTTCCTGTACACTTTAAATCATATCTAGGTTGCATATAATACTTAATACAATGTAAATGCTATGTAAGTAGGTGTCATACTGTGTTGCTTAGGGAATAATGACAAGACAGAAATTCTGTACGTGTTCAGAATGGAAGCAACCATTGTAGACCTGACTACATAGTGCATGTTAGCAACAACATAACATTTTCCTCCCGAATATTTTAATCGTTTGTGGTTGGTTGAATCTACAGATGTGGAACTCACAAATACAGAGAGCTGACTATATTTTTCTTTTAAAAAACTATTGTAGAAACATCTGTACTTAAATATAAAAATGAAGTGGTTTATTAGACATAGAGTCACAGCTCTCACAATTATTTTGATACAGTTCTATGAAAAACAACTTGTAAAGTAAGGTTAGGCAGCTATTTTCAGCATATGTGAAAGTTGTCCTTTGGTTCATTGTTCGCATTTTGCTTCCAGAATTTGTCATCAAATTTTATCCTTTTGCATAAAAGGCTAAAATATTGATGGAGCGCGAGAGTAAGCATTCAACTGAATTTTAAGCCTTGTTTTTCTCTTCAGATAACAAAGATGTTACCAAGTGATTTTTTTTTTAAGGTGACCTGAAGCACGTCTTCAACGTTCACAGGGCCACAGGCTGTTGTTTTGTTCCTCTCACGTACACGGGCCTTTGGCCCTCTGCCGCGCGCACTCAATCAGCAGCATGCCCATGGGAGTCCGCGTATGGTACTTCGACAGAAGTGGTTAATAAGTCAGCTCTTCTATTAAAATAACATTTACTATTATAATTTGAGTTCCATTACTGTGTATGGTAGAATAAGAAGATGGAGACAAAGACTCTGTCTCTATCAAACGATATTAAAATCTACTCATATTTACTTTCTTATGAGGAGCCTATTTTAAACAACTTGATATAAAGTGGGATGATTTAGGCAGTATCTGCAAAGATAAATTGATTTGAATGTTTAGTTTACTGAGCCTTTGGAAAAAATGTTTTTTATTGAATTTAGCTAAAAGAAAATATTTTTTAAAATCAGTTTTTATAGTAACTTTAGAATGTCCTTGAAATGAATATAGAATGCTTTCATACGATACACATAATTTTTAGACCACAAATGTTATTCTCCCTTATCCCTTGCTTAAAAGTAACATAAGCAATTAAAAAATTATTCATAATTATAGACCTTACTTATTTCCAAATTGGAGTTGAGATAGTCATGCATTTGGGCTATATTTCCTTTTGAAACTAAAATATTTTGCACAGAAGAATATCATATATATTTTTAAGAGAGGAAAATTCTTGTATCTCCTGGAGCACAAACTTAGACTACAGATTTTTGAAGAGATGTAGTCTGGCATTCCCGATGAGACACATCCTTACTTCATTTGGGGAATGGTTATTTAGGGCTTGCTAAGTGCCCGGCACTGTGTAAGTACTGGAGATAGAGTGAAAACAGTCACTGTTTTGGCCCCTAAGTACTTTATAGTCTGATGGAAGAGACAGGCAAGTAAACATTAACAGTTAAATAGTAAATACATACAGGGGACTATGGGGAACACATGGGATATTACAGAAGTGGTTTAAAAAGTTTTTTTTACTGACTCAATGATAAATACAAAGCCTTCTCAGGTGGGGAATAAAGTGGGGGCATTCTTTAAGGGGGCACATGAAGGGTGTGGGAGCCTGAGAGCGTGGCTTGGTGACAGCTGCGAGAGATGAAGCGTGCCAGCAAGCCGGGGGGTGGGAGGGGGTGTCAAGAAAGACTGGACGAGCATTTATGCACTCAGCACATTTATGGTGATAGTCATATGGCCTCTGTATATAAGGAGCTTACATTCTCAAAGGGAATAAATATATAACTGTTACAGTGAAAATATATAGGCAAAAGTCAGATTGTGCTTATTGTCAGACTTTTAGGGAGTTTAGACTTTAAATGAGGAAACAGTGATAAAATTCAGTCTTGGGAATGCTGGGGCTAGAGCAATTGAGGACCACTTAGGGAATATCCAAATGAAAATTATGAGGATTTTACCAAGGCTGTTGGTTTGACTAAGTTGAGCTCGAGAGAAAGAGATGGATTTGAAATAGAATCAAAAGGATTTGTGACTGGTTGCTGTCCTGGGGTATACTTGAAGTATGGGTAGGGGGGGTCAAATAGGTAGAAAAGGACACCTAGAACTCTTTGCAGGCTTTGCAACTGGTTGAATATTACCACTAATCAGGAAAGGGATACAGGGTTGGGGAACATTGGGGGTGGGGACAGAGAGAAAGGGTACGCTAATAAGATTAATTTTGTAGCTGATTTTTGGTTTCTCTTCAGATGGAGGGCTTTTCCAGTGGATAGTTAGATATATAGTTCTGAACCTGAGGAAAAGAATCGGAGGAAAGCAGCCTAGGTTAGAGGTATAGATTTGGGAAGGAATCACACCCAAATAGAAGCTGAGGCGTGAGTTTTGGCTCCTTCAGGCAGTATGCATAGTAGAAGAGGAGAGTGCCAGGGCTGGAACTGGGAAAATGCTGATATTCAAGGATGGAAGAAGACTATCCCATGAAAAAGGCTGAAAGCGGGGTGGGGGAGGTAGAAGAGTTAGGTACGGGGGAGGGGGTAAACGGTGACAGGGGGAGACTTGACTTCGGGTGGTGAACACACAATGCGATATGCAAAAGATGTATTATAAAATTGTACCCTTACAACCTATATAATTTTATTAACCAGTGTCACCCCAATAAATTCAGTAAAAAAAATTAAAAAATAAAATGGAGTGAAAAAGGAAAAGTAAAAAGCCAAGAGGGACTGCCATAGATAAGAAAGTCATCAGCTTCCGATGTCACAGAAGCTGAGAATGGTCAGGAATCTCCAGTTAAAGACTGCACCGTTTTCTTCATAAGCCTCTGTTACGTGTGTTTTAATAGGCAATTTATTTAATGAAATTCTGAACTAAAGCATTTCTTGCAAGTAGTTTAATCACTCTTCAGAGTAATAGTTTCTAAATTTATAGATTTGAGACTAATGAGATTATTTGTTTTAATAGCAGGAATTCCAACTTTTCCTACCATAGTGTTTGTGCCAAGTAAGAAGATTGTGAACGGGATCCTTGTTTCCTAATGCTTCGAATTGGAAGGTTCTGTACTGCTGATGCAGAACTTGAAGTAAACTCTGAAGTTGATGAGGTTCCTTTCAAGAGCATTGTGCTGTAGGGTCGCCTTTTCGAGTGCGCCTTCTCAGCGGTTGTGGAAGGACTGCAGTTTCTCGTGGGCAGTGTGCGGGTAGTAACAACCAATGGCAGAGAAAACAAAAAACAAAATTAAAAATCTACTTAACCCATGGCAGGATCCGGTGCAATAGAAATATGTACTTACAAAAGGTTAAACGACATGCTTTTAGAGATACAGATTATCAACCCCTTTCATATAGGAAAGCCTACTGAGCGAGCAGGGCCAGTTGGGCAGGGCAGGAGCGGACACTCGACCGAGAACCTAGAGCGCTGTTGGACACAGCAGGCATTTAATAAATATGCCAGCAGTCAGTCTGTAGGCTGCCCGCTGACCCCTGCTTGCTTAGTTTGCTTCAAAAAGATTATCTGGGCACATTCAATTTCTCCTCTCAGAAAAAATTTTTTAAAAATTTTAATTGTGATAAAAATGCATAATATAACATTCACTATCTTAACATTTTAAAATTCGATAGTGTTAAGGATATTCACCTTGTTGTGTAACAGAGCTCTAGAACTTTCTTAGCTTGCAAAACTGAAAATCAGTATCCATTAAACAACTCCTTTTTATTTTTCCCTCTCCTCTGTCCCTGCAAACATTATTCTATTTTCTGTTGCTATGAATTTGACTACTTTTAGATATCTCATGTAAGTGGACCCATACAATGTATGTCTTTTTGTGACCGGCTTATTTCATTTAACACTATTTCCTCAAGGTTCATTTGGGTTATAGCATGTGACAGAACTTTCTTCCTTTTTAAGGCTAATTAATTTGCCATTGTTTGTATAATATACCACGTTATGTTTATCCATCTGTTGGTGGGCACTTGGGTTGCTTCCCCTCTCTTGACTACTGTGAGTAGTGAGTGCTGCCACCCACATGGGTGTGCAAAGTCTCTTGGAAACCCTGCTTTTAGTTCTTCTGCGTATATACCCAAAAGTCCGATTGCAGGATCGTATGGTAGCTCTGTTGATAATTTTTTGCCCTTGTCAGAAATATGACTCCTAAGAGGTAGACAAGGTAGTTGGGCTTCTTCCTATAGAAACTTCTGATTGAACTTTATTCTTGGCAACTAAAAGGGCCCTGATTAGGACAGTAGTAGCAACAGAAGGAGCTGTAGCAAGTCTTGCTGCAAACCACCTGCTGAAAAATTGTATCATAATTTTAGAGTATATCTTAATTGAAGTCAGCCCACTCAGAACCTTAATTTTTTTCCTTCTCCTCTTATTTTATATGTGGGAAATGAAGAATTAATAATCTCCAAAGATTAGAGGCAACCAGTTGATTTTTTTTTCTTGGCTGGGACCAATGTTGTGTTGGGAAGAGAAGAATCAGCATGTCAATTTTGATATAGATTCGCTGGACCATCATAGAATTGTATTTGAGTTACTGTGTTCACCGCTATTTGTGTTTTTTGTTACCACTGCTATTTATTAGGCACTTTCTCCATGAATGTCACTGAGCCAAGCAGGCACTACTCACTATTTCATTTTGTCTCTGCAAAACTTAAGTGGTGGTCAGATGTAGTTACTATCCTTATATTCAAATAAAGCGGAGATTTTGAGAGGTTAAGTGAACTTTTTGCTATATCGCTAACTTTTAACGTGAGAATGTTGGAGCTGAAAGAAACGGTGGAGGGAGTGTAACCCCAGGAGTTGATGGCTTCTCCAAGGGGACAGCTACTACTTTTTTTTGAGCTTTTGTTGCACATGGGAATGTAGGTCCATTGTTGCCAATTATCCTTTTAAAAGGGAAATCAGGAGTCTAGATCTTAAAATATGTTGGTAAAATATGGTATGTTCACAGGTTAAATATGGCCAAGGGCTACCAGTGACCAACTTAAAATCAAGTACAAGTCCATTATACAGGAAGGCTAAGGGAGCAGTCTGATGTCACACAGGAAGTCAGAGGTATAGCTGGGAATCAATGATCAGTACATATTCCTTCAATTTTTTCCCTTAAATTCACATTAAATTACAAGTTACCAAAACATTTCTTTCCATTATTAAGAAAAGTTGAAGTGTGTAGCAGAGGAAATAGGCTGGTGAGCAATAGGGGATAGAGTGAATATAGATTTTTGAAATATACTTAAAAATTCTTTACTTTTTAAATGTATTCTATTGAAAATGGATTGATACTTATAATGCTAATGCTTTTGGCATAAACATTTGGTGCATCCAGACAATGGTCATTATTCATTACTGAAAAGAAATGAGCTCTCAAGCCATGAAAAGACATGGAAGAACCTTAAATGCGTATTAGTAAGTGAAAGAAGCCAAGTTGAAAGGGCTGCATACTGTATAATTCCAACTATGTGACATTTTGGAAATGGCAAAACTATGGAGACAGTTTAGATCAGGGGTTGCTAGGAGTTGGGGGTGGTTGGGAAGGAAGAATGGGCTGAGCGCAGAGGATTTTTAGGCCATTGGAAATGCTCTGTGTGATGCTGTTGCGGTGTATACATGTCATTATATATATTTGTCCCAACCCGTAAAATGTACAACACCAAGAGCAAGCCCTCATGTAAACCCCAGACTTTGGGTGATGATGTATCAGTGTAGGTTTATCAGTTGTAACAAATATTCCGCTCTGGTGGGAGAAGCTGATAATGGGGAAGGCTTTGCTTGTAGGGGGCAGGAGGTACCCGGGAAACCTCTGTGCCTTCCTCTCAGTTTTGCTGTGACTCTGAAACTGTCCTAAAACTGTAAGGTCTTTTTTTTTTTAAATGAAAATACGGGTATTCCTCACGTTTTGAAAATATGTGTTAATGCCACTTTACTCTCATGAAAGACATTACTACCTGTTTTCACTAACCAAAAGAAATCCAAAGAGTATTTTTTCTTTTAGGGAAAAAGGCGTTCAGGGTTTCTTTTGCAGAGAGCCTTATGGGGCAGCAGCGCCCTGGGCAGCCCGCATGGCCCCCCAAGCTCCGCCCCTGTAAAGCCAGCACCTCAGCATCCAGCCCCACAGCTCTGCACTGAATCGGAACATCTGTGCTGTATCTCCACGCACTTTGTGCAGCATTAGCAGGGTGTGTTCCAGGGTACCAGAAAAGCCTACAGAGAGCTCCTGAGGTTGTTGCCTTGGAAAAGACAGGGAGTGAAGGGATTGCTGTCTACCTTGGGAGCCTGTAGACTCATAACTTGCCTCCTGTCACGGCCCCAAGGCGACAAGCTCAGGTAAGTGCAGTGTGATAACGAAGGCACTTTAGAGTGAAAAGAAACCTCTGCCTGCCTCCCCGATCTTCTACTTCAGTATTTACGTAGCCGATTCACATGTGCGGCATTACAAGGATAAAAAGTCAAAATTACTCTCAGCTAATTTGTAAAATCTAGTTGTTAAATGTTAGCTTTATTCACTTTAAAGTTTTATTATTTCTCTGAGAAAATTAGTGAAGGGCATTGGGAACTGTCCCTGGCTTTAAAACACGTATTCTGTATGGCGATATCTTTATGTTGAAAGAGGATTGTCTAAGGCAAATATGGAATTCGAATTTGAAAAGTTTCTGTGGACTAGGATCCGGGTTATCAGTGGCACGCAGTCACCGTGGCTCACTGAGCCCCATTTCACCTGCAGTTGCAGTCATCTGAGACTTGCTGCTGTTCCCCGGAGTCGCATTGTGCCTACCATTGAACGTGGAGTTCTCCAACCTTGGCTGATGGGGCAGAAACCCAGTCCGTTTCATAATCTGCAGTCTGAGTTTTAAATATTACATTCAAAGTGGGACAGAAGGATGAGGCCCAAGCCAGAGGAAGGAACATGCTTCTAGACTGCCTTTGCCACATGCTGCTTTAATTGTGGATTTTGGAGTCTGTTAGATCAGAGTTGGAATCTTGTTACTATCAGTTCTTTCTTTTGTGATACAGGACCAGTTTCTCTGTTCTTTCTGAGCCTCTTTTTATTTACTTAAGAAATGAGAATCGAAATACCTATCTTGTTTTGGTAGTTGCGAAGATTAATTGAAAGAAGGTGTGTGACAACATCTGCAATATACCAAATACATAATAGGTTTTTCAGTCAATGTAAGTTTGTCCTTCGATACTTCTTTTTTTCTTTAGTTTTGTGGCTGCTTCCTTTATCCTTACTCATACATGACTTCACAAGGTCAGAATGTGCGAGATAAATGTGCCTTATCTTTAAGTCATGTCCTAGTAACAGCTAGTAGATAGTTGTTTTGGATTCAGTTTCTTACTGCTGGATAGAAGCATGAAGTAGTTTCAACAAATTGATTTTGATACGTGGCATTTCAATATCAATTGTCCAAAACTGGACAGAGCATGCATCCTATGTGGATTTTCTAGGTATTTGTTTTTTATTTTAATAAAATTTCCATTGGCATTGGATTAAATATATGGATTTAATCCTTTGAAATTACAGCAGCCATGGCATTATTACTTGTGGCTTCTGGGAGGACAGTTTTAATCTTTCTGACATGACCCAGTTAATAGCATGAAGTCTCTCTGATCACAGGTTGACCCTCTGTATCAAAATATTAGATCTCTTTTTATTTACTAAGATAATAGTTTACTAACTTGGATGCTTCCTTTGGTTTTGGACTCTGTTCTTGAATTTTTTGTACTTACAGTATTTATTCTGATTTGATTCATTTAAAATACAGCGAAGCTGACTTAAGATTGATGACTCTGACTCCTGCTTATTGGTCCTAACACTTTCTCTGCAGGGTATATTCTTTTAAACTAATGCAGGAGTAATAGTAATAACTTCATAGAGTAGCCGGTGTGAGTGGGAATTTTTAAAAAGTGTTATATTTACGCATATCTTGACTGCATCGACTTAGAGTCAGGCCGATATTTTTTCAAAGGCCCTGTCCTAGTTGCGCAGGTATTCTCCCACGAGGCAGTGCGTGAAGCCCGAGGGCCCGCGCGCCGGTCTGAGGGCTCTCGTAGCAGGGAGCCGCGAGGGGCGATTGAATTTGGGAAATGCTCCCCATTAACAGACATTCGCTTTTAGGGCACTTTGTCCTAACAGTTGAATTAATTGCTTCTGTTTGAAATTTGTAAAGCAAAAACAGATAAATCACAATACAATTTTTGCTACAATATATGTTAAGTCAGCTCACAAGATCAAATAGTTTAAAACGGTTACTATATGACGTTATTCAACTTGTTTTTAAAACTCTCCTTTGCCAAAAATTGATATACCTTGATTCCTATAATATTAAGACAGCTTTTCATTTCTTTGTGGCCTGGCATAATAGTACTTTTGGCTTAAAAACTGGGAGTATTGTGTGTGACCGTTGCATGAGTTTGTCTCTGTGTGGGAGCAGGTAACGTGTGGGGACCGGCCTGTGTGTGGAAGCTCATGTGTGTGAGAGCACATTTGGGTTGGAACTGATAAGAAAAAGCTGGAGTATTATCTTACTGTTAATAAAACTTTAGTGTTGATACAGTTGTATAGCTATCAAAATTTATTTATCCATCTCCTCCTAATTGTTGCTCAGTAAATAATTGGATGTCATTCTTTTATAGCATGGTTTTCCAGCGTGGCAGTACTCTATGGTCCAGTTATTATAAGATGATACTGACCATTGACTGGGGATTAGCTCACATTTTTTTAGACCAGCTGATGTTGAAAAACCACAATTTAGCAAACTAGACAGATTTCAAACCTCGAATTAGTCCCCTGTTACCTGTGCGGAAGTTGGGGGACACATTTAGCCCCTTTGAAACCACAGGTTCCTCATACAAGAATAGGGAAATAATGCTCGTTTCATTGGATTCCTGAGACAAGTAGGTAAGATAAAGTATACAAAGCACTTATTTATATTGTTTGCCACACAGTAAACACTCAATGCAAATTCTCTTTGTTTTTTAAAAATAAATATTTGACAATTGAAAGACTTTCTGAATATTTGAAGTAAAATACGCATTAATTTCCACATTAGTTTTTAGGCGCGTAGTAGTGCTTTCTGGGCCTCTGGAGAAATCTTGATTAAGGACACTGGATGTGGCATATTACTCATTTAAAAAAATTTTCTTAACAATTTTTTTCCGTTACAGTTTACATTCAGTATTATTTTGAATTAGTTTCAGGTGTACAGAATATTGGTTAAACAATCATATACTTTACAAAATGTTTCCCCTTTATATTTACAGTACTCAATTGGCACCATACATAGTAATTGCATCTCATATTCATTATTTGGTTGTATAAACCATATAGGCAAATATATGTATAATAGCTGATTATTGTTTTTAAAAGCTTCAACATATTTATGGTAAACTTCCATAAAATAGAAATTACTCTGTGTAATTTGTACACTGTAACTTACAGATTAATTCCATTTGAGAAAATTACTGTGTTTCTGTCAAATAATATACCACCAATTTGGGGAAAGTGACATTACTTTGGTCTGTTAAGATAGACTTAAAATCCCATTAGATAACAGCATTGTGATGTTTCCGAGGTTAATTGGCTGCATTCAGTTATAGGTTATGAACGGTCCCACTTGAATAATTCACCAAGCCATCAGGCAGAAAGACCAATAGTTCACAGGACTAATTGACCTTGGCAGTATAATAGAAACACTTGCAAATAAAATGCTCTTCGCCAACAACATTGCAAATGAAAACCCCCGAAGAACTGTTACGGCCGGGACTGTCCTGGAATGCAGCGGCTCCCTTAGCCGACCGTGGGTGGGCGTGGGTCTTGGAGGGCGGAAGTTGCGGGGAGGGAAATGTAAAAGACAGGAGGAAAAGTTTGGAGGGACATTAATTAGGCAAAATGGTAGAAACACATAGGTTTAGAAAAGATTTTAAACATCTCAAAACTCCAAAAAGTAGTGTTTGTGAATCTCTGTAAACGTAGTGTCTTTAAGTTTGTTATATTTTTTTTCCCTTCTTGTTCTCTATCTCAAGCCCCTTTGTATAGACTGGGATAGTCATTATTGCAGTGGGCTGTTTTCTGAAAGGTGAGAGCGCAGCTCTGACAAAGCGCAGTGCTGTAATGAGGACGAAGCACGGTTGTCATTCTGCAGCCTGGCTTCACGGCCGATACGAGACAAATACTGTCGAAGGCACCATTATATCCTGGAATCTAAAATGGCTGTTTGTTTGTTTGTTGGTTAGGTGGTTGAGGTTTGGATTTGTGCCAGAGTGGGGGAAGGGAGAAATCTTAGAAGAGACACAGAGAGAGAAAACTGTCGCTCCGTAACAAATTTTGACAATTTGTTTCCCTCTTTTTTGGTAATGATGCAAACCATGCATTTTATTAAAGAATCCCCAGAGCAATATATCAGTCTTTCTTAAAGCAAATGTTTTCAAATGCTTGAAGAAATTTAGTGACGCACTGTCAGGGCTTGGTTTTTAAAGGAAAAAAACAAGTTTAGCTTAGCACTCATTTGGGAGATATGCGTCCCTAAAAGTAAGCTAGAGAAATTGTGCCGCAGGTATCAGCCTTCACTGTAATACTGCAGAAGGGCAATTACATTCCTGTTACATTTTCTTTTTTTAAAAAGGCATCTTTTACATTAGAAGAAGACAATCAAATTGTTAAGTGGACTTCAAAAATAGTAATAAAAAAAGATTTATAATGGAAAGAATTGATGGTATATTTCACCTAGAGTAAGAAAGACAATGTGTAATAAGGGATTTTGTGGTTTTACAGCTCAGTGCATGTGTTTGAAAGCTGTTCTCTCAGCAACGTGGGTGGCAGGTTATGCTACCATATAATGTATTGTAGTTGGCTCTCCACACTTGTCAGGGTTAGTGTTCAACCATTCGGAAAATTTTCTCATTGTTCTATCATGTGAACCAGGACCAGTGTTGAATTCCCAATAACTTACCAAAAAAAAAAAAAAAGGTTTAATTAGAAAGTTTGAAATTTGATTACATCTTTTTGTTTCAATACGGTGCTATATATATTAGTATTTTATCTATTATTGAAGTTATTTTTCAGTCACAAGATATCAAAATCAAGACTTTATTCTTTTTAAAGTAGGTTTTACAGAAATCTGTATACTGAATCTTGCCCTTTTTGCTGTATTAACACTCTGTTTCCATCTTAAGCATTTTGCTTTAGATGGACCATGGCTCTTGGCAGCTAGTGCATTTTTAGCAAATAATACTGTTTCTAGTAAGAGTTGCAGAGAAAAAAAAACTTAGTGTGAGGTCCTTGTAAACTGAACCTTTGGAACATTACTTTATTTCTTTCCCCCCCTTTGTGCTGCTTCTCTATTTGTGTAATGGTTATAAATTACATCCTTTGAAAAGAAGAATTAAAAACATTTTGTTTTGTTATTTTTGTAGTCGATTTCTTTCTTTACCTGTTATTTTAAAGATATACAGAGAAATAAGCAATTATGGTATTGAAATGCCATTGTGCCAGCACCTCCAGAGCATAATCCAAAAAAAACAGAAAACCGCCTGCCGGGCTGTCTGCAGTGAGCTTGTGTGAGCGTCAGTGTCTGCTGTTCACACATCGTTTTTTTACTGCAAGTTCCTTTTGGAATAAAGACTCTGTGTTTCCCAAGTGTAGTGAGACAGTCGTTGGTCCTTATATTTTTAATTTGTGGGGATTTCTGTTTGTAAGGGTAATTGTCATAGATGTATATCACATGATTGTCACTGGCACATCAAGAGGTAGAGAAAAGGCTTATATGTTTATGTATTACAAAATAATGGAACCTTTAAATGAAATAATAAAGTATTGAAGATAAGAAAAAATGAGCTTTTTTGGAGGTCAGTATATGAAGAATTGATTTAAATATTGATTTTGCCCTTTAAAATCTATCTTAGGTGAATATAAAAATATCATAAAATCTCTGTATTTCACTTGAAATTCAGATACTTAAATATAATGATGGCTTCTTGACAAGATTGCGTTAGTAAGTTTTTTCAACTACCGTACCTAATTACTCAAAGAATGTAATAGAAAGTATATTATGGGTTCTTAGGTAACTTTTTTATTTTAAATCTTATTTACTTATTTTTATTCTTCTTTTGCTGCTGGTTATCATTTTAGACGCAGACAGCAAACTTGCAGAATGTAGTACAGCGTGTTGGCAGTCTGGACCTTTCGCTCAGACTCATAAAACATCAAAAAGACAAAGCATTTATCAGATAACAGGGAACTTCAGGTTCAGATTTGGTGAGATGGAAGTTGATGCCCATTCTCCTTTAAGGTTTATTTGAGTCATTCAACATCATTTGCTTTTTTCTTAAAAACTTTACACATAGAAGTTATACACGTCTTTACTGAAACTAGGTTTTCACCCATTTCATCTATTTTTCATTGAGAGATAATTTCAAATTTGTTTGCCCTCTGCATTTTACTCTGAGTTTCTTAAATCTAGGAAAGCACTTTTACATTTCATGATAATTATATCATCAATCTTTTAGTTATTAGACTATTAGAATGAGGTGACGATCTGTACAGGACCATTTGCAACGTTTAGGCGGTTCAGCAGGTAATGAATGCTGCTCGCTAATCGCACGTGGTTTCAGTTTGCCTTTTGTTAGTCTTAACCTTCCTCTTAGTCGTATAGATGGAGAAGATTGTCACCTCCACAAGATGCACCTCACAGGTTCCTCCAGGAAAGGAAAGGCAAGGCATCAGTCCCTTAACATGCTAGTTTTTTAAGGGCCAGGATGCCTGCGCCTGTGATCGCCACCCGGCCTAATTGCTCACAGGGCAGCCTGGCGCCCTGCCATTTCCCCGCTGGGCTGTTTGTTGGTGCTTGTGAATAGAACAAAAATGTCTTTGCTTTTTCTACTCAGTTGTCACTGATTGCAGTTTTAAGAAACAAGTTAACTTTTTTTCCTCAAAATGATAGTAATTTACATCACGATGAAGTCTCACTTCATAATATCTAATGAGCAGTAGAGTTAGTTTAGTGCTTTTAAAATTCATGTTAAATAAAATGCATTACTTCTTACTCCAAAATATTCATTTTGTGTAATTCCACCTTAACTATTCAAGACAGATGTTTTACATTTGGATAAACACTTAAAAGTAAATTATGAGGTAGTTTTTTGGTACTTTTATAAACAAAATTTGTTATATATATGAGTTACGGGACCAATGGAAATCGCAGATCTTGCAAGCAAAATGTCTGTGTGTGTGTTGGGGGGTGGTTAGCTCAGCTGTTTGGGAAACCTGTTGCTGAGAACACTAGAGATGTGTGCACTTAACTTTTAATATAACTGAAGGTGTGTTTTGGGTTTTCACCTCTGCCTGGACCATAACAGGCACCTCGTGTGTTGTCCCTTTGTCAGGCTTTGCTGCTAGGTCCCATGACTAGCAGGAAACAATGAGTGTCACGGTGAGACTTCCGCTTCTCCTCTTCCCAGGCCCCTTCCACAGCTTTTTAAAGCATGTACAGGGTTATAGCTTTTTGAATTGCCCACACTTACTCACTTACACTAATATCAGAATATATTCTTGTCATATTTTTATTTCAGACAGACATACTGTAAGACCACTTTATTGCTGTGATGTTCAGAGTCTTGGCAGGCTTCATCCTGCCCTGGTGGGGCAGTCCTCAGCAAAGCATACAACCTCTCTAACTTCCAGCTCCTCGGCTATGAATTAGGGATGCGGTGTTGGGGTGATTAAAACAAATGTATGTTAACTGCCTAACACATGGTAGCAGCTCAGTAAATGGTAGCTGAAAGGAGCAAAGCCTTGAAAACTGGTGATGTTTTTATAGGCTGTAAAAGCACCCACTGGTGTCCTTTTCTGTGTAATGTCATGGAATTGGGGAATTCAGCTATGCGTAACTATTGGATGTGCATTTATATCTTGGAGTTGATAAAATCCAGGCACATAGGCTTTGGAGTCATCTTCCTGGGGTTTGAGTTTCTGCTCTGCCACCAAACTATGAACCTCAGAAAGTTAGCTTCTCTGTGTCTCAGAATCCTTGGGTATAAAATGAAGGTGAAAATAGTGTGCTTCATAGGGCTGGAATCAAATCAGTGCGTGTAAAACTCTTAATACCATGCCTGCCAGAGAGTAATTGTTCCAAATGTGTTAGTTGTTGTTAACTATGATTATTTCATAGAAAAGGAAAAATCATCAAGCCAGAAAACTTGAATGGAGTCAGCCTTAATTAATGGCTGCCTCTCTCACCCACTTCTAAATAATTCCCCTTACTTCTCTTTCTAGTGCCCTTCAGAGCTCCACATCTCTTCGAAGCGTATTCAGGACTAGACCGCAGTCAGAGTTCTGCTTTTCATTCGTTACCTCTGGGGGTGTGATACCCTGCAGTAAAAATCTGTAGATGTCTCTTAATCAGATGTACCTGTTGAGTTTGTCACTTGCTCCTCATAAGTCTTATGTTCGCGTTTTAACAGTTCTTTTGACGGCAGCTTGATTGTGAAAAGGTTTTTTAAAGGTTTCGTTGCTCTACTGAATTTTTGGAAAAAAAGGTAATTGGGTACCCTGCTTCAACTGGACTTTTCAAATAAGCAACTATTTACTTAGTGGTTAAATGAGTTACATAAAAAGTATTTTATAGTGATTCTTAGGGATCCTAAGTTCCTGACTCCTCCATCCGTGTCTCAGTGGTTTATAATCTAGCAATATGCCATCAAACAGCTTGTTTCCTTCGATATGCTGCAGATATGTATACCTGAAGGCTGTCTTTAACCTCTGCTTGTTTTGAGAAATTATTTATTAGTAAGATTTATGGTGCTAGAACAACAGTGTACTTTTTAATGTGCCATACATTAAGAATTATCATGCATATGTAAAGTCTAAATTTGTATAATTTGCATAAGATTTTCTCATAGCTATTGTATATTCAAATTCTGTTTCATTTTTGTTCTAGGATGAAACAAATTAGTGTAAAATGGAAAGGAAATGCACATTTATTTATTTTAGAGTCCACTTAATAGTGGATCTTAATTTACCTGGAATATCAAGGACTTGGAGAAGGCTACACCTCATTTACAGCATGTGCAATTCTACAACTGTGTGCCGGAGTTTGTGCACTTGTTTCTTTTGAGTGCTTAGTGCTCCCTCCTCCCAAAGTCCATAAAACACACATATACGGTTTTTATGTGTATATAACATTTTAATGTAAGAAATGGAACTTTATGAGCATCCCAGAAGCTGGGCGTATACTCTCTTCCCTTCCTCTATCAAAATCCTTTCTCTACCTCTTAGAGTAACCACTGCCCTCATGCTTTGTGATAATTTCCTTAGTTTTTACAAAGTTTAATCGTGTCAGTATATCTTTACCACAGTAAAACATGTGCATGGTTAGAAGTCCGGGAGGACTGCAGCGGCGTTTGTAACAGTAGCACCCCTCTCCCCGTCCGGCGCCCCCGCCCCGCTCCCCAGGAGCAGCACTCTTAGTTCTTGCAGTCGTATTGCTTTCCTGGTTCTAAATACCGTATGTGCACAGATCTCGGTAATAGACAGGCACGATTCTAACCGATGTGCCTGTGCGTGTCTGCGTGTAAAGACTCGATCTAATGATGTCTTACCGCGAGGCAGCAGGGCTCAGTTCTGTGGCCTCGCTTCTCTCCAACGCGCTTCCCTCCTCTTCTTTTTCCTGGTGTGATTCTTTATGGTATTTGCTGAAATCATTATGCACATTTTCATTATTATGACCACATAAATATTGCGTATACCTGATGTACATTGTGTTGTATGCTGAAATGTCCTTTGTAGACCTACTTTTATTTTTCTATAATTATCAGTTGCCTCATTTTTTTCCTTAATTTTTAAAATATTATCAATTATCAATATATCCCTAAATTCCCTGATAGACTTATAAAATATCTCTTGAAACAGTCAATATACTCTCTTGGCTCCACATTTTCTTCTTGGAAATGTCCTCTCTGGACCTCCAGCTCAGCTGCCATGTCAGTGTGTCAGTGGGAGCTCAGCCAGAGAAGCAGAGCACCAGGGCTGGGGGTGGGATCAGGGGGATGGTGCGTGCGTGTGTGTGTGTATGTATGTATAGGGGTGTGTGGCTTTTACTTTCCAGAATAGGAGTTGCCTAAATAAATCTCTTAAGGCTATTTGCCTGTCTGATGGTGGAGCTTGAAATCTGTAGGCCCGGCTGCTGCGCCATGACAGTGAGGTGGGCCAGCACATAGTGATGGCGCGCGCGCGCGCGCGCGCGCGCGTGTGTGTGATCTGCAAGAGCTCCTACCCCGCCTCGAGTGTGAAAAACAGAATGACTGCTACTTCACTTCTGCACGCCAAGTCTTGTTGGAAAATATTCTGTGTCCCACCTCACCAGAAACATGTGAGGAAGGGGATCTGGGAAATGCAGTTTAGGCCAGGCCAGTGTGACATGTTACAGAGCTACCAGAGTGGCCATGAGCATGTTCCTCTCGGAGCTGTGACCCGTAGCAGTGGCGGACCGATGGCCCCGGCTGCTCTCGGAGCTTCATTACCGCAGGCAGTGCCACGAGCCTGCCTTCCACCATCTTCCTCCAGCCAGTGAGTAAGCCCGGCAGGGCTGCGGATCCCGGTTCATTGCGGGTGCCTCTGGGTTTCCTGACAGGCAGCGGGGCCCCAGGAGCTCCAGAGAGCCTTGCCCAGCTTTCCCTGGCACCGCACTGAGTCTGACATGGTGCCCCCAGCCTTCCTTTCTCCGCGGCCTCCTCCCCGGCCTGGGGAGACCTGCATCACTGCCTGAGAGCTCCTCCAGCCTCCCCCTGCCCCTTCGGTCTCAAAGACAGTTCTGGTAAATACCTGGTGTGTATACTCAGGTCCGGGTGTCTGTTTCTCAGAGGGCCTGGCCCAACAGCTGCCTTCTTAAGGTATCCCTTCAACATCACCCTGGACATTTCCTTCACCTCTTTTGGTAGATCCCTTCTTTCCTGGATCCCAGGTCTTCATTTTTTTTTTCTTTTGGATTTACTTCCTTTTTTGGTGGAATGCATAATCCACATGGGAGGTAAAATTGTTGAAGCCTTGCATGACTGCAAACTTTTATTTTCATCTCACTCTCAACGGATGATTTATCTGGGTATGGAATTCTAGTTGGGAAGTAACTTTTCATCAATTTTAAGCGTGTTCTCCATTGCTTCATAGTTTCAGTGTAAATGTTGAGGAACACTTGATTTTCGCTGTCTTGCATGTGACCTGTTTTTCTCTGTAGCCTTATCCTCAATGTTTAGAAATGCCCTGATGCTATGCCGTGCGTGCGTGCGTGCGTGCGTGCGTGCGTGCGTGTGTGTGTGTGGTTTCCTTCATTGTCCTGGGTGCTTCGTGGGTGCCATCAGTGAGGAGACACCTGTTCTTCAACTCCGGGAGGTGCTCTTAGGTTCTTTCACATTTTTCTTCTCTGTTTTCTCTTTCTGACTTCACATTTGTGAGCTGTGATACCTCCTTCATTGAGCCACTGAATTTCTTATTTTCTATCTCTTGTTTTCTTATTTTTCCAAGCACCTCATTTAATTTCAGTTAATTAAAAAATTTTTTGCTTACATGCACATGACAGGTGACACATTTTAAATGAAATACAGTTAATATCTCTTTGCCATCTCTTGATCTTTGGAATATTTTCAGAATCAGTTTACTTCATAGTGTAAATTTATTTTTGCATTATGACAGGTTATATAACTGAAATTAGGAAAAAGACTATTTAAAATGAAGCTGAAGAGGTGAGCAGGGACGAGCATTAGCTCTAGATCTGTGCTATTCTCCTGCTGGTACCTTCAGAAATTGCCTGTTAAGAAGGAGATATAAAATGTTAAATCATCAACATATGTCCACTTCAGGTACTTGAAGTCATTGGTTATATATGACAATTTCAACTATCCTATTAGCTTAGCATTAGTAAGTCTAAACTTTATTAATCTTTAAATTTATCAATCTTTACTGAATTACCAGTTCTTTTTCTGTCATTTACAACATTCTTTTACTAGCTTTAGTAAACCGTGTTATATATTTTTGTATATAAAATTATGTTTAAACTACAATATTATATAGAGCTTTAAAAGCCTATTCAAAATAGAAATAGGTCTTGGTCAGGCACATGATTCGATAAAATCCAGGATACAATAATAAGCTGTATGAACGAACTGTTCTTAGAAGGAATTGATTTGGCAAAATAGGGGATCATTGGTGACTTTGACAAGACTAGTTTTAGTGGTGGGACAAAATTCAGATTAGAATGGGATGCAGATAACTAGCAGGTGAAACATTAAAAAAAGAAAGAAAACTTTTCAAGTGAATGACTGACTATATGTAGAAAGGAGCCAAAAGTGGGAGTTGGCAGGAAGAAAGAATCAAGAGGAATACGGGAAAAAATGTTATCTTTTTTTTTATCCTCACCCGAGGACGTTTTTAAAAATTGTTTTTAGAGAGAGAGGAAGTGAGAGAGAAAGGGAGAGTGAGAAACATCAATACGAGAGAAGAGCATCGATAGGCTGCCTCTCATGCGCCCGGACTGGGGATTGGTGCCCAAACCAGGGAGTGTGTTCATCAGGACCTGGGGTCACACACACCCACGTCTGGCCTGGGGTTTGAACCTGTAACCTAGGTTTGTGCCGGGACCGGGAATTGACTCCACAGCCTTTTGATTATGGGACAGTGCTCCAACCAACTGAGTCACACTGGCCAGGGCAAAAAAATTATATCTTAATGGTGATGAAATTTTCATTTACTGAGGTCCAAACCAGAAGTGGGAGAAAAAACGAGAAAGCTACTTTGGCAAAATTTTGCCTTTCATTAATTTTCTGTATAAAATATAAAAACTCACATAAATAATTTTTTACTTAAAATATATTAATCTCAATCAAACATTTACAGAAAATTAAATTTATATATACTGTGTGTACTTGGGTTTTTATATCTATGAAATGAGTTTACAATAACTTTTTAGAGATGATTATGAGAATTTTAAACTGGGCACAATAGCAGTGAAGTAGACATAAGAGGTGGTGTTTATGACTTCCAGGCAATATAGTTGGTGATGAGGCCGCTTGAGAGATGTTAACAGCTATATATACTTGGTAATGTACTTTTCATCATTGAGATCAATAAACTTTATGATATGTTCTAAAGAAACAGTTTATTAATTGTATTTGTTGAATAACTTACTGCATTTATAATTCTGTATATATCATGCCAAAAATCATGTATGCTTTAAAATCTTAATACAGCTTTTTGTGCACTGAAGTATGTAAAATATAAGTACTCTAAAAATAACTTTGCATCTGTTAGAAATAATGGCTAAATTTGTCAAAAACATTATATTAGTAAGGAGCTGAATTTAGAATCTTGGTTTTACTTTTTGTTCATTATTGAGATTCATTATTGTACATCTGCCTGGAGAGAAGATTATTTCAACCAGGAGTGCTTTCCTCCTCCTTTGAAATCCCATGAGTACCTATTATAATAGTTTCCTCTTTCTGCTGTAACCCATTACCACACACTTAGTGGCTTGAAACAACAAAATTTATTATCTTACAGTCTGGACCTTAGAAATCCAAAAGGGGTCTAATGGATTAAAATCAAGGAGTCAGCAAGGTGCATTCTTTGCTGGAGATTCTTGGGGAGAGCTGTGTGTTGCCCCTTCCAGCTTCTGGGGGCTGCCCGCCTCCCTTGGCCTGTGTGCATCCCTCCAGCCGTAACGTCTGTCCTCAGAGCTCTTCCGTCTCCCCTGCTTCCTCTTGTGAGGACCTTTGTGATTGCACTGGGCTCACCCCGGTAATCCAGGGTAACCTTCCCATCCCGAGATCTTTAATTTAGTAACATATGCAGAGTCCCTTTTGCCGTGCAAGTCAGTATAGTCACAGGTTCGGGGGAAGGGAACGACGGGGACATCTGCCTTCTGTCAGAGCTGGAAGGGACATGGGATGATAACGTGTCCACTGCCTTTATTTTATACATGAAGAAACTGGCTGAAGCCAGAGAGGACGTTTGTCTGACTCTTAGTCTTTTTTTTTTCTTTTTTTTAAGGTTTGGAACAAGCCTTATTCATGCTTTGTATGCTTAACTATACTTAGAACAATACCTTGAACATTTTAAGTACTCAGTAGCTATTTGTGCCCCGAATGAATAAAAGGTTAGTGATAGAAACCAGGTTTCTGATGCACTCATTTTGAGTTAGTGCTAACGGAGGTTCATGAAATGTCACTGATCTAAACTTCAATTATTCTTCTGTTTTATAGTTAAAAGGAGGAACTCTTTTAGTGTTAAACACTAACTACCTTTTTAAAGATGATAGCTCTCTTGCTGCATCTCTTCCTACCATTTTTATTTTAAAAAAATGGAAAGAAAGAAAGAATAAAGAAGAAAGGAAAGAAGTTATGAAAAAGAATGAAAAAAGGAAGAAAGAAAAAAGCAAAGTGGGAGGAAGGGAAGCAAAAGAAGAAGATACAGTGGCAGGCGTTTAATTGTTTTCTAGGGTAACTCATGGAACCCCAATTCAGAGTCTTTGACACTCATTGCCCTTTGATTGTGTTAAGATAAACCTATTGTTTTTGTAATGCATATAGTTCATTTTTCTCCAATACTTAAGATAATTTAAAAATCAATTTTTATTTTTTAAAAGTACTTCATCACTTTTGGAAAATATTTAGAAACTTCGGTTTACCTTTTGGCTCACGATTTTCCTTTCCTTGTTAAGTAAGGACATTTTGGACCATTGTTTAAAATAAAATTAAAAATTAAAAACAATTATGTGGCATTTCTTGTTGAACATTTAAAATCTAGATTTTAGGTTTAGATGATCATCTGGAATAGAAAAATAGATAAATAGATAAATAGATCACTAGATCACTTACTAACCATGTCCAGGAAAGAAAGCTTTGTTTGAATTGTCTGATGCTTATTTAATGACTGATTTTCTTTTGTTAATATCCTTGTAATTTATATAGAATCTGATTGTTATATGAGTTTGGAGGCATGTTCCTTAAAATAAAATATATTAGAAGCATGTTAGATTCTTTTCCCACTTATATCAGCATGGTCTTCGATTGGGTGTATACATTTATACATGTCTGACTCTAACACTAAGACTGGCTACTAAGATGGTACATGTAATATGCTTAGCAACTGTAAAAAGAAACCATGGTAAGTGTCCAGTAACTGGTAATGGTTATTACCATATTGTCATTCTCTCGGTGAGCAAGAGGTCAATTTTTAAGTCAGTTTTACTTTTTTATTCTATTTAAAAATTTTTATAATTTTAAATTACAGTTGACCTACAATATTATACTAGTTTCAGATATACAACATAGTGGTTAGACATTTGCATAACTTACAACGTGATCACCCTAATAAGTCTAGTACCCATCTGACACCATCCACAGATAAGTCAGCTGTAGAATGTATTCATTATAATAAATTATATTCATTGGGTGAAAACCTAATCTGACTTTTCTTTTCCTGGCAGCAACTTGAACTGGTGGAACCAAGTGGCTGGATTCATGTTCCCTTAACTGATAATCATAAGAAGCCAACTCGCACATTCATGATACAGATTGCTGTTCTAGCCAATCACCAAAATGGAAGAGACACCCACATGAGACAGATTAAAATATACACACCAGTGGAGGAGAGCTCCATCGGTAAATTTCCTAGATGTACAACTATTGATTTCATGATGTATCGTTCAATAAGGTGACCTGGGAACAGTACTGAAATCATTAAACATATCCTTGTTTTCTCTGGTCTGTAAATGTTATATCTGGTATCTTCATTGAAAAAGCACCAGTCATTTTACATTTTTGTATGTATGAAAAAGTGTTTTATTGTAACTTTAAAAATAAGTTTTGTGTCATAATATCTTTATTTTCTTGAAAATATAATAAAGCTCACATAGTTTATGTTACTAAAAATGGATTTGAAGCCAATCATTAAATTTTTCATCAATAGATATTATCTTTAATAAGCCAAAATTATCCTTTTTTTCCTCTCCAGAGGAAACTTATTCTTTTGATATTGGGCCTTTTTAAAAACAATGTCGAAATAAGATGAGCGTTGGGCGTGTGCCGAGAATTGCCCTGACTTGGGGAGCACAGCTAGCTGTGGCATCGTTGCGGGCGGGAAGCACTCTTCGCCCTCCGGCTCGCCGTGTCCTGACGCCGTGTCGAGATCGCCAGTACGATCTGCTGTTGGTCCCATTTTGGTGCTGCCCTCGAAGAGCTAGTTTCATATTTGGGTTCGACACTAAAGCATTGCTGAAGGATAAATGTGTCTCATGAAGATTTTAAAAATGTATGAAGTTATTCTTTTAATATCTATATAAAAAGATATTGAAGGAACTTAAATGTGTTTTCTCTCCATGGTTTAAAATGAGTAGCTTTGGTTCTGCATACTTGTTTTCTGTATCTTCTGCCTTTGGAGGGGATGCCTCCTGAGCCACAGAGCTTCCCCAGATTGGCTCTTGTTTGGGAAAGATTCCTTGGAGGTTCTTGCAGTACTGGAGAGACTGAAGTCTTAAATGGTAAAGTTCAAAAAATAATTTTGTGTGTGCTTTATTCTGGCAGAGAGTACTTATTTACATGGATACTCACAGGGGTGTCTCTGGGCCACCCTGGAAGAAGAAGAGTTGTCTTGGGCCACACATTAAATACACTGTGACACATAGTCACAAGAAAATCTTATAATGTTTTAAGTAATTTACGATTTTGTGTTGGGCCGCGTTCACAGCCGACCTGGGCTGCATGCGCCTGCGGCCGCAGGCTGGGCTCCCCTGCAGAGGTTTTACTTTTGCACTCAGCAGAATCTCTGCTGTTCTGAGTTTCACAAAGTGCATTTTGTTGTCTTTGAAGAAGTATGGTAGGTGACTTACAGAGTCACCAAATAGTCTCATTTGGGATCAGCAGATGAATCGCAGTAGAGGTGATGATGTGGGTGCTGGAAAGGGCAGAAGAGAGGATTAAAGGAAAACACATGGATTGGAATTAAAAGCAAAGGAGAGAATCAAGGAAGTTAGAATAGCAGTATGCATACAGTAGGCACTGTACTAGATGGTTTGCTTTATTTAGTCTGATCAGGGAAACATTCATACAAACAAAAGGGTATAGTCTAAGAGACAGAGAAATCAAATAAAAATACAGAAGGAGCCATGGCCAGGGGCTCAGGTGGTGGGAATGTCACCCTGTACACCAAAAACGCTGCGGGATCGATCCCTGGTCAGGGCACACGTGGGAGGCAATTGGATCGCTGTTTCTTTATCACATCGGTGTGCCTCTCTCTCTCTCTCTCTCTCTCCCTCCCCCCACCTCCCCCAAACTCCCAACCTTTCTTTCTAAAATAAATAAAAGCATATCCTTGGCTAGGGATTTAAAAAAAGTAGTTGCCTTTCTCTTTTAGAAGTGAAGATTTGTATCTAGAAGAAAGAACTCTTATAACTCAACTGTAAGAAGACAATCCAATTAAAAGTGATCAAAAGATTTGAACAGTCATTTCATCAAGGAAGACAGGAGTTATAGATAAACATGAAAACATGCTGAACTTCACTGGACATTATGAAATGCAAATTAAGTGAGCCCTGGTGGGGTAGCTCACTTGGTTAGAGTGTTATCCCTGATACACCAAGGTCATGGGTTCAATCCCTAGTCAGGACACATGCAAGAAGCAACCAATGACTACATAAATAAGTAGAGCAACAAATTGATGTCTCTCTCAAATCACTAAATAATTTTTTTTAAATCCATAATGAGATACCATTTCACAGCCACTAAAATAGCTACAATTAAAGAGACAATTGCAAGGTTTAGCAAAGATTTGGAGGACTGGATCTCACACTGATGGTGAGGATGTAATTAATGTATAACCACTTTGGAAAACAGTTTGGTGATTTCTTAAAAAGTTAAACATGCACCTGATTATGTGACCCAACCATTCCACTCCTAGGTATTTACCCAAGAGAAAAGAAAACATATGTTTATACAAAGATTTGTACAATGAATATTCATCGCTTTGAGATATTTGTAATATCGCAAAACTGAAATCAACCCAAATATTGATTAACAAGAGAATATAAATGTGGTATATCCATATAGTAGAATACTACTGAGCAATAAAAATGAATGAACAATTAATACATGCAACAACATGAATAAATTTATTTCTTACTGCATAGGATTTGAGAATCAAAAACTAAGATTAAAAAACCCTTTTGACAGTTAATAAACCAACAGCAAATTCACTTATTTGTAATGGGTATACATTTTTAGTAATAAATTGTGCAGTTATAAGGTTTAAAGTTTTTAAATTTCACATGTAATCTAAGTACAAAACATTTAAAATCAGTTTATTAGCTGAGGAAGTATTGTCACAAGAAACTATAAAACTGGAATATTAAAACGTAGCAGTTCACTGAACACTAGTAAATACACAGCTCTTAAAAAATAGATACTGGGTGTTGCTTGTATTTTAAAAACGAAATCAAGGTAAATCTGATGTGGGCCTTGCTTTCCAGTTGCTTACAACCTACGATGGGAAATAACAGTCTTCTAAACAACCAAATCAAAAATTAGAGTGGTGAGATCTCTGTTGGATGAATGGGCGTGCAGAGAAGGGAGATCGGACTTCCTGCTCAGGCAATTAGAGGTGAAGCTGAAAAAGACATTATGGAGGAGGTGAAATTTTGGAAAGAAAGACTTTTAATATTACCTAGTTAGTCACTTTTCAAGCCTATTCTTGAATCCAGACTACCATTATTTATATGTAAGGATCAACAATTAATTTGAAACATGATTTGTGTGTTCAGAATCAAGTGATGTTTTGTACATTTACTCTCGTTTGAAACATTCCAATGATTAAAACATGGACAAATCTTGAAAAACAATTTTAGAAACAGTGCCTTCTGTTCTTTTAGCTCTTGTGACTACTAATTTAGAACAGATTAAAGCCTACAGTATCAATTTAATGAGAATAAAATTCGATGAGGCAAATACAAGTATTTAATGTTGTAGAAAATTGTCATTCCTTTAAATTTTTTAATAACACATATGCTTATGTATTATTATTAATTTATTTTTAAAAATATACTTTGTGCTATTACAGTTGTCGCAATTTTTCCGCTTTTGCCCCCCTCTGTCCAGTACCCCCTTCCATCCAGCAATGGCCCCCTTAGTTCATGTCCATGGGTCGTGCATGTAAGTTCTTTGGCTTCTCCATTTCCCACATTATCCTTAACCTCCCCCTGTCTATTTTATACCTACCAATTATGCTCCTTAATCCCTGCACCTTTTTGCCCGTTCTTTCTCTTCCCCCTCCCAGCTGATAACCCTCCATGTGATCTCCATATATGCTGTTCCTGTTCTGGTTGTTTGCTTAGTTTGTTTCTTTAGAGTCAGTTGTTGATAGTTGTGAATTTGTTGCCATTTTAATGCTCATAGTTTTGATCTTTTTATTAAATAAGTCCCTTTAACATTTCATGTAATAATGGCTTTGGTGATGATGGACTCCTTTAGCTTTACCTTGTCTGGGAAGCGCTTTATCTGCCCTTCTATTCTAAATGATAGCTTTGCTGGGTAGAGCAATCTAGGTTGTAGGTTTCATCACTTTGAATATTTCTTGCCAGTCCCTTCTAGCCTGCAAAGTTTCTTTCAAAAAATCAGCTGACAGTGTTAGGGGGATTCCTTTGTAGGTAACTCCCTTATTTTTTCTTGCTGCTTTTAAGATTCTTCCTTTATCTTTAACCTGTGGCATTTTAATTACGATGTGTTTTGGTATGGTCCCTCTTTGGGTCCAATTTCTTTGGGACTCTCTGTGCTTCCTGGACTTGTATGTATATTTCCTTCACCAAATTATGGAAGTGAGTTTTCAATTTCTTGCTGTTCTTCTTCTGGCATATTTATGATTCAGACGTTGGTACATTTGGAGATGTCCCCAAAACACCTTATATTGTCCTCATTTCTTTGAATTCTTTTTTCTTCCTGCTGTTCTGGTTGAATGCTTATTTCTTCCTTATGTTCCAAATCATTTATTTGAATCTTGGCATCAACCCCCCATTGTTGGTTCCCTATAGATTTTTCTTTATTTCACTTAATGTAACCTTCATTTCTCCCTCGGTCTATTTTATGCTGCTGCTATACTCAGTGAGTTCTTTGAGCATCTTGATCACCAGTGTTTTGAACTCTGCATCTGATAAGTTGGTTATTTCCATTTCATTTAGTTCTTTTTCTGGGGTTTTGTTCTCTTTTATTTCTTTGTCTCCTCAATTTGGCAGCCTCCCTGTGTTCGTTGCTCCCTGTGTATTAGGTAGAACTGCTTTGACTCCCTGTCTTATAGTAGCGTGGTATATTGTAGAAAAGGCGCCTGTAAATCGTGTGGGGCGAAGCCTTAGGTAATTGCCAGGGTGGGACAACCTGCATCACTGCTTTGTGGCTCTGTGTCGGGGGAGCATTCAGAGAGGGGACAGTGCTGCTGTCTGGCTTCTGGGGGTTTGCCCAGCACTCGCCCCACTTCCTGTTATTTCGCTCCCTCCCCCATATGTGACTGCTGCCCTTCTAGCTGTTGCCCTGGTGCTGAGTGGGTGGGTTTGCTCTAAGACCACGCTGGCCCATTAAGTAGAGTCTCTTGAAAATCTAGCAGTTTCTTCTGCTGCTCCACCCCCCACTGGTTTTTGCAGCCAGAAGTTATGGAGATTTATCTTCCTGGTGTTGGAACCCTGGGCTGTGCAGTCGGGCCTGGGTCTGAGATCCTTCACTCTCAAGGTATCCCTCCAGACTTTTATTCCCTCCATGAGAATGTGGGACTGCCCATGCGAGTTCCACTGCTGCCACCGCTGCCTCTCCGCCCCTCCAACACACCTGGATGACACCTGCTGTAGAGTGTGGCGTTTGGAAATGTTTGCTGTGAAGGCTGTGCACCAGCCTTCTACATGTCCGCTCTGTGAGCCTTACGGTCTGCCATTTAGTTACAACTGCTTCTGCACTGGTGTCCAGCAGGCCTTGGTGAGAGGAAGATGATGAAGAAGAAATCCTCAGGGATTAATTTATTAATTTTCTGTGATAATGATTTATTATATTAACAGGACAGATCTAAAGGCTAATTAGATCCCCCAACTATAAATCTAAGAAAATGTCTATAATCAAGGGCAATTTTATATAAAAAGTTTAAATTATTTTTTAAGTACTATTAACTAATCTAGTTTTCAATTTTATCTGAAAGTGCCCTTCCTTTTTTTTTTTAATGGCTAATCCCATCACCTTTGTCTTCTCTGGCTTTTTCTGGTGAATAGAAGCAACTCGCTATTTTGCAAACATAAGCAGAAGTACAAGTGGACCAATTTTAGGAGAGTTCTACCTGCTTGTGAAATCTTTTTCTAAGTGAATTTTTGCTTCAGAAAATGGTATTTCTCATCGTGTATAATAGAAACGAGCATTTACCGTCGCAGTCATTTTAATTACCGCATGTGTGGCCGCCGGCTTTCCATTGGCGCAGTTCAGTGATCACCGTAAGATGTTCTCCCCACTAGACATTGGCTTTTCCAGTGTTGAGAGCGAACTACGATTCTCCTCCTGTGGTCCTGGAAATAACTCCCTACACTGTTTTTATAGACTTTATTCTGAAACTAGTTCTCCTCTCTGCCCTGGCATTCATCTGCAGCTGGACATCCAGACTTTAACAGATCATTTCCTGTTATTACTACAGCAGTATCAAAATACTGATCACTTACCAAGAAGCGAAGTATCCAAAAGACTGAAGCAGAGAGTTCAGCCAGCTGTTTGTTTTCAACTGTTAACATTTATAAGAATCACATGTTAGGTGGATATGAAGACAAATGAAATCAAGTGTAGCCTCAATAGAAGGAGAATGAATGATAATGGTCCATCCAAATAGGGTTGCAACATACTCAGGTATTTACCAAAGACAAAGCAAAGGAATTTTACTTTTTACTTTAAAATAGTGCTTATTTTTTAAGGTAGCATTCAGTAATTAATAGATTTAAGGAATCTGTTCTTTAGAAGTTTTCTTTTGTTATTTTTAAGTCATCCAAGCTGGTTAGAAAAAAATTCATCAGTTTTTTTCTTGAAATTGTCAATTGTTTAACTGGTGTAAGTTGGTGTATTTTGACTCATCTTTTCATACACAGTAACCCCGTGTCTTTCAGGTTCCACATTAATTATCACTTTTAGTTTCACCTAGTTCACATCATTCTAGACCCAACTGCAGGAAGCTCCCGGATAGACCCTCGGTCTTCGTGCTAAAACATAAGTATTCAAACAACGTCTCTTCATTTGGCATTCTGTAAAATGTCCACTGGCTCCCCATTACCTATATAGTTTGCCAAATACATGAACCCAAAGTTTGTTGGCACCCCTTCACCCTTCAAGGCCACACCTCTTCCCTGCCTCTCTTAGAATGCTTTTTTTTTTTTCATTATTCTGACTTTTTGTCCTAGCCAAACAAGTATGCTGGTCTGTTTTGTGCACCCTCATTCTTATTTTTACTCTTTTATATGTAGCATTTAACGGGCTTTGATCTTGTTACTATTCTACTAATTGATACCCCTTTCCTGAGCAGAAACTAGCTCAAAGTCACTCCTTCGAATGCCTTTACTTGACTGGTTTAATCCTGTATATTTTTGTTCCCTACTTTATTCTAAACCCCCTCAGCATTTATGTATACTAACACATGAATGTTATACTGTGTATATTGCTAACTCTTAAAGACAAGGAATCAGCCTTATTATCTTCTATATTTGCATTATTACAATTCTCAACATAATAGCAGTCATGGAGTAAATATGCATTGCTTTTCTAAGATTTTGCATTGACATACTTTCACAGCTTATATCTCATTTTCATAAAATCACTGTATCAGGGTTACCTCTAGCTATGGATAATAGAAATCCCTACCACAATGAGAAACTTGTACACTTCTTGTATATTAAAAGGCTTGGAGATCCATGGTTATTTCATTGGCCCAGCAGTTTAATAACAGGCTTTCTGAGAAATTTTAGGTTATTGTCTTATGGTCAAAAGATAATTGCTGTAGCCTCAGCTATGGCATTGGTACTTGAGCAAGAAGGGAGAAGAGTGGCTCAGTCCTCCTTTATCAGAAAGGGAAAACTTCCCCAGAATTCTTCACCATGCTTACATCTCATTGGTCAGAACTGGGTCATGTGGGCCTTTCTACCCAAAAGGGAGGCAAGTTTGCCCAGGAAAGGAGGGAGTAGATTGTTGAATGAAGCAAATAATATTTTCTGGAGCTAAACAAATTATCGCTCTACCAAAAAACAAAACAAAACAAAGCAAAAAAAACAAAACAAAACAAAACACAAAAACCTGCAAGAAACCAAAAGAGTATGCTCAATGCACAGAAGAAGGGAGATGAGATATTAGGTAGACAATAAACACTATCGGTCACAGGCCACCTCTCTAAGTCACAGCGTCCTCACGTGCATGCTGGAAATACTAACAGCAGTATACCTCAGCGGATAACAGGAGATAATAAAGGTAAGCACTTAGCCCAGTGCCTGGCAAAAAGCAAGTATTCAGTAAACAGCAAGCGGGTGTTATAGTTATTTTTTGTCTTTGGTTTGTGTAGTTTGATCTGAGAAACCTTTGGGGGAGAAATGGCTGTTTTTCCCTCTTCCTTCATGAATCCGGAACACTGCTGCATGCATGGCCACCTAGGAAGCCCTTTTCCAGCACCTGTATTTTATCATCTACTATATATATATATGAACACTTCACCATAATAGCAAACACGTAGAATTTTGCCACACAAAACAAGGAATTTCTAAATTCTGCACATTCTGTTACAAGGAATGGGGGCTATGTTAACTGCAATGTTTTTCCTTTTGAGTCCATGCAGAATATGAGAACTCTATTACTTGCATTGTTCAATCTTTGCAAAAAAGAAAAGATGCCTGATAAAACTTTCTAATGTTGCAAGCTGGCGTAGATGCTGAGCATCCCTGAAGTTCTTTAAGACATGCTCATTCCCAGAAATGGGAAATGAACATCATATTATTCTTTCCATATCTAACTAGTTCTAAATCATTCCATTAGATCCATTCTTACTCCTGATTCTCGTGGGTTGGCCAAAAAGTTCTTTTAGTTTTTTCCTTATGATGGCTCTAATAGTGCTTACTTGTCTTTAACTTCGTTTGAAACAATTTTGTTAGATTGTACTGTAACAGCTGTCACATCAGCGTACATTAAAAATACTTATCAAAATGATGAATTTTTGTGCAGCCATTTTAATATTGAAGATGGAAGAAAATACACAACATTTTTGGTGCATTATGCTTCATTACTTCAAGGAAGGTAAAACCTCAACTGAAATGCAAAGACAGACTTGTGCAGTGTATGGAGAAAGTGCTGTGCCTGATCGAAGGTGTCAAAAATGGTTTGTGAAGTTTCCTGGTACAATTGACATTTTGGCCAAATAAGTCTTTGTAGTGGGGCTGTCTTATGCATTGGAAGATGTTTGCACCCCTGGCCTCTACCCAGTAGAAGCCAATAGCAGGAGATAGCGACATACTCAAAATATCCAAATCAATAAAGTTATTGGTGAAAATGAAAAATGTGTCTTTTATTTTACAAAAAACCTAAATAGACTTTTTGGCCAGCCCAATAGTTCCGAATCCCTTACCTGTTGGTAGCTACTTCTCGTTTCTGCCCTTTCTAAGTCCTTTGGGATTTCATGATAAGCACTGTATTTCTGGTTCCAAACTTGTCTCTTTTCAATGCTCTCCTCCCAGGCCACTTTAGGTTAGTTTTCTCTATTTTGATCAACTGAGTAGCAGTCCTTATTCTAGACGTTAGTAACGTAAGATAGTGTAACTGACAATGTCTGTAACATTGTGCCAATGAAGAAAGGTAAATGTGGTTGGACACGTGACGTTTATTAAGACTGGGAGGTGTGCAGTGCCTTTTATAAGGACTTACTTAGGAGGCAGTAATCCACAGTGTCATTGTTTAATTATTAAGGATACTTGATTCCTCATCCCTATCAAATAAAAAAGATGTTTACAATGCTGTGATTAATTGTATTATATATAGATCCCAGGAGAAAAATACTGCATCTTTTTCAAACAATAAACCTATCCAAAGCCTTAAATTCTGTGTAGAATACAAGTAAGTACAAAACACGTTTCCTCTTCAGGAATAACTTAGTTTCGCTGCTGATGGCTAGGGCACTCAGACATTCACTCATACTCCGTGTAAGTAGTATTGAGTAAGACAGATGATAGGTATTTGAATAAACGCAGATATCCCCAATGGCCAGTGTAGTCAATAAGATTCTTTTGGAAGAGATAAAAATTCATGTAGGTTGGGGTATCTGAAGAGGCCTTTCTAGGTTCTGTACAAGTTGAGAAACAGTGAAGATGGAGGCCAAAACACCGCCCTCTTTCCTGTTGAATGACAGGTTGACAGATATGCTTTTAAGCCTTAGCTAATTTGGGCTTCGAACAATGAACCCGAAGGTTCAGGTCGTAGCCGCTTGCACTGAAGCGGGCGGGAAGCTCCCTAGAAGAAGGAGGATGGAACTGGGCCATCTCTATTCTCAATCATTCTTCCTACATTTAGCAAGAAGATGTTTACTTCTTTGGGGATGGAGCAAAGGAGTGGAGAGAGGATTAGAGGAAAGGGATTTCTCTTCCTCCCAGCTGGGAATCAACAGGAAGGGGAGAAGTTCTCCTCTATTTACACTCCGGTTTCGTAACAATGAGCAGGTTTAAATAGATGAGATGGGAGGGCATTTTAGGCTTGGCAGCGTGTACAGATTTGTGGAGCAGTTGAGGAGGGTGTAGTCAGAATAGCACAGCAGGGTGGTAAACAGGAGTTACAAGTAACATCCTCAAGTTCCAGGATGGACGACAGTTAGGGTAGGGTGGAGGAGGGGGAAGTTTACTCTTTACTTTTTACGTAGTGGGTAACTCTTGTCTTATACCCATACCCTTATTTAAGTCTTCTACTGAATGCTATATTAAAACTGCGGAGGATTAAAGAGGCAACACGGGTAGCCTCACACACAGCACCATTGTAAACTGTAAAGGAGACTGTGAGATGAAAGCTCCACTTCACCTAAGATTAGGCCACGTGGAAAGCGACCAGCAGGTTGCTTGGGGTAGAAAGGTTGGCTGGAAATCCCAGCTTTTCCAAAGGGCATTCCTTAGAGTATGATATTTGAGGGGTCAACGGAATGTCTACCCTATTTGGATCCATTGTTCTAGGTTTCCTCCTTTCCTTCCAGGGGTTTAGATAATACACGGAATTCTTAGAAAAGTCCCCTTGTAAGCAAGACCATCAGAAATCATACACAGCTCCAAACGATGCTCTCAAGTGGCCATCACAAAAATATTTGAGTTCTTGGAATATGGCTTGCTGTGTGTTTAAACAAAATCATCATTAGTAGGAACAGAACTTGATTCCTTTGGGTCCAGTCTGTGCTTGTCTTGCATCTAATTACTTTTGGATTCAAAATAAGGGAGTCTTCTTAAAACTGAAGATGTCTTTGAAACCGTATCACTCACACTATAACTGCTTTTAAAGATAATGTCAACCGAAACATGAAATATACTAGTGATATGAAGAAACAATACAGTGTAAGCACAGTTTCTTGTTTTAATAAATAGTAACCATTTTGCGAACACTCTTTGTGTTGCTAGTGAATACAATAAGGGGAAATATTATTTTAATGGAAAATTATGTGTGTGAAAGTTTTTTTCTATTATTTGTAAGCTGAAAGGAAGTAACTCAGTAGTATAGGAATTATACGAGCACCTGAGTCCTATTTACTGTACTCTTCGGCCAATTTTGTCAGCCTTTTTTCTTTTTAAGTGTGTGAAGCATAATGCATATCCAGTGAAGTACACCATGCACCGTCCCATTGACGTGGGTCAGAGTGGACACCCATGCACAAGCCAGGGACCGGAGCACCTCGGTGCCCTGGAAACCCTCTTCATGTCGCACCTAAGCTGGTGTTCCCTTCCTCCTCCCTCACATCAGCCTCTGCCCAGAGTTAAGGGGCGTAACTGAGTTTCACCTATGCAACCGACCAGATGTTTAATGCATGTACTATGTACATATGTGCACACAGGTGTACAATATATTTTTCTTGGTGCTGGTTTTCTTTTACTCAGCATGGTTTATGAAATATGCATCCATGTTACTGCATGTAGCTACGGCTTGTTCATTTGTACTGTGGTATATATAGTGTTCTACTGCGGGAATACACCATAATTTTTTTGTTCTAATGTTATGATTGGTTGCTGGAATTTTCAGTTTGAGGATATCACAAATAATGCTGTTTCAAAATTCTAGAACCTGCCTCTTCACTCATATTGCATGTGTATTTCTGTTAGATATGTATGTAAGAGCCAAACACCTTGCCCAAAGGGTATGTGTGTGTTCTTTTTTTGTAGGTAATGCCAAGTCACGTGATGTGCCCATTCACGGTTCAACAGCAGGATTTAAGAGTCATTGTTGCTCCACTCACCAATCTTTTGTATTTTTGCTCTTTTTAATTTTAGCCATTTTGATGAGTGTAGCATTATTATGTTATTGTAGTTTTAATGTCCCTTTTCTTAATAACTAAGGAGGTCAAGCCACTTTTCATGTTTTTTGTTGGCAATTTGGATAGCCATGGAATATTGTATGTAATCTTTTGTTCATTTAAAAAAATTGTCTTTATTTTCTTATTGATTTATAAAACACTTTATATATTTCGCATATAAACCCTTTGACAGTGGTAAGCATTATAATTATCCCCCTGTGTGATTTCCCACTTTATTCTCTTAAACAGCGGTCCCCAACCTTTTTAGCACCAGGGACCAGTTTCATGGAAGGCGATTTTTCCAAGGACCAGGGCAGGAGACAGGGGGCAGGAGGGATGGTTTCCTGATGAGTCAAAGGCATTACGTTCAGGCTCCCCTCCCGCTGTGTGGCCTGGTCCCTAACAGGCCCCAACAGACCCAAGTCCGAGGCCCAGAGCCTGCAGACCTCTGCTCTTAAAGATGGGATTTTTTAATGACCATGAATTCTTATTTTCTACTGTAAACCAATTTATTAATCTTTTACATGATGTTTAGTTCTTTTTGTGGGCTAAGAAGCCTTTTTCATCCTGAACATAATGAAGATATTCTCTTATAAAAGCTTTATTTGCTTTGTTGTTTTAGAGCTATAACCCACCTTAGATGAGAGCAGTTAAATTTCATTTTTCTTCTCTGTGTGCATATGCAATTTACCCATTCGTTGAAGACCATCTTTCTCAGTGCTCTGCCTGCCGCCTGTGTTTTAAATCAAGGATGCATGTGTGGTATACTTTTAGCTCTCTGCTGTGTTCAGTGTGTCTCTTCTTGTATCAGGACCAAACTGTGTGTATTTGTGATGTGCTCTGACAGCAGGTAGAGCATGTTCTCTCAGCTTTCCCTTTATGAAGTGTCTCAGCTGCTTTGGGCCTTTTCCATTACTATATGCATTTTAAGTTCAGCTGACCAGGTTACACACACACACACCCCAAATAGAATTTTTATTGGGGCTGCTTTGAATCTATAGATTGATTGGAGAACTGACCCTTTAACAGTATTGAAACTTTTGATTTGCAGAAGACTCCCTGTTTTTGAGTCTTTAGTATCTTTCAATAATGTTTTGTAGTTTTCTAGGGAGACATCTTGTACATCTTTTGCAGATTTATTCCTAAGAATGTGCTATTTTTGATGCTATTCAAATGATACTTTAAAAAATTCATTTTGGTTAATTGAAATAAGATCGATTTTTGTATCTTGAGTTTATATCCAGAAACTTTCTAACTTTCCTCTTAATTAGAATAACTTTTCTGTATGTTCATTTGGATTTCTTACATCTCTAAATGGTGGCTATTTTATTTGTTTTCTCTTACACCTTTTGTTCACTTTCCTCATTGTATTAACTACACCCTACAGTAATGTATTACATAGAAGTCTGAGCTGTTAAATTGAACATTGAGAGTAGTCACTCTTATCTTGTTTCTGATCCCAATGAGAAAGCTTTCAAAATTTTACTATTTCGTATGATGTTTACTTAGTTTGTTTGCAGGGAAACCCATACTAGAACTAGTCCTAGTCCTTTCTATTTCTAGTTTATCAAAGGTTTTGGTTTTTACATAATGAATGAACATAGTGTATATAAAATGCTTTTCTTGCATCTATGGAAATAACTATGATTTTTTCTTTCTTTTATTATGTTGAATTATTTTAGTTGATTTTTGAATGTTAAATTAACCATCATTCCTGGAACAAATCCAACTTGATTATAAGCATTATCCTTTTTTTCTAATAAATTATTGGGTTTGGTTTGCTGAAAATTGGTCGAGGACTTTTTCATCTGTGCGTAGCGTGTGGTTTTCGCATTGTGAGTGAGGTTGGCCTGTGATGGTCCCTCTGTGCCCTGTCCTTGTCAATGTTTTGGCAGTGGAATTACTTTGGATTCACAAAATGAATGGGTAAGTTTTTTGTTTTTGTATTTTCTGGAAGAATTTGTGAGAGATTAGAATAATTCCTTGTTTATAAGATTCACTGTGAAGACATAATTATAGGTTTGATTTCTAACACTAAACAGATGGAAAACTATTCAGACTTTTGTACTTACTCTTTTGTAAGCTTTAACAGTTTGTATTTTTCAGGGAGTTTATACATTTCTTCTACATTTTCCATTTTTTTGGTATAAAATTATTTATGTTATCATTTTATAATCTTCATGATGTCTGTAGGAGCTCTAGGGTGAGATCTCTCATCATTCCTGATATTGGTTATCTGTGGAGTCTCTTTTTCCTCTTCATTAGTCTCAGCAGAAACTTACCAATTCTGTTAGTCTTTTCTAAGAACCAACTTTTGGCTTTATTTATTCTCTCTATTGCATATATTTGTTCTACTTCATTAATTTCTGCTCATATTATTTTTATGGGCTTAATTTATTTTTCTAAATTTTTGAAGTGACTACTTAGGTTAATGATTTTCAGTTTCTTTTTCTATAGAAACACTTAAAGCTGTAAATTTTTCTCTCATCAGAGCTCTAATTGATCTTATATGATTTGATACATAGTTATCCATTATCATTCAGTTAGAATATTTTCTAATTTCTATTAGAATGTTTCTCTTTTACTCATGAGAAGGACATTTCTTAATTTTCTTTAGAAATATGTGGGGATTTTCAAGGTATCATTTTATTATTGATTTCTAACATAATGGCTCTGTGGTCAGAGAACATTTTTTGAAATTCATTGAAACTTGCTTTAGTAGCCCAGCATATGCTAAATTTTTATTAATGTTTCATAAAAATCATATTTATTCTGTAGTTTTTGGGTATAGATCTCCATATATATTAATTAGTTCAGATTTATTTTTGGGTCATTCAATATTTTATATCCAACTGATTATTTTGTCAGCTTGTTCTATCAGTTAATAAGTAAGTTTATGCAAACCCTACGCATGATTGATGATTTATTCTACTTTTCCTTATAATTCTGTCACTTTTCTGATTATATTTATTTTGTGGCTATGTTATTAAGTGCATATGTCCGTATTTAGAATTGTTTTATCTTTCTGATGAATTAAACCATTCATTAGAGTGTACTCCCTTGTCTTAAGTAATTTTTTTTTACCATTAAGTCCACTTCTTATGATTTAATAAAGATATGCTAGTTTTCTTTTGATGTTTTAGTGTTTAAATGTTCTGTCTTTCTCTATTCTCCTACTTTCCACCATTTTATGTCCTTATATTTCTTATATGTTTTCTGTAAATAGAATATAATTGGGTTTGTTTTTTTTTTTTTACTCAATTTGACCCTCTGAGAGGAAGAACCTTGTGTGGCTTATGGAAGATACTGCCTCCCAAACTAAGGTAAATAAACATCTAGAAGAGAGGTGAGAGAAATTTTATCAAGACTGTTTCAGGCCAGATTTTGGAGGGCTTTTTAATACCAAGATAAAATGGCCTTCATTTTTGAGGAAACCATTGCAGAGCTTTGACCAGGTAGGTGAGTAACACATGTGTCAGGAGGCTTAAGCCAGTAAGATCCAGCTGCAGCCGGAAGCACTGAGGCACTGAAGAAATGTTCTGAACATCTTAATGATGTCGCCTCTGGAACAGCAGTACTGGATACATGGTAAACTTCAATAAAATATTTGATGACTAAATGAAAAACCCAGCACCAGATAGGAATGTGGCAGTGGAAATGCTAAGAAATGACTAGAAATATAAAATAGATAGAATTCATTTTCTGCTTACATGTGGCTGGGCTGGAAGTTCAAGTATAGGTTCAAGGTAATCAACAAATAGATGTTGAAACCATGCTGTCTATTGTAAGTGATTCTCAGAAGAATAAATTAGGTAAAGAGACAGTGGTGACTAGTGATCATTAACTTAGAAAGCATTACAGATAGTTAAATATAGGAAATATTTGAAGACGAGTATAACATTTTTCTTCACCACCACATCCCCCAAGTTAAAACGATCATGTTAGCTTTGCTGTACATGCCGACCCCCTGCAGATGTTAGATAAGTAGTTGCTTGCTCTTCATCAATGTTTTCGCAGGTACTTTTGAGGGAAGAGCATCAGTTTACACATTGCCGAGATGGGGCCATGTTTCCCTATCATAGCTCACTGTTCAGTACATTCACAACTTTATATTATTACACGGTGCCAAAGTAATTCAGTGGTGGAAAATTCAATGTTTCCTATTTCTGGTTTTACCTTCATCTTCCCTCCAAATGCAGTTATTAATCTTTCCCCTAATAGCTGCTTACTCATTTTTCATTTTTATGTATGTTAAGGAATATAGAATTTGTAGTAAACAGAATTCTAGGGAATTTTAGACTAATAAGTTAAATATGTGATAATTTTTTTAGTCATAATTTTTTAGTAGTTTCTATTGGACATTTGTATTGTGTTAATTTCTTGGGTGTTTCCATCTGCTGTTTTTGGCTGCTGAAGCCACCTAGTATAGATTGTTTTCTGTTCTGTTTTAAATCTTGGATTATGAGTTTATCTTCAGTAGGGCTTTATCTATAAAATTCCTGTGCAGCCTGGGTTAAGAATGTTCTTCCAAGATAGTTTTGGGTTTACTTCTGTGTACACTCCATGGGGACTCATGGCTTAGAACTTAGGGCTTTGTATTTCTCAACTGTTGCTTCCTAGACAACATGTGACATAAATTCAACCCACTGTGTTGTGCAGGCCATATTATGACTTTTCAAGGTGTTGGTTTAGATAGGTAGCTAGTTATTAATAAAGGAAGAGAGCAAAAGGAATCCGGTGTTAAGAAGCCTGCTTGCTTCACCAGGAAGCTACCACTTCACACACCCAGGGGATCACAGCATTTTCCCACCAAGGGGATTACTCCTCTCCCTTCCCTCTGTAGGGAGCAGCCTGCCCTTCGGTACTGGATTATCTGGGAGAAAGGGGGGACTTAGCACATGCTCAGTAGAAGTCAAAATGGTGCAGGGGGAGGTGATTCTAGGAGACATGAGCAATGGGAACCAAGTTGGTAACCATAGGGGACTGTCAGCCTAACGTGGGAAGGGAATGGATTGGTAGGAGGTGGACCCATCTGAGCTGTGAAAGCTTGTGAAGTGGAGTGGTTAGTTTGAAAAGACACCTGGTCTGTCCTAAGCCCCAGAGAATATAAACGCAGTCAACAGAGCCCTTCTCTCTCTCTCTCTCTCTCTCACCTAGTAGCACGTGCTCACCCTCTTTGCCCCATCCATTCTTGCATTCTCTCCGTAGCAACCATGTGGGTCTAGCAGCTAGCAGCAGTCTGCCGGGTCTCCACAGGACTCAGCTTTAACATGACACAGACGCACGGGACACTGGCCTTTGTTTTGTCTTGCTGAAGACAGGCTTGGCCTTTTTCCATGGACGAATGGCTGGTGATGGGACACTAGAAACCCAAGGGAACTCTTCTGATTTTGTATCTGGCACCACAAATAAATCTTATCACTAGACCTCATCCTCCCTTGTGGGTCTCCTGGAATTCTTTAGTCGCAACACTGACACGGCAAGAACCTCACTTCCACTGGCAGTGAAGGGATTTCTTTTCCCCACTCCGAGGCCAAGCACAAAGAAACCAGTTTCCCTATTGTCTATGGTCTTCTTTTGCTGGTGGGCAGACTTCCGTCGCCCCAACTGAGAGTTTGCCAGCCCAGTTTTCTGTTGCTTCACTATTGCTGGCACCTGGATATTTTTCTTTCATCTGCACTTAGCTGCGCATTTTTTAAAAAGTTTGATTAATTTTCTCCAGCATTTCCAGTTAATCCAGTGGAAGGGTTTTCATGTGCAGTCTGCCATATTGCTGAAACTCAAATCTTGAATTCTTTCACATTTATACAGTGTTTTCTCCCCATGTTTCTGAATATCTTTGGCTTTATTTATTTATTTTTTTAAGACATCACATTCACAGTTGGAGTGGCCTTAAAATGGAATATTTTTCCTTTTTTGATTAAATAGAAAAAAGACCTTGCCACTTCATACATTCTGCTCAGAGGCACAAAGGGAATAATTAACTCTAAACATTCATAGACGACTAGCTCTTTTATCTTAGCCCAAGAAAGGAATTCTGACAAGGCATCCCAAGTGAGTAAATAACATCAAATTTAGTGTGGTGGTTACCTTTGGATTCAGGGGAAAGAAGAATTGAGAATGAGGTCCCTGCAGGGTGGGGGAATTCAGCTGCATTTGTAATGTTTTATTTATTTAAAATTGATATTAGAGAGAGGAATAGGGAAGGAGTCAGGCAGACAGAGAGGGAAACATCAATTTGTTGTTCCACTTATTTATGTATTCACTCCTTGCTTCCTATATGTGCCTGACCAGGGATCGAACCCACAACTTTGGCTCATTGGAACACCAACAGCTACCCGGTCAGAGCCTGTAATGTTTTATTTCTTAAGCTAATTAGCATAGATCCAGAGGTATATTATATTCTCTACATTTAAAAAAGCATCTGAAAGATTTTATAATAAAAATGATCGTAGAAGGAATGTTCACCATGATGGAGTTGTACCTTATCTTTGATTTCATATAACAGAAGATACACAGGGCATTTGTCAATGTGATGTGCATTTGTGAAGAGAAAAGGTAAGTTTCCACCCTAAGGAGGTAAAGGAGTAAATTGTTATTTCAACTGCTGTTAAGATTTAGTTATTTCCACGTTAGAGTCTGTTCCCTCATGCTCGTTAAGAATGCCATATGCCCGACCACAAACTCCAGCCTATCCAACGATCATGCTATTTCCAACTTGGGGAGTAATTCTAACATTATCCAGAATAGCAACAGGTTAAATCTGAATCATCTTTTGTGCTAAAAAGATCCTTTTAAGTGTTTTTTTGCTATCAAATTCTTAGTGCTTCCCCCCCATGTTAATTACAAGCACTGCTGTTTAGTAATCTTGTTTAGCCACATCTTTTGACAATGAAATATGAGAGAGGAAAGAACGGTTGGCATATAGAGGGACTGAGGTTCTGTCGGAGGTTTGCCTAGGCCTGGTGCTCTACGTGCTTCCTTGCAAAACCTGCCTCTGCCCTCACGAGAACCTTGAAAATGGCTAACACCTGCTGAGAGCTTTCTTTGTGACAGTCATCATGACAAATCCTTCTTTAGGGAGTATCATATTTAATTCCTACACTATTTCTCTAATTATCATTATCTCCTCTTTAGAATGAAGGAAACATTTTGATTGATTTGACTAAATTGAAGCAGTACAACCTACTATGCTGAATATTTACCTCTAGGTAACTCTGAAGTAACCTTACCCTGTCTGTCTGTCTGTCTTCTGTCTGTCACACCATTCAGTATTGGATACCACATAGAAATCGTTTAATATTATTTTCGCATGAGAAAGAGTCACGTAGATGTTATGAAATGTCACATTTCACTGATTTCTATTTGCAAACAGCAGATAAAGGGAAAATCCAGGGAACAGCCGAGCAGCCCAGGCGAGCTGGGTCCTCAGGATGTCTGGGGGCGGGGGCAGCGTGCTTGTCTGGTGAGCTGCCCAAGGCTGTTGTTGATGGTATGTGTGGATAAGATAGGTATGTGGCCTCTGGTTCTGTGCTTTCTGTCATACCAAAGACTATTAAAAGGACAATATTGTCCTGGATTCTCACCTTTGACCTTATCAAATAAAACCTTCCCTCCCCACATCATTACTGCTAGGGAAGGGGGGGCGGTGGTGCAGGATGGGACACAAGATAAAGAAATATGAAAAGTTGACCAGGCCCTATTGTTTCCTATGGCGTTATAGATGAAGCCTGTTGCTTTTCAGAAAAAGAGGAAGAAGGAAGAACGGTGGGAGCGATGGAGGGACGGAGGTGGGCTGGAGGAAAGCTTCATTCACTTAGGTTTCCCTCTGTGACTTCTCAGAGAAGATGCTTGCATGACTATTTTGTGACTTTACAACTTTGTCTGAAAAAAAATCGATGTGATTTAATTTAAACTGAGCCTTGTAAAGAGCAAGGGATTTCTTTCCCCCAATCTTCCTGGTGTACAATTCTGTAATAGGGCATCTGTGTTCTATTGTGCGTTCACCACCCCAAACCCTAGTCTTTCTTAGAGAGATTCACATTATCTCCAAACTGTGTCTTGGACTATTGTTTCTACTTCATACTGAGGCTTGTGTTTAATTACTTTGGCCTTATTTAAGTAACTCTGGGCCTGGGCCACTTAGACATTTAGGAGCCTTTCACTGGATTAGCAATAAATCATAAGTGAATTAGTATAATCTCATTAAAATGAAAATAAGACTTCATCTATCCAATTTACTAGTGCCATCTATATGTGGTCTGATCTAAATCCTACTGTGATAATATAATTATTAATAAATTAATAATAACATTGGCTCATAGGACCCTGGGGCATATAAGTAGAGGTGTGAGCAGATGTTTTCTTTTGCCTTTGGAATTTTACAGGTGTCTAAAGACATTGTAAAGATGCAAGAAGGGGCCAATCTAAGGACAAGTGCCCTGGGGTGGCCAATAAATAGCTCTGCTTGCGTGAACATTTTGCTGCTTTGTAGTTAAAAAAAATCAGTAATTAAATTGAAATTAGGTCTTGTGGAAAATTGTGAATCTCGTTTATCCAAACTTCTTAGAAAGAGTCAGATATTTTCCGCACCCTCCCTGATGCCAGATGTCATGCTCTCTGTCATAGGGTCCTTGGGCTGCTGCCACCGCTATATATAACCCCTTCCCTTCTGTTTCTGGTAAGAACAGGGGAATATTTTATTAGGGACCATTTGCGGTCCTTCTGAAACATTTCAGCAAAAATTTTGTTTGAAAATGTGTTCCATCTTCTGAACCCGTGACAGGAAAGTGAATTATTGAAACATTTTGTAAAGCCTTTTATTGTTTAAAAAGAACATAAATGCCCATTGCCCCTTTTAGATGCTTAAAGCCTTCTTGTCAGGTAGATAAGGCAGGTGTGAGCCCCATCAGACAGAGAAAAGTGAACTCAGAGGGGGTAAGGAAAGCAGATCTTCTTACTCCTACTGCATGCTGTTTCCTTATTTCAACTAGTTTCTTGACCAAATGCTCATGAAAGGGCTTTATTTGAATACAGATTTTTGGGTTTTCATATCTATTATTAACTTTTGAAACCTGATGGAACCATTAGAACTCTGTTAGCTGTTAACCTGGAGGTAAGGCATAATTAATAATCGATACATTCCCAGCCTACGTTTGTGAACTGACTTTGCGACCTTTTCCTGGGTGTGCCCTGGGTGTGCCCTGGCGTGCGCAAATGCAGGATCGAGCGTGAGGGACCCTCATGCTCCACAAACACCTAACAAACGGCTGCTGGATGGTAAATATACAGCAAACGGCAGCGTCAAAGAGCACGTCTGCGTGTTTCAGGAGATTCTTCATTCCGGATTGTGTGACTGAAACGCCCTCTCCAGTGATGGGAATGACGTGGGCTGCGCACACTCAAGTCACCTCTTCTCAGCACTTTGGTGCCCTGTATGCCCTCTGCCATCCCACAGATCAGTGTCAGCCCTGAGTCTGCAGCTGGGATGCCCCAAGGTTGGGAACTCTCACACCATTGTGCTTATTTTTATGAGAATTAGGTCAAGATCAGCCTAAGCAAAGGCACCAAATAACCTGGGAACACAAGCAAAATGGGAAATAAAATATATTTTATACAGAGTCTTTACAGATGGATTTCACAGAGAACAGTAATTAACCGTGGGCCCAGCTGGGAATGCATTTTTAACGATTTGCAGGTAGTCTAAAGAAAAGCTAAATAAAAAAGAATTCCAGCCCCAACTGCTCTTCTTAAATGGGCTAAGAACTATAGCAGTGAATTAAAATAACCTGTGAATTTTTCTAACCAAAATAAAAATACCAGTTATGAAATATTTCTTTTACTCTTTGCCAATTCTTTAATAGTCCATTAGGTATTTCTAGGAGGTGGAGTAGCTGAAATGAAAATTTGAGCTTAGAAACCTGAAAGGCCTGAATCTTGAATAAACTGACTGAGGCGAGATAGAACGGGGGTGAAAGGAGGCTTTTTCTGTGGGAGATTTGCCTTCAAACTGGGCATGTGTTTCATTTGGATACGTCTTTGAAAGTTCCAGGAATCACTGAAAAAAGAGACTTGAAGAAATGTAGAAATAACTAGTTTAAAACTCCTGCAGCCTGAAAGCAGGCCGCTTCATGGAGAAGGTATTCAATTGCTTCTATATGATTTAGCGAAACGGTTCTGTCCTTTTCAGATGAAAAGTTGTCACTCAACTTAGTTAAAGAATTCGTTCTTTCAATCTACTCCTTCTCCCCATTAGAACCTTGTTATAAAACCGGATTTCTTGTGTACTAGAAATTCTTTCTTTCTAGTACACTCTCTTTCGCCTGATGCAGAAATGATGGATTAAATGTGTTATCCTTTATGTCGTTGTTTATAGAGAAAGCCAGAATGAGTATCTGGCCTTGACGCACTATTTCAGTTCAGCTTCCTAGCCCAACATTTAAGAACATTTTAGTCTTCTTTCTGTTGCTTGCACTGGGAATGGTGGTAATAACAACATGGCTAATAATTATATGATTAGTAATTATGTGTCCAACAGTGAAGCTTAATACAGCTTTATTCTGATACATTTTCCTGTAGGTAGTGCATAGGAGTGATTTTTCAATCCCCAGGTTCTTTTCAGAAGAATTAGGCATTTTTTTGTTTGTTTGCATTTATGGTTTTGTTTTTTAAATACCTTGACTTAAACAACAGCTGTTCATTTCAGGGTCCCCTTCTTTGGTGAGGCCGTTTACAACCCAGGGATACAGGTGTGGTAAATACGCTTCCCGAGATAAGTTCAAAGACAATGCCGTTGTATGTGGCATTACTTCATTAGAAACAATTCCATTCTCAATTAGAGCTTTATTCTCTTTTTAAATGAGTGCTTCTTTAAAAAGCAGCCATTCCTGCTTTCATTCTTTAAATACCACCCTCGAGGAGTAAAGTTAAAATAGCTACTTTCAGCTTCTGTGTACCCTAGAGATTGCATTTTGGAAAAAAAAAATCAAATTTTCTTGAGGCCCAAATTGGAAATTCGGCTTGACTCAGAATTCTTCATACTACTACTTACCCAAGGATACAATGAGATAGAGTTATGGAATGTTAGCCCTAGAAACCATTTAGTTTAATCTCTTTATTTAACAGTCAAATAAACTTGGTCCCTATTGGCCAGCCAGTTCTCTAGCAGGTTACACAGATGTGCGTGGGGGCGTCTGCGATTTTTTTCGACTCTGGGTGGTTCTGGTGAACCTTGTATATTTGGCTGGATTTGGCTTGGGAAGTGGTGAAAGAGGGGGGGCTAAGAAAAAAACAACCCGTGACAGGTTTACGGCCAGCTCATTAAATTAAATCCTGCGCTCGACACTGCATTGCTTTCTTTGCTGGGTGTGGATTGGCGGGTATTGATGAAATGTCTCAGGTTCTAATTCAGAATGCCTTGGGACAAATTATAAGTTTGACAAGTAGAGGTTATCAGCAAGCCACAGGGTGAGTCTAGGGACCCCAGCCTGCAGCGGCCTTGCTACTACCTTCTCTAGCAAGACCCGACTCCTTAACAAGGATGCACTTGATCTCTTCACCTCCAACGAGTAGATTAAGTGCTTTAGTAAACACACCATTAGGTTGCCTCCTTGTACCAAGCCATTCATACACACCTCAGACACACTGGAGGCTGAGGGCCTTCAGCCACCCAAAAAGCCTATGAACGGCCAGGAGAAATGACTTATGCTCTACCTACTTTGATACTTCATTATGAAATACAACTTAAAAATTGCTTTGGAAGTAAATCTGTTCGTGTGAATAAAACCAGAATGAAGAGAAGAGCAGATTCCTTCCCAACCTCCGCTAAATGAGTCTCTCCGCCTCCACATCTGCTTGGCTGTGGCTCTGACCGCGGGGACCCCTGATGCCGGGCCTGAGGCAGACCGGAGGTTTCAGAGTGCTTTTTGCCACAAGCTAAGCCTCTTTGAGATTTTACTTTGTTTTTGAAGAAGCGCAGTTGGAAGCAATTTACATGTTTACTATGTAGGTTTGTTGTCTGATATTTTATTTCTTACTTTTCTGGACATAATTCTCATGATAATAGAATATAATGGAGACAGAAATTTAATACCACCGTGGGTCCAAGGAATTCTTTAACTCAACTCTTCATTTGATTTTTTAAATGTTACATGGATTTATTTTTAGAGAGGGGGGAGGGAGAGAAAGAGAGAGAAACATCAACCTGTTGCCTTTCACACGCCCCTAACCAGGGACCTGGCCCACAACCCAGGCCTGTGCCCTGAGTGGGAATCAAACCAGTGACCTTTCGGTTTGCAGGCTGGCACTCCTCTGAGCCACACTATTTTAAAGGTGAAGAAATTATAGGTCAAAGACATGAAGAGATGGTCATTTATGTTGCCTTTGCTATCTTAAAGGGATTTAGCTTAAATGTTTTTCTTATAAATATAAACGTATTTATTCTCTCTAATCATGATTTGGTTTTCATCAGCTTCTAGTGATTGATATAGTGTTTTGGGTGAATAAAAATTTATGTACAAAGAGATGAGTTGGCCAAAGTCAGAGACTGGGATAAGGTAGAGAAACTGGTGTTGAATTTGGGGGTGTTAGTCCTGAGGAGAAGCCCTTTAAAAAAAGGCAGAAATTTAAAGTGTGCATTTTTTGCATTGACTTTTAATATTTCATCTTAAGAAAGACTTCTGAGGAGCCAACTATATCCTGTAAATTTTGTAAAACAACTTTTCAAATGGCTTACTTGGACTGAAACATTGACTTACTAAGTTTAGATAATTTTATAACTCATCTATTTGGGGGGAAAAGAGTGGTTATGATTGATTTCAGTGAAAGACTTCAGATAGAATTGACAGAGCTAATAATGAATATGAATATAGGAAGTATGTTGTCTATGGAAGGCCTCTTTGAAAGGAACCATAATGGTACAGATTTCCACCGGTGTTAGAAGTCGTCTACCTCTGCTTTAGAATCATATGATGATCTCTTTGTGTCCTATAGCCCTGTAATCCATTAAGTGTTTTATTATGACTGAAAGCTTAAATAAAACAAAACAAAGGCCACTGCCCTTTGGCAAACCCTTTTTTCCCAATTAGCTCTAAGGACGTAACGTAACTGACAAATGAGCAGGGTTTAGGTGTTATCTACTACTGAGGATTATTATTCTTTTTACTCAGGAACAAAAGAGTAAAAAATGGAAGGGTGGAGTCAAGATGGTAGAGTAGGTATTATCAACCTCAAGATAGACTAATGAATCAATAGAGTTTATCCCTTTTCATAAATATTCGATTAGGCAAATTCTCTCCCCTCCACAAAAAATGATGGGATTGTGGAATTTCTTTTTTACAGTAGGCATGTGTTACTTTTATTATTTCAATTAGAAAAATACCAGAAGTAAAAACAAAATAAATGATTTTTATGGTGATTTTATTTTCTGATCAGATTACTCTTTAGTACTCCCAAAAGACCATGTGTCAGAATACCACCACAGAATTTTATTTCTATTCAAGTTAGTACGTTTTTAGGAAACCTAGAAACTAGATATAAACAGTGACTGACAGTCACGAGTCAACCTTGTGAAAATGTTGTCATATTCATTTGCACGGTCTTCCCAGCTGTACCTTCAGTTCTTCCAGGACAGTGACCTGTCTTACTTCCTCTTTGTGTCTCCAGTTCACAGAACAATGATGTACTCAATGAATATCTTTTGAATGAATCCACGAGTTAAGTTCTGTACATCTGAGTTTCGTGTGGGTAGGATAAACTCCAATTCTCCATGTATAACACAGGACTGTGCCCTAATGTGGCATCGCAGCTCACTCCTACGCAACAAGACAGTCGTAAAATAACTGGGAAGACATGGCAAGACACAGTAAGGAGAGTGTGCACCCTTCTCGAAACTCATGGCAACGGTTTTATTAACACAAACCAGGGTTTCCTTTAGAAGCTGCTGAACCCGTTGCCTACTTACTGTCAGAACAGTTTAATGTCAACTGTGCTACAACAGAAACCATTGTATTTGACAGACATTCTCCAGTACGTAAGTGAACAATACTCAATAACCCCATACAACAGGTCAACTCATTCAGCTATTGGAACGTATGTTTTGCAGCTCACGTAACCCCGGTGGGTCCAAGGGGATACCATTCTGCTTTAAAAAAAAAGCATTCCCCAAGGCTGGGCTGCACTGCTTTTGAGGTCCAGGCCGCTGATTGGTCCTTTTTAGGGAGCCCTGACCCTCATAGAAACCAGCCCCCCCTCCGTTTAGCAAGGGCATCCTAATCCCTTCTCACAGCCGGTTTGCTCCAGATTACATGAGTTTTTAGATCCTGAATAAAGCTGCCCGCTGCCTTGACGGGCAAATAGATAAGAGAAACATTCCTGCGGAGAGGGAGTGGCCTGGGGCAGGAGGGAGGGGCGGAGCTCCTGGAGGTCCTGGCTGAAGGGAGGGAACCTGCGCGGAGCGCGTTGGAGGAGTGAACAAAGGCCGCTCAGCGCCGCTGGGGTTGAGATGGGATAACGAGGGGAGACCACCGGGGTGGTACGCGCGCGCGAGGGGGTGGCCGAGGGCTGAGGTCGCCGGCTGGCTGCGTGCCCCGGGGGTGGGGAGCGCTTAGAGACAGGAGCTCAGCTGCCTGGCCCGGCTCTGCCTTCCTAATCGGTCTCACTCTCCGGGCTGGACTCCTGCTTCTGCGGATGGGGGGTTGATGGAGGATTGCTGGGGGGACTGCTGTAAACGATCAGAGACTCCTCCGCGAGCTCTGAGGCTCTGCAAATGCCGGGGCACGCCTGGGAGCCACCGCCCCGGGAGCAAGGGCTTCACGTCCGAAGCCTGGTAAGAGGTGACACCAGGCTTTAAAACGTCCCGGGCCCACACTATTCCCTTCTGTATCTCACGGCACAGAACGCGAGAGTCTCGACTGAATACTCACGCGAGGATTTGAGCACAGCCAATACGACTTTTGGAGAAAATGATAATTTGGCCTCGTTTATAAGGAAAAAGACCCGTGTCCCGTTTCTGCACAGGGATAGAGAATATCAAGTTCTTAGGAATTTCAAAAACATAAGGTCAGCTCGGTCACGCATGGATCCCCGATATCAAAAACTTGGCTCTTTTTAAATGAGCACTATGGAATATTGACAGCTCAGACACCAGCAGAGATTTCAGCTATGAAACAGCAGCAACTTGCTTGTCAGAGCACGGCTGGAATGTCTGTTAGGTTAAAGAGATCTGATAGGACTGAGAGTCAAGTAAACGGCAGGAAAAAAATGTTGGGTTTCAGTGCAAAAGTATCCTCATGGGCAGCATACACCTGCGCATGGTCCGATTCCAGCCCCGCTCCTTGTCTCTGCTCTACCTGCAGCTCTGTAAGTTACCGGTGGATCTGAGCATCACGTCTGATCTAGCAGGGATTTTAATGTGCTTCTCCCATGTGGACAAACCAGTTTTGTCCCTGTGTGGAATTCATCTCAGCGTCCCTTTCCTCCTTATAAATTTGGGCTGTTCTGACTTGGCAGATGAGGAAACCAAGTCCCAAAAGATGTTATATGGTCACAATTCATCCAAAATGTAAGCATAGGTGTGGATTGAAGTGCGTGATTAACCATGGCTCTAGGCAAACACTTCACCTCTTAAGCTACTGCTGCTGTTTTGTCAATACAGTGAATTAACCTGCAAAACGTGTTGCTGTGTTTCCAGTCGGCTTGTGAATGTAAAGAAGTCATTTGTAACAGGCTTTTGGCAGGCCAGCATGTCAGGCCCCGGGGGAGAATTTCTCAGGCTTTGCAGGGTATCCATTATCTGGGCTGCTATCTGAGCTGCAGAGCTGGGAGGTCTCTTGGGCTACAGGGAGCCGGGGAAGTCGGGATGGCAGTGTGGGTCGTACCAATGGCAGGGTCTGTCTCCTGGGCTGGCAAGAATTAAGTGGAATGAGGCCTATAGCTTTCTTGGCTGGGGTTCAGGGCCGGGTTCCTATCCAACAGGCAGCTAGGGTGAAAACCAGAAGCTGGGCAGGAGGCCAGTCAGATCAAATGGCAGCTCAGTTCCCAGGGGTCTCAGTTCACCTCCAGGAACGCTGGACACGCTGCTTCCCGACTCTGCTCGCTCGTGAGAAGGAAGCTTCTAACGCTGGCAGGCTGAGCCATCGCAAATCAAGGCTCAGGGATGGACAAGCATGGACACTATCTTTCATAGACTTGGGGTTTCTTATAAAAACATACCTTTTGATGGTAGAAAATACAGAAAAGGATAAAGAGAAAAAAGTTAGAATTAACTAAGAATTCAAAGACTTTCATTACTGGCTTTTCTCTCTACCTATATTATATATTTAAATTAAGACAATGTTGTATATATTGTTTATTAAACCATTTTTCCACTCAATATTTTGTGCACATTTTATAAAATCATTAAATGTATATTTTTATTAGAAATAATGGTTTTCTTTCTTTTTTTAAAAACAGATTTTATTTAATTTTAGAGAGAGATGAAGGGAGGGAGAAAGAGAGGGAGAGATACATTGATATAGGACGGAAACATCCATCGGTTCCATGAGCCCGACTGGGGACTGAACCCACAACCCAGGCATGCGCCCTGACTGGGAAGTGACCCAGTGATCTTTTGGTCTACGGGATGATGCTTCAACCAACTGAGCCCTGCTGGACAGGGCATCACTATTTTTTTTTTATATACATAGACTGGACAGTTGTCTAAGTTGATGTTGCACCCATTTGTGTAATTAATTCTGACCATAAGCATTTAAGAGGTGAGGGGGCTGTGCGAGTCACCCTGTCATTCTCATTTTACAGATGCAAAAACTGATGTCCGATTTCATTCAGTGATTTGGAACTTTAAAACCAGACAGGGCATTTCCCAAGAGTTTTAAACAAAGCTCAGGCTAAAATCGCTCCGGATACTTTCTGCGGCACAGCGACACCCGGAGTTATTTATTTCACATGCACAGGGCTTGCCTGCCTTGCCAGACTCGGAGTTCCTTGAGGGCAGAGCGACCGGGTGCTTTTGCCACTTCAAGTGCAGCCATAAAGGCATCATTTGGGAGCTGAGGAGAAACGGAGGCTCCCAGGCCCCGCCCCCAGGCCTGATGAATCAGAACCTGCATTTAACAAAATGCTTGGTTGATTCATAGCCACACTAAAGTCTGAGTAGCTCTGAGGGAACGGTCATTAAGTACCTGTGGTTGTTACGGTGTTGAGGTCCCCTCCCAAACTCCTATAAGGAAACCGAATCCCCAGTGTGATGGTGTTTGGAGGAGAGTCTTTGGTAGATGATTAAGTCATGAGGGTTGAGCCCTCCACCTGTGGACCAGGAAAGCGGGTCCTCACCAGAAACGGAGTCTGCTGGCACCCAGACCTTAGGCTTACCAGCCTCTAGATCCATGAGGAGTATATTTCTGTTGTTTGTGAAACTACCCAGTCTCTGGTGTTTTGCCATAGCAGCTTGAATGGACTAGGATGGTGGTAGTAACTGAGTCTTCTGTTCAGAGCAATGGAGACTCACTCCAAGTACCTTAAATCAGAAATGGGAGCAGTAACCTTTGTTGGAAAAGAGACTGGTGTATTACATGGAATTAAAAACAAGACTTTGGGGATTAAGCCTCAGAGACCTTAGAAATAGAATTTAGTGGATCTTTTCAATGGGACTCTACCATCAGTGTGACACCTAGTCACGGTGTCTATCCATCCCAAGTTTTAAATGTGTGAGAGGGAGACCGACCCTTGAAGGGCCATGTAGCAGCATGGCCACTGGTCCCCAGCCCCTTAGCGCTAAGCCATTCCCAGACCTGGAGGATCATTGCAAGGCCGGTATGGTTGCAAAAGTTGTCTGCTGTAATTTTTAAACTAAAGCAGTCATATTTTTTTGCTAATAATTGGGCAGAGAAGTATGAAAAGAGCCTATTTCTAGTCTTTCCCTCTCTGCAGCCCCTGCTTCTCTGATTTTCTTTGCTGCAACTTCTGCATCAAAGAGAAGATACATTCTAATGATTTCAGCAATTAACATTTTGCTGGTGACACACAAATGTCCTCCCAGCTTGAATCTCTTTTCTGGGTTCCAGCCTCGTAACTCCAAATGTTCTCTCCCTGCTTAAAGTTCAGCGCGGCCAAAACTGGGTTCATCATATGTCCCTCCCAATTTCTTTATTCCTTTCAAGATGCTCCTGTTTTCCATGACAACTAACATCTGTGGCTCCTTCCTTGTTTTTCAAATGCCAAATCCTGAACTTTCAAATGTGAATTTCTTTAATTCTCCTTTCCCTTCCTCCTGCCAAACAGGGTTCAGATTGTCATCAACTCTATTTTCGATCAGGGCCCGTTCCCGTGCCTCGCCCCTCCTACTGTCCAGTCTCTCTGTCCTACCATTGCCACGCGGGTGTTTCTTAGCCCCCGCTTGTATCACCCCGCTGCCCACCCCAGAAACTGGTCACTATGATTTCAGGGCATTTTATGCAGGGCTGAGGCCGTGACCACAGGCTGATGTCGGGAACTCAGAGACCCCGATGCCAGTGAGCTACTTAAATATTATGTGAAAATTTAGAAATATTCTATGAGACAGATGGCCAGCTCTATTAGAAATACATAACATGGTGTTTACACAAGGAACTATATGTTTAGAATCACCAGTAACCTATTCAAGGAAAAACTGTTGACTACTCAGGCCAACACTTCTGACACCAAGTCTGTGGGTTTCCACACCAAGCCGTTGTCCAACTCTCTGGATACCAGCTGGGTGTCTTGTAATTCAGTTATGACATTGAGTGCCTGAAGTTAGTGCAGACCCCACAGGTGAAGGGCTATGACCCACAAGACCGCCCCACCCCCTCAGATACTAATGGCAGATCCAGGTTAGTGTCTGGCTTCAGACTGAATGGCTATAAATCAAAGATTCCCACACCCCCACCTCAGGTTTGATAATTTGCTAGAATGGCTCACAGAATTCAGGAAAGTGCTTATCTTACTAGATTACTGGTTTATTAAAGAACGTTACAACGCAGAAACAGCCAGATGGAAGAGATGCCAAGGGCAAGGTCCGAAGAAAGGGGCGTGGCGGCGCTTCCTTGTCCCCTCTGGGCGTGGCGGCGCTTCCTTGTCCCCTCTGGGCACGGCATCCTCTGAGCACTTTCACGTTGTCAGCAACCTGGAAGCTCTTGGAACCTCTGTGGTTAGGGCTTTTAAAGGAGGCTTTCTCCTGTAGGCATGATTGATTACATCATTGGCCATTAGTGGTTAACTCAGCCTCCAGCCCCTCCCCAGAGGTCTGGGGGTGAGACGGACTGCTCCAGCCCTCTCATCACCTGGTTGGTTACCCTGGCAACCCGCTCCCGCCCCCCCATCCCCCCAGCTATTCAGGAGCTCCCAGTCACCTCCCTAGCATGCAAAAAGGCACTTCACTTCCGATAATTCCAAGGGTTTGAGAGCTGTAAGCAAGGAAACAGGGACAAAGAACAAAATATATATTTATTTTTATATCACACTACCACACCTGTTAATTTTAACTTTTTATGTTGAAATGATTTCAGTCTTCCAAAAAGTTACAAAAATCGTAGTTTCCATATACCCTTTACTCAGCCTCCCCCAGTATTAACATGTTGTAACCGCAGTACACTAATCAAAACCAGGAAATTAACACTGAAACAATATTATTAACTAATCCACAAACTTTATTCTCATTTTGCTATATGTCCCACTAAAGTGCTTTTGATGGGCCAGGATCTAATCCAAGATTCTGTGCTGCATTTAATTGAAATCCCACTTTAATTTCCTCTAATCTGGGACAGTTCTTTGGGTTTTCTTTGTTGCTCATGACCTTGACGTTTTGGAAGGGCTCTGGCCAGTTATTTTTTTAGAACGTCTTTTGATTTGAGTTTGTCTGCTGTTTCCTCACGTTGAAACATGCACATGGAATTATGCTTGTTTGCTTTTTTTCTTTTTTTTTTTTTTTGGCAAGAACACCACCAAAATGATGTACTAGCCCTCTCAGCGCATCACATCAGCAGGTCTGCGATACTGATGTGTCTCATCGCAGGCGACGTCAGTTTGGATCACTTGGTTAAGAAGGGTATCTGCAAGGCTTCTGCCCTTAAAGTTGCCATTTCCTCCTTGTAATTAATAAGTGCTTTGTAGAAAGACATGCTGAGAGAAGCAGGAGACTGGGAGGAGCTCTCAGGCTGTAGGACGGGGGCCAAGTGGTGGTGCTGAGCCCAAGCTGGGGAGCATTTCCTGGGGGAAGAAGTGCTCTCTGAGGGGGAGAATCGTGAGGACCTAAGTGCAATGGGTTATGGAATGACCAGGGGAGGAAAGGGAAGCTACAAATTTAGAAATTAGGGGATTTATGTTGGAATATCTAGTCAGTCTGTGATGGTGGTAAAGAACATCAATTCTAAATTTTATATGTTGTCCTCATCTATTAATCTTTTCTGCAGAAAACTGAAGGAAAAAAATTAGGAATCTATTTTCTAATAGACAAATACAGAATGACAAATACAAAATGAAGAAGTTCAGTTTTTTTTTTGTTTTTTGTTTTTTTTTTCCAAGGCCTTCCCTTCTGTCCTGCAGAGGAAGACCACAACTTTTTGAATCTGGATTAACTTTGATGTTAACGGTTGCACTACATCTAGACTGTAGACAAATACAAAATGAGGTGGTGTTTTTTCCCCCTTTTCTTTTCAAGTTTTGTTTGCTTTTCAGCCCCAGTGTCTTTTATAATCATTATTTTGAATAGCTAGAGAGTTGATTAGCTGTACTTATCACTTTACAATATGCAAGGCAGGTGTGCATGTGGCTGTATGAGCTGGAGATAGAAGAGTGTGTCTAAATGCTAAGTCAATTAACATTGATTTGGTCTATAGTGAAGCCTACCATGTTATAAGAAAAATAAATATAACTTAAAGGCAAAGAAACACTAAACACCCAGGTAATTTATGGTGAAGCATACTTAGTTTATGATTTTGGTTAATACATACTTTAACTAGAACAGTGTTCTGCACTCATTTTTATTAAATACTGTAGGTGTTTGCTGGGGCATGAGGTAATAACCCAAATACAATTAAAATGACCATAAAATTAGGGTCTCCGCATAGGCTCCCAAGGATGGGTCTGTTCGAGGCTTCTAGTCATCAGCATTGGGTGGTCTGCTATTGGTGCATGATACTTAAATAGAGCTTTTTCCCCTTAGGTCTGTAAGGTGTTAAGGTGTTTTTATAAAACCCCATAAACCCTCGTTAAACACTTTTTTTTTCATAAAGAAAACTTAAATCTTTATTTGACGTGTTTTCTGTGGCACTCTTTTGGCATTTTAACAAGTCCTTTAAAGAATCACTCTAATAATTGCATACACCTTGGAGTGGGGGTGAGGGGTATTTATTCAGGTCTTTGTACATCAAACTGCCTGACTCACTAAGCAACAAACACAGAATTTTGGTACACTTTAATTTAATAAGGAAAAAAGATCAAAAGAATCTCCAGGTGGAGAAAGTTAGGCTAATTTGGGTATTGCATATTAACTGATTGAAAGGAAGGTTTGACTACTGACTGAATTAACGATGATTCAAATATATTAGATTATTTACTACAGCGAGGGCTGCCCTAAACACTAGAGAAGAAACAGCAGCATTTTTCCTCACCCTGACACTCCTTATTCCCTCTCCCTGCTTTATATTTTCTCCATAGCACTTACCACCTTTGAACATAGAGTATAATTTATTTGTTGTATCTATTGTATTTTGTCTGTTTGAATGTAAGCTTTATGAGAAAGGGACTTTGTCTTTTTGTTTACTGTTGTATATTTAATGTTCAGGAGCAGGTTGGAACATAATGGCACAAAATAAATATTTGTGAAAGGAATGAAGGGAGGGAGGAAGGGAAGGAAGGAAAGAAGGGAGGGAGGAAGGGAAAGGAAGAAGGGAGGGAAGAGGGAAGGACTGATTAAATTACATTTCATTTATGTTCCAAGATATAGCATAAACTTCAGTTCTCTGAGTCCAGACTTCACATGCATGTATGTTCTCTTACTTAGAGACCTCATTTCTCTCCCCATTCACTCCACATCTTGAATCACAAAATCTTGGCATCATTAGGAATAATATTTGTATGTTTTAGGAATGATGTGAGGTCAGACCATGGTTTCTTGATGATGTCATGAAGCTGTATTCCATATAAATGCATTTGCACTCTAGAATTTCTTCCAAGTAGAAACAGGTGGTTATGTTAACTTTTTTTAAACTTTAAAAAAAAAAAAAAGCACTTCAGTTTTCAAAGCAACGTTGATCTTTGCAGACTCTCTTAAAAATATGTAATTGGGAGGATGCTTCTGGGAAGATGGTGGAAAAGGAAGCACCAGATATCGGTCTTCTTAGCTAGATGAAAATTGCACTGGCAGGACATGTCGGCTGTAACTATTTTGGAACTCGGGAGTGTATTGAAGGCTTGCCACTTCCTGAGGAAGGGTTGGCCACTGCACTGCAGTTAATTTCAGTCAACTCCAACTCTTAGCACAGTACAGCTCCCTCGTCTCCCTTTCCTCAGCCAAGGGAGGCAGCTGTGCAGGTGATGCTGGAACAGCTTGCAGGAGGCAGGGTGGGCATTAAGGACCCTGCCCTCTATTGAAGATCTGTGTCTGCTTGGTACTTCTGATCATGGAAGTGCAGACACAGAAGTGGTCAGCCACTGTTGCATCAGCGCCCTTCATTGTTGCAAGCTTCTTTCACACTGGCTCGGGTGACTTTCGGGGGGTTTGATGAGCGGACACTTTCTTTTTGTTATCCCTTCTCCCTCTTCATTCTCCACTCTTTTTTAATCATACTTTTAAAAAAATGTTGATGTTTTGATGAGAGAGAGAGAAACATCAATTTGTTGTTCCATTTATTTATGCATTCATTTGGTGATTTCTTGTGTGTGCCCTGACTGAGGGTTGAATCCACAACTTTGGCATATCAGGAGAATGCTCTAATGAACTGAGCTACCTGACCAGTGCTCTTATTTTCCTCTTTTGGGAGACAGGCAATAAAGACTAGGATTTCAAAAGTAGCTGGAAAAAAAAAAAAAAAGCAGCTGCAGGTCCAGGGGAAATTAGAGGGTCATTGCATAAGCCCAAGGAAGGCTTAGGCTCAGAAAAAATCTGCAAGGACCTTAAGTTTATATATCAGGCTGATCCTCAACAAGGAGAAAGACTACAACAATTAAAACAAAAACAAACAAAAAACCAGTAAACCCTTGAGGAAATAGAAGAATCTGATTTCAAGAGATACCACCGTGTTAAATACAAATATTCATTATTTTCAACAAAGAAATCTCAAGATATATAAAGAAACAGGGATTTAATGCCCATTCAAATAAATAAATAAATGAATGGAATTATCCTTGGGGAAGAACAGAGGGAAGATCTACTAGACAAAGACTTTAAAACAACAATCATAAAAGATTCTTAGAGAACTAAAAGAAGATGGGGAAAAAGTCAAGAAAACAATGTATGAACAAAATGGAAATATCAATAGAAAGATAGAAAGCCCCAAAAGAAGACGAAAAATTCTAGAGCTGAAAAGGACAATGACTGACATGACAATTTCACTGGAGGGATTCAAAGGTAGTTTTAAATAGACAGAAAAAAGATTCAGCAAACATTGAAATAGGACAATTGAAATTATCAAGTCTGAAAAACAGAAAAAAATTATTAGAGAAAAGCAGAGTCTAAGAAACCAGCGGGATGCTATCAAGTGGACCAACTTACACTTTGTGGGAATCCCTGATGGAAATTAGAAATAAAGAGGAGAGACAATTTGAAGAAATAATGGCTAGAAAACCTCCAAAATTTGATATAAGATGTGAAGATAGATATCCAAGAAACTACATAAATTCTAAGTAGGATGAATTCAAAAGAAACACGCCAAAACACATTATAATCAAACACTTAAAGTCAAAGACAAAAAAGAGAATTTTGAAAGCAGGAAGAGGAAAGCGATTGGTCACACACAAGGGCGACTCAATAAAGTAATGAGCAGATTTATCACCAGAAGCTTTGGAGACCAGACATGATAGGCTAATATGTTCAAAGTGCCACAACAAAGAATCTGTTAACCAAGAATCCATTATCCAGCAAAAATGCCCTTCAAAACTGTGGGGAAATTAAGATATTTCCAGATAAACAAAATCTTAGGGAGTTCATTACCGCTATTGAAAGACATTCTAGAGGGACCCTTGAAGATTGAAACAAAAGGACACTATACAATAACCTGAATCCTTATGAAGAAATAAAAATCAGTAAAGTTATACATATGGGCAGTTATTAATGTTAGTTTTACTGTAATATATAACTTTACTTTTTGTTTTCCGCCTGATTCAAGAGACTAGTCTAAAAGCTAGTATTATTGTAATTTGTTTGTATCTCTACATTTTGTTTTCTACATAATTTCAAGACACTAATGCATTTATAAAACAATTACTAGTTTAAGTTTTTAGACACATAGCATACAAAGATATAATTTTGTGGCATCAATAACTGAAAATCTGGGGATGGAGTTGTAAATGAGCTGAGTTTTTGTATGTTTTTGTAGTTAAGCTGGTATAAATTCAAATGAACATGTTATAACTTTAGAATGTTAAATATAATTCCTATAGGAATCACAAAGAAAAGCTATAGAGTATGTATAAGAACAAATTAAAGAAAATTAAAATGTTTCACTACAGAAAATTAGCTAAATTCAAAAGAGACCATAATGCAGGAAATAAGGGCCAAGAGAGCTATAAGGCTTATGGAAAGGCAAATACCGCAAGGCAAATAACAAAATGACAGAAGTATCTTCTTATTAGCAATTACTTTAAATTTAAATGGGTTAAACTCTCCAATCAAAAGACAGAGATTATCCGGGCTACTGTCGCGGTGTCCAACGAGCCAAACAGCTTCTGTCCAGCAGAGCTGTGGGGACAAGAGCTCTACCTGGCAGAGCTGCAAAGCATGACCCATGCCCAGCAGAAATGTGCAGATGCCATTGCCCCAGTAGATCTGAGAGATGGGACCGCCATCACAGTGGCAAAGCAGCACACAAAGTAGGTTTATACTTGGCTCTTCAGATTAAATAGAATTTGCTTTGCTGAATTTTGGGTTTGCTTGGGCTCCATTGGTCCTTTCTTCCTTCCAATTGCTCAGTTTTAGAATGAGAATGTCTATCCTATACCTGTCCAATTATTATATTTTGGAAGCATGTAGCTTTTCTGGTTTGGTAGGTTTACACCTAGAGAAGAATTTTGCCTCATTATGAATTTCACCTTAGGTGATATTTTAGATCAGAATTTGTACTTTAGACTTTGGAGTTGACCCTAGGATGAGTTAAGAATTGGGGGCTGTTGAAGTGGAATGAGTATATTTTGCATCTGAGAAGGACATGAATTTTGGGGACCAGGGGCAAAATGTTATGAACTAAATGTTGGTCCTCCTTCCCAAATTTATTTGTTGAAGCCTTAACTCCCTAGTGTGGCAGTATTCGGAGGTGACAGTCTCTAAGGAAACAAAGTTAAATTGGACAATAAGGATGGGGCCCTAACCCAACAGTGTTGTGTCCTTATAAGAAGAGACACCAGAGAGCTGTGCTCTCTCTCTCTCTCTCTTTGTCAGTGTGCACAAGAAGAGTTCATGTAAACACACTGGGAGAGGGTGGCAGTCTGTAACTGAAGGGGAGAGTCTGACCACATACCAGGTCTGCTGACACTTTGCTCTTTGACTTCTAGTCTCCATAACTGTGACAAAATTAAATTTCTATTGTCTAAGCCACCCAATCTGTGACAGTTTGTTATGACATCTCAAGCTAAGACAAAAACAAATGAAATTAAGGCACAACATACCAAAACTTATTGGATAGAATAAAAGTAGTAGTAATAAGGGGGAAATAATGGTTATAAATATTTAAACTAAAAAACAAAAAGAAATCTCAAATGAAAAATTTTAACTTTATGGCTTAAAGTACTGGAAAAAGAAGAATAAATGAAATCCTAAATTAGTAGAAGGAAAGAGATAAATGAAATAGAGAAAAAAAAAGCAATAGAGAAAATCAGCGAAACCAAAGGCCGGTACTTCAATATCACCAAAAAACTTGACAAACCTTTAGCAAGATGGACTAAGAATATATAATAGAGAAGACTCAAATTACTAAATTCAGAAATGAAAGTGGAGACATGACTACTGATTTTATAGAAGTAAAAGGATTATAAGAGAGGATTATGAATGTCTGCATGCCTGGACATTGGATAATTCAGATGAAATAGACAAATTCATAAAAACACAAAACCTACAAGGCTAAGGAAGTCTGAGTAGACCTGTAGCTAGTAATGAAATTGAATCACTAATCAAAAACAGGAAAAGCCCTGGACCCGATAGCTTCACTTGTGAATTCTACCAACCATTTAAAGAGGAATTAGCAACAATTCTTCTCAAACCTGCCCAAAAAATTGAATAGAAAGAAAAACTTCTTAACTTACTCTGTGAGGCCAGCATTACCTTGATAACAAAGCCAGACTACAGGGTGGGAGGGAAGCAGGCGAATATCTGTTATGAACATTGATGTAAAAATTGTCAATAAAGTAACTATAACCTGAATTCCACAGTATAGTAAAAGAATTGGATACATGACTCAGTGAGATATATTCCTGGAATATAAGGGTGATTTAACATAAAATCAGCAAATGTAATAGACTACATTAACAGAATGAAGGGAACAAATATGTATGATTATCTCAGTAGATGCAGGAAAAGCATTTTACAAAGTCCAACACCCTTTTATGAAAAAAAAAATCCAACAAATTGTGAATACTAGGAAATTACCTCAACATAATAAAAACAATATATGAAAAACCCACAGTGAACATTATTCTCCATGATGAAAGACTGAATACTTTTCCTCTAAGATCAGGAACAAAGCTTGCCTGCTGTTTTAACTTAGTAATGGAAGTCCTAGCCAGAGAAATTGGGCAAGAAAAAAAATAAAATGCATCTAAATTTGAAAGGAAAAAACAAAATTATCTTTGTTCACAGAAAAGGTCTTACTCGTATATGTAGACTCTTTCTTTGCAGAAGACTCTAGGAAGAAACACTCAAAACAAATTTTCCTAACTCATTAAGTAGAATTTCTCTAGTCTATATTTACTTACAAAGAAGCCCCCCCAGATTCCTACTCTTTTGCATGTAGCTCAGTTCTATTTCCTGGTCGGGGGAAGGGGTGGTGAGCCCAAGGTCAATTCTCTTCTTTTCCCAATCTTAAAACTCTATGTCCTAGAGTTAAGAACCAGTATTCACTGGTTTTTATTACCTAGTGAGCCCCATATCTTTGGCTTTGACTGACCATTTGTCTAAGTTTGCTAGGGCTGCTCTAACCTGGGTAGCTTAAACAATAAAAATTTTGGTCTCACAGTTCTGGAGGTTAGAAGTCTGAGGTCACCTTGTCAGCAGGGTTGGTGCCTTCTGAGGACTGAGAGGAAGAATCTGCTTCATGTTTCTTACCCATCTTCTTGTTGCGTTGCTGACAGTCTTTGGTGTTCTTGGTCTATAGGGGCATCACACGAATCTCTGTCTTCATCTTTTTTTTTTAAGATTTTATTTATTTGTTTTTATACAGAGGGGAAGGGAGGGAGAGAGGGAGAGAAACATCAATATGTGGTTGCCTCTCACATGCCCCCTACTGGGGACCTGGCCTGCAACCCAGGCATGTGCTCTGACTGGGAATTGAACCAGCGAACCTTTGGTTCCCAGGCTGGTGCTCATTCCACTGAGCCACACCAGCCAAGGCTCTGTCTTCATCTTTACATGGTGTCCTACTCCATGTGTGTCTCTGTGTCCAAACTTCCTCTTCTTACAAAGATAACAGCATATTGGATTAGAGGCCCACCCTACTCCAGTATGACCTTATCCTAACTTAACTAATTATATCTGCAGTGAACCCTTTTCCAGATCACATTTTGAGGTACACTGGGGGTTAGGACTTCAATGTATGAATTTTGGGGAGAACACAACTTAACCCATAACACTGCTCTTCAAATTCCTTCTTCATATCTAGCATATTTCTCTTTTTAAGTTTATAACTCAGCTATTTACTTTTGTTTCATTATACTGTTTCATTCACCATAGGTGTATATTTGAAGTGAAGTGTTGTGGGCCATCTCCCACATCAGCACAATCCACACATTGGCTGGAATTTTTTCTTCCATGATTTAAGTGGTGGGAAAAATTTTAAAAAGAATCACCAACTAATATTTTATAAGAGATTAGATAATTAATGGCATAAAAGAAAGAATAAAACATTTTTAAAAGATACTATCAATCAAGAAAAGGTAGATCTGAAAAATAACTGAAGAGAACTTCTAGAAATGAAAAATATAATCATTGGAAACACAAAACACAATGGATAAGTTAAATTATATGTTAGACACAACTGAAGAAAGAATTAGTGAACTGAAAGAAAAATCGGAGGAGAAAATAAGAATGAATCAGAGGGGGGAAATGAAAAAAAGTAAGAAAGAAGGGTTAAAAACATGAATTTTAATTTAAAATTAATGGATTTTAATTTAAAAATTAAAATGAGGGAACCTGACAGTTGCCCGGGGGGAGTTCCAGAAGATGAGTTGGATGGGACAGAGAGGATGGCAATTCTGTGTATGAACAGATAGGTTTTCAGAATGGAGAAAGGCATTGATTTAGAAAATGCTGACTGTGTTTAAATCCTAATTAATCAAGATTTGAAACAATTGGGTCTCGCTTATCCCTCCTGCCTAGGGAAGAAAGCCTAAGGAAGCCCTTATTTTTGTGTTGGTATTTCTGGGAAAAGATTTTGTTGGCCAAGAGGTTCAGTCTACTGGCTATGAGGTAAAAGGGTTTAAAGGCTTTTCACATTTTTCTCCATTTTCAAATCAAATCATATTACAATAATACAAGTTATGCCCTTTTAGTTATTGGACGATACATTATCAAAGTAGAATTTATTGCATTTGTGTTATTGAACAGGTTAATGAACAAAATAACATTATGAATTCAACTTTCTCATCAAAGGACATTTAGAAAACATTTGGACTGAAGCTATGGCCATACATACTTAGGGTGTGTTTTATAATGCTTAACTAGCGTGTGGTTCTTATTCTGAATGTAATACTTGTTTTGAAATTTAAATAATAAACAGTATTTTATACATATTTTTGCTTAAAGTCACATTTTGTCATATTTGGCTGCAAAACATATGGTGGAATCAGCACAGAGCCTATCCAATGGAAATATGAACAGGACCACACAAAACGATTCCACTGTGTCATTTTGTTCAACGTGGCTTCAAGAAAATAAACTCTTCTCACCACAAAAACTTGCTTGTCATTTCCCACTTTTTAAAATGATCACTTCTAACTTCATTTCCAGCACCTTATCCCTTTTCTAACCGTTGTCTACTCTCAAGTGACTTGAAGATTTGTTTATTTTGCTTTGGAATCCCTCATTCTTCATTTTTTTTTTACCACATTTCTAACTATAAAATGCATATTATTAAAACATTTTGAGCCTTTGGGATAGTTTGATGTTGGTAATGTAAGATTTTTGGCTCATTCATTTAGAGTTTTGTGGTATTTGTATTTTCAGTATATTTGATATTTTTCTACGTGTTTTAACTTTTAAAGATTTTCTTTTAGCACATAATCGAGGACTAACTTCTCAATTATCCAGAACATTCAACTTAAACTTAATTCAGGTGGGGTTTTTTTTAAGCCTGTTCATTAGGCAGTGTATTTGTGAGCATTTTTAATCCAGGAATCTTAGATTTTCTTTATGGTAAGCCAAGGTGCAGAACTCAGCTTCAAAACAGGCATGAATTATTTCCAGATTTTTTAAATAGGAGGGAGACAGTAATAGCATAAGCTTCCTTGCAAAAGCAGAAGAGCAAGACATGGGCAATCGTCACAGAGTCCATTTGCCATTACTCTTTAGAAGGCCTACGCTTTCTAAAGAGTAATACCCTAAATAGGACACAACGTTCTAAAAAGAATTTGGTACACAGTATCATTGAGGGGAAACTTTAAATGCCTATAATTCATTTTGATGTAGTCCTATATCATGTAAGTCTCTCATTTGTGTGTTTCTCAGCTTTAGCACTACGGAAAATTTGGGCCAGAGAATCCATTGTCGTGGGGAGTTTTGCTGCGTGTAGGATCCCTGGCTTCTATCCATTAGCAACAGTAGCTCCCTCCCCAGGCATGATTGCCAAAAACACCTCCAGATGTTGGCAAATGTTCCCTGTGCCACAAAATCGTCCCTGGTTGAGCACAACTGGTTTAGGGTGTTACATTGCTAACTCATTCTGCTCAGGGTCAAATTCAGTCTTGCCCTTTATCTCTCAGTTGTCTTCTTTTGTACTTAAATGTTTCCTGTCAATTGTGCTGTATTCTGCATATGAATTATTTATTTTGGTTTCTAAATATGTACTTTTTTTGTCTTTTCATCTTCCATCTCATTTTATAGGCCATTAATCCATTTCATCAAAGTCATTTGACAGTCATTTTTAACAGAACACAAACAGCTGTATATTTTCAGATTCTTTACTCTGGGCATTAGTAAAGCTAAGAAATGTAGGATTTATCCCTACAACACACGGTTGGGAAGGTTTCCAAATTGACATTGACTCACTGATAAACGCCCTTTGAATGCAACCCCGTATCAGTCATTCACTTCTTTAATATACATGTGGCCTCAAACATATTTTCTAAGTGTTTTTAACTTTGTTTTGTGAAACAATCGAAATGCCTTACCTAAATCAGGAGAGAGTCCCTGTTTACTTACTCCATCTCTCGTTGGCAGAAGCAAATTAATCGTCTTACAAAGTTGCTTCTTCACACGATCACACTAGCTGCTTGCTAGCGACTGAGCGGAATCATCCTTGAATTACCCAGGAGAGCACTGTCAAGTCTGTGCTCTTTTGTGAAAATGGACGGCTGAGAATGGCCCAGGTCTGTCAATAAATGCCTCCCTCGTAAGTCACAGGCGTTGAGAAGCGGCACTTTTCTTATAGGCTCAGCAACATTTATGGTTGGGCATGGTTAAGTATCTTTTCTCCCAGACTTCTTCCATCTCTCCCTGCTATTATTCATTTATTTATTGTGCATTTACCTATTTACTCTGCTAACAATTACAGATCACTCACTATGTGGCAGGCGTTGAGAGGACAATGGTGAAAACCACAGGGACCTGGCCTCCGAGTAGAAGAAGATAGATTTGGGGAGCTGTGTGGCAGAGGCCAAGTGAACAATTATTTGTACTACAATGTGGCGAGTATAGGGGTAAAAGGGAGCACAGCGTCATAGGAATATACGGGGTGGGGGGTGCTGGAGAGAGTTTCTCAGAACCAGTGATGCCTAAATTCAGGATCAAAGGTGGAGTCGGAATTCTTCTGAAGAAAAATTGGGAAGGAGATTCCAGGTGAAAGGAGTGGAAGGAATGAAGGCATGATTGGGGAAATGCAAATGGGTCAGTGTCCACGGGAAGTTCTCCTCTTTGATCAGAACTAACTTGAGGAGGAGATAGTGAACAATCTAGAAGACCACCCATGATTTATATCAATAGAGTTACGGTTATGACTGTTTTCCTCCCAAATTTCTACCTATAATGGGAATAGCTAAACAATACCACATTATTTTTGAGTGAACATTTCTTAATGGAGACATAGTTTTTTCTAATGGAATATCACACACACAAAAAAACCCCTGTTGTTTCACATAATAACCCTACTTTTAAGTTGGCTTTAATTTATTCTAATATTTTCTTAGGCTTTCAGTATCACATTATGCTATTTTATACCAATATTTAAAATTAAGCACACCTAGTGAAAAAAGAAGGCCATTGCTATATAGCCACTATTTAAGTCCCACAGAAATTAATGTTCTCTTTCATTTATTCACAATCATTCTGTTCTTCTTCTTAGATCTTTTTTTCTTTTCTCTTTTCTTATTTTCTAGTTAATCCTTCCCTTTCCTCTGGTCTTAGGACTCCTGCCTTCATCCACCCCTCCGCCCCCCCACCCCCGTATTTGTTATATTCGGGGCTAGATTATGCTTGCTACTCTCTAAGAGGATGAAGAGTTAGATCTCGGAACATAAATAATCCTCATATCTGCTTGCAGACTCATTTTCATGCCAGTTTATTATAAGTTGAGAACAAAGACTAATCTCGCTGACTTTTATTTAGTAATCTGAAAAGAAAATTAAACCAAGACATTGATCACTACCTCAAAATAGGCAGCAATTACTGCCACATACATTGCAGTTAAAGAAAGGGGTAAAAACAAGAAGTGGACTTACAGAGGGTTTGCAGTAAGAAAAGCAAGGGACCTATCCATCATCATGATGCATTGTATTGACTCTGGTTATAGTTTATCAATAATATATAAACTATTCCAATTATATTCTTTCAAATGACACTTCTTATAGTTGAAACACCATGATACATGTTCTTTTCCGTTCCAGTGATGGTATAGTTGATATTTCTAGAATTTGCATTGGAAAGATGCAATTTGCCATTATAAAGAAGCTCTCCTTGATATCATAGCCTGTGCTGCAAAACCCCTCCTGGGAAGAACTGGTTCACACTGATGGGCATGCATGTCTAATGTAGCCTGAGAAAAGATGTGGGACAGAAGGCGGAATGATGGCTCCCTGAAGACATCCATGCTCTAACCTCTGAACCTGTGAATATGTTCCGTTACATGGCAGAGAGAATTCAGGTGGAAGACAGATTTAAGGTTCCCAATCAGCTGATCTTAAAATAGAGAGACTATCTTGGAGAATCTGGGTGGGTCCGACATAAGCCTAGAGGTTCTTAAAAGCGAAAGTGGGAGGTAGGAGAAGAATCAGTGTCAGAGGGGTGTGACATGGGAGAGACCCAACAGGCCATTTCTGGCTCTGAAAATGGAGGGGCCGCAAGCCAAGGGATGCAGGCAGCCTGCAGAAGCTCGAAAAGGCAAGAGAGTGAGTCTAGCTTAGAGTCTCCAGAAAGGAATGGAGTCTGTTGACACTTGGTTTTAACCAAGTGAGACCTGTTTCAGACATCTGAATTCCAGAACTGTAAGATAATAAATTTGTGTGGTTTTTAAGCCACTAAATTTGCGGTAACTTGTTATGTAGCAGCAACAGAAAACCAATATAGAATTATAGAGAGGGAATTGAGATGATATGGAGAATTCATCCAAGTGGATTCAGATGTCACCCCAATTCTCTTGTAATTTAGAAAAAAATAACCAGAATTAGAACACTGGAGTATCAAAGAAGATCTCTTCTAACTAGACACATATACTCCTCTAACTAGACATATATACCCTTCAGTAAAGGCAAAGTGAGCCTTGATGTAAACTAAATGTAATAAAGGACTTATATTTTGCTAAATTCAGTTAACCATTTTCAGTTATTTACCCAATTTCCTATAGTCAACTAGTTGTTTGCTCTTCTTTTTAGGGGAAGAAAATATGACCATACTCAAACCTATTGACAGCTGAATTTTCATGATATCATACCAATCACCAGTTCAATCATCACACAGTCAAGGTACATTATAAGTTCAATATTTCCTATTTTGAATTCTTATTGTCTTCAAGTTTTTCTTTACTTTAGGAAAATACTGATGCCTAGGATTCTGGTTTTGCAAGCTATGTTATTGTTATTCACTATAGGGTCCCCAAAGCATAACATACAGACCCATGCAGTTGGGCCTAACAACTGACACAGACATTAGAACATCCAGTGTCACTGTCCTCAGTTAGTCCATCAATATTTCTAACACTTAACCCACTAAACATGTATGTGATCCATGATGTCCTCTTTCAATAGGAAAGCGAGGACATTGAGCTATGCAGAGCATATATATTTTATAACATATCTTTAGAAAAATGAGAAAAAAACACTGAAGATTTTTTCCTTGCCACTAAAATAAGGTGTTCTACTGGCTCTGGACTTGACATGAGGATGCTTTCTGGAACGTAAAACAGGGTAATTGATTTCTGTGCTTGTATCTCACAGTAACAATAGCTCCTGCTTTTTCTTTCAAGCCCTATTCTACATTTTAATTGCAGGAAATTGCTAACCTACATTCATGATGAAGATACTAAATTGATTGAAATATTGGTCCCAATTCTCTATCCCTCCCTGTAATAATACCTTTTGCAATGTGTTTGTAACACCTTACCTCAAGAGGTAAAGTCTGTTTTCCAGCTCCTTAACTCTCGGCCGACTTGGGGAGCTGTTTTTGTCAAAAGAATGAGGCAGTGGCATCAATTATGAGACCAGGCCTCAAGAGGTTTGGAGCATTGCTCTTGGACACCTGTCTCTATCATGCGAATGAGTGCAGGCAACCTGCTTGAGGACAATAAACCATATGAAAGTGGGCCAAGGCGTCCCAGCCCCTAGGAGCCAGCGCCCAGAAGCATAAGCACACCTGTCATGGCCCTCTGGCTCATCCGGGAGGTGAGGGGGACCCAGACAAATCAGAACTGCTCAGCCAAGTCCAGCCCAAATGGTTGGGCCAAAGAATTTCCAGGTAAATAGTGTTGATTTAGGCTATTCCATCTGGCTTGATTTGCTATGTACTCAGTAATACTTGACACAGTAGGTTTTATGGAGGTCTGTGTGCGCCCTGAAATTGTGTGTAAAATTGGACATGCATGCATGTTTTTCAGGGAAGACCTTTCAGCATTTAGCTATTCTCAGACAATCGTGGCCCAGAGAAGTTTGACAAACCGTTGCCTTGTTGGCACGGCGATAGGCTTAATCACATGCCAGATGCCACACCCGTTCACTTCCTGTTAGAGTGAGAGGAAACACACAACAACAAAAATGTCATGTGTGTACACGTGTGTGCCCGTGCACACTTCCGTTAATTGAATTGGAGATCTTTGGATCTCTTTTCTAGGTCACGTGTGCTAACATCCTTTGATATCACCTCTTATGTACTGCTTGTCTTTGTCTTGTGTGCATTGCCTATGATGGAATGCTAGACTATTAGATTAAAGATCAATTTCAATGCTAATGCCCTAATTAGATTGCCACTGCAGCTTCCGTATATGTTCTTTGAAGAATTTGCTGTTCAAATACCTTCATAATCCACAGTTTAGGATTATCTCTTTCAACCCTTGCCACTTTCATCCTTACTGTGAGCTGATAGTCTCAACTCTCACTCCACAGAGAAAAGATGAATCATTAGAGCGGCGCTTCCTCAACTCCTGCAGGACAGCAGTTCTGTGAACTGCAGAAAGCTTGTAACCTAGGACCCCTATGCTTAGCTAACAAAATGAACGGAAGCTTTAGCAATTGTTCTGTTGCTTTAATTTTGGAAAGCACACGCGCACACACATTGTTAACTGGACTCCTGTCCCCAGGTTGTGGGGTATGTCATTTCCATCCAGTGTCTGTGGTGTTCTTCGGTGAACTGATGAGGCCAGCACACGGGGCCCTGCTCGAATGCCCAGCGTTTGCACTTATCTGCTGCGCGCCAAGACCTGGGAGCCGTGCATTTTCCCCGAACTCAGATCGTCTGGCTCATTGTCAGTCCAGTCATGCCAGAGCTGCTGGCCAACAAAAGCATATAGGGAAAATAAATTTGTCATAGGGAAAGCACAGAAAAGCGATCGCTTTCAGGCAGGACTACAGTGAGAACACTGTTAGGCTGCATTTCACTAATGTTAAAAACAAAATGCCTTGCCAAATAGCTTTAAACTTTTTTGTGTGTCAGACGTGTGTGTGTATGTCAATTAAGCCCAAGTGCTTGGATACTTCCACCATAGAGTTCGACCCAGATTCAGTTATACACAGAAACCCATAGACATTTGCAAGAGCTCTTTACCCATGAACCAAGATGGTTCTCTTTTAACCCTTCCCCCACACCAGACCCAACTGTGTTTTTGCTAGCCAGGTGTGAGAGACGGGGGTCAGGCAGTGGGGGTGGTTTGAATTTCAGCAAAGCATAGCAGGTGTAATGGTGGTCTTGGAGAAACACCTCCTTTCTTTCCAGAGAATAACAGACCATTTTACTGAGAAAGGAGCTGGGCTTTCTCCAGTGCTTGCACCTTACACCTTACAGCTTCAAACGCATACCACATGGAGAGGATTTCCAGAAAACGACAGAATGGCTACTATAAACACCTCGTGCCGGGGAATGGAGGTTTCTATCCATTCTCTGTCTTTTCTCTAAGCTGGAGCACAACAGGAATAATGTTGTCTTCCCTCTTTTGGGTTCTGAAATGACTTTGAAATGCACAGAAAAAGATGAAAAGGAGGTAAGGCAATCTACAAAGGATTGATGTTCTAGATATGTAAATGTTCTTTTTCAAAGACAACATTGCCTACTGTATATGCATCTGTCAGATTACAATAGATCTTGTCACCCAGAGATGTAGAATGAATTAGGAGTAGAAATCTGAGGTGTCCTTCAGGTGCCACGTTGGCCACAAATGCAGTTTCTGACGTTGCCGTAACGGGGACTCGACAGTTGGGTGGCTGCCTGTGCTGATGCTGGGGAACCAGCCCCAGGCCTCTCTCAGTGAGGCCAGGATAAGGGGCATGGGAGGTGGTGCCCACCACCCAGTAAAAAAGAAAATGAACCCCCCATGAAGTCTAAACAACTTCCAAACAGACATGTGAATCCCTTTACTCTTTCCATCTTCCGTAAGTCACATGCTCTCCTGCGACATCTGCATCCTGTCTTTTCTCCGGCACGGTGGCCATTGGGGGTCATTTTCACCAGATATTATCTTTCCAAACATTTTGAATTTGCAGGCTGGGAGATGCACGCTGTGTTTAGCCCTGACCTGCGTGTCTCCTTAAGGAAGGCTACGTCCATTACATCTTATCCCCAGAAGACGAACATGATTTAGGGACTGCTCCGTGCTTGCTCTGGGAACTACATGCTGGAATGAAAAAATCCCACACAAAGAGATGAGGCACGAGTTGAGCTCTGAAGTTGCATGCCCTGTTTCCTTTTATTTTTTCTTTTTAAGAAAATGTGCTCAGATTTTCCTCTTGTGTCGACCCAAGATAGTCTTTTGAGCAACTTATAATTTTTCAGCAGCCGCCACCCTCTGCTTTTCGATTGCTTTTGTTTTCTAACTCTTACAGCCACTTAGTTATTTACCAGCGGTTCACGAAGTGCCATAAAACAGCGAAGTCATTTGCTAGATTTACATAATAGCTGATACAGACATGAATGTATACACATACATGCACACATAAATTTATCTCTAAATGGATTCTAAGGGAGCAGGAAGAGAATCGACATTTGGTGTCATGTGGCTCAACTTGTTTTGACAGTTTCTTCCATTAGCGAAAAGAACTTTCGAAAAGCTGCTGAAGTAGATGAACCTTGATAAATTTTTTTAAAAAGTGTTTTGTGCTGTACAAATTGGGGCTACTATTTCTAAAATTTACCTAATCTCTGTTTCAACTCAGGATTTACAGAAACATTAGGGCTCAGCTTCTTCCCCAGTTTGCATGACAATTCTGTACTGCTTAGGAGCAAGTGGGCCGGCAAAGCCCACATTCCCAGTACAAACTCAGGTCTCAACTGTTATCACGACTCTAAGTGTGATCTAAAATCGAGGGCTATAAATATGTCCACATTTATGAAAAGTTAGGGGATCATATGTTTATACTGTGAACTGTACTGTAAATCCATAGAATTTGATATTGAAAAGAATTCTATGGTGAATCTCTCTCTCTTGCTTTTTTGTAAGGAATGATCATGGAATCTATTTGGGATGTAGAGCCAGAGCCCCCTGTTTTGTTGGTTTAGATGATATACAAATTTCGTGCAGGCTGCCTGCCTCCTAGCCGGTAATATTTATATCACGAGCTACAATATACACAGCAGTCGAACGTTTCTTCTGAAACTTTGTCTGCCGTGGGGAGTCTTCACTTTAGCTCAAACCGGTTCAAATGTTCAGATTTTCTTTGAACACTTTACCTTCAATAATAATGCAGCATTTACACTATAATTTACAACACTTGCTTATTTTATTGTAAAATGTTTTACATGACTTACCATGATGTAAAACGGGTGCAACAGGAGGAGGTACCGCATTCACTGTGTTCCACTGCAGCGCACCCAGCGTGGCTCCGAGGCAGCAGACAGGATCCACGTTCTTCACACAGCCATTTGTTAACAGATGTAGCAAGTGTTCTGGGGTGTTTATTGAGTGCTTAAATGTTTTTCTAAAATATATATTTAAAAATGGAAGAGCCCTGGCTGGCGTGTCTCAGTTGGTTGGGATGTCGTCCCGTAACTGAAAGGTTGTGGGTTTGATTCCCAGTCAGGGAACATACCAGCTTTGTGGGTATGATCCCCAATCCATGTGGGTACGATCCCCAGTCCGGGTGCGTGTGGGAGGCAACCCATGATGCTTCTCTCACATTGATGTTTCTCTCTCTCCCTTCCTCTTTCTCTCTCTCTAAAAAAGCAATGAAAAAAAAATGTCCTTTTTTGTGGCTTTAACCCACTTCGTGGCTTAAAACCATAAGAATGTAGTCTTTTGCCGTTTTGGGAGCCGGAAGTCTGAAATCAAGGTGTTGGCAGAGCCAGCTGACTCCGGAGCCTGAGGGGGTTGGGGAGAGCCCTCCTGCGGCTCTTCTCTCTTCTGGTGGCTGCTGGCTTTTCGTGGCCTTCCTTGGCATGTAGCCCCATCACTTCAGTCTTTGGCACTGCCTTCACACTGCCTTGTCCTCTATGTGTTTGTGTCTTCTCTTCTGTCTGTTTCAAATCTTCCTCCACCTGTTTCTTACGAGGACACTTGCTATTGAATTTAGGGCCCACATGGACAATCTAGAATGATCTCAAGAACCTTAACTTAATCACATCTTTGAAGACCCTTTTTCCAAATAAGGTAGGATTCACAGTTACAGGGATTAGGATGTGTACAGATCTTTTGGGGGACCACCATTCAACCCATTACTGAAGGGATCCAGAGTCGAGGTAGAGGGATGAGTGAGAAACTGGAGACGGGATACGAAGCAAATGGAGAAAGGAAGTTGAGGCAGAGGCGTGTAGCAATGGGAGTGGGTGGGTCAGAAGCCAAAAGAGCTCTCACCTGGAAGCCTCAGATTCTCTGAAGCAGGAAGCAAGGCTATCTGTGCAGAGGAAAGGCAGAGACCTGAGTGTAAGAGAAAAACACAATCTTATAAAGCCATGGTGTGGAAGGAGAATGTGGCAAAGAACAGGTAAAGGGCAAGGTCGGGGGGAGCTAAAGCATGGGGGGCTATATATTTCTAAATCTTACCTTTGTAGATTTGACCATACCTTTATATATCTATGGTGAGATATATATATATATATTTTTTAAATGTATATATATTTTTATCAATGGACTGCACTAAAACAAAACAACTACAACAACACATAAAGCAAAGTAAAACAAATGCCCAAGAAAGTAAATCACAGTCTGCTCACTTAGTCTAGACCAGCCCAGCAAATGTGCAGCTTTCTTGTCATGAAACCCAGGGAGACGCTGAGGGTGGCGAGCACATGGCCAGGAGTAACGTGGGAGAGAAGGGAATGAAAGCCTTCAGTCATTGGGGGCTCCGTGGGGAGCAGGGCAAATTGAGCCGAATTTTCTTTGGCTTCTGATCTGAAGTTTCTCCAGAAAAGGCTTTTCGAGGAAATGAGAGAAAAATGCCAAGAAGGGGTGTGTGCTAAATGTGGGGTAGATAAGCCTGAACATACTGTACTTGTCCAAATGACCAAATCATAGGAACAGACTTCAGTCTGTAACTTTAGCCTGGGTATCATGTAAAAAATTTAACATGGGGGTATTTCCTAGGCACCGTTCATGTGTCGGCTTCCATAGTGCCCTGATCCACACCTGGTGCAAACAGTGTCCGCATTTATCTAAAAGACTCCAGGCAAGTTCTGATTTGTAGTCTTCCTGCCATGTAGCATCAAACCCATCCAAATGTCTGGACAGTTTTAATGTCATCAGAAGAGGGGATCAGATATTTTTCTGGCATCCTTCACATAAAGTCCGTGGATTTAAGTGGAACGTTGAAGTTTGGATTAGTGAAACAGAGATAAGAATTGGGCAAGAATTTTGTTTTCTGAGCCCATGACATTAATTTCTTAGTTCCTAAAGTTCTAGTGTACTGTAGTTGCTAATCTCATATTATGTCTGTGCATGCTGCAGGCATCAGGAGCAACAAATAGTCGTTTCTCAAATGTTAGTGTGCATATGAACCTCTTAGGAATCATATACAGATGCTGTAAGTTTGGGTTGGGCCTAGGATTTTGCATTTCAAACAAGATCCAAGATGATGCTGATGCAGCTGGTCCAAGGAATATATTTTGTTTAGAAAGATATTAAACTATTTAAAAAAGTTGCAGAATACTAACGTGATCTAAAAAATATGTGGATTGGTAGCTGTAACATCAGAAAAAATCATAGATGACAGTTAGCGGAAAATGTTTTCCTTATCTTCTGGGAAAAGCCATGTTTATTTAGCTTCTAAGTAAGTCTTCATATTGACCATCAGTCCACTTAGCTTTCTCTGTTGTGAGTATTCAACATTAAAAGGAGCCAAAATATCTACTCTAAAGATAATGAGAAATTACTTAGTTTTGAAGTCAAATGGGCCAAATAAGTAAGTACATCCCTAAGTTGTAGAGGGCTTTTCCTTTTTGTTCTCTTTAATATTAAATCTTGTTTTAAAAAATGACAATCTCTTGAAGAAGAGCTTTTTTTTTTTTATAATCAGTATTTAGTAGTAGTTTTGGAGACACTTTTACTAAGATTTACTAAAGTAATTGCATATTTAGCTATCACAGTGGGTGGCATTAGTTCCTCATTTAGCATCCATTTTCTTTCTCCTTTTTTTTAATCAGAAACCCAGTTTTGTGAAATTATCCCCTGCCCTTCCCCTCAACACCATGAAGCCATGTGCCCAGGGACAAATGACACCTCCCCAGCTCCAAGGGAGGGTCTGGTTTAGTTATAGTCAGTGACCTTTCTTTTGCCAGAGGTGGTTTAGGATTGAGATGTGGAAGCCTCTAGGACAAATTTTCTTGCTCCTAAGAGAGAGTTGACAAAGTTGTCTTGTAACCAGCCTGAGAAGAAAGCCAACTGCAGTTGAGAAGATAGAACCAATGATATCCCTGGCTACCGACTTCAGCAAGTCCCCAGCCTGCCCTTCTGGAACTTTGATGATGTGAATTTTTTTTCTTTTTAATATCCTGGCTAGTTTGATTTGGGTTCTCTGTTACTTGTAACTGAAAAATCCTTCTACTTATCTTCTCATCAAATAAAATTGAAAAGGATAAGGCCTGGAGGGCACCCCATGTGGATTGTTGCTTGTTAGAATCCTCAGGAGGACCACAGTGCAGTGAAAATTAATAGCCACATTATTAAAGCCTTATAAACTGAATTTGGTTACAATTAAATAACCAACTGCTATGCTAAGCGAGTAGACAAATTTCTTTAATTTTAACGATCTTTTCAAAAAAGTATTCCTGAAAAAGTCAATTTTCAAATGACACTGACAAATCTTAGAACTGAGCAAGTTCTGAACATGGATTTATTTATTTTTATTTTCCATTCTATGTACTTTGGGTGGCTTCTGATGAGTGGGCCTAGATTATTCATGACTGCTTCTACTATGAGTCGGTATATTTTAAGAAAAACAAGTCACCAGCCACTCTTTCTGCACGTCGAACACACACGTCGCCGGAGTGGATATCGCACCGACGTGAAAAATGAGAGCTCACATTACAGCGAAGGCTGCTCAGAGCTTTGACGCTGGCTTCTCCCAAAGGCAAATAGTCGTAGTTCGTTGATCATTTTTTGTTAAAACTCCATTTGTGAGTGTTGTGAAACATTAAATAATCTGTACATTTGCACTGCTGAGTATGATGCCGTGTGAAGCGAAGGAGTTGAATGGCTTCTTTATAATAGCATATGGCAAATCTCTCTAATGAGAGGCCATTACTGCCCCGGTCTCCTACATGCCTTGACGGCAGGTGTCTGGAGAAAATCCGGCAAACATTTTCAAGTACACTGTTACTGGCAACTGGCGAGGAAAGGCGAAGATCTGCATGTGGAGGATTGAACCAGAAAGGAGAATAAAATGCAAAACGACAATGAAAGAAAAAGAGAGAGGGAAGAAACCCCCTAAAACCCCAGCTCACCAGCTTGTTTCTGCATTAGAGGAGTGTATAAATAACTCCATCAGAGGGCACTAAACATGACATATTACCTACGGGGGAGAGAAAGGTCTTATTGTGCTCAGACCACGGAGTTAACCTAAGGCTCCTTTCTCAATAGAGAATGGATACAAGTGACTGGCTCACGTCAGTGTGGAGTTTAATTAAACCACTCAACGCCGGTCTGCAGAAGCTGAGAATGAAATTTATTGGGGGAAAATATTCATTTCGACAAGTTTTACATGAGATTTTTTTGCATCCCATGCTTAATGTCAAGTGCAGGGCTGTCGCTCATAATCGTGTTCTTGTGCGCTGAGCAAAGGCGCGCGGCCCAGGAGGCGCGTGGGCTGCAGTCAGAGCCGCACTGCGCTGGGGGCTGGCAGAGGGGAGTCCGTTTTTTTAATCCCACGCAGGTACTTTCTTTAATTAAGCCATGCGCTACCATCTTCTACTAATTCACCGAATGAAAGGGAGAGGCACCTTTTCTTTTTTTTAATGGTTCTTTTTGTAAGTTGTCCACCTAGAGAGGAGACCTTTTTCCTCTTTGGCAGAAAGGCACACATCACACAGGCTAGCAGCTGCCCTGTTCAAGACGCGAGACCGGGGCTCTGCTCCCAAAATCGGGCCACAGGAGAAGACTACGCAGAGGCTGAGGGGGCATTTAGCTACTGGTGTGTAGGCAGGTTAGTCATCTAATTTGAGGACTTTTGTTACGGAAGGATAGATGTGGTCTTATTATCTGCTTACTATTCCAGGACCGGGCTTGGACTGAGGATACAGGTCAATAAACTGCAGAGGAAGGACGAGGCCCGCGTCCCTGAAAGGTGGGCTCCAGAGTCTTGCCCTTTTGTGGCCGCCCAAGGGCTCCCGGGTCCTGGTCGTAGGAACGCAGGGTGAACAGAGTTCATGGGGAACACTCTTTTCCCATATTCCATGTGACATGTTACACTTTATGTGTGACTAGGGAGGGAGTGAGAAAACAAAGCAATTGAGAGCAAGAGGAAATCACACGCAGTCTGTTTTTTTTTTCCTCTTCTTATTCTTATTAAAGTTTTATCATGGATTTTAAATTCATTTGTTAATAATCTTGCTTTGTCACTATTAAGAAAGAAAAGCATATTCCTCAAATAATTCTATTCTTTACCAATGTGGCTGATTTTATTATTTTTCCATTTATTTGATATTCTTTCCTTGTGAGAATATTGTACATTTTAACCCTGCAGTTCCCACCCATTGAGAGGTATTCTTGTCCTATGGGTATCGGGCTTGGCCAATAATATTTGAGCAGATGTGGTAAATGCCATTAAACAGTTGGCTATAAAACCGTCCTCTATGTACCGAGGCCTGAGAGTGAGAAGCCAGGCACAGTAGAATCAAACCTACCCGCAGCCTGCAGGTAATACGCATGCTAAGTAAACCTTTATTTCACGAGCCACAGAGATCTGGGGGATCATTTGTCATTACAGCAAAGCTGACTAGGTACCGTGAGTGAAATGCTGCATAAGAAAAGTCCTAAAAGATGTGGCATTGGCTTCGGACCAGTATGCAACAAGGAAAGCTTAATTAAGGACAGGGAAACAATGGCAATCTATAGTGTGGAGAGGTTAATATTTGGTATAATGCTGTTCACAGCAATTTGAAGGCAGGTAATATACTTAATATACTTGTGGCTCTCAGTTAAGATGTGGTAATAGAATGTCACTTGTGCCATGGTTGTTTTCAAATGCATTTGACAAGTAACTATAAAAAAGAAATGAGCTCAGAAAAGAATTGGCCAAGCAGGGATGAGAGGAAAAAGAGAATTGAGAAGTGTGAAAACTTGCAGCGTTGAAATATGTTGTTGTTTCTCTTATGTCTCAGTAGATGATATAATTTAGAAAGGCCTTGAGCAACAGGGGCCAATTAAAATATAATCTTGGTTGAAAGGATAAATCAAGGGGTGTAGCTACAACACGCCTTGTTTAAACCTCTATTGGGGTGTCCAACCTGCAGCCCGCGGGCCACGTGTAGCCCAGGATGGCTATGAATGCAGCCCAACACAAAGTCATAAACTTACTTAAAACATGATGAGATTTTTTGTGATTACATGTCACAGTGTATTTAATGTGTGGCCCCAGACAACTCTTCTTCTTCCCTTGTAGCCCAGAGATTCCAAAAGGTTGCGCACCCCTGCATGTATTAAGGTATAACCCTCCCCCGCAAATGAATCCTGTCACCTGGACAGAATGGCTCAAAGAAAAGAGATAAGGGAATGTCGATCAATAAAATCCAATAAGCTCAAACTGCTTTTCAGAAGAGAAGGGCAAGTCTTGAAAAAAATTGTAGCTGTGGCCATTGGCACATGGATCTAACTGGAATCAAATAGATATAAAGCCAACAGCACTTTTTGTTTTTTGGCTTTTCGGAGGTTGTGAGTGTGTGTGTATCTTTGTGTGTGCAAGCCTGGGGCACAGGTGTTCAGCCACCAGCCTGGATTTAAAAAGACCATGACTGTTCAAGACATAAAAGTACACCTTTGGGTCCCTGAATGTCTACAGGTAGAAAAATGACTGAGAAAGATACTGACAAAACCTTTACAAGTCCTCTTTCGACTAGTTCCCCCCTCTGCCTCCCTCCCTTGAGATCTAATCACCCTCAATACGTGACCGAATAATTCTTCTTCTCCCACCCCGATACCTAATCACTCTGACTTGCCTTCCGTGAGAACCTGTTACCCCTTTATATCTTCCTCTTAGTAGCGTTCCGTCCGCTGACCCCTCCTTCTGCTCACTGACTAGACCCACTTGTCCTACTGAATCCGGAATTGAGCCCAGTTTCCCTCCAATGCAGTCATGGCACCTATTGCACATAGTCCTGAATAAAATCTTCCTTAGTATTTTAACGAACATCAGAATCATTTTCTCTTGAACCGTGCTCAGCCACAAAGGAGGGCATATTTGTCCAGTGACCTCTTTCGATGCATTCGGGGGGAGTAATGATAAAGGAAAAGCTGCTCAGAGAGCAGAGCCCAGAGTCCTGGAGAACAGTGGGCCGGAACATCGCTTCCAGGAAGTAGAGCCAGAGCCCAGTCTAGGAGTGTCCCCTACCCTGAGAGAGGCAGGAGGGGGAGGAAGAGGGGATTTTAGAACTGCTGTTGATGAAGGACTGCCGCCCTGCAGTCCCCTCCCATTCTTCCCCTTTCTGAAGAGTGTCCATTGCTGTTACCTTATTCCTGAGCTATTACATCTTGCACCCATAGCTTGCATTTTAGTCCACATGTCGCTAACAAAGTGGACATATATGCAGATGTGAAACCGAGACCGTCAAGTGCCATTCATGAGTAAATGGAATCTTGCGTGTGGGGTGGAGGGAAGCAGCTCTTCCTGATCCAGGGGCAGAACTGTGGCAGATTGTGTCATTGTCCCCCTCCTTTTATTTTCCCCTCCCCTCGGAGACAATTATTCATCCTCACCCATGGCCGTGGGATTCGTAGTAACCCTCCCCACCGCGCCCCCCCCGCCACCCCAGGAGGGGTATATATTGTGGAATAAGCAGACCACCCAAATGAGAACAAACAGAGGCTATTTATTCAGAGTTCGCCATATAGCAAGGCAGTCAGCCTCTCCATCACGTGCACTTGGCAGGGAGTCAAAGGCAGTGGGGAGCCAGAGAGCTGTTTCATAGTGAAAGAGGGAAGGCTTCAGGTGTGCTGATTGGAGGCTGCAGGCCTGGGGAAGCTAGAGGCAGGCGGGCTGGGAGTGGGGACGGTCGTGTGATCGGTGTGAGCACATTTAACTTTCTCTGGTTGACCCTGAGTCTGAAGCAGGGGAGATCGATCTATCTATCTATCTATCTATCTATCTGGCGTCATTGTCCAAGTCCTGACCACTTGGGGCCAATTGCCACAGAGGTCATGGTTTGGCTTCCTGGGCTGCGTGCGGCCGAGCTGGAGGGTCAGAGTTTTATTGCATAGGTCTGGCCAGTGTCCGCCTGCATACTCAGTCTCTCCACTTCTCTGCCTCATTGACATTGAGCTTAGCAATGGGACTTCTTTGGCCAGTACCATGTGAGCAGACAACATGTATGTGTGCGCTGTTTGAGCAGAAGAAGGTGTAAGAGCCATTGTGTGTTTAACGCTGGCTCTCTTTCCCCTGCGCTGTGAGAAAAGCGTGTCCTCCATGGGGACTGCATCTTTAGCCTGGGTTCTGGAATGGGAAGACACATGGAGCCGAGCCCCAGCCTACCCCCCGCCGGGGCACAGCTGCAGAGGACCTGGAGTCCATGCAAAGCAGCAGCGAAAAAACCAAACCTTTGTTTCATAAACCATTATCAGTTTAGGTTTGCTGTTTGTGCAGCAAAGCCAACTAGTGCAGTCACGCCCTGGTTTGGATCAGAGAGATGCTGATACAGGGATGGTTTAGCTTTAAGGAAAACCTAAATAAAGGAGTTAAAGGCATGTTATTCTACATACTAAGAAAGAGGACGTCTGCCCAATGAATGATATTGAGAATAGTAGTTACTATGTATATTTAGTGATTTTGAACTCTTCTTGTAATAATATGAAGAAAATGCCATTTTCCAGAATTTCTCTCAAAAAGGGGAGAGCCGTCTTGCTGGAAAAATACTGCGATAACTGAGCAGGTGAGGCAGTGAGTGGACGTAGGTGTGGGTAGAACCCTCACTAACTGGAGGGAGGTTTGTTGTTGTTGAGCTGAGAGAAAAGGAGACTACGGAGCTGGGCAGGCAGACAGGCAGTGGGACCGGTGGGGTGGGGGAGGCCGCAGTGCTCAACGCAGTTCTTCCTGTGAGCTCTCCCCTCCAAATCTCAAGTATATTTGCGAACTTTCTGCAACTTCTGGGTCAGGAAACTCGGTGAGCCTGCAAAACTGCTGGGCTTCCCTCCAGACTGACATGCTAAGGTCGTCTGGTGGGTGCAGAAATCTAGACCTAGAAAAAACTGTGGCCATGAGCCATTGGAAGTTATAGGGAGCTGTGGGGAGGGGCTTTTCATTGTCACAGCTTGGAGAGTCGCGTCAAGTTCAGCCAGATTTCTACGGCTAAGAGGGCTCCTGCTGATAGATGTAGTAACAAAAGCCCGCAAGTAAGTATGATTCGCATTTCACTGATGAGGGTATTGTCACCCAGGGCGATGACATAACCTGCCTTGAATCAGGCAGCGAGCGATGTGAGCAGCTGGGGTAGGTCTGATGGCAATTCCCCGAAGGCTGTGCTCTGGGATCTCTGGTATTCTGGTTCCACGCTAAATTTGAATCGTGATGATAAATCTGCAGCCTCTTAGAAAACCTTTAGTAAAGGTAATTATTTATGGACATCTTTACTTAATTTGTTTTATTAATGAAATTCTATCATTGTGCGTTCTTTTATATATTCGGTATGTCTTTTTTTTAAAAACCATAAATTGTTTATGTGGCTTCCGGCTTAAACCCCTGTGGAGGTGAAGGATCAAGTCCAAATTCCTTGCCCTGGCGTTCGTGCCCAGCCTGACCCGGGCCGCCCCCTCCCCCGCTGCCACTGCGGCTCACACCACACTCTGCCTTTGAATTCCGGCGGCACTGGCGTCTTCTAAGGCGCCACTGTACTTTTGTACCCTTTTCCTAGAAGGTTCTTCCCACTGCCCCCATCCCTTTGTCAAAAAAGAAAAAAATCCTTTCATGGAACTAAGCCCTGCTCATCTTTCAAACTTCAGTTTAAATATTTCTCCTTCAAGGCAACCTTTTGTAAAGACCTGCCCACTCCCTCCAGATTAAGTCATGTCCGCCTGTCCCATACTCTTCTAGCTCTTTGTCCCTGTCCTTCCTAAGTACTTGCCTTCGGCAGGAACCATAGATCTCTGTGATTGTTGGTTTAATGACGGGCGCGGCGTCGTAGTGGTTGCAGCGGAGGGTGAGGAGACGGCACTGCCTGTCTGGGTTCAAGCCTCGGTGCGGCCGTTTGTTACCAGGGTGGGCCTGCCCAGTGCCTTAAGATCCCTGCATCTTGTTTCGTCTTCCGCATAATGGACATGATACAGTAGTACCTGCTTCTGGGGAATCACTGTTCCTCCACACGCTCACACAGAGCACTTCCGACACCAGGTGGGTGGGTTTGTTTTTTTCCCCCATAACAATGCAGTTCAGCTCTCTGCTGGAGACCATGTAAAATCCTGGAATAGGACCACTCTAAGTTGTCCTTTCAGGAGTGACCCTCTCCCCCATCAGAGAATGGGTCAGCAAAGGAGCTCCTGTCTCCCTTACCCGCAGGAAGCCGTTGGCTCCAGAGGCTGCAGTAAGGGCTCAGTCACAGCAGGAGACGGCCACCATCAGAAAGCTGCTGCCAGAGCTGCTGGATCCAGATTGGGGCCACGCCTGCCGCGATCCACACCCACATAGCAGACGCTCTGCGGTGGCCCCTGACACCCACACCCTCCCAGCTGGCCCCGGGATTCGGCCCCACGCACTCACCATCGTGCTTGCCCGCCGACAGCACGGAAGCAGCGGAAATGTGGGCTCTACCCCCTTCTGCCTCCCAAATCTAGTTGAGTTCCTGTGATTGGCAGAATCTAAAATCACTTCCAGAACCTAGCTGTAAAGATGGGGAATGGTTTTTAGCTTCTAGCCTCTGTACATGTGCATCTCAATTGGCGGTATATCACATTGCACGTCTACAGTTACTCAACACACTTGGGTGGAGCCCCACGGTGGGACTCAGGCCCTTCCAAGAGGAAGAGACTAGAGGTCTCTCCACCTCCCAGCCCCCTGTGAGGATGTAGCAAGAAGGCAGCTGTCTATAAACCAGAAAGAAGTCCTTCACTAGACATTGAATCTGCAGTCACCTTGATCTCGCAATTTCCCATCTTCAGAAGTAAATCTCCTTTGTGAAGCCACCCAGGCTATGGTATTTTGTTATAGCAGCCGGAGCTGACTAGACAGGCTTGTGATAATCTGCTACCATTCTCCAAGAACATTGTGCACAGCCCAAACAGGAGGACGGAAGTGGTAAAAATCATTATCCTTGTAGCTTTCAAATCTTTGATGGTAGCGCTAATCTCTAGGATTCCTCCTAGAGATATTCTGTTATCTTTGGTTTGCTATTGTGGAAAGGAGTGATAGTTCCAGAAGCTTCTTCTTGGCTTTCCTATCAGAAATAATAACCATCACCCCACAGGTCAGGAAGCTATAGTGAGGGTTAGTCTAGTTGTCTTTTTTTTTTTTTTAAAGTCTTCATGCAGGAGTAGAGAAATAACCACAGATGTGCTCAAGAACATGCCATTTATCACTTGACCCCAGTAAGTTCCCTTTTTTAATAGTTGACCATAGTACCAATATTGGACCCCAGGATTAGCATTTACTCAGAGCCAGCATCCAATAGTCGTTTAAATAAAGATCTGGGTATAGTTCTCTTTTCCCAGGGCACAGTTACCCTAGCAAATGTCAACAAGTTCCTTTGAGGAAGCCTATTATCAACAGCAGCAGCCACAATGGGCTTGAGAATAATCAACACCAAATTCAGAATGGTGGCTCCTGAATGATACATGGAGGGGTCACTGGATTTGATTGTGTCCAGGTTCTCTGTTGTGTGTAGCTCAACCCCAGGGACCCCCTTCTCGTAGAAGAACACAGAGCCTGGCCCTCCAGGGGGTCGTGCCCAGGGCCTTCCACAGTCGCTCACCACGGCATTCCTGGGTGTACTCAGAATGCTTGATTTTTCCTATGGTGGGTACACCAGTGTTCCTCATAATATCTTCTACAAACTCATATATATAAGAAAGGTTTTATAATAAAATATTCTATGAATCACAATACAGAGTTTGAATTTCAAATACGAAATTCTCTGGATCCTGATCTGGGAAACACGATCTTTCCAACCTGTGAGTCTGAAAGTCAGGCTCCACTCGGCAGTTCTCAGGATTTTATACGAAGACTAGACATACACTTTTTCAGTGATGGATTTCTTTTTAGCTGTTCTTTGGCATTGATTAGCCAAAAGAGGTTAAGATAGGGAACCAAAAGTGTGTGATAAATGATCCAGCTTCTAATGAAAACTTTTAAGAACAGACACATTTACTAAGAGCACTTTGAGATCATTGATTTTTCACTGTCATACTGTTTGGGCTTAGGATTCTGAGAGTTGAACAATGATTTTTTTTTTTAGTTGAATTTTTTTCCCCACGTTGGTCTGAAATACAATCACAGGAATCATTACTGCCTGTTACTGAGTACTTACTACAAGGTAGGCAGTGTTCTAAGTGCTTTATATCATGTAATAATTCATTTAAACCTCACAGCAACTTTAGGAGGTAGGTACTATTGTCATCTTCATTTTACAGATGAGGAAATTGAGTCACATGGCCAAGAAAGGGATAGGGCTGAATGCAGGAACAGCTGACCCCGGAGCTCTTATAAATGTCTCACCTCTGACGCATTCCCCTAAGTTGTCTGTGATAGCTTTTCCCACAGATGCTGCATAAATAAAATCCCCTCGTCTCCCTAAATTCCACCTTCCGGACTTAGACACTCTAAATGTTTAATACCATAGATTTCTTCCAACTAGGGAAGAAACTTGTTCTCAAATATCAAGTTGAAGATTAGTCAGTAGGTGGAAAGAGGAAATTCTAATGTTACTCTGGAATTCAGTGAAATTCATACACATCGGCACCCACAAATATATTAAATTCTCTTTCAAATAAGGATTTCTGAGTATTAATTTCATATTATTCACAGAGTCTGGTGAATATAGCCTTTTAAAAATCCCAAACCTCCCTCCCATTCTGTTCTGTGGTTTGCACGACTGACTGATAGCTTCTGAAATTACCCTCTGAGGCTCCCGAGGAGCCCACCTCAAACATCACCACCTAGCGCATTTGTCAGAGAGACAAACTTCTGGCAAGGAGCAAAGTGTATTCATGGAAATATTATGTTTTCCGAAAACAAACAAATGCAAGCAATGAAACCTTGGGTCCTGGGTCAAAGATCTGGAGTGTTTTGTGCATCGATTTCAAGGGCGTGGATCAAAGACTGTCTATTTTAATAGTTCATTTTAAGAGAGATTATGAATGATTTCCCCGGATGCTGACAGAGAAGGAAAACTCACAGAGGCCCTGTGCGCTCAGCCTCGGCCCAGCGGCAGTAGCCAGGGGGTTAGAGGTTGCCGTAGCAATGAGCTGTATTTCATAATGCCTCCCATCTGTCCACGGATGTGTGAGTTTGCTCAAATGTTTTATTAGAGTTTTATTACACTTCCATGCAGCTTCGGCCCACCTGCATTTGCTAGCCTGGGTGCAGTTTCTAAAATACCACATTTATTAGGTATTCAGTGTATGCAGATATATATTGAAATATGCGCTCTGACCAAGTCCCTGGGGCCACATGGGTGATACTAGCACACGTTTTATGGATATAATAAGAGGGATTCACAGGGTGGGCGATGTAGAGCCCTTGATGAAGAAGGTGAGGATGATGATGATGTGACAGTGATGTCTGTCTGGACCAGCTCAGTGCCAAGGGTTCTAATTGAGAGTCTGTGTTTTGTGGTTGCTAATGCTGATGTTACTCCAATCCATTCACAATTTGACCTACAAAGAGGGAAGACAGAAGGAAAACAACAACAGCCGCAGCAACAAAAACAAAACAAAATAAAAGCGGTTCACACCCACTCTGTCTTAGTCCAGGCTCCTGTAACAAAAATGTCACGGACTGCATGGCTTATAAACAACAGGCATTTATTTCACACAGTTCTGGAGGCTGATGTCAAAGATCAAGGGGCCAGAATGTCCTGGTTGTGGTGAGAGCCCCCAAAGGGGTTGCAGACAGCCCATTTCTCTTTGTATCACCTCCTGGTGGAGAGCAGAAAGGAGAAGAAATCTCTCCTTTGGGTCTTGTAAGGGCACTAACCGCATTCACAAAGTGTCCACCCTCATAGCCTCCTCTAGTCCTAATCACCTCCCATAGGCCCCACCTCCTAATACCATCCTATTGGGAGATTAGGGTTTCAACATCCGAATTTGGGGGCGGGGCAGAAACCTTCCGTTTATAGCAAACTCCACGGATATATTTTTAAATATAAGCAAGTGAAGCATTTTTTTTCTTTGCAACCTCATTAATAGTTTGGCCTCGAGAGAATCAGAACTAAGAGTTCTCTCTTTCTGACACCAGTGATAACAGCACTTTCGTCAATCTGAGATGTCATTACCATTTACAGCTTGGCACACCCGGGAGAAGAGCACCGCCCCCGTCTGTCTGGCTCACGCCCCTGCGCCCGGCATGTGGTGGGCCCTCGATACATATGTTCAGAGTAGATGAAGGAACAGATAGAGATTGGTATCCAGTATGTCTTTTCCAGCTGGCTCATAGTTACCAAATGCTTGCTGACTGAATAGATTTCTAGGCTACTGTCAGCTTTATGTTTTGTGGTAGATTTTTAGTTAGTCATAACCACCATTTGTCATGAAAAAATGCAATCTTGGAACCCCTTTGAGAGCCTGAGAAAACTTTCTCCTGTGAATTAGAGATTCCATGCTGGATAACAGTGGCTTTCTTAGGCTGACTTAACTCACATGGTTAGTTGGAGAGATCTGCATACCGATGCTGGATGATTTTCATTTTTTGATTTAGGGGTAGGGTTTGTAGGAAACTAATTTTATCCCATATCTTAAACTGAGAAAGCTTTGTGTTTTTGTTTTTGTGTTTTGGTTTTTTTAAAAAAATATCCATTTCTGGTAGCCCCCTATCAAGGGATGGAGTTTCTCCTCTTTCACATTTGCATAAGCAACTGTTTCATTCAGATGCCATTTGTGAACATAATATATTTTCAGGTTGTTTGTTCCCATTCAAAATGGGTTACACATATACTGGAAAGTCAAGAAATAATGTCCTCTCTTTTGTAATCTAGCATGTGCCAAATTCTTTGTGGCATTATATTGTGTGATTTATTTTGTTTTTATTTAAAAGGAAAACGACAATATTGAAGATATCCTGAAATAGCATTCACATGGCAGATCGGTCCCTGGCTTTCTAGTTCTGATTCAATGCTTTGATGTGCCAAATCCAGTAAGAAGAGGAAAAATGGTTTGCAGGTTCCATGGAATTCCTCCGTTTCACTCACGTTGGGCAACCCTAGGAAGCAGAATTTTCCGTACATGAAGCCAGGGTTGATTTGTCCAAAGAAAGCATCCCTGAGTCTCAGGCTGAAAATAAGGCACTTGGTGGTATGAGAGGATGAGCCCAGCAGTTGGTAACCCAGCAGGGGATTCTTCCCTGAGAAATTGTGATTAGTTTCACATGTAAGGAAAGAGACAAATGAATATCATTTTCAAACCTCTATCCGACTAAACACACCAACCAGAAATGCATCTACCTACATCATTTTAAAAGGAATCCAGTGGGACTTTGACAGCGTGTGAGCTATTGCCATTGACCTTCTTTCACTAAATGTTTCTCACACTTATTTGCTCTCTGTTTTCATGTTTATAAAATGTGTTCCCAAGCCCTTTAGGATAAAATCAACAATAGTGCCCAGGGCTCCAGCTCAAGATTCCCAGTGGGAGGGTCTGAGCCTTTTGTTCCAAAGGATCTAATTGAGGGCGAAGCTGACACAGAAATGGGAGGACCATTCAGCTGAAATTAAAGTCTTTGTCCCTTCATTAGCTGAACATGAACTTCACATTTCTAAAGTTCTGCTAGGTTACTTTCTCTAAAATTCTGATTTAATCAAGGTGAACAGAGAAGCTCATTAAAACTTCTTGTTTACTTTTAAAAAGGGATTGCAAAAAAAATCCCATTTGTTTGGTGTGGCTAACATTTCTGATTTTTTTAATGAAAATTTTGAGAAATTGACTTGAATCTCAACTATACATTTTCCTTAATGATTAAAGATTTAAAAAATAATAATATGACAGATTTTGTTTTATCAGTTTATTGACTTTCTCAGCCCCATTGGGAAAGGTGAAAGGTCAATAGCCAAGTCTTTATGTGATTAATGAGCTAATGAAATTAAATAAAATTACTTTTTAATTACCTTTGGTTAGGAGGAACTATTGAAAATAAGAGAAAATTTCGACTAAGTTTTATAATTGATCTCCTTTCATATCGAACTTGGTGTATCTTATTTCTCATATGAGCTCAAGTTTTACTTAAAGTTAGCAGAAAAAAGATGATAAAATTACAGTGATTGAAGCTGTACAGATAGGTGGGTCTGTAGTGGGTTTATGTGAGGGAGAGGTAAGATAAAAAGGGAGTGTTATAAAGTTTATTTATGTAATTGTTTATACTAAAATATGTCCCATCACATTCTAAAACAGATTTGAAAAGCTTAATTAATGAAAGGAGAAGTGTGTTAAACATTGTAAAGGAAAACATACATTATTTTACTATTAAGGTGTTATTCTTGACTGCAGATATATACTTCAAATTCTTTCATGGATAACACTGAATGCAAAGAACAAAGGAACTGCATAGTATTCCTATGAAAATAAACTGATCTCTTTAAGGAAGAATTATACCTAAATAATTCTTTTTTAAAAAAAAGATTTTGTTCATTTATATTTAGAGAGAGGGGAAGGGAGGGAGAAAGAGAGGGAGAGAAACATTGATGTGTGAGAGATACATTGATCAGTTGCCTCTCCATGCCCCGAGCTGGGGCCCTGACCTGAAACTCAGGCTTGTGCCCTGACTGGGAATTGAACTGGCAACCTTTTGGTTAGTAGGCCAGAACTCAATCCACTGAGCCACACCAGCCGGGGCCCTAAATAATTCTGATGATGAGAATATATCTTGTTTCCCTGCCTTCACTATAAAGGAATGCTCCTGTCACATTCAGTCTTGGTCTTCCATTTCATACATAGATTTAGACCATTTGAGTTTTAAACAAAGATTAATAAAGTTCTTCTTAACTGGTTTCTAAGAATTTTTAAAAGAATGTCCTCTAAATTTTATATCGCTATTACTAAAAATATTTATGTATGAACAAAATTAACTTATTCATAGGTTATATACATATACCACTTACTGACTGATATGTTACACACTTTATAAAATGCGTAGAGTAGAAATTATCATAGGCTTGAATGAGATGAGAAAAGTGTTTTTAATATATTTTATTTATTTTGTTTTCTTTATGATGCTTAAAACTGTTTTGCTCTCATTAGTGAGAATTGTGTAATTTTACATGCTTCATTTTTTTTCTAAATTATTGTTTAAAACTTTGTATTATAATGAATCCAAAATCTGGCTCAATTTTTTGACTATCTTATCTTAAAAAGATGCTTCATAAATATTTGCAGATCCAAATGAAAAGAACTCATCATTGGCTATGATTACTAAATCATGACATTTATTTTCCTATCCTGTTTTTTTGTTTCTTGTTTTCTTGGCTGTAACCTATCCTATTTTTCAATTATGTAAAACCTTTGTTGAACTCTGGGTGAAAAAAAAATGAATCTTCCCTAATTTCAACCAATTGTTTTTGCAAACTAATTGGATCTTCACACACTTCAAGGTAATGTGTGTGTGTGGGGGGGGGGGGAGAGAGGGTTCCTTATTATGAAAGTGAATATAAATACATATTTTTAAAATTAACTTAATTTGGGGGAAATTTTAAATTTGCTTCTTTCCAGAAGTAAAAATTTAAGAGACTTTGGCTCTCACTTCTTTTTGTTATTGGCCTGTGCCTGGATTATTAGTATTATCTTCAGTTTGTGACTTCTTTGTAGGAGTATTTTTAAGCCACGCTTTCATTTTATGAGATTAATTTTCATCAAATACCGTTCACCTGTGTAAGGGGAAGTGGTAGACCGTGACGCACTGCCACGCACTGAACGGCTGGGGGCGCCTGAGTTGGAAGCTGCTGGCCGCTCACTGTGGTCACTTTTCCTCTTCTTGGGCCCACAACCAGGCAACGTTTGCTGGCCTCCACGGTGGTTGGGTGTGGCTGTGCAATGAAGTTCTAGCCTGCGGAAGCTGAGCTGAAATGTGCCTCCCCTAGGTGGGGCCCATAATGAACCCCCCAGTTCTGGTTCCCCGCGTCCTGTCCTTCCTGGTGAAAGCGATGCAGGCGGCCATGGTGACCAGGAGCAGACGGTGCCAAACTTCATTAACACGAGTGTCTGAATGACTTGGGCTATCCTGCTGGCCGCCCCCCGCCCCAGCTGTCACCTGCGCAAGAAATACGCCTCTGTTGTGTCGGGCCCTTACAGGCAGGCGGCTCCGCCTACCTGGCCCCAGACATCCCCGGGCACCCCTGGGTCGCTGACTTCTCGGCCTTCCCGCAGGAAGACTCACAGGCCATGGAGGGTCTGCAGCCGTCTCCATCGGCATCCAGGGATGATGCTCAGTGGAATGCTTTGTTTTGACCATCGGTGAAGCTGACTTTCTTTTTGTGTGGGAAAACCGTCAAGAGAAATAGAAGTTCTAATACTTCTTCCTGCATCCTGGGATATGTTACATTTCACCTAGTGAAGTATTGATTTAAGAAACGTGATTCTAGGTTTCACACCCCTTCATTGGGTCAAATTTGTAACTGCTATAAAACGGCAATGTAAGCCAGTTTGGCATTGTTAGGAATGCATTATTCCATTAGAGGAGGAAAAGAGATCCGATTCTCCCTATTGTCCTGGCCATAGAAAGAAAAGCAGCATGAAATACGACTTTCAGTTATTTTCCCTTGTTCACAGGCCCTTATTTCAGATTTCCTGACTGACCCTCTTTATTCCATAGGGCCATCAGTTGTTAATTTGCCGTGTGGAACGAGTTTTGATGTTGCTACGACTTTTTCTTTTCATTTTTCCTTTTCTTGGGGGGAGGAGGGGAAGCAGTGATGGGAAGTAGAGCTACCCTTGAGCTCCAGTGCCATGCGGTGTGAGACTGGGCAGCGCTCTCTCCCTGGGCTTAGTTTTTGCTTGTGAAGGAATGTTGCTGCAGCAGCGAGTGCTATCCCCTGCCCTCCCACCCACGGAATCAATCACAGACGCAGAAGAGGACTGCAGCCCAGTTGATACTCTGCCACTAAATAGCTTCATCCGATTTTCCTGGCCCCTTCCCCACCTGCCCGTCTTCCTCTTATAGGAATTGATATGGAGCGAAGCTATAACCACCCTAAGCAGACGGCGCTTTTGAAACCAGTAAGGCAGGCTGGAACTCCACGCCCTGGTTGATAGAATTAAAACTGATGAGAAAGTAAAACATTACTTCAAATATTTGCTTAAGGATGGGGAAGTTGGGCCCAGCCTCTTCGTATTGCCAAATGTTTCATGGAGCATCGTAAAATCAAATTCTCACATCTTGTTGTCCTCCCATTAGATCACATTAAACTCTGGCAGCGAGGCCAGCCCGCCTTGGTGGTTTTCTGACTTGTGGTTTGCACTTGGCTCTCCTCACAGGCTTTAAAAATGATTTTATTTTGTGAACAGTCGGTGATAGTCAGACTCTAGAGTAAACTTGCCTGGGCCAACATTTGCAGTAATAACATTTCACATTATCAAGAGTTTCCTGAAGGACTGCAAAGAATGAAAACAAAGCAGAGCTTTTCTGGTAGTGGTTGTTTTTCTTCAGATGCTGGTAACCTCCCGCATGGAGAGGCTGTGGACCTGGGCTTTGAAGGTTCCTCACAGGCTTCTCTGGTTCTGCGCCTTTAAAGGGAAACTAAAGAACTGGAACAGATTGGGATTTTCTTGTGCCCTGGCTTGTTGAATTTGTAACTGATTCTCCCTTTTTGTTTTCTTGGGTGGTTTTTCTGATTATCTTGGTCCATCTTTCCTGGCGTGGGAGGTGGAGGGGGTGGGCTGGGGAGAGGTTGTCCTGAAGCAAGGGAGGGAGTGTTGAGTTTAGGTAAGTCCATCTAAGTACAACAAATAGGGACTTTCTCAATGCTCTTTTTAGCGTTTTTCACCAAAAGATATTTATGCTGCTTGTAAAACGAAATGGAAAACCGTCTTTAGAGTAGAGTATACAGCTGGTTTCCTAAACAGTCTGATGGTAGAAATTATGAAAATGATTATAATGATTCATTAATGAAAAATAACAAATAAATGAGCTTTTGAAATTAAAAATCAATGTCAGATAGGTACATTACCTTGAAGTGTTTGAAGATCCATTCTTTTATGTTCAGGTTTTTTATTTTTTTAACTGTAGTAAAATATCCATAACATAAAATGCACCATTTTAACCATTTTTAAGTGTACAGTTCAGTGCAATTAAATATGTTCATACAGTTATATATCTATTACCACCATCCATTTCTGGGACTTTTTCTCATCATCCCAAACTGAAACTCGATATCCATTAAACAATAACTCCTCACTCTCCCCTCTTCTCGGCTCTTGGCAACCACCATTCTGTTTTCTGAATTTCACTATTGTAAGCTTCTCATATAAGTGGGATCATACAGTACTTGTACTTCTGTGACTGACTTATTTCATTTAGCATAGTGTCTTCAAGTTTCGTCCATTTTGTAGCATATATCAGAATTTCCTTCCTTTTAAAGGCTGAATAATATTCCATTGTATATAAATACTGTATTTTGTTTCTCTCTTCATCCACAGACAGACACTTGGGCTTACCAGCTCAATCAGTGGTGTTCAAATGGCAAGGACTGCTGTTGTGGACAGAACTGAATTGTCATCCAAATGACCTTGGTTTGAAATTCTTATAAGCCAAGCCAGATGGATGAACTGTATCAATCAGTTGACCAACATGTATTTACAAAATGTCATAAGTGACCTCTTTCTCTCTTTGAAGTATGGGGTAGATAAATTGTAATGGAAAAATATAATAAAAAAATATAGGTATAGTCATTTTTATAAAGAGATGTCCTTGTAAAGAAATTAGACAATACAGAAAAGTATGAAGACAAATGTAAATGACTGTTGTAAAATTGTAGCCCTGTTAGCACTGTGAATATTTGTGGGGGGAGGATTACATCAAAAATGATGTCACTCTAAGTATAAGCACGATAGATATAACTATAGATAGGGATTGTTGTATTTTTACAGAACCGAGAACATGTTCATATGCTTGCAACTGCTTTTTTAATTAGCTATATATTGGGGACATAAATAAATATAGTTAGCTTTATTTTGGTAGCTTTTAAATATTTTTTCAAGCAGTGGACTCTTCCTTTGGATGAACTCTCAGAATACTAATTTATAAAAGAAGGAACTTTTCTAGTTCAAGTTGTCAAGAGAAGTCTAGAACTCATCAGCTCAGGACCAAAAGCCTGTAGTGGCTTTTGTGGCCCTCCTCAGAGTTTGTGGGTTGAATTGTGTCCCCCATACGGTGTTGTTGAAGTTCTAACCCTTCAGTACCTATGACCGGGACCTCATTTGGAAATAGATTTTGCAGGAAGATGGTCAAGTTAGGATGAGGTCCTTAGGTATCCTTATAAAAAAGGGAAAATTTGGACACAGAGACAGATGCACACATAGGGAGAACACCATGTGAGGGTGAAGACAGAGATCAGGGTGATGCGTCTATAAGCCAAGGGAAGCCAGAGATGCCAGCAAACCCAAGAAGCCGTGAGAGAGGCCCTCAGAACATGTAGAAGGAACCAGAGCTTCGGAGACCTTCATCTAGGATTTCTAGCCTACAGAGCTGTGAGACAATTAATTTCTGTTGTTTTAAGCAACCCAGTTTTGGGTACTTTGCTATGGCAGCCTTGGGAAACTAATAGAGAATCCCAAAAGCATGATTTGAAAACTACTGCTTTATAATCTTATTTTTAAAGCCCGCAAATCTCATCCTGCATGGAAGTACTCAATCATATTCTTATTAATATTGCACATGAATAGTGAGAGTGTGACAGTGTTTTAAAGAATGGTGCTGTGAACATCCTTTTAGGCACATCTTTGCATATCTCCCCTGTCGTTTTCCCTAAAATAATTTGCCAGAGGAGGAATTGTTAGGCTAAGTGATAGGAACATTTGAAATTGTGATACTTACTGCCAACATGCTCTCTAGAAAGCTCACACTGATTTATTCTCTCACCTGTAGTATCAGGGTATACATACATTTCTCCACATACTTACTGGGTATTGTCATTCTTTCTTTTCTAAAATCTAAATTTAATTTTTATAAAGTAATACATGCAAATATGTAAATAAGGGAATGAGTTTTACAAGACTCACAACGAAACCCGGCGTCCCTGCCACAGGCCTCCCCATCCCCCACTCCTCAGTGGCTCTACTTTGCGTTCCACAGCTGTTGCTTCTGTTTTCACATTTATATTTCTAAATAACAGGCCTGTGCTGCTATTGGTTTACATTTTAGGTATTATCTACTGACTTCCTATTATGGAAGATAAGGAATTAACTCTCTTATAGGTGCAACCATCACCCCATTCTCCCAAAGAGGTTATATCACAACTTTGGTTAAATCAATGTTCAGAGTTTACATTTTACATTGTTATGACTTTATGTGTCATTTGCAACTGAATCATATAGTGTACTATAATTCAGTTATTTTTCTTAAATAACTCTCCCTCCCCCGAATTAATAATTAACTCATTTCTTTTCCTTTGCTTAATGTTCTAGGTACCCACCACAAATTCATATTACAACTCTGCCTGAAGTCTCTACATCTCTTCTCAATACATTTCAGCATAGTTCTATCAGTTCGCGCCTCCCCCCCCCCCCCCCCGCCTCCTGTTCTTAGTCCCCTGGATCTGCTGCACATCTATCAGCCTGGAGTTTCTTTCCCCACTATTCTGGGGCTTCCCCTTGCCTCTCTCTTGGGTTGGATCACGTGTTTCCTGGATTGTGTGTCTTTCTGTTCCTGCGGAAGAGTTACAAGAGTGGGAGAACCCATTCCTTTAATGGGAATGCTTTTTATTAGTCATTGAAAACATCATGTAGGTTTCTGGCAATGTCTTCTATCAAGTTGCTTAAGAAAAACTTTTCCTATCAGGAATAATTGCTAATTTTAGGAAATGCTTTTTCATGTGTCCTGAGATAATGATATAATTTTTGTTTCTTTTAAGTTCTTAGTGTAGTGAATTACACCAAAAGACTAAGGTTAAACTATCCTAGCATTTCTGTGAAAAAGACAACTAGTGTATGATGCAATTCTCTTACTGCAGTGCCGGGTTAGATTTTCTAATATAGTATTTGGAATTTTTGCTTCTATTTGTCTTTGGGTTTCTTATTTTGCTTGTGTGTGGATTTTTTCCCTCTATTTTTATTTGGTTATGATTCAGTGCTATGCTATACTTGTAGAATGAACTGAAAACTTTCCATCTTTTGCTGTGCTCTTTAATAGGAATTATCTGTTCTTTGCAGGTTTGATACAATGTGCCCAGAAGATTTTCTGGGCATTGTGCCCTTCTAGGGTTTTTATTTCCTTTTAAATTTCTTTTATGGTTATTGGTCTTTGTAGGGTTTCAATTCCTTTTTGAGTCAATTTTGGTAACTCAGTTTTTCTTACAAAATAATCTATTTCAACTAATTTTCCAATTTGGTATGAATTTGTGTTTGTTTTTCTTATAGTTAAAATGTTTCAATATTTTTTTCCAATCCTAATGTTGATTATTTAAGTCTACTTTTTTTTTTTACCATGATTACATTTGGCAGTCTGTTTATTTAATTGCTCCTTTTTGTTTGTTTGTTTGTTTGTTTGGTGTTGAGTTTTATAAGTTCTTCATAAATTTTGGATATTATCAGATGTATAATTGGCAAATATGTTTTCTCATTCAGTGGGTTTTCAATGGTTTTCTTTGCTGTGCTTAACTGCTCTTTTTAAAGACCTCATTAAAGAACTAGCTTTTTCATTTGATTAATCAGCTACTTTTTGTTTTTTACTTTTGTATTTATTAATTTATTTTGTAGCTTATTTGATTATTCTCCTCCCTTCGCCCTCCACCTCACTCAACTTTTTCTTTAGCTTCTTGAGTTGATACTTATTAGTTTACTTATTTTCAGAATCCCTCCCCCTGCAAATGCAAGTTTTCCTTTGTATTTGCATCATTGGTAGATTCTCCAAGTATATGAATGTAATTTATACCAGAATCAATATAAATGTTCTTGTTAATTCTATTTATATTTTTTGTTTTTCTGATATTAATATTAAAACTCCAGCATTATTCTTCTAGCACTTTATACCTTTCTAGCACTTTACAGTAAATCTTTCTGTGTCATTTTCTTTCATGAATATCTATTATCATCAAATAGCTGGTACCTGCCTCCTTTTCCTACATTCTGAGCTTTGCTACCTTTAAATATTATGATTAATGATATGTTTGGATTTCCTGTTTTATTATATAGGGTACAGCAGAAGTGAAGCTTGCTCGAGTGTGGTTGGTAGCATAATACTATGGGTGTAATAATTTATAGTTTTAATTGGAATATTTTACCTAAAATGTTATATGATGTGCTTGAGTGTGATATTGTTATGTTATAGAATTACATGCCTTTGAGTTTGTAATAAAAGATTTTGTAATTAAAAGTGGGGGGTGTTATTTGTGCCGGACCCATATTTACTATGCTTTTTTTTTTTTTAATTCTTGATTTCCTGTCACTGTCTTCCAGCATCCAGTGTTGATGCTGAGAAAACAGTTATCAATCTGATTCTCCTTTCTTTGTGAGCAACTCCTTTCTCTACTTGACATTTTTAGGATTTGTTCTTTATACTTAGAGTTCTAAGATTTAACCACGATGTATTTAGGTACTTTTTTCTTTATTAACTCTGAAACTTTTATGTTTTTATTTATTTATTTTTTCAAATAAACAGATTTATTGGCCGTCTCCACCATACAATGAGATGAAAATATCCCAGTGAAGAAATTCCTAAACCTTGTTTCGGCTTCCTTCTGTGCTGGACGCCCAGGGACGGGTGCGCGCGCCGGCGATCGGGGCACGCCGCTGCCGGGTCGCATCTCTGCGGTGACTCATTCCACAGGCTTAGGTGTTTTTGTTGTTTCTTTCCTAGCATCGTCCTTTCTCAAACTCCTTGCAGATGGTGGTTCCCAGCTGCGCAGGAGACATGCTAACCACCACTCCTGCAATCCGAAGGGCTGAGATCTTCTTTAGCTCCACCTTTTCCTCCAGCAATAATTGCCCTTGCGTGACCAAGTCTCTGGCCAGGAGGAGCTGTTAGAGCAGCAACAAAGGACACCACAGGCTTGGCATTGGGACCCACATTATGTTGCTTCAAAAATTCTGCAGCATTTTCTTCTGCATTACCACCAATTTCACCAATCAAGATGACGCCCTCTGTGGCTGGAACTTTCAGAAAGACATCAAGGCAGTCAATAAAATTTGTTCCATGAAAAGGATTGCCTCCAATGCCAATGCACAGAGACTGCCCTAGTCCAACTTGTGTTGTTCGGTGAACCGCTTCGTAAGTCAGGGAGCCAGACCTGGACACAATACCCTGGTCTCCGGCAAAGGCGGGGCAGAGTGGACTAGAGACGCCTGAGGAGACGCTGGGGAAGGAGGCTCTCCTTTTGTGGGGAGAAAACTGAGAGAGCAGCTGGCCGGATCTCGGTGCTGACTCATCCCCCACGTGGTAGCAGCCATCTTGCTCAGCTAACTCCGAAACTTTGAATCTATGGATTCATTACTTTGGGTCATTTTCTTCTTCTATTTTTCAATAATCCCTTTCATTTTCACTTTCTTCTGGAATTCCTAGTAGACATATATTGGAACTCCTGCAGTGGTCCCCAGGCCTCCGTTTCCTTATATCTTTGTGCTGTAGGACTGGGTTGTAGGATCATCTCAATCTTCCTGCTAAAATATTTGATAGTCATCTATGTCCATTGTCCTATTCAGCCTACATATACATCAATAGTTATATCTTATATTTTTAATTATTTCTAAATAATTTTATATTATTCATACCATACGTGTTTTACTTTATGAATGCCATAGTTTCAAATCTGTCTGAGAATTTCGGTTCCCTAAGTTTTCTGATGTCCCCGTGAGGCAAGCAGGCATTCAGCGGTAGCACTTTCTGCATCTTCCCTGTGGAAGTCCACATTGCTGGGCCATATGTTACTTCCACTGCTGCTGTCGGGACCAGGACATTTCTACACCCGTCAAGCACGCCCTAGGGTGGCCAGGGACAGAGGCTCGCTGAAATTCACAGAACAGTTTTCGTCCTCCTGACTAGTGGGCTCCTCTCTAATGAATTCCACTGCTGAGCATTCACTGGACAGCAAATATTTCCCACTCTCTGCCATTTTGAAGAGTCCATCCTCAGGCCTTTCTTTTCTCCAGATCTTCTCATACCCAGTTCTCTAATTTTGTTCTATTTCCACCCATGATTATCTGGCCAAACCATTAGCTGTTGCCTGTGAACTGCTTTAGATCCGCACCTCTCTGTCTGTTTTGTGGCGAATTAGATACACATTTTGACGTTTCGCCCATTTGTGTATTTCTCTTTCTGACCATCCTTCTATTGGGCTACTTCTAACTGGGGCTTTTATACACAGCAGTTCAGTTCTGGCTGCTGCCAGTGTATCCTGCCAAACTGTCCACTAGCCTGACATTTTTTCCCTCTGTAGTCAGTTGGTTATAGAGAACTCCCCAGGAGGCCACAGACATTAGCTTGGGGAGCACTGCAATGTAGCAGGAGTGGGTGCCACAGGCATCTGAGACACTTGCTTGTGTAATTTCAGGATCTGCTTATACTCAGTCTTGATTACAAACTTTCCGGTTTGCAACTTTATGGTTTTGCTATCAGATGACACCATTTTTGATTGGCAGGTCAGGTCTCATGTTCACTATTCCTTGAGCATATACACTTAGTCACTGCTTGGACCCAGCCCCGAAACTATTCCTTGAAATGCTTATTTCCTTATTTACCGAAGAGGGTAAGAGGGTATAGCTTGCTACAAAAACTTTAAGATTTTTCTGCAGAGGACTCATAGTGTGTCTGCATCAGCAGCAGACGCCAAACATCACCAGACATAAATGACAGAAAGCCAGAGCTGCTTGGACTGCAGCCTGGACTGGCTAAAGAACCTTCTCTTACTCTGGGCCCTCCTCCAAACTGGCAGCTTTAAAATGTACTCAGTTTGGTAGAAGATTGCATTAAAGACCCCAAAAAATGGCCTACATGTGTCCATATACCTTACATCGTAACTTTGTGGTCCCTTCCTTTTCTAACTCTGGGGTTGGCCATGAGACTTGCTTTGGCCAATGGGATAACAGAGAATGTGATTCAAGAAGAGGTTGAAAAAGGTGCTTGTATATTTCTGCTTCCTCTCCTGAATCCTGTGCCAGGCTGCTAGAGGATGAGAGACCACATGGAGGAGAGCTGAGTTTTCCCAGCTGAGACTATGCTAGGGCAGACAGTTCCCAGTTGATTCCTAAGAAATTATAAATGACTTGTATTTTAAGCCACTAAAGTTTTGGAGTGGCTTGTTTTGCTGCATTATTGAGGCCATAAATAACTGATACCCTTGCTAAGTGGATAGGAACAGCACATTCAAATGTGACACCTATACACATTGACTACAAAATTGAAAGATGCCACCAAACACTGCCTTTTTCATAGCAGTCAGGGGTTAAGGCACAGAGACATCTTTCACTCTGGGGAAGATATCCCTACAGGACTCCAGAAAATTAGATTCCTGAAAGCTTCCCTGAAATTTTTAATCTTGTTAGCTGGCACTGCTCTACAAAGCTGGCTTCTGTCTCCTTTCTACCTTCCGAATACCATGAGAGTACATCTCATTGCCTGCATCTACATCATATGTAAGCCCTTAGCTGCAAAGGAGTCCTGCAAATGTGCTATTCAGCTTTCCAGAATTTGACATGTGAGGGCAGGATATAGGATAGAAGGGCTGTGAGTAGATACCAAGTACCAGTAGCAAATGTTTAATTCATTCATAACCTGTATTTTGATCAAATCCTGCTAGACTGAATTTACCTTTCCAGCCTTAATACGCAGCTTTCCCCAGCCAAACAGGACAACCAGTGAATCTGTGACCATTCCTGTTTTGTACTCATCGCACTGAACTGTCTCCTCTCTTCAGTCCTGCTGGTGGTCAGTGCTGTCTGAAACACCGTCCTGCTGGGTAGCCTTTCTGCATACCTCCGGGAAGAGAGTCTGTCTCCCTCCTTTAAAATTTCCCTATGTTTTGTACTTCTCTCATGATACTACTCTTATTTCATATGTATTATTGTAATATTTGTAAATATTTAATTACCTTCTTCTGTAGTACCAAAATGTTGGGAATAGGGATCATTTTTTTTAGTCATGTTTATATCCCATGTAATACTAATATAGTATTTGGAAAATGTATATGCTCAGCAAGTATTTGTTGATACCAATTGAACTATGTCCACAAATACTCTTGAGAATATTGTGCTAAATATTGAGATAAATATGGATGTATTCTACAAGAAGCTCGTTGACTGCTCAAATTGAACAATATTTCAGCTCTATACCTTCAAAGAAGGCAAAATTTATAATACCTTAAGTGGGGCCATAATTAGTGGGGTGAGTACTCTTACAACCTATTGGGGCAAGATTCAACAGGAGAAGTATGGGGAGAAATAATGGAACTTATTCCCATAGAGCTCATTTTTAATGAATAAAGTTTTGCTATAGGAAGTACGTGAACCATACGAGAGAGTTAATAAATATTCACAAATTTGTTTTACTTCCTAGCCAGTCCTCGCATAAGCACAGTGAAAAAGAAGCTTCTGGCAGCATTAGCTATGATGGGATGTACTCCGCCTTCTCCGTTCCTGCAGCACATGCAGATTCCTAGTGCCTGGCATTCTCAAGTTCCACGACAAGTAACTGTGACATCCTTTCCCAGCTCCTTTCCCTCCTCCTGATGGAAGAGAGTCCTGATTGGTTTTGACTCCAGATGGGCCATCGTTAATTGGGTTAGCCGTTAACATGACCTTCACAGGGTTTTTCCTCTGCCATGTTCTATTACTAGGGGGAAATGGGTGGAGAAGGAACCACTTGTGCCATATTCTATTCAGCTGCTTGCTGTCCTTTGGGAAAGGGAGGAAGCCAAGAAGGAAAGGGAGAGGTACAGTCAGTGGTGACGGAACCCACCAGACTGTGGGTATATAAATTTCGCCCGTCCGTGCCTGAGTGAGACTGATGTTTCACAGGCCCACAGAGGATGATCTTCTCTATATGAAAACATAGATGTCAAGTGTTGTGTTCAGACATGAGCGATGACTGCCCTCTGTTGTTTCCGAATTAGGAAAAATGGAGATTCCAAAAAGCTGGGTGCCAGTGGAAAAATCAACAAATATAGCTGTCACTGAGGAAAGCAGTTCAGCAAGATTTCGTTTCACTCTTTGCCAAACTCAACTCACCAATGTGCAGGCTACATATGTTTAGAATTAGCAAGTAATGTTTTATCCTTCATTTCCCCATTTTCCCATCCCCCACTCCTGATGTCGCTGGTCCAAAATGGAATTCGGTGTCCAGTCTCCTTAGGTCACTCCACTCTCAGGACAGGTGGGGTGGAAACAGCTCCCTCCCAAGTGAGCTCTCCCAGCTGACCAGCTTGCTTTCTGGGCTCTCGTTAGGGCTGGGCTGTTTTCTTTTCATAGCTCTCCGGAGGGCTAATGAGCTTTTAAGGAGCACCTGCAGCAACTCCAGATTCTACACAGTGGCCTAGGTTTTCAGAGAATGTTTTCAAGAGTACCTTGTTGGGGGGCACATTCCTTGCCCAGATAAATGGAATTGAGGCTATGAGAGATCTTAATCCAACATCCACATTCACGTCTTCGTTTTTTACTGATATGCCCAAGCTCTAATGCCTTCATTTCCCCTTCATTTACAACAGCAAAGCCTCCTTGACCAGAAAAATAAATGTGCAGTTGGCAGGAGCTGAATAGAGGTCTGCTTAAATGATTTTTAATTTATGTTAAAATGCTAAGAGCAGTTTTCCAGGTCCCCATGAATACCTCACAAAATGAAGTTTTTCAAAGCCTACCTTTAAAAAAGGAACTAAGAGATTTTAAAACATTCCCTTTAATTTTAACTGCCCCAGTTATATCTTTTCTTCCTGCCCTCCTGGGATCCAGCAGCCAGTGAGGAGTATATACCTAGTTATTCTTGGAACTCTGGTCTTGAAGTCTTCTTGCCTCCAAACAAAAGTGCTGTAAGTCTGATCTTATAATTGACTCTCCACACCTCTGCCTCTCTTCTCAAAAAGTTGACAGTGACCTGGTGTAAGATATTTATTTACTTATTTTGCTGTAAAAAGCTTTATTGTTTCGATTTGGTCCAAATGCATGGGAGAGGGCACCAGGGTGGTTAAACGGGTGTCTAGTGGTAGCAGGGAGAGGCTCAGGCAAAAGCCAGATACCAGGGAAATGCAGAGGGGCCCCTCAAAGCGCTCAACTCCAAAGACTCCTAGTCATGCTTGAGGGCAAGCCTTCCAGAGATGCTCGCTCAGCCCAGCCTGGGGGCCGCCAGTCTGCAGAGGTGGGTCAGCTGGTTGCCCATCTTCTTGATGAGCTTCACCTCCTCACCCAGGAAATGGTTCTCCAGGAAGCCACAGAGATGAGGGTCTGTGCGGGCAGAACCCAGGGCCTGCAGACTCAAAAGGGCCCGGTTCAGGTTCTCCTCCAAGGCCAGGGCGGCTTCCATGGGTGGAGTTTGACCCCGCTCATCGTGGGAAGGCTTCCCCACGTCCTGGAAGGCTGCCACCATGCTGGTTTTGCATATTGAAAAGATGCGTGGTACTCTCCCACTCCTCCTCAGCCAATTTGTGGAAGAACTGGCCCGTGCCCTGCAGAGCCACGTTGTCGTGGTCGAAGTAGAAGCCCAGGTAGAGGTCGGTGTAGGCGGCCCACAGATGCGGGGTGGCCAGGTGGTTGACGGCAGCCTCCACCTCAGTAGAATAATTCTGACGAATCTGGGAGCTCATGGTTGCTCAGCAATGAAGAATTAAGGTAAGAAAAAGAAAAAGAAAAACAGTGTTGGCTGGTCGCGGAGGCTGAGGATGGCGGAGGCGGTTCCGGAGGCGGTGACGAGAAAAGAGGTTGGAGTGCAGTTGGAAAGAAGGGGTGTCCCCGGGCCTGCTCTGCCAAGCCCTGCTGAGGCGAGAGACAGATCCCAGGGCCACTGAGGGCGTGGTGGAGTAAAAATGTTTAAAGAGTCATAATCGTGTTCTTAGAAAATACTTAGCATTTTTACATGTGCACAATGTCCTATTTCTTTTGATTGTCTTCTTGGAAAGAAAACAAATAATTGACCCTCTGAACTATGAGTTCTTGCTACTCTTGATTGTTAATGGCCTGATTTTAAAAGCAGTTGACTTTTGTCTGCTCCTCAAGATGCATCTAGGTTAAAATTTTAACAATCATTTACTGAACAAAGATATAGCCGTGAAGATACACGCCAGAGCAAAGTGCTTAAAAAATAAGAATCATCTTACCTGTTAAAACTAGGTAAAAAAAAAAGCTATTTTAAAGAAAATTTATAGAATTCCCTCTCCAAATAAAGAGAAATACCATCTTTTTAAAGTGGTATCTTTACAGTGATACCACTCCATCACTTGGAATAATAGTCACTGATCAGTATTCTTCACTGAGGTGGTTAGTCATCCAATGTATTTTCTAATTGCTGAATTTGGGTTTTTGCCTAGCATGGCACTAAGTTCCATAGGAGACCTTAAAGACATATAAAGCCTTGTCCTTATGGAATTTATACTTTAAAAATAAGTTTATTTACCATTTAAATATCTTTTGTGAAACCCCATTTTTCTATCAGATTGCATTTTATTTATTTGTAAGAATTCTCTGGAATCAATTTGCTAATATGTTGTATACTATGTTTTACTTCTATCTTCCCAAGAGAGATTGGCCTGTAATTTTCCTTTTTTGTTATAGTCTTGTCAGGTTTATTCTGGTCTTATAAAATGAGTTGGAAAGTGTTCTTCTTCTATTCTCTGGAAAAGTTTAATGTAAAGTGATGTTATTTCTAAATTCTTCTTTAGGAGGCAGTGTACATAGTGCTTAAGCATATGGGCCCTGGAATGAGAGTACTGGGACTGAATCTTGACTTTACCACTTTCTTATTGTGTTGACCTTTGGGAAATTATATAATTTGTGCCTCAGCTTTCTCATCTATAAAATGGGGGTAATGAAAGTACCTCCTTCATAAAATCATTGTCAGGATCTTATAAGCTTGCTTTTTAAAAAAAAAAGATTTTATTTTTAGAGAGAGAAGAAAGGAGAGAAAGAGCCATTGACATGCAATTAGTTGCCTCTCACGCACCCCCAGCTGGGGTCCTGGCCTGCAACCCAGGCACTTGCCCTGACCAGGAATCGAACCAGTGACCTTTTGATTCACAGGCTGGAGCTCAAGTCCACTGAGCCACACCAGCCAGGCAGGGTCTTATAAGTTTGATGTGTAAAATTCTTAGTATCATGCCTGAGACATAGTAGGAGTTTAGTAATTATTAGCTGTTATTGTTATTTATCCAGCTAATCAATGCTCTCGCTTATGAGGTAGTCTTGTATAGAAGCTGAAGGTGCATTCTTTCTATGGTGTTGGTTCAACAACAAGCCTTTCATGGGTTGAAGAAGTAAGTAGAACCTTCTAAAAGAGGATGCCAAAATCAAATTCTTCTTCACACTTGGCCTTTTCTCAGGCATGTTTTTTGTTTCCTTTTTCTCTGTTTTGTGAAATGTCAGGGAAGAGACATAGAAGCTTGCGGAAAAGTACCCAGAGAAAGACATGGATCTTAGTTATGGTATTTTCTTGGGGTTTTGGCAACGTCCCACATGGGTGTGGGTCCTCATGGCAAATATGCCGATGGTTAGGGGGGAGTCAAGGCTTTTCATTTTCACTGCCTGGGTAACTGACCTCAGAGATCTTCAGTTTTTTTTTTCTTTTCTTCCCCTTCCTAAAAAAAGGAAGCCCAGCCTTCCCTGGGTGTGGTTTGAATTCCTGATTTGGTGGTTGTCAGGGGCTCTGAAAATACTGTGCAGCTTTAAAGCAATGATAGAGTCATTACTATGCATATCCTTTCTTTCCCTTTTAGCCTTTGTGTCACTTAAATACCGCTTAAGTGAGATGTCTGTTTTCATCTGGTTTATAAGAGATTAAAGACACATGGCTTGCTGATTAACTCTGAAACCATTAACACCACATCTTCATCAGAAAAACCACAGAAATTAGGGTTAAATGGGGCCTTATGTGATTTTCTCTAATCTTCTTTCCAGTTTTACTGGTTCCTCTGCTTCCCCTGCATCTTCTTTCGGTCTGCTCTTTAGTTTGGAATAAATTGTCCATTCTAGACCTCCAATACCTAACTCCCATGCCAACGTACATGTCTTGTTCCTGTTGCGTGGATACTGACCTATAGTACTTCATATGCTCTTCTCATCCTCCTTTCTGAGCCAAGGAAAAAAATAGAAAGATAATAAAAACTAATGTGGATTTGAAACCAGAGAAGTCTGTGTTCATGCTGCCTGTCACTACCAGAACCAACAAGTAGAGACAAGGATTGAATCTTTATGGGTGCTTTATTCAGATGTTGGTGATCTGAGAAGATAGAGGGTTATGTACTGTCAAAAAATGTCTTAACATCTTAACATCTCATCCCAAGCAGACCTTTTTACAGGGAGAAGAAAAGTGTAGGTAAGGGATTTGGAAAAAAGGTTAATTGGATAAGAGTTACAGTCCCACAGCAATTTTCCTAGTACTTCTTTGTCTGTTGATCAACAATTCTTTATCTGTGGCATGGATGTTCACTCCCTGGAACGCAATGGCTCAGATTCCATTTCCAAGGCTTCCAGACCCTGTGGGGCACAAGGTTGAATTGCTTGTGGAACTCCTAGAGTCATGTGGTCATACATTCCAGTTCCTGGAATAACAGTTTTGCACATGCAATCACTCAAGCCTATCAGTTACGACTGCAGTTAAAATCTTTAACTCTGAGACCCCTGTCAGATTCCTGTTGTTCACAGGTATCTGGTCTCCTGAAGAGAATCACTCCAGTCTGCACTCTCTGCAGCCACAGAAATCTTTGCCATTTCAAAAAATGATTTTAATAATTCTGGGTTTTTACTTAACCTCAGTTGTTTGAAATTTTACTCATCTTTTGTAGTAAAGCTCAAATATCAGATTATTTGTGATGTTATACTAATGTCAGAGTGAAAGGATGGACTTTCTTTGCATTGTGTTTATACTCTTATTGTAATATTCCTATCTGTTATGGATGCTTAAAAAAAAAAGGCAACAGGCCCAAAATGGAGTCACTTATGTTAAGCCCCATGTCACTAAATTGAGACCTAACTTAATTACAGTTTCAACTTTCTCAGAAACAGAATCATAAACCAGTCAAGGAGGAATCACCTGATCAGCGCTTGTTAGGTCACCTGCCTGACAGACCTCTGCAATCCTCTAAAGGACAGTGACCTTGCAATCACCAGCTTGGTTTTTGCCTAGTCAATGTCTGATATTTTATCATACTCATCATTTCTTGTCCTGTTTTTATCTTGGCATGTCTCATTATTTTCTTATTGGATTCCACACACTGAATTTGACATTGTCAAGCTCCTGATTTTGTTGTATTCCTTTAAAGAGAATGTACTTTGTTGTTAAGTTATACGGATCAGTTTGATCCTTTTGATTCTTGCTAGGGTGAGTTTAGAGCAATCTTTACTTGAGTACTAGTTTATCGCCAATATGAAGTCTGACCTTTCTGAGGTCTCTACTAAATGCTCTGTGTATTATGGAGTTTCTCCTCTCCTCCTGTGGAACTACAGGTATTCCTAGCCCCATTCTTCAGAATGCTTCGGCCTACTGCTTGCCTACACTCAGGCTCAAAGTGTTTTATTCCGTGGTTGTGGAGATGGGTACAGTGCCAAATAGTCCACAGGACTCCTTTGCAGATCTTCAGAACTCTCTAGAGTTTTGTCATCCCTGGCATTCTGCTCCATCAATTCTACTCATCTTGACCTCTCTGACCTCTCATCTCTGTCTTCTTAACTCTGTGAGGATACTAGGCCATGTATAGCCCCTTCCTGGGGCTGTATAGAGACTGCCACCTGGGGCTCATGGGACTCATCTTATTTGCTTCCCTTTTCTCAGGGATCAGAGCCAAAGCTGCCTGTTGTCTGATATCCGAAAGGAGCTGTCTCATATATTTGGTGCAGTTTTCTAGTAATCTACAGTGGAAGGGTAATTCTCATAGCCTCATAACCCTTCCATGATATTTTTATTGTCTACTAACTGCCTTGAAAAATTATTTTATTCTTTTCATATATTCATTGTCCATTTGTATACCTTGTTTTAGAACACCTCTGGTCATTACTTTTGCTTAATTTTAAATGGTTTTTAAAAGATATATTTTGTACATAAGTCCTTTGCTGGTTTTTTGTATTGTAGATATCTTCTCTCCCTGCCTGACTGGTCTTTTTACCTCTTAATGGCATCTTTCAATGAACATAAATTATTAAGGTTAACTAAATCCAATTTAACAATTTGTTTCTTTTATGGTCAGTGCCTTTTGCATCTTGCCTAAGAAATCTTTGTTTGCTCCCAAGTCGTGAAGACATTCTTTCATATTTTTTCAAAAGTTTTTTTAAGTTTTTACCTTTTATATTTATGTCTATGATAAACTCAAATTAACTTTTGCTTACAGTATGAAGTAGGTATAAAGTTTCACTTTTTTCCATATAGATATCTAATTGCTCCAGTATTATTTACTAAAGTTATTATCTTTTCCCTACAAAATTTCAGTGGTATTTTTTTGTAAATCACTTGATTATATTTTGGTAGGTTTAAATATAATTCTTATTCCTGTTCCATTGGTCCAATATCATATGATCTTAACTACTGTGGCCTTATTATATAGGTCTTGAAATCTGATAGTATTATTCCTCCAAATTAACTCTATTTCAAGACTGTTTTTCCAAGTGCTTTAAATTTCCATATAAATTTTAGATTTATTTGTCAATTTTAAAATATCCCTGCCAGGATTTGGTTTTGTAGTTTATGAACCCATAGATAAATTTGGAGAGAATTGAAATCTTAATAATCTCACGTTCTTCTAATCTACTAACATATTGTGTCTTTAATTTAGGTCTTCTTTAATTTCTCTTTAATATTTTATGTAGCTGTCATACACATCATTTGTTAGATTCTTTTCTGGTTATTTGATTTTTTGTATAAAATTGTATGAAGTATTTTTTGAAAGTTCATTTTCCAGTTGTTTTTTGTTAAGGTTATAGAGATACAATTAATTTTTGTACATTAATTTTATTTTAGTGACATTCTACATTCATTAACTAATTCTAATAGTTTGAAGATTATTTTGGATCTTCCATATATTGGGTTGGCCACAAAAGTTCATTTTGTTTTTTCCATGTGATGGCTCTAGTAGTGCTTAGTTGTTTTTAACTTCATTTGAAACAATTTTGCTAGACTATATTGTGACAGCTGTCATATCAGCATGCATTTAAAAAAACTTATCAAAACTGGTGAATTTTTGTGCAGCCATTTTAATATTGAATATGGAAGAAGATACACAATGTTTTCGGCATCTTATGCTTTATTACTTCAAGAAAGGTAAAAACGCAACTGAAATGCAAAGAGAAAGGTTTGTGCAGTAGATGGAGATGGTGCTGTGACTGATGGAATGTGTCAAAAGTGATTTGCGAAGTTTCTTGGTACTGTTGACATTTTGGCCAAATAAATCTTTGCTGTGGGGCTGTCTTATGCATTGGAAGATGTTTAGCAGCACCCCTGGCCTCTACCCACCAGAAGCCAATAGCGGAAGAGAGCCGACATACTCAAAATAGCCAAATCAATAAAATTACTGATGAAAATAAAAAATGTGTCTTTTATTTTACCAAAAAAAACTAAATGGACTTTTTGGCTGACCCAATAGATGGCCATGTCTTCTGCAAATGAAGAATGTTGTTTTTCTTCTTTCCAATCTTTTTAACTTTTTTTCCCCTTTTCTTTTCTATTGCACTGACTAGGGCCTCCAGATCAGTGTTGAGAATATGTGATGATGGTGCACATTCTTGTACTTAAGACATCACTGGTTGTCACAGCTGAGGGGTTGGTGCTACTGGTACCTAGTGGGCAGAGGCCAGGGATGCTGCTAAACATTCTGCAACGCACAGGCCATACTCCCGCAGCAAAGGGCTATCTGGCGCCAATGCCAACAGCACCAAGCTGAGAAACCCTGGTGTAAGGGAAAGTAGACTAATACCTCATAAACCTTAGGGCATGCTGATATTCATAACTCTGACCTGAATCATTAGGAAAACATTAGATTATGAGCAGCACATTCTAAAATATTAGGAGTTCTAGGAAGATTTACCTAAATATGGTTAAGATTTGCAACAATTTGAGGCATTTTCAGTTGTCTAAAAAATTATATGAGTGATCTTTTCCAAATAGTGCCAAATGCATGAAGTATTACAGAAGGGAAGAGCTCTTTACAATTTTTATATTGTTCAGTGATAATTAAAAAAACATTTCTGGCTTCCTGGTTTGATATTTGCACAAAGAGATTATTTTTTTAAAAAAAGTTTCTAAAACAAACTGCGGTTTGTACTTCAGGGCCTCAGTGAATATTCTTCCTCTCTACAGAGATTTTTACACAATAGTGGGCCTGGACCTCAGCAGCATCTGGCTATCAGCTGGGAGCCCGCGCAGAAGGCGCTTCTCCTGCAGATCGGTCATCCCTTTCACTTTCAGGGCGGGGGCCCACACAGCCGGGGTGGGTGGGGAGGAGCCAACCGAAGGTGGAGTCATTGCTGCAGGTATCTGGAATTCATCTGCACGTGGTGGAGGAGGGGAGGGAAGGTGGCATTGAAGGCCATTATGCAGAAGTTCAGGAAAGGATAAAATGTGCTGGAAATAAAACGAATAAGCAACAACATCTGGAAGTTGATTGAAAAAAGGCCACAACTGAAAGTGCATCTGGGGAAGAGAAAACAGGACCCAGATTGCCACAGATCTGGAAAGCTCGGGAGCCTAGACAAAGTTCTGTTAAAAAAAAAAAAAAAAAAAAAAAAAAAAAAAAAAAAAAGAGCCCTGTGGCCTGGAGACATGCACCAGGAAGCAGACAAATTTGGCTTGGCTTCCTGACCAAGAAATCTCTACCTGTATTTCAGCATGCTCTCTTAGCCATAAAATATGTGTGCAGGAAGGAAGCCCAGAAGAGCCAGGAATTCCCGTGGTAAGGAAAGATAGCACTTGCTTTGGCAAAATACAAAAAGGTACAGAGTTGAATGGAGACAGTTTCTGTAACTGACAGGTCATTTGTTAGGCAGAAATAAGAACATTTTATTATCCCTTTGATCATAGTATTCATGCCTTCACATTCCACCCATCTCCATAATGAAATATTTTCTTGAGTCTTGGATCACAATATCATCAAACTGCTCAGATGACATTAGCTTGTGATGTGGCCTAAGTGTATTTCTCAGTATGTTTATAACATAACACTGAATAAAAGCCACATCGGCACCACTGGTCGTAAATCATGCTATCATCACACTCTGCAATTGTGCAGAGCCAATCATAAGTCTCTCTATCCATCTACAGGATGAAGGGAGTCTAGCGTTAGTCACTGGCCATCGGTGTCCACATTGAAGACACGGAGGGATGGCTGTGTAATGCAGCTTTAAGATACAAAGTGAGTCTGTCATATCCAGTCTCCAGGGGAGATGAGGTGAAGACCACCAGAGCTGCTGGCTGGTGGTCCTTGTGGAGACTCAAAACTAGGACAGAATAGCTTTCACAATTGGGGCTGAGGCGAGACTATTTGTCAGGAACCTGGTCGAAGCCCACAGATTTCTTCCTGTTAGAATATTTTCATCCTTCGTTCCAATATCTCTTTCCTTTAGTTCTTTTGGGAGAGGAACCTTGGTCTGTTCTATAATGCTGGGCCTTGAGGTTTAAAGAAAGGACAGGTGCTCGAATAACATCGTTTCACTCAATGTCATTTTGTGAAAAGGTTGTTGAGATACCTAGGAACTTAACTTTTGTTTATATCAATTAGCCTGTGTTGTGACATTGGTTTCATGGTATGCCATTTCTCTTAAAGTCACAGAGCCTATCAACACCATTGAGGACTTACTGTACTTTGTATTGCATATTATACTAATCTTTTATTCATAAGACATTTTGCCTCTAAAGACAACAGTAACATAGTATGCAGATACGACTGTTATGGGTTGAATCTCCCCTAGGCTCAAATTCATAATTGAAGTCCTAGCCCCTAGTGCTGCAGAGTGTGATTGTATTTGGAAACAGGGCCTTTAAAGGAGTAATTAAGTTAAAACGAGCCTGTTAACGTGGGCCCTAATACAATATGACTGGTATCTTATAAGAAGACAAGATTAGGACACAGAAACACAAAAGGAAGACCATATAAAGATGCAGGGAGAAGGCAGCCATCTACAAGCCAAGGAGAGAAGCCTCAGAAGAAACCAACCCTATCGACACCTTGATCTTGGAACCCAGCCTCCAGAACTGCAAGATAATTTATGTTGTTTAAGCCACCCATTCTGTGGTACTTTGTTATGGCAGCCTTAGCAACAATAAATACATCCACATGCACCTTGATGTATTTTGCTGGATAAATAAATATTTTCTCCAAGTTTAAGTGGAGTATTAGACAAATACTGAGAGTTTAAAGAGAACCAAGAGATCATACCAAAGAGCCCCTATAAATTTTCTTCATTAAAAGTGGGCCAACAATGATGTGAATTCATCCACCATGATACACACGTTGTCTTAATTTGAGTTCCCATAGAATCAGATCCACAGCTGGAGCTGGAGTGCATGTAGGGTGTTTGAGACGTGACTCGAGGATATCATGACTGGGGCATAGTGAAGTGACACAGAAAACTTAGGGTGAAAAATGGGCTACTGTTGTAGGTGACAGGGGCTCCGTCCGTGGAGAGCTCTGGGGGAGGGCATGGAACTGGCATGGGTTGCTGCGTTGGAAGGGTGAGGTGGGTGGAGTCTTCACCCACCAAATCCATTCCTCAGAGGTCAGAAGCTGTACCTGTGAGTGGAGGGCAAGTGGGCAGGAAGGAGGGAGGGAGCAGAAGTCAGACAAAAGATGTCCCAGGGTCCCTTTGACTCCTGGAGGCCAATCCAGGGTATCTGAAAATTTGAACATGTGTGTACATGTTTTTGGGTGAACATATATCAGATCTCTTGGGTATATATCTAAGAGTAGAATTGCTGGGTCATATGTTTACTATGTTTAATTTTTTGACAAACTGCCAAACTGTTTTCCCAGAGGCTCTATCATTTTACACACCCGCCAGCAGTATATGAGGGTTTTCATACTCCCAGTCCTCACCAACTCTTGTTATTGTCGGTCTTTTTTATTACAGCCATCCTAGTGGGTGTAAAGTGGTATCTTACTGTAGTTCTTATTTGCATTTCTCTAGTAACTAATGATATTGAGCATCTTTGTACATACTTATCACCACTTACATATTTTCTTTGGAGAAATATCCATTCAAATCCTTTGTCCAATTTTAAATGGGGTTATTAGTCTTTTTATTGCTTAGTTATATGAGTTCTTTAAGAACACTGGATACCATTTGTTGAAAAGACTATTCTTTTTACCCTTGAATGGTCTTGGCACCCTAGTCTAAATTCATTGATTCTAGGGTTTATTTCTGGACTCTCAATTTGATACCATTGATCTGTATGTCTGTCCTTATGCTAGTACTACATAGTCTTGATTGCTGTCAGTTTTTGTAAATTTGAAATTAGGAAGTGTGGGTCCTCTAACTTTGTTCTTTTCCAAGATTTTTTTTTTTTTTGGCTATTTGGAGTCCCTTGAACTTCCACATGAATTTTAGAAATAACCTATTAATTTCATCAAAAAAGAAAACTTCCTTTGGGTTTAATTTGCTTCTCATAAGGTGGAAGGGCTATTAATTTGAGGTCTTTCTTTTTTTCTTCTGTCTAAAATTTATAGACATTCATAGCTATAAATTTCCCACTAAACACTGCTTTAGCTGCATCCATAAATTTTGGTATGTTGTATTTTAGATTCATTCATCTCAAAGGATTTTCTAATTGTCCTATGATTTCTTCTTTGAAACATTGTTTTTTAAAGAATGTGTTGTTTAATTTTCACATATTTGTGATTTTTAAAAATTTATTTTTGTTACTGGTTTCTAAGTTCATTCTATTGTGGTTAAAAAACATACTTTGTATGATTCCAATAATTGTAAGTGCATTGATACTTGTTTCATGTCCTGAGATATGATCTAACCTGCAGAGTGTCTCATGTACGTTTGAGAAGAATGTGCATTCTACTGTTGTTGGGTACAGTGTTTCATAGATCCTGTTAAGTATAGTTGGCTTATAATGTTATTTAAGTCTTGAATTTAATTGCTGATCTTTTGTCTAGTTGTTCTGCTGTCAAAAGTGAAGTATTAAAGATCCCAACTATTGTGGTGGAATTGTCTGTTTCTGTCAGTTGTTGCTTCATGTGTTTTTGGTGCTCTGTTTTTAGATGCAGTTGTCTTTTGAATCAGAAAGAAGGAAAAAATGGGTTGAATTTTATTTATTCTTTTATTTTTACCTATGTAGTTACCTTTACTGGTGCTCATTTTTCTTCACATAGATTTGAGTTACTGTCTAGTGTCCTTTAGTTGTACCCTGAAGGAGTCTAATATTTCTTTTAGGGTAGGTCTCAAGTTCATCTATTCGTTTCTCATTTATTTGAGAAAGATAGCTATGTAACCATATGAGTGGCAGGGAAAATCATTAGAAATGATGGATAAAATGATAAAACAATAATTACTTTGTGGTAAAAATATATATATTTTATTTCACATTCTCTGGAAATACTGTAGTTGTTTTATTTTGAGCCAGTTTTAAAGGTTTTCTTGTTTCTAAAACCAAAAAAAAAAATTTCTTTTCTGTAAGAGTGATGGAAAAACTCTTCCTGAATGTAGCAACACTAATAATTAAATTATGAAAAACACTTTAGTCTTAAATTATGAAAGAAATTCTTTGTGAAAGCAAATATGGGTCTGTAAACAATGGTGTTTGTTTAAAACAATGACCAAATCATGAAAAGTTTGAATACAGGCACATATTTCTTGAATATGGAGTGGTAGATCTTTTTTTCATAGCTCCTTTCAAAGTGCCTAATACATGTAAATTTAAACCTCACAAGTGCTCACTGATAGAACATTTATCTACACATATTTGCCAGCAGATCATTTATCCCAGAGATAAGAGATGAAACTGAAGATATAACTAATGGAGTCTGGAATCATAATTTTCTTACCAGAAGCAAATGTTGTTTTTTTTTTTCCCTGTGAATAGCCTCAGGCTTTTAGAAAGGACTAGTAGGCATTTGCCTAGTAACATTTGCATTTAAGCACAGACAAAGAAGAACCTAAAATAGGCTCCGGCACACGGCAAGTGTTCACTGGCCTGGCATCACAGAACAGCGTTCGTTGCAGTGTGTGGTAGCCCCCCTCTATTTTTGACGCTGTCCATCACAGAGGCATGTTTCCTGGGCCACTTAGCCTGGGAGGCAACCTCATGCTGCCCAGCCACTGAGAAACCGCTGTCATAACACATCTGTTGATAACACAGGCGCCAAGCCTGCACTGTGCATCTTACTCAAGAATAGTGCTTTGCTCAAAGCCTTTCTGGAGCCTTCCTTTTCAGCATGACTCATCAGGAAGTTTTCTCAGAAACTTAGTGGCTGTCTGTGAGGTCCAGCCACTAATGACCTACCTTCCTGTTCAGGCAGGATGTTTTCCCTTAGCCAACTACAGAAATCCCTTCCATAAAGAGTTCTCCTGCAGAGCCTTTGGAGGATTAAGTGCCTAGCTGAGTGCCCACCACCAGGGAAAGCTGGAGTGGTTTTGGTTTATTTCCGAACTCTGTGGAATCCGGTTTTGAAAACTGTCAACCAAAGCAGATTAACAGAACGATTGCCATAAGCTATTTGTGGATTCCACCTACAGTCCCGAGGGCTTGCACCGAAGACTTTCCTATCTCAAATGTGATGCATTTGAACAGGGAAGAGTAAAACGACTCATTTCTATGAATCTCGGCATTTTATAAAAATCAGGTCTAAAGCTGGCCCAGTAGGATTTGTCAAGGGAAGTCTTGTTGATAGAGGAGTGATTTTTTTCTCAATGTCTCCCACCCAGCAGGTTACCTGAGGACTAGTTTATTTACTTCTTCCACTAGGTGGCAGGACTTTTAAGGGACGTTGCAAATGTGTCCCAGAAAGTTCTCTTGTTCTAACAGAGACGTCAGGATTGTCAACATTTGATGCAGGTCAAGGACTTTAACTGGATTGTGCCTCTGGATTTCTGTGATGGCCTCTTGCTCTACATTCCTCCCCGTAATGCAGTTTGTTTTTCCAGGCAAACATGCATTAAGAATGTGTTTTTTTGTTTTTGTCATCATGTCTCAATTGCAGAAATGATTTAAATCACAGATCTTTGAAACATCTGTGGTTTCTTGTTTTTCAGGAGGAAAAAGGAGCACACTCTTGACTTTGAACTGACAAAGGATAGAATCTTTCATTTCCATTTAAAATGTGGCCAGGGAGGGAGATGGAATGTTGGTGTTGGTTGAAGAAGGCTAGAGTGTTTGGGCCTGAACAGAATGAAAATACTTAAAAACAAATCAAAAGAATGATAATTAGGATGTGGCAAATGCTACAAATGTGAGAGAGAGTCAATTGCTTTAATGAATTAGGATCTTGTGGGTTACTGGGTTCGAATTAAGTTTTGCTTAAATTTCATCACTGAATAATGGCCTTTTGGGCTAATATTTCAATGTAAGAGGCATTTGGGGTGATCCTGGCTAATTGAGAAACTAGTCAGGATGGTTTAGAAATCAGATCATCAAATACAAGTGGAAAATATTTTTCCAGCTATCTGAAAATAAACTGGTGAAAAACGAAGAGGTCAAATTGCCATAAAGCCTTTGGCTTTTGTTATGGGCAGTTGTGAATAGCATCACTCACTCTCAGATAACTGGAGCTTGAGTTACATGAAATAATCCTTTGGAATTAAGTTGATGGGTGGTCTTTAGTTTGTTACTCTGGCACTTGGGTATCAATACTTAATATTCATGATTAAATCCAAGGAGGAAAATGCTTGAAATTACAAGTTCCTTTTGTGTTTGGAGAAGAATCTAGTTTCAGCCAAACTTTTCATTTAACCAACATGCTTTAACCTTCCCTAATGGAGAAGGGGTAGAGTTCCAAGCACTATTAAATGTTTACCTTTGGTTCACTTGCTGTAGAATGTGACAGGTTTGCAGATGTGTTTCCAATACAAAGACAAGGAACCAGTTTCTCTCTCTCTCCTGCAACACAAAACCTCACTGGAGTCTATATAGTGCAGCTACAGCTGTCGGGAAAGTTCAGGCACAGAAACTCCCCGAACGTGTAATCTATTGTCTCTTCTGCCGCTCTGTGAATGGCTGGCTTTCACAGACAGGTGCCCTTGTTGATAAACACCTCCCATGAAGGCAGCCAAAGGTGTAAGGTGTGCCTGTCAGGGTGAGTGATGGGTGCCATATGAATGAGTCAGTGGGGGCAGGGGGCAGTGTTGGTGCTGAGGTGAAACCTGAGCTCTCCTCATCCCTCAGAGCAGGACACCTGGAAGCTCCTCCTGCCACTTCCCCCTACCCGCCTCTGGTTTTGTCAGCTATGGCAGGGTGGAGAGAAGTAAATAAATAGCCTGTGTTTGTGCAGGGAGGATGGGATGTGATGTTTGGGGAGTTTAATCTCAGCCAGTGAACTTCAAAAAGCCTCTCATGGCCGAACACAAAGCTATTGGGGTAGTTCTTTGATTTTTCACTTCGGTGGTCCTTGCTCTCTACAAGGCATGTCTTTGACCTGCTGGCCTGAAGCCATGCTTCCTCCTCCTGCTCCTTTTGCCCCTTGAAACTCTCTGGGTTGAAGTTGGGGCAAGGTAGGGAAGCATTTGAAAAGAAAGACCAGTTTGAAGTCCGTTCAGCCTGCTGCCCGATCCCTTCGGTGCCTTTTGAAGCACTGGTTGGATCGTCCGAAAGGGGGATCATGCATCGCTTCTCATACTTGCACCTAAGAATATTCTTTTCTTCTTTATTCTGAATTTATGTTAGTACTCACTGAATCCAGTACTTTGTGTCTGACAGTTTCGATAGTGTTACAATTACATGCCTCTGTATTCAGTTACCTTGAGAAAGGAAACTTAGCATTAACAAGCTAACCTTCTCCAAGAGGCAAAGCACTGCACAAACTAGCTCCCATGTGGTGGGGGAAAGGCTTAGGAACTAGGCACGTTTGGTTTACATTTCTGTCCTGGCATTTATTGCATATAAGCGAGCTTAGATAAGTGGTTACACTTCGTGTCTTAGTTTTCTACCTCTGTAAAATGGGGACATTAACATCCTCTTTAAGTGTTATGATTGGATGAATCAGTGAATGCTAAACATAGAGCATTCATTCTGATGCAGAGTCTGGACTCAGCACGTGCTAACTCCTCTCTTCAACAATTCGTGGCATAATTCATTTTATCATATTGTTTGACCTTTAATCATTGTAGAAAAAGTTTCCCTGGATGCACCTGAATTTTCTGCTGTTTTCATTCTCTCGGAAGAAACCCTGGATTCAGGAAGCAGCTGATGTTTGGCAGCTGGGAAATGAATAGAAACATGAGGGGTGTCCTCCTCGGGAAGATTTTCTTTTCTGGTCATAGAACTTTGTTCCCCCCCTTAACACCCATCTCCAGAGAGAATCGTGTACCCACGCGACAGCCATGTTTGAAGATATAGGTGTGTTCCTGCCTGTTTAATAGAAATCTAGTTTTAGCGATAATAAAATAAGATTATCAAAGCTGGAAGAAATGATCCTCACGATTAAAATAACATGTTGGAGGACTCAGAGAAGTTTGAGAACCTAAGGACGCCACCCCGTGTGGTCACGGGGGAGCAGGAATGAAAATCCAGATTCTTTGATTTTTAATCTGAAGTCCCGTGTTTCAGAAAGGGTGCTTCAACATCCGCGTTTGGCTATCTGGTTTTTCTCTCAGTTGCCGCTCTTGGTTGACAGGAATGATGAAAGCCAGCATTGAGACGGTGGGCTTTTTTTACTGGTCTCCAAATGATCCTATACTGATTTGGAAGAGAGGAGGCAGGTGGATTCAAATTGGAAAAAAGAATCAAGAATGGCCTTTCTGGCCTGGAATCCCCATAGCAGCTTCTGTTTGGGGCAGGTATTAGAATACTGAATCTTCACTTCGTCGTTCATTCTGCCAATTAATGAGAAGCACAGACTCACTGCTCTGAGGAACAATTAATTCATCTCATTTGTGGGAAATTGGAAGGTATATTTCTTAAAGCTATAGAAGAGACCATCTCGTACATGCATTTGTTTTGATTATGGTAGAAACGAGACCACAGTGAGCTTTCTCAGGCTTCATAACTATGAATTAGAAATTAACAACCAGTCTCTGGCCCAAGTCTTCCCGCTAACCTGTGTTTTGCATCTTGTTCCAAGAGCCGGGTCCCTGCCAAGCATACCGGACGCAACATCTGCAACGAGGATAGGAAAGGAGAATTTGGCCCTGAGTTTGAAGGTGTTGTTTTTCCCATGGTTTGATTTGCCTGGCATTCTCTGCCTGGCCCTTTTTTTCCCTTTTCCTTTGCAAGGAAAGGGTGGAATGAGGCGCGCTGGTTGCTGACGAAGTCAAGAGGGCGCTGAGGCTGGCGGGCTTATTACTTTTGGCAGATGAACGGTGTGATGTGGTTTCACTTCCCATTTGCAGAGCCTTTCTAGAAACCTGGGCCCTGTTCTTTCAGTAGGTCCTCTTCGTCAGCTTCTCTGTATTCAAAAAAGAGAGAATGAAAATCCAAAAGAAGGAAAGGAATTTTAAGAAGCAGATTCTTAAAGAGAACAGAGGACCCAGGGGAAATCAGGAGGGATAGAGCAGGAGACGATCTCTGGTGTGTAAAAATGTCCTTTCTTACCAGTATAGAATTTGTAGAATTTGCATGTCTCATGTCTCTCTCACAGCCTAATGCAGATAACAATGACAATGGCACCAATGACAAATGACGTGTGTGGTATGTTCCAGTTTATAAGTGACTTGTGTGCATCCATTGCTTCATTTAACTAAAAAAAGTATGAAACACAAAGCCAACTTTGTGAGTGTTCATATTCAAACCCCCAGAGCCATGGTCCTGGATGACCGGCCGGCATGGCCCAGGGGAGGGGACAGTGGGCCTGGCACCTGGGTGTCTGCATGTGGCTCAGCTCAGTCATTAAGCCCCGCCCAGGCCTGCTTTTCTCATCTTTAATAAGATAAAATTATATTAAGTGCTCTCTAAGATTCCTCCCAGCACCGCCATTCGAATTCTATGACCCACTCCCGGGGCAGGGAGCGATGTCCATCCCAAACAAGGCGCCCTTCGAACGGGCACGGCTGACTCTGCCGTTCAGGGAAGCCCTCTTTCATTGTGGCAGCAGTTTGTCGGGGTGTTTAGAAAACTATTATCTCTTCGAGAGTGCAGCCAGCTAAAAAAAACACTGCTTTCCCCACCGCCATTTCTGTCTGGAGACGGGCGATCCTCCCGGACGAGATTTACGTGGGAGCGTGTATGGCACATGTAGTGTAACTGCCCCGCAGTGTAACCAGACTAGTGAAACAAGACTCGCTTACTGGAAGCCAAGGCTTCTTGAATAGCTTCAGTCTGCACACAGAAGTACTCATTATGTTACTGACAGAGAAGGTTCTGCACGGCTGGGCAGATGCAGGAAAATGAGGAGAGAGTGGGCAGAAAGGAAAGGACGAGCTCGCTGGGCTTCAGCCGTGATTGGGGGTGAGAGAGAGTGTGTGTGAGAGTGTGTGAGGTTGTGTGTGAGTGTATGTGTGTGATTGTGAGTCTGTGTCAGTGTGTGTGATGTAGGGACATGGCAGTGATGGGAAGAACAAGCCTCATGCATTCAGAGTTAAAAAAATAAAAAGGTGGGAACCTTGCTTCTTTAACTTGGGACATATGATTCTTCCACACACTTGTGCCTTTTACACACAGCTTAAAAGGAGATCTTAAAACCAACCAGAGCAACCTAAAAGTGGCAGGAGAGAAAGAGGAAAATACCCAGTGAGAATGTTTCTTTCCTAGACTATCAGCCTCTGGGTTTGGGTTTCTAGATCTCTCTCTCCTTAGTTTCAGGAACAAAATTGTAGCATGTCATTGGAAGCTGTATCTTTTTTGCCCCTGTGCCTACTGTGTGCCTTTTTTTTTTTTAAGTTGCATTTTGTTATTCATTTTAAGGATTCTGTTTTGAAAGCAAACATTTGTAACATAAAATTTTTTGTTTTGGAGTAGTTTTAGAATTAAAGTTGCCGAGGTAGCACAGAGAGTTCCTAGATCTCCTCACCCTGTTTCCCTAGTGTTATACCTGCATTGCCAGGGCATGTTCGACAAAATGAAGAAACCGATGTTGGCATGTTGCTACTAACTAAACTCCAGACATGCGCAGGTTTCGCCAGGTTTCCATTCATGCCCTTCCTCTGTTTCAAAATACCATGTTGCATTTAGCCTGCCCTGTTTCACAGAGGCAAACAGAACGGTCTGGGGAAATGTCTTTGAGGGGTGTTGCTGCATCTCTGGATTTTCCACGCTGTTCTAGAGGTAGTGTTGCACAGCGATTAGCCAGACTCCGCTTTTCTGAGCAGGCGCCCACGGACCCCAGGCTGGCTCCAGCGGCTCCTCGGCAATGACCGTGCCTCGGTGATGATAAGCCCGCCCTCAGAGCGCTGACGGGGCTGAGTGCCGCCTCACTCACAGGCAGTGGGAGCTGCCGTGCATGACAGCTGCATCCGGGCACAGAAGAAGGGCTGCCCGTTCAGGCAATGCAGTGCACCTCACAGGGCTTTGGTGGTATTGAGAGAGGGAGACTTGGGCCTTTATTTATAGCTAGACCTAAAACTATAAGCCCCATGAAGCAAGGGACTCTTTCTGTTTTGGACACTGCAGTCTTTCCAGGTCTCCCTGGTGCCTGACCCAAAGGAGGCTCTCAATCAGTATTTGTTGATGGAACAAAGGCATGAAAAGGTGTAGAAGATGCAGCGCTGTAGGAACACCACATGTGGCAAAGGAAGGGCGCTGGGCCCTTTCAGTCCCCACCCAGGTGGCCTTGGCAGTGAAGAGGAAGGAATCGTCCCCTGTGGGGGCAGCTGGGAGTTCTTCAGCTGTTCTCAGCTGGAAAGCTCACTGCGCTGCGTCACACCTGGCTGTATTTCAGAGATTCATGAACAGCGTCTTGTCAGGTTTAATATATTACTTTGACGATGTAATCATAAATTCCCCGAGCTGCGAATTACACCTTAAGGACTTAAACGAAGTTCTAGTGAGAACCGAAGAAACAGGAATCACCATAAAATGTAAAAAGTGCCAGTTTTGAGAGAAAACTGTAAATTTTCTAGGACATTAGGTTTCAAAAGAAGGATTACACACAGACTAAACAAAGTAGAAGTCATAAAAATTTAAAGACACCACAAAACATAACAAAAATAAGATCCTTTTTAGTTATGACAGAATTCTAAAAGGAAACTTACACCAAATTATGCCACCCAAGCAGAGCCATTAATTAACCTAATGAGAAAATATGTTCCATTTCCATGGCCAGAGCATGTCAGGAAGCCTTTGACATTTTAAAATAGGAAAGAAAAAAACAGAAAGGAAGAAAGAGAGAAAGGCAATTGCACCATTCTAAAATGTTTCAAATATTAACTTATCAGTTCAGGAAATCTGAGGTACTTTTGATAATATCCTCAACGACCCCTTGGGGAAACTTTTGCAATTGTTGCATAAATAAAATGTGGATTACAAAAGCAGTATTGGGAAAAAGAAGTTGGAATCTGTGAACAGTCAGGAAACGAAGGATCAGAATTGTAAGTGTAAGCTTAGCTACTGACCTTTGGGCAGAACTTCACAAGATGAACTTGAGCAATGAGGAGCGTGAAGGCAATGACCTCCCTACATGGACCCGAATAAAGACTAAAGCAAAGCATGGAGAGATAAAAGTGTGTTTTCTGAAACAAAACAATAGCAGCAAAAATCCGAAAGCCAACCCTCTCTCTGTTTTTTAGTAATTCTATTGGTCCCGTGATTCCTGTCGCTTCCATTTCAGCTGCAGTTGTTTCCCGTCTGGATGGCCAACCCTCTGTCCTCCCTCTTCCTGAGCACCTTCAAGGCCCCGCATCTCTCTTCCTGCTCTTCGCCTCGAGCCCAGTTATGAGCAAAGAGTGAGACCCAGGCAGTTCACAGGTGCTCTCCTTTTTTCTGCCTGAGAAATGGGGATAATAGCATTTCCCATTTATTTCACAGCACTTGCTTCAGGGATTTGTGAGGTCACATGGGCGGAGCGCTTTGAGGTCTTCACATGAAAAGGGCTACAGGAGTCTAACATATTATTAGTCAGCGTTATTCGATTGCTGCGCAGCCTTGTACTGGCCTCGTTATAGTCAAGAAGGAATGAGTCAGGGGTTTATGTATTTCTCCCCAAGATTACTCTTAAAACTGAAATTGCAAAGTGGTCCCAGTTGTGAAAGTTGAAACCAGAGAAGGTACGAAGCCTGCAGGCCTGACTCACAGGCGTCCCTGGTGGTGTGATGTGGCCTGGACAGGCTCCAGGTTCCACCTTCTCTGGTGACCTGTGGGGTAGCATGCCCTTTTGCACTTTCAGAGGTGAGAGACAGTTAACGGGGTCCTGGCAGCCCTGGAAATTTTGCCTCAAGGCCTGAGGTGAGAGATGATTTTCCAGCCTATGCTGGGAGGCTAATCTGATTATTACTAGGCTATTGATCCTGCCAGTCGCGTTAGAAGGTCACCCATTTGGTTCACACTGTGTGAGCAGAAGAAATGCCTCCTGGGACCACCATTTTTCAGTCAGAGGTATCCCTGAGCTGTCTCTGTGCCTCCCCTTGGGGACAGCCACAGGCCCCTGGAAATGCTCAACAGTGTCCCTGGACTCCAAGAACTCCAGTGCTTCCTGGCCTAGTGTCCACACCTGGGCAATAAGAGCCTGGCTTTGAGGATGTTGGATTTGTCCAAAGATGCTGTTATTGAGCCAGAGGATTGTTAAATGAGGCCCGAAGGGATTAATCTTCTCACATGCGAAAAAAATGCTGAGGATTTTAATGTGGAAGTTGCCTGTCGACAATGAGGGTGAAACACTTTGAAATGAATTTCAATTCTAAACTCTAGATTTCTGTTAAATACACCCAACTTATTGATTCTAGAGTTGTGGATCATCAGGTCAAAGTTTGGAGACAGTGGCAGAAACTCTTGAGTTCCTCTGAGTGGGTCCTGATCCTCAGATGTCAGAGCACACAACGACCCCCAGAGGGCCCACTGGAGCACCGCGTGCCTAGCCTCCCCGCTGCAATTCCTGGTCGGGGGCGGTGCCTGAGAATTCCCATTTTTAACAAGTTCCCAGGTGCTGCTGACATTGCTCGTCTGGGGACCGTGCTTTGGGAACCACTGTGCTAGGAGCCTGGGCTGTAAGATCTGGGGCCTAAACCAGACTTTTACCCCCCAAATGTGGCCCTGGGCCAGGGCATCAGCATCACCTGGGGGCCTGTTAGAAACGCAGAGCCTGAGGTCCACTCCTGACCTACTGCATCTAAATCTGCCTTTTCTGAGAAGCCCAGGTCATTTGTATGGATGTGGAAGTTGGAGAAGTGCCGCTCTCGAGGCCCTGGTGTATTTGTTTTTGTTCAGTGTTCAGGGATTGTTCTGGATTCTCAGGATAGAATTCTCTCCCTGAGTCACATAGCCTTCGCTTTGAATAACAGCTCTGATTGAATAAGGCCAAGCTCTCCCTGAGAATCAGCTTAATCCAGATATCGTCTACGGTTTCACTCAACCCTCACTCCTGCCTCATCAAAGAGTGGATTGAGACCTGTACGAGTGGCCACTGGGCACAATGAAATGGCTTCAGTTCACTGACAGGCTTGCTCCTACCCACAGGGACTAAAGGCACAAGGAGGAACTCTAGCATGTCTGTCATGTGGTTGGAGTGATTCTTTGTGAGTCAGAGTCCTGTGAACCAGACAGACGCTTGTGGGCGTCCACCTTTCGGCCCCGCCGTTCGACTTCGTGGAGCGGACACGGCCATGCTGCTCTTGGCAGGAATAGCCGCCGCACTCCCTGTGTGAAGGCAGGTGTTCCGCATCAAATAACACTGCCCTGGACCTGAACAACCCAGAGAAAAATGTAAATGAAACTAAACAGTTATGATAAGAACCAGTCGACCACCCGGTCCACCCTGGCCCATCTCATCCCAGCCCCCTCCACCTCCCTTCTCTGCTCATCCAGCTGACAGGCCTGGAAGATCTTTAGAATTTCAAATGCTCTTTGAAAGAACAGACTCCACGACCCTGGGAAATCAGGGCAGACATATGGAAGACCCTGGGCACAAAGGACTTCGCCCAGAAGAACCCATCAGGATATGCAGTGGAGGACAGGGCTTTCAGATTGCAGTTTACTAAATGTTCAAGGCTTGGCTAGGAAATCAAGCCTTTGGTATGTCTTTTGTGGTTTTGCGTTGTTCTAGCGGGCCGTTCATTCAATGAGTATGTACCCAGTGGCAGGGTCCGTGGGGAAATACAGAAATGAAAATCCTTGTAGGGGAACTAAGTGTGAAGATAAAAAGTATAGAGAGTGGAAGGTTGAGAGAGTTCAGGACCAGACATCCCTGGTCACCAGGCAACTGTAGAGGATTGTGTGGCAGTCTCTGAGCTGGAGAAGGCAAGGCCTACAGCAGTGTGAGCAGAAATCGGTGACTGCAGTTGTGGATGTACTACCTCTTGATGTTACTCAGTGTCCAGTGGACACTGAGCCCGTCTTGGCGATTGGTGGTCACACACTAAGGGAGCTTGCGGCCTAGAGCAAGAGCCTTGTAACCATGGCAGCGGGAGAAATGAGCATGGACTGTGGGAGCAGCTTTAAATCACACAAGGGCTTTCCAAAGCTCTTAGAATCAAACCCAGACTCTTCACTGGTGCCTACAAGGCCTCACAGGAGTGCCTCCTGCCTGCATCTCCGACCTCGTATCCGTTTTGCTTTCAGTACCCCCGCTAGTCTGGCCTCCAGGGCCCTGCTAGTCCTTCCTACCATCCAGGCCTTGGTTTTGCTGCTGTTTGGGATGCCCCTTCCCAAGCTATTCACAGCCTCCCCCTGAGAGGAGATCGCTGTGGCCTCTTTGTGTCAAGGAGCTCTCACACCCACTTTCTCTCTGCACCATCGCATTGTTCGTTCCCCTCTGGGCTGTTCTGTATCACTTACTATGCAAGAATGCACCCCCAAAATTAGTGGTTCAAAGCAAAAGCAATTATTTTGTTACATCTCTATGTTTCCTTGGGGCAGACATTGAGGAAAGGCGTGGCTGGGTGGCTTTTGCTTGGGGTCTGTCATGCAGTTGCAGGCAGGAGGTGACTGGAGTGGAGTATGGGGCTGCAGCAGCTGGCCTGGCTGGGCATCACTGTCCTTCATGCGGCCTCATGGTCTCTCCAGAAAGACTAGTTTTAGCTTCTTCTTCTCAGCATAGCAGGCTCATCCAACTGCTTATAAGGAGTCCAACTGCTTGTATGAAGGCTGAAGGCTTCCAAAGCCACAGGTTCTTGTGAGCAATGTGGACATTGCATAACTTTGTATGACAGTGACTCTGAAAGTTACTTAGCATCACTTCTACTTTTTAATGGCCCTGACCCACGGGTCGGGGAATAAGACTCCATGTCTTGATGGGGGATGACTCTAGGAAAGCATGTGGGAGGGAGATCTTGTTGCATGCGACCTGGGGAAAGACAGTCTGTCACAGTACCATTCCTTACAGTGTGCGACTGCGGTCTTTGTTGTTAATTTTTCCATGATGTCTCCCTCTCTAGAATGTGTGTTCTCTGAGGGCTGGCGCCTTGTCCATCCTCATCACTCCTGTACCACCTGCCTAAAGGGGTGCGCAGTCGGGGAACGAAGGCCCAAATGCCAGGACACGTTGGAGCTTCGACTCAAGTCTTTCATGAAACTAAAGTGCATCACTTGTGAAGTGGCCTTTTGTCTTTGACCACCTACTTTCTAAGGGATGCAGCAGGACCTGCACAGCAGCAGCGAGATGTCTCCCCGGCCTCTTCCTTTCAAGTAGACATTTCTCTGATGCGGCTGGGCTCGCCTTTGAAAGACACAGACAGTCTGAGGCTGTCTGTGCTCCTTGGCCTTCTTGCTCCAGGACTGCATCACCCAGGCCTAACCAGAAATGCTGGGTTTGCTGATCAAGTACTTTCCTTTCTCTGGCTTTCCTCTGCCCAGCCAGTTTCTCCAGCAATTCTCCAAGACCCCCAGTGCAGGACTGTGGGTATGGCAAGGGAATTCTCCCTACAGACACCTAATGAAATGATTTTATAGGATCACATTTTACCTGCCCAGGTAGTGAGACATTTGGCCACTGATTAACTTTCCATATAATTTTCCGCATCTAAGTAAGGAACTGTTTGCTGGGCATTTTGGGACTGCCTTTAAGTTTTCTTTTGTTCCCTTAATTAGCTAAACTCTCTAATACATATACCTCAAGTGTTTTGTTAAATTGCTTAGGAAGTCATTTGGGAACAAGTGGAATTGAGGTTAAATAGGTCCAGTCAAAGTTTTTCAAGAAGAACTTGTAGGAGAATCGTGTGAGTGCTTTTTAGGGATGCTGAACATGAAATGTGCTTTGAGTGTCTTCCAGAGGAAGTGTAATGATGTGTCTTCACATGGTGGTTGTCTGAGGAGGATTCCTTACAAATGTTAGCATTGCTGCTCTCCTTTTGTAACAAGGATAGAAGCAAATTGGATAATGATGTAAGACCAGCAGTATGAAATTTTAATCTTGAAGAGCTCCCTATTCCTATTTTGCTTCTGTAGCAATAATCAGGTTGTCTTTCTTCATTAGCTGGGGTGTCCAACCTTTTGGCATCTCTGGGTCACACTGGAAGAAGAAGAGTTGTCTTGGGCCGCACATTAAATACACTGCTATATGTAACCGCAAAAGAAAATCTTGTAACGTTTTAAGTAAATTTACGATTTTGTGTTGGGCCACAGGCGGTACGCTCCTGCTCGGGAATTTAACTTCGTAGAGCATTAACTGAAGACGTTCTGTTTGGAGCAGTGTGACTGTGCCATACTGTCACCAGCCCAGGCTACCTGCCTGCAAATAAACTTTTCTGAATCTGCGTTTGTGTTTTGTTGCAGCTGCTTCCACCTCTTGTGAAGCGGCTCCTAAACACAAGAACAAAGAGAAGAGCAGAAACCTTGGCCTGGAGTCGAATAGGCAGGCTGACCCACGAGGTTGAAACCAGGAGCTCGTGATAGCAGGTGCGGGTGGGAAGATGCCGTCAGGCTGGCCCGGCCCTCCTGTAGGCCTGGACAGGGATATGGGAAGAGCAGGGAACCCCAATAGTGCTCAGGGTGACAAATGGTGATGCATTTACTTAATGGACTAACTGAAAACCTCACATGGAGTCTGGATTGTAACACAAGATCTCACGCTTCACTCTTGGCGCAGGGCCCAAACACAGGTCTTAAGTAAATAAATAACCAATATGGATTGGATTGAAGAAAAAGTTTTGCTTTGCCTTGCAAGTACTTTGAGACAGGCGAGCGTTATCTTTAATATCCAGGTGTCGTTTCTCCCTGCACGGTCTCAGCGTTTTGAGAATGAAGAACCTGCCCTGTGCGCACCTTTGCTTTCCCAGCAGGGCCCAGATTAGTCTTCGGTGATGATTTAGTAGCTGATTGGCGGCTTGCTGTACGTGTTCTTTCTTAACGTGGTCCTGTGATGAAATCACTGTTTCCTAGGCCCCGTGTCAGGTCTTATTGTGAGAATGAAAAGAGAGAATGTATGCAGAAAGCAAGCCTCCAAGTGTCTTCTCTCCCTCCTTCCTTTCCTTCCCTCCTCTTTTTTTTGTTCTCTCTCTCCTTCTTTCTTCCCCTCCCTTCCTTCCTACTACCTTCCTTCTTTGATTTTCTATCCCTGTAGAAGTCTAGGGCTGGGTTTCTTCTATTTTTGTTTTATTTTCTAACTCTTGTAGTCAAATGTTCCTTTCTCCCTTTACACCTATGGTACATATAGTACATTGATATGAGTGGTTTTTTGAAATCTAATCCTGGAGAGGGAATCAATTAGGGGAAGCACATTAATATGAGATTCCCAAGTCAAAACAGGTGGAAGTGAAGTACTTTCAAACAAGCTTCTAAGAAGCCAATAGAAACAAAGTCATTTCTCACAACAAAACAAGGAAGGGTAGAGGCCAGTCTTCACCTATATCCACGGTGGGAAGGGGGTTAAGTGAGCTCAGGCCTGGGATGGTATCACAGTGTTTGGTGAGATAAGTGTGACAGACCGTGCACATGACTGCCATGTTCAACGTGCAGCTTGCCTTTGAAAATCCTGCGGACTTTTTTTACCAAAGTTGGTAACAAAACGAGTCCAGCTAGATAATAAGCAAACTTATCAACAAGGCATGACTGCATCGTAGTGTATTAAACTCATCATCAGAAATAAATGTTTGAAAACAAAATGAGGATAAATATTATTAACTTGGCAGTCACGTTGTGGGAGGCAACACAAATACCTAGAAGTTTGGAGTAATTAAGTCATTGACATTTTAATTAAAAAAAAAAACCCCAGATAGACAAATTTAAATCAGTCCCAAGTCCCCCTTGTCCTTTTCTTCTTACCAGAAATAAACAATGCTGTCTATTTTGCCAAGGAGATACTGGACCAGTTTGGCCCGTCAGACACAAATTATATTCTTATCCGTGGAATACTATTGTCAAAGTACTTCCACTGTGGTAACTCCTTTCATGTTGCAGGGGGGAAGTGGCAGTTATCCTCATATCTAGTTTACCAAATATGAACTAAGTATAGATGATAATTTCCTCCAAGTGTTAGCATTCCACTGTCTCTTGGCTATGACATTGGAAAGACCACTGGTCAGTGGCTGCGGAGATTCTGACTCTGTTTCCATTGCTGGTCCACAGTCCCACCGCCACGCCATCATCTAGTTTAGACTATCTTGGGCCATGAACTATGAACGCAGGTTAATTCACATAGTTTTCATTAATTCATAGGCACTCTATATTATTAGAATAGCATATGACCTTACAGTATGACCCTCTAAAGTGAAGGGAATGTGAGCTTTGCCCTATCGCTCCATCTGCCCTCTTTTTCTCTTGCTGGCGCGCGCTCCCAGGATGAACGCTGTTGCTCTCTGGGAAGCCATCCTTCAAATTCCAATGTGTTTCGGATTCGGTCTCCCGTTCGGGCTTTTCCTCTTGCACATGCCCATAGACGAAAGAAGACAACATTTAGCTTAATGCTGCAATACCTTATTCTAACAGTTAAGAGGTTCCTTTGAAACGAGTCGGAAGGATGTGTCCAATTTCCTTAAATGTTGCTACTCAAAGAGGGCCTGCGGGGCGGGGACCCTGAAATGCCTTGGGAGCTGCTACGACAAGCGGACGCTCAGGCTCCGCCTCGTACTTCGTGAGTCAAAAAGTACGGCTGTTCACAAGATGCCCAGGTAACTGGCAGGAAAGGACACTGAAGTGCCGTAAGTACAGAGCTAAAAGAGCACTAGTGACCCAGGCTGGGGGCAGCGACCTGGGTCAGATACAGCGCCTGAGCTTAGGACACGGACACAGTCTCTCCGAGGTGTAGTGCTCCGGAGGTCTCGTGGGGGACGCCTGCTGTTCGAGGTGTTTGGCACTAGAGGGTGACATCGGGCTGCAGAGCTAAGTGCGCAAGCCTCCCTCCAGGAAACCAATGGACGTCTAAAAACGATGGACACTAAAGCTTTTGGGATCTCTCGTGTTAGATTTATACTACCGTTACCAAATAATGACTGATACTTATTTAGCAAGGACTGTATGCCAAACACCGTGCCAAGGGCTTTTATGTGGACGGCACCATTGAATCTGCAGAGCTGCTACTGTTGTCGAACGTTAAAGACGAAGACGCTGGGCTCCGCCAGGTCAGGAAGGACGCTTGTGGTGACACAGCCGAGAGGGTGACACAGATACTACGGAGCCCGGACCCGCCTGGGGCTGTGCCCGTGAGCCTTTGCTCGGACCAGCCACGCTGCTCGTCTTCCCTGAACTGCCCCGACGGGCCTCCAGCGGGGGCACCAGAGAGTAAACAACTGTGCCTCTGTGAAGCCATTAAAGCAGAAGAACAAAGAATTAAGTAAAAATTGATGTGCATTTTAAATGCACTTCCTTTGTGGGGCAGGAGGGCACAGAGGTGACGGCACGGGATTGAGGTTATCCTGTGCGACAGAAGAGCCATTAGCCAGGTGTGGCCACGGGGCGCCTGCGATGTGGGTACTGTGACTTAAGAGCTGAATGTTTAATATGCTCTGTTCTAACTAGTTTGCCTTTACAACTGATACCTGAGTCAGCTATTGAATGGTGTTAACTATGTTTGGAACCATGTGGGCATGTGGATCTGCCTTTCCAACTGTCAAGTATTTTGATAAAAATTTCCTGTCTGAGTTAATATACGCTGTAAGTGTAGAATATACACTGGTTTTCTCAAAGACTTAGTATTAAAGAAGAACGTAAAATATTTCATTAATGATTTATATATTGATTACATGTTGAAATGATCATATTCTGGGAACCTGGAGTCATATAAAATATATTATTAAAATTACTTCCACCTGTTTCTTTTTCCTCTTTTAATGTGGCTACTAGAAAATTTAAAATGATACATGTGGCTCCCATAATACTCCTGTGGGACAAGGCCGCTCCAGAGCCAGGTGGTTGGATTCAGATCCTCACTCTCCATAGCTGTGTCCCCTGTTTCCTCCTCAGTGAAATGGAGCAGGAGTACCTCCCCCACATGGTTGCTGAGAAGGTTAAATGAGTTCCTGTTGGCCAGGTGCTCAGTAGATGACAATTCTCCAAGGGTCTTTTGCATCTCTGCACATCTCGTAAGCAGAAGCACTTACTGCCTTTCTTCCGAACTATTTTTTTCAAGGGTGCTTGTCTAGCAAACAGCCTTGGAAGACAGAGATAGCTTCTCCCTCTAATGCGAAGGTTGGGTAAGTTTGTCTACTGTCCATTATAAAAGACTTTAGTGTCCCTAAGCTCAGAGGTCCTCTTCTATAACTCAGCCCACTGCTGTGCAAGCACCACATGGCCCTTTCTTTGGGAATTGGGGCTCAGAGAACTGGTTACTGGTTGTGGCCAGTCTGGTGAGTAATAAACTGTTCTGTGTCTCTGACTCAGGAGTCTGTGTCTTCTGCCAGCATCCGTGAAATCATGGCAGGCTACTTGTTAGCTCCTAATGAGAGGGAAATCTGACATAGACCCTTCCTAGTTCTTGAGGGTCCTTAGAAGAGATGCCTTGCACACAGCACCATGGAAATGTTAGGTGTTACTACCGTTGGCCCCACTTATTTCCACTGGGCTTTGCTGAATCACTACTACTGTCCTATGCCTTTTGGGGCCACTCCCGTTTAGGGAGAGATCTGTTCTTCGCCCTCGCTTTGGACCGCTGACATTCCCCTTGGCTGTACCTTCTTGCTTATGCCTCACGGTTACTTCAGGTTACATGTGGCAAAATTGTTAGACAGCTAAATGGGTTTTATTTTCTCCCTTTAAATATTATTTGTTATTGCTCCAAAAATTCTCCTCTTCCAGGAGAGTTTTATAGAATGAACTATAAAGGCACATAGCGGCACCATCATGCCACTGGTCCTCTGCCTGTGCCTTCTCCAATGCAGGGGCGAGCTGGCACCCAACCAGTGCCAGTCCCCATCACCTGTGGCCACCAGTGATTCCCTGTGTGGGGGGGGGGCAGGGGTGCTGCTTCCCTTGCTTTCGCGCAGGGGTGTGTACACGTTATCACAGCGCAGTCTCCACTCATGCATGCTAGATTTTGACTGTACTATAAAACTATGCCTAGAGTTAAGAATTTTATTGGTTTTGGTGAAAGGCCAATGTAAAAAATTTCAGAGCAAAGGGTATGTATAGTACTATTTGGAATAAGCTGCAGGAGCAAAACGAAGTTAAGGGGAATGTGAAACGTGTCACTGTGAATGACATCCAAGGGACCATCAAACCCACACATGACCAAAACGTTCTCACTGAGCTACCTGAATTGCCTTTAGCTCTGACTTTTGAAGTAGCCAATATAAAAAGACACTCTATTTTTATGTAGGCAACTTAAATTTAATCAAAATTAAATAAAATTAAGCATTCCATCATTCCTGCCAGATGCATTTCAACTGCTTGGTAGCCATACATGGTCAGCGGCTACCATGTTGGGCAGTGCAGGTATAAGATGTTTCCATCAACACGGAAAGCTCTGTTGGACAACCCTGCTCTAAAAAATATATGTGTTTGAATCAGAGAGTAAGTATTGTTCCGTGGTGAATAGCACTAAATTGATTCCAAGACCTTTTGATATAATTCTGAATGTGTTTACAACTTTAAGTTATGTGATTATATCTTGGCATTAAGATACAGGAATAAAATCTTATTTCTGAAAATTCAGTATAATGCAGACGTTCATTTTCTTTTTTTCAAGATTTGTATCTTTAAGTATTTTTACTCATAGTGATATTTTTCTTTTTAATTTTTTTCTCTTGATAGGAGTTGTTGATAGCTTTCTGTTCCTACTACACACTCTCTTGGCAGAACTTACACAGCTTACCACAAACACACATTTTATTTTATGGTATGTATCACTTTAGCAACCCTGTTTATTTTGAACAGATAGATGGAGTCCAACATTCATGAAAATATTGTCTTTGTTTGGTGATCATGAAGCTATTGCAGCCGTAGTCACAGCAGCCAGAAGCCCCAGCATGATGTCGGTGACAGATTGCCCTGCCACGCAGTCACTCTGTGTGCTGGTGTACCCTCTACTCAACTAAGCGCATGGCTGGAATTGAGACATAGGACATACCGTTGTTTGCTTTTTAGAGGCAGAAAGTCATGCTTCTCTCAAGACTTTTCCAGTATCCCTGGGCTGTCCTTGAAGTTAACACGGCCTGTAGAGCATGACTTAGATCCTTGTTCTCCAGAGTGGGGCCCATGGACCAGCAGCATCCCATCCCCTGGGAGTTTATTGGAGAGGAGAGACCTCAGCCCCACCCGAGCCCTACTGAGTCAGAATCTGTATTTGGCCAAGTGCCCAGGTGACTGGAGGCACATGGAGGTTGGAGAAGCGCTGCCGTAGACAATACAGATGAGAGGTTGGCGAGTCTGGTGTGGTTCCCGGGGCATGGTCTTATGGGTTGGGGTAAATTGTGTCTTTCCTCTCCCCGCCCCGCCCCCATCAAATTCATATTTTGGAGTCCGAAGCCCCAGTACCTCAGAACGTGTCCGTATTTCGAGAGAAAGTCTTTACAGAGGTCATCAAATTAAAAGGAAGTCTTTAGGGTGAGCCCAAATTCAGCCTGCCTGGCATCCTTGTGACAAGGGGAAATTTGGACACAGAGACCTGTGTAGTGGGGAGAATCTGTGAAGACACAGGGAGAAGATGGCCATCCACAAGCCAGGGAGAGAGGCCTGGGACGGGTCCTTCCCTCATAACCCTCAGAAGGGCCCGACTCTGCTGGCAGCTGGATTTCCAACTTCTGGCCTGCGGCACTGGGAGACCGCAAGGTTCTGCTGTTCCTGCGCCCCAGGTGGTGGTGCTGCTAGGGCAGCCCTGGCAGACTCCTGCTTGCACTTTCTTCTGTGACATGCATTGCCTGGCTTTTAGATAATATCTTGTAGGCATTTATGTCCTGTGCCTGCCCAGAATATGGTATCTATCTGTTAGGTAGTATACCTGCAATAGTTCTCATGGGAACACGTGGAAGAGACAATTATGTTTCTGACAGTTGCAAAACTAGACACTGAGTTACCCTGGAGGGAGTGGTGGCCTGTAACGGTGCACTTCTTCAGCACAAAGATGAATGATGAGAGATCAGAAAGGGTTTTAGAAGTTTAGAATGAGAGCTGTAGGGGACAGTAAAGAATTCAAGAACAGCCTTATGACCCAGTGATTCCTCTTCTGGGAACATATCCGAAGGAACCCAAAACACTAATTCAAAAGAATATATGCACTCCTATGTTCACTGCAGTGTTATTTCCAATTGCCAACATATGGAAGCGGCTCAAGTGTCCATCAGTAGACAAGTAGATAAAAAAGTTGCGGGACATATATACAATGGAATATTACTCGGCCACAAAGAAGAATGAAATCTTACCTTTTGTGATAGCATGGATGGACCTAGAGGGTACTATGCTCAGTGAAATAAGTCAGTCAGAGAAAGGCAAATACCATAGGATTTCACTTATATGTAGAATCTAAGGAACAAAATAAATGAACAAACAAAAGAGAAACAGACGCATAGATGCAGAGAACAGACTGAGGGTTGCCAGAGGGGAAGGAGGTTGGGGCACTGGGTGAAAAAGGTGAAGGAACTAAGAAGTACAAATGAGTAGTTACAAAATCATCATGGGGATGTGGGGAATATAGGGAATATAGTCAAGAATGTTGTAGTCACTGTGTGTGGTGCTAGGTGGGTACTGAAGTCTCAGGGGATCACTCTGTAGAGCAGATGATATGTAACCACTCTGCTGTACCCGTGAAACTAATGCAGAATAATATTGAATGTCAACTGGAATTGAAATATTCAATGAAAAATAATGAAAAATAAAAGAATAAACCATATATGGATGGGAAGACCAGAAAAAGACTCAGAGAACACATCAGAGAAAGCAACAAAGAACCACAGGGGGAGGAGGAGAAGAGGCTGGGAGACTAGAGAAAAATGAGTAGAGTGTCTTTTCTAATTATTTAGCCATTCCAAATTAATAAAAAGGAGTAGTTACTGGACGCCTGTCTGAGATTTACAATTTCAAATTTGCAATACATATGTGTACCCCGGAATTAGTAATCTCTAATAACAATGTCTGGTAGAGCTGCAAGGAACCTAAGTCTCACATGATACCTAAGGAAACAGCGCAGCGCAGTGAAGGACTCAGCCAGTGCCACCCGGTTAATCGTTTGGAGACTCAAGGCAGGGTCCGCATCGCCCAGCCCTGGCCCAGGGTCCTGCAGGCACACCTGGTGAGCACGATGCTTGGTGGATCATGGGACGGGGTATCTTTGATCATCTAAATGGCTTTACATGAAGCACATGGATTTTGCATCAAGGAGTTTTAATTATTGGGCTGTAAATATGTGAAAGGGATCTGACGACATCTTATTAAATTGCGACAGTGAGCTCAAGTGGTTTCTGATGTGGGCAGAGTCCCGAGAAGAATGAGCCTCACCGTCAGGAGCGACCAGGCCTCTCTCTCTTCCTGCCCCTCCTCTCCCTCTTTTAAACTCTGTCCGCCTGTTTCAATCTTAGAAATATTGTATAGAAATCAAACATAAATCAAGTTGCGAAAATGCAGAAGACATTTCATCCCAGTTGTTTTTCCTCCTTTTATCGTTTCATTTGAATAATGGTAGGATTTCATCTCAGAGAGAACTCTCTGGAATTCCAAATAGAAAAAAACTTTTTTTTTTCTGATCAAATACTAAGTGTGGCCGCTCTTTTCAGTTGTGCTTCCACCGTTAATAGTACATTACTCTGAACACTTCTTTTACAGAAGTGAATGTAAAGAAGCAAGTTCATAGAATTCTCTCTCCCATGAGCTATCCGTTTCCTGGACAGAGTGGAAATGGATAGTTTTAATAGCACAAATGTGAGCTATGAAAATTCTTAGGGACAACTGTGGGAATAACAGGCCTTTGCATGGGTCGCGGCCTAGATCTTTTAAGGGCTACACCTCGGGTTTGGAGGTGGGGCCGCCCCTCTGACCCCGTCTTGCTGTGATCACAGTGGGATTCAAGGCCCTGGTTTTTTATCGTGTCCTCCTGAAGACAATCTCATCATGTCCCTTTGTCATGCTACCATGTTCTCTCTCTTTTCATCTGCTTTAAATCAAATATATAGCTCACTCAGTCTGCAAAGGGAACACAGGCACCATGCCAGGTGTTTCCCACAAGGGGACTGTAGTGCAGGGGATCGATTCCCCTGGTGACGGCAGAGCTGCGTAGTCAGTCCGGGGACAGTGAAGAACCCGGATCGGCAACGACAGGAAACCGCCGCCGCCTCTGGGCTGCCGTGGACGTGTCATTCTTCTTTCCCCTACGGCACGCACGCAGGAGCTGCTCTGAGTCTGTCAGGGGATCTGAAAGGAGGAGACTGGCCCTCCGGAGGTTTCCGATCTGGTTGGAGAGACCAGATATGCACGAGCAACAAAGAAGGTGATTGAGACTGAACCACGGGGACGGATTCGAAGCCGTGGGAGGGCAGAGCAGTGAGGGATCGCTGGGGTTCCCTGGGCCGCCGTGGAGTGAGTTAAAGGGCACTTCCCATCATGTCACGTTGCCTAACTCCAAACTTCTAGAGAGGTACCTGAGCTAAGAGACTGTGAATAAGCTTGTAACACATTTTATTCTCTTAGATATAGTCCTCTCTTGTAGAGAAACAGCTTTTCCTCTTGATGAGTCAGAGTTGTATCTATTGAGGGAGAAAGGAGTCTAGATGAACGCATTTTGCTCTTCCAAAGAACATTGGCAGATTTGATAGCCACGTTCAAAATTTATATAATGTGACATTATGTAAATACTCCTGATGGGGTTCACCGGAAGCTAAGTGACAAGGTCAGCGAAGTTTGGGGGTATCTGCAATCCCCTTTTCTCACGCCCCTCCCTCTCCACTTGCTTCCCCTTCCCGCTGGGCCCTCAGTGCTCCCAACTGCTCGGTTCACGGTCTTCCCTTGTTAGCTCTTCCTTCCTTGAAGGGGGACCAGACTGAAGTCTTTCTGCATTTGCAACTTCAAATAAATTGGAATCAATATAACATATTATGGTGGCCTACTATATCCATACAATGAAAGTGACTTCTTAAAAGTGGCATATATTTGGGGAGCAAATTTTAAAATTAAAACATGAAAAATAACAAAAGGCAAGAATATTCCGAAGAAGTAGTTTGTGTGTAGAATATCTAAAAATTGGTGTTCGTATAATCCATATGAACATTTAGGAAAATTTTTAAATACTAAAATAAAAAAAAAGAATTTTAAAATAGCACATGTATATCAGGTCATAAGATAAAGTTTAATACATTTGATCATGTTAAAAGGCACAAAACACAGTCAATCTAACCAAATTTCAGGCATGCATTTACATAAATATATTAAATTAAGAAAAGAAATTATACACTTAAACATCCTTTTCACCTAAAAAAAATCATTAAATCCACAGATCAACAATAAAAACCAATTCTCTGCATTTACCACTTCAAGATACAATTGTTCTATTTTAAAGATAACACAAATACACTTGTTAGAATTTATATGCATTATACATATATTATATATTACATAGATAGTGTGTATACATATGTGTGTTTGTACAGATAGATAAATATATATACATGGGTGTGTGCATACGTACAGATACACACAGATGTACGTTAGGCCATCTGTACTCTTATTGCTGGGTTCTAATGTTGAGCTGAATTGGAGCTGGTTGGGCATGATTAGTGTCTTTTGATTCAAACATGTTTATCATACCCATTGGACTCACCATCCCCCACTAAATGTCCTTGCCTTTTCTATATCACATAATCATACTAGGCACTTCAATAAATATTTGTTGAATTAATGAAAGGGTGGGTGGCTGAATAATAGAAGAGTGATCAAAGAGAAAAGTGTATTATAATAACTTGGTTAAATAAATCAGAGTAATTCAAATTTAGAGGGATTATCTGAGCTAATGACTTTGCATGTTACTTTTCAGAAGAACAATTATAGAAATCCCAACTGTTACACATATATTAACTCTGCTCCCTCAAACATGTACCTACTTTTATACGTGTTCACACAGCATCCTGCCTTTTATTAATAGGAACTCAAGCAAGGATTGGTTCTGGTATGTGAGGTTGTGGACAAATTACCCTAATTATCAACAACCTGAAGGAAAATGAACTAGGAAAATCAAAACGTATTAGAAGAATGTTAAAATTAACCATTCTTTAAAACTGCACAAAGTTAATCACAGATAAAGCCCAGAAAGACAAGGGATTTTCTTTTTAGATTTCTCTTATGCTTATTAAAGATAATAATTCAGTAACTTTTTCACCTTAATTAGATGGGTTTCTTTTAAATAAATAGCTTATTTTCACATATCCTAGGGAATCAAGCTCCAAAAATTCCATAATACCTCTGTGTCATTTACCTTGTTACTACATAATTCTTGGTGAAATGCATGTCCAAAAATGTCCTATCAGTATATGTGATATCTGATAAAGTTACCAACTCGATTTCTCAATAATAGTAATATGAATAGAATGTGTTAATGCATTAAATAGTATTAGGCTCTACTATACATGAACTCTTACTTTATTCTAGGAAAGTTATGTCTCAGATTTTAAGAACATGATGTAAAGAAATATCCAAAATATATTTTGGGGCATAAACTATATCAAACCTGATTATATATTGTTCATGTGAATGGAAAGTATTGGCTAGCTAGTTTTTAGTTCAAAAAGAAATGTACAAGAATTAGTTTCTAACTGTGAAAACAAAGTTTATTGTATATTCATTCAGCCATTACGAATTTTCCATCACTGTTAATGCTCTGTTCTTTCTATCCTATGTGCTAAAATGTCTTTTTAACTTCAAAGATTATAGTCAATTGCAATAAGTCACCAAACTTTTAAGTTAACTTGCTTCTATATGTGTATGTATGGTTTGATTTTAAGTAATATATCCACCACATATGCCAACACATCCTGACTGAAACGTGATGTCTGACATTGTGATGTACGTGAGAGGGCACCTTAGAATTCATATTTTTCATACTTTTTTTTTTTTTGGTAAGCCACTATGTAGTCTGACTAAAAACAGCAGTAAAGGTTTTAAGCCTAGTTTTGTGTTGATACAAAAGATCCATTAGTCTTTTTTCCCAACCAATTTATATATGACCTATATAAAAGAAAACAAGGTAAATGGTGTATCTAGCTTGCGTTTGTATTTAAAGAAGAATTTCAGAAACATGCTAATCTTATAAACGAAAAAGTCTCTCATGGCAGCACACAGCACTCCCTTACAGTCTCAGGAATATATCTTCCTCTCCTAAAACAAGTGTAAACACTTGTTTTAAGGCAGTTTTCAAAACTTATGAGGAGATATTTAAGGAAACGAAGTGTTGAGGTTGGCTGGGGCTAGTGTTTGACAGTTTCTAGGGTCATGTTTTTAATATATTTAATATCAGAATGCTTCTGCTTTTAGGTTTCTCACCTTCTTTGACATTATATGAAGTATTGGCGGTATGGCTAGTTTATGTTGGTGTGGTGAAGAGAAAGAAGGTAAGAAAACAAACGTATATTTCTTTTGGATATTCTAAAGAAGAATTGTCTGCAGGTGTTGCCAGCATTCACAATAATAGTGCCACTATCTTCCTGGGGGTGTTACAGAAATATGTACATTTTCTGGGCATGGGAAGTTTGTCTGAGTTCTTTGCAAATTCAAGTCTAATCTGAGGTGGGAAAAGAATATCTAAAGTCTCCATTGAGGAACTATTTCTTATTTTTGCCTCATAGATTTGAAATAACCTTCTTCAGAGTATGCTGCATAGATGTTAATGGTTGTTGCTTGAATAGGAAATAGCTCCTAACTTTTCCTACTGTTGGCTGAAGCTCCCTACTGGGGATATTTTCATGTCTTTTCTGTGTCTGTGAAGGAACGCCAACTGAACTGGAGCATCTGGGCTGTTAGTCATTTCTGCTTTTGGTCATGTCTTTCAGTGATTGTAATAGATCAGTCTGGTATGTTTGTATTTATCTACTGTTCTTCATGATATAGAGTTTGAGCAAATATGAGACCAGGAGAGGGTATTTACTAGGAAAATAAAGAAAAGATCATAACCAGCAAAATCAATAACAGCCTACCCCAGGATATCTTCATTATGGGTGTATTGAGGACATATTTGTTTGGTTAAAAAAAACCCCAACAGAAACAGAGAAGGCAAAGGGTGAAAGGAAGAAGGCTCTATTGGGGTGGATGGTGGAGGGGGGCGGGGAAGAGAGAGAGAGAGAAATAGGTCTCATAGGTAACATTCTATAGAGAGATACTCAGAAACTTTATTGATCAGCCAACTACAACTGCCTGTGCTCTACCTTCTTTTTGTCTCTTAAAAATTTGGACTTAGTTTCTCTTTTATCTTTTAAAATTAAGAAAGTTAGACTAATAAAAGTTTAAATTAATGTGTACTTTAAAAGATCCTAGATATAGCATCTAACCGCATGTCTTAATACCTAGTAGGCTTTGTTGTATATGATTCAGAGATAAAAACAATATTAAAAAGAAATACATTAAAATTGTAAGTACATTATTATCTGATTATTTCCAAAGAAATAAATACAGAAGAAGTGCCTGTTCTGAAGCATACAAGTGAAAAACTTTTCTATTTAGGTTGTGTGTATATACTGTAAGGGTAGGTTTCTTTGTTCTTTAGGAGATAGTCCATTAATCTGAGAAAACATCTGAGCACTTTTTGGGATAAAATAAAATACATATTTTATAATAGCCTCATTAAAACAAAATTCCAAGAAGAAAAGGTATGGATAAAAATTCTTTTTTATCATCACTCACATTTCTGAAGTCATCCCTTCTTTTCACTTTAGTAATGTGTCAGTTCTATTTTTTTCTCATTACCATATATAACTGGCAAGAAATCAAGGTTCTCTTAACTAGGGCAAAAGTGTGGTAGAAGCAGCGGTAGACAGTTTTTTTTCCAAGTCTTTAAAACCTGTCATAACAGCATTTCATATTAAACTGACACCCAAATATTAAGTTCTAGAATGGGCAAAGGTGTAACAATATGCATTTTCCTATTTCGCTGTTTTATTTCCCACATCTGTGTTCGCACCGAGGACATTGTTCTTCCATGTGGACTGTGTGCTTTCTGAACCCAGTTGGTGCAGGTGCTGCCTCTGTGCGATGGACAGGTAACTGTTCCTGCGCTCACACTTTTTAACCAGTTCCTCTCTGTCCCTCATTATGAATCACTGAAGACGATTCTCCAGTGACATATTTTAAAAATCTACTTGAAAAATTCCAAAGATTTTTGAAGGGGCCACTGAGTTTAAAACATGTAGCTATCAGTTAACCATTGCTATTTATGTCTCTCCTGAGAACAGAAAGAAATGACTTTCTTTTCTTTGCTTGGGTATAATATCCACGGGTCTTGCTATCTTGTCTTTGGAAGATTTTGATCTTTCGTTCCAATGACTCCCAATAGAAAAGGCAATGACGCCTGGGGTACATGTGTTTTCCTAAGTCATCTGAAACTCTTTTGCTTGGAAGAGGCCTGTAGAAAAAATGTGGGTCTGGTCAATTTCATATAGATATTTTTAAATGGGAGAACTAATGGCAATATAACACCTTGTTTTTTGGAGAGATTATTTTGGAAGAGATGGAAAGATTAGGAATGTAAGAAGAAATGCTGGCTTTTGAGATTTTGCTGAATATATACCAGTATCCTTGTTGTTTTCAGTGAAACTATCACTGGGAGACTGTGTAATAAAACTGCACAATTTGACAGATTTAGACAGCTGGCTCCCTCACAAGAAGTTCACATTTTGGTAATGTCACCACGTTGAATAAGGGATGATTAGATGGTAAGGTCCGTTTACAAAAATGGTTGTCAGGACATTTTTTTTTTTTAATTGTAAAACTTTCTGTGATGGAATTCAGTAAAAGGGCTATGAAGAGAAAGCAGTGGAGACAAAAGACTGCTATTAACCTACAGATGAAGGCTACTGCAGGGTTCATTGCAAGATTTGTCACACTGTTGGTCCAATGAAGTGTTAGCGTGACTAGCAGGGACCACCCCTTTTCTGGGGTAAGAGGGCAATTTGGTCTCCATGCTCATTTAATCCTGAGACTTCTTTGAATAGACTGTCAATTGAATCTAAATTGTGCAAAATTATGCATGCACTTTTTAATGCAGGCTATTGTTCACTAAGCACTGAACCAAGATTTCTCAACCCATTTCCATTTGGCATGAGGTCACTTGAAACTTAAGTAATCATATATGGAAGACAAGAACAGTGTACTTAACCAATCTTTCCACATTGTGGCTTCTGTATAAACGCTCCCTGTGCTTTAATTGCAACTCTCCTGCTTTAAAACAATAGAGAAATACTGGTTACAAGATTTTGTCCTTTTTAATTGAGGTTCCTCTTCCTGAAAGTGAGGAGCAGGTTTGGAAAGCCAGTCTGTGCTGCTTGGTCTGTGCTGCTCTCTGACTTAGATTCTGGAGGAAAAGCTATTTACTGAAGGGCAACCTATAGAGGGGGTGCGTGTGTCACGATAGATGTTTTTTTCAGCAGTGCAAAGAGGTCTCATAATTTTGTTGTAATCCAGACACAGAGAGCTGGCCTTGAGAACCGTTAAGAAAAATGTCTATCAGACTTTCTGCAGTTGTAAGTTAGAACATAGCATTTCTTTCAAAACCTGAACAGAACACTTACAGAAATTTATTCATACATTCACCATGGAGGATTTTCAGTGAGTTCTGAAGGAACACATACATGAAAAGTCATATTTGGCAAGAATTATCATATTAAAAATTTGTACAAGGGACCACTTACATAGCCAAGATACGCTAAAAACGAGTGAGCTCTTGTCCAGTGGGGCTCGACTGAGTGGGCCATCGGAAAGGTTCTAGTCACAGACACTGATGGTTCTGCTACTGGGAAAAGCACGTGACCAAGGTTTAATGCTGGAATTTTATAAGGATTGGCTGTTCTCTTGCTTTTTCATCCGCCGTTAAGGATTACATGTTGGCACAAGGATACATTGCTAGATTAGATCCACAGCACATTTAAGACTGTTTGCTTTCTCACTCCCCTTCTTTCCAATTAAGTTGGTGAAAAATGTAACTTTAGTATTTTACAGGACAGGGTAAAGGTGTTTCATCTAGGTGATGTCTATATTATAAAAATAAAATAAAAAATATAAATATGTCATACAAACCCAGTGCCTATTGTTAAATAAAATATACAATAAAAGCAGACCCTTTAGGAAGATTGGTTTTAGAATATGCTGTTATGATTTAATTATAAAACACTTGAAAACAATCTTGATATTAAGCTAGAGTAACCAGATTTCTCTGCCAATAAAAAGGTAAGTGCATAACATTCTGTAATTGGATACAATGATAAAAATGAAGATTACAGTTTTATATCAAGTTGCCCATATAGAAATTCATCAGGGAGTTCTGAAACATTCTCACATTATAGTCCTTTAATATAAAAATATTGCCTTTTTTATTAGATCCATCAGATTGCACAGTAATGTTTCAAAACTCCATTAAAGTTGACTTTAGTTATTACAGACAGAAAATTCCTGGGAAGTCAAATAATCTCTTCTGGTGATATAAAAATTCCGTTATCAATTTACAATGGAATTTCTGTGTAAATTGCTCCACACAAGGAAATATATACTTTTAAAACCCATCTGTTATGCAACCACACGTACAGGGGTTGTGAGTGGGTGTGTGTACGTGCGCATGTGAACAAATGTGCCAACATACACACACGGAATCTGCACATTTCTGGAAACTATTTTTAAATTAATAAAAGAAAATGAAATCACAGGAGTGTGTAGCAGGATAACAGTCTTTCTTTTTAATGACAGGATAAAAAATAAATGCCCATTGGAAAGGAATATTCAAACAGTCCCAGAAACTATACAATGTAACTTGTTAGATCCAGCAAATAAGATGTCATGTCAATGATCTGATCAAGAATACCTGCCCTGGTCACTCTGCGGATGTTTCTGTCCACTTGTTCACACTGAGGACCAAGATACCCTTTTTTACAGAGGCACTTGTTGGGTCTGACACAGACACCTCCATGACGACATGCTGGCTCGCACTTTGCTGGAAGGGGGAAAAAAAAGCAATAAAATCACACTCACATTGTGTATGTCAGAAATGACACAAATATTTGATGAATAAGGGAAAGGAGGGAAAGAAGGCAGGAGCCAGTTGCAAAATTATCCAAAAGACCCTAAAGACAAGAAGGGAAGAATGCTCTCGGACCCAGTTCATGGGGGGCCGGACCTCAGCAGAGGATGGGAGACATTTCCAGAGCATAGGATCATGGGAAGCAATTTCAATCCCTTTCATAACTGACTCTTTAAAACGAGGATTTCAGTTCTTTCAAGTCTCGGCCCCACTGGGGCATTTCCAGCGCAGGGCCTCCCAGTAAAGCTCTGCGCCCGCACCTCCAGGGTTGGGCCTCGAGGCGAACAGGGCCTGGCCCAGGAGGGTGGCCCTGTGGCTTGAGCATCCCAAAGCAACAGAAAGGGACGGTTCGTTCTCGACTCTGGCTGGGTGGTGTGCCTGCCATTTGGACCCCCCCAGGACCCCTCCTCCTTGCTCCCAGGGGCCCCAGCCCCTGCTTCGCCTCCGTCCACTTGGAAGGTCCTTCCTGGTTCAGTGCAGGTGGGCAGCAAAGGATGTTCTTCACAGTCCGTGCCAGGGCTACTCTGCAGCACAGATTCTTCTCAGAGAAGGACTTTACCACTACAATACTGGTGGGCGTGCAAAGATTTACTGCCAAAATGGGATGGAGAGAGAAAACTGGGTCTATAACTTAACTGCCTGATAGGATAGATCTGGGCGTGTAGCCCTGTAGACAGAATCAAATTCCTTGAATACATTTCCTTATACGTTCAGTGGACAGGGTCATTTTAATCTTTGCAAGTGCATTAATCAAAATCCAAGGGAAGAACAAAAAGGAAATAGATTATTTTCCCTTTTAAATTTGTGGGAGATGAGTCAACTATGTGAGTATAGGAATAAAATTCTTGCTTGGGTCACAAATATCATGAATGATTTACTTTTATCAAATGGTTCGTGGTTTATCTTACATATTCAAATTATTTAAATTGATTTCATGGAAAGATTAAAGTACTCTATTGAAATAGAATTTTATGTTAACTCAGAATATCTGTGTTCATTTATATCACTTATTATTATTGTTAATATCTATTATGATGCATATATAATGCAAGCCATAGGCAAAATAATTTGTTTACCTTCAGTTTACACATACTGTTGCTAGAAAGCACTCAATACATATTTGTTATCTAGTAATTTGAGAAGTTAGGCAAAATGCAAAGTAAGGAAAAAGCAGGGTGGACACTTTGTAAAAGAAGCAGAGGGAAGAGATATTATCAGAATTTAGAATATTAATGCATTTAGACACTGATTCTCGTTTTTTTCTGAACTAAGGAAAAGGGAGACAGACTGGGTCAATAAAATGTGAGCATTTGTTTTAAGTAATGTAATTACTTAATTTCTCTCGGGTTTTAATCACAATAGCTCTTTGCTGGGTATGTAACCATAGTATTGCTCAATCATGTAATGTTATTAATGCTGAAGCAATTTAAGCTTAAAGTGCAGATTGTATATGTTGCTTTAAATGTTGGCTAATTTTTGTCATACCATATATAAAGTAGACAAGTTAAGGTTGTAATTTTTCTGAAACATACATGTTTAGGATTAAAAAAGAGAATATTTATGAATTAAGAATGGGGCTTTTAATTTTCATTGGCAAGACACCTTAATATTTGAAATAGCAGAGATCAAAATTTTTAGTAAGTAATATGTATATGCTGGTTGTTTCAATGCATTTTTTAATTCCTGTGGCAACCTTTTTTCCAGTTTTATTTGAGAATTGACATACATCACTGTACGAGTTTAAAGTTTACACCATGGCGCTTTGCTTTACCAGAACTGATTACTGCAATAGGTTTAGTTCACATCCATCACCTGATAGAGATACAATGAAAAGAAAGGGAAAAAAATACTCCAGAAAACGAATTTTCAATATACACATCTTCAACTCTAAGTGTCTAAATGTATGTAGATGTTTAAAAAAATTTCACACCGAGTAGAATTTGAACATCATTGCATGTCAATGAGGAAAACCCCAGTTAATCCTGGAAGAGAGGGGTCCTGCAGTGACTCTCCTTTGCTCTCTGAGCATCTGCATGTCTGGTTGACGATTCACGCGGGAGTGGCAAAAGGGATTTAAAAATCTCATCTATGCCTCTAGGTAACTGCGTTTCCCCTTTTTATTTAATAGCACCCACCAAAGAGCCCTGGTTTTAGTGCACTGTGGCCCGAAAGCAGGCAGTGAAGTTAGAGAGGCATTTGTGGGGTGTCTGAAGGACACAGACACTTGGGGAGTGCCCTTGGCCGGTGGGAGATCTCGGACTCAGGACTGAGAGCCTAGAGAGACGATCTGTTTTTAATCTTTACCTTTTGAAAGGATGCAATTATTTAAAAGTCTTTTATGTTTATGACTAATTTATGTATGTGAATCTTTTCCGTTAAGAAAATAGGAAAGATTTCATTTGCTACTTCAGGAGCAGACCGAGCATTGATATTATAGGGAATGATTGAATGTTGAATACTCAATAATTCTAGAAGAAATAACTTGGTGTTAAGTTCTTGAGTTCCTAAGGGCCATCCCATGCCCAGCCTTTCCTGGGGACAATGGAAATACTAACCGATCCTGCAGAAGTCCCCTTCCCATCCTGGGCTGCAGCAGCAGGTCCCCGTGGGGGTACAGTAGCCGTTGCGACAGAGCCGGGAGCACTCGGAGGCCAGCGTCTGGGCGGGCTGCACAGCCGCTCTGCACGCTTCGGGCACCAGAGGTCTGCAGCAGGAGACAGCGAGCGAGAGGGCCTTTGGTTAAAAGTTGACCTAGTGTTTTAGAACTGACAAAGCATATCTCTTGCTTTCTAAGCAGACCTTTCTTTTAAGTGACTCAAAAAGATTAGCTCCTTCCTTCCTTCCTTCCTTCCTTCCTTCCTTCCTTCCTTCCTTCCTTTCCTTCCTTCCTTCTTTCCTTCCTTCCATCTTTCTTTCTTTCTTTCTTTCACAACTTTCTAAGAATAGAAAATAAACTAGCCATTTTAAAGTAGACAGAACATGACAGACATCTTAAAAAACTTTATGCGTGATCAAAATTCACTGATTAAAAATGTAGTTGCATTGATAGTTTACATTTACTGGCTAAGAATTTCTAGCAATTACAGTTTTAAAAATAAAGATGTATAGATATTTTTAAAACTTTTCCCTCACATCTACACAAATTTTTAGGAATAGTATCTGAGATAGGTTTCACTTGTTAGTGACATATTTGGCAGTATCACATGGCTGAGGGTATTCATCAGAATGAACACTTGTAGCCTAAAAGGCTTGGGAATCCATTTTTGTTTCAGTTTTGCATTTGTTTTCAGATAACTATTCTTTAGACTGAGTTTTGCGAAGGGCTATCACACTGCATGTGTGAGTGTGTGTTCTATTGACCCAAGATTTCAACTTCTTATGCAAACAATGATGCATGTGTAGGTGAGTGTGTATATATACATTTAAAATTTTAAAATTTTGTCCTGCTATGAAGAAAAAGAACGCTATTGGTAGCAAAGAGAAACATCTTATCTGCCAAGTGAAAGTCATAGATTTTCTTTTAATTGCTCTCTAACTGCCATCACTTAGAGAGAGATCAAGATGCCTTCAGATTTTTATGGTTCTTGCCGTTTTTGAAAGAACAGGCTGCCTTTCATGCTGGGTTGGGCTGAAACCACAGGCACAATGAAAACTACTCACTATGTAATAACCTTTGGGAGAAAATGTGCGTTGGTACACTTCTCATCAGCCTGTTACCTGTGCCGCAGTGTGGTGGGCAAGGAATGTAAACAAACACATCCTCACCAGTCCAACAGCCGTCATTAGAATGGCCAGAGCAGCTGGATTCCTGAAGTACCATATCAAAGAAGGTGAGGATTATGGGTAAGAACCACCATAAGAGGTAACCAATGTAGCTTTCTGAGAGAAGAGCATGATTAGGCCCTTCAGACTCAGTCTTCCAGAGCTACGCTCCTACGGGGCACTGAGAACGGCAATAATAATTTGGGGGCTGACTTCCGGCTGTTTCTATCATGACTCAAAACCATATTAAAAATATATAGTGACTTCTTTGGCTTCTCTCTCCCATAAAAGTCCCAGTCTAAGTTGAAAGCACTATGTTTTACAACTAATGTGACATTTCAGAAAACCCCCATACATTCTATTCAACCTCTTATTTTAATCTAGAAATGGTCCATTTCTAGAAAGGTCCCTAAGGCATACCATGGCTGAGCGTATTTTTACCAAGAAAACACTGACGACAATTTCCCATCATTCCCCAAGGGAGTCTTTTTGGGAGTAAGGGCAGGGCGGGGTAGGGTGGAGAGGATGGTCAATGCTTGTGCCAAGCGGAGTGGGGGCTTGGCCTCGCCTTCTTCTCATTGTTCTTGCCCAGCCCAAGTCTGCTCTCTTTCTCTCTCATCTGAAATTCTCACTGGGTGAGATGGTGGTGGTGTTTTTGACCATCCAAGGAGACACTTGTCAGTAGCCATGAAGTTCTTGGGTCACAGGCTGTGATCATTTACCAAGTGTCATTCAGCAAATAGGTGTTGTTCAAACTTTACTGGTAACTGAAATTCTGTTTATCCAATTTCACTTGTTATTCATTCGTTTGCCCTTTTTCTGACTCATTCAAGAAAGGAGACCCAGAAAGAGTGTGGCAAAAATATATTCCATGTTCTATGGGATGCAAAATATGGAGGCACATAGGTCACGTGTACTCAACTATATGGTTTATGGCTGAGCAGATGAATCCAAAGAGAAGACCCCATGTAGATCAAGCATGTAGGTGGCTCCCATTAAAGGACCACAGCCAGAAGATGTTGCCTGTTGGAGGCAGAGTTTGGGGGCGCTGATTCACATGGGAAGTCACCGGGGAAAGGAAGTGAGGCCTGAGAACAGACATCCAGTGCTGAAGAGCAGCTCTGCAGGGTGGCTCTCTGATCCCTGTTTCCATCCAATCCTCCAATTAGATGCTTTGGCTGCTTTTCACCCAATGTTCATATACATGGAAATACAGATTATGGGTGGCATTCTAACTTATTTTCCTGCCTAAGATTTAGTAAATGCTTATCTACCTATGGATAAAGTTATTTCATATTTGGGCTTGTTTATGTTCGCTTATAGAAGATGGTGTGGCTGTCACATACAGTTTTTATTTAAATACCTAAGAAAATCATCTTTTTCTTCTTTTATGAAGTTGACAACTAACATTTCTTGCTTAGCATGTCTAATACATTTTCTCTTTCTCTTTTAAACTGTTATTCTATTGAGGATACTTTCACCTGAAAATTACATAAAACAGCCTGTTTCTAACAGGACTGCACTTCTCTTAAAGAATGGGTTACCCTCCCTTTTCCCTTCCCAATTGGAATGAAAGCTTTCTGAGGACAAAAACTACGTATTCAATCCTCTCCAAGTCCAGTCATTACTCAGGCAGGTACTGAGCTCCTCATGGGGATAAGACACAACCAAGAGAGAGCCCTGATCCTCATGGAGCCACCACGGGGAAGACAGACATGCAAACACACAAGTATAATTCAGTGTGACATCTGCTATGATACAGGTGCGAACGAAGTGACACAGGAATACAGGCGAGGGAGCAATTAGCTTGGGATTGAGGGATGTTATAGAAAGATGACATTTAAGCCACCACAGTATTTTATGTCCTTCATACACTTAGATTCATAGGAGCTAGGAAGGTACAATATAGGCACCCAATGAATTTTTGTTAAATTAAATTGAATGCATATGAAATTGAAATTGAAAGTAGAAACTTTCTCAAGTACTTTTTCTGGACTATAAACTACATGAAGATAATTTCCCAAATTTTGATGTTACACTTTTTGATTCATTTGTCAATGTTGACAAAAGCAAGTCATTTAAACAATAGATTTTTTTAACTCGACTAAAATGAATTAGTTAAAAAAATGATGCTAATATGCAGTTTTTTCTTTAGGACACCTTCCTCTAGAAAACATCTTTTTACAAACTTATGTGGCTGTTTTACACAAAATAAAATCTGCCTTTGTCTTTAGTACTGCAATATCTGATGATATGCTGCCTGGTAAGAGAAGTATAAGATAGTCAGAGGTCTGATACTATTATCTTCTGCTGTAGCCCCAGGCAGGGGAGAAACATGGGAATTCAAAGAAATGTTTTCAGAGTTTTCAACTCCTATCAAATGATTCTCATTTTGAAGAATATATTCTTCATTATTCATATTTTCCATTTTATGTCTTGCTAACAAATGCCATTTATATGTGGTAATTCAATCAAGCTTTCATAGCATCTGTACAATTACTCTAGGTACTGATATTCCAACATTTAAAATTGATAGTTTAAGAGAGACTATGATATATAGTGCAAAGCAGAAAACTCCTTTCAATGATATGGTCATATATCACATCTCTAGGAAGTAACATACATGTAAGAATTATATAACCATTTTAAAGTAACATGGTCATTTCAATCTTTTTTCTATAAATTACAATATTATACAATATTTTCTATTTATTTTGAAATAGGTGATGGTTCCACGTAAGATTGTATGGATTATATAAACATGGTTCATACATAAACACATACAAATCTTGGTAAAGTGTGAATAAAATTCCAGTTATACTCAGGCCCCTGCTATATATTATATATGCATGCTCATCCATTCATTAGAAATTTTCACTCCACCCTCATCCCATTTTTTATAATATATCTTTAAAATTTCAGGTGCTGTATGTACTACAGCCTAGAAAGGATTGGTTAGTTAAAAAGGTTTTGGGTACCACAACACCAACTATGGGATATTAAGAATAAATAGAACCTGGAAGATATATCCATTTTAAGTTACTGGCTATGTTGAAAAAATAATAGCAAAAATGTGGAACATGCTTCCTTGTCTTTTAGACTTCAAATCCACCATGCTGAATGGATTTTTATAGGGCATATGCTTGTTCATGACCTCTAGTGTTAAGAAATTCTGTCATGTTTGAAAACTAGTCCCTAGTGGAGCCTGTGTCCCTGTTAATAGCTAAGAGGTCAATGGAGCTGCTAAACAGTTTGTATTACTGTCAGGGTGGCCGTGAAAACACCGCCCGCAGCAAGAGGACTTGGCAGCTGGGTCAACAGGCACCGTGGGGATTTATCAACCTAGGGGGGCCACTTGCATAAAACTTTGACTGATGAATTGGGACAAGACTGGCTCATTGGGCTAAAGCCTCTCTCTATTATGCGTGACTTTCTTTGGGATGGCAGAGCTGCCTGCCTGCTCCCTGAGACACATGCAAAGGATAAACAACTGATTTCCTCTTACGGAGTGTTTTTTTTTTGTTTTGTTTTATTTTTTTAAAAAGCACTCTTCAGCATCCAGTATAATAAGGAGTAGGATGAAGATATTTTAAGAAAATAAACCAAGGGCAGCAAGTGGGGCCTGGGAGGGGAGCTGCAGGGAGGAGGCAGGAGGAGCAGTGTTTGATATGGGTCACACAGGAGTTGGAGGTACCACATGTCTGTAAAATGACCTCTCAAGCCTGGAATTTGCATTGTTAATTTATAGACCTCTTAAGGGACTGGTCTGTAAGGCTCGGTTGGGTAACAGATAAGCAGTAGGTTAAAACACAGCATGACTGCGTACACAGTAATTAAATCAATATGATTAAGAACAATTTTGTTGTACAAATTCCTGGAGAAATATTCTCGGAAACATTAAAAAAAAAAAAAAAAAAAAAAGAAAGTCATTTGGCTTAAGGTCATCTGAAACAAAAATGAAAGAATCTTTGTCAAAAGTGCAAAATAAAAAAGTGTTCTCTAACAATAAAGCTCGGAAAATTTGTAACTCTATTAGAATTCTTTAGTTTCTATCCCCCGAGGAGCGTCATTTGACCCTGAAACAATTTCATAAGCAGCAGGCATCCAATGCATGTCTTGGGTATTTGAAAACTAGGTATGAAGAGCTCTTTGTAGCTCCATGGATACTTTTACCCTAATTTTGGAACTAATACAACCTTAAATGTTGAGAGATCACCTGAAAATAATTCTTCATTGCATTCAATGAACACCAACCATACTAAAGAATTTAATATGTTTTAAACATATTATTTAAAGATCTTCATTGCACACTGCAGAAAGGAGGCAGGGCAGAATGATCATTGGTATCTTATCAGTGTGCAAAGGGACACACCATGGAATATCACTTAGTGCAGAGTCTCACTGAAGAAGATTCAGAGACGAGACCAATTGACTCCCAGTCCTACTAGGGTAGACTCACTCCTCCTCTTGACTAGTCTCGGGCCATGCTACCAAGGGAAACTAAAATGGCTGCCCAGTTCTCATGCTCACTGTATTGGAATTTGTTTTCTGGAACTGCTGGAGGAAAGAGCTCCCAGATTGGGCATGCAGAACCCACTACCAGAGAGCTTGGGGGACCCAGTGCGTTGGCCCAACAAGCGAGGTGATGGGTATGGACTCGGTCCTAACCTCACTTGGCATGAGATGTGACTGCTCCCCACCTCAGAAGACTCCCCTGGGGACTGTTCAATGTTCTAACCTGAAGACAGATTTTATTGCTTTTCTGCATTTTCCTTAAATAACTCCAGAATCCTAGGTAAGCCTTAGAGAAATCTGGTTGTATTCTCATTGGATTTTCTTTCTTTTTTTTTTTCCACTTTAAATAATGGCATTTGATTTTTATAAGAGGTTATCTGGCCATCCTTTTCTGAGAAGGAGGCCCACTGTAGAAGAGTGTACACTTACGTAAATGGTTATGTAACATGTAGCCTCAGACCACATTGTCTTCATAGCCTTAGGTGGTAACTCTAAAACCTTGCCTGCTTTTGCCAAAGTGACTTAAGAACATTGCATATGGTTTACAAACTCCCTCACCTTTCTTAAATGGGAGGGACTGGTATGTGTATGTAGGGAAAACTAGAAACAACAAATCCTACGGTAAGAAAGTAACTTCTATGACATGTAATATAGAATATAAAAAATCTATAATTTGTTGTTCTTTTCCTCCAGCGCCAGGAGTCAATTGATGTTTGTAAGTTATTCTGAAAACAATGTTCTAACAAATCTGGCTCCTCCACAAGAATACAATTAACCTAAAATTTTAATATGAGATAAATTTTTCATATAACAAGAAACGTCTATGTATTGTTTTCTCAGTTGATGAGGCTCTCTCTTTAATTTCTCCCTCAAAAGTTTTAGAAAAACACTTTGCTTCCACACAGACATCCTGAACACTGTGAGGCTGGTAATTAGCTTGTGTTTTCAAAATAATCCCGCTCGCACACACTACAGTGTGTACTTACATAGCAATTCAACTCATCTAGGCAGAAATACTGTAATAATAAACGTTGGCGTCCAAATCAAAACAACATGAGGCTCCCAACAAATGTTTATGAAAACATTTGTTTTCTTACAGTCAGTTTAATTTTGAAATTTATGCCTATGCCTGCATACAAGGACGGTGTCTTTGGGACTCTCTTACTCCCCCACCTTCCGAAAACCAAACACACGTCTTAACCCTGGCCCACACATGACACGACTCACCAGAAACAGGCACCGTAATGAGAAGTCGGCCTTTCAGGTATGTCATTCTGAGACCACCCTACTAGAGGAGGCCCTGAGATCACAAAGCCAAGGTCCCTGATGGCAACCCTGGTAATTAGACCCTAATAATGGGTTGAAGGTGTAAAATTCACCTCAGTGCACCACCAACAGACTAAACAATCCAGATGAAGAGAGAGAGAGAGAGTTTCGTGAGGAGGAGGGAGAATTAATTATACCACTACCAGGAAGCTTGCAAAAGCAAATCAGCTTTGACAAACGTAATGGAAGAACAATGGCTATTTTGAGACTAATGGCATTCCATCGGAGCGAACCCCACAGGCCTCGTCGTGAATCATTAGAATGCTGAAATTTTTATGCATTAGCATTAGTTTGAATTTTGTTCTTCATATTGCCAACGTCAACCATCACAGAGGTGTCTGGTATTTTTTTCATTCATCACTTTGCTTTTCACAAAGAGAACATTGGTCTCACACTCAAGGAGGAAAAGAGCCCTTGGAGGGCATAGACCGGCACTCTTCTTACTGTGAGTGAAAACGTGTGCCGTTGGAGAAGGAACGCTGTCCCTGGGTGATCGGTGCCTGCCCGTGACGCTGTGGAGAGACTATTCAGAATTGAGCAGTCTTCTTTTTGTTCCGCAGCAACAATGGCAACCTCTATTTTACTCAGAAGAGATAACATTTTGTGATATGGTAAAAGGACAAGAATCTCCGTTTTGTTAGCTGGTGACTTCTTCAGAACATACACAATTTACAACTTGCAAATAATTTAAGAACAGAGCTAAATTATTGCTCTTAATAAACTTTCCAGATGGCTAGAATTTATTCTTCTGAAAGACTTGAAGTTCAGAAATTTAAATTTGCAATTAGGCTTATGAAGATAAGTTAGTATAGAACTAATCTGAAATTCTCAGCATGGTGTAGCTGGATTCTGACAACTACTCGTGTTCAACAATAGTCGTCTTTGTGAGGACACTTAAGCTCTATAATAGTTGTTCCTAAACTTGTGACAAATATCTGTTTGGCAGTACATAATTTTAGCGGCTTTTGATGGTCCGGTTTTATCCATGAAATTAACAACTGACTAATTATGATTCAAGATAATTTGAACATTGTGTGTGTGTGATGCGTAGGTGTAGAAGCCAAGGGAGGGATAAATATACTCTTTAAAGGATTATAACATTAAAGTCTTCCTTTTGCTGAGGTATATAACAAACACTTTTTCAGTTTCCATTTGTTTCGTCACAGAAACCTGCATGTGAGCTGTGACCTTCCAGATAGTTTTGAAATGAGGCTCAGATGTTGAACTGCCAAAATAACTTATCCTGATTGCCTAACAAAAATCATACTAAGCAGCTGTAGCTTCTGCCAGCATGTTTCTAGTTTTCTCAAAAGACAAGGAAGGTTTATTGTTTCTCTTAGGAGAGCTGAAGCCACTTCACATATCTGGGTCCTCCTCTGCAGTTAACTGAGTGAACACTCATTCCACAAACATAATGCTGCTCCCTGATGACAACAAGAATGACATGAATATGTGACTTCACTTAGACACGTAAGCTTCGGCATAGTCCAGTCTAACCCTCATAGACTGGGCTCGGGGGTACTCTCATGACAGTATGTAGCATGCAGACAGGGCAGAAGCATTCATCTTTCTTGATTGTTAATTGCAATTTGTCTATCAATAATTTGAATGCATGAAATAATGTGGAGAATAACATTTCTTGACTTAAATGAATATTAAAAAAGTCTCACCTTTTGGGATCTACAATTTTGTAGAGTTTTCCATTGTGAGTCTGGGTCATACTTTTACTACTTGATAGAATATAAACTTCCCCTATGTAGAGAGAAATACAGCAAGTTAATCCACAGTATTACAAGGCTTTCCTTCATGTTCCCTTGCAGGTGTTTTACTTTTTAAGATGTTGTTTATTTATTTTTAGAGAGAGGGAAAGCGGGGGCAGAAAGGGAGGGATGGAAAGATCGATTGGGGACCTGGCCTGCAACACAGGCATGTGCCCAGAATGGGAATCAAACCAGTGACCTTTTGGTTCGCAGGCCAGCACTCAATCTACTGAGCCACAGCAGCCAGGGCAGATACTTCATATATACAGTATATGTATTTTATATATGTATGTGTGTATACACACCCCACCTCAGGAATATCACTTGCCTAAGACTATGACAGTTTCACACGTCCACCTTCACAGTGCACCCAGATTTCGCTCACTTCTCTCCGCATCCCACTGCTCTTCCAGGACAAGCAGACACTAACTTCTCGCCTGGATTATGACAACAGCCTCCTAGCTGAGCTCCCTGCTTCTATCCTTATCCTTCTATGTTTTCTCTCAATATACCAGCTGCAGTGATTCTTGTAAAGCAAGTTAGACCCTCTGAGTTGGATCACGCTCTTGTCCTGATACCCTCTGGTGGCTTCTGCTCTCTCTTAGAACAAGGGTAAGTGCTGACAGTGGCCTACACTGTCCCCCCTTGTTGCTCTGATTTCATTTGTGATGTGTGACTCCCTTGTTCACTCCTTTCTAGCCTTGAAGACCTCTTGGCTTTGAACACATGAGGCAGGCTCCTGTCCCGGGCTTCTGCCTCACTCAGGTCCTGCTCTCTGTAGATTACCAGTAGGCTCACCTTCCCTCCTCCTTCAAGTCTGTGCTTCCATATCACCTTTCTTGACTGCACTATTGAAAAATTGCACTATCCCAACCTTTAGCAAACTCTATCCCTCTTCACAATTAGATTTGTCTCCTAAGCACTTACCACCAATTAGCATACAGTATATTTTTTAAAAACTATTATTTTTAATATCTTCCTTTAGAATACAAATTTTATGACAACAGTTTAGAAGTTTTTTTTAAAATTTGCTGCAGGATCTGTAATACCTAGAACAGAGCTTTGCACAGAATAGAAGTAAGTATTTGTAAAAAGAGTGTTGAATGGCAAGTTTTATTTTGATTTCTTCTGCCCAAGATTGAAAGGTTTGGTGACCATGTTGTCATTGTTAATTGATAATTTGGGGCCAGATGGAATTGGGGTACTTCTTTTTAATGTTCAGCTTTTTAAAACAAAATAAATAAAAATGAAAATCTGCAAATAGAGAGGGAGAGAGGCCCTCATGCTCAAGCCCCACCCTAAGTCTTGGTGCTGGGCTGGGTTCGCAGTGGTGAAACATCACAGACGGAGGCCCTGTCAGGAGAGAGCCTCTCTTGTGTACCTCCAGTGCTATCGTCTAATCCAGGTTTCAGAGTGGATCACATGAACAGGGAATTAGAGGCTGTACTTACAATTACATGTTTATAGGGCTTTAAAATTTGTATTTGGTTCTCATTCATGAAATAGTTTTGATTTAGTCAATACCTCTCTATTCCACTCTATTATTGTGTATCAAGTGAACCCGATTACTTCCGTACTCCTGAAAAGGATGTATGTGCTTTACACTAAAAACACGGACTCAACATAGAAAGTAAAAATGAAGATAAAAAGCAAAGGAATGTAAGTGACAAATTAATATTTATTTTATCAAGTACTTTAGATAGTTTACCTCATTTGATCCTTTCAACAAACGCATCCTGATTTAACAGTTAAAAAAACACATAGAAAAAACAGACTGTCATTTTTGAAACTTTTGGTTTCAAAAAATGCAAAAATTTACTAATTTTCTGAAATGGTTCTTAATTAAGTCCAGTTTCATATTAAAGCATAATTCAGTGAAAGTATATTTGATTACAAAGTATATATGATGTGGTGACTTTTGGACAGCAAGGATTGCATGTCCTTCATTTGTTGGTTCTGTTCCCAACACAGTATTAAGTGGAGACAGACACCTGGTTATTTGAGCCAATGAAGTGAATAGGGTGATGGATGGTGAACCGTGTGTACTAAGGACTGGGGACATCTAAATGACTCAGCATCTAAATATTTGTCTCTAACTCTGCCACAAACAATTTAATCCTAATTTGTATTTTAAAACAAGAGTATGTCCATGAAATTTAAATTACATTGCAGAGGATTTATGTAAGAGGGGAATCTTTCTGGTTCCTATGAGTGGGGTAGGAGAATATTATGGGAAAATTAATTGTAAAGTGCTTTCAAAATGCTGAAACAGGAAAAGGACAGATTGGGTTTCTCTTCTTTGAATGACTATATTCCTGTGGCTCTGAAAAACGTGATATGCGTTTCAGGAATCTTGTCTGAGTTCCTCGTTAACCTAAGTAAATGGCATGGAACTATTTCTGACAAATCCTCCGTTTACTATAGGAAAACCAAATCTGCACTTTTAGAGAAAATACTCTGATTCAGATGGGAAACACAACTCTTTCTCAATACTGAGAAATTCATCTCTGATGTTAAAGGAGCATAGTAGTCATGTTTGTTTGTAGGGAGTCATTGTTTGTTTAAAGGGAGTCATTATGAAAATGACATTTATCTCTGAAGTTTTAAAATTAGTAGCATTTCCACTCTTTGATCACATTCCAATTTCAACTTCTCTTTGCAGACATTTTGATAACATCCCAACAAATAAATTGTATGTTATCCTGTAGATCATCAATGAAGAGATAACTTCTACTCCCTTGGAAAGCAGATCTACAGATTATTTTGTATAAATTTCACACCCAGATGGACAAAAAAATAAAAATAAAAAATTAGGAAACAGAGAATAAGGTGAAATTCAGATTGTGTCAAATTTTTAATTTATTTCAAGAGACGTGGATAAATGGAAAGGTTTTCATATAGAGAATATAAACAAATGACTCAGATGCATCAAAAAAAAAATACATCAATAGACACTTAAAATTTTCCCTCTCTTCAGGACTCAAACCTTATCTTTTCATTCCTGCCTCTCATTTTCCTGCATTGGTTAGTTTCATATTTCAGGAGTGGAAATAAGACGTAAAGACCTTCTCACCCCCACCCTAAGACAGGTTATTGAGAGAAAACACAAAACTGGACCATCTGAAATCTCTACAGTAGGCTATCTTTGCTGTTACATTTCCAGCAAATGGAAGATGAGAGGGTTAGGTTTACTCTTCCAAACAGAACACCACTTCTCCAGCAAGGGAGTGAAAAAGAGACTTGATAGGAACAGTCTGTACAGTACCTAATTCGTCTTCTCCAAATCCCAGTACGTGACCCGAAAAGTATCCTCGACAGGAAGCACCGTTGCCGAGACAGAGTGGTTTCTCTTGCCATTGCCTGGTCACGGGACTTTGCTGCAAAGTTAAGAAATTCCTACAACACAAACATACCATAAACCTACATGACTTTGCTTAAAAAGAGAAAACACAACGATCAATACATAATTGTCGTGCCATAGGCCTGGCTTCTAAAGGGAAAAATAGTATATAGCCCATAACATGTGTGAATACTGTGAAATTCCCATGTGGGGAGAAAGTATGTGAAGATGAGATTTTGGTGGCGGGGGCACTAAAAGTACCTGAGTCTGAGAAAAGCCCTCCCCTTCGTCCAGAGAATGATACTTCCTCTCCAGGACTAGACTCCATGCTGCGCTATTAATCAGAGAGAGGGACAGGAGAAGACCGTGGGGTAAGTACACTTTTCTAGCTCCTCGTAGCCACCAAGCAGCTCAGCTCTGCCATGGGCCCGAATGCAGCGACTTGGGAAACAAGATCCTTAATTGGGGTTTCATCCCAGAATTTCTTAAAATTATCCACAAGGCAACCTCTAGAATTTAGGCTAAAATTGAATTTTGGAGTATTGCTACTTATAGGCAAAAATTAACTTGCCAAAAGTCCTGGAAGGCAGAAGCAAAAATTCTCAGCCTTCCAAGATAACCTTTAAAATATTTATAAATTCGTGTAAAACAGTAGTTTTCAAATTATTCATTATCATGGTAAACTTATGGTAAGGAAGGGAAGAGCCTAAATAATGTAAGTCCTTCTGAAACCTCCTTTGCACTTAACAAAATTAATTCATGAACTTGATCAAGTCTGTTTAAAGAGCATCTCTTAGACAGTCCTTGAAACCACCATATGTAGTGGAAGTAAAAATAAATAATATTTACACGAGTCCCGGAGCTGACTCCCAAAGGGAGACACATTCACTGGAATATTTTATGGCAGTCTAATCAATGGGTAGGTCATCTGATATATCAAACTGTGGGCTCAGGGCACCTACCCGTCACGGTCTCCAAACACGTAGCTCCCGTACAGCCTTTCCGACTGGCACCCTCGGTAAACAAACCCGCCAACCAGAGGGCCGTTACTGAAGGGCTTGAATTCTAAAAGCGACGGCTCGCTTTCTAGAAAGAAATAAACAGTAGCATTAGATAAAAGGAAACATATTTTTATAAAGAAAAAGTAATGGAGGCCACGCAACAACTATTCCCGTCATTTACTTTCACTCTGAAGTGTGTTCCATGGTGCACAAAGTGGAGCCTTGCTATAGATATTTACTGAAAATAGTTACTCCTTTTGCCTAAATGGCGTAAGATTTAAAGGGCCTCCATGTACAGCTAAATGAAATGAGAATGCTCTGAAATGCTTGCTGTTATTATTACTGCCAAGATATACAACTTTTCAGTGAGATCCAAATCTGGACTTTTTGGAAATTGCGGTTATTTACTTTAGAACCAAAATACTTAAAATACTACTTCATTTTTTAATATTGAATTTTTTGTAGGACTGCTTCTACACATATTTAATAAACTGAGCCAGACATCTAGTAAGTTATATAAAATGTTTAAAAGCCCGCACTTCAATGAAAATAAAAATACAGTACATAAAAGATCTTTAAAACTGCATTGTCCATTTATGACATTGTCACTTAAGTCAAGTAATATCTTCATTCAGAATATTGTAATAGTTTTGCTGATAGAGTTGTGTGGTTAACAAAGGCCGCAGCAATCATTCCTTCTTAACCCCATGTGCACGGACCTGGAACCCAATCTTTCCACGCATGTCATTATACACTTGAACACATGTATGCTAATTGCAATGGAAAAGAGCTAAAGCCAGGTGCAAATAAATCTGAGAAGTTCTCATTACCTATTAAGCACATTATGTGCTTAATATCAATAAGTCCCTATCAATAGACAGTATTTTAGGCACATACTTTTGTGGAAAGACGGTAATTTTAAAGTCCTCCCCATGTGATTATGGTGAATATATTATAAAAAGTAGAAAAGATAGGTTTTAAATAGCCAGTACACTGGGAGGTAGAATAATCAAATGCTTGAGGACATAAACTCTGGGGTCAGACTGCCGGGTTCAAATCCAGGCCCTGCCACTTTATATTGTGTGACGGTTCACCTTCGGGTGTCTCGGTTTCCTCGTCTGGACAGTGGGGCCCACAACAGTGCCTACCACGGAGGGTGACTGAAATGAGTCAAGTTTATAAGGTGCTTACTGCCGGGGCTGACATGTGGTGAGCGCTGTGAACGTGGTTATTTGGTTTTTCTTTTCTTTCTTTTAGTTTTATTGAGGTATAATTGACAAATAAAGTTGAAAGACATTTAAAGTGTACATCATGGTGCCTTGATGTGTGTATATACACTGTGAAAGGATTCTGTGGAGGCATTTTTAAAACACCAATGCAGGGCTGCCAATATTGTAACCAGTTTCAGCTGAACCCCAATTAATGTGCTTCTAGAATTTAGCTTAATCTACAAACATAGCTGGAACTCCATCAAGCTAGTGACTCATTAGATTTTTTTGCAAACCACGTTATTCTTTGGTTTGGCTTTTGTAAGATGCACACACACATATATAAATACCTGGAAAAAAAGTAAAATAACTGAATACCACATGAATGAACACAGCTGCTTCATTTCTGGTACTAAATAAATATCTGTATTGAATGAGTAAATAGAAGAAGCAATCGATTCAATAATCTTAATCTACTATGTTCCCTGAATCATAATGTTTGATATATTGCTTCCTCCAAAAGGAATAAATACTAAAACACTGAAAAATGTTAAGTATCTTTGACTTCATATTATCCAACTTTCTTTTTTATATGTCTCTAAATAGTAGTCATGTTATTAAAAATGTCTTAACATCCCATTTCCATGACCTGGGTAAGTAACATGTTTTTATAAGGCTATTACTTTGTTTTCTCTAAAATAAACACATTTAAAAAATTAAATTCTTATTTGAGACACTTATCATATTCCTAATTACTAAGACTAGCATGCTGGTTATTGAAATATTTCTTACCTTTAACACTTGTTTTTTTCCTCTGTATATAAGATGTTAAGACAAGTTCTCCCTTATATATTAAATAAATAGAAGTTATTCATCTCGATTCTCAGATGAGCAAAATATAAACCGCTAACTTTTGAGGGTCCATTAAATTTTTCGGACCTACAGAGCACCATTCAATCCGTGGGAAAGGCAGTGACCCAAATGGAACCCCGAGGGCTTGTAAGAGTCACCGGGCCTTTAGAAAGCGAACTGCTCGCCTCCCTCGCCACTGTTAGGCCAGTGTTTTCGTGCTTTCCCAATGCTCATCTTGCAGAAATCCTTTTCTCTTCAATTAACGTACTAAAATAAGATAAAAACCCAAACTAAGGCAAAATCAACAAACGATGCTCTACTCACCATAATCTTTCCCCTTTATTATCTGTAGAATTCTGGCTGATGATCTGTTCTTCCCATTGGAGTCTGAACAAAGTATTGTTAAATTGATGTTTATGTCAGTGGGATGTCGATCCACAGCACATCTGTGTAATCAAAAGGGACACCCATGAATCCCTACACGTGTCTTCCAAGCTCTGCCTGGAGAGCCCTGACGTAGGAACCCTTGTGGGCTGGCAAGGCCCCTTTGGGCTGTTGAGCTTGGATCCTTTAGAAAAGACTGAAGGAAACATCCTGATGTGTTTGTTTACTCTCCTGGAGCTTCATGATATCTAGAGAATGTTTCTTAAATTCCCTTGGTATCTCCCTCCATTGTGAATGTGTGCCCTGACTTAAAACACTTGTTAGTCTGTCATTAAGGAATATCACATGATACAAAACTGCTGAAGTGTAAGAATAACAATCAGTAGCTGCATCTACCAACATTTGCGACAGACAATATAAAATTAGTTATAGTTTTTGTTTTGTGTGTCTTCCTTGGAATTGCTACATTCTCAGACTCAGGCTGCTCTGACAAAGGGAAGCGTGCACTCCAATTTAGGGAATAAAATAAGTTGGGTCCCACAACCATTGAGGTCTTATGGTTGACTTTTGTCTTCATATTCTGGACCAGGATTTATCTATGACTTAAGTTATTGACCATAAACTCCATGAGGACAGGAGCCACTTCCAACTTCTTTGTCTCTGCATGACCTACCTGAAACCTGGGAATTGAAAAAGAGCTCACTATTTGCTCAGCATTTAAGTCAATGAGGGGCTAGCCGTGTGGGGTCTGGATTGGGGGAAGAATAAAGTTGAACACCGCGTGAACCCTAATGTAAACTGTGGACTTGGAGTGACTATGATGAGTCGATGTAGCTTCATCAGTTGTCACAAATGGACCGCTCTGGTGGGGGAGAGCAGTAGCGGGGGAGGCTGTGCCTGTGTGGCAGCAGCGGGTATATGGGAGACCTTCGGACCTTCCACTCATCTTTCTTGTGATCTTAAAAGTGCTTTAAAAAAATTAGTTTTATGAAAAGGTGGGGGGCCCCATACCAGCTCCCTGGGAGCACTCCTGAGAGGCATAGCAAGATGGTGAGCATAAGATACGTAGCTCAGGCCTGAGCACCAAGGTGCTTCATAAAAGTCAGCTTTATGTTTAGCCAATAATTATTTTAGTTCCCCTTCTGCTTTATTAAGTCTTCCTCTGTTTAAAAGAATCTTGGAGGGAGGCATGACTGTGCCTTCAGCTGTTTGCCAGCAGGGGAGGCGGGACTCCCCAGCCCAGGGCGTCTGGGGGCAGGTAGGTCTGTGAAGCGCCTCACCCTGTGCTTTTACCCTGAAGGGCCAGCCCCCCGCCCCCCACCACCCGCCCCGGGGAAGCTGCACGAAGCACCAGTGGGATGTGATGACTCAGGCTGCTTGACTTCAAAGCGCTGCTTTGTGGTGGCATCTGTGAGCCCTGAGCTATAGGAATGGAATGTGACAGTTTCCTCTACATCCTGAACCTACCTTAACTATTCCCTGTCGCCCAGATTTTAAGATCTGCTGAGATGCCAAAGAGGAAATGAAGTGTAGACTTGGACTTTGATGGAGGGGAGATGAAGGGCATGAGGGATTATAAAAATAAAAAGTTCGAAAAATACTCACCTTGCACACAGTGAACACTCAATAAACATTAAATAGCAATAATACTTTAGCTAGTAAATGAACGAATGTGGCCAGATAGCCCTCAGACTGCGGCTTGGGCGAAGCTTGCAGGACAGAACTGCTGGGTTAGACTTCACAGCTTTTTAAAGTGCCCCCCAAACCATTCACTTTATATCCTCCTTAGTGTTCCTTTCTGTGTGGTTCACTATAGTGAGTAGTCAACAGTTCATGGAGAAATCCTTCAGTATTTTTTTTAATGAAAAGAATGTCAACATTTAGTCAATTCCTTACGAATTAATATCAGATCATCATATAAGTGAAGCTATGATAATAAAAGCTATAATTTATTTAAAATCAGGTGTGTCAGGCAGGCCATTTCATGCTTTACTCATTGATACGTTTAAAATCATTACAGCATCCTTGCAACGTAGCTCTCACTGCCCCCAATTAATGAGTAAGGAAAGTATCGTTTACGTGGATGGAAGGAGACAAAAGGTTTATTATGCCTCTCCTTATTCAGATTGAAGTCTGGCCCAACAGTGTTTCTCTAATAACAGCCCTCCAAACTCGAAGACGAGTTTTCTCCATGAATGTGTCCTTTTCCCCCCATCTGATCTGCCATCTGAACCTGCTTCGGGCATGAAGAGAAGACAGGGCCAATCACTGGCTCCGGTGATGAGCCCGTGTGATTTCAGAGGCTCGGCCTCGCCGCCCTCCTGCCTGCCCTGGGCCGGGACGCCGTTCCTCTCCCGGTCCCTGCACCCCGGCGGGTGTTCTCACCTGCCTGGATCGTGGAGGCCGTGGGCGAACACTTCGGGGGGCTGGTTGGTGCTATTGAAGTGCGGGTTGCTCCTTGGGATGGAGTAAGGCACGTTGCACATGTCTGTGTCCACATCCAGCCGGAGGACGGAACCTGTGAAGTCACTGAGAAATTGGAGGACGACGTTAAGTACTTTCGTTTTTGTCACATAATTTCACCTAAACCGAACGCAGAGAGACTGCTGCAGATCATCTCCCTATCTGAGACACAATTCGTTATTCAAGCTCCAGATTCCAGGCGGCGCCGCAGCAGGCGCGCAGGGAGCTTGCAAAGGACGCAACGCTGCTGGCTTCCCAGGGCTGTGCGCACGTGAGCCGCCGGCAGTAACTCGGTCTGGGCGCCTCGAATTAGCGCCTTGCAGACACAGGACATCGCGTGCCCCCGGATGCCTGCCCTTCACGGTATAAACGCAGACACTGAGGCCCAAGGCGAGGCATTTAACCAAGGTGATGCAACTACAAGGCTGCTCTCCACTCCCTGGCTCCGCCCTCCCTCCTGGCCCTCAAGGCATTTTACCACCATCAAGTGGAACCTGCTCTCTGTTTTCTGTTTTTCACCTTAACCCATCCATTTCTTCCATGTCATCCAGCGTGATCATCCCGTCGCCGAGGATGATGTAAAGAAAGCCGTCGGGGCCGAACAGCAGCTGTCCTCCCAGGTGCTTTCTGTGGAGCTCTGCCACTTCCAGAAATACCCTGGCGGTTCTCGGGTCCACCTGATGGGGGGTTTTCCTACAGCGCGGGGAGGAAACAACAGCGCAACTGTTAGAGCCGTAAGGTGAATCCGCTGACAAGCAAAGAGCGCACACCCCGGGAAGCGCGCACCTGGCCTGTAAATAGGAAACACATACTTGAAGTGGGGCTAATAAAAGTTACCCCAAAATGACGTTATTTTCCAAGTTTCAGAAGTAGCATTGAAGCTGAAAGGTAATTGAGGAAAAGTGCCAAAGCGATCATTTTTCTCATTTCTCTTTCAGGGCACACATGGGGTTTTAAGCAAGAGGGAGATTATGGGTTTAATTATTGCCACCGTATGGCTATCTATTTATAATTTCCAAACCAAAAAAAATGATGAAGAGATATAGAGAAAATAAGATTTAAAAACATTTGTGCCTGCCTGCGTTTCAGGGATACCTGGATACTGTGTATTCCACAACTCGAAGAATGTGGTCATGAGGCCCGATAGCCCACCGCTCTTGGTTGGTGGTATAAGACACATACAGCTTTCCGTTTTTCTTGTAATTGGGGTGGAATGCAAGGCTTAGCAGTCCTCTTTCATCTCCTCCCTGCAGTCAAATGAAAAACACAAAGAATCGCGAAGTTAATTATGTTCTTTATTGTGTTTCAACTGGAACCCCAAAAGAGTCTCTTTCTTTCTTCTGTATAATCTTTGCCCAAACTCTTTTCTTTTCTTCCTCGCCTACTGCACAAAAAAGGATTATAAAACATTTCACTTTGCGGAGCTCTTTAAGGGTTAGGACAAGCCAGTTGTCTTGGGTGGTTATCTATGCACAAGACCCTTATGCTACTTTTGTCAAGTGATTTGTGTACGTAATCTTGGGAAGCTAGGACAACAAGTTTAAGTGCTGGGAAGAATTCTCTGCTGGGTTACTAGGTTGCTTGTAGTCCATGGAAGACAAATAAAAAGGTTCATAATCAGCAGTCACTTCTAATCCAAGTTCTAAAACCTAAAACACAGTGTGGGCTGCCAACTCCCACTGTCTTGGCATTATGTTTAGAAAACAGTTAAATTGCTTGTGTAATATGTAAACCTTTGTTTTACCCTGGAGGCATCTCCATCAGTTGTCACAACGATGGTGGTCTGTTCATCATAGCTCAGTAATAAGCAGCCTTGGCCTATCTGCATAGAAATGAGGTATTTTTACATGTATCCCTTCGCCGCTCAGAGTGTTTCTTTATAGAAGGGTGGGGAAATGGGAGGAGAGCTAAAAGCCAGCACTGGGATGGGGGTGGGAGAAATACGAGCGAGGAAAGGGGACACTAGGAAATAAAAATCCCAAACAACTTTCTTTTGTTATTATGTGAATGTCAAGGACTGTGTACATTAGGCATGCCAAATGCTGTAACAATTAAAACATCATCATGTTCTTAAATAGAAAGGCATTTTATCTTTATTTTCTGCTAATTCAGCTTGAAACTCAATACGGTCTCAGCATTTGTTTTATCCCACAAGTAGTCTAGGAATTTCTATAATGAAATCAAAATATCTAAAATTATCTAGATCAGAGACGTAAGTTCCTATCCTAGTAAGCCAGCGAGCCCTTTCTCTGTGGCCTGACGGTACTCACAGTGGTGAAAAAAGTGACAGAGAAATTGAAGGCTGTTCGTACATCACCTTATTCACACTCTCATTGAAAACACACCTCCTACGGCAAAAAGCTATAAATCACTCCCTTAGAAGTGTTAGAGGAGGGCACACCGTCCCTGATACTGCGAGTCCCTCACAAGGTTATGCTCAGGAATGGAGGCGCTCTCGTGCGTGTTGCCCCCAGAACAGCATGTGTTACTAGCAACACATAAATCTCTTTGTGGTTTGTATCCTACGTGGATTTGAGAATTGTAAGATTTATGCATAAAAGCTCAGTTTTAGTAAACATTGTTGATTGATTTCCTGGATTAGAGAAAAAATGCTTTCAGATATGTGCCATCCAAAGTGGAAACATCCAAACTATATGACTATATAAATAAGAAAGTCGACCCAAATATCCGAGAACTACCAAACCATTGTTCAAATGCCCAAAAAAAAAGCCTCTTTCTTTTTTGCATATTACAATGTGCTTAATGGTAATTTTAATCGAAAACCAATTTTTTTTTTTTACTTCATTGAAGGGTAGGCTCTAATGACTGATTTATGTATGAGCCTCTATCTTTCGGATTGTCTTGTTACAATAATTTTAATGTTAACTTGATGGTGCTGTTTTGGTTTTTTAATCTTCATTAAGCAAATATCTCTGGCCTTTCTTATGGGGCTTTGAAAGCTGGGATGTGTAACTAAGATTCGGTTGCAGAAAAGCCTGCGCGTTTAAACCTCCTTGGCGGCCCTGTCAGGAGGCGGGGGGTGGGACGCAGTCTGTGGTTAACTCCTCTTCTGCACAGATTTCTCTCTAAAGCTGCGAGTGCAGGGGAAGGTCTGCAGGCCCACTTCACGAATGTTTGTATCCCTCTCTAGGAAGCTTTGGTCGAAAGTAGTTCTTTTGTAGTTTTTAATCAAATCATCTGAAATCCAATTGGAGTTGGATAGCAGCGTGGTTTAAAACTGTGCTGGTTTGCCTTTCAGGAGTTGGAAGTGCAGACTTCACGGACTGCGGGGAGGACTGCTGGGAAAAGAGACTGACACAGATCCCGGGGGTCACCGATCACATGAGGGAATTCGGGGACATCACTGACGTTTATGAAAGTGCCAAATATGGAAAGAGAATGAGACATGTGAGTGACAAGAAATAAATCAAAAAAGCAATTTTAAAAATGTCAATAATTTAGAGATTTTCAGGTTAGAAGATTTCTATTTGTTTAATCATTACATATGATTTCATGTCTTTTACATGCAGTATATTATGTACGTAGATTTTTAAAAATAATTTCAACCTTACAGAGAACTTGTAGAGCAATATAAAGAAGTTCCATATATCCCATATCCAAATTCACTAAGGGTTAGCACATTTTCCAAATATATGTTCTATCTCACACACATACATACATATATATATATATACATCAGTATATATTTTTGCTTTCTTCCTTTTTCATTTGTCTAATCAGTAAATATGATTTCCTATTTTTAAGTCGATGTCCAGGCACAAATTAGTGTTCTGGTTGGTTGAGAAACAAGACTAATTACTCTTATTTCAGAGAAATACTCACTTTTATCATTACATGGATGAAAAATTTAACGTATTGTATAAATATCCTAGAGTGTCTCTTGAAATTAGCTTCTCAAATTAAATAGTATAACATGCCTCCTGAACGTTGAGAGATCAGGCATGAGGGACCTATGAGGTTGGGAGACGAAAATGTTGACAGGCTCACCTCTCCAGTGCAAACCTGTCTTTGAGGTCTGGGTCATTTTTCAAGCTCTACATGGAGAAGCATGTTGACTGGCCACTGAAGGCTGAACTTTGGACCAGGGTCAGAAGCCACAGCGCAGGAAGCGACACCAGGCATTTGAAGCCTTCGGGGCTCTGTGGCTGCTGCCCCTACAGACTTCATCCCCAGGCCGCTGTGCCGGCCCGAGAGCCAGGCCAGCTCTCTGGGCTTCAGAAAGTCCTTGTGCCGAAGTCGCCCGCTCTCTTCTTACTCCTTCCCATCCTTTCCCCTCTCTATGTGTAGTTTTTGGACACATCAAATTATGGAACTGTTTCTAGTGGGCATCTGGAGAGAATGAACCTCAGATTAGTTTGGCCAAGCTGCTCACAGGGGGAAAACTGCATTAATAGAACGGCAAACAGAGGATGGCTTTCAAAAGGACACTGCCTTCTACCATTCTGCTGTTGAAAACTGGTAACTGATGTCCAGAATGTTCATCCTTCCCCATGTGAAGAGCAGCAATTTGTCCAAACATGCACGTTTTATTGTACGTCAGACAGCATTATGGGTACTCAATGCTCGGAGTGCGCGTTGTGCTCCTGGGAGTGTAATCACTGCTGGAACCCAACGGCCAGCAATTGATTTACAAACACATTAGGGTTTCCTCTGCCCGGGCCATGCTGCTTACATTTTTTTTTTAAAAAAAACTGCCTGAGGACTCCCTGGAACATTGTAAGCTGCCACGAGAGCCTCGTTCCCTTTTGCCCGGCTTTGCCAATACTACATCCACTTCTAGGTAGCCCCACGCCCAGCTCAGATGACTCCTCAAAACCAGGTACCCAAATGATTTGAAAACAATGTCCCTATACACTTTGGAATGTTGAGATTGAGCCCTGTTTCAGAGTAAATCATAACCACCCCTACCCCTACCCCCAGGGACTCTTACTAAGTAGTTAACTGCCACTCAGTTATCATTCAGCTCTCAGGATAAATTTCACGGGGTCAACAGAAAAGAGGCAAAACCCCAGACAAAGAGTATTGATGACTTTAATGTAAGTACAAGATCAAATCTAGTCTTATGGTTGTGGGATTTATACTCTTCCCTGGTGAACAGATCAAAGTTCTAACCAGTTGACTAAGAACATTCCTGGTCTATGAAGGAAATAAAGTATCTAGAATTTGAAAAAGAGAAGTAATCACAAAATGATCATACCATAAAGTACTTTTTCTTTTTTAGAGAAATTATGAAGCACAGTCTCTTTCATTGGACACTATTCTGAAGACAACATTTCATTCATACTTTTGGTGGGGTTAAAGGTAGTTTTTCCTGATTGCTGGTCTCTTTAAAATTTGCCTTAACTGGAAGCACCATTTTCCATTTTTGCTTAGTTTTTCTTAGTGACCTTTTGGCCAGTGACTGGCTTCAAGTTCAGTAATCTACAAAACAGCCTTACAGCATTGAGAAATCAATGAAACATCTGTTAAAAGTTAACAATGCAGTGCTAAGTTCAAGATATTCCTTGTTGTTGCCTTGTCAAAAAAAAGTTTGTACTTAACATTTATTTGACAAATACTTATTGAATACCTTGCTACGTGTTAGACATTGTGCTTGGTGCTAGGGCTAAGACAATCAGTAAAAACCAACCCCTGCCCTTAAGGAGCTTATACTTGGAAGCAGATAACAAAGTGAAGCTCTCAGTTGTTTTTTTCCTGCCATACTTTCTTATGATGCTCCTTTGGGGGGAGGATAAGCAATGCTACACTTTTAGACATGTGCCTGGCCAAAGACAAGTATTAAAGAAAATAAATAAGTATTCTGGGTAACTTTGACACAAAGGCTAATTAGTATATTAAGATCTGAGGTTTCTCCACTTGAAACTTGGTAGGGAAAAGAAAAAAGTTTAGTTGTGTGAAAGCTAAATTACAAGAAGAATGAGGCGGCTTCTTCAAATAGCAAGACCATCTAATTTATTTTATGTGCATGACCCAGGCACACAGATATGAATGAAGACCTCCAGTAGAATTGTGGTCTTCTTAGTAATGAAGCAGCTTCTAAGAATTACCGTAAGAACAGAGGGGTGGTAATTTTAACTCTCTGTAAAACACATGCTTTTATTATAAGGCAAGTCATCCTACTTCCTTTATTAATGTCATTCACATGTCCCCGTTTTGCTGGCACATATCAGGAAAAGAACGTGAGGACTTGGGGACTAACATGGGCCCTTCCTCATGCAAACCTTCAGTTCCCTCAGGCTGGAAACTTTTGCTCTCCGGAAACGTGAAATAGATTTGTTTTAGAATCTTTAATGCAAACACAATACCAGATTGTATTAGTTTTCTGTCACTACTGCAAAAAATCACCGCAAACACAGTGGCTTGAGACCACACAAATCTATTATCTTAAAATCTGTAGCTTTGAGTCCAACATGGGTCTCATTGGGCTACAACACATGTGCCGGTGGGGCTGTGTTCCTTTCTGAAGGCTATAGGAGGGGTGCCCAACCCACAGCCCATGGGCTGCATGTGGTCCAGGATGGCTGTGAATGTGGCCTAACAAAAAATCATAAAGTTTATTAAAACATTATGAGATTTTAAAAATAATTACGTGTTGCAATGTAGTAATGTGTGGCCCAAGACAACTCCTCTTCTTCCAGTGTGGCACAGAGATGCCGAAATGTTAGATACCCCTGCCTAGGGGATGATCCGTTTCCTTATTAATGTCATTTCCAGTTTCTGGAAACCATCTGCATTTCTTTTTTGGGTCCTCTTCACTCCATCTTCAGAGCCAGCAACAGTGGGCTGAGTCCTTATCACATAGCACAGCTCATGCCTCTGGCCTCCTCTCTCTCCCACTTTTCAGAATTTGCGATGATGTGGCGCCCACCCAGGTAATCCAGGATAACCTCCCTATGCCGTTGTTAGCAATCTAATTCCACTGCAACTTTCTTTTCCCTTTGCCATGTAGGGTAACATAACATAGTCACAGTTCCGGAGATTAAGAGACAGACATCTTTTGGAGAAGGTCGTTATTTTGCCTGCCACTTGGACATGTTAATCTGTTTCTTAAAAAGGATCCTTTGTTTATGAATGACTTGAACCACCTTGGCCTTGCCCAAAAGTGAGCACCCTGAGAGAGTTGACTGGTGAAGCTCACCTATTAAGTTTACAAGGAGATGTGTAAGGAAAACTCTGTCATTGTAAGCCTTCACTTTCAGAATCTTGAAGGAGGAAGCAAAGAAGACCATCTGCTAACATGCGCATATGACACTTTCGTAGTTGAACTCCAACAAGCTCTGTGTTAATCACAGGGTGCAAAGAAGGTAAAGAGTTAAATGTCGGTTCTACTCACTGGAGGATATTAAGCTCGTTGAAACTGTATTATTTTGCTTTGTCCATAAGTTTTGCAATGCTGTAGAGCAGTGATTTCTTCACAGTCCCTCAGAAAGATGAGTCCATCCCCTGAGGATGGCCAGTTAGCCTGGGGAGTTATTGCACGATTTGTTTCTGTGGTAGAATGAAAAATGTATTTGGTCTTTATCACCAGTTCCTGGCACACCATTGGGATTTCCTGAGCGATGGGAGTACCTTTTGTTACTCTTAATGATCCCCTTGTCAGCCTTACTGGAGTTTATGCTAATAAGGTGACTTGGGGTGCATCCCTGGAAATCTTCAGGATGGGTGCTGGAAGCCAGAAAAACCAAAAAAATGTGGTTACAGGATTGGAACTTTCAGCCTCACCTCCACCCACCCCCAGCCTGCTGGGAGTGGGCAAGGACTGGAGGCGGAGCTCCATCCCCAAAGGCCAGGGACTGAATCAGGGGTACCTCTGCAGTGAGGCCGCCCTAAACGCCCTGAACAGCGGGCTGTGCAGAGCTCGTCCACATGTGGAGGTGTGGAGAGGGTGGCACGTCTAGAGAGGACATAGATATGCCCCGCCTCTTGCCCCCTGCCTGATGCATTGTTTCCTTTCAGCTCTTCCTGAGACATGGCCTTTAAAAGAAATCAGTACTAGTAAGTAAAACACTTTCCTGAGTTCTGCGAGTTGTTCTAGTGAATCCCTGAGCCCAAGGTGGGGTACTGATGGGAAACCCTGAATTTGTAGTCAGCTGGCCAGAAAGGTGGTTGGCCGGGGCACCCCGCTGGTGGCTGGTGCACGAAGAGGCGGCCGTCTGAGCGGCTGAGCCCTTAACCCCCGGTTCGCGTCAGAATGGTGTCAGGATTGAATTGGATGGTTGGACATCCAATCGTCGTTGGGTAGCTGGTTGGTGAGAGAAAAAAGAATCTTATTTGGTGTCGGAAAATATTACCTCTCTCCTCCCCAAGAAAAACCCCCCACAGAGATTCCTTAGGCCATCTTCTTGTGTAGGGAGGAGGTAATCATGAATAACTGTACTGAAGTTAAAGTGAAAGAATACACGGGATAGTTTGGAAGTCTTCTTTTCATGCCAATCTTACTCTGGAACTTCACATTTTTATAAAATACCTTGTGTCGTTTTATCGTTCACTCTCAGCTTTTCTTATCTTCACTCTTCTCTGAGGGGGTAAAGCCAGCCGCCGAGGACCTCTCCCTTATCGTACGAATTCACCCCTTCCTTTAAAATGTCCTCTATTTTTCCAGACTTGGCTTTGCTTTCAGGTAAACCTTTCACTTGTTTGAGCCATCCTCTGGTTTCCTGACAACGGAATGCCGAGGATCGGCTCATCTCTTCAAGGCCTCTTGCTGTTGAATGGTATTTACCCGCTGCTCCAGGTCCTCTAAGGAAGCATATGAGATTTTCAAACGCTGGCCGGGCTGAGCTCACCTCCGCCGCCCTCCCCTGACAAAGAAACATGCTCTTCTCCAAACGCAGAGCTGCTGGCTGAGGGGGGTGGGGGTACCCAGCAGAGTTGCATTTTTAGGAAGTGTCTCATGGGGTATATAATGTCTGGTATGTAGCAATCGGACCGTGTCAAATGTGTGTTTAGGATTACACATTTTATCTTCTAAAGGTAGTAAATGCAAAGACGGATTAGAAAATGTACAAATGGGAGAATGAAATATACTCTAGTTGGAGACCAACTAACCAAAAGTCCCACGAGCTTTCTTCAGCAATTCTCTTCTCCACTCTTTTCAAACATAAACAAAATAAACCCGAGGATTTAGGTTACAACCTACACAGAGGGAAGATACTAAAAGTGGTTATTTTCTAGATTTCCAGCTTCCCAGCTGTTGCTTATTCCATATACTAATGTTCTTTTGACATCTCATGCCTGTAGGGAAAAATGGATATACACACTCAGTTATATACTTAAAAGTGATTATGATCGCAGTAGGTGATGAATGTGTGTACCTGATTTATTTTGTATAAGCTATGTATTTGTCAAATGGAATTAAATTTCATATTTGGATTTTTTTCCTAGGCTTTTTACCTGTTTGAACTGTGGTATTTGATACACTATGGCACATGAGTTAATGGACTGACTTGTGTCTCTCGCCTTGTCTATCTGGTGGTTAGCTGCTGCTAGAGTGAGCCTTCGCTACGTGCTGCCCAAGGGCGCTACCGTGGTGTCAGGGAATGGCTTTACACTGAGACTATTTTTCTCAATACGTGTCAAGTATTAACAGTATCTGGTTTTCCGAAGTTCAGTTCTCCAAAACATCTTCTCTAAAAGATAAAATGCTTCGATAAAATCAAACTGTGAAACATCTTTTTGAAGTAATAAAGTGACAAAATAATAAAATGGCAAAAAATCTAAAGTCTTCTCAAAAACAAAATCCTAGCACTAAATATTTTTTTTGAAGAAAGAAAATTGATAGAAAAATTGGCAACACATAGAGAAAGCAAAGCTCTCATGCTCGGGTGTTTAGGCTTCATGAAAATAAATGAAAGGTTTCATAAAAAAACTACAAGAATATGGGAATTTAAAATAAATAAAAATGACAATTTAAAAAGCTTTGTAACTATACTCAACCCTCCTATTGTAGCCTAAAGGTTTAATCCTTCTTAGACCTTAGATTTTTGAAAGTATTCGTTTCTAGACTGAATTGTAAAAGGGTAAATATGGGGTAGTTATATTGTTAGACATGGCAAAACCTCAGATACATAAATTAAGAACTAGATCAATTCTCTAGACTGTAAGCTTCTGGAAGGCAGGGACTCATCTTGGTGTTTCTGGTGTCTTACAAAGGCCCTCATGTATAGTAGAAACCTCGTCATAAAAATTCACATGTATTGAGCCCTTACTGTGCATCAGAGAGGATGCTAAGTATTTGGCAAGCATCATCTTCTTCAACTTTATAACAACTCTCGAGTTTATGGTATTTTATATTATCCACATTTTCTGAGTAAAGGATTTGAGTAACTTGCTTAACATGCACAACCAGACGTGGCAGAGATTGTGAGTGGAGGACAAATAATATAAACTATTGTTACATCACCCCACCACATATATCCTAAAGGAAGAAATGAACCAACAAAGAATAGATTGTCTTCCCCCATCAGTACCCATTGTTCTCGGCCCGAGGCTTCCAGGGCCCTACAGGGAATGAAATGAAGCTCACAGCTGAGCCGTTTTCACTTGCATGAGACATAATAAAGCTCATATCTGTTGTGCTAACACAAAGGTTAATTTCGGTTTTAGGACAATGTGCTAGTAAACCGACAATTTCGGGGTGGGGGGCGGGGGGCGGAATCCTGACTTGTGTACCTTTCGGTGACATAAACCGTCCCTCCGCGGCTGATTGCAAACGCACAGCCTGACGTCGCGGACTGGCGCGCGGTGCGCAGGAACCAGCACAACTGGCTCTCACAAGCCCGGACCGGGCCGCCCTCGCGGGGTTTCCCGTCTCCTTCCAGCCCCTTTGATTCTTTCCCTCCATTGTCATTCTGCTCGTTTCTTTTTTCTCCTGTTTAAACATTTTCGTCATACCTGTTCCTTTCGATGTGAAGCACCCAAATCTTTTTGTAAATTAACCCGGGGTTTAACTAATTAAATAAATCATTAATTAAACACGAAAGAAAAGGTATCTCTTACTGGATTTTTCAGTGAAACATACACAAAATCTAGCGTACCACCCAAAAAATAGAGCAGAACATTGAACAACCCTTTCAAGCTGTTCACTTGGTTATGGAACGGGGGGGCGGGCAGGGGGCAGAGAGGCAAGTGAAAACTTCTTGGTGAACACCCTTCCTTTCTCGTGAACGGTCGCTCAGATAAGTCGCTCTCTAAATTCCAATGCGGTATTTGCATTGAAATGGTAGCTGTTACAACAGAGACGTAAGAGCCACCCTTAAATTCCATTGATCTGTACTGTAAGGTTTTGGAAGGGAATGTGATTTGGAGGTAGAGAATATGTAGCCCTACATTTCCATCAGATAAGGAATGCATTTAAATTATGTAGGAAGTATTATTATCTTGCTGCCTACCATCCAAAGAACTTCTGGACTTCAGAAAATTGCAGGCATGGAAGGGCACATTTATACTTATATTTAGCATCAGGCTCACCACATAGTTTTGATAAAGATCTGTCTATCTCTCTTCAGGGGGTTTAGATGATACATGTTACCAGTGGCTTATGAATTAATGATTTTCAAGACTTGAGGTAATCTGAATTTTTATTTTAGAATTGAAATATACATACTTGGCCACTGGAGGAGTATTACTTCTTTTCAGTTAAAAATATATATGTGGTATTTTTATACTCTAAAGCTAAACATCAAGTAATGTCGTTAGAAAACAAAGAAAAGGGATAGTGGAAACAAATCAGCCCCAATATGTGTGTGTTCTCTAATAATACTGATGGCAAATCACAAGGATATTTTCTCCCCATCCAAAACAAACTCTATGTAAAAATGCATTTCCAAGATTAAGATATATTCTTAATATTGGCAACAGTTATGAAAATTACCTCAGAGCAATATTTACACATATTTATATAAATAAGATACTGAATTTACATTCATATTTGGGTATCTGATTAGAAACTAATGAAGAATATAAAATTGTTCAAGGAGTGTATAAGAATACTCACATCATTAAAAAAACACACAAAACCTCCCAAATTAGATAATGCTACAGAGTAAAGGAAATACTTGTTTATGTTTGGGGAGTTTCAATTTTTGCTTTTCTCAATCTTTTAAGGATTCCTTCTTAGAATCATTTTTAAAGTATAAATATTTTCAAAAATTATTACATTGACAAATATGGGGAAAATCTTGTTGAAAAACAAATAATTCCTTTGGAACTAGGAAGACAATTTAGAAAATGCATTAACTTCTTCAAACTATCCCAAATTTATTTTGTTTGATGGGTAAGAAAAAGGTGTCCTTCTATTGTCTTGCAGCTTGAAAATATCTTTCTTAGAATGACTTAGCCTATAATAAAGAAAAATACTTTTCCCAGTTTATTAATAAAAGTATTATGAGCATAAGCACTATCAACTTTTGTAAGAATAAAAGCAACTTTTTAAAGGGATTATTTGGAATATTAAATTTTTGTATTAAAAACAAATGAAGTAGAATGGACTCACATGATTTCATTTACCATCTTGACAGCTAAAATCTTTGCGGTATAAAGTCTGACCATTTTGCTTTAAACCTTAAACCCAAAAATATAAAGCATGTTTCCTTGATAGTTTCATCTGATTTATACCTTTGTAGTTTGAAAAATACTTTTTTTCTCTTGTCAGAAAATGGAACAAAATTGTTTTTAATGAATTTGACCTCTTGCTTTTATAAAGTTTGTTTTTTAAGATGTGTGGCTAATATGGTGGTCATGCAGCTAAAGGCAGCTAAAGGCATTATCTTCACATCATTATACAGAAATAGAACCCTGGTGTACTTGAGTCTCCTAGTCATGTTTCACTGCTCTGTGTTGTTATATATTTCCTATTGCTACTCTAAAGGAGAACTCAAATTGACTTCCATGAGAACAAACATTAAACAATTAAGTAAGATTATTGCTTTGAAAAAGAAACTTTGAAAAAATAAAAAACCCCAACAGTTTAGACCACCAAGAAGCACTAATAAATTTAAGAAAATATGAGGTTTCCTCAATGTGACTTTTCTTGAGAAGTTATGTAATAGATGGCTGGAACTTCAAGGTCATATAAAAATTATGGTACTTTTCAAATTATTTTCTGAGTAGAATTTGTGTTTATGTGATTTATATATCAATTAAACTTGCAATTTACCAAAAGGGCAAAATCAAATTCTTTGACTCTTTGATATTTTCATTAGCCACTATTTTACAAAATGATCAAATGCAGAATTTTAGCAACACTCCAAACACCCATTCTTACATTAAAAAATCAATTCTAATTCCAAAATATCATTAGTTACAAGTCAGCATTTAGGAAACAAACATTTGCCATGCCTCGGATATCCAACTTAAGCAACTTATTTCAATATTTGGTATATTACATACTTATACTAATACTGAATAAAAGCAATTAATATATACTTCTTAAAATGCATCTTTAATATTAAATTATGTAAAATTTAAAATGTAAAGTTTTGCAGTTCCATCTTTTCTACAATCAGGAACCTATGATACTATTCTATTAGGATGGAGTTAGTGTGGGAAGTTACATATAATAGGTATCTGAAAAATCTGAAGTCCATATTAAAGATAGGAAAGTAATTAAAAAATCAGAGTAAGATTTATGAAGGAAGACTAAAGGGGGGCTTGGATTTCTTAAATTTAAACTTGCTTTAAGTACACGAAGGTTTATTTTAAGGAGGCCAGTATCTCTGGCTGTTCCCCTTTTCCATAAAAGTTTTACCAGGAGGTATTTTCAAAGCAGAGGAAGCTGTGTTCCCTCTAATTCTTAACATAATGGAAATATACTTTAAATATCTAGGAATAATATAATTTTGGATCAAAAGGCAGAACTTGGGGGAATATCTGACATTCAAATTGCATGAGATTGTGTTCTTAGTTAACTGAGGGAAGAGCCAAACAGTGACAGATGGAGCAGTTTCCTAATATGTTCATAATTTAACATATAGAGCAACTTGGACAACACAGGATGGCACAGTGATGCTTCGTATCTTAATTCGCAGAGGCAAGTTCCTGGTTCTACCCCAGGGCCAATGACATGTTTGTGAAGGTTCCAGCTTCCCAAACGCCAGACCCATTCTCTTCAACATCTTCAGCGTCAGTGCCATGCATCCTCACTTCCTGCGCAGCCCTCGTCTCAGGTTCCAGCAGGGCCGCTCTGTCATCAGGCGGCACAGGCGGTAAGCCACTTGCGTCCGTGTCAGTGCGGCTCAATTCCTATTCATTCGTGTTCAACGGTATGGACTCAGGGGTTCGGATGGCCTAGGGCTGCAACTGGGCTCCTCCATTTGTTAGCTTTTCGACAGGGGAGGGTTACTTGGCCTCTCAGTGTCTCAGTTTTATCACCTTCAAAATGGGGGCCATTTCTTATCCTATAGGTTGTTGTGAAGTAGTTACTGGACAGTGCCACGTGGGCCCGGATGTCCTGTTGCTGCTCAGGAGAAGTTGGCCATTGTTACTATATGCCATGGCCCGGCTCTTGGATTCTAGTTGGGGTGAGGGACTTTGAACAAGAAAGCCAGCAAATAAATTCATACATTTTGAAGAGGACTATAGAAGAGAAGAGCAGGGTGTTACGGTAAAGCAGGTGGGGGCGTCTAAGCGGCCAGAGAGGGAAAGGGAAGAAAATTCCAAGGAAGGAAAGCATAGCAGCCCCCAGAGAGATGCTTTACTGAGTATGATTCTTTGGGAAGAGGGAAATGTCAGGGAGGAGGACAGGTACACTGTCCCATTCTCGCTCTCTGACTGGGGAGTTTTCTCTGAGGGCACATGTCTACAGAGGGGAGCAGTTGTGGGCTCTGTATACTGGGGCTGGGTTTGCATCCTTGCTTTCTGACTTACAGGCTCTTTGACTTTGGGGGTAATTTAGCACCTTCAAGCTTCAGGGTTTTTTTTTCCTATTATAAATGAATTATAACTTCTATTTCATAAAATTTCTTTTAAAATGAAATATACACAAAGTAAAAATTTTAAATTACTAGCCCTCAGCTGGCAGTATTAGCTGTTCACTTCTCAGCTCTTTTCCTCCTCATGGAGGAGGGTGGGGGTGGGCTTGTAGTTCATGCACCAGACAGGGGAGATAGGAGCTCTCTCCTTAAATGTCAGGGAGAACGGAGAGTTTAAGAGCATATGCAGGGATCAATAATCATTTATTCCCTTATTGATGGTTCTGTCAGACCTATGACCCCAAACCAAGAGGCCTCCCTTAAAATGTGTAAGGTCAGCTCTAAAAGAAATGATAATTCAATTTTTTCCTTCTAAGCATTTATAATTTTTTCCTTTTCATAAGAAAAATTGTTTTATTTTTTTCCCATTTTGATGATCTCAAGTGGAACACTATGGTTGGATGAAGTGTTGATTTTTTTTCGCTAATTTGATGGCACATGTGGCAAAGTGACTTTGGGAGTGAGAGTCCTGGCAGGGCCACTGCTGGGGGGCACCTAGTCGTCCGTGTGTGACATTTGCAGCAAAGCTGCTTGTTTTACTGTGTATTTTTAATATTCGGAACCAAAAGAACCAATTTAAAAAGACCTTTTTATGTATAAAATCTAAATTTACATAGACTTATTTAATTATGTAAATAAACAAAGATACTTATGTTTATGAATATAAACAATATAAACACAAATACATTAGCAAAAACTATATAAATATTTTGAGAATGATCATATGGTTAACACAGCAAATTTCTAGAAGCAGCAGTTCATCAGCCTCATTACGACATACACGAATTCATCAGCAATATCAAAAAACTACTTTGTTCTGCTCTTTTTAAAATAATTTCAGTTGCAAAGCACATTGTTTTTTATGTTACACCTATATGCTTGGTTAGTGTAGGGAGTCAGGAAATATAAAATTACCTATCAAAATTAATATGCACAATATAAAACTTTTAAAGGATTTTTTCCCTACACCTATAACCAAAATGTAAGCCTATATCAAAGTGAATATTAAACATCCAGCTATCTGGGAACCCATATTTTATATGATTTAAAAGTTATCATTTTAAATTGGAAAACTGGCAGCCTCCCCATCGTGTGATAAACGGTAGACCATCACAGATACAGGGAGATATTATTTTGTATGATACCATATACCATTCCAGAACAGTCTAGAGCAGGAAAGGGCCTGAGATGGGACAGCCTCGCCTAGTGCTGGGGAGACCGGCACCCACTGCTGTTGAGCTGGTCAAGCACAGATAAAGCTAAGTTTTCTCGGAATCAACACTTTTCCTGATATAAATCTACATGAAGGTAAGGAAACCATGGACAAGATGAGGGACAGCTCATTTTTCTTCTTTGGCTATGAGGGCTTTTGGTTTCCACTGGCTGTGTGTGATGATAAGGAGAGCCGTACCCACCTCCTTCACACAGGTTTGTACAAGACAAATGCCATCATTTCACCTTGCCTCCAAAAACAACAGCAAAACAAAACCGAACTTTCTTACTGCCGTCACCTAAAAATATAAGTCCAAATCATTTTAACAGGGCACACAAAACCCTTTCACAGGCTCGCCCTAGCCTCTCCTTCCAGCCTTTGCTCTGCCATTCTGTCTCCTGTTCTCATTCCCACCACAGTCAAGTTCGGTGCTCCCTGGGCTTCACCTCCTGATGCCTTTACATTTGATTGTTCCCTCTGAATCTCCATCTCAATAGTTGCTCTGGAAGAACCTCTCAGCAGTCTTCTCTGACCGGAGTTCAGCATGCCTCTCTCTACTCTGTAACACTTTCCCCACAACCATATCATTTTGGGTTGATTGTCCCTACCAGTCTTCCAACCCTATAAACAAGAAATCTTGAGTGAAAATCAAGTCTAACTACTCTTTGACTGTATCCCAGCACTTAGTTCAATGGCTGCACCTACTAGGCACTCAAGTATTTGTTGAGTGTATAATAAAAGAAATAAGACTGTGAGCCTGATCTCATGTGTTATGCATATCTTTACCCCACACCCTTCTAAGCCTCAATTTTTATCAATGAAATCATTTAAAAGAATTAATTTAGAAAAGTTACTAATGTAAAGCTTCAGTTGTAATAGAATGTTAATGACTTCCACTTGACATTAGTAGAACAAAGGAGCATATTGCAAAAATATACAATAAGCATTATGTAAAGACTTCCTCTGAGAGCAACAAGTGGATGGTCTATAAAATATTAGTCTGAAATTGTTTTTTGAGTTGTAGACCAATCCAAGCAGTAGTGCAGACAAAAATAACAGGTAATTATTTGCCATTCTGAGTTTTAAGAAAATTTGTGCTGTGCTACCATATTGTTTTTCATGATAAAAGTGTAAAAGAACACTAAAGATAACATAGTCATCTTAGAATTACTTCCTAAGGATTAACGTTACTAGAAAACATCAAGTAAAGTAGTAAGGGATAACACTAGACAGATTTTTTTCTTTATAACTATTTGTTTAGAGCTTCAGAGCAAAAACACTAATAAAAGTCAGTCATCATTATGATGTCATTTTCATAATTTCCTTAGAAATAAGCTAGCAAGTACAAAAAATATTTATAATATACGACATCATCTATGTGCCTTTCCATTGCTTAAACTTTCGGTTATATTTAGTGAGGCTTCCTGTTTGTTATAAAGAACACTTTCTGGGTGAAATAAAATACATTAATAAAAGCCATCTGAAGTCAAATCTTTTCTTTAAATCACAAGTGTACAGATGTAGCTTAAATGCTATGGACTGAGACAAATGTATGACCTAATCCAGCAACTTATGAAAAGATTTTTTTTCATTTTTGCAATGGTCTCAGTATCCAAAACCAGCCTCCAAATGATATTTGCCTACTGGTATGGCATGGGCCCTAGATGACATTTATAAGACACCAAACTTGTCAGAGAAATGAATGCTCCAATGACATTTATAGTTATAGTTTTTGGTGCTCACACTCACAACCCACAAAATTTCCATGGAAGTTACCTACATCCAATATATAAGTAATTACAACTTATGCAGAATAGGAGAAATGGGATAATTGAGATTTGGATAATGAGAATGAATTCTCAACCCTTCCATTCTTGCGTGTAACTTCTTAGATGATGCACTTTCTCATTTATCCCATTCTGTAACTGTTTCATCTGGCAGAGTTAATTAACATCTACCAGTTTAGAGGTTCTTTGACACTTAACATGCTCCTGCGCGTGTGTCTTTTGGAGTATGGAATGGACTTGGGAAAACAAAAGAACAGAAGAGCCCCAGGTTTCTTCAAATACATTCAAAGGTCATAACCTTCTCCCTAAGTTTTAACACTTAGACTCTCAATTTATTTCAGGAGAAAAATCAAATTTCTTACCCACCCAGGAAAGGGAAAAGCTTACCTCACCACGTGAGCCCTTTCCCCAAGACTTTAATGAATAATGTATTTCTGCCTGTGGGCTGCCCAGGACCCTCTGTCAGCCAGTGTCAAACTGGGGCCCTTCTAACAAGCCATACAGAGCTTCCTTGACAATCAATGCATGTTGCTCAAGGCCAAAGCAAGCGTAGCTCCTTTTTCTGCTTCAATAAGCTCTTCCAAGGCTGACCCCTACTTGGAAATAGGGGCTGACCAGAGCAGGAGCATGATCCGAGTCTAACTGCGTATTGGTTCATTACGTAATGCTCATAGATGGCAGCAGAGCTGGGCATCAGTGCTTATCCTGGGGCAAATCATCTTCACTTGTTCACAGGTTGGATTTTGGATGGTTGTTGGATGGATGTTGGGTTAGTTACTAGGGTCAGACTAACAGGAGTTTGAATCCTAGTTACTAGATGTAGATCATTGGGGAGAATACTAAGTTTTCTAAACAGGAATGTTCTCTTCTATAAAATAAGAATAATAATAGCCAGGTTGTAGGACTATTGTGAGGATTAAATAGGGTATGTCTTGTAATTTCTCTGGAACCAGTAGAACTTGGAAAAGATACATGGCCTTCCTTAAGCTAAAAATTATATGCAAGTAGAATGCAAGGTATCAAATTTAGCTTTGGCTTTGATAATGCTGAAATGGCCTATTGGCCAACTGCAAAAATATTCCAAAAGTTATTTGGCACCTGGAACACCTGAAGCACTCCCTAGATCCAATGACCTTCATGGCTTTGTGGTGGGAAGACGATGAGATTGATGGTGGCAGAGAAGGGGACACCGAAGCACCAGTGTAGCCTCGAGCAACTCCACACAGACAGAACCCAAACGCTGCATGGGGCTGTCTTCTCTTTTCCCACGTGAGGCTCTATGACTTCTGGGCCTATCTAATAAACTTTCTTAGTTCCTACTTCTAGGAGGCTGAAATAGCTTCTCTGAAGTTGGTAGAAATTAAGCAAGAACCTAACATTAAGTTTTATGCTAGTATACGATTAGTGCATTGTCTAAACCGAAGGGGTGGAGAAGACTGGCTGCGTAAGAGACGGACTTGCCAGGTAGTACGTTCAGTCTCGCGATTGGCTTGACCAGCACCATTATGGGGTATACTTCACATTGAGTGACAGTCCTTCTCCTCCTCCCCAAACTCTACTTAATATGAAAGCAATGTTTATTGCAATGCAGCTTCCCTGCGCAGGATACATAAAGAGAGTATTATTAGGACATTGAAGGAGTTATCGCCTGGATGGCTGGTGCCTAGACAGATGCGCGTAAGTAGGATTACCCGGTTACTCAGCAATAACCATGAATGGTATGAGGACTGGCTGAGTGTAACAATTACGTAAAGTGACAAAGCTGTGGTATTTTACCACGGAATAAATCACCCTTGTCTTTGATCATAAAATAAACCTTGATCATTTATTTTATACCAATCTGTCAGGGGGTCTAAGAAAAAAAAAAACACAATGCCTTGAAAAGCAATAGAAGGAAATCCAGTCTAAGCATCTTTCTTTTTAGTGTTAACACTTTCATACAGTTTCTGAGAAATGCTTGCCCCTCTGTATCTCTGACAACCACACAGGTTGCTTTGCTGAGAATGCAGTGGCCTTATGGTGAGCCACGACTCTCTCTACAATTGCATTCCTTTGTCCCCTTCTTTCCGCTTAGAGTCCTTTACGCCTTTAATAACCTTTTAATAGTCTATACTGAGTCTATAACTTAATAGTCCAAGTTGTTACCAGAAACTCTACTTCTAAGTACAATTTAACTTGTATAAGCAGAGAGCAAATGCCTTCCCAAAAATTCCTTTGAGGAACATTTCCTATTTTTCCTTTGTTTTCAGTATTTCAAATGCATCTTGAATTTCCTTTTCTTCCCCATCCTAGCTCCAATAGCACCTTTAATCCTTAGACATCCTCCTCTTTTGAAAGATTGATGTAGCATACTCAGGATCACAGAAAACAAAATATTGTATTTTAACCAGCCTTTTTTCTTGAACAACTCCTATGCTGTTCTACTGTTTTTTTTTCCCCTAACTTTGCAACATTTCCCCAATGACTGCTTCTCACTAATTTCCTGGCTCTCAAAAAATTCCTTTTCTTTAAGTTTGGTGTCATAATAATACTTCTTAGGGCCTCCAGGGAGGATACTGAACTTAATTACATTATGGCCACTGTAATTTGGTGGGTCAGCCACACTTACTTCCTTAACCAATTCATATGCTACTCAAGGCGAAACCAAGAGTAACCTCTCTTTATGCTTAAGCAACAAGCTGTTCCAAGAAAGCCGTTGTTTATAGTATTGAGAAACTGTTCCTCCAAGCCACATCCCAGTGTAATGTTCAGTTGGCAAAAAGAAGGTTGTATGTTGTTCAACAGGGAAATCTGTCTCATTCGACCACCCAAGAGGGCAGCAAAAATAAGTCACCTAGTAAAGGTGGTCTTTTATACAAAGGTCAAACAGAACTTTACTGGAAACTTTGGGTGGACTGGAAAGTCCTGGCTTAATATAGTGAACTGCATAATTTAACATGTGCTCAAATTTTACTGTATAAGTGAAGCTTACTGAAAGATCGATGCTTGCTCAATTACACTTTTTTCTTTTGAAAAGCAGTGATTATTAAACAGGAAGAAAAATGAAACAAGACGGCTTGTGCAAGACTTTGCTTCCTACTCCCAACATGACCCTTCATCAGCCCCCTTCTTCCTTCTGCTTTTCTCCCTCTACATTTCATGGCAAGTGTCGAGGGTGAGAGCCACCTGCTTTTCCTGCGGACCGGAAGGGAGAGAGAGCAGGGCGGGGATGTGGGAGTCGGAAGCAAAAGGAAGTGGCTGGGTCATCCGACTGCTTTTCACAGACGCAAAATACTAAGCACAAGATCATTGACGTGCCCTCAATTTTTAAAACATTTTTGCTTTCAGTAATTTTGTTGCCATCATCGATGTCATTGTTGTGTCTATTGTATGATAAATATTTAATGATCAGATATGGTATACTTAAGGGTACTTTGTAGTTTTAAAACATATGAAACTTAGGCTGACCATGTATCCTAGTTTGCCTGGACAAAGTTCTGGTCTGTGTTCTAGTAACATGATAAAGAGCCTCTCTTTAGTCTCAGAAGTATTCCAGTTTGGATGATAAGTTAAAAGGTCACCCTTACTTTTAACACACATTTCAACTACTGAGCAGGGGCAAGGGAGGAAAATTCTAAAAGCATACGTTTAGGTGACCATATCAGCTCTGTATAGTAAATGGTGCCAAAGGCTGGCAGGTAGGTAGATGACATTAGTATGGCCCCAGTTCCAGGAACATGTGGCAGCCAATGGCAGCACCACAGTAACGGCTGCACTCACAGGAGCATTCCTGGGCTATGTCACATAGCGCAGGAGGATGCAGTTATATACTCAGTGGTGCACTCAGTGGTGGGGAGCAGCAGTATGTTCAGCGGGGCAACACAATGGGGCTGGGATTGAGGGATGTGCGCATAAACCCCAGGTGTGCCAATCACAGATGGAAATCCCCCATAAGTCACTTAGAGTAGAAAGTTGCAGAATGCGATCAAAAGCACCAAGACCACTTCCTTTTCGCTAGTCCCATATATGGAACTCTCAAAAATAGTTCTTTGTAAGGATGTCCTAAAAATATTCAAAGCCCTAGGAAATATAAACCATAAAACAATTAGGATTCTTTTTGATAGAAAATGTGCATTTAGAGAAATATGCCAAGTTTTCAAGATATCTCTAATCCGTTCAAATATCACTGTGTAAATGATAGTCTAGTGTCTTCAAAGATTTAAAGCAAGAAAGCTTCTCAGTGAGGAGTATATTGAGAACAGCCAACTTTTTCTTAAAGGGCCAGATAGTGAATATTTAAGATTTGCAGGCCATATGGTCTCTGTATGGCAACTCCTCAATTCCACTGTTGTAGCTCAACAGCAGCCGTAGATAATATGTAAACAAATGGTGTGGCTATGTTCCAATAAAACTTTATTTATAAAAATAGGCAGTGGACCAGATCCTGCCTATAGTTTGCCAATCCTTAATCTAAATCATTACTACATACTACGTCTTAAGTATACTTTACTCTGGCCCACAAGCTCTTTCATATTCATCTATGTGGTATAATTTATTGCAAGTTTTAAATTATTTAACTATTATGTTAAATTTAATTTCCAAGAACCATCCATTGTAACCACAGTGATCTTATGTTAATTCTTTAACAATACTAAAACAAAAAGAAAATTATGTAATTATGTCCTTTCTTTTTAAGCCACCAGTCGACTTTTATAGTCATACACTCCTCATAAACATCACACTTATTCTTTATTTCTTCTATAAAAATGAAGAATAAAGTAAATAGCATTTTCTCTGGTCATTTATCCCAAGTGAGGATCAATAATGAAAACATATTTTATCTCTGTTAAAGCCGATCCAAGATTCTTTATTAAAAACAAAAAACAAGGAATATCAATCAGATTACAGGTCAATAGTCTAAGCAAATTAATGAGGTTTAAACATTTTTAACTAAGAACATAAAAAATCCTATAATCTGACAATGGAGCTTGATTCTGGAAGTTACTATTTTCCTGTGGCCAGATCACAAAATCATAGATTTGTTTTAGTGCCTGAACTCTCTCAGGTTCTGCCCTCCTTTCTCTGCTGAAAGCTATCTATTTCTCCCTTCCTGAACCCAGACATCCCCGAGGTTTCTCCCCATCAAAATCTGTCCTTGAGAAAAGAGCTGAAACTTGTTCTCCCTAAATGAAAACTCCCAGTAAAGAGAAGAGTCAGCTTCCCCAGGCATGCTTGCATTTTAACAGAGGCCAAGCCATAAAAATTGGATTGATTGCCTTTAAAAAGATATTTCATACATCCTTGCTTTTGTAAATACAATTTTAACCTTTTCTTAGTATCTTAGTATCCTCCTTTAAAAAAGTGATCTCATCTATATGTTGCTTTGCACATATTTTTTTCCCTTCAAATAACTATCAACAAACAACACTAATGTTCCTGTTTCATATCTCTCTTCCCAACGAAATCTCATCAAATAGCAATATCCTTGAGAAGTAGAGGCAATTCTCTTTTTTCACTTCGATATTTGGGGATGCTTTTTGTTTCTTTTTAAATTTATTTTTAATCGAACTTATTGGGGTGACATTGGTTACTAAAATTATGCAGGTTTCCCATAAACAATTCTACAATACATCATTTGTAATATTGTATTGTGTGCTCACCATCCCAAGTCAAGTGGGTATGTTTTGAAAGAAATAAATTTTGCACAAGGTGAATAGGTTGGTAACAAGTAGTACCATATAGACCTTCCCTTTGTGTTCATGGCAAAACACTGCATCTCCTTTGATGCAGAGCATCTGAATAACCAACAGATACTGTCACCCCAACGTGAATCCATTAGTCGCGCTGTCTAGCCTACAGGGTGTGTTACAGTATAAAGTTTTTTCTGCCAAGCAAACCTGCTGTTTCTCTCTCTGCTATCGGTTTCCACTTCTCAGTAAATCAGTCTTTAGAGCCCCCTCTATATCCTCCATGTTTTTAATCCACTGTTCACTGTCGCTCAAAGACATGAACATTCTGGGAAAGCCTATAGCAGAACACCAGACTTGTTAAAGAAGGACGTCACCTTTACATATAACTCAATGTCAGGGTGGCTCTGCATGCCTAACCGATCTCAAACACATTATTCTGCCGCAGCAGGCTTTAATTTCCTCAGTTGTACAATGATCCCAGAGGTTTTCTTCGAACTTCTAAATGTTTTGTGATTTTGTGACTAAACCACTTAGTGATGGCTATTTTCTTTGGAGCTCAGGAGCCATTTTTGCTTGATTTGGCTTTCCCAGCCCTGTCCCTGAAAGTCGACGTTGAACGGATCGCCACACAAGTGAGCTGATAAAGCGCAGCGCTGTGACCAAGCCGCCCGCCATCTCCTCCGGGCACTTCTGAACCCCCATAAGCTTTGAAAAGCTTTTTTAAAAATAGATTTAGCGGAAATGTATTTATCATGAACGGTTGTGAAGCAGTTTATAGCCTTTATTTATTCTACACAGTCTGAACATTCAGATGTTTTTCTGCAGATATGTTAATATCAATAATAATATTACAAGCTGCTATCCCAGACCCCACCAGGGTTGGCGGGTAACACGTCCTATGTGAACCAGACTGACTTCGTATAAATCTGAAAAGTCACTGAATTCTGAAACTTATCTAGTCTCAATGGTTTCATTAAAGGATGGCAGGGAGTGGCAAACTCAATATAATTCCTATGATGACATGAATACTACAATATTTTAAATTTTGCACTGAAGGATAAATAGTGTTTGGCACTGTTTTCATCAAAACTTCAATTCTCTGAAAATTGGTATTTTTCACCATGCATCTTTTCAATTATTATTTAATAAAAATATTCAGTTAGTAAGATGTCCCCATTCCTTGTTACGGTAAGTTTATCCATTTTAGTATTTTGCAGCATTGACAATAATGAGACAGCCTCATGCCAAATAAGTGTACAAGTAAATGGGGAGGTATTTGCCTTGTCTAGAAAGAAACCCCAAGACACGAATCCAAATGCCCTCCATCCTACTCTCTAATACTGTAAATCTCTATCTGAACATTTACAGTTGATTCATTGTAACCCATCAACATATAAAGACAGAATTTCTGGACTTTTCCCAGTTCCTCTGGCTCAGTTAGAAGTCCAATACACGAGAGCTTGATGAACGAATCATCAATAAGCAAAAGACACACTGCTAGTCACCTCCCCGTGAGGCTGAGCCAAGTTAGTTCTGCAGATCGACAGAGCACCGGGAGAGCAGTCAGTACGGCCCTAGGGAGAGCCCTCTGGGCAATAGTGGGTTCCTCTGAGCCGGATTCCACAGCTCTGTCAGCTTTTTGATCAAACACAGAGTAGCTTTTATTATCATCTTCTGGTGAACAATCCTCCGGCTGGATCCCTACCTGGACCTTCCATGAATGAACAGGCTTCCCATCAGCTGGCACAGTCAGAGGGCAGAATGACTAGTCTGAAGGGGCCCGTGCGGTGAAATAAAGCAGAAGGGCCATATCATTGCAACTTTCTGCATGAACACATTAAACACGGCTTTTAGAAGGAGCGGATACAGCAGACAATGGTATAATGCATGCTAAGGGAAACAAGCGTATCTTTTTAGTGAGGAGTAGTGCGTACCCAGGCGTGCTTTCAGGCTCATGAGGAAGTCTGTCATATACATATGTAATGCTATCCCTACTTCAAACTCAGACATAAGACATAAGCTAGTTTTTTTTTTTATTAAAAAGAAATTACCTTTTTATTTTGAACACTTAGCATTAATTTGAGGAAGAGGTTGAAATGTGACAAAGGCTTCCCACAAGAAAATAGTCGATTACTTTCAAGATTTTCCTGACATAAAAGTATACACATTCTTGGGTAGAGTCAGAACTTGTGCTTTTTAGACTTTTTCTATCATTTAAATGAATAAATAAGAATAGATTTTAATATGCATATTAAATACCTCGCAAAGGCATACTCACAGACTCATGCAAATGAATATTCAAAGTGTAAGACATGACAATATCACTCTTTAAATAGCCTACAGCACATTGATTGCACTGTTACGACTAAAACAAATGAAAACATGTAACTTGTTTACCAAAATTAATTAAATTGCACATAATAGAGTTCAACATCATTGGAAAGACAATGTGAATTTTCAGAACCATAGGGTGCAAAATATTTCAAAATTATGTTACAGAATTACAAAGCTTACCATTCAGAGCTTCCTGTTCCCTACGGGAGCACCCTGCAGGCAGACCGCTAGGCACTCCCAGTGTCCCCACAGGGCTGGGTTCAAGCTCTGTGTGCTCACTAGTAAAGGGGACTAACGGACGGGACTGAAATGGAAATTTTACAAAAGTCTTTTAAAATAAGGAGAGGACTGGGGTTTGTAGTTATGTTCTTTTAGGGCCTCAGCTACTTTTTTTTTTTTTTTAAAGAAATGAGTCATTTTCTGCAACTCAGAAGTTATTAAATCAGTCTTTTTGACCCCATTTTGCTTCTGGTGATTCAGCAATGCCCCTGATGTATAATTTACTTGTACATCAAATCTAGGTTTTATGGGGTGCATGTCTTAAAAAATGAAAGTAGACATAAGCAAGAAATTAGTATTATGTGCCCATGAAGAAAGGACCCTCTGCCCTGGACAGTGTGGCTCTCTTGGTTGGAGCATGATCCATACACCAAAAGGCTGGGGGTTTGATTCCTGGCCAGAGCACAGACCTCGGTTGCAGGTTCGATCCCTGCTCCAGGCAACCCATTGATGTTTCTCTTTCACATTGATGTTTCTCTCCCTCCCTCTCTTTCTCTCTCCCCTCCCTTCCCCTCTCTCTAAAACTAAATAAATAAAACTTTGTTTTTAAAAAATGCAGCGGGATGAAGGAAGGCAGGATTGTGTGTTAAGAGCCTGGGCTCTGAGTTAAAGGAGCCTTATTCGGCCACTGAGTAGTGACCGCCCGCTGGCAGCAGTGCTTCGATTTTCCTTTTGGGCATCACCCCTTCCACACCCGGCCTTCAGTGCTTATGCCAGTGGTTTCCAGCCTCTTTCTTCTAATGGCACACATAAACCAATTATTAAAATTTTGCAGCACAAAAAAGAAAAATTTTTTTGCCAATCTGATTAAAAAGCAGGTATAATTTTTTTAAAGATTTTATTTATTTATTTTTAGAGAGAGGGGAAAAGAGGGAGAAAGAGAGGGAGAGCAACATCAATGTATGACTGCTTCTTGCATGCCCCCTACCAGGGACCTGGCCTTGCCCCCAACCCAGTCATGTGCCCTGATTGGGAATCAAACCGGCAACCCTTTGGTTCACAGGCCAGTACTCAAACCACTGAGCTACACCAGCCAGGGCAAAAATGACAGGTATAGTTTTGATTCATTCACACCGATGGCTATTGTTATATTGGCTGTTGTCTTTCTTTTTTTTTTTTTTAACAGTCTAAAGGAAACGAGGTCGGTGTCCCTGACCAAACAGGTATTGCATGTTTTAAAAATTCTTGCAGCACACTAGCTGAAAAATTGCTGCTTTAGACCATGCTGATCATGTCCCTTGGCTGCAGAGAAGGGCACACGACTCAAGCCAATTGTGGTAGGTAGCACATGATCGGAGCCCATGAGTGGCCTTGGCTCAGTGTCTTGTGCTGGAACTCGTAGGCAAAAGCTGCTCTTGCTCCTCTAACTCGCTAAGATGGTAGCATGTGGGCCTGGAGCTGCTATAATTTGGGCCACAGGATGAAACCTGCCCCAGAAGGTGGCCACCATCAGGGAAAAGGAGGCACTGGGAGTGGAAAGCAAAGCCAGTGGTTGTTTTGTTTTGTTTTTTTGATTAAGCCCATTTGAACCGAGTTTCTGTTTTTCCAAAGCATCTTCTCCCCTTTTGTTCACTTTTATTCATTCTTCAATCCTTTCTAGATTCAGTTGTTAAGCTGCCTTGCCCTCTAGACTGGGAGAAACTCGCAACACCCCTCCCAGGGGAAGGGGGGCAGCCCCAGTAGCCTGAATACACCACCTGGTACCGCGGGAGCCTAACACATTGCCAGGGTGCTGGCCACAACTATTGTCACCTTCTGCCACAGAAGGAAACTCAGAATCCCTAGCAGAGTGTGGAACACCCCTTCTGGGTACGGTCTCTTGACTCAGGCTACATGTCTAGCCTGATCTCAACCCCTTCACGGTGCTTCCTACATGAAGGGCTCTTCGCTTTGTCCACACCCTTTAAGAGTCATTCCCTATGACGTGCCACCAGCCTCGGATGCCGTCACCTGCTCTTTCCGCTGGACTCTTCCAGCCCTTGCTTAACTTAACTGTGACGATAGCACATACTAGATCATTTATTCTATTTTCTCTCCCTCATTTTCCTGCAGAGAACTCCCTTCACAGTCCAGGTCCTGAGTTTTGGGTTGGGTTCCAGAGATGGCTCCAGAGATGGGCCCTGTTCAGTACTTAACACACACCATGGATGAGCCTCCTAGTCCAAGTTTAATGGTAATTGAATAGCAGGTCTCCAAACAATGATAATGTGGAACAGGCTGTAGTAGTTAAAGCCATGAAGATACTTTCACACAGAAATTTTGACAAAACCAAACAAACACACTAGCAAAAACCATGGAGTCGTATCTCAGCCGAATCAGACATGATGACAAAGGAATGCTTTTGGTAGGATTAAAATAAGCAAACATCATAGGGCAGTTTGAATATTAGTATCTTAATGTGTCATCTATTTCATTGTAACTATTACTTTCAAATGTGTTTCAAAACTGTGGCATTGAGTGCCATTTTTTTTTTCCCAAGTAAAATCTTCCCACAGTTATCAATGAGTTACAACTACATTATGTTTTACTATGACGTTCGCTGGATCCAAAAGTAAACAACAGGGCCGGGGTTGGGGGCGGTGGGGGCAGTGCGGGGGTCGGGGGGAGGAAGACGCCGTGGGTGGAGCGGTTGGAAGCGCACGCCTACGTACTCCTCACTTCAGTGTCGGAGTAATCGGCGTAATATTTTCCTCATCACTTCAAGAGTGTTCTCTGTTGACAACTCTTTTACCGTTGAGTTTCACTCCTGGGTGGCATTTAAGCTATATTTAAAACTTACATCTTGTTTATATATGCTCTTGAGCCAGATCCTTTGGTTTACAGGAAAGAATTTGCTGAATTCTTTTCTTCCCCACTAAGAAATCACTGAAGTTATATTAATTGCCTCTATGACTGCTAATTGTTGATCTCTTCAAAGGGTTGATATCAAATGCAAACTCTCACTGTTTGGCTTTGCTTATGCTACCATATGAACTATAAATCAAAGAGATTATAGAAATATTCCACATTTGGTCTATGCATTTATATACCTAAACATTGATTAAAAATTAGGTGTGTAATTTTTTGAAAAGTTTATTTTGTTAATATTTCACTCAACCACCCAGTGTTCTATTATATATGTAGATGTATAAATATATACACACATATTTTTGAATCATATAATATACTTATAGACAATAAAACTGAGCAAGTAAATACTTTTCTTTAAGAAGGAATTAAAAATTCCTTCTTAACCGGGCCATTAAATGTCATCCAAATGTAATGGGAAAAAAAGAAAAATTAGACAGTCATGGAACTAAAACAATGGAAGTAAAATGTAGACATCTGGGTCTACATACCTCAATTATGCCCTAACCATTAATGGGAAATTAATGATCACTTTATATTTTATACCCTGTAAAAAGCATTATTTTCCAATGTAGCCAAATAAGAGTATTTTTTGCCATCCAAAATTGAATAGAAAGTCCTCTGATAATTTTGATGTACGTTATTATCCCCAAATAGCACAATAAAATCTCTCTCATAATGGACACAAGAAAAGAATTGACAAGACCTACTTTCAAAAACTAAACACTTTTTGAGAAAATAAATTTATCCTGATGGAATATCATCATTCACCTTTAATGGTACTTATAAATTTTCCAGTGCCACAATAAATTCAAATTAGCAAAATTACAGGGATTAAATTTTCTACTGTGTTTTCCAAATGGCACCCAAGACAGCCATAATTTAACTATGAATCAGTTTTGAATTCATTTACATTTCAACTCATTAAATGTTCGGTATTTAAAATTAAATTGTAGAAGTAAAAAGTTTGCTGGCATGCTTCACCTGGAGGCTTTAGCAGCAAATGTGCGGTGAAGACTGTCTTACGGGCACAGGAGAGCTCTCTCTCTTAATACAATATCTGCCCATGTGACTAAATGCCTCCCAGAAATTTGGAATTAGAAATGCAAAGGTTAGATAAAGTTAAAGGTCATCCCCCTACGGGCAGGAGGGGGCCAGCTTCCTACCAAGTTTCTAGCAGACCTGCTTCCCTGGGGCACATCATAAAAGTAATTTACTGACAACTCACCTTACCAGGGGTCACTTGGAGCCTCAAGTCTTCTGGAATTCACTTTTAAGATGCATGATTAAGTGGGGACAACTATTGGCCCTAAAGTATTTATGCTGAGAACAAATGTCTGTCAGAATTAAATTCTTTGTGTGTGGTGGTTTCAGACTTAAAAAAGATGCGTGACCTGATGAAAAGCCCATATATTCTATTCGCCAAATTAAATCTTAGAATGAACATTGGTTAATTGATTTATTAGGTTTTAAAAAAAATACTCCAGAAATCCAAATAGCCAAAGCAGCCTAATAAAATAGAGAATGTAAGTTAGTTAAATCCTTTTCAATCTCTTCTCGTCCAGTTTTGTCTCACACTGGAGGGAAAACGCACTCACAGTATTTCAAAGAAAAATGAAGATGCCATTTAAGCCAAGAAAGTCAACGTACTTTAAAAATTTTGCAAGAAAAGCTATTTCCTGATTAAAACAAATCTCCTGCTTTTAGTGTTTTTGATAATTTTGACATGAACTATTTGGCTTAATATTAGGTAGAGATGGTTTTTCCACATTTAAAAAAAAATGACTAAAGGTTAAAGTATGTGTGCACTGGACAAAATTAAAACAGATTACCTGACACCGTGTGTGGGATACAGCTAGAATCGACACAGTGCGTGGAAACGAAGCTGGGACGTTCAATTGCAAAGCACACATCTCAGTAATAACAGGGGAGGAGGCATACAATTTCCAGGAACACCCACAATGAAAATTATTCTTTCCAAACAGAGAATTGTTTTGGAATAAGTTAGGTTAATTGGCACCACGGGATTTCTCTCAAGGAAACACAGAGCGCTGAACTCCTTACATGTGCAAGTAAAAATGATCAAGCCTTAGCTTCCTACCCTTTCAGTTGTTCACATCTAGTGTACTCTGTTCACGGCCGAATTAACTTTTGTAGAGTCACAAGGAAGTAGAAAAGCAGACAGCTTTTCTTTCCCCCCTCCAGCTTAATTTATAGCTCGAAAGATTGATTAGCTAAATGAGGTTCAATGGCCAACAACAAAGGGAAAAGAAACTCCCTGAGGGTGTATCTGCAAATTTCTCTCTTTGAGAGTGAATTATGGGTACTTTATAAATCAGGTCATTATTGTTATAATTTAAAGAGTTAGAAATTCCCCACAGCAACATACACCTTTAAGAGAGGTCCCTAGTTTTGTATTCCATTGTCATTTTAATCTTCTCTGACTCCAAGATGCCTGGATTTCGACATCTTATATGCTAAATCCAAATATAATTATCTTAAAAAAATAATCACCTGACCTCCCCCCCCCCCCCCCCCCCTCCCTTCTTTCTACTTAAATGTGCATTTCTCCCAGGAGGAACGTGTGTGTGCAGTTGTCTACAGTTGTGGTTACCGTTTTCCCGCACTACCGTTCACAGCCGGCGCCGAGTGAGCCTTCCTCTCCTTTTCCTACCACAACTGATATGCTGCTGTAATTTAAAACCTTCCACCAGAACCTCTTAAATGTCCTATGTTGCTAAGGTACTAGGTTTCAGAATTTGTCTTTTAAAACTATGGAAAAGAAGGTACAGATTCAGTAAACACCGTGTGTAAAAATGCTTACACTTAATAGGGCCAATTTCTAAGTATTCCTCCAATTATTGATCCACTGACAACGGGAATGGATAGGAACCTCAGCCATCACAGATCTCCCGTTTCCCAGGTGGAACGTGGAGGCTCCAGTGGGCGATGGCTGGCCCCAGGGCCCGCAGCACGATCCGAGCAGCGCCGGTGAGGAGTGGGCGTTCCACCCACCGCGCCTTCTCCCCTGGGCCCTCCTAGTCCACTTTCAACGTGGCTGCTATTTACTTGTTTAAAAGGTTGTCGGATCCTGTCACTCTTCTGTTCAAAATCCTCCAATGATCCCCCATTTCACTCAGAGTAAAAGCCAAAGTCCCCCGGGTCCCTGACACACAATTCCCACAGCCACCAACACACGGGTGCTCTGCGCACCCCTCTGCTACACCCCCCCACCCCCTCCCTCACTCAGCTCCCCGCCGTTGCTTCCTCAGCACACCAAGCTCTGCCCACTGCAAGGCCGTGGTGCATCTTCTTTTCAAACCCAGTTTGAAAACGCCTAACCCTGTCATCCCTACACATTGAAGACGTTCTCCTGACATTAACTAAACAGTCTCCTGGAGTCTCACTTATGCCGAGTGAGGCCGCTCCTCGAAGTTTAACTGCAGCGATGGAGAGGGCACCTATTCGTCCGTGCGGCGGGCGCCCAGCGGGTGCTGCACTGGCAGAGACTGACTGGGTTTCCAGCTCAGACCCAAGGGGGAAAGCCAGAGTGAGGCAGAGTAAGCAGCGCACTGAGCCTGGGCAACCACAGACTTCCAAGGCCAGAGCCCCGCTGACCACCTACACTCCTCTTTCCCATAATTTTCTTGCATTGCTTTCTATTTTCACAGTATTTTAAAGCTAGAAAGGACCTAGGGTATCGTTTAGCTGAGACTTCAAAGACAAGGCTTCAGAGATCCCCGAACGTTAAGCTGATTGCTCCAAATCATTCAATGCCTGGCCAAACTGGTGTCCTTGGCTTGGCAATGGATGGGTGCTGTGGCCCCGCCGTGGCTAATTCCCCAGCTGAGGCGGGATGTTCCAGGGATGTGACACATCAGGATCAAAGAGGCTGACAATTGATGCTGTCACCAAAAGTTTGATTTAGTAGCACCTCAAATAATTAATTATTCTCAAGGGAAGAAACTCACCTGGGCAGTAATGCCCAGAGGGGGTTTTTTGTTTGTTTGTTTTTGTTGTTTTTGTGAGAGGTTTTATATGTATTGATATTTAATCAAAGCCAAAAATCTTAAAATACACACACATGCACACACACACAAAGAGACATTGTCTTTAGGTTGCAATTAAGAAACTTATGCAATTAAGGAACTATGCCCGACTATGGGTAAATCTTTTTGGAGCTAGCCCCATTACTGCAAGTCACAAAATCCTGGCTAAGATCAGCCCCAGGGTAATGCTCATAGGGACCCTGGGCATAAATACATTATTAATGTCACAGGGTCAACCTGATCTCCCAAACCCCTGGAGATTTAAACAGAAGCTTTAATGGGGGTACAGGGAAAAACCACACACTGGGTAAGAGAGAGAATGAGCTATGTGACTTTTTCAACCTCAGGTCACAGGCTTGAGCCCAGTTGAGGCTAGTAATTGATAACTTATGACAGATGTTTGGTGACCTGTGTGTGCAGGGAAGTCAGTTCAGGTTTTGTTTCCCTTTTCCTGAACAGGTGTGTTCACATCCATCCACAAAGACGTTCCCACTGTGGGAGTCTTGTCACCCAATCTTTCGTAGAAAGGCTAAACATTTCATAGGAATTAAATTCGGTTGTCTTTTTTTGTCCCCCAACCTCTAGCATCTTCCCTTCACACCGCGTACACAAGTTTTTCTTTTCTTTTTTTCCCTCTGAACCCTTCGGCTAAAGGCTCTTGAGCAGATGTGTTTTCCCTATCTGGAAATAGCCTGAGGACAGATGTCATTTTATTTAAGTTTGTGATCCAATAGGATCAAAGGTGCTTTAGGATAAGAGGCTGGTTTAGAAACAGCTTATTAGATTTTTTTTTTTTTTTTTGTAAGTAAAGAGTTCAGCTACTCTTAAAGAGAAAGCCAGAATATTCAATATTTGAACATTTGAAAGGAATGTCCTTTTCTCAGGAATTTTGTGGCAGTATGCAAACCTTTAAGATCCTTTGTCATTATGTTTTATTTCTGCAGTAGCTTCAGTTTATTGGGTTCAGTTCTATAATCAGATTAAATAATTTCAGTTGCTAGTGATGATGGAATTAGTTTAGATCAAATTCATTGATGGTCTCTTTTTCTGTTCATGTCCTACCACATATATGTGTGATAGAATAGTGAGTATATGGAGAGCTTTATGCTAAGCGAAATAAGCCAGGGGGCGAAAGACAAATACCATATGATCTCACCTATAAGTGGAACCTAACCAACAAAACAAAGATGCAGGGAAAATAAGACCAGCAACAATGTAAGAAAAAGAAACCAACAGAGACAAGAGGGAAGAAGGAAGGGGTGGGTGGGGAAAAAGGAAGGGAAGGGGCAAATCAAGGAACATACAGCAAGGACTCATGGACAAAGCCAAAGTAGGGAAGGATTGAGGGAGGGAGAGGGGGGCAGAGGAAAGTGGTGGGGGGAAGGTGGAGACAAATGTATTTGGAAAAATAAATAAATTAATTTAAAAAATAAAAAATAAAAAAGCAAACAAGCAAAAAAAAAAAAAGAAAACAAAACAAAACAAAAGGAAAAGTATTCCTTGAACATAAATCTCAGCAAGGTATAAATGACTGGATATTGTACAACCTGCAGTTCCCGGGGCTATCCACACCTTCCTTCTCTGTATCTTTCCTAGGAGCTACCTGGAAAAGCTAGGTATGCTGTTTCTATTATTTAAATGTCTGATCTTTCTCTCCTCTCCATATTTCATAGAATGCCTGTAGTTTTCCCATCTGAAAAAAATTAAACTATATTCTGTTCTCTTCCCTGATCTTCTCCTCCAGGGAAAACATTCTGTTAATATTTTATAGTCAGATTTCCACAAATATATATATAGTGCCAAAGAAGTTAACTTAGATTTCTTCCTATTTCCTCAAATCACCTGGTGAGCATTATATAACATACAGGGTAGGGTGGAAAGGAGATTTACAGTTGTTCACATGGGAAATAATACAATCATTAATAAATGATAATACAAGAATAAAGCCTGAGTAAAAAAAAAGAATAATGAGTATATATTTTATCTTTAACAAATAGTGATTTTGTTTTTTTACAGATTCTCTGTGATTTGGAATTTAGGGTTGTGGAGTGACATAATATTGTAAAATGAGTGAATGGATGAACTTAAAATTCGATCATAACGGCATGCCCAGCTGGGGGAAAATGGAACTGCACTTGCTAACGGATTTAGATTTTACCTCCCTTTCAGTGGTCCCTCCTGGGAGCTGCTGTGACCCTATGCACTGTCACATAGTATCACAGAATCATGAGAGGACAGCACATCACACAATGGAGGAAAAGATTTTCTCAAGCTTTTCTCGTTAGAACATATGGTCTTGATAAATAGCACCTTATTTTTCAAAGCCTATTTTGACTGAAAAGTCCAAAGTTGATTTTGACTTCTAGGCAGTGACCCAGGTCTAAAAAACACCTTAGACGTGCACCCGGCTCTGACCCCCTTGACACGATGGTGATTCAACATAACCATAGACTTTATAGGTTTTAAAATAACTAAACATCAGTTGATGCAAATATATTAAAGTATATGATAGTAATTGATAACATTTATTGTATATAAATATCATATTGTATAAATGCATCTAGATATTTAATTTATAAATATAAAAAAGGAAAGAAGCCAGTAAAAGCAAAATGCTGCTCAAACTCCCAAAATGGGTCAGAGGAAGATAGAGACAAACCAAAGAGCAAACATGGCTGCAGATTTAGGAAACTTCCTCTAGGATACTGAGATAACGCGCGAGGAGGGGTGTTGACCGTAGGCTGGGTTCTGAGAGGGAGGCAGCTCTGATCATCCCACGTACATGTCCTCACGCCTGATCCTCAGCACGTTTCACAGGTAAATTAAGTGATGTTTGTTGTTGCTCTTGCTTAACTTCAAAACCTTCCTTTAAAGTTCTCCCTTCCCTGACTTCCTGGAACATTTTACTGATCTGCTTGAAAACGACATTTTTTTGTTTGAGTAATACACTCTCTGTATCATGACATTACCCGTTAACTTCCCAGCACCTCTGCCCAATGGCTCCCCTCCCAGATCCTGAGATTCTAAATCTGTGCTTTGAGCGGTCGTTGCCAGTGAGCAAAAATATGTGCCTTCTTAGTTTTCAGTCCCAGTATATTTCCTTTGCAAATCCTACAATTTATTAACTCTGGGGCAGATTGACATAAACCATGTTCCAAAATAAACACACAAAAAGACATACATTACTATAATATCCAGGTTTAGAAAAACTACTCTGAAAGCAAGGAAATTCTGATGAAAGGTTGCTGCCGGCCCCGTGGGTCAGCTGGTTTGTGCTTAATCATGGTTAGGTCCGTGCTCTGACGAGCCCCAGAACCGGGGGCTTCTGCAGAATGAGGTGGGTAGCGATGCCATACAGCTCATGTCAATAGGCGATGCGGTAAAAATGAAGGTGTTGTCTTTCTCTAGTTACACATTTAAATAAAAATATATTCTAGGTTTATCCGTTTAAATTAAAACCCACACCCATCCATCAGTGTAACTTTGTTTGCGTGTGACTGCCATATACTTTGGTGCAAATGCTAACACTGTCACAGAATTTCCATAAAGTATTATTCAATCCCATATTAAGGGGCACTGTTAATACGAGGGAGCAGATTCCCAGCAGCCGCTGGAGCTTGTGAGTCATTCTCTGAGCTGGCACATTTTCCTTTCCTTCCCCTCCTTTTCATGTTAGTAAGACAGATGATGGTAACAGCTAGTGCCTCTAAACTACTGAAGATTCATGTGAGATTGTGCATGTTCAGTAGTGGGTGCAGCCTTTTATTATCTCTCTTTTGCAGATGAAGAAACTAAGCCTAGAGAGGTTAAATAGTTTGCCTAGAGCCCAAAAACCCAGCACACGGTGTCGACGCAAAGTCTGGGAAACCATGCCTGACTGTAGATGTAGGCCCTCAGCCTCCTCACTGTCCTGCCAGTCAGGACCAGCTGCACTGAGCCATGCTAACGCCAGCCATCACCAGCCTCTGTTTCTTCAACGTGCTCCTCAGTCTGTCCTACACAGTGGTGTCCCGGAAGGCTCCGGGCGCGCAGAGCGCTGTGGTGGAGAGCCCAGCACCAGACAAACTGCCTAGAAATCTGGCCCTGGTCGCGCGCTCACTGTGTTAGCGTGGGCAGCTTACTTAACTTCTGGGTCTCGGTCTCCTCATCTGTGAAATGGGATGTCAATACCTGCCTCACGGGGTTACGGTAAAGATTACAAGAATAATCTGTATAATAGCTTAGCAAAGTAAGTACTTAAAAAATGGCGGTCATGACTAGTAAGAAGACCAGAGTGTCCTTGCTGACAAGTTGGTCGCTCGGAGACTGGCATTGGGAAAGGAAAGCTATTGAATGTCTCCGGCAGGGAGGGCTGTGCTACTTTCCGCCATTTAAGAGAAAGTTTTGTGACGCCTGCTATTTCCTTCTCATTGGATGACATAGCCGCTGGAAAGCCATAATGACTAATGTCACCGACAAGTCTCCCTCTCTTTCTCGCCAGGTACCATGAGATGGTGGCTGCCATGCTCAGGTAGATGGTTTTTTAAAGGTGGCAGAGACCTTCTCAGGGTCCAAAATTTGTGGTTTCCACTTATTTTAAGCGATTACCATCAGACTTGTCAGATTTATAGGCTCTATTTCCTCTGTCCTTCGAGTCTTAGATAAGTGTAAAGACATTGATGTACATACTCTCCTCACCTCAGCTGTGACTTACGAGACTCATGCAGGAGAAGGCAGGCCTCTCTCACCTCATTAGGAGGCACTGTGTACATCACTTCAATAACAAATGGCGGGCGCTGGAAAATAATGTGTAGATTAACCTTGCCTATCTTGGCCTACACCACCAATGTGCACATTTGTAGTTATAAAACTGTTTTATCAACAGGGTTGCCAATGCCAAAATGAAGATATAAAAACACCACACGTGAAAACCAACATAACTAAACAGAAAATTACACTGAGATTATCTCACATCACTAAGGGATTTTTTTTTGCTTTTCTTTGTGGACATTCATAGTAGATTTAAAATGAAAATTGATTTAAAATTGAAAACATTTTTCAGAGTATAGGGCATTCTGATGTAAAGTATGAGCAATATTCAATAATAAAATATAGCTGGATTTAATACCATATCGTTACTACTTTGACATAACAATTCAGTGTATTAAAAAATTTTACTTGTAGACCTACATTTTGTTTACATTTTAACTTAATGGTCCGGAACTAGAATTTTAAACTATCAAAAAAAAAAAAAAAAAAAAAGAAGGCATTGAAAAATTGTTATGTTAGGGGAGACTATTCAATTAAAAGTGGTAGGTCACTTTTCAAATGAATTTACCTAATGGTTATTTCCAGCACTATAGCAATTCTCTTTTAAGATGAGGTTTAACAACTTCAGATGCAGTCATTTGCTATGTCAAAAACTTTTAACGTTCCAAAATGGTGATTCTTCTACTGTAATATTTACCACATATACTTTGCAGCTTTCTGTCGGTGAACCAGGCTTTCTCCCAACCTGAAGCATGCTTAAAAGTGGAGCTTTAACGATTTTCCTGAGGGAGCATTTGCTACGTGGTCCAGTCATCACCATATGCATATATGAGAGTGCTATGTTTTCAATACTAATTTTGTATAGTAAATTGCTTCTAACTTTTGCTCTGATTTGTTTCACTTGAACAAAAATACACTAATATCTCCTGGGCTGTCCTAAGGTCGCAAGTTAAAGACTGAGGACAACGCAAAAGGTTAGGTCTCTGACAAACTTCAGAAAAGCAGGACATCAACCCAATAGGCTGACGAGCCCTTGGGTTTCCCTAAACTTTCGATGCTCATGGTTGTGCGTGTGATTTACAAGCATGTGAAATCAGAGGCCGCCCCTGCAGGGCTTGCCCAGGCGCACCCGGCGTCCTCCCCACAGGCTCCGGAGGCTCCCGGGCGCTCTGGCTGCTGTCTCGCAGGAGCCTCACCTCAATGGGCTCAGTCACCCGGACAATCAGCAGCTTTCAGCCCTACGTCCTTCTCCCCCCCACCACCCCGGTAAAAGGACTGCTTCAAAAAGCATCTTTTGAAATGAGGATCCAAGTAGATAGAGAGGGACAGGAGTCCAGTCACATTTGTCCCAGTGACAGACAAGTCTTTCAGCCTTGTCTGCTGCATGCCGCCAGCCGAAGGGGCTGTGGCTGTGAGTCTCACCTCCCCTGCCCGCTCAGGAGAGCTTGGTGGCAGAGGGTAGCAGTTGTTGGTTCCCTTAAGAGGCCACCATGCAGGTGACAGGTGCAGGCTTGTTTTTCCTGCTGTGCACATGAGAAGCTAAGGTGGACTCTCACATCCTTGGTGGCCGGGGGAGGTTTGGTGAAATTATACTAGAGAAACTTCTGGTATCCTGTTCATTTTTTACAAGGGATTCTCAGGTATTTTTAGCATATTACATATCTGAGGAACAGGAATGATAACAGTTTTGTCAACTAGATGAATACCAGATTCTAAAAAGGAAAAAAAAAAACAGGTCAAATTTAATGGGCAAAACGATTATCTAATTAGAATTAATTGTCGAGATTATTAAATACCATTTACCAAGACTTTCTATCAAGAATCTTACATGCTGCCAAAATGAACTCGCCTCCTTAATCAAAATGAACAAGGAAGGTCAAGTAAGTGGCTAAAGGTACAGGGCAAGTGACAAGTGTGTCCAACTAGTTGATCCCAGGAGTCATTTCAGTATTAGGCTATTGTGGATGGAATCATCTCTTCCTAAATGAAATGGCAGCTTAAATTCCTATAGCATAGAATGTACTCCATTAATCGAGCTCCACAATTTATTTTCTAGAGCAAAAAGAAGTCAATTCTTTAGTTTGTGCTTTGCATTTCTGAGTAGAACTTTTGCTCAGTGAAACTACAGGCATTTATGCTCACAGGGTGCTGACTTCTCCCACAGTCCAGCAGCAGAACCTAGGTGTTTCAAACAAGACAGCATAGGTAGCTTCAGGTAGGACCCCCACTGGGAGGGGCTGTCCAAGCCCCCTGAAGGGCTGGTTCTTTGCTGGCTCCAAGAATCAGGGCTAGCACAGGTTTAAGGGGATCAACCAAGGCTAGTCGCTGCCACAAAAAGGTCAGTCCTTTTTCACGTGACAGAAATCACTATCAATTCTTAATTGACAATTAGCAGAAAAGGAATTTCACATTCCCTTCCAGCCAGCGCTAGCTTTAGAAACTCTTATAATCAGGAATTCTGCTTTATGTCTGATTTAATGTACTCATGCTGGTCATTAATTAATATCATGGAGGACCCCACTGGGGGGTTGTCTTGTTTTCATTTCAAACATAAGAAGGTCGGGTTTCGTATACATTATTAATTCTGTTACCTGAGTATTGGCATCAATCCTGTGCTCTGTTGAAGCAGCTGTATTGCCTCTCTTGGGATTTTAAAATAGAATAGTAAAGAAGTGATGCATAATAATTTATGAAAATTCCTATTTGCATTACTTATGCAAAATGATTGTTGACAAACACAGAATATTGCTGTGAACACACTAACTATTCATATATCAGGGAGCCTGAAAGATTACTGTGGAACACCTGAAGTCTCTGAAGGGCACACCATGGGAATCAATGGCGTGGGCAGCTCCCAGACGGATTGGCGCCTCCTCCACCATCCCTATAGCCGCCTCTTCTAAGGCTTCCAACCCGTGACTTGTGACAGGATTTCCATGGAAACTGAGATAAAGGCCACAACGGTGGTATAACCTCCCTGAGAGATAAGGACGTGGTCCCATTGCTCATTATCCAGCTTGCACTCAAATATCCATGTGATAGATTGGTATCCTATTGATAGCACAAGTGTCAAATGCTAAGGGGATTCAAATATGGCACTTTAAAGTGTATCATATGATGTTCATAGGGTGTAGGCAGGCAGCAGTGGAAGCATCAGGCTTCCTCGTTCCTGTCTAGGGAAAGAGAAAGTTCATCCCCGAGCATGGAGTAGGAGCCCTCCTGAGAGTTTACCTGGGCCACACCCCTCTTCCTGCACCAGTTGCTAGAGGAGACTGTAACTAAGCAGGATCTGTCCTTGGACCAGGGGTCAGCCCCCTCTAGGAAGGGGGATTGCTGAGACTTACCCTACCAGGTCTATTACATTAGATGTCACTCTACAGATGTGGGATAATGGATTTTGAAGTTGGTTTTAAGCCCAGGAGAAGGGGCCACAGAAGGTTCTGCAGAATTCCTGGAAGCCTGCTATCACGCCCACGGCAGAACCACAGCCTGTCATAGGCTGGCTGTGCAATGCTGTTGCGTGATGCAGTGTCTCAACAGCACAGAAGATACACTTCCATTCAATATCCCAATGAATGGGCACGCTTGTGAAAAGAGGGACCGCAGTAACTCTAATTAAAAGGAAGACATTCATTAGACAGTTAAAGTACAAATATCTTATTTGTACATCAGGGTTTTTTTTTGTTTGTTCCTTACAACAAAACTTTCAAGTATTATTAGCTCATTCCTTTTACCTACACTTTATCATCTGTATCTTTTCGATGCCAACATTTTCACTAAAATAATATTTGGAAATGATATATTATTCTTTCAGGTACCTGAAAACATATTTTAGAGCAAATTGACAATGTGTGTGTATATGGTGCATGCCCTTCAACTCTAATGCTCTTTCTATGAATGAATCTTAAGAAAGTCATTTATGATCAGGCTAAATAATATATAGGAATGATAAGTAACAAATCTTTGTATAGGAATGATACAAAGAAAAGACCAGAGTAATCCTAAATGTCTCATAAAAAGGAAATGGAGTTTCTGAGAAAAATTTTCAAACCTAGTAACATACTCATTGCATTTATTGTTAGGGGGAAAAAAAAAGAAGTCTAAGGAGATGGTTATATGGTTTGATTTCAATTTTATTTTAAAATTTTTTAGGATAAAAACTACATGAAAACATATCTCTTTGTGTGTTTCTGCATTTATTAATATGGACCTGCATTACCTGTATAGTCAGGAAAAATTCATTTAATTTTTATATAAAAACTGGAAGAAAGTATATCAAGATGTTAATAGTGATAACCTTTAATTAATGGGATTAGAGGCAATAAGTTTTAAAAATATTTTCCCCATTCTTTCTTCTTTTTTAGAGAGCTGTTCTGCTTACAGAGTAAGAAAAATACGCTCTCAGTGAGTAGTGCACTGTAGCTGCTCCTTTTTCTTTGCTCACCAGATACTCTGACAGTGGGTCATCAGAACACATTTCAGAATGTAGTTACTGAACTCCGATGTGCAAAACACTAATGCTTCATTTTAAGAGACTTTTGATTATTTGTAGTGAGTTCTAAAGAAAAATTTTATTGGAAGAAAGTTGAAACTACTGAGTTAAACAGATTTTCCAAATGACCTATGTCTTGGTGCCAAAGTCCTTTTCCTTAAAGGACCATAAGTATAAGAAGGCGCTTCTCCTGGGCAGCATGTCTTGGTGACACTGTCACGGCGTGGGCTTGAGGCTGGGTGGTCCCAACAATAGGGCATTCCCTATGTTCTAATTGAGTCACTCTAATAATTTTGCATGGTAGGTACCAAATACAGAGGTATCAGGAATGTATTTGTATTTTTTCCAACTTGTTTGTTCTGGTTTTGATATCCTTACCTTTGAGTAGAGCGCAACAAAGCAAGGAGGAGTTTATTTCTATATGAGCAGAGGAGTATAAATCTTCCTTTCTTTTTTTTTCCACTTAAGAAATGAAAAAGATAACCAGTTCTTCCCAAATAATATACAATTACTTTGTTTCCTTCTAAAATAGTTGTTCTACGTGCCTTAATTATAGAATGCCAAAATTTGCTTTACAGCTTAGTATTGCTAATATTATACTGTGTTACTCTCTTGTGAAACAAATTTGGTCATTTTATTTACATACCAACTAGAGTACTTAACATGAGCACTCAAATTGGAGAGAAGTGGGAAAGAGGCAAAAGATGTGCTGATATACTTATAAAAATGGATTATAGATAAAACATTTGACTTACCTGCAAAAACATTGTACAAGGAAGTCACAATGTAAGTAGTAGCATCTTTTATGATACAGGCTCAAAAACAGATGTGGTCAAGAATGATTTGCAACAGCCAAAATAACCCAAAGACCTCTTTGTTTCTACCAGCAAATACTGACGTACAATTCTACAATTGTAAGTATTATGCCTACTAAACAACATTTCAACAAATACTTTATAAGGCCAAGACTTATTTTAAACGTGTAAATTACATAGGGAATGCATGTCAAAATACCAATCTGGTTGCACTGTTTAATAGTCACCAAATAACATTAAAAATTTAATGTCATTGTCCCGACCCAGTTGCCATAGTTACTGTTCTCTTATGGTGTCTCCTTATTTTCTCCTTAAACATTCTTTTATTATAAAGAAATACCTTCAGGGAGGATAACACTAAAATAAAAATTAACATAGCCAGAGCAAAGATAAATAAAATTGAAAAAGCCAACCTTTATTCCACTTTGAACAAGTTTGTGAATGTCCAAATAAGGCTCCTTGAAAATTTCTCCTTCGGGCGTGAGTATCTTCACGTACCCTTCTTTCTCCAGGATGAAGAGCCGCTGCGAGCCGTCCCCGCTGTGGAGGGCGCCCACGGGCTGGCGCAGCCCACTCACAACCTCCTGGATGCAGAAGCAGCTGTGCTTGTGCTTTCTACACAAAGAAAGAAAACCGCTCAGCTTTGCTTAAGGCGAGGGAGGGAAGGGATGCGCTTAGCATCCTTTTCAGAATATGTTTCCTCTAGGAGTCAATGGTTTGGACAGTCCTGAAGGGCTGCTAACCCAAAGGCACACTATGATTCTTTGAAGTTCTTTTCAATTGGGGGAAGGCAAAAACAAACCAAAAATCCCTGCCTCCTATCACAAAGTAAAAGAGAGAATCAAAACATGTATTGGAAACATCAGGGAGAACACTTTGTAAAGTATGTGATTGTCTAACCACTATGCTATACACCTGAAACTGATACAAAATAATACTGAATGTATTATAATTGAAAAAATTTAAAAAATTAAAAAAACTACCATTCACACATCATCCAGCTTCAAAAATTACCAAAAAAGTATATTTTAAAACTTCATAAGCTCATTATCTCATCTTTCAGTGATTATAATTAAAATCTGCTTTACCTGCAATAATTACCCCTGCCAGGAAGGTGCTCAGAGAGAGTGTTCTAAGATATATTTATAAAACTCTGATTTGCTAATAATAATTGTCCTGAATATTTCAACAACACCATAATATAACAACCATAAATTTCAAGTAACTACTATACTTATAAAATTCACATGAATCATAGGAAAGCCAAGCTCATAACAGAAGATTAGTAGTCTATGCATTAAAAGCATTTAAGCTAATATGATCGTAGAGAAGCAAACTACTAAAAAAAAAATTAGAAGTTTATAGGCTGCTGGACACAAGCAAAGGTAGACAATTCTCTTTCAAAGCCATAAGATTTGTCAAATTTTTAAGGAAAGATTAAAGAGCATCATCTTTATGAACCTGCTGATCTCCTCCACTTTGTCATATTCTTCCATCTGGTCCAAGTAGTTAGATGCTGGTCCTCTGATTTGTTTTCGTGGGAAATCTGGAAAGCACAACCCGCCATCTCTTCTTGCGTAGTAAAAGCAAAACTCCTCAGCAGTAGTTTGAAGAAAACCTTTAAAAAGCGTAAAAAGACGCATTAGCCATATTTAGTGTCACGTAAAACATCCTGTTTGAAAGCTAAAATACAGGAAAAGAATTTTTAGAGACTCTAGGAATATTCTAGGAAAGTATATAGACAAAAATAAAGGAAAGAAAAACTTTTTTTTCCCTTGGGTTTTTCATTTTTTAACCCAAACTGAAGAAGTTTGGTAAAAGCGAAATAATACTGTATTGGATATTTTAAAAGGCTCTTAGAAAATACGCACTAGACAAGCCCAGCATTCCTCTTGTTATTGTATCGACTTATTTTCAAGCTTCCCCAGGTACCATAGTTGCACTCATGAGCTTATCTGATCACTAGTCAGGCATTTTTTGCCTTACAGTACGAATAACTTCCTAAGAACAACAAATAAGAATCAAGAAAGAGACAGACCGTCAGGTGCTAGTTGGGACCATTTTACAATTCTTATTGTATTGTCACTCACATATGGTTAAATAACAAATCTAATGATGGTCACAAGGTCAGTATATGCTATAATTAATGACTGAGTCGCTGGGCAACCATTAAACAATGAATTGACGCCAAGAGCAGAGGCACCATTTTCAGATATGTAGGTGCCTTTCTCCTACACCTCCCTTATAGGAGAAAGTTATTATTTTTGTAAGACAAAAATTGTATGTAAAATATCCTTTCGATCTTCTCAAGCAGAATAGCTAACATACTTCACTGAAAAAAATTATAATGAGCCAAAACAGAAATGCAAAGTAGGCATCAGAAAGATCATTTTTCTTACCATATTAACACTTTTTACGACATTAAAACAGCTATATTTGAGTAAGAAGAGGACTTTATGATAAAATAGAATTTTGACATTACTTTTATGATTTGGTGTTGGTGTTTTGGGAGGAGGGCATATTAATTAATGATTCACTTCCATATTCTGATGATTTTTGCTATCAAAAGAGTTTGTTGCTCTCAGAGTTGACTTTACCTGAAATCCTAAATTCCTGATTTTGGTCTCATACCTTTAATTATGTTTAACATCTTGATTTTTACCAAACGAATCAAATGATCGTACCCCCATCAATATTGTGATAAAGATGCTTGGTAATTCAGTTGAAGTTCAGAAGCTGTATAACACACTGTTGTTTGCACGGATTTCTAAGAACAAGAATTTGGAGACAACCAAGTGAGGCTTATTGAAGGAACATGTAGGACTCTGAAGTTTATTTTCTGTGAGCTTGACCTACGTCCCTTCAAATCGAAAGCTAGTCTTGGGAACCGAGGGTCCCAAATGGTTAAAACTTGATGTGGATTTTTGACCTAACTTTTGGGTAAAATATCTCACCCTTAAATTTCTGAGACATGCTCTTCAGGGCCAATATCTGATTAGGCTATTGAGAAACATCTTATTTTGGGGAGCCAGAAAAAGGAGGCAAGGTAGCTGGGTAGGGTGCTCCATGGGAGGGACAAGGCAGCTGGAAAGTCATCTTTCTTTGGAAAAAAAAATCAGGGATTAGAAACTGAGGACAGGAATGAAGCCTGTAGCAACATTTACTCATCTGCAGCCATTCACTATTTGCAAATGATCGCTTTCTCCTCTCATCTTTAATGGCTATGTGTACAGCGCAAAGCTGCCTGGTAGCATTCAACAAGTCTGCTTGGGGTGGAAAGAAGAGAAGAAGAACTGAGTTGCTAAATTAAACTTTTTGAATAGTTTTGGGCTAGATCTTTTGGAGATTTTGGAGATGTATATAAGTCATAATATATAATATCTATATATTTATATAATGAATGTATCTATATGTATATTATATGTAAAATACATTATAGGTTTTAGAATGTATATATTTTATAGAGATATGTATTTACACTCAAGCAGGAGGAACCCACGCCCATCTTCATACATTCAGGAAGAGCGTCAGACTATGGATATGTTTATTACCAAATGTGTGAAGGAGAAATTTTGGGTCACAGAAAAATTTGAAAGCATAATTCAGAAGAAATTTTGGTTTTGCTGAAAAAAAAAAAAGTGTGCATTCCAGCCTTACAGCCTGCAAACCAATACCATCTTAGAGGGAAATGAAGGAACAATACTAGTGGCTGGTTCCATTTTATACAAAATTAATAGCTGGGGACAAACATGAGGAAGTGAGAACTCAGAAGATTAATGGTGCCAATTCATAAACTCTGTAACTCCAGAGGTACCGTGCTCTTCTAGCAAATTAAGAGCAAAACAAAACCAGAAGGTTAACAATGAATTACTCTGAGCTTTTTACAGAATCTAGACACGGTGAGTCATCTAAGCGAGAGAGGGAGCCAATCAGAAGACTTTGACATATAAATATCGGCATTTTTCTTACAACCGATGAATAAGATATAGTTTTCTAGCGAGAGCTAAAGGGATCTCGTTTAGGACATTGGGCTATTGTTTATTGCCAGGGAAGATGTAACTTACCAAATGGTACCCTTCTGTTTGGGAGACCACACTGAAGAGCATGTTACTCAAAGTGAGTGTTGAGCTCACCTTGGGTCATCGTAACAAGATCAAGTCTACTCATGATGGAAGTTCACCGATTGTTCCAGTAATTATGCTTTCTGTTTAAACTCCTGATAACTTACAAACTGTCTTGGGCCTGGAACTATTCTCCTGGACCATGAACCCAGTCCTATTATACCACGAAGCACCCTATAAAACACTGCATGTAAACAAATATCCTCTGTGAAAAATTCTAAGCTCTAGTTTTTCTTTCAGCATGTATGCTAGAGAAAAGTTATTTTTTTTATTACATGTGGTATTCATCATGATAAGGAAAAAAATGGGGCGGGGGAGCCCACTGTCAGCAAGGCTTGCACTCCAGAGCACTTTTCTAGTAGGGGTGGTAGATTTGATGTGTCCACCCACTCCCTCTGGTTTGCTCTCCTGGGGACTAATAAGACACATATGTAAGATATCTGACTGGGGTCAGGAGTGGCTGTGGACTAGAGAAACTCAGTGGAATCAAATCCTTGACCTTGGCCTCATTAGTAACAGGATTAAACCAATTGAACTAATTGGGCACAGACATTTCATGCTACAATAACCTACAGATGATGCTCTAAGAGTGATAAAAATCAGTTTGGATAATGACTATGATGGAAGAAGCAAGACTTTCTAGAGTGAGGTATGCCATTATTTAGTGAACAGCAAAGCACCCATTCTGTTCATCATAATTCAGGCAGAAGAAGAGACCTGTGGCGTTCAGAAAGGAGCTCCTGCATGGGTGTTTTTTAATGTAATTTCAGTGTTTTTAGAACTTTTAAGAATTTACCTCCCAAAGTAAATTCACAAATGGAGAATATGGTTCATAAAACTCCAGTGTATCCTCATTACAGTGATTTCTAACTTCCTTTCTCACTTTTTGGGAAAGTAAGCAGACCATGAATATTCCTGAGTTAAAGTTTCTAGAAAGTAACTGTCTTTCAGGGGTACATGTATTCCAAAGTGGTCAGTGTGTTCTTAAAGCCATGAAGGTGACACAAAGGGATAGCTTATGTATGTATTGATCTCTTTATGTATCGGGCAAGGGAGGGAGACAGGGAGGTGTCTCTGGAATTATTTTCGACCCCTTTCAGCATTTGCCTTAGCAAAATACATGCCTTAGGATACCCGCTTTTCCATGCTTTTGATTTGCAGAAAGGTGAAGGTATTAATGACGATAGTCAAAATATGTTGACTCATTTTATATAAACAAAGAATCTTTTTTTTAAAAGTGGCTTTTTCTTTTTCTATCATTTTGAACTTCAGAAAAAAGTAAAACACATTATGAAATAGACTTAAGAAGGTGAAAGCATTAAAAACCTGCTTTTTGAGCAATCGCTAAAAAATCTGTGGTCTAGAATGTTCAAGAGCCTTCTGGGTTAGGGGCGAGGGCTGAGGGCCGATCACCATCTTATTCATCATCCTTTAGGAAACAGCAACCTACATGCCAACGATCAGCCTGGCTAACAAACTGACCAACATAATGCAAAGAGCGCGTTGCCACAGCTTCCTCTGGGGACACGTGTTTAGAGCGATCCCCAGCATTGGACAGACCCAGAGGAGGGCCCTCTGCTGGCTGCCGAAGCCTGCTGGCCTGTCCCGCAAAAGCGTCCCAGCGGCTCCGTCCACCGCTGGAGCGGAGCTTTCATCTGGTTATCTTTCAAGGCAGCCTGGGTGGCCACCAAAAGCACTTGACATCTTGATGCACTTCAGCAGTTTTACATATATACAAACTTTGTAGAAAAATAAATTTGTCATTCGTCACCACATCTGTTGATCTGGGGAGCGAGGTGCTTGCCGTTCTGGCCCCTAAGCAGCTTGCTGTGCTCTCTCCCACAGTGGGTATCGCTTTCTGGGGTTTGTTTTGGAAGCTAAAATAACTTCAGATACAGGAAGACCCCCACAGATGAGTTCCTAAATCCAGCAGGGTCGGCTTTATCTCCAGGAGAGAGAGGTAGATGAAAATGCTAAGTGTCCGTATCACTTTCAACTGAGGGTGGTAAAGGCAAACCTTCCAGGCTTGAAATGTGCAGCAAACCTTTATGGGACCTAATCTGTTATCGCTTCTCGACAAGCCATGGAGGCAACCGTGACCTGTTCTCCTTTGCTTTTGGGGAATGTGATAAAGAGGAAGAAACAGCTGGCTTAAGAAAAGCCTCGGAAACATGGCTGTAGTTTATAAAGACAATAATAATATTTTCACATGGAATGCGTTTACATATATGTTACGGTATACCAAAGGAAGCAAGCCACCCTAGTCAAAATGTTTTCCTAGCTTATTAAGAGAGCTCTATAAAAAAAAATACAAAAAAAAAAATCTACACTTTTCTGGGTCAGAGAAAAAAGTGAAATGTGTATAGCAGTTGAAAAAAATTCTCCCAGTACATCCCAGAGTTCTTAAAGCTTGTCTTTTCCTTCAATGCCATTTAGTTTTATAAACTGTTAGCTTCAGTAGATTTGTTTGTGTGTGGCTTTGCCTAACTAAACAGAATCTGTCTCGTTAAATTCTTTTCTACCTCTATGTTGATTCTTCCAACTAAACCAACAACCCAAGTTTACAAACTTTTGATGGTAAAATTAATCAACGCCCAAGACTCTATATGTTTATTAGGGTCCAAAACATGGTGGTGACCAGGTATGTTTGGAACACTGTGAACATAAGAACTCCCACGCGCACCCTATCTTACTGTGCAGCTTTGGTTAAGGCCTTGAGTGTCTCCTGAGGCTCTGCTGTCCTCATCTCTGAAGTGGAGATGGCTCCACCTTTCCCGCCTCCCAGGGGTTTTGAGGAGCAGATTCGTCATTATATGTGAAAGTGCTATGTAAAATGTTACTTTCTTTGGATTTTGAATTGGATTTTACTTAAGGACATACTTTCAAAGTTAGTGGACAGTCTGCATTTATGTATGTTTCAGCTGTGTAGAAGGGGAGCCTGTCTTGATACAATGTGGGTGGGTAAAGACACCAAGGAGAAATTTGTTGATAATCAACTGATACTACAATGCGCGTAAAGATCGCCAACTGTGTCATTGGTTTAACAACAACGACAAAAAGTAGAACATTTCAACACAACCTACATACTGCTTGTGGGCCAAAAGGACAGTAATCCTGTTTAGCAGCAATAAGAGGTAACAAATGTGAAAAGGTTAACTCTTAGGAAAGAATAGGGATTTTGAAAGACAACATACATTTTACACTCTTGTATGCAAGCATTTAAGAACAGGTGCCTTGGAAGGATATCCTGCAGCGGTTTATTAAATGTATGCATTTTTTTTTTTACCTGGAATATGGCCTCGGCAAGTGTAAAAGAACTCTTTGCAATAGTCTTTGCAGAGCAGGGGCAGCACTAGGTCTCTGTCCAGCGCTTCCCTCTCAGGTGAGTGGAACAGGCTCTGAGAGTGTGGAGAGCAAAGCGCACATTTGATTTCTTCCAGTAACTTCCCACATTCAGTGTTGTTGGTCACAGAAAATATCTGAAAGCCATAAATCAGAAATAAACTTTTCAGTTATGTGAAGTTAGGTTTAGTTACTTCTTTTTTGTAATTATGTAAGTATAAAAGTATAATTTAGCCAATGCAGTTGTCTGAAAAGAAATACCACGTGACAATACAGAATGCCTTTATGAGGATGCAGGTACTCTCTTGCATGAGATGTAAGAGCCAAGTGTAGGGATGCATAAAGTGTTCTTACTCTTGCAAGTCAAAGTGGTTTGTCTGTCTTTCAGGTGCAAAAAATTAAATGGCAGTTATATTTAGACCCTTTAATCCTTTATGACTTTACTCTGCCTCATAGTGCACACTGACTGATAGATACTTAACTTTAAAATTCCAAATAACTTTATCCAACTCTGTGAAGCAGAATTTGTTAAAACATGGTTTATTTGTGTCTTAGCTAAAAATATATTTCACTCCTGAAATTCCTAATATGATAGTCTCAAAGATGTTAATTTGAATTACATTTTTCAAATTTCAATTAATGTTCAATCTACAGATAGCATAGGGAAAATTTTCTAAAGTGCCGGGGCGGGGGGGGAATCTTTCTCTTTCATGTTTTATAAAAAGGATACCTGAAGCTGAATCAAACAGGTTTAAGAGCAATTTTTATTATTCATTGTATCTTAGCCAGGAAAAACTTTCTAACTAGCTCTTCAGGTATGTTATATGCAAAAATAAACCCAAGAGTCTAATAAAAGTACCTTTGTATAGTATTTAGTAAGTTCTAATGGGCAAAGACATACTTTTATCGTTATTTATACAATATTATGTCTTTTATTTCAATAAGACCATTTGGGGAGTCATTGATTGACTAAAGTTAGGTCTTGGTGTCCAGTACTAACTTGGTGTCTAGTGCTAACTTTAAAAACCTTCAGGAGTCACTCAAATAAATATAGGGTAATGATATCAGTATAACATTTGAGACATGAAATGTAGTGCTGTCTAAATCAATAACTGATTTTTCATATTAAAAAATACCATAATGGAATTGAATTTTATACCTTCTCAATTTATGTAACTACATCTATACTTTATCATTTCTTTAGAACTACAAACTGGAATTAATATTTTAATCTCTAGACCATTGTTTAAAGCAAATATTTCATTCACAAATTGAGGTTCTAATTTGAGTACATTGTATGGCTTCTATTTTTTAGAATAAAGACATTCTAGGTGATCCCAAAATCTGGGTCTGAAAGAGTAAAGCAACTAAAAAAAGTAGTTGAATAAAAGCATGCTGAAATTTTAGCATGCAGTCATTAAAAATTCAACAGAAGTAACCCAATTTCAGAAAATATATATACACAATATGTTGTAACTATCTACAAGATTCAGAAGTCATTTTTAATCACCATTATACTTGCCTATTAATTTTTATCAATTTACCTAAATGACAATAGCTTAAATGGTTAAAGTTTTCTAAAAGGAAACATACACCAGACACTTAGAATTTGCATTCCAAGAATGTTTTAAATGTCTCTTATTGTCCATACGCTGGCAGACCTCACCAGATCTATTCAATATTAATACTGTTAGACTTTGTTCTGTTTGTTTATCACACAGCAGTCCTCTAAGAACAAAACAACTGCAGGGTGCTGAAGCCACCTCTTTTGCTGGATGAAAAACTGCAGTGCAATCACCTTTGGTTTTAGGGAGAATATGCATGCTTCCATTTTTTTTTTAATAGCTGAAACAAAATGATCCCCATGTACTCTCCCAGCTGCTATCCAGGAAGAGCTTGATTTTAGTGCCTAAAGAATTTTGTCTTTTACAATTTTTGGAATGTGTCCTGGCCACAAGATCTCTCATCAAAAGTTTCAGAAATAGGATTCAATAAATTATCTGAAATCAAGTATAATATTATTCTTTGCAAAGTTTCATGCTGTTCCGGCCCAGCAGGATGGTAACATTTTGCTCTGTGTGAGGTCTGCAGTGTAAATACCCATTTGAAGATAGATAGAGCCATCATTCTGGCTTTGGTTTCAATGAACCAATAGTCTTACTGAAGTCAATTAAACTGACTCAGCCCAAGCTGCAACACTGTCTTAGACAGATGTGTACTGCTGTGTGTGCGTAGAGTATTTTTTTTCTTTTTGGCCTATGTGTCTGTGTCTATATAGGTCCTTAACTTTATGTCTGACAATGTCATCAATCTTAAGAAGAAATTTAAGCTAATTTCCTGTTTCGATTTTTAAAAGCCATATACGAAACCATCAAATTATAGTGGTTTAAACTAAATATACTTTGGAAATCATGTAAAACTTCGAAACATTATTACAGCATGCCTAGTAATGATTGTGGCTGTTGCTGACTAATTTATAACATCTGGCAGGTCATCCTTTAATCTTTAGCCACATGAAAGTAAAATCCATAGAAGAAAGGTAAGATAAATCCTGGGATACACAGGGAAGCGTGGCCTACAACTATAGCTTATCAACAAACAGTGAAAGGGGTGACAGAGACCTTCTGTATTTCTCTTTCTTTATCAAGTAACTAAACAAAGAGAATAAAAAGGCCCCCACATGGGCTTGATGAGCAGACAAAAGGAGAAAATGCATGACAGTATATTAAGATGTCACCTTAAGATCACTTGGTACATAAAAAGTTATTTCTAAAAATCATATGGCTACAAGGTTCTTCAGCTGTTGGGTGGAACACATGGGCCTCTGGACTATAGTGCTGGATTATGTCATTAAAGAGTTCAGTTTCAATTTTAGGCTAATATGTAAATAGATCATTGTACTAAGGCAGCTGTTAAAGGGACCCCAGGATGAATTATTTGTTTAGTTGGATGTGTTCAACAATAGCCTTTGTCCCTGAAAGAGCCAGAGCAAACAAATGATTGTAAAAGGGCACACTTGAAAACAATTACTTTTCACCCATTCCTTGACAGCTTTGGCTGTGAAACCACCCAAGGTAGAGAGATCTTCTATGCTTCTGTGGCTACAATCTAAGTTTTAGAAATGGGGGTATTTCTCTTGGTTGTGGATTCAGTTTGGCTCATGGGAATTAGAGCCTTTTAGCATGTTGTACTTAGGAGCTGCAAATATATTAAGACAATATAACTTCCTAAATTTTGGCGATAATTATTTATAATGGTAGATAGCCATCTCGTTACAATACACAAAACTATTAAAGTATACAAAAAATTAAAATATAAAAGCATAATACCGTTGCTAAGAAATTGAACTCAAAGCTGGTTCATTACAGGAAAGAAAATGTGTTAGTCTGGAAACTGGATTTAATGGCACAGCTGAGCATGCTCAATATTCCTACCTAGTTTCCTACTATCTGCCTATGAAATTTTTTCTGATAGGAAAAGGCTACTTCTGCAGTTTCCTGAAAAGTTGCAGAAATCTTCCTGGGGCGGGGGCGGGGGGAGAATTTTTTTCATAAACAAAAAAGAGCCCTTTCAAATAGTCATCATCTCTTCTGTGCACACATTATGAAATAAGACCCTAACATATATTATAAACCTGGAAGGCTTAGGGAAAGAAGGGAAAGAGTGAAGTTTATTATAAAAATAACAAGTTTTAAAAACTATTACAACCTGAGAGCTACCATAGGTTAAGAATGCATAGGTACAGCTATATCAAGTCTCTGATTTGAACAATTTGAGTATAGTTGGTTTATAAACCATTTGTAATGAAACCAGCAAAATCTAGTGTACCAAATTTAATTCAGACACATTTCCCAAACGAGTAGGGGTTTGGTGGAGATTGGAAGAACGTAAAATGGAAAGGAATGTGGATAGCTAACGTGGCAGATAGCTTCCTAAAGAGTGATTTCTTTTAAAAAAAAAAACCAACAAAAAACAAAACTTAATGTAACTCCTCTTAAGGGTTATAACGCCCATCAGTCCCCTCCCCCAGCCCCTTCACCGCATTTAGTTCAGAGCGGAGTTTTCATCCCTTGTGTTCCTGTTCAGTGTGGCAGGAGGCTGGAGATCACGGGTGGACTCACAGTGCACACTGCACACAGGGAGACCTGCTGGGAAAAATTTCTAAACCTTCCTCTGAGTTTCCTGGTTCTTTTGGGATCCTGGTAAAACCCTGCAGATGACGTGAATGTAGCTATGCTGTAACTTAATTCAATTACAACACAGGAGCTTAATGACATTGTTTTGAATAAAATGCTGGAATATCTGTCCCTGAATCTCAGACTACTGCTGCATATGGTAAGAATAAAGAGTGAGTTGCAGCTGAAAACCTGCAGCAAGACAGCTCTCACTCATCTGGGAATAGAGGGAGTTGGACAAATGCTCCCTCAAAAGGCATGAACATTTGGACAGAGCTGGGGACTGAAAGAGAATGATGTTCTCTAGTTTCACCCATTAGTGAACCAACTAACAAACACAATGGTGTTGTTGTTATTCTTTTGCCATAAGCAACAGGACTCTGTGTGTGGGCAGCAGTTTAGTGGGGAGGAGGATAAGTCGACCCCTTTTTGTCCTATTGATTTTTTCCTATTTGCATGACTTGAGCAAATTAAATGATGCAATATGGCTTTTTGTTACAAAACAAAGTGAGAGATACCACCCAGACACATATGTTGATTCGTAGGAGCTGTTTACATGAGAATAGAGTGAAATCTACCGTGAACTGAGCATAAAAATTAGATTCAGCCTGGGTTTTTTTTTTTTTTTTTTTTTTTTATTATGCCTGGGCCAGCAAGACTGAAGCACAAGTTTTCCAAGAGTCTCTCAGACCTTGACAACTGCAGTGTTGTAACAGAGGAATTCTTAATTAAACCTAAAATGGGGAAAGGGAGGGGGAGCAAAGACACCTGATTGTTTATTTCACGTGCAGGGATTGTTAATGACGTGCCCCCCAGTCTCTCTTTGGAGTACAGTAGACAGCACACATTACCGCGTCCCACCGCGCGAGAGAGGTTGCAAACTCAAAAATAAGCCTGTCTTTTCACTCAGCCAACACTATTCTCACATTTGTTTGAACTGACTAACACGAAGAAAGTGTAAATGCCCTCACTCCTGAGACAAGTTTCTAGAGGAGATCGTCCCAGACAACTACAGCCTGGGAAGCCTGAACCGATGACAGGACAGCGCCGTACCAACAGTGACGGAGAATTGTCTGTTTTCTGCGGTGGGCACGTCCCAGCCAAAATCTGTCGTCAGGGTTGCGGGTTCTCAGCTGGAGTCCCACGAGTTCCCTTTTCGCTGTTTAACGATTGTAACGTTAGACAACCCCCTCTGACGGGGCTGGGGATCATAAACCAACCATGCTTCACCGTCCTTTACGAGTCAACCCTCTCCCTAGCCGAGCACGTGGAGAAAGCTGCACGAATCTTTTCACTCTAGAAAAATAAACCGGAAACCACAGCCACCTTCATTTACAGTTTCACCGCAGCCAGTGCCCAATTCGCTCCAAAACACACTGTTAATCGCGATTCTTTTAAAATGTTTACCCGGCCCCGAACATGGGTACCACAGAAGCTTCTCTTTTCTGAGACAGACAGTTTTGCACAGCATCCCGACCGCGGACTCTTGGGGGCGGGCGAGGTGCCTCTGCGCACCCCGGAGGGACGCACAACGGAGCCACGCTAGCGCTTTAAAAAAGTTATCAGAAAGAACTTCCCAAACAAGTGTCGCCTTTCTTACAGCCACCAGCACTGCCGGAGCCGCAGGGGACCCCACCCAGCCTGCGTGCCAATCTCGCAGCAGTGAGGCGGGTGCGTGCCTACCTTGTGATCCAGGCGCCCCAGCCCCGCGCTGTCACTCCGCAGGCAGCAGGACAGCCGAGGGTAGAAGCCACCGCACAGCATCTCTCCCCCACTGAGCAGCTCCAGCTGGGACATCATCCGCCTATCTCTCCTTTTCAGGCGCTTCGGGGGGTTCCCATTCAGGCACCTTCTCCTCCTCGCTCCGCTCCCTTCGTTCCTTTCCCCAAACTTAGCATCTCCTTCGAAGAAGCCCAGAGCCACGGCCAGCAGCAGCAGCTTAAATGAGAGCATCTTCAGCATCGTCTGCCCGGAGCGGCCGGGGGTGGGCGCGGGCGAAAGGGGGGGGACGCCACTGCCCAGCAGGGGCACTAGGGCGCAGCTCCGTGAGGAGGCTGCAGGGCGGCGGGACACTTGCGAGGCAGAGAGAGGTGGAGGGGGCGATGCAACTTTGCAAAAAATAAAAGACGATGGTCCAATGCCGTGGGGGAGCCCGAGGAGCGAGAGAAAGTTGGGCGGATGACACCGTGTACAGCTGTGCCAGTGTCAGTGGGGTTAGGGGCTTTCTGCTGCGGCTGGGCAGTGGGAGGAGGAAGAGTTGGAAGAGGAAGAAGAAGAGAAGCCGGCCACAGAGGTTCACTTGTCCGTGTAACGGGAGTTGTTTAGGTGAGACAGTAGCAGGCACAGAACCGGCGGCGGCGCGGCAGGCGAACGCAGGGCCAGCGCTGGGCTCTAGATGATGCTGAGGTCTCCTCTGCCGGCGGCTGCAGCTTCTCACACAGCCTCTCATGTTTCGTTCCCTCTTTTCTTCTTCTTTTTAACTAGCGCGCGGGGAGGTGCTGCCACCGCGCGCCCCTTGACGTCACCGCTTCTCGCGCGCCCCCGCCCGGACTGGGGGGAGGGGAGGGGGAGGCCCCGGCGCGAGCGCGTCCCCCGGGCCCCGCGACCTCCGGGATGCTCTGGGAGGGGTCGCGGGCCGCGGCGGCGGGCGGAGGTGGGGGCCTGGCCGAGCTCTCGGAGCCAGCCTCCGGGACGCGGAACCCAACGCGCCCGCCTGGCCTGGGCGCCCCGGGTGCCCGGGTGGGGGCGTCCACGGCCCCGGTCCTCCGGCCGGTCGGCCTGGGGCTAGGTCGCGGCCCTGAGAGTCCCCACCTCTCCTTTCTCCTGGCAGCAGCCCCTCCGCACCACCCCAGGCTAAAGGCGGCCGAGCTGAGGCTCCGAGAGAAAGTGAGTAGGAGTGGGCCGCGGGAGGTGAGGAGGGAGGGGCCCCTTCCGTGGCCTCCCCGTCGCGGCCCCGGCCCGCCCCTCACCCCGGGGGAGGATGAGCCGAGACTCGGCTGGAGGTGGCAGGAGGGAGCTTCTCGGCCCCTTTCCAGCTGCTGGCCCGCACAGACTCCCTCTGCTCCCTGGTGATTTTCAATGTGAAGCTCTAGTCGATAAAGATCTTCCTTGGGGTCTGATTTAGTGGCGGGTGCAACCCAGATGCTGCGAGCCGCTGTGTAGGTGGAGGTGGTTTGAAGACTCCCGAGAAGGGTGGCCATCCTTGCCTAAGGTCCTGCGCGCTACTGAAACCGCACGAACGGGGTGCGCGGCGAAGTCTGCCCGCGGGAGGGATTGCGCCCACCTGGGCGAGCTGGCCCCGGACACCCCCTGCGGGGCCCCCACCTGTGCCCTGGAACTCTGCCAGGCCCCACTGGCGATCCCCCGGAACGCAGGCTTCCCCGGCCCCAGGTGGAGGAGAGGCGAATGAGCTGGCCGCGAATCAGCTTCATTTTCAATGGGGGGAAAAAAAATCCCGGAGAGATTTCCCTGGGGGTTTCAATACGGAGGCAATAGTTCTGGAGGAAGAATTCATAGCAGGTTTGCTGAGGTCCAGAAGCGAGATGCCCTATGTATCCCGTGTACCTAAATAAATTAAACTTCCCCCCAGTTAGACGTAGTCTGCCTAAAGAAAGTTTCTGAAAAGATCTGTAAGTTATCAAGAATGGTGACTTGACGTTTCGAGATCCCCACGAGCTGAAGTTACAGGGACCGCACACAACGGCGTGCCTAGTGCCACTTGAGCATTTAATAGGGGAGATGATTTTTCTGGTAGATGGATTTTGAAGAGGAGATAAGGCAGTTTTCCCATTTTGGCAATGGAGGAAATATTTGCCATATTTGGATTTGCTTCACTGCTGGGACATAGATTTCGCCAAGCCAAGCTAACGTCAAAGTTGGTGATGATGGAGGTGGGTAGTTAATTGAGCTAATTACTAGTAAAGTGGGCCCTGCAGCTAGACAAGCCTTCTACCCGATTCACTTCCTGGGTCCGGATTTGCTAGTGGAGCTAGATTTGTTCCCCAAAAGGTGACTAATTAGAATAAGTGGAAAGGTTCTGCTGGAATATTTAGTCCAGTACTGAGCTCCGAGTAGAGCCCTCTATAACAAATTTAGTGTCTCCCAGGGCACACTGCACACACGTCCAGCAACATGTGATCCGAAACGTTCCTTCTGATCCACTGACACGTTATCTGACACTTTCCCTGTTTTGAGGATTTATAAAATAAAGCATAGAGTTATAAAGATTTTGAGACTTTAAACTCTCATGTAATACACAGATCTGGAGATGAACCCCATCAAGACTGAATTATTCACATAATCTCATCTAGTCAGGTTGTTTAAAAACCAGAACCCAGGGACCCAGTCTAGGTGGTATTTGGCTCTCCAAGGTCTTACGTTCTTTTTTCCAAAATAAAAATCTTTCTAAAACTAGATCTCAGTGGTTTGAGCTGTCACTGTGGCTCCCAAAGGGATGAATTCATCTTTGTAGTTTTGAAATAGGCCTGCCTTATGGTTGCACTTCGAGACTAAAGTTCCTGAAAGGTAAATTAATTTTGGTTATAGAACCTTATGCAGCTGTTATAACCTATGACCCTAAGTTTCAAGACCGAGAGAGTTTATAAAGGATTACAGAAATGAGACAATCATGGCAGTCAATAAATCGGGTCACTGATGAGACAGCTGAGCTTATTCTCAGTGCCACTGATAGAATCTCCAGTCACTAAGCAGTATTATACACATAAACTAACTTCTGATTTTCTTTTCTTTTCTTTTTTCTTTTTCTTTTTTGCAGAGGGAAATTGCAAAGCTCAACTACAGCCAGATGGACAGCATCACTTTCTAGGAATGAGGAATCAGTTTTGGGTTATTCCCTCAGATTAAACCCTAGAAGCTCCCTTGGAGGCGCACACCACCTGCACACTCTGGAGAAGTGGTCAGGGGGAGCTCCCTCATCAAAGGAGGGTGAGGAGGACCCCCACCCGCCCAAATGCATCCAGATGAATCAGTCTTTTTTTGAAGCACTGGAATGGAGTGCTAAGGGTGGGGGTCCCTTAAATGGAGCTGCACAAAGGTGGCTGGGTCCCATGTTCTGCTCGCGCCAGCGTGGAGCAGCCCCATCCAGGACTGCCACCTCCATGTGAACCAGGGCACCTGGCTGAGGCGGCGGACGGGAGCCAAGTCCTGCTCGAGCTCCGCTCCCGAGCTCCGTGCATCGGTGCTTGGTTGGGTCGACCCAGCAGAGGGGGGCTCCTTCTTCTGATCAGCACCAAGGCCCCCTGTGTGGGCCAGGAGCAACCAGGCCCATCCCACCCCCATATACCAGTCCTACCCTGGATTCTATCCCTTACCTCAGATAGAGTAAAGATTCTCATGAACAGTTTAGGTTTCTTGTAAAAGATGAAATATTTGACACAGTTGAAATTCAATAGGTAAAGCTCCAAATATTACCATATATATGAATTCTGTATGTATATACTTGTATATGTATGTATTATAGTTATGTTGATACACATCTCATGTATCAGAAATTAGCCCAACTTGGTAAATGTTTAAAATAAAATTATTTTTGGTATTGCAATCAATTTTACATATGGATTTTTGGACTTCACAGAAGTATGCACTATTTCATTCCATCTCTACAAACATATATTAAATGTCAGGCACTGGGCTAAGTGATCTGTATACAGTAATGAAAAAAATATGAGCACCCTGCTTCTAGGAAGTTAATAATCTAGTAAGGAAGACAGATGATAAGGTCATAAATTTATGGTTAGAAATTGTGCTAAGAGCTATGAAAGAAACACCAAGATAGAGAATCACAAGGCACACTTACTTCAGATTAAGTAACCGGAAAAAGCCTCTCTGTGAAAATGACATTTCAGCTGAGACCTGAGGATGAGGTGGAAGGAGTTTATGAAGTCACCCTGCCCTGTCATTGAAAGTACAGACCGTTTGAATTCAAAATAGAATGTGATACATTAAAGGGAAAGCACAGAACACTGTCAATAATAAAGAGGAAGGCTACAGGCCAAATTCATAGTGTAGTTTAGACACAAGGTAGCCAATGAAGCTGTGCTCACGTTGTTGTCGTCATTTCCTTTTGCACGTACCATTTCTTCTTTCCTACCTTATCCTCATAAATCTTGAAGTTCCAGCTTTTCACTCAGCTTCTAGGAATTATTCCAGTTCGAAAGGCCCATCAGCCATTGTGTCTCATTTAACTAGCACTTACATTGTCCATTTTCATTGCTTTTATTTGTGTGTTGTTGATAACCCTGAGACTTTCTTTTGTGTGGGAGCTGAACATGCATGAAATGGTAAGCGCCACCAGGACAGGAATGACATCCCTCTCCGGCGACCCCAGAAAAGAGTCTAGTTCAGTCTCATCGCTCAATGCCAGCCTCTCATCAAATGCTGCTCACTGGCCAATCTTGTTTGGCTTAATACTTTTTAAAGGTTGACATTAGAGGAAACATTTGCATTATAAAATTCTAAATTATTAAACAGGAAGGAAGACAATGTACATTATCACTAAGGAGTCTCAGGAGACATTGCTATCAAGTGTGATTCCACAGAGGAAGGCCAGCCAACACTGCCAAAGAATAAATACGCGTCTTTAAAAAATTAGAGACTGGTTATAATTCAAATACAGTGACACAATGGTAGGGCTGCTGATAGGGTTTTTTCTGGTTGTTCGTTGGGTCTTTTCCCAAAAGCTGGCATTGGCTGTGTGCCAGACCCTGCTCTGGGCACTGCGGACACAGCAGTGAACAAAACTTGTCTCATGGAGCTCATGTGCTATTGGGGAAGAAAAATAATAAACAGTCTGCCAGAAGACAAGTGCTGCGAAGACAAGGGGTCATGGGGAAGCAGAATACAGGGGTTGAGAGAAATAGTTCTATATAGTTTTACCTGTATACAACGGTTACACTGGAGACATGTGAACAACATAGAGTGCACATACACAAACCGAAATGCTGGCCTACTACACACCCACCCTCTACGAGCAGGTGTGTTCAACCTGCAGCCCATAGGCTTCGTGCGGCTCAGGATGGCTATGAATGCAGCCCAACGCAAAATCGTAAATTTACTTAAAATGTGAGATATTTTTGTGATTACGTGTCACAATGTATTTAATGTGCGGCCCAAGACAACTCTTCTTCTTCCAGTGTGGCCCAGAGATGCCAAAAGGTCAAACACCCCTGCTGAGTGAGCTTTAGCCCATTGCTCCTGGGCTACAAGCCCACACAGCACGTTACCGCACAAAACGATGCGATATTAAATCAAGCACAAGAGAAAATGATGCAATGGAGAGAGGCAGTAAACACCAGATACATATGGTGGCTGCTGGCATCACACGGTGTACTGCTTTACGGAAAACATTTTTGGAAGTAGAAAGAGAACACTCTAAAAGAACAATAAATTATATACCATAGTAAATGGACAAAGCAGTAATGTAGTCGTTGATTACCACTATCAAGTATTACAGATACTACATGATTGTATGTGTTGTGCTCTTATAGAACTGGCAGCCCAGTAGGTTTGTTTACACCAACGTCACCGCAACACGTGAGTAAATACCCTGTGCTATGACAGGCGTTGTGATGTTACCATGGCTATAGCATCACTGGGCAAGAGGAATTTTTCAGCTCCATTATAACCTTACTGGACCACTGTTGCACATGTGGTTTGTCATTAACTGAAACGTCGTCATGCAGCATGTGCATCAGAGAAGGTGTTCACAGAGGTGTGGGCACCGGCCAGGGCATGGAAGTTGGAGGGAAACTTTAGGCAGCGGGTCGCATGCTTGCGGACGCCGGCAACACAGGGAACAGCAAGTCAAAAACCAAGAAGTGAGCATGCTCAGTATATTTGAAGATTAACAAAGAGACCCAGGTGGCTAGAGAAGAGTGGGTGACAGAGGAAGTGACAAGAAAGGAGGGCAGAGAGGGAAGGAGTCAGGGGCCTGGAGAACATAGGCTCTTGTAAACTACGTTGTGGACTGGCTTTTACTATGAATGACATGGTGATCACTCAGGGGTCTTGCCAGAGATAAAGAATCTCTGCTCGTTATTTCCTACTTCTGCTGAACGAATTAATTATAAGAGGTTGGCTGAATGGGTATCAGGAAAGTGAAAGAGCCGAAAGGGAACACTGAAATACACTAGTGACTAAAGTACACAAGTCACTGCAGGGAGCAGCTCCCGCACCTACCTGGGGGCAGAGGAACAAGGCAAGTCAGGGCTAACAAGAGAAGCTGATTGGGGAGCCCTGATGGGACCGAAGAGATGGGGCTGCTGCCCCGCTGGCACAGACACCCCCTTCCCGTTGGTGAAATGAATTGATTACGGGAGTGTTGGAAGAGAACTTGAGACTGGAACCAACTGCCATGGTCAGGATGCGTTAGTGCCCTGGGGCTGCCCTAACAAACACCACAATTTAGGCGGCTTAAAGCAAGAGAAATGTACTCTCTCACAGTTCCGGAAGGTAGAAGTCTAAGATCCAGGGGTGGGCCGAGTTGGATTCTTCTGAGGGCTGTGAGGGAGAACCTGTTCTGGGCCTCCCTGCTCGTTCAAGCAGCCTCAGGGGCTCCTTCCCTTGTTTTGCGGCTGGGTTCTCAGGGTTTGTACCTTGCATTCCCTGTGTGCACGTCTGTCTCTGTGTCCACACTTCTCCTTGTTATAAGGACATCGGTGATGGTGGAATAAGATACACTTCATCTTAACTTGATCATCTGCAAAGACCTTATTTTAAAATAAGCTCACAGTCACAGGTACTGGGGGTTAGAACTTTACCACCTTTTTTTCTGTGGGTGAGGGAGACAGGATTTAAACCATAACTCAAGATAAGGGCTCATTGCCAGCCAGAGTGGTGCAGGCAGGAAAGCAAGGTAAAAGGAAGAATCAAGTCCCCTTTCTCCCCCTACCCTTCCAGCCTCCCTCTGGTGTCCTGTCTTAGGTCAGGTTGTCAAGCAGAGCCCCAAACAGGGAACTGTCAGCAAGTAATGTATTGAAACAGTACCCTAAGAAGCAAGGGAAGAAAGCTAAGTAAGGATGAAACTAAGGTCCCAGCTGGTGTGGCTCAGTGGCTTGAGTGTTGCCCTGAGAACCAAAGTGTCATCGGTTCCATTCCCAGTCAGGGCACGTGCCTCAGTTGTGGGCCAGGTCGCCAGCAGGGGGCAGATAAGAGGCAACCACACATTGATGTGCCTCTCTCTCTCCCTCCTTTCCCTTCTCTCTAAAAATAAATAAATAAAATCTTTTAAAAGATAATTAAAAAATAAAAAGACAACAAAACCCACACACACACACACAAATACAATAAAAATAAACTTCTTTCAAAAAAAAAGAAAGAAGGGGATGAAGCTAAGGAGGGAAACTGGTGCCTGGCCTCACATGACCTTTAGGACCTGAATTGCACCATAGAATCTGTCCTCACCTGAGGCAAGTGGGCTGGGGTGGACTAATTTTTCTAACCCATGTGACAGTTAGTTATTATGTGTGTTGCTCCCTAGGGAGACCAGGGCACCTTCTGCAAAGAACAGCTCTCAGGAGAATGGACAGCTATATATTTTCAAGGAATTTGTCCATTTCAGCTGCTGGCATGAAGTTGGTCATAATGTTTCCTTGCAATCCTTTTAATTTACATAATCTGTACTAATGATAATTGTTAATTTGTGTCTTCTGTTTTATTTTCTGATCAATGTGGCTGGGAGTTCATCAGTTTAGTGGGTTTTCTCAAAGAACAAGCTAGCTCTTAGTTTCATTGATTGTGTCTATTGTTTTTGTTTTTTATTTCATTGATTTTCCCTCTGATATTTATTATTTGCTCTCTTCTGCTTATTTTGGGTTTAATTTGCTATGGTTTTGCTAGTTTCTAAAGATGGAAACTGCGGTCATTAATTTAGGACCTCTCTCTTCTTTTGTTCTTTTCTCTTTTCTTTTCTTTCTTTTGTCCTGCAAAAAGTTTTGTTTCTATTTGGTTCAACACACAGGAGAGGCTCTAGGTTGGTTAAAAGCCTACCTAGTGGCTGCAGGGAGAGGCTCAGGCAGAAGCCAGACATAGGGGGATGGAGAGGGGCCCCTCAAAGGCCTCTGGGCTCTAAAGGCTCCCAGTTGTGCTTCAGGGTGAGACTTTCAGAGATACTCGCTCAGCCCAGCCTGAGGGTAGCCAGCTTGTAGAAGTGGGTCAGCTGGTTGCCCATCTTCTTGAGTTTCACCTCCTCACCCAGGAAGTGGTTTTCCAGGAAGCCACAGAGATGAAGGTCTGTGTGGGCAGAACCCAGGGCCTGCAAACCCCAAAGGGCCTGGTTCAGGTTCTCCTCCAAGGCCATGGCGGCTTCCATGATGTCCTGAGTTTGACCCCACTCATTGTGGGAAGGCTTCTGGATGTCCTGGAAGAGAACGTGGCCACCGCACTGGTTTTGCATCTTCAGGAGATGCCAAGGGCCCTTGCACTTCTTCTCGGCCAACTCAAGGAAGAAGTGGTCCATGCCTACAGAGCCATATCATCGCGGTTGAAATAGAAGCCAGAAAGAGGTACGTGTAGAAAGTCTGCAGATGCCGGGTGACCACGTGGTCAATGGCCTTCACCTTGGTGGAATAATTTTGATGACTTTGGAAGCTCACAGTTGTTTGGCAATAGGAATTAAGGTCAAAAACGGGTGTTGGCTGGTCTCGGAGGCTGAGGATGGCTGAGGTGATTCCAGTAGTGACTGGAAAAAAGTTGGAGGGTGGTGGGAGGCTGGAAGAAGGGGTGTCCCTGGGTCTGTTCCATCCAAACAGTGTTGAAGCAAGAGGCAGATCTGGGAGGCCCCTGAGGGCGCTGCCTCTCATTTTCTAATGTAGGCATTTAGTGCTATGCCTTTTCTCCTAAGTACTGCTTTAGCCAAGTCTGACAAACTTTGAAATGTGTTCAGTTTCATTCTGTTCAAAATGTTTTCTAACTTCCTCTTTGAGTCCTTCTTTGACTTGTATGTTATTTAAAGTGTTTTATATAGTTTCTAAAACTTAGGGCTTTTGGCGGGGGAGACCTTTCTGTTGTTGATTCTAATTCAATTCCGTTGTAGAGTAAGTATAATGTGTATGAATCGATTTTTTGAAAAAAAAAAACTTTGAAAAATCTTCATGGACAGGACAATGGTCAATTTTGCAGTTTCTTCAGTCTTTGTTTTATTTATATTCAAGCTCTGATAATTGGGTGCATGAGCATTTAAGGTGGTCATGTCTTCCTGATGAATTAATTGCCCCTTTTGTCTTTATAAAGTGTCCCTTATCCTTGGTAACAATTTTTGTTCAAAATCTACTTAGTTATTAATACAAGCACTCTTTCTTCTGATTAGTGTTAACAGATTTTTCCTATTCTTTTATGTTTATTTCCATCTTTATATTTAAAGTGCATTTATTGGAGGCAGCATATAATTTGAGTTTTGCTTATTTTTGTCAATGTGATAATTTATAACTTTTAGTTGAGGTGTTTAGATCCTTTACATTTGATGTGATTACTGATCCAGATGTGTTTAAAATCCATCACCTAGTTGTTTTTTATTTGTTCCATTTATTGTTTATTCACTTTTTAATCTTTTTCTCTTCTTTTAGATTATTTTTGATTATTCCATTTCTTCTCTGTTACTGCCTTATTAGCTATGAGTTTTTCTTTTCGTGTGTGTGTTTACATTAGAGTTTGGAGTCTTTAGGTTATCATAGTGTATCTTCGGATAATAGTATACTATTTCACGTATAATATAAAGACCTTAACAGTATACTTTCATTTCTCCCTCCCACACTTTGTACATATGCTCCGCATATATTATCAACCTCAATGTGTATTGTTATTATTTTTTCTTTAGACAGATATTTATCTTTTAGAAAGTTTTAAAAATAAAAAATAAAAGCCTGTCATATTTATACACATATTTACCTTTTCTGGTGCTCTTCATTCCTATAGTGTAGAATTTTCCTAAAGAACATGTGTTATCAGTTCTTGTAGTAAGTGTGTAATTCTGATGATTTTATTTTCAGCGTTGGTATGTCTGAAAAAGTTTTTATTTTGCATTTTTTAAAAAAAGAGAAGTCTGTACTTTTATTGATACAGGGAGGGGGAACCCAAACAGAACGAAGAGTTGAGGAGAGACACTCGGTGCTGGTCCAGCTGTGCTTCACTGGCTTGTAGGCGATGGAGAACTCGTGCAGTAGTAGCCAATTATCTCAGGCTTGATTTCCACCGGGTTGAACATCTTGCCATTTTAGACGCCCTCCATGCTGCCCACCATCTCCTGCAAGGATGATCACGTGTGCCACAGGTGTGTCTTCTCCATGGTGGCGTGCGAAGCCTTTTTCTTGGGTGCAGAGACACTCAGCAGAGTGCCGCTTCCTCTCTAGGCCTGGGTTCAGCAGCCACGGCTGCTGTGGGCTATACAGTTGCATCAGCTGCTCACAGAGAACACCCAGCAGCTGGTGGAGATCCAAGGTAAGGGAGCTTGCAGAAGGTCCACTTCTTTTTTCTGCTCCACTTCCACCATCTTGTGGGGTCTTTGGAAAGGACCACCTCTTGCTTTTGTTTTCTGAGAGACACTTTCGCTGGGTATAAAATTTTAGGTTTAGAGGGATATTTTTTTCCCTCAGTGCCGTAAAGATACTGCTCTGTCTTAATTATGTTTTTTCCAATGAGAACTTGCTCTCATTCCTATTTTGTTCCTTTGTATATAATATACCTTGTCACATTTTTTCCTTTATTGGTAAATTTAAGCCCTTTAATTCTAATGTACATCATTTATTTTCTTGTTTCTTGTGCTTAGGGTTTGTGGAGTGTCTTGAATTTGTGAGTTTATAGATTTAATCAAATTTGGAAAATTTTTTTGTATTATCTCTTCAATCATTTTCTCCTCCTTTAGGGACTTTAGTTTTATGTACAATAGGCCGCTTGAGAGTGTTCCACAACTCACTGAAGCTCTCTTCAATTTTTTTTACTCTATTCTCTCTGCATTTCATTTTAGATAGTTTCTCTATCTTTAAGTTCACTAATCTTGAATTCTGCAATGTCTAATCTGCTGTTGAACCTATTCCACCTATTTTTTTTTTTTAAATTTCAAACATGCTTTCTCTTTTATCTAAAAGAGTTAGATTTGGGTCTTTAAAAGTTTTTCAAGTCTGTATTTACCTGCTCAATCATTCTGCTACATTCTTGAACATGTGGAATGTAGTTAAAATAATTGTATTAATGTCCTTGTCTGACAATTCTATTATCTATACCAATTCTGGGACTGTGTTTATTCACTGGTTTTTTCTCTTTATTGTAGTTTATATTATCCTACTTCTGTGTATGCTTGATAATTTTCCATTAAATTCCAAAGACTGTGACTTTTGTCTTGTTAGATGTATAATATTATACTCCTATAAATATTATTGAGTTATGCTCTGAAGTACAGTTGAATACCTTAGGAACAGCTTGATCTTTTCAAGCCTACTGTTAAAACTTGTCAGGTGAAACCAGAATCACCTTTAATCTAAGACTGATTTTCTCCACTGCTGAGGTGATGCCATTGTACAGGTGCTCTGCCTAATTTTCCTTGAATTATTAGGTTCCCCCCTGTGGCTTTTAGGGACGTGAAATATCCTTGCACCTGTCTGAGCTCTGAGTATCTGCTCCTTTCAGATGGTTCTTTTCCTTTCACCAGGTAATTTCTTTATAGTCATATATGCTTCTAAATACTCAGCTGAAACCTCAAAGGGTATCCTCTGTGGATCCCCACAGCTCTTCTTCTGTGAAGCTGTTTTCTCTCAGGACTCTGAGGTTTGAACTCCAGTTCCTAGCTCCTCTAGACTCCTTGTATCTCTGCTCAACTCAAGGTACTGCCCTGTTCTATTTGGGTTCCCCCGCGCTGTACCGCAGCCTGGGAAATCTGTCTAAGCTGTAAGCTCAGTCAGTTACAAGGTTCACCTTCTACATTTTCCCTCTCTCAGGGATCAAGGTCCTCTGCTTACTTAGTTGGTGCGCAATACCTAAATACCTTGTCCAGTTTTTTTAGTTCTTGTTGTTATAATGTTATACTAATGACAGTTCAGTTGTTTCAGGTGCTGTGGTAGAGTTGGTCCCTGTTATTCCATCTTGGCTAGAAGCAGAAGTCCAACAATGTGTGCGTGTGTGTGTGTATGTGTGTGTGTGAGAGAGAGAGAGAGAGAGAGAAAGAGAGAGAGAGAGGTTTTTTGATAACTAACTCTCAATTTCTTGAAAAGTGTTGGATATAACAGGCTCAGTCACCAAGTCGGTGGGGGATTTAGAGCGTCATATAATCTGTACCCTCACAGAGTAGCTGGGGGGAGTTCATTTCAATAATTTTTCATGTCTCCCCTTCACGATGAGCAGCGATCCTAACTACCCTTCCCCTTCTTCTCTCCAGCCCGTTGAGCTCGGTCCTCCACCCTTTGTGCCCAACCATCCCCAGGCCTTCTTCCCAGTGCCCTGTTACCCTGGGGATCCCTGACTCTCAGAGTGTATTTTCCCCCCGCCTCCACCAGCAACAGTTACTTCTCTTGTTTATGCTGGACAGTGTGCTAATATATTTAGAAAACACACAAAAACACCTTCTTCTACTTTTTTTCCCTTTTTTGCCTAGAGGGCAACACCTGGCTGTGTATTCTGAATACAAAGATGGGGAAATCCGCAGCAGACTTCCCAATACATGCTTCTGTTCTCAGCCCCATGCTGTGCTCTGCTGCCGGTCACACCCAGCATCCTTGAGCCTGCAACCCCTCCCGAGTTCCGAAAGGCAGAATAGCTCCCTCCTGAGCTGCGGCCTCTTCATATCTATTCTGGGTTTTGTCTTTTCCTGCTCTGCTTCACTCCTCCACTCGCCATCCACCTTCTAGAACTGTGCTGAAACAGTTCATCCGCTGAGAAACTTCCTCCTGTTCTTCTGCTGCTCTGTATTTGACCCTTGCCTTTTAACTGGTATATTCCTATTTTAAGGGAGCTGGGGAGTGTGAGGAGATAAATTCATATGCTCAGTTTGTAACCTTGACCTGGCACCAACCTGGTTGGAAAATAATGGTCCTATTTGCTTATACTTATCTTTCTTCAATGTATGTATAGCTCACATTTATTTCACTGTTTAATATTAAAAATGCTCGGGTCTTTATTTATAAGCTTGATGATATTTTGTGACCAGAAATATGCTGTAAAAACTTAATTCTTGCTTATCTCTAATTAGTCTATGGGAAAATTGATTTCTTTATACACTTTCATTTAAAGTCATAGTTTCCAGCAGCCTATCAATGATGTCGAGAACTTAATGTATATTGTGAAAGCATTATCACAATCACACATCTCTCACCTCATGTAGTGACCTCTATTTTTTGTGGTGTCATAAGCAAAATTATATTTCAAAATGTATTGATGATAAGTTTCACAAAAATTGCATATTGTTTCCTTTGGTTGTGTTGTCTTTTCAAGCTTCCTTCCATGATATTTACTCTTAGTTACTATGTAGATGTAAATAACTGTGGTTTAATTCATTAAATCATATGAAATAGAATTATAATTCTATAATTAACTTTCATTCTATTCCATTTATATTTAATTTATTCATAACTCTTTATAATTATTGCACTATATATAACTAATTATAAAACAACTTTTAGAGACTACATATTAATTACACTGTATTTCTCTTCTTTTGCTTTTATTTTTTTCCATTTTTTTATTGTTCAAATACATTTGCCTCCATTTTCCCACCACCACTGTCCCTAAGTACACCTTTATTTCTTATACTTTACATATTACATTTATTTACTTATTCAACTGAATACAATTTTATTGCTAGGTATAAATTCCCTAAAAGCGGCAGCACCAATTAGTAGATGGCATTTGCATGAGTTTCCTTACAGAGAACCAGCCTTGACTAAATAGCTACAATTGGTCCTTAATCATGTCAGAACCATGGAGGAATGATGGACTCATTCCCTTTGAATTAGATGGAGTCTATCTGCAGCATTCCCTGCCCTTGGCCACAGTTACGGGGACTGTGATGGCCACTGTCACCTTCCCTCTTGTGCAGCCAGCCCTGCATCTCTTATGTGTTTCAGTGTCCAAGATTCTGCAGATGTGCCACCCACAGTCCCCAGCTCTGAACATTGACCAGAGCTGGTGTCAGTGAGAGAGAGGTTGGGAGGGAGATCCCTGGGTGCTTGGCACCAGGAATCTCTCGTATAGATTTCTTGTGATGGCTGGAAGCTGTGTCTCTTGGAATTGTTTTGTCAATTCAAACTTATTTATTTCTTAAAAAACAGCCTCATTTAATTGCAGTGACTTAAACTGTTATTTTTATAATACCCACTAGAGTTTTTCCTTGGTAAATGTCAGTTTCTTATAATACCTGAATTAGTTGCAGTGTGTAACTTGCTAATATGTTTTCCTTCGATGGAATTGGAAGGGTGAGCTAATAGGACTGGAGGGTGTGCAGAAATGGGACTTAATTATAAAATAATGGAAACCAGTCAGCATCATGAAATTACCTCATAAACAGAATGATCACAACTGAGATGATTCAATAATTAACGATTACCTCAATTAAATTAACTCATTTGTATCTCAACCCTACGTAAATGATGTGAGAAAGTACAATACCTTCACCATGTAAACAATTAATAAAATGTGGAAGACATTATAAACTCACAGAATTGAAAGCCCACACAGCTATAGAATTAATTACTTTTGTGTGCATTAGGTGTTTTGGAAACTAAGCATTAATTTTCTGGCTTTGACTCATATCAAGACCACCCTGTAGGAAAGTTTAATTCCTCGATGAGTTTCTATTTATCATTTAAGTATATGTTTGGCAACTAATCTGTAAAAACAACATATGCAAATGAATGTTTACTGATGATTGAATGAAAACATGCTCTATTTCTAGAGGTGTTTAATTCAAGCATAATGTAAAAATGCTAAGACTTACTTATTCAAAACAGGCTACCTTAATCAAGATACTGAACTAATCCTCAAAAATACTAAGCTGTGTACGATTGTGGTAATTTGACAATCTGGCAAAACATTTCTTTAAAATATAAAAGATTAATTCAGTATGAAACTAATCAGATCAAACCTAAATATATGATCATTTAAATATGTTCAAATAAACATTTAAAATATTATTTATCTTATAAATAATTGCCCTGGAAAAATGGTATGTTTTAAAAACCTTTATCATGTAGTTAAAAATGTGGACTTGCAATAGTTTTGTGGTTATTCGGTCCGGAAGGGGAGAGATATATTTGTGAAAGAATGTTCTGACAGGCTAAAACAAAAATTTAGTCATTAAATTTTAGGACCAAAGAAACCATTACATACAAGGTAACTATATATCTGATTTGATAGAATGTGATATAATTAAAAAATTATTTGTGTCGTGTGGTTTGAGACCACAGATTTTGCCTTATTTTAAAATTCATGAATAGTATGTATCCAATTTATTTTCAAAATGAGTGGTTTACTTATAAAGAAGTTCTTCAGTTCTTTGTTGGAAACATGTCTACATTTTACGTCCTACCCAAGGGCCTGAAGTTCTGCAAACATTTTCATTTATTAAATGTTGTAAACACCTGGGCATTTTGTAGACATTACAGATATTTTTACATGCATAAATTTGGAATAAATGTTGGATATAAGAGAAAGCTTTCTAACTTTAAAGTCTACTTGTATGTCATAAAACCATAGGTTCTTCAAGATTCAACCTTTTGGTGTTTTGGTTTGTTTACCTTACATAAAATGTGATTTTTCTATTTAAAATATCTGAAATATATATTCTAAAATATTAACTAGTTCTTGAAATATATTTGGATAGTTATAAATGTAAATTAACTGAAATGTCAGGATTCCATATTCTTTAAAACAGATGATTATTTTTTTCCTTTTTGGTAAGGGAATGGAGAATTGTGGGTTTATTTTTGGGAGCATGAATCCAAAACATATGGGGCCAGACTTTATTTTCCTATGAAAAATAATTCTCTCCTAATCACCATGTGTGCATTGTTTATTGCCTTTAAAGAATAGCCTAATGTGATTAGCATGCACCTGAGGAAGAATGGCTTCATTTTCATCCAGAAAAAGGAAGGAGCTCTGGGTGTGAAACCAACCCCAAGGCCGGTCCTACACACGGAGATGAGCTTCCAATAAAGTCTTTCCCTCACAGTTAGGAAAAGGAACTTTGTAAAACATGTTGCTCTTGTGAGGTATGGATATTGATGTGGTATATCCTCAGGGGAAAGATGAGATCATACTTCTGAAATTTCAGGGTTGTGTTCTGTAAGTTTGTAATTCAGCCTTATCTCATTTCTCTTGAAACTAGTGTTTTTCTCCCTCTTTATGCCTTCTGGGATGTAATACATTTCTCAACTCCTTTTGTGCTATTCTCTTTGTATAAATGAATGCCTATTTTTTTCATGTAGGTTCTTGTAAGAGCTTTCTCTGTTCAACACCTATGGGACATTTCCCTCTAGTCTTTGAATTCACTTGATAAAGAGTTTATGTGACATGAAGTTTCTTGTGTGAAAACCCAGTAGAAAGAGCAAATTTGAGCCCTTACTTCATGTGCCAGGAGATAAGTGCTTTGCATATACCATCTCATTTAATCAGTGTAGCATCGTACAGTGAAAAAAAATTACATTCTACACAAGAAACAAAACCTCAGCAAGCTGAAGCAATTTCTTGTGGTCACATAGCTTGTAAATCACAGAGTTATGGCACAAACACATGGCCAGTCAGTTCACTATGGTGATTCCAAAAGCTGTGATTATTGTTTTATCCTAAACACAGTTGTCCCCACATTGTGCTCATCTGCTCATTACCAGTCGGAGACCGCGCCCGTCTGCATGTGCACTGCTGAGAGTCTCCAGGACTTGCTTTCATCGTGTGTCTTGAAGTCTGAAGCTCACTGCATATATAACTTCTTGAACTTCTTGGAACAGACAATTCAACCTGTTTCTCTGTATTGTGTCCTCATTTCCACAGACCCCTTCCTTCACCCCACTTCCTCTACCTCCTTCTGAGATGACACCCTGTGCTTTGTCGTCACCTCTGGTTTGACATTCCTCTCGTTCACTGCATCCTCTTTATTAGTTACACGTGCTTCTGAACAATATCATCACCAAGTCAGCAGCTTAAAAATCCCATTTGTTATATTTCATAGTTTCAATGCGTTAGGAGCACAGGCTCCGCATCAGGGCCTCCCCACGCCGCTCTGAAGGTGGCAGCTGGGGCTCCAGTCTCCACGAAGGCAAAATGGGGGGAAGGATCTGCTTTCTAGCTCCTGTGATTGTTGGCAGTTTTCAGTTTCTTCTAGGCTGTTGAACTGACAGTCGCTTCTTGAGTATTGGCCAGAAGCCCTTGTCAGTTGCTTACCGTGTGGTCCCCGAAAGGGGTCACCCCACAGCATGGCAGCTACTTCTTTAAAGCCAGCAAGGGGAGAGGGTGTCCTCTCAAGGTGGCCATTTCTGTCTTGGGTAGTGTGATCACAAACGTGTAACCATGTCTGTCCCGTCCCCTTGACAATATCCTATTGATCTGAAGTGAGTCAGGGGTCCCACCCACTCTCTGGGGAAGAGGATCTCGCAGAGATGGGGAAGACACCCCAGGCTGCTAGTACTTTCTTAACTGATACCATTTCACACCTGCTGTTTCCAGGGAGGTTGATGCCCAGGAACAGAAAGAAAATAAAACAAAGGTGAGTTGCCCTTAAAAAAATGTAGTAAAGTAATTGTCTAATCAAAAAGTACAGGGGGAATTTTTGTTTTACTTCATTACTAAGTTAAAATCCACTGACAAAATCAGATTTTTCATGTCGAGTGTCCTGCTGATGATACAACATACTTAAGGGCAAATATTGAATCATCTATTTAGAGAAAGGACTTGCTGATTCCCTGATAATAGTTCCTTATAGAGCTGGAGGGAAGCTAGGAAAGCCCGGAAAATCTAACTTTTAACTTTTATTCATCAATATGTAACTCTTAAATCAGGTTTTCTACTAGTACCTGAACTAGCAGGGTTAACAGGAATAAAGAAGGAAGTCCTCAAGGCAGTGAAAAAGCTGGGATTTTCATTATACTACAAACATGTAGAATAATTTTTTAATGGCTACCCATCTAAAAAGAACCTTACAAAGAATAAAGGGACGAGTCCAGGTCCCAAGTTGGACAAGTAACATTACTCTGATTGAGAGAAGCAAATGAATGCGTGAAACCTTTCCGTTTTCTCAAATGCTTTGTGTTATGAGAACCCCCTGCATGCTTTTTCTCTAAAGAAGTCCTCTTTAAAGCTCCGTGCGCCTTTTAAGGAAAATTTAATAAACAAATGCTGTCCTGGCCCCAAAGCACCCTGAGCTGTGCAAGCCACGAAGAGAACCAGGACGGGGTGCTGCGCGCCAGAGAGGCCAGGTTTCCGTCCCGCCCCCTGAATAGCTTGCTCCGGCGCAGGACCCCTTGAAAGTCAGTGAGAGGAAATAATGTGCCACCAAGAGCAGAGAAAATTGAAATGTGCTGAATTAATATTTTGAATCATAAAAGTCACTCAAAGAAAATTCTTTCAATAGGGTGCCAACCAGAGTCTGGTTATATAATCCTTACATAAACCTTATTTTTTCCCCTTTGAAAGGAAATGTTGGGTTTTCTCAGAAAGAATCATGGTACTGCTGAACATCCCCAGAGCACAATGTGAATAAGCTAACTTTACAAATAATTTTTAATTTTTCTCTGATTATAAAAGAAGTACATTCACAACACAGAGAATGTGGAAAATACAGAAAACCACAAAGGAAAAAAATCATAATAACCCTCTTCTATCCCCCACCCCAAGATAAAAACTGACAATATTTTGGTATAGTTTTTAAGAAACATTTGAAGTATTGTTTTGAAGCCAATAAAGTTGGTACCAGTTATTATTGAAAAATCTGAGTATAGTTTATCTGAGTGGTGGATATGTATAATTTTTAAGTAGAGAGAGCAATTTTTTAAATAGGCCCTTCGAAACCTATAAAAGCAGGCTGGCATTGTACCCCTGAAAAAAGTCACTTTAGAAAGAAAACTAGACTCTTTTCCACTGGTGCATCCTTCGCATACAGAATTTAAAGTCACCTTCTTGGAATTGCCCTATGAACCATTTTATGAACCAACCAAAAAACAAAATCATCTTGTGACTTGTATAACCTAAATGCTCTTTTAAAACAGTTCTTTTTCTCTCTTTATTTCTCAGATCATCCTTATCTAGAGAAGCAAAACAGAGTTACTTGTAGATCATTTGTGAGAAACAAATGTCTTTGAGTAAATTGTTATGGTTTTTGAAAGAGGATTTAAGATAGGTTCAACCTCAAATATTCCTGCTCATGTGAAGTGACATCTTGCATAAATACTCCATAATTTTATGTTAGTCATTGGTTTCAAACTGTACAATATATCTGTTCCCGTCACATTTGCTAAAGAGCAGCTCAGCCATTAAAATGCCAACACACTTAAAATGTAATTCTCAGGGAACCACTGATGGAGGCAAACCCAAGCTCCTTCAGAGATGAGTCATTTCAAGCGTAGAAGTTACAAAACTTCGTGAAAAGGCTAAGAGCAACACAGGGGACTGTGTTAACCTGTCTGGGTGGACAACCACGAATGGCAGAAAGCTGTGTGTGGGAGGTAAGAAGACTCAATGAATAAGGATGAATTGTAGAATGTCTCTATAAAAACAGTGCATACCAAGTGCCCCATGGATGTGCTGGTGGGGCGGTGAAGAATTTTAAATTTGAAGGTCTTTTAATGGAAGAGATAGGATGGAGAGACACAAAAGAGACAAGCACTTTGAAAAAAAGAAGCTATGAGTCAATTCAGCATTCCACACTTTTGATGACTGCCATCTTGAAACTCACCTTCTTTCGTGTCTGTGGGGTCAGGACATTCCAACCATTTTCTTACTTCTCCGTCCACATTCAAGGAGACTGTACTCTACTCCATGGATTAAGAATTCTCTTGAGGAGTGTTAACTAATTCCTGAGGAATGGTGACTAGTTGGTCCTGTCCCTACCTCATGAAAAGCACTGTTACACACTGTTCCTTGTCTGTGTTCAGATGGGTGTGGTAGTAGAAAAAAAAAATTTGTTAAAAGACAGAGGACTAAAGAGTGAGATTCCCGCTTGGTATTTGCTAACCCATGTGACTAGGGCTTGTCTCTGGAACTGGTTTACCAGTGTCTTGAGGACAGGAAGATATTTTGTACCCACAAGACACCCCACACCATAAGCCCCGTGGTACATCGTTGTCTATCGATTTTCCTTTGTCACGTTGCCAGTGCTGGGAGGGAAGGACCTGCGTTTGTAATTTGTAACCGCTGCTACTTGACCCTGCTGTGGCGGCTGGGGAAACCATGATCATTCGCGGCAGCTTTTCTTTCCCTCTTGACTGGATGACTCAGCCCTTCTTGTCATCATTCCCATTAGTAGCTGTTCCACATGACTCAAAGGGAAAGATGGAGTCTCACCCAAGGCTACATAAAAGCAAAGGTAATATAATAAATTAAGACACTCGCTGAAACTCCACAGGAAAAGTGGTGATTCTGAGAAACATAGATGTTCCATTTTTCGCAAGTTATTCCAACTACTCCCTCATTTTTTTTCCTTCCAGAGACTGTTTTCTGAATGAAAGGGTAGAGGGACCCGGAGGGCCTGGGTGGGTGATGGCCATGGAGCCTGTCATGATAACGTCACTAAATATGTTTGTGTCTTCTGGAATATCTTTAGGAAATTCTGATGCTACTAGCCAAGAACCTTCTAGTTAAGGCAAGAATGTCATGTGCAGGGTAGGCCACCTTGTTTAAATTAACAACACCCTGACCAAACTAAATTATTTTATAAACGACATTACCAAGCACAAGTTATTTCTGGTTAATTTACACTCCACTCATTCAAAAGATGTATTATTTAACTTCTTTATTAAATGAACAAAAAAAAAATCCTCTATCAATTTAAACTTGGAGAGAACACTAACACTCATGCGCTTTACCAAGGCTAAGCCTTAATTGTTTTCTTTTCCGTAGGGCTCTGCAAAGGGAAAATTTAATCTTGCAGTCGCATTCTAGAGAAGCCATTCTATTTAATTATGTTTAACTTTGTTTGCTTGAATTTTTAAATATTTTATTCACAAAATATCAATAACTGCTGCTTTCCCTTCATCACTTTCTAAGGCTATGGCTTTTTTAGAATAAAAATATTACCATAATTCATGATTCTGACCTTCGTGTTGTTACTTTTTTTTACCACGATAGTACTTCTTACATTGTTTTTCAGCTTTTGTTCTTTTTATGTCCCCTTCTACTAATAAAGGAGAGTCACCATATCTTTTATATATATGTGTGTGTATATACACACACACATATATACGTGTGTGTGTGTGTGTGTGTGTGTGTTCAGTAGCTGGTATTGTCCCTGTCACTTTTTACCTGAAACTTCCTCTAAACTAGAGGAAAGGGAAATAGTACCAGCTTCCTTCGATGCCTGAACTTGAGGCAAGAGGTTCGGGGTATGATTAAGACCCTGCTATAAAACAGCTAAGAATTTGGAAGAAGTAGCTGTGGGAATCTTGACTCAGAACTTTCAAACTGTCATCCTTCCACTGTGTAAACTCCATTCTTAAATAATCAGGCTTAAAAATGTTTTATCACCAATCCTCTGTTTTACCATAGCTCTGAATGTTGATAACATAATACGCTGAAAAGGGCAATATAAGATTCTTCGTAGCAGACAAAAGGCAGCGAGCTTCTCAGGGAATACTGGCGTGCTCCTCCTCTCTGCTGCGGAGCCCAGTTCCGCCCAGGCCCGCGGGACTCCCGCGGGGCCTGAGAGCCGGCCCTGAGCACCTGTTGCAGAGCCTATCACGTGAAGGGTGTTTGTAGCAAAAGGCCTGGGAAGATGCAGCATCTCCTTCTGGGTGCACTAGATGAAGCACATGTGTGACGCTTATGAAATGAGCTTTTATCTTGTAATTTTCACGGAAAATAAATGTCAAGGAGTGAAAGGTCTGTGATTTTTCCTTACTTGCAGACTAACAGATTATCTTATCGTGGTTTCTGGCAGAGACATGTCACTTCTGGATCTGAAACAAAGGAAAACGTTTATTATTCACACCGATGGCAGTACAGTCACGTGCACTTAACGATGGGGATATGTTCTGATAAAAGCGTTGTTAGGAGATTCTGTAGTTCTGTGAATATTATGTGTGATAATGGCAGTTTGCTCATCTCTACCGCTATATAGCTTCCAATATATGAACTTACCATAAATTATTGATTGATGCTACTTTTGGTGGGCATTTAGATTCTTTGTAGTTTTAGTTACTTTAAATCATGCTGCTCTGAACATCCTTGTACATGTCTTTTTGTACTCATATGTATAAGGGGGAGACCCCCAAAAACTTGGAATTTATTTATTAAAAAATGTATACTTATTCTTACATGTTTAAAACTTCAGTCATCTTCAACGTACTCTCCATTTGATACAATACACCCATCGAGATGTTTTTTCCACTGCTCAAAGCAGTTTTTAAATTCATCAGACTTCAATGCCTTTTAATGCTTCTGCTGCCGTTGTTGTGTTTTGTTTTGGTTTTTTTTACCTCTTCCACATTGGCAAAAACGTTTCCCTTTGAGGCCCCCCTTTTTTTTTTTTTTTTAATCCAGGGAAAAGTTGCTCAGGGCAAGATCGGGTGAACAGGGAAGGTGGGCCACGGGAGTCCTCCCATTTTTGGTCAAAAACTGCTGAACACTCAGCACAGTATGCTCATAAATCACCCATCATGAAATGGGCAAATGCATTGAAAGAGTCTTAAAAAAGATCACGGAGGCCAAACCAGCCTCTCACGCCTGCTGGAACGCTGATACAGACGGGTTCCTAGGACACTCACCTAATAAGGGGGAAGCCTGTCCTACAAGGGGCCTGCCCTCCAAAGATCGTTCCAGTTTTCTTTTTTGGGTCCCTCTTCATATGCTCCTATGTTAGGTATTTATCTAAAAATTAAACTCCCAGGTCAAGTGGTATGTCTAACTTTAGTAAATATTGCTAATTTTTTTCTAAAGTGATTTTTATCAATTTATACACTCAGTGTATACAGAGTTCAATTTGCTCTTTGTCCTCTCCAACTTTTTGGTTTTGTTATGAGGTTTTAATTTGTTCCTAATGACAAATGAAGTTGAGTACCTTCTCATGCTTATGAGCTATTTGGATATATTTGTGTGAATTTCCTGTTTAAAATTATTTTCACTTTTTCTATTGCATTACCTATCTTTTTCAAACCGATTTGGGGTTCTTTATATAATCTTGATCTGAGCCCTTTGTGTGTCGTAACTTTTTTCCCCACCCTGTGGCTGGTCTCTGCACTCTCCTAATGATGCCTTACGATGAAGAAGAATTCTTAATTTTAAATTCTAAATATTTTTCTTTGCAATTGGGAAGCATGAAAAATCTTACTGGAGGTAGAGTCTGTGATCTAATTGATTAAGTCTTGGAAGGAGTTAACATGGAATTGCCGTAAACCATAGCAAGCTTACAGAGACGCTAAACATTGTACTGAGTGATATATATATATAATGGGTTGACAGGCTGGAGAAGAAACTCCAGTTGTGAATACCAGATAGAAGCTCTTAAAGGAGTCATGGGACAGCACTGGTGTCCTGAACTAGGGTGACTGCAGGAGTGAGTATAGGGCACATTTCAAAAGGCCAACAGAAGCTATTTGATTAATGATGCCAGTTGCATAGGCCAGACCATGGAGTTTTCCTTGATACCTCCATCTTTCTCAACTGTTACATTGACCACACATGATATTCTGTGACTTCTACTTGCTCCTTCTCCCTCCCTACTCACTACCTTAGGCCAGGACTATTGTAGTAGCATCATCCCTAGTCTACTGTCTCGTTTGAAACCATCCTGAATACGACCAACGGACTTGTCTTTCTAAAATGCAAATTGAATTATCCCATTCTTCTCCTTAAATTTCTTCAGTAGCTCTTTATCATTAAAAATGAAGTTCATTCTTCTTATATGATTTATAAGACCCCTTAGATCTTCGCTCCAGATTGTCTTTTGTACACATTGTCCATCCCTACATGCAATAGGTTTTCTCTTCAAACCAGAGATATAAAATTCCCCTAATATACCATGCACTTCTATCTTACCTACCTGAGCAATACTGGTTCACCTCGAAGTCTTAATGAAGATCTCTCAAGCATTCCCCAAAATGCCTGAAAGTGGCAAGATTTTTTTCCTCTGCATTGGACATTGGCCAATGAAAGTGTTATATTGTCACCTCCTGGCAGCCTACCTGGGCTAGGTCCTTGGTGGTGCCATTTATAAAAATACAAAAGCCAGGAAGGTCTGCTTTGATTTCTGTTGTGTTGGGTTTGAGAGTCTAGAAGGATATCTGGTCAGGAAGGCACAACAGACAGTTGGAAACAGGGAGCATAGGTGAGGTGCTGAGTTCAAGCATGCTATTCTTGCCTTTGGAGACCTTTAAAATTGTAAGGATGTGTGAGTTTATCAGAGGAAGGACATGAAAGAGAAGAGGTTAGATGGTCTATATTTTGTTATTTGAATAGAACTTATACATATGTATTCATAATCTTCAATAATATTCATAATTTTAAGTGCCTTTAAATGATGTATATTGTTTCTGATGATAATAGCACATAAAATCATTGTAAAACATTGGAAAATATAAAAAGAAAATAATAATCTATAGCCCCATCATTCAGACAGAGCTGTTCTTAACATTTTTCTTTTTCACCCCTTTGCTAAACAAATAGATTTTATTTCAAAGTCCGTGGATTATTTTGCTCTCACTTTCTTGGGTCCCGACTTTTGTTCTTACCAGTGAGCTAAAAGGCCATTGCTCTGGGCATCCCAACCCCGGGACCCAGACACCAGCTCAGCCCTGGGCTCACGCTGGGATAAGCATAAGCCGCTTCACTTCTGTGAGAACTGGATGGCTTCTAGAACATGAGGTGCTTCACATACAAAAATGATCCCTCATACAAAAATGATCCCTCACTCTCTGAGCAAATATTTATGAAGCTCCCAGTACTGCTCTGGGATAGAGTGAGCAAGAGGGGCCTGGTCTCTGCTACCGCTCCACATGGAGAAGCAAGAACAAAGCAAGCCAATTGGTACACAGTAAAATATATAAATGTGCATAGTTAGCTGGATAAAGGTTATAGCACTAATTAGTTTGCACTCAAATTAAGAGGAAAAACTTTTATTTCTAAGAGATGTTTGGATTTGGGAGCTGCAGATGAGGATGACAGGACAGAGGGAGGCTGTGGGGAGGGAAGGGTTTTGAGATTGGAGACCCAGGAAGGCCTCTCTTGGGAGGGGACGTTGGAGCAGAGACGGGAAAGGTGAGAACATCTGGGGCAGAGCATGCTGACCCGTGGGAGCCCCTCAAGCAGGGGTCTGAAGGCTGGCACTGTTTTACTGAAGCTCTCATCGTCTGCCTCCTACTTTAGAGGGCAAGCTCCCTGACTACAGAAGTCACATTGGGTGGCCACGGTGGCACTGCGTCCCTAGTGTGAGCCCCAGTGCCTGGCATGGAGGTGGTGCTCCAGAAACATTTGTTGAAGGAATAAACAATTCATCAACAAAATAAAGTGAGTTAGCTAAGTATTAAAGTGTGAAGTCAGGGAAGACCACCATGTAACACGAGAATATCAAGAGCTTTAAAAAACCACAGAGGAAGCTAGTAACGTCAACACCCAGTGGTCTCCAACGTCAACCATTTTTCTTTGTCCACCAACTTTGGGAGCCACGGAGCATGCCCACGGAGCACCTGCAGTACCCTCCCACCAGCAGACGCTGGGGAAAGGAAGCCCTTGCTCTAGGGCGCCTGCCCACAAGGCAGTAGGAAGTGTTTGCTAAAGAGCAAAGCAGGAGCTGGGATGCCACCAGGCCCAGTTAGTTAGAAATGAACACTCCCCCCAGCTCAGGTCCCTGCCCTTCTCTCTCTCCCAGTCTGATGGGCCCTCTCTTGGGGCCACGGCACCCTGAACTACCCGGCCTGCCCTGCAGTGAGAAGGCACTGCACTGTCTGCTTTAGCCTAATTCTATGTGCTGACCTTACATCAGGGAATAGTCTCCAGCAGTGAAGCCCCTGCCCGGAGACCCTCAGAGCCCCTTACTTCCTCCTGCACACCTACTGCTAGCTTTCCTTCTGCTAGAATTCCCTCAAGTCTCTTCTCAGACCCTGTGGTGGGGCAGACACATCACTCTTAAAATCAGAGGCTGAAAGAGCTATTGAGAGGCAATTTGAGTCAAAGCTTCAGATGCATTTAAACAAACTGTAGAAGAGGAGAATCTATCACCTATATTATTTTAAGCCCTGGAGGCAGAAATTCCATGGCCTCTCATAACAACTCCAGTTATCAACAGTGGTGGGTGATTTACGCCTCATCCCAACAAAGGCCATGATGCGGTCTTTGCTTAGATCCAATAAAATTAAAAGTTATCTGAGGCTTATATTAAGGAATTAATGCTAAGTGGCAGTAAAGTCAAAATCTGTAAATATTTTGTGTTCCTGAATGTGATTGTCCAGATGATCAGGGTTTGGAGACTGAAAAAATAAGGAGATGGCTCCAATAGAAGAAAGAACAAAATGTATGGACTATTTTCATTGCAGGGGGAAAAAAAACCCACTCCTGTGAATGTTCCCTCCTCCTGCCCACAGTAATATCAGCAAAGGGACAACCATTCACACGCGAGGTCATCTGTATGTCTGGAAAACATTAGTGCCCGCAGGTTTGCTCAGTGATGTCCACTGGCATTGCTAGTAGGTTCCATTAAGCCCAGTACCTGGGTTTCATCTCTCTTCCTCTCGTAAATACTTAACCTCTTAGGCTCTCTTCTATCAGAGAGCTGCTGATCATAGTCTATTTGAGGTCCTCTTCCAATGAGCTGATTTTTAAAAAACGTTCTTATACAATACAATTGGGAAGGGCATCTGCACACCCATGTACCAGGCCCACTGTCCTTTAATAAAAAAAAAAAAATCACTGAAATCCATCCAAACTATAAGAAAATCAATATACAAAAGCTCAACAAACAACAAATGAGCCATGTGAACAGATGTTGTTAGGCAAATCGCCTCCACACGTACAGGGCACCAAGGTCTGCCCTGAGGAGGAAGCAAAGGGGGTTAAGATGCAGGGACCACCTGCAGTGAACACCTCCCCAGGGAGACTACAGTACATGGAGACACATGGCTGCGGCCTGCGTTAGGCGCAAAGGAGAGAGAGAGACCCCGCAATTTATGAGGGACAGGGAGAGAACACGTGATAGCCACAGGCCAAGTTCCACCAAGAAAGTGGAATTGGAATTTAGCCTTGAAGGACAGTGAATATTTTAGTACTTTTTTCCAAGAAAAATAAATCTTTATTTATTTAAGTCACAGTAGTTAGATTTTTCTGCTGTTCCTTCCTGACTGATGTAGTGGAAAAGGCCAACTACCAGAGATATTCGATTTTTTTTTTATTGAAATATAATTGACAGATAACATTATATTGGTTTCAGATGTACAGTGTAATGATTTGATATCTATATATATATTATGAAATGATCACCACCATAAGTCTGGTTAACATCCGTCACCATACAAAGTTGGAATAAAATTTGTGTATCTCTTTTATTGTAAGAAGAAAGCTGCAACTCTGAGTAGCTTCAGTAAGAGAAGATTCTTGTTTCACATGGTGAGAAGACCAGAGGTCCAGGGCTCTAGGTTCAGTGTGAGTAATTCAAGACATCAGGTTTCCTCTGTCTCCTCCTCCACCCTTCATCCTCCATCTCCACTTTCATCTTTGGTTGGATGACAGTAGTTCAGGCATCACATCCAGATACAGCCACCTCCAAATGAAGGTGAGGGACAGTCTCTATCATTGGAAAGATAAAGCCATTGCCTGCAGATTCCCTTTACATCTCATTGGCCAGAATTGGGTCATATAAATTCTCCTATATCAATCTCTGCAAAGGACGGGGAGTTTTCCGGGTTGGAGTAGATGGTCCATGCCTTGTGGTGGAAAGTATTTGGGAAGAGCCATCACAAGCCATAGTATGCGATTACAGAGGCAGAACGGGAGGGTTGAAGTTTCCCAGTGAAAAGAGCATCCCAAACAACAGGTAGGAGTCAGGAAATACCAGGCATGAGAATAAGAATGGGAACACAAATAAGACAGAGAAGATATAACATGAGGAGGAGGAGAATGAAGAGAAGAAAAAAATGATAATTAAAAGTATCACTAATAATGTATTTAAAAAGTAAATAAAAAAATTAATAAAAAAATAAAATAAAATAATGAAAATTGTTTCTTTGGAAAAAAAATAAAAAAAAATAAAAGTATCACTAATAGTCACTTACATGCCAGACATTATGTCCAGAAATTTATATACACCATTATATTTAATTCTTATAATGATTGTTTTGTGAGGGATATTCTTACCCCACTGTACAGATGACAAAATTGAGGCTGCAATTACATCCTGATTCTACCAGTTACTGGCTAGGTTATTCCAAGATGCAAAATGCCTAGGGTGTGTATATATATATAAACCCTATATATATACCATAATTTACAGTGTCTGTTATTGCTAGCAACTTAGATTTTTCAAATTGGCTTCTATGAACAGCATATTTCATGGGTTACTAGCTCCAATATTTCAGACTTGAACTTCATAAATGATTGGGTCAGCAGAATCACTGTGCTCTAAAAAAAAAAAAAAAAAGAATTAAAACCCCTCTTAATTGATAATGGCTCCTCTCTGTAATGTTTTCTAAGACATTTGGTATGGCTTTAAGTTTTTCTTCGTCTCTTTTTGTTTACCCTCAGAGTCCATCCTTCAGGGAAAAGAGAAAGGATACACTTTGACTTTGGTACAGGCCCTTGTAAAGACCTAGGAAGGAAGTATCTCCTAATTTGGCACCAGGATAGTGGCCTTGATTTTGGAGTCAGCGACCCAGGGTTGATTGCCAACTCTGTCACTCCCTGGCTGTGAGCTCTTGGAAGGTTAGCTGATCTCTCAGTCTCAGTTTCCCCCCCGTAAAATGAGATAACATCAGCCTTATGTTGTGAGGATTGAGATCATACATGTGAAATATGCACTGAAATAATCATCCTCATGTGTACTACTAACATTAATAATTGATACTGATTGGAATAGACAAACTCTGAAAGCCTTTTACGTATCCGGGTAAATTCCAATTTGTTAGGGCGGTTTGCGTGTGGCATTGGGCTGGAACAAGAGGAGAGCCTCCCCCGTACAGTTCCACGAATGCTGCACCGTAGGAGGTTCGGGCAAATGGGTGAGGAACATGGACACAGGCTGAAGCGTCTGAGGAGGAAAAACTGAGAGTAGCACCGTGTTGAACAGTCAGCGTGTCGGGCGGGTAACACATTTGAAGTGTTCTAGTGATGTATTTGAGAGAGTTTTGCAACTGTCAGGCTACTGGTCTGATGTAAGGGGACAGGCCGTGACACCGATAGGTGACAGACCACAGGAGTCAACGGATGACCCAAACTCGGTACATGGGCCTTACATAGTTCAGGAGGGGCAAAAGTGTATTCAGGTATCCTGGGGATCAGTAGTCCAGACTTAAAAAGATAGATAGATAGATAGATAGAAAGATAGATAGATAGATAGATAGATAGATAGATAGATAGATGAGATAGCAAAAAAAAAAAAAAATCGATGGCAGCTATGTTGCCTTAAATTCTCAGTGACCATTATGACAGGTTGGGCAACTCAAATAATATAAGTTTATCAGTCAGGGGAGGGGGGTTCTTTGGCAAGGCATCTAGTAGCACAGGTTTTATATTCAATAAAATCTACACTTGTGCTTCTGCTTTGATATTTTCTTGTCTGAGGCCATAGGCAAATCACTTTGTCTGAGCCTGTTTATACGTTTGTAAAATGGAGATAGTAATGAGACTCTCAGAAGATTAATCAGTTTAATTGAACTGATTAAATAAAGTGATGTGTATCAGCCTGTAGCCCAGTGCCTGAAGGAAGTGCTCAACAAATGGTTTCTATGCTTACAGATTATTTCGAAACTTTAAAAAACTGATCTCTCCTATTTCTGTAGCACCCTTTCCCCAGAGAAGAGGCTTAACCAGCCTGCAGTAAAATCCAATGCTTCAGTTCTAATCTCATGGCTCTCCCTTTTCTAATGAAAGGGTAAATAAAAGAAAAGAACTCAGTCTCTGAATAAGCAAGTCCACAGCCTGGTGAGAACCCAGGCATAGGCAGGTGACTGAGGTTTTCCAAGTGCTTGTCCTCAAAATGAAATTTCAAAAAACAGCCTGACATTGCATGCCATCCAATAGCACTTGTGGTGTAGTTCTTTTTGGAAAGAACTCCTAAGTGGGGAAAAGAAATATTAAAGCAGTGGAGCTTAACCAAACCTGTGCGCAGAGGAAATCCTTTATTTGTTGAAGAAACGACGCTCTTACCTTTGTAGAAATGGGCCAGAGGGTGGGAGGGGCAGCGAGGACAGGTAAGATATGCTGGGATAGTAAGTAGAAGCTCATGCGAACCACACGCGGGAACCTGCTTGCCACCTGTAGCAAGAAGCAACAGCAACAACTGGAACCTTTTTGTCACAATTGACCTATTTACTGCCCAGAGAGCCCGGCCAGAGACAACTGCCATGTTGACTGAGCGGAGCGACGTCTCAGTGGGGCCTGTAAAGGGAAAAAATCCAAAAGGACTTTGGGGCGGGGAGGCGGGGGTATTGGCCTTAGAAAGACAGTAAAACACTTATATTCAGAGGTGGATCAACTATAGTTCTAGGCTGTGTTTCCTGGGGAGGCCGGGAGGGGAGACCACAGGCTTAGCTGCTCCGGGGAGCGGTGCGCTGCCGCCTTGCCTGGCTCGGGGCACGGAGCCTGGTTTATGGGGGAGCAGAAGGAGAACACTGTTTTGTACTTCCTGGCTCTGCTCTGCACTGCCCCGTGGTCCAAAAGAGACACATGCTCTCTCTCAAGATGAATGTGTCCCAAACTGTGAAGGTAAATAGGACTTGCCGCCCCCCTCTCTATTTCAAACACTCAACTGAAAAACAATCTTATAAAGAGAGCTTTATTGTATAATAGCACTGAGAAAAGTGGGAAGCTCCTGGGATCAAGTCTGCAAAGGCATGAGCTTGGTAGGCCTGTAGGCAACGCTGTTCCCAAGCACCTGGAGGGGGGATAGCTTTGCTCTGAGTGCGGTTCATTGAATGGATCCCAGGGCAATGGCAACGAAGAGGTGGATTTTAAAAAGCTATGGCATTTGGATCTTTAGGCCCTCTAGGCAGGCTAAAGATCTTTTCTGAACTGGACAGAAGGGCAGAGCGATGTTGGGAATCTTGGCTGTGAAATTACCGGGCCTACCGTTAGAACTCGTGTTGAGGAAGCCACCGGCAGCAGCGGAGGTGGCCGGGAGGTTTGGCGGGAAGGCTGGACGAAGGAGGCGGGTACGGGATGTGCCTTCCACCATCCTCCACCGCCTAGACCGCACCCCGACGTGCAGCATAGTGTGTTCTCAAGAGGGAGCGAAGAGGAGACGAGGGAAGGGGCAAATGAAGGTCAGGTAGAGGAAAGGTAGGAAGTAATGGAGGGCAGTTTGAAGTCTTTCCAAATGCAGAGGTGTAGCAGCATTCAAGGAGCTGAGAAGTTGTTCTTCCTCTCTCTACCGCTCCTCGAACTTTGATGCTGCGGCTCTGTGTTGCAACCTCAAGTCGTTCGGCAGCTCCGGGAGTGAATGATGGACAGCGTGGGACTGCGCCCAGCTATCATCCACAGCCAAGAGCAGTGGGCACTCACAATGGCTGTCCTAAGTGAGTTTCCAGAGCTTTCTACAGGGACAATTTTTCTACCTTTGTTCTCTTTCCTTCTCTTCCTCTTCTCACCTCCCCTCTTCTCCTGTCCCCTCTTCTTCCTCTTTTTTTCTCCTCCTTCTCCTCCTCCTTCCTCTTCCTCTGTGTCTCTGTCTCTTTCTCATTGGTGTTGATTTTGTAATTACATTTAAATTCCCACCCAGGGTGGCACTCATTTATTTGCAAAATGGTTACATAAGGAGTTAGAAATGGCGTTCTGGCTTCTGGAGTAGGGAGCAGCAAGTCAGGGTCCAAGGACTGGCCTGAGCCAGCCCCCAGGGCCACACTCTGTCCTTTGCTGCTGCCGCTTAGCCTCAAACGAAAGCAAAGGCATCCTTTAACGCATAGTTATGAGAAACACGAGGCCAAATACTAGACTCTGGCATATGCTGTACTCAGAAACACCACACATTCTCTTCACTTACTGTTGTGACGGCTCAAGGGAGGAACACAGAGCGCTCGAGCAGCGTGGCATTGGGGAAATGAAGACAGTTGAGCAAATATTAGTTCATATGTGAGATCCTCTCCTTCGCATACACTTTGAACTAAAACAACTGCCTCTTAGCAGAGTGGTTAAAGTGAAAGTGTCCTGACAAACATTAAAGCAAGAACACTGAAACAGCAGCCCTCCTCTGTGCTACTTACTGTACAACGCCTCCCAAAGGTGCCAAAGGATGAAACTAATGTGCTCGTTAGGTGTCCGGGCCCTGAAAATGAAGTAAAATATGATTGGTTACTGGGTGGCATTGGGATTCTAAAGGTGATAAAAGAAAAAATATTCTGGAGTCAGAGTGCCCTGTGCGACAACTGCCAGGGAGTTAATACATTAACGAGGAAATACTGGACCTAAAATGGACTAAATTCATTATTTGTTCTGCTGCTAAAATTTTGTTTGGATAACTGAAAAAGATGAAGTGGAAAAAGGAGACATTCATGTCTCATCTGGAAGGAAAGGCCTGGTTGTGTCTGATATTGGAGAACAAATTTTTCTGGGACTATTCATTCTAGTGAAAATATTACCTTTGCGTCTCTGCCAATGGGAGCATTCTAATTTGTGTTTCAGGGTTGTTTGTCCTGTTGTGGTTGATTCTCCTTTAAAATTCATCCCTTTTCTTCATTACTTGTTTTGCTCTCACACTCCAGCTGATGTACATGGCTGAGTAGTTTTCCGGAAGATGAATGAAGCTAAAATCTCTGTTGGCCCCTAGCTATGGGACCACTGAAGTTGTTTCAAGGTTATACACCACCTCCCCTCTGGAAACAAATCTGTGCATTTCTTACTTGCAATTAGGCAGTGAGTAAGGCCTCTTCCTTGGAATGGAGCCCTGATTTAATGCCTTTTGTTGTCTGTCAGGCTGAGTCATGAAAACAACACCTGGCAATACAGAACGGGCATTTTGCTCCTGAATTAATCAGCAGACCTGCCTCAGGGTCTCAGAGTCAGAGCCTGGACCACTGGGTCCAAATTGTCCAGCTCCACGATGTTCAAGAAATCTCCAGAAAACACCAGGATCACGCTGGATCCCTGGAATTCTAGGGATGCACAGCTGCTTTGGGGACTTTGTTTTGACCTTGGTCTTCTTTTTTTCCAAAGGAACATCTACTCCAGGTGTTTTGAAATGCACAGGAGAAAATACAGGGGTCCAGAGGTGGGCAGTCACTCAGAGAGTCCCACAAGATACTGACAGAAATTTAGTTTTATGCAATTCTGAAAGGGCCCCCTCTCAAGTAGGTTCCTATACATTAGCAATTCTTCCTTCTGCAGTGGTTCCAAATAAATTCCTGGAAACTTCTCTGATCCAAAGTTACATCCTCTAGAGATACCCCCAAATTCCCAGAACCTTAGCTCACCTGGTTATAAAGAAACTGAGCATTTATTTGGTTAACATCCATCTGCGCCTGGCGTTTGGCCCATATTCAAGGGTCCTCAGTACCTTCCAGTCTGTCCACTTGCTCTAGAATATTAATTTGAAGGCTGTAGTGATTTGGAAAGCTAAGGTGATTTGTATTTGAGAAGAAAAGTCATATTGCCAAAGTACCTTTTCCTGAAAATAATAAACCACTCTCTCTTTATTCTATCAGAAGACGGCATAGCCCAGTGGGTTGTTAGTTTCACTCTCTTCTTAGCAAAGAATTAGAGATCTTGCTCTTGCAGTCAAAACAATCCTGTGTTTGTAGCTCTAGGATGCTTACATTTCCTTAGATAGGAAGCCATAAGTTCACTCAATCAAGAGTCATAATATAATTCTGACATCTGAAATGAGTTCTGAAGTCTAAAGTGAGAAAGTTTTATTTCTTCGATGCACATTGAAGATTAAGGCTATTACTGTTACTATTGCATTTAACATGTAGTTTTAGAACATGTATGAATGACCCATGGACGTGGACAACAGTGTGGGAATTGACTGTGGGAGTGGGGGGCAGGTGATGAGTAAAGGAGGGTAAAGGGGGAAAAATTGAGACAACTGTAGTAGAATAAACATGATTTAAAATATAAAAATTAAAAAAAGAATTGGTATATTAAATAGCTGCACTATTGTGATTTATGTGTAATATCCTGTAGGTTCATTTATGTTATTGTCTGAGATACTTTGAGATAACGGATTTCAATTCCTTTGGGGATATACTGATAAGTAGTATTACTGGATTATATGGTAGTTCTATTTTTAGGGTTTTGGGGAACTACTATACTGTTTTCCAGGGACATTGCACCATTTAATAGTCCCATAAACAGTATGCAAGGGTCCCCTTTCTCCACACTCACTAACACTTTTTTTTTTTAAATAGCCATTCTGACAAATGTGAGGTGATATCTCGTTGTGGTTTTGATTTGTATTTTCCTGATAATTAGTGATATTGAGTGCATTTTTATATATCTGTTGGCAATTTGTATATCTTATTTGGAGAAATTTCTATTCAGTTCTTTTGTCTTTTTAATCAGTTTATTTACTTTTTGCTAATGAGTTGTAGGAGTTCCTTATATATTTTGGATATTAACCCTTTAGCAGATATATTGTTTGTAAATATTTTCTCTACAGTGACCTATAGATCCAATGCAATCTCTATAAAAATCCCAATAGCATTTTTTACAGAAATAGAAAAACAATCTTAAAATTCATAGGGAACCACAGTAGATCCCAGGTAGCCAAAGGCAATTTTGAGCAAGAACAAAATTGAAGGCATCATACTTCTTGATTTCAAAATATATTACAGACTTCTGGACAAGATGGCAGCATAGGTAGACATGGCTTGTCTCTTTGCACAACCACATCAAAATTACAACTAAAATATAGAACAACCATCACTCAGAACTCTCAGAAATTGAGTTGAATGGAAATCTGACAACTATGGAATTAAAGAAATCACATCCATCTAGACTGATATGAGGGGCACAGACACAGATTAGGCTTGTCTGACACTCATGTGTAGTAGATAAAAATTCAGGAGGGATGTGTTGCTGAGTGAGAAGTCCCAGCAACACACCAGGCCCCCCAGCTCAGGATTCCAGTGCCAGGAAGATAAATCCCCACAATTTCTGGCTGAAAAAACAGCAGAGATTGAGTCAGTGGAAGAAACTTCTAGAACCCCAAGCAGTTCCTCTGAAAGAACCCACACACAGACTCACCTACTCAGACTCACTCCCTTTGAGCTCCAGCACTGGGGTAGCAGCTTGAAAGGCATCAGTGGTATACAGGGAGAAAGAGAAGTGTCTGGCATCAAGGCAAGCAGAGGCCATTGTCCCTTTTTAAAACCCTCTACCCATGGAGCCACAGGGCTGGCAAGCTGGTGCCATATATGAGACTCTGTCAACCTGGTTAACACTGTTTAACCTGACTTGGAGATCTCCAGAGACTCCACCCCACTCAACTTATAGGCCCACCCAAGCTGCTTTTTCCGTATGAATGATTGGTCTTGGCCCATACTGCACAACTTCCTGAATCTTCTCAAACAAGCAAGAGCTGACCTCAGTAAACCCCAGGCCTGGTACTGTCAGCAGTCAGCCTAGATTCACAGCTTGGCTTTGCCTAGGAATTTCCAAGCCCAATACAAGTAATAGTCATCTCATATTGCTTTATAGCTCATGTAGGGTGGCTCTGGGCAAAGCAAAGGTAACGGCTGACCTTGGCCTGCACCACCCGGGAAACCACAGGGCTATTGTACCCAGTGGACAGCTATAGACCATGTTGGAGCACTACTACCCTGCCTCTCCACAGCTGATCCTCCACGGAAGGTGGAGGTTGGTGGTCAATGGCCACAGCCAGTCCAGACAGCTGACTTGCCTGGGTAAATCCTACCCATTGATCTGCCAACAGCAACCAAGGCTCAACTACAAGAGGAAGGTATATTTAGCCCACGCAAAGGTAGCACCTTGAGTACCCATCTTGAGTGAGACCAGAGGCTGGGCCACTTGACCCTAGAGGACACCTAATACTTTAGGCCACACTATGAAGACACAGAGTCAAAGCAGCTCTACCTAATACATAGAAATAAACACAGGGAGGCTGCCAAAACGAGGAGACAAAGAAACATGGCCCAAATGCAAGAACAGATCAAAACTCCAGAAAAAGAACTAAACAAAGTGGAGATAAGCAATCTATCAGATGCAGAGTTCAAAACACTGGTTGTAAGGATGCTCAAGGAACTTAGTGAGGACCTCAGCATCATAAAGAAGATCCAGTAATAAATGTGGGATACACTATTTGAAATAAAGAACAATTTACAAGGAAACAACAGTAGAGTGGATGAAGCTGAGAATCAAATCAATGATTTGGAACATAAGGAAGAAAGAAAAATAACCAAGCAGATCAATAGGAAGAAAAAAGAATCCAAAAAAATGAGGATAGTATAAACAGCCTCTGGGACAACTGCAAGAGGTCCAACATTCCCATTATAAGGGTGCCAGAAGGAGAAGGGAAAGAGCAAGGAATTGGAAATCTTTTTGAAAAAATAATGAAAGAAAGCTTCCTTAATTTGGTATGAAAGAAATAGACATGCAAGTCCAGGAAGCACAGAGAGTCCAAAACAAGATGGATGCAAAGGGGCCCACTCCAAGACAAATCATTATTAAAATGCCAAAGTTTAAATATAAAAAGAAAATCTTAAAAGTAGCAAGAGAAAAACAGTTAGTTACCTACAGGGGAGTTCCCACAAGATTGTCAGCTGATTTATCAAAAGAAACTTTGCAAGCTAGAAAGGATTGGCAAGAAATATTCAAAGTCATGGAAATCAAGGAGCTACAGCCAAGATTGCTCTATCCAGTGAAGTTATCGTTTAGAATGGAAGGGCAGATAAATAGCTTCCCAGATGAGAAAAAACTAAAGAGTTCATCATCACCAAATCATTATTATATGAAATGTTAAAGGGACTTATTTAAGAAAAAGAAGGAGATCAAAACTATGAGCAATAAAATGGCAAAAATACATATTTATCAACAATTGAATCTAAAAGAAAAACTCAGTGGACAAGAAGAACAGATTCATAGATACAGAGAGCATTTTGATGGTTGCCTGATGAGAGGAGTGGGTGGGGGAATGGGTGAAGAGATGAGGGGATTAAGTACAAATAGGTAGTTACAGAATAGCCATGGAGATGTAAAGTATAGTATAGGAAATGGAGTAGCCAAAGAACTTATACACATGACCCATGGATATGAAAAACAGTGTGCAGATTGCCTGAGGGGGTGGGGGTTGCTGGGTGAAAGGGGGCATAAGGGAAAAAATCAGGGCAACTGTAATAGTATAATCATTAATATATAATTAAAAAAATATATATTACAATGCTACAGTAATCAAAACATTACTGGCATAAAAACAGATGCATAGACCAATAGAACAGAATACAGAGCACAGAAACATATAGTCAACTTATCTTTGACAAGGGTGACAAGAATATACAATGGGGAAAGGATAGTTTCTTCAATAAATGGTATTGGCAGAGCTGGATAGCCACATGCAAAATAATGAAATTGGGCCCTTACACCACACACAAAAGTCAACTAAAAATGGATTAAGACTTAAATGTAAGATCTGAAACCATAAAATTCCTAGAATAAAACTTAAGGGAAAAGCTCCTTGACATTGGTCTTGACAATGATTTCTTGGATATGACACCAAAAGTACAGGCAACAAAAGCTAAAACAGAATAGTGGGAGCACATCAAACTAAAGGTCTCCAGCATAGCAAAGGAGACAATCAACAAAGTTCTGAGTTGGCCACCTATTAATATACTTTATTAATAGTATAATAAAGTACTATTGCACTGAAATTATACTTTCACTGTTTTGAAAATTACCATCATGTGTTCCACATCCCCAAAGAAATCTCAATACGTCGATGCAGAAGTCAGAAGCTCCTCCCACTGGGACACAAAGACTCTCCATGGTCTGACCCCTACAATCTTCCGTGTCATCTTCTGTCCCCTTTCGCCACCCAGCCTGTTCTTTGGCCACTTTCCTTCTCTATGGTCCTCAGATTGTTGCCTCATGCCTCCCCCCATATTCTACAACATCCCTCCTCCACATCCATTTGTTTCTGATTTATTTATTTTCATATACTCTCTCCTTTGGTTATAGAAATAATTGTGTCTCTTATCTCTCTAGCTGGGCTGTAATCTCCTTGGGAGTGGGCCAAGGTCCATGATTTAGATTCTAAATAAGTGCTTGTTGAATAAATGCATAAATTTCATGAGGCCCAAGAAACTTAGAATAATAGAAGGTCAAACTTGGTTTTAAAAAACCTTGCACTGGATATTTATTGATTATCTACACAGCATTCATTTCTTCCTCTTCTTCCTTCTAAGAAATGCCAGGGTTTCAAGGGGCAGGAACACTTTGCCCACACAGCTGAGATGCTTGGAGCGTAGCAGTCCCCTTTACTCTAATCGCAGTAAAAATGCAAGTGTTTTGTTTTGCATATGAGACAGACCTATCGTCTCTGAGTGTGTATCCGCAGACATTGGTGGCTACCTGGTGACCATGAGGGTGGACTGGCCGAGAATGACGCTGACACCTGGCTGCAGAGAGAGAGAAGCAGATCACTGGTGATACCACTGAGACAGAGCAGGAGGCCAACCACAAAGCCTGCCGCCTGACTCACACATTCCCCACACTAAACAGTCCCTTATCCTTCCAGCTATCATGAGCTGGGTTTTTCTGTCCTTGCCACACGAACCATTCTAATGCAGAACATTATGAATTGCCCCCTCCAGCAATGATCTGAGAGCAGGACGCTGAGGGCCTGGATCATGCCGCACCTTTGCAACTAAATGAAAGCTAGAACCCCATCTCTGTACTCCTAGTCTAAACCCCTTTTTAGTAAATCCTACTGAATCTCATACTTCCAATACTGCTACTTTTGCTTCTAATCAGAGATGTGATAATTTTTTAAAAAACTCTTAGCAATTCATGGGTTTACTACTCAATAATGAATTTGCATATATAGGCAATATGGCCCAACAATTATTTAAATTTATACAGATGAGCTTCATGAAGATAATATGCAAATTTATGCAACATAATTTTCAAATGACACATTTGAGACGTGGCTTTTTTATTTTATTTTATTTTTTTAAGCAAGTCTGTAACTTGAGCATCTTTGGCCTTACTTATCTCCACAATTACTGAGGCTGATTATAGGAATATTGTAGTAAGTCTGCAATTCTGGCTAGGAAATGTCTGGTTCTATAAATTCGCATAGGAGCAGGATATTAACTGTTACATCAATAGTCGGGTGTCTAAGATGAAACACTTTAGTTCAGAGAGTTTATAAAAAGTGCTTCAGATAATTTGCCATTTAGTCAACTTTAATGGCGATGTTGACAGGGATGCAAAGCCATGCTATCAAAGGACTATAGAGGTGCTTAGGCATGTATATTACATGTTTGGCTATGAAACATAGCGGTTGTCCATTTCTCTAGGGTTAATGCATCGTATTTCCATTATTTAGCCGTATCCCTGCGCCCTGGCCAGTCAGCCCCTGATGAATGTGTATGGCAAGTTGTACTGACCACGATGCGCTCTGTTAAATGTTTTGCAGTCTAAATAAACTCACCACAATGACTTGGGAGCCAGTACGAGGCAAAGTTTATCATTTTTGGTTCCTTGTGAAGAATCAGTAAGAGCATTCTGTTTACTTAGGCAATGAAGTGCTCTTGACGGGTCCAGGTTCCTGAAGGCAGTGGGGAGACCTCACTGCCGAATGTGAGAGGCCGTGACTGTCCTTCCCTCACCTGTGCTTTCTTTCTGGGATGCTGCTCTTTCCTTTCCTCCACCTCTCTGTGAGCAACAGCTTCAGGCACATCACTTGCCCTGACACTTGGAAAACTGACAAGTTGCCTTTCCTGTCACTGCCATAAATGCCACTCAGTGAACCAGCCACTAGGCCATGCTCATGTGCAGCGCAGCCTGTTTCCTCCCTCCTGGGCTCCTGCCTCGCCTTCGTAATGGCTTGAGCAGGAGCCCTCCCTCGGGGAGTCTGTCGTCCTACACTTAGGCATTTGGCGGCTGATAAACATAAAGCCATTATTTTCCAAGTAAGCTGCTCACACAAACATAGAGTTCCCAAGCTGGAAAATTTTAGCAGCTAGGATCAAATTCAATCAATGAAATTAGCTTCTCTGTAAGTTACAAGGGAGTATTTAATTATGGAAATATCCTGATGTTTTCGTTTGTTCATATAGAATATAATGTTTTTCCAAACAGCTTCAGCCCCCATAGAATCCTTCTCTGTCACATGTTTTAAGGAAAGTGTATGCCCTTTTCCAAGGCTTTATGGAGGGGGCATTACAGTCCTCCCAAAGTCGACATGGTGAGAGAGAGGATGGAGAAACTTGAAGATAAACATTAGGAAGCACTGACAATATAAGATAAATCATTTAGTAGAAAATAAACCAGCTCTAAAATTATTATGTTGATCCTTGGGAATATAGGAAAAAATGTACAAGGAATCTCAGCAGATCTTACATGTAAAAAGTAGGCTGCCTCCTACCATTCCAAAATTATGACCGGGTGCTATTTTCTCCAAGTGTTCAGAAAACCATACCCATAGTCCAAATATTCCACCTCTCAAAATGTGCTCGGGTTAAATTTAGACAGTAGGACATGTGTCAGATTTGTGGTTTATCATGTTCACTATGTCAGGGCAAGAAAAGGCTCCCCTTTTTAAAGTATGCTTGTCATGCTTGAGTTTGATCTAAAAACGCCAAGAATGCCCTCCCTAAAGATGCGTCCCTTTCTGCCCTGAGAAATTGATTCTGAATTTCACACTCAGTGCCTAGCACCATGCTTGGTGCGTAGCAGGGCCTCAATAAATACTTACTGAAGAGATGAAGAAGTGGTTGAAAGACTCTTTGGGAATCTATCGTGCTTCATCCTGCGCTGCCTTCCAAGGGAGGGACTTCCACGGGTGCTGCCGGGGATGACTTGACCTTGGGTTTCCCTCTTTGAAATTTCAAGCAGTGCCCCCGTGGCCTAATACATGGCAGACCCGCCCGTGTGGCTTCTTCCCATGCCTAAGGTTGCTGACAACTGAGAGAATGTGCTTTGGAGTGAGACAGGCCCACTGTGGGGTCTCTGCTCAGCTCTTCCCTGCTGGGTGACCTCAAGGTCGGAGACCCATGTCCTCACTTGGAACATGGGGGTGAGAACACCTCCCCCTTGGCTGGTTGGGAAGACTGGATGGGATAGCACATTGAAAGAATTTAACATACTGCCTGGCTCACAGTAAACACATAGTATATTTATTAGTATTATTTTAACTTTGCACCTGTGAGAAAGACTCCTGCTTTCTAAAGTTTATTTTCATAAGTCTCTCAGTCCCTGAGAGTATTCTATTTTCCTTTCTCTCTAAGGGGTCAGTGACCATTAGTCCCTGCATATAATATTCCAGGGAAAGTCCACTGTGGTTTTGAATGACATTTTCACCTTTGATATTTTATGGCTCCTTTTGTCCACAACAACATACTGGGATCTTATATTCAGTGAGCCGCATACTATAATTTCTAGAATGCTTTCTTAAGTTTTAATTCCTTTGCTTATAAGTGTTATTTGGATTGTTCTTCACAAATGTCTGAGCTATAGCTCACCTGACTACTTGAATGTTCTGTGATAGCATCATTTAATTAGGCATTTCGGTTTTACATTGCAAATCTTCCTTCCATCTGGAAACATAGAGTGATACGTTCAAAGCTGAAGATTTAAAAAAAATAGAAATCAGGGCTCACCAAGGCTGGCTCTGGGAAGAAACCTGTTAGCACAGCACCATTGAGCTCCTCCTTCTGTTGTTGGTCTTTAAATTAGTCCTTATCATGATGGTTAAGATTTGGGTCTTTTTGTTGTTGTTTTTGAAACAAATTTCTGTGTAACTAGAACATTGACCATCTGTTTTCATATTTATGCAAAAATTTCTACTTTCTTTGGTTTTAATTTTGTTTACACATTTTTGACCTAGAGAAGTTCTGTGTTTTATCTAGTTACCACTCTAGTATGTTTTCCTCTTTGTGATTTCTTTCACTGCTGTTTAACTTAAAAGTTCTGTGGCTACTGAGCTCAGATAAAAATTAGTCCAAAGTTTCTTCTTGATAATAATGGTTGCCTTTAAACATTGTTCTCATTAAATTGATCATTTCACCTACCATTTCATTGTCATATGTAATAGTTAAGAATGACTTAAAAATAGGTAAGGAATTATCTTTGCACCATTTATTGAATAATTCTTTGTCCTCCACAGATTTGATTTGTAAAGCCATGCTTATCATACACTCAATTTAAAAAATATATTCTAGCATCTGTTACTGGGTTGCCTCTCATGTAGTCTGAGTTCCTGATTCCTGCATTGAACCAGGGTTCTACTTTCTTTTGTTTCTTTATTTTTGCAGCTTACAAGTTTTACTGTCTTAACCTGTGAGTCCTCCCCATCCATCAGGGAATCCTGCCAGCTCCTCCCCCTTCAGAATGAACCCAGCATCTGGCTGCAAATATACCCAAATCCCTACCACTTAACCACTCCCACTATGACGACACTGACATCAGCCACCATCGTCTCTCGCTGGGATGAGAGCAATGACCTGTCCTGAAGTTACTCTTCCAGATGTCACCTTGCACCGCAGAGCCCATCCTTCCCCCCAACCACAGTCACTCTGTGGATTTCCAGTGGAGAGTGCGTCACGGTAGATCCGGGCCATGTGGCTTCCCTTCTCAGAGCGCAGTGCCTCTGCGCCCCGTGGCGCCTGGTGTTCCTCCCCTTGCCGGGCCCACTCAGCCCCCGGCGCAGGCCCCTGCCTTCCCCTGGGGGCCCCCCCACTTTCTGGAAACAGCTCTGCTCATCGCCTGTGTGCTACACTCCTCTGTAACTGCCAAGCTGTACTCCCTAGCCCTTCATTTTTTACCCCTCCCCCCAACTCCCCTCCCATCTGGGAACCATTAGTTTGCGTACAATTTTTAAATTTTTTTTGTCTTTATTTTTTAATAATAGTATTTAGTTATGGCCTTATCTCTACATAGAGTTTCAGTGTCAGTTGATTATTTTTGCCCCCGTTTTAATAGTATTTTAATCATCCCATCCATGTCTATCCCATTAGATCCAACGTCTATTCAGATCTGTCCGGCAGTGTGACTAGAGTGTAGTGAGTGAAAGACAGAAAAGTGAACATGTTGATTCAAACACATGTGCCCTATTACTCCTATATTCCATGAAGTATAGTTTGCAAACATAAGATGCCGAAGGCTGAGAGGGGCATGTTGAATTCAGGATAAGGAGGAAGCAGCAGGCAAGGGCCCAGATACCACGGGCTTCCCAGGACACATGGAGAGGTCCGGGTCCTGTGCTGAGAGCTGTGGGAAGCTCCTGGAGAATTTTAAGGACGGTGTCAGGTCCTATGGTTGGTGGGTGAAGAAAGAGTCCACTAAAAAGGTTTAGGACAAAAGTTCGGAGATCAACTAGAAAGTTATAGGAGCAGGAAAGGGAACAATTAAAAATATTTTTTTCCTACGCATAATACATCCAAGGAATTTTACCACCCACTTTTTCCAGTTGATAAGTTTTTAAAAATCTCACAGTTGTAAATTCAGTCTCTTATATCCAGTTTCTAGCTATGTAACCTGAGACAATTTGCTCTCTCCACCTCAGTTTTCTCGTCTGGAAAGCAGAGATAATAATGCAGCCATCCTGTGAATTTTATTGCTGAGATTAGAGCTCTCAGAGTGACCGTTTAGTACATACTGAAAATCAATATACATTATTATTATTTTTATAGTTAGTCTATATGTTTGATCTTTGAAATTTGCTTGGGAAACTTGCACTCCGTTTTTTGAGTTGTTTATATGTTACTTAGACAACAGTGTTTAAGAGATTTCAGGGAGTTCTACCACCATGCTTTTATAGAATCCTTTCCAACTGTGAGGCTGTTATTTTTGAAATAAATCTTGACCAATATGTCTTATAATTTTTTCTAGAAGGACATGTGACTTTTGTTTGCTTGTTTTTAGAGCCGGCATACCACGGACTAGTCTTCTCACACTGAAAACATCTTAGCTAGGGTATCAAACTTTCAGCTCACTGAAACACTTCCCTGAACAACTGTGTGCGGCTATGGTTGTGTTGTGTTCTGACCTTCTCTGTTTAAAGAAAACCTGACTTTGTGACCTGATTTCAGCCCCCTGTAGATGACCTGCATTTTCTGTCTAGATATTGTCGTTCTATTTCAACACATAAACCCACATCTCTGTGTGGATCCTCTTGCATTAGTTTTGCCTCAATCAGCAGAAGGCCGTGAAAGGCAGTGAAGGAAACGAAAACCTCCAGGTCCCTGCACCCTCAGACTGTTATTTCACCCACTAGCCCCGTGGCACCCAGGAAACCGTATTGGCAGCAAATACTTGCCACTGGGTCCTCCCATCTCTGTCCACGACGGAGGTTATATGCAACCACCAATGCCCCTTTCAATTATTGCTCCTTTATTTTCTGGAATATACAGCCTCAGAATGGATATGAAAAATGTGTCTAAGAAAACGCCATCTGTCCCAGAGAAGGGAAATGGCCCCGTTTTCTTATTAGTAAAGGGCTCTGGGTCACTGCCCTGGAGGCCAGAAGGAAGGGCTTCTCCTCTGCTGGTCTGTAGGGCTGCTTATTTCAAGATGTAAAGCATGGATGTGTTCTGAACTGTCATTTTTTTTTTCAGATTAGCTGTATTTATGAAAATTTGTCTCTCACTCAAGCAATAGATAATTTGCCCTTGTTTTCACTTCGCATGTTTCTGTGGGAATTGAATGGGAGCTTGGGATAAGCTGTTCAGAGCAGCTTCCTGGACACACATTTTAAACTGCAAAGTCTCTCCGATTTTAATTTATATTTTAGTGTTTCCATATTGTCCAGTCCCAGAAAAACTTTTCTCAGAATTTGCATGCCATTTTAGGTCTCTCTATTTTTTTAGACTAAACATGTTTCCTGTATTTCTTAGGCCTGGAACTGCAATTTACATTATCTGAATTGTTTGCCTACTTAGATCACATTCTGTAGACAGTTCTCAGCTCTTTACTAGGCTGCAGATAAATAGGCTTATATACAAAATCTTCTATTTATAAAATCTCTCTTTGGGATAACGGAATGGTTTTTTGTTTTTTGTTTTTGTTTTTGTTTTTTTTGCAATTCATAGGGTTCTAGGTTCTGTTGCATAACTTTGAATCTTCTTAATTACAAACATGAATGGTCCCCCAAAAAATATCTAATTTACAACCATGCACTATATATATATAGTATATCATCTATATGATAAATATTGCACACTAATTTTTATTTTTACTTTCATTTTGTTGAAAAGATATTTGCTCTCCTATGTATATAAATTTGATGCCAGAAAAGTCTTTTATGCTATTAGGCTTTCACGACAATGCCTGTGAGTCTGACCAATTGTTTATTTCATTTCTGTGCCCAGTCCTCTTGAGTGTATGTAAAGGAAGAGTAATTTTTTAAAAATTTTCAATCAGTAGCGGGTAAGGATTGAGGGTGGGAGGTGGGGGTGGTTGGGGTAGGGGAAAGTGGTGGTGGGAAAATTGAGAGAAATGTATTTGAACAATAAAAAGAAAGAAGTACAAATAGGTAGTTACAGATAGCCATGGTGATGTGAAGTACAGTGTAGGAATTGGAGAAGCCAAAGAACTTATACGCATGACCCATGGACAGGAACAATGGTGAGTATATATATATATATCAGTGGGGTGATTAAAAAGGAGAAGCTGCAGCCTAGAACAACAGGACTAAAATGGAGCAGGGACAACCAAGAGAGGAGCTCCTCCCTTACCCAGAGCACAGACTCCAGCTTTGTCCAGGCTCAACTGTCTTCCGCCATTACGATGACTCTTCGCATCCACATCTTGTTAAGAGCATGTGTACTCTTTGCCTGTTAAAGCATATATATATATAGGGGGACCCAAAATACCAGAATTTATTTATGAAAAATTGTGTATTTATTCTTACATGTTTAAATTTCAGCCCTCTTCACAGCATTCTCCGCTTGATGAAATACACCTATTGAGACATTTTTTCCACTGCTCAAAGCAGTTTTTGAACTCGTTAATTTTGATGCTTTTTAGTGCTTCTGCCATTTTTTGTTGTTTGTTTGTTTTACTTCCTTCACTTCTTTTCTCTTTGAGGACCTTTTTTTTTTTTTTAAATCCGGGAAACAAAAGAGAGCTGCTCTGGGAGAGATCGAGTGCGTAGGGAAGGTGGGGTACAGGGGTCATGCCCCTTTGATGTTTGGTCAAAAAGTGCTGAACACTCAGCACGGTGTGGGCAGGTGCGCTCATAAATCACCCATCATGAAATGGGCAAACATGTTGGAAGAGTCTTCAAAAAAGTTTCACTGAAGCCCAGCGCAGCCTCTCACAATAACTCCAGCTGGCACACTGACAAAGATGGGTTCCGAGGACACTTACCCAACGGGGGAAGCCTGTACTACAAGGGGCCTGCCCTCCAGAACGTATTTCAGGGTTTTTTTGGGGATCTCACTTGTGTATCTGTGTGTGTATATGTATAAATTTATTTTTTTAAATATAAGTATTTTAGTCTTTATATCAGTTCCAACTCTCTATTATTCATTTATTCTTTCCTTCGACAAACACTTCTCAGTCATCTGTAAGCTCTAGGTGTGGCCTTGACCCTGAGAGTTTCACAATGATGACAACACTATGCGGAACTTAACGGCTTAACATTTTTTAATTGAAGACAAACGTATCAAATCAATATCATGATTCATACAACAAAATGTTATAAGAAATACCACTGAATGATAGACAAAGACAGCGAGTACCACAGGGCACAAAGGAACGCTGGCCGGGCAGATTAGAACGGAGGAGAGGCTGGTTTGGGAAGGCCGAGAGAGAGTCCGGACCCCAGGAGGGGGTTTGTACATCACAGTACTTGAACGGATGGGTGTGAGTGTTAAATTTTAGTCACTCCATACTTAGGAAAAATTGCCTGAGCGCTTTTCATACTGATAATTGAAGAAGAAAGTAGACTCAGCTCACAGTCCTCTAGAGGCAAACACTGACATATTCACACCTCCCCCTTCAGCATGTTTTTAGTGCTTAGGGGGAACACTCTAAATAGTTGAGATGCTTCAAAAGCTGGGCTATGAAGTTAATCCATATTTTTCTATAAATATTACAAAACACAAAAGACCATGGCTATTTTGAAGAAGAAATAGGAAAGAGTGTCGTCATTTCGTGCAGCTATGAGGACGTGGACAGTCTGCACTATGCAGATTCTATTTCCCTTCCCTTACACACAAAGATAATCCAGCAGGATGAGAAGCCTTAGGAAATAGAAAAGTTTTCTTTTGGATTTTTTTTATTAGTTAAAAAAAAAAAAACCTTTTAACTTTTTTGAAAATTTCCCCTGAAAATATACTTTTGAATACCAATTGCTTTTTTGTCACACTGGAAAATAACATGACTTCACTCCCTCTACCCCATGGGTTGCCAAAGTAGAAGCCGAAATTACTCTGTGGCCCGCCACCATGGAGAGAAAATGGTTCTTCTTGCATGGCATAACGCAGGCCTCAATCATTCCAACTCGCTTTCCTCCTGGTTTAAGTATAGCTCCGGAGCTCATGCTAGGTGGGGTTGTTGCTAAAAGGGATGCACTATTTTCCACCGAGAGCTTGTGGGACACCCAAGTAGGCCACCAGGGTGTTGGGGGAGAACCAGAAAAACAAAGGTATGAGGCCTCTCCTCCCACTCTGCCCTCCAATTGCAGGGTTATCAAACCAGGGCTCTGAACAGGCCAGTGGCTGAAGGGCTCGGGGTTTGGATGAGAGAACAGGAGGGTGGGGAGCACCACTGCAGACAACTGATCCGATCAAACACCCAAAGCAAGTTCAAGACATTTTGAAAGGCGTCCTGTTTTAAAAAAAAAACAACTCCCCACCCCCCACCCCCCACCCCCCAAAAAACCAAAGGCCAAAACACTGTTTTGCTTTCCATGAAAAATTCATGAAACAAAACCTAGGAATTTCTCACAGTGCACGCAGGGGATGGGTGTTTCCACTTCAGAGCCAGCAGAATGACAAGTAATGTGGAATAGTGTTTTGCGAACATGAATATAGAATATGCGTAAACACTTAGGAAGTCTTGGTAGTCATAGCCTTTTTTTTTCTTTTTCTTTTTTTTAATGCAACCAGCTCTCCTGCACGTCCAAGGGCAGTTTTTGTGAGCACAGCCTGAAAACTCAGGAGAGGGTATCAAGGGGCAGGCTGCCATGTCTCCTGATCTGTAGGCCTGGCAGATGCTCTCATGGCTCAGAAAAAGTCGCCTCAGTTTATCAAACATGTTCGGCTGCAGAATTCCCTTGAAGGAGATTCCTGAGCATTCATTGGGCATTCGTCATTGTGGAGTTAGAGCCCCTCCCTTAGGTGCGGGGAGACTGCATCCCCTTGTGCCGGCCGCTGTCCTCCGTGGGCATCTCTGCGGGAGACGCCTGGAGGGCTGGCAGTGCCTGTAGCTCTTGCACGGTGCGAAGTGCACAGATGAGAGATCAGAACATGCACAGAAAGCCCATTTCCAACACCTTCCAACAAATTAAAATCCCCTTCATTCCAGGCTCCCCCACACAGGGAGTGCGCTCTGGCAGAAGTGTAAGATCCTCAAGACCCCATTTGTAGGAACAAAAAGTTATGAAAACAGTTTCTGCTCTGAACATTGTGGTCTGATTCCTCTGCTTCTGAAGGGTCATCCTGCTTTTTTAAGTCCCTTTTGTACTTCTTTGCCCAACCACTTTTCACCCATTCAACTTCCTATTCCTCTCTTGCATCCAGTTCTTTGTATGACTTGGCACCTTGTCCCTTCACATGTCCGGAATACTTTCTGAGCAAATATTTTATTGAACTTCCTAAAAATACACAGGTAGAATGAAAATATGGCCCTGTAAATAAAGGCGGCAGAGTGCTTATATTTGCTAGAAAACGTGCACAACTGTGCTGGTGTGGGACTCTCTGATTCTGTCTCCACCGTGTTAAAAATGTCATTAAAGCAGAAATAAACCCCTGGCATTCTGCACTTGACTTTCTGAACACCCATTTCCATAGTAATATGTTTTTGGTGTTCAGAGCAGTCTGTTCTGCCATGAAGTGATAGTTATACTCCTCAAAAATTCTGTTATCCATCCGCCTCCCCCCCAAAAAATCACATGATGAAAAGAATTGCTTCAGTAGAGAAGACATGATTCAGAGCTGGGGAGATAACAAAGCTAATTTTTTTAGGGGTAATGTAAATAAATATTTAGGTGTGTGCCTTAAAAAAATACCTGTAAGTACTTAAACATACAATATAAAGTTTATTGAAAAAATCCAGCATTTGATTACATCTAAGTTTTCCGATTACTACCAATACGGTCCTTAACTCAGGATCTTTATACATTTTATCATAATTACTACTTCTGTAATTCATCTGTAGAATAAATCAAGCAAGAAAGCGCTACAAAAATATGTGTCATTGGGGTGATGGCTTTCTTTTTCCTAGGTGATACCTCCTGTTCACAATTGTCCTATTACTTAAGGCAGTCTGGTAAAGGCACAAAACTGCTTCCTCATCAGTCAACGTCATTGTAGCTAATTGGGTTTATGGAAAGTTGTACTGCATTTGTAGATGCAAACGCATGTTATGAGTTAACATTAACTATAATAAGTTGATTTTGGAACCGAAGAAGCGGCCTGTTTGAGGTTGAAATATTATCTGTTGACCGTTAATGAGAATCTTTTACTCCTTTGCTTGCTATAAACTATTGAGACAGGAGCCAAAAGTGGTCTTCCCTAAGGAATGCTCCATTTTTCTCCTGGGACATTTATTTCTATTTATTTTTGTCTTTTCTTTGTAATGGAATTAAATGATAATTTCGTGTTTGCCTATTTGTGATTGTTTAGAACTGCATGTTAAAAATGATTAGACTTAATGGCTCTGTTTCAAATTCTGATTATGAGGATATACTTTTTAAGTCTATCTTCCGGTCAGTTTGCGACACTGTGAAGAGGCCGCGTGGGCTCAACGAGGGTGAACCAGGTATTGCTCAACGGCCCTCCCAAAGAAGGGAACTCTGAGTTAAAGGAAAGCAAGCAACGTTCCTTTTCTCCCTCCTAACTAAAGAGACCAGTTCACTTGCCAAGTGAAAACTCCAAGCCCCAAGAAATACCCTAAACACAGAAAAATAAGCACATAGATGAATGCCTCCCCTTTTCCTCCTTGGTCTGGGGCCGACTGACAGCACCAGGTGGCAGCCCTCGGGAGCTGCCGGCGGCAGATGCCCTACCTGACAGCCAAAAGCTGGCAGGAATTAAGCAGAAACATGTGCTTCCTGCGGAGGGCAACGGTCAGCAGGTGGGATCGGCAGACGGCGTTACTCAGCCTGTCCTCCTGTGTGGTCATCTGGGCCGCCTCCCTTGCGGGCACGCAGGGCCCGGAACACGACATGTTCTCAGGGCTGTGCTGGAAGCCGTTCAAATGCAATTACGCTGTGTGTCGTTGCGGAATACATGACTTAGAGGTTCCACACAAATTGAATTTTGAGGCCAGCTTGAAATTACATTAGATTTGGGGGCTTTGACCAAAGCCGGTCTGAATCCCCCTGCGTTCCCCTTAGGGTCATCTTTCTTTAATCATTCACTAATGTTTTTCTGGTTAGGTCACTGATTAATGGATGACGTAAATCCTCCTCCCCCCCCCTTTTTTTTTACAATACTGTACATAATGTTTTATTAATTTGTCCTTCTTGGGACTGTTGAGACAGCAAATATGAAACTAATTTTTGAACCTCAAGAAACTGACATTTCTAATTCTGCTTTATATTCCAAGTCTCAAATGCAAAGAGTCTAAAAGGTCATAAAAGCTGAGGTGCGGTATTTTTTTTGCTGTTGCCTGTAAGTACACTTTTACAAACTAACAGAGGCCAAGAGAATTAAATGGATTCGACACATGAGAAAAAGACCTTGTCCCCCAGGGCGGGAAGCACAGATGCCCATCTTCAGATCAATAGCATCCTGAGTCTCAGACGATTCCTTCATTTTTCTTGATATTCTATAGAAGAAATAAACTGAATCTCAGAAAACTGTTTAAGGTAAAGCCAAGCAAGAAAGCTTCCTCCATCCCTGCTTTGTTTCTGCAAACTTTAGTGGGTCACAGAAGTACATAACCAATGCGCATCTTAGGTTATAATATTTCTCTGATGAATTGTAGAGTCAGCTAGGTTATATACAAAAGTTTTTTTTCTACCTTTTAATCACAGAATCTATTAGGGAACCTTAACAAGGAAAGCATAGCTCATGATGTCTGTTGCTTCCTCTGAGCACAAGAACTTAGTTAAGAAGCTTCCAAAACCAGGGAAAGACAATGAATAGTTTGGATGGAATTGGGGGGAGAACTCAGAAGGCAGTTGACATAAATAACTGGACATTTACACACAACTTTTGACAAAACTGATGTTTCAGCAAATTTGGCATCAAAGTGTATTTTATAAAACATGAAGTGAAACGTATCCCATTTCCCATTAGTTTTAATTTACATCTATTCAAGGAGCCTACTGTGTGCCAAGCTCTGTGTGGAAAACCAGAGATAGAGGATAAGTGAGACACAATCCTCGGCATTAAGCAGATTACGGAAGAGCATGGGAGACAGACATACAAACGTGTGATTTCAGTGCATTGTATCGGGTGCCATGGCTCAGGTTTCATTGGTGGCATAAAGTAGGAACTTTCAGCAAACCCTGGGGAAGTCATCTCTTCAAAGGCCTGTTTCCGTTAAAATAGTTAAAATGCTCGACTACTACTTGCATTTAATTTTTTTTGAAGTTTAACACACACACCTGTGTATTTGTATTGTTGACATTTAAAATACATACAAACTATATATATACACATACACACACACACACACACACATACACTCATACCCCTGTGTGCCTACATGTATGTATACATTTGGCCAATTTTCACGGTGGGAACATCCAGGTAATCTGCCCCCAGATCAGCAAATAGAGCGTGATTGCACTCTGAGAGTCCCTCTTTCCCCTCCCCTTGTACCACTTTGCTCTAAAGAGAATGGCTATTCTTCATGCATTTAAACTTTATATAAATGGAATCAGTGAGTAGTGCTCTTTCATACCTGGCTGATTTTTTCAATATTATGTTTGTGAGATTCATCCATATTGTATAAGAATGATTTGTTCATTCTCTACGATATACAGCATTCTATTCTGTGAATATACCCATTCTTCTGCGATGAAATTCGGGTTGTTTCCTGTTTGGGCTATTATAAATATTGTCCCTAGGAACATTCCTGTACGTGTCTTTAGTGAACGTATGTATTCATTGCTGCTGGGTATAGAACACCTAGGAGTAAATTTCTGGACCATAAGTAATGCATATGCTCAGCTCTCGTAGATGCAGCCAACCTGTTTCCAAAGTGGTTTTTAGCAGTTTACGCGCCACCATCTGTGGACTCAAGTTCCATTTGCTCCATACCCTCCTCGATGCTTGGCATTGTCGGTCTATCCCATTTAGCTGCTCTCTTAAATATGCAGTGGTCTTTCACTGTAGTTTTATTTCTGAAACCTGGGGGTTTTTAAATTATAAAATTGAAAATATGTCCTCACTAACAACTGCTCTGAACGGAGAGCTGGTAAAATTGGGAAAGGAAGCAATTCAGTGATTTAATCTGTTGTTCTCTGGGACTTTGAGTGCTCGGTATTGTTGCAACATGCTCAGAATTTTGAAGCATCTCTCAAATGCATGGGTCTTCTGCAGTCTCTTCCTTGCCCTCCTGCATTTACGTCTCCGCAAGCTTTCCCAAACTCTAGAGATAAAAATAAAAGTGATAGTAAAAGCTGACAGTTCTTGTGGGCTATTGTATGCCAGGCGCTGTTCTGAAGCCCTTTACACATACATATATTTTTAAACCTCACAACAATTCCATGAGTTAGATGGTGTCATTCTCTCCACTCTATAGGTGGGAAGAATGAGGCATGAGGGGGCAAGGCACTCGTCAGGGTACACAGGAAGTCATGGAGCCTGGATTTGAACTGAGGTGGATAGACTCTGACCCCACGCTCTCATTCCTCATCCTACCCTACGCTGGTAAGTCTTGCAGCTTGCTCTTTTCTCTCTACTGTGTATGTATATTTTTCAGTAGAAGTATATCGGGCAATTACAGTTTCTTAGTAGATATCTTAAAAAAAAAGTGCTCTATCAATTACAAGATATTTATTGAATGTGTGCCCCAAGCTATTGTTAGACACTATGGTGTAAGTAAGGTGAAGAATTTAATAAGACTTTGCCCTTGAATAGAACCTATAAACTTCTAATTTATTTTCATCTATCATTTCATTTGATCTTCACTAAAGTTAAATAGAATTTGCTATTAGGAAGTTAAATGAGTTGCCAAAGTTCAAATGGTGCATTAATGGCAAAGCAGGGACTGAGCCTAGACTCAGGCCCTGGAGTTTCCCAATGAACTTTAGGACCTAATGCACAGAGAAGAATTTGAGTATAAGGTGAAAAAATGCAAAGGGTAAAATTCTGTACAATCTAGGTCAAAAGTTCGTCCAGGTCTGCACATGAATGAATCTCTTAACACTGTGAGTCAAAACCATCTATTGATTTTAATTTGCATTTGCCATAGCATATTTCAATTGGTTTTCTCCCCAAGTTTCTGCTCTTTTGGGGGGAGGCAGGCGTTGTGTTTTTAGTAGTACTAACCTCCAACTGGCTTCCTAAGAACCAAATTTAATACTTGAATTACTAATGAACTTAAACATATGTAAATGTTTAACTTAATTCTGGATAATAACCAACAATTAAGAATGAATAGTGCAGTCTCTTTGTGTTTTTTGAGTCATAAAAGTTTACTTTTCCCAATTAATTACCCCAGAAATTGAAAAAAGAATCTGTTATTAGTGATGTTTATACTGTCCGGTAGACAATACTGTAATTTTCTTAACATTTATTCACTAAAGAAAACAAACCTAATTTCCATGTGCCACCATGTTGATAAATGTTGACTCTAAAAGGGCATTGAGTAGTTCAGTGCCACCCACTTATAAACACCTATGTCATATGTTGCTTCCAAACTGACACCTGTGATGTTGACAAAGACGGCAGGCTCAAAATGAAAATGTGAAACTTGCTGACTCCACCACAGTGATATTCTCTGTTTCCTTGCAAGGACTGCTCTGAAATCGGAAAAACAACTCTTCCCTTACTTTCCTGCATTTTCTAAATTGCTCATAGTCTTTGATTTGAATTTGATAGGAATCCTTCGTCTCAATGGCTTACACTTGGCTCCCACGGAGACCCAGGAATCACCCGCTCCTTTTTTAGACTTGAGACTCTTCTAGGACATGAATGCGTCATGAAATTATTGGGGGAGGGGACTGTGTAACCAGAATTAAAATTAAAGTGCAATAGAATAGAAAAGAAAATAGAGCGCTTTGCATTGACATCTGAAACTTGCTTCAGTCGGACATGCATGACTTGAGTGTTGCGTTCTGAGTCCCGATGTGAAATATATTTCTTGCTGTGGTTGTGTCTGTGCCAGATATTTACCTTTCTGTCTCTCAATTCCAAGTCCATCCTCTCGATACTGCCCTGCGGTGTTAGTGTTGGGATTCTCCGTTCCAGTTGGTTCTCTGTCAGGTTCTCCAAGTAGGAGGCACTAGAGGGAGATGGATTGTGGGAGGAGCATTCCTGCAGCTTCTTTCAGGAGAGATTTAGAGAGAGATTGCAAACTGGTAGTCCATGGTTTTCATCTGGCTGGCAAGTATATTTTGTTAGGCCCATACTTTATTTTTTAAAGTGTCAATTTGCTGCCAAGATGTGGGGAAAAATATCACATTTCCAGCATCTCTTGACAATTGGGCACTCAGGGAATGCTGGGTCCTTGTTCCCACAGGGTAGCAAGTACTGTATGGAGCATTCGTTGTCTAGTTTTCCATAGTTCCCACTAGTTCTTTATGCCTGGACTTTTATCCTTTCCATTAGGCTGCTTGTCAGACTGGCTGCAGACGTTTGCATTTTGACACTTGACTTCGAGAAAACCTGAGGTAACAGCGGCTAGAGGCAATATGGCTACAGAGGGAGGGAGGGAGGAGGAGGAGATGAAAAATCCAGTGAAATAGCTGCAGAGTCCTGGGTGAGTGAGCTAGGGGGTATGAGACAGCTGCCAAGGGAAAGGGCATTTGGGGAATGTGTGAAGAAGGGTAAGTGCGCTGTTTGTGAAGTTGCATTATGGGATATATCACCATTCTCCTCCGTCCACAAGACTCTCAATAATACTACCTTACAGGGTTTGTGTGTGTGTGTGTGTGTGTGTGTGTGTGTGTGTGTTGCTTTCTTTTGTGCAGAGACCACTGACAATGGGCTAAGACTGACACAGGGACAGGAAGGACTAGAGGAGAAATGGCTTGGGGGAGCCCAGACACAGGTCAGTGACAGGACATTTTGAGTGAAATTTTTTTAAAGAAGTAAGGTTTTCGAAATACATAGCTATGGCTCTCTAAACAATTGGTATTATAAAATGAATTATAATTGATAAGACCCATTAACTTTAACCAGGGAAAAATATTGCAAAAAATTTTTTCTTGACTATTGCTTGCCGGGGTCACTCTCTTTTTATTAACTCTTCCAGGGTTTTAAACACTTTTTAGAGTCATTTAGCACTCAGACTCCAACTTTTAAATGTATGTTAATTTATGAATAACTAAACGATATGTGCACTCTATATATAACTATAAAAATATTTAGAGTGTTATAAAACTATATGTCTAAAACAATATAGAACTATAATAATTATATTTAACTATACAAAACTATCAATCTATAAATAACTTGGCTTTAGTGATACAGCTGGGGAATCTAACTACTTCCCCATAAAACTTTGTAATTTCTCAGGTTATACATACTTATTGAAGTAGTCTTAAACAAATAAGTAATAATGTAAAGTCACTTAAGATGACCTATAATCCAATGCCAGAGATAATGAGTGTTAAAATTTGGGCATCATCAGCTAACATCATAATCAATGGGGAAAAACTGAAAGCTTTTCCTCTAATACCCAGTACAAGGCCGGGAGGCCTAGTCTCACCACTTCCATTCAACATAGTACTAGAAGCCCCAGCTGGAATAATTAGACAAGAAAAATAAATACAAGCCATCCAAATCAGGAAGGTAGAGGTGAAATTATTTCTGTTTGCTGATGACACGATCCTATATGTACAAGACCCTAAAGACTCTGCAAAAAAAAAGAAAAAAGAAAAAGAAAAAGCCCTGTTAGAACTAATAAACATTCACTAAAGTTGCAAGATATAAAATCAACATACAAATATCAGCTGTGTTTCTGTACAGCTGGACTTATAACTGTCATCTGAAGTGGGAGGCAGTCTTGTGTGAGTCCTTAGCTTGTGGAAACTGATGCTGTCTCCTGATAGATAGTATCAGAATTGAGTTGAATTGAAAGACTCCCAGCTGTTGTCAGAGAATTCCTTGGTATAGGGAAAAAGCCTGCATGTTGGGGTTGGTGTCAGAATATATTATATAGCCAAAGGGAATGAAACCAGTATCTGGAAGAGATATCTGCATTTTCATATTCATTACAGCATGATTCACAAAAGCCAAGCCATGAAAACAATCTAAGTGTCTGTCCACCGGTGAGTGGATACAGAAATAGTAAACCTATGCAAAGGAATAGTAATCAGCCTTGATGGAGAAGAAAAGCCTGCCCTTAGCAATCACGTGTGTGGGATTTAGCTCACCTCTAGCTGTGGAGCTGCTGAGGGTGGATAAAAGGTGTCCTACCTTCTTGGAGACAGGAATTGGTTCAGGGCTTGGAAACCAGAAAAGAAGTCAAACAAACAAGCACCCCAAACTGCTTTTTGTTCAGGTTTCTTTTTCCCACATCACATGAATGCAGGTACACGTAGTCCCGGGAAGATCTCTCAGGGAGGACCTACCTGAGAATGGGAGTGATTCTGCGGACACAGAGTGGAGAAATCCAGGGTAAGAAGCTAGGTCCTGACAGTATTTGAACTGTGGGTCAAGCCTCATTTGAAGCAACATTGAATTGTTTACTTATATTACCAGTCATTCCCTCTCCTGCTCAAGACAGATTGCTTTAATTTCATTTCTATATTTGTAACAGAGTCCTCATGCAATGTACATCTGTGTGTGCTGTGTTTGTGTGGTTCCATATAACAAAACTGCTGTTGTCCTATATATGAGTTTATATTCTGCTTTCTCTTTCAAGTAATATTATATCATCAACAATTTTGTGTGTCATTAAATAATCCTCAAAAGCATGACTTTAAGGGCATAAAATATTGCACAGGGGCGTGCCATGTTTTATTAAAACAGCTCCTACCATTGAATATTTAGGTGGCCTCATAAGCTTTCAAATATTTCTCTTTCCTCACTCTCTGTCTACAATTTGATATCATTCACTTGTCCAAAAAAAGGCCTTCTTCTTGTTTTGCCTGCTTTTACAAGCCCTGTGCTTTTTTTGCAAGCCTGACAAATCTATCACATTCTATCCATCAAGTCGTCTTCCTTCCTTCACTTAAAATTTCCCTCTGAGTCACTTTTGTCAGGAGGCCTAACCTTTAAAACATGGCTCGAAACCACTCATTACAGTATTCCTGACAGATGATTGGTCTTTGCCAAAGAGACATATATATCTGGCAAAACATTTTCCTCGTGTTTCCTCGCAGTCCTAGTATGCAGTTGGTATGGCATCAATATAAGACAACGGCCAGTCTGTGATTACTTATTGGAACTTCTAGGTTGACAACTTCCTCCTCCTAAACTCTCACCATTAGGCAAATTCTCAAAATCCTTTATTAACTCCAGAGGCAGTTTATTGAAAGTAACAAAGAACCATGGCATCAATTCACCCTCCTTGCAGGGCAGACAGAGAAGACTCTAAAAACCAACTCAGAGCCCTGGAATGTTGCAAATTGGTGCTGTTTCCTTTGCAACCAGAGGTTTGAACTGAAAGATTTGCAGCACTGGCTGGGGTGGGATTCTTTATTTTGGCAGCAGCTCCCAGCATTTGGTAGAGATGAAGGTGATCATCTATGCTGCACCTTCCTGCTTTTCCCTTAGAAGTTCAGCTCCAGAGGAAGGGAGTTGATGTCCTTGGTCTCTCTGAGGCCCCTTTCCTCTCTTCATCAAATGTTTTGCTAAATGTCCTTTTAGTATTGGAATCATTCATCGCTTTCTAATAGTGTCTAGTTTCTGATCTGTAAAATGGAGAGAAAACGATTCACAGAATGTTAGTGAAAATCAAAGAACGGGGCACATGTGTAAATGCTTAGAATTAATGAAATGTTAAAATTTTGTGAGTTAGAAAATGGAAATCTATAATGGTTCTAAAGGGTGTTTCAAATTTGTACTTTACTGAGGCAAAATGATATGGAATGGACAAATTCATAAAATGGAATAAAAACTGTTTGTACTTCATTAAATAATCAAGATTAATTATACGTGCAACAAACTACAAATGCTCTTCAATATAAATGTGGCTTTACTATTACTCTTATGCAGGTATTAAACTAAATGAAATTTCTGTGTTAACCGATCACATTGTTGACACATCAAATGGGTGAAACAATCCTCTTTGTGCAGCCTATTTTTGTTTTTATTGTAATATAATCACCTATTGGCATTAATTACCTTAAAGAAAACTAACACAGAAGCTTCTCAATTTCTTCTCCCACAAGTGCATAACATCCCCCTCACCTCCTACACTCAGCAAACTGCCTAGAGCTAGTTTCTTTGTAATAAATCCCTATTTTCTGTTGAAAATTCCATCTTCTCGTCAATTTTAATTTCTCTTTAATTAATTTCTTTAATTTCTTTGAGCTATTAGAACTGGTTATTTCAAAGCCCCGTATGCGAATCCCGATATCTGAATCAGTGAAGTATCTCCTGTTATGTTTTACTTCCTTGACTATTAGCCACATTCACCAGCCTCTCCACAAATCTAGTAATTTTTAATTATGTGACAAACATTGTGTGTAATGATCTGCCAGTGAGCTTCCTGTGTTAGGAGAACAAGGTTGAGGACTGCTTGTCTCACTCCAGCCACGTTATGCTGAGCCGGGATGTGGTTGCAGGTATACATGACTCAGTTTGAATCAGTTCACCTATGTTTCTCAGGCCTGTTCTTCTAAGGATTATATTTTTCATTTTTGAAAGCCTGGGAAGTCTCTATAACCTTAGCCAGGAAAGTCTACCCTTCGGGACTTTGGTCTTTAGTCTCCTGCTTCTCACTGTCTCCAACTTTGGAAAAATGTGTTGAGGAGGAATCTAGTTTTGTGTGTGAGGCAGGTCCCATCTTCAAGTGACACTTTGTCTCTTAAACACCATGGTGCTACAGGAGATTTGTTCGCTTTATAAAATCTTCGTAATCCCAGAACTCAGCAAATATACTATGGGAAAAGCTAACCATGCATTAGAATGTCTGAAGTGTCCAATTATCCCGCCAGCCCCGTGTAAGTGCTAAAAGCCTTGCTGACTGCTCATTCCCCTGCTGAGACCCCTCTGTGCAGGCCGTGCCCGGCCATCAGCCCACGTGTTGAATCGGCAAATCTTCCACAGAAAACAGTCAGTGACAGGCTCCTCATCTCACAAAGGTTTTCTCTTCTATTGATCGTTTAAGTCTCCTTGATTCCTCAACTTTTCAAGGTCTTTTAAAATAAGAGTGGTTTTTTGTTTTTGGTTTTGGTTTTTTTTTGCAATGTAACTGGTTATTAAAAGTTAGTGTCGCAGAAATAGTGGCCCTTGTCCCCTACTATTTCCTACTTGGAACCAGAAGACTAAATAAATATGTCTGAATGAATGAACAGATTTCTAAAAAGGTTGCTAGAACCCAATATCTGGAAATTATGTAGTATACCAACATTTCTGATATATTAAATTTATGTTATTTATGGTTATAATTGGCTGATGGTCTTCAAATTTCAAGTCTCTTGGTCCTAATTTTCTTTTTGAGTGTGGCCACATTTTTCTCCTCAGACCTGTAAGAACATCTGACTCTGCTTACGTCTCCTGTTTGTATGGGTCAGAGTAACTTTGTCCCCTTACTGGACTTCTGCATAGTTTGGAAATGTCTCACTTCCTTATATGTTCCTTTTTTTTTCTCTCTCTCTTGCATTGTGCCATAGAGTTAAGATCGTATCTGTCATGATGTGGTCCCCACATGACAGAGTGTGTCCTGTGTCACAGTGGTTATAGGATCCTTCAGCAGAGTTGGTAAAGGAAAGAATCTGGGGTGTGCGGCTCTATCAAAAAATAAACATACTTTAGAGACATTGAAACTACTGTGGCCCTGGACCCAGTTTTAGAGAACAGAACTGGGGTCAAGCACTTGACTAGGGCACATTGTACAACCTAGAATTCAAGGAAACAACCCAACGTCAGTGTTTACACAGTATGAAAATATCCTTTGTGTACTAACTATGCTAACTATCTTTTTGTTCTGTGACTAGTTTGCCATAGTCTTAAAAGGTTCTTGATTGGCCTGCTATCTTTAATGACAGGTTCCACCCCATTGTTACAAACAGAAGCCAGGAGATCAATGACAGATACTACTCCTGCTCTCAGGTGGCCTTGTTGCTGCATGTTTAATCAGTTTTCAGCGGCCTACAGAAGTTGCAGGGAGCTTTGGAGAGGAATTAACTATCTAGGATAATTCCTTCAAATTATTTAATGTTATGTGGTCCCTTTTGGTTGTCAGTAACGTAGAACAATGAGACCATTAAGGAAGAAACTAGGGTTTGCTCTCGATCACCTTTAACATTATCTATCATGTGAAAATTTCATTGTACTTTAATTTCCTTCTACATAAAAGTGGCTAAATATGGCCTTCCTACTCTGTAACATGTCATTATCATTTATGCGCATTTGTCTAGCACAATGTACTTTCAATGCCCTTTATAATCACTAATTAGCTATTCAATGCAACGCCCCTATGAAATGGGTCCGGTGAATTATCTTCACTTTGTAGCCAAGCAAACAACGGAGATACTAAGAGATTTAGAGACTTGCCTTAAGGTATACAGCAAGTCAGAAGAGAGAAGCAAGTCAGAACTCATGCGTTCTGGATGTTCAGTCCCTTCATGACACTATTTTATGTATATTTTTAAAATATCTTTTAAAGACTTTTTAAAAAATATCTTATTTATTTATTTTTAGAGAGAGGAGAAGGGAGGAAGAAAGAGAAGAAGAGAGACATCAATCAGTTGCCTCTCCTACATACCCCAACTGGGGAATGAACCCACAACCCAGGCGTGTACCCTGACAGGGAATCAAACCAGCGACCTTTTGCGTTGCAGGACAATGCCCAACCGTCTGAGCCACACTGGTCAGAGCTGTACATTTTAATATCCTGAAACAAAAGGAACTTTTTGCTGATGCAGTGCCAGAACAATACAAGAAAGGTGAGAGGTGGTGGCATGATATTTGTGTTTAGATTTTAAATCTGAGTGTACTTGAAGACAAAATCAACCTGCAAGTTTTTCACTGAAAAATGATTTTCAGAGACTTCATTGAGGCTTAAAATGTGCGTGAAGTTTCTTCTGAATGTTAACATTATCACTAGTAAGGTCACAGTAGCCCGAGGAAAACAGAGGCCCCTCACAATTTCAAGTTCAGTGACAACTAAAGAACTTCTCCAACTCCAACTCCAGCTTTGATTTGCCCAAACTAAGGCCAACTATTACTTTGGTCCGCCTTTCAAGGGAAAAGCCAGAAACCCATTCACTCATTTACCAATGTGCCAGGCCCAGGGCCAGGTCCTAGAGAAACAATTCTAAAGTAAAGGACGGTTAAAAACAAAATGATGTCCAGAGTGTTTCAAACAATTCGTGTTGTGTAAGCACATTAGCTCCTTGGCCTATAATCAGTGGTTTCCTTCCTTGCTGCGTGTGCCATGCCCGCTCTGGCCTCAGTGTGGCAGAGAATCCTGTGATTAACTGGCTACAGGAAAGGCAGCAGCAGCAACCCACCTAATTTTAAGCCCTTTAAATGGCAACTCATCATTGAAGCACAACAAATACAAACGATCAGAGGGTTTTTCATTAACCACTCTAAATGGGAGGAAATGGTAAGGCTTAAGAAAGAATAGAAACCCTTTGGGCCTAAAGCCGTTATTCTGCTGTAGATCCCAAGGCCTGAGGGATGGCCACACAGGAGGAGGACAGCGATTCAGAACGGACTCTCTGTGGAAGTGAATCATGCCCAGAGTAACAAGTATGTTTTCTGCTTTATTGTGTGAGTGCTCTTGAGCCAAATAGCAGAGGGGAATGAGTGAGCAAGGAGACGGGGGTGGGAGTCAAGGCAGTTGTCCAAGGTGGTGCCAATGGATGACCTGGGGAATCTCAGAAAGGGTAATATTATGACTAGTTTTTCCAACGAACTGCCTCAAACTCAATTTTGTTAAGAAACGTCATTGGCAATTTCGTGCTTGTGTCCAAAAGAATGTGCAAAACAACTGCAAAATAAGCCAGTTGCCCCATTTCCTTTCCTTTTCTGAGTAATAATAGCTTTCTGTCTTTTGATGTGCTGATTTTTCTTAAAAGAATCCATTTTTATAACTCATGGTTTGCTGCTAGTAGCAATTCCTTGTTTGAAAGACCAGAGCCACTCTAACATCCACAGGCTCAAACACAACAGTTTTGAAACATTTGGTCATTCTAATGTTAATTCTTCAAATTATGAAGATTTTTGTCTATTTCATCTCAATCACCTTGAATTCTCAAATAGTTTCTTTTATGCCTTGGCGTGATCTATACGGAAGTATCATTTAGAGAATTGAACGGAGAGGGCTGAATTGTATTTCTTGGTACCTATGCTATTTGGCACCTGCCTTGAACTAGTCCAGAGGTGTACACTAGTCATCTAATCACCTGCAGGTTTCTTGGATTTCAGAAATCCAAAAGAAAAAAAAAAAAGAAGGGGCCACATCGGCCACCAGCAATGGCCTTTATGCTGTTAGTGTGCTAACCAGGCCAATACTCTCAGTCTTAACACAGAGCTATTAAACAGTCTTTCCCATTATAAGGGGATAAAGAAGGGGAGGTATAAGTAGCCTCCCATTTAGTCCTCTTCTTCAGGAGTCTTATAGGAAATTTTTCTCTTGTGGAGCCAACTTGCTATAGCCTATTGGTTCATCTGCCTCACTTCTTCTCTGCCTTATTAAGATCTGATAAGTAGCCAACACCCATCACTTGCCACTTCCACTTGACTTTTCTGAAGTGGTAACACTGGTCTGGCCAACCCTTCCTCCATCAGGCATCTGGGAAGGGCATCCTTGACCTTTGCCTAAAAGCTGTAGCAGGTCATCTTAGCACGTCTGGACTTCGTGATGTCCACAGTCAGTGTTAAGATTTGGCTGTATCTACTGATGTAACAGAGACTCATGATATGTTAAGTGGAAAAGGTAGATTACAAAACTATATATGTATATACATATATAGGTTTGATTTCATTTTATAACTCTATATGCATTTTAAAAACCTAGAGGCATATGTAATACTGCATTAGTGGGGTATCTTTGAGGAATATGTTTTCTCTTCCCTTTTCTCTTATCACTACTTTAAAATGTTTTTAAATATACATATATAATAGTATAATAAAATAAAATCAATTTTTTATTATTTCAAAGTATGTTCTGATAGACAAAAAATAAGACGTCTATCAAGAGTGTGTATGTGTTCTTCAATACTCTAGAAGAAAACATAATGTCCATGTAACAGCATTTTCCAGGTGAGCAAAAATAATAATATACAGCATTGTACCAGGTGCTCCAGTAATATTACCCCTAACGTTCACAATAGTGCTGCAAAGTTATTTCTATTATTCTCCCCATTTTAGAGAAAACTGAGGCCCATAGAGTCTATGCAACTTGTCCAAGCTATAGGTAAAAAGTTGTGAAGCTGAATCTAATTTGCCAGTTGGCAGAAATGCCTGATCATACTTACAATGAGGAGACAGCAACTAACATCTGTTTCACAACTAGCTTTATCATCAGTAATGAGGAGGGCTCGGATGTGAATGGTTAATAAGCCTTATTGCTGTATGGTAGCCAATCTCTTCCCCACAAGAAGTTTTCCTAGAGGAGAAAGATGACAAAATGTGGGTGCATGTAAAATATAAAGCAGACGGAATTGCATCCTTTCTTTCACTTGCAATTCCTTGAATATTTTATAGACAGTGGCTCTATGCCTGAAAACCAAAAGGACGTTAAATATGTTTCCATTTGGGTAATCGATTTTTCTCTGCTAGTTTTTTGGGGAAAGCTCAGAGGTTAGAAGGGCCTGGATGAATAAAGTAAAGAATAGAGAAAGGTAAGTAATGATGATACTTGAGGAAAAAATGGAAAGTAGAGGAGGAGAAGTAAGGAGAAAGAAGACTTACAGAAAACAAAAATGAGTTAGTTTGTTTCTAGACCAAGCTTTTGAACTCAAACAATTTATGACATAGAAATCTTCAAGTTATTCTAATAGGGAAACAAGGTTTGGCAATGGTGGCAAAAGCTGGACTGAGTTGCAGACGTAGAAGAATTAAGCAGCTTGCTATGAGGAGAGTCACAGAACAGTGGTCTGCTGGTTTGTGTTTAACAACGCACTCTCAGGGAGCAGAAAGAGTGCCTGGATTTGTTACCTTGCCCATTTCTATGGTGTAAATACTCCCACCAAAGCTAATTTCACATAACCAATATTAATACTGATGAAAGTGAGATTGAGAAGGTATGTACAAAATTGGCTCCTGTGAGTCAGTGCTCACTGGCTAAGCACATCACTGAATTATACTACTGAAGAATGAAGTCAATAGAGTAAGACTGCTAATTTTATACTGCAGATTTAGGATTTACAATCTCTTGAGACAGGTGTTAGGTTTACAATTTCCCTTAACATGGCCTTTCTTCATAGAAAGTATAAAACAATTTAAAGACAATTTTAGGGGACAAATATATAAAATACTTATAAAAACAATGTTTTTCAAGTCACACCAAGAATCCTCAATCGAGTTATGTGTTATTTTTGTATCCAACTAGAATACACTAACGTGTATTTAGATGATTTTCTCAATGCCGGCTGGCCTCTTTTGTCGATCTGGATCTGAGGGTTTACTGCAGAGAAATTGTGGACAGGGAACAGAGTTGGGATTCAGCAAATGAGCTGGATCAGTTGTTGGAAAGTGTGTCACACTGGCCGATTGCAGCACAGTCAGTGCTCAGCAAGTGGTGTACTCCTCCTTCCCATCCCCGCCCCCGCATGTGTGCACATAGACGGCTTCTTCCTGCCACGTGACTTCGGTTGGGATTATGACCCAGATGAGCTCTCTTCACTCTCCTTCTAAGAACATAGTGATGGTAACAGTGCATTACTTTTGTACAGTGGTTTACAGTGTTCCAGCATTTGCATATTTTGTCTCACATTATCTCACAGTGAACAAGAAGGTGTATATTTCATGCAATGAACATGTATCTCCACTTCACAAATGACAAAAAAAAAAAAAAGAGAGAGAGACTGATAGAAATAATGCGACTTACCCAAGTGTTCCTCTGGTAGATATAACTAAAGCCTGGGGCTTCAAGTTTTTTAACGCTACTGTTCTTTCTGCCACACCTTTATTTTATTCGATAAAGTTGAAAAAAATGGGGCATTCATGTCTGCACAGGTAACTGTTGGCAAGAGCACAGCTGGGAACTAGAAATGGTCCTTTCTAGAAATGTGGCCAACAATGAGTTTTCCTTTCTTTATGGTGGCTAAAGTGTGCTTCAAGTTTTTCTTCTTCTTTTCTTTTTTTTTTTTTTTGAGATAAACAGAGTAAGGAAAAAAGACAAAGAGAATTTTTGAAGGCCTTACTGTTTGTTATTCTTTCACCATGTTGGGGGTGGGTGTAGGTTGTGTATTCATTTCATTTATTTTATTCGTTCCAATATTTCTTAAAAGCGTATGTGTGCCAAGCCCTGAGCTGGGAGTGGAGATGCAAACTGGTACAGGAGGGGCATAGTTCCTGCCATCAGGGACCAAACCTGGGGACGGCCAACCATAGCCTTGTTGAGCCACTAAATTTCAAAGAGTTTGAATAATCTAAATTCTTAGGGAGTTAGAACATTAGTTCATGGAAGTGATAAATGAGCTGGGGCGGGGGTGGGGGACAGTGAAGATTCTTGGGCTAGGAGGTGATCGTTTTTAGATTTCTGAATGAGCTTTGTTTAGCAAGTGGTGGGGGAGACCAACATTATTGAATGCTTACTAAGTGCCACTATTCCACTCATTCCCCCGAAAGATCCCATCGCCTCTATATTAAGGAAGAGGAAATGTGTTGCTAAATTGACCTGCCCAAGTCTCTACATCCATTAAAAATCAAACCTGAGCATGCCTGCCTTTCCCACTGCAACATACTGTCTTCTTTGTGCAACTCTCACTCTTTAAGATTTGAATCCTCTGGTATTTCTTTAATACGGAGCACTGAGCATTCTCTAAGCAGGCCGATTGCAGTGTGTGCACTACCCCACCCCCTCCACACACATCCTGGGTGGGTGGGATACACAAAAGAAACATAATCCTGCTGCTTGGAGTTCCCACTAGACGCTTGCCCATCCTTTCTATTTTAATCATCAAGACAGGTGGCAAATGAACCAACCCCTCACACTGTTATGAACGCCAACATCTCTGTTGTATATGCTGTGTTATTTTAGTAGTTCTGGCTTGAGTTGGTGTCAATGGCAAGATACATTTTATTAGAAATGAGAAAGATTGATTTCAGAATAAAATAAACATTTACTAGAAATAAGACCTCTTTACTCACCGTCGTAGCTTGTAGAATTAAAATGATCAGTCTCCTCTCCACTTCCCATGGGTTGAAGACTCAAGGAAATTATAGTTCTGGCCTCTATGCGACGCTACTCACATAGAGTCCCTATCTTATTTCTCCTGGAGAAGGTCCACCCGTAGCATTACCGCCCTCTCACAAGGGGAAGTGGTTCCCAGCAGTACTGCCCTGTGTTCCACAAATAGTACACTGACCCCACCTGAGTATAGACACAAAGGTTGACCTAAATGTTAAGTGTAGGGAATGCCTCTGTAATTGGTGATATTTAAATATATGTTTTGGACACTCATGGGAGTTCTCTTTCCCTCTCTTTCAAGTACAGACACACTCACAGACACACACACACACACACACACACACACCTGCTTCTTAAATTCACAAGGCTTCCTTCAAAAAGGAAATCACAAAGAATATCTATTTTTCTGGACAAAACCTTACATTTTTTTCTTAAGGAATCTTTCATAAATCCTTGGTAAAGTTCAGCTTTTAATCAGTCGGCTCAAATTTTTAAGACAAGTCTAAAATTGAAAATGCAACCTAGTTCTAAGCTAAGAGTAGAATCATTTCTTGTTACTTACAGGTGTAATTAATATATCATTTGATTTGGAAAATGTTCCTGACCTAACTTTGTGCTATTTGTTTGAAAAGTTAGATTTTGGATTGTATTGGAGTTTGTTTGTTTGTTTGTTTGTTTGTTTTAATGGAGTTTTGTTTCTTTTTCACTTAGAAAAGAATTATTAAAAACAAACAATCTGATTTGTTATTATTTAGGGTTCTTCAAGAAAAATATATGAAACTTGGGTATTAACCAGATTAAATAAAAAGTTTAACTGGTTGATGTTTTCAGCTAAATAGTTCTAAATAGCCTAAAAGTTGGCTTTATATTACTTATTTACTCTTTTTTTTTAAATACTCACCCGAGGATATTTTCATTGATTTGAGAGAGTGGAAGGTGGAGTGGGGGGAGGGACATCAATCACATCGGTTGATTATCTCCTGCATGTGCCCTAATCAGGAATTGGACCCACAACCCAGGTCTGTGTCCTGACCAGGAATCAAACCCTCAACACTTTGGCGTATGGGACAATGCTCTCTAACCAACTGAGCCACTTAGTCAGAGACCGAAGGCCAATTTTAAATGAAAAGATATCCTCAAAACAGAATACAACCACATAGGTGAGATACATGTCCCCCAAAAATGTATCTGAAACTACTCATCTAACTACATGATGGTAAATATCATTTAGCCTGAACCAAAGAGTGTGAAGCCCAGATGATCTCAAATCCTACAAAATGCCAGCCATGCAATTGTTAAGCCCCATGGGGAAAAAGCGTATGCGGGCTCAAACTTTGAATTTAACAAAAAAAAATTGTGTCTGATAAAAATGGCTTACTAGAATAATTTGGTAATTAAAATATTTGACAACAATTACATGCCTGATAAAAATGGCTTACTTGGATAATTTGTTAATTAAAATATTTAATTATTTATCTAAAACAGTCTCGTGCAATGGCATGAAGTTGGGTTTATGTTCATGCTCCTTTTTTCAAAATAAGGGAATGTTTTGCTTCGTGCGCTTCGTGCTCAGTGTCAGGATATCGGGGTTATATAAATTAATCGTATCTTTGCAGCCCTGACACGAATAGACTCTTTAGGAATAACATGGTGAAGTAGAGATGGCTTTTTTTCTTTTACCACCCACATTATGTTATGAGTAGCACAGGGTATTTAAGTGCTTTGGCACAGAACATGAATAAAGAGCTGATCTTGAAAATACCATTATCATTATTTATTTTGAAATTGACACTCAGCTCTATTTTAAGACTTGCACCCAGTTTTATCTGTGTATTTCAGATAATCCAACACACACATCAGAACCAGCCCCAAATGTCTTTCTTTCTTCACCCCCACCCATGGGTCTTTCCATTTAAGTTTTTGAGGAAAAAAAGAAAAGGTGAAGAGAACGTGGGTCCAGAAAAAGACATCAACTGAGGAATTTTGTTTATTATAATTGGACAGCTGCTGTTGGCCTAGTAAGGATCATTTTATGTTTTATTTTGATTGAAGAGATATCACTTTGCCAACCATAATTTTTACAATTCAGCTTTGCAGTTGAAATGAGATGACCTTTTGGTTTTCTTTTTTTTTTTTCCCCCCCAGCAGATGGTGTTCCCTAATAGTGTCATTGTCTGGCAGATGATTATTCTATTACCTTAAAAGTGACTAATTGGATGTTATATTTAATATATTCTTCTTTTTATCCTCCCTTGGCTGAAACCCACATATGGGCTAAATATGTTTAATCTAGTAACATGAAAAAGTCCTGTGAGGATTCTGAAGGGAGGAATCTAGCCCTCAGTGTTAGAGAGGATGCTATTGATGTCTTTATCTGACAAAGATTTATTTGACCATGATTTCTACTTTTGAATTAAGGAGGTAGTTCAGAAACTAGCCTATAAAGTAACAAACATGAAGTCGGCCTATTGACCTGCTCGAGACTTTGGTCTTGGACAATCTGGGCAGGGCCTCTATCAGTCATCTCTATGTTCCCATGACAGATAATAATGGTAACAACTGAAGTAGAAATATCATACTTTTATCTGCCTCTGTGACTATTGACTTCTTTGAAGAGTCATTTTATTTAGATATTGTGGAATGGGTTTGCTGTAGACTGAATGTTCATGACTCCCCACAAATTGATATGTTGAAATCCAAAGCCCCAAGGTTATCATATTAGGAGCTAGGGCTTTTCAAAGGTGATCTCATGAATGAAATCAGAGCTCCTATAAAAGAGACCCCAGAAAAGTCCTTTGCCCTCCTGCCATGTGAGGACACAGGAAGAAGAGGGCCATCTATGAATCAAGAAGCTGGCATTAAACAGATACCAAATCTGTTTAATGCTGGGCTTTGTACTTCCCAACTTCCAGAAGCATGAGAAATAAACTGCTGTTATTATAAGCCACTCAATCCACGGCATTTTGTTATGGCAGTCTGGATAGACAAAGACAGGGTTCATGTACTGAACTCTTAAGATTTCTGAGTTGTACAGCTGAGATTTCTCTTGATATTCCTAATCGAGCTTAAAACAAAATCAGGCCCTGAGAAAGAACTCATAGCCATATTGGATGGACCTCTTTCCTGGGTAACTTAGGCTGAAGTCATGGGGATTCCATTTTTATTGACTACGTGCTCTTAATTCCTGAAGTGCTAGAGGACGCATGTGGCATCTTATGCAGGACTATTTTGGGATGAGGTCTGGAATAAGGATAATAAATAGAAATAGCACAACAAGTGAATTTTGCCAATGACATGCCAACATCTTTGTAAAATGAGTATTTGTGTCTAAAGTAGTTAGAGGAAAGTGACCATGGGAATTCCATCTATTGGCAGAATTTCTAAAAATGGAAGGGCAGAATTTTACAGGTCATTTGGTTGATCTTCTAGGACTGTGTATGTTAGGGGTTAAAGGTAAAGATCTGGCTCAGGGTAGGGCTTCATTCCATCCAATACAAGGCTGTCATATGTCCTCTCAGGATCACAAAGTGTCCCTTACAGAAATAAGGCATTAAATAGTCTACTAATCTGCTCCCGAAATTAGGTGAGCACCAAAACACCCACTTGGGGGATGAGAACCCATTAGTTTATACACTTCTAATTTGGATGGATTAAGAGGGTATTTTCTTTAGTGATACACACACACATACACACACATATGCTAATACGGAGTTTCCAAAAGTGAAATAATTGCTACCTAGCTTCCTCACCCCATACACATTTCCATACTTTTCATTAAACTCCATCCTGATACTTGCCGTTTTTCTCTATTGATCCCTTTAGTTACGCTCCCAAAACATTACATTGCATTTTAATGATCTTTTAAATATTTCTGTTTCCCTTGCTAGAGTTTGTTTTTTATTTATTTATTTTTCTGGGAAAAGTCTGTTTCTTTCTATTTATTAAAGTATTTCATTTTATTTTCCAATTTTATTGAGAAAGCATTGCCATGCCGCACTGTATAAGTTCACGGTGTGCAGCACGCTGGTTTGACTCCGGTATATGGGGAAATGATTACTGCAGTAGGTTTGGTGCACAGCCATCATCCCACATAGACAGGATTTTTTAAAAATCCTTTATTTTTGTAGCCTGGCTTGTAGAGTGGAGAGCAGGGCTCTGAAGCCAGATCACCTAGGTTCCAATCTCAATTTGTTCAGTGACAATCTGTGTGAGCTTTGGGTGAGTTCCTTCATTCCTGTAACTCAGTCCCCAGCTCTGTAAAGTTTGAAAGACAATATATCTGACTCATAAGGTTGTTATGAGGATTAAAAGAGTCAATTTGTGAAATTAGAACAGCGCCGAGGACATAGTAAGTGCTAAATAAATATTAACTGTTCTTGGTACACAGCATTCAACAAATGTTGAGTGAATAATCACTGGACATGATGGAAAAGCGCCTTTGCCTGTTGAGATGTTCCAAGCACGTGACACTGGTCGACATTTATGAGGATGAGGAGATTCGCTTGAAGACACTTTGAAACTGTGACTCCTTTCTTTTTTGATAGCGTTGAGTCACTGTTTTTATATATGAAGCAAAAGTACTCTTTTGTGTGGTCAAATTGACCTTCTTTTGGCATTTTCTATAAAGATATTAGCTCCTGCTCAGGAGCTATGGCTTCAGTATTGTATAATTAAGTGGCCACACTCTACAAACCATATCCACAGAGCTCATCGTTGTATCCCCTGCTATGTCCCTGTCATGCCTCTGGTTGGGCCAAGTGTGTTTAATTTGGCCTGGATGGCAGATTAATCAGATTCCTTCTACACACTGAAGGGGTATCAGTGGCAGAAGCAGCTCTTCCTAGATTTGACTGAAGACAAAGCCGTTAGTCTCACAGATAATGGAGGGGAATGTAGTGGGGATTAAAACAAAGAACAATTAGCACGTGTCTTAGCTTGGGTCATGTTTATACTTTGTTGTCAACTGTCATCATTTGTCTGAAATAAGATCTCCTGCATTTATTTGACTCATAGAACCTGGAAGAGAGTGATAAGGTGTTTAAATTTCGATCCCTTTGTATTTCACAGCAGGAATCTATGTTCAAGTCAGGGTTTTACAAAAATGATTCTTATAATCATTTTTGGGTCTTAAATGATTAATCTCTGTGACTGAGCCATGCATCTCAATGAATGAAGGGCCTTCACTTTATGTTTAGCTTTTGATTCTCCAAGAAATTATATATGCTTTGAGAATGAATAAGGTCCCTCTGTAGCTAAAATAGCTTGTGCTACAATGTATTTTACCTTTTTTCTTTTTTTTTTTTTTTGAAAAGCACTTGTGAACGTTTAATAAACTTCCCTCCCTGTGACTTCAAGCTACATGCCGCCCCCCCCCCCCCCGCAATCTTCTCAGCTCTTCTGTTGAGGAGCTTGGCCTCTGCAAGGGCAGCTGCTTTGGGGGCTCCCCCTGCCCCAGACCTCTGTGGTGGCCCCATCACAGCCCATCAATGACAGGAGCGCGTCCAGCCTTGTTTTTGGCAGCATTTACCCATGTCTGCTCACTGGCCAAGGTCACTGTTTTTAAATGATCTGTACACATCTTTTTAAATGTTTACATAGAATTCCATTGTCTCAGTTTATTGTGATTTCTTTAACCATTCCCTCGTCTTGTTGCATGTTTAAGTTATTTCTGTTTTTTCACTATTATAAACAATGTTACAATAATCATCTCTGCCTCTGTCTCTACATATTTCTATGATGATATTTCATAGGATAGTACTGGAATGCTATAGTTTTGCAAGATAGTAGTGGATTGCTAGGTCATATATTGGATATTTTGGAAATATTACTCATGTTTTTTCTCTCTTCCCTCCTGCCCTTGCCATATGCAAACAGATAGGATCTTCTGTGTTTCTTGTCACTGAGGAAGGATGTTCCAATTCCAAAATCAGAGGGGGCAAAAAAGTCTTCACGGCTTTGGTTTTCAAAAGCCCAAATCCTCAGGGGAATGAAGAAAACTGGCAAAGACAGAGTATGTGGGAGACACATCATAAAAGACCGCAGAACTTCTGTTTTAGTTTAGAGAAAGTTTCTCTGGCATGGTGGAGAGGGAGGGCGGATGGAGGGGACGTGAGGACAGCGGAGGCAAATGCAGGTCCCAGCTACAGGCCGTGCCCTGTGTTTCCCAGGTTAGAGTCTCAGTGAGGAGGCCGGGCCCGGGGAGAGAAAGCAGCAGAGTCCGGGAGAAGAGGCGCTGTGTGTTTCATAGAGGCACATCCGCTCACAAACAACCCTGCTACAAGGCCAGGGCTCCGGCTTAGTAGGGGAGCAGTGGAATTAGTCCCCACTCTCAAGCAGGGCATAGAAAGAACAGAGGAAGCTGGTGGACATAAAGAGACCATGCCATCAACAACCAGGGATACCTCATCCGTGACCTGGCAGGGATAACATGTGAGGGCTGGGTGAGCCAGTGACACCCTGGAGGATGCCTTAAGGGTCATGTACCTCTCTCCTTCTGCAACATCTTGATGTGAAATCAAGACTTGGAAATACTCAAGGGGAACAAGGGGATCCCTGAGTTGGTTGAGATTGAGTTTCTGTGATTCTGCCAAATATCTGCATTTGATTACTGAGATTCTCTTCTCTTCTATAGGATTTGTGTATTTAAAATATTTTATAGCCAACAATTTTTTTCATTCTCACCCAGAAAGGTTATTCCAGTTTATAGTCCCATCAATAATATATGAAGGTGCCCATTTCTTATAGCCTCACCAACATTAGATGCTATCTATCATTCTTTTGACTTTTTTTTTTTGTTAATTTAATAGGAGAAAAATGCCATCCCATTTCCACTTGTGTTTCCCTGGCCATTGGTGAGCATCTTTCCATGTTTATTGATTGTCTGTATTTCTTCTTATGTGAAGTGCTAAGGTAGTTCATTCCATCCTTCTGTATTGTTTAATGATTGTCTTTTACTTAAAGACCAACTACCGGCTAATGACACCTAAGTGATGTTTAATCTTTAGATATCGCCCCTCAGCCCAAAGGAAAATATACCATGTTCTTCAAAGATAATGTGCTCCATTATAGAGTAGGAATTTTTTTAAAGCATTTTTATCCCTTCAGTTTCAATTGCTTCAATGTCTTAATGAAAAATATGATGATTTTTATATAGAAAGAAATTTAGGAGAGGAGGGGTAGAAGGGACATAGAGACATGTTTTCAGTTCCGATGTCTCTTTGGGTCTCTCATGAAAAATAATACTTTAAAAATACATTACTGATTTCAGAAGTCAGAAGAGCACGATTATAAGGATTATGACTGGTTGTTGGCTAAGTTATCTTTCTTGAAGCGCCTTTCCAGTGAACTTAAATTCAATTCTAAAAACCATTTACTGATGTTATTTTATTTAAATACTTTTCCTGGAGGTGGTCTTTCTCCCTATCTTCCGACAAGTCTTGGTTTGATAATTTGGTGATTCTTTTAAGGTTTAATATGCATCCTTGGCCAAATCATGATTTGCTCAAATCGTGTACTCCAACGGGGTGATGCTTGGAAGTGGTTTGTTTTAAAGGAAGGAAAACTGATGTCCTGGTGACATCGGCCGGTGGCAGAAGCACCCCTAGCCCACTTGCGTGCTCTCCCTTCACTCTTTCCAGTACTCAACACTCTCTATTCCTTCGCTCGCTTCCTGTTTCATTGACTCTGGGAATTGGACAGTTTGAATCGCTGCTCGCTGTTCACATAGAGGCCAGGTTGTTAGCCTTTGCCATCTGAAAGCTGCTTTGATGTCTCTGTAAAGTGAGCCCGCGGACCCCCACCGCACTGTTGGCATCTTCGCAGCTGTCTGAGCAGACATCAAAGCCTGCCGGCTGCGTGGACGCAGTTCCCTGAGGACAGGGCTGAGGCTTCCTGGCAGGCTCTTTGCTGGCTTTACAGTGCCACTCACTACCTGCGCCCTGCTTGCTGGAGAGCACCTCTACCTGTCCAGGCTTCATGGATTAAAGAGGCCTTTCAGTGGTCAAACCCATTCTCTGGCAGCTGGAATTCCAAGTGTACTTAGAGACTATAACTAACTCTATTAATTTTAAAATGAAGCAAGACCACTGCTTTTCTTTCTCCGACACTGTCCCCTTGTCTCTTCTGGGCTGAGGCTGTGCTTTTGGCCATATCCTCCAGGCTAGAATGATTTAAAATGTTATGCAGGGGCCCCAGGATGGGCAGACAGGAACAGAGAGCTCTCTGGTTATCAGAACTTGTGCGAGCCAAACACTACGTCTGCTCAGGAGCTCCAAGGGCACATATTCCTCTGGCCAGCGGGCCCCTGATTCTTACCTCACCTGGTAAATGTCTGGCATTGGACAAGGGCTTGTTTTATCAAAGTGGCTGTCCCCATTGGGTGAAGTCTGGATCCTGAGCACTTTATAAAGGTGCTTTTAATACTTTTGAAAATATCTAACATGAGGTCGGGATTATTAGACATTGTCGTTTTTGTTCTTAACTCACAGGGCAGGAAGCCTGGAAGGTTCCAACAAAGCAGATGTCCTCCTTGGTTACTTGGTTTGTCATTTTCCAGGGGGCACAGAAGGCTCTGTCTGGGCGATGAGACAACAGTCTCCTCTCCCGCTCCCTGAGAAAGCTCCATTCCCCGACGAAGCCCACGTTCTTTTCTGCAGCCTTGAAAACCAAGAAACGTGACTCAGAAACAAATAGCCTGGGCACCTCCCGCTGGGGGCAACTAAATCTTCAGACATAAAGTCTGTATTGGACTTTCATTTTATCAGTCTGGGGACAAGAGCTGGGTAAGCAGGGGAAAAGAAATCCAAAGATAAGGGGACTCTGCCAAGTAGAGGTTTTGGGGGGGGTTGCGTTTTCTGGACCAACAACTCCGAGTAGCATGCGTTTGTGGAGCAAGACCTCTCTCCCCTTCATGTGGCTATTGTGACATTCTTGTGGAAAAATGAAAACAGAGCACACTGTGTATACCAGGGCATATTTAACGTTGACAAGCAAGGGCTTCAAAGTGCAGTGGAATTGTCTGAGGCAATAGACCCGCAGGTGTGCAGTGAGCAACAGGCGAACTGGGTTATTGGAAATGAATGTAGGAAAACACAAGGCCAGCCTTTGGGTCCTTGCACACCTGGTAGTGCTGAATTCAGGGATGGAAAAAGAGAAGCAAGCTGCATTCTGGGACTGGGGGCAGACTCCTTGTCGGTACAGAAGAGGGGCTGAGGCAGATAAAGAATAGATGTGATTAGGACAGTGCCTGGCTAGCTGGATTAGCCTGTGGCTTCCTGTTTGAATTGTCTGCTGATTCATGGTTCTCTATTCACCTCACACGCTTAACTTTTCAAGTCTTTTACTTACATGGTCTTATCTGATGCACATCATTGTCCTGTGGGACAGGTAGCGCAACAGCAGCATCCTCATTTAGGGGTGGGGAAACGAGACCTCAAGAAATAAAAAGATTCACTGGTTCACACTGTGTGAGACTGTGTGGGCAGAGTCCGCCTGGATTTCAGGCCTGAAGCAAGGTCCAAAATGCCTTCTGTGACCTTTCTCCCCACTAAGCGAGCGACCTCTACCAGTGCACTGAGGTTAGAGCTTCAGTTGACTTCATTTACTTGAGAAACAAAGCAAAACAAGCCCCACCTCCACAAAACAAACTGTAAGTATTTTCTATTACCAGACAAATATATGTAGTTACAGTTTAAAAAAAAAAAAGTTGGGAAGGAAAAAAAGGAAGAAAATAAATAGCATCTATAATCCTGCCACATAATAACTAATTAACATAATAATACCATAACATAATAAAGAAAACTGTCTATATTTTAGGTGCTCTCCTGCTGTTTTGACTGTACAAATGCATATATTTAGGTAGGATTTTAGTTTAGTTAGTTGTTTGATTTTTTTTTTTTTTACAAAATTGATATCATTTGGTATAGAATGATATTTTTAAAAATTTTTCTACATATTGAGAGAATCTGTCAATGTTGATATACAAACCTTTTTACAGTATATGGGGTGGGCAAAAGTAGGTTTATCACTGTAATACCAATAAATAATACAATAATTAATAAACAATAATACAAGAATAAATTCTGTGTTTTGTGTACTCATGGCTGTAAGCCTGGTTTTGCCCACCCTGTATGTGCTGTTCCTTGTCTGCCTACATTTCCACTTGATAGGCATGAGAATATATTTAGTCTTGTCATGATGTGTTTTCTAATTCACTATGCCATAAACAATGCTGCAATAACTATGCCAGTGATTAATTTTTTGCACACATCCCTATTATTTTCTTAGGATTAATTTCTAGAGTTGGAATAACCAGGTGTGTGTGTGTGTTTGTATTTTTTTTTTCCACAGTTCCCAACAGGAAGTGATGTATGAGAGGGCCTATTTCTCTACTCTTTGGCAGCCACGGGTTTTAAAATTCAAAATAAGACTCCAGGTACTTTATATATCTGCAGAGGTGCAGGTCCCCAGAATGCTCTGAAGGAGACTGTTCTGCTTGCAAAGGTGCACCATTGATAAGCAAAATAAACACAACACATCCTCCCTCCACTCTCCTAACCCCGGAAGATCAGCTACTGTAACCAAACGAGGTCCAATGAGGGAACATTAAGGAAGATTGAACTCAAGCCACACTTCAAAGGCTCTAAGAAAACACAACCAAGGGAAAGTCTAATCCATCAGTGGCCCATAGCCATATACCTTCTCCTATAATCCCTTCATTTTCTACAAGTTAAGTAGGGTTAAGCCAGGTCAGCCTTTGGATAAAGGTCCTCTAAAGAACTCCTAAGTGCCACAGAAAGGGTTGTTCATGATTGTGTAAATGTCAATCCTGTGCAAACAAGCTGGTGTAGAACTTTCCAAAATATCTATTTCTTAGTGGAAAATATTCCATCGTCTGGAATATCGCTGATGAACAGAGAGTGGGAACTAATTGGGAATGAGTTCTGTTTGGTCTGTTAGATTTCTTGGAAAGCTTATGAAGCAATCAGGGTGGCTGCACCTAATGGCCCGGGTGGTGCAGAGGGAAGACCACCCATTTTTACAGTCATAAGATGGTTCAGGAAAGTTCCAGAGACTTCCAGCTGGGATGATCACATCACACTTTCAGGCTGTCAACACAAGCAAAATGAGGAGCTGATGCAATTATCTAAGCATTTTAAGGAAAAAAAAGAGAAAAACTGGAGAAAAAGACATTTTTAGGAGAGAATTGAACTCTTCAGTGGGCTCTCTGTCTTCATAAACTCCACCAATCCTACCCAAACTCTTTCCTGCACCCCTTAGGCTTCTACGGTAAAATGCAAAGTGACAAAGTGCAGGGAAACCACATTTGAATATCTAGAGGGTCATTTGTGAAAGAATAAAATACAATTGGAAGATTCTTTAGAGGTATCATCTGAGGCAGATGCTTTGCGTTTTAAATGCACTCCTATGTTTTATAGAAGTTATATTATGCAGATCCAGTTTGCAAGCCCAGTGTTCTCAGTAAACAGTGTGATCCCCAAAGCACTATAAATTGAACCTGAAGTAAATTGTAAAAAGAATCCACTTTAAGGGTTGGGTTTATATCGTAAGTTAAGAAGACATTTTTCTAATAGCTCCCATCCTTCAGTAGAAAAGTTTCAGGTTCCCTCAACAAGAGTAAATGAATTAGAGCAGCTTGTTGATAACTTGAAAATAATATGTGACAAACGTGTAGAGGCCCAGTATATGTAAAGATTTTTTACTATAAAGGCCAATGTTATTAATTTTATGATTCTATTGACTTTATACATATTGAAATTTCTAGGATGAATTAATAGTCAAAGCAAGAAAACTTACTTATAATCTTCCAACCATATTTTTAAAATCACTGGCTGTTATATCTGGTACGTTTTACTCTGGGGGAGTACTTTACAGCACTTCATTTAGACCTTGAGGAAGAATATTGTTCAATAAGTTTCCATTGAACTAATTCTAAATAGAATAAATGGCAGGTACGAAAGAACTAATATCAGCAACATGTGGATTAATGACAAAATACAACACATACTTAGTTTCCAAGAGACAAAAGAAATGTTTTAAAGAATGGGCTCTTTGGAAAAAGTGCTGTGAATGCATTCATTTCTTTATTCAATGTTTCTTGAACATCTGCTGTGTGCCACATGCTATGCGAAATGTGGAAACCACAAAGTGGAAATTACAGTTATCTCTGCCCTCAAGGGGTGGCTTATTGTCCTCAAGAAACTTTGTGACATTGACAAGTAGTTTTCCCAATACATGATTTCTCCAGCCTCTGGGTGATCTCACATTTTCTAGATCAGTCTTCCTTCTGTTGAATTAAATGAGACCCAGAGAAAAGTAAAGGATCTGCTTTTAAAGATTGAAAGATGGGAATAAATACCTTTAACAGGTGAATGGCACTCCAGTTCTCAAATGTCTTCTCCAGTGGCTTTAGGGATGGAAATAAGAGAAATGGATGGCCAACTAGCATTCCATACCTTCTTGGAGACAAGTTTTGAGGTGCACAGTATAAGCTCAAGCTAGTGTTATTTGTATCCCATCTAAAATAACTCCAGCAACACTATTCTAATCAAATATTCTGGTAGCGTCCTTCACAGATGCTAAGTCTTGTTTCCCAGCAAAATTCTAAAATGGCTCTGTCCGTTCCTTCAATTCCTCTTAGGAACATTAGCAGGAAAAAGGCTCATTTTCTTTACTTCCTGTCCTCAGCAGCTGGGGGGAGATGAGTGGGCTTTTAAGGCATATTAGAAATCCTAAGTATATGACTTAATACAGAATCTCAAAGTCTGCAACATTCATCGGGTGGAAAGCCATTAAATAAATGGAATATATTTTGTGACACCATGATTTATCTTGTTGAACGTCACCGTTTCTGTTCCCTAGGAGGAAAACATGTTGTGGAGAAATAAACTAACAATAAGGGAAAGACTCTTAACCCAGTATAAATCGTCCTTATGTTCTGACTTCTCAATGGATAAGATGGCCCGAAATAAGTCATTTGATACCAGTGAGCAGACCTGGCATGTCCAGGGCAGCAGTGAGAGTATATTCAGGTGTGCGTGGCTTTGCAGACTGGTGACTTCAGAGCCAGTGCCCCTATGGAGGGTCCCAATGACGCTATTACACTCTTGGTGTCTTGCTGGAATGCTAGATTAGACATCTGAAACTTTGGCCTGTTTTCTTTTTGAAAAATATTTTTTTTAATGCTGAAAATATCAAATTTATTTTCACTAGCAAAATCCTAGGGGAAATGAGGAAATGGGCCATAAATTCCTTTTTTAAGTATCCACTAGTGCCTCTGTTCTGTTTATTTTAGGTTTTAGCTTGCAGTAGGTCCCCAGTCCCTTGCCTGTCCCTCAGTTAAGTTGTCACTGTGCACTCGACAAAGCATATGTGCCAGTTCTTTACGAATAAGGTTGAGCATTCAGCTGTCCAGGCCTGAACGACAAGAAATATAAGGTAATAGGAAGCAGCTAGTCTGACAGTGAAATAAGTCAGGTTCATTTCAGTTGACAGGGAGAAATTTTATACATCAAGGAGACTCTAAATGGCGTTATTAGACCACTAACGTTTACTTCTATAAGGTCCTTCTCTTGTTCTCTCCGATGGTTTACAATTCAATTTATTTTTCAGCAATACAAAATTATAATTATAAGCCTTTATTTCCCAAGACATATTATTTCATTTCGATTTTCATTTTTACTCTATACATCTTTCTTTTATGCTTAAAGGAACTTTAATTTTACTTTTTAGGTCAGTTCCCTAACTTCAGATAGGCTTTGCTCCCTTTCTTGAAACATGTAGTTAGTGCTTCTGTATTTCTTCTCCTCTCTCTCTGTGAAAGCATGACCAACTGCGTTAAGAGGTGCTATGAGGGCTGAGGGCGGAAACTCTGAAGGAGGCACTGCGTTTGCTGAGGACCGCGCATTTGTCACTATGGACCAAGCACAGCCCATTTTGTATAGAAATCTTGTACTGTTCACATTGGATAACAGTCCCCCCAAAAGAAACAATGTATGACTATCTCAAAATACTCTTTAACAGGTTTTCTTTATTTATTTTTTGGCCAGAGCTGTAAGAACACTTAACTTGATATCAATACCCCCCACCCCCCAAAAACACCCTTTCCTGTTGTTCCCAAATACTCTTGGCCCATTGGCCCGTCAGCTTCTCTCACAAACTAGGGAGTGAGAGTGAACCTTCTGCCTCTTTGGATGGAGCGTGGCACCATCACGTCCCATGTATGTTCTTACTCCATTTTTCTCCCGTTGCTCCACACCTTTCAGACCAGTTCAGTACCGTCCTGTCCCTGCTTTCCTCCTCCTGTGACCCGAGCCTCCCGCCTCCGGGTTTCACTTGTTTCACTTCGTGCCTCAGTTGCTTACGCCCTCTCTCCCCTGACAGGAGAGCGTGTGAGGTCTTCCCTCTCCAAGGACAATAGCAGCAATTACTCCTGGCAGGAAACATCAACGGCTCGGAATACTTCACTTTCATTACTTATAACTAGAAAACGTATTTACTTAAACCAAAGATTTGTCTGCAGTACAACTTATAACAATTTTACTTAATCATTGCTCTATTCCTCAGTGCCATGTGGACGGAACCAATGACCTGGTTAAACCTGGCTATGAGATGCCCGTTGGGGGAGGGTGATGGGCGTGGAAGGGTGCCGCCTCTGGGTGGGATTGGTCATCCGGGGGGGTTGCAGTGACACCCTCACCCCAGTTAGAGGGATGGAGCCATGTCCAAGAGTGAGGTGTCCAGCATCTTCATGCTGACAATAGGCCACATTGAAAAACTGTGCCTGGGTTCAGTACGTGACCTGCCTTCGGTAATAGGAGAGTTGTTCAGTTTTCCAGGGCATTCTGCTACAGCTGACAAGGAGGAATATGGGGTGGGTCAGGGCGTGGGAAGGGGAGGCTGAGCTTACCCACCTTACTGGCAGACATCTCCACAGGATGTGACTGCCTTCAGTCGCATACCTGAGGGGACCTTGCAAACACGGAGTGAGACATAGGAAACACACCAAGGGGAGCCCCAGAGGGGACGCAGCTACAGGCAACGAATCATCAGGAAAATGGAATGGGGAGTCACTGGATAAGGAGTGGAGGAAGCAAGGAAATAGAGGCTGTGCATGGGGAACAAAGCTTAAAATACATACATATACTTGGGGCAAGGTTCCACACATCCAACTCTAAGATCCCTGGAACCAGTGCCAAAAGGAAGCATGCCAGTTATGTCAGCTGAATTGAAAGTGACACGTACACTTTATTTTTTTCCTCAGGAGTTTAACATGGGTTGATTAAAAACAAAAACAAAAATAAACAAACAAAGAAAAAGAGAGGTAGGCAGAGGAGGAGGGATTTGATGGGAGCCTGGGCAAGAAGAGGAGGACCGAGCACAGCGCAGTGTTAGTTTATCGTTGGGGTGCATTGTAACACCTCACCCAAGGCAGGAAAGGATATCAGAGCCGGAAAGGTTAACGCAGCACAAAGGCGGCGGGGGTTCTGTGGGCGTGGTTAGTGCCCTGCGGACAGAGTTCAGGTGAGGCCTGGGTGGGGCCAGTCATCCACAGACTGTGTGCTCCTTCTCCAACACTCCTCAGACCTCTGTGGGGCTCCTCAGAAATACCTGAGGGTGAGAGGGCATTACAGGGGAACGAATTCTGGAAGGAGCAGACGCAGAGGCCACAGATGCTGTCAGGATTGCATGTTCCCTCCAAAACGCCATCCGCACCTGGGGGCTGTTGGATTAGAAGACAGCTGGGTTACACGCAGCTTATAATGTTTGTAAGATAGAACACAGCGGACGCCCAGGGGATTGTCACCTATTCTTGGTAGGCAGGTCACACAGGAGTTTCTGCCTCAGGTCATCACAAAGAGACGCTGTTACGGTGGATATTTGTTGGCTGAGTTGAGTTGTGTCATTCCCTTCACCTTTGCCAACAGGGCTGATTTCTGTTTGGGGATCTGTGTGATCCTGAGGAGCACAATTCTACCTGTGGATCTCAGGGGGAGCACAGGACCCAGGCTAATCTCCTCAGTGTATTCCCTTCACAGGTGATAAGACTTAGCTAAGGTTTATATTGTAAGTATGTATTTCAAGATATCTAATTTAAGCCACGCAACAGATTAAATCTCATAACTTTTCCTGGAGATGTTGGAACATTGATGCTGTTGTTGAAGAAATTAATGAGGACGTGTGTTACTCTGGGTGCAGTTGTAACCATTTTGGGACCATGACGTTAGACAGGAAAAAAAAAAAAAAGATCTCGAACACACAATTGAGTAGCTTGATCAAGGTTTACCTGTGGTTACCCTCCCTCCGGTATCCTGCTGGTATTTTTAATTACATGGGTTAGTGAATCCTCTTTTTTACATAGTTTAAAAACACTGAATGAAGTTTTCTGCTACTTACTACTGAAAGTATTCTCACCAGTAAAGATGTAACAGACACCCTCATTCTTAACACCGCCTTGGACAGGCAGGGAAATCTTCATGATACCATGAAACAGGACAATTGATAAAGGGTGACTGGGACTCCCCTCTAGAAAATACCATGACCAGAGGAAACCCCGTCGGCCATATTTACTTGTATTCTAGGCCCTCCCTTCCAGACTCTGAGCACCCAGGGAGTAAGGAACATACTTAGTTACTTTGTTTTAAGTAATACTGAACATGCTATTATTTCTAAATAAACATTTAATGGTATTTATAACATTTAATTTAATGTTTAATTTTTTTGTTAATAATAAGGTAACTGGTAATTAACACAATGCCAATTTTCTAGGAAAACAAAATAAGGAAAAGATGTTATTTAGTGTAGGAAGCTCTTAGAATTACTAGCAAGGTCAGACAGTTGAGTTGCATTCAGTAAATGTTTTCTGAGGCCAGCTATGTGCCAGATACTGAGACAAGTGCCAGAGACCCAGAACGGGGCGCCTGCTATTGGAGTGCTTACTGTTTAGGCCAAAGAAGGCAAATGAGTTTCTGTGTCCCGGTGCTAACTTTGATAAACTGGTCATGGTGACCTGCAAGCTTGTGTTGAGAAAAGGCTCAGCTTGTGTTTTGATTCAATCAGAAAGGGCTACTGGATCAAGCCTCGCCTCACCAGAAGCTCATCCTACTTCTGTAACCCATGAATAGTACCTGCTATGGGCACAAGAATGGCAAGTGGTGGAACCAACTCTTCTATTTGCTGTCCCTGGCTAAGGGCACAGAATTTAGGCATCAGTTCAAGTCCCTCATGCCTTTTACAAGGTCATTCCAATAATAAAGGTTCAAATCTCAAATGCTAATTGTCCTATGCTCAAAACCATAACACTTTGGCTATGAAAATATGCTTGCACCCTAGAACTAACGTTTCTAGGAGGGATTTCGAAGACCATTATGAAACAAACTACAAGGATATAAAGAAAATTCTCCTAAACACAAGAGAAAACAGCAGTCAATTTTTTTTTCATAGTTTTATAGAGAAGCTATTGGAATTTGTGAGTAAGACAGTATGTTCTCCAGTGACCTCTGAAAGTGATGGGCCTGGGTAGATACGCTAAATGTGGGCGAAGCCAACACAGATTTTGTTGGGCCTCATAATTTTGCATACTATGGTTTTTGCAAGGCAATTTGCTGAATCCAAATTTCCTAAAGAAGATCACATTTTCTCTAGTGGGACGTGGCCCAAGAAAGCAGTTCAAAATGGTTAGTGGGGATCAAGAAAAGAAAGGGTATTTTAAGTATTCTCATGTCTCTAATTTAATTCCAAAATGCGAGTCCCGTACCCCCAGCACAGTTCAATGCTTTTTGTAGCACGATGAAGGGGAATAGGAGGGAATTCAACCTGCCAGAGCCACGCAGATTTATACCTCATAATAGCTACCAATGCGCTGCAGTAAAATTTTACGTTTCAGCTAAATTACTAATGACTTTCAGGCCTGTGCCAAAACTTTTAGCGTAGGCTTATAAAGGGAGACGAGAGAATGCACGGTCTTAAGAGTGGAATGTGTGTGTGTGCGCGCGCACGCGCACGCCCATGTGTATGCACAGACGTGTGTTTTTCATTTGGGATTACGGGACACGTGCTCATCATTTTTTGCCATCTTGATTAAATGTAATTAGGTTCTGGCAAGCCACCCTGCCCCTCTCCCTTGGCCGCTGGAGCTTTTTGCTTTGTCACATGGGTTATCTGCAGGAGGTTAGTTTGTTGCCTCATGCCTTTGCTCCAGGGGTGGCCAGATATTTTGACGTATGGGGCTTCAGAGTGATTTACAGATTAAGGCTCTGGCCTGTCCTGGGGCCAGTGGGGCTGCTGTTCTCTCTCGCTGACACATCTCGCTGCTTGGAACCGGTGGCTCTCTGCTTACCCTCTCATTATAGTTCTTAGCCCACATTTCCTTTTGGCAGAGAACACTTGGTTATTTTGACGACGTGCTGGGTTTGCCTCCTGCCTCTACCCCCTGCTGACTTGTGAAAATGACCACAGAAGAGGGAAGCAGGTGACAGAGGGGGCTGCGATGTTGTTGCCCCGCCCCCCAATCCCTACCCCATTCCCACTCTGGGCCCCTGAAAAATCTCTTCTTAAGCAGGAGAGTTGTTTCAGAAGAAGTCTGACGTTGACCTAGTCCACCCTGTCCCTGGTTCTCTGTGATTTTTCTTAACTGCAGGGTCTTTTCTTTTCTTTTATTATTTATTTATTATTATTTTTTAAATCCTCATCCAAGGATATGTTCTTATTGATGTGTGTGTGTGGGAGAGAGAGAGAGTCACAGAGAGAGAAAAAGAGAGAGAAACATCATTATGAGAAAGAAACATCAATCAGTTGCCTCCCATATGTGCCCTGACTAGGGATCGAACCCACAGCCTAGGTATGTGCTCTGACTGAGAATCAAACATGCAGACTTTTGGAGGGCAGGATGATCCTCCGACCAACTGAACTACACAGCAAGGCTGCAAGGGCTTTTAGAGATGTCAGTTATCCCCCTATAGAGAAGGGGGCCCTTGGGTTTTTCTGCTGCTAAGGACAATGACCACTTCTTTCATGATCCCAGGACTCTGAAAATGTGTGTCCTTTTCACTATGACAGTGTGTCTCTATGGGTGATGCTTGCAAATGTACAAAAGCTGAAAATTAAAATAGAGCTAAAACAATCAATCCTGAGAGCAAAAGCCATCATGACTTCCGTAAGTAATAAAAAGCCACAAAACCCAGTGTTCATGCATATGGACTTATCCCTTGATTTTTATGCTCTTAGCTTTTACTTGGAATTGTCAACATATAATGCTATTTTGATTTTATTCTTTACTCTTTTTATAACCCAAAATTTTTATATTCACCCACTAAAAATCATTTTGGGAGGAGTCTTTTAGATGCTTATCCTTTGTGCTTTATATTTATTTGTTTGTTTTCCTGAGTCGCTTTCCCTTATTTGCATTGTATCTTTATACTTTTAAAACTCAGAAATTCACACCCTAAGTAACTTCCATGAAAAACTTTTCCACAGGAGAGGACACGCGTGTAGTGAGCATGACAGCCCTGTGATGTGTGTGAGCCTCCCGAGAAGTGACTTCTAAGGCTTGAAATGGGCTTGAAAGTTGTTATAGCCTGATAACATGTGAATGTATTTAAATAATCTTCAATCTTTTGATAGTCTGAGTTTTCTCCAAATATATTTTTAAGAAGAGCCCTGTATCTTCTCCAACTGAACTATCAAATTTTACAAGTGAGGAAACTGAGAATTAGGCAGGTCAATGTGCCTCTCAGCCAACTCGTTCAAGTGACCCTGTCTGCGCTGGAGCCCAGCCCTGCGGAAGGTCGGTATTAGGTCTACTTCACCAAAGCTGCTGTCATTAAATCATGCAGCTAGCATGACAGGCTACCTAAACCATGAAAGCAAAGAAGATCATTTCATTTTAAATATAATTTAATTTTGATAGGAGGCAAGAAGAAGAAGAATAGGATTCAACTCCTGAACACATTTTACGCTAGTATTAAAACACTTTTTTCCCCCCAAAACCTTGGTCCATGCAGCCTATGTTCTCCTGTCTCTAGGACAAACTCCTAACTTCTTTTCAGTCTCTTCTGGGCTGGGAGGCAGCACAAGAATTGTAGCATCTTCAGCTGAGTCCGTTGGACCAGCTCCGTGATTATCCTCTGCCGTGGAACCCAGGCTCTCTCCCGACACGGCCAGTGTCTCAGTGGGGCTGACTTACGGAGCTGTGGGTCTGCCCGTGAATTTACTCAGCTCGTTTTACCCAGGCAGGGAGCCTCTGAGACTTTCCTCAGTGCTGCCATCTCAGCTGCTTCGGCTTCTTTTGAAACATACCCAGGCTTGGTGCAGGAGGTAAGACCAAGCAGGACCAGAGGGCTCAGAGGTCTTTCCAAAGACGCCCAGTGAATACCAGCGTGGGGAGCAGCTGGCCAGCCACGGGACTGAATTCTGCGTTTGGCACTGGCGATGAGGCTCTGACCTCTCCGAATATTAAACCCACCCTCCCCCCCACAAACAAAGGTGGCCAAGTGTGGCTTCTACTTTTCTCATCAATTTTCCATGAGGAAGAAGGAATGGGGTGGACCTGTGACTCTTGGACGCTTGTCAGAGCAACTCAGCAGCATGGGAAATTGCGGGCTGTGCAAAGGTCCCCCAGCCCGGTTGGGAGTGAGGGCTCCTGTCCATTGTTTGGGTGCGGTGATGTCTGTGGACTGCAGTTCGTACAAACCCTCTTTCCTTTCCTCTCAAGCAGTACGACCTTCTTTTCATGTGGCGTGCTCCTGCAGCTCATTTTCACAGTGATTACTTTATTATTTCATTTTCACCCTTTCAACACCCCTCCACCATGAAGTACTCCAGGTCCAGAGTCTACAGTGAGGGATGAGAGTCACCAGCGTCTGATTCCCAGGCCACCTGCCCTTCCATTATGGAACGCTGCCGCTGCCGTCCAAGGAACGGAGCCTGCGGAGTGGCCTGCTTTGAGACCTCTTTAGGTTTCATCTCTTGTCAATTGCTTTTTTCACTAAAATAGAGTAAAATAAACTAAAATGGAGCAAACTATAGTTTTTTAATCCTAAAATCAGTCAGAATTTTCAGATGATATATTCATTTCCTACAGCTGCTGCCACAAATTACCACAAACGTGGCTTAAAATAACAGACATTTTTTTCCCCCCAGTTCCGAAGGCCAGAAATGTGGATCAAGGTGTTGGCAGGACCATGGTCGCCCCGAAGCTCTTGGGCAGAACCCTTTCTTGCCTCTTCCAGCTTCCTAAGGCCCCTGGCTTTCCTTGGCTTATGGCTACAGAACTCCAACATCCGCCCCTATCGTCATGTGGCTTCTTCGCTGTGTGTTTGTGTCTATTCCACCTTCTCTCTTCCTAGACAGACTTGGCATTGGATTTCAGGCCCGTCCTAATCCAGTGCAGTTTCATCCTGAGATCCTTCTTTCCACCTGCAAAGACTTCTTTCCCAGTGATGTCCCATGTACAAGGGGTTGTGAGTTAGGACATGCTCATGGCATTTTGGGATTTACCATTCAACCCACGACAAGTGATTAAGCAAAATGCTTTGTAGTTATATGGCACAGGTGAAAAGTATTGAGTCAGTATAATTAGATGCAGATACTAGAATATGGTAAGATTAGGCAGTGCACATTGCACTGATATCTTACGTGGTAAAATTCCCCTTAAGGAAAATAATCTGACTTTCTACAGTCTGCGCAGATAAAGAGGAGGATGTGAAGGAAGTAAGGGAAGCAGAGAGGGCTGGGGGACAGACCAACGTACCCAGGTACGTGTGGCCCTGGAAGAGTTCAGAGTTCTGCTTCCACATTCCTGAGTGGCAAGAAGGATTCTTCACTGCTTGGGGTTTCTTGGATATTCTGCTCCAACAGAGAAGTCACTTCACAGAATTTTAGCTTTGAGGTCAATTGTACTTATTCCAGAATTCCAAGAGAAAAAGCCTTCTCCCTTGAGGTTCCATGTGGTTGTCACAGGGGAACCATAAAGATAATGAAGACCTTTCCAAGTGACCCCTGCTGGAGATTAAGGCAGAATCGGCTCTAACAGATGAGACACGCTGATTGGAACATCAGCAAAGTCAGAGGACAGAGTCAGTGAATTCAGGGACATTCTTAACCACAGTTCTGACGGCTGGCTCCTTCTCATGTCTTCCCAAATCGCCTCCTTGAGGATGCCTTCCCCCAAATGACCTTTCCAAAGGAAAAAATGGCCAATTTCCCCTTAGCTCCTCGTTTGTTTCCTTTTGACAATTACCCCTACCTGGAATAGTTTCCTTTTTTGGTATTTGTGCTGCCAATGAGACTGTGAGTTCCTTGATGACAGGGATGGGGTCTGTCTTGTTCGTCACCAAATCCTCCAAGCCTTTGTAAATGTCAGGCTCACAGCACCTTATGAATGAGTGTCTGTGGAATAATGAACAGGTGAGCAAGTGAATGGAGGGCCCTCCCTACCTGCTGGTGCCAAGGTAGGTGCCAAGACAGAGGCAGGAAATATCCTGGACAAGATCAAGACAACACCACGTGGTATGAAGCAGGTTGGTGAACTCGATGATCTGGGAAGCAAAGAGTGACACCAATTCTTCACCAATGTCTTCCTCCTGACTACTACCAACATCCCTGCTACAATTTCCCATAAATAATAGTATAATATTAAAAGACTCTTGGAGAGTTTTAAATTTAAGAGAAATACCAGAAGCACAATAAATAAAACCAAAAGTAATTAATGGGTTATGAGTTAAAGCTACTGAAAATATTATATATATTCACTGGAGTCAAATTTCCTGTTAGGAATGATAATAGGAGAAGGAACAGACTTTGATGTCTTGCCAAGAGCCACCAGTGTGGTGATCCTAGTTACTGTGATGTGGGCACCTGGCCTGCAGATTTCAGAATTCTGTGTGGTTTCCCTCAACCAAATTTCTGAAGGAGCCAGCAGAAAGGGGTAGGGGTGGGAAATGTGTTATCTATAAAAGTAAACCACAAAAATAATTTCCAAGTGCCACTAAAGGCCTCAATTTAGGCTGTAAAAGCCAAGACATTTAGAATAAACTATTGTAACTTCTTGCAAGTGTGGTAACACACATGGCCAACAGCATGCTGGAGGAGGGGGAGCGTGGAGTATGTCAACATGGGTGGGGAAGGGTGAGAGGCAGCGGGTGGGGTGGGGGAGGGTGCTTGATGGGTTTTAAGATTTGCTCCGTCCTTGTGGGAAAATTTCACTTCTGACTCAAAATTCATCTTGCTCAGTAATCTGGCATTTATTGTGACCTGCTCATTGTGTTATTCAAAAACATCTGTGGGTGAAAGGATGCATATACCACTGAATTAAATATTCAGAAACTTTGATAGGCTATGTCAAAATCTACTTTCCCTTTTCAGCACAATGAAAGCCATTTACTTACTGATGGTTAGGAAGACCTACCTGCTTTCTGGGTGACGGTTCTCCTACATCAATAATTAGTCCTAAAAGCTGCACACAGAGGTAAATACACACCAGATTTGAAAGTAGTATGTCTGAAGGGATAGATTCATAAATAGACTGCTCATTCCAATCAGGACAAGTTCAGCATTTCATTTTCTTAAAATCCTCTATTGTGCAATGAATGCAATAGCCAAGGTTTTCCTACAAGCTGTTGTTTATACAGGGGACCTCAAGATGCTTCTGGATTGAAGGGGGGTCGGGTAGGAAAAGAAATACAACTAAAAGTGGGTTGACAGAGAAACTGCTTTAACTCACATACCAAATTCCTTGGTAGGCGGTTTGAGAGCTGATTCATTTTGGCCAGCTTTTTACTCTGCCTGCCCACCTCAGCCTGTGGGTTGCAAGATGGATACAGCAATTCTAGGCATTATGTCTTCACCCAGCATTGTCCAAAGAAGCCAGGGGAAGAAGACATGCTCTTTCTTTAGCTTCCCTTTTAAAAGAAAGTAAACTGTTTTTGTGCATCCCACAGACAGCTCACCCTTACGTTTTATTGGCCAGATTTACAACTTGTGCCCAGTTCCAAGCCAATCACTCGCAAGGGGGATAGAGTTTCATTGATTGGATTTACCCAGAGTTACCCCCTGAGGATGAGCAGGACCCCAGCCTCCCCCAAAACTATATGGTTGCCTACTTTTTTAAAAACAAAATTGAGAGAGAATGTCTGCTGGGGAGGCAACCAACAGTGTTTGCCACACACTGGGAAAAAATTTAGAAAAGGAATTAATCAAGCGTTCCTTTGTATCAGGGTCAGATTTGGCCATATTTTTCCCCTTACACTTTCTTATGTCCTTGTCCTAAATGTTGTAAAAAGAAATATTCTGTGAGTGAGGCCAACTATCCCCCTAGACCAGGGTTCTGCAGCATTTTCCTGTAAGGTACTTTAAGCTTTGCAAGCCACATAGGGTCTCTGCCCCCACAGCCACTGCCTACACCTCCTCCTCCTCTCCCTCTTCCTCTAACTCTTTAAAAGTATAAAAATTCTTAGCTTGTGGCCTGCACAAAAAGGGCTTGGACTATCTGGCCAGAGAGCTTTATCCTGCAGACCTCTGCTCTAGACGGATGTAGAACAAGGGGAGATGGAGCCAACATATGAAGGTCTAGCATTTTGATGAACTTGAGTGAACTCTGTGAGATCACCTAGACCTAGTTACATGAACTTGGAAAGGGAAGAGTGGAAGAAGGCACACACATCAGTAGTTTGGTTTGCTGCAGACTGAGCAGAAGACTTTATGCACAGGCAGAGCAGCAGTGGAAGAAAAAGGCAGATGCCACATTGAGGTCAATGGACCTTTGGCTCTGATGACTGTATGACCCACTGGTTTTTCTAGGTTGGAGGAGCCTGGAAAATGTGGCATATATATTAGCTTCAGAAATCTTGGATTCCACTACCACCCCTACATTTTTTTTCTTTTTTCTTTTTTTGTTAACTTTAAGTGTGGCAGAAAAATTCAAGCCTTCTATGATTGACTGAACCATGTCCTAGTCATATCGCTATCCCAATTTCACATTAAGCTTTCAGTTACTTCCTAATAAAGATGAATCATTTAGCTAATATTTTTTTTCAATCACGTTTTGATATTTTTATTGGAAGAGAAACATACAAAAAACTGTCTTAGTAGTGTATGAGACTACAAATATGTATTATCTATATCTAGCAGTTAAAGATAAGTAATTAACATACTAATTATTTGGGTGACACTGGTTAACAAACTTATACAGGTCTCAGGTTCCCAATTCTACAACACATCATCTGCAAACTGTATAGTGTGTTCACCTCTCCAAGTCAAGACTTCATCACAATTTACTGCCCATACCCTCCACCACCTCCCTCCATGTACCTCCCTGGCAACCCCCACACTGTTGTCCATGTTCATGAGCTTTTTCTGTTTTTTTCTTTCTTGCTCAATCCCTCCACCCCACCAAGACTCCTGCCTCCATCCAACAGCTGTCAGCCTGCTGTCTGTCTGTGAATCTCTCCCTCTATTTTGCTTGTTAGTTCATTTTGCTCATTAGATTCCACATATGAGTGAGATCATATGGCATTTGCCTTTCACTGGCTGGTTTATTTCACTTAGCATAATGTTCTCCAGGTCAATCCATGCTGTCACAAAGGATGAGATTTCCTTAGGTTTTATGGCCAAGTAGCATTCCATTGTGTAAATGTACCACAGCTTTTTTATCCACTCATCTACTGATGGACACTTGGGCTGCTTCCAAATTTTGGTGATTGTAAATAATGCTGCAGTGAACATAAGGGTGCATATATTGTTTCAAATCAGTGTTTCAGGTATGTTTGGATATATTCCCAGAGGTGGAATCACTGGGCCATAAGGCAGTTCCATTTTTAATTTTTTGAGGTTAGTTTCATACTGTTTTCCACAGTGGCTGCCCCAACATCCATTCTCACCAATAGAGCATGAGGGTTCCCCTTTCTCCACATCCTCAGCAGCACTTGTTGTTTGTTGACTTATTGTGACAGCCATTCTGACTGATGGGCGGTGATATCTAATTGTAGTTTTAATTTGCATTTCCCTAACGATTAGTGATGTTGAGCATCTTTTCAAATGTCTTTTGGCCCTCTGTATGTCATCTTTGGAGAAGTGTCTATTCAGGTCCTTTGCCCTTTTTTTTTCATTGGATTGTTTGGTTTTATGGTGTTGAGTTTTATAATTCCTTCATACATTTTGGATATTAAACCTTAATCAGATGTATTGGTGATTATGTTCTCCCGTTCAGTTGGTTGCCTTTTTATTTTGTTGATGGTTTCCTTTGCTGTGCAAAACCTTTTTACCTTGATGTATTATTATTTTATATGGCCTGATTTCTAGCTACTCACAACTCAATGTTAATCTAGAGAAGGCCTGAGGGGGCTAAGAATTTTTTACTTATTGGTTTGAGGTTTATGGAGAATTTAATTTAGGGAAGAAAAGTTATTATAAATTCTACTGTTTACCAATTTCACATTCTTGACTTTTGGGATCATTATATTTGCAAATCAAATTGTATTTGGAGAATTATTGAACTCAGAAATTCTAGTAAGTAGAATGGAAACAAGTTACAAAGTTAATTACCTAGACAAGTAAGAACAATAGTCTTTCTGAAAAGACAAAAATAAATGACAGTTTGGAATCCAAGGTAAGCCTATGTGGTGTGATGAACTCTGCACTGAACAGGTCTCATGGTGGCAGGTCTCAGTGTTCCAGGTCACTACCTCTGTCGCTCCATAGGTACTGGCTGGGTTTAAGCATTGGGGTAGGTAATGCTCTAGGCTTAGGTAGTATGGACACACGAAGGCCCCTGTGTGGTTTCAGGCTTTCACCTCTCTTTGTACCACTTTCTGTGGTGTGATGTCTTTGCTCTTATTTATGCTCGATGTCACTCACTGTTTTGTAGGAAGCATGTTTGCTCGACTAACACCTATAGTTCTCATTGAGGAGGGTAGATCATTAGTCTTTCCATGACTACCATATACCTGTAGTCCACTAAGAATTCTCAATATTTTTTTCTTTTGCATGACTCCTAGTTTGAGTGTGTGTGAAAGAATATATGTGAATGTGTATGCATGTGTTCATGTAAATGCGAGTCTGTGGATATATATGTGAGTGTGTGTATATAAGTGTATGCGTGAGCATGTATGTTTGTGAGGGAGGGGTGTGTGTGTGTGTGCGCGCGCGCGCGCACGTGCGTGTGTGTGTATCAACCAGAATCAACAAGATATAACCATGCTTAAACCACTGTGTCAAGGACCTCAAGTAGAAATATGTTTGTAAAAGTTCAGGTTCTTATAAATATCTTTTTATAAGTTGAAGAAATAAAACTCTACTGGAAAAACATTTAATTTCTCCACTGGCTAAGAGAATAGAATTGTACTGCCTCTTCTTTATGCAACCAGCTGTCCCAGCATGGTATAGCTCAAGAAGCCGTGTCTGTAATACCTATTTGGGGTCAGGCAGTGGGTATAGAAAGATAAATAAGACACAGTTCCTGCTTCTGAGCACTAAAGTCTCATGGGGGCCACAGATCCATGAGGAAATAACTAACACAATGGGATGAATGAAGCACATCAGCATAATCAAGGGATTATGAGATCACAGAGAAACTATTCCTCACCAGCTAAGAGTGAAGGGTATGTCTCTCAAACTTCCTCAAGGAGTTTTATGGGGAAGTGGTAAATTTCCACGGACATTCAGTACTCATCAGAGCCTCACTCTTAATAACGCAATTTGTAGGAATGCTCATTACCAAGCTTCTTTGTCAGCTGCAACATGCTGAAGGGGTCGCTACTTTTTTCTTTCTTCCAACCTCGCTGTGTTTGGATGGAAAGACCACAGAGCTAGTCTTTCAATATATGTGATATGATGGTGCCACTTTTTTAAAAAAAACAATCAGCTTTGAAACTGAGAATCCTTCGAAAGACCGAATAAGGTCATCTTCGTAATGCAATTCTTACTCTGTGATTAAGATTGAGAAAGTCGCTAAATGACTTGTCCAAGGCCACACAGTGAGTGGGTGGCCGAGCCAGCCTGAGAAATGAGAAATTCCTCTTTCTTGGTGGGGTATGTGACCAGACCACAAATGAATGGAAAAGCTAAGTGATATTTATGGCTGGTGATGATGGAAACCTCAGAAGGGCTGGGCAATTATTGAAAAGAGGAGATATTTCTCTGTATTTATTTATACCTCCTGGAATTGAACATTGCAATGGCTAGTGCACAGTGACCATCTGCTGGCTTCACTTTTGTGAAATCCATTTTTTTTCTAGTGTCACTAAACGTCTCTGTGAAAGCTGCGTCAGGAACCACAGTAGCGTGTGACTTTTCCAAAGCTTCAGGAAATGTCTAGGTTCTTTCCAGCTCGTCGTTATTGCAAGAGAGGCTTTACAAGGAGATCTGAAAGAGTAGCTCAAGAAGAGGCAGCATTGGTGTGCCGGCTCAGACACCCCGGTGCTGCGCAGGTTGCGCACCTTCCAGAGAGCCTCTGTTCCTTCTGTAAAATGCAGGGGTCAGGCTATGAAGTGTGGAACTTGAGTGGTATACATTCTTCGCTTTCTCTGACTGGATCTCCACTGGTCCCTTCTAGACAAGCGATAGCTCCCCTTGGTCTGGACACAAATGATAAAACTTGCTTGTATCAATGTTATAATGATAATTTAAGGGGACATTCCCTGTTAATTCTTGATTAGAAAGAACTTAGGCCTCCTTGACTTTGGGCATGCAGACTGGCTGTCACTCACGTGCTGTATTCATGCTTCTCTATATTCTTCTCTACGTCACTCTCATGCCCATGCTTTGGGCAGTGTGCACTGGTTCAGGGTGTGCAGTGTAAGGAGAAACTTAGAGTCCTGGGGACTTTCCCAGAGGAGTGCTTGTCCACTGGAATTAAAAAAATAATGATCCCAAGACCACCTCCCACATCAGGCAAATAATGTAAAATAAAGTAGAAAACTTTTAAATATACTATGTCGTTGTCAATACGTAGGTCAGAAATCGTAGGAAAGTGGTACCTAGTACCATAAAATTGCTCTGCATCACAAGTACAATGAAAAGTGATAGAGTTCACTGACTGCACTGTTCTTATTTCAAGGGAAGGAGCAAAGAAGAGGGCAGGATGAGGCAGGCCCTATGTTGACCTGCCTCCTCGGTAACCCACTCAATCCAGAACAACAACACTGAGAGGTGGCATCTATCACCTCATTCAATGCTTGAAACAAGGCTGAGGGGCATGTAGCGTTATATCCATTCAAGAGAGAGGAGGCCGAGAGCCAAGGAGGCTAAGAGATTCGCCCAGCATCATACAGTTACTAGGTAATAAAGTAAGCATTCAAACTTTGGGGTCTGTCTGACTTCAAAGCTCCATCTTTTTCAAGTGCTTGCCTCACTTCAAGACCCCGCTCAGCCACTTTGGAAGATGGGTTCATGGGAGTTAAAGTCCAGATTTGGTTATTTAAGCCCATTTCCCCCCTCCTGCTTAGAAGTCAGCCCTTTCTGCTGCTCTTTCCGTCAAGGCTCAATGTCCCTCAGATTGTTAGTCTGTGAAAGGACCACCCCTGATATGTTGACAAGAAATAAGCTTCTAATCTGCAACACTTCTTTATATGGCTTGTCAGCTCAGAGCTCCTAGGAAAGAAGTATTTCACAACAGGCTGGCCACCTTATCACATTCCAAGCCCAGTTCAGGCCTTCAGGGCTGTGATGCTCAGAAACCCTTAGGGTGATGACTTACTGGCTCTTTATTATAATGCTACCCGTACTTATTGGCACTTAACTCCTTTCCCCCTTTTCCCCTCTGCTTCATAGAAGCCCTACAGTCCTGCCTCACTTTGCTCTGCATTACACTATAACATAAATCACAAGCTGCAGCAGTGTCTTGTTTTAGTTCACCCTCATGTGCATGCAAACAACAGACTTGTCCACTCTGTGGGGGGGCGGGGGGTGCATGCCACTGGGCCAACTATGAAAAGAATTTTTCATTTGGTTTATGTCCAGAGACTGTTTTGTGAAATTGGGATGAATTTTGTCTCTCAGCTTGAGTGGAAGGCCACCGCTTTTGTCCTTCCCTTCTGTCCCATGGGGGGGCGGGGCCGCACTTCTTCCGTGAGCAAGCTCTCCAGTGCGCGCCTGACAAAGATTCCGCTGGCCTGCAGGGGTGGGGAATCTTCTCATCAGAATTTATGACTGTTCAAAACCCCTAGGAAGCCTCTCATTTAACACTGGCCTTTGTATTTCCATCCATGAAAATCGTTCATACCATGACCAATCCAATACATTGTCAGTGTTCTTCATGGAATATCTCAAACAAGACCACAGTGAACCAGGTCTTCGGCGGGAGGAAAAGGGGAAGATAGGGACACAGTTTAACAGCTAAAGTTTGCTTTAACACAGCGATTTTCAACCTTTCTCATCTCTTGGCACATATAAACTAATTACTAAAAATCTGCAGAACACCAAAAAATATGGTCTATTTTTTGCCAATCTGACAAAAAAACATTAGGAATAATTTCGATTCATTCACACCGGATGGCTATTGCTGTGTTGGTTGTTGTCATTTTTTTATTTGACAATCTAAGGAAAAAGAGGTCAGTGCCCCTGACTGAATAGTCAGGTATCACATGGTTTTAAAATTCCTTGCAGCACACCGGTTGAAAATTGCTGTTTTAACACTTTATGGCATTTTCTAAGCAGGTCATAACTTCCTTAGTCTCCATTTTAACAGTTAAAAGAATACCTTGGGTAGATATTCCCCCACCATGGAGATTATTACAATGAACCAAATTTTCAATTAGACCCGAGGAAAAGAGTGGGTCTAAAATGGGCATTCTTCATCTCCACAGAAAATCCACCACCTGCTATCACAAGTGCCAATCTAATTGGTTATATTTGTAGTTTTCTTTCATTTAGCAGAAATTTTTCTTAGCACTTGTCAGAGCTGTGTTCTAAGAGAATTGTATACACTTACACTCCCTTTACAATTCGATTGAAAACATCTCAGTGTGCATGAAACACACACACACACACACACACACACACACACACACACATCTCACAATTACAGTCAATAGAATTTAAATCAGCTCCAAATATGAAAAGAAAGGAGGCAGGAAGGAAAGAAAGTTCTTAAAATTGGATAATAAATCTACAGAAGAACTGGTTGTACATTAGTCTTTTTTAAAAGAAGTTTTGTATTATATTTTATTGATTATGCTGTTAAAATCGTCTCGATTTTCCCCGTCTGCCCGCCTTCACCCAGCACCCCCGACTCCCTCATGCAAGCCCCCCACCATTGTTCATGTCCATGTCTCATGCATATAAGTTCTTTGGCTACTCCCTTTCTTCCTGGACTTTACATCCCCATGGCTCTTCTGTAACTACCTACTTATACTTCTTAATCCCCTCACCTCTTCACCCATCCCCCATACTGCCCTCCCATCTGGCAACCATCAAAATGCTTTCTGTATCCATCATTCCATCTCTGTTCTTGTTTGCTTAGTTCATTTTTTTCAGATTCAATTGTTGATCAATATGTATTTTTGCCATTTTATTGCTCATAGTTTTGATCTTTTTCTTAAATATGTCTTCTTAACATTTCATATAATGGTTTGGTGGTGATGAATGCTTTTTAGTTTTTTCTTGTCTGGGAAGCTCTTTATATGCCCTTTGGTTCTAAATAATATCTTCACTGGATAGAGCAATCTTGCCTGTAGACCCCTGCGTTTCATGACTTTGAATATTTCTTGCCAATCTCTTCTAGCCTGCAAAGTTTCTTTTGAAAAATCAGCTGACAGTCTTGTGGGAATTCCCCTGTAGGTAATGAACTGCTTTTCTCTTGCTACTTTTAAGATTTTCTTTTTATATTTAAACTTTGGCATTTTAAATATGATGTGTCTTGGAGTGGGCCCCTTTGCATCCATCTTGTTTGGGACTCTCTGTGCTTCCTGGACTTGCATGTCTATCTCCTTCACAAAATTAAGGAAGTTTTCTTTCATTACTCTTTTCAAATAGATTTCCAGTTTCTTGCTCTTTCTCTTCTCCTTCTGACACCCCTATGATGTGAGTGTTGGACCTCTTGAAGTTGTCCCAGAGGCTGTTTATACTACCCTTGATAGTTTGGATTCTTTTTTCTTCTTGTTGTTCTTATTGGTTGTTTTTTTCTTCTTTATTTTCCAAGTCATTGATTTGATTCTCAGCTTCATCCACTCTATTGTTGTTTCTCTGTAAATCGTTCTTTATTTCAATTAGTGTATCCTACATTTATTACTGGATCTTTTTTATACTGCTGAGGTCCTCACTAAGTTCCTTGAGCATCCTTATAACCAATGTTTTGAACTCTGCATCTTATAGATTGCTTATCTCGCTTTTGTTTAGTTCTTTTTCTGGAGTTTTGATCTGTCCTTGCATTTCTTTGTCTCCTCGTTTTGGCAGCTTCCCTATGTTTGTCTCTTTGTATTAGGTAGAGCTGCTATGACTCCATGTCTTGGTAACATAGCCTAAGGTAGTAGATATCCTCTACGGTACAGTGTCATCCCTATCACTCAAGCTGGGTACTCGAGGTACGCCCTTCTTGTGGGCTGAGTACCCCCTCCTCTTGTAGGTTAGCCTTGGTTGCTATTGGCAGATCAATGGGAGGGATTTATCCAGGCAAATCAGCCACAAGAACTGACTATGACCACTTACCACCAGCCTCTGCCCTCCGTGGCTAATCAGCTGCACAGAGGCAGTGTGGTGGTGCCCTGACATGGTCTGTAGCTGTCCATTGGGTGCACTGACCCTGGGGTTTCTCAGGGGGTGCAGACCAAGGTCAGCCCCCACTTGCGTTTTTCCCAGGGCCACTTTGCCTGAGATATAAAGCAATCTGAGATGGCTGTTACTTGTGCTGGGCTTGGAGAATCCCAGGTGAAGTCAAGCTGTGAATCTAAGTTGGCTGCTGCTAGTGCCAGGCCTGGGGCTCACTGAGGCCAGCTGTTGCTTATTTGAGAGGATTTAGGAAGTTGTACAGTATAGGTCAAGACCAGCCATTCATATGGGAAAGCATCTTGGGTGCGCCCATATGTTATGCAAGGCAGAGTTTCTAGAGATCTCCAAGGCAAGTCAGTGTTGATCAGGTTGATGGAGTCTCATATATAGCACCAGGCTGCCATCTCTATGGCTCTGTTGGGGGAGGGTTTAGAAAAGGGACAATGGCCTCTGCTTGCCTTGATGCCAGGCATTTTTCAGTTTTTCCCAGTATACCACTGATGCCTTTCAAGTTGTTATCCCAGTGCTGGAGCTCAGAGGGACTGAGTCTGAGTAGGTGAGTCCTTGTGTGTGGATTCTTTAAGAGGAGGTCCTTTTTTCCACTGACTTAGTCCCCGCTGGTTTTTGCAGCCAGAAGTTCTGGGACGTATCTTCCTGGCACTGGAACCCTGGGCTGGGGTCCTGGTGTGGGGCTAGGACTCCTCTCTCCTGAGGTGTTCTTCCCGAATGTTTATCCACCACACATGGATGAGGGACCAGCCTGTCTTGCGTCTGCGCACCCTTCCTACGAGTCTGAATGGATGTGGTTTCTTTAATTCCATGCTTGTCAGACTTCCATTCAACTCAATTTATGATGGTTTTGAGTGATGATTGTTCTATATTTTGGTTGTAATTTAATGCGGTCATGCAAAGAGGCAAGCCATGTCTGCCTATGCAGCCATCTTGACCAGAAGTCTCCTGCCATACATTAGTCTTAAAACACCATTTCTATTAACTAGTGTTAAATGAACAAAAGCTTAATGGTTAGGATCTACAACTGAGTCCTATGTAGACTGTCACTGGAATATGTCATCAATTTTGGTAATTATGCTGAGGCTACACTTTTAATGACTTAAATGCTAACAATAAAGACTTGGGGGGAAAAATCTGCATTTTGTAAATTGCACACAAAAAGGCTTAATGTGAATAGGAACTGGAATGTGGAGACAGGGAGAACAGAGGTGCTATTCACTTTAGGTTTTGCAAATATTATCCGTAACTTGGAGAATCTGAAAATTGTGCCCTTCTAGTCTGCAGCTTGCGCCCTGACCCTGTGTTTATAAGCTCCTTTGGGGATCACCTTTGTCTAGCCTCCCAGCACCCTAAAAGAAATTTGTTTCCATTATTCTCAGTTGCACTGGGAGTTGGTTAGTAATTTGAGTTAAGTCCCTTCTGATACCTTGGCAGCTTTTAGTGATTAACTTTGTAAAAACCTTCCCTGCCCTTCACCAACCCCCATCAGCTTGCTCTTACCCCTTTAAAAACAATCAGTCTGAAGAGAAGCACCTTTCCCTCTGTAATAACATTTGAGCTCCTTGCATCCAAGTGAATTCTATACGTTACACTGGGCTGGACCTTTTTTGACTTTTTTTTTTTAACCCAGTGCCTAGCACAGTGTCTGACACACCATAGCTTGAAATGAATGCAAAGTTTTCCAAATTTTGCTATGAGTTGTCAAACTACTTTCTGGCACCATAATCAAGAGTGGCAATAAAATTTAAGATTACCTTCCAGGTATTAAGAACCCCCCAAAACTAGCTCATATAAAATGGGAAGGAGAAAAATAATACCTCATTATTTTCATATGCTAGGGTGGCATGCTTTTTAAAATACCTATTTGTTGATGATTTACTGTTCATTTTTTTTGTGAATTGTCTATCCTTGTCCTTCCTTAGCTCCTTTTTCTATTGAGTTGTCTGTGTTTTTGATTCATAAGAACTCTTACTACATTAAGAATTTTAAACTGTTTACAACATGAAACATTGCAAGTATATTTTCCACTTTGTATATAGTGTTGTTGTTTTTTTCTACTTGCTATCAGACACTTGCTCACTCTAAACAGTTTGGGTAATATCTTGTAGTGTTTCTTACTTCATGGAAAATGGTCAATGTGGCCGCCCCTCAGACTCCAATAGTTAATTGACTCTAATCTCTCTAATGCTGGTAAGTCAGCAATTTACAACCATGTAACTCAAAATCTCAAAGTGAAATTTGCATTATTTTTCCATCCTTAATATGTTTTGCCATTTACCTTACATTCACGAATATGCTTTCTTTAAATATACCTTGATGGAGGTAATACTCAAAAAATTACAGCTTATTAACTTTTTTCCTGGTGTTATCACCAGCTTACAAAAACAAATCTACCTTAATTTTTTAGGAAGTAAATTTCTTCATGTTCAATGTTTTAAGGGCCTCTTTAGCTTAGTTACTCTCCAAAACTGTATGGCCTCTACAATGAAAGTATATTTTTCCTAATCCTGCATCCCAACTCAGCCGCCACAGCAAGTGTCTCCAGTGTCTGGAACTACCCGACAATCCCCTGCATGTTATTTACTTTGACCCTCTCCATGTTAGGGGTCCTGAACGTCCAATGTTGTTAATGATTCTGCCAGAGCCTCATTCACAGAATTCTAGGCACAGGAAGATGCTCTCTTCTGGGTTATCGCAAATGGAAAGAACAATGTCTATATCTAACATTTATTACCACAATCTGTAATTTTTAACCTCAGTGTATAGGTTGACTCTGTGGGCCATTTCGTCGTTCCTACTGATCATAAATCCAGTATTCTTCCCTGTCTAATAAGGCTTTTTTATCTTCAACGTTGACATAATAATTTTAGGTTTTCAAAATTGTTATTCTTGAATCTTACATATACAACTAGCACAGCAAAGTTAGCAGGACGAAGAGGTACAGCATGCTGGCTTTTCCCCTGGACCTGATCTTGTGAGATACAAAATGTTTGTAGTGTTCTTCTCAGGTTCTCTTTTAGGAACCGTATCTTTATTGTATTTATAAGAGAAAGAGCGCATTTTTCTAAATCAAATTGAATCTAGAATAATATCTTTCTCCTAGGGTCAGAAGAAAATCTATTCTCACACATTTTATTGGGTCCCTCGGAAGCATCTTGGTGGGGAAACTAAGATATTACACCCTCTGGAGACACGGGAAAGGCTCTTGTTTTCCCAGTGGGCCAGAACTGGCTGTATCCGAGCTCCTTGCCCATGGCTAGCATGGTTCATCAAAGTTAGGGCCAGGCCCTGGGATTCATACGCTGAACATTTAAGGATGAACCTTGACGGCCCAGCAAAGCCTAGGGCCATGATGTCCCTTCATGAGAATAGCGCAAGATGAAAGAGCTATTTATATATTAAAAAAATAGGGTGAGAGGGAAGTTTTTGTATATGGGTGGCCTCTGAGGAGGGGCCTTTCCTGGTGAGAGCTGATGTTGAGAAAGAGCTGGCTTTGAGCAGTTTCCCGGCGGCCAGAACTGTGCGTGCGAGGGCCCTCAGGGAGGGTGACGGCGGCCTGCGTGGGGAGAGGCCGGTGAGGCTGGAGCTCGGGGAAGGAGAGGGACCATGGTCCTGGGGGCACAGACGGCGGTTCAGCCGTGGAAAGGAGTTTGGATTCCCTTCTAGGCGACTGAGAAGACACTGGAAGATTTGAAGCAAAGAAGTATGATCTAATTTGTGTTTTCAAAGACCACTTCTAGACCATATCTTCCAGAATTTAAATATATGAAGCTATAAATATGTTTGCTAAAGGATGATCATTGTGACATTGTAAGAGCCCCCCCCCAAAAAAGGAAACAGTTTAAATATTTATCAGTAATGAATTATGTGAGGGTGGAGGATGGGGCAGGGGAAAGTGGTGGCAGGAAAATGGAGACAAATGTATTTGAACAATAAAAAAAATAACGAATTATATGATATGGAATTGTAACACATCCATATCACAGAACACAAGGTGATAAACAACAAAGCAAGACTATGTATCCTGATCTGGAAAGGTGTTTATTATATATATAGAAGAGAACAAGCAAGTTGCCACCCAATATGTATAGCATAATTTTATTTTGCAAAAAATATGTATATATACTTGAGTCATTAAATAAATTTAGAAAAAATGGGGGAAATTATCATGGTTATCTCTGGATCTTGCATTATGTACAAATAATGACACTGACTTGGCTAAAAAGAACAGAAATTCCGCTCAATTTTAAAGATATATTTTGATCTTTCCAAACATTTCGATTCCCATGTTTTCCTTGTTTTCAATCGTCTAAAGAAGAAAATAAGAAAAAAGAAAAGGAAAAAAATTGAAAGTCCCTTGCCATTAGAATTATTTTGAATTTATCCTGAAGTTAAGTTCTAGTTCTTGTCTAATTATCTAATTGCTCAGGTGATTTCTTCAGAGTAAATTCAAGATTTATTAGAACACACCTTTCTGAAGCATTTGTTAGCAGCTATTTTTTTTTTTTGTCAGTATTTCTAAAACTACTATCTTACCTGAGGAACAACCAGGTTTCTGGTGGGATTACTGCTTGTCTTTGTCTCATTTTACTTGAAAAATTAAGAAAAACATGACATTTTTCTCCAGTGCATGTTAACACTGTTAGGTTTGATAAGCTCTCATTTAGGATGGAAGGGCAGACAAAGTGCTTCCCAGACAAGGTAAGGCTCAAGGAGTCCATCATCACCAAGCCCTTATTGCATGAAATGTTAAAGGGGTTATTTAAGAAAAAGAAGATCAAAACTATGAACACCAAAATGGCAACAAATTCACAACTGTCAACAACTGAATCTAAAAAAACAAACTAAGCAAACAACCAAAACAGGAACAGAATCATAGACATGGAGATAATTTGGAGGGTTATGAGCTGGGAGGGGGAAAGGGGAAAATGGGGGAAAAGGTGCAGGGATGAAGAAGCATAATTGGTAGGTACAAAAGAGACAGGGAGATGTTTAGAGAAGTAAGGGAAATGGAGAAGCCGAAGAACTTATATGCACGACCCACAGACATGAACTAAGGGAGGGGATTGCTTGAGGGAAGGGGGTACCGGTGGATGGGAGCAAAGGGGGAAAATTGGGACAACTCTAATAGCATAATCAATAGAATATATATTTTAAAAAACTAAATTTCCATATACCTCCCAGCTTGTTCATTGTAATGGGCACGTTTGGAGTTTTGACTGCCCAATACGTTCCTAGTTTAGGAAGGTCCTTCGTCCTGGGAATCATGGTAGAAGGTAGACCCGTTACCCTCTTCTGCTGAGAAAAGACTCCAGAGTCGGTTCGGGGAGTATGAACGTCAGCAACTGTTCTAGGAGGCTGCGCTTCATCAGCTGTCGCATTCACACACTGAAGGTAAGAGAAGTCTTACTTCATACGGTTGGTGTGAGGCTTCCCTGAGTTAATACTAAACTACCCGCCATACAGTAGACAGTGGGTAAGTGCTAGGCTAAACAATAAATGGAGCTCAATATGCTGAGGTGTCGAGATGGTACGCTAGGGTCAGGTTGCCCTCAGGAGCCAGGGGTACCTCCAGCTCCTCCTCACCGATGCCGTATGTAACACACCTGGTTTGAATGATTGTTTGATTCACTGGATTTCAGACTTTAAAATTTGATTTTAATTTTTATTAAATTTATACAAGCAAATGGTTTAAATCACCCTATTGTTCTACATTTCACAATCAGAGCACAGAATGCTGCCCACTGCGCTTCCTCATTTTCCACTCCCCAGTGGCCGTCCCTTTCAACTCCTTTGTTAAATTACATGCTCAGATCATTACTTCTTGAAGTTTCAATTTGAAGTATTGCCACCATGAAAAATGAGGGTTTAGCTCTTTTTTATTTTGCCAGCTCTTCTCACCACAACTCTCACATCTTCTCATCCTCCAAATATAATTATACTTTTAGTTTAGATCAACATTGTGTATTTACATTATTCTGATCATAGAACTATTTTCAGAGGGGAACAATGGTATATACTATGCTACTTCCTTCCCTTTCTCCTTCTTTTCCTTGAAAAATTTTTTGTCTCAGAGTTAATAAATGTCATAGATTTTTTTTATTTGCTTTTTTAATTTACTTACCATTAATTCATTTTCACATTCTTCCCAATTTTCTAAACCTCTCAATATGTTCAAACATGCAATTCTATCAGCTTCCACTTTTGATCTGGTCTAATCTGAATAGGCTGGCCTGTTTCCACTGGCGGTCATGCCATTCTGGGGCTCCACCTCCACCTTCTTTTAAGTTTGATACTGTTTCCTGGGTTTCTTTTCTTTTTTTTTTCTTGTTTCTTTTCTTTTTCTTTTTTCTTTTTTCTTTTAATTGTTGTTCAAGTACAGTTGTCTCCATTTTCCCACCATTACTTTCACCTCCCTACCCACCCCCTCCTCCCACCCTCAATCCTACCGCCCTCTGGTTTTGTCCAGGCGTCCTTTACACATGTTCCTTGACGACCCTTCCCCTTCTTTCCCCCATTATCCCTCTCCCGCTCCCCTCTGGTCCCGGTCAGTTTGTTCTTTATTTCCATGTCTCTAGTTCTATTTTGCTCACTTGTTTTGTTGATTAGGTTCCACTTATAGGTGAGATCATAAGGTATTTGTCTTTCACTGCCTGGTTTATTTGGCTTAGCATAATGCTCTTCAGGTCCATCCATGCTGTCATGAAGAGTAGGAGCTCCTTTTTTCTTTCTGCTGCATAGTATTCCATTGTGTAAATGTACCCTAGTTTTTTATCCACTCATTTACTGATGGACACTTAAGTTGCTTCCAGCACTTGGCTACCTTTTTTCTGTTCACTCTCATTGTTGGAGAGCCACAGTAGCTTCCTGTGTAGCTTTTTAACCTGTAGCTTCCTGAGAAAATGTGCATGGAAAAAAATCTGAAATACTACGTATCTGAAAATTTCCTTCCTATACCTCACTATTAAAATCCACAGTTTATCACTATATAGGATAATTTCTCTCATACTTTTGAAACTGCTCCTTTGACTTCTTGTTTTCTCTGTTACTTTGAAAAATGTCTTTTTGAGTCCTGATCCTTTGTCTGTGACCTGTTCCATCCCCCCACCCCAACTCTCAGCATGGAAGCTTTGACACATGTACTTTATCTACCCCTAATATTCTAAAAGTACTTTGCTGCAAATCTTTTTATCAACTTCCGTAGTATGCAGAGGTCTGTTTGAATTGCAAATCTGATGTTTTTAAATTCTGGGAAGTGTTCTAAAATTATTTCTTTGATAATTTTCCCATCTTGATTTTCTCTGTTCTTTCTTTCTGTCCAAGCACTGCATCTGTGAACACATAGGTTATATTCATATTTTGGCTATTTTAAGTAATGGTACGATGAACATCAGGGTGACTATATTCAAGTTAGTGTTTTCCTTTTCTTTGGATAAATACCCAAGAGTGGAATTGCTGGATCATATGGTAGTTCTATTTTTAAGATTTGAGGAAGCCCCATACTGTTCTCCCAAGTGACTGCACCAATTTACATTCCCATCAACAGTGCACAAGGGTTCCCTTTACTCAACATCATCACCAACACTTATTTCTAGTCTTTTGATAATAGCCACTCTAAGAGATGTAAGGTTATATCTCATTGTGGTTTTGATTTGCATTTCCCTAATGATTAGTAATGTTGAGCATCTTTTCATGAACCTGTTGGCCATCTGTATACCTTCTTTAGAAAAATGTCTATTCAGATCTTGTGCCCATTTTTTAGCCTAATTGTTGTTTTTGCTAATGAGTTGTATTAACCCCTTATACATTTTGGGTATTAGTCCCTTATTAGGTATATGATTGGCAGATATTTTTTTCCCATTCAGTAGGTTGCCTTTTCATTTTGTTGATGGAGTTTCCTTTGCTGTGCAGAAGCTTTTTAGTTTAATGCAGTTCTATTTCTTCATTTTTGCTTTTGTTGCTTTTGCGTTCCAAAAATCTTCACCAATACCTGTGTCAAGGACATAGACACTTACAGCCTATGTTTTCTTCTAGGAGTATTATGGTTTCATGTCTTATATTTAAGTCTTTAATCCATTTTGAGTAAATTTTTGTACATGGTGTAATGTGGTGTTTCTCTCTAGGTGTTCTTAATTTTTTTTACTTGTCTTTAGTTTTCAAACATTTAATTATAAAATCTTGGCATGGGTATCTTTGGGTTTATCTTGCCTGGGGTTTGCTTAGCAACTTGGATCTGTAGATTTCTGTCTTTTGTCAAATTTGGGGAATTTTCAGTAATTACTTCTTCCAATATTCTTTCAGCCCCACTCTTTTGTTATTATCTCATATGTCCCTAAGGCTCCGTGTTTTGTTTTGTTTTCAGTTTTCTCTCTGTTAGTCAAATTGAGTGAATTCATTGTTTTGTCCTCAAGTTTACTGACTTCACCTTCTGTTATCTTCACTCTACTATTTAGTCCATCCAATGAGTTTTTTACTTTTATATTGTATTGTTTTATATTTATAATTTCTCTTTGGTCCTTTTTTATCACTTCTTCTTTGCTGAGATTTTTCTTTTTAAAAAAAAAATGTTTTTGAGAGAATTTGTAATTGATTTTTGAAGTTTTTGTCTCATTGCTGTTTTAAAACCTTTGTCAAATAATTCCAACATGTGACACAGCTCAGTGTTGGTATCAGTTGGTTGCCATTTGTCATTCATGTTGTGATTTTCCCGGTTATTGGTATTACATAATTTTCTACTCTATCCTGGACATTTTTATCTATTATGTTAGGAGACTCTGGGTCCCTTTTAAGTAGTTTATTTTAGTTGGCAGTCACCCTGTTGAAGGCAAGCATGTGGGTCTTGCCCTACTTCTGTGGGCTTTTATTCCACTGGAAATTTAATGTTCAGGGTCATTACAATGTTATTTTGGTTTGGTTGGTTTCTCTGGTGCCACTTGGGGCTTCCACTGTTCCCTGCTGGTGCTGCATGAGGGCGAAGAAGGGCTTTGCAAAGCCCAGCCCCCATGTGTCTATCAGTGGGTGAGGGTGTGGTAGGGTCTCCTGCCAGTGCCTCTGAGCCACCTTGGTATCCCTGGGTAAGAGAGGGTAGATTTAGCCCTAGCAGGACAAATGAGCTTCTTGGACTGAACTGCTTTCTATAGCTGGGTCCCTCTTACTAATTTTCCTCTCCTTCCTGCCTTGGTGTCTCTAGGTAGAGAAGAAGAATCTCAAGCATGGTCGGAAAGGAGAGCCTTCTTTTGGCTGCTTGTTGTTAGTAAGTCTCCCAGTAAATCCCCTTGTTGGTAGCATGGGCTTACCTTATGTTGCCCAAAGGAGCCTCATTCAATCCAGGGGGTAATGAACCTACCTGAGTCACCTTCTGTTGCTAGGTCAGGTGCTGGGAAATAATGATCTGGATGGCCTATCTTTTCTTGGGTGGGGGGACGTAAGATATCCTCTTTCTGTGTTATTCCTCCAGTCCTATGGTGCTAAACATGCTTCCCTTCTTCCTACCACCCTTCAGAGTCCTTTGGTTTTCTCTTGTGCCATTTCCAGGGTTTATAGTTGTGCTTAGCAAGGAGGAGGGGAGAAAATGGGTCTACACTATCTTGTCCAGACCAGAAGTCAGCTGAACTCTTTAAAAGATTATTTTTTTTCTCTTTCGACTCCTAGAATCTGCTTATGTTATAAAGATGCAAATGTACTTACGTTATAAAGGTGCAATAAACAAATAAGCAAACAAACAAACAGCATGATGTCTCCAGGACATGTGTTTCTGCATGCATTGGGTTAGAATTACTCTAAAAATTCTGAGGGTTGAGTAACTTACCTTGGAACCTACCTTTACCCTTCATAGAAATTTCCCCAATATTTTTACTTGCCTTCTTTGCTACATTTCCTTTTCTTTCTTCTGTATATTTATTATCAATGCATTTCATTTTTATCCATATTCCTGTTTTTACTTTACTACTCATGGTTTACTATGTGTGCAGACACTTTAAACAATGTTGTTTCTGATCGGACACCAGTGTGCACTCAGCTCCCCATTCCTGTAGCATCAGGATGTGCAGTGACTACAGGTGATAGGTCAAAGTGGGTGAAAGAGCTGGGTAGAGTGAAGGCTGCTTAATGTCACTAGACATATGCTAGTAACCCCAACAATATTTTTCTCACCAAAGAACTGGGGCATAACAACTCATTGTAAAGGTAACTCTATATATTGCTTTAGCATGGACTTTAGACAATTTGGAAAAATAGAAAATCATGATATAGAGAAGAAAGGATTGGGGAAATCATATAGAGAATGAAGAATATGGATAAATAGAAAACTTAGTAAGATTAAAATAATAGGTAATATATCCTGGCAAATAGAAAGTACATAGAACGTGTTGCTATCCCTTGCCAATCTTTTACCAAACCACGTAATTAGACTATCAGCCTTTCTGCCCTTTTTGTCTTTGTTTGCCTTTTGATTTTTTAAAATAAGTTCCTTTCCCCAGCCCTGCAAAGATATTATACCAATTTATATATGCTCTACACACTTTTTTTGTCCCAAGTTTCAAAAGAATATTTGTAACTAATTGCTCTTTCGAGATCTGATCTGTTTAGTTTTGTTGCCAAATGTTGCTCTCCAAAGTAGATATTTCTCTAGAAAAGGCTCAAAATAAAAAACAGCGAACTGAGATTGACTATGACCTTGCAAATATTAAGAACATTTAGTGCCAACATGTATGGGGTATGGTACCAAATTGTTTTAAAATCTATTTAAATCATGCAATGTTTCCTTCATGGGAAGGATTGGTAGTTGATTTTGAAGTCACATTAAATAGAATGGAGTAAAGAGAACCCTTTGTAAGCCAAGTGCATGAATTCAATTCAACAAATGCCACCATCTTCAAATAACACTTTTTAAGTACATAAGTGTTTGAGGTCTGTACTCTGTTTATTAATTTAAAAAAAAAAAAAAGACATACGTTCTAAAGAAGATGGGAGGTGTTCCTGTGCTTTTGTCATTTAAGCGATACGCATGGGAGGTGTAGATGAAACTTTATTGATAAAACACTTCTTCGTTCATTTACTTCATAGGAGATTTTATACCCTTCTGATCCTTTCCCTCCACAAGTCTGAACCCAGCGAGGCTGAACTCCCAGGCGCGCACCCAAACTCCCCCGGCTGGGCCTGTGCCGGGTTCCCAGGCGCACTGAGCAGGCTGTTTACAATGAGCAGCCATTTGGGAAGCAGAGCAGAGCCTCTCACTATATCTCCCAGAATGGCCCCAGTTGCCCCAAGCCTTGCCTGTGTTGCTCAGACAGTACGCTCTTTATAAGCCCGGAGACGGAATTTCAATGAGGAGCGCTGAGGTATGTTTTTCCAAAAGTGGCATCTGGCTCAGGGATTGGTTACGTGAATGGCCCAGCAGCTGGTTATACCTGTGGTTTCTGCTAATTAGCCTGAGGTCGTGCTGGCGGCCTCCCTGGGCTTTCAGAATACATCTAACCGTTCGTCATCATCACGGCTCTAAAGATGGCCTAATGTGTGTGTGGTAAAGTCCGGGGCCTTTGAACTTGGTGTGGATACCTGTCTTATTGTGGACAGAGTGGATATTTATTCCCTGGCCTACACTTATCCACTAATGATGGGTCAAGTCATTTGGATTTCAAATACAGTAATAATTAATCCGGAGGAAGTTTAGCCTAAGTACAGGTTTCCTTTCTTTTAGAACCAACCGTTTCTTCCCAAGGCAGGCAAATGTTTTCTTAAAAAATTAAAAATACTTCTCTATCCATCTGTCTGTGTCATGCTTCTTTCTGTATTTATCTCTGTGGATAAAGAACCGCTCTGGATTTTGAGGGATGTATATGTTTGTGTGTGGGTGAATGTATATTTATAAACAGGGTTTTACTATAAGGGGAAAAAAAAAAGATTCCTGGTAGAACTGTGGCCGGAAGGGCCCACTTCCTGCAGTGAAGGCCTCTGGACCACACAGGGAATGGTCCCATCCAGCCCTCCTCCTCATTTCTCTCCTCTGTTCAGGAGACGACCAAGGACGAAACCATCTCTCAAGCAAGGGGCACAATATACCCAAACTATAACTAAACTCTCTCTCTCTGTTTCTGGTGGCCTCTGTGCATGCAAGAGCTTGCTGCACAGTCAGTTCCATACTGTTGGGAAGAAAGAGGACAGAATCAGAAGTCTAAAGACATGGTTCTGTCTTCAGATCTATCTTTGGACAAAGGGGATGTTTGTGGACAAATTCCTTCAATTTCTTTGTTCCCCATTTCCCAGTTTATATAAAATGGTGATAAGTCATGTTTGTGTGCATCACATCTCACAGAGTCTACCTGACTCTACTGTGAAGATTTTTCAGGTAAAAATCTGGGTGAAGGATTCAGAAAATGTAAATAACTTATCAAGTTCTATCAAAAATATATTTTAAATACTTAAAATAGAGGAGTGGTTAGAAGGCTATAACAGACTGTATCAAAATTAGATCCATCTTTGCATCCAGAGCTCAAAGAAAACTTGGCTAATAATGTTAGTTTAGCCACATAGTCCCCAAATCCAATGAAAACTCACACATTCTACACTCGCCCTTCCTCTCCCTTTTCTCTACTACCCTCTGTGGGAAGCCATATCAAGAAAGTCCCTATCAAGAATACAACAAAACCACCAAAAAACTCTCTGCCTTTTTTTTTGTGAAAACTTCTATCCACTCTGACTTGTATTTTTTGCCCTCTCACATTTCTTTTAACATGTCAGCTTGCTGCCCTCACAGGCAGCTTCGGTTGCTAGTCCTGAACAATCTGGAAGCAGAACCCAGCATTTTTTTTTTTTCTTGTGAAACATAGTCCTCCATCCCCACTCTGCCCCACAAAACTCATCCAAAGCATTAGCGAGCAATGTAGAATTTATCAACTATTTCATAGATTTCGCAGACAAGGATGTTTACGTGGTCTCCCCTCCCCACCTACACACAGTAAATAACCTAACAAGCCACAACTGGGCAATTTTTTCCCCAATAAAATCTGTTTAACCCCTGGCCCAAGCAGTTCTCCCTTTCCACCCAAATTTCTGTTCTTCTCCCCTACTTCTCCTTCAAGAAGTCTGGGTACCAGCCTGAGGCTCTCTTCAGCCATGCTTATCAAGTTTCTTTTCCAGGACTTCGATTCAATGGCATGTTGGAGCCTACTGAGACTCTGTATTTCTTTTCCCAACTCTGCGTTCAGCAACACTCATATGTTGGTAGCATGAAGCTGTCTGTGGGGGAAAACCAGGGAATTTGGCAAATGCTGCACATCAAGACTTCTTCTTCCCTTCCCTCATTTTCCTTAGAGAGCCCGTTGTTAAATACCCACCAACACACAACTGGGTGCTGTGCAGAGCTTTTAATGACAGGTGCAACAACAATCAAAAGGGACACAGTCATTTTTGCCGCCTAAGTGCATCCAGCTGAACAGCAGCCCAGTTGTTTCAACAAAGCAGGTGTCTCCTTGCAAAAGAATGTTCCTCCCAACTTCTAAGTCGCTAAATGTTTCTCCAGATCTTCCACAACTACCAGGGGAAAATTTTGCAATATACATTCTTCAAAAATTTAGAGGGATTATGTAAAATCTAAATAGCTAAAAGAAATTTAACATCTTACTATGACATTTTTTAAATGCTGTTTTTACTTTATTTCATTTGTTTTGGTAGGGGAGAGATTCATGCTTTGAGAAAATAGTGGTTTGTTTAAATTAAATGATGCTTTATATTTTATAAGTTTTTATATTAGCAGTAATCTATTGTCTTTATTAAGAGAATGACTGCATTCCAATAAAGATAATGAGTAAAAGGTCATAAGGAAACTGGCAAATTCCATTAAAATTCCAATTTTGGAAATATTAAAATGTGAAAAGCATTGTGTTTCTTAGAATTCAGGAAATAAAACATAATTAGTTTGAAGCAAGAGGAAGGGAGGCAGGCACATTGAGACTGACCTTGAGACTGACCTTGAGACTAGAAAAAGCAGTCGAGAAGGCTGCACTGCTGGCAGGGGATGTTCCGCCTAATTTCCTCATAGATTTCATTGTACTTCCAGGAAAGAGTTGGACAAAAGTAATTTCTTAGCTAATTATGCAAGAAAGCATCCATAGAAAACGTTTTGGTTTCTTTTTTCAAATAAGAGAGTTAGCATCACTAATTAGAGTAGAAGAAAAGAGGATTTGGTGTAAGAAAAAGCTCTGGTGTTCCTGAGTCAGGCAGCCCAGGAAGCCAATTTAACTTAGAGAAGAGGGTGAAAGAAGACCAACAAAGGAACTGAAAGTTGTACCAAACAGTTGGGACAGAATGAGACCAAATTGAATTGAGCTGCTTTTTAAGGCTTTACTAAATATAACTTATCTTCAAAATATAGAAGTTTTAATATTACATTCGGTTATTTTAGCAGAGTCTATTTTATATATTAAAAAAAAAAGAAATCCAGTGCTTCTCTCAGAGTATGCAGTTGTGGTTGTATGTCAGACTAGGGTAGTTTAGAAACAACAGAAATGTATTGCTTACAGTTCTGCAGGCCGGGACGTCCAAAGTCAAGGCAATGACTTGGTCATGTTTTTGAGAGACCTTTTTCCTGGTTCATAGCTGGGGCCTTCTCACTGGGTTCTCACCTGAAGAATGTCTGTGAGGCCTCTTATCTAAGGGCACTAATCCCATTCACGGGGGCTCCACCCTCATGATGTAAATACCTCCCAAAGGCTCCACCCCCTAATACCATCCTTGAGAGTTAGGATTTATGAACATTCAGACCACAGCAGTGGTCAGATCACATCTTTCAGATTTGTCAGCTGAGTGCCTGCTTCATAATCAGGGCATTAAATGTTTGTTCCAAACACTGCTTTTGCTTGCTTTCTCTTTTCTTAATTATTAGAATCAACTTTTAGGTTAACTCTTTGCTTGGATTTCCTTTTTTTCTCTTTTTAGTTTATAAGCTTTGACAAACAGTTATGTAAAAATCATATGCAATTGAATTTGTCCTTACTTTCTATATTTCTTCCATTGTTTTCATTAATCCCATGAAAGACCTTCCTTACCCAGAGATCAGATAAATACTAACCTGCATTTTTTTTGTTATTTCACAGTTTCACATATACAGTTAACTCTTTAATATAAACAAAAAGAACTTTAGTGAAAGATTTATGATAAAACTGTAATTTCATTGTTGATTTTTGATTAATCAGTTGTATCTAAATCTTGTCATTTCTTTTTGCTCCATTGGTTTGTAATGTGGCCTTTGTGATACAGTGTTCCTACATGTAACAAGATCTGTCTTTGTGCTTTCTTGAAACATTTGTTATATCGTATGGTCTTAGGTAAATTCTTTTAATTATTATCCCTCTGTAAGTATTTAACAATGAGAACTGCTTGCAGCTTCCGTTACTCTTTATTTTCAGCTGATCTAGTCATTTTTATTAATTTATTATCAGGACTGAAACCTCAGCTCTTTCTAGGGAGATGCATGTGACCCATACCCCTGGAACACATGTATAGAGTATGTCCATATGTTTTAGCATGCATTTCCTTATATAATTATGTTCATTGAATATGCTGATTTGTCATAAGCTCCTCTTTTCTAACACTCCTGGGAATGTCTGAAATATGAATAGCTATGATTTATAAAGTTACTTTAATACACCTAGTATCAGAAAACAACATTAATTCTGGGACTCAGTGACATGAATCTAGCTAATTCTATTTTTTGGCCATGTAACTCTCTTAACTTAATGAGTATTTATTAACATAAAATGCTTGATAATGAACCATCTTTCTTTTTGGATAATGGATGATTTCACCCTAATACCTTGGTAGGTCATTCTACCTCCTCATTAGATTTCTAATTTCCACGCAAGTGTTTTACAAAAGCAAACTTTTGGAAGTGAAGCATTAAAAGATGACCTTTTAGCCTTGCTAATTTTTTTAATCATATTTTCATAATCAAAAAACCTGGGATACAAGCTAATAATCTTGAATTTCATTGAAAACCGGAAGAAGTAGAATCAAGATGTATAATTCTCCGCTGAAAATTGCTATTTCATACTCATTTTCTCCAAAGTCTTAATTAGCCATCGTGATGGGGGACCCTCTTGATAGCATCTCTACTTTCCAGCCAACAAGCATTTTCATTCCATGACATCCTTTCAAAGAGAGCTATAGTTTCTTAATTTTTTAAATTTTATTTTCCACGTACAGTTTACATTCAATATTATTTTGTATAAACTTCAGGTGGACTGCATGGTAGTTAAACAATCATGTACTTTACAAAGTGGTCCTCCTGATATTTCCAGTGAAAACTATACTGTCTTCTGCTCCCTTCTTGCCTCCTTTGTTGTGAAAAGCTGAGGGAACTCACCCAAATATCCTTTTGCATCTATTCATTCTCAAGAGTGCTCTATTTATTTTACTTACATCCAGTCCACCTCCTTGCCTAGACATGGTGAACTTACATGGAGATTCAAAAGTTGCAAAATATCAATGGGACCAATATACTTCTTGAAAAACTCAGTGACTCAAGCTTATGAAAGGGCTTGGGACCACCAGCCTAAGCCAGAGGGGCCCTGGAGACTCAGAGACACTCCAGTCCCGTCCGCCTCTGACCGTTAACAACTAGAAGACTGATGCATTCCGCACCAACAGCTGGAGCTTCTGGGAGGTCTCTAACCATAGCCCTGAGCAAAGGGCATTGAGGTAATCCGGGATGGAGGTCACCAACGGATGGAAAACTGTGGTGGGATTCTCACTGGTGAGGACAGAGAAGAGGTTACAGCCTTTTTGCCAAAAGCTCTGTGGCTGGATTCAGTGCCCAAGCGATGATTTCCATTGCGAATGTAGTCTCACATTGGTGGTATCTGTCTTTGGGAGAAAAACAAGACCTGATACTGAGAACCACTCTTTAGTCTAGAGACAGTGGCAAAATGTGTTCTCTGGGTCTGATTTCACAGAGTTGTGATGGCAAATTTCTTACCTGGAATAATTATTTCAGGAACAAAAATGCTTTTATGAAGTTAAATGAATGGTGAAACTTAATGCATTGAAATCATCCTGGACGTAGAAGGTCCCGGATTCCTCTTCTTTTTCAACATTTCCAGGTTGCAAGAGAAGATTGGGAGCTTCTTAATCAAATTAAGAAAATATAATATAAAACAGAAGCAAATTTTTTTTCTTCCACCCCTCCAACCTGCTCATTTTTCTTTGAGATTTTAGCACTAGGTGATTCGTTTGTAATTCAACTCACACAAAGGCTAGTTCAGAGCGCACTTCCAAGCTCCACTCAATACAATACTCTGCAGCAGAAAGCTATGACCATAGACCTTTGACCTTCTGCTGGCACTAACTGAAATATATAGGGTCATCCTCTTCAGGGTCTACTTCCCCAAACAAGCAGTGGGGGACAGAGGAGTCAAGGAGCAAATGCACCCAGCCATGCCTTTGTACAAATGTGCACCACTCACGTATTTATAGCCTATGTAAGCAGTGATATAGGTGAATTTTGTTTTGTGGTGTGTGAATATTTGTGGTCTGTCTGTGATGAGCAGACACATGTGAGTTATATATTAAACAAATGATCTCTTCTACTCATCTCTGATATGAATGCAGGATGGCCTTGACCATTGACAGCCGAGAAAGCAGAATAAAGCATCCCTGGTCAAGCAATAGGCTAATGCATCCAAGACCTGACCAGACAACCAGAGCCATTGTTGGTTTGCCTCATTCAAGTCTCACTGTTTGTCATTCATTCTTACCAGGAGCTGTGGTCCTTAGGATTTATGTTGATGGTCACATACCCTCTTCAAGCAAAACAACTGGTTCTAATGTACCCTTCTTATCAAATTTAAACTGTTGATTGTTGTGTTTAAAAGCTTTCCTAATCACTCTCCTTGCAACTTGGCCCAAAGGTCTGTTTTACCACCGATGCCATTGTTTCTGTCCTCATTTCCTGAGTAACTCTGCAGGGGTCTCACGTCTAGCCCTCCCACGGCTCAGAGGTCTAATTAAATTCAATAAACACGTATTAAGTACCTACTTTCCAGGCACTATGCCAGGCTCTATCCCCTCATTTAGAACCAAGTTACATACTGTTTTTATTTATACTTTTATTTTTTTAGTGTTTCCTCTAGGCATGCCATCTAGTCAACCAGGAAGAAAGCCTGCTCCCTGAGGGTGTGAGCCTGGTCACACACCTCTTGTGGGGACCCATGCGTGCCCAACACTGACGTGCACACACACTTCTTGGTTGATCAGTCTTTCCAGATCAGTCTGTGTGCTTCATAATTCTCCAGGTCTCTAATCCTTCCTACCTCCCTGACTGCACAGAACTTAGAGCACCCCCCTTGCAACCCTGGAGAGCTGACATGTATGTATCCTATTACTTACATATATCCTGCTCTAAGCATTTGGTGATAAGCTCCTTCCAGGTGGAAGCTCCATCCCCTGCCATCTTTGTCAATTTCCACAACTTCTTCGCTGCTATAGCAAAATTTCCATTTATTACATTCTCTGTATAGTCGGCTTCTCTGCCATAGCAAGCTTGCTGTATGGGGAATGGAGACCATGTGCCCTTCTTTGTCTCCCTCTAGTCTGCCTGCTCTCGGCTGGGGTGCGAGTGCTTGCTACCCAATTCTCCTTTGCCCATCTGCCCAAGGGGCGGGAGGAGAAACCCAGCACTTTTGTTCCCTCGATGAGGAAAGAGACATTCAGATGAAACTGTATAGTATTTGGTCAGGTGCCTAAAGCTGGTGTTTGTGGTAGGGGGTGGGGGGGGAAGCATGGCAATACTTTGTCCTCACATTTGGTCTTCTTGGTATATACTATACTAATTATGCAGGCGATTCAAAGCTCAGTTCAATGGATATTTTTCAGGTGCACCAATTAGGAGTAGAAATAAGAGCCTGGGGCACTTCCCATGACATTAAAAATTCAACATTCAACAGCCAACATAGCAAGACAGGCCGGCACTCACTGAGGGGGTTTGGCTCCTGTTATAACTGTAAGAGATTTGAACACTTGGAAACTTTAGAAAATGGGTCATACACTATGTACCCTTTCTTCATGCCAAATAAAACAATATGAAGCATTTTTTAAATGGTATCAATAACATATTTTTTCTTAACAAAAATGTGTTATGGAAAAGTAGGGAAAACCAATATGTAATTATCTTACAAAAATGGATCATATAGTGCACACCCTTTGAGATTATTTTCTTTTGTACTTTTTCATCCAATTTGTTATTAAATATTTTTCTTTGCCAATATATTCAAAAGGGAGGTCTGTGTTCCATGAGTTATTAATAAATATTACATATTTTTTTAAAAAAATTTCATGATGAGATAAATTTTACAATGCTGAGTTAAATGGAGTTTTTCTGCTGTAGAATTTTTTAAAGTCTTTAATGAACTAATGTGCATTGTGTACTTAAGAATAAGGGATATAGTATAAAATTTCTCTAAATTATGCTACCATGGACATTATTTATGTATTATGCATGTGCATACATATGTATTATATAATTTTTATAGAGCAAGTGTTTCATTTAATTTTTTTCAATTATACTTTACATTCAATTTTATTTTGTTTAGTTTCAGGGGTACAGCATAGTGGTTAGACAACAATACACTTTACAAAGTGCTGTCCCTGATATTTCTAGTACCCACCTGGCCCCATATGTAGTTATGACAATATTGTTGACTCTGTTGCCTGTGACTCCCTGTGCTGTACTTCACATCCCCATGACTATTCTGTAATTACCAATCTGTACTTCTCAATCCCTTCAGCTTTGCACCCAGTCCCCCAACCTCACTCTCCTCTGGCAACCCTCAGTCTGTTCTCTATGTCCGTGAGTCTGTTTCTGTTTTGTTTAGAACAAATGTTTTCTTAAACACACTCTGGGAATGAAGACGTAAGATATAAAAGTAAGACCAATCTTGGAACATCGTTCACTAAAACGTGTTATTAAAATGTCTACATTGAGCTTGTGTCTTATGTATATCTGTATATATGAATGCAAGGTTCTTTATTAGCAAGGCAGTGAGAGATTTGGCAATAGAGCTGTTAATTTGGCATGTCACCTGCTAAGAGTCAACATAACTCCCGTTCTATGCAACATAATTTAAGAAATATGACACTGCCTTGCCCCTGAGGTTATAAATGATGATTCGGGACAGGATGTTCCTCCTTCATCCCAAGAGTTGATGCTGCTCTTCTGTCCTGAACTGTGTGTTCAGAATATGGCATCATTGTTCATTTTATTGAAGACACTGTATGATCCACATCAGTTAACTTAGTTTTCCAGTTCTACTTTTGGGTTTCATAAAAATACTTTGGTCAGAAGGAAGCTGTGAATCAGTACTCTGTAAAATTTCAATTTAGAACGTCTTATGAAATTGAAGCAGACGTGCTCCTTACGGGGAAAAAACATAGCCATAGTCCGAGTTCTAGCAAAGTTTCACCTCCATGCGCAGTGGTCCATTTTTCCTTGGACTTCGTGCCCTGCCTACCATCCTGCCCCACCCAGCCAGCATCTTTGTTTGCCTTCCCATAAGCATATTTGTCTCCTGTTCTCACAGTTGTATATGTTGTGTGGTTTCCCATTTGCTCTGTGTTTAAATGAAAAATGTATATAGTTTCTCTCTCAAGTTGTGCTTGAGCATTTTGAAAAAAAAAAACAAAAACCAGTTTGAAGACAAATCTGCAGCAAATGAGCCCCTCGGTGCTGCTGATAGGATTTCTTTAAAAAGCTGAAGTTTCAGAAACAGCTTATCTATCAATAGCTCCAGTGACACTTGGTAGTTACTTTGCACAAACATATCTCCTTTCTCGCCCAACCCTATCATCACAACAGAGAGTTTGCATGCCAGGTTCGCTGTTTGCTTTTTGATTTTAGGAATCTTCCCTTTCCTATTCTGTTATCACAGGTAGTGTGGGAACCTTTTATAAATGCACAAATCAGTGATGGATGATGGCATTCATGTTAGGGCCTGAAGGGAAACACTAATGAAACTGTGATGTGGACTGTGCTCGCAAGCAAAGTATTTGAGTGGTTGATCCTTTAAACCTAAACTGTGGTCTCCTGATGAGACTATACTGGGCCCATGAATTTTGGGGATGCAACTGAAAAACTACAAGATAATATTTGTGTGAAATAAGGGCTGTGAGGGTTGGTTACATCTTCTAGATGGTGATTTAAGAAAATACTTCCTTGTGCCCTTCTTATGAGCCTGATTTATCCATTTATTGGTGTACAAAGGAGAAATCCTCCCCCAATAACCAGAATTATCTTCTGGAGGGTAAACCCTTTCTAGTACAGGCTTCCCCCCCAGGTCAGTGTTCTAGGAACCTGTCTGTATCAGTGCACCCGCTGGCGTTGTTGTGAGAGGCTGTGTTTGGCTTCAGAGAATTTTTTTGAAGACTCTGTCAATGCATTTGCCCATTTCATGATGGGTGATTTACGAGAGCACCTGCCCACACTGTGCTGAGTGTTCAGCAGTTTTTGACCCAAAGTGGCATCCACCTCCTATTTACCCGATTTCACTCCAAACGACCTTCTTTTGTTTCCCTGGGTGAAAAAAGTCCTCAAAGGGAAACATTTTGCCTCTGTGGAAGAGGTGAAACAAAAAACAGCAGAAGGCTAAAAGGCATCAAAATGAACAAGTTCAAAAACTGTTTTGAGCAGTGGAAAAAAATGTCTCAATGGGTGTATTGCATCAAATGGAGAATACTTTAGGGTGACTGAAGTTTAACGGAAGTTTAAACATGTAAGAATCAATGCATAATTTTTATAAATAAATTCCAGGCTTTTTGGCTCCTTCCTCCTTGTATAACTGACTCATAGTGACCCGTTCTTTCCTATCTTCACTCGCCATTCATGAAGCGCTGATAGATTGGAGGCTGTGCTCTAAAAACAACATAGTCCGCTCTATGGATTTACCCAGAAGAAACTCATTGTATTTTACACAGAAATGCACCTCAAATATCATGAGCAGTAATAGACAGTTATAAATTAGTAACAGGTGCAAAGGAGTATGCTGGGTTTTGAGGAAGATGTAAGATTAGAGCCCTGCTTTCAACCAGCTGAATGAAGTTGGAGAAGCAGGACCAACTCGTAAAGAAGGAACTAGGCAAGTGCCACCTGAGTGGTCCAGTCAGGCATTCAGCAAGGGGCTTGAAGCAAGTTTTGAAAGAAGGGGGGTAATATTTAAATAAGTGAGGGACAGGAGCACATACCTTCAGTCAAGGAGAGCAAGGTGGAAATTGTAGTTGTAACTTTGGAAAGGTCACTTTGGCTGGAACGACCACCTTTTACTTCAATGACACTCTTAGAGTTTTCTTTTTAAATTAAATTTGTTGGGCTGACATTGGTTAATAAAATTATATAGATTTCAAATGTACAGTTCTATGATACATCATCCATATACTGCATTGTGTTCCCACCACCCAAAGTCAAATCTTCTGTCACCCTATATTTGATGTTTTCAAACTGCTATCCATATTCCAGAAGCTTTTTAATTGTTTGGAGAATTCTTGACGAAAGTTTTGGACACTTTTTCTCAGAAAGTTGCTCATGGGCACTGAATTTCCAAAGTTTCAGTGACCCCCTCAATGGCCATTGTGTTCATGTAATTCTTAACCTTTTCTGGGCAGGACTATAAGCCAGAGGCACTACACACACACACACACACACACACACACACACACACACACACACACACACAATCTCATTTAAGCATCACGATATTCTGGTGAAGCAAACGCCACTGCCGTCCCAGTTTCACTAGATCTCAAGACTCAATCAAGTAGACTGCTGGAAGTTACTCAACTAGTAAGCGTCAGACCTAGGATCGAAACATCCTAGGAAGTTGTCCCTTCCATGTATTTCCTTTCCTTCTCTATGTGACCTGCTGACTTACTCTCCTAACCAATCCCAGGGTCAACCTGCTCTGGTCTCCTTATCTGGCATCTGGCTGCTGTTTGTTCTGAGACGGAAAATGATACCATTTCCTTCGAGGTAGTTACTGACCAGACAGCTCCGTAGACCTGCCTGTTTACAGAAATCAGAGATGTGTTTGTGTTGGCACATGAGTGACAGTGGGTGAGAATTTAAGCTCCTCTTCCAGGGTGGCATTAAATGGAACAAGATTGCTCTTCTAACTTAAGTGATAAAGAACACAAGGCACGGTATTAAAAAGAAACTTTAGCATTTTTGTATAGAAGCGAAGGACAAAGGTGCCAAGTTGGGAAGTCAGTTCTAGGCTTGGATCCAGTGGTCCAAAGTGCTATATCAGTTACTAGAATGGGTATCAATGAGGATCTCTGGGGACATGAACTTGCTGGAGATGCTGCTGTAGGGAAAAAGGAAGTTGTAGAGAAAAAAAATATTTTCCAAGCTCCCTGACATGTCACTCTGGGGCACAGTGGGAAGCCCCTGGGAGGAGAGTTCACCGCCCCTGTCAGCACCTCCGTGGGGCCTTTTCCGCGTCCTGTTCTTCCATTGCTCCAAGAGGCAGCCAATTCGAAGCTGAAAATTACCATCGTGGAAGTTCAGCCAAGGAGAAGTTGCATCCAAGGCACACCAGCCCCACCCTGACAGGCCTGTGGGTGAGTCAGGCTTTCCGTGGGATTCAGGGAACCTTCTGCGAATCCAGAGAAAATCCCTCAGGAAGTCACGCCTAACCATAAAGACGGCTGGGCCAGCGTGAATCTATCACAGGAAAGGAAAAACACTATCTCCCCGGTGATGAATAAGGGGTCTGTTCCCTTACCACAGTGTCTCTGAAGTGCCACCCAGAGCCATTCCTCAGTGGTGAAATGACCCACTTTCGGCGGGGCTGCAGGCTGGCTGGGAGGCCGCCGCTGCTCAGAGGACTTGGGCTTCTCTCTTTCCTTCATTGAAGTCACTCCCATCAGCTCCTGCAACGTGAAGGAATGGAAACCTCGCTGATGGGTCTCTGACGTGACAGAGATTCACCATCTCTGCCTTCTCTAATCCCTCTGTCTTTTGCAACTAGAGAGACAGGCCTGTGCAGTGATGCCCTGCTTATCTGGGAGACGAGTCAACATCTCAAATGAAAGTGACTTAAAAAGAAGGAAGAATTGGGAGTAACCAAAAAGAAATATCGTTCTTAGAACACACAGGAGCAAGGAAGCCATTTTCATGGTTAGCTAGTAATCGCTAAGCAAAAATTAAAATTACATGGTAATTTGGGAAACACTAGGTTAAACAACGTCACATAGTTTCTTCACTGCACAGTTTTTTTCACTTCTCTGTCTTTCATATGTTCTTATTTGTTGTGACCATCCAAGAAAGAAGTAAAGTAGGCAATATTTCCCAAAGGTTCTTGGTCATGAAATACTTTTTAGGTGAGGCATCCACAATATCTATTTAAGTGCAAATGTCCGGGGTAGGGGGGTGTGTTATCACATAACAAAGCATTTGATGTTCACAATGAGAAGTCTGAAATCATAGAAAAGATTCTGTTTTGTCCTTAAAATAAGTTTTATGATGGTGAACTAAGCTGCTAAAAGTAACTGAAAATGATTTTTTTGAAGAGTAATGATAAGACAGGGCATTTGGATATATGGTTGGCAAATATATCTATTGGATATGTAAATATACTATAAAACATTAATAACCTGTGTAGAATTGGCTCAAGAATTGTTTAAAATGACAGGGGAAAGCTAGATACACTCTACAATATATACTAAGTTAATGCTTATTTTTAAAAAGAGGCATGTCAGGTCCATTGAGAATGAATGCGTTATGCAAAAATATTAATACTGCAAAAGATGGGTTATCTACTTATGAAAAAAATAGATTCTTACTGCTTCTAGATGTTAAACTGAATTCCAGCTCAATAAGAGTGGTAACAAATAGACCTATGAAAACCACAGGAGAGTAGAAACAGGTGTGTTTCTCTAATAGTTGAGAAAGGAATTAAAAGCACTCAAAATATTAAAAAAAACAGATGTTTGAATATCTAAAATAGAGGAGCTTGTGTGTAGAAAAGCTCAAAAATCAAAAGATGATTAATGAATGGGAAATGTTAGAAACTAATTATTAAATATTGCTATATAAAACATGTAATAGGAAACATACCCAGACTCAAATAATTATATAGACAATAAATATAAACAATTATTTCACAATAGAATAAATATTAGTGCTGCTGAATATTTTAAAAGATGTTCAACCTCACTAAATATTATAATTTTAGAGACTGAAATCACAAATTCTAATCATATGAGCAAAAAAAGTACATTCAATGTATATGTGTTGATAAAATATTCAAATTACTAGAAAGGTAATTTAATATGAATTAATTTGAGGAGTGCTCATATCCTGTGGTTTAGTATTTATTTGCTATTTGTAATAGCAAAGATATGTTAAAATTGAGGAATTTGGTATTATTCTTAAGCTGATATGTCCCTTTTCTTTGATTCTTGATGCTCCCTGACAGTAGCCCTCCTTTATAAATCTATTTTTACTGTAAATTTAGCCAAGCAGAGGAATCTTCTAGAATAAAAGAAAATGAGATCCTGATGACTCCCTATTTTGGTTAAGAGATATAAAACAGTGTTTATAGAACCAAAGGGGTTCTATTGAGGCTGTCTGATTTTTAAAATTTCCAAAAAAGCCACACATTTTTGGGAACCTCAAGGGTAATAAAGGAGTTTGGATTGCTGACTAAACGCATTAAACTACGATAGTAATAAAATAGAAGGAAGCAATATTTCTACTAAAATTATTAAATTTAACATATGAAAGGTTAATCTGCTAATGTGCAAAATTTGTTTAGACAGATAATTCCCCAGCATGAAGAATAAATAAAAGGTTATAATATTTTTACTTCCTTCAAAAATGCAGTTTGCAAAAACAAATTAACATATATTTATTATGACAAATTTCCCACTTGACTTTAAATACAGAAGTGGCATTTGGTTGACAAAATATAAATACATTTATACAGTCTCTAACAATTTATAAAAACTATAAATATTTTGTTAAACTAAAAGTTTTTAAAACAGAGAAAAGACATGCCTATATTGAGACTCCCCTCATTTAGGGAGGCTCACATATGAAGGGGGAACCCAAAAGCCCGGAATTTATTTATAAAAAATTGTGTATTTATCCTCACATGTTTAAACTTCAGTCGCCTTCAAAGTACTCCCCATTTGATGCAGTACACCTATCAAGACATTTTTTCCCACTACTCACAGCAGTTGAACTTGTCGATTTTGATGCCTCTTTGTGCTTCTGCCATTTTCTTTTCTACCTCTTCCACATTGGAAAAATATTTCCCTTTGAGGACTTTTTTCAATCAAGGAAACAAAAAAAAAAATCACTGGGCGAGAGATCAGGTGAATAGGGAGGTTGGGGCATGGTGGTCATGCTGTTTTTGGTCAAAAACTGTTGAACTCTCAGCACAATGTGGGCAGGTGCGCTCATAAATCCCTCATGAAATGGGCAAATGCATTGATGGAGTCTTCAAAAAATTCACTAAAGCCAAATGCAGCCTCTCACAACAATGCCAGGTGACGGTTCCCTGATATAGATGGGTTCCTGGAACACTCACCTAATGGCAGAAACCTGTACTACAAGGGGCCTGCCCTCCAGAAGATAACTTTCCCCCACAAGAAAAATATAGCTTGTATATGGAAGCTATATGGTATGATGACTAAGAACATTTGCTACTGATTCAGGATAACATTGGGTTTTCATACTAGTTCTGTCACTTTAAGGCAGTTTCCCAGACCCTCAAGTTCTCTGTTATCTTGTATTTATAATGGGAATAATAATGTACCTACCTCCAATAGATTGAGATAATGCACATAAAGTGGCATGGTTCCTGTCACCTTCTAAGGGCTCAGTGAATGGTGACAATCATTGAAGTTTTTTGCACATAAAATGTTTTCGTGCATGTGAGTGTGTAAGAGTGTCTAGTGAAGTACTAGGTGGTTATATTAAAAAATAATATTTACCAGATTTTCTGGAATAATATGCAGCAATCAAGTTTATCTATTAGAAACAAAGAGGGAATGGAGAACCAGAGTGATATGCAGATGGCTCTCCCAGTTAAGGGGTCCAACCCCCGCCCCACGGGCAGTCTGCAGCCCAGGATGGCTAGTAATGTGGCCAACACAAAATCATAAATTTACTTAAAACCCTTTTTTTTTTGGCTCATCACTTTTCATTAATTAGTGTTTGTATATTTAATGTGTAGCCCAAGACACCTCTTCTTTCTGTGTGGCCCAGAGACGCCAAAAGGTTGGATACCCCTGGGAGGTCATCAGTCTTGATAGTGTGAGTTCATGTGCCTTAAGCCTTGGTAGGGCAATGACTTAGAACTTGGACTTTTCTGTATAAAAATCTGCTGCTCAAATCTGAACCATCAGAGAAAAGCTGAGCATAAAAATCATTCCATTAGCAGAAGGAGCTAACAAAAGAAACTTGTTTGTTTCTAATTGTATTATTGCTAAGGAAAAGAGTCTCCTAAGAATTTATTCCCATGGACTTACAACACATTTGAGTTTGATGTTCAAATTACATTACTTGTATTATTTGTGGCCCTAAAACAAAAGAATTAACATTAAAACTAGTTCCAAGTCAGATGTGTCCTTGGGGTGTGTTAAAGAAGCAACTGCAGACTTATTCTGGAGGCACAGGCCCTTAACCCAAGTCACAAATGATTATTCTGGGTAGAGCTCCACTGAAGATGAGCTCGCAACCCAAAATTATGAAATATAATTGAAGAATAACTCATCCAACTATAGGATTAGATACTCAAAACTTCAGAAAATACCTTTAGCCAATAATGTTGTTTAAAATAAATATATTTTTAAATGAAGTCATACAAGTAGGAAGCAGAAACAGCAGAAAAGAGCAAGGCACTATTTAAAAAAAAAAAAAAAAGGAACCTGTAGTAAAGAACCAAAAAGAATGTCCTAGAGAGGAAAAACATAAGAATTGTTATAAAATACAATATTAAGTATTTGGGCTTAAGACATATGAAATGTAACTAAGGAGAAAATTTATAAACTGAAGGGCATTCATAAGGAAATTCCTTATGCAGTACAGAGAGAGAAAGAAACAAAAAGTAAGAAAGAGAGATGATGGATCTGGGAAGCTGAATTTTTATAAAGTCAGAACTGAAAAAGTTGCAGAGGGTACGGTGGGAACAAAGACGTAAAGATAAAAACTTCCCAGACTTGGTTAAATATAGGACAATCTCAGATTGAGGCGATACAGTAAGTTCTTGCCATGGTAGAAAATAATATATATCTTCCTAGACATAGTGTGGGAAACCTGCAGAACACCAAAGGCAAAGATGTGAAGCCAACCAGAGAAAAAGGATGCAGTTCTCAGGAAAAGTTGGCAGAGCCAACAGTGTCTGATAGGCCTCTGTGGGAACAGGAGCTTCCCTGAATCCCGTCTGGTCTGCATGAAAAGACTGAATGCAAAATACAGATAGGATTGAAGCCAACTCTGTACCGGCAGAGTTTTACACCTGTCTGGACTTTGTTATCGTTAGCTGCTAAAAGGCAGCTTCTGAAGCATCTTTATGACCGTTTCCTGATTTCTTTCCTCTGTGTTCCTTCCCATACCTGAAGTTCACATTTGGGAAAGAAGAAATCTGTGGTATCACTCAGCAGGATGTATCTTTTCAAGGGGTTCATAGATAGAACCTATGATCTGTCTGTGACTTGGGAGAGTTTGTAGCGTGGCATGACTCTTGGTGAGAGAAACAAATATCTTTGTCCAAAATAAGCTGTCTCTGATTCTTCACGTTACATAGAATAGTGCAAATTCATACTATAGGAACTGCTGTAGCTAATTCTTTTTTCACACTAGGTTATGCATTGACTGTGGATGGTCTTGATGCACCTAAAAACATATCAAAGAGTTAAAAATAAAAATAAAGAAAGAGGGCAGGGGAAGGGTCTATGGAGAAGTGGGTAAAAGGAAAAGGCAATAAATCTCAGGCCCATGGGATTTGGATAACAAACTGCACTGGCAAATCTAACAACTGCCAGCTCTGGAATGTGTCGGCATAATATCGTACTAACTGTTACCTGGTAGGTTGTCAGAATTCTAAGAAATGTGAAGATCAAAAATGTTGCAACTGGGAGGTATTCCAAGTGCCTTTCAATGTATATCTGCTGAAACAAGGAGGCTATTAAAATGCCCTTTAAAAAGTCCCATTAAAGTAATAATCCAATAAAAGGAGCGTATAATCTGAGAGCTTTGAGGCCAATTGCAAGTGAGTGCCAACAGAGCTCACTGACTTTCCTGGAGCTTTTCATCTTATGTTTCCCTCTTTGTGTGCTGAGCAGTGACTTAGCTTTGCTTCTTCAGTAAGCGATACAACACAGCCATGTTCACATCACGGAGCTCTAATGTATGTGTGTATCTGCACAAAAATACAAATGTTAGACAATTACAAATTTTTGCAGGAAATGGACATTTCCTGAAACAATAGCAATTTCCAGAGAAAAATGAGGCCTTGATTTGTTGTTCTACTGGATATCAATATTCTGTCCTAAAAATTATCTAGCCAGTTTTAAGTTCCAGCAGAAACATTACACACATACTGGAAAAAAAATTACATAAATTTTCAGTTATAAAACTATTTAAGAATTGAATGGCATGATGCACGAATAGCCGAGAGAAAAATTGGAGCCTCTTGATTTTTCTTTTATTTATTTATTTATTTATTTATTTATTTATGAGACATGACTGAGATTACCTTTTTTATACTTTTTTTAAAATTTATAAATCATGTTTATTCTATTACAGTTGTCTCTATTTTTTCCCCTTTACCCCCTTCTACCCATCCCACCCCCACCCCCCACTCCCACAGTCAATTCCCACTCTGTTGTCCATGCCCATGGGTCATTCATACATGTTCTTTGTCTAGTCCCTTCCCCTTTTTTCTACCATTGTCCTCTTTCCCCATCCCCTCTGGTCACTTTCAGTCTTCTCCATGTTTCCATGCCTGTGGCTTATTTTGTTTGTTAGTTTATTTTGTTGAATAAAGTCCACTTATAGGTGAAATCATATGGTATTTGTCTTTCATCAACTGGCTTATTTCACTTAGTTTAATATTCTCCTATTTCATCCATGTGGTCGCAAAAGGTAGGAGTTCCATCTCTCTCTCTTTCTTCTTCTTTCTTTCTTAAATGCAGATTGATTTTATCTATTTTTAAATGTCAGTTAATTATAAAATATTAAAAATTTTAAAACCATTATAAAGTCTCAGCAATTAAACCAACATGACACCAGCACAGAAATAATCAAGTAGATTAATGAAATATAATGAGCATTCTAGAGACAAACATATATATGTAATAATGTAATATATGATTAAGTTGATATTCCAATCAATGGGTAAAATAAGGCTTATTCAACAAATAAGGTGCATGGACCACTATTGCTTGAAATAAAACAAATATAGAGCCCTATTTCACACATTATACAAGAAATTGTCAGGTGAATTAAAAATAAATATGTAGAATCTAAGGAGTTTTAGGAGAAAATGCAAAATAATATTTTTCTTACCCTGAAGAAAAATATTCAAACCCAGGAGCTATAAAGTAAAATATTGACAATATAAAAAATCTTATCCAAGTTTTTCTTAATTTCATTAACCAACTAAATTCTCTGTTAAATTCATTGTTCTAGTAGAAGTCTCTTATAATGTTTAAATCTTTACTACTACCTTCTGGATGGACTAAACTTGTATTTCCTCTCTATCTCTGTCATTTTACCATGTCAGGCATTATAATAAGCTACCTTTATTTTCTTCTCTTGGTCGCTATATTATATAAAGGTTTCATTCCCTCATCTGAAACCTAGATGTTTGAGATAGGAAGCACTTTCACTTATTTTTTTCACCCATTGTTCTCTCATGGTGCAAACACATTTAACTGTACAATCATACATTCATTTTCTACCATTCATTTAATAAATTGACCATTTGCTATGTACCAGGCTCCATGTTAGGAATGGGCGACCTAACAGAGAACAAGAGAGAATTGAAATTTACCTTGTCCTCTTCTCTAAACCTGACAATGGATCTATGTTTCTTTAAAGGAAGAATTTTAACTCTTTCTATTGTAGGCCCCTATAATCTAGCCCTACCTTATATTTCTAATTTTGCCTCTTCCTTTTTTCCCGATTTATATTTCCCATCCTTTCACCTCCAAACACATTTCATGCTTATTCTCTCTTTTACATCATTTCTAACTGTATTTCCCCGGCTGGAAATACAGACGACTCCTCCCATATCCATCTGAATCCAACCCACTTTTCAAAGCAAGTCCTTTTTCTCCCATGAGTTCTTTCTGGACTAGGCCAGCTCATATTTAATCTCGCTCTCCCATTTAACTAGTTCGGCTGCACCTGGGAGGATAGTTATTACTGGAATTTAACTTGATGGACTAAAGGGCATCTCAAACTGAATAGGTCCATGTTACAACTTTTGATTGTCTCATTTCCCTTCCCAGTAAAGGGTAATCCCATCCATCCAGGTGTTCAAGACAGAAGGCGGGCAAATAACATTGATGCCTACCTTTCCATCAGCAAGTGCTATCAACTTGGCTTCCAAAATATATCTCAACCCCAACCTCTCTCCCTGTCTTCCTTCTAACTTGAGACACACCAGCAGTGCCAACCCCGCTCAGGGGCGTGGTCTCTCCATCACTGCTTCCGTGTTCACTCTTACTTGGTCATTGTACACAGGCAGGTCTGTATCTTTGCAGCGGCAGGATGGTTTCTTTTAAAACATATTTCGGACACTGTCATTCTTGGGCTTCAAACCTCTCGATGATCACGCCATGACATTTAAAACAAAATCTTCTCACTCCAAGCTCCTCTCTCGATCCTCGGTCCGAGGCATCTTGTCCTTGCCTTGGCCACTTCTACCTTGCGGCCTTTGCCCTGACTCTGCCCTCTGCCAGAGTGCTGCTTCCCCTCGATCGTCCTCTAAGCTGTGTCCTCACACCTCACCTCCTTAGAGACAACGTTTCCTGCCCAAACCTAAATTCACCCCCTACCTCCCTTTTTAATAGTCATCATAGAAACTGTTTCTACCCGACATTTCTGTACGAATTCATTTGTTTATTATCTAGCTACCCTCAAGTAGAATGGAAGATCTGTAAGAAAAGGGACTTTGATTTGTTCCAAGTTATTTCATCTGCACTAGGACAGGGCCTGGCCGTGGCTCTCGCTGATACAAGAATAATGGGGGAGTCTGTAGAGCACACACATGACTGCCATGAAAGTTTCAGGTCTTCATCACTTTCAGATACATGTGTCCCATGTATTTTTACATTTCCTTGACATGAGTGCAAGCGCCTCAACCCAGGAGAATCTATATTGGTCTTTTTTTTACACAGCACATAACAATATTAGTTTGCACTAAGTGCTTCAGAAATGCATCCTCAATGTCTCCTTAAAAATGGTTTGATTACTCATAGACAGACAGCAGTATGGTCATTACCAGAGGGGAATGGGGATAAGGGGAGACAGGAGAGGGTAAAGGAGGGATAAATAGTGATGAAAAGAGACATGACTTGGGGTGGTGAGCACATGATAAAATATACAGATGATGTGTTGTAGAATTGTACACCATAAACCTATATAATTTTATTAACCAATGTAACTCCAATAAATTCAATGAAAATGGTTTGACTAAATGCGACTAAAGGTTAGGTATTTGAGATATCCATTCTCTGCCTCTCTACTAGTTTGGTGGCACCTGTGAGGATAGTTATTACTGGAATTTAACTTCTGTCCAGATGGTGTACATAGAACAACAGAGAAACTGATCAGGAAATGACTGTTTACTCTGCTGTTCTTTCCTTTTGAGGTACCATTCAAGCTAGTGACTTAGAAACTAAAATGTTCACTCTGGGAAGCTCAGGGAAATCTCACCCTGCTGTCTTCTGTAGGATTGTCAGAGTTAGCCAATGAAAATTCAAGATGCCCAGTTAAAAATGAACTTCAGACAAATGATGAATAATTTTTTACATAAGGATGCACACGTAATGTTTGGGATATACTTATACTAAAAAATTACTTGTTACTTATCTGAAATTAAAGTTTGGGCCTCCTGTAATTTACCTGGCAACCCAATTTTGAAGTTTTTGATAGATTTGCCAGACCCTTGCCAGGCGTTAGTTATACAATAGTGATAATTTAAACATGGTTGGAATTAGTATTAACTCTTTCAGGCCACTCATCTGCTCTTTTAAACATTCAAATATAATTGACGTGAAACATTGTCTAAGTTTAAGGTGTACAACATGTCGATTTGATTTATTTATGGTATATATTGCAATATGATTACCACCGTGGGGTTAACTAACACCTCTGTTGCTCTAGACTAATGATTGCTTTAAGGATAAAGAATGTCCATGTAATATCAAAGAATAATGGTCACTTCCAAGAGTTTTAGACGACAAATCAGAACTAACGAAACTAACAAACAGGGGACATCTGTCTCCATGGACGTCTGAGCCATTTTCAGCGCTCTTTCCTGGGTTGCTCCCCGCTAGTGACCCTGGGCCTGGGGGCAGGCAGTTCCCTTCAGTTTGGGACTTGGTCTGTGGGCTGAATTCCAAACTTACACTGAATTCCAAAACTGGAGTGAATAACATTCCAGGAGAGTTTCTTTTGGATGACATCTGGCCCTTTTCTTTATTTTGTTCCTTCAGTTACTGTACTCACACTTCGGTACTGTTCTCATTGGTCATGTTTTTCTGACATTAAGAATAAATGACCTGCAAAAGTCAGCATTTTTCCTTCATGTAAAAATTTTTGTGGAACAAAAGAAAAAGGGCTCCAAGAATTTTATGTGTTTTGTATCATTTATTCAACAGAAGATCAGACTGAATAAATATACGAACCCTTTCAAATTTGCACCAGAATCATTTACCACTTGAATGTGTCTGATTCATACAACCATGATCCATCGGCTATCTTGTCTTAGCTGCTGCTGGCCCCGCCCCCTGACCCCCCCATGCCTGAAATGCTCAGGAAGTGTTCTGCTCTACAAACTCAGTTTGGAGCTTTTGACACCTGGAGAGTCATGGAGAGAGCAAAATTCATAATTTAGCCCCATTTCATACAGATACATTATTCTAGACTCTGAGGACACAGAACTGGAAAACTAGTCATTTCCTTCAACAAACCTCATTTCCTGGTTATTGCCACAATTATACAATGAGAGCCTTTAGAACACTGTACAATTCAGTCAATGAGCATCTCTTATTAAAGCAAGAGCTGAGATTTTCAGAGGTTAGTCTGGCGTTTTGGGTCTTTCCAACATAAAGCGCTGTTGAGGTTCCCTTGGAAAAGATGTTAGAGTCACCTGAGATTGGAGAAGGCATTTCTTTTTTCACGTTGGTCTTACTTCTGTGTTAGCAGTCCTTGCGTGGGCACGATACATAAGGGAGAAAGTGATCAGTGATTACCTTGCCAAAGTTCGGGATGAAATCACAGCCCTGTAATTGATTCTCTTTCATTAATGCTGTTTTTTGTATCATTAATGATGATTTTATTTGGTGATTTGGTATAAGTACATCACAATATATGTTGCAAGTATTTCCTTAGAAACTTAATTTTTTCCTTAGGCATTTGGTTTTAAAGCCCTCTGCTTTCTTAATTGCCTGTCTCCACAACTTCACCCCATTAAAATTTGTAGGCGTATTAATATTTCTAATTCTCTCTCTCATAAAGTCATTCATTAATTCACAAAATATTCATTAAATACTTATCAGTTAAAAGATACTCTGCTGATATAATACTATGGGGAAAATGTCCCAGTAGAGCTATAAATGCTTGTACTGGGTATTACAGGAAATATAAACATACAGCAGTGCCAACATAACTTAGAAGTGGGGTGGATTCGTCCCACTATAATTAAATCAAAAGCCAATTTTAATCTAGCTTTTTCTACCATTGTGGAAAGGGCTCTGGAATAGATCTCAATTTTTTTCTACTTATTAGTGGTGAAACCTCAAATGACTCGATTATTTTGAACCTCAGTTTTCTCATCTATAAAAACAGAAAGGGAGGGCACATCTCGATTTTAGCTTAAATATTCCAAAGTTCAGGTAAGCTGGTCTTTGCAGCTATGAATCACGAATGGTACTACATAACGACAGTTCAGCAGAATGAACGTAAAGTTGCAGATTGGCAGGGAATTAGTCATCAAACACTCTATAATGCTTCTAAGTGGAGTCAATGTGCCATGTGTATTAGTTTTCCCCTGCTATATAACAAATTACCATACATTTAGTCGCTTAAAACAATACAAATTTATTCTTTCACAGGTCAGGAGCCCAGGCACGAGCTAGTTGGGTCCTCTGCTCAGGGCCCCACCGGGTGGAAGTGAAGGTGTTGTCCGGGGCTGCGGTTTCATCAGAGGCCAGGCGCCCTCTTCCACGCCCATTCAGGCTTTGGAAGACTTCAGTTCTTTGCAACTGCAGCACTCAAACCCCTAACTTCTCGCAGGCTGTCAGACCGGGTCACTCAGCGCCGGAGGCCATCGCCGTTCCCCGTACATGGCCCTGTCAAAAGCATGGCAGTTTGTTCCTTCAGAGGCAGCAGGAGAGGCATTTGCACTTTGAATCTCTGCTTTAAGAAAAGGTCCAGTCTCTTTTTGGGACTTACCTGATCCGGTCAGCCTGGCCCAGGATCTCTCTTTTGTTTCCTGAACATCACCTGGTTTGGGATCTTAATTACATCTGCAAAACCTTTTTACCCTCACTGTAGAAAGTAGCCTGATTGGCGGGGGGCGGGTGGCGAGGCCCATCACACTCACAGTCTTGTCCACACTCAAGGGGCAGGAGGTGGGTATCTCAGCATCCTGTCTCCCATACTCTGCAAAGAAATGATACCCCATGGAAAACAGAAAATTCGAACACGAAATGGAACATGCTGCTTTTCAGCACTTGTCAACAAGGAATCAACTTACTGTTCTAAAAGCTCAAGAAGCAGGGAGGACAATTTTGCACTTGAGCAGTTAAAGTGGAATAGACCCCAAAGGTAAATCAGTTAGAGAAGGAAATGAGTTCAGGAAGAGATCCTTAATCACTTACATTAAAGAGCTTTATCATTAACTATTCTGTCGAATCAAAATCACCCAATCTATTATACACAAAAATAAAAGTGGATTAAGGGACACTCAGACTCCTCCAATGTAATCTCTTAAGTCTCCTAATTTCTAACACTGTGTATTGCATTTTGAATAGCATTTTAAATATTTTTCATAAGCAAGAATTAAATCTAGCCCTGGCTGGTATGGCTCAGTGGACTGAGTGCCAGCCTGCAAACCAAACGGTCACTGGTTTGATTCCCTGTCAGGGCACAGGCCTGGGTTGCTGACCAGGCCCCCAGTAGGGGGCACACAGAAGGCAACCACACATTGATGTTTCTCTCCCTCTCTTCCTCCCTCCCTTCCTTTCTCTCTAAAAATAAATAAAATATTTTTTTAGAAAAGAATTAAATCCAGTGCTTCACAAAATAGTGCTCTGCACATATTTGAAATATATTTGAAGAATGTAAACCAAGTAGGTGTTTTCTGAGGAGAGGGTTTAGTTTCAAGAGGGGAATATACAAGGACACAGTTGGGCAATAACTGAATTGGCCAACAACAGCTTTCGTGTTGGCAAAGTCGATTTTGTAATTTACTGAGGAATCCTAACTCATGATGAAAATGATGAACGTGTATTTTTTCTTTCAGATGAATCCAAATCTTACCTCTTTCTTCTTTACCTGCATCTCTCTGTGGCTTCTCCACCTCTTTCGCTTTTCTTTGGAGGTCAATGCCAGGAGGGGAGGAAAAGGATAGAGCAGCAGCCTGAGACTTCACAACAAACACTGAGATAAATGAGGCTACTGTTTCCCCAGAGCACTGAACTAAAAGCTAGAAGCTTCACAGGAAAACAGTAGCTGCCTTGCATCTTGGGTGGCTTTGCTTTGGTGATACATCACATTTATGATGGGCTGTGTCGTAGTTCATTAACTTGCCTATCCTATTATATTTGGTTACAATGGGACACCACTCAAGAACAACATGCCTGAAATTGAAGACAGATGGCCAAGGAAAGGGCTAGAATTTAATATAGTCATTTACTATTTCCTCTTTTATTGTGCTTTTCTCCCCATTTATTATGAGTGCCATGTAAGGACATTTTAAAAAAAAAAGTGTCGTCTCTTTAGAAATTAAGCAACAGGAGTTACGAGGCAAGGCAAGGACAAGTTGATATTCTTTTAATACCATCAGCTGGAAGTGAATTTGCCTCTGGCAGTTTCCCCTGCTATTTATCTCTGTATTTGCACAGGTTTATGACTGTAGAGAAATAAAGTGAAAGAAATTTATTTTAGTTATATCTCTGTAAGCGGTTCATGTGGCTAAAACATCTGACTCTGAAAGGGAGGTTCCTGGCGGTTCCCTGTTCATGATGAGTGTAGCAAGATTTAGAGGCAGTCAGTCCAAAAATAATGGCTATTGAAAGCAAAATATATGAGGCAACAGTATTCTGATTTTTAACACATGGTATTCTCACCGACTTTGATCTGGCATCTTGGGGGTTATGAAGGGCACCAGACCCATTTCTTTAGGGTTTGTACTCATCCTAATTCCTTAGGGCTCAGTGCAAAGGCAGAAATGGATTCCTGGTGAAATCCCTCCTTCTAAACACACACACACATACACCTCCACCCATTTTAAACTTTATTTCTAGAACTTTTAATCAGCCCCAGAACTTGCAACATTAAGCAGCTCTTGGAACTTGATTCTAAGGACTAGCATGCAGATGATTATACCCAAATTTTGCAAAGCTTTTCATATGATGATGTTTGAGAGGCAAACCGGTTTAGAAACAAGGGTAGAAGGAGCCAAGTAATAAATAACATTCAGGAGGCATTTTGTATGCCTGGGTGTAGGAATAAAGTCCACCATTCCCTATATAATTTCATGCTGGCCTTTGTTTAGGGAAAAGGCAATTTATTTGGATATACCCATATACACTTGTATTCATTTTGTTTTCTAAATGAGAAAGTAATAACTTTTAATATTGAACAGCAATTTTTAAATATTGATAGGATGTACACTGATATGTCTTTTCGAGGGAGGAAGAACCACCCAGGGTTAGGGCGAGCAGCGAATTTTCTTTCTGTTTACATTTCAATTCCCAAAGATAATTGTTTAGCCAAGATGTTTAGCCTTGATTGTAGGTCACTAGGGGTCACTAATAAAAGACTCTGTTTGGATTTTCCCAGTTTGTCTGAATCTGTACACATTTTCCTCCAGGAATCCAGGCTACATCAATACTTGTACATTGACTCCACTGATGATGGCAAGGAGCGGTATTTAAACTATTGGTCATATTTAGAATTTGTGTAAACCCAAAGGCAATTGTGATTGACAAACTGATTAACAGTGATAGCAGATATTTGCTTTATGCTTTTAAAAAGGGGATCTGCTGCATTTGCCACGTCGGCCTGTGAGCTGTGCGCGAGGCATTTACATGTGCCGTATGAACCCAACACGGTAGATGGTGTGGTGCAATGAATACAGGCTTTGATTGTTTTTGTCCTTTTTGTCATTTTTTTATGAAGCAAATAATAAATTTACTTTTTTATAAGTAAATACATTTTTTGAGAAAGTACATAATGTAAATTAAAATTTTAAAAAATCAGTCATAATCCTATTACACTAAGATAGCAATTGTGAGTTAAAATTTTAATGTATAAACCTCCATAGTGTGTTAAAGCTTTTTCTTAGAAAATCAAGTCTGTGTGCTTTAGTTTGTTTATAATAGAAAAAAATTAGAAGAAACATCCTTACTGTCCAGCCACAGGGAACAGAGTAATGATACATGTGGTTATGTATAAGTACCTATGTGCCTGAATGTATAAGACTTCTTTAAATGGTATAAGACTATATGTATTGTTTTGAACTTATCATTTTCAATTAATGGCATATTATGAATTGCTCTTCATATTAACAAATACAAATGCACATTAATAGTGTTTCAGATGGACAGTATCGCATCACATAGTTATTATCATGTCTTTAACGAATTCCTCATAGCTGGGCATTGAACGATGTTGCCTTTAATTTCTTTTTTCCTGCTACAAACAAGTAAAAGAGAAAAAGATGTGACCCCTGAAGAGAAGTGTTAGAGTCTGTGGTACGGGCACCAGCTCTACGATTAGTGGGAGGTCGCTTTCGAGGAGGGAACACTTTATAAATAGATGATTGTCTCACCCTTGTGCTCTATGCCTGAAACTACTACAAAATACTATTGAATGTAAGCTGTATTACATTCAAAAATAATATTGAATGTAATATTGAAAAATGAAACTTAAAAATAATGAACTGGGGCATATTAGTCAGTCTTACTCTATGGTTAATAATGTCTGTGTTCCAGATAATTATTAAGCCTGAAAGTCTCTTTGGAGTTTGGGGAAATGAAATTTCATGGTGTAAAGTGTAGTTTAGAAGCAGAGAAGTCAAAAGGCAGGACACTCTCCTGTGCTTGGAAATGGGAAGCCTGGTTCCTGGTTCTGATGTAGTCACTGATTAGCCATGAAAGCTAGGAAAATTTTATCAGTCTCCCTCTATTCAGTTTTTTCCTGTGAAATAAAAGACTTCATGGTATTGCTGTGGACAAAGAGAAATGGTAAATGTAGAGAACTGATATTTAAAGACCTCTAATATACCAGGCATTGCACTAGGTGCTTATACCATTTATCTCAAATTGAGTATTTCCCAATGTTTATAGTATTGGCTATAAATGTTATTTGGATATAATGGAACTATAAAGGTATCAAATCAATAACTGATTGGAGACAGGAAGTGAACAAACACAAAGTATGGCAAAGTGGTCAGAATTAACCGCCAAATTGCTGAAGAAAGACGAAAGGACAGGACCGATCATCAGTGTCTAGAGAGAATTAGTTGGCCTTGGATTTGACTCCAAAACTAACTTGGTACGTTTCTTGGGACTGCATCAATGAAATCTCAGATTGGAAGGAATTTAGGAACTGCCCCATGAGCAGAGATGTGATGAACAGTAGGAGACCCTTGAGTGGCAGTTAGATAAGTGTGTGGAATCCAGGGGTAACTTTGTGAAGATCAGGAAGACCTGTGAGTGTCTAAATGTGGCCTGAAAAGCACCAGAGGAGGAGGACAGGAATGGAAGATTAATGACAAAGGAGCCCGCACAGGGTGGTGGATGAAAGGCCAGGTGGAATTCAGTGACAGCTTTTAGTGAAAAGTAAAAGCCAGCAAAGCTGTGAAAGATCCTGAAGGGAAAAGCAGATTAATGAAAAGTCTAAGAGGAGATGGGAGTCTGAGGCCAGGGTTATCAGTGACTGAGAAGAGATGGGATCGAGACAGGTGCTCTTGGAAGGCTGGGGGAAGGAAAAGAGAATTAGAATTGTCATCAGGTTTGGAAGTGAGGGTGAGAGAAAGTTGAGGCTTTAGGAAGTTGAAAGTGATGACAAATCTGTACGGTTTGCAGGCGAGTGAGAATGTCTGGCAGCAGTTATCAAAGGTAATGGGAGAGGTGGTTTTTAGTTTCTGAAACATTTAGTTGAATGTTCAGAGTTCGGTTAGGAAGAGTAGGTAGGAGACAGTTCTCTTGAGCGTTCCGCTAGGGTAAGGGAATCGAGACTGCGAGAGAGAAATTGTTAGAAGAAGTCACTCCTGGAGACTGTGTTGATAATGCAGGGAAGGTTTCAGGGCACAATAAGTAATCCTATGTATCTGTACCACGGTGGTCACCAGTTCATTCATGCATGCATGCATGCATTCGGTCACCGACCCATTCAGCAAGTTTTTATTAGATTCTCATTTATGCTCTTGGCATTAGGCTGTGTGCCAGAGATATAAGATCAATGAGAATTAGTTTCTGTCCTGTCCTTAAGGGACTTAGGATTAGCAGAAAGATACAGACATGTATCAGGGAAGGGCAAAAAAAGTATTTCTTGTAAAATTACAAAAGTGATAGAAGGTGCAGTGAGGCCAACAGAGAGGGTGGCCCACGCTCCTCCAGGGCAGATGTATCAGCGGACTTCACCGAAGAGGTCACACAGGTGCTGAGCTGAGAGATGAGTGGCACTCCCCAGGCTGTGGGGGAGGGATGGTGGATCACAGTGAAGGGAGCAGTTTGTAAAAAGTCCTATGTGTAGACACAACAGGCCCTGCTTTGTCACCTGCAGGCAGCTCAAGGTGGGGAAGATAATTGAGGCAGAACAAAGTCCAGAAGCCAAGTCCTATTCGCCTAAAGCCACCCGCATCCATTGCCACTGCACTACCAGCTAAGACAGCTTTGGCAAGACTGCCTTGTCTTTGTAATCCATAGGAAGGTCCGATTTACCCACAAAGAGAAAACGCACACGTGCGTGCATACCTCATCTCCGAAAGTAAGAGTCTGAGACATCATCCGTTGGTGAACTGTCCCAAGGAAGAGAAAATGACTCTTTCTTGAATTCAGTCACAACAATAGAGGCTCGAGAAGTCAAGATTCAGTTATATCACTGCTGAGCAGACTGTCCCCAAACAGGCAAAAGCTCTGGCTTCCCCACCCGGACATGAGATCTTGCAATTTGTCTCATTCATCTTTCAATCCCAGGAATCTCAGAACTCTGCTTACAGTAGGAATTTAATCATTAATTTAATTTAATTCAGTGGAGGAATGAAGCAATAATTATAGTATTGAAGTTCGGAAAGGAAGAGGGGAAAGCCAGAATGTTGCCTAGTCACAATAATATTAGCAGCAATAATAATAATATTAATGATAAATAATGCTGTAATTGAACGAGCGCTTACTCAATGCTATCAGTGAGCACTGGTCAATGCTCTTTTATTCAATCCTTCCCAAATAGAATGAAGTATGACATAGCATCTCTACTTTACAAATGAAGACACAGCTTGGGCATGTGCAGGAATGACTCAGGCTCACCTGAGCCGTAAGGCACGGAGCCACGCTTGGATTCAGTGTCTGACTCCACATGCTTCGCTCTTACCTATCACACAGTAATCGCCGTGGCAACATCCTGGAGCCAAAAGAGGCCCTCGCAGCTCAGCGATTCTCACCCAGCAGCCCTCGTGTTACCAATGAGATGCTGATACAGTCTTGTCCACAGTTTTTCTAAGGACTACCAAGAAAGCCCCTCCTCCACTCCATGGTGTTGCCGGCTGTATGACACGCTGACTCGGCCTGATTCTGCCTGTCCACTGGGTACCACTGGTGCCTATTTGGCTGCAGTGACCTAGACCATGAGTGCTTCTAGTCGATCTTTCTCCCTTCCCCACCCCCCCTTCCCCAGGGCACATCTTGACTGTTCTATGGATTATTGCACTTGGGCTCTGGCCCATTTCTTGGCATAAGGATCACGGCATAGAAAGAGCCTGTCAAGCTCACCCACGAAAACCAGGCAACCCTTCAGCATTACAGCCCACAAAGGCAGGCCATCTGTTTCTAGGTCCTCTCTTCCTTCCTCTTCCCGCCTCACTCTCTCCTCCAACCTTCCCTTTCTCCTACCCTTCCCCTTCTGTCCTTCCCTTCTTTCCTTCCTTTTTTTTACTTGATGGATGAAAGTGAATAAAAGGTGATCTTGCTTCTCTCCTCAGCACAAATCTCATCTAAAACAAAGCAGTGATTATGCAGACAAGATGGGAAAGTTGAAACCCTGTGATCTGGTCTAGTTTCTCTCCTGATTCAGGGGTGCTATCCTCAGCCTCCCTTATCAGGCTCACAGTGTCCTGTTTCTCAAAATTTCTTGGGGCTGGACACCTCCTACTTTCTATGACAGTGTATCGCAGCTCTCATTCATCATCGAACATAGGGCAACCACACTCAATGCATCATCAAAACTGTGATACATTTGAAAGACGAAGGAGGCTCTAAAACTACTTAAATTATATAATTCTTGAAATGTTGGTTAATTGACAAACAAGTCTTAGTAAATTGGTGAGCCCCCAAAATTTTTGTATTCAAAGACTATTTTGAAAAAGTTTTTCTTAAAAATAAAACATCTATGTAAATCAAAGCAACATTTTAAATGGTTGTTGTATCGATTATTTTTTAATCACATAGTTTGAGCAATTCTTCTATGCGTGTGTTCCCATACTAGTTCTTAGCTATAGGTATCCCTAAAAATGTGTCACTAGCACTTTTATGAGCAATGTATTATTTTCAATATGGTCTTAATATTTAAAATTTTTGATGAAATTGTCTTCAGTCTTTTTCAAAGTTATACTGTATGGTGAATGCACTTGAAATTATTGACATCATCACATATTACAATTTCTGTAATTGAAAAACACATAAGTGAACAAGCTGAGGTACATGGTAAATTCAGAGCAAATTCTCCTAAAGGGAATTCTCAATTCTAATCTTTTTTCTGCATTGAAATATGTAAATATTTTCACAGGTGCTATGTTTTTGCTTCCACTCAGAGTATTTTTCTTTGATATATATAAGTTATATTTAAAATCCCTTTAGATGTTTTACCAAATTTAGATGCTCTAAAATTGTAGCCTTCTCGATTTCTTTCTAGTCTTATTTAGAATAGAAATATATCCAATAAAAGTAGACGTTCAATCAAATGATTCTTCCCACAAGTCAAGATATTTAAGAATGAAATCTTGTGCAGAATCTGAACTCTTTTGGCTTAATTTGTTCAGTTCCTTCTATAGGGATCAATTTCAGTGCCTTCTAGTTTCTAAGCTTTGTTGTTGATGAATGCCATTTTCTTAAAGCTTCGCAAGCTTTTCCAAAACTTTTATTTGTTGACTATTTTGGTTAAAATTTTTAATTGACTGGAAAAGCTGTAACCATAATATAGAGGAGTTATTGATAAAAATTCCCCAGCTATTCAGGATATTTAGGTAATTTACAAAGTACTTCTATAGAGAACCGACATTCCTAGTGCTGGATTGATGATGAGCAGCAAAGAGAAAGGGTACACGTTACCCCATAAAATGAATTTTCTCTTATTCGACATAGACTTCATCACATTTTTGTAGTATTATTACTCTATGTGTATATAAAAGTATTTACAAACATTAGCAACCAGAGATTCTCCTTGTATTGCAGACTATCCAGCTCATTTGAATGCAATTATGAATTATTTGTAGGGCATAACCAATTCCAAATGTGTTTTTGCTTCACAGGTTTCTTAATCTGGAAAAAATATTATTAATTACAAAAACCCATTCCTCCAAAATTTGTATTTATATTACCAAGGCATTTTGCCATTTGTGAATTGGATACTTCAAGTTATAATTCATTTAACTGATTTTTCTGGTTGAAGCATCTAATATTTGCTGATGTGAAATCAATATCATTTAAATGTTTGCAAGTTCTACTAATGAAGTCAACACTAACTTTTGATAATTCTTTTTAAAAAGCTTTAGAATGAAAAATGAGTGAAATTCACTTAAAAAAACAATCATTTGACTAAACAAAACATTGGGTTTCAAAGAACAATATATAAATGCACCTTCTGCCTCTGTTCATGAGGAATTATCATCCTAAAATAACTAGTAACTTAGGAAGCATTCAGGTTGAATTATATATTACTAAAACTCTTTACTTATGGTCTACAAAACAGTAATTTCATATAGTTCAACCTGATTAGACATTAATGCATTTTCAGCAGATTTGTATCTTTTGTTTCTCATGTGCCCAGTAACATCACTATGACCCCTGTGTGGATGATAACTATCAACAAATATTGTGCAATAGAAATTCAGAACTTAAACTTTTACTAAACATAGTTTTATTTTTTTACAATATTGCTGCTGCAAGGGTTTATTGTGAAAACAAAATCGAATTAACATGTTGTTAATCTTCAACTATTTCATTCTTTTCCTAACACCATACAAAGTTCTGACAAAACCACTGTAACTAGAGTGTTCCAATCATTTGGTCTATGTTTTCTTTTGGCAAAACAGCTTGGCCTTTGTTTTCTGGATATACCTATGTGCTTCTACCTTATCATTTTCCATACCCTCCTCTGGCCTTGCTAACTGGTGGCCTGGCAGCTTTGTGCACCTTGAAAGCCACGCACAGGTGACGGCATGGCAGGTTGGTCACTCAGCAGCCCACAGAGAGAACAGCCTCCGCTGTTTATCCCTTCCCCACCTGAGGCTGGGCGGTGCTGGCTGCCCTCCGCTGTTTGGGTCCCAAGGTACTTATCATATTAGCGAATTGTTAATAGTGTTACGGCTAGAAAAGAAGAGAGAGAAGAAAAGGCCACTGGTAACTACCTTTCGGATTTCGCCACGTGGTTAAAGTAAGCCATCTGTTCACTTGCACTCACCTCACACGTAGTGGATGAGACCATGACGGAGCTGAGAGTATAAAATGGAAGTGGGCTAGACCCATCCTCTCCTATTGTAATGAAACCAGTAATAATAATATGACTTTGCTACACACACACACACACACACACACACACACACACACACCCCCAGAAATCCAGGACAAGCGCAAAACACTGGCTTAAGACATGTAAACCAAGAACTGGCCTATGAAACCAGAATACACAGCCATCCCAAATGAGGTTATGGTTCATTCAAATGTTTCACAAATATTGACTGAGCACCCATGAAGTGAATGCACTTTGTTAAGAAATGAGGGTACACGGAAGAAAATAAAGGCTATCTCTGATGAAGAAGTGCAGGTGATTTCAAGGGCTTAGTTGCCGTGAAATCCACCTGCCTGCAGTCTTACTTCCCATCCTTGGGCCATTATCACGCACCTCACCCTCTCTCTCTACCCTGTGGCACAGCCCATCAACCCCTGGAAGGCTGCTCTCGGCTTCTGACTCCAGTAAGATTTCCAATGCTTGTGTTCACAGATATCATCTGGAAGTTTCTTTAAGAAGTGTATCCCTCCTTCAACTGGCACCCAAGATTCTGATTCCCTAGTTAGTGGGTGGAGCCAAGAAGTCTTTATTTTTAAAAAAAATACCTCCAGTGATTCTGACTCAGGTGTCAGTCAAGCACACATTCAGAAATGCAGTCTAACCCTTCTTGGGTCTGAGGTAAAGATGTCACCTGTCACTCTTCCTCAAATAGCCCATCTTCCGTGCTAGGGCTACTCGGTAGCCATCTTCAGACCTCTTCTGATTCGTCACTATCCTTTTTAATATGAGGTAGCTGGATTAAATGCCATCCCTTAAAACAGCAACAGCCAAAGGGACCATGGCACTCTATGTACCATTCAGACACAGTATTCCCATCAGTGCAGCCTAAATAAGGTCTTCTTTTTTATGCATCAAAATCACACCATGAGCCACCATGAGATGGCATTTGCAGCCATCTATGAATAACCATCAAGCTATAGCTTTCCCATCTTGTACCAAAACACTTGAGTGTGATTATCTAAGCAATGGAATATTTATTTAAGTGAATTCCACAGTAAGCCCTGCTTTCTTTCTCAAACCTCTGAAATACAAAGTCAGTCTGATAGGCTCTGTTTCTTCCATGCCTCTTTCCCTCCCTACCCCCTTCCCCTTTCCTTCCAAGAGAGGTTATTCCTGGCAAAGTTTCCTCAAGGGAGCATGATACCACCTGAAAAGCACAACAGACCCAGATACAAATCATCCTACTCAGGCCTTGGAGTGGCCTTCAAAGAAAAACAAATTCCATACCAGCCAGAATACAAGTGAAGGCCAAGAACTGCCAGCATATTTGGAAGGCCAAACCCCTGCAGAAATATGGTCCCTAACCACCCTCTAGAAAGACCATCAGTTGAGAATGAAAGCGAGTTGGAATTTTGTTACTAATATCACTGAATTCAATGTTCAGGAGTTTATACCTATAGCAGACCTAACTCATCTTCATAAAAAGAACACCAAGTTAGAGTAAATAGCACCAAAAAGGGCTAATTTATAGCTATACAGATTTCCCGTATGTTTAATGTTACCACAAGCTCTTCGATTTCCATTCACAAACAAGCATAATAAGAATTTAAAATATATAACGTATTTAAAGAAAGCAGAGCTATCAACTGAAATGGAATAGTTTGTGGGCTATCAGAATCAATGCAACGTTTTTCTTATATATTCCTGAATATGTGACTTTATAGCTAAGCCAAAGTCAACTCATGGCACTACGCCTTAGATTTAAATTGAGAACACTGGCAAGTCCCATGGGGAGAAGAAGCAAAACCATAAACGAGGTCCTGGTTTTCTTATATATACAACCCTATGAACGGGGGAAAGAAAATGCTATCCTAATGGTCATAGAAGCAGCTATGCCAAAGTCATTCCCCAGAGCATTGACATTAAAGAAAATTTCACGGTTACAATACTTTCTTTTACACCCACGTGACTCTGGTGAAGATAACCTTTAAAAAGTCAAGAACAACATTGCCACATGTTCAAAGCCATCCTTGGGGTTTTGCCTGGTCCTTATAAGGTAAGGTAGGTCAATTTTTAAGCCCTCTGGAAGGCCCAAAATTAGATTTAGGAAAGGAAAAGATGCTTTTGGATTATGAAAAACAAATGAATAGTAAATATGTGCCCTTGATTATTTGATTTCTATATTTTTAGGCTACCTTACTGATAAGCTTTACATTTGCACTCTGGAAATAACAGTTCCTAAAGGGAAAAGGTATTTTATGGTCAAAATGCTTGGAGAACGGTTGTGCTATCCATACAGAGGTCTCCACTGACCAAGCCCCCTATAATGTTTATGAACAAATGGAATACTCTCTCTATTCTAATACCCCCTCTCTTGTAGGGCTTATGCAATAATGAGGCCTCTTTTTATTGTCCAACAGAGTAAATTTTGTTGTTAAAGGAGCCAGGAAGAGAATGTAGGAACCATTGAATGAGTTCAGCTCTCATAGAAAAGTGAGGTCTAGAGGCTTGCTTAAGAGCACATGGTAATTAGACCCAAAATAATGAGAGCACAGAAGAACTTTTTGGGTATTTTGGATGGACTTTACAGTGAATTACAGTTCACAGTGTCAATATTTTTTCATCTGCAAGAGAAAGGAGTTCATTAGCTCCTTATCTGGTTGTGTTCCTCAGCGATAATGTATGTACGTGGAGAAGCGATGGTTGCTCAGCCAGGGGGCAGAACCTAGAAAGCAAGATACGTGAAGCACCCTCCTTGGACATCCCAGAAAAACACCCCTTCCACATTCTATTTCAACAGAAAGCAAGTATCACTGTCTGCTAGCCGCATCAGCCTTCTGAACTCACTGGAAACTTATTGGCCTATTTCTTACTGTGCTTAATAAGACTACTCTTCACCCAGCGAATGCCCCAGGTCCAGAAGCTGACTCACCTTGGCTTGCTTCTCGTCTGTCACCAGCTACATCCCAACAGCACCAAGTCCAAACGATAACAGATACCCCCTCCCTTCCTCTCCCACCACTGTAGCGGCCTCAGGCCCTTGCCTTCTCTTGCTATTCTATTACAATAGATTTTTTAAAAGCTGGGTCTCTCTTATCTCCATGCATTCATTTACTCTCCCAAATACTTCCAGAACATTCTGAAATAGAAATCGATTTCTCACTATTTTCCTGCTCAGAATGCTTCTGTAATTTTCCTAACATTTACAGATGTAAATCCAAACTCAGCATAACATGACATGCAAATTCTGTATAACCCGGCCTACCAATCTCTCTGGTTTCCCATGTTTTTGTTGCTAATACCTCTCCTCCTCACCACTCCATCCCCCACCCCATACTAAAAATATCCACACCAAGCACCATTTCCTTTATGTTATGCCTTTGGTAGTATTGCTCCCTGCGCGTATACTACCCTCGTCTTCCTTAACATCTTGTCCAAAGAGCAAACACCCATTCAACTCCCACATCAAGAGCTGTCTCCTACCTGAAGCCTTGCTGTTGGCCTCCTCACCTGGAAGCTACTCTGCTCTGCCATCCTGTCTGCAGTGGTTTGTTTACATACGTATGCATCCTTCTTTCCATAGCAGTTCTTGATTTTATTTCTGTGGTAAAATAAATGACAGATGCATTTCACATGTATGACATTTCATGGGCACATCCAGAGTTCGGTGTGTATAGGCTGTAAACGCATCCTTTTCTGCTCTGCTTAAAACAATATATGAAAATATAAGTGACAAAGAGTGAGTTTCTAACAGGGAGATCCTTAGAACAGGGTAATCTATAAGCATCAGTGCTTTACTAACCAAAGCGTAATTCATCCCACTGAATGGTATATCTTCTTGTTGGGTTGAATCCTTTATCATTATGCAACACCCTTTGTCTCTCCTTACAGTCTTTGTTTTAATATCTATTTTGTCTGGCGTAAATATAACCACTTCAGCTTTCTTTTGTTTTCCATTTGCATGGAATATCTTTTTTTTTAATCTCTTCACTTTCAATCTGTGTGTGGCCTGAATTACATCTGTAGTGTGTCTCTTGTAGGCAGCATATAGATAGGTCTTGTATTTCACCTACTCAGCCATTCTGTATCTTTTGATTGGGGAATTTAGTCCATTTACATTTGAAATAATTATTGATAGGTACATGCTGGTTTTCATCTTGTTAGTTGTTTTCTAGCTGCTTTTGTAGATCTTTTCTCAGTCAATTATATTTTTAAAAAATTTAGGAAAGGTGAAAAGTCTTTAATATTTAATCTCACATTTACCATTTCTGGCGCTTTTTATTCCTTGGCATGAACAGAAATTTCCATCTGTTAACATTTTTCTTTTACATGAAGAACTCTCTTTAATGTTTCTTGCAGGGCAGGTCGGCTGGCAACAAAGTTTCTTAGCTTTGGTTTTGCCTGATTTTGCTTGCATTTAAGAAGGCTGTTTCTAGAGTGACTTGTTTTCCTCATTCTTTCAGCACTTTAAAGGTTTTCTGGCTTGCACAGTTTAATTCAAAATGCCCATAGACATTCTTGTCTTTGTTCCTTTGTACATGCTGTGGTCTTTTCTTTTTTCCTTAACTACTTTTCTCTTTATCACTTGTTTTCAGCAATTTGATTACTTTATGCTTGGATGTAGTTTTCTGTTTGTTTATACTGCACAGGGTTTATCAAGCATTTAGAATGTGGGTTTATACTTTTCATTTGGACAATTTTCAACTACTCCCTAAACTATTTTCTCTTCTCCTCCTATACCCTACTTTTCAAGATTACCATTACATAAATGCTAGACTACTTGACGTTTTCCCACAGATTACTGAGGCTCTGTTAGTTACATTTCAATGTTTTAGTTTGTGCTTAAATATCAGTGTTCAAACTCTCTGGTATTTTCTTCGAAGAGTCTAATGTGCTATTAATCCTCTCCAATTAAATTTTAATTTTAGATATTTTATGTTTAAAGTCCTTACCTGCTAATTCCACTATCTCTGGCATTTCTGAGGCTGTTTCATCTCACTAATTTTTCTCTCGAATGTGGATCATATTTTCCTATTGTTTCTTTCTTACACCCACATCTAGAAATCTTTTTATTGGATTGCAGACATTGTCCATGTTACATTGATGAGTATATGGATTTTGTTGCCTTCTTTTAAAGAGTGTTGGGTTTTGTTCTGCAGGCAGTTTAGTTACTTTAAGATCATTTTGATCTTTTAAAGACTTGTTACTAAGGTTAATGAGGGCTACTCTAGTGCTGGTTTAGGCTTCCTATCTGAGTGTAACATTTCCGGGCTCTCTACTGAATTTCTCAGGTGTTAAAGAAGACTCTCCTCTTTGGGTGTTTGTGCATCTATGTCTCATGATTAATGCTTGGGAATTATTCATCTTACAAATCCTTGGTTATTCTTTGCCCAGACCCACCAACTTTCATACTATGTATGATATGATTTAATATTCAGCCAAAGGCTTAAGATGATCCCTAAGAAGAGTTCCTGAATTCTCCCACGGATTTCTCCCACCTTTCAATACCCTGCTCCCCAAAATCTCCTGCCTCAGACTCTTTGAACTTCTATCTTTATCTCCTCAAATCAGCAACACACCCATGTTCTGCTTGAGATCCCTCTGTTTAAGCCATGGTACAAACATGTCTCTAGGCAGAGAGCCAGGGCAAGCCTAGGGTTTACCTTGTCTCAGTTTTTTCTCTCAGGGATTACAGTACTATATCACTGTTACCTCACTGTCTGTGAACAACTGTTCCATACGCTTTTTCCAGTTCTCTGTCTGCAGCAGGGGCATACTTTGGGGCCTACTTTCTCTATCACACTTAAGATCTTCATTTCAATTAGATTTTCTATGGAAAGCATACCATCTATATTACTCAGGGTTCTCCAGAAAAACAGAACCAATAAGATGTGTGTATTTATAAACATTTACTTTCATAAACATGGATAGATAGTGAGATAGACAGAAAGAGAGATTTATTATAAAGAATTGGCTCATGCAATCATGGAGACTGCCAAGTCCCAAGGCTTGTCGTTGGCAAGCTGGACACCCAGGAAAGCTGATAGTGCAGTTTCAGTGCAAATGTCAGCAGGCTCAAGACCCAGGAAAAGTCAATGGTTCAGCCTCAGTCTGGACAGGAAAAAACTGATGTCTCAGTTCAAAACTGATGAGGCAAGAGGAGTTTCCTCTTGCTCCGCTTTTTGCTTTGATTCGGCCTTCAACTGATTGAATGAAGTCCGCCCACATTAGGGGGAGCAACCTGCTTTATTAATTAAATTTATCAATTTAAATGTTAACCTCATCCAGAAACACCCTCACAAATGCACCCAGAATAATATTTGAACAAATATCTAAGCACCTTGTGGTCCCATCAAGTTCACACATGCCATTAACTGTCATACCACCTACAACTTACAAAATTAAATAAGTTCTAGTGTGCCCTTTCATTTTCTCCATTGCACATATTACCATTTTACTTATTTACTTTTTCATGTGTTTATTTATGTGTTTGTTTAGAGTATGATGGTGAGCTATATATACTGTAAGTTTATATATCATAAACTCTATGAAGGCAGAGTTTCTGATTGTTTCATTATACATTTAGTGCCTAACAGAGCACTTAACTGTCTTCCTAAGATTAAAATTCCAAATAGTGTTTATATTACATTTAATACTGGTGCTCATATTTAATATAGATGTAATATTCAATTATGCTACATGCTGTCATATATTATACTAGAATATTAACACCTAGTTGGCATTTTTGATAAATTCCATGCTGATATGTGGATTTGTGATGATTTTAAAATTACTTGTCTCTTTGAATTTCTGTAGCTGCAGTAAATTTTATTTTATAAACTAAAGCCAGTATGCAAATGCATTTAATAACTATAAAATTTTGTATATCACTGCCATTAGTATTATTTTTTTAAGAGAATAAGAAAGGTTTGTTTTTTTTTTAGAGAGTTTCAAATACAGCTGGAGAAAATGGCATATCATTAGAATTTTGGATCCCCATATAAGGGCATCAAAAGACCTCCATGACTACATCATTCTCCTGAAGACATAAGTGTACAATACGGTCCCATCTCTACCAACACATCGGTACTAGCTGTGAAGTTGTAGTGTGTTGTGCCCCATCCACTCAAGACTGTGGGAGAGGCGACACCAGTTGATAGCTGACTGTATACCTCCCTCACACGGGCACACTGTGGCCAACATAGCCAACCAAGAATTCGAAGAGCTGATTGTTCAGTGTCAGCAGTTTTCAAAGGAACCATATCAGGAAGTTTGGCTTCTCTCCTGGCCTAATATTTCACAGACCTTAACAAAAATGTGTGTGTGTGTGTGCGCGCGCGTGCACAGGCTGCACGTGTATGTGAAATTTTTTCAGCAAATAATTTTTGAATTAAAAAAATGAGAGAAATATATGGTCTGAATGATCTTTTTGGTTTTTTTGTTTTTGTTTTGTTTCTTTTCAAAGGTATTATGAACCTTAGGCTCATGTCAACCCTGGTGAATACGACCTGATCACAGGCATAGTCAATTTTTTATGAAAATGTTTTGTATCTTTCAAACTTGATATTGATAACTGAAACTGAGCAGAGAGACATCAGCATCTGGTTTTGATGAATGTGGTCTGCTTGTACTTTAAAGCAAAAGCATTCAGGAAAAGACTGGAAATTCCTCCTCAGAAATCAAAGTCTAGTACAGTTTTTCAATACCTGATACTTGCATGTTACAAGTGACCTTGGAGACTTATTCTACCAGTTCCACATATTTTTTAGATTATAGCTTTATACCGTTATGCTTCATTTTAGGATATATTTAGGTTTGTGCTCCAGGGTGGTTTTTGTATACTTGTTTACTTTTCTGCCATACATATAAAGATAATGTCTTGGAGAAAAGTCAGAGACTCTCATTTTTAAAATAGGTAAATTGGTTCTCTGTACCACAGGAAAATATCAGCTACCAAAATCAAAATGATTTCTACCATTTCTTATTAAACTGGCAGAAAGACATTACACCCCAGCACGATATATCGAGGGATTTACCAGATTGTGAAATCCTTTGGTAGACTGTAATTTTCTAAAGACATTAACCATATCTTTTCTATTCCTGTATATTCCAAAGTATATCTGGCCCAGGGCCTTATGAACTGGAAATCCTCAAGTCAAATCAGAAGAATGAATAAATGTTTCTTGAAACATCTGATTCTTAGAAATTTCATTACAAATATATGAATAATCATTTTAATGAAATAATTCTTTACGTTTCTGAGGGTTTATTTTCAGTTCCGCAGCCAACCAAGTCCTTGATTTTTTCCTTTTTTTTCTGTTTTATCCTACCTAACATCAACATTATCAGAGAAGAAAAGGGAGGAAGGGGTAAAAAGCCAGTGTTTAATCTTGTACGCATTACTTCTGAAACAGTCTGGAAACGGCCTGTTTGGAGAAAGCAATTAAAGCCAGTGGCTAAAATGAGGCTTGGGGATTATCAATAGACATCATTTATCAGTGTTATCCCTGTTGTACATCAAAAGAGATAATCAAGACAGTGTCTACTGGAGGCTACGTGCATTGGCTGTGCTGAGAAAATGACTGTACCCAGTAGGAGGAAGAATAACGTCATTTGTGCATGCAAAATATTTACCTGCTATGGGACTGAAGTATGTCTTTCTATTTTTCTAATGAAAGCCATGGGATAATTTGAATCTATGTAAAATATTATGGTTCCAATGTTGAGTGCTATAATAAAATGACCTTTTCTCTACATTTCCACTAATTGGCTTTTAAGATGCTTTTGATGTGGCTGAAAAGGTCAAAGATCAATGAGTGGCTTGTTAGTCTAAATTGTTTATTTTATCAGAAAAAAAGACCCGCAAGCTATCGAAAAACATAGAATTTTGAAAGAAATACACAGTCCATTTGCCTCTGTCAGGCTTCATAATTTTTCTTTGGTTCCTCCAAGCATGGAATTGTGTAATCAGAAAATTGTCAAGTAGACTAAAGAAGTATAACAAAGTTTTGTGCTGCCATAAATATCTATAAAGCAAAACTTTGGGAAAATCCATGGTACATTTGCTGTTACTAATATAAGAGATTTCAGGTATTTCTAAAATCATATGGTATCAAATTGCCTGAAGAAGCACAGGTCGCACTGGCATTAGACAATTGTTACTATATATTTCAAGAAACTCAGTAGATTCATGCTAAGAGACAAAAGGTGAATAGAGAGTAACACAACAAAACACTGAAATAACACTTTATCTGATTTATAACTTTAAAAATATTCAATCAAATGTAATTGTTGATCACAGAAGAAGTAAACAATATGATTTGACCTCTTGGAATACTATCCTTGCATTTTTCTAAAAACCAAGGAAACAATTTCTGTTATTACCAAGAACTAATTCATACATAAACAAGTGATTAAATTCACTGAAATCTGTGTTCATTACACTTAAAGGACAGAGATAGGCAATGTTCTGCCTGCCTACTAGTTTGTGCTTAAATTAAGCAATAATCATGGAATTTCAGGCCATGCAGGGGGAGACTAATGACCGATTAGAAATAGTTCTTGGTCTAAAGCAGGGCATTAGGTTGTTAACCCTTAATAATCATTTATTCAAAAGAAATGCACTAAACCAAGGACCTTAGTTCTCTTACATAACACATGGAAGCTGAACGGTGTTTGACATCAAGTAATGTTTTAATGATTACAGCCAACCAAGTAAAATTCACCTGGTCATGTGAAGTTTAATGTCTTAGGTTATTGCACAAAAAGAATTGTCAAAAATGCCTGCTATCATTATAATGGCAACATCACCGTGAGGTGAAATTTCCTTACCTATTCATCTGTTCCATTCTATTTATTTAGTATCACTTGTTTATTCACTTATTTAAGAAATAGTGTCAAGCACCTACTCAATGACTAGGACTTTACTGGATGCTGGGAAAAATGATGTTTTCCAGATATTGGCAGTCCTGTGGGGGAGAAACATGTAAAGGCAACTTTCATGCATCATAATGAGAGTGGAAGTACAGACTACTTTCTGAGTAAATGGGAGGGCGGGCAACCAACCCAGCACTGGGGGTGGTTAGGGAAGACATGAAACTAAAACTAGAATAATATGATAATTAAGAGTTAACCATACTAACTTGGTTTCAGGGGCAGGATGGTGGATAATCTAGTTAAGGGGAAAGCTACAGAGAGAAGAGACAGAGAAAATGAGCATTAGCTCAAAGGAGCTAGAGAAGAAATATTTTTTTAATTTTACTATTCAATTACAGTTTACATTCAACATTATTTTGTATTAGTTTCAAGCGTACAGCATAGTGGTTGGGTAATCAGATACTTTACAAAATGTTCCCCCTGATATTCCTAATACCCACCTGGCACTATACACAGTTATTACAACAGTATTGACTATATTCCCTATGCGGTACTTTGCGTCCCCATGACTACTCTGTAACTACCAGTCTATACTTCTTAATCCCTTCCGCTTTTCCCATCCAGTCCCCCAATCCACCCCTCTCTGGCAACCATTAGTCTGCTCTCTGCATCTATGAGTCTATTCTGTTCTTCAGATCCCACGTATAAGTAAAATCATGTGGTATTTGTCTTTCTCTGACTGATTTGTCTCACTTAGCCTAATATCCTCTAGGTCTATCCATGCTGTTGCAAATAGTAAGGTTTAATTCTCTTTTGTGGCCAAGTAATATTCCGTTGTATATATGTACCACAGCTTTTTTATCCACTTGTCAATGGTGGGCACTTGGGTTGGAGAAGAAATATTTTAACCTACTCAATTATGATTGCCACTGGGCTATTTTTTTAATCCTCACTCAAGGAGATGTCCATTGATTTTTAGAGAGAGAGGAAGGGAGGGAGAGAGTGAGAGAAACATGGATGTGAAACATTGACCAGTTGCCTCCCATATACACCATGACCAGGGATCAAACTCATAACTTAAGCCTGTGCCCTGATGGGGAATTGAACCCACAGCCTTTTGGTGCATAGAACAACTCTCCAACTAACTGAGCCACATTGACCAGAGCTCCACTGGGCTATTTTTAATTTCTTAAATTTGCTCTGTATTGTAATGGACAGATTGTTTCTTATCCCAATATGCTTACTTTTAGTAGCTGTAAACTTTAAATAGATCTAGCAATTCTATGGTACTTAATCTAGAATGCATTTGGAGAAAGTCCTAGCAGACCTTCACACAAAGCATTATATGAATCTACTAATGCCCCACCCTCCAAACTCATTTTCTTTCGCCTCTTGTTGGGAAATCTTGCCTTTTTTTAGCTCACAAACAGACTGGATAAACTTTTGCTTAATATGTGCAATAGTCATTAATTTATCACAAGCTGTGAGCATTTGATTTCAGTTTACATCAAGAAGTCTAATTTAGGCTTAGCAGTTCATTAAGGCAATTATTTTCTAACTTGTTATTTGGCTTTTCTTCTCACAGTAGAAATTGTCTTTTATTTATTTTGTAACTATTTGCTTTATTAGATAATGGAAAAATAATTAGGAAAGCAAGGGTGAACCAATGCGGATGATATCCCTAAAATAGACTAGACTGAATTGCCAGAGGCCTAGGGCCTCCAAGAAAAGATTGGCTTCAAGGCAAATACTACCTGCTACTCGATAGTATTTGTCCAAATGGAAAAGTGAGGAATTTGTAAAGAGCTGAAGTCCCTGTGTCACACTTCTTAAAATTTTAGACCAGTGAGAATTTGCTTCAATTCTGTCTTTTCTATTTCCTCCCTAAGTAAAAATTAAAAGCAAAACAAAACAAAACCAAAAAGCATGAGTAACTGCACAAGACAATGTCAATTTGAGTACACAAGCCAGTGAAGCATATTCACTATGATATCAGTTATATTCCTACATCCACACATCCATGGACAAACAAATAATGGGCTCACAGATAATCTGATATTAATTTTAAAATACTTTTCTGTGGCTCTGGCTGGTGTGGCTTGGTTGGTTAGAGTTTCGTCCCATAAATTGAATGGGTTGTGAGTTCTATCCCCAGTCAAAACACATGCCAAGGTCGCAGGTTTGGTCCCAGGTTAGGCATGTCTGGGAGGCAACTGATCAATGTTTCTCTGTCATATTGATGTTTCTCTCTCTCTCCCTCCCTACCCCTGTCTCTAAAGTCAATAAGCATGTCCTCTGCTCAAGATTAAAAAAAATACTTCTCTCTGTATCCAAATTTTTCCACAACAAAAATGTATTATACTATATTTATAACCCAAAGAATAACTATTCTTGCATTAACACACTTCTCTTCTTAGTTGTTTTTGAATAAAATTCTTGGTAACGTGCATATTTCTTATCTTTTTCTGTGGGGTAATAACTGATTACCATTACCATAATGAATATTGAAAGTTTATTCAAATTTCAAGAAAATTCTTAGAGCCTTTTAAATTTATTTGTGGGGAAAAAAGAATGCTATTGCTGAAAACTGCTATTCTGGATTTCTATAAGTTCTCTGGCAGCACATTAATCTAGAATAATACTTTTTAACAATTTTTTTCTTTTTTTGAGGAGGAGGGTCCTTTGTCAAATGAAGTCTAATGATCACCTTCAACGTATATATGCAACAGCCAAAACACAGTCCCATGGTCGGAACAGAAGGCTGGGGCAGAGCTGTCTCTCTTGGCCTCTCTCCCCTCTCCACTACTGAGACCCTCTGAAACATTGTTTCAAAGTCCCTGATTTTGAATATGCCATAACTTGCTCCATGAGCTTTTTGAAGTTAGAAGCTTGAACCCGAAATACGCAATCCAGAGAGTTTTTGAAAATTTCAAAATTTGAATATTCTCAGGGTTACTGTCTTATTTGCTCTGCCTGGTTCTCTTTGTAAGCAATTCTGGGAAACAAATCTTCTGCTATCAGAAAGCTTTGCAATAGAAGATGACAGATGTATTCACCACTACGTGAGATGGAAAGACTATCTTTTCTTTCTAGATCCTCAGAAGGTATTATATGTCCGCCAGTCTCGCACGTGCCTCTGGTTGAAATCCCTAAACTGCAGGAGCTCCGGGGTGAGGGCCGCGAGGGTGGAGGACTGAGCTAAGCCAGGTTTTCCTCCTGAGACATTTTCACCGCCGTCCCTCGGCGCTGCAGAACGCGGGGAGAGAAGGTAGGAGAGACGCACTACCGCAGGGTATCCCGCCACCGTACCTTTCCATATCCGGGAGTGCAATTTTGCTGATGGGCACACGGGGTTTGAAGCATGTTTTCAGCAAAACTCCAGACCTCCTTGGGGCAAGAAGTGAGCCTTATGAACCCCTATAATTCCAGCACGAGAGCACCTAGAAGAGTCTCTTGAATCAATGAATAGGTTAATGTTCACAAACCAAAAAGTGTAGTCTAGTGATATTTTAATCAAACTATGTGGTTAAATATGTAAATAGAATAGTACCCACTTTTTTCAACCATGGTCAAGAAACCCATAGAGCGGATCTTGATTTGGAAATGCCAGTCTCCTGAATTCGAGGCAGCACTTCATATTTGCCTATCTTAAAATAAATGTCCATTTATTGTGACAAATACCTATAAATTGTTAATTACCACCAAATCTAAAACTCCCTGGCATTCTGTTAAAATAAGCCAGACTTAATGAATTGCAATAGTTGCAGAACTTAATCATAAGGAAACTTCTGCACAAAACCATGTTTTCTAGATAAGTAGTGTTGTTACACTGAAGACATATTGCCTACTTCAGGAATCCAAGAAGGAAGAAAACCAAGGGCATTTCATTCAATTAAAAACGAACTGAACTGATACCCTAAAGTAAAATATATAGCAGCCTTTACACCACAAGTAGATTGTGACCTGCAGGTAAACACACGGTGTTTTGTTATCTACACGTCCCTCCTGATAGACAATAATGCCGCAGAAGTTGTCTGGCATCTTTTGCTGAAAACAGTTGCTTAATAGAAAAAGTAATTACAGTGAATAGCTATTTTTAAAATTTCCTTCACATTTCATAAAAAGCTAACTGAATAACCATTAAATTCATATGTAAATAGGAAAGAGCATGTCTTCAGGCAAGTGTGTCACTTGTTTTGTTTACTGTTGCATCACGCTTCAGCTCCTGGAACCATGAAAGAGTTAATGCTTATGCAAAAGTGCCTTTATTCCCATAGAGGAAATAACCAATGGGGGGAATCTAGCTGCCTGAGTAATGGGAAAAATACACAGGGGCCATGAAACCTTTAAGGTCAGACATTGTAGCATCTGTTAACTAATGCAGAATGACAGGGAACTTCTGTGAAAGTGTATGTTGAGAATATAAATAGTGGAATACTGTAATTCATTACAATTACATTGTACAGAATAAAAATGAAAGGAATTCTTCTTGACTGAAAGTCTGGAACATTCCTCTATCAATTTTAATAAGGCAAAATTCTGACTGTTTCAAGACCTACCCATAAATCAGAAAAAGGAACTTACACCAGCCTGGCTGTATACGGTCTAAAATGTAATACACAGACCCCTTTCTATGTCAGCCATGAGCAGAGAGCGAGCCGGCAGCCCCCGAACACCAACGCAACACAGATTGCTGGTGTGCAAATGATTGGAAAACTTTGTTCCACACTGAATCACGGTCTCTCACGCCAGCAGGCTGTCACTCAAAACAATACATATATCTTTACAATCTCTTTTTGTCAGAGATTAGAATGCGGGAAACCTTAGTATTGTAGTATAGTCACAGGCCAGATCTGATAAGAAGTTAGTCATTATAACAAATATTATAACAAATGAAAGAAAGAAAATCCTGCAGGCAACTGTAATGAGCTTGTGCTCTAATTCTGCAGGCACTGGGAGTCAAAGACATACCTTCTCCTGCAGCCATATATGGCCTGAGGGCCACTGGACACTTTTTTTCTAAAGATGAATGCTCTGGTATGAGCATGCTCTCAGAATCCAGTGACGCTCTTACTCAGGGTGGTCTGTAAATATTCTAAATCTTTGCTTACTATATAAAATTACAAGAAAGTGTTATCTTGCATCACTCACAAGCCCTAGATTCCTTAAGCTGTGTAAAACCTACCCAGAAATCCATCTCTTTAAAAAATACATATATATATGGTTCTCTCTCTTTTTTTCCCTTCCTGCTTTTAGCTAAGAACTGTCTTTTGGCTCTATATATTTTGGTTTACATAAAAGGCGTAAAGTGTTACACTTATAAATCAAGTACATAGCTCGGCTTTTGCTTTCAAAAACAGAGAGAAGACCAGCTCCCTCCGCGCAGTGTGGTTGTATGTCTCTTGCTTTCTGTTTCTCTGCTCTTCTCTCCAGCTTCACACTGCGTGCGCCTCACTCTGAAAGGGAGATTTCTCTCACTTTACCTGTTTTCTGATCTTTCATCTCACCCTGAGTGCATGAGCAGAATCCAGAGGAAGATGGGAAAGAGGAAAAGACGCTTGAAAATACATCCCAGTTATTCAGGGGAAAAAGACCATGGAGCTGGAGGGGAGATGGATGCATTTTAAAGTAAATGTATGAATGAGTGAAACTGAAATGTTGTCAGCACTTCGTTATTAGCTATGATGGTGTGGTGGACTTTTTTTTTAACGCATGTGGTGTAATGAATTGTATTACTTCTAATGCGATGGTAAGATACAAACCACAGTGTTGAATTAACACTGGCAAGTGTCCCAGTTGGATCATACCATTCATGTCATATGACCATCTATTAGAATTCCCTCTCAAATTAACATTATCCTGGTGACCAGACGTTGAGAACTGGACCAATAGCTGTACATTCTTCCAGCTTCTAAGAAATTCCAATGATTTCCCTGCTTGTGACCCTGATTTGGGAAAGGCAACGCTTGTGCATGGGGAAGGCAATGTTGTTTGGCCAAATCAGACATCTTTCCTCATGAGGATGAGATTACAATGGCATTGCAAAGTAGTTCTCTTGAAACCTTCCAAAACAGATTATGTTCTTAAAAAACTTGATTCTTGACTTTGCATGTTTTAGCACTGCATTCCATTAAACCTGTGTTTGAAGTTACCAGGATTTGCTAAAATATTTGATAATGCCTAAGCAGATAAGAGATTATATGCTTTACATATATAGTGGAAGGATTTGTTCCAGCTTGGATACAGGGTATTAATTGACCACCTACAGTGAGCAGTGTTTAATATTTTGCCCCCACCCTCCCCCCTCACTCGTTTCTCGCTGCTTTTCAGACTGAAGAGCATGTAAAGTATTCTCTGAACTAAATTTGCTAACTTTCTGGAACACATTTAAACAATGTGTGCTACTTGTGTCATATTACATTAACTTCACTTCTAATGACAAGTTGTATATATCTGCAATAAATAGCCCCTCAGGGATCAGATCAAGATTAAGGGAGAGAAAGTATACTGCTGGAGTTAAGTAATTTACAATATCTCAGTAAATGCTTGCAAAGAAATGTTTGCATCACTAGAGCGGGTGAGCAGCGCTTTGGACCCTGATGGCTGTGTATGGTAAACTCCCCAGTGGAAGGTTAGAATCACTTGGGTTCCAATTTTTTAAAAAAATTAACCTTGAACTCTATATACTGTTTGATACTACGTTGTCCACCATTTCATAGAATGTTTACAGCTGAGAAGCACCAGTTTTAAACAGACCAACATAGGCACAGGGCAATGAGGGGGTAGGGGAGGGGGGAGGCTGGCGAGAATAACCTCAGTGGTCAGGGGGTTGAGATTTGTATAAAAGTGCATGTGACGTTCAAAAAACTATCTCTGGCATGCTCGTTTCAAATCAAAGTATTTTTAATTAATCAGAATAACACAGAGAAGAAAAACACAAATATTTATGGGTCGAGCACAGTCAAGTTGAGCAACTGGGTCTGATGAACTCGGACGTGTGGGGTTAGAGTAGCAGACTGCACAGAGGAGCCGAGGAGCCTGCAAGGCCGGCCCCTTCGCTATTGTGAGGTTAAAATAGCCCAGGGAGAGCGCGAGCCCTAAGCTGAGGATCTGCTCAGATTCACCTGCAGACATGGAAACCTGGTATCACAGGATTGAAAATTTGGTCTGTTGCCCCTTCAAATTTGTTTAGTCCTGTTCCGGATTTCATCCGAAACCCTGAGTCACTTCTGGATGATTCATATCTGAATGGCATTCAGCAAATCTTATTTTAGGGTTTGGACAGATTTCATCCATTTCCATGGCAAGTAGTTGGCTGCGGTGTCCTGTGAAACGAGAACGATTAACTGTGATCCGTCTTTCAGGGAAGTTCTGAAAGAGGTGATTTTCATCAATCGACTTCAGAATTTAGTCGATCTGTGGATGGAACGGAACAGAGGAAGCAAATGAAGAATCTAGCAGCTCCCTGCTTTTGCCGAGACATCTATCCATTGTGAATTCATGCGGGCTCCTTAGTTAAAAGTGTATTGAACATCAAATGCACTCTTATACCAAAAAACTCAAAAATGAAATTAAATGCCTTTAAAATCTTCAAGAAAAAATGGTTGTAGGAGGTGTGCCTCAGCCGCGATGGAAAGCGTCACAACATTTTATGATTTAGCCTCTTTGTACACATAGATGGGCCTCCCTGGTTAGACCCAGGGATACCCGGGCCTTTTGGGTGGGCTTTTAAGTATCTTGAAGGTGTCCAAAAGGGAGAGTCAAATAGCCCAGGGAATATCTGGAGGTATTCCACAAGGGCAGTCTCAGTCAGGCTCCTGCCTGCCAAGGCATGGAAGTTCTCACCTGTTGGCCATCGGCGCTCTTTGCTCCTAGCAAAGGTGATAGGAGGTGCCTCAGCCCAGCGAAGAGGCCCCATGGCGATCCTCTGCCAAGAGGCCCACCTTCTTATCTACCTCAACCTTCCCATCTTGCACCCACTGTGCCTTATATCGGCTGCCAGGAAGCAGGTTTTGAAACCCATCTAGTCTCTTCAATGTTCTCCCTCTGGCTCAAGAGAAATTTCAGAGAAACAACAGGAACAACAACCTTAGCTTTGAGGGAGTATCTCTCACCTGATATTTAAGCAACTGCAGTAGTCTTCATTGATTTGTTTTGGGACATCAAAGCCAGGAAAATCAACTGCCTGCTTTCTCTGCTTTTCACCCTATCCTAACTATCTCTGATGCAATGATCCCCTGCCCAGTCTGCTGGAAGGAGCTGAGGGCTGGGAAAGAATGATAGGGCACAGAAAGGAGTCAAGTTCATGCTCTTTAAGAGACAATGACCTCAATTTTTTTTTTTTTTTTGGATTGCCCATAACTTTGTTCACCCCCTTAGACTGGATAATTGATAGTTCTTTGGACAAACAAGAGTTCCCTTCCTTCCTGAAGCCTAGCTTTTAAAAACTCTGAGATTGTTTCCATCGAGGTTTTTGTTGGTTCAGCGGATTTTGAGATCTCTCGTGCAGTTCAGTGCATATCTTGTACCTGAAAGGCAATTATTGCTTCAAACAGATGCACCACTGATTTACATCTTTTTACGAGTTTGATTCTGGTGGTCATATTTTCTTTATGTTATTTTTATACATATAAAACAAAGCTATTTTCATTTCCAATTATTTATGAACTGCATTTTTAAAAGGCAATAAAATAAAGTTTATGCCAAGAAGTGAAGATCAACCTGGCTTTCTGACACCTATTTAGACAGATTTGGGGGCATCTTCAGGAAGAGTGCCATGAAATTATCTCTTAATTCAGAGCCTCCACTTAAAAAAAAAAAAAAAAAAGACCAGAAAGTTTACATGCCTTTATATATTACTTTAATCTTCAAAATAAATTTATCTCAAGTAAAACTTTACAAGACATGAGAGTTTGTGTAAAATCAACTACAGAATGATAAAATGTGACAATATCAAAGATTCTGAGAATAATTGGTCTAAAAAATATAAACACCTATTTTACTACGTTGTTTCCTAGTCTTTCCAATTAAGCTCCACAATTATTGCCATTTTATATTTTAAAAATGAAACACAGAACTATAATGTGAAATCCAAAGTTCTCAAAAAATGCCTCTATTGTTGGTAAAACAAACATCGAGTTTCCCAACTCTGTAGATTTCTGTCCCCTAATTTCCAGTCCTGGTTTTGCCTTTCATATTTTCCCAGGGAAAAGCTCATTGCTAGATAGAGAAATTATTAGCTAATTTACTTTAAAGAAATAAATTCAATTCTGTGATGTTTCAGGGCAGATTGATTAAATTTTTACTATGCCCATGAGGAGGTGAGACACACGCTTAATTTTGTGAAAGTACTTCCCAGTGTGAGGTGAAGTCTTCAGCACAGCGCTGTTAATACACTGTGAATAATGACTTCTTCAAGGTCTGGAAAAATGAGTGTTCCCCAGAAGAGCTGACCTAATTTGTTCCCAGTGGATGATTTGGGAGAATAATGACGATGGTCTGGACTCTCTCCTTCACCCTCCCAGATCAGTGGGCATTCGTAAGCTGGGCCGGGGTGCAGCGCACGGTGCTGCACTCGAGTCGAATCTGGTTTCTAACCCTAGGCTTTTCCTTGCCTAGAGTAAAATGGTTAATAACTAACTGCTCCTCTTTCAGTTCTCCTGCCGTGAGAAAACCATATGATAATAACCTTTTCTTTCCTACTGTAATGTTCAGAGCAATATTTAGTTAAAGCTTGAAAAGTATGTTGACAGTAATAAGATAGCATTTCATAGCAGATTATTCATGCTCTTATGACTAACCACCCACTGAAATACCTCCACAGAACATACCCAAAGTAATTTTGGTATGTGAGCAAAGGATTCTGGAAATTACATTATCTTTTTCTTTTTCTTTTCTTTTTCTTTTTTTTTTTTTTTTGGCAGAAATGTTAACTTCTCAGGAGTAAAAGAAATGAGAAGGAATAATTGGCTTACATTGATTTTGTAAATATGCCATCGTAGGGGGAGATTTTTTCCCCCATTCAAGTCTTCAGTGGTGCTATGTCTCACTTTAGAGGAAGAATTTGAAGCGGGTTATGAGTATTGAATACATGACAAAACAATTTTAATGAGTTTCTTAGCAATATAGTTTACAAATTGGTTTGTATCCAACTCTAAGTATACATGACATTTTGATGGCATTGTACCACTTTAACTTTGGGGCTGTAATTGCCATTGAAACCGGGTTTTTCCACGTTGTCAGAGACTTCATTTCTTTTTTTTCACCTCCACACTGGGATGCCAGTAAAAACAGGGAGTCCCCTTGACCTCAAAGGGAGCTTTGTGCTTAGATTCACTGCTTTGGACATGAAAAAAAAATTGAAAAAAAGGGACATGAAGTTCTAAATTCCACCTGATTTAGCTATTTCTCTGAAATGTTACATTTTTTCTTAATGATTTTGTTTTAATTATAAAAACTAGCCACAAAACAAAACAATCAAACCAAAAAAAAAAAAAAAACCAGAGTTAACATTTTATACCCAATGCACAATACTTTGTGCCCATGTAAGAATAAGTTCAAGTTGCTACGGTACCATGTCCACACCAGGCTACATGGTCACATACATTTCAGAAACCTGTTCAGTCTTAGCTGTTTTCTTTCTGAAATTTCAATAAAAATAGCCTTAGAGCTGTATCAAGTGCAACCAAAATAAAACAAAATAAATTGCAAACCTACCACGACTTCAAGAATTATGTGGACACCATCTAAGTTACTTTAACGTAAGATATAAATCCAGAGATTTCTCATGCCATCATTTTGTAAATAATTACAGTTCTGCTGAATCTGTTGTATAAAGTTTACATGGGAGGTTCAGCGCACCCTTGCTCTTGTTTAGACCATTCGGAACCACCAGAGAGCTGTTGATATATGGCTGTGCTGTTTCAGTGCCTAAGACATCTACTACACGGAGCATAATAAACAGGGGCATAAAGACAGGTTTGTGCAAGCAGTTTGGAGTGACCTTTTTGGCAGCTGAAATCCATCTTGAGTACATGGTGCTGATGTGGACAGACATGTAAACTTAGTCTTGTTACCACAACTACTAGCTCTACAAATATACTCAGATGCCCAAAATGTGCATCACTCTTAGAAAAGTGATTTTAAATGGAGAGTTGTAGTTGAGGAGCTGCAATTCAGATAAGATCAAGAACTGTATATGAAGAAATCTCTGCGATTGAGTGCATAGACGTGTTGAAAGCAAGGAGTTAGGTAGATTTAATCCAAAAGGCTATAAAGTTAAGATCTTCTTCGAAATTATGTATATTAAAAAGTAGAGCTTGGTAATTTCTTTTTTAAGAATAGAGATGCATCTGATGCTTACTTCTCAAAGTTAAACAGCATAAGAATGGCAAAGTCAATGTATCTATGACAGTATGTTTAAATATAAGTGTGGCTATACCTACCTCATAATTTGAGAACTACAACAGACATTGTTGAACTTGGACAACTGAGCAGCAGTTAAACTTTAATCCAATATTGAAATATCTCTTGACCAATGAGGTCGGGTTGGTCTCTGACTCCAACACCACTCTCCTGGCTCGTCTGCTCTTTCTAGGGCAGCACTGACGGGGAAGCCCTTGGATTTGGCAAAGTGAGTTTGGCCCCTTCCCCACTAGGAGTAGACACAGCAGTGACATCAATTTCAGTCTCCCGATGCGGCTTGTGCCTCAGAGCACTTGGGTTTCCTTGCTGTTGATTCAGACAAGCCGCTTGATGAATCCGCTCCTCGTTGCTTTGGGGATGACTCACACCTTTTCAGGAAATGTTTCGAGCTATCTTCAGTTACTATTTGTTAAAAAGCTTTGAAGATTGTTGACCAAGCATTGTCCTCCCATCAATGAATATGAAACCTGAAATGAGTAGAAACTTCACGTGGAAAGCACTGAAGTCAGCCATGGGAAGAATGCTGGTTTAGAAACAAGGGAGGGTGTTGTGTGGGAGGTGGGCTTGGAGGGGCTATTAATCCTCCACTCCTCTGCCACAGGTAGAGATTTTCCCTATGTTTCTATTCTCTTGTCTCCCAGCCCCCCCACCCTGCTCATCAGTAAGGATGGAAAGACTGATCAGATTGATGAATTTGGGGAAAGAGCTGTACTTGTGGAATCTGATCCTTCTCCCCCACTTTGAACTTAGCCAAATGCTTGCAGAAAGCATGACCGCTGGTCTGACTCTTCCTGCTCTGAGTGTATGTGACCAGGACTCCCTGTGGGAAGGGACCAGGGCGCCCTACGCAGTGGCCTCTGCAAAGGTCGTGGAGTCGTGCCTGTGCCTGGAGGGACTGATCAGTTTAGTTCTGAGGTTCAGTATAAAACACCTGTTCTCCAACCTAGACCTTATCGACAAAAAAGTGACATTTTAATCTGCCTCTGCCTTCTTCCTTGTTTTCTCTCTTCACAGGGGAATCCGTGAAGAAAAATATGTTCTAGGAGGAAATGGTATTTATTTCTGGGTCTACTCAAAACCAAACAAAGAGAACTGAAACATTTTTAAGAGAAACTTGTTTATTGGCAAACTTTAGATAAATTTTAATGCAGTTAATATATACAACATATAAGAATCCATTCTTAAAATTGTGCCATTGAATTGCTATTTATTACCTTCCTAGTAGGTGAGGTACAGTTTTATCTTACTGAGAAAACTATCCTTAATCCAGTGACCAAAGAAATGAATTGACTGACCAATCAGACAAGAGTCTTCCATATAGCAGTCCATGCAGCAAAAATCTTTATATTTATCCCTCTGACTACTGTTCTTAGATATGTGAATTGAATGAAGGCTGTGTTCAGAGCTTGTGAGAAATGGCTAGCTCTTTCATGCTTAGGTATAACTTTAGGTTCAAAGGGAATGGATGAGTTTAATTTTTCAAAATAAGTGAATCCTTAAAACAAGTTTGGCAACTTGTTATTCTCTTTCCTAATTAGTTTTCCTTCTTTAATCTATTTCCAAGGCTGCTTTTCTGGTTAAAAGCAATGTTTAAAAGGCAAATTTTATAGATTTGAGGATAGCATTTATACACACACACACATCAATATTAATATGTAATCAGTCTCTGATCAGGAAACTCCAATTTTAAGACCTCATATGGTCTTATCAGCAACAAAGATAACTTATTAACAGCCTCATGGTTGCATATGATGCTGGTAAGTGCCAAAGAAAGAAAACAATGGCATAAATCCAGTTCGTATCTTTTATTGATCTCCTATCATCAGGCTGCGCCAAAAACCTTTAAGGGAAAAAGATCATTTGGAAACATTCCTATAGGCAAAAAAAAAAAAAAAAAATTCTGGACTCAGTCTTAGTCAGGAACTAGCATACATAGGTCCTTAAAAATTAAGATGTAAGGTAAGGGCGCCTATGATAACACAGGGGTCTATTTCTCTCTCATGTAAAATTAAGTCTAGAGATTGGCAGCCCAGGGACCATTCAGAGGCTCCACAGTATCTTCAGCATCCCAGGCTCCTTTTATTGTGTCTGTTGTTTCCTCATTAGTGCCATTCTTAAAGTCACTTCATGCTTGTAAGATGGACCCTGTTGCTCCAGCCATCACATCCACATTCTAGATAAGAACGGGGATAGAGGAGGAGTTAAAAAGCTGTTGGAACTGTGGAAGCACTTTTCTGGAAGCTCTGCTCATCAGCTTCCTTTTATGTATCATTGTCTTCCCCTATCTGTAAGAAAGCTGGAAAATACAAATATGATACATTGGTTTAAAAGAGGCAGAATAGTCATTAGATACCTATTATTTAATACACGTGTTTCTGCCACAGGAACTTGAGACATGGTTTCATCAAGTAATGCTAAGGCCTGCAAGGTGACATGAAGTTAAGAAGAAAATGTGGTAGAATGCAAAGAGCAGAAAGTTTAAGACTTTGGTCAAACCTCCTATTTATGTTTAGTATCAAGGAGCAGATAAGTTCATTCTTTGTCCAAAATGGAGACACTCTCATTTTGGACAAAGAATAAAATATCTTTTCTATTGGAACTTAGATTTATTTCCTAAATATCCATGTTAATTTTGCAGATAAAAACCTTCAAAGGTTTAAAAAAATGGCCATCTACCAGGTTTTAGACGTATTTGAAGGAATTAGTCTTCTAAGGCAGATCTGCAAAATATGGTAGAGTTCTTGAACTCTAAGACATGCAAATGTACTGAGACATTTTATGATAAATGATAATAACCATCATAGCAGCAAAGCCTCCTATAGCATGTCCTATGTGCTTGGCTCTCAAAGCTTTATATCCATTAAGTCATTTGTGGAAGACTGACTTAGATGTCTATAATAGAGGTCTTTCCCCAGCGTGTAAGAATGAGACAATGACATGTGACTCAGAGGACATCTTCTTGAGTCCTAGGTGGCATTTTGATCTGAAACTTGCAGCACAAATTCTAAAATCACAGGGCACATTTGACCTTAATGCAATGGAGACATAATTTTGGTGACACAGACATGCAAAGAATATGGGTTTCAATGTTCATGAAGCTTTTGTTCTCACGGGCGTTGGCAACTTTTGAAAAACCTTGGCTTCCCAGCTTGCGTTGATGAAGATCTCCAAGCTACTTAATGAAGTTTTGTCCCCTTGTGTTCCCATTGACATCATCACGGCCAGGGCATTCCTCATTACCAGTGGACTGAAACTGAGACTTGTGTAATAGGTCAGTTTTTATTAAATCCATATTCCACAGCCATGTTCAAAGATGCAACAAAGAAAGTTAGATTTAGTCAATGTAAGATTTTCATTGGCAACATGGCTAAAAAACATCGCTGAATTTCCTTTCCTTGGCAGTACTGTGTCTAACAGTGTGCTGATTGACCAAGATGCATAAAATTAAATCCATAAGGCCAGGATGTCTTTCAGGAGACTGGTGGACAGAATGAGACACCATTCGATCAAGCATCGCTTTCAAAAACCAAAACTCTTTCCAAAGCGGTATTTGTGCCAATCTTTTTTTTTTTTTTTTTTTTTTTTGCCACTCCAAGACTTGGACCTGCTACAGAAATTGATTCAGGCTCTTTAGTAATTCATCAAAATCACTTATGCCATTAGTTACCATTAACTAGCAGAAGCAAATTAACGCAAGTCTGTAATGCAGCCAATCTTACAGCGTTGACGTGGAGCTTACTCCCTGGGTGAGACATACATGAAGAACAAATGACAGCATGCACCACAGTGGCCATGGTCGGTCCACCACAGCTTAGATGGGAAGACCCTAAAGTATTCTGCAGCAGAAATTCAAGTTGCAGCAGCAGATAAACCAATGATGGGGACCGCAACAATCAAGAAAAATATGACTGCAGAAGCGATGAACCTCATAAAAGTAAATGAAGGAGCTGCTAGCTAACTGTGATAGATTTTGCTAACGATGGCTACAGTTTCCAAAAACTGCTCAACCCTTGGGGGGCCTCCCTTGAAGTTTTTTTTAAGTCATATTCTCAGTAGATGGCATTGTTCAAAATAGAGAACATAGATTAACTATACATCTCCACAGGTACATACATGGTTCATTTGGATGTTTTTGTGAGTAAATACATCACTTCCAAACTTCCAGTCCTGATGTTCCAGACCTTCCATTCCCTTGACTCAATCTATTTATTTGTCCTTATTTTTTATGCACTGTAAGGGTGAGGCTACTCTTATCTGCCTTATTCCTAGCAGGGATTTTTGATCCCGCCAAACTCATCTCCTTACTGTCTTCAATAGGTCCCCCCAGGCCCCTGGCTAGAATGCCCTTCCCTCTTCTCTTTAACTCTTTAAGTCCCTCTCTAACCATTTGAAGACTAATTGTATAAAATAATGACCCTACATTGATTATGTTCTCTCTCCTGAAATCTCTGATGGAAGCCTACTGCTATTACCAGTCACTGGGCACTAAAGTTATAAGCTATCTTGCACTTTTTATTTAGCAGCGAGCATGTCTTTTCCCTCTCTCTCCTCTTCTGAATGCATTGGAACCTTTATGTGGACAGGAACCATGCCTTACCCTTCTTTTGTACTGAGAGGACACTGAAGACAGAACTGTGCACGTTCTAGGAAGCATCACTCTCAGAACCAAAGCTTTTCCCGCAGTGGTATTTTTACAAATCTTTTATGCTGCTCCAACCCTTGAACCCTTAGTAATTCTTCGCAATCACTAGTGCCATTAGTTAAGATGTACCAGCAGGAGTGAACATTGGTGTTTTCCATTGTGTCTCTCAAAGCACCTGACTATCTATTGTTATGACTTCGCTCGTAGTACTCCACAGGGAGAGTGGCATGCGTGTTGGTGTTTGTATCTTAAAGATGAAGAACGTGAAGCCCTGAGATTATTAAATGCCTTGTCTAGTGATACAGTTAATGACAAGGCTGGGAATAAGACAGATATTTACCATTCTCAACATTACTAAAGAAAATAATTTGATATAGAAAACACAAATAATGGGCAATGTCCATTTGGGTTTTCTGTACTCAGAATTTGCTGCGGATCTGCAAAGGAAACATTATCAGGCGTAGTATTTTACAGGAATTGGTGTGCAAAATAGTTGGGCCCCCATTAGTCACAGGTTGTTCGACGGTTCAATGTCCTACTTTTGGGGGACTCTTCCCCCAGGCCTACACATGAAACTCGGAGTTGGTGCGTGTACAAAGTGAAGCTTCCTGCATAGTTCAGCTGTCTGGTGGCATTTAAGAGTATGAAAACTGCCACTGATGACTGCTTTTTCTATTCATTCCCACAATACAAACAACGTTATTAAAAGTAAACTGTCAGAGATATGCTTACAAGTTGAGTCTCTCCAATCTTGCCCCACTTCCCTTAATACATAGGCACGAGAAGTGAGCAGGCAGAGGATGGGGCCTCTGGCTGCCGCCGAATCCGCCCGCGGTCTCCTTAATGGCGCTGTGCATCATTACCTACTACATCTGTGAAAGCCTTTTCTATTTGCGCTGTCAAAGCCTCATTTTTACCTTCGTTTAATTGATGCATCAAAAGCAAAGGCCTAACAATGAGAATGACTGCACGCCTACGGCCACTCACTCTTTCAGGATCCATTCGTTCCCTTCCACCCTTTACAACACAGATGGAGATCCACTCAGGGCAGCCACATGGCTCTCGTTCACATGGGCCGGGGGCCGGGGGTGCTTGGGGAGCCTCAGTGCTTTGAGCTGTAACAGGATAAGAAGGACGCTCTTAGAACTGCCAGGTTAAATTAAGGACACCCAACAAAACTTGAATTTCAGATTTATAAACTTTTTTTTTTTTAGTATAAGTCCCGTGCAATATGTGGGACCTACTTACACCACAGATTACTCATTGTTTATCTGCAGTTCTAATTTCACTGGCCATTCTGTGTTTTTATTAGTTACATCGGGCAACCCTAGGAGCACCGTTGTAGACCTGTGATGCCCAGTTTTTTCATCGGGGCACCAGATCAGTGAGCCCTTGTACAGGAGTCTCTGCGGGGTGGCATTCCCCACTCTCCTGGGTGGAACTGCTCTGTCACAGGGGAAAAAAAAAAAAAAAACAGTGCAGCGACAAGAGCTTCTTTGCCTCCTAAGGACCACCTCCGCTGCCGCTCCATGTTGTAGGCAGAGAAGAAGGGCCTGTGTTTCTAGGCAGTACCACAGAAGTAGAATTTCCTGTGCAGTATTTTAATTGTTACTAAAAAGAAATTAGACGTTAGAGCACTGCTTACACCAGTAATTGGTTTTGATACTATGTATTACTTAGTTCATAAATAAATGATTTTTTTCTCTAAAAATACTCACAGGAAAATAAGGAACTCAGTATTCAGCAACATAACCTGTGATTTAAAAAAAAAACAAAAAAAACTGGGCTTGAATTCTAAGGAAATTACTGGAAGTGCCATTGAAGAAATCAACACCTTAGAGCAGTGATTCATGAACAGTTAGCTTTCAAATTCATATGGGCACATTAACTCTGTGTGTCGATGAGAAGGGTAGAAGCTGCTCATTATGCTTACAATTTATAACTGAGATATATTCCAGAGATGTGTCTGTGTATCACATGCATATGTTATGGGGCTTGGAATCTAATAATCACTTCCCAGAAAGGTTTGTCATATATATGCCACAAACATATGTCACATATATGTCAGTAATATTAATATATATGCCAGATCTTTTATAGACCCAGTAATGCTTCTAAAATAACTTTAGAGATGATTTAAAAACTGAGACACATCTTATTCAGCAAATCAAGTTGAACTAGTTTGACAATTAACAAAAAAAACCAAATCCTTCCTTAAGTGAATTCCATCCATTTGAGGAGTGTTGATCAAGCGCCCACTCATCATCAAGCCCTGGGTGGGCACTAAGGACACAGCAGTGAACAAGACAGATCAAAATTTCCCTTTCCTCAAGCTTGCTGCTGCCTGGAGACAGATGCTAATAGGTAAAATATATTTTTTGATGAAGAGTATTACATGCTAAGGAGAAAAAATAAATGGCAATGCTTTCAAAATGCAGTTTTCTAATTTAATGATTTGATTAACCATTTGTAAAGCAGAAAAAGAAAACCCACCTAGTTTAAGATCTTGTCAGAAAATCTAAATAATATGCACTGTACTTTCAATGACTATGTAGAGGCATCCCAGTGACACTGTGCTAATACCCCAGGCAGGCTGGCCCTGCCCCAGGATGCTGGAAATCTTGATGATGCTCACTCATGTGCCTCTTCCCTTGAATTGCAAGCTTTATGGCTTTCCTACCCACTTCTCCTTGGGGAATTGATCTACTGATTTTACCATTATCCTCCCTATTACCGATCTATTTTGGACTCTAGATTTTTATGGTGCTTTCCCACCACAGTTGCACCAAGATCTTTAGTGCCTTCAGCAGCCACTTGAACAACAAGAACAAAACAAGAGCATCTAAAACACCAGCCTTCCAATTTCTTCACGCACAGCTCCAAAGATTGCCACTCACCTTAAGCAATCCTCTCCTCCTCTGGGCTCACCTTGAGCAATGTTACTGTGAAAAATTTCTCCAACTCGGAAACCTAATCTCCAGCGCCACCCCCCCCCCCCGCCCCGCCCCGATCTGTCCATGCGCTCTCCCTGACTTCCTGCCTCGTAGCCCTGAGAGTGCCTTTTAGGATTATCAATGTATGTCGTCATTCTCTCAGCAAATGTTCACTGAGCATCTGCTGTGAGCAGAGCACCATGAAAGACACAGGATGTGGTCGTAAATATGAGGAACACGCTCAATGAACTTGAAATATGTAGGGGAAGAAAGATGGGGTGAGTCATTTCAAGCGTGGTGAGCATTAGGGAATAGAGTGCAGGTGCAGGGAGCACCTACCAATGTCGGGAACGAAGACTGTTTCTCTGAGAAACTTGTCTCTGAGACAGTTTCTACATTTAAGTAGAAACTGAGGAACGAGGAGAATCTTAACCAGGCAGAGTTCGAAGGGTATTCCCATAGAAAGATCAGTATGAGACATGTGCACATTCAAAATGTGTGCAAAGGAACTGAAAATGTCCCAGTGAGTCTGGGGCATAGAAGCTATGCCAAAGAGAGAAGGCTGGCAGAGCTGTCGCAGGGGATAAATCATAGGGGTTAGTAGGTCAGTGTTTCAGGATTTTGAACTTTATCCAAACAGCACTAAAGAACATTTGCCCAACCTAGACCTCCTAGTCAATCATATAATGTACTCTCTTACCAGTAGCTGTGATATTTTTGAACTCCAAACCAGGATCAAATTCAAATCTGCTTCCTCTAATCCTCATCCTTGGTAACTCAGTGCTATTGAAGGAAATTGCATAGCCAAGACGATTGGCAATATCGTAATCTCTTGTCTTCCCAGCTCATTTTGAACTTCTGTGACATTTATTCATCTCTCTACTCCTTGTTGGTCAGCTCTCTTGTTCTTCTCAGTGGACAGACCAACGTTGTCTATCCTTTGTCATCTTTGATTCCCTACTGCATGCCACCCCAACCCACGGATCACTTTGTTTCCCATACCAGCAGGAACATTGAGCAAGAACTCAATGTCATGCCTGAAAATCCCTAGCTTCCCTTCCACGATTACCTCCTTGCCTCTCTGTTCGCGGGTTGAGGGTCATTTTCCCTAATTCACTCGTATTTCTCCACGTTTGCTTTTGATCATCTGGCTCCTTCATTTATGCCCTCACTCTTCTGAACCTTTAGCCCGCCTACACTCTCTATTTTTTTTGTGTGCAGTGCATATATTCCTTTGTATCTCACCTCACACCATCATGCCATAATCTGTTTGTATATCCATCTTGCCTAATGGACCACATGCTCCTGGAGGGTGGGGACCACGTGTTCCATCTGCTGCCCTGCCCATGGCTCTCACCTTTCTCTTTCCCTTCCTGCCCCAGCCTTTCTGAAACAGAACACAGGCGACAGCTTCTTCCACCTCCCATATATGTTTTTGAGGTCTTCTATGTGCTAATAAAACAAGAAACAGAGAGGATAAAAAGATGCCCCAGGTCCAGCAGCAAAGTAGGTTAGATGGTAACGATAGCCTTAGAACACTGTAGAGGCAGGCCTAGACTCAGGGGCGCCCTGGGGTCTTGTTACAGAGGGAGGTCGGGAGGAGGAACCTCTGGGCAGAATGTGGGAATAGAGAGATGATGAAGAGGGTGCTGGATGCTGTCTCCAGGACCTGGCTATTTGCACCCTAAGGTCCTTATTCACCTAAATTTAGTGTCCAGGGCCAAAACAGAGGCTGGGGAGAATCAGAAACTTGGTTCGAGCATGTAAGGTACTAAGAAGCAGTAGGCATCTACTGTTGGGAAAGAAAGAGAAAAGGGGAAGAAAGACACATTTGCCACTCTTGGGGGCCCACTCATAATGGACACAAATAATTGTAAAATAATCCACTTTCACACCACTATCTTCATTGCTCAACATTCCAGCTTCTCAGTGTTTTACCTCCCAACTTTTGCCGGGTAAAAATTTCCAATCCATGTGCATCCAAATGACAGCGTTTCTACACAAGGCTCTTGGAACGTGTGCACACAACAGTTTGAGCAACACAAAAGACAACCAGCTCTGGCTGAGGGTGACTAAAGGAGAGAAAGTTGCACATTATATAGCAAAAGAGGTAATCTTCCCAGTAACTGCTATCTATTAATAAATAAAAGGAGTTTGCTTCTGAACTTTGCCATAAATTTCATCAGTTTTCAGTAGAGTTTTCATTCTTCTGCACTACTTTCTTTGGGATTGTTTACCTTCTGCAATGCAGAGACCCCCACAGATGCCACACAGGCCATTTTGTCTATGTTGTGTCCATCATGATTAGAGGACAGGGACCTGTTTCCCAGAGGAATTGGTAGGTCCCAGAAAAGCAGCTAGACACCGTGCAACAGTTGGCCTAATTCTTCCAAGCCCTCTGACTCAGGAAGGACACTTCAGAGCATCTGTTCAAGAATATTTTATTTCTCAATGATGCAGAAAATATGTGCACGAAAAAAGAGAAATGAAAATCATTCCACAAAGATGAGTGCAAGTTTGTGAGCAAAGGGTTTTATGTAACATGCTTTTGGTGCACCATGGAAGGAGTTTGTTATTACATAAAGCTGTATATAATCTAGCAAATGAAGATTTTAATGACCACATTTTTAATGGGCTGTAGGTTATCAGTAGGTGGCTTCACTTGCCTTCTTGCTATGATTTCTAGGGCATGGACTGTTGACAGTTGGAATTGCTTCTCTATGACCCTATGACTCACATATGAAGCCATAAATGGTGCAGGTGATCTTGCCCCACTCCCTGGTAGGCATGAGTCACAAAATCCCCATGTAATGTGTCCCAGTGTAGACCCATTGGCTCTCCATCCTTAAGATGCAACAAGACTACTGAAGATGAGGATTTTGGAGAGATTTGAGGCAGAGTTTTGAGAGGACAGTCATGGAGAAATTGCCTGTGTTAGCCTGACTTTCAAAGATTAAATATTGTCTGTTATTTTAAGAACCTCATTCTCTTAAATAACAAAAAAGAAAAAAGAAAGAAAAAAAACCCCTCCACAAACAAGTCTCAAAATCACAAACTTGTCAGAGAACAGGGAAGCTGTTCATGGAAACACAAGTGACCAAGCCTCATTTAGCTTCAGATTCCCTCAGGATTCTACACCCTTCCTGTCCAGGGGTCTTTGGGGAATCATTAGAATCCACCTGGAATATACCTCCCTTTTTGCTAAACTTTACATGGAAGTAGGGGTAATAGATTTGGTGGGGAAAACGGTCCCAGTGTCAGTTGCCTATTAGACTGGAGCAGTTGTTTAAAGTTCAGCACACTTCAACAAATCAAGGCAAAAACCCCCATCCATCCCGGCGACGGTGCTTCCCCCTCCTGCAGAAAGACTGCTTAACCTAATGAGCTTTGGCTTGCTGATGGCGTGGCAGTGGCCGGCTAATAGTTGTGTTTAAAATTCCTGTTTCTTATCTTATTTACTGATTGATGGGAACGTGACTTCTCAGACCTTCCTCCCTGGCCATCTTCCCCCAGGCCGAGTGAATCATTTGACACAGGGAACATTTAGACAACACGTTTGCTTCCTTGTTAAATCCCGATTGGCCGTGTCCTGCAGCCGGATGCGCAGCCCCCCGGGTTGTGTCTGCATTATGTCTTATCGGAACCACCTGAAGAGCCCCGGCCACACAGGGTGGCCTTCCTTAATTTAAAACCCACAGAGGGGGGGAAAAATTGGGGGGGACGGCAGGGGGGAGGTTAGCAAACCCAGCATATGACAAAAGGCATGCACGTGGCTTTATTTTTCAAACTGCTTTCCTTCTTAAATCAGGCTTCCTGATTTTAACAAATAAATAAACAAATAAACAAGTCTCCAGGTTACTCTCAAAGAGATCACATTTTTTAAAAAATCAAACGATTCCCTACAGCCGGTCTGTTGTGCAGTGTTTCTCCTTGTTTTTCTTTTTCTGCTTTTTTTTTTTTTCCCCTCCCCTGCAGATTCTGAAAAGAAAAAGCGGCTGCAGGCATCGCCTGTGGCTCTCTGGTCCTGCTCCTTGGGTGGTCCGAGCCGACTTTATGATTTATTCAGCTAATGGGAAGGGAGCATGACCCCCAGTGGCCACAGAAAGAGAGCTGCATGTGGGTTTAATGCTTTCACCACAAAAATGTCTGCTATGACTAAGCTCTGCGGCTGAAGTCACTGTCTGAATGGTGCTAAAAAGGAACTTAGGCATTAAGTGTGCACTATTTACTATAGATCGGCTCTTGGGATTAGGCCAAGGGGTTCGCACTCAGTTTCAAAGAATAGCATGGAAGCTGCTAGGAAAATTAGAGCTGTGCAATTTATTTTTACCAGTCTCCCTGGTGAGTTCCCCGGTGAAGGATTTACCTCATAGGCATTTTTTCTCCCCTCTGTTACTAAAGAGTCATTTAAAACGTGCCAGTTTGGACATTTTATAGAGTTTTATTGTGGAGGTGTCCCTACTCTTTTGTTTATCACAGCCGTGAATCACTATGTCATTGTTCTTTAATGTTCATTTGAAACTATAAAAGAATGGCTAATGGGGGGGGGGGGAGACGGAGGGGGGGGGGAGAGAGAGAGAGAGAGAGAGAGAGGAAAGCTCCTTTGCCACACACGGTCCTGCAAGAGAGGCCTCTTTGATCCAGTGCGGGTCCCCCTCCCTGACAGCAGCGCTGCTGGTGGAAAGGAATGAACACATTTCGCTTCACATTGATTCTTTGACCGTGAAGGAAGGGAGTGGATGGAGCAGGGAGGAGGGAGGCAAGGAGACCTGTTTGTAATTTTGACTAAGATGGATGATCTTTGCAGTCAGTGTAATACCTGCGGTGGAAGTTTGCTTCGGGTGGACTCAATGAAAGTGCAGAATCCTGCAGTGAACCGCTCTGATGTCTGCGGCTCCGGTTCCTGGGTCCAGAAGGCAGGGGGCCTTTTCGGAATGTGTCCCCACAGTGTTTTGCGCTTCAAGGGCCGCAGCACACACCTGGGCAGTCCAAGTCACTGGCTTTCAAACGTCACACGTAGTAGGCAAGTCCCACATGACTTAGCTGCTTGGCGATGGCAGCTCAAACCAACTGCAAATTACTAGACGCAACCCCGTGCCAGCCGGAGTTCATTACTACAGGGAATACAGGCCCGCCTCCCCCTGCCCACATGTACTAAACTCCATTTTCAGTTTCTGCTCCCACCTTCTTGTAAAAGCATTGGCTTTGGATCCCTGCAAACCAATGCCATTGGGAGTAATAAAGATTAAGGTTAGCAGCTACGACTCCAGGGCTGGGCTTGAGTCCCCAAATCCAGCCTTAGTCTTGTGACACGTTTGACAGGCCCTTGAGATCCTAACCCAGTTGGTCAGGAGGCAGAGCTCCATTTTCCCCATCTCTGAAATGGAAAGAGGAATGCAGGGCTGCATCGGACTAATTGGCTGTGGGGCCCTGGAGATTAACAAGGTTATCCAAAGAGAGCACTTGACCTTTCGTTTTCCCAGGGCTGAGGAGACAGGCGGGGTCAGGAAACCACTTCTCTAAGTCATTCTTTTCTCACTGCAGATAGATTTAAAAAATATGAAAATCACAGAAGCTTTCCCCATCTTTCCACTTTGTCTTGTTTCCTATCTCCTTTTCCACTTTTTAGAGATCCTGAGGGGCCCAACTTCCTCCTCCAGGTGGTGAAATCATGACAACAGAACACCCCCTGAGCACAAATACCTCATTTAACTCTAAACAAAACCCAAGTGCAGCAGGACAGCCTGGATTAGATGCTAGTACAGACAGAGGAGGATCCTGGAAACACTGGTGGCGTCTGAATCACGTGTGTCATACAGATTTCTTGGTTTGGATATGTGTACCATGGTTATATAAGATGTTCATATTATGGGAAACTTTGTGAAACATCTATGGGAATTCTCCATACTATCACCATGTCTTCTGTCAGCTAATGTTATCTCAAAAAGTATTAAAAAATCAAACCACAAAATATCATTGTCCAAAAACTGGTTTACTTTAGGCCCTGACCGATAACCTCCGTCTCCTCCCAAACCAATCCATTCCTCACACCCCAGCACATTTTTTAGTCATTTGCATAATCCTCAGAGTTTAAAGACCTGCTAATTTGGAATGCCAACTCTTAACATATTATTCTCACAGAATTGTTACTAGCTGCCTGCACCATGTGAGATACTGGACTAAGCAATGTAGACTCATTCTATGTTCTCAAAGGCTGTTGCCCTCTATGACAGAAAAAGAAATCAGGTTGTCAATAAAAGCAACAGAATAAAGACAGGGATATGCTTAAGTATATTAAATGGGATGTTGTTTTTACAGTGCACGGTATTTTTACTGCATTCACCCACGAGGTCCAATGAGGCCACCATGCCAGCTGCCATACCTCCAGCGCTCGGCACAATACCAGGCGTGTTCGTGCTCAATAAATGTTTTCAGAATGAAGAAAGCTCAGTACGTATTTCCCGTGTGCTCAAGAGTCACAGCCATCACAGAAAGGACAGGCTTTTTATCACTGTTGTATTGTTTTTCTTTTCATTTGTCCTTCTAGCCCAGATTAAAAAGGCAGGATGAATAACCGTGGAGGGAAGATACCACCTGAAATAAAACTGCCTTTTGGGCCTTTTAAAACCCAAAGAGTGCTAGTGAGAGAGAGAGAAATGCGAGAAGAACTGCAAGGGAACGGGGATAATGAGGAGCAAAGGAAGCGCTCCCTAACGTGTGGGTTTCCGCCCTAACGGCTCACCACCCCAAACCACCAGGCGGCTGGGCAGATGGGTCTGCAGCAGTGCGTGCCTGTCTACATCTGGGTTTTTCTGGAACACAGGTGTTTCAGCTTTATTCAGCCAGGAAGCAGCTTTTCCCCCTTCATTTTCAGAGGGGGGAGTTTTGGGGAGGTGGGAACACCCACGATTGTTTCTGAGAATAAGGAGGCAGGGGTTGGGGGAGGAGCGCAGCCCACCCACCGCTTGGAGATTCGGGCTTTCCTGCGGGTCAGCCTTATTCTGCAAGGTGTAAATCAGAGGGCAGATGCATGATCTGGGAAGTTTTCCAGATGCACGTTGCACAAAGGCCCATGTGTTCTCATTGTGCGGAAATAACATGCCATCAGAGCGGGTCTGGGACACCAGACCTGTGTCGGGACATGTCATCCTGTCTGCACGTCTTCCACTTTGCAGAGAATGATGTTGCAGACACAGTGTAAAAGCCCGAAAGCCAAGGGAGTGGACAGTTAAGAAAAGCTGCCTTGTCCCTCGGTGGAAGCTGCAGGCAGGCCTGCTGGGCTGCTCCAAGGAGCCCAGTGCCAGACAGTGCCTGCCAGATGTGCTTGGGAGGGGCGGGACCCACCAAAGTCAAGGGGAAGCAGCTCCAAGGGGCCGGCAGAGCTCCGGGAGCCTCTGTGCCACTGCTCCTCCGCCATGTACTGGCAGCAGCTCCGAACTGACAAAAAATGTTCAGTTCTTTCTCCTTCTACCTGTAATTGGCCCTGACTCTGTAGGGCCCCAGCAGTTAGGCCCTTCTCTCTCTTTCTCTATTTTGCCTCCCTCTCCCATTTTTTGAAGTGAATTTTCTGGGCAGAATCCGAGAGTAAACTGCTTCCTTGGATGTAAATCATATGCTAGGAGGTTACTTTAACTTCCAGATCATTCGGGTGACATTTGGTTATTTCCTGCCCCAGTCTGGAATTAATGTTGCACCCAGAAACCTCTTAAGGGAGGGCTTTTGCATAAGGAACATATATTTCCAGTTGCGTTAACTTCTTTCCTATTCAAATCCTTTCTGTTGTCCTTTTAGCAGAACTCTTTTCCTCCTTTTGGGTGGAGTGACAACTATAGCTTGTCACTGTTTCCTCTCATCTCCATCAGGCTTTCTATAGTCCAACTCGATTTTTCTTGTAGCAATTGCTCTTCCAGAGCTTGTTTCAATTTTTCACTCTTACTTATCCTCACTACATGAGGGAACATGTTTTCAGTGATGGCTGGGAACGCAAGCCCTTACATTTCTTTTTGGTTGTCATAATTCTGCTTAAGGCTACTGTCATGGGACAGCTGTTTCTTCTTTTAGTAACATAGCTCTTTTTTGTTTTTGTTCCCTTTAATGAGTCCATTTCTTTGGCATTCGTACCAAGCCACCTTAATTCCTTTTAGGAAGTTGTTAGCATATAAAACAATTAATTAGTGAAATGCAGAATGAGAGTAAAGGCTAAAAGGCCAGGAAATAGGCCAGGGATTCAAAAGAGGATATTGCCCCAGCCCAAAGGCTCCAGAAATAACCAATAATAGGATCGTGAATTATGGAAATGCCATTCTCCGGAATCCACTTGAGGTCACAATCCAACTGGAAATGATCTTGGTTTTTCTGGCATGTTTTCCCACCCTATTTGCAATCCTGTTTTCTAGTCTCCCCCAAAGCCACTGAATAAATTCCAGACATATAACTTCTATTAAGAAAAATAAATTTCTGATCCACCTGTTAATTGGACTCAAATGCTAGGTAGGTTGAGAACAGAATATGCTTTACCCCACCTCCCTTTCTAAGCCCCAAACTAGAGGGTAGAAGGCGCATGTATTCAAGTGAAACTGCTTTTTTGTACCTTAAGAAATTGTAACCTAATACCTTTTTAAATTTTTATTCTTTCTACAGAGGAAGAATTTTTCTTTTCTAAGCAAAACAAACACTACCACCTGGCACCAAAATTAGAAACTTGCTTTAAAGGTACTGCACTAATAATTGCGTTTTTATTCTTTGCCAAAGTCTAAAATAGCATGACATGGTATACACTTGATTCATAGCTACAATCCAAATGCAAAGTATTAACAATCAGGCAGGTAAGTAGAGGCTGAGTAGTTTTTGCATTTACTTATAGGCACTAACATTCTTTGGGTTTCTTGTGTACAGAGTACTTTGTGCATTATTGCATTCATGTCTAGCTGTGATTTACAGGTGTCTTCATTTGTTGTCTTATAAGCTTTCTGGTGTGATATTGTCATTAGTCACGACTGGAAGGTTTATTATTTCTTTGGACCCCTCCTCTCTCTAATAGTATTTGTCACTGTTATGTGTGCCAGGTCCCTCTCAGACGTGACTTTCAGACTTCTGCCTCTCTTCACTCTCTGTCTTTACTATCTTAGATTCTCCCAAGAGACATTTTGCTGATCCTAGATGACGATTTCCTTCTTCCACATTTTCCTTCCTTCCTTTTTTTTTTTTTTTTTTTTTTTTTACCATGACATCCTGTATGGAACCACACAAACAAGTTACAATTTTTATTTTAAAATTATCAATATGCTGTGGGAATATCTGGCAGGAGATTTTCAGTTTCTATTTATTCTTCAAAACCTTTTTCTTTTCACCAATCTGAATCGGGAGGTTGAGAAGCATATTATTGCTAATAAAATGAGAGAAGTTCTATTGAGCGCTTACCATGTGCCGCCCACGTTTCTAACCCTTACAATAACCTAAGAGATAGAGACTATTGATATGTTAGTCTTTTTAGAGGTGGAAAAAAAAAATCTAGGCTTCAACAAGCCGCTTTGCTCAGGGTCCTTCAACAGTAGTAAGTGGCTGGACAGGACCTGCAACCAAGCCTATGTGACGCCACCGTTACTGCACTTAACTACTGTGGCATGTGCTTCCCTCATCTTGCCTTGTTTCCGTTGGAGGCTTTCACACTTACATTATGGCACCAGTGGTTTCTTTTCCTTTTAGTAATTTTTTATTTTTTAATAACAGTTGACATACAATATTGTATTAGTTTCAGGTATACAGCATAGTAACTAGATATTTGTATATCTCACAAAGTGATCACCCCAATAAATCTAGAACCCCAGCTGACACCATGTATAGTTGTTACAATTCAGAATCATTGACTATATTCCCTATGTTGTACTGTATCATTGACTATATTCCTCAGGTTGTACTTTACAGCCCCATGACTATACTGTAATTACCCAGTTGTACTTAATTCCTTCACTGTTTTTACCCATCCCCCCAACCCCCTCCCATCTGGCCACCATCAAAATGACCTCTGTATCTATAGGTTTGCATCTGTTTTGTTTTCTAGGCTCTACCTATAAGTGAAATCATGCAGTGTTTGTCTTTCTCTGACTTGTTTCACTGAACGCAGTACCTTCTAGGTCAACCCATGTTGTCACAGATGGCGAGCTTTTATTCTTTGCATGGTTGAGTAATATTTCATTGTGTATATGTACCACTTTTTATCCATTTAGTTTTGACATACACATATCTTGCCTATTGTAAATAATGCTGCAATGAACATCCAGATTCATATGTCTTTCTGAATTAGTGTTTTGGGTTTCTTTGGACAAATACCCAGAAGTGAAATTACTGAATCCTTCTTTGTCTCCTGTTTTAAAGCCTATTTTTTCTGGTATAAATACTTGATTTCAATGACTAACTATAATACAATTCAACACTTCACCTGAAGTCTGCCCAGGAGGAAGGGCCTTAGTGGAAGATAGCCTTTCTAGTTGCCTCAGTTTCCTGTGGCGCACACCCAGTGAGGACGGAGGCCATTCCAGGACTGGCTGTGAGTGATAAATAAAGTTAAGCAACTCATTCAACTGACATAAAATTACAAAAATCAAGTCGACCCTTTTAGGCAGTGAGTCGCCTTGGCACTGACACAGTGACAGGCATTGGGGCCTGTGCTCCATGTGAGCGGAAAACCGGCATCCAAGCACCACCTTCGTGACTTTTTGTATCCCAGACTTCGGAGGATCTCAGACCAGAACTTTCCTTTTCCCTTGACTAGGTTCCTTTTATGGAAAGCGTGCAGAAAGGGGCTGGGCAACGTGCCTGAATACATTATTTGACCACTACTTAGTTCCTACTTCTTTCATGAGAAACAAGGACACTTTTTTCCCTTTTAAACTAGGGCCAAAGCTCTCCGTTCTCTCCCTGGTGGTGGGGCAGCGGACACGTAGAGATGAGCCTTGTGAAAGCACGCCCAAGAGGGGATGGGAGCGGGAGATGCCTGCTTCTCCTGAGAGTCGGAGAAAGCTGTTCCTTACAAATGGAGCGGTTGCTGTTATGAAGTACAAAACCGCATTGTTCCTTTCTTTAGTTCTGAATGCAGTTGGTTAAGCTTTCAGCCTAAGTGTGAAAAAGGCAAGAGAAAGAACATATCCTTGTTAAGCGACTCTAAATAAAAGAGACGGAGGGGGACAGTGTCATCGGTTATAAAATATTCAGAATGCGTTAACGAGACTATGTCATTTTAATTAATTTCTGAACGATAATCGAAAAGGAAGTTCACCAAAGGAATAATATTAGAGCAAATTGAACATGCAACCTCTCGGCATCAGGGAAAATTATAGCATTATCGTCATCTCCTTTCAATGCCCAGAAAAGAAAATATTTAAAGGATCAGCATTCGTCAGTCACGTCTAATAATATAATTTCTCTAGTGCCTTCAGTGTGTGTCCTAAAAGACAGAACAAGAGGACCAGGACCCCAGTTATCAAATCTTTGAGCTGCTACCTATCTCTGTGAAGAATTCCTTAATGATTCATGTATGATGACGCTGCCAGCAAAAGCACCCTTTATTTTCAGCGTTCCTTCATTCATGTGTGTCCCGCTCACAGGATGCCAGATGCATTCTTTCCTGGCAGGACATTCTGCGAAAAGCCATGTTGGAGCTCCTCGATCCTTTAGAACAAAATCTAAGTTAGGGACAAGCTCCAGCAATGTGATTACGACTCTTTCATTTGCATCTCTCCGCTGGCTCTTGTTTGGCATTGAGAGGCACAGCTTGCCTGTGGGAGTCACCTGTAGGCTCTTCCTTACTGCACTAGCTTCACCAGTAGGAAAGGCAGAAGGCACAGAGGAAAAGGGGCCAAATCAGGGAGATGAGAATCTGATTTCCAGTTTAATTTTAAATGTGAAATCTCTTTTCTCTGCTCACTCAAAGCTTCTTCCACTCTTACAGTTCCCCACATATGGGTTCCTAAAGACTCTATGCGGGAGGTATGGCCAGTTTCTATACCTGACGGGTCATTCATTTTTTTATAAGTAATGGACATGCTCATAAACAACAACCTAGGAAAATAATTTCAGTGACATTCATTTAAGCTGGACTTTTAATGAAATTTTAATGTTAGACAGTGATTTTTATGTTACTTAGCTCATTAAGTTTCAAAGTTAAACATATTCTAAATATTCCTGATTGTAGTAGAAGTGGATTTTCTATGGTATGTGTGAACTTACATTTATTAAATGTATACAGAAGAAAATAATAAGATTCAGAAAATGTATGTTTTTGATATGAAATTATGTTTGTGAAGGAGAAGACTAATTAGTAGTAATGGTGGGTGAGAAAAGATCATTAAATTTGGCATTAGGTAGTCTGAGTTTTTAGATGGTACTAGAGAGCATTTAAAAAAAAATACCTGACATATTAAAAAACACTGTTACTCTATGGGCATAAGTGTTCTCATCTGTGAAATAAAGAAAATAGTAATATCTACTTCAGCAGTTGTGAGAATTAAATAAAATAATGATGATAATAATAATGTGTTAATACAGTGTCTAACACATAGTAGTTGCTGAATTTATGCTAGTCATGGTTATTGTTATTATTATTACTATTCTGACATTCTAAAGCTGAGATTAAATGCCCATTAGAACTAAATCTAAAGGGTAAAGATTTTCTGATAAGATTAGGAAGGTAATAGGGACAGAATCTGAATAACCTCACCAAGTGTGCTGATGGAATTTGATGACTCAGAGCAGAGGGAAACTGAGTATTTCCATCATCAGTGGAAAAATCAGTCAGGCAGTTCCTGAGGGCAGGAACAGGGGCAATTTGGGGGCTTCACAGTAGCCCAGTACCAGGGAAGTCCCTTAGAACAGAAGTGAAGTGGGGCCAGGGGACTCAAACTGTTTGGCTTTAGTTCTTCAGGGAGTCAGGGTGCTAAGGGACAAAGCCAACCTGAGCCAGGGAAGGGAAATAGTATCTATTTCTGCCTTGTGAGTTGTGCAAGTGAGAAATGATCACCGCAGGAACCACTGTCCATGGGGGGGAAGGGGCTCTCTTCTGGAAAGAGAGATAATATGGAAAAGGAATCCTTCCTGTTCCCAGAAAGTGCCTGGCACATGGTACACATACTCAAATAATATGTGTCAATTGAATGGCCATCTGATTGAATGAATGAAAGAGTGAATGGTCATTGGCTCAGGAGAACAGTTTTTAGAGATTATCTCAGTCTCTTTTTTGCTCCTGGAGACAGAGAGTTCCCAAAACAAATGGCAACCAAGGTTCTAGATGAGTGGCTTCTGTGTGCACTTCCGCAGGGACAACCTTAGAGGATGTGCTGATGTGCTTTCTGGTCACAGCATGAAAGTGACACACTGTTTAGAATATTGACTCTATATTAATAGGTTGACAGATTTCAAACACAGGGCAACTGCCTCAGGCTTGATGTTGCATCATCCATTCATTCTTTCCTTGGCAGATTTTATTGAACATTATGTACCGTGGCTGCTGAAAAAGACACACAAAAAGTGTTTCGATGACAATCAGCGGTAGAGGTATGGGACAGTTTTGTAAGCCACCCACAGAGAACACATAAACTAGCAAAGTAATGTCATACATACTCTGGAATTCAGATGAGTGGAAAATACAGAGACAAGCCAGAGAATAACGAGAGACTCTCATTTTAAGTTTTTGCTGGGTTTTGAAGAAGAGGTGGAATTTGAGTAGATAGGAAAAAGTAGAAAAACAGGTCTGTTGGGGAGGTTATGTGTAACTGTGTGCGTCTGTGTGTAGAAAATTGTCTGTGTCATTTATTTCTGAAACAGTAAGGAAATGGCAGGTGCTGGATGCTCATATCAGTCAGTAATGACAGCTATTAATTGGATAAGGGAGGACAGGATTAGATGGAGATGGTTAGTTGAAGAGATTGTACTTTCTCTCTGGGCATGAAATATATTAAAGACTTGGAAACAGACAATGACCTGATGATTTTCTCAATGTTTAAGTTTGGTCACAGAAAAAAGAGATGGGAAGCAAAAACACACATAGTCAAAAGACCACTGAGATGGTAAGGTAGAATCAGGCAATGAGAGCTGATACTGCTGCTTTGGCTGTAGGGAGGGAAGGAAAGAATCAAATGAGTAGGGAAAAAAAACAAGCAAGGTTTTGAACCACCTAAGACACTGGGAAAGCGTGACTGCCCTGATGAAAACATGGCCAAACGTAAGGTTTAAGAAGATGCGGTAGTAGAGAAAATGGTCAGGTAGGTGTGATTATTTAGAAATCAAATTTATAACAGATCTTATAAAAGGAAGAGCAGGTTTCTTTTAATAATTTTGTGCCAGAGCCATTAAGCTTTCTGGAAAGAAGACTAACGTTTGAACTGGCAGATAAATCTGATATTAACTGTGTGTGGCACTGAGCAAGTCACTTCATTTCTGTGACCTGGGGTTCCTGATACATCCAGCCTGGGAACTGGATGACTTACGCCTGGGTCTCCTCCAGCTTGACACAGCCCTGGCACCTGCTTTTAATTTAAGCTCTAACATGAGTTTCCTTATTCTTTAACCCTGCCTTTCTAGTCAGCTGCCACATTTATTACCAGGCTTGTAGTCATTTCCTTTTATTCTAAAGAGAATATATATTCAATTTTTCAGCTTGAGCTTTTCTGTATTATAATCTCACAGCGTTGAAGCCCTTTTGTGAGAACAGCTGCTAAAGTCATCTTTCAGTTGTACACTCGGTCATGGTGGTGAAGCTACGCTGGTCAGGCTACCTTTAGAACACTAATCCTGAGACAGTGGTTTCCCTCCTTTGATGGGAATTCAAAGTGATGTTTTATACCATTGGAAGCTGTTTTAACTTATCTGGAGTGGGAAGGAATGCCTTGTGACAGCCCCTTACCCTGGACTTCATTATTTCCACCTCTGGCTCCCTGACTCCGACTCCTGCAGCTCCAGTAGAGGTCTCTGTGTGCGACTCCAGTGGTCTGTTTTTCATTACTCCGTTGCTTCTTTTTCACTTCTTTTCTCTCTCTTCTGTTACCACAGCATTAACTGTCATTCATTATCAGTCACCCAAATTAGTCCATGCCTTCAGCCAGGCACCTAAGAAAAATGAGGACTTCAAGGAAAAATGACATCAGGCCTAAGGACATTGTGGTAGCATTTAGGGTGGGTGTACTCTGACCCTCTCTTTGCATGACAAGGAGAGGCTTTTTGGTGGGTCAGACAAGACGACAATATCCAGAACTTTTTGCTGACCTGTTGTAGATGGAATCTGCATCATGACAGTCGCTGGGGAAACTTTGGATGCACTTGGTTCTCTAGTAGTAAACTGAAATACCAAGAGGACTTTGTGATAAGGCAGTCGTGTCTGTAAGACATCGTACCTATGTACCCTTTCCCAGGCCCCTGAAACTACCTGATCTGTCAACACAGCAGGCTGCAGAAAGGCATGAAAGCATCCAGAGAGAGCAGTTCTTCTCTTAGGCGTTCACCCAGACCACCCACCCACTCGCCCTCTCAACCCATTACTCCCTCCCCCTTGATGCCTCTCATTGCTTCCCAGGCCCCTGTGTCTGCTCCAAGCCTTCTTCATTGCACTGGCAATCTTTTCAGATTCCAGCTCTGGCTTAATGAGTAGGCCCCTTCTAAGGGATAATATTCAAAATATTGAATAACACGTCTGGCAGGGACACTGACCAATCGGGAGACTGGCTGTAAACAACCAGAACATCAACTCAGGGTGTTCCCAGCAAACAGCATTCCATCTGTTCTACTGGATCCTGACTCTGGCTTCTCCCTAAGGTCCTGCAGAGAAAGACTTTCCCTGCCTGAGCCCCAAAGGACAGCCACCAGGTGTCCTTATCTCCCCTTCCAACTTCCCCCATTTCTATGCTTCAACCAGGGATGATGGATAAGAAGGACCCTGCAACAGGAATTGAAGATGGTGTTATAATAAGATTATCAAGTTGCCATTTCTATAACTTTGCTTGTTTGGCAGGTAGGGGTTTGTCTCTCCCTCTTGATGGAAAAGCATAGCAGGTGCTATTAAAGCCCCATTCCTGTGCCTTCAAGGCTTACTCTTCCCATGAGAATAGGCTTGACTTTTTCAGGTGATAATGATCTCTTTGAGGAGGGACTTGGAAAGGTAGAGTCAGCTCTGCCCTGTTCAAGTGGTAGAAGGGAAGTGCTGGAGAATTAGTGCCCCTCCTGGAACTTGGTGGATAAAGGACCCGGCCCCTTAGCTGGTTCCACCCAGCTCCTGGGTGGAATAACTATGAGGCGAGCATGCCACCCCAAAATATGCCACTTGGACAAATCGATTATTTGGAGCAGAAGGTACCTGAGAGAGAGCAGATGTAGGAATTGCTCTCCGACCTTCCCTGTCCCCGACACACAACAGGAAGAAGAGAACATTCTCATCAATGGAGACAGGAAGTGGATGCCAAGATGAATTTGTGCAAACAAACCTACACAATGATCCTTATCTTCCATTAGTTTCCTCTATGTATTTCCTAGTCACTTTCCCACAATTTACCTCTTTTAGCCCAAATCCCTTTACCTTCATCTTGTCACATTTCCACAATTCATCATTTTTTTTTTTTTGTTAGACTGTTATATAAGCACTATCTACTTCTTTGGGTCTTCATTTTCCTTTCTATGTAGGGTCTCATGCCATGTAAAAATATTAACCTCAAATAAAATTTGTATACTTTTCTCCTGTTAATCTGTCCTTTGTCAGTTTAATTCTCAGGCCCCCAGACCAGGAGAGGCAGAGGAGAAGTCCTGTCTCCCCACAGAAGCATAGGTCCCTCACTGACGTCCAGGGCCCCCAGTGGGCTGCAGCTGCCATCACCCCCGTGTAGCTGCATGGATCTAAAACACGCTCTCCATCAGCTGCCTTCCCTTCTCTGTCCGATTTCCCTGTCAGCCCAACGGTGTTTACTTGGGTCACCTTCCTAATTCCTTGTACCTGGATTGTTGGCTTTGGGTCCACTTCAGGGAGAGCCCCAATTGAAACAGAAAAGACTTTTTTATTCTTTTATTAAAATATTTATTGTGTACCTACTAGACACCAGGTATTATGTGAGGATACAAGAGTGAGAAAAATCAGCCAGAAACCCCTGCTCTCTTAAAGCTTATAATAATTAAGTAATGATATACAGAATGTTAAAAGGTGATAAGTTCTAGAAAGAGAGAAAAAGCCATGATAAAAGGATTAGAAAGTGTAGGGATGGAGTGTGGGTTACAAATTTTAATAGAATAGTCAGGATAGGTATCATTAAGAAAAGGACATTTGAGCAAATACTTGAAGAAGATGAGAGAACCAGCCATTTAGATATTGCACACAATACTTTGCAAACTAACAGGGACAGGAAGAGCAAAGAACCTGAGTTGAAAAAGTGTCTGGGGCATGTGAAGAAAAGCAAAAGGTTAGTTTTGCTGAAAAAGTGAGTAAGAGGGAGAAGAGTAGGTGAAATCTGAGAGTAGCTGGTCAGATGACATAGAGCTTGCAGTCCCTTTGAATGGACTTAGTAAGATGGAGAGACTCGTGAGGGTTTGGAGCAGAGCAGTGACATCATCTGATTCAGCTTTTAACGGGGTTACTCAGACTGCTGTTGGAAAGGACTGCAGGCAGGGCTGCTCTGGGCAGTTGCAGGGGTGTGCTCTTCACAAGGACGTACAGTCTCAACTCTGCTTGCCCCCTTATGTACCTTGATGTGGGCTGTGTCTGCCTGAAGGAAGGACACCTGGACACCTTTTTCTAATTCTCATGAAACTGCCCCAGGGGCTCAGCAGGGGGCCAGGAACAGGAGGCTGGAGAAGAGTGGACAAGCACAGTTAGCAGACTGTTGAAATCTTCCAGAACAGAGATGATGCTGCTAGGGCCCTGTGGTAACAGGAGAGGTGGAAAGAGGTGGTTTTGCTCTGGCCGCATTAAAGGTAAAGTCAACAAGATGTCATCTCAGGCTGGAAATGGGTATATAAGTTACTATTGTTGCTATAACAAAGCACCACAAGCTTGGTGGCTTCAAAGACAATAAACTCGCTATCTTATAATTCTGGAGACCAGAAGTCTGATATTAGTTTCATTGGGCTAAGATCAAGGTGTTGGCAGAGCTGATTCCATCTGGAGGCTGAGTGCAGAATCTGTTTCTTGTCTTTTTCAGCTTCTAAAAGCTGCCTGTATCCCTTGGCTTGTGACCCCTTCCTTCATCTTCAAAGTGCATCACACCAAATCCTGCTTCCACCATCACATCACCTTCTCTTCTGACTCTAACTCCCCTTGTGTCTCTCCTAGAAAGATTGTTGCCTCAAGGATGTAAAGCACAGCATAGGGAATACAGTCAATAATATTGTAATAACTATGTATGGAGTCAGGAGCATACTAGACTTGGTGGGACATCACTTCATAAGTCATATAAATGTCTAACCACTACACGATACACCTGAAACTAATATAATATTGAATGTCAACTGTAATTGAAAGGTTTTTTTAAAAGAATGAATCACATAATTGGGAAATTGATTTTAATTAAGAATTGGACTATGTTTTAATTATATTACAATACTTTTACACTAAAAAAAGAAAAGACTGTTGTGATTACTTTGGTCACTCAGGTAATCCAGGATAATCTCCCATCTCAAAATTCTTAATTTAGTCATATCTGCAAAGTCCCTTTTGGCACAAAAGGTTCTGGGTATTAAGGGTATAAACATAGTTAAGGTGTCCATATGTCACCTACTACATGGAGTGTTAGAGGAAGAGAGATAATTTTATGTTTTTGGCCTAAATGTCTAGGAGGATGGAGTTGCCCATTGCAAGTGAAGCCATTCTGTGAAGAGCGCTGAGGGGAGAGAGCAGGTGTTCGACAAGGACATGTCCGTGTTGAGGTGTATCCTTTAGATGTTTGTGTTGGTCTTTTGATGTATCAGCTTGGCTAGGCTATAGACCCCAGGTACCCATTACAACATGAAAAGTGTTGTTGTGAAGGTATTTTGCAGAGGTGAGTCATGTCCATAACAGGTTGACTTTAATAAGGGAGATTATCTTAGCCAGTCCCCACAATTGCATAAACCAATTATTTGCAATTTATTTCTTAATGTGTATCTTCTACTGGTTCTGTGTTTCTGGCTAAACCTGACTGATAAATGTCCCAGAGGTATGTTAAGGAGAAAGTGGGAGAGATGAGTCTGGAAGGGAAGGTTAGGGTTGCAGATATATGTTATTTTAGCATAATAGTGCATAACACTACATTAGACAATCAGCCGTGATTACTATCAGGCAGGGAGAAGTGTGTGGGGGAGCTTCATTCAGATTATGGGAAGAATCCATGGCAAAACAGTTGTTTGCTTTGGCTACCAGGATAAAAATGGCTACCTGGCTTCTGGCTCTTTCACACAGAGTAAGGCGCAGGATGAAGGAGGGCGGTGGAGAGCCGGTCCAGAAGGTCACTGCAGGTGGGCGTTTTGAAGGGAAAAAAAGAAGCATCTAAGGGCTGAGATTTAAGGTTGACTGAGTGGGACACTGCACGGGTAAGGCAGCGTAGATGGGACATTAGATTCGCGCTGGTGGCAGGCAGGGGGTTTAGCGGAGCTCCAGTGGCCGGTCAGTAACCGGTCTACTGTGTGGCCCTCCCAGCACGCCCCATGACACACAAGAAACAGTACCAGGAGGGAGACAAGGAGTTTAATCTTACGCGTGTTCCATTTGAGAATATCCACATGATCTCTGGCAGGGAGACAGATATCTGGGGGACTCAAGGTCAAGTTTAGAGGTCTGAACAGCACCCCAAAGCAATGGGTCAACTTTGCATGATAATTTTATGAAATACATACAATTTCACGGCAAAGACAACAACAACAAAAAAAAACATTGCGTACCTGGTGTCATCTAACGAAAAGAAAAGCAGGAGACTGAGAATCAAAAAACCTGGAACATCCCCCAGACTCTGTCACGAAATGCCTATGTGTATGTGAACTTGATCTAGTCGTTTATATTTGAAGCCAAAGTTTCCTCACATACCCTTTCTTCCCACAGAAGGTTGTAGTTAGCATGAAACAAACAAACAAAAATTGTAAAAGTTAGAAAACAGAGTGCAAAGTAAAGGATGGTTATTGTTACTATTTTTCTATCTAGTTTGCCCCATTACATCAGGGGGAAAACACATTTTAAAAACAAAACAAACAACCAAAAAAAACAAACAAGAAATGTTATGTTTGATTGAATTTTCAAATTAGGTGCCTACCTGAATAAATACATTGAATAATTACTCTGAAACCCAACTTGGGGAGCACTGTTTAGAGAATAAAGTCCCAGGTTTGACATAGTGCTAACAACTCATAGATTCAGTCCTCCTCTTTTATTTTATTTTCCCCCCAGTTGGTGGGTGGGCTAACTAAACAGAGGCCTTTTACATGGTGCTTTGCTATTTTCTAAACAGAGCTGCTATGCATGCTCTCTGGTTTATATACAATGTATTGTTGTTTTTTAAAGCAAAGCACCCATATAAATACCATATTTCAAAAGATAAAGCTTTTCAGGAAATAATTATATAAGTTATATTACATTTGCATTAAATTTTCTATTATTTCTAATTTGTAGTTCCACATGTGTGTTTTTTTTAAAATAGCTCAGGCCCTAAAATTGTAATAATGTCCTTAACAGATTTATTTATTTTTTCTCATAAAGGCTAAAAGTTTATGAAAAAGGAAGAATCTGCTTTGTGTGCATTAAATACATTTTAAGATCTTATTGTTTAAGAAAGTTTTGATTAATATGTACAGAAAGAACACAAAAGCACATGATTAATCTGAACTAAATAAGACAGCTCTCTCATTTAGATAATAAAACAATAAAGATTAGTTTGCTGCCTGAGACCCGCATTTCTTAAGATGAGAGCGTTCTGACTTGTTTGTTGCATTATAGACGACAACTAGAGGAAGGAGTTAATAACAGACATAATAACACCTCTTACAATTCTGTATTAGACGACCAAAACAATTGGAACAATTAAGTGCCATGCAGAAAAAAATTCATGCTTTAAAAAAACCATTAAACCTGCTCATGTATAAGTGTAGTATTGGCCTTATTATTAAATGGTTTTAGAGCTATTTTCTGTAAAAATTTGATATGGTTCACACAGCTTTGCTAAGACATGAAGGTGGCTCATAGTATTGGTTGAAATCCCGGGATCCTAGAACTGGGAAGAAGGTGGTTCAGAAAGCACCTGTATCTGGAAAGTTCTCCTTGAAACTGAAAACTTTTGGAAAGAAACTTGGTTCAACGCTGTGAGAAAATGTTTTTACTACGTGGTTAAAGTTTAAGTTATATATTAATTGGAAAGGGTTTCATTTTTACCATATAAAGTATTTCCCTTTCCCTTAGCCACGTGAACTATAAAAGCAACTTTATTCCATAGCGAATATCCTGGAGTTTGAATGCAATTTCACAAATTAAATACATGATACGGAAAGAAGAAACTTGGTTTGACAGCATCACCAACATAAATGCATGTGCTTACGACAAAGCAACACCCAGATGAAACTCTATCAAGAGTCTTGGTCTGCACTTACAGAGGTGTTGTGCCCAGAAGACCTCAGCCTATCAGAATTCTACCATATTCTGACTGCCCATGTCAATTCTTGATATCACCTTTGGAGAACAATTCAGAAAAGCTGAAATATATCTAGAAAGAAACAGTGTAAGAAAGAAGAATTCTGTAGTTGATGGAGGTAAAGTCCATCGTCGTCCTATCTCTGCTGCTCAGAACCAGTGTAGTCTTAAAAGAAAATTATTCAGTCTGTCTGGGTCTCACTTTACACTGGACGAAAGGGTGGACTTGATGAATAATTTATAAGGATTTTGTTCAGTTTTAAAATTCCAATGTTTTTGGCAGGACATTTTGAGGTAATGACTAAGGATTGTCCTTCCAGCATTCTTGTTGCCGCCGTCCCCTATGGAGCCACTAGCTTTCGTTATTCCGGACAAGGGTAGATACAGTAAACAATGAAGTCATTTAATTTTTTATTGCTGTTTTTAAGCTCATGTTAGCCACAATAATCTTGAAACCCAAGGCATTTGATTGCAAGCGTGATGCTATTTGATAGAAAGTCCCAAAAGCATTTTTAAAAAATATGAAAGCCAAATTTTAAACTATGTTTATGTAAATAATGTGGAATGACCTAAGAGGTAGTTCTTTAGCAAGAAAAAGAGCAGGCCAACTTTCTGGAAGGGAGAAATAAGAGAGGATGTGACTAGTTACCTTAAACGGTGATGAATCCCTGAAGAGGAGCGCAGGGCCCGTCTCCTCAGGCCACCGCCAGGAGTGGGAAGGAACAATAAAAAAAACCCTAATGAATTTGAGGGTATCCCAGACCACAGAGAACCATTGGCCAGCTTCCCGAGGCGGTTATGAGCCTCACAGAGAAACTCAGTGTTTACCACAGCATCCGACCAGTAGAGCAGCAATGGTAGGATAAGCTGTCTAGGCAAAGTGCTTGAAGGCAAGCTCACAGAACCGCGTGCCCCCTAGCAAGATGAAAATGGACTACACCCCAAGAGGAACACAGAAGTGGCTAAGAGGGTAAAGATCTTTCACAGACAGGGAGAAGAGCGTGAAGAATGACTTGATCTTAGAAAACAGTATAAAGGGAAACATGTTCATTTTTACTTGGTTGCAGTGGACCCAGTTGTAGACGTACAAAGACAAGCAAGGACTGTGTGTCTGGAATCTCATGGCAATGAGCCAGGTGTTTCTGACTCCATAATAATAACATTCATAAGTATGGTGGCCCAAAACGTGTTATTCAAGTGTTATGGACTAAGTTGTGTCTCCCTCCAAAATCCATATGTTGAAGTCCTAACCCACAATGCAATGAATGGTATTGGGAAGCAGGGCCTTTAGGAAGTTACTGTTACATTTAGATGAGGTCATGAGAGTGGGGCCCTCATAATAGATTAGTGTCCTTATAAGAAGAGACACCAGAGAGCTTGGTCTCTCCCCACCCTATGAAGACACACTGGCTGCTTGACAGGAAGGCAGCTCTCGCCAGACCCCAGAACCTGGCCGTGCTGGCAGACTTCCAGGCACGGAAACTGTAAGAAAATAGATGTCTGTTGTTTGAACCACCCAGTCTATGATATTTTGCAATAGCTGCCTGAGCAGAATAGGATACCAAAACAAAACATATTTGAGAATGAAAGGGAACACTAAAATTAGTTAGAATTATATTTTTGAAATATTTAGTCATTGACCTACCCGTTGGCTATATTACTTATATTGGTTGATGTATAAAATAGTTTTTAGCATAAATTATTTTTAACCATAGTTATAGCTAAAAATAAAAGGACATATGTCCTTGTAGGTTAAAGTAAAGTATAAAAATTATTTATATTGATTGTCTAAATATTAAAAAGTAGCACAAACCATACCTCTTTGCAATACTGATTCACTAATAATTTTCTTAAGAATGTATTTCAGTAAAATCTTATTCTTTTTAATTATTCAAAAATTGACTTCAATCTTCAGTTACATTTTATATGAACATGTTTGAAAAAGAACATATATTTTCTTTTCTTTGTAAACTATTTAGAGGTGCTAAGTTACCTTGTAAGTTCAGGGAAAATTCTACTAAGTGGAGGATATTCTCGATTCTGATTTTAATGAAATGTATAAATGTATCAGCTCAAATATTTTTATAGGTACTTTCTTTTGCCTCAGTTTACAGTTTCTTTTCTATACTTATTTTATAAGACAAAGCTCATAACATAAATTCTCTACTAAGTCGTTGTTTTTATTTTTTTATTGAATTTTTTTCCACTACCATTTATCCCCCTTACCCCCCTCCCCACCCTCAGTCACCACACGGTTGTCCGCGTCCATGAGTCCTTTTTCCTTTTTGCTCCATCCCTCCACCCCCTAACCCCCACCCCTGAGCTGTCAGTCTTCTTTCTATCTATGAGTCTGTCTCTATTTTGCTTGTTAGTTCAGTTTGTTCATTAGATTCCACACATAACTGTTCTTAGTGTTTTGCAAATAGATGCTGCAAAATCACAGGGCTTCTAATTTCATTCCATTCTAGTACATAATATAATCCAATTACAAAAAAACAAAGAGAGGTTGACCAAAAGATTTTTTTCTACAAGTCACTTCAAAGGCGTTCACAGAATTTTAAAATTAAATCTTGTATATCATTTGAGGTCTCATTATTTAATTTGTTCTTTTCTCTGCTTCTGCTTTTGTGGGGATAAATTTGTCTTTGTTTGCAGTTATCACAAAACCTAGTTTTCAATTCTTTGAATATTTTGATAAAAGATTTCCAACCATTTTTTTAAATACAGAGTTGTTTTAGAAGACACTTAATGCCCTTTAATAGGACTCCCCCATTGATTGAAAAGTAGTTCTCTTGAATGCTGAAACATTTCTAAAATCTGACTGAATATGAACAGCAAGAGAGAATGCACATAGGTCCCTGCAAAAGTATTTTGGGGGGGTAATTAACATAACCTCCACCAGGAAATTTTTGTAGTACAGTTACTTACCTCTAATGTTTATAAATTTTAACATTTACAGCTTCTATTTCAAATAAGAGACTACTGTAGTTTGTTGGATGAAGTTATAACTTATTTGTCTACCATAGTCAATTCTAGGAGTCTTTTAAAAACTGTGTAAGTTCCTTAATTTAGTAAGACCATTATTTTCTCCATGATGTGTGGTGCTCTGCCAAAAAGAATTTCACATCCATGGGGGAAATGTAAACATCAGAGCTGCCATCTAAGACTCAGAAGATGCGCTGTAGAGCTGACCTTCCTACCCTGGGTTGCTGTGCGGATCTGTTCTGGGAAGATGGCAGAGGACTTTTAGGTCATGCCTGTGAGTTGCTGTGAACTGCACAGTGACCTCAGCTGCAGTTATACTCCGGGTCTAATGTCTTTGTTGGAGCAAATCAGTGCAGTCTCTGGCACCTGATGTGAAGCTGTTGCTTAGAAAATGCTCTTTTCCTTCATCCTAGTATGCAAGGAACTCAAGAGGCAGTTTTATGTTTTATTTTTGTTTGTCTGTTTTACTCCTTTTTTAACCTGATCAACAATTTATATCTAGTTAAAATTTTTCTTTAGGTAATGGGTGTTCTATCTGTGTCTTGGCTGATATATTGAATAATACTTTGAAATATTAGCTTTAGATTTACAGCATAAAATAAAGAGCAAAACCACCTAAGCGAGAACATTCAGAGCATGATCTCTACGTGTACTGTAGCAAGAATGCTCAACCTCTACTTTCTGCACATATTTCATAAGACCTAATGTGTATTTTTTTTTACAGCTGTGCATGTCACAGCCCTGGCTATCGCCCAACTGGCTGTTACACCAAGTGACCAGCAGGGGCAGCAGTGTTGAATAGCCCCACTACTACTTGGGGCATATGCCAACTTACTTTCCCCAGTTGCTCATGATCCAAGGCACATCATTTTATTGGTAAGTGCCTCATGTGCTGACTTGAAAGGAATATGTTTCCTTAGATCTGGGAAAGGTTAAAAAACAGAGGCAGGTTATCCTTAGTCATCTTCAGGCTTACCACATACACAAGAGGGGGCACTGTGTTTACTATGCACGTCTAGTGCACTGCTAGAAGAAAACAAAGTGGAAGCTAAAAGCAAAAAGGGCAGGTCTGTCAAACACATTCCAGATCATTTTAATAAAATTACTATTAATAATACTTTATTAAAATTTTGGAATAACTGGTAAACCAGATGGGATCCCAGGACAAAGCAATAAGCCAGGACCATAGCAGGCAAATCAGGGTGTATAAGTAACGCACACACACACGCTATTTCATTCTCTCCTCTACCTATAAATAATCTAGATCACTACCAGAGTGGCAGAGAATGAGAACGGTGAAATGATAACCTTAAAGTGGCTGACTTTCAGCTAAAAGAAGCCTTTAAAAAATCCAAATTAACAAAGTTTGGCCTGAATTATTAAGGTTAAATTTTGCGCCATCAGTGGAAATGAATCTTTGAGATGAATATAAAATCAGGAACAGAGAGAATAAGAAAGATCTAATATTGCACACTTTTTTTCCTTTTTTCTTTTTTCTTTTTTTTAATTTTTAAGTCATGTTTATTCTATCACAGTTGTATCAGTTTTCCTCCTTTACCCCCTCTATCCATCCCTCCCACCCCCTTCTCCCACAGTCAGTTCCTGCTCTGCTGTCCATGGCCATGGGTCATTCATACATGTTCTTTGCCTAGGCCCTTCCCCTTCTTTCCACCAGTGTCCTCTTTCCCCATCCCCTCTGATCACTTTCAGTCTGCTCTATGTTTCCATGCCTGTGGTTTATTTTGTTCATTATTTTGCTGAACAGATTCCACTTATAGGTGAGATCATATGGTATTTGTCTTTCACCAGCTGGCTTATTTCCCTTAGCATAATATTCTCCAGTTCCATCCATATTGTCACAAAAGGTAGGAGTTTCTTTCTTTTCTTTCTTTCTTTCTAAATGCAGATCGATTTTATTTATTTTTTTAAAAGTCAAAGTCAATTATAAAATATTTAAAAATTTAGAACCATTATAAAGTCTCAGCAATGAAAACATGACACCAGCACAGAAATAATCAAGTAGATCAATGAAATATAATGAGCATTCTAGAAACTAACATATATATATCTAACAATGTAATATATGATTAAATTGATATTTCAAATCCGTGGGGAAAATAAGGTTTATTCAACATATAAGGTGCATGGACCACTATTACTTGAAATAAAACAAATATAGAGCCCTATTTCACATGTTATACAAGAAATATTCAGGTGAGATAAAAATCAATATGTAGAATCTAAGGAGTTTTAAGAGAAAATACAAACTAATATTTTTCTTACCCTGAAGTAACATATTCAAACCCAGAAGCTATAAAGTAAAATATTGGCAATATGACTATACTAAACTATATTTTAAACAATATGACTGTATTTAAGACTATATAGTAACATATATATTAAAAACTAAAGGACAAGTAATAGAATGAGAAAGAATTTGCCACACATCTCAAAAAGGGTTAATAGTTTGTTTGGGGTTTTTTAGGGAAAAAATTCTACAAACCTTTAATCAATAAATGGATAAAGAATACCAAAGAGTCATTGAAAGCTTTTTTTTAAATAATAGAAATAGGCAAGAAATATACAAAAACAGGTTTAGTTTCAACAAATAATAAAGGAACAATTGAAATAACACATCATTGTCACAATCAGATTAATATGTACTAAAAAACATTGGTAATATCAGGTATTGGCAACTGTGAAAGGAACTGAGTATTCATAGACTCTTTCTTCATCTTAAAGCAGTCCCATTAGCATATTTTGCAGTGCTGGTTTGGTGGAGGTGTATTCTTTTAGCCTTCTCTTAGCTGGAAAACTCCTTATTTCACCTTCCATTTTAATTGAGAGCCTTGCTGGGTAGAGCAGTCTTGGTTGCAGGCCTTTGCTTTTCATGACTTGGAATATTTCTTGTTACTCCCTTCTGGCTTGCGATCTTTCTGTTAAGAAGTCAGCTGCTAGCCATATCAGGGCTCCCTTATATGTTACTACCTCTTTCTCCCTTTCTGCCTTTAGGATTCTGTTTGTCTTTGATACTTGCCATTATAATGATGTGTCTTGGAGTGGGCCTCATTGAGTTCCTCTTGAATGAGGACACTCTGTGCTTCCTGGATTTGTGTGACTTTTTCCTCTCCTCCAATTAGGGAAGTTTTCCATCATGACTTTTTCAAACAGGTTCTCTATCCCTTCCTCACCTTCTTCTCCTTCTGGTATCCCTATTATATGGACATTATTCATTTCAGGTTGTCCTGCATTTTCCTAAATGCCTCATTGTGCTTTTTGAGTCTTTTTTCATTTTCTTGCTCTTTCTGGGAGCTTTTTTCTACCTTGTTCTCCAGCTCGCTGATTCAATCCTCTGCTTCATGGAGTCTGCTTTTTATTCCTTCTACTGTGTTCTTCAATTCAGAAATTGTATTCTTCATTTCTTCTTGTGTCTTATGGGTAGTTTCTATGTCCTTTTTCATGTTGATATAGTTTTCAGTAAATTCCTCATAGCTTCCCTGTAGTTTTTGGTAATTCTCTCTGAGCTCACTGAGTTCATTGATCTTGCTTATAACCGCTATTTAGAACTCAATATCTGATCATTTACTTCCCTCTATTTCATTTGGTTCTCTTTGTGAGGATTCCTCCTTTCCCTTTGACTGGGGGGTATTTCTTTGTCTTCCCATTATTTATGAGACTCTTCATTTTGGCTTCTGCTTCTTAAATTGATCTGTCTTGATTTCCTGACTTTGTGGTGTGAACTTCTATGGTAGGAGACTGCTGTTTTTACTTTCTGTATCTGCCCCTGATAATGTCAGACATTGTCCTTGTCTAACCTTAGGCAGTCTATTCGAGACTTCCAGGAATCTATTGTCTGCGGCTGTCTCCTTCAGCTGTTACTCTAGTCACTCTGCACCCAGCAGGTGGCTTAGACAGCATAGGGCGGGGTGGAATCCCACCTAGGGGCGGGGATATTGGGTCCTCTGACGCTGCTGCTGCTCAGGGGAGTGGTCTCTGCCTTAGCAAGATGGATGCTGCCGCATGGGGATGAGTCAGCACCGGGATCCTGCTGGCTACTCTCTCAGTTCTCTTCCCAAAGCCTCCTTCCCCAGTCTCTCCTCAGCAGTCTCTAGCCCACTCTGTCCCCACCTTTGCCAGAGACCAAGGTAAGTGACTACAAATAAAAATTTATGTGTTGGTCCTTTAAATAACTCTTTGCACCTCCAGCCACTCATCTCTGGCAGAGAGCAACCCTGCCATATTTTGCAGCTGGCTGTTTTCTGTGTACTTTCTGGGTTCTGGTGTTGTAGGCTGGAGATCCCTGCATTTGGTTTAGACCCCATTCTTCTCAGGGGGATCCAACTGGCCCTTTCAGTATCTTTCTGGTGCCACTGCCCATGGGTGCCTTGCCCACCTTCTTGAGTCTCTACCGCACTCCTTACCAGTTAGATTGTGCTAAAGTTGATTCTTCTCTCTCCGAGGTTGTAAGGCTCATCTCTCGCTATTGTTCAGTTGTTTGTTCCAGGTGATTTCCCCACAATTTAGTTGTAACTCCAGGTTGGTCCTGGGAAGAGGTCAGTGTGACTTCCACTCTCTCCTCTGCAATCTTGATTCTTTTTTTTTTTATTATGTGAAATTTTTTTCCTCTATAACTCTAGAATGATGAGGCAGCTATAATCTATTCTCTTTCTTAAAGATTTTATTTATCTATTTTTAGAGAGAGAGGAAGGGAGGGAGAAAGAGAGGGAAAGAAATATCAATGTGGGGTTGTCTCTCACACACCCCCTACTGGGGACCTGGCCCACAACCCAAGCATGTGCCCTGACCTGGAATCAAACCAGAGACCCTTTGGTTTGCAGGTCAGCACTCAATCCACTGAGCCACACCAGCCAGAGCTCTATTCTTACATGATATTTTTTCTACCCATTTCTTCACTATGGTCTTAAGCCTGTATCTTCCAGGCTGACTGAACTTTTGGTATTCTCTAGACCACATCAGTTTCTTTTTCCCTTCTGCAATGTATTTGTTCTTGCTGTTTTCTCTACCTGGAATCCTGTCATTTTGCATGGTCTTTCCCCATTTTTCAGGTATTATTTATAATGGAACATCCAAGACCGTCCTTCATAACTATTCTATATAAATTAGCTCTTGGACAACTTTTTCTTTATAAATAACTCCCTGTTACTTTGTGTTCCTTATCTTAATCTGCAATTATTTTGTTTCTGTATTTATTCACTGTTTTGTTATCTCTCTACCATTGAACATGAGCCCTATAGAGTGGAGGAAGGCTACAGGAAGCATGCTCCCCTTACATACCATTAGATCTGCAATGCAGAGTCAAGTGCCCAGCACCAGTCAGCCTCTGAATAAATGGTGATTCATTGCATGAATGAAAGAGTACATGAAGTATAAAAGGTCATTAAAAGAGCCAATTTCATCTCTTCCTCTTCTTCAGCAAAAACTACAAGAGAGATTTCACCCCAATAAAGAACTCTCTGATTCTATCTAAACCTACGTATCTAAGTCAGATAAATTTCCTCAGACCGTCAGTTGCCTATGTTCCACAGATGCCTCAAAATCAATGTATCTAAATGCCTGAATGAGCATGTGCCCTAACCTGTTTCCTCTATTTCAAGTTAGAGTGGATGGCATCACTCAAACATGACTAAATCTGACCAATTTTTGCTCATTAACATCTATTGTATTTGTCTATTTTCCTCTTCTTTCCTATTATTCTGTGTTTATTTTGGTTTCTCTTAATCTGCAATGAAGCCCTAATTGGTTTTCTGCTTCCAGCTTTATTCCCTTTCTGATTATTCCCCACCATGCTCTTTAAGATAAATCTTTCTGAAATGTAAAGCTGATAAGCTTAAAACTCTGTTTACCATAGGAACAAAGTTCAAATTCCTTAGCTTGATATAAAGAACCACCACAATTTGATTTTTACTCACCTCACTGGCTGCAATTCTCAATACTCCCACCTTTCTTTATCCCTAACTTAAGCTTTTGGCTTGCAGCTCTCTGATCTTGCTACATTCTTTCATGTTCATGCGTTTACTCATCCTCTTTCCCGTGCCAAGAACACTCCTTTTCTGCCTGGTGAGATATCTATTTGTCTTTCAAAATTTGACTCAAACAACAAAACTTTGTACAAAGTTTTTGATCCCCCATGGAGAAATTGACTATGGTTAAATGCAGAATATGTTATTCTCTGAGATATTACCTTACCAATGTTGTTGAAGAATTGATGTTAAAAGAACTGAAGAGATGATTTAGCCAGTTGGTAATTCAAGTCCCTTCATTTTTTTAGGTTCTGGGAGTTTGAACCTCAACATATTATTTAAAAATAACAATTCAAATAGATTGAAAAAGGTATAGATTTAACCTGTAGAAAATCTCTTTTAAATGCATTAGTATGTTTGACAACACTAATGTAGATGGCTCAATTCTATTTTTAAAGAAGTAAAAATACTTGAAATTTTAAAAATCTTCTGGTACCAGAAAAAAAAAATCCAAATGAGAGTTTCAGCCACAGATATAGGCCTTGCACATTGGATACTGGAGGTTTTAACAATCTCTAGTGAATGAGAGATGGAGTCTTGCACCCAAGAAAGTTAGAGAACTGAAATTAAGCCTTGTACGTAAAACCAAATTAAAGTAAAAAAAGAAACAGAACCCATGATGAAAGAATTAGTCTGTATGTAAAATTAATAGGGAAATTTGAAATAGATCCAAATAAAACATTTTTTTAAATTTAAGATATACAGTCATTAAAATTAAAATTTTATTGTATGAGTAAAAAAATAAATTAGATATGGTCAAAGAGAGAATTAGTGAACTAGAAGATAGTTCTTACAAAATTAAATAGAATAAATAGCACAGAATAACAACAAAAAATGTGAAAAATATAAAACAAAGGCTAATAAACATGAAGAATAGAATGATAAAAATTAATATATGTTTAAGAAAAATTGCAAAAGGGCCAAGAATAGAGAGAGTTTTGGGGAAGTAATATTCAAAAATAAATAAATAATGGATAAGCACAACCCAGTGTTGGAAAAGAAATCAAAGAAAAGAAGTAAATTACCTAAAGAAGAAGAGTCCTTTTGATTTATAGCAGACTTCACATCAAAGAAGGCAATGTAATCATATCTTTAAAGTTCTGAGGGAAAAGTAATTTTTAATTTAGGTATTAAGTCCTAAAAAATTATCACTCACAAATGAGGGTGAAATAAAGACATTTAAATAAGCACTAAGAATATTCATCACTCACAGACAGACCCTCACTCAAACAACAAACAAAGAAATACTAAGAAATATATTTAGAACAAGAGAGATGGACCTCATAAAGGAGTGGAATGCAGCTGTAATAAACTTATGCCAAGTATATATGCTAAAAATTTAATGGTAACCATTAAAAAAAGATATCAACTGTTTAACTTCTCAAAAGATATCTAGAGGCAGGATGGAATGTGTGAAACATCAGAAATATATCTGGGCTGAATTACTAGCTGTAAGACTTTAAGTATTCAATTACTTCTTCTGCAAAATAGGAAGATTTTTGAGTCATTTGCCCTAAGACCTTGTCTAGTGTGATTTTATTATCTATGATATCTGAAATCATTAAACAAGAATTTATGCTTCCAGGAAAATATACCTTAGAATCGCAAATAATAAGAATTGTAAAAGATCTTAAAGGTCATCCAGTCCAAACTATGGTTGATAATTTAATGTGCTCCTCAGTAGAAAATGCATGTTAACCTTGAATATTTTACTGAGCACAGCCCATGTTTTAATTTCATTCTTAACATACTTCTAATGTTAGTTCTCAGGGAAGAGGTGGGGGCAGGGGAATCACTGTGAGGACTTCCCCAAGTAAATGAAATCAATTTCCTCTGACAATTGAAGGAGGAAAACTTCTGCAGGTAGATCAGGGATAGGTTGGGAAAACCACTTTGGGAGTACCATAACTAGCTCTCACATCCACAAGACTTTATTGTAACCAAATTGAATGTATTAATAAGACTGTTAAATTATTCTTAGAAAGGATCCTTCTGATGGGAAAGGACTGTATGCCCTCAAAAGCCTAGAAAAAAGGGAAGCCCCAAAGGCACACTCTGTCATCTGAGCTCCAGTGCCTTCTGACCAAACCTTCAAATGCCCAGAAGGTATTGGTGTTGCAGAATGAGAGGTACAACTTTGATTCTCTGAGACTCTGAGAGAAGACCTAGGGCAGGAGAGTTTTAAAAGTGACAAGGAATTTAGAGAAGATTAGGCAGGTGGGAAGCTGAGATGTCAGGTGGGAACCACAGCGGGGAAGGAGGCCGTACCATATGCTTGGCACAAAGACACCGCTTGGGGATGGGCTGTCTTCTGTGTGGCAAGGAGAGGCCCCCCTGGCTCTACCCACTCTTTCCTTTCCAAACATTAATCATTCTCTGAGAGAACGGCTTTGTATCTTCATTTTACAAATATGAATCTTCTCTAACTTCTTGGACAACCTAGAAAAAGCATGAATCATTTTAATAAACCATTGCTTTCTCCCACGATATCACATAGCCATTGTATCAGATGTTAATTAACACTGCCCCAAAGTATGAAACCAGTTGGCTGTGTTTGTGGATAACTGATTTTTTATCAGTCGTTCTCTTCTAACAGTGAAATTATTCTTTCTGACTTTACTGTACCTTGGGTTGATTCTCACTCACAGATAATGTTATAAAGGAAATTAGGGATTGTCTAAGATTTTTGGCCAGCCAGGAGGATGGCTCCACGTACACTGTAAAGAATTTACTTAAGGACAGGGTCATTTAGGAGCAAAAGAGGAAAGAAATAAGAAATAAACAACAAACATACAAAAAAAAACAAAGAAACACTGACTTAATTTTCCCAAAATTATTCTGGGAAAAGACCAACAAACTGGCTTAAATATGGGATTTGCCAGGAATAACAAATTTTAACTTGTTCCTGATTGAATCAAAGATCTAAAATGTCTAAATAAAGGGCTTTTGTGTATTTTTAAAAGAAATCAACCTTGAAATTTGTTGTGAAGTTGGTAAAATCCTGGTGGTTTAGTTGTGAGCTTTTAACCAGAGTGGCCACAGGTTGCTTAAAATATGCACAGCCTAATCCTTTGAACCCCGGTTTTATACTTTTTCTTCATTCTTGAGAATACTGGTGGGGTGGAATTTCGAAGTTTTTTTCCCACTTTTGTCTGCATATGAATAATGAAAAGTATCTATTTATCAGTACTTTGAGATTTTGTTCCACTACTTTTCTTACATTTGCCTCATCTAGCTAATTTTCCAGAGTAAGACAGCCAATCCACACCTAATTATGCTATTAGTTGCTCTCGGATGTCATTTGCTTAACTAACAACTAGAAAAGAATGAAGATCCCAGGAAGGGCTGTCTTTTCATCTCCTTCTTTCGTACTGGATTATATTAAATGGGATTCAACTTAAGGAAACAAGAGAAATATTACTACTTTATATACATTCATTGTAACCACAGGGAACATTTAACTGCAACAAAATGAAATGCAGGATAGTTGTCAATGCTATTAAAATAATTATCAGTCCGTGGCTGACATAATAAGCAGCATTTAAAACAAGAGAAGGATGTCATGCCTGTCCTCACGCACTTCCACAATATGGGAAAGATTAGTGACATAAACACTTGGGGATATTTCACATTTGGGGGGGAATTCTTTTTTGGAACTTTTAAAACTTATCAAGATCAAAAGGCATTTTGACTATCACCCTTTGCAGCCTCTCACATAAACAAGCGGCATAGCCCAGCGGGAAAGGTGCATGAGGAGAGCGTTTATTTGATGCTTTCCCATCAATCCGCTTTCTCCTTAAATCTCCAGTGGGGGACTTAGCCCTTTCGTCATAGCATCATTTTTCAACCACAGGATAAGTGATGGCCAGTCAAGAGTTTGGGTGGCAGATTCTTTTTCCTAAGACATGATATAAAAATGTATGGAGGATGATATCGATTTTATTTTTGCAGGTGGAGGGAGTTCTTTTTCACCAGTTGAAAAATGATGCCATGACTAATATGACATCATTTGGTGCTCTACAAAGTCGGCTCTTCTGCAAATTTAGGAAGAGGCAGCTGTGAGAGAAGCAAAAATCTTTCCAGCCATTAAAACTAAGCATCCTTTTTGCCCGTGAAAACCGTCTACAATTAAGAGGGTTGGAACAGGGTGTGTAGGACTGGTAATGTCTGAGGACCTCACACTATGGTAATAACCGAGGACTCTATAAATCAAACACAGATCCAAACAATTTGTTGATTTCTTTTGAGCATTTTCATACACCAATGCCAACCACTGACAAGGGACTCTCGGGGCCTCTGCTCCCCACCAGGCCTGGCAAACATCAAGGCCAAGGCTAAATCATAAGATGCCATTTCCCCATGGGTCTCAGCTCAGACCCCATTCACATCCTGACTCCTTAATTTATATAAATGAAAACTTCTCCTCCTCTTCTCCCGTCAGCACTAGTCATATCCATATGAGGAATTTCACTGTGACTCGGGAATAGGGAACAAGCACTTCTGCCCTTTGGAGTAGAAGTTGGAGCTCCTAGGGTGTAGAAAGCCTCTATTTAAGACAAGTGTTTAAATCCTGAAATGAAGGGATTTTCTTGTGGCAGGTCAAGCTCCTCCTACTTCCAGTCACCATAGCCTTTCTCTGGAAGCTGGAAATCTCTTTACTCTGAGGAATCTTTCAGCGTCTCTTTTCATTAATTTTGTGGTCTTTGGAACCCCGCTAGGTCCTTTATCCCAGCTGAGTTAGCACCTCGACAGAGTGTGGGCTGGGGATTGAGACTTTAACCTGGACCCTTAGCAGCACTAGTAAAAGACCTGGTGGGGAAGAAGGATGAAATGAATGACTAAATAAGGCTTGGTAACTCCCTAAGGACCTCCATTAGCCATGCCCCCCCTGGCCCAGTCACCATGGATAAGTGACAATTGGTTGGAGTCACACCATTTCCTGGGGCCTAAGGGCGACCAGAGCCTCAAGGTCACGGGGGTTGAGGGGGCCTGGGTAAGTGCTTTCTCATGCCTATCAGATTTCCCTAATGATCCATTGGTATTTCAGAACAAGAATGTCTTCTTGAGCATATTTTCTGAGAGAGGTGTGAGCACTAAAATTTCGCTGTTCCTTACATGGTCAAGTTCACTTCATCTCAGGACAGGTCTGGTCTTGCTGTTCCTTCCTGAGCAGCAGACAGCTTATGTTTCCCACTTAATTCAATGCATTTTGGTCACTGGATTTTAGCCTGGGAGGAGACAGGAGGATGAATGTGCGCTGAGAAGGCCACTGAGGCAGGCTCTGCGTAGGCAGGTCTCGGGACCAACAGGTACAGACTGCAAAGGACAGGAGGACAGGAGGAAAGGAGGAGGGTTGGGGAGGGAGAGCAGTGAGGACAATGGCTTCAGGCAGGCCTGCTCTGAAAGTGGCAACATCCTTCACTCTGAATGGCTCCGACATGATAATTGCAAATGGCCCTTAAATTTTTCAAACTATGGCTAACTTGTCTGCACCAGTTATGTGAAATCCAATGTGAGCCTGTCCCAGAAAGTCTGCTAAACAGAGCACACAATTCTCTTGCCAGCCAACCACCATACTAGGTGGAGTGTCCGAAGGCCACTGAGAAACCTGGATGTTCAGGCATCCCTTGGGCTGACTGCCCTCTGGAACCCCAGGGAGCAATGAGATGTCACCTTGTAGTCAGAAGGTTTTCCCTGTCGACTGGGTGCTTGAGAGTGGCATTCTAAGAGCAACTGCAAGGCGGGAATGTAGCAGCAGCTAGAACACTCAGAGGTAGAAGGAAAGTCCTGGGGCAGTTCACAACTCATTGAGGCCCCATCTTGTTACCTTGAGACATGCAGAGCTACTTGAGAAAGTTTCCTAAGGACCAGATGAAACTCACCATCACAGACAACCAACTTCAATCGTGTGCCTACCGAGTGTGATGCATCGCTAACTACTCCAGATGCTGATATGTCAAAGACAGCCATGGCCCTCAAGAAAGTTACAGTCAAGTACAGGAAAAGACAAATTCATATATGATATATATCTACACACACACACACACAAACATACACTCCCACTATGTCAATCTTGTGTACGAACGGATACGCATCTCCTAGTAGCTTCTTCTCTAAGGTCTCATTTTTAAAATTATTTTTAAAAGGTTTCTAATGTTCTTGAATACCATGGCCACAGTACATAGTTCCTGCCTCCACTCTTAAATCTGAATACTCAAATGTGATTACTTTCTTTGATTAACTCTTTACTTGGCGACTCGCTCTCGGTGCGGGCCTGTTTCCCTGGTATTGAAACTTTGGTCTTCCTGAGCCTTTCTGCATCCTGGACTCAGGCTCACTTTCCTCTGTATTTTGAAGCTGCAGGCCAGTGCCTTATTCTTCAATGTCAAGACCATAGTGTAGAAGAGCCCAGCCTCAGGTCCCCTGAGGTTCAGAGGAAGGGAGGTTGGGCCCTTGTAAAAGTCACTCAGATTCTCTGGGCCTCAGTTTATCACTTGTACAAAGAGATACATTATCATCTAAGATCCCTTAGAACTCTAAAATATTGAAATTCTATAGAAAAATGTGATAATGGTCAAATCAGTGGTAGGAAAATAAAGTACTAAACAATATTAAGAGAGGAATAAATCTCATGGGGCCGAATGAGTTGGGGCAAGTTCCATGAAAGGTGTTGAGACATGAGCTTGATTTTGAAGGATGACTAGACTGAGACAAGTGGAGAAGGATTGAGGGAGGGATTGCTACACAGGTGAGCAGAGTGTGAGCAAAGGTGTGCAGGGAGAATTAATAAACTAATACATCCATTAGCCTAAGACATTGGTGGACAAGAATGGAGCTTGAGGTGGGGATTGTTTATCAATCAAGAGTTTTGAGGTTTATTCCCCTGGGCCTGGCATTGGAGAGGTGTTGAAAAGACAGCTGTGAACTGTTATGGGTCCTGTAGGCGAGGGGGACCCCAGGACTGCGTGGAGTAAAGTGTCTCCTTTTTGGTGGTGCATGGTCCCTCTAGATGACAGCATTCCGAGGAACAGTAACTAGCACTCATCAGGGAGAGCTACTCAGCATACCAGCAGACTCCGCGGCTGGGGTTAGCATCTCAGAACAATGATATCGCCCTGCAGGAAGTGTAGGCTTTCTTGGGGTGTCATAATTGCAGTAGACAGTGGGTGTGATACGAGCTAAGTATGGCCCGACAGATGCTGCCTATCGGCAGCAGGTCAGAAAGGAAGACAGATGTCTCCAGAGTGACCTTCTTGAATGAGTGTGTTTGGGAACTTAGGAATTCCCTTGGGGGTTAACGACATGCCATTGCTTGGCAACCACAATGAGCAGTGTAGCATTACATACCGTAGGTGCAAACAAACCATAAAACTCTTGACAGGATGGCTGGAGAAACTACTGCAGCCAGGTTGACGAGGTTGGTGAAGTGAAATTGATTTTCTGGAAGAAATAGGGGGATGGTGAGGAAAGGAGAAGGAAAGCAGGGAGGCAAAAATTACCTTCGGGAGCATCATGAAATGCAAAGTTCCACAGAATAAGAGACAAAAACTGAATATAAAACAGGAATACTGAACTCCATGCAGCATTAAGACTGAGACAGAAATTTGTGAAGATCTCAGTGGTACCTGTGACATTCACTTGAATGAAATGGAATCATCTTGTGAAGGAGCTATTGGCAACCTGTCTCTCTTCTGCAAAACAGGGGATAAAATTTCTTTCATCCCAAACTCCATAGGCCATGTTAAGCGGTCCCACACCCTCCCTTGACTTTAACCTTGGCCACAGCCTGGGAAGGGATCTATTTCCCATATGGCATGCCCTAAGTCTTTAATGACCCCAAAGAAAAATGACATTGAGTCTTCTAATCACCTGGAGATACCAATGCATCTAGAAACTACATGTTAACTTCCACTTAGACAAATATTTGTGATTTTAGTTTAAGTTCCAAACACTTGCATGAATATACAAATTAAATTATCAGGGTACTTCATATTACAGAAAGGGTTTGTCATTTCACAAAAAAGATCTTTAATATGCTATTGTATTGAGAAGAAATTTTCAAAAATTCTTCTATACTTAGCTTTTTAGTAACACATCTATTATGAAAATAACATAAATAACTTCCAATTTTCTGAGCAGAAATTATTTTATATAAAAATAGAGTCATTTATATGTAAAATTCAAAAGTCATATGTATTTATTACCTCCATTATTAGAGATTTATTCTTTATTTTGAAGGGTTTTTAATATACTTTTTACTCTTCTTTTCAGAAGCGCTGATTTTACTATGAATCAAAAACACTATGTAATTAACACTTTTAATACTCTATTGAACATCAAATTAGATTTCTTACTACCAATCATCAAATAGTATTGATACTATTTTACATACTAACTTACTTCAAAAGAAGGATGAACTCATATTTAGATGGCCCCCTACTTTTTCAGTTGGAATTGCAAAGAATATGTGACGAAAGGAAATAAATGGTATTATTGATATAATAACAAGCATCTACATACCACTTAATAAATTTCAGGTATTCATAAATGCTTTCCACATAACGACCCATTTAATCTTTGCTGCAAGTCTGTGAGGTAATTACAAGGTTTACCTTTTTTACAGAAGAGGCTACAGAGGCCCGAGTTCAGATCTGCTCAAGTTCAGACCTGGTAGTAAGAGGCAGATCTGGAAATTGTACTCAGGGAGTCCTGCCCCGGGACCCATTCTCCTAACCATTGCACTCTTCTGCCTCTAGTACTTTAGGTTGCTGTGTTTTCAAATTTTTTTCAAAGAACCTCAGTAAAGTTTATAAACTAGCCACACAACTCTCGAGCCCTCTTCTGCTCTATGTGGAGCAAAGGCCGTTATCTGGTCCTTTAAACTGTTGAAGGAACCTCTTGTTTACTGTTTTCTGTTACTGAATGAACATATTTCTAGTTTCAACTCTGTGACATTTTCTAGCGTGTTTATCCCCTCTTTGTGTCACACTGTTAATGAAATGCTGAGAAGTTTAAGCAGGACTGGAACAAATGCGGGGTAGCTCTCATCTTTTCTACCCTGGTTTCTCCCAATGTTTGCTGTGTCTGAACAGATCTGTTTGAGAAGAGGCTGTGGGTGTTGCTCCTGCTGCATTTCCTTGAGCCCTGATTGTTTTTTAAGCCTCCCACACATCCCATAGGCTGGATGACCACAAGTGCAGCCTTTGTAAGTGCCTGAGGCAGGTATAGAAGCCTCTACTGTCCATCAACGAAGCCAGCATATGCGAATCCTATTTGGACTGTCAAGGGTTTCCTCTGCATTCCTTCCTGAGCCCAACATGTGCATTGCATCAAGAATGCTAATGTTCCGTGAGTCCTCCTTCCCAAGACACTGGCTGCCATTGACGGCGTATAGGATTCTGTCAACAATTCTTTCCTTTTCCCTGCTCTTCGATTTAGACTACTGCCCAGGGAATAATGAGGGCGTGTTTTGTGGCAGAAAACTCAATTTCAGGGATGGGGCTTGTGACGCCATCTACTCTGAGTACTGATGCAGCACCCACCCTGACCACTACTCTGCTACTTTTCGCATTGTTTCTTATCAGCCGTCTCTCTCCATTTAGCAAAAATGGGGAGCTATTGACTGGGCATCTCCATGATCTCATACTCTGCTAGTTAAAATGCAAGTTTAGTTCTTGCAAATTCCTGGGCTCCTCATCCAGTAGGCCATCACTCAGCTTAATCTGTGCCTTATTGCACATTTTTTTTTTCGTTTAATTTCTCCCTTATTTTACTTTATTTTCTTTAGCAGAAAAAGGGACATGGAATGACCTATATGAGCAGAACATGCTCTCTCACCATGCATCCCTACTGACAAAATAAAAAATATACAACCACCTCATAAGCATAGACATAAAGATCAATGGAACTGAATTGAGAGTTCGGGGCGGGAGCGGGGAGGAGGCAGGCAGGGAACCTACTTATGAGCAACTGATTTCTGACAAAGGTGCCAAAGCAATTTCAAAAGGGAAGGGATAGTCCTCTTTTCAACAAATGCACTAGGACATTTGGATAGTTACATACAAAAAAAGAACCTAGATTCTTATCCCAACAATATGCAGAAATTTATTCAAAGTGGATTAGATTTAACAATAAACTGATATATTTAATATCAATTAATTTTAGATAAGGCAAGACAATTCAATGGGGAAAGAATAGTCTTTTTAACAAATGGCTAAGGACAACTAAATATCCACATTTAAATCAATGAAGTTGGACTCTTGCCTCACACAATATATAAAAATTAACTCAAAATAGATCAAATATCTAAATGTAATAGTTAAAACTGTAAGACCTCTAGAAGAAATCACATTTGTGAATCTTTGTGACCTTGGATTTGGCACTAGCATCTTAGATATGAAACTTAAAAAAATAGATAAATTAGACTTTGTCAAAATTCAAGATGTTTGTGCTTCAAATGACACTACCAAAAAAGTTAAGACAACCTATAGAGTGGGAGGAAATATTTCCAAATAATATATCTAATAAAGATCTAATATATAGAATATATAAAGAATCCTTACAACTCAATAATAAAGTGACAAATAACCCAAATAATCCTTAATTGACAAAGGTTTTGAATAGACATTTCTCCAAAGAAGATATAGAAGAAAATATTTCCAAATAATATATCTGATAAGGATCTAATATATAGAACATATAAACAATCTTTACAACTCAATAATAAGAAAACAAATAACCCATTTTTTTGTATTAATGTTAGCTGGTTTATTTTTTTATTTATTTCTTTTAGATTTGAATAGTCATTTCTCCAAAGACAATATACAAATGGTCAATAAGCACATACCAAGATGCTCAACATCATTAGTCATTATGGAAATGCAAATCAAAATTAAAATTCAATACTGGTTCACATTCAATAGTTGTTTTCTTTAAAAAAAAAAAAGGACAGTAATAAATGTTGGTGAGGATATGGAGAAATTGGAACATTTATACAGTGCTGGTAGGAATGTAAAATGGTGCAACCACTTTGGAAAATAGCTTAGCTATTATGTTAAAAACAGAGTAGCCATATGACTCAGCAATCTTACACATAGGTATATACACGAGAGAATTGAAAATATATATTTACACAAAAAGTTGTCCATGAATAGTCATAGCTGCATTATTTATGGTATACAGAGTTGAAACAACTCAGATGTCTGTCAACTGATGATTAAACAAAATGTGGTATATCCATAAAAAGAAATAAAGTGCTGATATCTGCTACATCAAGGATGACCTTGAAAACATTATTCAAAATGAAAGAAGCCAGGCCCAAGAGACCCCATATTGTATGATTATATTGACATGAAATGCCCAGCATAGGCAAATCACTTACAGAGACTGAAAATAAAGTCAGGTTTGCCTGCAGCTCATGTAAGAACAGTGATTAGGATGTAGACACGTTGTGTCACATAGATAATTCTGCTTTGGTCTCAAACTAACCTCCCCAATAAAAGCTCATACTATAATGCACTCATTAAATGCTTGTGTTGATTATTTTATTTAATCCTCACAAAAACACTAAGAAGTGGGCATTGTTTTTTATGATTTTTATTTTTTTCAGAAAAGAAAACTCAAGTAATTTACCAAAACCACTTAGTAAGTAGCATGTCTGCGATTCCAGTACAGGGCAATCGGATTTCAGAACCACCCTCTCGACCTTTCTGAGATGAGACAGTTTCGTGGTTATTCAGTAAATCGTGCTTTGAATTTATCAGGCGAAACCTAGTTCATGGCTTAAATAATTATAATATGAAGGACTCATCAAACATTTCCTTGTGGAAATCTCATTACAAGGGAATTGAACAGTCCCCTGAATCATTAAAAGATAGTCATAAAAGTTATTTTGTGCAAATGAAATGCTGTGTACAACTGAGCCATCATCTTGGCAGAAAGCAAGCTGGGCTGGCAAATGTCCCGATTCATTCTCTCCATTCTGACCCGCTCATAATCTTGCTCTCTTTCACATCGTGTGTCTCAGACTGGCTCCCCTGGCCTCATGTGGTCCCTATCTCTCTGCCTACGTTCTAAGCAGCTCCCACCCAGTCTAAGCTCAGACTGCTTCCATGGTCTTCACTCCATAGGCCAGGGGACAGGGTTGTAACCTATAGTGGCCTCCAAATGACTAAGAGCAGTCACAGAGGCCTGACCTGGTGGCTCAGTGAGTCCATGCTGCCTGTCCCAGTCCCAAACACCCAGCTACAGGCCACTGGATCTGTGAGGATGGAGGAAAGCCACTTAGCATCTTTAATTCACTTGCAATGTAGGGACAATAATCACCTTCTCCAATGTCACAGAATTTTTGGAGCATCCAAAAAGTTAACCAATGCAACACTCTTTGAAAGCTACAAAACACTGTAACAAACAAGTCATGATTATTAATGTGTAATGAATTCTGTGAATCTGATTTGATTTTTCTCCAGACTTCTATTATACACAAATTTCTCTTTTAAGCTAAGCTTAAAGCTGGCCACCATCCATAACTACAAAACATCAATTTTACAAAATCTGACCTGGCCAAAAACATAGTCATCACAATTCAATAAAACAGTGATTCATGGCTTCAGAGAAAGCCCACGTCAGCTCTTCCACCGAAGTCTGCTGATCACCTGGCAGCGTGACAGTGCTGCCGGCACGGGAGTCCCTCGTACCCGGGCATCAGCTTTTCTTTCAAGTCGCTGTCATGTAACTCACATTCCCATATCAATGGTAAAACTGAGTGGTTCTGAAATCTTAAAGCCTCAGGTAACCTTTTGTGTTGGTATTCATGGCCTGTCTAGAATGTACCTCTATTTTTAGTGGTTGTATTTTTCTGGGCTTTTATTAATAAGACAAAGCTGATTTAATTTGGGCTTTGTTCCTTGTGGTTGCAGGGGGCGGGGGGGGGGGAGGTGACGTTCGTGTGCCATATCTGGAGAATTTCAAACCTCATTCATTTCTTTTTCTCCTTTTCCCAAAAGAGCGGTCTGTCCGCCTGTGCCTTCTTAACCCCCTTTCCCTGGGACCCCTGTGTGAGCGCACAGGGCCAGGGCCCGTGCGCGGCGCGGCTGCAGATTACTCAGCGCACATGGCAGGGCCAGCGTGTGTATTTTTCTTGTCCATGGGTCGTTTCATTGCCACATACCTAAACAGCTGGAAAGAACTGACACTCAGTGTTGGTAATCCACTCTACGTGATGTTTGCATTTGTGTCTTTTTAGCCATCCAAAGGCTAGTTTGGGGGTGAATGTCAATTTTATAAACTTCGCTTTACCCAAATGTAACTTGATTTATCTGCTGTTTAGTATACTTGGCTTATCTTTACTTTTCCATCATTCATTACAAAGAAATATTCTCATTAAAATAAATATAGATTATCGTGCAGTTTTCAGCTGAGCAATTCTAAGAAACTAGCAGTATACGGTGATAGATCAGAGGGCAAGGATACATATAAGGGAAAAGTTAATCTCTATTAGACAAATAATTTGTTTTCTCAATACTATGTATTGATCTCTATCGAGAGCTGCAGGTAGAGCAGTCCATTTCTTTAACAAGTCTCAGAGCAAAGACAAAAGCATGCTGAATTAAATTTTGAATCAAATTTTAAGAGGAAGGTTATTTATGAAAAGCAAAATAAATCAGGGGAAAAAAACTTTTTTCCTAAGCCTTTCTACTCAATGAGTCCTTTCTATAGATAGAATCACCATCAAGATTTAATTTTTTTTTTTTTTTTTTTTTTTTTTGGTTTGCCTTAATCCACGTATCACCCTTTGGTTTCACTTCTGTTGTAAGTCAGACCAGGTGGTGTTCAAAATGCTAAGTCTTTGCAAAGTGTCAGGAAAACTGTGCATGTTGTCTCCTCAGTTACTCTCTGGGTCGATCAACTCGGCCCACATGGGGCCCTCTGGCCAAGTGAGGGCCAGCTTAATCTAATCATCTGACTTATTTTTCACTAAATCAGTGAGCTTATGGTTTGTTCTTTTCTTGAAAAACATCTGCCTCACTCACTAATTTAAGCAAATGGATTACACAACCTATAGTGTAACGCAGCCTCTAGATGTGTCAGAGGGATCGGTTGTTAGTGTGAGGTGTGAGGGGAGGTCCTCGCCTGGGACCAGAGCTCTGGGCATCTGGCCCTCCCTCCCTCTGGTCTTGTTCCAGTTCTCGTTTCTGGGAGGCAGGGATTCTAAAGGACCTTATTTGGCTAATACAGCCCTGTTATTAGCTGGGGCAAGCATGATTTCACTTGTACACACGTCTAGTTCTCTCAATTAAAACGTCTCCTGTTTAAAATTTCAAACCAACCTAAAACACGCATTTTCTTCAGCAAGTTGTCTTTGATTGTTTGGCTTGCAACATTATTCTGTGCCAAATTTGAAAAGCATTCTGGAAAGTTTATTCGCAAGCCAAGCAATCAAAGCTGTGCCTTTTTAGTTTAGGGTGGGTGGTTTTTTGTTTTGTTTTGTTTTGTTTTGTTTCTTTTTGTAACTGCCACAATTTCATCGTAAAAACAATTTCAAACAGAGCTGTCTTCCGTAAGGAAATTGCCTGTTTGCCCACATACAGGTATAGGTAATTACCAGGGTTAAGCAGTAATGTTACGTAATTAATCGTTTTTATATTATATAATTATATAATTGTGATTGTATGTGGCATATTAGTCTAGAGGTTTCCAAAAGTACCTTGCTTTTTAGTAGAGATAGATAAATTCAGGCACGATTCATTGGAATCATTCAAAGTCATGTGAAATAGACTCTCAGATAACTTCTGTTCTCTCCCTTTTCTTCCACTTCTTTTTTAATGTTCCTATGATGCAGAACATCTGCAAAATAAACCCTTCGCTCAAAAAAAAAAAAAAAAAAAAAAAGATGATTTGGGATCTTTGCTTTCATTGACACAAACATGAGAATAAGAATAAATATATATGATTTGAAAAGTGCTTCTAGAAACAAAACTTTTCCTTTTTATTTTTCATGCTATAGACTTTAGACATCGACGAGGTCAGAATAGATGCTGGAGGTAGAAATGGTAACAACAGCCATCATTAGAGGCTGAAGCTAAAACGTCCTTCCCCGGCCTTTTACCTCCCAGGTCTTGACTGCAAAGGCGGCTATGGCCCCCATTCTTAAAGGGTTTCTACCCTAAAAATAATCCTGTCATCATGGGTGTCTTTCCACTAAACCTAAGTTTCTTCTGCTGTTAGATCCAGCAAATAAGATTCCCTCCGAGTCACTTAGGGAAATAGAGACTTTTGCTAAGATCTAAATTCCCTTGAGACATGGATATGAACCATTTGGAAAAGATAGATTGATTTGAAAAATGGTTGCCATGCATTCTTTTGTCATTTCTTCCTATACAATATAAATACTTATTTGTATATTTTCAGAGAAGACATGGTCTTTGGAAGATTTTCAGGAATGTGCTTAATGCGGCACCTCGTGCCAATGTTTCAATTACTTCATCAATGCAAAGCATTAATTTTTTTAAAGATTTTATTTATTTTCAGAGGAGGGGAAGAGAGGGAGAGAAACATCGATGTGTGGTTGCCTCTCGCCCACCCCCTACTGGGGACCTGGCCCACAACCCAGACCTGTGCCCTGACCAGGAATCGAACCAGCGACCCTTTGGTTCGCAGGCTACCGCTCAATCCGCTAAGCCACACCAGCCAGGGTGCAAAGCATTAATTTTTAACTAAACAATAAACATTTCCAGTTTTAATTCCTTGTTTTCATAAAACACAAATTTCTAATCATGGCACCACCTCAGATTCTCTCAATCCCTACAGTGTGGTTTGCGTAACCTTTGAGCTCATTTCCAATGGTTTGTTCTAGCATATTTCTGTCGTATCAACTTGAGTGAGAAAAAAACTCTTGCAAAACACTAACTTCAGGATCCAGAAACTGGACTAATAGGCCATTGTTTTCTCTTTCCCTTAGAAGCTAGGTTCACATCTATTGGTACTATTGAAAAATATAATAATCACAACTCGCAGTATAGCTTAGGGATGAAGGTCTGTGTTTAAATCCTAGACTTAACACTTACCAACCTTGAGGAAAACACTTGACATCTCTTGCCTTCCATTTCTTCCCCAGCACATCGGGGTTGGGCTCATCCCTACCTCAGGGATGTGCTGGGAGGAATAAAGGAGTCAAAGGGTAGAAGGCTCCATGCCTTTAAACATAGTTTTGACTACATGTTAACTTTAAAGTAATGACATTTTAACATGGCAATAGTTTTCCTAATTAATTTTCAAGCATATTTAAGATGCAGGTCATGGATTGTAGGCCTTTGCATCAACCAGCCAATGCCTGCTTATGTGTCTGTCCCATTCTCCCAGTCTTTTTTAAATGAAGCAAAGCATCTCCTCATTTGCTTATGCATTTATGACCCAAAGTCGGTGCCCCTGCCTCAGTTCTGTCCCCTGTTTTCACCAAGTCTATTTTTCCCTTTTTTGAAAATACTATTCATTTCTTACCTGCTCCATGATAAGAAACTAATAACATAAGAATGGATAAGAAACTGATTCTGCCCTATTTATTGTTCTACTCAATGGGTCCGCTGCAGTTTGGTTATGTTTATATTTGTTTTATATTGTGTGTGTGCATATGTGGTGTGTGTTGTGCAGAATCTTTCATCTCGCTCCTTTTTTAATCCAGGAGAGGGATGTCCCAGGGTGGACCACGTGCAGAAGTGCCACTCTGCCGGTCACCCCAGACGCGGTGTGGCCAGCCGATGGCTAGAGCAGCCTGAGACAGTGATGGGGCAGCAGGAGACCCCTTGTAAACTTTAAAAACACCCATTTGCATATTCCTTTGTGCTTCTGTACCACAGCTCTAAAACACAGAGCCATGCTTAGAGGGCAATAATAAGTATATTTATTAATTACATGGCCCTATTGACACATAGTTTTATTATGAAATAAATTAGTTTAGGAAATTTCTTCTGCTTGCCAGAAATAGGCCATTCGCAGATACGGGGCAGACAGGAGTCACTTAGATCCTTTTTGGTGGACACGAAGGTCAAGCCAAGCAAAGGAAGAACAGGAGGCCTTGGAACTCTGAGCAGTGGGGTCTTTGTCTCCAAAGGCCCCGTTGTTACTGTGCAGAGCCACCCTCCACTAGTTCCCCATCTCTGCTCTCAGCATTGATGAGCTCAGAATCTCCCAAACCCCATCCATCTAGGCCCCGCTGCCGCAGTTTTTGCCATACCAGATCACCACCTGCTCTATTAGTCGCTTAATATTTGTTTAAAATATCAGTTCATTTTTTTTCTCCTTACCTTAACAAAATGATTTCATAAGGAAACTCTATTTTTATCATAAATGAAAAAAGGCAATACACTGGCCTTACAGTAGAGGGGAAAATGAACCAATGACATCCTCTGCCCATGGTTCATTTCTATCTGCATCTTTATGGAGCAGGAGGAATCTACAATCGTCCCTCTTCTTGCCTCCTTTCCTGCCAATGGCAGGTCCCAACTTTGGCTGCACTGGGAATCACCTGGATAATTAAAAAAATACTCAGGCCATTAATCACCCGCCAAGATGAATGGTTTTGTGGTGAGACTTGGGCACCCGTATTCTAAAAGCCACTGGGTGTTTCAGGTGCATAGCCAAGGCTGAGGGCTCGTCTGAGAGATGTCCCTCTTCCACTACCTCTACTTTGAGTGGCCTTTAGAGAACTGAGTCTCTGTAGGTCATAAACAAAAGCAAGGCAGACTGCATGAGTTCTCCCCAGAGTACGCCACCAGGGTCAACTGATTATGCATCAAAGAGTGTGTATACCACTGTTTTAGAAATGCTCTAATGGTTTACTCTCTCTATATGTTCAGCTTATTGTTTTTGTTGTGTTTTTTTTTAACCTCATAGCTTGTTTCTTCCTAACTTCTGCCTCTTCTGAGTTTCGAAAACCATCCTAGTTCCAAGTTGTCGTGAATCTTTCTTGCACATCCGGAACAGTGGCCTCAGCCCAGGGAGCTCATTGTCTCTGAATTTTGTAGGGCAAAATGCAGAGAGAGAGAGAATTTCATTGGTGTGGGCCATCTTTGCAGAACAGCCTGCATCACTGCGGGGGTTACCACTGCCAGCCTGGGGTTCAGTGCACTTTGCCGACATTCCAGGGAAAGGCCATGAGGTAGTAGTCATCTGCCATGGGACAGCAAGGCCTGGGCAGTGAGGCTTGGAGGTCCTTTAAAAAGATGTCATCCTCACTTGGGCATTGATTGATTAGAACTGGAAAGTGTTTTCCACACTTGGCTTATCATCAGAATCTCTACAGGACCTCAAGGGATGTGGTTCTGTCCACCCGAATTCTAGATCAAGAAGTCTGGCAGAAGGCAAGACTTTGAGATTTGTATTTTCTAATGGCTGCCAAGGAAAACTGAATAGTCACTTTGGTTTGGGAACCACTGGGTTAAGTGGTCTCTGTCCTTCTTTCCTCTAAGCGTGTATAACTCTACAATAACATCTACAATAGAGGCATTAATCTTTTTCTGAAAGTGGTGACCATAGCTCCTACTGAGATTTGTGAAACACTATTTCCAGAAAATATTAATTGGTGCTTGGATAATAAAGGATAACAAAGGGAAATGCAGAATATTAAATCCTCCTTTGGATATTAACAATGTGTTGGAAGACGAGACTCGGAGAAGGCTGGTTAAAAAGAAACTCATTTCTTACCATTGAGCTAACTTACTTGCAAATGTGAAAACTTGGTCTCAAAAAGGCCATTAATACTCCTTCAAATGGTTTTCCCTTAATAGGGTTTGGAGGCCCCAAGTCTGCACAATGTTCTGTATATAGTGAATTCTTAATAAATGCTACTGATTGACAAATGACCAGATGAAAAGCAAAGGCTGAAACTCAGATTCATCAATTTTGTTAATTGTTAGCAGCCTGGGTAAAAGTTTTGATAAAGAGGTCAGAACTAATGGTTTCAATGAGGTTTTAGTATTAACCAAGGTTTCATTCATCTTAGCTGCCAGTGTATTTGATTAATCTACACTAGTACCTCCTCCCTCCCAAAGCATTACAATTTTGCTTCTATACCATATGGTTGTGGAATAAGAACAGGACTTACCACTGTGGACTGTGAGCCATTCATCATCCTCTTAAACCTTATTTGCATTTCAGAGTACAGTAAACTTAATATCCATTAATTAAAAGTACTGCCTACCCAGTGCCTGTAAATAAATGGTACCCAATACATGTTTGTTAAGCGACTCACGGACAATTCTTGCATCTTTGCCTCCTGGCTTTTCTTTCTTCAGTCATGCCTAGAGCAGATACTGCAAACAACTAGGCAAATTTGCATTATTGATATAGGGAAAGGGAACTGGTGTTTGCCGGAAGTTGATCTTTGTCTCGGGTGGATTAATCACAGCTGAGGTCAAGATGAATAAATCTATGTCCCAGAATGTCCCGGTTACAGTTCAAGACTAAAAGAAAACACGGGAAGTTAGAGGCTAGAAAGAGGAAGGAAGAGACAGACTCCCCCAAAGAAAATACAGATGTTCTAGAAGTCTCATTATTGTTATAATTTGACTTTGTAAAAAGTCAGATTGGACTTTAGTGATGTTTGGTCTTAGTCAGCAACATGCTCTATTGTGTCAACCCTTTCATGGGACAGGGGAAAGGAAATATCTTTGAGCTAGTCTTATTAAAAGTTATATTTACATACAAAACAGGAATATGTACTTTTTAACATTAAAAGTAATATATATAATATATATGTGTTTATATACATACACACAACACATACATACACAGAGTCACTATAATACTTGCTTTCTTCTATGGGAGAAATAGCTAAATATTTTCCTTTGAAACTTTCCATGCTATCACTCTTCAAAATAAACTAGGACTGGGAATAGCTGTATTTTTACAAAAGTCACTGGTTTAGGTAAAAACAATTTAAATAGCTAGATGCCTGCAAATGCACTTAGAATATGTTTATAATATAGAAGATTCATTTCCAGTGGTATTTTACTAAAGCAGTTGCTTACATTATTGGAAATGGGGAAATTGTTGCCACTTGGGTCAGTCCATTTTCATCTCTGACTGCCCAGGAGCATGTGTGCATATTAACCCTTTGAGAGCCTGCCCAGACTCAGAAATGGGGAAATTGTTGCTACTTGGGTCAGTCCATTTTCATCTCTGACTGCCTAAGAGCATATGTGCATATTAACCCTTTGAGAACCCACCCAGACTCATTGTCCATTTGTTTCAAATGAATGGAGGTGGAAATTTTACTTGTTGTAAAGCTTCTCCTCTGGATGTGTGGAGAGCACGGCGATAAGCATCATATAAACACAGGGAGGAGTGGAATTCAAGTTACCTTTATCTACGCCTCCTTTCATATACAATATGTGTCATAGACAGACACCAGTGTCTCATTACATGACCACCCACAGAACATTACCCAATGAGACATTCTTCAGGGGGAAATTAACAGAAATGTTTTACCACATCAGTCTCTTCCAAGAACGCTGATTCAATAAGAATGCTTAAAAAGTGACCAGATGCCCATGCAATCCTTCCTCTTCCACTGTTTTGACCAGGGGGCACAATAAACACATCACATTCTAAAACTATTTAAAGTAGAACAATACAGAAGGAAAAACAGTCACATACACACACACACACAAATGCACTCATGGATACATACACATGCACACATTTATATATGCATGTCAATTTACCATCTACCAGTAGTTAGTATTTCTATTTCTCTAGTATTTTCTCTATATATGCATGTAGCCATTCCTTTTGCTAGTCTCCAGATTTTCCTACTAATTGTACATAATCATAGTAAACACATAGAGTATGGTTCTCCCATTTTTAAAAAGTCAAGAGGCTCCTTGGATTCCAAAGAATAATAAGGATTACAAATGGAGTCCCAGATTAGAAATATTCAACAATATATAGTATTAGAAATATTAGAAACCTGAATTTTATTACCTAATATTTCTCCAAGACTCAAAATATATGAAAAATATGTTCATGTGCATTTCATACTAGTTACTTTCTGAAATAAAGAGAACCTGGTATAGATTTTGATGCATATTGCTTTTCCAGAGAACTGATTTGAGGGTTGACATATGAACTGGAATGTCCATGGCAGGAGTGAAAGACCATCGTTGACGTCACTCTGTTTTTATATAGATAGTATGTTTCTTGTGATCTGAGAAGAAAACTGTGTGACCTTTCTTTTCCAATGGCACATATATATTCTGGAAAATAGGAGGGATTAGATAAAGAGAAAGGATAGGTGATGACAAAAACAGTTCTGTAAAAAGAGTGAGGCCTGGTGGAAAAGAGGAATCGGAGGAAGAACGTATGCAGAACCGCCATTTATTAAACATTAACTAGGAGCAGACCATGTACAGTGTGTGTGTTTGTGTGAGGTATTTAGTGTGATAGAAGATAGCAAAATTACAGTGCATCATCTTTTCTAGCTTCATGAGATACTTAAGTGTTGCAGTTTGTAAGTCTTGGTAAAAGAAGCTAAACTATCCAATACCACACTGAGTTGAATTAAGTTGACATGAACTATGAAGAACCTTGAAAGCCAATTTGGATAAAGAGTGGAAGTGCATTCTCTTCTCCAAATAAGCCTATAATTATATTCTCAACTTTTAGACTATCACTTGTGTGTGTTTTCAACTGATTTTTCACTTAAGTGAAAAGCAAGAGCACATAGGAGCTAGGAAGACAATCTTTACTCTCCTTTTTGCTTGGTGCTATCAGTTGGCCTAAAAATCATCAATAATCCCATGGGATGTAGTATGTGATTATTTCTAATTCTTCAAAATTAAAAATTTAGTGTTTCTAAATCTTCAAACTAACTACTTTGGGGGTAGGAATGTGCTAGAAAGAAACTATTTTGGCTATTTGCTTGGATGAGTTCTCTACATGTAAGTAAAGTAATCTTGAGAAGAACAGGAGGTGCTGATAGAATAATTGTGTTTACTCTTCCCACTTCATGATTTCTCTCTTATAAACATTGTTTTGTATTATTGGGCTCCACGTTCCTTTTTCTCATCTGATGTTTTACAAATATTTTTCTAATTGCCTGCAACAGTGTGGTCCAATAAAGTTAAATTGACTTTGGGTTGAACTTGTTTGTCTGATCTCTTGCCAGGGGTTACAGTCACCCACTTGAACTGACTTTCACTCTGTTTCTTGGTCTCTGGCTCTCTCTCTTTCATGTTCTTCAGTACTCGTTACCCTTTCTGCCCCTCTATTCTAATGTATGACCCCAGGATTAATTTCCAAGACTTCCATAAACAAATTATTTTAAAAATAAGTTTATCTAAATATCTCTATCTATCTACCCATCCATCTATCTATCTTCCATCTAAATACTTCAGCCACCTAAATCAACAGATCCGAGCTCCAACCCAAGTCAATGAAGGAGGTGCACTAAATGCTTAGAAAACAAGAGTGCTTGGAATAACCCATTTGTTTGACGTCTGGAAACACTTTACAAACAACCTCCAGGAAAATAACAAAGCAAATAGTGCTGGTCTACCGCAAGGGAACAGATATGGTGTGTGATCAGTTAGCTGCAACCCACAAATAAACACAGACAGGCAATCTCGCAAGCAAAGAAACAGAAACCACATTATTGTCCATCACAGACTGAAGAGTTTAGAATAAACTTAAAGCCTCATATGTGTGACTTCTAGGCTCTGAAAAGGAGGTTAAAAGCTTCAAGAACTCTTCCTGGTTTTGTATAGTAAGCTCCCGAGTTTCCCTTTAACCCCAAAGATCAACATTTATTTTAACATCTGCCCACTTTGACCAAAACCTAAGTCGTGGGAGTACTCAGTCCTATCGTTCTCTCTGGCTGCTTGAGGAGAATAGAGTTCTATGGCTCTGGAGGCCACGGCCCCTTGTGGTGCATACCTAGGACCAGTCCATCAAAATGACACCATAAGACACATGCCTTTCCCATAAACTGTACCTGTCAGGTCTCTCATAACCTTCTTTCTCTTGGTCTCTGAGGACAGATAACTGTCCCTATCTGCCTTATATTCTCATTAGAAAAGTAAATTGTCACCTTGATTCCTTTTTCCTACCCCTAATTGGGGACTCTTTGTCATCTGAGCCTATATGCAAAGTGGGATTGACCATAATTTAGGAACAAAAATAGAATGGTGGTTGCTGTTTCTCCCAAGTCTGAGGCAACAATGGTACACTTGCTCTTCTAAATTTCCATCTTCCCTTTTTAAAACTCCAGTCCCTTTTATTTCTCCTGAGCAGCCTAGTTGGCTATCATACTTCTGTTTCCTTTTTCTATGGCCTCAGGTAGGACCATACTCATAAGTTAGGTTTATGAACATTAAATTAATGTTGCATTAGACACTAAGCAAAGATGAAAGGGAAGAGAGAACACATTTTGTCTAATATGTTAAGATGAGATGAGGCTTGTGATTGGGGTAGAAGAAAATAAAAAGTAACTAACTCATCTGTCCAACTGGCATTATTTGTGAACACAAGGCTAGTCATTAGCTTTTACTTCTCTTAATGCTTCTCTTACAGAGAGATGCAGAATAAATACAATCCCACAGGCTAATGGATCAACAGCCAACAATTGTGTGGAGAGGCTAAACTCTTGACAAACTACCCTCTGACCTTCCTTATTGGTGTTCTGGTATGAAATGCCTGTATCCATTCCTCTATCATGCAAATTTACCAGAATGTATCAAAAGAATTCCACCAAAACCATCATCATACCCTAGTACTCAAAGAAAGAAGGCATTAGAAGTCAACATAGTTCTTAGTTGGTGCCACTGGTCTCCAGAGAGAGAAAGAAAGAACCCTTCAGTCCAACTATGAGGAAGTATGAAGGTCTAGAATACTTCAAATAAAAGGAATATTCTTTCTTCAAAATGCTGTTCATAAGTCATACAAATATTTAAAAAATTTGATTACCAATTAGGTCTCAATAAAGATCCGGGATGCCCATACCTCTCATGGGTGGGAAGACTGATGCAGAAACAGCAGGATCATATTCATTTTTGCTCAGGTACCAAAGCCAATCGCTCCTCACTATTCTTCTTCTCCCATACATAACTTTAAAGTGGAATACAAGTGAATGAGACTCCTTATCCAGCTAACACCTGGGCTGATACCAAGGCATGGGAGAAACTTTCTGAAAAGGGAAAGAATGGAGGTGTTAGTGAGGTTGTGCATTAAGAGACTGGTAGAATAAAATGTTTGTCAGCTGGAGCTAAACCAGCCCCACATGCAAGGAGTAAAGAATTCACGTGTACCTCTGAAAGAGAGGAACTGAAAAAAATGGAGGAGTTTTATATAGGTGTAGAGATTTGATTGGGAGAACGGAAAGAACTTCCTTTTGATTGCAAATTTGTCAGACTTCCTGGTACAGTGTAAGGACAAATTAAATTAGCTACAAATTTTGTTTCTTATATTTTCACCTCCTTCGGAGACTTCACTCGCCATGGAGGACAGGTTGTGCTCTGCGGCCCCGCACGTTCCACTGGTGTACACGGAGGGGCTGACAGGCAGGAGCAGCCGTAGGCATCACAGAGCCGCGGGAAGGGCTCCAGCCCCTCACCCCGGTATCTCTGAAAGCCTCTCTAAGCCGATCTAAATATTCACACCCTAAAAATTCTGTTTCGGCTGGAGACTGCATCTTGAAGTGATATAAACTACATACCTTGACTGAGTTGCCTCTTATTCTGGCTAATGAGTAACACAGACACTAAAGTAAAACGGACTTATGAATAAAATTGCTACTTCTGGTTAATTGCAATAGATCCACCAGGAGCCAACTCCTTTAAAACATGATACGTAAAGAAAATATGAGAGAAAGACTTTAAAGTATGTACGTAATGTTCCTGATTCAATTTCTCTCTAAGGTTATTTTTCAATGCCAGCCATTGTTATTCTCATTTAAAAAATTGATACTCTTAAAAATTTTACCTTTACTGAAAGAGCATTATAGCAGATTTACTATATATTTTATTTAAAATATCTTTAGGCTAAAGATGAACATTTGAAGTAAGATTCTTGCATTCCTTGTAATTCCCTCTGCTTGGTGCCATATATTATGTTTTTCTTATATAAACAACACTATCCCTTAGATCAAGAATCAGTAAACCATGGTCCATGGACCAAATCCAATCCAATACCCGTTTTTGTGCACCCCCCTCCATGAGCTAAGAATGGCTTTTCTATTTTTAAAATGGTTGAAAAAAAAATTAAAGAAAGAATAATATTTTGTGATATGTGAAAATCACATGAAACTTAAATTTCGAAGCCATAAATAAAGTTTTATTGGATCCCAGTCACGTTCACTCATTTACATATTAACCACAACTGCTTTCCTGGTACCAGAGTTGAGTAGCTGGGAAACAGCCCATGTGACCCACAAACCCTAAAATATTTATTATCTGGCCCTTTGCAGAAAGTTTGCTGACCTTACCTTAGTACAAGTCAACATTTGTGTGCCCACACGGAATGCCAGGGACCGCTCCGAGACTATTTGAATATAAACACAGAGGAGCACTGCATTCCACGCACTTTCGGAGCGTGGAATATTATCGTGCAGTAGATGAGGTACAGTATGAATTGTTTTGGCATCCCTGGCCTCCATGCATCTACACATCTGCGTCTGCAACGACAAGGGGTCATTGTTCGGCTCCGCTGTTGCTGTTTATGAATCAGAAGAACAAAAAGGCAACAGAATAAACAAAATGTCATGTTCATACAAATCTCGATTAGGGTAAAATCGTCTGGCTGGCATCGCCTGTGTACAATATCGTCAGCAGGGCTGCTAGCTAGGGGTTTGAGGGTGGGGGGAGGCCAGGTCTCCTGTCTTGGGTCTTCAAAGCTTGGAACAGCTTATTTGAGGGTTTACATAAAGAGCTAGATCGACCCAAAGCAGTCAAGATTTAGTCTCTGAGGCTCGGCTCTTATTAACCAAGTTGTATTTAAGGATCCTTGAAGTCCTAGGAGATTTTGGAGCGACTGCAGCATCCAGTGTAGGGAGGTCACAGAAAAAAGCTTAATTGCTATCTTAGAGCAGGGTTTCTCCCGCTCAGGGTGACTGGCACTTTGGGCCAGATCATTCTTTTTGTCCCGAGCTCTGTAAGAGGTTTAGCGCCACGCCTGGCCCCTTCCCACTAGATGCCGGTGGCACTTTCCGGCTGAGACAACCTCAAACATCACAGACACCACCCAGTTCCCCTAAAGGACACAGTCACCCCCAGCTGAGGGCCATCCAGGGGGTGATGAAAGTCTGCGTCACTCTACCATGTCACCAAAGGAGCTCTGAGGGGCGCAGGACCCTGAGAACAGAACTAGATTTAAAAAACTAAAAACGGCTCAGAATCTGCATTTGAAGGACACAAAATAAGTAAAAAGAAAAAATATCTGAATATATACCCAGATTTCCACAATAGTCTCAGGTGTGCTTGCAATGAAGATAAAAACAGAGTATCTGACGGCTTTTGACCTGTTCTAATGTCCCCCATGCTCTGTGGAGGCAAAGGCTGAACCTTCGCACCTGCGTCCTTACCCCCAGAACCCGCCATCCATCAGACGCCCACCACTGTTGTCCGGACGCCCCCTACGGACTCAGCCAGCTCTCTGCTGGGCAGGGGGGCCCCAGAGCTCACAGAGTTCACCTTTTCATAACACGGCCTGGTCTCAGCTTCGAGGCCATTTGGGGCTCCTCTCAGCCTAGAAAATAAAGTAAACATTGAAATTAAAATGAGGCACTTATAGTCTCCTTTGTCATTTACTCCCCAACCTCTATTCCACCTCGAATGATACACATATATTCCATCTCAGTTCTGGCTGTAGCGTATAATGTCTTGGGGAGACTGTTCAAACCCAAAGCCTCAGCCAGGCCCATGAACCAAATCCCTGTTGTTAGACATCAGCATTTTACCGAAGCTCTCTGGGGGATTCTCACATACAAGCTGGACTGAGATACAGCAATCAAAGCCGTATCCGGTGTTCCCGTTTCCTCTTGCTGATCCCTGGGTTGGAGATGGGCACCTGACAGGGGCATCCTAATGGGACATGAGAAGTCTGTCTATGCAGGGACATGATTCCGGGGGAAACTTGCCTCACTTCCGAAAAGCGGTCATGGAGAAAATGACCCTGTTCCGCTGCATGCCGTGAGACCGAGATCTGTGATCCAGGTTTGCTACCACCCTCTTGTCTCGAGCCTGAGGACGTGTCAACTCAGGGGAGAGGACAGACACAAGTGACTTCATTATAGGAAGACTTGGTGACTGTGACAGAGCCTGGCTCTTCAGAACTTCTTGTTTCATTCGCTAATAAATCACCTTAAAAAAAATAATCTGGTTTCAGGTCTCTGCTACTTGTAGCCAAAGCATTCCGGGCTCCGCCCGATTCTCCCCACCCCCCGCCCCGCAAACCCGGCCTGTGCACCAGCCGGTGCTATGGCTGCTCCTGCTGTTGCGACCCAGTGATGGTGCTGCACGACTACTGACATTTTCTCAGTGGAAGAACATCCTTTTGTTTTCACTGCTGGCATGATAGTATAATCCTACCTATCAGTTACAGCAGACTGTTTCCATATTAAATCCATTTAAAATATACAATTGCTAAAACTACTCACAAGTTTAATTCTTATTCACTAAAGAGTCTTAAAGGTGGTTTTTGATGTAATAAATCAGGAAACTGGACTTCTTCCTAGAAAGATAAAGAAGGAGCTCAGAGAGCATTTCTGAAAAACAAGGGCTCCAAAACAGCACATACAGCTTCTCATATTCCATTGAGAAAAATTACATGTAGCCTTTTGGCCACCTGTAACAGTAAAGGAAGCTGAGGGTGCAGCCTTGCTACGTGCCAGGGAAGAAAGGAAACAGGGTTTCTGTGAACAGCTAGTGGTGTCAGCCACAAACACCCAGGTCAGATCTCACCTTTCCCAGGTAGGATCTCCCTATCCATGGTCCGTGGTCCTGTGGGAGGTAGAATTTAGCCATCATGGAGTTATAAATGACTTTTCCCCCCAGTTAACATTTTTCTCTGACTAGATTGCAAGTTCTTTGAGAAAAGGGACTACTTTTATGGCTCCTTGCTTGACCCCAGTACCTAGCCTGGAACCTTTATTCTGGGACAAGTCTCACACTTTAGGTGCCTCAAAGTCACCTGGGCCGCTCATTACAGCACAGGTTGCTAAGCCCCACCCCTGCGTTTCTGATTCAGTTGGTCTAGGATAGGGCTTAAATGTCTGCATTTTTAACAAGCTCCGAGGTGATGTTGGAAACCACTGACCTAGACTATACCAATCCTTAACTGATTTTGCAATGAACAGACAAGAAGGGCCACATTTCTGAAAATTTAGCCATAGACGGGAGCCCAAAAGTTAGGCTTATGTTACCTTTTTAATCTTCACCAATTACTTCATTTTTTTTCTTCATATCCCTTTTCTTTGTATTTGTTCTTAGTGAAGCATAAATAACCTTTTGCCTTGATTCTTTTGTATTTTAAGCAGAGCTGGATAAAATATATATTTTTTTATTTATATATATATATGAGAGAAATTTTGAAATCCATTCTGAAAAGTGATTTGAGTTAAAAGGTGTTAGTTTAATTTTTAAAATCCTCAAATTTGTCCTGTGAAAAGGAAGATAAAATACGAACAAATTTATGATAAAAAGAATTATTTTGGACCATTATTATTTGTCACAATAACTGTAAAATTTCCAATAAGATAACAACATGATCTTTAAAATGACAGATAATTTCATCATATTTTTAAAATTCATGTTTTTCAAGGATAAACTCATTACAGCTTTATTCCCTACAACAATATACAGTGGAACCTCAGTTCCTAAACTTAATTTGTTCCAGAAAGCTGTTTGAAAAGCAATTTGTTCAAAAAACACCTCTCCTTTGTCACCTGAGAGACACAAGACTGATAATACAGGTATCAGAATGAAAGGGTTTCTGGGCAGAGAACTGGAATCTGAAGTTTTGTTAAGCAACTGAGATTTTTTTCTGCGAACAACTTGGTCAAGAACAGAATTGTCTGAGAACCAAGATGTTCAAGGTTTGACTGTGTTCTCTTTTAAAAACGACCTGTATCACTGGATGCCTAAGTTTCTCCTTAAAATAATAAAGACATTTTAATCTGACAATATTTTTCACATTCTAACAAATTAACTGCCTTACTTATATTTTTCTGGAAGACACTGAGTAAAATAATAAAAGATTTATGGGTCAAATGTGTCCCTATGTCACAGGAAATTGTGATAGAAGTCTGTTATATTTGAGTCATTTAAAATGGAACCAAACCCAGAAAGAAAGGGTCACAATACAGCACTGGTAGAGAAGAGACACCAATGAGACATATGCTAAGCTGAGTCCTTCTAGACTTTGTATGACACTTCATTCCAAACCAGTAGATTTACCAAGTATCGCACCAATATTTGCTTATGATATTTACAAGATTATGATAAACCTAAAATGGAAGGAACTCTGTAAAAGGGCAGAAAATATAGCCCCTTCCCCTAAATGTGAAGACTGGCTCATGAAGTTTTAGTGTTAGGTGCAGAAAACCCATCATTGCTGAAAATTGGAGATAAGTCCAGAGAGCTTCCATGATAAAGGAGATTAAGGCAGCCACATTAATCTTGTCTAATTAAAAGGGTCAATGTATTTTGAATTAAAAAAAAATCTGTATTTAAGAAGCTCCATTGAAATTACACCTATGTCACCTGTGAGAAGTATGGAACAGAGTTTAGAACAGAACAGCTGGCAGTAGAGAGTAAGGCTGGAGGGCAATGCTTTTTGGGGGGCAAGTAGTTTAGATAAAGGGTGTGAGGTAAGACAAAGCACCTACCAAGTTTGGGTCCCACACAACAGGATCATAACAGATCCCCAGGAGTTAGAGTCCAAGAGAACCCTGAAAAGTAGGAGGATCAAATATGTGATCTAAAGTGCAACACTTCTGAGAATAAAAGGGGGTGCTATTCATAACCCCCCTGGGACAACAGGCACAAGTCGGAATGGTTTCAGCAACACAAGGTGCATGTTTCCCACACTAGCAGGTGAGGGTGGACGCCAAATGTGCTGTGGGAGATCATGATAACTGAAAGACAATGAGCAGCCAACCTTAGTTCACCAGGTTGGTTGTAAGCCCAATACTAGTTCATACCTTCTGAATCATCTGGACCAGTTTTGAATCTTGATGTTTTAATTTTGAAATCACATTATTCTTTGTCCCACATGGAGAACTTTTGGACATCTGTATCAAACAATGTGTGGGAGGCCGTACTGCGTGGGGTCCGTGTGGCCTCAGTACTCAGGTCAATCAGGAGCAAGAGTGGCTGTGCTACTTCAGAATTGTGTCATCTATCTCAGCCTGTTTCCTAGTAAAACAGGGACAAGATTATCGCCTTTTTCAGGCTGTGGTAAAGATCAGATTAGAGCGTCTATGCAAGTGCCTCGCATGGTGCTTAACCTGTACTCTGTAACTCTAACAGCTCCATGCAACAGAATCTTTTAAACTTAGAAAAGGCACAAATATAATTGTTCAGTTTCTCCATCTGAATTTATTCATTTATTCAGTGGATATTTATTAAGCTCCTAATACATGCTAGGTACTGTGTTAGGCATCAACTATAAGAAAACAAAATCACCTTGGCTTCAAACTCACAGAGATTCCAGAGTAAACAGCAACAACAATATAAAAATAATTATAATAATAATTAAAAAACAGAATATCAAATAAGGAATCATATGTAAAATTTCAACTGGGATTATTGCTATTAGACTTACCTATTCTGCAAGAGTGGAATGTGGCTGAGTCTTGGAGAAGGAGACAGATGCCCCAGTCCCTGAGAAGCTTTTGAGGTTGTAAAGGTCACGTTGAGGGAGGTGTCAGAACAGAGTGGGGGCTGTCAGAGCAGCTGTGACTGTCTGCTCAGCAACGTATCATCAGCTGAGAAAAGAGTTGATCCTATTTTTCCCTCCAGAAAATAAGGTGATCATTGCACCAAACTTCTAACCTGTTCATAAGATAGCACTTTGAGGTTCATTGGACAAAAAGAAGATTTATGTCTTTGTATTTATTTGTTAGGCAGATGCTCAAATCTTGCCATGCACATTCACTTAAGCAAATTTCCTTCTTAGAATACCATCACTTTACAATCATGTGCTACTTATTCAAGGTGAAAATTATGACAGCAGAATAAAAAATTCAGCCATAGACATTTAAAAGCAATGTTGATTTTAGTCAGTAAGTAGATTGCCCTGCTGCGTGCAGAGTTTACGAATAGCACACAGGCTGAGTTCTCAGAGAATCTTCACACCTCGGACTTGTCTTCAGAACAAGTTCTCATGAAATAATTCGGAATGAAGATTTTCCTCAGCGACTCATAGTAAGTTTTATAACTTTGACAGTGGCAGTAATCTAACTTCACACCCAGAAATGGGATGCAGGGTATTGTTTTCTTCAGACTTATTTACAAGTTTCAGTTCTCTTAATATATAAGCACCTGAGTGAAGACGCCCTGTAGCCAGTGTCCAGACCACTGGGAGTGTGGAGCAGCGGCAGGGGAAGCGGGCGGGGCAGAGCCCAAGGCCACGAATGAGTACACCTGCTGGCGTGGCCTCCCTCGCCTGGGTCCTGCTAAGCATCAGTTTTATACAATTCCCACCAGCAAAATATCCAAAAACGAAATGAGCCCCAGCACAGTCAGTGTTTTATGAAATGCATAAGGAAAGAAAATACATACCTTGGTGCTCACATCTCTTCACAACCTGCCTCATGCTGGTCCGCATTGTCAAGAAGAAAGTGGGGTTCTGAGTGTTTTCCCTGCACTTCTTCGTCATGCCCCCGTTGCAGTAAGATTCTGTGTATCATGTGACCTGAAAGTCTCGCAAATTCCACTTCATGTTTTAAAGACATGTTACAGCCTGTGGTTTTTAAACTTGGGAGTGAGGCAGACCTGGATTTGAACTCTCCACCATCTGACTCTGGGCAAGATACTTAACCTTCTGTCTCACAGCAGCTAAAATGAAGTAAGGGCTGTGGAAAGAATTAAATGAGATTATGGAAGAAAGGGCCTTCACAGTAAAGAGCACTATAAATTAATAACAATAATACTAATACTAAAATTGGAACTTAATAATTCAAAAGTTAGAAAATATTACTAAAAATTGCCACACTATCACTTGTAATCAAGCACAGGATTTTGGCTTTCTGTTCAGAGGAAGTCTACGTGCAACTTTCTTCTGTCATCCCGAATCCAGGTTCATTTGGCATGGGCCACCTCAACCATGCTGCCAAAGTTCGACCCCAGTGAGATCGACATTATACACCTGAGGGGCCCAGTGGGGAAGTCGGCGCCACATCTGCCCTGGCCCCCAAGATCGACCCCCTGGGCCTGTCTCCAAAAAAGGTTGGCGATGACATCACCAAAGCAACCAGTCACTGGAGGCTCTGAGGGTGACAGTGAACCTGACCATTCAGAACAGACAGGCCCTGATCATCAAAGCCCTCAGAGAATTGCCATGAGACAGAAAGAAGCAAAAAGTTAGTAAGCACAGTGGAAATACCACATGCCAGCATTGCCCGACAGATGCGCCATGCACCTTTAGCTGGAGAACTGTCTGGAACCACAGAGGTTCTGAGGACTGCCCAGGCTGTGGGCTGCGATGTGGGTGGCTGCCACCCTCGTGACATCCTAGATGCCATCAAACATGGTGCAGCAAACGCCTGGCTAGTTAAGAACTACAAAGGAAAATACTTCCATTAAAGATCATTTGACAACCAATGGGGGGGAAAAAATACAGCCACTAACTGACCTTTCATGCAAAGTGACAGAATGCAGGCCTTGTTTCTACTTTGTTCACCACTGAACCCCAATGAGTAATATAGTGCTCAGAACATATTCTATGCTCAATAAATTATGGCTGAAGACTTATCAAATGAATTGCTGAAGCTGAAGAAACCTGTTGTTTTATAACTGGGCAGTCTCAGTCCAAGTAACAAAGCACTGACCAACAAGCAGGGCTCAAAAGAATTAGAAAGATAATCTCGTCATTGAAGGCTATAACATTTCTTCAAAGGAACATAGGATAATATTCAGTTTAGTAGACAGTTTAGAAGTGGACAGATGATCGATACCCACAGCTCTAATGGGTGTCATTGATTTGGTAGGTTAAATGTGAATAAGATTCCTCTGATTTCTTTCTATTTTCAGGTCAACTATTCAGTGATATTTGATGTGTAAGAGGAACAAAAAAAATCCACTTTTCACATACAGGACATGGCGCTTACCTACAGCAGCCGAGGGCTATGTTGTCTTTGTGATGTGTGGTCCTGCTGGCCTTCACGCAGGGCTCTCTGTCAGTGACTGGAATGTATCTGGCCCTGCAACAGAGGGTCTCGCCAGTTCTCGCTCCCCCTTTTCACCCTCATCTTGCTTCAACATGGAAGGCTCCAATTAACTTCAAAGACCATTTCATGTGTAGAAAAACTCTGATGAAGTGGAACAAAAAAAAAAACAACAACCCCAAACCCTCACTGTATGTTGGACATTTGTAGGAATGTTAATGAGAAGAGATCATGATTATCACTATGTAAAAAAAAAAAAAAAAAAAGTGACTTGCTCTAGTCATACATGTATTTTTTCATTATCTGTCACAGACAAATTTACCCAAGATACGCAAGGCCAAGTAAACACAGCTCAGTAAGGTATCTTCTAGGTTTTTTTTACAATGAAAAGCACCACATGTTTGATAACCATTCTTTAATTAGGGAAATAGTTTGTAACTTCCCCTTTGTTTCACATTTAAAACACATTTGTTTTCCATTATGAAATAGTTTGTCAAAAGCACTGAACCAGAAATTGAACTCTAAGCAAAATGTGATTTCACCTGGGTCCAGCACTGCTTGATAAAGTATGTTTCACAGGCAATTGTACCTATTATTTCCAGCGGTTATGGCAAAGCGGCCCCTCCCCTCGAATTTCCCCTGAGGAACATCTGCCTCCTGTGGAGAGGAACGGGGAGCGTGATATCAGATCTGGGAGAGTCTGCGATAAACTGAGAACATTGGTATCACCAAACACATGCTTGAAGTAGAAAATAACAATGAGGAGAACACTTATTTGGACACACTTGTTGCCCAATTTTTGTTGTACTGGTTGGAACGGCTAATAGCACAGAACACAGACTACTCATGTTTTTTTCAACAAAAAGAGGATGGATAGTGGCACGGGTGAAGCAGTTTCTCAGTTCAAATTGGGTTTTTATCACTGAGCTCTGAGGCAATTCATAGAAGACAAATCGACGAGCTTAGCATGAGCCGCGGAGGGAGCCCCGGACACAGTGATGACGCCCCTGGAAAGAACCCGGACGAGATAAAACTAGGAGGCCTGCGGTCCGCTCTCGCGGGGATGCTGGGCTACCCCCCGCTCCCGGACAGGTGGGTTAGCCTCTCTGATTATCCCACAGTCTGGTTGTAAGACAAGGAAGAATGTCAGTGCGAGTGCATTGGGAACAATATGAATATCATTTTAACCGAGAAACTGGGCCCTGTTAGGGTGGTCCCTAAGCTCTTGCATAGGTGTGTAATTACCCTAGAGAGCTAAGTCTTACCCCTCAAAGAATTAGAAAAATCATCTAGAGTCTAACCTGAGGTTTTGTTGGCATGATTGTTAGGAAAAGTGTTTACCTTGAAATTTTATGAGTCACGTATGTTTTTTAAAATGAAATCTATCAAGAAAGAACACACAATTGAAAATTATATTAAGATGATAACAGATTTGGGGGACTAAAATGGAACTTAGATGATAAAGAAAGAAAAAATAATGCAAAAAAAGAGGAAACAAAATAATTATTCAACACCTGCGATATGCAAGGCTCTGCAGTTAAAACGATTCAGCGTCAAATCTTTTTCTGCCATTGTTGCCCCTACAACGATACACAAGTCATTTAAACCATGTTAGCCTGAGCTTCCTTTCCCGTAACAGGTGAAGAACCTTTATGAGAATTTGGTCAGATGTGACACGTGAAGTGCTTAGTGCATGTACTTAGTAAATTGATTCAATAAATAAATTTGCTATTATCATCATTATTATTATTGCCAGGCTGTGTGGTTCTAAAGAGTAAGTGATCAGTGAATATTGACACACCACGATGGACAAACGTAATAGAACAGGGTCTTTATAAAAAGAAAGTTGAGAGAAGGTACTAACACAATGGCAAGCTGACCTATCAGAAAGGAAAGAATTAAAAGGTCGAATTATAAAATGTTTAGTAAAAACTATAAAAGAAAACATTAGAAAAATTAAACTGCAGGTAAAATGGGTATCAGTCAATTTAGATGAAGTAAGAACTTCTAGAAACAGCTGTAGTTAAACCTTTCAGATTTCAAAACTCAAATTTTTGTCCTATTTCTCTTTTATGGAAATGAAAGCTAAAATTTTTATCATCATTAATGTTAAAAATCTTTAAATTTAGAGTTTTTATTTTATTAAATGTTTTCATGCATGATCTCTTGAAAATAATTATAATGTTCATTAACGTAAGTAATTACAAAGCAGTTATGTGCCAAACATGTATTATAATATCCTCACTTTCTCTAACCTATATTGTACTTTGAACAATTTACACTTGTATCTTAGAAGTGCTCATGGAGCAAGATTATTGTTTGCTAAAATTTTTGCCCCCAAATACGAAGATCTTTAGTGCTTTTCTTTTTGAATGACGTCCAAGTTTCCACCCTAGGTGACAATGGTTTTCCAAATTTAGAGAGTCCAGAAGCAGTCTTTTGGTTTCAAGTGCAGTCTCCTTTCCTCTACAAAACTCTAGAAATGATAGAAAAGATTTCTCAAGTGACTCCACAATAAAATTTTTAACATAAAGGATACATCTTAGAGATCCAGAAACGTCAGAGAAACCACAGGCCGAGGTGCCACCACAGAAAGGCAGCCCCAAGGGACACGCGCCCTGACCGCGGCCGAAGAACAGAGCGCAAAGGGGCCGAGGAGAAGCAACAGGGACTGTTTGCGGAACTACAGCGGTGTCAGCCGAGCCAACTGCCCCGAACGCACCAACACCCCTGTAGCCCAAGAATACCTGTCGTCCAAGAGTGGAAGTGCCAACCGCAAGTTTCAGAGCAGTGGTCTGGTGGCTGGTGAGGTCAGGAAGGGACCGTTGGCCCTTTCGCGCAGATAAACGTCTGCCTCCTTCAGGGCTCCTCCTTCAGCGGCATCTCTCTCGTCCGTCTATCTCCTGCGCCCAAATACAGCAAAGAGCCAAAGGCCCGCACTTTCTTTTACCTCCTCCTGGGCAGGCGAACGGGAGAGAGCTGGCCACCCAGCAGGACATTTCGGAGACAAGGCTGAGGAGTCAAGAATAAACACACACTTTTCATCATTTGAGGGACAGAGCCACTTTTAATAGATATTTAGCTTATCATATGTAGCTTATGGAGCTTTATGACCAATACTATTAAAATAAAAACAAAGAGAACTTCTAAGTTAATAGAACATCCAAAATCAGACTTTAAATAAACTTAATATTTTTAGAGAGGAAAGATAGGATATTGGCTTTATCTAAGAAGGCAGAATCAACAGTTACAAATTTAAACGTAATAGACTAATTGAATAGCATCATGGATATGTCTAAGTAACAAATTTGCCAGCTAGAACACCAAGGTGGTGAAGGAAAAATACTAAAGAAGCAAAGGTAATCAAATGAATCATTTAAACAGCATTGTCTAAATAAGAATTGATAGTATAAAAAGGGAAAGCCAATGGGGTTTGTTGGCAGGAGTAGAAACTAAAGGAAAACACAAGCATTCTAGGAATGTTTAAACAGAGATGTATTGTCTGACTGCTCCAGAGGCCGGAGGTCCACAGCCACAGTGTCTGCGGGGCCAGGCTTCCCCGACATCTGCAGGGGACAACTTTTTCTGGCCTGTTCCTAACCTCAGGTGGTTTGCTAGCAATCCCGGGCCTTCCCGGACTCTTGGGGAAAAGCTCTCGGGCATCTACCTCTGTTTTCATGTGCTGCGTCATGGTTGCCCTTGGCCAACCACAGCCCTTCCGTGAAGGGCGAGGCCCCGCCTGCCTCGGCGCTGTGTGGCGGGGCAGGGAAGGCAGAGCGTGGGCAGCGGGGGCAGTGTGGGCAGCTCCGCGCCCCGCCTTGCGCGGACGGAGGCTGGCCGGGCGGTGCATGCCACGCGGCACGCGGTAGCCGCCAGCAGAGCTCGAACTGCGGTGTCAACGGCAGCCTCCAGGTGCCAATGGCAGGAGACACAGCTCGTTCACTTCCTACAATGCACAGAGCAGCATTTCTCAAGCGACTGTCGGCAGACCGGGAGACGGCCCTGCTAAAGGCAGATTCCTAGGCCCGGCTCCTAACTTGCTGAACACGAATAGCTGGGGGTGGAACCAAGAAATCTGCACTTAAAATAGAGCTTCCAGGCAATTCTCCTGCAGCCTAAAACTTGAGATTTTGTCCTCAAGGCGACCCTTGAAAGTGAGCCGGTAGGTGGAGACTTGGCCGTCTTTTCCTCCTCTTCTCCTCCCTCCTTTGTCGCCTCCTCATTATTATTATTAGGATTATTATGACCATCGTAATCTTTATGAGAGGAATGAGAAGGGGGGGAATTTTCTACAACACGCTAATTTCCTTGTGAGTCAGAGATTTTAAAAGAACTGTGAAAAGTGGTGTTGCTGGGGACCAACCTTCCCTCCACCCTGATTACGGGCAAAAAAGCTGCAGTATCGCCTGGCCCTAGAAAGAGCGCACCGTCTCTGCACCGAGTGGCGCAGCCCGGGCACCCCCCCCCCCCCCCCCCCCCCCCCCCGGCCCACCACCAACGCGAGCTGCGACCATGGAAAAAGCACATACGACGGGTTCTCCCCTGTGAAGGTCACATTCGTTCTGTGAGCCCAATAAATGGATCTGTCAGCAGAAGAGCAGTAATAACTCAGTTTATGTGTGTTTTTATGTGCAGTCATTTTCAAAATTAAATTTTGTGCCCTAAGTACATTGTTATAATACACGGATATTTCATCATCTGGACCATTTCCCAAGTAGTTTGGATGGGTAATATCCCTTTTTTGACATTATAAAACTCATCCTCACTTCTATGATTGACTAAGATTGTAAGTTTTAATGATACTCAGGGTAGTTTTACTACATTTTTTTATTTGATGTTTTATACCTTTTTTTAATGGTTAAATGTACCCTTGGTCCTGACAGGGAAAAAAAAGTAATAAAAATATGAAATAATTGAACTCACACAGGGAGGAAAAGTGTATCTCTTCTAAATGTGCAGGAGTTTCCTAAGCCAGGTTTGAAATTCTTCAGTATGATGCTACATTTATAAGAATGTGATTCATCCATTGTGTTCAGTTCCCTTAGAAAGAAAAACAATTTTTCTTTTTCTTTTTTTATTGGTTTGTGTCTGTATTTTCAGATTCTCAAGTTTGGAAGATCTGAAAGGAAAATTGTTAATTATCCCATGGAGGATGAATTCTTGCAATAGAAAAAAAGAGCATCTCCCATTGAGATGCATGTTACCGGACAGAGAGAGCTTATGGGAGGAGCTCCGACTGAGCCCACACTGCTGTCAGGAGGGTAAACAACTTCAAAATGGCATCAGGAAACCAGGTTGCTCCTGGCTGAGACAGTTTAACATATCTTTTTGGCTAGAAAAACCCAGTAGTCCCAAACAATATGTCTCCGGAGATCTATGAATGTCACCAGTTTCATAATTAAAAAGAAGAAATGTGTCCTGGTGCTCGTTTCTCTTGTACTATCTGTGTTTATGTCTCATTAGGCCATACAGGAAATCCGCTACTTGTTTATATTGCTGAGTCTTGAGAAAAGACAAAGAGACAACATTTTTTTTTCTAAAACTATTTCATTTTCCAGTCTCTTATTAGAACTCCCAAAAATTCTCTTTGTAAAGATTTTTAAAAGGTCTGTTACTTCAAAAGAACTATCATTTACTCTATTTGAATTTCTTTTTTAAAACCAAAGGGACATTGGAGAGTTTCACTTAATTCTGTAATAACTTTGGAAAAAGTTTCATTCTACACTTTATTTAGCAGAAAACAACAGCATAATTCCAGGATCATTAAAGTAAAAGCAAGTACAAATAGCTTTTCTGATTAATTCCATACTCATTAAAGCATCTTTCATCTAAGATATTGGCCTTTCCTTCCTGTAATACAAACTTCTCTTTTTGTCTAATGTTCCCTAAAAAATACCACTTCCTGTTATCTCCCAGCTTGCTTCTACTTAGCTCAATCATTTCAGCCTTTCACCAAACCTAATAAATAGCCATAGTTAGCATGTTTTTGTGTGTTTATGCATTTACCCTCTTTTCAGTTTTCATTTGTTTATTTTTGCATTTGTCCCCTTTAATGTATTTGATGGTCTATGAAGACATGGACTTGCCTTTTCTTGACCTTAAAAGCTTGAGCTTGAGAACTTGTCTATGTATGATATTCTCTTCATCCATTACTTATTGATTAAAAAAGAAAAAAAACTCCATATTCCTTAAATAGCAGAAGTAAAGTAAGAAAAAGGACACCTGCCCTATCATAAGAGATGTTACTGTCACCTTCAATCACTTGATTGCATCCTTATTTTTATATTCCTAGGTAAATGTTAGGGTAGTCTTCCAAGGAAGAAGTCGTAACAACTATTATAGACACAAGTCATCGTTTAAAGCAAGTATAAAATTAATAGACAGAATTACATTAGAAATCTGTAAAAGCTCTAATGTCTCTCTCCGTCTCTCTCTCTCTCACACACACACGCACATGCACATACTGTGTAGTCAGTCATGGGAGCTTATGTAATATAAATCCTGCTAAAACTTAGCTAGTTTGTTCTCTTCAAGATAGATAATGTGTTAGCAATATAATAGAGGAATTTCGTGCCATGTAAACCAAGAATTCAGAATGCAAACCATGGGACCCACAGGATAGGTTTGTTTTATCTGAGCTTGGAAGGAAAGGACCTATGAAAACAAACCAATTTGCTTCCAATCCAAATTATCAACTGGAGAGATTCTTTAACTGAATACCAGAAACAGATGTGAGTGCCTTTCCTCCATGACTGCAAGCCAGTAAATGATTTCTTGCCATTTTATCCCCTTAAGATAAAACCTCAAGCTCCCATCCACACCAGGAGAGAGGAAAACCCCAGAAGAAATATAATACTATTTGGCTGGATTTTTTTTTTCATCCTCCCTGTAGATACTGGATACGTTACCGGGTCTCTCAATTGTAGATGTTACACTGACAATATTTTTAGGCTATTGCCTCCTCAGGATATATTCTCTTCGATCGGCAAAAGGAACTTGCTTTTAGAGTTTTAGAGGGTTGACACATGATGCATCTTTCCACTTTTAAAAGAGTAGGATCATGTCGTGATGATTTGGTGTACAAAGATAACCAAATTCTCTTTTGAGAATGATTGATTGATCTGGAGTCTACACTTTCCAGGAGAAGCTAAACATGTTAGCTTTTGAACCTTTGGAAGCATGAGTTCAAATCTGGCCCATTGTAAGCAACAGTGTTTGGCCTGTTCTCAAACTATTCTCTGGGTTTCCACATGATCATATCCCACGCACAACTCAACACCATTAACACAACTGGAAACATCTGCTGGACAAATATCCCAGATTTGGGAAGAGATGGTAGCCAAATTCTCTTAATACCTCACTATTAGAAAACCAGAACTTACTGCTGAAGTTCAAAAGCAAAGTCAGGAAACTATTTGAGATTCACATAGATTATGGGAAGCAGGCCAAGGGGTTCTAGAATTCTTTACAGAAATCTGGATTTTTTTTTTTTTTTTTTTTTTACTCTACTGTTCACTCACATTTACGCTTGGGTGGGCCTCTCTCTGAATCTAAATTTGTGGGCCATAGCTCCTCAAAAAGCACATAGGTTGTAAGTTTCAAATTGCTGCAAAAATGTCCTAGGTCCTTAAGAACTTAAACACAACCACAGATGTTCTGGAATGTAGAAAACTGTTGTGTTTTAAAACACCAGAGGATAGAATGGTCACAGTTTAAAACTATGTGGAATCATTTTCAATAACCTTCTTGTCTTGTTTTTAACACCCTTTTCCCCATGCATTCCCCATCTTTAAAAAAAAGAGAAAAAGACTAAAATCTTTGGATAACAGATAAAAGACATTTAAATGAAATATTCAGCCTAAAATCATTACATAAGAATAATTTATTAAGTCTGATATTTGCCTTAAGTATAGAGTTTATCATCTTACAGCACATTATAAAGACACCTTAACTTTTAGCTAAGCTGTTCATAATTTTACCCATTTTTCAGAAAGATAATTCATTTTATACTATTTTAAAATCCTGTAACAGATATCTCTTCCAGGCAATGTGATCATGAACATTTAAAAGAAAAAATAATCATCTTTCTTAAGAAATTGCTGTTAAAGAAACAAGGTCATCCATGAATGCACAAAAGCAAGTATGCATAGATGTGTGTTTAAGACCAAAGGTGTGGTAGACAGGAGTTCAAGGTGGCCGCACAGTTTCACTCCGAGGAATAGAGCAAAAAACCGCCTTCAGTGTGACATAGAAGGGATCAGCTGTTGCATATAAGGGAGGAACTAAGAGCAGAGGTGCAGAGAGGTCAGAGAGGACGTGGTGGAAAGGCGACCCCGTACCACCCTCACATGCCGAGTTCCTCCTGGTCACGCTGACAGCCCTACCGTTTTCCCCACAGTCCCAGGTTTGGGACCTGATTAGGGACACAGAACAAAGTCACGTTGTATCAGCATCTATCTCCTGGAATGGACAAATAGGGAGAAAGAGAGAGGCTGTGGCGATTTAGTCCATCAAAGGGCTACACACCCAGTCCCCACTGCTCCATGGCTAATCCACGGGGAAGACTGAGCCAGGCCCCAAGCTGACCACTGCTGAGGCCTGAGATGCGAAAGGAAGGGACAGAGCAGGTCGGTGACTCCAGACTAAAATCACATGGTGGGCACATGGTTCCAGGCGTCCTGGCAAACCTCTCACAACAGACTCCAAGGCATTTTATAACAAAGGGAAGAGAGACTATGAAGCCGTGTCTTCTAACTTATTCGTCAAGGACACGGACTGGAGAAGAGACAGAGCCGGCCCGGAATCTATTTGCCAGCTCCCCGCTCAGCACCACTTCGCCCGCCCCACCGTGCTTGTGTGAGTGTGAGTTAGTGGACACTGGAGGACTCAAGCCCACAGCAGCCTTGCCTTTAGGAGACGGGGAAGAAGTGCATACAGCAAAGGGTGCAGATCTAAGAATTAGCTGACCCAGCAATACAAAAGGAGGAATTTCAAAAAGAGCATAGACCCTAGTGTAAATCGCATACAAGTTTTAAATAGGTCGCTGGAACTTCCACAGCATTTTGAAGACACATATTCTGTGACCTGTCCTCATACACAAACCACACTCACCTTGATATTCAACTTCTTTGGTGTATGTTTTGCAATTTTTTAAAATACCATTTATTTACTCAGATGAGAAAATATACAGATAGTGCCAGTACCTTTCTTACTAGGAAGAGTATTTTTAAAAATATGTATCAATGAAAGGCTAAATTATCATTTCTGGAGTCTTCATTTCACTTAATCCTATTTTCTTCCAAGAAATAGCAGGTACACCAGCAAAAGCCCAGAACACCTATGTCCTGCCCCGCTGTGGCCACCAGGAACTGGGAGGGAAAATCACTTCATCTTTCCTTGTTAGTGCCTTTCTTGAAAATTATGAGGTTCAACAAGTTAATCTCTAAGGTTTATTTTTAAATTATAGGGTTAAACAAGTTAACCTCTAAGCTTTTTTCCCAGCTTCGATATTCCTCAATTGTCATTTCTCAGTCTTGTGACAATGGAATTAGTGTTCGACTCCTGGTTCTAGGAAGTCACACATAAAAGTACAATAGTTTTTGGGGGGGAAGAAAGGATGCTTTGAGTTTTCCCAAAACTTTGAGAACCAGGGTCTGGTTTTTTTTCACTTTTGTATATAGTTATTTTGACAAGTTGGTTCCAATATTATTCAGGAGATAAAACACGTGGAATTGACCATTCTCAATAAAATAACACACTAAATCTCATTTGAATCTATGTAGGCAAGTACTAAAAGAAAGAAATAATATTTAAAATAAAATAAAGTGCAACTTGTAATCTCTAACCCCCATGAGACCCACAGAGTCCTCATTTCCACAAATTCTGACTAGAGAATATTTTTCCGTTTCTGATCATCTGGGTGTATGGATACGTGCACATATACATATCCTCAGATGAGAAGAAACTGGACATATCCCCAATGTAGGCATGAGAAATTGTGTTACACACAGATTATAGAAAATAGAGTCAAATTAAGTACCTTCATCCTTGCATATATGAGGCCTACCAACCTACTGAGTAAAAAGAGAGTTATGCTCACTAATAGGTTTCATTTGACTCAGAAAAAAGGTCCGCTGTTTGCACATTGAAGATATTCTAATTTGGAGGTCAAATATCTAAATGATGGTTTATCTTTAAAAGAGTACTTAATATTTCCCAAATTTAGACTCTTAAGAATATATCTAATGCTTATTGGTCATTGGGAAATTGTAATAGGGGTATGATTTCATCAAAGTTTCAGGGATTATAGTTGACAACAAATTACATTAAAAGATTTATTTCTGAAGGCCCAGAGACATATGAAAGGATGCTCGGCATCACTAGCTATCAGAGAAATGCAAATTAAAACTGCAATGAGGTAGCACTTCACACTGGTCAGAATGGCCATCATAAACAAACCAACAAACAAGTGAGTGCTGGCGCGGTGGTGGAGACAAGAGAACTCTAGTGCACTGTTGGTAGGAATGCAGACTGGTGCAGCCACTGTGGAAAAGTTTGGAATTTCCTCAAAAAGCTAAAAATGCAACTGCCTTTTGACCTAGCAATTCCACTGCTGGAATTATACCCTAAGAATCGCGGAACACCAATTCAAGAGAACCTATGCACCCCAATGTTCATAGCAGCACAATTTACAATAGCCAAGTTCTAGAAGCAACCTAAGTGCCGATCGATAAATGAGTAGATCAAAACACTGTCGTACATTTACACAATGGAATACTACACAACAGAAAGAAAGAACTCCTACTCTTCACAACAGTGTGGATGAAACCGGAGAGCATTATGCTAAGCGAAATAAGCCAAGCAGTGAAAGAAAAATACCATATGATCTCACCTATAAGTGGAACCTAGTCAACAAAACAAACAAGCAAGAAAAATATAACCAGAACCATTGAAAGAAAAAACAAACCAACAGTAACCAGAGGGGAGGAGGGAGGGAGTAACGGGGAAAAGAAGGGGACGGGTCAAGTCAAGGAGCGTGTATAAAGGACCCGTGGACAAAGCCAAAGTGGGGAGGGATTAAGGGTGGGAGGTGTGGGTGGGTGGGGCAGGGGAAAGTGGTGGCAGGAAAATGGAGACAACTATACCTAAACAAAAAAAAAAAATTTCAAAAAAAAAGAAAAAATCTTTAAAAATTCTGTTATTTGGTTGGTGCTTGTGGTTGTTACTTAGAAAAGTAAACATGACACTAAAATGTTTAACCTAGAGCCATAGTTTATAGAAACTAAAAGGTACATATATAAACAAATTTATCACATTACTTTCCTGACATTGGACCCAGTTCTGGACTGTGTAACTGTGTAATTTGAATTGGTACAGGCGATTTAGACTGGAATCGGAGGAAATAACTGTAGGCATCTACAGAAAAAAATAGAGAAACAGATGAGTTTGCCAGAGCTTCCCATTCTTCAGTCATGGAACCCTCAGGTGTCAGTTTATGGGCATTTAAGGATCTTGATCACCTCAGTCCTCCTGAAAGCAGGTTGGGCCTAGAGCCTTCGGTAAGTTACCTCCAGCCTCAAACGATTCCATTCACCTACCTCAATGTGCTGTACAAATGTTATCTCCTATGTGTTCCATCAGCAGACGGCTGGGAAATGCTGGTTGAATCTCTACTTGAGATATACAAAGGACACCTTAGAAGGCTGTATTCAGAATATAAGCAAAAAATACTATTCAAATAAACATTTGTTCCCTCTCCCTCCTACCAGCTGAACCTTCTGAACATTGATTGATATTAGGTAAGTGTGCATTTGGATTAGCTCCTGGGTACCCACAGACACCCAATGTCACCTAGTAAATAGTGGGGCCAGTAGCTTCCAAGCACTCCACAGTACGGAAACAACAATCTACCTCCCAAGTGCTTTTTGCAAATCCACACAAAGACATCAAATTAAGCAAGGTCTTACAGACTCTACCATAAAGCACACTATGAAATAGATGTTGCTGAGATGTGCACTAAAATCTGTATGCTTGCTCCAGGAAAGCTATGATCCAGACTCCATCCATACTGGCTCTTTGTGTGGGCTCCACACCCCTTCAGCTAATGATCGGAGCTCTGATCAGGACTTGTTGGACCACTGGTTAGAAGGGTGATGGTCCGAGTTGTTTTCTAGTTACAAATGAGTATCCTGAGCATGGAGAACACTAATTTATAATGATTACATTACAAGAGCACATTTTCCATTTCTAAATCAGAAAGATTTATGAAACTGTGTGGTCATGCCTTGTAGCTGATGTTTGCTATGAAGGCTAATCTAATTTCCCAGTGTAAATCACATTGATGTGACCTAGAGACATTTCTGTTTTGTCACAACAGCTTTTAATTTGAACTGAAATTAGCCAGAATTACACCATGTTCCTGGCGAACAGTATGATCCAAAATATCACCATGGTAACATGTGTATTCTATCAACAAGTCCTCTTCATATTTCTTAAAGTCTCATTCTATCAATAATTCTGTAATGCATGCAAAATTTGTTTTGGAACACCAACCTGTTGCTACAAGGTATTTGTAACTCAATTTAAATGGTATATAGGGTTTTTAAAAATATATATATTTCCCTTTACTTAAGGAAACATTTATTTGCTCATTAGGCCAGATCAACTTTGCAGATGTAGTGAGAGCTTCCAGAGATGTTTTATATGACCAAGTGTTGAAATTCATTTTCTTTTTACTGTTTCTTTCATCACCTTCTAAGAAACTACATGTTCATTCCAAGGAGTTAGGTCTCAACTGACCATGGAAAGGTAATTTTTAAGTTTGCTTCTTTCAGCTAAGAGAAGCCATAGAAGCAACACTGAAAGTTCATATTCTCAAAGAGGCTTCAGTTCTCACTTCAGAAATTGAAAGAGAAATCTCTTTTGCTTATATATATACATAAGATGGTTATAATTGGCCCTTCATAGACTTAAAGCAGTTCATTCCACCCCCCCATCAGCAAGACTTGTTAAATGTTTAGAGAAAAAACAATTTGTACAGGGATGACTTTGAAAAATGATAATTAAATTTATTAGGTTCCCCTAGGTCGATGTGTGGCTGGTTAAAAGGGAAAAGAGAGGAGAAGACAGGAAAAAGAAAGAAGAAATAATATTTCAATGCCTTTGGGTGTTACACAATGGATTGTGTACAAATTACAATTTAATTTTAAAGAAAAAAACACTGATTTTCCAGAAAAAGTAGTAAGAATTACATAATGCTGAACACAAGTGTTTGTGGCTGAAAGACAAATAATGAAAGTGGATGAGAAATAATTTCAAAAAGCTGTAACTTGGTAAAGATTTGAAATGTTTTCGTCTGAAGGAGTGGTCCATTGTATGAACATCATGTGTGAACACTTCAGTTTTTTTGTGTATAATATGCTTCAGCTTGATACCATTAAGAATGAAAAAAGGATTGTTTTGTATAAAAAGATTACATTTGATTAATCATGCTCAGAGTACAGCATATGAACAGTGAACTTTTCAAAGATGTTAGCTTTATCTTCATGTTTTGTCACTAACGGGAGATTAATCACCTAGAAAGCAAAACATTACATGTAAAGTCATTTATTTTTTAGCTTGACTTGAACTCTTTAACTATATTGCAAGTCTATGTTGGCATCTTCACTTGTAACAACATACTTCGTGAGTTCTATGGCCTGGTTTAAAATAACTTTTTGTTTGTTTCTCTCTGTTTGTGTTTGTTATCTTTCTGGTTGCTTGTATCTCATTCCATGAAGTTTATAGCAATGAGGACAGTGACCCATACTTTATATCCTTTAGTTGAATTCTTCTTTTTTCTTTAATAAACAATCACTCATAACTTGTAGGAAATTTTGACATAGGGAGACAAAACTATGTTTTGTTTAAACTACTACAATATAAAGACTTTCTTTGGTATAGCATTGATTTACTCAACCACTGTTTAATTAATAACTATGCTACAGTAAGTATTGTGCATGTCTGTGGATAGACATGGGTGAGCAAGAGAGACATGGTTCCTGTCCGCTGATGTCAAACGGCACATTGCAACATTTCCAATGATAAGTATTAATAAGTGTCCTAAACAAGAGATGGGGCTAGAGAATAAGAAGATGCAACACAATTGGGGAGCGAGGAAAGGTCTGCCTAAAGTTTAATCTGATCACTGAAGACCAGTCAAAGTTAGTCAAAGAAAGAGAGTGGATGTGCCGGTGGTGGGTGAAGAGGGGTGCAGGGAGAGGAAGACAGGGACCTGTAGCAGAGAGAATTAGAGGAGAGCAGTGACAGGCGAGGACAAGAGATGGCAAGGGCCAAAACCGAAAGGGCCCTGCAGGCTTCAGTAACAGTTTTGAATTTTTTTCTAAGAGTAATGTGGCATGATGAGGGGATCACAAGAGTGACGTAATATGGTATATTTTCAAGCACTCACTCTGGCTATTCTGAAGAATAAGCTAGAAGGATGCACGAGTAGAGACAAAATAAATAAATAAATAAAAGACCTGTTAGAAGACTATCATCCTAGCAAAGTACTATAGTGGACTTGATGGGCTATGTGGCAATGAAGATAAAAGTAAACAGCTTTGAGATATATTTAGGAGCTGAATCAATAAGAGCTAATGAGACAATGAATCTGGGGAGAAGAAAGGTCCAAGATTACTCTCAAGTTTTTTGCAGTGGCAGACAGCTTCTATAATGGCCCCCAATTTCCCTGCCTCCTGGAATTCATACCCTTGTGTAACTCCCTTCCACGTCACAGTGGGGTGGCCTGTGTGATCAATAGAATGAGGCAGTAGCAATGCCATGTGATGGCCAAGGCAAGGTCACAAAAGACATTGTAGCTTCCGCTGTGCTCCCTGCCTCTGGGATCACTTGCTCTTGAGCAAGCAGCCCTACGAAGAGGTCCATGTGGCCCCTGCTCAGTTCCCTGCTGAGGCTTCCTGTTAACAGCCAGCGAGGAGCTAAGGCTTCTTGCTAATATCCACGTGAGGGGACAGCTTGGAAGTGAGACTTGTAGGCTTACTCAAGCCTTCAAATGACTGTAGCCCTAGCCAACAGCTTGACTGCAACTTCATGAGAGACCTTAAGTCATATCCACCCAACTCAGCTGTTTGTGACCTTCTTACCAACAGAAACTAGGAGATAACAGTGTTCTTTTAAACCACTAAATTCTGTGGTAATTTTTTACACACGGCAAAGATATGTTAGCTTGAGCAATTGGAGGTACTATTTACTAAGCTGCTAAAGACTATAAAAGGAATAGATTTGTGGGCAAAGATCAAGAGTTAGTTTTACACATATAAAGCTGTGTTTTCCTTGCAATATTCTAGAGTTGATGCCATGTAGAGAACAGGATGAATCAATATGGAAATTAGAAATGTAACCTGAGCTAATGCTATAAATTTGGGAATATGTTTATAGATAATTATTTCAACCAAACGAATAGATGTGATCCTCTAGGAAAAGTATGATATAGCAAGAGAAGAGGGTCTAGAAAGCCCAATCTCTAGATGTCTGTATATTTGCACCTCTTTGGCACCCTTCAGTCCATTTGATCTCTCTCCTGTTTCAGCCACTGTTATGATGACTGGTTCCATGCACACGTCTACAGCCATTGCACAGGTGCGAATTGACAAGGTCTCCAATCAGCCCTGGAGCTTCCCTGCTGGCTGCCCGGGCCACTCCGAGGAGACACTCCACACCCATGCAAGTAAAACCAGGAAGTCTAAAACAGTTACTGCCCATGGGGTTGCTAATAAGAGGTCAAGAGATCATGGACAGGTGCTTCTCCTTTTCATCCCCAGGCAGACAGTTCTGAGATGCATTGCACAAAGACTAATTTCACAAAGTGATGGCAAATCATTTCTGCATTGGTTTTCTTCTTTTCCTATTACACGCTACTATTCCTCGGCCTTGCTCCTGAGGATCGCTGCCCGAATAAAGTTTCTGCCTGACAGCTTTTATCTCCTTGGTGGGGCACTAAGGCTAGGATGGTCTGGTAGAAAAGGACCATGTGAGCCAGCTCAGTAGATGTTAAAGGAAAGCCAACATGGTAGAAAAAAATGGACAATGAGTGTCCCAAATGCCAAGAGAAAAACGGTGGAGGGCAGGGGTCAACTCTGCTGACGCGCCCTTCGAGGACGAGTTAGATGAGGAAAGCCGCAGACACGTCATGCTTCGTCAAATGTTCACGTCATCTCACCTTCACACCAGTCTTCTGAGGAAGGCAAAACGGGCACTATTTTTCTCAAGGTCCAAATAAGATGAACACATCCAGAAAAGCTAAGTGACGGGTCTCAGCTTTTGCGTTAAGGGTCAGCATGCTCTGACTCCAGTTCATCGGCTTCACAAACCATTGCTTACATCAGGGTTGTCAGGAGTAAACTTCGCTGAGTATGAGTAAACTCCACTGTTTATAAGAGTTTAATTGCAGACACATGTTAGCAATATATAAATAGTTGAAATTCTAAAAATTCTTTGAGAAATTTTATATTATAGGAACATGGAGATTTTTTTTTAAAGGACTTAATTCTGACATAATAATTATATAGTGACATAAACAGCAACTATTTTACAGCTACTAAAAAGTCACCTAATAAAAGTTGTAGGAATGTGAAGACTGAGGCCAGCTCAACCTGAGATACAGTTTCAACACTTCTTTATGTGAGAAAATCTCTAGGCTAAATATATCAGTGGGATAACTCAAAAATTTGCATTATAGTTATTTACATAATTGTTAGGATTTGAGGGTGCCCAGAACAATACTCCTTTTCCCTGAGTTCTGAACAACTGCCTAAATTCCGAATATTTGAATGAGGAGCCAGCCAGTCAGTGATTTAAATGCCAGTTTTATCCAATAGCTACATCAGTGGGAGTGGCTTAGATATGCAGCAAACACTGTATTTTGCCATGTATAATGCGCTCCCACATTTTTGCCCAAACTTTCAAAAAAAATCTTTCATTTTAATTTTTTAATTCAATTTTTATTTGCTCATATTCAGATACCTGTTTTTTGTTTTATAAAGGAATTTTAGCATTTATTTTTGAACATACAGATATCATTATTGCTTTCTAGAGTTACACTTTTAATGCATAAGCATAAATAAAAGAATTAAAACATTTATATAGATACAGAATTAGCACTACCCATATATAATGCGCATCCTTATTTTTCCCTCAAAAATTTGGGCAAAAAGTGCACATTATACATGGCAAAATATGGTAGGGTTTTTTTCTTAACCACCCACGCTGCCACACTCTGAATCCAGGCCTTGTGAGAACACACATTCATAATCCCTAGTATTGCCACGCTGCGCTATTGAGATAGGTGAGAAAAGAGGGGAAATCCCCAACAGGTACAGCTTTTTGATAGACTTGCCTTCCAGAGGAAGAAATGTCGACATATAGATGCCACAGAGCAGTCAAAGAGAGGAAGGGACAAGGAGAAGCGAGGTAGCAGAGAGAGAAGCTGGCATGGGGAATACTGCGTAGCCTCCGCAGGAAGTGTAATTTGGACACATGGAAACACACACACATAAAGGTCTGGCAGCCTCCTGGAGAACACATATTCCATCTTGTACCAGGTGGCTAACCAGCACGCTGAGGGTCCCAAGCTTTGCTTCCCGCATATCAGTAAGTGTGACCTGAATGTGTTTATACCCAATACTGCACTTTGAAAGTTCAAAAAAGACATTGGTTTAAAAGAACCATGTTTGTAAAACTTCTCTTTCAGGCAAACAGTCCTGATATCCCAAGGCACACAACTGATTTAATCCCTACTTAACTGTTGTTTATGAGAACAAAAATATGTTTTAAACAAAATGTTTTATTTTTAAAAGAAGTTATCTTTTACCTTATTCTAGGAACTACCCAGTTATTCCTCGGTACAAATGTAATATGAAATTATCATTAGAGGAGGTGGGGGTAGATGAAAATACCTGAATAAATAATTGAAAAAAAGAAAACCATGGGGGAAAAAAATCCACTTTCCACCTTATAGAATTATCAGTAAAGCCAATGATGATTGAAGATGCTCTATTGTGTTATCCATGCAACGAAACAAACCAAGCAAAATATTTCTTTTGTGGAATTTACAGTGTTGTCCTTTAAGTGTCATGAGCAAAATCCGAACTCTGAAGAATGCATACTAGTGATTATCATCTTTGAGACTAATTACATAGTCAAGCTCCCCAATTCCTAATAACAAACACAATATGCTGGATAGTTTTACCTTTTCTTTCTCTGGCTGCCTTTCAAAGCAATTTACATAGATTGTGAAGATTATTTTAGTTAAAAGATGAGAGGAAGTCACATGCTTGGATGCCTAAATATAAATGAGGGAAAAATGTCAGGGTAAATCTCCAAACCAGTAAAATTTGTGATTATTGTTGAGAATCTGTTCCTGGGATGTTTTCTGCCTTTTGAATTTCAACACTCAGAAATATAATCCATGTATTTCAAGTTTGCCATAGTTCATTGATGAAAGAAAGGATTTCATAAATCTGTGTTTATTAACCACATTGTGTTTAAACAAAAAAACTTTCCACACACATAAACACCCAAAGAGTTGTTTTTTGCTGGTGATGGTTGATGTGTGTTGCTTTTACTCTCCTGAGAGCTGTTTTTCAGGGAGTATCTGACAGAGAAAATTTATGCCTGTTGGAGTTTTACAACTGCTACGTCATCTTATTAATAATTAGGAGTCAGGCCCTGGCCGGGTAGCTCAGCTGGTTAGAACAACCTCCTGACACACCAAGGTTGTGGGTTTGCTCCCTGGCCAGGGCACATACAAGAAACAACCAATGAATGCACCAATCAGCGGAACAACAAATTGATGTTTCTTTCTCTCTCGCAAATCAATAAATGTAAAAAAAAAAAAAAATTAACAATTAGGAATCAAAGATGATGAGCATGAATGTTTTATTTAAACCATTTTGAAGACTGCGTGGCGTATACAGTGAGCAACCCTTTCCGAGTGCCGCTCCGACCGCGGGGTTTTCCTGCAGCCCTTCCGTGGAGAGTGCTCTGTAGCTGAGGCCAGCGGAGGTCCTGGTTCCGCCCTTCGTGGCTGCGATCGTGATATGACACAGGTAACACTGCTCTCCATTTTCTCAGTGCGCATGTACAAAGTTTCAGTCTGTGCTCCAGGAATAGGGTATTAATCTACACCTTGCTCTGGTTTCAGGGCAAGCAAAACCCCTATTCACTCCCACCAGATACCCTACCTTTGCCTCAGTTCTGAAGGAGACCTGGAAACCCTTTCAAACGTAGCGAAAGAAAGAAAGAGAGGAAGGGAGGAAGGGAGGAAGGAAGGGAGGAAGGGAGGAAGGAAGGGAGGAAGGAAGGGAGGAAGGGAGGAAGGGAGGAAGGAAGGAAGGAAGGAAGGGAGGAAGGAAGGAAGGAAGGAAGGGAGGGAGGAAGGGAGGGAAAGAAAGGAAGGAAGAAAGAGGAAGGAAGGAAGGAAGGAAGGAAGGAAGGAAGGATGGAAGGAAGGAAGGAAGGAAGGAAGGAAGGAAGGAAGGGAAAAAGAAAAAATCTACAACCCAGTTTTGGAGAAAAGACTCTTATTCTATACCACTGAAGCAGAGAGCAGTAGAATTTTTATATTTCTGTATATATTTTTTGATATTGATATTAATTGCTTGAACTTACTGAGTAGCTTTTATGGATTCTGTGCTGAGTGTTTTACATACTATATCTCATCTAATCTTCCCACCAACCCTTGGAGATAGGTTTTATTATTATTATACCATAGGAACAATTCTTCCTGAGGTTGTTCCACTAATAAATATAAAGCAAAGACCAGAACCTAAGCTTCCCTGTCTCCTCTGCCCACACCCTCAGCTACTGGGGGGAGCGGCTGCAGGAGCGAGGTAGAAGGTGCTCGGGTCCTGGACAAGCAAACCCAAGAGAGATTTCCTGTCCAAGATTCAAGGCCAAAGTCCATGGTTCAGCTGGGGAGGCAAGGTCAGGGCCAGGCCAATGCATATCAAGGCACAGTTTTGAGTTGTTTTGGTTAGAAAGGCTTAACCCTGGAGGAAGCAATCCTCAGCCCTGGGGGGTCGGGGAGCCAGCGGGGCCAGGGTGAGTTGGCCCTTGAATGTGTGGAAAGGAAGGAGAGAGAAGCCAGGAGCAGACAGTCTGACACACTGAGTCTCTCTCCTCAGGATCCCCAGGCTGTGGGAGCAAGGAGCGGTGCTATCCTGAGATCACCTCTGCAAGGACCTCGCAGGCTGACTGAGTGCTCACCCAGTGAATGGAGCAGAAGGTTGTTGTGATCCCAGATGACCGCCACTGGAGGTCCTAACCGCACCTCAACTGTGCAGGGGGTATCAAATACATTCTACATGAAAAAATAAAATGAAGGCTTTCCGTATACGGTGTGAGCTCTTGATTGCAACAGAAGATTTTTCAGCTTAGGCGGTCGGCTTTACAAGGCCCCAGCAAAGTGAACCATCTTCCTAAATGTCTCTGGAGGAAATCGCACTGGGGAGTCACAGACCTGGGAGCCCTTTGCCTCCCTCTTTACCCTCACTGACCTGAGTACCTCAGAAACTTGCCTTGCCGTCTCTTAGACGGCATGAGAGGCATTCCAATGGCCAAAGGATTAAACGCCTCTTATGTCGCAATCACCTCTCTTCTCTCCAGACGCTCCTTTAGAAAGCCATAGCTGGCTCTGCAAAGGATGCCGCCACCCTGAGGTTTTCATTTACTCTCGAATGCAAAATTAGTAAGATCATGTCGACTAATGCAGTTAATCCACTAATCCAAGGGATGCTCCCCTGAGCATGTTCAGGGTTTGAGAAGATATTTGTTCATTGCACAGGATTATTCCTTACGTCCTGTGCTTACTTGTAGACCGTGCTTCAGAGACGCCGAGGCAGGTGGAGCTCATGGCGTAAGCCTACCTGAGCACTGGAAGGACCTCCTGAGAGCGCCAGAGTCAAAGGTGCTTATGTGTGGCTGGCACGAAGAGGGGGGGCCCTCTCATTAGGCACAGCCAGGTCTACTGCTGCGCTCTGGAGTGGAGCAGAAGAGCAGGAGAGTCCCAACCCAACATTGAAGGGCATTTGGGCCGTTTCCAGCCTACTGGTGACTGGGGACAAGTGGCTTAACTGTACTCAGATTCCTCAACCCTAAGGTCAGAGGAGAGTAGCAATTAACATATTTGAGTGCCTTAGGCATCCTGCCTAATGAATTAGTCTATTTCTAACCCACAGCAGTGAAGTGACTTGTCCAAGGTCAAAAGTTCCTTAGGGGCCAGGCAAGAAGGGTCCTCAGATTCCTATCTGGCAGCCCGGTGCCTCCTTCACTGTGCTGTCACATGGTGCTGCTACCAGCTCTGGCTGTAGAAAAAGGCTGGAAGAAGTTCAAGTTTGCCTTTGCTGAGTATTCACACAGCATTTTACCAAGACATAAACCAATGTTTCTTTTTAAGGCAAAAGTTAAAAATATATAACTAAGCTGCTTTAGACTTGCTAGTAAGCTTTGTTAACTTGAAGTTCATCCTTGTTTAGAAGCTGACTCAGCCTGGATTTTACTCAAACTCCTGTTCTAGCTCAAAAGAAAAATGGCTCCCAAATGTTAGCCTCTCAACACTGTGCTTCACATTGGCCAAAGATCCTGGGATTTCAAAGATCCACTCAGCTCCAAAGCCGAGAAAAGTGTCCCGAATATTCAAAAACTCACATCAGGTTCCCAAGGATCATTTGTCCATTTGTTTGCAAATCTCTGTAAGTCCCAGTTGTCTAATTTAGGTTATACCCGTCACTATTGTTGTGTTTCTACCAAAGAGAATTATGCAACTATCTTTAGTATCTTTAAAACCAAGGATGCTGTTTCTCCTCTTTGGGGATATAGGATCTAGCGGGGACCATTTCCCAAGGGTCTAGTATTGTCTACACTGACAGTGTGTTGAAGCTTACTCCTCTTCTTGGAAATCTCCACAAGCTGGCAGAGGGAGGTGGGGGCCACTTTGCTGTCTACACTGGCTGCCTTGCCCCTTTCCTTGATGATGTGTTGAATCTAATCAGCAGCTCTCTCAACATGCTTAGTCTTTCAGTCCCTAAGCCCATGGCTGGCCATCTCTTGAATTAATTAATATTAGGTTCATAGACACTTACCATTGATGTTGGTCCTTAGGTTACATGCTTCAAGTTTTACATATTTTCTGTCATGAATATGATTGATTGTGTCTACTCCCTGCTTCTTCCTCCATAAGAGAATCCTAAGAGTCCCCAGGTATTCACCATTTTGTCGTGCAATCAAGTATCTTCTAAAAAGCTAGCACCTGGCCTTCCCTCTGCCACCCCAGTTTCGAGAATGGGACTGATTACTACATTCAAACTCTCCAATTGCTGTGACTGATTCAGAAATAGATGTGGACATAAAACACAAGACATGTATGAACAAACAAGGCAACTACATTTTACGCCAATCGGTAGCTCAAAAATCAAAAATCGAACACCTGTGTAATGACTAACAACATCTGTGCTAATCAATATTAACATCATATTTCTCTGGAGAGGCTTTTGTTCCTGTCTCGAAAGACCCTAAGAAGCCTCTGTGTACTGTTCTTAGCCTTAGTCAATGAGCTTTGATGGGGAATTCAAAGGATTTTTTTCCCCTTAGATAACTCACTTTGCTCAAATAGGTTTGTATCTCTTAACCTGTATAGTGAAGAGAATAAAAAGCTGAACTATGTGATCATATATGGAATGAAATAGACAGGAATGGTTGCACTATAGACTCCAATATACTTTAAAGGGTAGGAGTTCCTATACCTTAAAATTGCTGGAATATTCCCAGGAAATTGGGTCCATTAAATTGAAAAAAAAAGAAAAAGAAACTTAAGAAATTCTTAATTGGAGAAAGTTTTTTAAAATAGAGAGAGAACCCCATAGAAAGAGGTTATTTCACATAGGAATAGTGATATTATCTGGGAAATTATGAGAGAAGAGTAATGATATTTGTGTTTGTTTTGTTTTGTTGTAGGTTCAGTGGAAGAACACATGTTAACTATATAAAACAAGATGTCATGTAATAGATTAGCTGGGTTTTCCCACAGAGTATTTTCTATCCCTTTGGCTCTCCCTGCTTCAGGCACTTAGGTTTATCTGTAGAACGATGATTTCAGGGAAGAAATGTGATAACAAAAGACAGAGCGTTCTTTCTGCCTCTTTCTGGCTTTTGAGATTCAAAACATTCAGTCTCTCAGTGAATGAAAAGGACTCACAGCATGGATAAAATATTTTGGAGAAGACATCATGAATCCGAGCAAATGTTCCTCATCCCTTCCTTCCCACCCCACACTGGGCCACATACTACTGACAGACAAAATCCCCAGGTTGAAAGAAGAAATGAACATCAGACATGAAGCTATGAAAGACAGTTGGGTGGTTTTAAGACATGGCTAAAAAATTCTTTGACACTCCCCCCGCTGAGAGGTCAGGTCGGTGTCCCATCACCTCAAATATGTATGGGCCTTGGATTTCTTCAACCAATGGAGCATGGCAGATGTGACTTGCATGACTTTTAAGGCTGGGCCCTGAAAGGCAATGCAGCTTCCACTGTGTTTTCTAGAACACAGGCTCTTAGTGCCAGGAACTGCCATGTAAAAATTCTGTTGGCCCTGAAGCCACTGTGCTCTGAGGAAGCTGAGCCACACAGAGAGGCTATAGAAAGCTCCAGTCATCAGATCAGCACATCATCGCAGCCAAGGCTCCAGGTGCTTTCAGCCCACAGCCACTGAGTCCCCCAGCTGAGGACCAGACACCGTGCAGCAGAGCCAGCGTGCCTGCTGCGCCCTGTCGGAATTCTACCCACCAATTCCGTAAGATAATAAAAGGCTGTTGAAGCTGCCATGCTTTAAGCAAATTTATTATGCAGCAATAGGAACAGAAGAGATTGCTTCCCTGTCTCCGAGCAATTCCTCATGATGGATACACCTCTCAGGTCCACCTGCAGAGTCTGGGAGCAAGGAAGATGTGTGTCCATCTCCCGGTATAGCACCAGGAAAAGTCCTCCGTGAAGGTACCGCCCAAGCACAAAGGGGCCAGGGGCAGGCACGCAGAGCCCCCCTGTTCTCTATGGCACACATTCCCTAGAGTGACCCTGATGTCCCCAAATAGCATAAAAGTAAGAAAGACAACTGCAGACCTCTGCAGAGCCTGAGAATGTGCCCAGTGGGGTCCTGGGTACTTTTGGACCCGGTCAGCCCTGCAGCCTTATCCACAACTCTGAAGTAAAGAGGTAGCTCTGAAATGACAGATCAATTTTTGTCACCCCCATAGAAGGGGGTGTAAGACAGAAAATATATTGAATTATCATAAAATTAAGTATAACAACTAATACAAAAGTTATAACAAAATCATAAGTAGAATTAAGAAAACAGCCTTTCTCGCGCACTCAAGTGTGCACACTGAGATTCATTCCCCCTCCTTGTGCCAGCGGATATGACCTTCACCTTACTGTCCCCACCAAAGCCCACGTCAGGTTAATCTTCCAGGGTCGCCAATGGTGGCTTGAGTACCAAGGTCACGAGTTCCCTGGTAAGGTATATTCAGTGCTCCGACATTGTCAGCGTAACTTCCTCACTCTCCCTGACCGCCATTCTTCTCCTGAGCCACTATTTCCCCTTTCTCGAATGTCTTCCCTCCTTTCCCACAACTACCGTGTGCTCCTGGTGCTCCTAACAAAATCCTACTCGTTCATAAAGTGAAAGTTCGCCCCTGTGCCCAGGGCCCCTATAGTATTGCTTTCATGCCTCGGCTCTAACATGTCTCGTAGAGTGTTGTAATTATTTATTTATATGCCCCACCTTCAGAATTCCGAGGTCCTTAAGGGCAAGTCATTCATCAGGTGTGGTGCGGGGACTGTTAAAACGCCAGCACCCACTAAGACATGCCTCTCCGTGTCCATGACCTCATGTCATTCTCCCATGTTGACTCTAAGCCAGGCTATGTGATTCGCTGGGGGCAATAGAATGTGGGTAAATGTGAGACATGCCGCGGCTTTAAAAATGCTCTTGAAGTGGAGCTGGCCTTTTCCCTTGCAGTCCAGGTTAGCACGCTAGACCTAGGGCTCCACAAAGAGCCCACACCAACTGCCAGGCTTGGGAGGGAGGCTGCTGGACACCGACCAGCTTCCACCCGACTTGCAAACTGACCATGACTCCATGTTTGAGCCTGGCCAGTGCCTTGGGGAGAGGAGAAGAGCTGTTCCAGCACAGCCATGTCCAATTGCCAATGCAGAATGGTTTTTGTTCTAAGCCACTAAGTTGGGGAGTGTTTGTTATAGAGCAAAACTGTTACAGTGACTAAGTGCTTTGACAAGCAGGCAGTTTGAGTGTCTTAGTGACCCAACACAATGAAGCGGATGTCTTGCTTAAATCACATGTAGGCAGATGGTGATAGAAGACCTCTCTGTTCTACACAGCCTTCCAGGAACTCAGGCCCCAGTCTTCTTGTGACTCCTTTCTCTCTTCTAGGTTCTTTGAGTCCCCTTCATTTATGCCCCAGATGGGAAAGAGAGGAGAGATTCATCCATGAGACGGACTTATGGGGCAGGTCTGAAAGAGGCGCACATTTCCACTTTTATTCTGTCAGCTGGAACATAGAATAGGAGACTGGAAAATGCAGTCTAGGGGCGTGACCCTCCAAAAGGGGAGAGAACACAAAGATTGGAAAGGATTAATGGGCAGTACCACATGCAGAAATGCTTACTTCCACTTTGTGCATTTCCCTGTGCCTAGCACCATACCTGGCTTAATATATTTAGATATTTCATAAATACTCGTGGAATGAGTGAGTGAATGAACTATTCAGTGATGCTGTAGTGCCTCATTTAGGATAAGATCTAGGAATTATTCATGAAGGAAGATTTGTCTCATCCAGGTTCGTCTTCTAAATCTTTGAAGCACTCACTTTATGATTGAGCATTCACTGATCTAAAAGCCAGGCAAGAAATGGATATTGATGTCTTACTATGGCTGGTTTCCTAATACTGAGATGATGACATAATAGCTTTTTCTTATCCTGGAATTTGTAAGAATATAAAATGTAAAAGACCAAATTGAAAGTGTTAAAGTTAAGTGTCTCATTCCCCAAGTCTTTGCGTATCTGTGTGTAGACACACATATATATGTACCACTACTCGAAGTATTATTTGACCAAGTTACCAGTTACCAAAATTAAGCACTTTTACATGAAATATATTAGAAGTAATATAGTTAGAAAATGAATACAATATCATTTCACTGCAATGTATGACACCATACAAGCACACTGAACTGAAAAGCCAAAAAGGCTTGGGTGCTCATCTTCATTCTGTTATTAATCATTTAAATTTCTCTGGCTTTAGTTTCTTTAGTTCCCTACCAGTTATAAAATTTGTAAGTTCTTTAATTCTCTATTGTAACATATATGTTAGAGATATCCTTTATTTTTCTCTACCTACTAGTCAAATCAAGTAAATACAGATCAAGCTTCTTTAATCAAACTCCAAAAAATAGACCACCCGTTTTGTTTTATTTTACTTGAGAAATGGAAATGTGAGTAACCAGACTGTAAGGTATAAGCTCTGAACACCACGTGTTGAGGCAGGGAAGACTGAATGCGCTCTAGGCAGCACTTAACAGATAAGCAGGGCAGCCACTCAACGTTCGCCTGTAATAATTTCTCAATGGGTTTGAAGACGTGGTCTTTCCGAATATTCTATTTTGAAATACATATAAGAGGGTTTGAGTCCATCATCATCACCTTGGCCTGACAGTATTTGTACATTATCAAGTCCACTGGCAGGGGCTTTGGAGACACCAGGAGCAAGTAGGAAGGTTTCAATGAGGAATGACGGGAGGCCACCCCACGGGTCAGGGCCCCGAAGGGCCCTATCAGAGAGCACTAGGAAGGTTCTGGGCACCAAACAATGGCCCCAGGGCCCCCACACTGCTGGCCATGCCGTCCTTCCGAAGAAAAGTAACACGAAGGACCATTGCATCTAGTAGAAAAGCCACACAGACCACAGGAAGGCTACCTGGGCAAGTGGAGGGCAGAATACAGAGACAGAGCCCTTGGTGGGAATAAAGCAGCGTGGAATAAACCAAAAAAGAAAGATGTGTACAAAGTATGAGTGGGATTGGTTAGACTTATTCATTGATATGCTTATCCATCTGTGCATACCTTAGGCTTTTTTGTCTTCAACATTGCCCCAAAACTATTTTAGGGTATACTCTCTCAGCCTAATTTTAGACCATACCTATGACATTAACCTGCCAATTCAGTGGAGGCAAAGTCATCCAGTTAATTCAGGGATGAGAATAATTTACAGCATGGATATGTGATTTGTATAAAGTCTAAAGTCTAAAGTCTGTATAAAGTCTTGATTAGCTACTTTGAGGTTGTTAGGTACAGTGACAGTCCATTCCGAGAAATCCTTGTGATCAGGGACTGTTTTGATGCTACCCATATTCCACTCTGAAATTAGCGTCCATCCCTCATTTTCTCACTATGCAGTTCCTTCCCGAAAGAACTCCACAGAACAGATTGACAGTACATTGTTGTTCTGTAATCCTCTGGTTCCTCTAACAGAGCCAGGGTAAATTTGAAGAAAAGAAATGCAAACCAGCTTGAGGCAGCACTGCCCAATTTGATCAAAACGAAACGCAACCATCGTGGGTTCGAGTTTGGTGGTCCAAAACAGTGGAATGTTTCAAAGACATCTAACATTCAGTGCCAGTGTTGTTTTATTTGGTTTGGGGTTTGCTATCCCTTTATGTTAAACAGGAGTTTGGAAAAATGGCACAAAAGACCCCCTGTCTGTTTTCATGGATGCCTACATACTAAGTAGCCAGTGTTACTGATAAAGAAAAACATCAAATATACATGAACGAAGTCTCGCTCATCTACCTCAAGAACTGAGGAAGCTGAGGATGGATCACATCTGACCTTCATTTAGCATCCTCCCTCACAGCAGCAATTCTCTCTGAGCAACTCCGGGCCTCAGAGCTGCACACACCGCAGATCCCCACCTGGCTCCTCCTCAGTAACCAGCCTAACTCCTGTGTCAAGTCCTTTATGCCTCAGGGGAACTCTCAGTGAGGCTAGACCAAAGCTTGAATTGAATACCACCCAGACCCTGAGAAAAATCCAGGAACTGAGCACTGTCTTTGAACCCTGGAGAAATATCCCACAATAAGCCAGGTTGGAGGAGGGGAAGTAAAGTTCAGAATCAAGAGCTGCAAATTCTACCTTTGTGATTCACCAAAACATGTTCTAATACCCCATTTTAAAATGTTTTCTTTTGTTTGCTTAGCCCAGATAGCAAAATATAGTCTTGTCAGTCAAGACAGACTTCAAACTGCCTGCGCCCGTTAGAAACATTTCATTAATAACATGTGTTTACCATTGAGAGAACTAGGCTTCGTGTGCTAAGATTTTGTTTGTCAGTCATTCATTGGAACCCCACTGTTAATAGCATACAATGGTTTGTGGTTATGCCACAATTTAACCCAGGTTTAAAAATACAAACTGGAGCCCTGGTGGTCTAGAAAGAACAGGGAGTGAGTGAAGGTATTGGCTCAACCTGCATTGTGGGCTGGTGGCTTGGAATGCTTTACAAACTAATCAAATTTATTGACTATGATCCTGAGGAAAAAAAAAAAAATCACATGCTGGGGTGTGCATCCTGGTTTGACTGCAGTTTGGTGAGGTTCTGAATGTCTGAAGGGGGAAGCAAGGCAACTATTTGGCATTCCTTTCCCCAAAGACAAATTAGAAACAGATATCACAGAACATGAGATTTTTTTCCAACAGTTTAATACCAAAAAGAGATTTTGCTCTATAGTTTTAATTCTACTCAATGGAAAGGATAAGTAAACACAATTAATATTGCACTAGGCTAAATAGACAATGAAAATTCTATTAATTCAGTAATTTGAGCAGCAGAACGTTCTAAATGTGGCACACAAAAAAGAATCGATTTTGAAGGTAAAAACTGACTCTCCTCACCTTCATAGGGCTGTCTGAAAGTTAGTTGTTATTAAAGACTACAAGCTACACACGCACTTACAGCAAACATATAACCCTACAACATTTCCCTTTTGCATCTGCATGTCAAAGGTACATTTAAATTTCCACAAAACACAGCTATCTACAATAATGGATAGAGAATTCCTTTGTGTTAAATAAGCCACCTAGTTATACAGAAGCGTACTGAACCATAAATGGTTGCTATATGATGTGTTTATGAAATCTCATAGTCATGAAAATAACACCATGATCCTAAACATTTGTGAAATCTTATATCACATGTGCTTCAAACCAATTTTCCAGTTGCTTACAATGTATGCTTTTAAAAATATGTGTATTTCAGAATGAAATAAGATCACAATTTTGAGAACATTTAACCCATAAAGAAGTTATTGTAGGCCGCCCTTATCTCTTTACACATTCCTAGAAGAGATTTGGTACTTTAAAACTTTTTAATGGTTCCAACTTGTTTTCTTTTCCTTTTACTACATTTTTAAAGGAAAAAAAAAATCATATTTAGGGAGAAAAGTTCACTACTAAAAGATCCATTTTCTGAGCTCCAAGTAGTTTGAAAAGGAAGAATAAGAGACAAGGTTAAAGTTGACTTTGAGTTGGGCACATGCTCTGTGAGCAGCAATCAGCTGGGAACAAAGGCCACCACAAAGGTGAATACAACACATGGATCTTTGAGGAGCTGACAATTTAGCAAAGCGCACAAATACCTAATGGTTCGTTACCAAATTCTGTGATGTCTGAAAGAGTATAGTAAGTATAATATTTCAGTCTCTTATCTCTTCATCTATACTTTTTGGAGTTATTATTTCCTATGATACTTTTGCTTGTTTGTGCATATTTGACTAGGGCTTTGTGTTCAACAAAGTTTTCTGTAATTGACTATGATGAAAACATAAACGGGGCACACAGACTATGTAGGGTAACCGGCCTTCTCCAGGGAATAGGACAGGCAGCACACCCAGGCAATGAACCTGAGGCCCGCTCAAGGGAAAAAAACAGCCGAACGATCCTGGACATTCAGACTGAAGGAAAACTTCTAGAAATTGTGTCCTCTGCTTAAACCCTGAACAGACCATAATACAGTCAGCATTTTGAGGTTGTAAAATGTTTAATAATATGACAAGAATTTATTTTGTTTTATGAGGAAAACACTCATTTCACCAAATCACTTCAGAGCCAAGATTTTTTTTTTTAAATAGGCCTTATTTATGAGATTTCCCATAGTAAATTCCATTTTCCAGGAAACATGTCCATTCATTCTTGCCATTGTATAGAGAGCTGTAATCTGTTTTGTTTGCTTGTTGCTTTAACATGAGTCTCATGCTGGATAGAAGCCAATCCTAGGCATTAAAATGACACTGTCTCATGACTTAATTTTTTTTTTTTTTAAATATCACTGATTATAGAACTTGAAAACTGAGGGCCCGAAAAGACTCTAACAGGTAAATTTTGGACTTAAAATAGAACCTCTCACTGCCATCCTTGCTGTGGTATCAGAAACCATATCCTGTGCTGTGTGAAGTTAGGATAGTGGTTCATCTTTGACTGAAAAGGAACACGGAATCTTTGTGGGGTGATGGTTATGTTTGTTTGCCATTGATCTGGGTGCTAGTTTCACAGGTCTGTTCAGTTTCTGAAAAATTCACCAAAGTGTACACTTAAAGGGCTTCCGGTCAAGATGGCGATGTAGGCAGACACGGCTCACCTCTTCATACAACCACATCAAAATCACCACTAAAATATAGAAACATCATCACTTAGGAATGTCAGAAATCGAGTTGAATGGAAGTCTGACAACTACGAAATCGAGATGAATGGAAGTTTTACACGTATGGAATTGAAGAAACCACATCCATCCAGACTGGCAACAGGGACATGGACACAGAACAGGCTGGCCTCACATCCTCATGGATGCAAATTCGGGAGGGATATCTCAGGAGCGAGGGATCCCAGACCCACACCAGGTCCCACAGCCCGGGATTCCAGTGCCAGGAAGATAAGTGCTCACAACTTCTGGCTGTGAAAACCAGCAGGGATTGAGTGGGTGAAGGAAGTTGTTGGAGCCCTAAGCATTTCCTCTTGGGGAAATCACACACGGACTCACCGATTCAGAATCACTCCCTCTGAGCTCCAGCACCAGGGCGGCAGCTTGACAGACACCAGTGGTATGCAGGAAGAGAGTGAAGTGTCTGGCATCGAGGCAAGCAGAGGTCTTTGTTCCTTTGCTGATCCTTCCCACCACCCCCGTCCCCAGCCCCGAACCAGGTGGCTGGTACCTTATCTGAGACTCCATCAGCTTGGCTAACACTGTGTGACCTACCTTGGAGATCCACAAAGGCTCCACTCCACCCAATTTATGGGCCCACCCAAGCTGCTTTTCCATAAGAATGGCTGGTCTTAGCTCCTAAATCCTATCAAACAAGTAACAGCTGGCCTCATTGAGCCCTAGCAGTAACCAGATTAGAGTCACAGCTTGGCTTCACCTGGGAATCACCAAGCCCAGCACAATTAGCCACCATCTCAGATTGCTTTACAGCTCAGGCAGGGTACCCAAGGCAAAACACAGGTGGGGACTGACCTTGCACCACAAGGCCAATGCACCCAGAGAAAAGCAACAGACCACGTCAGAGCACCCCACCCTGCCCCTGTACAGCCGATCCTCCGCAGCAGGCAGAGATTAGTAGTTAGTGGTCACAGCCAGTCCTTGCAGCTGACTGGCCTGAGTAATCTCCCCATTGACCTGCCAACAGCAACCAAGGCTCAACTACAAGAGAAGGGTGTTCTCATCCCACTCAAAGGGCGCACCTCGAGTACCTAGCTTGGGTGATGGGGAAGGCTGTGCCACTGGACCCTACAGAACACCTACTACATTAGGCCACACTACCAAGACACGGAGTCTAAGCAACTCTACCTAATACACAGAAATAAAGACAGAGAGGCTGCCAAAACGAGGAGACAAAGAAACATGGCCCAAATGAAAGAACAGATCAAAACTCCAGAAAAAGAGCTGAACAAAATGAAGATAAGCATCTATCAGATGCAGAGTTCAAAACACTGTTTATAAGGATGCTCAATGAAGTTAGGGACCTCAGCAGCATAAAAAAGACCCAGTCAAAAATGAAGGATTCACTAATTGAAATAAAGAATAATTTACAGGGAAACAACAGTAGAATGGATGAAGCCAAGAATCAAATCAATGGTTTGGAACATAAGGAACCAAAAAGCAACCATGCAGATAAACAAGAAGAAAAAAGAATCCAAAAAAATGAGGATAGTATAAACAGCCTGTGGGACAACTTTAAGAGGTCCAACATTTGCCTCATAGGGGCGCCAGAAGAAGAAGAGAAAGAGCAAGAAACTGGAAATCTATCTGAAAAAATAATGAAAGAAAATTTCCCTAATTTGGTGAAGGAACTGGACGTGCAAGTCCAGGAAGCACAGCAAGTCTCGATTATGATGGATTCAAAGAGGCCCACTCCGAGACACATCACTATAAAAGGTCAAAGGTTAAAGATAAAGTGAGAGTCTTAGAAACAAGAGAAAAGAAGTTAGTTACCAGAAAGTCGTCAGATGGGGAGAGAGGGGGAGAATGGGTGAGGGGGTGAAGGGATTAAGAAGTACCTACCAATAGGTAGTTGCAGAATAGCCTTGGGGATGTAAAGTACAGTATAGGAAATGGAGCAGCCAAAGAACTTATATGCATGACCCGTGGGCATGAACAATAGTGGGGCATTGCCTGAGGGAGTGGGGGGTGCTGGGTGGAGGGGGGCAAAGGGAGAAAAATCAGGCAACTGTAACAGAATAATCAATAAAATATTTTTTAAAAGGGTACACTTAAGATAAACACATAACTTAATATATGTGGTTTATACCAATAAGAAGGTTTAAAAACAGCTTTGCTTAGTTCATGTAACTTAGGAAAACAGTTCTGATATAGCTTCTATCAAAATAATAATCATGAAAGGTGAATTTGATAGCTGACAAAATCAAACACATTGACTTCCAGCTCATTTCTTGTTGAACCAGCTTTTTTCTTTGCTTCCTGCTTTTCTCCCTTCTCCCTCCCTTCCTTACTTCTTTCCTTCCTTATTTTATTTGTTTACTTAGTGAAAGAGCAACATTAAGCAAATTTTGTCTATTCCTGGGAAACAACATTGTAACAACTCTCCTGCCTAGATCAATGTAATTCGTTAGTCATTCCTGTGCTGGCTGTGCTTCAAGCCAGGGACGAAGGATAGGTTCACCCTGTGATAAGGGCTATGGCAAAGGAGAAGCAGAGCCAGAATGGAAACTGTTTCTGCCCCTTTCTACAACTGATAAGGGGACAAGGAGAACACCTTTGTTCCACAAAGAGCCCTTGACATCTTAACACAGGGAATGTACGAAATTAATGCCTTCTTTCTTAGTGGATCTAATTAGTCCACACAAAGATGAGTAATAATTCCTTTCACTGAAAGCCAAGGCTTAAGTATAAGAAAATAAATGCTCTTCTTTTCAAGGTTAATAACAGAAGTAGTAGCAAAACAAATTGTGCAAAACACCTACTACACTATCATTGTAACCTTCCCACCAGGTTCTGGGGCGAGGGGTGGGGAGGTGTAGTATTCCAAATAGCTGAGTCCAGTGATCCCAATCACATTTCCGGGGAAAGCATACATATATCCTTAATTTCTGGAAGCACCAGACATAAAATCATGAAGACAAGAGTCAGTTTGGCCTGATTAGAGATGAAGAGGAGGACAAGAGAGTAACCAGTTGTTCTAAAAGGGAGTGCACATTGTCATCATCCATCTGTGGACCCTTCCTTCAAAAATCTCACATACCTACACATTTCAGGATTTGATTGGGAGAAGCTGGGAATTCGTGGCCAGGAACCAGTTTGAAGGTTGAACTTCTAAGTAGGCCTCTTCCCATCTTACTCTATCTGTGATCATTATTCATTCATTGAATTTAAGCTCTGGGACAAGCTGTTGTACTGTGGAGAACTGTTAGAGAAAGTTAATATCAGTGGGTTATTTTTTTCTTCTCAGACAAACCTTTATGGATTCTCCATCTGCCTTGTGACTTGACCATGGCCAAGAAGTTTCTGCATTCATTGGCATACTGAGTTGGTTTGGTTTAGTACAAATGCATAGCACAATGGAAAAAAAATATAATAAAGGTTAAATTTAAAATTAAAAAAAAAAAAAACAGCAAAAAAAAAAAAACCCAAAAGACCAAGTGCATAGCTCAAAGCCCCACTGTGCTTCCATTGGAATAAATCTGTCTTGGCACACAAACAAAACACCTGAATAAGTGTGTGTGCATGGCTTTGCATGCCATTTTGAAAGTACAGTCCCATCTTCTTTTAGAATGTATTTACCATCACAGTGTGTACATACCCGTAAGTTTGCCTCTTTGACTTAGTTGTTTGATAGTAATATCCTCAAGGCACTTCTCCACCTCTAGTAAATCCTCAGCTCCCTAGAGCAGAATTCAGTGCACTTGCAGTCACCTGCCCCCTAGATGCCTGGTTGCGAATTCTTTATTCACAGTTGCACTTTGAGAAATGTTTATAGAGTTCTTTTAACTAGATCCCATCATCACTCATGCATTTTACTTACTGAGAGTCAAATCAGGTCTTCCTCTTTCCTGGGACCTACCTTTCCTCAATCCAGGTCTCTCCTGTGTCTCAGACGCTGAGAAATGCTTTAGTAATTTCATTTTTTAAAACACTAACCAATGAAAATACATTGAGTTGCAATCTCGGGACCTCAGTGAGACACACAGAACATCTAAGAGTGTCATCGTAATGGACATTTTTGGATGTTGAAAATTCAGAAGAGTATGAGGGCATATCCCCTCAGCAAGAGCCTGTTCTCATAAAAAGAGAGAGAGGGGCTGGGGGGAGAGGGATGGGAAGCTGTTTTCTAGGGAACAGCCTATGTTAGCACAGCCTGGAGAGCCCTGCCCAGCTGCCTCCCCCTCTCGAGCCCCGACAGCTCCGTTTGAGTTTTCCCCCATCTCTCAGCATCTTGTTGCAAGTCAATCCACGCAAAGATGCTTTCGGGAACATCTGCACTCTCTCATGCGGGAAGACAAGCAGAGCGGATATCCTGCAGAAGGAAATACCAGTCAACATTAAAACACCAGGAAAGACCTTTGTTGGAGTATCCGCAGACACTCTTTGGGACTAAGGAAGTCCACAAATATGCCCCACTCCGTGTAGCAAGCAATCGAAACTCTGTAAAACTTCTGTATTGCTTTTTACATCTGCAAATGACAACTTCTGGTGTCTTAGGGCAGGGCCTAGATTTCACAGAGCAAGAAAAAAATAAACATGTGCTCCAACCTTTCCTTCAAAAAAAACCTTCAAATTCCTCATAGTTCTTGAACTGTAGTACAATTGACTGAAAAACACTATGCTTTGTACTTATGAAGTATTTAACAAAAATCAATGATTTTTAGAAGATTCCTTAACACTTGTTTAGCCTAGGTCCAAAGTACTTTTGATAAAGTGGGCAAACAAAAAAATTAAAAAACGTATTAATGGTCATCCACCTAAGAGCCTATTACATTTGAATGGCTGTAGAAAGTACATTGGAGCTATTCAATAAGAAATCAAAGTATAATCTCTTGATCCTAAGCTTAACTAATTGTACTAAATTAGTAAAATACTTTAGTATTTTTCAGTAAACAACACGAATTGTATTGGAACATCTTCCAGTCAATGCAAAAAATAAGTAAAATGAAAAGCTTGATATATTTTCAGAACTTCTTTAACATTTATGGAGAATAGAATAAATAAAATGCATTCTGATTATAAAATTTTTATAAAATATCAAAAACTGTAAAGAGGAAACTAAAACAAATTATAGTCCTGCAACATAGAGAGACATAGTTAATATTCTGATGTCTTCACATTGCCTTTCTCTGCATTTTTTTTTTTTTGGAATAATTAAGGTCTCTTTATGTTCTTCTATTTGCTCAGTTAATATTTCCTCATCAGCACTGCCCTACTGTCCCCTAGATGTCCTTCAACGATCTTACCTCCTGGCACTCACATCCTGTGTAGTCCCCTCTGACACTGGACCGCGTTTGGTCTGTGTGGCCAATAGCATGTGACAACATGTCACATCTGCGATTAGGTTATATATGATTGTGGCCGTCACATTCTCTCTCTCTCTCCCGGCCTCTCTCTCCTCTCAGGGAGGCGGGATGCCCTGCTGTCAGCGGCCTTATGACAGGGCCTGCGTAGGCAGGCACGGAAGCCTCCCGTCTCCAGCCAGGACGCCTGCCAATAGCCGCGTGCGTGAGCTTGGAAACGGCTTCTCCAGCCCCAGCCTGGCCTTGAGATGACTATAGATGGTCCAACAGCCTGACTGAAACCTCATGAGGTACCCTGAGCCCTAGCCCTTAGAAAGAAATATACATTTGCTGACTGGTCATATCTGATGATTCAGCCATTCAGTGCAAACACATTCTCTTTTCCTCCGTACTGTTCTCTTTCTGTTTTTTCTCATCTCCTCTTGGAATAGCTCCACCATCCATGCAGTCTCGCAATCCGGAAACCATCTTAGACTTTGCTCTCTGTCTCACCCTTATTTACACTCAAATGGACCTTATCTCTGCACCACCCTCTCCTTGCCGGCCCCACGCTGCTGCCTTGGTGCAAACCTATTCTTGGAAGAACTGCAGTTGCTTTGATTTTGTTCAGCTATAATCACTTACTATTATCTTCCACTTTTAAGACTGCATTACTGAACGCTGTAGTACTAACATTTTACGTACCAAAGACCACAACTATTTTCATTTTTAAAAAAGAAAACCTAGACAAATTATGCCCGTGACTGTGACAAGGCCCAGCCTTGTCAATAACGATGTCAGCGAATCACCCAAGGGGGCCTTGGAATCGGGGATGAAAATCTATCTCGAGAGAGAGTGATCCCCCTTCCCCTCTCGGAGCATCCCTTCTAGTTGGGGTCTTGTTTTGCATTCCTTCAGGAACCCCCACCCCAGCCCCCAGGGTAGATTGACAATGGGTTTGGCCCACATCTCAGGCCTGGAGGCCAGTTCCAGGAGCACCAGGAAAACCACCACCACCGCCACCAACAACAACAACAACAACAAAAACTAAACCACATTGAAGATGATTTTTCCCATGTCTTTCAACAGTTGCCTATGTTGGAATATTTTTGTACTTGGAGGAAGAAAGATGGTAGTTGTTCCAAATTATAAAGTTAATTCTTTGTTCATTATTATAAAATTTTTCTTGGGAGAAAAAAATGGATTTGGCTTTGGATTATTTTATAGAATTCCCATATCAGTTCTAGGTCATCTATTTTGTTGGCTGAAGTTACCAAAAAGAACTAAATGTAGATCAAACATAAGTTTGAATATACTTTACAGGTATTTACTGGAATGTAGTACTCTTAGTCTTTTTTTTTTTTTAAGATTTACTTATTTTTAGACAAGGGGGAAGGTAAGGAGTAAGAAAGGTAGAGAAACAATGCGTGGTTGCCTCTGGCAAACCCCCTACTGGGGACCTCACCTGCAACCCAGGCATGTGCCCTGACTGGGAATCCAACCAGTGACCCTTTGGTTCACAGGCAGGTGCTTAATCCACTGAGCCACACCAGCCAGGGCTGGAATCTAACACTTTTAATGTATCTCCTCTAGCTGACTAATGCATAATAAAATAAAACACATTTTAAAATGAAGCCTTCTCCAGGGCTAAAAAACAAATAGTATGTTTTAAGTTCTATGGGCCCAAAGACAATTTCCGCAGTTAAAGTGAGGCATCTTCTAAGTTGAGGCTGTTTTTACTTAGTTTAATGCAGCTTTATAGGAAGAGTTGTTCAAAGAACATATTAAAATAAGATTCACATTTTGTTTGGTTCTTTTTATGTAAGCAGCCGTTTTTCACTCTCAGTTAAAATTAGCCCAGAACATTCTTCAGGACAGCCCCCCCGCATTCCTGACATACTTCCACGAGGGGCCCCGGCTGGAGGCCCCTATCTTGATGCTAGAGTATTTTAGTAATAATATTATTCATGCCCATAGCTAATTGTTTACTGGGGATAGGGCTAACATATTTACAGTTATTTTCTCACTGAATCCTCATACCAAAGCTGCAAAGCACGTCTTATTACGTCCACCCTCTAGATAAAGAAACCGGAGTTGTAGCTTCAGCAAGCGGATACGGTCTCCGGGGCAGCACCAGGCTGGTTTCGCTCCAAAGCAAGGTCTCTGCCTCCGGATGCTGTTTCTTCTCTCGGGGCGGGTCCCGCATCAGATCGCCTTACGACCTTCGTTCTTCTAAGACATCTTTTGAGACTTTGAAAACGTGTACATTAGGACCCTGATTTATGAAGACACATCCCCACAGGGTATTAACTTGGATTTAACAAATTCCAATTGCTTCCTGCTCACTGGAGGAACCTGTATATATTCTGTGCTGTCCTGACTTACACATTCAGTTTCTATTTTTAGTGCCGCCTCAAGGACATACAATAGCATTTCTCCTAGGGCACTACATTCTCAGGGTCCATCCTTCAAGTGGCATCAGTTTTTTCAAGGAAGGACTTAGGGCTTAATCTGCATGATTTAAACGTTTCCTGCCTGCGCGCGCGCGCGCGCGCGCACACACAGAAACTTCAGGAAGAGCCTCCTGCTCCTCGAGAGCAGTGTCGTCGGCTCAAACAGCCTTTCCCAGACCGATTTAGTGATATTTGTCTAACGGTAGGAGTCAAAAAATGTGTCTTTCAAAGTAAGCTATGTTTGAGAATGATTTTTCATTCCTTTAAGTACTTAGGATCTCCTCCCATACTCAGTCATCCACCCGGTGGAGTGGTAACCCAGCCCTGTTTTTCTTCTGTCCTTTCTTCATCTTGCACGTCCCCTACCCCCGCACCACGTGTATTTCTTACCTCCCTTTGGAGCATTTTAGTGCTCGGAAGAAGAAAAAGGGTAGTTATCCCAAATTATACAAGTTAGTTCTTTGTTCATCATCATATGATTTTCCTTGGGAGGAAATGGATAGTCTTATATTTGGCTTCAGATTATCTGGTAGAATTCCCACATCAGTACCAGGCTCTTTTGCTGCTTCACGTTCCCCAAAAGAACTAAGTGCTTACCAAATACTGGTTAAAAATAACAGTAGAAGCTCTGGCCGGTGTGGCTCAGGGGACCGTGTGAAGGCCTGCGCACTAAAGGATCACCAGTTCAGTTTCCCGTCAGGGCACATGCCTGGGTTGCAGGCCAGGTCAGGTCCCCGGTAAGGGGGCGTGCAAGACACAAAGTTGATGTTTCTCTCCCTCTTTTTCTCCCCTCCATTCCCCTCTGTCTAAAATAAATAAAATCTTTTTTAAAAATTATTTTAAAAATAACAGCAACAAAGACTGATACTTAATTAACACTTTGTAGTTTGCAAGACACCTTTACAAATACTGTCATTTAATCCAACAACAATTTTCTGTGGAAGGAAACAAACCTGCATTAAACAGGGATTATGAGCTACACATTATGTTAGTGTTTTGCACTGCGACTCTCCCTTAATCTTCACAAAAGTCCTTCAAAGCGTGTGTTATTTCCATTTTACAGGTGAGGAAATTAAGGGTCAAAGAGGTGAAGTATCCGCCTACTATGACACTGATTTGGAATTCCAGCTGAGACTATTGGCCCCCGAAATCCGGCCCCTGCTCCTGCACTGGTTCTGACGTCCCCGTCTGCTGGGGTGATTCCCCGCATCAGCCTGAAGAACACCGTCCAAGCCGCGGGGGCCTCAGCATCGGCCCCTAACTCACCCTACAGGCACAATTTTGTTCCAGGCAAATCAGGAGAGAGGCTTACACATTTTTACCCACATCATTATTATATCTCTAAATTCTCTTCTTTAAAGTTTCATCCCTAAATTTCTCAATTATGGACACGTAAATAAATTCCTTTCTGGCTTTCCTCCAAAGGTCCACCGGAAGGTAAAGGGCTGGTGTGAGGATGAGACCTCCTGTCTCTCGATACACGAAGAGTTTTAATTCCACTCCCAAAAGTTTCTCAAGCCCCTGGGTAACGCAGCAGGACCAAGCCGTCACATGCGTCTCTGTTTAGATGCTATGTGTGATAACTATAGTAACTTTGTACTATGACAGATCAGACTTAGATGATCTGAAAGGTACTCACACTTTTTCTCTACTTTCTAGAATAGGATTGAAATAATAACATGAACTACTTCCAGGTCCCTCTGCTAAGGACCAAGTATAATATAAATTGGACATTTTCTTTAATAGAAGGCAGGTCCACTTTGCAGATTTAAACAAAGGAGGATGGGTGAGTGGGGTATCACAGAAGAAATAAATGGTACCTGCCTGGGATGAATTTTAAAACCCCATTCAAAAAAAAAGTTTTCTCTCTTAATACTCTCTAAGACAAATTTTATAAATGATACATAAGTGATTCGATTTCTGTGCTACGTGATAATTTCATACACACATGCATGCATGTCTGTATGTAGTTGCATATATGTACATCGTTACTAAATGAAATTGCCTTGATAATATGAAAAATAGTCTTATGTATCTGAAGGATAATAAGAGTGAAGTAAGATTAATGAGTGTCTGAGATAGGGGTCTGAATCACTTTATAAATAAATACAAATGCAAATCCAAGTTTCTAGTAGATTTGGGAATACATAGTCTGTGAAATTCCATCAAAGAGCCAAATTTCAGATAAAAGAACTCCAATATTAGAATCCCTATATAAATATTTCCTTTAAGTTAACAACTATTTGGTGGCCATCATATTTAGGTCACCATTTACAACCATCTTTAGTTTTGCATTTGACTAAACTTTTCACACAAACCACACAACAGGTTCCCGACAGCATGTTTTCCAATGTCTCTCCTAAGACACAGAGAAGGTGACTTTTATTTACAACTTAATAAATAACCTAGTGATGTGAAGTGTTTTAAGTACAGCAATGTGCTACTTTAAACAAAGTAGTGAAAATACATAACCGACTGTGTCTAGTGGTTTTCACTTCTTTTAAGGTTTAGATTTCCTTTGCCTGCCCGATTAATTTAACTTAAAAATAAAAAACCTATAGGAAGTGGAACCTTGAATACTTCAAAGTTAGCAAAGATCAAAGTCAAATAAAGTCCACTGCATAAAGATCAATGCAAAATGTGTCACACTGACATTGGCTTGGAGTCTCTAAGTTTATGGCTTGTACCAAAGCCTTGACCTTGGATCTGTCAGGTATCTAAGCACCGGGAGTTCTAACAATAAAGCTTAGTGTCTCCTTCAGAAGACAGATTCAAACACAAACTCATCTATGTGGCCAAGTAACTCATTATCTGTTGGTATTTGAAACACTGAAAACGTGAGTCTTCTCACCTATTGTATCTTTGTCCATTGTATTTAACGCCTGACAAACAGACATGGACACCGTCCACATGCTGCATCTTGTTTAATTACAGAAACTTCATCTTTTAATATAAATTACACCTCCCTGAATTGTGAGCATGTTAAGAATATTAGATTAGTTATTACATAGTTCTTTCTCTGCTGCAAGGACCTCTTTGAAGTGAGACAGTTGCTTCGGATGCTTACAGGACTCCCCTCTAGTTCTGGAATCTTCCCTACCTCTCTGTAACTTCGGGGGCTGGGGCTTTGGGCTTCTGTCAAATTTTTTTAAATGCAGAATTATTAATATGCAAAAAGGTAGTGTGGCCTGTTATTCAAAAGATGCAATGGGTGTTGTTGAATGTTCTGCTTCATTGATGCCCTCTCACACCACACAAGTTACCAGTAAAGGCACAACGTTTTTCCCTTGAAATGGCCCATGCTGTTTCGTTTGAAACGGTGTGTGCTGCTGCTGGGTGTTCTATGGCTCTCTCTCAACAACATAGCTCAGGCTCAAATTCACCACGTATCGGCCAATAGGCCCTTTGGTATCAGAGGAGGAAATAAATCACATTCGCCAGGAACACCCGTCTGTTTTGAATAGTCCCATAGATAGATGGCTGCCTGTTTCAGGGAATATTTTATGTTAGGGGAAAAAAAAAAAAAAAAAAAACTAGTCCAAACAGTTTACTCCACTTAAGACTAAGCAGCAAGAAGTCTTCCAGGAAATGCTTCAAAGCTGCCCAGCAGGAGAGGCCTGAAACATCCCTCAGTGACTCACAATAAAAACCGTAGAAAAAATGACTAATAATTTTTATGACTTTGGTGACCTCTAGTGATCAGAACTGAGAACAAACTCACCACATTTTGTTTTTCTAAAAGAGGGGAATCTTCCAAAGTCAGAATTTATCTATTTGTTTTGGTAATTTTTCTACCCAGTCTCTAAATAAGTGTAATTGATTTTTCTTATTAGTAAACAGCAATGTAGTATCATGCAAAATAAGCAGTAATAAGCAAAAGGAAGAAAAATAGTGTTATTTGAGAGGATAGTTTTAGTCGTTTCCATGTGTTTACATACAGGTTCCCAACAAGACAAAAAAGTAAGTATTGCTCCACAAAAGGATCATACAGGACATTTATTGTGCACCTTGTATTTTTTTAACAGTATATTGTGAATATCATTTCATGTCTTTCTACTATATTATTTTAACCGGCCACTTACTGTGTCATTATAACTTATTTAAAGATTTCTCTAGCATTGGCTATTTAGGTTGTTTTAAATTTTTTTCTATTATCCTTGACGCTAAACCTTTAAGCTCTTAGAGCATCGTGGCATTAAGATAAAGTCTCAGAAGAAGTAAAATTTCTGGTTCAAAAAATGTGCAAAACAGTAGGGTTCTCAATACATACGATCAAATTTCCAGATAGTTCTGGAAAAGGAAAATGGTCACCTGACACATTGATGGTGTCATCCAAAGGAAGCACGCGGTGGGCCAGGAACTCTGCTGGTCTGTCCCTGCAGGGCCCGGGGCTGAAGAGGAAACCAGAACAACCAAAAATGCCACCCAAGGGATCTGCATCATAACCCTTGTCATTAATTCAAGGTTATGCCACTTGATAAAATAAATTTGTGTTGAGCGGCCAGGGCCCGAGGAAGCCTGTTTCACAAACACACGTGGGTGCATGGGTCCCACATCGCCAACAAGTGCTGCTCTGACATGGAGTATCCACTCATTAGCTATCAGCCGAAGGTGGAACTTGGAGAGGGTTTGCTGAAGACAATCTTATTTTTAGGGCTTTTGTATTCACAAGAAAAAGACACAGTCCTTTTTTTCTTCTTTTTGTAAGATAAATAATGCTCAGGTAAAGTTTGCAATACAGGGGTGAGCAGGGAAAAGAGACCCAGCCATCTGTCTTCACAATTGCCAAAGTCGAAATGCTTTCTGACTGCGTGCATTCAATGTCCTGCCCAGCTGCTTTCTGAGTTTACTGTCAAACACATGTACTGTACTCAGCCACCACCCCTCACACCCCCGCCCTCCCAGGAAGATGTATTAGAATAACAGATTCATATACTCTTTGTTTCTTAATACCACATACAGAAAGTTTTAAAAAGTATCAATCATTTCCTGGGTTGATTAAAACTGCCAGGCCTTGGCTGTCAGAACATAATTTGGTGACGTTGAAGGATGCATTCCAGGTCCAGCCACTTGTCCTTGCCCTCAGGCCACACTCTCAAGCCTCTGCTGGCCTCCCAATAGCTCCAAAGAGCCACTGCAGCCTTTCCCCAGAATGAAGTGTAACAAGAGCAGAAGCACAACCTCCAGAAAGAGAGGGGCTACAGCATCTGGCCCCTCAGCCTTCTCCCAGCACAAAGGTACGGAGGCCACAAAGACACCGACTCTTGAATCAGGGGACGCAGCCTGAATCTGTGCATCCTCGTCTTCAGGGTCGGCTTCGGCTCAGGTGGTCAGTTTCGGACATCTTCTCTCTGGTGCGTGCCTTCTCTTGTATTAGTTAGGGTTACATGGTTGCGAGCAAAATAAACCTGTGCTGGCTAATGGGAGCCAAGAAATAATCACAAATAATAAATAAATAAACCAGTAGAGTAGCTCAGGGATCCAGGAAAAAGGTAGGAAAGGACAGTCCCTCCAGGGCCTGACTGAGAAGAACCGGCTCCAGCCATGGCCTGCGCCTGAGCCCTTCCGCTCGGGATCCCGGTGGCGCGCGCACAGGTACCTCTCCCACCCTGCTCACCCAATGCCAGGACTGCACGCAGGCTGCAGCCATTTTTCTTTACTGAATCGGCCTGTTGACTTTGTACTTCATTGTTGTCCCCAGCTAAATAACCATGTCAAGTCGTGCCTCATTGACAGTCTTATGTCTATTTAGGCAAGAGCTTTTAGGTTATTTCTAGGTTCTAACTCTTTACAGGCTACGGCATTTTTGCAGAACCATTATAATATGTAAAACTAACCACATGAATCCCTAAGCCTCTATTGAAGTCTCACATTCCAGAAAGTTTGTTTTCTTTCTTAGGACATTGTATTTTCTTGCATATTCTTTTAAACTCTATCCAGCCTCCGTCACAATTTTTGTATTGAAGGCAGTGTGTGAGAAACACCACCATATGACTCATTCATGAAATCATACCAGCTAATAGAATGTGAGTCTAGTAACATGGAAATTAACTGAGTAGTTGAAAATGCCTTCTTCCATCATCTTTTATTCTGAGAGCTTCTGTCCCATAAAGACAGACTTCAAACTTTCCCAGCAGTTTTGTCTCCTGCCCTTGCTATGTTCAGAATCAGCGTAGGCTGTCCCGATAGAAAGGATGCTGGCCTTCTGTGCTGTCACATTCTATGAGGGGAAAAAAACAACCCTGGTGATTTGGCTGAACCACAGAAATGAGAAACAGATTTGTGCCTTCTGAGTTAGTTCCAAGCCACAGGAGGCCAGCACTATCCTTTGGCATATTTTTAAGGCTAAAGGGTAATTGAATCCCTTCTCCACGAGACAGATAGTTTAAAAAAAAAATGCCCAGCTGGGCTTGTCTGGAAGGGACAGCGCAGGCTCACGTCTCACGCATGGGGTGTCGTGGCAGGACCAAGAGGTATGTTGGATTGTGCTCACCATCCCCACATGATTAGCCACGTACAAAAGGGCCCCTTCGTCATGTGATGCCAACTGGTCTGCAGTGACTCCAGGGAGCGTGGTCACCGCACTCTTTGCTCCTGCCATGGAGACTTGCAAAGCTGCCTTGCGTGGTCCCCGGCCAGTTCGGCTTAGCCTTGGTCTGTGCTTCATGCAGTTCATGATCCCCTAATGAGGCACATCAAGGCCTGGCCTCATTAAGACCCTTTTGGTTACAAGTATCCCAGACCCACTTCAAAATAGCTTCAGAGAATGAGGGAACTGAATGGAAAGGCACTGGGACACCTCATAGACTCCAGGCATCAGAAAGGGTGGGGACCCAGGCGGCTCCATAGAGCTCAGAAGGTTTAATTGATATTCCCCCAAGATCTCCATCGTTAATCGAGCTTAACTTCTAACTCCCTGCCACCTGTGCTTCTCAATAAAGCATCCGGAGGGGAATCAGATGGGCTTAAGTTGAATCAGGCATCTATGTATGAGCTAATCAGCCACAGTCAAAATTAATGGTCACATAATAAAACATATGTATATGTTTGATGTCTGTGGGCCCACCTCTGAACGGGAGGGAGATACTTCAAGCAAAGGGGTGAATTCTGAGCAAAAGGTACCTTTTATAAGGCTCCAGATGGATGCTACAGGAACCTGGAACTTAGCTGAGGCAGTATGGCCTAGTCATCTCCATGTCTCCAGTCCCTACGGCGAGGCTAGAGACACTTGGGCTTGTCCGTCAAGCCTGATGACGCTACGGACTTGCCTCGTCTCCTGTCCATTACTACCTATGTTCTCTCCGACACAGGCTCACAGGCTCACAATCGCCACGTCTCTATCTCCAGTCCAGGTACCTTTTCCGAGGGCCAGATTCAATCATCCATCTTCCTACTTGACCTCTCCACTAGAAGCTTCCAGAGAAATCTCAAATTCAACATATCCTCATGAAACCCCTGATTGGCAACAGTGTTAGAAGTTGGGGTACCTCAAGACAGTGTAGGTATTGACTGGGACAGAGCAAGAAAGAAATTACTAGGAGTATTTAAAATGATTTCTATATTGATCTGAGTGGTGGTTACACATACACAGGTGTGTATATGTATGTATATGTGTGTATATGTATAACTGATCCATCAAGTTGCACCCTTAAAATCTGCATATATTACATCTCAATAAAAAAATAAATGAAAGAAACTACTATGGATCTGTCCTTTACCTTTTGTGAATATCTAGCTAAATTAGATTTGCAAACCCAATGCAGAAAAGAGCTAGGTAGAGATTTTAAATGAGTGTGGCCAATTATATTATTGTTCTCAATTATTCCCTGCCCTTCCCATAAGTGTTTCATATGTTCTCACCATGGCCATATGACTTGGAGGATTTCCCATTGGACCAACTAGACTTCCTTGCCCCATTGATGTCAGCTCGGCCTGGGATTTGGTTTGGCCGATAGAATGTGAGCGAAAACAACCTATACCACGTGTGAGCAGAAGCTTTGAAAGCCTTTGCCCCATGTGACTATTTTTCTTTTCCCTCTGCAGCAAGAACAGCATGTTCCACATAGGGGGCTGCTCCTCTGTCTGGACCCCAGAACCTGTAGCCACCACAGACAACGTCATTTGAGCAGGAAATGAACTCCTGTTGCTGTAAGACACTGAGGTTCTGAGGTTTTATCAGCGCATAACGTAGTCTAAACTGACCACTGCAAATATCAGGGGAGGACTTGGTAGGTTATCAGGAAAGCCTGCCTGTTCCCAGGGGCAGCTGATCTTCAGTTTCAATGATGGTCATTTGGTTGGAATGCAAGCTCACTCTTCACAGGTCTTCATGTTGTCTAAGAGGGAGATTTTTCATTAAATCCCCTTCCTGATTTTTAGTTAATACATACTTCCTTCTAAATGTTGGCAACTAAATCAGTATGTTTTTTAAAAACACTTAAGACAAAGTTATGGTGATCCTGAACAAGTAGTCAGTAAGAATATAAAGAAGATGGAGGAAATGCCTGAAAAACAAACCTGTCATCCGGGGGGGGGGGTGTGTGTGTGTGTGTGTGTGTGTGTGTGTGTGTGTGTGTGTGTGTGTGTGTGTGTGTTCCACCCTGTTGTATTTTCTGGTCTCACAGTTTTCCTTCCATTATGCAGATGCACCACTAGAGGTCAGTGTAGAGTCTGCACCCGCATTCTTAATACTGTGTCTGACTGCCAGTTTCTACACTGAGAATCCTACAGGGTTCGAGTAAATTAGACATCGCTGGAGACAGAAATGACAAACTGAACCTGTCCTACTTCGGGCACATCATGAGGAGGCAGGGTTCTTTGGAAAAGACAATAATGCTGGAAAAACAGAAGGCAGCAGAAAGAGAGGCAGACCAACTATGAGATGGGTTGACTCCATACAAGAAGCTGTGAGCATGAGTCTACGGGAGCTGAGCTGGGCTGCTGAGGACAGGGCGGTGTGGACACCACTCATTCATAGGGTTGCCAGGAGTCAGAGCCGACTCGACAGCATGTGGCAACACCAACTGTCAGGTCAACAGGTCTGCCTGAAGGGAGCTCCAAACCCATACTTTGACCCACGGCCAGTGCCCGCTCCCCACGTTAGTGAGACCTGGCCAGTCCTTCTAGGTAACAAAGAACAAAGCACTCATTCCTTTCCTGTGGCCTCATGTTCATATAGGTGACTATTTACATCATCTGGTTTGCCAGTACTGACGACAATAGATTAACCAACGCTCAGTATCTGTAAGGTATTGTGCCTGATGCTGAAAATAGAACAAGGGAGATAGGACCTACAGATACAAGGAAAAGGTCATGCAAGGACAGTAAATGCAGTAGTGCATGTAAGACTAATGAAGCGATTCTCAAGGAAAACAGGTCATATGATGAAAGTGTCCTCAGAGGCCAATCACTCCAGGGTGAAGAAGAATGAAAGCTGGATTTCAGGCTGATTTTTCTTTTCTTCTTGCCTTAGCGAGAAACCTCCATACTGGGGTAACCTGATGCTAAGATATGACATAGGAGATATATACATATATATATATATACACACACACACATATATACATATATATATATGATCAACCTCTGCTCCCATCAGCAAGACTGCCTACGAGAAGTTGCTTCCCTCTATATGGAAACATTTCATTTTGTTACTTATCGACTTGGCAAATATTTATTGTCAACAGTGCCCCAGACACCCGTTGGTAAACAAGATAGCCACCGGCGACGGCATACTCACTTAGAACTTAGAGTCCGGGGGGACACAAAGATGATAAGGGAAGAAGAGGGTACAACACGAGTGCCGATGAAGGCTTAGGAGGCCGGGGACAGCCTCCTGGAGGGAGTGCTATTAAAGTGAGACCCTGCGTGAATGGAAGCAGGCCGTGTGAGAAAAGACTGAGAGTGTTTCAGGCAGAGGTGACAAAGCCCAGAAGGAAAAAAAATTAAAAAAGAATCAAATAGGGTTTTATTTTTGCATATGCAGCTTTGGATCTTGCTGCTTTCCGTTTACCTATTTTATCCCAAGTCTCCACATCATTAATTGTTCTTGAAAACATGATTTTAATAGCTGCCTCCTAGTCTTTTGGGAGAATAGTGATGGATTTGTTTACCCACTTTTAAAGGGAAATAGTATTTTTTAAGGCTCATGCGAATTGCTCTCCCCTTAGCAATATAAAATCATAGGAAATCATTCTTTATTAATTATATTAAAACCTACTAAATTTTCACTTGGCTGTCTGTTGAGAGCAATTTCTGCAACGCAACCTGATGTGACTGGATTTAATCAAGGTATTAGTTTATGAAATAGTGGCTCAATTTAACTATTTGTAAATTTTGCTGCATTGTTCTGCATGACTTAACAGGGCCTAAGAGGGGCTCAAGGATTCTGAGGCTTTAAGACCCTTTCACCGTCCCTCAAAGTCCCCACTGTGTCCTTCAGTCTTCATCTCCCCCAAGCCTGCTTCTCAGCTCCCTGCCTCCTCCTCAATCCCAGCCCCCACCCTTAGGATGTTAACTGATATTTATCTCCATCTTTTCCCCCATACATGACTTTTTTTTCTCTGTGACTCCATTCCTGAAGTTGCAAACATCATTTCATAATTTTCTTTAAAACCGCATTTTGGGCCCCATCCGGTATGTCTCAGTGGATTGAGTGCCAGCCTGCGAACCAAAGTGTTGCCAGTTAGATTCCCAGTCGGGGCACATGCCTGCGTTGCAGGCCAGGTCCCCAGTAGGGGGCGCGTGAGAGGCAACCACACATCAATGTTTCCCTCTCTTTCTCCCTCCCTTTCCCTCTCTCTAAAAATAAATAAATAAATAAATAAATAAAATTTTAAAAACCCACACATTTTGGGGTAAAAATGTAAATATGGTGTATTTGACAACTTTCACAAACACACACTCTTCTAGGAAGTCAGATGGTTTAGCTGGAGTATCCAAGCCGTTCTTTTGAGCTGTTTCAGATCTAAATTCACGCTGCTTCCGTCCTGCCTGCCTTTAAATTTGATCTTCTTCAGGTTGCCCTCTCTCTCATTTTAACCCGCTTTCCGACAAAGGTTTTGGTTTGCCTTTTTTCGTTTTTGAGTGTTCGTATTTACTGTCTTTCCGTTAACTTATGTTTAGAGAAAAACAGTCACTGGTTAGGCAGCTGTTCAGTTCAAACTCTAGTCTGAATCTGAGATTTGTGCGTCTCACGTACTCTTACGCTGCTGCATGAAACCCCAGAGCGCCCATATAGTCACTGCAGTTCTGAAACGCATTTATTTCACATGTCAGAAGCCAGTTTCATCCTGGCACTCAAGAAAATCTGCACATTAAAAACGAAAAGTTCCTAACACGCTGACAGCCACAGCAGCCGGCTCACGCCCTGGCCTCAGACCTTTCCCGTCTGATTCTTGTCTGTGCAACCGGAGGCTCCCGACTGCTGTTGCCCTACCCGGCGATGCCCACGGAATTTATGCAAAGGGAAGTGAGCATGTAGCAGCCCGTTTCTTGAAGGGAAGGTTTTACTTAATACTTTAATAATCCCAGCGAAGCAGATACCCGTGTATCTTTATTGACAGGCGTTTAACAATTTTGCGTAATTTAAAATGCCACCCGGGCCTATCAAGTGGCGCGGCCTCGGGCAGGTGGGCCTGAAAGATAAGGGTGCGCGGGCTGTGTACACGGACAGCTTCGGTCTCTCTGCTGCTTTTCTCACACTGACTTTTGGGAGCCAGCTCATGATCCCAGGATGTACAAAACTATAATAATTGGATTATTATTGACAGGTAAGTGGAAAAAAATTTTTGATATGATGCCCTTTTGTTGCATATGAGATTAGAATTAATATAATTAATATATAAACCATCACGCTTTGGTTCTATCTTATTTTAATGACTAAAAGAATGAGTATAATCTCCCTCCCCAGGCTGCTGGGTGGATTTTACTGGACTCAGCTGTCAAGGTGGAGGAATTGGCGTGAGGGAGCCAGCGATTGGGGCTGGATCAGAGTTTCCCAGTTTGAGAAGCATGCTTTAGTTCTCAGCCTAGCTAGAATTTCAAAATGTGTATAAAATACTATGAGAACTATTTCTGCCTGAATGAATGTGTCGCTTTGTTGGTGTTTAAATGGGGTGAACTTCTAAATGAGTCATTAGTGAGGATGAAGTGGATATGCAGTCCTCGATTTTTAAAAAGTTTTCCAAGAAATTATCATTTCCTCGGCCTCCCGTCAGATACAAGCCACAAGCTGACCTCTGAGACCCCAGGGGTCACGCTCTCTCTCCGTGGGTCCGTAACTGAGGTGTGAAGCGGGGAAGAGAAAAAAAACAGCTCCCTTGGCTTTGGTGTTCCGTGGTTTGGGGACACGTCTAAATCAATTCATTAAAATAAAGAAATAACATGGGGGTATTCTTAAGTCGTGTTAAATTATCATTCTGTTTGGCCTCTTCCTGAGAGTGCTATGGTGGTCATCTTTCCGAAATGCAGTGTTCACGCGTGGGCAATGCTAGTGCCCAGCGCAGGGATAAGGAGGGACAATCGTTTGAAATGCACGTAGCCCGTCAGACATCACTCAAACGCAGGCCGGAGCAAGCTCCGGGCGCCTCCTGGGTGCTCTGTAGGAGACAGGCAAGAGAGCCAGCATTGCCAAGGTCCCTCAGGGGGTAAAAGAGTGTAACGGTTAAAGTGCTGACGTAAGGGACAGAGAGAACTGGGTGCAAATCTGGCTGCACATCTGAAAGGTTCGAGAACAATGAAATCAAATCACTCACCCCTCTGGCTCAACATCCTCATCTCCGAAATGTAGGCAATGTTGGTAGCTGCTTCACAGTGATCCCATGAGGACTGACATGGTAATTAATGTAATGTACCTCTTCCCGTGCCCAGCTCACAATGAAGTAGTACGTATTTAGCAATAATAATAATTATAGACTAGGGAACAAACCTGGGCATGTGATGATGATTTCTAACAAGAAGAAAATTACAGGAGCACAGGAGACTCTGCCCCAAATTTTCTTTTTAAGTAGCAAAGTATGAAAACATTTAGCTTGAAAAAAAACCAAATGGAGGGTATATAGTGTATTATTTAAATATGTTCAAATATTTGTAGAGTTTTAGACAGAAGACAGGTCTTCTTTGTGTTGCCTCAGAGGGCAGTGTTGGGCTACTCCGTGGAAGTGGACGCTACTCTTCTTTGGGTGAGGCACGATATCTGGGAAAACTTGATGTGTCTTTGAGGATTCCTGGAAAAGAAAGAAATTCTTCATGTCTACAGCTGCTCAAGCAGAGGGTGGATGAGCACCTTAAATGACACTTCAGGCGAGGCCAACGAGGCCACGGGAAGGCCCCTTTGGCCTTCAGGGCCAGTGCCGTCGCCCTCTTGCGTCTCCTCCAGCCCTTCGAAGAAGGCCCCCAGCTGTGACCGCCTTACAACATCATGGACAGCTGTGCGCAGAGGGTTTCCCCCCTCACCCTTCAGTTGTAGAGGGGCACCTGGACCACGTGAGGGAGGTGAAACAGCATCGGCTAGGGAAAAAGAAAGGATGGTTTTGTTTTCTCCAGTAATCTTAAGGCCAAGGCCAATATTTCTTACTTCAGGTATTGTCGTCACGTGCCAAGTCCTTTATTTCGCAAATAGTTTCATTTCCATGCATTCGTTCATTTGATCGTTCAGCAATTCACATCAAGTGCCCAACACTGAGGCCAGAGCAGTTAGAGGCATGAGTCCCGGGTTGGGGGGTGGGGGCAGCGGAGGCCACACAGACATTAAACAGAACAAGTAAACTATTAAAATAACGGGCAGCGAAAAACAAGACAGAGAAAATCACACCAGGCAAGGTCAGACATAACACAGAAGCTTCTTTAGGAATGGGTAGCAGGAAACGCTTCACCATCAGGTGACGTTTATGCTGAGAGCTGAACAGTAAGAAAAGGCCAACCTTGCAAAATCTGGGGAAAGGGCACCGAGGGCTGTAGGCTCGTGCTCGCACCTATGAATCTCTTCAGCTTGGTGTGAAATTGGGCTCTGGAGAAAAATGGACACGCCACTATGAATTGCTTTGAAAAAGGAGTCCTAGGAGAGGGAAAAGAATGGTGGTATCTCAAAATGAACTTCCACTGGTTCTAAATTGCAGAGTTGAATTTAACATGCTTGTGCTAATTTTTTTTTTAACTTTCCTTTCTAGAGGATTATTGAAAATATCTATGAACCTATTTGGGAAGCCTATTTTAAGTAATTTTCCCAACTTGTCATTATAGGTTGTTCTTTCTCGCTTGACTCCACTTCATCTCCTCCAAATGGCCAGAATACAATACAAGCAGGTAATAGATTTCCAGCCATTATTATCATATCCATATTGTTAATAAGTACCTATATGTGAAACTCTGTGATAAATGAACTAAACTAAAACTGAAGCAAAAGTACTGAAATGAAACATCCTATGACTATCTCTGGGTGTGGGGATTGTGGGTAACTTTGTTTTCTTCTTTTTAAGACTTTCTAAATTTTCTGCCAAGAGAATCATAACTTGTAATCAGGAAAAGTTTAAAATTGTTTTTGACAAGCGAACTGAACACACACAACCTCTGCTTTCTAAGAGGCCTCTTTCATTAATCAATGCCAACAAACATGAATGGAAGAAAAGCAAAATACCAGCATTCATTTCATCGTTATTACTACTCGAACAAACTTGGTGATGGCGTATGCGGAAACTGATTTCAGAGATCTGATAGAGAAAAGAACAGCGATTGATGGGGAACATATGATAACCCGTCATTAATAATTTTATGTTCTTAATATGGTTTATTCCTGTTATGATACCCCAAGTCCCCAACAATCATGCTCCCGTTGCTAAGAGTATCAGATAGGAGATTTCTTTCACATCATGGAACTCCGGCCCATCCCTGTCTCAGAAAAGTAAATGAGCTCAAAAACATCGTAAGCCCCAAATCATGAAACACTGTTGTTCTTCTCTCAGTCCCCCAGCACCTCACCGATGCCCAGGGCACAGAGCAGGAGGAGGCGTCTGCCCCCGGTGACAGGAACTTTAGGTCGGACTCCAACTCAGCAGTTTGTCTCGTAGGTCCAAAGCAAAATGTCTTGCTTTCTCTCCGCGGAGGTGTGCAGAAGCCTACAGCAGTGTTCTTAAATTTAATAAATTACTTAGGTAGAACAAGAAAAACAAACGATCTTGACTCAGGGAAGAGACGGTTAGATCCGTGGTAGTAAATGAGGAAGAACTCAAGTTCAAGGTTTCCGACTGGACTTTTTCTTCCAGTCCAGCCTGAAAAGAAGACCTCCTTACTGGTCACATCTGACCTTTGTGCTCTTAACTTCCTGTCACCGAAACTTGTGAATATCCCTCAGCAGTTTCCATTCCAGTTCCAGATTTTCCACTTTATCTTTGTGCCACCTTAGGTAATGTGAATCAAGAGATATAAACATTTATCCAGTGATAGAGAAAAACAGTTCTACACTTCAGAAAAAAACCATGTAAAGAAAGGGGCTGGCGTGTATTTTGTTTTCACATCTTCATTAAGAAAAAAATGAAAAGGAAAAAATAAAAAATGAGAATTTGATGATATTAATCATCCTTACTAAATACTTTCCATGTGCCAGGCATTGTGCTACGTGAGCCCTTTACATAAATTTTTTCATTTTATCCTGACCACATCAACATGGAGTAGGTGTGATCCCCAGTGCACAGGCAAAAAGACAGAGCTTCAAAACGTTTTAAAAACTGGTCCCAGGTCACGCAGTCAGCAAGCAGGGCGGCTGGGAGCAAACCAGGAGGCCTGCCTGACGAGCCCTGGCCCTCGCCCAGCACTGCCTACCTCCTTCCCCGGGGGAGGAAGGCCATTCATTCCCCGCTCTGCTCTCCGGAAGTCAGAGTTGTTGACATTTCTGTGCAAATCTTTCAGATATTTTTATAAATATATACTTAAAAATTACTTTGTGAAATGTTCTGAAGCCTGCCTTTTTCTCTTTCAGAGAGCATTTTTGTCCATATTAGTAAACATACTTGTAAAACATTCTCATGGCTTCATAATATTGAATTGGAGGCATAAGTCATGGTTTACATAACCTCTGCCAAGCTTTTGAATATTTAGGTTGTTTCTGCACTATGTTATGTTAAACACGTGAGGGTAGACATCCTTGTAGACACATATTTCCATGTGAGAGTATGTACATTTTAAAGGTTTGGATGAATATTGCCAAATCTGCCTCCCCCAAAGTTATACCAATGTATATACCTATCCGTAAATTTTGAGAACATCTGTCTCTGTACCCTTTTGCCAAATTCTGTGCCAGAACTCTTCTTTTTCTTGCCAGTGGGATAGGTGATTGCTAGTGAAAGCCAAGCATTTTTCTCTGATATTTTTTAACAGCCTTATTAAGATGTAGTTGCCATGCAATGGGATCACTCCAAGTGGAGGGCTCAGAGCGAGGGTTAGGGCAGGGCAAGTGAGGGACTTACCTCTGGCCCAAAGTTTAAGGAGCAGCTCAAACCTTACTCAACAAGATAAACATTTTAATGCAGTATTTTTTTAAAACTCAACATTAATTCCAAAACAATTAATGATGAATAAAATATCAACATTTTAAATACAGTTGGCGTCCATGAGAGTCAGGATTGGGGTGACGAGAAGGAGATGAGTTGCCTTTTGGGGGGCCCAACCCACCGCTACAGCATCTGCCGGAGCTGCTTCTCCTGACCGGGCCCTGGACCCAGTCCCCCTAGTTCTGTGAGACTGGCAAGGTCTCTGGCAAACCTCACAGCCCCTCAGGCCCCGCTTGCAACAGACAGAGGTCTCCAGAGGAAAGCTAGTGGGGGGCATCGCGCTCACCACCCCGCTCTCTCCGCCCCCCACCACCCTCACCCCACCCCTCAAGTGCCTGCTGTCCTGGTAGCCTCTGCCCACTCCCCTGGCTTTGGATTTGCTCAGCTTTTCTATTTGTTCTACTTGTTCTGGCTTGGTCTGCAACAAGCCAGTCACCAGTCCTCAATTCAATAATTGTGAATAATTTGCTTTATCTTTCTGTAAGTGTGTAAATATCTATGCTTTTCTTGTATCATCTGAGAGTCAGCTACAGACATCACGACACTTTGCCCCTAAATATTTTAACATGCATCTCCTAAAAATGACCACAATTATTTTAACTTCTAACATTATTAATAATAATCTCATAATAATAGCATCTAACAATATTAATAATAATCTCATTTAATAAAAATTTGCCCCTTGATACAGATCTCAAAAACCTCTTGTCAGGCAATTCATCAATGTCACTACAAAATAAGTGTATGGGAATGTCAGAACATGTGATAAAGTTTATCTTCATTGATTTATTACCTAAAAGAGGTTCATATCAATCACTTGTGATTGCAAGGCAAATATTTTTCAGATCCTCTCGGTTTATTTTTGCTTTCTTGATCTATCACGATTGGAGAAAACTTAAATTTGCTCACTGTTACTGTAGTTCTGCTACTTTTGCTTTATGTTTCTTGGTATATTATTGGGATATAATTTGTTCATATTATTTTTGTTATATTATTTCATCGTTCATATTATATTTGTTATATTATTGTTCACATTTACTTAAGAATCATTGTGTAACATCCTTTCACAATACAAATTAATCTTCTATATCCTTTTTAATGTTTCTGTCTTTAATTCTACTTTGTGTAATATTAAGATTGTAATTTCTGTTTTTATTTATTTTAATTTATCTAATATATCTTTGCATTTTTTTACACATTTTACATTCTCTTGTTTTATTTGAGTTCCTTGTAGTCTAGTATGTACCACTGGGTTTTGGTTTTTGTGTTCCTGTCTATGTTTGACTCAGTCTAAAGGTCTATGTCTTCTAATGCACAAATTTAATCCATAGGTGTGTGTGAATTCACAGCTGACATTTAGTATTTTTTATCTTTATCCCATACTTTCTTTATTAAGTGACTTCTTCTTTCTGATCTTTTGAGATATACCTTATAGTTTATTTGCCTTTATATTCTTATGATTTGAAGGTACATGTGTAAGCCTGCTGCTGTGTGTGTTTTTAAAAGCATTCTCTCTCTGAACGCCAAACCATCTTAATGGCTCAATACACGTAGAAACTTTAACTGCTTTTATCAACCCTGTACAGCCCAGAGAAAGTTGTTCTAGGCTGGATACAACTGGCCAAAAGCTTGTGGGCATCTTCAATGGATCTCTGCTGTGTCATGGGCAATTGATTTTCCCCGGGCCCTCTGGAGACCAGGTATTCAGAATAAGGCCTAACCAGGAGTGTCAACCTCAGTACGTATTCAAGTACGAGGAAGACAGAGTGAAAGCGCACTGCCCCTCATTGCACACGGAGACATCCACATAAACACACAGGTGTATGAAACAAAATCCCACAAAATAATAACTCTTTGCTATATGTGATACATGTTCATGTGTTCTCTTCAATTTCGTACAATGTAATTTTTTAATGCCAGTGACAACCCAGTGAACTGACTTCATGGGCCTTTAACACGGAATTCACTGTCTTGCCTGCATGTGGGAATCATCTGAGGGCTTCTGTAAAGTACAGATGATCGGATTCCACACCAGAGAGTCTGGACACGCTGACGCCATGGTCAGCCGCCTGCAGCCTGGGTCAGATCCAGGCCCCCACCTGGTTTTGTACAGTCTGCAAGTTAACAGTGGCTTTTACATTTTTCAGTGCTTTTTAAAAAACAAAAGAAGAAATATTTTGTGGCATGGGAACATTATATGAAATTAAAAATTTAGTGTCATAAGTAATTACTGAAACACAGCCACGCTCATTTGTGCTTTGGTTTACCTCTTGCCTATGGCTGCTTTTGCACTGTAGCAATCAAGTTAAAGTTGTAACAGAAACGAACCGTGTGGCCCACAAAGCCAAAAAACATTTATTCTTTATCCCTTTACAGAAAATGTTTAGCAACTCTTGCACTCAGGGAGCCCAAACTACAATTTGACAACTCGTTTTTAGACTGAGGATTTTCACGCTAAATTCCTATGGAATTTCTTGAAGCTGCTCCCCTGTGGCTATGGACTCAGGTTCAAGCCTCTAGGCCTATAAGCCCGGTTTCCACCAGAGCCGGTCCACACCTCCTGTCTCACACACTGAGGAGCCGGCCCTTGGAAAATGCATGGAGTCAAACCCAGTGTGGGGGAGAGGAGGTTTTCTAAGTCAAACCACAAGGAATACCAACATTTAATATGGCAAATTGTGAAAGGTATTATTTCAAGCATGTCAGGCTCATATGGGATGGTTTCTAATGCTGTTGTAGATCTGGACAAAGGTAACATAAGAGTCTTGCATTGGGCACCTGACCCACTAATTGTACCCGTTACCAGGCCGGGCCGTCCTCTAAGAGCTACTGACTGGAGAGTTCAAACAAGATAATCAAAACGTTAGGCTCGAATGTTCTCACTCACGGAACAATCCATTAGAAAGTTCAGCTGTTCTAAGTTGTAATTGGCTACTTCAGTTTAATAAAACCATCCCAAAAATGAAAAATGAATGACGACAGATGGACATACGATTATATCATTACAACTTGACCCAGGCTGAGTTTTTCAAGCCTTTGGCTCAAAAGCAAAACTGAGTATTGCCCTTAAAATATTGACTCATGACAATAGCTTTCTCCAAACTTGAACTGGAACAGGCAGGATCCCCACTTACGCCTGCGTTCTCTACACAACAGTACAGTTTAACAGAAAAGAATTTTGATCGACAATCAACAGATGTGAGTTTTTGTCCCAGTTTGACCACACATCAGCTGTGCAGAGCTTCCACGAATAAATGTATCAATCAGTCTTCATCATCATCACAAAGCGCAAAACTATAACACTCAGAAAATGTAGTGGTCTGACTTGGAAACTATTTAAGGCATTTTATATGCAGGGTGTATACCCTTGTAAGAATTTGCTTTTGCAAGATAAGACTGCCAACAACTGCAAGTCAGGAGGGAACCAAAACCAAGCCAAAAGCTGCCAGAGCCGAATTTATCACTTCGTGACAGGAGTTCAGCTACCAACTGGAAGCTTACGGCACAGAGCAAGCCTGCGGCGGCTTCCCCCGGCATTGCGCTGTGCTGTTCTTCTTACCAACATTCCACGTTAGAAATGGGCCCTGCTGGGGCAAGCCACGTGGGTTCCTGGATAGAGCACAGAGCAGAATGTTAGGAGGCTGGACCTCTCTTCCCAACTGTATCCCTACCAGGGTGCTGGGCCCGCAGGTCGCCCCGCCTCCTTGGGACAAGAGGAGCAGAGGCGGGGCCCTCTCACACTTCCCCCACCAACAGGTAGACAGCCACGGCTGCTGGAGGGTTCCTGAGCAACTGTGGGGTCAGGGCAGGGAGGGTAAGAGACAAAGGAAACCTGCAACAATTCAAATGCTACGCAAGTGCAAACTGTGAGATGAGACAACCATGCAAATTTGGAATACTTCGTATTCTGGATGGTGTGTTCGTATTCTGGATGGTATGTTCGTTCATTCAAGCATTTATTCATTCATACCACCCTCCCCAAACCTGAAACTATGGCATTCAGTTCGGGTAACAAATATAAACTGTGTTTTGTCGTGTATAACGGGCATGTTTTTGCCCACATTTTTGAGGGACAAGTAAGGGTGTGCATTATACATGGGTAGTGCCTGAAATATCTTGTATCTGTTCTTGTATTTTGTAATTATTTGTTACGGAACGTTTCTTGTACCATAATATGTTAAAAAATTTGTGCTAAAATACCTTTATAATACAAAAAAACAAGTATCTAAATATACATATATAAATAAATAATTGAATTAAAAAATTGAAACAAAAGATTTTTTTCCTGAAAGTTTGGGCCAAAAATATAAATGCGTATTATACACGACAAAATCCAGTGCTTCGTGCAAAGCACCATAACAAATGCCCTTCCAGTGTCTAGGGAATGAACAAACAGATTTAAACTAGGAGTTCAAGGCGTTGCCAAACCTCCCTCTCTATTATATTGTGCACTAATTCTTCTGCGTGAACATTAAGGCTTTGTCAGCCTGAGAGATTTGCCTGCTTTTGCCTGCCAGCTGTCCCCTGCCCCATTTTCTTCCCTTGTTTTCTTTACCTTAATTCCTCCTTCTCTGCATTTCCACTTAAAACTCCACCTGCCGTCCAAGGTTCAGCCAGTGCTTCATTGCAAGCAGGCATGGGGTAGGTTTCCCAGAGCCCAGTGCAGCTAAGGCAACAGGCAGTATTGGTCCGAAGCCCGTCTGTTGCTGGGTAGCCAGATGCTGGATACGTCTTCCCTAACACCTCAAGGTCAATATGCTTCTCTAGCAGAAAGAGGTGGCATTTTTTCAGGTGTAGTCTGGACATGTTCCTTTTAGAAAAGTGAAGGGTGTAAGAAAAGGACCTGCATGTCACTAATGCCAGAGCAGAAAACAGTTTCTCTCAGCAGCAGGACAACACTGAGGGCTGGGAGATATGATGTGAGTAGCACGAAAAAATCAGTGTGAAAAAGTCATCAAAATAAAAACTACGTGATTGTTATTAAAGTTCTAGCACTTAGGATGTCTGGGAATCTGGAGAGGTTTACTTGTCCTGTTTTGTGTACAATGCACCCTAGTGTTCACTAATTCATAAGCTAAAACATCAAAGACAATCTTGTCGACAAGGTCTCAGCCAGTCAGAGAAAGCTGGGAGTTGGGAATAATAGTGGGGATCAGCAGAATTCGATCTCTGTTTCTTTCCTTACCAGCTGTGTTAACCTGAGCTAATCATTTAATTTTGATGGTATCAAATGTCTTATCTGTACAGTAAGGAAGTTAGAGTAAATGTTCAAAGTGACCTTGTAATGTAAAAATATATTCTAAATTAAATAGAACGATATTTAAATTGGTCTTTAATATGAAAACAATGTAAACAGACTTGTTGATTTAGCTACAGAAAGCTATGAGCCCAGAGCGCAGCAGAGGAAGGAAAGAAGGAAAGAAGAAAGGAAGGAAAGAAGGAAGGAAAAAAAGGAAGACAGAAGGAAGAGAGGGAGGGAGAAAGAGGGAGAGAGACCCTTCCCATAATCCAATCCCTATGAGATTTAGGCAAACCATGGCTGTCGTTTAATAGTTAGAATTTTAGTTGGATCCTTTCTATCAATTAGGCCCAAATAAAGAGTCTATGGGAAAAAGCCCTGTTTAAAATCCATGTTTTCACAGAAATTTTATAACTTTGCATAACTGAGTATGTCCACAGATGTCTATTAGCTGATTAGGGCCTGAGAACCCTGGGAGGCCCCGATAGACACGAAGGCTGTGGCTATCCCATGAGGCATTAGAACGTTCTCAGTGGTTGTTCGGGGCACATAGCGTGGACCTTCGGCTTCCTGACCTTGAAATTTGAAAGTAGCTTAAGCACCTGAGGATGTATAAAGAGAGAAAAGAAGTATGGGTGAGAAACTTTAGAAATGGTTTACCTTCTATGAGACTAAAGGAAATTGAATTTAAGAGAGTCTTTGTTGCAAAAACAAAACAAAACAAAAACAAACAAACAAATAAACAAACAAACAAACACCCATAGATACAAAAAGCAGTAGGATGGTTACCAGAGGGGAAGGAGGGCAAGAGGAGGTAGAAGAGGGTAAATGGTGGTGGAAGGAGATTTGACTTGGGGTGGTGAACACACAATACAATACACAAATGATGGGTTATAGAATTGTACACCTGCAATCTATATAATGTTATTAACCAATGTCATCCCAATAAATTCAATGTTTTAAAAAAAGAGAGTGTCTTTGTGTTAATTTTTACTGAGGAAATAAGACTATCTGGGAGACAGAGTGAGGGAGGCCTGGAACATAGTTTCCCTGAGTTATGTAGAATGCTATGCAAATGCGGGAGACATGGGCTAAGGTTGTCTTTTGTGATATACTCTGTGTTCTACTCTGTCACCTCATTCTTGATGCCTTCTCAACTTCTATTTTTTACAGATTTGGTTTCCACATCCTCTCCTACTCCTAAACCGAAACTAACGGAACTGTCAGTTACTAGAAATCACCTCACCACAGGAGAGGGGCAAGCAGGTTTGTCCATATTTTTAAATAGTTGCCCTGGAGTTATTGTTTTGATGCAATACTACTTAATGGGATCTGTCACTGCTAGGAAACTGACAAAGTCTAAGAAACAGAAGCTAATAAGTAGATGCAATCCCTATGCCTCTGAGCAATTCTCATCTCTAGAATGTCTCATAGAAACAATACTTAATGTTAAAGAAAGTCAAGCAGATTAGCAACAGAAGGGAAGAATGAGACCAGGAAAAGGTGGGCCGCAGACAGGCAGCCAAAAACGCAGTGGAGAGGAGACTCCGGCAGTGGGCGGGGGCAGGGGAGCTCAGCTGTCCCAGCCGCTGACCCCAAGTGAAGGGACCTCCGTCCCCTTCATTTTCAAATGGCGTTCTTAATGCTTAGCTCACGGCATTTCTCTGAAGAGGGAGAAGATGTATGTAAAGTTGCTTAGCTCCAAGTCTGACCCACCAGAAGTACCTAATAATCAAGAACCTTAAACCAAGCTGGGTGCTGAGATAAGGGTGGTGAGGCAGCACCCACTCTCTGGTTACTTCTCTGGCGGGGAGATAACTGGGCAAGAGCAGTTTGAAAGGAGGAAGAAAGAGGGTCTGTGCAGGTGGGGTCGAAGCAGGATACTCCAGATTTAAAATAAAGCCTCAAAGAGGAGTTAGAGTGGCTGTGGGAATCTTTAGGTGACAGGGACACCGAGGCAGGGTACTGAGATGCACGGAAGCAAGACATCTTAACAAAGAAGAACATTAGACCAAGTGCTTGGAACTAATTATTAGGCTCCAATTAAACCATCAAATTTTCAAAATGATTTCAATGGGAAGTCAATGTGGTGGTGTCAAACCGGAAAGCATTTAAGTGCCAATGACAGACACACACACAGTGCCTCGGGCCACGAACCCCGTAATGAACAGCTAGCATGGTGGGCCATTGTGCTAAGGATTTGCATGCATCACGTGATTGGATCCTTACAGGCACTGCAAAGAGATAAGTATTATAGTCTTGATTTGCTCAAGAGAATACAAAAGCACAAAGAAATTAAATGACTTGTCCAAGGCCGCCAACCAGTAAGAGGCTGAAACCCCTTCTCTCCTATGCTGGGGCTCCATACACCAATGACAGGTGTCAACTGTGACAAAGAAAGAGAAGACAAGCCCCAATTACCCTTCATAAAGAACTGCCCCAGAATGAACCTAACCGAGTCCATGTGACCATGTGGCATGATATAGTGCAACATGTTATTTATAATAATGAAATTCAAGAACACTGCAGAGTTGTAACAGTAAAAGGGCTTCGTGACATAAAATGGCATTTAGAGAGAGCAGAAAAAAGAAATGTAAAATACGGACTGATAAGGGAGAAGCTAATTCTGGTGAAGCATTAAAGCAAGTGTACTGGAAACTTCTGCAGACAGAGGAGTTAGTGGGACTGTTGACAAAAGCTCCGATGAGACCCAATAAGGGTTCAGCTGGTGGCTGCGGCCATACATCTAGAAAATTCACAGCAGCATGACCTGTTTCAGGAGCGGACTGCACGCAGTCTGCGTTGGAGGATGGCTCAATGGGTCTCCTTTCTGTTCACCACTTTTACACTTAAAAAAAATTTTTTTAATTTTTAAAATTTTCTATTTTTACACTTCTTTAAAATGCACTGTTTCTTATGCAAATCAATAGGGGTTCTTTCAGTATTTTCTCCTACCCTGCCCTTTAGTTAGTGAGCTGGTTTCCTGATTTCTGACCTGTGAAAGCTTGTCGGGTAGTGGAAAATAGGTATGGAAGTGCTAACAGTAAGACTGTATCTCTTAAGTTTTACCAACTGTTGAAACTCGAACAACAGCTCCCTAAACACAGTTAAGAAAAACATACCCCCTGACTAGTCTAATTCCAAAGTGCTCTTTTTTTTTAGAGATACTAACTTACGCATTCTGACTTCTTTTGACATTTTGTCTTTTTAGGCGCAAGAAGTCAAATTTCCCACACTTTCTCAGAACCAGGTATGTTAATATTTACATAAACTGACAACCTTTCTAGGATGTATTAGGTATTGCTAGTTCCCAATACCCAAGAAAATAAGAAGTGTTGATTTTAAAAACAAAAGAGTATGCTATTAAATTTAATCACACAAAATTGTAGGAGCAAACAAAATACGCTCTTTTTACAATTAAAATAGGCATTTCCTATTTCCTTTTTTTCCCACATCCTCACCCGAGGATTTTTTTTTCTTTAAATTGATCTTAGAGAGGAAGGAAGAGAGAGAGGGAGAGAGAAACACCGATGTGAGAGAAAGACATTGATTGGCCTCCCCCTGCGCACCCCAACCGGGACGGCACTCCAACCAACTGAATCACCCTGCCAGGGCTCTTATTTTCCTAAACATTTTGGAAATAGCAATACATAACTTCATAATAATTTTTCTTTTAAGGTAGATGGTTTAGCTTTCTAACCACCATGGCTACTAGAGAAAATTCTCTTAAGAGCTTATAAAAGAACTGAATCTCTCTCATCCGTACTGTGAAGAAAGCAACGAGTTTAAAATCATCTCATTAATTGGACCCATATCAAGAATAAACAGAGGCCATTCATGTCCCAACCCCAATTCATTCTGGGCCCTATGCAACCCCTTTGGGGCTGTCTTCCAAACCGTCTGTAACTGGGCACGGCCACTTTCCCCCTTAGGTGCTGCCGCAGATCTGGCTTCAGTCATTTATGCGCTTATTTGCTATTCTGCACTTCTAAACCTCCCTTTGCACTTGGCCTATGTCCAAACTTCACACAGGAAAAAGAAAATGGATTGTGGAACTGAATGACTGTCTCATAAATTAAAGCTAAGTGGACAGGAAGGTTGAGTAATAACAGTGTGGGGGGGGGTGACTTTTATTTATTTTTTTAATCAATACTGAGACTTTTACAGGTAGATTAGCCAAATAAATAAGCCATGTTACCTGTATGATTTGCCTTCTACATACTTCATTTGGATTCACTACAAATACAGGGTCTGGCAAAATAATGCCACTTTCTTATTACAAATTCATCGGCATGTAATTCTGTAACATAACAATATCATCACACTCAAGCACATCATAGGACATTTTAGGTGACATGTTCGAATGAAAACTATAAATGATGACAAACATATTATTGCCCTACCTATCACACTCAAGCAGGCATTGCTTCCTCTGGACCCTGTGTACTATGAATATCCAAGAGTATTGTTAACTTAAACCTTGTTTGGTCCCCACCAAGTGAAAGATTTGAAAATGTTTTTAGTGATGATAGCCTACGCACAAAGATAATGTAGAAGGAAGAAAAGCTTAGAACATAGGCGACTTGAATTGCTTCTCACTAGCTGTCTCACCTAGGGTATGTAACTTCAACTCGTTTGACTTTTCCTCGTTTGTGAGCTGCTTATACGAGTTTCCTTCACAACTTCGGATTCTGATTCTGTGATCTCTGCAGCACCCCTTCCTACACCCAGATATTGTTTCCTCTCTGTGGGAGACTTTATGGTCCTTGCCACATCGGGGTGGCAAGTCCTCATAGCGGCCGCCCGTCATGATACTTGGGGGGCCCCATGAAGACAGCTGGCTTTGCAGTTGGGACGCTTAGGTCTTGCTTCTGTCGGATGTGTGACCTTGGACAAAAGACTTTACCATTCAAAGGTTCAGCTTCTCACATGACTACTATAAAAAACCTAATTTTTCAAAAGACAAAATATACATAAGAGTATATGCATGTTCTTTCTATAAAAAGGCAAAGTGATATTACCCTGATTTTACCTGTCCTATTTTTCGATGGGCATGCAGGGATTGATTTCGCACGTTTGTAATTGTCTGCCCTCTTTTCTCCCACAGCGATAATAGGCATTATTTTTCTGGTGATGGCTGGTGTCATTGTACTTATACTCCTTCCTGCTTATTGTATTGGCAAACTGAGACAGGTGAGAGTGAACTTCTTAATTTTGCTGTAACTGGTATGAACATCACTAGGAGGGTTAATTCCTCTGGGTTTGATGAAAGTCAGAGAAACAGAACAGCATAAAAAAAAATCTATCGTTTTCAACTAGATACGGAAAAGTTACTGAGTTACTCAAGCAAAAAATTTTTTTACATTTGCCCTATAAAGAAACCCCCAAATAGACAATCCCCATTTTCCAGTGAAAGATCCTCCACAGTTTTTGTCTAACTTGATTTCATATATTTTTATGGCTATAGATGAAATAGTGAAATATGTAAATATAGTATTTAATTTGAGTATGAAAAATATATAAAATAACACAATATATTTATATTTGTTTAACACATTTGCTTTTTTTTATTCTCATATTTCCTGAAACAAGTTTTTCAAGCTTTCACCCACAAATTTTCAGGCATGAGTGAATTTTTTAATTGCTTAAGCTAAGTTTAAGTCCATCTGACACAGCATTTTACCTCTTTTTTAAAAACTGTTCATTTTAGCTTTTTATTATAGCAGGGAAATACGACAGAGTCAATGTCTGAGGTGAAATTCACCTATGGAAATAACAAATACTACATAGAAGTACAAATACAAGTTTATATGAAAGTTCGTAAATATCCATGAAATAATAACTTAAAAAAAAAACTCTACAAAGTGAATTTTAACCAAAAGAGAACTTAAGCCAAAAAATGTTTTCATCTGAGGCCTTTTTCTTTATAGTGTCTTAAGTTTATAAAATTGTGACATTAATATTTTTCTGCTTTTTACTTCTAGAAAAAGTCCGTCAGTGAACAACCTCCATTGTCACATGACACAGACGCTCCTTTAAGTTCTGTAGAAACAGGAAACCCAGGTTGGTGTGACTATTCTTATTGCTTATTACCTTTTGGGAAGAGAAATAAATTAATGAGTTACTTCTCTCTGATTTGGGAAGGGTGTGCCCAGCTGGGATTCACTTATATTCTGTTCAATCAATGCTGCTTCTGTTAGATTTTCTTTTGATGTGAACATTTGTTTGCAGAGCAATGAAATTCTCTCTTAGGCATAAAGTATCTTTTTTAAAAAAAGTAAGACAAACACTGTAAGTAAAACAAAAACAAAGTTCTTCTGGGTACTTATTTTCCAAACTGAAGTTATAAAGGAGGCCCCTCAATAGGAGCGGCGTAATAACCCCAGACTTGGAGCCAGACCTGGACTTCAGTCCATACTCCAACACTTGCAACCTTGCGCAGGCGACTCATGCGGCGATAACGATATTGAACACGGAGATGATTCAATAGGGACGGAACGACAGAGTCGACCTCGTAGAATTTCATGAGGATGAAATGAGCTCCAAGGAAAGCATCTAGAACGGTTCTTGGCCACAGTAGGTGCCCGTGCCTGTTAGCTACTCCAGTGCGCAGGCTCTGCTCCCAAATAACCTCCTCTGAACAACGGGCCGGTCATTTGGGCCCTTGTTTCATTTTCACTCCCAGCTGCTAAGTAAATTCACACCATGTGGAGAACTCCAGGTATATTTTGCTCATCTAGAATAGTATTGCACCATGCAATGTTTAAAAAAAAAATTTATTGACAGCCTTAAAAAGTGGGAGATTTTACATTAAAAAAACATCCAGATGTTGGTATCCCTCACAGAAAAAAATGTAAACTTGAACGATGCTGGAGCCTCCATACCAGCACAAGAGCAATTCACAAGAGTGGCTGCTGCCACCAGTATTTATTTAAGTACCTAGTTAGTTTCACTTATTTCATTCATCATGGCCTCTTAGATAACCTCGCCAATTTAGTACCTGGCTCCTATTAAACTTTGCCTGAAACGTAAACCCAAGCGACTCTTTGGGGAGATGTCTACCGAGAACAAGTCTCTGTGAATGGGCTTCAATGCTCGAGCAAAAGGATCCAATCCTGCCTTCTCCAACATCTGGGAAGGTTTTCCCATGATTATTGTACATCAGGACAGAATTGAGGTCCCGTAAATGTCCAGATTCCAGTTTGAATCCTGAACCAAGCTTCTATCTTCAAAGGACTTGCTAGGCTTTCTAGACATGGGCGGGGAAGGGGGTGGGAATCATAAACAAAAATGGAAGTGTAAAAATCTACCAAAGCTGCTTCACCTAGAGGGAGGAGCTGCCTCCTCACGGGAGCTTTTAAAGCTGCAGGACAGCTAGTGCAGAACCATGGCTTCCTAGGAAGTCTGTGCTCTGCGGAGCAAAAAGCACACAAACAGTTCTCAGCTGTAAAGGTTGCTAAAATCCTATTTGCAGGTACTTAACATAAGCTTTGAGTCACGTCCCAGATTAATTTCATTTACTAACGTGGCCTTGCTATACAACTTGCAGCTGGAACAAATAGCTGTGAAATATTTAATTTACTTACTTTCTGCATTGTTTCAGTAAAAAGTTTTCACGCTGTTTGTAAAGTGGAGCACTTACCACCCAAAGCCTCACTTTTTGTTACTTAGATTTTTATATATCCCTTCCGCCACTTATTTATTCTGATGACAAAGTTTGTGTGTAGCATTTCCTCTGCCTCTTTTTTTCCCCACACAATCTTGGGCTTCTCTGTGGACTAGCCCGCAAAAGTTTGGGACAATTTAATCCATCAAAGGACATCAAAATATCCTTCTAAGTTTAAGGGCAACAAACATTTATCAAATGTTTACTGTGTGCTGGGCACCATGCTCACATTAGAGATACCAGTGAGTCTCTGTCCTTTAGAAGCTGACAGTCTAGAGGGGAAACAGATGGAAGATGGTCTTTGCAGTGAAGGTGTTTTAGGGTAGCAGAGGCGACAGCATCTGAAAGGAACTGGGGGCAGGTAGCAAAGGCTTCTGGAGATGAAATCACCTGGGGCCCATCTTAAAAAAGAAATGGATGTTCTCAGGACAAGGCAGCTGGGCAGCATGAACAAAGGTATGGAAAACAAAATATGGTGTATCCAAGGAATCATGGGCATTTCCCCACAAACAAGGTCCCTGCTTCAGTTCTCTACTCACGTCCCAAAAATAGGTAAAGGCAGTGGAAATTCAGATGAACCAAATTTTAGGCTCATTCATCTCCCCATACTTGTGCAAATGAAGTTAGTTAAGTATTATGTCTTAGTACGTTAGTGAAATGGGTCCTAAAATCTGATCCCACTTCACAAGATCATTAGAGAACACATAAGATTATTTAAAAATGCTTTAGTTTCATTCTTAGAGAATACGCCTCTACAGTAACTTAATAGACCAAAGGCAGTGAGAGATCAGAGCAATCATGCCATCTCACCAATAACTAGCGATGGTGGGGTATAAAGTGTGAATGGCTTTCACCTCCTTGAACTTGCACATGGTCTGTGCTTGGTGGGACATGAGAATAAGGGAACTGAGTCAGCTGCCCATGGCCACAGGTGACTCCGCCAGTCCATTTCTCATTGGATAACGCTTGGGATGCACAGTTCTCATGATAACCCGAATAGGAGAAAACCGTGGGAAATGCCCTGCTTCCACAAGAGCAAAGGCTCCTCCGACCGCTTCCACACACCCTCTGGGGGTAACATCTATCCAGGCTTCCAGCCAAGAAAAATGGAGCATTGGATCTGATGGAGGAGCCCAGCCCAGCACCCTTCCTCCACATGCTAGAATCAGAAAGGAATTTAGCAGTGAGTTCTGTACAGATTCCTTGTGTATGTCCAAGAAATAAAGGTATTCCCAAGAGACGTTGCAGGTGAGGGAGCTCACCTTAACTTTTCGAAGTTACACACGTGTTATTCAACTCACTCACCACTTACTGCCTTCCCACTATGTCCTGCCCCTACACAAGTTCTGGGTTCGTTTATCATCTCTGTGGAAACTAGGAGCAGAGCAATTATGCTTGTTCCTTACCCAAAGCTTTCAGAATAGATTTCCTAAGAAATTCTGTATCTTTACGCGTAACTCAAGTAAAGTTAGTCCAAAAGCAAATTGCTTTCATTTCTTAACAATTATATGTGAGAACAACACTGTAAGAATATAAAATTCTGAAATTATATGCATTAATTTCCTGTTGTATTTAAATATAACTATGTCTCATACTATTGTTTTATATTTTTTTCTCTATAATCCTTCTACAGAACAATAATCAACAATAATTTATTCACCAAGTCAAATTTTGGAAGAACTAAAAGACAAGAAACTTCAGTCAAGTGAAAAATTAACGTGTAAATTGAACATGTCAATAAATTGTATATACCCTTAAACTGTACAATATCAGGATGACAATTTCATCATAATAAGTCCAGTTACTCAATGATGGGAAAAACCTCTACTCATTAATATTTCAAAATGTAGAACAAATATTTTCTTTCATGCCTGCTTTTGTGTGTTAGCATAATGCTTATAGTTCATTGATTTAGAATTCTGATTCAAAGGCTTGTAATGTCATAGATGAAATTTAATTTCTCTTCTCACCCTAAACTTCTGAGTCTATTTTCACTTTTTAAAATACATTAAATCCTATCATCTCCTTCATTACTCAATAAACAAGATATGGTAATGCTAGGGATGACGGTATTTCTAGTCACAAAAATAAAGTGTGTTATTGGAAATGCTTTGCGTACATACATATATATAAATTTGTACATATGCATAGACATAAATATGTAAAATGACACTTACATTCACCCTTTAATGCATAAATCAATACAAAATTTTTTTCCATTAAAAAGAAGTGAAAAGTCACATCTACATAAATGGCCACGCCGCAGCATCATGCCCTCCCGGCCACCAGCTGATGCGGCCACTGTGTTCCACCAGAAGAGGGACTGATGTAAATGGTCAGAGAGTCCTGAGGGGAAAAAAAAGAATGACTTTTCCTTGCAAAAGGAACCAAGTAACTCTGTAAATGCAACAAGATGTGCAACCTGAATATACAGGTGAATATTTTAATAAGTCACCGTTAAGTTCTTCTTTAATGTCCCCAATTAAATTTTTAATCCATCCCGCCCTAGATTTTCTTATTAATAAAGCTTTGGAAATTGGCTTAAATACTCTAAAAGAAATTTCTAGTTATGAGGCTAAGGCTTTGTGCCTATACAGCTGTCACTCACTGAGAGTGAAACTTAAAAAGCAGTATAAAAACAAAGAAGTACCTTCCTGTGATATTTTTTCTCATTAATGAAAATCCATATGGCTTCCTATTGTTGTGTGACAATTCAATGAATAATATTATCTATGTATCTGGGCCGGGCAACTTAAATTTATTTTTTAATAAATTAAAAAATCTGAATCTTAACCTACCTGTCTGTTCAGAGACTGTTTTTATACTAAGTGGACTATGTAAAATAAAGAATAAACACACCTGTTGGTCTGTATTTTTAAAGTAGTTTTAACAGCATTATTGGATGAATTTGATTGCATGGATGCCCTGAGCAGGAAGACAGTGCACTTTTTAAAATGTACTTTTTCCAATAGTAATAAAATGTTGAGCCCAGAGAGAACGGGAGACAAACCTTGTCGCTGAAGTAATTTACAAGCTGAAAACAACGAGGGAGTAAAGCGACTGACTCAGGGCCAGAGCAGGAGAACGATGGAGGCAAGAAGTGCTCTAACCCCCTTGAACTTTTCCCATTAATTTCACTTTATTTCCCTCTGTGGACTTTTTGCATTTGAATGTAAAGTTTGTGGGGAGAAATGACCTTTACTGTCTTCATATTTTTATAATTAAATCAGCATAAGATGATAGTAAAGAACTATGAAGCCAACATGATCCCAAGCCTGGCTCAGGCTGATTTTCTTACAATTTGGGACTGGAGGGGCAATAGCTGTGAAGCTGATTAGAAAAGTTTATTCTTCGGGCCTGGGTATATGTTTGTGTAGGTGTGTGTGAGCAAAAGGTCTAAACTAGGGCGGAGACTGACAGGAGAAAGGTGAGAGACATTGAGAAGGGAGACGATGCAGAGCTGAGGAACGGCAGGCTGAAAGGGGTATTTGGGCGTCACCCTGCAAACCAAAAGCTCGCCGGTTCGATTCCCGGTCAGGGCATGTGCCTGGACTGAGGGCCAAGACCCCAGCTGGAGGTGTGTGGGAGGCAACTGATTTTCTCTCCCCTTCTTTCTCCTCTGTAAAAATAAATAAATAAAATCATTAAAAACAAAAGAACTAGGGAGAAAATGATGAGAGAAAAGTGAGAGACATTGTGAAGAGAGACTATGGAAAGCCAAGGAACAGCAGATGAAAGGGGTATTTTAGTGATATTAATATATAGAAATTGAGTAAGAGCCTTGTTTATTCTAAGCATTCATCTTACCAAATGTAGCAAATTCTTCGTAGAACACTCCAAAGAGCCTAATCATTTAGGCAAAAATCAATACAAAATTCTACCCAGTATCATGTACTGCCTGTACCATTTGTATTAACTGTGACCAGAAGAGTAGGGACTACCCAGCTTTTGGGAGAGAAGCAAGAGAAGAACCAGGTCCATAGAATACATTTTGAAGAACACAGGAGACATCACTGAAGTTCTTTCTCATTGTATCCTGAGTCTTGCTCATGTAATAGAAAACCATTATAACGTTAGAACTACTGATGTAGCAAAAACATCTCTTAATGAAAATGGGTACGATATCTCCAAAGTGCAGGGCAGGCTCCAGGGAGACACAAGAGGAGAGACTGAGGATGCTTCAGCCTCACAGACCTACCGTCTCCTCTGGCCCTGTGTGACTCTGGGTGCTCGTCACAATCCCCAGACTTGACCAGACCCCACAAGGCTCAAGGAGACAAAAGCAAAAACAAAAAATCATGTCAGAGCCATGCACCACAACTTTGATGCAAGGAAGTACAGTGAGATAAAATCAGCTGGAATTCTACTGGCTTTTCTGTTCTTGAAGAACCTTCCAAAGAGCAAAGCCAAGTGCATGGAGAACAAACACTTCTACGTCCTGCGCAGGGGCCTTCTCAGTTCTCGCCCATCAGATTCTCTCATTGCCGTGAACGAATGACTGATGTGTGTTTCTGCTGAACTCCTCGAATCTCTTAAGTTTCCCAAGTCTGTACCCAACGTTGTTACTACTAATCCGCAGAATTGTCATGAGATGAAACCCAGTATTATTTCTGGTTTAAAATACAGTAGCAGCAGCACCAGTGAAGGTGCCACCATTTGGCTCATGACCTTCTGTTTGCATGTATTGGTAAGAGGAAACTTGAGTCTCATCAGAATATCACTTTTGGTACTAGACATTGAGAGTCTCTCAGCTCTTTAGGATGTCACCTCTGTATTAAAAAAATACAATCTTGAGTGAGCAATGCCATTATCTATTTCAATGACTTGTACAGTATTTCAGTTTTATTAGGACATTCTAGGAAAACCCTATATTGGGCTTCTGATATATTGACTGCTTTTGACAAAATCCGGAACATGCCTCCTTTAGGTCTTTATGACTTTTTCTTTCTTCTGAACCATTTGCATCTAAAGTAAAAAGAAAGAATGCATAGATGCCAAGCTCATGAACACACTTTAGCTGGTCTGACTCTTCCCTTACGGCCAACATGACATCAGACATGTTTCCTTTCAGGTCAATGACCTGTGGCTGTGTGAGAGCGGTCTCAGTCTGAAATTTGCATGACCCTTCCTCGTGCAACACTGAGGAAGTGTTCCTATTGCAGGAGCAGATGGCTATGTCCCCAAGTATAACCCAGAACATAAGAAATAAGGCTGCTTGGTTCATTCACCCTCTCTAACCTACGGGTTCAAAGTCCTGGTATGTGGTCCTTGGTTGTTTTGTTAACCCTCTGCTCTATGGTCAGCAATGCACTACCTCAGAGAGACAAAGAATGACAAGCAGGGAATATGATTGCTACCAGTGGACTATGTGGTTGGTCGATGAGACATGCTGAGGCCAGTTTCATGAAATTTATTGAATGGTAATTCTTGAAATCAAGTTTATGCTTTAGTCCTGAAGAAACTGATTAGTATTTTTTAATAATAGTAGGGTTTAAAAGTTAATACCAAATATCTCACGTTATCTTCTAGGATAGGGCACAGCCAGGGACTCCAGTTAGAAAAACTGACAATGTGGATGCTGATGCTCAGCTGGCCCCAGACCACAGGAGGCACTCCCTCTAGTGGCTTCAGCGGGTCCTCTGCAGCCCTCAAGCCACATTTGAACAACAGCCTCCAACTTCCCCGCCCCATACCATGTCTCACACTTTGTAAACTTCCTCAAAACAGACTTTTCTTCTGAAGAGGCAACTGGGAGAAAGTATGGAGCTATACAATTTATGTATCAAGGGAGAATGCAGTGTTTGGGAAAAGGAGCCTCGAATACTTATCAGCCAACACTCTCCTTGACTGGGGGCCAAACCTTAAAATGCAGAAGAGCCAACCCTGACTCTATCTCAAGATACAGGTGCTGATAAAAACAGGCGCACTAGTATTCAACACACCACCCTGAAATACTCCATAAAAGCCGCCTTCACTCCAGACTCCAGACTTGTTCCCAGTGGCAAGGCTCATGAGCAAACAGGACTATCTAGAAACTGTAAGTCTGGATCTTTGAAGTGGCACATGTATTATGGGGGCCGGGGGTTGGGTGGGGGGGGAGAGGGGTGCGTGTTTGTTGTCTTACCCCTGAGGTCTCTCATATTACGGACTTCCCCTCTACTCACTTCGAGTCTGTGCTTCACATGGGAAAAATGACCCATCTGTGAGCAACCTGAACAGCAATCAGACAGTAAGTCCACTATACAGTTATGCAGAAGTCTAAAGTCTGCTCAAGTGTGAAGGGCCTTCTCTGCCCTCGTGAGCTTGACCAAACCTAGAAGCAGATGTCATCTGCGAATCAACGTGGAAACAAGTTTCTGACTTCAAACCATCCACTGTGTTGTGAGAATATTCAGCAGGATAAATGAGCTGAAGAGTATTTGATGTTAAAAATTGTCCTTCCTGTGAAAGAGATGACACAATCTAAAATCATTGTCACCAAGCCTCATCCTTTAGCCATCACTTGTACATCATACCTATAAGGAAAGGTGTTCTTCTAGCTGGCTGAAGCCACCATAAAAATGAGGTTGCTGTCATCACTCATTTAGCCACGTGCTCAGCATTCTTCCTTGCAGTCTCATAATTAGATTAATAAATTTGAGTAGGAAAATGCAAGTCATGATCAAAAGATCTGTAACACACCACCATTTAAAAAGAAAACATTAACCAACAGGTGCACCCCAAACTTCAGTATGACCTCGGAGCTTAAGACATCATTTGGGGGATCCCATCTGCTGAGATCCCGATTCAGTAAATTGGAGCGTGATCTGAGAATGTTTTTCTACAAGATCCCAGCTGCTCTCGGTTGCTGATCCTCAGAGCACGTCCTGGAGTAACACTGCTCTGAAACAACTGAGATATAGCTGAGCATAGGGACTTTACTGGGTGGCTAGGAAGCCAAGTTAAAACCACGTTGTCAGAAGAACGACGAGAAAGTTGGCTGCAAGGATGTCACTGCCTTCCTGTTGCCTAACACAGGCCTGGCTGCCAGCTGCCACAAAAGCCAAACTCACAAAGACAGGTGCTGGTGAAAAGGAAGGTCCATTTCAGATGCAGGCAACCTGGGAGATGGTGGACTCTTGCCTCAGAGCCCATCTCAATAACCTCAATGCAGGCAGAGGCTTTTCTAAGGATGGAGAGGGAAAGCAGAACAGAGATCAGGGGGAGGGGAATGCAAAGCACCACTTCTCCTGAGAAGGGCTACCATGGGAAACCGAGGGGCCTGAGTGCAAATCTGCCACTTCTTCCAGATAGGGTGACATGCTTTTCAAGTGGAACTTGCACTGCTCAGTGATGCCTGATAGCAGAAAAGTGGTTCCAGGAGAGAGTAAGGGAGGCATGTGTGCACGGTGAGGCTGTTAGAATGCTTCCACCGTTGAGTTTTGCCAGTGATGGGTGACTGCCTAACCTTGAGCAGATTTCTCAACCTTTTCTATATGAATCTTAATGGGGGGGCCCAGGCACTGTCTTGGATATAGATGTATTGAAATAGGTTACTGAACTATTATTTCTTAAAGAGTTGCTCCTCCCTTTAATAGCGATAGGAATGCGTGCCACGCCTGGAGCAAATGTAGTATTTTGCACTTGATTCAACCTCTGCAACTTGAGACTGCCCACTGAACTAATTCCCCACAAAGAAAACACTCAGCAGGAAATGGTGTCAGGTGTTAAGGGTCTTCTCTGATGTGAGATTTATAAACATTCCTTAAAATGTTACTACACCTGAGCCCACCACCCTAAGGACATGCAGATGTTTTTAAAGAATAGTTAACATTTTTAAGACTATATAAACACAGTATTTTAAAGCTTTTTTTCTTTTTTTTAAGATTTTATTTCAGAGAGGGGAAGGGAGGGAAAGAGAAACATCAATCAGCTGCCTCCTGCACAGTCTCAAACTGGGGACCTGGTCCACCACCCAGGGATGTGCCCAGACTGGGAATTGAACCAGCAACCCTTCAGTTCACCAACCCACTCAACCCACTGAGCCACACCAGCCAGGGAGCAGAATTCCATTTGAGAATATTTGAAGCCTACCAACAAATTGGTAGGCTAATTGGTAGAAGTGTTAAATTCTAAAATACTAACCAGTCTACTTTTTTGCTATGATGTATCTAGCACATTTAAGAAGATATTTCATCTCCTTTAAGGAAGACGAACATCTAGAGGCCCATATAAATTGCAACTACCCTAAATTAGGACTGTTTCGTTCAGACTTATTAACATAACTTTAACATGTTATAATCAGCATATGCAAGCACTGCTACAAAATGAGGCACACTGCCCTGACCAGGGTGGCTTAGTTGGTTGGGCACCACCCCAGAGTGAAAGGTCGCTGGTTTGACTCCCTGTCAGGGCGCAGGCTGGAATGCTGGTTCGGTCCTCCAGTCAGGGTGCATCCAAGGCAAAGATCGATGTCTCTCTCTCACGTGGATGTTTCTCTCCCTTTCTTCCTCCCTCTCCTAAGAATTAAAAAAAGTAAAAAATAAAAAAACTTTAAACATTAGGCACACTTTGTCTACTATATGTCAAATACCCTAAATTAAAACGTTTGCTATTGGAAAAATCTCCATTATCTTTCTTTTCAAGGTTTTATTGTTAATATTTACAATATCAAAGTTTAAAGTAATGATTATATCAATTTTACCTGGATCTCAATAGAATATAATCTTCCTAACAATATATAGAGCCTTTTTCATTATTTAAATATTCTGGATAACCAGATAGTGTAACCCTGCTCACCTATGTAAACACCCAGCCTCTTCCGGGTAGGCGTCAGGCACCATTCTTAGTTTAAAGCTTCTTCTTCCTCAATGGAAACTGAGAAAAACAGTAAGAAACTTACTTCCAATTTTTAGTCTATCTTCTCCAACATAATTCCTCTTTAAAACAGATGGTCTGAGCCATTTTTCCTTCAAGTAATAGTATAAAACATGGCTTTCCTTTATTCTAGGTAAACATGCAGTAGCTATAGCCTAATTGACTTGTTAAAACACCAGTATCATAAACTGGCTAAACTGAAATGCTAAATTTGAACAGTTTCCCTTTCTTTCTTTTCTATTTGAGTCTCCATGCTCACAGGAGTTTGGACACTGGATTCATTTTGCGTATCCACTCTCTACCTCCTCCCACCCCACCTCTCCTCACAGTTGCAGATTCTCTTCCTTTTGAAATCACTTATTTGTGTGACCCTGCAACATTTTCTTCAGACTTATTTTTTCCCCAATTATTTCTTTCAAATTGAGGTTACCACTTTTAATAGCTCCTTTCATGTAGAAAAGTAAGCTTCCTCAAATTTTGGATACATTAGATCCATAACTGTTATTTTAAGAATCCAGGGTAGCATAGAAATCAATTTGGGGAGTACACAAAATAAATCCAAATTACAACTTGCAATAAACACAGTTTTGCTTGAAATTGATAGCAAGCCCACATTTGGAAAAAGCAAGCATTATTAGTAGCAGTAGTAGTAGTATAGAAATCAGTATTATAAATAAAAATCCCTACTACATATGGGCAGATGAGCACCGCAACTGACATAACTTTTAAAGGAAGAAATCTAAGTAAAGGGAAAAGACAGTGTCCTAAGGAAATATGTGAATAAAAATCAATTGAGAAGAGAAAAATAAAGAAATGGAAAGAAAAGACCACTGAAGGATTATAAAAGTTATATTTATTCACGATGCTACAGTTATTGCATTCCCTTAGAAAAATGGAGAACTGTTTCTGTACCCAATTTGCACATATAAAACTTTATACAAATTATGTGTAGCACATAAAGGCCTCTGGCACAGCTACATCCTGACACTACAACCTGGGGAGTCCTGCTGCAGGGTCTCCAGTTTATCAGGTCTGTCCATAAAAAATTAAAAACTGGAATTACAGTCAGTCTTGCTGCTCACATGTAGAAATTATTTTAAAATATAATAAAATAAATTTTCCAACTCTTTAAAACTCAAAAAAGGTAAACTGGAAGGGATACATTTTGTTATCCGTGTTTCAATTTAATAGCATGACAAATTCACATCTGATTTTGATTGGAAAAAAAATCACCTTAGTTTTGACATTATCTAAGTTGTGGCTGCTTTAGAAGGTAATTTGTCAAAATTCTTAGGAAACAATTAAAAATAATAATATTCCTCTTATAAAATGGTATGATAACACCTTAAGGAACCAGATGATACTAAATGTCTTTGGCTATACAACTAAAAGGCCATTTTTTCAACAGAATAGGGCACATTTACCTCACAACCAACTACAGAAACAGAAAGCATAACAGAAATATGCATAGAATATAATGATAATTTTTCTTGCCTTTCCCCCCCACTCTACCCATATAGTAAGCGATGAGAGTGTAGTTTACATCATCTTTCCAGATGAAACTCAACAGCACTACAGAGATGACACCCAAATTTCGGCAAAGGCAAAGTGAATTAAAACAATTACACAACTAAGTGAAAACTGAAGGGACAAATATCATTTGCAATTTTTTTTATCTTGTTTGCTTTTCTTAAGCCTTACGAGTGTAGAAATTATAGCTTATAAACAAAAAGTCACAATTTTCACATATGGAACTAGAATAGAAAAATAAATCAAATGAAACATTTATTAATAAATGAAGCCTATTTTATTATTTCAAGTGTTAATGATAAAAAAAATTTCAGCACAGCTGTTGCATTTAAAAAAGTGAAACTACACACTATGTTTCTAGCTCAGTAAACAGATGAACCTGATGTCTTTGAATGACATAACAATTGAGCATTACAGTACATCTTATGAAGACCCGTAAATTAAAGAACTACTGGTTTAAAGTTAGTGATTATGAAACAAGTGTGTATTCATAGTTTCAGCTTCTTTTTTCTTCCTCGACCATCAGGTGCTCCATCCATTTTACGTTTCTGTGTCTGTAAACAAACAGAAGAATTGCCATTCATCACAAGACTAACATTAACACAAAATACACTAACAGACACAGCATAGCTCTTCACTGACAACTGCTTCATAGTAACAGGTATTAGATGCTCTTACCCAGAATAATCTTATCTACTCATATTATAAAACAAAAAAATATTTTAATGCTAATAATGGAATAAATTAACACAATTAGCAGCAGTAAACCAATATATCAAATATATAAAATTCCCTCTTGCCAAAAGAAAGCAGTGATAAAAAGTATTTTGTAAGGTTACATAAATATCAGACATTATCCAGAAACATTAATTTATTCATGATTTTATAAACAGACTATTACTAAAAATAACAAGATGGCTTTTTTACCTTAAAAGTTTTGCTTTTACATGGCTAAGGTCTCTCAAAGACAATAAATCAACTTAATTGTAAAGTTGTAAAGCCATTGCTTTCCTAGTATTTCTTTAAATATTCTAAAATTATAACAATTCTGAAAGTATAACCCCCCTGAGGCCAAGCGCACGCCCCTGGCGTCCATGAGGCGCATCCATCCCCCCAGACTCTCACAAACCACCGTGTAATGGACGACCGTCACGATGTGGTTTCCCCACAATTTACAAGGAAGAAAGAAAAGGAAGGGAGCGAGCCTAACAGCAATGACAGCCAAGTAATGGTCCAAATTCTTAAAAAGGAAAAAGAAAAAAAAAAAAAATCAAGTGCTCAAATATCTACACATGTGCAACTGCTCACCGAAGGCTTTGGTCCCCTCTTCTTTTTCTCGGCCTTTTCCTTTTCTTCCAGCTCCATGTTTTCTCTTTCGATCAAGGTGATTAAGGTGTTACACCTCCTCTGGAGCTCCTGCGTTGTAAACATAAATTTACATGGCAAATTTGATTACAGTTTTAAAATAGAGAGTGTTTTAATATGGTAATAATATACAATCACACACTCCCAATAGATAAAATTTTAAGCAAAAGAAACAGAATTTCATACACAATCCATGTTACGAGGATAAAAAAAATCTGTAAATATTTTGATTTCATTATTTAAAGCCATACTACTGTGTATGAAGGAAGGTTCATAAACCTTCCTTCACTTAAGAATTAAAACAGTGAAAATGAACATCTCATAATATATGCAACACTGCTTAGTGACGATGCCTGAGAACTGCCATTTATATCCAAACTTCCATAATGGCGTGCATATTGAGGGTCAAAGTCAACTAAAACTAACTTCAGTAAGAGGTGTACATAATCTTTACATTAAAAGCATTATCACTGGAATTATGGGAAACAATGTATCACATCACCCTTCCCAACTTTAAAAAAATAGCCATGTCCACAAAGAGTCCTACACCTCGTCTCTCTCCAGTAACCTATGCAGCCCCCAGGAAAGATTCTGTAGGACAGTGTATCACAGTAGGTACTTCAGAAGAACACAGAAGTCTATCTGAATCATCGCTGACTAGCAGCTCCCTTCCTTACTGAGCAAAGCTGTTGTATTTTTCTCTTATAGTGACACTACACAATTGCAGCAAAATCACTGAAAAATACTATTTTACAGAATACATCATACAAGGTTTAGAAATATCTGCAATTTCATTTCCCTTAACAGGTGCACCGAGGCACACATGCCAGAACATGTTAGGAAAGGATCACGTCTCCACTCTTTCCCCTCCGGGGCCACACGTAGTACAGCACCTCCCAACCTGGGGTTTCAGAAAACGGCAGCCCCGCTGGGTGTTTGCTGGAAAAAACCCTTATGCGGTCAAACATGCAAAGACTGCGTGCTATCCCACATCTTGAAGAGTGACAATTTTAAACACACTGAAGGAAATTGTATTACAAATGCAAAGATGGTCCAACTTTGTTTATCCCAGTATATGCCAAACTTGAGACTACAGAGCTTTTGGGCACAGTCCTCATCTTGCACAACATAGTAACGTTAAAAGCTAAAGGTGGTAAGAAACATAAGGAAAAGGCCGATTCATCAAAGACAAACTTGTCTGAATTCTACTTTAGGTCATTTTACAAACAGAACTTCCAACCAAAATAGCCAGATACTGGTAATAAAAATAGAACCTAGCATTCAATGGAACCACAATTTCCTCTTAAGAAGCTCCCTTATAGAATATTAAAGAACAAACTTACTCTGAAATGTGTGCTACATTACACAAAAAGATCCAAGCACTCACCATTGCAGTCCTGGACTTAAGAAACCAGTCAAATCTGAACTGAGGAGAGTTGCGAATACACTGTCGCAATTCGTCATAAACATTTTCTTTGTCGAATCCCAGCTTATGAAGCATACAGATCAGAAAACGATCCTCTTCTTCAGTATAGTTTTTTCCTTTGTTAGTACCATATGATATTCTCAGCTGATGGAAAGGTGCTTTGTACCGTCCAATCTATCAAAGTCAGATTTTATATTGTATAAAATATAAATCCTATATAATCTGTATTTCAACCTCAGCTTTAGTATAATTAGCTATAAATATTGTATCTCAAATCAGAAGAACTTTCTAGTCAGAACACCTCAACTGCATTATGTCACCTTGGTCCTGAAACAATTTTAGTCTTTACTGTTCTAAAGAGAAACAGACTCATACCTCCTTACGCTGTGCAGGGAAGAGCTCATTCTAATGTCTCTGACCCACACTCACCAACTGAAGTACTGAGGTAGATTCTTTTGAGAGAACACCTAGAACATTGTAATGTTTTTCTTCAAAGAAAATTTTAATTTAAAATCTTCTGTCCTTTCCTTTTTAAAAGTTTTTTAACTCTTACATTCACAGATAGGAGTTATTTTATTAACTACCATATATATTAATATGCAAAGTACCTTTGTATCAAGTGCTTTTTTGATACTAATTCTTCTTTGAATTCTTGCCTCTCCCCTTTCAATCTGAGCCATAATCTTTTCTATGTCCTGGAGCTCGTTGCATCTTTCCCAGAACACAGCTGTGAAAGAATAAAAGTTGGACAGATGAGATGGGTGGAGGAAGGGAGAGAGATATAACTAGTTAGCATAAATGCTCTTATTTTACTTGCTAAGAATTGTTTCCAGTTCTCCTACATACAATACTAAAAAGTAAAAATTTCTCAGTTTCTTTCACTGAAAAAAAAAAAAAAGAGAGAGATAAACTGGATGATTTCCATATCTTCCAACTCTTCAATTTCTGCTACTCTGAAATTCTAAAGCAGACTCAACACATCACAACTACACACGCTCACTTGACAATATTCATTTGACAATCCAACTGACTTAAGGAAACAGGTACATAGTATTCGACACTTGAGAAGTTATGGAGACAGACAAAATATAAATGCAAGTACATTATTTAGTAACCTATTCTTATTTTCTTGGCTATAGCTACCTACCAGGGTAAAAAAAATGTAAACAATGCCATTTTAAAAAAGGGCACACTTTCTAGCTCAGTTTTTAAGAAACAGAACAAAAGGCACTAAGCTGAGGCAAAATTTAGCTTATCAAAACACAGTGATTCACAGTAATAAAATCTGAACTTCCCAGCAGTTCTCCAAAAGCCCGAGAACTTTCCTATACCTAGTAAAATAATAAAAGAGTTACCTGAATATTCAATAACTTCTTCTGGAGTTTTTCCTTCTACTTCTCTTGCTATATTTTCAATATCATCACGACCCCACTTCTCATTAGCTTTGATAAACTGGTTAAAATCTCTCTTATTCCAATTGGTAAATCCCTTCACAGCAACAGAAACAATATTTAATCACAGCACAATGAAGTTACAAAAGATGCTATTACACTCTACCAATGCTTGTATTACAGAAAATAATTCTCAGTTGCACCCAGTTTATCTTTTTTAAATTAAATTCTTTTAAAGTGGTCATTTTTCCTGTACATGTGCATTTTTAGCATTGTATCAGATACAAAATTAAATCTGAGTGGAAGAGAGCAGGAAATGCTGTATGAAAGGTGACATTTTTTGCTGAGCTTTGACAGATTGGGAGTTGGCCAGGAAGAATGAAAATACTAGTTAAAGAACAGAGACATAAGGAAGTGGGAAAATGAAGCTTTCATGGTAGGTAAAGGTCAGATTATGAAAGGCCTTTATTGAACTCTAAAGGATATGAAGGGATGTATAACTGAAAACTGTGAGTCAGTAGCAACATGGAAGATTCACAGGAAAGCTGAGAACACCAGAAGAGAGGTAATCAAAGGGACACCCGCTTCACCAAGGCCGGTGCAAATCTCTAATCTTCTCAAGTACTTTAACAACTAGCAACAATCAAAACACACCCTTTACCCACACTTTATCGTCTCCAATCATTCCACTTTGAGAGCAAAACCTTGCTTCTCTGTATACCTCAACACAACCTAACACGGCACCATACAAAATAACAGTCACTAAATTTTGTGTTGATTGAAGGTTATACCTGTGTTAGAAGCTTCTCTTTTTCTTCTAACTCTTCATCATTAAGGGGTTCGGCTTCATCAATTTTAAGCTGCTCTTCTTTTTGTGCCTGTGCTGCATTTGGTAGGTCGGGATTTCGAGGTACCTAAAAAATGTATTTTTTTCAATGTTACCAATCACTAAATTTTAGAAAAAAATGTGATGAACTAAATTCTTCACCAACTACATGACATTTCACAAATTTTAATCCAACCATGAAAGAAAACATACCAATATTTTACATTTATTTATTAAGTTAAAAACAACCCAGATTAGTTATGAACAAAGTGTTACTTTATTACCTTGTACCCAATAGTTTTTCTGTAATATAGAATTTCTTTTTCCAGTAATTCAAATAAACGTGGAGGAAAGAACTGGAAATCCTGAACATTGGGTTGTTTGGGAGGTCGAGGAGCCTGAAGGAAAAAAATAGTATTGTCCATAAAGAAGAACTATTTTGCTTGAAATCTATCTCTAATCATCTTTATTTCATAAACAATGACAGCCAATTAATTTTCTAAGTGAACACCTATTTCAATAAAACTGAAATAACAAATTTTAAATGCAAAGAATCACAATTAATTTATAAAAATCTTTTAACAATTAAAAACTGACTGAAGTACACCATTAAAATATCCCACAACACTGCTGGGATTTAGAGTCCTGAAACACCAATTCAAAAGAACCTATGCACCCCTATGTTCTTAGCAGTGTTATTTACAATAACCAAGTTCTGTAAAGAGCCTAAGTGCCCAGCAGTAAATGAGTGGGTTAAAAAACCACAATACATTTTCACAATGGAATACCATGCAGCAGAAAGAACGAACGAACTCCTACCCTTCGAGACAGAGTGGATGGACCTGGACAGCATTATGCTAAGTGAAATAAGCCAGGCAATAAAATACAAATATTGTAGGATCCCACCTGTAAGTTGAACCCAATCAACAAAATAAGCAGACCAACAAAAAAAGAACAAGCGACATGGAAATAAAGGACAAACTGACAGTGACCAGGGGGAGGGGGATAACGGGAAAGGAGGGGAAGGGTCAAGGAACATGTACAAAAGGGCCATGGTCAAGGACAATGGGATGGGAATTGTCTTTGGGAGAGGGGATTGGACGGGGCTGGGGAGAGCAACGGGATGGAGTGGGGGGGAATGCGGACAACTGTAACTGAACAATTAAAAAAGAAAAACCCAGAAAATGTAATTCTCAATGTTTTTATTCTAAGAATACATGAAAAAAATAATTTACATTTCCAGTATCTTTCGAAATTTCCGTGCTGTCAACTCACCTTGGGTGCTTTAGGTTCACTGACACGAAGAGCTTCCCTGAAATAGGCATCAACAGCGTAGTTGGCTTTTCTCTCTCGTTTAGGTGGTTCGATCCACTCTGTGAATGCAATCTAGCATGTCGGAAACAATTCAAATCACCAGCTTTTATTACATACATTTGCATACCACACATGAATACTACTCTTATTGTGTATATCATTAAGACTACTGTTTGCAAATAGAAAGACAGTCATTAAATCCTGGCCCATAACTCTACAAGAATAGAGATTATGATACTTTGTTCCATGTTATAATTAACACACAGCAGTGTCTTAGTGAATGGCTATTCAGTAAGTAGTTCTTTGCCCAAATTAATAATTCTGTTGGGTGAAAATAAAAATTGCTACAGAATGAATGCTACAACCCAAATTAGGAGAAAAATGTAGATAGGTATGTATTTAGCCTAGAAAGTATTCAAGAGGATATACATGTCTAAATGTTAACAAGGAAAACACTAGGTAGAATTCTTTTTTTCCATCTACTCTGGAGATATTTCTAATTTCTCTATTATTGCTTATGAAATTTTTCTTTAATTACTACCAGCCAATTATACTATGAAAAACAAATTCTAATAAGGTGGTCACAATTTTTTGCCAATAATTTTAATTTTCAAATATCTCAAATTATTGTATTCACCCCCACAGAATTTATTTATCTATTATATATTTCACAATATTATACAAAATAGAACACAGTACTCTTCATTACAAAAGCCTTTAAACCATTTCAGAACTTAAGAACTGAAAATCTGGAATTAAATTTAACATAAAATAAAAATAATTTATATGTAAATAACAGAAATGACAGCTGTTTGAGACAAAGTTATAACTAACATTTAAAATTCCAAGTTTCAGGTAAAAGAAAGTCTTCAAGTAATTCTAAATTACCTTCTGTTTTTCTCTATAATCTTCTCCTTCGAAGTTATAAACACTCGACTCGGTATCCATTGTAAAGTTTCTAAGTGAGCTCTCACCCATCTTGGAGAGCTTTTCATTCATCTCTGCGGTCTAGGGAACAGAACAAACTCCTTGTTAGATTAAGAATTAAAAAGGCCCGAGGACTACAGTCCACGTGGATTAGGCTTCACAGCACACAAGAGCTTCTTTTTATGGACAGAATATTATCTATAATTCACACAACAAATATTTCCTCAGTTTTGGTTTAAAATATGTTATATATTAAAAAATCACCATTTAACCTGTACCTCACCTTCTTTGCACCCCTTTCCAAGATACCATCAATATCCTCATCAGTAATCTCACTTTCCTTTGAAGCAAATACATGTGTTGCTCCGTGTCGAATCATTTGAAGCATTTCATCTTTCCCAATTTTGTTCAGATTCTGATCCACGAGTCTTCCTAAAAAAAGATTATGTTGTATAACATTAACTGAACAAACTTTACTTTACTGGAAACCTAGAATTCTAAATGGCAGGTGTAATACTGTCATTTTGCCTCACACATCAATCATTCTGGTTTATTCACATATTATATATGAAAATTGAAATTAGCAAGATCTTTTTAAAAAAGTATCAACAGATGACAGCATGATAAACACAAGAAGTTTCTGAGAGTAGAAAAATGTTAATACTTAACTCCCAAATCTATATAGAATGGTGAAGTACAAAAAAACCTTCGTATTGCCAAATTTTATGTAAGGACCAAAAACATATAACAATTTCTGAAAACTTCTTAATCTTAAGAACCAAAACTACTGAAAGCTTATTTCGAATACCGAAAAAACTCAGTATCAGAAAAGTAAGGTGTTAAACTGGCAAGAAGAACAGTGTTTCTGCTGGGAGCTCAATAAATAGTGGCAGACTAGGAAAAAAATATAATCTGTTTCTGAGTTTCATTTTTATTTCTTCATTATCATTAAGAGTAATCAATGGAGTGCTTAGTATGTGTAAATAATAATCACCACAGCTCTACTTAATATGTATCACACTGAATGCTATGTACATCGTCCCCTTTAATCCTTAAATGTACTAAATAGCAGTTACCTTTATTCCCATTTAATAGATTAAAAAACAGGCGCTGACAGTGTAAAGAACTGCTAATTGGCAGAGTCAGTATTCAAATGTAAACCTTCCTAAACCCAAACCCACCCTCTGACCAAAAGCAAAGCTTACTATCTCTGGAATACAAATATTGCTGCCTACTAGCTTGATTCAATAAATGCTTAAAAATGAGAATTCCCTAGAAAATCCAGGCAAAAATCATGCATCAATCCAACCTGGTAAATTTTTTAAGGTCCAAAGGCTCACCTTGTTGAATGACTATTGAATCCAGCCTGAGTTTCATCTCAGCACGTTCCACTATTCTTTCTTCTACAGTGTTATCAGTTATAAAGCGGAACACTCTGACTGTCTTGGTTTGTCCAATTCTGTGTGCTCGGTCCTAGGCAGATTACCATGTATTGTGAATAAGTTAAAAATTCATGGAGTTACATTTGTGTACACGGAGAAATAAATTTAATATACTCTCAAGTACAAAGCTTTTAAAAATTATGTAACAAAAAAACTATACTAAAAACAGACTGACAATATGTTACTATTTCTAAAATTCTCAGTTTCTTAGTTTCAATCAAATTATTTGGTTATCTCACAAGGAAAACTTTTAGAAAGTATGGAACACACCACTGCTGCTGAATCTGTTAGAAACTACCAAATTAATTTTACTTGATTATGCCAAGATAAAATACACATAACATCTCCAGGCAAGCATCTGTATACTGATTTAGATAGACAATCACCTGCAAAATACCATCACCAAACTATCAGTCAGAGCAAAATAACATTCTACTGGGTTCAATCACTAGCATTTGTAGACTGGGTTATTAGCCTGCTCTATAAAAAACCTGTAAGCACAAAATAAATGTATTTGTTATCTCTTACCATAGCCTGGAGATCCACTTGGGGATTCCAATCTGAATCATACAAAATTACTACATCAGCAGTAGCAAGATTGATGCCAAGACCACCAGCACGTGTGCTTAACATGAAAACAAATTTTGTGCTGTTTGGTTCATTAAAAGCATTGATGGACTCCTACAGACATAAAGTAAAACAAATGTCAGACAATAGTTTTATCTAGAATGTTTTTAACATCCCCTCCCTGGATTTTACTCACTTGTCTCTCGTCATGGGGTGTTTGCCCATCTAATCTGCAGTACTCATAATTTCTCCACATGCAATAATCTTCCAAAATGTCCAATACCCTTGTCATCTGACTGAAGATTAGTACTCGTGAACCTGTTGGCGAATATTATCAGAACGTTACATTATCGGAAGCTTTAAAAGTAAAAAAAAAAAAAAAAAAAAAAAAAAAAAAATCTTTAAAATTTTAAAACTAACCAGAACTAACACTAACCAATTACCCCTTAATTCTACCTTGCTTACAAGGAAACTATCCTCGTACATGTCTTATTATCCAAGTCAGTCATTCCTCACATTTTCCCCATTATGACATAAATTTAAAAAGGTAATATTTAAACAGCACACTAAGTAAAACAGAAAACAGGTTTGAAATAGAAATAGTACTTGTGTCTGGCCTAGAAGGTCCTGCCATCCCAAGCTATCTTTTTATCACACATACACTTAAAAATAACCTTCTACTACCACACATCTCTTCCCTGTGCATGGCCCTGCCTATCCCCAAACACACCCAGTGCCCGCGCTCTTCAACTAGTTCTGAAGACCCACCCCGACTGAAGGACCGTAAGTGCGCGCCTCACATCTCCACTGACAGTCCTTCCCTTATCTGCTGTAATTCAGATTATTCAACTGCCTCCAATTTCTCCAGCCAGTGGCACAATGCCCTCCATAGAATGTATGAAGACAAAAGGACCATTTTGAAAAATAACAATTATGAAATTGCCTGTGCTGAGAATTTGCTGGTGTCCCACCTTCCACAACCCCAAACGCACAAAAGGATGTGCGACAGCCTCCATTTTCCTTGCAGTATAGCTGTCATTAATATCTGAGTATTGCCACTCTCCCCACCAATTCTTTTACTTAGCTTTCAAACGAAACATTTTAGAAAATACATTTCTACACAAAGGTATAAGAGGGAAAAACAAAACCAATTCACTAACAACTTTTACTGTATTTTTCACAGTCATTATCTTACAGGAGAGTCATCTAGTGGCATAACTGTATCGAAATACACAGAGAAACACAAATGGAGAAATCTGAAATCTGAGGGGACAAGCAGGTACAATACAGATAAAAAACAAGTTTTACTGTGAGTTTATAATGGTTGGAGCTGGCTTCATACTAAGTGTGCTCTACATTCATGTAATTTAAATACACCCATACATGCCCTGTACACATATATTCACTTTTGTATAAAAAGCCAGCATGCTGTAAACAAAATTACTTTGGGTCCATGCACATAATATTTAATTAAATAATTGAAAAACAATACCACAAACACAACACCACTATCTACCAAAGATCTGGGAACTGTGCATAGGTAGGAAGAGCATTCTTGGCATTTTATAACAAAAAGTTGGTATTTCTGGGAAAGCATATACAAGGTCTGTCCAGGAAAAGTCCAGCCATTGTTAATATAACAAGAACGGTTTGCGTGACATCGATGTAACCTGGCAGCCAAAGAGAGTGGACTCAAATGCGTGTGTGTGAACAAGGATGACTTCCCTGTACTATTCAGTGGGGATGGTAGATGCCACTGAGTGATCATGTGCACTGTGTGGCCATCCCATTCAAAATGACTGAGCAAGGGGAGGAACGAATCTATATCAAATTTTGTGTTATGCTTGAGCATTCCTCCACAGAAACTATTCAGAAGGCTGCAGCTATGGGCAACTGGTGATTGGCAGCTTCATCATGACAACATTCCCCCTCATGCACCACATTTCATGCAGAGTTTTCTGGCAAAATATCAAATCACTCAGGTGACTCAGCTCCCCTAGAGCCCAGATTTGGTGCCCTACAACTTCTGGCTTTTCCTAAAACTAAAGTCACCTTTGAAAGGAATGAGATTTCAGACAGGCGATGACATTCAGGAAAATATGACGAGGCAGCTGATGGCAAGTGGGAGAACTGTTTGAGGTCCCAAGGTGCCTACTTTGAAGGGGGCTAAGGCATCACTGTCCTATGTACAATGTTTCTTGTATCTTCTTCAATAAATGTCTCTATTTTTCATATTACATGGCTTGATACCTTCTGGGCAGACCTTGTGTAAAATGAGGAGTCTTCCCCCCAATCCAGGGAATGCAGCTTCCCTAATCACTTTCTAAAAGACTTATGGCCTATACTTTGGAGAAAGGTGGAGTTCGATAGAAGTGCTAAAACAGTCTACATTTCAACTTAGGAAATGCTGGAGTTATCTTTTCAAAGTGTAGTTAGAACTTTAAAAAAGTTTTCAGTACTTCTTAATTTGATACCAGTAATACAGATACCTTGTTCTTTTAGTTTAGGAAGCAGCTTGTCTAACACCACCATTTTGCCGCTGTTGGTAACTAGATGCATATCTGTTGTATAAGGTGGACCAGGTTCAGCTCCATCAAAGAGATATGGATGATTACAGCATTTCCTCAACTGCATCAAGATGTTCAATAACCTCATTTTGTCCATCTTCCCTGCAGAGTTTAGTATATCTATATCCTTCATCAGTATCCGAGTGTACCTATTGAGAAGAAAAATATCTTAGGAGGTTTCAAACGTTCTCTCACCAGTCCCTTCCACTTTACACACTCAATTCCCCCTCCCCATCTCAACCCAAAAACAACTGTAAAACAGCCCATCAACGTAAGGTGTGGTCAGGAATTTACCATACAGAACCTCTTTCCTTTTTCTTTTTTTTTCCTTATTGCCCTCAATGTCCTAATGTTCACACTTATGCTTTGGGCGCTGAAGCCCAAAATAGTATCATCTCCTTAGGATAAATTAAAGAGCATGATACCATATTTTAAAATAATTAATAAGCATAACTTGTATGTTTTAAACATAATTTTGTTCTGTAGTCTGTTCCAGCAGAAGAGTGTCACCATTTACTATTCATTGTAGCTTGTACAGCATCTGGTAAGAACACTAATCTGAGGAGGCAGAAAGAATCATGAGAGGTAAAACATAATGATGAGCCTAAGATGAATACAACGTGATTCAAATATAAATAAAAGTACGTAGAAAAGGGCAATGACGCTACCGCCATAGGCGAGATTGTAGAAAGTCTTGAATGCACACTAAGAATTTAGACATTCCCTGCGAAAAAGAATCATCTATCTAAATACCAGAGTTTCAAACCTTGAAACCTCTGAACAAAATCTTAAATAACCTATACAACCTGTGCTTAACAATTTCAGTTTGGGGACACGAAATATTATTAAAGGCTGTCCTTTCGATTACAATGACAATTCTAATGTAAAGTTTACCAGTATGTTGAACTAAAACAGATGTCTTCCTTTAGCACCGATTCATGTTTAGGTTCTATATTTTAGAGCCATACAAAATAAGCCTAGTATCTCTGCTACCCTATAAAAACCTTTCGAAAGTTTTAAGAGTATTTAAGATGGTCTGCCTTCTATGATGGTTCTTTCCCAGATAACACACCCATTTCTTTAAATCACACTCTTTCATGCCCTGGCTGGTGTGGCTCAATGGGGTGAGCGATGGCCTGCAAATGCAAAGGCTGCAGGTTCCATTCCTGGTCAGGGCACATGCCTGAGTTGTGGGCCAGGTCCCTGTTTGGGGACGTGCAAGAGGCAACTAATCGATGTCTCTCCCCGACATCAATGTTTCTTTCCCTCCCTCCCCTCTCTCTAAAAAATAAAATCTTAAAACAAAAAATAGACAATAAAGTATTCCTATCATAAAAAATAAAATAAAAAAATTATAGCCTTTCAGTGTGTTTCCCAACAACTCCAGCTCCTTGTGTAAATTCTTTAATATTAAAGACAGAACTGAATATACTGGAGATATGGTATAGCCAGCAAAGAACAGGACAGGTATTTATTCCTGCCTTTAAGATACTTATATTATTATGTGCCAAGGTTACAGTATCTTTATCTACTTCACACTGTTGATTCATGTTGAGCTTTCTATCGCAAAATAAAAAAATAAAAATTAATACTAAGAGGTTTCTAGCATTTTGAGTTTCATACACCCATAAAACTTAGGAAAGAAAAAGAAACTTAAAAGGGTTTTCAAGTTTTTTTAATTTTGTCCTATGTAGGTGTTTAAAAATAGCTACCATGTATCATCATCATAATTTTGCAAACAGGCATTTTATCCTGCCTAAAATAAGACATCAACAAGGAATAAAATCTTTTCAAATAATTAAATAAATGGAGCTTTACAAAATAAAGCACTGAATTTTTCTGATGTCTGTACAAATAGCCTGCAACTTCATCAGAGACTAGCAGCAATCCACGATCTAATATTTATGGCCTACAAAGTTAATCACACATGTCTCGCATCTGTGCAACCAAAGCTTCCTTTTTAAAAAGCTTAAGTAGAGAGCTTTATACTGTATTCCCATTTAATAAATCTCAACTTTAATTTTCAGATTCATAAACCTTTTATCCTGATTCTATCATCTAACAGTTTCATAAATTTGATTGGCAAGCCCTATGCTGTGTGACCAAAGAACTCCAAGCTGAGCTCAACCCTGCAAACAGAAATTCCTAAAAGTTAAAAATTAGGAACATAATATACAAATAAAAATTAGTGAAGAATCAATAGTGACATTACATACCATTCCCTTTGCATTTTGCTGAGACCCACATAAATTTTCACTTCCTTCTTTGGAGGCAAACTCTTTTCAACATCAGCCTTAATTCGACGAAGGAGGAATGGACGTAAAACCTTAAAAAAAAAAAAAAAAATGACCTTATCTCTAACTTAAATATTTAATTTCAGGACCTCAAAATTGCCTATTAAAGAAATAGGAAAGAAATTGATCTCCTTGAATATATCATGTTAGTTTTAGGACTTCTCCTTTCAAATATATAATAATTAGTGAGTTCCTAAAGGGTAATACAAGATCATTATGTACTCAAACACATGAGTATATCCTGCTATACTGTCCTAAAATGCTGAAAACAATAGTAAATTTTAAAGATTTATTCAACATTTACTGTCTTTCAGGTTTAAAACTAGTTACTCATATGCAGATTGTCTAACAACTGCTTAAGAAATGGCAAGGTTCACATTAAGATGCCTTTACAGCTAGTTTTTAAATTTACTATCCATTTCTTATAGAAATACAGACCATTCATAAAGTATACAAATCATGAGTACACGGTTCAAATTTTAATCAAGCAAGCACACCTTCCAAGTCACTATCACCTCATTCGTCCCAAAGAACAAGCTATTTCGGCATCGTAGGTTAGTTTTGCCTGTTACTTTAAATTCTGTATACATATATTCACTTGTATGTTTTCTTTTACTGAACATTGAACAACATATCCATGTTGTATGTAGTAATTCATTTTCAAAAAATAAACTGTCAAATATAAAACTAAAGATAACCCATTTTTATTTGTATCTTCCTTTTTTCTGTTTATACTGGCTCATCAAAACACTACTATCACAAAACAAAGACTGGTCAGAAAAATAATCAGCAACACATCTCTGACACCATGTAGGAAAGCTAACTGCCAGACATGTCAGTGAATGTTCCAGCCCTGCCGGCCCCTTCCGGAACGGTCCAGGTAAATGCAGCAGGGTGAATCCATGTAAAACCCACAAAGAAACCACTTAGCCAAACCGTAAACTCTGGAGTTATTAAAATATATGGTTATTAAGGTTTTTTAGGGGGTGGGATGGGGTGTTCTGCAGCAACAGGTAACTGATAACTGCATCAAATAAGTATTACCTCATTCCTGAGGTAATCCTAAGGATATCCATGCTGGTTCTGAATATCCTCTTTCAAGACACGGGAATTTCAGAGTAAACACCCAGACAGTAGAGAGACCACTAACGGACCTCTACTCCTGAATTTAATAAGCTTCTTCATATCATTTCCTAAGCATATAAGAGATGCCAAAACTGGTTGATTCTGTTGTGTAGGTTGTTTTAGTTTGCTTTACCTACAAGCACCTATCTATTTATTGGGTTGGCCAATAAGTTCATTTGGTTTTTTTCTGTATGATGGCTCTAGTAGTGCTTAGTTGTCTTTAACTTCATTCAAAACAATTTTGTTAGACTGTATTGTAACAGCTGTCATATCAGCGTGTGTTTAAAAAAATAAAAACTTACCAAACTTCGTGAATTTTTGTTCAGCCATTCTGATATTTAAGATGGAAGAAAATACGCAACATTTTCAATGTATCGTGCTTTATTATTTCAAGGAAAGTAAAAATACAACTGGAATGCAAGAAAATATTTGCATAGTGTATAGAGAGGGTGCTGTGACTCACTGACCATGTCAAAAGTGGTTTGCAAGGTTCCCAATACGACTGACATCTTGGTCAGATACCTCTTTGCCGCGGGGCTGTCCTATGCATTGAAGATGTTTAGCAGCAGCCCTGGCCTCTGTCCACTAGAAGCCAAGAGCAGGAGAGAGCCAACATACTCAAAATACTCAAATCAATAGTTACTGGTGAAAATGAAAAATGTCTGTTATTTTACAGAAAAAACTAAATGGACTTTTTGGCCAACCCAATAGTAAGGTAAAATATGGTAAGGAACATATATATGTTCCACAGTCCTTCAAATAAGTAAACCTAAATTGAGTGCTTACACGACTGAACGCCATGTAATTTAAAACAAGGTGCCTAGGAGATAATCACCTTTAAATATTTAACAAAATGAATTTCAGTACACAAGGACTTTAAAGTACCATATAATTAATTTATATAAAAATACAGATTTGGACCTTCATACATTTAATTTTTCCCCGTTTCTGAATATCCACTATGAGCCAGGCATTGTACTAGGAATACAAAGATGAATATAAATTGTACACATGAAACTAATATTATATTGTATGTTAACTTAATTTTAAAGAAGAGAGAAACAAATATAAGGCATGGTTCCTGCCTCTGTGTTTACAATGCAGCAGGGAAAATGCCTGCAAATTAGTCATTTTGACCCCCCGCTACACAGTCCTACAATGTCAGAATGCCAAGATTACTAGAGACGGATTACACAGGAGTCTCTTGGCTGGTGGCTTCAGCCTTGGTACCCAATGGAGGCAACTTAGCCAATGAAGTCTTAGGCTAGGTATTAATAAAGAGGGCAGGAAAGGGGACACTAGATGTAACAGAAAAATAAGCCAAAACAAGGAGACTGGGATTATTACAATGTTTACAGAAAACTGACACTGGGTTCAGCAATTCTAGCAAATTAAAGCACAACATAAAAGAATTACCCAGACTGAAACGCCACTAGTTGAGAAATCCAGTTAGGCCATGAAAGGCCTTAGATGCCTAGCTTACAAGGGCTGGCTTTACCCCGCTGGCCAGGATTTCTTAATCTGGGGGTCTATTAAAGAAATTTAACTATCTACCAGCTTTCACTTATGAATCTTTGTAGGGAGGACAGAGCTATAATTCACAGTAAAACATATCAACTCTGCTCATGATGCACTGTTAGAAGTTGCTTATACACAGCCACTGGACTTAGGAACAGAGAGAGCCCTGACCAGTGTGGTCAGTTGGTGGGGCGTCATCCCACGAAGTGAAAGGTCGCCAATTGGACTCCCAGTCAGGACACACGCCTGGGTTGAGGACTGGCCCCAGTGACGGCACACAAGGAAGGCAACCGACCAGTGTTTCCCTCTCACACTGATGTTTCTCTCTCTCCCTTTTGCCCTCCCTTCCTGTCTCTCTAAATAATATTAATAATAAAAAGAACAGATGGAGTTTTAGCCTTTCCGAATGGAACCTGTCGGATTCCTCTACAGATTGTAAATGGAACTAACCGTTCAAGACCTATCTTAACCTTTATGCAGCTCTTCTTTCCCCACTGTACTTTTCCTTAAACCTAAGGGACTGCTTTGTCCTGTTATTAATCCAGGATTGCATGCCAGGTTCTAACATTAAAACCTCCACAACAGCACTCCTTACCCCTGTTATAAGATCAGGTGAATGACAGGATTCAAACAGACCTGATGCTAAAGCCACTATGCTTTTTTGTTAACAGAACTGTAATCCACTAATTTAAATCTCTAGCATTATTCCCATTAGAAATACGCTTTAATCCCACTGTAAATACTTACCATGTGAAGCCTCTCAACTAGCTTCTGATCCCCAAGGCAATTATTGGTGTCAAACCAGGAATCAAAGTCCTAGATTAACAAACAAAAAATACGCTAAGATCAGAGATAGTATTAACTACAAATATTCTATTATGCTAGCTATAACAATGATTTCTAGAGTTGAAAACCATAAAAATCAGTTATAGTTCAACCCCATTTTTCATATGTGCATTTTTGTTAGCAATTAACTTTATAACTAGTTTGAGAACTGTATTACTTCCCAACATTTTTCTAAAAAAAATCAAGATGACAATTTTCAAAGTAGTTGGAAAGCAAGTTTTATAGAAATAACGAGAAAATTAATATTCTTGAAAAATATCTTTCCTCTGTTTCAGAAAAGCTTAAAAATTAAAATCACTTTACAGTTTGTTCTCTAAGACAACTCAGATGACTCAATTACAAAGTTTCCAGAGCAATGTCAATTTCAATTAAATTTACTAAAAGTGAAATTAAGATTACCAGCATTTCATTAGTGTTTGGGTAAGATTTAAACAAAGTTAGTTTTCCTTACCTCTTCAGTATTTTTACCATATATGTATATGCTACATTAGTAAACATAATCTTAGAATTTGTTGTGTTAACAAAAACAAAGCTTTAACAGAAATTATTAAATGAGTGTCACTACAGTAAGAAAAAGAAATTATCTCAAAGTCAAAAACGTATAAATGCAGAACTAAAGAAACTTTCTGAGACTGATTAAATGTCTTTCAAAAACATAAATTTCTCTATTCTTTTAAAATGTTCCTTAACATACCAAACCAAAATTAACACCTAAGAACTTATTTGAATAAACATACTAACGTAGAGCTCTTCAAAGACTCTTTCTCTCTCTCCCCCATCCCCCCCCCCTCTTCCCTCCAGGCATGGGAACAAAGGTTCAAAATGAACTCTGGTCAGGCAAAAATCTGAAATTACTAACAGCACACACTCTTGACATACATATTATGTTCCTAGGTACAACCAACAGTTCAAATAGCTAATTAACCATTTCTATTACTGCAAATAATCTATTAAGGCAATGATCGGGTTCTACATTTGTTAGAACATAAAGAAAATGCCTAGGCAGATTTAACCAAATTTGAAGGCCATCTTGGGGAGTTTTAAAACACAGGCAACATGAGGCACAAAAATTCACTAGGGGAAAACCCAGAGCAGCACCTTAAGAACATAAGCAGTCTACCTAGAACTACTGAAACGTAGTCAGGCCAACATGATTACCAAGCAGGAGTGCCAATCTATGACACTGCAAAGAGAGAAAACAATGATTTATAAAATGAAATTTTTTAAAAAAAGGCACAAAAGTGAATTTTCAGAATGCAAAAAAAAACTAACTTGGTTATACCAGTCTTAACTGTGTAAAAGCACAAAACACTAATGATTTTGTAAAAGTGCTGAAAAGCAGGCCCATTCTATTACAAGAAAATGTACAGCATTTAAACAAAAACATCAGTATTAGTCCAACCAGAGAACAATTAGAAATACTTACATCAGCTGAATTAAAAACATCTGGCAACAAAAAGTTAAGAAGGGACCAGAGTTCATGCAAGTTGTTTTGAAGAGGTGTTCCAGTTAGTAATAGTCGATTTGTAGTCTTGAATTCCCTCACTATTTCTGACAACTGAAAGAACCAAATTCATGATTACTATATTCTACATATCGATCACATAAAAGTACAAGTGATTTTCACATGTACATATCAAATTACCTTAGATTTTTCATTTTTGATCCTGTGAGCTTCATCTATAACTAAGTACCTCCAATTGAATTTTTTGAAAACAGACTTCTCTTTAATAAGCATTTCATAAGATGTCACACATACATCCCATTCTCCTGGTAATAAAACATCTCTGACAAAAGCAGCCTGTGTAGCAAAACAAAAAATTAAAAAAAAAAAAAAATATATATATATATATATCTCCCATGCAGAAATAAACTATACATTAAACTTGTGGATGACAAGTAATCTAATACATAAAATGTGAGAGAATATTAAAAAGGGCTAGAGTTATCTATATTATGCATATCTAGAACCAGCCACAGTATCACTAAAGTTAACTTCATTAACGATTTAAGTGTCAGAGCCATTTAGTAAAAAATTGACAAAATTAATCAGTGCAAAACTCATCAGACTAACTCTTAAAGTGGTTTCTTTGTTCGATTCCACCAGGCCCTGGAACTCTTAGGACACAGGTTTAAGCCAAGCAGGGAGGGGCAGCTCTGCAGTTCTGACATAAAAGAGAGACAGTGGGCGGACTGAAGGAGTCTGCAGGATGCATTTCATGCCTTTCCTGTTTATGGATGTATTAAGACACTGCTATTACTGTTCTCACTGCACAAGTGATGAAAGTGAAGCAAACAGTGGTTAAACAATTGGGCTCCAAAACATAAAAACCAACTTGGTAACTTAAAATGCTCAGGGTATCCGTAAGGGGAGAGAAAAAATTTAGAATCATCACTGATAGCCAAATGATGGGAAAAAAATATGAAGTACACAGTCTTTCAATAGAGGCTGAGCAAATTTTTAAAATGAGCTTTATATTTTTAATAGTATTATTTCCATTTCTTTTTCTAAAAGGATGCGTCAATGGATCAACATTTTAACTTATTTTGACAGCTATTAGACCAACATACCGAATTACTATAATTGACTTAGACCACCTTTAAAAACTACTGTTTTACAATTAGTACCATTACATGCATCAATCTAAAATCTGGCTCCTTAAGTTTGCAACCCCTTTACACACTTGTCTTCTTTTAAAAACAAACAAAAAAATGCTTCTGGAATGAGAAGACAGACTTTGACCTCCAAAAGCAGGAGAAACAAATTGTATTCTTATAGCTCTCTACAGTCTGAAACTCCTTTTTCCCAGTATGATTCTTAACCACCAAAATATTACTACACTTGTAAACTACTACCATTGTAAAGACCAAGTTTATTACTGGACTCTGTTCTTTTATCCCTCCTCCAGCTACCCCCCTCCACCAAACCTAAATTCAAATTCTTCTAATACCCAAAATACTAGAAACTTACTCTTTGTTCTTTATCTCCTATCAAACAAACAGACCTAAGTGTTGGTACCCATCTCTTGAATTCACTCATCCAGTTGTGTAATGTAGACTTAGGGACCAAAACCATGTGAGGGCCAGGAATGTTTCTATAGTGTTTCATATACCCAAGAAGAGAAATTGTTTGAAGAGTCTTTCCCAGGCCCTGAAAGATTTCAGAATAACCACAAAGCAATTAAAAACAAAAACAAAAGACACATATTTATACTTCCTGACATAAACAACATTTATGTTATGTGTTTTTAATATCTAATGGCAAAATTTGGTATGTGCCAAGTTTTGAGTATTAAGTCACTTAATCTTCACAAGTCTATGAAGGCGGTCCTGTATCACCATCTCAAGAAGGCCAGGTAACTTTTCCAAGGCCCCCCCAGCAGAGCTAGAACTGAAACCCATTCTTTTTGACTCCATAATATCTCCAAGCAATTAACTGCTTCAGCATTACTGGTATATGGAAATGTTTTAAACATTCACTGCATAACTAGTAAGTAAACAACAAGAGATAAAAAGTTTTATATGAGACAGAACTGTATAAACCACCACCCTGAAAAAAATATTTATTGATGATAAATTAAACATTCAATGACCTCACCTGTTTTTTTAGGGAAGTGAGGAGAAATGGCCAAATCATTATGTTACAAGTCAACCAAAAGCATGTTTCTCAAAATGTATTTTTAAAAATGTGTTACTTTCATAGATGAAAAATTCCTCACAACTGAAGTACAGATTCCATTTACACAACTAAAGCAAGCTGCTTCTACCGGTTTGACAGAGAATTACTTTGCTAACAGTTCTAGATTATAATCAACAAAACTATGTAATACATTCTTCACTTTTACAAATTTAATGGTACAAAGTATTTTAAATTACAAAATACTGCCTTCTTAAAAACTACCGACCACATACCATTTCATCCGCAAGGATACCATTGATGCCATTCTCATACAAAGAAATGAGCCAATTTAATCCTCGGACTTGATAGTCTCTCAGTTTACCCCACTTTACATCTAAGAACAAAAGAAACAACACAATGCACATTTTAAAGACAAGAACTATAGGTAGACAGGACCTTGGGTCTGATACTCAGAGGTTTAATGTGGGCCTACGTGGGCTTGCTCTGACTTTCTTTACCAGGTTTTGGAATGGGAAATTTGCAGGTTCCAATTTTCCAAGTCCCTAAAGGTAGCTGCTGTAGTAGGAATAGATGGGATATGAAAGATGATAATCAAGTGCAGGAAACATGACTGTAGACGGAAGGTCCCCTCGTCCCCCAACGCACTCAGTTCCCGTGTTACCCAGGCACTGGTCCTGGAGACTCTGGACTCTTTCCTTTTTTAATGTCACCACATGTTTCTAACCAAGTGTTTCTTACCTTCCATTATGACCCAAACAGAAGTTCTCTGAAACTTTTGTATCTCTTTCAGGGTTTACTATATATCCCCCCACCTAACAATTACCAAGTATATACATCACAATCATGTGATTTTTTTTTAAATTAGTACATTTGGTATCTCATCATCTTTTGAAAAACACTACTTTAGGATGAAAAGCTAACCAATGCTGGGAAAACTAGTTATAATGTAGGAATGTGAGAAAGAAACAGCCCAAATAATTAAATTTCCTTTTCCTTTGTACCATGTAACTGTCTCTGGCCTATAGTTGCATGAAAGAAAAAATGGAAATTGAGTACCCTATAGCCAAAGAAAAAAAGTGAAGGTACACTTTTTCTAACCAGATCCTGGTCTTGCCTAAGTTTAATTTGCTAAGCATTCAAGTTAACAGCAATTAAAAAACAAACCCAAATAGTTTGTCCTATACTGACCTTTACATACATATACATATACACATATATGTATATTTCTTTATTTTGCTCACAACTACAATGATCACACAAACTAGTCATCAAGTGAGAAAAAGGAAGGTGGAAAAAATGCTAGCCTTTAGCAAAGACAAATGCAAGTTTCTGTGCCACTGGACAAATCAAGATCATATATAGGTAAACCCTAAACCTAATTAACCATGTTTTCTTTTGGACAAAACCACTAATAACAAATTTCAGAAAAAAAATTTAAACAAATCAATAAAAATCCAAAGATGAACAAGAGAAGTCTTTATCAAGCACTTTTTTGTACACATTAGTTCTCTTACTTTAGACAAATATAAGGCAAAAACTATTCTGAGTTATATACATTCATTCAGACAACAATAAACACAATGGCATTCTATGACCCCCTCTGAAATATAGCACCGCTATTGCTAATATACTATCATTTGTCAAAAAAAAAAAAAAAGTGTAGTCTATTTCACAATCAATAAATTCCAAGATTACTAAAAATTCCCTTGATAAATTACAGGCAAGAAAAACCAAAAACATTAACTGAAGGTTGTTTCAAAGAGGGAATCTGCCTAAAAATCAAGTAATTTAAGTATGTCTAACATACATGAAGGAGAATCTTCAAATCGAGTACAAACATTGGTTGCTTTGGAGCTTTCTGTTAATAGTTCTTCATCCTCCTCTTGTTCTGTTCTACGATGTCGGTAGCTGTTGAATTTAAAATAAAATGAAGTGATATGAGTACTGGATTTAACTTAACTGTTAACATTCAAGTTTGCTGACCAAGACCCCACAAGAATAATTTTTAACAGGCACTTAAAGTAAGATTTAAAAAGTGAACCATAGAAATATAGAAAAAATTTAAATCTGAAATGTTTTACATGCTTTTCCAAAAGAGAGGACTGTTAAAACATAGTACCTGAAGTTAATCAGAACCTGATAAACTTTTGTGATAATTTATTTTCAAGGAAATATGCAGCCAGTAAAATCTCATAATTTGTATTTTGAAGTTACATTTTTAAGTATTTTTGCCAAAAAAATTGTCCCATAAATCACATTTTAGAAGCTATAATTTTAACCCAAAGGCTGCAGGATATTCAGAATCAATACTTGCAAGCTTAAACAATGACTCTTAATCAGATTTGTCAGAATTACTCACAACTTTTGAAATACACATCCCCAGATTTGATATCTCAAAAGTGTCAGACACATCCCTTTAAAAACTAATTTTCTAAAGTTATATTGCCAGATTTCTTAATCTCTGAAGGGCTTCGGTTAGGAAAACTACTTACTCCCTATATCTGAAGCATCCAATTTTATACCTTTATACTTTCAACAAATGTTTTCACTTAAATTAGAGAACATCAGATTACGCTACTCTATGACCTCTGCGTCTAATTTACAGCTTAATTTCTACCTAGAGTAGAGAAGAAATCAATTAAGACTCCATTGCCCCAACAACCCTAACAAGTAGATCAAGCTGAACAATTTTATATTTATCACAGAATATCCTGATCTTATAGGATATTAATAGAAATGTTTTTCATGACATCAAAATATTGCTACCACATTAGAGTATCTACTATAGTTCACATTTCCAGAGGACAACACTGATGCCATTTACATACCTGCAAGTTTCTTAAGTCTGAAACAATTTAAATACATCTGAAGTATAAAGTTTTCTCGTGAAGTTTCATAGGTATTAATAGCGCTCTGGTTACACACCAGGGGGAGGGGGACCCAGAATTAATTAAAAAATTGTGTATTTATTCACATGTTTAAATTTCAGTCACCTTCAAAGTACTCTCCATTTGGTGCAATAACACCTATTGAGATGTTTTTTCCATTGCTCAGTCTCTGAACTCATCGATTTTGATGCCTCTGAGTGCTTCTGCCATTTTTTGTTTCATCTTCCACACTGGCAAAATGTTTCCTTTGAGGACTTTTTTTCATCCAGGGAAACAAACAAACAAAAAATAGTTCGGGGCGAGGTCAGGTGAATGGGGGGTGTGGAGCAAGGGGGTCCATGCCATTTTTTGGTCAAAAACTGCTGAACACTCACTGCGACGTGGGCAGGTGCGCTCGTAAATCACCCATCATGAAATGGGCAAACATGCTGAAAGAGGCTTCAAAAAAAAAAAGTTCACTGAAGCTGAACACAGCCTTTCACAAAAATGCCAGCTGGGTTCCTAGAACACTCTCCTAGTGGGGGAAGCCTGTACTAGAAGGGGCCCACCCTCCAGAAGAAGATACCGGTTTTGGGGGGTTCCCCCTCATACAACCGGATGAGCGAAAAACACATCACTTGTCACATTTCATTTTTCACATGGTCATTCAGGGAGCCCAATTGCCCCAAATCTATTAACTGTGACAAATTAAACATCTTAGTTATCCAATTAGCACAAAAATTGTAAAACAGAATTTATAAAGTCAACATGTAAGAGTTATTTTACACATTTTGAAGAACCTCCTAAAGGTGGCATACAACTTCACAAGTCAATTTATATAAAGACAACTAAGTTTGTAACAAAAACTTTATAAACAAATTGTTATGGCATAAATCATTACAATATTTCACAGACAAGCAGAGACTTAAAATGAAAGTAAATACCCTTGATACAGGTATGTGGTTTGGGAGAGACCAGAGTACACAAGTAAGATCTAAATTCAAATGTGGATTATTCTAATTACTTCCATGTGATGTTAAACAGGCCACTTAACCTCTCCATTTGTTTCCTGCCAAGGAATGGCATGACATTTTAATTCCCTACTCAATACAGTTGTTGCAATCCACAAACTCTATAACGCTAAAAAAAATCAGGCATAGATATTTTACTTATTTATGCATGTAGGACCAAAACAACTGAGGCGAAGTAAATAACAGAACTAAACAGTTTTATAAACAAAATGTATACACTGCTACTCACTCGCCAACTGACAGCAAGTTCTGTTTCTCATCCTTTTTTATTCGCGGGCGCCCTGGTTTCATCTTCAAAGGTGAGGTTGGGGTCTTCTGAGCAGCGGGCTGAATGAAATGTGCAAACAGCTCTGTCTGCTTTAATAAATACTCAAATCTATTTGCTCGGTCAGTTTGCTGCAAAAAATTTTAAGATGCATTTTATCAGAAATATGACTTCAGAAATCAAAGCTTCAACATCCCTCCATAAAATGAACACAGCAATAAAAAGGAAAGAATAACTGACACATACAACAACATGGATGAGTTTCAGAAGCTTTAAGCTACATAAAAGAAGCCAATGACAAAAGACTACATATACATACTGTATGAATATTTGTATGAAATTCTAACAATAGAAGGCAGATCTGCAGTAGCAAGGAGAAGAGGGCAGGAGCAAACTTTTTTGTGATGATGGAACTGTTTTACCTCATAATTATGGTGATAGTTAAATGACTGCATATAATGTTAAATAGTTAAATGTGCCAAAACTTACTGAATTACCAACTTACATCTCTGCCTATAAAGTTTAAAACGTCAGTTTTACAATGAATTACATTTTACCTAGCAAAGCAAATACCAGAGGTATCCAAACACCGTGTTGTAAAAACCATGTATTTTCCAAAAGAAAATACAAATTAAAAAAAAAACAAAACACCATACTAATATAGAAACTGAAAGGCGCTTTGTCTCTTAGGTGTCCAATATTAAAAATAAACATAATAGGTAAATTGTGTAAGACTGTCAGGAGGTGGTAAGTGCTCGGAGGTAAAATAAAGTAAGGCGCGGGGAAGGGGAGAGTGAGAGTAGCACTGAAATTTTACCCAGAGGCGATGTCCCAACAGGGGAAGGGGAGGGTTCCCCTCTCTCAGATCTCAGCACGCCTCTCTAATGCTCAAAAACCTTTAATGCCCTGAACGGTGGCTCAGTGGGCTGGGCATCTCACTAAGCAGAAGGTCACTGGTTCGAGTCTCAGTTAGGGCACAGGCCTGGGTTGCAGGTTCGGTCCCAGTCCCGGCACACACGAGAGGCAATTAATCAATGTTTCTCTCACACGTGGATGCTTCTCTCCCTCTCTTTCTCCCTCCCTCCCCGCCATCTAAAAATAAATAAAATCTTTTAAAAAGTATTTTAATGGCTCTAGATGTCTAAGATAGTCTCTTTTCAAAATGCTTCATGACACATCAGATAAAAAATATCCAAGGGTCTTTATTATCATCTGCCTGGTGAAGTTTGAGAACTACTTCCTTAAGGGATTAAGGACAAACTTCACCAAGGACTCTACACAATGATTTCAAACTTCTCTCCCACTACTCATTCAAGTATTGCTGGGGTTACAAACAAGTAGCAAAAGAACCAGGAATTCAGAATACTTACAGAATAAACTTTCAGTAGAATTGTGGCAAAGATTAAGGGAGAAAACAAGAAAACACCTCATTGTTCGAGAGAATGACATGGTTAAAATAAAAACGACCCAAGGTATTAAATAAAAGAGATGAAGGGAGAAAAACTAACAAACACTAAAAACCAGAATCATTGGAATAAGATCAGCAACTGGAATGAAATAGATGAAATAAAATCAAATGGAACATTAAAATCAACAGCCCTGGAGAAGCTTCTTTCTCAGAGGCAGGATGAAATGACACAGGACAGCACAGGCCATACAGGTTTGGAAACAGGAAATAACGTTAAGACAGACCTGGGATTCTTTCTGAAGACAGGCAGAGAATGAGGGTGTTGGCAGAAATGGAGCGGAAGGCTTAACCAGAGCAGTAAAGCATTAGAATAGCTACATGCAACTATTAGTAACAAATACTGAAAGCCCAAGAGTCAAGAATCACAAACTGGTTCTGGTACAGTCAGCACTGCCCCAGCATATCCTCAAATGCCACTCAGCGTCACGGGTTGAAGGTGGAGAGAGTGGACGGTTATCCAGAATTACATGTGGTTAGGAACTAGCAGGTGATATGGGGACTTGCTTATAAGCAAGCTGTTAAGATCATGATGTTGAAAAAGGAAATAAAATTAGAAGACTGAAAAATCTGGAAGAAATGAGAATCTGCAGTGAGGCTACCATGAAGATGAAAGGCACTACAAAATAAATAAAAAAACACTGAAAACCTTCCATGATCATCAGATTTGTCATAAATATTACCCTGCAAAAATATGAAGAGATTCAGAAGAGGTCAAATAAGAAAGGAGGGAGATAAAGAAACCAATGAAATAACCAATGCAATAGAATACTCAAGTAGAGTGGTGAGGAAAAGATGAGAAATACAGGGTGGGGCAAAAGTAGATTTGTGTTTGCTCATACAGTAAATAATACAATAATTAATAAATACAAGAATAAACTTGTTTTGCATACTCACAACTGTAAACCTACTTTTGTCCCACCCTGTATTTATGAGATAAATTTCCGAGATCATTAAAATGATGAGGCCCTGTCATGGACAGCTTGGGTACGTAAGAGAAGCGCTCACCCGCTGAAGTCACACTGGGGTGTGTGGGAGGCAACACATTCAGCTTTGGGTGCTACTACGTAAGAGGTACCAGAGGCGCTCTAACAAACAACTGAAAACACGATGGTTGGAGGCTTCTGGGCTACAAATAAATATGGCAGATGAACACTAGTAACAAGGATCAAAATGCCTAAGAAGAAATGTTCAAAAAATAACAAAGGACAAAGGATATCATCAAAGAAATAAGCGTTTCTCAAGGCAAGTAAAAATTTTTGAGGAGTGATCAATGTCAAAGTCAAGTGAGACCAGGAAGAATAAAACTAAAATTAAGCCACAGAATTGGCAATTACATTCACTAGCAGTGTTAACAGCAGCATCTAAACTGTGACAGTTAAAGGAATGAATGAAAAGGAACAAATATCTCTTAAGTGTGACAGCAAACAAAGAAGATAGGGCAATTACAGGTATACACACATATAAAACATACTAGAAACCATATAAATCATTTATATTTTACACGTTATATTTATTATGCACACTGTGTCTTCATAAAATATGTCTCATTTTCAGGATTTTGAAGCTATTTAAGAGATTCAAAAATATTTAATGATCTTCAAGAAAATGTCAAAGGAGAAAATAAGTTTCAAAAAAAAGTTTGTTAAAATCACTATGTGTCAGATACTCTTCTGGATGCCAAAGACCAAGACAGTCTTTGAAGAGTAAGACACTGTTCCCACCCCTAAGGAGCATACTGTATTGTGTTGTCAAATGGTGTTATTACTTAATACATTATTGAATCTGAATTTAAATTTAAAGCTCTGAGTACTGGTTAAGTCACATGCAAGAAAGTTTCCTAGAAGATATGAAATGTGAACTGGGTCTTTTAAGGACTGAAGCATAGCATCATACTCTCTTTTGTAAAGATCCCATGCATACTGAATGCTATAGGCAAGGAGCACATATTATTCTCTTAACACGACCCATACAATTACATAATATTATGTGAATTCATGTAATACTTCTCCATTTGCTTTATATAGGTAAATAAGATACAAGTGTTACAGTATCCCATGTTACACATATTTCAATTGGCCATCTGTGCCTCAATTAAAAAGCAAACACAGAAATTTGGCATATGACAATTACCTAATAAAAAGTTATCAGTTTAGACTTTATCCATATACCTAGAACATACCATTTTTTCTTCATAGGTTGGATCTGGTTCTTGGATTTCTTTTTGCTTCCCAGGAGAGGCATCATCAAATACTTCCTGGTAGGAGGGAAAAACCATGGTTTTTCAAAAATAGTTAAGACTGATTTCTGCCCAAAACACATTCTAAGTAATATATTCCTGTTCCAAACTTTCTAGATACTTTCTAGTTAGAGTCTAACCTGATAGGACACCCTGACAAAATTAAACACCAAAATGACACAACCTATTTAACCCAAATATGTAAACTGCATGGCTATTACCAAAAATAAGACAAAGATTATTATCTACAACATCCTAGAACAAAGTTACTTTTAGAAAATGTTTCTAATAAAGAAAATTATGAAATCAAATAAAATAGCATAAAAAGTAAAGAGTATGTTTCCTTTTAATCTTAAGAGTGTAGTGTCTACTGTGCTACTACAAAAATGTACACATGAAATACAGTGTTATTAATAACCCTGATTTCCATATTCTGGAATATTACCAAAAAAATTTTCATGTAGCCTAGGCTGAACATGATCTGATTCCTAACTTAGTAATAAATGTGCCCTTACTGCAAATTTATTCACCCAGACATTAAAAATGCCACAAACCACACATACACACAAACCCAGCAGTAACTGCTACACTGCAAAGTTCCAATCATCCACTCAAAAAAACATATGAACAGCTGGCAAATAATAGTATAATTTCCATTAATGATGTGCTTGGTAATACATAGTATAATAAAACTAACTGTGATTAAAAGGTTGGGAGTAGGAGGCTAGACAGTACTACAATTAAGAAGTGAAATGATTAAATTCAAGTCTAACTTCATTGCTCACCTTTAGGCACCTGCAAAACTCATCACAAATCTGGCCTCCACACGTAAAAATAATAAAGCCACCTACTTAGTCTACCTCACAAAATGGTACTTTGAAAAGCCAAATTTATCGTAAGAGTAAAAGAAAAAAGTGCTTTCTAAAAGGAGCCATTATTTCCTTATAGTTAAACAAACGCGGACACCAAGACTTGAGATGGTATGACCACTGGTACACAGTGTGCCTCTCATTCGGTCTAGTCCGGAACGAGAGATGAGAATGAAGAAAGGCTCCACCCACACTACCAAAGATCACAACAATAAACAAAAAAACCAAACTGCTTCCTGATCTATCTTACTGGGCATAAAGAAAAAATTAACTGACTACATAGGAAAGCTAGCTATTATTTATGGAAAAGTCAGCTTTATCAGAAAAGAATCATGAAAACAAGATTGCATTCATTTTCTGACTCTGGAAAAAACCTACCTTAAAATTCTACTTTCAAACAAGAAAAGGGCATTAAAATTTTTTTCTTTCAACTGTGAAACATTAAAATTGTCAGGTATTTTTACGCACGTATGCCGAAACCTGGCTTTTACCAGTGAACCTCAATGATTTCTAAATTCAGTTTAAAGAAAAGACTGAAGATACATCTATTTCAAAAGACCGCCCCCCAAACTGCACTGTACTGTGAAGAGAAAAAAAAATCAAAAACTAAAACCAGTCCATGAAGGGAGATTGATCAAAGATAACATTACTGATATTCCTACGCTAAGCAGCTAAAATAACTACGTCATTCTTCAGTAAGTAACATTTTCAACTATCTTTTTTTGTAAGAATATCACAGGACACGGTATGTTGGGAAAGGGTCAGTTTCAGAGCCAGACCTAGGTTCGGTGACAGGCTCCACTTTTCTCATAGGGCAAAGGAAAATACCACGGACTTTTCACATGGTACTTGTTATCAGATCAATACTCATACTTAAACTCAACTTTAATTTAAAAATAGCAACTGAATGAAATCTTTAGTTTAGGCTTTAAATTACTGTTTTCTGATACTTAAATCAAATCTCTAGCGAGACATTTATTATTCCAAACTTTGAATGACAGATCCTTTTGAGACGCTAAAGAAAACTATGAACATCACTTTGCAAATAACTGCTCCTTTTAGACACATTTCAGTGTCACAGATTTTCAACCCTCACCCCCTTAGGCCAAGAACACGTTAAACAACCCTAGTAATCAACCCAAAAAGAACCATTTAAAACCTTAAGTGGGGGAGGGGGAGGCTACAGGAGATAGAATCTGAGACGAATCTCAAACCACTGAAAACTACAGAATACCAGGGGTCCTATTCTACTAAAACCTACCTCACCAATAAAGTGCTTTCAAAAACTAACAATATACACTTCACCCTAAATTAGACCGACGGCGACGAAATAAACTATTGTGCTAAATGTTTCAATGGTAAACTGCACAACCGTTTTTCTTATTGTGTTAATTCTGCATGAAAGTCCATTTTTAGAGCAGTATTACCTTCATTCTCTCTATCCAGGGATGGAAAAATCCCAAAAATCTTTGGGCTTAAAGCCTAAACCGATCGAAGGCCAGGAATAAAATTTGGAAGAAGGAAGCACTTTGTTCCCAGACATCGCAAAACCTTGGAGCACACCCAAGAGACCCGCCGGGCGCGCCGGAATCTTTCCACCCCGCCCCAGCCCCTGGCCAGCCCCAACCGAGAAGGCCGGCTCGGCGACGAGGTGCACCAATTTTCAAAAGAAGGTCGAGGCCCCCAAAGAGAAACTGAGTTGCACTCAATGCCGACCAACCGACCCAGACCTACTAATTCATTCACCCACCCTTTCATTCCCCCCTCACATCAGATGGGAATCCAAGGCAGCTGCCACAGCTTGGTGGCTTCCCTCCCTAAGGACCTGGGCCTGGGAGGGGCCACCGTTCCCTTCCCCGGAGCAGCTGCGCCTCGCTCATCCCCACTGCGCACTCGGCCTTCCAGCTCTCGCCATTGTTTTCCACCCAGAACAGTTACCGCCCCCGCAAGGACTGGGATTAAGAAAAGGAGGCCCAAATCCTGGGATGCGCTGCTTTTAAATGCCTACCCCACCGCCCCCCACCTGCGTCCAGCGCTCACTCCTAAGGGGACGCTCCCTCGCCCTGCCCCCAAGTTTAATGGAACTAAAACCTAGATTCGGAGATAGGGGAGGGAATTCTGGGAGCCTAGGGGTGAAAAAACAAACTAACCCTCTCCGCCTCAGTAATCAAGAACATCTGTTTAATAAGAGCGTTCGAAGATTTGGCAAGAGTCGCTAAAAACGAGAAGTGCCAAGAAACCCATCGCAGCCCGGGCAGGTTAAGCACAGGACGCAAAGGCCAAAGCATCGTTTCTGGTCCTAGGGGCCTGAGGCCGAGTTGGGTGCAGAGGGAGAAGCACAGATCTGCGTCTGATCGCCGACATGCAGGCAGGGCACCAGCTCCCTCTTCCCCACGGCGCCCTCTCCCCGAGCCACGGGCCACCCTCACCTCCATCTCCGAGTCCGCGGGGCCGGCGCCAGCCTCGGAGGGGGCCGCCTGGGCCGCGACGCCCTCGGGGCCGCCTTTGTTGCTGCTGTTGCTCCCGCTGCTGGCAGCCGAGGCTGCGGGCTTGGAGGGCGCGCTCTCGGGAGGCGGGGATGGCGGAGGCTCGGCGGCGGACGACATGATGTTCCGTCTGCGTCACCCGCTGCTGCCGGAGGCCAGGCGCGGCAGGGATGAGGAGGCCTAGGCCTGGGTGCCTGCGTCGCCAGGGGCCGACGGAGGAAGGAGAGGGCCACCCGAATACCCCCCGCGCCGGGGCTCCGCGATGGGCCTGAGCCGAGCCCAGCAACCTCCCCCTGCGGCCGTCCTCCTCTTCCGCGGGGCTCAGGTTCTGCCGGGGCTTACCTCACGGCGGGAATCACGTCGACGAGAGTGGGCGGGGTCACCCGGGTCAATGAGGTCAGGAAAGGCGGGATGATTTACAGGAGGGCGGGGAGTAGCGGGTAAGGGAAAAGAAAGCCAAAGAAAGACCGAGGCGAGGGTATAGATTCGCCGCTTCGTCTTCTTTGGTCGATATCGTCTACCTCGCCAGCATCCAGGACACCTACCTACGCCACCGACTTTCAACCCTCGCGAGATTGATAGTTAGCTAATTGACTGGGATCCGACTGCGCCTGCGCATTCTCCACTCCTCCCTTGGCCACGCCCCCTCATGGCCCTAGCGGGCTCTGGGGCAGGAGTGGGCGGGGCCTCGATGGCGAGCTCGGTGACCTAGGTTTCTGCGTCAGATCCGTGGCCTGACGCGAGCGCTGTCTTACACGTGCTCATAACGGCCCAGTGTCTTCTGCCGCGGCGTCTTCTTGGCCTCGTCGGGCTGGCGTCGCTCGCCGAGAGCGTGCTCAGATTTGGCGTCGCCTAATGAAAGTTGGATGACTGTGCTGGCTTTAAACTTCTTCTGCCTCCTTTTAGAGGCGTGACGCCACGGTTTGACGACATAGTTAACCCACGTGACGTTTCAATGTTTTGTTGTCAACTGGAAGGTGCTCGTTAGTGTGGTTTTTAAAAAGTTTTTACTTGTTAGCTATACCAGACATATGTAAATACTTTCTACTTCCCTTCCGTAGAGTTAGGTGATATTTCCTCTGAATTTATATGCGGAAAGTCAGCACCCTACCTTGTAAGCGAGAAACGTGCCTAACCAATCGGTGAGGAAGAGAGGCCAATGGGTTTTATGTTTTCCTAAACCACCAAATGGGAGGACAGAAAAAGCCCCTTTCAGGCCCTCTTTACCCCCGCTAGCTAGCTCTCTTTCCGTAAGTCTGTCGGGCACAATTAACTGTTGTTTCTCTGAACTTACATTCTCAGGACTGAGAAGATTACTAAAAGCACGCCCCACATAGGTGTTTCAAAACTTACACAAACAGGACATACCAGACCAGAGGACAAGGACTCTGAATCCAAAAATAACAGCAAAACAAACTGAAGCCTGCACTATCAGCCTGAAACCTGATTTACAACTAATCGCCAGGACTACCCAGCTACAACTCCTCCCCCTTTTTTGATGCAATAGAAACTGAGCCCCTATCCCACAGGGCTGGTGCATTTCTCTGCCCCTAGCCCTGTCCCTCTCTTGGGAAAGTATAAATAAAAGCTTGCTCTCTGCATTCGTTTCTCTTTGTGAATTCTTTCACGGCACTCATCACCGACCAACCTAACACCAAATATAAAATAAGAACGTACATTCCTCTCTCCTCAGGAAGTCTTAACAGGTAATCAACACTAATTATTTGCACAGCCTTAGGCACCTTCAACACAGCCTCTGGCCGTTGGGCAGCCTAGATTCCAGAGCAGCCTTCAGAACTTAACTGTGTGAATATGGATGCTGTATAACTTATCTGAAATCAGCTTTCTTTTTATTATTACAGGCATACCTCGAAGATATTATTCAGTTCCAGAGAACCACAATAAAGTGAATATTGCAATAAAGTGACTCACAAATATTTTGGGGTTTCACAGTGCACATAAAAGTTATGTTTATATTCTACTGTGGTCTATTAAGTCTGCAATAGTACCATGTCTAAAAAACAATGTAAAATTTTTTTTTAAATGCTAACCATCATCTGAGCCTTAAGCAATTCATAACGTCTTGGCTGCTGGAGGGTTTTGCCTCAGTGTGTGGATGGCTGCTGATTGATCAGACTGGTGGTTGCTGAAGGTTGGCGTGGCTCTGGCACTTTCTTAAAAGTATGACATCAGTGAAGTTTGCCCATCAGTGTCCCTTCCTTTCATGAATGATTGCATGTGATGCTCTTTGATGGCGTTTACCCAGAGTAGAACTTCTTTCAGACTTTCTTTCAATCCTCTCAAACACCGCTGCTATCTTATCAACTGTTTATGTAATAGTCATCATTACAAATATAATGATATAAAGTATGAAATATGAGAACTACCAATATGTTACACAGTGACGTGAAGTGAATAAATGCTGTTGGAAAAATGACACCAAAAGACTTGGCTTGACACAGGCTTGCCAGAAACTCTCAATTAAAAAATAAAAACAAAACAGGATCCCCTCCTCCCCCACCCCCACCTGGTGGCACAGTATTGTAAAGTGCAATAAAGTGAAGTACAATGAAATGTAACCTGTATATTTTTCCATTCCTATATTGGATAATATTCTTCTAACAATGTCATAAGAATTAAATAAGATAATGTACACAGGGTGTTTAATATGGTGCCCAACATACAGTGAGCTCTGTATTCAAATGTTAAATCCTGAGGTAGCATAAGCCTAAGGGTCAGAGCATCGGAGGAAGGGGAACCCTATGGTTTTTTAATAAGGAGGAAGGTAAGGGGAATAGTGTCAAAACCCTAGAAGGAATTAATGCTTTAAACATGTTATCAGAAATGGAATGCTACAATGTAAAGTGATGTTAATGTTCTATCTCAAATATGCAAATATGTAAGTTTAAAACTAAAATTCCTTTTGTTAAGAGTTAGTGTGCTAGGACAAACAGCATGTACTGTACTTAATAGGGTACAAATAGGGGCAAAGAGATACTCCCAAAGGACAAAAGATGCCAAAGAGCCAGGACTGTCTCAACATTTTGGCCCTGAATGGTAACAGAAGGGAGTTCAGCTAATCAAGGACAAAGTAGGAATGCTAGGCCTCTGTTCATTGCATACTTGTTTCATTTTGTGAAAGCCTAGGAAAATAAAGTCGGACTATTGCAACAATAAAGCAGTATTGAGTTTGTATCCAAGAAAGGGAATTTCCAGCACTGGATTAAGAGTGATCAACAGTGATCTTCTATGTAGCTTTTTCAGAATTCTCCTACATAGGTTATTCGCCCTGTAAGGGATTTCAGCGAAAGAAAAACATCATGCTGTTAATAAATAAGTAACACTTAAATATATTCCCCTCATAATTGGTCACCAACTCACATCAGTGGGTCAGTTTGTATCTGTTGTGTGTATATACATGTAGTCACTTAAAGGCCTTTTCCTTACTCTTTACAACTTAAAAGTTCAAGTTCTCTGTGCATTTCCTTCCTTCTTGTTAAAAATATTTTCTTCTTTATTAAATTGGTTCTAGGTTAAATACTCTTAGGAAGCCAAATATTATGATCCAAAGTTGAATTTTAACTACCACCACAACTGAAATATTTTCAAAAGAATTAACTGTATCCAGAGATATGATTAAGAAGTTTTCTTTCATTACACAGTTTTACAATATGAGAGTAAGAAACAAAAAATCAGGAATTCGAGACGGTCAGTCCCTGTGTCAATTTTCAAACACACCCACCCCCACCCCACCCCAGTAATTTTAAACAAAGAAGAATGTAATAGAATTAAGGAATTTACAGTCACCAGTGGGTGTGAGGGTGCTTTAGGAATGCTTCTCAGAACGAGGCCACAGAACCGCCAGACGGGGGGCCAGTCCGGAGGCCAGGCCAGGGAACCACCGCACGTGGCGGAATCCGGATCACGGGCTCGCAGCCACACGAGGGTGCGGGGTATCCCGCCTCATTCCTCAGCACCCAGCTCTGCCTTTGTGGTAGCTGGCCTCCGAGATGCTCCCAGTGACCCCTCCTGGTCGTCCCTGTCCTTGGGAGTCTGCTTCCACAGTGACCCAGGAGTGGCCTGTATGACTGAGAACATGGAGAGGAATGGGGAAGGGGAGGACGGACAGTGAGCCAAGGGGAAGGGAGAGGGAGTGACCACTGAATGAGAAGAGGCCACCAGGAGTCACTAGATGATGGCAGCAAGAAGGGTGGAGTCTGCAGCTCCCAAACTGCTAGGGTTGGGGGAGGGGGAAGGAGAGCGTGAAGCAGGGTTGGAGAGAAAGAGGGCTCACTCCTGCTCCCCGGCCAGGGGTATGGCAAGAAATAGCTCCCCTTGAAATAATTGGGGAATTAGTGTCCTCAGGGGAGCCCACATCCTATCAAGGCAACTTGGGGGTAAAGTTGAGATAAGATTTTACAGAGAACCAGAGGAAGGGTTTGGGAAAGGGAAAGGGGCAGGGGACTGTGGCAGCTGACAGCACGATCCTTTCGGGGTCGGAGAGCTGGAGTGATGGATGACAGGACTTTGGGTGATGGTTGAGGTGACGGGGGATGTGAAGAGCCCTCAGGTGCGGTGGCTGCCACTGTGGGTGCCGTGGTGTTGGCAAAGTGAATTCCTGAGGACAAATCCTTCCTCCTGTTGTAAACCTTTGAGTTATCCTTTCAGCTCAGAAGGCTCCCATCTTTGCAACTGTAAAAGGAAAGCAACTGGATATTTGTGGCAGCATTGTTTATAATAGCCAGAGTGGACATGATGTCCATCAACTGACAAGAATGGAGTATTATTCAGCTGTAAAAAGGAGTGAAGTACTGAAACACGCTACAACACGAATGAACCTTGTACACATTAAGTGAAAAGAAGAAAGTCACAAAAGACCATGCCACATATTATATGACACCATTTACATTAAATTTCTAGAAAAGGGAAATCTATAGACAAAAATGGACTGTGATTCCATGAAAGGATATTCGTAAATTTATTCCACTTTTCACCAACACTTACCATGCAGATTCAGCTTTATACACAAGATGGCGCTGTCCACCAACTAACAAATTTGTTTACAGTCCGGAAATTTGCAAATACAATCTCAGGGAAAAAAATATTGTCAAAAACAATTGACATTACAGTCTAATATATATAAATTAATACATATGAATTTTCTTACAAGTGCGCAATATCTGAAAGGGCAAACAACATGGGCATGGATGAGAGGTATACTTTTTGTTGTATAGTATCTTATACTTTTTATGTTTTGAGACATGTGATTGTGTTTATTCAAAATGGTATGTAGAAGAAAAACTAGGGATGTATAAGGGGACTAAATGGTAATGGAAAAAATACAACAAAAAATACAAATAAAAAAGCAAAAACTTTAAAAGGAAAACAATTTTATTTAAACTAATATATGAATTTTATAACAGGAACGTGGAGAATATACACAAAATATAGATTATTTTAAAATGTTTAAAAAAATGGTTGCCAATACATAATAATGATTTTAAAAACATATTCTTCTAATGAACTCAAGATTTCCCCTTGTACTATTTATTCTTACCATTATGTTTTTTTCTCTCTCCTTCCATTCTTTCTTCCTTCCTCCCTTCTCTCCACCTTTCTTCCTTCCTTCCTTTTGTTTATTTTTTTTCTTTCCTTCCAGGTATAGGAAAGATCATGCCATTGTTCAATTATTTTTTCAATTTTATATTATCAAACTCTCCAATAGAAAGTTAAAACAACATTACAACTCACCACCTTGGCAATAATTACAATTATTAATATTTTGCTTTATTTGTTTAAAGCTATTTCTCTCCATATGTGTATGGAAAACATTCTTTTTCCAGATTTTTTCAGGTGGCTTTTCTTTAGATGCTCTAACCCTAAATATTTCAGCATGCATCTGTTTGGTGAAAGATATTCAACTATATTGCATAATACTTTTATTACACCTGAGGAAATTAATTCTTTATATAATTTATTATCTAGTTCATTTAAATTTTTTTATTTGTGCCTAAATATCTCATTTAGCTTTTCCCTACCGTCAAGTTTTACACATAGTATTATTGTTATGTCTCTTTAGTCTCTTGCTCTAGAGCATTTCCTCATTTATTTTTTTTTGACTGATTTTTTTTCAATAGAAACCAGGCAAGTTGTCTTATATGGAATGGTCTATATTTTGCCTGATCGTTTCGGAGCACTATCATTTAAATTGTTCCTCTCTTCTCTAGGGGTTAGGTTCAGGTAAAATTTTTTGGTAATAGTTTATTTTCAATAGTTTTGTTATGAAAGAAAACACATAGAAGTGCACAAAACAAAAATATGCAGCACAATGAATTATGACCAAATAAACCCAAAGTGTAACCACCACTCAGGCCAACGGAAAGAACACTGCTAGAGGCCCAGCGATCCCGCCTTCCGCTTGCAGCACTTTGCTCCCTGCCCGACAAGGTCACTGTTTTTGGGGGGAAATTGATTTCTTACTTTCTTTATAGTTTTACAATCTAAGTATGCATTAAATGCATTGATTTAGTTTTCTTTGTTTTTGAACTTTACAAGTGAAGCCATGTACCAAGCATTCTTCTATGTCTTGTTTCCTTTAGCCAACATTGTATTTGTGAGATCTCCTAAGCACAGGGGAATCGCTGTAGTTCAGTCATTTGTATAGCTTAATTGTAAGACTATAACATAATTTATCTTTTCCACTGTTGATAGGTTTGGGGGTTGTTTTGCATGTTTGGTTTTTATTTAAAAAAAAAAATGCTACCAGACATTCTGTGTATGTCTCTTTGTACACATAAGCATGCATATCAGTTGAACCAATACTAAGGAATATAATTGTTGGGCCACAGGGTAGGCATATGTGCAACTTATGTAAAAAATTAGTCAAATAGTTTGTATTTGTCCAATATTTTGAACGCCCACTAGGGCCAAATGAGGATACCTGTTGCTACACATTCTTGCTAACACTTGGTATTGGCAGTCTTTAATTATAATCATTTTGTTTGATGTACAGTATTATAACATTGTGTTTTTAATTTGCATTTCCCTATTTCTAAGAAGGTTGAATCATTTCATCTATTTGAGCCTTTTAATGTATTTTTGTGAAAATTCTGTTAATTTCTGTCCCCTCCTTCCCTTTTTGGAATCACCTGCATTTTTTAATCACCTGTAGGAGTTCTAAATATGTTTGTGTTATAAGGCCTCTGTCAATTATATGGGTTGCAAATATAACCCAGAGTGTTTTGACTCATAATGAAGTATATTGATGAAGAGATATTCTCAATCTTGATATAATCCAATATATCAGTCTTTTCTTTTTTTGACCCATCCTTTTTTCAGTCTTAACAAATATCCCCTTATACCAAATCATGACAAAGTCATCCTGTATTAACTGTGTTGCTCTGCCTTTCTCAACGTCTGCAAGTTAAAGGGAGCAGATATTTGTTTATGGTGTGAGCTGGAAGTCAGTGTTCTTTTATTTATTTATATGGATATAAATAGTGGTGCTCAGGCACCACTATTTATAGAAAATAATATTATTTTTCCACTGCTCTGCGGAGCTACCTTCTTGTAAGTGTCCATTTGTGGCGTTCTCTGTGCATTTTCTCCCTACTTGTGAAAATATTTTGTTTATAGAATTGGTTCTAGGTTGAATACTCCCGGGAATCCAAGTTTTATTATCCAAAGTTAAAATTTAACTACCACCACCCCAGAAATATTTTCAAAAGAATTAGCTGCAGCCAAAGTTACGATTAAGAAATTTGGAGGTGCCTTTGCTCAAAAGATTGAAATTAAGACTAAAGATGTACCTCAAATATTATTCATAAGAAAGCAGCAGTGGCTACATCATTATCAGACAAGGTAGTCTTTGGAGCAAAGAAAAAGTAGAAGTAACCTAATTAAATCAAGTGAAGGGGGATTGGATCTCCCAAATACTTCGTCTTCCTTTTGTTTCAGAGGTCTCTCCTGACACTTGAAGAGTTTTGTTCTATATTATAAGTGGCTACATATATATGTATATACAATTTAACCCACCTTCCATTGTTGGGTATGTGTCTAATTCCTTTGGAGATGAGTTTTTGTGCACACCTTCGATCAATGCTTTAGGGTTAACTCCTTAAAATGCAATTGCTGGGTCAAATGTTAAGCACAGCTGCAAGACTCTAAGATTGTACCGATCAAGTGCTGTTTAAAAAAGATGCACAAAATTATGGTCCCACGGGTAGATATATATGATAGTGTTCTAGTCTCCACCCCTGTAGTGGATATTATCAATAAATATTTTTAAATATTTGAAGGAATATTATGTAGTCTTCAAAGATGACAATTCAGATCTTTTACACCTGGGGAAATACGACAGCAGTCAATGAAAAAGCAGAATCCAACTATATATTCAAAGATACGGAAGGAACACAGCTTGCTGGCATTTTGCCTTTTTCTCCCTGTTTTTTTTTTTTTTTTTTTTCAATTACACAGTTTTACAATATGAGAATAAGGAAAAAAAAAAAAAAAAACCCAAAATGCAAAAGGGTTGGCTGGCCCGTGTCAACTTTTAAACGGATTCAAGGCCCTCCAATAATTTTAAACACAGAATTTAATAGAGAGCATTAAGGAATTTACAGTCACCGGTGGGTGTGAGGGGGCTTTAGGAATGCTTCTCAGAACGAGGCCACAGAACCGCCAGACGGGGGGCCAGTCCGGAGGCCAGGCCAGGGAAGCACCGCACGTGGCGGAATCCGGATCACGGGCTCGCAGCCACACGGGGGTGCGGGGTATCCCGCCTCATTCCTCAGCACCCAGCTCTGCCTTTGTGGTAGCTGGCCTCCGAGATGCTCCTGGCGACCCCTCCTGGTCGTCCCTGTCCTTGGGAGTCTGCTCCCACAGTGACCCAGGAGTGGCCTGTATGACCCGTTAGAGGATAGCAGGAAGGTGTGTGGCTTCAAAGCCTGGGCTGTAAAAGGCGTGGACGCTCTGCCGGGCGCCGGGACCACCAGCTTTGGGGGAAGGCACCCCCGGGCCGCGTGGAGACTCGCACAGCGCTGCGAAGGAACCCGCAGGGCGAGAAGCTGGGCCTTCCGCGCGGTGACTGGCCCCCACCACGACCACGGTCTCGGCTGAGGTGACAGTCACTGCATTGGCGTCCCTGAGCTAGAACCACCCACCGAGACACTCTTCCAACTTCTGACAGGGGAGCGACAAGAGATGACTTCTTTAGCGCCATTACATTTTTGGTTTGCTACATAGATAACATTACAAACATTTCATATAATGCTTATAACCTTCCACCCAATACACAGCTCTCCATATTCCAAAACCTTTCTTTTCTTTTTACACTCCTCATGAAACTAAACTAAGAGTAAACTAATGAATAAATTGTTCATATTTTTTTTTTTCGGGTGTCCTGGTTTTTCCTTCTAACCAATCCTCCAAAGTCCAGCTCAATCTCTATGAAGCGTTTGATTGATTGGTTTATTTAAAAAATACTCTTGAAGACTTTATTTTTAGAGAGAAGGGAGGGAAGGAGGGAGAAAGAGAGGGAAACACAGATGTGTTAGAGAAACATAGACTGGTTGCCTCCTTCACACCCCCACCGGGTGACCCGGCCCTCAACTTTTGATCAGGGATCAAAGCAGCAACCTTTCAGTTGGTAGGCCGATGCTCAACCCACGGAGCACACCAGCCAGGGCTTATTTATTTTTCAGTTACAGTTTACTTTCAATATTATTTGTTAGTTTCAGCTGTACAGCATATTGGTTATATAATCATACACTTTACAAAGTGTCCCCCCGCTCCTCCGATATTGCCAGCACCCACCTGGCACCAAACATAGTTGGGCCAAGATTATTGACTATATTCCTTATGCTGTGCTTTACATCCCTGCGGCTGCTTTGTAACTACCCATTAGTATTTATGAAGTGTTCCTTGACTCTGCTACTTTGACAGTCTTTCTTTGGGTAGCTCATTGTTGGTACAGAATCATTTACTTACTGTCCCATATCATTTGTTATTATTTCACACATATTATTGTAAAGATAAAAATGATGTAGGCTTTTCAGGGTGTCCCGTAGCACCTAGCATGATGCTACATGTACATGTGTAGCAGCTACTCTCATGAAATGGTTAAATTTTTAATAGGCCATCATCCACTAGGATAAAAATCTGAGACAACAGTACTTTCTCCTTGGTCTGAATTCTAAAATTATTGCTTTGTCTAAGCTTTGAAATAAGTAACCTCCAGCCTCATTGCTTTTACAAAGTTGAATACAAAATACTTTCAGTGGTATATAGGACGTGTGTTTTACATATGAAAGGGAAATTTAAAGCAGGGATAATTAAATGACACAACCCAAGTGGCAGTAAATGAAATTTTCTTCTTAATAGAATGTTGTGCCCGACACAGCAAGAATCCAATTAGCTTTCTGTCCCTCTTAGCATACTGTTTCCCTCACGGAAGATGCTATTTTAATGGTTCCTGAAAGACAAACTGTTACGGATTCCAGAAGCAGTAACATGTTTCACTGTTGGTACATAGCTTCAGAAATTCACCAACACCTTCATTTTAAAAGAGAAAAAATTGGGGGCAGAGACTGCCAACTTATTTCAAATTAAGCCTTAAAACCATTGCTTCGTACATGTGTAAGTGGCACTCAGATTAATTAATTAATACCTGGTCAGGGTTCTCCAGAGAAACAGATCATTAGGATTGATCCACCTACCCACCCACCCATCCACCCATCCACCCATCCATCCATCCATCCGATTTTAGAGAACTGGGTCACACACTGTAAGGACCAGCGAGTCTGAACTTCATAGGGCAGGTCAGCAGGCTGGAGATTCAAGGATTCTGTGTTACCACCTTAGAGGCAGAATTCTTCTGTGGGAAACCTGTTTTTGCTCTAAGGTCTTCAACTTATTGGATGAGCCCTGTCTATATTATGGAGGGTGATCTGCTCTACTTAAAGTCAATTAACTGTATATGTTAATCACACCTACAGCTATCCCCAAAGCAACTTCTACACCAGCGTTTGAACAAATACAGGCACCACGGCCTGGCCATGTTGACAGATACATTAACAATCACAATACCGTATTTGAGGAAGTGGGTTATTTTGAGAGATTTGATTTCTTTTTTTCCTTTTCTGAGCTTTCAAAATATTCTGAGCACAACTCACCACAAGATCAGATACACATTATGCTGAGAGTTAATCATCAACATAGCAATTAGTAATAAAATTCTGTCCAATGAAGTATATAGAAACACATCTTAGAAACTTAACTTTCTATAGGTGTTCATTTATTAAGAAAATATATATTTTTTGTAACCTTAAAATAGGGACTAAGGGAAGAATGTTACCCATCATAACTGTTAATAAAATGCCTCCCACCACTGACTCAGCTTTTAAATACACAATAACACATTCACAAAATTGTGAAGTTATTCTCTGTAAAACTCTAACAAAACTGCAATTCCAAAAGTGTTTATTAGAGAAAGATTCTTGTCCCAAAGAAATTACATGCAAATATCCAGAAGTTTCACCATTTACAAGGTGACAGAAAGACAGAGAAAACTCTCAAAGAAGATAACCTCACCCACCCCAAACTTCCGAAACAGGGGGTAGTGAGAGTTGGAGCTACAAAAGGCTGGGCTGAGTGGCCAGAGGACTGACTGAGAGTGATTTGGGGGGGCGGGGGGGGCGTTGAAATACTACAGATGTTTGAAAACTCTCATAGAAACAAGAAAGCTCAACTCATGTTTTATGCATAAAACCTATTTTCTGATGGTAAAGGTTGCACGTAGATCATTATTAGCCTTCTGTTCAACAGAAGACTGGTAGCACTGGCTACAGGAAGAAAAACCAAGGACATATGCAGGTGACAACAGTCTTGGAAGCTTATTCTTATTTAGAGGGTTGAGCACTGTATTTTATCAGGATTAATGAGATCTTTGTTACAGAAAATGAGTGATCTTATAGAAGTAGGACTGGAAAACATAGTTCATGGCAGAACTGGATTTTTGATTTAGATAACGACTCTAAGGAAAGGTCAAAAATACAAATTTGTATGTTCTTATTGGTTTACAATCTCTGTATCCGTATGAATTATTTAAGGTCTTGAAACCAAATTGCTTGAAAAGTTTTATTTGGTAGCAGAAAATATCTACAATTGGATCTTTACAAAAGAAGATGTGCGAGAAGGGAGGAATAAATTTACACATAAGATTTTGCTTCTGAAATTTGGGATGATCATCAACAATTGATTAAGTTTACAAGAACTCACATAAAGTCGTGTCTTTTGGCATAAAGGAAGCAGAAGCTACGTTAGGCCCTTGACTAAACAGTTTGTTAAAACTCGTAAGAGACATTATACTGAACCTAAAGAAAGATTAGTCCGTTGAAGAGAAAGCAACCTCAATTATTTAAAGTTGTAGTAATACATAAATACATTTAGTCAGACTAAAAAAACAATGATCTCCACAACCTGACAATTGATTTTTCATCCTATCAGATCTATGATGTCTACCATATTCATTTATACCATGATTTTTCATCTCATAGTTTTCAGTATTTTAAATTATATGCAGGTTTACACATATCAGGTGTTATTGACAATAATCCTGATCCTGGGATATATGACTCTGTGCATCCACTTGGTTTGGTCACATGCAGTCTCTGCCACAGACCTGATTGCCAATCCCACAGTGGAGGATAAGACCTGCCAGAACGACCTGAAGAGAACGGGGGCAGGGAGGAGGGGCCCGCCCTGCAGTTTCCAAAATTCTGAAGACTTGGTATTTATCCAAAACAATAATACCAGTATTTTTAAAGGGACACATAAAGATGAACTAAGAGCGTTTGGGAGCATTTAAACTTTTTAACAAAATATAAAGTAGTACAGATTTCACTAAATGGGAAAGCAGGCAACTTCCCACTAGCAGAAAAAGAAAAATAAACACTAGTGTTCAATGTCCAGTTTAAATGCTCTTATGAAGACTGTGACCCACCCCTAAATACAGAGTCCAGAACAAATTCTGACTTATGACCGTAATGTACAACTATAGCGGTATTTCTATATCAAAGTGAATTTAGTCAATGATTACATACAATGCTACACACACACACACACACACACACACACTCATAGTACCCTTAAGGATTCTCTAAAATGCTCACAGTAGCTTATATGATACTGATAGAAATAAAAAGGAAAATGTATAAACTAGAATGTAGATAAAAACCATCTTTTATAGCTTACTAAATGACACCCTCCATGGGTTAAATAGCTTATATTGTTCAAGTTTGAATTTTGACAACAGAACTGTGCTTTGGTATTCAAACCTTCATGAAATTTTACAGTTTTTCAAAATAAGGAATAAAAGGTAGAGACACTAAAACGTGGGAGGAAAAGAGACTTCTGACTTACAACTGTCACGTGATTAAACTAGGGGTTTTCAACCCAGGCCTGGCCAAGACTCGGATTCCCGGAGGTGACAGGGGTATTAAGAAGGTTTGACTCAAATTTGTTTTTATAAGTACGTATTTTAAAAATTAATAAAAACACACATTCTGATCTGTTACCCCAATTTTACCATACTGGATACTGCTAATGTATTAACTTTCACTACCAAGATAATGTATTTTGGTATCAACCCTGGAATCCAGCTTCAAGAACCTCCTGAGATGTGTGTTTATAACCTGTTATTACTTGCACTTACTTCTGTTTGCATGAATCAAAATTTTCTTGACAGTATGCAAATAAAACAAGGTATAGAAATAAATTGGCTGCTGAAGTTTTGCACCAACTATTGACAACCCCAATTTCATATTTGTGTTATTCAGAAATATGCTTAGTCATGGACCAAAATAAGTGAACATAAATGTGAACTTAAAATACACTTATACTGATAAATAAGCTTTTCAGGTGTTATGTATTGGGGTCACATACAATTTTATTTTAAAAAGATTCCAGTGCTAAAAACTGTTTGGAAAATAGCGCTCTATAAGAAACTGTCCTTTAATTTAATTTGTTAATTCAATGTTTAATGTCTGAAACAAGCTGCCTACAACATTTCAATTCTTAAAGTCTGCTGTATAATGAGAATACTACAAATTAGAGTGTTGAAGATCTTCAGAAATGGTAACTTGTAACAAAGAAGAAATCACACTAAAGACTTCATAACTGTCTTACACTCTTCTGATAGGCAGCTTTAAACAAGATTTCTATTTTGAAATTAATACATTTATTGTTGTGTTTTAATCTCAAAATATGGTCCTCCTCCATGCAGCACAATTTCGTATCAATACACATCAACTGTGTTGTGTGTTCTGAAGGTTCAGGGACACTTCAGTGACTGCAGATTTTATTTTGTGGTTTCAATACAAAACAGCTTGTGCACGCTAAACTCAAACAATCTTTTTAGTTAAAAATCCAACTCAAAATTCACTTCTGTGTTTTAGTTTTTGTTTAAAAAGAAGCAAACATTTAAAAGCATCAAATGTTACTAGTCTATAATTCTTCTCGTTAGGAACATTTTTAGTCTGTGGCTCGGGGAAGTGAACCGTTACATTGGTCCGGCACAGCGCTGGTGCTGAGAGGCCCGAGACACGGGCACGCCTGCGTCCGAGGGCAGAGGTCTGGGCTGGCGGAGTCACGCCTCAGCTCTGTGGGCACTCCTATCTCAGTGCCCCCTTTAAAAACTGTTAGTAGGTCTCGAAATCAACACTTAAGAGATTGTATGTCACTTAGTTAAAAAACAAACAACTCGATCTGCTTCCTAAGTTACTTAGCAAAGCCGAGACAGATGATGTAATTGTAGCCTCACTGTAATTGGTGGTCTTGATGCCCATGTCACAGAGCTGTGTTACAAGTGAGACGGAACTATACGACTCCTCTGGGGGTTTCAGGGTCTGCTTGAAAGAGGTCCATGACTATAGATTTCACATTTGAGCAAGGCTCCCATATTTCCTCAATTGGGACAGTGACTATAAATCACAGTACAAAATACTTATTTTTTTTTTTTTTACTGGAAAAGCAATAGGTGCTACATATGAGAATCACTTACATAACATCTATTTTTAAAAAAATGCAGGTATAAAATATTAATTGCATAGGGATTTAAATATAAGGCCAAGAAGAATATTAAGTAAAGGTAAGAAAAATCATAGAAAGGGCACTAAGGTGTCAAAAGACAGAATTCCATTCTTAAGAGTAATAAATCTGAATTATTGTCCAATTAAAAAATCACAGTATGTTGCTATAACTAACAGTGAATGTCAACTGTTTCATTAATTCCAAATTGGAAACCAAACATAGGACTAACAAGAACACAACAAAAGCGGTCTAAACCTGATCAGTGTATTAGCACATCAGTGCCTGGTACGTACCTGATTCGTTACATAAACTACGTTTTGCAAATAAAGTTTAATACAAGTTAACAATTGTAAGAGCACATCATCACCTCCTGCCATCAGTGATTTGTAGGCTTACTTGGTAGTGTAATTATTCAGTCTTCCCAAGGTACAAGATCCCACCCGGCAGAATCTTCACTCAATGTCACCCAATGAACTAAGAACACTGTCATTAACAAAATATAGTAAAGTTCTACCACTGAGGACTAACATGAACCAGAGAACTAGGTCCAAATACCAGTATGTATACTACCCTTAGCATTGTAGAAGGCAATGTGACGATTTCAATGTCTGTAGTTTAATGACTACCACCCGAAGTTTCGGGTGGAATGGTGAATTGTGAATCTACTTCTCGTCTCAATGTTACACACACTGAAGTTTAAAGAGCAATCTCCAAATAGAAAAGTAGCTTAGTTAACTTAGTATTGTTATACAGAGTAGTGTGAAGAAAAACAAAAACTCCCAAAGGAATTATGTTAAGGTACATTTGGGAATACCCCAACCAATGTTTTAAATGAAAAAGTGCATAAATACAGTAATACTACAAGTGTGTTAACTACGGAACCAATTTTTTTTCTGGAAGCTAAACAATCCTATTTTCCCACATAATCTCCACATTATGAATTGTTCAGATACCACAAAGCACCATTGACAGTCTCAATTACTTGATTACGTCTGCAAGGTCCTCGGACTTCGACTCTACTCAGCTGAGGGTCGGCCTAGAGTAGAAGTGTCAAGTCATCTTCAAACAGGATTTATCTTTCCAATTCAGTTCTCTTCTGTTCAGACACATCAGAGCAATATTTTCATTTCACACTCTTGGTTGGTGTTTCAGATTCTGTGGACTGTCTCCCATCTGTCCAGGCTTCCCGGGTGCTCTTTAGAGCCAGGGTCTTCTGTTGGTCAACCACAACATAATCCACTCTCTCATCTGCTACACTGCTTCCTGAGCCACTGCTCTTTTGCTAAAAAGAAGAAAAAAGCAAAAAAAAAGCAAGCTAATGAAAAGAAAATTTAGTCTTAAAACACAGATATGCGTGCACAATGAAGAACTCTCGAAATTCTACTTGATCACCAAAAAGATAATATTACCTCAATTTAACAGTGTTGTCTCTCTCCTAACTGTACGCTGTTTTTCCTTCAATTAAAATTATTACTTGTAATAAGAATTCAAACTGATGCTCCCCCTCACAGACAAAAGTTTTATGGAGTAGAGTCAGCAGACACCCGGTTCATCTTAAGGTACACAACTTTATTCTCTCTTTAGCCTTTAGCTTAAGCTTAACTTTTTCAAGTTCTGGGAGCATGTGTTGGTGCTTACTTTCAGAGTTAACGTAGAACAAAAATAATCACTGGTGCATTGCTAGCCTTGCTAGAAAATAAAGAAAACAGCCAAGATGCGAGGGAAACCAAAACTACCCTGTGTAGCTAGGGACCCTTGAACGGAACTGACATGGTCCTAACATGGCAGCACCAACTGCTTCCTGGCAGAAACCAATGCAGGAGTCCCACAGAGAGCCTCAGCGAAATGAATTCACCATAAAAATGTATGAAACACACAAAGAAAAAAGCCATCAAGAGTGTGAGTTAGCAAATATAATAAGAACAGATTCAGACCTCCAAGGATTTCAGATATAGAAGTTATTGCATAAAGAATATAAAATATATATGTATAAAATGCTTAAAGGAATTTTAAAATAAAACTAAATAAAACAAATAAAAGAAGAAAGGAATGAGAGGCTATTCAAGTCAGCTAAGCATATCTGGGGGGGAAAAAGAAAACCCAAGCAGAACTTTATTTTAGAAACAAAAAATAAAATAATTAAAAATTGTACAAACCTCAAAGGAGAGTGTAAAAAAAATGATGGGAAAACAATATTTAGAGAGATAATGGCTGAAACTTTTTCAGACCTGATAAAAAATACCGAAATAAAGACAGTTCTGCCAAGCAGGATAAATAAAAAGAAATCTACATCTAGGTGTCTAGACACATTGTAGCAAACCTGAAGAACCCCTAGGACACAGAAAAGAGCATACCAGCAGCCAGAAAGAAAGCACAGACTGCTTACAACAAAGCTGCAGGTAGATCAACAGCGTACTTTTCAACAGGTACAATGGAAGCCAGAGAATAGTGAACAGTATCTTCTATTTGTTGAGAGAAATTTATTGTCAATCAAGAATTGTGAACTCAAAAGCAAAAAAACTTTTTCAAGACAGAAGGCAAAATAAAGACACTTTAGTTAAACAAAAACTGCAAGAATTTACCACTAACACACCTCCACAAAAGGAAAGTGGTTAGAGAAGGAAGGTCGATGGTACAAAAAGGAATAGTAAAAAAAGTTGTTGGTAAACATGCTGGAAAATGTAAAGAAACATTGTCTATATAATACTACTACTACTGTCTAATTTGTGGGCTTAACAAAATTAAAAAACTGAAATTTTGGGCAAAAATAGCACAAAAGAAAGAAGGGAAGTAATTTGAGCTAACAATGGAAAGAAGGCAAAGCTGATTACCTTTAGAATGTGTTAAGTAAGCATTTCAATGGTAATCACTAAAAGAGTAGAAAGTGTATAACTTCCCACTCATTAGAAAGGAAAAAAGTAATTTATTAGTCTCTGTAATTCTGTTACTTGTGATTTATGAAGCAGCATTAGGTAACAGATTTTACTAAATTTAAATTAAACATACCAATAAAATTCCCCCAAAGGATATGATTCTTTAGATTTAAAACATGATCTAACTGTACAGGGTGGGGCAAAAGTAGGTTTACAAGTAGTCACATGGAAAATAATACAATAATTAATAAATAATAATATTGGAGTAAACTGAGTGTTTCATGCACTCACATCTGTAAATCTACTTTTGCCCCACCCTGTATTTATAGAACGAGGTTTCACTTACTTTACGTGGTGGTGTGGATTTCCCGGAATCTAAATCTAGATCGAGGTATTCCACCTGTTTGTCTCCTTTGGGCTTGATCATAGGGCTGCTCCCCCCATCCAGACTGTTACTCCCAAAAAGATTCTGAAAGAATAACACAACAAAATCAACCACCAAACATTCAGAGACACATTGCTTACTTTGCTTTTTATCTACTAAAGCCTAAATGTTTATTTCAAGAGGCCACAGCTTGATAAAGTCTGCTTAGAAATTAAACAACTTTTATGGTTGGGGTAAGTAAGCAATGTTTAAAAAACTAAAACTTAGCTTAGAATAAGCTAAAAGTAGTTTCAAAAGTCAGTCTTGGGCCCTGGCTGGGTAGCTTGTTGGTTAGGGTGTTGTTGTGATATGCTAGGGTTGTGGGTTCGATCCCCAGTCAGGGAACAGACGGGAATCAACCAATGAATGCATAAGTAAAGTGGAACAACAAAAATAAATGTTCCTCTCTCTTTTTCCCTCTCACTCTCTTCCTGTCTAAAAAATCAATTTTTAAAAAAGTCAAACTTGGTTCAAACCCAGACTGGAATGCCAAAACTACCATTACTTATGAAAGTCCAAGCTGAACCTTATTACAATGATATTTGTAAACTTCAGGATCCTTATACTCCTTGCGTTCAAATTAAAATTTTTAAAAAGTGCTGTATCTAAAGTCTTTCACACTGAAATTGGTTTAAAATAAGGATGTTAACTAAAGGCTATGAATGACGGCCTTACTGGCAAAGTCCATGTTATTTCAACCATTTGGAATTTTTACCACTTCATTTCCCCTGTCTCCTATTGGCCTTGACTAGGCTCTAAAAAAAAGATAAAGAAGAGAGGAAGATGGCGAGCTGCAATTTTTACTCAGGTTAAACAGAGTAAGCTGGGATTCAGGGCAAAGGCAATTGCTAGAAAAATACAGTGTATTCCCTCACGTGTAAGCAGGGCTGTGGAGAGCCCGTGCACAATGTTTCTGGGAATTAGAAACAGGTGTTCTTTGTCTGGGGCGACAGCGCTCTGTGCGTGGGCCCACAGTCTGGTGGATGGGACAAGGGCTGGACCGCACGCTCTCAGGAAGGCGGTGTCCTGTGCACACGGCACACTGTACGCAGGACGTCTAAGCAGTACCCAATCTGCCCAACTGAATGTGATGGCTCGATTTGCAGGAACAGATTTTTAAGCCTAATTTATCAACTACTTCTAAAAAAACACTGCAAAATATTGACAATACCATGCAGGGAACAAGAAAATAAGCAAGTTTTGATATTTAATTAGTACAAATAGCCATTTTCTCCCTGCCTTTTATTCTAATTCATAGAGACTGTTTTTTCCCCCTCTAAATGGCTTGATATTTCATTATCACATAAAAAAATTAAGCAGGAGTGTGTGTGTGAGAGAGAGAGAGAGAGAGAGAGAGAGAGAGAAATTTTTGTAGTTAAATGTGACCAATGAAAACCCATACCAAGAAGTTCCCTAACTGGAAACACTTAGAATTCAAAGGAACCCATGAGTTCATATGATGTACATATTTCATCTCAATAAGTTGTTCCCAAAGAGAATTTCTCAGAATTGCTAGTTAAATTGTTTTCTAATTATTACCGGAACTCGAAATTTTTTCATCTTGAAGTATTGTTAAAATTCACGTCCCCACAGGGAAGTCTATGTGCCCTCGATCTAATCTCAGTGGGAACAGCCTGTCAGCGTGTTCCAGCCTTTCATCCTGTGTTTCTCCAAAACAGGGTAGAAAAACCTTAAGATTCCAGGAGATGTTATGAATGTTTAGTGAATTATAAAAATAAAATAAAAACAACAGTAGTGCTTTGTTTTTTTAAAGTTCTTTTAAAAATACATAAAATTAATGAACATGTCTTTGTTATTGTTATATAACAATATTTGTCTTTAGTACTGATGTATTGCCATTCGAATTTCAGGCGTCACATTAAGTGATGGCTCACTTCAGAACACCTGACTCTGTGTCTTTGTATCAATGAATAGGCAGCATCCAATACAAGGTCCTTTCCTGGATAGTTTCAAAAATCAAGTACATCTTAAAAAAACTGTAAGTGGAAACCTTTTATGACTTTTAACTAATTTTATATCTACTTGTAAGGTATTGATATTACACTCTGACCCTCTATTGGTTTTAGGCTTTACATACTATTTTTAAAAAGCACTTCAAAAGTTGCGTTTTATCCTTTTTCCTTAAGCATAAAGAAAGCTGTAAGGATAAGACCAAGAGACTCGAAGAAGACGGAAGAGGAAAACTTTACATACTGAGTCTTCGCCGGATAGGTTTGGGTTCATGGGTACATAATTCTCTTCACTGTCATGTGAGTCACTGCTTGAAGTTGTACTATGCACTGAATCCGGGCGGGGAGACATGGGAAACCTAGAGGAGCTGATTACAGAAATTACCATTACAACATAAACCACGACAAAATTTCTCAAACTACCTCCAAAATAAGAATGAATGATAGTTTACATCTTTGCAGGAATATCCATTTAAGTTTACAATCATTACTCTACGCTTTTATTATAATATGATTTTTTTGCACACATTCAAATGTACAACCAGTATTTAATAAGCTATATTGCAAACGTATATTTTTGGGCATCAAATTACCTGCATGGACAGAGAGAAAATACTGCTAGTGATTTGGAGGATAAGTAGAAAGTTTCAGATATAAAAAGATTTAAGATTTCTTATTGAAAATAACTATATGGATACATAAAACATGAATATATATTCAACACACATTTGTAACTTCACATATTCATTTCCCTATATAGACTTGAATAAATCTTAATTAAATAATTCCCACAAGAAATGATGATATTTTCCAGATCAGTAGTTCTTAAAAATTTCTGGTCTCACGAATCCTTTACAGTCTTAAAAACTATGGAGAACTCCAAGGAACTTTGGTTTATGTGGGTCATGTCTATTGGTATTTACCATATTACAAACAGCAGAAAAAATTTTTTAAACATAAGAATACACAATACACATTCTATCAGGCGTCACACAGTGTCACCCAATAGTGTGTAGCCTCTGGAAAACTCCAGGGTACACTCATGAGAGAAGAGTGGGAAAGGCAAATGACATCTTAGTATCGTAATGCCAACAGTTTTGACTTCACGGAACCCCCTAAAGGGAGGTTCCCACACCATCCTTTGGAGACCGCTGTTCTAGGTATTTTCCATTCTAATGAACCACCAAGCTATGTATTTTAAACAAGGACTTACTCTCGAGCAAAACTCCTAGTGATGGGAGATCTAACTGGGGCTTGTAATTCTTCCCATTCTGGCAAAGGTTTTATTTCTAAAGGTGCTGGTTTGGCTGAAATAAAAGGGAGAAAAAGAGATTTTAGTATGCAGAAATTTGGAAAACAAAACCAGACCCTCTCCCTACATCTCTATTTATGTTACAGCCAGAGTACTCCTAAGACCAGCTAGTTTCACAGATGAAACAAGGATCGTGGATGTTACGTGGTTTGCCCAAGGTCCCACAGCTGAACAATTAGTGACAAAATTAAGCAGATAATGTTTCATGATTGTTGACTAAAAGCCTAAAGCTCTATTACAACATGGTGCTTCCTAATTTAAGTATTTTATGAAGAGAAACTAAATGAGAACAAGTGAGAGTAATGTGCTGCAATTCCTTTACAGTTACTTGATTTACACCTTTCATGATTTCCTTATTCATTTTTACCTAATTTTAACTCTGAAGATTTAGTCTATGCTAAAACATTCTGATTCTTCAATACTGAAGCTTCAGTTATGCAACTATACATATAAAATAATGTATAAAATGTATTAAATACAAAACTTCGCTAAAACCCAAAAACAAAAAAAATTAATGACCAAATCTTCAAAATTAACCCATGCCCAGTCTGGAAACAAATAGCACAAAGCAACAATTTTGTCTTTGGATTCAAACTCAGCTCTGCGAAAAGGCCATAATTAAACAATTACCTCGAATTTTTAGCTTGATTTAACAAACAATATCCTTTACCAAACTAAATAAAAATAAATAAATGATAATGTTCTTAGTAGTTTTACTAAGAAGTGGTCCTTGCTTATTGACCTCATTACTGCGGCAGGCAATTAACTATGCTGCTACATCCCACAGAGCTCTCACCCTTCACATCCGCTGAAACATTTTTTCAGAAATTAACGAAATGAGCAAAAAAAACACAATATTACTTGTTAATATTAGTTATTAATATTTGAGGAAGCCATTTAAACACACTAGGTATTTTAGTTACCTTTCATCCTGCCATTCTAAAGAAAAAAATGTTCATTTTTCCAGGTTTCCTTCTACTCTTTGTCCATATATATGTACTATTAACCAACTACATTACAATTACCACCAAACTATAAAATCGGTGGTTATTTTTAAAGGCTAGGCAGATTCACTGGAGCTTATAAGGAAGTATTTTCATCAACTCGAATACAAGAGTTCGATGTGATTTTCTGAGGACTTATGTTAAGTTCAAGTTAATTTTGCTCGTCTATACACTTACCACAGACATGCACAGAATACTGTGCTGACTGAAAGTATTTCTTTAACTTTTACATTTTTTGAAATGTAAAATGTGATATGTAACTTTTTTGAAACCCAAAGGTTAATAGCAGTCTACCTGTCAAATTCTAAGTCATGGCATAAAACAATTAATCCATGGAAATGAGTCTGTATTCTATCTCAGAAAACATACATTATATATAAACACAGGAGACAACTGGCATTCAGAAAGCAGGTCACAAGTTTAAAATGAACAAGTTTTAAATGATATCTAAAGGGTTAAAAGAATGCAAAAGGACAAGACTGAATATCACATATTATCAAATCTTTAACAAGCTGCTGTTAATGGCATAACAAGGAGCCTCATTGTGTATTATGGGAAGCATTCACTTTACAAATAATGTGCTGGAAAGCTTTATTTACAACAGCAGTTGGATTTAAGGCTCTTCCTTACTTTTAAATGAAAAAAAATCACCAAATAAGTAAAGTCCCAACGCCCCATCCAGCATGCGGTGCTAAAGTACATACCCTTTCTTCTTGTAGCAAAGTCACGTATGGTTTGTGAATCAGTTCGCTCTAAACCATGGGGTTTGGGTCTTAAAATTTTAGGACTTTGACCTAATTGGTAAAAAGAAGACTCTCTTAATATGTTATTTTTTAACTGGAAAAAATGGATCCTGTCAAAAAGCAACAGAGCCCCTCGCAGAAATGTTACATCTCAAAAGCATAAACACAAGCTTGTTTGTGAAGACTATTTGAGTCTTGCTACCTATCATTTCTGCTCAGTACACTGGAAAGGAAAGAGCTGCATGCAACAATGTAATAAGCCAAGTGTTATAAAAGATGGTAGGGTTTTCATGGCCCGGTCAGTTCTTATTTTTATTTGTGGGAAGGAGGAAAAACATGTACCATGCTAGTTCTTCTAACATGCCTTAGAAAACTGGGTCAAATAAAAAAAGAGTTAAATCTCTCAGTCAGATCTCAAGTACATCTTTTCTTTAAAGTCTCATAAGAAAGTATCTAGGCCTACTTCCTTTCTTAACAGTGCTCTCTTAATTTGGTGGAGGCATTTTAAAAACTTCAATCTGGCTTGACTATTCCTCCCCCTTCTGACCAAACCCCTTCTAGAGAAGCAGGTGGAAGCTACAATGTTTGCTAATCCAAGACCAACATTTGTTTCCCCTGGATACTCAGGGGCTGTCTGGTGACATCATTTTGCAAGGATCGGATATCTAGATTCTGGAACTGCTGACTGTCTAGCTTCAATGAAAGGATTTGAAGGCATAAATTCATTGGCCATCATTTTCTTTTCATTTAATTTGTGGCACCTACAAATACCGGTGAAAACCCTGACAAAAAGGGCAAGTTAACACCCACCAGCTGGCCTCATGCTTTATCACCGCAGGGAGCCCGGATGCCTGCAGGGCAGTATTATTTGAAGAAATTATTCAAGCTACTCTACTCTCAACGAAACCAAATTTTCTTTTCTCGTGGCATTTATAAAGCTGAGTTGACATCTGTTAGTTGGCAAAATAAGGATTCGCTAATTTCTAGCAGCTTATCTACCAAAATCTAAAAATTTCTTAAAATGTGATTACCTAGATTATAAAACAGGAAAATTCTCGAATTAACCAATTTTCTAAGTGAGGCGATTCATACATTGAGTTAATTCAGAAATGAGGCTGGCCTACTTTAAGATGTAAGTGCTAAAATTCTGAGCCACGATCCTATCCCTATCACTGACCTACCCAGGGCGCGTGCTGGCAGGGTACTTTTCTAAAACAAAGGGGCACATCAGCCTTTTACAGACCTCCAAAATAATGTACTTCCCTTCAAAAACAAGAAAGAGGCAGAAGGTAAGCTTTTCCATAGAAAAATGCATTTATTCCAGAGCGTAAAGGCCCTCACAGACCAAATCCAGCTTCATTTTATGGCTGAGATACACTGGAGAACGAAAAGAGGTTAAGCGACTGAATCGAGGCCTCCCCTAGCCTCCTGCCTGCGGGCGCCAGGCTCCGGAACCACCCCACCTTGCTGTACCTCTCCATGTCTTTGGGAAATACAATCTCTTAGAAAACCAGCGTTTGGAGTTCAGCTCTGAATTCCTCAGTTGTCTGAGATCTTACATCGACTTGAAGGCCACAGACGGTGGCTGTGTGAGTGAGGCAATGTTGGAAAATCACAGATTGCTTTTAGAACAAATACTTCTGGTTTGCTGGTGCTCACTCAGTGTGCTCTGGGCCCCTCTTCCTTTTCTGAAAGACCCACCTCCATTAGCTCTCGGCTTCCTCCTGATTTTTCATTGTGGTTTATCTACCAGCAGTCATTCTTTACAGTTCTCAGCTTTCGCCCGCGGTATCTTACCTATATCTGTGGTTAAATAATCAAGGGCACGTGACTGCTAATTCTACCTGGCTGTGACCTAGTTCCACGCTTCAGTTGTCGACAGGCCACCTCCACTCCCCTTCCAACCCTTGGCACTGGGGTTATCGTCTCCCTCAAAGCCAGTGCCATCTCTCAAATATTCTCAAGGGTCCCCCTGGCTTTTTAAATAGGACAGCACTGTAGTGAGTGATATTTTTAAAGTGCATTTATAAAATCTGCAGGTATATTCTACTCCTTCCAAAGCGTAAGGTTGATTTTAGGATAAAAGTCACCACGTGGGATATGCCACGCTGAATTATGCTGTGTCACTCAGACATTTTGTTAGCTTTATTTCTCTATGTCCTTTCAAACTCAATCCGACATTTGTGTTCCAGACAGAAATAAAAGTTATGCCCGAACGATAGCTCCATGTTACTTATTGGGAGGGAAAGAAAAAGAAGCCCAAGGTATAAATATGCCTGCCTTAGCCCTGTCTTCTCCTCTACTGCCTGTAGGCAGATCCTTGAAGAAAAATGTGAAAACAAAGAGTAAGAAGAATTCTAAAGTACCGGTAAAAATGAACCAATCTGAAGATACATGGATTCCCAAATTCTCAGCGTAAACACAGGGACTCACTTGAGCCTCAACTTTTTAAATCCAAGGCAGTTACAAGTTGGCTTTAGCGAGACTTAGGTTGGAACAAAGGATGCAACATTTATTTTTTTCAGTTAGCAAAAAGCTCAGACTACTGGTGAAATTCCTATTGTGCTTTAACCTTTAATGGCTTAAAACCATCTCAGAGAGGCTGTCAATCTCTGGATCCTGTGGTTGTTCCGTTCTGTAGAGTACAGTTTGGTAAATGTCAATCTCTGGTTTAGATCTTTCCCTGGGTCCTAGTCCAGGTCTCTGCGAAGCTTCCCACAGGCGTTCTGCAGGCTTCACACCACGTGTGCGGAACGGAATTTATCCCCTGGGCTCGCCACAAACCTGCCTTGTTTCCTGTGCTTCCAGGTCCCAGAGCTGATCTCTAGGGAGTCACCTAGATTCCACTTTCTCTCTAACCTCTCTATATCAATTTTCCTTTTTATTTATAATGACAATGTAACAGTTTGTTTTCATTCACCCAAGAATTTTTAAAAATCTGCAAGTCGGAACTCCTGCCTTCCTTGATTAATGTGCGCTTACTTCACTTACCTGGCTTTCCTGGGAGTGAGGAACTCACACTGCATGGCTAAATGGCCTTCACCCACACTCCAAGTGCCCTTAAAGCTTTAAAAGTCACTGTAAGTCCCCACGTTGAGGGAGCAACTGAGAGCCAAGAAGGGCCTGTGGTTATTGCCTTTCTCATTTGATCGTTTCTAAACCAAGGCTTCAAGAGCCCTGGATTGAGAAAACAGGGCAATGCACTCTCTGAGAAAGACGCTGGGAAAGGTATGATTTTATATCATTTTACGTTAAAAATATAATTTGTTTCTATCGTATTGTTAAATCTTAGAATGAGCTTTCCTTTCTAGAGGCCAACCTGATTCTATTACTTGCCTGCATAAAACTCTTTAATGGTGCATTCAGATTAAGGCCCAAACTCATTAGCGAGGATCATAACACTCAGCCTTGGGCACCTGCAAGGCATTTGGCATGGGTTCCCCCATTCATACTTTCCTCCCTCCCTCGCTCCCTGCCACCCACGACCGCACCGGCCCCATCTCCCCTCCTTCTGAAGGGTCTGGGTATGTTGTTTGTTCAGACTAGAAGATCCTCCGCCACCCTCCCCTCCTCTACCGTTACTTAATTGCCACTCACCCACTCAGACTTTCCTCAGGGAGCTTAGCTAGTCCTGCCAAGAGCTTACCTCAACCGCAGCCCCTTTCGTGCTAATTATGATAATGTGTTTACTTTTCTAGCTCCTCCACTGGACTGAGCTTCTTCAGGGAAGCCATCTTTTCTTCCCTGGGTTTAAAAACCCAAGACCTAGCAGAGGGCGTATCCTAGAGTTGACAGACAAATCTACTATATATATAAAGCTGGTGGTGTATATATAATCTGATCAATGTCATAATTTTTTTTTTTTTTGGTCCTTTAGGAGGAAAAAAAGTGAGTGAATGTTGTTTTAAAAGTTGGTCATCCCCAAACAAGGTCAAGGCAGTCACTCAAGGTTGTTTCAAAAACGCAGATGCAATTTTTTTTTTTTGCCAAGTCCATACACTATGGAGGATTATTTTAATAGGCACTGCCTACATATGCCTACATTCAACTCAAAGAGGAATTATTTATACTCTTCTGAAGTTTTACAGGTTATGCTACTCCCAGGAGGCATTTCAAAATTCGAGAGAGAAGAAAAATAATTCACATTATTATCCTCTGCTAATTCCAAGAAGTAATCAAGGTAGCATAATGAAAACTTTCACACTTGTTTGAATGGTCTCATTGTAGAGAGAAGAATATAGTAATGATAATTACATTGGAAGGTCAAGAATATTTAGGGGAGAAAAATCCACAGGTAAAGGCTATGCTGTAAAAATGCATTCCAAACTCACTTCCTTTAAACTGTGACACCAAACAAGAATCCGATGGGAATTCAAACTTTAATGCTTGTCTATTAAAATTTAGTTATTTTTACTGGTGTCACTCATCCATCTTCCACACATTTATCATAGGATAAAAGCTGCTTTGAGAAAGCATGTTAATTTTTAATTACAGTCAAAAAATTCTTTAGAAGATGTCTTGAAAAAAAATGTTTACAGCAAATACATCACACTGTGCCCAGAAAAGACCCATGCAGGGCAGCTCCTCACGGATGGTCTTCTTGATGCTTCCCACACCAAAGGGAAGGCCCAGGCCAGACGCTGCTTTAACCAAACTCATGTACCAAACACCAGGAGTAACCTTGTGCTGCTTTTTAAAAATCAGCACCATAATTAATGGCCAGAGCTACTGCAGAAAGCCATGAATGGACAAAGCCAACTAAAGCAAACTAGAAAGCACTGGAAGCCCAAACAGCTGCTCCATCATGTTAGAAGGAGGCTGATGGGGGACGGGGGTCCTAGGTGAGTACAGTGATTAAATACGGTAGATTTTTATAAAGATTGACTGTAAGAGAAGCTGCGATGGATACTGCATAGGAATTTCTCAAACTTTACAAATTGCTTTTCCATCAAAATATAAAAGTTTCCATGAAAACAATCAGAACATAATTTGTACTGCATTTCCAATGACTCATCTGCTTTCCTAGTATTTAATACAACACATGAAAATTAATGTTCTTCCCCTCTAGTAAATACACAAAACTTGGTTCAAAACAATACTATCATGACAGAAATGGTATGAGTGAAAATGTAGCTGCCACAGGGAGGCGGTGGGCAAAGGATCTGTGAAACTACATTAAACTTAGGGGTTTAGAACATCTATGTATTTCTGCAGCTTAAATTACTCAGAAGTATTTGAAAAACTCATCTGTACCACTAACTACAGCAGCTGACATCTATAATTGGGGGTATAAACAAGACTAGAATGTCACTCATTTAATGTAGACTGTTCCAAAGAAGACACTCCAGAAACTGGCTATATTGCATGTTGAACTAGTTATACCAGGCTCTGAAACTAATCAAGCCATACTTGATAGAATTAGGATTGCTTATTATTGGGGTTAGTTAATAAGATACTAGAATAATAGATTGAGTCCTGTGTCTGATGTCACAAAATCAGAAATTTACAGCAGACTTAGGCTATACATAATGAGGAGAATTTTGTGATTAAATAAGACATTTCTTTGACAGTTTAAGTTTTGAAGAATAAACTTTGCTCCAAGATCTGAATTTGGGGTTTAAAATGTGTTTTTCTTGAATAATTACAACTTTCTAAGGTGGGTTGACAAGGTTTGCCCTCCAACGTTAAATACCTTCTCATGTACCCTGTCTTGTATCATATTTATTGAAAACAGCAGGATAGTACTAAAGAAATGCAAAAACATTTTCTTTATTACTATGATTTTAGTAACCTTCTTCCTGTTTTGCTAATCCCATGCTCCTTGATTTTGCCAAAAACTATGTGAGTACTTATTCTGGGTGCTGTCTTGGTTCATTCTGTATCTAAGAAAAGATACCAAATAAACAATCTGGCCCATGAACTCAGGGCTCTCTCTTGACAGTTCAGTTACTTTTTAAAAAAACACTAAACATAATCTCCAAAAGTAACCAAGAATCTACTTTGTCCCGTTCTAGAGTGAAGTCACTTCAGGGTGGCTAGAGGACTAGGACAATTACTGTCATGTAGTAAAATCTATAGTCCTTTCACTATACACATAGGGAGGTATAATTATACAAATATGCAATATATGTAATATATATCATGTATAGTATACATGCCATATTATGATGATATATATTATATTATGGGGAACATGAGCTCTAACAGACCTAGACAATACTAAAAAGCAAATCATCATGATTTTAAAACTTTTCTACATATAAATAAGGATTTTTTTTTTTATTCTGTGTTATGTTTCTCACATAGAATCATTAACTGTGAAGTCTACAGGGAATTTTCAAACTGTTCTGCACAGCCCAAGCGGAGGAAGGGGGGGGCGGGGGACGAAACAGGTAGCCCTCGAGCCTGTGCCCTCCCCCAATCCATACCACCTCCGCCTTCATGGGGGACCTCGGGATGTAAAACTGTTGTGTTTGGGGTTAAGAAGAGCAGCTCTGCTGCTAACACGCACTAATTCTAGAAAACAAGTGAAGAACCAGTTTAGCATTAAAATGACTATTTCAGTATTTCAAAGAGCTCGGGACACTCATATCTCAATCCTTCAGCAACCTGTGAGCTCAGGGATACGTGCACGTGTGTCCTAACATACTTTCGCATACTGTAAGCACAGAAGGAAAGGACCGGATAATGTGTTACCAGGCTTAAAGACAAATGAGGACAAACAGTAACAGAAGGAAAAGTTATTAAATTAAAAGCCGGAGATGGCTCACGCCCTTTCCAAGAGAACCATCCCGATTATGGCCCTGCTTCTGGGGGCATCTGGGTGGCCGAGGATATGACACACGACCATGTTTCCAGCTGCTGGACCAAAGATGGGCACTTGACCCATCTCTGACCCAACAGCAGCCGAGCTACAGCCTGGTGTACAATCTATCACGTGGTTTGGTGTGAAAAGACAAATGAGACCAAGCAGATTCTCTCTGAGCAACCTCAAGTGAGTAAGTAATGAAGGAGGCACTTAGCAGCCACGGGAGCGGCAAAGGCAGGGAAAAAGCAGCCCCTACGCAGACTCGGGCCACAGAGGGGCGTCGCAGGCCAAGGCTCTGGGGAAACAGAAAACCATGTAGAGGATACAGAGTGGAAGAAAAAAGAAGGAAAAACTGTCGGAGAGAACAAAGAGGATGCAAAGACCTCCCCCAGGACAGACATGCAGAGAGCAGGATGAAGCGACAGTCCCCTAGGAGCGCCTCGGTTCCCAACCACTGTCTCACTGCGGCACAGGTGTAGCCTACTTACGGCCAAACAAAACAAAACTCATTAAGATGCTCTTGAGTCTGTCTCTCTTCCCCACAACTGGTACTTACTTAGAATTAATATTAATGATCTAAGCCCAGGTTAAGGAGAAACTTACACAGACGTTACATGCTCTTGAAAAGCTACATACAGCACATGACACTTTTCACATGTGCCAAGTGCCCAAGACATTGTGCCACTCATCACATAGCCGACATGCTCCCTTACTTGGCGGTCCAGGTGAAGTCGCACCAACAGCATGCTGCAACACAGCCAGCGGCCTGGGTTTTAACCACTCAAACCCAAACTTTAAACACTTGGGTACGTGTCACCAATTTGGCTGAAAAATTCCCTTTACACTGAGTTCTTAACAAACCACGCTACTCGAGAACTTAGTGTTACTTATGAAGGCCAGTGTGAAAGAACAGACTAAATACACCCCAGTAAAGGAAGGATAATTTTAAAGAAGTTGTTATACAAACAGCATGGAAAGATTATATAAGCGAGCTCACGGCCAGGTGCATCTCTAGTCTGCTTTGATACTATGCACTTTGGTTTGGTCTGCAAAGTCTCTTTCTTTGAAAATAACTATATTAGCTGGTAGAACTTAAAAGTCAAACAAAGATACACATCAAATCCAAAATTTCTGGCTTCTCTTGATACATCAGAAGATTTGCATGTATCAGTCTGTACTATTTCCTCAAGCCAGCACACGGTTGTAGCCAGGGAGCAGGGAGGTTCTCCAATCAGGACTCTCGAGTTTCTCTAACTCCCTCCTGTTCCCTGCCAATCGTTGCCAGTGTTTTAGTTTGGAACCTCTGCCCGAGAGACAGGAGCTTTAAAACTCTCTCCTGGGCATCACCAGATGATACAGTAATTATTAATCTATCAACAGCAACACCGCTAAACAAGCTAATAACTAAGGTCCTATGAAACAGTTCAGAATTTCTGGTCCCAATGCTGCTCTTGAGTTTAATGACTTAAAGCAGACAGGGAACCCTGACCCTTTCCTAAGTTGTTCCCTCCTTACCTTTTCTGTCCGGCTTGAGGTTCCTATCCACGGGGGGTGGTTCACAGTCTGCAACAGGTACGGGCCTTCTGGGGGGGGTCTTTGGGCTGGACCGGAAGCCCATATGAGCAGGAGGAGGCACTTGCATTCCAAATGAAGAGAAATCAAATGTCCCCGGAGTCATTGGCACGTAGTTTGCTTCCTGAATTGGTTCTGTAAAACTGCTGGAATGTTGCCGTGGCGGAGAATTGGGATTCATCGGGACATAGTTTTCATCCAACTCTTCACTTGATACACTTCCCACTGTCAACACATTTTTGATTTTCTAAAACACACATACATTTCTTTTAATAAACAAAAACTGTTGTCGCACAAGAAAACATAACTCTAAGACACACCTATTCATATGGATCGGAAGGGGCTTGCACTTCATGATCTCATTTAGTCTCAGGGAACTAAGAGTGGAGATTTTTGACAATGAAATATACACTCAATTACACCAAGGTCAATTATACTTACAAAGTGGTTATGGAAGCCTTCAAGTGAACTAGATCTATCACTTGGAAATGTTCGTGGAATATCATAGCAGTCTTGAGAACTAGCATCTAAAATAAAGAACAAACTATCAACATTTCTTCCCACATTTGCCCGTTCTCAGGGTAATCAGGAACGATCTATTCTTTTTCTCTCTCTTTAAACACACGCACATGCAGGAACACGTGCACGTAGATTTTAACAAAGGACACTGAACTGGGACGTTAAAGCACTAGAAAATGCAGCCACTCGCTCATATGCTAATCCTACTACTATTTGATTATGGCAGTGAGTGACTGCCTAACTCTGGGATGAGATGGGTTATCTAAAAATGAAGAAAGACATATTTCTTATTTTCTTATCTTTTGCACCACCTGGGGCCTAACTTTTATCTCACTGACTTGTACTCAGATTACGCACTTCAAGAAGGGAGTTAGAAATTGGTACTGGGTGACTAAACAAGCACTGAAGTAAGTACTCTCTGCAGTGCATTAACCCTTTATCCCCTTTAAGGCGACACACTACAACTATGTGAGCACACGGTGTTTAGGGGATGTGCCTTTCACACTTAGGCTTTCATTTTTCGGACTGGAAGAATCTCGGGGTATAACCCAGACTCAATTTTTCTCCTCCCGAGGTCTGTAACAAGGCATAATGGGAAAGAGGATTTGGCACTCCAAAAATAAGTAACACCGAACAAAAATCAGAGTGGCTTAACTGGAACTGAGCGCGACCTGTTAGACACAATGTAAAAATTGCTTATCTAGATAGGAAGGAAGGAAGTGGAGCCCAATATATGTGACACACAGAAGTGACTGTTAAGGGCACAGATATACAGGAGAGGGTATGAGTGGCAGGTGCTGGGGGGCTGGCCTATTTCCTGCTCCTCCGCCCCATCAGAGGGTCTATGCCCCCAGCATTTATGGAAAGTGGGAGAGAGGGGCGCGCGCATCCCGAGGCAGGAAGGAACTCCTAAGGCCGACTTCTTCAGGGATGGAAAACTCCAGGTCCTCCTCCCTCCCAGCAGACCCCGCACACAGGCACGCGTTCATGAACCCCTAGCAGAGAGGACGCAAGGAGCGCTGACCTTTCCGCAGCTTGTTCAGATCCACGGTGGAGATGGTGTTGCTGCGGGAGGGAGGCACCCCCGCCATGGGAATGCAGTAGCTGCTGTCGGGGTCCGAGGCTGCGCGCGGGGCGCCGCACGTTTCCACCGGCGATCGGTCGTGAGCCGGGTGTGGTTTTGGTGGCCGGGGTGGAGGAACATCGGGAATGGGGTCCAGCTTTGACGTCTGTCCCAGGGTTCCTTCCGGAAACGTTCGTGGAATCTGGTAAGTATTACCAGGGGTTGAAGGAATGTCGTAACTAATAGACACGTGCCTCAGCTGAGTCTCTAGACTTGATGTCCCAGATGGGGTATTAAAAACATAGAGTTCGCCATCCGCTTCCGTACTCGACGGAGACACCTTTGGTAAAACATCGTGGGAATAGCTCCTGGGCAGGTGATACAGGCTGGAGTCTACGGAAACGGAGGCAGCGCGCGGCGGCGGGGAGTCGTACATGCTTTGCTGCTGGAAGAAGCCATTCACTCCGTGTTTGGTCTGGGAGGAAGCGGGGTTTTTGTGAGAAGGGACGTTATCATTGCAGTCTGTTTCAGAAGAGGTGGATTTTGCAGAATCAGCATGTGCTCTAAATAAAAATTGTTAATGACAGAAAATAAAGCAGTGAAGACATGGGACTACATTTTAATATACATGTTTAGAACTTAGCAATCAAAATCCATGGCTTTTTTCATTACTTTTTTTTTTTTTTTGGTGTGATCCACAAGATTTAAAGTACGAATACTGCTCACTTTTTATGAGTATACACCAGACAACCAAACTGCCACCACAAAACCACCACAAGCGGCCTCTCCAATTTCTGTTCTGGACCAGCCCACACCCCCAACTCCACCTAGTAAATCCACACATGGAAACCACAATCCCTGAAGTACTGGAATTAGAAAGGTAGAAAACTCCCAGAAAGGTAAATGATTAAGGCACAGACACAAGGAAAAGCATTTCCTCTGAAAAACATGCAAAAGCCTGGTGCCAACGCAATTTATCAAGGTGACCCACGGCTCTTAACCTGTGGCAACTCCGTTGTTCTGTAAGCCTGGAAGTCTAATGATTACACGGTACTGAATAAATTCAATGTGATCTACAAGGAGGTGGCAACTTAAAAAAGTTTAATGCACCTTCCTTTCTACTGATTTTCTTTAACAAGCATTTAGCCGATACTGTGATGAGGATCAAGATACAAGCCACAGAGTGAGCCAGTTCCAAACTGTAATTAACCTTGAGGCATCTCGTTAGAGTACTTTTTATGCTTTGGGTACATTTCCAGTCTCTGCCTTTAATAAAATCACAACATTTGGGTATAAGGCAAAATGAAGCCCTGCAGGAACTTAAATGTACTGATAATAAGTAAACTTGTGGTAGTTTTTTAAGGGTTTATCTTCCCTGGTCTCTTAGTAGGATCTGACTCTGTGTATTCCACTTACTCACTGAATCTCTCCTCACTGTTATTAAGGACCCATATTGCGATACCCCAATCTTCCTCGTTCCTCACTGATTACTCCCTTGTTCGCTGACTGGCTCTTTCTTCCTGTCTCTCCACCTGGGAATGGCTGACAGAATAGTCCTCTCAGTCTTGATCATACACACCTTTAAAAAGCCCTCCTGTCTCATACCGTCACCTTCCACAGAAAGCTGACAATTCCTGTCTCCTCACTACACTCTGGGTCCCCTATTTTCCAGCTGTACCAATGTATTTCTGCTTGGTTATCCCAGTAACACCTTGCTCACATGCACCAAACCCAACCCGACCTGCTTCTCCAATTGACTGCCCTTGCCAACGCGTCACGGAAAGAAATGTCCTCATTCAGGTTCTCTACGCTCAAAACCCAACCAGCTTTGAATCATTCTCTTTGGCCTCCACCATCACTTAGGCACAAATCTTTCTTCCTAACAAGTGTTTGTCCCCTGCTCATTTCCACTGTCACCAACCCAGGTCAGGTCCGTGTCTCTGCTAAGTACAACATCACTGAACGCTCCTAAGTGCACTTCTTTCTTCTAGTTCCTTTTTCTTCCAGTAGGCATAGAATCATACTACTGTGCTGCGGTAAGATCAATATTTTCAGCCCTGGCTGGTGTGGCTCAGTGGATTGAGCATTGGCGTGTAACCAAAGGGTCACTGGTTCAATTCCCAGTCAGGGCACATGCCTGGCTTGTGGGCCGGGTCCCCAGCTAGGGGCATGCAAGAGGCAACCACACATTGATGTTTCTTTCCCTCTGCTCTGCCCTCCCTTTCCCTCTCTCTAAAAATAAACAACAACAAAAAAAAATCTTTAAAAAGTCAGTATTTTCAAAACATGGTTTTCTTATCAGTCACCTACTCAGAGAAAATCCTGTTTAGGGTCCATACAGGTTGTGGGAACTCCAAAAAGCCCACAGACTATTCTCCTTGGTGCTGAGGCTACTAATAAGCTGGCTCCGCCTTTTATTTCCTTATCTTGTGACCTACTATTCCCCACAGGGAGCCCTTGACTCCAAGCAGACCTCCTCCTCACACTTCTACCCCTCACTCTCATGCTCACGCCTTTTCCCCCTCAAGTATTTTTATGCAAATTACTAATGACAATCTCCTTTTCTCTCACCAATCAGGTATAGTTCAAATTCTGCTCCTCCCAGTGCAGGCATTTCCAACAGATCTAACATATTCTAAAATGTGCTCTGGCACTGAATTCCCACATGGGAGCTATAGAATGCAAGAAGTACAATAAGCAATAAACTTACTGCCTCTCACTAGCCTGTAGTGTAATGGAGAATGAATACAAATATCAATTATTTCCAATTGTGTGATAAAACAGAGATATGGAGGTGCAACCAAGAGGCTATGAAAAGCCAGAAGGGCATTTAACCCAGCCTGGGAATTCGGGAAAATGCTTCCTACGGATGATGCCTGAGCTGAGGCTTGCAAGGCTGAACAAGGGTTTGCAGGCAGCGCTCATGCTGCACCTCCATCTATAAACACTCAGTGCTCAGGTGTCCTGGCTTCCTCACAAGGTTTACTTGGGAACTGGGCAGGTGACTGCACCTGAGGAGGCTGTGACTTACATCATTAGTTTGTACCTTCCTAACAGCACCTAGCAAAATAGTGGGCACATCATAAATATTTGTTAACTGTCACTTTTGCAAAAAAGTAGATGCAAAATGTATATGAGCATAACTTGTACTACAAAAGGGAAGTTGTGATAACAAGTGGGTTTAACGAAAGACATTGCATAAAACGAAAAAAAGAAAATGTCCTGAAAATTGTCCCTTAGCTCTTTGTTGGCTTTTAAAAAGCTGATATTGAAGAATAATTGGTGACTCTCTGTAAAATAAAATTTTAGTTAGTAGCATAGGTAACAAAGTTGCGAGTGTGTAATTTTAAATACTCACGGCAAACAAGCAAAATCAAGTTAGAATTTGGTATTATTAACTAGTGTTGATTTATAAATTTTTTTTTTTGCTCTTACAGGTAAAATCCCATTAGAACAAATGTGTAGAAATCCATCTTTGGCATATTTGTTTCCATTATGTCAGGAAATAGGTCAGAGAGACTAATCTGGGAATCTTATTGTTAAGATTCTACACAAAATTTCTACACAAAATTTTTGAAACAAGTGCTTTGCATATTCCTAGCCTAGTAACAGTCACTTTGTACATGAAAGAGTCTTAGCTCTGTTTAGAAATCATTCACATCTACCCCCTTTCACCCCCATGTTTATACTACAAATTAAGATAATAAATTTACCCAATATCATTAGTTATCATAGCTGTTAAAGGTAGAGACAGGCCTCCTGATCCTTATTTTTCAGCTCCAACACTTACCATTACCTCAAGTCATCTGATGATTCAGTATCAAATTGAAATATCTTATAGCTTAGAAGAAGAGAGGAGTCTTGGAGCAGAGATGGAGATGAAAAGGAAACCAGGTCTTGGGAAAGGCTTTATGATACCTTTGATCAAGCACCAAAATCCATATTATTCTTTCCACTTAAAAATTTGTAAAGTTAAGGCTTGGGTAAGATCGGCTTCATTGGTAGGCATGAAGAATCAAATTTCATAGCTTTTAGCAGTATATTTGATTTTATCAAATTTCACTTAAGCTCAATTTGTAATTTCCATAGATTTTGCTATATTGGGATTTTACCTGTATGATTAATTTCTCACACAGATCCAAAGCAACCACAACACACTCACTGCAATGGAATCGTTTTGCTTTCAAAATCTTCTAGTAGTAGGTATTCCTCTCCTTCTTCAGAAACAAAAGATGACCCTTGGCTGGTTTACAATCACATAAGAAATGGAGCAAGATCACCATTTATAAATCAGTGAAATCTGTTAAGCAAGTAATACTGTGAGTCTGTAACAAAGACTATGAAACAGAAGACAGGTTCCCAAAAGAGCTTTTGGTAAAAGTATTCCTTGCCAAGCGCTAGAGAAGGTGTTTCTTCAATAAAATCTCGTGAATATCAGAAATCATTAGTGGAGGACTATAAACTCAAGACATACACATAAAATATAAGCCTACAGAGGTGATTTCTTTTAACCCTTCAAAGTCAAGGTTTGGAAAGTATCAAGGTAAGATTCCTCAATGCGTGCACACATACGCACACAGACGCACGCACGCACACAAATGGGCACGTGTGGTTTACCTGGTGGGCTCAGGCTTCTTGCTTTGACAGTTGATTAGCAGGAGGTAGTCTTGAGGATCCTCCTGGATGCCAAGAGTTTCCAGATGTGGCGGAAGGTTAATGAGCTGATACGGAGGAGGCTGGGCAGCAGGGGATGAGTCCACCTGGGCAGACGGTGGGGATGTAATTACAGCTGAAGGCAAATCCGCTGGTGCATGTAAGGAGTTGGCAGGGGGCTTCACAGGATCTGCGACACCAAAGTAGCACCATCATTCTCTATCCCGTTTTAAGAATTTTTCCTTAGTAAGCAGAGCCACTCAAATGTTTGGAGATAAACCGTTTAAACCCATGGGAACAGGCTAACCCATGATCATGTCAGTTAAAACAAATATAACCTAAATGGCAACATTTATACAGAAAATAACTGGTTTGTGTCGAAGAGCTCTGAAGACGAGTGGTCCTTCTTCCAGAGGTTCTAAAAAAGCCATGGTGAACCTTGCCTTGAATAGTCTTCAGTTTTAGGGCCCTGAAGGGAAGATGTTCTACAATCTTAGCACAAAAGGCCTATTTTTTTCTCCATGATATTAAAGGGCTTTCTAAGCTAAGCCAACCTTCCAAGGTGACATGTAGTGCCTGCAGGTCCCAGGCCAGCTCCTGACCCCCTTTTATTTGGCTGTTCGCCCTACTTCTCTGCAGTCTAGGGGGACACAATGCTAACTGTGGGATTCAGCTTTTCTTTAAGGCTTCACCTCCTCCCTCAGCTCATCATCTTATTCATCATTTACTGGATTTCTGTAGGGTCTTCATACAGAAGGGTCAGCCCATAGAGAAGGAATTTATTCAGCACTCAACTATGTTCTAAGAAGACATGAAAATAGCTAAATTGTGCAGAATGCTGTAATTTAAAAGGAGTTGAAAAAATCTAAAAATAAAATCCCACTGTAATCACTGACACAAATAAATTTTTAAGGGCCCAGAATAAAGGTCCTGTTTGTCTGGTTAAAAATGAATGGCTAAAGTCCAGAAAAAGACAAATGCTCTATATGAATAAATACATTTGTTTATTGTCTGTTTATGTTAGATAATACTAATCCTATAACATATTCATATTCTATTCATGGTCTATTCATTATATTAATATGCTCTGCCAAGTAAAATCAAATGCAGGTCATCTGGCCTGTTACTTCACCAGGGAGCAGTTACATGTCAGCTCTGTCTTCTCTAGATACTAGCGAAGTCCACATGCTTTTTTGATCAGGCCTTTACACATTCCACTTTAATATTCATAAAGGTACCACAGCAAAGTTTACATATTTCATTTTATAACTTCTTCTTACACACAGGAACTCATATCCAATTGTAAAGATTGTATAACACAAAACATGGCTCAATATCACAATTTATCTTTAACTGGAGCTCCCCAAAATGAACGAAAGGAATCTGAACTCCTAAGCATCACTGTGCCTTATATGTGATAGATATTCAATCATGTTCCAGGCACCCAGCAAAAACTCACCTAGCACTTTCTGGGTCAGGCTAAAGGAGATTAAAGCAACGGGCCCTCCCAAATCTGCACAACCCATTCACCTACAGGTGTAGTTTCAAATTCGCCCTTCAAGAAATTCCTGAGCCCTCATAGATGCTAAGAAGTCTAAGAACTTCTTTCCGGTGGAGAATTTGGCCTGAGTAAACAGAAGCTGAGTTAACTTCTAACATTTTATCTTTGTTATGCTGCATGCAATGTCTCAAGTCTTCACAGAAGCGAATCTAACAAACTCGAACACTTCATGCCAGGTGTTAATTAAGTTATTTAATTTTTTCTTATTTATGAAAGCGAGAAAAGAAAAGGGTGGGAATGGAAAAATGAATTTTTTTGCCATTAATTCAGTGGGAACTCATAAATAACCATCATGTCTAACAGATGTTGATTATAATATAGTGTACATAACAAACCCTAGGAAATGTTTTACTGTTTTTGATTCAGTTGCAAATATACAGAAATTTATTTAAATGGATTTAAAATGCAATAAATTAATCAGTGACTGAGAGTAAATCTTTGCGACCTGTTAAACTTAACAGAATTATGAAAAATATTTACCTTTAAAGAAGAGCTTAAGATTATATATATATGTGTGTGTGTGTGTGTGTGTGTGTGTGTGTGTATGTGTGTATATATAAACATTGAGGATAAAAAGAAAAGGTAGAGAAATTAGAAAGCAGTTACTGTATTCTATAGATTGTACTCACAAGTATATTTTATATATTTTTCATTTCCTCTACCAAAGGGGCACGGTGAAATTAAATAATCCAGTTCAATTTTTCATTTTGATCAAAACAAAAGGAAACTAAACACTGGAAATACATCACTATATAAAGCAGAATGAACTCCAGTTTTTGATGTTAACTCCTAGAATAACTTTTCCAGGTGGTGGTTTTTATAGATACACTTTCCTTTAATATTTTTTTTCAAATGTGATGGCTATGTGCTAAATGAACTAAGTGCTTCATCCTAAGTGGGGGAAAAATCACACAGCCAGGCAACAGTCTTTGTTTTATGACCACAATGGGACCATCTCATTTTCAATCTTCCATTTCTCCCACCTATGAATGAAGTGTTTACCCTCTTTATAGCTGCAAGATTCTCTCAGTTTTCTGAAGGAAAAAAAAAAGCACTGAGATTCAAAAACTCATTTAAAAAAAATCTTATTCACAATATGGGAAGACTTTATATATATATATATATAGTTGATCCTTGAATAACATAACTACAGGGGTCTACTTGTATGGGGTTCAACAAACATACAGCCATCCCTCTGTATCCCCCTAGATTTCACACCTTGGGATTCAGCCAACCATGGATTGAAAACAGTATTTTTCATCCATGGTTGGGAATCTGCAGATGTGGAGGGCTGACCATATGCATTGTTCTACACCATTTTATACGATGGACTTTTGTATAAGGTCCTGGAACCAATCCCCTGCAGGAACCAAGGAATGGCTGAGTTCTGGCAGGAATTTTCATCTATGGGGGTTGGCACCCCTAAGTCCTCATATTGTTCAAGCATCAACTGTATTTATAAGAGGCAAGAACTAGAGAGAAAGTTCTATTGTGTTCACTAGCAAGCTCACCGAAGGAAAGACCTTCAAACAGCTGTAAAAAGCAGGCCCAACCATTCCAAACAAAATGACGTCCAAAGGCCTTTAAAAGGGACAGGGCACTTTGGCTCAGAAAATGCACTGTTTTCAAAGTTTTAGTCTTTGGGGTTATTTTATTCATGTTAATCTGATCACACACTCAGCTCTGCATATTTGAATGCAAACACTGCATTGTGTCCTAATAACCTCTAATATAAAATTTTCTAGCCAAAATTAGTCAACTGATCTGAAAAAGAAACTTCTGCTCTACCTTACTTTATTAAAAAACGCGATTTGCCCTGCTTTGACGTGACAAGTAGCTGAGTGGACCGTGTTTGTGGCTTTTTACCTCACTTTGGTTTCTAACTTACTGTTCTTTCCAAGTAATGCTGGGATCAAGTGTCTGAAAACCAAACCTCAGTTTAGGGTTCGCTTTTATTTCCTGTCTCTTAATTCAGAGGGCATGAAGAGTATAATTAGTATCCATTAAAGGGCTAATAAGCTGTGGGAGCAAACTCCTGATCAAATTTTACTTGGAAAACTAATAAACACCCACTAAGAAAAGCTTTAACCAGCTTTCTGTGGAGAGAAGTAGATTATTATGTGAGGAGAACTGCAAATAATAAATTGGTCCACAAATGGCCCCAGCTTACTGCAGTTTTATCCTACCTGAAACCGTAACGCCCTCACAGAAGTTGCTCTGCCCAGGTAATGCCTCTAAACACTGAAAATAATATACGTTTATCCTAACCAAATGGCACAAGAGTTTAAGCCCAGGAGAGCAGCTCTATTCTTTCTTTTTGGTAAGGTATAGCATTTCAAAGCTCATGTCACAGGTCCTCTGATGTTGTAACTAGTAACTTACTGTACCTGACCAGGTGGTAATAAAAGAGTGGTCTTGCTCACGTCCTTTCTGGAGACCAGAGGAGATCCTTTTCTCTGAAGATGGGGGACATTTGCTGACAGAGTATGTTTTTGGATTCTACTGCAAAAGTGTTACCTTTACTTTCACAATGAAAGTCAATAAGTCAAGGTTGCTCTGTTTCTACTGATTAATGACTTACCAAGTCAGTTGTAGAATTTTTTTTTTTTCTCTAAGGAGAAGCATTTTGAATAGGTCTATGTCTAATTAACTTAGCAAATAAGAATCCACTATCATTAGTGCTAAAATAATCTTCTCACTTCTGAACACAATTTTTCATGAAAGAACATTTTATAAAGGTAAGTCTTGAAAATGGACACAGACAAGAAATAGCAGTAGTTACCATTTTCAGTGAAGCAACCTGCAGTTTCTTCGATTTGTTTAATCAAATCCTAAAGACCTCTAATCATAGCCTAATCTACAGGGCCCGGCAGAAGGAAAGCCTGCTTGAGTGTGGTTGGTAGGGTAATAATACGGGTGTAATAATTTATAGTTTTAATTTAAACACTTCATCTAAAAATGTCACATGGTGTGCTTGAGGGTGATATTGTTATGTTACAGAATTACATGTTTATGATTTTGTAATCAAAGAAACATTTAAAGTGTTTCAAGCAGAAAATGTTTTATCGTATTTTTGTCAGGACTATCTCCTTAACAGACTGTGAAAACTTTCTTGGAGACTTTGAAGATAAACCTTTTGGAAGTGGTGACAAACATCTAACTCTTATCCCAGAGGTGCCTTAACATCAGAATCATTTGTGGGATATCTTAGAAATCTAGGTGTCTGGGCCCCACCTCAGGAGACTCAATGAATCAAGATCTCAGGGGCAGCAGCTTGAAAATGTATAAGAAAACAAAATAATCTCTCTGGTGACCTGGTCCCCAGAAAAATGCAAATTAAAACCAGAATGAGATACTACTACACATTCCCTTGAATGGCTAAAATTAATGACTGACAATACCAAGTGCTGATGAGAATGTAGAGTAACTGAAAGGCTCATGCCCTGCTGGCAGAAAAGCAACTGATACAGTAACTTTGGAAAACTTGAGCTGCTAAATCTTCTAAAGCTAAGAGAGAGAGAGAGAGAGAGAGAGCGCGCGCGCGAGCGCTAAATGTGTGTGTGTGTGTACCTCCTATAATGTAGCAATTCCTCTCACTGGTATATACTCAAAAGAGCTGTTCATGTCCATTAAAATACACCTATAAGGATGTTCATAATAGCTTTATTTGTAACTAAAAATGGGAACAACCCAAATATCCATCCACATTCAAACAGATCAATAGTTTGTTATATATACACGCAATGGAATTCAACACAGGATGAAGAAATACACGCTACAGGGATGAATCCCAGACTTAAATATTGGGAAAAACAAGCCAGACTTCAGGGTTTTATTTATATTAAGTTCAAGCATAGGCAAAACTAATCTATGCTTGTAAAAGCAAAATAATGGTTATATTTGGGCTTTTTGAGGGGGGTGGGTTTCTGGGAAGAAGCATGAGAAAGCTTTTTGGGGGACTGGAAATGTTCCATTTCTTGATCTGAGTAGCAGTTACACAGGTTTCTATTTTTATGTACAGGTACAGATGCATGTGTACAACTATATATTGAATAGTACACTAAGTTCTGTGCCCTTCATAGGAGTGATATCCAAATAAAAAAGTGAAGGAATTTTCATCTATGGGGGTTGGCACCCCTAAGCCCTCATATTGTTCAAGCATCAATTGTATTTATAAAAGGCAAGTAAAAAAGTGAATAATAAGAAATTTAAAAGCACCCTAATTAGGAAACACTACTTTACAGGAAAGAGAGCATATGTATATTCTTACACGTTAGTTTAACCCACTTTTTTATTTTTACTTTTCTCAGTATTAGTTTCAGGTATACAACACAGTTGATCAGACAATCATACACTTTACTAACATACTTTCCTAAAGGGAAGAAAATCAAACAGAGAATCACACTTTTTTTTTTTTATCCTCTCCAGAGGACATTTTTTCATTGATTTTTTTTGAAAGAGGGGAAGGGAATGAGGACGAGAGAAACATCAGTTGCTTCCCCCATGCACCCAGACCAAGGATCATACACTCCCAGACCAGAGGTGGAACCTGCAAACCAGGTATGTGCCCTGACTGGGAACTGAATCTGCAACCTTTTGGGTTCACATTGGTGGATCGGGGCTCCCATTATTTTTTTTAAGCCACTATTATCTGGACACTTTGAGAAAAGCAACTCAACTGATAAGAGGCAACGTCCTAATGGTGCACCCTGAACTGAGACCAGAAGCCTTTGCACCAAGTTAGTTGGCTGCATACAACCCTTAGATTGTGTTTCTCAGCACTTGTTCAGCAGATTTACCAGCTTCTAAGTTGGTGTAGAAACAAAAATAAATCTGCACATGTCCAAGAAAAACAAAAGAAATTAGTTTCTACCCTCAAATCTACTAAATAAAAGCATTCATAGGAACCACACACAGTTCAATGAGCTAGAATTTAAAAACAGATTCAGCCTGCCAGCATTCTGAGTATTCAATAGTAGCCGTGGTCACCTGGGGCAGCGGAAATGACACGGTGGCGATATTTTGAGAGGTTCCTGGAATCAAAACACAGGTCAGATTTTTCCCTTTTCCTTTTGTTTTCAGGAGAAAATTAGTTATTCTCCTAGGGACGGGGGTTAGTTATTTTCTCAGACTGTAATATGCAAGCACAGTCGATTTCTTCCCATGTCTAGTCTGAAACTAGTATAATGAAATATCATTTTGTGTTATTAGTTTTAAGCCAGGAGTGGGAGCATCTTCAACTCTCTGAAAAGGGAAAAGCACAAGGCTCGGGCGACAGAGCTGGGTAAAAACAAAAACACCTATTTAGTGATAGGAGAAATCTATTTGAAAGCGAGAGAATATAAAGCAGGTAGTGAAGTCAATGGAAGAACAGACATTTTGATATTTACCTTGTCATATTAAACTGTATGAATGTGATCACAAAGGATAATAGCAGTTCTTGGAGGTTTGATACAAATCTTTAAATGTGGAGTAGCAAAGTCAGCTACTCCAAATGAGTAAGGAAATACAGTGGTTGATTTGAAAACCTTTTTGCAGTTTTGTTATTATGAATCAAAATCCAAAATTACAGAGTAAAATACTTTTTGTGGTCCCTTGATACTATACAATGAAAGACTGTTCATCTTTTACTGATTTCTTCCAAGAAACTCAAGTCTTTAACATAGTATAGGGAGACATTTCCATGTCTATTTAGGAGATGGCCAGAATAAACTTGTAAAGAATCTAAATTGTAGAATTAAATAAAAATAAATGCAGTTGCACTTAGATATAGCTCATGACCTACTTTAGAAAGCATTGGCAAATTGAAGTCCTTAGGGTCTTGTTTTAATGAACAGATAAAAATGACTTGTGATTAGCACAGCTGTTCTTGGTAGAGGACTCAGATTATAAATATCAAATTTGATTAATCACACTATTAATTTTCTTATAACCTCCCCTTTTATGGATATTGTGAAGATAAAAAGTTCACAAACTGAGTTTCATGCCAGGCAAATACACTTCTAAATACACTTCTATTTTATAAGGATTTGGCCACTTAAGAGGTAGGTCAGGATGGCTGTCAAGTTTTGGAACTTCCCCCTCTCCCTATACCGGTAATTTAATAAAGTGAAAACAGACATTTTGCTGGATCCTGACTATTGACATCAAAGTTCTGCTAAGTACAAAAATAATCTCAGTACCTCATCAGTAAAGTCACAGAGCCATTCAAAACTATCTAGGCTTTTTATAATAAACCACAGGCATGGAAACATGGAGCAGACTGAAAGTGACCAGAGGCGATGGGGAAGGAAGACAATGGTGGAAAGAAGGAGAAGGAACTAGACAAAGAACATGTATGAATGACCCATGGACATGGACAACAGTGTGGGAATTGACTGTGGGAGGGGAGGTGGGGGGGGGATGGGTGGAGGAGGAAAGGGGGAAAAACTGAGACAACTGTACTAGAATAAACATGATTTAAAAATAAAAAATACAAAAATACAAAAAAATAATAAAAAATTAAAAATTAAAAAAAAATAACACAATAAAACTACCTAGGCATTTTCTGACCCTCTGAAGACTGCTTTGAAAGAGGGGAAGGGAATGAGGACGAGAGAAACATCAGTTGCTTCCCCCATGCACCCAGACCAAGGATCTATTGCATAAAAATTTATTATTTTTTTTATGCTATTTTCAAAGCATAAGTCAGCTGCTACCTATGCTTATTTTTTTTTTTTCTTGAGCAGAGCACTTATCAGCTGATATGTAATTCCTAGATGACTTTCCTCTTTCTCCTACTGGACTGACTGCAAGCTCCCTGAGGGCAAGAACTATATTTATCAAGTACCACAGCAGTGCGCTTTAACATTATATATTGATGCTTTATTAAACATATTATATAAAGTATACTTTTACATATGTATGTGAATATATAGATATATATCTTGCATTTATCAATAACTGTAATAAATTATTTTGGTACAAAACCTCTCCCACTAGATGCTCAGTTCCATGTGTGTCATGTTGGCCACTGGTCTTCCTAACTAGTCACCCAGTACACATTGGCTGAGTAAATGCCCAAAGTCTAGTAGAGTGCAAGCAAACTCAAAGAATTTGGCAAACTATTGAATCAATTTTCTTTTCTTTTTTTTAACACTTTTTAACCTATTTTACTGATTATGCTATCACAGTTGTCTCAATTTCCCCCCCTTTGCCCCCCTCTGCCCCCCTCCATCTGGTATGAATTAATTTTCTACAGCAGACAAAGCGTTTCTTCTTCCAAGAACCGACTGAGCGTTTGTTCATCAAGCTCCCAGATGCTAAGAATCATTCTAATGCGGAAACACGGACCAAACTCCATGCCTTAAAACTTGCAAAGTTCATCTGGGACACCTGAGCATTAGACATTCTTTTTTGGGGGGCTCGCAACTCTACTTACCCCCAAATGGGCTTCCAAAAATTGGATGCTCACATTCCTTAACTGAATAATGTAGCTCCTCCTGGAGGGTATCTCATGTCTTTTGTTAAATACACTTAGGAGAATTACAGAGAAAACAAAAGGAGATGGAAGAACACCTCCTTAGTCTTTCAGATCAGTCAAATCTGTCCTGGTCACCAACAGTGACAGAAGTCTGCCTTCATGTCCCCAAAACAAGTTCCAAGTGGAAAAGGCAGTAAGCAAAAGAACATCAATGAAAAAGATTATACAACTACTGAAAATTATTTTAATGGAAAATCCGTCACCTACCTAATGTGGTATCCAATAACTATTAACTATCCAATAACTATCCAATAACTATCATTACTGAGTGGCTGCTAAGTAACCATTAAATAAAAAGCTATCTCATTTGTGACTTTAATTTTAAAATCCTCCACTGCATTCAAATATAGACTATATATGCAAACAAGAAAGGGAAGGTGTTTAAGTGGAGTTGGAAATAATACCCCTCGCCTACTTAAAATGTGAACAACACATTTAGTAACTTCACAAAAACAACCGAAAGCTTAATTCCCCACACGAAACACAGTCTGGAAGCTTTTAATCACTAGGGCTCTGCCAGAGAGCGCTGGTTCATTAGTGGCCTCCGGTGTAAGCTGGATGCCTCCTTCCCGCTCTCCGCCTGCTCCCTTGGGCCTTCTGGAGTCTCACCGAGGGGTTTCCCCGACCCACTGGGCCAATCCCAGCCCTGGAAGGCCCTTCTCTGGGGCTGCTGACTGGACAGAGAGGAAACAGTATGCTGACCTCAGCTAATTAGAGATGATTACTGTTTCACCTCAATTATTCAACACTTGATGTCGATTGTTGTTACAATTTTTCCATCCCTCCCTGAATCTCCAGCACTCCTAAATATAGACATTTGGAAACACACACTTGTAAAAGGAGTATCAACCTGAAGACAATACGGTCAAAGACCTTATCCCTGGCTCTTGGCTCTGCAAACCTCTATTTGTATTGGAGTCCCTTTCATAGGTTCTTAGTGATTGTTTAAAAAAGGAAGAGAAGTGGACACGGAAACATGGTCGGACCCCTATATAAATGAACCCGGAGAGGAATTCCACTTGTAAAATTCTCCTGAGACCTCTTTGCAGAACAGGCACCCCAAATCTCAGATCCTCAAGCAACCCTCCCCGTGCCCTCTGGAGTCAAGCAGCAATCCATCCCTCCGCGCGGTCCTTCCTTTCTCTTGCTCCTAAGCCTGGAGGGTTCTGCATCCCTCCTGTCTCTTGGGTAGAAATACTACTTCCTTCAAAAGGCACAATTTCCAATTTGTCTTCCTCTGAGCTTTTTTTACTACCTCTTATCCAAACCTTGAGCCCCTCATATCTCTGTGTTAAGTAAACTCATTGGTTTGTTACTTTTTCCTCCTGTTTTGTAACTGATTCTCACTTGTTTTTCATAGATATTGATAATCATCATGGCAACACAGCTTTAAAAATAACACCTAAAAAATTAAGGTGAGCCACATGGAAATGCTGCTTTTAATAGGTCAAAGTGGTCAAATATCAGTTGTGTTATAAGGTTCAACTTACTATTTCTATAGGAACTCAAGAAAGGCTATTAAATAGCATGTCTTCTTGTCATCTTCTTCTTCAGGACATTTATTGCAATATTTAGACAATGCCTTCACAATGGTTAAATTTCTCTTTCTAAAACCTATACAAGGTCTCTGTCGAAAAGGACTAAAGGGTTCAGTTGCTTTTTCCAAATGTTACTATTATAAAAATTCCCCAAAGTTATATTTTGTAACTGAAACATAGAAATATAAAAAGAATTTTATTAACAGTTCTAAAAATGTAGTAATAAAAGTGAAAGGTCAAACAACAAAATCGTGAACTCACCTTCTTCTGTAGGGTTAAACCCACAGATGTCACAAATACAACGAACCCACTTATTCATTTCTTCCTCACTGTCTGCTACCAAGTAGAAAATTCGGTCAATGGTGTTGATATCAAAAATGTAGCTGTTTTCAAACTCCTTTTTGTTAAATGTCAATCCAGCGTCAACTTGCTGACATAAATTTAAATCAATGATACGGATAGGTTTCTTGGCATGATCATTTTTGTAATATTCCAAGACATCGGGGTCTCCAGTTAAACGGCCACTGCGTAGCACAAACCATCTCCTTTTCCATGCCTAGAAACAAAAAAAAAAACCATCTCATGTTAATTTGAGAAATTTTTTTTTAAGATGAAGCACATTTATCAAAGCAATTTTACAGATGCATTATCTAGAGATAGTATTTCCTTTGTTTTCACAGAATTATCTACCACTTCAGCCAAGTTTACTGATGCCCCAATTAACTTAATAATGTGTGTATATACACATTTATTATATTCTACTTCTAATAGAATATTAGATGATATTAATTGATATTAGAAGATATTACACCAATATGTAATAGCAAGTCAACAAAACAAGGAAGATTTTTTTTTTTAAAGATTTTATTTATTTATTTTTAGAGGGAGGAGAGGGAGGGAGAAAGAGAGGGAGAGAATCATCAATCAGTTGCCTTTAGTATACACCCCCAACCAGGGACCTGGCCTGCAACCCAGGCATGTGCCCTGACTAGGAATTGACCCAGCGACCTTGTGGTTGGCAGGCCAGTGCTCAATCCACGGACCCAGACCAGCCGGGGCAGAAGATTTAGTTTTTGCTAACTAAAAAAGCAACATTTTCAACAAACAATGCTAGAAAAACTTGATATCCACATGCAGAATAATGAAGTTAGACTCTAACATTACATCATATAAAAATTAACTCAAAATGGATCAAAGACGGTAAATCTAAGAGCTAAACGGTAAAACTCTTAGAAGAAACATGGGGAAAAGCTTCATGACATTAGATTTGGCAATGATTTTTTTGAGTATGACACCAAGACCACAGGCAACAAAAGAAAATATAAGTAAACTGAACTATGTTTACTTATACGTCGATGAGTTGCCTTTCGCATCATATGTGTGTGTGTGTGTATATACACACACACACACACATATATAAAATATTATTCAGCCTTAAAAGTAAAGAAAATTCTGACCCTGCTATAACATGGATGAACCCCGAGATGTTCTGCTAAGTGAAATAAGTCAGTCACAGAAAGACAAAAAGAGGAGGAGGGCTGTCCGTGTTTAACGGGCAGAGTTGCCGCTAGGGAAGGAGAAACGGCTCCGGAGACGGGCGTAGGGATGGCTGCGCATCAGTGCGCACGCACTTAACGCCGCCGAACCGCACGCTTAAATTTGGTGAAAATGGTGAGTGTTGTTATGTATCTCTTAACAAACTTTTTTTTAAACAGCAATGTTTTTTCAGGCCATAAAGAATACACATTAAGGTGCTTCTTCAAAACAGTCCTTCACTTTCCAGACTATATAGGTCTCTCTCTCTCCCCCCCTCCCTCCCCCTCTCTCTCCGCCTCGCCCCCCACACCTGGCCTCTCTCGTTGTGTGGGGGTGAGGAGGGAGGATGCACATGGATGCAGAAGCTTCCCTGGTTTCTCGCCTGGAAAGCGTCAAAGACATGGACTGTCTCCCTTTTGGCCACACTGCTGTTCAGACCACATGGGTAAGAGCTGAATTCCTGAACATGGGGTACAACTTTTTTTGTTTTTTTAGTCTTTCCCTCCCTCGTCCCAGCAAACACATATTGGCAGTGGGGTTCTGTACTCAGCCATGTACTCTCTCCACAAGTTTTGGAAAATTTTGAGTTTCTTACTATGGCTAAAGAAGCCTAACATTCTTTCACTATTAATTACACTCCATAACATCTACATTGATCAAATAATAAAATGAGAAGCAAACGACTGGGGCAGTCAGCTTCAGCAGTCTTTAACCCTAACAGCTCTGCCCAGACCCACAATTAAGACTTACTCCCCTTCGGCCGCCTGCCTCAGTTCACAGTTAGACTGCAGAGGCCGCCGGGCGAGGCCCAGGCACCTGCGAAGACATTCTCTGCTGCAGACTGGACCTGCGAGGCGAGATGGCGCAGCGGGTCACTCCAGGAAGTGGAAGGACTGAGGAACAGGACAGTGTACGAACCCCAATGAGATAAAATTTCCTGGGTTGTTTTTGTTTGCTTTTGTTTTGAAATAAAATGTCTTTAACGGCCGCTGTACATTTCTGTTCATTTGGAGACCCTAAGTAGCACTAGTCACAACACCTTGATCCTTTGTTTTTGCAAAAAAAATAACCTGACATAGTATGCGTCTTCTGGTAATGATGTGGAGTAATGACAGCCCTGTGCTTACGGCATTTTCAGGAATTTTATTCAGAGCAGAAACAAGTTTACTGCTGGACATATAGTCCGCTTAGACAAAGAATGCTCCCGACGTTGCTACCATAACATAGGTCAATTTCCCCAAAACATTATTTTTATTTCTTCCTTAACATATATCAGTCTGGACCAAAAACGATCCTAATATGACACAATAGGGTCTCTACATTTTTATGTTTTACAAAACTTGGCATATGGAACAGAAAAGGCATCAAATAAAAACTCTTCATTTTATCCTGAAAGATACAGGGGAATAGAAAAGAAAATTAACTAAAACCCTCATACACTTCTCCAACAGATATTTGGTCTTAGTCCCACCTTCACCAAATTTTACAAGTTCTGACATGAATCAGTTCTGACTTGTAGCTCGCCACCAGAGCTGTTCGGAAGCTACTGATAATGGTTTGAGACAGACAGAAAAAATGAAAACTAAATGGCCTGCACGGTCCATGAACCGGCTCATTCGGTCTTTAATGTCTTGGACAACTGTACCAATAACTGAGTTAACTTGGGTGATAACTTTAGGGGTAGTATTACAATAGATTCTTTAAATTATATCCATTCGAGACAAGTTAAATACATTAAGAAATCAATGAATTTACCAGTTAGTAGGTTGTTGATTACATTGCAAATACTGTACGAGGTACATGTGGAAAGAAATATAAGTAGATGCTGCATGATTCCTACTCTCAAGGAGTTTACTGATTATGAAGAAAATACCTTACCACACACAAAAATATCTGAGAATATAGCAATCCTGACAAGATATCTGCAGAACATTTGCTAAATGGACAGGCATTCCTATATGGAAAAACTTATGCGACCTTTTAACAAGAAGATTAGTAGGGGAGTCAGGAAGTCCTAAAAATATTGTGTAGTTTGTTAATATCAAGATTTTAAATCTACTTCTTGGCCTGACTGCAGCTCCAAAGTGAAAGCATAAGACTGGTGTTCAGAAGAAGGCAAGTTCTGCAGATGCTTTAGATAATACCGAAAAGTCACAAAGTGTCAAATTCACATGAATTTAGCCCTGGCTTCTGGCTTATAAAAATCCATTACTTCAAAATAAATATCATCTCTTAGTAAAATTAAGGCTTTATGGACACCCCCCTATCAAGCGCTAAGCTTGAAAGAGTAATAGGGAAGTAAACAGAAAAGATCATATAGCAGTATCATGTTACTGATCCAGGGCCATCAAGGAATCAGAGCTTTTCGGAAGTGATTTCTCCAGAAAATGAAGGTTCCGTCTTTAAATAGAGAAATGACTTTTTAAAACCTTAACGTCTCACCTGAAAATCTTTCTAAGATGCTTTCCTACATGATTCACTGAGCATGACCCATCACTGCCCATGACTCGGACTAGGTATTAGGGCATCAGTCCCTAGAGCTGCACTCCAGAGGCGCTGTCAGAGCGCGGGCGGCACGAGGGCCACTGGCCCCGATACGGAACGGAGCCTCGCTGCTGGGCTGCCAGAGTCCACATGCAACCATTTTTGTCCACTGTCACTGCTCCCTTCTAACACTCTGGTTTGTAGGATGCCAAACCGTCTCCTGCCGCAAGGCCCTTGCACGCGCTCTTTCCTCAGCCCAGCAGGTCCTTCCCCTGCCTCTGCCAGGCCAACACGGACCTTCAGGCCTTCCCTTCCCCTCCCACCGCAACCCACCCCTCCCAGCGGAAAGCAGCGTACAGGGTAAGGCACTCTGTTACTTACCTGTGTAGTGACTTTCTATAATTCTGCATTTCAGTTTTTCTTTGTATTCATTTATTTAGTATCTAACTGCCTAAGCAGACTGTAAAGTACACAGAGATGGTGACCACATCTGCTTTATTTGCCATTACAAGCTCAGTGCATAGCACAGGGCCTGATGCCTAGGAATACCTCTGCAACAAACAGAATTCCCCTGACTGTAATGCTGTAAAATTTTTGAGAACGTTAGATTAGCTACATGGGACACATCGAATAGAAAGGTGTCCTTTCACAACCTCTCCCACTTGAGAAAAAGAGCTGCTGAACTGAATGTATTCATAATAAAGTAAACATACCTTAGACAGTTTAGCAAAGCACATGCGAAAAACCCCTTTGGGAAAGTGACAAAAGGGGAAAAGAACGAAACGTGTCCTTTCGCTATAGCTCATGTGTCACTCTTTTGCCTTCCGGTTAGACATGGCTTCCCCATCCACGCCACTGCTTCCCTGTTGAAACGATGTTGTTAAAATTTAAAAGGCCCTCCGAAACTAAAATCAACAGCCAAGAAATGAGCAGCAACGAATCGAGGTGCACTAGGCAGAATGGGATGGTGACTCCAGAGGTCTGACTGGACATTGTATGAGAAGCACCCTTCACAGCTGGAAATGATGGCATGAAAACATGGCATTTTAGCCGAGCAGCACCTGCCACTTATTTATTTATTTTTAACAGGGTCCAAATGCGAATGTTTGCCTCAGTCACAAAATGAGTCACCCTCATTGAATCTGGCACAGATTAGGCTGGAAAACAAAAGCGATTACATAAACTATACACTTTAATAAGGCAGCTACAAAGGTTCTCTGGATTACGGCACAAAGCACAATTTAGCTGCAGAATAAAGCGTGATGCTCGACAAGAGGACTGACATCAGCGCCCTTGCTAATCCCAGCACAAAGGCTTCTCTATGTTTTGTCAGAGCACAAAATGGGGCCACATAAGTCAGTCTTTGTTATCTGAAAATATCTGGGATTCTTAAAGTTTGCCCTATTTTTATCCCTGCTGCCTTGGTAGCCCCAGAGAAAGCTGAGTATTGCCTCCCCAACGCTAGAGAAGTAATGGACAAAAAGGACAAGTTTTCTAGAAACCTGCGGAACCAAGCTCTCCAAGCAATTTTTAACAGAAGTCGTGTGAAACACCATTCTAACTACCAGACTCCCATGATGAGCATGTTTGCTTGAGGGGGACTATGCAACATTTTTGCTGTCATTTCCTGTATGTAATAGCCACTGCAATTTGACATTGAATATATGATGCAATAGTAAGACTTCGTCAGCAGGTTGCGTTTTATTTTTGTTTTGTTTTAAGATTGTATTTATTTATTTTTCGAGAGAGGGTAAGGGAGAGAGAAAGAGAGGAGAGGGAGAGAAACATTGATGTGTGGTTGCCTCTTGCACACCCCCAACTGGGGACCCAGCCCACAACCCAGGCACACGCCCTAACTGGGAATCGAACCGGCGACCCTTTGGTTCAAGGCCAGAACTCAATCTGCTGAGCCACACCAGCCAGGGTTTGAGCAGGCTCTGGTTTGTAGGATGCCAAACCGTCTCCTGCCGCAAGGCCCTTGCACGTGCTCTTTCCTCAGCCCAGCAGGTCCTTCCCCTGCCTCTGCCAGGCCAACACGGACCTTCAGGCCTTCCCTTCCCCTGAAACCCTGGTACTGTGATTCTGCATTTTAAAAGCCACTCTAATACCAGAGTCTTACCTCAGGGTTTCAGGATTAACTTGGCTACTACGTTAACATCAAAAGAGAACAGCATGTGCAGCCCACAAATCCAGTGGCAATATAGGTAGATCAGACGGCCAAACTAAATAAATATCCATAATGTTTGGAGTCTCTGCATGGCCATTTATGCATGCCCTCAGCTCGGTGAGCGCTAGTGCCTGGAGGATAAAGCCCGAACTCTCCCGCAGGACACAGGGCCCCAAGTCTTTCCCAACCTCTCTCCTCGCCTCTCTGCCTTCCAACCACACCGGAAATGCCTGCAGTTCCCCCCACCACTCAGCGTCTGTCCTGCCTCTGGCCCTGACACATGCTTCCTCCAGGCACATAGCCCACCCCGTAGATTCAGCTCAACCTCTTCCGGGCACCATCCCTAGGCGGGCCCCTCCAACCTCTCCCTTTCTGCCTCCTTCCTAGAGACGGCGTTCGACACCCCTAGAGCTAGTTTCTTGGGGGCCGGAGCCATGTTCCTTCACCTTTCATCTTTCTTTTCCCCCTTGCTCTGTCCCAAGGAGGTGCCAATCAAAGAGGCAAGGATAAAATAAGGACGTTGTCACGCTGTCCATGCTTGAGAGGGGCGCTGACATGACTGCCCCCTGCCCAGCCCATCTGTAAATCTGGCTGACAAGAACTGTCAGGCAAGGTAAAGGGTATAAACCATAAATTAATAATAAAAATAATAATAAACCTTTAGAGATGTGAAGGGTATTTTTAAACTTCATTTTAAAGGAACTGTTGTTTTCAATATGTTCAGTATTTAAACAAATTGTATATATTAAACTGAAGACAGGCTGGTCACATTGAAGCAAGGTCTTAAGGTAGGTTTATATCACACACCCTACAGAGAATGGGCAGGCACACACCTATTAGCAAATACAGATGGAGCCCCATCCTCCCTACAGAGATGTCCCCTACTAGTACAGGAGAAAAAGCCATCCTGCATTAGTCTAAAGCCGTTACCTGCAATTACATGAACACATTCACAAAAAAGCCTGATTTGCCTAAATGGCAAAGGGGCTCAGCCATAAGGAAAACTTGCTAACTTTTGCACACTTGTTTTCTGAGTTCTCTACAGCATAACTGCCAGAGCACGTGCCTGCTGCAAGGCTTGCCCAGACCCCCCAATCTCTCCCCTGCCCCTTTATGGGAAGAGCTAATTATTGAGGAGCGTGCCAATACAGGAGTGGGCAAAAGAGATCAGGATGGTACTGGGATTCTCAACGCTAATTGGACATAACAAATACCTGAAAAACTTAAAAAAAAATTGCTGCCTGGGCCTCCCTTGAGATCTACTATATCCTGGTCTGGGGAGTTCAGCCCCGGGACAGGCACAGGCTGTTTTAATTGCTCAATGGATAACTCTAATGTGCTACCAAGACTGAGAACCACCATCCAATGAAGAGACAGAATTAGACTGCTCCTTGAAATAGAATTAAAAAAAAAAATTCAGGTCCTTTTAAGCGCCCGTCAAGTTCCTTTTCTTCACCTGTTTTCTGCTCTTCCCAGCGAGACCTACAACTCCCTCCCTGTTTTTGTTCACAACCTTTATGCTACCGGAGAACGTTTAGACTCCTTCTACTGTTGGAAACCTCATCCGTTGTTCAATATTCCGTCCAATCCTTGCTATCCTTGTCCAAAATTCACATTTTCCCTCTGGGTTCTTGGCAACCATCCGTTACTGCCCTGAAATGGCTCTTGCATTGCTACGGAACAGTCTGGAACCATCTGTCATTTTCACTACGTACATTTCCAAAGGTTCCAAATGCTTGTGAATTATTTTCCCAACTAGACTTCAAGTTCCTTGAAAGTCGAGACCATTCCTTGATTTTTCTGGTATCTGTGAGAACGCTTCACACATTGTAAAGCCCTAAAAATCTACATAGTATGGTTTTACAGTCTTCTGTTCATCTGAACAATCATGGAAAGCCAGCTATCTTAAATGAAAAGATCTCAGGGAAAGAAAAGCAGAGGCAAAAGTTGTTGTTAGAGCCAAGTTCAACCTCTTTCACAGTATGGCATACACAGTCCTCAGAGACATACTTACCCACCTCACCTCTCCAACTTCTCACCTCCACAGAGGTCTGCAGCAAATACCCGCACGGTCTACTCCCTCCTCCTCCGTGGCTTTTTATTCTGATGCTTTGTTTTTAGTCTAATTTGCCTTCTCTCATTCAACGAGCTCCTACTCATTCGTGAAAACCTAGACCAAGAACGCTCCTTTGACGCCTTCCTCACGTTCCTGGCCAGGCACCTACCCGCTCACTGCCCTCCTCTGAGCTCTCAGCACACACGTCCCCAGAAGCTTGCTAACAGCTTACGCCCTTACAGGGCTTGAGAAAGAACTCGGATGACTACTGCACTTAGGTCTTCAGTTGCCAAACCCTATGTAGTTAGGTTTGACCTGATAACCTGGGGGAGAACAGCATTTTCCACATTCTTGAGCCAACAGCCCTTCCATTACGGAAGGTCCCCGCTGCAATCTTCCTAACCCTACATTAACCTAGACAAGTGAGGGGAAAGTGCAGTGGAACTTTCTTACCCTCAAATCTCTTAAAAGGTACTATTTCAGGAAAGAAGATCATTACTGTGGCTTCTTTGGTAGACTTCAAAATTTAAGGATAACCCCAGAAATTTGTAAAAAGTTAGGACTGAAGGTGTGTGTCTTCCTACTTGTTTTCTGAGTCCTCTACGGAGCATGTGCCTGACATAACACTGGCCAAGGCCTTCCGATATGCCCCCCGCCCCCGTACCTTTCCTGGAAGAGCCAATTACTGAAGAAATAGCCAATATCTGCCGGGGCAAAAAGAGGTCAGTAGCTCAGTGAGTCTCGACTGTAACTGCAGATCTGGAGAACTTTAAAAAAAAAAAAATTGATGCCCTGGGCCTCCCCTGAGATCCACTATGTCCTCATGTGGAGGTTCGGCCCTGGCCCAGGCTCAGGTAGTTTTAAGCGCTAATGTGCCACCGAGACTGAGAACCACCATCCACTCAATAGACAGACTCATACTACTAGATGAAAATGATATTTTAGTAAGATAGGTTTTAATCTAAATTCCATCAGCAGGGTAGGGTTAAATTTAAATAAATTATGAGACATCTATACAATAATAAATCAATATAAAACCTTTACAAAGCAAGACTGATCTATATACATGAAAAATGCCCACAAGATAATTGTTTAATTTAAAAAAAAAAAAAGCATGTTGCAAAACTGTACATACATGATTCCATTTGTCTGACTGATCGGGTTTGGTATACACACAACAAACCCGAACTATATTTAGAGGACAGGTCTGGAAGATACCGGAAGTGTTAACTATGGTAATTTCAGAAATAGGAATGGGAGGGTCAGAAAAGTTTCATATTTTTATTTTATAACTTTTTTATAGTTTGCGTTTTCAAGGAACTTCCATTTACTATGTGCTTAAAAAGTTTATGCATAGAAATGCTCTACAAAAGAAAGTTTTTTAATTTTTTAAAATCTAGGAATAATGTCCACGAAACAAAAAGTTCATGTATGTATGGAAATGCATACTCTTCTTACTCTGTGACTAATGAATGAATTTAACCTTTCTTTTAAATATAGCCTTCCAGGATACATCTGGAAGGAGTGTGAGTCAGGAAACAGTTTAGACAAATAAAGTGTAACTACTTTCTTTTAAAGACTGGAATTGGGGGGGGGGGGTTAAAAAAAAGGAAAGTTAGGGGCACTTAAAAGAGAGAAACAAATTTCTCCTCTTCTCCCCTCAAAATCTGGTCGTTATACTAATGTTCATACTATTATAATTTTCTTTACAAATCATGTCAGTCAATGATAATATACTTAGATATTGAAAGAGCTAAAATAGGCACTTTGGGAATTACCTATTAAAAATATTAGAATTTCCATAATACTACTATCAGGGTAAATAATATAAAGAAAAACAAATTAACCATGAAGCAGGGACAAAAGAAAACCATTTGCTTTAAAACACTTGAGTTGTTTTCCAGGAAGCACCATCTTTTCTCATAGAGCAAAATAAGGAAAAAACAGGCTCGATGGAAGTTTCCACTCCACTGGCTCTATCATTATGGTCATCTGTTCCAAACACACACAAGCCTAAAATTTCCTGTTTTCAAACCATTGTCACCATTTTCTAGCCTAGTGTTATCTGTGCTAACTTTAGCTTAGGAATATAAACAAAAGACTACACCAAAAATAATGCAGAACAATGCCTAGATGTCGGCTAACAACTGACCCACAAACCTTTTAAATAGAAGTTTACATATGTGGTCCAGACAAAAACAAATTAGCTGCACCTGAAACTATTTCATAACAGCCGAAGTAATCAAAATAACCAATTCAACAGAAATACTATAGTAGCTGGAGGGGGCGGAATTCAGGGAATTTTGCATGGTTACTTAATAGTCCTTATAATTTACTTGTTGAAATCACTGCTAAACTGATACCCACCCCGAAGCTCCCTGTAAGTCCTGCAGAAAAATGACAAACACTCCCTAGCATTTAGCATATACAAAGTACACAGTTCTTAAACCTCTTCTGGGCTACTGACTGCTTTGCAAGTCTGATAAAAGCACTGAAACCTTTTCTAAGAAACAAGGCACATAATACTGTTCACAGTTTCAGGGGTTCCCAGTTAAGACTGTTAAGATCTGAAAGAGGGCGATACTTTAATACTTCTTTCTTCAAAGAAGCTTGGTCCAAGGTTGGGGCCCACCAAATTCACTGAAGTTCCATGGGGAAGGAGGTCGCCTCATGGAAGTATCTCTCCACATAGCATTACGGGGCAGGTCAAGTATATTTTTATTTGTAAATACTAGGTAGTATCTCATCAAAATTGCCAACTGTCAGGCTACGGGCACACACTTCTAACTCCATGGTTTCCAGCTTCCTTACCCTGCCCAGGAGGAGGCTGGAGGCTGGCAGGAGCCGGGCTGCAGTGTCCTGTGGGACTGGGCATGGGACCTAGCGTGAGGCCCAGCTGAGCCTGCGTGGGGAAGAAAGACCACCTGCCTCGCGTTTCATCTAACATCATCCTTTTCCTTCCTACCACGGGCAGTTAGAGTCGGTGAGCTCACATCGAGGTCTGGCCAGAGGAAAAAGGGGGTCAGGAAGTCCACTCCATCTTCGGGAACTGGATTCAGCTCGCCTCTGGCCTAAACAAAAGGTGGTTTGAGTCATATGCAATCTGGCCAGTTAAGAGATTGGGAACCGCAACCAGTGACAAACAAGTATGTACCTGGTCCTGTCTCCTGCGTATCCCCCTGAGGACTTGCGGAGGCAGAGGTAGAGTGAATGTCCAGACAGACTCCTACCCATCCAGATGTAACCAGTACGAGTACCGTAAGTACAATAAAGGGCTGTGTTACCATGCAGGCCCAGGGTCATGGAACCAGTAATTCCATTTCCAGGAATTTCTCCTAAGGAAACAATGCAAGATGCAGCTAGATATGTAGGCATCAAAATGCTCCCCTCAGTGCTGTTTGTATTAGTAAATATTCGACACAATCTAAACATTCAACAGTAGGTGGGAGGTTCAACCATCCCAGTTTCCCCGCAGTCCTGAGCAAACCAGTGACAGGAGGAGGCTCAGTAAATAAATTACGATACATTTCCAGGAAGGGGTCGTACATAGTCATTAAAGAGACAGTTTTGAGTAGTATTTTAAAGATCCACATCCCCCGCCGCTGCCGCCATGGTTTGCAAAATTTCCGAAATACTGAGATCTCTGCAAAGAACTGATCTTCTCCATCCAGAGAGAGTGGAGTCCAGGGTGAAGGGACACGGCCTGCACCTTCCTCTCGGCCTTTTCTGGCTCCCCTGTCACCGGTGCCAGTCCAGCCAACAGCCCTGAATCCGCGGAGCCCTGCGCACGCCCCGATCAGAGTGCCCCGCCCCGCCCCCGCCCCCCCTGCCCGCCCCGCCCCCCCGCGCCTCCATCAATCCATCCTTCATACAAGCGCTTTCCTCCCCACAACCCTGTCTTAATCCATTTTAAGTGCTTAGCTCACTGAAGAGCCTGCAAGGACGTGGTTGCTTAAAAGGCATGTGCGTCACCTGAATGAACTAACGAGTGGCTCCCGGGGACCCTGATGATGCTGTCTCTGTTTTTCACTAACTTAGCCCTTACATAAACGGATGACGCACCAGACCAACAGCAGGCCTTCTCGCTGCTGTCAGAAGTCGGCCACAAATCCTACTGAATCTCCAACTCCACAAGGCTCGGTCGCCAGAAAGGGAAACCTAAGGAAAAAGTCAGTGTGACTCCATGCCAACATGCTAGTATTGGGAAACTACACCTTCAGACAGTGCCTATGTATTATGAGAATGTCTGGGTATTTTATTTATAAATCATTATTTATGTTAGCATATTTCTTTATATAAACATAATTATACATTCTCTCCATGTGTGTACGGATTCTGAGACAGACATATATTATAAGGTACACATATTCAACGTTGGTCTCTGTGTGTGCATGCACATGTGTAAGGACACCCCCTTCTCTGAGGGTAGAATGCAATGTCACTGCAGAGAATAAGGACAAATGCTCTGTGTTATAAACTCTGGTGTCAGCCCAGATGTTTAACTGAAGAACAGGGTGAGAGAAGTTTACTTACGTACTGCGGTTTTAAGTGACAGGCAACCGATGTCGTATCTCAAGGGAGAGTCACACAGTTTTCCAGCACAGATGTGAATTCTAACTGCAGTTTGAGGGCAGTACTGTCCAACAGGACACTCCGTGACGATGCAAATGGCTGTGCCGACCGGCACAGCAGCCACCAGTCCCGTGCGGCTACAGAGAACTGGAGAAGTGGCTGGCATCGGCTGTCTGATTAATTTAATTTAATTGAGTCACAGGTGGCTAGCGCTATCCTATGGACTGTGCAGTTTTAAAGGCTATTTCTTTAGCTTGAGGGAGAAGTGGTACCAACTACGTGCCGAAGAAATGTAGCTCTAAATGATAATAAAACATGAAATAAAATTAATGTTTAAATTGTGTAGTGCTGCTGTAAGCTGTTGTGGCTGAGATGCTAACAATTATGTGAACTTATTTCCTAATTTTACGGTGTTCCACAAACTTATTGCGCCCAAAATGTATGTCACTTAGGTGGTGGTTGTTACTATTTTTTTTTTTGGAAAAGAATATGCTTGTTTACATGAAGATTTTTTTAAAAAACGTAACACCAATAACAGTCTGGAATATTTTAAGTAAAAATTTATCTCCAATAAAACCAACAAATTTCTATACTCTACTGTTCAGTTATCCAACCCAAAATAACCCTGGGGTAAAGACAGTGTTTTGAGTTTCCAGCAAAATATACAAAAACATTCTTATTTTCACCTCTGTTTCTTAGTGAACATTCATAATTTATATAAAGTAAAATAGGACACATTGAAATGCAGATCACATTTCAAAAACAATACTTACACATTAAGAACTGAAGGAAAAGCACTGAAGTGCTACAAAAAGAAATTTCAAATTTCCGTAATTACATTTAGATGCAATAAGCCAAAAATAATACCTAGTATAATTTCCTTCTAAACATAAAACTCAATCTAAGGCTTCTCGAACAAAAGATGTATGGCAATAACAGGTTTCCTTAGAAAGACATACTTCAAAAGAGACAAATTATGCGTTCTGGAGTCATTGACTACAAAACACACGAAGTTCAAGAAGCAAGGAAGAATAACCCCATCCAGGGAGGCACTGAGTACACAGCCGAACACGACACAAAAATTACTCCGCCAATGACATCAAGAAGATCTCTGATGCAAATACGAAGACTCAGCCCAAGCGCACTACTGCTGACCTCTCCGTCCCCTCCATGACAGAGGGGAGTGTCACCCTTTTCTAAAACAGGAGTCTTTGGTTGGGGTAGTGGAGGGGGATGCTTTTCCATCCATGTAATGTGCAGATAACAGTCTCGTCATCCAAGCAGAGCTGTCGTCCGTACGCCTTTTTGTCGGCAGTGCACTGAGTGCTACCTTGCCTGTTCGGCGGTGTGTTGGCCTGAGATGAGGCGAGCCTTCCATCTCCCTCTACAGCACCCAAGCTGCAGAGCCCTTGACCCACAGGAAGCAGATACAGGGGACTGAAAATAACAGTCTGTGAAGGATTTGTGCGCGCACGATTTAATGCTTGAAGACTAGGAGAGAAGGGTTGGGGGGAGAGAAAATGGCTCGTTCTGCCCCGGGCGTAGCCGTGCCATTTGGCAAGACCCAACACATCTTCAACTCCAAGCAAAACTGTTATCCAGGTCATATAGTCCACAAAGGCTAAAAAAACTATGTGCAGTATGTATAGAAATACATATGTAGATACAGCACATGCAGTGGACACATAATTTACACGCTTATCTGCTCTACATGTGTTAGAAACCCTGTGAGACAGTCACTCACAGGGGGCTGGCATCTGAGGTAACAGACAAGTGCCTGTGTCTGACTTGCCCACTTGGACATTCACTGAAGTCTGTAAAAGCTAAAAATAACCGCACAAACATGTTTACAGCATTTTAAAAATACAGGATCCACACTGTCTTCTAAATATAAGCCTGGAGCTCGGAGGTCGGGAATTGGCTTTGGGTTTGTCGGAGACGTCACGAGGGCATCCCACGCTCCCCCGCAGAAATTCACAGTTCACTGTTTCACTTTAAATACACCATTGGTGGCGTTTAACTTAGGTCAAGGAGGGGCGGGTTTGGGATGGGGGCGGCGACCAGAAAAGGAAAGGATGGTACTTCTCCCCCGACTTAATAACAGGGCTCCCACAATATCCCAAGCCCCCCACTCTTTGTGATGGGACTGGACCTTCTTGTAAGTCTGAAAGGGGATGCCCTGCCCATGTTGTCCACGCCACGCGTCCACTCCCCAGCGTGGCTGTCCCTTCCTCGCTCCTAAACCTGCAGGCGCTGCTGCAGTAGGTAGGTACCCGCAGACAGGAAGGCAAGTGGGACATGCGCACACATGTAAATCGACACCTCCCAGCTGTGACAGGAGTGTACTCATTGTGAAGACAATTCTAATTCTTATCCTGTTCCGGAAGAGTGCCATAATTCTAAGTCAAACACAGTTTCCCTGTGTTTCAAAGTTTTCCCCTTTCCTACCGAAAACCATAATGCTCCCGTCAACCGGAACTGCTTGGGGCGGTTGTACTGAGACCCTCAAGTATTCAAAGGAGTATTTTATTAGCATTGAAAAAAAAATGTCTATGGTGTCTCTTATAAATATGTAAAATTATTTTTATATTAATTGTTAGGTAGGATTAGTTTAAATTTTATCCTCTTCCTTTAATTCCAAGAAATTGAATTAGCAGCTACTAAAAATAGAAAGAAAAACCTGCAGCAGCAAACTTAGCCCTCTACTTCTAGGTCATAAACATCAAATGTCTGTGACTTTTTATTTGAAGTGCTGTGGTGAAATCTACATTTCTAGAGGTTATTCAATATCCAAGTGAAGGACTCTCCAGAATAAAATCACGTAAGTCATACAGGTATTTTCTTAACAAATTTATTTTTAATGAACTACTAAGAACAAATTCAGTTGAGAAATTATGGAAAAATTATATGTAATCCCGCCACCATTAAAAAAAATAGTCATGGCCAGTCCTCAAAAGCCAGTGAGCCCGAGGGTCAAGTCCACCCACTGACATGCCAACAGCAGTCAAGGCTCAACTCTGACTGGTGGGCACACACAGCCCACACAAGGGGCACGCCTGGAGGGTCCGGCTTGGGTGCCTGGGAGGCTGCACCACCGGGTGTCACAGGACACCTACTGCAAACAGGCCACCCGGGCAAGTCTGCGAGATGTAGCAGGTCTATCTAATACATAGAAACCAAAACAGAGAGGCAGCCAAAATTAGGAGACAAAGAAACACGTCCCAAATGAAAGAACAGAACAAAACTCCAAAAAATGAACTAAACAAAATGGAGACAATCAATCTACCCGATACAGAATTCAAAATACTAGTTACAAGGATGATGCTCAGTGAACTTAGGGGAAAAATAAAAACTTTACCAAAGAGAAAACATAGAAATGGAGGTAGAAAACATGAAAAAAGAACGAGTCAGAGATGAAAAATACAGTAATTGAAATGAAGAATACATTAAAGGGAACGAAGAGTAGATTAGATGAAGCAGAGGCCCAAAATATTACAAGTGATGAAAATCAAATACCTACAACCATCATTGCTCTACCTAGCAAGGCTATTATTTAGAATTAAAAAAAGAAGAAGAAGAGGAGGAGAAAGATAAAGAGCTTCCCAGACAAGAAAAAACTAAAGAAATTCATAACTACCAAACCAGTATGACAAGAAATGTTAAAGAGATGAAGAAGAAGGAAAAGGAGAAAAACAACAAAAATACAAATAATAAAATGGCAATAACTACATACTGATCAATAATTACTTTAAATATAAATGGGTCAAGTGCTTCATGCAAGATAGGATGGCTGAATGGATAAGAAAACAAGATGCAAGTATCCATTAATAACACTGGATATAGAAAATGTGGTACATACATACAATAAAATAATACCCAGCCATAAAAAAAGAATGAAATTTTACCATGTGCAACACGAATGGACCTAGTGGGTATTATGCCAAGTGAAATAAGTCAGATAGAAATAAATACCATACAATTTCATTTATATGTGGAGTCTAAATAATCATATAAACAAACAAACAAAACAGAAATAGACTCATAGATACAAAGAACAAGCTGATGGTTGCCGAGCGGGAGGGTGGCCGGAGGCCTGGATGAAAAGGATGAAGGGGTTATGAAATACAAATTGACAGTTACAAAACGGTCACAGGGATGTAACATACAGCATAGGGAATATAGTCAATAATACAGCAGTAGCTATGTATGGTGCCAGGGGTACTAGACGCATTGGGGGGAATCACTTCGTAAGTTACACAAATGTCTAACGACGATGCTGTATACCTGAAACTGATGTACTATTGAGTGCCAACTATAATTGAAAAATAAAAAAATGAAAATGAAAAGCCACACCTTTAGCTAGCCTCCCAGCCATGGCAAGATTAAGAGGAAGAGCTGGTTCTTTCACTTCTAACTGAAGTCCCCATGCCAACCCTATAGGGCATTCTAATCTTTATGAGCAGTTTGAAAAGAACAACTAGAAATACAAACTATCCAGCACGGTAGCCACTGCAAATCCCTTCTGGTGCCCTGGCCAGGTAGCCCAGTTGGTTAGAGCATCGTCCCGATACACCAAGGTTGCGGGTTCAATCTCCTGCCAGGGCATGTAAAAGAATCAACCAGTGAATGTGTAAGTCAGTCAAACAACAAATTGATATCTGCCTGTGTCTGTTTCTCCCTTCTTTTCAAATCAATGAATTAAAAAAAAAAAAAGAATCCCTTCTGGTCCCTTTCAGCCTAGTCCTTTCACCCCACGGCTTAGAGGGCAACCATAACTAATCATTTCTTTATACTCCATCGTCTAGGCTCTTTCTCTTCACTGTTCTCTTCTCAAAACTTCACACCCAATGCCCAACAAAAAGCGGGGATTCAGCAAGTGGTGAGGGAGTCAGTGCGTGAATGAGTGAGAGTCTTGATACACAGTGTACGGTGAACCCTACAGAGATCAGTGTAACAGTTACAAACGATTATTAAGTGTTCACTATTAAGTAGTTTGGTGGACACATGCCAGAAAAGCAAAAGAAATATTATGACAATCAATTAACTGAAAAATTACCATTAAATCAGTATAAATGTTTACAGTTTAGATGTAGGAATAAGCATGCTAAAAACTACTTTGGACGCTATTGTACAAAATACAACCGAATAGAAAAATGTTTCCCCACGGCGTACTGAAGGAGCAGAAAACACAGGGCATAAAGTTCAAGTGAATGCGACGCACGGACTTGGGCCTCCTTTCTTCTCCATCCTTTTGTCTGCCCCCTAGTGGAGTCCCTATGAGCAGAGAAAACATGAAACAGGCAGACACATAAAAATCAGGAAAAACAAATAAAAAGAACAGGACAGAGTGTAACACAACACAAAGCACAAAGAGCTTACACAGCACTTCTACAAATCAGTCCCTCAGGAACACAAAAGTTCACTTAGGAATTCCTAGTAAACACTTTTGTCCCAAACACCAAACTTTTGTATCAACTTAGGCTCACCATTTATTTCCTTGTGCACCTTTGGACTTTTAACCACTGCCTTTTAAGGAAAACTCTGCACCTCTAGATTGCATCTAGGTGATATATGGCTTTCTTAATCTGTACGAAGACAAACAATGTACTGCCTGCCAGTAAACTGACATGGTCTGGCCCCTTTATTTTCAGTTTCCGGGGGGGTCTTAGGTATGAAGAGCAAAAACAAAATCTGGAAATCTATGGCCTCGTTGCCACAGTACGCCAAGTCAAGGAGCAGGCACAGTGAACTGGAGATGCCAGTTAGTGCCAGCAGGCGTGGCTCGGTGACTCCTCCAAGAAAGCACACTTATCTCTGGGGGATCTGTCTGTCTAGAAGGGGGTGTGGGTTTTGTCCATGATCTCATCACCGGCCACAGCCGACTCTCCTCACTCGTTTTATACTTGAGTTTTGCACCAACATGTACAGTTCTTTAAATACGAAAATGACAGACATGGCTACTATGACTTACACAAACAACCAATCACCTGACACCCACACCCCTTGTGACTGGTGACACACATTTGCAAGACAGTCGGCCAGGATTGTACAAACTACGCTCACAGAACAAAACATTCTTAAATTATCCCTGAAGGGGATATACAACTATTAGACATAGTTTCTGGGCTTCGGTGACCCAGTGGTTTCACTTAACTTCTAGTGCAGTCAGAATGCATAATAAGTCATGATTTGTTTATAATGATTATTATAAACAAAATGATTTCTAGAGAGGCGATTCTAGATTTTTCTCCCATATTTAAGTTCTTAAACATATAAAGCTCTTCCTGCATTGGCAGGAGTTCTGTTTCCCAGAACCGTATAAAAACCAAATGACAGAATCCATACAAAAAATGTTGAGGTGAAAAAAAGGGACTAAGACGAACAAAGTTTACTTAATTACTATTTTTAACTCCCTTTGTAGAAGTGCATTAGTATGATCATTCTGGCAGGTTCTAAAAGCAGTGACCTTCCAGAAATTTATAGCAACACCTTACATGTGTGCAGTATCAGCTTAAAATCCCCTCAGCACCTTCTTCATGGAGGAAACAGAATAACCTAAATCAAGGGAGATGAAGTGTTCCCAGGTTTATTTTAATAAGAAATGTTCAGGACATAGGAACACAGGATTTAAAGTCTTCTGTCCTCAGACTGTTGTAAAGGCTATGAATGGTGGGAGGGATAAGGAGACAGTTGACAACAATCTTCCTCTATTCATTTATCGTTTCCCTTTGGACAAAACTGTCAGCCACAGGAAGTATCAAGGAAGACAGAATAAAATTCCTGTGCTTGTAATGTTTCTCCTAATGTCTCTGTCATTGCTCAGATCGCTACTGAAAAAGCAAAAAGAAAAAAAGAAAAAAAAAAAGGCAAATTTCAACCAAGGGCTTCAAAAGATTTATTGCCATCATCAAGGTTCGTATGTCAGGAAAAGGGAAGGTGGGGGGAATTTCCCTGACTCTATACTTAGATATGGATCCTTGGGTTAATTTTTATCTGTTGTCTGTTGTTCTGCCAAATATTTATAGAGGGTAAAGCAGCTCAAATAATGGACTTTCTTAAAATTTACTATATTTAGACAATGATATCACTGAGTTTTAAATACACTAACATCATGATATAATTCTTAAAGCATGCTTATACATCTAAATTAATGTTTTGGAGTCTGTTCAAATTATTCATTAAAATGAGTAACAAAGGAACAAAAACAATGAAGAGGCAGCTGTTCCATCTGTGTATCTGATTTGGAGCATGTAATGTATTTACAGCAAAATAGGCTACTCAGGAAAGAACTGTTTCTACTCCAAAATAATGATATTTTAAAAACTAGTGTACTGTTTACTAAAGACTTCAGCTTACATAGGAGACACTTTTTTGTGTGCTATGAAATTAAACTTAGAGTATTAGTTTGTAATCACATTTATTATGTGTTTGCCAGTTCATTTAACAGCATCCTCTCTCTCCAAGTGGACTATACAGCATTTTCCGGACAGCGACTCTCCTGTTTGAGTCATGCTAGTCCACCACCAAGTTTCTAGCACAGCAGATGAAATAACAGGTGCTGAGTGAAAGTATTTATATTAAAATGCTCTATTAAATTCACACCTGCAGGAGGTTAAAACATCAAATCATACAGAAGAGCTTATAAGGCAACACAATAAACCCACCCTGAGGTCTGCTCCACAGGAAAGCCAAGTCCTGGTTTTGGCTCTCCTTGGTCCCCCTGCTGGTGATTCGTGATTCACCCGCATCCCCAGCCTTTCACCCCATCCCCGCCCATTCCCTGGGTTTGGGGAGAGGTGACTGAATTCCCACTCTCCTGGCTTGACCTCCCAGTTTCGAGCAGTGGCTGCAGATTTCCTGACCACAGCGCCCCTGGTGGCCCCTCCTCCGCTGTCCCAGGGATCATTTTAAAATGAGCATTTACCATTTCCTCCTGTTCTGTCAGCCCTAGAGGTGTAAGGACCCTAATCTAAACCCAGCCCCAAGCACCATAAGTAGTCCCTTCATTAAAGTCAGCATTTCTCACCAGGGTACTAAAAAAGACACCTCCTATTTCCAAATTCTAAGCTTATATATGATACCACTTTTAGACACTAATGAAGTCCAGCCTTAAGAGTGGTCTCCCTTTCCCCGATGCCTCCCCCTCCTCCCAAGGTGGCGTTGCCAGCAGTCCCTCAACCAGAGGGCCTTCAGCCACATACTTAGGCCGCTGCTTAGTTCACCAGCCACGGAGCGTAACTTTCTTGTAACACGGCTTTCAGCTTCTCCCTTCATCTTCCCTCACACCCTTCCACTGACTACTGTTCGTCTGCAGTACATACACTTTTACGTTGTCCAGGCTAATAACATTTACACTATGTCCTGTAACCACCTCAATTTTCTATGCTTTGTTTGTTTGTTTTTACTCTAAAGGTTGGGTGTAAGAGCTTAAAATCAATAAAGGGCATTTACAGTCATGCCCATGGATGTGCTGTTCCCTACAGTCCCAAGCAGGGGCCAGGGTTGCATTTACGTCTCTACTTGTCCAGTGCCCAGAACCCCCCCCCACCCCGCCCCCGCCCAGGTCACACAAGGGAAAACGCCGCTAGAGCCAACGTCTAACGGACTCATTCCTCACCACACCTTGATCGGATCCTCAGCTTTCCCCAAGCCTCCCCTTCCACTCCCCATTTTATCACTCCCTCTCCTTTCCTCGGGGTGCTCTTGCGGGCCTCCCCGCCCTCCCTTCCCCGTGGCCGGGTGCTCGCGGGCCTGCGAAGCCACTCATCCCGCAGGCTGCGGCTTTCCCACCGTGGGTCCACCTACCCCTGCCTGCTAGGCCTTCCTCTGTCTTGGTTTACCCCTCACTTTGTCACATCCACATCTTAAGGAAAGAATATATGGAAGGCATGCTTTAAAGGAAGCGGTAAAGTGGTTAATGTTTTAGAATTCACTTCTATTTGAAGAATACTGGTTTTAAAAAACAGTATTTATTATGCTATTCTCTTAGAATAACAGGAATGACACTTTAAAAGTCCTTTCAAACATTTTTGAGGGGCTGAGAGTTCCCACTAAAGGCCTCACCTGCCTGAGTCATGTGAATCTAGTAATATTACTGTTTATCATTTGACTTGCAATAATGTTAATCCATGAAGACACGAATTTCATGTTCAATTTCCTTTCTACATACTCAACTGTGTGTTTGTTCAACAGAATTCACTCAAAATTTAAAATATTCTTCTTAGCATAAAGACATCTAAAATGACACCAACTGACCAGCTATATGCATCTGGGGAGAATATTTCAGTGAAAATAACGAGTAGCTATAATTCATTCACTCATTCCTCCAAAAATATTTATTAATAAGCACCTACACGTGCAACCTCAGTGAACATAAGTTCTAGTAGAGGAACACAAAAACTAGTAAACAAGGAGGATTGACTCTAAAATTCTGCAGTTGCTATGATGGAAAGCTCCAGTTGATCTGAAAGTCCTAATTTCACCTAAACTATCCAAAGCATGTGGGGAAGGGCTCTGACACAGTCACAGAGTGTCTTCTCGTACATGAAGCCACCACTATTCCCCACACAGTCCCACAGGGCAGCGACACCTATCAAGCTCCTAGGATCAGATTCTGGGAGGTGAAGGCCTGAAACATCTATAATCCTGTCCCCTCCAAGGGTCTCCATCAGCTAATGAGACGCGAACCAATGTGTGGCTTCGCGGAGCAACCACCGTGCAAGACCATTGCTTGCGTCCCTGGACATCACCGAAGGCCGGTCCTGGAACGAGCATCTCTCTAGTCCAATAGACACAAACAGAAGCAACCACTCCAGTGGAAAAGAAAGAAATAGAGGGGATAAGTTACACTTCCTTCATATTGTTTCTATTTTTTTTTAACATTTTCTACATTTTGTGAACAGCTAAGTTTATTCTTCCCCTACTTTAAAGAGCACGTAGGCCAACAGATGGTTTAAGATGAAGGCAAGTGGCTAAAGGTAAGACAATTACTTGGGAAACACACCTTATATACGATGTGTGTTCAATAAACATTACTTAACTTTATACTGAAAAATTATTTCTGCAATGGAAAATAAACAAAAGGAGCCACGCTTTCTTTCAAATGGAAGGAATTAATCTGCACATAGTACCTGAGGCAGACTCCCTGGGGAAGGAGGGATGCTTATACTGGCCATCCTGGCGAAAACTCTGGTCTCCTTTTTGATCTAAATTTCTCTCCTATTCCGCTAACTACCTTTCTTAGTGTTGCTTCCTCTTCTTTCTCTCTCTACCAAATATTTCCCTCTTCTCTATCTCTCACTTCCACTTTATTTCTTCTTGCACATTATCGTAAGTACACCAAAGAATTTTTTTTAGTGTCACATTTAAAGTCATTATCATTTTCTTTTATGCTTTGAAGCATTTTTTAAATTATTTTACATTTGAGTACGGGTCTGTCTTGACTTATCATTTTTCAGTAAAGTGGGCACTATTAACAAGAAAATGGGCCTTCATTTTCTTGACGAAGGAAACACAAAAGAGTCTTTGGTGAGTTGGACATTCACTCGCAGAAAGTGAGGACTGGGTCAAATGGTCTCTAAAACGTTCAACCACAATGGTAATAATGATCACTGACATTTACTGAGTACTCGCTAAATACCAGGCACCGTGCTAAGCACTTTATACATGAACAAAGTTCTCACCACAGCTCTATGAGGTAGGCACTGTAATTATTCCCATTTATAGATGAGAAAATGGGTCACAGAGAGATTAAGTAACTTGCCCAAGGTCAAACTGGAAGTGGTAAAGCCAGGATTTGAAACAAGGTAGTCCAGCCCTAGAACCCAGGGCCCTAATCACTTCAGAGCACCCGTCTCTGGCGGCGGAAAACACTATTACAAAGGGCCAGATAAGAAATAGTTTAGGCCTTGTGGGCTACAGTGGTCTCTGTCTCATATTCTTCTTTTTTATTTTCTTCTTATTGTTTGACAATCTTTTAAAAAATGTGAAGAACGCCCTTAGATACCATCAGGCCTACAGGCTGTACTTTGCTGACTGCTAGGCTATGATTTTTATTATTTCACATGAGCCAGTCTAGCATGTTTAATTTAGACAAATTGAGACAGAGGCAAAAGTGAAAGATTGAGATAAGTGAATTTATCATCCATAGTCCACGAACGTCCAAGAGCTCTCAACCGTGCGGCTGCCCCTAAAACAGTGACGGTCAAGAAAATGCAAACAGCAAACCAAAGAACTGTAGGTGCTGGTGGGCACACACAAAGACATAGAGCTTATAGAGAGGGACACACAGAGCTAATATAGGGACCAGGTGCAATTATCATGAATGGGAATTAGTTAAAAAAAAAACCAACCTAATTGAGCTTTAACAACCTAGTATTTCACAAGTGGGAAACTCAGGATATTTGTCCCTCTCACATTATCTGTTGAACAGCATTACTACTGTCATCTGCTCAATGACGTCCAAAAACAGCACCTGCATATTAAAAAAATGCTTCACTTTTCAACGTCCTTCATGAATATGAATTCATTGGTGCATTACCAAAATATTCATTATCTTCAATGTCAGAAACTAAAGAAGAGTAGTTAATTAACCACTGGCTTATGACCCCTGTGGAATTCGAAATCATGAGAATATGAACTTTCAATCTGCATTCTTCCTGGTCCTCTGGCAACATGCTACTCACAGAAAATAGGAACATGTCATCACCGCTTACCACCGGAACTTCTGGAAATAATCTTGTTAAGGCCTCCAAATAGTTCATCGCAACTTCATTTTCTTCTAAAAATCAAAAGCTCTATTTCAACAACGCCTCAATCGTTTCAATAAACCCAATCAGAAAGGAGGAAGTGAAGCACTTTGCTTGAGCTTTTGACTCTACAAGTCAAACAGCTCAATCTCCAATCACTGCCTCTTAGACAGCTGACCTCCCTAGAGGCAACCATTTGGGCAACACTTTGTTCCAAGTACGTACTGTTAATTATTTTTGCCATTTTCAGTGTGGGAAAAATCAAAATTGAGAAACAAATTCATGGCCTGACTAGTGTGGCTCAGTGAGCGCCAGCCTGCAAACCAAAAGGTCGCTGGTTCGATTCCCAGTTGGGGCGCATGCCTGGGTTGCAGGCTGGGTCCTCGACTGGGTTTGCGAGGGGCAGCTGATTGATGTTTCTTTCTCTCTCTCTCTTTCTCCCTCGCTTCCCTTCTAAAAATAACTGAAAATCTTAAAGAAAAGAAACAGATTCACTTATACTTTCCTATCAACTTTGGACCACCTGTTTAAAATAAATGCAGCTATTTTCAGAAGTTAGGCAATGGGTTACTTAAAAAACAAAAACAGATCACTCCATCATCAAACACATGAACATGGCTTGCACGCAAACAAGTCCAGTGTATGTTACTCGCTAAGCCTGAAATCGCGTTTTTTTTTTTCAAATACTACGGAGCAACTCAGGACATCGTTTCATTCCTCCTATTGTTTCCTAACAATTGCTAAATACACAAGAATTAAATAACTGTGAGGAGGTAATTTTTATAAGCGGTTAAAAATATTTCCTGTAACACTAGATCTTTACCCCCAACTTGGATGTCCTTAAGAATTTGTGCATTTCTTCTGTTGAGAAAAGTTGCTTACCTAATAGTTAATTTTTACCTGAAGTGCTTCTAAATGCAGAGATTCATGTATTTAGCCTTTGTTTTTTTCTTTGGCGAGAGCGTCAAGTCAGAGATAATCTCAGTAACTATTTACATCAATTTCTCTTTTCCATAGTACAAAGCATGCTTTTTAAAGAGAAAAGTCAAGGCGACTCTTTCCCTGTGCAATTCCCCTCTTCTCTGCCTTCTCTTCTGTGCTTGGAAACAACAGCCTAGCTCCTAGAAATAGCTTCTTTAGCAGCCAGTGTACTTTGTCCTTGCCAGGTCAGATAAGGGGTTAAGTTTAATTTACAGAGAGGGCCTTTCTGGTTAGTGGCGGCCTGAGAGGAAGGAAGAAACACAGTTAAGAGTGTTCACTCCTTTGCTCACATTCCTACCCATTCTATGGCTTCTTCCCACCCTGCCTGTTCTCCCTCAAGGCTCACCTGGATTTGCAATTCAATACCTAAAGGACCCCCTTCCCCCAAAAAACAATTAACAACTGAAGGGAGACACAAATTGTGCACTGCAGTCGCCCTTTAATTCCTATTCCCCTAGAACAAGGATGTTTAAAACCTCACTTGAACTATTATTTTCTAATAAATAAATAATGGTTGTATTAACTACACGTTGTGCTGCAGACCCTTAGCTGCTCACTGAAATCCATTCTTCCATTCTCCACAGTGAAGGCGTTGCAACTGTGTACGTGGCGTCCAGCCTGAAATCACACTTCCCAGCCTCTCTGCTAGATGGATATGGCTTCATTCTCCCCAATGGAAAGTGAGTGGCAGAGATGGTACCTTTTCTGGGTCTAGGCCTGAAGACACGGGGCATGAGGCGTCTGTACTTTTTTCCTTCCCTCAGGCTGGGATAGAGAAGTGCCTTCGGCCTTAATTTGACTATGAAGATGGACTCCTCAAGGCAGCAAGGGTGGGATAACAAGGTCCCTGGGTCCCCGATTTTCTGCAAGGAGCATGACTGCCTAGAACACTCGCTTTGTACATGCGCAATAAAGAATGCTGTATCTCCTCTAATCCACTGTATTCTGGGGCCACTCTTCCAGCAGCACAGACTCGGTGTCGTAATTGGCTCAAGCGCTACACGTAGCCACGTTCTGAGTGCCTTACATTGCATTATCTCATGAATGGGCCCCTGAGGAAAGTGCTGTCAGTATTCCCATTTTCCAGGAGAAACACAGATTTGGAGGGCTGGGCTTTTCCCCAAGGATCAGGAGCGGTGAAGCCACACTCGGCTGCAGATCTGGGTGACGCAAAGCTCCAACGCCTATCGCACAGCAGTGTTTCTGAAAAGGAAACCTAATCTCTTTGCGATTGTACAGTCTCACCCTAATTGAGACTTTTCCTCTGCAGTATCTCTTATCTGCCCAGAGCAGAAATTATGAGCTCAAAATTAAGGGATATAAATTATATTTGGCTTATATGCAAAAAAACCTTAATCTGTTTACTGAAGACCTAAATTTGTATAAACCCCCTAAACTTCGAACGAATAAGACAGGAGGCCAAGCTGAAAACAGCCTCTGGATGAAAGTTTTTACTCCTTGTCCAAAATTCTATTGTGCTGCACACAAAGCCTGGGCTGTGCCCCTGCTGAGCGCTGTAGGGTGCGGGATTAATTCAAAACGAACTCACTTTGGCTGTGTTTCCCATTATGTTTATTATGGAAGGGCCCGTGAAACACTTACACAACCTTGGGGTTTTCCTTTCAGTAATATGAGACCACACACCTTTCCTCCTCCCAAACTTTTAAAACTCACACCAGGAGCATTGCCAGGACGTAGTACTGGAGGGGTTTGGCAGGGGGAAGGGGGACTGAAAAGATGAGCTTCTTTTGTCCTTATCTTTGATCTCTTAAAAAATCACTTTGTTAAAAATCCGTTTACACTTCCAGAAAGCTCTTATAATAAAGTGCCAGAGTCCATTTATTTATTCATTCAACAAACGTGGGCTGAGCATTCACTATCTGTTGCATACCGTGCCAGACACTGGACACAGAACAGTACGCACAAGTAGAGGTAAGTATACAGGGTAGAGAGGTAACTTTCACATGATGGTAACGGTTTTTATCTTACCTCAAGCTTGAATAAAGATTCCAGAATAAATTCTCTTATTCTTTAATAATTGCAAAACCCATAGACTGCAAGGAAAGAAAACCCTTCTCTTTCTGTGCTTACCTGTCAAGACAGCACTCCACTGGGCGAGGGGGTGGGCAGGGCACTGTAAGCACTCTGTTCCCAGCATCAGCTGGTGACCTCACAGGGGCAGCCTTACAACTCACTGTGTCTAGGTCACGCTCGCAGCTTCCCATCCTTTCAGAAGGTCTAAATAGACAGTTAAAATGCATGTGCATCCATCTGCTTCCCAACATCACTGCCAACTTCACAAGGTATTAATTAACAGGAGATGAGTGAACAACGTGAATTCTTTGCCAGCATAAGCAAGTATTTCATTATTTAGATTGGTCACCTCACTGTATGCTTGGTTAAAAAGACAGAGGGAGAAAAAGAACCGGGCGCTCCAGAGCGTAAATCATCTCTATAAAAATAAAAGCTCATCGTTCATTTGATTAATGTTTGTGGAAAGACGAAGCTGTGAAAATACCATCTTTGTGAGTATACTATGAGTGATTTTAGATGGATCTTCCAGATCAGCGATTTTCAACCATTTTCACCTCATGACACATAAAATAACTACTAAAACTGCAGCACACCAAAAGATATATTTTTTGCCTATCTGACAAAAAAAAATAATAGGCGTAATTCTGATTCATTCACAGGCAGCTGTTGTGTTGGTTGCTGTCACTGTTTTATTCGACACTCTAACGGAAAAAAGGTCAGTGCCCCTGACTAAATAGTCAGATACGGCAAGTTTTAAACATTCTCGCAGCACACTGGTCGGAAGTCGCTGCTCTAGGTAGCCAGGTACGGCTCTGGCAGGTGAAGAGGCTCCCATCCTGGCTCTTCTGCAGGTGGCCCATCTCTGCACTCACCGGGCCCCGGCCACATGCCCTCCTGTGCCTCACAAAAGCGCTGTCTGACTTCTGACTCAGTCGTGGCTCTTAAGGAGCTGCTGAAAACTTCCAAATAGGACTGGATTCAAATACCGTTTCAGGTCTTAGGAAAATACTTTCAAAATGCAGTGTCTTTGCACTAAAATCTAGCTCAACACTGCTCTGGGGGAAGAGCCTAAGTGGCCCTCATTTCAACACCATCACTAGGGCTCTATTTCCACCTGCACTTAATAAATTTCTCCAGGTAACGAGTTCCCTTTACGGTGAGGGATGCCGCTTGTAGACAGCATCGCTGTGACCACTGACCAAGCCTTGCCAGATGCGAGTGAAGACTGAACAGTTCAGGTCTGGACCCGGCCTCAGGGACCTCACAGCCTCTCCGGGACTAGGAACAGGCAGGGAGTAACCTGAACACCACAGAAAGCCGTGAACACTGCAAACGACATAAACCACCACCCGTAAGCGTTCAAGGAGGGACGCTTCATCCCTAGTTTGGGAGAAGGGGCCCAGCTGGAAAAGGAAATATAAATGTGGGCGGTACTATGTGTCCAGCTGTGAATGCGTCTACCCTACACCAGCTTCCGTCCTGTGTCCCCAGATCCTCAGGGCAGAGTTAACGCTGGGGAGCAACCGGATCAAATACACAGAGATGGCAAAGGGCCGAGTGGAGAGGGGGTGTTTCTGTGAGGCAGGAGCCCGGCGTGTGTGTCAGGCTATGAAGAAATTTCAAGTGAGAAGACCCAAAGTGGCAAACCAAGGAGCTAGGCCTTTACTGAGTAGGTTATAGGAACCCGCTGGAAGTCCTTCAGAGGGGAGTAACATGGGAGCCACACTTACAGGAAGGCAGTCTGGACGGCCGGGAGGAGGCTGAGGCTCTGTGGAGGGAGACCAGTGGGAAGGCAATGGGCAGAGAGCCTTTGGCCACAGTGGGACTGCGGCAGGCGTCAAAGCTAGACAGAGAGGGGGCCGCAGAACGGGGCTGGGGGGGACCTGCTTCCGCTATGATGCTCCACTTTAGTATTATTGTGTTATCTTCACTCTAGGACTTTTTTCATTGCTTTTTAGAGAGAGAAACATCGATCGACTGAATTGTGCCCAGACTGTACATGCCCGGACTGGGGATTGAACTCGCAACCTAGGTATGTGTTCTGACCAGGAATGGAACCTGCAACCTTTAGGTTATGGGACGATGCTCCAACCAACCAAGCCACACACCAGCCAGGGCTGATGCTCCACTTTAAAGACGGAAGCTCCCATCAGTAAGCAGCCTTTTATACCCTCCCCCTTCTCCTCCCCCAGGACACTGCATGCCTGCCTCCTTAAATCTGTCCTTCAACATTATCTCTTCCACAGTCTCTAGCATCCCAACTCACTCTGCCACCCGTCACTAGTCTTCATAAGAGCAAACTCCAAGCTCTGCATCTCTAAGGCCGTGAGTGACTCACCTGCTTACCAGGTCCCTCACCAGGGCAGAGACTACCAGGTGTTCGCCGGACACCCATGTCCGTTTTCCCTAGAAGAGGTCAGCATTCTTCTGTAAGAGGCCAGAGTGTAACTACTGTAGGCTGTTCAGGCAATGTGGTCTCTGTCACAGCTACTCCGCCCCTTCCACTGTAGCGTGAGAGCAGCCACAGACAACTCATAAATGAAGGGGCGTGGCCGTGTTCGAATACAATTTTATTTGCAATGACTGGCTGACGCCACTCAGATCCTGGTTTGCTGACTCCCGTTCTACAGTCACAGGTGCTTTCGCAGGGCGCCTGGCTTGCTACAGATGACACGTTCCAGCCTCCCTGACAGCTAGCTGCGGTCATGTGGCTGTCCGGATGACGAGAATGTGGGTGAAAATGATTGTACAACTCCACCTCTCGACCGAAAAGAGTCATGGTGAGTCACCTTTGCGAAGATGCGGACAACACCCTTGGGATGGCACAGAAACGCAATGAAAGGGACTTGTCTGCCAAGGGCCCATGCTAGTCCTGGGCCAGTATGGACCATCTGGATTGTTCTTAGATGGGAGACAGAGGGGAAAAAGAGCCCCCAACACTTTTTTTAGGTCAATCTATTTGGGGGCATCTTTTTATAAAGCTTTGCCTTTTCAAGCTTATCTCTGTGCACGAGGCTGCACTGAGAAGGGGAAAGGACTTTGTGGCAAGGCTACCGAACGATCGATGATCAATCACAAACCCATGCTGCGGTCAGATGACTTGGCACAGATCTATCATCCTCACAGAAACTAATATCTAGTGAAAGCTTATTCTGTGTCATGCACTTATAGAGTATACATTCTCACTTATCTTAAAAGCAATTATTATTATGATCTTTTTTTTTTACAGATGAGGTCCAGAAAGATTAATGTGCCCAGAGTCACATTGCTCCTAAGTAGCTGTCCAGGTATATTAACTCAGAGGCACAAGACTCTCAAGTATGTCCTTTTCCCCAAACCAGCTCCCTCGTGTCAAGGACAAGCCGCACTAGTGAATGCTAGGGTGAAATTCAGAAATGGCTCTGTGACTTTAGGCTTCACCAACTGAAAAGCGCCACTGAGATCCACTGATTGACGGCTCCATTTGGTTTAATTACTACTCCCTTCTAAAAGCCAAGTAAACCAGAGTGACACAAGGTTAAACGACTTACCCAGATTCCTTTGAAAGGCTCTGAGAATGCCAGAATGTGCATTTCATGAGACAGCCACAGGGCCTGCCAGCTCGGCCCCAGCTTGGCTCCACCACCGCCTCCTCCGCTGCCCATTAGAAGTTAACTGCCCGGACACCTGCTACTCGAGGCTGAACGGAGCCTGCAAAGCAGTTTCAAAATATGCCAGCGGAGGGGAAGAGCTCAGCTGCTCTTCTCTCCAGGAAAGGGTGAGCAGCGCCACGCACATCTGCTGTTCGCCCTGGGCTGTCAGGTGTAGCATCCATCTCTGCTGGGCGCTTGGCACCCACCAGGGCGCCAGCTGGCTCCGTTGCCCTGGCGGCGCGGCCTTTCCCATCCCGCCTGGCCTGGAGGCTCAAGGAAAGTAGAGTTCACCCCGAAACCCCAGCATGGCCAATGGCACCAGCTGATCGTGGTAGGTGAACCCCAAATTCAGCTGTGAAAATTTTAACCAACTTCAAAATTAATTTGGTTTTTTAAAATAGTGTAAGTTGGTTTTAGAAAACTTCACTTGTTGAATCAGCTATGAATGACTTATTAAAAATTAATAATTAGTTGTTGCTATACCAAACACTGTAGTGTATTTAAAGAAAATGCTTTGTTATGAAAACCAAGTAAGTAGAATAGAATAAACAGAGAAGAATAAGCAAGACGACCCTGAGTAAAACACGAAGTTAACATGTCCTCAACAATAAGTTTCTCAAACCAATTATTTTTAAAATTAGAAAGGAAGACTTCACCCCCCGCAAAAAAGGACTTTTTAATTTTAATTTGAAACATCTCGAAGTATAGTCAAACTATAATGGATGCCAAACTATGCAGCCATTTAAAATCGTATTTTCAAAGAACTCGTTGGGATATGGAAAATATTCTCACATATATTGTAATGTTAAAAGAAAGCAGGTTTCAAAAAGGTTTATAGACATTCTTTTGAAGAATGACTACATATTTATATAAATACACACAGAAAATGAGTCTGGAAATAAATACCTCAGCGTTTCAACAGCAGTTTTCCTCTGAGTGGCAAAATCACAAGTGACTTTTATTTTCTTCCCAGCATTTCTAAAATTTTCTATAACATGCTATATCATAAAAGTACACATTTTTGAAAGAATTAGGCTGTGTAAAGAACATCATGACACTGAAGGTACCATTTTCTCCTTTCACTATGTTCTGGGAGAGAACGCAGAAGGTGGTTTGGGAAGTAGAGCAAGCTATATTATGTCCAGATCATATATAAAACTCTCAGAAACCCACATATTGAACAGCCCAAGTCACAGCGTCCGGACAGGGCACATCTCTGGAAGATCAGAGATGGACCATAACACATGGAGAAACGGAGCCACTGGGGAGAGGGGCCAGACTCATTACAACACACAGCTATTACCCGCATTTCATCTCCACTAAATTGACATTAGAAATGGAGCGGAGAGTGTGTGGAGCACTCAAACATCTGTGACATATCATTAAGGAAGAATATTTCCAGGAATTCTAATTCACAATTATTGCTTTCAAATTGAAAAAAAGGGCAGGGAAGAAGAAAAAACAAAAACTGTTAAATTAAAAAGAAATATGTGCATGCCACAATTTAGCAGTGGCTAAAATCAACTAGAAATCAGCTTTTTTTTTTTTTTTCACAGCAAGAGTTAATAAAACCATTTAAAAAAAAAAACCACACAATTAGGAACAGAAGTCAGAAAAAAGTCTAAAACAGAATCAAGTATCTCCTACCCCCGGTCACAAGGTGCAATGGGGTCGAAGGCCACGTATTTATTTGCAGATATTGGAAAAAAAAAACCCCGTAATGTCTCAGGCTAACATATCACAGCCCCAAGTTTCACACTAATGGTCACATGATCCTCCCAACACTGTTTCTCAGACAAACAGTCTCTTCTTTTATAAAGTCAACAGTTCATCAAAGGGGCCTAAGCTAATCAAGCTCCTTTACTTTTTAAATGATGGAACCTCTTAACAGAGGAAAACAGGACTTTGAAAGAAATATTTCAGGAAAAGGTGAAGCTAGGGAGTTTCAGGAAAATGTGTGATAAAATTCCATTGCTTTTCCAAAACAATAAAAACTAGTTTCCCAAGCCCCAAACACAAAGGCAGAGCAGAAAATAAAAGTGTGTTCTCAAATTACACTATTCCTAAGAGAAACACACTTTCGCTTGTTAATTCAATGAATATTTTCTCTATAGGGTTATTTTATTTACAGAGAAAAGAGACAACACAGATTGAATAATCCTCACGTGTGTGTGTGTCTGTCTCTGTGTGTGTATCCTACAGAAACATAGAGCCTTCTGGAGAAAATTTACCTGCCTTAAATAAACATTTACTTACCTGAAGAGAAGATTTTCGACAATGAAACAACAATGGACAAAGACACACAACAAAACAGCATTCATCTGTCTAACCAGAGAGCAAGCAAAAATGACAGCCCAAAGGTCGCAGGCTAAGAGAAAAAACAAAAACCAGAAAACAAAAAAGCATTGCTAAGATACTACAAGAGATTCTGAGCTATCAGCATCAATGCGAAGACAACAAACACACCTTTCAGGCAGGCTGCCTAGAAGGGCCGCGTCCCCGTCCCCGTCCCCGTCCCTCTGCCACCATCCTGTTCATGACCAGAATCTAGGCAAGTAATATATGCCCACAGAAACGCTGGCCTGGCCTTCGCCCAAGTCAGTGACTTCAACTGCTCCACATTAATAACAAAAGCTGTACAGAGTGGACAGGCAGGGAGAGAGGAAGAGATGAAAGACTGGTGGAGACTTCTAAGAGCCACTCTATCTCCTATTAAAGAAACTGGCCCAGCGCTGTTCAGAAACAACCTCCTCCTCGATGAAAAAGACCAGTTCTCTTTACAAAGCCTCCAGTTCTTCCATGCCATGTTTTAAAAAGTCTGCATTAAACTGTAACCAAAAAAAAAAAAAAAAAAAAAAGAGGGGTTTTCTTTGGAATAGGCTGTAGGAGTAAACACAGAGATGTACTTGCCAGGGACTGTCCTGAAAACTTTACACAAGCTGACCCAGGGGATCTCTAACCACCCAAAGAGTTAAGTGCTGTCAGCCTCAGTTTACAGATCAGGAAACTGAGGCGCTGAACGGATAAATGGTTTTCCCAAGATCCCGGAGCAAGTACCGTCGAACCCAGGCCCTCTGGTTCTGGGGGCCAAGGGCTTCGCCACGACAGCAGGCTGCCCGGCACTGAATCCTGCCAGCGCGTGCGGCCAGTCCGCCTGAACCTCAGGGGGGCCTCAGTCGCTGCGGCTCCCAGCGCCACATCTTGTGGATGCTGCCAGGACTGGCGGGGAAGGGCGGACAGCTCCCTGGCACTGAGTGCGTGTTTTATGTCAGTCCCTTCGTAAAAGACACATGCTCTCACTGAGCATGTGCTATCAGCCTTGTTATGATTATTCCCATTTTACAGGTGAAAAACAGAGATTCCAAGGGGTTAGTAGCTCACTGAACGTGAACCTGTTTCCTGTTTGCAGGAGTCTGTGCTCCTGTCCTTACAGAAAGCATCCTGCCTCCCCAATCAAGGTGCATCCCCTCAGTGGGCAGCCCGTCCGACAGCCAGAGAGGATCCCCTGAATTGGAGCAAATTGTTTTACCAACAAATGCTGTCTGAACAACTGGAAAGAACGTGAAGAGCGAGGGAAGAAAGGTCAGTGAAATTCCAACACAACAGAAAAACAAAACCAAACCAAACCTCTCAAACCACAGAGACTTCCCAATTAGGTAACAGAGATAACAGAAAGCACACTTGGTGTGTGCATGCTCAGCCCTGAAGCAGAGAACGGAGTTGTAAATACAACCGACTGTGTATTTCTGATGCACATAAACTCAGCTTCTGCAAATCGTATTACCTTCTAAATGCACCAGAGGAATGTACTATTAAAAAGAATTCTGTGCTCCAATCCCTTTTACAGTCAAAAGCTCTTTTATAATAATCATCCTCTAATTTACTTTCTAAGCCTCTGAGTATCCAAAAGCAGGCATAATCTGTTTTACAAACCTAATGAGATACGTAATAAGACATTATCTCACATAGGTGCAGAATCTAGTTCTGTCTTAAAACTGAAGAACTGGACCATTATACATTGCTAAGTTGCCTATCACATCAACAAATAAATTAGTGTCTACGTCTAGGCTAAGAATTTCTTGAAATCAACAGAATAATAGGGATCAAAAGCCTGATGATGAAAACATAAAAGTATCCTGAGACTGTGACTCACAGGACGTACAGACATGGGGCTTTAGGTTCGAGCTCCTTGTGGATAAGAAAACTAAGCCCCAAAAAGTAAGTAATCTTCCCTAAGTCTTCACTAGAACCAGTGGATGGTTTTCTGTTCTTTTTGTTTTATCATCCTCATCCGAGGACATGCCCGTTGGTATTAGAGAGAGGGGAAGGGAGGGAGAGAGGGAAACATCGATGTCCGAGAGAAACGTCAACTGGCTGCCTCTCGCACACTCCCCAATAGGGGCTCAACCCACAACCAAGGTATGTGCCCTCAGTGGAATCGAACCCACAGCCTTCTGGTGCATAGGACAACGCTCCAACCAACTGAGCCACACCGCCAGGGCAATTACTAGAACAAGCAGAAAAAAACAAAACTAGAACTCAGTGCCCTAACATCCAATTCGGTGGATGCTTCATGGTCCAGAATCAGCTCCCTCTAATGCTGTGAGATAACCAGTACTTTAAGCTCTGAAAGAGTAGGAACTGTGTCATAGTTCTTGTTTCTAAGATCCTACAAATTGCCTTCCTTATTAAATATTCCTAAATATTTACCCTGTGCTGGGATGAAGGGTTCAGAGATGGTGGAGCCGGCCGCCCCCTACTTCATTTCTGCAATTTGTAGCTTGTCAGGTAGATCCCAGGCTCTCAGCACACAGCTGTGCAAAATCAGCGCCAACTGCACAAGACCCAGATGAAGAGTCTTAAAGGACCTGCTCTGAAAGGACTCAGATAGGAAGGCACAAGACACTAGCAAGTCATTCCCCTGTCCAGGTTAAGAGTCTGCTCCAAAATGAATACATTGCACTTCCTGACCTCTAAGGACTCTTCCAATACTAAATGTTATTATTCTGTTTGCTCCTTCCATTTATAACTTCACCAAAGATAGTTTAGTAAGCCCCACCAGATCCGCCCCTTTGTTTGGTGGGTTACTGTGCACCTGCGTGTGGATCAGGAGTCCCCACCCCCACCTGCCCCAGCGAGCAAGGCGGGGAATGGGACAGCTTTTCTCCGTGACAGGCACGGAATCCTCACTTCCTAACACTGCTTCCTCCAGAAAAGCTCCTTGGGTCTGGGGGATTTAGGCCCTTTGCACTTCTAGTCTGACATCTGGATCAGGGCCCAAGGTTGTGCATGTCCCGTCAAAAGTTCTGTTGCCAGGCTGCGCTCCCCCGGACAGGCTGCGTCTGCTTGGTGTCGGGTGAGACCTGAGCAGGAGAGGCCCCTAGTCAGGGCTGGTCTGAGGCTGGCGGCTCAGGTCAGAGAGGCCAGGGCTGCCGGGAGGCCAGCCTGCCCTGCGAGCCCTGGGGTGTAACCTAAAACTTGAGGAGGCGGTTAAGAAAGAAATACTCAGACAAGGAAAGAACAGGAGAGATCTGGAGACTAGAAAAACGAGAGCGTCCATTACAGGAGGGAGAGAGAGAGGTTACCTTGGAAATTCCAACTGTCTCAAAAGAGCAAATGTTACTGTCTTCTACGTGAGTCAAAATAACATGCATTTATTGTGTCTATGGGCTAAACGGGACCTTATTCATTGTTGTTTAGCGTAGTTTTGCAACTAGTACATGTGCATCAAGACAAAGAAAGGCCAGGACATAGTATTTCCAGTATTAAGCAAAGAATCAGAACTTACACTCTATACTTGTATATAATTCAGTCACAGAACTTCACAGATTATAAATCACCTTCACGTGTACTTCCTGCTGCGATTCTCACGACGGCATGACATTTGAAGGAACAGCCTTGGGAGGCTGAGGTAACTGTCCAAGATGCTCAAACTGCCACTAGCAGCCCCCGGGCCGCCTGGGGCTCTCCACCCCACCACCCACCACCAGGGCCCCAACACTACTTTCCCTCCAAACCCACCCTTTACGGAAAATCCATTTGAAATTTGGTTTTCAATTTTATTTAATTTCTAGCATTGAAACAGGTGGCAGGTTGAACATCATTAAACAGTGTTTGGAGATGCTGCCCATCATTACCACATGATGGATTCAACAGATTTGGGGCTTAGTATGGAAACTTGACCCCCACGTACGCTATACCATTGTTTCCGTAGGCAGCTCTGCTCCAAGTTCCAGGCCACTGACTTAAAAGGGATCTTTTGGAACACAGGGACACAGCCTAAAAATAATCACCACTGCAAACTTAAGGAATTTCTTGGACTCCGCTTTTCTCTTTCATTTCATTTAAATATGTACAGACGTACACAGAGGCCGTTGTCACTGAGCTGCCGGGACAGTATGAAGAGCTAAGCATTTCAGTACAACAGAAGAAATTTCACAAAACTCCCACACATTACGATTGTGGATAACACAAAGAAGTGGGAAAGCCCCCTGCTGCCCCCAAACTCTGCCAAGACATCTGACATGCTCCTGTGTGCCAGGGCTCTACAGCTATTCAAGTCGGAATCCACTTTTTAGATAAATCAGCATAATAGGGTAATGATTCAAAAAGTTCAGAAAGCACGTCTTGCCAGAAGAATTAATTTTCTGAAGGCCTCTCAAAGCTCTGTTCTCAGAAAAATGTCTCCTGGCCAAGGGATTTCAAATACTAAAAGCAGAACAGCAGGTTTCCAGCGATGAATTGTCACCAAATCATCAACATACAAGGCCGAAAAGTCTTTCCATTGAGAATTGAGGTACCAGGTTTAAGAAGATTAAAAAAATTCCAGATATATAAAGTGATATATAATGTGATCGCTGGCTATTAAAGGCCACAGGTGACCGGATCCCTGGAGGAATTCAGTTAGTAAGTTCTGATGCTTCCTGACTTATTAAAAATGATCTGACCCACAACTTTCCAGAAACATTCCTGTTGCGTAGGTTCAGATGGGACTGAATTATGCGTAAACCCCAGCAAACAAAACCACAGAGAAAGAACAGTCAGATGGAACCTCAACACAACACTTGCCACTGGGAGTTCTGACACAGACCCGCCAGGCGGGCGGGCCTCGCCCTACCTCAAACGGCAGGCGTTGCGTGCGCCCGATGGCTCAGAGTCCCGCCACCTTCTCTCCCGTCCTCACTCAGGAGCGCCCTTCCAGCAGAATCTTCAGAAAGACTAAGAATGATAGGGAGACAAAAGGCGGCTTCCACGCATGAGAAACCCCGAGTTGCCTAATTTCAATCCCAAAGCGTCTCAGTCTGCTGATCCTATAATTTTTCATGAAGGACAACATAAACCTGTTTAAAGCTGTTTGTAATCAAAAGGTACAAAGTGTGAGAACCAAATTCTCTTAGTTATTGAGATGAGTCTTAAAATAACCACAAGGAGCTAATATTTAATTTGGTGTTCTTACCTCTCTGTGAGAATTCTCAGTAAGATACAAAATGCCCTTATAAAACATAACCTGCAATAGAAATATCTCATCAGGTAGGCCATTATCTCAATATAAAAAGAAAGTCATTTTTTGGAAAAAGGCAAAGTATTTTTACTTCAACTCTTTGCTGTTTCCTTTTAGGTACAAGCACTTAAAATAGTCTCCTGCAGCCTACGTAGCCCCACAGGCTGCTCCAGAAACCCAGCCGTATTCTAGTGAGTCTGCTCTATTCCTTTTCATCTGAAAAACTGTCAATATGCATGTTAAATTCTTTCTTTTTTAGTCGTGCTAGCCTTTGGTTTCCCTGTGTTATAATCCTTAGCCTCCCCTTGTCTGTTTCCATAAGGCTATGATGTGTCCTTTTTTGAGTTGCTTGAAAGTAGCCACACTTGCCTGATCTGTAAACAAACTTAAAACTGAGAAGACTACAGTCTACAATCAATAGTTCCCCCAAATACTCGCCTTTGTTCTTTTTTATATCCATTGATTCCCCTCGGGCATAGTTTCTTCAGGTACAAAAGAGCTGCGTGTGTTGGAACAGGGGTGGGTGAGGAGCAGCAAGGGAAACAACAGGCTCAAAGGTCTCTAACTTCCCTTCCCTCCCCAAATGTCTACTGTTTGCTGGCTTCCCTGGTCTGCCTCTATCCCAGACTCAACCCCTGCAGAGCAGTGGTTCTGGGACGGGGGAGGGGCGTTTGCCTGGAGGCATTTGGGGGCTCAGCACGGGGGCTGAGGTGTGCTGCTGGCCCCTAGCAGGGAGGCACCAAGGACGCTGGGAACGACATACTGTCCAACCCACCGGGCTGGCCTTACAGCAAGGGGGGTCAGCCTGGGAAACTGAACAATTTGTTATCTTCAGAACACTGGAGATGCCATTTCCTAAAACGTTTACAACCTTTCCTTTTCCTAGACGGGCAGTTCAGATGTTTCAGTTCCTGCAAAGGAAGCAGAAAGCAACAGGACTTGCTCCCCCCTCCCCCCTTCCTTCTCCTGTGCCCTCTTTCTCTATCCATCCCTCCCGAATGATCAACGCTGGGATGCAAGATGAGGAGGCCAGGGTTCCTGCCTTCCAGGGGCCACCACGTAGTGAAGGAGACAGAGCGGGCAGAGCCTGGAGAGAGAAAGCTGCAGTGTGGTTTGCCAAAGCCCACACGTTCTTTAGAGACCCATTAGGTACCAAAACTTTATTTATTCAGCAGCTATCACTCAGGGGCCTTCATTAGCAAGTTTTTGCATAGATCAATCCAGCTAGAAAAGTTCAGTTACGTTAAGAATGTGTTTGTTTTTTCTACCAGGATGATGCGATTTTTATTCCTGAGCCAAGGACATCATCTCTGTCCTTCTAAGGAATTAGGTAGTCAAATGTCCCTCCAAGAAGACTAATAGTATTCCAAGTATTATTAGCTTGTCTGGCTCCACAACTCTCTGGAGTTTTTGCAGGGACAGGTGAGCGAAAAAGGCCCAGAAAACAGAGCAATGACCACAGAGTGGGAACCACCTGCTATCTAGGGTCTTCTGGGATGTATCCAAGGGGATCATACCATTTTTCTTCCAGACCAAGATACTTTCGAGAGCGAGCTACGCTGGGATAACAATGCAAACCAGGACCAGTGTTCACCGAAGCCATGACAGCTATGACAGCATCGCTGAAGCACCGTCAGGGGACAACGATGCCCACGGGAACCTACAGCAGCTCCAGGCACCAAACCGAGGTATGATTCTACTCTTTCGGTCAACAAAATCTCAGTTCTAGTCCAAAGGAAAGACATTTGATACTCAGTATCAAATCCACACTCTACACACCCAAATACCAAGTCTGGAAAGCCTGAACATCCTCTCTTTACGAATCCAATTCCGAAAGTATGAGATTCCCACAGCAGGGGGTCCTACGTGGGAGTCAGTCTTTTCTTCCCCACACATAAAAAGCAAGGAAAACTTTTAAACAGACTCTGGTCTTTCCGCTTAGCTAATATACGGACCCTTCTAAGATACAAATCCTCCAATCTGCACAGCACACTTCTGAAACCTGCAGTCAGTCCAAACCCTCAGTTAAAAGTCATTTGACTTTCCAGGTTTGCCACATTTAACCACATTCTGGTCTATGGACACTTTTCTGTATCAGGCAAGAGGCGGCCTCAGCAAGTCTCCCCTTTCAAGTTACCCTTCCAGCAGGTGTATGGCTTCCTGGGCGTTTGAGCAGAGCCAAGACGTCGTAACATTTAATCTAGAGAATCCTAGAAAACAGGATACCAAAGGCTTTGGAAAATAGAAATATATCCAGCAAGAATGAGGTCAATACTATCTTTTTTTCCCTAACCCACAAATAAGAAGGTCTCTGAAGAAAACACTGGGTCAGACTGGGAGCTTGAGGGGGCTGGGTGGGGGCAGCCGTGGCGGCGGCGGCGGGGGGGGGGGGGGGGGATGGGGACAACTGCAACTGAACAATTAAAAAGAGAAAGAAAGGAAAAGAAAAATGAAAGCAATTACAGGTCCTAATGCCCTGGGCACCCAGGCTGAACGCCCAGCTCAGTGCCTGCAGGTGTGTTAGGAGGTGGGGGCACGGGCGGGCCCGGGACGACCTCAGGTGCGTGGCAGCACTGGCAACGGAGCCAGCACAGCTGTTCTCTCACTTCCTTCTGAGAATATGAAAAGCAAGATGAAAACCCTGGGGAGGAGGATAGGACCTTCACAGAGGTCAGGAACGGGTCATGCAGCTTCTGTTTTTGCTCAGTGTTTGGGATTTGATCGAGAAGACGACTTCACACTGGACATGGTACCCCTTCCTCAAAAGAGGGAATAAAGGCCACTTTTAAATTTTAGCCTCATCTCCTCCCCTGGAGCTACTGGTAAGCTCCTCTCTACACGTGAAGGGCGGAGGCTGCAGAGAGGAGAAAGGGGGACCCACAGACACGTAAGCTTGCGCTGATTCAGAAGAAATCCCACCTTGCAGTTTTCAGGTCCATGAATTACTAAGACTTGGGGGCAAGAGGGTGCAATGGCTTACTGATTTTCCAGTGTCATGGCCATCATCCTAATATGTTTTTTGATAAGCCTGGTATCAGAAAAATGCCATAAATAGACTATCTCTTCATTCCTCAAAACTGCCCGGGTGATATGAAGACATGCGAGATGGATGGCATAGTTAAGGTGTTCCCAGCTTTCCGAAAGGCCGTCCTAAAAGAGTAATAATTGTTAAGCGGCTGGGACCTGAAGGAAAGATCTGGTGTCATTAGTCTTTTTTAGTTGAGTAATTATGTTAATCACATAGATGAAGTCTGAGAATATACTTATTAATTTTGTAGATGACAAAGTTAGATGAAAGACAATGTTCAAAAGAATCTTACTGAAGAATGTAGAATTCTGCATGCACAGCAGTGAGATGGTATTCTAATAGAGATAGATGTTGCCCTGGCCAGGTGGCTCGGCTGGTTGGAGAATCGTCCCGTACCAAAAGGTTGCAGGTTCAACTCCCGGTCAGGGCACATATCTAAGTCATGGGTTCAATCCTTGGTTGGGGTGCGTACGGGAGGTAACTAATCAATGTTTCTCTCTCACATTGATGTCTCTCTCTCCCCCCCTTCCTCTCTCTCTAAAATCAATAAACATATTTTTAAATCTTTTTAAAACAGAGATAGATGTTGAGTCCCATATTTCAGTATAAGCATAAATTGTACAAACAAATGCTAGAGACCTGGCTTAACAGTACTCTTACAGTCAGGAGTAACACAGCTGTTTAAAAACAGTAATTCAACCTTCAGCTTCATTACTAAATTAAATAACCAAACCAAGGGAAGGAACAGTCCACTAAGCATTAACCAAGTTGAAGCTACATCTAGGGAACCAAGTTAAATTCTGGAAACAGCATTTTGAGAGGAAATTAATTATCTGAGAAAGACCAGGTTGATTAAGAGTATAGAAATCACACCACATGTGAAACTGTTTAAGGTTTGGCCTAAAGAACACTGTGTTCTATTCAAAAGGCTATGGGGGAGACTCCAACAAATTCCCATCTGTCAGCGTTGCCCCTAGAATATAAATGCAATATTCCAGGTCTAGCTGGACAATAAGAAAGCAGAGGAAACATGACCTTTCTAGTGTTGGGCATTCTTCTTACACAGCCTAAAATGGAAGTAGGCTTTCGGGCAACTGCATTACACAAGATGACTCACAATGAATCTACACCAAGTTTAAACCATCATTGTCACTTGTGAAGATGGTTAACAGCTGACGGCCTCACCAGTTATCACCCCTGGACGGCACGTTTTATGTTTGTTTGCTTAATGTCTGTCTCTACCCACTAGTCTAGAAGCCCCACGAATGCAGGAGTTTTGTCTTGTTCACAGCTGAAAGTCCAGCACCAAGAACAAGTCCTGATCCAGAGCAGACATTCAATAAACACCTGTTGAATAAATGACTGACCGTTAAACAACAAAAAGGCTATAATGGAGATAAATCATAAAGGGCAAGAGAAACCTCCCCAATAATTAGAGCTGTTCAACAACAGATCAAGCTGCCTCTTGAAGTAAGATTTTATTCTCCATAACTCAAAATATTAAACTAGATGTTCGGCGAATAGGAAGTCTGCATTTTCTGGATGCTTGAACTATGTAAGTTCAAGTATTTCTGAGACTCGATGACTCCCCATAGAAACGAGCCCCACGGTACCAATGTGGAGGGCGGGGGCGGCCTCTGCGATGCGGAATCTCTGTTCACAGCATCCATCCCGCACTGGACAGTTTCCATGCCCCCTCCAGATCCACTCTCCACTGCGCTGCCCCTCGCTCTGAGCTTGGGGAGGCTGAACTGCATCAAACTCTTGTTCTTGGGCTTTCGATTGGGTTTGGCCATAGGGAATCTAGGGCAAGGATCCCGGGGTCAGGGACCGACGGCCTGGCTGCACCCGTGTCCCCAATGGGACGGCCGCGTCCCCTGACTGGAGACCTCAGCTTCTGCCAGACAGCCATTTCTACACGGCCTTCTCTCTTGGCATTTGGCTAACACTCCCTCCTTTTTCCTCTCGCTCTAGGTGCTGGCCCTTGCCTACCCCTCTTACTTGCCCTTACATGCGCACCGGACTCTATATTTTGGTTAAGTTGTCTTTTTATGAAATGTTCCTCAAATTACCCAACTTGACTGTTGCCACCTGCTCCCCACCCATGTCCCACCTAAGCGGGTACTCACCCAGTTTCTGTTTGAACATGTCCAGGGACAGGGATGGAGCTCCCTGGGGTGCAGAGAACTCTGCCACCAAGCTCTCTCACTGTCAGACGTGTCCCCTTTACATTGAGCCAACTCTGTCACTCTTATTCGGTAGTTTTAGTGCAACCAAGACAGTAACACTAGGCGTTTCGCTTCTTTGAGGCCAGTTTTCAAAACCAGCCACACCTGCGCAGCCAGGGAGCCCATACACTTGACAGTTAGCCTTGTGTCTCAGCACAGCGGCTTAAGCGACTGGACTTCCTGTGCATTCTCTAAGAGCCGTTTCCCGGTTTAGTAAGCAATTTGGCTTCACAGCCAGTCATTCCTTCAGAAACAGGAAGCAATGTCAGGTTATCGCGCAACAATATCAGATTTTGGACACCAACGGCCGTTATCAGGAAATCATGTCCATGTTATGTTCTTTCTCCAGACATGAGTTTGTGAAAGAACAAACGCCACCGAACTTCTCTTTTTCATCTTTTATTATTGAGGCTTATCTTTTGTGGAAAGTACTAGAGCAATAGGACATATTCACCCTGGATTGGTTTTTATCTTATAAAGAGTGTATCAAGTGGGAAAATAGTGTCTTTTCTCATTGCCAGCCAAATGGCATAAAAATGAATGGAAATGTTTTGTAAGGTTCAGTGTTTCTTTACATGGCCTAGGGACATGGCAGGCGTTGGGCAAACAAAGAGCAGGCATGAAAAGTACACACAAAACCAGATGAATTTAGACAAAGGAAAATAAAGACGTCTCTATACATTATTACATAAAGAACACAATCTTGACAACTGCACAAAATATGAAGAAAAACTTCCATAGGAATCTACTGCCAAGAACAACAACTTATGCGCTATAATTAAAATATTTTAATTGTATGTATCTATGGAAATTTGGCACACCTTTGGCAACTTACAGAGGTGGGAATGGAAAAGATAAAAATGAAAGTTATAAAGCTTTTTAACTTTCGAACAGTTTAAATATCTAAGTTTTAAACAATCAGAAGGTGATGGAGTAGCATCATCTACTCCAAAAACAGCGCAGTCCTATTTCGGGGACAACTGTTCGGGACAAAAACAGAAACCAACCTCTTCCCATACAGGGCTGCTGTCTTGCCCCATCGCTGATCTTTGACCACATAAACCAATTAGCACAAGAATGCAAAAAATTCTTTGTCATGCTAGTAGGAACCGTTCCCCCTCCTGCCCCCCCCCCACCTTTCTTCCTCAGAAACAGGACTTACCAATACATCTTTCTTCCTTCTCAAAGCCCTGTGGGTGTGACTAAAAACACTGGCTCAAAGTCAAAGGTCAGGCTGCACCCAAGAGGAGCACTTTGTGAATGGCCCATCACCAGCACATAAAGACCCTCATCCAAACTTGCAACGCCGCCTCCTGACTTAGCGCTGGCCCAAACATGGCTTCAAAAAAGAAGGAAGCTGTAGCCTTAAGCCCTCGTCCTTACAGTAGAACTCATTACAGTCTGTTTTATTAAGGCTTCAGTGTAACTGGAACTGAACTTACTCCTCTGGAAGGGAAAAGAAAAAAGCAAACATTTGCTGACATATCCAAATATGACACATCCAATATAAAAGTGAAAAGCAACTGCTCTGGGCTCTCCTACAAAGAGGCCCCCTCCAAACACTCTCCTCATGTGACCAACATATGTTCTTACTCTCGCATACTCTCCCTTTGAAACTTGGGGCTTTTGAGTATATTTATAAATAAATACTATAGAAATTCCTTTCTAAAAACACTGAAAATGTCCCCAGTCCTGCTACCAGATATTGAGTCCAGTTCAAACATTTATTGAGTTCCAACTACGGGCCAGACACTAGATCACCGCACTAATTAATGATGAGAAGACAGGTTTTTCCAAAATGAGTTATCTTCCTTAATTCCTGAGACAGTTTTTTGGCATCCAACTAGGTATCAATTACAGCCGCAGCCCTGGGACACCCAGGTGATCTCCAGTGACCTCATTCACTGCTTTAAAAACTCTTCATTGATTTTTGGCCATTTGCAAAGCTACTTCTGATGGCAACAGAAATGCCCCTGTCTCATGTATTCAAATCTGAAGTGAGAGACAGGTATATAAATAGCCAAAAGCACAAGTTCAAACTGTGGAAAGGAAAAGAACTGTGAGAATCTGAAGGCAGAGACGCGGCTTATTACTCGTGGGATCAAGGAAAGCTGCATTTGAAATGATCCTCAAAAAACAAAAAGAACCGCCAAGGCCCAGCCATTAAAAGTGTGGGAGGGGAACACAGAGGGGTCAGAGAAAGGGGCCCGGGGAAATCACGGAAGGCCTTGAAGACTATAACGTTTTTCATTCAAAAATAAATTTAGTCTAAATCAATAAATAAATGCATTTAATCCATTTTGGATAAGCAAACTGTGACAGATTCACACAGTGGAATGGCCGTACCAGGCATGAGGTTCTGACATGTGCCATGACCTGGAGGACTTCAACACCTTTAAGCCAAGCGAAAGATGCCAAACACAAAAGGCCACATATTATATAATTCCATCGTATGAAATACCCAGAAGAGGCAAATCCATATAGACAGAAAGGAGATGAGCGACTGCCTAAGGCCAGTGGGAGGGTTCCCTGGGGGGATATGAGGAGCGGCTGCTAATGCATATGGGGTTTCTTTCGGGGGTGACGGAAATGCTCTGGAATCAGACAGCGGCAATGGATGCACAGCTGTGAATGAACTAAAAACCACGGAGTTGTACACTAGAAAAGAGTAACCTTTAGAGTGATTTATAGTTCAATAAAGCTATTATAAAAAATAAAATTAACCCATTGTAATATTTACGCTTATAAGGAATTTGAATCGCTAGGCTAGTGTCCTACACAATTTTTCCACTTGGACATTTGTATTAACTATGCATAGAGAATACCACATATATATATACTGAACAGAGGACATAACAGCAAGTAGAAATTTTTTAAAGGAGTTTAAGATTCACTGCCTTAGAATTTTCCTGAAAGAAATGAATCTGCTATATTCTTAACCCCTAAATCAGGTTCACTTCAGGTATTAAAAATAAATGATAAATAAGCACAAGTCATATGAAGCTCAATATCTGAACACAAAGTAAAGTTGTTAGTATAAGTGATTAGTGTCCTTTATATGACATCAAGTTCAATTTTCAAATGGCATTTTTTTGAAACTTGAGGCTGTATTCTATTGTATATGTTTTCTATGACCATATAAAAAAGAATAATTACTCAGTATCAGATGTTGGGTTGTTTTGTGTTGGTTCAATTATTTATTCTTAATTATACAAAGTGGGTCTGGATAGTAGTATTTAATTTATTATGTCTTCCTCTAAGAAAGGGTCAAAGACTTTAGAAAGCTAATAATGTCGTCTTCTGGGTGATATCTACCATGCATTTCTGATTTTGTATTTTGCTATATACACAGTGAACTTAGAAAAGCCTCAAGTATAAGCAAAACTTGGCTCATCACAAGCAAAAACACAGTTTAATTAAATGTTCATTTTAAGAGTAAAAGCAAATGAAACTGAAAAGGTAATAAAACCATAAAGAGCTTACCAATTCGGCACCATGTACATATACTTCAGGCAAAACAGAAGGAAAATGCTCCACAATGTGCAGACCTGCAGATTGTGAGACGGCCTTAGCTTCCAAATCTAAACATTTACCTCTCTGTCATAAATGAAATGATTAGTATTTATCATGTACCTATTATGGACCAGCTATCAGGAAAAGCCTTTCCCTCATTTTAAATTTGATTCATTACTTTGCCGTAATTATTTCTCCTAAAAATGGAAACTTTAGTGAAAAACAATCTTCAAATAAGCTTGCCAAAGTGTCTCTATTTTAATTTCTATAATGGCAAAACAATAAGTATTGATTAAACCAAGTTAAAGTGAGTCCAATTGGTTTTAATAATTTAATATTCTTGCCAACTCTAGGCTGTAAGCTTTTTGTCCGCAGAAATGCGGTGATGTATGTACCTGCATGACGTACCATTCTGTGCCAAACAGAACAGCAAAGAATACTTACAGGCTCAACGAAGCAAATTACTGAATAATTTATGAATCGTTCTTTCACTACAGCTGAACTGCTCTTCCAAGGCGGGTTTTCAATTTCCCGGAACTACGGGGAGCTGAATCCAGCTAAAGGTTGGTTTTTACATTAAAAGAAACTGCTAAAATGATAAATAAGAAACCAGCAAGGCAGTAAAATATGCAGTTTATGGGGAGTTATTTTGTAACAAAGAAAAAATAACTCTCCAAAATGTATTTACAAATTCTAGTTTAAGCGTTAGTTCCGAGGTTATCCCGTTACCTTGATCACTAAATGGAGTTTCAGAGCTGAACACAGCACCCGTTTCTCTCCAGATCCTGCGAGGGAACAGCCAGTAATTCACTTCACAGAAGGAGTTAGTACCTTACTTGAATTACAGACTTTAATTTACTAAAAATAAAAGAGATTCACCAACAAACAAGGCTGTGGTTCAAAACATTTGAAATTGACTACCAGGAAACTTTTCCAGGTTTCAGCGCAGAATAACACTATTTCCAGAAAGTACAAAAAAAAAAAAAAAAAAAAAAGGCTTATTTTTTTATTCCAGGGAGTTCTAAGTCTATTTCATAAATGTCTGTAAAATCTGTTATATAAACATCCAGATTTCCCAAATTCCAGCTCCCAGAAACTAGGATCTGTTCACCGAGTATTTATGAAGACGCAAGGATGAATAATTTGGGGGGGAAAGCGCACCCCACTGAAATGTTTTTACTGACCGGAAGAAACAGTGTGCGTGTGTGGTGGGAGCAGCAAGGCAGGGACGTGAACTTGCTGTGAAAAGTGGGAAAACCACAGGAAAGCATGCAGAAAACACACACCGAAATATTTGTTAATCCAACACCCATAGTCAGGGGGTGAACAAAAGCAGGTTTGCAGTTATGAGTACGTGAAACACAGAGCTTATCCTTGTATTATTATTTATTATCTATTGTATTATTTATTTGTATTACAACTATAAACCTACTTTTGTCCACCCCTGTATATTAACCTTATGGAACACTTCTCTCTCTCCCCCTCCCTCCCTCCCTCCTTCCCTTCCCCCTTCCTTCCTTCCTTTTTAATCCTCACCCAAAGATACGTTAATTGATTTTAGAGAGAGAGGAAGGGAGAGAAACACCGATGTGGGGGAGAAACATGGTTGGTTGCCTCCCATACACGCCCTGATGGGGAATCAAACCTGTGACCCAGGTATGGGTCCTGACCAGGATATGAACCCACAACGTTTTTGGTGTAAAGGACGAATCTCCAACCAACTGAGCCACCTGGCCAGGGTGGAATACTTCTCCTTTCAAAGTAATAGCCCCTATCATTCTATGTCTATGTCAAATTCATGATGTGTCTGGCTTCATTTTTTTTTATGATTAAAAAGCCAGAATAAAAGCATAAATCTTTTCCTGGATTTTGCATTCTTAATAATAAAGTCAGAGATGGAATTTAGAATTACTTAAAAGCTGGAAAGGTGGGGTTGTTGCTATTGTTACTCGTGAATGTACATATGCTTACTGCATTATTATCTAAAAAAGTATTTTATAACAGAACCATATTTGACAAGGGAAATGAGCAAATGAATAGAGCATTCAGAACCATGGAATTACTGAGTTTCAGAGCTGGAAGTGACCTCCTGTGCCACATGAGTCCAATTCCTATTGAACTAGAAGCCTGACTGTGTGACCTTGCCAAGACAGAGTCCCTGTTTTATTCACGTGCTAATACTTATTATGGGGTCTAGCATGTGCTAGGGACTCCATACATACATTTGAAATTAACTACCGTGTTTGTTGGATGAATGAAACTTACTTTAACGTAACAGTTTATAATCTGGGAAGGAAAGCCTTCTGGCTCTCCTCCTTCTATAAAGAAACGGCTCATTGTCCATTTATATATTGGTAATGAATAAAAGCCTGAATGGGAGACCATGCAATGGCAGTCCCCAACTAACGGAAAGGTCGTAATCCAGAAGTTTGTATGCAAGTAGATTCGTTTGAACTCGAAATGCATTTTCCCATGCAAACAATATTGTACATAATGGCTCACTTCTCTGGCCAGCCTACAAAAGCTTCCTTAACCATGCAGTTCCAACAGACGCACCACCAAGCAGAAACTGCCCCCTGGACAAGGTGTCTAGCACCCTGTTATGGGAACCATCTTTTTGCTGCTACCAGGAAGCAGGGTCCCTTAAGGTTAGAGACTTCGGGGGGAGGGGGCGATGACGAAGAAATCAGACCAGGGTAAAGTTGTCCACAACGGTACAGGGAGAAATAAAAGCTCAGTGACTCCCCTTACCCGCCTCCTGTTCCTCACTCATTCACCAAATGAGCACATTTTGAAGTCCATACATCAGGGCCTGCGCTAAGCACTGGGGGTCACAGCACAGACCAAGAGAGAGGACAGACATTGAAGGGTCAGAAAGGAGAAGGGGGTGAGGGTGAGTGGGTGGGGGGAGGGAAGGTTCGATGAGCAGAAAAGGGAAAGACTATCAGACACGTCAGGCATCGTTTTTCCGGCCTTTGTCCGCCGGCATTCATTCTGTCATTGGGAATGAACGAAACAGGGAACTAAAAAGCAAGTGCAAGGAGGGCTTTTATCTTCGTTGTCCCTACTTCCACCCCGGTTTTACAAATCCCAGCGCCAGCTAATGCAGGGCAGAAGGAACCAGCATGGACCTGGGCCTGGGGTTTACACTAGCAACCCTGGGGGGAGGGGTGGCCTGCTGCCGTGCAAGCCCGGGCCAAAGGACCGAGAGCAGGGAAGTCCTCACGCTTGAGGGAGGAGAGATTATGTCGTGAGCAGCAGTGGGCGTGGAGGGTACGAACCTCACAGGCCCACCCAAGCCAGGTGGCACTGGACATCCAGCCTCGCAAACTGGGAAATCTGTTCCGGCCTCTCCTCGGTTCCCCCACAATTTTCTACAATCCATCCAGGCGTACTCCTTTTCCTTTCAGTCCCGCGCCTGTGTGCTCCACAGAGGGAGGAATTCCACGGGAACGAGCCACGTTTTAATCACTCATCCTTTCTGAAGTTTAATTACTGGGATGCTTAGAGACGACAGTAGGCTCTTTGATTTGCAAAAAGACAAATAGGTTGGGAGATTTCACAAGGCCGCCTGAGTGGGAAGGAAAGTGGCAGATTAGCTCCCACGTGGGTAGACATAAAATAACACTGAGTGGGAATCAGCCTAAGCCATTTTTGAGGGACGACGGCATCTAAAATCAACAGCCGTTGACTCCAGAATGGGGGAGAGGAAACAGCCCAGTCCGTCTCGACTGTGCATTGTGGAGGTGCGGCCCGATCCCAAACCACCAAAACCAAAGCATCGTTAAAAAAGGAATTCAAAACTCAAACACAAAATTGTATGTGTCCATTGAGTACGTAAACCTAAAATGCAGGGGGGTGCTCCTACCATTGCAGGTCCCAGTGGATTTACAGAGACGGGTAAGCGCCAGAGGCTACCAGTTCAAATTCCAAGAGGGCACCATAACTTCCCGCTCGGCCGGTCCATGCCGGCGGCCTTTTCCCGACCCCTGCAGCACCTGGCTCCCAACCACACCTTCCTTCTTACCCGATAATCTTTGGCTCCTCGAACAGGTCCCTATTCTGGATCTCCTCCTACTGTGAAAAAAAATCACTGTGTCGTTTCCCGAGTCCTCTCCTCTGCGCCACCCCAGGACGAGTGTTCGGTTAGGTCTGGCCATCTCTGCAGGAGGCCCAAAGCCCTCAGGGGCACCTCTCACGCCCCCGCAGCCTGGCCCTCCAGCCCCAGCCGCTCCTCTGCGCCCCGGGGAGGGGGTGGGGATGAGGGGGCGTCCCAACTTATGATAAATGGTAAATAATGGAAAAATAATGTATGTGATATGGATTAGTAAGGGAAATGATGCAGAAGCACCTACAAAACCACAGGATTTCCTGGTTTACGTCTGGAAGGTCTTCTTTGCTTTTTTCCACAGAATTTCTGTGAGCAAGAAAGAGGAAGACACCTGCTTTGATAGAAAGAAGTTTTGAAACAATGAATGGGTTGGAAGCTCAGCAATGCCACAGGCCAGCTGTGTAAATCTGGGAAGTTACTTGGAGCATCAATTTCTCTCCCTTTAAAAATGCGGGCCAAGGAGATCTACTTTTCAAGATTGTTGTGTGGACTAGAGATTTAAAAAACAAAACAAAACAAAAAAACACCAAAAAACCGAAAACCCACCAACCAGCACCTAAGAGCTGTTCAATAAACACAGTGCTTGCTCCCATGTGTGGAGGCTGCTGTCACGGGAACACTAAGAAATCATACATTTTGCTCTGGCATTTTCCCCTCATACCTATTATTAGCAAACATTATTTTACATGCAGTGGGAGTGTAGCTACTGTCCATATTTTTAATCGTCCTATATACCAGGAGCAGTAGACTCATATAGTTCTTTTAGGCTGACCAGCATCTGAACTCCCCTTCTTATGTTTGGAAAATCATTAACCTTCTACTACAAAGCAGCGCGAATTAGAGATAATTGTTTTCTTCGCTGTCCTTGCAAGAAAGTGCAAGCACATGATTCGGTCCACTGGTTCCAACAAACAAATTCATCCCAGACTTTGAATCTCAAGCAGTTACAACAGCAGTCCCCAACCTGTTTGGCAGCAGGGACTAGTTACGTGGAAGACAATTTTTCCACGGACAGGGCCGGGGGTGGGCAGTCAGGAAGATTCAAGCACGCTACATTCAAGCTCACCTCCTACTACACGGCTCCTAACAGGCCCGGATCGGAGGTTGGAGACCCCTGAGTTACAAGACACAAGAAGTAAACAGAAACCTGGGTGAGGGGTGGCAGCGAGTGCAGCCTCCAGAGGCTGCAACGGCCGCGTTCAGTGTCCGGTGTCACTGGGGACAGCAGTCTGCGATGTGGGCCTATGGCCACGGCCCACAAGGCAGCAACGATAGGGACCAGTTTGCGGGTGGTGCTCCCTCCTAGTTCCAAACTAGGTTCTCAGCTGTGAGCTACGTAATTTAGCCTGAACGAACCTCTTTCCTAATGAAATTAGCCAGAGGTGTCTGTTGCTTACAACGGAGAATCCTGACTGATATACCAAGTCAGGTAACATTTTATTACTTTTGGTCAAAGGCCATGGTAAGATTCACAGTGCAAACAAATACAGCAAGATCCTCCCAGTAAGTCAGAGAGTCAGAGTGAGCTGCCAAGAGAGATGTTATAGAGCATTTCTTAAATCATTTCTTAACAAGAACAATAGGATGACTACATCACCATGCTGTCGTAATAGGAGTATCTAATATGATTCATTGTTCCCATCAGACTGAGAGATGCAGAACACTAACTATTCCCTAAAAAGCATTCAGTAACTTTCTTGCATGCTCTAAGGTATTCTATTGCTCAAGAAGTCCAATTGCTCCCTTCAAAACACTTCAATTTTTATCTTCCTGCTTAATCACCCCCAATGGAACTATAGCATCACCTTGTGTTAGCGTGACACAAAAAATCTTAAATATATACATCCTTGGGGAAAAGAAGAGGTAGAAATTGAAATGTAATCTTTGAAACTGGAAATAAGTAAATAAGTACTCATACTTTAACTTTAATTAGAATTAAATTTTCTCTTACAATAGTCTAACTTCATTCACCTTGGATAATGCATTTCACTTCCCCTAGTCACTAGAACTAAACTGCACAGGAGTTTGTATTAAATTTTCCTTTTGGCTTATTGTCGTTCACTTTTACCACTGTACTTGAAAAAACATTTTCAGTAAGACCCAAATGGCTGCAGAAATCACATGAAAAACAAAACTTTGGCACATGAGGGAATTCTTACTAACAGTAAGCAGCAGGATTCTGAGAAAAATCAACTCACAAGAAAACTTTTTTAGTATGATGGCAAGGATTTGGGGAAAAGGGAACTTACAGGAAGAAGAATCTGTGATGCCAGTTATTCATTCTCTCAAAAAAAAATTTTTTTTGCTATTTTTGCACTATTCAAATAGAGTTCCTTGTCCTAAACCTAATTGCATTTTCCATTTTGTCCTCTAAAGGTTTCACAATCTTCTGATTATAAACTCCAACAGCTCCCCGCTGAAAAGACAGTCGTTTCATGGATGTAGGTTTTTTAACCTTCAGTTCAAAACTAAAAATTCAGAATAGAAAAATGTATTTTTGATCTCAAAGAGTGAAAGCAAATTTAAAACAGCAAAAATGATCTTTTAAAAAAAGTCAGAAGAAATGTGAACGGTCTGAAACTTTTCCCAACTCTGAATTGTGAGTAAAAAAAAAAAAGTATATGATAGATCTGGGGTTCTTCTTCTCTCATTATTTCAGACTAGGATACACAGCGGTGAATCTGCTTACACAAATGAAGCTTCTGTCTATAAGCCAGGATTCATTCATATGAGGTTAGATCATTTGCACAAACATTCATAAAAGAGCCATTTCCTCGTCTACTCTCTAAATTCATTGAACCCAAGATACTTAAAAAAAAAAAAAAAAAAAAAATCAAGCAGGCTGCAACCTGCCTGATCTACAGAAGTGACAACCTCTTTTAGGATATTCTGAATTAAGAGTGACTCATGGGGGAAAAGTAGGTTGCTGCTAAACTGAAATGTTCTGCATTAGGGTTCCCCAGCCTTTTTGCTCAAAGAGGAGCCCTCTGATTGAACAGAGGAGAGACCACAGAGCATCACATGGCAGCAGGAGGTCACGGCCATCGCTCTGGGGGGCCCAAACAAACATTTACAGAATTACAAGTTAATCAAGGGGGTACCGGGGACCCCTGCACATCTCAGAGGCCCCCTGTGCTTTGGGGAAGCTTTCCAGGAAGACTTCTCCATCCACCACCAGATCCCCATTTTCCCTGGGGAGCCTGATGAAAAGTGAACCTGAGAAGGTCACCGTTAACACTGAGGGGACACACAGCCCCACAGAGCATGGGGCACATCCTTCACAAAGCCGGACGCAAAAGGACCAGGACGCTTTCGAAAAGACAACCACCCTGCACCTGGGGACGAGCAAGGCACGCATGGTACGTCAGCGGAACCCAGACTGTGCAGCGAACAGACGTGCTCATCACAGAGCTCGTGGGAACATTCCATCGTGACTCACCGAGAAGAAGGGGAACAGGACTCATTGGGTCACCTTTGTCCTTCACTGTCCTCACACTGTGTGCAGACAGAAGGAGATGGTGCGGTTTGGGGTGTTGTTTTCAGCCTTTGTAGAGAACTCAGTAACAGACAGTCAGCATCTCCTTTTGGTGTCAGACATGCTCAGTATCAGACATGACATGTCACCTGGATGAAGGAGCGGTCCTCTGGCCAGGCATTACTACAGTTTCACGTTTATTTCCTGTTACTCAGAGAAAACAGAAATGGCCCCCAAGGAGGGGGTCGCTGGGACACCGGACAGCTGGGGCCCTCTGCTACATCGCCCCTCAAGTACTGTTTAACTTCTAATGCCATTTAAAATGTTATCACACATTTACTCAGCTCTGCACTGTATAACAAACCTACCAAACAGGACAAGCCAGTCTGGATTGTATGGGACAATATGTAAATAAGCCCCAGCCCGGAGAGCCGGCTGCCTGCTGGAAAGACAAGCGGGAACAATGGTTACAGGAGTTAGACCTCACTACACCTGAAGGCAGCCTCTTCATTCACTTTTCTCTCCTTCTATTTTATGAGTAAAATATGAATACAAAAACTAATTAAAAAGTTATTATATGTGTATTCCCACAAACACCAACCTGCTAAGTCATTAAAATTAAAAGGGGCACAAAAGTCAGTACTTACATTTCATTTAGTTTTGTTTTTTTTTAATCTGGTATACCTGCTAAATAACTCATATTTGGACCTACAAATACTAAGGCATTATGAAGAGATTATCAGTGATTAGTATCTTCTTCCCACACACACATTCTATCTGCTTAAATGTGGGCCTACTGCCAGAATTCAAGTTTCACTAGTGTGGTTGTATGACTTGAATAAATTGTTTTAGTTTCGAGCATGTATTTGTTTGAGAAAGAGATTTTCTATCTACCACCCTCAGAGATGTTGGAGATGCACTAAGTAGTGAAACCAGTAAACATTTCATGAGTATTCCTCTAATATGATAAACCAAATCAATAGAGAAGCTCCACCAATACATATTTAACATGTTACAATAAAAATGGAAAATCCTAAAATGGTAATCAAAGGTATTCATTAACCCTACAATCCTTCATGAATTACATGATTACAATCACCTGTAAGTTTTTCCTTGCATACAGGCTATTATGAATCAATTGGGGGGAAAAAAGTTATGAAGAATCAGCTGTAATTAGTTTAGGGTAGATAATGATTGTGTAAGTACAATAGTCAACCAAACATTTATAAAATTACAAGTTAATCAGTAAAATACAACCAAAGCCGGCTGAAATTTAATAACTTCAGTCTAGAAGTTTAAAAGCACATATATTTATATATACATGTGATTGGCATATGAAATATAAATATATATGCTTATTACAATACCTGTTAAAAAATTTAGGGCTTGGTTTAATGCACCAGAGTTCTTTCCTAGGTTCTCATTTTTTTTTTAAGTGTTTGTTTGTTTTTTTAGCAGCTATGGTCAAATGTGTTCTTTCCCGTTTTTGATACTCCATTTTTGTGGTTTTAAAAAGTAAATCTTAAGAACCACCTTTAAAGACACAAAGGAAAAAAGCAAAGCTCCAATCAGGAGGAAAAACCCTCTTTTGGCAACCCTACTACCTGCACATTTAACATATCATTTCAAAATCTTTGCTCAGAGGAGTGAGAGTTGGTATCACCAGGCTGTATCTTTCCACTCCGAAGAGTAAGCATGAGGCATGGTTGCAAACTAGCCTAAACTATGGAAACTACTTCACCGCGACAAGCTCCCACGGCTTCCACAGATTCCAGAGTCTAATGCCACCTCACTACAGTGTCATCCCTACCCACCTCTCACCGCAACAGGTAAACAGGAGGGGGAAAAAAAAATCAAGGGGAACAGTTTTTGAAAAAGCTCCCTGGTGACTCTAGTATTCCCCGACCTGCCCCCAAAAGAGAACTAGAGAACCACGCCTGGGCAGTGCCTCGTCTCCTCTCCCTTAAAACCCAGCACAACAGCGGATCTGAGAGTCCCTGGTTTCAACTGGCTACTCCTCTATTTTTAGCGCCTAAAGTTGTGGTTTCAGCCAGACAGGTGTCAACGAAAAGTTAAAAAAAAAAAAAAAAAAAAAAGAGTATTTCTGACAGAAACAGATACAGGCCACAAAACTGGAACCTTGAAAAGACCATTTCTGTACTCTATCCAGAGCTGGGCCAGGCTGGCCTCCTTGTGCTTCGAGCATCTGCCAGGAAGGAGGCAACTCTGCAGGCGCCTGGCTTGTCCTGTCTGTCCTGTTCCCACCACGTGTGTTCACAGGGTGAGCTTGAAGAAGAGGCTCCCCAGCTCGCTCCCAGAAAGAGCTTCAGGACTCATTCCGCAAAGACAGAAAACAGGCTGAGGTGGAGCTCACACTCCCGCAGGGAGATTACCGAAAGCTATTTCTGAGACAAGTACGTAGTGTAAAAAAAATACAAAAGGGTGGTCAAAGAGAAGATCCTAGGTTTCTGCAGAACATTCAAAAAATAAAAACTAAAAATGCTGGAAGAGAAAGGAAAACGTCCTACACAGGATCTTCTAAAACGATGCCTAAGAAGAAAAAGCACGCGTTTTGCAGGCTGAAATCTCTACACCCCTCTCAGAAATTCCCCTTGCTCCCTGGCAGGCCTCCACAGAGCCGGGATAAGTTGGCAAATACTCCAATACAGCTCTTTACAATATGTTAATGAGGCTCACGTGGTGCGCCCATCACGTATCCCCGCCCCCACTTTCTTTGTGTGAGCTGAACCTGTACAGGTTAAAACAGGCGTGCCAAGCACTTGCTAAGTGAGATTACTGCCTGCTGCCTCAAAGGCTGCCAATGCTAAATAAGCGTTTGGGGTGAATGGCTTTGCTCAAATGTATGCTGTGTTCAAAAATAAATGTTCTGATGTTCAAGTCGCTCCCACCCTGCTGTTACTCTACTGGTATAAAAACATAAGCGTGGCTGATTTATGTTTTAAGGATTATATTCAAAGTAACTTCAAGATTGCAAGCCACTTTGCAAGTATTCCTTTTAAAATAATTCTTCAGTGAAATACTCTTCAGTCTATAAATGAAGAAATGGAAGTAGTAGTTACACACTGGAGAGAGAATGGTAACTGGAATCAAAAGCAGAACTCTGATGTCTATCCAGTTAATACAGCTAGTCAATAATGATCTCTATAGCCCAATATCAAGTATTTCTTTTGTGTACACAAAGATATCAAAAATGTACTCATTTCTGGTTTGTGCATATTCTAAAAATCTCAAGATTTCCCCCACAAAGTAAGACTACTTTAAAATTTTCCTTCCTCTTTCTCCCTGCCGCCCCGCAAAAGCATTTACTTGTTTCTTCATCCACACAGACATTCCACACATAGTCTGCATTTTAAAACTTAGGCAATGCAGCTTCGTTTTCAGTGGAACAGAAAGTGCTAGTTCAAAAAAAAAAAAAAAAAAAAACCCTCAACATCTCCTAGTTCCTGAGTTAGTCCCCAGCTCACAGACCTTAGGAAGGAAATCAGGATCCAGTATCTTAAGTTTAAAAATTAAAGGGAGGTTGAAAGGAAAATATAAATGGGATTACATACTTACCCAGGATGACTCACTCTCATATGCTCAAGATTAAACTGAGCACTGAACCTAAGATCAGGTAAGAATTTTTCCTCAGGGGCAGAAAGGGGTGTGGAATTTCCAAATGTGCGCTAAAGTAGGTTCTTCTGTGTAGATCAGGTGAGCAAATCCCACATAATTAACTTCCTACTACAGTGCAGGAGCAAATACAGGTGAGGTGCACGCCTTCCCAAAAGGTGTCAGTAAATTTTATGTGTTTTTATCCCCAGTAAAAATAAAAAAGAGTGAGATTGGGGTGAACTCTCCATCTTGCCATGGCTCTGAGAGGCAGCTAAAATGCTCTGACAACGTCAAGTGTTTGAATTTTAGAAATTACACCAACCCAGGCCCTGGCCAAGTCGCTCTGTTGGTTAGCATGTCATCCCGATAAGCCGAGTTTGCAGGTTCAGTCCCCAGTCAGCAGGGCACGTACAAGAATCCACCAACGGATGTATAAATAAGTGGAATAACAAATAAATGTTTTTTTTCCTCTCTCAAATCTATAAAAAATAAATTAATTAATTAAAAAGAAATTACACCAGTCCCCTGAAGACGGAGGTGGACAGACGGGGGACCGGCCTGGGGCTGGGTGCCAGGCCGCGTATGTTCATGCCCACCTCTGCCTGCTGAGGGCCACTGGGCCTGGCCTCAGGCACCTCCAAGGCCTCAGGCCCCCAGGGCCTCATTTTTCTCCCTAAGAACAGAAATAGTAATGAAAGGTGTTCTCCTTTCATTACTTCAAGAAAAACTGGCCTTTATCTTCCTCGAGTCATCTTCTCCTCCTCAACTGTTTCAATTAAAGTCTCAAGAGTTATGAAAATTTATTCGGCTCTGGGAACACATGGTTTAGAAACACAACAGATTCTATTTGAAAACAGACATGGACGCTTTTAAGGCTAGAATCTTATTTGAAAGATTAAAAATATTTCCATATATGTGTTCCAATTTCCCTTAGTGAAAAATGGGCTTCTCAACATACAACTATTTCTTCAGCTTGGGGATAAAAACCACAGTCACTAAAAACTTTAGTGTGCATAAAAACTACCATAAAAGAGTATCTTTTAGTTGTTTAAGAATCACTGAAATATGTAGGGAGATGTTAAGCATTTGTATATTCGGCATATTTAAAATTATATCTTAAAACACAGAAATAATCAGAGTACCAACATACTATGAATTTTAAATGAACCTATGTATATTCTCTATTCAAATTTAAGTAAAAATACTATTATTATTAGGCTAAATATGTATATTAACTTTAATAAGTCATATAATTACTAAACAAACAGCTCCTTTATTAACTTATGCAAAGAACAATAAATCTGCTTACCTAATATTTTATAACATTTTTTCTATATTGTGAAACCCAAACCAGAATATATTAAGTTAAAATATTGCCACTGAAAATTTAAGCTCTATTTTTTTGATGCTGCACTTGGGATGACTATGTAACATATGGTTCTCCCTCAGCATTTCGACTTGTTCTCAGCCAAGAAATATTCACTGGAAACATCTATCACCATGTTAAACAACATATGGGTTAAAATAAATTGTAGGAAAAAATTTGAAAAAATAATTAGAAATATTAGGAAGAAAAGAGGTTTACCAAGTGTATGGTTTAAAAAACATACGCAAGCAAGAAAATAGGGTTACCAGCAATGAAGAGGGCAAGCCAGGAGCCCGGCTTTCATTCTTCATGCACAGCAGAAGTCACAGGCGCGCAGGCTTTGCTGGTTGGCAGACTGCGGCAGAAGCTGGTTCCGGGTCTCCACCACCATCAGCAACAGCCCTTCTATTATCCACTTCAGGAGTGAAGTGATCTACAAACCAAACGTACCTGGACTGTCAGCGCAGTAGGAGGGTGTGGTAGGGACTTCATATAATAACAATAATGACGGACCTCAGGTCAAGATGGCGGAGTAGGGAAGGACAGATAAAAGAGCTTCCCAGGCAAGAAAAAGCTAAAGGAGTTCATTACTACCAAACCAGTGTTACAAGAAATGTTAAAGGGACTTCTTTAAGAAGACAGGGGAAAGATGATTTTAAAATATGAAGAATAAAGTGGCAATACCTATATACCTATCAAAAAAATTGCTTTAAATGTAAGTGGATTAAATGCTGTAATCAGAAGACAAACAGTAGCAAAACGGATAAGGAAACAAGCCCCTTCCATATGCTATTTACAAGAGACCCCCTTCAGACTGAAAGCGATGGAAAAAGATAGTTCATGCAAATGAAAATAACCACAAAAAAACTGGGGTAGCAATACTTATAGCAAACAAAATAGACTTTAAAACAAAGCTATACCAAGAGACAAAGAAGGACCTAGCAATTCCACTTCTGGGTATTTATTTATCCAGAGAAACCCAAAACATTCACTGCAGCATTATTTACAATAGCCAAGATGTGGAAGCAGCCTAAGTGTCCATTGACGGAGGAAGGGGTGAAGAAGAGGCGGTACATACATACAATGGAATATTACTCAGCCATAAAAAATAACAAAATCTTGCCATTTGTGACAACATGGATTAACCTGGAGGAAATTACGCTAAATGAAGTGAGAGAGAGAAAAACCAATACCGTATGATTTCACTTATATATGAAATCTAAGAAACAAGATAAACAGACTTATAGATACAAAGAACATTCTGATGGCTGCCAAATGGGAGCGGAGCTGTGTGGATGGGTGAGAATGGGGAAGGGGTGAAGGTGTGCAAACTGCCAGTTACAAAAACAGTCAGGGCTGTGAAGTGCAGCATATGGAGTACAGTCAATGATACTGTAACAACTTTGTGTGGTGTCAGATGGGTACTAGACTTATCGGGGTGATTACTCTGTAAGTTACATAAGTACCAATCACTATGTTGTACACCTGAAACTAATATAATATTGTATGTCAACTATAATTGAAAAATAAAAAGATACTTAAAAGTACTAACAATAATGATACTCAACACTTACAAAGGAGACAGGACAATCCTGTAAGATCTTGAGGGCAGATGGGCATAGTATAGTATTTAAAAAGTTGAAGCAAAGAAATGGAGAAAGAGAACATGGAGGATCACAGAGAGGAAAGGAGAGAGAAAAAAGACTAGCACGCTAGTGATGAAAAGTTCTACAGTATAGTCCAGGTTCCTAGTATGGAAAAAAAACACTTTGACACAGAGATTGTTAGGGTACAGTAAATATAAAAATTAACAGTCTGACGAAGAGATAGAACAGGGAAAAGAATGATTTAACGAAAGCTAATGACAAGTCATTTTTATAAGTCCTTCCCCAAATTCCTCCTACTTTTGGCAAGGTGCGTGTCAAGATCTTTCTGCAAGGTAACTGAAAGAAATCCTAAAGTTTCCCTAAGAAAATAATATGTCAAAAAATAATATAGCTTTCTAGAAACGGACTAAGCTCAGTATGTGGTTGGAAGTAAAACTCCTTACTTCAATCCTCTGCTAGGATTAAACAACCACTCCTACTTGATTCCACTTCTTGATCAATTTTCTAAAATGAAGTCTATCTTGTCTATCTCTCTTTCACTTTTTTTCTCGAAAATGGATTTTAAAATCCAATTAGATTAAAAGAGATAGATTAGAATACATACATTAAACAGAGAGAGAGAGAAAGAGAAGCAAGAGAACTTCTTTAGTCAAATATGACGACTTTGGTGTTCTTACAAATCAAAAACATCTCAACTAACCAAAAATTTAGAGGTCAACCAGACCTGTATAATAAAGACAATGGGAAAGAATGTTTGAAATAAGAACTAGTCCAGGAAATCTGGACTGTATTTCAATAATGTACTTTCAGATCCAATAACCAGAACAACCAGAACTCAGGTGAACAGCTAATCCTCTTTCATGTCTCTTCTTCGCTGCAAGTCATTTATAAACTCTTGATTCAGGAACACACATTCTTTTTTAAATCGATACCTACATAATACCTTCTTTGAATTAATAACGTCCTTAGAGCTTCTTGGCAACAGTTACCTTCTCATAGCCTAACCTTTCTGAAAAGCCCCTTTCACTTTTGTCATCCTCTAAATATGTCATTAGGAGACAGTTTGATCTACATCACTGCTAGAAAACAGTAAGTGCCTATCTTTTTAAGCATTATAGCACATTTCCCTTATCTCACAGAAGAGAGGCTAAATTACTTCTGAAATTTTGGTTCTTGCCTCCCTACACCACTCATTGTATGTATTTACTTCCATTGGGTTTTCTTCCTTCTCTTTTTCCTTCCACACCCAACTCAGGATTTCTCTGGATATAATTTAAAAGGGTCACCTACATCAGCTTCAGCAGGGGTTTGCATTAGGAAACAGTTTTCTGGACCTCTAGATTTATTAGATTAATCACAGTGCACTTCAAAGGGATATAAATGTTGAATAACTAAGTTGTATGCCAGAAACTCATATAATATTGTACAGCAAGTATATATTAATTTTTTAAAAAGAAGTGAATGAAAAGAACTGGGTGAAAAAAAATCTTCATTTTAGAAGTTACCCAGGTTATTGTTAAACACACTGAAGTTTGAGGACCCCTGACCCAAACCCTTGACTCTCCCCAAACCAAAGGACACAGGGACACTCTACCAAGCTCTAAATGACCATCAGGCATCTGAGAAGAGAGCGTGGTGGTGGCGGCTCTCTGTTCACTTTCCTTCTAAAACACAGAAGAGGCAAGAAAGTGTAGAGAGCACAACAGGAACTGAATGTGAGACATCAGCAGAAATGCAGACCCGTCAGCCCTGCTCTGTGGCTACTGCCAATTACAGTAGCCAGACCTGCAAGAGGAGTGATTACATGTAATTTATAAAAAGTAAACAAGCTGGGCGGCTTGTGAACAATGAACGGCGATATCCAAGCCAAGAGGCAATAAAAAGCATGAATAAATGACTCAGCATCCCCCTCCCCACCCAGACAACAAATGGTTGTACTAGAATTAGCAAGAGCAAAAAGAGTATTTTGGTAATGACTTAAATGACAACACATGGTTTGAGAGAGATTTTGTCAATCCTATAAAGCCGTGTGAAAGGGTCACACAGCACCAGCCTCTGGTGTTCAAAAGCTCAGTCACCTGGATGACTGCTTCTCTCAGCCTTATTGAAGTCAGGAAAATAGATGTTTGGTTGCCAGTGCTACAACACAATCCTGCACCTGAATGAATGCTATTACTGGAATGACAGGGAAATAAACTAAATACGTAACACAGATGTAGACTCCAAGCCTTATGAAGGATCCCTCCACAGAAACGTGAACTTCAGCCCTCCTGATGCTCTGCCCTGGTAATCCTTTGCTGTGGGCGCTGTTCTGTGCATTGCAGCAGGTTCAGTAGTGACCCTGACCTCTGCCTACTAACAGCCAGTAGCATCCGTAGTTGTGACAACTGAAAATGTCTCCAGACACTGCCATGTGTCCCCAGTGGGGGCAAAGTTACCCCCCTTCCCATTAAAAACCACGGAAACATCATGAACTAATGTTCATATCAGCAATACAGCTCAAAGAATATTACTTATGACATCGTGAAAATCTGATTTTTGCTCTTAAATATATATATGTGTAGTCTGTGTGTATATGAACTGTTTTCCATACATTTTTCCATTACCAGGGACTAAAATGCAAAATCTTAATATGGTTTTGGTAAGCCAGCCAAGTCATTACAGAAGCGCCACAGAACAAAACAAGTAACTAAGTGGGCCCCTCACCCTTCCTGGTCACAGTCAGCTGAATCTCCAAAGTATTCACATCCATTTAACAGACCAAAGTACCCCCCCAGGCACAGGCGGCACAGTGCTCGGGCCCATGAGGCTCATAGGCACCCACGGCAAGAGTTTTAACATTCATTTCTCTTAAAGCTAGAATTAAAAAATGAATACAGGTAGTCCCCAATTTATGATCGTTTGACTTGGAATTTTTCAACTTTATGATGGTGCAAAAGCTACCCACCTTCAGTAGAAACCGCATTTGGAATTTTGAATTCTGATCCCTTCCCGAGCTAGCGAGAATCGGCAAAACACTCTCCCATAATGCTGGACAGCGGCAGCCGCTCAGTCAGACCATCCACAGGCTCAACTGCCCCGCTAGGCAGGGGCTGGGCTGCCAGAGATTTTGGATATTGTGCTCTGAGCATCTTTCAGGCAGGCCAGGCGAAGCGCTGATGTTCGGTAGGTTAGGTGTATTAAATACATCTTCAACAGATGATTACGTTCCACCTATGGGTCTACTGGCACATAAGCCCCTCCCTAAGTCGAGGAACATCTGTATAGTAATAACGAATATATAATACTAAAACCAGCTTGGAGTATATTCATCTTCATACTGATGCAGCTGCAAAATGTAATTTTTATTCTTTGTTCACAGAGGGAGGGGGGCCCAGGAAGGCAGAAGCACCTGAGGTTCACAAAAGGCACACTGTGGCCCCGGAGAACGGGCAGAAGTTAGCGGGGAAGGGACAGAGCCAAGAATTCCTGGAGGAGGGGCGAGCCCAGGCAAAGGCCAGAGTAAGAGGTCACAGGCCCTCTGGGGACATCCAAGTTCAGGAGAGCTGATGTGGAAAGCATGAGTGAGAAGGCAGCAACAAATGCTCTGGAGGGACCGCAGGTGCCACGTCACCCAGAGCCTCGCAGGCTGAGAGAGAGGTCCGGGCATTCCTGAGAGCAGAGGAACGCTGCCGAGCCGCTCCCGACTGAGGCTTCGCGTTGGTTATCAGATCTGCGTCCGGAGAGGTCGCGCCGGCTGCCTTGATAAGGACAGTTTGCGGGGGGCAGGGGGCGGACAAGAATGGAGTAGGAAGGCGACTGGCTGTTGCAACAATTCAGAAGGCAAGAGCAGCTTAGGCAACAGAGGGGTCAGTGAGTCAAGAGGTATTTGGAAGGTAAAACTGACAAGATGTGGTCACTAAGAGTGAAGAATGAGGGAAGGACAGCAAAGAAAACCTTCTGGCATAAGCCACCAGACCAGGGATGGTGGTGCGACTGGGTGAGAGGACAGGGTTTACGGACAGGCAGGTAAGAGGTGCTGTAGGCTGGTAAATAGCCTACGGCAACTTGGAGTTGCCATAGGCTATTTAGGCAGGTCCACAGATAGGGAGTGAGAAACAGGTTGAGATAGAATCTTCAAATCCTCAGCCTATATATAATTCAGAGGCACTTAAGATCCACAGATGGCTTTAAAGGTTAGAAAACATGCCAGGTCATAGCAACGTCTGCATCCAGGTTGGTAAGGATTCTGCGGACACTGAGTGCCCAGAGCTTTGATCAGATTTTCAATGCAGTTCGTGAACTCACTACAGAGGAAGAGCCACTAGCAGTGTGAGGTGGGAGGAGAGACCACCCAGGGCTTCCGCTGGCACCCACAGGAACGCGCGCACTTGAGGAAACTGGAGCCTGGTATCAGGACGGCACCGGAATGAACATATTTTGAGAAAAAGGGCTGGCCATTTCCATCAGGAGTTCCACAAAAAACATGAAGCAAAAACTTCAAATCTAGTTCTGATCTGACAACCAGCAGGTCACCGGGGACCACCAGGGAAACCGATCCGACAAGACTGGTGGAGAACGACCCGGGCTCTATCCCCTTAAGAAACGAGTAGCAGGTGAGGATGAAGGGACGGCCAAGTGCAGAAAACCCACTTCAGAGTCTGGTGAAATCTCTCTTACCACCTTCATGGAGCCTTCAGACAGGCCCCGAGTTTACCTCCCCCTGCTGAATCCTCTGCGGCTCTGACTCGCCCTGCACTGGCCAGACTGTAAAGGGCAGCGCTGGGCGCATCCTGAGTCCCTAGTCCCATATGGGCTCCTGAAGGCGCAGAGTGTTCTCTTGGCCCCCTTCTTCTGAATCCTTCACAACGGACATCCTCTCAGCGGCGGAAGGATCTGATCTGAGAAGCAAGCCACGTGGCCCCACCAGAACAGCTAGTTAACTTGCGTGACCTTGGACAAACGGATTACTCTCCCAGAGGCCAATTTTCAGTCCCTATAAAACAAGGAGGTTGGACTCTTGACTAGGGGAGGAGGAGACATGTGTAATTGGAAAAGATATTCAATATAGCTATTGTTTTGGTGATACAAATCATAGAAACTAAAACTGGAATAAGGGTCAAAGGACATTCAAACAATACCTTAGAGATAAATGGGTTAGAAAAGATTGAGAAACATTGGACTAGATGATTTATACTTTTAGGTTTAAAGTTCTACAATTATTTGGTCATGCTGTTCAGGAGACTGTGCAAGGTACCCCACCGTACATTTTAGACACAGAGAAGAACAAAGACCATCTTTGTCCTCTGGAAATTAATATCCTATAACAAACACCAAAGAATGATAAATGGAGCCCTAATTTCCTTTGTAAACAAATCATGTGCATACACCTTCTCCTTTGTATGCTGTGGGTCATTATAAAAATCATCTAGAAAAATATATTTAAAAACAGATTAGGCTTGCTTTTCCTGTTTTGACTCTGCTTAAACGAAGAGAGAGGAAAGAAAAGAGTACCATTCAACAGCTGCAATTTAATGATGTGCCCCTTTCTTTGGAGATCAATGACCTACATATCAAGTGAAAGTTACTCAGAAAGCTTTGATTATATGTAATAGCATCGCTAAGAAAAAACTACCTTCCCAAATAGTTTACATTCTTACCATACTAGTTCAATAATTCCTTTTACCTTTCTCATCACTCCAAGCATTTAAACCCGGACCTGTCAGGGAGAGCTTGTAAAATCCAAGACTCCCACACAACTTTGGGGTCAATGATAACTTTGCCAGAGGTAAGGGGCCTCGAACGCTACCCCGCTCAGTGAAATGAGGCGATCATTCCTCTCTGTCTCTATGTAACACCATTGGAATTCAAAACACAGGAGGTGGCCTTTTACCAAGTGTTTCTCTCCCCAGAGTCAAACATTAAAGCACTTCTCTCCTGCCAGTCAAGCGGGTCATCCCTCCAACCAGAAGCACTTTCATCTCAGCTACTGTGAGCCTCCGGCCCGGACGCTGACGGAACGTGCGATGGGCCGGAGCTGAGGAAGCGCACCAGGCACTTCATTTTTCGAGCAGGTAGTCATCTGGGGAGGAGTTCTGCGAGTCAGAAAGTGGCCTAACCGCATTTCCCAATGCAGCAGTAACTCGGAGCTGCGTTTCAGGAGAGAAAAACGATCTGCGTGCCGGTGGACCCTCACTATTCCTCGTCTCAATGACCATATTACAGGAAAGGTGAAAGAATGCGTGTGTCCAGACTCTGACACGCACACTTTGTGATGTTTGTGGCCAGGTCTGCATCACAGAGGAAGAAGTGGAAATAAAGAGGCAAAGAGGACGACGGTAGGGATCCAAGGGACAAGGAGTACTTTTACCTTTCTGCCACTGAAACAAGTTAGCAAACAGAATGTTATAGCGGTTGGCTCACTGATATAGTAAATAATGAAAATGACAACAGCAATAGATTGAGTTGTCAACCTTCTTCTGACTCTGTTGTCCTGCATTTTCATTTCACAAAGGTGAATCTCTTAACCAAAATTGTATTTGCCTGCTTGTTTTGTGTAATAGCGAAGCATTAATGACAAATATGCAATGCAACCAAGCAACTTGCACGTTAAAAAGGCCTGCTGTTCATTGACACGCCCCCCTGGAGACCAGATGATCTTTCTGTCGCTTTTCAAATGTAAAATGGAATTCTGATGTTTTCTTTTTCCTTGTGTGATGTTAGTAAAGAACCTATAATTCTGTTTCCAAAAAAATTTAGACTACGTGAGCCAAAAACAAAGGGAAATAAACAAAAAAGGGAAAAGAAAAACAATGAATAGGATAGTTCAAGCAAAGTTTAGTATTTTTCTTCCTTCAAAAAAAAATGACCTAAGATTTTTTTACATTTAAAATAAATGTTTGGACTCTCCGTATATTGTTTTTAATTCATGGAACAATGTAGCCATGGGGGATTTTTCCCCCCTCTTTTGGGACATTTTTTTTTTGAGGGGGGGTACACAAAGGGAATTACCTAGCCCAAGTATGAATTCAAAGTAAAAAGCAGGGAGGGGGGAATAAAAAAAAGCACCATAAGAAAAACTCGTGATAAATTTGGCATTCTTTCCAGTATGTAAAAATAAAGGAAAACTCAGTTTAGAAATGATAAAAATGTCTGAAACACACACTAAGGAAAGAACAATGAAATGGTAGAAAAAGAATTAAGATAACTCACATTTCCTCTTCTAGAAGCTCTTTTCTTTGCAACTTACATCTTCATGTGCAGTTTCATGTAGTAGCGCCGCTAAAAACAACCACATGGAAAATTTTTGCCCCAGATAACACTGCAGGCTGGGGCCTGGCAGCTACAAGTTGCAATCAGAACGCTTCAAGAGCTAACGAAACAGCGATAACGACCTGACATGCGTTTCAGGGCACCCGCTCGACTGTCTTTCATAAAGCAGGCTGTGCTCAACTTCGCACGCATTCAGCAATGAGAGTTTTTCTCTGCAGTTAGGGGGAATTTTGCTCCTCTGAATAAAAGAATCACTTAAAATATAAAAGAGCCTTTTTTCAGTTAAGGCATTCTTGTATTATTTAAGGCCCTCACACACACAGCCTGGAATGGTCAAAAACTTCCAGTTCCTAAATGACTTTTCCCAGTAATTCCACAGGCCTGAATCTATCTACAATTCATTAAGGCTCCCCCAGCTATGGAACTAGCAACTGAAGAGGCTACTTATTTACTGGATGGAGAAATCCACAGTACAATGAGCCACTTTTCCCCAGGAGCAACCTAAAGAAGAAAAGAATGCTAATTTTATTTGTGCTGGTAGCCCAACAGGGAAGAAACAAAGGGACCTGGGACTTGATAAGTTCCCTTTAGTTAATGGACAGACTGAGATAAAAGCAGTCACAGAAATGTGACTTCAATCCAAGTTCAAATGGCAAATTCGGATGGAGCTCCAACTTCGTGGAAATTAGCCACCGTGTTAATGCGAGGAATGTGAAATGAGAGAAACCCCTCCATCAACACTCAGACAGGGTTTAACGTGATCCAAGGGGGTTGTTCTCTTGCCTCCAACACTCGCTGGCACTCCCACAGCTGGGCTAAAATGGCTTCCAAAGTCCAAAATAAGAAGCGAGCCCAAGGCAGCGCGGGCCCTGCTGCTGGAACTCAGAAGCAAACGAATCAAAGGCTCTTTTATTCTCCCTCCCACCAGAACATGCTCCCTCTCTGTTGTAAACTCAACGCTTGCCAGAATGAATTATTTAGCTCAAAACGGACATAAAGAAATCTTAAATAACACATGTCCCTTGGAATTTTAATAAGTTCAGGTGACCAAACCAGTTGCTTTGTTTGTTGCTCGTCTCATACACAAAATTTACTCGCGGTCAAGACCCCATCAGGAGCATTAGATCCCAGCAGAAACAGAAACGTCTGGAACCAGAAGTTCGGCTACGTCCAAACTCCATGTGTGAGCCTGAGGTGTTCCGAAGCCATTCTTTTCACGAGGGTGTCTAATCTCAACACAACTTCATTCTTCCTTGAAAACCAGACTTCCCTTATGATTTTGCTCTTTCTGCCAGCAACATCTCAGTTCTTCCAAGAACTGAATCTGAAATCCAATTCTGAAGTTTCCCTGGCAGCTGCCTCCCTCTCCCCTCTCAGTCTGAACTCTTAAGCAATTCTTACCTGTATCATTTCATTTGGCAACTAATCATATATGGCTTTATAACTTGTCTTATAAAATGATTTAAATGTACATGCATTAATTACAGTTTGTCTTCACAGATAGATTAGAAACTCCTTAAGGGCAGGGCGTGGGCTTTTCCCTCCATTGTATTCCACACAGGGCACATTACAAAAGCCCCAGAAATACCTGTTCATTTATTTTGTTCAGTCAAGAGGTTCGGTGAGCTTCCCCTCGCAGCCAGGCCCTGCCCTGGGTGCTGAAGACTTAGCGCCCAGCACAGAACCCTGGCTGCCCCCTGCATTTCTGTCAAGCAAAACACCCGGCATCCCCAAAGAACTCTGCTTGGGCAGTTCCTAAATATAGACACTGAACTATTTTAAATAAACAATCAATTAAGACTTATTTACCAAAAAGGAGGACAATCAAGAAGCTTCACATCTGTCTCTACCTCCCAAGAAGTATCTGACAAGAGGAATGGAAAACCTGGAAGAGTTTAGAATGCACACCTATTGCCCGGCCCTTCCTCATTTTACAGATAAGAAAAGATGAGATCATTTGAAAGATCACGTGCATAGTGGCAAAGTCAAGTCCAATCCTGGGTCCTGACACTCAGTCCAGGGCTCCTTCCACAGTAGCACAATTTACCCCAACCCTTTCAAAACTAAAGTCATACACAGTCTCCTTTCAGTGTCAGCCCCTGTAAGAAAATCAGAGTGCTGTCACTCAGTGTTTTGAATCTACCACCTCTTAAAATTTTTTAACCTACAAATTATCAAGAACTTACCCATCTTTTTAAAAAAAGATTTATTTGTTTGTTGTTTGTTTGTTTGTTTTTAGAGAAGGAAAGGGAGAGAGGGAGAGAAACATCAATGTGTGGTTGCCTCTCGCGCGCCCCCTACTGGGGACCTGGCCTGCAACCCAGGCCTGTGCCCTGACTGGGGATCGAACCCACGACCCTTTGGTTTGCAGGCTGCCACTCAGTCCGCAGAGCCACACCAGCCAGGGCACTTACATTTTTTTAAAGGTGTTATTCATTTTATTTGTACAGAGAGGGAAAGAGAGGGAGAAAGAAAGGGATAAAAACATCGATGTGAGAGAGAAAAGTCGATCAGTTGTCGCTCGTATGTGCCCTGAGCAGGGACCTGACCTACAACCCAGGCATGTGCTCCGACCAGGAATTGAACCAACATCACCCAACCAACTGAGCCACATTGGTCAGGGCCTTATCTACATTTTTTACGTCGACTCCAAAATACGGAATTTCATTTAGACTTAAAAAATGCTTGGTCGTTATATTTCTTTCATATTTTCCAAGCAGACTTATGGTAACAAAACACACTGAAATAACCAATACAGTTGTCAACCAGATTCAAGGATAATTCTGGTGGCATTATATTTTGTTCAAAGATGATCTTTTTAAAAATTTAAAAACAAATTTTTTGATCAGTAGAACTCAAAACTACCCTGCAAACTGATACACTTTCCTAATGGTAATCCTGACTCCCAGAAGACAACAAGCAGATTTGGGAACTCAGCAAGTTTTACACAGAGTTCTGTACTCTTCATTAAGCCCAGGCACAATGAAAGAATTAGCTATCATTAACCATCATAAAGGCTTCATGTAATCGGTAGTTGACGATCTTTGTTAATAGAAACAATGTGCCTGCCACACTGCAAAAGGTAAAATGAAAACATTTGGAATTTGAATAAAATATTTACTAACAGGAGGACTGCAAGAAAAAAAAATCCTTTCGACAAAATAATTTTGCTACTTTAGTCACTGTAAGCAAAAGCTTCAGATTCCATTAACTGCCTCTGGTATTTGGCAAAGAGGCAGGACAAGCTTCCAGACATCACAGTCCTCTCCGCTGTAGGGACACTATTGAGCAGCAACCTGAAGACTAGCGCAGATCCCAGGATGTCCTTGAACCAAGGAGATGCTGCTGCTCTGGCTGCCCGTGACCCTCTCTCTCCATGTGAGATGTCAGGTGCCCACCCAGAGAGGCTATTTCTGTTTCTAGGCCCTTTTCCAGAACCGGGGGTGTGTTCTAGAAGTCCAGACAAGAACCCTCCTTTTGACTGACAGCTGAAGAGCAGGCCCCAAGCTGGGTGCGGATTATACACCCGTGAACTGGCTGAGTTCTTGCTCCCAGGCTGGCTGGCAGCTCACAGGCCGCCTTGCCCTGGCCTCAGAAGCAGGTTCTCCTGCGGAGATTGCACACCTGCCGGTTGCTGACAGCAAGGCCGTGCAGGAGCCCGAACTTGGTGGCCCGGCTTGAGGCAGGCCAGAGGGAAGCTCCCCCTGCAGAGTTACGGGGATCGCCAGCTGGCCTGAATCAATCCTTTGTTTCCACGCTTACATGCTATCTCAGCTAAAATTTCAAGTCCTGATGGAAATTCCACCATTATTTCAAATGGCTGATATGCCTTTAAATAACTCTTGAAAAATCTGAGTATGTCTGCGGAGTGCATATTACCCAGGGTTTACTTGTTTTCTGTATCCTTTAGAGGTGGTGATCTGTATATGATTCCACTCAGGTCCTTAAAAAATCAGCTGTTTAACACACAACACCGGACAGAAACAAGGCCGAGGCGCCACAAGGGAAAGAATGCATGTAAATTTTCACTTCCACTTTTAGTAGACTTAAAAAAATTCAGGGGTTAAACACCTACAAGACCCTTCTGCAACTAAAGACAGAAAAAGTTACAAAGAGACAAAAAGGGTAGAGAATTGCAAACTACTCCAGGCTTTCTCCCACTTTCTCTTATGCCACTTGCACTCAGTGTAGCAAAGTCAAGAAAAGCTGCCTTATCAGATGAACACACCAGTATGCAAAAACAATGCTGCTTAAGTTGACTGTGACACGGAACATAAAGTGGAGCTGTAAATGGAATGCAATGGGGCCATAACTTGAGATGACTGGAAAGATAAAACTGAAACAATTTTTTGTCACTTAAAAGCCCCTATGGATCATCTTAATCAATCTTGGGACAACTATATAAATACTGTAAACAGTGAGACAACAGTCAAAGTCCCATGGGCCAAATGTCTCCCAACAGAATCAATGCTCAAACTCCCTGAAGTCTCATTTAACAATTACAGTACCATGCATCTAGGTATCTTTTCACAGCAAATCCATTCATTAGAAACCATCACAAAGCGAAATTTTGCCTGCTTGGTGGCCAACAAAGTTGCCTTCTATCCAGAAAATAAAGATTTTACAACAAACAGAAAACAAGCATAAAATGCATAAACAGCCCTAGCTGGTGTGGCTCAGTGGATTGAATGCTGGCCTGAGAACCAAAGGGTCGCTGGTTCGATTCTCACTCTAGGGCACATGCCTGGGTTGCAGGCCAGGTCCCCAGTGTAGGATACAGGAGAGGCAACCACGCATTAATGTTTCTTCCCCTCTCTCCCTTCCCCCCTTCTCCTCTCTAAAAATAAATAAAATCTTTATTTAAAAATGCATAAACACACGTCTATATCTCTGAAGGTCAAAGGTGCTTTCACAAAAGCAATCCGAACTGGATACCAAAGCCAAAAGATCAATAACCTGGCAATTCTCAATCTCCTGAGCAGCCAGCTTGACAGCTGAAACACACACAAGCTTCATTCTAACTTGTAACACCCCAGTCACTTTCTGGGACCCCTCAGTTCTGACAGCAGTCCTGCCCACTGTCTCCCTGGGCCACGTCCATGCACTTCACGAGCATGTGAAGAAAACACCAGTATTCCGTCAGGCAAGAAAAAAACCCTGTCTCTCTCCAGCTGTCAGGCAGATTCTTCTCCCTGATGGAAACACCATTTAGGGAGCCCACCATCTCTCTAAAAGTATTCCCATGGTTTCAGACTACACTGAGCTTGTTCTTCAAAACAACTATTTTTTTTTTAAACAAAAAACAAAAATAGCACTCAGCTTGGGCACACGATCAAAAACAGCTTGCATCGTGGGCCCACTGTTTCATATAGTTGTGTCATCTTCTCTTAAGACGCAGAAAGCCACTAGAAGGGTCTGTTTCTTTAGCAATGCCCGTCTCATCTGCACTCCACCTCTTCCCCACATTCAAGCTAATATTCACATAGGCTCTTAAAGAATTATACTCTGAAAGGAAATTCTGAGATGACCTAGTCCGAATTAACCCTTAATAGCCCTGGCAGTCAGGCAGACCCTTGTTCAAATTCTGCCTCTGGCACATTCTAGTTATATAGACTGTTTTCTTATATGTAAAACAGATAAAAAGCAACCTTATGAAACTGTTCGAATGATCAAATAAAATAATAACTTTTTAAAAACTTGGACTTTCCTTTTTTCGGGTCCTGTTAAGACAATCTGCTTGGCTGATTTTCTTCCTGGTTTATGTTATATTCGATTGCAAACCCAAGAGGCGGGGCTTTTTTCCTATTGTATTTCCTACAGTGCCTAGTCCAGTGTGCGGCATCTTTTCAGAGAGCCACAGACCAACTCTGTGAAAGAATGTTAAACCTCTACCATCTCCACCAATTTCAACAAACGTATTGTTCCTTAATTCCCCCAAGAACCCAATCACTTAGGTCTAGGTTTCTCCTAAATGTGCCTTCTCAAGATAAATAAATCTCTTTATCTTTCTACTCCCTCTTCTTACACACATACACCCTTCTTTTTAAGAGCTGGGGGAAAAATAAAGGGAAAAAAAAAAACCAAACACTGCCTGTCCCCAGTTTTTGGAATAAAGTTAGCATCTCCACCAGGATATGAAGGCAAACTGTGATAAGTAGAGAAAAAGAATTTAGAAGGATTCAAAATCTCCAGAATTTTCTTAGGTTGTGTAGTAGCATAAAGTCTTTAAATGAGAATTACCTGTCTGTAACAAAATCTGGCAGAGAGTAAACAAGAGATTCACTGGTCAGTTGTCTGTGAAGTTAAGTACTGCCCTTCGTTTTGTGCAAGCAAACAGTGACTTATAAGATTAACTTGATTCTATTGCAACGCTGGGTGTAGATATCTTTCAACAAGAAAAGATTCATTACAAATGCGGGCCCCTTGGTAATAAATTTATATTTTAAGGGGGTATAAATTTTGCTTTTGAAGTCTACTTTACTAGAAAAAATTTGCTCCATGCGCCAGGGCAGAAGTGTTCTTTATTTCCTTTGCAATGGGGCAACGACCAAAGAACCAAGAGGGGAGAAGCAGATCAGATCCCGCACCCCTGGAGAGAGGGCGCAGATTTCCACCCAAGTGAGGTTGGTTCTTTCAAAGAATATTTTTCCTAACAGCTTTACACATAATCGACATCTTGTACCAATTACACAAATACCATTTAAGCAACTCTGGTGGCCTGGGAAAAGACCACAGAAATCCTTATGGGCCTCAGCTGTCCCCTGCTGCAGGGCTTGACAGCGTGTCCAAGGCTCCCGAACACCAGCCACCAGGCTCCCCCCAGCGCCCTCCTCTCGCAGCAAACTGCCAAGGCTCTCGGGCCAAACTCCAATGTCGCTGGATTCAAAACCGCGAATATGTGAACACTTCTAAGCAAACGGTAGGGCGCGTAATAACTTCTCAATCTTTCTCTTTTTGCGGACTTGAGATGCTTGTGTCTAACGCCAACTTCCCATATCCATAGCCTGTTTCCCGTAACCCACCTCAGGAGAAAGCGAAGGGGTGGGCAGACCCAAGAGAGGGCTTGTGACTTCTACAACCTCAGCGGTTTTCCTAGTGAGGGAAATTTCCTAGTACACAGAGGCCTCAAAATGACTAGATGCAAATATAAGGTGAGGAGAATGCTCTTCTCCCCACCCGTGCAAAAAGAAATAATAAAAACCAATGCAGCAGACGTTTAGTTGGAAATACCGGGCCCTCTTCTGGGCCGGTGAGGCCCGCAAAGCAGGCGTCTGGAATCTGGAGGAAGAAAGTTTACCTGACAAAGTGGAGGCCAGGGCGTGGGGGCAGTCTCGGTCCCAAAGGGACTGAGAGGAAAAAGACGGGAACTAACCAGCCCCGCGCGCGGCGAGCCGCAGCCGCCGGCGAGCGGGCCGGGTAGAAGTGCGGGAGCAGAGGCCCGCGGAGCCCCAAGAGCCCCAGGAGCCCCGGCCAAAGCTCTACTTACATAACGCTTCAACTTTTTCTCCGGGGGAGACTTGCGAAGCCATCCCGAGCAGACCACTTCGCCACCGCTCATGTTGCGCGCTTCTCGGGCTCCGGCCCGGGCAGCGGAGGGGAGGAGGGCGCGCTCCGCACTCAGCCGACGCCTGCCGGCCGTGCAACGGTGGGGACCTCGCTCTCCGGCCGCTCACCCCAGTCCGACGGGGTGGGCGGGGTGGGCTGGCCCGGCGGCGCGCTGGGGCTCAGCGGCCGAGCCTCTGCCCTGCAGGTCCGCAGACGTGAACAGAAGTGGGCTGCTTCTCGGGGCACCTCGACACCTCGGGGCAGGGGCCGCCGCCGGCTGAGGGTACCCCGGCCTCCTTTCTGCGCGCCCGCTTCGTCGCCAGGCGCCTCGTCCCGCCGGTCCCCAGCTGCGATCAGGCTCCACGGGACTCTGCCCCGGCACCAAGCCGGGGCCTCTGTACCCTGCGCGCTCCGCCCCCTAGGGACAGGACCTCCCCAGAGCGTTTTCCGAAACACGGTACGCTGTGCGCACACACACACTCACTCACTCACACATACAATACCCAGCGCAGCGCCCACTCCGGCTCTCCCGCTCTCCCGCTCTCGGTTTCGGTGCGCCCGGGGCGATCCTATCCCTCCTCCTCCCCGGGGGAGGGTGGGTCACTTCTCCGAACGCCCGGGAAGCCGGGGAGAAAGGGATAGCCGCGAGGGTCCCGTGGGCAGTGGGCAGTGGGCTCAGGGCTGGTCCCGGGTTGGCGGCGTAGCGCGGGGCGTCGCTGGGTGGCAGGCGGCGGGCGCCGGGAAGGGAGAAAGCAGGTCCCGCCGAAGGGTGGGTGCGCGCTCGCGCCCGCGGAACAGGGCGGGGACCTGAGGAGGAACGCGGCGCTCGGCTGTTCGGCTCCGGGGAAGGATCCCACTGTCCCGCACCCTCGAGATCCTCCGGGGCCGCCTCCCCCACCCGGGGCGCGCGGCAGGTTCGGAGCCGCCCGGCGCCCGGCCCGGATCCCTCCCTCTCCCGGCCTCTCGGCTCCCTCTTCCTCCCTTTCCTCCTCCCCTTCCCACGTTCGGGCCGGCTCCGGTTTCAGCCCAGACTTTCTCTGAAACTCCGCCCGGGTGCTTCCAGCCAAAACAACAAGGGCTAGGGAGGAGGCGACGGGCGGAGGAGGGAGCGAGAAAGGGAGGGAGCAGGAGTCCTTGAGGCACCCTGGGATCTGTAGTTCGGAGAGCTGGAGTGGGGTCCTCGGCCGCCCGGGGGCGGTGGCGGCCTGAGCCCCTAGCCGGCTCCTCGCAGGGGAAAGAGGCCGGGGCGAGGGCATCGCGGCCGGGGCTTGGGCGCGGGGAGGAGTGAGAAAGGTTCGAATGTTCTGTTGGGTTTGCCATCTTGGCGCACTGGGTGTCATCCGGAGTTTGTACTATGCACGAGATCTGAAATTTGGGAAGTTTTCTCCGCTTGACAGCCTGCAAAGAACTACGACCAGGAGGGAGGTTGCTCCGGAGACCGAAGGGCAGGGACCTGGAGGTCAGGGCCCGGGGTTGAGCGCCATAGATACCAGCTTGGTAGAGCGGGCACAAGGGGACCCCCTCGGGCTCGCGTGGTCTGGTCCCCGGAGCAGTCGTCCCAGAGTGGTGGGAATGCTTAGGATTTTGTCGGGCCAAAGGATTTGATTGAGTCTTATCTCTGGGACATTGTAAAGCCTCCCACTGCCTCTTTTTGTTCCCACTTTCTTCCACTTGGCTGTATTTGTTTAAAATCTATCTTTCGCATGTTGGACTAGAAAAGGGGGAACTTACTGGATGTTGTATTTGTATACTTGTGTGTGCTTTACAATTATGATACTTGGTCCTGAGCTTAACATGATCCTGAAATAGAAATACCTTTCAAACTTATTTATGAAAAACAAATTTTAGAAAGTAATGTAAAGAAATAATCAGATGCAAGTGCTAAAAATATTAGGAGATAAATGACTATTTCTGGAAACAATAACCTCAGTCATTTTCGTATGAACGCACATTCATACTGAATTCCTCTGACTTTGAAAATGTACAATTGTAGCAGGAATTTAGGTGCTGGGAGGGGGAGGGCATTAACATACAAAGGTCCCTGCACTCATTGAGGTGACATTGCAGTGGTGGCACAGGATAGTAAACAAAGGTCTACATAGTACAGGCTGTGGAAAATGTGCCCTGAGTGAAATAAACAGAAAGGTGAAAGAGTAAGGAGGTGGGACTGGGTTAGATAGGATGAGAGGGAAGTGTTTCTGAGGAGGCATTTAGCCAGATATATGAAAGATGTCAGGAGAGGAGAATCAGGCCTGCTTTGAGGAAGGATAAAAGGCATAACCACCTCTCTTCTCATTCTGTACTTTCTCGTGTATGGTGGTATCCTGACTTTTTATAGGCACTTCACAAATTTCCACCCCCAACCTAGTTCTCTTTCCTGAACAACCAATCTATAAAGCCAACTGCCATCTTTATATACCATTTGGCTCTGCAAAATCAACAAAATTAGAACCATGATCTCCTCCAGCTCTCAGATCAGAGCTCTGGAGATCCCCCAACTCAAGTGCTCCCTTCCAGTCTTCAGCTGACTATCCATCAGCAGATGCAGGTGAAGACACTATTTGACAGTGGAGAAAGAACCGCTGGAAATGATTACAAGGAAAAGTCACCGGAGAACCACACAGGGCAGAAATAGCTCCTGTTCTCCCAGCCAGAATGAAAAGCATCGTAATTCACAAGGCACTGTAAACTCTAAAGGATTTTATCTCAGTAGTGGTACAAAACTAGCCCTGGGCTAAATACTGCTGTGGTTCTCCCTAAGAAAACTTAACAAACAGCAAGACCCCAAAAAGGATCGAGCTCTTTTCAAGTAACTTAACTGTTTCCCAAATAAGAACTCAGTACATTTATAGGAAAACAAAAATGCCCAATGCCCAACAAAATAAAATTTTCAATGTTTGACATTTAATCAATAATTTAAAAGAAGCAGGTAAGTATGACCCAAAATGAGGAGAAAAATCAATTGAAGCCAACCCAGAAATGACATGATAAAATTAGTTGACAAAAATAGAAGAATTGTTATAACTATATCCCATATTTAGGAAGCTGGAGGAATGACTTAACATATTAAGTAAAAACGCAGAAGATATTACAAAGACCTAAATAAAACTTCTAGAGATGAAAAATACAAGGACTGGCATGAAAAATATACTGCATGCAATTAACAACAAGTTAGTGCAGGAGAAAAGACTAGTGAATTTAAATACAGAAATATGAACAGTGAGGGAACAAAAGATTGAAACTAATGAGCCCTGGCTGGTGTGGCTGAGTGGATTGAGCGCTGCCCTGTGGACCGAGAGGCACATGGCTTGGGTTGCTGGCCGGGTCCCCTGTTGGGGGCACGAGAGAGGCTACTGATTACTGTTTTTCTCCCTCTCTTTCTCCCTTCCCCCCCCCAAAAAGAAATAAAATCTTTGAAAAAAAAAAAGAAAACAATGAATAGAGCATCAATAAAAATGTGATCACTTCTAATGGCCTAACAATCATGTAACTGGAGTCCAAAGGAGGGGGCATAGAGAAACATCTGAAGAGGTAACGGCGGAAAGGTATCCAAATTTGTTGCAACTGTAAATCCATAAGTTCAAGACAGGCTGGGAGAAATTAAGACCAAAGTAAAATATATTGAGCTCATAAATCAGAAGACAATATTGTTAAATTGTCAGTTTCCCCCCAGACTGATGTATAAATTTAACACAATCCCAATCAATTCCCCAGCAAGCTTTTTTTTTGGGGGGGGGGCGCAAAATTGGTAAACTAATTCTAAAAGTTACATGGAAATGCATGTAAAGGACTAAGAATAATTAAAACAACTGAAAAAACAACAAAGTTAAAGAACTTAAATGACCTGACCTCAAGAATTATATAAAGGCACAATAATAAAGACAGCGTAGTATTGGCATCAAAATAGACAAATGGATTAATGGAACAGAAAAGAGAGTCCAGAAATAGACTCATACATATATGGTCAATTGATTTTTGACAGAGGTGCACAGGCAATTCAAAGGAGAAAGGATGGTCTTTTCAATAATTGATGCTAAAGCAATTGGATATCGAAATGCAAAAGCAAAACAAAAACAAAAACCAACTTCAAGCACACGTTGCAACACATGCACAAATGTACTCACAATAGGTCATTGACCTAAATGTAAAACCTGGTAGAAGTAATACTTCTGGAAGAAAACAGGAGAAAATCTGTGTGACTTTGACTTAGATAAAGATCTCTTAAATATGACACCTAAAGTGTAACTCATGAAAGAAAAAAATGATAAATTGGTCTTTATCAAAATTAAGCATCTCTGCTCCTGGAAAGACACTGTTGAGGGAATTAAAAGACAAGCCACAAACTCGGAATCTTATTTGCAAATAAAATATTTGATAAAGGACTTTTAGCCAGGTAATAATAAAGAACTATCAAAACGCAGTAATAGGAAAATAACCTAATTAAAATGAGCAGACAAACAACCGAAAAAGACATACAGATAACAAATAAGCACATCAAAAGATGTCTACAAAATCATTAATGACTAGGGAAATGCAAATTAAAATCACAATCAGATACAACTTTACATATAGAATGCCTAAAATTAAAAAGATTGATTATAGTAAGTGTTATTGAGAGATTGAGCAACTGAAATTCTCATAGACTGCTTAGGACAGTGTAAAATGGAAGACATTTTGGCAGTTTCTTATGTTAAACATACATATAACATGTGATCCAGACATCCTACTACTGAATATCTGCCCAAGATAAATAAAAGCATATGTCCATTCAAAGACTTGTGCATGAATGTTCTTATCAGCTTTATTTTAAATAGCCCAGTCTGAAAAGAACTCAAATGCCTATCATTAGGTTAATGGATAAACAAAGTGTGGTATATCCATCTAATGGGATACTACTGAGAAGTAAAAAGGAATGAATTAGGAATAATACATGTAATGAGTGGATGAATCTTAAAATAATTAAGTTGAGTGAAAGAAGACAAAAATAAGGACATGCTTTATAATTCCATTTATATAAAATTCTAGAAATTACAAACCAATCTACAATGGCAGTTGGCTGGGATTTTGAGGGATGGATTCACTACCTTAATTGTAGTGATGTTTTCATGGTATGCACATTTGCCAAAACTTATCAAATTGTACACTTTTAAATATGTGTGCTTTATTTCATGCCAATTATATCTCAATAAAATTGCTTTTTAAAAATAAAAGCAAGATAGTCAACTTAATAGAAAAAAGCAGGCAAGGACTTAAAACTTAGACAAAGCTAATCTATGAAAGTCAGGAGAATGGTTACCTTTGGGATACCTGGCGGGGGGGCAGGGGAGGATTGCTTGTACTTGGGTGATAATGTTGATTTCTTGATGTGGGTGCTGGTTACATGGTGTTTACTTTTGGAAATTTATCCAGCTGAATATTTATGATTTGTGCATATTCCTGTATTTGTTATACTCCAATTTTTTTAAGTTTATTTTTTATAAAAAGAAGTATATATACATTTCCCATCATGGTGTAGAATTTTGAGACGTGTTGGTTCTGTCTCAGAATAAAGTCTCTGCCACTTTTATTCTGGGAGATGAATCCTCTTACTGTGCTTTTCCAGGTGGCAAAAAAATTTTTCTCACAAGTTTCTCAGAAAGCTGTTTATTATTTTTATAAGTGAGGGATGTGCCTATTTTAGCTTCAAAGAAACCAGCAACCTCTTCCAGACAGGAAATTGCTAGGGAAATGAAATTAGATTGTTCAGAATGTTAATGCAGTCAGATTCCAGCGGGGCGGTGCTTGGTGTGCTCGCCAACTTGCCTGTTCGGCTCCTGTGCTTCTTCCCTTCCCAAGCCCATCAGTGCAGACTCTTTTGTCGTTGTTGTACTCTTTAATGCTATTGTCTCCAGTGACAGCTGATGGTGCCAGTTGACATATGGGAAAACAATTGATTAGCTGTGCCGACCCAATCAGGTTCACTCTTAAAAAGCCCGGATGTGACAGACTCTAATTGGTTAGTGATGGGCGCTGAAGCCAGAAGGTCTTGCAGTTCTCCACTAAGGACACATGAGTGTCTGCTGAGAGAAAGTGAGCTGGATACTCACAAAGTACCTGAAAGGCAGAGAGACCATCCTGGTTTCAGCCTCTGAAAGGGTCGCCCTGAAATCCTTGACCTTGGGATCCATGAGATCCCATGCATTCAATTAAAACTTCCCTTTTTATTTAATGTGACCTGGGTGGTTTCTACTCCTTGCATCCAGATGATTCCTATCTAAAAACTTGGCAAGCAAAAAAAAAAAAAATCAAGTAAGTAAAAATCTGGGTTATGTTGGAAGAAAGAGAGAATCCTATCATGTAGAATCTTAGATTTGCAATAAACCTTTGAAGTTTCCAAACCAAACTTTTTCTCGCATTTCAGAAATTCCTTCTATGAGCTAGCCACTCCATCTTTGCTAGGCCCTTTCAAGTCTTTTCCCCTCCTTTCTTCCTTCCCTCTTTCCCTACTTCCCTTCTTCCTACAAATAGCTACTCAGTGTCCACTATTAACCAGGCACGGTCCTAGGTGCTTAGGATTAAGCAAACAGGACAAAAATATTAAAGCCAGAATCCTCTGCTTTCATGGAGCTTATGTTCAAGTAGGCGAAACCGGTGATAGAAAAGAATATAAGTAATGTATATAGTATGTTAGAAGGTGATAGGTCCTTTGAGAAAAAGAAAGTGAGTCGAGTACAGAGCATGCGAGTAACAGCGGTGATGGTGCGGGGGAAATGCAATTTAAAGCGGGGTGGGCCTCCCTGAGAACGTGCTATTTGCAGAGACTTAAGGAGGGGATGGAATGCAAGGAACAGAGGAATCAGACTGAGCTGGAGGGACAGTTGGAGGAGATGGTGGTGTGGGCAGCCTAACAAGGGGTGGGGTCATGGGGAGCCTCGAAGGCCAAGGCAAGGACTGTGACTATGCTGTCCGTGCGCTGGGGAGCCATTGCAAGGTTCTGAGCAGAGGGGCGTCCTCTGACTTAGGTTTTAACACAACTGGTTTCTGTTGTGAGAACAAATTATAGAAGGGAAAGAAAAGATAGATTCAAGAACACTTTGATGACCTCAGTGGGAGGCAGCCCCTACCACTGAGTCAAACTGTTCTTCTGAATTTCACCCACTATTCTAAACTCAGACCGAAGCATTTGAAAACTTACTTACTTCGGCTTTTCAAAAATGGTTTATCTGTTTATAAACCTATGTTTCTGGGAAGATACTTGAAAAACAAAAAAGTAAAAACCATCCATTACACTACCTCCAAAGGCAACCACAATTTCAATTTTATATAGCATTCTAACTTTTTCAGCATATGTACATTTACATATTTTAATCCCCTTCTCCAACAGTTCTTCACCTATTTGAAGGCAGATACCTATATTTTCTCCCCTAAGTACTATTTCAGTTTCTAGGCCTGGGTTCTTATCTTGAGATCCATGGATATACTTCAAGGTTTTAGGAACCTCTTGAAAGCATAAACTAAATGGTGTGGAAAGGGAAACATAGTTTTCTTCAGCTTTTCAAAGGAGCCTATGACATCAAAAAAAACTTAAAAAAACTGATACAAAATTTTGGGGGGTTTTATCTGCTGCAGAATGATTCATTAATCATTCCCATCACAATTCACAGAGTTGGGTTTCCAGCAGCCATTTTGGTCTAAAGTATTCCATACGAGGGACAGAGATACAGAACAGGCTGGTCCCAGATCCATGTACAGTGGATAAAAATTCAGGAGGGATATCTTGGGAGCAAGGAGTCCCAGCCCCACACCGGACCCTCCAGCCCAAGGTTCCAGTGCCAGGAAGATGAGCCCCCACAACTTCTGGCTGCAAAAACCAGTGGGAATTGAGTCATTGGAAGAAAGTTCTGGAGTCCGAAGGAGATCCTCTTAAAGAACCCACGCACGGATTTACTCAGACTCAATCCCTCTGAGCTCCAGCACTGGGGTAGGAGCTTCAACGGCATCAGTGGCATACAGGGAGAACCTGAAGTGTCTGGCACCAAGGTGAGAGCTAGGAGAAAACTTTCTCCCAGATAGAAAGGTGAGCAAAGGTCAATGTTCCTTTTCTGAACGCTCCCCCGACAGAGCCACAAAGCTAGCAGGCTGGCGCCATATCTGAGACTCCATCAACCTGGCTAACACTGTTGGCTCCACCCTGGAGATCCCCAGAGACTCCATCCCACCCAACTTCTGGGCTCACCCAAGCTGTTTTTACATATGAATGGCTGGTCTTGGGTCATGCTTCACAACTTCCTAAATCCTCTCAAACAAGCAGCAGCCAGCCTCAATGAGCCCCCAGGCCCCATACATCTTGCTAAACGGCCCCAGGCCTGGTACTAGGAGCAGCCAGCCTAGTTCCATAGTTTGGCTTCGCCTGGGAATCTCCAAGCCAGCACAAGTAGCAGCCATCTGATTGCTTTATAGCTCAGGCAAGATGGCTCCAGGCAAAACACAGGTTGGGGCTGACCTTGGTCTGCAACACCTGGGAAACCTCAGAGCCTGTACACCTGGTGGACAACTACAAGCCACACCAGAATACCTCTATCGCGCTCCTGCACAGCTGATCTTCCATGGAAGGCAGAGATTGGTGGTCAGTGGTCACAGTAGTCCTTGCAGCTTACTGGCCTGGGTAAATCCCTCCCATTGACTTGCCAACAGCAATCAAGACTCAATAACAAGGAGGGTATACTCAGCCCATGCAAAGGGAACACTTTGAGTCAACATTAGGCCATGCTAACAAGACAGGGAGTCATAGAAACTCTACCTAATACATAGAAACAAACACGGGGGAGAGGGGCTGCCAAAACAAGGAGACAAAGAAACATGACCCAAATGAAAGAACGGATCAGAACTCCAGAAAAAGAGCTAAACAAAAGGGAGATAAGCAATCTATCAGATGCAGAATTCAAAACACTGGTTATAAAGATGCACAAAGAACTTAGCGAGGACCTCCACAGCATAAAAAAGACCCAGTCAGAAGTGAAGGATACACTAATTGAAATAAAGAACAATTTACAGGGAAACAACAGTAGAGTGGATGAAGCCAAGACCAAATCAATGACCTGGAACACAAAGAAGCAAAAAACAAGCAATCATAACAAGAATAAGAAAAAGGAATCCAATAAAACAAGGACAGTGTAAGCAGCTCTGGGACGACTTCAAGTATTCCACCATTCGCATCATAGGGGTGCTAGAAAGAGAAGAGAAAGAGCAAGGAATTGAAAATCTATTTGAAAAAATAAGGAAAGAAAACTTCCCTAAGTTGATGAAGGAAATAGACGTGCAAGTCCAGGAAGCACAGAGAGTCCCAAACAGGACGGATGCAAAGGGGTCTGCTCTAAGACACATCATAATTAGAATGCCAAAATTTAGAGATAAAGAGAAAATCTTAAAAGCAGCAAGAGAAAAGCAGTTCGTTACCTGCAGGGGCATTCCCATAAGACTATTGACTTATTTCTCAAAAGAAACTCCGCAGGCTAGAAGAGATTGGCAAGAAATATTCAAAGCCATGAGAAACAGAGACCTACAGCCAAGATTGTTCTATCCAGCAAAGCTATCATTTAGAATTGAAGGGCAGATATAAGAAAAAAAAACTAAAGGAGTACATCATCACCAAACCATTACTATATGAAATGTTAAAGGGACGTAAGGAAAAGAAGATCAAAACTATGAACAATAAAATGGCAATAAATACATGTCTATTAACAACTGAATCTAAAAAACAAACAAAACAAGCAGTCAAGAAGGACAGAGACAGAATCATGGGTATGGGGAGTGTTTTGATGGTTGCCAGCTGAGAGGGGATATGGGGGAACACGTGAAGAGGTGAAAGAATTAAGAAGTACAAATAGGTAGCTACAGAATAGTCACGGGGATGTAAAGTACAGTATAGGAAATGGAGTGGCTAAAGGACCTATATGCATGAGTCAAGGACATGAACAATAGTGTAGCAATTGCCTGAGGGAGTTGGGGGTGCTGGGTGGAGAGAGGCAAAGGGGAAAAAATTGGGACAACTGTAACAGCATAATCAATAAAATATAATTTAAAAAATTAAGTACTCCATTCACTTGGTCACAGTTCATAGGGACAGGGGTAGGCACTTGGCCCATGCTACAGCTAAGCAGAATTCCTTCTGTGGGGGACTCGGAGCTGGGATCAAATGAAAGCCAGTTTCTGCCAAGTGGACTAGAGATTGAAGAAAGCTGTATCACACAGACAAAGATGAATGAAGTAGAATGGGAGAAGCAGAGAGCCAACATTACTAGCCTGCCCAGTGACAGTCCATTTCCTGGCTCCAGCCCTTCCTAAAGCTAGGCTGTGTTCTAACCTTGGATCCGGACCCACTCCTGTTTCCAGGGGTGATGTTCAAAATATTTAAAGCTGGCGCTCTATGTACAATTTCACTCATATGTGGGATCTAATGAACAAAATAAACTAACGAAATAGAAACAGACTCATAGATAGAGAGCAGACTGACAGCTGTTGGTGGGGGGTGGGGGGCGGGTGTTGCAGATCTGGGTGAAAAAGGTGAAGGGATTAAGCATAAAACAAAACAAAATAAAAAAGACTCACAGACACGGTCATGGTGACTGCCAGAGGGAAAGGGGGTTGGGAGGAGGCAGCAGAGGGTAAAGGGCAGATAAACGGTGACTGCAGGAGGCTTACTTGGGTGATGAACACACAGTACAATAGACAGGTGATGGACTATAGAATTGTACACCTGAAACCTACATAATTTTATTACCCAATGTCATGCCAATGAAGTCAATAAAAAATAAGTAAATAAATTGGTATTTTATGATGTATTCTAAAAGGGAGGGAGGAAAAGAAGGAAGGAAGGAAGAAAGAAAGAAAGGAAGGAAGGAAGGAAGGAAGAAAAGACTGCACTCTATGGAAACCAATGAATCCGAGCAGATGCCAGAGAGAGGCAACCAGGTCAGCCGTATCTGTGCACATCCCTTGAATGGCTGCCCTGTCTATATCATTAGGGTTCATGACCCTCTCTTTGCCTAAACTGAGTTTTCTGTTGAACCAAAAGAGTTTTAATTGATGTGGAGCCACAGCTCTGGCTAAACAGTTGTCCTGACAACTCCCTGTGCAAGGGCGAGCCCAGACCTCTTTGTCCTGGTCAGCTGCCCCTACGTTGTCTGTGGCTGTAATGACCCTCTTCTAGAACAGAGGTCACCGTCGAGCAGTCAGCTGTTGCCTGACCCGCTGAAGGTGAGTCTGTTGAGATTATTGCCTTGTGTGATTTGGACACGATCCTGTTACTGCAGCCCACAAGAGGATTAGCTTTTAGAGCAGCTAAATCACATCACACTGGACTTCTGATCAACAAAAACACTCCAGTCTTTTCACATAAAATAGTCAAGCCATATTTCCCCTCACCTGTATTTATGAGATGGTATTGGGAACCCAAATTTAGGACTATTACGTATAATTCTGTTGCCTTTGAATCAGCTTTCCAGCCTCTCAAGAGCTGTGAAAGGCCTCCATCGTATTAGCCAGATCTCCTAGCTTCGTGTCATCCACAGATGAGAACACGTTGCCCGGGTGCACCCTAGCATGATTAGGCTTGCCTGAAACCCAGTCTGGGGGCATGCTTGGTCAGTGACTGCATTCTCAACTGGGTATCAGATGTTGCCCAATATCAAGAAGGCTATGCTGTGGTCAGGCAGCTGAGCTGGCAACAGGTATTCCTGCGAGAGGCACTGAGATGGGTTTGGGAAGTGTCAGAAACTGGCAGCCAGGCACAGGCTGAATGGAATGACACATACTGGAGACAAGGGCAGATATAAATGCACTGGTGCGGCCAGGCAGGAGTGGGGGTCCAGTTGTACTGACAGAGGGGCTCAGCCGGAAGTGTTACTGTCCATGGGGGTGAATGCTCTTCGTTGCCACCTTGGCCTGGCCACGGGAAGAGCTCTTTCCCTCACCTCGCCGTTCCTCCAAGTCGTTTGACAAAAACACCGATCAGGACAGCTTCAAAGACAGAGCCACTATAACCTGGATATTTCTACGCCTATCCATCTGCAAAGAGCTGAGGTCAGGAAGCCTGAGAGAAAAGGAGATGCGTAATCTAAATAGGGATGAAAATCGAAGGGTGAAGTCGGAAAGGCGGGCACAGGAGGCCCCGAGAGGCCACGTGTCCCCGCAGAGGGGCCGCGGGGCGCTGGCTCTTTCGCCTCCGACTGCCAGCCGCCCCGCCCCAACTCCTGATTTAAAAAGTATGGTTTTCTGAACCCAACGTCTGTGTTCATTGTAAAAGTTATTTTGCACGAATTATAGCTAATGGTTTAGTCACATGTTTCTCTGTAGGTTCTCTTTTTCCTTCTTCTTTTTTTAATGAAATGTTAAATCCAGAGGTTTTCTCATTGAAAAATGTTGATGTATTTATCTGGAAATAGTTACGTCTTTGAATTCCTGGATAAGTCATTAATTATTTTCAGATTGTTACTTGCATGACAAAAAGTTTGAAGCTGGCAATGGGCAAAGAATAAAAACATAACCATAGTTATTATCTTAATACAATTGTGAGCCATTTTGGGTCAATAAAAAGGAAGTTAACATGCTTAAAACGTATACACTACTGTGATTTCCAAAAATTGTATGCTTTTTAGTCAAGGTTTTATTATCCTATTATTTCAAAAGATTTTTATGCAATTACTACACAAATATGTACTATTTTATATAACTAGCATACAAACTGGAAATACTAGAAAACTAGTATAATCCATTCATACTGTCTCAGAATTCCTTCTTAAATTTTTTTCTAAGGTCATTTAAACTTAAGTATTAATGTGTTCTACAAATGATCCATGTTCCTTGCCCCCTCTTTAATTTATCTCGACACTTAGATCCCTGAATAAAATTTTTCAGCAAACTGATGGAAATTCGTACATCACCAACAGTGTAGAAAGATGGAGAACATTCAACAAAGACGCTTCCGCTGGTGTCTGAGGGAAGCAGGACCCCGGAGGCCTGTCTGAGATGCCATCCCGGCAAAGCACTCTGGGGCCCCCGTCCATTGTGAGAATTTATGACAGACCTTGACCTGGACGGGAAGTGGAAGGGCCGTGAGGGGCTCGCTCACACTCTGCGTCATCACCAGAGCCCGCTGGGAAGAACTCTACACTCAGGACCCGACTGTCCCGGCCCCTTCCCTCGACGTCCCCGTCGCTGAGGTACTTCCTCCATCTTCGTCTGGTTCCGTTCGTACACATGCCTTGCCAGGACTGCACGTACCAGCTTGCAATCCTTTCTTCCTGAATAAAAATCCTTGTGGGTGATGGAATTCCTAGTTGACTTTTGTGTTAGGGTTGACACCGTCATGAAGGCACAACCATGATGAGGTCAGACGTGTTCCCAGAGCTCATTCACCAGCCCCTGTGCATAGAGCCAACAGTGGGCCTTCTTGCTGTTAACTTCTCCTTTTTTCTCCACAATGGGGTACAGTGGGCACCCCCCCGCCCCAATTTCCCATATTCTATGTGTGTAACATAGAGTTTAGGACATTACCAGTTGACTTATAGGAGTATATTTCTTTGTAGATTCCTATTTGAGAAATGGAATTTCCTTTTAGGAAACATGACTTAGTTACTGATTTACTTTTCTTATACTAGACACCTTGGTGAGGAGATACCAAAAGGAAACTTTGTGAAATCTATGCCCTCAAGAAGCTTGTAGTGTAGTAGGGTTAATTTACGGATTGTGTAGGTTCTAGGTGTAAACAGTGCCAAAATGTTGGGAAAGGGTCCATCCGTTTCTTGAATCCTTTGCTCAGGCAGCATCCACCTTTCTAGTGGTTTTTATGTAGTTTTCCACTATGTCCTTCATTCCTAAAGGGTCCGCATAGGCCCTTTAGGTCCTGCAATGTGAAAGATGCAGATAGGACCAGAAGAGTGTGTGTGTGTGTGTGTTGGGGCGGCGGGGTGCCCGTGAATGGTGTATCTGACAGTTTCTTACGTGATACTTGGATGGAAGATAAGATGCTGCCATTGACTGAAACAGGGAACATTTTAAACCATTCTAGGTGAAAGGAAAGTAAACTACACAGGATGTTATGCACTGAGAGTTTCAAGGAAGTGGATACAATGTGTAATGTTTTCTAAAGTGTAGGGCCATTAGCCCCCTTTTTGTTTTCTCAGCAGAATGAACACTAGTGCAAGGCATCATCATTGTATCCTTATCATTGTATCATTACCATCCTCAGCAACAGCCCCTACCGTGGCGCCTGAGACAAGAGCCCTGCCAGAAAACAGAGAGGATGCGGAGCAAAACTGGTAGAGAAAGGATCCCCGGTCTTCGGCAAGTTGCTTGATCTCCTTGGTCCTTTGCGGTACACGCACTCGCCAGTGGTTCATTTTTGCCTCGTCCAGAGAACAGCTGAAGAGGATGGAAGCCGGGAAGTGCTGAGGCTGCAGAGTGAGACAGGCCTCGGCCTTCAACTTGGCTCTGCCCCATCCTAGCTGAGTGACCCGGGGGAAGTCACCCAGCCTCTCTGATCCTCAGTTTTTTCATCCATACCCAGCGTTAAGAATATCTACCTCACCATTATTAGGATAGAATGATGTAAAGTATACACATCTTTAAAGTAGGCACTCGGTGAACATCCCTGCCTTATTCTGCCTCCTTTAAGGAGGAAAGTGACGTAGTCAAAACCCCAGACTGAGGGAGTCAGTTCTCAGACCCAGGTTTCCTTGCCCAGGATTTGTTTTATAGTATCTGCCTCACAGGCATTAAAAAAGCCCCAACTCATACACTGAGTGAGCGGTAGCACTGAACTTGTTGAAGTTTCATTCTCTAAAATGATAACTATCCCTGTCAAATCGGGGTCTTCATTTTGTCCTGGTGCTCTTGCTGTTCTTTGTCTAGAATGAACCTGCGCTGGTAGGCCAGAGAGACCCTGGCTGGTCTCCTACATTCAGCTCTCTTTTTGGCCTTTCTGGGTGGCCCTTCTTTCTCTCTGGACCTCAGAACCTGAAGTCCCTTATAGCTCCACACCCCCGTGAAGAATAAGTTAGAAAAGGACAAAGGCTCTTGTTCCCGAGACCAAAGCTGCCTGTCGAAATCCGTTTTCCTCTTCTTCCTCAGTAAGTGAACTCTACAGCAGTCTCCCCTCCCCTTTCCTGCATTTTGCTTTCCAAGGTTCAGTTATTTATAGTCAAGCACGGTCCGAAAATATTACGTGGAAAGTTCCAGAAATGAACAATTCCGAAGTTTTAAATTTCATGCTGTTTTGAGTAAGGTGATGAAATCTCGTGAGTCCTGCTCCGTCCACCCAGGACGTGGCTCTCGCTTTGGCCAGCGTCTCCAGGCTGTGGGTGCTCCCTGACTATCAGTCACTTAGCAGCCCCGCTGGACTCTGGATATCGCTGTGCCTGTGTTCAAGTCACCCTTGTTCTACTTAATGAGATCCCCAAAGCATGAGAGTAGTGATGCTGGCAATCGGGATATGCCAAAGAGAAGCCGTAAAGTTCTTCCTTCAAGTGAAAAGGTGAGTACGGTACCATAACATATTTTGAGAGAGACCACATTCACGTAATTTTTATCACAGTATATTATTATAATTGTTCTATTTTATTATGAGCTTTTGTTAATCTCCTACTGTGCCTAGTTTATAAATTAAACAGATATGCATGCATGGGGAAGAAACACAGCATGTATAGGGTTTATATTATCTGTGGTTTCAGGTATCCACTGGAGGTCTTGGAATATGTCCCCCTCACATAAAAGGGGGACCTACGGTAATTTTATCTGGGAAAGCAAAGTGCCCAGTTTTCAGCACTTCGCCAGCCCAGTTTGCAGCTGGGTGCGGCCATATGATTATGTTCTGGCTGAGGAAAGGTAAACAGGCGTTTTCAGCGGAGACTCTGGGAAGGTTCCTAAAGGCGATGGACAGCTGTCTGTGATTCAGATGAAATGGCTGGAGCTCTATCTTATCTTTTGACATGACCTTGAGGAAGGAAGCAACGTCAGGACAGAGAGGTCTGAGCAAAGAGGAATAAGGATCCCAGGTCCGTCCTGACCTTCGACCTTGAGTCACAACATCTGCCCTGGCTACTGATTGCTTTTTAGAGAAAGAGAGAGGTTATGAATGGGCAAGAGAGAGTAAGAAAGAATATTCTATTTTGTTTGAACCCTGTTATTTTAAAGCCCTGTTATCAGCAACCAAACCTAGTTCCTGGCAACAGCTGGCAGATGACACTCTCCGCACCCCCCACCCCCAGCAACCACTTGGCCTAGAGAACAGATCTTTTTATACAAGCAACAGATAATTTATGGAAGGATTAGGCAGGCCTCTGCTAAGCACTTAACATACATCAAGTCATGTAATTCTTAGAATAATCCCATGAGTTAAGCATCATTATTTTGATTTTGCAGATGAAGAAAATGAGGCTGTGGAGCTTGCCCAAGGTGACATAGCCAGTCAGCGGCAGGGCGGTGACTCACACCCGGCGGTGTCCGCCTGTAGGCCACATGCTCTTGGATCCCTATTCCAGGGCGCGCAAGCTGCCCTCGTCCCGATTTGAGACTTACCAAATCATGGCGTGCCTTTCCCTGTCTTAATGCACTTTTTTTAAAGAGAGGACCTGAGTATTTCAGTATCCTTGGCAATTATATTTCATATCACAAATTAATTAGGCCCCGTGGATTCGCCGTTTGGTTTCAAGATGACACCCGCCTGAGCGTGCTGAGGGTCTATAGAGTGGAAAGCCGAGGGCCAGCCCCCGAATCTGCCATGCCCGAGCCACTGTGCTGTGTCTCAGGGCCCCGAGTTAAAGGAAGCGCCCGGCCTTTCCCCTCTTTCCTAGATCTTCTTGCTGCTCTTTTGTGGTGAAAGCGGACAAAGGGCTGTAGGTGCAGATGTAAGCAGCAACCTGAACCCCAGGATGAAACATTAGGATAGTCCAATGAAATGGAGAAATTTTCTTTCCTAGAACGGCCTCAGTGTTTGAGACGGCAGGCAGGCCTGCTCAGGGCCAGTCTGCGCTTCCCAGGAGCTTTGCGTGAGGGAGCCGTCCCTGAAGGTGGGGCGTGAGGGAGAGGCTGAGGGAGGCCGAGGCTGCAGTGTGGAGGTGGTACGTCACTGCTCTGGGGAGTCCCAAAGCGTAGATTTGTAGGCGCTCCTTGGCAAGGGGCAGAGCTCTGAGCCCAGGCTGCAGGGCAGGTGTATTAGTTTCCCAGGCCCCTGTCACGAAATACCACAAGCTAGACGGCTTAGAACAACAGAACTGTTTTGTCTCATGGTTTTGGAACCCAAAAGTCTGAAATTAAGTTGTCAGCAGGGCTGTTCTTTCTCCGAAGACACTAGACAAGGGTTTCTTCTAGCTTCTGGTAGCCTTAAGTGTTCCTTGTCTTGCTGGCTGTCTCCCCCTTCTGTCTCTTCAGTTCATCTTTCCTCTCTGCGTGTCTTTCTCTGTGTCCAGATTTTCCCTTTTTTAGAAGGACACCTGCCGTATGGGGTTAGAGCTCACCTTTCTGACTTCATCTTCACTTGACTACGTCTGCCAGGACCCTACATCCACATCAGATCACATTCCGAGGCTCTTGGGTTGAGAACTTCAACCTCTCTTTCTTGGGAGAGGTCATTTACCCCACAACGCGATGAAACCCAGGTTTCAGAACAGAAGTTGGAGCAAAGTCTCAGGGAGCTAGGAAGTTTAAAGACCAGGAGTTCTTAGGAAATGGTCGAAGGCCCTGGGCTCACACAGGCTGTTCACTCTGGGAATTCAAACCAAGTTTACCTAAATCTCCAAGGGGTAGGGAGGCGTTCCCATGAGACGCGGGCTGCAGACGAACCCGCAGAGGCAAGGACACTGCCTCCCGGAACGGGTCACCCTCTGTAACGGAGCTGTAAGTATCTTCAGGCTGTGCGGCGGCTTCACTGTCTACAGGAAGCCCCTCTTACAGTTCAGTGTTCAGGTCTTTTTAATATTGATGTTAAGGTTCCTTTCCGGCTGCCACCAGGAAACATTAACCAAAAATATAATCTTGCATCATGTCACACAACGTCATTAGAGTACAGAGTGGGGAAGGGAAGGATAGCTGGTGTATTTGTTCTTAAACAAATAGAAAGGAATCTTGAAAAAAGAGAGTTGGAAAATAATGTGTTTTTTTTGTGCTACCTAACAGAGAAGGTGGTGATTCTAGGTCAACCATCTCCAGTCATCACCCCAAATGGAAATAGGTTTTTTCAGCCACCCAGTGTCCCTGCCTCTTTTGCCCACAGGGACTCTCACATAAGCTGCTGATCTCTCCCCAGGCGGCTCCATTCAGGCTGGTCCCCAGAACAATTCTGACTTGAAGCAGGAGCCGTCTTCACTAGCCCAGAGTTCCCTCAAACCAGCGCAGGTCCATTGCTCGTGTTACACCCGAGCCCTGGCTCTGTGCCACACACCGGTGCTGACCACCAAGTGGCATGCTCACGTTACGGCTCTCACCCCAACGGTGGGGCTGTTGCCTTCAAATTTTTGAGTTTACACACACACACAAATATACATGTGTGCACACACACACATCCTCTACCACTTGCTGGTTCATAAGCCCATGTGGAAGAAGCATGCATCTACTTCGGGTTTCATTTTGAATTCCCATCCAATTCATTTGTTTACTCCTGTGGTCCTGCAGTGAGTTCCAGGACCTGGCCTTGCTTTGGCTGTTTCCTTCTTTCTAGTGGCCATGGCATTGAAGTTCTCACATGCCTGTGGTCTTGTGCCTAGATGGTGGTAGGGCCCTTAACCTAGATTCCCTGTTGCTACACTAGCCCATCTTTTGGGATCCCTGTTAATTCCTCTGCGATCCTCCCTTGACCTGAGAACAGCGAGTGTCATCTTGTACTTGTTCTCTTCTCCCCTTGCTTTGTCCTGTCGGTCCAGTTTAGGGATAAGCAAACTTTTCAGTAAAGAGCTACATAGCAAATGTTTACACGTTACAGGTCTTATGGTCTATGTTGCAATTATTCAACTCTACTATTACAGCACACAAGCAACCAGAGACGATGTGTAAACCGTTGGGCCTGACTGTGCACCAAGACATCTTTATTTATAAAACAGGCAACAGGATGGATTTGGCCCAAGGGCCACCGTTTGTTAACCCCTGGTCTAGTCTATAACTTGTGTCTTTATTGCTTCATCTTCCACTCTTTTACTCCCATATGTTCCTCCTTCATCCCCTTCCCTTCTATTGCTGAGAGTAAAGCACCATGCCCAGACTTCACACCCTGAGATACGACACTAATTACCACTGGCTATGTCCCTAGAATTTAGTCTTTGTACCTGAGTGGCACGTCTAAGTTTCAGTGTCCACAGGGGCTTCTTAAGGGGCAGGTATATTAGGGGCCACGTGGTTGATGCTTTAATCCGATGCCAGTTAGGCCATTTCTGCTGTTCCTTACCTGGGAACAAGGACACCGGCGTGACTCTCTGCTACGGTCTAGGTGGGGGTGGTTCTTGCCACCAGCCGTCGTCTCGGCTAACACTATTCCTTCCTTATTCCTTGACTAAGAACTCTAAGTTTTTTGTTCCGCTATGGCTGCGGTGTGATCAAGGAGCGTATATTGCTCCCAAGTGCAGGGGAATGAATTTTTATCCGGAATTCATATGAGATTGTGTCTGGGCAATGGTACCTGGGGAAAGTCTCCTTGGGGCTTTGCGAAAAGAATTTTTCTCCGTGCTAACAAAGACAGACATGAGGAGCAAGCCATGTCCCTCTCTCCCTGGTGATTGCCACTGCCCATCTTGGGACCACGAGGGGAGACACGATCCACACTTGAATGTTGGAAGGTTAAAATAAAGTCTCTTTGATTACGGGGTGCTGCCTCATCCTCTCTGGGGCGTAGAACATATGCTCTATGTCAACCTTTCACAAATCCGAAAGATTCCATCTGAAATTCACCTGGCCTGAGGGGTCTTGAATAATGGATCGGGGACCTGCGCTCCCAGTCGTATCCTGCCTGGGGACATAAAATCCCATTGCTAGAGTGAAAAGTACCCGCACGCCCCAGAAAAGCCTGTGTCCTGTATCCTAACAGAGAAGTGGCCTTTCTGTGCCCAGTACCTCCCTGGAGCCTTTGCCTCGCTACATTCAAGTTCACAAATGAGAAGGAGTTGCTGGCTACTGCCTGTGAGAATTCAGCGGCAGCTTCTCCCTCGGCACCATTTGTTTCCATGAGAACATCCAGTACAAGGGCCCAACCAGCTGGGAGTCTCCTTCCTTCTTCAGGATACTGTGGCAGGACGCAGCGAAGCAGTGTGGACCCACAGATCCACTCTCTGTCTCTCCTGACCTTGTGTGCGGGTCAGCCTGCATATGCCATGATCATCTCTGACCTACCGCTCTCACTGGAGCATCTCCTTTCCACAGATCTCCCCATTTTATCATTAAAAAAAAAATCACTCTATGTGCTGGGCTGATAGAAATCTGTTTTAATAAGGCCACTGTACTTCGGGTGGCCTACAACAGACCTCGAAGGGCAGCGAATTGCATCTTGGAAATGCAGGCTTTTTGGAAATGTGTCTGCATCAGGACTCTGGGGGATTTAAATGCAGAGGGATTTGCAAGGTTTGCATTTTTCATTCATTAAGGCTGTGTTGCTGCCAAACTTCTCTTCCTGTTAGTCATACAGGGAGGAGGGCTCAACACAGCGGGCGGTCATAAATTATTGTGCAGCTCAAGGCAGCCCAAATGTAATACCAAAGGGGCCATAGATCTTGGCACGGGTTTTGTGAACGATTTCTGAGAAATCCGAATGTATTGAAAAATCACATGTTTACAGAGGAATGAAAGTTTCAAGGCTATCTTTAAATTTAGCAGGCCAAGAATTAAGCCCTCTCTTTTATCTAAACCAGTGTGAGAAACCCAGAATTAGATGACTGTGAATAGTCTATTTTTGTGGCATCCCATAGAAAAATTACTACAATTAAATGATTCTTTAGTCTTGATCTGTACTTCTCAACTCGCCCCCCCTCTCTTTTTTTGGGATCCCTTTGAGGATTTGAAGAAATCTGGATCTTCTGACCAGAAATTGCCCACAAACATACACTCGACGGTATATAATTTCAGGCGGCCTGTGAGTCCTCCCAGGCTCATTCAGGGTTAAGAATCCCTGCTCTTTATATTAGAAGCTCCTTGATGGTAGCAATTATGTTTTATCATTACATCTAATTACACCTAACTTGCATAACATCCCTCGTGTTCTTGCCTAATACCCCATTACTTACCCAGAAATACTAGTGTTTCCTGACATGAAGTTACAGAAAAAAAATTATAAAATTGAGTTAGCCTCCTCTCTGGCTCCAGAATCGCCCTGAACCAAATTTACACTTAGGCAAAACTGAAAATGCAGTTGCTGCGGTTGAAAACTTCACACTAGCTGTCTAACTTCTGCTTCGTGTGACCTTTTAAAGGTCCTCCTTCCTACTTACATCTTCCCAGGGGTACAGGATAAAATGTCCCTCCAGGGGGCACACGGAGTGGTCCCAGGGCGTGCCGCTCGTTACCAAGGGGACCTGCGTGCTCACTCGACAGTGGTAGCACCGCCCTGGCCGAGTCCTTACTGTGCTAAGGAGGTGCCCGCCCTCGCACCACCCGGCAAGTTCGATGGGGTCTCTGGGATTCACGGGAGAAAACAACGGCCGGGAAAGCCGAAGTAATTTGCTCAAAGGCAGAAAACCCGACTGCAGAGTCACTATTTGAACCCGCTGTTTTCTGACTTCAAGTCCCTGACAATTACCCTCTTCCGTGGACTTGGGAATTTGCCGAAGAAAATCGGATTAGAGAAATGAATGGGGAAGGGATCCGTTATCCTTCCTGCTCTGCTAGGGAAGCATTCCCAGGAGAGGCGTCCGAGGGTCTCCAAGGCGTTGGCACTCCGTGCACGAAAGCCAGCCTCCCCACCGGCATGATGGGATGTGCCCGGGATGCGTCTCTGCGAACAGCTGTTTCTGTTGGAGAAGAGCGGAAGGTGCATTGTCGAGGACCACGTAGGGTGGCCTCAGAAGGAACTGGGAAACAGGTGGACCTTGTCAGTTCCCTTTCCTCCTATCATCACTCAGCTAACGCCGCTCTTATTACAGGTGACAGCGCGCTGATGTAGGGCGTTGGGGTGTCTTCTCGCTGACCTGCAGAAAAGTGGCAGCAGTTCACTGTAGAGGCTTTCGTTGCTAGGTAACAGAGGTGGGGGACACACAGGAAGAGGAGGATCTTGAGGCTGGAAATTCAGAGCCTGGTACAGGTGTGTGCGGATGGTGGGAGGCTGGGGTTGCAGGTGTGCGGAAGAGGCGGGTGTACAAGCTTTAGCTAGAAAGAAACTTTTTCTCAGGTCTGATTCATCTAGGAGGTGCCCCTGGGGACACCTGGCTGGAGACGGATTCATCCTGCAGTCTGAGACGGCCAGTCATATCATCTGGGTCTCAGCTCTGCTCCCTGAGCCTCTAATTGGCCCATTCCCTGGGAAAACCAAGAGGTTGTGTGCAAAACCAGAATCTGACTAGTTAGTGAAAAGCTAAAGAAGAAGAAACAGGTACTGCTCAGTTTTCTATTTCCAAGCTAGACCTTAGACAATGGAAGTAGATGACCAGGCAGTTTATGCCTTAACAAAGGTAAACCAGAGGAGAGTCACCTGGCCGGAGCCAAGGTTAATGAGTGCGCAGAGCAGAGGGAGGGAAGCGGGGAGGCTGTGTGGGAACACACCGCACAGAAATGTTCAGGATGCAGCATGGGAGCCACGGGCAAGCCTCTCCTTCACCTCGCTGCACCCCTGGACAGGGGCCAAAGACTCCTGGAAACTGTGCGCTGCCCTGGATCGGCTTCTCCTCCTTGTCAGCAGTTCGGGCCGTGTGGGAGCACCGGCCTTCGGCCCAGCGGGCTGGGGCCCTGCCCCGAGGGGCCCGAGGTGGCAAGGGAAAGAGCCTCGCCAGCGTGATGGGGAAGTCTAGCCTTGCTGCAACGCGGCCCGCTGCGGTGGTAGCACTGAAGTGCCCCACAGGGAACCAGGCAACCCTGAAGAATTGCCTATGGACAGTCTCTCCTGATTGCTATCCACACCAACACTTGGACTGGGGTTAACACACGAGGCTGCTCTGTTCTTTTGCTTGGAAGGGACTACAAAGCCCAGACTACTTACTGGCCTGTAGTTAGAGGTCCCCAGGTGTGAAAAAAGTCCCAAATCAACTATAATTTTTTTTTGACTAATAGAAAGCCTTGATATAGACGTTGACAGGCAAGGCCGCCAAGCAAGTTCAGCGTGGGAGATGAACAACCCCTTCCCGTTACCTGAGCCCCGGCCTCCTGTTACTCCCTTTCCTCACTGGTGAGCACTAGCCTAGGCCGACTCTTGTCCTTCTAGACAAGCATTCTCGTCTCTGGGCTGGACCCCAGCTACCTGAGGGAAGAGTACAAGAACAATAACCTGAATTTCATATTCAAAGCAAGGCAGCACAAGAGTCCTAGAAGATAGAAAGAGTTTAAAAAGTATCCTTCTTTGCTTTTGCCAAGAGATAAAGAAGAAAATATTCTAGGGTCCTTTCTCTTCTTTACCCTTCCACAATTTTATTCTTATTTCCATTAAAAACATACACACATGCATGCGCGCGCACACATACACACACACATTCCTTGACTATCTCCTATTCTCAAGACATTGTGCCCAGCCTCCCTAAAAGTACAAGGATGAACAACCCCTGGTTCCCTTTCGGATGGGGGTTCTAGTAAGGGGAACCTGTCAAGTAGGAAGCACAAACAACTATAATGCAAAGCCCTTTTGGTAAATACAAAGACAGTGCCTGAGAGGCTCCAACGGGGAGAATTGTGTCCCTGTGGGGAAGGACTGGAAAGGCATCTGGAAGAAAATAACGTTTGAAATGGGCCTGGAGCAATGAATGACATTTAATCAGTGGGAGGAAGACAGAGGGTTGGGGAGTGTGTGCCTGGAGGAGGGAACAGCTTGAGCAAAGGCCCAAGGACAGAAGGGCCTGGAGCATGACTGAGAAATAGCCATGAGGCCAGGGTGACCGGAGCACACACTGTGTGTAGGCAAGGCCCCTGGAGGAGCGGTTTGCAATAATCTGCTCTGCCTATATCACTAACGGGGCCCGCTCCACAGCAGGTGCCTTAAAGCCAGGGATGGGGCGGAATATCACCTAATGGAGAGGTGATAAAGAGCAGATGGCAGGCTCAACATCCCCACCCATAGCCCTCTCCTCTCTGCATTTAGATTTCCCCTCCTTCCATTTCTAACTGTTGCAGGAAGCAAGCTTCCCTTCCACACCAGAAAAGGAGCCTCTGTCCTTTCTGCTCTGGAAAACAGCACTGGGTTTTTAAACACACAGGGCATTTTCTCCTTAATAATAAGTAAAATACCACTTATGCTTTGGAAGTACGTTTCAAGTTTAACATTTCAGTTTCTCAGAATTGACGTGGCTGTAGGTGTACGTGCTGTCACGCTAGGCAAGACAGCTCTTAAACAATCCTAAACAGGTAGCATGTCTGAACAAAGAATATTTTAACCACATTACATAAAAAAATGTAAAGTTTTGTGACATATATTGTTTAATGACATATTTGTGGGAGAAACTACACCATTCAGTTCTTCAGGAATTTGGGGAGGTCCCATAGCTGCTTTGAACACAATGGGTTTTCTTGGCACTATTTCATTTGTAGATAGAAGATTGTTTGTGGAAAGATGAAATTGCTCTCTTTTTTTTGGAAGAAACCACAGCAGCAGGAAGGCTCACCAAGTCAAAACCTGGTAACATCAGATAAGATTTGGACAAACTTTCAAACTACTGGGGTTGCCTGTCTTAGTGCTTAGGGAATGAGAAGTGAAAGGTGATAGAGTCAGGAAGGGGTGCACCCAGAACCCCCTCGAGCCCCTACAATTGTGCGCCTAGCATTCAAAACTCTCTGAAAGCTCTGGAGCGCAGACATCTCTGAAGAGCTGAGCCCACTTGTCATTCAGGTGGTGTAAGTCACTTTACTCAGACACATTTAACTGTCATTTCACAAGGGGAGCCCAGGTTTATGGACACATTGGAAGTATTGTAAGAGGTCGATGGTGGGAAGGGAAGGGTCATTTTGAGCAAGGGATGTTTGCCTCCCCACTATCATTAGGTGGGTTCTTCTTGCACAGGAGAGAGTAGACACAAGTGCCATGCATGGTCTGCATGACATGGACTGGGAGACCTCATCGGCTTCTGGAGAACTCCAGGAGGTGGAGGAGAGCTCTGACAGACAGGATAATGCAGGTCCTGGGCGGCAGGCGAGCGGTGCTGGGAGGTGGGGAGGCTGCAAACCCAACGTCACCTGCTGTGGAATGTCGCCAGAGGACCTGGCAGTGGGAATCACTCCTCGACATTGATAAAAAGCTGCAAACTACTCATTCCCCTCTTGGTGTCCGAATGGCTTAAAATGAATATTGCAGAACTGTTTTGAATTTTCTCCCTTTCTTTAGTTAATGAGAGGGATTTGGTAGACATGGTTACTTTGGATGGAACAGGCTCTGGTCTTTATCGTAGTTCTGTCACTAAGGGGCTGCGTCATGCTGGGCATGTTACTTACTATACCGAGCACCTCCTTTTTCCCCATGTTTAACAGAAGAGGCAATGATTCCTGTCCTTCAGGGTTAATGTGAGAACTCAACAGAATAATGTATGTTTAAAAAGCTCAGCGGGATAATTTCAGTAAATACTACATTTCTTTCCCATAATGCTCCCCCTTTTTTTTTTTTTTGGAATTCTGGAGGGGCAGCGGGGTTATTTTGGATGGGGTTCTCCAGGCCTCCCCAGCTGCAGCCACAGCGTTAGGGCCCTGCGCTGACTCATTCTGTGAGGGGACCCAGGAGCAGGAGACGAAGTGGACTTTGGCTCACCGCCAACTAGAGCAGAGCCTCCCAGAGCAGTCCCAGGCCTAAGGCGTTTCCCTGGAACTGGACCAGCCCTGCGTGGAAGAGGCCTGGCTTCGCCACGCTTGGCTGGCGCTGGAGTTTCCAGCGAGCCCTGCCAGGCGGGAGATGCTGTTCCCTTTTTCCTCAGAGCTGTTTGTGTTAATCAGTCCTGGCATTCTGGAGCAGGAATTCTTCATGTAGAGGATATTTCCCACCCACATTCCAGCCTGCAACACATCTTCCAAACTAAAAATATTTTATCGGTCTTAACCCCTAAAACTTTATATAAATGACCATTCAAGCTGGAAGAAGTGATAATTTATGTGTACACATTCCTTAATTGAAAGTCAATCGAGGTGAAAAAAATCAATAGTTATCCCAGCAACCATGTGACACAGTATGGAACGAACACTAGCCCCTCTAATGTACATGGTTAAAGCACTTTTCGGAACCATGGGTCTAAAGAGAAGAAATAATTGCAGGGGTCACCGTGTATTGATGCATTCTAGCGCATGCTTCTCCGGGATGGGAAATGGAGTTTCTGGATGGGTAGTTTTAGTAGATGTGTCTATTCTTTTATTTTATGGTAAATTTCTTGCAAAATGTAGTTTGTCTGATACAGCCCGAGATTGTAAACCTTGTTAGTGGCACAACTAAGCTTAGCTGGGCTCCCCCAATTAAAAAACAAAATCAATAATTGGGTCATTGTGATAAGGAATTGAGTTTCTAGGGGAGGAGCAAGGTTTACCTTTTTTCCCCTGGCTCCTTTGGGAGCAAAGGGGGACTTATTCTGTTCTTCAGATTGTTTTCATAACTTTGTTTTTCTTTTTTATTTCCTCCGGGGGCTGGTTCAAAGAAAGGTGGGACTGAGACAGTCCTAGGAAGAACTGAGGAAGGTCCTGGGAAAAGGGGGTGTTAGCCAGCTGCTTCGCCCTGGTGCACTTTGCTTGAATTTCTCTTGTCTCCTCCTGCTTTTGAAGGTGCAGGACCCGGAGTCTGAGTGTGTGTCTGTAATAGCAATTCTTAAAACGTGGTTCCCAGCCAAGCTGCATCAGCATCGCCAGAGAACTTGGCATGCAGATTCTCAGGCACCACCCCATAAATGCAAGATTCTCAGGCCCCACCCCAAGAAATGCAAATTTTCAGTCGCCATGCCAGAGCTACTGAATCAGAACCTCTGTGGGCAGAGCCCTGAAATCAATCTGTGTTTTAACAAGGGCTCAAGGTTTTGCTAATACATTTGCCTCAGAAAGTTCAGCCTATTTCTAGGCTAAGCCTTAATTAAGCTAGAGGGCCTGTGCCTACCCAGCTCAACAGAGGAAGAGAGATCTGGGGTCAGAAACTCAGGCAGAACACAGTACGTGGGCGTAGGACGTCTCTATGTGCCCTTCTGGTACAGCAACAGTTTCTGGCTGAGGAATCGGGACTTTGACTCAATTCACTTCTTGAAGACACAGTATAGACACTGGCCCAGTCTTCCAAATATAGTGTTTTCTGTACTAGCAGCTGGGAACTCTGCGGCATGTGATTGGTTTAAGCAGTGCTTTGTTGAAAGATCTTTTATAAGTCGTTCCGAATGCATCGGACAGGGAGTGCTTCTGGCCAGGGCGAGCCTAGGTCCCACAGTTGGGTTCAGAAACTCAGGTGATCTTTGCAGTGAGCCCATTTTCTCATGGGCAACGCCCTCATGTTGCCACTTCTATACTGGGAGCTCTTTTGTCTGCAGTGTCTCTTGGGATTTTTTTCCCAACTTATTTGGTTGTTATGTTATCCAACCCAGCTCACTCTTACAACTAACTAGTTCTTCTGGTGGGCTGACTGCAGTGTGAAAATTTCAAGCCCTAAGTCAATCCAGTGGTGAAGATTTCTGGGCACTGGACCCATTTAGATTTCTCAGCCTTGTGATTTTCCACCACCTAGTATTTACGAGGAGTTGAGAAGTCATTCTGGGAAGGGTCGTGTATATAAACAGCTCTTTGTTGTAGATGTTAATGCCGTAGGAAGACCATTATAGGTTTATGAATAAGAAAGTCCTAGATTGAATTCAGGCCTTAGCACTTCCTAGGCCAATGACCTTAATTAAATAGGTTGCTTAGTTTTAACTTGATATAGGAATAATAATTTCTACTTTCTAAATCAGGGAGAATATAATTAATGCCTAATGGTAATTTTTATTGCTGGTATTCATAAAGTGATCTAAAGTTTTTTTTTTTTTTTAAGTTGAAAAATCTGTTCTGTTTGACTTGGAATGAATCATGTATCTTGATGTTGTACTTTTCACTTTGGTTTTATTTTTGCAATGCCATGGTTTGGAGCTACTATTAACGTTATCCTTCAGTTCATGAGCACTGACATTGAGAGGGGCCTGAAAGTTACTAGACAGAAAGGAAAGGCCAGAATAAATTGTAGCATTCACAGCAGGTGGCTGACAAGGTGTAAGGCTGGATGACTGAGCCAGACGTTTTAACTTTTCAATCATACATGTAAAGAGAAGGAGTCCTTCCCCTCCTGTCCCTGGCCCACTGGTTTCATTGGGAGGGGCGGGCCTCACCAAAGGCAAGTGAGGTTGGAAAGCTGGCACCTCCCAGCTGTTCACCTGGGGCAAGTTGCTTCACCTCTGAGACTTACTTTCATCACCTATAAACATAGACTAATACCTGTTTCAGTGGTGGTGTAATGTTAGAGGTTCCCGGTAACCCCAATGATCTGTCCTAATGGAGGGGAGTAACAGATTCCCCAGGGAAAGCGAACTTCTCTTTGGCTTTGGAGGCCTCGGAGGATTCCTTTTTACCTACAGATTTATCTTCCCAATTCTTTGCTTGGGCAGAGATAAAAATCCCCTTACATTGTGAGAATTAGTCCCTCGGATTGTAGGATTACACCTCTGCGGCAGGAGTTTTCCAAGCAGACGTGCAAGCCTTTTGCAGATAATTGAGCATTGGCTGTCAAACACTGGTCAGCTCGAAAGCCATCCGCTGTTGGAAGTTGTCAGTGCTGCGTTCTGTCACCAGCTGGTGTTCCCTGTGTGTGCGTGGTAGAGGGTGAGCCGAGCCCTGCGGCGCCGGTGGCGGGGAAGTGCTGCTGTGCCCAGGGGACCCCGCGGGCCCAGGTGGAGCCCCCAACATGGAAGACGGCCAGTGCCCGTAAAGCAACACACAGTGACTCCAGAGACAGCATGGGCAGAGTACCGGGCTCGTTGCCCCTCAGTTTCCTCGTCTGCCCTCGCGTGCACAATAGTGTATAGCATGTGCTCACATTACTGTCCTAAGGACTAAATGAGATAGCTGTATGCAGTCAGCCTGTAACAGGCTGCTGTGTAAAGGAGTCTCTCTAAATCCTTATCGGCCTTGAGCATTTTTCATGATTCTCTTTCTCTTTGGTATGTCCCAGAAAATAACATTTTCCATCTGTAATGCATAAAAATAGATTCTTTCCACCTGATATGTCATACTGTACAATCCAGCAATAAGAACATGTCTTCATTTCTTGAGAAGAGCTGTCTAATTCTTTCTCTTCTTCATACCCTAGAATACGGCGATAGCCTGGCCCTTCCTTCCTTTCTGGGTAAGAGAGGCATGCTAGGTTCTGGGTTCAAACACAAACTCGGAAAAACTCCCAAGGCTTTCAGGCCCTCATTCTGTTCAAGTGTTGAAACAAAGAAAGTGTAAGACCAGGCCTTCTGCAAGAATCTTCACCCCTGTTTGGTTTTTGTTTTTTGTCCGCCACGCAAAGCTTCCCAGGAAGGCAAATTTTAAATTGCCTTGTCTCATTTAAGAATCCTGTTGAGAGTAACTTGTATTTGTTCCTTTTTTTCTTGAAATATGGTAATCAACATTTTTCTTGATGGTTATTTTATCAATCCCCATATTTCAACGAGTACCATAGTAACTTGTTTATTCATTTTTTTTGTTCTTTTCTGCAAAGTAGAGACTATGGTGAAAAGACAGCATGGTCACATGGAAATTACTCATGCTCTCAGGTTCCATAGGTGGGGTTCAGCAGACTCAGCCGTCTGTTGAACGCCAGCTGTGTGGCTTGGGACACATCACTTAACCTCTCTGGCCTTCAAATTCCTTACCTATAAAAGGACAATGATTCCTATGTCATGTATTGTGTAGCTTAAAGATAATATACTGAGGGACTTTGCACAAGGTAAGCAATTAACAAAGTATAACTATGCTTAAATCCCTACTTTAGAAATTGTACCATTTGCCTGAAAGTTTAACAAATCTATGCTATTCACCATTACCCTTGTTCTCTTTGTAGACAGAGGAATGGAGGCTCAGAGAGGTTCCATAACATGCCCAGAGGGATGCATCTAAAGAATGAAAGAACCACAATTCAGCTCCAATTTTTTTATCCTAAATTTAGGGCTCCTTTCTTTCCATATGAGCTGCCCCCTCATGATGAAAACCAAGATCTTTGTGGTATCATGGGACCAAAAATTGTGAATGCCAAAAACACATACTTTGCCTATTCCTCTTTAAAGCACTCATTGCCTTCTGCCTCCCAGTATAATTACTTGTGCATATATAATAGTTTTTCTGTTAACCTATGCAAAAAAAAAAAAAAAAAAAATCAAAGCAGAGCCTGACTCTGGGCATTCTTGTATTCTCCTTGGTAGCGGCACAGGGCCTTGGAGCCAGTGGGCATGTCCACTGAGTAACTGTAGAGCAGAGTTAGAGGTTTATACCAAGTTTTGCGTCATGGTTACTTACACTGGCATGCCGTCCCACTCCTCTCCTGTGTCTCCCAGAGTTTAGGTGATAAAAATAAGCTTTTACACCTGTCTGTACTCCCAAAATGCTTAATGTGGTTCATTGCTCAAATTATCTGTACCTGACTTCGCTGACTCACTTGGAGAGATCAACAAGTTCACAAGCCGATGTCAACCAAGAAGAGGGAGGGGGGAGGCATTGTATAATTTACCAAGAGACAAGCACAGGCGTATTGAAAAATTTGTATGCAAATTGATTAAACAAATTAATTAACAAAAGTCCATGTTGCAATCATTTCTAAGCAATGCTGTGGGAAAAAAAAAGAAAATCATTGTAATTCAGGGACTTAACAAATCAAAAAGTATTCATCTGCTTGGCTGAATCATTCTTCCCCTATCTTGCCCACAAGCAGCTCCGCTCTTGGTAAAGGCTTTAAGCTACAAAGGATTCTGCATGTACAGTTACAGGGTAGCTTTGGGTCCGGTTTGTGCTCTATGAACCGGTCTGTCCCCTTTGAGAGAGGAGTTAGTCTCAGAATTCACTTAGTGACTCCCGGGAGAATAACACCAATCAGACATCCTTAACATAGTCAAGCACTATAGCGTGAGGGAAAATTTATACTGACAGCTTTTAGTGGATGTGTTTTCAGAAGTAAGCCGCCCGAGGAATAAATTAAGGACTGGGGAATAAATTAGGGATTCAGGTGAGTTACCACTGAGCTAGCAAGCGGTGGTAGCAGCAGCAAGGATCACATGCTTGGGACTCGGAAGCCTTCCTTTCCTTCTTCCAGGTCAGTGACTGCCTTTTGGCTGGGCGCTGTTATGTAAGTTGTTTTTTTTTTTAACTTTTAAAATACGTTTATTGATTTTAGAGAGAGGAAGGGAGAGAGAAACACGGATGTGAGAGAGAAACCTCAATTGGTTGCCTCTTGCATGCGCCACAACTGGGGATTGAACCCTCGACCTTTTAGTGTACAGGACGATGCTCCAAACAGCTGAGCTACACCAGCCAGGGCTGTGTAAGTGTGACTGCTCTGTGCCTTGGTTTGTTCATTTAGAAGAGTGGTTCTCAACAAGGGGCCATTTAGCCCCCCAAAGGATACATGGTAATATCAGGAGACATTTTTGGTTGTCACAACTGGGGGAGGGGAAGATGGAGCTACTGGCATGTAGTGTTTGGAGCTCAGAAATGCTGGTAAACCTCAACAATGCACGGGATGGCTGCCACAACAAAGGATTATCCAGCTCAGAACATCCATAGTGCCACGGGTGAGAAACCCTGATTTAGAGAGACAATGATCAATATCCTGACCCCATCCTTCTGATGGAATGATTGGTGACTTGACTTTTGTGGATGATTTTGGAATCCTTGGATAAAAGTTGCTATGGAAGTTTTTTATTTAAAAAAAAAGTCATGTTGCTACAAGTACTCAGGCCCCAGTGAAGCTTGCTGACAGGGTCTGACTCAGCTGCTTCCCACATTTTAAAGGGTTATCTGCACTCTTATTGAGATTGGGATTGTGTTTTGTTTGTTTGTTTGTTTTTTTTTTTGGATATAAGCTAGCTTTCCTTCCTTAAGCACTTTACATTTTAAAGGTTTGCCCTGTACCACCTAATTCTAAGTCATTTCCAGCATAGTTATCAAGATACTTAAAGAGAATTTTTCAAATTGGTCTTGTTTCTAGGATAAAAGATACTTATTTTACTGCAGTCAGGGAACCGGGTGAGCTTTTAACAATGACCCCATTGCTGGCTGGCCAGATGGCTCATCCACAGGTGAAAAAGACTTAAGATAGCGAGCAAACTGAGTCTTTCACTGGCTCTTCTCTTCCGTTTCCTCCTGGAAAATTCTCTTCAACAACCCCTTGGGAGTCACACAGAGAATCACAAAGAAGGGAAAAAACAACTTCCAAAGCAGACACTCACAAGAATAGTATTTATTTTTTCTGGAACCATCTAGGAAAAAAGAAAACAACCACACACACACAAGACAATTTTAAACCAAGCCTGCTTCTGATTTAAGTCATTTCCTTTCTGCTTGCCTGTCAAAATCCAACTGCATCCTATCAGGTTGGTCTGAAAACCAGACTGGTGTGTTGAGGCATTTTTGGAAGTACGTTGACTTTGGCAGGCTCTGGAGAATAGCAAATGTATCAGAAAATTGGAGGCCTGGGGAATGGAGAAATGGAGTTTACTCTCATGGAGAGTTGGTTGTGCACTTGGGTTGTGGGGAATATTGTACCTATGAAAAGATGATTTAAACTGAGGTGAAAGATTAGGGGGGGAAAAGTAAAAGACTGATGATGAGGCAAAGAAAGTAATTTCTCCCCAAGTACATTGATTTTGGCATCAAAACCTCTACCTCATTACCCAAGGAAGAGCATTCTATCAGCCCTTTTAACAGTATTTCATATTCGCACAATGAAGGCCAGTAATGGATGGCAGGAGTCATAAAAAATATGGAGAGCTAGGGGGCGCCACTGGAAAAGCACTAAAGGAAAATCCAGGGAGGATGCGCTGAGAATCAGGCTGCAAGAGCCAGAGAAATAGGTACCTCAGGTTGTTGTGAACTGAAGTATTGCTCTCTCAGCCTTACTCTTGAGTAAGTATTGCTTACTCAGCCTTACTGTTACGTTTGAGGTCCCTGGGACAGACATTTCCCCAGTGTTCTTCCTTCCACAGTTTGAAGGGCATTATGGGAATACAGCTGGTTCCTGGTGATGACACTAGCATTATGAATAATGCCTGGGGACTAGACCCAGGGTGCTGAGAACTGCCCGTTGGCTTCCCAGAACATTTCACACAATGATGTCAGGGATGCCGGGTCAGCAGAGAGCGTGTCAGGGGAAATGCCAGCAGCAGAAACCCAATGGAGGCAGACATTAAAAATGAGATATTGAGACAGAGAATTTTGCAATAGCATCTTCATTTTGTTTGCATTGTGGTGTGGTGGTGTTTACCTTACCATACTTTTGTTATTCTTTTTTCATAGAATTATATAGCTGGAAAAAAATATTCTTTTGCTGTACTTAGGGGTGATCTCTCTTGGCTTTGTAAGATTCCTATAATCAGTTGTGGGTTTGGCAAAAATTCATGACTTATCAAGAAACCAGCAGTCACAAGTATGTGCTTGTTTAGATTTTCCTATTCCATGTAGACTGCAATTTAAGAAGAAAGTAGTTTGATCTGATCGATGGAACATTAAGGCAGGCATAGAGCAGGGGTCTGCAAATGTTATCTTAAAGGGCCCGATAGTAAATATTTTAGACTGTAGACTGTTCAGTCTCTGTATCAACTACTCAACTCTGTGACTGCAACATAGACAAAAAGACAGTGAATGGGCATGGCTGGGTTCCAATAAAACTTTATTTATGGACACTGAAATTTGAATTTCATGTGTCAAAATAGCACTCTTCTTTTGATTTTTTCCCAACCATTTGAAGATTTGAAAACTGTTCCTAATTTCCAGGCCATGGGGTAGCCCAGCAGACTTGGTATGTGGTCTGTAGTCTGGTGTAGAGGAAAAGCACAGTGACTGCGGTATTAGAGAGACACAGGTTAAGAATCTAGCCTCATGCCCAGCTAACAAACTGCCTGGTTCAACTGGGGGCAGTTCACTTTTCTAAGTTTCAGTTTCCTCAAATGGAAAATGGGGATGGTAAAGTCTCCCACTGGTGGGTATTATGGACATTAAAAAGCATTAACATCAGTAAAATGCCCAGTACTCTGTGTGTTCTCCCTTAACAAATGGTAACAAGATAATAAAAACTATTATTGTTAACAACATGTGCCAACTTTTAGAATCACCCACATTTGAAATTTCATTGAAACTGTACGTTCCTTTGAAAGGGAACTAACCTAAGATCACATTTTCTCAAGTCGGTCACTTGTTTAGTTTTAGTTTAGTTAGTCACTCCATAAGGATTTTCTTCATCTAAATGCCTTTTTGTCGTCTCCTGGCGGAGTCTCCAAATTCAGGCGCGGTGTGTACAAACAGCGATCTATATCCTTTCCCACACGAATGAGCAGATAGATTGAGAGTCAGGGCATGTTTTTCCAGAACCTTCTCGCATTGCTCCAGGGAGAAGCTTGTCAGGCTCAATGTGCAACTTAAAACTGGAAATTGCCATGTCCCTGGTTTACCTTCTCATCAGACTTGACAGGACAAGAGCCTTGGTTTCACTTTGGGGCCTCATGTCTGTGACAGACCAAGAGAGGACCATGAGAGCACTGCTGGCTGGCCTTGGCGAGAAGCTGTAAAAGAATGCTTGGAAGAAACTGTGCTCAGAATAAGTCTTCCATCTTGATTCCTCAAGGAACAAGCACTTCTCCAGCCCCATAATCTGTGACAACAGCTTCCCAAGAGAGATTCCAGCCTCAAAATTCTATGTTCAGCTGACCCCAGACGCTTAATTCTCAGACTTTCCATTTGAAAGAAATATCTTTCTTTCTCCATCTTTTATTCTGATGGTACCAAATCTAATCCACAGGAACAGTGTGCTCTATGGGGCCAGGACCAGGATGAGGCAAGTGAGATACCCGCCTTGGGTGAGAAATTTAAGGGGTGCTCAGAAACTCAGTAATCAAGATAAATAATATTTTGTCCCGATAGTTAAACAACATTTAAATCCACAATGAACAAAATTTCAAAACTTTAAATAAAGACAGGATCAGTATTGGAGCTTAAAGCTAAAGAAAAATTCAGGAACACCAACTCTTTCTACTCTGTTCTTTTCTCTCTTCTTTAATTTGTTATGACTCACATTTTTTTTTGTTACTTTCTGCATGTCCGTTTTATTTTTCAGACTTTTAAAAAAAGATGTTATGTATTCATTTTTAGAGAGAGGGGAGGGAAGGAAGAAGGGAGAGAAACATTAATGTGCAGTTGCCTCTCACGCTCCCCTTATGGGGGACCTTGCCTGCAACCCAGGCATGTGCCCTGACTGGGAACTGCACTGGGGACCCTTTGGTTTGCAGGCAGGCATTCCATCCACTGAGCCACACTAGTCAGGGCTACACATCAATTTTGACCCATTTGATCTTCCTCAGAGTTTGCAAGGGAAATGGTTCAAGAGCTCTTTCATTTATAACAACTGATTGGTTTCCTATAAGTCAATACTAACTCCAAGGCTAGATTGCCTTTCACTGATAGTGGTTTATGTCCTGTTGGCTCGAAGCCACCGTGGTGACCTCTTTAACAATTCTCATGATTCCCTGGAGCATGGAAGTCTCCAATCGGGGGAACATCGCCCTGCGTGACAGCTGATAAGCCACAATACCGTCTAGGGATTTCCCTTTATTCTATCAGTGGCAGTTGTAAAGTAAGCGTTCATGAATGCAGTAGGTCTCTCCTCTGTGACTCTTGACAATTACCAGCACATGCTTCAGAAAGGAGGGTTTAAAAAACAAACGTTTGAAGTAAGCGCCACTGGGATGTATAGGACTATTAATGTGACAGCATCTGGCATTTATAATCTGAACAAAAGCTCCCTCCCACTTTCTCAATCTTTATCCCAGATGGAAGCATGGCTCAGTACCAAGAACGTTTTCCATTTTTCTTCCCAGGGAAAGCTAAGCCAGAAGCAAAGGCTGCCACAGGGAAGCAACCATGGGAATAGTGGCCAGAGCTCTTGTATATTATTCCACGCAGTAGCTAGAGCACCGTGGGGACATGGCCTCTGATGAACATGTTTAAATGCTAGCAATTACATTACCACAAATAAAATCTGGCCCTGTGGTTCTATAGCAGATAATAGGGCATAATCATAATTTGTGTGCATTGTTACTACGATCCAGTATTTCAAAATATGTTTGGCTCCTCCATCACCCAAGACTGTACATACGTTACAGTCCCTTTAGTCTAGAAGTTTAAGCTCAACAACAGTAAAATAAACATGCCACATGTTTATACGCATGCTGTCCAAACACACACCAAGTGCTTTTTATGGTTGGTTTGAAGTTTTTATTCTGGTTTGCTGTATTTATTTATTTTTCTTTTAAGAAACAATGTGAATATCCTGTATGGAGGGTGGGAGTTGGGGGAGGTGGCTCTTTCCAGATGATGGGAGAAACCAAATTTAATTCCTTCAGGCTTGGGAAGCTTCCTGCATTAAGGAGAATTAAAGATGAGCTTGAATAAGACCAAAAAAAGAGAGTTCTCTGAGGATGAGGGGGAGCCCTTTTCCGCCGGATGAGCGCCGGTGGCTTTCTCAGGTGAATCCGAGGGAAGTGTGCAGCGGTGTCCCCAGACGTGGGTGCGCATCGGAATTCCCCGGGGGCTCGTTCCAGCCCACATCACAGGGCCAGCCCTCAGACTCAGCAGGTCTAGGTGAGGTTTAAGTATTGCGCTTGCAGTCTCCATCAGATCCCAGGTGCTGCTGCGGCTGCTGCTGGCCCAGAGGCTATCCTTCGAGAACTACTGGTATTGAGTAAAAGTCTCTTCTCTTTCTTTAGTAGGTTATAGACTCCTTTGGAAACCCAGGAAAAGTGCACCAAAACAAAGTGAGATTTTGCCTGTACTTTCAGGATTCCAGTGATCCAGGTCAAAGAAGGACACCCTCTGGGTATTGCTCAATTTGAGGTGGCCCACGCTGTCCCCAATACCACAGTTTTTCATTTAGGGACTCCACTCATTCATGCCACCAAACTGTAAGATGTTATGTGATGTTGCCATCAGGGACGACTCAAGGAAGGCACCTGGATTTTACTAATATTCTCAAAGATGAAAAAGGTTTTGTAAGGGAAAACAACCATTTAAAAAAACCCAAATATTTAAAACTCTGTATAAATGTTTTTACAAAGTTTGTTCTGGTGTTCCATAGGCACTCAATTTATTTTTATGTGAACCAAATGAAACTGTAACCCTCCTCTAAAGAAAGTTGACCTTGGATAAAAGGATGAAGGAAAGCCGTAGCCTTCGTAACATGTGTGGAATGCATCTGTTTTAAGTGTCGTGTGTGAATTTCAAGCAATTGTTGGTTAAGGAAAGGAGGAGAGCTGTAGTAAGTAAGTAAAGAAAAGCTAATTCTCTCTGAATTTTGTCAATCACATTCTGTGGTGTAAGGAGAGAGAGCACAGCCAACTGCAAGACGTGTTATTTTGGTCAGGGGACTGAATCTTGAATCCAGGTGTTGACATTACCTAGTTGTGTAACCCTGCAAGTTACTACCTCTGGAGCCCCAGCTTCTGTATCTGTAAAACGAGGATATTATTTATCCTTCTTACCTTAAAGGTCATTGTGAGGATAAGATAGAGATGGTAACTTGCCTGGCATGGAGGAGCCACTCAGTAAAGGCCCCACAGGGTGCTTTTCCCATGGCTCTCAGCACCGTCCCCTTGGGGCCTTTCAGATAGTTCTTCACCCGAATTTGGATGTCTTCCTCATTTGCGTGTGTTCATCAGAGCTCTGCTGAATGCTCAGAGGGGACTCTGCAGGTCTCTGGTGCTCTCTCCAGGCAGCTTTTCTGTCTGGCACGTGGTCCTGTGAACTCTGACCACATTGGTCTCAGGGACTTCTGCCCGTCTCACCTCGGGACGTTGCTGGGGCTCTGCTTAAAATGCCCCTCTGCTGCCCCAGCGAGCAACGCTCTCAAAGCAGCAGGCAGGGCCCACTGCAGGGCTCACCTCATTTGTTTCCAGTCTCTCAGGGTGGCTTTCCTTCCATGACTGATGTCCAGCGTGTGAAACTGTTGTCTCATGTATTTTGTCCTCTTTTGTTGTTGGTTGTTGTTCCAGGCAATGGGATAAATTTGGTCTCTGTTCCTCCATTTTGAATAGACGTGAAGATTTATTATTTTTAAAATTTTTTTTGTTTTGAAATCTGTCGTGTACACATAAGAGCACTTAAACTTTATTTAAGATATATATGTACATTTTAAATAATAAAAAACACCCATTTACCTATCAACCAAGTTAGAAGCTGAAGCCCTGAGGGTGTATTAGAGCTTCTCCCCATGCCTCTCCCAATGCCACCCCCTTGCTCTCCCCAGAGAAAACAATTTTCCTGAATTTTATGTCTATTAATCACTTTTTTCTTTACATTTTTGCTACCAATACGTGCATGCTAAACTAAGGGACATTTTGCTCTTGCCTGTTTTTGTATTTTCTATAAATGGAACCCTAGTGTAGGTACATTTGCATGAGATCTGCTTCTTTTATTCTACATTATGCTTGCAATATTCATCCACGTAGATGTAGTTCCTTCATGTTCGCTGCTGGTTAGTATCCACGTTCTATTTATCCAGTTGGCTGTTTATACACTTTGGGGTTGTTTTCCGCTTGGAGCTATTGTGAGCAATGCTGCTTCGATTCTTCTTCTCCCTGTCTCTAGGTGCTTGTGTGCATGAGCAATCCAGTGTGTGCATGTTGGAGTGAAATGACTAATACTGCAGTGTATGTACAAGTTTAAATTGACTAGTGATGAAAAATTGTTTTCAGAGCAGTCATCCCTATTCCCCCCTCCAAGAGTATGCATGAGAATTCCCATGATTCACTTCTTCTACACTTCATATTGCCAGACTTTTAAAAATCTGCAACACTGGTAGGTGTGTAATGGTATCTTATGGTTTTCATTTGCACAATCCTAATTACTAATGAAGTTGAGGATTTTTAGTGTGTTTGTCATTTGAGTTTCTTCTCGAGTGATACCTGTTTTTTGCTTAATGTTATCTTTTTTCCCCTTTCATTTAATTCAATACTGTTCTTTATATATTCTGAATACTAGTCTTTTGGGCAAATACTTCTTCACATTTTGTGGTTTGCTCTTTTACTCGCAGGTGGCTTTGGAGGCATTCTTATTTTTAATGTAACTAGATTTATTAACTTTTCTTTTAACACTGTCCACTAAGAAAAATCTTCTTAAAAATCCTGCAATACCCTCAAGGTAATGGAGATATTCTCCTTTGTAATATTCTTGAAGCTTTGTTTTTTGGTTTTCGTGTTTAGATCTTTAGGTCGAAATTGGGTAAGTGGTGTATTGACCTGCACAATTACTTTGCACTCAACTGTAATGCCAACTCTATCATCTATCGAATGGCTATATATGGATTTGTCTTCACTCTCTTCCACCGTGTATTTGTCTATTTCTGAACCAAACCCCACTGTCTTAATTACAATAACTTTATAGGAAACTTGGAAGCTGGTAGGGAAAGTCCCTACTTTCTTCCTCAAGAATTGACATTTTAATAAGAAGCCCTCTAATCCAGGAATATGATATATATATGTCCATTTATTTAGGCCCTCTTTTTTTCTTTTTGAAATTTTAAAAGAGCGTATTTGAACCAAACTGAGTTGCCAGGAAGACGATTGCAGATGCTCCAGGCCTTCCTTGATCTGTTACACACCGTTCAGGATTTTCCTCATACATGTTTTCTACATCTCTTGTTAGATTTTTCTTAGTTATATATTTTTTAAATATTTTTGGGAATGGCATTTTAAAAACTTCATTTTATCTATTTGTTGGAGATCTATAAAAATGCAACCTATTTTTGAATGTTAACTCTATATACAGCTATATGGCCGTCCTCCTAATAATTTTAATAATTTACCCATAAATTCTTTCATATTTTCTGTGTCTTCACCCATGCCACTTGTAATAATGATAGTTTTGCTTCTCCTTTTTGAATCTCTATATTTTTTCCTTTATATTTCTTCACAGACTACAATTTTAGGTATAATATTGAGTGTAAATGGTGATAATGAATACCCCTCTCTCAGTTCCCCAAATTAAAGGGACTGTTTTCATCACTTAACTGTTAAATTTATAATCTGTTAACTGAAGGATATTTGGAGATATTGTTTCTTTAGTACATTAAATACATTAATTGTCTTCTGGCTTTTTTTTTTTTTTTTCCTGATGAGCACTTATCTGTCAGGCTTTTCATTCCTCTGACCACCTTTAAAATCCTCTTTCATTTTAGTCTTCTGCAGTTTTATTATGAAGTATCTGGTTATAGTTCTTTTAAATTTATCTTGCCTGGATTTGTAAGACTTTTTGAAACTGTGAGTACTTTATTTTAAGAAAATTTTAACTGCTCTGTCATCAAATATGTTTCTCTGCCAAATTTTCTCGTCTCTTTTTGCAACTTTAATTAGATGTATGCCAGTCTTCCTTACTCTGTTTTTATAACTTCTCATAACTTTTTTACAAGTGCCCTCTGTTTCTTTATGATGACTCCTGAATAATTGTTCTAATCTATTCTTGTTTGCTAGTTCTTTGAATATGTATACATTAAAATCTATCCATTTCATTAAAAAAATATTGTTTTTAACTTGTAGAAAGTCTATGTGATTAGTTTTCAAATATGCTTGTTCCTGTCCTGACTGGTATGGCTCAGTGGGTTGGACGTCCTCCCGAAAACCACTGGTTCGATTCCAACTCAGGGCACATGCCTGGGTTGTGGGCCAGGTCCCTGGCTGGGGGTGTGCAAGAGGCAACTGATCAGTGTTCACATCGATGTTTCTTCCCTTTCTTTATCCCTCCCTGCCCCTCTCTCTAAAAATAAATCTTGAAAAAAATGTGTTAAAGAGTTTCTTTTTTCCATGCAAACATTTTCATAGTTGTATTATATTTCTTTTTATTCGAAGGAAATAGACAACCTACAGTTGAATTTTATTGCTTATTCAGTCGGTCAATCTTTTATTTGTATTGCTTAGATTATTTATATTTAATGTGATTACTGACATGATTAAATTAAAACTTCACATCTTGCTAGTTTTTTTCATCTGTTCTTTGATCTTTGTCTCTGTCTTTTTCCACCCTCTTGGGTATTGAGTTACATAATTCTGATTTCATTTTCTCACACACTATTTACTTTATTAGTTGCAGTTCTTTTTAATTCTTTTAGTGGTTGCTCCAGGATTAACAATATCCATCTTTAACTTATCACACTACCTTCAAACAATATTTTACTTCCTATATAGTGTAAGAATTTTACAATGCTAGACTTCAAATTCTTTCCTCTTGCTTTTTGTACTATATTGGTCATATGTCTTACTTCCACATATGTTATAAAACCCACAACACGTTGTTATCATTTTTTTCTTTAGGTAATCAATTTTTTTGAAGAGCTTACAAATAAGACTAAATGTCTCTTTATATTTACCTTTATAAAAATTTTGTGCCTTTTATTGATGTGTATAGGTTCACATGAAAATAAATTATATATCAAAATTATGTCCAGAGAATTTAGAGATAAATGTTAAAGTCCAAGCTTTTAAAGTAAATAAAAATAAACATTTAACAAGGTAAAGGTGAAAATAAAGATGAAACTTTTATAAATTTTATACTTGCATATGTAAACCAATAACCACCCTCATTCAAAACTCTGTTTATTTAAATACATTTTTTAATGTTATGTTAAGAAGTTTCTCTAAAGCAAATTGTTAGCTTTTAAAAGAGTTACAAAAACAAGAAAAAGTGTGGGTGACCCATTGCATCATAAGAACATCTTTGCTCACGTTTTTAAAAGTCAGAAAAAAGAAAAAGAAGCCCCATGGTAGACTGTTCTCCAACCAGAACATTCTAAAACAGAAGAGGTTTAGAAGAGAGCCACCGTCAGATGGGGTCAAGGGAGGAAAAGCCAGAAGAAAGCGCCCGGAGTGCCGGTTACCGTGCTGCCAAGGGTCTCTTCCGTTCGCAGTCTTATCACACGCAGGAGCCCGAGAGACTGGAGCAGAGTATCCATCTGAAGAGGAACACCTGGTAGGCCAGGCACCTCTTCGGGCCCAGGGGTCAGCATCCCTGGGTAAAGGAAGGAGGCGGTGGAAAGGAGGAAAACCCTGTGCCTTTGGACAGCAACCTGAGCCGAGAAGCGCCGGGAGGGCCTAACGCTGGAAGAAGGCTGGGGCCGGTGAGGGAGAACGCGGGCCTGGGGAAGGTGAGTAGAGGGCGACCCAGCAGTTCTTATTAACAGGGGAGGAAAGTGAGAAAGGCACTTAGTTGCTCATACTTCTTCAACTGTTTTTGCTGCTTTTGTGCTCAGTATAAACGTAGCATTTAGAAATCCCAGTTAATCGTCACGCATGGATTATTTTTCCAAACTGAGACAGTTGCCTCAGGTTCCCTGCTTCTATCCGCCATCGCCTTCACTCTGCTGTGGAACCCTTCCAGTGAGTTTTCATTCCTGTTATTGTCTTTTTCAGGTCTATAATTTTTTTTTTTTTTTTTTTACTAACTCCTGTTTCTTTGCAGAGATTTCCTATTTTTTCATTTGTTTCAAGAGGATTTGTTATTAATGAAGCATGTTTATGATGTGTGCTTTCAAATCTTCCTTAGATAAGGGTTACCTTTGCTTTGTCCTGGTATTGGCGTCAGTTGACAGTTTTGTAAGTTGTGATTTGCTCGGTTCTTGGTATGATGGTAATTTTCACTTGGATCCTGGAATTTTGTCAATTATGCTCAGATACTCTGAGTCCCCTGTGAGTCTTTTATTTGAGCAGACGGCCATACTGTTTAGGTTTAGCCGGCAGGTCCTGGCCTACTTTTGTGGTCTGTGGTTTCTATGGCAGTTCAGTTCCTAGAACTTCTCTGGTGTTATTTCAGTTGGCTTGGTTTATTAATCCCTGGGGGTTCCCATGCGCCCTGCTCGTGCTGGCTGGGGCGGTGGAAGGGGGGTCCCAGGCCTGGATGCTGGGTGACTTCACCAGGAGGAAGATGGCAGGACTCCCCTATAGTGCCCCGCACCCCCCTGCTGCTTCTTGTCTCTGGGCGACGGAGAGTCTGTGTCCACAGGAATAAAGAGGCCTCTTGGATCTGGCTGCTTTTTCTCTCCTGCCAGTTCTTCCCACCTGCCTCAGTTTCTCTGGGCAGAAAAAGGGAGTCTCAGCCCTACAGGGAAGGAAACTGCCTTCCGAAGCTCAGGGCTCCCAATTCCCAGTTGATCCGCCATGCGGGTGGACTCGGGCTTTCCTAATGTTGCCAGAGGAACTCTTGTTCAACGCGGGGGAGGCACGAACCTACGCACGCTGCTCCCATTGCTAGGTCAGGAGCTGGAAAATCTGTCTGGGTAGCTTTCTCCTGCGGGTCGGGTGGGGGATGGAAGATGTCCTGCTGCTGCGCCGTTCTTCTCCTCCCGGGATCCAAACCAGCTTGTCTTTTTCTCACCACTTCTCAGAGTTCGCTAGCGCCATTTTTAGAGTTTATACGTGAGCAGGAAAAAAAATGACTCTATGCCATCTTGTCCATTCTGGAAGTCTGTGTATGTGTTTTATGTCGTCTGTTGTTTTCCTTCAAGATGTGGGGCTGGGATTTAGAGACAGAAAGCTGTTTGGTGCAGCAGGCACATATTAGTTGAAGCAGCGGAAGAGTTACTGTATTTTGCCGTGTATAACGCACTCCTGTGTATAATGCACACCTGCGTTTTTAGCCCAAACTTTCTGGGGGAAAAAATCTTTCATTTTAACTTTTTAATGCAATTATTTATTTATTTATATTTCAAAACAAAGCCGATTACTGTAGTCCAGGGTATTCTTTTGCATATGAATATCAATATTGCAATCTAGAGGTACACTTTTAGCTCATAAGCATAAAATAAAAGAATTAAAAATGTTTACACAGATGTGGAATTAGTACTACCCATGTACAATGTGCATCCTTACTTTTCCCTCAAAAATTTGGGCAAAAAAGTGCACATTATACATGACAAAATACGGTACTTCCCACTGGTTTAGAATATGGTATGTTACTCTATGTGGGCTTATTTCCTGAAGATTTTTCCTTCATTGGCCTCAGAACATTATTTTTCCCAAGCAGCACTGTCTGCCCTTGCGCAGAGTTGTGCCGTGGGCAAAGAGCCCCCACTCACAGTGTGCTGGGGCGTCCACAGGACATGCGGAAGAGTGAGCAGGAGCTTTTCTACCTTGTCGCGCTCACCTGCGCTTGTCTAAGCGAGGGCAGCATTTCCAGGAAACAACGGTAACCTCGGTACTTATCCGATTTCCCGAGCCCCAGGCTCTGAAGTAATACATAGCTGTAAAATAACACACGTGTAATAAATAGGTCAACAGTCATTATCAGTTGACTGAATGATTCATTTCGATTTACATATTTATTTTCTAAGTATGTCTGAATCCCCGTTTTTCTCAAGTTTAGATCATCATTTATTCATAATACAACTGACTGTGTGTGGAAACGAGGTTGCGTGCCTTGGCTGTGTTTCTCTGCATCTACAAGTCCAGTTCACTGAACGTCCTGTGAACGATGGGGCTCACATGTGTGTTAGCATTAGCAAACCATCACCTTTAGGAATAGATACAAATATACTCATTGAAAGGAACAGTCAGCAAAGCTGGGGAGTTGGGGGAACTAGAGTTCCTCCTCCCCAAAGCCTCAGGGTGTCTGCAGGGACCCCTTTCAGTTCAGTGCATATAGGGTCTGGGGTGAGGCTCTCATGACTCTTATCAAAAACTCAAAATAGCAGGAACTGACTCAGCTTCCCAAGAGGTCATATTCAACTTCAAACAGAATGCCACCGAGCAAACCACATTGCATTTTACCTGGGAAATACTGCCCTTGAGGGACTGGTAATGCAGGCGTACCATCGAAATAAACCCTCCTCACCACCTCAACTCCTATCACACGGAGCGTGGCATTGTGTTGATGTTGTGAATTCAATTGCATCTCTTATCCATTCCAGATTTTAAACAATGGGCGAAGAGAATGGTGCTAATTTTGCTGTACATTTTCTTTCCGGTAGCTGACACAGTGCCTGCCACGCAGGAGGGGTTAACATTTAATAATGAACGATTCCAGACGCTGGTCGGGGTGAGGAGAAGACAAAAATGTGAAAGAACTGGTTGTTTCCCCAAGAACTTACAACGTTGGGGAGGACGATTAATGGGGAAATAACTAACAGTAGTGTAAGTCAGTAAAATAAATGCTAGGAAAAGATTAAAATGATCACTTCTGGTAGTTCCCACCACAGAGAAGTTAATTGCTAATTTATGGAATCAAGGAAGCTTTACAAAGGAAGTGGTTTTCAGCTGCATCTGGAAATAATGCCATCCAGTACACGTAGAGTCCTCCTCCAGAGCGCAGCCCCTGTTTCTGACTTCTTTTTTATTTTCCCCTGAAAGGAGAAATTTTTACAAGGTCTTCCTGTTACTAAGGGTCTTCTTCCTGTGGATAGTCCTGAATAACATTCAATGATTTCAAAACAAAACCCCTATGTGATAATAATGGATCCAGATCTGGATTCTTAACTGTGAAAATTTTGAACCCAAATACACCTTCCAGGGCCGTTGGGGGTCACTCTGTTTTGGTTTAATAGCAATTTGTTTTTGGCTCATATGTAATCTTAGATGGTAGCAGCATTTCTAATTGGATCTTAGTCCTGCTGGCTGTAATTCATTTAAGGGTGTGAACATTTTTTTTTTCTTAGATGGATTCATAGTGTTTCTGAATTCTCTGATGACCTGCAGAAATTATATAGACTACAGTAATTGGATTTTTCAACTGAAGGACTATTAACTCTCTCAAGAAGAGAGAGGATACATAACAAATCCATTTGAACTCTGTTATTGTCTTATAAAAGGACTGCATATTTTCATAAAATATTTTGCTGAAATGCCACCAAGTTTTTGGAGGCCATCTTACTGATTTTCATTAGGAACCTGGTAGAAAAGGTGGGAAAGAGACAAATCATATTATTTTTCTTTAAATGATTTTTTTCCAGCATAGAAAGTTTAAGTGACTTGCTTACTTTGTATGATTTATTGCACAACAAATCAGGAGCAGAGTCATTAACTGTACCCTATGTTATGTGCTTGTTTTGTGGCAATAAGAGATTTGAAAAACCTTTGCCCCTAACAATAGAGTTTTCACTAACCACCTAGAAAATGAGGCTCTGGGGGTGGGGATGAGGGAGTTCAAATGTATGTCCTGAGACAGACAAGAGGAGGAGGAGGAGAAGGCTGCCTGGGGGAAGCAGGGTGTCTTGAGGCAGTGTCTTCTCAGGCCACACAGATGGTAGATTATGTAATGTTAGGAGATGCTGGGAGCCTGGGGTGAGAGGTGGCCAAGCAAGGACTAAGGCATAATTGACTATATGAGGGTTGGTTGAACGAATTAAACATTTCTAGGCATTTCCTCTTCCACCTGAAGTAGTTCATGCCCCATTATTTTAAACAAAGCTTTTTGGGGTCAATGCATTTATTGTGCAGTGCCTCATAAGTAGCTCCATCTGCTCCTTCTAGTGCTATTTGTACCGACTTCCCCTCAAGCAGATCGTCGCCTCTTCAGGGGCAAGGACCGGAGTCTATAGGTTGCAGCCCACAGGATCTGGGACAGTTCCTCCTACAAGCTAGCGAGGCAGTGAATACCTTTTCCAGGGATTTCGCCTGACAGGAGTGTAAGGGATGTCCGTCGTATTTATCTCTGGCTCAAGACAGTTCCTGTTTTCCGAGGACTGAGGCTCTCGCCCTTTCCACCTGTGGGTCACCAGCGGAGGCACCCGGAGCCCTGCCATCACTTTGAAGTTCTGCTTGATAGGACACGTGGAGCCAATAAGGTTCTTTCTCTTAGGCCTTTGGAGTTTGAACGAAGGGAAAAAAGACACTGAGTTTCTTGCTAATGGATGCCCACTACTAGAAGAAAGGAAGGTCCACCAATTCCCCTGTTCCCATCTGTGGCACGCACTCTGGCTGTCTGCCAAGAGGCAGGGCTTCCAATCTAGTCTAGAGGTGCTCATAAACCTGTCACCCAGTTCTGCCTAAAGATATTCATAAATCCAGTTCTGTGTGATTAGGCATAACAGGAGTCTGCTGAGGGTCTTCTGAGAAATATTGATTGTCCCTTGATAAAAGAGAAAGAAAAATAAGTTTCTCTCTGCCTTACCCACCTTCCTTACCCCTGCTTTCTGCCTGAAAGGAGTGCCTGGTTAAGACAGCCACTTTGTGATCGTGAGGCAACCAAGCACGAGAATGACTGGCACACTGCGGCTGGTGAGATGGAAGCATAGACAGAGTCTGGCTGCTGGATGACATTGTTAAGTGGCAGAAAGAGCCCTGGAACATCTGGCATGTTATTTTGCTAGATAATTGACTCTATTTATTTCTAAAATCACTCTTAGTCAGTTTTTTTGGTTACTTGCAATAAATGTCTCCTAAGAAAGGACCATAAGACCCAGATATTCCTTATACTTTCTCAGATTCACTAATACATCCCTATAGATTCTTTTCCTCATTGGCTAACTAGAGTAAATTTCTATTTTGTGTAGCCACAGAAACATTCTTATTTAGGATTTTCACAAAATATTTGAGGTTTTACTTGATATCACAAGAGGAAGTCAGGAAAATGTTTATCCAAATACAAAGAGTAAATAATACATCCTCTGTCTTCCTTGAGAGTCTTCCTCTGCAATTTAACTTCACTCTGTATGAAAGCAAAAGGAAGTCCATAAACTGCTGTTGCTGTTACAAGCTCAGCTTTGAGAAAGAATTACCAAAGAGAGGTGAGAGAATTCCAGCTTAATCAAAGATAGTAACCAAACAAAGGCAAGTCAGAGTTACCATTTAATGTCACCTGAGGTGACAGTAAAGTTTTGATACAAATATGTAGCAAAAGCATTTCAAATTGGCATATCTCAGTTTTAAGGGGATAAGATTACATTTAGTAGAAGCTATAAAGTCATTCATGTCTTTTGAACCAGTAATCCTAGACTAGAGAATTTTTCCTAGGGAAATATTTTGACAGATGTAGGGCAGATGTTTCTTTCTGTAATAGAGAAAAGAAATTGGAAAAGAAAAACATTAAATATTCAACAAGAGAATAATGGAGTTAATTACAGTATATCAACAAGAGGAACTAAAACACAGCCATTAAATATAATGATTATATAAGCAAGATAAGAATGTAGTTAACATTTGTGGTATGGTATTTTTTTTGAAACCCACAATATATAATGATATGTAAACTATGATTGCAATTATAAATAAGATCTGGAAGGTAGATGAAAAAATAAAGTTTTGGAGCTGGGAACGGAGAGTGAAACCTCTGGAGAGAAACCTCTGCATTTTGAGTGAGAAACCTAGTGTCCCTGCCAAAGAAGTATACATTGTCTTTTGGGGGCCATGGGACATCACAGGTGTCTATACAGAGACATATATTTAAGGTAGGGTGGTTCATAACCACGTGAGTACCACCTCCTGGGAGGCCTTTGGAAATGTGGGGGAGAATTTGTGATGTCAGAATGACTGGGAGACGTTGCTAAATTTAGTGAGCAAGGTTAGGCATGCTAATTTCCTTCGACTTTCCTAAGCAGCGAAGAATCATCCCTCATAAAATTCTAATAATGCCCTGTAGGAAAACCACAGGAAATCAAAGCTGGGAACAATCATGAAAACATTGTCAAGAATGAAAGGAATAAGGGGACTACAGAAGAAAAGCATACTTCTCTGAGTGTTGAGTTTTGTTTTGATGGTAATGATTCAGCATTTCAGGAATGCATCTAGTATATTAGGAGAGGCTAGAGACCCCTATATAAAACTATCCCAGGAAAAACCAGCTGCTTTGGGATTCTTCAGTTAGATTCACTCTGAAAAGGGGGACATTGTTTTAGAGAGGAGCTTACAAAATTCATGTTTCAAAAATATACCTGCTGGAATTTTTTTTATCAGCCTTTGTAATTTTTCTAGGCTTTATAATTTTATCTAGCTTTCTATGGTGGTTTAAATCTGATGACAGAGAGCACCCATCAGTTAAAAAGATACAGAAATAATACTTTTCATTTACATTTTGAGCTTAATTCTTAAAACTACTGAGAACAACGCAGTAGTTTTTTTGCTTGGCCTTGTCTTTATGATTGTGTTTTTCCAGTTTGTAGATAGCTGGGGTTGTGCTAATATGTTTAGCTGTGTAGCATGGCAGACTTCTAATAAAGCTTTTGCATGAGGGACTGATTGAGCCTGAGGAAGTCTTGATATCCCATATTCTTTATCTATTAGCTTCATGCAAAGCTATTTCTGTAATCACACAACTGCAGTTATATTTACTCAACCTGTAGTTCTAGGGTTTAACTAAACCTTTTAATTTTAATCTCCCTTTTCCTATGACTGATTATTCACTATTATAGAGGATTAGCATAAGGAAAGGATTAGTCTAGAGCTGATCCTTCTTAATTGTATTCTATACCATATATAATAGGGAAAATCATAAATTGAAGCACACCACCCACCAGGGTGAGGGCCAGTGAAGACATTAAAAAGAGAAATATTATCAACTCATTTTCGATCTTTTCTATATGCTATTAATATATGTAGAAGTTTTTGCAACCCTAAATCCAGGTTCCTTCCTAGTAGAGACTTTATTTCCCTTAAAGAAAAATTAACCGCCCCCGCCCCCGCAACTCCCCTCCCTCTCTGTAAAAAGGATCCTAAGTGCTCGGGTTAGTTCTCAGTGTATTTTTGTTCTCCAAGTGCTTTATCTTTACCCTTCTTGAGTAATGGGATCAAGTGGGGGAAAAAAGTAACTTTAAGACCTTAATAGCCACCCTCACCCCTTTCCTCTCCTCCGTGAACAGTTTTTGCCCCGATGCGAGGTCACTGTTAAGCCTATGGAGAGAAGGGGTGTGCGCCTTGACTGGCTGTGGCTGTGGGTCGTCTTCCTAGGTGGCTTTTTGGAGCCAGAACTTCCACTGCACTTACAGGAGAAAAACTCTCAAGGGGCTGGAGGGAAAAAGATAAAAGAGTGTTGTTCTTAGCTCACACATCAAAATAGAAAGCCGATCCTGGGCGGTGTTTTTCAGCACTCCCTTCCCCGAGGAGCGCGGCGGGAGGGGCGGGGCAGGGCGCTGCGCTCCGCGTCGGAGGCTGTAATCCCGTTCCCAGAGGCTTCCCTTCCAGCAGAACTGAGCGGGGCTCGCAGCCTGGGTGGCCCGGGAAGCTGCCTCCCGGGGAGCGGCGCTGAGACCAAGGGAGTGGCCAGAACGCAGGGGAGGCGAGTGGTCCGGGCTTATTCCTCCTCAGGCCCACGGCTCTTCCATGGGGGCTCAAGCTGGGAGGGCAGACAAAACGGTTTCTTTGTTTTGTGCTGTTTTAAATGAGAGGAATGTGATGATAATATCCCACTCTTTGTTTTCTCTTTGGCCTGACTTCTGGAGTATGGTATTTTTTTTTCTCCAGCAGGTATCACCAACCTAAAAAAGGTTTGTAATGAAGGCCTCTGGAATGGATAGGAGAAAACAGGCCAGGTCGTCAGGAGAGACGCTTTTCCACTTTCTGTAAATCCTAGCAGAGGCTTCTCACGTGCTGTGTCTGTTGACTTGAATATTCAATGCTTTCTTTTTCCGTGTAGAGGACTGATACTCAAGTTTGAACCTTCCTCTGCAAAACATTGCTGAGAGCATCCACCCTTCCCTCCCCAGGGTGTATGACCTCCCACTGCATCAAATTACACACACTGGTGGACATAAAGCTTTATGAAACCCTCTCCAAGCAGTCCACAGGCAAGCTGCTTACCAGATTTTGTTCCGTCTGGGGCAACGATGCGAGTAGTCAATAGTCTACCCAGTTTACGTGTTTTCCTGTGATGGTATCTGAAGGTATTCTAGAACTTGAGATTTTTAGGAAGACAACAACAACAACAACAACAACAACAAAACTACAAAAGGAGTTTGACTAAATCCATGTAAAGAATGAAAACGGCTTACATTTGGTTATAGACTTAAATCTTTGTGCTGTTATGTCCTGTTGGGATCTTAGCTACTATGCCAACTCCCATCTATTTCTCCCAGTATTATAGGGTCTGGAAGCCTAGCAACTGCATCTCATCAGGTTTGTGGTTTAGGTGCCACGAATGGGAGACACTCCTTGAGGTTTAGGATAGAAGGGAGAAAGAAAGAAAGAAAGAAAGCAGTGCAGCTATCATTGACTCGGCAGCTATGGACAAGTACGTGAGCTTTGGGAAAAAGTAGACATGAGGCTTTGCCAGAAGTTTCTGGGCGTTCTTCTGGAAATCACCTCCTTTAGTGCTGCAGGAAGCTGAGATTACTGGCAGAGGTGAACCTCCTGATTTCCCGAGTGTTACGAGGAGCTTCTCTGATCACTCTCCTCACCTGAACAGCGGTTTTGTGTAAGGGCCCTGACTCTGTATTAAAGTCCTTCCTGCTTGAAATACCTAGAGTGGTTTCTGTTTTCTTGACCAAATGCCAACTGATACAACTTAAATAATAGTGGAAAAGATATTAAGAGCTAAAGAGTAGATTTTGATGTGAGCTTTTAGTTACTACTCATCAAAGCTCAGATGATTAAAACAAGAGTCATCTTCCACTCCTGTTTCATGTCATACCTGTATTGTGATCAGCTTTTCATATAAAAGCTCTTACTCTTACATATTACAATGTACCAGGCCTGTCTGGAAAAAGTCCAACCATTGTTAACATAATGAAATGGCTTGCGTGACATGGATGTAACCTGGCAGCCAAGGACAAGTGGACTGGCAGGTGCATGTGTGAACAATGATGACTTCACTGTACTAGTCAGTGGGGGTGGTAGACAACATTGAATGAGCATGTGTGCTGCGTGGCCATCACATTCAAAATGAGCAATTAGAGCAATGAATCTGCGTGAAATCTTGCATTAAGCTTGAACATTCCTCCACGGGGACCATTCCGATGATTCAGAAGGCCGCAGCTACGGGCAGCTGGTGATTGACAGCTTCATCACGACAACATGCCTACTCATGCATCACGTCTCGTGCAGAACTTTTTTGCAAAACATCAAATCACTCAGGTGACTCAGCCCGCTACAGCCCAGATGTAGTGCCCTGAGACTTCTGGCTTTTCCCAAAACTAAAATTACTTTTGAAAGGGAAGAGATTTCAGACCGTTGATGAGATTCAGGAAAATACAACAGGGCAGCTGATGGTGACTGGGAGACCTGTGTGGGGGCCCAAGGGGCCTCCTTTGGAGGGGACTGAGGCGTCATTGTCCTACATACAATATTTCTTGTATCTTGTATCTTTTTCAATAAATGTCTCTATTTTTCAATTTCTCTGGATACCTTCTGGACAGACCTCATATTACTGCATGCAGTATGTCCACGATACTTATTTGTTGAACTAGAAAAATGACTGTGCTTGTGCTCTAGCTTTAAAATCATTTCAGATATGATATTTATTAACTGAATATCAAACAAATCTGACTTCTGTGCTTCCAAAACATTTTTAAAAATGTATGATGTTATTATACCAAGGGATGGTTCATCCCAGCATGAATAATGTGGAACCATTGCATATTCATTTATGCATGTACTCAGTAAATATTTATTGATCACCTACTATGTGTAGGGAGTCATTATAAGTATCTGGGACACCTCAGGAAATAAAACAGGCCGAAATCTGTGCCCTTTTCATCCCACTGCTTTGATCTGATCTGAATTCTGAGACTGGATGCTCTTTTTTTGGTTCCTTTGTGTTAAGTGCCTCATGGTGGTGAAGACACTTGCTCTTTGAATAAGTGTCCTGAGTCCAGATCAAAGTGGAGAACTGATTCTCTATATTAGGAAGAAGCGTGGAGTCCAACGTGCTGTCTGTGAACCTTGTCTTCCCGGGATCCTTAACATAAGGGTGCCACTCTCTGTCTGTCTTGTTACCTGATGTCACCTACATGTACGGATAAAATTTCTTCCTGTGTCAGCATCTGAACGCCTCCCCTTGATTAGAACAGTAGAGGTTCGGCATGGTTTCTCCTCCGACCTTGGCAGGCTGTTCTGCTGGGGTGGGTGGCGTTTAGGAGCACTCTCACTCCAGTTCATCCTGACCTGTGGTTTACAGTGTTGCTCTTACTGTTTATATTTAGACATAAAATAGTTTGGCATAGTTTCAAGTTCTACATGCTGTTTTTATCCTGTTTTCATGAAGACGTCCTCGTTATCTTTGCTTATATGCGCCCTCTGAGGGTTTCTGGGATGAGACGGGCTCATTGCTTATGGCTAAGTTGATAGATTTCCTTCGAAATGGATCAATCTTCAGTTAATCGTAACATATAATCATTCTGAAATAGTAAATAATATATTTGTGGTAAGTGATGGAAATGTGTTGATGTCATGTATATATTTTGTCCTTCTTAGTACATTCAGTATAGAGGGAGGAGAATTTACCCAATATCATTTAGGGTAGTTTTACTTGTGTTCAGGAGTAAAGGAGACTGAGGCAGTCACTGTACTCCTGGTGGTCCCAGAGAGTGGCCAGGAGGAAACTAGGGACCATTAGCAGCCCTAGTTGATGGCGAGTCACAGACACCTTTGCCATTGTTTCCTTATTCAGGCTCTGCTTCCTGCCTCACACAAATGGGGCGGAATTCTGACCAGTGCCGAGCAGGGCGCGGCGGGGGCTGGCTGCGGTTAGATCTGCTGCTGCGGCCAGCAGAGCGATGGGCTCCAATAGCACTGCCTGTTTCCTGCCGTTTGGACAGCTGGGATTTGGCCCTGTTCAAAAGAACCTGTGATTAAAGTCACAACATAGGCCAACTGAACTTGAATTTTAAAAACTTATGCCAATTAGTACAGCATGGATTATTTTTTTTAGAAGACGGAAAACTTACACTTCTAGATTCTCACTCTCCGTGTTCCAACATGAAGATAGAAAACAAAGTCAGGCCAAATATACCGGTATTTTACAGAGTGTATGCTGTTGGCTGCCAGATTATGAAGCAGACTGAGTCAGGTAGAAGACCAAAAAATTGTAAAGAGAGTGGGCAGAGGAAAAAAAAAAAGAGGAAGGTAATGGGAAAGACTTTTAAGTCAGTCATTAAAAAAATACAAGGAAAGGAAATACTGGAGACCTACTTTTAAATAATGCTTATGAATTGTTTTAAATCAACAAAAATTTAGAAAATTAAGAGCTAATTTTCATATCTTTTCTATTCAAGCCTATTTTAGTATTCCAAAAGAAAAAACCCCAAACAAACAAACCTCATAGGACAGCACACCAATATAAAAATTGATTTTACTGTCTGTCAAATAATAACAATAACAGTAACAATAATAAACCATTTTAAAAACCAAGCCTGAAGCAGGGCTGGGGAGGAACAGAAAGATGAGGCTTAATAGTTTCTTTCTCCTGGGTAGTATTTCCCCTTTAATCCATCTATTAGCATTCTGCATGTTATTTATTTAAGTAAAGGAAGGTATGTAAATACACTAAACATAGGAAGGCATAGCTGGAGTGGTTCAAGCTTTGAAAATGTGGTAGGTAAAAGGGCGTTAGAATGCTCTGGCCAGCACATTCTTGTTCTAACCAAGAGGTAGTACTGCAAAGAAATCCTAAGCAAATATTTTTTTTCCAGTTAATGCGCACAATTACTGAAATTTCACACAATACCTCAATCACGCTCTGCAGTTCAATTTCCCTTCCACATTCAATTTCCAGCCTTTTAAAATACACATTTAAAGGCCAAAATTTGCTTTGAACAGGTTTTGAGAAGTCCTACCAAATGGGTGGAACATGCTTTGGCTTGGTTCAGGCTATGAATTTCTTCTTTCCATTTCATTTTCTCCAGATTCCTGTCCTAGTTTAGGGGATGTGTCGAGGGCAGGGAAGCAGTGGGGTCTAGAGGCAAGAAGGGGGAAGGGGAGGTCATGAATGCGACCTGGGGTGTTTTTCCTGGGGGAAAAACTGGGGGGATGAACTCTTAGGGAGCAACCACAACTTTTTATATGCCTGTTGACGTATCTTTCCTATCTCCTTTATTTCTAATAAGATCACTTCCACCAAAATTATTTCTACCAAGAAATATTTGAGATTATAATTTAAACCAGGTATAATGAATGGGATAACAAAATTAGGAAGTGAATTTAAAAGCCATATAGTACAGGCAAAACAAATACAATGAACCATGAATTATATTTAGACCTTTATAGTTACCAAACAAATAAAAGGAATATAAACATGTATTTATTGAATGAGGTCTTACGATATACCCAGTTCTGTGTCCGAACACAGAAAAACAGTCATAATAATGCATAATAATGTCCGGTTATAGCATCTTCAGTGTCTTTACCCTGGAGGTACCCTAGGGACTTATGGCCTATTTGTAGACATGTCCACGAACCTGAAAAGGCTGTTACCACATGCAATTGAGGAGTCTGGCTGCAGGCCAGAATCCTACATAAACTCTGTCAAGCCTGCCTGTAGGCGATTACCAAGCTGCACCCGGCAGGCCACTTGGAGAAAGCTGCCCTTCTGCCCTCAGTGTGCAGTCTGGAGGCAGGCACCGTCACAGGCTCAGCCCCACACGGCCTGGCCAAGCTCTTCCATGCACTTGCGTTCCTAGGCCAAATTCTTCCATTCAGCGGCCTCCTTATAAAGGGCCTTCAAGACACTTTTCTGCACTCCCATTGTTCTGTCCTTCTCCACTCCTTGTCTCCCTCCTGCCATCCCAGGTTTTCCTCAGCAGTGAGACGGTCGACCATCTGCACTGCTACATTTGAACTTTGCCTAAAAGCTGATGGGAGAGGTGAGGCTGGAATTTTCTTGACTATACTACCTTGGTAAGAGAATAAAGGCTTGGTTGTTGTTTCAGCTTGGCTTGTTATCGTAAATTGACCACCTCAATACCTGGCAGCTCAGCCTCTTCCAATTCAGCTCTTGACAGTAATTAGATATTAAGCTTTGGAACAGAGACACAATTTACAGTTCTTACTCAGGGATGAATGGCTACTTATCCATAACAATCAGGCAGCTTCCCTGAATTCCAGAATCCTTCTGCTCATTGAGGGGAATTGAAAGGCATCAAGGTTTCATGGACAGGACATAGAACAAAATGTCAGAAGTCTTGGGTTCTAATATACTTTGTTGTGTAGTTTGGGCATAAAACATCATCCAGATTTTCTAAGTCTTCTCAACTATAAAATGAGATACTTTGGACAACTGGTTCTCTAAGGTGCCTTTCACTCTATGGCCTTATAGAGAGTGCTCACCTGAATCATCAGCACCTCTTAGTTCCTGGATGTATTTAGGTCACAATACCTGTCACTCAACTTGACTGGATATGGGAGTGGTGGAGGGAGGAGGTTGGGGCAGAGGACATGGTCCTTCTTCAGTTTCTTTAGGAACAACTGTCCAGCCCTCAATTACCTAATGGGGAGCTGTAGGACTCAGATAAAAACTTTCAGTTACTCTGAAAACAAGAGGAATATGGCCTGGGAATTTTATAACTTGATGCATATTTCCAGAGCAGACAAGTTTATGTTTTAGTTTTAGGGCATCCTCGGGTTACTCTCTAGACACCAGGTAAGTGATACTTTCTTTGTGTATGAACATAGGAGAATACCTATTCTCATATTTACTAAATGTGTAGATTTTTGAACAAATATGGGTGTGACGGGCCGAACTGTGTCCTTCCAAAATTCACGTGTTGAAACCCTAATCTCCAAAGTGATTGCATTTGGAAGTGGGAACTTTAGGGTAACAATTAAAGTTAAATGAGAGCATGAAAATAGGGCTCCAATTCCAAAGGACTTGAGTCCTGTTAAGGAAGGTCGCTGAAGAGATTTCCCCCTCTCTCCGCATGCATAGAGGGAAGGCCATGTTGAGGACACAGTGAGAAAGTGGCCTCCTACAAGCTAAGAAGAGAGGTTTGACCAAAAACCAATTCTGCTGACACCTTGATCTGGGACTTCCAGAACTGTGAGAAAAATAAATGTCCATTGTTTAAGCCACCCGTTCTGTGGTATTTTGTTATGGATGTCTGGGCAGACTAAGACAATGGGAGAAAACAATCATCTGTATAAAACCCATCATGTAAAGGCCAAGCAAACAAAAAAGCGGCATGATAGTGAGTGACTGATGGACTGTAAGAAAAGAATATCCATTTGACCCTGACATTGGAAAAGGTTTCTCCAAACAGCACAGGTTTATTGATATAGGATCATGTTGCATTATTGGTGGGTCCAATCACATCGTTCTGCCGAGAAGAGCATTTCCTTAATCATATTTTAAATATTTATAATTGTTCTTCAGTTTTCATAATTTAGTCTTTAGGCATTTTAGAACATTTACTTATAGGAGTGCAAATATGTAAATCCACATGAAATAAAATTATTATGAATTTTAATAGAGTTACAATGAAAGCAGAGCTGATGAGCTAGACGATGGTGTAAGGAGAAAAGTTGGAGTAAAAAGTAGGGAACCAATTCCTTGTTTTGTAAATTGGAGAGTTGAAAAATACTATCTGAAGTGGATGGACTAAGAAATAGGAAACACAGTTCTTTAAAGTTACAAAAATTACCAGTAGTAGAGCTAAAAATAAAAAATAAAAAGTAGGTTCTTGGAGGAAAAGGAGATAGTGAGCTAGATTCCACATTATTTATAACGATCAACAAACTACTCTAAAAGCTGACACATCATGAAATAGAAATATAAGGATATTCTGAACTGAAATCCCAGATAGTCACCCATAAGCAGGTGGTATTGGAGTCCCAATCAATAGAGCCGTTCTTTGCCATCCAGTTTCTGAACAAAGTGGGGAATAGAACAAGGGGTATGGTTGATGGGAGATTCAGTTCAATCTTATTAATAATAAAGACTAAGTTGGAGCACATGGCTTTGAGAGCTAAAGGGTGTGTTAAATGCACTCCAGGAAGAACTGGACACAGTTATAAAAGCACCGGAGCAGGGCAACCCACCCCCTCTTGGGGGAGGAGTCCACTTCTGGGATAGCTGACGAGAATGCAGCCCTCCAGGGCTCAGCTTCCAGAAGGGAAAAAGTAAGAAGGAATAAATGCCAGCCTGGGCCCGTAAATCTTCACCCCATGTCTTGTCTCATGAGAAGTCCCACCTAAATCTACTTATTTTATTCACTAAGACATGGGCTTGAGATGACATCTTAGCCACTCTGTCCTGTTTTTTTGCATGTGCAATAGCCTTGTTTTCTTTTCTCCAGTGTGAATAAATTCTAACAAGAGTGAGAATTCAGGGAGGATGGAACTTTGTGACCTTTGAACAGACTGAGGGGGCTACTTCCAACAAAACTTGCTTGACCCTTGTCCATTGTTCTCCATCCCATTTACTCCTCCCACTCTCTTGTACTAAGAATATATTTCTTTAACCCTCAGAACTAAACATCCTTTCTTCCTCCATTTTTCAGGTGGTCAAGAACTTGGCATTCGCAGTATCTTGATCTGGGTGGTGGTTACACAGGAAATGTTTGTTATGTGAAAATATATTGAGCTGTATACTTAATGAATACACTTTATTCAATTTACAATAGGTGTGCTATACACCAATTAAAAAAATAAACTGTCACTTTTAATTTCTTGGCAGTTTCTGTGCCTGCCCCCAAATGGCACAAGAGGCTAAGTGTGGCCTTTCTACCAGACTTTAATTATGGCAAAGCGTTGAAGGTGGGGCTTTCAGAATCCTCCATAATCTGCCAGTGTTTTTCAGTCTTTTCAATATTTCTTTTTCACAAGACTTAACTGTTTTCAATGCACAATTAAACTTCTCCTTCACCAGTTCTTTTTAACTGAGGCACAAAATGTACAAGCCATTACAAAATATTGTTTGTTACTTCTTGCTGCATTAAAATAGAAAACTTCTGCATGACAGAAACACCATGAATAAAATAAAAAATATGAATGAAAAGATTAAAATGAGAAAACTATTAAAAACTCAAGTCAAGTCAAAGGATTATATTCCTAATATGGAGTTCTGGCCAATTTATAAAGAACCCAGTAGAAAAATGGACAAAGGAAATGAACAAAAAATGCCGAATATATAAAACTCCAAAAACATGAACAGATGCTTGCTTACAATAGTATGTGAAGCAACTGTTAAAAAATGAGAGAGTTCTAGCCCTGGCTGGTGTGGCTCAGTGGACTGAGTGCTGGCCTGTGAACTGAAAGGTCACTGGTTCAATTCCCAGTCAGGGCACATGACTGGGTTGCAAGCCAGGTCCCCAGTTGGTGGTGTGCAACTGATTAATGTTTCTTTCATGCATGGATGTTTCTCTCCCTTTCTTCCTCCCTTCCCATCTCTCTAAAAATGAATTAAAAAATGAGAAAGTTCTTATTATATTAATATGGAAAAAACCTGAATTGTTGAGTAAAAAAAAAACAAATCCAGTGAATAGCACAATGTGCAAGGTATACTAATACTTCTGTAGAGAAGGAGAGAATGGGTGAATGAATGAAGGTGTAGGTCCAGATCTGTCTAGTATGTGTTTGGGGGAACCAGGGAGGTCATAGTTAACAGGGAGAGACCCTGAAGTAGTCATAACTTGTCTTGTGTAGCCTTCTTTCCTCTCCAACGAACTTTTTTTTGCCTTTTAGTTCTTTGTTCCTTTCCCTAAACTTGGACCTCCAACCCTAGGTGTTTGTAGTCCTGTTATGCCTCTTAACATGGCCAGTTTCTCTGACAAACACAGTTATATTTGTGTTAGTGAATTGTAGAATCCCCCCACCTCGCCCCCACTGTTAGGTAAGTTTGAAGGGAGGACCTGCAGGATGCGGCTGTCTGCCGTCCTTTCCTTGGTTGCGTGGCCTGGGAGCTTTGAGGCATGAGGGGGCATTCGGCACCTGCTGGGCAGCTCTGGCTAGAAATGTTTGAAATGAGAATGTTACTGATTTCATGTTTGCAGAAACCAGGAAATGCTAGAAATGATTTTATCTTGTGGGGTGTTTTTCTCCCTGATGACTGCCTATAAGGCCACTTATTTTATCAGAATAATAAGGTTTCCAAAGGAAAGTAAAGAGCCCCTTTGGAAAGAAGAAAACAGGAGGTCGTGCGGAGCACCGCGCGCCCTGCCCCCACCCCGCAGCCACAGAATGAAGTGAAGGCAACACAGGAGAACGGGAGAGAGTAGGAGAAAATAGAGGAAGTACATGCCTCCCCAAAACAGAAAGGGCGAAGCCGAGGGACAGAAGATGTCGAAGAAGGAAGGGTGGGAGTCAAAAGAACTGCCATTGCCCCTGGTCTGTGTGGTAAGGCGTGGGGCCCCGACCCCCTGCATGGCGTGTGACCACAGGCAGTTCACGCCTCCAAAGGGGGAGCAGGCGAGCCGCTCAGGGAACCTCCGCGGGCGCTGGTCTAACGGACCATCGTCGGTCTCCACAACTGCGGGGTCCTCGCTCTGAAAGGGAGGCAGGGCTAGCTAGCTATACTGCTCTAGAGTGATCGCCAGGGAGGGCTTTTAAAAGTAAGAGATAAAATCATGTATAGTGTGCTGCCATTTATCTAAGGTGTATACATGCTTTAGAAACGATAGGAAGATAAACTATCAAATTAAGCAAAATGGTTACTAATGGGGGAGGGAAGATGGGGAAAGGGATAGAAGTTGATCTTCTTTGAATATATCTTGTTTTATAGTTCTGGTTTTGGAATCCTGTGTATGTTTTACGTATTTATAACATAAATATTAAATTGAAAACAATTCCTTAAAAGAGAAATTAAGAAAAATACAAGGGAATCTAACTCTGTATCAAGTTAGAGGCCTAACTATGCAGTAAATAATTATTCTAAGGGCTTTTAAAACAGTAATTTGATTGTAATCTCTGGAGGGGTATTCTCTATGGGGAACTGTAGAACAAGGAGAGTGGCTCCCTCAGTAAGGGCAACAAAATCCGCAAGGACAATAAAAGAGGGAACATTGGGGGGCGGGGACCTATAGACTTAAGAAGTCTGAGGGGCATATGTAAATCAGCTGCAGTGTATCGACCATTTTTGGATTCTGATTCAAACAAAAACATTCTAAGAAATGTAAAAAAACCCCCAAAATTCTAAGACAATTGGGGAAATGCAGACATTCACTGGAAATTTCCAAATATTAAGAAACCATTGTTAATATTTGAGGTATGACTAGTTGATTGAGGTTAAATTCTATTTTAAAAGGAATTCTTAGGAGTTACGTAGAGGAGAAGAAAACAGGAGGTCTAGCAGAGAACCGCATGTCCTGCCCCCACCCTCAATGGAAATTTTTAAAGATACAGTGATGCCCGGGATTGCTCGAAAACCATTCCAGGGGAGGAAAAGTGGGTGATAGGCACAGGGAGGTTCCTTGTGCATCTTACCTTTTCATATATTTGAAATTTTCCAGTCTAAAAAATCAGAAATTCTCATTGAACTGTACATTAGCAAGTTACATGAGTAAGGCCTCTCTCACACAATTGAAGTCCTTTATTTAGACTTGGGTATTTATGTTCTCTCCAGGGAGATTTAAACTCCTAAAGATAATGTACTCTTTCACGCCACAAGAGAAAAGCATTTGAGGAGATCAGAATTCAGAGGTTCAGAGTTCATTTCCATGTGCATCTATTAAGTACCTACTAAATGTCAAGTGCTACGGTAGGTGCTGGATGCAGAGATAACGATTCCTTCAGAGGGAATCCAGTCTAATTGCAGACAGCCATATTTTCAAATATACAGAATTAGCAGTTGACTGTCCCAACACTTTAATGAAGGCTGTGTTAAATATACTTTTTGAGAATGTGTAATGGAAAAAGAAATCACATAATTCCACTTATGTGAAGTGTCAAAATTTAAAACCAACTTTCTACTTAGAAATGGTGCATCAAAGGAGAATGTTTACAAGTAGCTCAGTGCATTAATGGTTAATGTTTAAAGTTACTTGACAACCATTAAAACAACTCCTCTATTCATTACAGATTTTCCTAGTGATGGAGAAAACCAACTCACTCTTCTATGTGTCTGATTATTGGATTAATAGTTGATTCAGATCCTTGATTTTTCTATTTTTCTGTTGCCTCCTTTTGGGGCACTTCATTTTTTAATTAAAAATTCTCTAAAAGATGACTAGGGGGGCAGGAAATGAAAGTCTGAGCAATGCTCACGTATACTTGGTACTCATGTGGCTCCTGGTTAGTAGCTCTGCGTAATTTCTATGGAGAAAGTAAGTCATTGGCTAACATGGGTCTTCGAGGTTATCACTGAAGTCTTGCCAACTCAAATCATACGTGTTTTTTTTTTAATTTTACAATTTTATATTGAATGCATGATGGCTTTGCTTACCATCTTCTTTTGATTTAAGATGCTTTTTAGTAACTAATTAATATATCGGTTTTTTAGTTCTGAGTTTAATGACATACAAATTAATGTTTTCTATGTTACGCTAGCACAAAACACTTGGAGTGAGTCCTTCAATTTCTTTTTGGAGAGGGTCTGTTGTTTACTCCCTTTTTTGTGTTAGTTTCAGGTATACAGCTTAGTGGATAGATAATCATATACTTTATACAGTGTTCCCCTCATTTTCAGTACCAGCTGGCACCATAGATAGTTTTTACAATATTATTGACTATATTCCATTGTACTTTATATCCCTGTGACTGTTTTGTAGCTTCCAATGTGTAGTTCTTAACCCGTTCACCTCTTTCTCCCAGTCCCCTAACCCCGCTCCTGCTTGGCAACCCCCAGTCTGCTCTCTGTGTCTGTGAGTCTGTTTCAGGCTGTGGTACATATATATATAATGGAATGTTACTCAGCCATAAAAAAGAATGAAATCTTACCATTTGCAACAGCATGGATGGACCTAGAGGGTATTATGGTCAGTGAAGTCAGTAAGCTAGAGAAAGACAAATGCCATATGGTTTCACTTACACGTGGAATCTAAAGAGCAACATACATATTTTTTAAATAAGGATCTATGAAAACCACTATTAGTCTCAGTGTTCTTCCTCAAAGCCAAGCCTCCCCTGTGCAAGGTGTAGATAACTGACCCTGGGTTATCTAGAAAATGAAGATATGGTTGTTTAAGGCATTTATTCAGAGTCAATGGTAGATTCAGGAAGATAGCTTATTTGCCAGATGGCAGCCAATCTATTATTTTGTTTCTAGTATTTAACACAAACTTAGCCTTTTATATACTTTATATACTTGTATGTGTCTAGCCATGATGAAGAGTGAGATATTCATCGTGTCGCTGACAATTGCCGACCTACCTATTTATATTGACAGCCAGTGTCCTTGATGAAGATAGAGCATTTTGGGCAGTCACTTCCCAAAGCAAGATTCTTAGGTTTGCTTGGAATGTTTCCTCTATTACTGTTTTGTTGGTGTTTAAGAGAAGGGCAACAGAGATTGAGAATCAAGTTTTATATTATTATCATCATTATTATTTTACTTGTAGTTGGTGTTGATCCTAGCCACGTCTGAAGAAAGTAACAAACTTGTATTGACCATTGGCTAATTTGATTATGCAATTCTGTTATTACTAAAAACCAAAAGGGTAGAACTTATCCAAGGCAAGAAATTATTCAGCGGAGACATATAGAGTTGTACTATCAATTACAACAGAAAATTACTTTTCCGTGTTTTTAACCTAATTTTCAGTATTTCCTTGTTAACTCTGGACTATGTTTGAGAACAAACTGCTCCAGATAGAACCAAAGTAAGACAAGTGTATTGTTCACACTTAAAAACGATCAAGTTCTCTGGAAAAATAAGCTGTAAAAAATACAGCATGAATGATATTTGTAAACAGGAGCCTTGGATTTGGCCAAGAGTAGGTCCTGGAAGAGTTCAAGGGCAGCAGTGCTCCCTGCTGGAATGTTGTGAGTTTGAGGACGAGGTCACACACCACAGGGCAGACATCCCGAGAAAGGTCCATCTTTGTTGTCTGGCTTTTAAAAAAATTTTTCAATTACAATTGATACCCACTATTATATTAGTTTCAGGTTGTTATGGTTTGTAAAGAGACTACTAGGGTCAGTGCCCAGAAGCAGAGGACAGAATGTAACCCAAAACTCAAGACATAAAAATAAACTTAAAAAGAAGACAAGATGTTCTAATAAGGCAAGCAAACATCATGAGTTATTTTCTTTTTTATGGCCATGGACAGACTGGTTAATAAGTGGTTGACAGGAGCAGCATTAAAATAACTCTACTGTTCTGTTGCTTTAAGAATGGGGAAGTCATTAATAAGTTCCTCTTTCAGAAGTTGATACGGTGCATTCTCTAAATATGATTGAAACTTAAATTTCTAAGGTGGGTACCCAGAATTTTTTTCTTAAGCATTTCAATTATTTTATAATTAGAGAAGAGATAGGTATTTATTTTAAGTACCCTGATAATGGGTCCCCGGATGGGAAAGAGGCATGGTTTGCTGCCACTACAGCCCACCGCCACTATTTAGAGTTGTCCTTCCTGTTCATGATGGTGGCCATGAGCCACGTGGGGCTGCTGACCACTTAACATCTGGCCAGTATACCTGAGGAACTGACATTTTAATTTAAACTAAACATACATACTCAGTTTACATATATGCAAACAATTCATTTTCACCCTCCCTATTTTCTGCAACTCTCTTGACTTCTTAACTGCTTTCTTGCCTCTAGTCTTACACTTTGCTAGGCCAGCCTCGAAAGAACTGAAGGTACAGTGAAACTTTTAAATTCTTTTTTGAAGTATAAAAGGCATACAGAAAAGTACAAAATTATAAGTATGCCATTTGACGAGTATGTATTCCTTGTGACTGGCTTGTTTTCCATAGTATTGTGCTTGTGAAATTCATCCATGTTGTGACGTGTATCTGGAGTTCATTCATTTTCACTGCTCTATGGGAATTTAGTGTGGTATAAATATACTATAATTTAATCGATTCTTCTCTTCATAGACAATTTGGTTATTTCAAGTTTTAGGCTACTATGAATAATACTTTGAATATGTTAAAAGGTGTTCTGTGCACACATTTCTGTAGGATCAATTCCTAGTAGTAAGTTACTGGGTAATAAAGTATGCATATGTCCATACTCTAGAAGATACTGCCTGTTTTCCAAAGTACTAAAGTTTTACTAGTCCCCACTCCTGCAAGTAAGCTTATGAAAGATTATGTTCTACACCCTCATCAGTATTTGATACTGTCAATCTTTTAAAGTTTATTTGTTTTATGAGCATTTAATGGTGCACCATTATGGTTTTATTGACATTTCTTATTAATGAAGATAGCATCTTTCTGTATGTTTACAAGAAATTGGTTATTTTTTGAAGTTCCTGCTCCTCTTTTGCTCACTGTATGGATTGTCTTTTTAAATGACTTACAGTTGTTCTTTGTATAATTTATGACCTACAAATATCACACTCCATGGCCTGCCTTCCTTTTTATTCTGAATGGTGTCTTTGATGAACAGAAGTTTTCCATTTTATGCTATCCACTTTACCATTGTTTTCCTTCATGACAAAAGCTTTTCTTTGGGTTCCATTTAAGAAATCTTTTCCTAGGATTTGAAGATTGGTATAGGCTTTTAGGAGTGTTATTTTGCCTTTTAGATCTGTGATGGACCTAAAATGCATTTTTCTATATAGTGTGAGGTAAGGACTAAGTTCCTTTGATTTTACATGATTATCCAACTACTCCACTGTAATTCATTGAAGAGCGTCTTTTCCTGCCTGTGGTAAGGTGCTGTCTCTGTTTAGGGTGACCAACTCATCCTAAATTTCCTGGAACTCTCCTCGTTTTAGCTCTGAAAGTCCTGTGTCCTGGCCGCAGTCTGTCTCAGGCAAATCAGGATGGGTGGTCATCTTATTTTTGTCATAAATCATGTGTGCATATAAATGTAGGTCTATTTCTGGATTCTCTTGAACAGAATAATAAGCCCATTTTGTCAATTATTTTATCTTTATAAGGCTTACTGTTCTGAATGGGAAGTCATTCTACCTTGTTCTTTATTTCAGAGTCCTATTTTTAGAATAATTTCTATTTTAGGATCAGCTTCTTAATTAATACAAATAAGAATTCCAAGATTGGGAATGCATTGGTTCTACAGGTCAATTTGAGGAAAATTAGGTACTTGTAATATAGAGCTTTCTAAGCCATGATTCATTTAGGTTTTCAATTCCCTAAATAATTTGTTGTATTGTATGCGGAGATCTTGTGCATCTATTGTTTGTTAGGTTTCCAAAAAACAATTTTTTTATATCCCTGTATTTGATATGATTACATTTGATATTCTTGCATCTGGTATACACACTTGAATTTTGTATATTGGCTTTATATTCGGGGAACTTGCTAAATTCACTTATTAACTCCTAGCCTTAGTTTTAGATAGGTTAAACATTCTTATGTTAATTATTTTGGATTTTCTACCTAGTGGCTGGCTCACAGGCTGTAGCTGCCAACGCCGGCTTTAGACTATGCTTATACTTCTTGTCCCAGGCGTGTCCTGTCTGTACGGTGTGCTGGATGCAGCAGGGGGCCAAATTGCTGCTCATGGGCACAGTGTGAGTCCTGAGCTTTCCAAAGCTGTCCCTTCTTTCCTGGATATTCTGTAAATTCAGCCAGGTGCCAAATCCATCCCCGGCACTCCATGTCTTTGTGTTCATCCAGGTTTCCATCTGGTATCATTTTTCCTTCAGCCTGAAGAATTTTCTGTAACACAGCATGAGGTGCAAAGCATTCAAGAAAAAAAAATCTCTCAGCTTTTGTTTAAAAAAGTCTTTCACCTTCTTTTTGAATATTTTCTCTGGTTGACAGTTTTTCTTCCTGCCTTTTTAAAGATGTCATTCCATTGCTTTGTGGCTTGCATAATTTCTAATAAGACTGCTGCCTTTCTTATTTCTCTGTATCAGGGCCACAAAAAATTTTAAAGTGCTCTAGTAAATATTTTTGGCTTTGCACGTCCTGTAGTCTCTGTCACAACTACTCAACTCTGCCATTGTAATGTGAAAACAGTCACAGACAAGAGGTAAATAAATAGGTGTGGCAATGTTCCAATAAAGATTTACAAATAATGAGAAAGGACAGATTTGATTTGAGGGTTGTATATAGTTTGCTGACCTCTGTTCTATATGCAGACATGTTCTTTGGTTGCTTTGAAGTTTCTCTTTATAATTAAAATTTTTTTCAGTTGCAGTTGACATTCAATATTGTATGTTTCAGGTGTACAATATAGTGATTAGGATTTATATAATTTAGGAAGTGATCATCCCAGTAAGTCTAGTACCCACCTGGCACCATATAGTTATTACTATATTATTGAATATATTCCCTATGCTGTACTTTACATCCCCATGACCATTTTTGTATCTGGCAATTTGTATATCTTGATCCCTCCCCTTTTTACCCTATCAGTTTTTAACTAATTTGATTATGATGTACCTTGGCGTGGTTTTATGTTTGTTCTGCTGGGGCGTTGTTTTCTTTGATTTTCCATTTCTTTATTGTGTTCACGTTTTTCTTTACATACCTTTAAGCTGCTAGTTTGTCAATTCCTTCCTTTCCATAATATCCTGAATCTGTTTCTGATTGATTTTTCCCCTGGGTAGAAGTTATATTTTCCTCCTTTGCATGCCTTCTAACTTTTGATCAGGTGTTAGATATTGTGAACTTTACTTTCTTAAATGCTGCATTTGTTGTATTCCTCTAGGGCAGCAATTTTCCACTGGTGTGCTGCAAGAACTTTTATAACATGAAATACCTATTTAGTCAGGGGCACTGACCTCTTTTCCCTTAGATTGTCAAATAAAAAAACCCCCAAAACAAACAGCAGGCACAATAATATCGACCCACTGTGAATGAATCAAAATGATACTTCTTAAAGTCAGATCGGCTCCAAAATGTATTTTTTGGTGGGCTACACAATTTTAGTAATTAGTTTATGTGTGCCATGAGATGAAAAATGTTGAAAATCACTGCTTTGGACTTTGTTCTCCATGCAGTTACTTATCAATGAGTTTGATTCTTTCAAGGACAGCTTTTAGTCCTTGCTGGGTATAAAGGATCAGCTTTTACTCTAGTGCTAACTTAGCTCCACTACCAAGCCACAGCCTTTTCAGGGAGCACAAGATACAACCCGGGATAAAAAGGAGACTCGTAAGTTTGTTAGGACAGTATAAAACTTGAGCAGAGTGAAAGGTGAGCAGGAATTGAGAGCAGGGAGAGAAAAGTGGGGTGAGGGGAACAGCAGGCTCTACTCAGACCTGCACATGTAAAGGCCTAGCGATGGCAAATACACGGTATCATTTGAACAAGAGCTACGCAGGGTTCAGTGTGACTGATGGAGGGCAGAAAGGAAGGACTGGAAAAGATACAGCTAGTAGGCCAAGTGGAGGGTAAACAAGTACAGCAGATAAATTTGTTAAGAACCACGTTTTTCAACCATTCAGCACACAGAACTTTTTAACAAAGCAGAACTTTTTGTGGTTGTAGGAATCACGTTTGGAGTGCAAAAGCGTAAGTGAAACATTGTAGAAATTTTATTTCATAAAATTTATCGCAAGCCTGTATTATGTAATTTGCTTAAGTCTTTTGCTCACATTTTTCTTCTTATTGCTGTGCCTCCATCATAGCATTGACTTGGAATTCTGAAGATGCGTTAAAATCTCAATTCTGATTAAAAGAATCTCAATTTCTGATTTTTTAGCTGCATGATTTTGAATAAGTTCCTTACTGTTCTTATTTTCTTTATCCATAAAAGAATAAGGGAGGGCAAAGGTATGAATCCACTGACAGGGCTGGTATAAATTAAAAAGACGTATAAATAAAATACCTACCCACGTCTGCTCATGGTGGCCACTCAACATTTGTTAGTCTCCTTGGAGAAAAACTTTAGGTAACAAACTTCTCTTTTTTCTAGTCTAGACGTTCTCGATCCAGGTTGCACATTAAAATCACATGAGAAACTTCAAAAAATATTGATGCCCAGCCTTTGGGCAGTAGTTTAATAAGTCTGGGGGGGGGGAGCTGGGGTGTGGTACTATTTTTAAAAAGCTTTTTGAGTGATTCTAGCATGAATGCAAGGTTTAAAACCGCCTATCTGCCTAACAAAGGCTGACCTTTCCATCCCCCTGAAGCCAAGGGCTGTGCACGAGCACATGTGCATGTGTGTCTAGCTCACAAAGCACATGAAAAAAGGAGCTCTGTTGAGAAAAAACAACTGCCGGCCTTAACTGACACGGATGAGAGCTGGCAACATACTTGGCTGACTCCTGAGATTCTATTTTTAATGCTACGTCCACACTGGTTATGTAACTTCGGGGCTAAGGGTTTTACATAACAAACCCCTTTGACTTTGTGAACCCTGGACTGTTGATTTTACAAAAATATTTACTTCATTTCTTTAAAAAATATTTCTATAGCAAAACTTCTTTTTACATGGGAAAGCTGCAGTTTCTTTACAAGCTAGTGTTTTTTTTTCTTTTAAAGGACTGTTTTCTTTGAATCCTTGTTTTTTAGAAGTTGCCCCCTCATTTTGAGGTTCATTCACTTCCAAAGAGGGCTCTATAAGAAAACCCAGTAAAAACAAAATAAAGCTAACACTATGATGATACATGGTGGTTTGGTGTTTGTAAATACCTATGGAACAACTTATATTTTAGACTTATTTTTAAAACTTGGGATAACTTTTAATTCAAGTTCCCTTGTTGTTGCACTTTAACCTCGTAGTCACAGGATCCCATTAAGCTCACTCCTCTAGATGGTGTTACTGAGTTATTAATAACAGTTAACATTTCCTAATAAGTTTTCATCAAATGTAAGTAACTTACCCTTCTCTACTTCAGAAATACTTAGTTTTATAAATCTAAACTCTTCAGGGGAAAAAAAATCAGGATGAAAGTATACACAAAATAGAGCATCCTCATGAGAAAAGTTACCATATATAAATATATATATTATTGTAGTACACAATCACAGGAAAAGATATACGGAAATTTAAGAACTAGAACAAAGTATACATCAAAATGGTAATTTCCAGTAAGATCTGTGTACTAGACAGACTATACTGGTTATCTTTTCCTTAAACTGTGCTGGGCACACAAGCACAGTTTATAAGAAGGTAGGAGAAAGTTTTTAAAGAGGTAGCATATAAAAAGACAACTATTTTTACAAATAACAGTCATAAAACAAACAGAACTAAATGAGAAAAAACATAGATTTGAATTCAAGATACGCTTTTGAAATATTTTTCTTTCCAAATGACAGTCGAAAATGTAATAGGCATTTGGAACCTGTCACAGAGTCCCCTCCAATAGGTCCAGACATGAGGGATCTTTATTTTTACATCCAAAGGATTCTTCTGGTATCTTATGGTATTGAGACAAGAGACAGGGATCTGTAGCCCAGCGCTGCTCTGCTTCTCTGACTATTCAGCTGGAAGGGAGTTGTGGGAAGATACCTGCACGGAGGAGGAGCTGATTCCTCTCTCCAAAGTGGGCTGTGTCATGGGTCAGAGTTGCAGGCACTCGCTTTGTGGATGGGTTACAAGGGCTTGCAGGACTGAATACATTACATTTATTTTCTTTGCAAATCCCTCTGGAAAAAAAATCCACTCTTCTCAACATGTCAATAATGATCTTTGAAAGGAGCAGACTTAGATTTCTAGTTTTTCATTTTTGTCAGCAGTGAGGCCTAATGAGCTCTTTTTTTTTTTTTTAAAGCTGCAACAAGCAGCTTTATAAACTGATTACCTTGGACTGAACTAAAGAGAAATAGCGATAGTATTATAGGTCAGCCTTCAAGTCAGACCTTCTAACATTTGCGAGAGGCAGAGGGAAGTTCAAGGGTTAGGGATATGGCATGAAGAAAAGGCCTAAAATGACAATTAAATAAAGCCATAAGTGAGTAACACATGTGTTAGTTGTTGACTGAGGAATAAATAGATGAGAGCAGTCCAAGTATTAGCTTAGTTCAGTTGGCTGGGTTTTTGAATAAAGCTTCTGATTATTTTGGTTCCAAGTCTTCCATAGGTGTAATACTTTAAATTCAGCAAATAATTAATGTTACTATATTTTTAATCTTAAAGAGAGGTCTTTAATTTCAAGCCTTTGGTATTGGAATGAAGTTAGTCGAATAGTTTCAGTATTACTACATAACAAAGAATTTTATCTTTTTTCATCATTTTGATAATTCGGTACATACTACCTTAACACATAAAATCCATAAACAACTTGATATTCATAGACAAAACTGTGTATAGGTCTAATTGTTTTTTATGGAAATTTCTAGAAGCAGCTGAGCCCAATACCAATCCATCAACTATTAAATGACTACCAATTTCAGTAAACGCTAAGGCTGATATAACCTGATTAGAAGTCATCATCTAATCTGTGGATCACATGGGGTAGCTTAGAAATTTGCCATTAGAACAAGAGGAAGCCCATAGGAAAGGAAGTGCGATAAAAGTTCTGGTTTTTCCCTGGCAGGTGTGGCCTGGTGGATTGAGGGCCAGCCTGTGAACCAAAGGGTCGCCAGTTTGATTCCCAATCAGGGCACATGCCTGAGTTGTGGACCAGGTTCCCTGTAGGGGGTATGCGAGAGGCAACCACACATTGATATTTGCCTCTCTCCTTCCCTTTCCTTCTCTCTGAAAATAAATAAATAATCTTAAAAAAAATTCTTCTGGTTCATCCATTTATAGGAGAGAAAGCTCACTTGATTCTGCAAAGAATTTCCAGTTAGTAACTAATCCAGTCAGTTTTCTTCATCTTCCTGGTGACGGGAAACAGGTTAGAAGCTGGAGACGGCTGAATGTGGGAGTCCTGTTTTACATGCTCCCGTTAAAAGCCTGGGAAAAAGATAAACCCTAAATCACCAAAGAAGGTTCCTTCCTCAACATGTTTTCAAAATAAATGAAACCAATGTGGAGAACAATGCACAGCCCCAGATGAGTTAAAACCTTTAGGAAAGGGGGACAATGGGTTTAGCCTGGAATACTGCATAATCAAGACTCGGGAGAATTGGCTTATTTCAGTTTGCTGGCAAAAGAAAACGTGGGAGGGTAGGACCCGACATTTTAACATTTTATCTGAAATGATGAAACAGAAGCAATAGTGCAAAACCTTACTTCAACGAAAAAAGAAAACCCAAATGTACAACTCTAAATATATGTGATCAATGTTTAATATTTTGAGGATTAAGTAACAAAATCAAAAAAGATTTTTTTACTTGACTATGTCCATTTCCTCTGAATTCTAAGAGTTAAAAACAAACTATCACACATTGATTTAGAACCATCAGATTTTACTTCAGGAAAATCTAATACCTTTCAAAAAGTTATAATTTTAATGTTAGCACAAAAAATTACTTCCTAACATTTCATTTTAAAAAAGCTTTTCTGCAGCCAGAGATTACTATTCTTGAATTACAGTACTGCAAGGCACATACAGAACTCACCTCCTTCAAAACACACAGAAGATAGACTCCCTGAAATAGAATTTTAAAATCCTTAGACAATTAGAAATACTACAAAGTTAGCAATTTTTAAGTAAAAATGTTGCTCCTATAGGGTCATGCACCTTTCTTTAAAATCAGTCCAGCACATATGTATAAATAATCCTTTTAAAAACATTTGTCCTTGAAATGCAGATACAGTGAAGCTGAAGGGAGCACTAAGCAAACCTGAAAAGTACACTAGCTTGATCAACGTTGTTATTGCCTTCATCGGAGACTGTATCATCTCTAGTATTCTCAAAGATTTGCATTTGATAATGGGGTAACTACACAGGAAATATTTTTTTCTTTTTAAACAATATTTCCTTTATCTCTAACATAATTCTTTTATAAAGGATGCTAAATGAATTCTATTTTTTGTTCAGTAAAACTGAGGATAGAAGCACTTAAATGCCTCTACTAAATTTAATGCAGCTTAATTAGGGACCAGGTACATATTTTCCTCAGAAAATTTTTTGGTCAAGCATGTCTAGCCACAAAAACAAATGAAATTTTGAGAGGTAGATTTTTTTCCCATGATGCATTTTGTTAGTAAATGTATGGTCAAGAAAATAAAAACAAGCACTGAGTGTGTTTTCTTAAAAGTATAAGGGTCTAATGAAAAGAAAAATAAAAGATAGATATGATTCTTATTACAGTCTGACATTTTAACAGTCATAGTATTGGATGTTTTGTGACCAGTGCATTTTGGACTCTCGCAGGATCAGAACACGAGTCTGCTGACAGTATTAAATCCCCCTCCACCCCCTCCGCCAGTTGGCCCGCAGCTTCCTGGAGGGTCATTGTCATCAAACCCATTGGGCCGAAATGAACAGGAGGCAGATGCAGCTTGTAGGGCCCGGGCTCGAGCATTCAGTTCTTGTTCCTAAAATTAAAATTGATTTTAACAAAGTTAAAATCCTAAATAAAATGGGTGGCTATATCACCTATATTCATATTTTAAAACTGCCTTAATCCTTAATAGCATCCTTCAAATCTTAGTAACTTTAAAAATGTTGACTACATTAATCTTGTCCAAGTCTCACTAAGTAAAGCACATAATCGCAGATGGCGCAAGTAAGGGAGAGGGCACAGGTCTCGGCGGGCGCCTGCCGAACACCAGATCCTAAAGGCTGTTCGCTTCCACATCACAAGGAATTTACAGAAGGGGACTCTGAAGCCACAGTTCTAAAATTTCTCTACAGAACTATTACAGTTCTTGTTACACTCTTCAACACATATAAGAATGGGTTTCTTTTCTGATATAGAGGACGCAGAATTCAAAGGTTAATGACAATGGATTATCTACTCTGTGTCAAGTGGGGCTATTCTGGAAGTGGGTGGTTAGAGTAAAAGGTAAATAATGAAAGAAGGCTGAAACTTTCTTCCTTTTCCTCATAATATTTCTAAGTAAAACATCGCAAAAACTACTAAGGAAAATGGAGCCTATCTTCTTACCGTAATACTCAGAACTTTATCAGGCCATTAAAAATTTTTATCTGGAGTCAGATTCACCTACGTGCCAGCCACACATTAGGTACTTGATAAATATTAATGATCTCAGGTTAGACAGAACACTATTATGCACTTAGCCACAAAAGGAGAAAAAGTGAATAAATAATAGCAAATGTATTTGGCAAGTAATAAACCTGGGTTCTAAAAACTGGCATAAACTCCTCGGGAAAATACGTAAGATATTCCCCCGTTTTTCTGAGAGTCTGTGACTTTCAAATGAGGTCATATCAACCAGGTCTAAAAGCCACTGTGGCAGCATAAGCCTTAACCTGTAGGCATAATCACCCTGAAGAACTTTCAAAATACAGCTAACATTAATAACAACAGTTGTACTATATCCTATGTTTTTAAGCTAAAAGTCCAGTTACTTTGTTCCATCTGGCAAGGTACTATTATTATATAATTTCTAGCTAGATTTTTTTTGTTTGAAATTAAATTGTTAAGTATTAGTTAAAATTAAGTAGCTAACTATTAAATAAAATTAAATTTTAATTTAGTGGTATCTTTTTTGCTTTAAACAACTTGCCAGTCTGAGACTTAAGATGAAATTTAGAACTGTGCAATATTAAAAAACTGAATGAAAGTACATAACACTTTTCCTTTTATAGGGACAACAATAATGAATGGCTCATCATACTCAAATATTGTATAATCAGGATGTAATGGGGTACTTGGCAAGATAGAGAAAATCTTTTAGAGCTAGGATGCAATACAAGTAGTTGTTACGGTTATAAGAGCTTTTGGCATTCCTATCCCAGAAATTAGGAGTATTTTCTCATCTTTTCAAAATCCTTGTCTTCCCTCTGGTATTTCACCCCATCACTGTTATGTAAATAATTTGTGTATTTCCAAAAACTCAAAATCACACTGGGTCATATCTTCCTTATTTTATACTATAGGAAATTCCTATTTCAGCCTAGTTCTCTTACCCTCACTTACCTCTTTAATGTTTAAGAATTGTGATGCTTAACATCCAGTGTTTATTTGCTATCTAGCAAGGTCATGGTTGAATACATTCCATTCCCTGGATTATAAGCCTTCTGATTGGTTGTAACAATCTTTGTGAATCAGTTCTAATAAATATTCTAATTTTTTTCTGTATTGTTTTTGTCACTCTCTAGTACATTTCCATACTCCCTTTAAAATGTGTCATTATTTGAGTATTTTATAATACAGTAAGTTTCAAAACTTTTGACAAAAATTCCCTCTAAAAATCAGTAAAATCAGTACTACCGTGGCCCTTTTCTTCTCTTACACTGTCTGTATCTCTTATTAGTTTTGGGACTTTCAAGCAAAAGTTTTAGAAACTTTTGGATTTAGCTAATTAATACACCCACAATTTCGCCTATAATTTACTGTTGGTCCTTTATACCAACAGAAACTTGACAGGTTTCAAAGAAAAATACTTTGAGCAAGATCTTTATTAACTTTAAAGTAATAAAATCACTAACTCCATGCAAAAAGTGTATAAATAAATTCAGCTTACATAAAACCTTTTCTCATGAAAGGTTTTACTGTTCAGATCCTTAAATACAAATATCCTTTCTTTACATGTTCTACCTTTTAGTGTCCTTTATCATGTCTACCTGATGTCAATAAATAGCCCTTAAAATACTTATACAAAAGTCTTGAAGGAATAAAAACCAAATTTAGCAGTTGTTTCCTTGGGAGGGTGGGACTAAAGGAAAAGGGAAGATACTTCCATTTTATTAAACTTCCTATATTTCTGTATGGAGTGATTTTATAATAACTGCATCTTTTGTAATTAAAAACAAGGAAAATCTTCTCTACTGCTTCTAACTTGAGTTTTCATAACTCATAACATTAGCAAGTAAGACAATTTAGTTATATAGGTTGAACCCATTTCATACAAACCCAGGCTCAAATTTCAGAATTACTACTCTGTAAATTCCCTGAAGATGCAGAAGTTGGATTTCAAAATTAGGATGCTCATTTTACTGGCTATCAACTGTTTAAATATTTTCCACAAATGAGGACGGTTATATTTCCAACCTACCTGTAAATATAGTATATTGTCTTTTGTTATAGCGTCCATAAGTTCTTTCTGTAGAGGCGGGTCTCCATTTACCCAGAGTCCACTGGTTGAGTTATTACCACTTAAACCATTAATGCTGTTCTGTTTTCTATACAAAAGCACATAAGCTGTGTCCTTTGGAAATCTACTCGTAATTTTCTGGACTGACTGAAATGAAGTAAACGTTACTCTGCTGTCATTAAATAAAAACCATTCTTTTGACATTTCCTTATTTTCCAAATCCTGTTCAACAACTGCACTGGGACTGCCACTTTCTAGTAAACGACCTTGGGAGGAAGCTAGTGCCCGAGTTTCAGAGTGGTGGCACATCTGGTACGAGGACTCTGTACCTGTGATATTTCGAGCATAAGAATAGTAATGCCCACTTTCAGAGGATATACCAGAGTGAACGACAACCGAACTTAACAGGTAGGGCACCGGTTTGGGGCAGCAATCGTCTTCAGTCCCGGAAGGCTTTAACTTTTTAGCTAGGTTTTCACTAATATCAGTAAAGTCAACGTCTATAGACCAACTTTCTGCCAACGAAGAGAAAGAAGTAGTTCTTTTAACTGGCAACTCCAAAACCAGTGGCAGTGACACATTGTCTAAAATTTTTCTTCTCACATGATACTTCTGATCATATGAAAATCGCAGGAGAGTCAGAATAAGGTATTCAGGCTCCTCCGTGATTTGCATAGTTTTCTCAGCATTCTGCAGAGAGGCACAGTTTTCACAATAATACTGGTTGTCTCCAGTGAGAATCTCTGGAGCCAAGAAATAATTTAGTAAGTCAGTTACTGAAGGTGTGGTTTCATCTCCTGGTTTCTGAGGTACATCTTTATTAACAAAATTCTTGCTCGACTCATTAGGGACAGAAGCGTTTTCAGTACAGCAAAACTTATCGGGAGGACTGCCTGCCACCCTTCCATTCACGGCTGCGTCGCAGACAAAGGCGGCTGTGGCTGGATCATAAACTCCTGATTCTTCCGAAGGACCAGACACACAGGCTCCCATTGGACCAGCTTCCTGTGTGCTGGGTGATGATGCTGTATCTTGAAAAGACAAGTTGTCCACAGAAGAGGAAGGACAAAAGGCAAGTGAAAGATCTGTAAAGGCTTCCACTTTCTGTGAGGTGCTCCTGCAGTTCAAACAGCATATGTGAGTTCGTAGTTTCCCCCCAAACATCGTCTCTATCAGAGTCTTCTCGCTAGCGCTTGCGTAGGGGGCCTCTGTCAGCCCCGCCGCCTGGCTGGCCACTTCCTGGAGAGAAGCGTCAGTGCACCCCCGGCTTTCAGAGGGCTCGTGTGAGGACTGAACTTTCAGGACCTTTTCTTCTTCGTGGAGCCTGCAGGAGAGGGTGTCATTGCACAGCTACTTCACTTAAGTGTAAATGTCATTTCTATGAAAAATTATTAGCGACTTATATTAACTAATTATTTAATCAAATACAATGCTTAAACTTAACATCAAGTTTCTCCTCTTTTAATCAAGAGATATATTAAACAATTTGAGAACATGAGAAGAGACACTATGGGCTATTAATTCCCTGTATTTCATTACACTTCCTTCCTACTACTATTTTACACTACTTACTACATTATAGTTAATTACATATGCTTATTAACTGTCTTATATATCTTTTTCTGCCTGGCACTCATAGAAAGCCTAGCACAAAGAAACGATCTACCATATCCTTAAGCTGAATGGGTGACAGGTTATACCTGATGAGCTCAATTAACTTTACTAGTCATTCACGTAACGGAAGGGAGGCAAAGACAGGAAGATACAAGAAGATAAGAGGTTTTATTAACTAAATGGTAGGGAGAAAATAAAATATACCAAACCCATCCAATTATGCACCAGCCTAAAGGACCAGCTATTACACTTTATGGTGTCTGGACCCTTTTGTACGCTTAAAAATAACTGAGGACCCCAAGAGCTTTCACTTAATGTGGTTATAGCTATCCATATTTACTATACTCAAAAACTGAGAATAAAATATGTATTTAAAAACAATAATAAACCCATTACTTGTTAATATAAATAACATTTGTTCCTGAAAAATAGTTGTAGTTCATAAAACCAAAACATTTGGCGAGGAGAATGGCACTATCTTTCATTTGCACATACTTCATGTTACCTGCCTTAACAGAAGACAGCTAGATTCTCACATCTGCTCTGCATCCAATCTAACATGATATGGTGTTTTGGATAAAGTACATGCTGACAATCTGGCCCCAACTATATATAGCTAGGAAAGGAAAGATGCCCCAAAATGTTTGGGGAACCCCTAGGGGTCCTTGTGCCAGTCTGAGAACAGCTGGTCTAAAATAAGGGGGAAAAAAAAAACCCTGACTGGTGTTGCTCAGTGGATTGAGTGCTGGCCTGCAAACCAAAGCGTTGCCGGTTCAATTCCCCGTCAGGGCACATGCCTGGGTTGCTGGCCAGGTCTCTAGCAGGGGGCGCAAGAGAGACAACCACACATTGATGTTTCTCTCCCCCTCTTTCTCGCTCCCTTCCCCTCTCTAAAAATAAATAAATAAAAAGTTTAAAAAGAAAAATAAAGGAAAAGACCCAAATTAATAATAAAAGAACACAAAAATTATAATAAATGCAAGTAAGGTATTTTAAAAATTAACATTTGAAATATATTTTTAAAACTAAAAACAATATTGTGTAAAAGTAATCTGTTATGAAAGAATACAATTCTGATCATAACTTTAAAAATACTTTGTACCTGTCTAGCAGAAACCTGAGGTATTCAGAACAGTCCTGTTGAGACCTGGGGGTAAACCATGGAGGTCTGGAAGCCTCAAAGAAGATCCGAGGTGCGTATGCTTCTCTCTTTTGATATCAGTAAAGAAAATACAAGGAAATGATTCTCCCTCCATGAGCCAAATAACTGAAATCTTAATATACATTGAATCAAGATTACTTAAAATTATATCGTGCTTAACCTTTACTATACTCTATCAAACATGAAAGCAGATTAATTAGTTACAAATAGACTTAGATAACCTTCAGTCATAACTTCTCTTTCTGCAGATGAGAATTAAGATCTAGAGAGACGATGTGACTTGCCCAAGGTCATACAGCTAATTAGTGACGCGACACCTATCAGAGCCCAGGTCTAACTCTTCATATAACGCTCCTGGTATCATCCCCTGTAACAGTCGCGTGCTTGGGTCCGCAGAATTATTTTAATTGTTCATTACTGTGACAATCAATCTGCTTAGTATCTATAAACAATTAGATTCTCTCTAGCATGTTTATTATGTATACTAATATACACGCCACATACATTTACACTCACCTGTGTATGAGCCAAAAAGGCAAAAAGATGCTGTAATTTTTTCATTAATGAATTGCACCCATTTAGATTTAAAGATAATACTTGTCTCCTGAAACTGAAAGAGAATATGATTTTTGTATAAACGTGTACACACACATGCATTTTTTTAAAAAGCTAAAAAAGACACTGATCTGTGAACTTCTCCGCGTGAAGCCTCACTACCTGACGGCCCTTCCCAGCACAGTTACCCCTGCAGAGCAGGCAGGAGGGAGGGGGAGGAACAGCCCACGAGCCCTGACCACGTGGCCTGGTAGTGTGCGTACTGCCACGTGCCTTCCTATGTTCTGGATCCTCAGCCAGCAGTGGATTCCATTATTAATTAATAACCTAAGTAAGCAGCTTTGAAATTCTTTCCAATTTGAATGAAATAAAAAGATCCTTGTCATTAAAACAGGCTATAAAGTTAGAGTGATTGAAAGACTTACTATAGGAACAATCGGGTCCCCATTTGGAAAAAAATGGACTTAGATAAGATTTAACATCATCGCAAATGCCAGGTGGGGTAATGGTCTAAATGGAAAATACAGAACTATGGAATTATTCAAAAAGAAAAAAGGGGAAATTTAGAGAGGGAAGGCTTCCTACAAATTACTCACTATAAATGAAAAGTAGCAGATCAGATTACATAAAATAAAAAATTGCAAGTGAAACATTCTGCAAATCTGAACTGCACAGACTAGAAGAAAGCATGCAACAAAAGATTATCAACCAGAGTATATTGAAATCAATATGAAAAAGACCCAAAAGAAAGGTGCACAAAGGAAAGAATAGATTATTTAGAAAAGAAACACAAATAAACAACAACGAATAGATTTTTAAAAAAAAACTCTGTAATGGTCAGCAAAATGCAAATGAAAAGTACAGACATCTTCACCTAGACTAACAAAAATTGTAAAGACCGCTAAACTTTAAGTACCGCTAAAGGTATGGGGTTAGAGGTACAATCGTGTATCAATACACAAGTTCAAATACTGTCGCCTTTCTGGAGAGCATCTGGCTTGTGTCCTAGTCAAAGAACATCCTCTCATAGGCATATGCACTGAGAAATATTGATTATGAGCAAGACAAGCTAATATTCATCAATAGGAGTAAGGTTAAAAAAATTATGGCAGACCCTTTACTGAGAAAGACAGAGTTCTGTCATTGACCTAATGTGGGGATATTTCTCCACACAAATCATTAAAAGATAAAAGTAAAATCAAATAGCTAGAAAATATTTAAGTAAGATTCTCTATAAATATTTTTTAAAATTGCATTTGTTTTTGTGCTGGATAAAATCTTGTAACTACAAAAAAAAAAAGTCTGAAACAATGCACATAGAACTTAACAAATTATCTTGGGAATGGAAATAATATGATTTTTTTATTAAAAAAAATTTATATACCTTTAAATTTAATTTTTTAAAAAAACCATGAAGGATTCACATATTACCAAAGAAATAACATATGCTGACTGCCTTTTCTAACACGCTATTATCGGACTATACGAGGAGATGCTCTCTGAGCCGCTGTTGCCAGGTAGGACTGACCAATGCCTCTGCTTTCTCCAGCCTGTGAGGTAAGGCGGCTGGGCTGGGAGCCTCTGGTGGTGAGACGCGGATGCTGTCAGGTAACGCCTGGCATCACTTGTGTCTGAGCATGGACATTTTCTTAAAAACAAACAAAGAGCCCTGGCTGATGTGGCTCAGTGGATTGAGCACTGGCGTCTGAACCGAAAGGTCTCTGGTTCGATTCCCAGTCGGGGCACATGCCTGGGTTGTGGGCCAGGTCCCCAGGTTGGGGGCGTTCGAGAGGCAACAGATTGATGTCTCTCTCACCTACTGATGTTTCTCTCACTCTCTTCCTCCCTCCCTTCCCCTCCCTACAAAATAAATAAAATCTTTAAAACAAACAAACAAAAAGTCCCACAATACAAGCCAACAAACCCCCCCCCCCCCCCCCCCCCACTAAACCAAACAAAAAACACCTTCATGTTGACAGTATACAGTGCGGCAAAAGTAGGTTTATAGTTGTATGCATGGAAAATAATACCATAAGTAATAAATAATAATACAAGAATAAACTGTGTTTCGGTACAACTGTTAACCTACTTTTTGCCACACCCTGTATTTGGGGGCCAGGAAATAAAATAAAGCTAACTCTTCATTTTTAGCTTATGATTCGTCTAGGAAGACAGAAAAACTTACAAAGACTTGGAACTCGTAAACACATTTAGTTAAATTCCATGAATCCTCTATTGCTATTGAAGAGAAGAATTCAACCATGGTTTTGGCTTTAGGAAAAGTTTATACCTTTCCAGATAACATTCACTTAGCTAACAAGCTCTGATTTCCTATTTGCTTGTACATTTGTTTAGTATCAATCAACTTTAGGTGGGAAGCAGAGCTTAAATTTCTTTAGCAGCAACAAAGAAGTTACTGATCTGATAAACAACAAATTATCTACAAGCAGAAAAAAACCAAAAAGGACCCCCTCAAAAGATATACAGGTTAAAAAAAGTACACTATCTTACAGGACAATAACACATCAGTACTTGAGAGCACGGACTCTTTGGCACAGGCTCAATCAACCCCTCTGTTACCCTAACGAATACTAAGAGTAATTTGCAAGATTCCAAAAGTAATACATAATAGAAATATAAAAGTAAAATTTATATAATTTAATATTTTAATAGTTTCTGAACACTAAAAGCAATCTGATTTCTGAATATAAGGTAATTATATGAAAATATTAATATTTCTGCCATTTATAAGCAATAATATGAAGACAGTCTTACCATTATACATTTCATTAGCATGTATTAATTTCTACAGTTAAAATTAAAATAATAAGGTTCAAATTTAAACTTACTCTGTGGCCATAAACAATGCTTGTATAACACTGTTCATATAACATGTATTTCCTAAGTTAATAAGACCAGTTTTCCCAGTTTCAGATTTTCCGGAAAGTCTAGACAAGCAAGATGCCAAAGCGTTGGATTGAGAAGTCCAGGCACTTTGGTTAAGAATCAATTTAATCTTCTCTTCACTGGGCTTAGGAAAGTCCTGTAGATCATAAAGAAGAAAACAAGGTTTAAAATAGAAACTGTTTTTGTTATTAAGTGAGTTAACATCATAAAGAAGATCCTTCCCCTATACTTAACCTTTTTTCCTTAGTTTTGACAGTACTTGACCAGTCATCAAAAAATCAAATTACACTATACGCAAAAATAACTATCTCGTAAAATTTATTAAAACCTTCAAAGGTAGAGTTTATCAAGCTGAGGAATAAAAAAAAATCACCAGGAATTCATGTCACATTTGAACTATTTATATTTCCTATTTTCCCAAACTAAATTTGCCTAAAACTAAAGAGTTTTAAAAACTTTGAGGTCAGAAAGTATACTGCAGTACTATTCAAAGGCAGTAGAATAAGAACTTAAATTAGCACACAATTAAATAAACTAAAAATTTGCTTTTTAAATTTTGTATTGAAAATAAAAAAAAATCTTTTCACTCACTATTACTATTTACCCAGTATTAACCCTTATAAATAAAATCTCAGAGTAACAAGCGATGAAAAATGAAAGCATCTAATAAGCACAATGACCTCTGATGACCTCTCACTTCAAGAAACAAGACTCAATCTCATGTTTAACCATATTGAAAACTATTACAAAATGCAGATTCTTCTTACTTGCTTTGTGATATGAGATAAAACTTTAATAAGAGTGATTTCAAATAAGAGTATAGCACTGGAGAATAAGTACAGCTGATAAAATCATTACGGCTTTTTTTGACTGCTATTATCATTGGGTACTTATACCTTACAAGACAAATAGTTTCTGAAAGAATTTTAATTTGATATTTTTTGTTGCTGTTATTGACAGCTAATAGAAAGTGCTTTCCTGGGTTCAGAGACAGACCCTTGCTTCTTCTGAGCCCATTTCGGTCAATACAATTTTCAACACATAAAGCACTGAAGAATAACAATCAATTAACAACAGCACTACCTTTCATCTATGGACAGTGACACCACAGAGAGAGGTTAACAACTGCTAAACAGTGCCTGTACATTAAGACATTTACTTCTGCAAGTGTCAAATGTCATACCAATGGTATGTGCTCATTGTTGAACTGTGTTGTGTTCTGGGCTCAATAGATATCAATTTGATTTAGCTAACTATATAGTAAAAAGAAAATGTTTTTTATTCATTTTAGATACAGAAGATAACGAAACCTTACATTGTATTTCAAATCTCAAAAATAAATACTATGAATAGAACTGGTTTATAATAACTTCTGATTGAGTCTGGCTGAGGCAAGTTCTCCAATTCTTTTGTTACACCCTGACTACACAGTAAGTTCACTGAAAGGAAAGTGTATTTATTGTGACCCATTCTTCAAGACAAATAGAAGCAGTGCTTTTTAAATCCAACATGTATACAAACTTAAAAAACAAGGCAAGTTCACAAATAATTTAAGTAAAGATTCTATGAAATATGGACATTCATGAACAGTCCATAGCTTAAAATGGAATAAAAACAGCAAAGAAGCCAAAGTCAGATATTTTATTAAATTGTCTTTCCTTGATTCTAAGATGCATCTTACATATTTTAAAACTTCTGATATTGAGATGCAATTCTGATGTATGCAGTCACTTAATGTAGCATTTAACGAATTTCCTCAAAAGACTGTGGTAAATTTATTTATTTATATATTTTTAAAGATTTTATTAACTTTTTAGAGAGAGGGGGAGGGAGGGAGAAAGAGAGGGAGAAAAACAGCAATGTGCAAGAGATAACATCGGCTGGTAGCCTCTTGCACGGGCGGCAACCCAGGCATGTGCCCTGCCTGGGAATCAAACCTGTGACCTTTTGGTTTGCAGGCTGGCGCTCAAGCCACTAAACCACACCAGCCAGGGCAATAGCTCTTATAAATTTAAAGATACGCTTCACCACATTCCTCTTTCACATCATGTGCTGTAGATCCACAGATAGCAGTACAACTATTACCATACCTTTATTGCTTCCAGAATAGGTTCATAAAGATCCGGAAATCCAGAATAATGATACATCATACAGTGTATCAATTCTGTTAACTGCACCAAGAATGCTGTACTGGAAGGCAGACCATCACTTCTCAAGGAGTGAACCAAATTAACTATATGAGGAACAATCTGAAGAGAAAAGAAAACATTCAAGTTATAGAAACTGGCAACAAATTCTTTGGCCTACAAGTAAAATTCAATTGTTACAAAATCAGCAAATACCTTTCTATTTGTTCAGCCATAAACTTTTTCTAAAAAAATTGAGAAGTAAAAAATTTCTGGAATATTAAGGTAAGTCTAATTTTCAAAGTCATATGATTATAATTCACTCTTTTCACCCTTACTCTCCATCTAAAACACAAATATGGTACAAAATAGGAGCCTTAGTCACTGCATGCTAAAAAATGCCTTCCATCAAAAAATGTTAGGGCTTTTTATGTTATCAGACAGTTGAACAGGAACAAACTTTTGAAAGGGGAACCTAGAATTAGCTTAAGAGCTCCATCTAGTGTGAAATTTAGATCATTCACTTGAAAGAATTATACATACTTTGCACATTAAAGTCTACTTAAAAAAAAAAGTCTTCAAAATACCTTATGCATGTAACTAAAATTACAGCTCAGGCTACAGGATTACCTTTCTTTTAGATAAGCATAGGGGCAATTCTTATGTTAGCAGGGTTATTCTTACAAAATGACCTCCATTCCCCACTCTAAAAATAAAAGGACCAGAAACTATTATTTTAAAGGAATTGGGATTAAAAATAAAAGGGAAATCTAAAATGCTTATTGCTCATGAACCTGTAGGACACTATCAGCACAACACTGTCCTTCCATTATAAAATTAGACTAAAAAGTTAATACAGAACCAGTCACATATTTAATAGGTTATTAAAAAACAAACTATTTTGTACAAATGGCTCATTCCCCTTAGTACAGTACTTGTTCCAACTGATTATTAGTTATTGCGTTGGCCAAAAAGTCTATATGGTTTTTTCCATAAAATAAAAAGACACATTTTCCATATTTACCAATAACTTTATTGATTTGGATATTCTGAGTATGCCAGCTGTCTCTCGCGTGGTGTAACATTGATTTCAGTTAATGTCTCGAGTTGATCACTATTGACTTCATCTGGTCTACCTGACTGCGGAGTGTCATCCAGTGAGAAACCTCCAGCCTGAAACTTTGCAAACCTCTTTTGACACGTTTGATCAGTCACAGCACCTTCTCCATAACACTGCACAAATTTCTTTTTTTGCATTTTGTTGTGTTTTTACCTTTCTTGAAATAATAAAGCATATATATGCCTAAAATACTGCTTATTTTCTTCCATCTTCAGTATTAAAATGGCTACACAAAAATTCACCAATTTTGATAAGCTTTTTAAAACATGCATGCTGACATGACAGTTGTCACAATATAGTCTAACAAAATCGTTTCAAATGAAGTTAAAGTCAACTAAGAGCTACTAGAGCCACCTCATGGAAAAAACCAACCGAACTTTTTGGCCAATCCAATATAATCTGATACTATATACAGGGTTGAGCAGAAGTTAACGCCTGCTTGAGTGCGGTTGATAGGGTAATAATATGGGTGTAATAATTTATAGTTTCAATTTGAACATTTCACCTAAAATGTCATACGGTGTGCTCGAGTGTGATATTGTTATGTCACAAAATTACATGCTAATGACTTTGCAATAAAAAAGGGGTGTTATTTGTACTGGGCCCTGTATTTACACTTCATATGTAAATATATTTTATATTCTATTTGTAGAACATGTTTTTGGTTGCTAACTAGTGATGAAAGTGAAGTTATAGCTCTACGGTCTTATCATCAAACAGCATTAACAACAACTATGGTAATATCTCAATCAACTCCCTTTCCTTCCCTAAAAAGAAAAACCATATTCTTAGATTAACACCATTATCCCCTTTTTGCTATCTGGTTTACACATATGCTTGAGGTCTCACATTTTAGCTTTTGCATTACATTCTTTAATCTTCATCAAAGGTATGAAACTACCAGTTCCTAATGAGTTCACTCTACTGCTCCATTTCGAAGCAAATCTGAATTATAATTTTGCTGCATATCTATCAAGATACTCTCTTACTAAAATAGAAATAAAAAACTTATTTTTTTCTTCAGAGGTAAAGGAAAGATGGAAGAGAAAAGCATTTAAAAAATGATTATTTAATTTACAATCCCAAATCTTCCAAAAGCTTTTATAGTGTAAATTTGGTCTTTGTAACTAGGCAATAGAGCTGTCTACTACTGCATCCTGTATAGTCAAAATTATCACTGACACAGAAAAAAGGCTAAGTTCCTCACAGGCATACAGATTACATCCAAGCAGGCTATATCTTCTAAATGCTTGAAAGTTTATTTTTTTTTGAATAAGCAAATATAAATACAGGGATTGGTCAAAAATGTTTACAGTTCTTACGTAAAATAGTACACTAATAAATAATAATACAAGAATAAACTGTGTTTCAAGTACTCAAAACTGTAAACCTACTTAGCTCACCCCTGTACTTGTAGACATTACTGTAATATTCATTAGACTTAAGTTACTACTTGAGAATATATACATAATTTATTTAGTTAGAATCTTTGATATTTTTACTTGTTTAAATTTTTTTCCACTTACAAAAAGCAACTTGTTCCATAATAACACACATAGCATTAATCTTGGCTTGCTCTAAAATACTCTAAACATATAATATAATGCATAATGATGCTCGGGATGCCAGAATATTGCTCATACTTAGGAACTCCTAACCTGAGTCCTTGGCAGAGTTATTTGGAGCTATAGGTGATTTGACTACCATATGACTCTACTAGATGCCCAAGTTAACTTTAGTTTAGTAGCAGGTCAGACTATACCCAAGTAGGTAGGCAGTAATTAGGTCTTTATTTTAGGCTTTACTTTAGGATTTAGATCATAATTTTCTATTTCAGATCTAACTGTTCCCCCCAAAATGGTTTCATATTTACTTACATCAATAAGCCAAATATTTCAAAGGAAACTATTTGTCATCTTGATTACTTTCTCCTCCCCACGACAGATCAGGAATGTGCTCCAGGTGAAGAGTAATAAACCTTGGAATGGATAAGTTAGAGAATCTCCTCGGAAATTTTGAAAATAAACCCTTTCTCAAATGGCATGCACATGACTGTGCCTGAAGACAGGGGCAAATAAGTGATGGCTTTTTTTCTTCGGAGACTTTGCTAGTATGCCCGCTATATTAGCTCAAGTTTGAGTTTTGTTTGTCTAACATAGCTATAAGATTACTGGCTGATGATCAAGCTCAATATTTAGGGCAATTAGCTGTAGAAATCACTCATCCTAACTGACGTGTACGTGTGTAACGTAGTTATTTGTCAGTAAGGCTTACTTACTACAAAGCCTGCAAGTTTTTTTTCAGTGGAAATGAGGCACTGAACAGTCCTTGTCAGTATATGGTTCTCCAAGGCTAGTTATACTTCTAGCTAGTAATCGATAATTGGAATTGTGTGACTTCGTCAGTCTCCTCTGAATTTGCTTGTGCTGGGTCAGTCTTCTGACAGTTTTAGGTCGTGGGTGCACTGACAGCGAGTGTCTAGTCCTGTAAAACTGAGGGCCAGGCCCTGGGGGAGGCGAGTGACTGCCGTCCTGCGATGCCCTCGATAAATGGACAGGCTCCCAAAATAACCTTTTGTCATTTCTCACCTGCAGTAACTGATAATCAAATTATTAACACCGAATAAAAACCAGTGATGTGGCTGGTTAAAAGTGGTGGGGTTCTGGGCATATTTTAAAGGAATCAATAGAATTTGTAGGATGTGCGTTGGGAGAGAGTGAAAAGCCCTAACTCCCGGGTTGATGTTGTCATGCTTTTGGAATTCTGAAGCAGGCAGTGGTTTTGACTATTTTATTCCTTCTATACTGTTCGCATGTGCAACAGACAACTATCTGGGACAATGACATGTGACATTTCATGTAGCACAGTAACTTCAAATTGCTGGCCGTGGCAGATCTAAAACACTCTGAAAACATTCTGTCGAGGGAAATCCCACCATCTCACATTTCTAAGAAATCATAAAGCTACATGTAAATAATTAGACTTGGAACTAACCTGTAATCTTTTCACTATACAAAAATGTGACTCAGTGTGAAACTACAATTTTAAGACAAGGTTTTCCAACACAGAAGGCGCATGCCACGACTCACCAAGTGGAACGCCTCCGGAGAGTGCTGAAAGCTGAGCAGCGTGTGGGCAAGAACCGCAAGAGCACCAGGTCTCACAAGAGGAAACCAAAGTCGATTAAAAACCTTCAAAAAGAGAAGACATGCGTCTATTGGGCTTGTGAGGAAGCCATTAACCCAACCGATGGTATTTTCCTAGGGCCGAAAATTATTTACATGAATATCCCCCTTCCTGGAAGGTTCTATCGTAACGAATGTTGTTAAACTTTAGGAGAGGGAAAAAGGTGGAAAATAATATGACAGAGATCAAGGGAATATAATGGCTTAACTAACCCTTAACCTTTCTGATCAAATGAAAATCTGTCAAACCACGTTTACAGATGATAACTGCCCAGTCCTTTATTCATTCAATTCATTCCACAAATATTTATTGAGCACCCACTATTGCTTAGCACTGTTGTAGGCACTGAGGATACAACAGTGGATCAAAAAAAAAACCTCTTCCAGGGCTGGCTGTCTGGAAGGTGGGGACAGACAGTAAAAAGTGACATGGACATAGGCGCTGTGAAAACAGATACGGGAACTAGTGGGCGCGGAGTGGCCAAGGGGCCTGCTATCCTACGTAGGCTACGGAAGCATGCCTCATGAAAAGGCGTCATCTGACTATAAAAAATGGAGGAAAGGGAAGTAAGCCTGATAAATCCTTGGGAGAAGAGCGTACCAGGCAGGGCAAAGGCCCAGTACCACAGGCCCCTAGGCCTCCACCCTGGGGCGCTGGAGTCACAGCAAGGAGGGCAGAGAACAGGAAGCACGAGCCCGAGGCACTAACAGTGGGAGGCTGGATGAGAGAAGCAGCCGTGGCCCAGCTCACGGAGGACCTGCGTGACACTTGTCAGAGGCCACAGGCGGGAGCAGGGAGGCTACTGCTGTTGTCATAGCAAGGGATGACAACGACTTTGGACCAGGGTGACAGCGATGCAGCTGGCTACAAGTGGTAGCATTGTGGATATTTTTTAAAGTTGGAATCAACAGGATCTGTGGGATACGGGTTGAGAGAGAATGAGGAGAGACAAGGATAGCTTTAAGGTTCTTCGCCTAAGCAAGCAGAAGGACTGTGTGACCATTTGAGATCGGGAAGACCAGGCCTGGGGGGGAAATCAAGGGTTAGATTGTGGATACGTTGAATTTGAGATCCGGGTGTAGACAATGGGGTACATGAATATGGAGTTCATGGAAGAAAAATGGACTAGAAATGTAAAGCTGGCAATCATTAAGTTAGCGATGTACTAAGTATGGGCTGAGACAAGAGTAGACCAAAGACGAAACTCTAAGGCACTTTAAACGTAGAGAGATCCACTACAGGAGGCTGAGATGCCAGCGAACTAGGACACACACCAGGAGGGTCATATCCGCTCCTGGGAACTGCGTGAGGGGAGTGTTTCAAGAGGGAGTGATCAAGGGTGTCAGGTGCGGCTGGCGGGCCAATGAGAGGAGGCCTGGGAAGTCACTCCTGGGTCTGGCAACACTGGTTAGCATGGTGTCAAAGGCGGCCGTGGCAGGGTAACCTTCATAAAAGTCTGATTAACTGGATTCAGGGGATAACGTGAGAAATAGGTTTTCGCATGAGATATTTGAAAACAGCAAAATTATTTTAGTTACCTCTATTTAAATAGCGTTTTTAATCTCTATAGCCTATTCAAATTATCCACAACAAAATCAAACAAGAACACACTCAAAATTAAATGTTTTAAAGGGGAAAACCCAAAGGTAAAAAAACTGATTATCTAAGTTTATACATTCTAATCGATTTATAGACTCCCACTTACCAGTTCTATTTTCAGTAAAGTCACATCTATCAAAATAGTAAACTTCTGGACAGCTGCCAGTCCTTTCAAGAGTGCGATCACCCATGTATCCACATGCTGGGCCAACGGCCAGGACAGCCAGTCAATCATTCTGAGAAATTGAAGAAAAACAGGGCTATCAGTGCGGACGATATTTTAAACATTATTTAAATTTAAACATTATTATATGATTAGTTAGAAATCATAGGATACCGACGATAGTAACTTACTTTGTGACTCAGTATTTACTGAGTTTGCTTGTGAAAAGCACTGTCAAGATGTAGAAATGAATATAAGTGCTTGTACTCAAGGAGTTTCCAATCTTATAAGCTGAGTTTCTTATATAAGACTCTCGCATAAAATGAATTCCTGATAAACTGTCATTTCACATGGAATTTTCAATTTATGCTACATTTTAAGAATTTATTAGACAAATTTACTCTAAGGAGTGGTTCAACTGTAGCTATCTGAACTAAGACATGTGGATATAAACCGAAATATTTCCTCTGAAAATATGAAATGCAATTGAAAAGTAACTATTTTGAATTGTGACACAGGTCTCTCCATCCCTATGACAATCCTACTAAACAACAAAAGGGAACTTCAAATATGTAAAAGGGCACTACGTGGAGCTATTGTAAAGGCTTCATTTTGCATTCGTGTTTTTCTTCCTGAATATCAATCCAGTTAAATGAGAATAAAGACAAAGTAATATGGGTTTGGTGGAAGTTGTCCCTAACGTTAGACATCAGCCACCATGAAGACTGGTACAATGTTTGGAAAGCAACTGGGCCAGATATTCATATTATTTGAATCAGTGTTCCAATTTTGGGGATTCTATAATTAAAATAGTAGCAAAAAACCAAACAAACCAGGATTTTAAAGTTAGAGTGATTTGGTTTGAAAAATCTCAATTCACTATTTATTAGCTGGGGGGCCCCTAAATACTTATGTAGATTATTTAACCTCTTTGTGTCTGTTTCCTTATCTGTAGATTACAGGTAAACACGCTTATTTTATAGGGCTGATGTGAAGAGTGAGTTAATATTGGGTTGGCCAAAAAGTTCATTTGGTTTTTTCCATAAGATGGCTCTAGTAGCACTTGGTTGTCTTTAACTTCATTTGAAACCATTTTGTTAGACTGTATTGTGACAGCTGTCATATCGGCATATGTTTAAAAAAAAAAATCAAAATTGGTGAATTTTTGTACAGTCATTTTAACATTGAAGCTGGAAGAAAATACGCAACATTTATAGCGTATGATACTTTATTATTTCAAGAAAGGTAAAAACACAACTGAAAACACAGAAAAAGATCTGTGCAGTGTATGGAGAAGGCGCTATGACTGATGGGATGTATCAGAAGTGGCTGGCCAAGTTTCGTGCTGGAGATTTCTCGTTGGATGATGCTCCACAGTCAGGTGGACCGGCTGATGGTGACAGTATCAAATCGAGACATTGGGAACAATCAACATGCTACCAAGCGGGAGTGAGACGACCTACTCAAAATATCTCAATCCATAAAGTTATTGGTGAAAGTGAAAAATGTGTCTTTTACTTTATGGAAAAAACGAAACCAACTTTTTGGCCAACCCAATATGTAACACTGGAAATGCTCATGGTAATGCCCCTCTTCCACCAAGTACTAATACTGTGGCAATAAATAAATACTTTGATTGTACAAAATGTAAACTATAAACACTAAGTACATAAACACAAGACCCAAAGCAGCTATGAATATGTTAAAAGGACTGACTTCTAATTGACATGGTTATTTCCATTACAGCTAAGTTATAACTGTCTACATTGACACTGTAGCACTATCCTTATTAAGGTTTTTGCTCTTAAGATTTAAATGCTCCATTAGACATTAAGAGCTGCCCCAAAGTGCAAATGTATGTTAACTGCAAGTTATCTGTATGTCCCCCATTTCCTGCACACATTTTTCTCCCTTGTTTTTCTGGCCTTCTTCCAACAATGATAGCTATTAAGTTATTGATTAAAGTAGTCTGACAGCTGTTCCATGTCTTCCAACTACGATCAGGCCGATTTTGATAAAAGCCTGTGGCCACTTTACATACATGGAGCAGAAAGCAGAGACACTTGCATTTATGTGTAAAGAGTATCTTCATTGCAGCACAGTTTATGATATGGAAAAAAAGGCAAACGATCTAAATGTCCCTCAATAAGGAAAGGTCTAAATGTATTATGGTACTGATACTGTGGAGCAAGCAGTTTTAAAGGATGAGAGAGATCTGTATGAATCTACCCATGGGGATCTAACACGGAAAGACCGGAAACATTGTTGAATTAAAAAAGAAAAAAAATACCAGTAAGTCTTTTAGAAACTGTTTAAAAGAAAACCATGACATTTTTTGAGGGTAAATATACGGACATGGAAAGAAGAGGAACATATGTGAGCGCATGTCCTTGGCTCTGTGCACTCTGTCCGTGGTGAAGGCAGGGAGGGCAGAGCCAGACTGGGCTCTCTAGAGCACAGGGCCCAAGGCCAGGACTCCCTGTAGCTCGGCGCCAGCGGGGATACTGGTTGGTAAAGAGGGAGGGTGGGCGGGGAGAAAATTCCGCCTGTCCGTGTCTCTTCAGTATTGCGCGCCACCCCATCAGCCACGTCCCCCATGTCCCCCTTTCTAGCATCCCATTTTGGAAGCTACATAAACCTTTCTTTCTACGAATAAACACAAGAACAAAACATCCAACTTGGAAACCTTAACATTAAAATTGGAAATAGTATAAAGGCCACAAAATAGATTTAATATTAAATTGGGACAAAATCAATTTTCCCTTTTAGATGGCAACTTAAGGGCTAGATCCAGCCTTCAGTTTTATTTGTTCCAATGTTCTAAAAATTGGGAAATTTCACATAAAAAACTGGATTTCTGGCTTCTTTACCTTATCCCATGTCTATCTAATCTCCTGACCACCCCAAGAAAATTTTAAATCAGAACACAAATTAGAAGCCACAAATACGAGAGTCTATTATATAATAGGTACTGTGTTAAACACTGAGGATGTAATAGAGTAAGCCATGGCTCCCGCCCTCAAATTCGTAAGAAAAGTCGGGAATGTGTCAACAACCACACGATGAACAAACAGGAGGACCAGTATGTGAACTAGGCTCTGCTGGTGCACGCTGCGTGGCTCTGGCTCCATTCTCATTACGTTGCAGCCCTGCTCCAATCTGCCGAACTTGCATATGCCCGCGGCCTCTCAGGCTCAGGCACTGCAGATGAGTTCTTTGTGTGGTTAGGACAGTAATCGTGCCCACCGCGTATTGGCTGCTATTTGAATTTTAGGGACACTTAACCCTAATAGACTGATTTAATTTCTTATTATTTTAATGAAAGTTGTTGTTTACATTCTTTGTTTCCTCCATTAGACCATGAGCTTAAGAGCAGTGATGTTGCTTTGGTTGTTTTCTAATCTTTAATCTTTGATCTTTGGATCCCAGTACTCACCATTGTGCTTGGCGCTAAGAAGGGGCTGATTTATTGAGTAAATGAAACCATTTCTTTCTATAGCTAAACAAAATCTCCCAAACCCCAACCTCCCTCCCAAAACAAAAAACAAGCAACTTGAAAACCTTAAAAAAACTAAAAAATTGGTAACATTACGAAAGACCACCAAACTGATTTGGATTTCAGCCTTCTTTTAAAAAGTCACATTGACAACGCTTAACTCAAACCTCCTTATGGCAACAAGAAAGTTGGAGTTGAGGATCAGCTTTCTCTATTGGAAGGTGGTTGTGTACCTATTCCCTATTTTTCAGTTACACCTGGCCTATTTTATACTTTAATGTTGCTTATCTGGTCCTGGTATGGTATTTGCATTTCCTTGCATTACCAAAAATGATAGCAAAGCATAAGTGTTATGTGTGGGGGAAGTTTGAAGTATAGGGAAGTATGAGGTGGGAGCATGGTAAAAACATATATTGCTATTCTTTTTGATTATATTTGTAACGTAAGAATAATTGCTCCAGGTAGATTACATAATAGCATCATGTAGCTAAATTGGAAAGGGAATACAAAAATTGGATCCCAACTTCCCATGGAAACAAATAAATACAAATTATTTTCCAAATATATTTTGAAAACAAAGAAGTTGGATACTATGGCTGTCCTGAAAATATTGAAAAATGAAGAATTTGCACTTGACTTAGTAAGTGGTGAATGTCACTGTAGTTTCTTGATCAGAAGGGTAAAATGAGTAGATCAGGCTGACTTAGAGAAGAGTTAAGTCATTGCTGGCAAAAAAAAACCCCAACAAACCAACAAGAAGATTGTTACAATGTTATGGTGTGAAACAAAAATGTTAGCTATGGTTCCCTAGGCAATGAAGGTCGCGGACCAACTGATTTCTAATTTCGCTGTCACTTGTGAAATCTATAATTCTCCAAATCTTCCTATTTTACTAAGAGGACAACATAATTTATGATGTATTCATCTCAAAAAGAAAGAAATTTTACTGCTGTTGCAGTCACACTGACGAAGTGTCGTTGCTATACAGGACACAGGAGGAGTTTCGTTAAGGAGAGATGGAGGAGACAAAAGCATTTTTCTCAAAAGTAATGAACAATGTTGACTTTACATAAAGACTTGGAACTCAACCACCTAAAAATGAGAATTGATAAAGCAATGATAATAAAGAGAAAAATAAATAAAAATAAGAAAACGATCCTAACACTATGGTGTCACAGGACTAGCTATATAATAAGGAAGAAAATAAAAATAATGAAGAAAAGAACGTTTTAAACAGACAAATACTAGCAGTGTATTACCCACAGCTCCTAGTTAAAAGAAAAAGTAAAAGCATTTAACTAGAAAAGAGAAAATGCATTTAACTAGGGGGAAAAAAAAAAGGCCCCAGAGGGAAGAAATAGGTAGTAAGAAACAATGAGCAAAGAAATTAGTAAACTATGTTGATAATCCAACCAACTCTTGACTGTAAGGTAAGTATAAATGTATGTACATTTTTAAAAATTAAAGAAGCTGAAATGAAAATGGATTTGTGAATTACTGGGATGCCGGTCAAGCCTAGTAAGGTAAACAGTTTATTCCAATTAATTTAGACATTTTTATATATTTGATTCCATAATTTCGGTTTTAAATATTTCTCTTAAGTTTTTCATTATTGACAAAACAACAAAATATCTCCTCCTCCCAAATCTACAGTTACCACCTACAGTGTCATGAAGAAGTACCTGCAAAGAGCCTGGGTCATACTTGCATCTTTGACATTTGGATCCGTCGTAAGGCTCCTGATGAGAACTGTAATCATCTGAAGAGGAATATGCTGCACAAGGCTTGCCAATGCTACAGATGGTTCAAATGCTGCATCTATTTTTTTAATTAAAAGAAAAAGGGATATAGCAAGAAGGTTCTAGTGAAGTACTGAGAGCAAACTATTACCAAAACACCTAAACAAACATGTAACTGCAGCAAAGGTGTTCCTCAGGAAGCAGCTGATGTGCCCCACCTCACGGACACTCTAACATGAAAGGAATGTTACAGTAGAGATCAAGAGTGAATAGCAATGACTGCTCATTCTATAGGCAGCACTACTGCAATATAAAAACTATTGTTCACTATCGTCACATTTGGTCCACAAGTTACTGTACTGTGTATTAAGTCATTGTCATGCTAAAATATTCGCTTATAAAGCAGAAGTGCAAAGTATTTTAAATTCCCACATCGGAGCCCCCAAAGTAACTTACAATTATTAATTACAGTAGTCTTTAAATTGTTCTCATGAAGATTTTTGTAAATCTCTTAAAGAAGTAGAAATTAAGGTGAATTTTGAGGGGACTTTGTGTAAACCATATAAAAATTAAGCAAATCCAAGGTGAGCACCTTTATTGCTTCATTGGAAAAAGTTCTGGAGAAATGTAAGAGTTCTAGCCACACTGGCAATACAAGAAAAATTACAATTAAAAAAAAACAAAACAAAACAGCTCAGATACTCAAAATACACAGTTGGTAATTCTTTCATAAATGTACTTAATTTATCAGAAAGCATAGAGGCATGTTAAAACTCTACTCTTATTTCTGGTTCTCAAGATAATGGAGGATACTTTCTTCACCAGTTCAGTTTCCAACAACAGCCAGAGAGAAACGGTTGTACCAAATACAGAGGGAGTGAAATGGTTTTGGATCTACTGTTTCACAACTTCCAGAGCTGGAAGCTTCAAGTCCAAACAAAGAATGTAAGTGCACAGGTAAAATTCCTGGGTGACAAAGCATTTTCTTGCTAAAAATCACTTGACCCCTCCCTGCTTTCTAAGGATGCAGTTTTTGGGCTATAAGCCCAGTGAAAAAACACCTATTGAGGTCCTCCTGTTCTTTCCCTTCCCTCATTCCAGCCGCAGCCTCTCTCATGAACACTACTGTAGACAGAAAATGTCAATATCCAGAAACAACACAGTTAAATGGGATAAGCCAGGAAATAAAACAAACTGCACAGTCCATAAATTAAAAAATGGGAATATTGGCCCTGGTTGGTGTTGCTCTGTGGACTGAGTGGCGACCTGTGAACCAAAGGGACGGGAGTTCAATTCCCAGTTAGGGCACATGTCCGGGTTGCAACCGCAGTCCCCAGTGGGGGTGCGGGGGGGGGGGGCGGTGCGTGAAAGGTAACCACACACTGATGTAACTCTCCCTCTCTTTCTCTCTCCCCCCCTCTAAAAAGAAATATAATTTAAAAAGGGGGGATAAAAAACAGAAAAAAACTCATGATAACAAAATGATAGGGTTACAGTACAATAATAATATGGTAAACATTATTACGCCGCCATTAGTCACTAATAAATAGAAGCTTTATACAGTAGTTGTCATCCTCAAAGCATTTCATAACTTGAGCAGAAGCTGGTTAATTAAGAAACTTGTTTTGTGCCAAAGCTCTTAGACCTCGACGTTCTCAATCTTTAAAATAAAAACACGGCCTATTTTTTACAGTAGAAACGACAGCCTGAATAGGGTAGTGGGTGGGAATAAAATTCTGGGTGATTTACTGACTTGCTCTCCATTAACATTTTCAGGGTAGGGAAGCAAACGGGGTGGGGGGTGGGGGGTGGGTGGGGTGTGTGTGTGTGTGTGTGTGTGTGTGTGTGTGTGTCTGGGTGGTGGGTGGGTGTGGGTGCGTGTGTGTGTGCGTGTGTGTGTGTGTGTGTGTGTGTGTGACAGGCTGAATTTCCAAGAGAAATTTTTTTGGAAGATAACGACCCTTACCTGTGGAAGAAATGCTTGCAAAAATTTCTTGCAGGGAAGGCAGCAGGGTGGAGGGCTCGGCCTTCCAGATGTTCTGCAGCAAGTTACTCACTTTTGTCACCTGAGAGACATACTCCCGCAGCTCTTTCTCCTGGGTGGACTGGCACTGGAAGTGGCCTATCGTTCGAACCAGCTGTTGACAGAAGGTGATGGACAGTTTCCCCTTGGGGATGCACTGCACGAAGTCGGTCAGGAGGTCGCTCAGTCGGGCACACAGCTGCGGCTCGGGCCTCTCGCACACCATCCGTAGCACCTCCACCTGCAGAAGGCTGAAGAGGTCCAGCACCGAGGGGCAGCTCATGATGAGCTTCAGGCCGTTGTGAATGTAGTCCAGGATGGCTACGTCCTTCCTGTCCAGCGAGTGGTAGCCCTGCTGAAGGAGGCCCAACACGAACGTCTTGTTGAAGAAGGACTCGAATTCGGGTCGGTGGTACCGTGCGTAGGCCTCCAGCACCTGGTGCCCCACCTGCCGCTGAAAGGGGTCCTGGCCCTCCAGGATGAGCCGAGTGGTCAGGTCAAACATGGCCTCGCACTGCGCCTTGTCTAGCCAATGCTCAGCCGACTCCACCACCTTCCGCACAATCACCCGTTTCAGGGGCAGCGGGTGCGAAGAACTCACCAGGCCCTCTAAAATCTTGTCCATGGTCGCCACGCTGCAAGGCCAGAAGGTAGGGAGCGGGCGGAGACAGCCCCGAGGTGGGGCAGGAGAGCCCCGGGGCGGAGGGGAACTTGGAGCTCAGCAGCAGCGGGATCGACCACCGCCACCGCCGCCTCAGCAGCCACATTTATCGGGCAGGCGGACCCATCCAAGCCCGGGCGGGAGTCAGAGTTGGCAGGCTTGGGGCGCGTAAGAACTGGCACCGCCCGTGGCGGGCCTAGGGAGCCGGAGGCCCGCACTCCGCCGCCGCCCCGGGCCCGCGGTCCTTCTCAGCATCAGCACGGACGCGCCAGCGGAGGCCCCCCGGCGGCGGCGGGCACTTAGAGTCCGGGGCTGCGAGCCGGTAAGTGGAAGAAGCGTGTTCGCGTCCCGGGACAGGTGTGGGCGTCAGAGCCCCAGCAGATCTTGAGATGAAATGGGCCCTGATTTGAGCCTGGAGCCGCTGTCACCGGGAGTGCCTGATCAGCCGGGGAGAGGTGAACACCCTTGACCCGGATTCATAAGGTCCCGCAAACAGGAAGTGACGGAGTAGGAATCTCGGGAAAGGCCCGCCCCTCCGCACCGCCCCTATCTTCCGTTCCTCTCCTCTGACCCTTCGGAGCCCCTACCGCCTAGTTCCCCTGGGCTGCGCTCCGACAGCCTCCCGGCTCCGCTCCTTCGCTGCTGCGCAGGCGCGGCCGCCACAGGTCTAGTCGCTCGGCGACGCTCGCGTCACTGGGGATCGAGTGTCGAGTCATATACGCTCCTTTCCCGGAAGAAGGCCAGAAGCGCGGGCTAGGAGGTGGCCTTCATTATAGGATTCTCTCCGCATCTCTGTGGGTTCCTTTGGGGTCAGGTTGCTCGTTAAAGCCTGAGAAAATGGTATTTTTGTAAAATCTCATGAAGAAAGTTTTGGAAAGCAAATACTTGGGGAGAAAGAAGGAAAACATCAAAACTCAGGAGAAATCGTTTCAGATCTTGGTTCATCCATCAAGAAGTGAGCTAGGGTCCCGAAATGCAAGTGCACTTCTCCTATGTGGTTGATAAGGCGAGATCTATACTGGCGGCACATATTTAGTGACGGTCATTATCAGCAGAGTTTTGTTTGACTAAGCCTCTAGCAAATAACCTTTTTCCTGAGCTTTTTGTGGCATATCGAAAATTTATAAGCCGTCCAAAAAATGGGAGGAGAGTTACTGGAAAATGACAGGTGAGAAAATGAAAGACAGTATATACACATTGTATCATATTAAAGAATACTTCGAAAATAGGAACTAGGTGAAAATTTCACATTATTTAATGTATGTGTATGCTGACACTGAAGATAGTTTACAATAAGGAAGACTAGATACAGTCATCCTGCTGGCACTCATTCAAGTTAAATCCCAAAGATTGACAGAATTTCGGCTTTAATGAGAGGACTTGAAATGGGAAAATATTACCTAATTATAGCCCTGTACAGTTGGCCAGTAATACCTGTGAACTCACACAGTAATGGCCTGTAATACAGACAGGACATTAAGGAAATGGTTTGTTTAAAATGTCCAATAGAAAAATGAACAAAATTCTAAGTTACTTACTTTGCTATATACCATTGTTTTTTTTACAAATTTATGAAATGATTACCCAAATATATTTAACACATCAATTAGGGTAATCTTAAAAAGAATAGCAGTTTAGATGAGATAGGAGCTGGGTCCAGGAAGTTTAAGACTGAGTTTGTAGGAAGAAATTAAAGATAAAAGAGAAATGAAGAAATTGATGGATTTAAAAGACAATCATAATAGAACACAGGAATAACTTCAGAACTTTTGGAACTTTTCCTTTTAAATAGATGTAAGGTAAAATGACAGAGAAAAGTCTGACTTTTTTTGGGAAAGGTGCCACAATGGAAGACAAAAATAATGTAGAAAGTAAACCATTAAGAGGAATGAATATGTGGATTTGAAATGTAGCAGAGAAGATTTGGAGCCACCTGAGAATGAGGACTGGTAACAACAGTGAAGCAATTACTCCAAAGCAGAGCCAGCAATTAGTAGTCCTGTGTGGACTGGATTGTTGTAGATTTCCATTGACTTTAACCACAGGGCATGTAATGTTAAGAGATGCTCTGAGAGATTTTTTGTAATCCAGACAGTACATTCTTTATCTCCATTGTACAGTGGCAGTTTCGTTTCCCCTTGATAGTCAGGCTCAGACACCCAGCCAATGCAGCCCTTCATTGCCTGTTGATTTTTAGGTATGAGGAGTCCAGAGTGGCCTAGTGGCATTTTTAACTCCCAGCTCAATGGTGTCATTATTGTGTTCCCTAATGGAAGCATCCCTTCCTTTGGAACTAAGATTTCTAAGCCATCAGAGCATAAGACAGGGAGCAAAAATTGTGTTAATAGGCGACTAGGGGTAACAATGAGCGATGCCACTCTCATTTTTACCTCTTGATTTTCGGACCTGTGAATCCTGGGTGACAGAGAAACAGCACCACATGTGAGATGCTGATTCAGAGCACATACAGCCTCCTGGAGAACTTTGCGCAATCCCTGCAAGCTATTGTCACTTAGCTGGCACTGTAATTGAGTCTTTCAAAGAATGTTCCATTGTTCTATCAAGACAGCTGCTTCAGGATGTTGGGCAACATGGTAAGGTCAGTGAATTCCATGATCGCGGGCCTGCTGCTGCACTTCATTTCCTGTGAAGTGCGTTCCCTGATCAGAATCAGTGCTGTGTAGAATACCATGATGGTGGATAAGGTATCCTAAAGTTCACAGGTGGTAGTTTTTGCATGAAGCATTCTATGCAGGGAAGGCAAATCCCTATCTGTAGTAAATGTCTATTTCAGTAAAACGAAACACTGACCCTTCCTTCCATAATGGAATAAATCCAATGTAATCAACCTGTCACCAGGCAGCTGGCTACCATCTCAGGGAGGGATGCCATTGCAGGGATCCGGGGTTGGTTTTTGTCTTTGGCTGATGGGGCACCCAGCAGTGGCTCTGGTTAGGATGGCCTAGTTCAGGGGAAGTCCATGTTGCTGAGCCCCTGTGTAAGTTTCATCCCTGTCACGTCACCGTGTCCACCTTGTTCATGAGCCCATTGGATAAAGACATTGGGTGGCTGGGGAAAACATAATTGACCTCAGACTATGAATTGGTATGCAATCATGTGCCTGGACATTTCTCCTTCCAAGCAAAGTGAAAACGAGGTACCTCGCCCAAAATTATGTCCATTGGGGGAATTTCTCTTTGCCACTGTCCTTCAGGGATGTCCCAGAAAGAGGGACTGTCGTGCTGCAGTTGCCCACTTTTGCGTGGTGCCTGGATATTGTCCAAGACTATGTAAACCAGGCTAGTCTCCTCCGCCTCTGTCCACTGATGATAGGCAACGTCCTATGCCACCAGAGGTGCAGGTTGGGAGGGAGGAGGTAGTGTGGCAGGGTGGAGACCAGAGGCATTTGGGTCACTTCCATAGATAACTTACTTGTGCCTTCAGGGCCTGCGTAGGCCCAATCTCATATGTACCGTTTCCATTTGATGGTTGTGTGCTGCTGTGCTTTCTACATGCATAGCTTAGTGGGTCAGATGACACCCAGTTCTTGATGGGCAGCTTAGGTCACACAGTATCATGGTGGCTCATGGTTGTGCATTCAGTCTCTACTAATGCTCAGTAGCAGTCTAAGAGCTTTATTTTCAAAAGGAGAGTAGTATATCTGCATGCAAGTGTCTTACCAAAAAGTCTAGAGTAGTTGCTGTATTTGGCTCACCAGGTCCAATCAGCATAGTGTCATCAATGAATAGACTAGTGTGCTATACTGTGGAAGGGAAAAATGACTGAGATACCTGCAAATTAAATTAGGACCCATAAATTAGGGCTAGAGAGTTAATAGTCCCATGAGGGAGGAGAATGAAAGTATATTTCTGGCCTTGCTAGCTGGAAGCAAACTTTTCTTGTCTTTACTAACAGGTATAGAGAAAAAAAATTTACCAGATTAATAGCTGTATATTAAGTACCAAGGGATGTCTTAATTTGCTCAAGCAGTGAAACTACAACTGGTAGAGCAACTGCAGTTGGAGTCTGCACCTGGTTAAGCTCATGACTTATGATAATCCACTGTCATTCTCCAAGATTTCTCTGTCTTCCGAATGGATTAAATAAGTGAGTTGAATGGAGATGTGGGACTCACCACTCCTGCATCTTTCAAGTCCTTGATTCCAGCACTAATCCCTGTAATCTTCCCAAGAATATGGGATTCCTTTTGGTTTGCCATTTTCCTAGGTTGAGGCAGTGCTAATGGATTCCACTTGGCCTTTCCCACTAATAGCTCTCACTCCACAGGCCAGGGAACCAGCGTGGAGGTGCAGCTAGTTGCTGAGTATGGCATTTCTTATTTGCTCACTGGGAGGTGATTGACATCACTGAGGGACTAGTGTAGATAGGAGAAGAGAAACAGCTCTAAGCTGGGCACTCCAATATTAGCATAGTTGGAAGCTAAGGAGGAAAGGAGAAGAGGCTATCGAGAAGCTGCTAGGGTGGAAGGAAGAAAACCAAGAGAGTGTGGAATCCTGGAAGCTGCATGAAGAAAGCAATTAGCTATGTCACTTATTGCTAAATGGTCTAATCAGGGATGTCCAACCTGTGGCTCACGGGCCATGTGCCCCCCCCAGGATGGTTGTGAATGCAGCCCAACACAGAATCGTAAATTTGCTTAAAACATTATGGGATTTTTTTGTGTGTGATTACATGTCACAATATATTTAATGTGTGGTCCAAGACAACTCTTCTTCTTCCGGTGTGACCCAGAGATGCCAAAAGGTTGGGCACCCCTGGATCGAGAACTGACTGCGGGATTAAACAACATAGCAATAAGCAGTTAGATGGAGTGATGGGTATTGAAGCTTGATAGTAGACTCAAGAGACAGTGAGAAATTGGTGACAGTAAGTGTAAACAGTTCTTTCAAGAAGATTTGCTAATGAAAGGGAAAAAATGGAGTGGTGGCTATAAAGTGAAACAGGATCAAACAAAAGTTTTGGTTTGTGAGGAAAAAGCGTATTTGTTGGCTAATGGAAAAACTCTAGGAAAGGGAGAAATTACTGGTATTGAAGAGAGAAAGAAGAATCGCTGAGACAGGGTTTCCCTTTGCTGGGAGCATGAATAAGTTCACCTGGTAGCAGGGGATACAGCTGCAGGGTGAATGTGGTTGTGGGAGTTTTTAGAAGTTCTTTTCTGATTGCTTGTGCTTTATCAGTAAAACAGAAGTCTAAGTTGTCAGTTGAGAGACAGAAAGAAGTAGAGTTGGAGATTTTAGGAGAGAGGTGAAGCTATGTAATGGTTTAGGAGAATGGAAATGCAGTATGATTCCTAGACAGCATTCAAGGCCCATTTGAAATAAGAGCTCACGAATGTAAATGAGACCAGAGAATGTATTGATTTGTTTCCTGCAGCCATGTTTACATGCACAAGTAGAAGTATTAGGCGGCAGCAAGTTGAAGAAAACCAGGGTTGTGGTTTGGCCAAGTGCAAGGAAATGAGAGAAGAGTGGGAGAGATCAGAGTATATATAAGGAATGAGTATGATTGTTCAATTTAAGCTAGATAATGATAAAAGTTAAGACATGAGAGATGAGAGACAATAAAAAGATGTTAGAATAAATGAATTGTAGTTTCTAGTGGAGTCAGAGGGTTGTTAGAATTTTCCAGATTCCAAGTAGAGGTAGCAAGCTAGAAAGAGAGGAGACAGTCATCAGAGAATGGAATGCCTTGGACTGAGATGACTGAGAGGTAATAGTTGCTGGGAATGGCAAGGACTGAGGTATGGTGGTGAGGGTAAGTAGCTGGAGTAGGTGGAGGATGATGTCATCGGAGGAGAGAGGTCAAGGCTTTGGGTGAAAATGTATTAGGTACATCATCAATGTAAACACTGAGGTCAACTGAGAATTATGACAGGAGTAGGGCTGGAGACAGTGTCAGGGAGTTAGGAATGAAATCTCCAAGGCCTGGGTGTCGTTTGAGCACTGCAGGAGGGAAAGGGACTTAGTGCTGTAGTCTGATGTCATAAACTGTAAATGGGAATGTTTATGGAGGAGGGAGGAAGGACTGTCTGGAAGGGGCAAACGGGGGAGAATGTCATCTTCTCTACCCTCGGGCTAGTAGCTGTGCAGTTTGGGTTGCAGAGGGGAGGGCTGCAGGCTGATCAAGTTTTAGAGCAAGTAGCCAAGGTAATGTTCAGAGAAGGCAATTTTGCTGCTGATTGCGCCTTAGAGGGCTTAGTGGAAAGATTTCAGGTATTGAACAGGGTAAGAAATGGGTCTGAAAAGTATGATTCCTAGACAGCATTCAAGGCCCATTTGAAATTAGAGCTCAGGAATGTAAACGAGACCAGAGAATGTATTGATTTGTTTCCTGCAGCCATGTTTACACGCACAAGTAGAAGTATTAAGAGACAGCAAGTTGAAAAAAACCAGGGTTGTAGTTTAACCAAATGCAAGGAAATGAGAGATGGGCAGAAGAGTTTAACGTGTACTCTCAGAGTGAACAGGAGAGTTCAGATGGGCCGGGCCTTATGGGAATTAGAGTCCCAGAGATGACTTTGGCTTTTTGTGGCAACTAAAGTCAATAGGCATAAAGGGCGTAATGGGATTAATCTTGATGAAAGTCTTTGATTAAAAAAAACTTTCAGAACTGAAGCTATAATGAAACAAATGTGAAACCTCAATGCCTATTCAAGGACAAGCTTGGACTTAGACTAGTCATGAGTGAAATGCCTGTTGGCAAAATGTCTGCCTTGCAAAGGGCACAGGGTTGTATATGAGCTTATGAAAAAATCTGAAGACCTTGAAGATAATCAAGGTTTATTATTCATTACCTTTAATTTACATCATACAGCAATTATTTCTGCTATCTCAAAGACTTCCATTATCATTAAGCGGAGCTTTTTCAAAAGCTAGGTGGTGAGTCTCTGCCCTCTTGCTTGAGAGGTGTTTGAATAGCAGTAGTGTGTTGTTGATTTATAGACATTTTACCAATTGTTACATTCAATCAAAATTGGATATTTGACATTGATTTTTAAAAAACCCCAAAAGATCAAAGCAGTTGTGAGTCGCTAACAGGAATTCAAAATAAAGATGGTGGAGGACACCAAACCTAAAAATGGACATAAACACTTATAGGCACGTAAAAAACTAATGGTTCTTTTTATGATACCTAAAATCATCAACACATGACACAGGGAAAAAAGATGGGTGTGAGTATTAATTATTGTATGATTCCTCTTTGGTCAACCCCTTATCTTCTCCCTGAGACTAGCCCTGTGTGTCTCCTTTACTTACTTATAACAGGGATTCAGTACTACAACTGCTACTTTTTGAATATTGAGAGATGAAAAATTTCCTGGCCAGGGACAACCAAGGCTTGGACTGACTTGGGCAGAAGCATGCAGCAAATCTGGAAACTCTTGTTTGCTGAGACAGGGAGAGTGCTGGAATGGGTCATTGTGGTCCTTGTGCAATGTTTGTGTAGCAGGGGTGTACGGCCTCTGGGCGTCTCTGGGCCATGCTGGGAGAAGAGTGGCCTTGGGCCACACATTAAATACATTGCGACATGTATTCACACACACACAAAAATCTCATGATGTTTTAAGTAAATTTACAATTTTTACAAAATTTACATTCGCAGCCATCCTGGGCTGCATACAGCCTGTGGGCCGCAGGTTGGACACCCCGGTACAGGTTTTAAAGATGAGATAGAAGGCAGGAATGAGAACTTATCATTTACTGTCTAGGTTCTTTTTAAAGTTTCAGCTATGACAATTAGTGTGGAAGGCAACTATGTCACTGCAAATAATAGAACCAGAGTCTGGAAAGCTCATTGTTTTGATTTGTTGAACAAGTAAATTCAATGAAAAATGCAAGGCACATAACCCAATGCTTGGCTTAAGTTGAAATTTTTTCTTAAAATTTTTGTAGAAATTATCCTCTTAGTTTTGGAATGTTTTATATAAAGTAGTGACTCTGATTGCAACAAACGTTTCTAGTTACCGGATAAGCTCTGTAATGCTGTGTGGTGACCTCCCCTCTCCTGCTTCCTTTGCCCGAGTCGCCCCAGCTCGTTCTCCCAGAGCTCAGCTGCCCCACCTTCAGGAGGCCTGACCTCACTGAAAATAAATAGGTCAGGTAATTTGTAAAATACCTTCAGGCATCCTGCATTTCTCTCCAGCACTTATCACAGTTGAATTATTTTTTCTTTATTTCTTGAGTGTCTTTCTTTTACCCTAGGAGGTAAGTTCTGTGAGTTCAGGGATCATGTTTATCTTCCTTCCTGATTTTTACCAAGCACCCAGCACAGCATCTCCTAGTACTCAGCACTCAGTAATGATTAAATAATGAATTTTGGTTTCAGTAAAAATTCCTTCTCCAATATCATTTGGGACATATCAATATTTTCGAAGAGAGATTTGATAGGAAATAAGTTCTTTAGTGATATCACAAATCTTTAGGAAATACGCATGTTAGCTTTCTTTACTGTAATTGGAATATCTGTTAAACTGTTGAAGAATTTTCTTAAGATGATATGGACATTGGCATCATATAGCTTATTAAATGTTTCAAATTATATTCTATTGCCTTATTTCTGAGGCTTTGTAATATTCTTTCTCAAACATGTATCAACAGGGAGCTTTATTTCTTAGCTAAAACAAACTGGAATAGTCATAGGCTTTAATGTAGTAGACAGTATTTGTGTTTTAGGAGGATGGTACTTGAGTCAACTCCAGTTAGAAAGTCCTCTCATGTAAAGAGCAAGCCAGAGTGTTCATCTGAAGCGCCCCTTCTAGCTCTAAAAAGTAGACAGTGGTGGTGATAAACAAATAACCAGACAACTAGGAACAAAGCAGGCCAAGTTATCTTTCTGTTTTTTACCTTTGTGAATACTCTTTTATTTTCAGATTAGTGAGGAAGAAATACTACCGTTTTTCAAAACAGACCGAAGTGGATTTACTCGACCCTCTCTTTTATGTTGTGGCCTGGGTAAATCACATACTTGGATCTCTGCTTCCTCATCTGCAAAATGAGGGTAGTGCCACCCTATTCCCATGGATACCTTGTGGGTTAAATATTCTAGTGTACGTCATGTCTGACACATAATGGCACACAAGAAATATTTCTTTCCCCCCTTTTATCAGTTGGTTAAAGGGCAGGGACAGATGAATACATAGAGCACAGAGGATTTTTATGGCGGTGAAGCTATTCTATGTGAGTATAGTGATAGACAAATGACACGATGCATTTGTTAAACCCATAGAATATGTAACACAAAAAGTAAACCCTAATGCAAACTATGGACTTTGGTTAATAATGTACCAATATTTGTCCATTAATTGTAACAAGTGTACCACACAGTATAGGTTGTTAATAATAAAAAAAAAATGAGGGTGGGGGAGTATGAACACCATTTAAACTTTCTGTGGAATTTTTCTATAACCTAAAACTGCTCTACAAAAACTTATTAAAAAACACATTATGAAAGATGTTATTTACTTCATCCATCTATTCTGGGCCCTGGGACCTTGATATGGAATCAAGGGTCTATTGGTTCTATGGTTTGCTTTTACTGTGCTTGTAAACTAATAAGTTAGCCTGTTACTGTTTCATTGTAGCGTCGATATGTTTGCATTGGTTCCCTTGCCCCTCATTCGTGGGGTACACAGAAGGCCTGTTTGGGAGCCTGCACATGCAGTCAATTATATTATAAGACAGGAACACTTAACTTGGGAATCCACTGTTTTTATAGCAAGCAGTAAGAAAGCCTGCTCTCTGTGTGGGATGGGTGACTTACCTTATCTCTCAAGCTGCTGTCTGCAAATGCAACCTTGAGAAAAGGCCCGGGCAAAGCGTGGTCGTCAGGGCTGCAGGCTCTTGACACCCCCTGCAAGGATGTGCATGATGCTAACTGCCTACGGCAGATCGCCTTTCCCAACAACCCCTTTCAGTTTTGATACCTCCTTCTAACAACACTTAGGGAAAGAAATTCTTGACATAAGGACTTTTAAAAACAACAAATATGCATTTTTATGTATAGGTATATAAAATTAAATATTAATTGTTTACAGATGGGATACTACTGTCAATTTCTATTTCTTCCTTAATAAGAATTCTTATCTGTTCCAGTCCAATCTAGATTTATTTTCTTCCAAGCCCTCCTAATATTCCTTTGGAGGATTCCATGCAAATATGCCATGGAATGATGGCGTTTTTCTTTTTTCCTTTGGATCGAAGCCCTTATTACTATTTGCAGAAATTTCTTTACTTTTGCACCTGCAGTTGCTAGTGCTTACTTCAAATATGGTTCTTTTCTCATTTGACTGCTGTGCACCTTGTTTTTGTTGTCATGCTCTGTTCTCTGTGATAGCAAAGACTATGTTCTGCTCCTATAGGCAGGAAAAATTGCTTCCTGTTTGATATTCAGACTGAAAACCGGACCACAATGGCCAGAAACATGCCCACCCTAATGCTTCCTGGGTCACATTATTAGATAATCTCCCATTTGTCTGTTTCAGTGCCAGGGACACTATTCTTTAATCATTCATTCTCAGTATTGTGTGGATTGTAAAAAAAATCCATGGAAATAGGATTTAATATTCAACTACAGATATTTTATAAAAATGAATGTTCTTAAAGAATAAAATGGGATCCGACTAAATTGAGTGCCTATAGTTTATAACTATCACTTATGTAATAAAAGGCATGGAATGCTTATGCCATTTCTAAATATAATTTCAAATCCAGTCAATACTCTTATTCTGCAGAGTAATATTAGTCATATATGTTAATCCAATTATTGCTATTAGCAAAGTTGGTAGTTGACTTATATTTCCCTCTTTTTTTTTTTTTTTTTTTGCTTATCCTTATTGTTGTTTATAAGAAAATCATGCGGGCATGAAATAGCATGCATTATCTGTGAGCAAAGAGGGCAAAAAAGAAACTCTGCAAACCTCATGCTAATTTTCCTAAAATTCCAGTTTTATCTCATTGTTTCAGACTGACTGGCTCATGCCTTTTTTGGGGGAAGGACAAGGGGCTGCTCAGTGGAATATCAAATGATGATTACATTTTGAGAACTGGAGTAAAAATAATAGATAGTGTTCTCCATTTCTCCTTCTCCTGACATAAGTAACTCCTTGGGTGGAAGCCACATATATTCAGAAACTGCATTAACATTTTAAGTCCACTTTGGTGCTAGTTAGTAAGTTATACTGTCATCATACTAAAACAGCACCTGGATAGACATTGCAACGGCCTTCAGAGACAGAGTCGTGCAGCGAGGCAGTGTTACTGAGAATCAAGAATAAGAGCTCAACTGGGGAGTTAGATTACCTGGGTTTAAAACCTGGGGGCACAATGTACTAGCTCTACGATTCTGGGAGACTCTCCAGACTTTAGGCTTCTTATAGGTTGATTTTAAGCATGGAACATAGGGCTTTTTGGATGATTAAATGAGATAATCCATGGACTGCACTTAGTTTAAGTGCCTGTCACCTAATATTCATTCTATAAATGAGAGCTCTTATTATTTCTTGGGATTATAATACTATATTATCATAGTGATAATGAGTATTGGCTATGAGCTTGGCACTGCATTTTCATAAGCATTGATTTATTTATTCTTCACCAGAATTCTCTGAGGTGGTGATCTGACCACCGAATTGCATTATCAAATCAGACACATGACAGTCAGAGATCTTACCCTGCATCGAGCTTTGCAGATGTTCATCGTCGGAGTCACCAGGTACAGGCTTAGCAGAGAGAGGTCTGAGACCACCGATACAGATTCTCACATCCTTTCTTGTATCAGGATTCATTCTGGTGCAGGTTCATGTGAAGGCTCTAAATAAGTCATGCAAATTGCTATATTACTTACACAAAGTGTGCTTTTTCAGTAATGACACACTTCCATTTTATACTCAGGTAGTTGCTAGTTCACATGACCCTTTCCAGTACCATGGCCCATTAGCCCTTAGGTTCCAGATGCATCTACTATAAGCAATCAAACCAGGCTGAATGCTAATCCCTAGGAAAGACGCTAAAATCTTTGATATAGATACAGACTGTATTAGTCTGCTAGAACTGCCATAACAAAATACTGCAAACTGGGTCGCTTAAACAACAGAAATTTATTTTCTCAGTTCTTGGGGTTAGAAGTCCAAAATCAAGGTGCATTAAGTTTCTGGTGAGTCTTCTCCTGGCTTCTATATGGCAGCCTTCTCCCTGTGTCCTCACATGGCCTTTCCTTTGCGCACATGCAGAGAAAGAGAGAGGGCTCTCTTGTATACCTCCCTCATCTTACCCATTAGATTTAGGTCCCATTCTTATGATAGGTCCTGTCTCCAAGTAATAGTTGTATTGGGGGTTAGCACTTCAACATAGGAATTTTGGGGAGACACAATTCAGTCTATAACAAGGACTCTCTTACTAGCATCTTTTGGTGAAATGACTACTTGGCATAATTAACTTTGCTCCAAGTTTGCCAGGAGTGTTGTTATTAGTATTTTCATAAGGAAATCTAACTAGAGCAAATTCTTTCCTGGGGGTTTCCCTTTAGTAAAGGGAGAGAATGAATTTAAGGAGTACTGCTAGCTAGTTTCTTTCCAGGCAAGGGTAGTATTATTCCCACTTAAAGGTTGAAGAAATTGGGGCACAGAGAGGTTAAGTTAGTTGCATAAAGCCAATCACCTACCTGGTAAATGATGGAGCCTGGACCAAAAAGAGTATAGTTTGTTAAATTCTTACCTACATGAGACCCTAAATTGCATAAATATCCTCAAACAAATTCATGTTTAATTTCTTAGTAACTTAAATTTGAAAGAAGATAATCCAATAACTACGTAATATATACAAATACATAGCAATGCATTGAAAGAGAAGATCATACAAATATGGTCGTCTAGTTTTTCCTTTATGGGAATGGCATCACCGTCTAGTTATATGAACCGGAAGCCTTGGAGTTGCCCAGGACACATTCCTCTTCCTCAGCCCCGGACCCAATACCCCATCACATATTTTGCTGTTCCTGCCTCCTAGATAACTCTATGCATAGTTTACTCCTTTCCACTTCCCCTCCACCCCCTATCTCAGTACGAGCTCCTTCTCCTGAACTACTGCAATAATAAATTTCCAGGTAAGAAAACAATCTGTACCAGTACACTCTTAAAATATGGTCTCCATACCATTTGCAACATGATCTTGCAAAATACAAGACTGACCATGTCATTCCTCTAATTAAACTATATTAAGGACCCCCATTCTTAAAATAAGAACGGGAGTCTGTATTATGGTCTGTTAAACACAGGGTGGTCTAGTCCCCACTCTATCTCCAGCCTCAGTTCACAATGTGCCCCCGGTGTCCTCTGCACTCCAGCCATACTGGCAATTTTGCAAACTTATGATTTTGGCTCTTTCTCCTCCACATAGTTTTTGCATATGCTGTTCCCCTTGTTTCCTCCCCCTTCTGCTTGGTTGATTTTTAAAATTTATCCTTGGTTCAGTTCCTTTTCTCACCAGTCTGATAAGGCCAAACTCCCTAGTTTCAAAGCATGAACTTTAGGTAATTTCACTGAGGAACATTTAACTTAGAATCAGTTCCATGAATGGACAAATTGCTAAAAATAAATTAAAAAATAACAAGACCACTTCATCAACTCTGTTCTAGGATAACTCTCTGCAGCTGTCTTTCTCGAAGAGGCAGAGGCAGAAGCTTAAGGCAGAAGCTTAAGTCCAAAGACAGTAAACTGCACGTACGACGAAGCTCACCGTTTGCTTTCACTAGGTCACTGGGCATTAGGGAAAGGCTGGGCATCTGAAACATGCGAACGTGAAACTGACATTCAGCTTAGGCAGACTGTCAAATTTGGGGTCAAAGAGCTGTAACGGAAGAACTATGTCAAAACTTCTGAGAAATGAAGACAAAAAAAACCCCCCAATAATTCACTGAATTGGTCATTTGGTGAAATGTTGATTTGTCAGATTACTTTTTGTCGAATTGATTTTCTAGAAATTGGCCTTTGGTGAACTAGCTTTCAATGAATTGTCTGTTACGGAATTCAGAGAATCGGTCATTTGGAAAATTGAATTTTTGGCAAATTGACTTTGTGCAAATTGATTTTTGGCAAATTGGCTGTCTTACCTTCACATAACTCACCTCGTAGCATTTTCATAGTTATATCTCATGTTTTCCATTTGTTTTATGATTATTGGTTGGATGGCATTCTCCCCCGTTGCTTATAAGTATCACCAGGGGAGAGGTGGTACGTCTTTTTATTCACTTCGACATTCTCAGCATCCAGCACATGTGTGTAGTAAGTATTCAATATATGTAGACTGTATGAAAAAAGAACACTTTGCTTCAGATAAAAATGGAATAAAAAATGGATTTTAGGTGCCACTCAGTGAGTCTAATTACCATGTATCTAAAGGAGCTGATTATGAGTCATTTGCTTTTAGATAAGCGTCTGTGTGAATGCCGTGTATGTATATAAGGTGGTACCACTTTAACTTAGTAATAATAATAATAGCTAAACTTAATATATCACTAACTTTATGCCAGACTTTACAGTCATTAACTTGCTTAGTCCTTGCAGCAATCCTATGGGTAGCAGATTGCTACTGCTGCCCTCATTTTATAGCTGAGGAAGCTGAGAGGCAGAGGGGTAAGGACCTCGCCCAGGGTCACCGCCTGCCTCCACACAGGCCGTCTGGCTCCAGCGTTAGCCAGTAGACTGCAGCTCCCTTGATTCAAGAAAACTGAAATTTAGGTCAAAATCAGGTGATGGGAAGTGAGTAGTTTATAACTTTTAATATCTCTTAAGGTGGGCATGGAGAAATAAATAGGTTTTGAGAAAGGAAGAGTATTCCAGACAAGGACACTAATGTGATATATGAGTGCGATTTTGAAAAATGTCGTGGAGCACAACGTCTAATGACGGACAAAGTGGTGGCTGGACACGATGGGAGAAGGGCGATTTTTAAGGTCTTTTGCATCTCCTTCAGCCTCCTGAATAGTTACCCCTAGAAACATACAGTATGCATGAAAACAGGGCGCTTGCTTTGCAGACACACATCAGTATGAAAGTCCCTCTCTTTACATGGGAACTGAAGCAGTGTCCTTGCTGTGGGAACTCAGCTTTAAGACATTTTTTATGTCTCCTGTGTAGCTCCTGCCTTCCGGATTGTTGCTCCAAGTTCCTTCTGTGTAGAAATGCTGGACCGGACGCCGGCTCTCAAAGGGTGACCTGGATGGGAATGAAAGCAGCAGAGGTGAGAAGTGGATCGATGATAACTAGGGAGAGCAGAGAGTGAGGTTCAATAGCACCGGAAGCTTGTTAGCATTATTGAAATTCCTTGCTGTGCAGAAAGATAGACATCAAAAAGAGAGAAGTAATTTACTGCTTTCATGTAAGCGTTTGGAGTTATCATTTGTTGGGAAGGGGAGTACATATACACGTGTACTACATCTAATTTTTACAGCAAATTTGCAAATGAAGTATCATCCTTTCTATTTTATGAATAATCCACAAATACAGTGTAGGTGGTTTCCCCAAGGTCATATATCTGGTAGGTGATCTGGGGTTCTAACCAAGATCTGCCTTATTTCACATCCTGTGTGATTTCCACTACACCACACTGCCCTTGTAGGATACTGCAAGGTAGGGACAGGAATGATAGTGGTGAAAATTGGATGTTTGTTCTCAAGCACATGTTGTACAGAATGTGAAGGGAAGCAAAGTCTATGCTAAGAAATGAGTGCTGGTGGATGACACAAAGGAAAGCGTTAGGTGCCTGGGCGAACAGAGCCCGGTTCCCTGTTGGAGTTAATACGTTGCCATGGCCGTCTATCAAAGCAGCGGCGCGTTAGCAGCGCAGCCCTCTCTGATTTGGAAACAGGACTGGCTGAGAGGCTGTTCTTACAAACACACCATTGAATTTATCTCCAGAGGCTGGGCATCTACTTTAAAGAGACCTGATGCAGCCAATGAAAGATCAACCACTGCTTTTTGAAAAATTTCTTTTCTCAATACGATGAAAATGTTCATTATTGCTAAAGATTTTTCTGAAGGGTGTAAGAGCTGTAGACCAAAATGGAAAGGTTCAAAATGATTCATGCCATCTTTCACAAAGTTTTCATGAACAGTTTTAATTGGCCTTGTAGGAAATTATTATTAGACTAAAAGTTATATATACTGTTAGTTAGGTCCATTGTTAAACTTTGAGTTCAATGCATTGTTTCTCTCCCATGTGTGCTAAAAGCCTGGCTGACACAATAAACAAACAGGTGTTCATCTTTAGATCTGTGCACTTTTTTATTCTAGACAGAGCTATGGGAGGTATAAAATTGGGTCCCAAATATTCCAGAAAGAATCCAGTGCATTGTTTACTAACAAATATTTTTTTTTAATAAGATTTTTGTATTTTGGATGGAAGCAGAATTTGAAAAATACCTTTCTTTTAGAATTGTTTCTAGTCTTTAGCCATTAAAAAAATCTCTGAACATATTTCTTCTCCAACTCTCCAAATGTATGCACACACAATGATATAAATTTGTAACCAGAATTTGTTGTGTGATGGTATGGAACTATGCCTTCTAACATTTTTTTGGTGGAGTATAATAGCAGTAAAAGTTGTACATTTCTTTTTGTCACTGTATGAATAATACTGCCTCATTAATTTTGTGGTTTCATCTGTGAAGGAACTAATTGTGATCTTCATATCTCTCTTTTATAACTTTTTAATAACATAGCTCAAGATAGGATTATATGACAGATGAAATTACTTCCAAAGAAAGCAATAATAAAGACATTCTGTAAGGTTTGGTATGCTGCAGAATCTTTTCAAAGCAGAGCTGATTCAACATAAAAAAAATAAGATGTTCTGAATATTTCTTTCCTTTGGCTTTTTTGAGTTCATAACCAAGAGAGTAACATTGCCTTATTTAAAGAGTGAACAATATTAATTTTCTGACTAAAAATGTGGTTAAATAAATAATAGAAAAAATACTGTTTTGTGCAGTTTTTTTTTAGGACATAGTATAACAGTTGATTAGATTTTTACTAGTTATTTGTTCATTTTCAGGTTAATTCTTTCACCTTGCTAAACTAAGCGATGCCTTTTGTGGGGAGTCTTTTTCCATCTGAATAATACAGACAGGTGCCTGTTGATTGTGTGTCAATCAAGACGAGACACAATGTTACTGGCAGTTAACATTAAGAGTTAGGTTAGCATCTAAACAACCAGAATTTATGGATACAAATGATATTAGCCTGTCTCAGCCTTTCAGAGTAAGGGGAATTTTCTCTTAACTCCTGTGGTAAGGTTTCTCCCACCTTAGAATAGGGACAGGGGATTCAGTGGATAATTGTGTTCTTTAACAAGTTTTTCATAATACATAAAATGATAACTATTTTAGCATTGTTCAACCTTTTAATTGTTGCATTCGTAGGTTAAAACAATAAATTTCAACTAAATCTTTTTTTCATGCTGCATCTCTTTCAGCCCGAAAAGTTCTTCAATTTGTTGACAGTTCAGCTTTAAAAATGCTTGTAAAAAATTCAGTACTACCCAGCTCTTTTCAGTGGACTTCCTTTGGTTTTGAGGATAGTTGTAAACATTTATCTCTAAAATGTTTTGACCAATTAACAAGGAATCAGGGTCTTGTAATAAGATGACCTCAACCACTTGCTTTGCTTAGGCCAAGCTTAATCGTTATTCGTAGTATTTGCTGTGGAGGAAGTTTGCCAATGTTGTGCAAATGTGATTTGTGTCTGAAAGTTGATTACAAGTCTCTGTATTTACCCTTGACCTGATGCTAATTCTCAGATCCAATTTGGGGAGACTTTTCCCCTCCATATATGATTAACTAAGAGACTATCAACTGTTCACTTCATATTTCACTGCATTCCTATTTTATGCTAATATGTTTTAGATCAGATTTTTGAGCAGTAGTGTGAAGAATGGGCTGAGGAGGGACAAGATAAGACGCAGGGAGACCAGTTAGAATGTTAGTGCTGATCAGTTAGGATGTTAGCCAAGAAAGGATAGAGAGTTGAACTAATACAATGTCAATATGGATGATGCTAATGAAGTAATCCTTGTTTATTGAATACTTTCTATGTGCTAGGCACAGTGCTGCACGCTATACAAAGATTGCTTCATTGAATACCACATCACTCTGAAGTAGTTCCATCTCATTTTAAAAAAGGAGAAAAATGAGGTCTCGAGGGCTGAAACAACTCATGTTTAATGTTATCAGTCAGCAATGGTATAGCTGTGATTTGACCCAGAGCCTGGGCGCAAGATCACCATAGAGCAGACCGAAGTGTTTAAGAGGTAGAATTTAGCAGCTGCCGGGAAGCAGGTAGGATAATGGTGGAGAGCTCAGCTGTGACTCAGGATTCTGGATCAGGCCCCCTTGTGAGTGATAATGCTTGTCCCTGGGTCAGAGACTATAGAATGAGGAACATGTTTGGAGGATTAAGGAGTAATATGTTTAGGTCTGGACATCTTGAATTTGAGATGCCTTTGAGACACATAGAGAGAAATCGAATGGGTTATGTGGATCTGGAGCTCTGGCAGGAATCGGGCCAGAGTGCTTGGCATGATGCCTGGCAGGGAATAAGTGTCAATGAATATTTGTTGGGTGAAATGACAGACAGATGGAGATGGAAATAGAGACAGAGAGGTGGGGTGGGGGAGAGAATTGGTAACAAAACTTAGGACTATGGGAGTGAACAAAATTTCCTGAAGACAGTGTCAGTGAAAAGAGAAGAGACCCCAGAATAACTCTGGGGCCCGTCAGCACGTGAGTCAGCTAGGAAAAGAGGAACTTGGAAAGATGACAGAGAAGGACAAAAGCTTCAAGGGAATGATATCACAGAAGCCAAGAAGATTGAGAATTTCAAGAATGATGTTATTAACAATATCAAATGCCGTATAAAGAGGCCCAATAAAATAATGACGATAAGTAACAGTTATATGACATTTACCATAGGTCAGGCAATGCTTTAAGTGTTTTATATGTATTAGCTCTTCAAGTCAAATCTGTGATACAGGCATTTTTGTTAACCATGCTTTCTGGATAGAAAAGAGAGACAAAACGCAGTAACTTACCTAAGGTCAGTGGCAGAGTCACGATTGTGAGCCCCGAGAGTGACTGCCCAGCTGACGCTGGGAAAACGCGCGCTCTTGCTCCCAGCCGCAGGAGCTAAGCCGCGCGGCCCGGCCGCGCAGCGCTCCCGAGGAGCTCGGGCCTGGGGACGTGGCCGCAGGCGGCCGTGGGCGGCGAGGCCCTCAGGACTGCAGTCGGCCTCTCTTCCGCCAGCTTGGCTGGAAAGGAGGGGAGTTTGCGAAGGGGGTACCAGGAAGAAGGGAATTGTTTTTATGGTGTGAGAGGTTTTTGTCATGTTCGTGTGGTGAGACAAAGCATCCCAGGAGAGACATTTTGGAAGGTATACTGGAGAGATGGCAAAGGAAGGGATGGGTATGTACAACCTCTAGGCACTTGAAATATGTAGCTTGGACAGGAGAGGAGAAATACCTACTTTACAAAAGAAGAAGGGTTAATGTCTGGGTAGAGTAGTGTATGGATCTTTCTGACTGGGTGATAATGTCATTCGTCGATGGAGTTCACGCTTAATTGCCCAGCTTTCTCTGCAAAGATTACCTGTTACATTTTTTTCTTTTTTTTTTTTTTTAAGCAGCCACTCTTCCTATAGGGGAACTAATCCCATCCCACTCTAAACTCAGGTGGCTTTCTCCAGTCATTAGGCCTTGTTCCCTGCCCTCCGTGTGAGCAAAGCTCCAACCACTCCTTACTCTTCCACAGTAAAACCGCCTGCGAGGGCTCGCTGACTGGAGGTGGTTAGAGTGGAGGCATTTGATGGCGATGGTGTTTTAGGAGGGCTGGGTTCCTGCTCTTTCAGAGACGTTTCCTGTTCAGATCTCTCTTCAGTTATACGAGCTTAAATAAATCCTCTTTTCCTTCTCATAACACCTCTTTTGGTAAAATCTTTTGCAGCACATACTCTAGCTGATAACAATCTCTAAGGGAACTTGGGTGTGGCATGCAAAAAAGATTTTTAGGGTTCTGAGTTAGCGGTGATGGAAAATCAAAACAGGATCCAACTGGAGACAGGTGAAAGGACTGCCTAGAAACACCGAGGCCCTGCCGACACAGGGAACCATTCCCTGCCTTTCTAATTGCTTACCTTGCTTGTTTCCCACACCCCAACCTATTATAGAAAGTGGAGCATACATAGAGAGTAAGGAGATAACTCATCGAAAACCTATGCTAATTTTTTCAAATCATTGCCTGTTAGGTGACCTAAAAGGAAGAGTTTTGAGGCAAGTTTCATTGTAGTTATCAAAAAATAAGTACCTTTTAAGAATTTTTAAGTTAAGGATTGTCCAAGGGCAAATTATTGTTTGATTTATTTGGAGTTATTTAAATGCTGAATGAGATCTTGACCTTCAGCCAAATTCTTCATCATTGATTCTTCGTAGTGTTAATGACCTTTTCAAAATTAAATTCCTGAGCACTGACACAAATGCTCGACTCTGCCATTGTAGCATGAAAGCAGCCACATGCAGTAAGTCAATGTCTGGGCATGGCTCTTTCCAGTACAACTTTACAGAAACACGAGGCCAGATGGATGTGACCCAAAGGCTATTGTTTGCTAATCCCTGCCCGAGGGGAAACTGATTGGCAGGGAAGGTTCTGTCCCTCTCTACACCTTGCTAGTTGAAGGACATAATTTGATTAATATGGGATAATGTGATAATTCTATTTAATGTGATGGTTCTTGCTTAGTGGACAAGAGAATAGGGAAATAGGGTTTTGCCATGAGTTAATGTACATCAGGCTCTTAATTTCTTTACTTTCCTTGTTTCCTGGCTACATGATAGAATTGAAAAAGACTAGGCCATATTTTTCTCTGTGTCAAGAACTTGCCACTGTCTTTGCAAGGCTTTTTCCTTTGCCCTGCTTGTTACGTGTGGCATGGTGGTGGATATGTCACTGGAGTTATGCCACCTGGCAGCTCTGACTGCCTGGCAAGTATCTTTAGAGCCTGCTCTTGGATCCTGCTTCTCTACATGCATGGGTCCTAAGGATCAGGCCCAGGGTGCTAGTAGAACGCCCACTTGGGTCTCAGGTCCAACTCACGTTCTCAAACCCAGCTGCTATTAGAAAGACCTGAACCGTAAAGGGATTGGCATTTGTCTAGCCTGAATAAAACAGATTCTATGGTTACAAGGTAGAACTCAGAGAGGTGAGTTTGAGTTCTCTGAACTTCCAACCTTAAGAATCAAGTATTCAAACTGCATTTCAAAAGCAAAAAAGGAGAGGGGGGATTAGACTTTTTCACTATTCCCCTCTAGAATAATATGTCTCTCAAACTTCTCTCACCCCAGCTGACCTGAGAAATATGACACCCTAAAGCGATTCTGATTCGGAGTGAGGTGGACTTCTGGGGGGATGGAATATATTGAAAATGACCACTTGAGGAGATTGTGGCAAATGTTATAGTTTGCCTACACCAAGTTCTTTTACAATTCCCTTCTCCCCCCCCATCCCCACCACGTCTATTCGAGTGAACGCTCATAAAGATTCCTGTTCTTTAGACTTCCTTGAAGCTAGAGTGAGCTGTGACATAGTTGTAGCAAATGGAATAGCAGCGTGTCGTTTCCCTTTTCTTTCTGGTTGAGATGCTTCCTAGCAGGTGCCTGCAGGTGCAGCGGCCGCCGTGCCCGTGTGGCAGGAAAGCTCCCTGCGGAGGGCGCTGGCGCAGGCGATGAAAGGAGCCTGCTCGATCGCGTCGTTGAGCCTTCTGGCTGCCTGCCCCCAGGCCTCTTGTTGCATGAGATACACAAATACCTGCGATTTAAACAACTCTTAGTCAAACTTTTAGTTACTCAGAGATGAACACAATCCTAACTGATACCAAAAGAGCTCAACTTGTTAGGTGGAAATTGTTATAAAATGACGTGAGGAGAATCTGTCCTGAGTAGTGAATGGGGAAAAGAGCATTTGTTGATAACTTAAAACTTTGAATAAGCACTAAGTTATTTATAAGGCTAACCCTTTATTTTTTAAATACAAGGTGTGATAGTGGGGCTTTTGTTTAGAACTTTGTAATTGTAGTAGCTTTCAAACTAGAAAAAAATTTAACACCTTTTTATCCACAAAGTCCATTGAATACCTATATGTCCCATAAGTGCATATTGAATGAATAATTTAAAATGTCATTGAAAGAATAAATGAATGTGAGAAATATTCCTGGAGGAAGTATCATAGGTGACCTCACTAAGACTATTTAAAAACACAAATCGAGAAAGGGGTAAAAGTTCTTACACTCATTTTCCACTGATAGCCAACTATGTAGAATATATGTAGAACCTAACATCCAAAAATTTTAATGATCCAAAAAGATGTGATTGTGCCTAATATAACAGTGGGATGGGTGGTTGATTTAATCTAGGAGCATGTGAGCAAAATAAACAAATGGAAACATGACTTTTAATTTTATTATAAAAGTTGAAATTAATTTAGAAGGTGTTCATACTTGTGGCAAATTATTTTCTGGAACTGAAAGGGTAATACAATATTATGGAATATTGGGGAGCACAGTGGCGTTTTAGAATATAAAATGGTAAGTTATGAGTATTCCTGACTCTGTTTTACAAGTTTGGCAGGCGTCTGAGTTGTACCTTTCCTATAAAGCTATAATGGTGAGTCAAGTGCTTTCCTAAATTCTGTGAGTTACACTAGTGAATTATTGAACCTAGGGGGTCATGAGAACCCTTAGATTTTCAGCCATTTTGGTGAGAAATGTGGGTGTCCTGGGAATCCCCTGAACTTGCAGCGGGCCTCTGAAGTGAGGGCAGTCTTGTGGAAGACTGAGCCCTTAACTTGTGGTGTCTGTGTTGACTTAAAGTGGTTAGTGCCAGAATTAAATTGATGTACGCCCAGTTTGGGTTGAAATGAAATATTGTTCTTAATTTGAGACAGACCTCTTTCTGGGTGGGGCATCATCATATGCTATAGGAAAACACCCTTAAGATTCACAGCAGCCATTTGTTTAAGTGAGAGCATCTGCTAGGCACCATCTTAAATCTTCCCGAGGTCTTAGCAATGGTCTTACAGCCACACACTTGAGTTAATCTTTACCCTGAGACCGTTTCTTACTCTAGGGTATTTTTGCTGGAGAGGCTTGGGATGAGAAACAGTTTTATATTCCAAACTAACAAGTCCAGGACTCTATATATTTGCTGTTATTCTGTTTGCAGATGGATCCATTACTTCTTTATAATCTCTCTCTTCTTGTGCCTTACCATACATGGTCTGTCCAGAAGGTATCCAGCCATGTAATTTGAAAAATAGAGACATTTATTGAAGAAGATACAAGATTCAAGAAACATTGTACATAGGACACTGATGCCTCAGTCTCCGTTCAAAGTAGGCACCTTGGGACCTCATACCATTCTCCCAATTGCCATCAGCTGCCCATTGTATTTTCCTGAATCTCATCAACGGTCTGAAATCTCTTTCTTTTCAAAGGTGATCCTGGTTCTGTGAAAAGCCAGAAGTTGTAGGACACCAAATCTGGGCTGTAGAGGGGGCTGAGTCACCTGGGTGATTTGATGTTTGGCAAAAATTCTGCACAAGCTGTGATACATGAGTGGGCATGTTGTGATGAAGCTGTCAATCACCAGTTGCTCGTAGCAGCAGCCTTCTGAAGCATCCAGTTTCCACAGAGGAATGTTCACGCTTAGCACAAAATTTGATGCAGAGTCATTGCTCTCCTTGCTCAGTCATTTTGAATGCAAGGACCACACAGTATATACATACTCAGTGGTGTCTACTGCTTCCACTGACTTGAGTACGGTGAAGTTGTCATTGTCCACGCATGCACATTCCAGACCACCCTCCTTGGCTGCCAGGTTACATAGATGTCATGCAAACAGTTATTATATTAACAATGGCTGGACTTTTTCCCAGGACAGACCTCATATTTAGCTTAAGGAAGATAATTGGCACTTTCAATTTTTTGCCTAACTCATTAGCTGTATCCACAGATTTCTTAGTACATTATCGAGTTTTCAAGTGACTTCAGGTAAGTCTTTCAATTATTCTCCTACTATATTCTATGAGTTTCCAGACTCCAATAACAATTATCACTGTCTCCCAGGGTGTTTAACATTTGGTTCACCATTCCTCCAACCATCCTTCCTCCTTTTCCAGCCTCTGCTTGCCATATGGTCCCAAATACATGATGCATGTTTATGTTAAGTTAGCACCTCAAGTTACAAATGTCTGTATCAACGATTTATTACAGCATAATAAAACACCCCCAAACTTTGAGGCTTAATAGAGCAACTCATTTATTTGCTTATGATTTTGCAGTTTGGGTTCAGTTGGGTGGTTCTTCAGCTGGTCTTTCTTGGGGTCACTGGTATGGCTGCAGTAATCTGGCTGCTCTACTGGGAATATGTCTGGCTGTTAACTTAGCTGTTTACTGGGGGCTTTTAAAAATTTACATGTCTCATTACACACATTCAAGAGGGTGACAACAGGGTTCTAAAATTGGAGTCCAATGCTTAGATGTCACTAGCATTACTTTGCCACAGTCTATTGGTCAAAGCAAGTCACTGACCAGCCCTCATGCAAGGGGTTGGGACAAACTCCACTTCTTGATGAAATGTAAACTATTTTGTGGTCAAGTGAAATCTCTTTTTAGGTAGCTATTTTAAAATAGCCTTAGCTCCCTCTAGATAGCTTCCCCAGACAATATATCTCATATTCATCCATTCCTTCACTTCTTTATTCATGCATTCAGTGTAAATTTAACAAATATTTATGGGATACTTATATGTATCAGGCATCGTGATGAGCATTGGAGATGTAAAGGTCTAGTCTTTGGAAAATGATAAATTTATAAAGTTCTTTTAAAATTGTAAAATTCTTAGAGCTTTATTATGGCTTTTGCTCTTGAGTTTTAAATGCTTTATCATTGTGAGAAGCTTGTAACTTATGATTCAGTTGAGCTCAGTTGCAAACAAGTTATAAAAGCTGAATAAAATGTCAAGATGAGCAATGTCTTTCTGTGAATGAATTTTCCTAACTCATTGGCAGAATAGCTTGGTTCCGATCACATAAATTAATAAAGAACAAGCAAGGATTTGTTTTTCTTAAAAACAAAAGATAGGGCTTTTTGTTTGTTTCATTTTAAAGGGCAAGTTATCCTTTAAAAAAATGATTCCTAGAGGGCCCGTGGATATGCAGGCGTCTGTGAGGGCTGCATGGCCAGCCTCAATGGGCTCTGAAGGGAAGTCATCTCTCCGGAGGGGAAACTCTGCCACAGTGATTCCAGGTAGAGTGCCAGACATCCATTGCGCAGGAAGGAATAAGAGACTTTTTGCCATCAAACAGCTCACATCCAGTGGGGACGGTAGACATTTAAACAAATAAGGGCAGTGTAATGAGATTCATGTTTGTGAGAAATGTTCATGCTGGGAACATAGAAGAGGAAGTAATGAATGATTTAGGGGAAGTGGTATCTGGGAAACCTTTACTGAGAAAATGAAGTTCAAACTAATCCTGGAGATTGAGTAGGAATTCACCATTTTAAAAACCTTGAATTATGGAGATAATTCTAAGAAATGCTCTTCATGCCTAGCAGTAAGGGCAACAGCAAGAAAAGGTCACTGTAAGATATGACTGAAATGTGCAGCTAAGGAGCCTTAGTGATAAGATGCTTATGACCTAATTAACTGTTTTTATGTTTTAAAATTCTGCCATAAACAGAATGAGAAAACAAATAGCCACGTGTTAATATATGATATAAAATTAGGAGTTACAATACCTAAGAGAAAGGAAGGATTAATGTGGGATGGAAAGTTCTGAAAGACTTTAAGAAATGAATGTTGAAATGAAGCCTTTGAAGACCAGAAAGTTCTTTCCCCAGAGATGGGGAAAGAGAGGGGAGGTTGATCACAATAATACCATAGACGCACAGGAAAAAAGGATGTCAGGAAGGAAGGAAGGGATGATTGAGAGAATCAACTACTCCAGAGCACAAGTAGGGTAAAGATTGAAAGGAGGCCACCAGTAAGAGATCATTGATAGTACATTCCAAGAAGAGGTTTAGGCTGGGGGATCGTTTTCAGGATAAGTGGATTTTCGTGGTATGAGGGAATGAATGGAAAATAAATATAGTGAGAAACATTTGAAGAGATACAGCGTGTCCTGCCTTTGTTGACTTGTTTAGTAAGGGTCTAGTTGTTTTAGGTTGAATGAAATGTCAAAATGAACATTGCTAGATTAAGTAATTATTAATGGCTGAAAAAGTAAACAGCTTTTTTCCCCCAGTGGAATTTTCATAATTTGAGATGAAACCTCATGGTATTCCTGAGGCCCCAGATGCCTTTCAGCAGCTGATAGTTTTTACTGGGAGTTGAGCTACTTGGAGGTACTGACGTATCTATATCAGTGACTTTCAAATTTTCCTGATTATATCTTCAATAAAAATAACTTTTATATTGTGATCAATATTCAAGTACACACACACACACACAACTGAAACAGAAGTTTCAAAAACAACAACAACAATATTCCCCTACTATAAGGGAAACACTGGTGCTTTCTCTTCTCTTTAATGTCATTTTTAATCATTGATAATCATGGCTTCCGTTTTGCAGTGCCCTTTGCTTTGGACTGTCAGTTTGAGTTCTGGCTGTCCAAGATTGGTTTGTGACCATGGAAATGATTATATATTTAAAAACTATTTATGTTTAATACATTTAAAAACCACTTTATTTTTAAAACTTTTTACCTTGCAGTTTATTTTCAAAAATTTTCAACCTAATTTTATATAAAATAAAATAACCACATTTAAAAAAAAGATTTTATTTATTTTTAGAGGGGAGAAGGGAGGGTAAAAGAGAGGGAGAGGAACATCGGTGTGAGAAACATCAGTTGCCTTTTGTAAGTATCTGACCAGGGTCCGAACCTGCAACCCAGGCATGTGCCCTGAGCAGAAATCAAGCTGGTGACCTTTCTCTTTGCGGGATGCTGCCCAACCCACTGAGTCACACCGATCAGGGCAACTAACTATGTTTTAGAGGACTTTTATGGTCATTATACCTGGTTGAACAAACTAACTTGAGCAATTAGTCCATTTACAAATTTAATAACATTTTCTGAAACATTTTAAGTTGCCTTTAATAAATGTAATACACTGGATTTTCCTTTTAAGTAAATACTTCAAACTAGACAAGCTAACACTTTCTTAAGCAACACTCCCTGAGGTACTTAGCTTTAGTAAATAATAAATTAAACGTAAAAATAGAGTAAATCTCAGATTCTTCTACAAGTGTTCCATATGTGAAAGAATTGCTCCTAAATTTAGTCTGGAGCAATGTAGTCTACTGACCTTTCTGGAAAGTAATGTAGATTTCTGAGTAAATCCTCGAGCAGCTTCCCTGATAGACCTGAGAGCCTCTTCTGGGAAACCTGCCTGAGAAGGACAATGTTGACGGGAGCCAGATACGTTCAAGTTCTTGTGGGCTCACTAGGTTAAAAAAAAACCTGGGCTGGAAATTAATATTTAACACAACCTCTACTGATACGTAATTTCTTTAGTGATCAGAGTTATTCCTGGAAATGTAGATATACAAGTTTTATTCTGAATTTTGGGGATATTTTACTTAACTATGGTATAGTAGTAATTTAAGATTATACTTTTGTATAAAAGCACTTACCTGTCTTACTATAACTGAACCAAAAAAAAAAAAAATTGGGGTTCGGCTGCCTGTCACCACAAAAGCCAAACCCGTGAGGCGACCAAACCCGTGAGGCGACAGATGCTGGCGCAAAGGAAAGGGGCTTTAGTCAGGTGCTGCACGATCTGGGAGAATGGCAGACTCCCATCTCCGCAGTAAGACCAACACAGAAGCCAGTGTCTACAGCTCCTGGCACATTTTAAAGTACAGTCCTTTGGAGCCCACAGGTGGCTGCTAAGCAGTCATAGTCCCCATCTATGTGGCTTAGCTTGTCCCTGGCTGCCATTCATTTCAGATTTCTTCCTGGAACCTGCATGTGGCGCCTGCACAGCCATGGGCCATGTGGCTGCCAGGGCCACATGGTCCCGTGCTCCCAAGGAATAGAGCAGGCAGGTGCATCACCAGGTGGGCAAGCGAGACAGAGAGGCTCCTTTCTGGAGGCTAAGGGCCATGTGGCTGCAAAGAGGGAAAGGAGAGAAGAGAGCAGTTCATCCCGGAAGTGCAGGCCATAACAAGAGAAAGCCACAGGCAAGAGAGGGAGAGAGGGAAAAAGGGAGAGAGACAGAGAGAGAGGGAGGGAGAGGGAAGGAGGGAATGGGGGAGGGGGAGTGGGGGAGGGAGGCTATTTGTTTTCCTGGAATTATATTAGCTTGGGTGCAGGACGGTCCGGGTGCTTTCTCAAAATGACCAATCAACTTCCCATACTTTCATGTGATTCAGGTGGGTCCACCTCTCAACAAATCCCTTCTTTCCCCAGGTTAGACTGACAGGCCTCTTTGGTCCAGACCTTCCATGCACCATGTTGACTTCTATGGCGCATGTGCCTGCCTTCCCCTGGTCCCACCCCCAATCTAGTAGTGGAGGGTGGGAAGGGCTTTTTTTCTACCCAATTATGTTGCTAGCTTTTCACAGTCAGGCCCTATCCATTGGTATTTCCAGCTTTCCCCACTGCTCAGTGTAAAAACCTCCCCCTGCCGCCATCTTGGCCAGTGGGGGAGACTCCTTGGCCCTCGGAACAGACTACCAGTAACACTGCTCTAATTGTCTCTGCTTAAAAGTCTCTCTCTCCTTCAGATTTATATGAATTCAGAGCAAGGATCTTGTTTTTTCTTACACTTCCTACTACTGCATCCCCAGCAGTCAGCATTACACCTGGCACATAGTAAGTGCTCAAAAGTGGTTTGTTTAATAAATGGCACCATTTAAACCTATGGCTAACAAATATGTTTCACTTTAAAAGTGGCAATATTGTACAAGGCCACAAGATGGGCTCATTACTCTGTGGAAGTTTGTGAAACATTTCAGCATTGTGAAATTAACATTTTTTCCTGCAAAAAAAAAAAATGAATATTTCATATGTTTCTGAATCTTAAAAAGGAATTAAAATGCTTTTAGTGATAAATCCTGGCAACATTGTCATTTTGTAAAAATTCACTTAAAGAATTGTATCCAACAAAGTCATTGTGTTATTTAATTATCATTCTCTCTTGTGGCTTTGGGAAAAAATCAAGTTTTTATCTTTATTACTGTCCCCATATATTTCTTGCTATAAAATTGAAGTATGTGTCTCGCTATTTATGGAATAATAAATTCTATCCCTTCATAGAATTCAAAATGTTTTTCATCATTTTTTTTTTATTCAAAAGATTAAGCTAACTTGAATACCCCTTTTTTCTAAACCAATACTTCTTGAAAGTTGACTCTATCTGAGGCCAGTCCACGTTGTTATCTCACTGGTTACTTACTGACCAGATGAGGAAACTGGGGCTCCGAGACTCTGAGGCTTGCCAAAGTCACCTAATAACTAGAGCTGCATTTTTGTGGGAAGACAGATACAGGTCAAAACAAAAACAAAAGCCAAAAACAAACCAAGGATGCATGAGAAGATGAGCCAGCGATAAAGCATGGCGATGAGATACAGAGCGACCGCCGTGTGCCTGTGGACTGGACGGCCTCTTTGAGGAGGCGGCCCTGAAGCTAGCCCAGTAACGACAAGCAGCAGCCAGGCTTGTGAGGTTCTGGGAAGCAGTTTTCCAAGCAGAAAGGACAGCTGGTGCAAAGGCCCCAGGTGCTGCAGGTTATTGCCGTTGGTCTGAAAAGAAGACGGAAGCTGCATGGCACTGAAAGATTCATCCAGGGATACTATCGTGTCTCTGACACAGTTGATACTAGACGTCTCTGTCCCGGCTTCCCTTGGAGATAAGCAGGCACTGGTGTGTGTCTTTAGAACAGCCACAGGGTGGTTGTTCACTTTAAGTAACTGGTCTGCACTACCAGGCAGAAGGAAAAACTGTTCTGAAACTGGCGCTTTCTTTTTTTCCTTTTTTTATTATTATTTTTTTTAAGAGAGAGAAGGGAAGGAGAGAGGGAAACATCAATGTGTGGTTGCCCCTTGCATGCGCCATACTGGGGGCCTGGCCCACAACCCAGGCATGTGCCCTAGAGTAGGAATTGAACAAGGGACCCTTTGGTTTGCAGGCCAGCGCTCAACCCATGGAGCCACATCAGCCAGGGCTGAAACTGGCTGTTCTTCAGATAAACTGGGTCAGGATTTTATTCTATCAGGACAACTCCAGGCCAAACAGGACCTCCTGGCTACCTGGAAGATAGGATCAGGAGAGAAAAAACAAACTGCATTCATACACTGACCTTTTGATACAAGGGAGTACATCGCTTGAGAACATAGTATAATTTATGCACTCATATCTCACTAATTCACAGGAAAATCCTCTAAATAGGAATTGAAAAACACTTCCCACCCCAAACTCAGATCTTCCACAGTTTTTCTTTGTCATTGGAAGGAAATGATATTAAGAGACTATGTGTATGGCCTATTCATATGCTTCATACCACCTTATATTAGGTCTCATACCACTTTATGTTAGGTTTTCTAATACTGTAATAGCAAATGACCACAATCTTAGTGGTGTAAAACAGCGTAGATTTATCACACAGTTCCGTAGGCCAAAAGTCTGACAATGGGTCTCTGAGCTAAAGGCAAAGCACAGGCAGGGTTATTATTTTTTTTTTTTCTAGAGGCTCTAGAAGAGAATGTTTCCTTTCCTTTTCTAGCTTCTAAAGGCCACCTGCACTGCCTAGCTTCCTGTCCCCTTTCTCCATCTTCAAAGCCAACAACTTCACACACCTCTTACTTTTCTTCCATCATCCTGTCTCCCTCCAACCACAGCTGGAAAAGCTCCTCTGCTTTCAGTGCTCATGTGATTAAATTGGGCCCACTTGGATAATCTAGGAACTCTCCCCTCCTCAGGTGCACGGCTATGACCTCATTGTCAAAGCCCCCTTTGCCACGTTCATTTCCAAGGATGAGGATGAAGACGTAGGCATCTTTGGGGCCATTATTTTTTCTACCATGTCCTTTTCTAAAAAAATGAGATGCACTGAGAAATGTATACATGTAACGCCTGTGAATCCCCTGTATAGAAACCCTGCTATTTTCAGTTAAAACTCCTCTTTTCTCCTCCTCTGCATCCCCCTCTCCTCCTTCTCTCCCCTCCAGTTTTCTTCTCTAGGGGATAGATTTCTAGGGGAAGAACCTGAGATGAATTTTGTGCTTTTATCTACTCTGCTTCTTTACTCTTTTCCTTCTTACAAAAGCATCCCTCTCTTCGCCTTTGGTGGGGGAAGTTAGGCCTCTCTTTTCCCTACTCTAATCCTGGTACTCTGTTAGGATTTTCAGTCACAGTTCCCTCCCTCCTTGCCTCAGAGTTGTGCCCACTGCCCAGCCCCGATCCAGTTCGGTTATCGTAGCCACTCGGACATTGTGATTGCTTTGGTAGCGGGCATTGAACCCAAGATGGGCCAGTCAGAATCTTCTCTGGACTTTTTTCCTAAGTGGCTCCATAGGGGAAAATTTTTCTCCCTTTGTTGCAAGAAAGCTGAAAGTATATGATTAAGAGCTGCTGGTTCTATGTCTCTCACCACTTGGAGAAACTGAGAGACTGGTGAGAGGCAGGAAGAGAGATCTTGATGAGTTATTCCTTGATTTTACCCCTGAGGTCTTGTTTTCTCTTGGAGTCTGTAAGTTACCCACATTTGTTCCCAATAAATCTCCCTGTTGCTTAATCTAGATTGTTTTGAGGTTTGTTTCTTGTAATTAAAAGAGTCCCAGTTAATATAGGTTGTTCTTCCTCTCCTCATGCTTATGTCCTCTAATCCATTGTGTTTAAAAGCTAGATCTAAGATCAATGATATCTCCCATGGAAAAAAACTAAGAAAATAATCAGAAGAGATTCTGAAATGAGTCTACATGATATTGTTTATGTTAATTCTTAGATCACACTATCTGAAAAAAATTACCCACTGTTTCACAGTCCATCTTGGATTATGCAACTCAGCTAATTAAAGAGGATTATATATACAGACGCCAGTAATCCTATTACTGCAATGACAGTAATATGAAAAGCTTGAAATCTGAATCCCTTCTGTTTCTACTCTAAGGTTTCCACAGAGAAATTATCATAAAATCCTTAAAGTGAAATCTCCCTTTTCATTTTTGTTATTTTTCTTCTGGAATTTACATTTTCCCAACAAAACTTTCAAGGGCAAATTATTCTAAACCCAGATTTCTCATGCTTTCCATTCTCCCAAAGTTCAGTAAGTTACAGGAGGACGTTTCTACTGCAACGCTCTACCTAGTGTTGTAATCCAAATACAAGCATTGCCCGTTTAGCTTTACAGTTTGGGCAGTCTCGCCAGCTCAGTGCTGAGACCCAGCGACACCTGTCTCTCTCTCTCTCTCTCTCTCTGTATGTTTCCGCATGACAAGCAGAGGCCCACCACGCATTCCCTAACGCGTTGCAGAGTGCGCTCCAGGAGGGAATTGGTGGGTAGACGAGTGTCCAGCCAGCACCCGAGTCCAAGCTATTCACTTCATGTCAAAACGCAGCACAGCTGCCAACTGGAAATGCTGAACTGCATTTACTGACGAGGATACCTCTTCCGTATTCTGTTTAAGTACAGAAATAACTCACCTCTCTAGCCTCTGGAGACTACCATCACAAAATTTAACTTGTTGCTCTAAAGGAGGCATTTTTTACCAGCTGGTAAATTGGGGATCTGTCTCAGTTTGCCTGGCTAACAGTCATACTTCATGTAGTAAATCAGAACCAGAACTGCCCAGTCCCCTGGTGAGTGGCGAGAGTGCGTGTCAGCACAGGGGTTTAAATTTATTGACTTAGTTGTTCACTTTGGACTTGTTGAGCATGTGCTGGGTAGTGGGGATATAAAGGTGGACAGAACAGCCCTGGCTCCAGCGCTCATGGAGCTTGTTGTCTGGTGGGAGACACAGACACCAAATAAGTAGCAAATAAAGTTATAATAAAGATGACTGTATGTGCTCTAAGGAAAAAGGAAAGGTTGCTGCGAGAGAGAATAAAGGGAGGGACATACTTTAGGTGGGGTAATGAGGAAGACTTCTAGAAGAAGGTGACGTTTAATTTGAGATTGGAATTTGATGGACAAAGAGGAGCTAGTCAAGAGGAAGCTATTAGGAAGCCAGTCCTAGGCAACAGGGAGAACATTCAATGCTAGGCTTCATTTTTCTACCAGTTTGAATACTTCTGTCCATATCTCTCTAATTTAGATTTGGCCTACTGCTCTGTCCCCTGCTCCCTGCCCCCAATAAGTATTCTTCTCTTAGGTTTGGCAAAGTGAACTTGGGCTAATGAGGCCGTCTGTGTGTCCTGAGTGGCAAACTGCTGGTTTCCATCTCACCCCGAGCCTCTCTCTTCTTCACTTAAAGGGGAACTGCCCTTCCCTAGGCTTTCCTTCCACCACGCTTTGGCCTCACAAACCAGAGCCCTGGTCTTCCTTAGCAAAGCAGAGGAGTATCTAATTGGTGGCTCTCACTCAAGATTTAATACTGCCGTGACAACTTTTCAGATTGTGAACATGTGTAAAAGTTTTATTTCAAACTTACCAGAGAGAGAAGGCTCCTAAGAAAACCAATCCAAAGATTTCTTCTTGGTAGAGATATCTTCTGGGAGAAATAAATGATTAAGTAATCATTGTTAGATGAAATTTCTTTAAGAAAAAAATGTCTACTTAAAGATCATTAGGCTTATTGAAAGATAATTGTAAGCTGAGTGGTGTTAGTCTAGTTTCTCAAAAGGATTTTGAATGCTATTATCATCTATCTGAAAATTGCTCCAGCATTTTATTGTAAATACTAGATATTTCCCGAAAGGTGCTGCTAATTACGCCACAACGTCACAGCCTCGAGTTCTGCCCCAGCTCAAGAATGAGGCACTTTTTTATTTTCAGTTCTTTTTTTTTTCCTACTAAGAAATTCTTTTTAAAAGAACCATTTTGGTTAAGAAAACATTTGTCTCCTGGCATTTTTATCCTTGTATTGATTGAGTTTCTCTTAGTCATTTTTTATGCATATGTTTAATTTGCATCAACACCATCAGCGATATTTGTTAACATTCCATTAAACTGTCTTTTTAGTTAATATTCCTGAAATCAGGATAAGTCTTACAAGTGAATACACACACACCAGTAAAGCCGTTGTTGAAATGATGGTGCGCCTTAAATAAATTTTAAAAATACATATGCCATTATACAATTGGCACATGTAGCTGTAGATTGTTAGCTTTCTGAGAGCAGGTCTTTTCTTCATCTGTTTAAATCCTTCATTGTGTCATAAACATAAGAAGGTGGGATAACTCAGTGAGTCCATTTCCCATTCAATGAGCAGCAAGAAGCTTACCATCTGCTGACAATAAGCTCTTGGAATGTGAAGGTTGTTAGAGTCCATGGTGCACCCTCTGCACCTAGAACAGGATCTGCCACCAAGCAGGCCCTCCATAACTATTTGCTAACTAAATGAGGAAAATTCTAGCAGCGAGTCTCACCTGACCTCTTCAGAAGCATGGCAGTTGCCTCATGCTGCATATGCCCAGAAGGATGGACAATGATCGCAAATATGTAAAGAAATTTCAAATATGTGAACAACATGTAAATGAGGAGTCTCTTAGAGATGAGGCCATGGTTCAGCCGGTGGGGAAGGGGGAGGTCAATGCAAGGTAAGGCTGAATTGATCAGGGACCGACTGTGACAGAAACCCCTAGGCAGAGAGGTCACGGGAAGCTCATCAATAAATTCTAGGAAGAATAAATTTGTGTTTGCAAATATAAGAATGCTAATGTGATTCTTCTTTCTCTGGGAACAGAAATAGGGGTTAATAATTACTATTTAAAAAAGCAAATAAAAACGCCTCTGTGTTCATGGTTGTCAAAGAAAAGCTTACATATATTAATAATAAATATGCTATTTTCACTACTGTCACACTGTCTAACCTTATTGCTGTGCTAGTTTTGAAAGAGCAATAAAACAAGACAAAATGATTTCAGTTATTTATTTTTGGATGCATGCTAAGGATATTTTTATTCTTAGTCAAAGACTAATTTAAAAGCCTATTATTTGGTATGGGGGTGGTATGAAATAAAGAGAAAACTAAAAGTTTCCAGTTGTCCAGTTACACGTTTATGAATAGACAAAGATAAACAACACGTGCGCTGTAGTTACAGCTTAGGGAAATTTAAGAAGGAAATAAGTATGTAAGGCAAGGAAAGGAAGACACTCCACATAAGAAGTAGAAAGAGGAGTGGGGCCAGCAGATAAGGTCACCGGTAAATGGGCTGGACAGGGACGGAGGGCGTGCAGGCCGTCGCCCTACCTAGAGGGGCCGATGCTCCCTGGTGCCAGCTCTTTGTTCCATAGCACCGGGCTGTGTTGCCAGATCTTCAGTTTGTTTTCAAGAGGCACCTGAAATATGGAATGTTAAGTCTTCTCATGTTAAATGTTGGCCTCTGTTTCAGTTAGTGCAATTCATATAAAATACATCTTTGGATGTATTTCTTTGAGAGAAATAGGGAATGGTAGTGAAATTCATAGGCATTTTGAGGTAAGAGGGGAATGTGGAAGACAGCCAGGGAAGGAAAAGGAAAGGGAGAAATGAAAAAGGGTGGAGACTAAGTGATAAATAAAGGTCTTTTTTTTTTTTTTGGCTCACCCTGCCTAGTCAACCCCCTAGGCCGCTGCTCCTCAAATCGGCTCCAGCTCCTGCCCCACCTGCCTCTCCCTCTTCCTGCTCTGGGTGAAATGTCCACCGTGCCTCCTCCACGGTTGCACCAATGCCCCAGGCTGCACCTACAGGTTCTGCTGATGCTTCTGGACATTCTTCAAAAGCTCCACACTATTCTTTTTTGATCTGCCTAACTTCATATTCCTACCTGACTTGGAATCCTTCTTACGTTCCCCTTCTCTCGTTAGCTGAGCACAGTTTGTAGTCTTGAAAAGACTCATTTCTCTCCCCTTCTCTCCTGCCCTGCCTTCTCTCCCCATTCTTCCCTGCCTCCCTACTTCCTTTCCTTCCTTTAAATAGTTCTCAAGTAACTCTCTCTTTTTTTAAAGATTGTATTTATTTATTTTTAGAGAGGGGCAGAGAGGGAGAAAGAGAGGGAGAGAAACATCAATGTGTAGTTGTATTTCACGTGCCCCCTGCTGGGAACCTGGCCTGCAACCCAGGCATGTGCTGTAGACTTGCCTCTCTACAACTGGTGACCTTTTAGTTCACAGGCCGGTGCTCAGTCTACTGAGCCACACCAGCGAGGACTCAAATAACTCTTCTATGTGAAAAAAATCTACTTCCTCAGTCCCTTAACCTTGTCTGGAGATGGACACACACACACAGACATACACACGCATGCACGCACGCATTTGGCATTTAAAATTTGACATACATTTATCTTGGGTTTTCAATGAAGTGTTCAGAAATGCTTTCCTGCTTCCTGTGGGTTATTGAATTTTTAAATGCTATCATTCAGTTTCCTCCTAACTAATCTCTATAGATTTTTCAGTTTTTTTCCCTAAAATTAAATAACTGGGATAGATTTTTGTTTCATTTTGCTTTCTCTCTCCCACTGGTATGCTCGATTTAATTGGTATCTTCACAAATATTTATGCAGGGCCCACACTGTAAGGAACTGGGCAGGGGAAGAAGGACCCAAAGAAGAATGTGGCACAGTTCTTGCTCTCAAGTTGCTTATAGTAGTCAAGATGGGGAAATAAGGCATCCCATGAAAATATAAACAATGCTAAAAGGTCCATATTATATGCTAGGTGACAGAAAGGTAATATAAATGAATACCATAGGAGTTCAGTGATAGGAACGATCATTATAGCTTGGAGAAAGAAGGGTAGAAGCAAACATTCACTGCGTGTTTATTATGTTCTAGAATTTTCCATGTTCCAGTTTTTGTTATTTAATTCCTTCAAGAAACTGAAGGTTGGTGTGGTTTCTGTTGTTACCTATTTTTTAAACTGAAGACTCAGAGTGGTTGAAGTGATACCCCTCCAAGAACCCAGAACTAGTAAGACTAGATTGGGCAATGCTTTGAGGGCCAGCTCCTCAGTGTGTACTTAGAATGTTCTAGAATACTTTCAATTAAATACTATGTGTTACTCTAGAAAGATAACATATCTACTAAAATTCTCTTATTTCAAACAGGAATTTAGAGACTACCTTCTATATATCCTTTGCCTAGAAATTCCTGGTCTATATCTATCCCACAGAAATACTGGCAGAAGTGTGCAAAAATATATCCAGAAGGTGTTTGTTGTAGCATTGATTTTAATAGTGAAAAAATGGAATTAACCTATGGGGTAGAGATTGGCTCTATACTCATCAAGCTTCCTTTCACTTTCTGGGCAGAAACTCAACAAATTTTCTAGCCTGTTTGATGGGCTATATGACTAGTTCTTGACAGTGGAATATGAGTAGGAAAAATAAACCATTTCCAGTCCCACACAGTGAAGAGCAGTATATTTCTGCACTTTCTCACCCACTCCTGTGCTGAGTGACCTTGAAGAAGGAAGAAGACAGATCCCTGAAGGACTGTGTCCTATTGTGACCTGAGGTCAGCCATAAATTTTATTGGGTTAAATTGTTGAAGTTTATAAGGAATATTGTTCATTATAGCTCTTAGCCCATTTAATAACTTGTACTTCTTTTTTGCAAAAAAAGAATATTTTATTTATTTAATTTTAGAGAGGGGAAAGGGAGGAGAAAAAGAGAGAAACATCAATGTGTGGTTGCTTCTTGTGCGTTCCCTACTAGGGACTTGGGCCGCAACCCTGGCCTGTGCCCTGACTGGGACTCAAACTGACATCCCTTTGGTTCGCAGGCTGGTGCTCAATCCACAGAGCCACATCAGCCAGAGCAAGCCGTGGTACTTTCATTAGCATGGGCTGTTACATGGCTGGTGCAAAAGATCGGGCATATTTCTGGAACCGTCTTGGGAACATCTCCAGGCTGCTCTGTTAAGGATGAACAGCCTTTTACAGTGTAGTGTGTATAGTGTCCCACTTATGAATATCTGCCCCCCCATGTGTACATGTGTGTGTGGACACATGTGTAGGGAAATGGATGAAGGGCTGCTGGCCTTGACCAAGGGGGTCCTTCATCTCTTGCTCTATGTACTGTATTACTTCAACTTTTAATAATGAAAATGTATGTATGACTTTTATTTTAAAAATCTGTTAAGACTTTTTTTTTACAGGCCTGTTGTAAGGTTCAATTAACATAATATCTGTAAAAATTCTTAAGAGAAAATGCTAAATACGTATGAGGTGATTTCATACGTTTGTAACACAGTTAGATAATTCTGCCACATTCTGTGTTCCATTCTGAAATCCTCCAAACCTTCTAAGTGAATTTTTAAGATTTGTATATATTAAAGCTCGCCCTATGCTATACATTTCTTGGGTTTTGACAAACACATAGTATCATCTATCTACCACTGCAATATCATACAGAATGATTTCAAAGCCCTAAAAAAATCTCTGGTACTTCACCTATTTAATACTTCCTTATCCTCAAACACTTGGCAACCACTGATTTTTAAAATCTCTATAGTTTTACCTTTTTTCAGAATGTAACACAATTTTCCATTATTTATTCTTTCAGCCTAGCACTTACAACCCATGCATGACTTTTGGTGGCTTGATTGCTTATTCCTTTTCATCATTGAATGACACCCTGTTGTTCGGATGTACCACAGTTGTTTATCCACATTTATCGAAGGAAAGCTTGGTTGCTTCTGGTTTTTGACAATTATGAGTAAAGTGGCTAAAAATACTTGCATGCACCCTTTTTCTTAAAGGATGTTTTTCTTTATTTTTGATTTTCTATAGTTTGAAAATGATATGCCTATGTTTAGTCTTATGACATTTATTCTGCTTGATGTTCCTCAAGATTTCTGGATCTGTGGTTTGGCGTCTGACATTGTCTGGGGGGATATTCTCAGGCAGTATCGCTGCTTCTGTGCCTTCCCTTCTTCTCCCTCTGGTAACCTCGCACATGTATGTTACACCTTTCATAGTTGCCCCACTGTCCTTGGATATTCTGTTCTTTTTTGGTCTCCACATTTTCTTCTCTTTGTTTTTTCAGTTTTGAAGGTTTATTTTGAGACATCCTCAAGCTCAGAGAGTCTTTCCTCAGCCATGAGCAGTGATAAGCCCATCAGAGGCATTCTTTATTTCTACTAGTATTTTTGATCTCTAGCATTTCTTTTTGGTTCTGTCTTAGTATTTCCATTTCTCTGCCTATATTGCTTATCTGTTTTTGCATTCTGTCTACTCCATCATTTAGAGCTCTTAGCATATTCTTCACAATTTAAAAAAATCCTGTTATGGTAATTCCTATATCCCTGCTATATCTGGTTCTAATATTTCTTCAGTCTCTTCAGACTGGGGTTTTTGTGGGTTTTTTTTTTTTTTTTTTTTGCCTTTCTTTATTTTCAGAGAACAGGGAAGGGAGGAAGAAAGAGAGGGGAGAAATTGATGTGTGAGAGAAATTATCTGTCAATTGCCTCTCACACACCCCCAGCTGGGGACCTGTCCAGCAACCTAAGACATTTCCCCTGACTGGGAATCAACCTGGAAACCTTTGGGTCTGCCAGCTGGTATTCAATCCACTGAGCCACACCAGCCAGGGCAACATCTCTCTATTTTTAAGGCAATAGCTGGTTCTTTCTTCTATATCACAAGTTTTCAAACTTGAATGAGAATTATTTCTCTGGGCCTGGTATTTGTAAAGTAATGTGATAGTTTCTTTCCCTTTGAGTTTATATATTATCCACACCTTCATTGCTAGAATTCCCCTGTCAGCTCTTAACCTGACAACCAACTTCATGAGGACAACCTTTAGCACATTTCCAGTGTATACAGAAGACATTCACTTAGGAGGACTTTGTTAGATAGAGTGAGACATTTCTTCTGTTCTCAGTTTTTATTCTTCAGGTATGAGAAGTAAATTTATTTTTGAAAGTTTCAAAACATAATTTGAAACTTGGACGCTGTTACATGGGGAGTCTATGACCAGCGTGGCCCCTAGAGGGCGTGCTTCACTCCGCTCTAGCTGTCCTGCCTTTACTCCCACAAAGCAGCCCCCTCCACCGGTCCTCTGCTAGGTATTCAGCGCTAGAAGCTGTGGCTTCCAGAACGGATGTAGAAGGAGAGGTCAAGGTGAGCATGGTGGGGGGAATCTGTAGTATTAAGTAGTTAACTGATATGCCATCCAGTTCGTTTCTATAAAACTTAATAGCTGTATCAGGGGCCTTGTCAGCGACTGACTTATAACCTATGTAAGCTGTAACTAGGGGTAGGTAATTCATCAATAATTTATTTTTACATGTGTCTGTTGCTCTTACAACTCTCATCACTTTCTTTTCTTTTATTTTTGTATGGGAAGATAAAGAAATATGTGTCAGCTTCAGTTAGTCAGCATCATCATGACTCAAATGTTCTAATATTTCACCCCAATGTTGTTTTAAGCATCTTTATGCTTTGGGGAGAATGGTTCTTATCTTTTGAACTAAACAAAAAATGAGTAGATGTGAACTTCGAGCTCAAAATCATGCACAACTGTCACTGGCGTTCCCAAAGGTGCTTAATTGCCTGTAGGAAAGACTTGTTTTGTCTGAAAATCATCTAAATGCTCATGAAAATTCATAGAAGTCAGTTTTGTGTCTCACTCCGGATAGTGAGGCTGTTTCTTACATCTCCCAGAAGTAAGTAATGTGTAGAAATGGTCACTTAGAGTGTCTTTAAACAAATGTTTGTGATGCCTGTGAAAAGCACAAACGTTTCTAGCAGCTTAATGGTAACACATATCCATTCTCTACCTCAAACTTTAAAACGCTCCTCGCACAAAAGCCCTCAGGGCATAGCCTCTTACAGGGTTTGCAGAAGATTTCTGGGAACTGAGAGGGTGTATTCATCTTGGCTTTGGGTGTCATATACAGGAATACCTCATTTTATGGAGCTTTGCTTGTGTTTTTCAGATTTGCATTTTTTAATAAATTGGAGGTTTGTGGCAACTATGCACTGGGCAAGTCAATGGGTACCATTTTACCAACCAGCTCAGATGGTGGTTAGCATTTTTTAGCAATAAAGTATTTTTAATTTAGGTGTGTACCTTGTCTTTATAGACAATGCTATTGCATACTTAATAAACTATGAGTATAAATCTAACTTTTATATTCATGAGAAGCCAAATCTATCACACGAATTGTTTTATTGCGATATTCACTTTATTGCAATGGTCTGGAACAGAACCGGAAATATCTCTGAGGTCTGCCTGTATTCATATTCTTCATCTAATCGTATCAATCCATATAGCATTTTTCAAATGTGAATTCCTTCTGTACGGAGACCCAGGGCTACCATGCTGTAGAGCAGGCTTTTATTCCAGGAGTAGCACACGCTTCCTCATCGATCCGATCTTAGTTCCCTCATCCTCACCTTGACCTTTCATATTCTCACAGTCCTGGTCCTCGATGTGAAGATTCCTCGGAATCTATGGCAACTGTGTTCTCTCTAATCCCTGACTAGGTATTTGTCTAGTTGTGATTTCTAGTCCCCAACTGGTTATCAGTTTCTTTCCCTACTACCCAACCTCTAACTTTTGCCTTAGTTGTACCTTTGGTTATCTGAGTTTGGTTCCACCCTCAACTCTGTGGTCTCAGCTGATGAAAGCCCTTTAATAACAAAACCATTGGTAAATTCATATTTAATGCATATGTGTGTTTAGGTGTGTGTATGCGATTGTACTACAATTTAACAAAATGTCATAGCGGGAACTTCCTAAATTGTGTCCAGAAACTAACTACAATTTGAATTTTAAAAAACATCCAAAACACGGAGTACTTCTCTGTCATGCCCTCCCCTCAGTGACTCCCAAGCTCAGTAAATTCTGTGAAGACATCAGAACTGCGGAAACAGAAGATTCTGCCTTTCCAGCTGCTCAGTTTGCTTGGGATCAATCTCAAGACCACACAGGTGTGCATGTCCTTCTTTAAGCAGAGGTTACTAAAGAATATTTTACCTTTGTCATGTTATACCCCTACTGCCTGAGAGATAATAAAACTACCAAATTAAAGGTATCATCCCATAGAGGGAGAGAAGGTAAGAAAGAAGAGTATTAGAAGGCATTGTATTTATTTTGGGAAAACAGATGTATTAAAGAAATTACATTCTTACCTTGATAAGTCTATTTCCCCTTTAAAAGAAAGGGGTTAATTCAGCTTAGATGGTCTCCAGAGACTGATGGTTGGTTCTTTTTATATAACATTTTTCGCCCCTATGAACAATATGAGAACAAGATAATTTTATATATTTCCCTTTTGAAATGTTGATAATATATTCTAGGGAGCAAATGAGTCATGAAGGTGCAGGTGCATGACATTTAATAATTGTGAATATTGTTCCATAATTATGTAATGTGATAAATGTTGCTATATTGGCAATCATAGCACAATATGTTAATATATCAAAGTAACACACTGTACACCTTAAACTTACACAGTTACGCATCTAATTTATTTAATTAAAAAAGAAAAAAGAAGAAAAAATCAGTGACCTTCATCTTGTACAGTCAGCATGTATTACAAATGTATAAGAGGAAAAGCCAGAGTAGGGAGCCTTAACACAAGGAAAAGGAACAGTGACTGGTGGCTAAGGGTGAGTCTGCTATGAAAGGTAACTGTCTCTGCAATTTTAATTTAAATATATGTGATTATTTTTAAACTGTTCTTTTCTATTTTGCTTTAACTAAAATTCAAAATCTTTATTTTTTTGTGTGTGTGTGTATACTTAACAGCTTCTAATTTTTGCAGAAATGCTATTCTTTCTGGTTTCCTGTTTGGAATACCTTGGTGTTGCATTTGGATATATTAGTGCCTTTCTGTTGGATGAACTGTTGGCTAGTTACATTACAAAATTATCATTTTTGCTTTAGGATGTTTTTAATTTTGTGTTTGTTTAGTTTGTCCTGTTGTTTTTCAGCACTCCAGCCTTTCTCATTTACTGTGATTTTCTTCATTTGAATTGATTCATCACGGATCTCCCAACTATATCACTGTCATTCATCGTTAGTGTAGCACCAGAGATGCACCTTGTTAAATACAAATAAGATGGGAAATTGCTTGGGGGATAGAGCTTTCTCTTAGAATATGATCGTTGTTAAATACAAATATCATGGGCAGTTGCTAGGTGGGGGTAGTACTTTCTACCTTCGAATATGATGGTTTCAGAATATCTGTGATATCTGAATACCTGTGATATTGCTAATGGAGGTAAAAGGCTTTCATGGATGATTGTTAGTATAATGAGGTCACAAAGTACCCACCTCATGCCATGGTAGTAAGAATGCCATGTCTGATATTATTATAGAGAAGCGATGCACCTTTTAATCCTTTAAAATTATATGTCAGTGCATTGATAGCACAGGAAAATATATTTATAATCTCATATATTTCCCCCCCAAATAACAGGATAGTTGAAAGAAAAATCATTATAGCTCAGAACCCCAGGGGCAGCTAGTAAGAGAAACATAATGTTTGATTTGCAGAAAGCTTCCAAGCTTACTTCTGTGTACAGTAAAATGTTTTGCCGAGCAAAGTAAATCAATAAGGAGAAGGAAACATAACATGAGATATAATACATATACTTAAAACTCTAAAGATGTTCCTCAACATACAAAATGAGCAGACAAAACCGAAGAGGTCTAAATTTGCATTACTCTCCATAATTTGTTTGAAAAAAATTAATTCAATTTTTTAGTGCCAGAATTGAATTATGGTATTTATACATGGCTGCAGTCTCAATATCCTCCTGAGAGAGCAATTAAAGTCACAAAATAAACCCACCACTTGTAAACATTCAGCCAAGCCGTTGCCAAGCACTTTGGCTGTGATTTTCACCTTCCTTAAGCAACGGAAGCCCTTGTGATTTCAAATGCAAGCTTAGGAAAATGTTTTGGAATTCTTCCTACAGTGTGAACTTCCTTGATTCTTTCCCATTATCTTTGTCCAGTAACCCTGTAGTGTCTGTTACTGTGCCCTTGGGCATGTACAGAAAGAAAGCCATTAAATCAAGGTGTAATTCTTGTTTTGTAATGGAGGCTGGCCCAACAATCAGCTCATGTCTGAAAGATCACCATATTAGCATACTAATTACTTTTTTGTTCTGTTCTCAACATAATAGTTTGAAATTTAATATATTCAACTTGTAGTCTCATTAGGGGCTGTGAATATAACATGGTTTAATCACAACATACTCTATAATACATGGAGTAAGGTGTTGGGCACACTAAGTGGCTTCGAAGAACAAGAAGAGAGCATAGAATCCTTAATTCTGTTACTTTAGGGAGTACTTTTTTGGAGGGGTCCAAGTTTTGAATTTATTCATTGATTCATAAAATCCTAAGTGCACTCTGGTTAGCAATGCAGAATTAGAATGAATTTAGTTTGATATTCTACTCATAGTCCATATTTTTAGCCCTTATTAAAGTGACCATTTAAACAGAATCTCTGCCATATTTCTATAGACCCAGTTCCTAGGGCATAGAGGCTTGGCATGGGATTCTGCAAAGGTCCAGAACCCTTTTGACTTATGTATATAACAATTAAATATTTTATTTATTTACTTTTTGAGAGAGGGGAAGGGAAGGAGAAAGAGAAGGAAAGAAACGTCTATGCCTCTCACATGCCACCATCCAGGAACCTGGCCTGCAACTCAGGCACGTGGCCCGACTGGGAATCGAACCGGTGACCCTTGGGTTCTATCCGCTGAGCCACACCAGCCAGGGCCAGAGCCCATTTTAGGAAAAACAGCCTTGTGCTCAGACTCTGCTGGTGGGAGCCCCAGGCAGCCTGCTCTGCAGCAGCTCGGCTCTTCCCTCCCCTCCTACCTGCGGTTTTCCCACATGCGGTTTAGAACCAAGGTGAGTGGAACTGATGGGCACCCAACGCAAGGACAGTCAGATAACAGGCTGGCAGGTAACTGGAAGAAGGGTCCTCATGGGAAGCCTGGCCCGGTCTACCTGAGCCAGTTAGTTCTTGCTGTGGCTCCTGTCCGTGGGGAAGTTCAGAGGCCCGTTAGCAGAGGGCACCAAAGCTAGATGGCTGTAGACACAAGGAGCCGAACTCATGTGCAACCAAAAGCTATGAGAAGGAAACAATGATAATCGGAGGGCAAAGAGGGCGGGTGGTAACAGAAAGGAAAAGGCACTGAGGGCAGGGCCGTTGTGTTAGTGACGAAGCGCGAGGGTGAGATCCTGGTTCCTGCTGCTCAGCATCCCGACAGCCTTATGCTCTGAGCCACTTTCCAGCTCCGGGCTCAGAGGGGCCGCCCTGCCCCAGCCTGTTTTTCTGGAGACTCCACACGGTCGTTTGGCTGCTTATCGGTATCCCCGAGGTGTCCCCCACGCGCAGTTCTTTTTTATGTTACCGGTATGGCCCACTTCACCGCCTTGGGGTACCAAGAAGTTTATATTTATCTTTCCTTTTGATTTAATTCTGGCATGAGCATTTGTGTGCCCACATTACTAGAACATCCGGTAGTTTATTTATGAGGTCGTCAGCTCATTCATCAAGTTAAACATTACTCATAACCTTGGGGGACTTACATAGTTCAAGGAATACCTCCAAACTCTTATTAACAGAGAAGAGGTCTTTGTCTCCTGATGACTTTGCTTCTGTTATTGCCACATACTGCTGCTAAAAATAGAAGGCCTTGCAATTTTCTATGCTGTTCGATTCATTGCTGTAATGGCACAGCTGCAGATGTACTGGTAGCCTTTAAGTATAGAGGGGGATGTTCTAGGGGTCTCTTCCCCTCGTGGGAAGCCTCTTTGTGGTCACATTGGTACTGTGACCCATATGAGTGCTCTTTAACCGCGAGGGGTGGGAGAGATGGCAAGAGGCCGCAGAAGTACCTCAGGGTAACTTGATCTCACTCCCTCAGGGGGATGTTTGCAAGGGTGCTCCACACCTGGGCTGCCAAGTTCCCCCCCCGGGTCACACTCCCATTAAAATCAAAACATGGGCACCTATCAGGGAGCTCGCTCAGCGACAGAGGCAAGTCACAGCCCCTGCTCTATTGCAGTTAGTTCTTCCACCACGAACTGTGAGCAACTCACCAGTCCCCATGCCTTTCCCCTGGTGCTGAAGTCTCCCTCTGGGACTATCGCAGGCCATTCTCATCAATGGGACTATATTGATCAGTTAGGAAGTTTTTAATAATAATAATCAGAAAAGAGATGAGGTCAAAACCTTTGTCTGTGTTCCCAGGAGCTCTTTAACCTTTAACTCCTGTGCAATTTTGCCCACACTTCATGAAAGATAGCTGTGCCCATCAGGGGGCGCAGTAGGGGCGGCTTTCCCCCGGGTCGCAGACCTGCGATACTGCGTGCTTCCCCCCAGGCGTGGGGAGCCCACTTGCTTTTCATGTATATGACTAAGAAATCCGCCTAATAAAGAAGATATGCTCCAAGTTTTTGTGTTTATTAAAAATCCATGCACTGGATTCAAAATTCAAAAGGTACCAAAGGGTATATTTTGGAAAACATATCTCATTCTCATAGTGTCCCCTGATCATCTAGTTCTTTCCAGATATGTGTATATTCTCTAATGATACCATTGGATTTGGCCTAAAAGTTCATTTATTTTTTTCTGTACTGTGGCTCCAGTAGTGCGTGGTTGTCTTCAACTTCATTTGAAACAATTTTGTTATATTGTATTGTGACAGCTGTCACAGCAGCATGCATTAAAAAAAAATTACCAAAATTTGTGAATTTTTGTGTAGCCATTTAACTTTGAAGATGGAAGAAAATATGCAACATTTTTGGCATATTATGCTGTATTATTTCAAGAAAGGTAAAAACACAAGTGAGGTGCAAAAAAAGATCTGTGCAGTGTATGGAGAAGGTGCTGTGACTGATTGAATGTGTCAAAAGTGGCTTGCGAAGTTTCCTGGTACTATTGACATTTTGGCAAAATAATTCCTCGCTGTGGGGCTGTCTTATGCATTGGAAGATATTTAGCAGGACACATGGCCTCAACCCACTAGAAGCCAAGAGCGGGAGATAGCAGGCAACATGAGCAAAATATCCAAATCAATAGTTATTGGTAAAAATGAAAAATGTATCTTTTATTTTACAGAAAAAAACTAAATGGACTTTTTGGCAAATCATACACACACACACACACACACACACACACACACATACCCCTATACACACACATACATACATACACATGCTACCATCATATATATATATCTATATATATATCTATATTTTGCTTTGTTCACTTTACAAGGTCAGTTCCTTAACAGCACATATAAAAAGTTGCCTTACTCTTTTTAAAGGTGGCATATATTCTATCATGTGCATAGAGTATAATCTATTTTAGTCATATGTCTGTTAATAAATATTTAAGTTATTGCCATTTTTTGCTATTATAAACAATGCTGTAATGTGCATATTTTACTTATATAATTTAGCACATGTGTAAAAAATATAGAGAAAAAATTTCCAGAAGCGTGACAGGTGCATGGAACCAGGATCCCTAGCCATGACAAAGCAGCAGGCAGGCCAACGTGGCAGGCAGGACTCAGAGCTCTGGGGCTGCTTCCCTGAACAAGGTTTGAACTCAGACGCTGAGGCTGAGACAGACCCAATAATAGCTCTGAAGCAGGGACAGCATCTGTGGGTTTGATTTGGGAAATATTAACCAAACATATTTAGAATATAGACAACAACAATTCAAGCATGCTTTTATCTGCTTTTAATTTTTAAGGCCTCTCACCATCGCATATTTCTGATTCATGTATTCAGTAAATACTACTGTGTATCAAATTTGGTTTCAATATTAATCAATTTCACATTCCCTTCCCCTTTTGTGTACATTACTTTAGAAGGCATCGGGAAGCTTAAAGAATTAGAGGAAGTTGTCCTTGACATTTTGGAACTTACAAGTTGACACGAAAATTGATGAGTGAAGAAAACATGTATGCGTGAAACCAAGAACATATTTGCAAGGATATGTATGAGCTAAATTATTGCAAATTGTATTTATAAATGTGTAGAAGTCAGTGAGCTTTTAAAAGTAGAAAGTAGATTAAAGAGCAAATACTATTCTTTTTACAAAACCATTTGTCTTTGTTGAAAGTTTAGGAAACAGATAAGCAAAAAAGAGGGGAAAAACATAATAGCACACTGGAGATACCATTTTGGGCATGTAGTAGTTTGTCCCTCCTTCTTTCTCAGACTCAAACTATATATTACACACACTGTTCGATAGCCTTTTTTTTCACTTAATAGACTAGGGTCATCTTTCCATGTCATTACATGTTCTCCTAAAACAGTTGTGATGTTTTATTGTAGAGATAAACTGTGCGTATTTAACTAATTCCATATTGTTGAGATTTTGGGTAGTTTCTAAATGTTCAAGATGATAAACAATGGCGCCAAATCATTATGTGCATCTCTTTTTTTGTTAGGGTACATTGAATAACTGGAACTGATGAGTTAAGAGCCCTTTTTAAGACCTTTAATATTTACTTATTTATTTACCTACTTAATCGATCTCAACATAGAAACATTACTCTAATTCATATGTCCACATGACCTTGCTAATATTAGATATCATGTTGTTAATTTGATATCCAAAATAATGAGTCACTTTAATTGAATTTTCTAATTTGCTAGTGAAACTAAACATCTTTTCACAAATGTCTTTGCTTTGTACGTTTCTTGGGGAAGCTTTTTGAGGGAAACAGTCAATTTTTGAATCAAGTGTTAGAGGAAAATTGAAATTATTTTGTGATCGTTAAGCAAATTAAGAACTATTTATTAAATTAATATTTTAAAGCCCATTTTGATTTGAAATTTTTAATCACATCCACTTTTATTCTTTGAATACTCTCTATGTATTGCAATGTAATGAAACACACAGGAATACCAAGAAGAAACAGTTCCAGAAAATTTCAGGCAAAATTATATTTACAGGGCATTGGCGACAAAAATATAGCAGCTTGGGTTTTGATATTAACCAATTTCACATTCCCTTCCCCAACCATATCTCATAAAGATAGATAGCATGTAGTACAATTCTGATAGTTGTTGTAGTTCCACTTAGTGGTTTTTGTTTTTGTTGTTTGTTTTTCCTGTCATATCCAAAAAATCATTGCCAAGACCAATGTTGAGGAGCTTTTGTTCTATGTTTTATTCTAGGAGTTTTTGGTTTTGAGTAATATATTTAAATCTTCAACCTATTTTGAGTTAATTTTTGTGAGTGATAGGAAGCAAGGGTCCAATTTCATTCTTTTGCATGTGAATATTCAATTTTTCCAATGCATTTATTGGTAAGACAATTGTTATATCCTCTTGATGTAACTTCTTTGGTCATGTTAGTTTGAGACTGACAGTTACACATCTTATCAAAATGTAAGTAAATAGCCTGCACTCACATACTGTTAACCCAATTACAGACATGTAATAGTGAAAATAGAACATAGGGGTTTGGAGTTCAGAGGAAAAGTTTGGGTAAAGCAGATATATTAGAAAATTATGGGTGTATAGATGATTTTTAAACCCACAAGACTAGATTTTATCACCTTTGAAAGAGTGTAGACAGAAGAGGGAAGAGTTCCGAGGACTGAGCCCTGAGCCACCGTAGTACTTACAGGCCCGGGCGGGGGTTGGGCGGGGGAGAAGAAAAGAGACCACCGGGGAAGCAGGAGGAGAGCCCAGAGGAACCGGCATTCTGGAAGCCTAGTGGAGGCCGTGTTCCGAGGGGGAGCGATCAGTTGTTAAAAGCTGATGGTAGGTAAGTTAGAGACTCAGAATTTGTCATCACAAATAACAATGTTGTGGCAGTTGGTGACCTGACAAAAACAAAATTGGTTTCTATTAAGAGGTAAAGGCCAAAGCCTATGGAGGTAGGTGAAAGAGAGAATGAAGTTCAGGACATAAAATTAAGTTTTTGAACAGTCTGCAATAGAGAAATGAGGCAGTAACTAAAGAAGAACGTGGAAACAGGCAGGGTTTGTGTTTTTAGGGATATTATAACACGTTTGTATGCCAATGGTAATAATTGAGGAGAGAGGAAAAATGACAAAGAGAAAGAGGAAGGATAGAAGTTAGAGTGATGCCTTTGAGTAGGTAGGAAGTGGGCGAACCCGACACAAGACACAGGCTTAGAAGTTGACAGGAGCTTGGGCAGTTCCTTTCAAGAAGAAAGACATGCAGCATACAGAAGCATACATGGTGAGGGGAGTTCGAAAAATTTCTCATACGATCTTATCTGTGTTTTCAGCGAAATAGGAAACAAGAACCTCAGCAGAGAGGCAATGGTGTCGGAGACTGGAGGGCATGGAGTGTCTATCTGAATGGGAGGCGGGATGGACCATGAAGATGAATGGTTGCTGGGCAAGGGTCCTCCTAAGGTTTGGGATTATGGAACAAAAGGAGGGAGGGTAAGCAAGGTTGTGTGTTCTTCTTCAGTTCCGTTGTGTTTTCCAGGTACAGAGGTTGAGGCTTGGGCTTAGTGACCACTGGGTCTTAGCCAGTTGAGTATAACGGAAAGAGAGAGGAGTAGAGAGCTGGGGGTTATATGGAAAGGAGTGGTTGTAATTATGGAAGATGTTGAGTAGTTTGTGTAGGCAGGGATGTGAGGCCTTGCTGGATATGAGGGACAGTGCAAAGGTTATTGGGATCAATGGATTGTAGGCAAAGAATTGCTGGAATAGCTACTTGAGTGTGGGAGAATAAACTATTGGAGTCTTTGGTTCAAGAGTTTATGGAAGGAATCCAGATCAAAGTGCAAGTCTGTCTCACCTAATCCATTTTGAATCCTGGGGTCTTTTACATACAGAACCCAGTTTGGGTGCTCAGTTACCTCAGATTCAAATTCTTTTCATCATCTCCTCTGTTCTTGAAACTGTCCCACTCATGCAGAGCAGTAAGAAGTACTTTCTGAAGTCATTTTGCTCTTGCTACTCTTTAGAAGTCTACAATGATTCCAGTCCATTTTTGAGTCAAATTTTGATATTATTTACAAATCATATCATCAGAACTTCTTCTGTTGTGGCTTTTTCTATATACATATACATATATTTCATTTTGTTCATAAAAACACGGTATATTTTCAAGGATTTCACTAAGTGAAAAAGGAACAATTTTCTCTTTACCTCTTATTGATTTTATTGTTTCAAGAAAAAGAAGACACTTAGGTTTAAAGTTTTTCTTTGCTGTCCTACGCCTCCTTGCAGTATTTTTTCACACCTCTCCAGAGTAATTGTACCACCATCTGAGACCTTGATCTCTGAGTTTTGATTTAGTTCCTCCTGTGATATCTTACAGGCTCAAAGCATAGAGAGTCAGGTTGTTTTTTATTCAAATGTGTGGTGAGATTCAGAAACACAGTCTTCAAACTGGAGTGGGCCTTTGTCCTTGCTGTTCCCTCCGGCAGTCTGTGCACCTGTGACTCCTTCTGCTGTGTTACTGAGGAGTTTTAGATGAAATCCTAGCACTGTTTGCTTTCATCACTGTTGTCGCTCCAGGCTCGGGTTCTCTATTTGGGTATCTTTCCATTCAAAGGGACTGTATTAGGGCCACAGGCTATTATTATTATTTTTTTCTACAGGTTGTTTATTCTGAGTGATTAGTTCTCCTTCTCATTTGACTGACCTCTACCAGTCAGTAGAACTGGGACTAACGGTGGTTGGGTAATATTTAATACAATGGATCTCAAAATGCTTTTTTTTCCCTGTCCACCCCCATTATTTTTCAGGGCTGCCAGATAAATCATCATTCTGTTGACAATGATAGTTTAAGAAATATATTCCTGATGTTTCCGATGATGGACGCAGGCTCAAGGTAGCTAAGTTCTGGTAGAAAACGGTTCTTTAGGTTTCGGGGTGATTCCTATGAGGCCTAGTATATAGGAAGCACCCATTATTCACAAGACTTAGATCCCCTTTTTTCTTTTCAGAAGGCATGCGTGTTTCCTAGGGCTTCCCCAACAAGACCGCGAGCTGGGTGGCTTAAACACCGGATATTTATTCTCTAAGTTCTGGAGGCCAGAAGTCCAAAATCAAGATGTTGGCTCACCCAGCTTTGCTCCCTCGGAAACCTGTAGGGGCACATTCCCTCTGAGTCTTCCAGCTTCTGAGAGCCCCAGGCGCTCCTTCGCGTGCGGTAATGTAAATCTATTATCTGCCTCTGTCCTCACATGCCTCCCCTCCATATTTATGCCTGTGCCCAGATTTCTTCTTATAAAAACACCAGTCATGTTGGAGTAGGGTCCTTCCATCATAACTTTGTTTACCTGCAAAGATCTAAACAAGGCCGCATTCTGAAGTTCTAGGTAGACGTGAATCTTTAGGGGACATCACTCAACCCAGGACAGGGGAGGAGAGGTCTGTAAAAATTGCACTGCAGCCATTCTGTGGGAAGGCGGATGTGTCACAACGGCGCTGTGCAAGTCCGGACCCCGTCCGCCACCGTCACTGTTCTTTCTATATTTAGAGTTGCCGTTAGAGAGTGGACACGACTGGGAGTGACTCATTTCATTCATTCAAGGTTATTTTCCCTAAAAGCTTTCTCCAAATATTAGAAAAACGTATGCTTTGATGAGAAACAGGGACCTGATAAAATATTATGAAAGTGAAAACGTTACAAAACAATGTCCATGCCGGGTAAATGGCCCTTGCAAGTAAGAGAAAAAAGAAACCGTGAACGTTTTTTCAGGTCTTTTAATTTTGTTCATTTTTATCCTCCTCAGTAGATGACTTAGCATTTTACTTTACTGAAAAGCCAGCTTGATGAGCTCTCTCGCGGGCCGTGTTGCCTCGCTGTCTCCGTCCCTCCTTCCCCGGGCCTCTCCTGCCCCCGCGCGGGGAAGGGTGCCGTCTCCCTGGCCTTGCCGCCCGCCCGTGCTCTCCGTGTGACCTCTTCTTCGCTCTCTGAGGTCTCGTTCCCTCAGTTTCTCTTTTTCTTTTGTAAATTTAATCTTTCTACCACCTCTTTTCCATATGTTGATAAGCGCATTCAGGTCTCCACTTCCTGACTAAGTCCATTCTCCTCACTTTGACACTAAAATCAATACTGTTTTTCTCAGATCAACTCCTTTTTGTCCCCTAAGCTGCATTTGCTGTGTGAACCATCCTCCCTTTGAATGTTCTTTTTCCCATCGTTTACTTCTTCTTACCTCACTAATATTTTCCCCTGGTTCCTTCACTGGCTTTTGTCGCTCCTACTGTGTATTAAAATGAAAGTATTTCCCAAGGTTCTTGCCTCAAAACTTTGATGATTTTATAAACTCTCACACCTTCAATTTATATCTCTATATTTATAAATCTGTATCTATAGATATCTATATAGTGAGTGCAGCCTGTGTGCTATACAATGGTAGGTGCTTTTTCTGTCCTTTAAAAAATACTCTCTTCTTTAACCCTCAACTAAAATTCTATGAGTTAGATATTAGTATCCCTATTTTTCAGACAACAAAACAGAGTTAGAAATATTAAGCCAATTTTGCACAAATCACGTAGTAAGTCATGGCGCTAAGAAAGCAAACATTCCCTGCATGGACTCCATCAACATTTTGATTAACCCAGTGAACTTTGCTGTCTCCTAATTATTGTTAAAAACATTGCATCGCTCCTGATTTTGTTAATTTCAGGGCTCGGGTCCTAGACGTTAGGGTTGTCCTTCCACTTTCTTTTTAATAGGACTCTGTACCCAATCACACGATTACTTGCCAGTGTTTCATGATGCCTGCGTGCAGCTTCGTGCTGCCACGCTAGTTCCAGTCCCCATGCCTTGCCTTGTCTGTTACAAAAATGCTCTCGCTGCCGCCTTGCCTCCTGCACTGCGCACTCCTGCATGCTGATCAGGTGTCCTGATGCCCAGTCAGGGAGCATCATTCACTGTCTCCTAGTTCTTCAGAATTTCTGTTTCTTGCTGAATTCTGTATAGACTTCTTACCCTTGAGGGATATAGAAAAGATCAGAGTTTATTCTAAGGATAAATCGAGCAAAGCATTTACCACAATGTGTGCATATAGAAAGAGCTCAATGCATATTTTTTAATGATAATAATTTAGTGCTCTTCACAATGTGGTCTAAACTCACTCTTCCAGGGCATACTTTCTAAGGTCCTGCAACCCTACCCTCTTGTCTAACAGGACACATGAACCCATATGAGTTTTTCTGTTGAAGGGCTCTTATTTATACTGTTTTCCTTCCCTGTCATTGTTTATCTCTGCTGGAAATCCTCTTAATTGTAGGTTTTTCTCAATGGCCATCTTCATGAAGATTTTCCCAGTGCAAGATTTATTTGTGCAAGTTGACAGAATTGTCTCCTAGTATTGCCTCATAACACCTTGTTTATGATTCCCAGATAAAAGCAATGTAGACTATTAGTAATATGATAGTCTGGGTACTTAGCTCATTTTTTTTTTTTTTTTTTCTGGATTATAAAGTCTCTGAGGGCAAAACTTGCATCTAATTAATTCAGCATCTTTATAGAGCCTGACATAGTAACTGGCATAATACTTGCACTCAATATAGATTTGAATTTAATTTCTATCCTCTTCTCTAAATTTATTAAGATAATATGAGTCTGCTACAACAAAAAGACCCAAAATTGTTCTGGCTCAAGTGAGACAGGAGTGAATAAGGAGGCAGGGTCCAGGAAGGTAGGACGCTTTGTTCCCTGCACAAGCCGACCTGGGGACCCAGATTCCTCTGTCTTTTTGTTCAGCCATTTCTGTGGTTGCCACTTCACCTGCATGGCAGGTACAAACAAGCGTAACTGCTTCAGGTCCTCAGTACAGCTTGTGGGGAGAGGAAGAGGAAGAAGAAGTCAAACAATTTTTTTCTAAGGAGGTGCCATGTAAGTCATACAACAGATTCCATTCACGTTCAAGGAACGAGTGTCGAGTCACACGGGCACACTGAGCTGCAAGGGAGACTAGGAAGTAAAGTCTCCAGACAAATGGGTGAGCATATCCCCATATACTCAGGGCATTTCTGTTTCTAAAACAAAGACTTGGAGAATAAAAGGTGAGGGACAATTAGCTATATTTGCCACACCTCCTCATGAAATAATTTTCTATGTCTATATCTTGTTTTAAAAAGACCACGCATATAGGTGAGATCATATGGCATTTGTCTTTCGCCCCCTGGCTTATTTCGCTTAGCATAATGCTCTCCAGTTCCATCCATGCTGTCACGAAGTTTAGTAGTTCTCACCTATAAGCGGAACCTAACCAACAATACAAAGATGCAAGGAAAATAAGACCAGCAACACTGAAAGGAAAAGAAATCAACAGAGATAAGAGGGAAGGAGGGAGGGACGGGCAGGGAAAGGGAAGGGAAGGGGAAAGTCAAGGAACACATAGCAAGGACTCATGGACAAAACCAAAGGGGAAGAGCTGAGGGAGGGAAGGAGGCAGGGGGCAAGGGAAAGAGGTGGGGGGGAGGCAGAGACAAATGTATTTAAAAATAAATAAAGAAAGAAAGAAAAAACAAAAAACAAAAAATAAAAATAAAAAGACCACGCAGAGATTAATCTTTCTGAATAAATGGGTGTTTTGGATAGCTGACTATGTATCTATTAAGGCACTAAAATGTTAATTTGGCTCTTTTGAACAAAAATCCCTCAAAATGTATTGCATCTTTAATTTAATTATTGAGCCTATTTTAATAATCCCTGGATGCTTGGGGTCATCTCGATAAACATTAACTGTTTTTTTTGAGCTGAAATAGAAGTCCTTGGGCATGAAGGTTCAAGTTTTTCTTCATAAACTTTCACAACTCTAGTGTGATGTAATAGAGTGATACCATTGGGTACTCACCCGGTTCTCATTCCCTGGCCCAACGCCCCCCGCTTCTTATGTCTGTTTTTAGACATGACCCATACTTTCTTCCCCTGCTATTAGATTTTCAGTTGACAGTGCTTGCTGCTGTCAGTGTAAGTGCCTACAGAAGCCCTGATCCTCTTCTTTCTTGCTGTTTATAATGTTTTATACACTTAGAAGGAAAAATTAACACTATGTGCCTGGCACAGTTCCAGGTGTTTTACATATTTTAATTAATTTCATCCTGTAACAATCTTATAAAAGATACTCTTTTATTGTCCTCATTTTAGGGTGATCCGACAGAGCACTGAGTTTAAGAAACTTGCCCAGGGTCACGGAGCTGGCAAAGAGCAGAGCCAGGGTTCACTCGGCCTGTCTCTGGAGGCTGTTCTCTCAGCAATTACCCCGCGTCGCCATGAGCCGCCTTTGAATTCTAGTCAAACTAAGAATAAACAGAGTCTGAAACAGGGTGAGAGCCACTCTTGTATCAGTAACATTTTTCTCACGCGTTTTCTCCTTGCGCTATGACATGCAGATTGAGTCCAAAGACAGGTTCAGCACAGGTGAGGTAATACAGCAGCTTTAGTTCGGGCAGTAAAGCCAGAAAGCGGCGAGGGAGCTTGTCCCATGCCACGATTCCTGATTTGGCAGGTCAGTTACAAAGCAGGGGTTCGGAAGTAACATCAAGTGTTTCTCTGCTCCTGCGTTTGACGTCACTGTATTGAGAACCCCACTTATTCTCCTTTCCACAGTGGCCAGACTGTTCAATGGCACTTCATTTGGAACACAGGTGAGGCTGCCGTTTTACATAGTGAGAGCTTATATCGCCAGGCTGTCCGAGGAGAAGTGTCAAAGGAAGGGAGAAAAAGAAGCTTAGACTCTAGAGGATGTCACCAGTGTTTTTCTTCGGTGCTAAATATAGAACATATAATCATGTTTATAAACATTTTGATTTAATGAAAAGATTGTCTCTTAGAGACAATGGTGCCTTGTGCAGAAAGTTGGTACTTCAGAAGAAAACATGTATTTGAAAATGCAGTGTTAAGTATCTGGACAATGTTTTTAACTTAAGGTATAAATGTAACACAGAGTATCTTAAAGTGAGAAGATACTAGCTGGGAACAATGCCAATAACCAAAAAAAAGTAGTGAAATGAAAAAATGTTTTATAAATGCTGGCTGTAGAGGAGGCGCTATCTAAGATTGTTGTAACCTCCACAAGATTGATTATTTCCAAATGACTCTGAGGCTTTACTAGTTTATTTTGATGACTGACATCAGTTTTTGGAGTGTTTCTTGGGTGTTTACTCATATTTCTGCTTCAAAAACAACCCAGATCATTTTTCCCCCCCTATAGCAGAGGTGCTTACCCTGGAAAAGTAAGAAGTCTCTTCTCATATTTATTGCTGGGAATGTTTTTATTATAAGACAGCAGCATATTTCGGAGGCCTACAATTTGGTTTATTACAAAACAAGCATAATAGTAGAATTTTCTGTAAAATCGCATACTTCTAGCATTTTGCACTCCTGTACCTCATTAGCCTGTCAAAATGAGTGGTTTCATTCATTTTTTATATAACAACACATATAATTATGTTATAAAACTTGGTCTGAAGCATATAAAGGAAATAAACTAGCCCCAGATAGCATCCCAATGACTATGAAGGGTGCAGTGGCCTAGCAGGAAGGAATATTATATTTCTAGAACCTGACCTTGGCAGATATAAATACTTCTACGTCAGATTACTACACGTTCCTGTCTTCTTCTCACCATCTCACCCATCTATGGGGACACAAGCTCACCTCGGTGAACGCGGAGTCCTTGGGGCGGCGGGGAAGCGTGCGTCGATGTTAATTGTTGGCCTGCTGCCAGTGTCCCTTATTAGCTTATGAAGAGTTTCTTAAATTAACGCAATATGGGCCAGTGTCTGTTTTCAAGGCTACATTAGCTTCACGGAACTAAACCTTTTTGGAGACTACACCCTTACACTAAATGGGTGTAGGAAGGGGCGGCCCAAGACCCAAGCTGAATTTCTTGAGTTCCCATTAGAATTTTAGGCGGATTTAGCCTCGTCTCTTTGAATTTGGAATTAAGCAATGTCTCGTACATCTTGAGCACTTGGTTTTGTAATTATGGTTTGATCTTTCGGATAGGATAATTGTCCATCTGATCTGATCATCTGTGTCCAAGTCCCTGGCAGAGGCTGAGGTCATGCTTCAGCTGCCACATCGCTTTATGGCAAGGCTAAGCACTTTTATGGTGATATATGACTGTGAATATACACCCAGATCTGCCCGGAGCTTGGTCCTGTGGATTTTATGTCTATGAGTTTAGCCTCGATTTTACCCCATGTAAACTTAGATTCCAAATCTCATCATTTCACTGCGTTGCAAGAATGAAAATATCCAGTCCTGCCAAGCTTTTAATGAATTTCCTAGAAGTGATGGAAGACTTGAAAGTCATAGGGGTGAGTGTGTTGTCATGGACCTATTTGCCTCATTTTCTCCCTCTTTTTGCGCCTCGCTCTTTTCTTCTTATTTTGCCTTGGAATTTCCCAAACCCTGTCTCTTTATTGCAAAGATATTCCCCACTTCCTCCAAGCTTTCACTGGTTGATATGCTGCCACCATGAAGGGCTTAATTTTTACTTTAAGGACTTCTAAGAATGTCATTCCAGTTAAAACAGCCCTCTTCCTTAGAAGAATTACAGAGTCAACTATCAGCTGTTATAAACTTTATCCTATTATGGGCAATTGCTCAGTAATTTTACGGATTGTTTTCCTCGTCACATCTCTTCTCCTTTCTTCTTCCTTCCCACCTCCCTTTCATTATTTCTTTCTCCTCCTCCTCCCTACCTCCTTTCTTTCCTTATTTACTTACTGCCTTGTACAGCTGATATGTACTAGATACTATTCTAGACACTGACAAAAGGAGGAAGAATAAGATATACCCTTATTTTTAAGAAATATCAATATAGAAATGGGACACCCCTCCAAAAATCCACATTTGGGGAGGAGCTAAAGGTCATTTCATAAATTGCTAACTTGGAGGATTGCTTTCATAGAAACTTCACTAATAGGAAATACTAGAAAGTGAGGTTTTAGTTAGAAATTGTAAGTTTGGTTTTCAACATGGTAAAACTTTATGTACCCTGAAGACACCTGAAAAGAGAAAAATTCAGTTTGGAGCTTTGGAAAGAGATTAAAGTTGGAATATAATTTTAAGAATTACCAGCATATGGTAGGTGAGATTACCTGGGAAGGAGAAAAAGAATAAAAAGAAAAAAGGACCTGAAGCGATGTAATCTCGAATACCACTCACCTTTTGCATGTGGTTGGAGGCAGAGCCACTAAACGTAAAAGCAAGAGTAAATAGTAAAAGGCAAAAATTACCTGAAGACTAACTCTGTCCATTTCCAAACTCCTGCCTTCCTTTTCTGACCTTGAAGCTGTGGACGCTGTGGACACAGAAAGAGTGAATAGCCAGGTAGGATAAGAATAAAGAAAGAGCAGCACTTTTGGGGAGAGGAGCTTCAGAAGCGAGGAAGTAATTGACAGGGCACAATGCCTCACAGACATTAAGTTGACTGAAGACTGAAGAGAAACCATTGAGTGAGAGTTCTGTCTGCCTTAACCTATTGTTGTAGATCGGTCCAGTTCCATCTTTGTTCTGTCTCAATGACAATGGAGGGCAGAGAGTAACCATCTTTCTCACTTTTCTTGCCTACTAGTTTCCCCCCACCATTTCCATTACGTTCCATTCTTTTAAGTAATATTTTGTGAGTCTTCTTAGAAATAAATTCTAGTTTTTTCTTTCCCTATAGTTCCTGTGGAATTTTTATCTTTGCAGAGTCCCACCAGTTGAATTGAACCCACACTTCATTTGACCTCGTGAATCATTCCTATATAGCGCTTGCTTTTAGATGCATACTGAATTCCTGGATCTATTCAGCTTTTGCAGAGGCCAAATTTAGTATGTCTTAGTACATCATCATAGCAGCTGGTTTCAAAGGGTATGGTTACAGGAAACCTGAGTATTTTGCTTTGTTTTGTTCTTTTGCCTGGGGTGGAGGGATGAAGTCTGAGCAAACGTAGTGGAAAAGACAACACAAAGACAATGATTATTTTTAATTAAGTTTACTGGGGTAACATTGCTTAATAGCATTATATTGTTTCCAGGTGCACAATATTATTGTTTGACATCTGTATGCTCTACTGCGTACTCACTACATGAAGTCTAGTTTCTTTCCATTACCAAGTATTTGACCGCCTTTATCCACTTCTCCTTCAACCCACCTTCTTTCCCTCTGGTAACCACTCTTCTGTCATCTGTATCTATGAGTTTCAAAGACAATGATTAAAAAAAGATTTTTTTGTCTAACAGAATTTGTGCTGAAGGTTTATATCAATATGGCCAAAGGCCAGTAGAATCTTAAAATGGACAGTACAAAATGGCTTTCCAGTCCTGAAAGGGCACAAGAAGTTGAACAGATTTAGATGTTTATAGGCAGCTGAACGCTGTCTTTTTTTAAGTGATAAACTTCGGATGTGACATCTCACAAAGTGATTTTATTCTGTTATTTTCTATAAAACATGTGATTGGTTTTATGATTGTTTTACAGTATTTTATTACTTTTAGAAGGATTCTTGCCATAAATTTTAGTTTATTTTTTACAAGGAGAACAAAAAGATAAATTACGGGGATGAAATAATTTCTTCATCTTATATCTGAACATTCATGTATACGAGTTTATGTAAAACTTTGTGATCACAAGACCAGTGAGTCTAAAATCTATTTATATTTCATTCTTTTTTTGGGAAAAGTATATTTCTGTTCTTGTCAAAGTTGGATGCCAGGGTAGCAGTGACCAAGCCTCCAGTCCAACCCGTAGACAAGTCACAGGGAAGGAACGGGGGCTGCGGGGAAGCCTGGCCGCAGCCCGCAAGGCCTCACAGTCTTTGTGCTCCTTCACCCAGAGAAGGTGCCAGTGTGGAGGGGCCGTCTGATTAGGTGGGGCAGGAGGCTGGGGCGCTGAGTGCTAGAACATTTTATTATAATATTTTCAAACATACAGTAAAGTTGAAAGAATTTTACAGTGGAAAAAACACACTATATATAATAACAGTTCTATCATTTATGTTGTCCTATATGTGATTTTTTCACATACTTATATATCCTTTTTCCATCTTTTAATCCATTTTATCTTCTTGATGCATTTCAAAGTACATTGCAGATTACTTCTTCCCAAATATTTCAACATGCATATCATTAACTAGAAGTCAATGTTAGGTTACTGTTTTTCTTTGGGTATAAAATTTATATGCAACACAGTGCACAAACATTACCAACACATTCACTGAGTTTTGACCAATGAATGCACTTGTTTAAACCAAACCCATGTTAATATATAGAGTACCATCACTATGCAGAAACATTCCCTCATGACCCTCCATACTCAAATCCTACCTCTACCCCCAGAGGCAAATACTCTTCTGATTTTTCCACAGTAGATTAGTTTTCTCTATTGCTGAATGGCATATAAATGGAATAGTACAACATGTAGTTGTTTGTGTCTGCCTTTTTTTTTTTAACTTAGTGTATGGTTTTGATATCCATACAAGTTGTTGCATGTATCAGTAGTTCAATGCTTTTTATTGCTGAGTAATATTCCATTAAGGAGATATACCAAAGATTGTACATTTATTCCCGTGTTGATGGACTCTGGACTTTTATATGTTTGGATCATTATTTAGAAGAATGGCCTGAATGTTTTTGTACAAGTGTTTTTTGTAAACATATGTTTCATTTCTGTTAAGTAAATATCTCAAAGTGGAAAATTGCTAGGTGTTGGAGTAGGAGGAATTTATTTAGTTTTATAAGAAACCTAAACCTTTTCCAAAGTATTTGTATTATTTTATATTCCTATCAACAATATATGAGATCAGCAGTTGCTCTGAATCCTTGCCAACATTTGATATTGTCAGTCTTTTTAACTTTAGCCACTATGGTGGGCCCGAGAACTGCAGGACTTCAGGGCACATCCTCCTCCCACTGCCCCCTCTTTTTGTCCCAGAAAGCTCTTAAAGAACTTACTGCCTGATTGCAAAGACCACAGAATCTAGAGAGCTAACTTAAATCTTTGATCCAGAGGGATGCTGCTTTATGGGCTTCTTGACTTTGTGTGCTCCTTCTGTTTTTCTTTCGCTCACTATCCGATTACACAGGGAATAATCAAATCGGCCCCCAAACTCTCGCCTCCTTTTGGTGACCGTAGCGCCAGGGACGCCGCAATAGCCAGCTAGCTCATCTGGGCAGACGCGTAGGGAAATGGCGTGGAATAACGACCGCCTTTTCTATGAGTGTTTTATGGAAGAAAAAACATTTCCGCATTAATCGTAGAATGTATCAGGTCAGTGAAGATAAAATACGGAGGGTATGTCTGGGAGACTGTATATTCCTGGTAGTCCCACCTGCATGTTCTATTTCTGTGTGTTCCCTTGAAACAATGTAAAGAGCTCCTTTTAAAAACACTTATCTTTTCAATTTCTAAAAGGCAGGAGGGTGTGTGTGTTGAGGTGTGTTAAATAGGACACTGAGCATACCATGTAGGAAGCTTCCCCTCCCAGCCCCCCAACAGCTCATCCAGGTACAAAGAATGGGCAGTTTGCTTGTAAGTCACAGGGAATTTGGTTGTGTTCACCAAGCAGCATTTCCTCAAGTGTTGATTTTTGAAGAATGCTTTCACATAAAAACTTTAAGAAATCTGGCATTAGCCCCATGTAATGCTCTGTATGTATGTTGTCTCTTGAGTTACCTGCTTTTTAATCCTATACTCCGAGACTTTGTCTAACCTGTGGTTAACTCTTCTTACTTATTATTTATATTGGCTTTAGTGTTTTACAGTTGCATGTAACCATTGGGTTTAGTGTTGTAGCTTTTATTTATTGTTTCCCTTTGTTGGGTCTTTCTCCATGCCTGCTTTCTTGTTTTGACTTATATTGGGATCAGGATGTTCATGGAAGAAAGAAGATTAGGGTTCTGCAACTTTCTTTCTATTGTACAATCATGTACCACATAACAACATTCTAGCCAAAGATGGACCGCCTATATGAAACTGGTCCCATAAGATTATAATGAAACTGAACAAGTTCTGTCACCTAATGATGCTGTAACCATAATAAAATCATAACCCAGCACATTACTCATGTGTTTGTGATGATACAGGTGTTGCACTACCCATTGAATAAAAGTACAGCACATACAATTATGTACAGTATATAATACTTGATAATAATACTAAATGACTGTTACTGATTTATGCAATTACTATATTATACTTTTTATTGTTATTTCAGAGGGTCTTCTGTCTACTTACTAAAAATGTTGTGCTGTAAAGCAATATGCTATGTTAACACCAGCAGCTGCTGCACACATCTTGTATTTACTGTGCCTCTTATTGCAGTATATTCTTTTGTGCTCAATTTACTCTCGTGCTGTTGTGTGCAGTGCTGTGCTGCATAGGCTTGCAGCCCAGGGGCAATAAGCTAGACCACATCGCCTGGGTGTGTAGTGGGCTGTACCGTCCAGGCTTGCGTAAGTGCACTCTGTGATGTTCGCACAAAGTGAAGTCACCTAGTGATGTGTTTCTCAAAAAGCATCCTGTTGTTCAGTGGGACCTGACTTTACAGCTGATCTTCTCTACTCCTGGTTCCAGACTATCATTCCCTTCTACCCATTACAGTCATTTAAGAAATTTTAACCAGTTTTCATGGCCCTCACAAATATAAAACATCTTGATATTTACTTTATCATAATCCTTAAAGTAGTATTATCAGCAATCATGACCACTTTACAAATGCACAGAGAAATGGCACTCTCATAGTTGGGTAAGCTGGCAGTCAGGTCTCCAGGAAGACTGAATGGCTGTCCTGGTCCTTTAGAAAGGATGGAGGTAGTAATGCAAATTATCAGGGGTAGGGTGGACAAAGGAAGATTTCCTATGCCACTATTCATAGTAGAAGGCCTGCCTGTTACTAGTTAAAAATATAGTATATCAAAGAAAGGCAGTATAACCAATCCCTACCATGTTGGGTGGTAATACCTGCCATCTATGCCATCAATTTAATCATTCAACAAATATTTACTGAAGGCATATTATGTGGCAGACAGTATTCTAAGGATTAGCGGTACTTCAGTTTAAAAAAGAAAACAATGTTTTCTCATAGAACTTACATTAGTTTACATTTTGATGGGTGGAGACAGAAAATAAATAGACAATTACTTAATATGTCATAAGTAGTATGGAGAAAAATAAGGTACGTGGTGGGCGAAATCTTAAAGGGAAAGCCTCATTCAGCGGAGAGTACTCAAAAGAGCGTCGCAGAAGGTAAGGGGTCAGCTGTGTGGGAACAGGAGGTGAGACTGGCACAGGCAGAGGGGCCGTGAGCGACGCGCGGCTCTTCAGTGAGTGCAGGAAGCGCACGTGCGTAGGTGGAAGCACAGAGGCCACGGGCCGACCCTGCAGGGGCCTCGCCTGCTGTCCTAAGGCCCCGGGATCTTCTCAGTGAGTTATTTTTCTTGTTGGAGGAGAGGCATGGTTTGATGTGTCTAAATGCATCGCTCCAGCTCTTGGCTGGGAAGAAACTGAAGGGGAACAAGAGTGTATGTCAGAAGATCATTTGTCAAACGAGTAGAGCCTTATTTATGGCTGGAAGGCACGAGAAATTTGGGTGTCCTGTGAATAGAATGGGCCGATGGGGAAACTACAGTAGGAAAGACGACTCAGAATTTCTTTGGGGAAAGAGGATAATGTTTGTGTGTGCTTTCGTTGTTGGTGAATGTTTGCTGAGTCTGTAAACATTTTGTATGTTTATGGTGAATAAACCTGCAATTGTGAATTTGTCTTTACCTCTTTATATTCACTTAGAAGCTCTGTCTGTATTTCAAAAGTACTTTTTGTTGTTTCCGTTGTATCTGGTCACTTATCTCAGTGAATATTTGCCTAATTGTCTCTGAAGAAGTATTGTAACTATGATTAAGGACAAAAGCTTCCCCCAAAACAAATATTAATGAACCTGAGATGATGCAATTTTAGAGGCTCCTCCAGGAGTAATCGACTACGCCATCTCGGGAGAGAAATATTTAGAGAGCATGAGTCAATAGAAATTAACTGTTTAAAATAGTAAATATTTTATGTCTAAGGCAAATTAGATTTTAAAGTCATCAAGACTTTATGGAATTGAAGCAAATAATAAGACAGTTCATTCTTTGGTATGAGAATATAAGAAGAAGATCGAGGTTTCAGGAAATAGGAAATAGGTAGACAGAAAAATTACTCATCAAGAGTTAGCCATTCCTGAATTGTGGTGTATAAATAATTAAGACAATCAAACCAATTGGAACAAAAGCTTAAAGTAGTTATATAGGTAGTAATTTAATTGCCTGCAAACTGAGAAGTTCAGAAATATGATTTTCTGTTTCTACAATGGAATTTAATTCCTGTTCCATCCCATTGTGCCTAGTGGCGCAAATTTAGCTTTCTTCATCCATTCAGGATTTTCCCCTTTCCATTCTCTTTGAGGGGCTTCCTCCAGAGCCCAGCACCAGAGGGGCAGGACATCTAGTCCTCAGACATTAAGTGTCCTTGTTGGCATCTGTGGTTGGCATCCACCCTCATGCTAGGATAACATTTGATTATTTTGTTCTCTGTGTCCTTTGTAATTCTCAGTGTGTGCCACCGACTTGGCATGCAGAGTATCTTGGTGGAACAAGGATATGGTGGGGTATGGTAGCCTATTCTAAGATGGCTGGCACCCCTTCCTTCCTTCCAGGTATGTCCACGTTATTTCCTCGTTATATATTAGTCTGTTTCATACTCATTGTCTTGAATCTGGACTGGCTCAATTTGACTTGCTGGACTTGTAGAATGAGGTGACAGTGACGTTCTGCACCTTCCAAAGCTACGCCTCAGCAAGTCTTGCAGCTTCTGCCTGGACCTCTTGGAATGCTCACGTCCGGAGCACTGTCTGGGAACACGAAGCGTCTACCTGAGGTTCAGCTCATTCTGACACTGTCAGTGTGGAGAGTGAGCATTTTGGTGAACAGTTTCCGCTGAGCCCAGGCAGCCTTCCAGCCTTTGCAGTCAAGGCGTTACACATGTCAGCGAAGCTGTCTTGGACTCTTTAGCGAGCCCATTCACAAGCTGTCGCCACCAGGTGACATCTATCCACACCACATGGAGTGTAAGAGATGCTCATCTGAGACTGCCCAAATTTCTAACCTACAAAATCATGAGCGGTAATAAATCACATGTTGTTTTAAGCCACTAATTTTTAGTTTGTCACTCAGCGAGAGACAGCTGGGACAGCAGTAGGACAATACATTCTTTTCATATCTCACATTTTTATCCCACTGCCTATCAATACAATCAAGTTGGTAACAGATTATTTTGAGCATTTTGACCAATGTCAGGGAAACGGTCCTCTCCCCAGAGAACGGAGGCTGCTCCGTGACTGTCCTCATCACGTGTGCTGCTCTCCTGTACTGTCACCCACAGGCTTTCTTCGGAAACTTTTACCCGAGTTCGTTCTTCTTTGAATGAACATCCATTCTCTTTGCTTTGAAACTGCTCCCTTAGCTTCTCTGGATCTTTTAACTGTTAACTATTTTATGTAGTATTCTAACTACTTCTTTCCTTCTATTTCTTTGGGATCGGAAAATTTCCAAGTCATAAATCATCAGCATAAATGGAGTGACCCTAAAACTGTGTTTCAACATTAGACTTTTTTCTGGCCCATTGTTCCGCCTGTCCATCCTGGTGCCCAAATCTCAGTGCACGAGCCCTGCCCTCTCCGTCCTCTTCTGATATATATATATAGCATCTTCCTTACTGGTCCTTTTATTTTTGTTGTCTTTGCTAATTTTTATTGAGGAATAGCATAAAGATAAGTACACAGATCTTAAATGTTTACTCTATGAATTTTCACAATGAACACACCGGTGTACCTACCAAGAAATGGAACATTTAGCAGAACCGAGAAGCCTTCCTTTTGCCAGGTCTCCACTCATGATCCCCAAGCAACCAGGATTTTGACATCATAACCCATGGGGTCGTTTTGACTGTTTTGAATTTTTTATAAATGGATTCATATCACATCTATCCTTTTGCTCGGACTCTTTCATTCAGCTTTCTGTTTGTGCTCTTCACCTGTGTTGTATGTAGCATTTATGTGTTTATTGTAATTATTGTATTGTGTGAATATATTATACCTTATTCGCCCATCCAATTATTAACATTTGAATTATTTACAGGTTTTGACTATTAGTATGGTCAAATACCATATTCAATGATATTCAAGGATACAATACAAATATTCAAGGATATGAGTATTCTAGTACATGCATACAAATTTTTGTTTGGTATATACCCTGAAGTGGAATTGAAGGATCATAGATACCTGCTTTGGTAGGTACTTTCAAGGCAATTACAGAAGTAGTTGTGCATATTTACATATTTACTACCAGTGTATGAGTTCCGGCTCTACCACCTCCTGATCACTATTTGGTTTAGTTTCTTTTATTTTTATTTTTGAAAACTGTTAGCTATTCTGATGGAAATGTAGTAATTTTTTATTATGGTGTTAATACTCATTTTTATGAAAAATGATGATGATAAACATGTATTCATATGTTTATAGGCATTTGATATCCTTTATGTGAAGTGCCTGTTTAAAACTTTTTTCCCATTATACAATTAAATTGTCTCTATACATTCCTTCTTGATTTATAGGAGTGTTATGAAATTGAGTCCTTTCTTTGAAAATATGGTTGCAAATACATTCTCAAGCTTTACAGCTTGCCTTTCTCCTCTCCTAATGGTGATTTTAATGAAGTCTGATTTATCCATCTTTCCCTTGATAGTGCCTTCAAGTGCCTATCTCGGAGTCATCATCTTTGTTTTCTCTAGCTGCTGAACAAATTACTATAAACTTTACTTCTGAAAGAGCATTATTTCAGAGGCACCAAGGGTCAGAAGTCTGAGCCTGGCTCCACCTGGCCCTCTGATGCACGCGTCTCATAGGCTGAAATCATGGTGCGGGCTGGGCTGCGCTAGCATTTGCAGACTCAACTGTGAAGAGTTACAAAGATCATCGAGGTTGCCGGCAGAATTAATTTCTCGGTATCTGTGGGAGTGCTGAGCTGGTGTTTTTGCTGGCTGGTGGCTGGTGGCTTCTGGCTACATGCAGGTCCTAGAGGTCGCGTGAGTTCCTGGAGGCCGCCTACAGCTCTTCATCATACGGACCCCTGCCACACGGCTGCTTCTTCGTCAGGCCTGCAAGGGACCCTCCTCATGGCTTTCCCCTGATTAGGTCAGAGCCGTAGCGGATGATCTCTCTTTTGATAATAAAGTCGACTGTTGATCAATGCGGGGCTAGGGGCACCCACCACATACAGTTGAAAATCTACCTATAACTTTTGACCCCCAAAAGTTAGCTACAGTCAGGACCTACTCCCCCACGCCATCGATATCAAAATTCAAGGATGCTCAAGTCCCTTACACGAAATGGCGTAGAGCGATGCACGCAGCCTGCCTGTCTCGTCTGCGCATTCCCAACGCAGATTTAGATGCTGTTTCCAACCTGCAGGGGGCGGAGTTCTCCGATGTCAAACCCAGGGATCGGAGGCCGACTGTGCTTATGGGCCCACCCGGTTAAAACCCTTCTTGTTCTCGGGTCTGATGTAACTACAAATGAGTTTATTTGAGAATTCACTTACATTTGAAGTCCTTTCACTCTGGCTATAATCTGTTGATTAGAATCAAATCTCCGGTCCCATCTAACTCAAGGGGATGTGAGCAGCAAGGACGGAAATCGCGAGAGCCGCCCTAGGGCTGGCCCCGCAGTCGGAGGCCTTGTTTAGTGTCAGCTTCCTGAAGTTCTACTAGTTTACATTTAGTCTCATAATTTACCTGGATATGATTTTTATGTGAGGTAGAGGTTAAGATTCATATTTATTTTATTTTATTCATCACACATCCAATGAATAGATATGTTTGCTTATTTTTCTAGATTCTGGTTTCTGTTCATTAACCTGATTATCCCTAATAGGCCAAAAGCGCACTTTTTATTCCTTTATAACATGTCTTAGCTGGGTAGTGGAGTTAAATACTCAAATTTGTTAAGTTTGTCTTAGCTAGTCTCTCTCTCTCTCTTTTTAAATATTCCCATATAAATCATAGAGTAAGCTTGTTAGATTCTACAAAAACCTCTAGTGGGATTTTTTATTGGTATTCATTAAATTTATAGATCAACCTGGTAGGAATTGATAACTAAAAAGAAAATAAGTTCCTCTCTCTTTTTAAAAAATTATCTCAGTACTATTTTATAGATTTCTGTGTAGCAGTGTCGCATATCTTTCATGAGGTTTATTTCTCTAGGAAGTGAATCAGTAATTCTCTATATAGTTGGGACTTTTTAAAATCAATCTCCAAGGATTACTTGAACCAGGAGGCAAAACTGAGAAAATTCATTAACTTCCCTAAACTCCTCAGAGGCTTACAATATATTTCATTAATAAAAATTGTGAATGTTCAGAAAATTGGAGACTCCAATATTCAAATATGTGGACAAATTCAATTCCAAAGCCAGATCTAACAGCAATTACACTGACAACAAAAGAATTGGGCCTGTTTACAAGTCTATCCCAGGGGTGGCAAAATTTTTTGTAAAGGGCTAAATAGCAAATATCTTAGGCCTTATTGGCCATAAAAGAAATTCTGTTACAAGTGATCACTTCTGCCTTTACGGCATGAAAACAATCATAGACAATATTTACATATATGGGCTGTGGCAGTGTTCCAATGAAATTTTACTAACAAAACAGGGACTGGCTGGATTTGGTCCTAGAGCTCTAGTTTGCTGACCTCCTGTTCTCAGGCACCGTTTAGAAATTATCGCAATCTCTATGTGTAGCCCGTGTTATTCGGGAATATTTAAGCGGTAAGCCTCTGAGTCATTGCAGCAAAGAAGGGTGTTTAAGGGGGCAGTTTGGTTCCTGTCCTCATAGTGTTTGCAGGCTAGTTTAAAGGAGAAAGAAATCCTAGCAAGAAATGCAAGGAACACAAGAGTATTTCTTGTCCATAGAGCAATAAGGATTTTTAGACTTTTTAATGAGGAGGGAAAGGAAAATAAGATCTCCAATGTATACACATATTCATATGTAAAAATATGTGTATGCATATGGTTGTGCTTGTGTTAATATACAATAGAAATTCTCATATATATTCAATACACTTATTTACATAAATACATCAAGAACTAATTCTTTATGAATATAACAATAATGCACTTATATTTAATTTGACTTATTTGTGAACATAGATACTATTAATCAGTGTAAATAATTTGAATCATGGGAATTCTGCTATACACTTTTTGGTGTGCAGTGTTTTAGTATAATTACATCTAGAATATGTGAAGTTCTGAACTCAAAAGCTATTGATTTGAAGTTTTTAAACATAAAGAGGACAACTTCATCAATCATTTAATTAACTTCATTAATCATTTAATATGTTTTAATTGCAGATCATAAAAGAGGACTAATAGGGATGGGGAAAGTACTGCCTAAGCCAGATACAGCTGTGGTAAATAGAATGTGAATTCCAATATCTGGAGTACATGTCAGGATGACTAATTGATAGGCTATTATTTCTCATGAATATCTAAAACTTTCTGCTGTCATTTAGTCTAAGGAAATACATGGTGCAATCTACCTGTTGTCTTGATTTATTTGGTTAGCTATGGAATTGGGGGTACAATTTGTAATTTCTATTTTTGGAACAAATTATTTTAAATCTAGCAACTTCCTTGACATATTGACAGGCTTTTTGTATGCCATGAGCCATTAGTAGCTATCATGGAAGAAAAGATTTGTGATTAAATCAATGTGGCGTACATTGGATACTTGTTTTCTCTATTAGTGACTGACCATGTGCATGAACCTATGTGGAGGGCTGCAAGAAGTCTGGAAGTTAAAAAATATGTTCCTGCTTAGCCTACATTTCTTCCAAACTTTTCAGATAATGAAGTGGGTTTGTTTCCCTTATAGAACATTTATATTCTGAAACACTAGTGTTCTAAGAGAAAAAGTTTGGGAAACAACTATTTTTAATCCATAACTTATTTTCCCATTGTTTTTTGGAATCACTTCTCCTTGTTTCTGACATTTCTAATTCAAATAGCTGTATTTATTTCTGTCATTTTTATAGATTTCCAGAGCTGGCAGACTTAGGGAGAGAAATTTATTCTTCTTAGCATGTTGATTTTTGATTAGTTGAAGACATTAGAAGCAAGTTAAATTTTGTATTTTTAGCAGCAATTTTAAAAAGTATGTTGAGAGAGAAATTTATCAATCCAGGAAATATATTGATTATTAGTGGCTTAATTAACTATTGTATGCTACTTTAAATTTTCATTGTTTTAAAATTTATATACATAATCTAACATTTTAGAATAAAAATAAAAACTTTTTACTCATTAAAGATAATCATTGTTAACAGTTTGCATTCTTTGGGGACTTTTTAAAAGCTCATTAAAAAATATTTGCTTTCTGGCTTTTGAATTTAATTACATATGTAGAAAGGCCTCCCTTAACCCCATGATTTTAAATAAAATACTTATTTACTTTCTCCATAAACAGATTGACCAGAAGTTATGTGAGCATAAAGTAAATATACATAATACATGCTTATTGGTATTGTGCTACAATAAATATGTTCAGTGACACGCATGATAGGGTCCACGTGCTGTCCATCATTATTGCTGCATAGTTCAATCCACTACAAAATCATAACAAATGTGGTGCATTAACATGGAATTTTCATAAGTTCCTGCATATGGATCTGTGATGCATTGATTTATATGTCTGATTTTCAATGGGTTAATCTGAGCCTTAAGCATTTCTCAGAAGACGCCATCAAAGAGGTTTGATTTGTAAGTAAAGCTATGTTATATTACATTACATTATAAATATATACTTAGACATATATTTAATATATTACATAAATTAATATATTAAATAGATATACACGAGGCTTGTCCAGAAAATGTCCAGCCATTGTTAATATAATGAAAACATTAATAGTTTGCAGGATATTGATGTAACCTGGCAGCCAAGGAGAGTGGACTGGAATGTGCATGCGTGAACAATGATGACCTCACTGTACTAGTCAGTGGGAATGGTAGACTCTGTTGAGTGAGCATGTGCACTGTGTGGTCCTTGCATTCAAAATGACTGAGTGAGTAGAGTAACGAATCTGCATCAAATTTTGCATTAAGCTTGAACATTCTTCTGTGGAATCTATTCGGATGATTCAGAAGGCTGCAGCTATCGGCAACTGGTGAATGGCAGCTTCATCATGACAACATGCCTGCTCATGCATCATGTCTGCTGCAGGGTTTTTTGGTGAAACATCAAATCACCCAGGTGACTCAGCACCACTATAGCCCAGATTTGGCCTCCTGTGACTTCTGGCTTTTCCCAAAACTAAAATCACCTTTGAAAGGGAAGAGATTTCAGACTTTCAATGAGATTCAGGAAAATACGTTGGGGCAGCTGATGGTGACTGGGAGAACTGTATGAGCTCCCAAAGATGCCTACAGGCATGATTGTCCTATGTACAATGTTTCTTGTATCTTGCATCATCTTCAATAAATGATGCCTCTTTTTTCCATATTATGTGGCTGGATACCTTCTGGATATAACTTGTATTTAAATATATATATCTACAAACTTAATGATCACTCTGTACTTCTGTAGAAAAAATTTTTAAAGTTTATCTTTTTAATCCATCTAGAATTAAATTTTGTATATGGTATGAAGATAGGGTCTACATTTCTTTCAAATGACTCATCAGTTGCTCTAATACCCTTTATGGGATAATCTATATGGAATCCATGTATGCCCATTTTAATGTCAAAGATGATTTTTGAGTCCACAAAGAGATGAAAGTTGAAGATGTGAAGGTGGATGAGATCTTGGGGGAAAAGAGTAGATATAGGGAAGATACAAAGAGTAGATACAAGCATGACAGACTGAACCTGAGGACATGGGCACCTACAGAGGGAGCAAGGAAGAAAAGGAGTTAATCAAAAGTGGGTAGAAGGACTCAGAGTGGTGTCATGGGAGTTATGGATTAGGATAGTTTCAAGATGAGAGCAGGCAGTAGTAACCAGTGGGGAAGCACGAGTCAGTTGTGATCTGGGTGAGAAGAACGTTTGATACATGGTGGTGCTGTTCATTGAAGTCTGTGGTATAATTGTGGTATAACTGGCTTTTGGATTACTTTGGATTTTCTACACTTTATCCCATTGTTTCCATCCATGGATATGGCTTATTATGAGTTAACAATTGTAGACATTGTCTTTTTCTGGGTAGTAAAGTGAAACTTCCTAAACACATTAAAATCTTATTTATATAGTGCATTTGAAAAATATTTCCCATGAGAAACCAGTGGACAATGATATAATGTATAAGAGAGAGCTTTTGATGTAAATACACCACAAAAATAAAAGATACAGTTTGTTTCTGTAACATGGCAGTGGCTACTCCTCTTTCATTTGGTGAAAATGTGCAGCAAACTTGGCCAAGGACTCTTAGTCTCACCGTGTTGGTCAGCACCCGCAGGAATGTTATAAAAGATATTTTAAGCTTGCTATTTCTTCGTTTGTATAAAGTTGCTATATCTATGGCCTATTTGTGGCTCACATTTCCCTGTTTTCCTCTTCAAAAAGAGGTCTGGAGAGGTGGTGAATTTGTCCTGGTTTAGATTGGACATACTGTTTGATCAGTGCGTAGCAGGCCGTAAGGGTAATAATTGCTATATAAAACCTAGCGTCACACCGGCCTTCCCCAGCTGCCCTGGAAAACAGCCAGCCTGCAGACGACCAGGCTGTGTGCGCAGCGCTGCTTGGCCGCGCGCTGGCTGAGGTCGCATGGTGGCAGGGCCCAGAGCAGCTGCTCTGTAACAGGCCGCGCAGAAAGGGCCATCCAGGCATTCCCTGAGCAGCCCCTCAGAAGTGCTGGTGTGGAACCAAGGGGCTGCCCTCAGCGATGAATGAGGGGCATTGTCTGTGGGCAGACATGGCCCCGGCAGAGGGGCAGAGACAGCTCGTTCTGACTCAAGGTACTGAGCAGCCTGTGACGCTAGGAAGACCTGCAGACAGTGACGACCCCGCACTGGAGCCCGCAGTCAGGAGGCAGGGCGTGGCCAGCTAAGCTGTCTGTTTGGAGCAGTTCGCAGGGTTTCTAAAAATTTTTTTAAAAAAGCTATTCCCATAAATATGGAAAGTAACATTGCCATCATCATTATAATCATATATGAAGGAAGATGCACATCCATAAATCATACTAATGAATGCCAGCTAATGGTGATGTGCTGAATGCTCTATTCCATAAACGTCTCGCTCTATCTGCTTATCCTGATTTATTTTCTTCACAGCCTTATCTTTGCCAGATACTTTACTGTGTGTATGTGTGTGTGTGTGTGTGTGTGTGTGTATTTTGTTATAGATTGTTTCCTTCCTAGTCTCTACTAAATATAAGTTACAGGGAGGTAGGGACTTTGAAGGGCTTGTTGCCTGCTGCTCCCCCAACATCAAGAATATAGTAAGCCCTCAGTATATGTTTGTGGAGAAAAAAAAGTAAAAATTTAGTCTGGTATATTTCTAGTGATTTCCTATAATATTAGAGAGATGCAAAACATCAATTTAGAATACAAGATGTGCTCATTAAGTGAACAGTAATTTTCTTCAAAGCAATTTCTAAATAGCTGAGATTTACAGTATTCACAATGTATAATGCCATATCCCTGATGGATTTATCAGTTCACATTAACAATTTAGCCAGCCAACTAATTTTTTTGTGTGTACTGCCAAATGAAGGTTTTGACTAAAGTTTCCACTTGCCCTCTCCTCCCTGCCCATTCTGCCCTGGAGGGGGTGTTGTCGGAGCATTAACCCCTACCTCCAACGACCTCACCCTCAATGCACTAATAACAGGAATCAACTGATCTACTTCCTCTCCTAAACTGAGTGTGTCTATTCATAAAAGGAGGTGGAAAAAAAATATGAGTTTTCCTAGATAGAGGAAGCAAATGTCACTTCCTTAGGTGGAAGCAGTGTGGACTCCTGGCTTGGAGATGTTTGAGCAGAGAGGAAACACCCTATCAGGCCCGTGGAGCTTGGCAGCTGTTCTGAAACCAGCCTGGGCGTCAGCATCATCTGGGAACATTAATAAACAAGTGAACCTCCCACCCCCAAACCAAGAACAAACAAACAAACACAGGTGTAAGATCCCATCCCAGAGGTACATCTGTGGAAGTACTGGCCTCCATATTGAAAACAAGACAATTCCCCAGGTGACTCTCATGTCCATAAAGCATTAAGAACCACGTAAGGCTGAGATTTGAATTTCTTCTAGAAAGCTGGACCAAGATGAGCCTTTCTCAGGTATAGCCCGAGGAGTTTTCCACAGGGAATGCCAATTCAGTTTTCATGGGTTGGGGTCCAATACTCTTTTTCCACTTTTTAATTTTAAAAAATTCATAAGATATTTATTTTCAGGCACGTTTGGGATACACTCACCTAGATGTACCCAGCCCGCAGATTCTATGGTTATACCAATAATTCTCTACTTTGTGTGTAGACTCAGTCTTTCAATAATTTTTTTTCTTTTTTTTGGTATTAGAAGTCATATAACTAAAATCATGGACAGTGGTTTCTAAATTGGCCTAAAATCACATGAACAAATAAAGAGGCCCCATGTCATGCAAGCTTCACTGTGGAATGACATGCCCTGTGGATCGCTGGGCGCGGTTTTTCATACTTCGCGAGCACGCGCTGCAGTCCTGCGGTCTGTGGCGGGCAAAGGCTGCGCTCAACAGCTAGAAACAGGACAGCAACGAAGTTTAAATAACGCAAGAGCGTGGTGCGTGAGAATCAAGCCTCTAACCCTATAAAACTACTAGTGCCAATTCCTCATTACATTTTCTAAAGATTTTTGTATTGTTATTCTATTACAATTGCCCTAGTTTTCTCCCCTGTGCCCTCCTCCACACATCCCACCCCCAGATCTCTCAGTCAGTCCCCACGCTGTTGTCCAGGTCCATAGTCACCCACACAGGCTCCCCCACTAGCCCCGTCCCCTCCCCTCCACCGTTATCCCCTCCCCCGCCCCTCTGGTTGCTGTCAGCCTGTTCCACGTTTCCATGCCTATGGTTCTGTTTGGTTCATTCATTAATTTTGTTCACTAGATTCCTTTTATAGGTGAGATCATATGGTATTTTCATTACATTTTTAACTACATCAAGATTATACAACTTGATCTACCCTACAAGTTGACAAACAAATAGAGCAGAATTTCCCAGCAATGGTTCTGCTTTGAATTTTATTTATTTATTTTTCTGTATATATATTTTTTGTGGATTAAATAGAGAATTTTAATCAAGAAAACAATGTTCAGAGCCCTGTTTGCTTCTCAGATGCTAGACTCTACGGTCTAGTAAGTACTTTAATGAGTTGTAATGCTGCAAGATGTTTCTAGTACCTTTTCATCTTTAACTCCATCAGCATGTATTCCTGCCAGACTTTCAAAATGAATTGTTTTTTTCCCCAAATGGAAAAATTTTAACAAAGAACTTACTAAAAGATTTTATTCCTAGTCTACTTTTATAAGGTGCTAAATTAAGATATAAACTACTCTTAACCCCAAGTAAGAGTGAACTAATTTTTTCCCTAGCCATAGTACATTGTAATTCAACTGCAGAACTCTTTGGGTAATTATCTTAACAGACAATAATTACAGGAATATGGAATTTTGTAATTTTAAAGAACATCCAGAATAGTTTTTTGTAACTATCTTGTTATAATGTTGTCAATTTTCAGATGTGAGGAATGAGACTCAGAAGGACTAAGTGACTTGCTCAAGGCTGTTCCGCTCAAGGAAAGCCGGTGCTAGCACCGGGGCGTTCAGAAGCCAGACTCCAAGTCCTTTCAACCTGGGCATTCACTTTAAGTGCCTTCATGCTAACAAAACCTGTTGGTTGTAAATTATTTTCTTAAGTTGTTAAAAAAAATCATTATGGGTGATTTTCAAAACAAGGTATTTCTACATATATACCATACACAAGGCTACTTTCAGGTACACATGTGGTAATTATATTCATCATAACACACATATGCATGTAATCATAAAATGTCTCTGCAGATCCAGACTTAGAAATGATGTTCTTCAAGCACTATGTGGCTTTTGTGTTCTCTCCTTCTTCTCTCCTTCTCCTTTCCTCCACTTCCTCTCTCCAACCTTTGTATCTTAGTTCAAGCGCCACTTTCGTAGGGAACCTTTCTCTGAATGCCCAGAGACGGTCAGGATCAGTTGTCATACGTTCTCTTAGCACCCTTTAACCTTCCATCACAGCACTTCTAACCACGGACATGTTCTAATTATTTGTGTGATTACCTAACTTGTGCCTGCCTTTCCCCCACCCTAGACTGAATCTAGCCTCTGTGAGGACTAAGACGTCCGCTGTGGCTCACGATTGTCCCGTGGTGCCTGGCTCAGTGTCTGGAACAACGAACATTCTTAGGAGGCCTTTGTGGAATGAATGAAGAAATGAGTGAAATATCCTCTGTCCTAAAATGGATCTATACTTGAAGTGATTGTTTATTTCCCTTCTTCCCTCTAGTATCACATTTATGAAAATTAATTATAATTTACGGTTTCTCCCCTGAAACTCCAACGTGCTATGAGTAGTCTGTTTCTCTTTTTTTTCCATTACCATTTATCAAGCACTCCCAAGTGGTCCCTGGCTGGGGCCCACTTTAGTGGGGGGTTTCAGGACAGGCAGATCTGCAGGAGCCGCACAGCCACCTTCCTGGTGTCCTGGAGGAGGCCATTCTTGAGAGCAGCAGGGAGACGCTCCACAACTAGCAGGACTTGACCTGGAATTATAGATCAGCATTGCTCAGGGCAGACCCTCCGCGTTTCTCCCAGTCTGGAGGGGCAGCGCTCGACTGAAAGACAAGAGTTTCTGAGGTTGGTCCTAGGCACTCATGAAATGACAATAGCCACGATTTTGTCTTGGCTCCAGGCGGATGGCCATTTCCTCAGAGGGTCGGGGGAACTATGCAGGGGGCTATGGAAATAAGCCCCCAGGGCCTCTTGAGTAGATCAAAGTGAATAGGTCCCTGGAAAGGCGAGGAAGAAGCCGGCAAGAACTCCGCGATTGAGGAAGGGATGAGGGAGGGGCTTGCTGTGCCCGGCCCACCTAAATGAGGGTTGGCAGAGGATGTCGCGCTATACGTCCTGGTTCCAAACCAAGAAGAAGGCCAGAGAGATGGTGGCTGAGAGGCTCTGCCTTCCCGGATCCACGCGCACACTCTCTGGAGCGCCAGGAAGAAATGCCACCATACTCTTTAGGATGCCTTTGTGATTCTGCCCTGAGTGCCCATGTGCTTTAAGTAAAAGACTAGGTTCCTGAATTTGAGGAAAAGATTACTGGGGAAGGGCAGCCATCTTTGCAAGGAGTCGCAACAATTTTACTGGGAACGTGAACCATGGACTGGACAGCGGGTACAACTCTTCCCTCCTTCTGGGACTGTGAGAGTTGGGCCTGGATTCCAGAGCCTACACACACGAGGTGCGTGGAGACAGTGAGACGTCTTCATATGGTGAACCCAGTGCCTTGTGTGCCCCAGGGGAGCCAGGGCAGGAAGTCACACACTTATCCCTGGGTTGGACTTTGGTCATCTCTACATTCTCTGTGGAGCCTTGTGTGAACTCACAGCCCGATCTGAACTGTGCTGTGAGGAACTAGTGGGAATTCTCATCTCCTGACTGACGGTCACAGGGGGCGGGGAGCCCTGCCCCCACTCCCAGGGTGGTCCCGGCCCCCTTCGGCACACAGCTAAGAGTTCCTGTCCTGGCCAATCACCTCCCACTCGACTTGTCACACAACCACCTTAAGCACAGCCCAGCCCAGCCCAGCACAGCGCAGGGCAACCAAGCCTCCCTCTTAGCCCCCACCTGAGATTTGCATGCAGCCACACAAAATGTGTCTACTGGCCTTTTAAACACCGTAGAGATCCTTCTCACTCGTCCTCTGTCCTTGTCCTTGTTTCCTCGGCCATTTGCATCCCCTAATGGCACCATTTCCTCTTGGCGTTCCCTCTAAAGCTCTGATCCTTACGTCTCATCAGTTTGTTTTATGGAGCCCCCAGCTCCCTCCTCTTCCTATCTTTCACATGTTGGGGTCTTAGAGTCTGTCCCCCGTCTGTCTGCACTATCTCTGGGTTCTCCCAGTGACACCTTGGCTTCAGCTACTATCTTTCTCCTCCTCTAGGGTTTATTGAGATTCTACTTAAAAAGATGTATGAAATGTGGTCTTTTTGAAAGATTCTCTGTTGCTATAAATTGTGTATTTTATTAGGAAACAAACATTGTCGATAGGTTTGTTTATTTAAACTATTTTGAATTTTATTTGAATTTAGACTATGATAATAAACATTTTATAGTTTATTTAAATCATAATTATATGTTAGATATTTAATACATACGTTTTTATTGGTAGTAAAAATCATTATACTTAAGGAAGGATTAAAAGCCACTTAGGGGAATATGGAAGTGTTAATAAGATCTTAGTACCCATATTCATAGAATTATTCTTTGGAGTTACCTTGTCTCAAAAATTAAAGCATAAAATGAATTTATAGATATTCAGGTTTTAAAGCACGTTTATACATAGGAAAACCTTAGCCCTTCACATTGGCACAGGCTTTGCTTATGAGGAAAATAAACGTTTCCTCAGTAGCTATTCATAAGCATAGATACCAAGGGAAAATGGAGAACTGCATTTTCCTTAGTCTTTAGATACATCAAAGGTTTTTTTCTTTCATTTTAAATATAAAATGGGTTAATGTCCCTCAAAATTTTCAGTCAATAGTTAACCCCTCTGGAGGTACATCTCAGGAAAAGTGACTCTGTAACTACTCAGATCATCATGAAAAAATCTTTCATTTCCATACAGAATACTTGTTTAAACCTTCCATGTTTGAGCTTCACTTTTTCTCAAAGGTTATGGCCTTACTTTTTTTATTTTTTAATCTTTCTTTTTTCTTCCAGTTACTTCCTGGATCTGGGCATAGAACACAAGTCAAGGCCAAGGCCAGGACACAGGTCAACCATTCCGTCTGGGCATCACCATCTGCTGAAGCTGCGACATGACATCTACTGAAACATTGAAATCGCAGTCTATGGTGTCTCCATAAATTACAATAAGACACTCAGCCTCGGGCTGATACGTAGAATAGCGTTGTTCTGGCTCCTCAGAATTGGGGAGGCAAGCCTGTTTAGCTCCTGTTGCCACTGGATCACAGCGACAGCTTTGTAAACAGACTGAGATGTGGCCAGAGCCGTCTGCGCAGCACTGCAGAGCCCGCGTGGAGGAGCTGGGCGAGGCTGCCGGCCACAGGCACCTCCACGGCTGCGGCACACCTACACCTCGGGATCAAGTCACAGCTCTGCACATCCAGACCTGTTTGTGAGTCATTCCCACCCGGCAACGCGGTTGGAGAGGCTTGGCTGGCTCAGCTCTTGGAGCAGCAGTGACCTCAGCTGTAACTGCAGAGGTCAGAGCACGTGCACCTGTATTGCGGAGAAGACCCAGACCAGACAATAAAAGTACATGGATTGTGATTGGTTGGTTTACTTACGGCAGCGATGTTCTCATTGGCTCACAGTGCCTCTGGTGTAGCAAGACCAGGAGAGAAAAGGTAAAGGAAGAAGAGAGCAAGGAGAGGCAATCCTGGGAGAGCGAGTGAGGACCCCGTAGACGGGAGCTAAGATGCACAAAGCGGCAAGAAGAAGCATTTCGGAAGCTGAGCGTGGAGTGGATGTGAGGTGCGTGTGTTGAGCTAGACTGCCACGTGTCCTGCGGCAGCTCTCCTGACCTTGGGAAGTTACTTACCGCTTTTTTGCCTCAATTTCCTCATCTAATGGTAATAAAATAGTCTTCACCTGGGAGGGTTGTAGGATTGTATGAGTTAATAAGGTGGAGCACTAAGAATAGCATGAAGCACATAGTGAAATTGCTCAGTACATTTGAGCCTTTGGTAGTCCCTATAATGTTAAATGTTTGTATACAGCGCCTGAATGCATCACTATCCCACACTGAACACAGACACACAATGCACAGCGGTGGGATGCGGCATGTGGGGACCACCCTTGGCCCTGGAGCCCATTTCTGTGTTTGAGGAACTGCCAGGCTAAAAGCAGATCACCTAGGGAACATGAAACTGTCGGAGCTTTTAGTGCGAGGCTATATAAATCCTACACAGTTTGATAGTATTTTAGGGCATTTTTTTGGTGGGAAATGCACACGCACACAAACATTGAGCTCTTACTGCATGGCACACATTCTGTTAAGCACTTTGCATGTATAATTTATTGAATAACATACTCTTCACAACAATTCTGGGAGGAAAGCCCAACTATTATCCTCATTTTAAAGGTGAAGAATTTAAAGTTTGGGTGAATTAAGGTCACTCAGAATCAAACAGCTGGTAAACGGTACAGCCAGAATTTGGACCCAACTTAGCCTGGCTCCAAAGCTAATGCTCTTAACCATTGTGTTAGGAGGACAGAGATCAGAGATCAAAGAGTGGCCGAGGAAGCCAGGGACCACCTGTTATGCTCTGAGGAGATTACCACATTTTCTGTAGTATGGAAGCTGAAAATTATTAAGGCAATGTTCTTTATGTCACAGGGTTCAAATTCAACAGTTACAATAAGGGTTTGCAAACAATGGAGCTTTGTTTCCTGCGTCTGAGCTCAGCTCCTCTCCAGCCCCCAGCCCGCATCCCAGTGCTGACAGGGGATGGCAGGCACTGGCACCTGCCGCTGAAGGCCCACCTGATGTCTTCTATTTTATGACAGCCTGTTTTGGGGGAACACTCATTTGATTTGAAGCTCGCTTCCTATGAAAGGTCGCTTCCATCCTGTCAGACGTGTTCTTCCCCTCTGCTTCCCGAGACGGGAGGGAGGTTGGGTATCCTCAGCGCAGCGAGGCCGCAGACTGAGTCCTCCGGCTGAGTGTGTCTGGCTGGGCCACCTGCGGGTCTTCCTGCTCCTCTCTGGCTGCCTGAGCCGCCTCCATTGTCCATTGTCCTGCACCGTGGCTGGCCCTCTGAAGCATGATGTCTGCCCCGGGTGTCTGCTCTACAGTGACTTTAGTCTTCAAAAGAGGGCCATTCTCCACTCGCTCGCCCTGCTGCGAGCATGCCACTTGGCGCCCTCAGTGATTTCCCCCTTCCCTAGGGCTGCGGAAGCGCCGGATTCCACTCCTACCGCTGTCACTATGGGGGCTGGACAGGTACTTTCCTCAGCCGTTTCCATACTTTGGCTTCGCAGCCATGTTGGCAGGGCACCATGAGGACGCTGGTTTCTCCGAGTGACTTACGCACCGCGGGATGCACAGACACCTCCTGCTCTGGGAGGTTCCCCAACCAGTGGGCATGCGTGGTTCAGCCACCTCCCTTCACATCAGGGCTCCTTCTGTGGGGGTGGGACTGGGCCCCAGTGGTGGGGGAGGGGCCGGAAACTCTTTGGGAACTATTTCCTTTGCCTTCTAGTCTCTCTTCTCTTCCTTTTCTTCAAGAAGGGGCTAAGCTATTGGGTGAGAATTTTTTTTAGTACGTATCTTGACCTCTCTGCTTGATGATTTTCCATGTAGAAAATCCTACACATTTCACTTCCTGATATTTAGAGAGAAGTTTTTGGTAGTTATGGTGTGTGTGTGGGTGGGGGGGATGGGGCAGCTGTATGCTCTTGGTCAAGGAAAGCAGGCTTTCAGGGCTATTTTCTAACTACGAGCTAAACAAATCTGATTTAACACACAAATCTGAACAATTCCTTTTTTTCCTAGGTATTGTGACTCTTCCCCTAAAGCAATGAAAGCCCTTTATTCAATGCCTGAGAGAGCCATAGGGAATTAAAAATACATGCTTACATTATTTTCCAAAATATTATAGCCATCACATATATATTCAGTTTAATGTTACTTTCTGAGTAGATTTCTCTTTTGTGATCCTCAACTTTCATAAAATTTTTATTTAACTGTTCCATTGTGATTTCAGTTGTGGCTTGGACAAGAGAATTAAATGGGGAACAGCAGTTTCTCCACCCCTGCCCAGGATGGCAGTGGAATTGGAATTAAGGAAGAAAAGAAGTTGATTTCACGGAGAACAGTGTTGGGGTCTGATCCAGCTGCCCGTTCTTATGTAAGTGACCTTCCAATCCTGTAAGTAACCTTCTTCCAGTCCTAGCCTCGGAGGTTCTAGGGTTAATTTAGGTAATAAAGGAGGCTAATTATTGCTAGGAAAATTTACTGTTCGGCAGTATTTTTTACTGTTTTTCTGACTGCTGATGTTATTTTTGCTTCTACTTGTGTGTTACACTGTTTGCGGAGTATAAAATATGTACCAGTATACATAACATAGAATATTGTTATAAAAGAGATTTGATATGAAGGTTGATTTTTCACGTAGGCATTCTGTAGGATTTTAAATCTTTTCACGTTGTTAAAGATGACATTTCATTGTGGTTTGTACCTGGCATTCTGTTGAAAGTCAAACATTAATGAGAACTTGGAGAAAATTATGGCCTGTTGTGTTTGCGGAAGTGTGTTTTTCTGATGTTGAAAGGAAATTTGGAGACCTTTGTATAAACTGTGTCCAAAACGCTAGCATCTCTTTTCATAATGTCTAGTGATATTCTTCCCTCACCTGCGTTCTCACTTGCCTCCTTCCCACCTGCCGCCACTCCTGATGGGGTGGGGCAGGGAGAGGGTTTTGTTTTCTCTCGACACTGAACTCCACCTGTGACCTGCAGCATTGTCCCCATCAGCCCCCTTTTCTAACAAAATGAGAAAGGGCAGAGGGACAGCACAGGGCAGGCAGTGCTGCCTCTCAGGGGATGGCCTGGATCTCGTGCACACACCCTTCCTGCTCCTGTCTCATCAGCCAGGGTCACTAAGCCACTCCTCGCTGCAAGAAGGCTGGAAATGGAGCTGCTACCTGGGTGGTCACACCAAGTAGAAATGTGGATTTTATTACTAAGAGAAAGAAAGGGAGATGTACTAGATGGTAATTTGTTGTCATAGCCCCAAATAAGGCATTGAAGGTCAACATTCAGTAGGCAATTCTTTTTTAATGTTTTTATTTTTATTGTATTATTTTGGTTTTGAATAGTTTATTATTTATTGTGTTTTTTTCCATTACCATTTTATCCCCCCATACCCTCCTCCAGCTCCACCCACCCCCCTCTCCGTGTCCAAGAAAGAGCCCTTCTCCGTGTCCATGAGCTCTTTCTCCCTCTTTGCTGGATCCTGCCACCCCGCCACGCTTCCCCCACCGCCGTCAGCCTGCTCTCCATCTCTGAGTGTGTTTCTGTTTTGCTTGTTAGTTCAGTGTGTTCATTAGATTTCACATATGGCATTTGTCTTTCTCTGACGGGCTTATTTCATTTTGCATAATATTCTCCAGGTCCATCCATGCTGACTCAAAGGGTAAAATTTTCTTCTTTTCTATGGCCATAGTATTCCTCTGTATAAAGGTACCGTAGCTGTTTTATCCGCTCATGTGCTGATGGACACTGGGGTTGCTTCAAGATCTTGGTGACTGTAAACAAGGCCAGCAGGGGATTCTCCTAAGGACAAATGACAGGAGAAGGTAACATCCCAGGACCCGTAAATCCTCTGTGTTTGGGGGAGTCAGCTTTTGGAGTGAATTTGTAGGTTGGTTTATGGATTCATTTGGTTTAGGATTTTGATGTGAGTATGTGATAACCTGAGGTACATTTATTAATCAGAGAGCAAGTACATAATAAGTGCTATTTTGTGTTATTGAAGCTCATTGTGACACTCATAATTCATTTTTCTTAATATGTGCTCCTGTCCAGTCCTTATTTAGTTTTGTGTGCTTACCTTCTGTTTGTGTTAGCCTTTTCCATTAAGATCTGCACTGAAGCAAGGACAAATATTCTAGAAGCATTATTGGTATTAAACAAGTGTATTTTGCTTCAGTCAACATGGGTAATATTTTCAAGCTTGGAAAAGAACTTTATTATGTACTTGTAAAGGTCTCAAGGTATCATATTTTGCTTTTAATCAAATAGTGGGGAAATGTGTTTACTTTTATTCATGAAAATCTAAATGCCGTTGGTGGTAACTCACAATAATTTGATAAGAATTTGAAATGAAAGCAGTATTAAAAGTACAGTGTGCACCGTGGTAAAAAGTGCAGCAGTGGTTTTGGCATTATCATTTCAGGCTGACGTTAGGAATGGTGCTAAAGAGATTATTTTTGGCACTTGAAATATTGTAAGAATGATACATTATATCTACTTGACATTATCACTTCTGATGATGCTGATCTTTCTTAATTTTAATTCGAGAGAGTAAGATAAACGGTTAGTCTTTTTTAGAAGATTAAAATTTTAAATCTTATTTCTCTAGGCAAAGTAGAGTGAAGACTTGAGAAATTACGTGGAAAAATCAGCAGTATTTTAACACTACTTTTCCATGCACATAGTGCTATCTTAATGACTCTTCATGTGGCATCCTTAGGGTATTGTTATATTTTTCCATTTTGCAGAGGAATGAAATGATATTCCTAGTTACAGTATTTAAATTAATATTTTCTTTAGTACTATTATGCTTCAGTAAACCAACTCTAAACCATATTCTGTGTTCTTGGGGCTTAGCAACTTGACATTAGGCAATAGTAATGATAAAGTGCAATAGAAGCAATAACAACCCAATAATAAAAAATGTAAGTAATAAGCACACATGTTCTACCAACCTGTTAGTTGAGATGAATTGCAGTCTGTTGACTGGATATTAGTAATGGTGAGGAATCAGGATAATCTTTATAGTGTACATGTACAATTAATGATATAGTGATTGGTAAGAACCTAAAAGAATTCCCTTGGAATTCATAGCTAATACTGCATTTAATATTTGTAAAATGTATGCAAATGAAAATTATTTTTCCTCTGAAATCACCAGATTACCTGTAGATCATTTGGTAAGCCATAGGCACAGTCTGAAAACCACACATTGAGAAACTTTGGATTAGAACTGTGGCTTCCATGTTCTTTTAACTATATACCATTTTCAGTGACTATAAATATTTATCTATTAATGATAAATTATATATGTTCACTCCCCTTTCAAATTTTATGTGCATTTAAAGCCTACACAAGACTACAAAATAAAAAAATAAAATAAAGACAAAGTAAATTATTTAAAAAATAACTGCATTAATGGCACAAACATACTTTTTAATATTTGTACGTAGGTATACTATTTTAATGTACTCTGTATTGTTAAATATACTTCATTATTTTTGAAAACCAGGGTCAAAATTTTGTGATAAAGTGATTAAAAAGGATTGTTCTAATTGTAGTTTATTCTGATACTTGGTTTTGGATTGCTCTAACTTTGTAGAAATGACGATTCCTCACAAGGATATATACAGATCCCCAAAGAGGAGGTACATCTTTGGCTGAAAGTTAAGCAGATCCTTTCCCTGCTTATGTCTTCATAATGGATGGCTAAGAAATTACATGGTTTTTGTTGAAAATATAAATTCCTGTAGAAAATTTCAGGCCCCCAAAACTTATTTTGTTGCCATGATAGACTTGTGTCTTGATGTACCTAGTTATTTCAACATTCCACCTGACTTGGCTATTATAGATCTAGACTAAAATGAAGTACTGACTGAGAAAATGTGTAAGATTTCGCCCCATTAATGGTTGTTTTTAAAAGTAGATGCTTAACAAAGGCTCTGCTCAAGCATTGCAGATCTTTTATAACAGTCAAACCTTGATGTTATTACTCACCATGGTAAGTACTTACCTATATTCAAGCTCTATGGGTTAAAAGATTTAAACTTAAAGATAAGTATCTTCTATCAATTACAGAAATACAGCTTTCATGTTATCTCACTTTCTGCAGCTTTCATGCTGACTTATTTATTTCATTTTACCTTATTTTTAATACTGAAATAGTGAGCACAAATTCATGCAGTTACATTGGATAACAGAAAAATCAGAACCTTCACTAGCCAAGCAAACTTGCTCAGTGGTGAGGGAAAGAGACTTTATTTCCATTTCATTAAAACATTGACTGCTACCCCCCTCCCCCCACACCACCCGCTGCCCCTGCTACTTTACTCTCTTAAAGAAATAAATTCTCATGGATTTACCTGGCAGTTTTTAAGACTTAGACAAATTGGTAGCAGAGCTTAAGTAGTTACAAAAGAAGCTGATAAGTATGGAAAATAGGAAAAACTGGAGTGCTTTGGCTTATATATAGATATATAGTTACATTTAAAGGTTGAACGTTAACCAAGGGCTTTCTTAGAAAAAAAGAAGCTTTTTGAAGTATGTGCAGTAAGCAGAATGAACCCAGCATCTGAGAAGATAATTTAAGTGAAAGGAAGGCAAAACTAACATATTGGGGGTCTTAGAAAAAATACTGAAACAATAGATTATTATATAATAATCAGGGGATAAAGGGTAAAAATGAAGGCACCACGTGAGGAACAGTGTACCCATGACAACTTGGGTTGTTCCAGTTTTCCTTTGTTAGAGACAATGACTCTTACTTAGCACCATGGTCAAATCATGGTATAATAATAACTCTGGTCCTAAGAAAGCCGTCTTGGGTTTGTGTTTTCATTTATGTGCCCTTTGTCTGTTTTTTGTTGAGTGATCTATCTGTACTTCATAAATGTAGAACTTCTTTTTGAAAGCTATTCTGTAACAGTTTTTTGAAAAACAATAGAATATTTTGAGGGGGAAAAAAAAACACAAACAGATCACAGCTTTGCTGACTCTAGAATTCTTGGCTTATTTTTTATTTGTTTCAATTATAGGATCTAATTAACCAATAATCCCTGCACATTTCATTGTAAGAAAGATTATGAGCAGATGCCAAGGTTAATTATTGAACAGTTGAGTCTTCCAATGAAAGGGGAATGTTGCAATTAGATTCCTATAAAGAAAAAAGTTTGAATTTGCACTTTTGGGATATTTAAAGCCATATCAGAAATGCATGTGGCTACAAATAAACAATGATGAATGGGAAGCTCTACATTCAGCATCTTTACTTAGCTGGGCTTGCATGCACCACTTCATTCATAGACATATGAATTGGATTGAGTGCTAGAATGAGGTTTACATTTAGATGTGAACTCTCATTCCTAGGAGACTGGTATCCAGACAGTGAACAAGAGACAGCAAAATAAAGCAAGCTTTATCATAAAGGACAGGAAAAAGTCTTGATCTGGAATCAAATGAAACTGGTCTAGTCATGTAAATTTAGGTATGCCTACAAATATCCTGGGCCTTGGTTTCTGCAAAATGGAAAAGTTGGCTTCTGTGGTCTTTAAAAAAATGTTTAACTCTAAGTTATGCAACTTGTTTTTAAATTCTATATCCGATACACCTCCTGGTCAACTCTTTTTCACTATGAAAGTAAAAGTAGTTTTAATTTTCAGCTACCGGCACTTCAGGAAAGTGAGTTAGATGGATTTTGGATAGTGATATTACTGTATTAAGACCATTTAACTTTAATAAAAGAATTGGTTCCCTTTCTACTAATATTAAAATACCAGGTCAGGTCAGTATTTCAAAACAAACAATACAGTCTGTCAATGTGTAAATCGTCTTCCTCACGCTGTGGGCCTCCTGAATAACGCGACACTGAACTACAGCATCGTCTCAGGGGTGCTGGTGGGGTCTCAGCTCAGTCATGGTTTAAGTAATGTCTATCCTGGGTAGCCAAAGAACATGACTTTTGACAGTTAATTGAGTGCATCTCTTTTGAAACCAGACCAAAGCAAACCAAACCAAAGCAAACCAAACCAAAACAGAACAACAACGACATAAAAGACCCAGCTGATGGACAGTGTGTATTTGGCTGTTTAAGATACTCAAGTGGAAAAAGAATGAAAGATGTGGGCCTAGCCTGCCCCCCCCCCCCCATATATTAAAGTGAAACCTCTATAATTAATAATGTAAGTTATTGGCATATCAATACCCCGGACAAATCAAATAGAAAGTACAGATATAGACCCAAATACACATGGAAATAGAAGAAATGACAAAGGTGTTATCTCAAGTCACTGGAGCAAAGATGGACTTTTTAATACATCGTGTCTGGGCAACTGAATAGACCTGTGGGAAAAGATAAAGTTTGAACCATGTTTCACACAGGGAAAACTCCAAATGAATGGGCGATGTAAGTATAAAAAAAGGAAACCAAATACCAGTAACAGAAGAAACATGAGTGATTTACTGTATAATCTTGGAATAGGGAAAGGCTTTCTAATTACGGTTCAAAATTTAGATGAAATAGAGAAAAGATTGACAAATTTGATTGCATAAAAACATAGCTTTGGCATGGTAAAACGCTATTAATTAAATATACAAACATCATAAATGGGGAGATAATATTAACAAAACATATATAGGAAAAAAAGCTAACCTTTCTAATACATAAAGAAGTTTTAAAAATTGAGAGGGTCATTTGACAGTCACTATAATGGCTATAATAAAAAACAACAACACATAAGTGTTGGTGAGGTTTTAGAGAGAGTGGGATCTTCCTCTGTTGCTGCTATGAATACACGGGCAGTGTAATGCTTTGGAAAACAGTTTGGCAGTTCTTCAAAATGTTCAACATAGTTACCCAGCAGTTCTACTCCTAGTTACCTATCCAAGAAAATTGAAAACATGCGTCTACCCAAAAACTCTTGCAGTACTGTTCACAGCAACATTGTTCATGGTAGCCAAAGATGGGAAACAGCTTAAATGTTCATCAACTGATAGCTGAACAAACAAAATATATCTAAATAATAAAATATTATTTGAGACTGAAAAGGAATGAACTTCTGATATATGCCACAACATGGATGAAACTCAAAAACGTCATTCTATGTGAAATAAGGCAGACACAACATGCCATGTATTGTATGATTCCGTTGCTATGACATGTTCACAGTGGGCAAATCTGTAGTGATAGAAAGCGAGCTAGTGGTGGCCCGAAGCTGGGACTAGGGGACAATGAGGAATGACTGCTAATGTACAGGATTTCTTTTTGTCGTGATGAAAATTTGGAATTACATGTCTAGCTGGAATTAGATGTGATGATGGTTGCATGATTTTTTAAATATACTAAAATCACTGAACTGGATACTTTTTCCAAAAAGGTGACTTTTAGGATTTGTAAATTACATCTCGCTTTTTTTAAATAAAGGAGAAAATTCCAAACATCAGATTACAAAATCTGCAAATGACATGAAGGGACAGCTCATTTAAAAAGATATATTTTTTTAAGCCATTAATGATAATTTTATCCATGGTAAACTATTTATATTTATTCTTTTTGGAATCCTTTTTGGTTCTTTATATATTTCCTAGAAAGATAGTAATTACACCTAGGTTTTCATATTTATTTGAGTAGGGTTGAGCTCCTGAGCCTTCGGTGATATATTCTGAAATACTGCTTTTGTTGAAATACTGACTCAAGGGTGACTGAAGACTTTATTACTCGGAGTTGGCCCATTGGCCAGCAGCACTGTGCTCGGCGGGAATTTGGGGAGCCACACGGGATCTCCTACCCCGCTCCCTGCCTCCTTCATTCCAGATCTTCATTTTAACGCCTGCTCTGTAGGCATGCTTTTCTCTGTGGTTCAGTATATGTGCAGTTTTATAATATCTGTGGGCATTGAGAAGATAGTGTGGGCTTCTCAAATACTGTTGAATAATCTACTAGAACGATCGTATTTATTGTCATTTAGAGTCTTCATAGTTTTACTTTTTTTGTCTCCTTGATTTCTCATGGTGTGGGAAATTTAAAATCCTATTTTGTTTTCCTTGTATCCTATGGTTTTTGCTTTTATTAGTTTTGGCAATATGTGTGATATATTTACACACACACACATAGTCACCAAATACACACACACACACACACACACACACACCTATATACATATATACACACACACAAATTCATGACAGTTTATTTTGCATAGTACCTTTTATCTTTATAAACTGTCTACCATCCCTTATTTAATGCTATGTAGTTCCATGAATTCAATGTTCCTATTTAGGCCTTTTTCATTGGCTTCTCCACTCACCACTGGTTTGGTTGGAATTTGTCATCAAGTAGTAGTATCAGAAATTACTTATGGATACTATATTCCTCAAGTTCTTTGTGTTTGAAAGTGTTTACCTCTATGAAATTCTTAGTGTTACACATTATTCTTATGGCTACTTTATTGAGCACTTCCCTATATTCTGGAATTAATATTGCTCTGAGTAATTTTAAGGTCAGACTCATTTTCTCCCTTAAAAGTGAGTTGCTCTTTTGCTTTTATACCTAAAAGTTTTACATAGAAGACTATCTGCTACTCTGGATTCTGTCTGATTTTCATCTGTCTCAGGTTTTTTACATATTACCTTCAGGCACCATCCTGAAACCTGCTAGTTCTGCATGCACAGTGAGCAGAGTTTAACCTGCTGCGAAATCTGCAAGTTGACCAGCAATAAGCTGTCTGGGAGCTTGTTAGACATAGAATGTCAGACTCCACTCCAGACTTCCCGAATCAGAACTTGTGTTTTAACAAGATCCCACGTGATTTGTAAGCACATGAAAATTTGAGAAGCACTGTTCTACAGCCCTTCCTCAAGCTGCCAGAAGGCACTTACATGTCTTCCTATGCGCATGACTAAGAAAATGCAGCTATGTTAAAGCTGTTTTTGGTCGACTTTGCTCATTCTGGTTGACTTATTACTGCAGGAAAGAACTTGCTTTGAACTGATCCAATATTAGCAAAATGTGTTTAGTGTTGAGGGTCTCATGGGTTTAGAAGGGCTTTGTTCAGGAAATTAAAGGGTTTGCCAGTTGATTGGTTTATTATTTCTCTGTCACTGAATATAAAAAGCATACCTGAGAGAATGGATGTAGGAAGTTATGGAAGCAACAGGTGGCTTTTTCCAGATGGTTTTATGACATGTGAAGTCAAGCTGTTTCTTTTGTAAGTTGATCTTAATATTACAGAAGACTTTATGTAGGTCTGTGCCACTTGAAAAGAAATCAGGTAGTTGGGCTTCCTGTGTGCTCCTGGAGGGGGCAGTGATCCTTATCCTAGATAAAGACCTTAAACACGTTTCAAAACAAACTCACAAAGTGTTATTTCCGATTGTAACCCGGCGGGATTCGGAGCTGAGAAAAGGCGTGTCACACATGCTGCCCCGTGAGTGAGGGACCAGAGGGAAGCTGGCAGAATCTAGTTGAGGAGATATTTGAGGAGCGATTTGAGGAACGTTTTGGTGTGGTTTAAAGGTTTATATTTCAGGAACCACCAACTGACTAACTTTACCAAAAGTCTCATTTTATGACCTGTCTTGAAGCTCTTTGTCGAAGGAGATCTCCCATTGCTTCTCATAATGAGAAATACCATTCATTCAGCATTGTAAATGTTAAGTGCACGGTTGTATGGGGAATTTCCTTTCTAGGTGAGAAACAGAAAATTTCCTACAACTTGGGGGTGCTTTGGGTTAAAAGAGCTAGTGCAGGCTGCTGATAAGATTGTGTTTAAATGTGGTCCATAGCTTTTGAAAAGCGGACTCTGCCTAGGAACCATCAGGCTAGATTTGATTCCAGAAATTGCTATCTTGTTCTTAGTAGTTATAGATTTCTGGCCTGCTGAGATTACTATGTTCATTTTGTTTTTCTCACAGATAAAGAAAGTCATTAAAGATTTATTGGATAGTGTATTCATAAGTAAGTGGTAAACATTCAATATTATCTATCATAGAAAGAAGCACATGCCGATTTTTATCATAATTGTGTTCCCTTCTCAGCATATTTCCTAAAAGAATGTTTCAAACATAAAAGAAACATATTTACCAAGAGATAATGCCACATCTTTTTAGCAATCATCACAGTTTGCAAAGCTATTTTAATTTGTTTTGATGGATTAATTGGTACTTATGACAAAGATTTCTTGCACAGTTGATTATTTTGTAATGTTATCTTCAACAATATATGGAAAACATCTCTGTGCTAAGAGAAGGATCAGACATTAACAATCTAATAACTAAATTCAGATCTTTCTGCCCTAACATTTCCTATTCATGTGTTTACCAGAAATGTTTTTATACTCTTGTTTTCAATGACATAGTACTAATATATATGATTTTTTACAAAATGAAATGCCCTGTGTTCACACATAGTCCTTTGTACATTGCCATACCCCTGTAGTTGCCAGCCTATCCCCATGGCTCCAAAGCAAAGTTTTGTTTTTTTCCCTCTGTTATTGTGTGAACAGCATAGCACTTGAGTGTCTTAAAAGATTGACAGATAAGTGAAGCTTTAAAAGCACATGGCCACTTGAAATCTAAATGTCAATGGTAAGTGAAGACAGCCTGAATAGCTAAAACAATTTAAACAAATAAAGAAGGAAATTTACTTCCTGACTGGAAAAATTGAATATGGATATACTGGCATGAAGATGGTGTGGCAATAGACTTATAGAAAGAAAACTGAAATAGAATTTTTGGTTGAAATGCTATCTCACAAAGGTGCCAGGGTGATTCATTTTGAAAAAGATAATCTTTTCAACAAAGTATGCTGGGACAATTGGATATACATGTGTCCAAAATGGAGTTAGAGCCTAACCTCACACTATACACAAAATTAACTCAAAGTGGAATAGAAATGTGGATGTAAGAGCTGAGAAAATATTTTAGAAGAAAATATAGGAGAAAATCTTTGGTAACTGGTTAGGCAAAGATTTCTTGGCTTTGATACCAAATGCATGATCCATGTAAGAAAAGAATGATCAATTAGACCTCATCAAATTTCAAAACTTTTGTTCTTCAAAAGATATCATTGTAAAAATAAAAAGACAAGCCAGAGCCAGGAAGAAAATATTTGCAAATCATATATCTGGGTATGTGTAAAGAATATACAAATAACTCTTATGCCTTGATAATAAAAACACCAAACATCCCAATTAAACATAGACAAAATAATTTCAATAAACATTTCACCAAAGAAGATATATAAATGGCTAACAAATACATGAAAATATTCTCAACATCATTAGTCAGTAGTGAAATGCAAATCAAAACCACAGTGAATATCGTTTTGTACCCCCTAGAATGGCTGTAATCAAAAAGACAGGTCACAGATGTTGTTGAGGATGTAAGGAGTCAGCCTCCTGCATTATTGGCAAGAGTGTGGAATGGTATGGCTAACGTGAAAACAGATTGGCAGTTTCTTACAAAATGATACATTACCATACATTCCAGCAATTCTGCAACCTAGATATCTACCCTAGATAAATGAAAGCACATATCCATGTTAAAAAATTGCATGCAAATATTCCTAGCATAACTATTCCTAATAGCCAAAAAAGTGGAAACAGTGCAAATGCCTTTCAACTGGTGAATTAAGAAAATGTGGTATATTCATGGCATACTATTTAGTAATAAAATACTGATACACAATACAACATAGATGAATCTTATAAACATTACTCCAAGTGAAAGAAGTCATACTCCCAAATGTGTGAGTGCGTGTGTTTGTGTGTGTGTGTGTAAAGTAATCCAGCAAAAATAAATATATAGATACAAAATAAGTTACTGGCTGCTTGGGTCCTGAAATATGGGGTGGAGACAGGGATTAGCAGCAGCTAATGGGTATGAGGGCTGTTATTGATGTGATAAAAATATTCTAAAATTAAGTGATAATACTGGTTGCGCAACTCGGTGAATTTACTCAAGTTATTGAATTTTACATTTAAAATGGGTGGATTGTAGAGTAAGTAAATCATGCCTCCATAAATTTGTTGATGAATGGTAAGCGAATGATTAAAACAAGTAAAATCTCGAATTGTATATGTTGATATCCACTTGGGTTTATTGTTGGTAGAACTTTTATGTGATGTTAGTGTTCCTACTCCTGGTGGTCCCCAACCTCCATCAGAACATGCTTCCACCCACAACAGACTCGCTCTGTCCTTGCAGAAGACAGCTGTGGGCCCAGGGCTGAAAGATGACTAGAACCTTGCATAGCTCATTACCATGTTCCAGTAGCTGGTGGGCCTGAAATGCCCTCGTCCCCTAGTTTTCTTCTACTTATATTTCAGATATCAGCTAAAACCATGCATCCTCAGGAGTTCTATCTTCTGGCTCATGTGCCCCTGCCTACCTTCACTTTTGCAAACCAGCTCTTTGGTTTCACTGACCTCCTTCTGTCTAGATCTTTGCTTTGCTCTGGCCAGTGAGGCCATTTACCACATTACTTTTAGCACAGTTATTCTCTGACATAGTGCGATTAAGTACGAGTCATGTGGGACCTTGATGAAAATGTAGATTTCGATGTCTTATAAGACTCACAGTGAGTGGCTTTGAAATAAGTGATTTTGAAAAACTCTAAAGATGGTTCTGTGTAGTAGTATGTAGACTACGCACTCTTTTTGAGACACAGAAATACAGTGGTGAAGATGGAATTCATCAGAGTATTTTAACATAATTTTATTGAGGCATATTTGGCATATCAAGTAATTCACCTATGTAAAGCATACAATCCAATGATTTTTTAAATTAAATTTACCAAGTTGTGTAACCATCACCATAAATCAGTTTTAGAACATTTCCATCACCCTGATAATACCTCTCATATCTGTCCATTTATTGCCAGTGTCCATTTACTGTTAACCTTGACTTCCATCCACACACCCTGCCCTCAGCAACCCCTAATCTATTTTCTGTGTCTCTAGATTTGACGTTTCTGAACATTAAAAAAAAAAAAAAAGGGAATTATACAATGTATGGTCTCCTTTGTCTGGCTTTTTTAACAGTGTAATGTTTGACAGTTTGTAGTTTAAGAACTAAATGTCAGTGATAAGTGAATGAAAAGACCCAGAATAGCCATGTCATGACATGTGACAGTGGCTTGTTCCTTTTTATCGCTACATAGCATTCTTCTGTATGGGTATACTACGTTTTGTCTATCCATCTGTCAGTTGATGGATGTTTAGGTTGTTTCCAATGTTTGACTATTATGAATAGTACTGCTAAGAATATTTATGTGCAAATAAATGTTTGTGTGGATATATATTTTATTTTCTTTGGAGGGGGAAGAATAGATACCTAAGAATGGAATTTTGGGCTTTATAGTAAATTTTTATTTAACATTATCAGAAATTGCCAAACTGTTTTCAAGTTGGCTACATACTATTTTATATTTCCTACAAAGTATAGGAAGCACCTTGATTCTTTAACATTCTACCCAACACTCGTTACCGTCTGTCTTTTTGATAGTCATATTTCCAGTGTGTATGAAATAGTGTCTCATTGTGGTTTTAATTTGCATATCCCTTTCTTGGGCTTATCAGCCATTTATATATTATTTTTGGTGCAGTGTCTGTTCAGAGCTTTTAAAATTTTTTTTGAATATTTTTGTTGAATTGTTTTGTGGTTTAATTGTAAAGGTTCTTCGTATTCTGGATACTTGTTTTATTTGTATTTTTATTTTTTATCAGATATATGTTTTGCAAATGTTTCCTTTCTGTCTGTATCTTGTCTTTTCATTTTATTAATGGTGTGTTTTGAATTGTAAAAGTTTTGAATTTTAAGAAAGTCTTATTTATTAAATTTTTTATGGATCATGATTTTTTGGTGTTGTATTTAAGAAATACTTACCTAGCCTGCATCCTCAAATATTTTCTTGCATTATCTTCTAAAATGGTATTGTTTTAGTGTTCTAATTCTGTGACCCATTTTGTGCTACTGTTAGTGTATGGCATGAGATAAGGATCTAAACTTATTTTTTTTTTGCATATAGATATCTACTTGTCCAAAAATCATCGGTTGAAAACACAATAATTTTCTCTATATAAAAAAAGAATATTTCTGTCCTTATACCAACACTATACTGTCTTGATAACAACAGTTTTATGAAGTTTTGAAATTGGGAAGTTGAAATCTTCCCACTTTGCTCTTCTTTTCAAAACTGTTTGGCTATTTTAGGTCTTTTGCAATTCTTTATACATATCATATCATCAATTTCTGCCAAAAAATAAAAAAAGACCCACTGGAATTGTGATAGGTATTGTGCTGAATCTATAGATCCAGCTGGGGAGAACTGCTATTGTTAACACTACTGAGTAATCCAATTCGTGAACATGGGTGGTCATTATAATAATTTAGAAATTAATTTTCCTCAGCAGTGTTTGTGATTTTTAGTGTATAGGCCTGCCACTACTTTGTTAAATTTATTCCTATATATTCTATATATTTTAAGTCTCACCCAAGTATTTGGAATCTGTCATGAGTAGAAATCATTTTAAAACTTTAAACCCTGATATTAACAGTGATTATGTCTGATAATGTAGTAAGTGTAATTTTATTTTAAAAATTTTGTTCATATTTTCCAGAAGGTTTATGAATCTGTTTTTAAGTTGGTGATGCCCCCAAACATTATAAATCATCAAAATAAAAAGAAAACATATAGAAGGGAAAACCTTAACAATGATAATTAAAGCTATTATATGTTGTACTCTTTCCATGTACCAGGACTGTTCCTAACACTTTATATTTGTTACCTCACTTAAACTTCTCAATGACTTCATGAATTATGTCCTTTCTCATGACCATTTTATCGCTATGGAAACTGAGTCACAAAGTAATTAAGTTACTTGGGCAAAGGCTCAGGTGTGTAAATGGCAGAGTAGCAATTTCAACTAGCTCTAGATCCCATGATCTTGACCATTTAATATTGAAATAAAATTCATGAAACTATCAATAGTAAATATCTCTGGGTAGGTTAGGATAGATATTTTTAATTGAAAGTGCTTTCCTGAGTTTTCTAAATGAATGTTAGTACTTTTATAATTAGAAAAAAATTGAAAGTACCACAAAATAATTCTGTGGCGGACTCTACCGCACAGGGTTCTTCTGCTTCGCGGGTTGATCATCCTGAAATTCACAGTCCCAGTGGTGACCCCACGAATAAAAACTTTTTCTTTGTGTATGGAATACCTATTCCGTCACTGTAATGAAAACTTCACGCTGAGACCTTGTATTACTTTATCAAAACCATAGGCCAGTCCAGTAGCTGTTGCAGTTGTGTGCAAGAAAAACTACACACTCACAAATTTATATAAATATAACATAAAAAAGGAACGTAAGAACAAATTGGATATATTTAAATAATTTTTTTCTTGAAAAGGATATACAAGTCACCTTCTTTCATTCATACATCATTAAGTGAATTCCCATGAAAAATTTAAATTGACATTCTCAGTCAGTTTTCTTCTATTTTTGTGTCTTGTTTGTGAACAGGCTTTTAAATGTCCTAACGTCACAAGGTTGCTAGCAAAGCCTTGTATCCTATAATTAAAAATTGCTCTCCCTTTAGTTGTTTTGCTCAGTCAAGGCAAAGGGCACAGTGTCTTTTTAGCGACATTGCTCTTGAGATGGGAATAAAAGATTTTGACCTTCTATTGCAGCTTTCCTGAGTCAGAAGAACTTCATTTATTTTAGGTAAAGAGCAAATGGAGCATTGCCTATTTTCAGTAATTCAAGAGCTGCTAGAGTTACCTACAACTTGCCAGTCAATAGTCCTTTATAACATTTTCCATTTAGAAAACTATTGTACTTATCTTTAAAACATCAGTGGCTTTTGGTTGGCAATTTGGATGCACACACACAGACAACTGACTATATGACTGCAACACAGTCACTAGTGAACTATAGACATAAAGTGCACTATCCTCAGGTGTGAAAATCTTCCTCCTCCAATGAAAACGACTTATTCTTCAAAACTGAGAAACCATTGAAAAATTGACTCTTACATGTAAAATAATTAGTCTTGAGGCTTCATCTAATGCAGTGCTTAAATGTGAAAAAAAAATGGCCTAAGGTCTATTTTATATTAAGTCAACTCTATAAGCACAATGAAATCAGCTGATCTAGCAAGCTCATATATAAAATTAAGTGCATGGATAATCTCTGCACTTACTTTTATTTTAAAAGGATAAAAAGATAGGATAATAATTGAAAATTGGTAGGAAAGGATTTTGTCACTTCTACCTTAGTCTCTAAGTCACATTTTAAAGCCATATGTGAGTGCTTAGAGAGCTAAGTTCCCTCTCTGGTTTGTTTGGATCACATGGAGTTATGGACCTCTACAAATTATGTAAGTTCACGAGGAGTTTGAATTATCTTGAGTTTGTACAGTCTGAGAAGAAGCAAATCTTACGATGGCAAGTTTATTCACTAGGATTCACCACTGCTTCTCTAAACAATCGATATAAATTGCTGCATAATTAGCCCGGCTGCAATAATCCATTGATCATGAAGACAAGCTGCAGAGAGCCAAAGTCATCGATTTTGCCTGCTGTGGCGCGCTTTGTTAACCATGGGCAGACCTTGATATAAACACTGGGGAATATCAGGGCCACCAGGTTGTTTGCTTCTGCATTGAAAAAGAGTGTGGCAACCACAAAAAGGGGGAATTCAGAACAAACAGAAATGTCTGCTCTCAGAGGTTTGAAAGTACAGGGGGCTGGTTTGGGAATCAAGCTTGTGGGGGGCCTAAATTTTTTATTACTCCTGGTCAGAAGGACAGAGTCAATTAACGCCTCTCTTAGGCAGGACCTCCTTATAGAAAAGAGGGGCACTTTTGGAAGGTGGTGATAGTAGGGAGACAATGTGTTGTTTTAAAAACAGCATGGAAAGAAAAATCTGAGTGATATTAATAACTTGTGAAAATTATGTAATTTCAGAAGACTAACCTAGGAGCAATCGAGAATATATTTTTAGAATCAGACGTGTCAGACACATTTACACAAAACCAATTTTCTAGCTCATCAGAGATGGAAACCTTGACACTAACTGTATGCCAAATACCTAATCAAAAAATATATAATGGTTGTTTTAGAACAAAATGCCTATTTATTGGTAACCCAAGTTAACAACGCAACAAAAATTTCAAATAGAAATGAGACAGAGCTCTGTTCCCATATTTGACTAGATATCAACTAGGTACAAGATCAGGAATAAAATGCTGTAATGGAGCAGCTATCAGGAAGATTCAGTGTAGGTGGTCAAAGCTACCATTATCTATGACCTCCTTTTAGATTCTGCTGTGACTAGTACAGAAAGGTCATTGGGTAGTGAGGTAAATGTGATCCTTATGTGATTCAGTGATAGAAAAAAAAATTCTTCATGAAGTCTAATTATGTGCAGAAAGAAGTTATATAATTTATTTTACTAGACTCTTCAAAAAAAAAATCTTAAGTTCAAATATAAAGCCTCCAGAGCCAAAAAGTTTGAAAGAAAAGACAAGAACTAATTAGAGTACATCTGGTTAACAGAGGATGACCGATCAGATAATTAATATTCTCTTGGGAACGAGAAGAAATATTTGAATCAGAAAAATTTTACTTTCTTGTGTGTACCTGAGTTAAAAGGAAGATTCAACATATTATTTAGTTCCTTGGTGTGAACTCGAGAAATAATAATATTGTTAGTAAGTTTGTAAGAGGCAATATGGATCTCTCTGAAAATTTGGAACAGATATCTGTTTAGATTGAAGCCATTAAAATGCCTTTATCAGTATACAGTGAGGTTTGATGAAGTGTATAAGGTTACATTGGGATTGGCTATATTGTTAGGTCATAGATCCTTCTGTGGCATAGACACTGTGGAGAAGACAGCAGTGGGAGTAGGAATAGGTCAACCTAATAAAGAAAAAAGCTGCATGTAAAGAGCATGACAAGGAGAAAGAGCAAACAATACTGCAAACAATACTCTAGGAGAGCAGTGCATATCTAGGAGGAGCTTTAATACCAGACAACGTGGGCTGTGAAATTTGTCTAATAGGTGGAGATAGACCGTCTCGTCTCAGTCAGTGGACAGAGTGTGACAAAACGGGCAGGTGGGCATCAGGAAACCCGGGCAGGAGGTGGCAGAGTTCCATCACAGGAAACCCCCACCCGACCTTGCTGGAGGACCACCCTGGGTACTGCCGACTGGCTGGCTCACACTCAGTTCCCGCCTCTTTCTAGTGTGACTTCCTGCACTGCAGAGACTGGTGACCTAAGATCTATGGGTTTTTTTTCACATTTCTGGATGTGATTTTTGTTCTGCCAACCAGATGCTTTTACATAAGCCTTAGATCTGGAACGGAGATGAGAAAGGAGGCAACGTGGCACGAGGCTGTGACTTTTGCGGGTGTGGAGGGATGTGGAAGTGCTTTGATCGTGAGCTAGCAGCTGTCGTCATGGCTTTGTGATTCATCAGGCCGCTTCCTGACTGTGGCCGGGGCAACAGCACTTGTGCATCATGACTTCAGTTTTGTTTTCTTTTCTCTTCCTGGAAAATCAGACTAAAGCCTTTCAGTTTATAGGCAACTCTTCAGAGCCATTTAACATCCCAGAAAACAAATTCCTTTCTGCTTACACTACCAAGGGTGGGTTTTGTTCTCTATAACCGAACCTTCACAGAGTAATTATTGGCTATATTGGCTGCAAGCAACAGGTTCTCAAAGAAATGAGATTTTGAGATTGGTTAGCTCACCAGTTTGAATAGAAGGCCGCTAAGATTCTGCTAGTGTCAAACAGACACTGGGACCTCCTGCTGATGTATTCACTTAGGTCATCACCTGGGGTGGTTTGGAATAAGGTTACCACTGGTGGTCACAGCAAGGAATGCGAGGACTATGGTGGGGGTGTGGGGTGGATTTTTCGGTCTGCTCCGGAAAACTTCAAGGACAAATAATACAATGATATTTAAAGAGTTCTGCCTAAGGTATAGTCAGCGAATCAGGGAACTTCCATGGCTGCCTTCAGGACTCTCTAATAGCTGTTGAATTGACAGGGTCAAGAGCCAGAACCAGAGCCTGATGCTTCAAGTTTCTGAGTTGCAGTGCAGCGCTGACTCGCGGAGCTCACATCTCTTAAGTGAACACGAGGACATTTGTTGGAAGGAATGGGAGCAGGAAAACGGAAATAGGGAATTTGGTAGATTCGTATGCTTTGGAGTACCTTAAAAGCCCAAATTCCACAAAGTGTTCCTTGAAAGCAGAGGCAGACTGCTTCCTCTGAAGCTGTTCCTGCCTTGGCAGAAGGCCCTATGACGACTTCCTCCGAGGGAGTCGAGGCGGCAGGAGAACCCAGCCCTCCACATGCCCCCAACTGCCGTGGCACCTTTGGAGCTATAACCAGAATCAGTTCCCAGCACGCTGGCGTGGAGGCACCAAGTTGAAGCCAAGGGAAGAGATTGAGACAAGAAGAATCAGCCTATTTTGCTCATTTGCGATGGCAAAAACCTGCAAGATGTGTGGGAATGGATTCAGGGGTGTTATAGCAAAAAGAGAGAAGCCTAACTTTAGATCAGTTGATGATCTTGCATGGGGTGCCCTTGCCAGAGAGTCTGGGTTGAACACGTTCCCTTGAACAGCTGGGAGTGTCCGATAGAAATGTGCGGACGGTGCTAGCATTGCGGAGCTCCTGCCTCTTTCACTTGCAAGCCATTTTGATGGGGGTATTGTCTGACAATGAGACAGAGGCAAGTCAAAATTTGACTTTAATTTTATTCCGTCCTAGGGGAAAACAAATCTACCTGTAGGTAATATAAAAATCGCTACATGCCAAGGGAATTTCAAAGAAAGGAGCATTAAGAGGCTGCTGAAAACCATGTAATTGTGGAATTGTGCAAGCAGAGATGACATTTCTTCTTTATTCATTTTAAGAATCATTTTAATTGTTTGTGCATGATGAAAAATTAGCCGTTCATCAGTACTGGGATAAACAAACTGCAGCCTCCCTGGAATGTAGCAGATTGAGGGACGACCAGGCTGTGGTTTCCTATTTCACGTGGTCTGTCTTCTCTTTTGGAAGCAATCAAAGCCACAACTGCCTGCTTTGTTATAAAGAGCAGAACAGAAACTGGGCAGTGTTTTCCTTATTTTTAGAAAGACAAGGCTCAAAAATGAATAGCATATTAGGAATCTGACCTGAACAGGAAGAGATTTGACTTTCTTGTTGTCACGCTCTTAAGCGTGGTCTAGTGGAGACCAGTGCCTGGACCTCTTTCTTTGTTTTCGTGACCCTTCGTGGGGACATATGCCCCTGGATGTGTGTACATTTTCACCAGATGCTGTTGTTTTACATATCTGAATGTGCATGTGTTTCATTCAGGGACCTTTACCAGCCGGGCGCCCAGTATCCCTCTCAGGCTGAACTTCCCAGCTCAGAGTTCCCTGCTCGCAGGTGTCAGGCTTCCCTGTATGCGCTCTCTCTCTCTCTCTCTCTCTCAGGAAGCCTGGAGCCCTGGACTGAACCCAACCACACATGGGCAGGCAGCTCGAGAGAGAGGCTGCTGCAAGAGGCTCTCTTAGTAGGAGAGAGATGAATCGCCTCAGTTGGCCTCATGCTATTCTTTGCAGTTTGGACTGTGGACGGTGCAGACGATCAGTCCGCTAGCTGTAGGAGGAGAAAGGGGAACCTCCAACAAGAAGCGCAGACAATGGGAGTCGCTGAGAAATATTAACAATTGAAGGGGAGGATTCAGAAGAGAGTCAAACTGTGGTTCTGAACGGCCATGTCCCCCAAGTTTCCTTCATCCCTTCCCTCACAGCTTTCCAATAGAAGGTGACTGCATTCCTGCATTACCTGTAGCAGCAATGCTAGTGTGTTTCAACTACAGTTCACAAGTGAACGGTGGTCACAGAAGGGAGTGGCAAGGAAGGAAGAACAAGGAAACAAAACAGGTGACTTCTGTGAGGGTTGCTGAGGTGTCAGGATAGGGACACAAGGGGGTAGACAGGAGATGTTACTTGGTCTGTCAACAGGATGCAAGAAGCATTTTGCAGCCTTGAAAGAGATGTCGCTTTGAACAAGCTCCCTGCCTTGAGTTCAGTTGCCCCAGAGGCTTTTGAGGTCCAACAAGAGGCAGATGCATTTTCTCTTTCATTCATTGCTCCTGACCCCCATTCAAAACAACCTGCCTCCAGGAAACATATCCACCTTCTGGGACTGAACAGGGCGGAGCTGAAGACAGCCTTTGACACTACTCTGTAGAGCCACTTGCTTCCTCGTTATTTTGAACATCCCGTTGTAGAGAACCATCCTTTTTGGCTTTATCATTACAAAAGCCCACCAACATACATTTTTTTCCCCCAGAAATAAAAATCAACCTGATCACATGGTTCAAGTTAATCCTACATTTGGAGAACTTGATAAAAATGTTCCCAGTTTCAAAAGAGTGGTGTTTGCCAGTCCCTTGCTCTCCCCGCCCCCCATCCCTGAGGACTTATTCTGTCAAGGTTTTTAAGAAAACACTTGAGTCTACTCTCAGAGCTTTTGCTTACGAAACCAGAAAAGGCTAACTCTGATAGAGGGAGGGTTTTATTTTTATATTATAGAAAGCATAAAATGAGTCACTCATTTCTTTCCATTATAACATTCATGAAACTGAAATTCAGCCCTATAAAACGTTACTTCATTTTAGACCAAATAAAATGGTTGTCTTTTTACATTGACAAATTTTTTCAACCTTTTCCTAAGGTTTAAAATGATCTTAGTTGCCCGTAAGTGCTGTGTTTCAAAAGAAGAACCTTTCTGAGCTATCTATAATGATTTCTCAGCTTTACCTTAGAGAACATTGCAATGCGTTCTGTGCAAGAAGCTTATGTTCTATTTACAAAGAAAAATATCAGTAACTTTATATTTTTCTGGATATAGTGTAGAAATCAATACTCTAGTGTATATTAAAAAAGTTCTTCTAGAATTTCAGAAGTCTTCACAAAATGAATGATTCCACACACACATGCATGTGCGTGTGTGCACACATTCGTTTATTTGTGTAATATAAGAACGTACTTTGGAAATAACCCAGATGAATTCTCTCCTCACGGTAACTCAGATTCTTTCTCTGTATCCCCTCTGGCATTATTGCCCCAAGGAAGGGGAGCACAGTTACCCCCTGAGACCGAAGAGGATATGGTGTGCGTAGGAGCCTTGGCGGTAGGGTAGGGAAGTAGAAAATGGGGCAGGGGGTAGGGCATGGGATGGGAGAAGAACAGGAATATGATGTGATCGCCCTTCGTCCCCCTGAGAGGTTAGTCTTCAAGGGGGAGAGAGTAGATAACACAGAGATACTTTCCAAAGAACCGCACGTGTGGCATGTCTCAGAGAAGTGCCACGTGTAGCCTGGGGTAGCCTGTTAGAGAGCACTGGCAGAGGAAGGTTCGAGATGGACGGGCCACAGCTTCCATGATCTCCATGTGCCACATGGGGGTCCAGAGTTCCTGATGACCTTGGAAGAAACGCAGAGGTGCTGGGAAAACCCTGTGTCAGAAGATGCCTCAGGACCGAGTCGGCCCCCATCCGGGCTGAAGGTGCCAGAGGGAGCGGGGGCCCTGATGCCCAGTGGGGAGATCGTTCAGCAAGTGTGGTAAAAGGTACAACTTGGATAGAATTTGATTTAAAGATAAATAAATGTAAAGTCCCCTAGGCTCCAACTTCTCAGAGTTTTCTGGAGCCTTTGCATCTGTTACATAAAACTACATAAAAACATGGTTTCGACCCTCAGGAGGCCCTTGCGCCCAGGGAGGGAGACGCATGAGTAAACCAATCCACTGCAGTGACACCACTGAGCCCGGGGCCCAGTGCCAGGCAGGTGGGGAGAAGGACTGAACGGATGGCCTGCTCCGGGTGGGCGGTGTTCGAAGCAGACCCTGGAGGGTGAGTTTCCACTGAGGAGAATGCCCGCTGTGGGATTCTTGCCGGGCGCGCCCCCTGAAACCCCCCCTGTCCACAAAAGCATCACCTCCTTCGTGAAGGCTTCTCTGATCCCTCCTGCTGGGTTTGATTCCTCCTGTCTCCGAATTTTCATGGCACTGTGGCTTTACATCTCTCCTGGCTCTGTACCTGCCCGTATACTTGCCTTATCCTCTCAGCCAAATTACATGCTTACCCCTGTGCCTCCATGTGCCTGTCCCTTGGGGGGTCCAGACACTTGAATGAATGTGATGTTGTCGTAAATTGAGTAGTAAATAAATAATAAACAAAGAATATGTTTAGGAAAATCGACTCTGAATGATGTGGCCTCTGAAGATCCCGTTTATGCCGCCTTCACCTTTTTCATACCCAGATTTTGGCACAAGTCCCGACAAAGAGTGCTCAGCGAATGCTTGTTAGAAATCACTAGAAAGAAGAAGTGGGTCTGTGCGAGTTTCCATTCCAAAGTCTTGGGAAAAGTTCCTTCCCACAGGGCACGGACCTCAGGCTCTTCTGAACTGTGTTAGTTGTCCCAAGTGCGGAGCGACGTCTCTGTGATAAAGGGCGGGTCATAGGTAAAGGTGAGCTCGGTAGCCTGGAATATGTACGTCAGAGAGTTTCACGATGAAAGTCCGATTTCCCCCTTGCCGTCCCCTTCAGCCTTGGCACGGGGATATTGACTAGATGGATGTCCACTCATGTCATGCCTTCCAGTGCGTCAGAGGTCCTCACGGAGAGTCTGTGACGTAGGCACCCTTAGCCCCATTTTACAAGTTGATGAAACAGACTAGGAAACGTGAAGGTGCCAGTCAGAGGGTCACACAGCTGGTGAACGGAAGGACCACGGTTGATGCCGTATCTGTCTGCTGCTGAGGCACAGGTCTCGCCCTGATGAACAGATGAAGTCTGGGTGGAGAGGCGTCTCAGAGACACAGATTTAATGGGGAGATGGAGTTAGGCCCAATTCTTCTGACTTGCTGAGGTGATCAAAACTGCTGTAATCAAAACTGGCCTACTCAAGCCTAAACCAGGCTACCGGGAGGCGGTAGAGCTTGATTATGCCACAGAAGAACAGAAGAAGGGACCCAGAAGGTTCATTTGGCAGGAGGATTGGATGTAGAGAAATTTTGAAAATAGGGAGAGAAATATATTTGTATGATCAAGTGTGGAACTTGAGCTAGAGACATTGATGAACAAAATGTAGCAAAATGTAACAAAACGTTCAGAGAGAGGGCTCGGGCTGGAAAGCCCTGGTTGCTCTGATCAGTGCCACGGATTTTCTACAAGCGTGTCTGATACGTAGGTTTCTTCTTCATTTTATGCCACCAGTGACATAATTAGGTAATAAAGTGTTTGGTTCAACATGGGGACAGGAAGAAAAACAATTCAGATGTTTTTGCCTTTGAAGACTTCTGTTAAAAAAAAGGTTTCATATTTCTTGAAGTGAAACAGAGTAATACTGTCACCTTTCTTTGACAATAGCTGTCTTTACCCAGTGATTATCTATAATTTTTCCATTTATATTTCCATTCCTTTTCTGGCATTTGCTGAATATAATCATGTGAGGAATTGTGCTGTAACTTATGGACACTGTCTTTAAGAAAATAAAAAAAAATAATTTCAAATAATACCTTAGTGGAAAATTATATGTATTAGCAAGTATTTCTCAGATAAAAAGATTCTTCGCACAATCAGATTTAAAGAATCAGATCCTCTAAGGCAAATATTTTTAATCTGGATTCATAGACACTATTCAGGGGGATCTATACATATCCTGAAAGTGCATTACAAGTGTGAAGTATAAAGGATATATTTTTAGAAGTTTGTAGAATCTCTAAATTTTAGGTGCAAAAAGTGGAACATAATTTTTGTGCAATAAATTAACTTATAAGAACACGTGTGTACTCAGAAACAGAAAACTTAGTTTCTTAGTCCTATCCAGTAATCTAAACCAAGTTAGTAGTGTCTTCAACCAGTTTAAGATACTATTGCTCCCCCTCCTCCTTCTCCCTAGCCTGGCGGGGGAGCTTGTTGGTCCTGATGAGACTTAGGAAGCATCAAGACCTAGGGGGACTCATCTGAGTGTTGATGACCTCACTCATTGTCTGAATAGGTGACATGGCCTCTGTTACAATCCACGTGAGACTGAAGCATGACATTGCTCTAGTGCACAGCCGTGGCCTGTTCTGAAGTCATTGCCCTGGCCTCTGGCCAGGTATGTGCAATGTGCAGAGATGTGTGCAATGCCACGTCTCTGTATAGCAGTCCACAGGCCACACTGTTCTCAGTATTTTATCTGGTGGCCCTCCCAGGTGACTTCTTTCACGTCCCGATGGCTCTTTCTCCACTCACTTCCAGACCTCCTATGGCTCACAGGGACCCCTTTCTCACCACTTCGGCACCCTGGGAAAGCCCGAGGGTTGGACTGGCAGTAGTCCTTAGTGCTCGAGGCTCCAGGTTAGCTGTGCTACCATTTATACTCCTACTTTACACCCGTGTCCCAGGTTTTTCCAGTAAGACAGTGGGAAAACTGGATACAATTTCTTTATCCTGGGCCCTCTTGACATAAAGGGGACATCTATGTCCCACTTCTACCCCCCGATTCTTTCTGGAGTTTGATGCGGTGCACATCCATTATGGGCTGAAGTGTGTCCCTCAAATTTGTACGCTGACGCCTCTAACCCCAGCACTTCAGAATGTGACTGTATTTGGAGACAGAGCCTTTAAAGACATGATTATATTAAAATGAGTCTGACTGGTACCCTTCGAAGAAGTGGGAATGAAGATACACAGAGGAAAGGCCACCTGGGGACAGAGAGAAGGGCGGTCATCTTCAGGCCGAGAGGAGCGGTCTCAGGAGGAGCCCACCCTCCAGCACCTTTATCTTGGACGTCCAGCCCCCAGAGCTGCGAGGAATATATTTCTGTTGTTTCTGCCACCCAGTCTGTGGTATTTTGTCACGACAGTCCTAGCAAACAAATACAACATCCTTCCCCACATTGCAACTTGCTCACATCATTCTAAGAGTTTTCTCTTACTTATAGTTCATTTACACTCCTCCTGGGTGTGCGTGGTGGGAGGGGAACCCATTCCCTAGGCTCACATATGCTCTCTACCAATTTTTTTGGCTTCATCCTACTTGGCATTTTGAATCTTTTGTTTGAGAATCTGTAGACTTTGTTTCGCTTGTTCGAATGGGGGCGACCGGAGGAAGACAAAAGAAACATGATGTTTGCAGTTCCAGATCGCAAGTAAATGTGTCATAGGTTATCCCACCACAGATGGGTGTGCATCTGCTTGTATTTCCCTGCCCCTGCCCCCCCGCCCCCCACCTTGGGGAGAGTCCATAGTTCTCTTCAAATTCTCAGAGTGGTTGATGGCTGCAAAAATGTTAGGGTTCACCACCCTATTATTTTCGAAACACGATTCATTTTCAAATATGTAATTTATATGCATTTTAGAAATGTGACTAGTATGTAAATGAAAACAGTATGTTTATCTTCAATAAATGTAAATGGTATCACACCCATTTCCTTCATTTAAAAAAATCTCTCATTTAGTTTGCCATGAAAAAAGTAGCTAAAATAAACTGTCTGTGAAATGCTTGATTCCTTCTTCACGCTCATCTGGTCCCCTGTCAACAAGTCATAAAGTCATACTGCTCCTTCACCTGGGACCAGGCATCTTAGACTGCCACCGTCAGCAGGGGGCAGACCACCCCACCCGGTGTTTAAACATGCACGCAGGGTCAGGCACTCACGCGTCATTGCTCCTCTGTATCTCCTCCCACCCGCTTCTGCCTTCCTGCTGGTGTTGATGGAACCACAAAGATGAGGAGAGAATGGTGGTCGGGAATGACGTCTCCTCCTCTTCGCACTCCGGGAACTTTTATCCTTCCCTCCTGCCTACCATCCCACCGCTGTCCGCCTGAGGAAGACGGGAGCCGCAGTGAGAGTGTAACTTCTCCTCCACCCCCAGCCGTGGTTGCCTGGACAGGAGTTCGACAGCTCACGGTACTTTTTGAGAATGGAACTGGCCCATAGATTATGAAGGTCAAGCGTTGTTAGTAACCTGTGCAACTTAGTGCACACCAGAGAAGCAGAGAAAGTCTGTTTAGGAGGGAGAGAGAGTGAGGGGTGAGAATGAGAATGAGAAAGAGCGGAACAGTTACTGTAGTGGGGGAAGGGGGAGAGGAAGTCCCCATGGCACGTCCTTGTTTCCAAGCTGTCACTGATGCCCAGCTGCATTCCTGTCCTTGTCCTCTAGGGACTGCCAGGTACTTTTAGATTAGTTTCCCCCTTTTACTTAAACTGGGTGAAATTTCTATTTCTAAGAACATTTCCCATTCATTTAAATACACATATACGCACACACACAAATTTAAATACACATATACACCCATGCGCAAATGAGATCATCTTACTACATGAATATCAAAGCGTAACTCTTCCAGTGTTAAATTCTTAAAAACTAGGATGGGAGCAATGACTTGATCTACAAAGTTATTAATATAAATGAACAACTGGAATTAAAAAATGCCTACGTCATACTTGGTACTGTATTTTAGAAGAGACTTTTAATAGTGAAGGACGCTAAGAGTGGGGAGTCCTCCCTGTGCCAGGCCAGTCTCTCCTGGACCATGAGCCTGTGCGCGGAGACTGTGCGCGGCTGCCCTGCACATCCCGGCTGGACTTCATTGCTTTGGACAGTGAGGTGATGGGTAGGAGTCACCTTTGGCCTCTGGCCCTACACAGATATTTCAAGAGGAAATGAAAAATACCTTGTCCTTCATTGGCAAGTGGAGTTATGTTTTGGGGGCACAAAAGACTAAAAGTTCAAGGTTTGTAAAAATGGATGCTGAATGAGTTTAATATACCATAGCAACATCTGATTCATCTAGCCTTATTCATGGAGAACTCTGCCAAGTAACTAAAAAAGGTAACTACCAGGCTGACGGATGGATTTTTAAAATGCCATGTGGTACCTGCATCGGATTCATATCCTCCCTCCCCCACCCTGGAATTTAAACTTCCTGGATGGCACACACAGATACATCACCTTTTCCCCAGCAGCCCTGTAAAAGGCATCTTGGTCAGCAAGGTACTTGGATTTTAGTTTTAAAAGGTTTTTTTGGGTATCTCGCATTGAGTGTTCACTTCCATAAAGACACTAGCTGTATCGATGTATCTACTTTACAACTTTTTTTTTTTAAAGAAATGTTTTATTCAGGCACTGTGGCAGTCTTCATAAACACACACATATTTAAAGTTAGAGGACAGTTATGTCAAACATCTTTTCAATTTAGTGGCAAATGTCTGGCACCATGATGTTTTAATACTCATTCAATCTTATCGTAGTTTAAGAAAAGGCTGAAGCTATTGCCCAGTGGGAAAGCTGCATCATGTTGTTAGTAGAGCTCTACAAACAGGATTTATCCATTGCCACAAGCCCCAAGTGTGACCAGTGTGTTCTCCAACATGGATATGTCAGCACCGCTCCACGGGGGAGACCTCTGTGTAAGGGGCCCCTCAGGTGGGATCCGCACCCCCCGGTCCCGCCTGGGCTGGCACACGCCTTGTTTTTTCTCTGTACCCAGCTCACCTGCGATGGTGGCTGCGTGTGGCAGAACAAGCATGAAGGGAAGGGAAGGGCCTGGGGAACGAGGAGAAATGGGCCAAGCACAGCTTTCTGCCCATTGTGTTTGTTAATTCATCCTGTAAACATTTATTGAAACTACAGCATGCTAGGCATTGCTCCAGTCTCTGAGCAGGAGCCATGGGAAGACAAAACACACCTAAGTTCTGCTGTCGTTGGTAAAGCTTCTAACCCCGTGGCAGGTTCAAGTCTGTGGAGTGAGTGGATGCCTAGATGCGGGAAGTGACAGCAGGGGTGACAGCTGGGGGCAGCTGCGGCTCCCTACTTTGTGTAACTGTCAAGGCTGCCTTAACCCCAATCACCGTCCTAATTTGGGGATTCCACTCTCCCTGCGCGGCATTGTAGCCCATGTGTACCAGAGAGCTGACTCTTTTATTTAAAATATGAATTTCAGGTGCCCTGAGGGAGGGAAAAGGCCGAGGGTGTTTGGGTGGGCTGGCTGTCCGCATTACCTTTGAGCAGCTCAGTTAAAACCTCTCCAAGAGAACCGCCAGGTGGCACCTGTAAGGCGCATATGGGGACACTCATTTACCCCACACCCTGCAGCCGGGAATAACCAGGCTGCGTGCCTTCCTCTGTGCGCTGCTTGCGAGGAAGTGGGGGAGTTGTAGCCTCCGTTCAGACTACGATTACGTACCCCGTTTTCCTGACACTCTAAACACGCAGAGTGTAGATTTGTCCCCACGCAGCCGGGCTGCCAAAGGAGCACACGCTCGTTGAGATTGGCTCGGCCTCGGTCATCAGCCACAACGTAGGGATGGCAGGGGGTGGCCGTGGGCTGCGCTGAGCTGATGCCCTGGTCTTCCACGCCAGACCTCTAGGCGGGCAGCGGCGGAGGGCGGGTGGCAAGAGAGACAGGTCCCAGGGTGGTGGCAGGCCGAAGACCGAGGAGCGGGGGACACCGCTTTTCACCTCCCCCAAACCCCTTCCCCGGGTCTGGGCGGACGCTGCGAGCGCCCCCCTCCTGCGGTTTCGCCTGCCCCGGCCGCAGAGTGGCGGCTCCGGGTCACCCCTCATCACCGCCCCGCAGCGGGGCTCTCACAGCCCAGGCTGGGCGACCGTCCCCGCGCGCAGTGGGGCCCAGCAGAGGGTCGGGGCGGGGGGTGTCAGCACACGGAGCAAACGTGTTTTGGTCATTTGGGGCCAGGCGGCCCGGGCGCCAACTCCACTCCATCAGCAGCGGGGAGCGATCTGCGCCAGTTGCGCGACTGCCGCTGCCGCCGCTGCTTCTGTTCGGCCGCTGGTGACATTGGGAGGAGACCGCTAGGAACGTGCATAGGAGGAAGGGGAGCAGGGAGGGTGGGAGTGGGGGGGGGGCGGGAGAAAGTAGCAATTGTGCCAGGGGGCGTGTGAACAGTCGGAGAGGCAGCCGCGCTGGTGACAACTTCTCCGGGGCGCGCGCGGCGGGGCGGGCGGGGAGCGAGCGGAGAGCGCGGCGCGAGCGGGAGCCCCAGGGAGCGGCGGGAGCCTCAGGGAGCCGCGGCCCGCGCCCTGCGCCGCCGCCGCCGTCGCCGCTCGCAGCCTCCGGCTTCACAGCCCGGGGCGCCTGGCTCCGGTCTATAAATAGCAGGTCACGGCTCTGCTCCGCGCGCACACGCTCTGCGCGAACGCCCGAAACTCAGGCTCAAAGTGTCTTCTGCTGCCGCTGCTGCCGCCCCCCACTCCACCTCCGGGAGAGGTAATTAACCCGCCTGGGATCCGAGGGCTCGCCGGGGCTTTGCAGGGCGCGGTGGGTGACGGTGGGTGATCCGGGAGGCGCTGGAGCGGGGCTGCGAGCGCGGGGGCACGTCCTGGCGTGGGGAGCCTGTCTGTTTTGCATCAAGTTTCTCAGTCTTGCAGCCCCAATATCCCCTCCAGCCCGGCCGCCTAAGGAAAGGGTAGGGGGGAGCTGTGTCTCCTGTTGGCTGGGGCACCACTGTGGCTGCGCCGACCCTCTCTCCGAGCTCCCCTCGGCCGGGCCAGCGCGCGTGGTCACTCTTACCCACTCACGCTCCCTGGGCCCCGCTAACTCCGGGCTCTGGCCCACTGACCTTCCAAGGCTGCGCCCACCTGTGCGGTCCCTTTGGAGCACCTGCGGTGGCCCCAGGGCTCGCTCTCAACCCAGACCGAGCTGCAGAGCTGCCGCCGCCCTCCCCCTGCCCTCAGGCCTCGCCTCGTCGTTAAGGGGAAGGTCGGGGGTGGGGGTGGGGATGGGAGTCACTGGTACTGAGGTCTCACTTGCCCCAAGTCCTGGGTTTTCCTAAAGAGCCCCTCTCCGTGACCACCCTACCCCCACCCCCAGCAACTCATTCCAGCGTAGGAGCCAGGCACGTCTGCTCTTGGCCACCAAGCATCACTTCTCCTACCTGAAAGAGGTCTCACTAAAGGGTTGGAAATCGACGGCCTTGGAGTGTGGCCGCAGAGGGGAGTGGAGGGGAGATCGTTGTTTGTAGTCTGCAAACTGCGCTGGCAGCTCCGCCAGCTCCCCGGGCAGCTCTGGCTGGAGGGCCCAGGCCCCGGGGGGTCTAGGAGCCCGGGGCTGGCTCCTGCGCGGACTTTCAGGCTAGTAGCTGGGACTCAGACCTGTTTTTGCCCCTCCCTACACCTCTGAAATCGCTTCCTTTTGGGTGGTGCTTTGGGCCACCACCCCCAACCCCCACCCTCCCGTGGAGAAGGACCCGCAGCTTCTTCTGTCTGGGCGCAAGAGGTTTCAGAAGAGCGAGGATGTGCGTATCGATTGGGTTTCTGCTGCTGCTGCAAAACTTACTGGAAAAATCTGGGAGGGTTTTCTTTTACTCTTGGTTTAATGATGCAGATTCTCTCCCTTGCCTCTGTTTTTTCTTTAGGCGAACAGGTTTCCTCCCTCTTACTGAGATGTTGTTTGAGGTCATTAGGTTTTACGACTCCAGGTGTTGCATTCTGCATATCTCCTTTCTCTCAGCGTGGCAGGACTGGTTTAAAAAGGCATGGCCCCACAGAATGAGTAAAAGCCTAGAAGACAGCATGAGTTGGTCTTCTTCCCCTCAAGATGGACACCAGGTAGCCCTTCTATAGGTGTCCAGCTCCATTTCAAAGGCCTTGCTAGGAAGAGGAGTTTTCCTAATGGGTTCTGGACCAGAACTAGTAGTAACCTGACCTAATGCTAAAGCGGGATAATAAGGGGCAAGGAATCGCCAACAGGGCTGCTGGTTGGTGGTGTGCAAGAAGTTGAATAAAAAGAGAACGGGGCAAGTGGGCGGGCATTGGCTCACTTAGTAGACAAAGAAATGCATTCTCTTCTGTTCCTTTGCCACACACGCCCGGAAAGCATTGCCGTGAAGTCAGAATGCATGTTCGGTGGCTTTGGGATAATAACTACATGGCCGTTAAAAGCTGAACTGCTTGGATCTGTAGGAATCCAAAATGCTGCTGCAATGGAATGCTTTTTCAGTGTGTTTCTTTAACATGCAATCTAGAAGATTGTCCTTGAAAGGTTACGAAATGTGCATGGGAAGACAGCCTTGATGCCCAGTGTCATTAGGGAACATGTGCTGATGGAAATGCTGCTCTTAGTCTAGAAGAACAGTCTCGTTCTCTTTGATTAGCCAAGCCACCGTATACATGTGTGATAAACTAATGACCGGTTAGGACGTACATATTTACAACTGCACTTTGCTTTTGATCCTTCGATAAAGTGTAAGAAACCCCAGATAGAGGAAGTTTCGTCTAGTTCCCGCAGCCGCTGTTTAAAAAGCACAGGGCAAAGTTTTAGGCAGAAAATACTTTCAAAATGTTGGGTTTGAACTTCACTTTGGGGATGCAAATTGACTGAATGATTTCATTTCTCATAAGATTTTTGGCAAAAATATTCATAATATAGTCTCATTTGTTTAAATTTGATTATAAAATAATGATATTATATTTTAATTGTGTGAAATAAAAAATCATTAAGTTTAGGGAAAAGCCAGACATTTATTCTAAATTGTACAAATTGAAAGTAATTCATTTTTCTTCTGAAACCTGGGAGTTTCTTCTAGTACAAGTAATAGAAATGCCCACATGGATGACAGTTAACTTTCTCTACTCTGAGGCAAGACCCCAGAGGGCAATGCTCCTAAAGGCAGAGAGAAAACTGCAAACTGATCTATCTCTTAGCAACCGAATGGATGTCAGTTTCCAGGTAAGTACCTGACATCTGGGAATACAAAGTTAAAAAAGAAATTGCAAAATCATTATTAGCAAATAAAGTGCTTACTAAATATCTATTATCTTTTCTTATTACACAGTGCACAATCCCCAGCCAGTACTAATGTTGCATATACAAGTATTATACTTTTTGTAATCTGCATGGAAAAAATTCTTGTCTTTCATAACCATGGGGTTATTAATAGATAGAAATGTACTGCTTTAAATAATCTCAAGTTAAATGTTAATGTTCCGTTGAAAGCTGTATTTATTTGTCTCTTCTGTATTCTGTACTTAATTTTTCAGCCGCCCTGGACAATCTGCTTTATAGGTCCTATTGTTACTACTTTTTAATGTTGAGTTTGAAACCCATTATTATAGAGCGTCTTAGGCCATACTAATAAATACACATACTTTTATATTTAGGCTTAAGAAAGGAGGTTATTAGACAAGTGATTTCAGTTTAAACATTTATTCTTAAATAAATCCATTTTTGTGTGCAAGAGGAATATAGCTTTTGCTTTCCAAAACTTTTAAATGAGGTATGTACCCAGAAGCACATGAAGATATGTAAGAAAATTTTAAGGAATCTTCTGAGTCTCAGGTAGAATTTTCATTTGAATCAAGACCCGTTCATTCATTTATACACTTTTCCTACTGTGTAGATTAATGGGAGCACTTTAAAAATTCTGGTGGAATTTTATTATTATAGCTATATTGCATATATATCTAAAACCTGCAGTGGGATTTTGTTCTATGTAAGGCACAGCTGTAATCACTATCTATCTTATTTGCTGGAACTATCTTGTTTTAGATGGCAGGCCATAAGGCCAAGGAAATGTTGAGGAGTGGCAACTTCAAATGTTTTTCACAGTTGACTTTGTAATTTGACCAAATGTTGAGCTATCATCATAGATGTAATCCCAACATAGGGTGAAGTGTTGCATTTCAATATAACATGTGTTTGTGAATGTTTTCCAAATTGAGGTTCTTAAACTGCAATACTCTTAAGTTTTGTCTTCTGAATTGGGCAGCCGTAACAACTGAGTGTCCTAATTGTGTGGTGGAGGCTTTAAAATAGCTGTAAGCAGAACTAAGTGAAATAGACTTGGCAGTAGTCATTTGGTTAAGCTGATTAAAGGGAATCTTGAGAAGTTTTCTAGATCATGTGACTTTGATCTGAGATTCCTGTGGGAATTATCTAAATTAATGAATTCAAGGGGATGGAGGCAGCACTTCCCTCAAAGGAGAAACAAACCCAACAAACCAACCTACTTCCCCACCCCCTCTCCCTCTCTCCCTTCCTCCCCTCCCTTCCTCCTTTCCATACATTAGTCTATCATCTATTTATCTATTTTTAACTTGCCTTTCTGGTTATTAAAATGAAACACTGCAACAGGACTAATGTTGAAATTACTGAACAATGTTCTCTATTACCCCCATTTCTAAGGATGGAAAAGTTTGTGGGGGGTACAAGCAGCCTTACTGGAGTACCTACAAAAATGAAAAGTATCCAAGATCAATATAAAAATATCATTATTAAAATTTTTATATATGAGTTATTTTTAGTATATCATTTATAAATTTTAGGTACTTTAAAAGGAGAACCTGAGATTTGTATATTTCTCAAAAGGGAGTGTGATTTTTAAAAAGTTATGCAACAGTGTTTTAAATGGAATCCTTTTAATACTTTTCACTATGAAAGACTTAATCGACATACATATGATTCTTTCATCTCTCACCTTAGTTCTTAAAATATGTAGTTATCATATATAAGTAGACCAAGCTGCGTACAATGACGCACATAAAATGTGCTCCCTAACCCACAGCAAAATCAATCCTTTCCTTAATCCACTCGTTCAAATGGGACTCACTCCATTTTCATGGGGATTTACTTTTCTAAAAGCCAAAAGATCAGAGATGAGCTCTAGCGATTAGCACAACCCAAACACAAAAATTATACACTGCTGGGAAAATAAAGTAAAACTAAAACCAGTGGCATCTTAAATTGAAATTATAACCTGTAGGTGAGGGGAAATTATAGCTATGTCCTTAAGATTGAAAAGTGTCATTAGTGATTATTTACTATCCTCTTTGACATCTTCAATATGCCAAACTTGCTAGAGACCCACATATTCCACTTAGAGCACTGGCATACGTCACAAGCCTAATAGAATATGTTGTATACTTGATGCCCAGTATTAAAAGTCACCCTTTAAACATTTATTTATTTCTATTGGCCTTCTTATATTGAAGCAATTACAGATAAATATGTTTCTGATCTGTTTTTCTGGATAACTTGCTTTGAAATAGAGGATTCCTACTATTGGGAAGATGGCCATTTTGCATTTGGACTGAGAGATGTTTCGCACTAGGTGGCAGTGTGCAATGCTTAGTAGCCTTGGGTCATTTTAATTGCGATATAGTCATCATTAAAGCTGTTCACTTAAACACAATTTATATATAAGTGAGTTAGTGAAATTAAAATCAACAGGCAACTAAATCCTTAGCAGCATATTTATAAGAGCTTGTTCATAATACTTTAATGATTTTATTGTAATATTTAATATATTCTGCTTTTATGTGGGATCTGTATAGGTGAGGAATTGTTAGAAATTAATTGAATTAAATGTGCCAAAATTCTGATTATGACTAGGTTAAGAGAAAGGGAAAGGGAAAATTAAATGAAGGTGATAGGGAAAAAAAAGGGCCATTCTAAAATAGACATTGTATTAACCATTTGCATTTTAATCCTAATCCCATCCATTACACAGGCTGAGCAAATTCTTTGTAAGAGTTGAAGGCTATAATTGTTAACTTTTCTCTTATCTATTGCCCTTGGGACAGTGCAAAAAAAAAAAAAAAGAAAGTGCAGATTGTCCCGCTGACGTTTCCACAGATGCCCTGAAGTCCTCTGTAACAGTGATAGCCTGGCTACCACCAGAGTGCCCATATGGGATTAGCCATGTAGCGCTGTAATTTACCGGTCATTATGGCAGTCGCATTATCTATACCGGTTTTTTTTAATAGGTATACAGAACAAATTTATTAGTTGATTTACAGGGTAACAATTATTCTTTTTTTTCCCCTTTCCAATTATTTTTATTTATTTATCTATCTATCTATCTATTTATTTTCAAATACATTTGTCTCTGCCTTCCCCCCACCACTTCCCCCTGCGCCCCCTTCCCTTCAATCCTTCCCCACTTTGGCTTTGTCCATGAGTCCTTGCTATATGTTCCTTGACTTGCCCCTTCCCTTCCTTTTCCCCGCCCACCCCTCCCTCCTTCCCCCTTGTCTCTGTGGGTTTCTTTTTCTTACATTGTTGCTGTCTTATTTTCCTTGCATTTTTGTTGTGTTGGTTAGGTTCCACTTATAGGTGAGATCGTATGGTATTTGTCTTTTCGCCATTATGACAGTTGCATTTATCTACACCAGTTTTTCTTGGTTAACCTGGATGTAGGCATCCGTGGCTTCGGCGGAATGATTAAATTATGGATCATGGCAGTACTAGCCGATGTATCCCATCGCCTGTGCAGAATGGGACCTCCGCGTTGTCCAGCCGCCTCCTTCCGGGTCCATCAACACGGCGGGCATATCAACCGTGTGCACTCAGTGTGGCTGCCATGGGAATGGAGACCAAGTGAAAAGTTAGTCAACATAAAGTGGCCTAATTGAGAAATACACTTCTTTAAAAGAAGGACTTTTTACTATGTAAAATTTCAAACAGAGTAATAAAAAAATAGAATAGTACAGTGAACTTTCATGTACCTGTCAGCCAGTTTGAAAACCTGTCAAAACATGGTCATTTTTGTTTCATCCACAATCCCACTCACTTTGCCGTCCCTGGAGTTTTTGGGAAGCAAATCCTAGAAATTATACCAAAGAAAATAAACTTATGAAGCTGTTATTTACAAAAACAGGTATCATATGAAGGACAGTTTAAGAAACGACTACAGTATAAACACTACACGTTTCATGTAAAAAGTCAAAAATTTTGGCATTGGGTAAATTAAGCACTTGAATTTGTTCCTGAGAAACATGGCGGACTTTATATAATTCAGGATTGAATTTTAGTTTACATTCTATGTCATATATATATTTTTTAATCAACAGAAGTATGCAGCAGTGTTCCCCGAATATGTTAGGTAGGTAGTGCCGTCTTTAAACCCATGACTGCATTAGGCTTCTTAGATGAAAGCCTGTGTAACTGGCGGCATACCTGACCACCACAGCTCTCTTATGTGACTTTGACTTCTGCAGGGGCAGGCGTTGCAGATATAGCAGACCCTTGGCATACGAGAATTTAGTTTGCATGAGTCATGATTTTACCATCTGTCTTAATGGTACAAGACAAGTAGTGACCTGTAGTTTTGCTGAGGTGTGAACTCAAATTATCCCTGAGAAGAGTATTTGAGAATTTGGGGACCCAGGAAATTGTTTGGTTCTTCCCTTTGAGAAAGTCATAGATCTCCTAAAATAGACCTCTTAGATTTTGTGTCATGTTGAAATTTTAAATGAATAGAATATTTTTCAGATTTCAAAAAATTGACAGTAACCACTATGTGTAAATCTTTGTAATATTATCTGCTTAAGAGGACATATAATTCGATTGTAGAGAAAAAAAGTAATTTAAAAAAAGAAAAAAGTACTTTGTATCTAAAGGGTTTATGCCACACTACATTTTTATATGTGTAAATTATGTAGGGAGCAACACAACTGCATAATCTTAATACTAGACTCATGGTTTTTTGACTTTTTTTGGAATTTACTATGATGTTTTCTCTCCCGGGCTACAGTTTAAAGGCTGCCTCCTGATTTATTCATGTTATTCACATTCTCATTTCCCATTTTATATTTTGGGTGGGAGTGAAGGATGGTATGTGCTGAGAATAGTGTAATGAGAAATAATTGAGCCAGTTGGCTTCTAGTTGATTTCTTTCATTATTTCTTTTTTTTCCTACTCATCTTTCCTCATTATAAATGTAATAAATCTTCACTGGAATAAGAGTTGGTAAGTGGAGAAAAATCTAGCAAAAAAGAAAAAAAATCACCCAAAGACAACATGGTTAGTGTTTTATCATATTTCCTTCTAGGATTTCCTGTGATTCTTTTACGAAAGTTAAGATTATAGTATGTGTAAGTATGTGTGTATGTATTTGTGTTTGAGAAAATGAGAGTTCTGATTTTCTTTTCACTTAGAATTCTGTAGTTCAATTCAGTTTAGATATTGATTGAGCACCTACTATGAGCCAGGTACCGTGCTAAGCTCTGTTCTGGTTTACAGAAGTGGAGAAAAAAGGAAATCACTTTTTTCATGCATGGAAATACTTCTCTAACCTTTTTTTGTTGCTCTCTGATAATCAGGTATATGAATCATTGTTTAGCCATCCTCTCAACTTAGCATTTGTTACTGTTACTGCACTGTGATCAATATTTTTTTAATAAATTCACTTTGATATTCCTTGTTTATATTTTTCATTTTTTTAGGAGTGATTCCTAGAAGTAGTATACTGAATAAAGGGTATGAACATTTTAAAAACCCCTTAGACATACTGCCAGTTCGTTTTCCAGAAAGATTGCACTCATTCCTCTTCTCCCTGGGAGTACGTAAATCATAACTCCATCCTCACCCGAATAGAGGGATATTATTTTTTAAAAAATGTCCGCTAATTGGAAAAGTGGAGATAATTGTGACAGCATCAAAACAGTAACATCGTCATCATCAATAACAGCAGCATTTATTGAACACCTCCTACAGGCCGTCCGTCATGCAAGACCTTTATGTCTATGATCTCATTTCATCTTTGCGGCAGCTGTAAGGGGAGGGCAATGTCGTCATCCTGTTTTAAAGGTTAGGAGACATTCTTGGAGAGGGTGAGTGACCCCAAGGTGATACAACTGAGCTTAAGTGGTAGAATTGGGTCTTGGATCAAGATTGACTTCACTTTAAAATCTAGGCTTTAAAATACTTTGTTCTTCTACTGTTGTTTGATTAGGTGAGGCTGAACCTTTTTGACTGCTTAATTTCATTTGTACTTCACTTTTTAATATTAGTTCATCTATTTAGCCTGATTGTGTATTAGGACCTTGGTTATTTTCCCACCAATTTTATTGTCCTTTCTGTATTACGGATAAGGTCTTCTTTGTCATTTCCATTGTCTATATATTTTTTTTTTTTCACATTTGAAAGTTGAAAATGTATGTATATTTAAGTTGAATATCATGTTTCTCTCATTGCTTTTTTGCTTAAATATTTTCTCATTTGTAGAAAAGATTAAAATGTACCTAAGTTATTTTTCCCTGAAAACAATTTACATCTAATTACTTAATGATTTTATTTTCTTTCTCATCCGCCCAGCATTGGTTTGGTGTATGGCATGAGATGTGATAAATTGATTTCCCCCCTGAAAATAATAAAGCATTTTTCCAGCAGCAGTTTTTTAATAATCTATTCAGTTTCCACATATTTGTAATCCTATCACATCATCGGGTATATTGTTTTCGAGGTAAACATACTCTTTCTTTCTTTTCCTCTTTCTCCTTCCCTGTTTCCCTCTGTTCTGGTTCTGGTATACTTGCTTCATTCTACGGTTTCATTCCCTTTATTAATATCACACAAGTTTAAATGTTATTTGCTTAATATCTAGTGGGATTGATAGCTTCTTCTTGCTGACTTTCTTTGTGTCTGTGTGTCGCTTTTAAGACATTCTCACTGATATTTCTTCAGATTAATTTTAGAATAATGTGGAGAACTACCCCAAAATATTTTTGTATTTTAATTGAAATCTCATTGAGTGTATAAACAGAATTGAGGAGAATTGGCAGCTTTACAAGGCTTAATCTTATTATCCAGGAACCTGGTGTGTCTCCCGGTAAAGTTTGGATTTAGGGAATTTTCCTTGCTATCTGTAAGGGCCCATGTTGCCATCGCTCATTTTTATCCAGATATTCGCCCTTTTCATGAGTCGCTCTCCAGGCTGATGCAGGAGTCCGGCCACGTGCCCTGAGCTCCACGGGCCTGTGTTAGCTCTGCTCCTTCAGGTTCACGTGTGCGGCCTAGGAGCCTCTCACAGCTCAGGTCGGGGAGGGCATGGACACCTGACATCTTCTCTTTCTGTTCCGGGGCTGCAACCTTGCTCTGAACATATACTCATTCTGAATTATTTTCTTTAAATCAGTCTAAGAGGATATGTTCAGTATAAATATTTAAAACATCAATATAGATAACAGTTCAACTTCTTCAATAGCTCAGTAATGAGATGTCATAAAATTGTCCAAAAATACGTATTACTTTGCTGCACTGTATTTTGTTGATATACAAATAGCTCTGTTTGATATTTGGTTTCCAGTTGTCAAACCTGACAAAATTACGGCTGTGATCATCAATTTTGGCCCATTACAATGGAGTGGCAGGGTTGGGTAGCTGTCCTGGAGCTGTAGCTTATTTATTTGGGTCTGTATTCCAGTTATAGAGATTTAAAAAATGAAAATCCAGAAGTATTTTCATACACAAAATCTGTTCACATTTCATAAATGCTGCGCAGTGACATACTCTAGCTCTGCTTCATCGACCCTGGTATATAACACAGTTTGCCTACTGGGACCATGCAGGAGGGAGGGCTCTGCTTTTGGGAACAGGAGTCCTCCAGTTTCCGTGAGGCCCAGGCTTGCATATTTCAGGCTCCTGGGCCCCACCGCCGCTGGTGCCCTGTCTCGGGAAGCTGCAAATAGACAAGAAGGAGGAGTGTTGTATGCGGGGCTCTTCAGGCCCGTGCATCCATGCCTCCAATTGCAGTTATGGTATTTTCAAGCGCAGCTGTTTTGTGTAGTATATGTAAGTTTTACATGAGTTACGAGCACTGGGGCGCGGTAAGAGCGACGTTCGTCTCCCTGTCCAAGACAGGAAGAGCTTCCTTGGGTATGGGTCAAGTGTCACATTCTGCTAACACCTTCTTCTTCGTCTTCTTCTCTCCCTCCTTCTCTCCCTCCCCTCTTCCTTCCCCCCTTCCTTCCTTCCCCCTTCCATCCTTCCTTCCTTCACCGCTTATCACCCCCCCATACCATCTTCCTTCTCCCCCACCCCCTGCCATCACTTTCCATTTCCTAGGCCAGATAATTGAGCTCCAGAACACATGAAAAGAAGTGAAAAGCTTATAATTTGCTTCTGTTAGGATTTTCTGATTTTCATGCTTAGGTTTATATATTTCTTTTTAGTTGCATGCTTGAAGCAGCAATGCCCTGGCAGTGATGAAAAATCCTCTCAAAGTCTCAAAAGGGTTTTTCTTCTACTTGTTTAGATTTCCTGTCAAAATCTCTTGGTGATATGAGGCTGAGAGAGAGTGTGTGAGAAGGCAAAAGATAGACCAGTGTAGACAGTGCACATCAGGGAAATTACAATGGGATTCTAGACCACACGCCATTTAACTTGGGGTTCTGACTCATGCAGACTTGTATCACTGTGCTGTTTCCTGATTCCATTAGGACTCATTTAATAGTTTAAAATACTGTGGTTTAGTAGAGTTGGTACCTAGTTACAAATATGATGCCTTTATTTTTGGTTAGAAAAAGAAATATTTTTAACCTAGATCTAACCATTTTCATGCTCTTAACTGAAACAGATTCAAAAAGTATCAAGTGTTATGCATTGAAACTCTTTTTTAAATATTAATTGTCACTGTGTATGTTGATGTAAAACACTGTTAATTTACTCAAGTTTTCAGCTTATCGTGCCTGGTATGTCCGTGTAAGAAGCCAATTTTTGTGTATTGTTACAGTTTCAATTAATTTATATTTGATGTTTTGTAAAACTCAGATACTACTATTCTGTACTTATAGACCAAATAAATGGCCTCTGCATAAAACATAAAAGAGAGAGAGATTAAGAAATCACCAAAAAACACAGCCTTAGTTCCAGAAGGCCTCTTCGGAGACCTCTAGTTTACTTCCATGCTCCATATCAGGAGGACCAATGTCTTGGTTTGCTCAGGAATGAGGAGTTCAGTGCGAAAACCAGGAGCAACTGGGGCAAATGAGATGGCCTCCTGATCTCCAAAACACACTTGAAAAGGACAGGGGAAGTGATAGGTAAAAGTTTTCAAATCATCTATCATACTCAGTAGAAAGAAGAGGCAGTTTTGGGCTATGAAAGTGTAACTTAAACATTCTACAAATAATAATTGCCTCAGAGATGTTACAGAAACTGGACTCAGTTTGTCCTTTACTGGCGGAAACTAGATATTTTTTATTTATGTATCTATTTATTTATTCATAATTTATTCCCCGCTTACTTTTAAAAACGATTTGAGATGGCTTACGGGAAGACTGCATCTAAGGGAATTGAGTCTTTACAGCCATGCAGTCATAAGGTAAAGATACACTCAGGAGCTTGACTTGAAGTGGTGTGTCTTTAAAGCTAAATTTAATAATTTGGATGCTACTCAGTGCAGGATCTGAGGTGCTCTACGTAGAAAAATATATTGGGACACTTAAAATCACTACCCAAATCCCATGATCTTGGGTAAAAATGTAGCTGTTATTCGAGCAATTATCTGATGTTGCCAGGCTGCCCCCAGACAGCCTGGGCGAGCTGTTGAGATGGGCCCTGTGCAGACGCGCGTGGCCGCCCAGGCTGGGCCGGCAGCTCTGCCACACGCCGGCGTCTGATTCTGGGCCCGCCCAAGCTAGCCTCAGACACGAGTGTGTTGCATTGAAGAGACTGCTGCGTATACTGAAAAAAAACCCCACCAAAACTCATATAAGCCGTGGTTTTTCCAAATCTAGACTATTGTAATTGTGGGAAAGTCATAGTAATCTACCTGAGCCTGTTTTCGTATCTATTAAGTAGAGATAATGACTACCTGATCCATTTGTAGTGAGAATTATGTGGAATTGAATATAAAAATGAGTTATAAACTATACTATAAAAGTAGAGTATTAAAAATATTGACAACCACTAATATAATTATTATTCTATTTTATCTATATTCAGAATACTCATTTACGACTCAATTACAGTTTTGAATACAACCAAGGAAACGATATAGATTCTTCTTGGGGTGACCAAATATATTTAATAGATATGTTTATTCCAGTTTGTTAAAAGTTTAAATTACAAATGCGATCAGTTGATTCCCCAGGTATCATAAATGAAATAGCTACATTTTCTATAGCACCCACCTAGAGTTCCTAGAATAAATGCCAAATACTTAATCATGTGTTAAAAATTCAAACTGCCCTTGGGCAGGAAAACATATTAAGAAGTATTGAGTTTACCTGTCCTTAGACAGGGTTAGTCTAATTCCGTGGGTGACAGCCTCGGCTCCTCCCGCGCGGCCCACTTCACTGCCGGGTGTCACTAGCCAGCCTCGCAGGCCTTGGAGCTCATATCTTATAAACTAGAAAAACTAAATGCATCACCTATGGTTCAAACTACCATCAGTAAAAGATGAGCAACATGTACTTCCATGTTACATTTCCTGGCTGTGTTTTTGTTTGAATGTACTCTATGGCTTCCTAAGGTCTAAACCATGAGTCAAACAGAATGATGGACTTGACACTCTTTTGTGAAATTCAAGAACCTCATGCAGATTCTCATCCAAATATATAGGTGTTTCCGAATGCCACATGGAAGAAGCACCAAGGGGCTATCTGTGGGGAAGGCCAAGAAGTGTTCAAGGCCCGTTCAAGGCCCCTTGGATGAACTTTAGGCCCATCTCCTTATTTGTAAACTGGTTCATTAACACCCACTTTGCAAAGATGTTATGAAGATTAAATGTAATGAGGGCTGTAAAGCACATGGTGCAGACCATAGTTAGTCTTCAATGAATAGTAAGTCTTCAAGCTATTTAATTACTATGATTAATACTTTTCATTACTAAATGAATGAGGAATTGAGATATTATCAGACACAGTATTTTCTAACCTTTTGACAAATTTTAAATGAAATCCCATTTTGTAAAGTAGATAGAAAAACAATATTTTATGAGTATAGATGCATTTTGTAAGTTCACATTTAAAAAATATACTTATAGAAAAGATCAGTCAATGAAAACAAGGTTCCTTTGTTGAACACAAATATAGTGTGGGGCAAAAGTAGGCTTACAGTTGTGAGTACACAAAACAGAGCTTATTCTTATTTATTAATTATTGTATTATTTTTCACATGAACAACTGTAAACCTACTTTTGCCCGACCCTGTATGTAAAGTCTGGGCTTATACATAATTGTTGGACAATTCAGTCAGCTCTACTGTACAATTCATTTTTTATTTGTTTTATTTAGTTTCTTAATTTTTCATTTAGTGGCTATATTTGATATTGGTTTATTTGATATTTTTATTTTGGGTCTTTATTTGGTTTATATGGTTTTCTCCTCTTAGGTAGCAAATTTCTCAAGGATGGGGCTCATCTCCAGCTTATCCTCAATGCCTTGTATAATGCAAGAGACATGGTAGGCCTCAAAAATATTTTCCTATTTTACCTGAGAAAAATCAGTACGTTTTTAAAGGTCAGTTGATGTGTAAAGGAGTTAGAGCTTGAAAAGGACAAAATATGATGTAAGAAAATAACTGATGTAACAATGGTGCTTTCTTGATGAAGGTCCAGAAGAACATTAATCTGTTAGTTAAGCACCTGATAGGCCAGGGAAGAGTCTGGGCTTTGAAAAGTGCACACATGCGTGTGTGCACATGTGTATTATGCACACATGTGCTTGCTCCTTTGTGCACGTAGGTCTGAGAGGGTTGGTGAGGGGCAGAGTGAAGGAGAAGGGCAGGGAACGAACCTTGCTGAGGGCCTGCCTGACATGCGTCAAGCATTTGCTTAGCACATTGCCGCAAATGTGGTTCATCCTTCCTGAGGATTTTTGCTGCATCAGAGCCTGTTGAAAATTGCCCACAGAAATGTTTGTTGCACTTTGGCAGGTGGACTGTGGCAAACAATTACCAACTGTTTGTAGAACTGTGGGGTCAACTTCTGTCTTCTAGAAGCTGAGCGATTTGCAGAATTCTTTATAACCCCTGACTTATCCATGGGAACTAGCCATAAAAGGTAACTTGGGGGAAAATATATCCTCATGGGAACTCACCTGATCTATTCTGAAAAAAAAAAAAAAATAACGATAGCTAGCATTTACTGAAGACCCAGATGGCTTCACTCATATTAACTTTTTTACTCCCCGCAGTTATATGAGGGAGGCACTGATGTTACCCCATCTCCCAGGTGAGAAAATTGAGGCACACAGAGGAAGTGTCCCATGCTCCAGTTCCATATCTAGGAAGTGGTGGAGCCAGGATTCTGAGCAAAGTCCTTCCGCAGCCTCCACTCAGGACTCTGCTCTTGCAGCTGGACTCATGGAATCACAGCAGCGGAAGTGAGAGGAAGTCTTTCCTGCCTGCCAGGTCTGTGTGGGGGCTTCTTCACTGGAGCTCCTGCTGACAGGAAAGGAAGATGACTGCCCCCTCACAGGAGGCCTGCAGCCATGGGAACCAGGGGCATGGCGCGCTGTCCCTGGTGTGGTTCTGAAGGGCGAAGGTGATTGTTCCCACCCGGGAGGAAGGCTGGCTAAAAACAGTGTAGGTGTTTGCAGGATCCTCCTCTTTGCATTAGGTTTGATTTTAAGTTGGGAAAAATGGTTATTTAGCTCTGGTTGGATCAATCTGTTGAAAAAAAAAAATATATCTCCTGAGCAAATATTCTGTATCTGCACACAATATCTAGAGACCCTATAATGATTATGAGCATAAAGTAGCCCAGCAAATGGAAACCTTTAATTGTGCACTTTGAACATTCTAGCCAGATTCTTTTGTGGCCTTAAAAAAACATCATAGGGGGAAGGAAGCATCTGCTGTGTCTTCCATGAGAGCTGTGGAATCCGATATGCTTCATTTACATGGTTATTGTTCATGCATTGGGCACACGTACAATTTTTACAAATTTCACCTGTCCCTAAATTTTCTACTCAAGACATTCCACAGAAGTAGAAATAAATGTTCACCTCTGTAAAACCCATGGGTTAAATCCATCTGTAGAAGTTGGAAGCTAAATGTAGGAAAACCATTGTACAAGCTCGATTGTTTTTCCCTCCTGCTGTCTTAGAAGATAAATCTTGAGCACAAAATATATTTTGTTTTAAGGAGAGATTTGTTTACACTGCGTGGTGCCAACGATGCCAAGGTTTACTTGTGCCGCCACTGCAGCTTCCAGGGGCCTTTACCCACGCCTTTGAGAACAATGTATTTGAAGAAAATGAGCACATCTTGGGTGACAACTCTTCGTTAAGATAAGCACACATTAAATCACATTTTTTGAAGAATCCTCTGTCTCCTAATGGAAGATAGTGTTGCGAGCTAGCATTGTGTGACCACTGCAGATTGGTTTGCTGGTCTCTCTGGGGAGGTTCATTCGCAGATCACCCAGCATCAGGCTTCATCTTGGGAAGAGGGAAAAAATGCTTTTGAAAAATGCTGGAGGAATTGGTGTTTTCAGCCTGATCATAATTCATTGAAAGCACGAGGGGATCTGTATGTACCATGTTCTTTAAATTAATGGTTAGTGAGAAGTCTTTCTTCACTCTTGTGGATCCTTGTAGAAGGCATTTGCAGAGAAATTTCGGAGCTGCTTCCCCGTGGGGAGATTAATGTTTTAATATGCAACAGCAGACAACTCACAATTCCTTTGCTCAATGGCACTCTGAGCTGCACACTCTCACCGCTTTATTTTCCCCTTATAGCTTGTCTTCCTAAAAACTTTCGTGTAGTCAGATAGAGCCACTGAAGCAAGGCCCTATTCTTGGCCAACAGTCTGCTGTGTGGAACCACCCATCAATTTCTGATCTAGACCTGGTGGAATAAATGTCTTTGTGAAGGTAGTGAGATTTTCCAGCTCATCCATTTGAATTTACTACTTGATTGACCAGCTCTAGAAAATGATGTTAGGGAGGGTTGTATCCTTACGCTTCTTACTTCTTAGGTTCCAGTAAAAGTAGAAGCCAACAAAAGCATTACCTTTAATAACCCACTGCCAGTCTACTAGACTCGTGCATCTTGTCCCCATCCCGGCTCCCTTCCTGCGTGGGCTCCTGAAATCCCAGGGGTTTCTACATGGCCATCATTCCTTATTTCCTGTGTCTTCCCTCCTCCTCAGCCTCCTCCCAATAAACAGTGAACACGCTCAAGATTGTCACATGTTGACAAAGAGAGGAGAACACCCTCTCTACTGCATATTCCACTCCAGCTACCTTCATGTTGCTTCCATGGGAGAGCCAAGCATTTTGGAAGGGATGTTCGGCATTCCCTTATGAGTATCTTCCCATTTCTTCATAGCCTGGGCTCTGCCCCACAGCTCCAATGAGACTTCTTTCAGCAGTTTTGCACAAAGATGCACCTTTGTGGTACATTTCACAGGTAGCTCTCCCTCTTTTTCTTCTGTGACCACTTGGCAGTATCAGCTCATGTTAAGTATTCTTTTAAAAAAGTCTTTTTTTCTTGATACAAAATTCTCCTTTTCTTAAATTTAATTTTTGAATATAAAATATCTGGGATAAAAATATAGGACATAGTCTGCCTATTATTAAAAAAATGATGGAGCATGCCTGTGCCCCATCTCCCTACTCTGTTCCGCTCTGTGATTGGAATTACACTAAATTCTTAGATCAATTTGGGTAGATTTGACCTCTTATAATGTTGATTATAATCTTTGTGTCCATGGACAGTGTATCTCTTATTTAGTGTCTTTCAGGCAATTTAAACATTTGCTCTATAAAGGTCCCTGACATCCTGTGTTAATTTTATTTGGCACCTCAATTTTTATTGTAATTATTAATAATGGTATCTCTTTTAACACTACATTTTCTTACTGTTTGTTAATGGTGTATAGCAATATTGATTTCAGCGTATTGATCTTATAATCAGCCATTTTACTATACTCTCTTATTCTAATTTTTTTTCTGTAGCTTTGCTGTTTTGTAAGTATATTTATTGTAATCGAGAGTTTACAGCTATTAAACACTCTTGGTTTCTGTTTATTTCAGGCTGCCTTTGTTTTGGACTTGGTATTGAATAACAGTGTTATACAATTCCAAGTTGACAGTTTTTCTCTCAGCACTTGAAGATATTGTTCCACGGTGTTTCTGGCTTCCACTGTTACTACTGAGAATTTTGCTGTCAGTGTAATAGCCATTTCTTTGTAGTGGTCTATCTTTTCTTTCTGGTTTGGTAAGATAAAGGGGGTCCACGAGGAAGAGTACAAAAACTCCACGATAACAGCGACTGAACTGGAAGAGGGATGGGTTACTGGAAACTGGACGAAGGGCGGGTTGTGTAGAGCACTGACCTTCGGTGACCTTCTGACAGGAGGCACAGCCAGCCCCGGAGACGTCACAGAGACAGAGCCAAGGTTCTGAACGCCTCGGCCCACTCCCCTCCTCTCGCTCTTTCTCCTGCCTGTGCTCGCATGGGCCATACCCAGTCAGAGGCCAGGGGAGATGGTATGATCGATGCGGTGATGGTACAGGCCAGATAAAAACCGAGGGACGAGAGCTTGGCGAAAAGGGTGGACAGCGTTCAACGTAAGATATTTAGCCAATTGTATTTCGTTTTCTTTTGTCTTCAAATTTGTTTTGGTCATTTTGGATCATTCTTGCTCTTTATATCCCATCTTTTATTTCTTTTGGCATCTCATGCGTTGTTATTTATATTGTATCTGTTAGGTCTGCTATCATAGGTCTTGAGGGTCTATCGTTTTTGGTGTTTCTGCCAACTCTTGCCATGACGGCTTGTTTTCTTGAGTTTATGTTCATTGGTTCATGTGAGTACATTTCGGACTAAAACTAATCTGTGTGGTTCTTAAGGGGCCCGAGCTGATGACCCTTTTCACCAAAGAGAATTTGTGTTTATCTCTGCAGGACACCACAGACCTCCCCAGCCTTCTCTGTGGAAGCAGCGCCATTTAAACCCCAGACTCCTGTGAAGGAATAACTAGATATACAATTTTTCAGAAAAGGTTCTCATTTTTTTCTAGCCCGGAGCTAGATTTCCTCGTCCATTCCCCTTGTGGACATGTGGAAGCTCTCGAGCTCCGCCTTTGACAACACAACTTCCTTGAGCAGTTCTGTGTCATCTGCCCCTCAGGACCCAGGTGCAAGGCTTTATTTTAACACCTGTTCTCTTATCAGGGACCCTGCTTCCCCAGGGTCTAGTTTCTTGCTATTAACACCTGTCCTACGCTGTCTTGATTTATTGCTCATTTTCATTTGTCATTGAGGGGTTTTATTTAATTTCTTGTGGACTCAGCATTGTATGTGCAACAGAAGTTTGTCTGAAATCTCAGACTCTGGTGTGAAGGCAGATTGCCAGCTCTGTTTTTCACGGCGTGTCTTGCCTCACCATCCTTCTGGATGTCATTTCCCTGCCTGTCTTTTAAGTTTGAGGGCTATAGAGTTGTGTCCAGTTCCCTCTTCCTGTGTATCATCTTAAATTTATAAATCAGCTATTACTTTATTTCACCAGCTGTTGTAATCTCCATAGAGGCAGGGATTTTATTATTTTTCACCAGTAGTGTTTAGCATGATATCTAGCACACGGTAAGTGTCCAGCTCATATTTGTTGAGTGGTGAGTGAGTAGAAGAACTGTCAGTGTATCTCGATGGAGAATAGGTAGTTTGTGGTACTCTAGGTGGGTGAGATTGGAATGGTAATGGTACCATACTGGATAAATACTTTCAACTTAGTTTCTTGAAGTTTCTACTTCTCTTCAGGAAACATGTCTATGTTTTTGGATTTGTCTCTACTTCATGCTGCAGGCAATGTTAAGCATTTTTACCCCTCCCTTAAGAACGCATATGTCTGTAATGCATGTGAATATATAGAGTTTGAAACAGCTTCGGTCGGGAATGGGATTTTTCTGCCTGCTGAGGGGGATGTTACTACATCTCTCCTGATGAATTGTAACAAATTATTATTGGCATTTTTTCCAGTTAATATGAGGACCTTCTAATTTGCGTGTGACTTTATTAAATTTGATGGTTGGGCTTGAAGACTTAGCTTCAAGTAGAGCAGATAAAATGAAATTAACTTCTGCTAATATTCAGTGCATGCATCACCTGAATATAAGGGAAGGCACTTTAAGTGCATAGGGGTAGAAGGCTAGGGTGAAATCTGTCTTCATTAATATCGTACAGCTCTTATGTGAACAGCATGGCACTGGCTCATGTCTAGAAGATTCTTTTCTCAAAGAACAGTATGGAAAAACAAGGTACTGCTGTGTAGAGGCAAACCAGAGACAGACCCTCAAAACAAAGAACTCACTTCTCCGAACAGGAGGCGACTCACCTTGAAAGCAAGGGGCACTTAGAAGCAGTAAGGCAAGACCTGATTTGTGTTTCTGAGTGAGCCTTGAAAACAATGGCAGACAAAATGACTTCGGGAGTAATGGTTACTACAGAAAGCCACCAGTAGGCCTATGGACAGAGATGCTGCTGCAGATTTCAGTAGCTACAAAGGAAAAGCTATTTCAACCACAGTGACAAGCTTCCAAGAGCTTTAAAAGATGAAAATGGTCATTGTACTTTATCTTGGCTATTTTAGGGAGCTTGCTGGGTTATTCATTTTTCCTGCGTGTCAGAAACTGGCAAGTTGAGCTTGTGAAGACCATGGTGGTACAAGATCTCGTCAAAGGAAACAGGAGCAGAGGCTTAGCTGCCTGTGCGTGTCCACGGAGAAGCAATAGTTGAAAAGAAGAGCATTACAGGGGAGGGTGCAGCGGCTGAAACATCAGAAGCACAGCCTGTGCAGGGGCAGAGGGACTCCGAGGAGAGTGGAGAAGTTTTCTGTTCGGTTTGTGTGTCTGTGTTGGAGGTTAGGAAAACAATTTAGCTTGGGAGAACGAACAAGGGGACAAGGCCATGTCCGCTGGGACTGGAGATTGGGGGGCAGCTGGCGAAATTCTCTAGGAGCAAACCTAAAGCTCAGCAGCTTCTCAGTGACAGGCTGGAACTGCTGCAATTAATTGTTGGCGGCGCTGTCCTGAAATGTGAGAATATTCAGAATGAAGACCTTGTTTTATGAAATTTAAGGGCATATCAGCCTTATTCCTCTGTGCAGCCAAATACATTTCTGAACTTAAATAAACCAGCTGACGCTTAGGAAAGGGATTCATCATCCCTAACTTTTGGCTTTTAGATGTGGAAAAAGAAAGATGTGACAGTTGTTTCTCAGGTATATGTGTATTTCACAGATGAATTTGTTAACTTTCTCTCAAACTATTGCATTGAAGTGACATTTTAGGATGTCAATGGAAAATGGGCAAAATAAACTAAAAAAGAAGTGTCTAGAACTGAGTATGTAAACAATGAAGCATATGAAAAAGGGTTTTGATTTTCTACATCTGCAAAAGTAAAATACTGGACAAAGGGGCACTGAGATGCCTTCCGGCTTGAGCACTGCATGGCCCTGGGCAGTTACAGTTTGCATTTTCCTTGTTTCTTCTCTGCTGTGCCCGAGGACGCAGGCTACAGCCCAACGAGGCTGCTTTATTTTTCTCAAATGCACTCTCCCTGCTTGTTCATATTTTCTCTTTTCAGAGTATGCTGCTTTTTCAATTTTGTCTCTCAAAATCCTACCCAGGCTTTAAGGTCCAATCCAGGTCCGATGCCGCTCTCCTGCAAAGCTCTCCCCAAGTTCCTTAGCTGAAGGTGGCCCGCCCCCACTACCCGCCGCCCCCACTATGCCCCGCCCTGGGCCCCAGTGCTGTGCACCAAAGCACGTGTGGTTCTGGTATAACACTTCCCACACGCTTCTTTGTGTTATGCTTATTTGTTTACATGCCCACTCTTAATCCTCTACTAGATTAAGAGCTTGTCGAGGTCAGGGATTCTATCATTTTATTCCCAATAATAGATAGCATATAAAATTGGCACTTTCTGTTTATTCACTGAATTGCAAGTTAGGTAAAAAACCAAAAAACCAAAAAAACAAAACAATTTGCTGGTAGATTAAAGCCAGCCAGATAAAGTGACAGTAAAACCTTAAATTTATGTAATACTTTTAGTGAAAATAATCAAATTACATGGTCTAGAGTCTAAAACAAGTGAACGGGAACATTTGTGTACATCTCTCTTTGCAGGTGACAAGAAGTGGGATCATCAATACTCACGTTTAAGTCATCCTAGTGACCACATCCCCTCTTGGAAAAGTACCAAGTCTTCTAGAAGCCAAAAACAAGAAAATAACCTATTATATTTACAAAATGCAAATGACTTACCCTTTAAAATATGTCAAAAAAGCATAGTTACTAGAAAAGTCTGACATATGCTTTATTTAGCTTATCAAAGAGATTAGCATACAAGGTCAAAGTTATTACCCAAAATTGCCAACATTGTTACCCCCCCAGTATGTTTCCTAGCTTTAAGTTCTCTGGTGCTGAAATGGAAATGACTTCTTTAAAAGTCCTCAGCATTTGTCAAGAAATACATTTCTAAACCCAGAGAGAAAGGTTTCCATTTTGAACATTTTATATGGATAATTTATATCATTAGAATTAAGGTGTAATTTTTAAGTTCTGAACATGTTGTAAAAGAAAGGATCCTCTTAATTTAAAAAATTCATTTGTATCGTGTCTCAATATATTATTATATTGAGGTGATCAAACTGTCTTTTGGAGAGGAAGGCGTTGCACTGCTGTATGTGAATGCAGGGCTAGGCCGGGGAAGGTGAATTAGTGTGAGGTGGTTGTCACAGCTCACAGCAAAGGAACTCACTCTTCTGATAGTGCGGAGAGAAAGCTTGGGGACTGTGCCTTCGGAGGGGACTGATTCATACCGGAAAAGCTGTAGCAGGTAAGAGAACAGGTTTTATGCTAACGCGTCGTCAGGCCGACTCGGACAACCACTAGACAGCCCACTGAGTCTTTCGTGAATTAGTGTTAACAGTGAAGGTCATTTGAAAGAAAATATTTAGTGATTTCTATGATTGAGTATTTTAATGAAAATATATCTTTATCATTTAACATTACTGAGGTTTATAGAAATTCAGTCTATGTTTTTTAAAAGCCTGCATATTAACATTGTGTCATTCTAGTTCCATCAACGGGTTGTTTTGGGAATGGAGAGATGCTATTGTAGTCTTGTGGTATTTTCCATCTTAATTATTTTTTATTCATGTTCAAAGAAACCCTACACTTTCAGAAGAGGTATAAATACTGTGAAAGGGACACAGAAACAGAGGGGCAAGACCATCGCTATATTAGGCTACCAAGAAAGTTGTCTCTGTCTCCTTAGTTACATGGGAAAAATATTTTGAGAAGCTGCGAGGTATCAGTAGCTTTTGAATGAAAGAACACTTGAAACTTTGCAGTGAAAATGTGGCGGCCATTAGTTCCATTCACCACATACCTCTGGCTCTCTGCCTCCCGAGGGGTCACAGGGCCGGACTTCCTGCCCCCGGGTGTTTGGGTGGCCGAGGGACTAACTGTGATCAGTCGCATTCCCGTGGCCATGCTCATCGGTACTTTTTCACTCGGTGGCTGCCCTGTCAACCTAAATCGCGTATCAGGAGAGGTGGACCAGGCCTCCAAGCCAGCCCTGAGGAACATAATAAACATGCAGTGAGCGTCAGTGTTTATTGTTTTCTTCTGGTCAAACTTCCCGGCCAGTCGACGAATCACTTTTACAGTATCTCTGAGAAGATATTACCCTGCTTTGACTTGAAGTCTCCAGGGACAGGGAACATGCTACCTTCTGGGACAGGCGGAGATTCTTCCACATATGGGAATAAAGTCTGTCACCCCACAGCGTCTACCTGTGGGTTCTAATCCTGGCCTTTGTGAACACTTAGAGCAGAATCTCATCTTCCTTTCGGAGAACAGTGCCAGTTCCTTTAGCCAGTGTTTAGGTGGTGAGACTTCCAGGTGTCTTCGCTTCTTGGCGTGTCAGGGACCCACGCACACAGTGTGTCTAGACCTACAGACAGGACCGCTGACCTGTGACACCGTGTTCCATGGCAGCCAGGCCTGAATTCGGTGACCCCTCACTGCCTGCCAGGCTCTGTCCTCTCCAAAATCCTAGGAGGTTAAGTTTTGCTCCCTCCATTTTATATTTAAGAAACTAGGAAAAGTAAGAATGTGTCATTCTACCTGCTTGTTCATAAGATTGTTGAATACATAGGAAAATATTTGTACATATAGTTATAACTGTAAGTTCAAGAATAAACTAAAAAATATGTTAAATAAAGTGATAGAGTTGATGGACATTTAAAAAATACAGTTGATAATAATATATTAATATTAATCAGGTAAGCCAATGGTATAATGCAGTAAATGTATGTTTTCATGAGGCTTATTAGTAACTTCTTGGATTATACTAAGCAACAAAAAGAAAACATTACCCTCCAAAAAAATGTATAGCCACATTGTGGTGTCATTTTAATTAAGGCAGTGTGTGTTTTTATTATAAATATAAATATAATATAAATAAGGTGTGTGAAAATAGAAAGTTGACTGAAATATAAATCTGTTTCGTGAGAAAATAGTTTATAAATCAAATAAATAAATGTACTCAAGAGAAGTTAGGTTCGAGAGAATATAATAAATATTGTATCTTCATTGAAGTTTTTTTTATAATGCTGCAACTAAAAAGCGAAAACAAAATAAAAAAGCAATTGACCAGGTTCTCAAGAGGCATTATAATTCCTAAGAGAAATAACTGACCGGACAGGAGCAGGCCGGCATATTGTGAAGATAATTCACACAGTTTGCTAATAAAATGCAGGAGACAGATTAAATTCTTAACTGACTATAACCAATATTAAGTTATAATAGAAACCATGAGATAGAGTCCTCTTAAAACCCAGCAAATACACAAGGCCAACTTCATAAAATGAAAAATTGAAATGAGAGAAAAGGGACTCTGAGTTGGCTAAGTAATGCTTTCTTTAAGCTTCAAAGGCAGCTCTTCTACATTAACAGATTAAAAGCAAATACGCAAACAAAAACAAACCCACAACTGCACTGGCTGCAAAGGAGCAAAGGAAAGAGTGGTGTAGTGCATCGCCGCATTCGTCCTCGGGGAGGCGTTTCCCCCGGCTCTCTCTCGGCAGGGATGGGCAACACGCTTGTCAACTGAAGTCGGAAAAGTTCTTCTACATGCCATATCTTTTTAGTTCTATAAACGTAGAATCTGTTAAAGTCAAGAAGCCTTAAAATGGGGGTAGGATTTGTTCTAATTTAATCTCACTGAAGGTGTACGAATTTTGGAATTTAAGTCACTAACCTAACCTAGAGGTATATATAGTTTTATGCTGGGGCGTCAGGAGCGGGGCCTGAGACAGGCCTTCGGGCCCTCAGCTACGGAGGGGATGTCCTGACGAAGAGGCTGTAGGGAAGAGGTGGAGCAGGCTAGAGAAGGGAGAAGGACTGAGCCTGGATGTGGTTTCAGGTAAATTCTTGGCTAGATGTACATTCTCTGTGGGGTGAAAGGAGGGACTCTGGAGGTATAAATCACGCCATAAACAACACCGCACCTTGTCACACAAGGGCGCTGGTCAGTCATTCTCTGCGGGCTGTGTGTGTGTGTGAGTGTGTGTATGCGTGTGTGCGCACGCCTGGGTGGGGTATGTGCGGGGAGCATCAGGGGCAGGCAGTGAGGTGGCTCCCGGGGACACTGGCCCCGTCGATGGGAATCTAACGGGGACCAATCAGCACAGCCTCTACCAATACACCTTTGAATTTTACTTTCACCAACTTTAAGTCCTTTGAGAATGCCTCTTCTGTATATTTTGCTGGAGGGAGGAGGAATACAGATAGAATTTGTGGCCTAAAAACTTATACTGGTGTTTCAGCCAGACTGGAAGATGGCTGTTGATTTAGATTAAGTGGGTAAGTGTCTTCATTTAGAATTCTGGTATCATAGCTCCCTAAGACTCTCTTGGAATTTTCTAGTTGCTATTCTAAGACCTCCTACTCTGTGTGCTTCGTTTTTTCCCCCGTTGTTTGGAGAGTCCTGCAGTCCGCGGGGTCCGACTTGGTTTGAAAGGCATGGGGCAAACCCTAAAATAGCCTCTGATAAGAAAAAGCCATGGAAATTTTACTATGGTAGAAATATCAATAACGGAATCAGCTGGCCTGGCGTTGCTGGGAAAGCAGGCTTTGCTCAGTGAGGGGACGAAGGCCTTGAAACGTGCGTTGAGAGCAGAGACCCAGTGCAGCGCCGGCTGGGGGCGGGCATTAGAATGGGCTCGGGGCTTTCATAGTTCAAGGCGCTTCTCCTGCTTTTCCATAAAATGCTAAGAGGAGTGGGTTTCTTATTATCTTTTCATTTTTTAACATTGAAGTTGCATTTTCTTAGTATTTTGACCACTTGATTCCCGACCCCACCTGCATCCTGTTGCTTTCCTCTATTATTTAAGTTCTCTCTGTCTGTCTCTCTCTTCTCTCACTCTCCTCTGCCTCTCCTTTTCCCTCTCCTGTTCTGGAAGAGCAGGCTGTTTACTTTTCTATTTCTAGTTAGAAGGAAACCCCAAAACCACCAAGATCAGTTTATCTAAGAAGGTTCCATTTCCTGGTGTCTTTGTTGCTATTTTCATTTCCTTTTCATGCCCGTATAGAACAGTCATAAAGTAGGTTTAGGTGTTATTATTTTTTTAAGTTCAAACACATCCGGAATACAAAGTGGCACAAGTATGATAATAGAAGAGACCCAGGCAATGTTATGTTATTTAAAACGGTTTTAATTCTACTTGAAGGCTCACTCCCTGGGTGATGCTACAAGAGAGGGCATCTTCATTCCTGGCTCTGTGGTTGGGGAGGGTTAGCGTGCAAGGTATTGAGTCAGTCACTGCTCTACGAAGGGCCTGTTGTGGTCCAGGCACTACAGTCTGCCTGTCACCCCCTGGACGTGCCCGTTGGAACTGAGATGAATTGGATGCATACACATGTGAAAGGGCTGCGGAAAGTCTGAGACAGCTGTGTGTTCAAAGATTAAAGCATTTCATCTGCAGTTTGACTTTGAAAAGACTGAATTATCAAGGGAGAGCAAGGGGAAAAAAGGGGCTTGTAGGAGGCAGCTTGCTTGTGTTTAGAACCTTAGCGGGTCTGTGACGGTAATTTCATTTCTTCGGTTTTATGTGGCTTGTTAGCCACGGCTGGAAGCCTCACTTAAAGACGTTGATCCTGTAATCAGAAGCATCAGCCACCTCGTTGAATGAAGGGTGCGATGTGACGTATAGGAACACTCCTATTAACAACTGAGAAAATAATTAAACCCTATTTCTTCTCTGATCCCCATCTGCATGGTTTGTGCTTTATAATTTTACTTACATCCAGAACAACTGATTTGATGTGGAAGGCCTGGAGTGTGTAGCATTGAAAGGGTGCTATTTAAACAGAATCGATGCTTATAGAAATTCTTGTTTGAATGTGTATCGATCTCACCCCCATATTAGTGTCCTAGGGCTGCTACAACAACACACCACAAACTTGGTGACTCAGAACAACAGAAGTGTCTTCTCTCGCAGCTCTGGAGGCCAGAAGTCTGAAATCCAGGCGTCGGCAGGGCTGCCTCTCTCTGGAGGCTCTAAGGAAGGCCTGTTCTTGCCCTTCTCCCTGCTTCTGGGAGTTGCTGGCAGTCCTTGGCATTCCTTGACTTAGAGATGGATCATCTAATGGCTGCCTCCGTTGTTGTCACGTGACAACCTCTGTGTGTCTGTTTATTCTTATAAGGACAGCAGTTGTGGATTAGTTCTCTAATCCAGTATGAGCTCATCTTAATGTAACTAATTAAATCTGCAAACATACTATTTCCAAATGAGGTTCACACTGCGAAGTCCAGGTAGATATGAAATTTTGGGGGACAGTATTCAGTCCATTACCTTCCCCATCCCATTAGGTTATAAACGTTTTTGAAAGACCTGACTGTATCTTAACTGTTTACATACGGGGTCTGGCAGAAGTAAGGCCTCCTTATGGGTGTGATAATTTATAGTTTTAATTTGAACATGTCACCTGAAATATCGTATGGTGTGCTTGAGTGTGACACTGTTAAGTTATAGAATTACATGCTTGTGATTTTGTAATAAAAGATTCTGTAATAAAAGAGGAGGGTTATTTGTGTCAGATCCTATACATCTACAGTGGCACTTGGAACACAGTAGATGCTTAAGAAATGGTCGTTACATAAAATGATGGTTTTTACTTTTAACATTCAAATGTACTATAAGGAAGAAATAACCCAAGATTCAAATGGTACCTAAGAGTATGTCTATATATGTAATACACAGACATATGTATGCATGTGTCTTTTTATATATGATTTTTCTAAAGAACTTAGGTACCATGGAATATTGTTACTATTTATCTTTTCAAGATAGAAAATAGTAGGAAATGACTAAGTAGATTCTTTTTCTTCCACCGACTCTTAACTTTTCCTATAATAGTATATTTAACATAAGGATATTGAAAGTATGAACACAAAATTAAATATTTAAAAAGTATCATCGAACTCTGGCTGGTGTGGCTTAGTTAGTTGGAGTGTTGTCCTGTAAACCCAAAGGTCATGGGTTTGATTCCTGGTTGGGGCACATGGCGAGGTTGTGTGTTCAATCCCTGGTCAGGGTGCATATGGGAGGCAACTGACTGATGTTTCTCTCTTACATCAATGTTTTCCTTCCTCCCTGCCACCTCTTCCTTCTCTCTCTAAAAAAAACAGCAATAAAAAATATCCACAGGTGAGGCTATAAATAAATAAATAAATAGTAGTATCATTGCCAGGTTCTTGGTGGAATACTTTCTTATGAAATTAAAATTGGGAATTTGGAGTTTAACCTGCCTTAATCTATCTGAGAATTATCTTTCTTGCTGAGAGTTAACAGCCCTAAGAACGGAGAGTGGCAAACTAGGCCTTCCGAAAGGTACCTGTGGCTCAGCACTCAGCCCAGGCGCGGGGAGGGCGCTGCCGCCCGCAGAGGGCCCACTGTGCGCAGAGGCAGAAGACATGCATTTCCTTCTGTCCTGCAGGGGTCCTGATGCCTTTTCTGACATCAGTCTGTTGCCATAGAAACAATGACGACAGCACAAATCTAGCGTTATGACTTCACAATAGAAAGCAGAACTTCGCTCTTTTTACACGGTAAGGGGACAAGATCCACTGCGAAGGGGAAAAAAAAACCGCATCGTGTTTGGGTACAAAGCCAGCAATTTACAAAAGTGAAGAGAAGATTAATACCTACTTATGGAAGAAAAGGGGGGTTTTAGGCAGTAGGTTTTTAACCTATCCTTGAAAGAAGGACATTTAAGTTTTTGAAATCATATTTCACACATGATTTGTAATAAAGAATACCTAGAGGATGAAGCTAATGCATATACATATATATAGAATTAACCTAATGTTTTGTCCAGCTTTTTGGTCTCATTTGCCTTCATAAAGTTAAAAATTTAATGAAGACTAAATGCCTGGAAAGGCAGAGTCAGTCTGGGATGGCAGATTTATTTTTCTGTCACAGCTCACATTTAATAGGATGACAGCATGAAAGGTAATTGTTTTGTTAAACTGAAAATTACGAGGGGCACAATAGATTTATATTTGCATAGCTTTCGTTAAAATAAACTTTCTTTTTTAGAACAGTTTAGATTTACAGACAAATTATGAAGTAGTGCAGAATTCCCATGAAGCCACACCCAGTTTCTACTCTTAATAATACATGACATCATTATGATCCTTTTGCTAAGATTAACAGACCAATATTGATTGATTATTATTAACTAAGTCCAAACTTTCCTCAGGTTTTCTTAGTTTTTATCACATGCTCATGATCTGTTCCAAGGCCCTATCCAGGATTGCATTTTAATCGCCGTGTCTCCTGAGGTGCCCCTTGGCTGTGGCAGTTTTCTCAGAGTCGACTCGTTTTCGAGGACCCGGAAAGCTTTGAGTATCCTGTCAGATGCCCCTCTGCTGGAATTTGGTATTTTCTCATGACTCATGGGTGCGTGGTTCTTGGGAGAAAAACCGTGGAAGTACAATGCCATGTCCATTGTCCGGTATCGGGAGTACGTGCTGTGCACGTGTGTTCTCACTGTGGCCGTGAACCTTGATCACTAGGTGAGGGAGCGTTTCTCAGGCTGCTGTACTGTGAAGTCACTCCCCCGCTTTCCATAAGGTCCTCCTTGCGCTGGAGATCCCACGCGCAGCCCACGCTTAGGGGGTCCTGGGGGTGGGGGTTGAGCTCCATCTCCTTGAGGTGGAGTATCCACATACTTTGTTTGGTATTCCTCTGTGCAGGAGAATGGCCTTTTCTATGTATTTATTTATTCACTTATTTATTTATATTAGTGTGGACTTATAAATACTTATTTTATGTTTTTGAATTACAATCCCATCTTACTTTATGAGTTTTGCTTCTCAAATTGTTCCAGCTTTGGCCACTGGAAACTCAGTTGGCTCCTGAGTCTTATGTATGTTTGCAGGTAGGCCCCATTGAATTTTAACGGTCTGTGACATTTCTTTCTCTCCTCATGCGATAACCATATAAAATAATTGTGGAGGACAGGTTATTCGGCCATGGTAGTAATAGGTAGCTTGACTAGATAGTATTGTCATTTTTGTCTCAGCATTTGGTTAATTTGTACTGTCTGAAGAAAAACAGACTTACGTTTTGCAGTTCATGTAAATATATGTTTGCCAATAACATCAGGCCCTAAGTAATTTTTTTAACCTTCTTGGAGTCGGGAAAAACCTGGGGATGTGGTTGGAGAAGAACCCCCCCTCCCCCATCCCATTCCCTTGTCTCCCGCTGACAGTTTGCTTTTGCTTGACGATTATGTATTTAAAATGTGATCTCTTCTGTAGAGAAGGAGGACGTGTGGTCTTAACGTACCCCTGGAACCTGCTTTCTTGTCATTCCTCCTCTCTGTCCTTTGCGCAGCGATGGGGGTGCTCTGCTGGGGCAGGGGTTGCGCCCCTTTCTCTGGCCGCTCCCCTTCAGCTGAGACTGGGAGGCCCTTCCCAACCTGGCTACACCTGGGGAAAGGTTCAGGAGGTTTTTGGTGTCTTTTTCCTCCTTTCAGGGATGACATCAAATTGGAAACAGCCTGATGGTTGGAGTCGAGTTCTTTTTTAGGATTTATAGAGAAATTGGTGTCATGATTTTTGAAGCAGTTGCCGCTATGTTTTATTTGGTATTGAAATTTCAGTTCATAATATAAATACTGCCCAAAGACACAAAATGCAGCCTAATAAAAGGAAGCGAGAGATAAAGAGGTAGAGTTGCTGTCGCTTTGTGCTTTTATTGTATATAGGACACCAATATATTATAAAATATAGATTTAGTATTCATTTATTTTGTTGTTGGCACTGTAATCTTTTAAAATGAAACTTTTTATTAGCTTGGATTTATAATCTATGTAACCCAAAAGCATTGCCAACTTCTTTTATATGTTATTGTTTATTTCTTTATCTTTTTATTGCCAGTGACAAGGCATAGAGCAAAGCTCAAATGAATAACACAAAACACCATTACCTCGCCTGGTAACGGGGGTGAAGGAAAGCCAGGATGAAATTGCTGGTAGAGAAACACTGTGCTGGAGTTACTGCATGAACCCAGCGGACTCCCCCAGGTAAACTCTGGGCTCTGCTCCCCTAGAGACAGTGTAGCTCTGGGTGAAGACTTGTCTGGAGAGGCTTTTCCTAAAAGACCCCACTGGCATTTTCTTCGTCTCGTATCAAACGAATGGTGAGGAGTGACAGAGCAGGTTGCTATGAGACTGTTCAGAAGAAGATGTTAATTTTCACTCTGAAATGACAGTGTTTATGAAAGGTTTATAAGGTTTCAAGGTATTGTGATATTAGTTTTTCATATTACTGTCTAGTGCATGGATCAAGTCTCCTTGCTGGAGACATTAAAAGGGCTTGTGTTGCACCAGGTTGGAGTGGAAGAAACTCCCACTACGGTGAGACTGGTTTTAGATTTCAGTGTTTTGAGGAGTCAGACCCCAGGCCCTTGAGGAGAAGCCGCGGCAGGGCACGTGGCGCGAAACCCCCGGGTGCGCCTTCTGTTACGGGTACGACTGATCTCCATCGCAGTGAAGCCTTTTGTTTTTTTGGCCCCTGAAAGGTAGATGAGATCCTCCGTCTGTGACTGGTGGGATGCTCCAGAAGGGCGCTCTTCTGATACGAGTGCTTATAAAGGGCTGTCATGCTGCTGCTTGTACCTCCTGTCAAATGCACAGAGCTAAGGAAGCCGGAAATGGCCTAAGGGTTCTACAAGTCTTTATTGCTCAAAAATGTTTTACTGTAATTGGGTGTTCTGATGTCTCTTCTACCTTATTTTATTAGGAATAAGCATAAATAAGGCACCCACGAGTAATATAATTATTTTCATTTTTCCTCTGTGATTGGCTAGGTACTGTTTAAACCTTTAAGCATCCATGTTGTTTGCTTCTCAAAATAAACAGCATGTGTGCATATTCATTACCACACATATCATAAGACAGCTTACTACGTATTGTAAGTTGCAAAGTCATTTAAATTTACCTAGTCCTTCCAACAATGTCCAAATCATGGGTTGATTTTTAAATAGTGTCCATGTGATATTTTGTTTCAGGAGGCTGTCAACAGATACAATGCCCCTTTCTCAACGGTGACGCAGTGAATCACCTCAGACTTTCCCAGTGACCACTCCTCATCCAGGCCTCCCTAGTCAGCACTTCCATGCAGCTGGGGGGCAGCTGGCACCATGGCCTTGGCTCAGGGCAGGGTGCACACCTGGACGTCAGGGACCCCCGAATGGCCTGGACTGGGGAGACTCTGGATCAGCACTCCGTCCCCACCCCAGCCCCCAGTGCCACCTGCCCTGCCCTGCACTGCTCTGAGGCGGTGACAGCCGTGGCCCATGACTCCACTGCTCTGCCACCCCTTGGTGCACAAGGCAGATGTGCGGGTGGCGGTCAGGGACACATACTCACCAACACTGCACCTGGTCCCACTCCTTCTACTGCCACTGCTCCATGGCACTGTTGCTAGGTAACTCCTGGTAAGGCGATACAGGTGAAATCCAACTGCTGAATTAGTATTTTAACCACCAGAAAAATGTCAGCATTGTAGACTGGTACTTGTATAATATCTTCAATTTTTGAATTGCTAGAAAAGAACCCTCTTTTGTCTGGATCTGTACAATTAGTGAAATCAGGAAAAAATACCATTAAACTAATGTATCTTTGTTGAATGACAATGTGTATGTAAGGCATTTTTTTTCTTTTTGGGCCATGAGAATTGGGGGTTAGATATGTATGTAGAGGACATATGTAACAACAAGATTTGGTCTTAGAAACTTTCCATGACTTTGGGATCACAATGTTAGTATCAGACTTCCAGGTGAGTCCACCTGTAGCAGAGTGTAAAGCTTACAAGGTAGCCGGTTGCATATCGAGGGGACAAAAGAGTGCCTGGGAGAGGCTTTGTGCTTTCCGTAGATGTTAGTTGTGCCAGTTCTATGAAACCACGGATGCGCTACTGGAAATAGGATTCTGTATATTAGCTGATGCTGCATAACTGAAAGGCTCATCTCAGTAGATTACTATTCATATCTATGGCAGTGAAATATTTATATTCTGCTTCAATGAATAAATAATACTGATGGATCAAGGTGTTGTTCAGGTTATGAATAAAGCTGATAGAATAGAAAAAACTGTGTGGATACATAGCGGAGAAATGTAAATATATTATTTTATAATTAAATAAGTGACAGCGCTATTAATAAGTGGTTTGATAAATTCTTTTTAAAAAATTTGTTGTGTCATATGGGTTTTGGAAAATGCATCATGTCATAAATCCACCATTATAGTATCATGCAGAATAGTTTAATCACCCTAAAAATCCTATGTGCTCTGCCTATTTATCCCTTTCTCTCCCTTTCAGAACTCCTGACCACCATGGATTTTAAAAAATATCTCTAGTTTTCCTTTTCCGGAATATCAAGTAATTGAAATCATACAGTGCATGGCCTTTTCAGGCTGGCTTCTTTCACTTACCATATGCACTTAAGGCGTTTCTAGCAGTTTATGGCCCCTGCAGCTTTGCTCCAGGTGAGCTGCCCTTGGCTGTGATTTGCTCTATTTGCAGACTTTGGGGTAGTTGTTTGCCCTGCAACCTCATTTCTCTGATTGGTCTAAGAATAGCTGTTGATCTTTCGTTATTAAAGCTTTTTCCTTGCTGTAAGCATGTGTATCATGACTTCTAAGCTTTTTAGTGACGAGCTAAAACCAAAGTTTCTGGCATTTTTCTTAGCCTTAAAATCTTAAAAAAAAATCTTTTTTTCTTAGCAATTTCCTGTGCGGCTCCTTTACCAGCCCTCAGCCACGCCCTCAACCACGCCCTCAGCCACGCCCTCCCTCCCACCGCACTCTGCACTGTTTGCCACCCAGACCCTGGCGCTTGGGTGCTGAGTGTGCTGCAGTCACTGGTAAGAAAGTAGCAGGGAGGCTTGGGAGAAGCCAGTAACTTGCTACACTTTCTAGCCTTTCTAGTGTATATTTTCTATCCCTTTAATGTCAGAGTGTACAGAGGATTCTAAATTTCTGTTTATCATAATCTCAATGAGGCAAAATATGGTGTCTAAAAATTAAACTTCCACAAGGGATGCATAAAAATGAAACTGGAGACTAAAAGCAAAGAATAGGGGAAAGGAAGCCAGGTCAATAAAAACTGTCTCTTCATGGGGCTTCGGTCCTCCCTCTAACATAAATATTACTAATAAGGAAGATATCCAACTTAATTTAAAATACTATTGCTTTAAAAATGGTTAGCAAGACAAAAAGAAGAAATATGTCATTCCAGCTGAAACTGACTTGCAAATAAAGTATGGTCTTCCTCTAGTAATTTTTTAAAGGACAGTAACTAAATTCTCATTGTTAAGGCTTATTTTCTCATGGAAAGTCCATTTTCATGAGGTTTTCTTTTATTTTATTGTTATACTTGTTATGTTTAAAATTGTAATGCCAATGGTACACACCTTAGACGAAGACTTACATCCTAATTTATAAAGATTCATTCTCATCGAATCTATGGATTTTCTCCCTTGCAAAATCTTCCATTCAATCTGATTTTTCATCTTTGATTTGCTTCTCCATCCCAAATTTCATGAACTCATAAATGGGAAATGCTCATCTAGTCTAACCACAACCATCCACGGGCTAGTTGCAGCTTATCCATGCCAGTGACTGGCCTGGATGTTTCTGGTGGCATGAAAATCACTTTCTTGGAAGATGATCCGCTCCCAATTGAACAGCGCTGGCTGTAAAGAGACTTCTTCATATAATGACTGAAAGGTGTTGCTTCCTGTTTCCTGCGGCACAGGGGGAGGGTCTGTTCCCAGTGGGGAGGAGGCCAACCCCACCTGCGGGAATAGGATCAACAGCAGGAAAGCGACTCATCTGCAGAGAACTCGTGAGGGACAGGCAGGGTGCAGGGTGTCTTTTAATGACTAGTGGGACGAGTGCTCACGCTGTCACCCCTGGGGGATGGCTCTCTGAATAAATGACCTCACCACATTCCTGCTTCCCCAACAACCCCTCTTACGCCAATACCCAGTCCCACCGCTGTCTTGTTGAAAATCTGCCAAGGGGGGAGGGAGGGGGTGGGGGGAAGTGGAGGAGGAGGGTATAGGGAGGGTAAATGGTGGTGGACGGACACTTGACGTGGGCGGCGAACACACAGCTGAGTGTACAGATGATGTGTTGTGGATTTGTGCACCTGGAGCCTGTATGATTTGGGTAACCGGTGTCACCCCCATAATTCAATTAAGAAAAAAGAAAATCTGCCAAGTTTTAAGACTGTCTCACATGCACATAAGAACCACGGCAATGATACTGTGCATTTTTAAAAGTGCTTTTTAGCTCACAAATTTGGTGAGAATTGATTTCCCTAAATCCTCTAAGGTCTTGAGATAAATGAGCGCATAGGAACCCTCTCTATTCTCATTAATTTTATATTTGCAACCAAAAAAGGAACCGTCGGCCAGCTTTTGACACCTTTATGAGAAGTCCATTAGGATCAGATTCAGTCTAGACAGACTCGCATTTTAGTTTAAGTTGAAAATTGGTTTTCTGGAGTTTATTAATGTCTTAATTCCACAGTGCTAAATGTATGTGTCCTCAGCATGTATCAAGTGTAACTTTGCTTTTCAGTCCTATTTCCGTTGCCGTTTTGTGTTTGGAATAAATATGTCCTGTTGATTCTACCCTGAAAATTTATCTGAATCCATCTCCGTCTCTCAATTCCCTCTGATACTCAGCCTCCGTTGAAGCTGTCATTACCACTCTTCTGGAATTTTGCTGAGGGTCAGAGATGGGAAACTGTACTGGATTTTATCGTATGTGAAGATGCAGATACTTAGCCCTGTGGAATTGACATTAATAAACTGAAAATAACGTTCACTTTAAAGAAAAGGTGTAATTCTCTTTAAATTGCACCTGAACTTATTTAAGCTGTCGTTGAGGTGCCAGAAGTTGTCCTCTTCTTTCCTTCTCTGCTGTGAATATAAAGCTGATGAGTCTTATTTAACCAACAGGAGCTCAACTCTCTGAGCAGCGCTGTGAGCGGTGGGCGCCTGCTGCCGGCTGCGTGTCTGGCTCAGCTCCCCCAGGTCTTGTCCCTCCTGCTTTACTCCCATTTGTACTCTCTGCCCCGGGACCCACGGCACCACACAGTCTTCATGGTGTTCTAACTTTCTTTTTATCCTTCCTGCTTTCATTCTTTAAAAAAATATTTAAATCCTCACCTGAGGATATATTTATTTATTTTAGAGAGTGGGGGAGGAAGGGAGAGAGAGAGAGAGAGAAAGAGCGCGCTAGAGAAACATTGATCAGTTGCCATATGTGCCCCAACCAGGGTATGTGTCCTGACTGGGGATTGAACCCTCAACCTTTTGGTGTATGGGCAGTGCTTCAACCAACTGAACCGCCCACCCAAGGCCCTTCTTTTCCTTTCTTTGTTCATTTTTACCTCACTATAGTCAAAGTTTACTTCAATTCTTTAAAAGCCAAATATAGCCTCCTGATATATTAGATGGAACATGGAGTAGCCTCTCATGGTTTCAGCCACTAGTTTTTATTCTGTGAACATGAAACATAGGACAGAGGGAGGGATGACACACTGACATTGACCTCAGTGTGCTGTACAAAATAATAATAATAATAATAATAATAATAATAATAGCTGAGCATCATAGATTCATAAGAATGGGAAAAAATTCTGCTATGACAGTAAAATCACTAAGGCATAATTTTCTCTTTTTTTTACAGCCTCCTTTGGTCTGTACTTTTGATAGTTTTAAATGATATAGGTTCGCAGAGACCCCAAATGAGATGGTGTATTCCAAGTTTGTTTATAAATGACTTGCTTGGGACCTTACAAAAATTAAAACACTGTTTCCAATGTTTAGTGCTAGGTTAGACCACAAAATACCATTGAACACGTTATCATAAATCTAAGTTATAATTTTAATAATTTCAATTTTGATAACTGACATTAATAAAATTGTCTCAGGAAAAAAATTCTGAATTTCATCTTAAGAAGCCAGAGACATTTGGCTGTGATTTTGTCAGTGACCAAGCTGGGATGGGCTATTGCAGTGGTCCCCTAGAAATCAGGGGCATATTAACTCTACCTGTGCCTGTGGGAAGTTAGCTTTCCTGTTTACACAAACTAAAGCAAGGTGGCAATTCAGCTCCCTCCTCCGCGGCTGTGCTAGTTCTTATACTCATGGGGGTGAGCAAGTGTGGCTGCTCTGAATTTAGACTCAGCCACCTTTCTGTATGCATGAGAAGATCTCTCATCCAATATTAAAAGTCATGTGTTGCCTGAAGAGAATTTATGGGACGGAGAGGTTAGGGAGTAGCAATTTGTAAGAAGCTGTAGACTCATAAAAAATGATACAGAAAAAAACATAACCCTGTCCATCCCTAGAAGGCAAACTGTATGGAAATCTTTTCTAAAATGAGACTCCGAACCAAGTAATGGTGGTGAGTTTTATACTTGTCTTGTCAGAATCGCCAGAGAGTTTTTCAGTCGCCCTGCCTGCTTGAATTCTTACAGTTCTTCCTTCCACCCAACCCTTAACCCCGTGAGAATCTCCACTGTGATGTCTCCAACAGGGGCAGAGGGCGCCCTATAACTGGGGAACACTAGATCGGGAGTGAGCAGTCTACTGCATTGTAGGAGTGGGTAATGACAACAAAGATCCATTTTTAAAAATGTTGACATGTTTCCAAATCTGTCCTGTAAATCTTTATGTAACTTGCCAATTTTTAAAAACAGTATAGCAGGAAGAAGGATCTGAAAACAAGTAACGAATCTTGAAAGAAATCATCATCCTTTGATTTTACCTGTGAACAGTGTGTCTTTGGACAACTAAAGTTACTATATTCTCTGTGTTTGGAGAAAAAAAGAGTAAGGATGAGTGTGTTTGAGGCCGATGGTTCAATAATAAGCAGACCCAAAGGAAAGTTAAAAAAAAGAGAACTTTTTTTGAGTGCCTAAAGTAGACCAGGAACTTCTACATACACACTTCGCACTATTATGTGCCACCAGTGTGTGGCTTGGGTTGGGTCGTCTGCCATCTTATACAGACGAGTACACTGAGTCTCAGTTTAAATAATTTGCCCGAGGCATGTCTAATATAGTGGTAAGGCCCAGCTAAGAACAGGGTCCTGTTCTAAGATGGGCCCAATGCCTGGTTTAATGCTCTTCTATTACCAACCTTAATTCTTTAAAACGTTTGAAATGTGCCTCGCCTTTTCTTTTTGCACTGTCTTAAGAATTGCATAGTGACTCTCTCTCCTAGGCTATGCCAGTGTCTTCCAGGGAGGTCCCTAAAGGCATACCTGAAAACTCCTAAGCCTAGTAAGACAGACTAAGAGAAGGAGAGGGAGGTAGCTCCAGGGGCTTGGACAGCAAGATCATTGTGTTCAGGAATCAGGATGTTAGGCCTGAGGGACATGCCTCCCTCAGAAGGAGTATTATCGCCTCAAGTGACAGTGTAAGTGGTTTCTCGATGCCAATGTAGCTTGGCTATATAACCACTATATAATTTTAAAACAATTTATTAATCTTATGTTGCTGTGTAACAAATTACTACAAACATAGTGGATTAAGTCAATGCATCTTATTATCTCATAGTTTCTGTGGGTCAGGAACCAGGGCATGGCTTGGGTTGGGTCCTTCGCTCATTGTCACCAAGGTACAATCAAGGAGCTGGCAGGGCTGTGTTCCTATCTGGACCTCAGGGCTCTCTTCTGAGTTCATGTGGTTGTTGGCAGAGTTCAGTTCCTTGGGATTGTAGAGCTGAGGCCCCAGAGACTAGACTAGACCAGGCCTCCGAGAGGCCCCCACAGTTCCTTGACATGTGGGATCTCCATAAGCAGTTCATATGTGACTTCTTCTTTAGAGCCTGTGGGAGAGTTTGTCTATAATCACTGTAGTCCCGGGAGTGAGATTCTGTTACCTTTGCCATATTCTATTGACTAGAAGCAAGTTACAAGGGGAGCAATTTACACAAAGGCCTTAACACTAGGAGGTGAGGACTATTTGGGGTCATTGTAGGGTCTGCCCATCAGATATAAAGGTCTACAGTTGTAGAACACTGCCTAGTGGGCCTCGTTCTTCACTCGGATTCCCAGGCCACCAACTTTGGATGTATATCCATGAGGTATTCGGAAAGCAATGTAGATATTCATTCCCCATGTATACTTCATATATATATTGCTCTTGATATTTTAGGAATAAGTCAGATTAAAAGTAGCCTTGAGCTGAGTTTCAACTACTATTCATGATCGTCCTCAAAACCAGGCCAGAATCTGTCTGCCCTAGCTCACTATTAACTGGCAGATGTCAGTTTGTGTGGCTCTGAATTTCCTTCTCTTCAGTGGGATATATTCAGGTCTACTGGCTATGAAATGTATACATTTGGGGGGGCCCACTTTGAATTAAGACAATATAAAATAATAATTTACAAGATTAGATGGGCTTTGAATATTTAGAATGAGAGAAATCACACAAATTACTCAAACCTTATAGATCCAGGTCTCTTTTTTCCTGAGATCTCGAAGTACTTTGCCAGAAACGCTTATAAAGAGAAATGCTAATTGCAGCCTGATTTCCTCTCATTCATCTAGAATATTCTATGTCTCCTGGCAATTTCAAGGACCAAATGATGGTCCTTGAAGCTTCATTAGCTTCCCAGGAAATGTGCCTCTGCTTCTCACTACATTCTCACTGCTCAACAAGTGGTTCGCCAGCCAACAGCTGCACTACCTCTGGGAGCTTGTTAAAATGCAGAATCTCATGCCCCACCCACACCTTCAGAAGAAAATCCTGCATTTTACCAAGATCCTGGGTAGTTGATAAGCACATTAGTGTCTGAGAAGCACCATAACATACCACATACCATGCAGCATTGCTTCATCTAGGGCCTATACCAAACTTTTTTTTTTTTTTTTTTTTTTTTTTGCCAGAGCAAGTGGGTAATAGACCTTAGCCCACAGCCGGTAAGAATCTTGACAAGACACAGTAAGAGCATGTCAAACTGCTTTAAATTAATACAAGTCTCCAGGGTCAGACAAATTATATCCTTGGGGCACAGAAAAAATTTATGGCTGTGATTAGAGAAGCTCCGCCAGTAATCTCTGAAGAATCACAGGGAACCAGAGAGGTGCCTTACTTTTCAAAGAAACAAAAAGATAAATTCTGAAAATTACCGGGTAGTGACTCTGACAGCAATTTCCTACAAGACTCTGGAAGGAATTGCTAAACAGGTAACTTGTCAGCTCTTAGAAATAAAACAGTGATCACCAGAAATCATGCCAAATTAACATCGTTTGTTTTTCTTATAATGTGTTTCTAAGAAGGGGAGGCCCAGGCAAAACTCCGTGTATGACAGTTTTGATTCTAGGTATTTACAAATCTACCAATGACATTCTTGCAGCCATATGCAGAAATGTGACTGATAACAGCACAGACAAATGAACTCATGGCTGGTTGAACGATTATCTCCCCTAAGTTGAATCACAAGTAGAAAGAGGAAAGGAGGTCCCTCTTATCAGTCAGGATTCAGTTATAAAGTGGAACCCCTAGGAGCGACATGAAATAAGGCACCAATTACAGGCTGTTGACCTCATGCAATTGTGGAAGCTGGTTAAAGTGTTTACGTAAGGCTGCTGCTTTTGCCGGGGCTGAAGCCAGCATGGCAGAACGCCAGGAAGAAGAGGTGGACGTGAGTGGGGATCACAGGGACAAACTGGAACGAGGACAGTCTGGATCAAGCTTCAGCCTCTAAGTGTCCGATTCCGATGACGCAGGTTCCTGGCAGAAGCCAAGGCCCAAACCCGCATCTGACCTGGGAGCTGAAGATGAAGGTGTGCGGCTCTGTCAGGGGCTGCATGCCAGCGAGGTCAGCGGCACAGTCACAACTGACCTGCGTAGTCGCTTAAAAGTGCGTGGCCCAACGCCAACCTTTCAAGCGTAAACATGGCTGCTGCTTCCTGTTGCCTTCCAATGACGCCTAAATTTCTCTTGTGACCAATCTTAGCTCAGAGCCATCAGAGAAAGGGATTCTGGGAAATGTAGTTCCCACTTAATGAGTGACATAGTTCAAGGCGAATGCAGCTGTACAGCTCTGTCCTTGGTCTTGCCCTGTTAATTTTTTTTTAATAATGCAGACCCGTGAATGGGAACATATGCTGGATGGCAAGATTCAAAGGAAAATCTCAATACACTGACTTCCCATCCTTCAAACATCATATTAAATGTGAGAGGCCTCCTTGACCACCCTCAGTGACCTCTCTTACCCCTACTTATTGCCAGACCTTGCTCTATTTTTCCATGGTACTTATTAGCATTTGTTGTGTATTGTGATTGATTTATTTATGCTTTGTCACCTCCACCAGAAAGCATGCTCCATGAGAGCAAGGAGGTTGCCCATTTTGCGCAATTCCCAGCACCTTAGAATTGAATGGCACATAAAACATACTCAATAAATATTTGTTGAATGAATATGTAGTGAAATTTAATAATAAATGTAATATATTGAGGAATAAAAGCCCAATGTCCAAGAATGGAGTGGAAGATATCTAAACTAAGAATAATTCATGAGGGAAAATAAGCTTGGGACATACGTTGATATCAAGCAAAAATTTCCAACCAATTGGGAAATTAGTACATGTTGTATTTATATTAGTAGAAACAAACTACTACAGGTAATGTTAACATTGGACTCTATGTGGAGGGACAAGAGGTACCATCGGTTTAAAAGGCCAAGAGCTACCACATCAACAGACTAAAGAAGAAAAATTATATGCTCATATCAATTGATGAAGGAAAAGCATCTGACAAAATTCACTACTCATTTATGATAAAAACTTTAACCAAATGATGAATAGGAGAACTTGCTCGACTTGATGAATAACATCTACAAAAAACATTTAGTCAACATCATTTCTAATGGTGAGAAACTGGACACTTAAGGTTTGGAACAAGGCAAGGATGTCCACTGTTACCACTTCTATTCAGCCTTGCACTGGAGGACTAAATGATGGAGTAAAACAATAGAAGGAAATGAAATGCATACAGATTAGGAAGGACTTGTTTGCAGATGACATGCTTGTCTATATAGAAATCCCAAAGGGTAAATCAATCCCAGAAGAAGTAACCAAGTGTAGCAATTTAGCAGGATGCAAGACTAACATGCAACAGTTAATTTTTTTTTTATGTCTCAGAAATGAACTCTTTGATTTAAAATGGGCAGGCGATCTAAACTGGCACCTCACTAAAAAAAACATACAGATGGGAAATAGGGATATGAAAAAATGCCCAATATCATTTGTCATTAGGGAATTTCAAGTAAAAAGAACAATGAAATACCATTACGGTGTGTGTTAGGATGGCTAAAATCCCCCGCACTGATAATACCAGGTGTTCTTGAGGAGGCAGAGCAGAAAGAACCCATTCCCATTACTGGTGGGAATGCAAAATGATATGGCCACACTGGACAGTTTAGCAGTTTCTTACAAAACAAAACATAGTCTTACATAGGATCTAGCAATTGCACTCCTAAGTAGTTACCCAACTCAGTGAAATACTTATGTCTACACAAAAACCTGTACATTAATGTTTACAGTAGCTTATTCATAATCACCAAAACATTGAGAGTAATCAAGATGTTCTTTGATAGGAGAATGGATTAATGAACTGTAGGGCATCTACATAATGGAATATTATTCATCAATAAAAAATAAGCTACCGGGCCACAGAAGGACATGGTTTAATCTTAAATGCATATTGCTAAGTGAAAGCAGCCGGTCTAAGAAGACTACATATTGCATGATTCCAATGGTAGTACAATTCGGAAAGGCAAAATTATAGACAAAGAAAAAATACCTGTGGTTGTCAGGTATTCAGGGGGAACAAAGGAGGATTGAATAGGTGAATTATGGGAGATACTTTAGGATGGTTAAACAATTCTATGTTAAATTGTAATGGTGGCTGCAGGACCTTGTGCATTTGTGAAAGCCCATAGAACTTTACAGCACATTGAGTGAATCTCAGTGTATGCAAATTTTAAAAATCATTAGAATGTTAGGGAGATTTCCAGGATAGAATAAAGAATTTAACAATTTAACATTATTTCAAAAATATGAAACAATCAAACTGAATGGGGTGAGGGGGAAATGGTACTGATCTATGTAACTCTGGAAATGAGTTGAGTCCAGAAGATTAAAGTCAGAAGAAACCAAGCATAAGCACTACATAATGCTGTTTCTCACCTGGGGACAGGCTAACAATTCTGATATTGCTATACAGGTATACTGGGACCGAACAGTTAAGTAAATGGTAGATGTATGGTGGAAGCCAGAGTTTTCAATGTTGGAGTGGAAATTTACAGAAAAGTAAGGGAAGAGGCTAGGATGTCAGGTGATAATGCATTAGAATTGGAGTCACCAATGTGAACTTATGTGTAGCTTAATATCAGTAATTACACATAGAAATATTTTTATATATGCCTATAACATAGGTAAGTGTGCACACATACTTATATATTTTTTTGCTCTGTGAGCTTGAAGGACCTCAAAACAACCTCACTTCAATAACAATAAGCACACCTAACTCTTAGTTCTTAGTTTCTAATGCCATCATGTGATATATGTATGGTCTGTCCAGAAGATATCCAGGCATGTGATATGAAAAATAGAGACATTTATTGAAGAAGATACAAGATACAAAAAGCATTGTACATAGGACAATGACGCCTCAGTTCCCTTCAAAGTAGGCACCCTGGGACCTCACACAGTTCTCCCAGTTGCCATCAGCTGCCCTGTCATATTTTCCTGAATCTTACTGACAGTTTGAAATTTCTTCCCTTTCAAAGGTGATTTTAGTTTTGGGAAAAGCCAGAAGTTGCAGGGCGCCAAATATGGGCTATAGTGGGGTTGAGTCACCTGGGTGACTTGATGTTTTGCTAAAAAACTCTGCATGAGACATGATGCATGAGTGGGTGCGTTGTCACGATGAAGCTGCCAATCACCAGCTGCCCATAGCTGCGGCCTTCTGAATCATCGAATAGTTTCCGCAGAGGAATGTCCAAGCTTAAAGCAAAATTTGATGTAGGTTCATTGCTCTGCTTGTACAGTCATTTTGAATGTGATGGCCACACAGTGCACATGCTCACTAAATGGTGTCTACTGACCCCACTGACTAGTACAGTGAAGACATCATTGCTCACACATACAAATTCCAGTCCACTCTTCTTGGCTGCCAGGTTACATTGATGTTCTGCAAACCGTCCTTGTTATATTAACAATGCCTAAACTTTTTCTTGACAGACTTTGTATGATTGATAAGTATATCAATCATATATATGTATATATATATAATATATATAGTTCTTAGTATACATAATATATATGTATACATAAAATGTATCATTATAAGCTCATCGATTGTGACAAATGTCCCATATTAATATAAGATAAACATAGTAGGGGAAATTTGGTATGCAGGGTATATAGAAATTCCCCTATCTTTGCAGGGTTTTTTCTAAGTCTAAAATACATAAGATAAAGAGTTTATTTTTAAAAAGACAAAGTACAAAAGACAAAATTTATGAATGACTGGCAACCATGTTATAGATGAAATAGTTAATTAAAAAATAGAGAATACTATATTTTGCTATGTAATGCGCACTCATGTTTTTATGTGCATTATACACTGGATTATTATACCCATGGTATATGTAATCATTATACAGACCACATATAATGCACGTCCTTACTTTTCCTTCAAAAACTTGGGCAAAAAGTGTGCATTATACACAGCAAAATACAGTAGTTACGAGGGACTTGTCATTGAATAAATGCTTATGAAGAGGTTGTAACTGGAGTACTTATAATCCCTGCCTTCAATAAATGCATCACATTTAGTGTGGTTGTCAGTGGCCAATAAGAACAAATTAATCAAGTTACACAGCAGCTGATTTTAACTCAGATTAAAAAGGAGAATTTTATGATGATTAGATCTCTCCAAATACGACTAACCTGCCTTTGGAGGGATAAGAGCACTTCTCACTGATCTTCACGTAGAGGCTAAAGGAATGTCACAGTGAAGAACAGTTGGATGAGAGTGAGCCTGACGGTGTCCTCGTCTCACATTCAGCGACGACATGGTCTCACCCGGCTCCACCGCCATCGCGCCAGGTTAGGTGGCTGCAGGCAGGCCTCGGAAGCTAGTGATTTTCTTATGACGTCCAGATGGTGAGTTCCTCTCTGATCATCTTGGGATTGCACACTCCAGGCAGGAAGGGAGAAATAATTGTCGAGCACTGTGAGGAATGGGTTTCAGAAAAGCCTCTGAGATTGTATGTGTGTACATGCACTCTTCTTTTTTTTGTAAAAAGAACACTAAAAATGTTAAGGAAAACAAAATGAAGACATGAAACAAAACCCACAGAGGCTTTCTTCTGGCTATCATCAGCTCAGTTTTAAATACTGTCTGGTATCGTGGCGCGTGAGGCCAACTCCAGCGGGCACGATTAGCGTTTGGAGGGCAGGCATCCACGACTGTTATCCATAGGACCAGATGTCTCTTACCCTCTGGAAATCCAGATCAATTTCCATTTCTGGGGAAGCAGCACAAGCAGAAATTTGGGTCACTGCCCTCCTGCTACCACTGGCAAAAGAATATTTTCTTGCTCATGTGTTTCCTCTTCACACATCTCTGCTCTGTGATGCTCTAAGAGTTATGGAACTCAGGGAATTAAGAAATGAATATGAAATGGAGGTCTCGTCTGTCATGTCTGCTGCCCAGCAAGTGTATATACATCAAAGCTCGGGCAAATTTTTGCTCTTCCAGTAAAAAAATAGTTTAGTCAGTAGATCTCAGATCAAGGAATATCGCAGTATGTCTAATATGGTGAGAGTAACAGTGTATGTTTGTGTGCCTGTGTGTGTGTAGCTCATGGGATTTTAATACTAAACAATATATATTCAGTTAGAGTGTTCTGCCACCTTGAAACATAGGTATGTAAGTACATGGTAAGTAGATAATCTGTCATTTGTAGGCTCTGTGTTCCTCAGCAATGGTTTGCATGCAATTGTAAATGTAAATAAGGTAATTTTTTAGTAGAAGGCCCTGACATTTGGATTGGATGTCTACTGTCATACCACACTATTGTTCTGATTTTTTTGCTGATACTAATTATAGTCAAATCAATGTTATGGCATATGACAAAGAGCAAGAGATAGCACAGATCTTTTTCTTATTGGGAATTTGCAGGCGTAACAGCCTAGTGTCTCTGGTTCATCTCTTTTTTGTCTCTGGTCTGGGAGGAGGCCCTTAGCTTTTACTTTCTAGTCTCCATTTCTAAGAGGGTCCATTCCCTGGATTCGGACCCAAAGAGCAGTTACATCGCTGGAATAGGTCTTTAAAACATCACGGTATTGGTTTGCTGTCAGGCTTCATCTGCACTCCTGTCTGACACCCTTGGGTAACTAATGCCTTTCATTATCTGTGCACACATAGTTCTTACGTAGGCCTTGTGCTCCTTTACCATGTTGTATCTATTTGTTCATCCCTTCCCACTCTGTGGGGGTGTTTTGTATTTGCTTTTGCCCACACTTGACCTTCAGCCCTGTCCCTCTTCATCCACCTATGAATATCAACACATTATTTAAGGGCCACCCAAAATGTCATAGCCTCTGAGAAACAGATTGTTCAGTTGGAATTAATCACATCTTTCACTGTATTCCCATTCCAGTTGGCTTGGGTCTCTTTTGTAGCTATTTCCTTCTGCTGCGTATTTTACTGATTTATGTCTCACGCCCACCTCAGACACACACACACACACTCTCTCTCTCTCTCTCTCTCTCTCTCTCTCTCTCTGCCATAAACTCCTTAAAGACGGCCATCCTATTTATCCTGGCACAAGGACAAGTATCTGCTTCACACGTTGCAGATGCCTCATGAATGTGAGTGGAATGATTCATCTCAGGGTGTTCAGACAGTGTCAGAACCATCTATTATGTGAGGGCTCACACATTTCTATCCCCAGCCTGAACCTCCCCTTCACGTCTCTTCACTCATGTATCCCATTATCTGCTTCTCCCCAGGTGGGTTTCTGAGGAGACTCTCAAACTCAAACTCAACATGGCCAGAACACCCTCTGTTTATCGCCCCTTCACGCAGCCGCCCTCACCTCTGTGAAAGTACCACTTACAGTGCCGCTCAGGCCAAACCTGAGAGGGAGCCTTGAGTTCCCTTTTCTCCACATTCCAGGTCAAATTCATTAATACTTCCTGCCAGTTCCCCTCCAAAATATATCCTGAACTCAGTCATTGTCACCGTCTCCTTATCTGTAGCCCTGTCACCACCACGTCTTCCCTGGATCAGCGCTGCTGCCACTCTTACCTGAGCTACAGGCACAGGCTCCTCGTCGGTCTTCGGGCTTTACCATTACCGCCCCTCTCACATCAGTCCCTACACGGGTGGCAGGCAGAACCGCCCGTGGCCCGCAGCCAACCACAGCATTCCCACTTGAAGCTCCCCGATGGCCTCTCCTTACAATTAGATGTTAATTTCTAACCACATCACCCAGAGGCCCACAGACTCTGATCCCTAAGGAACCTGGGACTTTTCTTCTTTCTCTGTCCCCTTTGTTTACCCTGCTACAGGGACATCGGCCCCTTCCTGCCCCTCAAACATGGCAGGCTAGTTTGTTTCTGCCTACAACATATTTTATTTATTTATTTATTTATTTATTTATTTATTTAGCTGTAGTTTCAGTTCAGAGCTTTGCATGTCTTATTCTCCTTCCAGCCCTCCAAGGAGCCTCCCCTGACCAGCTTGGTGGATGAGCCTTCAGTCGTCCTCTCTCTTGATTTCATCTTCTTTCGAGCCCTTCCCAGATGCAGGACACTTGTTTCTCCACATCCCATCTGCAGTGTGATCTCTGAACATCTAAAAGAGTACCTGCCTTAATAGATATCTGTTGATCAGCTTTGAGGGACCAGTGCCATCTCGTTGGCAACCCCTCCTGGTCCTCCAGGCAGTTGGTTCCTTTTTCTGGAGTTGAGGATTTTTGCCACCTGGTAGCTCTCTGTGCCCCTCACAGCTGTTTTCTTAGGCTTCACTGGGAGCCCCTTGGAAGTGGAGTTCATGTTTTTCTCATCACTGCTTCTCAGAGGACTTGGTACAGAGTAGTAGTGAATAGACGAGCATGTGTGTTTTCCCTTGACTTCTGTAATTACTTTTTCTTCCCTTATGTTTTTCCTAATGGAATTGCTTGTTAGTTATAGGAAACTTAAATTCCTATTAGAGCCTTTTAAAACTGAGATTGGGGAATTGATGAGGCCTGTAATTGGTAAAAGAAACTCTGACCTAAGGTACTTGCCTAATGAAAGAATATGGTAGGAGGGCAGTGGGAATAGTTTCACTTAATAGAGGAGATGAAGATTTGATGCTCGTGGTACCAGCTTATTAGGCAGGAAAACCAGTGCTATTCATTCACTGAAGAAATGATCTGTCAGAAGGTTCACCAGCTCTGTGGGCTGAGAGACTGGCTTAGGTCTCTCACAAAGTACAGCCCTTTTACTTAGGTTAATGTGATTAAATACGGATTGATCTTTGTTATAAAATTTTACTTTATATAACTTCATATTCTAAACTGAACATTGGTATTGGACCTAGGTTGCTGGCTTCACTTCCAACCAAGGAGATACTTCAGGTTCCTTGGGAAATTCTCATGATCAAGAAACAATCTGATTTTGTAAAAACAAACAGACAAATGAACACTGTTATCAGTGTTCAGTATGAGTCAGTCTGTTTTCAGTGCTTCCACTGTAGTTTTCTGATACTACAACTGCAGCAGATTTTGTAAGTGGAGCCCAAAGAACTAAAACAATGAAGTGGGCCTTCAGTTGTTTCCATGACCTGTGAACCCCTCCTCAACCCAAGTCTACCTTCCCTCCAGACAGGGGCTGGGACCCTGGGTGATGACTTGTGATCCTTAAGGAAAATTAGTGTCTTTCCCTCCTGCCCTCCTCATCCACGCTACAAATGATGCCATTCCTCTGCCTCGACATCAAAGCCCCTACTCCGTTAGTGATTTAAAAGAACCAGATTAATGAAGCAAAACATAGATTTGCCATGAGTAATAACACCTCAATGTGTGGACCCAAAAGTATTTGCACTTTGACAATTAGAAACTCCTGGAGAGAACAATATCTTACGCGTAATACATCATCAATGGTGGAATGTCAGATGCAACATTAATCCACTTCTTATTCTAAAATACCTATCATGCACCGCATATGTATTCTAATGATGATGTAGTCAATTACTGGAGTTAAAAAGTGGTCGTATGTAGCTTGTAGTTTACTAAAATATCAGGTTTACTTATTAAGGTCTAGTTTTAGTTTGGGGTCCAGCAAAGTACTGCAAAATGTCCTACAGAGCATCATGGGAACCTCTCTGATGTTGTTGGCCTCTGAAGTGATGGCCTCCTCACTTCAGCTGGTCCCTCTGGCTGATTTTACCATGGAAATGCACATGAACTTGGTAGATTCCTTAGAGTCAAGAGATCCAAAATGAATTCTTTTTTTCCCCTTTCTCTGAGATGTAGCCTCTTCTTTATTTGCTGTCTTGGTTGCAAACATTACCAAACAATCAATTATGTAAGCCAGAAGGAGATCATCTCAGAAATATTTTTTCCTTCAACTTCCTCATATATCCAGTCACCAAAGTGTATACACTCTACCTCTCACCCTCCCTACCACTCTTCTAGAATAGTTTTGGCTCTTGTCATCTTTACCTCAGATAAATCAGATGAAGGAGCCTCCCATCTTATCCTGTCGATAGCCAGTGTGTTCTCCACCAATCCATCTTGTGTACTTCTAACAAGTTCCTAAAACATGAATCCTTCCATTGTTCCCCATTGCCTGTAGAAAGAGTTCCAAACTAAGGCAAATGAGTTATCCTTCATGATCCTGCTTTGTCTCTTCATCACCCAGCTTTGCCTCCGGACATTCACCCGTGGAATTCTATGTTCCAGCTCCCTTGAACCGATTGCTGTTTTTTCAGGGCTCATGTTTTCTTGCCCTTGACCTGCTTCTGAAAATGTGCTCTCACTACTTAAAATACTTCCCCAATGAGGCCATTCCTACATATCTGTCAAGATTCTATGCAGATTTAACATCCTCTGTGAGACCTTTCTGGTTGCTAAGATCTGTGGGCAGAGTGTGCTTCTTCTTACTTTGTGTATCAATTAGACTCAATGTACACTTTTATCATAAAATTTATTGCCATGTTGATGAATACTTAAGTCTTGTCTCTCTCTGTTAGATTGTAAAGAGATGGGGGGCAGAGTCTGTGTTATTTATTTATCTTTATTTGTTTTGTATCACCTGATAACATCATACTTGGCTTCTGGTAGGCACTCAGTAAATATTAAAAGAATAATAATCACAGTTAAATGAATTGATCCCTTATTATATGCTGGGTTGGTTCTAGACACTTTAATTTGATTTACTTTTATTAAACCCTTACAGCAATGTTTTGAGGTAAATAATAGAGCCAGAGCTTTTACAGCCTTGTGTCACCGTCCTTTGACTCAACTCTGATCAGTTACCGCTGTGGCAGAAGTTTTGTGCGAGCCCAGACTCATGCTGAGTGTCTCACCTCAAGCACACTGTGTGTCCATCTGCTTTCTGTCTGAGGCCTTCTCCAAAGCCGTAGGAAGTCACTAGATCTGTCTGTGAGCTCGTACAAGAGTAAGGAAGATTTGCCATTCTCACGGCAACTCTTAGCTGAAGAGCACAAGAGCTGGTGGGTTAATTCTCCAGCCTCCCCTCCTGTGGATCAATATTTCTAAGAGGCCTTCTGTGTACTCTCAGAGGTCCCGGATGAGTCAGGCTGCCATCCCTCATAGAAGCAGCTTCTGCGCTTTACACCAGTACAGCTCCGTCTCTATCTTGTCATGCCTTACTCCTTCTGGAGGCGGCTTCCTCATAAACTATGTACCCACAAGGTCCCACCAGGTTCTGTTTTTGGGAAACCAAAATTAAGACAAGTACTTCTGTTATCCCCAGTGGATCAGCAACAGAGGCGCAGGAAAGGTTGAAAGTGTTGTTTGATGTCTTACCACTGGACAGTGAGGGAAACAGGGTTTGAACTCAGTCTTTCTGCAGAGCCCACCTCAAGTTGCATGACATAAGCTACCTGCCTTCATTGTACTTAAGACTTGTATTTGACAGATTAAAATTCATATTTCTCCTCTAGGTTTAGAACACAAAGGTATATTGCTTCTTTGAATTTCTCCGCTGTAAATAAATTCCTAGTTTTAAGTTATGAGCTGTTTGTTCCCAAGGAAGAACAGGATAGAAGAATGACAGGCGGGGCGGACATTAAAGCATTGTAACTTCCCATTCTTAAAAGCTCTGTTTTAAGATTCCATGGTAGAAGCCTCTGAGTACAGGCAATGTGGGAAGAAGAGTGAGCCTCAGCTCACAGGTGGAGAAACCAATGTCAGCTGAACCACAACTGTTCCCAAGACTTTGACTTTCGGTGACTTCAGTCGTCCGTTTGGGTCTCAGTTACCTGATGTGTGGAATACAGTTTATTTTACATGTGTAGAACATAGAGAATAAATCTAGTGTGTCAGATAAATAGGAAGTGGATATTCCTGCTTTCTTTTAGATTCAGTATGTCATGTAAGAGTCTGCAGAAATCTGTGTATCACCACTTTTTTCCCTCCTCCTCCTCCAATGCATGTGCACAAGTATATGCATGATTTCTTGTGTAATTTCAAGGGCTGGCATGATCTGTGGACCTTCTAGGTTTAAGAACACATGAGCATGGACTGTGAATTCCATCCCAACTCTAGCCTTCTATGGTCTTAGGGAAGGAAGCACTCGTTGAATTCATTCTGCTTAAGATTTTTGTATGAGAAAAGAATTTCTGCCTTCTGCTAACTACCAGACTCACCATGAATAAGTTGTTTAATGAGTCCACATGATTTTTAAATAGACATGAGTGAGAAGAAACAAATGTGTATATTTTACTTGCATCTTATGCTGTTATTGTTCTGTTTGAATATCTTTTTAAACCATGGCAGTGGATTATGTAAATGATTGACGGATGGGATAGACCCTATAAATAATGTTTGCTCTACAATATAAATAAAATTAAAAGTATTCAGAATATGGTTAATTAAATGGATAGGTATTAGCATATATATATATATTTTAGGTGTATCGCGTTCTATATTTTGTTGCATTTTTTCCATTGCCATTGACTCCCTTAGGCCCCTCTCCCGTTGCAGTCACCACGCTGTTGTTCATGGCTGTGAATGTATATTTTTTTCTTACTGATTCCAGTGTCTATAATTAGGATGGTCATGCAGATGTTAGACTGCTCTGTACTTTTCTATAGGCGGCTGTATTGATTGAATATCTGTTTTCTTTAGAGAAAAAAAAATCTTGTTAAGTGTTAATCTAATGGGCTGGAAAAAACTAACATACCAACTTCAATGAACTAAATATTAATTGAAAAAAATAGAGCACTCGTTAGTGGGAAAAGAATGGTAGCTTTGATTTACATCACATTCTTACTATATTTTGATAAAATCAGCACCTTTCACTGACAGTTTCCTGTACATTTTTATGAATTAAAATCCTACCTTACAAAAGAGAGGTAATGATTATTAAAAAAACAGTGCTCAATTTTAATCCAGGGTACGTAAATAAAAGAAAGATGTTGGCATACTATGCTGTTGTAGTGGTTTAGCTAATGTGTCTCTTAAGGACTATAGGAATTACGATGATATTACCAATAAAAATCCAGTACAATTCTCTAAATGCAACCTAAACAAGTTCGATTTTTAAAACTTTGTTTTGAGCCATACTGGCTCTCGGGTGACTGCTTGGAGGTAGCTGAGGAGACCTATCTATTCCAGCCTCAAGGACCGCCTTCCACCTAATGCTCCTCCTCCAAATACAGTCAAAGCAATTAGTCTAGTATTACATTCTGTGCTGTATTTGGAGAGAGTGTTTTGGTGCAGTTCATCACTCCATGTGCCTAAGGACTCAGGACATACTTAGGTGACAGTGACTCTTGTGTTAATAATTCACAGTATTACAGATCCAGTCTTAGCCCTCTTCTTCCTAGATTGTCTTGGCTCATAAGTGCCTTGTAGACTTCACTCTCCTTGCTTGTCCCTCTGGGCCCATGGCTCGTCATTTCAGCATTTCCATTTCCTTGCTAATCTCTAATGTTGGGTTACCCCATTATTAGCTTTCTTTACCATCAGCAACCAAGCTTTGTTGCAGAAAGCCACAAAAACTTCTGGGCTGAGGTCTGTGTTAGCATCATGCTATCTCCCTTTAGCTATGATCTTAGTGTGGCTTAAACTCCTACTTATATATGATAACTTTCTAGAATATTATTGAGAGTCATTGCAACAAATATTTTTTATTATTTTCATTAGTCACCCACCCCTAGAGTAGATGATTGAGTCTACTTTATTGAGAATACATACTTCCCTCGCTTTAAGGAGTTCAATAATCTCCCAAAAACCTTTCTGATCACGTTGAACTTCTTAGTTTCCTATTCAAGAGCCTCTAAGCTCTGGCCCCAACCTCCACGCTCCCGTGTATGTATCCGAAGGTCTCCAGTTCCTTAAATTTCCTGAGGAGCTCTTGTCTCATGGTAGATTCTTCTTTTTTTCAATGCACTTTAAAAACTTTTTTTAATTTTTATTTTTTATTATTGTTCAATTACAGTTATCCCAACTTTTTCCCCATTGCTCACCCCTACCCCCAGCCCTGCTCCCACAGTCAATCCCTACCCCACTATTCACGTTCCTTGGCTTGCCCTTTTCCTTTCTTTCCCCCATTATTTCCCTTCTGCATCCCCTCTGTTCACTGTCAGTTTGTTCTTTATTTCCATGTCTTTGGTTCTTTTTTGCTCACTTGTTTGTTTTGTTGATTAGGTTCCACTTATAAGTGAGATCATATGGTATTTGTCTTTCAGCCTCTGGCTTATTTCGCTGAGCATGATGCGCTCCAGTTCTACCCACGCTGTTGTGAACAGTGGGAGTTCCTTCTTTCTTTCTGCTGCATAGTATTCCATTGTGTACCAGTACCAAAGTTTTTTGATCCAGTCATTTACTGCTGGGCACTTAGGCTGTTTTCAGGACTTGGCTATTGTAAATAATGTTGCTATGAACATTGGGGTGCATAGGTTCTTTTGAATTGGTGTTTCGGGATTCTTAGGGTATAATCCTAGCAGTGGAATCACTGGGTCAAAAGGCAGTTCCATTTTTAGCTTTTTGAGGAAATTCCAAACTGTTTTCCACAGTGGCTGTACCAGTCTGCATTCTCACCAACAGTGCACTAGGGTTCCCTTTTCTCCACAACCTCTCCAGCACTTGTTATTTGTTGGTTTGTTTATCATGGCCATTCTGACTGATGTGATGTGCTGTCTCATTGTGGTTTTAATTTGCATCTCTCTGATGGCTAGTTATATTGAACATTTTTTTCATGTGTCTGTGGGCCCTCTGTATGTCCTCCTTGGAGAAGTGTCTATTCAGGTACTTTGCCCATTTTTTAATTGAATTGTTTGTCTTCCTGGTGTGGAGTTGTGTAAGTTCTTTACATATTTTGGAGATCAAACCCTTGTCTGAGGTATCATTGGCAAATATATTTTCACATATGGTTTGTTCCCTTTTCATTTTGTTGATGTTTTCTTTAGCTGTGCAGAAGCTTTTTAATTTGATGTAGTCCCATTTGTTTATTCCGTCCTTTATATCCCTTGCCCTAGTGGATGTATTGGTGAAAATATTGCTGTGTGAGATATCTGAAATTTTCCTACCTATGTTCTCCTCTAGGACTTTTATGGTGTCACATCTTATATTTAAATCTTGTATCCATCTTGAGTTTATTTTGGTGTATGGTATAACCTGGTGGTCTAGTTTCTTTCTTTCTTTTTCTTTCTTTCTTTTTCTTTTTTTTGCATGTGCCGGTCCAGATCTCCAAATGCCATTTTTTGAAGAGGCTATTTTTACTCCATTTTGTGTTTCTGCCCCCTTTGTCACATATTAATTGACCATAGCGATATAGGTTTATTTCTGGGCTTTCTATTCTGTTCCATCGATCTATGTGTCAATTCTTATGCCAGTACCAGACTGTTTTGATTACAGAGGCCTTGTAGTATAGTTTGATATCAGGCATTGTGATCCCTCCTACTTTGTTCTTCTTTCTCAAAATTGCTGAGGTTGTTCAGGGTCATTTATGGTTCCGTATACATTTTTGAAATATTTGTTCTATATCTGTGAAATATGTCATTGGTATTTTGATAAGGATTGCATTGAATCTATAGATTGCTTTGGGTAGTATAGATATTTTAATGACGCTGATTCTTCAATCCATAAACATGGTATATGCTTCCATTTGTTCGTGTCTTCCTTAATTTTTTTCTTCAGTGTTCTGTAGTTTTCTGAGCACAGGTCTTTTACCTCCTTGGTTGTTTATTCTAGGTGTTTTATTTTTCTTGTTGCTATAGTAAATGGGATTTCCCCCCTAATTTCTGTTTCTGATATTTCATTGTTAGTGTGTAAAAATACTTCCAATTTCTGAATATTGACTTTGTATCCTGCTGTTTTGCCAAATTCACTTATTAGGTTGAGTAGCTTTATTTTGATCATCACCCATGGTGGAAGGTGGAGGGTGGGAATGGAGGATGGGTGTGACTCTTTGGGGGTTGCATAATAAAGAAACCCTCAGAGATCTGGGCGGTCTCCCAAGAAACTTTCTTGAGAAATAATGGCCCTCTGGATTGTAATATGCTTGGAGGAGAGCATCTGGTTCCTCTTTCTTCTTGTCAAAGTAAGATGGTTATGTTCACAGGGTGGCATCTCAGTGTCATCAGAGTGCCAACTAAGTTATTTTTTGTTTGTTTGTTTGAAAGTAACCATAAAATCAACAGCTTCTTTGATGTCAGCCCAGTATGGTGCTGGGCCAGCTATTTTCTGACAGTTGCCTTGAATTTTTCATTACTGCAGGAAGCAAGAAATGACCTTTGAGGGTTTCAGTATCTGTTTGATGTGTGTGTTCTTTCATACACCTTTCAACAACCGTTTTAAAAGGGTCAAAATGAGCACAACAGTTTTAGTAAGAAAAGAGCTTTTATTGTTGTTTTTGGTTTAGTAAGTTTTTATTTACAAAGTACAGATTAAATGCGGTTTATATTTTGGCTGTAAGTTATGTATAGTCTTGCATATAGATGCATAATTTTGTCTGACACATTAAAAAGGGAGAGAAAATGCCTTGAGGATATGATAAAGCTTTTTTTAAGGAAAAACTTAGGCTCTCATAAATTAAGTAATAAAATTAGCATTTGTCATAACTTCTTGAACCTGAAATAAAACATCTTAAAATTGGACAAGCTCAAAGAATTTTAAGCAGCAGATTATAGAATTTAGGAAGCTGTTGATGAATATGTTTAATCACTAATTTCCTCCAGAAATTTCTGTTTCTTTCTTGTAAGAGCTGGAATAATTTTATTTGTCTTGACTATTTACTTAGCTTGCTTTTTTTTTTTGTGCTGATTTCCCCCCCATTCTGATTGCTCCTTTTACTAAGCAAAATTTGTTACTGTTTTTGGAAAGTTTCCTAGCTGCAGAGAGTGTGTGCATAGCCATTAAATCTTAGTTAGAATTGGTCTGGAACCATTTTTACTCTGGAGGTAGAGCTGGCACTTTGATTTGTGGTTCCTCGTTTCCTCTTTCCTCATGACAGTTTTTATTCTTCCTTTCAAAAAGCAAAGGGTCAAGTTGAATGTATTTATGGTTTCTGAGTTCTCCCTTAAGACATGATACTGTGTTGCACTGCAATTCTCAAGCAATCATGCGTCAATTTCTCTGGTGACACTCTTCCATCTGGGTCTGCCAGGACAGTATCTTGGTGCTTTGTAATGTGTTCTGTTGTCTGTTTCTTGGTGTTACATCTTGTTATTGAGGGTTCAATCCAAAAAGGGGGGGGCGTTAATATATACTGAGGTGCATTTCTGTTAAATCTGTCATTTTATTTCGTAAGTCAAATGTATTAGTGAGTTTTATAAAATCATGAAAGGCTTCCATCAGTGCTGACAAGTTAATATATCTGGTGAAGACTTAGAATATATTTAATTATAAGCTTTTAACCAAAATTCACAGTATTATGTAAGTTTCTATTAAGAATGTAGTTGCAAGCAGGTCGAGATGTATGCTTAGAGAATTTGAATGACTTTTCCGAGAGGGCACAGCTAGAGGCTAAGATATTCTTGTTCTGGTGTTCTTTCCTCTGGCTCACATCTCTTCAGATGTATGCCCTCTCCCTCCCCCATATACACTGCATTCTACTTCAGTGATTAAAGAGAACATCTTGTTCTCCCTCTGTCTTAGAACAGTTTGCTGCAGTGAATTAGGTCTAGGCTAACCAGACAAGGAAAACAATGAAGAAAACTTAGGCTGGCTTACTGCAAAGTGCTTCTGTGGGGTTGCTTTAGTACTGGCAATGGGCCATAAGCCACCTTTACCCAGAGTGGGGTTAGCTTGGGGCAGCTATTTTTAATTCTTGAGTAAACCCACCTCGTAGGATTATGGTGCCTTTCAGAGTTACACTAAGATTTTAAACCACTAAGATGATCTACCCTCTCAAGGTTCTTCTGAACTTGAGTAAACTCTGTGTGTGTGTGTTTGAGGGTAGGTGGGTGTTTGGGGAGAAGGCGGCTGGAGAACTGAGGTGTGTGTGGTCACGAATTTTATTTTTGCTCAACTCTAATGTTCACCAGAGTGTTTCCAGGAGCCTCTTAGGTTCTTGGATACTTCCAGAAATCTAGTCAGGGGGATGCAGGATGAGGGCCAGGCAGCTAGCACAGAAACAGGGAACCCATCAGAACAAACAGATGAAAGAAGCGTGAGTGTGCATGTGTGCACTTGGCATGTTGTTAAAGACCATGTTTTCTGCATGGAACCATGATGGGTATTAACCCCTAAACCAGGCGCTCAAGTTGTGTGGCAAAGTTTTGTTTAAAATTCAGTTGTGTCAGGGTTTCTAGATGATCAGAAATGGTCATTTTTTAGCTCATAGGCTGAATTTGACCAGCCGCCATACCTGCCCGGTTGGCTTAGTTGTATCCTCAAAGATTTCGAAATGGTTTAGGCTCCACCCTTGGCTAAGACTGTTAACATCTCTGAACTGTCCCTATGTGGGCTGATTCATATTTTGAAGCATAAAAAGTCCGAGCTACCCCAATGTTCTATTGTAACAGGGAAGCTATAACTTAATTCATTTAATATGATATCTGACAAAACAGGCTGTGTAATCTTTCTGCCTCTGTCAATGTGTGAAAAACAGAAAAATCGCAAACATCACACGTTTGGTCAGCTTGACCAAGACTTTCAAGTGAATTTTCCTAAGGGAGAATAGGCTTTAAATATCCCTCAAAACCATGATTACTATGAGATCCACTGTGAACCCTTTTTAAAATATAAAATTAATTGAAAAAAGATGACCCAGTCACCTGAAAGTGTTGTTATGAATGCTGAAGTGGACACATTTCTCCACCTTGACCAGATGCCATCATGGTATTTTTGTTTTTAAAGGCTTTCATGGTGATGTTTAAAATAAATTGTATGATGGTTTACATTTTCTCTGTTTTCAAAGTGGAAAACCAACATACAAAAATATCCAAAGAGGCCTAAGCACAAAACTCCAATCAGGTTTTCAGCTTGTGGAAGGGCTGAGAGCCCTGCTCCCTGGGCCAGGAGATAAAACAGGGAATGCTGAAGAATACAATGAAAAATGTTCAAGAAGGTTTGGACGGTATTTTAGCCAATGGCCAAAAAATTACTTCTCTTTATGACAATGTATTCATTCATGAAAAATATGTTTTTTTCACATTGCGTTCTTCCAAAGATGCTAGATGCTGTGTCCTGGCCCAGGAGGAGCTTATAGTGTGTGTGTATGTGTGTGTGCACGTGTGTGTGCATGTGCGCACACATGCATATATGCATGTTGCAGGATATTCATGTACCCATAAATAAAGTATGGCAAGACAGGTCTACACAGGGTGGAAGGGCTAGTGTTCATTTTTTGGGGGAACAGTCAACCCAACTTTGGGGAGGTTGTTCAGGGAAGAATTCTCAAAAGCAGTAATATTGCCTGAAGCCTAAAGAATGAGCACAGCTTGGGCAGTGGTGGAGAATTGCGAGGGGGGATCTGTGGTGGGCAGCATTGTCCCTAGATGTGGTGGCACCCTTGTCTGGGCAAAGACAAAAGAGGGAGCACATTGTGTTCAGGGAACGTTTTCTTTCATAAAAACTTATTTTCAATGTTTTTTTTTTATACAAAAATGATTCCAAGGACAGTTGGAATAATTAAAATGATTAGGATTCATTTTATTGTTTTTACAATTAATAGTTATTATATATTGGGCTTCTTTATAGCATGATTCTCTCTCTCTTTTTTTTTTGAGTCAGTTGTTGAAAAAATTTTCAGCATAATTTATTGCTCCTTGGCAGCATCTTGGCTCTTCAGTGTCATTTCCTCTCTGGAGTTGACTGTGAAAGCTTTTATTAAATGTTGACGCTAACTTCAGGCACACTGCTGGTCAGTCACATACACTGCCAGTTTGTCTAAAACAATTACCTTTCATAATAACATACATATAGCTATGTTTTTCTACCAAGTTCTCTGTACATTCTTTTCTACGTATCTCTTTTGTGAGTTGAAAGAGATCTTCTTTGTCTTTTTCATGTGTGACATGGCAGAGACGCTGTTAAAATGATTTATTGATGTTTCTTAATATGATGGTCTATTCCAGATTTAATATGATGATGTAAGGATTTCCAGCATTTTACAGATTAATTTGTTAGAGTTGCGTTTAGCAGACTGTGCCTCGCCTGGAGGGTAGACCAGCTCATTGGCTGTTGCCTATGGAATTTGACAAAAGTACGCAAAGCCCGGTCCAACTGCAGAGCATTCCGATTCACTATATCTGGAGCTGAACCCAGATATTTGCATTCTTAAAAGGACAGAGGTGATTTTGATATCTAGCTGGGGCTGAAAATAACCTATCTTTAGACACTATACTCAACTGATGAAGGAAGATCTCATAATGTTTATGGTGGCCACATAACACTGTTTGCATGTGCCAAATTTGGGAACAATGCAAACCAACTAGGGCTTCTTTTCAGCCCTTTCCTAAATTGGTACACTGTACTTTCTAGGACTTAGATCAAAGACTTAACATTTATTCCTGTTACATCTAATCTTGGCCACTTCTGGCTCTCATTGTATTTGATAGAATCCCATATTGTTTTCAATCCCATATGCCTTATTCAGATAACCTTTAAAGGTTCATTCATGCAGGATAGACATTCCAGAATGACAGATATAACGAGAGTTTCAGATTCAGGTCTGTCCTTTATTTATCACTAGTCGCTTTTGGTGAGTATTATGAAATGCGCTCACTTTTCCGTATTTGAGATATTTGTTATTTTGCCTAATGCTTTGCGTCACCTTCCCTTTCTAAGTTTTAATAACAGATGCCTATAAGTTGGAAGCCGGAGAGAAGAGGCCTTAGAAGGCTATAAAATAGGAGCATAGCCTTTGGCCTAGCACTAAAGTGACAGACATCATCTAGCCTTTTGTAAGCATCTCATAAAATAGTATTGCTGAGGCTTTGTTAGGCTGATTTTGGCTGCAAGTATCAGGAACCCCAACTTAACATGTCTTAGATAATGAGGGGATTCATCACCTTACATACCACAAACGCCTGACGTGGGGCAGTCGCGAGGTTAGTTAATGTAACAACAGCTTTCTAATGTCATCAAAATCCTACTTCACATTCATCTTTCTACTCTGCCATCCCCAGCATCTCCTTTCAGGCTGACTTCCTCCAAGGTTCCAAGGTGGGTACTGCAGTTTTATAGAAACAAGCAGACATGACGACCTCTAGGAGCAGAAGAGGAGCCCCTTCCGCGTCGCTTTTTAAAATCCTCCCATGACTATGTCACATGTCCTAGCGTAAGGGAATCCCTGGCAAAGGGAACTGGACAAATTCTGACTGAGCCCCAGGTGTAGTGTGGGGGCTGGCTCCAGACACAGGGCCACCTCCGCTGCAGCCAGTGAAGGGTTTGATGCTTGGGGAAAGTTGGGGTTCAATGAGGAAGACCCGAACAAAACCAGGACTCTGCGAGCAAGGAAAAGGGTGGGTGTAGGGAGTAGCTTTTGGGCGGGCCAGTCTCAGTGTTCATCATACTACTAACTCAACGGTATTCTCTTTCTTCAGAGGGTAGATATTACTATAATGCCACTGGAAATATTACCAAAATAGTGAGATGCTGTGAGGAGCGGCTTGTTACTGAAGATCGAGGAACCATTTTATAGGGCAAAGGTAACAGGACAAACTCTTCTGCTGACCACAGGATAATGTTTTATTTCTCTCTCTAAAGCGAATTAATTAAAGCCAAATTTTTCAGATAATTTCTGTGTGGCTCCAGATTAATCTCCCCATTGTGATGTTGGCTTTACATACAAATGCTCAGTTTTTGATGAGAAAGAAGGACCTTCAGCTCTTAGAAGCAACAGCTCCTTTATTTCTAATTTTCTCCTTTTGTCTGACAGTCTCAGACCAGCTCTTTTAGAAGTTAATATTATAGCTTTGCAATTGGGGAGTAATGGGGGAAAAAAGGACTAATTGAGATCACTGTCAGAGAAGAAACTGTCTGGGAGAGAAAATATACTATAATCTCCAAAGAGCTGGATAATTAAACATGAAAATTTGTTTGAAAAGTTCATAAAAAGTCAATGTAATATTATTTCTAATTGATCCCAGGGAAGACTAGATTCAGGGAAGTGAGGGAAATTGGTATAGACATAAAATATAGTCTGAGGAATTCATACACCATGAATTACTCAGAGCCTTGCAGGAAAAAAAGAAGAGAAAAATCAGTGGCTATTTCTTGATTTCAATGCTAACTTGAAGGAAAGATTAACAGATTTATGAGAATATATAGAATGGAAATGTGCACCATCCACAGAAGAAAATGAAATCAGGACCAGGAACAAGAGTTTCCATTAATTGTGACCTATGTATGTGTCAAGAATTTACCTGCATTATTGCATTTAATCCTTGCAAACCCTTTGAGGCAGTTGCAGTTGAGGCAGGTATAATCATGAGGAGTTATGTAATTTGAAATTGTAATGTGCCAGGCAAATAGAAGATTTTTCAGTGGATTTTTTTTTTTTTTGCATGCATAGTGGCTCCCTCCGTTCTCAGATGAATTTACAAAAGCCCGCGCATGGGTCAGGGTTTAGCTGTGTGAGAATTATTAAGCCATTTTATTTGATGCATGTTCTTCTCAAAACCTGATTGTATTTAATAAATTCGGTAAAGCAGAAAAGAGTTACAAAATCAAATTCAACAGCCCTTCACCTTGAAACTGAATCCTTTTATATTGCAGATATACATATATTTTTAAGTTGATAAAAAAATAAGTATATGTACATCTTCAATAGGTAATAGAAAACCCCACTGGATCACTTCAGTAACTTTGAAGTTCAATTTTTTTTTTTTTTTTTTTTTTTGGTTTTAGAAAATGATACATTTAGCTAATTAGCATGGAACGGAATTTAAAATGCTGTTCCAAGGATGTTAAAGCCTGGCCATGGCATACCTGAAAAAAAAGATACAACCTTATAATAAATATTGGTGTGGACAGGAAGGGGATGTAGAAGGAAAGAAAAGGCAGGTCTGTAGCTCAAAGTGCACTTGGCTTCTTCACACACAAAAGGCACCGTTTGGGTTCCAAGCAATTATTTTTACTGCTTGTCAGCACTCAGGGCCACTGGTGCTTCAGCCCAAATAAAGAAGCTCATTAGTGGAAGAGGTCCTGGAGAACAGCATGACTCATTTACTTGAGAAATCGAAGGCAAAAGAAACCCCTAGCTAATAATATTTTGGAGTTATTTTTGAGAAGAGAAGAGATGCAGAGGAATTACTGAAAGTATAAAGGGCAATTCTGAATGAAAAATTCATTCCAGATCAGCTCGTTTGGAAATGAGCACAGTGTCCATGTAGGCCATTAACTATGACCTTACTTGGAATTGGACTGGTGTTATTCTTCTTCTATTTCAATTGCTGAAGGTGGCAATCAGTCACCAAGGTAATGCCTTCCAGTGTTTTCTTAGGAATCAGTAAGACCCGGACTGAACATCCATGAAAAAAAGGAGGAAAAGCAAGGACGGAGGAGAGTTATACTTGGGATTCCAGCCAGGTGGTAACAAGCCATCTTCAGAGTTTTTCATTAATGTTTCACACAATAAGTATCCTAGGTTGTTTTTTTTTTGTTTGTATTTTGTTTTTTGGTTTTTTTTGGTAGCAATTTGCACAAACAGGCAATAATACTGATAAAGTTCACACATATTTTCTTTGTCATAGACATATTGACGTAAAGCTCATCTCTTTTTTCCCAGGGCGGGGACAATTTACTAAAGACCGTTTTATTTCCTCTTTGAGAGGCCTATTCTACTGTAGATGAGCTTTCAACAGTAAAATTCATCCTGAAAACAAATTTGTGAAAGATGGGAGGTTTTTCTCTCTTTGAAAAGATACATAGTCCCAACAGTCCTTGATCACAGCAAGCCTCCAATATAATCAAAAAGAGGCAGGGACAGAGGGGAATCAATATGCAAATTTGTCTCGAGGGGCTGTCCTGGGCTGACCTGGTCTTTGTCATACCAGCTGGACTGCTGATGCCAGGGTGCTAACCAGCAGGTTGACAACAAATCCATTTTGGCTTCATTCAGAAGAGGGTGCCGAAGCCTGCAGTATAAGCAACCTGACAACCTCAAGCCAGCAACCAAGCGACTCTGGATATGACAAAGAGAATGACAAAGACATATTGCATCATCATGCCCACCTCCAATGTACAGTTAAATGTTTAACCTTGAAAAAAGTAAGGATTTGATATAAAAATTGATGTCACTTCTTTATAGCAAGATACAAACGGTCGATTTAGGCCAAGCCTCGTTGTTGTAAGTATGGGCACTGTGGGCTCTGTGTAACCGTCACATCTCAGTAAAATGTATTCGGAGTCCTGATTCAGACGTTTCCAGGAGAAAGGCTCGGTGCCGTGCCCAGAGGCCTAGAGCTCTCCCCCGCACCGAGCTGTGTCCCCTGGGCCAGGCGTGCCAGGCGTCCTTTACTCTCTGCTGATCTGGATCCGTAGAAGTGAGTTCAGTGCCTGGCTCAGAGCGGGCAGAGGCTTGAGAGGCCCTGGAGTCTAGGAACTATCCACATGCTGTTCACAGCATACATGCTGTTCAAATTTTTTCATGGGAAAAAAATACAATAAAATTTGCTTATCTTCAAAGACCTCTCGGCCTATAGAGACCAGGAAGGAAGACGCACCTGGCCCTCCTTGGGGCAGGGCCTGGGGCAGAATTTAAAGGAGGTAGAGTCTCAGCTTTCAGGCCGTGGGTAACTGATAATGTAGAACACGATGTTATCTGAAGAACTGTGAAGGTGCGAGACCCCCATGCAAATCTTGGTGCCTGACAGCTGCATTCTGTGACTCTTCCAAGGGCGTGAGAAAGATTCATTTAGTCCAGAATTTCCCCAGCTAGTTACTTAAAATCAAATGGCTCAGCTGCAGAAGGGCAAAACCTCCTTTTCCACCAGCAGCCAGCAGGGTGTTTCTGTATGACATATGCAAGGCAGATCGTTCCAAGCCTCAGGGATGGGCCGGGGCAGAAATCTGGCTGTGATTATTGAATCTAGACAAGTTACAGCTGGAAAAGACCTAACAGTGGGGAAACTGAGGACACACGTGGCGTGGGGGCTCTCTCTGCAAGTGAGAGTTAATGCTGATCTTCAGGACATGACCAGGCTGGCCTCTTGGATCAGAATGTCCTTGCCCAGGCCACCGTCCCTTGTCTGCAAGGCAGCTCGGGCCTCCTAAATCTCTGCTCTCCACACAGAACAATTTAATTTTCTTTTTCAGCCGCATATGATGTGATTCACTGATCTTTACCTTACGTGGCTGGCTTTCATTCCACAGCTCTGAAAAATGTCTATTTTCCTAAGCAAGTCTTATAAGAAACCTCAACTTAGATGTCAGTAGGCTTGTGGTGTTTGTATTTTTGCCATATACAATATGTTATAAAGCAGGCCCCCAGATAGGAATAAAACAGAATTCTACATCCTAAAAAACATTAAGTAGTTTAAAAATGGATTTTTTTTGAAAAGCAGATACATCTTTGTCAGTTTTGGCTGCTATAACAAAGTACCATCAACTGGGGAGCTTATAAATACCAGAAATTTATGCCTAGCAGTTCCGTAGGCTGGGAGTCTGAGATCAGGCTGCCAGAGTGTCTGGGTTCTGGGGAGGGCCCTCTTCGGGATTCAGATTGGCGACTTGTCATTGTATCTTCACGTTGTATCCTCACATGGCAGAAGAAGATGGAGCTAGCTCTCTGGCCTTCTTAGGAGCCACTAATCCCATTCATGAGGGTTCCACCCTCATGACCTAATGACCTCCCACAGTTCCTGCCTCCTAATACCATCACATTGGGGATTGGATGTCAACCCATGAACTTTGGAGGGGAACAAACGTTCAGTCCATAACAAATTATGTGTAGGATATGATGTGCTTTGGGAAGAGTAATAAAGAAACTTCTAAAGCACCGGGAAAAACATTCAAGTTAATCTCTTAATTTGGCATCATGCTCATCATCTAACCTAAAATGACTCCTTATTCACTTCTTTCCCTAAAAGACCCCAACAGTCTGCTCAGACCCACCTCCCCAGGGCCCCTCATGAATGGATGCCTCAGCTTGTCGCCTATGTCCCTGCTGCTCTGTCCCTGCACTCAGCCCTCTTCCCATTGCCCCCCACTGACCTGAAGCCCACCCATGCTCTGGGTACCCCATCCTCGGTGAGACCTCCTCTGTCCATCCTCCCTCCCTCCCCCGGGGCCTTCATCCTCCTGAGTCTTCCACTGTGGGAAACTCCTGCCTCCCATTGACTCTGCATGACTCCTTGACCCCGCAGAGCCATGCCCACGGGTATCATAAAATGGTGCAGAGCTAGACTTTTGTGGGTTTTTTTTTACACCATTTTTATATTGAATTGTATCCTTTTTTAAAAAACAAGACTCATTTTGTTTTGTCAAGGTCAATTGAAATGAGTTTCCGTGTTCTTGAGGGGTACAGTCGTGAGTGACTAATTTTCTTTTTTTCATACTTTTGTATTTCCTAGAAACACCGCAGTTAGTATTTATAATAGTAACAACAAGCCCTTATTATTTGGCGACCACCATATAGAGCAGGTATTCTTACCCCCATCATACATGTCAGGAAATGTATTTTAACCCTGCCCATGCCTGTTTGACTCCAAAGCCAAAGCTCTTAACCATTATTGTCCTTTTAATTATCAGAGAAAAAAGGGCTTTCCTTATTTATTTTTTTACAGTTTTGAGAGCATTGGTAATCCTTTCTGCATGTGTATTAATTATGAGATTATTTACCATTTCTCCATTCAGGGCTCATGGTAGATTGTATTCTGGCCACACCAATAGCATCCCACATGTTTTACCCGTGTGATTGGCATGCTGAGTATGGGGTCTGTTACTTCCCCTTGAACCTGTGGGTAGGGGTTTGTGGCCACTCCAACTGGTAGACTATGTACATGTGCAGGCACACATGTGTTTCATATTTTGAACTATTGAGAGAAAGTTGCATACATCATGTTTTACTTCATAATGCTTTAATGGGTATTTCCTAAGAACAAGGGTATTTATTGTTATATATTTATAGTGTACTTAAATTCAGAAAATTTAGTATTAATATTTTTTTAAATCTGCAATCCTTATTCCAATTTCATTGTTATCCCAATAATGCCCTTTAAAGCATTTTTCCCCTTCTAGAACAAGATCCAGTCCCTAATCACATTCTAGGTTTAATTTTCCTGTCTTCTTACCCTCTCCCTGCCATTCTTCATTGCTGTAGCCTCTTTTTATTATTATTAATATTTGCAGTGCATGTAAATAGTTCAATATGATGCCCAGAGGAAATCAATGTTAAATCACAGGTCAAAGGATTTTTATTAAAGATTGAACGCAAATCCAAATATGTTTTGAAATCTTTCAGTAATTGGATATCTTTGTAATTGATCTCTAAGTTCTTTTGATTGTAATTGGTGCAGTTGTCTAAAAAGAAAAATATTTAGACAATTTTGATGAATATTTTATGTATATCTGAGAAGAATATGTTTCTTCTTTTGTTTGGTACAGGGTTCTATCATTTTATCATTTACATCTTATTAAATGTTACATATTTATAATTTGTGTTCAAATATTTGGCATATTCATTAATTTTTGTTTTCTTGTTATATTAAGTACTGAAAGAAATTCTTAAAATACGTTAAGTGTGTTAAAATCTTCCATTAAGATGGTGTGAGGGAAAATATTTTATTTTGTCATAATCTTATCAATTTTTATTTTATATAGCATTGCTAACACAATTTTAGAATTGTTCATTGTTATATTTTAAGGTGAATTGAATGTTTTATCATGAGGTAGAGACCTCTTTGTCCCTAATTTTTTGTCTTGGCTTAAAATGCATTTTGTCTAATATCAGGTAGTAATGTGGCTACATCACTTTCTTTTACTTCACTTAACTGCTTTTACTCTTTTGACCCATCCTTTTATATCTAGTGTGCCATTGTAAATTTGTACTGTTTAAAGCTTATATTGTTAAATTTATTTGGTTAGTTTTTAGCAGGTCGAACACTTACTTTTTAAATTGAGACATTGAGTCTAGTTTTATGTATTGTTTTTCCTAATATATTTGAAATTTCTACCACTTTTATTTTGTGCTTCCTATTTGTCTTTTTTCTTCTTCTGTGTGTCTTTTCCTCTCTTTTTATGCCTTCTCTATTAATAGAAAAGTTTCTGATTACGAATTCAAATTTTTTAATGGAGGAATACCTTTTAATTTATTATTTCTCCTTGATTCAGTTTTGGTAAATTGAGTTGTTCAAGGCATAAGCCTATTTCATTAAGTTATTGAATTAATTGGCAAAATTTTTCCGTTTTTTTCTTTAATGTCGATAGGCTCTCTAGCAATATCTATTATTTCATTACTAATTTTCTTAATTTGTGATTCCGCTCTTTTTTCTAATTAGTTTGTTAGGACTTTATCAATTTAATTAAATTTTTCAAAGAACCAATTTGTGTTTCTTTAGAACTTTTTCTATTGTTTGTCTATTTAATGTTTCCTTATTTTATGTCCTGATTTTTAATATTGTTTTTCCTTCTCTTTACTTAATTTGCTGTTTCCTTTTAAGGTTCTGAAATCAAAATCTGAGATTTTATTTTCTAATATAGTCATTTAAAACTATAAATCTCTTTGTAATCATTACTTTAGTAATGTCCCATAATATTGCTATTTTAGTCTTATTGTCATACAGTTTGAAACATTTTCTTATTTCTCTTTCATTTTATTTCTTAGGCCCAAGGGTTATTGAGAAATGAGTTATTTAATTTCCAGTGATTTATTTTCTGACAGATCTAATGGTGGATTTTTAATTTATTTCCAATTTGGGAAGAGAATGCACTCTGGGAGATTTCAGTCTTTTAAAATATAGTGAGGCTTATTTATGGCTAGATTATGTTCTATTATGTTGACTATTCCATGTTTTTGAGAAGAACGTGGGTACTGCAGTTACTGCATTGTAATATTCTGTAATTGTCAAGTAGGTGAAGGTGGTTGGGTAAAATGTTAAGCTTATCTTTTTCTTTATTGACTTTTTTTGTCTTTTTTATATCAGTTACTAAGAGGGTATTAAAAATCAACAGTGATTATGGATTTGATTATTTCCCCCTCTGGTTTTGTCAGTGTTTGCTTCATGAACTTTGAATCTCTATTATTAGGTGCTTACATACTTAAGATTGTTATGTCTTTGTGATGAATAGACCCTTTTATCATTTTGAAATAACCACCTTTATTTCCTGGAATGTGTTTGGTCTTGAGGTCTACTTTGTCTCATATTAATATAACCATACCAGCTCTCCTATGCTTTCTGTTTACATTGTATAACTTTGCTCATCTTTTTATTTTCAAGTTATTTTTTTCTTGAAATTTAAATTGAGTTTTATATATAGTTGGATCTGGATTTTTAATCAGTCTCATAAAATTGGCTGTATGTGTAATGGGTCAGCAAACTTTTAGTCCAAGGGTCAGCAAACTTCTTCTGTTAAGGGCCAGAGGTAAACGTTTTAGGCTTTGTCAGTCACAGGGGCTCAGTCATAACTGCTGAGCCTCTGCTGCTGGAGCACAGAGCAGCCACAGACAATGTGTCCACGCACAGAGAAGGCTGTTTTCCAATAAATATTTACAAAACAAATAGGCAAGATTTGGCCTGTGGGTCATAGTTTCGCAACCCCTTGTTTAGTCTGTTTGCTTTCTTTTTTACTTTCTCTCTGTTTACATTGCATTTGGTAGTTGATATTGTTGTGTTTAAATTTGCCTTCATCTTATTTGTTTTTCATTATGCTCCTACTTCTTTTGTTTGTTTTTGTTGTTCCTTCCCTGACTCCCTTAGGCAAGTTGAGTATTTTTAATATTCTGTTTATTTCCTTTCTTGGCTTCTTAGCTCTTTTGCTTTTTTGCATTTATGCTCTAGGATTTGCTCTAGGATTAACATTATCTTATTCTTAACTTACTAAAGTCTACTTAGAGCCAAAATTATTATATTTAACACCTGATCCTTTAAAGTTCCTTTAGAGATCCTTTACATTATCACTTCACATTTTATGTTTCTTACTTCCCAGTTTTTATTTCTCACTTTAAAACTGTTTTACCTTTAAACAGTAGAATTCCATTAGCTCTTCCCTTATTTATTGTGCTGTTGTTTATACATCCTTGATTTTTCATATATTACAAACTCTACCTTACAATGTTGTTATTATTGCCTTTTTAAAAAAAGAGTCATCTATGAAATAAATAAGAAGAAAAATATAATCTCTTATATAACCCACTATTTACTTTTTCCAGTGTTTGTCTTTCGTTCTTGTAGATTTGCCTTTTCATGTGGTATGATTTCCCTACTTTCTTAAACATTTCTTGCATTTTATGTTTGCTCCAAATATTTTTAATAATAAAATGCCTTTATTTTAACTTATTTTTGAATTATGTTTTTGCTAGATATAAAAACTTTAAGAAATATTTCTTGTTTTCATTCAGTATGGTAAAGATGCTGTTCCATTGTTGTCTGGACTGCCTTGTTCAGATGAGAAGTGAGCCATTATTTTGTCATTGTTTGTTGTAGTAATCTGCCTTGGACTCTCACTGCTTTATCTTTTGTTTTCAGCAGTTTGGTTATGGTGTGCTTTGTTGCAGTTTTCTTTAACTGCATGCTTTGGGGGGAGTGTCCTCTAATTCTTATCTCTATAAGTTTGTTTTTTCCTCATCAAATTGAGCACATTTTTAGCCATTATTTCTTTTAATACTTTTATGCTCTATTCTCTTTTTTTTCCTGAGACTCCTGTTATACATATATTTGATTATTTGATATTGTCATACAGGTCTCTGGAACTCTATTCATTTTTTATTTGAACATTTTGTTTCTCTGTTCCTCAGAGTACATAATTTCTATTGATTTCTCTTCAGCTTCATTGACTCTTTCTTCTACCATCTCCAAATTACTATTAAGTACATCCAGTGAATTTTAAATTTTAGTTATTATTCTTTTTAGTTCTAGAATTTCTTTTAGCCTTTTTAAAAAATTTGCCTTTCTCTTCTGAGATTCACTATCTGTTCTCTTATTAGAACCATATCTTCCTTTAATTTTCTGAACATATTTTCTTCTTTAAATACATTTTTAATAGCTCCTTTAAAGTAATGACTTGACTTTAAAATAATGACTCTCTGATAACTGCAAGACTTGGGTCTTCTCTAGACAGTTTATTTTGATGTATTTACTGTATGTTATATTTTCTGTTTTGTTAGTACACTTTTCAATTAATGTATGCTGATATTGTAAAAAAGTTACAGTATTAGGAGGTGTTAAAGAGCTCTTTCATTTTGACTGGAACTCCAATATCCACTGGTCACACTTGACTTCTAATACTTGTTTCATTCCCAACTAGTAGCAGTGACTCCCTAAAAAAAGCCTTATGTATTTTTGTCCTGCACATATGTAGGCCAGTTCATGCCTGAGAACTTACAGGGAAGACTACTCAGACTTCAGAGACCTCCCTTTTGTACAGCTCCTTCCTTTCTGTGTCCTTGCTTTCATATTCCCTCTACTTTGGCTTCCTTGAACTCTAATCTCTGGCTTCTAAGTGCAGCAGGACCATGTGCTTTGCTTGGATGCCCCTTGCTTTACTGGGGTTGGAAAACTGTTCCTGAAGAGAGAGTTGGGAAATTGGCGGAGGGTTCCCTTTACCCAAAAGTGCAGTTTTGTGCTACATGTTGTATAAAGCCTCCGGAGTATTTGACTTATGTATTTTGTCCAACTTTATGGCTGTTTATAGTGAGTGGACTAATCCAGGACATGTTAATCTGTTGTAGCCAGAAAAAGAATTTTTCAAGCCTTCTTTCTGAGTGAGGTTTTCTATTCTTTTCTCTCCTTTTTGCTGGTTTTAAGTTAATATATCTGATTTCTATCTTTTAGAAATGGACCTTAAAATCTTTGCTTGCATACTTAGTCTAAAGTTAATTAATCTCTAGCATCTCCTCTTTAACAATGCAAGACAGTACAACTTAAATTGAATTACCTTCCTGCTTTTTCTATAAAATAACTTAGTTCAACCTGATTTTTATTTACTAAAGTAAGCATTTTATTAAATAATTATTGTTGATTAAATTTATCCACATGGTCACTAATTACTTCCCCTCCCCCCTCTCCCCCCTAGTTTCTTCTGTGGCTCAGACTTCCCAACTGGTATGACTTTTTTTTCCCCAAAAACCTTTTCTTAAATTTTTTTTGTGGGATGTGCCTGTTGGTAACATCTCTTTTGATACATCCTAATAGATATTTATTCCACTTCTTCCTAAAATTCCAATTTGGGAATACAGGTCTTAACAGACAATTCTTTTTCTCAGTGCTTAGAATGTATTATTCAACAGACTTCCAGCATCCATTGTTATTTTGAGAATCTGCTGCTGATTTATTTGTATTTGCTTGTTGGTAACTTCACTTCTGAATCAAACCCAAAATTCTCGGCTTTTTTTCATTGAAATCAGAAAAGTAAATTGAGGAAAGCAGGATAGAATAGCCAAAGCAGCTAGTCAAAACTGTGGCTTTAGTGGAAGGTCAGCTGAGGGAAGCTCTGCATCCTGAGGGTACCACAGAAGAATCCCACTGTGATGCCAGGGGACTGGCCACTGGTATCCTGTCATTAGTCATTCTTTGGCAGTGGACTCTCTCCAGAGGGAGTATGGGAATTAATAGAAATTTTCAGGGAGCCGAAGACAATTATCAAGAGAAGGGTCAATGTGGGTGCACTAGCTGGTAAAGATGGCATGGGCAGGGGACCAAAGCATCTACTAAAGTAGGCAACCAGTTATTTCTGGCTGCTTTGAAGACCTCTTTGTCTTTGATAGCCTAGCACGGGTGTCTAACCACGGGTGTCTAACCTTTGGGTATCCCTGGGCCACACTGGAAGAAGAGTTGTCTTGGGCTACACATTAAATACATTGTGACCTGTAATCACACACAAAAAAATCTCATAATGTTTTAAGTAAATTTGTGATTTTGTGTCAGGTCGCATCATAGCCATCCAGGGCTGTGGGTTGGACACCCCTGGACAGTTTTACTGTCGTCCCTGGGTGTAAATTTCTTTTTATTTATCCTGCTTGGAAAACATTGTGTTTCCTGTATCTCAAGTTTCAGTCCTGGAAAATTGGCTAGCCAGTTACTGGTCTTAGTGTTGCCTCTTCCAAGTGGCATAAATTAAGGAGAGTTAATTTCCTTAAATTTTTTGCCCTCACTTCTTCACTCCCTGTACCCTAGGCCTGGCCCTGGCCTCTCCTCTCTCCTCTTTTCTCTCTCCTTCAGGAAATCTGGTCACATGTTAGAACTTTCCATTCTATCCTTCATCTCAAGTGTTTCATTACTTTTTCTGTCTTTGTCACCACTTATGTAATTGTTCAAGTGTATCTTTCAGTTTATTAACTCACTCTGAGGTTGTAACTAATTTTCTATTCAGTGCATCTACAAAGATTGTCATGTTATTTATTTATTTTTTCTAGAAGTTACCTTTCATCTTTTAAAATTTCAATTGGTTTCTATATCCTCTTTTTCCTTATGCTTTTAGTTCCCTCTTTCGTATATTTACATATTCGAAATAGCATATTTGTTTTATGTTACACATCTGATAATTGCAAAGTCTGAAGTCCTTGGCAATCTAGTTCCGCTGTTTGTCGCTGCTGTGGAATAGGCCTTCATAAAAGAAGCAACAAACAGCGGAACTAGATTGCCAAGGACTTCAGACTTTGCAATTATCAGATGTGTAACATAAAACAAATATGCTATTTCGAATATGTAAATGATCTTCTCAGTCAATGTCTCTATTTTTCCTATATGGTCTCTTCAGAAAGTATCCATCCGTGTAATATGAAAAATAGAGACATTTACTGAGGAAGACACAAAGTACTAGAAACATTGTACATAGGACAATGATGTCTCAGTCCTCTTCAAAGTGGGCATCTTAGGGTCTTACGTAGGTCTCACAGTCACCATCAGCTGCCCTGTTGTATTTTCCTGAATCTCATTGATGGTCTGAAATCTCTTCCCTTTCAAAGGTGATTTTAGTTTTGGGAAAAGCCAGAAGTCACAGGGCCCCAAATCTGGGCTATAGAGGGGTTGAGTCACCTGGGTGATTTGATGTTTTGCCAGAAAACTCTGCATGAGATGTGGTGCCTGAGGGGGTGCATTGTCATGACAAAGCTGCCAATCACCAGTTGCCCATAGCTGCAGCCTTCTGAATTCATCCAAATTGTTTCCATGGAGGAATGTTCAAGCTTAACACAAAATTTGATACAGATTCATTGCTGTACTCAGTCATTTTGAATGTGAGGACTACACAGCACACATGCTCACTAAATGGTGTCTACCACCCCCACGGACTAGTACAGTGAAGTCTTCATTGTTCACACATGCACATTCCAGTCCATTCTCCTTGACTTCCAGGTTACATTGATGTTGCACAAACCATTCTCATTAAATTATCAATGACTGGACTTTTTCTGGACAGAGCTATTGAAATATGGGTACTGGTACTTTATTAAAACAGTGAACAGTACTTAACAGCCCAGAATTTTCTCTTACATTTTCAAGATTGAATTTTTTTTTTGCATTGATTTACTTTTTTGAATATTATTGTGATGGTTTTCAATGTGGACATTTTTCTTTGAGAGTTTTATTCGTTATGGTTGTTTTTGGTTGTTGTTGATACTAGTTGTTTTAGCCAGAAGCAAAATCCTGTATTCCTACTAAAATATTCTTTTGGAATCTTTTCAGGTCAACTTATATAAAAAGCCTTAACACCCTAGGGCAACTTATAAGTGAATACCTGAGAACTAGGAGATCTGAGAATTCACAATGGAACAGAGATCAGCGTTGTACTTGAATATAGCATAAAGTCTCCCAGGGTTCTGAGGAAACAGTAGCTCCTCCCTATTGATCTTTTAACTTAGGAACTCTCATAGGCATTTACAAGGCTACCCACCAGAGCCAAAGCAGGGCGGCTCTGCCTTTTCCCAAGTGATGGCATTTGTCATCGCTTGGGGAGGAGACAGCACCATGCAAACAAAGAGATTTTCCGACAGCCCCAGAAGGGGAGCTTCTGTTTCAAGTCCTCAATAGTTAATTCAGTAAAATTCAGTAATGCTGTAGGCAGTAAAGCTCATAGAAATAGTGAAACACTCAATAATAATTTCAACAGACTAAAACACTTAGTGGTAAAGTTGATAAGACTATCTTTCAGGGAACTTATGGAAATGAATTAGCTGAAGCAAGAATTAAGAAAGCCTTTCATTTAGGCAAATATATTATTAAAACAGGTTTCTTAAACTTTAATATGCCCACAGATCACCTGAGATTCTTGTTAAAATAAAGATTCTGATTCTGTTGGTCTAAGGTGGTGCCTAGAATTCTGTATTTATTATTTACTTATTTACTAAAAAAGATTTTATTTATTTTTTTAGAGAGAGAGGAAGGGAAGGAGAAAGAAAGGGTGAGAAACATTGATGTGAGAAACATTGATCAGTTGCCTCTAGCACAGGCCCCAACAGAGACCATCCCTTAACGCAGGCATGTGCCATCTCCAGGAATCGAACCAGCCACCTTTTGCTCTGTGGGATGATGCTCAACCAACTGAGCCACACTGTTCAGGACTGGAATTCTGTCTTTCTAACAAGCCTTCCAGGCAATGGAGATGCTGCTGGTTCATGGACCACCGTTTGAGAATAAAGGATCTAGACTCTGACTTTGGCAACAGAATGAAATAGAAGATGAGAAAATGAACAATAAACTATATAACAATCAATTCAGAGAATAGTGCTGGATGAGTATGTGTGTTTAAATGCAAATGGCATGGTATGTGTGATTTGTTTTAAACTCTTAGGAGGATTCAAAGTGTAGTGTGTTTACAATTCTAGTGACTACATGAAAAATATAGAAAATAGCAAAAACATACACAGAATACAGTTTTTTTTAATAAAACATGCATTCAAAGTAAAATGGGAAGACTTCATAATAAGAAGGAAGCACTACATTTACCTAATACGACACGTGCCACAGTGACGGGCACTTGCCTGGAACCGCAGGGCCACACTTGCTGCACGGAAGAGTCATGGGAATGGGGTTGGGGGCAGCTACCTGCCTTCAGATTCTGCCTTTGCTTACTGGCTCTGGGGCTCAGGTATTCTGATAACCAGATTCGGCTTCAGTTTCCTCGGCTATAAAATGGGATGGTAGTGCACCCAGCTACGAGGGTTCCTGTGAGTATTATACATATAGAACAGCAACTCAGAACAATGCCTGTAAATGTTTATTTTTATTACTGCAGTAATATGTAAAATAATTCGACTTAGAGATTTAAAAAATAGTTTTCAAAAAGTAGAACTTTTCTCGAGTCTATTTTATTGTTAAATTGCCTATGGGAAAATATTTTGATTCTATGAATGAACAACAGAGAATGAAAAGACGGTTAAGAAAATAACCTCATTGGTGAAATTAGAATATATTATTGAGAGGAGAAGGTTTTCATCAACTAGGTAAAAGATCTGACTGTTAAAAAATAAAAGGGCAGAGAACCAGCTGGCTCCGGGAGAGGAAGGCGCTGCGGCAGCCATGATTCCTGGGCCGGAACCCAAACCAAACAGTCATCGTCAGAATGTTCGGCCACGGTGGACGGACCAACGTGAAGGCTCGATGAGGAGGCGCACGGACAGGTGGAGACCTCCCACAGGAAAAAATCTGATGCCTTCACTCTTCGATTTCGACAGACCCTGAGGAAGATCATAGGCCTCAACGGTGGTGGGCGAAGGGATGAAGAAGCTGCCTTTTCACTTGCCGAGGCCAAGTTCATGGCTGAAGGGGACGTCAGCACCGCAGTTCCCCAGAATGTAAATAAAGCCCAAGTGAAGATTCCAGCAAAGAAAGCTACTGTCGCCGGTGTTACCCGGCCAGTGTTGGAACACCAGCACGAAGGAGCGGAGCCACGATCTGATCGGTTAGCCAGAGCCGGGGACCTCCGGGCTCAGTTAAAGAGGGGCCGTGGCAGAGCCGCGGAGCTTCTGATGGAACGAGCCTCGCCGCAGACCTCCTCTGTTGCTGGGTGCGGCTGCTGAGACACCCCGCAGGCCTGTCAGTGCCACCGAACAGGCCATCGTTTTCCGGGTCGAACACGATGGTTTTCCGGGTCGAACGCGTCCTCGCTTACATCATCGCAGGGCTGGATGAGAGAGAGTGAGAAAGTTCTACGGGGTAAAGAGAATACAGGCGAAAAGGCCAATTCTCCAGAAAAAGTCTGAGAGGGACTTGGACCCCCGGAGGGGGGCCGGAGAGGGGACAGAGCCTGCCCATCTTCTGGCTGAAGAGAGGGCTGAGGGTCTCCCCTTTGAATCACCCTTTCCTGCTCCGGTCTTTTCAGAAGCCTCAACGGGGCACCATTTTAGTTCACAGCGTGTACGTTGGGTTTGGGCGGCTCTTCACTTTTTTGGCCTAAGAATTTAGCTGTAAAATTTCCCTGGATGTCTGTTCATGGGATTACCTTCGCAGAACCCTCATTTAGCAGCCACGTATCACAGAGATTTTGGGAACGCGTCCAGGAACTTGGAGACGTTATTCTGCGGGGGAGTCCCCGCCCCCGCGGCAGGTGGTCAAGCGATCGGCTCACCGGGCCTGTTAGAAAACTCCCCTGAGGAGCCCGCAGCCCCGTCGGCCGACGGCGGCGGACGCACCCCGGGTGCTCACCCCTTCACACGCCTGGGGCTGCCGTCCAAGATGGCGGCGGCGTCCCTGCCTCACGGTGGTGCGGTTTCTCTCCTCGAGCCTTCCGAGCGCCCGCGCCGACTGCGCTTTGCAGGATAGGTCTCTGTTCTGTCTGCCACGGAGCAGTTTTGCCAATTTGATTGTGACTATGGTATAAACAGTAGTAGGCTTTAAAATGAAAAAAGTAATTAAAGTGTAGAAATGAGTGATTCCCCGTATTCAATGGTTAATATGCTTTAAACACGGCCTGTGGCTTGCGGGGTGGTGTTATTCTATATCTGCCTTTCCTCTGGCATAGAGTTAGCATAGATTTCAAAATGCTCCAGCCTTGATTGTTACCTTCGTAATTTTCCAGTTTTGATGCTTAAGCCAGGTGTAATTATAATTCAGAAAAGAAAAAGTTTTTTCTGTCTTACTGTGTGCAGAGATAAATAGGTGTTTATTGTGTTTCTTTTTTCCATTGATATTTTCTTTCCAAAGTTTAAGTGCAGACAATTATAAAAAACCTATATTTCCAAACCTTAGTTTTGTTTGTGTTTTTCTTTTCTGAAATAATTGTTTCATAAAATAATAAGCAAGGGAAAATTAGAAAGGAATCCAACTGGTAGCAGTTTTAGTATTTGCAAAAGGAAATAACTTCAAAAGTCAGGTGTATTTGGCTAGTGTGGCTCAAATAGTAAAAATTTCTTAATATATACAAACGTGTTTGTATATGATAAGTATACAAATATGCTTTAAAATAGAATATATGTGCATTTTATGGTAGATTCCCTTTTATTAAACAACGCCGACAATGAATAAGTACTTTGAGGAGGAATATCATATGCCAAAAACATGGAAAATGGCTTGTGTTTTAGGGAAAATACCAAGGTTTCATCTGCACATGCTGTTTGAATGATCACACCTGTAGGTGGTAAGGAACAACATTTGCCGATTGAAATCTGCTCTTTTATTTCTTCATGATTATTTTTAAAATCAGGGATTATCTTTAAAATCTATTCATGTTTGTTGTTTTCAGGTGGTACAGAGAGGTGGGTGGGGGTCCAGTGCCACTTAAAACTGTTAACTACTGAAGTACTATGCACCTGGAAAAGCGAGCCTGTCTAAGTTTGCAGCTTGATAAGATGTTACAGAGCGAACACACCTGAAGATCCAGGTGTCAAGCTTAAGAAGGAATTGTACCTCAAAAGCTCCCCTTATGGCCTCTCCCAGTCACTTATACCAAACAAGAACCTCGCGCCCCCTCCCCGCCATTTTATATGAATGCTTTGTATTAGTATGTGTTCTTTTTATTTTGGCCACATTTGTCTGCATGTAGTGGTATCCTGTTGTGATTTCAATTTGCATTTCCAAAAGACTAATAAAGTTGAGGAAATTTTAATATGTTTCTTGCAAATTTATTTAAAATCTTATAGAAATGTCATATACAATAGTATGTACTTTTTGCTTATGATCTTTTACCCTTAAACATTGTTTGTGATATTTATCCATGTTGTTGATGTCACTGTGGTTTGTTCATTGTCATTAACATAGCATTTTATTGTTTGAGTGGATCTTAACTTTCTTAATTTGCTCATCAGTTCCACTGTGAATGGATATCTGGCTGTTTCTAGCTTATCTCTACTGTGAAGAATGCTGCCATAAACATTTTTGCACTTAATTTTGGCAACCATTGTATGCCTTTATAGTGATTATAAACGTAGCGATAGAATTAGCCCAGCCATACAGCGTGCGTATGTCCACCTTTAGATACTACCAAACTGTTTTCTAAAATTCCACCGATTTCCACCATCGGCCCCCCTCAAGTAGGATATGAAAGTACCATTGCTCTGTATCCCTGCCAAGTCTCGGTACTATGTGTTCTTTTTGTTAGCCCCATTTGTCTGCATGTATGGCACCCCACTGTGATTTCAATTTTCATTTCCAAAGGACTAATAAAGCTGAGGAAATTGTAATATGTTTCTTGAAAATTTGAATGTCCTCTTTTGGGAAATTTTTATTTGTCTTTTTCCTATTTTTCTATTGAGTTGTATGTCTTGTTTTTATTGATTTAGAGGAGTTTATTTAAATATTCTGAGTATTAATTATTATCATATATATCAAATTTCTTCTTGTGCTCTGTGGTTTTTCATTCTCTGCTTGTCATCTTTTGATGAACAGAAGTTCTTAATTTAAATGTGGTCAAACTTACCATCTTTTTCCTTCATGGTTACCACTTCTTTTATGGTGTTTAAGAAAGCATTGCTTACCCCAGAGGGAAGGATATTACCTTCTAAAAGCTTTATTGTTTTATCACTCACATTTAGATGTACAGCCCTCTGAAACTGACTTTTTATGGGTAGGAGTTAAGATTTACTTTCTAATCCCAAACAGATCTATAGTTCAGTCAGTATCCTATAGTAGAGAGAGCGTCCTGTCTCCATGGCTCTACATCATCAAACTTGCCATAATTTACTTGTGTAATTAGTTGCTGCAATTTGTGTGGGTTTGTTTCTGGATTTCATGTTTCATTCCATATATCTGTTTCTTTGTTTTTGTACCGATTACTCACTATGAATTACAAAGCTTTATAATAACTTTGATATTTGGCAATTGAAGACCCCTGGCTTTGTTCTTCGTTCATGTCATCTTGGCTAATCTTGGCCCTTTGCATTTCGGTGTAAGTGTTGGCTTCTTAACTTAAAAACAAACTGCTGGGATTTCAACTGTGATTATACTGAATGTATAAATCAACTTGAGGAGAATTGACATCTTTATAATATTGAAACTTCCAATATGAGCATGACATACCTCTTTCCATTTATTTGTTGGCTTTTTACCCCCTCTAAATAATGTTTTGTTGGGTTTTGTAGTGGTCATGAACATCTTTTGTTAGATTTATTCCAGGGAATTTGAGATTTTTAAATTTAATTTTAAATGTATATTTTCTAGTTTTAATTTGTTCTTATATAGTAGCATCACTGATTTTTGTACCATGACCCTAAATTCAGTAACCTTACTAAATTTACTAATAAAATGAATAGTTCTGTGGAATCATTATTTGTTGTTTTAATTTTAAATATATTGAATTGTTTATTAAAAGAAATGGATTTAAAATTATTGGAATGTTTATTTTTAAATATTAACTGAATAACATTAACTTATGTTATTATTTCAGTGGGTGCTAGAAAAATTGGAATTATTTCCTCTTCTGTGTTCTCACATGCATAATACTCTTAAGTAAATGAGTCTGTCTGCCTGGTGTTTAGCTTCCTCATCTGCAAAATGATGATACAAGACGAGATAAACTTTAGCTCCTTTTTGTCAGGGATGGATGACTCAGACAACTTTTGGGTAAGGGGGTAGGCATTAGAATTTTTTCCCCTTTCTTCTGTTCTTCCCCTTATGACATTGTAACTGTTGGGACATTCATTGGGCCTCATGTGATCTCATTTTGGGGAACAGTAATATTTTCTCAGAGAGTCTTAATTTCTCTTCAGTCTATGCTGGGAAAAGTGGGCTACTAATCCTAATGCTTCTGTTCCCATATTCATCTGGGGGTTGAACTTAAGGGAAATGAGGACTTGATATTTGCCCACTTCCTCCTCTGTCTGTCTTCTTATCCAGGCAACTTTTAAGCCCAAGGTAGTTTTTCAAATCTTTTACATCATACCCTATGCTTTCTCCACTCTTAGAATCACGAAACCTCATGACCTAGTTCTCCAGGTCTGACTTCTACTATGTTATGGCAACTAAGCTTGTGGTTCTAAAAGTCCCTTTCTCCCTAAGGAAAGCCAGATATTCAAAACCATTGTCTTACTATGGATCCAAGAATTCTTGCTGGATGTCAAATTCCAGACTCCTCTGTTCTTATTTTATTTATCTTCTCATTGAGGAAAAAGCTACCTCCAGCAGAAAGGCAAGGTCAAACACAGAGAAATGCAGAAACTTTCTATATAGATATTTATCCAAATATTAGCATCCTAGTTTTAGGATGGTCTGTACCTCTCATATTTCTTTGTTGCCTTTTTCCTATCTGGCATAGTTGTTTGTTCAAATGTGACAATAAGGACTTTTTATGCAATTTCTATCATAGGACCTGGTAAAATATTTATGCCACATGAGTTAGCTCTATCTTATCTTTGTTACTAGGTATTTAATACAGCAAGTGGGTGTGTACATTTTAGGAACCTCCTTCCTAAGTGCTAAATATTGAATTAAGTACTGAAGGGGTAGGTGATAGGTGAGAGGCAAAAGATACAATAGCTGTCCTTGAGGAACTTAAAATATAGTTGGGGAGACATGACAGCATAAGGCTACCGAAGAAGGCAATATAAATTATAGGCATTAACTATAATTGCTATACAAGGTCAGAGAATCATAAATCAACAGAGTCCAGAGAACCTAGGGATCACTTTGTGCAGAAGTTGACGTTAAAGTTTTGACAGGGTGGTAAATTTGGAGGATGTTGAAAAGAATTGAACCGCAACCAGGAGGAATAGGCAAGGAGAATGGAACTGGGAAAGACAGCATGGGAGCCATTAGCGCTCTGCCTGACTCAACAGGACAGATTACATTGAAGAACAATATAAAATTCATGGAATGCTCAGGAAGCTTAAAAAAAATAGTATATCCATTAGATATAATTCTCAGCTGCTTCTCCCATGGGTCTGTAAAGCTCAAATTGTAAAAACTAATATTACAGGTTATAAAATTGGAAAATTTTGACCTCATAAGGGAAGAGCTATTAGATACTAAAGTGATTTATGAAATAGATCACCTTGTAGAAATCCCCTAATAGGAGCTTGATAACTTTTACATTCATACTCCATCAGGGGTAGGATATTTGGGAACTAAAGACAGATTTTTGGAGGTGAGCTGAGGGTCCACTAGGAATATTCACAAGGAGGTAGTTGGGGTGTTTGCCTGTTTCGCCCTCTCATTGCTAGAAAGAGGTACTTCAAGGAGACTTTGGCGAGATTGTAATGTGTGTCTCGTGAAGTTTTGGGGTGGTTGTCTAAAACACTAGACTTGTTTCTGATGAATCTAAAGACCAAGAGATGAGCTAGTGGGCAGTTGGTGGCAGAGCAAGGTGGAGATGCTGTATGGGGAGTCACCTCTTTTCCCCGGGTATTTTAGAGTTTCCTGTGGAACAGCTGCAGACCCTGCAAGTGAGAACTTATATGAAGGGTAGGACAGACTGAAGGTCCCCAGCGATTGGAGAAGGGAGAGCAAATGCTGGTTGTGCAATGGCTTTAAATATGTACTGCTTCTCTTAGCTCAGTGACCAGAAGAAACGTTCCTTCTCCATTTACCTCTTCTTTTCCTACCGTCCCTCTTTCACTCCACTCCTGTGTTCCCGGGGCTTTGGAACCAGGGTTAACTGGTTGGAGAAGACTTGGGGTAGAATATGGGGGCGCTCTTCACTGGCTCCTGGTTTCCAATTGCAGCAGAGCCCAGCTATGGAGGGAGGGCAATTTAAACTTTAAATCCTTTTTTATATGTAGCTGGGCATTCTAACTTCTAATTGGGAATATGTTTGGTAACTTAATGTAACTATAAGATTTTTTTTAAAGCTCCAACTGATCAGGGCATATAGATAAAGGTCTAGTTCTTATTGACTCAAAAGATGCTGCATTAATTTCCTGGAGCTGCCGTAACAAATTACCACAAACTGGATGGCTTAGAACAAGAAGCATTTATTCTGTCACTGTTCTGGAGGCTACAAGTGTAAAATAAAGATGTCAACAGGGCCATGTTCTCTCTGAAAACTCTAGCAGATAATCTATCCCATTGACTTCCCCTTAGCTTCTGGTGTTGCCGCACTCCGTGGCTGGTGATGCATCGCTCTGATCTCTGCCTCCCTAGTCACATGATCTCCCTCTGTGTCTTTGTCTTCACATGATGCTCTTCTGTGTGTGTTTATATTTGTGTCTCACCTTGTAGGAACACACATCATATTGGATTAAGAGTCTACCCTTCCCTGTGGAATGTCATCTTAACTTACCTTTTAATGACACCTGGAAAGACTATTTCCAAATACGACAATGTTCACAGGGACACAACTGAACCCACAGCAGACGTGATCCTGCTTGATGTCCGAATGCTGGAGTTAGGGGCTGTTGTTGGTGTGAACCAAACTCCCTTCCTAGTTTATTTCTAGTCATGTATGTCACACTGTTTCAAATTATACAGCATGAGTTTTGAGTCTCAAGCAATGTTTCTCAATCATCCCTATGAGTGATGCAACTACTGGAGAGGCCTCTTTTTATTTTGTCCCGTTTCCTCCCAATGGTGCTATCAGTGTTTCTCTCCTTTAACATAAGATGACGGTTTTAATGGGAGGTTGCGAAGAAGCACAGTGGTACCATGGTCCGCACTGTGGCACACCTGGTCTCCAGGTTTTTGTACACTTCAGTTCTTCAAATGCACTGTCCCAGCTTCTTGGAAAGATATATCCCTCCTTACCTGCCTGTCAGATTTAGTCTGTCAAAGTCCTCCCCTAGTGAATTTTTTTAGACCAAACAGGACTGATTGTCAAACCTGTGCGCACCGGTTCTGCTGTCCTTATGAATTTTTTAAAGATTATTTTTGACCCCCCCTTTCCTGACTGCATAATATTCTTTCAATACTTTCTGTTGCTTTGACACGTTGTACGCTGTTTAATGATGCTATTTTCACCAATTCCTTGACATAATTGTCTACAGATGTTTCCTCCCCTGGACTGTTTCTCTTGAGTCATTTTTGTTTATTACATTTTCTCTAAAGTCTGTTATTATAGACAGTAGCTTGCAGTGTTTTCTGAATTGTATTGAGTGTTCACAAAAGCAGAAAAGGGCCAGTTGCTTTAGGTGATTCTTGAAGGAGATCACAGTTCCCTGGAGGGCTTCTTTGAACCAAAATCCTCAGCAAGAGGCATGGGAGCCACTGCAGGAACTGGTGGGCAGCTTACTGACCTCCAACCACTCAGTTTCTTCTCCTCACTTGCCCAAAGACCCTTATTTCCTTTGTCGTAAGAGTCAGCTTGGTCAATAGGCAAATTAGGTAATGTCCAGTATGAAATTTACTGGGGTGATATTGGTTAATAAAATTATATAGGCTTCAAGTGGGGAGGAGCTAGTACAGGGACAAGGGGTCAAATCGATGGTGACGGAAGATTTGACTTTGGGTGGTAAACACACAAGGCAACATACAGATGATGCATTTTTTATAAAGGAGAATGATGATAAAGAGGTGTAATAATGATGTTGATAATTATATTAGCTAATATTCATTAGTTCTATGTCCTTTATATGTATTTATCTCATTTATTTATCCTATCGGCTCTATGGAGTAGAAATAATTATCATTCCGATATTACAGATGAAAAATGAAGGCTTACAGAATTTAATTTACTTGCTCAAGTTCACACAGCTAGTGAAACATGGCGATTGCATTTATATGACTATTCTTATAATGACTGTTATAGCCAATTAATCAATGTTGCTTTTAACTGTTAACATTTCTTAAATAACTTTCATAAAGGGTGAATTTAAATTTCGTGACAGTCCTTTCTGGAAAGCTGTTGCTCAGTCTTGAATTTCTTTTCCTCCAATCTGCACATTCAGATAATGATGCAATAAAATCTTTTATGGGATACTCCTCAAGATGGTTAAATGCGAAGGGAGGGAATAAGATATATTTTCATAACTTTTGACTTCTATAAAGTACTTTTCTCCTCATCGCAGCATGGAAAAACTCTAAAATTGTATCTCATGAGGAGGGTAACCTGCACGTATTTACAGAGTCATCTCACAATACGTCATTTTATCATTTTTGTGGAAAAACAGAATAGTAAAACAATCAAATTTTCACGAATATTTTCAAACCCATACTCACTGGGGGAGAGAGGAAAGTAGGTTTAGATAATTGAAAATTCCATTTCAGACCATTGTATTCTCAGTAAACGCTCTGTCTCAACACTCCTTACATCTTATCTTTTCAAATGATAGAAGCCCATGCTTGTCCTTGTTCAAGTGTGAGTCTCGTTCCCACGCGAGAAAGGAAGAGAAGCAAAGAGAACTGGGCGGAGTGCCTGCCCCAGCCACCCAGCTTCTCGGCCATGGCTGTGGGGCGACAGGACGGACTTTTGGGGAAGTTATGTGGCATTTAAGCAAGTGGTTCCCCAGGCAGCCGCTGAATATTTTGTTAAATGATTTTCTTCTCTGACCTTTATTACTAATGAATCTTCCTTAGGAAGCACTTAAAGAGTAAAAAGAAAGGTTGTTTATATTAATCTCTTTTCTCTTTGCCCACAGAACCCAAAGAAATGGTGTTACCTGGCAAGAGATCTTCACTCTTCTATGAAAAATCAGACCAAGGTAATACTTACTGAGAATGAATACTTTTGTAGTGTGTTTAACCCAGAAACATTAAACTCGTTGGCTTTCCTTCATTACTGGTTTTAGCTACTGAATAACCCCATCAAAAAGTAAATCATCAATTGAAAAGTAGAGGGAATGGTTATAATGATTACCATATTTATGAAGTAACAGGAAAATTTAAAATATATTTTAGCTTATCAAAACATTGTGGATAATGGTTAATTTTCTGACACTACTCTTTTATTTATGGTAACATATAACCAGGATCTCAACCTGAAGATTGTATTATCTTTGGGAATAACTGCAATTAGTTTATCATATTTACAGTGATAGACAAAAAGAGAATTAGAATCTTGTCAGGGTGCAGTAATAAGAACCTCCTTTTATTTAAACATTGGTCAGGTGGTTTTACATATTACTTTTTGAATATGGAAAAATTTTCTGTATGAAGTCATCTAAAACGTCATTGAGTTTTATGGAGACACTCATACAAACATATTTTCTTTGGAAAGGCTGAACTATATCATACCGTTTTTAAATAGCATGCCTGATTATACCCAACAGTTGCAGATAGAGTTGCTAAATATTCAAGTTTCTATGTGATTTATTTACTATCTTGGCTTAAAAACATGAACATATTCATGTGAATATTCTAATGATATGTATGTGTAAACAAAGTGTAAGATATAGATAGATATACAATGTGTGCATACTTAATGAATACAGATACCATCTAAAAGAGTTTTTTTCAGAAAAGTTTCTAAAAGGTTAGAACTGTGATGGGAATTGGACCCATCTATTCAATGTTACCTATTTATATAGCTATGAAGATATGATGTTACTGTATGTATTTACATGCATAATAAGTTTATTTAAATGCATGTTAGACTACATTCTGATTGAAACTGATTGGATTTTACTTTTGACACATTATTGAATTCCTAAAAACAAATGAATGTTGAAACAAAGGTAGCACATAAATTTAATGGACATCAGCAGAAAACTTGTTTCCGACCTTGAATTTGCAGTTGAGCAAAAATAAATTGTTATGTTAAATGACAAATTAGGTGTTTCTACTTACTTCTGATTTTAGTTGATTCTTCAAAGGAGGTGAAAACCCCTTAAGGAAGCAGCTTCTTTCCCCTAAAGGCAATTTTGAATTGTAGGCACTCTGTTCAAATTTTATCTATACTAAAATGTTAATTGGATCTATGAAATATTTCTGAATGTTTAATGATATCAGTGGAGGGCTGCCTTTGCATAGGCCTATTAACTGTGACTCGCCACAGAGAGACATTGCAATGAGCACTAATACCTTACACGAATGTGAATGATGTTGAAGCTGAGCTATGTGATACGGGCATAGGGAGGTAAGTGGTAGAAAAGCTCTTGCTGAGGGAGAATTGATGGACAATGACACAGTAAAGAGGGAGAAACACACTGAATGAGATGAATTCAATGAGGAAGATAAAGGACCCGTGCTCTTTAGAATAAAAGGATAAAGGGAGCATAGACTATCCAAGATGCATTTGTGTGAAATTATTTTTTCAGAGGTGTGTACATACGAATATGTTCAATTTTGTTAGGCTTTTTGTTTATTTAAGATCGGGAAACATTTACTTTGAACTGAACTTAGGAAAGAGAGAGTTTGGGGTGGGAGGGGGTCGTTTCCATTGACATGGTGGGATTTCCAGCATGTATGCAGAGTCAAAAAAATGTGTTTCCTCCCAACAGGAGAATAAAGGAACAGTTTGGCATCTTGCCAGAAACCAGGGACTTTGGTCTGATAAAACCCCCGAAGGGATTGTGCTCTAGGACACATGGTTTGTGTGAACATTAGGAGTGGGGTGTGGAGGAGTGGCTTGGGTGGGAGGAATGGTGTTGATGTTGTCACCTCTCTGGCCTGGTCCTTGGGATTCTGGGAAATAGGGTTGTTTGCAGTCTTACAAACAGTTCTGTTTGTAAGACAGTGAGTGCTGACGTACTGATGCTCTGCCTCTCTTATCTCAGATGGAATATATACATTTAAGTTTCAATGTTGAAATCGTACACCGTTGAGACTTACAGGTGAAGGTGCTGTTTTTAGATGAATGGGACTGGTTGGCTTTCTCAGTTCAGTGACGACAAGGATTGGCTCTGGCAGAGGAGCTCAGGGAGCGAGCTACTAGATCAGCAGGCGCTTGTGTGTGTGCAGGTACCTGGAAGTTCTGTATTCGACCCTTTTAAAAGAGATGCCTACATTTTAACTCTTCATGTAGTGCTTTATTGTGTGAAGTTATTTATGTTGGCTAGTCACGATATCCTTAATTTTGTTATCTGGAGAGAGGCAACTTTAACTAATCAGGTCTAAATATCCTTCTACATATCTTGTATGATTATGTTAAAAAAATAGAGACTGTTATTCTGTTCCATTTTTATATGGGTTTATATATCCTGGAAGTAGATTGAATTTCAATTAAGAAAGTGTCATGTCTGCAATTTATTTTTATTATGTAGGGATATTAAGTTTTATTTTCACATATATCTGACTTTTTCTGTAGGAAATTGTAATTGTAATATCAATCTTTAATTGCTATTAAGGATTCAGCAATTTTTTTGATGTACTCTAGGTTGAAATGTAGGCTCAGTATAATCACAATTTGAGAATTGAAAATAAACTGTTATAAGGCTAATGTGTAGGGTTACTTATGTTCAAGAGCATTAAACATAAGTTATAAAGATATTGTTTGGAGATTCGTTTCATTGTGATTTATTATTACTGGCTGGAGAAAATGTTGTAGAGATAATAATATTTGTTGAGATTTAAAAGGATACAAATCTGATATTTTAAGGGCTTACCAAAATTAAATTTTATATTATTTATTATATACCTACTATAACATAACAATGGAAAGTGAAGCATCAAAACTTGCAGGTTGATTAATATGTAAGTTAATGACCATGAATTTAAATGGGAATTAGAAATATTTGTATGTCATGTGATAAAAAGAGTGATATAGTTGTCACATTGCCTGACTTAGATTCCATGTATTATACATGCAGTGCTTTACAGATATATGGCTACAATATCGGACAAATATGCCCCCAAAGAGAGTTTAAACTGAAAGTCAGAGAACAAATCATTGAATATTCTCATGGAGATATAATTAAAAAGTAATTTTTAAAGAAGAATTTGCACGAGAGTTATTGTAATTTTTATGAATCTGTCTTTTTGTTTTTAATGATTTTTGTTATTTGCAAAAGTGATTGGCATTCTTAATTCTTCTGAGTATTAGATGCTGTGGGATATTCATTTTCTTAAAACTTTAAAAAATATCCCATGACTACAAGCCATAGCATTGTCTACGATCAGCTCCTGTTAATATTCAAGTTTTTCCACAAATTCCCCACTTGTTTTTCTTACCTGATTTGTTTTTCTCCTATTCCATTACAGACCCTAAACATTCTTGTCTTTTCCTGATCCTGAAAACTCCGCTCTGAATACCCAGTCTTCTTTCTCCCTTGTTCCAAAGTCTGCATAACCTGAAAACTTCTCTTGACAAAACCTGAATTTCTCATTACACTACATCAGTTTCTCTTCCTTAACCCACATGCTCTCATCTCAGTCAGATCACCTAGTGTCTGCCACACCGATTTGCATATGTTGCTATGTAATAGTTCTCATGTGTGCATGTATAAATATACATGCATATATAATTTCATTGTATAAAGGTACACATACAGGTAAGAGATTTTTTTCTCTTCACTATGATAGTGGAGAAGATCCTTCTTCTCTCATCCAGTTACTCCCACTTGTGAATGAAGTAGAGAAATTTGAAGGAATGAGCTCCTTCCGGCGCTAGGATTTCCACTGAAGGAATATTTAAAAGGCTGAAAGATTCCTTGTTACTTTGAGAGTTATAATTCAGCTATGGTTTGTATTCTTTATGACCACCTTGAGAATCGACACTCCCTTTATCACATTTTTCGGTGAGAATAGTCAAAATTCAAATATACTAATTTATAAAGCAGATAATTTTTAACTGTTGAAACACACTCCCTTCACCAAGGGAGATGGCCTAACTGCCTCACCCTCTGGGTGAACATATCATTGGAGAAATATCTGACCTGAGCTACTCAGCCAAGGCCCTTTTGCCTAAGAGCAAACCCTCTCTTGCATATCTTCCATCAGAATCAATAGGAAAAATATTGTCTATTGTAAATTTCTACCTTGTCCATTTATTCATTCATTCACCAATTTGATGATTCATAGCTACGTTCACCTATTTGAGGATATTCATAAGTCTGAAATTGCATGTTCCCAACTCTATAGTTGAGTCTCTTTAGGCTAAGACCCTGAACATACCTATACTTTAGGCTTGGAGGTTAGGAGGGGTCTGTGGTGGTTTGGGAAGTTGCGATGTAACTGGCACTGTTACGGCTGGGGCAGGGCCTTTGGCAACTGGAGCTCTCAGGTGACTGGCAATTCCCAGTAGAGGACTAAGGACTTTGAGGGAATTGGTTCTTCTAAGGCTTTAGCCCTTGTGTCCGGATCCAATTCCTCAGCGTGGCGGTCCTGGGAGTACTTTGGAAGGGGAAGCAAGTCATTGGAGGCAGAGTGGTGTGGACAGGTGCAAATAATCTGTAACATGGGTTGTCCGTTAGACTTGGCAAATGCATGTACGATATGGATGTTTCTTCCTCTCTCTCTGTAGGTAGCCACATTTTTAATGCAGTTGGTATTTTTAAAATTATACCACTAGATGTCACCAGCAACCTCCTAGGGTTCCTTTGGCCTTCATTGGTAAAAACAAAAAACAATTGCTACTTTATTAGAACACCTCATCTGTGAATAGTGAGTACTTATTTTGAAGGTACGAGAAGTATATATGATATATGAGGGGAAAGACTTCAAGCATAACATATTTTGAAATTGTTTTTTAAACTGGGGTTCCTGTTTACATGTAACAGGTTACTTTTGCTACCAGTATTCTGTCCAACCATGACATGGCATGAGAACCACATGTGAGGCTGAGGAATTTGTCAGAAATGACACCTGAGGCCAGAGCTCTAAACTTCTGTGTCAATACTTTATGATCCATTTATGCCACGATTGCAGGAGTATTTGTACTTTGGGTTTGTTTCATTGTTTTTGTAGAAGAAGCATTTTTGGGGCTTCAATCCATCAGAAGATTGTGTGGTATTAATTTTTTAGCATCCACATCTATACACACTGTTTACTTAGAAATGTCTAAACTTTCCTGGATATGTGCTCTGTTGTTTCAAAATACTCAGAACATTTTGAAAGATAGTAGAGTCTTACAGATGTTTGCTCAACGGTTGACAAAATAATCTAGAAATTGAAAATGATATGTTTCCATGAATTATAACACACACACAATTGTTTAGTCCTTTAAACATCAGGTAAAAAGTATCTCAAATGTTTTTTCACACCAGAAATTAATAAGAAAATTATAGTGTTGGCCAATCTTCAATTGAAAGTAGTAGTGTTATTTTCAGAGAATGTAGTTAATATTCAGTCAAATCAGTCACATTAGCCAGGAAGGTTCAGACTAATCTGTTGGATTTTAAGAATCAGCTAGACCCCAGTCTTAGGTGATTGTCTATGAATTGACCAAGCACCAAACAGATTTTTAAGTAATTATTAAAAAGACCTGTTCCCATTTCTCTCCCTTGAAAAATTCTGCCTCCAATGAACTGAAAAAATATCTTAGGAAAAGCTAGGAAAAAGAATTAGGAAGGCATGTTTTTCCCTGAAACGAGTTGTAGCAAGGAAAACACTGATGTAAATGTTACACTCTTTTTTCTTTTAAGATTAAAAAAACATTGTTTTAGTTGGTGCAGTATAAGGAAGGAGGTAACTCATCTAGTATATAGGCTAAAGAAATAATTTCATTCCTACTGAAGTTTGTGATATTATTATGGTATTTTTTGGTGTGCATGTCTATTTTAGAACTACTACAAAAATAACTCACAAGATTCTCCTCATGACTGTGGCTGACTTATGTGCGTAGGTGATGAGGCAAACCTTTGGAATGATGCTGCCGGTCACCTGACGCATGTAATATCCTCTGGGGAGCAAGTGCGCTGGGTAGGTGCGGCTCATAAGGGGAAGGCACGTCATCAGCCAGATGTTCAGGTCAGGCACTTTCAACGTTGAACCGGTGCGGAAGCACACGGCTTGCTCGATCTGTCACAGTCCACCCTATGCTTCCAGTACTTAACCCCCTACAAGGGGTCAGGGCTGGGATGCAATCGGGACATCTGTCTTTAGTCCGTTCCTTTCTGTATCATTTACAAATAGTCAAATAACACAGATGTTCTTGAAGTATTTTGAAGTAGAGACGATGCCAATTTTACGCAAACTGTTTTAGCTCCACGTTGAGAATCAGCTCCCACTTCATCCGCACCAGCGAGCTTTTCTTCCCAGTTCGCTGGTCCGTGCCGGGTCATGCCCTGGAGCGGCGGAAGTTCAAATACAGGGAGGGTCGGTCCGCCCGCGCTGTTCCAGAAATTCCCACTCCTCAGCCTGACTACGAAAGACTGCTTCTCCGTTGCTGCACCCCAAATGCCTCTTCACAAAGTGTGTGCTTCATGGAAACCTAGTACTCCTGAATTCCGTGTGTATTACAAGAAAATATACTTAAGTATAAAAGGTTTCATGGCCCACTAATTTTAGGAAATGCTGGGTTAAACCAAGTTAACCAGGTTTCTTTACAGCAGGAGTTTTAGGAACTAATCTTCGAATGTGCATCGTAAAACTATAGGAGGAAGGTATAAAATTCAGCACTTTCCAAAATTGCCTGGTCAGTTAATCATATAATAAAAGTGTTACTGTCCATTTTGCAAGGAAGAAGTTTGATGTTTGAACTAATTGGTAATATGATAGTTGGCCATAGATCAGATATTACATATTTATACAGGATGTGTGAAGGACTTTGGGGATCATGTACTTTTACTGCATTGACAATTCACTTGCTTCTCATTATGAAACTGTGCTTAATTTTTCTTATGAATTTACAGAAATTGTTATAAATTTAATACATCAATATTCCATCACTACATTTCATGAAACTTGTAATAGACATCTTATGTTTCATTTTGTTTTTGGAGTTTAGTTTGGGAAACTTTTTTTCTTTAGGAAGTTACCCATTCACCTTCTGTGTGGTAATGACAAATTAATGGATAATAATAATAGAAAATATTGATTGATTACTTATTCCATGCCAGACAGTGTTCTCAACCCATTACAAAGAGTTAGCTCTCCCTGTTACCTCTGCTTCCATCTTGTCGTAATCATACTGTGTAACAAGCACCCCAGAAGCAAAACCCATTGGCACAAATCTGCAAATTGTCTGTGTGGTTACGCTGACCTTAGCTGGGTTTGCTCATCTATCTGCAGTCAGCTGGAAAGTCCGCTATGGGCTGGTTTTGCTGAGCTTGCTGAATGCTCATGTGTCTATGACTTTGGCTGGGACAAATGGACTGACTTGGCTTTGCTCTGCAGGACCTCCCTTCCCCCTCAGTCTAAACTGAACTTGTCCTCAGGATGGTTTCAGAGGTCTGAGAGAAAAGGAGCAGGGATGCTTAAGGGTTCTTGAGGCCTCGGCTTAGAATGGTCACCGAGCCACTTCTGCCGCATCTGTTGACCAAAGCAAATCTCTAGGCTGGCCAGGAATCAAGGGAGAGGGAAATAGACTCCACCATTGCAAGCAAGCAGCTGCAAAATCCCTCTGCAGTTGATTGGATACAAGAGCAGGGAGAACTGGAATTGTTTTTAGCCATCCATCTACCAGAATCTCCATTCTATATGTGAGAAAATGGAAATGCAATGAGATTAAGTAACTGGCCGCTGGGGTGGACTTGTGACTTTTACCTGGTCTGTACTGGAAGTTCATGTCCCAGGCCCCTGTGTTCTTTTCAAGCCCCCAGGCATATGGACAATGGTTTATTTTCTTGGCTACCTTAGTTTCCTTTCTTCAGCCCTGCCTGATGCTCTCAACGATTTGATTCACCGAAGTTCTCCTACTAACAGGAGATATCCTTCTGAAAATACGTGAGAGCCCTGTGCTCAAAACAGAGAGAATTCACAAGCACACTGGGCTTCTTTTGACTTGCAAGTGAACTCTGGCTGTGGAGTGGATATGACACCCTTAAAAAAGGAAAAGGGTAACTTCAAGGCAAAAGGGCCTTTCTTCTCTCTGGGTGTAAGTTTCCTTAAAAGCTTGTTCATTGATTTTCCTCATGACAATTGAGCTTGTGAGCTATTAAAAGAGAAAGAAACAAACAGGAGCAGGGAAATAATATCAATGGCCACCAAGTTTCTTCATCAGCCTCCTCTCATTTGTAGTCTGCCACTGGGCTGTGAAGGAACAAGTGCCCTGTGCCCCATCCCAGGTTTTTGTTCGGAGATCACAGAATTCAGTTGAACAAAAAGGGGAGGAAACACATTTGCAAGCAAGGGTGCATTCCCATTAATAGTGATCATGCCCAGATTAATGCCCTTGTGTGAGGAGAGTGCCAAACATGGAGTGAGCTGAAGAAAACGTCGGACGACACCTGGTGCAATTAAAATGGCACCTAGTTTGATCTCTAATCAAACTTCGTTAGCGTTGTCTTTAGAGGAAGACATCTTCCTAAATTTCAGACCCATGTGAAGACACTTTTAAAGAAGTCCTATAATCAGGTAGTTTTGAAAAATGATGAATTTTGTATCTTCTGTAGTTTTGGAATGCACACTTAAATATTAGTCTCTAAAAATCCTGCTGTAAAGAAAACTGTTTAACTTGGTTTAACCCAGCATTCCCTAAAAGGAGCGGGCCATGAAACCTTTATACTTAAGATATCTTTATGCAACACTCATGGAATTCAGTAGTACTAGGTTTCCGTGAAGCACGCTTTGTGAAGTGCTGCTTTAGAATAAAAACCTGGATTCCCAAGAGGGCTTGTTTTACAATGCAAAAATGATCTGGTAAGAGTAACACTTTCACCTTTCGTACCCATCCATCCAGATTAATTTTTCTAAATCAGCAGGATCCTAAGACCTTGACGGTGGGGGAAAGGCCGTAACATGGAGCGTTTCCGGAAGAGCACTTGTTTCAGGAGGGTCCCTAGGGAGCGGGAGGATGACCCACCAACTCTAATGGGGTCTTTCCTTGGGCGGGATTCTTTTAGAGGTATGTTTCTAGGAAGGTTAATTTTAGAAGGTGTCAAAGGGAGAGGATTAGCTAAGACAATTTTAATAGCTCCTATGGATTCCAGATAGTGTTCAGTCACTTCCTTCTTCTTAACAAATAATCTGTTTCTGCTTCCTCACCAACCATGTACTCTTTGACTTCTAACAGTCTTTCATTCATTCTCTCATTCCATTAAAACTCCTCTTCCTCAGATAGCCAGTTACTTTCCATTTGCCCCATGGAGTGAACTCTTCCTGGGTGAATTTGCTGGCCTCTGTGATTTTTGGATTCTACCTAATGCTTCTGAGTTCCACATTTATATCTTCAGCCCAGGACGCAGTTCTGAGCTTCCAAATTGTTACCCAGGGACCCCTGGAGCTTATATCCAAAATTGACCTGATAAACTTGTACTCTAAACCTTTTTCTTCTGTAGGTCATTGGAAGAACCATCATTCACTGGTCACACAAGCCAGGAACCTGGGAATCATCCTTGACTCCTCTTTTTGCTTTTAACCTCCTCACACTCAGTCCCATTTCTGAAGATATCTTCCCTATCCCATAATCCCTATCTCCGATTCCTTAGGTTCCAGAGTCAAATCATAGCTCTTCTGCCTGATATCTGAGTGACCCTAAATAAGCTTTGTATTCAATTTTGCCTCAATTTCTCATCTGAATGATGGGGAAAATAGTAATATTCAGTGAGAGAGCTGTTTTGAGTTTGTGAAAATTCAATGGGAATAAATTAGGGGAGTAGAAAGAGGACTAAGTTGATTTTTTTTTTGGTCTCCAATTGAAGGGGAAAAAAGTACTTGTGTATTAGAAGAGGACAAGCCTTAGTCATTTAGTTTGTGTTTTTACAGGGGCAAATACCTTTTAAAATGCTATGGTAATGAATAAAAAAAAAACCAAGGTTGTGATCATTTATAATTCATAGAGAAAATAAATCTTAATATTTTTTCTCCCTTTGTTACACAATTATCAGCTACTGAAAGGGAAATAAAGAAAGGAAATTGATTCATCTTTACCACCCTTCCAGCTAATAGAAGCTTTTGTGTGTATGCTGAAGTAGATTAAGAAAAAGAAGGACTCAAAAGCAGCGTCTTTAAGACATTCGTGTTATCTGTTCAACAGGCCAGGAAGCAGGCATTGGCATCTTGTTGGGTAAGGCCGCTGGAGCACTGCTGACCTAGGATTAAGACCTGGCTATGAGTTTCAGACAATTTCCTAGAAATATCTCTTACTTTTTGCTTAATAGCAAAAAGCCCTCTTACAAATCATGTTATACACAGAGAGAATTGCAGAGCGGCGTGCGGGAGTGACGGAGCCCGGCGTCACACAGAGAATATGTGATTGATGTTTGTCCTTCGTTTTTTTTCAATACGTTTTGTTGACCTCCTAGCATGGGCTATCAGTTTCTGGATGCTGGGGATGTAGTTGCCTACAAAATAGAAATCCTTGCCTTGCTGGATCTTACATCCCAGTGAGAGAAGACAGATGCCAAACAAAACACATGAACGTATAGCACTTTAGACAAGGGCTACGGAGAAAAGTGAAGCAGGAAAGGGAGGTAGGGCATCTTGTAATGTTGGTAGGACTGTTTATGTAAAGAGGGAGGCCTGGGAGTCCTCACCAAGCTGTTTGAGTAAAGACCTGAAGGAGATCACAGAGCCCGTGGGATCAAAGGAATGAGATGATCTGACTTTCTGTTTCCTAGGGTCACTGTGGCCACCCTTGAAAATAGACAGAAGGCGAGACCAGTCACTAGCCCATTGCAGTAATTTAGGCAAGAGGTGGTAGTGGATAGGGCCAAGGAGGTGACAAGTGGCAGAGATAAAGTTCAGTCTTCATTTATGTGGCATGTGTGAGGGCTGTGCTCTGTTCTGTGGGAAGGCCAGGATTTCAGGGGAAGATGGAGGGAGAGGACCCAGAGATGAAAACCGAGAGAGAGAATCACCAGGGATCATGGGAGAATCATTAGAAAACAATGCCCTGGAAACCAAAACAATGCAAGTTTTAAGGAGGAGGGATCAATGTACCACAGTGCAGAGAACTCAACTCTGAATGTATCTGAAGGGGGTACATCAAATATGACCGACAGAAGGCTATCGGTGACATTATGCAGAGAAATTCGAGTGGGTTTGCTGAAGCAGAAACAACACATTGACATTGGGAAGCGAAAAGACGAAGGCAGAGAATGGAGATCACTCACTCGTGAGGCTTGATAAACACAGACCAGTGGTTCATATATTTATGTATTTACCACGATCCACAGTCAGAAATATATTTCATACTGTGATCCAGTGTGTGCACACACACAACCCCTTGTATATATATAGCTTTCCACAACATAATCACCACTTTTTATATGTGCTATGCACTCCATATTTTATTTTCTTCTATATAACTTCTTTTTAAAAATGCTTGCCACAATGCACTATGCTGATTTTGTAACCCACTTATGATTAGGAAAACCCACTCTTGGGCAGCAGTCAAGATAATAGGCTGCCCCGGAGCACCGCTTCCCACTCTCCCTACATGCCTGTCAGTTGCTGTCGTGGCACTCAGGGTGAACCTTTCAGAAACCTAATCTCTCCTTTACGTATGGAATTTTTACCCTCCCATCTAGAGTCACAAACTGAAAAGCAACAGAATATCTAGTTCCAATAGATTCAAATATCGTTTTAGGCTCAGTGTGCAGCAAAAATTTTGGCTGTGCTCACAGATAAGTGTTTCTGGCCAACTGAACAATATGGGCTCATTGCCCACTTTGATTTGATTCTGTTTCCCTGACATGTGAGCTGGGGATCCATGACCCATGGCAGAATGTTAACTGCGCTGAGGAACTTGGACATCACGGTTGCCATGTAGAATGGATTATTCTTGAGCAGTGCTTTGTATGTTTTAGGCAAGTGGCATTAAGTGATATATTTTTTTGAAAGTCAGAAAACTTCGTGTATGTCAGTGAAAATGATTTCTTCCTGTTCTGTAAATCTATGCTAATGTAGTAGTAAAGTTTATAGGACAGGGTGAAAACTAAGCTTTACCTTAAAAGAAATTTAATAAGAGGGCTGACTGTAGGTATTTGGTTGTCCCCACCAAGGTGGAACTGTGACTAAGCTATGCAAAAGGAGAAAGTGAAGATCTTTGCGGGAAGAGGCTAATTAATGGGGTACATTAGGGACAATGGTGGGAGGATTGCCCATAAAAGGAGAAAAGTCCTTTCTTCTTTAAGGTCGGGTCGCTCCAGTCATAGTTGAGTTTGTAGACTGAGGATGGGAAGATGAAGTTGTTTGCTAATGTCTGTGGATTTTCTTTCTGAATTAGGACTCAAGATGTTTCACTCACAGTGAGAGAGAGAGAGAGAGAGAGAGAGAGAGAGAGAGAGAGAGAAAGAGAGAGTTAGGAGGGTGCTTGAGGATGTGCACTGAAGTTGTGGAGCTGTAGTCGAGTAGAAGGAGCCGAGCCAGGGTAAGGGCGTTGATGGATGTGATGGACGCGTACAAATCCATCGGCAGTCTCAAAGTCTGTCTGCTTTCTCCTTGGCTTAAAGCCAAGGTCATGAATTGATAATTCACAACAGTTGGATAGGGTCCATAGATTTATGTTTGTTTTCTATTATTTTAACAAGCCAGATTTTAAAATGAGTAGTTTCATGTGCAAATTTTAGATTTCTAGGTTGAAAAAAACCAGTCAGAAGATCTGGGAATAATTCTCTGGACCTGAGCGATGTCTGTTCCTTTTAAAAGAAAGCCTGCATCCTCCTTTCGGCTCAGTCCCCATTTTCACACAGTATGTGTTTACCCATGACCCTCCCATAGGATGCTTGTTGGTCCCTGTGGACCTAGGAATGTGAAATCCCCTGATTTGTCTTTGAAGTAAGGAGTAAATGTAGGCTCACTCATTTGGCCCCAGCCTAGGGCGGTTGCAGCTCAGGAAACTTGTGTTTTTTAGGGTCTGGTTACCAGCACTGATGACTGAGCTCTGGGTGTTGGTTCATGTCAGTAAAACATAGAAGACAGCGACCCACTCAAATGTCTGCCCCAAAACATAGAAGACAGGTTTATAAACAAACACATATCTCCGGACCAGATGATGCACAGGGCGGGACATCTCTTTCCTGTGTGTAAATCCACGTGGCAGCCTAAATTATGGATTCATGTACTGATATAGTCTCTCAGAATTGTTGTTAAGCACCTACCATGGATTAAGAAAGAAGTCTGTTAGTTTCTGGATTTTCAAAGAGAAACAAGACATTGGCATACATGTGCCCCTCCCCCTGCACCCCCCACCCATAAAGCTTAAAACCCAGAAGGGAAGACAGACAATTTAACAATTTGGTATGACAGCACCATGCTCTGTGTATCCCAAGGTGCTGTGGGTATTCATAGCCAAGACAATGGCCACCCTGAACACTAGGACCTGATCCTATGAGCCAGGCAAAGAGAAATGGAAAAGGGTATTCAAACCAGAGGAGTTAACTTTGCAAAGTTTGGAGATGGGAGAGTGCGAGATTTGGGGTGGGGGTGTGGACATCGAGCAGGGGAAACCGGAGGGCCATAACAGAGAACAGGGATGAAGGTTGGGCAGCGAGGCTGAGAGAGGGTGGCAGAGGCCAAGGCAGGAATGACCGGGTGACCCGCCTGAACAGACTGGGATTTCATGGCGTGTGCACAGAGAGCTGCCACTGAGCGGTTCTAAGCTGAGAAGTGACTTCATTACGTTTCTGTTTAGGAAGCTCACTCAGTTAGTGGCAGAGTCGGGATTCGATTTCTAGCCCAGGGTATCTCCCTTTCACTGCTGTGGCTTCCCCATGTCCTGTGTGCCTCAGAGTCTGGTGCCAAAGTATTCTGTCCCCAGAGAGGAGCACTTGCTTCTTCAGAACTTGTTCTGAGGAATGGGGGCGACTGCAGCATGCATTCTTTCAGGAATAATGGGCATGTTGTAGGAAACTAAATTGTCCCAGAAAATACACGCTATATAGTTACTATGCCCTTGAACACAAAACACTATGCACCAGGCCCTGTGCTGGTTTGTTTAATAGGACTCACTGGACTCATGGCTCATGGGAGCATATTTTACTTCTTGTAAAGCTGTTGTTCTTCCTGGCCTTCTTAGCGATCTGTTTAAGGCTAATGCTGTCATCTTGGCCCCTCATCATGTCCTCTTAACAGTAAATCTGGCCTAACAGTAAAAAAACAGTAAAAAAAAACAGTGAAAACAGTAAATCTTAACAGTAAAAAAACAGTAAAAAACAGTAAAAAAAACAATACTCAAGGTATTGTGGCCTGACCATTGAATCCAACTAACTGCAAAACATATTGTTGTTATGGACGGGTGTGTACTCATCTTTTTAAAAAGTGAAAACTGTTTATCATTTTAAAATCTGAGATTTCAAGTACAGATATGTGTGAGAACAAGTGGCCTTTTTTTTTTGGAAGGGCCAATGGCACAGATATTCACAAAACCTCTTGGATTTAACCTCATTCTCTCAGGGAGTGGAGCTGATACAGTCCCTTCTGTCACTAGTTTTTGTCAGTAGAGGACATAATGGCTATTCATGTAGTTAATTAAAGAATGGGAATGCCCTTTGAAAGGCTCACAATGGAAGCAGGAGAGAGAGTAATGTATCAAGTTTTTTCAGAAGGTCTCCCTTTGAATTTGCCTTTTGCAGGTAAGCGAATCGGTGTTAAAAGGGGTTAGTAACTTGTCCAAAGTAACACAGCTAACAAGCTTCTGAATGTTACCGGACTCAAAATTGTCAGTTCACCTGTGCACATCAAAGTTCAATCAAACACAAACAGGAGTTTGCTGCAGAGAAAGTAAGGATTTATTAGTTGAGGAAATGGTGCCAAGTCCAGAGTCACAGGTAAGCTTGTGCTCAGAGGCCTGGCTCTCTGATGGCCCACACGAGTACAGATGACATACGGGAAAAATCATTAATCGTGGTGACTAAAGGAGTTGAGGTCGTGGGCTGTACTGATGGGCTGGGCCAAGGGAGGGAGTAGCTGATCATTGCATCGGGTCCTGCTGTCGGCCGTGGCCTCACTCAGTCTGGTTCTGTGAGGGTGTCGTCTGTAGGGTTGTTTTGCTTTCATGGGCGTGGGGCTAAAACACAGTTGAAGACCAGATGTTATCTTTTGCTTGATGGAAACGCTGTTTCTGTGGTCAAGAGGCCTGAGGCTTTGTTCTTAAGACAGTGTGATGCTGACCTGAAGCTGTTCTCCTAAGGGCTTACTAATCAAAGAAGTGGATGTTACCAGGGAGGGAGGAGGCAGGTGAGTCAGGGCACTGAGTAAGGCCAGTTTGAATCAAAAGGAAGGAGAATAAAAAGTCATATTAAAGAAATGGAGTTTCTACACGGTTACGTGAACAGGCCTAAACCCGCATCTTTATGATTCCAAAGCAAGTGCTTAGGTATAGTAGTCTTTCTCCACTATGTAGAAATATAAACCCTTCTCTATAAAAAAACACCTTCTTCTGTGTCATCTGACTTTACATGAGGCCGGCACCAAGATCAGTAATTCCGTGGAACCAAATTGGGAGAAAAAAGTATTTGCAAATATCAATTTTTATCCAAAAACACATTATGTTTTGTCAATCCAAAGTCAGTCCAAATGCCATGTTTTCATTTAATCATTTGTTGAAAAAATAGTCTATATTTATACAGTTTGGAATAAATAACTTAGCTTTATGTATTATGACAAAGATTGGTATAAAGAAGAATAGATCATTTTAAAGATAGCCCCATCAATAAGATTTCTATGAACCACGTACATGAAATAAATGCCACCCAATGCCTAGTTGGAATCTTTCATGTCTACTGGTAACAGACAGTTTGAACTTAAAAGGATAATTTTATTAAGAAACTAAAGCTTAAAGAGGCCCGAAGCTATGAAAGCAGAGAATGGATGACAGGCGGTCTGTGGCGTTACAGGCCAGGGCAACTTTGAACGGGCCAGGCTGTCAACAGAGCCCTCAAACTCTGAAGGTGGGCTCGACGTGGGTGGGCTCTTAGTGTGAGTGTGAACTTTTTTCCAATAACCTGATTTGGTGTCATTCATTTTCTGTTGAGCTCTCGTGATATCTAGATAGTCTTTGTATTTGCTCACGTTTGGGAAACTCACCTTCAACCTACCCACATGTTTATTATGGTGGCCGTTGAGAAGGACCTATCTCCCGCAATGCCAGACCCTCAGGCCCTCCACGGTTAACTCTGTCCTCTGCACATCAGGACGGAGGGACCTGCCTCTGACCTTTGGGAACTGTGAGCATACGCAGTCATTCATGAAGGCATCTGCTGGGAGAAATGGTAACCTTACAGCTAGTGCTCACAACAAGATCCACAGTTTCACGTTAATCAGTATATATTTAGTGAAGGAGAAGGCAGAGCCCCTTTTGTCCCCTGAAATCTCACCTTTTTCCTGGCTATTCAATGCTTCTTGTTACAGCTTTTCATTTTCGGGGTGTTTCTGAAGATCTTTTCAGCCTAATCAGGCTTTGGGGGTGTGGCTGCTGTCAGGGTCATTGGATCTGTGTAGCATTCCTTCAAGGAGTGCCTGGGCTTGACCTTCACGATTTCCTGGCCATACCATACCGTTTTAGGGCACCTTTTACTGTCAGACACTGGGTAGGAGGGGGTGACCACTGTCCACTGCGGTAATGGAATGGCTGTGATTTGCTCTCCCCTTGTCTTGCAGCAGTCGAGAGTGGGGTAATTGTGACACAGCTTGGCTGTCATCTGTGCAGGCTGTACTAACAATAGCACACACACCAGATTGTTCTCACTCTGTGACTTTTTCTGTGTTTCTGGTTGCCTGCCTGGGGCTTGCTTATTCCCACCAGTTTTCCAAGACTGGCCCACTAGCCTCTCATGAACCCTGATATGTCCCCAGTAAACTCTCTTACAGATATTTAAGGCTGCCGGGGCCAAGGTCTGTGTTTTCAATTTGTGATGCTGACTGATACAGGATCTCGCTGTTTTCTGAGATAACGAATGTGTAAATCGTCTGAGGTTCAATAATCTGCAATATTGTGAGTACAATATTACCTAAATATTCTTGGCCCAGATAGTTTTTAAATTAAAAATTGGCATGAAAATATAAATTCAAGACATTTCACTGAATCTTAACCACAAAACCACACATAATTTCAGAGAAAGGTCATGTGACCTGATTCTAAGAATAGATTATAATCTGAAGTAGGCAAAAGCCCCCGCTGCAAGAATTAAAGATATTAGTTTCACTGGAGTGAGCTAGGACAAAAACGAAGGATTAATACATAAGACAAATATGCAATGTCTAGATTTTTCTTAACAAGAATACCCTAAATTTTTTTTAAAAAGAAGTAATGATGGCAATTAATAGAATTTGGAACAGATATTTAGAAGAAAAGAAATTCTCTATCCCACAATGGGAAGAACTAGACAAATATAGTTCTATAGAAATCTGACTGATGGGTCCCATTTTTAAGGATCTGGTTCCCTATGGATTGAGTTTAAAGAATCCCAGGTATATAGCACAAAGAAGAATTATTAAAACTGTATTCAACTCAGTGTTGTGTATTTATGGGAATGACAAATCATGCAGTGTCTCCACCTAGTGCATTTTTTAAGTTAAAAATGGCAACTCATAATTCAGTACCTTCATTTTAAATAACAATAGGTGCCAAGGGTGTCCAACCTTTTGGCGTGTCTAGGCCACACTGGAAGAAGAAAAATTGTCTTGCGCCACATATTAAATACATTGCAACACATAATCACAAAGAAATCTCATAATGTTTTAAGTAAATTTACGATTTTGTGTTGGGCTGCATTCACAGCCATCCTGGGCTGCACGTGGCTGTGGGCCATAGCTTGGACGCCCCTGGATATAAATACCCATGGACTGAAGACAGATTCCTCATTTATTGAGCCTAATCTCTGCACCCGCCGCTGGACCCTTTGTGGCTTTTGAAGTTACTACTTGGCATCACCACGACCGTAGACTAAAGCCACCCTCTGGCCCTTGCAAGCTATCTTAACTAGAGAAGCAGTCACTGTTCAGTTGCTGGAACCATTGCAGTTGTTTAGCTATGAGAGCATGGTTGCATGACCATTGATTATGCAACATGGACGTCACTGGTGATATGACAACAGAAATTTTGATAGAATAATGAAACCAAAAGTTTGATTGGAATGGTTTCTAGGAGGGATGGAAAAGACAATATGAGGACCAAAAGTATAGAGATCTGTTAAGATGTTTTACTGTATATATATAGGGAAGGAGGGAAATGGGGTGGTTGCTAAATAAAGTATTTATAAGCAGATCAGAATTTTTACAGAATAGAATTTTTCATCAGGCACTGCCCTCTTTGTAAATTTAAGGAGGTGTTACATTCTTAGAACCTAATCTTAAATTATATAGCTCTTTATTTTTTTAAATGTTCAGTATTCTGGGAATTTGAAATTCCACATGGAGCCTTTATAATTCTGAGTTTATTGGGTAAGGATATTGTTGCTATCATTATTATTATAACTATTGACTTATGAATGCAGGAGGGAAAAAAAAGATTTGAGTAAGACAATGCCTAGGAAGTGATTTGCAATATATCATCTTTGCGTAGAACTTTTCCCTCTGCCTAGTGATCTGGGGTTGGTTTATACTTGCTGACAGTTTGGGGATCTGAGTATGTTTAAGTCATGATCTGGGGAAGTCCTGTTGGCCTCATTTCCTTCCACTCCTCACACATCTCTCACCTTTGTTTCCTGTTTTTCTTGTAAGTTCCTCATATATGTTCTTATCACATAAAGTTATGAAAAGCAATACACCATTGTCATTTAATTATATAGAAAAGCTCACTAAGACTATGTTGTCCAAACCTTTTCCAGTTGAGATTGATTGACAATTTTATCTAATTGGATAGGATTTTTAAGAGAAGATGAACAGAACTTTACTGTGTGATTAAAACCCACTGTGAGAAACCATAAACTTCACTGCCCTATTTTGTTCGACTGTTATTTTGATTTATATGCTAATATAAATATAAATACATAATATAATAGTTCACTTTCACAGTTGGTACCACCAGATTCTTTTCTCGTTAATGGCAACTCCATACATTTAGGCAGCTTTCCTAGGAGCGAGGTCAAGGGCACTGGTATGGGCTGGGGAAAGCTTGACAGTATCAGAGGGCGCAGTATTGGGGTTACTTGCTTTATGTTTAGTGACAGATGACTTTTGATTAGAAATCCGTTGTTTCAAATGGCTCCTTTTCCTGGAAATTATGAAGCATTGTACAACAAATTACTTAACAACACCATAACTTTGGCTGCTTACAACTGACATCAACATGTATAAGATGTGATTCCAAGAAAATTAAAAACAAATTCATTATTAGTATAATAAACTATATAACTGACATACTTTTAAACTAAAAGAAAGTGAAAGCTTGCCAGCATCCCTACTGTGTTTCAGTCTCTCTGACTTACCATTCTAAGAATCAGTGCAGACAATGGAGTGCGCTGGGCTGCACACTGAGGTTTTATGCACGTCTTTGCTGGAGGAAAGGACTTTTATAAAAACAAGTAAAGCATGCAAAGGAAAGTCATATAATAAGTAATTTTACAATAAAAGAGTAGAACTATAAGCCTCCTTTTGCTTGGGTATCCTTGGTGTTACCCAATTTGCCTCCTATCTGGACCCCTCAGCTGGCTGGAAATGGTCGGTGAGTTGAGAGGCGCCGTGGAGGATGGCGTGCAGCGCCTGGTTTTGAAATGCTCAGAGAGCTCCGTAAGAAGGAGCTGGTAAGGTAAGACAAAGGGAGACAGGTCTTGAATGGGCACTGCAGATGCCTGGATGAGACAGTTTATCGGGGTGTAAGCAGTGAAGTCAGTGACCAAGTTGGGTAGACACTGACGGTGTAGTTTGTACAGGAGGCGGCGTTAGGACAAGGTGGGGAAAGGGAGTGTTTGCACCACAAAGGTTGGCACTGGGTCACTTGTTGACTCGCCCTGATGCGCGTGTCCAGCGTGTCCTCGAATAAGGGTGTCATTTGGTTATAATGTTGGTTAGATGCCGTCGGAACCTAACCCTTGTAAATATCGGCCTACACTAAAATTGGTTTCGTTGTATGTTGTTTGGCTTCAAGTTGCAGAACTTACTGACGTTAAGCAAACCTATATATATTTTGTCCCCTCAGCTAGATTTGATGCTCCTTGAGGGGGGCTGCCTCATTTTATGGTTGTCTCCCTGAGCTGCTGGGTGCAGCGGTGGGATGAGGTCGGTGGTTGCATGGAGTTCTTCTGTGAAGTTTGCTTGGGATTTTCCAACCTCTTCAGCACTACCAGTAAGTGCTAGTAGGCTCAGGGCCTCTCTCTGACTTATTAGAGAACACGGTACAGGACAGAGAGGAAACGACTCATTTTAAGATCAGATTGAACTTCAGTTCATCTCTTCGAGTGCCGCCCTCTGACTTCTTGGGCCCTAAACACGGTCTCCCGGGACCTCTAGTATCTTTCTAACCATCTCATCCTCTGAGGGAGGGCTCCTCTGATACTCAGCCTTTTCCTGCTTGACCTGGGGCACTTGTCTAGTCCTCAGATTCCCAGCCCACTCTCTTGGAACTTGATCTCTGGCCTGATCCACTGTGTCTAGGTTTTGTGTTGTTTCTGGCCCACCCTGTCCCTTGCAGTCCAACATTCTAATAAGTAACACTGCCTTCATTTGAGCCAATGACACTTATGTGACCACTGAGACCTGTGCTGGACAGTTAAGAGTTGGTTGCACTTGGCTCTGTGATGGGATAGCTTAGGGCTCTGCTGGATATAGCACTGTAGCTGCCTTAAAGAGCATTACATGACTGACTTAAATTCTGTCGCTCAGTTTATTAAATCATACATGTTGGATAGGTTCCCGCCTTTGAGGCATGCTGCTAACAACATGACACGACATCTTATTTTTCCTTCAACCAGCTATTTTCAATCCTAGACTTGGGCATACTATTTTAAAAATAAACTACTAATTTACAGATAATTGCAAGAGGAAAGTAACAGCTGCATTATACTTGATCCTCTGCTTTAAAAAAAGCATTAAGAGCTAAGACATTCAGATCTTTTGCATGGGAAAGAATGTTTTCAGCATTATTAAAATTTACTTCAATATATTCATTTTTTAAAACTTATTTTTAGGGGAACAAAATAGCTCTTCAGGTTAGTAGAATACTTTGTTTTGAGCTTGCTGACTAACGGAGCACATGCTTCCACTTGGGCAGGGCTCTTCGAGAATTAGCTACATGTTTGGGTCTCTTTCCTTTCTTGGTTCATTGTTGGACCTCAATTTCAGAACATCATATCTTTGTGCAGTCCTGAAGTAAAGCCAGTAATTTTGATGTCTCCATAAGGGAGATTATTCTGCTAGGTAATGCTTTGCACAATTTATGGATAATTTTGTTATTTTTACCACACAGGTATAGATGTTAACACTAAAAAAAAAAAAAAAAAAAAAGACTAGATGATCAAGAAGGTGGTCTAGATACAGTAAATTACTTTCCAGTTTTTGCAGATTACTCTTCCCTTCCCTACCCACAAAGATCCTATGTAAGAACTGGACCAATAGTCAGGTATAATTTTTAAATCAGAAATTGGTTGCTCCTTCAGTTTTTGCCCTTAGTAGAGAAAACAATTTTCCTGAGGGACTTTAGCTGGTATCCCTGTACATATAATAAAAGCAAATACATTTTTCAAGAATGGGAAGTAATTTAATCAGAGAATATTTTGCTAAATTTAATCTGAGAACATTTTTAGCTTCACTGTAAATCTTGTTGTCAAATAGAAGCAAGTGAAATATGAAATGGAGGGAGGGATACCTCCTATTAATATTCTTTATATTTTTTGCCTTCAATATTGATGTATCTTCTAATATGTTTTATCTCTCTGTTCTAGTAACCTATTTAAAGTAAGGAGAGGACAGGTGAGAGGCCAGCCTCACCTGCCCTGTCTGTGGCTCCTGTGGTCTTTAAGGGGACAGAGGAACCTTTTCCCAGGGCCCATGTCTTTTCTGCATGAAGGCTCAGCATTAATCTGTTTTGAGAAGACTGGGCAATTCTTTTCCAGTCTTAAGTAGAAAGGGCTCTGGCTATTCCGTTGATCCCCTTCAACTTAGGGGAGACAATGAGGCCCAAGAGCAAAGGGCCTGGCTGATTAGGTGAGTGGCTGAGTCAGAGATGGAGCTGAAGCCTCCTGGTTCTCCCCAGCATTTCTTCCTGTTGAGCTTTCATGTTGCTTCTGGAAGGGAAGGCGTGAACAAAGGGCTCTTTGTATCCAAGGTCAGTTAGGGACTTTGTAGTTGGGAAATATCCACCTGTTTTCTGAATTCGCCTGAGAAAGGTTAGAGAAGAGAGAACAAAAGCAGATAATTCAGGAGTCACAGGCTAAATGGAGGTTATCTGCGTCAGGTAACCAGAATGCTCCTAATGCCGTTTTGTTTCTAAATCTGGATTGTCGTTGGATAAATAGGTGTGATCTTATTAGTGGTTCTGAGACACAGAGTACCTCCCCTGACATTTTCTTCAGGGGTCTTCTTACCTCTGCCTGATTCTAATAAATGCATATCATGGTTTGACCTTAAAATGCACAGGCTGAGTATTACAGTGTTGGTCAGGGGAAATTTTTCCAGTGCCATCTGTTTTCCAAACATGGGCCTTGTGGCATATGTTATATCATGTGCTCTGAGAAATTAAAATTAACAACAGCAGCAAAAGGCTGCCCTTTCAGACCCACTGCTTTTCCCCCTGAAAATGCTTCCAAGTCACATTCAGGCCTTGGTATCAGGCCATCTTTGCCCTCTGAGTATTTTCCGTGGGGTTTTTGAGTTTGGTAGAAAATGGGAGGACAGTTACAGTGAAACGTGATGTTAAGATGAGAAGGAAGTGTGACCCCGTGCTGGGCTGAGGGGCGCTCAGAGCTTCCTAGCCTCGTGGGGACGGATTCGAACAGAGGGCTCCCCGGGTTCTCGGTTCTGGCAAGTCCTGCAGGTCAGCAGATGAGTGCGGATGGGGTCGTAAACTTTAGGATAACTGAGAATTATATCCAGAATGTGGAACAGCAGCGTAAAAAAAAAATAATAATAATAATAAAGAAAAAAGAAGAAAGAAAAGAAAAAGAAAAAAGAAACCGGTTTCTGGCTATAAACAGCTTTTGGGTATGCTTTTCTAAAAATAGATTCCAGGAAAGTTCCTGCTCCTGTGGTTCCCAGTCCGGCGGTGGGTGAAGAGAGGTGCCGGCGCCCCAGACCAGCGTTTGACCCCATGCTGGGCTTTGCAAAGGGGACACCTTCACTGTTTGCTGGAATGGAGAAGTCCGTGTGGGGAGCCATTTGAGAAGTCTAAATTGGCTTTTCTAATGAAGCTGGAGGCTCCGAGGAGGCCCTCTTGGAGGAATGGGAGATGACCATTTACACTTCCTTTCCTGGCCTTCTCTGCCAATTCTCCAGCAGTTCCCTGCAGGAGAGCCGGCTCTCTTTCAAAATTGTTTCCGTGTTAAATGGACACGAAATCAAGAGCACAGTAAGCCCCAGCCTAGTCTTTTTAAGTGAAGACAACATTGAAGGCAGCTCCGTCTCCTGCGGGGTGCCCTTGCGGAAGTGCGAGACAGCAGGCACCACCGCTGATGAAGGGGGGATGGGAGGTCAAAATAAAAGGTTTTTATATTAATTTAAAAATCCGTCCTTTGCTCATATGCCTTTTCCTCACTGCATCCTCTCTGTAGTTCTTGGTGAACATGGTGAATATTTTTCTCTAGTCTAAAAGAACACAGGTTGCCTTTGAAACATTTTTCTGTGTTGCATTTAGGCCAAGACACTCCAGAGCATCCTTTTTCGACCTGCGTGGTACCTTGTTGGCTCAAGCTCCTAGGCAGTGCCTTCGTGCTTTGCAACACACCTGATCTGTTACAGTAACGGATCAATGAAAGATGCCCTACTAGGTCTTAAAAGGATACTAAGAACCATATGGGGCTGATGGAGACTAGAGCTCTTATCAGCAAAATATGGGCAGAGCAAGTTTGTCACTTACTTTCTTAATAAAACACTAAAGCAATATATACAAGATAGTGCAATGGAGAATATTATTAAATGGATACATGTAAGTTCATTTTGTTATACACATGGTAGTTGCCATCTATTTCTATCTACCTACCTACCTATCTATGTATTTTGCAAGATAAAGAAAGTTTGTTTGACTTTGAAAATTGTATGAAACCAGAACTTAATACTTCCTTGTGAATTTAGCTCTACAGTAAAGAGGGAAGATAAATATTATTTTCCAAAGAGTTACTCAGTGGTGCATGAACATATGCATTTATGTCAGGCGGAATTTATTTACTCCCAAATGTTGACCTCTAACGACTGTGAGGCTTTGCTTTCATGTCAACTGTATTGTGGTCTGTTCTATTATATACCGTCAACTTGGGCTACTTCTTTAAGAAGGTTTGCATCACAGATCTTAAGAATTAACCCCACAGAATAGAGAAGTGTCACTAGCTCTTCAAACATTTTGCAGCCTCTTTGTTCCAAGGTGACTTTGAAACAAAGAGTCTGGGAAACTCTGTTGAATTTTAATTATTTGGTTTAAACCTAACCAAATAGATTTCATGAACAGACAGCTTGGCAAACCTGTTTGAAAGCACTCAACATATTTTTTTGAGTGAGAGATGTAATTTCAGAAAATTCTATTCATTTCACAAATATTTATTGTCTGCCGATGGGCTGAGGACCTTCAGCTGGTCCTCGGTACTAGTCCTTCTTCTGAGGGGTCCATTACAAATGAACATGTGAGTCAATTGCTGTGAGATGTTCCTTTGCATTAGTGGATATATGGAATGAGGTGCAGCAGGGACACAAAAGAGGACGAGTGGCTCCCTGACATGGCCCCAGACATGTAGCAGAAATGGGGGGAATCCTGGAGGAGGAGTATTTTCCGGAGAACACTGTCATGGGAAGACAGTCTTGAAAAAAAGGAAATAACATGTATAGTGTTGGGGAGGCCAGAAATATCATAACGTACCAAGGAAGTTTACATAGCCCTGCAGTGTTTCCTCTCAATATCTTGCTTTCATTTTAGTATTCCAAAGGAAAACAAATTCTATTTCCTGCAGCAGATATGAGGTACGTAAGACAAGGACATAGCCTTCGGTTAGCTAATAAGAGGATGACTGAGTATTGATCACATGATTCATTCTAGTGATAAAATGAATCAGGAATCTGTTCTGAAGACAAAATTTTCTGAAAAACCAATGCTGTAAGATAAGAAGGGGAGACGGTCTAAAAGGGACAGGCACCTGTAGCAGAAGGCTTGGGACAGCTTCGGTGTCTATCCGTGGGCGCTGGGTCCTGGGGGGATGAACGAGCCAGACTGTGCCATCAGGCAAGATGGTGGTTCTCGGAGGCAAAGGGTTTCGTTTTGTCCAGTCTGTCACAATGGGACAGGAGTTCCTCAGGACAGGGTAGAAAGGACAGAGCTGACAGGGAAACCAGTGAAGGATCAGGGAGGGACAAGGCAGACACTGGCATAGGGACAAGGACAGTGTCATCCTGGCAGTGTCGGTGATGCCTGACCGTGACAGGGCTAAAAAGCGTGAGACCTGAGGTATGCATATGGTGACTGCGAGTCCCACAACCTGCCACTCTGCCGTGGCTCTGTAAATATCAGCCATATCATTCAATCCCCATGGCCGTGTCTTCTGTTCCTAGCAATTTCAGTGTGGCACCCAACAGGCCCTGGTGCTCTGCAGGCCTCCCAGTTGCTTGCTGTTTCTGGCTGTCCCTGCCGGGCCTGGCCTTGGCCTGCAGGACCCTCCCAGCTCATACTGGCTGGACTAGCCCAAGGCTTCTGTGTTTCCTTCAAGGGTTTTCCTGAGGAAGGGTGATTGTAGGAGAGAAAGTAGCAACCTCACTGTCCTTGAAGCCTCTTTTGTTTCAAATCCTGGTAAAATTAAAGCTGGGTTTGTTTCCCAGCTCAAGCTACTCTACGAGGCCTTATACTGTGTGTATCTGGGTACAAACCCCTATCAGAGCTTTACTGGATTTTCAATGATTTTCTCTCTTTCTTGACTTTTTTTCATGGATTAATTTTGTGCTTTGGCATTGTAGCTATTGTAGTGAGTCCTATGAACCACTTTTGAAAGAACTGAAACTTAATAAGTAAAAGCAATCAAATACTCTTTCTAATCTCACACGTACTTTGACCTAAGTCTTCCAGTTCTTCTCTGCCTTGGAGTGTGTGTGTTCTTGATTCCTCGTCAGTGAGTCAGTTTCACATCTTTTTCTACCTGATGTTCTTTTTTAGTAACTCTCAATACTCATAGCTTTCAATAATAATAATAATAATAATAATAATAATATTAAATCTTCCATTTTACTTGTGGCAAAACTCTTTGTTTATTCCCAGTTTTCTCAAGAATTCTGACATTTTCCCCCTAGAAATCCTCACTGTTTCCAGGGAACAGGAAAGAGAAACTTGCTATACAACTCTTTTCTTCTTCTTGAAATCTACTTTATTCTTAACAGCAAGTCCTAGCTATTGTCCCCTATCTTTTATAGGTCAGAGAGTGCCTGCTCTTTGGTTGACTTGAGATAGATAGCTTGTTTTCTAATTTCTAGGGAGTGGAGATAAAGAGACACATAATCTTTTCTCTGTTGGAGTTATTTTCTCTTAACAAAGGTTTATGTTTCCTAATTTTAAATCAAATATGGAACCCAGGAGTAAAGGAAGATTGTCATTTGTAATTGAAGTTGTTTGAAGTTCGCGGACATATTACACAATCTTTGAAACAAATTTCATACTATAGCAAAGTTCAGAATAAGCTTTATCAAAAATGAACAGTATTTTGAGGCTACCTGATCCGCCCGTTGCGTGAAAACGGTGTGATGAGGTTGTTGCCCTGTGTTTTGTTGTTTTGACCTCATCTGTCCTCCAGCCCCAATGATGAATTCTGACCATTGAGTGTCAGGGCAGCTCACACAGAGAGCCATGCAGACTCTTGGTCAGCTTCTCAACTTGCACTTTATTTCTTGGCTGTAACCCAAGATATAACTGTATATTGCTTATTCAAGTTTGCAACCAAGGTTATCAGAATCAGCCTTCCTCCCTACTCAGGGTGGTCCTTATCTACAGTTGGTAACTTTGTCATTTCCTCCTGAAGCTTGTTTGAACTTTCCCCTTCTGTTAACTGAGAACTAGAATATTAGCCTAAGCCACTTAACACTAAAACCCTAGCATTCTGGAAAGTGTAATAAATCCTCATGGGTCTTGTCTAGGGAGTAGAAACCACAGTCTTAGTGTTTTCAAAACATTTCCAGCCTGGATTCCCACCTGATTCTAGAGTTCAGAAAAATCTGATCAACAGCTTAGGGTTTTATCTGCTTGTAATGTTGAAAACAAGCTTTCTGGGATTTGTACAACTGTACCTCATTGTTTATTACTAACTTCAGTAATCGAGCATTTCAAATCAAGTGGCTTTTTATGGCTCATCTATACTGTGCAGTTAATCTTTTGTTATTATATAGCACTGGATAATTTTTAGTCTTACCTATTTAAGTCAATTGTCTTAGTAAATGTGTTTAAATACTACGGATAGACTTGCACGTAGAAACCTATTTGAGAAGGGATAATTGGTGTGTAAATTTAAAGATGACTTCAGCTCATAGTGAAACTCTTGACTATTTGTATTTGGAGAAATGATTGCAGATAGAATTTCAGTGGAATGACAGCACACATATCAAAAAGTATACTATGGAATTTTCACCATGGAAGTGACTGAAATATTGTTTATAAAACATTTTTTTCCACCCTTGAACAGTCTTTGAAATATTACTCCCTAAAAATGTCTCCCCAATGAATGATTGTTCTAAAGTACAATTGGCGTTTTTTTGTCTGCTTTGTTGCTAGGGAGGATATATAAAATGGTAAATATTCCAATGTTCTTCGTGTAGAGTACCATATATATAAGCAAAAGGAGAAGACAACTTTTGCTTGTTGAGTGATATTGTTATGGCTTGGAAAATTGGGAAGCAGCGTATCTGAAGCTACAGCATTGCTTTGATATACTACTGACTATTGTGCCTTTCAGAATTATGGAAGACATACTTAAGTTTGAATCAGGGAATAATGTCAGAGAAAATAAAGATCCACTTTTTTTTGTCAGCAGTGTAAAATATGTTAACTTTTAGAGATGTTGAAAGATGCACATATGTTCTTTGATTTATTCCCTTTTATTAATATATAACCAGTGTACGGTGTTCAAACTAACCTTTTGAGGTTTGGATTATTACTCTGGCTAACTTTTTGTAGTCTTATACCAATTTAGTCCAATTATAATTTTGCCAAGTCACTGGTAATGTGGAGGTATCTTTTTTCTTTTGAAGGAATAATGTGACCAAGGTGTATTTAATAAAATACATTTTGGGTCTTTGTTTCAAGCTGAAATGGCTGTGGCTGAATATCAGGCCTACCTTTTCAAATATAATATCCCTGAACACTTGGGAAAATGCAATGAAATCTTAAAGACATACACTAAATCATAATTAAGTGATCAGTTTTTAAAAATTTTTAAGTTATCATACTGCCTTTCTGCCAATCTTTTAAGTTCTCAGGCCTTTCTGGTGTTATGGCTGTTAAGCTCTTTGGGAATTGCCATGAGTAAAGCTTTTGTGTCCAAGTAGGAGCAGGAGCAGAGGGGAAGGAATTTTTAGAAGACTTGACATTATTAATTTAGACAGCTCTCTAGTCTGAGAATATTGCCATACGTGTAGCTCTGTAAACAGCCAATCATAGGCTCTTAGACAAGTTATAGGAAACTTTTTGGTATTAATATCTTGAGTCCCCACAAAGGGATCACATGTGTGCATTCCTTTATGGTAGAGCCATTCATGAAGGTCCAGGTTGCCTTCCAGGAATGTCCCATTTTGTATTGTTTCACAACACCCACCTGAGATCTCAGCAAACCTATACGCTGGGCAGCAGGTTTGGCTAGTGGCCACTTCCCCACTTGTAAGCAAGCTGGCCACAAAGATCCCAGAGAAAGTTCCGTTGTGTACATAAAGTGAAAGAGTTTTGCGACGGACAGATCCAAGTTGTGCCTTTCCAGATTTATTTATCCTCATTTCATCTCCATAGGAACACTGTGCTGTAGCCTCCCCGAATCACGGCTAGTCCTGGACACCATGCTGTCTCCTGCCTCTCCGGGTTTGCCAGGACCACTGCCTGTTCAATGTATACTCAGTTGTCTGACTTTCACAATTACTCTGTGAAGTGTTCCCAAATTTCCCTCCCTTTCTTCAGCACTGATTGGCTTTGGTACACCCGTTTTAAATCACCCTATCCTTGTACCTGTTGTAATACTTAATAGACTGTGTTAAGATTTGCTGGTTTGTTTACATGTGTGAGTCACATATCCCCAATCTTCCCAGCCTGGAGTGTAAAACGTAGGGTTACAATAACTTGACCAAAAGACATTTGGCTGGCTTATTTCCCAAAAGCGGGTGTCATGGGTTGTCTCCTCCGAACCTGATATAATCCTCTTAGCTTTCCAGTGGTAGGTAGCATATTTCCCCTCTACAGCATGTTCTACCGAAGCCCCTTCGAAGCCATCAAAGCTCAACGCACTTTGCTTTATCTTCTCTGCTCCATGGGGAGCCTGGCCTGGAGTTCAGGTTAAATCACGATGCTCATTGTGTGCACCAGCGTCCCCCAAGAGCCTCTCTGATGGGGATGGCCTTTTTCACTCCCTCTGGTCCTGCGGCCTCTCCCACTGCCACCAAGGAGTCCTCTGTTCTGATCTCCGTGCTTTACAGAGTTTTCAAAAAATAACTCTGCTAGTGCCCCTCCTCCTCCAACAGACACATAAACAAAGCGCACTGAGAAGACACATCCTTTTCCACCGGGGCTGTGGCAGTTAAGTGCCGGTGGCTGTTTGTGTGTGTGGTCTGCACGTACAACAATTTGAAATGACTCAGGAGTTCAAGAGCACTATAGCTAGAGAACCAAAATACGGATGAGAAGAAATTCAGCTGACTTGCACTTCTCTAGAAAAACCGTCTATCTCAAATTTTAAGAGATAAGCTCTTAAAATTATGTATGTGGACGTATATACATAACATGTAATTATCAAAATATGTACATTTCACAATATACTCTGCCATTCCCAAAAGCTAAAAAGAAAATACTTTTTGTTTTGTTTTTTTTCCCCTAGTCCTACTGATTGATATTTTATAGGTATCGACATTATTTTCTATTAAGTATTGTTATAACATCAAACTGCCAAAACAGGACTCACACAACTCAGTTCCTTTGGATAATGAAATGTCAGATAGCAGTTCCTCATCTGTCCCTGAGGACCCAAGGATCAGAGTGCCCGGGAGGGAGGCATGTTTGTGTTCACATACCACTACTCTGTGGGCAAAGTTTTTAGTTCCCCAAATAGGGGAAGAGATTGGTTATTCAGAAACTGATTCTTATGATCAGTAAGTAAGAAAATTAAGAGTTTTGAAAATTGATAAAATATGGATGCAAAATGAAAGAGAATTTGGTCTTCTTATAAATTAATTAAATAAATCAAAATTATTTTGAATCTTTTGAAAAGAGTTCATAAAAACTTCCAAAACTGGTGTGGGAAGACAATGTCAATAAAGAGAAAATTTAAAAAAAATCTAGATTTATTCTAAGTGGCAATGTTTACAACTACCTTTAAATTCTTACTTCTATTTTGGGGATCCTCAAGACCACCCTCAGGTTTGATGACTCTCTAGAAGGACTTGGAAGACCTGTTTTACTCATAGTTACAGTTGATTACAGCAAAAGGAAACAGATGAAAATTAGTAAAGGTAGCAGGTAGTTAATGAAGACAGTGTCTGGGAGAGACCAAGCACGGGTTACAATTTTCCTCTCATAGTTGAGTTGTATGGCAAGCCCTTCATCTTCCCAGCAACAGTGTGTGACAGGTATAAAGTATTGCCGACCGGGGAAGCTCCCTTGAACCCTGCGTGCAGGATTGCTTTGGGGGCTGATTCCGATAGGCAGGGAGGGACGGCATGACTGACCTGAGTCCTCAGCCTCCAGCTCTCCCAGGTGTCATGCTGATATGCTGGTCCAGGGCCTCAGGTGATAAAAACAAACAAAACAGGCGTTCACCCTATCATGTTGCCATGACTGAAGCCCCCAGGGACCCAAACCTCATGTTACCAGGCAAGATAGTCTAAGGGCTTTGAGGTTACTTCTTAAGAGCCAATTAAGAACCAGCTCTTTCTTTGGAATGTGGGGGGGGGGCGCGGTTTGAGCACCCTCTGTCTGGGAAGTTGACCCTTTATTGCGGACTTCACTTTGGAGACACCCACGCTAAAGGGCTGCCTTATGGGTGCATTTTATTTAAGAAAGACAGTGTGGTTGACCAATCAGAGTAGGTGTACTTGGAGAAAAGGCCTCGTTCCAACCTTAGAAGATTAGCAAATAATATGTGTGTCTATATTTTCAGTTAAGATCAAATATTTAAAGCAGCATGTATTGTTTTTATTCCTACCTTAAATTGGCTTTTTAATTTCCTAACTAACTACCTGTCCCAATCTCATCTGCTAAAAGCCCTTCTAATGAGCTTAAAATGATTTTTTTTAATTCTCACATCCATGAAGTGGTGCACAACATAAGGACAGAGTGAAGATTAAAAAAGTGAAGTAACCAAAACCAAATGCTGCCTAAATCATCATCGCGCAACAGGCTTAAAAACTGATCAGCACCTGCTGCTCATCTTCACAGACGTGGTTCCAGCTTTCAGTATCAAAGAAAAGGTACTGAAGGAGATAGACATGGAAGGAAACAAACAACAGCGTTTTAAGGTGGCCATGTGGAGAGTCCTCTTTTTTGTCTGTCTTTGTGCTCTAAAACATGTCACAATGCAACTCACTGTCCCCACCCCACTCCCACACTGACCCCAATGCAGACAGGGGGTTAGGCTGCACCCAGCAAATCCGTGTCTTCAGGTGCTCGCATTGCTGCACACATCTCATCTTACACAGCGCATGGAACTTCCCTCGTAAAGAACCTCTCTCTTCTGCACGTAGCGGGGGCACTGCCAGCTTTCTTAAAACTGGGAGGAAGCATCAGCATGGCTTCTTGAAAGAGATGCAGCTGTGCAACATCAGTCAGATGTGCAGGGCTGGTTTGGTGTTAGACATGGGCCAGTGGCTGATGTGGAGTCCGAAGGCTGTCAGTGAGTGAGCCGTCGCTGTTTTCGCAGCAGTTGTGTCTATTTTATGAAACCCGCTGTAGAGCAGTACTGATGAATTAGTAAGAAGTTACCCATTTGGACTGTGCCACGGTGAACTCGCAGCCATCCAGCCCTCCCTGTGTGCAGGGTTCAGTCTTAAAGGAAAATGATTCTTGGGGTTGATTTTTTGGTGTTTTCATTAAAGAAATTTGCAAACCTCTTTAGTAATAATAGTAAAAGTGTAAGGTTCACATTTTAAAATCTTAAACTGGCTTGAAAATCATTTTAAGAAAAATGGAAGGACAAACAGAAAAAATATTAATAGTCACAGTACTTTTCATACCTGAGAAAGGTGCTTTTTTTTTTTTTAAAGTAATGAATTCTTGATTCATTGTTGATGAATCGGAGTTTATTGGGCTACCTCTACCTTAGAGTGAAGAACAGTTTAGAGTTCAATCTCTCATTACCGGTTATGAACCTCAGTGAGATTGGAGCTATGCTAGGAAATACAGGATATTGATATTTTCTTCACAAAGGTAGCTGGGCATACAACTACTTATTGCTATTTCTGTGCATGGAAAATACTAGGTGCTATTGGGAGGGAAAATTAGTATTGTATTAGGCAAATGTACACAAAAGAATGGTGTGTAGGAAGCCTTTGATAAAAAGCCAGGCAATACGTTTTGTTCTAAAACAAATATTATTTTAAATGTTCACAGAATTATGAGGGTCTCATTTATGTCATGTCTGATTATTTCCTCCTGATCAAAAATTACCATGAAATTATCATCAGCTTGTTCTTCCTCATATTTCATGCCTTGCATGAAAACAGTATTTTAGTGCTCATTGGTATATTTCTGTATGTTGAGAAATTATTTCTTCTCCTAAATCTTGTATTTTTTCCCCACATAACCAAAGTAGTTACTCCCTGATAGGGCTAGTTGGTTATTTTGTCTGAATAAGATTGTGAGAGGAAAAATGAAAATACTTTTTATACATTTGTACATAAAATAATGAAAAAATACTGAATCTGAAATACTGACTTGATCTCTTATAACATAAAATTAGTGTTCATTTTTTAAATTAAGCTATATTATTTATTTTGGCTAATATGACTTTCTCTTCTTTGATAAAATAAGTTACTGATTTTGCCCTATAAATATTTACAAAGTTTGGTTTTCATCTGTCACTAATCCTGGCTGGTTTTGTTGCTAGTGGAAATGGGGTACTTGGCCTTGTGAGAAAAGCATTTTGGGGAACACATATGGGAGGATGAAGTATGATGGGAAGATTTATTGAAGCCAGAGCAAACACAAAGGACTCTCCCGTGTTCAGCCCTGTCCCAGTGTGGAAGAAATCCAGCCTTGTCTTCATCCAGCCCAGAAGAAAGGCCAGGGTCCAGAAATTCTACGCCATTGGTTACATCCATGTCAAAATTCAGTCCAGTTTCGCCTCTGTCCTCGGGGGGCCAGCCTGGTGCTGTTCCCGGCTGCGCTCCGGCTGTGCCCGGCCCCCGCTGGGAGCCTGGACTGCTGCCCAGCGCAAGGCTGCCCAGCACGTGGCTGCTAGACCTGCAGGGCCGGCATGGAGAGGGAACAGGGCAATGGACAGGTGAATGAGCGCGTGGCACCAAGGGAGAGAGACAGAGGGGGAGAGCCCTTGACTTTGTTAGGCTCTGATTATACTACCTTGGGCTTGGGAAGGACCTGGAGATCTTTCAATCTAACCAAGCCATGTCCCAATCCTTCGTGGGCTTGTGCTGCGCCCTCTTCCTAACCAATCCATTTCATAGGTCTTTCCCGGGGGTTCCTCTCAGCCAGTTCCATCCTTTTCTCAGGCTACAAACTTCCATCTTATGGTCACTTTCTTAGCTTCTACTGCGCATGTCTCAGAGTAGAAGGCCCTCCCCCTGCACCCTCTCGCTTCTACTGGGTGTCGGCTCAGCAGAGGAACTCCCGACGCCCCGCCCCACCACCCCCTCGCCATAATCCCTCTGTTCAGATGGTTCTACTTCAGCCAGCAGGGATTAAATATTTAAAATGTTCATAGAATTATAAGGGTCTCTTTTATGTCATGTCTGATTATTTCCTTTCCAACTAAAAATTACCATAAAATTATCATCAGCTTGTTCTTCCTTATATTTCATGCCTTGCATGAAGATAGTATTGTAGTATGCATTAGTATAATATTTCTGTATGTTAGGGAATTATTTCATCTTCCAAGTCTTGTTTCTTTGGGAGACTGGAAAGCAGGTCCTTCTCTACTGGAGGGAGGGGTGGGGAGGGAGGTGTGTTAATCCCCTTGGGGGGGAGGTTAGGGGGGGGGATGCTGCTCTTCCCAGCACGTGTGAACCTAGAGTTTCCAACCTAATTACGCTTAGTCAGTTTAGCTCTCGTCTCTTTCATGACTATTTAGCCACCTACGCTAACCGTTAGACAGGGAAGTTATTATTCTCTAACTGTGATGTGCATGAGGATGTCAGGGTAATAATAACCCAGGTAACTCGGTGCCCAATTCTTCCTGCAAGGCTTGCTCTGCAAATCATTTCAGTCATACCCTTGTATGAAATTGACACTTTTAGGTAGGAATTATTATGGATGAATTAGTGATACAGTTTAATGAAAAATAGAATATTGTAACTATTTTATCAGTGACATAACTTAATGACTCTTAAGGATCATTATTTTTGCTACATATTGTAGAAATAGCACTCCTTTTCCAGTGTTTATTTTTCACTGACATTAATGACAGAGTCTTCAAAAAAGGACATGATAACACTTCAGATTTATGATGCCATTTTAAAAATAATCTTTGTTCCAGGTTAAATTGGGTAGGTATGTTTATACCAGGAAGTGAGGGAGGGAGAGAGTGGGGAGGAGAGAGGGGAAGGAAGAGATTTTTGCCAAGTAATTACATTAAATAGTCTCTCTGAGGGGGAAAAAGGTATCAAAAAAACTAGAAAAGTCATGGAAATTGATAGAATAAATTAACTTCTTGTAAAATCATTTTCCACATCATTAGAACATTTGTTTTCAAATGTCAGAAGTAGATGAAATAATTTCATTGCAGATATTGCTTCAAGGATGAGGCTAAAACTCACAAAGCACTAGAACAACAGAGGATACAAAACCTTCCAAAGGCATGCATTAAGATTAAATTGCACACTGAGCAGAAAAAAAGAGTGCTCTTTATGATTGAACTTTTGAGTTGTTTCTGCATGGATTTGGAATAATTATACATGATGAAATATTGTAAAGCATAGACAGTAATATCTGCCAGTCATATTTATTAAGATTGAATGCACATGCAGCATTAAAATGCCACACAATACAATTTGTTACGTTGAATTTTAAGGAATCTCAAAGCAGATTAAAAAAAGGTATTAGAACAAATTGACTGTCTTTGCCTTCTGCTGTAAATCTTCCCATTATTGTTCCCCCCCCCCCCCATCATTAACAGCCTTCATTTCTTTGGCATTTGCAGACATCCAACTCTCTGAAAAGCCTTTTATTCTCTCTCTCTCTCTCCACTCTCTCTCTCTCCACTCTCTCTCTCTGCCTTCTATTATCCAGATGTTTGCTTTAATGCCAAAATTAATGACACTTTTAAGTTTAGTCTTTCATTTTAAGCTTTAGACACCTGACCTTTCCTGTCTATTTAATCTCTTTTTTTCCCTTCAGCTTTGCCCAGTAGTCAAGGGCAGATGATTAATTAGCAACCATAGCGGAGAAGAAAGAGTTGCAACTGGTTGCAGTGCCTTTTATCTGCCTGTTGAAGTGCATGCTGAGTTCCCTAAGGTCTGGTTTGGTTCAGTGGGCTCTTTAAGGGCTAAGACACTCATTCCTGGCGTCCCAGGTTAAGTGAAATCTGTTGCTCTGAATAGGATGTTTCTCTTCGCAAGATAATGGGGGTATAATGCCTGTCCTGGGAAAGAGTATTGACTTCAGATACCTGGCTCACTAAAAGACTGTACAGAGTTTAGAGGAAATGATGCTAACATAAATGTGTGTTTTTGACTGTTTAAAGGGCCATGTAATTACAGTCAATATGAGTATATATGGAGCAAAACAACAGGAAAATGGGATTTCATGAAAGGAGCTGATACAACGATGTGATTTTATACATTGTATATGGGCTTGAACGACAACTTGGTCAGCCCAGAAGCCTGCCATATATGTGTATAGCCTTGAGGCCAGACAGGATTATCCCTCTTGGCTCCAGAGAAGAGATGTGTTCAAGAGAAAATAATGAAACAGTAGACGACACTGGGATATTCTGACTCTTGTGAATGTTTGTGAAGAGGGTCTGGCTCACCTTTGTGGGTATCTGTCAAAGCGCGACTGGAAATGTGACAGCCACTGAGCACCAAGCTGGCCCCTGAGTGAGGGTGGAGAACCGAAGCCTGTAGGCCAGCTCTGTTTGCCCTGGTAGTTCAAGGACCAAGTCCAAGGCCTAAAACCATGGGAGCTGCCTGGGCAATGGAAAAAGGGGGACAATTGAGCATGTCTAGTAATGGCAGCCCAGTCCCAGCACTGTACCTAGTGACCTAGCACATCACTAGTAAAAATAATTAGTACAGAAGGTACTTTTCTTTTTAGTGATTTCGATTCCTAACTAGTTTGCAGGTAATGTGCTAAATAAAGATACTTAAATTATGTACTTCCTGAAACTGTTTCACATCAAGCAAGAGTCTTTGATTCTGTAATTTTCCATCTTTTTATTTTTCATGGTTATATGGAAAGCCAGCTAGAAAGAAGGATTCAGGTTGTTTAGCAATAGGTACTTTACAAGAGGAACTAAGTGCCTTTTAATTTGGAAGCAAACCTAAAACAAATGATCATGTTAGTGATGGAGCTTCCCTTGGGGGATGTGATAGGTAAGAATGGGCAATAAGAGTTGGCATGGAGTAGGTAATTTTGGAATGCAGTGTAGCTAAGAAATATTTTGATTTGCTTTCCTGTTACTTTCTTGGCTGGGGTATCCGGCCCAAAGTAAGGAAATCAAATTAATAGGAGTATGTGAAGTTTTAGTATATTACGTTAAAATGCCATTTAAAAATTAGTCTAAAGAATAATCAAGTCTAGTTTGAATTCACCAGCTAAGACCTGTAATGAGATTTATGCATTGTGATGTTTTAGCTCCAAACCAGAACTCAAAGTGGATGAAGTGTAAAGGCAGCTGAAACCAGCCAAGTTGTCCTGAAAAGAAAAAGGGATAGAAGAGAAGCTACATCTTCACTAAAAGTTGCCGTCCATTTCTAAATTAAATTGTTCAAGTCTCTAATGTCTAGATAAGACCACACTGTGTCTGTTTTTTTTAATGTATTTATGCAGGAAATACCGTTGAAGGGTGTGCAGTGAGCACTGACCGCTTTGCTGACGAAGGAGCATCTTCTCTCAGTGCAATGGGAGTAATCGTTAGTGTTTTCCCGATAAGGACTGGGTCCTGTATAGAGAACGTGAAAGATTCTCCCATAGAAGAGCATTTTCTGCTAGATGAGGGCTCTTCGGCGCTTCATCTTTTAGAACTCAAACCTCTAAATAGGTTGAGGTGCTGATGGTTCTGGAGAAGACGCCGCCTGTGCTTAGGCACGTGCCCCTAACATGCGACCCCTCTAATGATACTGATTTTGTTAGGCCTCTCAGCCTTCCTAGAACAACTGTTTCGGTATGCCTGCTTTACTCCCCTGAAGTAAAATTTAGAAATAATGCAACCTTCCTACGTATACATATATAATATTTAAATTATACATATATGTAGGTAGGCTGTAATTATATATATTATAAATTTTGTATATATTCTGTATATAAAATTACATATTCATATAATTTTAAAAAATTGAGCGAGTGCCATAAATGGGGAAATGAAAGTAAGTTATCATAAAATAATATCTTTCAATACGTAAATACTCATATAGGACTTGACGAGAGGACAAAAAAGGGCTCCATAGTTTCCAATGCCATTAATTTCCAAGAAATTCTTAGGGGACTGTGCTGATCCTATCAGGATCTCTGCTTTAAAGGAGGTATATAAAGTGTCCTATTGAGTCGTTGGACCCTAGATAGATGCTTTTCTGACTTGCTAAAGCAGCAGGACTCTATTTTCCAAGGAAACCAAACGCAAAGGCATGATGTATAAATAGAATATAAAACAGATGACAGCTCTTTCTCCCTCTGTCCACCACAGTGGCTGTCTCTGGAGCATCCCTGCTGGTCAAAGGCCTGGATATCTGCTTTTTTCAGTGACAGCTTGAGATCTAAAAATACATTGAAGTAGATGAAAGGAAATATGTTCTTACTAGTGAGGAAATGACTTCCTCAAATTTTCTTTTTTCTTTTTCTTTTTTTTAATTAGAACAGTAGACCAGTTCCCTCAGCCTTACTAGCGAAAGGAATTTTTCAGGATTAGAGAAGTCGTATTGCTGTCTCTTGGGAGGATGTCAATGTTATTTCCTGGTCTAACTTCAGATCAGTTACTCATGCTTAATATAAAGCCATTTGAGTTTCCTAACATTTCTTCCATTTTGAAATAAAGATTAAAGTTTTCTCTCATGAATGGATGTGTGACAAAAACAATTTTCCTTTTGCTGATCCTTTTCTCCATCTTCCTGTGTTGGGTGTTCGATCTCTCATATATTTAGTCTTTGTTTTTGGAGCTGTGAATCAGAAGAAGCAACATCTTTCAGAGTCAGAAGAAATCTAAAGAATACTTATCTCAGCATCTCAATTTTGAAAATATGGAAACAAAACCTAAAGAGGTGATTTTCCCAGGAAAACACACAAAATTAGTTGTCTAATGAGAAACACATGCAACCGCAGAATCAATACCATCTAAAAATTCCTCTTCGAAGAGGAACTGAAATCTTCATTAGTGTGAAAATTATCAGAATATTTTTAGACTTAGAATTAAATATTTCTTCTTGTAAAACAAGATTGCTGTCATTATCTGGCAGGAACCGGAAGGCTGCAGCGCTGGAGGAAGTCTGATTTGGTTGATCTCTCTGGGCGACTCACTTATCATATTCCAAAAGGTCAGTTGGCAGGCCTGGGTTTACTTCAGCAGTCCGTCACCATAGTCCTCTAATAAATAATGTCATGATGATCTGCCTTCCCATTTATAGTTCTCCTGAAAAGATGAATTCATATTGTCACCATTGCTTGATCTCCGCATGGCGAGAGTTCTTCCTCATCTACTCTACCCTTTGGACAGGCAGTTAGTTCCTGAATTGTATTCCTCTGCACCATGATCTCTACCTTATCATCTACTCTGAGACTTCCTTTCTGGACAGAAGGGCCTGCAGGCTCTTGTCAGTTGCTCTGGAAGGCCTTATATTTTTTACTATTCAACGATAGCCTTCTCCTAGATCCACTTACCAAGGGCTGGCCATAGGCCTGGCTCCTTATGTGGAATCTCATTGAGTTCCCAAGTAAGCCCTTAGAGGTATTTTCTCAGGGGGAGACATAGGCTTAGAGAAGTTCAGGGACTCACTCTTGTTCACGTAGTCAGCAGGCAGCTGAGACAGGCCTGGGACCCGGGAGCCTGACTCCGGAACCTGTACTCTTAATCTCTCTCCGTCCATGTTCAAAAAGGCCGGTCGTTGCTGGGCATTATAGTTATTGAACTTGGGGATCTGTGAACTTGGGGAGGCAGATTCTGCAGCATCGTGATCAGTACCTGTCCCCCAATATGTGGATGTCAAGGTCTTGGCCAAACGGGTCAGGCCTCTGAGGAAACACATGGAGGACTATTCAGGAAACAAGAAAAAGACGAAACACAAAGGTTGGACAAGCATAGCAGGGAATGAGGAAAATGGCTCAAGTTGGACAGACACAGGTACTGAAAGCTGTCTCCTGTCTTCTGGTTTAGGCGACAGGACTTCCTCATGACATCATCTAGTGGCAGTTCTTGAGCCCCTTGTGCCGTCATTATGGTCAAGCACTGCCCCAGAACTTAGGCTTTCGGGTGCCAAGCTAAAATGGTCAGTCCCGGCTCACAAAGAGAGGTGTAGACAAACACATGTCACATTCAGGAGGTGGGCATTTTGCCTGTGTATTTATAGCAGCGGAACCCCAGCAGCCATTAAACTCTGACAGAACAGGATAAAGTGGCCTCGGGCTGTGATGATGTTCCATTCTTATACAATGGCTTGTTTATCAAGCAAATGCATATTAAGGGTTATTAGTCCTCATTAAGGGATTTTTAGCAAATTAAAAGGTTGATAGATAGCACTTGTGTTTACTTCTTTGCTTCCGCCAGTGGTGTTATTGGACATTAACACATTGTAGGTGTTCAGTGGCGAGGAAAGTAGCACCCACCTCCCTCTGCCCGCCGCCCCACACAAACACGCAGTTTCATGTTAAAAGTTTTATTTCCAGGGCCGAATCTTAGAGCAGTCTCGCAAATGTTAGAACAGGGAATTCATGTGATCGATTTGTTAAAAATATCTTCCTCCATTCTAGATTGCGAGCAATGATGCTAGTGAATTCATTTAAGAGAAACAGAAGAAAAGCTTCATTTTGTTACCTTTTTATTACTTCCCTCTCCCAGTCTTATCTCTTTGATGTTACATAAAACGATTGGTTTTAATAGCTGATACACGTTTTATATTTAAAAATATTTTGTCTGATTATAAAAATAATAAATTTGTATATAAATACGAAGATACACTACGAACATTTTCCAAGAAAACACTTATAATGAGTTACCCAGAGAAATTATTGTGAATGTTTTGCCTTAGTCCTTTTACTTACTGCACCTGTCATAATGTGTATACATAATACAGTCACATAAAACTGTGTTATATGTGAGAGACAGCAGAGGTCCCGGGGCCAGAAAGCCAGGTGGCTAGCTCGGGCCGAAGCTGGGCCCGGGAAGGACTCAGCAGCAGGGTGTGCACAAGCCCCGTGGAGCTAAAGTGACTGATCCGTCACCAGCCCGGCTCCCGGAGCCGCGGTGGACATACGTTCATAGGGCACGGCCTAGCCTGCTACCATGCGAGGGCTGGCACAGTCGGCACGGACGGTGGCCAACGGCGAAAATCACCCTGATGCCCCGTTAGCCTCTGGCGGGGCTTCTCCCGCCCTCATGTTCAGGCCCAGACCGAAGCTGCTGAGCGAGCCTGGTGGGCCCTCAGGTAGACAATTAGAGTCATCAGACTGGAGAGAGAGGTGCTTGCCGTTCTTCCTGTGAAGCCGTCACACTAACGATCTGAAAGCCCACACGTAACTAAGCCATTTCTCTGACACGTGCTAGTCCTTTGTCATCTTTTTGGAACATCTGGAAATATTTTCTCAAGGTAATGAGTTCACTTAAGCAAATAATTAAAAAATACATCTTTTCCCCCTCTTTCTGTATTCCATATTTTTTAATTTTATCAGAGAAACTCTTCACTGACCAAAAGGTTTCCAAAAATCTTTAATGCTTTATCTAAAAACCTGGGGACAGTTACCATAGAAATTCTTAGAAGTAGATCGAAACAATTAAAATAGTCATTCAACTCGTAAATGAATATAAATCTCAAATCTATTAGTTTTTGCTTATGGAATAATAAATAGTTCATTATAAAATATTAAATGTAATCCTTTCAGCAAATTGGATAGATATTTTAAAGTATTTTAAGTAGCTATTTTCAAGTGACCTACTCACTGTATTGAAAAAAGTCTAATTGTCTAAACAATCTTATTCTCTAAAAATACATTCTTTGCATTAAAATGTCAACTTAGTTATTCTTAAACATACTACCCACTTAATTCTCACTCTCACTCTCCTTTCACTTCTAGACTTCTATTTCCTACATTAAACTGTGTCATTCCGAATTTTCTTGAACTACCAAATCTAATCTGAAAGATAAATGAACTTAATATAATTTCATTATCTTTTTTATCTATGAATCTGTTCTGATTAATTTTTTAGCAGTGGTATTTCTTTATTTTCTTAGTATTTGACAGGTTTTAAAGTGCTGTCATATCTCTTATCTGACTTTGTATTTTAACAAAAATAAGATAGATACTCACCATATCAAGAAGGATAAGGTTGAGCCGCAGTGACTTGTCTGACTACTTCTCCCCTTGTCCTTTGTACCTTGGCACACGCCCCTCTCCTCCCCGTGTATGTTTTTAATCTCTTTCAGTTTCTCAGTTACTGAAATGAATGTTTCCTTCATGTTGGTAATTTATCTCAAGAAGGGACCCCAACCTTTTCCAATAACATTTCAGTCCTTACTAAAAGGGTGATGGTTAATATTTATTAAATGTTCCAGAGTAATGACATACCTTTCAGCTGTTACAACTTTTCAATGTTGACACTAATCCATCAATTTTAAGAATGTAATTATTTATATGACATTTGTATAGTCAGGAATTTAAAAAATTATACATCTATATTTTTATTTTACGTCGTTCTAGGATTTAGAACAGGGTTCCTCCAGCTGCTCCGATTAGTAAACACCACGTGAAGTTGTTTCCTCCCGTCTGTGAGAGTCCAGTGTGGGTGTTCCTGGTCAGGGGGCAGTTTCAGTTTTTCTTCACGGGCTTATACAAGGAACTCAGGCTCTTCCAATTCCACCATCCCCTGAGCTGTATACCTCTGGGCCAGCTCCTCCTTAAAAGCTTCTGAATGGAGCTTTTCAATCCCTTCTTCGCATATTCCTTTGGTGGGACCTCGTCACATGGACAGACCTGAAATGCATCTCTGAACAGGCAGCAACCTCCCAGCATTAACGCAATGATATGAAATAAAGAGGGCAAGTTTTTGGTGGAGAGTTAGCGATCCCTGCCACAGAAGACTGAAACTATGACTCCCGCAAAGGTCACACATGGGATGCTATTTAATAAGGAGGCAATAAGGAGGGGTATCCGGATTGTTCAGAGAAGTTTTCGAGAGCATAACCCCACGTGTGCGAAGGGCCCAGCTGTGTTACCCCTCCCTCACTCTTCCGACTGGCTGTGCTTTAGGATCCTGTTCGCCTCTATCCCCATCTGATCTTCTGGAAGAGCCGAGCTCCAGGCAGTGGTTCCTGGCCCCATCTCCAATATCTTCTCCCTATCTGTCTACTAACACCTTCTGTTGGACTGTCTCCTTTGACGGGAAGACTCCCGGAATATGTTAATTCAGAGGGAGGAAGCCCAGCCTCACCAGTTCCCCATCAGTAGCTGGTGCGTTATAGGGGTATGGGGCTGAAAGAGTCCCGTTTTCAATAACCATCCTTCAGATCTGACAGAGCATGAAAGAAAGATCTAGTTGTGTTTTTAAAGGATTTTTCAACTCTGAGAGAATTGCTAAATTAAGAAGCCCTGGTGGTTTAACTATCACAAAAGACATAAAATTGCAAGTAGAAAGACTCTAAAACAATTGAGATTGTAACCTATATTTGAAATTCCACCAAATCTTGTCACTATCCATGTTAAGGCCTGAACTCTAGGAATTCATACAGTGACTAAGTCTTCATGATTATAATACTTAAGTTCATTTCCTCATGTGCCAGTGTCTCATGAGTGGAAGTGATTGCTGGTTATCATATTTGGCACATTGAATTTTATTTTATCATTGCTCATATGGTTTTATTCTCACATGAATAATTTTAAAACCTTCCCCAGGATTATGGTTTAATTTTGCCCTGTATCTTCAGTATCGATTTTACCTGTATTTTGGCATTCAGCATTAATCAAATATTCGATACATTGTATCACTATGAATATTTAAGGAATAATATTAGATTTCTAGTTGACAGTATGCCTTGCTTTTGAAACCCAACAAAAATGCAGGAAGGTAGTAAGAGGACGAGTGGAAATATTGGTAGCTCAGTGTATTGGGAAGCTCCCCCTTCCCTTCATGTGCACCTTCCTGCACATAGATGAGAAAAACCAAATTAAATTAAGTTTATAACCTACAGTATGTTGCCACAGACTCCAACTTTTAAACTTGTATAATTAACTGTGCTACTCATTAACTTTACAGAATCCTTTTAAGTGTTGTTACTTAACCGTAGCCTCATGCTAGTTAATTATGGAAAATGTAAGGCAAAGGTTTTTGGGGCTTTTTTTTTTTTTTTTTAGAAACATAATTCATTCAGGTGCCTTAAAGCACTTAACACGCTGAGTATACAAATTAGCTGCACTTGTCAGATAATTTTGAGCGAGACATTAAAAATGTACATGTGGAGGATCCTTTCCTTTCGATGGAGGCCAACTCTGAAAGAGTAGTTCACTGAAAACCACACCAGCAGGAGAAGTAGCAGAGGACAGAAAATGTTAATCTGCTACTCTCTGACATGAAAGTTTAGAGAACAAAATGACAAGAACTGTCCCACTGTGGGGATGATGGAGCTCACCTGCTGAGCTGGACCACCAGGCAGGATCATTTTCCTAAGTATCATTTTAACCAGGAAAATTGATGCCACGCAGCAATGATAAAAGGATTCACAGGAGGTTTTTAAAATTTATTGCTGTGATTGTTTTAAAGAGCAGTAATTTCTGAAACCATGCTGAGAGGCAGTGGATTAGAAGACAGAAAACCTGAATTCTAGACCAAATGTATAACACTGCACTCTAAATGTGGTTGCTCTGAGAATTGAATGAGATAATGTATCTGGAAGTGACTGATTTGGGTACCAGATTCAGGAACCGTTCAATGATGGTGTCTATTTTTGAAAGTTCTAAGAATGGTGCTCTCTGCCTGTGTCGCTGGGATTGATCTGTGGTAAATTGTACTTAACTGGATGTGTGTATCACTTTGTGCTTTGGAACATTGTTTTGAGGATGAGGTCTCTTCCGTCATATTTTATCCACCTCATTGTAGACCATAGTTCTCCCAAAATGTCTTCAAAATATATATATTTTTTGGACTTGAATTGAGTAATTGGGTTTGAAATGAAAATAAAGTTGTAGTCCTTAGTTTGTCTTCTCCTTTGAACTGTTAGGTAGGCAAGACTATTCAGGGAAGGAGGGAAATCTAGCTTTGAAAGGAAGAATTTGAGGAAATCCAAAGGAATGTGGAATAGGAAACAAGGAAACAAGAAAATGTAATCAAGCAAGCCCTTAGACATTCCTTGTAATGATACAATTCTATCTATCATAGTTTTGAGTTTGTGGGTCCCCTTAAGATTTATTCCTTATCACTGAATTTGCAAGCAACTGTGTAGAACAGAGAGCAAAGAGAACACTGCCGTTTATGGTCTCAGGTCACTAATTTATTTTATGTATTTTGCTGCTATTCTGAGCCAATTCAGTTTCAGAGCCTTCAGGTCAAGGTAAGTGTTACTGTGTAGCAATGTGTTAGGCAAACTAACTGAGAAAATGCCTTTTGAAAGAGGGGATGATGCGGCCCAGTAGTGAGTTCCTTAAGAGGAAATGGATTCTACCTTGTTTCAAGTTTTGAGGCATTTGGAAGTTCAAACTTGAATCCAACTGGGATGAGAGAGAGCAAGGGCTAGAGAGAGAGAATTTACAAGCACCCAGTCAATCAGCAGATATTTATTTAGGATTTACTAGTCAACAAATCACTTGCTACAAATGATGGAAAACAATAAAACAAGAAGGACAAGAAGGACTGTAACATTTGTCGGCATCTGCTTTGAGCGGGGCCCTTAGTTGGATGCTGTCGGTCTGGTCTGCTCTCTTATTTGATGCATCAATCCAGTGTGGCTTATTGCCCCCGCAGCATTTAGGAGAAAGCGGAGGCTGGGCGAAGGAACTGGCTTAAGGTGACGAGGTGAGGGAAAGAGGGAGGACTAGACTTCAGATCTGTTGTCTCCGTGGTCCGTGCCCCTTCTGCTCCCCTGTGCCCCCGAGGTTTGACTGCCTCCTTGCAGGGGATCAGCAGGACTTCACTGAGCTGCAGGCACCAGAGGCCAGAGAGAGATGAGCCATCTCTGGCAGCAGCTTTTTCTCCACACACAGTTGGGCAGGTTTGAGGCAGAATTGCACTAGAAACGAATGTTGCCTCTTCTCCCAAGCTGTTGTTCACCGTTCCACTTCTTTCCTTGTCATCTCTTCCTGCAGGTCCTCAGTCCGCTTTGTACCAATACCAACAAGAAAGGGTTGGTGTCAGGTGTCGTATGTATGGAGGTTAAGTCTCTGCATTAACTGTATTTTGTTCTTGAATGGTTTTTATTTTAAGAAGTAGTACATGCATGGAGCTAAATGTACTTCAAGGACAACAATAAACAGCAGGCCCTTGCCCCACTGCTCCTGGATCCTGAATCCCGCTTCCCTGAGGCAAATGGGCCACCCTCAACCGTTTCAGTCATTTCTTTTAGTATTCTCTCTCTCTCTGTCTCTAACAGGCCTACACAGCTACATCTGTACTTACCCATTTAATTTTAAACGTTACCTATGAACCTCTCTCTGTGGAAATGGAGGATTTAGTTTTCAAATCTCCTCCTATCCGGCTCTTTTTCCTATTCACCCATAAAACTTATAATCTTCCTTGAAATCAGGCTACTGTGTTTACAGTGTGCTGCTCGCAGCCGAGCCACCTGTGTATTACCATTTCATCCCTTTTTTTCTACCTCGTTGCAATCTCCTTAACGTTCTCAGTATTCGTTAGGATGGGGTCTCCTGCTGAAATGAAGCCCAGCGTGGCAGTGGTCTGAAGGACGGAGTTTCTTCCTGTCTCACGCAACAGCCGGAGCAAGCAGCCCAGAGCCCGTAGGACACTTCCGGGGACAGCGAGCAGATTCCTTTTCTTTCGTTTACTGTCTTGCCAGCCTTGACACCTGGCTCCCACTTCCTCTCCCAAAACACTCCTCCGCCTGGACTGTCACGCCTGCTTCCCTAAAAGTGGGACAGGGACAAGAGAATGTGGAGAGCACAGTCGTTGCAATATCAGATCTCATTGGCCAAAGTTGGGACTCATGGCCACAAATAACTGCATGGAAAGGTGAGAACTAGGTCTTACTATGACTTATCCAGCTTCCATAAGAAAAAAAAGTGAGTGAAAAGAGAGACTACTAAGTAAAATGTGAGTGAGGTAGATTTCCTTTTCTGGACATATTGTGGCGCTAGAATGATGGGTTATTTCTCAGGAAAACCGTGTTTCATGTCGCCCCTGTGAGGTTCTGTTGGCGCTGCTCCCAGCGTGCCTTCCCCGCTAGGCAGCCTGGGTGCTTCTTCGTGTTTATTATTTGTTGGGGGGAAAATCCTTGGAAAGAACCCATGTGTTATAGAGAATGAATATGTATTTTCTCTGCAAGGAAACTAAACATTAGGAACTCCATAATAGAGTGGGACCTATCTTCTGAAATGCCGGTCAAAAAGATCAATCAAGGAAAATATAAAGACTGTAAGCACCCACAAAATAATCTCAGCGGGAAACTGGTGCTGGGTACACTTTGAGGGGGTTGCAGGTGGCTGAAGGGCCCTTTAGGCTCTAGTGTCACAGCGAGGGGCTCTTGTACCAGGAAGCTGTATGTCAAAACCTTCAGTAGGAGCATACTTAGCCACTTGCTAAAGTTACCCAAGCAGAGTCCTTGAAAAATACCTTAGTGCCCTGACCCACGTGGTTCAGTGGGTTGGGCATCGTCCTGCAAACCAAAAGGTTGCCGGTTGGATTCCCAGCAGGACACAGGCCTGGGTTGCTGGTTAGGGGTGTGCAAGAGGCAACTGATGGATGTTTCTCTCCCACATCAATGTCTCTCTCCCTCTCCTTCTCCCTTCCTTTCTCTCTCTCTAAAAATTAATAAATAAAATCTTTAAAAAGATAAATGAAACACCTTAGTCTTGTGGGATTTTCATTTGGATGAGTGATCCATGGAGGAAACATACTTTTATGAGTGATTTTGGATGGAGATTTGTATTACAGAGTGGAAGAAATATTTATCTTACTACATCAAATAATATTTGAGGAAATTTCATTAAGTGTGAAGAATTATTAGCTTTCTTCTACCATTTTGGGGAAATAGTTATATCTTTGAAATGGAAAAAGGCAGGGTGGATGTATTTGGTGTGTATGTCTTTTGTTGTTGTATATAGCAAAGTCCTACAAACTCGGTGGCTGAAAAAAAAAGCCAGTTTATTTGCTCGCAACTCTGTAGGCCAGCATTCTGACAGGGTGTGACTGCACTCTGTGCTCAGGGTCCCCGGAGGCTGCAGTCAAAGCGTGGGCTTCTCTGAATTCCTACCTGGCGCCCCGGCCTCTGCCCTGGGGGCAGTTCAAACAGGCTGCCTCAGGCAGTCCCCTGGACACCAGGATCTGGGATAAAAGGGCAGGTTCAGGAGCCCACAGAGGAGTCTGACAGGCCAACGCACCCTTTTCAGCAGAAACTAATTTGCATGGGATGATCACAGAAATTTTTAATAAAAAAATAAGGGTCTGAGATGTTACCCATACATATCCCACGGCCGACTGTGTTTGTACAGAGGCCGTTGGTCTGCTTGCCAACTGCGCCCCTTCTCCTGGGTCCCCACTGTGCTTCGTGGGTGCTTCTCATATCCAGACCCTTACCCGTTCTGTCCTCCTGGTCCAGGGGTGCGTCCCTTTCTCCTCCTCCCACAGGCTGGCCCGTGGTCTCTCTGCCTAAAGTGAGGCAGTTCAGTTACCGGGACTGAACGGCACACGCTTCTGCTTTGTTCTCCATTTCACATCCCGTCTCTTTATTTACCCCAGTTCCCTGTTGTTCTAACTGCTGGGCATCTGGGTCCAGAATTGAGGAGAGACGTTAAGGGCTGGGGACTTTTTTTTTTTCCCTAAGTAGGTCTTCACTTTTGATTAATATCAGCATTTAAAAGAAATCTCTGCCATCGCAGCACTGGTGAAGGGGAAATGTAATGACAAGTATCACAGTGTTAGCAAAATGGTTTTATTTACATCATTAACATTTGTAGCCCTTTCCCACTTGGAGTTTCTGGGAGGCCAGTGAGATAAGGTTGCAGTAAAAAATAAAAAGCTGCTGTTACAGCAGCAACCGTTATTTAAGCATCTACCCTGTGTCAAGTCATTTACATGCAAGGCGATAGTGGTGAAGTTGGTTAAGCGAATGGGCTCTGGAACCAGAATGTATGGGTCCAAGTCCCACTTTTTGACTAACTAACGACAGGGTCTGGCACAAATAATGCCCCGCCCCCGCCTTTTTGTTACAAAATCATAAGCATGTAATTCTGTAACATAACAATATCACACTCAAGCACACCGTATGACATTTTAGGTGAGGTATTCAAGTTAAAACTATAAATTATTGTACCCATATTAATACCCTAACAACCACACTCAAGTAGGCCTTATTTCTGCTGGACCCTGGATAGGGTCGTCAGTAAGGGTTACTTAACCTTCTGGGTCTCAGTTTTCCTACAAGCTTAGGATAACAGCACTTGTCTCTAAACTTTCCTGCAGGTGATAAATTATTCTACTACATAAATGTTAAATGTGGTTTTTTGCATACATTGTAATATTTAATTCACACAATTATCTATCAAGATAGGAAAGATTTTTCCATTTCTCAGTGAGAAAACAAACTCTGAAATGTTAATTTAAAAAAAACTTGTTAAATATCTCAGAGTGAGAAAGAGGGAAGTTTCAGTCTGAATCTTAATGAGTGACTCTGGCGATCATATCCTTTCCACTCTACCATGGTTTCCTGGCTTTTTCCCCTATTTTTTCCCCTAAATACCAATGATTGTCATAAAACTAGATATATTTTTTCTCCTGAATGATCCTTCTGGACCAAGACATAATTGACACCTATCTAATGCAGTGTCTAATGCACAGGAACTCCATCAATGATGGGTAGTTGTAATTATTTTCTATTTCACCATGAGCTATTTAGGACTAACCTAAATGCACATAATTTCCTAAGTTTTTTGTAGGTCCATACAGATTACCTCTCTCCTGGCAAGTTTCTTACACACAAAACAGTTCTCTCTCTCTTTCTCGCTCTCTCTCTCTCAGCAGATTTGATCAATAATAGGGAGTATTTAAAACATTTCACTCTTATGTCCTTATTTTCCATTTATATTTGGTAATAGAAAAATTACATAAAGCAAAGTAATAGGCCACCAAGTACAACAGGATCAATGAATAATGGACAAAGGGATTAAAATGTTCCTACATTTTATTCTTGGTTCTATTGGAAATAACATGAAAAATTTGGATACATTAGATTAAAAAAATTCAGCTTCTTCAATAACATTGAAGGTCATTTTTAGAGGCTTTTAATTTACTTTTTGTGGTGTACAGTTCTATAAATTTTAATACATGTATAGACTTGTGTAAATACCATTATAATCAGAATACAGAGCAATTCCATCATCCCAAAGAGCTCCTTCAAAGGTCATGTTGTAAATGAGTCTCCGGAAAAAAGGAAATAAAAAGGTTAAACTCAGACATACAGGAAGAAATGAGAAATTTATGACAAAAAGATTAAAAGCTTGAACAAAATCTGAAGGCCTGAATTCTTCTCCTGACTCTGTTTCATTTTGTGGACATCCTTAACTTTTTTAAGCCCCAGTTTTTTCATCTTTAAAATAAGAGAGTTAAGCTAAACGAGTCCTACAATTTTTACTTGGTTTCAAATTCTAGAATTATGATTCTGTGTTGAACTATGTGAACCCAAACTTTTCAGAAAGAACCGTTTCTAAGTAAATATGTTTTTCCATTCCTTTCTTATGACCTACCAATATGACATAGTCTTTAGTTTCATATTTATATCCATTTGTTAATCTACCCATTGGAAAGATTCCTACAGCACATAAAGGATGTAAGATCACATTTTCTTTCCTTCCCGCTGGAATGTATGATTTGAATTACGGTTCCGTTGTAATGACATTTTGCCGTATTGCTGCTTACATGGGATATTTTGATGGATAAATTGTAATACTTTTTGGTAGCCCATCTTCAACAAAGGATGAAATCTGGGGAATGACAGGTGACACGAGCAACGCCAACCTCTGCGGTGTCCTCTCGAGCGCAGCCCCCGGGATTATTTGGCGAGGCAAGGGGGAGGGGAGGGAGTGTCCCGCACGCAGGGTTTCTGTAGGATTTATGTGCAGCTGACTCCTTTAATAGGTGCTGTTTTCGGGGCCATGTGCCCCTTTGATCTGTGCTCTTTCCTTTGAACTCCAAGAGTCACTGTGCTTGGGAAGAAGACACTCAGTGCCTGGAAGAGCGTCAGCTTTTTTGTTTACTGTTTCACAGGCTAAACTTTATAAAATGAGGGGCAGAGCCTTCCCTCATTGCCTCCCTAAAACTCATTTCTGCTGATGGCCCCGTAGCTGCCCTCTGGTGGGAGCCCCTGGCTGGAAGGCGGCTTCCCGGCGGTGAGCTCCCCGAGGCTGGGCCAGAGCTGTGTTATCACATCCCTTACCTGTTGGTGGACTGCGGTTCCATTCTTGTTCCACCGGGTGCGTGGGAGGATGGCAGGGACAGTGAACAAACTGTATCAAAAGAGCTTAGGAAAGAGTTGACTCTTCAGGAAATGTTCCTCTTATTCAGGAGAAAATGAGTATCTGTGAAATTAAGATGGTAAATACAACTAAGCAGTTAATAGGTTTTAGGAAGTTATCAGCACAACAGACATTTGTAGGTAGTACCCTAGATAGCTTTTGAGGGGAAACAGTTTGGATGACAATTTTCATAGTGATAAAGCATTTTGGAGACCATGTTCATTTTAAGTCCCTATCAGTGAAATTTAGACACTTTGAATGAATATGGTATCTAACAATATGCAGTCAAGCATGATAATATTTCAGAAGAGAGTGAAAGAGAAGTACCCAGAGAGAAACAGGGGAGAAAGATGGGTTCTGTCTTATAGGATAAAAGCACAAATTTAGTTATGTACACACAATGATATACTCATAGACCTTTGTTCCGATTGAGCTGAAATGCTCCGGTTCATTTTTATGACTTTTTCATGGCAAAGCTGTGCATTGGATAGGACCCGGATGATGAATTAAATTAGCCCCTTACCAATTAGTATGCAGCCTCAGGGACCTCTGACCCTTTCACACAGCCTCACAACCTTAATGTTAATTACATCAAGACACCACTGAAAAACTGTCAGAAGCTTTGATGGGGGAATCTAGCTGGAGAGGTGAACACAGAAAAAGAATAAAGGAATGAGGTAGAAAGTAAATGTGAATTCAAAGAAAGGAAATCTCAATGTAGAGTGAGAAAAGATACTGCACAAAGCAAGATTTGAACTTCCTTTGAAGCATACATGGGATTTTGAGAGGAAGGAAGAAGGGTAGGCTCTTCTGAGTTTAGGACGAGCCGTCCTGAAGGTGGGGACGTGCTTGCATTTTGGTAAAGGTGGAGGTTCGGAACAGCCATGGGAGGCCTGGCAGGACCAGAGAGTGTGTGTGTGACGCCGGTGATAATGGCCTTGGCCGGAGAGGCGGGAGGCAGCAAGGGCGGAGAGGAGCAGGAAAGCAGGGGCAGGGGCCGTGGACGCTGGTGTCACAGGGGGCCTCTGCGGGTTCTTGGTCGGAGAGGGTGCAACTGAACTGGCCTTGCAAGATAGCGAATCCTGGAGGGTGCTCTTCAAGGTTCTGGACCAGACAGACGGAGAGGGGCAGTGGAGGGCAGAGGCTCCTGTTGTAACCTAGGAAGCCCTCTCCCATTTACCAGGCTGGTTCCCAGAGCCGTGGGCGGAAGATTATAAGACATTAAGAACAGAAAAACTAGTTAGGGAGTTATAGGAGGCTTATAAATTCCTCATACTCCCAATTGTTGGTGTCAAAGAAAGAGAGTCTTTTTTTAAGTCATTGATACTATCACGTTAGTTTGCGATCCCTGTGTTCTCCAAACTCATTGTAATGTTGAAGGCATGAGTTTCCATGTGAGGTGGGAGGACAGACTGCCTCGTGGTTGGCTCTCGTCTTGTGCAAGGAGGCCAAGGAAGGGAAAAAGTCCTGGTGATTCTGGTATCACACTTCAAAAGGGAAGCTTGGCTTTGATTTTAGGAATCTAATGGGCAGGCGTTGTCACTGGGCACTAATGGCAGGTGCAGCAGCCACTGCAGTTTTTCATAATTAGAAGGCAACAGGCCTCCATGACTCGTTCATTCATCCAAAAAATCACCCCCCTCCCACACACACAACACAACACGCCCACACAACTTCTTAATTGCTTACCTTGTGTTTTGAGGACACAGCAGTAAATAGGCAGATATGGGAAGTGTTTGGGAGGAAGTTTCTGGGGAGCATAAAACTAAGTGAAATGCTGATGCCCCGGGTGTGCACAGTGGGTTCTTGTTTGTAGAGGGGGCTGTTGCCATGTGCAGCCTAGAGCAGAAACATAAGCACCCAGGTTGAAAAGCAGATTCTCAAATAGCTGACGGCAGTAGTAGAGGGAGCTTTTCTTCTTTTCATCCCTAGCAGGTCTTAGGACTTGAACCCTTCTGAAAGCTAATATGTGTTCTTATTTTTTTAAAGTGTATCTTCTTTGTAAATGTGTGTATCTTCTATATAATCATTTTGTAGAACAAGGCTAGTGTCGTGTGCAAAAACAAAAATGAAAGTAAATCTGTACATGAAGATATAATGTAGTATTAGTTATAAACTCGTTTTGTACATAGACACTGACAAACAACCTCAATGTTTATAGCTTTTATTTTGGGTCAGGTTTGTAGACCTGAATCCAGTGCACATTCTCTAGAGATTAAGAGACTTGAAGGCCAGACCGATGTTGGCGTCAAGCTCAGTGTCAGCCAGGACAGGAGAACTTTAAAAACGTGTGAAGCTGCAGCACACACGTATAAACACACCCACCACATTTATAAATGCTTTCTACTAACCAAATAGACGGTGCTCAGAGTGTGTAGTAATAAATAAGCTACCACTCTTGCCTCTCGTATATTTATATATTCACATATGCTCAAATTGGTAACTAGTTTTATTTTAAATATAATGCTTATTTGCTTTCTATATATTTCCACAATATTTAACCAAAAGAGGGAATAATTAAATGAATTTATGTCTATCAATAAGGGGGAATTTACGCTACATTAAAGTTTGTTTTTTCCCTTTTGTTTTTAATTTTTTTATTTATAGATTTTAGAGAGAGGAAGAGTGAGAGAGAAACATTGATTTGTTGTTCTACTTACTTATGCATTCACTGGTTGACTCCTATATGTCCCCTGACTGAGGATCGAACCCGCGACCTTGGTGTATTGGGACAATACTCTAAGCAACTGAGTTTTTAATCTTTGTGAAGGACATGAGGTCACTCATGCCAAAATGTTGAGTAAAAAAATCAAAATATTATTATATTTTAATTATAACATCATATATGTAAAAATGAAAAGAATATTGAATATATTATGTGTTAATAATCTGAGTATAAAGTTAGATAGCCTTATTTTATTTATATTTTAGATTTATTTACTTGTCTATATTTTTAGATTTTCCCATTCTTCTGCTTTGCGTATGCAATCTCTAATAAGAAGAAAAACAAAACTAAAATTTAAAAATATTTTAAATCATCACTTTATGTTTTGAAATTTTGCCTCTGATTTTCACTTTAGATTTATACATATGCCATAAGTAGTTAAAAGTTGTCATTTTCAATACTTCCCATTTTAGAATTAGATCCGCATTCAGAGTAGCCCGATTTCAGCACGCTTTTTGCTAATGAAAGGGAAACATTGCCGGCAGCATCCTGCAGGAATTATAGCGCCTTCAAGGCCAGATGAGTGTTGCGGGTGAGGAGACGGAAAAGCCCCTTCAGGCAAACATTCTTAAGATCCACAATATTTGAAAACATGTATTTGAACAGCTGTGTTTTAATCCAATATTTTTTTAAAATTTAGCTTTTTTTTTTTGATGCAGAAAAGCTGTCTTGGTCTTTTTCTTGTTTGAAAATTTAGACTAGCACTTATGTCTAGAACAAGTTGACTGTGGAGTCAGAGACATTTTTGTTCAGCAAAGAGCTCCCCTCCCTCTGCGGGGGGTGGGGGGGGCGCGTGCGTCATTGCTGGTGCCTGTTGATGGCTCTGGCTGTTCCAGAAAAAGTCACTGTAATCTGAACAGTAGGTATCTTACCAGGTGAATACAAATTGTTAATGAGTTATCACCGACTTTAAATGACAATTATCATGCTATTCATTCACTTTCCTCAAAAGAAAGACGCTTACAGATAAAGGGACTTTTCTGGTCCTGAATCTGCTTTTGAAACCTGAGCACAATCCCCTTTCAGCATTTAATCCTGTCTCAGAGGGGATTATCCAGGGTGAAGAGAGGCTCAAAGAGTCTTGCAAGGGAAGCAGTCTCAGTCACCTAACTTTGCACATGTATTTCAACTGTTACTCCTTCTGAAATTATCTGGAAAGTTCATAAAATTTACTGCAGAATGTTTAAGAACTGACATTAGCCCACCTAGGACTCCGGGGAATGGTGGCACTGTTGATGTACACATTTCTCCAGGCGCGAACCACGGAGTCTGCAAGGCCTGGGCACAGGCCTTTCAGGAATCAGAAGGCTCTGAATGTGCGCGTGAAGGCAGCTCCAAGTGAGCAGAGTCCCACCGGCTCTGGTAGGAGGCAGTCCTTGGATTGGAGCCCTGCTGCTCTCGGTTACTGTGGGACGACACTGGAGCAAGGAATTCATTCTCTCCAGTGCCACCTACGTGTTGAGGTTGTGCGGCTTGAATGACATGATGTAATTCCTCCAGCTCACGACTTGGCTCATCATAATTGATTTTAATGAATGAACAGAGACTCTGGAGCCCAGGCAGGAGAAGGTGTGGCTTGTTTAAGGATAACTGACGTGCCAGCAATTTTGGAGGTTAGACCAGAAAGCCGAAAAGAATGCCCTTTAAACCGTGTAGTTGTGAAGTTGGTAGGGGCACGATTGGGAGCGATCCCTGACTTGGTACAAACTAAGCTCCTTCTTTATTGGTTTCTTCTTAATACCGAAGATGTGACAGGGGCAAGCTTGCCGCTTTAGCTGGTGGCAGAGAGGCCATTTGCTATTGATTGTGGTGTTTTTTTAAAAACCTGCACGATTTTTAAAATTTAGCTCCTTGGATAAACCCCAAGTAGCTTTACTGTAATTATTAAAAGACAAGGGTCTAAAAGCGTTGGAGGGAAAAATAAGTATTTGTCACTGTTAACCTCTTGTTTGAGAGACCAACCCAGAATGTACTGGTCGACAACAAAACGTGACCCGTTATTTCTCGCCCCTCGGTGGGCTGCCTGGAAGGTATTCTGCTGCTCTCGCCTGGGCTCAGCGGTGCAGTGGGGGGGTCAGCCAGGGCGGGCCCCTGTGGGGGGGGTCAGCCCGCTGTGGGAGCCTCCCCTGGAGCTTCTGCACATGCAGGTGGTCCAGGGCACAGCTCCACGAGGGCAAAGGAGGAGGCCGCACAGTCTCTTGAGGCCTAGGTCCTGGGCATCACATACCGTCACTTCCCCACATGTTAACATGGGTCCAGGCAAGTCACCAGACCGGTCCAAACTCAAGGAGAGGGAAAAAGGGGAAATGAATTCTACATTTTAATGGAATAAGTGACAGAATCACATAGGTAACAAGCATGGGAGTCATTGCTGTGGCCATTTTAGAGAAGAAAAAAATAATAAAAGAATTGAACTCAGCATTTTGTAAGAAGTAAGGTGGATTTAGAACCAGGAAGGTGATGCTAGGTAGCCTATATAGGACCAATATAGGGAACGCAAAGAGCTCCCTCAAACGGCTGTCTAATCACTTGCACATCACCAAGTTGATTGTTTTCCACGACCAGGGCGATTTATGTCCAAGTTTGTCCAGGATAGTTTTGTTTATGTCTGCCAGAATAAAAATAAAAACTAACTCCCCCTTTTTTTCTCTCATAATGTCCAACTTTGATGAATAAATTTTACATTTACATTCATTGTAGTTCAGCTATACATTTTGTATGGTGCGATTCTGTCATGCTCTGATAAAAATCACTTTGACAAACTTCTGACCTTTCTGTACAGCGGGCACTTTGGAGGAGGGGTGTGTCCAGAGGAGGCAAAGTGGAAAAAGTTCATCATGTCAGGGACCTCTGTCACCGTCATGTCCGTTCATAGACGTGGAAACTGTTAGCGGGAAGGTGCCTGTGGAGTGAGACTCTTTGCTGGAGCTGCCCAAAGACCAGCTTCGTCCGAGAACAAGAGTCAGAAAGAATTAGGTAGAGGGAGGGGATACCACCACGAGAGCACAGACTCCGTATCCATCTCCCCATCGCCCTAAATTAGTTAATGTGGCCAATCTCATGTATTGTGACTGAAAAATGTAGCTATTTATGGATTAATGCAAAACAATGCCTAAATAGGCATTTCATGTAAAGGTGAGTACAAACAACACAAAATAATGGCTACAGCAACAACAAAGACATGGGGAAGTCATCATAGCCAAGAGGCAAAGAAATAAAAATGGAGCGATTATGATGTAGTGTTTTATTAATGCTCTCCTTGTTTTGCTTGCCAGAATGATGGTATCTAAATGCCTGTTATAACATATGTACTTTGCCAGTGAGAGGCAAAATGAGGGGCCTTAATTCTGAATCAGACTGTCTGGAAGAAATACGTCTGAAATATGTGGAGAATATAGACCAGAAGGGGCAAAGTGACATGTCTTGTCATTATTTTGGGTAGAAAGAATAAGATCAAAGACAAGAGAACTGAGGCAACTGCTGGAATTATGGGATGAAGAGAAGCTTTAAGCTGACCAAGAGATTAAAGTTTTCATTTTGATTGGAATAGAATTGTTTAATAACTAATCAAGCTATTCTTAATACCTGAAAACAACCAGAAAAAGCTATGGGGCCTTTCTGTGGTATTACTCAGGGGAATAAGCCAAAAGAGTGGATTTGAAAGCTACTTTACAACACAAATAATATTCTATTTTGTTTTCTCTCTGCAAATCCAGCTAGTTCAATAAACCTGCTAAGGGAAATATTTACTGGATAAATGAATGCATGCACACACAAACAGGTATTTCAGTGACTGAGCGGAGCGTCCCTTGCTGTCTGTACGCCACAGCCAACTCACCATGGTCACCGCCAGCTTCATTTGCATTCGAGTGACTGCTCAGGGCTCTGTGACTGGAAAACCTTTACGGAGGATATGTATGAGGTGAGGGATGGCAGGAGAGGAATGGTTAGAAGGGTGGACAGGAATCTCTTCTCTGTTTAGCTCCTGGGACTGGGTGATGATACCCTGCGGGAGGTCAGGGAAAGCTCTAAGACTCCCCGCTGGAGGCTGTGAGATCCTAGGAGAAGGGTGAAGTTTTCTAGCTGGTGGGCTGCCCGTGGCCCAGGCGCACGTGTGCACCGCCGAGCTGGGGAGAGGACCGTGTTTCCTGGCTCTGCGGGGAATGCAGCACTGCTTCAGCCGGATGAGGGCCAGCAGCTCACACGCATCCGTAGGCAGGTGACGGCACAGAACACGGGAGTTCTCACAACTGCCCCCTCGGCAGTGGGGGTGAGGGTAAGGCCCCTCCCCAGCCTTCGGACAGCAGGTAGACGCAGTCGAGTAAGGGAGGAGGGCAAAAATGATGGAGCGGATAAAGCCCCTTTGCTGAACTCTCAAAAATAATTGATAGAGACAGGTAGGGTCTCAGGATCATTGTAACTGTGTCCTAACAATAAATATGACCCCACTCAGAATAGAAAGTTGGCAAGATGAGCTGGAGATAGATATTTAATTTGCTTTTTGGAGGTAAGAAGTACAATATTATTCTTATAAAGAAAACGAGGCTTAGATAAGTTCAGATTAAGGGCATATAGCTAATAAACTGGTGAAAGTGAGACCCAATCTTAGTCATTTATTGTGCGCGTCATATATGTACTATCCAATATAAATGGTAATTCATCTCTGGTCAGGAGAAAATGTATATCGACTGAACATCAGTAGCAAATGTACAGTGAACACACTGCCAGGCTCTTAGTGTGTTGTGACATGATCATGCAGGCTGCATTGTTCATTTCAGTTTTACAGGAGACGTATGGGAGAAGTTGATTTTTTTCCTGATTTTGACTTAGCACGCACAGGTCAACAAGCATAAAGGATGCCAAGGAGGGAAGCTGCACTAGCCTTCCCCGAAGCGAACCGGCCCATGTCCCTCTCATAAAGGGGTTCCCCCCACCCTCTGCATTTACCGTACTTCCTACCAAAAAGGTCCTTTTTACAAAAGAACTCCTCCTTGGAAGACCATATTCTTTATGGATTGATTATGCTGCTATTAATAACTAGCTCTACCACCTTTATGAGTCATTGAATTCTTTTTGGAACATCTCTGGTTCTGAGTGACATAAATTTCAATTTGCATCTTTTCTGCCCAACTTTGCCCACGCACACAGCAAATATTGTTTGAGCATATTGCCTAAAGTTTCACAGCCCCCTGGTTACCTGGGCCTCTTTCCACCCACGTGAACAGATCTAGGGGAAGCGAATGAAAACACTTGTGCTTCTTTCTTTTCTATTTCTGTGGTTTCCTTTCACAGCTTTAATAAACGTAGGATGCAAATTTTAGGTCCGGTCTCAGGCCTTTCACAACAAATTCTAATTTTCTTACATCTGCTGTGCACAACCTGTGGCCATCCATGAACAGGTTTCTTATCCAGTAGGTGATTGTGTCTTTGGCAGATGAGGGAAACGCAAGGGGGAGGCGCACACGGCCGCTAGGCCGCTGCAGTGAGGACGCATGGGTGGCAGCAGGCCTAACGTGTTTGGGGAGGGGGCAGCAGGTACCCCACACATGTGCCAAATTGCTGGATAATACAGCAGTCGCTGGCTCCCATAATGCACGGCTGTAGCATATCTTGTTCTGTTTTTAGAGTAGGCTTTTGCCTTGGCATAATACTCTTTCATTTTAACACAATTGCAAAAGATGGTGAGCGTCTCTCACTCATATCAACCATCACCTCTGGTAATTCCCTTAGTAGCATCCACTGCACTGTGCCATCTTCCAACCCTGTCAATCCAGGATCAGCTGGTGCGGGAGTCACATCGCTGCAGGGCTCCGGGGTAATATACAGAGAACAATATGCCTACACTGATGCCCAATTTAGAATAATTCTAATGGTGTGTCTTCCCATCAGGTAATCAGAAGGAAGATGAATTACTGGAAATAATTATTATGGAAATGTTACCCATGATGTCGGCTCTCAGTTCTTGAGTTGGGCCAAGAAAGAATTCAGAGCCAAGAACTCTAGCACAAAAGGAAGTTTATTTAGCACGCAAAGTGAAAGTGCACTCCTTTGAGCAAGCTGTCCAGAGAGCTGCCTTGGCCTTTTGGAAAGGAAGTTAACAGAGGCAGAAGAAGTGAGCCAGCTGGGCTGCATAGACTCAGGAAACAAGTTGCAGAGGCAGAGAACAGCGCAAGATGAGCTGCTGCTCTACACTGCTCCCCTGGTTGCAAGTCTTGTAGGGACCCTTATTGCTTAGGAGAAAGGAAGCAAAGATACACACCTGAAGGCAGAGGCATGCTGTAGAGAGAGAATGCTAACTGGGGTCTTTGTCTTAAGGGTTTATATTTGTTTTCTTAAGACAGAATTTTTCAGGGCGGTCTCAGGGGAGGGTCTCAATAGAATATTCATTTGCTTTCCAGATGTATCCTCTAATGTGCTGATTTATCAAAACGAGGGTATAGGGTCAGGCTCCTGCTCTCTCCTGATTGGTCGGCACTAGGGTAGGGGGTCATTGGTCAATGCATCTGGCCCTGACTTCAGCCATGGTGTCACTTTGTGTGGTTTTGCTGTTTTTCTGGGCCTGGAGCTGAACCACAACTGCCTAGATGTTACCTCTGTTTGACCAAAACTTTGTCTTTGTGGTCAGCAGGCCAGAGGCTTTGTTCCTAAGGTTATTTGATGCTGATCAGAGCCTCATCGTCCTGAGGGCTTAATGCTTAAGGGAATGGTCATGCCCGGGAGAGGGAGGTGGGCGAGGCAGGGTGCTGGACGAGGCCAGTTGGAAGCAGCCCTCTGTCTCAGTTTCCTCATTCCAGTTGTCACGGAATTTTTCTAGCTTCATACTATCCTGCCTCAGAAAGAACAGAATTACTATTATTTTGTATCCCAAAGTTGGTGGAGAATTGGTGTCTGCTGACCTTGGTGATTGAGAAGATACCATGTTGATCAATAATAACCCGTTAATCTGACAGGAAGTTGGGTAGCCTGTTTGCTTGCCCTCGATTTCCAATAGGACTGGGGAAGCTGGACTTGAGAGATAAGTGCTCTGTAGAAATCCTCGCGTGCTTCTCTTCTGCAGGATAAAACTCGGGGAAGAAGTCCCTCAAGCTCTTTGAGGAATAGAAAATGGTATTTTTGTCTTCCCAGGTTTCATATGCTTTTTCTCAAAGAGTAAACAAAAGTATATTTTTTCTAAACCCGATAGATTTTTCTCCGCTCTCTTGTCTTCGGTTATTTTCTTTATACCCAAAATAATGACAAGACATGCTACTCTCTGCCCCTTCTAACCCATATTCTGCACTTATTTTGGACGTATTTCTCTCCAAATCTCATAGTTGTGAAGAGAAAGAAGAGTTCCTGAATTCCCCTCTGATCTAAGGATGAGTCCTGCATCTATTGTAATTTAGGAAATGTCCTGCAGCTAGGCCAGGGGCCGTATAATAATGTAAAATCCCGCATAATAATGAATGTATCAGATCTGCTGAGTTATAAAACAGCACATTCTAACATGCCCCAGGAGCTGAAATTGTATGAAAGGTGGATTAAATGATTTTTACCAAATTTATTTACTGTATCTCTCTCTGTGGTTTAACGTTATCTGATAAAATGGAACCGATTCTGCCTTCTTGAAGCCTCCCGACATGTTTCAGGCATTTTTGTGGGGAGGAGAGAACAAAAGTGAGAAAACTGAATATTCAATACATGTTTTTGCCTCTTAATATGATATTCAAACATGAAAATGGACCACCTAAAGGCATTCCCTGTGACCTGCACCGGGGTCTTTCTTCTTGACAGAATTAACATCTGGATTTTAACTGCAGCTGTCCCATGGTGGCTTTGAATCTCAGCCTTCCCCAAATTAACTGTATCTCTGATAAGAGATCCTTAATAATTAACCTTGCCCCCCCCCTCAACTTTGTAGCTATTTGAAGTTCTTCAGATGCAGGTTTAATTCAGGAAGTAACACGAAGAGGGAAAAAGGATGTTGGGCTTGTTTCATGTAAAAATAGCTGATATTTGCCGAACTCAGACTCTGCGCCAGACACCAGGTGCGTTACGTTGTTTAACTCATGCAGTCTTCTGCAAAGACCTGCAAGGGCAACACCCCTTTGCTTGCTTTTCAATATGGGAAGTTGTATCTTACTTATTGCAGCCAGTAAGTGCCAGAGATGGGACTGCAACCCAAGCATTTCATTCGCTCCCGGGTCCTTTGCTTCCTTGGTCATAATGCTTGTGTGTGTCGGTTACCAGACAGCATAAGCAAGAGCTGGATTCTTCATTCCCTGTCCCTGCTGCTTTCTGTAGCCTCTTTAGGGCCTCAAACACGCAGAAGTCTGCCTTGCATTGTGGGTCGTTTGCTGGTGCCTGGTTTAGAACCACCCTTCCTTCTGTCTTTACCTGGCTAACTCTTTCATATCCTTATGGCCTCAGGGGAGATGTCTCCACCTCTGAGAGGCCAGCCCTCCCCACGCAACACAAAGCAGGTTTCTCCTCCCCCAACCCACCAGCATTCACATCTCATTTGCACTGGCGTTCACAGGCCCTTCTTAGCATTTGTCCCCTATCATATTCATATTGCAAATGTGATACGTCTTTGTCTGCTTGCTTGTTTACTATCTGCCTCCTCCCTGAACCCCTGTCCTCTGCCACCCAGTGCTTTCCACTTAAATGTTGGCTGCATGGCTGCAGAGAGGATGCAGCTTAGTTCTAGGGACTCAGTAGATTGTGGTGGATGAATTAAAGCAGATGTTCAATGCAATGCCATTGGGTTTAGCAAAATTGCAGTTATTGTTTGTGTGTTTGTCTTTTTGATAGGGATAGATCACAAAACTAAGGCATGTTTACTTTTCAGTATGTCAATGTAAGAAACGTCCAAACCTATAAGAATTTTTATGAGTTTATTTGAGCCAAACTGATGACAATTGCAGGAAAGCAAGATCTCAATGGATTGAGAAAATGCTCTGGAAAAATGGCAGTTTTGTAGCTTTTCTTATAAATTACAACCAAAAAAGAAGACTTAAGTGGGGTACGGGAAATCTATAGGTGGTAGATTAGGGAGGTAGGAGAAAGCAAAGTGGGAGAAGCCTCTGGGGTTGGATAAAAAGTACAATGACAGACACATACTCCTTTTACCCAGGTGGGTACAGAATAGTTAACAGTCGACAATGAACATGATAACAATAACAACGAGGAGATCTGTGGTCTGTGCTCTGCTGAGGCCCTTGTGCTGTGAGGGGGTCCGGAAAAGGGAATCCCATGTTCCAAAGATAATTATAGTAGATGCAAAAAGACAATAGACAAGCTCAATTAAGGTAAAGATTGACTTTTGTCAAGGAAGATCCTAGCCTAGGACAAGACCACCTGCCATGACTTGGTTTTGGTTAATAAGTTTTAATTTCAGACCACCCCGTGTGGTTACTGTAGGCTCCGAGTGTATAAGGCTGCCCTACAGGCCTCGCCTGAGCTTGTCAGGTTTAGTGTGTGGCCCGTTTTCATCCTCAAGTTTTAGGAGTCCACAATCACAAAATCTCTGGGAACTTAAGAAAAGCATATTTTCTCTCCGAGAGTTCAAGTTTCACATAAAAACTTAATGGGTCCCAGTCAAGATGGGTAAATCACTTTACAGAGGTGACAGACATGTGAGATCCAGTTGTAAGGTGATTGATGATGCCACGTTTCTAAGAGACAGCATGCGCACAGAGGCAAGACCATGCGAGGAGGCAGGGAGAGGTCAGCCATCAGCATGCCAAGGACAAAGGCCACAGGAGAAGCCAAACCTGCCAGCACCTTGATATGGGACTTTTAGCCTTCAGAACTGTGAAATAATAAATTTCTGTTGTTTAAGTTCCCCAGTTGATGATATTTTATTAGATAACCTTGGCAAATGAATGTAGCATGTAAGAATCAGAGGAAAGTTGGACATGCTGTGACGGAGGTAAGTCACAAAGGCAAAGCTTGTCAACAACTGTTTAACAATGGCTCATGGAAGAAGAGCCCACAGATGCTGTGCGTGCTCATCCCCTTGGCAAGGAAGGCTGTCTGGGAGGGAGATGGGATGGATGGAGTCATCAGCCTGCCTTGGCCTGAGGCCACCACGTATTCAGTTCTGTGTCATTCACTAGACAGACATGACTATGTGGTATAGCAAACAGACTTTTAAGGTGGCCTTTGTGATTCTCAAACCCTGGTGTTCATGCCCTTGTGGGATCTCCTTCCATAGAGTTTGCATGAGACCTGTGTCTTGTTTCTGACCAATGGAACATTGCAGAGGTGACAGGCTCTAAACTGGGATATGTATGGAATATGCTCTATGACATCGTATTTATGTGACATGAGATTTTCGCATCCACCTGGCTAGCATGTCCTTGCTAGCTTTGAGAAAGTGAGTAGCATGTTGGAGAGTCCCACGTGGCAAGGAATTGTAGGTAGCCTCTGACAGCTGAGGGCAGCCTCTGGCCAGCCGCCAAAAGGACAGCAAGGTTCTCAATCCTCCACGGAGGTACTTATTTCATAAGAAACTGAATTCTCCTAACAGCCTCAATGAGCTTGGAAGGGGATCCTTCCCCAGTCAGGCCTCATGTGAGACCATGGCTCTGGCCAACGCTCTGGCTGCAGCCTTGCGAGGTCCTGAACAGAGGACCCACCTAAGGTGCTCCGGGATTCCTGACCCACAGAAACCATGAGATAATAAATGTGTGTTTTTTAAAGTCACTAAGTTTGTGGTAATGTTGCTACACAGCAATAGATAATCAATATACTTGGCTTTGCAGATAGGCCTCTCCAGAGGGAAATAATTCACTGGTTAAAGCAATGTTAAGGATTCTAGGCCATGTGGTAGCAATTTCTCATTAAAAATAAGGAAGCATTCTGAATATTATTTATCATGCACTGATGTTTAATTACTGGGAAAAAATTGCGTTAGCCATGTTTTCATTATTGTTCCAGTTCATGTGTCCACTGTAGTTCTCATTGTACGTTAATAGATTATCATTCTGGTTTTCACCAGGCAGCCTCTTAAGAGGTAGATATGGATTTCATTAAATGGCAAAATGTGGCTTCATCCAGACAACAAGGACCACTCTGAGGGGCTTCTTTGGGAACTGCCACCGCCTTCTGGATGGACCCCATTTCTGTATCACCGAGTACTGGGAGAGCCTTTTTATATTACCAGTTCTCTATTTACATTCACGTGATTAGCATATTGAAATCTAAATGCTCGTATATTCCTGGTTTTCCAAGCTGCAGGGAAAACACAAGTCTCGGTGGGCATTTATTAGTTAGTGTTGGCTATCCTTGACTGTAATTTAGGCAAGTGAACTAAAATGACCCAAGGAAGTACTAGGAGGTGACCCAAGCATTCCTGTAATGAGGTAGTTTAACTAGTTGTTTAAATTCATTGGGTTTCTAGTTTATAGGCAAGTAATTCAAATGATCACTTTTGTAAACTTACCACTCAGGCTTTCAAAATCTAGCAGGACTTTCTAGTTAATGATAAAAAGGGCTAAGAAATATGCGATGTTTTCCCTATGTTCTCTGTTTTATTTTTCTAATAAGAAATTAGAATAGAGTGTGAGAAAATGTAAAAACTAAGTATTAAATGCAATGTTTATTATTGGATTTCACTCTTACTTGACCAAGGGTTCCTGCATATCTGCTATTTAATTCTTAGAGCATTTAAAAATATCTATGATGTATAAGGCACTGTGTCATATACTCTGTGTCAGACATACTAGATAAGTGAGATGTGGCCCCTGGTCACAATGCAGAGAAACAGAAAGGGACACATTGCTTATTGTGCCTTTACACCTGCTCCCCTAGAGGTGTTCTGGACTACTCAGTTTTTCCCTGTACCACACATTCTCTTATCTCATCTGTCTTTGCACATCCCCCCTCAGACATTTTCTTGGCTAGCCTCTGTCCCTTCATCAAAACTAGCTCAGGTGGTGCTTTTTCTGGAGTATCTTCCCTGACCATTCTTTTGTCCAAAGCTTGATTAGGTATCCCATTCCATGGCCTCAGTCACCAAGGAACGCGTAGGATGCTCTATTGTGGTTTCCTGTTTTTCTTCTCCCTGTTCCTGTACTGGCATCCTTCTCTCTATTCCCAATAGCAGCATTCTGGTGAAAGATCAGCCTCCCACATACGTGCACATGTGTGTATGTAGAGTATACAGGGTCTGGCAGAAGTAACGCCTGCTTGACTGTGGTTGGTACGGTAATAATATGGATGTAATAATTTATAGTTTTTTTAATTTGAACACTTCACCTAAAATGTCATATGGTGTGCTTGAGTGTGATATTGTTATGTTACAGAATTACATGCTTATGATTTTGTAATAAAAGATTGTATAATTAAAAAGTAACATTATTTGTGCTGGACCCTGTATATTGTGTCTGCACATGTATGCCTGAATAGATATAGATGCATACATTTATTATAAATCTGACAGATGTCAAGGTGGTACATAAGTTTACAAATAATGAAATATGCAACGTTCTATTAAACTCCATACAGTCCTATTCTCAAGTAAAGCATGTTATGTTTGGATTGTTCCTCCTATTTCCAGAGTCTGGATTTGGATTTGCTATTCCTGTTGTAGCAGGTGTGGAGGGAGGAAGTGAGATTTTGCAGTGCCAGCCCTTGAGTGTGATCCCAAACTATAAGTGGTGCTTTTGGTTTAAAAGCATTTAAGTGAAGACACCAGAGTCAGAGAAAAAGGTGGGCATGTTAGAGGGTGAGGTGAATGGGCCCTAAAATTGACTTTTGTGCCTTTTTCTTTCCCTCAGTGACATGATTTATGCGTTCCTTTTAAAGCTTTGGTGTTTCTGCTTTAAGTTACCTATAATTATTATCCTCATCACCAACAGATTTTTCTCACATTATTTCTTTTGATATATTATTCTCATTTGGCACTCCTTGTGCAAATAAGAAAGACAAAGGCATACCAGATAAAATAGTTGGTCATAATGTAGAAACCGTACCTAACACCTCACCAGATAGCTTGCACAGTGTCAAGGTGAAAGAAAAATTTTTATTAAAAATCCCTTCATTGCAAATGTAAGGGAGGCTTATCTTTGAGCTTTAGTAGATGGCATTTCCAAAGGCTAAACACTTTTATTTCTGCCCTTTACTATTCTGGATCATTCTTCCACTAGAATGTAGTTCTAATATATCAGGGATTTTAGCCTGCTTTGTTCACTGCTAAATCTTAGCACCAAGTAAATGCCTGGTGCGTATTAGAAGCTCCATAAATAATTTGTTAAATAAACAAATTTTCCCCAGCTGAAAATGCAGTGCAAATGTAGCTGTTCCATGTGGACCATTAGAAACTCCAGGCTAGTTAGGAAGCGTTTGAACTCTTACTCTACAACTTTGTGCATTTGTAACAGCAATGAAAGGGCACATTCAGTGTCTTCACTGCAGGCTGGGCACACGCAATATGTGATTTTGTGTACCGCACTTTGAATTATTGGAGCAGCGAGGAAGGCAACACACACAGTAGTGTGACCACAGGGTTAAGGTCATAATGGTAGAGTGTAGCTGTCATTGGCTTCATTCTGGCGACATGGCATCCAATACGTCATGTTTGTTCTAGCCGCGTTTTCGTGCCAGCTTTTCCTGGAAGATCTGCATTGAAATCGACATGACTTTGAGGCAGATGGCAGTTGCTAACGCTAAGATTTATTGAGTGTTTTCAATATGCCATCTCTGTCCTAAGCACTTTACACACTCGTTTGGTATATTTAATACTGACAAAGGCTCTATCAATGAGCTGTTGTGATCATTCCACCTTTTTGATGAAGAAATAGGAACCCAGAGGTGTTTCTATGACTATATTTTGTTATTATTATTTTTTTTTTACTGTAGAACTTTTAAATTCATAACACAGCAGCAATAGAAATGTATGAGAAAGGCAGTGAGGAACTGTGGAGAAAGTGGATGGTTGGAAAACGGCCTTGAATCGGTCCATTAATCTTGGTTACCTCCCAACCCACTCTGTTACATTAGAGTAGGTCTTCAAAATCCTCTACAGTTCTTTTTTTAAAGTTGCTATAATTCTCATTTTGATTTTCTCCTTGAGTGAATCCACCTATTGGTCCTGTCAAATGGAAATTCTTCTTGTTTTCTCTTCTCTCCTTTTCTTTCTATATTTTTCCCCATTCTTTGGCCTCTCATCATGATTCTGCCATTGTGTGGGTCCAATGGGACCTGGGGCTGAACCAAGAGCCAAAGATAACGAGGCTAACACTTCCTAGGGGAAACCGTATTTCACAGTCAATTTCTCTTCTTGTGACCCTTATCAGAGTTGAAAGTTTTTTCAGCCAAATGAGGGATTAACAAGACTTGTGTGGGATACCTTGAGGCTCTCCGGCTGGCCTGATGCCACTCAGGGAAACCAGGTTCTCGTTACCACTAAACCTGTGTTTCCACTTATTCATTCATTTATTCATTTCATTTATCCAGCTACGTAGCATTTAATGAGTCCTGCCTGTCTGGGGCCAGTGCCGTCATGGATCACAATGAGCGTCACCTTCCTTACGTCCAGGGAGCTACTCATCTGAAGGCAGAAGACCGCCGTATAAATGAACAAACACACCATTTCACTGCATGTTGTAGTAAGTGCTATATACACAGCCTATACCAGTTATGGTGAGGCCGTGAGAAAGCTCACTAAACTCTGACTCAAAAGAGTCAGGGATGCCCTTATGGAGGAGATGCTATTTAAGTTGAATCCTGACAGTTTTGCCAAGTACTCTGTTGCCATGTTGGTGATTTTCTGTCCCTGGTGACGGCACAACAGGAGGTGACATGAGCACACAGCACCCCAGGGATTCTCTTAGAGTAGGGCTGGGCGTTACCGTGGAGGCGGTGTCTAACACGGGGTGGGCCTGCTCAGCACGTCGCGGGAGAGACAAAAGAGCTGCCCGGGGTTCTGTGGCGGCTGGCGAGCTGGGACCACACAGACTCCGGGAGCCATTTCGGAATCCCCACCCCCTTGAGGGCTCTCTTACGGTTCACTCTGACCGCTTTCCCCTGACAGAACAGCCAGTTGTTTTTCAGGTTCCCGCATAGGCCCCTGGCCGGCCATCCCACGCAGCCATCTGTCCCCCGACTTCTTGTCACTAGCACATAAACACACCGTCCCCTGCTGTCGTCGGCAAGAGGATACAGAGAGCGGTGAAAGGGACTTCCTTATGGGCCATCATTTCTGTCTGTGATAAGGAGCTCGGTCCGGGGGTCGGTACGTCCACTTCCCTTCTTCCTGCAGGGGCCGGGAGCTTGGGCGAGGGTTGCGGCGGGCGGAGACAGCTGCGGGGGCTGCCCTCCACCCCAACCCGCCTGCCCTCCCTGCCGCTGTACTTCTTCACAATGTAGGTGACCTGCGAGAGACGCGGCTTGGGACTGTGTGGGTCCACTCAAGCGTGAATTTTTTTCAATAAATACTGTAAATGTATTTTCTCTTATGATTTCCTTAAGGACATTTTCTTTCCTCTAGCTTAATTATTATAAGAAGACAGTGTATAATACATATAACATGCAAAACACATGTTCATCGACTATTGCTGGTAAGGATTCCAGTTAACAGTGGGCTAACAGTAGTTCAGTTCCGGGGGGTCAGAGGTTACACATGGATTTCGACTGCACGGGGTGCCAGTGCCCCTAACCCCCACGTTATTCAAGCGCCAACTGTACACATAAGCAAATATATATTACTATATTGTGCAAATATATAATATAATGCAAATACATAATGTATCATATACTATATCATTATATATTACATAATATATAATGCATAATATATAATATTAGTATATATCATACTACGTAGTACATTATATAGTTTATTCTATGATATGTAATTATATAATATATAATATATAGCTATATAATGTATAAATGTGTGTATCTATACACACACATGCGCGCGCACACACACAAATATATATATGTATTGAGTACCTGTTTAATGGTTGTCAGCCATTCATTGAGTGTTACCAAGTGCCCACCATGGGACTCACAACCATGGAGGCAAGCATTGTTTGCTCACTTTTACAGTAGAGAAAGGAGAGGTACAGGCAGTGAAAGAATCTAGTCTTAGGGCAGAGAGTTAGTAAGAGGAGGAGCTGAAACACTCTCATGGAGATAAAAATGTTCATACTTTAAAAAACCTAAATCACTACACAGTAGCTTTTTCTCTGTATCCACTGCAATCCTGCAAGCCGAGGGGCAGCAGGGCCCTTCTCTGTGAATAATGATCATGTGCAAATTTCTCACTGACTTGTGCTTTTGCTGGAATATAGTGTTGCAGAGAAGCAAGGTTGTACTTTGCTGTCTTCCCAACGTCCCACCAACTCCTTAATATGGCTAAGAGGTGGAATCCCCCGTTGCTTCACTGGCATCAAGGGAACTCATTTACTGCTGGAGAAACCTCAGGGAGCGCAGGGAGCTCAGGGCTCGTCTGTCCTGTACGTCTTGCTCTCAGGCCTTCCCGGGGGTGTACGTATGCCAATGCCCAGAGCCACTCTGGAGAGCGAGGCAGCATCCTTCCTTTAACACTCCTGCTGCTGAGCAGAATTCCAATGTTTTCTGTGTCAGAGATACAGTGCTCTTTAGATCTAATTGAAGTCAACAGTGGGGCAGTATGACAGGCAATCTTCAAAGACAGAAAGGGCTTTGGAAAGAGAAGATAAAATTAATGGGACCTACTACTGACAATCCAAGGAAACTAAATCTTTAGTGTAGACTGAGTGTGAAGGAGTGATAAACAACTGAAGAATGTAGAGAATGGCTAAATATTCTCAGATTTATTTTAACAGCGTGGTATAAACCAGAAAAGCAATTCATTCACTCATTTATTCAATTAGTTAATATTTACTGCATGCTTTCTACATATCAGGCACTATTAAGCACTATTTATCAACATAGCCTTCAAAAATATCACTTGGCTAAAATACAGGTCTATGTTTTCTGTAGCTAACTGGTGTTTACTTTTGGAATAATCTGGTCTGAATTACCCCTTTGCCATACCCATTGCCAAAATCATTGAAGTATCGTTTTATTTAATTCCATGGCTGTTAATAAAACTTACTTTTCCACAGGCTTATGTTTTCAATCTCTAGAAGGGTGTGAAAAAACACTTCTTTGATTTTTCAATTACAAGGAAATAACCATGCAACTTATGTAAGAATTTATAAAGACTGAGCACATGTGATAAATATGGAGTGTTGTTATTAGATAAAACTCACAACAAAGATTTGTAGACATTTTATGATTACATATAATTATTTGGACTACTGTAAACATAAATGCTAATCCGTCCATGTGGGTAATGGTTAGCCATCTTCTTTAAGATGCCCAGATCAAGGCTAACTCAGGTTACCCGGGCTGGTGGGTGAGAGGTCAAGGAGTGGGGTCAAAGTGAAAAGTCAGAGAGAGAAAGAAAAGGTAAGAAAATGAGGCGGATGGGTGGGCGCCGGGTGGATTTGAAGCTTTCCTGAATGCGTAATAGGTTTCCCACTGGGGGTGCTCAGGCTCCTCACCTTTTCCCTTCTACCTGCTGCCTCTCTTTGCAGTCTTCCATCTCTAGGAGTCAGCAAAGGCCTGAGTGAGGAATCTGGGAATCTTTGGATAGGTGGGGCTGGGCTAGTGGACAGAATCAATTTGAAGGGAGGCAGGTAGAAAACAGGAGGGTAATCAGAAAGTGCAACTTTGTCATCAAGAGAGAAGATCAGATGAGGAACTCGGCATTGTTACAGGTTGGAAGGGGATACGTTCTTTGAGGGTAGGGGTTTGCATAATGAGATGTTGGTAGAAGTGAGGCCTGAAAGGAAAGGAGAAGGAAGTGTAACTCGTGAAGAAGGAGGTGCGCTGCTACGCACAGGTGGCTGGTAGTATAATCACGATGAACAGTTTGTCTGAGGCCTGTAAAAGCATTTATTTATATGCAGACATATTGGGATGACACACTGTTTAAAAATCGCTAACATGTAAATAGGGTTTAAAATGGCTTAATCATAGATTATTTTCTGGTTAGGTTTCCTACCAAGCACAGAACCAACGCAGACCCTGCCTTCATGGAGCTTGTAGTCAATTGAAGGGGATCGAGTCTTTCCCGCAGTCGAATGAGCTCAAAATTATTTTTTTTACCACTTGTATTTTATTTCTCTCTCCCCCTCATTATGACACTTTAATAAATAGTGTAATGAAAAATATTTGCAGTAAAATATTACTTAATTTTCATAAGGCATTGAAAATTTTCAGGGGATAAAGAAGCAAATGTAAGGAGAACTCTGACTTAATTTTCAAATGAGTGTTCAGGGATTAAAAAAGGAAAGAGTGAGAAGGAGAATGGGGCTTCCGGGACCTGGTTGTTCAACAAAGGAACACATTAATGCCTTCGAAAATTGGTTCATTATTTGGTGTGAAAGAAACACAGAAAGAAGCAATTTGGTTTCTTTCTGTTCTCTCACAGACACTGAAAAACGTGACTTCTTTAGTACCTATTGCAGCTCCCTATGGGAGAGGCAAACTAATTTTTTTTCTGAGTTTTATTTATTCCCTACTTTCTTCTACTTTTGGGGGTGGATGGGAAGGTGTTATTAATTCTTACACCTAGCTTCTCACACAAAATCATACATCATATTTTGGAGGGGGAGAAAAAAATGTTGAATTTTATTTTCCTACTCTTGCATTTCCTATATACAAAAAAATTTATCTATGAGAGGTGGCATTTGTTAAATATATATAACTAATATATATATGTATATATTTTTAGCAGATTGAATCACTGTGTTTAATCATCACTGGTGAAATGAAAGCAACTTTCATTTTTTATGTTGACCTGTGTTTTATAGGAGAGCTTTTCGGGAAAGAAAGCCCGTATTCCATGGACTACAGAACGCCAGAATGTGAACCTGGACGTTAGTGCTAACTTTGAAATTAACCTTAGACTATAGTCCTCAGTTTTTGCGAGTCAGCTCCATTTTAGGGACACTGTGGTGATCTGAGCGCAGAGCAAGGAGGCAGGGCCCAGTGCCGTGTGCTGGGGAGAGCGGAGCTCCAGGTGGCGGCTGCCAGAGCAGCCGTCCGGGCTCTTTGGCCCAGTTTCTCCATCTGTGAAATAGGCGCGATAACAGTGCTCGCCTATGAGGTTGGCTGTTATGTAAATTGAGATTTGAACTAGAACAGATTTGGCACATAGCACTATGGGGTTGTTAATAAATAAGTGTAAGTACCTCATTTCTTGATGGGTTGGGAATGTATTAAAGAATACAGAGGCATGGGGCAAAGCAATCAAAATTCACCCTTCTTTGCAGTGGTATTTCACATGTTCATAGTCTGTTAATTTTTGTGTATTTTCCCCTAGTAATGTTATCTCTTTGTAGCCCTTAGGTGCTGATGTTGTCCCAGAAACTTTTATTTCTACTTTTTTTCTTTTTGAGTTGGCCACTTAATGTAAAACCTGAATATGGCAGATGGTTCATGATGCCACGTAAGAAAGACTTTTTTCCAATTATGTATCCATCAGGCAAGCAGCCCTGCTTCACTGGGAATAAGTGGTCATGGCATTGCTATGAAATTGATATTCTCTCTTGCAGAAGGCTGTAGAATTGAGGAAACACTGGCCAGAATTATCCTTCACCTTTTCCAAATGTAAGGTCAATATTGAGATAAATAAAGGAAAACTCTGCAGTTTTCCCTTTCCGTTTTGCCACCCAGTTACCTTCTAGAATTTGTAAGACACAGGGACTGAATTTGTATCTGTGTACAGTCTCTTGCAATGAAAAAAATTGTTTTCTTATTCATGCCCATATACAGACTAAATATGTAGGTGAAGTATTTAAATAATTTATTAATTTGCTATCTCATTCACCTAAAATTTTTAAGGTAAATATCACAACACTTTATTTTTAAGTTCTAGTTTTAGCAGAACAGTGACATTTGAAAAGGTCAAGACCACTGGCCTATAAGTATTAATAATCCTTTTGCAATTACCATAGTAAATTGCTCTATATGCTTATAAAATGTTTCTCAGAGTCACTAGATTTTCACTTACTGAGAAGTTCAGAAATATCTATTTGATATTTTTTTCCATCTGAGAAGCCACTCTGCCTCAATCTCAAGTAGTTCTGAATTGTGTATTAAAGTATGTCTCACCAAATAATATCACTTTTAGTAACTATACTTACATCTATTATTATCTAACAAGATTATGAAAGCATTCCTTCTGCTCTAAATATATCAACGTTGGGAAAGAGACCATTTATTTATTTATTTTTTTGAGAGTTGTCACTTTTGAGTATTTCTGGAAAAACACCTTAAGTGCCTAGTTTTCATTAACTTATTTGGGACACTTGGAATTTCATATGATACCAAGGAGGGAGAGAAAGGAGACGATGATGATAACAACGAAGTCCGAGTTCTCATTCCTTTCTTTGTTTCTTCATCTAGTTATTGCTTCAGCATTTCTAAACCCCATTTTTATGAGGGAAAAAAGGGAGGCCCTATGAGCCAGCTGATTTCTGAGTGAGCCAGGCATTCAGGTAGTGAGTGATCGGCAGACTTTGGACTTTGGCAAGTCACCAGAAGGGAGAAGGTTCAGTCCCACCAAGTAAGGTTGGGCTGGGTACCAACTGGAAAAATGAAAGAAAGGACTTGAGAAGAACAACTTCATTGGTAAGATCAAATTGCTCTTTCTCCCTACGCTATAGTGTTCTATCCAACAGCAAATAGAAAAAGAGAAAGGGGAGAGGGAAAAGGATAATCAACGCCAAACTGAAATTGGAGGCAGTGACTGCAGAGGAGAAAGGCTCTCACCTGAGCCTGCAGGCTCCGCCCTATTAGCTCTGGTACTGTAGTCTGTTGGTTGAAGCTCTGTCTCTTTCTAAGCATTCAGTGGTTACTAACAAATTTCGTGGAATGTCTACTTTAAAAACATGGTTGTTTTAGGGAAGCAGTGTCTTAAGTGAATTTGTGTTTTAATTGCAAGAAGGTAGAGTACCTGAATTAGAAATGTTTTTTCTTCCTTTTCAGGAGCATAAAGAAATAAACAGTCATAATGAAAAACCTTCCTTAGAGTATGTAATGAACTGTGGTTAGAGAAGGATTTTAAAATGTGATTATTTTGGCTGTGGTAATTGGAGATAAGTGCTGTGTTTCTGTAAGGGACGTGCCTTTTAATGTCGATTTTTTCCCAATGTGAATGCATGTATTTCACTATTATTACAGGTATGACAAATAAGGAAAAGTATTTAGTGAGAATAAACTTACTTATTTCAGCATATATTCATTCAGCCTTTTAACATATTACTAAAATGAAGAGATTTTTCTCGTTCACTGTACACCTTCCGTGGAGAAAGTGAGTGCTCTGCTCCTCCCAGCCTCGTCATCCCCGCTTAGGGAGAGGCGGGAGGGAGACACTCCAGTCCCCACAACGCGCGTGGAGTGAACTGCTGGCAGATGGCTAGCGAGAGTTGCAGTTGGCGGTCAGCATCTCCTTCCTGGTCACATTTCCCGGCCAGGCTAACTTATACCTAGAACCCCATGGGCTGAGCCATGGGCCTTCTGCCTAGTCTCAGAGCTGATCTCGGTTTCCTTGCTCTTTGTGGATTCAAATGTATTCCAAGGATGACACTCTTCTCTGACGTAGTTATTCAGGATGCAACACTTTTGCCAATTTATACAGGGAAGAAAAACTTAAAACTCTAGCTTCTCTCTGCTCTTAAAATAGGCTGAGAGACCCAATGTGAGTTAAAGTCCTTACACCAGTATCCTTTCCATCGAACTTACATATAAATATTTGAATGTGCAGGATCAGATACGTGATCTGTAAAATGACGGCATTGCAGGGAGTGACCTCTGAGGTTGTCTGGCTCTGACAGTCAATCAGGTGACCATGGAAAGCCCCAGGGCATGGTCCTTACTTCTGTGTAAAGCCCAATGGTACTCACAGACAAAAAGGGAACTTCACTTATTCTTTTACATTTTTTATGAGTTGCTTATAATTTTGCACGCAAGTCTGATTTGCCTGTGCACTACAAAACTGACCGTTGCAGAAGTCTGTGGTTCTTTTTAGTCCTGGGGAGTCTCAGCGGGACACGGAAGTTCACGCAGGCCTTAGAAACTTCTGAACTTAGGTTTGCGTTTAAGCCCTTCTTCCGCCCCTTACTGGCATTGTAACACTGCCCAAGTCACATGTTCTCTTCAAACGCAGTTTCTTAATGGGACAGGCAGTCCTTCCTACAAGTCCTGGCCCTTCCCCGGGCCGCAGACGGACTTTTCCTGCTGCCTTCTCGGTCTAATAAGCGGACACCGTCCTTTCACGCTTCTCCAGCCTCTTTGCCTGCGATGAGCGGAAAATCATTTCGATTCTTCTTCATATTATTTCTAGCCTGCTCTCCTCTTCTTCGTTTCTACAGCTATTACCCTAGTTGAGATTATTATGACAACGTGCCTGAAATAATGTAACAGCTCCCTAACAGGCATGGATGCTTTCCGTAGCTTTCATTTTTACCCCCTCATTTTGTACATGATCCTCGCTGCCAGTTTAATCTTCAGGCTCGGCTCACGTCCTGTAATTTTTCTTCTCAAAAGTCTTTAAATAGCTTTCTCTGTGAACGGAATAGAGGCCAAGCTGAAAGCACATCTAACACAGGCTGTACCCTGGTGGGTCTAATACTAGGTTGACTGGGCTCTGACCATCAATACATTTTCTCTGATATTTCCTCATTTTTAAATTCAGGTTTTGCATTTGGTGAAAGATACCAGAAAGTGAGGTTCTGACCTTCTTAATACATCACATTGGAAGGCCTGTAATGTCGATTTTGTTCTATTACTGAAAATGGTAGCGGTGATCATTTGGTGAAGGTGGTGTACACTGGGTTTCTCCATTGAAAAGTTTACTGTATTTCTTTGTATAGAACAGGGATCTTATGGGGCAATAATTAGAGAAGATTTAAGTATCTTGTTATTTATCACACCTTTACCACTGATTTTGGCACCTGTTGATGATTCTTGATGCAAACATTTAATACTGTGATTTTTGTTAAATGGTGATTTTTTTATTTCAATCGTTCCTTGATCTACAGATATTAGTTGGAAATTTATAGTAAGGGAAAGCTTACTATATTGATTTATTCATTCATTCATTTGTTCATAATTTTTTATGTTAGTGTGGACAAATGAGTTCTTATTTTATTTCCTGGGTTATAATCTATCACAATCACTATTTTGTTGCTCGGTTTTCTCAGATTTGGCCCTTGGGACTCGCCTTTGGTTTGGCTTCTGTACCTTTTGAGAACGTGCCCCCCCCCCCGCCGCCCCCACACCCCGCTGCCGCATCTCAGGCTCATCTTGTACCATCCCTGCCCAGCTGTTTCTCCAAGAACTCGGGGCTCTTCTATGGGAGCCCGGCATTTAGCATTGAGGGTTTGGGCACGAGGTTAACTGGTGCCGGGGTGGCACAGGGCCTCACTGGTCATCCTGAAAATTGTCGAGGTCACGAGAAACAAATATGGAGGACCTGCCTCCATTAAAGGAGACTAAGGAAACGTGACAACTATATGCAAAGTGTGACTTGAATCGGATCCAGACCAAAAGAACCATAAATAGTGGGGCAGTTTTAGAAATTTGAGTAAGTTCTGTAGATTTAATAGTATTAGATATTACCTTATAACTTTATACATATTTATCTTCCTGTCATGGTCAAGTCAAAATAACATGACCGACCGCATGTAACCAACATTGAAAACAATTTTCAGATCTTTGCGACTGAAGGAACTGATCTGAGTTAGGGGCCAGATAATTCAGGGAAGAAATAAAAATGTACTTGGTGTTCTAACTTTACTATTTAGGAATTTTGAAATGAATCATTATATATACCAAAATTATACAATTAATCCTTTTCTGATGAGCATTTACATTGTTTCTGTTTTTCCAGCATGATCTATAACTCCGCATTAAACATATTGGTACATACATTTTCAAACATTTGAAAATCTCCTTGGGATACGTTTCTTGAAGTGAGGTTGGTTAAATAATTTATGGTACAGCCATAAGCAGAGTGAAGTCATTAAAAATTATGACATAGATCAGCACTTGGCAAGCCGCAGCCTCTGGGCCAGACCTTCCTTGCATATTCATTGGCATATTGTCTAAGGATGCTTGCATGTCACAGTGCCCAGACAGGGCTAAGTAAGGACCAGCTGTCTCACAAAGCCTAAAATATTTACTATCTGGCCCTTTACAAAAAATGGTTCTCAGCCTTGATGTAGATTATTCACATGGAGGTGACAATACTGTTTAGTAAAAAAGACAGGTTTTATTGCATATATTGTAATATGCATGGCTATATATACAAAATGAAAGATCCTATTTACTTAAAATTATATATGGACAGAGAGATTCTGTGACGTTGTTCACCAAAGTCCTTAAGTAGTTACATATATTTTTACATTTTGTTTATAATTTTCTGCATACCTTATAATTTCTTAAAAGGTTGTATAAATTCTGTGTTCACATTTTTGCCTGAAGTTAGCTATTCAAACCATTCTATTCAGTTACCTACACCCAAAACGCTAGTGAAATGAACCTGGCAATGACCCCAGGAGACTTTGCATGACGTGTTTTCATTCTTCAGTAGGGCGACCGTGTGTCATGGTCGGCCTGGAGCAGTCGGTGCTGGTTTACAGCTGCCGGGACTATAACGTCCCAGTTGCCATGTTTTCCTCTCGACTCCATGGTAGTTCTTCTCAGCCTCCTGAGCTGCTGTTCAGCTTTTAGATGTCCTTTAAGTGTCGATGTTCCTCTGGGTTCTGTCACTGGCTGTCCCTTCTCGGTGTATTCCCTCTCCAGGAACCCCTTCCCAACTCCCATGGCTTGGTTTATGCCTATATACTGATGACTTCTAAATCTTTATCCCTAACTCCTGGACCAGTGCTTTCTGCGCATTTTAAAGATATTTAAAATCGAATTTCATCTGGGTGCCATTCTTGACACTTCCCCTCCCTGCCCCCTCTGTCCCTTCCATCATGAAAATCCCTGGCAGTTTAACCTCCTAAATATGTCGCATTGGTCCCTGTTCTTTCTGTTCCGGGTCCTAGTTCAGATTCTCTCGTCCTTGCCTCTTTCACTCAGTGCCTTCAGTTTACCAGCCAGACTGCAGCCAGAAAAGCCAGCCTTAAATGCCGACCTGAAAATAATACAGATAGTCCCCAGTCACCTTCTTTTTAAAACCTCTTCCGGCGACCTCACATCGCCTAGTGATGTTTTTGAGAGTGTGGTCCGTGACCAATCTGCATCAGACACTCCCAGGTTACATATTAAAAAGGCAAAATTTAAAAATGTGAAGCCCAAGTCTGGCCTCCATCACAGTCACTGGATCCGAATTTATGGATAGAGCCCTAGAAATTTCTATTCTTACCACTACCAGCTTGTTTTTGGGGGCCCTAATGTATGAAACCACTGGCCTTGACCTCCAGCAAGGTACATACTTTGTCCCCAGGTGATTTTGAGAGCATCTGAAGCCTTACTTGGTCTGGTTCTTACTAACTCCTCCAGTTCCACTGCTTGCCACTTCCTGACTAAAACTTTACATTCTACTAATATAAATTCCTGTCTCTTCCTGCTTATACCTTGATGTTTAACCTGACTTCTGTTTACTTTTCCTTTTCCTCTGAAATACCTCCGCCCCTTACTTCACATGGCCCCCTCAAGTCCTCACTCTGGTGTCCTTATCTGCAGACCTTGCTGGTACCCCCAGGATGCACTGGGCACCAGGGGGTCTGTATGCCCACGGTGCTGTTACAGAGCTTGGTCAGCATGTCTGGTGCACAGTTAATAGTCAATAAAGTTGTGGCAGATGGAGCTAATAATAGACACATGAAGCTTTTTAGAATATATACATATTTAGATTCTATCCATTAGCTTCTGTTGCGTAAAAATTTCACCACAAAACTTTGTGACTTTAAATAACTACTTCTTATTAGCTCATGATTCGCTGGATTGGCAGTTTGGTCTGCGATGAGCCAGCCAGGTCTTCTGGGATGCAGCTGGGGTTGCCCACGGGCTGGTCGTCAGCTGCTGGTTGGCTGCGTGGCTCTGCTCCTGGGACTGGCTGGCGTTGGCTGGGGCAGTCACTCCCTTGTCACGCAGAGGGCTAGACCCACCGGGCCTGGGGCTTGTTCAAATGGAGGTGGCAGTTTCTGGTAGAGAAAGACAGGGAAAAGGATACGCGAGGAAAAACTGTATGTTCTTTTGAGGCTTAGTCTTTGAACGGGCCCAATATCGTTTCTGCCACCTCCTATTAGCCAGAGCCAGTTACAGCACTAACCCCAATTCGAGGATGAGCAATAGACCCCACTTTTCTTTGGCAGGAGGCACTACAAAGCATTATGGCCATTTTTGCAACCTACTCCATGGGTCTCATGTGTATGAATTTATAATTGTCATGTACAGTGTAAGTATCAACTGGATTCTAATTTCGTATCCCTGTCACTGCTCTTGCCTTATGAATATCATTATTTCATTTCATCTTCAAACCATCCCGTTGCCAGCTGTTGCTGTTCCTTTTCCATTTCTGTCACCTAACTCCTCTTCAACTAGCCTATTCTGCAGTACCCTTTATGTCTATCTATCCATGAGCAGTATAAATAAGTGTGAGGCATGTAGTTAAGTATTTAGATTTGGTTAAGTCTTTAACTGAAACGCACATTCCCAGACACAATGAACTGCAGACTCTAAGTAGGACAGTGGATACAATGTTGCCAGCAAGAAGGCCTCCCATCCTTCTATCCTTGAATTTTACCTTTCATGTTCAACTTTACGCCCTACAAAAAAATTGACAACATCCAGCTTTCATCCTGTCATATAAGTTGACCTATTTTCTGTTTTGAAAGCGATATCCATCTTTCTGCCTACTTGAGGGGCTCTTCACTGCTAAAAAAGAGTTTTCTTTAAAGGGCAAAGCTGCCTAAGGTCACGTCCGCTGCCCTCTTTGCTTTCTTTACCTCGGCCTTTGTGCTCCTCCTCTGAAGCCCGCATCCATCCCCGCAGCCGGCACCTCCCTGTCATTGCTGTGGTTAATCTGGGAACTTTAACCTCATTGGCGTTTGATTTCATTGTCTCACCAGACCGTAGAAGGAAATCCAGCAATATCTAATATTTGCAAACAACATGAGAAGAGAGAATGGCATGGGAATTATTAAGCAGGCTTTTGACATTTCTACTATTGCACTTTTTTGTGGGGTGGGGAGAAGGAGGCTCTTTGCGTCTCTAATTTTCCTCCTCATAGATTCTGAATTAAGCTCTCGGCAACCTCTAATTTTTTTCTTTAACACAAAAGTAGGTTTATGCAAACAGTTGGGAGCTGGCAATGTGGTTTACAAAAGTGTCAAAATTTCTTTTTTATTTTTGAGGTCACTTGGTGACCAGTGCTTCTCTGTTCCTGGTCTCATTGAAGTTTAGCACCCAAGCCTGTCATTCACCAAGGGGAAAAAGTCCTAGAATTTGTTTTGTGACCTGGGATGTATGGGATGTAAGTGTGTGTTACAAACTTAATGCATAAAGCTGCTACTTTTGATACAGTCTGGCTCATGGAGAGATGGGATTTAGCTGCTTGTAATGAGAATTTGATGTGACTGGAAATTGAACAGGAGCATCTTTTTATTGAAGGTGCTGAGCCTTATAACAGTCATTCTGTGGCAGAAGTGATTGTTTTTCACATTACTTTTCAACTCTAAAACCTTTCAGAGCCTCATAAGAAAATCCCTGTCCTTGTTAAAGCAACAAAAAAACTTGGGAACTTTTTCTTTCCAGCCATCTAAAGTAAAATAATGTAGTAGCATTTCCCTACCCTCTTCTTTAATAATTTGTCTCAGTTTTCTCTGTGTTAAAGGTCATTTTCCCCCCCTCTTTCTATGTCAGAACTGTCTGATAAAATCTCATTTTCCTTTTCCCCCTCCCCCTGTGAGAATCTAAAGGAAAACCAGAAGAGAGAGAGAGGGAGAGGAATCCAGACATGATGTTGGGAACTTGAAATGTACATAGAAACTTTTTGGGAAAAAAAAAAGATGTTATTTAAACTTTAGTTAGAATCTTTATTACTATGTATCCATTAACAGGCATTTCAGTCTTTACAGACCTTTAGAAGTACCAAAATTCTCAAATCAGATGTTTGAATTAGAGTTAGGAGAAAACATTCTATTTCTTGCTCCATTTATAAATCACCTTTAGAAACTTGAGCAAGTCACAGAATCTTTCTCTTCCAATTTTTAAAAAGCATTAGAAAATGGGCATCTATTTGAAATAATTTTGTGAATTGATTTTGGCTTTGAAAATATATTTTCATTTCATCTCAAGTCTCTTTTTTAAGCAGTGCTATATTTTATTCTTCCCCGTGAGAGAATATATCTAAAAAATCAGTAATAGAAAATTTCTAAGTTTTTACTTTTTAGTGTTCTAGCACATCTGATTTAAAAAAGTAAGTTCTAATCTCCTACCAATGTATGAGTTATGTTGTTAATGAGTTTAATTCTAACATATATTCTGTTAAATTATTCAATTTAACAGAATATATATATTAAATATTTTGGGGGAAATTTGTGATGTTGATTTGGCAACTATTTTCTGCAAGAAAACAGAAGCTATTAAAAGGGTCACTTCAGTTATCACCAAAATGACAGTGCAAGTTTTATCATTCTGTGTCAAACTGGTGTTTTAACAATCAATACCAGCATTTTTGAGCTTTCAGGATTAAGAAGTGTGTTAAGTTGCTCTGCCAGGGCTGGTTGCCATTTGCCCGTGCACCCTCACAGCTGCAGAAGCGGGGACCGGGTCAGATTTGTCATTCGCGTGGGGGCCCGGGTGTGCTTAGAAAGGCTATGGCCAGTGAGTCTTTCCAAAGGTGGCTCATGAACCCTCGCTGGCTGAGGAGAAGATCTTGCCGACACACGCGCTTCTGTGGTGAACACAAAAGGGGAGGCATTGCTCGGTAAACCCCATTTTGGGAAATGAAAGGAGGGATATTTATTTGTTCATTTGTGTTTCCTGCTCCTTCTTGGGTATGCTGTCCGGACATGTAAGAAGGCCTTAAAGAGGCCAGTTCGAGCCCACCACTCAGGCGGCTCCAGGCAGGTGGGGTGGACAGAGCCGCGCCTGCCCTGGGCCTACCACGGGCTGTTAAAGCGTCTACGGCCCCAGTCATGAGTTAAATGCAATTGAATAACTCAAAACTTTTTCAACCTAGAACACAGCAAGAAGAGCAAGCAACAGTAGAGGGTGATTTAACAGCTTATTTTTCTCATTACTTTTAGCATACTCTTGCCAAAATATTCAATTTATGCACTGAGAATTTAAAGCATTTTAATGCCAAGTCTAGGCAAACTAGTGCCATAATTAATGTGAGTATGGCATTGTCATGGGTCTGTCTCTAAAGGGCTATGATTACAAGTTGAAATATGTCTACAAGTGCAGGTGACACTCTAGAATTAAATCACAATATTGATAAAATTGATGCATGTGATTTTATTCTTTGCAGGTTGCTTTTAACAGGACATCTCTGCTGTTTTATGCTTTTGGAATATTATATATAATTACCCATAAAAAAATGAGAGGTAAATGCTCCATCTTAGATCTTGGTTCATTCAATACAAGATGCACATTTAAAATGAAGCGAAAAAAATTCTCAAGCCACAAAAATAAAACGAACAACAACAAAAAAAAAACACCCCAGAACAGTGAAATAAAATGGTAGCAGCACAACCGCTCCCTGGTACCTTAGCTCCTCTCAGCTTTTAACACATGCACTATCATTTCCTTTTTATCAAACTTATTGCAGCTACTTTGTTCATCATCCACTAAGAATGAGAGGCACTGTCACAACTCTCGGTGCATTATCCCTTCCGCTAACACAACACTTGCAAAAATTCTAGAGCTGCATTGACTGGAACCAATCACTGCGCACCAGCGTTTGAAGCATTTCTGGCCTCTGTTCTTCTCTCCCTTGGGCCCTGTGCAGAAGCTGGGCTTCTCACCTCTTAGCAGGTGGGCGGGACTCTCTAACCACCTCGAGCTAACGAGGAGGGAGAGGAAGTGATTTGTGTTAGTCCTGGGCTGAGACTGTGAAAATACCCTCTTGGTCTTCCAGTCTCTCTTCACCTGCCAGGACATCAAAGAGATATGCTTCTGATTCAGAAGCTTCCAGAAGCTGCGACATCTTTAGCCTAGTTCCTATGTAGAGCAAGTTCTCCCCCACCTCACGGCACCCACTGAATATATACCAGGATGGGGAAACAAACCTTTCTCATGGCAGTCTGCTGAGATTTCCAAGGAAATTTGTTAACAGCAGCATAACGTAGCTGACTTGGAATGATTTCTATGGATTTTTGAGTTTTCTCACTTTTAAACCTTCTATTTAAGCTTATTAGTAATAACTGTTTCTAGAAGAAACCCCATTTTCTCCTGAACTTCAAGTTCTCATCTTCCTTCCTTCCTTATTTTCTGCTGCCAAAACCACGTTGTGGTCCGTGTCTTATCTGGGCCATGATGATGGCGTTTGGAAGGTCGAGAGGTGTGAGGAAGGGGATGCGGGACAAATTCACACCAGGAACCCAGAGGGCAGAGCAGCCTCAGTCCGGACTCCCTGCCACAGCAGGCACCGCGGGCCACAAGCGCGATGCACAGGCTGGACTTGGAGTCTGGGGGTCGAGGTTGTAAAGAGAGCGCAGAGGAAGGAGGCCAGAATGAGAGCCTGTGGGGCTGGTCCAGAGGTGTGAGATGACAGCGGGGTGTAGAAGTCAGAAGGAGAGACCGGGACTGCGTTGTGAGGTCGGAAAGGGCAAGTGTGGTTGTCTTGGTTGGTGCCAGGGATGGGCGCCCAGAGCCTGCCCGGGAAGGTGAGCCCAGGTGTGAGGAGCTGGGTGATGAGGTCCCGCGCTCGGCCCCGAACCTCTGAGCTTGGGAACAGGGTTCACTGCCGCTGAACTGCTTGTTGGGGGCTCCCTGTGGCTCTGGGGGGCAGGGCCCGATCTCAAAGGGGAAGCGGGGCTCCGGAGAAGACCAGCAGCTCTGCAAGCGCCGGCGCTCGGCCTCAGGGTGGTGGGGGGCCCTGCCGCTGCCAGGGGGCTGTATTTGGGACCTCAGTTCCATTTTGTATTTTATATGGAATAGAAGTTATCTCAAGTCCATCTTCCATTTCATCACAGACATTCCCTTTTGGCACCTCTGCAATTTATTCTTCTGTTTATCAGATACCCATCATGACTCCCCATGATTTTTCGGTTTACCACGAGTTTGTCTGTAATAGGCTTTGTGGTGCAGTGCGGGGCAGTAACAAGGACACCTGGAACCTGCGTGCACAGCCCTGGGGTCACACCCTGTGTGCCCCTGACAGCTGCCCCTGTCCCCACCCGTGGTCGCGTGACCTCCCTGGCTCAGCTTCCTCCTGGGCGGAGGCCGTGGTGTTTCCGTGTGTCTGCGGGAGGCGGGGGTGGTGGACTTGGTGAACTTCAAGGCTTTGGTGCCTCTTCAGTTCTCCGAAGCAATTCTGTGCAGCGAGTCTGACTTTCACAGAAGTTCCATTTCTGGGAACTAAAGGAGTTTGACACATTCCTCCTCTTGGCCTCTTACCAGTGTTGATCTTGACGCCGGAGCCTAAATTCAGCTCTGACTTTCATCCATTCTTTCTTTTCTCATCTCCACGTCTCCCCCCACTCCCCCCCCCCCCCCCGTTTCCTGCCGGCACCTCCGCCCACCCCCCGACCCTGTGGGCACTGCGAGTACATCCGAGGCGCCCCTCCTGCACCCGGGCCCCTCCCGGCAGCTGCTGCGAACGCTCTCTCAGCTGAGCGGCTGTGTGAACGCCTGACTGGGGTGTGATAGGGAGGCCCCTGCTGGGCCCGGGGGTCACAGCAGGGCGGCTCTGGGGAGCGGCTCTGTGCTGTATTAGTTTTGAGACATCAGAAGAAGAGGAGAAAGAGCCCCTTTGAGTCTGTGTCCTCTGCTGCCTGAATCTGTGGGGACACTGACAGAGCAGGTTGCCCAGGTATCTGCGTAGGTGATCAGAACCACCGCCCCTACGATGTGCGCACCTCCTCAGGCCCTTGTCTTTCTTACCGTAACTGCTAAGTACGTCTTTCTGACTCAAAGTGGAAATAAAACTGTCTCAGGTAATATGAAACATTTCCCCTAAACAACACATGAGCAGGAAATCTCCACCTGCATAATCTGCCCTCTTCTCAAAGCTAAATTGTCCCTGACTGAGCTCTTGGTCTTTTCCCTCGTGACCCAGGGTATCTCGCCTTCCCGAGGGACTCATTTGGGACAGTGGTACCAGCTTTCTTCCCAGGCTCCAAGTCTTCGCTTCTTCCTTAGTACTTTTTTCCGCTTTATCCCTTACACCTAGTCAGACATGAAGTTCTTCACCTTTTTCCCAAGTTGTCATTAATATTTGCTTTTTTCCTATTTCCATTATCATAACCCGAATCCACATCCTCCTTTAAACACCAATAGCTCTTTCTCTGCTTACATATATTTTGAACTCCTCTCCGGAGTCCGGGGCACCAGCAGTGGCCGGCCGTGGTGACAGAGGGGTGCTGTGTGTGTTGCTGCCAGTCCTCGGTGGCAGGGGGACAGAGCCTCCTGGGGCCAGAGAAGTTTCTTGGTCTTGCTGGTGTGGGAAGAGGAGACTCCCCTGGATCTTGTGCAGGACCTGGCCGTGGCCACGTATGGTGGCGCGCACAGAGCCTCCCCATGGCTGCCCAAGGTCCTGGCTGCTGGTTGCAGCTCTGGTGCTGGACCTGCAAGACAATGATCCTCGGTTTCTTTACCTACCAATGAAGAGATTTAAATTCGTTCCGTCTCCACAATCCTGTCTGGGTGTCCCCACAGGTCACCCACAACTAAGAACTCTCACTGAATAGGAAGAAAGTAAATATGTGCATTTTCTGCCAGTAGGCGGAAACTTAGAATGCTTTTTAACATTTTTTTTCCAACCAGCCTCAGGGTCCTCTCCTATTAAAGTTGGCTCTGGAGACTATATGCATCAACTTCAGAATGCGCATTTCCAATCAGTGAGGATCTAATCAACAGGGGGGATAGACTGCATTGTAACCAAGTCACACAGATTCTCCCCCCTTATCTTCCAGGCTTGTCTGTCCTCTCCCCCTGAGAGCTGCTGTCTTCACAAATGTGCTTACCAGCTCTCATTTGGGCTGCTGAACCAGCTTCCTAGCTTTGACATGGTGGCCATCTTTTGTCAACCTCCAGTTTGTCCTTCTCACTGTGCCAGAATGTCCCCTAAAATCCCTGCTGCACTCTGATGGCCTGGAGAGCTTCTACAGGCTCATGTCCCACCCTCTCTCTCAACAGACACCTCTGGGCTTGATATGGCTGGTCGTTATCATGCAGCCTACTATTTGGATTCTTCGTAGTTTCTATTTGTCATCTTCCTCAGTTGGAGGTGTCAAATTCTCTTCAGCTGCGTGGGGTGCTGCCTGGGGAGGCCATCTTTCCAGCCCTGATACCCCCACCAGGACCCCCACCAGCACGGATTCAGTTGTTACCAGGAGGATGCTAGGAATTCCTAGGCAAAGAGGTAGGGGGGCGGGGCTTTCCAGGGGGAGGGAACAGCCTCTGCTGAGGCTCTGTGGCCGCAGGGGACCTCGTGTGATTAAGGCGCCATTTTGCAAACTCCTCTGGACTGTGATACTTGGTTATAAATAGGTTTTTCATCATGATGCAGTGCACATATAATTGAAAAACAAAGTTCTGACAAATAACACTCTGATGTGTTTCTCTTCTCCCATTTCATTAAAATAAAATGCTGATCTCGACCAACTAAATTGTTTTCACACTTCAGTAAAATCCATTAGTGAGGTTGAAAGTACAGCCGCGCTGGCTCTGGGTCTGGACGGGATGGAGCGCAGGACGTGAGCAACAGCTGGGTGCAAGATGGCCTGGGAAGAAAAGCAAAACGAATCCCACGCCGCCTCTTCCTCCAGTTAGGCTGGCTTATTTGCCAGGGAAAAGCCATGGAAAGCCGCCGAAGGGTTTCAGTAGGGGGTACTTTGGGCATGGGACGTGAGCAGGTTTGCATAATATTCTTGCTGCGAACCGATTTGAAGGAGTCAAGAGTGGAGAGGGAGGAAAACCAGTTGAAGGGTTTTTGTTAGTTTGTTTGTTTTTTTAATTTCAGGGGAGAAACGATAGAGATTGGACTAGAAGGTGGTAGAGGAAATGGGGGAAAGAACACTCTGAGGAGTGTCTGGAGAGAGTTTGTAGGACTTGCTGATGATGGTGGATCCGGAGTGTTAAGCAGGCAGACGAGGTCAAGGATAAATGGGTTTCTGGCCACTAGAATTAGGCTGACGGTGCATCTGCTCAGTGGGATGGGAAGAAAATCAGGTGGAGGGCGTCTCTTGGTGTGGCCTCTCCCAGAAGCAGACCCCGAGACAAGCGGTTTATTTGGGGGCTGATCTGGGAGAACACTGATGGGGACGTGAAGAAGCGAGACAGAGGGGAGGTAGGCCATGACATTTACTACGGCATCCAAGAGCTTATGCCTGTTGGGGAGCTCTAGAAACCTGGATGGACCGTGGGCCTCACTGTTACCCCAGCTGAAGAAAAGGGAGCTGAGATACTTATGCCTGCCTCCATTCTTGTTCATCATTAGTTCATTAGGAGGCGTCGATTCCCAGCAGTTCCTGCTTGCTACGTGGGGAAGGCCTTCAGACAAGACTTGCAAGGGCTGGAAGTTGGAAGTTGGGGAAACGGATGGGGCACAGACAGCAGGCTCTGCCACGAGGTGGTAAGTGGATGGGGAAGAGCTTAGGTCTAACTTTCAGACATGTAAATAGAGGCATCGAGTTGGACATTTGGGTATAGACTTGGGAAGCGGGTGGAGAGCTGGATCCATCCTAGCAGAGGTGTTGACACTGTCTATTGGAAAAACAGGAGAGACTGTGCCTCAGCCCTTAGGAGCCCATTGTTTAATGGCCTAATGGGAAAGAGGGTGACTGAAAAGAAAACAGAGAAGAATTCTACAAAAATAGAACAGAAGCGAGGAGAGTCTATGCCCTGAAAACCAGGGAAGATAATGCTCAGAGAAGGAAAGAGAGCTCTGCACTTTCTGTTGTTCCTTAGAGGACTGAAAATGTCCCTTGCATTGTGGAGATTGCTGGTCTCTATAGCAACAACTATTTTGGTGGAGCAATGGAGATAAAAGATGGAGACCGCAGTGGTCGCAAGTGCAGACTCTAGAGCTGGATGACCTGTGTTCCAACACCTGTCCTACTAATAGTAGCTTTGTGACCTTGGACAAGTAACTCACCCTCTCTGAGTCTTAGTTTCTCGTCTCTAAAGTAGAGATAAGAATTGTTCCTACCTCATAGGATTACTGAGATATTAAGAATTAAGTGGTAAAATACTTAAAACTGTGCCTGACAGATGGGAAATGTTAAAAAAATGGTAGCAATTGTTTTATTTCTTATATTCTGTTTCTGTCTCTGAGAGTCAATGCAGTCCCTTCTCTAAATCCTCTCTAGTCCCTGGTATTAAATGTTCCGAGAAGATTCCTAGTTTGTGGAATTCACGATGCCTACCAAAGGCTCAAAATGTGGTCTAATCACCAGTCTACTGTGGGAATCCAGTTTCTCTGTCATTGTGCTAGTCAGTGCAAGTTTCCAATAAATACTCTCCCTTTTCTCCCCAAAAGACTCCAAGTTTCAAGGCAAAACACAAAAGAGAAAAGCCCCCTAATATGGTGTTAATTTATTTAATAAATGTCAGGCTCCTCTATTTATTATTTCCTGAAGGAATTTAGCCTTGCTGCTTCAAGGGGGGACCCCAGGCAAGCAGCCCCAAGGAGCTGGTTAGAAATGCAGAAGCCCCAGTCCTACCCCAGATCTACTCATCAGAATCTGTAGTTTAGCAGATTTTCTGGGTGGTTCACATGCATCCCCACACTCAAGCAGCATGCCTCCCAGAGCCCGTAGAGCATTGCATATGCTTGGTGTTTTTGCCATGAGTGTTGCACCCCCAAAAGATTCCACACCCAAATTCTGTAAGAGTGATTTCAGAGTACTTTCCACAACTTCCCCTTGACTTTGTGGTAGGAATCCCACGACCTAATTGGCTGAGGCTGAGTCAGTCGCTACTCCTCTGAAATAGGCTCACCGCCCTGTGTTATCATCTGCTCCTGGTTCAGAACCAGGGCACAGATTTCAGTGAGGGACTTGCGCTGTCTGCTGCATCAGCATTCAGATGAGCCTGATCAGGACGGGAATAAAGCTCCAGCATCAGCGAGGGTATTCCTTTCCTTGAAAGTAAATAAAATTGGCCCTCATTACTGCTCCACGTTCTAGGAAGGTCCTATGCTCTTCAGATTTTTGAAGTTTGCTGCATGTAGCTGATGTTCTCCTGGCCACTCTGACCTTCTGCTGCAACTGGGTTGGTTTCGTTCGAGGATCAGCACGCCAGTCTTCACATGCCTCACTTCCACCCTGTTTCAACCCAGCAACAGAGCACAGCACTTCTCAAAGCGCCAAATACACAGAAGTGTTCTCCTAAGACTCTTGTGTCTAGGGCAAACTAAAACAGGTTGGAGGAGGTGGGAAGGAATGATGTCACTTCAATGCAGATGACTTAGTGGTAAACTAGTAGCCAGTCCGTGCTGCGAAGTGCTCCTTAGGCATTTTTACAATTTAGGATCCAGCTTCCTGCCTCCTCTTTCCACCCTCCCCTCTTTCCTCCCTCACTTCTATGCCGTTGCACTAAGGAAAACATGAAGGAAAACCCCACTAATTCCTTCCACTTTGTAAGGCACATACAGTCAGGCTCCCTTTGTCACCCAGGCTCCACTGGAGCTTTGAAAAGGCTACTTGCCAGGCCCTGTAACCACAGCTGCGTTCCATGCCCTCAGGCACCCTGGGCGGAGCGAGGGGGAGGGGGACTCCGGCAAGCACATTGGCTGAGTGGCCGTAAAGCAACAAACGTCTGCTGTGGGAAGAGGGACCTCTTCTTTCCCGTTTCCACTCTTTCTCATTCCTTGGGTGGGACAATTGCTGGTTTACCACTTACTGTCTGGGACAAAGCACACTGCTCAGTGATTTCTATGTATCAACTCTTTCATACTCATGACACTATTGGCAAGATGCGTGCTGTTATTCCTTTACACTTGAACTGCCTGGGATTATGGAATTTATGTGTTTTAGCCTGGATGGAACAGGGGCCTCAGAGTTAGCTGTAGTGACAGAACCAGGTAATTTATTTACGTCTCCCTCTCTCCGGCCACACTGTGGGCTTTTGTGAAAAGGAAGGACCACACTGCCTTAATGGGTGGGTTTGGTGCGGGGTCCTCTAGCACGCGGGAGGCCCCAGTCATTGTTCGGATTGAACGAACACTTCAAAGCACGAGGGATGAGAGGAAAACCTAGCTTCTTGCCCGTGGAATAAAAGATTCATATAGCTAGATGCATTTTTTTTTTTTTTCCAGGATAGAAGTGAGACATCAAGAGGTAGGGGAGAAAAAGCTTGAAAAGAACTTCTGTTCTGGGGAAGGTTCCCTGACCTCAGAGAATTTTACCTCTCCTACCTCCAAGGCATTAAAATAAAGAATGGGTGCTGGCTGCCCTCCCGAGCCACACCTCGCCCGAGATTGCTAACATTCCGGTGTTCTCATTTTGAGTTCACGGACCTTAATTATGTACCACATAGCATGCATCATCCTGTCTGTTTCTACAGAGAATACCAATTTGTCTTCCGGGCTGTGCAACAAAGCAAACCTCCCTTCTGCCGGCGACAGGAAAAAGCGGGGAAGAAAGCGCCCCATGGGGAGGGCTTCCCTCTGATACAGTCACACCCTGACCTACGGCCACCGCTTGGAGCCCCGGCTCTAATACTTTTAATCAGACGCAATGGCTTTGCCGTTGTGTCTCCCTGGGCAAGTCATTTACTCCTTGGGAACCTCAGTCACTTCCTTTTAGACAAAATCCAGACAGTGCGAATGCACCATCCTGCTAGGACAGGCTCATGTGTGGCTGGTGCGCTTTCCCTCTTTCTGCCGCATCAGACCATTGTCTTACCTGTTTACTGACACAGAAACCACAGCATCACCTCATCTACCTGGAATTTTAATTGTTCTGAAACCTCAGAGGCTCTGGGACAAAGCCAGGAACAGCTGTTGCCAGGAAGTAAACCAATGAAACGGTTGAACGAGCCAGGCCCAGGCCTTCCATCCAGGGCCCAGCATCCCCAGTTCAGCCCCCCAGGTTACCCACACAGACCCCTGTGGCGCCCATGTCTGACCATCCAGGGGGCAGTTCTGTTCCAAGCCACACTCAAAGCAGAATTGGTTGAGGGGCTAGAAAAAGAAGCAGGCCCTCTCCTTCCCACTGTATATATTTGCGAAATACAATCACCCTGTAGTGGGAATAAAAGAAGGCACCTTCGTCATTGGAATTCACACCTGTGACCTCCCACGGCTTTCTCCTGCCCGTGCCTCCTTCTTGGCTTTTTGGTCCCTGCACCCCCACCCCACTTTGGCTGTGCATGTATCTTCGACTCCACCATTTGATCAGACCCACTGATGGGGGTTCAGGTGAGTTTATTCTCTAAATTTTAGATCACTCGCCTGCATATGACCTGGCAGCCCCCAGAACGTGACTTCCAGCCACCACCCTCTGCGGAGCGTGGGCTCCCTCGCTGACCCCCGGTGCTGGAGCTGCAGGGTTCGTTCCCGGCTGCACAGCCCGCGGTGGGGGGGTGGGGGAGGCTGGGTCACCAGCACAGTGAGGATGGCGAGCGGAGGACAGACCCGGGAGGGGAGAGAAGAATCAGGAAGAAGCAGGCCGAGGGACCAAGGACCGGCATGGATGGCGGTGTGCGAGCTGAGGGGGTTGAAAGAACTCTGGATGAGAAGGTGGGAGACCGGGGGCGGGGGGGTCACTGTCTAGGTCCTCTTTATTCAATCACGTCACTCCTCTCCTGACGTTTGTGTCCTCGTCTGTGGCTGAGAAAGCGGGACGAGCTCTTCTGTCCTGTTTCATTCTGACATGCTGCAGTTTTAAGGGCAATAAAGAGTATACATTTCTGAGGGCTTCCCAGACATAATTGTATTATAACACGACATAATAAATATTTACATTGATGGTCATCATGGAAAATTACATTATCTCCCATGTACTTTTAAGGAAGGTCTTATAAAGTTTAATACATTTTAGAATGATTTTCTGTCAGAGTGGTAAATGAAAAAAGTATATGCTGTATTTGGGACTTAGAAAGGTAACCCCTCTGTTATGCTGAAAATACGCCGTCTAGAATGACTAAAATTTCGAGGATTCTGCAGGATGAAGCTTCAGTGTTATCTTTGAAGCACTCGATCAAAACAACTGTTTCATACCAAAGCATTTGCCAATACCAGAGAAATTTTCCAAATTAAGCAATTACGATGGGCTTTTAGGGAGGCAATTAGGGTTGCTTCCCCATCCATGTGCATTTTATAGTTAATATGTTAACCTCATGTCAGATTGTTTTTCTCTGTGAGACAGGGCCATCTGAGTTAGCCTCTTCTGCTAATTTATACATTGATCTTATCAATTATATTTCAGGAAGTAGACTTTGATGACTTTTTTTTTTTTTGTTCTGTTTGGAGATTTATATTCTTTGAAATGTTTTGGCTCTTGTTCCCTTACTGACAGAAAAGCTTAAAACGCTCAGATTATTGCTTACAGTTTCCACTCATTTACCAGCAAACCCATGACTCTGTCAGGGTTTGCTCCTGAAGGAAACACTGCTCTGTAATGACAGGTACTTGGTGACTTGGTTCTTGGGCCATTAAAACATCCCAAGGAGACCCCTTCATAGCCATTGAGAGGCATTGAAGAGATGTGTTTACCTCCCAAAGCTGTTTCTTTGGGCCTCTCCCCAAGTTCCCCACTGACTAGAGCCTGAGCATGTTTCCCCTTAGCTTATGTCTCTGTCTGAGAAGGTGGAAGGGTTTTAGCCTTTTCCCCAGCCTTTCAGCATTCAGGCTCTTAAGTAAAACATAGCGATGATGAGTGCGTGATATTGGGCTGTGGTTACCTAAATTTTGCAGAACCAATGATTTATTATGGGCTACCCAAATATTTTAGTCCCCCCCAAAAAGGCTGGATGTGATATATCACATTCCAAATTGGTCTCTGAATTTGCTCTCCACAGATATGGAAATATTTACAGTAGAAAGTGAGGAGGCAGTATTTTAATGTATATAATTAGAAATGGTATTTTTCTTTCAAGGAAGGCAAAAAGCAGTCTTTTTCTGCCAACCAGGCTTTGAGCCTCATCCAGCACTCTGTGTTATTTAGGCCAAGCAACTTAACCGTCATGGAGTTTAGTTTTCCTGAGATATAAAATGTGGGTAAACCCAGTGACCCCCAATAGCGCATCTGGCTCTTTCTCTCTTCGACGCACCCGTCCTCCACAGGGCGAAGGCCCCTTTGCTTTGGCAAATGTTGCTAATTGGGTTGTAGAAAGTTAGTGCAGAGTGTTGGAGCCACTGTAACTCGTTAATGTTTAACTATTGTCCAGGCATTTCTGCAAGGGTACAGGGGCTTCAGCAGCCGAAGGGTCCTTTGATACATCTGAGAGACCCCAGGCCTTGGTGGCGGGGTTAGAGCATACTCACTATTTAGACAGATGGTTTTTATTAAAACGGTCTGACTAGCATTCTCAGACTTTTAAGACTCCAGAAATATTATTTGCACAATATTGATTTGGAGATAGCTCTTGAATTTGCAGGAAGTAACTGCTCAGCTTTTTGAACTTATGCACTCTCCTAGTTGCCTTGGTAAAAAAAAGTACAAAAAAAGCAACAAGATCAGGAGGAGTGGAATAAAGAGCATGTATTGCTGTACGATGGGAAATATGCAGAGAATAAAATGATGATTTTGAATAATCTTGAATGAAACAAACAAATGCTCAAAATATTAAGTTGACCAAAATGATATACAATATCTTAGTCTTGGAAAAGAGCATAAAATATTAATGATGTTTGTATCTGCATGGTAAAATTAAGGTGATTTCTATAGTCTTTATATTTATCTGTAGTATCTTAATATTTTATACAAAATTTGTGTAACTTTTAGCAACTGGAAAATGAAATGCTTTGGGAACTCAGCTTCCCCTCTGACTGCTTCTTCTATGTCTTCAAGGCTGTGTGTTCCCAAGGTTCACTGTTGAATGGTGTGGCCTTGGTTTTGGGATTAACAAAGGATATAAAAACTCTACACCATCATCTGCGAATTCCTGTATTTCTAGCTAACAGTATAGGCTACAAGTATATTCCTGAACAACTTTTAACTACTTCCACCTTTACGATCCAGTTTGACTCCTCGAATGTCACTGTGACAACATAACATTACAGGTCCCCTAACTTGCCAATGGCACATTATCTGATATCTATCACTGGGTTACCTCCTGGGTTTCTCAGTTTGGAACATATATCCTGGTCCAAAGGACTCCATTGGTAGTATTTTACTCTATCAGGTAAACTTTAGACAAAATGAAGAAAGCTGATTCTGAAAGGTGAATGTCTCAGTCATTTTTCCTGAAATTTACACCCCAAATTATTTGAACAACAGGCCATTTTGTGTCTCTCTGTTAGATCTAGTATCTCTTGTTCTTTGTACAGACAAGATAAAATAGTATGTGAAGGTGAATGTAGGTGAGGGTAAGGAAGGCTTTCTGAGAACTAAAGGACGGATTAGTAGTTGTCCCTTTACGGTCTTGACTTTTGGTCAGAGCCAGGGGTCTATGGTAGACTTACAGTGTCTTCTTGACCTCTGTTTCTCTTTGATTAACATAGAGATTGGCTGAGTTTCTTTTCTGTTACTTAGTACTTACTCAGTGACCTAAGTTACTCAGTTATCTTCTTTTGTGTCTTGTTTTCCTTCTCCTTTCAGTAGGGATAATAGAATTAACTACCTCCTAGGATTGACGAGAGCATTATACAAGTTCCCAGCTATAAAGTGCTCAGAGTTGTATTTGGTACAAAATAAGTGCCTATCCCAATATTTGGTATTTTCATTATCACTATTATCATTAGGTATAAGACTGCTACACTATAACTACATTGAATCTTTCCCTCACTGTGTCTTGAATTAGCATAGGTTCTGTTTCCTCGATATACTGGATTCTGATATTGCATACCTGTAACACTTTGGGTATTAATACAGACACATCTCTATAAACCGATAACTTCTGGGTTATCTTCTACACACCTATATAGTTAGGGCCCCTGAGACTTAAATATAGATTTGTATAAATAATATATGTAACTGAAGAAAAAAACACAAATCCTGGAGCATAACCATAAAATCCATTTGATTGTGCTTTCTAGTGTCCATGTAAAATCTATTCTGCAGGAGAAATTTTTCCTCCATTACTGGATGAAAACATCAACAAGTTCATTACTCTTGGGTAATAGAAAGTCCTAAGGTCACTTTATTCCAAAATACAGTCTCGTTTCAGAAAATGGGCTGTCTAGTTCAATATATTGGTCAACACTCAATCTCCATTTGGTCCCCTCTCCCAGCGGTGGCACAGCTTCCGGGAGCCACCTGCCTGCAGGAGTCAGGCCTGATCAGCTGCTGCTCTCTTTGCTCCGGCTTCTTCTTCTCCCCTTCCCTCTCTGAGTTAAAGTAGGGAAGGAAAGAGGAATAGAAGGGCATGAAGATCTTTCTTGAGTGATGGTATAATCTGCTTTGTTCTTTCTTGTCATAGTAGGGGTGTTTATAAGATTTTTTTCTCCCATGGATACTTCCATAGGTTCTTTGGAAGATCTCCTTTGATGGTGGCTTTGTGACTTGGGGAAAAAGCTTCCAAGCTGACCCCCAGCTGTGGCAACCCGCTGCGCCTGTGGTTTTGCGGTGGCCCCCCCATGTGGCCTCTTTCCAGTCTCCTTCTCCTGCCTTCTCCCCGTGGACTTCCACATCTGATCCACAGAAAACACTGATAAGTTTGTTCTTTGAGAACTTTTAAGAACCAGGTCAATTCCAATACATTAGTAATGCCCTGGTTAGGCTGCCAGATCGGTCAGTCATTACACACGGATACACACACCCCTTGAACTAGGCCCATATGAATATTCTGAGTGGACCCGTTGAGAGCCTTCACTAGGTTTCAGGGACAGGTTCAACTTTCTCAAAGAAAACTTCCACGCAGACTTTCTCCACCACATTTCCCCGCTTCCATGTTTTAGGCCTTCGCATGGAGTGGGGGCTGCAGCAGCCGCGCTGCAGGGCCTGGCGGTCTTTTCTGAGCTTCCTCTTGGCGGCCGCTGCCACGCTTTCCTTGGATGCCTGTTATCTTTAGCCTGTTGACATCTCATTTGCAATCAGGTTTAAAATCCATTTTTTTTAATGGAATAAATAGTACTTTTTGTAGAGTTTACAAATATTTAAAAAATGTTTCTATAATTTTATAGAACATATAATTTGTCAAGATTCCAAGTTAGAAATTGTTAGAGCTACCTCAAAGCGTATGCAATTTAAACTTTGGGGAATAGTTGAATATTAAAAAGGAAAAAAGGTCCTGCAGTGAAGGAGTGCAAAGGTTACTAAGCATCACTATGAGGTTTTTTTCTTTCTTTCTTTTTTTTTTATGCTGACATTGCAATTGAATTCTAAGATTGAGAAAAAGAAACACTTGTATTACAGTGAAGTAAAATGACCTTTTAACTACATCATTTGAAGTTTCACTAATGGATTTAGCTCCATCAGAAAGAAAAGTTCCATTTCATTTCTGCCTATCATCCCAAAATATAACCGATTATAATGCTAAAGGGGAATTAATCGTGTGACAGTGGAAATGAGTTTGCATAAAATTCATTTGCTTGAAAATAGAAGTGCTCATATGGACCAAATTTGCAGTTAGCTGAGAATTGGTGACGGTGTCGGGAGTTAAACCGGAGAACAAAGTGCGCCTCCGAACCCAGCTGAAAACAGCGCTTATGTAGGGACTGAAATAGAAAGATTGCACATGGGAACAACCGCAATGTGATGTTTTCTGTTGGGATTCATACATTTAAGTGTAAGAATATTATACATTAAAGTGTAAGTGTAAACAAGATGCACTTCGAATTGTGCCCACGCATCAGTACCGTGAGAAATGAGCTTCCACTCCCCAGCAATGTGATTTTTAGACCCAAGAAGTATGATATTTGCAGAGGGCTTTTTTTTTTGCCCATGACAATGAGAAAGATACTGTTCTGAGCATGTAAATATGCATTTTTTTCTTTTCTCTGAACATCTGCTACCTTTTTTATTACACAATTAAACCAATTGATGCTCATTTTGAACAAGGAAGATTTACAGTGTTTACACTGTGTGAAAGATGAATTCATTCAGTGAGTTTTTGTTGGTATACATAGCATCTCATTTTGTCAGAGTTACATGTATTAGAAGAAAACAATCTAGCTATTATTGACCTGGAAAAATGGCTTTATTGGTTTATAGTAGTCCTAATTTGAGAGAGAAATGAGCTTCATATGAAATTGGTTATTTAAAAAACAAACAAACAAGTGTCCAAAAGCTGTAGACCTGGAAATCAACATTAATTTGTAACCCAAGGAGGGAAAAGCATTTCAAAAATTTAACTCTTTAATATTGACTCCAGAGTGCTGAATCAGCTTCAGATACCAAACATTGCTTCATGAGTATTAGGTAAAGGCAAGAAAGATTATTTAAAGATTAGCAGAAGCTTAAATAAAACTAGCATCTGCTAGTTTTTCTTATTAGATAGTTTTCACACATGCAATCATCTCATTTTCTGACAACAAATGCTACATTTTCTTATAATGGGGAGGAAAGTCTTTGATTATTCCTCCAGTGGAGGTCTAATCAGACGATGAAAACCACACTTTAATTTGGATGGAGTTTAATAGAAGTATGAACTCTAACCGAGGACTGGGGGAGCTAATATGAAAATAGTAGCCATGAGGTGCAATCACTTTCTCCAGGGCTGAGACAGAGCAGCACCCAGGGAGGGTTTCCTCCCCTGCCCCGCTCCCCCGAACCACCGGCCTCCAATTCAATATTTGAGTTTCCTCAAATACTCACTCATTAAAACTTGTAGAACTCACACTTACATATTTTTCCTTATAAGTTGCTTTCTTACTCATACATATGCTATTGAATATTAGAACCAAAGCATGGATCAGAGTATTGTTAAATTCCCCCTATATTATCTTTTAAAATCTTTAGAACATGGGACTCAGCCATTTAATACAGGATCTGTTTCACAAGACTTGATTTTTTCCTGTAAATGTAAGTAACTTACTGTCTATGTTTATGTTCAATTTATTGATTAAAATTTTAAACAGGGCTAGATCAGGTGTTGCATAATAACTTAAGTTATAAACAGAATTCGGTATGGTTGACTGAGACATTTTTTCAATCTATTAAGAAGAGCAGCATTATCAGGAACTATTATTAAGAGTGATAACAAAGTGAGAAAAATGCCAACTTTTTTTTTTTGTTTGTTGTTTGTTTTAAAATAAAGCTCATCTTCTTCTGTAACAATGTTTCTCAGTTGGAGACGCGTCTGTCCCCAGCCCCCAAGGGGAACTGAGCAGTGTCTGTAGGTGTTTGGGCTTGTCCTCACTTGGGGAGGGTGTCAGTATAGCGGGCGGGGGCCAGGTACACTGCGAAATGTCCTTTAATGTGCATGACAGCACCCACAGCCCCAAACCGTCCAGCCCAAATACCAACAGTTTTTCTCTTGAGAAAACCTGTTCTATAAGAATATCCACATTGCTTTTTAACGCTTATGCTCATTCGTTAAAGAAGTGTCTCCTCCCCTGTTGTGGAGAGATCTGCACGAGTCATAGGTTCCCTCCTTCAACCCCATTGGCAAGAGGACCCTGCTGCTAAAGGATCATCATTTCCCAAATGTGTACTGAATCATAAGATACTAGTTGTTGCTCTGGGAAGTAAGAATTTCAAGAACATTCACTTTCTTTAGATTGACATAACATATTAGCATTTTAAACTTTGAGATATCAAATAGAAAAAAATACATGTAAAGTTTTATTTATGAAGAAAACAAACATTTTGTAAGGGATGGTGATTTCCTCAGCACATCCCCTTATTCAATAATCTCTCTCAGCAGTGTTTTAGTGACACCCTTTCGATTAGGGTTGACTTAGCTCTTCTAGTCAGGGCTAGAAGCACACACTCACGTTAATTATGGTACTGAAATAAAAAGCCGTTCTTCCCTTAATACAGTAAAAGTGTATTGCTTGTTTATGCCGCTGTCTAGAGCAGTAGGCGTGCGTGGATGGTGGGAGCTGTGCTGCAGTCATTCAGGGCTTGCTGCCGCCTGCGGTTTTCAACGCATTCATCTTCGACACACGGCCTTCCAAGTCACTTTAGAAGGAGCGGGGAACATAAGGAAGGCACACTGGTATGTAACCATCTTAGGCCACAGATCGCTGCACCTTACATCCCATTGGCCGAAACTTCTTCCAAGGCCATCCTAAATAAAATAGGACCCTATTTCCCATCATCAACTGTCCGCTGTACAGGGAGAGCAAATCTTGGACAGTCAGTCAGTCATTTCCACTATGTAGTAGATGAGTGTTTGTTGCTAGTTTTGTAACAGGACTCAGGCCAGGAAGAGAATTATACTTACTTAAAAGAAAAATTTGGGAAAGCTATGTGAGATAAAGAGTAAGATGTCAGGCACATACTACTAAACAAAAACAAAAAAATAAAACAAAAATACCTTCAATGTGTTAAGGATTTAAGGTCCTTTGCTTAGCTGACTATTGGGATGAACTTACTTATCCAAGTTGGAGGTAGAAGCTGGAACAGCTGAATTATTCTGAATGATAGAGAAGAGAGAACATTGAAATTCAAAGATGTTTAGGTATTAGAGAAACGAGGATGTCTTATAAAGGCTGAAGGTAGCCTTGAGACAACGTAGCTCCGTGAGTGGGGCGATGTCCAGCAAAGCGACGGGTCATTGTTTGGATTCCCGATTCCCCGTCAGGGCACATGCCTGGGTTGCAGGCCAGGTCCCCCAGGTTGGGGACGTATGAGAGGCAACGGATCGATGTCTTGCCCATCGAGGTTTCTCTCCCTCTCTTCCTCCTTCCCTTCCTCTCTCTCTAAAAATAAATAAATACAATCTTAAAAAAAAACCCTGAAGGTAGAACAAGGATAAAAAGCACCAAGTGAGGGCATGACCACAGGAAACCTTTGAAAATTAGAAAAATCTAAGTGGAAAAATCTAAGAAGAAATACCCAAAGAGTTAGCTGTTGGAGTTGTGTGTGTGTGTGTGTGTGTGTGTGTGTGTGTATGAGTGTGTGTATGTGTGTAGGGGGAAGGGAAGGGGAGGGGAGAGGAGCAAATTATGGGGGGGGATCTTTTCAAGAATTTGAAGCAAAGCTTAGATCTGTGTTTGGCACAAGATAAAAATAAAGATGATACAGGACAAGAGTAAGGGACAAGATGCATCAACACCATTGACACATTCTGTAAACATTTCGATATCAAAAATGCTCACACAGAACACACTATTTCCCTATATAATGGCAATTTGTTGTTTAGTTAGAGTTCAGTGCCAGAAACAGAAAAACAGAAACAACTGCAAGTACTTTAGGCAAAAGTGGATTTAATACAAGGATTCAGTGCTTGGGACATTTTCAATAGGCTAGAGGAGTGGAAGTCAGGAGGCCGCCCTGTTAACTTCTTGCATGAAAGCTCTGACGCCACCCCAGGGTCAGGAGCCGCTGCTACCTCAGCCGCCCCGCTGCCGAAGTCATGGCCTCGCCAGGCTCACCAAGCAGGTGGAAAACACGGCGTCAGCTGCCGCCGACACTGTGTCCATGCAAGTCCATCTGCCGTCCCTGTGTTACTGTGTCCTCTGCATTTTCCAGATGTCAGGAGGAGGCATCTCCTTGGCAGGAACTAAATAGCATCCAGAACTTCACAGCAAGGGGGGTTGAGAAAGCTAGATTTTCACCTTTGATGCTCAGCCATTCTGACAAGGAGGAGGACAGAGGGAGGGGGTGGAAGTGGCTTTGGTATCTACCATAGTCATTAAAAATATATTTGCTTATTGATTGATTTTAAAGAGAGAGAAACATTGATTTGTTGTTCCACTTACTGATGCGTTCATTGGTTGATTCTTGTCTGTGACCTGACCGGGGATCAAACCCATGAACTCGGCGTATCGGGATGGCGCTCTAACCTACTGAGCTCCTGGGCCAAAGCAACATTTTATTTGTATATTCGATGTTTTTTTCCTCTGAAATTGGTGATTTTATGAAAAGCTTATTAATTTTTTCCTGTTACTATTATATTAGTATTTCTAAAAGTCATCTAAAATGTGCTAATTCATTTTATCATAAATATATAGACTTACTTTCCCTATTAGTTCTCATTTTCCCCAAGGAATTCTTTAATCAAATTTCCTGAACAGAAGCACAAAATATAAAACAGGTTAGAAGAAAATTTTCACACCAGAGTTGGGAAACGATGTGGGAGTTTATTCCACTTGGCCAGTCTCCTGCTCGCCAGGCTCCGACAGGCAACCTCACACGGCAAACCAGGGAAGAAACTTGGAGATTCACTGGTCTCTACAAAATTACATAGGTTTTATTCTCATGTCAACAAGACACAGTGTGAAACAGAATAAATTAAGGCAAGGGAAAGGAAGAACCAGTAATTTAAATTGTGTTCTTTTCCAGGCTACTGATGAAATGTTTAGATTGAACTGATAGTCAGTGCACTTGAGCTCAACTACTATGTTTTCCAATGAATTTATTAGCTATTAGAATTTACCTTAGGCCCTGTCCGGGTAGCTCAGTTGGTTAGAGCATTGTCCTCGTATGCCAAGGTTGTGTGTTCAACCCCCAGTTAGGGCACATACAAGAAGCAACCAATGAATGCATAAAATAAGTGGAACAACCAATCAATGTCTCTTTTCCCCTGCCTCTTTAAAAAAAAATCAGTCAATAAATAAAAAAATTAAGAAAAGAATTTACCTCACTGACAGATTTGTTAAATTAATACAGATAAATCTTTAAAAGCAAAAGCAGTCTGCCTGGTAAAATTCTTCAGTGAAATATACTTTCAAACAGGTTCTGCTTCAGTAGTGCAAGTTTTTTGTTGTTGTTACATTATCATGTAGATATGCAAAATAAACATCATCTGGCTGTTTTATCGCTTCCTCAGACACTCAGGTATCTGGGTGCCCAGCATAGCAAACATCTAGCAGGTGGTGTGAGCAGCCTGAAGCAGGGCTGGCTTCTCAACCTGGAGATCATCCAAACTTTCTGCTTTTAGGATGAAGGAACAGTTCTGGCCTGCATCTGCTGTCTTAGGGCTGTGATTAGCAAATGGATGTCTCCTCAGGGTGGAGTGTGTGCGTGCGTGCATGCGTGCATGCGTGCGTGTGTGTGTGTGTGTGTGAGAGAGAGAGAGAGAGAGAGAGAGTGATGGGGGGCAGGGTGGGAATCGTAGCCCGTGTTGTTGTTTTTTTTCCATTTATGCAAAAAAAGGCTGGAACAGGGCCAGGATCAAAGTCACATAATGTATGATCAAGCTTATATAATTTCTAACCTCAGTATTGTCTCTCCCCTTTTTCTTTAACTGATTCTTTCTTGTGTTCATTGGTAAAAGAATGGGTGCTTCCTAACTCTAAAGGTCTTTCTGCAATATCTAAGTTGAAAGAAATCTTACTTCAATAGGGAAATTACTTTGTTAAATTGATTCTGGGACAGTATATTTTTACCTTTCTTAACCTGCATGCCCTTACCTGCAATATGGATATGTAAATAGATACTCATCTTGGAAATAGTTATTATTTTAAAGTGGCTTGTTCAGCAAGATGCCGTTTATATGCTTCTCAGTGTTTGTAAGAGGGCCCTTCAAATTCTTTAAGGTTAGAGCGAGCATGAGTCATATTTTCTTCAACTGGCACATTTATTCAAGGTATTCTTTTATGATATCACAAAGAACTATGATACCCAGAATTACAGGCATTTAGGCAAAATAAATGTGAGTTTGCTTGAAAGATTGTAGCTCAAGTATTTAGCTTCATGGTTACGTAAATCCCTGTTACAGCTGTTTTTTTAATATGTGTATGTACTCCACTACATATAAGCCTGATGAGTTTACTGGATCAGAGTTAAAATGTCGACATTGTTTTTATAAACTTCTTCCTTGTCACAGGTTTGTGAGAAATTGCTTTTAAGCTATTACCATTTTAACACACACCAGATTGTTGGCTGCCTTGCTTGCCAAGTGGAGCTAACCAGTTTAGCAGCTGGTGTTGAATGTGTTTGTGTTTAAAATACAGGGTCCGGCAGGAGTAACGCCTACTTGTGTGTGGTTGGTAGGGTAATAATATGGGCGTAATAATTTACAGCTTTAATTTGAACATTTCACCTAAAACGTCATATGATGTGCTTGAGTGTGATATTGTTATGTTACAGAATTACATGCTTATGATTTTGTAATAAAAAGGGGGGATTTTTTTTTTTTTTGTGCTAGACCCTGTGTAATGCTTACAAGGAAGGAGAATGGGAAGCCACTGGCATAAGGATTTAGGTGGATGATTGGTGATCACAACCAAATTGTGCCTCTCCCATGAAGGTCTTTTGTAATGATCATTTCCCAGAATCCCCAAGCTTAGGTGAGGGCTTTTTTTAAGGTACAATTCTCAAGAAAGATGAGGAGTGATAAATTCCTTGAAGTAAGGATGTATACACCCTGAATTCTAGCTTACTGCAGTTTTCCATTGTGTCTCCTTTGAAAATAGGATTTGAAAAATTCTAGGTAAATTTTGGAGTAATTGTTAAATATTTCCAGGGTGCATGTAGTAAGATATTTTTCATCTTTCCTTTCTGTCTCTGTCTCTGTGTGTGTCTGTGTATGCATGCACATGCATAATCTCTGCTGTTTAAGAATTTTTTTTTTCTGTTTTGTCCATTTAGGCAACATCTTAGACATATGTATTCAGCATCCATGTAAGGTATAAATCTTGACTTCCCTTTAAGAGCCCTGTCTGCCCACTCTCCTGCCCTACTGAGGTCCTATTTCTCCCAGTCCCCATTCCCATGTCTGAAAATCTGTATCTACTGATTGTCCAAGGACTCATGAGCTTTCAGCCTGAATATACATGACATGCTTAGTTTGAAAGTTTTCCCTTGCTACCCATGAGTCACACTTATTGTCCTGTTAAGCACAATTACCATAATTATCTCCTGTTTCCTGGCATTCACACCTAGTAAATGCCAGGAAAATTATTGGGATTTTTTAGAGTGGTTTTGGATGAAGAGTGGGAAGTGGAAGTGGAAAGTCTCATTAAGAGAGGGCCTAATTTTTATAGCCGCGCTCATTCCAGGTCAGCGCTGTTGGGGCCTCAGATGGAGGTGTGCTGGGGGCTGACCACACGTGCTGAAGTCCAGGATGGCCGGAGCGTGTGTGGCAGGCGTAGGCTCTTTCATTTCCTCCCTCTTCTCTCTGGAGTTTAGCATAACCAAGTTCAAGGAGCGATAGAAGAATTCCAGTGTAGTATTTTTAAAGATTCATTTCTGTGCTGAGGAATGGCTCATGGCCTTTACCTTAAATTTTTCATTACAACGGTATGTTTGATTTTAATAAAAATGTATTTTTAGGTAGCTGATAATGGTTGTTGACATTTACAACATGGTAATATTCGTCAAACTGCCAAAATTAATCACTTACAAAACACCGTATTTTCTAGACTGTAAGTTTTCTCTAGTACCTTCAACTTTATCTGTAAAATTTAACTTATAGATGCTATTTTTTGACTACTATGGTTTATAAGAATGCCTGCTATAAACATCAGTTTTAATGCTAATGGTTATGTTTAGATACTCTAATTTGGTTTTTAACATCAACAGAAGATTCAAGAAAAGAGGCAAGTTTTGTGTACAACATCAAGTGTGGCTAGACCTCATACTATGTAGTTGGGCCAGTACAGAAAACCCATAAGTAAAACTATAGCTCATTTCAAATACATGGAATAGAAGCAATGCTCGCCATTTCCTTTTTGTGACAACAACAGTTTTAAAACCATAATGACAAGAGCACAAGTGAGATAAAAATTTAACCTTTAGAAATTTCATGGAATGGCAATGATATGTCAACTTACCAGAAAAAAAGAACCAAAGATTTTAAAAATGTTTTCACTAAGAGTAATTTAATATTATTTGTTAAGTTGTATTAAGTCCTGTCACTATTCATAACATTGTGTTAGGTTTGGAAGTACAGAGATTCTTACAGTCTAGCTGGATAGGCATGCATAGAAATAATTACCGAAACAATACATGTTATCGTAAATATATACATATATTTAATCCTTCCTGGAAGGGATCAGGGTTGGGCTCTTAGAAGGAGGTGAACTACCTTTTCAGGTAGGTATAGGGATTTTTCTAGACAAATGGGTCAACTCTGAAGAAAGAGACTATTTAGAAAATTATAGGTGAGAAAGAGCGTGAGGTATCCTGGGAACTCCTGCTTGTTAACTAAAGTGCAGGCTTTTCCATGTAACTGGAGGCGGCCAGGCCGTGAGATGCCGGGTGATTGCCTCCCTCATCTCCTGACCGGTGAGGAGACCAGTGCTACACAGCTTTCATTTCATCCCTCGAGCGATTTGACTTGGATAGCTGCTACTTGTGATTTTGTCTTTTTAAAAAATTATGCGCTTGTTACTCTTCCATTTTTTAATTGAATTTATTGGGATAACATTGCTAATACAATGATGTAGGTTTAAAGTATATAGTTTTATAATACATCCTCTGGTATATTGCATGGTGTGTTTATCATTCACCATATATTGGACTCTCTTTACCCTTTGCTAACTCCTTCCCACCCACTTTCCCCTCTAGTAACCGTCATACTGTTGTCTGTGTCTAGGAGTTTTTGTTTGTTTCTTTGTCTTATTTGTTTACTCATTGCTCTCAGTTTTATATCCCACATATAAGTAAAACCATATGGTTCTTGACATTCCATCTGACTTGCTTCACTAAGCATGATATTCTCAAGGTCCATCCATTGTTTTCCAAAATCAGCTGTTCCATGAATCCTAACACACATGCAAATGGAGAGAAGCATACTGAACACTCATTTATTAAAATCAGGTCTGCAGTGTGTTTAAAGTTTCCCCAAAGTTAAAATTCACTTCTGTGGGAGCAGAGTTTTGCATGCGAGAGGCCCATGCATTTGAGAGAGGAGGAAAGAGAAGTCTAAAAAAGTTTAAGCGATCTGCCCCATTGACCCAGCAGATCCTTTCCGGAGGCAGAGAAGAAAGTCAACACCAGCTCCCCGAGCCTTGGTGATTTTGCCTGCTCAGAGTCAAGTTTATCAGTGACAGAAGGGATGGTCCTGGCCTTTTGGGTTTTGACACAGCCCTCTCCTGTCATACGTGGCATTGCCTATATTCGTTAAGTTCTGATAGGCGCTGTTTGGTGAAGTTCAGAACTAGGCAAGTTCAGTTCTGGAAATGCGAGGCCACACCACTCTACGTGCAGCTGCCACTTCTTTTGATTTGAGAAAATAATTTTTCCACTTAGAGGGAAATAAAATCCTTAACTGTAGAAAGGCAGAAAATGATGATGATACAGTCTTTTGTGATTTTCAGGTGGTTAATTATGGGTTGAATTAATGGTCGTTTATCTTTTCCCTGCTTAGAAACAGTTCAGTTCCAATGTCTGGAAGTGAAATCAGAATGATTTCTGAAGTGGAAAATGGAGAGAAGGAGCGCAGCTAGTTATCAAGGCGGCACCGAAACGAGGTTCAGTCAATCAGCTAACATTGTTTATAGAAGTTTTAAATGGAAGACTTTGTTAGATTTCAGGAATCAAGTGTTGAATGTTTATTTTGTTTTAATTTTTATACAGATAATTGGGAAATTTAGTTTTATATAATTAATCTGTTGGTGATTTTACTTGCCCTTGAAAAAATGGGGCAATTATGATATTGTTATGGAGTAATGAGACCTTTTGGTTTTACAGATTTCATGCTTTGTGGGGAGGGGTGCAATCAGAGAAGGGCTAGAAACCCCGCCTCCCCCCCCCCCCCAAAATCAGGCCCTAAGACAAGCGCCATCCTCACTCAAGTGTAAGGCCAGTCCTGGATTGAGGATATGATGCATGATGCAGGCATGAGGAGTTTGGAAAAAACAATAGGACGTCCAGGTGAAAATGTTCAAGAGAGAATTGCAAATATCAGCCTGGAAATCAGGGGTGAGTATGTCAATTTAGGAATCTTAATTTAGAGTTGATACTGGAAGCCAGAGACTAAATGAGATTTCCATGGGAAAAAAAGAATGGAGTAGAACAAAGGTGATGATTGAGAATTGAACTTGAGAGATACACACATATAATTTATTGATTGAGCTAATAATAATGACCTTGAAAATAATAATTATTATTATCATAATAACCATTACAATTTATGGAGCCACTAGCATATGTCAGGCGATTTGCATGGATTAGCTCATGTTATCCTTACAGCCCCTTGAAGTAAGCGATTTTATTAGCCCTTGAGTACAGACGAGGGAACTGCTATAGCTCAATTACTTTTCATGTATATCTTCTTAATAAATCAAGACGAGCAGCCCTGGCAAAACACACTGCTCACTTTTGCTATACTGCCACATAGTTTGCTGTAACTTACGTACAGGTCCTCCGCAGAAGAGCCTAGAAATCTGCCATGGGCATGCAAATACGTAGTAGATTGCCCGACATATCTGGACTGCCTGCTTGGAATTTTGTTTTTGCTGAAATGACGTGAAAATTGTTAACATTTATCTGGAAGCAAGAAAAATTACCCCGCTCTGTGTAGGTGGATGAACTAAACTCTCCCTCAGCCTTTCTCTGTCTCTTGAGTTGCAGCTTAGCTGAAGGGAGATCACTGGACAGCAGACAAAAGATGAACCTCCAGGTGTGCAGGCACTTCTGCTGAATCGTCAGCTGAGGGGCAATGTCCCTAATGTTTGGCGACGCTAAACAAATGATGCCTAAATGGAGTCATTTGTATAACCCTTCAAGATGATAGTCTTGCTGATAACGTATGAAAACTGATGTTCTTTTAGATGTTTTAAATATTTAAAAGGGCTAAGTTATACTAGAGAAATGAACAACTTCAGCAGTTAAAAGCTTATATGAGCAAAGGCATTAGATTGGAAAACACTGGAGAATGAACCCTCCCCTCCCTGAGGAATGTATTTCAAGAACAAATGGTATTGTTTTCAGTAAATTGTGCTGTACCTGTGGGATAACATATAACAAATGCTATACTTTCTGGTAGATAATTATCAAAATACATACAATTTTCCTCTCTCAGGTTAAAAAGTTTAAAAGGAAATTTAAGAGAGTTGTAAAGAATGTTAATGAATTTAAATTTGATGACATTCTTCAATTCTTGCATCCTCGAGTCTCTTTTATTCTATGATGCCCATATTATCAATATATAAATACATAAAATGTATCATGGTATAAAATTTGAAATTATTTCTGATAACTTGAGTGTGTAAATATATATAATTCAGGATGGGCTAGGTTACACTAGAGAAATGAACAAATTCAACACTTAAACCCTTAAATGACCAAGGGCCTGTTTCTCACTCACAGTACCTGTCTGCAGAGGGTTGGCTGGGGCTCTAATCCACGTCTTCATCACTGAAGGCCCAGGATGAAGGTGTGTCTACCACCTGCAGCGATGACAGTGCAGTGATGGTGGGAATGGAGACTTGCAAATTGTGCACTAGCTGTTAAAGCTTCCGCCCCAAGTGACACCCACAATTTCATTTGGTCAGCCAGCGCAAGTTCATGGCCATGCCATCCTAATTAAACGCTATCCCACACTGTGCACAGAAAGGAAAACAGAAAGAAAATATTTGGTGACTGGCAGTGTGACTAATACACTAGCCTGGTTCTACCTTTGTGTTCACATGTTAAATGGGGGTCTGCATGTTCATGAGTTGTCCTTACAACGTTTAACAGTGGACCATATTCCTGCCACTTCTCATAAACATGTCATTTCATTTGTTCAAGTGCTTTGCTAATGAGGTTAAGGTGAAATTTTTATCACCATCTTGCCCTGCTTCACCTCACTTTGTTCCTGAAAATCAAACTGTTTTTCTAAGTCTTTACTTTAAAGAAGTTTAATATGGGAATAAGGCTAAGTGATTGAAAATGGATTTACTCCTTCTAAAAATGTCAACAACAATTCTTACTATGTTCATGAGAAGTTGTTGGGTCAACTAGGACAAAAAGGCTCAACATTATTTTTGACTGATCTTTTTTTCAGAACTATTTTGGTACATTTTAGAATCCAGGGCAACATTAGTTTCTATTTGTTAAAAATCACAACAGTTGAGAGCTTATTGTTTTGAATCTTTAAACCAGATAAGGATCAGAGGAAGAGTCACTGTACAGTCCTTCTAGAAGGATACGGAAATATGTCCTACACTGTTAGGAAAGTAGACTGTCCTTTAAGCAGAGCCTTACTATGGTGCAGTGAGAACATTTGTCTTGTATATATGTTCATACATCTGAAACTGAGCTCATTCAGATTGTGAGATTGATGATATTTTACATACATTTTGAACATTGGCCTCCAAAGATAAAAGAGTGAACAGCTCAATCTCTTTTGAGATCTGTACTTTTGGGCACCATAGCACTGAAATGATTTTCCGATACACTTACTCTTGAGGCACTCTTTTTGGCATTTGTTTCATTTGCTTTCTAAGTGCACTAGTTAGTGGCATCCAAGTCTCTTTCTTAGCACTATAGAAACTAATACTTACCATTATGGTTTACAAAGGCTAACATACAGCAGAACAAAATTACTGTAAAGTGTTCTGAAAGCCCAAGAGGCAGCAGGTCAATGGATGAATGGCCTTTGGGTAGCATCAAAAGATCTGAATTGATTAATCCTCTCTCTCTCCAGTTATCCATTTCACAGTTACAGTTAGTTATTTAAATTTTTGGATGTCTAAGTATATCTTATAATTTTACTCAAGTATTTTGATATTTTCACTGTTGTTCTTCTAACTTTTACTGATTGTTTATTTTGTCTCATAAATAATACATAAATACTTGTTATTCACCAGTTACTGAATGACTCTCTTGCTCTACGGCAGGCTGGTAAGCTTTAACTAACACAGGTCCCTCCCTCTTGAAGTCTGCCATCTGGCGAGGGAGCCAGCCATTAATTAAATAATTGCATAGATTAGTTCAAAGTTGCTACCTTCTAAAGTCCTAGGGGCTGGAGGAACACGGGTTGATTAGAGCGCATAATAGGGAGACCTGACCTTTTTGGGGTGGAGTGGGATGGTCAGAGAAATGTCCTTTGAAGAGGTAAAGCAGAATGGCTAGGGACCTGATGGGTCAAGGTGAAATAAGAGAGGATGGGAATGAAGTGTCTTGGCAGGGGATACAGGGCTGGTCTTGGAAGAGGCGGAGCCAAGAGCAGGAAGGGTGCGTCAGTAGAAAGAGGACGGGGAGACCAGTCCCAGGCACATGTAGGTCCACGGTTGTTTTGCATTATCCTTTTAACCATGAGAGACATTGGACAGTTTTTAAGCTGAGGGAAAATACTCTGCGAGTTGAGTTTTGGAGAGGATCATCTGATTCGTCTGTGGACTAAGAAAAGCTTGGCAAGGTGAATGCAGAACTCAGGTGGGAGGATATAGTTACTCCTGGGCTAGCGTGGACCAGGGTCGTAGTGGTGGCTGTGGCGACAAGTGGCTATGTCTTAATAATGATCAGAAAATAAAACTAATATGGTGATAATTTGAAAATGGAAATTGGATATTTATAACAACATTTTCTGATGTCTGTTCTTAGTGCAGCCTGACTCAGGATTTTTAATGTCTGCCTGTTGATAAAAAAGTAAATTAAATAAAAAATAATATTTATTAAAAATGTTCCCATGCATTAAACAGCGGAAGGATTATGTATGTGCATATTAGTTCTATTTGGCTGAATCAGTGCTTTAATAGCAGTATTTGGAAAAGAAACCAAGAACTGGCCTTTGTAGATGGCACTCACAAATTCTGGCTCCTGTATGGAGAAATAGCCCACCTCCGGCTGGGGTCTTGGTTTATCTGCTGCAGTCTTTCCCCTTAGCCTCAGATGGTGAATTTGACAGCAAATGTGACTTTCATACAGGCTTGTTAACAAATCCACTCAAAAGAAATTTTATTCTGTTCAGAGGACAGTGCCATTTTACTCATGTGTGGGTTACATAACAATAAATCATGTTGTAGTAATATCCAAAGCTACATCCTCAACTTGGACTCATAAAAAAGAAATTACTTCTCATAGACTACACAAATGTGCACAAGCAGCTACATGTGGCAGATTTGCCTAACACCATTTCAAGTTTTTGATGCTAGATAAGCATGTTTTGATTATATAAGATTCATCATTCTTCTGCCTGATAGCCAAGGACTTTCCTAAGTCACAGAATTAATTTTCCAGGAAAACCTATTCATTTTGAAGGCAAAATTTTTCAACTGGAAGGATGGGTAGAGACTTCTTCCTGATTGCTTGTTTCCTTCTTTCCCTCCCTAAAGCAATGATAAAAGATGTATTTTATTGGTCTACTTTTTACATACTGTCCTAAGGGTTTATAGATTTTAAGTTAACAGGTATGCATACATGTGATACACAAACTATAAAACAAGAGGAAAACCACAAGAAGAAACACATCCAAATTATTTTGTATTTATACATAATAGGAGTGCCATGTTTCAAGTTTCAAGTCCTTGATGATTCATTTTGTTTTACTCATCATGGATTCCCAGGTGTTACAAGGCAGTCGGCAGTAGTTTAGAATGCAGGTGGTGCTCCCCTAGGCTTCTGGCTCCAGAGTCTGCAATGGTAGATTTACTTATCTTGGAGGTCTACACACAATTGATTCTTGTCACCATGGTGGAGCTGATTCTATTGCAGTCAGAATTGACATATTATGGCCAAAATTAATACACTGTTCAAGTCTCTGGGAGGCTATTATAATGAGATCTCTCATTATTTCTCCACCTCCATTTCTACCAAAGAATCAATAAAACTCTCTCCAAAACACCTTGGAGAAATCTGCAAAGAGGTAAACGTTTTCTGTGGCTGGCTACCGCTCATCTCTTTTTTCATACTTACACCTATTGGATTTAAGATGAAATTGGTTTTCGAAAAAAAGGTGCTCTTAAGTAGTACCGATAACAGCATGTTCTTTACAGACTTCTGTCTTTTAGGGACCAAAGAAGGGTCACTAGACATGCATATACTATTGGTAACTGTTTCATATTTAATGGCCGGGGATTTCTACTATTAAAAGCTGGGTTCTAGGCTATTACTACCCTCATTTATTATTTATAAAGCTCTGTAAATGTACATGACATTTAATGTAAGATGAAATTGTGCCAGACAAATTGCCTCCCCTGAGGAGCTTCCAAGCTCAAAGCAGAAGAACAATGTAGGCGGGAGATTGTGGGGAGGACGGAGAGTGATTGAGGGTTGCAAACGTGGCATTGCTTTGCTGAGTAGGTGGGCTGCAAGGAGAGCGTGAATGATTCTGAGATTGGGGAGCCGTTCTCAGTAAAATTAAACCAATAACCGGAAGCAAGTAAAGGCATCAGGAGAGAATTTTAGCCCTTGAACTGAGAAATCTACATCTTCAGCTCCCACATTGCCTCGTGCACCTTGTCCACCTGGTTGCTCAGCATCCCCACTTACTCATCATGTTCCAGACTGGTGGGTCTCAAACTTAGGCCTACCTCCCAATTACTTGGGAAGGAGGGGGCTGGAGGTGTTGTTAAAACAGATAACTGGGCCTCGTCTTGGCCAGAATGTCTGAGTAGGCCTGGGCTCCTGATTTGCGCATATAACAAGTGAGCTTTCAAGAACTGCTGCTGCAAAAGCCACACTTTGAGAACCCCTGTCCTAAAGAGGTGTCTTCAATTCCTCCTTCATCGTGTCCTCCAAACCCCGGCTTAGAGTCAGCTCTGATCCCTCCCTTAACAGTCAGACAGGACCCCAGTTCTAGCTTTTCCAAGGCATTTCTTTCAGGTTTGTTTAATCTTTTCAGACTAACAACTACTGACCTAATCAGGCCTCACTACCACTCTTACCACTATTACTAGCAACAGTGGGAACTACAGTTACTACCAGACACTTTGAACACTTGCTATATGCAAGACAATATGGTAGCCACTATTAAATATAGTGTCTCATTAAATGACTCTTAGATAATCTGTACTGTATTCATTTAAAAGAAAAGAAATTCATTTTCAGCAGGACGAATTCATTTGCAATGAGTATTGTAGAAGGGATATAAATGAGGTTCTTTGTGACACCACAACTTGTGTCCTTATGTCCATCCAGCATTCAGACCCTATTGAAGGCCACTTCTTTCATGCAGTCCCTCATAGAGAATTCTGTTCATGCCATAGTGAGCCACCTCCCTTGTCTCAACTACTACTGATGTCCTCTATATTGCAAAGACTTAGTATATAATGCCATGGCATTGGAAATCACCGTGGAAGAGATAGGTTAATCAAGAAATGTCACTGATACAACTACTGCCTGTATGACGCAATAAATAGTAGATGGCATAAAATCCACAACATGAAAAATACACTGAAAATTTTAGAACAAATGATACCAAAGTATAAGCTTTATAAAATTGATAAACCTGAAAACCACTTAAAATACAACAAAAGAAATAACAAACAAAATGAAAATTAAACCGTAAACCGGGGAAATTATTTGCAGTGAATTTGAACAATGAAAGATTCATTTAGGAAATGCAAGGGTATATGCTTGACTTCATCAAATTGTTGCAGTTCACAAAGGAGTCAAACCAGATGGCCAATACGTTATGAAAATATGTTTAGGTCTCAAAAATAATAAGGGAAATTAGCATCATACCCAAGCATAGTATAGATTCAGTCACATCAGTTTAGTATAAAACTGACCTGAGCATCTGAGTGCGAAGACGTGAGTGCCTGGGAATCCCCAGTGTGATGGTTGGTGTGTAACTTCGTTCAGTTGTGTTGGAGAGAAGTTTGGATTTCAGCTATTGTTAATAATGTAGGTACCTATGACTTACTAATTCCACTTCTAGGCATACACTTTAGAACATCTCTTTAACAAACATCCAAGGAGGTAGGTACAAGGATGTTCACTACAACGTTTTTGTAATAGGAAACCATTGGGAACAAGCCTCATGTTTTTAATAGGTTTTTGGGTAATTAATTTTTGAGGTATATTTATACAAAGAACACAATTTCCCAATTAAAACAGATGAACTAAATCTATGGGCATCATTGTAGATCTACCTCTTAAAATAATGATTGACAAAATTAATAAATTGCAATGTGCACAAAAAGATATATTTTTTAAATTTAAAACACAAATATCACGTATTAGCTGTAGACACAGATACATGTGTGAAAGCAAATATATAAACAAAAAGAATATACACCAATTTTAGAATGAGTGTAACCTGTGCAGAAGGAGGGAAGAAAAGGAGATGTGGTAGCCTTAATTATGTATGTGTTCTTTTATTATTATTTAGATTAAAATACCTGAACCAAAATGCTAATGCTTATTAAAATAATATGGCAAATACTTGTGTTATTTTTCTCTTTATTTATGAAATTTCCATGATCAAAAATAGAACATTTTAACTGTTTTCATGGCTAAAGAAATTTTGAATATTCTGGGTTAATCAAAGTACAACCATTTTCTTTGCTGAAAAACTTTTCAGTCATTAATATGCTAATGGACGTTGTAAATTGCCAAGAGGGTAATGTCTTAAGAACTATTTCCCAAACTTATTTGACCATAGGAGACTTTTCTTTTTTTAATAAGACATCTATTAACATCTCATGGATCTTTTGGGAAGTGCTGTTATACATCATAGCACTTAATTCTCCCTAATTGTTTCATATAATTTAACTTGATTTCTCTGGTTATATTTTCTGTCTCCTTAATGTCAGAACCGAAGTCTATTCCTTTTAGCTAGACATGTAATGGACATACAAGTAATAGCTTGATTTTTCTGAGCAATTATTGTGTAGATCATTATACATGTATAGGTTTTGAGGACGAGGAAGTAGTAAAAGTAGTCTTTGCACACTATTCTTTATGTAACAGAAAAGCAAAGTCAAGAACACAGAGATCAACATACGGATAACAGTAGTTTTCAAACAAATGAAGTACATGGATGTACGCTGAAATATTTCCAGAACTAATTGCTGAAAACTTCTTTTCTTCATTTATTTACTTAGCTCTTTCAACAGATACTATGAAATACCTAAAAGAAAAATAATAGCTTTATAATATATTGGAAGTAGAGAAAATCCAATGCATAAAACTTCTCAGAATTAAATCAATGATATCTCAGAGTAAAATAACTCAATCCTTTTAAAGTGATATTAAGCACAAATCCACTCATAATTTTATATAAAGAATGTAAATACTAGGTATATCTTAAATTCCTTGGTTCACAAGAGTATAATTTTGCTACAACAATAAGTAAAATTGATTAAACAAAAATTTGTTGACTTATACTTTATTTTTCTTGTTGCCCCACACCTAAGGCAATCTCAGCGAACTTAATAACAGAAGTGAATGTCCCTCATTCCTACCCTTTTGGTAATTTATAAATGTATTAAATATAGGTGTTGTGTAAATATCAAACAAAATTTTAAAATTAGATATGTAAGATCTAGTATCAAGAACTAACAAGTTAACCCTTGGTGAGTGTTTCAGAAAAGCATGTTGTCATTCTTATTCCATAACCATTACCTTTTATATTACTTTCTATTTAGTAAAATTCTGCTGCTGTTTGTTTAAGGATAAAACATTTGAATCTCATTTTCTTCAAATTTTTTATTTTGCTCTAATGTTTACAGCTCTAAAAAATGATTTATGATCTCATATAAAATAAAATTCCTGCCCTTTGCAGAAGCTGAATTTGTGTAGAGTAAAATCTCACTTGAAGGACAATTCAATTCCTCTAATATTAATTAGATTAGTTTAGAATCCTGATTTTTCTAAGAGAAATTTACATCAATCCTAAGAAAGTAATCTGTGTTTTCATGTCTATTACTATGTTGGAATCTCATATTGAAAACAGTTCTTCTAAGTGGTTTTTCTAAAAAATTCTACTGCTCTCCAAAACTTTTTAGAGATCTGATTTTTTCTGTTTTGTTATTTCAGTCTTGGATATATAGTGACATGAACAGTAAATGTGCTTCTCTAATTTTTTATATGATAAAATTGATTTCATTTGTTAATGATAAATTGACTTTATATGGAGAAGCAGACAGGGAGGAAAGAAATACTTATCTGCATTGGGTGCTTCTGGTATTGTTAGTATTTTAGCACTCTTTGTATAATGTCGTCATGACTCGTAGTATAGTTGCAATGAATAATTGTTTAAAATTTTACTGCAGCTGAAGAGGTCATATGTGGTTTAAGTGCCCTACTAGACCTTTGCAGTATTGCAGCCAGATGTCCCTCTTACCGTCTAACTTATTTCAGTGTAATATGACCCATTGCTGGCATTTAACAAAGGAGTTAATGGTACAATTTTAACTCAATACTTAGAACTGTCTGGGTAATGAAATGATATCACCAGTTTTCCACTTATGCTGCCGTAAGACAATAGAATAGTCTACTGTGTTGCAAATAAATTAGAGTTATATACATTATGAAGATCAAACATGTGGTTTTCTTTTTGTAAAGAATTTCTTAGATGAAGGCATTTTTTCAGATAGACCTTCATTGTTTTTATTATGAACTAGGCAAAAATGGACATGCATGTCTTTGAGCATTAATTCTGTAATTTTATGTCATTATTGAAGTGTGTATAAACAAGACATTTTGCTATATTCCTGTGTGGAGGGCTTGCTTGGAATATGGATGTGTGTGAGTCATGGTTGGGAAGGGATATATATGCATACAGGATAAACCCTGTATAGAGTAGAAAATCAGAAGGAAGTTTACTTTAGTTATCTATTGCTTTGTAGCAACTTTATGGATTGTGCCAGCAAACTTTTATTATCTCATGCAGTTACCGTGGATCCGGAATTTAGGTGTAGCTTAGCTCAGTGACTCTGGCCTGGACTCTCTCAGGAGGTTATAGTCAAGAGGTCAGGTGGAGTTGCATTCATCTGAAGCCTTAGCCAGGGGGTAAAGATGTACTTCCAAGGCAGCTTAATCATATGACTGGTAGTGGGTGCCGGCTTTTGGTAGGAGGCCTCAGTTCCTCATCATGTGGGCTGTTCCACTGATCAACTGGCTTCTGCCAGACTGAGTGATAGGAGAGCAAGGCAGAAGCCAAATGGTTTTTGTGAGTTAACCTTGAGAGTCACATACTGTCATTTCTGTAGTATCTTTTTGGACACACTGGTTAGGTTCAATCAGAGTGGGAGGCAATTATGTGAGTGTGCGCTTCCAGAAGGTGGCGGGCATTGGAGAAGGCCGTTGCAGGCTGGCTACTACAGGCAGAGGGTAAAAGAAACAGTGTACATAATTTGAAGAAACACTGTATTTGATTGTTTCAGTACAACGAGGATCTCAGTCACTTAAATTAATTTCTGACTGATTTCTGCAAGGTGAAGCGGCACAAGGTTGTTTGATATTATGGTTTTACGTACACATCACTTTTGTTCTTGCCAATGACTGTGAGGCAACTCATACAGATAGTTGTCATTTTATAGTCAGGTAGCTCTGTTGTCACACATGAACATAGCAACAAAACTAGAGTTAGAGAAACAAGATACAGGATTCCTGTCTTTGGTCATGGCTGTTGTTTCCTTCCAGTCCAGAGGTACCCCAGGAGATTCCTTAAATACTTATTGCTCTGATGGGTCAATGTATTAAACATCCGTCCCCAGCTATTGTTCTATGAAACTGTAATTCAGAGAAATGTCAGTTTGTTGTATCTATCCCACTGGTCCTGGATCACTAGAAAGATGAACAAGTGGGTCCTAGAGAAAATGTAGCCTAAAACACCACGGAAGGCAAAAATGGACAGCACTGAAGCTTTTCACCTTCAGGTACGTCATGAGATGGCAAGGTTCTTTGGAAAAGACAATGATGCGGGGAAAGACAGGAGGCAGCAGGAAAAAAGGAAGACTGAACATGCGATGGTTGACCCCATAGAGTAAGCCATGGGCATGAGTCTACAGGAGCTGAGCAAGGCACGGAGGACAGGGCGGTGTGGCCATCACTCATCAAAGCGTCGCCAGGAGTCAGAGCTGAATCTAGGGCACGCAGCACATGCATCCCACTGGTGGTTGTGCCTGCTTATACATGTTAAGGCCTTTGTGACACATCCCGATGAGGAAGCAATACTGTCTGTAAGCAAAGACAGTGAATAATTTACCTCCACGCACATTTAACTGCAAACATCAAGTCATGGTAAAAGGAAACGCATCCTTCTATCCAAGCCAGCAGAATTATAGCCATAAAGCTGGACTGTCCACATGGAAACCAGGAGTAGAACAGAAAAGAGCTGTCAGTGCTAAGGTTGATTACAGAAGAGGGGCAGGTGGGTAGCCTCATTATTATTACTTTTTGAATTATGGCTCAGTGTGGTGTTCTCACATCTCTTCAATGGGAATAGCCTACATTCTTACCACAAGGTCATCTTTTAAAATAAATGCTAAAATCCACTTGAGATATTTTGAGGAGAGATGTTAAGGTCAGCTCAGATGCCCAAGTCTTTGTTTGATACATAGTCACAAGCGCACACTGTTTCTGATAAATGGCCGATCAGATTAAAGGGAAAACAAGGATGCACCTGGTCTCTTTCTGCTGCATGGAATCACATTTCCTGGATAAATTTTACTACCTTGTTCCAGGAAGCCAGCTGTCTAGTATTATCAGCTGCATAGCATCAGATACCTTTGTATTTAATTAGGCTAAGTGTCTGATTTATGACTCTGAAGTGAAGGTTTCAGTGAGGTCATTTAACTCAGAGACTAACACCCGGTGTGGACAGACCTATTACTGTCCTGCTGCTTGACACTCAGGGTACTTTAATAGACCCTACAGCCATTATTGGAATTTTTTTAAAATGCTGTTTTACTTGTAGACCTCAATTTTTGGCTTTTTACAAAAAACTAAAAAAGAAAAAGAAAAATAATTTTCACATATGCTTCTAGTAGGTGTAATGCATTTCCTTTTGGATAGCTATAAAATTTACTTCCTGGGCCTATATGCAAAGGCTAGGCGGTGGGGATAGTGAGGCTTACGCTGGATTTTTTTTCCCCCTGTCATATGTAAACTAGATGGAGAAATCAATTCTCTGCTCAGGGTCCTGGAAGGGTAATTTGAGGAAAGTATAATAAAAGTTTAATCAAAGATGTAGTCAGGGGTTAGGGAAATTAACGAATATGGCTCAGCGCCCCGGCACGTGTAAGAGCAGAGAGCTGTTGTTACCTCTGGGTGGTTAGGGGCAGAGGAAGGGAGGGCTGGGGAAGTGAGTCCTTCACCAGGTGCTGCCGATTCCACAGAGGGATGCATCCGGCCAGACTGAGGGAACCAGGAAATGCAGACTCTCACCTTAGAGCTCCCTCTGACCTCTTATCTCCAGCTCTTGCCAAACCCAAGTTGAAGCCCATTGGGTGCCCTCCCAATAAGGCAGACTCTGGTGCATAGAGCAAGGTGGAAAAGCTTGGGGTGTGGATCTGGAGGTGCAAAAGAAAGACCTCAGACACAAAGGCATACTTATAATTGGCAGAATTCAGAAAAAAATATATACTATTTTTTTCCTGACTTTGCTGAAACCAAAAACTAAAACATTATGTGGTGATCTCTAGAACCTGATGGCCTAGGTTTGCATCCTAGCTCCAACATTCACCTTTGGCAGGTGACTTACTCTCTCCGGGCTTCATCGGTCAAAGAAGGTAATCATGGTGCTGAGCCCATAACGTTGTGAGGGATAACTTGATGCACATAAAGCACTTAGATCAATCCCTGGTATGCAGTGAGCAGTATACATCTTGGCTATTATTAATTATTATTTACTTAAGTCCCTGCATTTGTGTTGCTCCTTTTTAGGGCAAATATTGTACATTTAGTTAAGCTGGATTGCTATTATTATTTTTCAATATTCCTTTAGTGTTTGGCTCCAACTGGGGATTAAATATCCAGGTTGCAATAATTGAATTGAGAGCTTTAGAGCCCTCATTTCCAACCACAGGAGGCCGGGCATTTCCTGGATACTCATCCTAACAACCAGGAAGTGTGGTGAGTTTCTTGACTGTGGAGGATGACTAACCGGGTTGATCCTGTATGGGCATTAAACTGGTGACAGAAAAGTTTAGTCAGCTGCTTCTGCTTCCTCCACTGGCTGAATCCCCTTAGGAATTTCTTTAAATGTGCTTATCATACAGAATGGTAGAGACAAAAATGAAGCTGACTTGGAACAATGCCTTTTGTTGAGATTTATTACCTAATTAAGCAATTTCCCAATAAAACAGCCATTTAAATTTTCACAGGAACCCAGAAACAGCAGTAGTAATATGACACCAGCGTTTGTAAATCACAGCACTGTTTACAAAGGGCCTTCCTGTTCACTGGCTCTGGTTTTTAAGCTTGTGTGTTAGCCATGGAACACTTTGGACACCATGTCTTTATATACATATGTGTCACACTGAAATGGACTTTCTGGGTCAAGGCCACCTGGTCAGCCCTCGTTTTCCTGCTCTAAGGCGGCTCTGAGGGAGGGGGCTGGGCTTCTGAGGAGGACAGCATTAAAGCCCCTCTCAGTTTCCTCTGAGTCCCCCCCCTTCCTTTGGGGCAGGACTGACTCATCTCACTGTTGTTTGGAGTTTTATTCCAGATGCAGAGTTCTGGGCGTCCTGGACAGCCTTCCCTGAAAATATCTGAGTTAATTTGGAGAAAGTCACCTAGTGAGGACTTTGAGAACAAAAGGAAACAAGAAAACTGAGCAGACGCTTCTCATCACCTTTCCGTGCACCGCTATGATTGCATTTGAAACTGGATGTGATGCCTGTGCCCAAGAGTTAGTGGAGCGTGGGATTTCAGGCTCCCCAGATGCACATAAGACCTGGTGGATAGCCTTCCCTAGTCAGCACACCAGAAGTCTTCTAAGGAACAGTTTCAAGAGGCCGGTCACAGAGTAATCCGGCATAACCAAGTCTTATTTTTACTACTACTAAAGTCTTTATTCGTACAGTATTTGAAGTAATCTCAAGGAGGGCGGTGTGTGTACCTGTGTGCTGTTTCTCTCTCTCTCCACCTACTCTGCCTATTTTCTAAAGGCTTGCGTGTATCAGGCTGTAAGCTGTATTCTCTGTACCATTTCTTTTAAAACTCACATCATTATTATTGGGATGAGGAAACTGTGGCTGCCTAAGTAGCTTCGGTAACATCCTACCAGTCATCAGAACCTGTCCATTGCTCTTAGTCTTAACTGCAAAACTAAACCAGGCGTACACGCTCGACACTTTTCAGCTCCAAAATGGACAACAAGAACAACACATATTTGAAATATTAAGAAATGGTACATTTATAGTGAAAATAAAGGACAAAACATTTTAACTAGGTTATATTGTAAATTCTAATTGCATCTTTGGTTGGAAGTTCCGGGATGAATTTTGTCCTATCACTTCTCTTGTGACTGATTTGTGCCATAAGGAAGGAATTGGCATCCAAGTGGCTTCTGAGGAAAGGAACAAAGGTTGAGATCTGACTCAAGAGAGAACATATGAGGACTGGCAAGGAAGTGACATTTTCCAGGCTTGCCCACTCTTTGCCTGTACCTTCAGGAAGATCTATTCCAGGTCATTAAAAATTTCCAGGAAGGCAGCATTAGTCCACTCTGCTTGCATTTGCACATCTCTTAATAATTTCACATGGCTGATTCCTGCTTGTCACTCCCTTGTCAGATCCAACATCGTCTCTCTAGAGATGGACACCGTCCTGAGCACCTCTCCTCTCTGACGAGCCTCTTCTCCGGAATCAGGAGCCCATGATTGTTTTAACAAGAGTCACCATCTGAAACTATCTGACCTGTTTTTCTATTTTTTTTTGTCATTTAAAACTTTTTTATAAAAAAGTAGAAATAGGCAAGAAATATACTAAAAGAGGTTTAGTTTCAACAAATAGTAAAGGAACAATTAAAATGACATCATTGTCACAATCAGATTAATGAGTATTGAAAATATTGGTAGTATCAAGTATTGGCAGCTCTGAAAGGAACTGGGTATTCATAGAAACTTTTTCTTCATCTTAAAGCAGTCCCTTTAGCGTATCTTGCAGTGCTGGTTTGGTGGAGATGTATTCTTTTAGCCTTCTTTTGTCTGGGAAACTCCTTATTTTGCCTTCCATTTTAATTGAGAGCCTTGCTGGGTAGAGCAGTCTTGGTTGCAGACCTTTGCTTTTCATTACTTGGAATATTTCTTGCCATTCCCTTCTGGCTTGTAGTGTTTCTGTTGAGAAGTAAGCTGCTAGCCATGTTGGGGCTCCCTTATACGTTATTACCTCTTTCTCCCTTGCTTTCTTGAAGATTCTCTGTTTGTCTTCGATATGTGGCATTTTAATGATGATGTGTCTTGGAGTGGGCCTCACTGGGTTCCTCCCTCTGTGCTTCCTGGACTTGTGTGACTTTTTCTCTCCTCCAATTAGGGAAGTTTTCCATCTTTACTTTTTCAAACAGGTTCTCTATCCCTTCCTCATCCTCTTCTCCTTCTGGTATCTGTATTGTATGGATATTATTACGTTTCAGGTTGTGCTGCATTTCTCTAAATGCCTCTTCATTCTTTCTGAGTCTTTTTTCATTTTCTTGCTCTTTCTGGGAGCTTTTTTCTACCTTGTCTCCAGCTTGCTTATTCAATCCTTGGCTTCATCTGTCCTGCTTTTAATTCCTTCTACTGTGTTCTTCAATTCAGAAATTGTATTCTTCATTTCCTCTTACCTCTTATTGATAGTTTCTATGTCCTTTTTCATGCTGATATAGTTTGCAGTAAGCTTCTCATAGTTTCCCTGTAGTTTTTTGTAATTCTCTCTGAGCTCACTGAGCTCATTGAGCTTTCTGAGAACCGTTGTTTGGAACTCAGTATCTGATAGTTTACTTTCCTCTATTTCATGTAGTTCTCTTTGTGGGGATGCCTCCTTTCCCTTCAAGTGGTGGATATTTCTTTGTCTTCCCATTATTTGTGAGACTCCTCTTTTTTGCTTCTGCTTCTTAAGTTGATCTGTCTTGATTTCCTGACTTTGTGGTGTGAACTTCTATGGGAGGAGACCACTGTTTTTACTTTCTGGATCTGCCTCTGATGATGTCAGATGTTGTCGCTGTCTGACCTTAGACAGTCTGTTGGAGACTTCCAGGAATCTCTTGTTTGTGGCTGTCTCCTTCAGCTGTTCACTCTGCACCTGATTTGTTTATTTTCATTGTCAGTGTCTCCCTACTAGAATATAAATTCCACAGAGAAGGAATCATGTCTTTGTACCCTTCTCCATCCTCAGGATCTAGAAGAGAATGTGTAAATACTTGCTCATTAAATTAATGTTCTGAAGGTCATGAACTGCATCACAACATTAAGAATTTCAGCCATACAGCATTTCAAATGAGTTTTACAGTATAAAAAGTTCTTAATGAGATTTAAATATTCTTAAAACATAATGTGAAGAAAACTTAAGGGCTGCATACAGGATTTTAAATTCAGTATGACTTTAACTGTGAAAGCTGGGTAGAGAAAAGCACGTACAGAGGCCCAGTATTAAATATGGTTGCCGTGGCGGCAGTGGGGCAATTCTCTCTGCACCTGTTTCCCAGTATAAGGAACACAAATTATTTTTATAAGGAAAATATAAAATAATCAAGAACTGAAAAAGTTCTAAACAGATCAACAGGAATTATCCAATGCCGCAGTTTTGCTTGCAGACATTTTACAATTATATAGTAGAGACTCTGCCTAGATAGTTGTGACAATAATGATGCTGCCGCCGCTGCCGCTGCTGACGGTGATGTTGATGGTGATGGTGATGAAAAGGGAGAAGAGTGAGAAAGCAAGGAAGGAACAGAAAACCTGGGTCAAGTGGACATGGGAGAGCTGTTGACCTTTTTTTGGGGGCATAAACCTATGTAAGTTCAACCAGCAATGTTTATGTCATGTCCTTTCTTAATCTTTTAAAAGATGGAGCATAAAGAAAGACAGAGTATCAACCACGATGATTTAAAATGTGTTATATGGACAAATGGTAATACATTTGGAACTCGATCTTTGCTAACGTTGAAGAGTATCTTGGGTTTATTGCGGGAGGAGAAACGGGGCAGAGTCTGTGGCCTGGCTGCCGCCTCAGCCGGCTGGGCCGTGGTCAGTGAGCACAGGTGCAGCACCTTTTCGGATCCTTTGTATCCCTGTGAACTAGAAGCTACTCAACTATTTTTAAGTAAATATACTTGTCATGGTACTTTTAAACAAGATTTAATAAAAGTTATTTCTGTTTTATTATGTTATTCTTATGCCAAATTTCAAAATACTGTTCTGCTTTTGAGGGAAAATGTTGCCTAACCAGCGACTGAATCTTGTATTTCACCTAGAGTCAGTTGAATGGGTTGGCAGTATTAACCTTCATATTTTAGAGTTTTATAAAGGGCTATGTCAAATCAAACTGCATCACCCTAAATATACACATACAGAAATGATCTCAATGTTTTGCTGGAGTATTATAAGAAAAAAAATACAAAAATTAAAAAACCTATTTCAGTAGTGGCTTTAAACCTCACTATAAATGCTATATTAGGGGGTAGAGAGGTAATTCTTCTACTCTAACCAATTATATTTTCCATTATGAAAATACATCGAAATATTTATTTTAACCTTGCGCTATAGTGGCAATTGCAATGAAACCTTTCATCCCTTTAAAGCATTGATTCTCAGCTTGGGCTGCATATTGAGATTGCTGGGGAGCGCACTAAAAAAGACTGGCGCCTCCTTCCCAGCCCAGATATTCTGATCTAATTGATTTGGGGGCCGTCTGGGCATCCTGGGGTTTAAAAGCTCCAGAGAGGGGTCGCAAGCAAAGTTGAGAGCCACTGATTAAATTGTTAACGCACTTGCCTACTTATGCAGTGGTCTTGTCTTCCAAACAAACTAACGTGCTGCCTTTAGTTAGGTCAGGATCTGTAACTGGTACTAAGTGATTTACAGAAGAAAGTCCTTCCAAAAATGTCTACGGGATGTTTCTATGTGAAAAAGTTTTCCCTTTTAGATGGAATGTCAAACAGATCATTTGTTTGCTTGTTAAGGTCATCGTAAAGGGTAATTCTGGAGCCTGGACACTCTAAATACTTATTTTTTTAAAGTTCTTCTTAGCTTTATGTTCTGATCTGTACCTCACTGAAGTTACACTTAATGTTTCTCTTTTCAAAAGTACACTAGAGAAGACTAGCACTTTTAAGACTTTATTCTTTGACTCAACCTTTTAGGATAAAATTGAAAGATGAACTTATGAGAAAGTTAAAGTAAGAAAAGCAAATTGAACTCACCAAAATATGCCCTATGGAACTCATAAAGAGGGAAGAAATTTAAAAGTTTTAATACAGTTCTGCTTTATATAGAATAGAAAATGAAGCAAGATAGTCTCCATTTCCCAGGATCTCAGACATCCAAGTCATGTTCAATTTGGAGCTGACAAGTCTATCTGAAGGAAAAATTGGTTTAGAAAATTTTAGGGAGAGATACCTATTGTTTCTGAACTGTGTTTCTTTTAGTTTGGTGGTTTAAAAACATTCTTTATATATTGACTCAGTAATGAATTATTGAGTGGAGACAAGGGATTTCATGGTTTTACTTCTCACATACTAATGCATTTCTAAATTTAAAATATAGCTCTTGAGGAAACTCAGAAAATCTTTAGCATATTGCCAAGTAGGCATAAGACAAATATAAATACTAGAAGTTCTTAAGGTGGGACAAATAAAAATAAGATATAATATCTAAGGTCTATTGTTCAATGTGTAGTTGAGAATGCACTAGAGCCTTACATTACAAAATAAGCCAAATTCTTTCACATCTGAACTACATAGAACTGTTTGAAGTCAGTTTGTCCTTATATGAATTTTCTAGCTGTATGCAAAAGGGGAGGAAGGAAAGTGTTTAATTTTTTTATTGTGTGTTTTTGCCAAATACAGTGACATCAATGAGTCACAAGTGAATTAACTCTATGCCTGCTCTTTATTATTGCTACAGTAACTGCTTTTTGAGTAAATAAAAAGGAAATCAGGTGACCTACGTTAACTTGCCAGTTACTAAGAGAACATCTGCAAACTCAGTACTTCTTCTAAAGGAGGTGCGGGCTAACTGACGAGCCGTTCTTTTGTCGGTGAGATAGTGATAGGTGGTGGCAATCAATATATTAATCATATGGAATAAATCATAGTTACTATTGCATACACAAATCGACTGAGGTGAACCTCAAAGGAGATAATGGCAGAGTGGCAGTTCATTAGCCTATGCAGACTAATTAAACATCTAATTAGATTCTTACTAGGAAATATCTTTAAGTGATTATGAATCCAAAGTGATTCAGTGAGCCCACAAATTAGATTATCTAGATCTTAAATTCTCATAAAAATAATGGTGTTTGAAGAACTAGCTTGGTCTCAAAATATATTACATGATAAGCTCAGGATTTAATTAGATGTCACTTATTTCTTCATTTATTAATTAAGCAGTCAATTCTGGGATCCCTATTTTTTTTTCCTCACTGAGGTTTTAAACTCATCACCATATACTGAGAGCTTCCTGTAAGTCAGACACCAGGCCGAGCAATGGACACACATCACATTTGGTGACTGTTTACAGTGGTGCTTGAGGCCGAGGCCATCGTTCCCCTTTTTCACACATGAGAAAGCCGAGCCTGAGAGTGAGATGCCTGCCCGCGACACTGGAGTTAGAACGTGGAACAACCATGCTCTATTCTAATGCAAAATGTGGACCCATTTGGTGTTAAAGTACTAATTCAATTTTCTCTAAATGATATTGGTTCCACTCATTTTTTTCCCCAGTGATATGCTCTTTGAGAGCTATTTATAGTTACTTTTCAGGTGCCTACTTTTCTTGTAGGAACTATAATCTAACTTAGTACAGTGCGGGCTTTTGGCACAACATCATTTCCTCGATCAGGTGAGTCTTAGGGCAGTGTGCCCCTCGGATCCTGTTGTTTATAGCAGGGTTTCCCAAGCGTGCATTACTAACATTTGCACCACATTATTTTTGTTTGTTTTGTGGGGCAGCCCGGTGCATTGTACATGTTGAGCGGCATCTCTGACCTTTACCCACTGGATTCCAAGAGCAAACCTAATTTTGACAACCAAGGATGTCTCTAGACTTTACCAAACGTCCCCTGTTATGCAAAATTGCCTTTGGTTGAGAATCACTGGTTTATAGGGTCAAGAAATTTTATCGACTCCGTTATTCATCACAACTGTTAGCACCACTGCACTGCAGTAGAAGTGCTCTACAGTGGTTGTCAGAGGGAAATTGCACTGGGCAAAGTTAAACAGGCAAGGCAGACTTTACTCATGACTACTGCAGTGGAAAGAGAGTGAACTCAGCTCCACTAAAACAGAAGGCAGGAGGATTTTTAAGCACCGTGGTGAGCTGGGGGAAAAGCACTGGAGGGCGTCAGTGGGGACGTTGGTCCATATGCAACGTGTTTAGGCCCGCTGAGTTTGCTTAATTAATGCGTTTGGTAGTTAGGCACTGTCTTTCTGCTCTTTTCTTTTCCTTTTTTAAAAACTTTTTTATTGAATGTATTGGGGTGCCATTGGTTAATAAAACTATATATGTTTCAGGTGTACGATTCTATAATCAATCATTTATAATAGTCCCCTATATATTGTATTGTTTGTTCACCACCCCAAGTCAAGTCTCCTTCCATCACCTTTTATCTCCCCTTATAGCCTCTTTTACTTCCCCCTACCCGGTCTGATACCATTCTTTTGTCTGTGTCTATGAGTTTGTTGTTTGTTTGTTTTATGGGTTTTCTTAATCCTTTTTACCTTTTTCATGCAGGCCTGCAACTCCCCTGTTAATGATTTTATTTCAAAGGGACGGCTCCCAGGTCCTTGATAAAGACATTCCTGGGCTATAAAATTGGCCAGAGACTGGGGGAAGATTTATAGATTAAGGAAGTAGAGAATGAACTTACAACTTCAAGAATTTATTGTTTCAATCGCTTCTTGAAAACCCACTCTGTTCTCAGGTCTCTCTGTAACCTGCTGACTCTAGAGCAAGGAGACTCAACACCCCGCATGTATTTTCTCTACTCCGTAGTGTCCAGGAGAAACAAGAGTTCATTCAGTTACCCTTATCAGAAGGATGTAGGTTTTTGAATGCCAAGTTTGTCCGCAAAAGTACAGTATATTGCATTTTGCCCATGGGCTTCAATGAAGTTCCTCTCAATCTTGCCAAGCCTGACCCTTTAGGGTAGAAAGCTCGGGCATTATTCCCCCAGGCTTGGCCTCCCCAGCTTCCAGAGTGCTAGCTATTGGTTTGACTCAGAACTGGCAGAAATTTTAGAGCTCGTTGTGGAGAAAGAGATTGCTCCTGAGTTTATTTTGCTGTTTCAAGAATCCAGTGTGTTTCCTGAAGAGAATAACATTTCCTAAGTCTACAGAGAGGCGCGGCGTGGAAGCCTGAGACAAGGCAGGCAGCTGAGCCTTCAGGCTCTCATTAGTGATCTCAGTGAAAGTCATACCACGAAGTGATAGGGCTTTGGTCAGGCTGCAGGGTTGGGGCGGGGAAAGGAAAAAGTAAAGGTAGGGAGATTACTCATTCAAGATACAGTAAGATTTAAATAATTTCTTAGCAGCTTGCGGGTTTGGTCTTTTTTAGAGGGAAGGATCCCTGGAGGATTGTTGAATTGGTTATTGGAACCTTTCAGCAACAGTGACTATGTCCAGGGGTGGTAGCAACACTCTCAGGATAACTAATTCCAGGAGATGACTGAATAGTCACGTATTCAGTTTCCAGGCAAAAGCAATTTCTATTCTTATGCATTATATCTGAGGCAAAACATAGTTTGTAAATAAAATCACTAGAAAAAATGCAAAATTATCTCATAACCTGAGTAGCATAATCAAACCTTACTTGGCCTCTATGAGTTTTTCAACAAAACACACTATAGGTTATATAAATATTTAGAGCAACAAAATTAAAATCTATTCTAAATTTTATTTTGCATTACTTTAACTCACTGCATTTCCTGATTAAACCTCCTTTAAATCAAGTGGTGCATGCTAAAAATAACTCCTTGTTCTCAAGTATTTGTTTCTTATGATTTTCCATGGTTGAAGTTTCTATTAAATATTTTTTTCCCCCTCAGAATGCTGGTTTGTTTGCTTCTTGATAAGTCAAGTCAAAAACTAGAGCTTTTCTGAGTGGTAGTAAACCTCTGTACCAGCTCCCTAGATAGGTCGAGTGGTTTTTATGGGGTATTTTGTCTTGGTCCTTGAAGAGTCAAGGCAGATCACATCACTGCAAGTAGTCATCTACTTAAGCTTATTTTGAAGTGTGTGGTTTTTTTGTTTTTTGTTTTTGTTTTCCATTTTCTGTACATGTTCCAGGTGGGTAGTGGGCAGACATGTTAGATATGTCTTTGCATCCTTTTCTTTGGCCATGTGCCCAGAGGTACAGTAGGTTAAGCGAGCTGAAGGCAAGTGGTACCAGAGAAGGACTTGTATCAACAAGAAGAAGTGGAGGGCTCTTAATATTATAAATATAAATGTACTGATAACTATGAAAGCCTATATTTTTATTATATTTAACTGAAAACTGGCTACTTAGAACAACAGTAATGTTTTCTGTGGGTTTATATGCTCTGGCAATAATAGCACAGGGAATAGTGAGCAAATGAGATTATATTGTTGTTTTTAGATTCTTACATTTTACCTGAAGTGAGGCAATAATAATTAGAAGTAGACTGTGATAAATTAATGATGTAAATTGGCATAGTTAGAGCTACCATTAAAAAAATTATACAGAGATTATATCAAAAATGCCACAGAAGAAATAAAATAGAATATATGTTGTCTGTAAGAGTTGAACTCAATATAAAGACACCTATATACAAGGTATTTTGAAGTAAAAGGAAGGGAAAATAATGTGATATGCAAATAGCAATCAGAAAATAGAAGGCTGATGTAGCTATATTAAATCAGACAAAGTAAACTTCAAGACTAGGATTATTACTTGAAAAGGAGAAACATTTCATAATGATAAAAGGGCCAATATATTAAATGAAAATTCTTCTACATATGTATGCACCTGAAAAACTGAGGTTAAAAAACACAAAGCCAAAGGAGGCAGCATTAAGGAGAGAATACACGAATACTCAATCATAGCATTTTAACACCCATTCTTAGCAATTGACAGTAAAAAAATAAAACAGTAATCATATTAAAAACTTAAAAACACCATCCATCAAACGGATCTAATTCACATTTGTAGAATACTGTTCTTAACATCTGCAGCACACACATGTGCAGTATTTCTGGAGCGCTCACCACAATAGACCAGATGCTGGGCCATGAAAGAAGCTGTAACAGGTTGCAAAAGAAGGACATGTTATAGAGTAGTTTCTCTGAACACAATACGTACAGTAGAATTAAATTTAAATACATATATGTGTATATCTGGAAACTCCTCAAAAATTTGGGACTTAATTAATACATGTAAAGTAACTCATGAGTCAAAGAAGAATTCCCAGGGAAAATTAGAAAATACTTTGATCTAAAGGATAATAAAAATACAACATAATAAAATTTGTGGGATGAAGCTAGAGCGGTGTTTGGGAACAAATGAACATTTTTAAATGCTCATGTTACAAAAGAAGAAATACTTAAAATTAGTGATCTGCATTTTCACATTAAGAAGCTAGAAATGAAAGAGCAAATTGAAACTGAACTTAGTTAAAGGAAGGAAATAAACACAAGACAGAATCAATGCAATAGAAAAAGATAAAAAGTTAAAAGAATAGAAGTTATTACAAAAGATTAATCAAGTGAATAAACCCCTAAAACAGCTGACCAAGAAAAGGGAAAATGTAAGTTATCAATATTGGATTTGAAAGAGAGGATAATGCTATATGTCCCAAAGTTATTAAGAGAAATATAAGTGAATATTATGAAAAATGAACCAGTTTTAGATCAATAAATTCTACAATTTAGGTGGAGAATTTTCGTTAAAATCACAATTAATCAAAACTGACACAAGAAAAAATAAAAGATATGAACAGTCTTGTATCCAGTGAAGAAATTAAATTTGTAATTTAAAATCTTCCCATAGAAGAAACTCCATGCCCATGTGGCTTCACCGATTGATACTACCATAAATTTAAGGAGCAAAAAAAAAAAGTTACCAATCTTCTGCAAACTTTCATAAAATATAAGGGCACTGAGTACTTCCAGCCAACTTAATAAAGACATCATGATTCCCAAACTAAAGACATTAGAAGAAAATACATTCCATTATCCTTCATGAACAGAGATGAGAAACCATAACAAAATATTGACAAAGCAATTCCATTACATATGAAAAGGATAATTTATTATGAGCATTTGGAGTTTATCCCAGGAATTCAAGATTGGTTTAACATTCAAGAATTAATCATATATTGTACCACTAGTAGAAGAAAGGAAGAAATTATATGATCACCTAAAATGCTTATTAATCAGAATGAGCATTTGAAAAATTCAACACTCATTCATAATAAAAACTCTACAGCAAACATCATTCTTAGTGGTGAAATTCTGAATATTTTCCAGCTAAGATGGGGAACAAAGTATCAGAACTATTCAACATTGTACTGGAGGTCCTAGTCAATATAAAAAGACAAGAAAAAGATATGAAAATCATAACTGGTCAAAGGAATAATTAAAACTGCCTTTGTTCATGGAAGATATATGTATACGGGAAATCTTGACAAATCTAAAATGCAACTACTAGAAATAAGTGAATGCGGAAAGGTCATAGGTGTATAGGGCACAAGACCAAGTTTACACAAATCTATTTTTACATATATGCAGAAACAACTAGAAAATTAATTTTAGATACATTATTTATAAAAAGTACCCCCAAATATAAAATACTCCAGGAGATTTAATAAATTATGTGAAAGACTTATACAATGAAATTATAAGATTTTGTTTAGAGAATTTAAAGAAGATCTTTAATCCGTGTTTATGGCTTCAGTAACTCAATTTTATTAAGGTGTCAATTCTCCCAAAATTGATTTATAATTTAATGCAATCTCAGTCAGAATCCCAGCAGAGTGCATTTGGAGAGAGGGTCGAAATTGATAAGCTAATACTAAAATTACATGAAAATGCACAGAAGTTACTGTAATGCTCTTCTAATCCAGACAGTGATGCAGTGGCATATGTAAAGACAAATAGTGCAATGGATCAAAATGCTGTCCAGAAATAGACCTACACATAATGGTCAATTGATTTTTGATATGAGCACCAAAGTAATCATTGAGGAAATTCTTTGCAATAAATGTTACTGGAACTGGATCAAGCTATGTCACAAAATGAACATCAACTCTTACTCTCATTAGATGAACTATATTCTGGATTGCAATTGCTAAAATGTAAACCTTTTAAAAGCCAAAAATAGATTATTCTCATGAACTTGTGCCGAAAATGCTTTCTAACATATGGTAAAAAAGCACAAACCATTAGGAGAAAGACTGATAATTGGAGTTTATAAATATGTAAAACTTCTATTTGAAAGATACCATTAGGAAAACAAAATGGCAAGTCACAGGTAGGAAGAAAATATTCCTGACAAAAATTGTATTCCAACAAAAATATATTTGACAAAATATTGTTTATGGAGTATAAACACTGCTATCACACAATAAGAAAAAGATAAACTTCCCATTTAAAAAGAAGGAAAAGATTAGAACAGATAGTCTCAAGTGAAAATGTAAAAAATGAGTGATAAATATAAGGAAAAAGCTTAAAATGATAAGTTATCGGGAAAGGACAAATTAAAGCCACACTTGTCACTACAGGCAGACTAAATGTATAATACTAGTAAGACTAAGAACACCACATGCTGGTGAGAAGGTGAAGCAACTGGAATTCTTATACTTTGCTGGCAGGAGAATGAAGTGACCTTCAGTGTGGTCCTTTAGGGACCCAGGATCCCTCCTCTTGGCTCTGCATTCTGTGGTGTCTTCCTCATCAGCGAGCGGGAAGGGAAGGAGAACAGGGAAGATATTGTAGTCCAGGTCTGGAATGCACGCATGCAGCATCTGTCTACATGCGGTCACCCAGATATCATGGCTGTCCCTGATTACACTGAGGGCTTGGGATTCCTGTGTAGTCTAGGCGTGAGCCTAGGAGCAAAGTGCAAAGGGTTGGGTGAATGTCTAATGTCTAGCCTTCTTCACATTGCTACTTAGTCGTGAACAGATATGGGAGGCAATTTGTATCATGAGAACAGTAGCTTAAAGGTTGAACTGTTAGTTCTTGTAGTAAAGCCATGTTACCCAGACAAGGACTTTAAAATTCAGGGATTAAGAGCTTGGATTCAGAATTAGGTGATAATTTCTCAACCTAGTCGAACTTGTAATTAAACCAGTTCACGCAGTGGACGTTGTAAAATAGGCAGCTATTGATACACTTCTAGTTCTTAGAGATTGATTTTACTTTTGTAGAGTAGAAATCATGATACCTGCTCTTACATGCTCTAGTATCGTCCTGAAGATCAAATGAAATAGTGTCTCTGAACTTTGCTATGAAAAATAAATTGTTTTATTTCTTAGCTGGCTCTTTTTTCTATACATGTTTCATGATGTTTACATGAAACAGAGCTCTTTTTGATTATCATTATTTACTGTTGTTTTGTTTGTTTTTGTAGCTCAGAGATAAACTACTAATCTGAATCTTAAATACGTAAGTTACAAAATTTTTTTTTTTTTTTAATGAGAGAATTTCCACTCCCATAAGGTGTTCCTAAAAACATTTAAATGAAGGTTGAGACTAGGCCTGGATTCTGATTGCTTTGTTCTCTTTTCTCAGCTTTTTGGCCGAAGATCAAAGTCTTCTCTATCAAAGTAACTTTCTATCTCCCTTAGTGTCAGGATAAAAAAACGTCCTGCGCATGCCTTCTCTGAAAGCACTCTCCGTTCCCCAGGAAGGAGCAGACTGAACCCCTGAAATCCCGTCCAGAGCAAGGATTCTGTTTTAGTCCCCCAAGTGTTAACATTGTTTTAATATTCAGTTCCCCCTTGATTGCATAGATATTTTAAAAGTAGAAATCATTATTAATCAACGATTGAAAACCCCTAATTGCAATTGTTTTCATGATATCTGAATAAAGACCTTTTTTTCTGAGGAATTCCTTATTTTACAGATTTATTTTTCAAAAAATTACATATCAGCTCTTGTTTAAATTGCTTTTCTTTGGTTGTTCTAAATATGGAATTGAATTGGTGATATATTTAGACTCTTCTAGTGTTTGATTGCCATTGGATTCCTTAAGGTATGGTTATTGGAATTTGTAGCTTTTAACTCTAAAGATAGGCCGTCTCCAAGGTTTCTTCTAATAGATGCCTATGGCTTAGTTTTTAATAAATTTGACAGATTCTTGTCAGATATATGTGTATTTCCAGAGTGTGTTTCTGATTGGTGTTAATACAAGGCTGATGATCCTTTTTCCTTAAAGCATATTCCTTTGCCTTAATACATTAAAATTTGTTAAACAGATGTATATTAAATTTGTGAGTTGTATTGATTTTTAAGCTGCTCATTTTCTTATGGATGCTATTCTTCACCTTCTGTTTTTAAGTCAGCAAAGTTCTCCATTTTAATCTGACAGCATACGGCAGCCTCCATACTTCATTCCGTGGATGGGTTCAGGTGCTGTTTCCTGGATCTTCTTAAGTCACAGCGATAAGAACTGTGCATGAGGCCCTGGGGCAGGAAGCCTTTTCTGATATTTGTATAGTAACCCTCTCTCCATGCCCGATGATGTTTTAGTTCTTATCATCTGTCTATATTCCCAAACAGCAGTCTGAAGCTCATTTTCAGACCCCATTCTGACCCTTTTTAATTAATTTAGGGCCCCAGATTCTTTGGATAGGTCACCTTTTCAGTATCATATTTTTCTCTAATATCCAAGCAGCAATAATCTTGAGGACTCATTTTATATAATGGTAAGAAACTCAAGGATTTGTTTTATTCTCTAGCGAGTGTTCTTGAATTCCACGCATCTGATCTGGTTGCTGCTCATCCATCACTGTAGGCTAGGTGGCTTTCCCACTGTCTGTAATCATGTAGTTGTACTCGCCCTGTCTTAGCTGCTTGCTTTCCAGTTCAATGCAAAATATATCACAGGCTCTACAGTAGTCCATGAAGTGCAAGATACCAAGTTTGCAAACCTAAGACCTCAGGAGATTATGATGCAAAAGTGAAACTCTGTAACTGAGTGTCAGATATCACTGTTTAAGTCCATTAGTAATATCTTGCTCACAGAGATGTCTCACTGGCCTTTGCTCTAAGAATGGACCCAAAGAATGATATGGCAAGGAGGTATTCTGGCAAACTGGTGAAGAGGAAAAACTGGCTCACAAAACTGCCCCTGTCCTGACCCTATAGCATTTTCTGGAGTGCTCGGCACAGTGTCTGAACATGATGACACTCTACAAAAGGAAGCTGTTTTTCTGGCCCGAGCACTGTGATTATGTACTTTGAATAACTGGGCTAACTCTATTGTCAGACCCTTGACATTGACCTGCAGAATGGAAGTAAAAGCATAACATGAGTTCAGTCATTAATATTGGTTCCTAACATTATGACTGTTATTAGTTTTCTGTTCCTGGAGACTATTATACTCCTCCAAACAAGAGTTCTCCTTTTATAGGACCCTTATTTCTGGTGACGATGCATAAAAGAAGCCAAAAATTAAATTTACATCATAATTCCTGCTCATATTAAAGATAATCTTTTATATCATCAAATAAATTATTGCATTATGCACTTATTGAGCACATCATTTCTGTGCCATTTTTCAAAGAGCTGGAAATAAAATGATGATCAAAAGATGTACATAGTCTCTTCTCTTATGAAGCTATAGAGTTTAGAATCCGATGGGAATTGTACACTATTCACCACTGAATAGCACAAATTAAGATGTGATGTGTCACAAAGGAGAAGAAATAGATGCTATGAAACCAAATAATGCAGGATTGGACCAATGCAAGAAGGTCATGAAATGCTTTCATCTCAGTACAAAGCACTTTTATGTGATTTACTCCTCTGGCCTTAATACAGCTAATACATACATAGCTTGTATATATGCCTAAAAGTGTCATTCAAGTAGTCGCTCTCAGAACAAATAGAGTTCACCACAAAGACAAATTCTACCTTTTACTTTTGAAGCCATTAAATGATCAGAAATATTGAGCGTTGGAATTCTGAGGAAGAGGGGGTGGTCAATAAATTCTTTTTCTTTTCCCTCCATGTTTTGAAAGGAACTGATTCATAGGCACAGAAACCAGACAAATGGAGCCCTCAATAACAGCTGCGTTACTGATAAAATCTTGATTGGATGATGTGACATACTTGATGGCAGGTCGAGCTTTCAGTATTTCACTACGGAATTAAACGTGACCATCCAATGAGATGGAGCTGGACACATGCAGGTGTCCTGGATGGAACAGGGCCCACTGTTAGCGGCTTACCACAAGGTGGGGAGTGGGACAGAATGCAGTTTCTTCTAATTTACAGCAGAGTGAGACGCTCAAGCACGTGGGGAGGGGGGAGAAAGGCAGGTGAATGAGTCCAGGGTGATTCTATTAGAAATCAGAGCTCTGCGGGGCAGAAGTCCCCTCCCCACCCCAACCATGTCTTTTTGTACCCTTAACCTCCTGTAGCGCGCCAGAGTTGAGCTGGGCCCCCATGGAGAAAGACATGGTTGGGTCCTAGGAAGTCCTGCTCTTTACTTACAAAGTTAAGAATGACACTGCTCCTTTGTGTATCTGGTGGGGAGTTCAATTTTTATTTTAAAGCTGTGTTGTCCAATACGGTAGCCATTAGCCACATGTTGCTATTTAAGTTCAAAGTAACTAAGATCAAATGAATAAACATTACAGTTTCTCAGTAATACTAGGCACATTTCAAGAGCTCATAGCTAGATATAGCTGCGTCTGAGTATCTTCTTCCTTTTTGATTTTGGTCTAGGCATGTGATTTTCTAACATCTTCTTCTGAATTTTTTTTATTAGAGGGGCTCCTACAGTGAGAGATATAAAGTCATTCATCTCCGCATGTACTGAAAGCATCTAGTAGTCACACAAATCTTATGTATTATCCCCCCTCTTAGGCGATGAAATTATCACAGAGGTGTTGCATTGCCTGGTTAGACAAATGTAACCCAGGCCCAGACGGGCTCTGTCATTATCCTCCTTGGATTTCCTGTATATCCTCTCTAAATTGTTCCTTCTCTTGGAGTCGTAGGTCATGAAGGTCTTGACATGTTCCTTTAGGGCACTGGTGTGCTGGCAAGCTGGCTCTCTTAAAAACAAAACAAAAAAACAACTACCAGGAGGTCCTGATTTTTCGTGTTTGCCCATTTTTCAGTTATAAATACTCCCACTGTGGCTGACCTCATGCTGCTAACGATGTCTCTAAGTGCAGACACCTGGGGAAGATGTGGCTCTCATGGGCTGGGTGAGCTGCCTCGGCACAGCACTGCTTCGGCCTTAGAAAGCCTTCCGTCACCTGCACTTGTGGAGTTACATTGAAACAGGCCCAGTAACAACTCTGAGCTTTTGACACCAATTTTTTTGTCATTGTTGCTCAACTATAACCCCCGTTTTTGAAATCTCTTCCCAGAGCCACCTAGATTTTCAAGGTGCAGTTTCCCTGTCGTGCACATTTTAAAGGGGGCAAGAGCATGTATCTAAATACGTACCTAGGTCCTCTCACCCTTAGGGGAAGTCTCTCTGGTCTGTTTAGTTCTTGACCTGCTTCTTTTGGCCTCAGTGCTTTGGGCCTCCATCAGCCTTTCTAATCTGGGAATGACTAGAGCAAGGATGAGAATGAGGTAGTGTTTTTAGGCATAGATCTTGACTGTAATAAATCCTCAGAAATGCTAACTTTTATGGTTGGATGATTGTATATAATTTTTTTTTAATCCTGTACATCAAATCTACTATTTTAGATGTGAATAGATGGTGTCTCCTAAAATCTTTTCTTTCAAGAAAAGCAGCCTGCCAGACAGATCTAGGTTTTTTGTTTGCTTTTTGTTTTGTTTTTTTAAAACCCTAAGTCCTAAGTGTTTTCTTTGGACCATAATCATCAGTTCACTGAGTCTCAACTGCCCCCTTTTCTTTGATATATTGAAAAACATGTGCTTTTATTTGCTTTGACATTCCTTGAAAGGTGATCTTTTAAGTTGTTTTGAGACAAAACATCTTATTCCTAGATAACGGTTGATCCGGAGGTTATTTTGAAGGTTTATCTGTCATCTTCATTCTGCCTGTCTTTACACGTTTTGAACAATGATTTGTACACGTGACAGTTTATGACATTTGACTGGTACTATTTACTGCTTGTGCATGAAACTACTTGAAAGAGCAAAAATTTCAAAGCTGTATTAGCTCAAAATTGATAGAGCTGGTTAAACTTTAAACAAGTAAAACTATGTGCTTTTCCCTTACAATAACATCGTTGTTTCTCTTTATTAGCCATGCCTGTGGTTCTGATCTACAGCATGCGTTTTTTCCTGGGCTCATATTGAGGGATTTGGTAAACAATCTCCAGAATTCTCGTAGGCTATTGACTTTCTCTATTTCATTTTAACTAGATTTCCTAACTAGGATCCGCATATTGCTGCCATATGTCTTTTTCTCTAATATTTAACTGTGTCTTTTGTTTCCTCACTCTCGTGAGGGTACTAAAAGTAATGCAATGGTGATGATTATGACTTTGGGGCTCACTCACAGCCGTTTCTTTTACTATTTCCTATGTACTGGACCACACCAAATGGAACAGATGTCCCCTTCTTGAGCAGTTCCAACTACTTGGTCTAAGAAATGGATCCCAGTTCTCACTAAACTTTCCAGCGCTACATCGTATGCCTATCAGTTAATGTGCGGGTAATTAAGCCACTGAGTTCATTGTGTTTTTGTCTGAAATGTGGTTTAACAGTTTTACCCGAGATTCAGCAGCCTTAGTCTTCTAATTTTCCCCAAGCTGATGAGATCAGTTCATCAGGAGCTTTTTGAAAAATGGACGCCCGTAGAACCAGGAGGCCGCGCCGCCTGGGGCCCCGGAGGCCCCAGGGAGTTCTGGTACGCAAAATGTTCAAAAGCCACGAGTTTAAGGTGTCAATCTGGTGACTTTTTCAGGCATTCACTCAATAACATCTTATCTTTGACTATATAAAAGAAGATATTATAAAGAATTTTTTAAAAGTGTGATTGCTGGCAGGGAGGGGAGAGGATGGTTGGAAGTGGAAAAGAGTATAAGCGGGATAAATGATAATGGGGAAAAATACAATAAAAAAACTATGAAGAAAAGTAGATTACTGTAACAACATACAATAAATAGCCACATAATAAGCCACCATAATGTAAATAATACGGGAACACCAAGGGGGAACAACAGTCTTCCCGGCAGAAAGAGGAAATTTGCGAAGCTCGGGACAAGAGTCATTTTGGAAGTGGCTGAGACAAATCCATGCAGAGAACTAGTAACGAAGGGGCTGGAGAGGGTGGGTCATAAAATGCCCTGCAGGTGGGTGGGCCTGAGGGTGCTTTGATCCTTTATTATATGACTATGAAAATAGCACCTCTTGAGATCCCCTTTTCTTATATGACTTTGGCCCTGAAGGTATTTCTGATACTTCTTGTCCAGAACTACAGTTTTTCCTGGACCCCTGTCCTGTTCAGTCTTTCCTCACTTCAGGGCTTATACTCACCACATTCCTCCAGTTATTCGCTTGTCTTCACCTATTTATGATGCCGCTCTTACCAAAACCCTATTACCAAATCATTTTACCTACTTCATTACTTAGGCATCCAGTGTTGGTATAGACAAATGTGTACAACCTGCCTTGGACTCATGGAGCCCCACAAACTCTTTAACTAAAAGGGACCGTGAAGGAGGTGGCTGGCTGTCTGTCAGAGATCCTAACCCCCTTCCAAGGTGCAGAGTTATGGCCGTTCAGACCCCCTTGTACCCAGGTGGGTCACATGACACTTCCAGACCTTCTCCACAGAGGGCTCTCTCTTATCGTCTTCATTCTCCCTCTCCCCTGGTCTCCTTGCTGGATGATATTCAGGTAACTGAGCCACTTACTGGCAAGATGGCAGGGTCTCTCTCAGCCTGGATTCCTAAATGACTTCATAAAACAGAACTCCTTCCCTGCCCTCTCAGCCAAAAATTGGATCAATGAGTTAATATTTAAACAAGTGACTGAGATTCCATGGTTAACTATTACAAAAGTTAGTGTTACCATAACTCATACAAGAACCCAGTATGTTTTGAACAAGTGAGCCAGGGGAAAGGACTTCCAAGTTAATGCAGACACAGGTTTTATCATTTATGTGCCTGCGTGTAAAATCCTTCTGTGTTTCGGGGGGTGAGAAAATCTCTTATCTGTGAGCATGGAACAGATAGATCTGTTGGTTTCCCGGAACTGAAAAAAATGCAGACCTCGTGGCAATCAAGGGATAGCTAATGATGATGTGCTGGAGATTTAAATCCCACTTAATACCTCTCTCATTCATTGGTTAAAGGAAAATCTTAAATACAAATGAAATGACATTGTTTAACAGTTTTATTTAAATTTTACTTCTTAATATAGCTATTGGCTTAGGAATCTGATACTCTATTAAGAATCAAGTCATTAAGTGTTGAGTCTACATTATCCGTAATGGATCAGAGGAATCTGGATTTTATGGGTTACATAGGATTTAGTAACAGAATCAAGATTTAGAAAACTTAGAATCTGTATTCCCAGATTCCCAGTTGTGTACAGTTTTCACTATTCCATTTTGGCTAGCCACTTCAAGAAAAACAAACAAGTAGAAGAGTTTTCCTTCTAAAACACTAATGTTCTACATTCTGTATTGGGATCCAAATTCCTCTTAACACTGTGGCCCAGTGCAATTTAGCTTTCCTTTGGGAGGAGACAAAGAAATGATGAGTCTGTGATTCCAACGGAAAGAAGAGACAGTGCCTCCAGTTTTGCAATTCACATCTCTGCTTTGGAGCAACAGGCTAGCCAGGGAAATGTTAGACTAATGCAGAATCAAAGTAACAAATGTGCGGAGTAGAGATAAAGGTCCTTTGAGCTGGGCTGCTATACAATGATTCCAAAGCACTGATGTTAGATATCTAAAATGGGAGCATAAAGATTACTCAGATGTTGCAGATGCAGGGGGGTAAAAATAAAGTGTCAGAAATAGACGCTTGGACTTAGTATTAAAGAAGGACTTTCTAGCAGCCAAAGCAATCGGGAGATAGAATATCTAATTTTCTAACTAAGGTAAAGAACAACTGAGCTCAGTATCACTGACCGTGACAAACTGGTCAGGGGCTGAGGTAGAGGTGATTCAAATGGCAGGTGGGTAATTGTACTCAATGACATTTTCTTCCACAATGGTCTCTGCAGTCCCCTTCTAGCTTGGGATTCTGGGATATGCACATACACTTTGTCATTTAATGCTGTAAACTGCTGATATATCAGTCAGGCAAATTTTCTTCTCCTTTTTCTTAATATCTTATTTTCCCTTTAGTAAGTAATGCATGTTTTTTCAAAGAATTTGAAGATTTCTAAAATGTTGAAAAAAGTAAACATTTCACTGTAGTTTTGCCATCTGTATAATCAGGTTTCATAGCTGCAAACACAGAATAGGCCCAAGCTAGTTTACAGAGAAAAGGAATTCACCTGAAAACATTAGGTAGGGCCACTCTTCCTATCAGGCCCAGTAGACAAAATGCCAAGGAGCTATAAACTCTTTTAGGGGCCTATAAAAATGTCTTAATTTTTTTAAGATATGAAGAAAAAAAGTTGAAAAAAATTATTATATAGTATTATTATATCTATCTTTATGCCAATGCAAGTCATAGAGTCTATTACATACACATATACGGGTGCGTGTGCATGCATGTGCGTGCACGCGCATTATGGGGAGAAGGTCTGCTGAAGGCAAAAGTGCAGAGGATCACCTAAGGTCTTAAAGAAACGGAGGCCCAGGCTCGGAGGCTGCCCGCTCAGGAGCCCTGCGCTTCACCATGGCCACATGGGCACCGCTGCAGGACAACCCCCCGGTTGCTGACGCTGCACGAGCTCTGCCGCCCACACTGCTGACGTGGGCCTGAGGGTTCCTACTGTGCTCCGAATGCCTTTCAGAGTGGATTGTCAGGTGGAGTATGTGAATCACGTGCCGCTAAATCGAAGCCTTGTACAATGTCATCATCTTAGCAGAAAAGTCTAGGTCATACACTTCCAGCCTAACATTCTCAACAAAGGAGAGGGCTGTCTGGAGAAAGTCTAGCCATTTTAATATAATGAGAATTGTTTGCATGACATTGATGTAACCTGGCAGCCAAGGAGAGTGGACTGGACTGTGCACATGTGAACAACGATGACCTCACTCCACGAGTCAGTGGGGACAGTAGGCCCCATTGAGTGAGCATTCATACTGTGTGGCCGTCACGTTCAAAATGACTGAGCCAGTAGCAATGAATCTGCATCAAATTTTGTGTGAAGCTCCACGGAAACTATTTGGATGATTCAGAAGGCTTTCAGGGATGATTCAATAGTGCAGTCCAAATAAAAGTGTGGCACAAATGCTTCAAAGATGGTTGAGAATCTGTTGAAAGCGATCCACGTTCTGGAAGGCCTGCACCACGCAGAACACCTGAGAATGGTGAATGCGTATGGGCTGCAATCAACACAGATTGGCGACTGACAGTGTGAGAACTAGGAGCTGATCTGGGGATTCCAAAAACTACTGTGACTGAGATTTTGATGCAGGATGTTGGCATGAAACATGTCATGGTAAAATTTGTCCTGTGGCTTCTACGACCAGAGCAGAAGGAACATTGTGCTGCATTTGCTAATAACTTCATTCAGACCTCTCCCAATGTGTCAGATTTCCTCAAGAAGGTTATAACCAGAGATGAATGGTGGGTCTAAGGCTATGATCTGGAAGGAGCAGCAAAGTCGCAGTACGATCAGACCATGCTACCTGTTTTTTGATTGGGAAAGTGTTGTCCGTCACAAGTATGCTCCCCCAGGCCAAACGATTAATAGGGAGCACTACCTCAATGTTCTTTGTCAGTTGAGAGATGCAATACGATGAAAATGGCCATGGCTGTGGGCAAGTGGTGATTGGCCGCTTCATCACGACAGCGCGCCTGCTCATGCATCACATCTCATGCAGAGCTTTTTTTGCCAAACATCAAATCACCCACGTGCCTCAGTCCATCTATAGCCCATATTTGGTGCCCTGTGACTTCTGGCTTTTTCCAAAACTAAAATCACCTTTGAAAAGGAAGAGATTTCAGACCATTGATGAGATTCAGGAAAATAAGACAGGGCAGCTGATGGTGACGGGGAGAACTGAGTGAGGTCCCAAGGAGCCTACTTTGAAGGAGACTATCGTCCTATATACAATATTTCTTGTATCTTGTATTTTCTCCAATAAATGTCTCTATTTTCCATAGCACATGGATGGATACTTTCTGGACACACCTCATCACATATGCCTTTATATCCCTTATATACCTTCATGTAATGAAGACTGAGAAGTAGATTTCTGGCATCCATCCTGGTGATATGTAAACTTGAAAGGTGGGATATTTTCCAAACATAGGGGGATGTTCCAAATGTACTGAACAGCTAAAACTCCACCTCACAAAACTACCGCCTAAATATTGTTATGTTAGCATCTAGATTCTCTGGAATGCGTAGGTTTTGTTTTTCTCTAATAGTTCAAATGTAAGCTATAACTGCACTCACTGAATACTTATTATGTGATAGGTACTGTTAATACTATTTGAATCACCTAATTTTTTTTAAAGGTTTATTTATTTATTTAGAGAGAGGGAAAGGGAAGAAGAAAGAGAGGGAGAGAAACATCAATGTGTTGTTACCTCTCATGTGCCCCCTACTGGGGACTTGGCATGTGCTCTGACTGGGAATCGAACCAGCAACCCTTTGGTTCGTAGGTCAGCATTCAACCCACTGAGCCTGACTAGCCAGAGCTGAATCGTCTAATTTGATTTTTAATTTAAAATGGCATTTTGAGATAGGTAATATTGTTACTACTTTCCATGTTATAAATGAGGAAACTGAGGCTTAAGGAGACATGGAGATATAGTTACGTATTAGTGAAGATGGGATTTTATGCTGAGTCTTACCTGGTATACTACACATTTATATGTTCAGATATACAACTTTAAATCCTGCTTTTTACATTTAATATTTTGGGATAAGCCTTTTTAAATCTGAACTTTAAATTCTTTAATGGTGATATAATATTCCATCCATTTATTATAACAACATTTTCAAACATTTCTCTATTGTATTTAGTATATTTCCATATTTTTCCTATTTTAAATAGTACTGTAGTAATTCTTTATGTATACATTTAAAAAAATATTTAGCATTACTTCCCTAGAAGAGAAATTCAGAATTGGCATTACTAGATCAAAGGGTATGAAAACACATTTTTGAGAAGCCTGCACCACACTTTATTTCCTTTAATGGTGAAGAAATAAGCCCACTAATGCACTGATACATTCAATACATTCATTGCCTTCCTCCTATGTACTGGGTACGGTGCCTGTGATGCCATCACGAACACTTGACAGCCACTTACCTAAAAGGTACTATGGCTTAGAAAGTGTTAGAATAGGGTGTGACTGAGAAGAGCATCTTGTGTCAAATGTGTGTAGTGAGAATGGTTCCTAGATTTTCTGGGACAGGGCAGAAATGCTTCAGAGCTCTGAGGAGCTGTAGGAAGAGTGGCAGTCAGAGCAAAATCAAATGGCACCAAGCATGAGCGTTTTTTCCTCTTTGCCAATATGTTAGATGAAATATTGCTGATCATTTCCTTAATTGTTATTTCCTTGAGTACTAATGAAGTTGGACATTTTTCCATATGGTTGTAAGTTGTTTTTTTCATTGTGAAGTATTTTTCAATATTTTGGTACTTAGTGTTCATATAAATTAGAATTTTGAGGGGAGAAGGGGCAAAGGAATATTTCCATTCGTAGCGTATGCACAGACCCATAACGCAAGTTACTCTCTTTATAATAAATGAGCGTTGTGGTTTTGCCCCCTCCTTGTGGGCAAACGTGAAGAATTGTGGGTAGGAGTCAAGTGGCAGGACACCATTTAAAGGAAATCAGAGGATAGGACTCGGTAGTTCAAAATAAACCGGTTGTTTTCCCAGCCCAAGAGAATGAAAGGAGCATAACCCAGGGTCTGGCGCGGTGGCCCGTTGAACCTGCCCGCGCTCTCTCTCCCAGGGTGTACCTTGGCTTTAACAGATCTTGCCTCTACTGTTTGAACTCCTTTTGTGTGTCCCTAAGTTCTTCCCTGCGATAACTCAAAGACCCTTCTCCACCCTGTAACACCCCCAAAATCACCTTTAGCTGCAGGGGTTGCTGGAAGTGTTCCCAAGATTCATAAAAGCTGTGATACTTACAGTCATGGTTTATTAGAGGGAAAGGATACAGAGTTAAGATCTGCAAAGGGACATGGCACAGAAAAGAAAAACCCAGCTGCCAACTCTCAGGTTTCCCCTCCCAGTGGAGTTACATGGGACGTGCTTAATTCTCCCAGCAGCAGTGCCTGAAATGTGTGGTCAACCAGGGAAGCTCAGCTGAGCTTTGGTCTCTAGGGTTTTGTCGGGGATCAGTCATGCAATTTTATTAGGGGTCAGTCACATAAGCTTGTTGCACTAGGTAGTTGACCTCAGCTATTCCAACTTCAGACTCCACTGCCCCCAAGCCAAAACAGGTGTTCATTGTAAATATATCTGGTCAAAGTGCAGCAGCATAGGCTGCGGCCTCAGGCATATAAAAACTCTACCAGACAGACCATTCCAGAGGGTGTCTTCCAGGAGCTGACAGCGGGCCTTTCTTTGGAACGTGCAGGTTTGCCTAGCCCAGAACTGCTGAGCTGACCCTGGCCTTCCCAGTGGTTTAGGGGAATGAATGAGTTAATCCACGTAACTTACAATAGTGCCTGGCTCACGGAGGCAAATAAATAAGGTCAGTTCTACTTCCTTCTAGTGGAGCTCTGTGAGTTGAATAAAGCAGATTAATTGGGAACACAAAGAAGACATTGCTCCGTTCCATGGATCTTATGATGACGTATGTCCTCAAGTTTGGAACGATATGCATTACAAAGCATATTAAGTACTTTAGCTGGGGATGCTTTAGTAAGAGAAGATCCTAGTGAAACACCAGTCCTAACGTGCTGTCCTTTTGTCCTTTACAGAGCTCTGAAGCCAGCAAAGCAATATCCAAGAGCAGAGCTGTTTGAGGAATACAGCAAGAAAGCAGGTACAAGAGTGATTCTCAGTAACTAACACGATACTCATTTATATCGATGATTAATTCAAAATTATAGTCCCTATTATTTAAAAAACATTTTACAAAAATACCACTTTGTTGTCTTAGGATATTTGTGACTGCATGTTATAACTGGCTAACCATATCCTAAAGATTTATTTATTTTTTTAATCCTCACCCGAGGACATGGATTTTTAGAGAGAAGGGAAGGGAGGGGAAGAGAGAGGGATAGAAACATGGATTTCTATGACTACATTAATCAGTTTTGAGGGTTTTAGTTAGGCCTAGACACAACTGTGAGGTAATTGACTAAGTAATTATTGTAATTTATTATTAAATCAGCACATATTTATTAAAGGCCTATTATATGGCAAATAGTCCTCTGTGAGGCAGTTAGTGATTTTACAGAATTGACCCAAACTGACTGGCATCATCCTTTTCTATCCTCCTGGTGCTTACAGTACAGCAGAGGTGACATGAAATAAATAAGCAAGTATCAGTATGTGAACAGACACTGTGATTGATGCCACAAAGAGAAACAGCAGAGTTCTGTGGGACAAAATATTGGGTGACAAGGGAGGAATCTGCTGTGGGACGGCTAGACAGAGAGTATCTCTCTGGAAACCAACATTGAACTAAGAGCTGAAGTGTGAGGAAGAGAGTCCCAGGCAGATGGAACAGCAGGGAATAAAGAAAATGATTGAATAAAAGGATAAAGCGTCTGTAGCAAAGTCACAGAGGTAGAGAGAGACATAAGGCAAAGCTGGCGGAAAAGAGGATGAAAATGAATTTGGGAACTGGCCCCGTCCCGCAGGACCTTACAGGTACCCTTGAACCAGCTCTATCTGGCCACATTCTGCTCCTGGCATTTCTGTGCAATGTCATTTGGTCTTCTCGCCTGGTCCCCAGAATATAGGTGCTTTTAAATCCGTCACCCAAGCCTGCCCTCCTTCATCTCCTGCCGAAGTGCAGCATACCCATCTTACGACTGTGCAAAGAGGTTCTCAAATGTGTTCAGTGCTCTGGACACTGGTTCTATGACTTCTGCAGAAAGTGGTTTGGGGTCAAGAAAGTTGGACAATTTCTGAAAACGACAACACTCTCAGGAGCTTTAAATGCATATTAACATATTATAGGTTCGTATGTATATATACGTGTATATGTATGTGCATGTGAACCATAAGTTAGCTTGATAGTTCCCAAAGCTATTTCTAGGTTAACCTTAGGAAGTATTTCAAATGCTTCTTTCTCAGAAATAATGCATTTTGTGGTTTCTCATACTCCTGAGGCTGGCCTGCTTTTAAGTAACTGACTTATTATATGTGTCTGCACATTAAATTACAATAGATACTTTTCTAGAACCTAGATAAGTCGAGCCGGAGGGGGAGGGAAATGTTTGTTTTAGTGGTTTAGCTTTTTTAGGCAGGAGAATTTTCTTTACCACAGTTATATGGCTAATTGCTTCAAAATCTGATTATACTTGAGGTGTGAAAACATAGCCTTAAGTACCAACAAGGAGCACTGGAGTAAGAACTTACTAAGTAATTTTCACTATCAATATTAGTAGTATTTGTTCTCTGAAATCAAACAAAGGAAAACCACAAAAAACACTTAGCATCTCAGCTACTTTGCATCATTTCTTTCCATTGAAAATGCTTATTCCTCTGGATTTGTAAAATTCTCAAAATTTCAAAAAGTATTAAAGTGAGAAAAATGACTTGTGGTAGTGCCTACTGTCACACCTAAGAGTGATTTGATTTGATATAAATGTGGAGATTTTGTATTTGCAGCAATAAAAGTTTCAAGGCCCAGAGTATGAGAGTTAACCTATGCTTATTTCAGAAGAAGGGTTCTTAGCCTTTGTGATGGAAATGGTATTGACTTTTTAAGACCAATACAGTATCTTTCAATTCAGTTATCTACTACTAAAAACTAAGAAAAAAATCATGAAATAGTCCCAAGGATTTCATAACTCAGGAACAAAAAGCCTTGCTTCATCCCCAGAAAGACAAGAGACAGCTGTCCCTTAATTACGACTCTTGCCATTTGCTATTTGTTAAGAGATGTGTCTCAAATTTGGAATCTAATTAGAAATCTAAACTGAAAATGGATTTTTAAAAAGGTGAAGAAAGAAAAAAGATCAACACGGAAACATAGAAGTAGGGAGAAAAACAGAAATGGTAAATTCCAGCCCAATAGGATAATCACCTATGTGAAAGTGAGTTCGCCTCTGGGGAGCATGTTATCTGGCATGAAGTTGAACTTGACTGTTTCCCCTTTCAGGAGGCATTTTCTCAACCAAATGACATGATCTCTATGCATTGTTATTTTCAGAGATTATACTTTGCTCAGTGTGAAAACAATGGTTTTAAAGTTTTGAGGCCTAAGTTAAATCCCAGCCCCCTAACTTCTTCCCTATTGAAACGCGGACAGATTTTCTAACTATTCTCAATCTCAGTTGACCCATCTCTAAAATGGAATTTCTAAATCCCATTTTGCAATGTGGTTTCTTATTTGTCTCTTGACTTAACACACTGACTACTATGTAGCAGCAGATTTAGATATATTAAGTTGTGGAAAGGAAGAAAACAAAGTAGAAAGAAAACAGGTAAATTTGCAGATAGACAGTAATAGCTAGCACAGACTATTGCAAATATAAACATTCAGAGAGAGCTTTATTGATTCCGTATCCTGGAGGCGAAAACTCAAATCCTTTTCCTCAAGTAATTTTTTTTTCCTTGTAGATATTTTGGATTCTCTCTTCAGATTGTCAACCCCACTTAAGGCATAATGACACATTATTTCCGAATTATAGCACTTTATGTGCTGTTAGGCATGATAGTTGCTCAATTAGTATTAGTTTAATTGAGTGAGGCTGGGAACTAAGAGAGGCAGGAAGTTGGATCACCCAGCTTGTTCTCTTCCCTGGCTTACAAACTCGCTGTCTAACCTCTGAAGCAGAAATGATTTCACCCAGTGATAGGGCACCCCATTCTTGCTGCCTCTCCGTGTGCTCAGCTCTCATCAGATTACTTAATTTCCTGTTATTTATGCCTGTTCCACATGGTGGCTGTTTGTCTTTGCCTGCTTTGCCTCCATTTTCAGCATTTTTCCCTGTTCCTCATCCTTCCTTCTTGTGTCTCTCTTCTTCTCTCCCTTCCCTTAATCTCTCCCCACATTTTTTGGTGTACAAAGCTCCTTAAGTCCAATTAGATATCATCTCCTCCATGAAGCTGTCTTAAGTGTCTCCTGGGGTTATTATCTGACCCCCTTTGATTTTTTTTTTTTTTTTGGGCTTTGTTTTCTTTTGTTTTCATGTGCTATTCCTATTCTCCATCTGTGAGCCTGACACCCAGCCAGTGAAAGCCCAGCGCCGTATGTTCACGGCCCTTTTCTTTTTTCCTCGATCCTCTACTCCATCCTCTTACCTTTTCCCAGAGAACCCACCACGGGGGTGGACACCTGGCACCCTTTGCTGCCTGCTTCTCCCCGGGAGTCACCGGGGCTGTGACTTCAGGCCAGGAGCGCCAGGCTGCAGTCCCACCTCCGTCTGAGCCCAGCCAACTTTCCGCATGTGTCCTTGGTTTCGACTCCTCTGTCCCTTGGAGTCAGGAGCCTGGCTCTGTCCCAGGGGTCCAGGCGTCCTGATTCCCAGGACACCTGCCCGCCCCGCTTTCCCTGCGGCTGTCCCTCACCGTGGGCACCGTCCCTGACTGACGGTGGATAGACGTGTGATGCTGGGCGTTGCCCCTCCACAGAGGCCCCGCCCCTGGCTTCCCCACCCCCATCCCCAAGCTCAAGGCCACCCCTATTTATTGATGCACATTTAGCTCAAACTTGAGTTTACCAATTAAATCTTAGTAACTTGGACTCTTAGCCCCTATACATTCATATTTCTTCACCAATTTATTTCTCTTGGTCTTTTATGAAACAGATTTCTTTTTGCTTCCTTTTATGTCTCTGCATTCCTCTTGCCGGATTCATGTTAGTTACTATCAAAGCAGTCCAACTGTACCTCTCTTAGGCCATTTCTCCATTTGGCTAGCCATGCCCAAAAGTAGACAATGTTGTTAATATTAATAATGCTAGTTATATTTATTGACAATTTGCTGTATCTTCTAACATTTCTTGTTTTAGGTTTCCTGTTTAAAATCTATGCAGTAAAATTCCTAGATTTTTGATGTACGGTTCTAGCATTTTTGACACATGTAAATTGTCCGATACTCACTATCACAGGCAAGATTCAGAACACTTACATCACCTCAAAACCTTCCCTGTCTACCGCTTCACGGCCAGCCTCCCCGCCTGGCTTTCACCACTAGAGACCACTGGTGTGTTTCCTGTTTCCCGAAGGCCATGCAGATCGAATCTGCAGTGTGTAGCCCTTGGAGTCTGGCTGCTTTCACCTACCATAATATACGTAAGGTTTACCATTGTGTTCTGAAAACATACTTACATGATTTTAACGCTTTCACATTTATCATAGTTTTATGGCCCATGTCAAAAACAAACAAAACCCCAAGAAACTAGGGACTGCTTTCAGGTCCAAACCACAAGAAAAGCAGAGGGGAAAATTCACTCCCATGTGGTTTAAAACTTCTCCATGTTTTAGCCCCTTTTCACAATTTTCCTGCTTTTGTTTATTTTTCAAAAGCCTCAGGTCGCTTGCTTTTTGTGTCTACTTGTCATCAATGGGTGATGCAGTGTTTAGCTGCTTTGGTCCATTTCTGCAGGAAGTGGCTCGCCTAAAAACTTTTCGCGTATGAGTTTATTTCTCTCCACAATTCATTAGACGGGTAGTGGCGTATTCTCCATTTACAATGAGGAAGCTAAGGGACAATATGGCTCAGTAGATTGCCCAGTTTCTGGGGCCTGGGGAGTCTGGATTCCTAATAGGTCTTCAGCCCTTTGCATGCGCCCTCTCTCATGCTAAGCTGCTATAGTCGTAAGTGCGTGTGAGAGGGACTCAGATATGCATATGCTAGACTAACACAGAGCTCAGCTATGGAAGGAAGACCCAGAACTACAACAAGAAATTGTCCAACAAAATCACGTTTAGTAACTTTCCAGATAAGGGATTGAAAACTGGTGAGGAGATTCTCAAAGTAAGTTCACTAGAGGGAAAAGAGCCAGGAAGTGTTAAGCTGAAATTGGGGAGTGGGAGTGGGGGGGGGGGGGGGGGGTTGGGAGAGGAGGCAGGACGGAGAGAAGGGTGCGGAGGTGGGTTTTACCCTGGTTTTGCTATTTGCGTATTGAAAACTAGTATTTTGGCAATGGCAGAATGTACAAGAAACCTTTTCATTTACAGCAGTTCCATGTGGCAGAAGCTCAATAAATGTTTGTCCCACGAATTGATGATTATGGTATTTCCTTTTCTTCTCCTTACACAAGGGATCAAAGCAATCCTAAAAGTTGGAGAGCCACAGCCTGGGGTTGAGAAAATGAGTAGCGAAGAAAGAAAGTCCACACGTGTTGTTTTATTCAATATTTAAGCATAAATTAAGGACAGCTTTTTCACATACAACCTGAGCTTGAATACCACACTGCCTCAGTGGCAAGACTTCTCATACTCCAGACGATCATGGCAGATCAGCCCAGATTGCAGAGATGTGTTAAATCCATCCATGCTTTTCTTTGGTTCCATGAGAGGCGCCGGAGAAGTGCTAGGTGGAGTTGCAGGTGGAACAATGGCTTGGAACTAACTCCACTGCTGCTTTGTTGATATTCTTCCCATTTCACATTTAGGAATTGAACTTTTCTTTTTTTATTACACGTTATTTGTTCTTAACTTACATTGTAGCGCAAGGTTATTGAATAATATTTTCAGGTAGAATGTGTAATTGTGTATATATTGGAGTGTAAGGAAACTGCTTGTAGTGAAAGAATTAAAATTCATTATCTGCATGTAATAGGCAGTATGAATGAGAAAACTTCGTTATGCCGTATTATATTCCTTGTAGGTAACCTCAGGCACTCCGTGAACTTCTCTGGAGAGCTAAAGGGAAATCTGAATAATCACATATATACATTTATGCTTGGCTGCCATAATAAAAAGCAGAAGATAAAATTTTAATTAAATTCATTATGTCTTACTTTGAAATTTCAAATTTCAACAGAAAATGAGCCATTAATCATCAGAAACTATGGATAATTTACTTCATGCTAATTTGAACCTGAAATGTATCATCATAAGGAATTCAATCAGCTTGTGAATTAATAACTTGGATGTCTGTATTAGACATGCCCTGAGGATATAATCAAAGCTTCAGTTTTAGTTTTGCTTGGGCACATGGTATTTAATGGGCCTGGGTGTATGTGTGTGTCAGAGTTCTTAAGGGTTTTGAAACATTTGACATTGCTGAGGCAGCACTTCCTCTGAGTCCTCTTATTTAGTAAAAGCGAAAAAAAAAAAAAAATAACACACCAAAACTCCAGCCAAATTGAAATTGTCTCTGTGTATCTCTGCTTCTCGAGATAAGCCTGAATGGGATGCTAGGAGTCATTATACATGGAATGTGCGGTTGAATAAAAGTATTACAGAAAAATACCAACCCTGTTATCTTAAGTGTGAACAATAAACTGTCCTTTCTTTGTTTTCAGAAGACAGTAAAGGCCATTAAAAAACACCCAAGCATCTAGTGAAGTGCTCTATAACTCTTTTGTACTATTTTTTAAAAACCTTTGCTGTGTGATAGCAATTTTTCTTTTTAAAGTAGATTTGGGGCTCCAGACCAAGTTTTACAAGTTTTTGTTAAGTAAGCAAAACCCAGCGTATCACATGAAGTATTTATAAAAGAAAGAGTTTCCATGAGATACTGTCTTTTCTGAAACATCCATTTTTTTTTATCCTTTGGATGACAAGTGAGAAGCAATCAAGTGTCACACTCTGAGGAGATGGGTAAAAAGGCCACCTCCAAACACAAGACCTCTTTTATCCCCACATGGCCATCAGCTGGCTGGGCATATGTGGCTCTTACGTCCCATCTCTGAGCCTCTGTCTTCTTACCCCCTACATGGGGTGACCCCTTCTCCCTTCGAGTCTCTTCAATTTTGTATTCTCTTATAATATTGTAGCCCGTTGTTCTAAGCGTGACAATAGGTACACACATGTACCCAACCTGTTGCCAAGCGATGACTGAGAGTAAATCAAGCGTGTCTCATACCCTCACTTTGTAATCCTCCGGGGTGCGTCCATCTTTGTGACTAACTCAGGATACTTTCCAACACATCAGATGGCGGACTAACTGTATACACAAAGTTGGTCCAAGTGCTCCCCTCAGGACCTCAGGTCCCTGTTGGAAACTGTTTAAATTCTTGTCTGACCTGATGCTGCGCTGAGTCAAAGCCCTCGGAGTTCTCAGGATTAGGGGAATCTTGTCACAGGGATCACCAGAGACTCCCTTTTCCTTTGTGCACAGTGGAGACCAACACTCTTCCCAGCCTAATGCCAAACAGTCCAGCCACAGCCTTACCTCTGATTCACAATGACCCAAAGGCACCGCCCTCCGCTTGCTGCGTGGAGCTCTCTGCCTCACCGCTTTGGGTTCTGCCCTTCTGAACATCAGGATTTTGCTGGATCATTTAATGCTTATTGTGACTTGAGATCATGTCTCTACTGGATTGTGATCTCCAAAAGGGAGCCCTCAGATTCAAAGAAGAAAAAGAAGAAATTATTTATCCTCTTTTAAGTAATCAGAATGCTGGACCTGGAGTTTTGGCTATATTTAATCATTAGTTTCTATTTTAAAACTTTAATTATTTACAATTTTTTCTTGATTTTTTTCATGTTGATTTGTCCACTGAAAATATATTCACATCGGGACCAAGGGAAAGAGCCAGAGATGAGTGTATCTCAATCAGAAATGATATTACAAATAGAATTATAAAAGTATCTATCATCACCTGGTTTTCTCTTTCCTGGGGGTTTCGGTACTTAGGCATTAAATGCTATATTGATAGACTAAGTTTTCCAGAGGTTTTTGTTTTTAAGAAAGAAAACAATGTAAATGAAAGGATAAATAAATACTTTCTAGACCTCCATTCTTTCTTTCTGCCTACTACCCTGATTTTCTTTTTTAAAGGATAATAAAAGTTTGTAAATTTTTGTAGGGTAAAATGAAAAGACATGGTAGGTGGACTAGAGAGAAAGCTCTGAAATCAGACACTCAAGTTCACATCCTTGGTTCTGTAATTACTAAGTGGGTCCTGGACAAGTTACTCTTCAACCTTCAGACTTCACCTCTAAAGCTGGAGTTATATCTTAAATTTGTTACGAGTATTAATTTAATGCATTTAAAGTGATGACACAGAGCGTGGCACATAATACATATTCAGAAGCGACACATAAATACTTAGAAAATGTGGCTAAAATGCAGCTCAGAAGCAGTGGCAGAGAGAGGATTTCATCAAGAGTGGATGGGTATTAGCAGAGCCCCTTTGATTTCATGTTTACAAGGAAGAAAGGGAAGTGTATCCTGCCAGTCAGTTGTATTTTATTGAATTGGTTCTCTTGTTACCCACCCCCTCCATTTCAGTGTGTCACATGCTTCGAACAACTTTGTGCCCTAAAACCAAGAGTCCAGACATTTTCAGCAAACCGTTGGATGATGGTCCTGCGCTGGTGACTAGTTCTTATTGTGAGCCGCCAGCCCCAATGCTTTTCAAAGCGCGGCATGCCGTGCCCTGGCTCTGCTTAGCCTGGGAGGTACCTGGCCTGACTGCCAAGAGCTGAGTGGACTGCCAGGCGTCAGGCAGCAGAGCTGAGCAAGAGAGAGCCAAGATAAGATAAAGTCAGTGGGGAATCTAGGCTGGCATAAGACTGGTCACTGGCAAGAGTCTACCACAAAGAGGCTCCATAATAGGTGGGGGGGAGGATAGGTAGGCATCAGGGACCCCAGGCAGATAACAGAAGTCCTGGGGAGAAAGGAGCCCTGGAGGGAGGACGTGAGTCAGTGGTTGGAGAGACTGAAGTCCAGGCGAGGATCCATGATGGCTCCTGGCGTCCATCTAGAAAGGAGAGTTAAGTGACATGGGCTTTAAGCCCATATTGACTTTTCATCTGCTGGAGCGCCCTCTTCTCCTCTCCCAGTTTATGGGCCTGGGGCCTGGGGAGTCCTCTGTGCCTTAAAGGGCTGCTTCTCATGCTTGAATGCTCACAGGAGATACAACCCCTGAGCTACAATGCCAGTGCTCCCTTAGTAAATCTGGGTCCGGCTCAACGGGCTGCGTTTCTAACAAGCTCCCCAGAAATACAGATACTGCTGGTCCAGCGGCCATGATTTAAGGGGCAAAGCCTTAAAAGACTGTTGCTGCTTGCTCTTGCTAAATCCGCAGGTCTTCTGTTCTCTCTCCTGTCAGGGCGGCTTCCTCAGGGCACAGATGAGAAGCACATTGCTGGCTGGTTCAATACCGAGCCCCAGCAGCTGGACTTTTGATCAGACTGGAGCCTTGACAACCCTCATCTTTTTTCTTCTGTGGCAAAGCAGATCCTCACTGAATTTAATATTGCTAGCAAAACCACGCTGAAGGCCTGGGGAATTCGGCAGTCTCTGAGGCAATTGTGTTTCCTGGGCAGAAGTGTGGCCCTGGAATGCTTGTCCATCACTCTGCCTGGTCAGGGGCTTCGGGAGAAGCCAGGAGGGCCTTGACCTTAAAAAAAAAAATGCCTGATTGTTTTTTTCCCCCAGGTAAAATACAGAATTTGTCAATTTATGCCACTTTTATCTAAGGGAACCTTTTCCTGAAACCTTTGTTTTTATTCTGCGATTATCTTTGAATGATCTAAAATAAGGATACATCCCTGTTACTGAGCATAGGAAAGAAGGTGAAGGGATTAGTCAAAGGACATATTCGTGGGCCTCCTTTTCAATCCTCAAGGCGACTGATTAGGAGCAAAGGTTGGGTCTGTGATCCAGAAATATAGTGAAGATGCCCAAGTCCAGTATCTAAGTCCCATATGCACGGCGGTCTTCCACAAATGTGACCCCATTGATGCTCATGCATTTGTCGCAGGTTCTTGAGAGAACGTGGTATAGTTAATACGTGCCTGTCCTTATCAGAAAGACTTCTAAACTCAAATAGTGAAAAATAAATTAGAAAGCATTATCTTAATTCAAAATGTAATTTTCAAATTGATAGAATGTGGTGTCATGGCTCTTTCCCTCAGCAAGTGTCCCTGGTCATATCTTTAGAAGCCAATGTGCATTTATCTGCAAATTTAGTATGTTATTTTCTAAAGATTCAAGATGCTTTCTGGATTTAATTTTTGCCAGATTATCTTCAAAACTAAAGCTGAATTGTAAATGAAGCCGCTTTGTTAAGAAAAACAAAGAGTAAGGCTGTGGGTTTGTGAAATTGGAGACCAAATTGGTATTCCAAACCCAAACTCTGTTGCTCCTATCTCATTAAAAAGCATCGGGCAGACATTTAAAGATTTTTATACATTTTAATTCAGCTGGTCACTTGATTTAAAACTACATTGATTTTTTTTTTCTAATTTGTTCTTGGCCATGCATATCATGTTAAATATCAAAATGAATCTGAAACTCTTTGAGGCTGTATCACAGGGTATTACATTCTTGGAGGGACTTTCTTTCCCCCATGCTAATTTTCATCATTTTGCTGTCGCTTTCATTTCCCCTTGAGCTTTAGCTTTTAGGGATTATTATTCATGGTTTTCAGCATCTACCTCGATCATTAAACAATTAAACTTTTATCAGGCAGAGCGGTAAGAGCCTCTGTGGCTAATGATGAGGTTGGAAACTCCCCTGTACAACCTGTTGGCTCATCTTGGAAGAAGAGTGTCCTGCCAAATTATCTTTATGTGCTCATGAATAATATCCTAACAAGGATGGTTGGAGAGCCGAGCACAAAGGGCAGTTCTAATGGAAAGAGTGAGAGTAAAATTCACCTTGTAAAACATTATAATGCCTCGACAGGATGCTAGCTCTTCTTGCTGCTAAATTGGGTGCACTTACATTAGCAGCCCCTGTAGCTATCTGCTACTCTACAGAATGAACTAGGAGAGAAAGAATATACCTTTCAGGATTTAGAATTCTTCATATGACCATAAATATCTGCAGAGAAAAGATCCATTTAAAGCAGAGTTCCTGGTACATTAACTGGGTGGATTGGTCTTGAATGTAAAAGTGGTATGAGCAGGCAGGAAGTGATAGTCTCTATCTACCTCTTTTAATTCTTAGCTTTAGACTGAACTTTGAGGTAACCAGTATTTTTGCTGTTGATGTTTCCCAAATGCAGAGTTTCAGAGAGGGATATCAGGCCTTTAGGGTGAAGATACATCGATATTAGACCAGGAATCATTGGCAGTGACTTTTGGGCACAAAAAATTGGAAAATTGTACAACTGCGAAGGTTGATCATGGAAATCAAAGAGGAAGGCCCGTCAGAGGAAGGCCAGCACTTTCTTCCCACACCCCAGGCAAATGACACCGGGGACTTTCAGTTGACAAGTAAGTATGCGCACATCCCTTCTTAGTACTCTCTGACAATGCGCATTGTGTTAACCAAACACACACAGGCATGTGTACTCCCAGAAACTGGGGGTCTAACAAATGGCATGAGATTAATTTTTTTCCTTTGCACTACTTATTTTGGTGTTGTGAGTCTATGAAACACTTCTTTTCTCTTTTAGAGAGAGAAAGGAAGGAAGAGAGAGATAGAGAGATATCTATTTGTTCTCCTTATTTATGCATTCTTTGGTTGCTTCTTGTATGTGCCCTGACCAGGGATGGAACCTGCAACCGTGGTGCATGGGGACAACGCTCTAACCAGCTGAGCTACCCAGCCAGGACCGCTTCTTTATCTTTTATCATTTTCTACGAGTTAGATGATAGTCCAGGGAACCACTACAAATCAGATGGTGGAGTCAGAGTTCTTGAATGTGTATTAAGACTCCAACATATACTTTTTAAGTACACCTTCTATTTAGCTTTTATATGATCTCATATGGAATTGTTTTTTGGAACATAGATATTTTTTCTTTAAAACCAAAGGCATGTAGCTGGAAAGCATTAGGGCAAAACGGTTACATTGCTGTCATTGCCCTACCTGAGAGCACCGAGCAACATCAGCAGAGCAGGCTTGGAGATTTGGGCACAATTTACATCTGAACATTGCAACTGGGATTTGTGCTACTCACATAATTGAAATCATTGGAAGAATTTTATGTTTCTCTCTTGTGTTTAAAATTCTAGGGTTTGGGTTTTACTGCTTAGCATGAATTGTGTCTTTTTCTTTTCGTTTCAGAGGATTCCTGTTGCCCAGTTATTAACACTGGCAAATATATGCCTAACCTCTCATTTAGTTTACATTATAAAAATAATCTTTAGAAAATGGTATTGGATGCATTTTCTGAGAAATTTGGTTGTCAGAGTTTACAGTAGAGTTAATTGTTAATAACCTTTTAAAAAATCCACACTGTTCGAAACACACAAAGGCCAACCTAATGATTGTCATTCTGAGCTCTCTGGGAAAGTATAAAATTGTTAACCACAGCATTGTTAAATGTCAGCAGAAGAAAAAAATAAAATGGTTACCATGCAAACACTGTGAACTCTTTAAATTAAAAAAAAAAAGAATGATTTTTATACAAAGAGCTGGTTCTAACAATATATTAGTGACCAGATGTTATTAAATTTAAATTGTATCTGATGAATCCACCAGTAAAAATAAACAAGAAAAGGATTTGTATAAAATTCTTACACTTACTGCCAAATGGTTTGCTTTTCCATAAGTTTAGTTTTGTTTCTTCGGCCCCCCATGAAGGGTAACAAATGGCGTCCCAGTCCTCACCCACTCTCCTTCAGGAAGCCCTTGTGCTGTGTGTGGCCTTCAGGCATCCGCCTGTCCATTGTCACTTACCACAGCCTGGTGTACCCATTTCCTTATCTTTGTCCTCAGACTTGCTTTCCCTTCCACTTCATCCTAGATCAATGACCATGCTATTAGATTTTTAAAAAATCTCTAGCGAAAGAAATGGAAGCCTTTAATAGAATGTTGATTTGAGCTAGCTATCAATAGGTTGGTAGCAGAATACCCATGATAAAGCATGATATCCTTTATAATATAACTAGAGATATCCCTTTAATTAATAATTTACTATGTATAGCAGATTGGAGTGGTTTGGGGAAAAAAACAACGATTCCATATGGAAGAGCACTTTGGAGAGGGGGTCCCTCTTTGAAGGTTCCATCCTGTCTCCATGCATCCAAAAGAAACACACAGTTGGAAAATGTTTTATATTTGTTGCAGCTTACAAAAACAATATTTCTAAGGTTCTTTATGGCCATGGAGCAAAACAGATCAGTCGAATCTTTAGTCATATCTAGTTCTGCTACAGATGTGTGTATCTGTATGATGAGAACCCACTGCTTATAAGTTGGATCAACTGAGCTTATTCATTCTGCCCGATAATGTGTTAATATATTCTGGGCAGCATGAAACATACTAATATTCAGTGGCATATTTTTGATAGTGAGTTAAATATCTTTAATCTGAGTTCTTACCATTTGTTTGTAGGTATTCAGAAGTCACCCAATGAACCACAGTTGGAATTTATCCTTGGTAAGAATCCCATCTTGTTTTTATCAATAAATATAATAATTTATCTATGAAGCTTTGCAAGTTGTAGATACATTATTTATATCTTTATATATTTTACAATCTTTTATGAACATTGTTCGGTGCAATTTTTTTCTGTAAGGTAAGTGCTGTTTTATGAATTTTTATGTTAAGAATCTGAGCCAAGGACTGTGTTGGTTCCCTACCCCCAAGGACTTAGGGTTCAGCGGTGACAAAGGTGCACTTCTCAACCAAGTCTGGAGACAACAAATACAGGGCCCAGAACTGATTCTCACACAGTGACTGGGTTTCATTGCTAATCAACATTTCTGGGAATTCACGTGTCCGTTTCCTGACTCCCTGGGCTGGAGACTAACCCCATGTGGAGTTTTCCTGTATGAGACTTACAAGGTTCTTGTCCCTGCCGCTCTCACTTGCTCTTCTACCTTGAAGATGGAATTATGCTTTCATTTTGCAGCATAATTTATTGAGAAAATAGTTATATATAATTTTGGTTCTAATAGCTTGTTTTCTCTTTCTAAAAGACTTTGTTTTAAGAGTGGTTTTAGGTTCACTGCAAAATTAGAGATTTCCCATATACCCCCTACCTCCACACATGCATAGCCTCCCTCATTTTCAACATCCCTTGCCAGAGTGGTACATGTGTTAGTGTTGATGAACCTACATTGACACATCATTATCACCCCAAGTCTGTAGGTTGCATTAGGATTCTCTTTTGGTATTTCACATTCTATGGGCTTCCATCATTATAGTATCATACAGAGTATTTTTACTGCTTTCATAATCCCCTGTGCCCCACCCAGTCTTCCTTCTTCCTCCCCTAATCCCCACTCACCCCTGATCTTTATTTCTGTCTCCATAGTTTTACCTTTTTCAGAAGGTCAGATAGTTAGAATCATAAAGCATGTAGTCCTTTCAGATTGGCTTCTTTTACTTAATTATATTGCATTTAAGTTTCCTCTATGTATTTTCATGCCTTGGTAGCTCATTTCTTTTTAGCACTGAATAATATTTCATTTTCTGGATGCACCACAGTTTATTTACCTATTTGCCTCCTGAAGGACATCTTGGTTTCTTCCAAGTTTTGGCAAATATGAATAAAGCTGCTACAGACATCTTGTGCAAGTTTTTGTGTAGACGTAACTTTTCAACACCTTTGGGTAAAGGCCAAGGCACTCAGTTAATGGATCATATAGTAAGAATGTATTTAGTTTTGTAAGAAATTGTCACACTGTCTTTGGAGCGGCTATATACCATTTCACATTCCCAACAACGTATGAGTTCCCATTACTCCGCAGCCTCACCAGCGGTCAGTATTGTCAGTATTCCTGATCGTGGTATAATTTATTTTTAATATTTAATTTTTATTACATATGTAGCTAAAGGGTGCTGTCAGGTAAGAATTCTAGATTTTTTTCTTCATGTTTTCTCAAGTATCGGGAAACAGAAATGGGAAAACTCAAGAAGATACTGTGGTCATACCAATCAAGTTGTACTTTTTCCCCCCCTAGAGTTCTCAGACATAGAAAGCACTCATTTTCAGAATGGGAGCAAAGGAGCCAAGGAGACCTGGGTACCTCTTGACTCACTGACTCTAACTCTTACTCCTTGAGTCTTCATCTAACCATCTTTTATTTTTAATGAAAAAAAAAACATTTTTTTAAATTTCCATTTTTGATCGGCCATCTGAAAAGTGATTTGTTTGAGTGATTGGAGTGTATTTCAAAGCACAGATAGAGTCTTCTTATTTGCGTCCTGGAGCATGGGGGTAACCTAATGGGGGCAGAAGCCGTCGGAGTGAGGAGGGTGTCAGGTCAACCCGGGGACCGGCTTTCCCGAGGCCAGATACCCATCCTCTATTTCGATCAAAGCAACCTGTCTGGTTCGAAGGCCTAACTGTGCTCTTCGTTTTGAAAGTCCAGTGAAGGTTAGTAACAAAAATGCTGCTGTCACTGGCATTTCTGGCTTTGGGTCATAGATCTAAGAGATGAGCAGCTGTGAGAATTGATTCATAATGATCATCCTCCCATTAAAAAAAAAGACAAACTTCAAATACCTTTTTTATGTTTATCCAAAAAATACAATAGATAATTTTATCTTATCACAGGGCAAGAAATGCCTAGCAATAAAACAAAAGAAAGTTATTTACAGTCTTCAGGGAAGTGCATTGTTGATCTTGAAAGGTACATTCCCTAAATTCTTTGTTATGTCTCTTAGCACTTTAACATCCTCAACTGTATTATTTACTGAAAAAAAGAAAAAAGCTTTTAAACTACTCTTTCAAGGACACTATAGGTTTTACTGTACATTTTTGTCACTTTTTTTCTTTAATTCTTTTAATCCCACAAATTCTTCAGCACTTCACCCATTATATAGTTCACTTCATTTCATAAGGAATAATGAGAGAATAGTAATTACTTAAATATTTCTATAATTGTTGGAGAATGTGCATATTTATTTCATTAGAAAAAAACCCTTAACATCTTAAAACAAAAAATAATTTCAGCAAAAATAGAATAAACAAATTAGAGAGTTTTTCCTCTTAATTTTCCAACTAAATTTTTGATATTTGATTCTTGAGTATTTACCAAAGTATTAAAATAAACTGAGAACTCCAATGGCTTTGCCTTTTACATTTAGAAAATAGCTCCGCTGATTTTGCCAGGTGCCATTTTGCTTTGAATAAGTTTGTTTCTATTGAGGACTTGTTTCTGCCTTGTCTGCATGCCACTATAAAAATCGCTCTCTTGCTGAAGTTCTCCTGCCAAATCTTTATTTGACTAAATGAAGTAGGAGATGCTTAGTCAATTGAGCAAGCTAATTGGCTAAAAATATCTTGCTATCCCAAGATAAGTATGTACTAAAACAGTGAGTATCTTATGTCCATTTTCAACTACATTTCTAATGGTTGGCTGCATTTAAATGATATAATTCACCCTACAATTGCAACTTGACTTCCACATATCTTTCATTGTTTCATTGGAGTGTATGGAAACCCTGGTTATTTTCACAAAGGGAGAAATCATTAAAAACCCAGGAGAATGCTTATTTTCATTTTAACAAAGCTGGCATTTAAGAAGAGAAATCATTTCTTAAAATCTGCATGCATTTCTTTCTTGAAACCATTGTTAGAAATGTATAGAGAAGACTAATACTGACAATGATATAAAAGAAATTGCTATGAACTGTTTCTCAAGTTTACTGCCCTGATTATGTTTAAAATGTTCATGGTCCTGTGCCTCCATTTACTATCTCCAGGGTCAATAGAAAGTTTATAAGAATGTGGACATCACATATATCATACATTCAAAACAATAGGCAGTAAGGTGATGTGTACCGCCCTAGAGTTCAATGATTAAAATTCAGTTTTTTTTCACAGTATGTCATGCTATAATGACAAGATGTCCTCAGGTAGGTTATTTCAAATATTCGAGTGACTTTAAATAAGGAAGGGTTATCCTCCTTTGGTTGTTAAGGCTTTGTCCAAGAAAGTGCTGATTTAAACACTCTCTTCTTGCCTTGGATCACATATTAAATTATGTGTCCTGATTTTGGATTCTGTACAGAGAGCTTCTTCTAATGGCTCAGTTAGAAAAAAGGTCATATAAATCATATGATCAGTTTTCTGTCTTTAGAATTTGAAAATGTGTATTAAAATGTGCCCAAATTGATAAGCTGCACACAACAGTCTCATCTCTTTACAGTCACAGCTTTTATAGCTCGCTAGAGCCTTCATTAACCTGCATGTCAGGTTCATTTATACTTTATGAATTGCTATAACTCAGCTCTTGTTTTCTACATTTCTCTGAAAGAGAAAACTCTTAGGAGGCCAAACTTACCAATTCTCCCATGTTCACGCTTCTACTTCCTCTGGTCTGTGTTCTATAAATGATTATGAAGCACTGACTTGTTTAAAGTTCCAGTGGGAGAGTGGATTTTAGGATATCTTCTTTAGTATTTTTACCCTCTACACAGTATGCAGGGCCAGCTAAAGGGAATACCAAGTGCAGAGGTATATTTTCATGTTTAATCTATCGATAAAAACATTACTGCTTCCTACAAACTGCTAGATAATCTTCAAGCAACAAGAGAAGCAACTGCTAAGAATCAGGCAAGGCCTGTGCTGGCCCTACTTTGTGGCCTCATTATAAAATTATTGTTGTCTTATTGGTTCTGAGAGTGTGATACTTTTCTTACAAAACATCGCATTCCACTGAACGATAGTTTGGGGGACACCCTCTCATGATAAGGCGTCGTGTCAAGCACTGGGGGCGTGCGGTAGTGCTGCAGTAAGAGCTCCATTTTTCGAGTATCTTACTATGTGCTTACCTCCCTCCAAAGAGGAGGATATGTTTTCCTCACCAGACTCTACAGGATAATAACATCAACAATGACTGAGATTTATGGAGAGCTTATTTGCTTACCACACATTGTTCCCTATAATTTTTATATAAATTAATTTAATTTTCATGATGAGATAATTGCTCTATCATCATCCTTGTTTTACAGGAAAAGAAACTTACGCATGAATAGGTAAAGTAACGACCCCAAATTTGAACCAGGAGATCTGCGCACAGAGCATGCTCTCCCATGTTATCTGTGCTTGAGAGATGAAAAATCTAAGATTCCTAAGGGTCAGCTTCCCAGAGATCTGATGCGATTGTGTGACAGTCGGGGTCCAAGTGGAGCTGTTTCTGATGCTGAGTCTCCTGCTTTTAACCTTTAGGCCGTGCCCTCTCCTTGCTGGTCCCTGCATCCCAAGGACTTCTGGGTGTGGGTGAGACCGACTATAAAGCCTGGCAAGTTGTGGTCATGGCAAAAGAAAGGCACACGCCCAGAACTAAGGAAGGACGGCACAAGCAGTGATTAAATATAACTGTGGCGTCAGACACAGCACCTCAGAGGAGGTGGACCAGGCTTGGAAGGATGAGCAGGATTTCAGTTGGTTTTAGAATGAGCACGAGGGACAATTCAAGCAAAGGGTGTAGCTAAATCCATGAAACAAAATCCTAGAGCTCATTTTCCAAGTTGATGCGTTTCATGCTCATTTACATGTCCCTCTTTATTACTTCTAATCCCACTCTAAAAATAAATTAAGTCTCTAGAAATCCTCTTGCAATAGCTTAAATTGTAGCACACGTGTTTGGAATTTGTTCTAAAATTCTAAATGAACACAAGTTTTTGGCATTGTTTTATGGTTAACAAATCATGCGTAGGCATCAGGAAGAATTAACTGAGTTTTGCTGGCATTGGGGCTGTGCCAGATGGAACTCAGAAGAGGCACAGGCCCTGCTGAGCTAGACACTGCAGACCCTGTAGTCACGCCGTGCTCCTGACAATCGCCTGCCTGTGCACGGTTTGCCCACACAAGGGCCATCCCAATGTACCCGTCTTTGAGCCATCTCAGTTTTGACAGCATCAGGTATGTAGCAGGTAACTCTAATGTCTGTTGGTATCCATGGGGCATTTGTTCCAGGACCCCGTTGGATACCAAAATCCATGGATGCTCAAGTTCTTTATGTGAAATGGTATAGAACGGTGCATACAATTGGCTGTCTGCAGATTCCCAGCCCCGGGTGGAAGATACTGTTTTTGATCTGGGATTGGTTAAATCCACAGATACAAAACCTGCTGATGTTGGAGGGCGGGCTGTACTTTTGAGAAGATATTTTTTTCAAAACAACCATTTATCAACAACACAACACAATAAAAATAGTAGACAGCTAATAGAAATGTACTTGTATTTCATGCTCAGATTTCAGTTTACAATCTGAGTGGGGAGTCAATATAGCTCACAAGCTAATTTGGGAATGCAAAGCGAACCGCTAAGATTTGAATACTGTCTTTGTTACTACCTGGCCACATGGCCTTAGAAAAATTACACAATGTCTCTGAATTTCTGTTTTCTTATCTGTAAAATGGGAAAGATATCCTCAACTAACGTACAAAGTTCTTTTTAAGATTAAATGAGTTAGTATACATAAAGCACTTAAACTGGTATCTGACATGCACTTAATTATTAGTTAACCTTTACTGTTCTGAGTAAAACATTGGTTGAATCACTTCATCACACTCATGAGTATTTCCTAGAGCATAGGGTCTTGACGTTGCATTTTTGTGCATAATAATTGCTATCACTTATGAACAAGTATTAGGCTGTATACCCTTTTCACATTTTATCTCTGCTCCTACAACAGATTTCCCACTATTCATGTTTCACAGATGAATTTTGTCACTTACCCAAGGGCATACGGGGAGGAAGTGGAAGAATACGGATTTTAACTCCAAAGGCCATGTTCTTTGTGGTTGGTTATTGGAAATACAGGAACAGGAAAGGGAAGGCAATCAAAAGTTATCTAAGACCCACGTCATGTTTTTGTACAGCTGAAATAATTAGAGATTTAATTGAAAGAAGAGAAAGTAAAACAATTCAAGCTTCTTGACAGGTCTGTCATGTGGGCCATGGTTTGTGGGGACTCGGGGTTTAATGTGTGAAACAGATCGGAAAATAGGCTGTTCTTATTGGCCATGGTCTCCATTCTGGCTTGGCAATGCTTCAGGAGGCTGAGATCCCTAACATCACTTAGTAAATGAGAAGTATGTGAGCTACCAAACTTCTCTTCTTACTTCCTTTTTGCCACCACTGTGTCATTTACCTGAATTCTGCTTTGATAAATTATGTCTGTTCTTCTTGTCAAATTTCTTTTTGAGTAATGTATCATAGAAGCTTTAATTAAAGGAGGACTTTGACCAAGTTTAACTTTGTAGGGCCAAATTGATTGTTCCACAGGCGTTTAACAAATTATTTGTTAGAGTTTTTTTATTTTCATTTTTATTTTATTTTTTTAGAGTTTATCTTTTTAATGCTCACTTTCTAACTTCTTTGTATCTGTCCCCCATGATCCACATGCTCCGTCCGGTTTCTGTGTGATTTACCTACTCACGTTCTTCCCTCCGTGGTGTGATGGCTGAGAGCGGCTGCTCGGAGCATCCCGTGTGCCTCCGCAGCATCCGCTGCTGCTGACGGGGGTGATCGAGGAGTGAGGACTATCCAGGGCCTTTGTTCGTTAGGTGGATTTGCTTTGTGTAAAGTTAAAAGCCGCCGGGGTTAGGATGCTGCTGTCTGTGTGCCTGAAATTTGTCAGTCAGCCTTCTTGTTGAGCAGATGGCACCTGAATGTACCCTAGGCCACGTGGGAACCATGTCATGGGGAAGAGAAGAGACCGAGGGAAGTGGAGCACAGGCTTTCAGAAAAGCCCTTCTCATTTCTATTGTACAGGACAGGCTTTTCCCAAAGGTGTCTTAGTTGGGCTTTGACCTTTTGCAGTTGGCAAAGGTGGTGCTGTCTCCATTTCACAACAAAGACCGGCTCTTGAGCGAGTTAAGTGACCTACCTGTGGTTGAAGTGACTGGCCTGGTAGGAGAAAGCCCCAGACTTTTCACATGCTCTGCCCCTTACTCCTGTGTGACCTCTACTTTACCAATGACAGAGGGAGCAGAAGTCAGTTTGAGCAAAAAAGGCATTCCAGGTCAAAACTCACCCAGTTCAGAACATAAATTTTTTCCCAGTAGTTGAAAAACTTCAACACACTCTTGCTCTAAGCAGTTTCTAACATAAATGTTAAATAACATTTATGGGCCTTGGTTTTGAAAATTTGTGACTCTTGTTCTCATTTGTCCATGGAGTTCCCTACTCGCATTTTCAACTGACTAGTAGATATCTCCATGGCTCGCCTAGGAGGTGTTTTAAACTTAAATAAGTTAAAACCTGATTTTTTGATTCCCACTGCTGTCCTTCAAAACATTTTATTGCCCCTGGATGTCCACCTTTGTAAAACACATCACCTCCCATTCAGCTATGCAAATCCCCAAACTATAAATCTTCCTTGATTCTTCTTTTCCCCAAACTTCACATCAAATCCATCGCATCCTGTAATTTTGATGTTGAAAACTATTCTGAATTGGAATACCTCTCCCCATTGCCTCTGCTATCGTTCTGTTCTGAGCTGCTCTCATCTCGTACCTGGGCCCATTGGGGCAAGTTAGGGATGTCCTTGCAGGCCTCCTTGAGTCTGCTCTTGCCCCTGCAGAGACCTTCCTGCCAGAAGAGCCAGGACAATCTTTTAAACAATATAAATGTGATTACTACACTTCCCTAGTTAAAATTCTCCATTGGCTCCCCTTTGCCTTAGAATAGAATTGAAACACTTTCCGCATTCTAGAAGGACCTTGAGCACGCCTTTCTCACCTAGCCTGTGCCGATCTTCAGGCTCACTGTGTGTCCGCCTCTTTGATCTTTTTGCTCCTCAAATAGGCCACACCTTTGAGGCTCTGCATTTGTAGCCTCCCCCAGACCTCCATGCCGACTCCTTGCTACATTTGGGTCACACCTCAAGGTCACCTCATCAGAGAAGCTTTCCCTGATCCTCGCCCCCCAACCAAATTCTCAATTTAACTGCCCTGTTGAAAGGGCTCTCTAAATTATTGTTTTAAACTTCATGTCCTGCTAGATGATAAGCTCCATGAAATAGGGAACTTGTGTTCTTGTTCTCTGCTATCGACCTGCCACCTGGAATTATGTTGGCCACATTTAGGCAGTCAGCAAATATTCATGAACTGTAGGTGTGCATGGATGCCTTTGCTTTGTTCCTCTCACATTCCTTTCTAAAATAAATGTATATATGTAGATACACCTTTGAAATGTTCTGTAATTATTACTCACACAGTGGCTTGTGAAAAGCAATTTATTTTAAATCTCTCAAGGGCCTCAATTATTTAACCATCGCTATTTTGTTGAGCGTGAGTTGTAATAGGAAGGATAGAACCTGGCAGCCCTTGGGGTTCTCCTAGAGAGAACCGAGAAAAAGAACCAGGCATAGGCAGAGCTGAACAAACGCGTTCTGGAGCTAGACTGCTTAGCAGATGATTGCTTACCTGCCAAGGATTTTACACCCAAAATTCTGCACAAATTAATTTTAAGACGTCTATATTAGAACAGCGTCAGGAAACAGGCAATCTTGTTACAGAGTTGCTCCTAAGAACATACTGTATTTTGCCATCTATAATGCATAATTTCTGCCCAAATTTTTGAGGGAAAAATAAAGGATGAGCATTATACATGGGTAGTACTCATTCCATATCTATCTAAATGTTTTTAATTCTCTTATTTATGCTTATACATAAAAGTATAACTCTAGAAAGCAGTAAAGATATCCATATGCAAAATAATACCAGTATGGTAATTGGTTTTATATAGAAATAAAAAATGGAATTACAAAATTAAAAGGAAAGATTTTTTTTCCTGAAAGTTTGGCCCAAACACATAGGTGCACATTATACACAGCAAAATACAGTACATATACAGATAGTAAGAAGCATAGCAGATAACTGAAATAGTAGCAGTGAACTGGGGTCCAGAGGTTTGAGGTCCTATTTCAGGCCATGGAGTGTAGTCCTGAGAGGAGGCAGTACAGGGTTGGTGTTCGAGAGCGTGGGCTGAGCTGCTGTTCTGAGAGCGTTTTAAATCTTGATTCTGCTACTGGCCACCTGTGCCACTCTGAACGATTTACCTTTACGGGCTGGTTTCATGGATTGGGTGCGGTAGTGCACTTAAAGCACAAAGAATTGGTGCTAGGTGCCTGCGTGGCCTCTTAGTGACACTATTCCAATTAGTATCTTAGGTTAATCCCTTACCATCTCAAACTCTCACTCCTTATCTGTAAGTTGTGGATAATACTTGCTATTTCATAGGGTGTTTAAACTAATATATAGGAAAATGAGAAGTACTTTATTAATGTATTATTAGGAATTTAATACATCTCATTTTCCACACATTTAATCGCATCTTCAAAAGCACTCAGCAAGAATGACTGTAATTATTGTTCCTATTTCCAGATGGGGATCCTGAGACTTCATCACAGATTTGAAGTCACCCAGTCAGGACTGTGGTCTGCAACCCTGATCCTTTGGGTGTTTACTACACAGAGGGACTAAGGAATTCCATGGAGACCTTCAGATAGAAGGCGCCTCGTATTCTTTTTTTACCTAGTCACCGCATGTCCTGGAAGAGCTGAGAGGGTGGTTCTTCTTTAATTTAGTTTGAGTAGTGGACTCTGCTACCCTGTGTTCTGAAATTTCCTGTATAGTTAAGGCTCTGAAGCATTCTCTGTTACCAGCAGGCGCTCTGCTGAACTGTGGGTTCGAACTGCTCTTCTTGGAGATCCCGAATATTCTGGGACAGGCTCTTTGTTCCCTTCAAACTCAGATTCTCTAGAACACTCTCTCCCACTTTCAAGTTATCTGATCTACATTGTTTCGACATAGTGTTAAACTTGTGGCTTTTGCTCTGACTGTTAGACCCTTTGTGCCCCACAGCTAGTCCACAATTGTTTTCTCACCTGCAGACTCGTCTTCCTCCTCTTGTCTCATGTCTCCTGGATCACTAGTCATTTCTAGCTTTAGCGTATCTGTACCCAGCTTGTTTCATTTCCTGTGAGTCAACCATCTCATGAGGGAAGAAATGACACCCCTGAAGCCCTGTGTTGAACATGAATATTGAGATTTTTCTTTTTTCTACAGGATAATTACACGGATGATTGTCTCAAGAGACTCAAGAAAAACAGGAGTTATCTTTTTCAAGCTCTTCAAACCTTGTCCTTTCTCAAAGAATGTTCTAGATGGAGACAATAAAATGGAGGCTACGTAGCCTCTCAGAACCATCTATACTTGGAGTCTCCCATTCCCCCCTTATTGTCTACTCTACGTAGGGCTTTGATGTAATACTTTCCGTTGACTTGTCAAATATTTGGCATTAGAGGGAGAGCAATTTCATAAAAAGCAACGAATAATTCCACGTATAATCACTCAGCCCAATACATTTATAGGAAAAAAATACTGAAATTTTAAAAATTAACCTTAAGTTGAGAACCATGCTCTAAAATGTAAGCTCTTGTATTCCATATACATATGAAAAATGCAATGCTTCTAAAACATTTTGGTTTTGGGAAGCATGTCTAAAAATGGCTTCAGTCGGGATGGAGTGAAACCCAGACCTTGAATCAGTGTGTTTTGCATGAAATCATCCAAATTGAATAACTGCTTTCTGGATTGCTTACTATTAATACTTCCTGTCCAGACAAATGGACCACAGATTTCCTCAACAGAGCATCAACCCCTAAAGGCAACATTCCAGACTCCTATTTCCTTTATTCTCTCTCAAACTCCCAAACTAACCAATTAACCCATGTGCACTGCTGGATCCAGTGCCAGGCTCTATGTTTGTCCAGAAAGGGAATCCTATTGCCTCTCGTGTCAAGCTGGTAGCTCTGGAAAAATGTCCTCTTGGCCTCTGAGCCGGTATTGTTTCTTCCTCTTACTTCTGCAATCCTACTTCTGATACTACAGATTTCATTGCTGACTCATGAGATATTTCTTTTAGTATTCAGAGGGACCAGCTTCCATTCTTGGAACAACATTTCATTCTCTCTTAAGCAACACATATGTTCCTACTGAAAAGAACAGCAGAAAGCTGCAAGCACTTGTTTTTGAAGTGGAGTGTGCACTTGGAACACGTACATACAGAGTCAAGTGTGCGTGAGGCGGTAGGTGACGAGGCCTGACCGGTTTGGGGCTTCCGCGTTCAGTGTGGGATGTCCAGACCAGAAGAGACACAAGCTCAGACTTGTTTTTAATTCATTGGCTTGAAGATGGAGTCTCAGCCACTTAGGGAATATTCATGAAAATAAGACAAAACAGAATTTTCTGAGGCTTGACAGAAGAGAAGCTGAGGGAGCCCAGACAAGCTGGAGAATGGGAGTCTTCTGGTGCTAGCAACAGTGATTTAGACCAATGTGTTCTTTCCATATGCAAATATACTGCCTTCTCTACAGATGGCGTCTTCATTGCTCTTGAAGGGGAAAAATCGTAGAGCATTTCCCAAGAGCACCATTGTTCTAGGCAGGGGTTCCCTTTTTCTCTCTCACTAGGTTCTTCATCGATGCTTTAATTGACCTATGACACTAAGTGAGTAGTTTATCTTAGTATGTAAAATGTTCCCAACTAAAGAAGCCAGCGTCATCTTCTTAGCCACTTTAAAAAAAAAAATACCAACATGTTTTTATTCCACACACAGAGATACATATGAAATATGGTGCCATATTTTTATATTGTTCTATTATGGGGGAAAATGTAACACATTTTATTTCAGGACCCATTTCCCTTTTTCTGAATCTAGCTTTTTACATCACAGAGATCTGTTTAATTTATAAGCGAATCCATTGAAACAAAATTTAGGAGCAGTGGTGCTCAAACCTCAGTGTAGCAAGAATTCTAGAGCAGTAGCATTTCTCTAATAAAATCTCTTCAATTCCCTCTTGTGAATTATTGCCTGTATTCTTCAATAACTCTGTCATCTGTGTTTTCCCTCTGGCATTAGCCTCATCCTTTCCTCAAAGTTTTATTTGAATTCTATTATCGTATTGAGAGTCTTAAAATTTTTGTTGCAAACTGAAATCACTACCGAACATGCAGAACACCAGACGGAGCAGAATGATGTTATTGACAAATATTAATTCAGGCTGTCTGATACTCAGCTGTTGGTAAAAATAAATAAATAAATAAATAAAAAATAAATAAATAAATAAAGTAGTCTTCATCCTTGAGCCATATGTTGTGATCTACAAACTTGACTGATTAGTTAAAAATATGGATATGGAATTAGTGAAATGATGAGGCAGCAATAAGTAGACTGTTGTTCTGGACAAGAGCTCACACAAAGGAAGTGTAAGTCTAATGCCACCTTGTACAGAGTAAGTGTGCCATAAATTGTGCTTCCTGTTCCACACCCCCGTTTTCTTTGTAAGCTTCATGTATAACTTTAGTATGAGATTAGCGTTTTATTTTGGCAGTATAAAAGCAAAATGTCTAGCATCATTTTAGTATGTGTAGCGGATTCTTTTTTTTAGTATGGCTTTATTTATTTGTTTATTTAGTCTCTTTGTGTGTGTTAGTGTGTGTCTGTGTATGTATGTTGATTATTTGGGCTGATTTCTTATACTTGTTACCCTTTGACTTTCTGGAAACCTAAAATTAATGCTGTTTGTTCAAGTTATGTGAGTATATTTATTTTCCTTGAAAGAATTTACTTTTGAATTTGAAATATTAATATTTTAAATTAGGTGCCTTAAAAAAAGAAAAAAATAATTCCAATTTTTAAAATCACTTTTTCCACACCAACTTTTCTTTTTCTTTTTCAAAAAAATGTTGCTTATGTGGGCAGCTTTGCATGGTTCCTATACTACTTCAGGAGGCGTGTCTTAATTAAAATCTTCCACACAACAGTTAAGAGGAAAAATAACTTATTTTTATTTTATTTCTATAGACTTAAAAAATGGTTACTTGACTGAAGGGGGAATGTGGTTTGTTCAGAAAGATGTACCCCTGACTCCAGTAGTCCCAAATCTTATAAATATTCAAGAGATGACTATGATAACCTCCCCTTTCAGGCTGATGAGGGAAACATGTTAGAGAGGAAGTTTGAGATAGCAGAGAACACAAAGGAATAATGCCAAATCAGAAAAATTATAGAAAATAGGCTTGGTCCATTGAAAATAAGCTAAAATGAACTTGGGGGGCAAGATGTGACACTCAGCTCAATCAATGTGAAAGATTCTACAGACAATACAGAACGAAGTGGAAGGCTATGTATGAATGACTATAAATCAGTTCAGCATGATATACAACCACACTTTTCTAAGAAATCACCTGAAGAAAATATTCAAGAATGAATAGTATTTCTAACCACGTGTGATATTCGCATTGTGTGGGTGTTGGTATAAGGCAGGGACACGGTGTAGTCGGTCATTAACTACACGCGGCTGAATCACTGTGGGATGGTGCCCCGGGACTGACGCAGTGCTGTCTTCTGGACCCATTAGGAGCGATGAGCTGTAGAGGCAGAGATCCTAGTCTTCAGAAGACTCTGGTCTTCCCGAGAAGAAAAAAGAATAAAAAAACTGAAAGGCAGAAGAAAGTTTTTAAAAGGAAAACATTTTATAATGGCAGTGTAGATAGAGAGAGGGGCTCTTAGGCTTTTTAAGTGCTACATACCACATTTTTTAAGTGTGATATAACTTGGTTTAATCTAGATGTCATCATTGGTATAGAATGGTAACTGGGAAACCATGTAATGAAGTCCAGTAATTTATTGGACTGGAAACATAACCCAATTGGCATGTCAATTGATCAGTGTCATCTAATTTTCTGAAGTACAAGGAACAGGATATATATGACATATTTTTAGAAACCTGACCAAATATTAGGACTTTAAAAAGTAAATAAAAAACTGTGTTCTAGGCTGGAAGACCCTTAGACACACCACAGCCTTTGGGAAGTGGCTGATTTAGTGGTAGTGAGGAAAGAATGGTGATGTTGAGGAACCTGGGAGCAGGGTGGTCATTTCCCTAAAGTTCTGTTTATATAAGGCTACTTTCTGTTCCAACTGTCTCCTGTCCTCTGTACCTTTGCCCTCTCTGCCCTTGGGGGCATCTTCCATGTTCCTTATAAGTATTCTTTAAGGAAAATAAAAGGTATGCTTTCATCAGAGCATACTGGGATCTGTCTGTAACGTCTCCTTTTAATTGTAAGAAGAAGCTTTATTAGAATCAACAGCGTTCCTTTTGGACGAAGGAAGTACGCAGGGCAGAAGGGCAAGTCCTTCCATGACCCTTGGGACCCTTCAGTTGTTAAGATAATGCCTCCCTGTAGGCTATTATCCTCAGAGGAAAGGAACTACTTCCTGGCTAAGCCCCTACTTAGAGGGCGAGTTGGCCATTTACATGCAGCATATCTGAGAACAGACAGAAAAGAAAGCCTTCTGCCATGTTTGGTGTCTTGTTTGGAGAGATTAACCAGTGTGAGTGTGCCCATTTGGTGTCACAGAATGATACATATGATTTCTGAATTTAACAAATAATCCAGTAAAGGGTTTTTTCTATTTCTTTTACTTATTGCTATGAAAACAAAAAAGTAGAAAAAAGTCACAAATACACATACTGTATATACACACATACATACACACATATATATATATATATATATAATGAAATGCTTTTACTGAAAACGAATAAGGTTATGCAAAATCAGAACCAACCTGGAATATCTTGAGCACATATTTGTTATGAGAATATTGAGTAGGTAAAATCCATTTTTGTGCCAATGTACAACTATGTTCATATTCATGTTACTAATAATTTCGGGAGCCTATTATTTGCCTACCTTATACATACTTTACTTCATATGATATTTATAACAAATCTATGAAATTTATTCTTTTCTTCATTTTATAGGTAAGAAAGTAGAGACTCAAATAGACAGAGTCATTTATCTAAAGGTATATAGCTCCTTAGGCTAGATTCCAGGTTTCAAATACAATTTTATCTCAAGTAAAAAAAAAAAAAATTCCTTCATCTCGTATGTGCTGTCCTGTGTGGCCCCGCCCCTAAGCCTCACCCTCCTTTGGCTAATTGAGGAACAGAACTGGAGACAGGTGGAGACTCTGGTTCAAGTGCCCCGCCCTCATCTCTGCTGCTGCCATTTATTCTGGAGGAAAGCAGATAAACTTTGTTAGATGCTACTAACGCTGAATGGCAAGAAGACAAATGAAATGAATCGAGGCAAGAAAAATGACCTGACTTCACAGAGGACAGAGTTCTTAAAGGGAAAGAGACCGTTGCTTGTAGTCAACAGGGACCTTGCACTGCCCTCGCGGGTCACACCGCTGCCTGTGGCAGGCGCCTTTGCCCACCAGTGCACTGCGCTCCCAGGGCGGGGCTGGGACCCCCTCAGATTTGGCCTGTGCGGCAGTTCAGGCGCAGTTCCAAGGCACCTGAAGAAAAAAGTTATATTCTACCTCAAAACAATTATTGCTGGGATTGAGCTTTCTGTCAGAGGCGTCAGGGAACGGTTGTAGGCTTCCAGCCGAAGTTGACTAGAATGAGAGAATGGCTCTGTGGATTCAGCAGACTGACCATGATTTAGACGTGATGGCCAAATGAAACAAAAACCTAATCTTTTGTAAAAGCGGAATTTTCATGTAGGCAGAATATGGACTCCACCAGAAGGTGGAAGACCCTGCCATTTAACTTCTGGACTCTCAACTCTTTGAAAAAGTGCTGGGCACAAAACGGGCTGTGTGCTCTCTGAGAGTCCAAGTCGTAGCTTTGCCTCTTCAGCAGAGCTTGGCAGCTTCTGGTTCTTTGACTAAGTTTAGTCACAAATGTACTTTGTGTGATTCCTACAGCTTGAGCCTACACAGTGATTGGGATTTCAAGCTTTGGATGACAAATCCTCAAATCAAGCCCCGGTGGACTTTCATTTTTTCAGGCAATGAATTTGAATAGAGGTCACTCCTTCAGACATGGCCTAGGCTTTACGGTTGGCTCCATGCCTGGCCCTGCCACGAGATACTGAAGCTCCATTTGCTTTTATCGTTGCACTTCTACTGAGCAGTCCCTTCCAGTAGAGTGAAAACCTCCTGGCTCCTGTGCACATCTGGGCTAGAGACACCTATAGGCATCTCACTTTCAACCACTAACAATAAGAAGTGGACATTCACCTTGCCAGTAATTATAGCAAAGTTAACAAGAAAATAATCTTTTATAGCTCCCTTAGTTATCCTAAAGAAATGTTTCAAATTATAATTTTTTGAAAACAATTTCTCATTATGTCTATAGCGTTATTCTCCCCCCCCCCTTTCAGTAAAACAACAACAACCAGTCAATTTAGGGGACACAAGTACATTTGAATCCCAAACTATCAACATCTTGTGTACTTAAACTCTTTCGGGTTCTGTGAACACCTTTAAATAGCTCAGTCCAAAACAAAGCCAGTAAAAAGGAAGAAATAAAAAGAAAAATAAAAACCTACTGATGAATGAACGATTGCAGAGAGGCATTTATTTGTCACTACCCATTTGAATCAAGAATTCTTAACAAAACAAAACAGTGGAAGCAAGCCATTTAAGCAGGTCACCTCTAGAGCAGAGTTCTGCTTGGGTAATGGGCAATGGTAAGTACGGCTGGAAGACTTGATAGGACAGTTTTTGATTTCTGAAAACAGACTTTTCAGGCTTCCTATTGGCTCCTGAGTAATGCCTGTGTAGGTCAGACTTGATGTGACCGAATGAGTAAACGTTCTGTGATCGCTCATCATTTATCACTCCTCCAGGGAGACAGTTTCAGCCTGTATAGATCCATGATGTGTATGGGTTTCACTTTATGAAATACAATGACTCATGTACTGTGTTTGGTATTTACAAAGAAATATTGGGCCTGGTCACAGCTTTTAAGGGGTTGTCTGAATATAACTGAGTCAATAAAAATTATTTTACAGAATGACATAACACTAAACACCGGTAAATGTTGGTATTAATTTTGATAAACATTAGTATAATGATATTAGTAAACTATTTTTCATAGAAAAGAAGTCCATTCATAAAAAGAGCATGCTTTCTTCCTCACATCCACCCTGAGAAATAGGTAGACAGATGAGGAAATTGAGAGTGTAAGAGTTTGGGACTTCATGTCACATAACTAGAAAACAGGGAATCTAGGCTACACCTCAGGTATTCTGACTGATCTTGCTGCATAAACATTAGGAAAGAGTAAATTCTCTGGGCTCTTGAGAAGAAAAGAAATATGTGTACCCCAAGATATGGCTTGAGCTGTTGTTTTCTCTTTTTATAAAGTATCAGGAAACACAAAGTGCCATTATTATTGTTTTTACTTCATCATTAGTGGGGGATCTGCAAACTGGTTTGGGCAGAACATTTCAGTTGAATGGAGCTTTTCTCTGTTTTCCTTAGGAGGGAGTCTGAGAGTTTCTCTTGTAAAATGGAGAACAGCTGCTTGCTTCTGGGAAATAACCACAGCCCACCATCAAGCCTGATAAGAAATCAGAAACTTTTTTTGAGCAAGTGTCATAAGGTAGTGATAAGGCTCTAAGCAAGAAAGTAGGCAAGAGGCATGTGTTTGAAACAAATGGATTCCAGCTTTAAAATCCAAAAACAGATGCAAGTCAATATCAGTAAAGGGAGAGAGGGCTGTACACCGAGCAGAAAACCAAGAGAGTGATCAAGTTAAACACGTTCATAATGCAAGTAGAGGAAATGATCAAAATAACCACCAAAGAACAGTCAAGTCTAAATCTAACGTTTTTTTCCCCCCTTTCCGGTAATATGTTGCCATTGTTGAAACCTCACATCAGTACTTTATAAAACTGTAGATGTCGTCGTTTGGGCAGTAAACAGCGCTGGTAATGGGTCTTCCAAAGAGCAATGCCACTGTGCAGGAGAGGAATTCAGGGAGCCAGGGAAAGCAGCACAGCCACCGTGCACGATGCGAGCCAACGCCAGACAGGTCTAGTCATGGAAATGTGAGCGCCCAATATTTCTAAGCCACTCGCCCTTAATAGGTCAAACTGAAATAATAATGCAAAGCACCATTTTGAGAAATAAAGTTATAATTACCAAAGTGCTTCAAAAATAGTGGGGGTTAAATAAACTGTTGCTATTCTGTTCTTCCACATGCTTCCCTTAGCTAGAGCATGTGGTTTAAATATGGAAAAATGATGAGAAAATACCACACAGGAGTAAAGTCTGGCAAGAAGAAGTTACTGCCTAGCTGGTATAACTGGAGGAAAACCAGGCCTGTTTTGTTCCAAAGCTCCTGCTATCTCCTTCTTCACCAACAAAATGAGATGCTATGGAAGCAGTTGAAAGGTGGCAAAGACCTTCGCTTTCAAGTTTCAGAGTTATTACGCCATAGTTCTTCTGTCCCCGTAGCTTAAATACGCGGGTCCTCTTTCTGCACTGGTCAGAGGCATGGGGAAGGGGAGGCATGCTCCGGAGCCCAGCGCACTCTCCCCAGGAACCCCGGCGCGGCTAGATCTCCCTTCCCCATCACAGCTCCAGCCTGCATCGAACCATCCCCGAGCCTAGGGAACCCCCTCTGGAGAGGAAACTTTGCATCATGCTTAAAGATGCAACTGCGGGTAGTAAAATTCCTGTTTCAGAGCCAAAGGAGGAAACGCAGTGCGGGAGATGTTGTGCTTGCTGCAGAGGAATATATTTTTGGATTTTTCTTGGTCCAATGGTGAGAATGATATGTGGGAGGAGGAAATATTTGAGTAAATATGGTAAGGGGATGAGAGGCTGTAATACGAGCCTGGTGTCTCAAGGGAAAGTTCCTACAGTTGTGGCCCATGGACAAGAGTTTAACCCCTCTTTAGTCCACATTTCTCCTTTCCGGACCTGGCTGGAATCCCCGACCGAGGGCTTTTTTTTTTTTTAACCCCTCCTCTGCTTCCCCCGCCTTTCCGCCTTTCTCTGTGGCTTGCACGCTGCTGTGGTAGGCTGGCCTCTTTGCCCGGTCCAGTGTCTGTCCCGGGGCAAGAGCGAGCGACTGTAGGAGGCTGGCTGGCTCTAGGGAGTGGCTAGGTACGGGGAGGGTGTGCGTTCCAACCCTTGAACCCAGCCATGTCAATACGGGACAGCTGGATTTCTTTCTTGGCGTTGGCCTGACTCAGTTTACTTAGTCTAAGAGCATGAATTAAAGGCCAAGGTTGAATGACTGTTTCAAGTCATTCAAGTCCCGGAGCTGTGTGTGCCTAGTCACACATTAGGACTGGGATCCCAGGGCAGCTGAGACTTGCAAGAGCTGCAAATGTGGTCAGTGGAAATGAACTCTGAATTCAGCTCCACGGCACGTGACTTCCTATTTCTGTAAGGTACTTCCAAGGGACTTCCTCTGTAAAACCAGCCAGAGTCCTCCGAGAGTTCATTCAGCGCGGCTGGGAGGTTTACTTGCAACTCGGGACAGAAGTTTTTCCCTGAGATACCGTGTCAGTTTCTTTCCTTTCTCTCTCCTCTGTCACTGCCAGCATGCAAGGATCTGGTGGCTCCTGTCCGTGATCGGAAGCTGAATACCCTGGTGCAGATCTCGGTAATCCACCCCGAGGAGCGGGGGCTGACAAGGTACTGCAGCACGGAGATTGTGGAGGTGAGCGTGCTGTGCGCTCGGGAGTCTCTCTCTCTCTCTCTCTCTCTCTCAGCAAGAGCTCTAGTAAGTTAGCTCATGGCATGTAGCTATGCTGTGTTACTGTCCTCTGTCACTTAGGAAAGCATACCTGAGGTTATTAAGCATGCATTGGTAACTCCCCAGAATAAACAAACAGGGAACAACTTGCCTTTTTCATAAAAGACCTTATTTTTATTTAGTAAATAGAAAGAAAAATTCTCACTTTGAATCCCTCAAGAGAATGGCAAATGGAGAAAAACATACGTACACATTTTAAATTAAATGGAATGAATGTTTTTTTGGGGGTGGGGTGGGGTGGGGAGAAAGTAGTAAAGTACCCAGAGAAGTTTTAAACTTGTGAAATGGTTTTTTGCCCTTTTCATTTTTCCTGTATTCTTCAGTCTGTCTGTGGAAACCATAGTCTCAGCTGTTGTGTCTGCCTTTTTAAAGGACAATGTTTTCCAAAGAAAGGTATATGATGATTTTGAGAACCTGTAATATTTCTAGGGAAAAGGTGTAAATATTACTCATCAGATGAGAGATTTCCTATTTACATTTATTGCTACTAACATAACATTCAATGTGTCGAGAGGAAATTTGTTATTGTGTTGGATCAGATTCAAAAGAGGAAGTGTTTCCCTTTTGATTATTTAATTCTTATCAGACATTTCACAATATTAGTGGACGAGAGAGAACTTATTTGAGCGTCTGGGACTAAAGAAAGTGCGCTCTCAACTCCCTCAGCTTTGCCTGCTTGTCTTAGACCCGACAGCTCTGTTTGTTTTGAAGGAGGAGTTTCTCTGTGAGAAGAACCTGCCTCAGACCAGGCTGGCTCAGTGCTGACCTGTGTCTTCACGCAGTTGGTGGAATAAATCATTCAGTCGGATCGCCTCTCATTTCTCTAATGGGAACAACCCAGCCCTGAATGTGCCCTGTGGAACCTCTGGGTTCCAAAGGTGGTCTACTTTGTGATGAATGCTGTAGGTGAACAAACACAAATAGTCTTATTCATAGAAAGAAAATGCAAGTGAAATGGTACAATGGTTCATTTATAAGAAAAAAAAATTAAGTGTTATTCCAAGTTAGTTTTAAAATATTGTCAAAATATAAAAGAAATTATTTATTTTGGCACACTTCAAATTTTTCTATTTGAATGTATGTAGTTGTTTTTGGCGTTTTTATTCACTTTCTGTTCTAAAGTGTCTAACACAATGAGGAATAGAAGTAGTATTCACTGAATAAAGAGAAGAAATAAATGAATCCGTGAATGAATCTGTGAATGAATCACTTGGGCTTTCAGAAACTTCCAAAGACAACTGGTTTATAAAATTCTCGCAAACATCTCAATGCTGTTCAGCAATGCGTGGTGTGGCAAAAGTAAGTTGCAGTTGTGAGTACGTGTTGAGACAGTTTATTCTTGCATTATTACTTATTAATTATTGTATTTTCCATATAAACAACTGTAGATCCACTTTTGCCCTACCCTGTATTGATATTTAAATATAGATATAAAATTTAATGTCGGATGTCAGCTCTATAAAAATGAATTCTGAGACACTGAAATATCCTGTGCACTGTATCCTGAGCCAGTAATTTCATAGCCCCATATCCATCATAATTAGTTTCTTTCATTAGTTTTCTAATCGGTCTGAGAAGAACACAGAGCTGAACATCTAAAAACAAATGGGCATTATCAGCGCATGGCTTTCCATGGAATCATTACAGAAAGGAAATAAATGGACAGCGTAAGCTTTCCAAATGGTTCTTTATGAGAAAAGTGCTTCATTTTAATTTGATCAGTCAATATCTTAGCTTATACACATAAGTTACAGGTTATATCCATTAAATGTATTCTAAATGGACTGACAGCTGACCTCAAAGTAGGGTTCTGCATATAATGAAAATAAATTGGTTTTCAAGACGGTTAGCAGCTCTGACAAGGAGGCAGGGCATTTACTATCAACAGCTATATCAATACTTTGGGGCCTTGGGCCATGTTGTTGTCTATGAGTATCATTTGGTAAATCAGATCTTTCTTCATAGAACTATTTCCTAGAAAAACAAACAGACCCAGACACACTTTCTGTATTCTCATGTGTCACTGCTGCTGCCGACTACAGTTGCCGACTTATTGAATCCAAGTTGTCTGCCTGTGCCATTACAGGGAACAAGGGACCCGCTGTTTTTGACGGGCGTCACCTTCCCATCTGAGTATCCCATCTATGAGGAGACCAAAATAAAGCTCACAGTCTATGATGTCAAGGATAAGTCTCACGACACCGTAAGTACCTGTACTTTTTTCTTTCTTTGGAAAAAGAAGTTATGCTTTTCCAAACTATTGGATTTTTTTTTTAAGCATAACTTGCATTTTTTTCAAAGAGGGCATTTATATGTGTTGATGCTTGTCTTATATTTATAGTTTACTTGGAATTTTTTTTTTCCAAAATTCATTTGGCTTAGTGCCAAAATGGCATTTGGGTAAGAGCGAAAGCTTCTGAAACTGATTTTTATGTTTTTTAGGAAAGTTGGCTTGACCTCTCGGTTTATATTTTTGTTGTTGTTTTTTTAAGAAGTTGCTGAAGGCGTAATACTGTGGTTGGAGTGCAAATGGAAGAAATTAAATAATGGTTCAAAACTGTCTGGATGGTGTAATTACTCTAAAATGGGACTGACCAAATGCTGTACTTTCTCAATTTATTCTTTTACCAAAGTATGGAGAGAAATTCCCTCTGTATTTCCTGATATTTTTCCTGGCACCAAAGCAAATGTAATCGAAGCACTAGGCAGAAGCCTTAATTGTGCTCTTTCCATGAAAGTCATGTAAAAGTTCCAATGACTTTTTGTTTGTCCTAGATTCTTCAGTCTACCGGGTCTGACTTTTCCTCCACTTGAACCAGACCTTCTGGGTAGACAGTTAAGTACCCAAGCAACCTCTCAAGAGGCCTTTCTTAAAATTTCAGGACAGGAGAAAATGCTATTGGGTAGGCATTGGCAAGGAGCACATTTAAAATGAGCCTCTTCCTTTAATCTCTCTTTAACATGGATTTTAGTCTATGTTCAAGGCAGGGAACCTTGATGGTCAACAATGAAGCACACACCAGGAGACGCTTGGAAGGCAGGTGGGCCGGTAGGTTCCTGGAGAATTCTGGATGTAGCTCAGGGATGTTGCTGGACCTGGAGAACAGCGCAGCACCTTGTCCAGGGGACACTTATCTTTAAACTAGGCCTTCACTTGGGCATTTCTGTTTTGCTCCTGCCTCTTTCTTTCCTTGACATTTTTTACCACAAAATATGTAACATACATGGATAGTGGGAGTATTTAATAGAGAAAAAATTCTATATTGAAGGAATGTCAACTCATCTTGGTCCCAGGAACATTCATCTTTTTAAAATTAAGGAAGAAATGCCCAATTACATACACAGCGCGTATGTGAAATATTGATAGAAATAGTTACATGGTTGGGTACATCAATGATGAAGGCGGACTGCCTGGTACCTACTGTATTTACTCGCTTCGTGACCCTGGGAAATTTAATTCTCTGTGGCTCTGTTTCTTTATTTATAATATTTACCCTGTGGGGTTGTCGTGAGGGTTAAATAAGTTAATATAGGTAAAATATTTAGAAGATTAACCATTACAAATTAATTAATAAGTGCAAGTTGTTGTTTTCATTATTGTTCTGGCTGCTGCTCCATAGTCCCTCATAAGTAGGAAAAATGAAATAAGAAAATATTTACTGAGATCTTTTATTTATTTACTGTTTTTTCCTTAAGTGGCATTGTGTTTATTATTTCTGACTTCCTTGAGGAAGAGGGGGCAATCAAAAATATTTTGCAACACAAGATTGGGATTAAAGTTGGCAACTATAAAAAATATTTGTTTGGGAATTTTGTTTTTTCCTTTCTATTTTCCTTGATTTCTAAAGCCACAAGTAGAAAAAGAGAAGACCGATCCAGACCAAGTTTGATAGACTCTGCACAAGGCCATGTGCAGATTGATGGCTGTCCTGGAAAAGAGAGAGAAATGAAGAGCATGGCAAAAAACCATAAAGTTGGGAAGGAGAGAGAGATGGTTCAAATAGATGGTGGGGGGAGGAGATATAAGTGTGCAGGGAGTCATAAACAGAGAAGCACTCAGGATGACAGGGAAAGCAAAGCAGTAACTATGGGGTTTTATGTTCTTCCAAGCACCCGATCCAGTTCAGCCTTCCCTGCAGTCCCCAGGCACAGATGGGACAGAGAATACGGAAGGGACAGAGTTACAGAAATGCTATGTGACAGGAATGAAAATGTTGCCCCTAAACTCTTGGGCTTAATATGTCTTCAGAAATAATCCATGTTAGAGATAAGAAACAGCAGCGGTGTTCCTATCCCCTTCAACCTGCCTCATTTAAAATGTGCGTGTATTTGAATGCTTTAGGGGTAATTAGCTCACTCATTAATTATGTTTTTGTTGGCTTCTATTTCTGGAAAGTAATTACTTAGGGTCTTTTAGAGACTTTTGTCCTTGATCAGAGGTGTTATCACACAAAAGTATTGGATGAACTGGAGTCCCTGCTGTGAAAGAGGACTCACGAAATTGGAACATACTTGAGAAAAGCAGCCAGCTTTCATTAACCAAGCGCTGTTAATTAAGGCACAGCCTCTTCTTTAAAATAACTACCAGTTAGCTCTGGTGATGGAAGTGTAAATAGGAACACCGTTTGTTAACATGCTAATAGTCCCCATGGACGTAGACTTTTCTTCCTGGCACTTTTTCTCTCATTCCTGAAGTTTTTCTTTGGGGTGGAGGGAGGCAGGGTACGGGGAGGCAGGCAGTAGGTTTGAAGTATACTTTTTTACTTTATAATTATCAACACTTAATAACCTAAGTATTTTAAGGTCATAATACTTTTAAGGCTTGAAGAATGAGATTATATATATGTGTTTTGGAAAATTAATGAATTGTATGCACATATCTAAAAGTAGCTTTAACACGTGATTCTAGTCACCAGTGATCGTATTAGGCTGGCCCAGGACAATGAGGTCTTTTGTATAATGGTTGAATTCTAGTTAGTGGAGTCAGATGACTAAGTTGCTTGTCTTTTCCTACTGAGTTTATGGTTACTTGGAGTTAACCAGTCAATTAAATTTGTTACTTTGCCACTTCATATTCATTTACATACTTTTTAAAGAGAAATGATAAACTGTCATTTGTGCCTTTGATACAGCCATCATCTAACCGTTGTTCTTATATTCCCCTATAGAACTGGACCTAAGATTGATTATTTTACTAAGGTTAGCAGAAATGTAATGCATCATTGTAACAAATGAGGAGAGTCTCACTGTTGATTCGGAAGGACTCTTGCTTCCCCTTCATCTTTCATCCTTCCCACTCACTGTGGTATGGGGGGGTGGGGGATCGGGGGGTAGGGTCATTACGAGAATCAGAGTGACTTTGCTATTATTTTCCTCACCGTGAGGAAATGATCTGTTTTCTAAAAGTCGGCTGCTCTAACATTCAGCTGTTCGGTGGGGAGTTGAAAGCTTGAAACTAGAGCCCAATTTTAGGATATGAGAGCCCAGGTTCTAACAGGGGAGTCGATGTCTCCTGGATACGTGCTGGTTGTATGCTCTAGTTTAAATCTCCTGGAAACTGCAACAGGATAGACAGAAGTGATTTTAGCACATCCCTTACAGTGCTCACCCCTGGGAATCAAGCTGGGCCTTTCTTCGGTTACAGAAAACATCTCAGAGGAAGGAGAAATTTATGGAGGAAAAGAACATCACCATCAAAATTTGTCTCTCTTTTCCCTTCTTCCTGTGTACAGAGTGAACTAGGCTCTTCCAACACCCAGCTTAAGACAGCCATCTGTCTGCAAACCATGATCAGGTCACAGAATTGTTTTTGCCTGTGGTGGATATTTCAATTTCTAATGTGTTTTGCAGGAGTGCACATTGGTCCATTTCTTTTGCTCTTCGGGCAAATATATCCCCAATTTGTAGACGTTTAGCTTATAGGTCAGAGTCCCATGAGAAACGATAAACTGAATATTTCTCAGGTGAGGATACATGCTCTAAGACATTTTTTACCACCATTTACTAGCAACCCGCGATTTGTGCCTTTCAGAAAACGTGGCCTCATCAAGACTGGACGTGCATTTATTACGCTGTGTGTTATATGCCCAAGGCAGTTTAGCTCTAGTGCAGTTCCCTACACAGGAGTGTCCAGTTCACTTTTATGGTTTTCTATGGAAAATAAAATCATTTACATTCTGTACACTTGGGCTTGGCTTCATTTTCTCTATTGGCTTCTTACAAGGTTAAGTCTGTTGAGGTGCAGATTCCATGAGCCGGCCTTTGTGTCTGTCTGGAAGGTATGGTGCAGTGGATAAGAAAAAAGAAGCTGAGGTTACTGATCACTAAGTACATATAAAGCACTGTGTTTAATGTGCTATGTATAGTTTCTTCTTTAATCCCCATAAAAATTCTTGGAGGGAAGTATTCTGATATCCAATTTAAAGATGAAGAAATTGGGATTCTGAAAACTTATGTAGGCCCAGTCAAAGGTCCTTTATTTTTTCCAGGCCATGTATGGTACATATATTGTTTATAGGATGTCCCTCAGTTTTTGCTCCCATGGTATGGTGTTTTTACTTCAGGGATACTTTAAAAGCATTCTTCATTTGTAGCTTAAAAACTGTTTATTCAAAAAAGAAGTCAGTGTTCAAAATTAGGAAAAACTGATATCGAGAATTTTCCAGCATGTTAATTAAGCATGTAACCAATTGCTGAATAAATTTTATAATGATGTGGCCAACTGCTCTTCATGAAAAAAAATAGCTGTTGTCATCTGTGACGAAATGACTAAGTCTATGGCTCAAACTTTGGTTTTTGCCCCCTGCCCTTGTTCTTCTCCTTTCTGTTGCGCGTTCCCAGCCTGCTCAGTCACTCCGCCTTTGCGCAGCTTTCGGAATGCTCCTGCCTGTGCAGCGACATGGGTGCAGGGGAGCCCCTGATTTCAGTTAGAAGCAGGGGAGGCTTCTGAGACACTGCTGCCCTTCCCACACCGCTCCACTTTGTTCTAGTAGTATATAGGCCCTGGGTAGTATATAGGCCCTGAGAACATATTTATATTTTATTGAGGTATCATTCACATACAATAAAACAGACAGGTCTTAGGTGTTCAAGTCGATGAGTTTGACAATGGCCTATGACCATATAACCTCTATGCAAGGCAAGATCTAGAACATTGCCATCATTCCAGAAAGTTCCCTTGTACCCCTTCTGGTCAATTGCCACCCCACACACCCAGAGGCAATCCCTTTCTCATATATACCAACATAGATTTGTTTTGCGTGTTGAAATTTATGTGAATGAAATCTTACAACATATGCTTTCTTGTATCTGGATTCTTTTCCTCAACTTAATGGTTTTGAGATCCATTCATGTTGCTGAGTGATACCATAGTGTATTTCTTTCTTTCTCTTTTTTTTAAAAATTACTGAATTGTATTCTGTTGTAGTGACTTACCACAGTGATAATCATTGTCTTGTCTATACACGTTTAATTACTTCTAGCTTTTGACCATGATGAATACAGTGTTAATAAACATTTGGGTACAGGTATTTGTGTGGCTATTTTATTTTGTTTTATTTTGGGGCATAAACACTGAAGAGCTATGATGCATATTTACCTTCTCTAGAAACCGTCAAACTGATCTTTGAAGTTATTGTATAACTTTATCTTCCACTTATTCCACCAACCATGACATTGTCCATCTCTTTCATTTAGCGTTCCAGTGCGTGTGAAGTGGTATCTCACTGTGTGATCTTAATCTGCATTTTCATTATAACTCATTATGTTACGCATCTTTTCTGTGCTTATTGGCTATTCGTCTATCTTTTCTTTTGGAAGTGTCTCTGTAAGTCTTTTGTTTATTTTTTTAAAAAGTTTTCTTTTTATTATTGGTTTCTAAGAATTTATGTATGTGGATATAAGTGCTTCCGTTGACTATGTTTTACAAGGGTTTTTGTCTGATTTTTAAATTTTTGACTTGCCTTAAATTCCTTTAATGATATGTTTTTTGATCAGAAATTTTTAATTGTGATTAATCCAGTTTATCAATTCTTTTTCACTCATAGTTAGTGCTCTTTGTGCCTTAAGAAATCTTTCTACTTCAGGCCAGTAGAATATTCTCCAATGTCTTTATTCAAAACATTTTGTAGTTCTAACATTTACAATTAGATTCATCTCAAATTAATTTTTGTGATAACAATACAGTTGGGATCAAAATTATTTTTCCCCTATGTAGATATGTAGTTATTACAGCACCATTAGTTAAAAATGCTTTTTCCTCCACTAAATTTATTTAGTGCCTTGATTGGAAAATCAAGTGTCATCTACTGATACATGTTTGTCTATTTCCTGATGTTCTTTCTGTTCCATTGATCCATTTGTCTAGCTCTGTGACAATAGCATGGTTATTGTAGCTTTATAGAAGCCCTGAAATCAGATAACTTAAATCCTCTGTCTTTGCCAGCCATTTATCAAGGTTTTATTTTTTTTAGTTTGTTTTTGTTTTGCTTATTCTAGAGGCTTTGTCTTTCCTTATAAATTTTTGAGCAGATTGTCAATTTCTTCAAAAAGCCTGTTGGAATTTTTAATTAGAATTATGTTGAATCTATAGATCAATTCGGAGAGAATGGACATATTAATAATATGTGATCTATTGATATTTAAGTATGGTAGATATATAAAATTTCATTTATTTAGATCTTTATATTTTATCAGCAATGTATACATGTTCAGATCATTTGTGTGTGGTCATAATATTTTTAGACTTATTTCTAGGTGCATTTGATCTTTTTTATGTTACCATACAATTTTTAAAACAGTTTTCAGTACTTGTTTGCTAATAGGTAGAAATACATTTATTCTTGTATATTGACCTTGTATTATCCTGCTGCCTTGCTAATTCACATATTCTAAAGGATTTTTTAGATTACGTAGGATTTTGTAAATATATAATCATGTTATCTGTGAGTAATGAAAGATTTATGTTTCCCTTTCCAGTCATTGTGCTTTTTATCTTTCTTTATTGCACTGCCTCAGAACTTTCAGGGCAATATTCATAAAAGTGGGAACAGTGGAAGTCCTGGTTTTGTTCCCAAACTCAGAAGAAAAGTGTGTAATAATTCACTATAATACATGATCTTAACTCTAGGTTTTTCATGGATGCATTTTATCAGATTGAGGAATTTCCCCCTATTCCTAATTTTCTGTGATTTTTAAAAAATCATGAATGGTGTTTAATTTAGTCAAATAGTTTCTGATGTGTATTGAGATGCTTAGATGTTTTTCTTATTTATTCTGTTAATGTAGTGAAATACATCAACTCATTTTTATGTATTAAACCAACCTTCTTTTTCCCAAGCCTCAGCCTTCTGCATGGGCCAGCCAGCCTCTGCTCTCCTGCTCCGTGCAGCCGGGGTAGGGGTGGGGGTGGGGGAGGTGTGAATCTCTCAGCTCCCCTGCACATTGAAATGCCCTCCTGCACAGCATGATGTCTGGTGAGAAAGGGTAGGCGGGAGCTGAGACTCACGCTGTGGCTGGGGCTGCTCTGGAGTCAGGCCTCTCCTGCCAGGGCCCATGTGCTCATGAAAAGGTCGTTGCAAGTCCAGCTGTTTTCCGTGGAGGCGCCTCTTCTCCCTCTGCTCAGCCAGGAATAGCAGCCAGGGTCATTTCTTCCTCTAGGACTGGTCTGTCACTCCCTGGGCTTTGCTCATTTTGGTTTCTTGACACTCTCAGTTTTTGCATCATCTTAACTAGAGGGGAAATGCTACATGTTTGAGTTCTTCCCTTTAGCATTTATGCTACTCTCTATAAATTTGCTTTTCCATCTCTGCATTTTATTCCCCCTCGTCTGTAGTTTGCATATCAAGTGCATTATATTTTATGCTGCTCTAGACATTGTTTTTTTCCCTTTTCTGGCCTCTTCCTGTTCTTTCTTTGTGTCAGCTACACTCAGAAGATGATAGTTGTACTGTATCATCTATTCAGGGATTTTGTTAGTTTTTTCTTTTTGTTTTTGCTGGGGCTCCCACTGTAGAGGAAAAGGTAGTCATGGATACCTCGTCATTTCCCCCAAGAAAATGATGCTGTTTGCTTGGAGAAAGACTGCCTTTTTGACAGTGAAATAAGAAAGTGAATTTACTCATGAAGCAAAACAAGTTTCTTACTTTCTTTTGGCAATAGAAGAGCAGCTGCTTGACTGTGAGGTAGCCCCCCTTTCATTCATGGAAGTCAGCAGAACTGTAGTTTCAATTACGTTCACCCTTCACTGTCTATAGGTGTGTGTGAGTTACAGAAGCATTGTTTAACCTAGCTTAAAAAAAATCTAGAATTAATTCACTTATTTCCATTGAAAACAGAAATGATTAGGTAAGGCCACTTCCCATTCTCTTTTCAAAGCTGGCAACTTTATTAAAGTTAATCACAAACATAGAGAAGCCTAATTCACCCTGTGTTTCTAATGGAATGCTGGACTCTTAATTCTTCTCAGTCCTCCCTCCATCAAACACTCAGGGGTGGCTTTTATTTGTATTTACTCTCTTTCATTTTTTGAGCAGTGAGCACTTTTATTTTGAAGCAGCATGAGATGTCATTGAGAAGAGTGGTTGGGAGAGTTGTAAGATGATTCCAGTTTGAGCCTGTTGAGCCCCCAGATTGGAGTTTAGTCATGTCTACATGAATCTAATTTGATGAATGTCAGCCCAGAAGTTTTAGAAGGCTGTCTGATCCCTCATCATAAAGGGGCAGAAATTTAGGTAGTTAAGTTTGACCCAGAAACACAGCCAAGGTAAGGAGCAGTTAATTCTCCCTCAGGGACCTTTTTCGGGCATTGTGCTAGAACTCTCTATGAATCATTGGTACATAAACAATATACTCTGGCAATAGTGGGGGGAAAATAGAAAGCTTCCCCAGTCCTTTTTAGGAAGGCTAGGTAAGTTTAATACCAAAACCTCATGAGTGTTTAAAAGAAAAGCTATAACCAAATTTCAATAAAAAACATACGTACACAAATTACACATACTATTCAGTAGGATTCATCTATGGTGGAAACAAACATGCCTTGACCAAGTACAGTTTATTTCAAAGAAGCAATATGGTTCAAAGTTAAGTACACATGTCAATGTGATCCATTTTATTAATAACTGAAGGACAAAACTAGTTCATTATACCATTGCATGCTAAAGAGGTATTCAATAAATCTAGTTGCCATATCTAATATAAAGTAGATAGTATTATTAGAATATTATAAAAATCTATCCTAATAAGATAATATGAATGTTCTAAACAATGAAATTCTAAAATTATTTCAACTAAACACCAAATATTAATAGCTATCATTTTTATTATTTAACATTTTCTTGGAGGCTATAGAAAATACAGTGGGAAAATTATATTACTTGTGTAAAGTTTGGAAGGCGAGAAAGAAAACTTTTTCTCTGTTGATGTGATTAAATATCTAGAAAGCCTAAAAACAAACATGATAATTTGGTAAGTTGGTTGCTTACAAGACAAATATATTTAAAAATCAATAGCTTCTCTCTTTTATAGCATATATTTCATAGAAAAGTATAAAATCTTATTGAAAAAATATAGAATAAGATCCTTACAAATGGGAAAACATACTTGTGTTGGAAGAAAAGACTATCAGAAGTAGAACTTGTCTCAAATTCAATTTACAAATTTAATATAATTCTGAATAAAATATCAAAAATACTTTTTTTATGGAGAGGGATATTGGGATTGGATAAAATGATCTTGAAGTTTATTTTAAAAAGTCACTAAGAATAGCGAAGGACATTTTTAAAAGCAATGAGTAAGACTTTTAAGCATCAAAACATCAAAACAAAACATAAAGCCAACTGCAATCATATCTATATGGTTTGATCACAGGAATGACAAGTAGAGAAATGAGGCTGAATATCAAACCCTGAAGCAGAGTCCAGGATCCATGATAATTAACTCTATGGATGGTTTTAACTCAGCAGGTAAAAGGATGGATTATTTAATATAAAAAAGTGATGGTTAAATGACATCCGTCTATAAGTAAATATTACAATCTCATCATATTCCACTTATAAAAATACATTTCAAGTGGATTAATTAAATATATAAGCTAAGTTACATTAAAGCTCTTGTAAAACAAGGGAAGAGACTGCGCAATCCAGAGGCGGGGGCGGGGGTGGAGAAAGTTTTCTTAAGAGAATTTAGGAAAAGGCTGGCATTTGACTATATGGAAATCTCCACATTTTACATGGGTAGACATGGCATAAACAAGAGAGAAAAAGGAGATGTGGAAAGTTCGCAAGCCAGGGACCGTGGGTTAATTTCTACAATATTTAAAGAGTTCTTCCAAGTTTAGAAGAAGGATGGAAATACTGAGCACATTGTTTGGAGAGTATTTGAATCAAAGTATTGATTTGATGTTGGGGTCTGTCTGTAGTCCTGGAAGGGAAGAAACTGCCGGGAACAAGTGACCGCCTGGGGGAATGTGGCGGCTGTGGGGTGGGGAAGGGCCTTGGTGCCAGGGGAGACTGAGGGACCTACTGTCAGGGAAGGAAGGCAGCCCCTGAAAATGTCACCCAGAACAGAAGAGGAAGAAAACAGCAATCATTTGCAAGGCACGATGTAGCCGCTGGGAACTCCCCAAAGTAACTGGGCGGAACTGGCAGGGGATGCTTGTAGGATCTGAGATCTCAAGTGGGAGCACTTTGTGCTGTGTTAATATCAGGAAACTGGGTAGTAAATTCGTGCTTCAAGGCCAATCCAGGTTGGTTTGTTTTTTTTATCAGCCAACAAACAATCAAATGATCTGGAACTGATCACTGAGATTTGTGAAGTCTAGCTTGGGCCTTGAACTGAGAGGTATTTCTGCTTCGCCTTACTTCTCTCAATTTTGGGATGTTTGCCTCATTCTTACAGTCTTCAAGTATTTCCCAGTTGTTCCCAGTTGTCCAGTGGCTTAGCTTTTAGCGCCTGGCTGGCCGGCTACGTCTGGTTCCTGGGGCAGCGTTCTTAGCACAGCTGGAAGTATAGGCGCGGCTTAGTGAAGGCTGTCTGATGGAGCGAGCCCACGTGGGCGCTGAGGACACAAGCCCCTCTGGGCTTCCCGTTCTCTCTTGGTTTTGCAAAGCTGAAATGTGATGTGTTGCCAAAACATTTCTTCTGAGTAGAAAGGAGCAGAAACCAGTGATTTAAAAGGTTAGTCTGCTGCAGCTAGGAATAGCTTTTAATTACCATAAGTTTATATACGCTGCTGCACAGCGGGAACAAAAGGACATTCTACGGAAACATAGACCTTCCTGAGAGTTGTTTGAATGGAATGATAATTACAGCTTGGTTCGGGCTGGTATTTAAGTTCACATAAAAATTATTTTTAAACTTACTGAGAAAAGGCGCCTATACCAAGGCGGGAGGTGATGTCACACTGAAAAATGTGAAGGGACATCTGTTTCCACATCACAAGGATTTTCTTTTCATGTTGCCAGAAGCCAGGTTACTCAAGTTTCATGACATTAACTCAAACTGTCTTTTAAGATGTTCTCACAGAGGATGGAGCTAAATGCTGAGGCGGCAGCTGTTCCTTATGTCATGTCCTAAGGACTTCAGTATGTGAAGTCACAAAAGATACTGGTCTTTCATGCAAACTTGGGTAACAGCTTTTAGCCATGATGGAGAAAGTTGCTTTTGGGAGGGACTATAGAGATTCGTCTAATCACTTATGGGGTTATAGGTACTTTTAAAGACTATACTAATATTTTTTAAACTGCTATTTGGGTTTTTTTGGAGGGCACTGATAGTTGTAATAGTGTTTTGGAATGTGTGAAAGCAGTTTCCCAAGAAAATCTTAACTGGGTAGGATTTTAATATAAACAAGAGCCCACCCACCTCCTAAACCCCAGCCCACCCCCAGTCAGTGAATTTGAAGCATATGTTATAGAGTCCATATTTCATTCCTGAATCTAAGCTTTTCATTTCTGAATCTAAGTTGAATCACAGTGAACTGTGTGTAGCGGCCTGCTGACCTCACAGCAACAAAGAACCTGGGACCTCATATTAGAAACCGTACACATGTTCTTACATATTCACACGTACATATGCTCGCAGCTTCCTATATGAATATACACACTAGTATTCACAAATGTGTATGTGTATGTGTGTGTATATATATGTATATATATACACACACATACCCATATATAGTGTGTGTGTGTATATATATATAGTGTGTGTGTGTATATATATATATATATAGTGTGTGTGTGTGTGTGATTATATACACACACATACATTAGGTAAGGTTTTAAACTTTAAATTCCAGGATCAAGTTCATTCGTTGCCCCCCAAAAGCCAAAAATATTGACTGGGGGCAATTGAGGGCAATGTTAATCTTTGAAGATATTGTCTTCTCTCTGTGAAGAGAACCTTTTCAGTTGGCTTAGGGTTAAAGGCAGAAGCACGTCTTTCAGACTCGGTTTTTTTGCCCTTCCCTTTCTGCATTCCCCAGAACAGATCTGGAATAAATAAGTTGCCTTTCCTTGACATTAGTTTATTTGACTTTGAACCTGCAGCCTGAACAAGTACCTGAGAAAAGACAATACAAAACTGGAGGTAAACCGTTGTAATCAACCATATGAGACATTTGAAAACCCCACCAACCAATGTAAGAATGGCTTCTGAATGCCGTTACGGGAAAGTCAGGAACATAGAGTGCTGGAGACAGTGTAGCAAGAACGTTTTCAAACTTGGATCAAGGACACCACTCTTTGTCGCCCAAAGGATGCCTTCTCAACTGTGATGCCACGCTGAGAACAAACAACATAAAAGTTTATAACCAGAAGCTCTAATCACAGATCTGCCAGTTCGGTGTGTGACTTTGAACGTCACCCTTTTTGGGTCTCAGTTTCCCCAGCTCTGAAATGGAGACCATAACACCTGCCCTGACTACTCTTGGAAGAAGGAAAGCAGACTAACCCATGTAGCCATGCTTTGGAAATGAAAAATGAAGTAGAGGTGCAGGTGTCAGCATCATTCACTGCAGGTTTTATCCTTGGGCTCAGGAAGTTCTTTTCCTGAACAGCACTGTAGCATTTCCACGAGAGCGATGAGAGGCTTTGTGATAGCAGACTTCTCTAGGCTGGCCACGTTTCCAGTGAGTTGATCAGCCTGGACACCTCATGTATGTTCTTGCCAGCCATGTGTGGCTCCGAAGCCTATGCCAGTGCCCCAGAGATGTTGCAGTTTGAAACACATAAACCGCAAAGCATACAAAACTATTTTCTGTTTTAGTAGTTCATTGACCCGATGTTTTGCATTCTGATACTCCAACCTTCATTTCTGAGTATGTCTTTCCAAAAAGGGAGAAAAAACCTGAAAAAGATGATGACTGCAAAGGCAAGTCCATATTTTCCACTGTCGTCGTCATTTTGCTACCTGATTCTCATCTTTTGACTTGGGTTGCAGACAGCGGGCCTGTCTTCTGAAGCTACAGGTGACAAAGGGTAAGAGAGGGAAACGGCCTTCTTCTTGAGAATTCACTTTTCAGGTCCTATTTATACCTGGGGGCCTGACCTGCCAGTCCCCCTGTCCCCTTCTCCCCTCTTCCAATTCTGAGTCATCATCCAGTTTGATTTTTTGAGACATCATTCAAACTGCCGCAAATGAAGGGCTTTTCAAGGACTCTGACCTTGGTGATAGCAGGAAGGAAAAGTGCGGAATAAGGAGGTCTTTTCTGCCTTCTTCACAGGTTCACCTCATTTTCTTTCTAAGGACGCTTGCGAGAAGATTAGCAGAATGTGTCTTCTCTAGCCTGACCTTATGCAATTCCTGAATGCCTAACTAGTTGAGTTTGTTTGAAGAAACTTCTAAAGCCATGGCCACTTAAAAATTGTGAAAAACAATTTCTGTTTTTCTTCTCTGGGGAAAGGGATTTAACTGTTTAGACTCTCAGAAACACCAACGCGAAATTGAACAAAAGTCTTAGGTGTTATTGATTAAATGTCAGAGCAGAGTCTAAGTGTCGTTACTGGATGGCAGGTTACCTGTAAATGAGTAAGAGGATCACTGTACCTTATAGTTACATACATCAGAAGTGCCAAGTCTATTTGGGACATCATAGAAGACAAAGAACAAATAAATGATGTAAAACTTTAATAATTACAAAGAATCTGTACCTGCAGCATCACACTTGATCTTCAAAGAGTCCCAGTTGTGTCACATAGGGTCTCTGTTGTGTCAGACAGCTGGAAAGTATGTTGAAATAATTTGCTCAAGGTCATATTGAAATGCCGACCAGAAATTAAATCTTCTGATATTGAATCCTCCTGTAGAAGTTTCTCAGGAACACTATTAATGTTCATAATTTTATTAATAATTTCCATTTGATAATGACCTTCAATCGATCCACTGCTGAAGACACCAACACTCGTAAACGTGATCTTTTTAAAGTTGACCTTCAATAAGGAGAAGAGGGGACCTTTACCTTTTGAATGCTCTGTGAGCAAGTAGAGGAACTGCCTTGGAGCACCTGCCTCATGGGGTCAGCATAGCTATCTGCGTATGGGAGCTAAAATGCCCGGATGGCCTTTCAGTTGTTCATTTTAATTTGGATAAGCCTACTTTAGCTGCTGTGTCATAGCTCTGATAATTATATGTTGATATCACTTGGGCCTGTCTCAGGTTGGCTGAGTTACAGCTTGTGAGACGGCAGTATTGATGAACTGACATTCAGGAGGAGCCGAGCCGTGCTGTCAAGCCATCATGAGATCTTATTCCGGAAGCTGCTCAAGATGAAAATAGTCAATGAGGAGAAGAGCAGTTTCCTCCAAGTGGGCGTTCCTAGAGGTTATTTGCTATACTATGTTTAGTCATGTCACAATTTGTTAATTCACTTCAATATTTGTATATGTATTCTGTAACATGTTGTATGTAGTAAGAAAACATGGCCCTGGCCAGTGTGGCTCAGCTGGTTGGAGTGTCGTCACATAAACTGAAAGGTTGCAGGTTCACTTCTCGGGCAGGGCACGTGCCTAGGTGGCCGGTTCAATCCCCTGCTTGGGGCATGTACAGGAAAGCAATCAATCGATGTTTCTCTCTCATGTTGATATTTCTCTCTCTCTTTCTCTCTGCCCCCCTTACTCTCTCTCTAAAAGCAATGAAAAAGTGTTCTTAGGTAAGGATTAAAAAAAAAAAGAAAGCATAAACAGAAGACAAATACTTTTTTTTAATGTCAATTTGATTTTTGTTATGGTAAATTCGACTGCAGATGGGATATTTGTGTGGAAATATGTAAGCAATCATTTGGAAGTAGGTGCATGGAATTAAGGGAAAGTGATAAGATTTATAGTGTCTAGAAACCTCTATCAAACAGTTTTATTTTTCTCTATTCAGCAAAGAAGAAAGGAATAGTATCATCTGTTTCTATCCCTTGTGCTCAGGAAAGTAAACTGGTCCCATTCTTTTCCTTGCATCTCATTGGCTAGAATCGTGTACCGTGTAATAGTGAGGGAAGCTGATAAAGCAAGTATTTTTTTTCTTCCAAACTTTCTATATTGGAATGTTCAAAAAAGAAGCAAGTTGGAAGTGAATTTTGAATTGGGCCAGTACCCACAAGAGTTGAAATAAAGATTTGGATGGCATCCTTACAGAGGTGATCTTTGAAAATGAGAGAATCAAAAAAGAAAAATAGGAGAAAATGATTAAAGTCAGAACCTCTGGAAGTATCGACATAGGGAGAATGAAAGATAATCAGGTTTCAGTGAACTGATAAGGAGCAACTTCACCCCCATTAAAATGGCTACTTTCAAGAAAACAGAAAATAACAAATGTTTGTTCTCCATGACTAGCATTTTTAGAAATTGGAACCCTTGTGCACTCTTGGTGGAAATGGAAAAAAGAACAACTTCCATGGAAAAGAGCATGGAGGTTCCTCAATAAATTAAAAATAAAACGATCATATGGTCCACTGATCCCATTTCTGGGTATATACCCAAAAAATTGAAATCGGGATCTCAGAGATATGAGGGTCCATATCATATTCACAGTAGCAAAGAGGTGAAAGCAACCCAAATATCTGTCAAGGGGTGGCTAGATAAATGTGGTCTGTACATACAATAGAATATCATTTAGCCTTAAAAAGGGAGGAAAGCTGTCACATGCTACAACTGGATGAACCTAGAGGGCATTATGCTGCATCAAATAAGTCTGCCACAAAAAAGACAAATACTGTACGATCCCACATACATGTATCTAAAATAGTCAAATTCATAGAAACAGAAAGTAGACTGGTGGTTATCAGGGGCTTCGGTGGGGGGAAAGAGGAAGTCATTGTTTAATGAGTATTGAGTTTCACTTTTACACGATAAAAAAGTTGTGGAGATATTTCACAACAGTATGGATATAGTTACCATTACTGAACTGCACACTTAAAAATGGTTAAAATGGTACATTTTATGTTACCTGTTTTGGCACAATTAAAACTACCAGGCAGGGAAACACAAGGACCATATGATCTCATCTATAAGTGGAACCTAATGAAAAACAAACAAACAAGCAAGCAAAATATAACCAGAGGCATTGAAATAAAGAACAAACTGACATAACCAGAGGCGGGGGAGGGGGAAGAAGGATAACAGGGGAAAATAGGAGAAGAGCTGTCAAGGAATGTGTATGAAGGACCCTTGGGCGAAGCCTAGGGGGACCGTTTGAGGATGGGGAGTGGGGATAGGTGGGGTGGGGGAGTAAATGGAGACAATTGTACTTGAACAACATATTAAAAAACCTAAAAACAACCTCAGCTTTTTGCTTTGGTAGGTTTGGGCTGGGGACCACAAAGTTAGACTTCTAACAAGGCCTCAGGTGCTGCCGCTACTGCTGGTCTGCTGGGTCACGCTTGGAGAGTTCCTGCTCTGACGTAAGACCGGTCGCTCAATACCATGATCCTCTTTTTATGTGTCTAGTTCCCCTTCTGACTTTGACCTTCTAGGACAGGGACCATCTTGTTTGCTTTTGTGGCTGCAGGTTCTGACCCACAGTTTGTTCCTGAATAAATCTCTGTTGAATAAATAAGACAGACAATAAAAGATGAAAAACATAAGGAAGATATGAGAGGAACCGTAAAGTGTGGTATCCTAGAAACCAAATGAGGGTAGAGTTTTAAGATGGAGAAGAAAGTCAGTGTTGCCTGGATCTACAAGAAAGATGAACAAAACTGCATGACTGCGGACTGGGAGGTCGCTATTCTTGCAGAAAACAGCGAGGTGCGGAGGGGAAGCCAGAATCCAAAGGGTTAAGGCTGTAATACTGGGTAACAGAGCAGAGGAAGAGTGTGGATGAACATACCGAAACGGTGTTTTAGAGAAAATTTGAACACATTTGTAGAGAAGATCTAGGCGGCCTAAGCAAATTGCGGAAGGCCCCAGGAACTCGGGGGTAACGGGCGGCGGGCATTCCTGAACAGAGCCAGGGGTTTCTTGGTAGTTGGTCTTGCCTTCAGTAGAAGGTCCTGATTTATTTTCTTTTAATTATAAAATTTCCTCTGAAGCAGTGAGTATGTTACATTCCCTTCCATGGATCAGTTTCCCAGCTGAGAAATCATGAAATGTTAGGCTTGAACCTGCCTCTCTTGGGTAGCAGGTGGAATTGAGAATCATTTTTACATACCTGGAGATCCTGATGGGAAAGGAATGGTGTTATGAGAAGATCACCAGGATTGTGAATCTCCCTTAAATAACATGAGTGTTGTCTAATCATTTCTTCATCTTTATAACAATATCAATAAAAATATTAACTAGTTTGACGAGACGCTGGAATCCACGATAAAATAAAATCATGTGGAATAATAAGAAAAGGAATGTGCATTAAATTTCATGCAATCAGGGCTTAAATGTCATTTCCCTGGACCATCTCAAAAATAGTGCATAATGAAAGCTGACTCCCCCTTTTTTAAGGGGGCAAGAAATTTTCTCTAGTCTATGTGTTCCCCAAATGAGTTTGCCAAGAACTCCAAGTCATTGGAAGAAATCATAAGGAGAAACATGAGAATGAAAAATGTATCTTGGTTTAGAACAAGAGTCTCTGAGGCTGCGCTTAAGAATGTGAGTTGTGGTCACCGGAGCTAGGTGACCTCTAGACCCCACTCTAGGCGCCACTGCTTGCCGACTCTGTCGGCCCGCGCCTGTTACTTCGTCTTTCTGGGCCTCAGTTTGTTCCACAATCAAATGGTGATAATAAGAGAAACTACTGCACGGGGTATTTGTAAGGACAAAATGAGGTGATTATTTTAAGTCTTCTAGTACAGTGCCTGATAGACAGTAGCTGCTCAGTGCATGCTAGTGGTTCTTGCTGCTGTTCCTAATAGTATTATGATGATGATACATTGATGTTTTAGTACCATAATTAAGTTTGGAAAATTTTTGTTTTATTTTTTATTTGCTTTACCAATAAGTGCAAAAGACTCCCAGCTGGGAACATGAGAAAAGGTAGTGTTTTCTAAATGCCTTGTTACCTTACATCTTTATGTTTGGATATGTTTTATTTATATTTTTGGTATGTAGTAATCATCAGCCTTGTCCTAATAGCAGCAATCCCTTAGTGGCACTAAACTGTATTCCACACTGTTGTCTAGGCTTTACATACTTGCTCATTTAATTCTCCGAAAATACTAAGAGATACGTAATATTAATGTCATCTCCATTTTCCAGATGAGACAATTGGGGCACAGAGAGGAAACAATCTCCTAAGTACAAGTGCTTGGGCATGAACGAGGAAACTTAGCTCCAGAGCTGGTGCTCCTTTTTATTTTATTGAAAATTTTTAAATTTATTCACTGATTGGAGAGAGAGAGAGAAGAAGAAAAAAAAGAGAGAGAGGAAGTAACATTGATTTGTTCTTCCACTTACCAACACATTCATTGGTTGCCTGTTGTATGGGCGCTGAAGGAGGGTGGAACCTGCAACCTTGGCCTGTCAGGATGACGCTCTAAACAACTTACCGAGCCGGCCGTAAATAACATGGTAACCAATATTTATTGCTTATTATATTTTGCCACAAGAGTGTTCTTACTTGTAAATTTTTGGCTCTCAAAGGGAGCAATTCTAACGATTTCACCAAGATGTATTTTTTGCTCTATTTGAGATTTATGATCTTAGGTTTTTAGAACTTGAAAAGGTGAAATGTTGCTACTCTATTCATCTCCCCAAACACTTTCTGCTTTATGAAAGGGCATGAGTCTATTCAATATAGATGCAAAAATAGAATTTATGACACATATAGGGCTTGGCTCTTCCATCAGAGCCCTTGCCACTCTGCTGCATAACAGAGTCCGATCTTCAAAATAGTAATTGTCAGAGTCCGCAGCTATTTGAGACTGACCCCTGTTTTGGCAAAGAAAAGAAATGATTCCATTTAAAACCCTCTCTATTTCAAGTCCAGAAGAGAAGTGCGCCGTTCAGCCCTGTATTTATGTATTTATTTGTAGACAGATACAGACTAAGTCCTCGGTTCAGGGCTTAGACGGAGACAGATTCGACTTGAGCTATCATGTGAGACGCTCTTGGTGGTGATACCGAGTCAGCGTAGGAAAGTAGGAAAGAAAGGCAAGATGTCATCCGCTTTATTTCTTGTCCTTGGGACTGTGTCCAGCTGCTCACAGCAGAGGTAGACATTCCTCCCAGTTGTCAGAGGGCAGACTGGGAATGGAGAGAGGGCTCGGGGAGGGACATCAGCCCACCACAGAAGTGCCCTCCAACCCTCTCTACACTTACTCATTGCACGATAAAATTCAAGCCGTATTTTCTACCTCTATTATATTTTTTAAGCTTTCCTTTTATTTAATGCACAGAATTATACTATATAGATATAAGACTTGAGTCTGAACTAGTTTTATCAAGGTGACTTATTTTTAAGGAACATCTGAAAGAGTTTAGAATTGTAGCCAAATCCCATAAGGACTCATTTTGCAGAGATTAGTGTCCTTCATGAAAGTGGGTAATTTTTCAGAGCATATTTCTGGACATTGTCTCAAACTGGTAATCGACTATAATGAGGGCATTTTTATAAATATCTGGAACATGGACATTTGGGTTTGAGTATTGGCTGTCAGTGACCTTGAGCATTTAATTCTGGGTGTCCAGTTTTCTCACTTATAAACGGAGATATAAATGAGAACATGAATGTAAACCCCTATATTGTCTAAGTAATCAATATGTTTATTACTAGTGGTATGTCAGTATGTTCCATCGTAAGTTGCCTAGGCATATGACCTAAGCTAGATCAATGAGACATTATCTGACCTACCAGGATTTTGCTTTTCCTGGAAACACTGGAGGAAGAAGCCCTCCTTCTTAGGATATGAGCTGAGGTTCTCAACAGTTTTGGTGTCTCTTGGGAAGAACCAGAAGGTGGACAAAAGGGGGAAAAATCAGATCCCCATGAGTTCGTGTGCTATTTTAGCAGCAGGATCTATGTGCTCTGGAACAAGAGTAACCCCTGGATACTTTAGGTCAGTTGACAGACTTCAAGATCCCCTAAATTTTCTCTCTCCTTTCCTTTTTTACTCTCTAACCACCCTCCTTTCTTCCTTTTGACACCTCTTCCTCCTCCACCTTCTTCTCCTCCTCCTGTCTGACCTATGAAGAAATGTCCAAGTTACTTAGCTTGGCATGCAAGACTCTCCTTGACATGACCCAGGTTTATCATCTCAGCAAATGCCATCTTTTACTCTCCTGCACTTCCTTGGAGTCCTGCGTTTCCCCAGAAGACTTGTTTTTCCCGGATTACTGAATATCCAGCATGTCTCCGTTGCTTTGCAGTCACTCTCTCTCTTTTCACCAGTTCTCTTCTCACACTTGCTTACCTGTGGTGTCCCGTGCCGCTCCTTTGGGAAGCATTCCTCAAAGTCCTTTTCAATTCACACAGGTCACCATTTTCTCTGATCCCCCAAGAGTTTATACAGACATACATCCTATCAAGTACTTAAGTAGTTGGAACACTTGGCTTCTTTGCATGCTTCCTTAACTAGATTATATGCCTTTTGAATTAAAGGTAATATTCCCTATCCCTTTGTAGCTTTACTGTCTCTCATATTATATGGTTTTTGAATAAACAAATGAGTAAGCACAACTTGGTTTTAAAAATGGTTGCATGTTATATAGGCATCAGCTATTATTATACAGAACATGAAAGAAAGACATTGATTACTAACATTTACAAATTCTAATATTCAATGACATCCCTATTCCTATTTTATGGCTGAAAGAATAGGGATGTCATTGCCTAAAATGTTGAATATTAGAAAAGAAAAATTATTTTGGGGGTTCGAAGGCACTGAATTTAAGTTGATAATGGTACTATGAAAATAGCAGAACTTACCTCAATGTTTGGAATTAGAGATACAAATCTTTTATTATTATAATTATGACTTTATCTTACAGTGTTAGTTGGAAGATGTATGAGAAAAGAATGAGCTGTTTTAATTCCAGAAGCACAAACAGTGATCTTTGTTTTAATGGGTTATTTGTAAATGACTTGTGTTGTTGAGTCTTGGTGAGCTTATGTGGCTGCAAAGGTAGTGTGGCTAAGTAGAAAGGCTATTTTAGACAATGGTGAGCCTCTTGTGTGTTTGGGTATCTTAATACAGAGGGACAGGAAACACACTGGGTGGTAAGCTTCTCCTTATTTATTCATTCGACAGGTCTGCCATGCAGCAATTCAACTATTTTCTTTCGCCATGGTTTACTATTGTTAGCCCACGATTAAGTTCATAAGGGATGACCAAATCATAATCCCTCATGCCAGAGAACACATCAGGTTCTAGCCAAATACATAAACTACAGACAATTGGATAACAAGGGTAAATCTCTAATCCCACTGGAGTGACAGAGCCATACCTGGCACACATTCTGAAACTTTCAGTTGAGCATCTCTAGAGAGACTCAGTGAGGTTTGTTATTTATACATTAATTGGGGACAGTAGAATATAAGATTAAGAATGAAAACTGGTGACAAGCAGGTCTGAGTTTGAATCCTGGCACTGCTAGTTACTCATCCTGTGACCTTGAGCAAGTTCATTAGCATCAATAAAGCTTTGGTTTCCTCTTCTGTGAAATGGAGACAGGAATAGAACCCTCCTCATAGGTTAAGGGTATTAGTCATATTGAGCCCTTAGCGGAGTTCTGATACACAAGGTCCCACAGATATAATTATTTCTATTACTGCTGTTGACCATTTGACAATATCTGTTAGAAATTGTACATAAAGGTTGAGTTAGAGAATTAGGGGAAGTTCCAGGAAATTGTGTGCCAAAGAAAGTTCACTTTTTTATCTCTAATCTGCTGGACCCAAGGTAGGAAAAATCATGCAGTGTTGACTACATAAGAGCTATTGAGCTCTTACATCTGGATAAAGATGGAAATAACTTGGTGGGGCGAGTCCATGCAGTTAAATGGGACATCCCTTAATGACTGCCCATATGCATATGATCACATAGATGAAGAAACTAATCTAAAAGGTTAATCAATAAAAAGATATAGGACATTCACCCCAGAGAAATATATTAGAAGCATTCCAAATGTAGATACTTCTATTTGATGTTATAAAACATTGTATCTCCTCTTGAGTTCCCATGTAGTACAAGAAGAAATTAATAGCATCTATTGAAGCCAAGACCAGGGAACTTGGCAAAGCACAGTGCAAAGAGAATTTTCTCAGGAAGGTTATTAGTTGCCCAATCAGCATTTTCCCTCAGAGAAAACCTAAAAATGTAAACCCTTGTGGTAACAAATGTTGTTGGTTTAAGGATTGTTCAGCAGTATTTTTTTTCAGTTTAATTTGCATTTGTTACATTCATACCCTTGTACTTTTTTGAATTAGAAACTTGAGGTAGTCTATCAAGACGTTGCAGATAATGTGGCTTTGAACGACAGCCTCCCACAACACAGGGATCGAGGACCTTTCTATTCGTAAATGAAAAATCAACACAAGAGGCCTTCCCCCCGCCTTCCAATCTTTCACATGATCCCAGTGACTATTTTTGTTTTAAAATGTGGTCATATAATATCTATTACCACTATAAATTATTGGCTCATTCATAGGTTTTTATGAAATTGTGCCAAACTGATTATTACTTAGGCCTTGTTAATTATGAAGATCTCCAATATAATTGGCCAGTTAATGTGTGAATTTTGAATTTTCTATGATGATTTCTATTTAGATTGAATCACCAAAAAGAAAGAGATTTTTCTCATTTTCACATACCTAGATTACAATTAAAAGCTAATATTTGTAACCAATACTAAGGTATCAGAGTAATTGTTTTTCCCTATCTCTCTTTTATGGTTTGTGGCATATAGACATTGTCCCCAGAGAATCAATCCTCATGACAAATTGATGCAGTCAATCAGCCATCATGACCAGAATCCTCACAAGATTGCTGGAAAGATCCCCTGTATTCTTTGCTTCTATGAGATATGGGCGTAGCTAGTGTTTTCAGAGAAAAGCCTGCAACATACCTCTTTATTATCACGGCTCATTCAAGAGAAGAACCGTGGCCTTGTTTATTTCCCACTGACAAGAGCTTCACAGGTTTTGAGAAATGAGAAATGAGTGGAGCAAGAAGTTGACTAATGATGGGAACTATGGATATCAGTTCCAAGGAATTCGATGGCTGTCACGAAAGCCAAGACTTATTGAGAAGAGTCTGTTCATAGCCAAGTGCTAATGGTGGGAAAAAAAAATCTTTCAGGCCTTCCACTAAATAACTCTTCACATTTCATCTTCACCACTAAATCTTCCTTAACAGCAAGCTATGATGATGTAAATATTGGGGTAAATCCCTTCATACCTGAAATATATGCTGCTCTCAAGATTCACTCTCATTTCCCTAATTATAATACACCAATCACCTCTTGTCTTTAATCAATATTTCATTTAACCAGAATTTTACATTGCATTTTCTAGCTCTCTCTGTTATCTTGGATTTGTTTCCTGAATTACCAAAAGTACATAGAATGATTTGTCATTTAAGTGCCTAAGGTGTGACAGTTTCATTCTCTAAAAACAAGGAAAGGTGGAGGTCAGGATGTCAGTGTGGAATTAGGGATGAGAACAAGCCTCTTGTACCAATGATGCCTCACCCTGCAGAGCCCATTCGAAGCAGCACCACAAGGCAGGAAGCTCATGCCATGTGGCGCTTAGTTTTTAACTTATGATTTGCGATGTGGACTCAGTTGTGGAAATGTCCGTTGTACTTGGAGGACTGCAGTATTTTAATGTGTTTTTTGAAATCTCTTAAGTCTTCTGTATTCCATGGTGCACCTCATTCATGGTTAAAACAGGTTTTTGAAGCCTCAAACTATTGATTCAAAAAAGCCTGGTTTACTGTATCTTAAATGCTGTGTTAACACAAATAAGCTGGTTATTGTGTTTGCCCTGCATGGGCCTGCCCCGCCCCACAGCCACCCTTCTCTCCCCTCTGCTGCGCTGGCCTTTCCCATCTCAGGACCCTGGGCTGCCTTGCTTTCAGCTTCCCATGAAGCCTGGGCCATGGGAGGCCCTGCGGGTGGCCAGAGTAGAGAAGGAAGGAGATCTGACAGCAGTCTCCGTTCCCGCTCCACCCCCTTGCTCTGGCTCTGGATTGGCTCTTTTCCCTTCTTGCCACAGTTCCTACTCAGCCCTGCAGCACTACTTCGGGCCCCATCTCTCGAAGGCCCCCAGGAAACGTGGTCTTTTCCTTATCCCTTCCCACTAGGGGTGGGGAAGACCAACTGCTGTGGCTGTGGAACACCCACTGAAGGTTGTTAGTGTGAATTCCACACCGATAGGAATTCTCATTTTGGGGTGCTGTGAACAAGGAAGCTTTATTTAGTGCAAACAGCATGGCTGTGTCATAGCTCAATTGTGATACCTCATGGCTGTGATAACAGCAGGTGTTAGGAGGACCTGGGGCGAGGTGGCCCTGGGGCCAAGCCCGTCTGTGGCTAGAGAGTTTTGCCCTGCCCTGTGCTGCTCTGGGCGGGTCTGCTCTGCCCAGCACAGGTATGCTGGGCTCCGCTCTAGTGAGACGTCTTCTCTGTTTCATCTTTGGTGTTTCAGCTCCAGCCTGGGAAATGCAGTCTTCAGTCTTTGGTGGAAAAAGAAAAGGCGCTTTCAGAGCCAGAGGGGAACTTACATAGATAGAAGTTTCTACCCCTGGTCCCTGATTGGTCCCTCCTGATGCAAATGAAGCCTTCAAATCCTTGCAGTTTGATCAGTCCAAAAGGCACTGCTCTGATTGACCAGAAAAGAGCTGCTCTGATTACTTGGTGACGATGCTCCTGGGGAGAGGGCTGTGCAGCTCTGATTGGATGGGGAAAGCCTCAATCCTATTGGTTACATTGGGGTTCCAGAAACTCTTTTACTGGCTCAGATGGCAGGAATACCGTGCAGGCAGGCGATTCAGTGCAGAGGTAGATAATTCAGTGCTGACTTCTCCCTGAAGTGCCGTTTGCAGGAGAGGCCCCCTGTGTAAGAATGGCTGCTAGGCTGTTTTTAAATGTGAGCCCAGTTAGCGCCCTGGAGGCCTTCTTAGTAGGAATCTTCTTTCTCAGGGTCCATAATACCCAGGCACTTTCCTGGATCTTCTTGTGTCTTTTGACCCTCCTGTGCCTCTCTAAGTGGTCCCTGTCTTTAATCTTCAGCTGAAATATTTTGAGTCTGCCATCTGTTTCTTACCAGGTTCTGACTGTTACAGCAAGAAGGACCTGCTTTAGTCAGGAAGTACATTGTTACCTAGCATTTTGCTGATGGTGATCCTTTCAAGCTCCAGGACATGTATAGTTAGTTGTTCAGTCTTTCTGCCTTATTGACTATGTCTTATTTATCTTTGCACTTCTGAGTCAACATCAACCCTCAACACATTGTGTCCCTCACAAGATGTATTCAGGAAATCTTCGTTCAGTGGAACTGAATTGAATTATTATTTGTATTGCATCAGATACCATGAGTAATAAAGTTAAGCTGTGCGTGGATTACTGAGTGACAATTTGCTTCCATAACACTAAATAGTTATTATATAATCATGTTGCATTTTATTTCTCCTTTTTTTATTTATGTGATTTACATTATTCTCATGCAGCAACTTAATTAATGAGTCTCTTAAATTAAAAAATAGCTGCCTCAAATAATATTTTATTAGAGCCATTTATTTTTTAATAGTTTGTGCAGAAATTATGATTGTTATTTTCTAAAGTGGGAAAACAGTTTTTTAAGTGATTGTTGAATTAAGGTCAATTTATATAATAGGATCAATTGATATAATCAGGATACAAGGACAAATGGAAGTTACCCTAAGTGGGAAAATAATTGATTATTTTGATCAGTCTTCATAATTTGGAGAAGACCACTGTAAAAATTTGATGTTTTTAAAAAAATAGTGATGCATGATTTATAACGATGCTTTGTGGTTTTATGCCTCGCTGAATCTTGGCTGTTTTTGCAAGGCACATGCATTATAATGAACTGCTGTGTGAAATGAATAATGTTCTGAATACTCATCACATTTAATTGATGTAGCTGCATGTCTGAAATAAATGTTCCTTGTAGTGTCAAGTGTAAACCTTTTTAGCTTCTTCGCTGTACACTGCTCACATCTGAGTGTAAGAGGAAGAATCTGAAAACTGCAGGTTCTGCCGAAGCAGGGGGCTGCAAACGTTCCCTTCTTTGTGTTTCTTCTTCTGCCTGTTTCTTACGGGTTGTTTTTCTTCTAGTAAATCATCCCCGTAGAGAAGCATAAATAATATTCTTCTTTCACCGTTAAAGCCTTCACAGTCTCAGTTGATTTTTGCATCTGTGTGTGCTCAGCAGGGAGCACACATGAAATGGTTTTATTTTTCACCAGTCTTTGCTCCCCTGCTGTGTTATGTCAAATCCTCTTCCCAGCTGGGTAGCAGATCCCTTAAGGCCGTCTTAGGCAGACACCATAACTCTCCAGTCATTTCCCGGTCCTCAAATTCTGGCCAGTTGAAAATTCCAACCTCATTTTTTTTTTTAAACAAAACTTCCCCTCCAATCCGACATCATAGGGAGGGGTGTGTCTTGCTTGTTGACTCTTCCTACTCGTTCTTCACCTGGGGGTCCGGGGGAAGATTGGTTGGGCAGCCTTTGGACATTCTTCCTCTCCCTCTTTCTTGTGTGCTGAGATAGGAAGAAAAAGGAAAAAGAACAGTTGTTTCTCACCTGGCCGGAGTTGTTCATTTCTTCTTTGTTGATCACTGCTGTTTCCTAGGCCATTCCTCCCTTGCTGTTGCAGTGCGAGCTCTCTCGGGGGGCGGGGGGGGCATGCATGAGTTTGTTGGAGAGCTCTGTGGGGGCCTCCCTTCCACACAGTCTCCTAAACCTGAGGCCCTTCACCTGGCTAGCAGTCCTTTTCTGGGGTGGGGACGGTGCTGGTAGGGTGGGTGGTTCGTGTCCAGCTCTTCCAACAGACGCACTTGACAATGAGCACCAAGCACTGGAAGTTACAAGCTGCAATTCTGAAATCACCTTTTTCCGCCTTTTGTCTTTTGTCAGACCCCTTTCCCTCTGCTCAGATAGTACAGGGAGATCAGGAATGCTCCGGACTAAGAGGAACCAGTGAGGTGTTAGAATCCCAGTCTCTATTAAGGGATTCTCTCAAACTCCTCCTCATTAGCTTGTTTGCTGGGAGGAGATTTTATATGCTTCCCATTAGGCCAAGAATCTATGGCTTTTAATAACCTCTGTGCTCTCTCCTTTCCTGATTTCTTTTTAATAGACAGGTAGGAGAGGTCAGGAAACTAGAGTAAGTGTTTGGGGGTAGTAGGGCTTTTTCAGTTATGTTAGGAAGCTCTGAAGATGAGAGACCGTTATTGTTTGCAGTTCTCTTTAGAATATAGGATACTTATATTTTTATTCTTAGCATTAAGCAAGCATTAATCACCAATTTGGAGCAACAGAAAAAGTCTCACTTAAGATCCTGTTACCTTTCCTTTATTTTTATGGGCAGAGGCACAAGCGAGAGATATTAGAAAGAATAACAGTGAAATAACAAATTATATCTCTTTTCTGAAATCTCCTCAACCTCTCTCCCCTGTGCCCCTGCTACCTGCACTCAGGGGGTCCTGTTACCCAGGCCCATGGACAGAGCCCGGGGACGGAGACAGCTGCTCTGACTCTGGTCTGAAGGCTGCAGAGCCAGCAGTGCCCTGGGACCCCGCCCTTCCCCGCCTCAGACAGTCTGTCCGGAGAATGCAGATGAACCAACCTGCCCCTACTGATCTTTCAGTGCTGTTGGAAGACAAATGAGATACTATCTTCAAAGCCTCTGGGAGAAATGTGATGTATAAATCTAGGATGGCATTATATATGAGACGCCACCTTAATCATTCCTCACCCACTACAAGACACGGTGTCGTGCTGTTCGAAACGTTAACGGAAAGGTCCCTGGACTCAGTGAGTTTTGAAATCTTGGTCCTGCTTCACTTGGAGCGCTGACTGACTCCATGTTTTTAGGCAAATTGCATCATCTTTTTATGTTTACTTCATATCTGTAAAAATGTTCACCAGAATAATATTATTTACTCTCAGAGGTATTGCGAGGGTCAAAAACACAAGAGTTAAATTAAGAGTAGTCTGTAGACATACAATGTATTTTGAAATATATGAGTATCTATGAATATATCCATTTAAAGTAGCATAGCTCTAAGTAATTATATATAAAGTATACCTTTATATCTTTTCATATGCACACATACAACATCTGTCCAGAAGGTATCCAGCCATGCACTATGAAAAATAGAGACATTTATTGAAGAAGATACAAGATACAAAAAACACTGTACATAGGACAGTGACACCTCAGTCCCCTTCACAGTAGGTGCCTTTGGGACCTGACATAGTTCTCCCAATTGCCATCAGCTGCCCCATCATATTTTTCTGAATCTCATCGGTGGTTTGAAATCTCTTTCCTTTCCAAGGTGATTTTAGTTTTGGGAAAAGCCAGAAGTCTCAGGGTGCCAAATATGGGCTGTAGGCGGGCTGAGTCACCTGGGTGATTTGATGTTTCACCAAAAGTGCTGTATGAGACATAATGCGTGAGCTGGCACGTTGTCGTGATGAAGCTGCCAATCACTTGTTGCCCATAGATGTAGCCTTCTGAATTATCCAAATAGTTTCCACAGAGGATTGTTCAAGCTAAACGCAAAATTTGATACAGATTCATTGCTCTACTTGCTTAGTCATTTTGAATGCAATGGCCACACAGTACACATACTTACTCAGTGGCATCTACCACCCCCACTGACTAGTACAGTGAAGTCATTGTTGTTCACACATGTGCATTCCCGTCCACTCTCCTTGGCTGCCAGGTTATATTGATACTGTGCAAACCGTTCTCGTTATGTTAACAATTGCCGGACTATTTCCGAACAGACCTCATATATGCCACATACGGCCTTTCCATCAATGTTAACAACATGCCACAATTGGAATTATATAGACAACTCACTGCAATGCATTTTATAGCAATTTAAAAATATGCCATGAGTGCATGTGTGTGTACATGTACGTGTGTGTAACCAAAATGGATTCTAAAGCTATACTTTATTTTTCTTGTTTTACATTTCTGTTGAATGTCTAATAATCGGTATTCTTACAGTTATAACTAACCAACTTCTTTTCTGTCTTTACTAATTCCCAATTTGGGCATATATAATTTTTGTGTTAACTACTCTAACCTCTTATATACCACCAACCCCCACTGAGGATTTTGCTGGAATTTGGGTGGGACACCACCTACTGTTTCCCATCTCCCTCTTTCTTCCGTCTCCATGCCGAGTTTCCTTAAATCTGCCTTATTCAAGCACAGCACCCTATTCCTAAGGCCAAACTGGGTCCTTACCAGGTGTTCCCTCAAGTAAAGTGCTACAGAAAGCAGGTAGGAGAGATATATTTGCTTTGCATCTTTTTTTAAGATGGGCCCACCTTGTCCCCGCACCAACCTGGACTTTTTGGAAGCCCCTTTGAAGTTTCTTCTGTCTGAGCTGCTTTTGCTCCCACCCACTCACCCTCATCTTCTAAAATGATGCTCAGCTTCATGATCAACTTGTCTCTCAGGATATGCTCCTAACACTCCAGGCATTAGGGATTTTTCTGTCCCATGAGCTCCCATAGCATCTCTGCTGGGTTTATCACCTGCCACCCTTTATGGGTTTTTGTGTACATTTTTCCTTTTGCACCAGTCTATGCATTTCTTATGGGCATGTTGGATTTACTGTTATACTTCCCACATCACCAAGCACGATACCTTCACAAAATAAAATGAGAAAAATGTCTGTTGACATGATGGATTTATAATATAGTTCATAATGTTGATAAAAACTTACAAGATTTTTTATTTTATTAACTCTCTTGTCCGCTAGTGCGAGGGGACAGTGCACAGCTGTCAATCATGCATAAGTGTTTATCACTCTCCCAGGTCTTGCAGAGGAGCCAGAGAGACACAGCCAAGCAACACATTCATAGTCCGATTACAATCGCAGCCAATGCCATAGTGAAAGAGGACTTTGAGACAGAAATTAATAGGCGAGAATTTAATTTTATTGAGGGTAATTGGGAAAGCATCTTTGAGATGCTGATAGTCAGTTGGAAACTTGAAGGAAGTCCCTCAGGATACACAACCATTTACATCTCATTGACGGAAACCTGGTGGCCAACTCTAACTCCAAGGAAAACTGGGGAAATCGCTAACCCTCACAAAATTGGGGTTCTGGTGATCAGGAAGAAGTGACAAAGTGATAAGGGTTGGGCAAATAGCAGTGTCCACCCTGCCTACTAAAACTATGTGTGACCTCTGTGAGGGATTAGCCTCATGACACAAGTAGGGTCTTGAAGATATTTTAATTTAATCTTACCTTACTTAGAATAATTTAGTTTTATCTGATTTAGGAAACCACTGCATGACTTTAAGTAGGAAAGAGACATGATCCTATTTGTCTTTTCAAATGATCACTCTAACTACTGTGCAGAATATGGTTTAAAGTGGGTTGAGCTGAGCAAGTAGAACAGATACTGGTGACTGAATCAGCATACTGGCAGCAGAATGGAGAGAAGTGGCTGGAACATCAGCTAGACTTAGAGAGCCAACGGGTAAAGTGGCTGAGGTAGAGACAAAGTGTCAAGGATGACATCTAAAGAATGTACACAACAATAGTACATGCACAAAAACTATATAAAATAACAACTACATATATGTTTTGTTTTGATCATTCTTTTGCTTGCTTTTTTAGGTTCCACATGTAAGTGAAATGGTGTAGTGTTTGTCTTTTTCTGACTTGTTTCAGTTAGCATAACCCCTCTAAGTCCGTCCAAGTTGCCACAAATGGTGAGACTTTGTTATTTTCCATGGCTGAGTAGTATTACGTTGTCTATAGACACCAAGTCTTCTCTCGCCCTTCATTTATGTATGGATGGACACCTAGGTTGCTTCCATATCATAGGCCCCAATTCTTTGCAGCTTCTCCTATGAAGAGGCGGAGGCTACTTCCCCACGTTTCAAATCTGGTCAGTCCTTATGACTTACTTTGACCTGCAGAATGCACCAAGAGTGACATAATGGGACTTACAACTTTTACTTTTGTCTTTTTGGGATATGTCTGACATTACATGAAAAGCCCAGATAAAATATTGCATGGAGAGAGAGTCCTAGACATTACGGCTGTTCCAGCCATCCCAGCCGAGGCCCAGGTGGGGCGGGGTTGGGATGGTGAGGGCCTGTTGGAGCATCTGCCTCCCACGCCCGGCCCAGACTCGAGCTCACTGGCCCCCTGAGGGAGCCCGACCTGCCCCGTCACCTCACAGGACCGTGAAGAAGAACGCGTTATTGCTGTTTTAGGCCACTAAATATCCAGATGTTTTGTTCTGCAGAAATAGGTAACTGGTATACCAGGCTTGTGTTTGCTGGGTACATTTCACTTGATTCTCTAAACTCAGGAGTGTGCACAAGCAGAATTTTCCATTTGCATAATGGCATCTAGTAAACCCCACATAGAAATTATTACAGTGAAGGCTTGGGCCATTTTGAGTTACAGTTTCCTAATTTGTAAAGCGAGGGCATTGGATTAAATGCATTTAAGATCTTTCCTCGGTTGTCTTCCATCATGTTGGTTTGTTTTGATAGTAGGATTCTCTGGAATAACTGGAAGTTATGATTCTAATATTTTTTTCTCTGTCCTCTACCTGAATTGTTCTGGCCAGTTTATCCCTTGAATATTCAGATGGATGAAATATACAAAATTAGCTCCAGGTCTCTCGGAGGACAAGCATTCTCCTACTCTGCTTTTACTGGGAAAGTCTTGTTCCTCTATGGGCAGTGCCCATCCAGGCCAGTTCTGAAGGGCTCCGTAGTCAGAGGGTGGAAAGCTGCTAGCACAGTCAGGAGGATGATCTATGCAAAGCGCCTATGCATTTCCACTGAATTTGTAGATGTAAGAGCTAGTGAGCACGTTTGCTGAGCCCATGTCCCAGGACTCTAAGAAGCTCATCGCACATGTCACCCAATATGCTGGGTTCAAGGCAGACTGTGACTTTGCTGTTGGTATTTGCCTGCTGAGATTGGTTACAACTGCTGTGTTCCATGTCTCTGCAGCCAACTGGTCATGTGCACTTGACTCGAGGTCTTATGTGCTGTGCTGGATGTTTTGGGTTTAGCTCCATAACTTCGAGTGGCATTATGTCAGTGAAAGCACCCAGTGGGGGAATGACTCAGACTGCCCAGGGTTGTTGAACAAAATTTTGCTTACCATTGGAAAGTAACTGATGGGGATAACATGCATAAAATTTTGGAGCCAAAAAGCACTTTAGAAACCATTTACATTTCTAAACTCCTCAAACAAGGGGGCATGCCCAAAGTCACACAACTCGTTAATGATGTTCTGTGCACGTTAAAAATAAGTGCGCTAGGCTGTTCCCGCATACTGTTAGAAATCAGAGAATGACCTAGGGCGCTGTGGCATTACGGCCAGTGTATCAGGAATGCCAAATATTGCGTTGCACCGTATTTGCCCTCAAGAACATGGACGTGGATGGCTGAGCAAAGGCAGTAATCAGATAATCCTATGTACATTTGAATATAACATGCATATACATACATATGTGTGCACATCTGTATATGTAGATATGTGCATGCACACATATGCATGCATGTATATGTATATAGATAATACAGAAAGAGAGAGTGGAGGTTGCCAGGGCAGTGACTCAGCCCACTTGCCCCGGGGAAGGAATAAGGTACCGAGAGAAAAGTAATTGCTTATGCTTTTAACCCCCTGAAAGCTCCAACCCTAAAAACGTGATCCAGTCCATATTCTGGAATCTGATCGGTGAGATCATTCCCCTCAGAGGACTGGAGATTCTCCTCTCTTCCTGACCCAGCCTTCAGGAGAATTAAAGCGAAGAGCCTGGAGTTCCCCCTAGAGGCTAATACTTACACACACGATGGAAGCCATTGTAGGAGGAGGATCTTTGTGTTTGCAAAGTCTTCACCATCCCTAATGAATGTGTTAGCATGATCTCCGTTCACTGCCTTCACAAGTGTCGACAAAACGGAGGGAGAGTATTCAGGTATATCTCGTCAGTGACGGATTGAAGACATAGATATTTTTTCTTTTATGATGGGCATTTAAAAAACTATAGGTAGTGACTTTTCACTTTTTAACCTGTGCTCTGCGATTGCACATTTGGGTTGTGTGATGCAAAGTGGCAGATAATCTCCAAAGTCAAGTGCACAGGGCTGTCGTTGTCTGAGCAGTGAGTTGGGAAGACACCACACTCTGTTTCTAAGCTACTCTGTTCATAACTGAATAGGCCACTTGTCATCGGCTCGGGCGTCCATGGGTGATGTGGCACATCCTGCGGAGGGATATGGCCCCCACCCCACAGGCTGTGTTCAGCATCAAAGAGAGGCAACTCAGACACTGCCATTCACCACCAGTCTCTCAATGGCAAATTCTGGTAGTGTTCGGGCTCCAAAAGGGGGGTTGCTCCTTCACAGGTGTTTTGTTACTAGACAGTAATTAAGAGAGGTGGGGGGGTTCCTTTTGTTTTCTCATTTCTTATTATACTTTGGTTCCTGTTCATGATGGGCCATAAGTCCAAAAGGGAATTGACGTCTGATCCTATTAAAATAGCAGGTAAATTTGTTTAATTCCTCGGGAGACATTGGAACAATGGCTTGGGAATATAGTGTAGTGTAGAAAAATAATATCTCTATTTATCTCTCTATCTCTTTCTCTTGCTCTTGAGATATGTAAATAGCAAGAGTAAAATTTTTACTTTTATATATACAGAATGTATATTGTAATAAATTTATATAGCACAGGCACTGCAGATGTGATTGTAGCTGCAACCTAGTTTTCCTGTGTTTTCCGTCCTGAGGACTGAGGAGGAAATGAGGGAAGAGGAACAGGAGTGGATGTATTTGCTTGTGCATTCTCTGCTTTCCCTTTTATGTGCGGCCCGAAGGCGGCCAGCTGTGGGGGACGCCTTCGGGAAGCACTCGCGGCACCCTTTGACTTGACCAGCTTTGCCGCCCGGTCACCCAGTTGTGTGCACCCTAGAGGAATCCCTGTCCTTTACAGGATCACGGAGCAGCCTTCAGAAATGCAGTTACAGAGCAGACAGGAGGAAAAAACATACTATTTGGCCAAGAAGGGTAAGGAAGCCCGTGTCTGGAAAAATCTTGCTGAGCCCTCCATCTGGAAATATTTATTGCTTTCATCTTAAACAGCAGCTCCCAAGATCTATTTTCATATTTATAGAGTATCTGGCAGCAAGCAAATGTAATACCAAGAGCTACATTATATTTAGTATTTTCCTTTTGCCTTTTAAATTCCACTTTTAAAACTCCATAGGAAATAATGAGCTCATGAGTTTTGTTTTGACATTCATTAATGGGCTCACATTTAATGGATCATGACTATTTATTCTACTACAGGAATAAGAATACATCTGAACCCAAACTCCTTAAACTATTAGAATGGATTGAAATTAAAGAACATTTATGTAACAAATAACCTGGGGCTTTGCGCAGAGGATCTGAGTCACCTTTCATACTTTCTACCTACGCTTCTTGATGCACATGTGAAGTGTCCATGAGAAACACTGATTGGGTTGTACATGGAAGCAGTTTCTATGGAAAAAGTGCTAGGTTTAGAGTTTGAAGATTGAGTTCAATTCCCAGGTTTTCCTTACCCAGGGTTAAAACCTAACTTTGTGAACGTTTGTGAAGTAGGAACCATAGTGCTTGCCCCCTACCCCACCTCCCAGGGTTATTGAATCAGTCAGGACCCACGCAGGAGGTAGAAACCACACCAGTTACTTGGACATAGGTAATGGATATAAGTAACTAAGTAGGCATAACGTTTTTAACTAAGTAAAATTATCACAAAGATGGCAACTGTGAAAGGTGGCTGTCACCTCTACAGCTGGAGGAACAAAAGGAAGAGTTTGAAATTATGAAGACTTAGAACCTTGGAGGAAAGGATCAGTAGAGTTCAAATTCAGCTTTCTGTTGATAAGCTCGGACAGCAAGTCCTGTGGGCCTGAGACCCACCCCGCAGTGCGAGCGGGCCAGACCCGGCTCGGTGGCTGCGCACGCTGGGAGTGTCGCAGACCGTCTGCGCCTGTGCCCCTGGACGAGGAAGTACAGCGGCTGCGAAGCTCTTAGGAGCAGCAAGAAGACTGACAGCTGCCCACCGGAGAGGATATGCTTCTTCCTCCTCTTCCACACTTTTCGGTCTCCAGCCTAACACAGGGCCTGCTGGGAAGACGCTGATGCGGTTTCCAGAGTCCCAGCCTCATCATTATAGAGCCCAGTGGAGACAATAGATTAGTGAGTGACAGACAATTACGTATGCACAGCTGTACGTAAAACTGCTTTGAAAATGGAGACACAACATAAAGTATAGTTTGCAGTATAAAAGGGGAATTTATCATTTATATTATAATCATGAACAGTTTTTGCTCTTTGATATCTTGAAATATAATAGTTGCTTGGATATTCTTAAGTGACTTCCATACCATCACATATCTTAGCAACAGCAGAGTACTTAATATTTACACCACATGAAGCCCTCTTATGGTTGAGGCTCAGTGGCTTCTGAGTTACCTGCTTATTCTGCTGTAATGAAGAATTAGAGCATTAACGCAGACCTAGGTAAATCTAGGGTAAGCGGAAGTGAAGTGAGAATTTGAATTATGTTAGCATTGGCGATATGTAAGAGAAACTGATGCAGGTTTTAGTTTTTTGTTTGTGTTGCTAATGAAAATACTCAGAAGAATAGTCACCAAGCTGGGTCATGTAGCATGTTATGCATTATGTGCTCTGGTTTACGTTTGTGTTACCTTAGAGAAATGCCCATTGAAACACGGACACCAGTTATTGAACAAAGAATGGGACAATTATTCCACTTTTATTAGTTTGCTTAAATAAAGCACGGGTGTGCCATAGGTTCTTGATGTAGCCCATCCCTGAGTACTCAGAGAAAAGCTAATGGAATGGGCTGCTCTTAGTGGGAAGCAACGCACAGCCCAAGTTTGCCAGCCTCGTATCTCCTGGTAATTTTCTTTCGATGGCTTATGGCAGCTAAGAGCACAATAAGTGGCCTTGATTGGAATGATAATGGAGTGTGTCCTAGAACATGATTATTTTTTGAGTGCATTGAGTATTTTTTTTTAAAAACCAACCCTTATTTCTGTTTTACGTTGAAAAGAATAAACAGATACTCTTGTCGGACAGTGATGATAATGGCTTCTTTTTTTATTTTTTTTTAACAACCTTTTTGACAATGTTGATTTCAGAAAGTCCTGGAACTGTTGGGCCTGAAATTCTTGGTTTGTCTATTTTTAAAGTATAGCTGAAAAATAAAGATATCATGTGTGATTCCTTGATCCCTTGGTGGTGGAGGCGGAGGGAGGGTCTAATAATTTTTTATGGAGCATAATTCCCAATAGTACATAGAGATAGAGTGGTTACTTTTTTTCCTCACAAACGTTTCTACTTCAAAGACTATTGTGTCGATATATAATCTTGATAACATTTTATTTTCATACATTATTGATGTTAAAAAAGGCCTAAAACTTATATTTTTAAGAAAAACAATGTTCTTATGCCTAAGAAAATGGAAAACCCGACCCATGAGCTGGTCCTTGTGTCCAGATCAGCCTGTGGTTCTAGGCTACTTCCTGAGAGAACAGTTTGACTTCCGTTCTCTTAAAGGATCATTTAGTGCTAAGCTTCTATGAGAAAGTAAATCTTTCTTCCCAAGAATCTTAATTTGCAAAGGGAGTCAAACAGACAACACGAACAATAGCTCCTCTTTTATGTCATCTTTCTTTCTAACCCTCATTTAGAAAGCGATTCACAAATGTTTCTTTTATCTCTTGTATATCAGTTGTTTTTGTTTCCTGAGGGGACATAAAATGAGATATACTAAAAATAAGCCATCTTCTGTGATGTCAGAGTTTCTATCAACATCAGGATATAGTGCTGACAGTGGCCCCAAGTTCATTTACTGTTACTCAGATGGTCAATAAACGGCTATCGCTGTAATGATCTTGGCTCCTAAATTTGGAAGAAGGACAGGCTCCTTTCTTTCCAGAGGAGTGTAAAAGCGTGAGGAAAATACCCTCTGCTCTGCCTTCCCCGTGGGTGCGGGCCAGGCTGAGCTGCAAGCACCCGCCTCCTGGAGCAGCCAGAGCAGCAGCCTCTGGCTCCCGGCATGGAGCTGGTCGGGAAGCATGAGACATCCATCTTCCCTGGGCCAGAGCCGCTCCTGGGAGCTGGCACTCCCTGAGGTGGGCAAGGGGGACTCAGGCAGATGAGGCTTTGCCCTGCCAGGCTTCTGTGGCTACAGAGGGAAGGGCTCTTGCTTCAGACTGTTCACCAGGTGTGTGTTCAGCCATCATTGCCTCGGTGGACCCTGTTACAGTGTGCAGCCCTGGAGCAGTGGTCCCTCACTTTAGCTTGTCACCAAACTCACCTGGAGAAAGTTGTTCTTTTATTTCCTCTTATCCCAGATTTATGCTTGTCAATTGTGAGGATGGAAAATGGGGCAGGGAAAGAGCCTCCCACATGCCAGCCAGTGAGTTCTAGTGCCTCTTGAATCATCTACGTTGAGGGAGAATTAGAAGGCAAGGCACGTGGCTGGTACCAGGGCTCCAGATTTAACCCAGTGTGGGTCCGCAATTTGGGTCAACTAATTGACTGGCTAACGATTCTTCCTCTAAGATAAAATATTCCAGAAATCAGAGATTTTTCTGAAATGAGACCAAACACTGAAGTGACTGGATGGCGAATGTTTTAACTTCATTAAAATTGCAAAAGTCAGCCCATTTCTCACCCTTTTATTGATCCAGGAGAATTAGTGTTGGAGCAGCTACTATGGAGTCCAATGGAAACAAAAGCCCTTCCTTGGTGAGCTCCGTGCAGTAGTGGGGTTGGCATGGGCCTTTATACAATGCCCCCTCCTCGGATAATGCCCAGGCCCTGCTCCCACCCCTGCAGCATAAGCAAAGGATTCAAGATGGAAGAACATTATTCTTCACGGGGTGGAGCCCATAGTTCATCTTTGTCATGGATGTGCATGTTGTCAAAATGTGGGAATGTGTACACAGTCACATAATGGAGCTCTGATTTTGTCTTATAATTCTGTAGCAGAGCTTATAGATTGTGCCTTTTAGATGTTCTGTCACATTTCTGACCATTGTAGTTCCCTGAATCCTCTCTCTTTCCCTCAGGGTATCATGAAACTGCTGTGACTTAGGGTGGGAATATTTCACCTCAAGGTGGGAGTGCTGGGAGGCTTCCCACTCTTTATGGAAGGTTGTCCCCCTTCCGGAACCACGTCTGCTGTTACACATGCACCTAAAGCTAGAAAACAGAATATCCACCTAGTGGACTCCCCCTTCACCTCATAAATCCTCTCCTATTTTATTTTCAGTCTTTTATATTATGGTATCAGAGAGGTCTCAGGAGAAAAATTCCCATGGGAAGTATTTGCTTGGATACTTTAATTAGAATATGTGCGATATTGTGTTTATTAATTAAAACTTTTTTTTATTTTGATTTTTCCAATTTGGAAGCTAAACAACCCTAAGGGCATCTTTACTAAATCAGCCAAAGGTCAATAAATCAATTCATGGTGACTTTTTTGCCCCCTGTGGCAGGTGCTCAAACCAGTGTTGACCTGGCTTGCCCTGACCTTCATTTGGTGTCAGCCAGAATGCGACACTGCGAGTGTTTCTTAATGAGAAGGGCTGTACCCTCCCCCAGAGCACGGGCCACCTAATCATCAGGTGACTGGAACGTGTGTAGCATTTTCATCTGAAAACTTATGCCCGCTAGTCCTAACTCTTCAAGACCCTCAGTGTTGTCCCATTAAGGAGTTAGGTGAAGAATTTTGATCCCGGGAGCTGGCACACAGTAGATGTCCAGTAGGTATTTGTTGAATGCCTATTCAAGTTGAAATGAAAATGACATCAGTCTTATATTTAAACACTCATGTGGTTAGTTTGAAAAACAGATTGTTTACCATACAAGGGAATGGCATTCAATGTGATGAAATCCAACATTGTCACTTAATCTCTTCTTTCCATTTTAAAGACATGGTGTCTTGATTAGGCGATTCGAAACCACACGCTCATTAACAGAAAGGTAGCCTCAGCGTTCTTACAAGGCAGGACTGCGCTGGATCTACACACAGCGAAATGAAAAAGTAAAGTAACTCTGTAGCTTAATTAAGCCCGATGCCCTCATGTGTTACATCTGGATCAGTCGTGCAGCTAAACCTGGTCAGGGGTGTGGTGGCTGGAGATGCGTTTCGTGTCACTTCACAGGCAAGGCCGTCACTTGGGGAACTGGCTCTGCCCCGTCATTACTCAGCACTTTCATGCCATGGCTACTTCACGCTGCACTGTTATTTAAAAATGTTAAAGATTCCAACTTAAACCAAATATTTCAATTATTTAGATAGGGTAGACTTAAAGTCCTTAATTATTTGTTATATTTTGGTCTCTTTTGCTGACTTGCTGGAGTCGTAATTCCATTTGGGAAAATTTATTTTGCTAAATAGCTCCCAGCCCTCTCTTTTATTTTTTATTTTTTAAAATATTTTTCTATTCCTCTTTTGTTCTTGGCTTTAATTTACAGTTTTTTTGATTGTCTTTGTTCATCCAGATAATCTCTATTAACACCTTTGTTTATTTGGTTGCCAGCTTGGTTAATTAAAGAGACTTTTATTCTTTTCCACATCATTACTATGTCACTTTTTTCTAGTCTCATTTTGCTTTATTGTTCATGTTATTTAATGTTTGAGGTTATTTGATTTTTTTTTTTTTTAATTCTTCTATCAGCCTTCATGTTTCCAAGTCTCTTTAAATTATGGAGTGACAGGGCAGGAGTCAGAAGGCAGAAAAGTGAAATGGAATAAAGCTAATGACCAATTTATCTTAGAGCCCTAATGTTGGGGTTTAATTAGGAAGCCCCCAGGGCAGATCTCTGTTCTTCTGGAAGAGGAATGAGAATGTGTTATTTATGTTTTAGTTCATAAAGTCCTAGGCTGCAGAGATCGTGGCTTAAGTGCCCAGCTCAGCACCATGTAAGAGGATGATAGCGCTGTCTGACAAATCAGAGCTATTTCTGCTGTTTGTTTCTTTCTACAATTCCATTCCCTTGTGGTTGTGACGATAAATGCACGGCTTATATGAGTTGCTACGGTACGTTTACATCAACAAACGGAGGTGGACAGCTGAGGTGAAGAACAGTTTTCCCAAACTGCCATAACCACATTATAGAAAAAAGAATGATCTAGGAGCCATCTGCCCAAAGGTTCACTCATTAGGCTAGCTACTGGGCTGGCCAAAAAGTTTGTTTAGTTTTTTCCATAGGATGGCTCTGGTAGTGCTTGGTTGTTTTTAACTCCATTTGAAACAATTTTGTTAGACTGTATTGTGACAGCTAGCATTTCAGAGTGCACTACAAAAAATACTTACCAAAACTGGTGAATTTTTGTGCAGCCACTTTAATATGGAAGATGGAAGAAGATATGCAACATGTTTGGTATATTATGCTTTATTATTTCAGGAAATGTAAAAATGCAACTGAAATGCAAAAAAAAAAAAAGATTTGTGTAGTATACAGAGAAGGTGCTGTTACTGATCGAACATGTCAAAAGTGGTTTGTGAAGTTTCTTGGTACTATTGACATTTTGGTTAAGTCATTCTTTGCTGTGGGTCTGTCTGATGCATTGGAAGATGCTTAGCAGCACCCCTGGCCTCCACCCACTAGAAGCCAGTAGAAGGAAATAATCAACATACTCAAAATATCCCAATCAATGAAGTTATTGGTGAAAATGAAAAATATGTCATTTATTTTATGGAAAAAACCTAAACAGACTTTTTGGCCAACCCAATATGTACTGAAGAAGGTGAAGTATTAGCAATTGCAGGGAAAATGGACAATTGTTAGCCTTAAATGTATGTAAGCATAAGCCCTCTGTTTTCTTTGATCATCTGGTTCTTTTGATCATTGCTAAATTAAATCAAGTATGAATTACTGTGACTCTGTTTTCTCATGAAAACCACTGGAATTTATCAGAACCAGGCTATTTAAGTTTGACTTGAATTCAATGAATTATCTAGCTCTGCTCAGATTCTACACTTTCTAATTAATGTGGCTGTGATTCATGCTTTGATGTCCTGCCGTGTGTATGTCTGTATGCGTGAGTCTTTCTAGTCCAAAAGGCCATGTGCGTTGGGTGATGTAACCATGTCCCTGTATCCACACCTGCCTCTTCTCACACCTCTGTGAATGAATGTATGGTGTATATTTTTCTCTACATTTTTGTCACTATTTTTCAAATGGTTGCTTTTCCCCCCATTATTCCCCCCTCAAACCCTTGGCATTTTTTAAAATTAGGAAATAGTTATCTGATAGTGAACACAGATCCTTCTCATAAAGAAATGCCTCTTTTTTCAAGAGATTTGTCACCTTTAATATGTCTTATAATAGAATCAAATTCGTTCTAAGTATGTCTGTGGCTGTGTAATGTCTCTTTTTCTACTAAAGAATAATACTATGATTTTGCAATGCATAGATACTGCTATAAAGAATTTATTATTGCACATATTTTCCCAAATATAAGTGATTTAGATACACTTCAGTGTTATTAAGTTGTGAATTTAAGACTGCTTAGAAATAGGCACAACCAAGCAAAGTTAGCTTAGAATAATTTAAAGAGAGCTTATAAAGTACTTCTTTGCAAATCAAATGAGAAGATAGATACCAAGAGAACAATGTTTTATTCTAAAGTACTCCACCTAGAGAAAATGGTGTTGTGTGCAAACTAAATGACACAAAATGGGAAAAAGTGTGGAAAATAAGGATTATTTTACACCTTTATGTTTTAAAGAAAAGCTATCAATATCTTAGTGATGTGAGTGTTTATCATCTTGTCAAAGTTATAGCCTTGTTTCTTGGATGACTGATGAGTGTATTGCTGGAAAAAAAGAGTTGATTTTCTTGTTCTAGCTGGTATCTTTTTCCATTCCTGTAAATGTACACCTTGTAGAAGCTCTATTATTGTGAACTCCATGATTGTCCTGAGCCACTTGGGGACAGGAGTGATGGACACAGGGAAACGTGCCACTTCTGCCTTTCCCACTGCAGTACCATCCTGTGGGTTGCTAAACATTGTATTTTGAGTAAGGGGCCTGCGGATACCACACTTTATGTAAAAATATACATTATGTAAAATTTCCTCGGTATATATATTTTTTACCCTCCCCCTTAAGTTCTCTGTTTTACAGACAGGATCTGGCTAGATTATCTTCCTGGTAAGAAGATGAATTCTCTTTTTCCATCTGCAAAGTTTTTTCTTATTTCTGTGTTTACTTCTCTTTAAATACATACTATCCTTCACAAAAGGGGGGGGCTATTTTAGAAAATGTGAATGGATTAAAAATAATTTATAGTTTTTATTAGAAAGATAACCAAAGCACACTCAATATTAAAAACAGCTGAATGGTGACATCTCGAAAGCACAGGAAATCTCATTGTTAGTAAATGTTATTAAGTTGTAGCTTAGTACTTAGTGGAAGTGATACTCAGTGAACTATCTGTGGGTCATAAATGTATTATTAGTGTTTATGGTAATTTATGTTAAATTTGTGTAGTGCCTTTCCATTCTCGGTATGTGTTCACATTTTCACGTGCATCATCTCTTCTGAGTCCCTAAACAAGGACAAGAGGAAAAGATAGTTCCTCTTTTATCAGAGACAAACAAAGGATTGAAGAGATGAGGTGCTTGCACCAAATTTACAATTAATCAGTGATTAATTGCTAATACCTAATTTTTGAACTTAATATTTTGGTTGATAAGGAGGTAAATAAATCAGAATATGGGGTAAATGAAAGTTAACATAAAAGTATTTAGGGTGATTTGGAGCTATTAGTTATTATTCTATCCAATCAACTGGGAACTCTTATTTTGGAATTCACATTAAAAAAAAAAAGACAGGCAAAACTCCAATTCTCTAGTTTAGTGAAAGGCCAATTTATATTAGTTTGATTTATTATAAACTTGCAGGTATGTTGAAAGCCTTCATAGGTATAGGGATTTATGTGAACTCAGAAGCAAAAGATATTCTTACATCCAATAAATAAATGCCCTGTATCTGTCTATCCCTTCACCTCCAGAATATCAATATCTTTGTCGTTACAAAATACGCACTACATCCGTTAGAAAGGGCTATGTAGTCGACTCAGTTCTTTAGATGCCTGGTTAATTGACCAGTTAGGTTATCAATTTCAGTGGTTTCTGTCTGAGTGGTTATATTGGAAAACATCTTGTTTGCTCTGTATCAATAAACCGAGACCACAAAACTGTTACATGCTGGCTACTATGCTGCTAATATTCAAATTTATTCTAATTCACATGGTTGAATGGCCAGGATAGAAATGAAATCCTTCATCTCCTCAGTGATGATATTTCTTCTAATGAAACAGAGGGATGGATGACATTTTACACTTTTTACTTAATGGCGTTGATTTGTAGTTGGCACTCTTAAAGTACAAGTTATTCTTTGCTTTGCATTTTTCCACTAATAATAGGTTTTCAATCCAAATTTTTTTATGATAGCATTCACTTATAGAAATGGTTTATAGAACCTTTGGAATGAGGCCACTAACTATTCTAGCTTTAAAGCATCCACATAAGTAATAACCCATTCAGTGTTGGTGCTTGCTTTTTATTGGTAATTAAAGTGATCCAAAATCAAAATGAGAATAATAAATAAAGCTCAGTTTCAGAGATCAAGGCAGCAAGCAAAATAGTTCAGACTGGCATTAAATAACAGGAATGCTTTTTCGGCAAAATTTTTCTATACAAAATGTATGAGGTCTATTTCAAAATCCTTATATATTATGAAAATGTTCATATTCTTATGAACATTTCCTTGTAACTGTAATTGAACATGTGCAAATATGCAACAATCCTTAACACTACTCGGGCCAAAGAGGCCATTGTGTTTCTGGTGTGGCATAAGCAATGAGAAGATTCCCCACGTCAGAATAGATTTTCTGTTCCTTACCATGCACCACTGCTAAGAGAAACTGGGGACTAAGGGCTGAGAGCGTGCAGAAAGAAAGCGGGAGGGCTCAAAAGGACAAAAGGAAGGCGCTCAAGACCAGTGTCTTCCGTTTCTCCATTTTGTTTAGTATTGTTCCAAAAATTGATGTAATACAATTAGACTTGCCAAGTTCTTGGTTAATCATTACTCTCTTTGGTGGTATTTGTGCTATTCACATTAGAAGACCTTACGTCTTTCTAAGGCCTTAGCTTAAATTCACTCTTCTGAGATTTAACTGTCTTGTATGCTAGCAGTAATTGTGTTACGGCCAATTTTTGAGAGCTTTCTGTGAGCAAGGCCCTGGGAAATGCAGGTCGGAAACAGCATTGCATTTACAGCTCGCAGAACCTCTGGGAGGTTGTATCATTTCTATTTTACCAGGAATCAGAGGATGGGAGGAAGGTGTAACAAATCGTCACAAATTTAGCAACCTAAAACTATACCTCATTCTCTGGTTTAGGATTTGGGCCTAGCTGAGTTGTCAGGGGTCTGCAGTCAAGGTCTTGACCAGGCTGCCAAGTAGAGCAGAATCTGTTTCCCTATTTATTCCAGGTCTCGGCAGAATTTGGTTCCTTGTGGCTGTGTGGCCTTAGATGTTTGCCAGCTCTTGACTAGGGTTGCCTCAGGTGCTAGAAACTGATATCAGATTTTTGCCCTGGGAGCTTCTCCAACTTGGCCATCTACTTCGTAGAAGGAGGATGCTCCAGTCTGCTAAAAAAAGTCTTACGTAACATAATATAATCACAAGATGACATCTCATCACCTTTGCCAGATTCTGGATTAGAAGCAAGTCACAGGGCTTGTCCACACCAGGGCGAGGGTATTACACTGGGCAGGGACATCGGTGGGCAGGGGTCCTGAGAACCACCCTGAGGGCTGTCTGCCATGTGCAGTAAATTAACCAAGGTCACACAGCCACTATAGAAGCCACAGCTGGATGTTCCTGACACCAGTGCCCATGTATTAACTACGATGTCTTCCCATCTACACTGGATGCAAATGAAATAAATACTTCATAAGATTACTTGCCTCCATGTACTTGGTAACTTTTAAAAAGTATAACTTCATTGATGTAATTTCTACGTTTGGAGACTTTCTTAATGCTACTTTACTCCTTAAAATAAGGTATGTGTTGTTTTATCCCCCCTGTTCAGAAGCCTAGTAAGAGCAGTGCTGAATTAGACACCCAGTAGCCTGGCCGGCGGGAGACTCCCTGCTGCCCTCAGGACTGGGCGGGTTAAGGGAGAGTGGAAAGTATCTTCTCCAATCATGTTAGTATGTTTGTATACTCACTGCTAAGCACAGTGAAACCTGTGTAGTGTTTTTCTGTTTAAAAAGTATCACTTCATTTTCATGATCAGACTCTAGTAAAACAATGGCGCATGCGCTATGAACCACATTCGAAGTTGCTGGAGGTTGGTGTTGGAGCCTGGAAGTTTTAGCTGTTGATGGCCTTTTATTTTTAGGACTGGACATGAAAAAGCAAAAGACCCACAGTTCTCTTTTTTCTCCAGATGGCATTTAAAGGCCCCTTAGAGGGAGCTCCTCCATGATTTTATGCCCACCTCAGGGGCCTCCTGCTCACTGCCCGTTTAGTCCTGTCACCGCCTGCTGACCAGGGTGGGCGGCGGGGGAGCCAGAGGTGCCCTGCAACCCCTGAAACCTGCTGGCCAGAGAGGGGCCCTGCCAGGCTCAGGTTTTTAAGGAAGGGGACGATCCTCAGATCCTTATCCCGAGGGGTCAGAGGGGCTGTCGCTGCTGCCTGCCCTACCTCCTGCAGCACCTGGCAGGGTGAGGAGCAAGAGATCAGGAAACGAAGCCTCTAGTCTTTTTCCTGCAGAAGAAAAAGATAGGAGAGGCTGCCTCTCCTATCGGGACCAGGGGAGGAGAGGCCCCCATTGTTTGTCCTTCATCAGATACCCTCGATGTATTTTCAGTTAATAAAATCTTTCCAGTTGATGTGCTTCTTGTGGTATCTAACATACCCTGGTTTGGAGGGACTTGCATTTCTATAGCATGTAAGTAATAAGGTTTCCTTAAGGAAACAGTGTTGTAGCTGAAAAATGAAAACGTTTCTTTGTGGCATCCTGAGGTATTTGTTCATGTAACCAATTATAATTTATTTTTTTCCAGTATAATTGCTTTTTAGCTTTGCCTGCACTGCAAATACGAAGAGAAGTTTTTGTTCTTTAATACTATATCAAAGCATGAGAAAATAAGAGAGTTGGACAATGGGGAATAGATAAATAAGCATCAACTGAACTGCCTCTTTTACTTTAGGGAAACAGAAAAAAAAACAGTAAGAAAAAAAAAACACTGACGTTTTGAGCCAGGATTCATGGGATCACTGAAGACATAATTCACTTTCCTGCACTAAATAATGTCCCCTTTCAGTTTCAAAATGTGGCAGAGAGAACAAATAAACTAAAGAAGTGGGTGCAAAGGATTGTTTTGAGATGGCCGACAATTCTTTCCACCCACCCCCTGAGAGCTACCCAGCTGGCGGGTAATGATTAGGGTTTACTACTTAGTCCTGGTAGAAAGAACCCATCCTTCCAAGGGGAAGAATATTTTGTTCTTCATTATTTATCATATTCCCAGGGTCCCACATGATTTCTGTGCTCCCTGATTATTCTGTTAGCTCCGTCAAAAAGAGGACTTGAGCTTCTGTGTGCTGTGCCTGTGAGCCCAGGAAGCCGCACTCATGGTAATCTGCCTTAATGCTCTGTTTTGCTTCTCTTTCTTCGCTCACAAGCATGGCTATTAAACCTGTATCAGTCACCGTCCCAATAGGAAACAGATGGCACTCGCAAATTAGGATAATTCCAGGAGGGTTTATTTACAAAGGGACTATTTGCAAAGTAGAACCACTAGCGCAGTAACCTGGTTTAATAATGATAGAGCTATTACCACTCCTAGGCCAGAAAGAGAACAGGGAACAGTTTGCAGAAAACAGAGTGCCTTGAAGAAAGAAGGCCAGCCTGGGGAAGCCATCTGACAGGAAGGGAGCCAAGGGCATGCATGTCCCCACCTTCCTCTCCCCTCTCGGCCCCCTCAAACTGCTGCCAGGACTCCCACCGTCAGAACCCCGCTGAAAGTCAGAGGACTAGCCCTTGATGTGGTACACAGATCTCTGGGGGAGGGGTGGGCGGAAGGGTGGGTACGGGGCAGAAGGCAAAGAAAAAGAAGGGTGGGGCCCTGGCTGAGTAGCTCGGTTGGTTCAAGTATCATCCCAATACTCCAGGTTTGCAGGTTCGATCCCTGGGCAGGGCAAATACAAGAATCAGCCATGAATGCAAAAATAAGTGGAACAACAAAGCAGTGTTTCTCTCTGTCTCTAAAAATCAATGAATAAAACAATTTTTTCAGGGGGGAGTGTAAGATTTGGAGGAGCAAATAGGATTGGGCACATTTGGCACAAATTCCAACATGAAAATTAGAATATTTGAAATCTAAGTTTTTGTTATGGCTTGTGATAATCAGAACAGATAGCAAATGTTTAATACTTATGAGGCATTTAGACTTTGAGAGCTTTGCTTTGTTGAAATCAAAAGGCAGGGAGAAAACTTACTCGTTGGGCCTATGTTAAGGCAAATGAGCAGATTTCTACATGGAAGATGTTATTTTCTTTCAAAGATTTCTTTAATTCTAAATGACTAGCACAGCTGGATGGCTAGCCTCTCATGTGGCCCTCAATTAACTGGGTTTTTAAAATTAGAGTTCTTGTTAGATATAGGTCGGTATCTAGGTTTTAGGGTTCTCTGGAAGACGTATATGGAGAGTCTTGAAAGCATTCACAGAGTAACACCCAGGCGATGTCAGGATGATAGCATTGAAAGCAGGTATGCGAGGGCTGAAAGGTCACGTCTAGTGCGCAGAACTGGAGATAGTGGTGTTGGATACATTCTTGAGAGAGAGTCTTTTAAAAGTGTCTGATTATATACTTCTTTCCCTGCACATTGTTGTATGCTTTCCAAAGTGGACATTTAAGAGAGTCAGATGACCAAGAATCCATAAGAGGAGTGAAGAGACAAGTTGTAGGGTGCAGGAAGACATTTGCAACACATATAAATTACAAAGGACTATGAGCCATTGTAGATATAAAATATATAAAGCACCCTACAAATCAACAAAAAATAAGACAAATAACTGTAGAAAAGAGGACAAACTACTTAAACCAGCACTTCAAAAAGAAAATTCAAGTGATCAGTACACATTTGAGAATCAGCCTTATTAGTAGTAGTCAGAGAAATGTTAAATGAGATATAATTACATGTCATCAGTTGGCAAAAATTAAACAGTTGAGTAGTTTCAAGTATCAAAAGGTATGTGTGATTGTCTTATGATTGGAAGTAACTGATATAAGCATTTTGAAAAGCCATTTTGCATTCTTGTCCAGTTGAACATTTGATCTCTAAAGAGCCAGCACTCCCTCTCTTAGGTAATTACCCCAGAAAGTGATTTGCACATGTGGCCCAGAAACACGTGCAAGGACTTCAAAGCAGCAGCTCATTCTAGTTCGTGCCAGCTAATAAGTGGAAATAATTCAAATATCCATCAGAAGTAATAGGCATAAAAGAAATTACTATCTGGCAATGAAAATAAATGAATCTTAGTTATATAGGACAACTTGGATAAATATGAAAGAAACATTGAGTAAACAAAGCAAGACAAAAAATAATACAGTATTTCTGCATTTTATGTTAAGTGAAAAGGTAGGCAAAGAGAAAACCCACACTGTTGTTCACAGTGCATTCTGTGGTGGTATTACTCTAAGGAAGAAAAGGAAATCATTGCAAAAAGACAATGGTTATTTCTGGTAGAGAAGGTGAGAAGGTTGGGGTTGTCTTGTGGGAAAGACTCAAAATAGAGGTTTTCTAGGTTGCTAACTGACTTATTTCTTCCACAGGTAGTAGTTACACTGGTGGTAACTTGTACTTATTAAACTGTGTGTGTGTGTGTATATATATATATAACACGCACACACACAAATATATATACATACACATATACATAAAAAGACAAATAACTATAGTAAAGAGGACAAACTACTTAAACCAGCATTTCAGAAAGAAAATACAAGTGACCAGTACACATTTGAGAATCACCTCATTAATTGTAGTCACTAGTGTGTGTATATATATAATCATAGTTTTCTTTCTGATAAAAATAGATGAACAGCTTTCTAAAAGTCAATTGATTATTTATTCTTCATGTTCTGCAGTTTATGATCCACTCTGCATGTCTCCTGAGGGTGCTGAAAGCCACTATTTTTAAATTTCAAATTGCATTTGATGGTTGAGCATTTATACATGAACAGCATAACAGGAAATGTGATTATACAGGAAATATCCATTAGATTTGCACCCATGTTTCTCTCCTTCTGGCATATGGAAAGCAAAGACATCCTCAAGGCATTCATGAGTAGCTTGGGGTTATGAAGAAGAAAATCGCCTCTGCTTTTAATGGCTAAATTCTAAAGACTAAAATAGTTGAGGGAGTAGGGTAAGAAGTCAACACAAGGTGGTTTGGACTAGAAAAATCGCAGGACTGGAGCTGCGGCCAGTGAAAAACAGCATCCTGGACCCCAGGCACATGTCGGCAACCGGTTACTAGAGGATTTATTTCTACTGTTGAAAGGTTTAATCTGAGTTACTATTAATAAAGAAAGTGGGAGAAGTGAAGAAGCTCCCATGGAAATGGACAAATGCCTTTCTTTTTATAACTCCGCCAGCTGCTTTGGGAATTCTTGGGTCCTTAACAGAGACTTTTTGCCTGCATTTTTCCCAGAAAGTCGATGACAGAGCATTAAGGAGCCTGCTTCAGTTGCAGGAATGATCACTGGGAGACTTTGGGAGACCGACATTCTACAGGGGTTCCAGGGGGGCATTTGCCACAGGTGTGGCTGCTCCCTAAATAATTTATCCATTCAATAGTTAAGGCAGTTCATCCACTGCCTAAATATGTATTAAACACATAATACAGTGTATATTAAAAAAATGACAAAGCAAACGAAAAACACATGAATTTAGTGATAATTCAGAGACATTCTGAATTATCAGAGTGATAATTCTGTGAAAATGACCAGATCATGCACTTAAGTTACACCATTGAATTATATGGTGTTTATGTACAAGTCTTCCTTTCTTCTTATATATGAGGACCCTATTCGATGCAACATAAAACATATCTTTATATGTTTTAACTAAAAGTACTAAATGTATTATTATTTTCAGCCCTGCTGATTTCTACAAAGCTGAATTGGGAAAAACAAAGGATATGAATGAAAGATTTGGTCATTCAGCAAACTGTCCTTCATTTAGAAAGAATGCATCCTTTCTATCAGGACTTTTCAAACTCTGATGTGCTTAGGTGCCCCCTGAAGATCTCAGGACCACCAGAGATTCTAATTCCACAGTCTGGAGCAGGAGCGAAGATTCCGCATTGCTAACAAGTTCCCAAGAGATCCCATAGCTGCTGACCCAAGGACCTGACTTTGAGGGAAGAGAGCACGGAGGTCAAATGTAAGGTCCCAGCTAATTCAGTCAGACAAGCACACGTGCCCTCCTTCACCTGTGACCAGGATGTTCCTGGAATGCGTTCTTCCATGTAATCTCTCATGTTCCAAGGTTTTCTTATAGGTACATGTTTATGGTTTTATATGTTTTTAAAGGAAAAAATAGAACATCGCGTCTAGCCCAAATTCTGTTCTGAGCTAATTGTGAGACTGGAGAGACGTTGGTCAAAGGACACCTGCTTCCAGTTGTAAGGGGAAGTTCCGGGAGACTATGATTAACAATTCTGTAGTGCACCCCTGCGTGGTGCCGTCAGAATAGGCCTGAAGCACTCTCCCCACACTCAGAAAGGTGGCTGACGTGAGGGGGTGGAAGCGTTAATGAGCTTGACTGTGGTGGTCATGTTATAGTGTAGACATGTGTCAAATCATCACTTGGTACACCTTAAATATATGCAAATTTTACTTGTCCATTATGCCTCAATAAAGCTGGACATCTAGAATTTTCATTCTGTAGGCTTTTAAGGTGTTGGATTAAATGCTTTCTGACGTCTCTTCCAGAACAGCACCCTTGACTCACACATGGTAGAACGCCCTGATGGGGTTCTCATGGCGGGGCACGTGGTCCTGGCTTTTTTTCTGTGTGCTTTTTAATTTTCTGACTATATGTTTTTTTCTTCATTAAGTTTTCATATCCATTTACCAAAGTCACTGAGGAATAATTTTTTTTCTTAAGGAGAGCATTTAATACTCTTCTGTACCAGTGCTCTTTTCATGAATATTGACGTGTCTATGAAAGCTAGTAATCTATTATTACAAAACCCACACCAAATGTCTAACTATGTTTACTTCCTTTGTGTTTTATTTGAATGAATGGGGAAAAAACCCAGGAATAAAGGATCATTATAGTGTCATAATTTTTTTTAAATGCAAAATTTTTGAAGTCCCTGAAATACGGTAATAAAAACACAAACTATAATGTCAGATAGCTTAGTTTGGAATAAGCTGTGAAATAAAACTTTTACAGGACAACCATTCTAAAAATTGGCTTATCTTAACCAGGTGACATTCTTAGCATGGTTAATTCCCTTTAAAGAAATTTGTTTGAACAAATTTTAAAAATTCCTTAGTAGAAGACTTCCTAAGAGTTTAGACTCTAGTGTAGAAGTCCTGGTTATAAATAAGTTTATTTATGGACCCAGGGATATACGGACAACTTTGGGTTTTTTCCAGCTTTGTGGTACATTTATTGAAAATACTTTTCTAAACACTGATGCATCACATGATCTGTGGCCTGTAAAGACCATAACCGCAGGCTCTGAAGACAGAGAAAATTTTGAAGCATCCAGTACTCACTGCCAGGGCACTTAACACTGACCCTCGGGCCCTGAGATGTCATGACACCAACTCTGGGAAGCCAGATTCTTTGTGCGTTTCTGCGTCTTTCCCATGGCCAAAGTTTCCACTGATTTGAAAAGAATATCTCAGCGGCTACTGGGAGTCTGATTGAGTAGGTAGTACTGGTCGCCTCTTCCACAGGCATTTGAGTTCTGCCGAGATTAAAATTAATTAAAATCACGGTTTTTGAGAGAAGGTCATGACCCCTGAGATGTGAGACTAAAGGTGGTGTTGTTTTCAAAGTCCTGGTGGGAATAGAATTGTGCTGTGCTAAGTTCTTTCTGCTCTTGTAGATGCCGGCGCTGGCCTCAGCCAGGCTTGCGGTACCCTGGGAGGCTGGGTCCCGAGGCGCTCAGCGGCGCTCACTCCCCCACCGGGACCTCGTGCTGGTGGGCTGGAGCCCGCTCCCACTAACCCCGGGGAGCTGGGCTCGCTCCTCTCCCAACGCTACGGTCAGTTGTCTCAAGTTGGTGGCTTGAAACAGGCCAGGGTGGGAGTCTTCACAGCACAGAAACCGGCCCGCTCTGTAAAGCATGGCTTCCCCTTCCACCCGCATCCGCAGCTGTTAAACAAGTGCCCGCACACCGCTGTCCGGGAGGCAGACCCCCGTCCAGCGTGCTCAGAGTGAAGCCCCTGCACTTCCTGCTGGTGCTCTCGTCTAGTCTGAACAGTGACGAGCATCCTTATCTGAGGATGTCTGAACATGTCTTCCCTAGAGCCTCAAAGGAAGAAGTACAAAAGGTAAAAGTACAAGTTTTAATAGGAAGAGTATCTGAAAATGCCCCTGTTTCTCTTATCACTGTGAGTGGACTTTGCTTAGAGCACAGTAGCTACAAATTTTAAAGTGGACTTTGATTAGTTTTAAATAGTTTCCTCTCAAATGCCTGAACTCATTAGCTCCAATGTTGCCTGCCTCTTCAGCCGCTCAGACAGTGAGAACACCATGTAGGAACTCGAAATATAAAACATGCATCATAAATGACAGAGATCGTCCTACTGTTAAGACTTTTAGGTGTTAGATTCTAAGTTTCAGATATTTCTTTGAGACAGTAAAGATTTTAGACATCCAAGAAGATATATTTTAAAAGCTTTGAATGTTTTGAGAGACTAGGTCTATTTTAGCATTCGTTGAATGATTGTAATTTAATGGAACTGAATTGCTTAACTGACGACTTCCATGCATTTGTGAGTACGTGTGTGTGTGTGTACTTGGTTGTGACTACCAGTTTACTTTATGAAACAGACAGAAAAACTTTGATTAGAAAATAAAAGAGCCACTTTGTAGGCAGCTACTGGTCCAGTGCAGATGGAGAATATTCCACATCCTTAACTTAAAAAGCCCAGAGTTGGATTCCAAGGTATATTTTAAATCAGACCCAATGATGTGCAAAACCGTGTCCATGTGGAAAGATGAGGTTCAGATGCTCTATTAATAGGACTCTTGTGCTGGAGTTTGGTTGAAAAATGAAAGGTGCTGCTTTTCCCTTTCATAGTCTCTCAAACATGCATGATTATTTGCTGTTCATGAGTCTTCAAATCATTGCTCGCTGATACGGTTCGCATGTGAAGATGTAACAATGAAGATATTTTCTAAACACTACAGTCACAGGTACCTGCTGGAAGTGCTGAATCCATCCATAACCAGTCTTATTCAAGGGACTTTCTTTAGTAACTGTAATTCTGTTATCATCACTTGGCTTGTTTATCATTTTTTTTCTGGGGAATTGAGTTCCCTCATACTCTAAGGTATCACGCTTCTTCTGAGTATTTTTGTATTTCAACAGCTGTGCTATTCTTTAATTTCCATAATGTAAGTAGGATATAAATAGTACAACCTTTCTTATTTATCACTACATTTATTTCAATAATTATTCATCCACAAATATTCTTGTGACCAGCCGAGCATTATTATCCTCATAGATTAATGTAGTTGTACATACAGAAAATTTATATAGCAACTTTATTTCTCTGTCACTATCGAAGTGCTTTCCATAAATATTCAGAAACACTAAATGACTCAAGGCTACCCAATGATTATCTCTATAAAACCTAAACACTTAGCTTGATCTTGACTGTAGAAAAAGGAGAGTAATGGTAATGAAACTAATTTGCAAATGACTCGAATTGTTCATCCTTTCCACTCTTGACCTTCTGTGGTCTGTTCTCTGTATAGAATGAGAGCAATATTTTTAAAGCATGAAAAAGATCACATCACTTCTTGGCTCAAAACCCTGCCTAGAGTTCCCATTGTAATTAGAATATAGGCCCTATATTACTAGAGCCTGGCCTTTCTTTGACTCTACTTCCCACATCTTTCTCCTTAATTCAACCACGTTTTTCAGCCATTGTAGCCTCAGGGCCTTTGCAGTTGATATTGTCTTGGCCTAGAAAACTACCTTTCTGTTTCTGTCTCTTTCTGAGATGGCTCCTTTACTTCATGAAGGTCTTAAAGTCACCTGCTCAGAGGAGCCCACTCTCACTGATGTATATTAAATATTCCCCACCCCATTAATGCTTTATTCAATGACCCTACTTTACTTTCATGTGGCTATTTACCATGGCTTCCTGATGCTAGAAGGCAAGTCCATGAAGCGATCATGACCATAACCTCAGCACTTACGACAGATGAGCATGTGCGAAGGCATGGTGGGAGAGGGGGGCCAGGCAGGTTCAGGTCACCGCAGGGACTTTGAGAGGCAGGAGCAGTGGGTGCCTGTGGTGAGCGTCACATCCCCTCTGAAAGAGACTCTGCATGAAAAATCTTTAAAACGATAGGGCTGACCCAGGAAACGTGAAAGATGAATCCTAAATGGTGAGGACCATCTATAAACAGTGTTTCTCAAACTTCTGCCCTCAGGAACCCTTTTACAGTCTTAGAAATTATCAAGACTCCCAAAGGGCTTTTGTTTGTATGGCGTTTAATAACTCTGATGTTTACCCCATTAGAGATTAAAACTCAGAGAATTTGAGAACCTCCATTAATTCATTTGAGACAGCAAATAATAAACCTGCTACATGTTAACAGAAATGATACATGTTTTTAAAATTATTGTGTTTTGGAAAACTAAAAGTGCATGTAGGAAATTTATATATTACGTGCTGAGAGAGCAGCATGGTTCACCATTTGTGCAAGTCTCTTTAGTGTTTGATTAGTAGGGGAGACCGGCCCTGTCATGTCTACCTCTGTGTGCAGTCTGGTGAAATCGCATTTCTTGTAGCCTCCAGAGAATTCCCCTGTGTACTTGTGAAAGAGTGAGAGTACAAAAGGAAAATACCATCTGAGCACTATTATGAAAATAACAGGACCTTGCAGATCCTCTGATTGGACCACTAGATCTATGGTTTTAATAAATCGTAGGCACTTTGTGTCCTGGAGGCTACTCACAGGTTAGAGGATTCAGTATTGTTACTACTGCCTGGGAAGAGTCAAAAGCATCGAATTGACCACCCTTGCCCTTTTAGGACAATACTGAGTGAGCCTGGCAGTGGACCCTGCCCACTTGCTAACAGTGTTCCTTTGAGAAGAGTCATCCCTCATTGCTGTTTGAGCTGCTACAATCACGTTTCCCTCCTCTGCAAGGAAACCGAGATCTTGGCCTCAGACCCCCTTCATTGTCTGTGTGGCGTGGACGTGCAATATTATTCCAGCCCACGCTGCAGGCAGCACAACGGAGGGGTTGAGAGCATTGGTTTTGGAATAAAACAGATTCATGGAGAAACATTAGCTCCTCTACTTACAAGTCACATACCCTAGGGAGAAAGTGCCTTATCTTTGAGTTTATTTTCTTGAAAGCTACTCGAAGTTTGAGCCTCAGTTCCTTCTTAAGGTTGTTTTGAAGATTAAATGGGAAGAGACATTTTGAATGATTAGAAGTGGGTCAATTAAAGGAACATAAGCAAGTGGGGCCCTGGCATCTGGATTTTTTAAAGCCTCTCCAGGTGATTCTCATGTTCAGCCAACACTGAGACCCTCTGATCACATGATTGGATACTTTGGTAGAATTCCATAAAGAAAGAAACTAGTGTGATCGTAGAATAGAGCTATTGCAGTTGTCCCACTTTTGCCTGGTGACCAACAGGTCATTGGACAGCTACACTGAAAGCCCTTCCACTTTATGCCTGCGTACACCACTTTTTTCCCAGTTCATCAAAAATAAAAATGTACTTTGCGGGTTGATTGTATAAGTCAATTGATCTTTACCCAGGGCTTGGTGATGGATCTTCTTTTGACTGGGATTATAAGACCCTGGATTGTAAATGATCTCTTAAAATACTGAGTAATATCCAATAATTTTGTTTTGTTTTAAAGCTACATAGAAATTATTTAGCCTTATAGTGTTGCGACTAATGGCTTTCAGGGAGCAACAGATTAATAGACATGTGCGCGTGTTGATATTACTTTCTCTGTCTAATAGCTTGTTCATTAACTCATGACTGTGGCCTTAATTGAGGGCTGTTACTACGTAAGGATGGTGTTTTTGAGTCTGGCAATGTGATCAATTGTGTCTGTTTCTATTCCCCGAGGCTAATAGATATTTGGTTTTTAAAACTCTCATTAAGCTGCCGGAGGGAAGACAATTAAAGTCACCATCAGTCTGGGCTCAGGAGAGGCCCATTGCCGGGGACAGGGTGCAGGCTGCGGAAGCAGACCACTTAGTGTCTGATCTGCAGCTTGCTGCTGGCGTGATCCGGGGAAAATGACTCCCGTTTTCTGAAACTGAGTTTCCTTATCTGTAAAATGGGCAAAACAGTAATGACAGCTCAGTAACAAGTAAAAAAAAAAAATATATGTATATGTGTAACTGGAATAATTAACCTGTGGGTCAAGGAAGTATAGTTGTTGTTTCCTTTGATTCCATTATCTTTACTTATTAATGATAAGCTTTATGTTCCTTCTAGGCTAGTACATACCTAATCCAAGTCTAGTGTTGGGATCAAAGGGTCAGTCCCATGACTCTCTTTCCATTTTTTCTGAATGACGGCACAATTATGTTTGCATTTTGGGATAGTGGAGAAGGACGAGAAAGGAGATGGGAACAGTAATAGGGGTCTGACTGGACAAAAAACCTGTTAATATACATGCACCGTATTTGACTTGAACTTTGCATGTATTTTATATGTTGCTAATTTCCTCATGTAGGGAAGTAAGCAGAAAAGGAGCACTTGACTTACAATGAACAATTGTTTAGTAAATTATCAGTTAATGTCTTCAGTGCCTGTGAAACACGTTTAGCTTGTGTTTTTGCAGTGCAAAGAACTCCTTTGCTCTTTATTTTCATTTTTAAAAATACCTAAAGATCTCTTAACACTTAAAAAAGTCTGTGATCTTAACCTGTACATCCCTTTAGAGTCTGGGCCTTTTTGCTTTAGGTAAATGCCCAGGACAGGCCTTGGTTTGTAGACAGGGGAAAAAACGCTGACGGGGTCTGAGCAAGGCCCTTCCTCAGCCTTGTGTCCCTTTGAGGGGGGCGCAGAGCTCCAGAGTTCGAAGGGCAGAGCGGGAAACTCTCAGATCAGGGGCAGGGAGACCTCTTTGACCTCCATGAGAACTAGACCTCAGGGTCAGCATCTCTTGGTTTGAACAGAGCCTGTATCTTTCAGAGCTGCTCTGACAATGGAAGGGAACATCTAAAGATAGTTCTGCTGTTGCGGTAATTTTTCACCTGCCTGCCATAGATCTCTGTAATGGTGGGAAAGGGAAATGGAATAAAATGTGGGTAATGGCAGGGATACTCAGAGTTATGTGGCTCTGGGGCCACATTTGCAGTCATCGTTCACCTGGAGAACCACATGACTCCTGTATGATTGGTAGGACTGAGTATAATGGTGCATTCGTGTAGCAAAATTAGAAGTCTTAACGAGCCACTAATTAAGCATAAAGGGACCCATGGGATGAGAGAGCTGTGGTGTGAACATCGCTGCCTTCGAGAAATGGAAAACCTCTAAGATTAGATGTATCCAAACTGAAAGAATGCTTCTATTTGTCTTCCTGTTATCGCTTTTTGGCTGGAAGTCTATGGGATCTTCTTGTGTACATAATTTTGTATAATATGTTTTGACATATGAAAGATAATTGCCCTTACTTAGTAAAGACCAAGGTAGCTTGCCACACTAAGTAATTATTGGATTATTTCTGGACAGTGCTCAGGCCTCAGGGTAAACTCTGTTTTTACTAAGAGAACTACCTACAGTTAGGCATTTGTAACTGGTTTATCAAAGACTTACCTCAATAGACAGACCAACATATAATGGGATTTTCCCCATCTCTAATCATATTTCACTAGGCTCTGTTAAATATAACCTTTCATCTCTTAAGGACATTTGGAAGATTTCTTCTGTGTCCAGTACTTTCATATATTAAAAAAGTTTACATTAGGTAGAATGAGGTGGGTAGGGCAAGCAATAAGCCCTCTGACAACAGCTAGAAACAAGCCACACATGATACAGAAATCTCATTTGAAAACATCATCAAGCAGTGAGGATAACGATGTGAGAAACTAAAATTCTAGAGAAAAGAAGACTTCTGGGAGCAGAGCCAACAGAAGCCTGTGGATTTTCCTCTGTGGGCCTTTGCTGATTCAAAGGAGAAGAGGCCTTTGCCTGGACACAGGGCTGTTGCTGCTCAGAGAAAGGGAATCAGCAAAGCCTTGGAAGAGTTAGTTGAATGAAATGAGAAATTGTGAGTTCAGGGGCCTCAAGTCCATGACCTTTTTCTTCTCAGAAGAGATTTGCTGAAATCTGAGCTTTTCAGGATGCTCAGAAACCAGGCTGGCAGCCTACAGAGAAATCAGGGGGACTCTCCCGCTGCTGGAGTGACAAACTTGGAGACTGAAGGGGACTCCAGCTCGTAGCTGGTCTGCCTATAAAGCCAGTTGTCAGATTCTGAAGCCGTGCGGGGCGCTGTGCAGAGGAGGTGCTCTGAGACGCCTGAGAACATCCAGTACTTTTTCAGGGTTGAAGAGCAAAGGCCAGCTGGGTTCTCAGTTGAAAGTCGCAGAGGGCTGTACTCCAGTCTGCAACACCAAGAGACTGAGGGTCTTAGTTTGCTAGGGCTGCTGTCACACGGTCACACGGTGCCTCCGATTGGGTGGTTTAAGCAACAGAAATTTGTTTTCTCACCGTTCTGGACTGTGGAAGTTCACGATCAAAGTATTGGCAGGGTTGAGTCCTCCTTCGCTTGCATGCGGCCACCCTCTTGCTGACTCATCACGTGGTCATCCCTTTGTGTCTGTGCCAGTGTTGTCTCTTCCTCTTACCAGGATGCCAGTCCTGTTGCATTGATGTCCCACTCTGAAGGCCTCCTTTTAACTTACTCACCCTGTCTCCAAAGGCAGTCACATTTTGAGGCATTGGCATTCAGGGCGTCAGCATGTGAATTTGGGCTTGGGTGGTTGGGGAGTGGAGGGACTAGGGAGGCGGAGCATCAGCCCTCCACACAGAGTCTTACCAGAATTCCAGTCCAGTTCTGACCCAAATCAACCGCTGACTTGATGACCAGAGCACCCCCTTTAATTTGCATAACAAGTGCTTCTCAGATCATAAATATTATCTAGAGCTTTTACAGATGCCTAACATTGAAAAAAATTACCAAACGCCTTCATAATCAGAAGAATAAAGTCCATGCCTTATCCCAATCCCGTTTATGTGCAATTGAGTCTCTTCCATTCTCATCTGTGGCCTGTTTCACTCATAAGCTCTCTTCTAGGTCAGACCTTCTCACACCTTAATGTACATATGGGTTACTTTGGAACCTCGTTAAAATGAAGACTCTGATTCAGTAGGTATGGAGTGAGCCTGAAACTCTGTGTTTCTGTAACAAGCTTCTGACCAGCTGCAGACCGTGGGTGATGAGTATGCATATGAGAGTTCAAGGAACATTATACGATAGTGTCTAAGACCTCTTCCAGCTCTGAGATTTGGTTAACTTTAAAAATAAATCTTTTTGGCTATTTCTCAATACAAGACATCCTAGGAGATATAATATTGACTGAGAAGCTCCCTCCCAATGTGAAAGGGGGCTAGTCAGGTTTTTATGTGTTTACATATTAAGGCAGTTTTGTGTTTCATTTCATTTAAATGTGATATTATTCTATCTTCTAACTCAAGAAACACAGAAGGTTAGAGTAACATTTTAATTAGGAAAAAAAGGGTGTGCTTCAATGACATATTCATTATCAGAGACCTTACCAGATGTGGCAATAACCTAAGAAGGGCATCTGGGCTCTCTCTGTGTCCCGACGACGTTCCTCTACCATTGCCAAAATCTCCTGCTCGCCTTCTCGCTGAGTGTCTGGGGGGGAAGTTGCTGCTTCCTTGGCGAGAAATGAGGAGATGGATTTGCATGAGACTGGGGCACAGGCACTGCTGCACAGAGTCATGGATGCATGGCCATCCCTTGTCTGGATCTGGGTACCCAGTGATGTCCTAGCATTTGAGGCAACACCAGTGCTTAATTCTTAGTTACTCACCTTTGTGTAAACCACCTCAATCCTTGCCCTCCTACCACCCTTGGGAATGTCATGCCCATGCTGCTTGTAACAAGGTTGACTTGTGTAGGGAGTTCTTCTCCATGGACTTGAGCATTGGACTGTTCAAGTCAGCCACTGTCGTGGTAGCCCAAGCAACCTTGTGCTGGGGAACAGTTCAAGTTTACGAGCTCGTCTGCAGGGACTGGATGAGACTGTGAGTATAACTTACTCTATACTGTGTGGTTACCTGTTGATTTTTCTTGTTCCAAGGTAAATTTAGTATGTAGAATCTCAAACTTATGAAGTTGATAGAGAAGAAAACGAATTTGTTTTACATGAACCTGAAGAGATATTCAAGATGGAATATATAATCTTCTGCACGATCACTCCTATTAATTGATCTGTCTTGTTTTATTTGATATCATAAAAGTGTAGACAAAAGGAAGTTACACAGTTTTTAAATGTGTACTCAGACAGACATTGTTATGTTCTGGGAAGGGACAGGGTGGGGTATAGTGAAGAAAAACAGGGATAAGAACTGGTAATGAAACCAAAAAAGGGAAAATGAATTCCTAAGGAAGGCCAGTAAATCTCAGGAGGCTTGATGTTACCCATGAACTGAAATACCCCACAAGCTAGTGACAGCACTTGCTTTGCCCCTTCCTCATCAACAGGTCTCTTCTACATCTGTCCAGGGCTTTAATTATTTCTTCAGTGAAATATTTCTCCCTCCCTCCCACCTCCCTGTCTCTCAGCCTTTCTCCCTTCTCTCCTCTGTCTCCTCTTCCCTTCTTTCTTTTTCTCCTTTCCTTCCTTATTTCCTCTCTTCCTCTGTCCCTTTCTCTCTCACTTCCTCCCTCTCTTCCTCTGTGTCACTTACTGCTCTAAGTCCTGAAAAGACGTAACACAACAACGGATGAGATCTATTATTAACCCCATGTTAGGGATAACTGACATCAAGGCAACCAGCATAAAGAGGTAAAATGCTTCTCCTCCATGACTTGGAACGGAGTTGGGGTGACTCAGGGGCTCTGATCATGGCACTCTGCCCCAAAACGCCTGCCCTGACTTCTTATTGCCTGTAGAGTGCATAAAGCTCCATGCTGGATGGCCCTTTACAGCACACGACCCCGACCTGTCTTCTCAAATATATTTACCTCTTGCCCCTTCCAGGAAGGCCCCCATGTTGTAGCATTGTCAGAATACTCGCTCTCAAACATAAGCGGGCTTTTGTAACTCTATGATGCATGCCTTGTATGTAACACTCTGCCTGCTTTCTCATGTCCTTCGTTGCCTAAAGCTCCTACTCATCCTTCAGAACACACACCACCTCTCCTGACACTCACAGCTGAATTAGTTACTACTCACCCTGGATGCCCACGGAAAAATACTCACCTTTCCATTATAGTGTTTATTATATCGCACTGGATTATTCATACTTTCATCTCGCCCACTAGACTCTGAAGTCCCAAATAGAAGCAATGGGACCTTATTCAATGGCAAACCCTGTGGTTGCCACCTAGTTTGTGTTCACTGTAATAAGGGATGTCAATTACACAAGTAATGCATCATGGGTGTGTAACTCATGTGTCATGATATCAGTAGTATTGACCTCACATGTAAATATTTTATAACTATACATAATAATAGTATAAACAAGTGTTTCATATGAAAATCTAACTTGATAAAATTTAAAATTGGTTTATAAAAAGTTTGTCTTTCTGTTTCTCTAAACCAGCAGGAGCTTGAAGTCAGTGATTTAAACAGGCCTCAATTTAGGAAAATGTGACATGCATGTACTTTTCAAAAATACTTCTATTAAGTAAAATAATACACATTTTCTCTCTCCCTCTCTTCACACACACACACACACACACTACATATGGCTATCTTGTCTGTGAATATCTTCATTTTTTTTTATTGTGTACTATTTTGGGTTAAGAATCTTTTCTCTGTACTTATATTTATAAGGAATAAGTCTTCTGCTGGTAAAATCAATATAATTTTAGCAGTTCAATGACCATGTTGCAGAAATTGTTAGCATTAATTCTAACTTTGTCCAACATCATGTCACGTAGTTCATATATATCTACTTTATGTGGTCCTGCATAAATTGACCTTCACTAGCTTCTGATTTCTTTGACTTTATTTCTAAATTCAAGCATATCCCTTTGGTTAATGTTATTTGGGTATTAAATATTTTCTTAAAGTGGTATGTAAATACACACATATGTATGTGTTTATGTGTTGCGTGCATGTGAATATTTATTCATTGTCTATATAGTCCATTCTAATATACTAGTATGTAGTGTATGTATGTATATAGTCCATATATATTTTATGTTATGTGGAGTGAGAGAGGGAGAGAAAGATACACACACCATATCCACACATGCTCTATGGTCCATTACAGAGCACCATTAATACATAGCTCCCTTATCCTTTGAGGCCAGCTAATGACTTCCACGTCATGAAGCTGAATGGTCCAGCTGGACATTCTGGACTAAAGAACATCCATGCAGCTACCGAACTGTAGCTGCTCTCAGCCAGTGAGCACTGTGTCATGAAACCCGGAGTCCAGTGTGTTCTGCAAATTGCGTTGTTTCCTCTGCTACCTTTCTCTGGTCATTCATTTGGTGCTCTGGTGAACAATTCTGTGTCAAAATGACCGACAAATCGTGCCCGTGACAGAGCTGGATCTGTTGTGAAGAGTGTTAAGCTGGAAGTCGAAGTGGACTGTTTTGCCGTGGCCTGAGGGCCTTTCCAAGCAATGGAAACCCTGCCCGGGCTGAGCAGGCCCCGTTCTGACATCACGAGCGTGATTGTGCGCATGCGCTTCCTTCCAGCCTGGGCGAGCTAGCCCGGTCGGGTCAGCCGTGTCAGGATCGGAAGGACTTAAGGGACGTAAGATGGGCAGTGCTGCTCCTCCAAAGGGTGTGTGCTCAAATGGCCTCTACAGCGCTGATCTAGGTGGTCTGGGTCCCCCTGTCCCATCACCCCTCTCCCCGCCAGCCTTCTGCTCTCCAGTTAAACAGAGCGTGCTTGTGTATTGATCCGTATCTGTTTAGCTTGTTTAGCTCATCCTTATTTTGACCAGGATATGCTCGATTTAGGCTTTATATTTTCTCTTGCTTTTACTACCTTTCTCTTAAATGAGAAAAATAGTTGTGATTTCTTTTCATGTGAGACATTTTTGTCTTAAAGAGATGTAGGTGAAGAAGCGGCTAAATCCTAGATCTGTAAGGACCATGTGGTGGCCTCTCAAACCCAGAGACTGGAAGTAACCACACAGAGTGGCTTGAATGTAAAAATTGCTAACTGAACGTGGGTCACAGTGGGTGGTGACTTCCTGGGCCTTTACTTCCCTGACACAGATCATTCTTTACCTTTGAAATTGTCTATTGTTTTTGAGCATTTAAGATTAGCACACCTTTGAAATGTCAGAGTGATTTTTTTTTAGACCCATTGAAGGGACAACCACAGGCAGCAGAGCAGGACACCACATTGTTATCTTGTCCCCCACATACCATCTCTATGTGCAGAAGAAGCTGCGAAACTGCCATTCTCTGCAGCACTTTCTCAATCCATGGAGATGTTGCTTCCTGGCAATTGTCAGTTTGGCTCAGATGAACTCTCCTAAGGCTTTTTCTTAGGCTGAACGCTTTTTCGTTGACATAGAGAACCATTGACTCAGCAGCTCAACGTTAGAATCCATATCTGGGGGCAGGAAAGATCACTAAAAGTTTGAAAAGGTCCCCAGTAATTCTGATGAACAGCCAGGAGTAAGGATCACTGCTCAGTAGAAGATTGATGTTTACTTATTATTGAAGGTGTTGCTATGTCACTTGGAATGCTTTTCAAACTTGTGAAAAGCCTACCCAGACGGCTGATTATTTTACACTATTTCCCTCTCCGCCTGTGGAGAATTCATTTTCAAGTGAATCTAGATAATAGTATCTGACAATTTGGCCCAGAATTCTGAAGTGAGAGGGATAACCTGTAAGGTTTGGGTGCTTCTTCAGAGGATGCATACTTTCTGGGTGTACATGGAATAAGTTCCTCTTCCCTAATTCTGTCCTTTCCCTTGAATATTGAATGAGGGTTGCTTTTTCAGGAAACCAAAGGTGATTCACCTAAAGGTCAATATCTCTGTAGTTGACAAGTGGTGATGGGATAAGGATCCAGGCGGCTCTGTGTGCTGAGGATAATCAGGACATCTAGGAACTATAAAAGGACAGCTTCCTTGTGCTGCAGTGGGAATTGTACACAGGAACTTCAGTAATGATTAACCACAGAGTCTGAACTGACGTCAGTCAAAGCAAAATAAAAGCCAACACCTGTGAAGCGCCTGCACTGGTTTCTACTCCACAGTCTTACAGAACATGTCTGTTTTTCTCCATAGGTTCGAACCAGTGTCCCGCCTGAACATAAGGATTCCCTGCCAGAGAGTGGGGTAAGTGTTTCTTTTGTTTCCAGAAGGCGCACATATCACATCTAAGTTAATCATTTGGATTTTCCCTGGCTTCCTGCCTAGGCGCTGATGAATGAAACTGAGTTCAATTAACAGGGTGTGACTGGGCAAGTAAGCTCTGTTACATATTTGCTGGATGGCACGGAATTCATTTTTCATCTCCTGAAAATCATCCTCAAATGAATCCATATTTACTTCAGCAGGCTGGCGATGGGTCTAGACGTTGCCCTGCAGGTAGCTGCGATGTGATGCCTCGCCAACATTCCTGGGCCAATAAGAGGCTAGGAAGATTGCAGATGTGAGCCCTGTCTCTTCAGGAAGGTAGCAGAGAACCAACCAGCCATGGGACTGTGAGGTTTTCTGTTTCCTCCTGCTAAAACATGTCAAAACAGTAGTGCAGGTCAAAACAGAAGCTGCCACCTACGTGCAGTCCAGCATTGGAAATTCCTGTTGAGTTTTTCCTGCTGTGTGTGAATCACTGCACCTCCAGCTTTTAGAAGTTCAGAGAGCGAGATTGTAACAGGTGATTTTTGCTTAGGTAAGGCTAGAGTAGGCAGTGGTAGCTCATGAAAAGATAGCCTAGCAGGCTGAGAGGGATCTGTGCATTCAGAGAGGGGGAGAGTCCAGAAATTTTGTGTCCAGCAGGCCCTGGGAGGACCCTGCTGAAAGCCTACTGAAATTCCCTGAAATCCTACAAGTAATTGATAACCTTCTCCAGTCCAGTGGGGGACCCTGTAGGAGGTACCATTCATTTCCTCCTTGGCAACAGCTGTCATCTGAACCTGCCAAGGCAACCCTTCAAAAATAGGCAGCAAAGTGTAAGCTGAATTGCCTGTAAAGAGTGTCAGACGCCTCTGTGTCTAGAAGAGTAGGAGTAAAGGGTACTTGGTGCTCTCTCAGGCCTAACACAAACTTCTGGTTTCTTCTTGGGGGCAGGTCAAATCCCTCGGACTCACGAGAATCCCCATGCTCCCTCTTCTACCTTCCCATTCACATCTTGGGCCCTTCCCAGGCCAGGCCTTTGCTGCCCAGGCCTCATGCCCACCTCTCTGTCCCGGGCTGAGGTCAGACACCTTGAGCCGGTGACCACCCTCCTTCACACTAAGTCGTCACACCCTTTAAACATCCTTCAGAAAACATAAGACCTGTTGGAATTTGTAACCATTAGTAAGTTAACATTTATCTTATAAGGAATTCCATTTATTTTGGGGGGTTCAAGAGGAGAGGTTGAGTTTTGCCCTCTAAATGTTCACGCCCACCCTGAATTGTTCTGTGTTCAATCCTCTTTGCTTGAAGCTTTAATGATATCTTGATATCATTGTGTGCATTTCCCCTGTTATTTTTCTTTTCTCATTCAGATTCTTGGAATGCATCTTATTCATTTTAAAATTTGAATCTCTTCTCTGATTATAAATTCTTTTCTTCCATCCGCTCCTGCCACCATTTTCCACTACAGGCTGGAACTTGTGGTGGAGGGGGAGCCGAGTCTGGGGTTCACACATGTCCCTCCTGTTCCTCCTCTCATTGCCCGTGTGTGGGAGGGGGAGAGTTTCCTCTCTGCTAGTCCATAGGGCAGGGCGGGGGCACCTCCTGCTGCTTCTGATGCTCCTCAGGATAACGCTGCATAGGGGAGCCCTCTGTGCAGTGGATAATAGATACGCTGACTCTCCTGTGAGCACACATGTGGTGTGAATAGTTCACGTACTGACCTTCTCTTCCTATGGCATGGGAAACCATGTGACCTTAACTATTCAGTTGACAGTAGGAAAAAAGTACCTGGGCTCTGAGAAAGGACGGTCCTCCTGGTTATGTGAAGGCAGATGTCAGGTATCAGCCTCAGGATATCACCTTCAGCTCCTCCAAGGCCTTTGGAAACTTACACCACAGTTCCTGTGTGTTGCTTTATAGGAATGGGTCGAAGTATGTATCATCACTATATCCGTTTAACCTCTAGACCAGCCCTATTCAATGGAAAAATAATGTGTGCCACAAATGTAGTTTTAAACTTCCCAGTAGCCCAGGCTTTTAAAAAAGTAAAAAGAAACAGGTGAGATTAACTTTAACATTTTATTTAACCCAATACTATGTGGAAAATATAATCATTCCAAGTTGTAACCAATACAATTACTTATTAATAAATCATTAATCACACTTCTTTGTTTTCATGCCATGTTTTATAAATCTGATGTGTGTTTTATACTTAGAACAGATCTCAGTGGAGAGGCAGGGCTTACGCCAGGGCCGAGCTGGGGGCTGCACTTTGCATAGTGCCGCTCTCGACGTACTTGGAAAGCCCTGGGGGCTCCCTGCACTTTTGAGAATGAAGGAAGCCTGGACTTGGAGTAAAGGCTTTGGGAGATGTGCAGCCGTGATGGAGGCCTGGCCAGCTCGTGGCCACGTGGAGGGGGTTGTGCGTCCCCTGGCTCCCTGTGCAGTTCTGCTGGACCAGGGGACGGACCACTGAGGACCTGCTCCAGGGAGGCGGGCAGCCCCGGCGAGCGGTGGGCGGTGGGGATATCTGTGATTGGCTTCGGGTCCCTGCCGGGGCTGGTGAGAGAAAGCGTTCGTTTGTACACTCCCCGCAGAGAGCAGCTAGGGATTGAGACAGGTGCTTTCCTTTTTTCCACCCTGCTTGACATCACACTCTCCAGCCAGGTGAGTGATTGAAATCGTGCATCAAGCCATTTAATGATCATCAGCTTTGGGTGCCTGGACCAGAAGGATAATTGTGAGTGTGGCGCTGTCATGAGCAGGCTAGAAAGGTCAGGGCCGTGCATGGTGCAGACAGAGGGCCTGTCAGAAGGAGCGGGCATGGCCACCTGTCTTGGAAACGAGGCACAGCGTGATGGGGATGAAAGAATGCTACACTGAAAAGCAAGGAGCCTGGACTTGGACTTGGCCTCTGCATATTAACTAGTTCTGTGACCAAGTGTAAACCAGTTAACCCCTTTCAGCCCAGTTTCTTTATCTACAGACTTAACAAACCTTGATATTCTCAGATTCCAGGTGGACGTTTCTTGGGCCCCAATGGACATTCCACATAGTCTTATAAAAATTTGAACTACAATGAATTACAGGTAGCATGTGCTCAACAACAGTAACTATATAGGACCATATACCCTTTGTATTTTATTTTTTTCACTTTTAATCTTTAATTTCTTTTAATTTATATATTTTTCTGAATCTAATTTTTACTTTTAAACACATATGTATGCACATATTTTATTGAAGGGATTTCTCATAAAACATAATGAGAAAAAAATATATTTTTAAATCCTCTGACTTTTTCAAAGAGTACGTAAGGTAGACTTATCACACTTTCAAGTCAGCTGACTTTGGGGTGGATGACCTCAATCACTATGCAAGCTAGTATTCATGGAATGCTTCCTATTTTCTCAGCAATGCACTAAGTGCCTTTCCTGGGTAGCTTTGACTCTAATAACAAAACTATGAGAAAGATAAACAGTGATCACATGCAACTTTGGCATATGGAACTTGGGCCTAGGGTGGAGGAGTAACTTGTCTGAGACCACAGGTTTGTGAGAGAGAAGACAGAGAGGGCTCGGCAGTGCCATTGGTGGACAGCCAGCCTGGGGCCTGGGGAAAGAGATTTATTTGCCTGAATTTCCATTTTAAACAGAATGCTGGACTTAGGACCACACTTTAGACCTCTGAGCTCCAGCTTTAGTGAGGCTTTACATTTTTTGTTTGTCTTTTTTTATTTTTCTCCTGATATCAGAGCTCCCAATTGAAAACCTTTAAGGTGAGAATTTTAGAAACAATACTGAAGGAGAGATGGAAAACATTGTTTCTTGAGTTATATTTGAAATATTTAAAAAAATTTTAAAGGATTTTATGATTATGATTACAGTGACAACAAAGATGGAATAGGTTTACATTCAGGTAGTCTTTTACATTAGGTTGACAAAGTTATTTATTTTACATTCTCTGCTGTTTTTCCTCATGGGAATTCATATTTCAAAAATAGAGAAGACTGTTTTCCCTGTAATTCATTTTTTTACCAAGAGTCCAGTGAATATTTATGAGAATGAATGATGTGTTTTCCAAGTTTGCGGGCTGCAGAGGGCCCTAGTTTTCATTATTCTGAAGTAAAGCAAATACATGAAAACCTTCCAGGAAATAAACATATAGGCAATGCCATTGTTGGTGTTGCAACGTGCAACAATTAGACATCGCCGTGAAACTTTGGGATTTCATTCATGCATTTTATGCAACAGGTGGTCTCAGTGTGGTTATTTTTAAAATAAATATGATAACGTTCATACCTAAATAACGCCTCTTCTGGTTTCATACATTTTCATAATGTAAAATGCTATGATGCCATATCCCAAGTGGATTTTTAACACGTTGAATTATTTTTGTGAGATCTCTTATTACCCCGTGAGAATACGTATATGGCTGGCAGTTGTGATGGAAAAGATTGGCTCGTGGTGGGTGTTCTTGGCCCGTTTCAAACTCTTACAGTGCAGCCCCTGTGTCCCAAGCAGTCGCTGGACTCAAGGATGGTCAAGGCAAGGTCCCGCTTCCGCAGAGCTCCTGGTATTGGGGACAGGAGGGACATTCAATAGCTTATGGTCCCAGTCTCTACTTGCAGCTGTGCCTTATGGCGTGTCTGTTGTCCATGTCTGAAAATAGCCACTCCACCTGTCTCCTCTTGCTACATTCCAGTCTGGGGCATTTGCTCTTGTACTTGCTGAACAGACCACAATAACATTCATGCAATGTGTAGGGGTTTAAAAAAAACTTAGTTCTAAAACCATCCATGCTATCAAAATCTCAAAAGGCAAATGGTGAGGCGTTATGAAATTTATGATCGGTTAAGAGTTTTCTCTGAGTGAGGGTAGCAAGCATGTGGTGGGAATTTAAATTAAAAATGCTGATAATTAGTGAAAGAGAAAGTGAGACTTCTTCAAAATATAAAGGTTCAATGAAAGTTACCACCACAGCACAATCTACACACTAATATTGTTTTGATTTTTCACATTTCAGTAGTTTATAAATATTTGCAGAAAGAGCATTTCTCCTGTATCTAATAGAATAACTTGAAGCTAATGCCCGTGCCATTCATCCATTCATCGTCAGTAAATATTTATCATATGTCTGCTGGGTGCTACGCAGTGGGAGTTATCAGAGAACAAAATAAAGCTCGTTTGGAGCCTCAAATCTCAGTTATTTTGTGGGGGTGGGTACAAAATAAGCAATCTTGAGTGTGCATATGTGTGGATGTGGTGGTGGTGATGAGGAACAGTAGAGGAAAATCGAACAGGACAGGGAACGGGGAACGGCAGAGCCTCTGTGCTCTTTCATACGAGGATGTTCTCATTGGCATTTCCGATGGAGTCACATAAATGCTCTTGTTCAGCTGGATCTCTCCCTCGGCTCTCTCTGCCTCTTGCTGCAAGTCGCCCTGCACTTCTGCATGCTTTGCCCACACAGCTTCTGGACGACCTTCTCTGCCTTGGTTCACTCTTATCTGTTGCTCATTGACTGAGCTTCAGAGTTGGTTTCCACAAATCCCCCATTTTCACCTGACCTTTTCCACCTAGTAATTTAGTCTCATATTCTCTTGGCATTGGCAACTCCATGCCTAAACCCGCTCTTTGAATTCAAGTTAATTAACTGGGTTGATCATTACTGACATATAAGCATTTCTAACTTTAAAACTGAGTTTATTTCAAATGTTTGCCTTTAGCCTTTTGGAACAGTTCTCCTATGTTACAACTTTGAAAAGAGGGAGGAAAATTCTGCCCAGAAGCTTTTCTCTCCTGTTTTTGACAATCACTCAGTGTAGATGCAGCCTTTTATGTGAGGAATAATTGCATACTTTCCTCTGAAAAGACCCATTTGGCACCCCCATCTCCCATTCGAGTGCAGCCTGCAACAGACCTATGAAGAGAGAAGGTTCTGGAAGATGCAGTGTTGACTCTTGTAGCATATTACAATGTGTTAGGCAGCAGTGGCATAGGTAGCACTGTGGGTTTGATCGTTCCATGTTTACTTCTTGACCTTGAGAGGAGAATGAAAAATCCTATTCATGGTACACCCTAATCCTGTGACTTTTAAATCAGAAGTAGCCAGAGATGTTAAAAAGAGATGAAAGATTTTTATCCTGGAAAAGAAAAACCAATTTAGAGTTTTATTCTTTACTTTTTGAGTCAAAGAGTGGAGAAAGGGGATACTCATACATAGTCAACACTCAGTACGATAGGTTAAAAAAGCAATTTTAGACAATGTAACTGAACAAGTACCAGTCTTTTTTGTGGGTTGGAATGAAGTTGTCCCATGCTAATATAGAAATGACAAAGGAAACAAATGCTTTTAAACATTGCTGTGATGGGGGAGAAATATAGCATTTCTATTTATAACTTGTCCAGAGTCCCACATAAAAATAGCTCCAACTACCAGATTTGCTCATATCTGGAATCCAGCGGTGTCGCTGCTAGGGACTTGAGGATTCCTGGTGAGAACAACGACCGCGTTGGTAACTATCGGAAGTCTCTCCTCTCTCTTTTATCCCCCAGCTTCCATAAGGGGAAGAAATTAGCCAGCGGAAAAGTCCTGGCTTCTGTAGTACACATTTTTGTCATTTTCCAGGATACTTGTCTTTGTTTTCAGTGAAAAGGATGTGTTTGCACCCCCAGGACTTACCCCATGAGGTGGACATACTCGTGATGATTGCATCTCAGCCCGTGAAATGTTTCTCAGGCTAAGAGATTTAACCTTTTATTCTTCTAGAGACTGGTTCTGTGTGGTTGGTGTGACAGCAAAAATTATTAGGAACCTCTGAAGTTAATGAAAACTGTTCTTTCTCTCATTTTCAGCGAAGCTTCCTGGGCTATGCCAGCTTTAAAGTGGGGGAACTGCTGAGGTCAAAGGAGCAACTGCTAGCCCTGAGCCTGAGGTAGGTCTCTGTCAGCAATAATGCTGTTGAAGTTAACAGCCTGTGATGTTTACTGAAGGCTGGTTGGCTCTGAGAGTCACAGTTCTTGCACGTGTTTAGATGCCACCTCTCAAATGGCTTATATCCTCCATTGCAACAAGTTGCATTGAAACGGCCATTATTCAAGTTCCCATTCAAGCTCATGTTTCTGATTGTCAAAGGTTATCAGCCCTTGTAGGAAAATAATATTGCATTATCACTAAAGTGATGAAATGTTTTGAAAGTGAATAAGCCATAGAAGTGATGATCATGTTATTAAGTAATTTTTGTTACTTATTACATTGTTAGTTCTTACATCAAGTACATTTCTAGGATTGAAGTATGTTGGTTAGAGGCAACATTGCAGATGTTTTTGATCCTGGAGGCTGAAATGATTTTTCTCTTTTTTAAAGCTTATTTTGTTGCTATACTCTTATATATAAAAAAGAAGTTAAGATAGACTGATATTGAAACAGACAACAGATAAGAGCTACTTTTGAGTAGGAGTACAATTTGTTTTGATATAGAAGATGAAATAATCTTCAGGAAGTTCTGTAGTGTTTTTAATACTAAAAAGAGTGTTAAAAATATTTCTCTCTAACTTTATACTAAATTTGAAACAACAGTGTTGCTTTCTAACTATATAATAACTTTTATCATTATATACATGGAGAATACTGCCTTGCAATATTTGTATAGAATAAATTAATATGAAAATGGTATAAAACACTACTTGTAAACTTAAAAGGCTCCTCTTTTGATGAAACATAGAGGCCACTCTCAAAGAAGAGACAGTATCTTAAGTTCGTTTGCTGTTCTGACCCAGCCACCATGGACCCACTTGTACCCAATAATTTATCAGTAAAAGTGCTGTGACTTATGCTGAAACTGGTGCCACTGGCTGACTCCTTCTGTGATTTTTCTTGATTTGTACAGTTTTGTATTTTGACTGAATAGTTAGTACAAAATAACTTAAAGTAATTTATTTTCATGCATAAAAATAAGTGTTGGTGGGTTCAAATGAAGCCACCGTCTCCTCTCTGGCATTTTTGAGGCTGTTGCTTTTTTCTTGTTGTATTTTATTTGAGAAGGCATTTAAAAATCTTTATAGCTTGTGAGTGTTATTCCCAACAAAGTTCTGTTGCATTTATTTTTGTTTTGAAGGTTGTAGGGGCCAGCTGAAAAGTCTAGCTTTCAATGTTGCTAATAACCCTGGAAAATAACCTGTCACCAACCCAACGGGTGGTTACATCTACCCCAGGGGCCGCTGGATTCACGGAGGATGTCAGTCACTGAGCTAACTTAGAGCTACTAGTAGGCCACATGTTTTCTGGATAAGATGCATAATGCTTTATCCCTCCATTTGCTGAGTCACAAGCTGTAGATTTAATTTTATCCTAACTGTTATCAAAAGCAGCATACTATACAACATTCAGACACTGCCTTTGAAACAGAAATCAGGGGACCAGAAATTCTTAGTGAAATGAAAATTGGTGAACACACACACTGCCTTTGAGGGAGGAGAGGAAGAGGAGGGTCCCATTTAGAGTATAGCCCTTGGAAGAAAATAGGAATAGGATAATTTCAGCTTTAGAGACTATCAAGGCAAATTTCCACTTTTGATTCAATACTCCTAATTCCTATTCACTTGAGTCTGATTGTATATAAGAAAAACAAGTTTAACAACATCAAATTGCATTTTCTAGAAAGAAACAATTTTTGAAAATCAATTTTGGAATGGCTAGGTTATTATTTTTCCTTTTTGTGCTTTGCCACATTTTGGGATTTCTCTTCCTATGAACCGGACACATTATAGACTAACATAGCCTTTGATTTCTGGTGCTTCGTGTTTTTTACTTCTGACATAATTTATCTTCTCTCTACTGCCTTGATAGTCTCTGAGGTACTGAGTTGAAGAACATTCAGCCAGAGATAAGAAGGATGCTTTTGGTTGTTTGTTTTATTTTGTTTTTCACTGATTGTATCTGACTTCTATTCCTTTTATAGTCTAGACATTTTTAAAGCAATAGAATTCTCAAATTGTTATGTTTTCTGATAGACAGATGTATGGGAAAGACTATTAAAGAAATAAACATTAGACTTCTAATGTTCATTTTAAAATTTCCCCTATTTTATGTAACATTTATAGGTGTATATATTCATGCATATACATATATATCATAGTTCGTGTTTTTGCATATGTGTTTGTTCATCTGTATGACTTTAGAACTATTTTTCTTTCTGACAAACTATGAGTACTTTTCTATTGTCAAATATTTGTGCTTACAGAAAACCCAAATTATGATGTCTTTACATTTTTATTTCTTGAAGTTTTGTTAACCACACACTTCAGTTTTGTTGTCTATAAAAATAAAAGAACAATAGAGAAAACCCACATATTTTGACCTCAATCCCAAAGGCATGCTCTTCACTTGAGAGCTAGAAGAAAGGCTAAGGAAAGGCTCCTTAAGCTATGACACAGTTTTCTCAAGAAGTTCACTCAGCGTGAGGAAGAGATGAAACTGCCACCAGCCCCTCACATGCTGGGAACCCAGGCGTATTCTAGAGGTCACAAGAAAGTGAGTCAGAGCACGTTTGTGCTCAGAATCCTATGGGTGTCTAAACCCCACAGGGACTGGAGACTCTCCTTGGCCATGGACTGACAGTTCAGTTTTATTTATTTATTTATTTATCTATTTATTTATAGTTTATTTTTTATTTTTCAAATGCATTTGTCTCCATTTTCCTGCCACCACTTTTTCCTGCCCCACCTGCCCCTGCCTCCCACCCTCAACCCTTCCCCACTTTGGCTTTGTCCTTGGGTCTTTTTTACATGTTCCTTGATTTGACAGTTTTAAATGATAAGTTTCTTTTTTTCTGCTCAGATGGAATTAAACTAGCTTTGAAGTTTCCCTGCACACAGATAAAGGTTATGCAAGTCTTTTTACTTTCAACACCAGATACATTCTTTAAAATTCTATGTATGCTTTAATACTTCTGTAACAATATCTTTTCTAATCAATTGCTACTTGAACTTCAGGCAGGAGTCAGAAATACGCATCCATGCATTTTAACTGTTATATATATCTTGAACACTTTTCACATTCTCTTGAAAGTCTTCCAGTTAGCTTTTTTAGGTACCAGAAAGTAGGAGCGCAGCAACAATTTCTGGTGGTTTCACAACACTAATTGTTATGTGTGTCTAAAACATTTTCTATATTAAATAAGGGCTGTAGATACCGACTGGTGGCCAAGAAACCCTTTTTGAGAGAGACTAGCATATTCGTGATTAATTTGAAAACAGAACAGTGTTACACTTTATGGAATGTACCAAAGGGAAAGTTACAGGATGTGGATGGCATGTAAAAAGTTAACTTAATTGATGCTTTTGCATAGAATTTACTGAGAATGCACATCAGAAACCTTGGAGGGATGCATACGAACACTACATTATTTTTTGTTGAGAGCAAACTAGCACGAAAATGGGCAAGTCAGTAGCAAATGCACGCCCGTGACTGAGCCAGATGCGTGTCTCGGGGGAGCCGTCACATCCTGGAGCCCTCCCTTCCCTGTGCTTCTGGTGCGATCCAAGTGGCTGTGACACAAAGCTCCTCCAAATGGCTCCTCTGACTCTGACACTGGCTCGGACCACACAGACACGTAGGAAGAGGTAACGAACACTATTGGAGCTTCACGAGGGATACCCATTCGTAATGTCGTTGTGTTTGATCTTCTAACAACCTTGCCTGGAAGGTGATATTATTCCTGTCTTACTAATAAGCAAACTGAGTTCCTACGGTCATACAACCGGCACGGGATGGAAACGTGGAGATTGGGAGAGAGGGGTTCTTGATATCAAGGACTTCCTAAAGAATAGATATTTTGCTTAAAATCTTAGAATTAAACAACGGTAGAGCCCAGCAGAGACCTTGGCACCTCAGCTGCTTCTTGGTCACCGTTAATGGCAGGGACTCAAACTCAGGGGGCCATGCATTTTTCCATTTTCTAACAAGTCTGTGCTAGAAAATAGTCCTATTCCGTCCTGAGTTGTATTGCCTTGCAGTGGTCCCAGCACTCCTTTGTGGAGGGAAGTGAAACAAGTCTCATGCCTTTTCTCTGTGATCGCATTTGAAAGCAAGCAGCTATTTTGTCCAACTACAAATCTTTTCTCTTTTTTATACTCAGGAAGGAATGTAATGTAATAGAACAATGGAACACTAGACTTTCATACCAGACTTTGGTTCAAGTCCCAGCTTGTCAACAACTGTGTCACCCGGGCATACCTATTCTTCAATATCTGTTCACAGAAGTGATAATGACCTCCCTGCCAGGGTGATTCTGGGCAATTGATAAATGCAGTGTCATCCTACGCACTTCTTTGCATTAGTGGGAAGTCCTCTATAGAGATTGTTTTCCTTCTTGTTTTGGTTGCTTGCCTGGTGTGCTGAGGTTCTGTCTCCACAAGCCTCCAAGCTCGTCAGTGGTGGAGGAGTTGACTTAACCTTTGATCTGGACATGCCAATTCTAGTATCTGAGGAAGGGATACTTACCCAAAACCTAAATGCTGGCTTTAATTGCTGTGACGCGAGACTTGGCTTCTTAGGTGCAGGTACCAGCAAGAGGCTTATGGAGAGCCGCCCGTTTGGCCAAAACAAGCAGCATCCCAATAGAAGTAGGGAAAAAAATAAAATTGGTTTTGACTTAATACTTTAGCAACATAACACTAAAACTGGAACAGAAATTTATACATGCAACACAGAGTGTCAACTGCTTTTCGAGTTTACTCCTGCGTTTTGTTGCTGACTTTATCGAAGGCAGTCTGCAGAGTCAGTTCAAGTCACATCTCTCAGGACCAGACCACGAGAGTGAAGGGAGGCATCAAGAACAGAAGTAGGTGTGTTGGCTTCTGAAACTGGTTTTATTCTTTTATGTAACTGCTTAATGTCTTTTAGGGGCACAATTCCTTAATATTATCGAAAGGCTCTAACATGGGCCACTTGGTCATAACTGTTAAAGTTATACCGATTTATTATAAAATAAGAGAATGCAAAGCATACAGATATTACCAGATTAGGACAATAGAAAAGTAGAGAGAACACGCTATTTTGAGACATCCTGAGACCAAATCCTTGCTCTTCCCTTGCCTGGCAGGATGGCTGATTGCTCAGGGGCTGGTTTTTAATCTGTGAAATGCAGACAATGGCAGTGCCCACCTCATGGGGGTGTGTGTGTGTGTGTGTGTGTGTGTGTGTGTGTGTGTGTTTCAGGAGAACATTAAACATATTGTACACAACCTACGTAGTGCACCTGAAGTGGTATCTGATGCAAAGCCAGTGCTCATCATTCTCATTACCTATTACTAAAATTATTATGATCCTCGGTGTTAATATTTTTTATTTTCTTCGACTGGACTGTCTTTCATTTATCACTTAAATGGTTCTGCAGTTAAATAGTCTGCATTTTTTTTTATGTTCCTAATTCATTTTTATGTAAGTATGACCATGGAAACCAAAGAGCACTTTCTCAGTTTGCATTATTCAAAAGATGTCATATTTGGCAGATTGCAAAGTAGTCTTCAGTCACTGAAAAGACAGCCCATATCTGGAGTACTTCAGTGGCAACTCTGCTTGTATAGAAAAGCCTGAAATCTTCCTTCTTTGAAAATGCAAATCACATCGAGTTAATAGCTGTACAAAAAGACCTACCTGCCTAGGAAGTTTGAGAGCTAATTTAGCTTTGAAGATAATTTTCAGAAATGATTAGGTCTGCAGGGAATTATGTTTGACTTGAAAATTTTATATTGTATTTGCCTGTATTTACCAAAGTCACTTTTGTCCTTATCACTTGGTGTTTCTGTTGCTCTGGACACTTTTTATCAGCTCTTTCCAAACAGGATTTTGGGGAACACTAGCAACCTTCAGTTATGTGTGTATGCTTGAACTGAATGAAGTCTTATGGTCAAAGAAGTTGGAAAATGCTACATTTAGAAAAGGGAGGTGGGTTTCCTTGCTGTAAGACTGTTAGAACCTTCATTAGTCCTCAAGGTCCACGGGAACTCTCAGAGGATGTATGTCACCTGGAGCTTTTCCCAAACCAATTTGACCATAAGAAGCTTTCTTCATAGAACACCTCTTCATGGCTTAGCACACTCTGTGTCCCAAGGAACACAGCCGTGTAATTTAGAAAGGGCTGGTTGAAAATAAGAACAACTCATTTTCCAGAGAAATACATGAGTGACTATATGTATTTCTCCACTCTTTCCCACCATAAGTGTATGCTTTAACACACATCTTTCGGCAGGTACATGGTCTTCACCCACATGAGTACTCGCTCTTGCACACACACCTTCCACTCCTACTGACCGCGCCACACGCACATGCAGTCACTCACCCTAACTCACCCTTGTTTCTCCCATGCCCCATCACATGGCCACAGCCGCCGCTCACGGCGTGGCATTTTGCATTCCACTCATGCCATATCCTGTACAGGCACTGACTTGTGAAATTTGTACAAAGTGTATGAGGAAGGAGTGACAAAATACATGCACGGTCCTATAAGTTCACTGACAGACTTTATCAAGCCTGAATGAGTGGCTGTACTCTTATATTCACAGTCACCTAAGAGTACAACTCTCCCAGGCTGAGCTTCGCTCTTCCCCTGGATGCTCTGCCTCTTGGTGTTTTTTCTTTCTTGGCTGAACTGTTGTAAGAACCATCGTTTTCCACTCATCCTTTCTAAAGCCCATATCTGGTCATGCTCCTGTCCTGTTTTAAACTCCACATGACCCCACCCCTGAAAGAGCAGGAACGTGAGCATAAACATACGCAAAATCCTCAGCCAGGATACACGAGGCGGCACTTTGCACTCTCTAAAAGTGGAGTCAGAGTACCTGTGTTTCTCTACAAACCATTGTGCTCAGGGTTTTGAGCTTAGTTTCAGCTCCAGGCAGCCAGAGAACACATCTGCCTACGTGCCAGTGTTGTAACTTAGATTCTTGGCCACACTGCTTTCCAGTTATTTTTCCTCGATTTGAGACATCCTTGCCCAAGGAATAAACGTATCCAGAAGGCTCTGGTGTTCTCCACATTTACTCTCATAATAACTGAGAAGCAACAGTCTCCAAGCGCATCGGTGAAAAGGTCCGGTCGCCACCCCCGCCATGGCCCCCCGTCCGCTCCACAGTTTCACTGAAGGACCATGTTTTTAACATCGGGTTTTTGAGTGGGTGTCTGAAGAAGCGGGTCAGAGTTCATCGTTCCCGTTCCAGCTAATAGAGGCTAATGATCCCTAGAAGGTCCCCATTTATTAACCGTGTTTCCAATGAGGTTTGACTTTGCTTTTCCGTTGACACGTTGTCGGTTCTTCTTAATACATATGAGCTGTGCTGGAGTTATCATACCTGAGAAAATATAGAAAATGACCTTCTTCCTGACAGTGTAGCCGCTCTGTGGGGATGCTCTGTCTCAGGACTTTGTACCCTGACCCAGTAAGTGAAATTCACTGCCGTCTCGTGCTATGGCCCAGTGTGGCTGTCTCGCGGTGAGCGTGGGCTTGAAAGAGATTGTTTGCAGGGAGACTTCAGTGCAGTAAAAGAATTGAGTCAAGAAAAGGAAGAAGAATGCTGTTTTATGAATGGAAGACAGGGAGACAAAATACACAAAAAAATAATATGATAAACGATTTTTAGAAGGCAAAAGAGAAGAATAGGGTCAAAGATAAAGCGATAAGGGGTAAGAAAAAAGAGAAAAAAGAAAGTTTATTTTGCTTCACTTTATTTTTTTAATTAATTAATTTATTTTTGCAAATACATTTGTCTCTGCCTTCCCCCCACCATTTTCCCTTGCCCCCTCCCCGCCTCCCTCCCTCAACTCTTCCCCTTTGGTTTTGTCCATGAGTCCTTGCTATATGTTCCTTGACTTTCCCCTTCCCTTCCTTTTCCCCTTTTGCTTCACTTTAGTACATTTTAAGCAGATTGTTTTTCCCAAAGCTGTGTTGCCACGGGCGTGGCATGGGGCATGGCGGCATTGCCTCTAGCAACGGGGCCAGCCTTACTGTTGGTGACCCGTGAGGTCTGTTGGTCAATGTACATAAGCTTGTTAGAATTCTATAGAAAATATTACATAACTAAGGATCTGTGTGGCACTGATGAGTTTTTTATATTATGGGGCACTTTTACCATCTTGCACAGAAAGTTTTTAAAATTAAGTGAAATGACTGAAGGCAGGTTTAATTGGACCCAACCTAAGTGCTACTGGGCCTATATTACATTATTTATTACAATAGCTAATGAAGTGACCAAATTCACTTGTAGATACATGGAAAATGTTACTTTTTTCTGCTGTTCACATATATAAATTGGAAAGTAAACAAACACATTCAGTTAAAACATAACATTGATAAAAACAAATTTAAGATGCCATTATAAACTTGGTTTAATTCTCATCCATTCATCAAAGACATGGCAGGTAACTTAAGTTTTATTTTATTTTTATCTTCCCCAACACTGAGGCAGTCTCTGTAATTCAAGGCAGGAGGAAAAGCGTCAATCCTCAATTTAGAAATGGTGCAGAGTGGGGATTATTTTTCTCTTATCTAGAATCAAATTGAAGATTTTTCCACGGATTTACACAGTAAATAGGAGAGACGGTTTCTAAGGATTCTTGGGTTTGCTTGTTTGTTCTGCAAACTGCCAACCAGGACCCAATTTCCCAGCTACTGAGATTTATTTCTAGGACTTGTAGAAATGAACTGCTTCTGTGACCAAGGGCCAGCGCCTTCCAAGCACGTTGAGGATAAGCCTGTGATTGTGACGTTGGACGAAGCAGGAGTTCCATTACTGTCACCGCGAGTTAATTACTTTGCTTAAAATTTCCCGTCTGTCTATTAATGATAATGACACCACAGAGATGAACTTAAATTATGGGTTCATAAGCCAGATTTTAAGTAACGGGTTCCTTTATACTTTAATAGGAAATAAAGCTTTTCTCCCTCTTCTTTCTTTTTCATGCTGTCTCCTTTTTTCCTCAAACCCCACTAGGCCCAGAAGGAAGTGCTATTTGAGTAACGTTATCTTTCCTGCCAAGTTCATTTGAAAAATCTATTGTGATAATAAAGGACATGGGAAGGCTTCAGCGAGGGGAAAATAATAAAAATACATACAGTTGGTTTTATAATATTTGTTATAAAGTTATAATTTTTTTTCTCAGAGATTATTTTTATAAATCCTTGGAGTTAAAAAACGCTAGTCATCGTCCTGGCTGGCTGGCTCTTTTGGTGGGAGCATCATCCCATCCACCAAAAGACTACAGGTTGATTCCCAGTCAGGGCACATACCTGGATTGTGGGTTTGATCCCTGGTTGGGACAGCGTGCGTACAGGAGGCAACCAATTGACATTGAGGGGGCAAGGATTTAATAAAAAATGCTAGTCATGCACATAAAATGAAGCAGCCTGATTTTCCCTGAGTTTCAGAGCTAAGGTGAATAAATAACAGGAATTCATACATTTCCTGGAGAGTGGTTTTTTGGGTTTTTTTTTTTTTCCTTTTTTACACCCTATGGGTTCATTGCTCAATGAAAGTGTTACAAACTTTCCACCTGCTGTCTTCCTTACCAATTACAGAGAGAAGGTCAGGAAGAGAGAAGGTCAGGAAGGAAGGTTAATGATCTTCCACATATTAGGAAGGTTTTCTTCTGGAACTAACCTGAAGAATAGACTCCTGCGCAACTCTTAAACTAGAGGAGAGGCCAAGAACGGAAAACAAGTAACGTTGTACAAGTGCACACGATTACTCATTCTGGACGAGTTTCCCCTTCTGTTTTGAGTTGTGCATATTAATAATCAGTGCATGAAGCTGATTCATGAAGTTTAAGTGCAGGCTGTAAGATGGCTGGCTACATAGGTTACCTAATCTGTTAGCTGGGACTGGAAACCAAGTCACATCACTGCTAAGGACTGGGGTCCAAATTCCAGCGTTAACTATACATAAGATTCCAGGAAGTAGATTTTGTGTGTGTGTGTTTTAATATTGGTCAGTAGATTTATTGTTCTGTTCTGAAAAATTTTCATCAAATGGTGATGTTTTGTTTAGCTCCCAACAGCTCACACGAAAGCTCTTAAGAAACTTGCTTCCTGAGCTCCCCGATCTTTCTTCTGAGCACGAGCCATTTGGGCTCCTGATTGCAGGCTGGTCACCAGAAAGACCAAGACATGACTAGAAGCTTTGAACTTTCAGCCCCACACTCTACCCTTCAGGGGGAAAGGGACTAGAAATTGGGCAAATGGTCCATCAGGCCTCCGTGAGCAACCCTTCAGAAAAATGTCAAAAGTATGGGGCTCAAAGAGCTTCCGGGTCAGTGAACACATTCGTGTACGGGAAGGCCGGTGCATTTCCGCTCCCCAGGACAGCAGTGCCTGCACGCAGGGCCCTTCCAGGCCTCACCTGATGTATCCTTCCACCTGGCTGTGCATCTTCACTTTTTACGATGCCCTTTATCACATCATAAACTGGTGAACATAAGCCCTTTTCTGAGTTCTGTGAACTGTTCGAGCAAATGATCAAATCCAAGAAGATGGTCGGGAGAACCTCTGACTTGTAGCCAAGTCGGGCAGAAGTTCCGGGTGACCTTACTACTTACTGGCCAGCGATAAATAAATAAATAAATAAATAGATAACCATCACTTCATCGTTTGGTTTTCATAAATAAATTTAAAAAAGAATCAGATGTAGCCTTCTGGTTGCACCCGTTCTTGGACAAATCCCAGCGCTGCTGATGACCTGTGGGGTGGCCCCGGCCTTTCCATTAACCTCTCCGGGTCTCAGTTTCTACGGAATGAATTGGATGATGCTTAGGGTTACTTTCTGCTCAAGGACTCTCCGATTTTATTCAGTTTTAATACTGAGTGCTCAGGAGTTTATCTTAGAATGAAAGAGGAAATTGCTGCATCCAGGGTTGTTTCAAGCTCATGAAACTTTTATTTGGGACATGAACCTCAATTCAGTTCTCAAAAATTTACCAAAGGATATAAAGGCATCTCTCTTGCATTGACAGTTTTAATCCTTTGACTTAAATTTGACTCCTTCTACTTCCTTTGAGAACCTCAGCCTGCCAAATACTCAGGCCCATTATTTTTCTTACATGGATTTTTTTTTTAGAGATGTGAAAAACATCATTTAATTACTCATAGATATGTTCTCTCATAATCAGAAATTTTAAAGTAATGCTTTAAAAGGGAGATATTTGGATAAAAACTATTGCTCTTTCATGCACTTATAAAGTGAATGAAGTGCAACATAATTGAAAAACTGGTACAGGACATTTGACTTTTTCCTGCTGATCTTCCAATTCTGTCCATGTACTTGAACTTACCCTGTGTCTTGAGCTTTGCTTTAATTACTTTCCTTCCTTTTAACAAAAATTTCTGGAGGGATTTTTATTGTTCTATTCAGACTGCTTTAACTGTGAATCAGTCACATTTTGACCTCTAAAATAATTACCAGGTGATTTAGTAACACAGTGTTAAGACAATGTAGCAAAACCTAAAATCAGAGACGGGGCAATTTAAGGCTTATAGTATTTTAAAATTAGAGCTGCCCTGTCTGCCCATGCATGTTTTGCCTAGCTATACCGAGTTTCCTTATTGTGGCAAAACCATTACTCATTCTTGGGTCCCCACACAGAAATCCTTCTTCCACGTGACCGTCCCTCATTTTCCCTGTTTGCTCACTTCCAACTCTGGCCCTCGCGCCCTCTGCTCCCCGACTCTATTCTGGTGCCTGAGGCCCCTCATCAGCCCCATCCCCTATCCTTAATCATTTTTCCTCATTTAGCTGGAAGCTGGCTCTGTCTTCCTAACAGCCCTGCTAGTAGCTGCCCTTCATACCTGCTGTAGGATGCGCATCCTCTGAAACTCTCCTGGATTGAGGCTCACGGCCTCAGACATATCATTGGATTTCTAGTCTTACTAAGGTGACCTAAAGGTGTTACCTGCCCTCATTTCATGAGGATCATAACTTGCAATTCACCGTGTCCCTCTTCAGCGCTGCTGCTCTTACACATCTTATGAGTTGATCTCATCAATTCATTGGGCTTTCAGGATTTTCTCTACCCTATTTCTCAACCCACTCCCATGGTCATTCCCTAGATTTTGCTGTTAACCTCACCCCTCCAAGTCTTAATTTTAAGTATTCTATTTTATGATTTCCATCTCATCTTTCTAGTATCCTCCAAGTTGTTCCTTGACTCTACCAAGTCATTGATCCTAAAAGTCATGTCTTAAAGCTAACATTGTGTACACCTCCTCCATATTTGCATCCTTGCAGCTAAGTAGGCTAGGATGACCTGACTTCCTTGCTTCTAGGTTTCTTGCGAGATCATGACCCCTAACTTCATGGCTGCCCTCATGACCAGTCTATCGTCCTACTAGATTTCCATGTTCCGTGTGCCCTCCTGCTCTCCTGGACCATTATTTTACACATCCTTATTCCAGAACCTACAAAGTATCTCCCCCTTTGCTCATTCTCAGTGGATCTGACTGGTTTCTGTTTCACTGAGAAGAGGAATTTAACAATTTCCCATGCTTTATTTATGAATCTATCAGCTCCTACTCTGCCTTCCTTCTGTTATAATAGATGAACTCTGCTTTACGTCTAAAGTCAACCCCTCTATTCCTCTTTTAGATTGCATCTTTTGCCACTTACCCAAGACATTACTCCAACAATTATCCCTTTTTACTCTTGTATCATGATTATTTCCTTTGTACTAGACCATGTCTATTAGCATTAAAAATGCTGTCAAATCTCCCATGTCTCTTTGTAACTTATGCTCCATTTCCCTGCCCTGTTAATAGAAGAACCATTAGATGAACCGTCTCTCCTTTGCCTCCAGTGATTACCTATTGAACCCACTCTCATCAGGCTTTCCTCCCCATTACTTCACCTTAATAGCTCCCATCATGGTCAGGAATGAATGGCATCCATATTGTTAAATCCAATAGACAATTCTCCATGTTCCTCTCTTGGAATATCTGCACAGTGGATCACTCCCTGCTTAAAACACACTCTTCACTGGTACCTAAGATATCAGACTCACACTGCCTTAGCATACCGGAGAGAGAAGTTCTCCTGTTGGCCGTGACAAAGCAAACTGCTCTTTTGTGAATTGCCTATGGGGAGGCCACATGGTGAACATCTGGCAGTGTCCTCGAAGAGCTGGTGTCATCCCAGCTCATAAATAGCCAAGAAAGTGGGGGGGGGGCAGTTATACAGCCATAGGAAATGAATTCTACCAATAATTTGGTTTGAAGGCCTTGAAGAGCTGCCATGTGCCTTCTGTTCAGGTTTTACAGCTGATCCTGTGGTTAGGGCAGGGCACGGTGTGCTCACTCCATCTTCCCTGCAGTGTCTTACCTACCTAAAGGCAAATCGTGGTGTCTTGTTAACTTGAATGCTACTTCAGTTGTCGCTGAATCTGAAAAAAAGGAAAACCTTTTCCAGATGCCAGTCTTGTTTTCTCAGTAGCTGACAGCCCATTTCTTACATTTAAGGAGATAATTTGTATTTCACATTTAACATTGGAACAAGAAGTTTCCAAATCTAACTTAACTGTGCCTATATTTTTAGTAGAGTCACAATGAATGGAAGATTTGCTTTAGCTAATTTTATTGGGGAAATTTAGCAGTATTTAGTGTTGAAGAGGATTCCACAAGCCAATCAGTCTGAAAAACAGATGGTTGACCTGCCTAGGACATGCTCTTGAAGCTTTGTGTCCTAGAATGTGTAAGTGGAGTAGTCATCACCGTGCCCTCAAGCCTTTTGTATTTAAATGTAAGGTATTTTATTTTTGGTCATATAAATCTTGTGAGATAAGTAGGATGGTTTCTAATCTTCATATTTATAGCTAGGACAGTTTTATAGAAGTGCCTGCTTATGGTCACATAGCTCTTACTACAAAAAACCAGCACCATAACTGAGAACTTCATTAAAGTTCACTGCGCTTTTCACTAAGCATGCTGTTATTTAATGGTGTGTGATGATATGGACCAGTTTGAACTAAGCTGTGGAGCTGTGTAGAACTCTTTGACAAGTCCTGATATAAGGCCTTTAAAGACAGGCTATATTTCAGATTCTCTGGGTTAGCATTTGGCAACATCTAAAGACTTTTGACACAGAGAGAGAAATAAAATAGTGACATCAGGGCTTTAAGAAGAAAACCTGACATGGATGGAATGGAAGAGAAAGATATCAGAAGACAGGAAGTAGGTTCTTCAGGTGTAACATCACAGAGGTGATGAAACGGATTGGGGCATTGTCATTGGAGAGGAACACATGAAAGAGGCTTCAAAGACAAAGAATCAGCAGGATGTGGTGACTCATTGGAAGGTAGAGGCACGGCAGAGATAGAGGTCGTCTATTCTGTGGTTTTGGTCTTTGGAGAATGGTACACTGTTGATGTGAGTTGGAGTTTGAGAAAAGGAAATGATAGGTTTCAAGCTTATAGAATGTGACATGTTGCTATCAGAACAAAAGGAAATTGAAGTTCTAAATCAGGAAATCAGGACAGAGAAAGAAATATAGGAGAATTGTGGTAGGGTCTCACAGAAGAGAGAGTTGAATCCCATAATAATGCATGGAATTTCTGAAGGCTAACTTATAATGAGAAGAGAGGAAAAAACCAGGGAATAAACCTTAGTGTTTAAGTTCTAATAGTAAGAACTACTAAAAACTTTTGTTTGAGTTCTACTTTGAAAGTATTATATGGCTTCTTACCTGTATGAATTTCAGCCAGAATAGGGATATGTTTAGTAATACACATTTAAATAGAACTCTCACTTTTTTTTTCTGAGCCCTCTGTAAGTCTAGCATTGCCAGATAAATGTATTCCCCAGAAAGACTGTCAGGGTGCACAGACAGGCTCACTCACTCTGTTTGTTTACTTATGGTCTTTGCTTATTTTCATCCAGGTAAGAGCTTCATTTCCCAGTTACTTGTCTAGGTGGTTTAAATGCAAAGCATGTCTTGCAGCTGAAGATACCAGTGCATAGCAACGAGCTTACTTTATATTCACAAAGATGGACAGAACTCATGATAGTTTTTCCCTGGATGTTTACAGAGTCATTTGTTGGTTTGTATCTCTGTGGCATTTCCAAAGTAGAGGAATTATTTACATTTTACTGTTTAACCTTTCCAGAGGTAGTTTTTTTCTTCTTTTTTCTCTACTAAGAATAGTATAGTAGGTACTGAAGAAGTTTAGAGGAAGAATGTCATTCAGTTGTCCTCTGTTGGAAGACTGTCTCCCGTTTCCCTTTCTTCTGTCTTCTAAAAATGTTTGCACGTTTCTGCCTAGGAAATTGAATGTTTCATTAGGAGGCATTAGGGGAGTTATTTTAAAGGCAGATTTTAAAGAATCTTAATCACTAATGTATTATGCATGCTGAAAACCTAAGTGAGAAGAGAGTATAGATTGGTGTTGCTGGAATTCCCCACTTCTTCATCTTGTGGGCATGGTTAAATATTTAAGTGTCTCTGCTGAAGGAATAAGAACTGAATGTTGTGATCGAAGTATTATAGCAGCCATGAACTATCCATCTTTCATTTCTCTTACAGTTCCCTGCATTAACTAGCAGTAATGACCTGGCAATAGACTGTTTGAAATAGCATAGTCTTTTTTTGGCCTTCCTATAGATTGAGATAGTTATCTATTGCTACAGCCTGTTCTTATTGCCATATAAATTTTTAGAGAAGTGTTTCTTGGTTCAAATTTATTTCCTTATAAAAATACCAAGATGTGATGCCATATATATGTATGCATTGGATATAGTAAGAAAAATCAGCTCTTTTATTGGACTATAAGTTTTGAGCATCTTCCCAGGTTTAGCATGCATTTTGTTTGTTTGGCTTATTTTAAGGGAGGGTTGGACAGGAAGGTGGGGAGTGAGAATAAGAGGCTAGAATGTGCCTGAGATTTTCCCCAAGGATGTAGCAGCCTCTGATGGCCTATGCTACCTACAATAGAATCATACTATAGAATCATAGGAGTAATTAGTTCATAGGGTTTCACTGCTGATATTATAGAACAGCTGCTGGAAACTCTGTTTTGCAGGAGAGGAAACTAAAACCCAGAGAATTGAAGTGATGGTCCTTTGTCACATAGCTAGTTAGCAGCTGAGCTGGAAGTAGTACTTGGGTTTCTTGATTCCAAGTCCAGAACCCTCTTCAGTGTTTCTTATAGAGATAGATACAATGAATTTCCAGTACATAAAGTTCAGTAGATTTTTTGTGATAAATAATGATTAAGCTATTATTACTAGCCTCCCCAATGTGATGGGTTGAAAGCCTAAGTGAGAAAAAATCCAAAAGACATAAAAATTATTGAAAAAAATAGCCAGATACTTTTTAAAAAAGGAATAGAGAGAACTAGGGTTCAGAAGCTTACTCCTACCATATGCTGCTCAGTCATTTACTTTGGCACTTTGAAATGCTTGCTGTCATTGAAATTATTTATAAACTTATATTCTTTGCTTTGTTAAGAATGAAAGCTTAATAACATCATCCTTTATTGCTAAAGCTTTCTATCTCTAATGGGTACTTTATCTCGGTAGAAATACATATGACATAAGATCCTATAATCTTTTCCTATAATCTTTGATGCCTATTTTAGTAAAATATTTCCAGAGAGAATCAAATTAAATATAATATAACACATTAATGATAATAATAATCGCGTTGCTGCTGCTGCTACTACTAGTAGGATGAAGAAGTGGGGGAGAAGGATGAAGCATGTATCTTGCATAAGGCATTGTTTCGGGCACATTCCAAAAATCATGTCACTTAATGTAATCCTTACAACAAAGTTATCGTCGTCTCCATTTTACAAAAGAAGCTTCTTGTAGCTAAGTTCCTTGCCCATGGTCATGTAGGTTGTAGATAAGTCGAATTCTGAGTTCACACTTCTAACCGTTATAGCACATATTGGCGTATTACCCAGTCCTGGGAAGGTGGACTTGCCACAGGAATGGCAAGTCTACCTTTTGTTCCAAATCATTATATGCATTATTTGCTTTAGTTCAAGGAAAAAATTCGGAATGTTATATATAGGCTTTGCATTACGCTACCTCAAGTTTGTTCAAGCAAAAAAAAATAAATTAAACAATTCTTATGAGAAGGTACAGATATCTTTAATTGTTATTAATGATCAGTTTAGGGGGAAAAAAGTCTCCAAATCTCTTAGGAAAAAAATTATGGGTAGTGCCAATGAGGGTTCTAATTAATAAACTATTTAACTATTAGGTACCCAGAAATTGTAGAATTATATCCCATCAAACATTATGACAAGTTATTATGTCATTTTTAATTGGGAAATGGTATGATGAATTATTTAAAACCACCCCAGAATCGAAGGTAATATAGTTTTTCACAAAATCACAGATTATACTGTTCATCTATGTGCATATCTTCTTTGTGATAAGTAAGTTTTCTATATTATTTTTAAATAATTGAGTCAATTATTATGATTTACACTGATTTAAAAATTGTGAAAAAGCATTTTATATTTTAGTAAGAAATGTTAATATGCTGTTTAACAAGTAAGTAACTTTTTATGTACATAATCTTTATTTTATTATATTATAACATTAGCTATGTATGTCAACAGAATTTTCTATCTAAGTTTTCTCAAAAGCATAATTCATGACCTAATAACATAATTGTTACTTAACTTAGTTATTATTGTAATTAGCATTTTGGTAAACTACTTATACTAATTTTCCCTTTCCTCTTTTCTGAAAACTCCAATAATAATGGCATTTAGAAGGAATTGGTTGAAAGATAGTGTTGGTGTTCAGATTAAAGTTAAAAACAAATTTCAGAAAAGAACATGACTAAATGAAGAAAACTGTCATGTGATACTATTAGTCAATTAGTCTTAGAAGTTACAGCAACACGTCATACATATGGGGTGGCTTGCTACCTATTTTCAAAAAAAAACAGTTCAAGGGAGGAATATCGTTATTGTGACAATATTTCCGTGGTATGATGGCATCATTTATTCTGTATATTTTCTTGTCCAGAGGAAGAAATTAGAGAATCCTTTACCTTGAGCAAGTCTTTCCATCTTTTTGAGTCCGTTTTTTTAATCTGTAAAAGCACTAGGTTGTACTAAACGATCTCAATGATTAATTTCTGCTCTGCGTGTACCTTGACTTTCTTGCGTTTGCTTGGAGAGAATCCTCGTTACCTAGTCTCTTAGAAAGAAAAATGAGGTTGGGGGAAAGACACAAAATCAAATTTTGTAGCCCATGGCCCAGTGATAGAGGAATATAGGGATGTTTATTCTCTTTTCTATTGTATTCAGCTGTATTTTCTGTAATAGATGTACGCAATATCCCACACAGTTGGTTTGGAGGGGCTGTGGTTCATGCTGGCGCAGATATGTGGGGCTGCTAAACAGACCCTGACCCACCATCCTTGAGGCCACCCTTGACAGCCGGGAGGAGCCCTCGCCTTCGAGAAGTTGTTTTTGACAATCTGTGCGCTTACCTTGCAAATTCATTGTTAATTTTCTTTTGAAATTAAAAACAACACCAACATTAACATGCATTGATGTGTTTTAAGCAGACTTGTTTAATTAAAACCAGTGAAGTAAATAGCAATGTTAGTGGTTTTCAGAAACAAATATGTTTGGACATACTATAGTCCTTTCTTATCCACGGGGGATGCGTTTTAAGACCCAGTGGATGCCTGAAACTGGGTAGTGCTGGACCCTATGCTATAAACTGTACTCTGTTTTTCCCTATACATACACACCTATGATAAAGTTTAATTTATAAAGTAGGCGCAGTAAGAGATGAATGACACTAACTAATAATAAAATAGAAATATCATGTAAAAGTGATGTAAATGTGGTCTTTCTCTTTCAACATATTTTATTGTATTGTATACACCGTGCGGAGATGCTGGACAAAGGGATGAGTCACATCCTGGGCAAGACGGAGCAGGACCCTGGGAGACTTTTATCATGCTACTGAAAACGGCATGCATTTTTAAAACTTATGAATTGTTTATTTCTGGAATTTTTTTATTGAATATTCTTGGAGCACACTTGATAGGAGCTAACTGAAATCATAGGAAGCGAAACCATGGGTAAGGGGCAACTAACTGTAATTTAAGGAGAGAGAAGATTCTTACCTCTCCATTCCATTTGTTTTTGCAGAACTTCCGATGGTGGCAAAGTTGTTGGCACCATAGAAGTCAGTATCGTGAAGATGGGGGAGATTGAGGATGGGGAAGCCGACCACATCACAACAGACGTGCAGGGACAAAAGGTAGGGTCTCAGCCAGCTCGTTGCACAAATTAAATTGGAAATGATCATCTCTGCCAGATGCCCGAATCACGAGCACCTCTGTGGGGTATGCAGTCTCATCACTCAGGCGCTAAATGAGAAAGCAGCTCTGGAATCGGGGCGCCCTAAGTGCGTTTCATCCTCTGAACCAGAGGGCTGTTTGCATGAACTCTGCAAAGCCAGGCGCCCCTCAGAGACACCTTCCTCCGCACTGTAGCTCTTGTGTTGACTCTGCCTGTTGCCGGTGGGAACCTAAGTGTTGATCTGTGTTGCATTCTGCCATAATTAACCCTTCGGGAGACGCCCAGAAAATTCCTGGTGGGCTATTGCCAAAAGTAATCACTTCGCTGCTCTCAGAACCCTCTTTGGAAGAAGATGCAGTGTGAACTTAGATTTTTCATTTTTAGGTGAAGGAAGGCAGATTCAATAACACTGTGCCTTGTGAAACTGCGGAGAGAGAGGCCGGAAATAGCATGCAGCAGAGGGGCAGCTCTGGAGGAGGGGCAGTGACTACGCGGGAGGGGGGGGGGGCGGGGGGGCAGACAGTGCCCTTGAAGTCCAGGGGGAAGGTCAATGCATATCAAGATGTGTCCAGGATTTTTTTACTTTCTTCCTACTTCCTGTTTTCCAAGAAAGAGAAACTTGATATCAAATATTATCTTAAATTCCCATCTTAGGAATGCAATTGCCTGTTCTATGGAAGCACAGGGGACAGAGTTAAAAACTGCTAATAGTTTTTTTTTCAGGAAAATGAGTTTGTGTATAGATTATAATTACTACATTTTTGTAAACGAACATTTTTTAATAATAAGGCCTAGTCTGACTTAATTTCTGGTTTAGTGTCTCGTATCTGGGAGTGTTTGAATTTTGGTAGTAAGGAAACATCTACATGGAAGATGGCGTTTCTGCAACACTTAAATTATTAACTTTACAAAATGTATCTAAGACTGCATTTCAAAAATACACTGTTCTTGCCCCAGGGAAGGCTAAGCTCTTATCTGCTGCCTCAAGCCTTGTTCCACTCTGTTCCCTTATTTTCCCTTGGAGCATATCCCAGATCAGGAAAATATTCCAAGGAGGCCCAGAGTTTGAATCAGATTTCTTCCAAATGCCAGATGTCAGGGTCATGGTGAAGTTTCACAGCAGATCCTCTTAGGATTGGTGTAATCAGGACCCCTGTTTAGGGGCCAGGCCCCTTCGTTTGATCCTCGTGTCCTTTGGAGTTCTATATAAGACTCATTTCAGTCACCACCTTGCGGATGCTTGTATGAAAATAAAGGGGGAGGATCGCGAGGGGAAGCGGGGACTGAGGGCAGAAATAGGCAGAGAAGGTGCCTGGACGTGCGGCAGTGAGCTGGGGGACCGGGAGCAGGCACCCGTCCCATTTCAAAGCTGGGCTCCTTTCCCTGCCTCTGAATCTGTTACTGGCCACTCTGTTCTCAAAGCTCATCCACCCCGCGCCTCCTTTACTGTGTTGCTGCTGGGAGGTAGTGCGAATGGAGTCATGCCCTTTTCATAGCTGGGGAGCTCGATCTGCAGGAATACGCCCCCCCAAGTCCTCCTTTATGTTTCGGACTCAGAAATGTGAACTTAAAAGAGACTCAACTGAGCAGTGCTAGGAACAGGAGGTGACAGTGTCAGCACAAACCGTGCGCAAGTCACAGGTGATGCACGTGGAACACACACCAAGTGCTACTGGCCTTGCCTTCATCCTGCCTGCATTCTGGGTAAACCTTGGCCTTGTGCAAATTTTTTAATAAAGTTGCTGTAAACTCTGTTGGGGGTCCCTGGACATGTTCAAGATTGAGTGAAGAACATGGAGTAAGTCTACTCTGCACGCTATTTAGAAGAGTTATATGGAAACAGCTATCTCAGTGTTTTTCAAAGCATGGTCAGTCATCCAGGCTGTTTGGTAGAAATGCCAGCGCAAAGGCCCTTTTGCTGATTCGCTCAATCAAAATCACTGAAGCGTATTAACGCAAGTTGTTACTAATGGAGATTTAAGTCCTGAAGCCAGTGAATGACTGAAGCATGTGAAAAGACAAAGTCACTGGAAAGGATATCCCTCTCACCAGTTTGCATCAGTGGGGGAGGAAGAGCTAGAACTACTCTTAGACCCCTAGTCATGTGGGTAAATGATACATGTTATCCCTCATGTATATTGAAGCAGATAAAAGATTAATGACTGCATTAATCAGCTCGGCTGCCATAATATAATATCATAGACTGAGTGGCTTCAACACAGACATTTATTTTCTCACAGTTGTGGAGAATTAGGAAGTCCCATGTCAAAATGCCAAATGATTCAGTTCCTAGTTTCAGCTCTCTTCCTGGTGGGCAGGCTACTTGCCGCGTGCTCACCGGGCCTCTCCTCTTGTGCAGAGGCAGAGGGAGAGAATGGGGGAGGGAGCGAGAGCGAGTGCGCTCTGGAATCTCTTTCTCTTCGTGCGTGACACCATCCCATAGGGCCCCGTCCTAATGACCTCATCACCTTTAATTACCTCCCAGAAGGTCTTGCTCTCCAAACACATTCACATTGGCTGTTTGGGCCTCAACATGTGAATTTTAGGAACACAATTTCATTTGCCACAATACCTCTGATATAAAATACTGCATTTTAATTTGGAATTTTACATAGCCTTCAGAGCATGAAATAAAATACAAAGTCTGTGCTCTCATACACTTTTACTTACTTGTTTCCTCAAATCATATTATTGATATACAGGGTGGGGCAAAAGTAGGTTCATAGTTGTTTGTATGAAAACCAAAACAATAATTAATAAGTAACCATACAAGAATAAATTCTACTTTTCACATACTCACAACTGTAAACCTACTTTGGCTGTACCGATATTTTTCATGCCGGGAAGGTGGAGCAGAGGGCCATGAGCCATTCTACACTGGTTCGAACTTTTATGTGATATGTGCGTACATGGCAATAGAGGACAAAGTGCTCATACTGCATAGGAGTAGAAAGAAAAATTCACACACACAAAAAAACTAACATTGTCCTTTCACAGAGCCAAAATAGCAGGTGAATTATTGCGTTAGGTATCCAAACTTCTTTTTCAACTTTGGATTTATTTTTGACTCCTTCCCTTTTCCTCATATTCACAGAGAATATGTCAGCAAATCCTGTTGAATCTGACTTCTTAATGAATCCAGAATCCAAGGACTCCATGACCCCTTCACTGTTACCAACACTGACTGTCACCCACAGTTTTACAATAGTCTCTTAAATATCTCCCCACTTCCTTCCTTCCTCCTCCCCCCCCCCCCCCCAGTCTATTCTGAGCAGAGCACTTATTAGAATGTAATGCAGGACATGTCCTTCCTCCAGCGGCTTCTTAACTCCCTGGGGGTGTCAACCCAAATCCTTCCAGTGGTGTGACTTGAAGTCCTACACGTGTTGCCGCCCGTGACTTGTTTATCTCATCTTCTACTCCTCATTGTTGTCCACTTCTGTCCGGCCACGTTACCTTGCGAGATGCTATGGAGGATGCAAAGACAAATGTTACCAGGGACTTCCAGGAGACTCCATCCCAAATGTAGAGAACTGTGATTTAAGGAGTAAACGAACAGATCTGAAAGTGCTTTGCCAAGAAGTATTGGTCTTGGAGGGATTCCTACAGAGCTTTATGATCTTACAATTTGCTAATTTTCTAGCCCAGTGAATAGCAAATTGATATGTTAGTTGATATTTAAAATCATTAAGCTCCAAGAATTGTACATATCTTGTTTCTTCTCCTTGGCCACAATTACCATTAAATGGCACTGTGTAAAATATTCATCAAAATCAGTAGGTGTATGGTGCTACATGTGGTACAGAAAGTGTGCAGTGTTTGCTATTCCTGCTCAGAATCACCCACGTGAAGTCATTACATTGGGAGCACACACCCTCCAAGTGCGATGCTGCAAATATCTGTCATTGTGATAAGAATGAACAGTATATGTAGCTTAAGCCTCCATAAGTGCAGATGCCACATCTTTTTTTAATCTCTGTATTCTCTGTAACATCTTAGCACAGTGCAGAAATGATTCTAGGGTCCATTGTAATGATATAAAATAAAATGGGCCAAGAAAACAAAAAATACGGTTCTTTGCTTAAAGAATCTTTCAATCTACAGAGAGACATACACTATACTTGGGGGACAACTGAAGAAAATAATTACCAAGTCTAGGTATGAAAATATTTAATTTTATAAATATTTATGGGATATTTTCATTTATGTTTCATGGATTTAAATCTTGAGATCCTTTTGAATAGTAGAGCTTCAAAGTACAATACAAAAATTGCAAAATAAGAATGCTATTAGGTTAAAATCATCCTGAGTGTCTGCTTCCCAGCGTGGACGGGATCATGGAGGTCTGACAATCATATTTCTGTACCCATTTGTCAATATTTGCAGGCTTTCTGTCAGGAGACAGGAAGTTGGCTTTGATTACACGGAAGTGGGGATGCCCCCACGCAGGGAAGCCGCTTCTCAGGAGGGTAACCTGATCCCTGCGGATGGTGGACTTCTGCATGAAAAGGGTTTCATCTAAACTACTCCTATAAGTTCTATTGTAGATGATGATCTTCTTTTGGAAAGGAGGGTGGCCTGTAGCTCTATGCCTCGTTCCTGTGTGGGAGGATATCAGAGACGAATCAGGGAAGGATGTGAAGTCCAGTCTGAGAGTATAGGATTTGATGGGGCAGTAAATAACCATTGTGCGTTCCAGAATAGAACATTACTATGATGAATAGAGTGTTTATGAAGCATCATTTTAACAGCCCTATATAGGCTGAAAGGAGTAGCAGGTGTATTGGAAATCGGAGAAAGTGTTTTAAGGATGTCCCAGCATCACCGCGCACTGCTCTCATGATTCAGAAAGTGCATTTCCAAAATAGCTGTGGAGTAAAAAAAAAGCAGGGTCCCTTCTGACTTCTGGTTGGTCAGGATTTAGAGGACATTAAATTTTAAGAGTTGTTTGAAGTTATCTGTTCTTTCAGTGAACTAGGACCTCAATATAAGTACTAAAGACATTGTGAAAGCACATTTTTCCCCATCAAGAAATTGTCTGAGTAATGTGACGAATGTTCTGATAGAATAATAAGAAGTGGACTAGAAGAAGACAGAAAGTAACATTTAAAGCAAGGATTAAGTTAACATCTCGAAACGCTTGAGGGATATAAATATATATATATTCCATCATCATGAGCGACCTCAGTGGCCGTGACTCTCACAAGTGGCTGGGGCCAGGGAAGGAGAGTAGAGGGAGACCGGTGGTCAGGACGGGTAGGAAACAGCCCCAGCAGCTCTGATGCACTGTCCTAGGAAGGCCGGTCTGAGCCCAGGGGCCTCCTGAACAAAGCCAGGAGCCCTTCACGATGGCCGCGTCCCTTAGAACTCACCCCCAAAAAACTCTTGGGTTTTTGTTTGTTTTGTTTTCATCTGCATTCATTTGTTTATGTTTGACATACTTGCTTTGAAAATTCCTTCTTTTCCTTCCCCTGGCTTTTTTTTTTTCCTGGCTGTAGATAGAAGGAAATGCATTTGAAGAAACAAATTATTAGTGAGGAAATAGGTCTCTTGCCAACCTCCTGGGGCCAGAGTTTTGCTTCCCCTGTTATAATTTTGTGAGAAGCTGAAGAAGAGTCCCATGTTTACGAATAGTTTATCTGAGATTTGTCCCCCACTCGTGGTTTACTTACCAGGCACACGGCGACATCCTCCTTCGAGACACTCCTCTCTTCTGTCTGAGAGGGGCTGGCTCCGGGAAAGGCTCAGGGGCCTGTGATCCCTGGGCCAGCTTGTTTATGAATTGCTCTAACGCTCCACGAGCAAGTGTTTGCATTGTTTTGCTGAAGACAAAACTCCTTTTGCTTATGGAATTAGATGCCACAACATATTTTATTTTATATTTAAAGTTGCCCCTACTTAAAGTCTAGAAAACAATTCGCTTTTTATTGATTCGAAATCATCCCTGCTGTTAGGAAAACAAAATCTTTCAGCTTGTCAAATGTGATTTGCTGTACTAGGAACATTCCGGGATGTTCCTTTCCCACTTTTTACCTTCTTTCCCAGGTTGTCTTTAACTGAACTGAAATGTAGGTTATCATTATGTAATACAATCATATTATATTCAAATAATCATAAGATAAGCAAGTTCTGTCATAACCATAAACCTGAAAATAGTTTTACCAAGGGTCTTATTGAGAATTTTCCAAAACTATGTGCAATAGCTTCACATTTTGCCAACAACATAAAAGAATTTTCTTATTTTGATTATTGTTTTCTTTCTCCTTTTATTTTTTCCTAGTGTGCACTGGTATCTGAATGTACAGCCCCAGAAAGTGTGAGCGGAAAAGACAACTTACCTTTTTTGAATGCAGGTATGTACTTCAGCTCTAGGAACTTTCATTAGTTTCATCTGAACATAAATTTTAATTTCCTGTGAAATCAATACTGAAGCTGGGCAGCATTCTCACAGAATCATTTGCGAACACTTAGTAACTGAATCGGTAATTGTGAGGCACCTGCAGAGTGGGGTAGACTTGACAATTTTATAAGAAAGACATATAAATAACTATAAATCTTTATATAAAGATATGTAAATCCTGTTAGCTGTTAGATTTTATGTTATCTCAAACAAGACACACTGGAAGACAGAGTAAGTATTAGAAATGTGAAGCTCTTATTTAGCTTGACTTTCTAATTAGAGAACTCAAAATAAAGTGGCTAAAACAGTAGATATATGGATCTGGTGGGAAAAATTCATATACATGTTTGTGCATTCTTGGGTATGTATGCATGTACTGTATTACTTATAGTAATAGATTTGAATTTCAACAAGGCACTAAGCAATGTGCTAAATTATGACCTTGTAAATAAAACTGAGACATATGGTACAGTTAAAAAATGTGTGATAAAATATATGTGTAAATTATGGAACTAATATTTGCATAATAATATGAATTATGATACCAGTAATAATAATAACAGTTTAAAAAATGAGTATTACAATGCCAGGCACTATGTAGAATGTCTTGTATGCCTGTCTTACCTTGTGTCCTGATGTCTGATGGGTGAACAAGGCACTATCATTATCCCGTGTGACACATTAGACAACTGGTCAAGGTCACCTACTTAACAAATAGCAGGTTCAGAATTTAAATCCAGTTTTCATCCCAAGGCTTTTGCTCATAATTACTAGGCTGTGCTATTACTAAAAATCCATTAATTAATATGTTGGTGTAACAATAGAATAAGCTTTAATATTTTTCTAGCCCTGCCATGTTGTATATTTAAACAAAGACATAGTTAGCTTATAATCAGCTTAATGACTGATACCATACTTCAAAGGCTTACTAATACAGAACCCCAAAACTATTGACAGTTGTCTCCTGAAGGAAGCCAGTAATAATAGAGAGTGGGAATGGGAAAAGGAAAGACAGCACTTAGACTGTGTTTACACATACAGAGGACTCAAAGTAAAATTTAACAATAACAACAGAACATTAACTATACTTATGTGGCACGAGGGATTATAAAGAAGAAGAGCAGCTACTTCTCAACTTAGGACCAAATGACATGTTTATTTTTTTTTTAATTTGTGTTAAAGATGTCATATTAGAGGGGTGTTCATTAAACAGTGAAGAGCTCCCAGAGAGTTAGGCCAGCCGTGTAGCATAGAAGTTCTTGATAAATTATCATTGTGGTTAAACTATCTAATAGATCCTCAAAGAGTCCTCTTCACATTGATTTTTCCACCTGAAAGTTGACTAAACCTTTAGTACTCTATTTTAATATATCCAGATGATCTATTTAACTTACTAAATGTCAACTTTGAGAAATAAAATTGAGTGTGGGAGATAAGTTCATTTTAAATACAGTTTGAATGAATCAGGTTATCATCAAAACCATCTATACTATAATTTTTTAGTGACTCACTCCTGTGAACTTTGTAATTTTTTTATGCCCACAAAAAGAAATGTCATTTTAAAATACTGATGGGTTTAATATAAATTTCAATGAGAAAGCTAGGAAAAAAATGGCTAAGTAAGAGAATATATTCCCTGAGGAGGCGGGGACAGAGGGCGCACAGTGAAAAATGAGTGAGCACCTCCTAACACTTGTGCGGTAAAATTTGAAAGGTGTGAGTCTTGGAATTGCAGTAAGTCTTTCAACTTACCAGGGCGCTCTTCCTAATCGTAAATTGGAACATGACAAAGACACCTGCCTGGGACTGATGGGAGCAGATGCAATTCAAACATTCTTCCTTGGCGGGGCGGGGGGGGGGGCGGGGAGGGGAGACCATGCATGAATGGATGACTGCTTTTCTTTTTTCATGGAGGTGACACTTTTGGTGGTGATACTCCACTGAGTTCCAATAATATTTTTCAATCTCCTTAGTCTAGTCAACCCAGAGGAGCATGCAGAACCTAGGATATGTGCTACACATATTTTCCTTTATTAGGCAAAGATAAGACTAAGTGACGGTCAAATGTGCTAAAGGCTAGATATTTTTTTGTTTATTTTTAAAATTAAATTTATTAGGATGACATTGGTTAATAAAATTATATAGGTTTCAAATGTACAATTCTATGGTACATTATCTGTATATAGGATTGTGTGCTAGATATTTTTTTTTAAATTAAAAATACAACTAAGTACTATTCATGAGATGTTTCTGTTCAAAATATAAAAGTGCATTGTACAGATACAGAATATGTATGAATTTGGCCTGTGTGTACCTTTGTCTTTTGTCCCATTTATTTATCTATCTAAACTCTGTAACTTTAGAATGAGTCCATTATATTCCCATGTGGTATTTTTTTAATCTGTAGGCAAAGGGAGCGATCGACATTCTTCTCAAGTCTGCATTAATGTATTATATGGAAGTTGCCAGCCTCCAGTGACTTATGAAGTACTTATTGAGTGAGAGGAAGAGAATGTCATATCTCTCAGCAGCTTTTCCCTCTTCTATTTATATCTCTAGAGGTTTCATTTATAATTCAGGAAATTCAGTTATCTATTGTAAGACTAAAAAGAAAAAGCTCTTCCCCCTCAGGTCTCATTTCTTTCGTGCCCAGTTTTGTCTTGCAAGTTGAATGTGTATGTTGGGAGTCTGGGGAATTGAGGGCAGAAAGAGAGAGAGGGTGAGAAGGAGCAGGGCAGAATTTACAATCCCATAAGAAGGATAGAGAAATATCTTAACTATGTGGGAAACCAAATTCCTTTTCACTGTTGGATTTTATATTCTCTGAAACATGACACACTGGAAGACAGTAAGTATTAGAAATGTAAAGCTCTTGTTTACAGTAGTTTGACTTTCTAATTACATTACTCATAGAATAAAATGGGTAAAACAGTTGGTTTACCTCTTTCATTTTTTGCTTATTCATTTAAGCAAATTGGTGGTAAGAACACTTAAATCTATTAGTTCCTGGGTGGGGGAGTAGGGAAAGTTAATTCTGATCGTAGGGAAGTACAAGACAGTTGGGCCTCCCATATGTCCCGCTAAATCTAATCGACGGAGGCAGCTTGTCTGCAGCAGAACAGGAACAAATGGGCTCTTGTGGTTGTGACATAAGACCAACTGGATGGGTCAGATCATGTGTCCAAGCCAACGCGCAGTGTGGCCCTGACAGACAGGTCAGCCTCTCTGCATGTCCATTTTTAAAAAATGACCAAATCAACCTGGACAGCCTTTGACTTCCTTTTCGGCTTTCAGATGATTGAAGTAGATAAAATTTAATGTAGCTTTTGCTATGTTTTACCTCCTTTTACCAATATTTCATAAAGGTATTCATTTTCATCAGGTTCACATGGAGGCGCGTTTCACTTCTTTGTCTTTTACAGTTGTCTTTCTCAGGAGTTACTGATATTTAATAAGACTGACTACAGACAGACATACCTTTTGAAATTTTTGCCAGGATGATAATTCTTTCTGGGTTTCCTAACTCTCCCAATTTTCCCTGTGAAAGTGCTCTGGTGTACCCTCGTGTTACTGCACCAAATCTGTGGAAGGAGCAAATGGCTCCTGTCCCAGAGCTTTCTATTATCTTCACATTTTGAGTGACTTTCCCCATCACTGAACATTACATCTGATACAGCCTCTTCCCTGGTTGAATTCCATTCTTCTTGAGTCATGAAATTTATGTCCTTTATGTTCTTTAAAGACTACTTTCATGCCGTATATCCACATGTGCACTGTCCCTCAGAGTTACAAACGGGGTGTCTGACAGCCACGATTTCCATGACTGCGTCAGCTGAAATCTGAACAACGTGACAGACTGCTCTGCTATTGTTCTTACATACATCCATTCTCCCTCCGTGGAGAACTTAGTAGTATTTTTACTTCTTGCTTCACAGATGGATCACACTTTTTCTCAAAATACATCTTTGATTTTTTTCCCAAAATAAGGTTAAGCTATCTTCTGCTGTTGCTTTTCAGAAGATGCTGGATTATAAACTACTTAAGAAGAAGAAACATTGTTTATTTATTTCTGTATCTTGAGGGCCAGAATACAGTAGGAACTCAGTAAGTGCTTGTCAAATGGCTGATAGCTGGCATATCTTCTCATTTGAATTTATTCTTCAGGTAACAAAAAACTGCACTGTTGCTCTCTTTGTGAGAAGAATGTTCAAATGTAAATATTTAAGTTTGACGTAAAGTAATTTATTACTCTTTTTAAGGATCACTACCAAAAATTCTCATTGAGAAATGTTTTCTGCCTCATATCACAACATGGATTTTAATTGCCTTCCACAAAATCACACAACTAAGCTAAATGTTGGGGTTACACCCTCATCACTCCCCTGCCATGAAGAGCAATGCATGGCTCAGTATTTTAAGAGACTGTCACAAATTTCCCTCTATATTTATTTGAACCTTGATGAATCCCAGGCAAAGACACATCCCCAGATTATTTTTTTGCTTTCATTCATGAGGTACTAAATCTACTACCTTGTCGAGTTTTAGATATCATTTTGTATTAACAAAGATATATCTGTTGTATTTCATCCATATTAGTTTAAATAGATTTTGCCCGTGTATTTATAACTCTGATATATAAAATTTGTGTTCATTTTGGCTTATAACATTGGTCTTGATCTTATGTGCTTACACACCGGATTTCTTTACCCTTTGCTCTTTTAACAAACGTGATGGAGTCCGTTAACCTTGATCTTTTGGAATTCTCATGTATTACTGTGTGCTAATGTATTGAGGATGTTAAGTAGCTGCAGTGGAAGAGTGAATTTCACTATCTAACAATCAATGGAATCATCTGTTAGACACCTTTAAATGCTTCCACTATCTTTCTAAGTACATTTACCTCCTCCATTGCCCACTTTAGGTAAGCTAGAAGAAAAATAAAGACAAGAAGATGATATAGTCAAAAAGTTAATATTTTGTGGATAAATATGAGAAGGTCTTTCTTTCAACTATGGTTTTTGCTTCCTTCATTCTGAGGCCTGTGCTGTCCCTTGAAGTGAGGTTTTATTTATGTCCTTCCTCTTGCATTTCCCCTTCCCCGACCTTAATGTGACCAGTTGGTGCTCTCACTCTTCTCCTCTTGGGGAACGGAATGCTGGGAAATGCCTGGATTGCAAGATTCAAGCTCATTTCTGTGGAATGTTTGCATATCCTGCACACTGTGCGAGGTACACGATGCTTCCTTGAGTTGCAGGGAATGCCTTGAACAGAGGCAAATTGACAAGACACAAGGTGAGCTCAGTGTACTACGAGGTTGCTCTAGCTTGCTCAGCATGAAATATGAGCCAGCTTCTATCTTCTCTACTTTTGTTCTTTATTCTAATAACTGAAGTAGAATGAAATAGAACAAATCAAACCAGAAAGGGTGAAGCAAATAATTTCTTCAACTACCCAAAATCTAACATCTATATTCTACACATTAAACTCACCAGTTATCACCAATTGGAGATTAAAGTCCCACAAATATTATTTTTATGTTTTATTCTGATATCTGTTATAGTCTTTCTTATTCTTGGCCTTGAATTGAAGATGGAGGGTCAAGAGTTTATGGGTTTAACTAGACTAGCACTTTGTCTACCATTTACCTCATTTTATATCCCATTCCTATTCTATTTTGTTTTTGTTTCTGTCTTTGTTTTTTTTTTTTTTGCAAAAGAACAACACACAATAACAATTTAGATATTATAACAAACCTAGAGCATAGTAACTAAAATCTTCTTGAGAATATCTTTATGAACAATTAATTTCATTATTATTATTTATTAATTTTTATTGAATTATTGGGGTGGCATTGTTTAATAAAATTATATCGATTTTAGGTATAAAATTCTATAATACATCATCTGTACATTGCATTGTGTTCACCCCCCAAAGTCAAGTCTTTTTCTATCAACACTTATCCCGTCTTCTACCTTCCCCTGCGCCCTTCCCCTCTGGTAATGACTGTGCTATTGTCTGTGTCTATGAGGGTTTTTTTCTTTCTTTTAATCCCTTCACCTTTTCCACTCAGACACCAGCCCTCACCCCCTCATTTTTATTATTTTTAAAGAGATATCTCTATGCTGTATTTTCAGAGTTTCTGTTAGGTTTTCTTACTCTCTTTTCTATTAGCCATGCTTAGGGTAGTGTTTTAGTGATTTCTATTAGGTTTTTCAGTTCTCACCCAATCTTGAAAAGACCCAACCTACATTTAAGATGTATATAAATCTAAGATAGTTTCAAGTACAAATAAAGGAGTGTCAGTATCTAATTGGATTACACAGACTTATCTGTAGTAAGAATAATGTAGCATTTGGAGAATAGTCAATGTATGTACATTCAGCTGAATAATTGAACTATTAAACAACTGCATAATTAAAAGCTACAGAATGAATAAAATCTCTACAAGAATCTGAAGTACATTAAAATAATGATTTTGTAAGGCTTGAAGCCAATAAAGTCTGATTCTATTTCAATATGTGTGACTCCTACCACTTCCTGAAAGCAAGAAAGTACATGAAGATAATCACAGATGAGCTTCCTCTGGAGAAATGTTACAGGCAACTTGATGAAATAAGGCTTTTGGATGGGCCCCTGGACCCTGATTCCAGATTTCCAAATCTTTTCGTCCAACCCACGGACTCCCTCCCCCCACCCACACACACGCGCACGAAGAAAATCACCCCCGTGGTGTCTCCCTGGTTAATCTTCTCTTCCCCAGGTTGCGTGAGTGGCTGTCTCCCTGGTGTGTGTGATCTGTGCTGAGCAAATGCCTTAGCATCTTCACTGTGGTAATTCAGAACTGGAGCAGCTGGGCTTTCACAGTCGCTTAACCCCATTAAAAAGCAGGTGGCACGTTATCTTGTTAGAGGCCCTGTTAAGGTGCCTGGGAGAAACAATATAGAAGTTTGAGTTGTGCTTCACTTTGGGGGTGGAGGGGTGGAGAATCTGTCATTTACTCTCTGTTCCCGTGTCTCTTCATTTTATGCGTTAGAGCACAAGGGGAATGTGTTACTATCTGTTCCAGCTCAGAACTTTACCCCAATTAAGTCATCGCAAGAGCACAATGGGGTCCAGAACACCTCCACTACTTTTCTCTTGGTAGAATCTGTCACGTGATATTTTTTGTAATTGTTTTGGAAAAAGTAGTGAAACAAATGAAGAGGATATGCACAGGGCTCTCTTTAAAAAGAACTTATAGATGTTAGATATTGTTGCTGGGTTGAGCCTATTGTACGGTCAGAAATGCATGTCTTTTTGTAAAATCATTTTTTAATTTTCAATTACATTTGACATATGATATTAGTTTCAGGAGTACACATTGGTGATTAGACATTATATAACTTTCTAAGTGATCATCCTAATAAATCTCCTACCCATCTGACAACATACGTAGTTACTAGAATATTATTGATTATAGTCCCTAGGCTCTATTTTATATCCCTGTGGCAATTTTGTAACTACCTTTATTCCCTTCACTTTTTTCACGCATCCTCCCAACCCCCCTCCTATCTGGCAACTGTCAAAATGTTCTCTGTATCTGTGAGTCCATTTCTGTTCTGCTTGTTCATTTACTTGGTTTCTTAGATTCAACTTTTGATAGAGATGTATTAATTGCCATTTTATTGTTCATATTTTTTTACATTTTCTTTTTTCTTCATAAAGAAGACCCTTTAACATTGCATGTAATACTGGTTTGGTGGTGATGAACTCCATCAGCTTTTTCTTGTCTGGGGATCTCTGGAGATCACTCGCGGCATCCGTGGAAGGCTGCAACGGAACGTGACAGCCTCATTTACACAGCTGAGGTGTATGTGCAGACCTGTCAGAATTTTATCTCTGCTGTAGGGAAGAAGCATTAAAAAATGACAAAAACATTAATCATTTATGGCCCATTGTTCAATATTTGATGCAGGAATATCATACCTTTTCTTTTTTAATGTCATGATGACAAAATCTCCCCACTATCAACCCAAGAAGAATTTTGAATTGAGAACATCTTATCTGGTCATATTTGTAACCAGTGCAACAAATGTGCATAGGAGTTAAAAGTCAGGCCATAGTATTTTTATCTTTTAAGTCATACGCCATTCTATAGTATTTTAGGATACAGAGCGGTGTTATTACTTTATACATAGTAGGTGTTCAGTGACAAATAGTAGGTGTCCTGCTGGATCAAACTGGGTTTAAAGAGGACCACACTATATTTACATTGATATCTTGATAAATATATAAAATTTAGTACTAGTATTTGAAGACCTCTGTGTTTCAAAAGGTCAGAATTATACAAGTTAGATAGGAGACATTACTGGAGTTCTTTTATGTCTGATATTTTAAATTATTCACCATGTGCACTTCCAGTAAAAATAGCTGTGTTCCCATAGATTCCTTGGATGTCACGTGCTGGGTGATCAAAGGAGAACTCTGGAGATCATTAATTAAACTGCTCTTGATTTCTATGATCTCTGCTTAAGCTATTTCAACAAAGGTTTATATTTAGAATGCAATGAAGAGCATTAAAACAAAAAAAGTTAAAAGTTGAAGGACTAGTTTTGTAATAACAGAAAATAAAGAATTTTATAATTTGTAAATTAATTCAAAATATAAATTTCCTAAATATAATTTTTGATTTATAAAAGGCAAGAAAAATCCAAATATTTTTAACCATGGTTTGAAAGATACAATGATTCTGTATAGTCTTAAAAATAGGTAAACAAGACAGCACATATACTGAATATAGATAAACCAAGTAGTTGAATATTTATTTAGCTTAGTAAGAAAATATTTGGACATTTTGGAGATTGAGTTTTTGTCTTACTATAAAAGGATACATTTATATATCTGGCCATGTTTTCTATATTATAATTCAAAATACCTTGTGAGTAGTTTAATCTGACAGATGCTATAGTGAATCCAATACATATTCTTTTTCTTTTCCAGCTTTAGAGATATGACGGGAAATGTTGTAGTAAAATTCTTGTATTTTGAAGCATTGTCACATTAAAAATGAATGAAATATTGTAGTTTATCACTGACTTGCTGTAAGTTTTTATATTTCAGATGAAAGAAAATATAGGTCTAATATCCAAAGTATATAAAGAACTTGTACAAATCAATAACAAAAGAAAGAAACAAACCAATAAAAAGTGCATAGAAGATCTTAACAAACATTTTTAAAAATAGAGTAAAACATGCAGATGGCCAACAGGTGCATCAAATCATACTAGGCATCACTAAGCATCAGGGAAACATAAATCAAAATCACTACTATTGGTAGGAATGTAAATTGGTACAGACTTTATAGAAAATAGTTTGGAGTTTTCTCAAAAAAAATTAAAAATAGAACTACCATATGATTCAGCAATTCCACTTCTGGATATTTATCCAAAGAAAATGAAAATACTAATTGTAAAAGATATCTGCATCCCCATGTTGATTGTAGTATTCTTTTTAATAGGCAATACATGGAAACAACCCATGTATCCATAAATGATTGAATGGATAAAGAAGATGTGGTACATACATACAATGAAATATTATCAAGTTATTGAAAAGAAGGACGGTCTTGCCACTTGTAACAAAATGGATGGACCTTGAGGCCATTATGCTAAGTGAAATAAGCCAGACAGAGAAAAACAAATACCATGTGGTCTCACTTACAAGTGGAATCTAAAGCAAAAAACAAACCCAGAAATAAAATAAACAAGAAAAAAAGAGAACTTGTAGATACAAAGAACAGATTGGTGGTTGACAGAGGCAGGGGGTGGGAGTGATGGATTAAAGGGGTACAAATATCCAATTATAAAATAAATAAGCCATGAAGATATAGTATACATCATGGTGACTATAATTAATAGTACTATATTGCATGTTTGAAAGTTGCTGAGTACATTTTAAAAGTTCTCATTATGAGGGGGAAAAATGTGTAACTATGAATAGTGATGGATGTTAACTGGACTTACTGTGATGATCATATCAATATATTCAAATGTTGAATCATTTCATTGTATGCCTGAAATTAATGTTATATATCAATTATATTTCAATAAAAAGAAACTAAATATAATTAACTTTATATATGGATCTGTGATATAATCTAATTGATAAAACTTACAGGCTATATTATGTTAAATATGGTCATGCAATTTTTAATTTGGTCATACAACTTTAGATTTTAAGTATTGTCTCTGAATAGATTAGAAATATTCTACTGTTTTCTGGCTTCTATTGGCACTTTTGAAAAGTAAACACTCTGGCGAATTCTTAGTAGGTGGTAGGTAAATGTCCTGGAAGCTTCAAATCTGGTCATTATAGAATAGGGTATTTGAAATCAAGATTTCCAAGGTAGTATCAATACTGATAGTGATAATTTCCAAAAACTGTTCCTCTGACAATGAATTGTTGCAGAGAAATGAATGAACAAATCCTCATTTTAATGTTCAGAAAAATATTATATGTTTACCCAAGTAGTGAATGGCATATGGTGTTATAGAACCCTACAATTTTGGAAGGCATTTTACCCTATACATCGAGGAGACTTGGTCCACATACCACCCTCGGTCTTGTTTACAGCCTTTCATTCACTTCCATATCAAATTATGTTTCTGATCAGCTTTATTGGCAAATTAGAGATACATAATCATAGATAACTGACTGGGGATTGACCTAATATTTTATTGCATGTTGAGCTTTTATGTATGAGTATAACAAAGACATTCATTGCCTAACGGCAATGGAAATAAAATTCTGCCCTGAAATGTATGGCTGGGGAACGTAGAGGGAGTGCTGGCCTCACACAAAAATAGGTCAAGTATTGTCTTAATATCTGACCCTGCACATTTTCTTTAAATCTTTAAAGTCCTCGGTGGCATGATTCTGTCACTTCCTCCCTAATCACTGCCCGCCCACCCCGAATATATGGTTTGTTCATCATCTCCTTGTCTTGCTTCTGATAACATGCGGTTTCAGGAAAGTGTGTTATTAACTCATTTCCACTAAAGTATGTATGGTGTTTGAATTTTAATAGATGGTAAGCCAGGGAATAAGCTTTCCTGATACTTAAGAAGTAAATAATATTTAGGAGTAGGGTCATTTAAAACCTCTGAAAAATTATCACTTGTCACCTACTATATAAGTGCATAAAATTGACTCAGAGTGATCGGAAGAAATTCAGAACCATATTTTTTAAAGTGTGCATTATGTAAAAATACATGTATTTTTTTCATCTATATTTATAAATGCATATGCTTTAAGGAACTTCTTAGAAGAGAAAGGAATTAATAGGTGATAAATTGGAGCACAACAGTAGTCATATTTATGAATTACCTTTTGATTTGTTTTTTAAAATTTAATAAAGATTATATGTCCTAGAAGTTACTGAAAAAATAAGAGGTAAGAGCAAAATTCTTAGAAATTCAAATACACTAATGGATTATGATGAAAGAAACAAAATTTTGATTAAATAAACAATTAGATGGTACCCTGATCAAAGACTTTGTTCATTGATCTTCATCTAATGTGCATATCTTTATAATTTAACATTAAGCTTTTTTTCTTTTTCCTTCCTCAGTGTTAAAGAACCCGGTGTGTAAATTATATAGATTCCCCACATCTGACAACAAGTGGATGCGAATCCGGGAGCAGATGTCGGAGAGTGTACTGTCTTTTCATGTTCCTAAGGAACTGATCTCTCTTCACATAAAGGAAGATCTGTGTAGGTAAGAGAAAATAATTTAAGATCATCTCTCACATTAGTTATTAATATTTTTCTATAAACCACTTTTTCTGAAAGTATGGTGATAACATAAAATCCTAGACCTGCACTGTGCAGTGTGGTGGCGATTAGCGTGTGTGGCTATTAATCACTTAAAATGGAGTGAGTCTAATTTGAGATGTTATGTAAGTGTTAAGTATGCGCCAGATTTTGAGTTCCTGGCACCCAAAGAAACAAACAAACAAAAAAAGACTGATTTCACAATTGGGATTAAATAAGAACATTATTAATTTCACCTGCTATTTTTTACTTTTTAAATAAGACTACAAGAAAAACTTTAATAACATGTGTGACTCTCCTTTGTGGTTTGCACTATATTTCTGTTAAATAGCTTGAAGCCTAGCCAATAACCTGAGCTCTGACCTCGCTAATACTCCCTCTGTCTTTGCCTCATCTGTTTTTGGTTACTGCCCTGTGAGAAATTCCAACCTGACTCTTCTTTGGACTACTCATCTGTAATAAGACTCTCACATATTTTTTCATCTAAAAACTCTGAGATGATTGATAAAGTATGCAACGTGAGTGGACAGTATTTTTGTACAACAAAATTAAATCCATTGCTATCATAAAACAGGAGGATGTGAGAGCTGCTTGATGATGAGAATGTTTCTGAGCTGTGGCTAATCAATTTCTCTGCCATTATACCTCTACTGACTTTAAAAATGCTGAATGTTATGTTATACTAAACACTAGCAAGGCCCTAAATCTCAGAAAATTAGCAAGTATTTTTAATAGTTAACATTTTTTAAAAATTGCTAAAATAACAGCAGTGTGTGAAATGTCCAAAATTTGGATTTCTGCCACATGCGCACATTAGTACATCAAGTCACTGTAAGAGTATCATATCCCTTTGGTAGACTCTGCAGTCTCCGGAGATATGATATTGACCTAAACCAGTGAGTGCACCGTGGACAAGGCAGGGCAGACCTGGCGGTATTGACACTATCATCATGAGCCTCCACACATGTCGGCCAGGGAGGGACCTCATATACACCTGGGCCCCCATAAGATTATAATGGAGCTGAAAACCTCCTATTGCCTGGTGATGTCACAGCAGTCAGAATGTCACGCCAGCACAAGGCGTTTCTCCCATGTTTGTGATGACGCTGGTATAAACAAATGCTCGGCCTTGGCAGTCCTGTAAAAAAGGACAGCATGGAAAAATCCCGTATAGTCTATAATATTTAATAATGATAATAAGTGACTATGCTACTAGTTAATGTATTTATTATACTATACTTTTAATTTTTATTTTAGAGTGTACCCTTCCTACTTATTAAAATTTTTTTTTTTTTGCTGTAAAACAGTATGCCACATTATGCCAGAAGCAACCTCATACATCTCTTGTTCACCGAGTCTCTCGATTGCATCGTTTTCTTGTGCTTGATTTAATCTCATGTTGTTGTGTGCAGGACTGTGCTGTCTGGGCCTGTAGCCCAGGGGCAATGGGCTAGGCCATATAGCCTGGGTGTGTAGCAGGCTATGCCACCCAGGTTTGTGTAAATACATGCTACGATGTTCACACAATGACCAAATCACTTAATGACACATTTCTCAGAATGCATCCCTGTCATTAAGTGGTGCATGGCTGTATTTGTACGAGTAGGAATGACTGCACAGATATGACATATTCAAGCAGTCGGAAAAGAAAAAGAAAACAGGTGCTGGATTTTAGGGAGAATCAGACAGCAAACTGGATCACGAGAAAACAATGTGGATCTAGGGAAATAAGGATTGAAAGGGGGACAAGAAGGGGGGTATTTGAAGAGTAGCAGAGCGAGGAGGATCAAGCCACAGAAATCGGACAACCGTTACTGATTAAGGCCCAGAGAAGCTGTAAAATGTACAGGAACCTAAGCAGGCTGCTTATAGGAGCAGGCTGCAAGAATGAATTAATATGAGGCAAATTATTCAATACTGCCCTTACCTAGAGCTCATTTGAAGAGAAGTATATGGGCAAAACAAATCCCAGGAAGGGTAAGCAAGCTTATCTGTTAGAGTAAAGGGGCATGGAATTTGGATCATCAAAGTCATAAAGAATTGTCGTTCTCAACATCGCTGTATTCTAGACTATCAGACACCAACTAGAGTCATGTAAAAGTCACATTTTATACAGAAGGGATGGAGAGGATAATTGTTCTTCCCAGGGCTCATAGAATAAGGAAAGACTCACAGCAGACAAGCAGAGTTAGAGGTATCAAGGAAAACCTAGCACCTTCATTTCAGCTGAGAACAAGAGAAGAGGAGTTGCCTGACAAAGCAGATTTAAGAAGTTAAGAATAAACCTCACCTTATAAAATAGACTTGAAACTGCATCTAACTTAGCCAGTTCTGAATTCTCACTAAGACATCCATAAAGACACACAGTGGAAAATGATGAGCCTTCACAAAACACTGGATTCTATTATTAACATAATACTATATATAACATAATGACTGATCATTAGGGTAATATTTTGGGGTTGAAAACATTAGTTGATGGACCACTAATGCTCTTTCATCTAAAAATACAGCAAACTAGTGAGAAAGATAGTGAAGTTCAGGACCCCCACTGCTGCCCCAGTCTGTCCTTTGTCATCAGGTTAGACACCCATAAAGGCCCAGCAGGTGACCTTCCGCTACTTCTGCGGCCCCCCCAGTGCTTACCAACTCCTACCTGCGTTCCCACTCCCACTCATACCTCTCTGTCTTCCGTTCACTGGCTACCCATCCCAGGGGGAATTGACAATCAGGAAATAAGGAGAAAATGACCACTAAGCCATTGAATTTTAGTAGACATAGCCTCTATGATTATTATTGTATTCCTTTTTAACTCACCAAGTGTCTTCTACTCATCTTGTTCCCTTGCCTTTCTCTGTATCTCTTTTTGCTATTCATTTGTAGCAAGAAAAATAAATATGCAAACACAAGAAAGGGGCTAGGGGGCAGCACCCCCAGATCATAAAGTTCTCTTGCAAGGAAACTGTCATCCTTGTACACCGGGAATTGCTCAGAGAAGAAAATCCCATTTTCATACTACAAAACTAAACTATATAAAAACTTGACAGATTCTCAAAATTCATCAGATGCTGTGATGACCAAACTGTTCCTTATATATTTTGGTTTCTTTCTCCAACTACTTTTCTGTGTAAATCTCCCATTATTAGAATGTGCTTAAAAATTTTAACAATGAATCTTTAAAACTTAATTTAAAAAGGAGAAAAAAATCATGCTGAATTCCAAAGGAAAATAGAAAAAAATACAGGAAAATTGACTAGCCATCGCAGTAGAATATAAGAAGGTGTGTTTGTTATGAAAAGGGATCAGAAAACCAATAAGAAAAGAATGCTCAGGAATCAAGATGGTGGAGTAGTGAGTGGAAGTCACACTGACCTCCTCCCAGGACCAACCTGGAATTACCCTTAAATTGTGGAGAAATCACCTGGAAAAAACAACTGAACAATAGCGAGAGAGGAGCCTTATAACCTCAGAGAGAGAAGAATCAGCTTTAGCACAACCTAACTGGTAAGGAGTGCTGTAGAGGCTCAAGAAGGTGGCAGCACCAGAAGGATATTAAAAGGGCTGGTTGGATCCCCCTGAGTGGGAACAGAACCAAAAATGGGGACCTCCAGCCCAGAGTGCCAGAGCCCAAAAGGTACACAGAAAACAGCCAGCTGTGAAAAGCAGCAGGGTTGCTCTGCCAGAAACAGGTGCCTGAAGACGCAAAGACCTGTTTAAAGAGCTAACGCATAAATTTTTATTTGCAGCCACTTACCCTGGACTCCAGCAAAGGCGGAGGCAGAGTGGGCTAGGGGTGCCTGAGGAGAGACTGGGGAAGGAAGCTTTGGGGAGAGAACTGAGAGAGTAGCTGGTGGGAGCTCGGTGCTGACTCATCCCCCATATGGCAGCAGCCATCTTGCTCAGGCAGAGATCACTACCCCTGAGCAGCAGCAGCATCAGAGGACCCAGTAGCCCTGACCCCAGGTGGGATTCTGCCCCTCCCTGTGCTGCCTAAGCCTCCTGCTGAATGCAGAGTGCCTAGATTAACAGCTGAAGGAGACAGCCACAGACAGTAGATTCCTGGAAGTCTCAAACAGACTGCCTAATGTCAGACAGGGACAACATCTGACATCATCAGAGGCAGGTCCAGAAAGAAAAAACAGCCGTCTCCTATCATAGAAATTCACAGCACAAAGTCAGGAAATCAAATGGATCAATTGCAGAAGCAGAAGCAAAAAAGAAGAGTCTCACAAATAATGGGAAGACAAAGAAATACCCCCCACTCGAAGGGAAAGGAGGCATCCCTACAAAGAGAACTACATGAAACAGAGGCAAGTAAACTATCAGATATTGAGTTCAAAACAACGGTTCTAAGGAAGCTCAATGAGCTCAGTGAGCTCAGAGAGAATTACCAAAAACTACTAGGAACTTACTGCAAACTATATCAGCATGAAAAAGGACATAGAAACTATCAATAAGAGGTAAGAGGAAATGAAGAATACAATTTCTGAATTGAAGAACACAGTAGACGGAATCAAAAAGAGGATAGATGAAGCCAAGCATTGAATAAGCAAGCTGGATAACAAGGTAGAAAAAAGCTTCCAGAAATAGCAAGAAAATGAAAAAAGACTCAAAAAGATTGAAGAGATGTTTAGGGAAATGCAGGAAAACCTGAAATGTAATAATATCCGTATAATATGGATACCAGAAGGAGAAGAGGATGGGGAAGGGATAGAGAACCTGTTTGAAAAAGTAAAGATGGAAAACTTCCCTAATTGGAGGAGAGAAAAAGTCACACAAGTCCAGGAAGCACAGAGGGTCCTCATTCAAGAGGAACCCAGTGAGGCCCACTCCAAGACACATCATCATTAAAATGGCACATATCAAAGACAAACAGAGGATCCTAAAGGCAACAAGGGAGAAAGAGGTAGTAACATATAAGGGAGCCCTGATACAGCTAGCAGCTGACTTCTCAACAGAAAGACTGCAATCCAGAAGGGAATAGCAAGAAATATTCCAAGTCATGAAAAGCAAAGGCCTTCAACCAAGACTGCTCTACCCAGCAAGGTTCTCAATTAAAATGGAAGGTGAAATAAGGAGTTTCCCAGACAAAAGAAGGCTAAAGATTATACCTCCACCAAACCAGCACTGCAAAACATGCTAACGGGACTGCTTTAAGATGAAGAAAAAGTTTCTATGAATACCCAGTTCCTTTCACAGTTGCCAATACTTGATATTACCAATATTTTTTAATGTATATTTATCTGCTTGTGACAATGATGTGTTATGTTAATTGTTCCTTTATTATTTGTTGACACTAAACCTGTTTTTGTCTATTTCTTGCTTATTTCTATTATTTTAAAAAAGCTTTAAATGACTTTTTGGTATTCTTTATCCATTTATTGATTAAAGATTTGTAGAATTTTTTTCCCTAAAAAATACCCAACTATTAACCCTTTTTTAGATGTGCTGCAAATACTTTTCCATTCTATTACTTGTCCTTTAATTTTTTTATAGGTATATTACTATATAGTCTTAAATGTTTAATATAGTCATATTGTCAATAATTTGCTTTATAGCTTCTGGGTTTGAATATGTTACTTCAGGGTAAGAAAAATATTAGTTTGTATTTTCTCCTAATACTCCTTAGATTCTACATATTGATTTTTAACTCATCTGAATTTTTCTTGTATAATGTGTGAAACAGGGATCTACATTTGTTTTATTTTAAGTAATAGTGGTCCATGCACTGTATTTGGTGAATAAGCTTTATTTTCCCCATTAATTTGAAATATCAATTTAATCATATATTACATTATAAGACAGATATATGCATTTGTTCCTAGAATGCTCATTTTATTTCATTGATCTACTTGATTATTTTTGTGCTGGTGTCGTATTGTTTTAACTCCTGAGACTTTATAAAGGTTTTAAAATTTTTAATATTTTATAATTGACTTTGACATTAAAAATAAATAAAATCAATCTGCATTTAAGAAAGAAAGAAAGAGAGAGAGAAAGAAAGAAAGAGAGAAAGAAAGAAAGAAAAATGGAACTCCTACCTGTTGTGACAACATAGATGGGTCAGGAGAATATTGTCCTAAGTGAAATAAGTTGGTGAAAGATATATACCATATGATCTCACCTATATGTGGAATCTATTCAAAAAATAAAGTAATGAACAAAATAAACCACAGGCATGGAAACATGGAACAGACTGAAAGTGACCAGAGAGGGTGGGGAAGGAGGACAATGGTGGAAAGAAGGGGAAGGGACTAGACAAAGAACAGGTATGAATGACCCATGGACATGGACAACAGAGTGGGAATTGACTGTGGGAGTGGGGGTGGAATGGGTAGAGGGGATAAAGGGGGAAAAATTGAGACCAATTTAAGAGTGAACATGATTTAAAAATTAAAAAAATAAAAAATAAATTTAAAAAAAGAATGCTCATTTTTTAGTGAATGTGCTAAGAAGAAAAGGCTAATGTAGGTAAAGAGGAAATTTTAAATTGCAGCAGCCAAATGAAATCCACAGAGTCAGCAGAAAGGATTTGACACTGAGAAATCATCTCAGTAATGTAGAAGACAAACACGATAAACTCTTCCCAAATGCTAAAAAAAGGTGAAAATAGTTTAAAATGATGAGAAAGACGCAGTTAGATATTCAGGGCACAAAGCTGGAAACTACCAAATAATTTTAAGTATTCTTGGGGGAAGAACAATTAGTGCAAAAGCTTTAAAGAAAAACAGTGAACACTTAGGCCATTGTTTTTTTTTTCTTTTACATGCTAAAATCAGGATAACTTTACACTTCAATGCAGAAGCCCATGGCATAACATTTACTGATTTTTGAGAGCAAAAGGCTGTGAACCCATCTTATTATATAGGGTCAGGTTATGAATCTTTTATGAATGAAAGCAATGGAAACAACATACTTAAATATGCAGGAGCTTAGAAAATGTCACCCACAAAACTTTCTTGAAAAATCAGCTTGAAGTTATATGCCATCCAACTGAGATAGTAACTTAAGAATTATATTGAAAATAAAAACAAATTAATATAATATAAAATTAATTATAATAGAAAATTAACATGGCATAGTATAATATAATAAATTAAATTAAGAATGCAATAAGGGGATATTGTCTTGCAAAAGGACTTTGAAACATTCTCCTTGGTTGGGTGGACTCTCTAGCCTGGGCAGAGCTTCACTCTCAAGACCTTTCTTCAGCTTCTTTGAACCCTAGTCCGATTCAAATCCCAGGAAGTATTTTACTTACCTCAACCTCCCTCCAACCCTACACTTTCTCTCAAACCCATTTATTTTTTACACTTTCATTTTGTCTACTCCAATCACAATCACTGTTGTTTCTGGCCTGTGATAGTACAACAGTCTACTAGTGTCTTCTCAGGCAATGGCCTGGCTTCCTTAGAATTCATGCCTCACATTACAGACTCACTCACTCTGACTGAAAATGTTTTTAAAATGCAGATTTCCAGGGTGGGGGGTGCTTTCTGGAGACAGCCTTGATATTTCAGCTTTTGAGAACTATACTATTGTGGAATTATGTGTTAGACAGGAAGAGGGGGAGGTTCTGTTTGTAAAGTACTCAGTGTAAGACTTGCTTCTGAAAAGATTACTGAATTGCTCCACAGTCATGATACATGAGGGATCCGACATTGAAAAGCAGACCAGTTCTTTTATCTGGAATACTTGAAGGTTGGGGGGAATAGCAACTGGTTTATTAGGGAGTTATTATCATGGAAGGGAAAGAGAGTGGCCTGTTGAAGACAGCTCAAAGATCCTAAATACATAGAAGGGACATGCATGTGTGTGTGTTTATGTGTGTCTTTGCCTGTATTTATAATGCTTCAAGCTTTACAGTCCTTTAGCTTGGGTTGTGTGAGGACAAGTTATGTAGGTTTTTGCAGAACTACTGCCTATAAAATTTTTACAGTTTGCTTTAGTGTTGCCACATATTTTGTTTGTGTTGAGTGTTTTCTTCAGATTTGGCACTACTTCAAAGTTTCACTGTGCTCAGTCTACATTGAAATATGTTAGTTACTAGGCAAGATGACTGTACCCATAGAATTGATGCTCCATGACACCCACAAATACAGCATTAAATCATGGTGTGCACACATATGTGCTTAGATGGGAGACTCTGGTGGCCGCCTAGTGTTTGGCTTTATCAAAAAGGCATAACATTTCTACACCATAAAGTGATATTTGAAAACCTAAATGGTACAAAAAGTTTTTTTTTTTAAATGAAGTATTTCAGGAAAAATGATCCTTGTGATCCATAGAACTCCCCAGGAAAACATTAGTTTGATTTGTATCATGTAGTTTTCTCTTTTTTTCTTTTTCATTTCTTTCCTATAAATATTTTTCTTCATGATCTCAGGGATGGGGAAAGAGAAAAACTTTCTGACAGTACTGTTAGGAGTTGAGAAGAAAGACAAGAATATTTTATAACTATTAACTTGAACACTTTCTTAGCTTTTATATAAAACATAAATATACGTGTGTGTCATGCAGAGAAAAAAATCTTGTAAATAAAAAAATCAAAATAATCAGAAACAAAATACTAAAATAGGAAAAATGAAATAGGGTTTGGGACATATAAACTTTAAAAATTTTATTACCACTTCTCTAAGAAAATGTAAATACTTTGTCTTAGATATTGGTGTTTGTAAACATTGTTATGTGTACTAAATTCATGGAGATAAAATATTTTATATTAATGAAAGCAAACACTTTTTTGTTGAACACTGTATATTTCAAATACTCTATATTCTATATTTTCAGAGCTATATTATATATCTATGACTAGTGTGTCTATATAACTACATATCAATCTACTTCTTGAACATATTATATTCTTATCAGTGAAAAAGATGGTCAGTAAGATATTTTAAAATCTCAGGTTGAAAACCTAGTTGCTACACAGAAATGTATGTTTCAGAGACATGTTCTACATGTTTACTTAAATAGTATCATATGCTGTCAACTTGGTTTTCTAAGCACTGTATGTAGTGAGAGAAATGCAGAAGATAAATAATTTTCTGACCGTGTACCTTACCTTAAAGCATTTTGTGACCATCTTTAAAAAAGGTTTATTTTATTTCAAACTGATAATAATATAAGAATGCCTTTTTTAAAATGATAAAAGTATATATTAAGAATTACAACCTAGAACTAGAATATACTCAGATAAATTCTATTTCAAAAACATCCTCCTTGTACCAAAAGCTATACAGTAGGATTTTGCAACATAGTGACCCGGCCTGTCCATTGAACATGGTTTGGCCTTCTGGAATATAATTCACATTCTCTTTTCAAAACGGATTTATCACCGGACAAGATTTACCTTTCACGTGGATTACGAGGCAGCAGGACCTCCTGTCCACCTACTTCTCCAGCCTTATCCTCTGCCTTGTATATTTTGTCACAGCTGAAACGTGCATTTTAAGATGTCCTTACCATCACTTGCATATGGGGATAAAATAAAGGCACACTGAAAATCGTTACTGACCTTAAAGAAACATTGATTAGCGGGAAAGTATGGGCAGCCAGCTATTCTATTTAGATTTCCTGTATATCAAATAAACTTCAAACTGATGAACCTCACATATGTTTTTAAAGTGTTATGTCTCTTCCACTTTGGTTGGCTTTGTGTTCCTTTCTCTTTCTTGCACGCTCTCTCTGAGAAAAAGTCTTAAGTCCTATAGATCTAAAGAAGATGCATAAAAATAGCCCCTCACGACTCTACTTTTGATTTGTACCTGATTAGTGTTATTTCTTTGTTCATTTTTCTCCATGCAATGTTGTTGCGCAGTTGGAATACTGTGTGGTATGTTATTTATCATGAAAAGTGCCTTTGCCCTACCAACTCCTACTATTGAAGGCAGATGTCGTGTGCCATTAGGTTCATCATTATGGATTCTTGGTCTCATTTAATGAGAGGTCCTGTCGAGTGCTTAGCATCACCAAGCTGGCTATAGTAATCTGTGTTTGATTTTGCTGCTTGGGTATTTCAATATCCCCACAGGAACAGATAAGGGAAAACTCATTCAGAAGCACATTTTTGTTTATTGTGCCAATATTCTTCATTTCAAATGAAATGAATAGGGGAGAGTGTGTTGTAATGATAAAAGCACAGAACTGGAATCGTTCTTGACCTGAGTTCAAAACCTGCCATTTGGTATTTCCTGAATAATGTTCAAAAAATTACATAATCTCTGTTTCCAGTTTTTCTTTTCACTTCTTAGGTAATAACATTACTCTTTGTCCTACAGGGATAGTGTAGCAATTAAATGAGCAATCACAAGATTCTAACACTTACAAATATAGGGTCTTGTCTCTGTGTGTGTGTAAGTGCAGCCCTGGGTTTGGAACTCGGCTCCCCCAGCTCCACTTAAATAGCTATGTGAATGGAACAGTTTCTCCTAACTGCCTTGCTCCTCCGTTTCCTCAATTGTAAAGAAGAGCTTAAGTAATAAACACACATGGTTGTTGTGAGCTCTTGACAAAATGATGGAAACCCCTGGTGCATATGCACATAGGCCTTTTGTATGTGGAAACCACTGGCACCATTTAGGTAGAAAATCCTGTACAGCCTAGACACTCAATATATCAAAACTGTTTTTGGTGTTGTTTTTCATCTTAGCTGACAGTAGATAGTGTTTCAGACAAAGAGGTCTATAATTTATTTTAATCTTTAGCTCACTGCCTGAGCACTCCTCATAAGCACATTCACTATGTGGTGCCCCAAATTCCAAGTGGGTGGAGAAGCAGACTGGGCATCTCCTCTCCCACCAAGCTGCTGCATGGAGCTGAGACCATGGCTTTGGAATGAAAGGCTTCAGATTAGTTAGGGTCTTCCAGGCCATGGAAAAGGAGGAACTTGTCCATTTTTTTGTTGTTAAGTGAATAAAAAATAAATAAGAATTTTTTGTTGTTTGAACTTCCAGCAGTTAGGGAGCCAAGGCGATCTGTAAGTATACGCCTGAGCCAGATATTTGAACCAGCTCTGTGATGGCCTGGGTGGGAGTTACATTCAGATGAGTCCCTCAGGTAGAAGATTCCAGCCTTGTCCTCCTTTTCAGAGATACTCTCTTAGAAGAAACCATACTCACCAGGCATTAAAGTAAAAATGAGAACATGGTTTACAATCACAAGACCTGAGTATAAGTCTTGATTCTGCCACTTACTGGCAATATGGCATTAAACAAGTCACTTTACTTCTCAGTTATATTTCTCTCCTTTGTCTAGCAGCAGCCTCCAACCTTTTGGTGTCTCTGGTCCACACTGGCAGAAGAGTTGTCTTGGGCCACACATTAAATACACAAACACTGACAAAAACTGATGAGGAAAAAAAAAGGTTTTAAGTAAATTTACGATTTTGTGTTGGGCCACATTCATAGCCATCCTGGGCCACATGCAGTCCTTGTGTTAGACACCCTGGGAGCAATGTTGTTCAATAGAAATTTTTGTGATGTAAATTGCACTGTCTGATGTCATACCTCTGTGGCTGTTGAGCACTTGAAATGTGCCTGGCACAACTGAACTTTTAATTTTAGTTAGTCTAGCTCTGTAAGAATTATCTCTGAGGAGTGGTTAGAAAATGAATAGAGACATGCATTCCATACGAAAGTAATCTTGATTACCAGGGAAGTCTTACTGTGGCCCCCAGGAAGCGCCACTGCCGAGCGCTTCGTGGGGCCTCCTGGATTCCACCTGCTTGCGAAGCTTAGCTCGGTCCCATCTGCCCTCCAGATCCAGGGGCGGGAGGTGGAAGGGAAAATGCCCAGAAAGGTTTTCAATTTCTAAAAATAAGGGCAGGAATAACAAAAAGGGGACAAGCGTTCTACTGTGCTTATTTCTTATACCCTCCTTCCAGGTGCAGTTGGGAATAACCATGGCTGCTCACAATGAAAAAGCATGTAATTAATATATGTGGATTTAGGAGAAACTTCTCATAACATGCGGCCATTTTTGACATAAGGGGAACACTGAGCTTCACAGTATTAACAAAAATAGATGTTGTCCATGTTTGATAACTTTAAAACAAATTTTGAAGGTTAAATAAGATGTTATTTAGAAGTGAACACCAAATCGCCTTTATCGGGGAGAGCAAATAGACTTATGATGGAATAAGACATGCTTATGATTCCTAATTTTTTTTCTAATGTAGTTACCTGAAATGAAATGACTGGATTTAGCTATTTATCAAATACAAACAGATTCTGTGATTACAGTAACTCCTGTAGCTGCTGTGCTGCCCTTCATAGTCTTTGCCTATAACCTGAAGCCTCCTTGAGTCTTCAGCACCCACTTCTGGAGCACAACATCCACTTACTCTAATGTCAAATGGAAATCAGAGTGAATGACCAGCTGCTCTTCAGTGGAGTAGTGGCTCACGGATTGCAATGTTAACCACATTGTCATTTACAAAAAGGCACTTAAAAAAAAGGCTCTGATTTATAGATGGAGGTTTTATTCCTGTATGGGTTAAAGGACAGGCAGTTTGAATTGTGGATTGAAAAATACTATGACGCCTGACATCGAGTTGAGCTTTCGTCAGTTTTATGGTGTCATCCAACCACGTCGTGAAATTGAAGCCACCCACCTTGTGATCCAGTCAACTTGACACATAAAATTGACCATGGTGGTAAGAAATTCCATAGGAAGATATATTTTCAAATCTTTCTCTATTCCTAAAGAAGACTTGACTAATCCGGAGTTACAGACCTAGATCATACAAGGGTAGAGGACTCAGTGATGGCTCATTTATTTATTGTGCTTATTCATTTTAACTAAGGGAGAGCTCAGCATTGTTCTTCATACTCTGAGTTTATGTCAAATACTGGGAAAACCTAAAAACAATAATCTGCCAGCAGGCCTTTCATGTGCTCAGTCAACAGACTTATCGCAAACATTTCCCATGGACTAAGAGCTGTGGTAGGACAAAAAATATGAATGACACAAGTCCCCATCACTCACAGGCTCAGAGCAAGGTTTCCCCATGTTGGAATTCCTTCCTTGAATGTATCATCAGAAGGCTTTCAAACTGTGTTTTAAATAGAAGCTTTAAATAGAGGTTAAGCTTTCTCGTATGTATACTATGTTCTATTTTGATAGTTTAAGCCCAATTTTATTTTTATGTGCTTTTCTATACTGGCTTAACCCTCACATGGCTTTACCATTTGATCACTTATTCAGTGGAGCACCCCATACGTTGTCACCATTGTCCCTTGATTTCCTAACATCACCAGCTGTGTCAGTCTCTCTGAAGATTAAGACCAGGCATTAGCATGCCTCCGATGTCATCTACCATGGAAAGATCCAGAGTGACTCTGGCACCTGTGTTTTATCAGATCAGACCCAGGAGAGTCCTGTCTCCACTGAATATTGCTCCCTGAGGGACTGTCCAAAGGAGACAGATTATGCAACCAGACTGGAAAGCCTTTAATGTCCCATAGACTGAATCTTTACCTGTGGAATACAGCAGATGGTAAGGGAGTGGCATATAAATGTCTCTTCCTCCATCTAGCGAGCTGCGCCAAGGTGCAAAGATTCCATGTGGCTTATCTAGAGTTGTTCCAAGTGACCCAGCCAGCAGCCATGCTTCCTTGTGAAGTTCTACCCAGCTCAGTAACATACCACCTTACGTCCGCTTCCTCCTTTTTTTTCCTGCAACACTTCTCTTCTTACCGCCCTCAGGCTCGCCTGTGCTTGCCGGATCTCAGGCTCTGCCTTCTGGAGAACCTGGGTTGAAGTATAAAGCAGGACTCTTCAACGGAAAAGTTTCCGTTCACCAAGTAACAAATGAGATCATATAAACAGCCCTAGGCTTCCTGGTTGAAAAGTGTTCTCATTCTGATGCACCCAACTATCTTTTCTCTATCTTAATGTGTTAATGTAATGAACTTCTTGCATTTTTTAAACTTAAAGCTGCTTTCTTACTCTGCCCAACTTTGTTTTACAACCTTTCATTGCTCTACTCTGTTTATTACACCTTTTTCCCCTTACATTTGAACTGCGTTGAATGCAAAGATACCTTATGTCGGTTATTTGCCTTTTTCGGAATGTGTACCTTTTCAATGCTGTTTTCTAGAACAACTAAACAGTGAGGGCCAGATTTGTCTATGTATTCCTGTGTATCAATTTTGACATATTGGAAGAGTGTGATAAATTTTAAATGAAAGTTTACAGACCAATCCCGGTATATTGCAAGTCATTCCCCACAGATCACTAAACTTGTCTGACCACACTTTGCCAGGCTTCTCTAAAGCAGCGAGGAGTTGTCAGCATACCAGGTGCCACACTGTAGGAAGGGTCTTCACTATCACCCTCTCGTTACTCTTTCACCACCTCCCTTTTAGTTATTATTTCTGATAAGGATTCAGAGACAACATAAACTATAAACCTATTAGTATTAAACATCCATTGGTGCATCTATTAGGATTAAGTGGGAATACCTAACTGGTGTTTCTATCATAAGTGTCTGTTAGAACCACAGCCTGAAACAGGACATATCAAATTGACATGTCACATTTGCTATCCACCTCAGGTCTAACCTGATTGCCCCAGCTCTTCTAGACTTGGATATCTCAAGCTTTTGGAATTATTTGTTTGTGTTGGTGGTGGTTGTCGTTTTGTCTTGAATTCAAATAGCCTGCCATTGGAGTGCAAACCGAGAACGTGCCTTCCCAGTTCTTTAACCTTCCCTCCTACCCCCTCCTTGGTCATGAACATTTACTATCACTGTCTGTTGATTAATTGCTTCTTCTCCCATGAATGTTGTGTGATGACAGGTAATCTATGGGACAGTTGAAAATGAAATTATTGTTCACAAAAATTTTGAAGACCTCAGATCAGCAAAACAACCTCGCAAAAACAAAACAAAGGCAGCTACAAACATTTGAAACCAAGTCACAATTTTGTACACCATCCATTACTCTTGCATTTAATAGGATATTAAAGATTCTACATCTTCTGAATTTATTACCTTGGTATTTAACATGTTTCAAAGCCAAAATAGCAAAGAAGTTTCATTATTGCTGGTTAAATTAGCCTCATGAAAATGTTGTTGGTAAAAGGTTACAGAAATGAATAAGAGATCTAACAAAGCAGCATATTAAAACCATTTATCATTATAATTTAAAAAGCCATTCTGATGCTTTAAATTAACTTGGATAAAGGGTAGAGAATTAGATAAAAGTTAATAATTAGAACCTAAATGACGTGATTAGCTTTTCCTTTTGATAAGGAAGGGACAAAATACATGCAGTATTTACTTAAATTGGCCTCTTGGGAGAAACTGAGGCCAATAAAATCATACCTGACCATACCATTTATGAGCTTTTAAAAATTTACATCTAGCCCTGGCCAGGTGGCTCAGTTGGTTGGAGTGTCATCCTGTACCCCAAAAAGTTACGGGTTTGATTCCTGGTCAGCAGGGCACATGCCTAGGTTGCAGATTTGATCCCTGGTCAGGGCACGTATGGGAGGCAAACAATCTATATTTTCTCTTACATCGATGTTTCTGTCTGTCTGTCTGTCTGTCTGTCTCTCCCATTCTTTCTCTCTAAAATCAATAAAAAAGATATCCTCTGTTGAGGATTTAAAAAATTACATTTCTCTTATATATGGATTATTTGAATAACTTGTGTTTCCTTCAGACATAGTTCAGTAATCCTTCCCCCATTATTTTATTTTGGATTGTTGAAGTCTAGAACTTAGTTGTTTTCTGTTGAGATTTAGTGTTTGTTTTTTAACTGAATGGCCTCTATGTACATTAAAGAGAGTCTTTGCCACCCTTGTGAAATTTTTATCAGTGAATTTAACCTGTATTTTTTCTCTTTTACATACAGAACTTTTTATGTTTCTGTGGCCTAAACTATTCCTATCTTTCTCTGTGTTAAAATGATTATTTCCCCCTAAAAAGCATATAGAGCTTTTCCAAAAGGGACGGTGAATAAATTTCTGATGTGTTTGACAATCCTGACTAAGCACTTTGTGCCTACGGATTTAAGAGTAAAATAAATATTTTATCCTCTTTTCCATTCTTAACAGAAACCAGGAACTAAAAGAACTTGGTGAGCTTTCTCCACACTGGGACAATCTACGGAAAAATGTCCTTACTCACTGTGATCAAATGGTGACTATGTACCAAGACATTCTGACCGAACTCAGCAAGGAAACAGGTGGGAAAGCAATAACTTTACATATCCAACCTGGATTACATTCCATGTATGAGGATATGTTCTGTGAAAACAACAGTAAATACTGTTACGGACATAGAAGGTTTGAGATTTTTTTTTAAAGCATCATTTATTTCTAACGCTGTCATCTTTGTATGAAAAATAACAAAGGAAAAATGCCCTCATGGTGTTACTATAAGCATAAGTAAGAGTTTTTAAGAAATTCAATTTCTGAGAAGTAAAGCAAATTATACAACTATGTTTTTCTTTCTGAAGCTTTTGTAACAGTTTTCTATGTTGATTTTACTTTTCATTATGTGTGCACACACACACTCATTATTTATTTACTAATAATATTCTACTTTTTTCCACCTAGGGTCCTCTTTCAAATCAAGCAGCAGCAAAGGAGAGAAAACATTAGAATTTGTTCCAATAAATCTACATCTGCAGAGGATGCACGTACACAGCCCTCACTTGAAAGGTAGTATATAGAATTCTTTTCAAAATGGGCAAATCACGTTAGTGTGTTTCTTTAAAATCTCTACTATTGGCAGTATGTGCAATTTAAGCTTTTATGTAAAAATGAAAATGAAACAGTTGAAGTGGATAACAACCCTGAACACTACAAAAGCAGCTATTATATTTTTGTTGTGTTTCTGAACAATACTTTGTATGTGTACCATCTGAACTGAGTTACAGGTGAATATGCAAAATGAATATTAGCTTCCTTAAGTAGTATCAGTGATGGCTAATAGCTAGCAATTGTGCTATTGTTTGAATTAGAAAAAAAGAAAAAGAAAAACAAGACTTGTTCACTGTGTTCCTGTCTTGAAAAACCAAAGCCCAAGTTTGAACTCACTAGCTGTTTCTCTGTCTCAGTGGAACTTTCCCCAGAATCACCTCTTTCCCTAGAAGAAGGTGGTTTATCAGATACAAGGTCAGAGAGTATTTTGCTCTACTCAGTTGCAAGAAACATTTTCCAGGGAAAAACGCATAGGTTTTCATATACATACCTGAATAAAGTCCAGAGGGAACAATAAGGCATTGTGTTCATTGCCATTCTGCATGATTTCTTAGTATTTCTCAATAATATATATTTCCTAATATTCTTCTCACCTCACTTTTCCTCAGACTTATTGCTGTATCAACTTTATGCATATTTAGTGTGACTGCCCCTACTTATTAGCAAAGTCCCATACTAGGCCTGCTGTCCCAGCATCCTCCTTAGGAACGCCCTCTGGCTCCTCCCCCTCCTCCCCCCACAGGAAGTCTCTCTGTTTGAGTGGTAAATGCACATGTGAACAACCATACACAGTCCCATCTGAAGATGCATTCTAACACACCCTGTTTTGTAGCCATTGTCACAATATATAGGTTAAAAGTCTTAAAGTGTTAAAATGAAATCTCTCTTCTGCTTTAGAACCATCTGAAGTTTTATGATCAGAAAAATTAAACATTTTTCTAAATTTAGGAATACTGATTATGTATGCACAGCCAGCTAATATGCCAGTTTAAATATAGTTATAAGGAGCATTCTGATGTATAATTTTATTACCTTTGGTAAGCATTCTGATGTATAATTTTATTACCTTTGGTAACCCTTACCATCTGAAATTTTGACTTAGGGCCTTTTAACCAGGGATTATGTCAAATGAAAGAACTGAAATAAAAATTAGATGGATTGGCCTGAGGCATTTATAGGAACTTTTGCTTACTGAATGTCTATCAGTGGTTTGAACATAATGTATAATGGTTTTAAAAAAAATCATCAAAACCGGAGTATCAACAAATAATAAAGATGCTAAAGTACTTAAAAGCTATCTGATAACCAACATAATTCTTTTTTCTAATGGCCAATAGGAAGAGACTTTTATGATATAGTAAAAGACTTTTATATTTTGGAGTGAAAAGGAATAGAATTGCAGCTTCACTAGTGTTTATATAGGACCTTAAGCCTATTAGTTAATCCTTCTAATCTGTGTTGTACTCTTTGGGATTCGGTGAACTAGATAGAGTATGTAAAACACCTAGAATGAACAGTCAGAGTTTCCGTGACACACGTGGCTGTCATTCCCCCTGGAAGAAAATAGATCTGTCAGTTTTATCCTGGCTGTTAAAGTGGTCAGTTAAGAGGTAATAACATTGAAGGAAGCAGCCAGATTTAAAGGAAAGATGATTGATAGAGGCAGAGCATTTTGGAAAAATCATCACACGCAAACACTTACTGACTGATTGAATGATGAAATGGGAGGGAAGGGTGGCCTGGGGTTACAGCCGTGGATGGAAGACAGAAGTATCATCAAAGCAAGTGGTTTGTCAGGGCCAAGTCAATGGGAATTGATACTTAAATAGGCATTCAAATATTTGGTGATGATCCTTAAGACACTTCCACCAAACAAAGAGAAACTATTATCCAAGAGGCCTTTTCTATCATATTTATTTCTTGAAAATGACAGAACCTTTTACGTTATGTTTTTCTTTTTTTCCCTCTGCAAGACACTATCTGAAAATAGACCAGAGTGAGCTAGGATGAACCTAATGCCTTTAGTTTCTGTTTTTCCAATTTGAAAGGAAACTAGAAACTTAAAGAAAAATTTAGAAAGGCAAATGAAATTTCTTCTAATCAGTTTGGTCTGGAATAGGTACCAGTTTCCTAGGGCTGTCATGACAAAGCACCCCCAACTGGGTGGCTGAAACATCAGAAACATGTTGTCTCACAGCCTTGAAGTCAGAGGTCTGAAGTCAAGGTGTCGGCAGAGCCAAGCTCCCTCTGGAACATGAGGCAAATCTTTCTTGCCCCATCCTAGCTCCTTTTTTATTTTTTTTCTTTTATTTACTTTCCTTTTTCTTTTTGGCTGGCAATCTTTGGTTTTCTTTGATTTGTTGATGCACCACACTGATCTCCTGTCTTCACATGGTATTCCCCTGTGTGTCTTTTTTTTTAAAGATTTTATTTATTTATTTATTTATTTATTTATTTATAGAGAGGAGAAGAGAGGGAGAGAAACATCAATATTTGGTTGAATTTTGCGTGGCCTGCAACCCAGGCATGTGCCCTGACTGGGAATTGAACCAGTGACCCATTGGTTTGCAGGCCAGCATTCAATCCACTGAGCCACACCAGCCAGGGCCCCCTGTGTGTCCTTATATCATCTGTGTCTGTGTGTGTCTATCTGTCTCTGTGTCCAAATTCCCCCTGAAAGGACCCCAGTTATATTGGATTAGGACTCACCCTAATAGCTTGATTTTAACTTCCTTACACCTGTCAGGACCCTACTTCCAAATAAGATCAGATTGTAAGACACCTTTCTTTGGGGGCACAATTTAACACATAACAGGATATATGAAGGAATTTTTTATATGTGATTAAAAATCAAGCAGTAGGGAGTAAGGCAAGAACTAAGGTACAGCTCATAAACTAGAGGATTTTTGATGTAGTTTTCAGAAAGACTGGTCCCCCCTTTTGAAGAGAAAATGTGGGAAAAGACGAGATCTCCTAACAGTCAAGAATTAATGTGAAGGTGCTGAATTCTATTGCATAATATAATTACAGTATACTAGTATGTATATTGTATACATGTAATATGAATAACATTAAATTATGTTTTAAAAATTTGTATAGTTTTATAGTAATCCTAAAAGTTATTTGAAGTTGGAATTCAGATAAAGTAGGTGCTTTATAGACTAAATAATTGACTATGTGTTAGAACAGAAATTAAAAATGACCGAATTTTTAGGGCCTTACCTCTTCTTTGTCTTTCACCAAGTGAATAACCACTTTGAGCTTTGGTTTACTTATTTGCAAAATAAGGCAGTTTAAAGTTGTAGGTGGTGGCCAATCAAGTTTTCTCCCTGCTTATATAATATGCATTTAGCAGATTTTACATTGCAGTTAAGTTTATTTAAGATCCACAGTTAGTGATTTAAATGTTTAGCTGAATTACAGACAACATTTTATGAGGTAATGATGCAAGTAAGATTGGCCAAGCCTGGGTATCTCACTGGCGAGTTATCTGGGTATAGCCTACATTTATTTTCATTCTTACCATTAGTAAATTGCATCTACTCACCTTTGATTAATATGCTTGCTATAGTAGGAGAGGCAGCTTTACAAACAATAGCAGGCAGATTTACCAAGTACGAGACTAATGTCTAGCTCTTAATACAAGGAACTGAGCAGAACTAATGTTGCTATGTCTCATACTGACAAATGAAATAACCTCCATTTAATTTTGGGTGCCCCCAGACCCATTAAGTTAATTTTTCATCCTTATTCATTACTTAAGTTAAATGCAACAAATAGAATACCTACCACAATGGAGATCTTATACAGCAGTGACAACGGTAACAAAAACAGAACCCTGAAATTAAAAACGGCATTTCTTTGTCCAGTATATCTCAGTAAATTTTATTTCCTTGGAAAAGCAGTTGTGAATAGGATAAAACGTGGATTCTTGTAATATTATAATATTATATGTTTAAGTTATATTATGTATCAGAGATATATAGTAGCATACTGTCGTACATAGCAAAGAAATAAAAATGAAAGAAAGAAAAGTAAAGGGAGGGAAAGAAGTAGAAGACAGAACCTACTCCATGATATCCTAAAGCTGTAGTTGGAATCAGGCACGACCTCGCGGGAACTGCCAGTGGGACTGTGGAAGAAGCAGGGGTCCCCTCTGCCTCTTAGACTTCTACTCTCTACGCTGAATGGGAGAGCAAACCAGAAGAGCTGTCCGGAGCGCCCTGATTTCTTTCTACATTTCCAAGTTTGGGTTTATCAGCTCATCAATGAAGCATAATTACCTTTAGACGTGTTTTATGATGGTGCCACATTTCTTGGACTATTTTGAAACAGATTTCCCTTAAAAATCCCTGTGGTCTTGTGATTCATGTCAGAGTCATTTTGTGAGCCATTTTGGAGTCAGGGATTATGCTTAAATTGTTCTTTGAAATGAGATCAGCAAAAAAACCATTTTTTTTTTATTAGCACTCTTTTTATAGTTGTAGGAATTTTAAAGAGATCTTCTGGGAAAAATAGACTTATTATCTCATTTCTATTATTAAATGGCTTTTAAAAAGCTATGAGGCAGCCCTATTATTAAATTTCAAATCAACTTAGTATCTTTAGCTTGATGAAATTCAACTTGAATTTCACTTCCCTATTATAATGCACACTATGCCATTTTCACAAAGCCAAGGACAATTTTTGAGATATAAAATATCCAAGAAAGAAGACACACAGGTTATATTTTATATGAGAGGAAAAAAAGACCTTTAACATTTTTTTTGCTTACGTTTTCTGTAAAATAAAATGCCAATCCTAGATTTTTACAATTGTCTCATAGTACCAAAAATTGGAAAGCTTTTATTATGCACAGTTCAGGGCTATTCATATCACAAAGATACCTGGTTTAAAGAGAAGGGTAACATGGAGAAAGTTTTTAAATGAGACAAATATTACTACTCAGATTGTTACCTTAGAATTTTAGTTTTTATTGATTATTTTTTGATATACCTGCTCTCTCCTAAAGGAAACAATCAATTGATGTTAATGCTAACTAAATTTAAATGAGTATGTCTGCTCTGGCCAAGAATAAATATGGTATTTTAATTGCATATTATTCTTCATTAACTAAGAAAACTGGAAATAAGTCCCATGGTGCATATAGATCTAGCTACTATTTTTGTAGTAATTAATAACAAGTGAAATTTAAGGATGAAGGGGCCCAAATAGATTCTTGTTTCAATACGGTGATATTGATAACTGGTAATTAGCAAATAACAATTGCAAAATATTAAGATTTCCTGGAGTCTTGTATTGAGATGTAGGAGTACCGTACATATTTTGGAAGTTAACCATTTATCAGATGTAGGGTTTGTAAACATTTTCTCCTATTTTGTATGTTGGTGTTTTGCATTATCATTTGCTTAGCAGAAGCTTTTTAGTTTGATGTAGTCCCACTTGCCTTTTTGTTGTTGTTGTTATTGTTACTTGTGCTTTTAGTGTGATATCTGTGAAATCACTTTTAAGACCAATGTTCTGAAAGATTTTCCCTGTTTTTTTCTAGGAGATTTACCTAAGCATTTACCTTAGGCCAATCTAGGAGATAAGACCTGAGATCTCTAGGAGTCTTAGGGCTTAGGTTGAAGGCTTTAATTCATTTTGAGTTGACTTTTGTCCATGAAGGGTCTAATTTCAACCTTTTGCATGTAGGTAGCTATAAGCTCTCCTCGTTCTTTTACTGAATATGTTTCATGGAGGGATATGTGGTTACCTTATTCCCATGGAGATATGTATATTCCAGATTCCAATTTTGTTTTTCTGGATAGTGAACTTAAACTTTTTATTCTTCAACTAAGAATAGGAATTCCCTATATAATCTGAAGACAAATTAGACAAACTGAATCCAGCCTCAAAATATTTATTTATTTATTTATTAACAATTACTGAATACCTACAACATGCATGACATTTAGACATTCGACTGTCCTTCTAATCTCTGAAATATACAAGGAGAATGGAAGCCTGTGTTTTGGGCAGAGTGACTGACTGCCCAGCCACATCGGAGAAGCCGTCTGCACTGTGGGTACAGGGAGGCCAAGACTGAAGAAGCAGTAGTGAGCCAGACACGAAATGAGGGTGGTTAGAATTAAAGTAAAGAGAGTTCACAGTGATAAATGAGAACACAGTTTGGGGAGCAGAGTTGTTGGCACTGATCACATAAAATGTTAAGGGAAAGAAAGTAATTTTAAATGATCTTGAGATCTTGCTGAATTTTGGTCTGGAAGGCTTACAGGAATGTGGTTGGTGTCTGTACTGGTCCCAGGAACCAGGGAGGAAGGGCAGGTTGAAAGAGTTAGCACAAGTTAAACTTAATAGCTGGCTGACGTTCAGAGATGTTCACAAAGCAGTTAGGAATTGGGTCATCTAATGGTGAAGAGGTCGGAGCTAGCCAGAAATGGAGATTTTATAGACTCTAGTAAAAAGTATAGTGTTAAAATCCTAAAAGGGATGAGTTCATAAATAGAAAATAAAATGGAAATAAGTAAAAGTCAAAACTTAGAATAGGAAAGAGCTTGTTTATAACATTGGAAGTTTGGTACTGTAAATGGATTCAAGAAACATTCACTCCTTCGTTTAGATTTAAAATGAAATAAACAGCTCTTTATTGTGAGTGGAGTGTATTTGAGCAGCTTGCTTCCCTTCCTTTACCTGTCACTTCGAAGTTTCTTGGTTCCTTCCTAGGTGACCAGAACCCTGAGATCAGTGAGGTGGATGAATGAAAAGAAGGTTTCTCCTAGAAAGCAGGTTCGGAAAATACAGAAACTCCACAGAGTCACCAGGAAGCTGACAAAACTTAAGTTCAGGGCCCTTCATGTGCATGGGCCTCTTAAAAGACCTCTCAATGGGCCCTAGCAACATGTTCGTGGTCAAATATGTTTGAAAATTTTGCAAAAGTAAGAAATTTGAACCTCCATCAATTAAGAATTATCTCTTTCTATTCAGGTTCATTCTACTCTTCTTGCTGGGTAGGTTGGAGAGACAACAAATGTTTTGGATCCAGTGAATCTACAGGGTTTTTTTGTTTGTTTGTTTGTTTTTAAATAATTGAGTTAAGAATGCATTTTGTTTGGGCTTAATGGGACATAGACATACAGTTTTTGGTTAGTTCTGTGTATAGTTGGACTTTCTGGTCAGCCGGGTTTTAGCAGGAACTCAGCGTGTCTCATTGCGGTGTCATGAGGACTTCCCTTTTTGTGTTTGGTTTACATTAGCATAGGAGCGGAGTGTGTTCAGGGGATGGGGTCTCAGCATCACTTTCTTCTTCAGATTGAAAAGTTATGAATAAATAAGCAGACGTTCAAATATCACCTTTCTTTGCTTAATTGATGGTATTCATATGGAAACAATAATCATAGATAATATTTACTGAATGCTTATCACTTTTAACTACTTTCAACTCCATTTTCTAGCTGAGGCACCTCAGACTTAGTGAGGTTAAATAGTTGTCCCAATGCCACACCACCTCCACGTGGCAGAGCTGGGATCCAGAGCCATGGACCAGGGTAACTGTCAGCCACTTAGACCACTGGCTCTCCATCCTTGAGGCAGAGGTTTGAAGACCTTGGGTGCAAGGTCTTGGGGACTTTAGACAAAGCAGAGGACTTCTCAAGGCCCTCAGATTCTGGGCAGATACACAAAGGCAGACTACAAATCAGAGCTGGCAACTTTGGGGTGATCTCATGATCGTCGGAGAGAGCTCAGTTTTCCCCTTTCCAGTAAGTAAAACGGAGGCAGTTGTAAAATTTGTATATATTCTCGGATACCTGAAACCCTTTTCTTAGGCCTGTGTTAAAATTCCCTGGACAAAAAATTATTTATATTTCACAGAAGCCTAATATTCTGTTATTTTAAGATAACCTGACTTTTACTTTATTAGCGACTCTTTAAAAGGGTAAGAGATTACCACTCCAGGAATTAAGTGACTGTTCAGTATTTGCCTTACTGATGAATTGATTTGGGTTGTATTCTGTTTATTTATTTATTTATTTATTTATTTATTTGGTGACCTTGAGTTTTGAAGACATTTTTTAGTAAGAAAAATATTACAGGTGCATTTAGGTTGAACCACTACGGAAAAGTCATGGTGTTTACCTGAAGCTAATAAAATAATTTATGTTTTCCCTGTAAATGAGATCTGAAAAACAGCCAATGTGTCAATACTAAAATCAATTTGAAAAGGATCTACTATGAAATTAGGTTTCTCAATAAAATGCAGTTTAACAAGAGGGCATTCACTCTTGTCTTCCTTCTTATGGGGATACTTTTCATTAGAATGTAAAAGTGATGGCATGTTTTGAAGCCTAAAACTTAATATGCATGAAACTTGATGGCTTTCAAGATCAAAGGATTGAGGTTCAATTTAAATGTATGGATATTTTGTTAAAAAAACAAAGTATCTTGCTGGAAAATAGATCAAGAGACATTTTGTGTATTCTTTCTATGTCACCTAAGGAAATTGCAAAAGCATGCATTAAAATTGAATAAGATTTAGTATACACAGGCAGAAACCACTCTATATAGATTTTTTAAAAATGCACTAGTACTGTTCTGGCCTTGAACCAAAATGCTTCTTTTCTCTGTAAATTTCAGTTGAGAGATTCATTATTGTTGAATTTCAATATGATTGCAAGTTAAATGATGCAAAACTCAATAAAGTAAAATACACAAAAGGCCAATTAGCATGTTATCTCAGTAAGTATACAGAAGAATGAGGGAACATACTGTTCTACACAGGAGCATATAATTAAGATGTAGTCATAAATCAAGGAAATATTGTAACTTGTTTAGGTGCACAGGTGCCTTTTAGAAAGATGGATTAGCTCCTCTTGCCCCTTTGCGATGCGAATTCTTAGTTATTCCTGCAAAATTAAACAGAATAACGCCTCAAACTTCTGACAGTATGTTCCCATGCAAACAGCATGCCGGAAGGAAATGTTTGCAAAGTGTCCACCTTCTTGTCCGTTCCTGTTCCAGATGCTCTCTACGATGTTATCACGGTGGGAGCCCCCGCTGCCCATTTTCAGGGATTTAAGAATGGTGGTCTTCGGAAACTACTCCACAGATTTGAAACGGAGAGAAGAAAGTAAGTAATGACAAGATGCATTAATGATGTTACCCTCCCTTTGGGGAAGTTTATACACATGTGTAGAATAAAGAAGCTTGGTCCATCACAATGAACAGTTCTTATATCTCAACCTATTTAGTAACTTAAAGTTGTTGGATTTCCAGAACAAAACTGCTGGAGCAGAAATTAAATTAGAATAAATGAAATGCCTGAATGTGTGGCTTATTGAGTAGTGCTCTGCTGGCAGAAAGTTTTTCTGTAAACGAAGCAACTAAAAATAGTATTCTAGGATCAACTATGGCTCATTCAATGGAATGATGTTCAGGTAGAGATTTAGCTGAAAATGTAGTCTAATGCAACTGTAAAGCCAGATGCTAAATGCAGAGCATGGGTCCTAACTTCTGACTCCTACACGTCTGGTGATTTCCATTGTGGTCTGAGGGAAAACACATAAACTGCCCTGTCATTTAATTGTGCCATTTGAAAAAAGAGACATCAGTAGAGAACACTATCAGTTAAATAATGAGATTAAAAGAGAAAATATTCAATTCCTTAGGGAAAAGACATGGCACAAAACCCAAAGTATTATTACTGGTGTTTATAATATACACTGTCGATTTTTGTTTCTTTGGCTACTTTAAAACATTGCATCAGTAGTTTATGAAGTTTATCTTATTGTGTTCCCTAGCTATGACTGTACTTATGTAAACCATAAAGAGTATTACCCAGATATGAACGGTAACCTTTTCTTTTTTCAAGTAGTCACTCCTCTTAGATTATGAACCTGAATTTTGAAAGTTACGGGGAAATAGTATCTGTTATCACACTTGGTTTAATGATAGTATTTGGAAAATCTACTGAAGTGGCAAAACCAGAACCTTCTTTTCTTAAGTTTTATCACATTTATCACATAACACATTTGTTATTAGGTATGCAGTGTTCATATTTCTTTAGGGTTTTGTTTTTGTTTTTGGTGAGGAAGGTACATAGTTCAGTGAAATTGTATTACAGGTGTGGATGAGAGCAATCATCACAAAGAACTGTTCTATTACCACAAAGAAACTCCTTCAGGTGTCCCTTCTGCTGCAGAAACTAGTTCTGTCATCTTATTATTGTACCAGGGAGAGGGAGGCAGCGTTCCAGCCAGGGGTTTGCAGGTGGGGCAGGAAGAGAAGCCCCTTGTTTTTAATTCATGGGGGTTGGAAGTCAGGTCAGTCACAGGCCCCATGGGGAAAGGGATGCCATCTCTTTAGTAAAATAGGAATAGGAGTGGAATATGGTTTCTGCCCATGGTTTCCACTGAGAATGACGATTGTCATTGACCCCCTGCTCTACCATCCTTCAAATGGAGGGGGAGAGACACTGCTATTTTTGTGATATTCACCCCCTAGAATAGACAGATATGGTTAAAAGTGTCCTTTGTCTTGAGCCACCCTTTTACTTGTCCTTTGGTTTTTCTTGGGTTCTATTTTTAGGTGGTATTGTGTTGCACTGGGAACTTCTCTAATACCCTTGGGATGTATAGTAGACAAAATAAAAATGAAAAAGTAAACCTATAGTCTTATCTCATGTCATTCCCTCGATCCTGAGGCTCCCAGCCAATCCTCCTTTGCTCTTAGAGTTTTCTGGTAAATGACTTCGATGTTTTGACTTGCGTATTTTTTGTGATTGGCAGGAGGAATAAAATAGATTGTATTTACTCCATCTTGTATGGAACTGGGCATCTCTACTTCGAAAATAATTTATTTGTTTTTCTCAATCCAATTTTAAAGTGCATATCATAATTAGAGGACTCAAAACTGTCCACAGGTTGACTTGAACATATAGAGTGTCAGTATGTGAAACATGGAACCTCACCATATAATTTCATTGAATATCACTGTATGCTACTGGCAAAGACATATACTGAGTTGTGTGGTTAGACTCTGAATAATATATTTTGTTTTAAATATTTTCATGAATGTGTGAATTCTTCAATATTCTTCACTTCTTACTGGCGTGTTCACATACATACAAACACACACACAGCTGTCACATTAAATTTAAAATGAGAGAGAAATGTGTCCAATACTTATAAACATTGACTCGCTTTAGGTTTTTTATGTATTATATATCCTATTGCTTTATTGATAAATACAATGACATTTTTTTAAAAAGTAAAACAAATAACCTGGGGTAGACCTTAAAAGTACTCTTCACAGGGCAGCGGTGTGGGACGAAGGCGGCTCGCGGAGGCCCTGCGCAAATGAGTGTGGCATCAGCCCGCCCACCCCGGAGGGAGCTGTCCTGAGGCGGCGTTAGGCCTAAAGAGATATCTCCCAGTGCAAGTTATTTTTCTGCAGGTTTTTGTCAGCCACAAATATTGCATTTGTTAGCCAGGAGCAATAATGAAGAGGAAGTAAATGTGGGGATATGAAATGAGTAAGTTAGATTTCCACATTGATATGTGGTAGTACAGAAAATTATATTCAGTGAAGACAATTTTCTTTGCCTTTTTTTTTTTGATACCCACCCCCCCAAAAAATAGTCAAGTCTTCTAGTCCAGTATTTTTTTTGGTGGGGGGAACTACCACAGCCATTGTATTTCTTCACCTTCATTTATTTTTTCTCCACTAAGCCCATGAAATATTGTCACGTGAACACAGTAGTTTATGTGCTGATCCCTCAGTGACCTATTATATGATGAATACATTAACCAGATAATGAAAAGGATCCACAGGGTGCTTAGTATATATGCATTCTGTAGATCAAGTTCAGCGGTCACTGGAATTCACCTGTGAATCAGGATAGTTTCTGATTTAAAGTGCTGAAAATTCCCGTGAGAAATAGAGTTTTACAAATAATGGTAATACAGCAGATCAATAGAGACAGCAGGGATGTTTCAACCTTGGCCCCACAATAGAATCACCTTTGGGGCTTTAAAAGCATTTCATGTATGCTATGATACCACCCAGGGCAAGTCCTGGGGATGGAATCCAGTGGAGGTGTGTTGGAAAAGCTTCCCACTTGAGTCTAATGTGTAGCTAGGGCTAGGAACCACTAATGTGTAGATATAAGTCAATGGTTCTGGGAGAAGATAAGTGAAGGGTATGGAGAATAGAAAGAGGAATAGCAGATGAGATGAACTTGAGAAATGTACCAAACCTCAGTTGGCATGTATCAGAAGCAAAGAAAATCTATGTGAGGGAGTTATTTGTTGAAATGCAGAAAAGTATTACAATGTGCTCACTAGAAATTTTTGTTTCATGAATCCCAAGCTCATTAAACAGTTGCAAAATGGAATGAAAAATGAGAGGAAAGCTGTAAGAATTTTGATCTTGGAATATTTGGACCAAATAACATCCAAACAAATAAAATTCAGCATGTTACAGAGGTTTTCGTGCTATAAACATAAGATTTTCCTAGAACCCAAATCCTAAGCACACATATATTTTATTTAAAGACCAGGTTGTTTGTAACCCATGCATTCACCTGTCACATCAGACATCTCAGTAGTCCTGGAGGCAGTGATTTACCACTTGTTTTCTTGCTTTGATCATTTCTGATTTCAGCAGGAACTTCAGATTCAGCCACAATTCTCACTGAGTAAGACCGTGACCTGAAGGCAGAGTTCTTTCATTAAGTTGCAAAGATACCTCATGAAAACCAAGAGCTTTTCTAAAGAAAAAAAAATCCACTGAGGGACAGTGGTAACTTCTTTTTGAGAATATTAATTCCCTATGATCTGCCTGTTCATTTGGAATAGACTCAGAACTAACTCCCTGCAGAGATCCTAATGTCATGCGCCTACCTTGAATATCTACCCTGGCTTTTCCACCCATCTGCCATCTGTTGCCGATGGCCGGAATCAACCTATATTACCCAACAATTTCAAATGGAAGAAAGAAAGTAATCATTTAGAAAAGTCATAAGGAAAATGAACTAAAGATTTTACTAATAGAAATATTGCAGGTCCTCCTTGAACCTACAACAACTTGAGTCTATACTAGAATCGGGGGGAATTTTCTGATGGAAAGTGAAACAATGATACAAAGAGTTAAACAAACCAGTCTTACCTTTCATGAGATCAATGGCTACCCCATCGCATGGTAAAAACTCTGAGGAACATTTTCCTTACTACTGCAAGGAGAACTGCAAGTAGTTCAATCTCTATTATAAATGGAAGTCTTCTTAAATAAAAGGGAAAATACCGCACCAAGGAGCTCTCTGTAGCCTCAGGTGTCACCAGCATCCAATAAACCCAAAATGAGACACCTGGATGCAAAATCTTTGAAATATATTCTGATAGAATCACTAACCACTGCTTAATGTAGGGGAAACAAAACAAATGAACCTCTTTTGTTAGTGGTGTAGAGCTGAGGCCCCTAAACAGAACTGTAGAAGAGTTTTTCCAGCGCTTCCCTTTTAGACTCTCTCCAGGAACATGTGAGCAGACTAGGCAGTTGTTATCAAAGCATTTGCTTGAAAACTCCTCCAGCCTGATATCCTGTTGGAAACTTGGCAGAGTTGTTTCGTCTGACATTGTGTCATACATCTTTGAAGTAGAAATATTTCTATTTTTCAGTAATGTATTTTTAATAAATGCTTTCTATTGATAATTTTCCAATTTTGCAAATATATTTATTGGAAAATGTAAAACAGCCAAAAGAAAGAGAATAAAATCATCCATATTCTTCCTTCTCAACAGTGCATCTACTGGCATTGCATGGGAGGCCTCTTTTCTAGTTTGTTTTTCCACTTATATCTATGTGGGGTTTTTTTGTTATAAATTCAAAAATTCCAAATGGCTTAAAATGACTAATTCTTCAAAATATACAGGGTTGGGTAAAAGTAGGTTTACAGTTATTTGTGTGGAAAATAAGAATTAACAAATAATAATATAAGAATAAACTCTTATGTTTTGGGTACTCACCACTGTAAACGTACTTTTGCCCCACCCTCTCTAAACCGAATGCTCTCCATTTAAAAACATGCGTTTGCAGTTTGGGAGTCATGCCCAAAACACCAAAACTTGTCCACAACAATTCAGTCTTATAGGTTGTAGCTAAAATTCATGTCCTATTCACTTTCAAATACATTTTCTTTTCTTCAAAAAACACTTTATATCACCCCCAAAAAGTATGACACAGGCCCAATGTAAATAAGAATAAGTATGAATAAAATCCTAGCCTTTCCTTTCTTTTTTCTTTTGAACTGTGTCTGGTAGCTGAAAATTACATCATTTTCAAGGAGATGGAAATTTAAAGGTTTGTGTAGATTATAGTTTGATTTCTTAGGGGTATATTCTTTTCTTTCTATGAGTCAGTGCCTCCTCAGCCACTCCCAGCCCTCAGTTCAGTTCATATTTGAGCCAATACGCAGCTATATCTGCCAGTACTGTGTAGTAGGCTGGTATTCTCCACGTGCACGTCGCTGTATGCAGCTCCCTGTATACAACATCGGATCCTCAAGAATAAGTGGGTTTTATCTCAAATATCTATAACCTGGAGAAGGAAGAGAATAACATTTTTAAGTGGAATAGTCGTGTTGAGACTCGGGCGTACTGCGCTAATGAAATGATGGGGCTCTGAAAGCATTGAACTGACTGTGAGGCAAAGGAATGGAAGGATTTTTGCAGAGTTGCATAGGATCCTAAATGAATTTGTAATGCGGCTTTCTCCTTCCTCTCATTTTAACTGTACAAATAAAATGTGCTTGTAGCACACAAATTCAAAGAATAAAGAAGCATGTGAAGTGAAAAACTTACCTTTTCATGCTCTCTTCCCAGAATAAACCAATTGGAGCGGTTCAATGCATTTCTCTATGCAGTTTCTTCTAGAAACCCAGCTATGTGAGTTTTCAGTGGTTAGGACTCAAGTTCACAAAACTTAGGTCATGGGAAGGTAATGTTGTTGACTTTTCTATAATTCAGTTTAATTTTTCTGGCTCCCAATCTGGGGCGGAGCAGAAACTTTCATTACAGACAATAAATAGACTCCACTTTCTACACGAACTAAATCCTGGCTTGAACATAGATAGGCTTTGTGACATCAATCAAATTACCTCCACTTTCTGTACCTTTGTTTTCTCATTTGTAGCATAAAAATAACATTTCTTAGCTTATAGGGTTGTTCTGAAAATTTGATGACTTCACATACAGCAAAACATTTATAATGCTACCTAGCACATAATAAGGGTTTAATAATTTTAGCTATTATATATTCAAAAGACATTAACAAGTATATTTTCACTAAAAATGTTTTAAGAATGTCTCATTTCAATACATACAGATCTCATTTTTTCTAAAGCTAAGTAGGATTGTATTGATTGAATGTAGAATAATTATCTGACCAATACAAACAATATTGACACCATTTTGAATTTTTGTCATAACCACTGTGTTTGTATGATACTGTCTTATTCTCAAAATTTCTCTCAAAATTTGTGAGGGTTTCTTTTATATAAATTCTTAAAAGTGGAATTTCTTAGGTGAGGTTGTTAAATTTTATAGATGCTGCCATATTATCCTTTTCCCCAAAAATGTTGTATCTATGTGCATGAAATGCATACTTGCCATGTCTTCTTGAGCACAGTGCTTTAGACAGAGTCTCTGTGATAAGCCCAGGCATGGCTCATGAGGTCCAGACATTCATTTACAGCCACCTAGCAAATAGGCTCTCATTAATTGTGCCGTTTAAGCACTTCCAAGTCAACAGAAGGACTCCTCATTTACCCCTTACCTTCAGACTTCTCTTGAGGATTCCTTTTATTAATAAAAGTCACCAGCATGCACCCAGATGTTCAACTTAGACACTAGCAATTTTTGATTACTTTTCTTCCCTTGCTTCCACTCACCCCAACCCCCACCCCCAGCAAAAAAAAAATCAGTTCCATCAGTTCTACCTTCTCATTTCTCAGGAAGTCATTCTCTTCAATATTGAATTATGGCTTAGGATAAACCCAACTCATAGAATCATTGTCTTTTCAGTGTCTGCCCTCTTTTCTCACCTTGATTGGAGTAATATTTATGAAAGGCAAATACAATCTAGTCACTTCCTGATTTGAACATTTCTTAGCTGCCCTTCACCTGGTATAAAGTTTAAGGTGCACAATACATTCAGGGGTGCCCCGGCCCTGCTTTCGTCTCCAGCTTCCTCTCACACTGCCCTCCCTCGTGAGCCACACAGAGCTTCCTCACTCTCCGTTCTGCCTGCGAACCATCTCTGGCTCCTCGGCTAGACCTCGTCTGCTTTCTAATTGTCTGCCTTCCCCTCTGGATTGTGTGTACCGTGAGGGGCGGGGCTGTCAGCCTGGTGTACCCAGGAGCTAATCTGATAAGTGTTTGTTGAACAAATACAAGGGAGTGAATGAAAGAAGTGAAAAAATTGCTTGTCCTAGGAATATCTCTTCTCTGCCTGAAGAGATCGATGTGACTGAACTTTGTGGCAAGCATAGGGAATGACTGTAGAATTAGGAAATGGAAACATAGAGGCATCCGAGGAAAATGTAGGGTTTAAGAGCAGCCATTCGTCAAGTACTAGAATGTTAGTCTTCGCTTGCACCTCAGGAGGAAGGGAAAAATATACTTTTATGTGTTCTGAAAGGAGAAAGGTGATAATTTCTATAAAAATAACCAACCTCAAATTTGATTTGGTATTAGTAATACAATGGCGACTTTAACATTTTAAAGTTGATAACGCTGTTCCAATCACCTCCCCAACAGCTTGTAAAACAAATTATGATCTGAGCTTAGGCAAGAAGCATTGTGTATGGTGTGACTGTTCAGAATTCATAGAAACAAAATCTTTCCTTTAAAGAAAATGACTTTAATTATAAATGAAAATAGTCGGCTAAATGACCTAGACTCTATAGTGATAATAAATTTAGTGACGAGAACAGCGTATGAACACAAAGTATGTAATCAATCTTACCTGTGGAATTTCAGACACCACTGAGCTCACTCTTCAGTTTCCTTATATGCACCATAGCTGTAACTGATTTCTTTTGACATCAATTACATTTTAGAAAGAGTGGTTAAAATCTTGAGATTTTTGAGGGAAAACTTATGAAGTATATCATCACTATTTCCAGGTAGATAATTTAGATAATTTGACTTTACAAATGTATTAATCTCACACAGTGAATAAAATATGACTTATGATTTTATCTCAGAAGAGAAAGTTAATCAGTAAGAAGATGAGAACCTAAAAGATAAAATGCAAAATCTAATAAACAAATTTCAGAAAGAAACCTTTTTCCCTGCTTACTTAAAAACCTAAATATGCATAGGTACAGTGGTTTGAGAACTTATTTCCTGTAAACCAGGAATTGCATTTCTCCCTCACCTTCTACTAGAAAATATTTTAAACCATGACAGAGTTATGTCACCTCAACTAGTATGCCCTTAATCCAAGGAAGAATGCTGTACTCAGTTTAAACACTGAGTGATTGCCAGACTATTTTTAAAGCTATTAGCTTAGACATTTAATATCCATCATTCTAAAGACAGCAAACAGCCGGAAAAGAGTCATCTACAAATAAATGTTCAGAAAATTTAAGAATACTGTATTTTTTTAGAGTGTAGATGCTAACAATAGAGCATCGCATTCTTTGCAAGAGTATAGTAAAGGCACTAACTTTTAAAAAAATGCGCCTATGGGATCTATGTCATGGAAAAAAAACATACAATTGTATTGTTGTAACATGAGAAAAAAATGGTGTTGTGGCAAAATCTTTGTTCAATGGGAACGTGCCTGAACAATGACAGTGTCCTCTTTCCTGTCATGAGGCTGGGGTTAGTGAGTGCGGATGGCAGTGAACCTGTGGAGGAGAAAGATGGCTTGGCCTAGGGGGGTGTCAGCACAGGGGACCGAAGGAGACGGGTTAAGAGATATTTAGGAGGGCATGGCAATGGTTTGGACTGTGCGCATGTTTGGAGTGGGAGGTAAAAATCCAGAGGTATCAAGACTCCCAGCCGGGATCTGTGCAGTGCAGCTGTGCGTGGCGGTGCCGCTCACCACGCCTGGGCTCAGAAACCCCAGGAGGACAGAGCAGCTGGGAGAGAAATGAGCAGAAAGAGGAGGAGAGAGAGAGGGAGGCTCCAAGGAGCCCAATCTGAAGGACCCTTGTTTGCTATACCTAGGCCTCGTAGCTCATCCTATAGGCTATGGGGACTCGTTGACAGGTTTTTGTCTGAGGATTAGCATAATAAGGTTCTCATTTTTTAAAAGAAGATTTTATTTATTTATTTTTAGAGACAAGGGAAGAGAGGGAGAAAGAGGGGGAGAGAAACATTGATGGGCTGCCTCCTGCATGCCCCTAACCAGGGACCCAGCCCACAACCCAGGCATGTACCCTGACCTGGAATTGAACCGGCGACCTTTTGGCATTCAGGCTGACGACCAACCCACGGGGACACACCAGCCAGGGTTTATTTGCATTTTGAGTGACAGTGTGTAGAGAACCTAAGAAGGGTAAACAATTAGACTATTATAATAGTGATGGTGAGGGGAAATGGTGACTATTGAGTTAAAGATTTTTAGGAAACTTTATAGGAATTAAATTCAGCTGGATGAGGACTTGCAAGAGACAGGGCAGGGCTGAGGAGTCTTAGGTTTCTGTTTTCTGTAATTGGCTAAATGCCAAGGTCACCGGGAACAGGAGCACAGGTCATAAATCATGTGTTTTCACTGCTTAGTAATATGGTCAGTTGTCTATGTTTGATGTGAGAAATTTTGGAACACAAGAAAATCATTCTGATGAGCCTGTGGTTTTTTCTCAGTACAGAATGATTTAAATGTTAGAAATAATGTGGAGTCTCAGAGGTTGCAGATTCTTCTATTTATTTTATCCATGAGAATACTGAGGTCCAGAAATGCAATCACCCACACTGATAACGACAGCGCCAGAGACGGAAAATTAGACTTCTGTCCCCTCTCCAGTTCGTCCATACTAACGCACCCTCCTAGAGTCCGCGGACACTAAACTCCACACACGTGCCCTTAACAAATGCTCTGAACAACGTTAATTCTAAGGAATAATATTAGTTACAGGTGACCTTTCTAGGCATTGATTTTGCCACTCACCAGATAAAAATTTTCAAAAGTTGCTCCATTCAATTTCTCTGGGGCTTTTATAAGAATATAATTTTAAAAGTAAATTACTTTATGTGTGCTATTAAGAAAACTGTGAATCGATGTGGTGATTTGCACTGAGATCTGTTACTAGTTTAATCTGCCTAAAATTGCTGGGTACAGCAGTCAGTAAAAATATTTCTAGGACTTTAGCCTTATTTATAGCCCTCCCAAATGCACCTCAGGGAAACCACTTGTTTAGGGATGTAGCAACAATAAAATAATAAAAGAAAAACAGTAAAATTTTCTAAGATGTTTATTGGTTCTATTTATAATAGTAAACTACTAGAAACAACTTGAACGAATGGATAAGCAAAATATTCTGCATCGCTACAGTGGAATACAATGAAGTCATTTCAATTAGTATGTGGATTATGAAGTATGTAGGGATGTATATAAATAATGTGCCTGAGAGAATACATGAAATTAAATGTACACAGAGGACATCAATCTAAACATATTGGTGAATTTTCTGAAAGGATAATATATTTCCTAATATGGAAACTAGACACTTATATTTATATTGTGATGCTATACAGTCTATTCCTACTTTGGGGACTATTTCTTTGCTCAGTCTCTTCCTGAACTCCAGTCAGCTTCTCTGATATGAAAGAAACCCATTTACTATGAAAGATATTTATTTAAAATAAAACTTTCTAGAGAATCATCCTAGAAAATCTAAGGATACAAAGTGAACCTAAAAGAAGGGAGACTTTTAGATACTGAATTACAAGACTTCTACACAGCTTCCCCTATTTTTCATTGTGAGAGATTACAGAATAGAAACTGAAATAAGTCATCTATTCTCCAAAGAATTCCCTTGCAGTTACTCTGATTTTATTGCTGTTTTCACACACACACATTTACACATACATGTACATGCACACAAAGGGTTTTGTGTGTCATGTCATTGGAATTATTTATTATAATATAGGATAACTTTCTGTTATGGCATTTTAAGTGTAGAAGAAAAATTAAACGTCAAGAAAGTAATGAGGAAAGGCTAGTACGTTAAAAAAAGAAAGGATACTATGTTCATTTTTGAGTGGGCCAGATAGATATGCACAGAATTCTGTTTCTTTTAGGACAGTTTTTTTTTTTTTATCCCCTTTTTATCTAGTTGTAGACAACTAAGAGAAATGGCTTTGTAAAACCCTTTTGCCACTTCCAGCAAATATGAGAAACTAGGTAACATAAAAAAATTCTCCTACTACAAACACCTAGAACAGGTGGGTGCAACATGACATCTGCTGACATTATTTTAAGTGACTGTCTGAGCTGGGAATATAAGGAGCTATAGTGCTGAAAGGTCAGTAAGCAAGTCCCGCAGCTCCGGCTACCCCGGAGGAAGGATATGTACACACAAGCAAGGATACGGAGCTTTAGGTTGGCAAGGTCCTGTGGGGCGATGATGAGGCAACAAGGTTTTCCCTTTTTCTTCTTCTCTGCTAGCATCCCTGGCTGTGGCCTTGAGAGGACCGGCGTCCTCACGCTCATCCACTGGTTACCTTGCCGGCCACCTCTGGCCGTTCACTTCCCTCAATGCCTGGACCACGTAGCAGCCATGAAATATTTGTTGAGAGCAATTTACTTGCAAGATGATTTTCAAATTCTTACTTTAGTTTAAGCAATGTTATAATATAGAATCATACCTCTTTTCTAACGAGCTTTGTTTTCATAAGATGAGCGCTTTTTAAATTATGTACTATTTCAATATTTATTGGCTGTACATACCATTATGTTACTAAAGAGATGTTTCCTTGTTAGTTTTCATATTAAAACTTTTCCCAGTTTAAAATGGGTTGATGCCCATTTTTCACGAGGTTGCAAAACATAAATAAGAATTGAGACCGTGTAATAATAAAGACCTGGCTTTGAACCTTGGTATACCATCTATACTAGTTGTGCAATCCAGGACAGGTTACTTAATCCACCCGGACTTCAATTTCTGTATCTGTGTAATGGAATAATACTTGTTTTTCAGCGAATAATCCCTGAAAATAAGTTAGCATAATGCTAGGTATATAGTACAGACACAATAAGTATTAGCTATTAAAATGTGAGGGGGGGAGGGAGAGAGAGAGATGGAGAAAGAGAGAGAGAAGGAGGTGAGAGAGAGAGATAGAGAGAGATTTGAAGTATTAGTCTCTATTACCAGCTTTATTAGAGACCCTTCAAGAAATATCAGATTTAATAGGGAAAAAATAGAATGACTCCTAACCTTCTTCTTTTCTGTGTTCTTACCCTGGAACCCTAATCACCAGCACTGTAATATCATAGGCTGGGAACGTTCGCTCTTATTTTCCACCAGCCTTATTGAAGTATAATTAATAACTAAACATGTTATATATTCAAGCTATATAACTTGATATTTTGATATATGTGCACATTATGAAATAATCTAGCTAATTAACCTACCCTCTCTTTTCTTTGTTTTTGGACCCTCTTAGCCAATTTCAAGCATACAGTACAGCACTGTTAACTACAGTCACCATGCCATATGTTAGACCCCCAGAACTCACGCATCTCACATATTTAAACTTTGGACCCCTAGCCGACATCTCCCCATATTTTCTCCCCCCGCCCTCTGGCAACCACCACTCGTCCTCTGCTTTTGTAGTAGAGTAATTTGCATGCCTTAAGCCTGACCTATTTTAAGTGTGCGATGCAGTGATTTTTAGTGAGTTGAAAGAGTTGTGCAGTTCTCATCACAGTCCAGTTTTATGACATTTCCATCACCCCAGAAAGAGGGAACATTTGCTCTTGCAATGTTCGGGAATGGTTCCCATTGTTGTACCTTATCTTATTCTATACTTTGATTAGGCTCATGAATGGATACGGTCCAGGTTGGAGTTGAGAAATACGTCACATGGTGGCAAATGGGAGTTCCTCCATCACACTTTCCCGGAGGAGTGAACATGAAAATAATAGTACCCAGACTGAGGGAAAGAGAGCTAACCAGCCCCTTGGAAGTTGACAAAGGAAATGAGGGCAAGTGAATTTGGGGATAAAATGGGAACAGGCAATGGAAGGAAGTGAAAACACATCAGGCTTTGTTTATTTAAAGGTCATATAATTGTGCCTGGGAAACTTTTTTAGGGCAAGGACAGGGCTAAAGAAAGGATATGTACATAGAAAAGAGGTCTTGCTGGTCCAGAAATTGCAGATAAGTGTTTGCAAGCTGAGAAGTGGGCCAGCAGGAGCCACAGTGCCAATCAGAGCCAAGAGGCAAATTTCCTTGAAGAGCAAAGTGAACGGAAATGAACTGTAGGTTCATTCCTGTTAATTGGCATCACTTGTCGCAGAGCTAATAAATGGCAGGCTCAAACCTTGTTCAAAAATGCTGATTCTAAAATCAACATAAAATCAATATTTTTTAAATGAATAGCTTCAAAGATAAACATCAATTTAAGCTTAGAACTTGTAACTCATTTAATTGTATGAGTGAAATCCATAGGAGGTAAACAAAACAAATACTGTATTCTTCTAGTTCTTTTTTCTAAGCCAATCTTCTAGCAAAAAATAAAATAAAATTGGGAAGACTGTGTGGGGAAAAGCAGAGATCTGGGGGGTGGTGGTGTTGTTTTTCCTTCCACAATTTCCTGAAGCACACTGTTAAACCCTGTGAAGCCAGGGACTAATGTAATTTCCACACAAGAAATAACTGCAAAACGTTTAAGCTTCTCCCCTATGCTGTATGGAACCTCGTTCATTTTCATGCATTTATGGTTCCAAAGCCTGTCCAAGCCAAATGGTGACCACTGGATCTTCTTCAGAGGGGACGGCCTGACCCACCCCAGCGGGGCTGGCAAGTGCAGGATCATGCACAACGCGCAGCTCAGCTGGCCTCTGCGCCCACACAGGGCCTTCGGCGGCGCCGGTTATCAGAGGGCTCCTCTCCTTAATGGGAGTTCAGGAGGAAGGTCCAGGTTCCACGTGTGAGGTTGGGGGTCAGTAGCACAATGGAGGGATTTAAACCACGAGATTAAATGAGACTGGTTAGGAAGGACAGGAAGATTTAAAAAAGAAGAAGGAAGGAAGAAAAAAGGAAGAGTTCTAAGGGCTGAGCCCTGGAGCAAGCCAATGCCAGAGCGGGGGACGCAAGGGGGACCGGCAAAAAGTTCCTGAAGTGGAATGTCCGGGCCTGAATATACAGTCTTTGTTTTAATTGTATTTTGGTAGCAATCAGGGTATACGAGTAGGAATGTTATTTCACTATGTTATTTCTTTATATCTCCAAAATATGACAGCCCAGTAACAACATGCATGCGCACACACACATACGAATAAAGGTGTGTGTCTATTCTAATTCAATGGTATTACAGAATTTAAATAAATAGAAATTAAATTAAAATGTATATATTCACATATATACATTTAATTGTTTCACCAATGGAAAATTACGAAACCAATTTCAATTTTTCATTACCTAGGATTTGCTATATTATTTACATCCTATAAAATACTTTTTTCCCCAAGCAAATATTTTGTTCTGCTGGTTTCCTTCTGATTGATAGTTAATTCAAGTGTTTGGATTCAGTCTGAATTTCAGACCACTATAAAACAGAGTTTAGCTATATTCTTTTTATCTCAATAATTAAATTATACTCATAACTTTCCGTTTAAGAAGCTATAACTGTTAAAATATATGACATGTTTAAAGAGTAAGGCACTGAATAGGTAGAGGAAATTTATGTAGGCTTAAAATTATTTTGTGGTGGCGATATTTTTTTTTTCCATACCAAACTATTTCATCTTGGACACCAACATTGGCTTTTATTGTGGAAGATGAATCTTTCAGCCTCACTCGATGAGGTGCGCATCATTCAAAGACCTAATCAGGAGAAGCAACGGCTGCCACCTAAGTCCGCTCCAATGGAGACCGACCCAGGAACCCGGCCAGGAGTTATACTAAGGACCCGTGATGGCGTTGCCAGGGAATCTGCATTTTTAAAAATAAACACTCAGAGCCCACCCTCATCCCTCAGTGAGCACAGCTGAACTAAGAAGAAAAGAACGTGTGAGAAGTAAATCTTGAAAAATGTGTGTTAGGTTCAAATGGAGAGGAGACGCTGAGGGAATTGGCAGAGTAAAAAAATATGTAGACAATAATAATGAGAGTAGATAATGTCGGGGATGAAGTAAAAATGAGTGGAGAAAGAAGGCCCTGGTGACCGGACTCAGAAAGGACACACGGGAGTGCGGGTGAGAGGCCAGGGAGGACACCACAAAAAGGGGACAGGCATGGGAAGAGCGAACTGGAACACCACACACGGCCTTGAGAAGGCTGGCTTCCCAAGCCAGAGCTGTGCTGTGGGAGGCCCGTCAGGACCCAGAAGATGACACCAGAGAGCAAATTATCATGACCAAAGTGCAGGTCAGTGAAAAGGGGTCACCCGCAGCTGCTACACGCTGCTGTCTGGGTCAGGTCTATAGTGGAGTCCTGCTCTCTGCGGTCAGGGCTCTTGGACACTAAACGCCATCCTCACAGTAGCTTCAGATGAGCATTGTCTCCACAAAGATAACACGAGGTTGTCTGATTTACTGAATACCAGGGTGGACAGAACTTTCTATCCAGCCTGAGTGCAGATGAGTAGGGGGACACCCCAGTTGATGATTTTTGCCACAGGCCTTAGAACGCTCCTGTCTAAGATCCAAAGAGCCAGAAGGAGACCTAGGAAATTGGCAGGGACATTGTTTTCTTTCTCCTCCTTGCCATTGTTATCTGTCTGGTGCCTTAATTTTCATTAAAATATATATGCCAAGCAGTTAAGGTATGTTTTATGTTTAAGCTTCTGTTTCTGAAATTTAAGTCACGTGCAAAAAGTGAGAGCAAATTCTCCTAGATGTTACAGCCTCGCGATGTGTTTTCTTTATAAACCTATACCCCTCATTGACTTCTGGTCCTGTCTTGTAAAGGATTCAAGCAATGAAGCACATTCCTTTTAATCATTATGCAAGAAGAAATTAAATAAATAGCACAATAGGAATATTCATTGTACGCTTTCAAAAGAATATTGTCTCCCTGAAGAAACTGATCCTTTCCCCTGAAAATCATTAGTGTAAAGAGAAGGGGAGAACAAATACTTACTTGTGATTGGGTTCTAATTTCAAAATAAGAAATGGAATGATGGGAATTTTAATAATTTAGCTGGCAAATGTATAAGAAAATATTCAATAATACTCAACATAGTTTGCAAGGTATTATGAAAAGTGCTTTGACACTTGAACGTAAAGGGATGTAAGTAAGCTTTGCACCAACCAAGTGGATGTACTAACCGTGACTTCTCTTTCTTGGTGGCTGGTGTTTTGCTCTTTTATTCCTTTCCCTGCTGGAATGCCTCCTTTACCTTTCCTAAGGAAACTGACCAAAGATTTCCCTCCATGGAGTCCTTACCCCATAACATGCTTGACCAACTCCTAGATGATGGTTATAAAAGTCAGCAATGCTTTAACTAGCAATCAATTTTAGATTTTTTTATAACTTAAATTAAAAACCACAAGGAACCAAAAAACATGATGATATAATAGCATAATGGAATTTTTCTGCTAGAAATGCCCTTTTCCTATCCAATAAAATTCTCCATATGCCTGCTTGGCATTAATTTCTTTTCTCAGCTATTAAGATGCGCTTCTGTGCCCTAAGTATCATGGGGGAGTATATGGGTAGTGGTCAGTGGATGCTTGCTCTGTGTCAAGCACTCTTTTAGGTCCTTCCCATGAATGATCACCTGTCCTACCTACTTCTTATGACTATAAATAATTATTGGATAATTATTCCCACCGTCCTCATGAGGAAATAGAAGGCTGCTCAAGGTTACCCAGCTAGTAAGTGCTGGAGCCAGAATTTTTAATTCAGAGTTCCCTGAATATAAGGCTGAGCCTTTGCCGTCTGTACTATGTGACCTAAACAAATGAGTTCTAATACTAATTGGTTTTGATTTTCAATACTTGACATATGTAATCACAAAGAATATTCCTAGTGGTTGAGTAGGGACTGGATTTATTTTACCTAGTACACTCTTGTGTCTCTTAGTACACTTCTTATGTATTCAATAAGAACTCATGATATGTGGACTTATGTTTATCACTTGCCATCTCATACTAAGGGCTGAACTCCCTTTCTGCTTTGTGTCTAACTTGCCTTTGTCTTTGTTTTTGCAGTACTGGGTACCAGTTTATTTACTATTCACCTGAAAACACAGCCAAAGCAAAAGAAGTTCTCAGCAACATCAATCAACTCCAGCCTCTGATAGCAACCCATGCAGACCTACTGCTTGATTCTGCAAGCCAGCATTCTCCAGACAGTTTGAAGAATTCTTTAAAGATGCTTTCAGAAAAAGTAAGATCCAAATCATCCCTACAGTGGGGAAAATGAAATACCCAAATCCCCATTGCCGTTGCTTTATGCATACATTGCCTTTCATAGAACCTGGAAATGTAAAATAGAGTAAGTTAAAAAGTAAGCTTCAAAGTATTGCCATAGGAGCAAACTGAACTGGCCTCATTCTCTTTTCAAACCTTGCTGAACATTAATTTTTTTTCCTAGTAGGAAATGAAACCTGTTATTGGTGGGTATATATTTTTTCTTTTCCTTGACATCCTTCATTTTTTTTGGTTCATGGTCTTATAAAATGAATTAAATTAGGTTTTGAAAATTACTTTATTTTCCTCTGGTGATCACCTAATTTTTACGCATATGAAGCTATACATTTGAATAGGAATGTCACTTCATTTGAAAGCAGGTCTTTGATGTGGATTCTTATGAGTAGCATGGGGTAATTTCTCTGCCTGACTCACTTTCAACATTATCTACTGGGAGAAGATCCAAAATATTAGTTGCTGTTTGAAATGTAGCGGGACCTGAGCCCTCACTTCCCCGGTGACTTACACTCTGTGTGCATAGAGGAAGGCAGTCCAGCACAGGACAGACCCTCACCGTCAACGTCCATGACTGATTAGGGCAACGGAACGACCCAGAGAGAACCAAGGTCGAAAAAGACAAATTGCAGCTTGATTTTAAATGCAAAACCAGATGTCCTGGCATCCAGTTCCAATACGTCCGTCCTTCACCTCTGCAACCTAAGGACACCTTGTAACTTATTGTGAGATACTTTCAACAAATATGCCCTTGAAGAAACGGACCAAAGAAAATCCTCCCGGTATCATTTTAGAATAAAATGACAGTGTGGTTCTTCACATCCCTCAAGAACAGATTCATAGAAACCTGGATCCTATATATGGATACTTTTTATTCATATATGCTAATTTATAATAATACTACATTTTCATTTTAAAATGTCCATTATTCTATATTTTCTCATTGGATAAAGCTAATATCTATTTTTATTAAAAATTAGCTAATACCTACTCAGCAAGGTCAAGTGAATTATCTAATAAATTACAAAGTAAAAAATCAAAACTCAAGACTGCCAGTTCAAAATGCAGCCTTCCGTCCCTCCTCCATCAGGACAGGGGAAGAAAAATTGGCCCCGAGTTCACAAGTGCCAGCTTTGTCAAAGGCTGTGCTAGGGGCTTCCTGATTGGCGCCATTTCATTTCTCTCCAAGTGGAGGGTACCTACCACTTCTATTTCACAAAGGCAAAGAATGGAACTCAGAGAAGCTAAAGGATGGGCAAAATCAGGCAGCGAGAGGCAAACTAACCGAGGGTTCACAAAGTTCGCGCTGGGGCAACTGGGCGCCAGGCTGCCTCGCGGAGGCAGTTTCCAGGCTGTGCCGCAAGGGGGCAGAAACCAAGGAGGGAGGAAGCTGTCCGGGGTCCCCTAGATCATGCATGGGTCTTGACGCTTCCATTTTTAAAATTAAAAAGAAAATTTTAGACTCTTCCGCAACACTTAAGTATTCTGATCGTCGAAAAAATATATCTAATAGTCAATAAATAGGACAGGAAAAAAAAAAGTGGGGGGAAGCGGAGAGAGTGTTTCGCACAGCAAAATAACAGAAGTTCAGTTTGGCTCAATTCTTTTTTTGAACTTTTAGACAGAGGCGAAGTTTTCTGGATTCACCTGAGCAGGCAGTGTTAGTGAGTGGCTCACCACGGCGGTGATCTGAGAGCAGAATTTATATTCTTCCTGCGCATTGGGCAGGGGATTGTCATTTCCTCCATCATTTACAACCTGCGGCAGTGATTTGGGTGGCAAGACAGGGCAAGTATTTTCTCCTCCTTTAATTCAGCATCGCTCTGACTCCCCCCGCCATATTTTTCTACTGAGTAGACAAGTTTCATTTACTAATAAATCTGTCAACCCTTAAAATCAGGAAGATCTTTGTAAGTTTGCAAGCTGTGCATTTTTTTTTTTTTTAAGAAAGCATGGCTGGAATTTCAGAGAATTATTCAAGTTAACAGACTTTTGCATAGTCTATGAAGATGATTAGTAGCTCATGATTTAAAGTGAAATATGATCCATTACTATCTAGCCCTGGTGCTGGTGATTCATACTCCCTGCCCTAAGGCTGGTCTTTTGTTTGTGTGTTTGTTTGTTTGTTTTCCCCTAGCCATGACATAACAAACACTTTTTTGAAAAGGAAAAAAAAAAAAAAGTATAATCCACAAATTTAGCATAGAATGTAAATGTTTTTAGTGCCATCTTAAATTTTAGTATAATTTAATATTAGCAAAATTTAGCTTGGAACATTTTATTTTTAAGATCAGGATCTTGCACAGTGTGGGCTAGAAAATAAAACTCCTTTCTTGGTTGATAGTTCCTTGTTTCTTTTACTGAATCTGAACTGGTATGTTTGGAAGATAAGTACTTGAATTGTTTTCTTAGGAACTCATTTCTACGGGGTCTTTAATACATAATAGGAATTCTCTGTGTTCCTACTTATCGGAAGGTTTTATAGCTGTTGAGCAGCCAAACAGGAGAGAGTTCACTGAGGTAGGCTGGGGACGCTGGAGAAGGCTGAGGAAAGCCCATGGTAGCAGGAAAGGAGGCGTTCAATTATTGTGTTAAGAGATAGCATCTCTCCTCTTGGGAAACCCATTCCATCTGGAGACAACAGCCATGGATGCATCAGCCCAATATACACGCAGAGCCAGGTGGAGGGAAGCAAGGGGCAACAGAGAAGCATGGCTGGCCAACAGGTCATATTCAGAGAGTCTCAGAGCAGGCCATATTGGTAGATCCAGAGGCAATGCAAAGTATCTCTACTGCCACTGATGGCCGAGCGACAGGACTAGGCTCCCAGGAAAATTCCATCCCCCTGAATGTCTGTTAGTGGAAGAAACAAACAAAAAACCCACACAATTTATAAAAACAAAATATTTGTTGAATTTGTGCTATTTGATAGTCACTGTAAAAATGGAATAAGATAGAGGCCTATTCTTCCCAAGAAAGTCATGCTTCTTGGTGGTAAATGGTTATGTTACTAATGATGATAACAGTAATAGCTAGTTTGGAAGTTTACTAACTTTGATGTACTATTATAAAGTCTTAAATTTTCATAAGCCTATGAGGTGGGTACTAAATTTTTTAATATTTAATCTTCCTCATCGTATGAAGTAGGTACTTTCAATAGCCTCATTTTATAGAGTGGAAGAAATTGAGATACAGAAATATATATATATAATAAGCCCCAAATCACTCACTTTGTAAGTCTAGCTCCAAATGCTGTGAGCTCAGCCACTATAGTGTACTGTCACATGCTTCATGTGTGCTAAGACAGACACTCCCCGCGGACCTAGGAAAACAAATAGGGAGGTGACGGTGGCGAGGACATAACTGAAATTTCATGAGGATGAGATCTGTCTATAAATGTTTTATGACCTAATGTGCACAAACTCAATTAAATTGTTCTAATACTTTAATTCTCAGTGTATTTTCTGGTGTGTAACTGGGTTTTCTTGCTGCATATTAGTTTATGAAACTATTAAAGAAATTGTTTAATCTTGTTTCTGGGCTTTGGGCTCTTGGGTTCCCCAGATAGACATTGAGAGGAAACCCCAGAGAAACTTCCAGACAGATTTTATGAAGCTTATGCCTGAGCACCAGGGAGGCAGCACAGAGCAAAGGAAGGGCTTCCGACCAGGCTGAGGGGCTGGCTCCCCTTGGCTGCTGTTGTAAACTGAGGACAAAGTAGGCATGCAAGCAAAAATGGCAGGCTTGTGGAATTTTTCGTTTCAGGGTCCAGGTACTTCCTTTACTAGCTGCAGGGCACAATGGCATGCTGCTTATGACTGCCCCTCCAGCAAGGTTCCATAGAGGACAAGCCTTGGTCAACTGCCCATGTGGGTCAGTAGTTTCAACATCTGCAAGGAAGCAGGCAGTCAGAAAGGAGATAAAATCAGCTACCTCTGTGTTTTTGAGTAGGGAAGGGAGAGGTGGTAACATTCTTGCGGTCAGCTTATCTGGTGTTTCTTCTGGCCACCAGGTCTTAGCTTGGCCTGCTGACCACTTGGTATTTGTAGATCCTGAGCCCAAGTCCCTATACTTTCTTGTTATGATACAGGATTATAACCAAACACAACGGAGTTCATGCGAATAATTTCAATAGACAAGGCATGGGCCAAATTTTTAACGTAAGATATGAAAGGTTAATAATAGAGTGGAATAAAAATGAATTTCTCTTTTCCCTAGATTAGAATTATGCAATACTATGGACAAAGGAAGAGAGAAAGAAAAAAACTAATATTAAAAAATTCAGACTGAAAAATAAGGGCCTACAAGTAGGAAATGTAGAGCTGTCTCTCATGGTTCAGATATATGTGTGGCATTAGTTTCAAATGCCCATTGCATTCTTCATTCCATAGATATTAATAAATGTTGTTTAGATAGTTATTATTATCCTGCTCATCAAAAAGTTAATACTGAACACCCAGTTATGTGTGGTATGATACTCAATACTATAGGACAAATGCTACATAGACATGGTTCTTAACTTTTACAAAGGAAGAATTTAAAAGAATAGAATGTTTCACACTATTATATTTGTGAAACAACAACAACAAGGATTTGTCACAAATATTAGAGGCTATGCTCACATTTGAAATTTGAAAAAAATCGCACACATTTTAAATCCTGCATCCTTTCAACTTTAGCATAGTATACCAAAGCCTTCTATTGTATTTAATGAAGAGAAAAAGCATTTTATTCTAAAAATTAACTCAGGATTTTTAAAAGAAATGTACACTTAAACTAAAACGAGATGCTAATAACTACCCACTTGAATACCTTAAGTCAAAAAGGCTAAGCATGTGAAGAGTTGGGGAGGACATGGAACAAACTGGAACTTTCATATGTCACTGATGTGTACACAGTTATGTGCATACGTTGGTGAACTGTGCAATGGTGTCTCATAAAGTTTTAAAAGAGCAGTATGATCTAGTCATTTAATTCCTAGTTACCCAAGAGAAGGTCTATTCTGCAGGCTCTGAGAAGGTTGTTGAGTGTGGAAACCTGAAGGCAGGCTTTGTGAAGGTCACTTTCAATAGCAAGAAATAGGCTGAGCTGGGACAGAGGGTTTGAATTATTGAGCATCACAGAATGTCAGTAATCTTCTTGGAGAGCTTGCTAAAATACAGATTCCGATTCATCAGTTCTGAGCTGGGACTCAGGGGTCTACATTTAATATTGATGGCCTCAGATAACATCCTGAAAAAAAAGAAAAGTTAAAGTAAATCAACTGGTAAGGAACTAAGGAAAGTATCCACATGGAATGTAGAAAGGATCTTAACTGGGATTAGCTGTGGGGATAAAAAATAAAGGTCAATCTTTGAATTTATTGAAAAGGTATAACTAACAGAAATTGGTGAGTAATCCAGAAGATAAATATTAATGACAATGATCCAGCTGTTTGGACTCTGAGTTGCTGAATAGGAATGATATCACTCAGAAAAATGGAGAACACATTGATTTTTTTTAAAAAAATCCCTTGAGATCAGGCTGGAACTTTGAAACTTAAGAGACTTTGAGGTGGAAACAGCTGGTGGTGCTGGTTCAGGAAGTGAGGGCAAATGGGTTTTAAAGACCCTGGCATACAGATGAGAGCTGAAGTTACAGAAGGAGTTCCATCACCAATCGGAAGAAAAAAAAGCTTTCGAGAAAGTAGTTTACGGCTCCTCAGGATCCTCTGAGTGGGCACGGGATTATACATCAACAAAGAAAACTGAAAAAAGGTCAGTCAAGATAAAGAAGCATAAATAGAAGTGTGCACTGTACAGTTTACAGTGAACTCCCACAGGGTTTCACAGGCGGTCATTGTAATGCTGTACAAACGGGGGAAAAGTGGTTTTGTGATTTATCCAAGGTCAAGTGACTAATTTACGTGGGCTGACCAGATGTCAAGTAACACTCTTGGCTAAAAGTTCAACGTTCTTTCCTTTAAGAAATGTTCTGTGATATGTGTAAACACAATCAATGCACTAATGTCAAAATACAGAACTATTGCCCTGTGAAATAATGAAAGAATATCATTTAAACATAAACGGGGTTATTTCTTTCCATATACATGGCAACTAAAATGATAATCACTTGTTCATGCCATTGGCTAATTCCATATTGCAAGTGGGATTAGACATAGCAATGAGGTCTCTAGTTAAAAAGACGCCTAACTAGTCCTCTGCCATTAATAGCCAGGAAACTAGGAAATTCCTTCCCAGGAGAAATAAATTTTAGTAGTTTTATACTTGAGGATAATTCTGTAAATTACTTTGAAGAATATGTATATGAGAATATGAAATGGAGAAATTTCAATAAGGCAAAAAAAAAACAACCCAAACCCATTTCATTTTTCAAATAACATTTCTCTCTTTTTTAATATCAAACAAATGAAATATGTTTGCCTTTGCTTAAGCTTATACTTATTTTAGTATATTTTTAAAATGATATTTTAAATGAATTGTTTTGCCTACCCTTGTGATAGCATTTAGACAATGTTTCTCTTTTTTTCATTTAATATAGTGTGAGCTAAGACAGGAAAAGAAAAAGGTTTTCAGAACTCCAACTCAGTAGGGAGCTTGGAGACATGGCCACCTTCTAGCCATGACTTTCAGCTTTCCTGCTATCATCTCAGCTGCAAGAACAACAAAATATAGGTGTGTTGGAATAATTGGACTATATTAATCTCTTCAAGCTGATTTACTAGACTGCAAAACATCAGGGCTTACATTGGTCTACATTGACTAAGTAATGCTGCTCAAGAAAATTACATTTTTTTCCAGGAAATGAGAATAGAATATCTTCTATTCTTTAACAGAATGCCATTCTACATACAGGATCTTGGTGATCTAGAGAGTTTCCCAGGAATCAGATAAGTTTTTCAGTATAAAAAAGTAAAAGATCAGCCATTATTGTATTTGCTTAAGATTTTGTGTATGTTATATTTTGTGTATTACATTATATTACAGCCCCAAGATTCAGGATTGTAGAACTGTAAGAGTCTACTGTATTACCTCCCACATATTCATGGTAAATGAACCCAAATGGGGTTTGAATAAATGACGTGGAACCTCTGTGTGCGCATGCTATGGGGAGAAAATGATCGCAATTACAAGAACCAAACAGGATTTCATTGCACGTGAATAGATGTTCAGCTACATGGTAATTATGTAAGTGTTACGGAGACGAGAGCTGTACTAGCAGGAATTTGGAGAAGGCAAGCTGTTTTGCTCTAAAACTAGATCAAAAGACTTTATTGAAATTATCAACAGAGAAATAGTTTAGTGAAGCTGAATGGAAGTAAATTCGCATTTTTTATATTTACATTTACTTTGATGCACATGTCTATCTATGCTATGTGGAAAATGATGTAAACAACAAATTTCCCCATTTTGCCACAATGATACTGAATTGTTTGAATAGTGTCAAGCCAATTTTTTTCATGTTTTTTAAAATAAAAATGTGTTTTTGTTTTGATTTCCTAGTTTATTATCAAAATATTTTCCAACCTTTTATTCTTATATAATCTTTTTCTCATAGTTCGTGCCTACTGACCTTTAACTTGCCTTCAATATGACTAACAGATTAAAGGAGAGTTTCAAACATCCAGTCAAGTTGAGCAGTGAAGATCGTAGGTAGGCAGCTGTAGACACATGAACTCTGAGAGCTGGCGGTGGTTCAGAACACTTGGGAAGTCTGGGTTGGGAAGAAGGGAGAGGACAGAAACCTCTAGGTTGACGGTGTCTGGTAGGTGGTGAGGAGTAAAGGGGAAGCTGCTGAATTTGTTAGACAGCTTTGGGTCTGTTTCATTTGTGCTGCCAACCGGCAGCCCGCCTTGAGCAGGTCACTACTCTTGTGTCTTAGTTTTCTCATCTGTCAACGAAGAGGCCCACTTCAAGGTCCATTTCAGTTCTAGAATTTCATCATGTATTGCAAAGGAGAGCGATACAGGTATGACATCATCTTATTAGCTCCTGTTTGATATGTTATTTAACTTTTATTTTAATTGCATGGACACAACAGGGAGATTTAGAGACAGTAACCACCTGTTAGGCATGGCAGTGTTGACTACACACTGAGTGCACCAAGGGACAACAATGCGGTGATTGCTGGGGGTTGGGGGTATAAAGGGACTAAATGGTAATGGAAAAAAAATACAATAAAGATTAAATTAAAAAAAAAAAAGAGTGCACAATAAAGGGCTACCTAGAGAAATAGCTATAGTGAAGTCAGCATTATATATCCAAAAGTATCTCACTAAAGGATGATTATATCAACTATTATTGAAAATAAGGCTACCCTGGCTGGTGTAGTTCAGTGAATTGAGTACCAGCCTGTGAATCAAAGGGTCCCTGGTTCAATCTCTAATCATGGCACATGCCTGCATTGTGGGGCAAGCCCCCAGTAGGGGGCGCACGAGAAGCCACACACATTAGTGTTTCCCTCCCTTTCTCCCTCCCTTTCCCTCTCTAAAAATAAACAAATAAAATCTTAAAAAAGAAAAGAAAAGAATGCTATGAGTTAAAGAACCCCTTCCTAAGATTACAAAGTATAAATATGATTGCAATATGGGTCAATGCTTGAGTTACTTCTCTACTCTTTAAACAGATTGTTAGACCACCTGCCTATTAAGTATACTATAATACAGAAAACCAGTTCCTACCCCTCCAGTATTCTACTGAGTGAAGCTATGAAACATTTCCTCGAGAAGCTGGAAAGTACAGCCATGAAGTTCTTTATCATTGAGAAGCTGTCATTTTGCCAGTACTTACTAGGTATTGACCATCAACTTGTAGAATCTACCACAGCAGGTTTTACAGAAACCTTGTTAATAACAAGCATTACTAAAACCATTTGGTGGAGGAGACAGTTAGGGGGCAATAATAAGGAACAAAAGCCCAATGGTTTCATGGAGGAGACCGCCTATGTCATCTCTACTGTTGAAATCTGTCCATAATGCTAAAAGAGCTCCTATCTCTAACTTTTTAAAAAGCGTGTCTTTGTTTAGCTTTTAACTCTGTTTAAAATATAGACTATCCATAGTCTGATTACATTTTTAAGGCCTATTTGGAATTTCTTGAAAGGTAGATGGTGTTCAAATGGCTATTCTCCAGTAAAATTCGTCTCCAAAGATAGGACATGGAACGGAAAGAGAGGGAGCTCAGGAGACAGACGGCATTCACAGCGTGCATAGAACCTCGGCGTTAACTTTTAGCAGGACTCGAGGCCTTGGCACATCCCCAAACCGAACTGTGTTGTGTTATAGCTGTGAATCATTTCTCTCCCTGTTGTGCGTCCTTTTCCCACCATCCACACCACTTAAATGCCAAGAAATCTGCAACTGACCTTTTCATGGCTCTATGCTGAGATGCCTACCATGGTGTTTCTAATCCCTGTCAATTTCTTTCCAGACAGAGCTTTTTGTTCATGCCTTCAAGGATCAGCTGGTCAGAAGCGCTCTGTTAGCACTTTACACTGCCAGGCCAGGAGGTGTCCTTAAAAAGCCACCCTCTCCAAAGGACAGTGCAGAGGAGAGCTGTCCCCAGGGGTCGTCCTCGCCGATGAGAAGGCAGGATTCCATACCCCATCATTCAGACTATGACGAGGAAGAGTGGGTAAGTCTCTTGCACATCGCTTGCTTCCTGGTGTTCAGTCCTGGGAAATAAAGTCAGAATGAGAAGAAATCACTGCTTTTCATCAAAACAAGGTGGAAAGCAGTCAAGGTACAGACTGTGGATGAATAAGTCACATTTTTCCTTTGGGGCAAATTATAAATGGAAGTTTTATTCTTGATCACATTTCTTTGACATAAAATTTATTTGCTGTCAAATAAATTATACATACATAACCAAGAATATGTCATCAAAGCAAAGATGTCACCATTGCCAGATTCTATAGTACTTTTTCTTATTTATTGCCAAGGCAATAAAAACCATTAAAAATGGGGTTTTTTTAGAAAAAGAGTCAGAAGTTATCTACAAAGCACTACTTGAATGCAACAAGTATTTTCAAAGTTGCAGCCCAGTGTTTTAGTTCTGGGCATACCTTAGAAAGTATTAGTGTTTAAATGGCAGCAGATGTAAGACTCTCTTAAATCCCTCTTGTTCATGGTTCGATGATTAAAAAGCAGATGTTACTGCAGGTGCTCTCAAATTAGCAGAAGAATGGCCACATAAAAGCGTATGAAAAGAAAAAGGAAAGCCAAGTAAATAAGGGGAACTCCGCTTGGGCAGAATAAGGCAGTAGAGACATGAAGGTGCTGGGCGAGGGGGAACGCTGTATTATTGCTGAATCAATACCTATTGATTGTCCACGATCCCTTTAAATACACACACACACAGGGAAACTCTTTACTGTGTCCTATATTTAACCACAAAAATAGTGTGCTGGCCGTATTAGATGTTAAATAGTTAACAATTACTTTTCCTGCCACTTAAATTTAAACGTGTTCACGGAGTAAATTATTTGAAAGCCCCAGTTCTCTAAAAAAACTGCTGTCTGAAGGGCTGTGAAGTGATGCCGCTCTCTCTTCAGATAAAATTTCTATCAGAGGAACAGCAGAGCTGGGCTCCAAGAGGTAAATGCTGAATAAGTATTTGTTGTTGCTGATTAAGATTGCATTTCTCCCACTGAAGCATTTTTAAAAGAGCAAATCTAATATTTCTGCCTTTTACCTCACCTTCTTCTTCAATTTATTCACAGCTCCAAGGCATTCGTACCTCTTAACCCCTCTGAAGTTCAATTTGCTCAACTGTAAAGGGAAAATAGCAGCACCTGTTTGGCTCAGGGTGGTCATGAGATACACAACTTACCTGTGTGATGATTCTCCATTACCTGGAAAGGCTGAGGCCAGTGCATTGCAATAGTTTAGTATTATCGCTCTGGGTTTTCTTTTTTTAGGGTATGTAAATTATATTATCTTATTATGAAGACCAGTACTATCCCTTGAGATAAATGGGAAAACTGGATCTACCACAAAATTCATACTGTGAATTTTAAGAGTTTGGGTAGACATAGAAAATAACTTGTATTTCATTTAATTAAACATAGTGTTAACCTTTTCACAGATAATTTCCATTTTATATTAAACCAAGTGAGACTTTGGGAACTGGGTGTCTTTTATTTTTATAATCTTCACCTCGCTGTGTAATGCAAACCCTCACACCTGGCCTTCTGCCGGCTACACAACAATGTGTCTCTTCTGCCCTCCCTCCTTATTTCCTTCTCTTTAGATACTTTTGGGACTTTGTAGGTCCTTGGGTGCTTAGAGCTGAGTCCAGTGGTGAATAAAAACACATGAACAAATAGGAGAGAGACAGGTGGGAAGGTAGGTTCCATTAATGTGGTTTCAGTGCAACATTTGATACCAGAACCTTCCTACTGTGGGTCGAGATGGAAGACGGTGGGAAACGCAGGGCAAGGTGAGGGCTTTTCAGCCAACCCTCCTGTTCAGGGTGGTCACTGAGCACCTGCTCTGCCTGGTCCATTCCTTCGGAGGGCTGCTCTCCTCCAGGCTTTCCCTTCACGTGCAGGTGGTCTTCTTCATGCTATGACGTTTTCCTGCGGTGCCACTCAGCTTTCAAATCCTCCGTTTCCATAAGGACATAGAGGTGAACCACGTAAGCCTCAAGGACTCCACAGCCTCATCAGGGCTCTGGAAAGACAAGTGACAATTGCAGTGCGATCTAGGGTTGAACAAGGAGTGAAGCAGGAGTCCAGTGGTTGTGGTGAGATTCCCAGGAATTCTTCAGACTTACATGTGTGTGAGTTCAGCGTTCGAGAAAGAGTTGGAGGAGGCCTTTCAGACATGAACACATTAACTGACAGAGAGAAAAAGAGACAGTAGAGGTTCTTATTAGTTGTTTACTTGTTTTGCTTAAAGGTGTTGAAGTGTTGAACATTGAGCCTGTTTATACTACAAAAGCCATCTGAGAGTCAGAGAGACAGTGACTAATAGAGTGAGGTCCTTACAGAGGCGAGGAGAGAATCAACTCTCGTGCGCAGGGGAAGGACAAGTCCTGGTGGAAGCTGTTTTCCACTGTCTCCAGGAGGGTACAAGATGGACTTGACTTTTATGATTGTTTCTTTAAAATAGTTTTCCAGTTTTATTGACAATGACTGATGTACAAATTGTATTGGCGTAAGGTGTACAACATAATGATTTCATTTTATATATATATTTCTAAATGATTACCACAATAAATTTAGTTAACATTAATCACCCTACATAGTTACACATTTGCTTTAATAATGAGAACTTTTAAGCCAGACTTACTGGCTTAGCAACTTTGAATATACAATGCGGTGTTAACTATAGTAACCGTGCTATACGCGACATCCCCAGGACATATCAATGTTATAGCTGGAAGTTTGTGCCTTTTGACCACCTTTCCCATTTCCCATAGCCCCCACCTCTGCACACACCGAGCGGTTTCTGTTTCTGTTTCTGTGAGTTTTTTGTAGATACCCCACATCACTGACATCGAACAGTAATTGTCTTTCTGTCTGAGTTCACTTAGCATCATGCCCCCAAGGTCCATCTGTATTGTTGTAAATAGCAGGCTTTTCTCCCTTTTTTGGCTGAGTAATGTTCCATGTGTGTGTGTGTGTGTGTCACATTTTCTTTATTCATTCACTTCTCAATGGATACTTACGTATTTTTCCATATCTTGGCTTTTGTAAATAATGTTGCAATGCATGTGGGAGTGCATATGTCTTTTGGAATTAGTGTTTGGTTTATTTGGATAAATAACTAGAGGTGGAATTGCTGGATTATATGGTAGTTCTGTTTTTAATTTTTTGGAGGAGCCTCCATACTGTTTTCCATAGTGGCTGCACCAGTCCACATTCCCACTATTAGTGTGTGAGTTTTCTCTCTTTTGCACAGCCTTGCCAACACTTGATGTGAGGTAGGAATAGCATTTGATGATAGCTATTTCTACTGATGTGAGGTGATATTACATTGTGGTTTTCATTTCCATTTCCTTGCTTGTTAGTGATGTGGAACACCTTTTCATGTAGCTGTTGGCCATTTGGATGTCTTTTTTGGAAAAATGTCTATTCAGATGCTCTGAACATTTTCTTTATTGAATTGTATGAGTTCTTTATATATTTATTGTATATTAACCTAGGTAGTTTCTTTATCCTTAAAGTAGAACCATATACAAAGACAGGGGAGCAGGGAGGATGGGCTGAGGAGAACAGGTAAAGTTTCAAGTGAGCTCCAAAGAAAATGGGTAGAGGAGTTTATTAGCAAGATTTGAAAAAACCGGGAATAATTTCAGTCTTTGTGAACAGCTAGCCAGACAAGATGCAGTAGGAGCCCCCCTGGTTGTTGGCTGCCCCTCAATCATTCCCTTGGAAATGCTTCGATCGCCTTGCCACTAGGAGAAAGGCTTCCTGATTTTTTCTCCCTCTTGATGCAAGACTATAGTCTCAGTTTCTGAAGTTTTCGTGGTTTCTCTCAAAGGCAAAACAGTAGAGTAATAATGAAGATATGTCTCTCCATGTCCTTTCACATAATTTCTGAATTTCCTCTGGAAGGCACTGTTATTAGAAATATATAAATGCTTTGTCTAAATTTACCACAATTAATTACAAGGAAAATCTTTCCCACTCAGAAAAGTTACTCCTAACTCTCTCTTCCTAATACAGCTTTACTCAATTTGCCGGCAATAACCAAATTTGATTGTTAGAGAGTGTCCTTATTTTTAACCACTTTCTAGTAAAAAGATTTCTTTGTCAAGAGATGAAAATTTCTTTAAAAAACTCACCAAAGTTATAACCATTTACCATTGTTTCCAAAGCTTTATCTAACTTTGAAAAGCTGTGTAAATTCAAAGAAAATGTAGCTAATTGAAAGTGCCTTTGGAGATTGTGCTATTAAATGAATTGGAAACAATTTTGTATGCTGCTTTTCTAGTTAATTAGGTGTTAGAAAAGTTTCGGCACTAATTACAAGTCTAGTCAACTTCTTGAATTAATTCAATGTTTTAAATTACTTTAATTGGGTTTCTGTAATATTATATGAAAATATTCTCTGATTACTTATGTTGGTTTAGGTTTAGATATATAGGAAGGGGCTTCATTTTTAAAAATCTGTGTGTTTTATTTAATTTCTTATAGTAACTATGGTTTTAACTATTATCTAACAGAAACAACTGTACTTAGGTTCTTATAATAAATATTTTTAAACTAAATACATGTTAGTAAATAACTCCTGGATTTTACTATGCTGATGCATGTAAAAATCTTTCTTTTTGAGGTCATGAGAAAGAATCTCTATTAATTCCAAATCAGCATGAGGCTGCTTCTTTTCAAATTGTTTTGTTGGCAAAATTGATGACATGACTAGATAATAATTATCTAGTCAATATGGAGGAGATTGAACCTAAAATGTCCATTATTTGCTTAATTTTACTTGTCAATGATTGAGTGCTTTAAGGCCTGATTTTTCTGAAAAGTTACTAAACAATTAAATTTCAAAGGAATATTGAGATTTTATGACAATCTGTGCAAAGAAATAGGCTAATATAGCATTTCTCATCTTTTAGCTGGTAAGGATGACATACTGCTTTTCTTTCTCTACATTTCTGCAACAGATGCTTCCAACAGCTGGGGTTCCAAGATTAGTTTGTCCAAAATATGAAAGCATGCCATCCAACCAAAGTACTAAGTTGACCCAGTTTTGTGGCTTTTGGTAATTATACTATTCTCTGTAACACATAATCTAATTTCAGTATTACTACACTGAAGGGTTTGTGGCTAAATCTGCCTATCCTCATTCAAAAAATTGTTTAAAAAAGATAAACTTCTGAACCTTTATATTCTGATTCATTCTAGCAAAGAACAGAATAGGAAAACTATTCATACTACTTAGCCATATCGCAAACCCATTTTTTTAGTTGAGCTACATTTCTGTATCAGACATATCAGCATTCAAATGACCTAATTAATTCCTTTCTTTGTGTAGTAAGTATAAATCAAATTTTAAATTTTAGTTCCATTCTTAAGCTAAGAGAACATTTGCTATGCCTTATTAAGACAATGTGTTTATGTCACATGAACACAATAGATGATCCAAGTTAATCTATAATAATTTTTTAATAATTTTATAGATAATGAAAACGATAGCACATCCACAGTAATATTTATGTCAGGCATTCTGAAAATAAATTGTATTTATTACCTGAAAAAAAATGTGGTTTCTCTATAACTCAATATTCCCAAAGATTGCATTTTGTGGTAAGGTTTACACAAACCAGTCTCTGATAAGTTCTTTATCAACATCTCACAGTCCGTTTGGTATTATACCTTTTTCTAACGATGTCTGGAACAAATATGAATGCTTAATCTTGACAGAAGTATTGATAGAGCTGTTTACTTTACCATAATTGGTAGCACTCATCACAGATAGTTATAAAATATTGCTAACCATTGAGGACGAACATATTTTGCCAGACACCTCCACAAGCCATGTGCAGTGGTTTCTGCTCTCAACATCTCTTGCCAGCTCTCTCTCCATCTAGACTTTACTTATAGGGAAAATCACTTAGGCAGTACATGATGTGGAGGTGCCTATGCAAAATGATTTTCAAAAAAGATTCTGTTCGGTTCTCTGATGGCCCAGAATTATGCTTTGTGAAACCACTGACCTGCTCTTAATAAAAAGGAAATCAGTCATTTTCATTTTTAGAGGTAATTAATTCCTATAGACAACTAGATACTAACCTATGATTGAACTTTTCTAAAGAAGCAACTTATAGTTTAGTTACTAAATGAGTAAAATGTTCACTAAACTATGGCCATTTAATTCCAAATTTTATGTAATAGATAGTGTGTGTGTGTAGAGTTTATATATTATATATTATACATTATATAAAGAGAGATATATTCAACTCCAAAATATTTTGTATAAGAAAGCATTGTTCTTATATCCCATGATCACTGAGCCTCATGAACACTGAATTATAATCAGTTGTTTATATGTCTGCTTCTTGCATGTTTTCATAAACTTTATAAATTCCTAAGGGGCAAAGACAACGTCATTAACACACTGCTGTATCTCTTCAGTTAGCAGAGCACTTGCACGTAAAATTGCTCAGTACTCATTTGTAGCGTAAATGACATTGAAATTTGCCCTCAAATTACTATTCTTGTTTAACTCTTTATTTTGAAACAGAATATTTAAATTTAAGATAACTCTGTCCTATGTCAGGTACCTTTTTCCACACAAGAATGCATGAATTATTTTAAGGATTTTCTTTTCTCTGTTTCAGTCAGAACACCCAGTTCTGTCCTCTCTCCTTAGTGCCTACTTTCCCATTCCATAATCAACTCTGAGGTGACTATTCAAGTCATCTTCATATTATCACCAAACCTAGAAAGCGGTAAAGTCAAGACAAACACAGAACATCAGGGATGACCAAGGCTAAGGACATGGTGAGTTAAGGCCTCCAGATGCTTCCAGAAACCCAATGGTGGCAATTTTAACTTCATTTGATTATTCATATGCCCATTACAAAGGTCCTTATTACACAGAAATAATTTTAGATTTTCCCTAGCAAATATGAAGGGAAGAAAGCATTCTCCCCTTGCCGCAGCCTTTTTCCCCTTCCCTAAGTCACACATAGTCGGGCTGTCGGGTTTTGTGAGCCTTATAATGAAGAAGGGCCATGGGAAGCATGCACTCTCCCCATCAGAAAGGGCAGGCAAAGGCAGGGAGGATGAGGCCAGTCCCCTGGGTGACAACTGAATGTCTCCCATCATCTGTTTTTTTGATGGATGGGAACATTCCTGAACTTCTCCGGCCCATTTCACCCAGGAAAAATGTGCTGTGAATACTTATTTGATGTTAAAGTCCACAAAAGGTGATTAAGCAAAGTTCATGACTGTCCATTAAAATGCACAAATGTTCTATTAAAGAAGAGAAACCCCAAATGAGATCTTTATGTGCATGCATATTCATGAAATCCTGCCAAATTCTAGATTTTCCCACACACAGTTAACACGTTCACCTTCAGTCCCATTTTGTAGCACCGAATGCAGTGTTTCATTCATACTAGTTCAAAGTATTTTTTTCAGAGTGAATGTGCGATTAAGTGAGTGGATGGATTTACAAAATCAGCAGTTCATCCTTCACCTCACATCAGTGTTTTTAACAGAGATATTTTATTTTTGTTAATGTAAGGATGACTTTTCTGTGGTTTTATATTGGATATCATCATCTCCCTTGGCTATTTTCCTGACTCTTATAATGCCTAGTTCAATGTCAGATATTTTGAAGTATCTGTGTATAATAAATATGTAAACTTACATACTCACGCTTTAAGATTTTATGATTACATTTAAATCAAGTGCCCTTAAACTTTAGTACATTTTAATGTGAATAGTCAGACATTATTTCCTAAATAGAAATTTTTGAATCTCTAAAATTTAATTAATTGTTCAAGGAATTGCTGAGGTATATCCGGGCAGACTATTATTATATCAGGTTACATTCAGTTTTATAAAAAATCAATCCTGCAAATTGGTTGTATACAGCACACTGACTAATAATGTCATACGATTCAACCTGTGGTGCAACTATCTAATGGTGTACAGATTGCATCCAATTACCAATTCAAAATTAAAAGCCTTAGCCAATCAATGGAAATGTTTTGTTATTAAACAAATGCTTTATTTAATATGTTTTACTGAGTTGAAAGCTTTAGCATGATGTAGCATTTATTAGGGTGAACTTAGCCTATGAGTTTGAGCTGAGTTCTAACTGTAATTTGAAGATGTGGTAATACTTCTTATAGTTGTATCTTAATTTGTTTTTATTCCTTAAATAGCAGGTTATTTAGCCCATCAACAGGTGTTAATTAGGCATCAGTGGTGTGCAGCAAAGCTGTAGGTACCGGGGGCGGGGGGGAAACTAAATATAAAATGTGGTTTCTGACCTCAAAAACCATATCATCTAATTCAAGCAAATGGCCAGCACTCATAAAACAAGCTGAGATATTGACAGTGATTCCCAGAGAAGCCATGGTTGTGTGATACACAGAAAAAAATGTTGAAAATATTTAGAGAGAAGTTTTAAGAAGGTTAGAGGAGATGAAAGGTATACATCCCTTCTGTTTTCTTTCTTCCTTTCTTCCTTTCTTCCTTCCTTCCTTCCTTCCTTCCTTCCTTCCTTCCTTCCTTCCTTCCTTCCTTCCTTCTTTCCTTCCTTCCTTTCTTTCTTTCTTTCTTTCTTTCTTTCTTTCTTTCTTTCTTTCTTTCTTTCTTTCTTTTCTTTCTTTCTTTCTTTCTTTCTTTCTTTCTTCTTTCTTTCTTTCTTTCCTACCTGAAGACCTGAGAATAAAAGGATTAATAAATAATAATCATTCCCTCATAGAGCCCTCTGCCTATCGGGAAGGAAAAAATGCAGTAAGCAGAGGAAGGGTAGCAGAAACAGTTCTTGGAGATAGTGAGACTTAAAAGAGTTACTGTTTGGATTGATGGAAAAGAAGGAAGAAGCTCTTCTAAGCGTAAAAAGCAGATGGAAATATTAGTTTCTCTGAGCTCTCCTCCATGTCCCCAGTGTTCATCAATGAGCAGGGGCTCAGAAAATGTATGTTAAGCTACTTAGGGGCCTGTTGCTAGGATAGCAAGATAACTGATGCGGATGAAGTTTTTGTTTTGAAGGCTAATGAGAAACAAAGGGAATTTTCTAGGTTCACTCAAGTAGAGAGGTGACTCTAGGTTGAGAGAAGAATGAAGACCAGCCTGCTTTTGAAGACCAGAGGAGTGATGATGTGAGCATTGTGACCGATGAAGATAGATGTGGCGCTCAGCCATAGACCAGCTTGTGTGGTGGCTGATAGATAGGTCTCGGTCCAAATCAGGGGAATGTGGACAGGCCAGTGCTAGAGAAACACTGGCTGGTTATCTGAGTCCACCATGTGACTAGGGGCTGAATTTCAGGATGAGGCCAGCAGTGTGGATATTGGAAAGGAAGGTCAGGGATTTTTACATATGTAGATAGGTGATGATAAGCAGGATGATCAAAAGGAAACAAAGGTTGGGACATCTCACTTAATTCTGATGGGTGTCACATGTGTGGCTATTTTTAGTGGACATGCTATATGTGTGTGCAGGCATGTGTATCACATAGCTTTGACCATACATGTGCTAGTTTGTGCCATAGAGTATTTTAAGTGCAAATCCTTTCATCTAACCATCTTGGTAAACATAAGATCAGAGAAAAGAGCTATCAAGCTATTGAAAGAACGAAAGTTTGTAATGTTGAGCTAGGCCAGTTTTGTACAAATTACACTCAATCAAAGATAAACTGAAGCTTCTTTCTAAAGATGGCAATTGGCTTTGTTAATCCACTGGCCAGTCCTAACAAAGTCCTTGGAATTGGTAATGACAAGTGGGAAATGGTGCAACAAGACATAGATACAAGAGGGCTACTTTGGCCCTCCATATCAGCGCTGGTTTAGTCTTCACATTGTTGCTGATCAAAAAAGTTGATCAATTAATGAGCAAAACAAACAAATGCACAAAATAGAACCAGAGGCATGGAAACAAGGAACAAACGGACAAGGACCAGAGGGGACGGATAAGGGAGGAAACATGGGGGAGGGCCTAGTTAAAGAACAAGAATGAGTGACCCAGGGACAGAGACAACAGGGTGGGGATTGACGGTGTCGGGGGTGGGGAGCAGTGCATGGGGGTGAGCAACAGGAGGAAATTTGAAAAACTAACAGAACAAAATTTTTTTAAAAATGTTGCTCAGTTAAACAATGCTGAGCTTTTTATTAAAAATTTGACTATTGATCCAAACAGTCAAGATTTCTCTCGATGCTACCAAGACCATAAATGTGTGGCATGCTGAGGAAGCGCCATGGCGCCTGCCCTCACGGCTCGCTCGCCAGGTGTGATGTCCCCCTGACTGCTCACTGCTACCTCCATCAGATTTTTGCATCTATGGCCACTGAGCTTGACCTTCATTTGAGCTTAGGTTGTAACCCAGCCATAAATAAGAACCGAGATCAGCACCTGACTCAGAATGGAGTAAATGTTACTGCTAGTTTCCCCGCTGACTTGGAGCCCTCATTGCCAAGAAAAAGATTAAAGCTACTTCACCTCTAAGAAGTTGGGTGTCTGAAGGCTCCATGAAGGTCAAGGACACCAGTTAGGCTCCACTTAAGAAAGATTAGTCTTTTAACCTATCAGTTTCCCATTATTTCCTTCATACAACAGGAGGCCTAGCAGAATAGTGGCTGCTGTTTTCAGAGGAAAAGGCCCAGCAATCTGTTTTTCTGACAGGTTGTTGCTGTGGTTTATTGTTTTGTCTTGATTCTGAATATTTCTTGTGGCTGAGGAGCTAAACAGGATCCAGAGGCTGTTCCCTGGCCAGAGAGGGGCAGGCTTAGTAGCACTAGGTGTACCATTGTCCAACCTTATGTTTCCATGGTCTTCTCCCTCCCGACCAACCCTTCCTCTTCATGGGACCAGTCTGAAATAGGTGTGCAATCTTAGGGAAGAAAGTGGAGGCCCCAGCCATATCAGCAATCTAAGCAAAGCGAATTTCCTTCATGAGCCAACCTGGTGAGTGATAATCATCAGAGCAAGAATTTATTTTCACTGGTTATTTTCCTTTGTGTGTATGTTTTTACAGAGACATCACAAACAGCGGAGAGCAGTCAGACATTCAAGGCTCCTGTCAAGAACATTGCCCACCCATTTTTAGCTCCCCAGTTCCAAAATAATTACCTGGCTCCCCAGTCTCCCAGGAATTGAATTATCATCTTTCTCCCTTGTAATCCATGCCCTGTTTCATATCCCAGTCACATGAATGGACTTGGAGCCTTGATACTGACGCTGCCTTTTATTAATATTGGCCACTAATGTCCCATGATCCAAGCTGACTGACCCTTTCGCCAAGTGATTGCCCCTGCATTCCTGCTTATGTGACACTCTTTGTTTCAGTCTTACGCATATGCGTGACCAGCCTGTCCTTTTTGTAGAGTCATAGTCCAGAACCTGCCCTTGGGCTCATTTTTCAATCTTAGATAACTGAAGCTGAATCTTGCTCCTGTAAGGTGACACAGGCCTCTACCTGACACTTCCTGGGCTCCCTCTCCTGACTTCCCTCTATCTAGCTGGTCCCCAAGTTCTGGTCATTTCACAAAGATGGATTCTCCCTGGGTACCACAATTTTGTGGGAAATCATGGGCAAAGAATCAAGTCTTCGGAGTCAAGTGGAATTTATAGTCCAGTTGTACCATTTTAATGTTGAATGTTATTCAATGTCTCTTACCTGATGTCTCTTTAGATCTAAAATGAAACTTATTTGATGGTGTTTGAGGTTAAATTAGCTTATGCTCATATACCAGGTGATATAAGTAGCAGCCCTCAATGTATCTCTGAGTTGGAATTATGCCTCTCTTCCTCCTTTCTTTGTCCCCTCCCTCTGTGCCTTTCTTCCAGGCCCCGTGCAATATATTAAGGACACAGCTCCCAAATAATTCATAGACTGGTATTAGAGACAGAAGTGCAAATAAAATCAGTAACTTTAATCAGATTTGTAGATGCCATAAAAGAAAAGAAAGCTTGACCAGCAAAGCTCAGAGTTCTCCCACAATCAACTAGATGGGATTTCCTCCCCAGAGAGTAAAGAATAGAACTAGTCTACTTAGGGTGTGCTGTTGAGTGTGGCTTCACTAAAGTATCTGATTATGCATGAACTATGTATTAGTATTGCATAATTTCTCATCCCCAACAAACACCTGCCAGCTCATGTGTCCTCTAAGCATTTGGTGATTTAAATGTTTTCCTGCAGTTTGCCATATAACCCCTTAGTATGTGGTTGCTGGCCTTGGTCAATAAACATGCTTCACTCTCTTCCTCATGCCAATGAAGATCGCTCTAGTGGCTGCCAAGGCTACTTTTCCTATCAATGAAATCCTATAACTCAAGGTGTGAGTAAAGAAAGAAGAGTAACATATAGGTTATAGGATGTAAAATTATCTTTTTAAATAACTTTCTGGGCAGGCTTTTCAGAGATGTGATTAAAATCAATTGATCCATCCCTTGTATCACTTTACATAAGAAAGGTGGCATGCAATACTGCTTTTTTTTTTTTTTTTTGATTAAAGTGAAAAGTTCCTCTCAACATGAGCAACAGGAAGAGAGCTGAAAATTTATGACATCTACAAGCTAATCTGGAAAATTAAGAGCAATCCTCTCTCTCTTTTTCCCTCCATAGCAGAGTTTATTCCCATCACCTGGAGACTATACCTTAGGAACTTCCGCTTCTTAGAATAGTCAAATTTATAGAGACAGGAAGTAGAATGATGGTTGCCAGGGGCCGAGGGAGGGAAGAATGAGTTCATGTTTAAAGGGTACAAAGTTTTAACGGGGGAGTGAAAAAGTTTTGTAGTTAAATGACGGCGACAGTCACACAACAACAGGAATGTGCTTAGTACCACTGACTGTCCACTTAAAACTCTTAACATGGTGCGCTTTATATATATATATGCTGTCAGACTTTAAAAGACAAGAAATTTTAATGGAATTGGTGGACATAATTTAAAAATATTGGTCTTTTCTTTCTTACCAAGTATTGATAAGGAAAATAGATATATCCAGTTTAAACTTTCAGACTTCGATCTCGGTTATGGGTTAATATTGTAGGGTAGTTTGTCATTGCTTTATGACAGAGGAAAATAATCAACTAAATGAAGAGATGTATCGCACTTAAATTTTGCTTTATTAAGAGAAAATGGATTTCTCATATATCCATAGTTTGGCCAAATTGATGGGAATATGAGAGCTAGTCACTCAGTCTGCATTCTAATGATTGCTCCTCTACTTCTCTAAAATGGATTCAGCAGATTTTGCCTTATCTTGTTCCTTTGCCATAAAAATGTGTATTGATACTTACGCTCTTTTCAGGATAGGGTGTGGGCCAACATGGGGAAGAGCCTGAACTGCATTATTGCCATGGTGGATAAGCTCATCGGAAGGGACAGCGGGAGTGAAGGCAGCGGTGGCAGCAAGGACGGGGAACAGGACCCTTCGGTTGTGGACTCCATTGTAACTCACCCAGGGGGTAAGGAATCCTTTTCTCCGACTGTTGACTGAGGAAACACAATGAGGATGTCATGATAAGACAAGATAGAAAGAGAGGAGTCAGTAGTGCCTTTGATGAAAGTGCTGATAGCGCGCTTTCCGCGCTGGCTTGGATGATGGAAGGCTATTTATCAAATTGCATCTCCCTTGCGTTGTCAGCACTGCTTGAAAAGCTCATTTTTTTTTTCTTTTGCTACGTAACACCCTTCTTGAAAGAAGAACAGTGTTTTCTTTTAAAGAATCTGACATAGTTTAATCTACTTTTATGCATTCCTCCAAAATTGTATTAGGAAGGAAAACAAGCATCTGGTCTTAAATCTCTTAGAAGCTTTGATGATATCAAGATACAACATCTCATAATGGGTCCTGAAAAGAATGCAGTTAGGATAGGTAAAATGCTTTTTGCCATGTTCTGAGGAATATTTTTTGTGAATTATTTTAAAAGGCTATAGCAAGGTTTGATGCCATATAAGAACAGTGTGTTTGGGCCTGACCAGTGTGGCTCAGTGGGTTGGATGTCATTGTGCAAAGTGAGAGGTCGCTGGTTCAATTCCCCGTCAGGGCACAGGGCTGGGTTGTGCATTCAGTCCCCTGTCAGTGTGCCAGTGAGAGGCAGCCCATCAGTGTTTCTCTCCCTCTTCCCCCTTCCCTTCCCTTCTCTCTAAAAATAAATACAATCTTAATTAAAAAAGAATAATACGTTTGTGCATTATTCCAAAGATATATTAGTAAGTCTAGATTTTCATGGATACATGTACACACTCATAGACACACACACATATATATGCATACGCATGTGGGGATATGTGTATGTGTATTGATAGACAGGCATATAGATAAATAATTGAAATGTATGGCTTAATGCAGTTGACCAGCAAATGTGAGCATCAAAATTTAACTGTGCTTATGTCCCTATAAATGTCGGGGGGTTTTTGGCTGTTAAAATCTGTTTGTCGATTTGATTAATTTTGACAACAAAACCAAGACAAACATCTTTTTTTTAAAAAATGGTGGTGAGAGTTTCCACGAGAGTGGCCCCAGGCCTTTTGCTGTGTCTCCTAAGGGTTTGGAGAGAAGAAACAGTGTCGCCCTACCCGCTTCTTCTGCAGGCTGCTTTTCCTTTTACATTAAGAAAATAAGGTCTAAGAAAATGTGGATGCTTATAAAGTTAAATTCATGTGTTTCCAGTTTGTTTTCCTGATTTTTCATTATGCACATTTTCATCAGGAGTTTAATTATGGGGAACAACAATCTTTTATCAGGTGCTTAACAGTAGAACCATTTCTAAACCATGTTGGAATCTGTGGATTTCTGAAGTTCTTCCTATTGCGTGGCCCTCATCCCCTATGGTGCACTCACGTAGGTGGAGTGTTTGCGCTCACGTTCTCTATGTTCACACCTACTTGGTCTCTCTTTGGGGATTTTCTTTTTTAATAATATGGTTGTTCTTAGTTAATGAATCTAGTCCAGCTTCATAACTTTACAGGTATCGAAGGGTGTATTTTCCCTGCCCCGTCCCTCGGTTCAGCCATTTCCGAGGAACCCTGGAGTCACGTGTTGGAAACTAGCATTTAGAAACCAACATTTAGGTGGATGGGAACATTGTGATGTTTCTTTTTAATGGCAGGTATTCTTACCGCCAGTATCTTCAAGCACCCTTTTAACTACATTCTCCCCGGCCATTCATATTTTCACTGATTTCATACTACTTTGGGTGAAATCTATCATTTTGTAATTTCTGGTTATTTGTGAAGTTTGACATTATATAACTTAATACTTGGTTTCAACATATAGACAGCGAGGAGGCTAAGAGCAGTATAGGAAATGGAAAAGCCACAGAGCTTACTGTGCAATCCATGGACGTGAATGAAGCTGGAGGGACTGCAGGAGGGTGTGGGGGGGGTGCAGGGCGGAGGGGGGGCAAGGGGAGAAAAAATTGGGGCAACTGTGAGAGCATAGTCAATAACATATACTGTAAAAAAAGAAAACTCTAATAACTTAATGAAAACATTTCCTCAGAAAGAAAGTAAAAATGGTTAGTAGTTAAAAATTAAAAAAATATTGTTTATGATAATAAAATTGATTCCTCCAGTCGTCCCAAATTCATCTCCAGCCCATAGCTGCCATGGAAAAGCCACTTCATTCTTTTTTTTTTTTTTTACAATTAATTAATGAATTGAGTCCATGAATAATTTGCATTATCTGTAGTTTATTGGACTGTATGATGTGGTACATACTAACAGGCATTTGTTGCAACATCGTTTATTAGTGATTTGTTTCCCCATGTACGAGTTTTGTTTTTTTTCTTTATATATTAAGTTCAGTAAATATTTTCCACCAAGTTCTGGAGTTTTTATTCTGTTAATTTATATTTTATATTGGGATACATTTTGAAATCTCATAGGTTAAGTCAACCATTTGACAGTCAGTTTTTCTTTCTTAGCACCATCCTTTATCTATACATTTCAGCTGTAATTCATGTTTGCTTTGCTGGTGTATATCGCACACGGTTAAACAGATGGAATGCTGCTACCTTTATCCACGTTTTATGTTCCTCTCTTACCTGCAGACATTTTTCTTCACAAGTTGCAGACTTTCCTATGGTAGTGTATTTAATAATGTTTTTAATCTGTAGTTTTGAAGGTTGCTTGTTTTAGATCCAGGGTTTTACGATATATCTTCATACATTTCTCTTCAGGATTAATACAAATAGTGCTAAGAGCAATAAACATCCTCTACTGTTCTGAACACAAATAATAGAGTAACTGGTCCACATGTTTTTGGCTTATATGCATTTATATGTTTTCTTTTTGAACGAGTTTGTCCTTTTATTTTTTTATACGCCTAGACATATTTGGAAGCATGTACTATATGTGTAGCACCACATGGCTTCAATTTCATAAGAAGCTGATGACTCAGGAATAAAATCAGGAAATATTAGAATCAGAGATTTTGAAATGCCCTTAAAGATTCCTTAATTAAACCACATAAGTTATGCAGAGAAGCTTACCTACAGTATCTCTGCCTGTTCTCAGCTAAACTGTGACACACAACCCCACTGATAGAAAACCATTTTTATTTCTAGAATGGCAGACCCTAGCTGGTGATCGAAATACATTTCCTTTAGTTTTACCTACTGGCCCAGATCAAATCCTTTGCCTCAACAAATTTATTTCCCTTTTCCACATTATCACTTAACATATCTGAAAGCAATTGTCATATCCAGTTTTGAATTGCCCCTGTTTTGGTCATTTTCAAAGGAATAGCATGGAACGCAGAGTAACGTGGGATGACCACCCACCTCCTCACTTTTAGACACTATTCTGTTACTATCTTAGTTCACACTAGCCACTTGGACAGCCGCATTTTACTGCGAACTCCATTGACATCCATAGACCTTGCTAAATTTGACCTATTTTTCAGACTTCTCAAGATTCAAGTAACATTAAAGCACCCTGTATGTTAGAAATTGTGAAATATTAGGGGCACAAGGAGATTAAGACACAGTCTATCTCAATTCTACTGAAAAGATTGATGTCTAAACCCATGACTGTAGTATAATGCACTTTTGAGTACACTCTAATAAATACCTATTTCTTTCATCCATCACATCTATTGTCCTACCCAGGTTTATTTTATTCGCATTTTATAAATGCTTTCTGTCCATTCACAGAAGTAATGGATAAAAATGATGGGAAAACAGATAAATACAGATCCTTGAGGAACAACCTTAAAAAGAACTGTATGCATTGAAATGCACTTGCTAATCACTACTTTTTGGGAAGGTGTGGTCAACTATCTATTTATTTATCCATTCATCTTATTACATGTCCTGTTTTTCTCTGTCTTCACAAGAACATCAGGAAATGCTCTCTGGAAAGACCAAACATCCTACTTTGGTCTTTGAATATTTTTTTCTAACGTACCCAACTATAAGCCCTGACAAGAAATGCTTTGGCGGTTTTTCTCTTAATTCAAGTGTAGTTGGAGTATAATATTACATTAGTTTTAGGTGTAAGACATAATAATTCAATGCTGATATCCCTTATGATGTAGTCACCATGCTGAGTCTGAAAACCATCTGTCACCATATAAAGTTATTATAATATTAATTAACTATATTTCCTGTGTTGTATATTTCATTTTCATGGCTTATTTATTTTGTTTTGGCAGGTTTTCTTGACATTATTAAGTGAATAACTTCAATATTTGTGCATATGTATGCATACATACCTGCACGAAAATCATTACATTCCAGGACTTATACCCAACATTGGACAATTATTTTAGTGGTTTCATAACATATAACAAACCTGTTTTAATTTGTAAAGTGCAAAGATTCAAGCATAGAGCATCATTTTCATCAAATGCTTAATATATTAATATTTCTGAATTCCATGAATTTCTACACATAAATGTTTCAAGTTTTGTGAAAAAGAAACATGAACGAATCAGGCTTTTTAACACTCATAGGTCAGCAGGTGAAATAGTTTTTAAAGTATATTTACAAGTTAAAAAATAGTCAGGAGGATGTAAACAAAACACACCACAGCTACCTTCATTGTAAAATTAGAATTCCAATAATAATTTACATGATGACATTTTTCAATGTCTACTCTTATCAGGGAAATGTTTTCCTCAAAATTGTGCAGTGAGTTATGATGTAACAAAACAACACTTGACTCAGAGCCAGGATAACTTGGCAAGTCCACAATTTACTTATTTGGCTACATGACCTTTGGCAGACCACTTAAATTCTCTGGACCTCACTTTTGTTGGTAAAATAAATTTCATCTGCAAAAATTCAAAAGTGCTCCTAGTTATAAAGTTTTATGATAGTAAAGATGCTACATTATTTAAACTAACTTTTTCTTTCCTTTGTGTCATTCGACATATTTTAATTGAGCACCTACTATGTGTCAGGCTCTATTCCTGACTGGGGATACAACAATGAACACAGCAGTTAAAACACCTGTCCTCCTAACGTTTATCTCCTTGCAGTAGAGAGACATCTAAAAAATAACAAAAAAATAATGTCATTACATAATATGGTAATAGTAGCAAATGCTGTGGAAAAAATGTACAGCAATATAAGAGGGTTTCGGAATATTGTTGTAGGGCAGGGGTTGAAGTTTAGTAAATTTCTTGAAAAGTTGACATTTAAGCAAAGGCATAAGGAAACAAGACAGTGAAGTCATATGGATACTGAAGGAGGGACTTACAAGGTAGAGAAGACAGCAAGTGTCGAAGTCCTGAGACAGATATGGGCCCAGCATGATCATGAAATAACAAGGAAGCCTGTTTGGTTTGAATAAAGTGAAGGAGAGAGGGTAGAAGATGAATTTAAAGAGGTAACATGGGGGAAGGATCGTGTAAGTCCTTTGTGTTGACTTTGTCTTTCACTCTGAGAAAAATGAGAAGCAAGGGGAGGGTTTTGAGCAGTGACCAACCTTTTTGATGTGTATTTTTCCACCTAGGCTGTTATGGTGTGATTAGGCTATAGATGTAAAGGGTAGAACAAGGTATAGACCAGTTAGAGAGCTAGCGTGATTATCTAGGTGAGATATGGTGGTGGTTTGGACTAAGAAGGTATTGGCAATGGAGGTGATAAAAAATATTTGGACCCTGTGCTTATTTTGAAGGTAATACCAGCAGAGTTTTCCTATTTTGAAAGGGGAAGTAAGAGAAAAGGAGTCAAGAATGATTTAATTTTTGACCCGAGCAAAACTGGAGGGCAAAGGTGGCCATGCACTCATTAGGAAAGACTCTGGTAAAAACAGGTTTTGTGTTCTTTCCACAGGAACAGGAGCTCATTTGGTACAGGTTACATTTATATGGAAATATCAAGTATGCAGTTATGTGTAAGAATCTGGAATTCAGGAGAGAGGTTCAGGTTAAAGATATTAATTTAGAAATTGTCAGTATATAGATGGTACTTAAGGCCATGAAACTAAATAATATCAACAAAGGATTCAGTTTTACAGAGAAAAGGGAAATGACCGATATCACAACTGGGGACATCCCAGTGTTAGTATCTCAAAAGGAAATGTAGGAACTGACAAGGAAGTTGGATAAGGCATGGCCAGGAAGGTAGGGGGATACCAAGAGTATGATATTCTGAAATGCAGGGTTAGGGAGAATCCCGTGAGGCAGTGCTGGACATGCCTAATGCTGCTGACAGGTCATATGAAATGAGGGCTGAGAAGTGACTTCAGATGGAGTCATTGGTAACACTGAGAAGAGTAGCTTTGTTAGAGTGGAAAGAGATTTTCTACTCCTCCAAGTAGAGCAGGTTGAGGAAGAGGAAGAAAAGAAAGTGGAGACAGCATGTACAGACAAATCTTGATGAGGTTCACGGTTGAAAGGAAGCAGAGAAATATGGTGGAAGCTTTAGAGGAGAGTCAAGAGAGGGTTATTTTTTTAAAGATGGGGACGTAACAACATGTTTGTGTGCTAGTGGGAATGATCCAGTAACAAGGAAATATTGATCATGTAGGAGGAAGGGGAGAGAATTGCTTGAATGATACGCTTTAAGTAGATGAGAGGAGGTGAGATCTGGTCTGCAGAGAGAAGGTCCTAGCTACAGGAGTTTATGTGATTTCTCTCAGAAATGGGAGAGAAGGATGTGCTTACGAAACACATGCAGGTAGGTAGGGAGACATTGTGTGACATGTAAATATCTTTCAGATTGTTTCAATTTTTTTAAGATAGTAGCTCACATTTTGGGGGTCTGCTTAATATGTGCTAAAAAACTTTTAGAAATATTGCCTTTATTACTTAATTATTTCAACACTCATAGAAGTGATCGCACACAGTAAGGTATGAAGTAGTGAGAGCTGACGTTGCCTGGGCCCTGCCGTGCCTACGCTAGTGGCAGAGCCTGGACTCTGACTCTGGGGTTCTGAGTTGAAAGCCTGCCCTCTTGACCCCTAGGCTGCAGTGCTCTCTTCCTTCCAGGAAAAAGCATCTCTGATCCTTCTCTCTACATATAACTTTTTACTGTTACCTTTTTCACAAAATGTACTTTTATCAGACACAAATTTGTGACATTAGGAGATGACTTCATGAAAATCAGTCCTGTAGATATCTGTTAAAGGTTTGCTATGGAATTGTACCGTATGCAGAAGTATCGCCATGTATTCATAATTACACCTGAAAAATTGCTTACCTTTTCCTCCTGGTGTTCACACCCACAGAGAAACTGGGGTAAACAGAGGAAAGAAATTCATATCTCCCATCTGGGAACTTTGGGGCAGATGATTATAGAATGGAATAGAGGAATGGTACTGTGTATGGCATTTGTAAGTTACATCTATTTACACGAGGCTTTGCTGTATATGTAGAAACGTTTCTCTTAAAAAACTGTGCACTATATTTCACTCGCCTTGAACCTTACTAGACAAACAGCTGAACTCTCTGAGTTCATGTCGAGATAAAATACATCTCGTCCACCTTCCTCTGGATGTGCGCTTAAATCGACTCAGTATCATATCATTACCTGTCGCTTCACAATCTTAGTGGCTGGACAAAATTTCAATGACAAGAGCTCTCTGATGCAGAAGTCTTGGTGACTTCAGGTTGCTCAGTGACCTATGACCTGTCTGGCTTGTTCTGAAATGCTCAGCATATCTCTAGGCCGGAGTGCTGAGGCTACAGTGTTTTCAAGGCTGAAAGGCAAAACAAGCCCCGTGAATGTGGGCGGGTGACTCCTCCAGGTCCAGCAGAAGCCCCCCACCCAGCCTCGTGCTCCGCCAAACGCAGAGCTTGTTTGATGAATGGATTTAGTTCCTGGAAACTGTCTTAGCAGAATTTACTTAAGGCTTTCAACTTTGTGCTACGAGATGAGAAGTTTAACCAGGATACCAGTTGATGCATTTCCTTTGCTATTTTTCTAAGAGCGAGACTGGAAAGTTTTATGACGCTGTGTTCTCAGGCTGGCAGGGTTTAAACAAACAAGGCCTCCCTGACATGAGGAAAGGTGGCCTTTGTTCTTCTTACTGCCATTTGTCTTGAGTCGAACAGTACACTCATTTTTCAATACCTCTGGAAGGTGCTCAGATCAGTCACTTATCTTGGATCATAGTTCAGTGGACATGAGGGTGAGTACATTTTAAGATACATGTCTGTCCTTTGAGACTGCCCTGAGAGAGAGGTGAAGGGAGATTCGGTTTTGCATCCTAGCTCTTGGCTCTCTGCTCACACATACTCTGCGCTTCCTCCTTCTCTCCCACCCCTACTCACCCCTTCCCCTCACCCTACTGTGGAGACCACCGCCCTCACTTTCCATTGTTTTTCTCCCTGTAACTTCAGGCTCAACATTTACTTCTACAACATTCAGCCTTTTCCAGGTCCTTGAGTCACCTCAGCCCTTCCTGTCTCCCTTCTAGGCCCCCACATGGCCTCTCCTGTCTGTGTGTGGCATTTGGCCCCATCAGATCAGGTACCGCCCCCCGCCCAGACTCTGTTCCTACAAAGCCCCCCTTCAAGGTGCTTACTACCTGCAGGCCTTTAGCTTCCTGAACTCCCTGTGCCTAGGACATTCTTCAAGTGTTCAGTAAAGGACAGAACCGGGGCAGGATATGATCTTCTCACCAGAGATGTACCCTCTGGTCTCTGAACTCCTCACTCTTCTAAACGTGCTTTGTCACTGTCCCATCTTTTATAACACTAACCGTCTTCCTGATATCCTAGGTATCGCTTTATACCTCGCACCTTCCCTTCTCTGCTTTCACCTCCTCGACGGCAGGGGCCGTGAGTTGTAAGTATTAGAATCACTCATAGAACCTCACTACCAGGGGGTTCTATTTGTCTAACAAATGAGTATAATTCTCATGGCAGCAGTGAAAAGGAGGAGAAAAAAGTGATATAAAGAAGAGAGGTTAGCATTTGTTAACGAAAGGTATATATGCAGGTTAATTTTTTAATTCCTGGACCAAGGCCAGGGGAAGGATGCTAAGGATGGGCAGGGCTAGGCCTCAGCAGGTGTTCCCTTTCCCTGTGTCTGGAGCAGCCTGGTTTCTGTGCTCCATAACCCTGGGATATGTCCGGAAATGTGAAGGCCTTCTACGAGCAGGTTTTGTGACCAAAGTCGGCCATGTTTATCATACTCATACGCAGGAGTTTAGCTATAAGGTGTCTGGGGGGAAAGCCTTAATGGACCCCTCCAGTTATGGTGGTCACGTTGTAAAATCCTACCTGGAGAACAGGGCCTTCCTTCAAGGGGGCACAGAGACTGCTGTATCTGGGCTGATGTGGGACATGAGCCCTTCAAAAACCACAAGGACTCCATGGGCAGGAATACCTTTATTCCTTATTTCCAGCCCCTAACCATGAACCCACTGCCCTTGTTCTGTGAGATTTGGGCACCATATGAAAGCCCATTGGCTGGGGGTTTGGCCTCTGTTCTTCTCACAACTTTGGCAATTTTATCACCCGTCTTAAAGGCCTTTGCAATTGCCTGGCGTCACAGTTCATCATCTTCTTAACTTAGGTGAGCCCCCAAAGCTGGGCTCATTTCTTCTCTTATCTCTTTGCATACAGTTTAATGGGATGGTGATGTTTTAACGTCTTTGTTTTCTATGTCTGAAAAGCCGTGATAATGAAAATAACAATGGCTACAAGTGTGTGTGAAGTTAATTGTTTCAAATGAACAAAGAAGACCAAGCACCTACAAAGAAAAGGGCTGAGAAATGAGAAAGGAAGCATTAGGCCCTGCTACAGTTGGTTGGTGTTTGGCTCTGTTATGTTTCTCCTGAGGAACATAAATGCCATTGAGTTCCAAGGACGTGAGTGTCCTGGACAGGAAGTAGATCGTGTGTGGAGGAGGTGAGGGTGCGCCTGGCAGCCCTTCTTTGAATCCTTCAGGAAGCTTTACTTGAATATGTTAAAGAAGCCAGTCAGGGCTGGAAAACAGGTTCTGCTTGGGCGTCTTCCAGCACACTTCACAAAGCTCAGCTACGCCACGCACATCTTGTTTTCCTGAGGAAACATTCCACTCGGTCTCAGGGTTAAGGGGTTTCAGCAAGTTTTTATACAGAAACTAAAATGTGCTTTTTGTGTTTTCCTCTGTCACGGAGAAGAGCCCAGGGGATAGAATCAGAAATGCAGGCACTTTGGTGCCAGCTGGACCAGTTAGCTCCTGGAGAGGTGTTGGTGCAGTGACGATACTTCAGTGACCCCTTAGCTGCCCAGCCTCACTGGGTGTATCACGAGTGTGTATGTGTGTGTGTGTGTGCGTGCGTGCAAACTCCAAGCTGAAACTTGGAGAAACCAAACTCGGAAGAGTGGAGGTATGCATTTCAGCATTCCCTACTTTGACTAAATAATGCAGAATGGATATCATCTTCATCACTGTTAGGAAATGGCTTTATCATTAGGACAATATAAACACTGTGTCAGATATGACATATGGAGAGACACAAAGGTAAAGGGGAAGGGACAACCAACGGCCTTAAAATTGTCAAAAAATGCAGCTTGTCCCTTTCCTCAAAAACTATTTTTCAGGAGAAAACTAAAGCATTTGCTGTTCTTTTGTGAGAGTGATTTGGATGCTCATCAGAGCAAAAAGGCTGAACTCACTCCGGCCTTTCTTTGGCCTGTCTTACCGCATTGTGTTTATTTCAGAACTGAGATTCACACTGAGTGAATATTTTGAGGGAACAAAACCTGGAGTCATTGCAATTTGCATTTGCCACTGCAAATGCTGAATTTCTTTATCTGTTGGAGAAAAAAAGTATTTTTAGCTCTCATATGCTTCTCCATTAGAAGCTTACTACCATCTTTAAGACATTCTACCTTGCTCAAAAACTTATAATTTTATCATTCATAACTAATGTTTTTATATTGTCATTTTCCTTAAATTTTAGTCATAAAAAGTGTATGTAATTATAGTAAAATGGAGATACTGGAATACTGTTAGTATCAGACAAGTATCTAACAATGCTCTTAGGGTTAGAGTATTAGTATATTTTCTTTTTTCTTTATTCCAGGTTTTTACTTTTATTCTAGTAGGACTAGAAATTAGACTTTTTTTTTTATACTTATTGCAATTTGCAATTAAGAATCCACAGGTCAAATAAGTGTGAGGATAGGTTTAGAAATGAATAAAGAAATTATTCTGATATTAATAAAGAAATTTATGACAATTCCTCTTTTAAAGACTTAAAAAAAAAAACCCATACAGCCACCTTTAATTTGAGCTGCTACTTGGTCTCTAACAAGGGAAAAAATGTAGACTCCAGTCAATTTTCCATTTTCTAACTAGAATGAGTATGTGACACCCATGACCAAGTTTTTGACCACTTGCCACAGGCTGGTATGATGCACGGTGCCCAAACAACATATAAATGCTGCTTGGGAACTAAGCACACCTATGAAGTTCAAATCAGTTGCAGGGACCAAGTGGTCCTACTGCAGCCTGAGAAAGCAGCGCCACCTGCTGCTCGAGCTTGTTTATACTTGAGAATTTGTTGGTAGAAACTCATCTCTCCAGAACGCAGCACAAAAAAGCACAAAACATTGGTTTGTAGTCTGTTGTATTTCAAGATCTACATCTGGGTCCATTTATTGAAATACTTATTTTCTTTATATGTGCATGTTTTAGTCTATACGTTCATGTTGAGAACAAGCATTAAATAAGAGAGTGGGAGAGAGAATGGGACATAAAAGACTGTAAATGTGAAAACAACTTAATATAGAGTATTCCTTCTTGGCCTCTATTGGTATGCCTTTTCTTCAGAAAGTAAGTGATCTTCTCCATTTGCCTTTTTACACGTGGTGATGGCTTTAGAATCAATAGGTAACCAGTGATTGTTTAAATTGAACTGTTTATATTTTATTGTAGACCACCCAAAAGTGGAGTCCTTTATTAAATGATTACAGATTTAATAGGCCTTCATTGAATTACCCTTTCTCTAGTGTTTTTTATTCATAGCATAAGACTTAATTCTACAGTATTTTAAAGAATTCCCAATGTCCCTGAGGTATTTTTCATCATAGCGTCACATAAGCATTGACAGAGTATTGACAAGAGCATATCTTTTTATTACATTGATGTCATTAATTACCCTTTCAACCATTTTGGTTTATTTTATTTAGTTTATGACACCACAACATAAAATAAATAAGTGACAGCCAACATGACACAATAGTGATTATGATTCTTTTTATTGTTCCCTATTATTCTTCCAAAGTCTTAACTGGTTCTTGACCACTCACATTACTCATGATGAAGCTTACACTTTGGTGCTGAGAAATTCATATAATTTCAGATCTTGATTCATAATTAATTTTTCAACATGCACTTATTTCTTTAAATCCTATCTGTCATACTATTATTTATATTTTAATGGAATGTCACACAGTCTGGAATTTGTAATATTTGACATTTGTCAAGGCTTTGCTTTTCTAACACACTGAAAATCACATCTATATCATATGTCAAAGTCATAATTTTATCACTGAAACACATTAGAAATCTAGGCATACCAAAACTACAGAGGGGTCCAATTTTGTATCTTGGTTTGAAGAGAAACCTACTCAAATTCCAAATACTGTCAAAAATATGATTTCCTCATGCTAGTCCATTTCTTAGAAGGCTTTTGTTATATATTTTTTGTAACTTTACCCATTCAGTTAAAACTGATTGAGTACCTGTTGTACGTTAGACACGATCCTAGGTTATGGAGGTTCCGTGATTAAAACCTAAATCCCTTGTCCTCAGTGAGCTCCCTCTTCTTGCTGAGCAACAGTGTGTAGGCAGTTCTAGAACAGTGAGAAAAGGGAGCTGTGGGCAGGAAAGAAAGTGAACTCAACCCAGACTTTGGTAAACGGGTTATGTTCCTTAAGCTCGTTCGGAGGAAATCCTGAACTGAGTCTGCAGATGAGATTCGTGCGTGTCCGGATGGGTGCGCAGGAAAGGTGTTCCAGGATTGGAGGCGGGATTCGCAGGCCCTGAGATGGAAGAGAGGCCCAGGGTCTGGGAAACGTGTTCAGTTCACTGGAACTAAGGCTGCAAGCGACGAAGTTCTGAGAGATGAGACTAGCGGCACAGTCAGATAATGGAGGATCTTTTACACATGTGGACTTTATTCTGAATACTTCAGTATTTAAAGAGTATTTAAGAAAGGAAGCCAGAGAGTGAGTGATGGGATGGACTTCGAACTGATTTGAGCGGGTTTGGCTGGAGGGAGAAAGAGTAGTGAGGGAGCGGGATAGCAAAGGATCCAAGGAGAGTGGTAAGTGCTCATGGCTGAGGGCGAGGCGACTGTCTGATGCGTTGTTACAGCAGTAGCACTAATTTAACGCACCAGTCAAGCTGAAAACTGTAGAAGTCCAGGACCACTTGTGCTTCCAGCGTGGGAAGAGTTAGGTGACCACTAAGATAAAGGCAGTGCATAGGCTAGAGATGAGCCAAGAGGAGAGGGGTTCTAACGTCAGCGTGTTAAATGCACCCACATACACCCAGTAAGCAGCTGCTTACAGACGTCTGGAGTTCAGAGGAGAGGTTTCAATGGAAGATCTTCAATTCTAATCTTTGTGAGTCCTGAATGATAAGTATCACTTGACTGAAAAACTAATAAATTGGTTCTGTCTTCCGAGCCCTTTTGTCACCTTTCCCACTGCTTTTGTGCCCCTCTCCCCCCTCAGAGGACTGGTATGAACAGCTGTACCCGCTCATCCTGACCCTGAAGGGCTGCATGGAGGAAGTGGTGAATCGAGCCAAGCAGTCCCTGACCTTCGTGCTCCTCCAGGAGCTGGCGTACAGCTTGCCCCAGTGTCTGATGCTGACCCTGAGAAGGGACATCGTCTTCAGCCAAGCAGTAGGTGCCTCTTGTGTTGTGGGCCCAGCGCAGCATGGGGTTGTTCAGTGCTATCCTCCATGAGGACAGAGGTCTTCCCTGGGTGGTTGCACTTTTAAAGGGATCCTTTCCTGACAGTTTTGGTAACCAGTTTTTCTTATTCATAATAAATATGAACCAAAAATTACATGGAAACAGTTCATAAGAGCTTAGTGTTTATTTCTGCAAAGAGGTGGCCAAGTCTCTGAAATGTACCTTCTATTTCACAGAGCAGAGCGGCTGTAAAGGAAAGGGTCAACCACGCTGTCACTGTATTATGCCTTGGGGTCCCGCACAGGGCATCGCAGAAGGAAAGAGACAGCTGCCTTTCACTGCAGGTGGCCAGCTAGGACTGGCAACGGGGCCTGTGTACAGCTGGCTATTTATACATCTCCTTCATTCATCCCAGGGTGGGCCTTGTAATGGTCTCTTATGAATGAAATAAATTTGCCAGCAGGAAGGCTTGAACGGGAAGATCGACAGGCCATCTCCCCTGCCTCCACCCAACCCGATTCCAGGGCTCCAAGGCCGGTCCTCATCACATTGGCGTGAAGGGGGGCCTCCCTTCTCCCCCCACCTCCACTCATTATCGAGCTTTATAGACAGCCACAAGGAGGGAGGGAGGCAGAAGGCCTCTTCTTCTAGACTTTCCAGGCAAAGGGAATATTTCAAGCCAACTGTCCATTCCTCATGATTTCACGGACGGTCCAGCGATGAATGGAGCTGTGTGTTGGGCATTAGGCTCTAACTGACACACATTTCTTTGCTGGGTCTTTTCCATGGCTCTATGAAATGACTACCCCTGTCTCTATTCTACATGTGCAAAGAGTATTTGTTAAGTGTTAATTAACTTTTTATTGTTTTACTGCCGGGAATGGTAGATAGGCTCTGTAAGCGTGCCAGCCCGACCCCAGAGCTGTCCTCTGGTCCCGTTCACGGCGCTGCTCTCCCCAAGCCTCCCTCGAGTGAAGACCATTGACTGGTTCCAGTGTAGAGTGCAGGGTCTCATTACACATCCTTGGAAAATTTTAATTAAATCTCTGATGCCTCGGAAGTCTTTAATATCTTTAAATGAAAGCTTGCTGACCCCCATCCATTTCTTTAATGATTTTTTTCTAGCTTGCTGGATTGGTTTGTGGTTTCATCATCAAGTTACACACAAGTCTGCATGACCCTGGCTTCCTACAGCAGCTTCACACAGTGGGACTGATAGTGCAATACGAAGGCCTGCTAAGTACATACAGTGAGTATGGGCAGCTTCAGCGCGCGTGAAAGTCGTGCTCCACTTCATAGGGCATTTGGACCTTGGATTCTTCTGTTAAACATAAAAATGGGAAGTCAAACTTTATTGCATCAAGCATTACAGAAATAATGTAACTTTTCATTCTTTGCATTCACTTGGTAACTGTACTTTTACTCCCATTATGTTACAAAAATTGAATTGCAGACTATTTCATAGCGGAGACCTAAGCAGCTGTCTGGCTTTTTTCGCCTGAAAGGCTCTTTGCCATCATAGTTTCAATGACTGGATTTTTCAAGTCCAGCCCTCCCATGTCTAGAAGTGCGCCGTTCAGTTCATAGCCTGGTATGGCTGTTGAGCACTTGAAATGGATCTGATCCAAATCAATCTGTACTCGACGTGTATTCCAGATTAAAAGACAGTAAAAAAAAAAGAGTTTTATATTAATAATTATTTTCTATTGATTTAGAAATGAAATGATATTTTAGACACATCGAGTTAAAGTAAAATACGTTATTAAAATTTATTTTACCCCTTCATTTTAGTCTTTTAAATATATGGCTACCAGAAAATTGGAAATTATATATGTGGCTCTCATTCAGTTTCCTTTAGACAGTGCTAATCTAGAATTGTGCTTGATTACCTTCTTCTTAGGTTTTATTTATCAGCGTATTTAGATATAAAAGTAGCCTGAGTCTCCTACGTAGGATCTTCAATTCAGCCATTGCTATTATTTCTAGAAATCAAATATTAGTCCTGCCAATGGAAAGAGATCCACCCAACACTTTGTTTCACAAAAGAGTCAAAACATCTCTCCAGCCTCCCAGCAAATGAGTACATTCTCCCGCCACCAAAGGGTCCCGGAACGGCTGGTGTCCATTGGCGTGGCTCTCACCTCACTGACAAAAACCTTCAGCCTCTGAGGAAAAGCGCTGAGAGTGGATCCGCTGCCTTCTCAAACTCATTCACTAAAATGCCAGAACAAAGGCCAGCCATGAAGCCGACTACCAAGCGACATTTTCTCCACAGAGTGTGTTGTAACCGGGCCCCTTTCTCCGTTTAGGTGATGAGATCGGAATGCTGGAGGACATGGCGGTGGGCATTTCTGATTTGAAGAAAGTCGCCTTTAAAATAGTTGAAGCCACATCCAATGACGTCTTGCCGGTGATCACAGGGAGACGGTGAGTGGTGCCCAGGTCCTGAAGACCAAGCTTTGTGAGATGTTTGTATTGATTCTTGACGAAGGAGCCAAGGAGAACTAAGGCTCGTGTTGGATTTTTTCTTTTGTTCTCTTCCTTTTTGGTGAGAAACACACATAGGTGACATGACAGGGGAAGATCTTGAAAAAGGCCTGCAAGTCTCCTGACTGTAAATTGTACAGTAGTGAGGTGAGCATGGCATTGCCTCCCCATGAAACATGAAGAATTCAAGAACACAGCTTGCATGAGAACACGTTTCTCTTTGTGACCATCTAGTGTAAAGGTCTGGGTATTTTAACTTTTGCTGCTGAAATCATTTGGTTAATAGCATCGTAATTCTTGAGATGACTTCATATTAAATTCTGTTAAAAGCAGCAACATTTTAGAAAAGATGTATTTCTATGTCAGGAGCATATACCACCATTTTTCTTAATTATTTTTGATAATTCACTCCCAGACCAAGATTTCCGAGAATGGTTTTAAATAAATAGCTTCGAAGGTCAGCACATGATGGGCAGAATATCAGAAATAATTAAGAAAAATGACAGTGTGTGGTATAGACCTCTAACTGAAGAATTATATCCTATGGTAAATCATTTCAATCAGAAGTCCTCCAAATTTTAACCATTCTGGTTTCAGCACTTTTCAGTGCTTCCTGAGGATATTTGATATTTGAAAACATTCTCAGACCACAATGAATAAATATGAGTGTACTAAAGAGAGAGCCATGTGTATGCTAGAGAGATGAAGAAGAGACTAAGTTCAAACTAGTTGCTTCCTTGACTACAGTAAATATATGATAATTATTTTAAATGTTGTGCGAAGGATGACTTGAGATACATGGTGGAATGAAAGGTGGCTCCCCCTTACCTTATACATACAGAAAAAACACATTCTCATAAAACTATTTCATCTGCCAAATAATGCTTAATTTGCCATTCATTGGAAGAAAGAGGAGTTAAATTGCTCATTACACACACCTGGAAAATAGTACCACTCTAAATGCTATAAAGATTCTTATCAAAAATGAGAAACTGATACTTAGACCACAATTTTTGAGGGATGCTTACCAGGCCATTTTATATGGGCAGAGGACAGGAGCCCGTTTCTGAGGGGATTCTTCAGGCTGTGTCTAACTTCAGAAGGTGCCATACAGGGGGAGGTGGGAGTTCTAGAATGGCCCAGTGAGCAGCCCGGCAGCTCCACTCTTCAGAAAGCAACATCACAAATGGCCAGAATTGCCTAAGGCAGTTCTCTTAGGACTAAGGGAATAATAACGCACACACACATTTAGAAGCACTTATTCATGGAAAATGCATGCGCATCGGATGGGACAGTCGGGGGTTCTGTGGCCTTTTTGGCAGGGGTTGCTCCCGGTACCCCCAGCTCTGTCTGCACAGCGAGAGGAGGAGAAGGCAGCCCAGGAAAACCAGCAGTCTCACTTCCAGCGAAGGGAGGTCGACTGGATTTGGACTGGAAAGCAGAAAAAAGCACATTCCCAAAAAGTTGTCAGAAACAGTGGTAATTTCCTTCATGAAAACATCAACAAATAATAATTACATCAGACTAAATTCAACAAAGTACTCTTAAGCACTGTACATAGAACACACAAAGCAGTGCTTAGAGAAATTAATAAGATTGAGTAAGTGGAAAGACAGTCCATGTTCACAAATTAGAATTCTCAATATTGCTTAGATGGCAGTTCTCCACAAATTCATCTATAGATTCAATGTAATCACTGTGTAAATCTCAGTTGTATTTTTTTGCATAAATTGGCAAGCTAAATCTAAAATTTACCTGAAAATACAAAGAACCCATAATGCGGAAAACAATTTTATAAAAGGATAACAAAGTTGGAGGACTTACACTTTCTGATTTCAAACTTACTATAAAACTACAATAATCAAGACCATATATTACTGGCATAAGTATATACATATATGTAAATTAAACAATATATAGAGTCCACAAATAAACTTTTATCTTTAGAGTCAATTTCAACAAATGTGCCAAAACAAATCACTGGAGAATCTTTTCAAAAAATGTTCCTGTGACAATTGATTATCTACATGTGTAGGCAAAATTAAAATGTTTCACAAAGAGATTCTTTAATTGTCCTGTATAACACAATACACGTATTATAATCCCAGCAGTCTACGTAGTCCTGGAATCACGTGTATTTTTCTAAATTCTGGTCAAAATCCTCTACATCTGTGTTCACTCCACACTGTCAAATTTCAAAATACACAAGTAGCTCTTCTTGTTGGCCATATTTTGTGCATCCTAATTTAAGTTTTCAACACTGAATACTAGGAGTACTTTTTGAGGGAAATTTCCAACTTCCAGAAAATGTCCCTGTTGTATGCTAATGTTGCAAAATGATAAGGAACTCCCAAAGGTTAAACTTAAATAATGAAACTATTACATTGTCATCAGACCAACACAAAAAGGGAGATTTATCAATAACAATCGGGCAATGATTGTTAAAAATATTATAAATTATTTGACTTATTAGAATCACTGTATTTTTTGAAAGATTTTATTTATTTATTCTTAGAGAGAGGAGAAGGGAGAAAGAGAAGGAGAGAAACATTAATGTGTGGTTGCCTCTTGCACTCCCCCTACCAGGGACCTGGCCTGCAACCCAGGCATGTGCCCTGACTGGGAATCAAACCACGACCCTTTGGTTAACAGGCCAGCACTCAATCCACTGAGCCACAGCAGGCAGGGCAAGATTCACTCTATTTTTAAAAATCCTTAAGTTACTTTGTTTTTCTTGATATTGGTTGTGTTTTAAAAGTAACTAAATCAAGAAAACAAATATTGAGGTTCTTATGCGCATGGTTCTGATATACAAGAATGATCTGAAACATCCTTCCTTTTCCAAAGGAACTCAGTGATAGAGAGAAATCAAAGACAGAAACAATCTTTATACCAAGTAATGTAATAGCAAGGTGAATGAAATGATTATTGACTAAATTAATGACAGAAGATAAGAGGATCACAGCCAAAAACCTAAATCAGTCCTATATTCCAACTTTTTGTTTATTTCCTATCAATCTAACATAAAAGCAGATGAAATAAGCAATGCTTCTTCTGTTTGTCCCCATTTTCCTCAGTGAACATTACGTGGTCGAGGTGAAGCTTCCAGCGAGAATGTTTGAGTCTCTTCCTCTACAGGTTAAAGAAGGGCAGTTACTCCATGTGTATCCTGTACTTTTTAACATCGGTATCAATGAACAGCAAACTCTTGCTGAGAGGTAAGCTTGGAGTGTAAGATCGGTGCTTCAGGTTTTCTTTTTATTTATTTATTTACCTTATTATTTTTCCCCGATTACAGTTTACATTCACTATTGTTGTGTTAGCCGCAGGTGTACCGCATAGTGGTTAGACAGTCCTACACTTTACAAAGGGTTCCCTCTGATATGTCCAGTGCCCACCTGGCACCGTACATGGTTATCACAATACCACCGACTCTATTCTTTAGGCTGTACTTTACATCTGACTGCTTTGTAACTACCAATTTTGTAAATCTAAACAGGTGTTCAGATTTGGAACCCGGGTGAATGGCAAAATATATTTATTTCTAGACGAAAGAAGGAGGTGGTTGCAGTTTTTGGTGAGATTACATTAAATCGGGGTGGGATAAGTCACACTCACATTTTCAACTGGCATCTGGAAAATACAGACTTGAATGAAGATATTTAGCTGGAGAGACACCTGTTGGAAGCCATTTACATAGCGTCCTGTTACAGACCAGTGGATTTTAAGTTTAAACCTAGGAAATGCTTACTGAAAACCCAAAATCAGAGAGATATAGGTAAAAAGTTTTATCTTGAGAAAGAGGCAGAAGATGGCGCGCCAGTGCAGAGGGTCTAGGCCTTCATGGTGTGGTCATAAAACAACGTTGGCGGGATTACCCTCTGGGAGACCGGAGGGCTCTGCATGTGCCGACAGCTCTGTCGGGGTGTGTGAGCCTGTCTGCAGCCCCGTGTCCGTTCCTCGTCTCCAGACCCCTCCTCAGGAGCCATGGGTGAAGGGGAAGGTTGGAGGGATAAAGAGAGAGAGGGTGGTTTATTTTATATCTCAGAGCTACAGCTTGCAGAGCGGGGGAGACTAACGTCAAGTGAGTGTCAATTACGGACATGGCTCAGGGGCCGGTGTCTCAGACCGGCTATCTCATTCCAGTTTATATTGGTGATTATAAGAATATGTTGGTGTGTCAAGAGGGATGGATGGAATGAGGGCCCGTGGGGACTGGAATGGGTTTGAAATTGCTATTGTGCAACGCGGCTTAGAAATGGAGAGCGGCTCCGTAGGAAACGATGGCCATCTATTTAGATAAAAATGTGTTCTTTTCAGATGCTACTTTATGACCAAGAACTGTTGCCTTTTTTTCTGTTTTTAGGTTTGGAGATGTTTCTTTGCAGGAAAGTATTAATCAGGAAAATTTTGAACTTCTCAAAGAATATTACACAATATTTATGGAAAAGATGCCTCCTGATTGTAAGTGTGCGAGTTACGGAAAACAACAATAATAATTGCTTGATTATAAATCTTCAGAAGTGTCAGGCAGAGAGGTCAGTGGAAGGAAGGAGCAAGTGCTGGTTGCATGAGGGCAACTTTGAGATTATTTGAGCCAAGAAAAGGCTGATTGCCACGGTGGCCTGGCCCACGCCTGCCTGGTTGCTGTGATTGCTCTCTTGAAGGTGTCCCGCTGCTCATATTAGGACGTTAACATCAGCGCCAATGCAAAATGCTGGAAGTTATACTCCCCATTGAGCCCAGTAGAGATTTTTGTGTCATTCTCAACCATGTAAAAGACTTCAGTAAAGGTTTAGGTTTCTGACTGATAAACTACATCGGATGTATCATGCATATACAAGGACAAAGTCAGGTAGAACCCAAGTTCTATAGGGAGTATAAAGTGATATGATGTAAGGAACCAATGATCAAATATAGTTACTGTAATATTTATGTGAAAAACGTTAAGGCATCCAAGCCTATAGGAATTTGATTTACACTTTCCGGTTTTCATTTCTTTGGCCATTGTTCAGTTTTACAATCCCCCCCAACTCCAAAAAAAAAAAACCACCAAAACTCAGCACAAAACATTTGAGCAGTCCCAACTCGGAGAACTGGGGATGCCTTTAGAGTCCATTCAGACGTAGTATAAATATGCTGAAATGCTGAGATATTCACAATGGTGAGACACTAGGTTTTAATAAAGTGAGAGATAGCTTAATATTTTAACCAAAAGCTGTAATGAAAGTCTACCTGTCACTGAATCACTAGCAGTCTGCTCACTGATCTGTTGATAGAGGTATTCTGGCACTTTAGCTTGAACTCTCCTAAGCGGCAGAGTGTTTAGGTCTTTTCATCACACAGTGAATCTTGCCTCAAAATAGTATAATGGCATATATATGTCCAGGTGTGTATAGTTAGAACATTTTGCCTGCTGTTTTATTTTATTTCACATAAGATCTCTTTCATGCCAAAATGAAATTAAGTGCAGGGAGATTCTTTGGCAGCCAGCACGCTTATGATTTTCAGATTTGTTAATTACCTGAAAATTTAATAATATAAACAAAACTATGTTTGCAGTAGTATTTAATGGAAAAAGCGTTTATTTAAGTCAAGTAGGGTGATCTCAAGAATGGGCAAACCCTTTCCTGTAAAGCCTTGCTCAGTCTTCCTCTGAATCAGGAAGTAAATATCTGAAATGGGTGTCAGATAGAGCTGTTTCATCAGTGAAGTGTGTTTGCTCTCTCTGGGGACTGTGTGCCGTGGATTCCTGCCTCCACATTTCCTTAGAATATGGTGTAGCTCTCAGGAGCTGTTCTCTCTGCCTTGACTCTAAGGCACATTAAATCCTCAGGATCTACTTCCCCTCATACCCACCTGGCTTCTCGGTTCAGCTGGGGAAACTAGCAGGGCCGGCGTGAGTGCTTCTCCCTCTTCTGGCCCTGATCTTCCCATTGGGTTTCACAATCTCTGAAAGCTTTCAAGGCTTCCTTTGTGCCCACCTAGATCATCAGGACACAAATCCGGGGTTCACAAATAAAATAGAATAGAATAGAATAGAATAAAATAAAGCACTTCTAAAATTACTCGCACAAAATGTTCCATGTTTTAGAGCCGCTGACACATTTGCTGCATGATTTGAAGCAAGCTGATGGTGATTTGATTAGATGAAATGCTTTTTTCTCTACTCTTTAAGTGAGGAGTAACCAAGTATCAGCTTCTTCTATCATTTCAGATCTCTCTCTTCTGTCTTGGTAATAATGCCTATGTCTTTCCCTTTTTACAAACAAACAAAACAAGAATACTGTCACACAGGTCTATTGGAATGCTTCTATTTGTCAACTTCCATGCCACTGCTCTACGGGTGAGCTCTCTGGCCCTGTGAGCTAAGAAGGAAAAGCAAAATATTGAAACCTCGCTTTACAATATTTCATATCCCTATTCGATACATAGTTGGTTTCATGTCTCCGCAATATTCAGACGACTCTCCCCATCCCACTTCATTGCTCTGTACTCCTGGCACGGACCCTACCCTACATCTAGTCCCCTCGTGACTCATGGCTGGCTGGTATGATCACTCCCATGCTCAACCAAAGAGATAAAGAGCTTTTCTTCCCACTTGCATTTTACAGGGTCCTGAGCTGTACTCAGCAGGGATATCACAGGCCACTCGCATACCCCTGAAACAATTGTCAAGGTCAAGGTCAGAGTCAAGTTCAGATTGGCTTAGATGTAGATGTGCATCCCTGAACTGGTCCTGATTTCAAGGGTGGTGAGCTTGTACCAGTAGACTTCAGAGCGAGAACGTGACCGATCCCGTGTAGATTTTGTGTCCGCTCTGCGGTGGGAAATGGGTGGAACAGGAGCTGGGAAGACAGCCGTAGTTTCCATTTCGCCTTGGAGCGCTCTGACAACCGGAAGCCATGGACCATGAGATGACGAGGCTATTGCCTTGGCCTGTGTAGGGTTACAGTCCCGTCAGCTGAGAGTTCACAGGCCCGCTCCTGTTCCCTTGGCAGCGCCCTGCCTTTGATTCAGGCCAGCGCCACAGTCAGAACCCCTGTTGAGGAAGCCCTGTTGGACAAAACAAGGATGAACAGGGTACTGAAAAGTTCCTCTGGACTTGGCTTTTCTGTTCCATCGGGAAGTGGTGAGAGTCAGGCCTGGGTTTGTGAATGTTCGTGATCCAGACTGTGGTGTGTGCCTGCATGTGTGGACAAGAACATTTTCTACTTTGGATAAATTCTGACTTTTGCCTGAGAAAGCAGTCATCCTGTCTGAGGCTATGATCTCTTCCAAGAGCTGCTAACATCTTCCTCTGTGAGTAGCTCTTCCCGTGTTTTTCAGAGTCAACACAGAATTTTATAATGTAGTCTTTTCTGCCAAGACTTCTATTCATTGTTTTCCACCACCAGTCAATGAATCTTGGCACAGTTAATATCCTTATTTTGCACTGAAGAAAATCAGGACAGAGGGTGAAGCAACTCGCCTAAGATGACATGTCAGAACAGGGGCAGGTTTGTTACGAGAAATCATTTTCCTGGAACTTTTGGTTCAGTTCTTTCTTTAAAAACAATTATGAAAGTTTTAAACAAACAGAAAAAAAGATCGTAAAATAACAAATACTCGAATACTGGGGAATTCATCCCTCTGCCTCACAGATTTTGTAAGAAAGAAAGATTTTCAGTTACCAGGGAAGCCCCTTTCGGTTGCCATCTCTTACCTTCACATCTCTGAGAAAATCGATGCCCTGAATTTGGTGTTTTGCGTTCTCACACACATTTTTACTCTAAATGTATATAACCATAGAAAATATGGTACAGTTTTACATGTTTATATTATTGCCTTTATCCTATAGGAATCCTCTTATAATTTGCAGTTTTTGCTCAACAGTTTTTAATATGTATCCATGTTGATACATACTGCATTGATTTATCTTACAGTTTTTAGTATATACCCATGTTGACACATACAGCATTTATGAATCTTGCCTATTATATACTACATTGCAACAATATAAAACAAGTTTCTCTTTATGAAATTTATTTTTTTGTTTAATATTAAACAACTAAGCAATGAACATTCTGGTATCTTTTGCCTTTTGATTACATTCTGCAACTCCATCTGAATAAAGAATGCTCCTGTGGAGACAGGAATAGAGATCCACCACTCTGTCCAAATTTGGTGTTAGAGGGATGCAGGAGTGAGTAGCAAAAACAAGATTTATTGGCAATATTTACATTTGAAGAGACTGATTTTTCAGTCTCAAACCAATCCACGTTCCAAGTAGACCATGATTTTCGGGGGATATATCAGGATCTATCATTATATCTTGAAATCTCTCCTGTTAATCCACAAACTAGTCATTACTTATACTTCTTTCAGGAATTTCTGTGGGCTGCAAGATTTTTGTCAGGTTGAAAAAAAAATGGCAGCAAGCAAAGTATTGAATCAATAGGGGTATGCTCTGAATAAGACAAGTTTTATCATTACAGAAATAGAAATAGTGGCCTGAAAACCTTAAGCACATCAAAATAATTTCTTTCTAAAAGGCACGCCATGGGGAGAGGGGCTGAAATTCCTCAGGAACATCGCATCACATCTCTCTGCTGGAGCATGATCTTTAGGGCAAAGAATGGTCTGTTGATTTCTATTTAAGAACTTTATCGTTGCTTTAAAATGGCTGATTAAAAAATGTCTATGTCAACAAAGAAACTAAATTATTTTGAAAAAATCATTATGCTTTATTCTGGAGTCTCAGAATTCTGAAGAAGCCGGTCCATCGTGTTAATAGTGGAACTGTTCTTCGGTACCCACGGCTGACTGTGAAGGCACCAGCACAGATGTGGAGGCAATTTCTGGAGCTGGGACACTAGGTTTTTGATTTGACTCTGCCTCTGACTCTGAATCTTGTAAAAAAAGTCGCCTAAGTGTCTTGGACATGAGGTTGCTCTAAACAGCGCTTTGCCGAATTTCTATATTTACCCCATACACTCCCTTGATTCAGAATGGCTATTCAATAGTAAAACCTGGAAGGTTCTCTCTCATGTCTCATCTGTGCCATCCTATGACTGAAGCACTCATCATCATTAAGAATGGTTTTCTTCCTAGTATAAGGGTGTTATATGACCAGTTGATATTACTGCAATCAGCCAGAATAGGGGATGGGGAAAATAAGACATGTTTATAAGTAAAGGATAAAACGAGAGGATTAATAAGTATGTTTATCCTCACATATATATTATCCAAATAGCATTTGCAAATATATTGAGGAAAATTTCATGAGCCCTTAATACTGACACTGTTTTTACTCTTTTTCAGACATTTCACATTTTCAGGAACAACATGATTTAAAAGGATTACTAGAAAATCTCCATCAAAATATTCAAGCCAAAAAAAGGAAGAATGTAGAAATCATGTGGCTGGCTGCCACGGTAAGCGCTGTCCTGTCAGGTCTTACTCGCTGTCACCATGAGGATGAGCAAGGCTTCCTGGGTGTCTCCTAGGTCAGGGCCAACCTCAGCACTCTGAGGTACCAGGTGCCTTCCTCCATTGCCTAGGAGATTAAGTGTGTTCCATGTCATTGGCAGTGCTAGCAATAGAGTAGAACACAAGTTGGAAGAAGATGAACTCAGTGAGAAAGAATCCTATGCTACTCGTTGGCTTTTCTTGTAAATCCCGGATGTGTTTGACACTTCGAGGTTAAAAGGAAGTGTCTTTAATTTTCTTGATGTTACATGTTTCAACGTCAATTGCCCATATAATGCTCTAGAGACTTATGATTTTAACAGAATGTGGTTATCAGATCTCTGGCTCACAGCCTCAGTACGGCTCCTGGACATATTGTTCAATTAATGAGCTTGTAAATGTGTTTGTTAATTTAGATATTGGCATAGGATATATTACTGACGGGTTGCTGTTGGGGTAATGAGCTATATATGGTATGGTTCTTTCTCATTTAATGGCACCCTCAGGATAGAAGATCTTTCTGCTTTTCCACCCCAGATTTCTACAAGAGTGAGCAAAAGAATCTTGCTTGTGTTTTGTAAACTCTTATCTGGCAACCATTCAGACATAGCTCATGTGAGCTTACAGATTTTGCTGAACATTCAGACCCTCAGGAATGAATTGTTTCATTAGGAAAGGCACACCTCGGAGATCTCTCAAATTCCATGTTTGTAGTTTCTTCTCAGTGTTACCCATGGAATTTGGAGTTAGGTTACCCCATCTTCTAGCATAGTCTTCCCATTCTCTATCAGTTGTGTCTAAAGCAGAGCCTTTCCCCTACTGCCAGGCCTTCAATTATAATCCAATATTATTTCCTCTGTTCTGCGGGAAAGGAATGGGTAAGTGGCCATGAGTCTAGATATAAAGTAATTTACCCAGAGCAGGTCAGAGGGAAGCTGCTTCAGTTTCCCTCCATGCTCTCTCGGAGCCCCAGGGAAGAACATCAGAGGTAACAATATGAGACATGGCAGCTCGTTGACACTGGCTCCATTTAGCGCCACACTGTATCATGTGAAAGTTGTTTCTAATAGTTCTTTCCCAGTGAGGCTGTTCTCTATGTCTTCAAAACACTGCTATGGTTGTTAACTCTCACAAAAAAATTCACAAGGACAGGTTGTAAGTTATTTTTGCTATTTCACTAATAACGTGATAGCATGAAGGAAGTTTGGTCATTTACCAAGGCGCTCTGACAACTTGGGGACAGATACATATCATTGTATACATATCATGCAGTTGTGTAGATAGGAGAATGAAGGATGCTCATGTGCAAACACAATGTGCAGTTTGTCTTAGTATATGTACTTTCCCATTTGAAAATATAAAAAAGTTTTCTTATAAATTCCATTAATGTATGAAATATTTTTTCCTAAATGTATACACTACCAAATATGGCTTACTCACAACTTGTTGCATGCGAGCCCCGCCTGGAGGGACACATAGTACCCAGAGTGGGCAAAATTGGCATTCTGTGGGAACACTGACTTTATTATTAATAACGTATCTGTAGGCTGATAGCTCAGTTTCAATATCCTGTAAATCAAGGACCCTGATAACACCCTTAAAATGAAGAAATATAGATATCCCTTTTGACATTTTCCAAAAAGCTTTTACTTCTGCCTCTATTTCCTTCCCCCTCCTTTAAATCTATTAATGAAAATGCTCCTTTCGGTAAATTTTAGTTTCTAATTGAAAAATATAAACCTATTTGATTTTATTTTAACTGAATTTTTAAAAATAAAAATGAGACTCTAGAGACCCAATGACAATCCTATGTGTCCAATTCGGCTCTTAGACTTCGAAAAAGTTGTGGAAGCGCAGAGATGAAGACCCAGCCTGCCTACTCCGTAGAATGTCCCCTTCATACAACAGTGACAATATATTTCTTAAATATCCATTCTTTAAAAAAAAATCTATCTCCTAAGTGGACATTGAGGTTTATATTTTATTACTGTGACTATAGTCCCATCTTTGTTATTTGATATTAAAATTTTAAAAAATACAGTTTATTTGAAAGGATTGGAGTTCTCTAGATGGCAAAAGATTGTATGTCGAAATCATTCTCTTACATTTCTTTAATCACTTCTGTTGGGAATAGTGAGAAACTACCCAAGGTATAACAAGGGCTGGTAAATCCTAGGCTAAGTATAAGAATTGCTATTAAAATATGGTTTAAGCCCTTTATAAACGGTGTCCTCTCCTCAAAGCAGGCAACTATTAAAGCCTCCTCAGTGGCAGGTAGTAAAGCAGGCTGGTATTATATTACATTAGATTTATTGTAAATGCATGTTGCTTAGCATTGTTGATACAAAAGTTGACTATTGGTATCTCATATCAGGGCTCTATCATGAGATAGGGAAGAGAAAGGAATGGAATGATTCACTTGTTGACTATAAGGTGATGGGAAAAGAGATTATTGCTTCTCCTGATTTATATCAGAATAACAGAGAGGAAGAATTACAGAGAAAAACAAAATAGGATGGAAGTTCAAGCCTTGGTTCTTAGAGTGAAGAAGAATCACAGTAGCATCCTGACTTTACTCTGTTGTACACAAGTTACTTAACCTATCCAAACCTCACTGTCCTCACCTGTAAATTGAGAATAATCATACGTCCCTCCAGGGTACATGTGCAGTTAATTAAATTTCAAATCTACATGAGATTTATTAGCATGCTGGTACCCAGTAGATGTACAATTAGCAGTGGCCATACGTGGTGGACTGGTCTTTATTCTTATTAGTTGTACTGATGAGTGGTTAGTGGTTCCCTCATCTGCTGCACTGGGACCTTATGGCTGTTTGACATTTCATATCATTAAACCAAGATTAGCAAAGGTGGTATTCATTATTTAGGATTCAAGTCAAGTGTCTACTCTAGGATGTATAAATGGCCTTCCCCTTCACCGTGAAGGTGTTGTTCCCCAGGGGCGACCCTTGCTGCCATACCCTGCCGCTCGGCCCCGTGGCAGGGACCGTTGCTGCCCCCCCTGAATGTTTACCATCCCCCATGGCTGCAGCAGCCCCATACCTCACACCGTACAAAGAACCACAGACAATCTATCCCACTAGCTTTTGAAACGAAAAGGTGTGGCTTTTACACTCAGTAGGGCAGATCGAACCAACGGACGATCATGGAGTAAGCCCACTGAGTGTGCTTGGACAAGAAGAGTTTAGGAGTCCCACCCTTTAGAATGACCAGCACATGAATGATTGATGGTGTGTACGTCTGTGTTACAGATTTGTCGCAAACTCAATGGCATTCGTTTCACCTGTTGTAAAAGTGCCAAAGACAGGACGTCGATGTCAGTGACACTCGAGCAGTGCTCCATCCTGAGAGACGAGCATCAGCTGCACAAGGACTTCTTTATCCGCGCCCTGGACTGCATGCGAAGGTACCCACTTGCCTCTAACTTCCTCTCTTTGAAAGTCATTGTAAACTTCCTGTTGGTTTTTGTTTGCTCATTTCCAACTCCATGTTTTACTGGAGGACTAACCACTTAGTAACTTCCCTTCATTTCCATGGCTTATAGCTCATGACATGAAAGATAATGTACTCCTACTCATTTTAGGCATTAGAAGAGAATGTGCCTGGATTTTGATGATATGCATGGAGATTCTCTTTTGTTAACTTACTTAGACCTAAGTAACAGGTTCTGGTCTTTTCATATGTAATACTTGAAGAGCAGTTTCTTTATCTATAAGTAGTTAGGAATATGCAAAGAATAAAACTAAGTCATGATCCAAAGAAAACCTTTCCAAGTTGCAACTAACAGGTGATCTTCCCATGGGTTGCAGGGTGTCCAGGTGGGTAACCTTCCTAAAATTATTTTCACATCATTTATCATAAAGACGGGATGATGCTGATAACAGAGAATTAGCAGTGGTGCTCTGCTGACATTTAAAATGCAGTGCCCGAAGTCATGTTTCTTGATTCATTTCCACAGTAATTAAATGTAAAGTCAAAGCCATAATGGGGAGGGAAAATGTGCGCCATTTACAATGTCTGGCAGCAAGGACGCCTGATAATTAAAAAGTTAAACAAAATCATCTCTTTGCCGCAAAGACTGATTCAGAAGCATGCCAGGAGGCGTGGGACAGGCTCCTTGTCCCTCAGAAAGGAGCATCACGTGCTGCCCTAGAGAGGACCGCTTCTTATCTGCCATGTCGTTAGCTTCCACTTTTCTTTTAACTGCTCTGGTCTTTCGGTGGGGACTTGGCCGCGTCCTGTGCCTGTGTGTTTTCCCCACTAATGAGAGGCTGGAGTCTTCTGTTTTACCCCCTTGCATGTCTCTCTCCATCTCCATTGTTCAGCAGAGCTCTGTCATCATTTTCTGATAGATGTACAAGGGTGTCTTAGAGGCCTGACATGAACATCTGAGCCGTATAAAACACATTGGGTTGATATAAAAAACCTCTTTCAGAAATAAGCTCACTTTTCAAAAATCTATCAGGACTGGTGGGGGAAGTTCAGAATCAGAGTGACAAAATCATCTAATGTGCATAAAAAGGATGAAAGTGTCGCTGCGGGTGAACAGAGGCCGGAGAGGAGAGCAGGGATGCGTGGTATTATAGACCAGAGACCTCAGAAGACTAACGTGATTCAACCAACATAACTTGTCTGGAAGCTGAAACTGTTCCTTCCTTATTTAAGGCAGCGGCAGGGGTTATTTTTGACAATACTTCCCAGTGCCGTCGTTTTGGGGGAGGGAGAGGATCTGCAGAGCCTCTCTGCCATCTGGGGGCCCACCCTCCAGCGCCTTTAAAATGCACCTCAGAATCACTGTTCTAAATGAGTTTAGGTTTTATGTTTTTGAATGTATTGACTTTTTTTACATTACATTCAACATCACCTGCAATTTGTTTTTCCTTTGAATCCTTCTGACCACCCTTCAGGCTATTTACTCTGGATTCTTTTCAAGTTCACCGAGGTTGTAATATCATTGCTTTCCTACTTTTATTTTTCCCTTATCTATATTAAACTTTCCCATTTTATTGTGTTTCTCTCTGTAAGAGTTTCAAATTATTATATATAGATGAGCAAAATGCTGTTGATAAAGAGAAACAAATAAAACTTTATCTGTCTGCGTATTCATAAACCCCCACACCAGAATAAGCTGCATGAGAATAGGCATTTCTGTTTGTCTTTGTTCACTGCAATGACACTGGTACCTAGAACAATGCCTAGTGATGGCAGCTTCTCCATAAATATTCTATGAATACACATCCAGCATTTACTCGGCAGCTGCACGCTCCCGAAGTGAGCTTCTCATTACGATCGGACTGAAATGGAAGAAGACCAACTTCAGATCAGAGAGTTAGAAAGGGGTCTGAGCACACCTGGCTCTGTGAGGGACTCTTAGTAGTTGCCTGTGTTGCGAGACCGAAACAATGATTCTTAAGCCTGGTTGCCCATTTGGAACCTCAGGGGGTCAAGGTGAGTGGCAGGGGTCCCACTGCGGGCCTGCCTCTGGAACAGAGCCAGGGTGGAGACCACTTGACTCAGGTCTGCCTCACTGAAACCAGACACCCTTCAGTAACTGATTCTAATAACTTTGTGGTAAGACTATCAGCCAGTCTACAACACTCTGTCTTTGAGTTTTGACGTGTATGTGTATTGTTGAATTCTCCCTTGATCATCTAAAGCAGAAATTTATAAAATGGTGGCTGCCTAATCAGCAGATTTTTTTTTTTTAAAGAAAGAGAGAATGCAGTATCAGCACTCGGTTTTCAGTTATGGAATCTCTGTTGAATGTCATCTTGTCCCAGGGCATTTGCAGAAAGCATCATTGGTAGGGATTTCAGCCTCTATTTGATTAATAAATGATGATCATTGGAATTAAAACACAAAATTTGACTGGATTATAAAATGTCATGTTTTATCAAAAAATCATTGTGTTAGGTAGTTTAATTGCCACTAAAAAATAAATTGAAATGAACACGCCAGTACACTGTTATTTCCCATACAGGAAGTCTAGCCTTATGTGTTTATATAGTGTCACGTGGTGACACCATTACTTAGCTGTCTGTCTGTAACTTTTATTTTCCTTATGCTACATTACTCTTCAATCTGTCATCCTATAATGGCTGCTTAACATTAAGATAGCTGATATGTCATTAGTAAAATTAATCAAGGCATGTTTCCGCCTACAACCTATTTAGCATCCTTAAGACACAGGCCTTTAACCCCTCTATTTTAGTTAATGTTTAGTTCACAGAGAGAGACTACAAGGCCCGTCATCTTTACTGAGTTTTGTGATCTTGTTGAATGCCATGTTCTCAGCCTGCGGCACCTGAAATTTTCATGTTGGGGAGCATAATTTGTGAAATATTCTGCTTTATAAATAAGTGACCCTTCATCAACTGATACCAGTTAAGGTTTTATTTTTTTTATTTCTCATGACTTACGCCTTTGTTGGCATTGCTTTTTTAATTATGTAGTTCTTGTTGAATTAGAAAAATGTATTCCTTCTTTCCTTAGTCTTGTTTCCACTCTGGCTTATTTTCCTTTGCTTTTGTTTGAGTTTACTAGAAAAAGAAGAGCTGCTATTTTTTCATATTATCCCCTATTTGAAATAGTAAAGTGAATAATAAGCATTGCAGACATAGGTAATTGAAGCTTTCAGTTATTTCTTGACTATTTGAAAGGGATGTGTTTGCGTAGAACAGCATAAGTGAGACCAGTTTTTCCATTATCACTAAGTGTTATCTCTTCCCTTGAGAATTTGCTGTGTGTTTGCGGCTTTGCCTCCGTTCGTATCTGTGACAAATAACAGTAATAAGTCCAAATGGAGTCACTGCCATCTTGGGGTTGCTAATAATTACATGAAAACCGACCTCATTTAAGATGTTTTTACTTCAGTTGACATTAAGGTAAAAGATACTGCAAAGAATACACTTTTTTAGAAATCATATTGGAGCAAGTAGCTCTTAACAATATAGCCACAGATGAGCCACCAAGAGAGAACTGATCCTACTGGAATGATTTCTATAACCAGCCAAAACTTTCAATTCCCTGAACAAAACACGTGTGCTAATTTAGGCACTCTTCTTCATACATGTGTATGTGTCATATTATTTTATTACCAGAACAGTAGCGGTTTTGAGGTCAGTTTCTTTTCCCTAAGTTTTCTGGTATATATTTGTTTTCTAAGTATTAGTAACTTAAGACCCTGTATTGAGCCCATCATCCAGAGTGGCTACCAAACTTGATACACGCCATTCTGAATAAGTCATTGCTTTCAGTTCTTGAAATTATTAACTGAGGACCTAGACATGTAAGTGTATGGAGTATGTTTTTTAATTCAATTAAATGAAATCAAATATAAATATAAATGAAGCTGTTTAAAATAGATAGATTTAACTTCTGTCACAAACACAGCTTTTTAACATCAGGAAGACCTGGGGTTAAAATTCCACATTCTAACACCAGTATCTGCCCCTTTGGACAAGTTAATCCATCTCTAGGCCTCACTTTCCTAATCTGTAAACTAGGGATAATAGTATTTTTCTGTCCTGAAGGTGTCATTAAATGAGATCACTTATTTAGCCTCTGTGCCCAGGGGATAGTAGGAGCTCTGCTTAATACATATTGCCCTTGCCCTGCACGCTCTCCCCACCCCTGTCTATCCTGAGCTTTCTTCCCTTTCCCTTGTTCCTCTGAATGTTCCTCCTCTGAAACTCCTGAAATTGAGGAAATTCCCTGGCCTTCAAGGTCTCAGGAGAAAAGTCCCAGGATTAATACTTGGTTTGTAAAGACCTCAACATATCTCTCCATGATTATGGCAGGGAAGGTTTGGGGATCAGGAGCAGTTGAGCCTGAAACAGAAGGTTATCTGTGATCCACGGATAACAGCGTCTAGCACTCAGGGAGCGGAGCTGGTGGGGGTCCAAATCTTGAGCGCCCACAGACTTCATTAGCAACTTAGGATATCCAGGAAATAAGGAGACTGGAACCCCATTCCAGGAGGCAATGTGGACAAATAGATCGTTAGCTGAAACCTGCCAATGTCATCAACAAAAGCAAGCATTTCTTGAGTGTCTACCAAGGCAAAATACCATGCTAAAAAAAGGGAGAAATACCTTCGTAACAATGGTAGCAGCTAACAGTGAGTTCTTGCTATGCACAAAAATTACATGAAATCTTCTGTAAGAGGAGCCTCTATGAATCCCCACAATGCTTGTATGAAATAGGAGAGGCCACATATGTAGGAATACTGTTTATTAAGGTGGTTCAGAGGAGAAGAGGAAAAAGCGGTCCTCGGGGAGGCGGGAGGTGACCTGAGTATGGCGTAAGTTAGTGAGGAGGGGTTAGGGGTTCTTGACTGGGAATATCTAAGTGGTGATGGTTAAGAGTGGTGTTTACTAATTCATCGCATTTGATAAGTGTTTTTGTTTTTGTTACCTAAGTGATATCAGAATGTGGGTCACATTTGACAACATTCAGCTGATAATCATGTTTTTGAGATGTACGTTCATACACAGAGTCTGGCCCTCTGCTTGTAATAGCTGTATAGTATTCTCTTATGTGGATGGAATACAACTTATCTATTCCCCTGTTGAACTTTAGGTTGTTTTTAATATTTCAATATTCTAAGCAATAGTGTAATAGGTATTCTCAGATGTATACCCGTGAATACAAGGAAGGGAATTTCTTCAGGTGGAATGGGTGGTAGTGTATTTATATTTTCAATTTTACTAGATACTACCAGATTGTTCTTCAAAATAGCTGTACTAATTTATATCCACAAGCCAGATACATGTGTCCTTATTTTTCCACATGCCCCAATATTTGTACTGTAAGAGTTCTTACTAATCCAATGGGTAAAAAGTGATATTTTGGTTAAGTTTCTATTTTCCCAATGTTAAGTAATATTTAGTATCTTTCTAAAGATTGATTGGCCATTTTTAACATTTTATATTTTGGGAGTTTGCATATAACTGCAAATTGAGAAAGGATTCCAGCCTTTATAAACCACCAGGTTATTATGTTTAAATCAAGTTCCAGAAAAGAGAGTTTCAGGAGCGATAGTTTTCTAAACATATTTTTATTTGTTTTGTTTATTTTTTTTTTAAGTGGGAGCATGGTGGACTGAAACTTACATGTCTCTTAGGTTTGGATAAAAAAATGCGTGGTGTTTTGAAGGAGCCGGTGACATGACATGAGCCTCTGTAGTGGAGAGGGGGCAGAGGCCCAATGCAGGAAGGAAGCTTCCTCCGGAGACATACATAAACCCCACCGGCGATCAGCGAGGTGACTGATGCCTTGGCACTTGGGAAATGAGGCATAGCAGGAACTAGTCCTAGAAAAACTTCGTTCTTAGTCAAGAAGCCTGAGATACAGGCAGCCTGGTCTTGAATGATCTGTAGAGAACAGTTAGGCCAAAACTTCGAAAGTTTGCTTACATTCCTGGAAGCCTGGGAAACGAGAACCAAAGCGTATCCCTGAACACCATGCCATGTTCAAAGAGAAAAGCAATTTGGGATTAAACATGGGGATGTGAAACACATATCAAGGTTCTATCTCAAGTCTTGCTTACTTGTAAAGTGTACAAGCTGATTAGGGCATCCAGTTCCCATATAAGAATGCTTCCCAGATCTCAGTCATTCGTTTGACCACTTAACGATTTTTTCATGTGTCGTAAGAACAATCACTCATTAGGCATCATGGATTCTTGCAGTTGATGTGTCTGCTACGTTTGTCCTAATGCGCATGAATATAAATCCAACACTCTTCAGTGTGAAGTTAGTGTGCCTTCTGCCTTCGCCAGAGTGCTTACTATCCTCTGATAAACACAGGCATAGAAGGGTCTCTCCCCTCCTTACCTGAACTGTACTGATAGCATGCCAGTCTCCACAGAACATTCTTGAGTGCAAACTGGCCTGGGAGGTAATAGTTTTTATAGAAAAGGAACTAAAATATGGCAAACTTTTCTCCCAGTTGGAAGATCACAGCTGACAGAAAAGTTCAAATGTCCAGAGTAAAACATTTATGCCCAAAGAATAACAAGCTCAAGTCCTACAGAAAAAATACATCATGCACAATTACACCCCATTCCCTTCCATTCATTGAGCCTCTCAGAATTCATTACAGGGATCAAGAGTTTCATTTCTAAAGCATATCGTTTGCACAAGTAGTAGTTTATTAGTAGCACCAAATAACAGCACTGTTTTGAGGGCAATCGCTGCTTTGAATCCTCTAAAATCCAACAATTAAGCCAGCTCAGTGGAGAGCAGGGTGAGTACAGCATGATGGTTAAGAGCAAGGACATTGGAGGTAGACCGTCTAATTCTCCACATCTTAGTAGTGGGAATGAAATTCTAAGGTGCATTTGGTTCTTTGTAAAGTGAAAATATATGTCAAAGAAAGTTGGAAACACAAAGTATGGTAGGACAGAGTGGTCATTTTACCAGCATCACATCCTTGTCTCACAGAGTTGTCGTGGTGAGGATTAAATTAAATAGCACTCATAGAAGCCCTTGACTTGCTACACCGTCAGAATCAACAAATACTAAATGCTGCTATGGCTGCTAGTGATGTTATTGTGGTGGCGACTGTCTTTATTACGATTATTGCTGCCCTCTTCTTTGTCATAATGGCTTCTCATTGAATTGTTTTTACTAAACTGCCCATTGTTGTGATAGCCTCAGACTACATCGAAGGAAGTAAAAGAAAGAGCCCATTCAGTTATTTGCATTGTCTGTGCACTAGTTCTCAAAGAGCGTTCCCCAGGCCAGCAACATCACCATCACCCACGAACTTTCTGGAAGTATAGGTTCTCAGGCCTCACCTCAGACCTACTGGATCAGAAACTCTAGGGGTGGGGCCAGCAATCAGTGCTTTAATGAGTTCTCCAGATGATGGTGATGCATATTTTAACAGTTGTATTGAGATATAATTAACTTACACATACCATACTGTCCAGTCATGCATTTAAAGTGTGCTATTCAATAGTTTTTAGTATATTCACTGAGTTGTGCTGGTATCAACACAATCAAACGTTAGAACCTGTTCTAAAATAACCCAAAAAGAAATCCCATATCCATTAATGGTGTCTCTCCAGCCTCCTTGTCTCTGCCAGAGACAGCCACTTACTTCTGCCTATTCCGGACATTTTGTATAAGCAGAATCATGTACTGTGTGGTCTTTTGTGAATGACGTCTTTCACTTAGCATACTGTTTTCAGGGTTCATCCATGTTGTCAGACAATTTTCATTACCATTTAAAGTTTTCTCTTTGTGAAGATTCATTGCATTTTTTTCTATAGCATGAACCTTAGACTTGCTTACAGTTCTTCAGGACAACTCCAGCGCATACATGCGTAAGTCAGGGCAGGGTTAGAGGGGGGCTAGGTGTGATTGTGTGTGTGCATGTGTGTTCTAAGTGTGCTGTTTCCCTTTTATAGAGACAATTAAAAAGCATAGGGCCAATCCTGTGATCCATCTACTTGAAATGTACAGCATTCTTTAAGGTGCTTTTGTTTTTAACTATAGTAGCTTCATTTATAGTTCTGTTTTATAACATAACTCTTGCCTTTACTCTTTCTCACTTTTCATTTTTGATAGCTTACTGAATATTATGTATCCATGTATAGTGCCTTAAATTCTTTTTTAAACCAAGGCAGGGTTTAAATACTAAAAATAAAATTACATAAAGCATCCTTCTTCCCTAAGCTCAGGATCCTTCCTAAATTTGCTGTTAGCACTCATCAAACCATGCTGGACAAGACTGATTTATTGTTTTCACAAAATGCAAAAAAAAAAACCTCTGGTCTCTTACATCTTAATTTATGTGTTTTCAAATGATGCCAGTCTTCTCAACTATTTGAGAAAATAACGACATATTTTATATGCTTCAGAGTTTGCAAATCACCTTGACGGATCTTTTGTTCTAGAAAATAGAAAGACAATAAATACCTTCTTTTGTTCAGTTTTCTTTTTCATAATTTAATTTCATAATATTAATTCAAAGATGGAATTTGTATAACAAAACAGATAGCTTTGTTTGATTTTTGTGATAAAGATTTTTTTTCTCTTGCGAAAACTAGAGAAAAAGGCATATTAGAGCTGCCAAGAGGTATTATTTCTGCCAGAAAAGGAGGGGAAAATGCCTTTCTCTTCACAAGGTGGGGCTGACTTTACCACAGCTGCTCCCGAAAGAGACACATTTATTGAAAACTCCCAACTACCTCTAGTCACTACAGAAGATAATTTTTCCTCTGAGATGAAAATCTCACTGCACATATGCGAAGTGTGCATGATTAAATATGACCCGGCCGTACAGTTGAAAGGCCACCAAGGCCGTCGACCGGACCTGCCACGGGCTGGCAGCTTCTGGAAAGCCCAAACGCCAGCCAGCACTAGCGGAGTTTTTTCTCTTCTCCTCTGTGGTTTGGCTACATAAATATAATTTGATTGTGCATGTTAATAACTTTAAAGTTGTTAAAGAATTGTGTCGTTGCCAAACAGAATATACAAGTAGATGCTGTACATGATTGAAAATGAATTCTAAATCATGCGGCTGTATTTGGGGGTTGAATGAATCTATTTTTAGAAAAATAGCATGATTGATATTCATGTAGTCAGTTATAACCCCCTAAAATTGCAATCTTTGACGTTCTTTTATAAATTAAAACTTTATATTCCCAAGGTTATGGTTTTATACCATAATGGAAACTAGAAACTTGTTCCATTTCCATTTGTGATAAGGTAAAAAGGCCATGTTTCTTCGCAGTCTGCGTTATATAGTTTTATAGTACATGTGTCTGTTTATTTTGCTACCTTTGCCCACGTTTCTTGAGTAAACAAAAGCAGGATACACTACCAATCTTGGTATGGATTCAGGGACAGAAAGAATATTTGATACTTTTAAGAAGCCATAAGGACTCTGGGATACTGAAATGTTAGTACCAGAAAAAAAGAATTTATGAGCATGTATTTTAAAACTTTTTTGCTTCATGTGGAAGTGAGGGACCATCTTTTGCATGTTTTTACCTTCTATATGTCAAAATAGTGTCAGCACATTTTGCCAATATGTTATTAAACACCCATTTCCTCCTGGGGATTGATCGGGAATGAAAGGAAAATTTTGACTTAACTAATTTTGTCGCAATCAATAAAAAAAAATAACAAAACAAAAATCATCTTGACAGAATCTGGACTATGTGTGTGGAGGGTAAGAGAGAAAAAGCGGCTTTTGGAGTGATGTGGGGTTTGGTGAGGTAAAGCCTGTGTCAACCCTCACCTCTGTCTCTCGTGGCCCTTTGACCAGAGTGGACGGGGAGGGTCCTCCTGGCAAGTGGGGCTCTCTCCCCGCAACAGCCGTCTGCTTGCACAGACCGTCTGGACTGAACATCGCCCCCAGCAGAGAGGAGAGGAAGCTGCCCTAAGGGAGGTGGCCGCAGTCCGCGGAGACGCTGACGTCTCCACTAGCCACAGTGCTTGGCAATCTGATATTCTTGCCATGCCTCTGCAAAAAAATAAAATGAAGTAGCTGTTGAAGCAGAATTCTTACATATAAAAGAAACCTTTTGCGTCATTATCATTTTGTGGCCTAATCCCTCCATTGGTACCAAGGTACCTAAGGGGAAGATGCAATGCCTCCACTGAAGATACAAGTTTAATCACAGAGCCTGAACAAGTGTAGTTAGCACCGTGGTCCCCACTTCTGTCAGGATATATAGCTGAGGTTTACAAAATATGTTCTCCTGTTGAATCAGTGTTGGAAGGAATGTTAGGTATCTTCTGGTCCAATGCCTTACTGTCTGTTATGTTAATGGAGACATGCCTAGCAAAGTAATTCTTTTTAAACCTAGATATTGCTCTTAAGTTTCTAAGAGCCCTTCAGTTAGATTTGGTGGAAAGTTTTTCAATGGTGGACTCTGTTCCTTGAATCTGAGGTGATGGTGGCAATGCGTCCACATGCCGTGGGCAGTGGGGCTGGACATCCCCTTCCCGAGTCAGGAAGGATGCTGCTGTGAGCGAGCAGAATGCTTCTCTGAACAGCAGTGAGAATGTACGCAGACTTCCAGGAGCAACGTGAGGGCTCGGTGTTTCAGGAAATAATGTAAAGCAGCGTATGTGTGTGTGTGTGTGTGTGTGTGTGTTTAACAAAATGACTTTGGCAGCCTTGCAAGACTTAGGATCCAAATAAAGAAACTGAAGCGGAAAAGGGAATTATGATGATATTTGTTAACATTACTCTTTGACTTGCTTTGGAAGCCAAAGTTGTAGATAATAAGCAAAAAATTATGTATATAATTGCATAGACGTTTGATTATATATAAGCATTATATACAAATTTCATATATATAATTTTAATGTGTGCTTCTTAGGCCTAATTAGATCTTGTCATTACACTTTTATTCAGGTGACCCAGTCCTTTGGGCTTGTGAGAGATACACTTCTTCTCACACTACTGTTTCAGCCACTAAGTTTAATAGTAACAAAGGAAATTCCAACTTTGTGTTTTCTCATTAAAATGAGACAAACTGAGAAAAGAATAATAACTCTAAGTTGACATATCAATCTTCCCAAATATGCCTGACTGATTACTTTGCTCATTACTTTTCATGGGCTGGTGAAGAACCGCAAGCTTTTGGTACAGCAGAAGCTGTTGTTTTTCAAGCCTTGATTCTCACGCTCCTAAAAGTCAGTTTTCAAGCTGCTTCCATTTCTATGCGCTTGTGACTTTTCATATGAATGGTGTTTTAAGGCTGCATGATTTGGAAAGGACCTTAAAGATTATCTTGTGACCCTGCCAACCAAGGCAGGAATTCTTTATGCAACGTCCCTGCCTGGTTCTCAGGTAACCTTTACTTGCGCGCGTCCAAGAGCAGGGAGCTTGTGTATCGGCCATCCCATGGTTGGACAGCTCTACGTTTCAGGGAGTGGACCTTCACGTTAAGCTGAAATCTGTCGCCCTGTAACTTCCCGTCCCTAATGCACCCACGTGTCTAGACCAACAGAGAGGAAGTCAGCGTCTCTTCCCCTAGGTCAGCCTGCCAGTGTGTAAAGGTGGCTGCTGTGTTCTGCTTAATTGTTTTAATTTTATTCTTATTTATCGATGTTACAGAGAGAGGAAGAAGAAGGTGGAGAGAAATCAAGAGACAGAATCTCTCTTTTTGCTGTTCCACTTATTTATGCATTCGTTTGTTGTTTCTTGTATGTTTCCTGACTGGGGACCAAACCTGCAACCTTGGCATATGGGGAAGATGCTCTAACCAACTGAGCTACCCGGCCAAGGCCCCGCTTAATTGTTTTAATCCCTTTAAGATTTGAAGGAAGCTACAACTCCTGCCCTTCCTAAAAGATATTTCTACCATCTTTCAATACATTCCTCATTTTTAAGGCCCTTTGTAAACAATTATAATAAAAATTGGACACCATGTTCTAAATATGACATGCAGGACACAAAGTAGGACAAAGTGTTCCCCTCCTTCTCTCCTCCTTTCTCTCCCTCCCATCTTCCCCTCCTACTTCCCTTTCATTATATAAATGCTGCTATGTGCCAAATACTTTTCTAAGCATCTTATAAATATTTTCTCCCCTAAACTTTATTTTAATCCTAAGGATTAAGTCTTAAAACGAGGAAGCAGCTACAGAGGGGTTAAATGCCTTGCTCAAGCCCCCAGCTCGGAAGTGGCACGAGGCCCCCTTCTTCCAGGCCCCTGCATCTCACAGCCTGGCCCGCCTCTCTTATCTGTGTTTATCTTCTTGTTCCTGGACCCATAAATTGCATGATCTTTATAAAATAACTTTATCTCACTGTATAATAAATTGAAACATGTAGTCCCTTGTCATACACACTGCTGTCTGACAAAGTTTCTCCTGGGCTCTACTGGGGTAATTGCTATTTTGAAGTGAAATAGAAATGTATATATTTTCATTCTTGTCAACCTCACCCCTGAGATAAGTCGGTGGCCTGAATAAGTGTGATGTCCACGTGATGTAGGAGGAGAACTCCCCCCAAAAACAGAATTATCTTCTGACAGAGGGGTCCCCATGTAGTACAGGCTCCCCCTGCTGGGTGAATGTTCTAGGAACCCGTCTGTATCAGGGCACCACCTGGTGGTGTTGTGAGAGGCTGCGTTCGGCTCCAGCGAGTTTCTTTTGAAGACTCTTTCAATCCATTTGCCCGTTTCATGATGGGTGATTTATGAGCGCACCTGCCCACGCCTCGCTGAGTGTTCAGCAGCTTTTGACCAGAAACAGTGAATCCCATATCTCACCCTCCCTATTCACCCAATCTTATCATGAGCCTTTTTTCTCTTTGTTTGTTTCCCTGGCTGAAAAAAGTCCTCAAAGGGAAATGTTTTGCTGATCTGGAAGAGGTGAAATAAAAACCAGCAGAAGCACTAAAAGGCACCAAAATCTACTAGTTTAAACACTGTTTTGAATAGTGGGAAAAAATGTCTTGATAGGTGTATTGCATCAAATGGAGAGTACTTTGAAGGTGACTGAAGTTTAAACATGTAAGAATAAATACACAATTTTTTATAAATACATTCCATTTTTGGGGGTCCCCTTTTGTGTTCTCTGTATTAAGAAATGGGTCTGAGTTTTGTAATAGAACATACTTTTACATAATAATATCTTATTAACAGGTAATTTAAGGGCTCTTCAACCAAACATTTATATAAATAAGGAAATGAATATTTAAAACATAAATTTTATGAGGCAGTTTCTTTGGGTATGGTGCAATACCTACATTGATAAATCGTAGAAGGTGCAAAACCAATAATCACTCATGTGTGCATAGCACATAGCTGCTCTGGAACCAATTTGTTGTTGATTATTGGGCTAAACTAGACCCCAGAGTCTTGGCCAAGTTTGAAAACTGGTAAATCAGACGATCTGAAGTGGTTCAAGTTCACTCTGGTTCCCCACTGAACGAACTGTTGGTCAAAGAGAACAGGATGTCAGTAAGGAGTTGCATTTACCTGGGATCTGCCTTCCCCTTGTGGAAGCCCACTCTCAGGGCCAGGGAGGGCACATAAGGTGGAATATCAGATCCCTGAGCTAGCTCTGTTTTATGCCATGGTGGGGCAGGGCGAGCGATGTTCCCCTCAAGGATCCACTCACCACGGCAAAAGCCAGTTTACAGCTTGACAAGCACCTACTTGTGTGCTCTGCGTCTTCCTGCAGCTCAGGTACGCGTGCGCTGGTCTTGACCAATCAGAGCTCTATTCGTTGTTTCTACAGAAACTACTTCATTTTATTCTGGTTCATTTTCCCACTAGGTGGGAGCCATTTACCATAAAGAGTAGATGGCTCTGAATACTCTTTCATGTCTCTTTGAGGACATATTATTTACCAAGAAGCAGGCTTCCTATTGGAGATACATGCATGGATATGATGTATTCCTTGTCTCAAAAAGCTCAAAACCTGTTGGGAGAGAATCACATGCAAATGTGATCCACATAATGCGGGATTAAGTGTCTATGACATTATGTATAAAGGGATTTTGGAGACATCACTTTAGGGGTATAATTAATTTATCAGGGGTGGTGGGGTGAGTGTAGGCCACCAACAGGGCCACAGGGAGAAGGTGGCATTGTTATGAGAGAAGGACATTAAGAAAGGATATATTCGTCCCACAGGAGCCTTGATGCTTCTTAACTTTTTTTTTAAAGCTATTGATTAGCAGTTTCAGCATGTTTTGTTTGAGGCCTAAGATTGGGGCGTATTGACAATAATTATTAAAAGTATATTATCTTATTGAGTTATGACTTCTGATAAAGCAATGACCTCAATAAAACTAGAAATCAACTTGTATGACTCTCCAGGTTTAGAAGCCGTTATCCTTGCACAAAAACATTGGTGTCCTAGGTGATTTCTAACCTGCCTGCCATTTCCCCGGTATAACCGGCTTCATCAGAGAGAGGCAGGCGAGACAGTGTCCTTGGGCTAGATACCTGTGATACAAACCGAAACCTGACCTCTCCCATTAGTTTCCATAGTAGTTCACTTCCTCTCCAGAGTTGTAGACACAAGTACTACTCAACCCAAATTAACCCCCACCCTCCCCTCCGAGAGCGCGGGGCAGCGTGTTGGCGGCAGGCCCCTGGCAGCAGGTCACCTCACGCTGATTCTGGACGAGGACCCTCCCCGTTTGTCTTCCTACAGGAGCAAAAATTTTTAGTTATGGGAAAAGTAGTACTTCTGTCAAATAGAACATCATTTCAGTTTTTTAATTTGTTTTTAAAAAAATCTCAAACCCTTCCTTTTGAGCCCCTCATTCATAATTGTTAGGTGAGAGTGACCCATGAGCCCTCTCTGTGGTGCTTTGGGCATGATATCGAACAGGAGAGTGGCCTCTTGAACTAGTGTGTGCTGGCGGAATAGAAAACAGAGCAGCCCCAACATAGCTTCCTCAAAGGTACTCCAAGGAAAGGGAAAAAAGAAACCATGATCTGAAAGATAAAAGCCCATTGAAGGAATGGTGTTTATTTTAAAACTGTTTGTGAAAATGAAGGATTGTTTTATTTGCGTGAAGCCATAAAAGCAGAATTAATCCTCATTTTCAAAGTCTTTTTGATAGTGCAAACTGATTAAAATATCAAATCAGTGTGCAAATAACTATTACTCTAATTCTCTCTATTGTGCTAATGAGCTTCCGGTATTTTCTGAAGCTAAAGCCTTAGTAATCAATTTTAATCAAACACATTTAGTTATTGACTGGCATGAACGCGGCTCACAGGCAGTGCACTTGTCAGAGAGGGCAGCGTTGGTTCTCCAGGGGGCCTTGACTCATGCATGTTTTTAGGTGCTTTTCATTAGTCTAAGGCACATTAGGTAGGTAAAATATGCCCCTTGCCTTCCAATAACTCCGGGCTGGTGAGAAAGAAGACACACACCAATAGAAATGCAGGGCCACCTGTGGTGAGTGGTGTCTTGTTGGAACCAGAGAGCACTCGGGGTGCTCACAGGACACTGGGCCCCTCTGCTGCACACTCTGTCTGGAGTGTTTGAGTTGGGTCTTGAGCAATAATGGACTGATTATATAGGTATCTATTTTCTTTTTACTGTATCTTAGGCATGGTGGATTCTTGAAATGTTTAAAAAGAAGCAAAAAGAGCACTGCATAGAGAGAACAGATTTGCAGAAAGTTTCAGGCCATAAGAAAGCAAATTTTGATATAATTTTATGCATCAGTAGCTCAAGGAAAGAGAATATTACCAGTTCTGGATTTTATGCCTCAGTCTTTTTTGCCTGTGGGTATGGAAGAATTTCCATAATCTTTGTGCCCAGGCAGATTGATTTCTGGTGGCGCAGGGGTTTGTTAGTGTTCATGTCAGTGCTGACTGACCTCTTAATTTCAAGTCGAACCCTGGGAATGAACATGTCAAAATGTCTTTTACATATGGCATAGCTTCTGAGACTTTGCTGTTTTGAATTGTAAGTGGAATAGATAAATTCAGCTACTGCCTTGAATAAAGTTTTGCTTTAGTTCTCACCATCAATCATTTACCAGTTCTGGAGAGGAAGAATAATGCGATCATGCACGCAGAAGCCAATGAAGAATTTAATTACAGAATTAAGTTTCTCTAACTTTAGAGTGAGACAAACAGATAAAAATATGCTGATAGAAAAAGCTAATGGTTGATCTTTAACAAATTTAACATCCTCATATTAAAATGGAATATTCTTATCATTTTAAATATTCCAAGGAAATGTGCTACATTTCCTAACTGCAGGTTTGTTATGTGATGATGTAGCCATAGGTCTGCATCTGGAATTGGTTATTTCCATGGTGCTTGTCACTTTGGAGTATAGGTACCCTGACATAACAGAGTATAATAAAATTTAAAAGAAAAACTTGCATCCTGTTAGCATTTTTTGTCTTTTTTTTACTTCTCAACCATTTGTATGGTTGACAGGTAAGGGGTGAGAAATTTCTCCGATTAGAGCCTTCAGGGTTCCCAAGTAACTAGGATGAGACAAAGTATGCACTTGAGTTGCAAAATTCAGCTTGAGGTTGACATGTTTCCTTAATTTTGGCTTGTCTCTAGTGTTGTTCTGATTTCCAGAGGCAACTAGAGGACAGTAGACTTCCAACTTAATCAGTATATCCTGTCATAACCATGGACATAAAATATGAATGTTACCAACCTCTTGCAGATTTAGATTTGCCAATTTAATACTAGAGGCTGTCCACTTTCCTGTAAAATATGCATGTGTCTGTAGGCCAAGTTGCTTCCACCACCTTTGGTTGTTACTGACCGAAGCATCCGCTAGTATCTTCTTTCTGGGGCCTGGAGGTTGGGTTGTCCTGGGATGCAATAGTCCTTCTTGCTGACTTTCTTTATCTTCCTATCACTTCCTTAGTGGAATTAAATGTTTACAGGTACCACATCATCTGCTTCATAAACCATTGCATCTAATTTACAATCAAAGTTTCTTCAAAAGATTGATATTTTGTAAAATGGAGACATTATGTAACATTTATTTTCTGCAGTTTGAATTTTTAAAAATCAAATGTACTTAAAGTAGCAGTGTCTATAGCTTAAGCCTCTCTCATTTAAAAGAAAGCATTTCCAACTCATAAACTATTCAAATATTAATTGTTTTGTGGTTTTTGTTAAAGGATTCATAGTAGCTTTCCATAGAACAAAACATTCTGTAAGAAAGAAACAGTTTTGTATAAAATTGAATAAGGTTGTACAACATTGAACAAATACTATTAACAGCATATATGATTTAAAATAATGACTTTATAATTACAAATCCTGTTGACTCAGGATTATGTGTGTAGCACTGTCTCTTCAGTGAACTCAGACAAAAGGGTAATTGCCTTTTTGTATTATTTTTAAGAATATAATGGACATTATTTCATCTAGTCTTAATATGTACGTGAGAATCAGATAAAGGATAGAAAATCAGTTTGCTATTTGACAAAGCTTTTTATGAACTCAGGGTTGATGGTTGTATATGTCATGGGCTCTTCTGTACAAAAAGTCCAAAGACCGTCTGTACTTCAGAGGCCTATGTATGATCACGAGTGAAAAGGGATACAGAGTTCAAAACTCTTTTTAAGTGCTTCTTAGAAATCAGTAATTATCAGTATTAGTAGTGGTCTATGTAACTACCAAAACAACTTTAATTCACTCTGCTATTGAAAATGGATGCATAACAGCATCATAATCCCTATGACTTGGGAGTTATAAATGCACAGAGTAGGTCTACCAAAAGTATTTATTGAATTACTGAGGCAAAGGCAAGAATATAGAAGGTTCAAGCTAGTGAATGAGGTCTTACACACACACACACACACACACACGGATTTGGTCACTCTTATGTCCTAAAACACCTGTGTAGACAATCTTCAGCTAATGATTATAGTTTAAATTAGCTTATTTGAAGCATCCATACTAGCTCAATAGAAGAGCTTGTTCAGAATAAGGTTCCACAGTTATAGAGACCTTCCTCTATTCCCTTTTACAGACCGCATGTAATAATGCTTGTGTCCCTTACATATATTATTATCGCCACCCCTAAATTACTGGCGCCTGAGAACGTCCTTATCTGTCTGTGGACATATCTAAGCGTGGGTTAGGAATCCTTTGTGACTGTCCAGCCTCCTGCAATCACAGCACTGGTAATGAAATGGATCACAAAATATTAAAAGAAATGTTGCAGAGCCTTAATCCAGGCAGGCAGAATCCACAATTAAGTCAGTTCCTAGTAAAAAAGAGGAAAAAAAGGACTTTCTGGATTATCTTTGGAATTACCGGATTTGTCCGTTGTCGCGGGAGGGGAGGCGGGGCGGTGTGTGTGTGTGTGTGTGTGTGTGTGTGTGTGTGTGTGTGTGTGTGTGTGTGTGGTGAGCTGTTTCAGACAGTGTCCCCAGCCCCAGAGCCAGCCGCTTCCCCTGCCATCGTGCGCCGTCTTCCCCTGAGCAGCACAATGGGGATCGCAAAACCCATTTCAGTCTCAATTTAAGTTTAATTCCCAGCTGGAACCTGCAATGAGGCTGTAATGAACTTGAACTTGCGGCAGTGATTATCTCCTACGTGCATATAAAGGAGCTCAGATACGGGACTGGTGTTTCCAGCTGCTGCTCAGAAGGCACTCACTTCCACAGAAAGAGAGAGAAAAACAAAGCACTGTGGCTCAGCGCTGTATTACCTTGAGCCGGCGAAGTCAGCCAGGCATTGCTGCGTTTTACATTATGCATAATACAGGATGAGAAAACAACACGTAGGATGGTCAGAGGGGTTTTCAAATGACCCCTAGAACAGCATTTCTGTAAGAAGTTTCTCAATTAGTGCACAAGAGGTCAGCAGTGTTGTCTGAAGAACATAACGGAAGGCAAAGGTTGATCATGTATAATAATGTATAACTGAATACATTAAGTGATAGGTTGATTAGAATCATAAAATATTTCTAAGAGTTAAAAAAACAGATCTTTCCAGTGTCCATGTAATTCCCTAAAACTATGTAGGCTTGTAGGAAGGCACACTCATTTCATCCTAGGCATCATTTCGTATTTTATTATTAAAGTACAAAATTGCATTCCATGGACACGAATAAATGATTTACCTGCTTCTATACTCTGAGACCAGCATTCAAATAGGAATAAGTTAAGCCTCAAGGGAATGAGAGAATGGTTGCTGGAGTCTGTGTCACTGGTAAAAATCGACACAGGAAAGACCTGAATTTTGGGTTCTTACAGGTAGAGAGCAGGGCAATTAGTAACTCGCCGTCCTCTTGCAGTGTCTACGTTCTCTCTACCATGATTTCTTGGAGAGAAACGGAGGGAATCAGATACGCTCTGAATTAAACACTCAAGCATATCTGAAGCATTTTTGATAAGATGAGTCAGGACTACGGAAGGATTTTAACTTTCCTTTCTGTAAAGATGTAGTGGCCTGCCGTTGGGACAAAGAGTAAGAAACAGAACACCAGCGCCGGCACCAACGTCATGAGTGTCAGCAACATGCAGATGTCCTCTCTGTTCACACGGAATGTCAGCGTCCACATGGCGCCCACATGGCGCCCACACGGCGTCCACCTCGGGGGAAGCGCACGGTTTCTCACCGAGCTCCCTCGGACTATCTCAGTGCGTAATGTTAGAGTACTAGCACTACCATTAGAGTGAATAAAACACAAGTGTACATTTCAACAAATAATTACAAAGCAAATACCTGAGAAACCACCACCGAAGTGCAAAAAATCGCATGTTGCCAGCTCCCAGAAGCCCCAACACCTTTATGTCCTAAAGTCTTAGGAAAATTCCACCATAAAGAAACTGGGCTTTTGTTGACCCAGCACCATGCACCCATCAGTACCTCATGGAACCCCATTTGGGAAATTGTTGTCTTAGGAAACAAGGTAATTTAAACACTAGACACTTGGGCAGTAGATAAAGTGAGGTCATTATGTTCAAAAGAATGTTAAATGAAAGTATTCAATATATTAGTTAGCTAGAGTTTTTCTGAGAAATAACATTATTTTATGAATGTGTGCCTGTTTATGGAGCAGTAGAAGGAAGAGAAAGAAGCCTGTGCGTTTGTTTTAATGTATATCTCTGTGCAATTGCTCCGGTTTCTACTTATGAACAGAAGAACATGGGCTATGCTTAAGTAATCAAGCAGCAGTGTCTGTAAAAATAAATTTTAAGTAAGTGATACCTAGGGAATAAATAAGCTAGTTTAATAATAGAAGAGCCACATCTTTTCTCTTGAGAATCTTTAAGCATTTTAATAATTCAGTCTGCATCCAACCTCTCTAATTATCATCTCAATTATAAGAGATTAAATACTTATAATTATTCTCAGTGTAAATGTTTGAACAAAAATTCCAATATATATTAATAATTTTTGATTAAGAGTATTATAGCAAAACATAATCAAGTTAAATGCTTATTTCAGGTACACTATGATGAATTATAAGGTTGAGGTACTCAATTCTTTTGCTTTGCATATTATTAAATTAGACTTGGAATAGTAATATAAGAGAAATAAGTTCCATAATGTGTAACTATAAAAAATCAAACAAGTTCAGCATTTTTTGGTTAAAAAAGAATCAAACTCTGTTCAACAGCCCATCAAATTTGTATTTGTAAAGTTTAGAAAAATAGTTACAGTAATGTAATATGCATTGCTCCTATAAATAAACCATAAGAACACAGTATTCTTAGAAATAATAGCTAAATACTCTTTTCTTGAAATCATTACTGTGGACTATGACTTTTATAGAAACAATTCTGTGTTTTTCAAAATTCATTAGTCATTAGTAGAGAGACCTTGTAGATTATTTCATTGTCATTTGTTTAATAAGTACATTTAATGACATTTATAATGACACTTATAATTATAGTTACCATTTATTGAGTACTGAATATATGCCAGGATGCTAAACCTACTATATAGGGTCATGCTTATTTGTGTGTTTGTATTTAACTTTCATATACAACCTATGTATAATAATACTACTAACATCCTTATCTTTAAAATGACAGAATGAAAGTTTAGCAAAGTGATATAGCTTGTCCAAGTAAACAAGTAGCAAGAGGCAAAGCCAGATTCAAATCTAGAATTTTCTGACTCTCTAGTATATAAACACCATGCTAGATAGAGAGAGGGAGAGAGAGAGAGAATCTCTTTGGATGTGGTGCATTGTGTGATCTACTGAGAATTTTTTAAAAAGGCTGATAATGTATAGAATTATTGGAAACTACAAACTAATAATTTGTATTTTGGTTTTTAATCAACTTTGACTTTTTATTAATCTTTCTCTAACTGAAAGTATTTTAAGGTAATGTGAGTGACAGCAGATTCCTCTGCTACTAAGTTGAACTCCATTAGAATATATTTCTTTGAAACAAAAAGAGAAGCACCCCAATCTACCTTAGCTTCAGAGATCTACGTAAGACTGTCTTAGATCACTATTAGATTAACTTTGGAAACTTCCTTATACAAAGTCAATTCTTTTTGATCCCCTAACCAACTTCTTTGCATCTGATTTTCAATGAATTATTTATTTTTATTTAGAATTAGTAATGAAACTAAATGTTTGAGCCATGAGGTCATGGAGCTCAACAATACAACCTGATAGAAGTATAAAATGGACTCCTTACTCCTTGAGTCCAGGAATGAATCCACAGACCATTTGTTAATTGAATTGTGGTTTTGGATAATTATATGTGGTGTCTGAGTTGTCTTCAATGTGTCTTAATGCTTTGTCTTTAAATGTATCTGGAAAATTGTCATTTATTAATCTGGCCAGAAAACAGTTCCTACCTATTGATATATTCATCTTTCTGGAAAGAAATATATTTCATGTCCACCACATAACCACAAACTCCTATTTTAGCCAAGTGCAGCTATTATACTAAGTAATGAGTATCCATCAAAGCCTATATGGTTAGTTTTATTATTTTTATTTCTTTGTTCTATGTTCTTCCTCCATAATTCATCATACACAGCCTATACTTCTTGATGTGGTCTCAATGGCTGCTGTTATTTAGTCCTATATTTTCTTCCTATCCCTTTGCCTTTTGATTTCCAATATACCAGCCCACTTAAACTGTTACATTGTACATCACCAATAACTACCCCGTTGTGAAAGCCAGTGATGTAAAAATAAATCTTATTTGTACAGATGACTCTCAAACTTGAGTCATATGTTAATCTCTTTAACAAAATAATCATTGCATACGTTCCTTTCTGACAGGAACTATTGTTAGCATGATGTTACTTATAGATGACCAGATGTAAAGCCGGGCATGAACTCCATATGCCTCTGGCTCTTAGACACCTGTAAAGCCAAATTGATGCACAAATTATACAGGACAAAACCAACAATATTTGAGTTAGCATGATTCATTTACTGCGACATGATACTCTGTTTTGTTGAAGTTCAGTTGCCTCTGGTTTCTGTGCTGTATTACACAATTCTCCTGCCACCTTTTTTTTCACAAGTATAAACACTTTCTGGCTCCTGCCACTTAGCCCTAGGGCTTTAGGAGTGTATTGAGCCAACTTCTGTTGTTCCCTTGCTGCCCGTGATGACAGTATCTAGAAGTCGGGGCCAGGGGAATCATAAACAATGATGCAAGTCTCAGTGACCTGTCTGTTGGCTGAAATTCTGCCATTTCTTCCCCTCCTAGTGACTTTTGGCTTTGACTTGTTTCTCTGCAACCCTATATTATTGGCCTCACATCTTGATTACTTCAAAATTCTTCCCACTGGCTTTTCTGTTTCCAGCCTCTCTACTTCAACCTACCCTGTATGTCATTTTCAAACTAATTTTCCTGAAACCCAGTATGTCACATAGAATTATATGTCCTTGTGTGTCATTTCAACTCCTTCTCAACTCTTTGTCCCACCAGACCTTCTGTCTCGGTCCCCCCTCATCTCTTTACCGTCCTGTCACACAAGGACCAGCCCCTCCACACCCACCGAGCAAGCACGTAACACATAGGGCAAACACCACAACTCTGGGCCTCTGTCTTCTTTCTCTTTACTTCCTTTATAATATGGTGCCCATTTACCTAGATACCCTCCACCTAAATCCTGCGGGGACGACAGGCATAAACTGGAGTAAACTGGGGTGTGCAGAAACTCTACGCCTAAGCCCACAATGAAAACTCTTTGGATTCAAAACCTTCCTTTCATTTACGGTGATGCTACATGTTTCTCTCTAAGTGTTCTGAATACGATGAGCTATCGTGGGCAGACTGCAAGGCCATGTCTGCTGGTGCTATATCTACATAGCTTCTTGCACAATGCCAAATGTAGAAAAAGAAAGTATCACACAGTTGAAAAGAGCACTGACTTGGGACTCAGAAGGAACCAGATTAAAATTCTTTCTCTGTCTCTTCTTACCAGGTAAGCTTGGAGACTGTGCCTAATATCTCTGAGTTTTCCCATTTGCAGAAGTGACCTTTGTACCCACCTCACAGTCATGGTGTGAAAGTTAAAGGTCATGGGGGTGAAGGATCAGCAATTGTGAAATCAGCTAACCACCAGGTTACTTACCAATATTTCACAATTACACAGAATGTTGCAATGAATAACTTTGTGCAGTTTGAATTGTTGGAGATGTTTGTTGAGGTATATTCTCAGACATGTGATTGCTGGATGAAATAATAAAAACATTTGGCATTTATAACATATCTGCATATTCTCCTACATGGGGCCATGTCTCAGAGTTTCCACTATCCATATCTGAAAAGAACTAAGACAAATAGTCAGTACTCCATAAGTGGTGACCTTCTTCATGAACTTTCTATGACCCTAGTTGATGCTTTATGAATGAGTATTATATGAACCCATCCCTTAATTTTTTTCCTTCCTGGAATTATCTGTGGTTTGTAAGGTAGAGCAGTGGCAGCCACAGCAGCAGGCTCAGAGAGACTGATTTCACATCCTAACTGTCTAGAAAAAAGAACTGCAAGCCATAGGGGCTACTGAGGAACAGAGGGATCATAGTGAGTCATAAGTGCGTGGCTTCCGGGCCGGCTCCCTCCTAAATCCCCAGGCGCATTTTCCCATGAGAATAGTCCTCACAGTGTGTAATGAGAGGATACAGGACACACAGGGATGAGAGAGTGGCTCCTTCCTCTCTGTGAGGCAGGGGCTGAGAGGAGGCTGTTTCATTGTATGGGAGCAGAAGAATGTCGTCAATCTAATTGTTCTGCACACAATCCCGGCGCTACACCACTGCGCAGCTGACGAGATGCTGGTCCTCCTCTGGAGGCCTCAGCGTTCTCATCTGAGAAATGAAGGGGCTGGGCCCGGTGAGCTCCAGGGTTCCCTTCTGGTTCCAACCATCTGAGTGGAGGAAAAGCTTTAAGCAATTTATGAGTCATCAAAACAAAAGTAGGAAAATATCCTTTTTCTGAGCTCTGTGTCTTTAGGTAGTATGAAATTGAAGAGAAGAGAGTCGATACAGAATGTAATTTCTGACTGATATGCAACGAAGCACAAATGAAACCAATAGAAAGAGAAACTTGGGTGTCCGCAGAAGTCTCTGGGTTCTACTAGAATGAAACTACTGACACATTTTTTATTTTAATTGAAAAAGTTAACTCTAAGCAATTACCACGGTTGGTTCTGAGTGATATTTTATATTTGCCTTGATAGCCATCTGTTTGGCAAAGAACACAGCCATTTCAAGAATTATGGCAGAAAATTGCAGCAAGTGTCAGAAATGTTAGCTGTGTTAGACTCGGTCTGCTTATCTGCATCAGTGTCATTATAAAAGTGGACAGAGGAAGATAAAATACCCTTTTCCAGGTCTTACAATTTATAATCACTACCTGTACTTATAATTCTTAGAAGACATTTTCTCCAGGATGCCACACCACCCCCCGCCCCATCTTTCATATGTGGTCTCCCATTCTTTCGTTTCTCTTGCCGCATTCCAGACCTTTATTACTTTTCGCCTGGTCCACTGCGGTGGTCTCTTAATCACTCTCTTTTCTCAAGTACCGTACCTTCCCATCTGCTTTATGCATTCCTCCCAAAGTGCTTTCCTTAAAGTTCAAAGGTAACTGTGTCACTCCCCACGACACAGAGGTGAGTGCTCACGTTCTTCCTCTGAAATGCCGGGGTCCTGTCATGTCAAGATCAGTCCACTTTTCCGAGGCCATTGCCCTTCTTCTTTCTTATCACTCTTGCTCAGCTTGGACTATTCGAGGCACAAAGTAGGTAAAACTGTTCCTTGAGTAAATAAATCAAAAATCCTGTTTGATTTTTCTTAACTTACCATTTTCCCCAGCTTTATCACAGATATCCTGGGAGTTATTACTTTGATGGAGCTGTAGTTTTTTTCCTTAGAGGGGCGGAGAGGCACAGATTGAAAGGGAAGCTCAATCAGGATCCATAGTCAATTGACTATAACATATTAAGACAGTACTAATTTTTTACAAAGAAAAGAAAATACTCAGCATTCAACAGAAAAATAAAAGGAAGTATCCGTGTGGTAAGTAGAAAACAGCTGGGCATTTTTTAAGATCATTGATTCACCCCAAGTAGTTACTTGTGGGGAGTCAGCTGTGAGGCGTTCCCAGTGACTATGATCAGGACTAGTATGTTGGACACAAAATCTAGTGTCAGATAATTAAGGTCAATAGCTGTATTAGAAATTAAAAAGAGACAGAACAATGAATTGTAGCATAGTCATTTGTGTTGATAAAGTGTTTGCTTCTAATAAGTTGTAGTTTACGTTCATGTGGTCATTGGCCTCAATCCAAACAACCATATGAAAAAGGAATCCGTCAGGACACATGTACAGTGTTTTGAAAGTTGTATGTAAATGTAACATATAGACTGTTGGGATCTACAAGACACTGGCTTTCAAAATTATAGGCAAAGGTGCTGCTCCAAACACGCTAGCAGCCACACAGATGTTCTGATTTGTGGTGACATTAATGGTTAGATGATCAGAGATTCAATCTTGGCTTTATCTTATTGAACCACTGAGAACATATTGCAAAAAGTTGTGATTGTGTCACAAACTGCAAAGAGGTTAAGCTCCTAATGACTTTCCCATGCCCTCTGCATCCCAGCCCCTAAATGCCTTTATCTTCAGTTGCCCGGGATGCGCTGAGGTTAGTGGATTCCCACTTAGTCAGGACTTTTTGACAAACAGTAAAAGCTCCATGTTTCATAGCTAGCCTTCAACCCATGACTGTCTACTTTTCTTTTTCCTGAAAAGAGTAAGATGCCCAACTGTTCCACATCCCCGAATCTCCCCCATCCTGTTTCCTCGGTGCCATGAGCACACTTACCGCTCACATCCTGAAGGAGCCTCAGCAACACGGCTGCGTCCGAGGCTTCCTCCGCCCTTTCCCTGTCCATCCCTGGATGCAGTATTGAGGTTGGATAGGATGCCGTCACGCAGGTGACATCAGTCATTCATCAGTTGCTCGGAAGTAATTTCTGTTTCTAAAGTTCAACTGAAGGTCACAGGCTCCAAGCCACATAATCAAATCCAGTGACACTTGTTTACTTTGCATCCCCCTTGCTCCTGCTGCAGCACTTGTCACATTAGTTAACACCTCTCTTTGAATTTGTGACAGTTTCCTGCCACTGTCCCTGTTGCCTTCCCTCCTCATTGGCCCGGCAAGTACAGGCACCCCCAGCGTGGTGCCCTCAGCCCTCACCTCCGCTCAGCACACGCTCCGGCCTGCATGGCGTCACCTCTTAGCCCACGTTCTGCAGGAGACTTCCAAACGCAGGGTGTAGAATGTGGCGTAGAGCCTGTCTGACCTATCTTTTATTATACTTATCAAACATAGCATGCTTAAATAGATGCATTTCCCCCTAAATCCTGAACATACTCTTTTTTCCTTTTTTCTCTCCCTGATCTCCTGTCTAAACTCTGAACATACACTACTCTGTTTCATTCAGATTACTTCTCTTTTAGCATCTGTAACTTCCTCGCCCTCCCCTTCTCTCCACGTTCAACCCCCTCATCACTTTTTGCCTGGATTCTCACAACAACCCTTTGCTGGCCTCTGCCTCTGGTTTATCCCATCCCTGCTGCGGTCCTGCCGCAAGCCGTCCCACCCACTGCCTCTCGGTGCTGCCCAGCAGCGCCTAACTCATCACCCTTTTGCAGTCACTTCTTCAGGATAATTTTTGTGCCATCAACATGAACATTTGCGACAGAGTCCAGCCTCATTTTAAAATGATGTTGTTGAATTTCTTGTTGCAAAGTAAGTGTTTATTTTAGAAAATGCCTAAGATATATAAATAAGCAACGAAAAAAGCAAGCCACCATTTACTTTCCCTGCCTCCATGGGTTTCTTTGCAGCCCCATTACTATAACCAGAGTCACCTGGGTCATTTCCAGATGCATCTGATACTTTACTGTTTTCAGCCTCTCTCTGTTATTTACATCCCCCAGCCCCACCCAATTTCTAGCCATTGAAACTCTGTTTAGTCTTCATTGACCATCACAAAAGTCTGTTTCTCTAAGATGCATTTCCTGTAGCAGAGATTAGTGATGATGTATATAAAGCACTTCCAGTTACATCTTGGAGTTATCCCTCCTTGGTGTATTTCATATTGTATAGTTTGCCTTTCTCATAGCTGTGCAACTGTTGTTTTGAGTCATGAACTTGTATCCAAATCTAATCTCTAAATTCTTGACTGCGTCTTTCTTCCCTAGGATTTGTCAGAAGCCTTTACTTCCAGAAGTAGGTTGCAGGAATTGCTGCATTGTGCTTTTTGCCTGGGATGGAGGGAGGAAAGAAAGAACTGGGAGACAGGAATGGGAAGAGATTGGAGACCAGAGAAAAATATGAGCCCCTGTCCTTGTAAAGAAGGGTTACTACTCTAATAGTCCCAAGGGCAAAGTGTCTCAACTGATTCTTCTGGAGGGTCCTGTTCAAAGAGGGGGCTGGAGGGAACATTCTATAATATTTAACACTGGGAGTGCGGGTGTCTCCTATCGGGCTGCTTCATACTCAACTCCATCCATTTCAGATACAGCAAAAAAAGTTGAAAGCAAGCAGGGTTCCATCTCTGTAAATGTTGGCAGGATTCCTCTAGCTTCACAGACATGGCCGCGGTGGGAGGAACTGAGAACCTGGGAGGGCATGGAGCAAGAGGATGTAGCCGCACCTCCTCCTTGAGAGGCAGGAGCTTTGGTCTCAGGCCCGAGCAGTTGAAAATATTCCCGCCCCCCTGTGGTTGGGGAAACACCGCTGCTCTTTTGACAGCTTGGTTCCCTGTGGGCAGCTGGAAGCAGCCGAATTTTCATTCCAAGAAAGCTCTTTGGGAAATGGCTTTAAAATGCAACTAGAATGTGCCTTGGTTGCTTTGCCGTGTGTCTAAATGGATACACGAGGATGTAGTGACAATAACGGGGAAAGGGTGGCAGAGGCAGGGAAACTGCTTCTGGTGACGTGGGTCCCGCCAGTCAGGCTGTAGCAGTGGAGGTGCTGGGACGTGGCCTGATCAGCTGATGGAGGGATGTGGGGTGCAAACATGTGGAAGGGCCAGGGAGCACTGAGGTGCTTAATGTGACTGTGTAGGGGGGGAGCTTCCTTTCCTGAGACGGGAAGGAAGGGAGCAGCTGATTTGGAAAGAGGGCAGAGGCCGGGGACTCAAGGTCTGACCTTGAAACTGTAGGGGAGGTCGAACTTTTCCTCCACCCTGTTAGGGTTTCCCACGGGGCCTGAGGATTAAGTTGGCATAAGACAGGATTAACAGGAAAAAAGCACCCATGTTTTATACACACATGGAAATCTTTATAAGAAAACGAAGACTCTAAGAAGTGTCAAAACCTAAATGCTTTTATAGTAGGCCGAACAAAGAATTATTTTAACAAAGTCAGTTTGTAGAGAATTGTCTCGGCATTGACTCCCTGTCTCTGGTGATAAGAATGTTTCTCTCTTGCTGCTATAGGGAGGGCATCTTTTACATCTCTGGCTTTCAGGAAGAAAAGCTGAGGTCAGAGCACCCTCTTGTACCTGCTGCATTTCAAGTGCCTTTAGCTCAAAATAATCCTTAGGCCAATGTGGCATAGTTCATGGAGGCCTGTTTGGCCACCCTCCACTGCCTTAACATGTCTGTTAGACATCCAAGTGAAGATACGGTATATGTACCTGTAATTCAGAGAAGAGGTTTAACCTAGAGAGATCAACTTAAGCTGCACCACCATAAAGTGATAGGGAAGTCGTGGGACTGGTTGACATCCCCCAGAGAAAGTACACGTACTATAGGAACGGAAAGTGTGCGGCGTTAGAAAGAACAAGAAAGGGCTAGAGCTGAGCACTCTCTCTGCTCAAAGTATTGTCTGCATAAGAACTGAGATTGAGCAAGGGGAGGCGGGGAGAAGCGGTTATTTATTTACTTATTTCCTTATTTCTGCTCTTGAGAAGTTTGTAGGTGCATTCACATAATCTCACAATAATCCTGCTGGATAGATGTTAACATTCTCCCCTTTTAAAGGGAAGAAGTTGAGACTTAAAACTGAACAGATACTAGTAGCTGGGCTGATTTTCTCTCCTGTTACAGGAATCCAAATACTTAGCCTTGGTTCTGATACCAGCTGCATTTCCGAGGCTGCTTGCAGAATAGCACAGGCTTTATGTATGGGTCCGTGTGGAATTCTGTTTTTCTGTGGGAGCTTAAGAGCAGCTCCTGGAATCAGTCAGGCTCTACCAGGTCCCCAGCTTCACTCTGGAACCAGATGGTGATGGCTCTGCCTCATTATCTCTGTCTGGTATGGATCAAGAACAGAATCAGAAGTCTTATTTTTGCATGTTAATTTCCCCTTAACTGGTGCATAAAAGGTATCGAAAACTCCAGGAAAGTGACATCAGAGCACTGAGCTAATGGTTGTTTATATTTTTAAGTACTTGAGCAACAAATGCAACGTGTTTTCCTGACTTGTCCTCTTGCTCCTCTCTGACTGCTACTTTGAAGCAATGAAAACATAGTCATCTTGTTGGTGCTCCTGTACAAAGAGCTAATTACATAGTATGGAAAATAGATAATGGGTTATAGGTGTGTATCTACCTCTATGTACTTCACTTCTTTGTAGAATCGGCCTCTTTATCTGCCCATGAATTAATGTTTTTGGTTTTTGTTTTGCTTCTTTTTTAAGGGATTCCGTTAAACAAGCTCTGTCCCACGTTTCGGCTCCCACCAGCAAGGCCGATGGCGCGTCAGCCTCTGGTGTTTCGAGCTCTCCTCTTGCCACAGGCCGTATCTTGCACTGCAACTGCCAGAAGTCTTCTCTGTATTGGTCATCCACCACTGATGCGTTCATTTCCTTTCCCTCGTGGTACCTTTAAGCCCCTTCATTTTATTGTCCAAGATAAGCTCAAGACAAGGGGATCTTTGGCGAAGCTGACCCATGATCCAGGGCAGCCTCCTCACAGGCACCTCAAAGGCCCTCTGCCCCTTGGGTGGCCCTCCCTGACCAGGCACCACTCAAAACAATGCACACGGCTTCTCCACCCTCTGGCATTGACATTTGTCCCTTTGTCATCTCCCTAATCATTGCTTTTCTCTCTCTCTCCCCCTGCCCTTTCCTCCCACCCGCCTCTCCCTCTGTCTTCCTCGCTCCCTTCTTTCCTTTCCTCCCTTTTCCTTCCCTTCCTTTTCCTTCTCCCTCTCAGCCCTCAAAGATCCTTTCCTGCTCAATGGACACCTCACATTTTCTCTGTCATAAACTAAAGAAGGGCAAATCTATTCAGTTAGGCAGCTTTTGCGTCCAGTGCTGCTGAAGTCACTGGGGTACATGCCCTATACCACAGCCTAAAATATAAGAAAGCAAAACACAAATTAATGTCTCAAAATTATTTACACTGTCTTACCTATGTTTAAATGCAGCGATCACATCGCATGCTAGTCTTCCTTTCTCCAAACAAAATTAACCTTAAATACTTCCTCATAAGCTTTTTTCCTTCAATTCTTTAATCATTTGTGCTATTTCTTTCTGGACCTCATCCAAATATCCCCCTTTCTAAAATTCAGAGATCAAACCTGTAATCAGTTCTCTGATAGTGATCTGATGGAAACAATTATATTTTCATCTCATTATGTCTCTCTCCCAATCCTTTTCTGTTTTTAAGTTTTTAGGACACATCTATATTTGATACCCAGCCACTTTCCTATCTTTTATTGAGCTGTTTTTCTGGGCATATGTATTTTCTTTCTCTTCAAAGCAACGCTTGGATACCATCTGAAAGAATCACTCCTGGAGCCTTGCTTTTCCTGACAAAAAGATATTTCCATTATTTCAGGTATTTTTAAAACTAGAAGAGTGACATGAGAAGAGTACAAAATGGGATGCCAAAGAGAACTTAAACTGAAAACAGAGACATAGGTTGGGTTATTTTTTTTTTTTAATTCTGAAACGGGGATATGAAAATAGATAAGAATGGGTAAGAACAACTTGAGAGACCAAATAGGATGTCAACATGCTTTGCATTCTTCGGTTTTTGCAGCCGCCCCACCGTTTTCTTGCTGAAATGTCACCTGTTCTGTTGGTAGAAAAAATATGCATCTCCAGAGTAGGACAGTTGTCTTGTGACAGAATCAAAGGGCCACGGGAGGCAGAGATAAAAGTAGTCTTAGAGGTCACTTAGTATAATCAAACAGCTGGCAAGAAATCGTACCTGCAGTTTCTGAGAAACCTGTGCTTAAAGGATCCCAAGTGGAAGGCAAAAGGAAAATGGTTTTTCTATTAGTCAGAGGGGGATAGAAATCCCTTACCTGCTCTTTGAGCAAGTTTTGCAACCCTTTTGAGCCTGTGGAGATAATAACACCAACAGTGTAAACTTTCGTAACAAGTAGATAATCTCTATAAAGTAGCTCTCACAGGACAGTTCAGGATATGTAGATCTCTTTCCTTAGGTCAGACGCTCCTATCACTTTTCAAGGTAGCCCCGACTTCAAACTACAGAGCCTTTGACCTTTGGAATCAGCAGCCATCTAACTATAAAATTCCCTCTTCTCCAAACCAGTGGCATTCTTCTCACTCTCGTGGTCTTCCTTCTTTTCTGATGTTCCCAAGTCCACCACCACCTCCCTGGTCACCGTGCTCTGGCATCGTCCAGTCCACAGTAGCCTTCCCTCTAGGGCACCGTGTCTAGGCCCGCAGGCCTGCGGGCAGGACGCCCACTTCCTCGGAGTGCACTTGTTGCTGAGTGCTGCTCTTTCCTCTGTAGCAAATGTGTACAGGATTACCAAGAACACTCTGTTACCTGGGCACTCAAAGCAGGGACGCAGTCTTATGTCAAGTAATTTTTTCATTTAGGGGCTTTTTATATGGTTGACATAATTTAACTAGATTCCAAAATCCAGTTAAAATAAAGAAGGCATTTTAAATCTGGCCAGTGATCACATGGCCACAAAAGCTGGTCTTGCTTCTAGGCCACTGGAAATGATCCCATACTTAATATGCTTTTATTAAAATGTCCTCTATATTTAAAAAGCTGCACATATTTTAAAAACTTCTGGAATTTGATCTTTAACCTGCTGATTATAAGTAGAAGTTTATGGTAGATTGGGTAGATCATTTGTCACCTAAGAATATTTTAGGTTGCTAAATTTCATGGACCTTAATCTAAACTGAAAACAAAACACCCTTTCTCTGAGCAGACCGTGACAGCAGCCAACTAAACCAGGGACGCTGCCCGCACAGCATCCTTCCCTTGCAACTCGCTGCTGGAGAAGCATAGATAAAGCCTTGAGATTTATTTTATCATCTATAAAATGTGCAATTCAACATGAAGTTCTTTAAAAGTCCCCTTTACATATGGGAATCTATGATTCTATGAGACCAACATTACATTATCTTCATTTTTACACAGATCTGCCAGTTTAAAAATGGACTTAATCTAACAGCCCAGGACCTGAAAATGATGCTCTATTAAGGTCGATTCATCAGAGGAATGTAGGGTCCAGTAAAGCTCTGGAAGATATTAATTCTAAAATCTTGGCTCATAGTTTCATGATGGTATGTCCGTAGCTCCAAGCTTGGTGTAATTAAATGTGAGGTAGTCTCATTTTAGTGTAGGAGGAAATCAGCTTTTTGGTCAAAAGGAAAGACTTTTTAATTTAGTTTTTATAACTAAGTTTAGTGGGGTGACATTGGTTAAAAGATTATGTAAGGTTCACGTGTACAGTTCTGTACTACACCATCTGTATATTACGTCGTGCACTCAATACCCAAAGTCTAGTCTGCTCCTTTCACCATATATTGGACCCCTTTACCCTCTTCTACCTCCTCCCGCTCTGTTTCCCTTCTGGTAACCACTTCTGTTGTCTGTGTCACTGAGGTTTTTTTTTGTTTGTTTATTTGTCTGTTGCTTTCTGTTTGATATCCCACCTATGAGTGAAATCATATGGTTCTTAAATGTTTTTTTGATTTATTTAACTTAGCATGATATTCTCCAGGTCCATCCACGTTGTCACAAGTGGCAGTGTTTCATCTTTTTGTATGGCCGAGTAGTATTCCATTGTCTGTTCTGTTTTAATTGGTTATTTTCTTTTGGGGTAGCTTGAAGAGCGATAGTGGTTAAAGGAATAAAATAACAACTAGCGAAACTATGAATGAATAATTACCCAGCAGGGGGCGCTAAGAGGACTCTAGCTTTGGTTTGCAGAGATCAGATGAGAGCAGTGTGCAATGGGTACTTCTGACCTAGGAGAGAGCAATCCTCACTGAGGGAAAAGGGGGAAGTGAGCAAATATCAGGTTACGCACGTTGGGTTTTATTGGCTCCTCGTGTGGGCAGTGATGTGCTTAAAAGTGAAATATTTCCTTTTACTTTGTTTCTATTTTAAGTGATTGCTTTGACAGGTCTTTGAAGGAAAAAAAATCATTTTCTCTTCTGCAGATTCAGTAACTGCCTTTAAATGTCTGATTATGTCACGTTTTCAGTGGAGACAACATTGTGATTTGCTTCCATGGCGACCTGCCAGTCAAGGACAGCTGCGGCTAGTAACAGGATTATTAGGGTCCTTGCGAGGTACCACTAAGTAATGATTGGTTATCCGTTCCTGGTGAGGAAACTACGAATGCTATTACTTAGCACATCTTTTGCACTTGGCACTTGCAGAGAGCTTAAAAGTTCATTTGTGCCCATGAAGAAATGACTGTTTGTGCTATTCTTAGCAGGAAACAAGGAAGTAGCCCCAAGAACACCTGTGTCCACTCTGTGACAGGGTCAGGGGTCTCATAGACCTTTGCTTTCCATTCCAATTAAATTGTAGAATGATTATGCAGGAGACACTTTTCAATGTATTATTGTAATCTCCAGAGATTAAAGCTAGCAAACAACAAATTATAAAATTGCCCCTCAAAAAAAAAAACAAAAGGACAACCTCTTAATATAGTACTTTTTGCTTAGAAGACATATATACAACAAGCAGACTGGAAGATGTTAAGTGTGCTCTGGCAATTGTAGGGGAAAAAACGCCATCTGATATCAATTAGTTTCCTGTATTTAGAGTGAGGGACGTTACAAGATCCTTTTGGCCAGAGCCTATCTATGTGTGGCAGCTCTGGGAAAAAGAGAGTATTTCTGTAGTGACAGATAGATAGATAGATAGATAGATAGATAGATAGCCAGCCATTTGTACTTCTCTCCTAAAAAGATTTACTACAGATAACCTTCACCTTCAAACTGGACAGAAGGTTGTGTTGATCAGGGTGATATTGGTGAGAACAGCGACAATAGCTGACATTTATCCAGGCTCGTTTTATACCAGGTACCTAAGTTTTTGAATGTATCATTGTACTTAGTCCTTTGAGGAATCCTGTTGTTCCTGTGCATATGGAACGATTTTAATGGAAAGAGATGGAGTATTTGTTCAAGTTTGTGTAGCTGGTAGAGGCAGGGACTGGGGGCAGGAAAAAGACAAGTGTCACTTCCGAGCCTTCCTCTTTAACTTTGTGCATCTGAAAACCCAAGGGGACCTTCCAGTCGCCCATCCAGCCTCCCTCGGCCCTTGATCCCAGCTTCCCTCCCACCCCGGACCAGCTCACATGTGATGACCAAACCCCTTCTACAGTGACTGACCTGTGTAGGGTAATGGACTTCTTTGAAAAGTGTTTTTTCTTGCTTCCCAGTATTGTTCAATCATGAATTATACCCATTACTTCCCACTATTCTTTCAACCAGACCACTGCATGGTTGATGAGGTGTTTTAAACTAATTCAGATTGCCGTGTGGTCTGTGTGAAAGAGTTATGATTGTAATTTGTCTGGATGTGGCCAGTGAGGTGGCGCACAAACAAGTCGCTCTGCGGCGGCGGAGTGAAGCGCCGCGGATGAGAGCGAGCTGCGATGACAGGCCCTCCGCCCTCCGTGGCCTCGCGGGCACAGCCACCCCTGAGCACGGGGCTGGGTCCCTGACTCACAGCCCTGTCTGATTACGCTTCCCTACAGGTTAGAAAGGCTCTGGCTACCCTACCACGGTGTATTTCTTGATTTTCAAATGATATAACAATCACAACCAGAATCGAATGCTTGCTGTATTCCAGGCTTTGTTCTAACAACTCTGTCAGTGTTGACTTATAATACTTCACAGCAGCTCCATGAAGTAGGCATTATCATTATTAACGCTATTTAAAGGTAAGGAGAGTGAGACTTCAAATGTTAAATGCTTTGCCCTGGGCCGCTTCACTGGCAGATGACTGAACCACGCGTGAAGCCAAGAGGTCTGACCTCTGAGTCCCTGATGTTATGGACTAAATATCACAGCTACCTCTACATGTATTACTCTGCTAATATATTATATTCTCTATGGGATGTATGGAAACTAGAAATCATAAAAGAATGAGATATACCTTGGTTATAGTTGATTGAACAAGCGAGTAAAATATTCCCCTGGCCTGGGCAATGTAGGGATTTCAAGCACCCTGACAAGCCAATAGAAGAAATAACATAGGACAAGGAAGTTTTTCTTCCGTGCATTCAAAGGGAAACTTACCTTGAAATCGATTGCTTGTCTCCTACCTGATGTGCAGCAGAAAGTTCAACGAGTAACCAAGTTCCCTGTATCACTGACAGCAAAAATTTGCAAGTCCCAAATAACCCTTTTTTGCTCAAACCATTGGCCTTCCAGAGCAGCTTCGACTTCACTTGGTCACTGGCTTTGGAGTCCTTAGGTGTCCCTCGGGGACGCCCTAGAGCACAGGCAACGTGATCGACCTGCTGTTTGAAACAGTTATGCCTACTATTTGGCCACACGAGGCCACTGATTTGGTCAGCGCCTGGTCACAAACTGTCTGTCGGGGAGGTTTGCAGGGGCTGCAGCTGTTGAAAGGGCCATGGCAGCGGTGGGGCTTGTTTAGAAGTTACTTTTGCACCGCACTTCTCGTAAGACTGAGCAACGGCCCATTTTCTGCCTCAAAACCTAGAGGAGCGGATGGTGACCAACTACCCGCTTTGACAACTAAGTATGGTGGGAATTCTGAATACCGATGAACTACACCCTAGGAAAGAATTTTTATTTTCAATGTGTATCAGTACAACATATTTAAGATGTGCCATAATTGTAGCTGCTTTTAAACCCAATTACACATGCCCACTGTTTTACTTATGCAGAAAATACACAACCTGGTAATTTACAACCTCTTACAGTTCAAAGTGTCATTCTGCAGAAATGGATCTCTTTCAAGCTCAGGAGTGCATGGGAGATAGATATTTAAGTAAGAGGAGGAGGAGACAATGGAATTTATGAGCTGAAGGAGGAAGTGGGGTTCTGTTAAACTAATCTTGTGGCTGGCGAGGATGACATGTCAGATATTCCATTCATTCTAAATACCAAACCATTTCCATAAATCATTTTTACAACGAGAAATACGTCATATAGTACAATACCAGTAGAGGGTGTGCTTAAATATGCCAGACACATTCTTTTGCTTCACCGCATACTGTTTCTTATTTCATTTGCCAAAGATGTACTTATCAGATTAATTTTATGGGCTGATTCATATTTCAGTTTTATTCTCGGAGCCTTGTTTATTGGTGCTATTGTGCATATTTGATTCTTCACTGTACATACAGATTCAACCCATGCGAATATCATCGGAGTGCCTCTCCCTTCCTCCTTGCCCCAAAAGCAAAAAGAATCTCCTTTTGTAATAACATTTGTCAAGAAGAAATTCATTTGTCAGTGCAAAAAAATACCAAAGAAAAACAAACAAACAAAAACCCAAAATGCAGGATGTATTTGGGGCTATGTAGCATAAAATTTCCTTCTGAAACAGGTTTACTGTATAAGATCATGTGTTCTGCTTCACAATGTTTAAGATTGAGTTTCTTTACTGTGTGAACACTATGCTATTTTCTTTTCTCCCCTACTTCCCCCACCCTGTTTAACAGCAGACAAACCCAGGGAGCCCTGAGTGAATCCGATGATCCTGAAACAGGCTGTCTCTCTGATAACAAGCCAACTTCTCGACACTTCTATCCTGTCGCCTTGCTGCTTGTCAGCTCACACCTGCTAGTTGTGTGGCTTATTTTAAGTCTTGCGTTACTCTTAGCCAAATACCAATAAGTTTTATGTTGTATTCCTTTCTTTTCTACAAGTGACAATGGACTTTACATTATGGGGACAATGCTGTAACATTTCTACATTTTAAGATTCAGAGAATTTAAAACTAACAGTTGTTGGCAGTGTGTCTTCTTTGTTTTTTCCTAAAATCTAAAAAAAGAAGTACTATGCATTAAGTGAATTATTTTGCTCTTTTGTCCATGGAGAAGTGTTTCCCACTGTTCACTAGCTCAAGAAGAATTTTTAAATTACTATCTTTGGAATAAGACAAAGAACAGAATCCTGAAAGCTTGAAGGTCTGCACCTCCTGTTCCTCTTCCCATTGAATTTATTAAAGAAATTAAGACTGAATTTGCACAACACACTGAAACTCTGAGACACATCCTAGAGATTGGGGGAGGTTCCAGACTTTATTGCCACTGTGCTAAAATCACTGTTGCCATCAGCTGCTAGAACGTTCTGTTTGATTTCTTCACCTGTTAGTCTTGTTGTTTCTTTGCTGCAGTTAACCCCTTTCTGTCAAGTAACTTTATGGAGAGAATGGCTATTTCTGTTTTGTAATTAAATTAACCTGTTTGTAACTATTGTTTGGGTTGATTTGGCTTTCCGAGTACTTTTCTATTCTTTTTAACAAGGTCTCATTTGTGTCCTGACACCCCATTTTCCCACCTGTGACTTTTGTACTGTCTGTGCACAAGCACTTCCTTTGTAAAGCGGGGACTCGGACCAGGCTGTTCCGGAAGCCATTTTTCTCGTCGTTGCACAGCTAAAATAATGAACTAAAATAGAGATTGAACTTTCCTTTAAAAATCTATAGGGCCAGACTTAATAAATTAAATGCCTTATTCCTAGAACCTGTATCCTTAGGGCTACATATAGATTTTAATGTGTTTTAAAGAAATTAATTTGTGGAAGAGTTATAAAAAGGCAGATATATTTATGAGATTAAAGTGAAGCTGTATTGTGGAGCAAATTATATTTAAAGAGTTTATTAAACCTTAAATATCTGTTCAGAGCAAAGAGACCTTAATCATCTCTTTCCGAGGGCAATAATGGTATTGGGCCTGGCCTAGGATTTAATTTTGTAAGATGTATCATCATTTGTGGAAAAAAAAATGTAGAGTTGAATCTTTGTTATTTTTACTTGGACTGTTGCTGCAACTCTGCATTGAACAAATAAATAAAGGATATTTATTTATTCTGTTTCATGAAGTTGTACTTTTTCCCCTTTTACCAGAGAAGGATGCCGCATAGAAAATGTACTGAAGAATATCAAATGCAGAAAGTACGCTTTCAACATGCTACAGCTGATGGCCTTCCCCAAGCACTACCGACCTCCAGAGGGCACTTACGGAAAGGCCGACACCTAGGTCTGCCGGCCTGTAAATAAACAGGGACACGAGCTCGCGTCCGTTGGATAACCTCTACATTTTCTTTCTTTCTTTCTTTTTTTTTTTAATTGTCTTGGATGTGTAGAGGGAGATGACCAGGGATGTTTGCCCAAGTCTAAGATTTACTTGAATCAGTTACCAGCTTATGTCTCTGCAAGAAATCCATTTTTAAAAAAATCTGCCATGATACGGTCCTTTCTAGTTCTAAGCTTCTGTGTGTTGACTCTCGCTGGTGGAGATCAGCGTGGAACGTGTAGCTTTCGTCCCTGGCATATTTTAATGGAGGACATTCTGAGAGCACAGGTCCACAGAGGACTGGAGGCGACGCAGACAGCGGTGCTCTCCCTCCAAAATGAAGCTGGGAGACGGGGAAAGGGAGGGGACTTTGTGATGTTATTGCACAGCTTTTCTCACACTTACTCTTAGAGCCCATCTCTGAGGTTTAACTGTATCTTTCTAGCGAGCTGAAATTAGGCAGCATTAACTCATGATCTTGAGTACAGAACAGTGTACAGGTACACCTGCCAAGACCCTGATCTGGTCCAGATGCAACTCCTCCTCCCAAACAGACAGATGAACAGTGTTGGTAAAGCAGTAAAAATACTTTCCGAAAACATGGTTTCTTTTCAAAAGCCCTGACCTGGGTTATATGGCCCTGTTGTAAAAGGGGCATGAGAGAAAGATTAATAGGATAACCGGCAAAACACTGCAAGGAACAAGAGCCTGCAAGGACGTCCGAAGGGGAAACCTCCATCAGCCTGAACTTTCTGTAGTCAAGTTCATGACAGTCAACAAAATGTCTTTGAGATGTTTTTCCAAAGTCACCTTGGTATAGAGTATAAATGGTGTAGGTATATACTGCCTTGTATAGAACAGTATATATGATTAAACCTAAAAACATATGCAACCATAACAAATGATAAACCAAAACAATTATTTCTGTTAACCTGAATTTCCTATGCATCCTTATTCAGTAAAATAAAACTGTAAACTTAAAAATTTTAAATTAGAAGCTTCCTTAAAGATTATCTTGCGTAACACCTTTATAAACGGCTGCATTACAGCCCAGGGAAGCTATGCCCCATATGGCCCAACTTTAGAACCACGATTACAATCTCCTGTTACCTTCCTTCCCTGTGGCTTATCTCTTCTCCAAATATGCTAGTTCATGAAACAGAAGCTGACATTTATTAGCGGAATTAGATCACCACGCACTGGGCAAATGGAACCCATTTTCTCCAAATTTTAAGAATTTATTATTATTCTTCTCTCATTAGAGGAGCATCCCAGACAGAGCACAAGTCTTAGCTGGAAATGCCAGCAACCTGTTACACAGGCCTCTCTGAGCTGTGCCCACGTTAAAGGGAGTTATATTGTGGGCTTTCAATAGCCAATGTGATAGCTCCTTGACTAAGACACTTACTGAAATAAGGGCTCCAAACAGATCTCTAGGTCCATGGGTTTTTTCAAATTAATACAAATTTTAGATCACCCTTTGGGGATTTTAATATGAGAATTATCAATCTACTATTTTAGCTAATGACTGAAGGTATTCTACTTGAAGTAGTTGCCAAACCACTTCCAGCCTTTTTAGTAAAGAGAGGCTGTGTACTCTAGATCTGTGCATGGACAAGGTGACCTTGGTGATCTGTTTTATACCTCCTTCTCCATTTCGGGAATTAACTGTGACCTTTGAGTTGTTCCATTTCATTTGAAAATGGTAGGATTTGTGGTTAGTTTCATTGTCCCATTGGATTTAAGGTAAAAAGTTTGTGATGAGATAGGTTTCCCTGAATAACTATAAATCCTTCTTCAGCATATCAAGTGGCAGTCTGGGTTCTGAGAGACCGAGCGATTGATCATCCTGTAAATAGTCTCATAAATAAGAATTTCTGTTTGCATTTGTAAAAATGAAAACTCTTCACTCAAATGTGGAAAAATATTTAACTAGACAGTCAACAATAGGTTGTTTTTTTTTAATTTTTAGAAAACGTTTTAAAGATTTTTTTCCTTTACAGGAAGTACTAACACAGATGCCTCAAAGGGTAGAGATTCCTGAACTACAAGTACATCTGAGTTGTTGTTCATTATTAACATAGTCATCTTCATTTCCCTACAGGAAGCCTGTATTCGTGCATACTTTTAAAAGTGAATTTCATCAAGGAAATTCATGTTTCATATAGACAGCACCGTTGACCCTTTCCTAAGAGATATTCCAAGTATCCTTGGAAAACCACTTCATTATTTCTTAATTATTAAGGCTTTCTAAATCAAAGAGACAAGGTTAAGCAAAAAAGTTTTAAAATCTCTTTTGTATAATGGCAGCTCAGTCGTGCTTTCTGTCTACATATTCATTTAAAAGATGCATACCGCAGCAGGCTGATTTTAGGAGATCATGTCAAACCAGAAAATGAAGCAGCAAAACGATATTTCCAAACAAGACAATTTTTTCACTCAAAAATATTTCCCCCTAATATCACCAAATGTAGGATCAATCATGTATTCCCTATTGACAGAGTCCTACAGAAAACAGCTAAAAAGAAGGGAAGGTGGACTCCTGATTAGGTTTGAACCAGGACAGAAGATCCAGGGCCTTGAAGTATTCACAGAGCAGCTGATCATGAATGTTGAAATTATTTGTCTGAAGCAGTCCCTCCCTTAGGGGTAACCATTCATTTATTTCTCATGTGGTTGTTTTTTTTTTCTTGTAAATATTGCCATGAGCATGACTATAGTCTGCCCAAACAATACTTTGATGTAAATATTTGGTCAGTCCATCTATCTGGTGAGTCAGAGTGGTCATTTGATGCAGCTGACAAATTGTAATAACATGTCCAAATTGCCCAGTTAGAGCAATAGACCATGTATCTAGCCTCCAGGGCTTACTTTGTAAGAGTAACACCTTTTCTTCTGAAAACTGTGTTCTTAAAAGCTAGCATCTGCATGGAAGATGATTCCCTTCTCCCCCTCAACTAAAATGGTATTTTGTTTAAAATAAGACTCAAGATGGAAAAAAAAAAGATTTGTGTAACTGATGGTTTTCTTCCCGAGCAAATCAAACCCGTCCCTGTGTAAAGTTTTGTATGGGCCATGAAGGGGTCATACCGGTGATGTGCTGGAATTGGCTCACACTGACTCGTGACAGTGGGTCATTACATTTTCAGGAATTTCAGAAGTTAGCTGTTAAACACAGCCATCATTAAATATGAAATTATAAAACACAACTGAATAAATTCCATTGAAAACAAAGGTAATAGTCAAAGCTTCCACTCCCTATTTTACTACATTTTTCCATTTATCTCTGTTCTTGAGGTGGTTTATGTCCAATGTAGCTGCACAGCCAAAACCTTTATGTGATAGAATGCTACCACGCGTTCCCTAGCTCCTCAGGCAGTAACAGCACGTTGGTAGCTTGAAACTGACCTCAGTGGGAGTGTTTGCCCCACGGCATTATCCAAGTGCTTCCAGTCATGGTCTTTCTTTGCTGGATAGCCAGTTGGTACAGGTTCCCTGGCACACAGGTGAATGCCACCATCACTTTCTCTCTGGAAAATAAATAATTGGAAGCCATATAAAATTATTAAAATGATATTAAATTCAGTCATTCATCTTCAGGTGGCTGAAATTTTGTTTCAGTTTTTAACCTCCCTGGAGACTCTGATTAGACTATCTGGAACATTCGATGTTTGTATTTTATTCATAATTAAATTATTTAATCATAGAGATGCTTTTCAAAACATATCTCTCTATGAGGTTTGGCCAGGGAAATCTTGGCAATGTAGCTTCAGTGTAAGCAGTAACAGCTCCAGGCTAAATTCAGGGAAATGTTAGCCTAATTAGAGTATCAGTGAAAATGTGCTTCAGTACTAGTTTTTAAGTTTATAATTTTAGCATTTGCTAAAAGCAGGAAAACACAGTAGCACAGTGTTGTGCCCAGATTCTAATACATACAGCTAAATTGAAACCCAAACTATTAGTTTAAACTAATTAAACCCTGGCACTATGCTAAGTCACCACAGATGTTTAAGGTATTGGACTTCCAAATAGTGCAGCCTATCAGTTGTTAAGTTCAATATACAGGGTGCTTTGTGTAATATTGCAGGGAATCTATTAACTTTTATCACAGATTTAAGAAACTGGTCTGAGATGAACAGTGATCAGCAATTATGAAGGGACGGAAACTTATTGAACCCAAGCCATTCTTAGGAGCTGGAGAATGATTTGCTGAGAATTATGTCATTGACTGACAATTTTAGTGTGAATTCACATTCATTTAGCTCAATAGCAGTCTGCAAAACTTATGCTTCCCCCCTCCATATTTATATTTCATTGCTATATAAAGTTCGCATATATTGTCTCTTTTGTTTCTTTGGCAGTTTTAAGTTAGAACTTTCCCAACAGATGCAACCTGTAGAAAAAACTGTCTTTCAGAAGAGGAAAATAAAATTAATGTTTTAGATAAAATATTGCAAACCAATAAGGTATAGAGTTAAGGTATGGAAATTTGGATTTTTACTTTCTGAGTCATAGTACACATTAGACACTCTCAGCAAGTAAAAGAAAACCTAAAGCATTTCTGATGTCAAGGACACAAATCATATCTGCCTCTTAGTAACAAGGAAATAGGAAAAAATTGTATGGTAATAAAAACCAACAAAAAGTACATGCAATCAGCTCTCTGGAACTTGAATAACTAACAAAAAGTACATGCAATCAGCCCTCTGGAACTTGAATATTTATAGGTGACATGAATATTTATAATTTTAAATTACAAAGAGGAAAGCAAGGTTCACAATTAAGCATAATACTCAGAGAGAGTGAGTATCAGGGACAGAAGACCTAATACAAGTGACGTTGCCTGATAAACCAACTATATCTTGCTGATCTTTTAGTAAATGGAGTTGAGAAGATGTTACATTCTCATACTCACAGTATGAATACATTCACAGTCATCCTCAAGTGATCTGAATTTTTCCAAAGGACACAATCCAACAGTCCATCTTTAATGACGATGTGGGGAGGTATTGTTAACTAGCATGTGATATTGACTCAAATGTTGGCAAGATTGCTATATTACCTATATAGTTCTGCGATACTTTTATATCACTATCAGTATTTAAAAATATTTCATGTTAAGGAAATTTCAAACTTTTAAAAGGCAAACTCCACGTGTCTATAACTGTATAAGACACCCATTTCACTGCACACGTGCAATCCATTGCACACGTATACTTCTCATGTGAATATTATTTTATTTAATCTAACATCTGATTTTTAGATTCTTGTGGTACTTATCTGAAATGTTGGCATTTGTCTTCTTTTAATGTTAAATATCTATTCTAGATGAACCAATAATGTGTGTATTCCTAGGAAATGAGGCACAAATAGGTTAGATCATTTTATATTTGCATTTGGAGAAGTATCATTTTGTTTTATTGTTCTGTGGAAACCATATTCATTGTACACTGTGTGTATATTTTTGTTTAAATAAATGTGATTTTTATTTTTTATGTTTCTGTCTTTTTCTCCTTATTATACATTTTTTTCATTTTCATCAATATAGCAATGTCCAAAAACTAATGAAAATATTAAAAGAGTATACAATATTTCAAAGAAAATAAACTATTTCTTTGCTGGACCACGATTACAGTGCAAACTTTGCACTGATACAAGGTTAGCCTCATAGTCATTAGCAGAATGCACCTTTTGGGGTTGTTATTCTGTGGGAGCAAGATCAACCACAATTTTAAAGAAGTTCCAACAACCAGATGCCAATCCTTCAACACTGGGCTGATCGCTGACTGATCTTTGTAGTCAAGAGAATAGGTAGAGTCATTTGAGTACGGGTGATATTTTTTCCATATAGCTCTCTAGATCTGATTATACATAATTCATTATAACAGTTGATAGTGGAAGGCAATTCCCAGAAAGCTTTAATTAGATCTTGTTGCAAAGGAATTAACCAAGTGAGACCCCTGCTTGCAGTTAAAGAAAGAAGTTTTGCCATCTGGAGAAATTCAAGGTCTGATCTAATATAGCAAGAAACATTCTCCTTCTGTATCATCATAATCAACAGATGTTCATGCTAATGTGTCTTTTATATCTAAGCAAAAACAATGCTGTGTGTTGCCCTGTTGTAAGAGACTGACTCTCCCACTCAAAGTCAAGAAAATGTTCCAGGGCCATAGCTTGGTGTCTCCAGGGAGTGGAACCAAGAGAGTGGGTGGATGTAGTTGGAGCATGTCAAGCCAGCACTTATCCTAAGCCATAGTAGCCACGTGGACATGATTCTGTGGTTTCTTATGATAACATACACTGAGCTGTCTATTCTCTCAATGTCTTAATGAATGAGGATGACTCAAGAACAGGTTTTTAAATTAATAATAACTGAAAAAGGAAAAGAACATTCGGGTAGAATACTAGGAATGTGGTACTCAACTATTAAAAGCTACCTCTTTGTAGGTATGATTCTGTCATTATACCCTTTAGTTTCAGAATTAAATAATAGCCATAATGGTAGCTATCTGCTTTTTGCTTAGTATCACAGCTTCTCAGTTTTTAAACCAACTGACCATAAGCCACCATCTCCTTGGTGACCCTTTACTTCTTTTGATGTTGACTGTGTGCACTCTGCCTCCCTGATACCTTTCTCAACACTTATTAGTCTTAGCTACTACTTCTGCTTCCTTTGCCAGTTTCTTACACTTAGGAAAAATCTAAAAGTTTAGTCCCAGCATTCTTCCTTTCTCATTTGATATGCTCTCCTTTGAGATAGTCAACCATTGTTTCTAAGGAGAAGACTCTAGTCCAGGGCTAAGGAAGGTGAGTTTTTTAGTTAGAATGCCAGGATGCAAATCTTGGTTCCCCCACTTGATTAGACACAGATGTGTGTCAAGTCACTTAATGTTTTTATGCCTTCACATTCTTGTTTGTAAAATGAGGGTAATAGTATGGCTTTCTCAGGATTGAGTGCTGGCTTGACATGCTCCATCTACATCCACCCACCCTCCTGATTTCATTCTCTGGAGATACCAAGATAGGGCCCTGGAACAAATTTTCTTGACTTTGAGTGGGAGTGTCAGTCTCTCACAACAGGGCTACCTACAGCATTGTCCTTGCTTAGATGCAGAAAGATACTTTAGTATGAACATCTACTGATGATGATAATCCAGAAGGGGGATGTGTCTTGATGTAGGATCAGATATGTTCTTGCAATTCTCCAGATAGTAAAACTTTATTCTTTCTTTAAATGCAAGCATGGCCTGCATTTGGTTAATTTCTTTGCAACAAGATCTAATTAAAACTCCTTGGGATTTGCCTTCTTCTAGCAACTGTTACAATGATTATAAGTAATCAGATCTAAATGGCTATATGGAAAAGTTATCACCTGTGCTCAAGTGACTGTACATATATTCTTGAAAATATATAGCCCTTTGCCCAATGCCCATTGTGCTGGTCTTACTCAGCACTCGGCATCCATGCTCACTGTGGCTTAGTCCCTCGAAGTCCCATCACTTGGAACTTAAGGCCTCAAAGACTAAAAATTACATGTCCTTGGCACACTTACTATGAGAGTTCAAGATATAGGTTGTACCAGTGAGACCCACCTATGCCATATTTGGAAGGGAGACAGCAAAGAGCATGAGGTGTTCACCCCTTGGGTACCAGTGTGAGCAGACGGAGTTCCATATCCATTGCCCATTCCCCAGCTTCCTTGTGGAGTTAGTTGCTTTGACTTCAGTAGTGGTGGAAGCCACAGGAGCAGCATTTTCTTGACCTGTGGGTGACAACAGTAGCCTGGACAACTGGATCAGAGATTCTTGAAGCCACAAGCCTGATAAGGATCCTCTTCTGGTGTGAAGTTTCTCCAGTCTTTACAGTGATTGTATGAACATCTAATCCCCCACAGTACATGTACTAAATTGTTCTCTGCTAGAAGTAACTGGAGAAATCTATTTCCTGCGCTGAACCCTGACGAATGCTCTCAGCATATAGGACATAACTAATTTCTTCTTGTTAGTTGTTGCTGATGAACTTATCTTTGATATTTTAGCTGGGTTCCAATGCCACCTTTCCAAGTAGCTACTGGCTATTTTTGAACGTGTATGTTTTAGGATATTCATACTTTCATTGCCTCCTCCCAGTTCACACACAGCCCTCCTAGGTTGCTTGTCTCTATTAATGGAAGCCATATCCTAGTCACACAGGTTTACAAGCTTGAATCAGCTTTAGCTCTTACATCTCTGTTGACGTAATATTTCATGTGTCACTAAGTCTGTTCCTTATCTACCACTTCACCTCAGATTGGTTCCTTCCCCTGTTTCATTGCCATAGTTATTTCTTTCATATGCATCCTTTATTACCCCCATAACTATCATTCCACCCAAACTAAATGAAGATTGGTATTCAATAAAATCCACAATTTGTCCTTATCTTCTCTACAAGGCATATTTTTCCATCTCCTGCCATTGTATCCTCCACAAGAATCCACGCTAGGATAGCAATCTGCATGCACAATGCATGGCGCTCTCTCTCTCTTTCTCTCTACCCCCTTTCTTAAAATTTACCTTGTGTGTTTCTTGTTCCAATGCAATTTTCCCATATCCCTCCAAAAGGAATTAGTCTCTATTAGCCTATGCATACATTCATTTTTTTTTCTTCTTTCATTCATTCTGTAGATACTCTTGAGTGTCTATGTAGCTGGCAGGCAGTTAGAAACAAGATGTTTAGAGGTAGACAAGAGGCTTGATTCTTCAAGGAGTTCACAGCCCAGTCTAGTGGGGAGGCAGACATTTTAAAAAAAGTAGCTAAGTAAATAATTATTAATTACCACGTATTATATAAAGTAAATGATCCAGAAGTTTGGGCAGCGTCATGGTGCAGGGAGGGGGTTCTTGCTTTAGATAAGGGGGCAGGGATGACCTCTCCGAGATGTCCTCATCATTTAGATTAAGCTGTAAAAGGAATCATCCCACAACGGAAGGGAGGAGAGCAACAGGGAACAGTGTGCTTGGAGGGAGGCAGTGCCTGGGCCACTGAGCGTGAAGCTGGGGGAGGCATGAGATCAGAGCTAGCACGAGCCTTTCAGTCCAGGGAAAGGAATTCAAGTTCTATGTGCAATTAGAAGCAATGACAAGGTTCCAAGCCGAAGACTAAAGTGACCTAGTTTATACTGTTAAAGGGTCCCTCTGGTTGCTGTGCAGAAGCTGGATTATAGGGGGTCCAAACTGAAGGCAGTGAGGCAGTCGGAAAGATACTGCAGTCCAGTGAGAGGTGGCATTAGCCGCGGTGAAGAGAGGTCGAGAGCTTCATGTAATACTTGGGGAGAAAGGATGCAGGACTTACTGATGGGTGGGCCGTGGAGGAGAGTGGAGGGAAGCCAGGAATTAAGGCGAGTTTCACTTCTGGCCTGAGAGACTGAAAAGTGGCAGCGACACACTGAGGTGCAGACGAAAAAGGCAGGGATAGGTTTGAGGGGAAACCAATTGTTTGGCTTTGAACATGAGAGGTTCAGCTGCCCTAGTCATCCATTCCAAGCAGAAATTCGACTCTCATCATGGAGGTGAATGTAGGGTTCAGAGAAGAGTCTGAAAGCAGGAATAGAGTAGTGCAAGCTGTCAGGATGTGTAAATGAATAAAAATACAGAACAGTAGTCAGCACTTGTTGGCTGAAAGTGACAAAATAACTAGCTTAAACAAAAAGGCAATTTCTTGACTTGTAAACTGAAAAAGAGCAGGGGTGAGCTGTAGCACAGCTGCTGCCTGATGTTTACACGTTTACATGATGATTTCCGTTTCCCTCCAGGCTTACCTAGTACTTTCGGCTAATGTCTTAAAAGAAAAAGATCATTTCTCTCCGAGTAATCGTATCAATCCCCAAAAGGACTCTGTTCAGGGACCAGTTTGAGCCACCTCTTCACCTCCATGGCAGGCGAAGTAGGCACTTTGAATGACCGCATTATAAGACGTTGTTGGGGACGAGCAATCCCCCAGAGGAGTCGGCTCGGGGAGTGGACAGCCGTTGAAACTGGGGAGCGAGGACAGTGAGCAAAAAACCTGAGACCAGCCCGTCAGGGGCTCTAACATGAAGAATTAAGTTATAATAAAGGCAGCTGGATTTTGCTTGGAACTGCTTCATTGTAAAGTTGCATTTTTTGGAGTTAGGTTCTATCTAACTCCAAAATTGCTGCCAGGGGAATGCAAAATGGCACACCCCTCATGAAAACAGCTGGATAGTTTCCTGTGAAGTTAACATATGTTTAATACCTAATCCAACCACCTTACTCTTAGGTATTTACCCAAGAGAAATAAAAATGTATGTTCATACAGAAACCTATATACAGAGATTTATGGAGACTTTATTTATAATTGCCAAAACCTGGAAACCATTCAAAGGCCCTTCAACCACTGAAGGGACAAAGAAATTATGGCACATCCATACATTGGAATATTACTCGCCCACACATGACAACTAAATGCAATGCGGGATTCTGGATTGAATCCTGGAACAAGAAAAGAACCTTAGTGGAGAATCTAAATAGAGTCTCTGGTTTAGTTAATGGTATTGTACCAATGGTTATGTAAGACGGTAACATTGTGAGGAGCCAGGGAAAGTTGTAAAGGAAGTCTCTACCATCTTTACAACTCTTGTAAGCTTGAAAGTACCTCAAACATTTTTTTAATGCTCTATCTCCATCTCCCGTAGCCTTACACCTTGTCTACCTGCTAATTTGTTCAGAATGTGACAGGAAAAGGAGACACTATAAATAAGTTTTCTAAAATCTCCATTAATAAAAAACTTCCATGTGATTTATTAGCTTATAGCTGTGTGATGTAATAATGATTACTAGACTAAGTGATTTTCTAGCACAACCTTTATTGTCTCTATAAAAGTTGTCAGAACACCTAGGAAAATTTTCTGTCAGAATTTTATTTGAATTATTTCTCCCTTTAGACAATTTTCTTAGTAAATACCTTTTCTAAATGTACTACTTTAGAAAATGGCCAGAGAAAGAGATAATATATAAAGACTTGAGAGAAATTAATAATTTAAATATGATTTTAAAAATCCTTGATGTATGAATATGGCCTATAAGAAAACTTTATATTTTGGAGGCATTTCTTGAAATGAATAGCTCTTAGAATATTCCTTTGGGAAGAAAATTACAAGGATACTGAATGATTTTGTTCTATACCTGAGGTATAACAGTAGCTATTACTTTTAAACTGTGTGTTTAAGATAAACACGCACATTTGTTATTTTTGTTTTTGTTTTTGCCATTGTATACTACTATTTTTTCTAGCATGGATTTTTCTCCACTTAAATAATATGAGCATTCAACATTTATAACTGAGAGGATTGCAAAAAAAGCTTTTCTGTATAAATTAATTCAAATGTTGTGGATGTTGCATATATAATGGTTTTTAATCTTTAGATCAGCTTAGACCAAATACTAAAAATGTTCTGGTCAGGGGCGGGGGAGAGCACTTAGACGAATGTAAGCAAGTGAACACATTATTTCACTCTAAATACCTTGGGACACAAAACCAATAAGATACTATCAAGAAAAGCTTTTTCAAAATATTAAAATGTATGGTGAATTTTTGGGAAGAGAAAAAAAACCCAGCCTGCCTGACATGTGCAATTGATTTTGCTTGCAGATGCTGCACTAGAAAAATATTTGAAGGAGATAGAGTCAATCACCAAGGAAGCCGCCAGGCACCTGCTGCTCTTCCGTGGTGATTCCACTTTCATTAAATCCAGAGGCAGGGAGATGAGCAAAGAGTGATCGCTTCCTTACACAATGCAATTGCCGCTACCCGAAGATTCAATGTGGACTTGGATGCAAATTTTAATCCATTATAGGTATTCCAGGACTGTTTCATGAGTTGAATTGGCCTTTGATCAGAAAAGGGTGTTAGTGCTAAGGTATAGAATAAAATATATTTCTTCTTTAGTGGGGAAAAGGGAAATAAAGGAATTTATTTAAAAAAATCCACTGAGTAAATTTTGAAGATTTTATTGGCTTTATTCAATGATTCCTTGGTCAGGCAACCTCCAACCTAACAGATAGGAAGGAGGTCTGAGGAGCAGAGGGAGTGGGAACAAGGAAGTTACACTGGACCAAAAGCAGATTGGTGATTGCAAAGTCCCTCTCCTCTGGTGGATGGCGCAGTCTATCAGGCAGGTGACCCACCTCGTGCTGACCTAGCGATTCCTGATTTATTGGTTTAAGAGTCCATTTCTGGGAGAGCCGAAACCATAGTTAAATTCAGCCGTGGTCTGCTTATGTGGGGCTTAGTGTGAGCAACTCCATTTTGGGCCCGTTGTCTTGTTTTTCACACCACTACACCTTTTCTGTCGAGTACTGCGTATTGTACCATCTCTGTGAAGTTTGTAGAATATTTTTCCTGGTTTTTGTTTTTCCTGTTTTTGTTTATTAGTTTGTTTTGTCTTGGCTAGACAACCATCTGCCTAAAGTGATACACATCTGTTTTATCTGAAAAAGATATTGGTGCACCAAAAATGGATTCTGTTTTTGCTCTAACTCTTCTATGTTCTGAGTGTAATTTCAAAATAAATGTATTAGAGAAATTAATCCCAGAGATACCAGTAGTAAGAATGTAATATTGGTTAATTCTCCTGCTGGCTTTAGTATCTCTATATAAGAAAGGTATTACTTTTGATTAGTATTCTCCATTTTTAAATGGAGTCAGTACTGCCTATCCAAAACATGAAGAAAGAAACTGTTTATTATCTTGAAAGAATATAATATTCTAAAAGATCTGGCATCCTTGAATCTTGGGTATCATTTATGGATAAAATATTATTAGTTGCATTATGAATTCTTTTTTGAATGGCATTTTTGATAGATGAGATCTGTACCAACTTGATGTATCAGAAAATTTTCTGATTTTTCAATTTCCTAATAAAGGAATAAAAATGTACCTTCTTATTCTAGCTATACAAGGTAACTAGAAATGTCCTTAAGATGTCTGCTATCCTAAATGAAAATGAAAATTTTATTGAATATTGGACATCTATTAACTAGGAGTTGTATTTTTACCTTTGCTGGGATCCTCCTCTTTCCTCTCAATCATATTTTATATATTATTACCAAATCATAGTTCTTCAAATTATCTGCTATTTCTACTTTTATCTTGCAGATTTGCCATACTGATAATTGTGATCATTAGGTAAATGAAAGAACCCTCTCAGAGAAGATGAGTTGTAATCAATTAAAAAAAAAAAACATCTTTTATTTGTCTGATTGGTCAGGGCAAGTGTCCAGGTCCTTCCTGTGAGATAGAAAAAGACTGCTCATTATTTTTATTCTGCAAAGCAGAAAACCAAAAGCACAGAATGGAAGTTACCACGTGCATGCAGAGCTCACTCCTCTGAACTCATCCCATTGCAAATTGCAGGTTACAACTCTTATGAGGTGGGTATGCATCGCCTTCCCAGGTACCAGCGTGAGAAGCTGGAAACGCACCACTGCAACACAAATCATTTCATGATGGTGCGTGTCACTGCCTCCTTCAGGTAAGTTATACGTGAAGGAATATTCTTCCCAGACTAGTGGAAACTTAGGGATCACTTTGGAATAAACTTAGATTCACAAAGGAGTCAAAGAACAGATTCAGTTTAATTCAGCAAATATCTATGGAGCATGTCGTATGCACTGGACACTGTGGTAGGGGATTGGATTGGAGAGCAAACAAAGTTTTCACAATGTAGACAAACAAGTAGTACAGTTTTATTATGTGGAGGGATTTAAGAGGGCAAAGGAAGGACATTGTGCCAGTCCTGCATAGGAAAAAGGGATAAAGGAAAGCTTGCCGAAGGACACCACAGTTAAAGTCTGAGTGATACACCGGGTTGGCTAGAAGAACAGCCTGAAACATTTGCTCCAAATTGCCTAGCAAAGTCACGGAGTGAAAAATTGGTGTGATTACTAGCAGCTCCATTCTTAAAGTCTAGTGGTGGTTGCGACAGAATGATTTACAGGGAGGGTAAAAACCAAACAGGCTTAATCAAGAAGATGAGACAAGAGATAAAGTATTTCTTTTACAAAGAATATTATGGCAATCCTGAGCGGTCTTTGGGCATGTCCCAACTGACCATGTGTTTTAAAGTCTGTCTGTTCATATGCTAGTATATGTTCAGTTTTAAATGTCAGATAAAAAGCTAATCTTTAAAAGTGAAACAACCTATTTGTATTTATTTATTCATGAGAATTCTAAATGGATAACCGCAAGATGTGCTCACACGGTTAAAGACGTGTATGTCTACACACGCATCCTGAACGATACAACTCCATTTGCATTAAACTTGTAAAGTCAGATCAATTTTGCAGACATGTGGGCTAGAGCTTTGGCACTTAATTCTTCTTGATCTTCCACCTGGTAAATTTCATTTCCCACTGTTTCCCTGCCATTTATTTTTAACATCGTATTTGTTTGGACATCATTAACAAAGAAAATAGCATCCTTCTGGAAGCTGTAAGATGCAGAAGAGCATTTCAGGCATTTCAGTGAGAAAACAATCAAATAAATTCACATACTCAGCTCTTTGGTCACACAGTCAAACTAAGTAGGAAAGACATTCTACTCATGAAATTGGAGACTATTTAATTGCTAGCTAGACACTAAGGGTGTGCACACGGATGAGCTACACAAGGATAAGGAGAAATCCAAATCATACATCCTATTCCAGAAATATGTACTTTAGATGAGGGGACTCAAGTATTATTTGTTGAGTATCTATTATCTGCTGACTCAGTGGTAGGCATTTTGTTAACTTTATCTCATTGTTTCAGAACAACACTGAAAGGTGAGGAACTAAGGCTCAGAAAGAGAAAACAGTTCATTGTCCACACACACCGAGGACTTCTGAGTCCACAACCAGTGCCTTCTGTACAACAGCAGCCTCACTGCCACGTGAAACAATTAACATCCCTGTAAAGAGTGAACGCTGATAATGTGGTTTAGCTGCACCGATAAGAAAATAAAATTCATGAAAACCCAAGTTTTTGAGATAGGAGAATGAGGAGATACATGTATTTGAAAGGAATTTGAATATCTGTTCATTGTCAACAAGTACAGATCATGGACTATGTGGCAGGTCTTGTGCTAAATGATTTATGGTGGTTATGTCATTCAGTGCTCAGAACAATGGTGTGAGGTGGACTGGTATCCCAGTGACAGGAAAATATCGCATTTGCCCTCAGGAGTGAGTCTAGTGTTTTTCTCCGAGCTGCTCTGCAGCCTACGCCCAAACTGGCCCACACGTGGAGAGTCATGATTACAAGCAACGGTGGAAGAGAGGATCCCCTTGGATCATATATGTGAGTGGGAAACTAAAAAAAATTACAGCTGCTTTTCATTTAAATGAAATATTACAAACCTTTTCTCTGCACATGAATTGGGATTCATTTCCAAAAGTTTAGACTGTAATAGTAAACTACCATTACTAAAATGGGAATATATTTTTAAAGTATAAACAATTGTCAAAGATTTGGAGGAGTTCTTTTGTTTGTTTATTTAAAATCCCACCTAATATATTCAGTCAGCTTCCGAGTTGTATTTCAGGTATAGTCTAAGGAACTAATTTATAGAACTCCAAGAACTTAAAACCCAAAGTAAACGATATTGCCAGTTTCTTAAGAGTTAAAGTAGAATAAGAATCTAGCCCATTTTTTCACTACATCTCACCTAGTTCCTTAAGAAAATAAGGTATGAGAAGAGTAAGGGAAAAGAACATAGCTTTTGAGTCAATCAAATGCCAATTTGCCCCTTTTTTGCTGTGTGAACTTGGGAGAAAAATCAGTCTCCCTAGCTGTGAAAGGGGCCAATGATGTCTACGTCATGGGGCGAGGGCGAGGAGTAAATGGAATAAGAAACAACATGTTCTTGACACTTAAGTGATGGTTATTATAGGAATTATAGTTATATTTCTTATCAGGATCATTTTGAAAATAAAAATAAAGTTGTTAGTGTTTTTATTTTAAAGCAGCAGCAAAGTAAGGCCTATAACTCAAAATATTTAACAGTCCAACACTGTCCTTCGTTCTGAGTGTGGAACTTCAGTGTCTTGCGCTCTAAAGGGGAGTCGGGTAGAAAAGCTATTCAGTCTCTGACCAGAGAATAGCCAGCCATGTTCTTGGGGTTTGTTTTTTCTGTTTTGGCTTTTTAAATTTTTTCTGCCTTGGTTTTCTTCTTTAGACAAAATTGTTTTAATTGTTACCAGTGTTTTGCTTATCAGAACTATATTACAACTGTAGGCGCAGCAAAAAAACAACACAGAGAAATGTAGAAAATAAGAGGTTTTGTCCTTGTGGTTATGGTTTGCGTTTTTTTAATCCTATTTTCTTCCATTTGCTGGTGCGGAAAATGGATTGTAGGCCTTATATCCAAAATTTTGAAGCACTATTCTTTTCTTAAAAAACAGATCAATACCGCACTCCTCTACTCTGTGCATATGAGAACCACCTCTCTGAGTCCTTTCTTGAGGACAGATCTTCAATACACTCGGAATGAAAGACAGAGAGTAAAATTGTTAGTCTATCGATTTGCCAGCAGGGTTTAAAGGGCCGTGTCCAGCAACAGTGTGTTTTAAATGGCAATAATAAGCTCATGAGGAAACTCATGACCTAATCTGTTAAAACCAGTTTCGTGTCTTCCCACACGGCCCGTCTTTCCTCCTGATTCTCATTAGCCTAATGAGAAAAATGTTGACTTCAGGACTTTCTTTGTTTTAACTCCATTTGGAAACTAGAGCTACCCAGCATGCTTAGTACAAAATAGTTCTGGAGGTCACTGTAGAAGTGGATGGAATAATCACTAACTTCTGTGTTACAATGTACAGTTTACCAAAAAAAAAATCTTTCACGTCAGCAGAATATGTAGCTGCTGTGTTATAGATTAATTTCAAATATTTTAAATGTGATATTTCTTTTTTTTTTCATGAAAGCAGTGCAAATGAAAGTGATTACATAATTGAATTTTACAGCAGGATGGAAGTACATTTTCCTATGAGAAATGCTATCTGAAGGTAATGAAAAACAAGCAACAATAATGCCTTCTGTATCCATTCCTGGGGAGCTAAAAAAAGTCTGCTATTTTATGAAATTTCCCATGGTCGTCAGGTTTTTCTTAAAATTAATGCATTTGCAAAAATTACACACAAAGTCAAGAGTGTAAATAAGGGTAGGATTCCTAAATTACTCAGCTAAAATGTGCTAGATGAGCTGCAAATTACTAATAAAACCATACACTCTCAGAGGAGACCTTAAGAATGTCCATCCAGACCAGGCTCAAGTTCACCGTTTCATTTTCTCTGTAGCATCATTCACATTTTCTCCAGGCTTCTCTGCAACACCTGCAGTGTTGGCGAATACACTGAGAGCGGAGGTCCACCCCATCCCTGGGGAACGCGCGGGGCCGTGCAAAGAGCTCTGGATTTAGGATCTGGAGTATAACGCCGATTGGTTCTTATTATCTTAGTTGGCCTTTGAACTTATTAACTCTCATTATCTGTAAAATGAGGGAGTTGAGCTAACATAGGTTCTGAAGAAACTCTTTCCTTCAGCTTCACTCTTCTGTAATGTCAATCTCTTCAAAACCCCCTGGCCTGTTTTCCAAGAGCAAAGGTGAAGCAGCATGGCCCGAGCCTGCCCAGAGCTTTACAGTGAGCCTTCTCTCAACTCTCTTTTTCTTGGCTTCTTCCTCTCTTCCCTATAGTGACTATAAACTAGAAGGTAGAACTACTTTTTTGGTGAGTATGATGCATAATATATAATGTTGGATACTACATTGCATCACATCAGAAAACTTATTTTCTGGTTGATCGGTCCTTGGTGTTGCAGAAATAAAACATTGGACTAAGCAGGTGACAGACTGGTTGTTTCATTGTAAAGTTCCTGCGCCCCCCGCCCCACCCCGCCCCGCCCCGTGGCAAGCCAGAGATTCTCAGAAAGGTGCTACATTGTAGTTTTTCATGTTCCCTGTCAACCATTCACCTAATTGTTTTCGGTGATAATTTTACCAGCATCCATAATATCATGAGAGGTTCCAAAGTGCCAATTACGTTACCCTGTAATTTTGTCCACATTATTATCTGGTCTTCTTCCCTGCTACTCCTTTACAAGCCTGGTTAGCTTCCTACGGGCTGTGTGCCACTACATCCCGCCCGCTGCTTCGCTTGCTTTCAGCACAGCACCCACAGCCTGTGCACATGTGGCCGTGTGACCTGTGGCGACCCTCAGATTGCCCTGTGGGCCACCACACCACAATGTGTTCAGGTGCTTCATCCTTCTGCAGCCCGGTTCAATCAGAACTAAAGTACAAGAGGTATTATTCCGGTTCCTTGGTTGTTATAGGCAGCACCAAGGCTCATGCTCCTGAGAACTTCGCCCTCTTCTTCAGCACCTTAAATGGAGTGGCCATTCAGCGTGCGAGATAATTTACTTGCTAAAATACTTGCTTGTTACTTGTTTATTGCCATCTTTAAAGTTGGAATGTCTCCCCCTCCACAGTCTCCCTGGATCTGTGAATTGCTAGGCCACAGGTTTTTCTTTTCACCAAACAACACCTATTTTAAAGGGCAAGTTGCCTACTTAATATCTTTCCATTCAATAGGTATATTTTATACCATAAAGGGCTGTTAAGAAAGACTTTAAGGCATGTGTTAATGTAAAATTTTAAAGCCAACTTTATTATCTCTGAAATTCATTTGATTAGTCAACTGACCAAATAAAAGTGTGTTAAGTAGTTAGTTATACAATGCACAGTTTATTTCATTAGTTTCCAGACAAATTTTTATTATGAAAATCATTTTTATGCTAACCTAATTATTTTCAACTTTTTAAATAGAAGTTTCAAGGCACCAATACATTCAAAACAACTTTTATATAGAAGAAGGCTCACTGTACTTGGTTTCATATAAGCATAGCTTGTTTTTATTTTCACTGAAGTAGTTAACAGTGTTAACCAGAGTTAACAGAAGTATTGAGCCTGCTGACTATTGACTTTCTGACAAATCTTCTCTCAATTTAAACTTAGCTACAGAGACTACATAATCATACAAAAGCAATCTCAGCCATTTTAGCAACATAGATCACTTTCTTCCTTTCCAAATTATGCTTAATTATTTTCATGAAACTATTTTAACAAAAATCATCTGCTGTACTATTTGTTCCAACATATTACTAAGAAAGCAAAATATTAAATCATAGAGAGAAATTTAGGGTAAGAGACTGAATTCATGCAGGGGTTAAGGCACTGCAGTTTGACAAAAAATACTCTCTTCCCTTAATGCCACAGGAGACAAATGTTAAGTTATCACTGGCTTTCCTGCTTTTGTGGAATATCAAAAACAAGATAGCAAGCTTTACCTAATAAACTGGCTTCCTTATTAAGAACATTTTAATTTTCCTACATAAGCTAGTGAACATTTAAATTAAAAGAGCTGAGAAGGCAGCCTCTCACAATTTATAGACAATTTTAAAAAAGAAAAGAAATGAATAAGCAAGTAATGATAATTTTGAAAATGTAATGTCTTAAGTATTGACATTGTCATAACTTATTTTGAAAGGCAAGATAATTGGCTTTAGTAGAAATGAAACTATATGCAAGCATTTCCAATTTCTGACTTAATGAAAGTTACAAAATGATGAAAATATAATTCATTCTTACCACAGTTTTAACACTTCTTTAAGTATTTATTTATTTTATTTTCCCCACCACCATTGATCCCTCCCCGGACCCATTTCCACCTCCGCCCCCGCCCACCATCACTGCACTGTTCTTCGTGTCCGTGACTTCTTTCTTCTTTTCTCTTTTGCTCAATCCCCAGTCCCCCCCCACCACCCCTAGAGCTGCCAACCTGCTCTCTATCTATGGGTTAGTCCCAAATTTGCTTGTTAGCTCAGTTTGTTCATTGGATTCCACATATGAGTGAAATCATATGGTACTTCATTTTCTCTGGCTGGCTTATTTCACTTAGCATAATGTTCTCCAGGGTCATCCACGCAAGGGGTAGAATTCTCTTCTTTTTTATGGCCAAGTAGTACTCCATTGTGTAAATGTACCACAGCTTTTTTTATGCACTCACCTACTGATGGACATTTGGGCAACTTCCAAATCTTGCGGTAAATAGCACCGCAGTATCGTGGCTATTCTTGGTTCTCATTGACTAGAAGAAATGGATAAAATGTTGAGTTTAACAGTGAACCCTCTATGAGACCATCAGAACCATGAAATAGAATTGTAGAATAGATTCAGAAGTTTTGAAATATTTGCGGTGTAAGGAAATTTCTTCAATAAACGTAAATATTCTCGTCTGAACAGCATTTGTTGTAAGAAGCTAAGGGCATGTATATTCATAGTTATAATGCCACCACCTCCTCCAAAACACACTCAAATTTCAGGGTTTTGTTTTTGTTTGTTTTTCAATAATCAAAGCTTAATAAATGAGGCAAGCATCTTATTTGATGGTAAAACTCAAATATTGCCACACTCTGCCCACGTCTGTTGCCAAAAGGTGACATGGAACCCCATGTCTAAGACTTTGGCAGCAGCGATGGTGATAGGGGTAGACTCAGCATCAAACAATAGAAAGTGGACAGCTTTGGAGTGACATAGATGTGGATTCACATCCTAAAACTCTTACCAGCTATTTCAGGCAATTACTTCTCTCTGCCTAAACTGTGTCAATAGTCATTATACCCCCTCCCTCAATGATCAGAACACATAATGAACTGATGTTTATAGAAGAAATGAAGAAACTATGTATGTGTTGGCTTCAGTAATTCAAATAGGGAAATACCAAGACTTAGAATAAATGTATGCCTTTAGAAGTGGAGGAAAAAATGATAAAAATCTAAGACTATGGGAAGAAAAAGAACAGAAAAATATATAATTCACTTGATATGAAAAGAAAAGTGAATAGTGCACAGCTCATTTTTCTCCAACATCTGAGATGGATTTTTCCATTTCTGCCTTCCTTGTGTTAGTTCATGCTAACAATTGAGCAAAAAAATTCAGCGCCTTTGTCTTTGCAATAAAGGACTGAGTTGTGACAAAAATAGACTATTCTGGGATCAATCTAATCAAAAGACTTGTGTACTCTCCAAATTTGAAAACCTCTCCAAGAATCGCATCTGAAGAATATTGGTGTTTGTAAAACAAAATAAACATAAATTATGTGCTATTATAATACTTTCTTATAAACATCGCATCCAAAGTTTTATTTCTATCAGAATTAATTGGACAAAAATTCTCTTCATCTAATGCTCTTCTGTGCTTATGATTAAAATATACCTAAGTTATAAAAATTGCCAGTGCTCTACATGTGAAGCTTATATATCATCAGTAATCAATGGAAAAGGAGTTGGACATTCTAATATTAATATTATGAAGTTTTTAAAAGGCATTTTGGGAGGAGCCAATGAATATCAGTATGAAAATACTTGAAACATTTCCTTCTTTCCTTCTTGCCTGCCTGCCTGCCTTCCTTCCTTCCTGCCTTCCTTCCTTCCTTCTTCCCTTCCCTCCCTCCCTCCCCATGTAGTGCACCTGGTTAAATAAACTCATTGATGCCCTCCTTCAGGAAGCTTCAGTCTGGCCCATTTCCTACAGGATAATAGTTGGATACAAAAATCTATCAGAAGACAAAATATACTGACCAGCCAGACTTTTAGTCCTACTGCAAGTATCTGGATCATTACCATTCCTGAATCAATTATGCCTTTGCTCTCAAGTTCCAAACCAGGATTTCATTTGCCAACAGGATATCTTCACATGTCTCTCCTACTAGCAGATTGCTAAAGTGCTTCTTACTCAATTTCAGTTAAAACAAAACAAAACACTGGCAGGAGGAAACAAAATCTGAAATGAGTTCTAGTAGTTTCTTATGGCTCTTCTAGCAACTTCCCATAAACTTAGTTAAAATAATACAGATTTATTATATTACAGTATTGGAGGTCAGAAGTTCAAAATGAGTTACAGTAGGTTAAAATCAAGGTGTTGGCTGAGCTGCATTCCTTCTAGAGGTCCTAGGGAAATTAGAGGGTTGAATGGTGACCTCCCAACAGATATGTGCACATCCTCTAGTTTGTCTGCAGTCTGCATGAATAGGGTAACCACCAGGTGCCTGAGCCTGCTGAGCACTTGAGGTATGGCTTAGTCCAAACTGAGAAACGTCTTAAGTGCAAAATCAGCATCAGGCCTTAAAGAATTGGTGTGAAAAAAATATATAAACTATCTCATTAATAATATCAACCATGTGTTGAACTGGTAGTATTTTGAAAATATGACATTAAAGTTAATTCCACCTTCTTAAAAACTTTTTAAATGTTACTAGAAAACTTGAAAGTACACATGTGATTTTTACTTCTATTGAACAGTGCTCTTTTGTGTTCTTGACTTTAGTTCTTAGAATACCTAAGACTAATCTAAGTACATAGCAACAGCAAGGAAAATTCATCTACTTCTGTTCTAATTTCCTGCATTGTTCCTTATTTTTCCAAATGAATTAGGTAATAGTGACTTTCTCTTAATAGCCTCAGCATTATTAACTTGATACTCAATAAATATATAATAAATAAATGAACAAATGAGATGAATGATCATCTGAATGAATAAATATATGGAGCAGCACCTAAATTACACATTTAAACCATTAATGTTTTATCACTGATGACCAATTATTACAGTATATTTTTACATATATGTCCCATAATCTTGTAAATATACAATTAGAGAAAAAATACTTTTATTCAAGTAGGACATCCCTCCAGCCTTGTGCAAAATGTTCCAACCTTAAAATAGCAAACATGACATATCTCCTCAACTATTCTCTTAGTTTGTATTAGTAATTTGTAGCTTGTTTCCACTTAGTTATAAACAAGTCAATTGAGATAATACTACTTGTCAGCAACTTTGTGAACAAAGTTCTCTGACCCTTTATCACTGAATGGACATACTATTTATCAACTTATTCTATGCATGAGAAATCTTATGGAAAGTCCGTATGACAAGCAACGCAAACTAACATTCATTGAATTAACAAATTTTATGAGTGCATTCCATGTACTAGCCACTGCGCTAGTTAATTCATATGCATAATTTCATCTAATATTTAGAATATTCCAATAGATCTTATTTCCACATTTTATTAAAGAAATTGGCAGAGTTTAACTAACCTGTCCATAGTAGCATACAAAGCAGGTGTGATAGAAATGGTCAAGAGAAAATTCAGAAAGCTTTATTTGATAGGACAATTTTATTGAGCAAGAAGCAGCATGTTTGCCAACAGTGGAACTTCAAAACCAAAAGTGCTCATTTCTTAGCAGTACAGCTCAGGAATGAGGAAGTACAGTACATTGTTTTCTACTGTGGCTGATTATTAGAAACTTACATTCCTACCAGGTTAAGGTGATATTAACTTAAGGAAAGCCCGTATTCTATCTGAGGTCAGATAAAGAGTTTCGCAGAAATCAGGAGTTTCATGGCTCTGGGCTGGACAGCAAACTCAAACCATGGGCTCCATTTGGGGTTTTCTTCAACACCAGAATTCAGTCTTAATGCTTATTCTAAGGCCCCTGTTCTATTACAAAACATTTTCCATATGCATTTAAAACTTTATATAATTTAAACAAGTCTTTGATAGTCATCTTTCAGAAAGCAATGTTATATTTAAATATTAAATATCTGTAATGACCATTGCGTTTTAGCACTTGGCTCTGTAAGCAGCTGCAGAAGGAGTTAACAGTGATTGGCAGGGAGAGAGGGAGGTGTAAAATCCACACCTCTGAAGGATGTCTTCAGTGTCTGCCATCTCAGGAGCCCTCCTCCACTTTTTATTTGTTTGTTTTTATAACAGTCCCTAGAGTTTCCTTTGGAAACCATACCCATCATGGTTGAACCAAGGGGTGTGAGTTTGTGCTTCAGCTCCACTGAGTTGTGACAGGCTCAGGAAGCACTACCCACTGGAAAAGGAACTGAGCTAGGAAATGAAGACCTTTCTGTCTAATCCCAGCTCTGCCACCAACTGGCTGCAAGACCTTGAAAATTTTACCCGAATTACCCAGGTGTCTACACCTGCACAGCAAGGGGGTTAGTCTCCCTCTGACCTCTGGTAGAAGCTCAGCTACTTCATCTGAGACCTTGCCTAAAAGTAGGTCTGAAGATTCAACACTGAACGAACTGTTAGGAGGTTATTTCTATCAGACCCAAGATAATCAATCTAAACCAAGCATTTGTACCTCATTTTGGAAATTGTTTGTTGAATAACAAATAATCAATATTGATCTGATTAATAGCAGTTCATAATGAGAGGGCGAAGAAAACAGAAGGTTGTAATATATCAAAGAAACAATTCAAGAGAATTTGCCAGAGTCAACTCTTAAAGGGCATAGGTCTCCACATTGAAAAAGTTCCATTCCTAGACAAGTATTTGTATAATTTTAGAAGCAGAGAAATAAAGGCACATTTCTAACAGTTTCCAGAGAGAAAGGGATAGGTCACCTACAGAGGAATGATCAGTGGGTACAAGCCTTCTCATCAGTCACACCAATTTCAGATGGTCAGGGAGCAAAGTCTTCAGAGAGCTGAAAGTACTGGATTTGGGACTAAGATTCTATGTCTAGCCAAATTTTCAGTCAAATGTTTGGAATAAACATAGTTTCAGACATGCAGGTTCTTAGGAATACCATTTCCCACACATGCTAACTTGAGAAACAGAAGGTCATGATCCAAGAAAGACAAGGACAAGTTCCAGGAAAGGAGGCCTCCTACCGAGAAGCCGCCCCAGGATGACCGCTTTGAAGCTGTCCTAAAAAGGGACTTGTCCAGATGACAGGTGAGGGACAGAGCGTTCCAGGGTAAAGGCAGCAAAACAAAGGAGGAGACACTCCACAGAATGTCTGATAAAATGAACAATTCAAATACAGTATTTGGATAAAGAGACAAAGGGGATTGAATAATGAGAACTTCTTGGTAAATGAAAAAGCTGCAAAAGAAGACATTTTAAAGGAAACTATGCTTAGTTTATGGATTTAATTAAAGTATTGATTTAACTATAGTAGGAGGATGGTAGATTAAGAAACAAAGAAGTAAATAAGTGAATCCTAAAACTGCAAAGCAGCAGTACAAAGTAGTATGTAGGGATGATGGAAAGAACAGCAAAAAGAATCAGTTCAGAAAACAGTTAAGAATCAAAAGGTAGAAACTTTCAGCTATAAAATAAATAACTCAGGGGGTTACAGCACGGTGACTATAATTAATACTGAATTGCATACTTAATAGTTGCTAAAAGAGTAGATCTTAACAGTTCTCCTAAAGAAAAAGTATAACTATGTGTGTTGATGGATGTTAACTGGACTTATCCTTATGATCATCATACACAAGTATCATATCATTATGTTGTATATTTGAAACTAATATTACTTAAATTATATCTTGATTAAAAAAATAAAAGAATCAGCTAAAGGAATTAAAAGTAGTTACCTCTAGATAGTCAAACTAGAGAATGAGAGGAACATGTATCCATTCATAAAGCTATGCTGTACCACGTGGTATTTCACCAGTTTCATGGTGCATTGTGATTTAAATATTTCAATTATTTAAAATTTGTATCACATTAGGAGAGATTTTAAATACTTTTTATACATGAACACAGAATATATATTACTCTGTATGGTATAACCTACATTTAGTAAAATAAATCAATACTTGGTATATTTTTTATATGTCAGATAATTTGTTTTATTTATTAAATTTTATTAAGTTGACTATACATGTGTATTATATATTTTTTACTAAATTTGATAACTAGTAACTGAGCACACTGAAAAGGGAGACAAGAAGACAGTAGAAAGCCACTTTCGTGTGGAATGAACAGAGCAGCCTAAGTGCTTAGTGTCTAAACGGGAAGTTTTGACCTTGGGTGTAGATTTTATATGAGACCAGGTAGATTTTCAACTAGCAAAATTAGCTTCTCATGGCTCACACCCAGCTCAGAGTCCTTAAGCCTTAGTTAATAGGTGTTTTTGCCTTTGTCAGGTGGTGGCCCCTCACTGTGACCCTGACCCGCAAAGACTTTTGTAGGGATGGTGCCCAAGGCATGGGCCTTTAGCCAGCACAGATGGCTTGACCATGCAGGCAGTTGCAGAGTGACCTTGACCTTGTAGTACAAGGGCTAGAGCAAGGCAGTGCCTTTGGCAGGTGCTAAGGCCTCAGGCTGCAGGTTGCTCTAGTTTTTAGTATGATGCAGGCACGGCTTGGCCTGGTATCACTGTTTAGGCTAAAGTGAGGTTATTACCTGCATGTCTAGGGCAGGTCAGCAAGGTTACACGTGAGCCACACACAACACTAGGGAGCTTCTAGCTTTAAAGTGTTAAAATATCATGTGGCTAAGGCTCAAGGTTTTTTGCCTCACGTGGTAGTAATTGACACTCCATTGTACATTCAGGGCATAGGTTGAAACTGTGAAGCACTTGACCTTAAATCTGTATCTGGTCCAAAGGCACAATCATAGAAAATAAAAATAGTAAAAAAAAAAAATGGGCAAGTTTCAAAATGATAATTATTGTAGCGGGGCATGTGGGTATCAAGGAGTTTACAGAAGGAAATGAAGAAGAAGATTGTGCAGACTTTAGAGGACCTCGTGGCTGCAGCACCAGCTGTCTCTGAGACCTCAGGGCCACCTGACTCACCAGCCGGCAGCAACCACAATGGCAACTCCAGCTCAGAAATGCTGAGGATGCTTTTCCAGCTGAAACAAGGCAGCTCTAAAGCAAAATCCTTTCTTAGAAGGCAGGATCATTTTAGGCCAAATTACTTCCATTCCAAGGGGCAAAGAAGGTGTGCGCCATTACACACAGGCACAAAATACCTCACAGAAGACCTAGGAGTCAGTACTAACAATAAAGCTCCTCCCCAGGAGGGAAGGGCTTAAAGGGACAAGGGAGTCAGAAGGTTTCCAAGAGGCTGGGTAAGAAAGAAAGGATTTTCCAATTATACCTGGTTCGGTGGAAGAGCTGCTGCCATTGTAAAGTTGTCACTATTTTCAAGGCCACCATTCTGAGGAGATAGGAGGTGTCTGGACCCCTCTTCCTCCAGGGACCCACATATTAATAAATTTACAGTGACAGAATTCATCATTTGCCGAATGGTTCCTACCAATTAAATTCACAGGATGTGGATTCCGGAAAAGTAGACTGGCTGGCAGACCAGAGGCAAGTCAAGACATCCGCCGTGTGCCACCTGCCATGTTCCCTCAGACCCCAGCAGGGTGTCCTTGGACAACACCACATGCAGGGCGTTGGGGACAGGGTTGTTACCAGGGATCAGTGCTCTGGGCACTAGTGTTTGGCTTACATCCTAAATTTGGTGGGTGTGGGGTTAGGGTTGCATTCTGGGTTCTATTTTAGAGTCCAGTTTGGTGTGAGAATGCAGCGCCTTGACACTGAACGAAGAATTTCTGAGGATCTGAAACATCCTCACACTTCCCAGGCTGCCTTTGCTGGGGGGCGAGATGGGGGAGGGGAGTCCAACTCTACCCAGGAGTGGTGAACTCCTCTGACTGAGCTGAGCGTAACTGCAAATAGGGAAGGGTGACTTGGAGTTTATTTAAAAGTCAAAGAAATTTAATTTTGGAGTTTGTATCATTTGTATTTAACTTGCAAGAGTACACACACACACACACACACACACACATATATATATTCTTTGAACTTAAGTTTTTCCCTAGAAATTTAAAATTGGCAGAGGGTTTAAATGTAAAATTGGAACACCTTCATTGTTGGAATTTTATGAGTAGAAAGTCTTTATGCATTTTATGATTGGAGTATCATAGTATGCCATCTGATGTTCATTGAAAAACTTCTGATATCCTATGTAGAACAACCTGGCTAGAATGAGCAATGCTTTGGTTTGAAAATTGGAATAATAATACTATGTTGAATCTCGACATCATACATATTTATAATTACATATATATAATGTTATTACATATAAGTTATATGATAATTACATATGTCTGTAAATTTGTAAAGACTAAACTTGACTCATACTTTTCTGTGGGAACCAGCCTACTGACAAAGAGCTTAAACTCCACTCTGGTGCTTCAGGGCCAAGCCATCCCCAGTGGAGCTGGGTCTCCCAGCGTCCAGAGTTGCTTATGGTTGGGAGGGTGGAGGTTATTGCATAACTCTGAACTTAGCTGCCTCTGTGGTTTCTCACACAAAGCTATGAGTGCCCTCTTAGTCTTTATCAGTAATGAAGACAATATTATAACCTCCCTCTTCTACTCTTTATTTCTCAATTGATTAAGAACCTTGGTGGTGAAGAGGACTTAGCTCCTCTCAGATAATGCAGTAGTGTTACGTGCATGTGGGATATGTTAATTATTTTGCACATATATAAATAAGTATATGTGTATATATAACACAAAACCATATGTTCAGATATACTGTATATCAATATGTGCACACATATGTATATGTGATATATATGGGATTACCAATAATATTTTATTACCTTCTTTATACATTTTTATATTTCCAATTCTTTTCTATGTAAACTCATTAATCAGAAAAAAGTTACAATGTTAAAAAGACTAAGCTCAATTGTCACCGTATATTGTATAATGTCTCTTCCTCCTTTCCACATAAGTTACCCTCTCCTTTCCACAGAAATATCTTCATAAAACTAATAAGAACTTTTTTCAATGTGTGTCATTTAACTTACATGTTTTACTCTTTGGTCATTCCCATTGCAGTGTGACCTCCTTCAGAGGAAGTCTTGTCTTAATTCTAGTTTTTATAATGTGCATGTAACAGCATGCCCTGCACAGAGTGAGCACTTGAGACACTTACTGATATAAAGATTCTACTAGATGAAAACTTTTTCCAGTTAATGGGGTTGAACTCCAATGAAACAATTCCAGAAAACTGGAGAAAAACAACACTCCAGATACATGCAATGAGGTAATTTCACACAAGGGTCATGCAATGGTTCAACAAAGTTGTTATGGAAAATTAAAAAATAAAGCTATATTTAATGAAGCAGCAGGTTTCGCTCAGGCGCACCGTATCTGCTGTCAGGTAAAATAGTGGGACGTGTTTGGAGTAAAGCCTAGGCAAGGTGATTACGGAAACACAGTGAGATATCCTTACTATTTCCTCAGAGGCCATTACAACTCCTCTTGCCAAATCAACAAATCCTGTTATCCTGTCTCTCGAGAGCCTGGATGATTGAGTAACAGACTGCAGATGTAAAACCTTTAAGCTGTTTTCCCTTTGAGGAGCTCATCAGGCACGGTGTGACGTGAAGGCTCCCCCAGCCCGCCAGGCCTCCGAGCAGCCAACTCCAGCCCGGGGAGCTCCCCGAAAGCACTTGGAGGCTGTAAAAATGACTGATGTCTGGCTCCCAGCCTACCTCCCCCGACCCCCTGCTTCAGATTTAATTGACCTAATGTGCAGCCTGAGCATCGTGAGTTGGAAAACCTCCCCAGGTAATTCTAATAGGCAGCCAAGAGAGACAGTCCTTCCGTGAGGGAGTCTTGGAAGCCTTTAATGCACTTTGTCTCTGCCTATAGGCTGTCCCAGACACACCTGCTTTCTGCAGACTCGAGTGAGATCGCACAGGTTGGTTCACGGTTGGCCTGGAATTGTAAAGAGAAGTTTTTTTTTTTGTTTTTTTTTTTAACCTAAGGGCTTCATTTCCAGCTTAATGGTGCTCTCCTCGAGTTCCTGTTCTCCCTCAAGAAAAATGGGCCTGTGTTGCAGAGAGCGCTAACCTGTTCTGTGGGGATGAGCAGCGTGCTAAAAGTTAGGAAGAAGGAAATATAAATAGCTTTGACTATGGAGACTGTTTTTTCTCTCTTACATGAACCAGTTTCAGAGTCTCATTTGTCACAGCTAGATTTTAGAACTCCTTGACTGAAAGACAAAATAATATAAAAGGTATTATAATAAATTTTAAAAGCTGGAAAAGCATTAAAATGTATTTATTAATCCAAGTAATATCTACATTATTTGAAAGCACATGCATGCATGTCTCATTCTAATTAGCATACAACAAATGGTTAGCACGTGTGCGAATTCACAAATGCTTCATTGTAACTCTGCATGTCCCCTGGGATTCCTGGCTCAAAGATCCATTACTGTTCTACAATGGTAGTTTGCATATTTGCCCATCTCACCACGTCTAAGATATTTATTGTGATATTATCTAATCTTCAGTGGACCCAAGGTCTAGAGAGTCATCCTCATCCTGCTCCCAAATACCAGCGCTATCAGAGCATTTGGCTCCATCTCTTTCCTTTTTTCTTTTCTATTTCTTTTCTTTTTTCTTTCCTCCTTCCTCCCTTCCTTCCCTCCTTCCCTCCCTTCCTTCCCTCCTTCCTTCCTTCCTTCTCTCCTTCCCTCCTTCTTTGCCTCCTTCCTTCCCTTCTTTCTTCCTTTCTTTTAAAATACTACTGAAGAAGCTCTCAGTGCTCAGTTTTTATGCTTGGTCTGGGAGCAATAAACGCAATACTCAAGCTGTTAAGTAGTTGGTCCTTAACTATCCTTTCTAACTACAAACCATGTCAGTAACATTACATTTTCTTTTGGCCACGAGGGAGTGAGAACTATCAGAGCAGTCATTTATGTGATGAAATATAAGTATATTGTTGAGTAAAATACAGCAATGGGAAGTTAAATAAAACTACAGTGTGCTAAATAAATCTACAGCTTGAAAGAGGTTTGCTTGTTAATGTAAAGAGCAGATCAAATCTGTACTACTGAGGAAAATCAAGGGTAAATTTCCCATATAAAAGGGTCCAGAGCAAAGAAGGCACCCTTCCCATAAATGCGTGTTAATCACAAGCAAATCTAAAATGAAAATTGTCCTGGTCTCTTTTTCATGGACTATGGACATCCTAGCAATACCTTTTATCATTCTTATCTTTCTTCCTCCACAAAGATGATGGGTTCTGTTGGATAATGTATAATTTGCATTTTGAATCAGAGGTTAATGACACATAATTCTTATTTTCATGTTTTTTTTTAAAGTTTACAACCTCAGAATAGCTATACACCCAGTCTCAGCTTCTTAAATGACTCCAGTCAATCATTTCTGTCTGTGCAGTTCTAACAGCCACCTAGTTAAATTTTATATGCTCATTAGCCCTAGAAAAACTTATTTTCCAAGGAAAATTGTTTTTAGTGTCTTACCTGTACTCATGGCACCATTAAGGCATATTCGTTGTTTTAGCTTAAATAGAACCTTTGATTCTCCCATATTTCCCAGTTCTTTGAACACTCTGAAGTTGTGTTTATAATATCAGGATTAAGTACACTGAAGTCATAAAACCAATCTAAGATGGTAAGAATCTTGAAATAATCAGAAGCCTTTGTAACTTATTATTTGCCTTTGTTATACCCTGTTCACAGTTGGTGATGAGCAATGAAGAATAAATTATGAGCCCAGATCTTGGGTGTTGCACTGGATAAAATTATAAATAAAACCATAGGCACAAGTTTCAAAGGTATTTAATTAGAAAATGTAAGTGAAGAAATGGTCACAAGTGATTTTGAGAGGGTAGAGCACTGAATTAGCCCTTATGCTGCTGAAAGAAAAGATGGAGACAATGAGAAAATATTTACATCCTCTTATGTCAAAAATCTCAGTCACAGCGATGCTTAGTCACAGCCAGTCTTTATCAAATCTGTGGACTGTAAGAGAGAAACTTTCCCTCCCCGTGAGTTGTTCTTCCACAGGGAGGGGGTGGCTGGTACAATCTGTGGACTCTCCGTTTACACCTTGGATGAGGCAGGTTACTTATCTGATTGGTAACTTGGAAAATTCAGATTGCTCTTTGATCCTGTTGAAACCAAATCTGTGCACATGTTCTCTTTTTTCTGTTCCATGAAACTTACTAGGAAATCCCCTCCAGGGTGGGGCTGGTTGCCCTGGTCCAGTTGCCTGTGACGAGGTAGATAACTGGGATTATTTAAGTGTTAGGTGTCATGAAACTCACTTGGCTCCCATGCAACCTCCACCTGAGCCTTTATTAATAATGAAAGTAATACACAGGCCTCCATTTGCTACATTGTTTTCCAATTTATTTAGAACTTAATATAGAGAGGAGGACAGAGAAACACCAGCATTTATAAATAATAAAGAACTTTGCTATAGTTGTAAGCTTCCTTTATATTTTAAAAGAATTATTAGTGCTGTCAAGTGATCTACTCCTGTATAACAAACCACCTCAAGATTAAGTGGTTTAAAATGACTATTATGGATCATGATCCTTTGCATTGACTGGGCTCAGTTGGGCTGGTCTTTCCTAGAATTTCCCTTATGGTTTAGTCACGGGGTGTCTGGGTGGGGCTAGATGTGTAAAATGACTCAGAAGTCTGGCACTTCAGCTGAGATGGCCAGATCAGCTCTTTGTCCATGGGTCTCCTTCACATGACCATGAGGACTTCCCTGCAGAGAGGAAAGGGGATCTCATGGTAGGTAGACATCTTCCCTGTGGTTGGCTTCTCCTTTCATATATGGTTCAAGAGAACTAGGCAGGCACTGGAAGGCTTCTGCTGACCCAGACTTGGAAGTCAGGAGGTATCATTTCTACTGCATTCTCTGGAATACATGGGACCAGTCCATATTCAGCATAGGTGGGACCAGCAAGGACACCATTTCCAGGAGTTGTTAGCCACACCTGTCATGTAAAAAACACGGATGTTTGTTATAGGAAACTTCATTTGTTAAGATGTTTATTAGAGAGAAATGTATTTGTTTACCAAAATGTGTATTTGCTTGGCATAGGAAGCTGAAATCTCCTCACCCATCTTATGATAATTAAGTGATGATTATGATTTCATTTAAAGTATCACAGTTTATTCAATAAGTTTAAAACATTGTAATTTTTTTTCATTTTGAAAACCGTTTCTTCTTTGTATGTGTTTTTTTTTATTTAAAGAAATAATTCTGCCAATTAAATTTTAAAGCACAACATAGAATTCACTTTTTTCCACAGCAAGGAAACTTTAAAAATGTAAAATGTTGATATGACCACAAGGAGATGCTAATAACCAGAAGTGGGGATGCTACACTGTCCGGAGTCAGCATGTGGAAAAAGGAATCCAGAGAGCAAGATGCAGCAGAATCTTGAAAGAGCAGATGGTGTTTCCAAACCCGCGTTTGGGTAACAAGAAAGCACATAGTATTAGTCTCATCCTCACACTAAAAGGTCCAATGTCTGTTACATGGATCAGGTTTCCTAGAGCAGAACTCCATTTCTGGAAGGACCGAGAAAGAGGGCAAAGTCCCAAAGAGCAATTGAGATTGAGGGCCAGGAAACAGGGACCAATTTACTAGGACTAGAATTTGTTGCGGGGACGTGAATCTGGGGCTTTAATAAGGTAATTACAGCTTGTATAATATATGAAGAGCCAAATGTTAGTGGGGTTTTTAATCAGGGAACTTTGTTTTCCACTTAAGTTTTAAGTGAATGTTTCCGATTGATGACTGTCTCTTCTTCAAGCAGTGATTCGGGAACCCGTATACTTTCCACCTGAAGACCGCCAGCTTTACCCCGAGAACTGTAAGGTTTTCCTGCCCCTCTGCCCACAGCAGCCAGGAAAGAAGGAACTGAATGAAGGCAGCCTGAGTAAGAGATTGTCATGGGCTAGGGGTGGAAGTGACACACTCACTTTGATCCTACTCCTCTGGCCAGACCTCACTGGCATGGCCGGAACTAACTGGGAAATAGGGTGTTAGCAATGCAGAGATAATGAGAAATGTGACTAAACTCAGGAGGTGGGAAAGAGGGCTTTGCTGAGTGGTTAGCCAGTATTTGCCACACTATGGAACTGGAATTAGAGAAGGGATTAGGAAGGCGTGGTATTGAACTGACTCTAAAGAGCTCTTGACTTTGGTGGTATTCTGTTTCTTCTTTCTCTTCAGGCAAGAAGAATCCCAGTATCTTGGGAAGGACTACTCAACGAGGAGGCTTAGTGGCCCAGTCTTATAGCTTAGAAAGACAAATGAATGTCATAGAAAGATACTGCATATTATAAAATTCAATTTCGACCAACACTAATTCTACAGATGAAAAGGATATGAATGGCAGTTGACCGAGAAAGCCTAGAGAGAAATCAAATGAGTTTTGCTGAAGAAGAGGAGAATAGAGAATATAGGCTGGGAGATATGTCAGTAACAAAAGGTACAATAATAATAAAAGAAATAACTGCTTATAGAGACAATACCATTATATGAGAAAATTTAAATTTGGTCGGCGCTGTCCTCTAATGGAAAATAAGAAGGAATTTCTTCTTAAACCTAAAAATTTCTGCTTTATTACTTTTCCTAGTGAAGATGTACAATGCTGGTTAACTTATGGACATTTATTTTACTTTGACTAGCCACATTGGACTTGATTTTGCTATCAGCACTGTAAAGCCACCACCAAAATCAGACTTAATCTTCCATTTCATTCTATCAGCCTCAAGAGTTAAATAACAGTTTTCTATCACTTTTCCCTTTTGTACTTTTACACACATATGCATTTTTATCTTTGTTTTAAATTTACTCTATTTCTTAGCTTTAAGGCACTTACATTTTTCTGCATTAACTTATCATTTGTTCTGGAAAAATAAGTTTCTTATCATGTTGGTGACTCCCATGTACACGAAGCACAGTGGGACTACAGACAGCAAGAGCACAGGAGCACCTGGTCCCTGTAGCCAGGCCAGCCGAACCCTTCCAGCTGAGAGCAAGGTGTGCAAACTCACTTCTGCGATGCCTGCACAAGGCACGCGCTCCCTGTGAATCCCCAAAGGCAGTAACAATACAGAGAGGACATATTCCTTATAAGACATCCAGAGGGCCAGCTGGTTATCTTCCTAACAAGCGTTCAGGTAACCCATTGCTTAAGCAGTCTAGCTTTGCAGTGATTCGTGATGGAGGAAGGAAATGGTTGCTTAATTGCCCAGAAGAATTTCCTAGAGATGCTTCCGTAGTAACAACTTTGTCTTTCTCTGGTCATGATCCATGAATAACAAAACAATTGAAAATGAAAGTAAGGCTGAATATATTGCAATGGCATCTCTAGTCAAAATAAAGCACAGCTTTGAAATAATTATTTGAATAAATCACAATTCTCCCCCCTCCCGCCAAAAAAACCACAAAAACCACATACACATAATTTCCATAAATCTGCTTTCTAGTGCTTGGAAATAAAGTATTTAATCATTTTCTTTATGTGTGAACACATTTAGCCAAGGAATAAAATGTCAAGAAATCTCCTGTTTTTTTTTTTTTTTTTTCTGCTCAACGCGTTCCTGCCCCAGCCCGCGCATCGTTTCAGTAGCAGCCACTTTCCGCGGTAGAAGGAGCCCTACTTGAAGGGTCGGGCCGCTCAGGCTCAGGCTCACCCCTTCCCCCTCCCCAGCTATCGCTTTGCTCATCATGTCACTTCATTTTCCTGGCTTTCGCCTATGGAGTAAGGAAGAGAACAATCCCTCGGACCTCCAACTACTTCTATGATTCTGTTTTGTCCTTTCAAAGAGAAAGCTCCTAAGTGTCAGCTTTAATGAAGCATCCAAAATGTAGGTCTCCATTTTAAAACCTGGCTTGTTGACTCCCTTAACTCCCTTAGTCTGAGTCTTAACAAAGTCCACTGGAAGGAAAAATCTACTTTCTTTTGAATTGTCATTGTATAACAATGGTAGACTTTTCAAAAATCTGTCATCTGCCTTTGCATTCTCGTAGAAAAAGACTTTCCCTCTGTGTAGATCTAACTATCTGGGTAATGCAGACAAAAACAACCTAATTTTACCATAATTCAGTTAACCTTTATCCCTGTATATACATTTTCTGATTAAGTGATATCATTAACATGAGAACACTTTGCAAAGTTTAAAACATATCATATGAAATCTGATTGTATGTGTTAGCATTCTCTGATATTGACGAAGCCAGCTGGTGTTCATATACTACTAGCAAATATGCCTTCTTTTGCCATTATGTTTTAAAACTAAGTCTCCCACCTCTTTTCCTCCAGAGGCTGCTCAAATCCTTTCTGGAAGCATAAATTCACACTCTTCCTTGAGAGCTACCCAGAATTGGTCTCCTTGAGAATATTCTTAAGAATGGTAGTGAGAAGAAATCAAGCTTATACATCTAGACTGAACTGACTGAGGTATGAATGTGAATTGAGACAAAAGGAAATGAATTTTCAGAGTGCATAGAAATGTTTTAATCTATTTCAGAATGAACTGTATTATTTTACCAAGGCAATGTGTGCTTTTTAATAAAGATAACACATAATATCCCCCAAAATGAATATATCACCTGTCACTTGTGAGCTATAATGAAAAAAGTGAGCTGCCTCGTGATAAATGCATATTGAACAGCGACAGCAGTGTTATCTCTTTTTTGCCTGCTAATGAGGTCACCTTTCAGGTGTTCCACTATCGGGAGCCCCATTCCACATGTCTACACAATATTGGCTTCTTGGTGAAGAAAGTTAAGCTAAGAGAATTTTTCTGCAATTTCAAAGGAATAAAGCAATGATGGCTATAGCAGCTACATTTAATAGAAATCATGTTTCAAGCACTGAAACTTGAGTTTCATCAGGAAGTTATGGCTCCTGAGTTCCCAACACTGTAGTAGATGTTTTATATAGATTATTTCTAATCTTCACAGAAATGGTGGAGCAATAAATTACTCACATTTTAGAGTTGCTGGAACGGGCACTTGGAAAGTTTAAATTTGTTCAGTGTCTCAGTTAGTACATGGTTGAACCAGGAAATACATCCAGAACTGACTCCAAAATCTTTCAGCCTCTCAGCATGTGCCGCCCATGACAGTAGCCGCCAGTCATGGGCGGCTTTTCAGCACTTGAAATGTGACTATCTAAAGTGATATTGTGAAGACTTAGTATGAAAAATGTAAAATATCTCATCAATGGAGCTCTGATCTCGATATTTATGTCCCCCCCTCCAATTCATATTTTGGAATCCTGACGCCCAATGTGATGGTATTTGGAGGCAGGGCCTTTGGGGGAATGCTGAGGTCACAAGTGTGGAACCTCGTAAATGGGACTGGAGCCCTTAAAAAAGAGACCACAGAGTGGTTTCTTTGCTCTCTCTGCCATGTGAGGACACAACTAGAGAAATCTGCCACCCAGAAGAGGGCCATCGCCTGATGAAGCTCGCCACCTCCAGTTCTAGACATCCAGCCCCCAGAACTGTGAAGAATCCATTTACACTGTTTATAAACCACCCAATTCATGGTATTTTGTTACAGCAGCATGAACAGACTAAGAAAAACAGTTTTTTATATTGATTACCTAATGAAAAATAATGTTTGGGGTATTTGGGTTAAATACAGTATTAAAATTAATTTTAACTTTTTGAATGTAGCTACTAGCTAGGCAACTTAAAATTAAATAATGGTATTTGTAGCTCACATTATATTTACATGTGCAGCATTGCTCTATACCACATTACTTTTTATAAAAGTCCATTAACACAGATGATATGCTCACCATTATATAATAATCTCACAGATTTGGGCCAAAACCAAAATTAATAAATGCCTAGAAACATTGATTAAAATTAGAAATATCACCCTGGCTGGTGTGGCTCAGTGGATTGAGCACCAGCCTGTGAACCAGAGGGTCACCAGTTTGATTCCCAGTCAAGGCACATGCCTGGGTTGCAGGCCAGGTCCCCAGTAGGGGGCGTATGAGAGGCTAGCACACATTGGTGTTTTTCTCCTTCTCCTCCTCCCTTCCTCCCCCTCTGTTTAAAAATAAAATAAATAAAATCTTTTAAAAAAAGAAATATCTTCCTAGTAATATCAGTTAATAGTAGTCTTTCAATTAACTCAAAGAATTCAAATTAACCTAGTAAATCTAGTTATTACTTTTTAAATTATCTTAAGGCAAGTTTGTAGACCATTATTCATTAATGTTCATTTCTAAATAATCTGAGTCACATTGGTAAATTAAATACTATCTCTTAAAAATATACCTTTTTTCCTTGAGGACATCCTCTAAAAGTATTTTTTTAAAAAAAAAAGAAAAAGAAAAAGAAAGATAAAATTATGCTGGCTAATGGAGAAATTATCTAAGATCCAAGAGTTTCAAGTCAATGAAACTGTACCAAATGTGTTCCCGAGTTTGAGGTCAGTATTGTTCAATTCTTCTTAAAATAATTTATATGAAAAAATTCCACCTAAAACATAAGGCAAATCATCTTGACTGAAATAGAAATTAATCTAAAAATGTCTCACAATTGGAGCAATGTCACAGAAATCCTGACATTTCCTATCTTCCTATATTCCTTTAACATTGTGAAAGGAAACACCTCTCACAGGCTGTGTTTCTTAATCAGACTTTTTGCCCCTAAATAATGAATTCCATCCCCCACCCTGGGCAGCTACCTGTCAGCTTGGGCTTCAAGCATCAGAGCTGGACTCAAGGCTTATATTGTGGCCTGGTTCCTCTGCACACACTCATCTGCTTGTTCATTGGGAATTGCATTTTGAGAGTCTACGCTGTGCCTGGTATTGCTGTAGGTGCTTAGGATGTATCAGTGAAAAACAAAATAATCACTCCACACGCCTGGAATTTTAAGAGCTATACTGTGGGAACTTCCTGGTCTAGATTATTATAAACACCATGGAGGATTCCAAAGTCCCAAGACTACTAGAAGAAGAATCAGTTATAAAATAAATGCTTACGATCATCAATCAGCTGGATTTTCTCTCTTCAACAGGCACTGAGTTAAGCCCTTTCATATGTATTAATTATCTCATGTAATAATAGGTATTAAGTGATGGGTGCTGAGACAAAGTCACAGGAAGATTTAAGTTCATTTGAAATAGTATTTCTAAAAAAAAAAAAACAGAAAAATCCGATTCTGTGGAATTACACAAGAAGCTTGTATAAGATATAAAGTTACACCCAGGGTCAGATTCTTCAAGTAACAGACACTAGGGCAAGTCAGAGGTCTTAGAACAGGGAAATGGAGGAAGTGGGGAAGAGGCGCCTCAGGCCTGAAACACTACATACGCGCTCTCCCCTTCATTAGGAGTCACATATCGCACGCACACATCACTGCTCCACAACCTGAACAAGACATCACATCATTCTTGCATAGTAGATACTCCTAGGTCGGAGATTCAACTGAATGAGCCACAGTCACGAGCCCTGGTGACACATTGCCTTGGCACTTATCAGCTGTAGAAAGTCCAGAATGTGTCTTGTGCTTTCTGAGCCCCTTGGCTCTTGCTTGTAAAATAAAGGCAGCTAGAGTGTCTCTAGCATTCTGTGCTGCTAATCCTGAACCTAAGGACTTCCTAATAAACATTTCTTACGTTTGACAATAAAATGTTGTTTCAGTCTCACTCTCTACTTCTATAAAATCCTACACTAGGGAACCAAAGATTTTAATGTTTTATAGAAAAACATAGAATTGAAGGAAATAACACTTTTTCATTTTACTTAAAGGAATCCAGCTTTGAACAAGAATTCTCTTGGTCAGATTTTATAAAGCAGATACCATACTCTTCTTTTTATTAGCTTCATATAAGAGCCCAGGAAAAACATCTTTTCACAATTTTAATTTTAAAAAGTCGATATAGATATAGATCAAATTTCCTGGAGAGAGGTTAAAGGTATGAAGATAGTACTTTTCTGGCTCTGTTCAGTCTTTCTGAATCCTTTATTCTCTGTGCATGTGATGGTAACTTTGTACTAATCCCCGAGTGAACACAGCATCGTGGAATTAAAGGAAGCAGAGATGTCTGGTTGCTTCTCCAAGACGCTCATGCTGTCCCTAGGAAGTTACCTGTCAGAGGAGACTGATTCACTCCAGCATCTGTCAACTTCATCTCAGATTTCACCTTCGTTTTGATAGATTTTCGTGCCACTGTTACGGATAGGTTCTTTTTACAAAATTTGTTTCATGTGCTGTTGTATGGGCATTGCTAGATCTCTAAGGAGAAGATTTTGTCCATTTGTTACCATTCACTGCCTTGCTAAGTTTAGCTGTCCTTTGAGAAATAATTTTACTAATCTTATTTTTAACTCAATGCTTTGCTTTGTTTTGTGTTTGACTATTTACATGGGTTTGAAAAAAAATTGACATAGGATTTCAGTTGAAGCAGAAAAACTAGAGCCACTTAAAAGTATTCACACAAAGACTATGCTTTCAGGGATCATTTCTACGGTTTGTTAAACTCCTAGCACAACCTCTCTGTCACTGGCGGCCTGTCATTGGCTACTGGTACACATGCCTGGCGGATGCATTAAGGACTATATGAAATGTTAAGTAGAAGACTCAACAACCCCATGAGGCAACTACCGTCAACAGTGGTTGATGCCAGGGAGAGTTACTTGGCTTTGTTTAAAAGCATATTTATTTTTCTAATCATAAAAAATAGTCTTGGGAGATAATTTGGAGAATGCAAAAATTTATCACCAAATTGCTGTGAAGATATTTTGAGTAAATTAATATTGACAGCAGCTTTATATAAACATACTATTTCAGAACATTCTCTCCAACATTGGGAACTATCTTCTTTTAATTGCCAATTTAATAAGGTTTTGTGCTATTAAATGTGTATATCTTTGATTACTTGTCAACTTAAACAGGATTTAGCATGTTTATTTCTTCTTTTGAGAATTTCTTGCTCAACTTTTTCTGGTTTTTCTTTGGGGGATTCTTATCACTTGGCATAGATTCTTTAATGCTATTTTTATTGGAGATAATATTTAGAAGCTAGTAAATCAAATCGTTTTTATTCTCAAAGATCCCTACTTCCTCATCAGATTCCAGAGCTCCCAGTCAGGTATATGAAGATGTGGAAAGATGTATTTACTCCATGGACTTTGGAGAGAATACCCACCTTCCCCCTCCATAGGAGAGCTAGCCCAGGAAGCTTGTTGCCATAGCATAGGAGGATATGACAAAGAGAGTGGAAGAACCTTCCCTTCTGCAACAAAAGATATGTAGAAAGAAGGGAGAGAACAGTAAAGGAAGAAGGTAATCCTAAGGGTCTATTCTCACTCCAGACCCTCAGTGATTCACTTCCCAGGAGAGTAATGCTTTTGTCTTTGGAAATATACAGGTAGGTAACACATGTAATTAAAACAGAAATTTGCTCCTGTTAGAGACATAGGAAGCAATTGTAAGCCCCTTATTTTACCTACAAATACTTTCATCTTCACACGTTTCATTTTTCTTCTGTGCTTTCTGCCACCTCTAGCTTCTGTGATCTCATAGCCTCAGAGAGGACAAGTCCTCAGACCGATCCTGACTTCTCAGGCTTCTCCCCTCTCTCCACTGAGGAGTGGTGGGGCTGGCTGTTCCTTGGACTGGATTGGGTCCCATTTAGCAGTTTGAGCTTAATGTGCTGGCACCCTTCATGAGAGTCCCTGATTCTGGCCATTTGTCATAGGTTTATAAACCCTTGTGCAAGTACCTTTCTGTTTCCTCAGTAGGCACATGGGCACCTCTGTGTCCCTTGCTGACATGCACAAGGCAGTAGGTATGGGAACCACTCGCTGAGTATCTGTCTCACTGTCTCACTGTCTCACTGGGGTGCTGTCACCTCTGAGCCCTCACTCCAGGACCATGATGGAAGTGGTCCATGTAATTCTTCTCCTAGTGTACAGCAAGCCACTCATCACATGGTCTATGACATAATTTTTTGAATGTTGTAAATCTGCTTCTCAAGAAGTAGACTCAGGGGATGTGGGTGCAGTGTGGGAGACAGGGACTGATAATTCACAAGTCTGCCTTCTCTGCTTGTATCTTCTTCTCCGTCCCCACCACTCTGTAGGCCAAAAGGAGGGCGCATGTCTTTTCGCTGCAGATATTTCCCTTTCGTTTTCTAGAACTTTAAGAGTCATGGCTGAGTATTTGGGTGAATGGAGTGCCACCAATCGGAAATAGGAATTAGCAAGGGCAAAAACATCTCCATTGTATAATTAAGGATAGAAACCATATACTTTATGTTTATAACAAATATTGTCCTAGAAATGTCTTTCCATTTTCATCAATGTTTTTATGAACAAAAATATTTTATTTTTATGTAGAAAATATAGGGATTTTTCTTTATACTTAAAAAAATATATTTTATATGATATATAAATTTTATATATATGATATATAGATTTTATAAAGTCCTCTATTCAGATATCAGAAGAATGTTCATGTAAATTATGTAGAGCATTTTATAATATTATATTTGATATAAATTTTTAGTATATCTAGAATTTATTTTGACATATGGTATGAACTAAAAATCAAATGTTATAATTTTTTAAATCATCATCTATTGCCTGAACCATTTAGTGAATAGTCCTCCATTCTCTGAACATTGTTTCCTTTATCACAAATAAGACAATTGTGAGTGATGGGGTTATCTATTTTTTTTGGTTGATCTGTTGATTTTTTTTTTTTACCAGTTTTATACAGTATGTATTTTAAATCTTTCTAATACTAGGCTTACTTTTTTCTTGGCCTTTCTTGCTTATTTATTTTTTCAAATGGTTATTGTGTTAAAATCTAAGTAAACCTAGCAAAGGTTTGATTAGAATTGCATTAAACCAAAACACAAATTTGGGATAAATTTATTTCTTTGAAATATGGTTTTGCCATCAAGAAATATGATATGTGTGGCTCTCTATGTATTCAATAAAATTTTTGGGTTTTTTTCCTTGTGTGCCATAGAGTTCTTAAAATGGTTGATTTTAAATATTTCATATTTTATTGACATTTTATTATGACTTACTAGTTGATTTTAATTGATTATAGTGGTAAGAAGCTGTTGACATGTGTAACTATCACGAAAATCAAACTGTGATTGACACATGTTGGTAGCAAAATTCCTAAGGACAAATAGTTATAATAGCACATTAAATCACATAAGCCAGGAAATAAAAGCTTGTGAAACAAAGTCATTAAGGCAAATGCCCAGTCAACGCAGACATAGGAAGCCCTATATATTTATATAATAACTCCACTAAATGTTACCGCTAAAGAAAGTTGCATTCATTGTGCTTAATTTACCTCAAATGCTTTTAAGAATAAGCTTCCTTTTGCTGAGCTTATGGAATGTGGAAGGTAAATAGTCCTTGGGGAGCATATTGCAGGTTGTTATCAGAGACACATATCATTTTAAACTAAACCTTCAGCATCTGTTTCAGGCTCTGATTACAAATGATGAAACTGACATATTTTACACTCCATAAAAAGGAAAGGAGGTGATTAAAATGAATCTGTGATCTTTATTCAACGCAAACGCATCTGCTTTGTTTTCTGTCCCACCTGGGTGTCTAGAAAAAAAGCCTCCCTCTTCCTGGCACGAGGGGAAAGGGACTGTCACACCTGTTGACATATCTAACTCCACTTTCATGCTTTATTTCTTTGTATCCTAAACCAGGTCATTTTTTTCTCATCCTAAACCAGATAACTTCTCTAATATAAACATTTACCATGAATCGAGGTTTTAAATGTAGCTGCTGTCATAACCCACATGTGGGCTCTAAGAGAGGTTTCCACCCCTTGAGGAACGATAGCAAAGCCCTCTAATATGCTGCTCACTGCTGACATGGCCTTTTCTCCACGTCCAGGTTTTGCTTGGAGGTCAGTTTCAATGATTGCAGTGGGGTGAAACCTTTGCTATACTTTGAAATCATCTTAGGAGTTAAAAAATAACACTGATGCCTGGGTCCCTGAAACTCCGATATAATTTTTGTAGGATGCACTCAGAACACCAGGGTTTTTTTAAGATAGCGAAGTTGGAAAACCGTTTTATGCATAGCAGCTCCCTGACTGACTTCACTCTTGTTGCTCCTCTGAGATATTTTAAGATTTTAATCATCCAACCAGTGCACTGCTTTCGACCCACTATTCTTTTCCCTTCATCTTCACACTCACTGCAGCCTTCTAAGTTACAAATCTCATGACGTCAGATACTTCTCTTTACCTGCTCCTTGCCTGCACTAGACCTAGTTACCTGAATAACAGCTAGGTGGCAAGCTTATTGATTGTAAAGCTTTTATGATTTACAAATGGTCTAGTAAAACCTACTGTAGAGAGCTACTTATTAATAAGGAAGAGAGCAAAGAGAATCGGACATGGTTGAGCGTAATCACTCAAGAGGCATAAGCCTGCTTGCTTAGCCAGGAAGCTATGGCTTTACACGCTCCAGGGGCATCACTGCATTGCCCCGCCAAGAATTGGCACCCCTCCCTGCCCACTCCGGTATTGCTGGATCGTTGTGGGGGCACAGGGGAGGTAAGCACAAGGGCGATGCAAGTCAAAGCGACACAGGGGAGATGCTTGACCATAGAGGCCTGTTAGTGTAATTAGGGGATTGACCCATTAGAAGCCCACAAAAGCTTGGGAAGTTCATTGTTGATTTTGAAAAAGCCCCTGGCCTTTCTCAAGCTAATATAACCTAGGAAAAAAAAAGAATCTCTCTCTCTCTCTCTCTCTCTCTCTGACCTGGCACTCACCCCATGCACTTGCTCATTCTCGTTCCATGGCCATGTGACCAACGGCCATGCAGACTCCAAACCCAGGGTCCAGGCAGGAGCTTGGGGACGGCAGCACAGCCAGAACAGCACCAAGCTACCTGAATGGGGACTGAGACCACTTAGCAGCTGCCTGCAAGCTCCAAAATACTAAGCTTTATTATGACACAAACACTCTGGACTCTGACCTTTGTTTTGGCCTCGATGAAGTCACACTTGGACTTTTTCCATGGCTGGACAGGCAGAGGTGGGAACATCAGGAGCAGCCTTCCACCCGAATAAATCTTGCCACACTACAGTCTCCTGTGCATGGGCCAGAGAAATGCTTTTCTCTTAATCCTTTAACAGAGCCCCACTTCTACTGGCAACAAAACTGAATTGCAGTAGGACATCAATTTCATCTTTAGCCAGGGTTTTTGTTTACAAAATACATAATGCTGCAAATTCTAGATGAATACAGCCAGATAATTTGGCTAAGAAGAATGCATGTAAACTATTTTGCAAAGATCCCAATTGACTGCAAAGGAAACCAAACCAAGGATAAGTTGGTTCATTGAGTTTACTTCAAATGCCTTTAATATGAATCATTCCTTTGTGCCTTGACTGGAAGAGTCCAATGATGTAAAATATATGCTCACATGTTATTTCTGTCATTTATTCATTTAACACATATTTATTGCCTGCCTTGTGTATATAAGACCCATTTCTAGCCACTTGCTGTACATGCATGAATATGGCATCCCAAAGAGGCTCAAAATTTGTCATATAAATGTGTTTTTATAGTGTGTGTGTGTGTGAGAGAGAGAGTGTGTGTTTGTGTGTCTGCCTGTCTAGCAGGGAATCTAAAGTTAGATAAAAGACATCTAACATAAAAAGTACAACAGAATATGTTGGGAGAAGTACTAATGTATAAAAGTGTTAAAAATGTATGTAATATTATATTACATTATATTCGTAAATTTAAAAAACATTATCTTTAATAAGTTCATCAAAATCTTGATGGCACTGATAGGTTTTAAGTATTAAAAGGCCAGGAAATACTGCTGCAATACAAGATAAATTATATCATTCATTTAACGGGATAAAAACAAGATAAAAATATGGAGTAGAAATAGAGGACATCCATTTGGGAAGCTCAGGAAAGGCTTCAATTGAGATGACGTTGCAAACTCAACTTAGCCAATTAGGCCCATTAGTGAAGTTTGTTAAATATGTTTACATATACTCAAACAACATCACATAAGGGCTGTACTTCAGGCATTTTTCTGAGTACTTGGAATTTTTTGTTGCTTAATACTTAACTAAAGCATAGTGCAGGGAGGTAATGTGAATAGCTGCTAGATTAAAATTTAACTTCATATTTGTTTAACTCATGCCCCATTCCTAGTAAAATGTATAGCTTTCCTCTAGGTAGTTCAAAATCCATCCTTCAATTAAAACAGAGGTGCAAACACCCCATCCCTTCAATGCTTCATACCTGGCATCACACCACTGGTCAAAACATAAGAATGTATGAAATAACCCTAGAAAACCTATTGCGGTATTTATTATAAGGACAGTATTCATTATATTACAATGAATATTCCCACTTTCTCAATCCCCACAAAATTACATTCTCTCTGGTCTCCATATCAAGACAAGTCATACTTCTCATTGGCCAGATGTATTTTTCACTTCTGGAATCTATGACTTAGTTAGCCCATCACGTATGTCTCTGCATTTTTTGCTGGACCTCTGAGCCAATCGGGGGTCCCTCCTAGCAATTACTCAGGGCCTCACTGGGTATATCCCACCTGGATTACTACTCTCGCTCTTGCCTTCGCCTTATTTTTCCCACGTTTATTTTTCTCTGTAAAGATTTCCACACCTGTCATGTCTTTATTTTACTATAGCATATATGCTTTTATAATTTACTTTAAATACTTTGAGGGAAAATATCAGGCAAGCATCCACACCTATACAAAGATAGGCACTATTGCTAGCTGAAGACCTGAGCTTTGTTCTTCAAGGGAGTGGGACATTATCAACTCCTTTTTTGCTGGCGGCTGACATGGCCAAGTTTTCACTATAGTATGAACGCTCTGGCATCACAGGGAAAAAGGGTAGGGAGAGGTGGATTTAGTAATGTTTATCCAAATATGGTTTAGGACCCTAATTTGCATTTGCTTAGTGTTTTGAGATCCAGGAATGTGTTTTTCAAATGACATTTTGCTCGCACTTGAGCTGGAGAACCACTGGAAGAGTCCATTAACAAACGGGACTCTAGATGATTTCCCAAAGTGAAGACTTCCTAGGCAGAGGAGCCAGGTAACTTGAAATCCAGAATTTGCATACATGCTTCCTGTAGTGATGGGAATTTCTACCTGACTCTCTTTTCTTGTCCTCACAAGAGCCCCTGGATTCTTGCAGTCTATATGATTGACACTTAATAAATTAATGTGTGAAATAATGGCTAACACTTTCCACCTTGTTGGCTTAAGTCCCTGATTTTCAACCTAGAATATGGTAAAGTAGACATGGAGGGTCTCTGGGTGATTGTCTACGTGGCGGTGCTGCTCCCTGACACTTTGGCGCACCCACTGTATGCCACACAGTTATGCTCGTTGCTTTATATGCACTGCATTTTTCATTGATTCTGTGATAAACCCTAGAAATGTGATGGTTTGCACTCTAATCCACTGGTTCTCAAACTTTCACATTTATCACAGTCACCGGGGGGGTCTTTTGAAAACATGGAATTTGGAGTTTCTAACTCAATGGGTTCTCTCATGAGGTCTGAAAATGTTCATTTCTAATAAGCTTCAGTCAATGCTTGTGTGGGGACCCTAATTTGAAGAGCACTGTTTCCTTATGTGGAGTTATCCAAATTACATACCTAGGACAAAATCTCACAGCTGACAACTGGCAGAGATGATTCTAATACAATGCTGTGTGCTCCAACACTTAAAAATAACCAAGGATTTTATATTTATTTACAAACACGTGTGCTATACGGTTAACTAGAATGCAGTGTTTATTTACTTTTGATGAGGAAAAGAGAGTGTTTCAGTCGATAACTGGTTAGATGAAGTTAACTAAATGTTCCTTGATGAATTACTTGTGAAATAAGCTTTTATTTAATATATGTCCAGAGACAAGTTTTTTAAGCTGGGGGGCGGGGGTTGTGGGGAGCAGAGAGAACTTAGGTAGTGACATGTTACAAACCTCTGTGCCTGGAGGCAGAGTGTGGGCCTGTGACTGGGAAAAACTCCTTCCAGCTGAAAACTTGTGTATTTCCCACGCTCTCATGTCAGGCAATAAATCATTTTGTAAGGAGGTTAGTGTTGCCTAGAGACACTCTAAGATAGTGGATTAATCAAAATTTAATGTTGTCCCTCAGCTATCTTGAGTTTTTGTTTTACTTTGTAGTTGACTAGATCTTGGGTTCAAATCGAAAACTCCAGTGATTTATGAACGCCTCTTACTAGGAAGACATAAGCCAAAAAGCACCTGTCTTTCAAAGCTGGAAGAATATTTTTGCAAGACACAAATCTGCCAGTTCAAGGTACTTCTGACTCTCTATGTGTGTCTGGACAGAGAAAGAAAGTGAACACAAAAATGGAAACAGACATCCTCGCTGGAGGGGAGAGGTGTTGTTTTTCCAGTTGTTCCTCTTCCTAGCACGAGAGTTGTGAGACTTGAATTTCAAACTGGTTGTATTGTCTTGAAGCAAATATCAGTTGTGGCCAAGAGGAAAGACACAGACCCAATGTTACTAGAGTGCCTAATAGTGCCCACCTCAGAGAGTTGTGGTCTGATATGTTTTCATAGCAATTTCTGAGGTAGTTGTTATTATTTCTTTTTCACAGAAAACTAAGGCTGTCGAGGCCAATAGTGACTGCCTGATGTCACATGCTAAGAAATAGTAGAGGAGTTATTTGAGACCAAATCTACGTGACTGTAAATGCCATGTTCCTGCCTTTATAGCCCATGGCCAGGATCTATCAGTAACTCCATCCATTTCGCCCCCAGAAGCAGGGCTGAAATATGCAAGAAGCATATGGCTTCAGGACAACGACAGTAATTCACCCTGTGGTATCTTGGAGGCTGCTCTGTGCCCTAGGTTCGTGTCTAGTCCACACAGTCTGTGAATTCTATAGGAATCAAGTGCTTTACCCACTTCCCTGACTTCTGTAACAACTTCTCTGGCCTTTGCCTTTGCAAAACCGCAGTAGACTATTTTGGTCTAAATATCACCAAAGTGAAGTGCAAAATATAAATGGTTTAAATAGGAATTCTTAAAATAGATGTGAGAAACTTCAAGAGAATTATAAAAAAAAAAGTCTGAACTTCCAAGTACAAAGCTAGCTCAGTAAAACTTTGAAACCATGGAATATTAAGCAGAAAAAGGAGAGTGGAGAGACAAAACAGGGAGGAGATGGGAAAGGTAAAGCATCCTGCGTGGAATTATTTCGTTTTATTCTTTTTATGTAATACTAGAGAAAGTTGTATTGAATAGCAGAAAAAAATATAAGCTTTGATAGAATGGAAAAGTGCAGTATAACTTTTACATAAATGAGAAAAAAGGAGATTAGGTGTAAATTGATGAAACCACTAAAAATAAGGAAAAATTTAGTAAAATAAGTAACACAAAGTAACATGTAAGAAATAAAATCAAGTAAGTTAATTAACATAGTAGTTTCTTTTAAAGGGCAAATAAATATTTACATTTTAAAATAATATTTTTTTAGAGAACAAAGTATTAAATTTGGGTTGAAGAGATGCTATTCAAATGCAGTTGTAATCACTAAAGGAAGGATAAATGGAAATATTAATATACAGGGAGGAGTTTAAGGTTAAATTCATGTACCAGAATATAGAGAGCTATTAAAATGTAAAATTTATGAAAAAATCATACATTTGAATAAACCCTATAAATATATAAAATAAAAACCATTTAAAAAGCAAAAAGAACTTATTAAAAACAATAGATTTCAATGTATTTCTTTAAAAACAGGGTAGATATTATAAATGAGAAATAAGTAATAATACTCAACTTTCAAACTTCCTAGTGATATTATATAGAACATTAGATAACTTAAATAAAGAGTATTTTGTGTATGTTCATTGAGCTTCTAAAAATTCTGTTTACCAACTTAGACACAAAAAGCCTTAGATTATAAAATCTTATAGACCAATTCTCTAATCTTAACTAGATATAAGGTTTAGGGAAAAATTTTATTACATAAAATTAACTTTGAAATAGTGGTTGAATCAAACGGGAATTTAAATTTAAAAGGTCAAACCAAAAATAATAAAAAGGAGAAATGGTTATTAAAAATATTAGACATATCAAAAGCTCTTCTCAGAGACATACACATCGTGTTAAACTTAAGTACTTACATTTTTAAAGATGAAAGATTAAATATTAAATTAAAAATAGTAGTATCAGTTAAGATTTTAAGTAAAAATCAAAAGAATTTACAGAAGCCACCATAGTAAATAGAAACTAAACACATCAAAGGATGTGTGACGATTAACTTTATATGTCAACCTGACTGGGCCTTTGGATCCAGACGTCTGGTCGAACGTTACTCTGGGTGCTTTGCTGAGGCTGCTTCGGGTGGGGTTAACATTTCTGTCAGTGTACTGACAAGAGCAGATTACCTTTCCCAGTGCTGGTGCCGTGCGCCTCCTCCAGTCAGTCGAAGGCCAGAATAGAACAAAAGGCTGGCTCTCCCTCAAGTAGGAAAGAACCCTTTCTGCCTGAGGGCCTTTGAGCTGGAACAGTGTTTTGTTTTGTTTTGTTTCCTGCTTTCAGACTCAACGCAAACTTTGGCTCTCCCTGGGCCTTGAGCCTGCGGCCTTCAGACTAGGTTACACCACCGGCTCTCAGGGCTGTCAGGCCTTCGGACGCAGGCGGGAACCCGGCTGTGGGCTCTCCGGGGCCCCTACCTTGCTGACTCACCCTGCAGATGGGGAAACCTGCTCCATCACAGTGTGAGCCGTGCCCTATCTCTCCAGGGGATTCTGGAGGAGGCTCAGAGAATTGGGTTCGTGGGACACGGTCTGACTCCAAAACTGCACCGCTGGCCTCCTCCGGGAAAAGCCCTGCTCACCCCGCCCAGGCGCCCAAGTCTGAACCTGAAATCCGCCACTTGCACTGGCCCTGCTGTGTTGGAAACCTGATGTTTCTGCTAAGATAATCTTTCACAAGCGCTGTCATGACCCAGAATTGAAATTGTGGCCAATACTCTCAATTCCCCTTTGTGGGCAGTTTGCTAAGCCCCCACCACAACTACTTCCCTTATGAGGCTCCCACGCTATCCAGCTCTGAGGCACACAGCCCATTTACCCCCGGACCTGGTACCCAACAAGTAGGTACAGCTGCTATGCTCTAGAAATTGTGTGGTTACTCAAATAGGCCAATCCCTAGGATGCCCAGGAAACCTAGATTTCCTCACCCTACTTGCCATGTAAAAGCCTGTTCTTACAGCTTCAGCTTGCTGTCACCTGTCCCCAAGTACTACCTCACCTGTGATCTTGCTTGGCGGTGTCCTCACATGATATGCAATAATACCATCTAGATTCAAAACTTACATTAAAATTAAGTAATAAGATGGACCCAATCAGGGAAAGCACAGAAAATTTTAATGTTAACTCAACTCTGAATGTCTGATTAATATCTAGGAATGAACAGTATCTCATTGAGTCTGCATTTGAGACATAAAGTGACCTTAGTTTTCATCCAGGGTCAAGGAAAGATTAAACACGCTAAGTGATTGATAGAAAGGAGTGAGAGATAAGAGACAAAAAGCAAAATTTGTTTGATTATGTCATTAATCATGCTTGTTCAGCATGCTGGTTTTATCTGAATAAAGACATTGGGAAAAAAAATTGTAGAACCACTATAGGTACAATTTATCAGTGTAATGAGCAGGGAATAGTTTGAAAGGAAAATAAATACACACAAAAATTCCATATTTACATGTGTGCTTGTATGTATATATACAAACAAGGAGCAAGTTATAGAAAAAGGTTATTAGCATTGATTTGGTTTATCTAGGGGATAAAGAGGAGGGTTTTGTTTTCCCCATAGAAATCCTTATATAAATATTTCACTTGTAACAAGCTCATATAACTTTACTTTGAAGCACAGAAAAACATTTGGAAGCAGAAGCTAAGTAATGTCACAAACAGTCTACCTACCGGCCAAGGCATCGTCCGTCTCATGGAGGTAAGAGAACTTCAGCAATGTGACATCTCCTAAGAACCCACTAACCATGCCACAAAGAAAAGCATTAGCCAATCATGAACCTGTCACAACTGTGACTGTTGTGCCTGACGACAAACTACAATCATAGGAAAATTTGTAGTCCCTCACCTCCTTTCCTGTCTCTTATAGCCGCAAGTGGCAGCTGATTAGTGGAGGGAAGAAAGGGAGTGAAGAATAGAGAGGCTGCCCTCAACTTCCTTGCCTATCACAGTGTCCCGCTTAAGGGGAGTCCACCCTGGGAAAGGAAACAAGCTTTCAACTGCATGAGAATCTGGATTTCTGGTGCACTCTCCCTTTCAACAAATACGTGTTCACCACTGGTTTAGGTTCAAGGAACCCATCAGTAAACAACATCCACACATGAGAAAAACAGGAGTCCTGGAGGGCTCCAAGGAACTTACTAGTGAAGGAAGACAGAATAAATAAAACCAGTAAGTTATTTATTAGAAGGCAGGGAAAAAAAAAAACAACTGGGAGGAGATCATGCAATTCTGCAGGGGGAAGTGAGGTGAGCTTTGAGCTTGTAATAAATGGTCAACTAAGAACATTACATGATGAACATGATAGCTAACCTGGCAGGACATTCTAGTGCCTCAGAAAAGAGGGATTTTATCATCTCAGAGGATTGGGAAGGCTATGGAATGTACATGAGTTTTAATCCGGGGGTAAGAAAAAAAATTCCCCAAAGTGACTTTAGTACAAACTGGTAAGAATAAAAAAAGTCTCATGAGTTCAAACTGACTCACTTTAATAAAGTGATTATATATAATTTGAGGGCAAGAGCACCCAGAACCAGATTCTGCATACTTAAAATGTGCTTGTTTGATGTTCCATTCGCACTCAAGAAAAAAATATCTCTACTTGCAGGGTACAAAGTAGAGGCACACATGCCTGTGCGCCTCTTTGCACAGTTGGACTCTTTTATAATCGAAGCATCGTTCCACAATTTTGAGGAGGGCGACATGGCTATTATTTGAGTTAAGAGGTCACCCCGTCTCTGTGGTGTTTCGATAAGAGTACGCCTTTCAGGATGGGCACCTGGAGGACTGGCTCTCTGCAAATTCTGTGTGTGCCTAAAGGTCAGAGCTCTTTCTCTTGCTTCCTTGAGATACAGCATTAACATCCTAAGACAGGCTCTGCCCTTCATATTCATAATTCATCAGCTCAGAGGAATGAGCTGAAAAAGAGAGCTGCTCTGTTTCACTTGGCGTGTCATCAATACAAAGTAGTAACATGCTCACAGTGAAAAAATAGAGGATATGGTGCTACTTTCCCAGCCTCATCATCTCTTCCACCTTTTAGATAAATGACAAGGCTTATAGGTTGTGGAGAGACCCCTAAGCACAATTTTATTTTTTTGCTCTATAATTTTATAAATGATAGATTGTCTGCCTTCACAACAAGAATGTGAACTCTATGAGGCCTATCACTTTGTCTTATTTATTGTTGTTTTAAAAAAGGGAATGATTTCACTCATATGTGGAATCTAATGAACAAACTGAACTAACAAGCAAAATAGAGACAGACTCATAGGTAGGGAGCAGGCGGACAACTAAGGGTGAGAGGTGAGGAGATGGAGGGATGGAGCAAAAAGGAAAAAGGACTCATGGACGCGGACAACAGTGTGGTGATTGTGGGGGTGGGGGGTATAAGGGGGCTAAATGGTAATGGAAAAAAATTTAAAACATTTAAAAATATTTATGATAAAAAAGGAAATGAATTTTTCAATGTACCTTAGAGTTTTTACAATAAAGCATATAATTGAATGTATTCACATATCCCAAAGACAAAATGTGTCTTTTGTGATGTAATTCAGGCATTCAGGGAGGTAATTCACCTCCCACCTTCAATCCTTCCCCTCTTTGACCTTGTCCATAGGTCTTTTATACTTGCACCCTGACTTGACTGTTCCCCTTCTTTTCCCTCATTACCACTCTTCCTCCTCCCCTCTGGCTATTGTTGGTTTGTTTTTTTCTTTCAATGTTGCTGGTTATATTTTGCTTGCTTGTTTGTTTTATTGACTAGGTTCCACTTTTAGGTGAGAGCATATGGTATTTGTCTTTCACCCCCTGGCTTGTTTCACTTAGCATAATGCTCTCCAGGTCCATCCACTCTGTCGGGAAGGGTAGTAGCTCTTTCTGTCTTTCTGCTGCATAGTATTCCATTGTGTAAATGTACCATAGTTTTCTGATCCATTCATTTACTGTTGGGCACAGGTTGCTTCCAACACTTGGCTATTGTAAATTGTGCTGCTAGGAACATTGGGGTGCATAGGTTCTTTTGAATTGCTGTTTTGGGATTCTCAGTGTATAATCCCAGCAGTGGAATCACTGGGTCAAAAGGCAGTTCCATTTTTAGCTTTTCGAGGAAATTCCATACTGTTTTCCATAGTGGCTGCATCAGTCTGCACTCCCACCGGCAGTGGACTAGGGTTCCCTTTCCTCCACAGCCTCGCCAGCACCTGTTGTTTGTTAATTTGTTTATGATGGTCATTCTGACTGGTGTGAAGTGGTATCTCATTGTGATTTTAATTTGCATTTCTCTGATGGCTAGTGATGCTGAGCATCCTTTCATATGTCTCTGGGCCCTGTGTATGTCTTTCCTGGAGAAGTGTCTGTTCAGGTCCTTTGCCCATTTTTTAACTGGATTGTTTGTCTTCCTAGAGTGGACTCGTGTGAGTTCTTTATATATTTTGGAGATCAAACTCTTGTCTCAGGTATAATTGGCAAATGCATTTTCCCATACAGTTGGTTCCCTTTTCGTTTTGCTGATCCTTTCTTTAGCCATGAAGAAGCTTCTTATTGTGATGAAGTCCCATTTGTTTATTATTTCTTTTATGTCCCTTACTCTAGGGGACATATCAGTGAAAATGTTGCTGTGTGGAATATCTGAGGGTTCCCTGCCTATGTTCTCCTCTGGGACTTTTATGGTGTCGTGACTTATATTTAAGTCTTTTATCCATCTTGAGTTTATTTTTCTGTATAGTGTAAGTTGGTGATCAAATCTCATTTTTTTTTGCATGTAGCTTTCCCAACACCATTTGTTGAAGACGCTATTTGTATTCCATTTCATGTTTCTGCCCCCTTCATCAAATATTAATTGACCATAGAGACGTGGGTTTATTTCTGGGCTCTCTCTTAGGTTCCATTGATCTATGTGTCTGTTTTTAGCTAGTACCAGACTGTTTTGATTACAGTGACTTGGAATATAGTTTGATGTCAGGTATTGTGATCCCTCTTTCTCAGAATTGCTTTAGCTATTCAGGGTCATTAATGGTTCCATATAAGTTTTTGAAATGTTTATTCTATATCTGTGAAATACATCATTTGTATTTTAAAAGGGATTGCTTTGGGTAGTATGGACATTTTGATGATGTTAATTCTTCCAATCCATGAACACAGTGTATGCTTTCACTTATTTGTGTCCTCCTTAATTTCTTTCTTCAGTATTGTATAGTTTTCTGGGTACAGGTCTTTTACCTTTTTGGTTAGGTTTATTCCTAGGTACTTTATTTTTCTTGTTGCTCTAGCAAATGGGATTTTTTTTTCCTGATTTCTGATTCTGATATTCATTGTTGGTGTACAAAAATGTCTTCAATTTCTGCATATTGACTTTGGCTGTTTTGCCAAATTCACTTATCAGGTCGAGTAGTTTTATGGTAGAGTCTATGGGGTTTTCTACATACACTCTCATGTCATCTGCAAACAATGACAATTTTGCTTCCTCCTTTCTAATTTGGATGCTTTTTATTTCTTTTACTTGTCTGATCACTGTGGCTAGGACTTCCAATACTATGTTGAATAAAGGTGGTGAAGGCAGATATCCTTGTTTTGTTCCTGATCTTAGTGGAAAACTTTTAGTTTTGCCCATTGGATATGATGTTGGCTGTCGGTTTTTAAATATGGCCTTTATTATGTTGAAGTATGCCCTCTTTCTTCCCACTTTGCTGAGTGTTTTTATCATAAATGGGTGTTGTACCCCATCAAATGCTTTTTTTGCATCTATTGATATGATCATGTGGTTTTTGTCTTTCCTTTTGTTTATGTGATGTATTACGTTTATTGATTTGCAAATATTGTACCATCCTTGCATTCTGGGATGCATCCCACTTGATCTTGGTGGATGATCTTTTTAATGTACTGCTGGATGTGGTTTACTAATATTTTGTTGAGGATTTTAGCGTCTATATTCATCAATGATATTGGCCTATAGTTTTCTTTCTTTGTTGTGTCTTTATTTGGTTTTGGGATTAGGATGATGCTGGCCTTATGAAAAGGTTTTGGGAGGCTTCCCTCTTCTTGGATTTTTTGGAATAGTCTGAGGACAGGAGTTAGCTCTTCCTTAAATGTTTTGTAAAATTCTCCAGTGAAACCATCTGGTCCAGGACTTTCGTATGCCAGGAGTTTTTTTATTACTGCTTCAATTTCACTAGCTGTTATTGGTATGTTCAGGCTTTCTGCTTCTTCTTCATTCAGTGTTGGAAGGTTATATTTTTCTAGAAATTTGTCCATTTCACCTAGATTTTCAAATTTCTTGGCATATAGTTGTTCAAAGTAATTTCTTACAATCCTTTGTATTTCTGTGGTATCAGTTGTAATTTCTCCTATTTCATTTCTTATATTATTTATTTGGATCCTCTCCCTTTTTTTCTTGATGAGTCTGCTTAAAGGTTTGTCAGTTTTGTTTATCTTTTCAAAGAACCACCTCCTGGATTTGTCGATCCTTTGACTTGTTCTTTTAGTCTCTATGTCATTCAATTCTGCTCTGATCTTATTTCCTTCCTTCTACTCACTTTGGGTTTTGTTTGTTGTTTCTCCAGTTCTTGAAGATGTAGGGTTAGGTTTATTTGAAATGTTTCTATCTTTTTTAGGTAGGCCTGCACTGCTATGAACTTCCCTCTCAGGACTGCCTTCACACTGTCCCATAGGTTTTGGACTGTTGTATGCTCATTTTCATTTGTTTCCACTTTTTGATTTCTTATTTGATCTCATTATTGACCCATTCACTGTTTAATAGCATGCTATTCAGTCTCCATAAGTTTGAACGTTTTTGAGTATTTTTCCTTCAGGCTGGTTTCTATTTTCAAGCCCTTGTGGTCTGAGAAAATGCTTGTTATGATTTAAATTTTGTGGAATTTATTGAGGTTTGTTTTGTGTCTTATCATATGGTCTATCTTTGAAAATGTCTATGTGCATTTGAAAAGAAAGTACATTTTGCTTCTTTGGGATGAATCATTCAAATATATCAGTTAAGTCCATTTGATCTAATGCGTCGTTCAGTTCCGCAATATCCTTGTTGATATTTTGTTTGGAAGAGCTATCCATTGTTGACAGTGGGGTGCTAAAATCCCCTACTATCTGTGTATTGCTCTCTATATCTTCCTTGAAGTTCTCCAAGATTTTCCTTATATATTTGGGTGCTCCTGTGTTGGGTGCATATAGGTTTACAATGTTTTTGTCTTCTTGATGGATTCTTCCTTTGAGTATAGTGAAGTGTCCTTCTGGGTCTCTGTTTATGGCTTTTGTTTTGAAATCTATTTTGCCTGATATAAGTATTGCTACCCCTGCTTTTTTCCCCTGTTCATTTGCTTGGAAAATTTTTTCCCACCATTTACTTTCAGTCAGTGTAGGTCTTTTGTTCTGAGGTACGTGTCTTGTAGGCAGCATATATGCAGGTCATGTTTTCTTTCTTCCTTTTTTTAAATTTGAATTTCTTTATTTATTTATTTATTTATTTATTTTTAAATCATGTTTATTCTATTACAGTTGTCTCAGTTTTTCCCCCTGTGTCCTTCTCCACCCATCCCACCCCACCCCCTGTTCCCACAGTCAATTCCCACACTGTTGTCCATGTCCATGGGTCATTCATACATGTTCTTTGTTTAGTTCCTTCTCCTTCTTGCCACCATTGTCTTCTTTCCCCATCGTTCTGGTCACTTTGAGTCCTCTCCATGTTTCCATGCCCGTGGTTTATTTTGTTTGTTAGTTTATTTTGTTGAATAGATTCCACTTACAGGTGAGGTCTAATGGTATTTGTTTTTCACTGACTGGCTTATTTCACTTAGTAAAATATTCTCCAGTTCCATCTATGTTGTTGCAAAAGGTAGGAGTTCCTTCCTTCTTTTTTTTTTAAATGCAGATTGATTTTATTTATTTATTTTTAATTGTTAAAATCCATTATAAAATATTAAAAAATTTAAAGCCACTGTAAAGTCTCAGCAATTAAAACTATGTGATACCAGCACAGAAATAATCAAGTAGATCAATGAAATAAAGTGAGCATTCTAAAACAAATGTATATATCTGTCTAACAATATCATATATGATTAAATTGATATTTCAAATCAATGGGGAAAATAAGGCTTATTCAACAAATAAGGTGCATGGACCACTATTACTTGAAACAAAACAAATATAGAGCTCTATTTTATGCACTATTGAAAAAATATTCAGGTGAGTTAAAAAATTAATATGTAAAATCTAAGGAGTTTTAGAATAAAATACAAAATAATATTTTTCTTACCCTGAAATAAAATTTTCAAACCCAGAAGCTATAAAGTAAAATATTGACAACATGACTATATTAAACATTTAAGCCTATACAGTAATATACATATAAAAATAGTTAAAAGACAAGTAATAGAATAGGAAAGTATTTGCAACACATCTAAAAAAGGATTAATAGAGTTTTTTTTAGGGAAAAAATTCTACAAACATTTACTCAAAAAAATGGATAAAGAATACCAAAGATTCATTTAAAGCTTTTTTAAAATAATAGAAATAGGCATGAAATATACAAAAACAAATTTAGTTTCAACAAATAACTAAGTAACAATTAAAATAATACATCAATGTCACACTCAGATTAATAAGTATTAAAAATATTGGTAATATCAAGTATTGGTGACTGAAAGGAACTGGGTATTCATAGACTCTTTTTCTTCATCTTCTTAAAGCATCCCCTTTAGCATATCTTGCAATGCTGGTTTGGTGGAGGTGCATTCTTTTAGCCTTCTTTTGTCTGGGAAACTCCTTATTTCACTTTCCACTTTGAGAGCCTTACTGGGTTGCATGCCTTTCTTTTCATTACTTGGAATATTTCTTGCCACTCCTTCCTGGCTTGTAGTGTTTCTCTTGAGAAGTCAGCTCTAGCCATATTGGGCCCCCCCTTGTATGTTACTATCTATTTCTCCCTTGCTGCCTTTAGGATTCTCTCTTTGTCTTTGATATTTAATTATGATGTGTCTTGAAGTGGGCCTCATTGGGTTCCTCTTGAATGGGACCCTCCATGCTTCCTGGGCTTGTGTGACTTTTTCTTTCATCAAATTAGGGAAGTTTTTCATCATTACATTTTCAAACAAGTTCTCTATCCCTTTCTCCTATTCTTCTCCTTCTGGTATCCCTATTATATGGATATTAGTATGTTTCAGGTTGTCCTGCATTTCCACAAATGCCTTTTCATTCTTTTTGAGTCATTTTTTAATTTTCTTGCTCTTTCTGGGAGCTTTTTTGTACCTTATCCTCCAGCTCACTGATTCAATACCCTGCTTCATCAAGCCTGATTTTGATTCCTTCTACTGTGTTCTTCAACTCAGAAATTGTATTCTGCATTTCCTCTTGTCTCTTATTGGTAGTTTCTATGTCCTTTTTCACGCTGATATAGTTTGCAGTAAGTTCCTCGTAGTTTCCCTGTAGTTTTTTGTAATTCTCTCTGAGCTCACTGAGCTCCTTGAGCTTCCTTAGAACCATTGTTTTGATCTCAATTTCTTATAGTTTGCTTGCCTCTATTTCATTTAGTTCTCTTTCTGAGGATTCTTCCTTTCCCTTCAAGTGGGAGGTGTTTCTTTGTCTTCCCATTATTTGTGAGACTCTCCTTTATTGCTTCTGCTTCTTAAATTGATTTGTCTTGATTTCCTGACTTTATAATGTGAACTTCTACGGTAGGAAACGACTCTTTTTTTCTTTCTGGATCTGCCTCTGATGATGTCAGCCGTTGACCCCATCTGACCTTAGGCAGTCTGTTTGAGACTTCTAGGTATCTCCTGTATGTGGCTGTCTCCTTCCATTGTTAATCCAGTCACTCTGCACTCAGCAGTCAGACTTAGGCACCATAGAGCGGGGCAGAGTCCCTCCTGTGGGAGGGGTTATTGTGTCCTTTCACGCTGCTGCCGAGCATGGGGAATGGCATGCCTGAGCAAGATGGCTGCTGCTGTATGGGGGATGACTCAGCATCAGGATCCTGCCAGCTACTCCCTCAGTTCTTTCCCCAAAGCGTCCATCTCCAGACTCTTCTCAAGTGTCTCTAGACCACTCTGCGTCCCCTTTCGCCAGGGATCTACTATCTGTGACTGCACTCTGTATTCAGCAGTCAGGCTTGTGCACCACCTGGCCAGGGCAGAGACTCCTGTGGGTGGAACTATTGTGTCCTCTCACGTTGTTGCCATGCAGGGGGAGTGGTCTGCCTGAGCAAGATGGCTGCTGCCATATAGGGGATGACTCAGCACCGGGATCCCACCAGCTATTCCCTCAGTTCTCACTCCAAAACCTCCGTCTCCAGTTTCTACTCAGGCATCTCCAGCTTACTCTGCCCAGCCTTTGCCGGAGCCCAGGGTAAGTGGAAGCAAATGAAAATATATGTGTTGGCCTTTTAAACAACTCTTTGCATCTCCAGCCACCCATCTCTGGCAGAGATTAGCCCTGCTGCTTTTCACAGCTGGCTGTTATGTGTACTTTTTGGGCTCTGGTGCTATAGGCTGGGGATCTCCACTTGTGGTTTAGATCCCACTCCTCTCAGGGGGACCCAGCTGACCATGTAAATATCCTTCTGGTGCTCCTGCCTATGGGTGCCCAGCCAGCCTTCTTGAGTCTCCACCACTCTTCTTTCCAGTTAGGTTGTGCTAAAGCTGATTCTTCTCTCTGTACGAGGTTATAAGGCTTCTCTCTCACTGTTGTTCAGTTGTTTGTTTGAGATGACTTCTCCACAATTTAGTTGTAATTCCAGATTTGTTCTGGGAGGAGGTCAGTGTGACTTCCATCCACTTGTCCTCCATCTTGCCCAAGTACAAGACTTTTTGGAGAGGGTGATGAAAATATTCTGAAATTGATTGTGGTAATGGTTGAACAACTCTGTGAAAACATTATAAATCATTGAATTATATACTTTAAATGAGTGAATTGTATGGTACATAAATAAGATTTCAATAAATTGGTTATTCCTTTACATAAAAAAAGATAAAAAGGGATTAGAGGAGGCCGTTATTTCCATTGGTGGGGGCACAGTTAAGAACTTAGGCAGGGATGACTGAGCACACAGGATGATTGAGCATACAGAAGCTATCAACATGGGAAGAGCACAGAGTCATTGCTGGAAATGGAGAGAAATATAGCTTTTTTAGTGAATTCATCGGGGTGGCATTGGTTAATAATTATATAGGTTTCAGGTGTATAATTCTATAATACAATATACAGAGGACTATAGTTTTGGTATAGCTGTGGGAGGATTGCCCAGATGTGGCCTTTGGTATAGGAAAGCAGCCATTTACTCATGGCCTTGAAAGGAAGGAGCCAGGAAAATTTTTACCCAGGTTTATCTCTACTTCCACACTTTTAATTTCTATTTAGTGTCTCTCCTTGGTGAAGTTGAATCAGCTCTCCTGGGGTGGTACAGTCCTCAGAGGTCAGCCTTCTGGTGCACAGAGGAGGTGAAGAAGGATTCTTAAATTGGGCCTTGTTAGGTGAGCAGCTTTTCTCTAGGCAGCTAGGGAGGAAGAACTAAAGCAGTGCATTCTGTAGAGGCCCTGTCTGTCCCTCCAGATCTATGCTTTACCCTTATCACCTCCTCTGTGTCTGCATTTGGTGGTAATAGGCATATAGCTGGTATACCAGTTATCTGTGCTCATGTTATAAATTACCTCAAAACACTGTGCCTTATAACAATCCCTGCTTATTATTCCTCGTGTGTTCTTGAGTGAGTTGAGTGCCTCTGACGTTCTCAGCTGAGTTGTCTTATTTGCCTCCAGTTGACTGCAAGTTGGATAGCAGTTGGCTTATCTTGACTGGGCTCCATACATCTCTGGGGCTGAGCTGAGCCACCTGGATGACTGGGCTAGTCCACATAGTCATTCAGCTTCCAGCAGGCTAGTGTGTGTGCTTGTTCACAGAAGGGAAGTTAACAGACCCTTGAAGCCTAGGCTCAGACCAGCAGAACTTCACTTCTGCCACCGTACTCAATTGGTCAGAACAATTGACAAGAATATTGGATTGAAGTGTAGGGAATATAAGCTTTATCTTCTAATGGGAGCTTCAGCAGAGCCACATATGTGTAGACACTTAGGACAGGAAGGAGAATAACTGTAACATTTTTCTAAATAATCTATCACATTAGGCAAGCAGAAGATAGTTACATCAAATAATAATAATCACAGCTAACATTATTGCAGGCTTACTCTGTTCTAAGTCTTATGCTAAGTGTTTTATATGTATTAGTTTATTACATTCTCTAAAAATCCCTTGTGTATAGATGGCACTGTTAATACTCTCTCCATATTTCAGCTTTAAAAAATGAGGCTCAGAGTGGTTAAGAAATAGAGGTGAATTAAGTGACTATGGCAGGTTAATAAACACCATATTCTTCTGCTGGGGTAATTGGTAAAATCAGATAAATTGTGTAGAAAACAATCCCAAAGAACTGTGCATATGGTTTAAACTTGTTAGACCTTGGAAGTAGGTAGAGCAATGTTTCCCAAACATGTGCAATTGTAAAAACACCTTGGGGATGCACATTAAAAATACGGAAACCTAGGCTGTATCCAGACCACCCCAACTGGAAGCTCTCAAGAAAGATTCAGGAATTTGTATTTTTAACTAGCACTTAGATGACTTTCAGCAATAAGCAAGTCTGGGAAACAAGGAGCCAGAAAGCTTTTTACCACAAATAACCCCAGACTGTCAGGAGAGGGGAAGAAGATGTCTTCCTTGATTCTCTTAGTGTGTAAAAGGGGTGATTAACTCATGATGCTGCAGTCCTCACTCCTTCTAGGTCAGAGAATGCCATTTTATTTACATACACATGCATATCCATACATATACATATACATATACATATGGATACACACACACATAAATATGTACATACACGTTCTCCCCACCCCAGCCAACAATGTGAGGTTGTTTCTGACATTCGAATCCAACACAGAACAGGACACTTACAGAAACGTAGCATGAGCCAATGTTTGCATTACCATAACCAGGGTGCCAGGGTGAAGTCAGAGATAGTGAACTGTGTCATGCATTAGAAGGGCAGAAAGTAAGGACGTGTGCCAGGGTTTCTATCTAACACAAACTAAAGATATGGAAATCTAAGCTCATATCTTTCTTAAGTCCCTCCAAAAAGAGGTCTTGCCCTTTGGGGAGTTTAAGAAGCTTGCTCAATTATGAGATAAGAGTGTATTACTGGCAAGGGCTAAAGGAAGATGGTGTAGGTCAAGACTTCCTTTGCTAGACTGCTCAGTGCCTGTCTTTGTGAGTGCTTGTGTTTAATAACAGCGAATTCCCCCAATTTTTCTTTTTCTCTGCAAAAATAAGGCATTGTGTGGGCAAATTAAACCCTCACCGGCAGTGATTCCCCCAGGACCTGAGGGCGCACTCTGGCTGGGTGCCTCAAACCTCCCATGTTGGCTGCTCTGGGTCAGAGGGTAGCACCCACCCTTTGTGCGGCAGCAGCCTTGCCGCTGAAGGCAGATAGAGCTGACATGGCGGTGAGAAGAAGGGAAATCAATTTTCCTGAGTAAGAGAAAGATTAAGAGAAAAGCTTTTTCAGTCTTTTAGGTTATTGATTCCTTCTATTGGATGTTTTCTTTATAATTATGTTCTAGCTGAAATGCCTTTTTTGTTTTCATAAATCACAACTCTTGCTCTTATTAGCTTTTTAAAAAATTTTCTTTGGGTTGACTCCAATAGACTAAAACTAAATACTAGCAAATTGATATCACATGTTTCTTATTTCTAACATAAATATTTAAAGCTATATAGAGGGATCAATAAATGTTTATTAGATCTAGTTAATTAGTAAAAACAAATCACATAGAATCAACCACAATAAGCTTTGAAATAAATATATATATATTTTCTATACTTATATGGTGACAGTGGAGAAAATAAGTCAAAAAGTCCTCATAAAATATTTGCATGTAGCATTATGTTTAACCTATACTGTGTTTATTTTATTTATGTCTTCCTTGATTTATTAAAGATTTCAATTTGGATGTTGATAGGTATTTGAATAAGCCTTAAACTGGGGATGGGACAATTAGCCCATCTTCAAAACTCTCATCTGATCAACCAGGAAATATCTGACCGGCAAGACACATCAAATTACCTCTACAGAAAATTATCTTGACATCGGCACTCATTTCAGTGTCATTAGTCCCAAATGTCAGTAGGTCCCAAAGCAGGAGCAGAAGAAAAGCATAGGAGTGACCACACAGAACACTGAGCATCGCAGCCTCCCCCATTTTGCTCGTGCCTCACAGCCAGGAAATTTTTTCAGATACTAAATTGAAAACTCCAATGGTTTGTTAACAATTATTTCTTCTTGTCCCGGACTCATTGCAGAGTAACAACCAATCATCATTCTCATTTTAAGATTAATAATACTTATTAAAATGTATTATTGCTTGTTGCTCCACTTAAATCTAATATTACACATATGTACATATGTATGCAAATACTTATATTTTGTATTTAAACCTTCGAAATTACCAATTGCTTTGCAAAGATTTTTCTTCCTTAAGGGTCAAATATTTCTCTTACATTAAGAAAAGTCATTAACACAAAAAGAAAATATGAAATGAAATCTCATAATATTAGACCCCTTCATTAATGGATATAAGGATTTGTTTTCCTAATTAATTAAGAAAAACATTGAGTCTCATTGTCTGAAAAATGACCCCTGTTACAATCACAGAAATATAAGATTTAATAAACTCTTTCCCAACATTACCTTCAGTGGCTGAAGCCATAGAATCTCAGGATTGGAAGACACCTTAAAGTTACCTAATTCAATGTTTGAATGTTTGGCTTGAATGGTTTAAGTGATTCTGTCAGCTTGCACAGAGAGCTGACACAAAGAGAAGTGACAACTAGAAAAGGATGTCACACTAATAACTCATCTTTGGAGAACAGCTATCATGCCCTGGATTAAAAAAAAAAAAAAAAAAAAAAAAAAGTCCTTCTAAGCTTTGTCCCTGTCTGAGAGCAGAGGGAAAACATGCAAGCAAAAATTCACATCACCTTGTATTACTGTCAGAAGCTTACTTTGTGCCCCTTGATACTTTAACCCAACCTGAAGCTAGCTTATATTGTACATGGTTTTCTTCTTTCTCTTAGATAAACCAGGTCCTAGAGCAACAGCAGAAGAACAGTGCAGTAGTGACTGCACAGAGGAACACCAGGCATCACCACCTCCCCATTTTGGCTCGTGCCTCACAGCTGACATACAGCCCTGGGCTGTGAAAAGTGCCTAATAGAAGCCCGGGGGGGGGGGGTAGGAAAACCACCCTGACTTTAAAAGACCCCAGGGAAGGTGGCACATGTGACACTCCCACGTTCAAGTTTGCATTTTATAACTTATTTCGTGACAATGATTATGAGGAATTGCCTGTGCCTGAAAACATTCTAAGTGCTCTCCTGCATTAGCCCATTAGCACCCCAACACTCATATGAGAGAAGCGTTCATATTTATCCTCATTTTATAGATGACGATACTTAAGTGCAAGGAGATTATGCCTTTTGAAATTGCCCCACAATTCTTGGATGTTCTGTTCTGGTTTGCAGTTTGTTCGTTTATTTCTTTTTTGCATTGGTTTTGGGAAGTTTCTATTGACCCATCTTCAAGTTCACCTCTTCTTTTCTGGGCTGTACCCAGTCTATTGATGCCCATCAAAGGTATTTTCATTTCTGTTACAGTGTTTTTGATTTCTAGCATTTCCTTCTGGATTTTCTAAAGTTTCCACTTATCTGTCTATATTATCCATCTGTTCTTTCCCATTGCCTACTTTTCCAAAGTTCCCTGTTTGGGGCATTTCTTCCTTCATTACACTCTTTCCTTTGGTGATTTTATCAATTTCCATAGTTTTATTACTGGTGGGCCAGTGAACCCAGATATCTATTCCTAGCCCTATGTACTTTTCAAAATCCCTACTCACACATCTTAAAAGTTTTTATAGATTCCTACCTGAATTATCCAATATTATCTTAAAATCAACACATCCAAAACCTAATCTAACATCATGTCTACCCCATTCTCTATCCCCAGAATTTCCCTGTCCTACTTCTGTTGATGTTGCAATTGCTAGGTAAGAAAAAAGATCTTGAATTGATCCTTGAGTCTTTTCTTATTCTCAATACTTACCTCCAATCATTTGATGAAGATCAATTGCTCTGCTGCTATGTAGAGGAATGTTCTCCTGTCCAATTTTACTTTCAAGTGAAAAGTTCAGGGCTTTATTCTGTTTTAGTCTGACTTTTCCAGTCAATTGCCTATACTGTCCAGTGATTCCAACTTTATATTAATCTTTCTAAATGCATCACTGATGATGTCATTGCATGTTATTAGCTGTATCAAAAAACCACCAATGACTCCCCTTGGGGAAACTAAAGTAAATGCACCTTCCTCTGCTTTGATCTTGATGTGATTAAGCCCACCTTTCCCATCTTTCCTTCCTTCAGTCTTCAGTTTCTCCTGGTCCATCCAAAGTGAACCTCATGCTCATTCTGTGCTATTTTTGAAAACCTCCTTTGTTTTTTTCAAATCTTTTTTCTCCCTTAACACCCCTCTCATCTTTTGCATGGACTGTGTCCGTGCTTTTCCTCCCCTTGCCTTCATCTCCAGATGGATGAGAATTTCTGTTTCTTTGACTCCCTATAAAATAGTTGTAATTCTAAAGTTAACATTTTCCGTCTTGCTTTAGTCATATGTTTCACTGCCATCTTTCTCTTCTTCAGCCACTATTTGCATGTTCGTTAGAGCAGAAACAGGGTAAGAGCCATTTTTATACTGTGTTAAGTTCTCAGTGTACTTTCAGATACTTAATAGTTATTTTAATATGGGTATGTTTGAATTGAATAAATATCCATTTCATCTTCCTTTTTTAGTTCAGTTATATATAATGTATAGTTGGGGTGGTAAGTTAAAAAATCGGTGGGCTGTAAACACATTTTGTTCAAGTTTTACTTTAGAAAACCAGAGTTTGACAGCTTCACAAAGAGTTAAATAACAAGTTTGATTAAGAGGACTATTTAATAAGAGCAGGTGATGATGGCTGGATATCAAAACCTACAGAGTCTCAGCAGCTGGCAAATCCATATATTTGGTTATACCCAATGGTAGGCCTCCATACCATAACTTTACAGTTGATAATTACATATAATTAGGCTGCTGAAAGTTTATTGTTTGCTTCAAGACTAATACTGCCAGCTCTGGCTCAGATTCATTAAGAAGCATTTGCTCTTGAGTGTTGCATAATGAGAAAGTATCTTGGTGCCAATAAACTTCTCATGTGATTGATGCTGGAATGCAGAGCTCTGATGGACTTAGGAACCATGGTCACCAAGCCCATGCTTTTATATTGTGGAAAATCACTGGTGCTTAAAGTGGAATTCCGAGTGGAAAAACAGACAGGTGAAAGGGGCTGACAACGCTAAGGTAAAATTCTGGGAGCGACTCATGACATCGAGGGAAGCAAAATGTCTCCGAACCTCTTGCCAAACCTTAGTGTCTATGTCCGCTTGGCTTTAGACTTTTCAACTGAACTGTCAGAGAACTATCTTCATTTTCAAAAAGTTTTTGCTATTAAAAAAATGGGAATGCCAGGCTTTGAGTTTTAGTCTTTGTTGTTTTAATTTTTGTAAAAGACTTTATTTATTTGTTTTTAGAGAGAGGGGAAGGAGGAAGAGAGGGAAAGAAACATCAATGTGTGGTTGCCTCCTGCACACCCCCCACTGGGGACCCAGCCCACAACCCTCACGCATGTGCCCTGACTGAGAATTGAACTGGAGAACCTTTGGTTTGCAGGCCAGTGATCACTCCACTGAGCCACACCTGGCAAGGCTATTGTTTCATATTTTATTTAAATGTCATAATTTAAATTTTTAAAGGTTTAGATTTGTTTTTTTAAATGTTTTTGAATTTTTTTTGTAAGCAGTCACCTTTGAACACTGGCCTAAAAGTAGAAACTTTTGTCCACATAGCTTCAGTAAACCTAGGTTAAAAAAGGTACTACTTTTCTACCATTTTATTAAATTTATAAAATCTTTTGCATTCCTTATTTTATTTCTTGTTTTCTCCCTTTCTTGTTGTGTTTATTCATGCAAATGGCCATTAATCTAAAATATATTTTTGTGTCAGACACATAGAAAGATGAATTAGTTTCTTAGTCCATAAGAAGATTATAACCTACAAGAAGAAAAATTCCGTGTACCCTGGCTGGTGCAGCTCAGTTGGTTGGGCATCTCTCTGCAAAGCAAAAAAAATCACTAGTTTGATTACCAGTCAGGGCACAAGCCTGAGTTGTGGGTTTGCTCCCTGATCAGGGGGTGTGTGGGAGGTAGCCAATCAATGCTTCTCTCTTATATGGATATTTCTGTCCCACATTGATGTTTCTCTCCCTCTCTTGCTCCCTCCCTTCCCCTCTCTCTAAAAATAAATATATAAAATCTTTAAAAAAGAAAAGAGCCATGTGAACCAATACAAAAGTGTGCTACGGGTGCTCTGATGCAAGTGATCTTTAGTATAGAGATGATCCAAGGGAATAATTGATCAGCTTTACCTGGATTGGGCTCAGGAAGTCTTCAAAGACAGAGTGATGCATGAATTGAGTTTTCAATGCTAAACACGTAATGGGTAAACAGACCAATAGCTAAAGGAAGCAACATGATCAATAGCTTGGCAATGTGACCATGGTATATCAAGAACATCACACATTCAGTATGGCAAGGGTACAGGAGGCCCATGATAGACAGGAAGTCTGGATTATGCATTGTCTGATGAATTTCATGGCATCACTCCCAAAAGCAAACCTGCCTTTTCTCTTTGGTGGCAGGTCCTTCTAGCATTTTCCTTTCATAGTCCCATGTTACTGCTATGAAATGTTTTCTCTGACTTTCCATTAACTCTCCAGCTTTCTCAAAACCCATTTTCTTCACTTCTTAATCCTTGCTTGCTCTAATTCCATTACCTAAGGCTGCCTTATTCTGTAAATCTGTCTCCAAACATTTTTATATAAAACATGAAGTTTCAGAAGGACTTTTTAAGTCCATACTCTGGATCACATTGATCTTGAACACCAAGACATCTAAGAGACATTAGCATTGTTGACTCATTACTTAGAGACGGGGAGAGGAGCAAGCATCAGTGTCTCTTGTTGTCATCTCCAATAAAAAATGAAATGAAGTTTACATCTACCTATTTATCTGTTACTACATTCCCAAAAAAGTGACTGGATGGGTTTTCACCAAATTTGGCCTGACCTAAAATATGGAACATAAGATGTCATGACATCACTTGGCAGGGTGGGGAGGGAATCATGAAGTAGGCTTTCCTCTCTGCACTGAAATAAAGTTTAGTGGCGGTCCACATGATTATTAATAAGGAGAGACATGCCATGGTGTTAAAATGCTGTGCAGTGAGAGAAACAGTCTTCAAATAACAAGTCAAGAGAGGAAATGCTTTGAATCTACACTGGTCTTTTTCAACCCAACCACTCCTTACATGGAGAAGCCTAATTACTAGTTCTAGAGTGAGTTGAGTAGAAACGTATTTTATTTATTTATGCTTCCTTTACCAGCTCAATTGTTATGGTTCTCCCAAACCACAGGGATAAGCCAGAATTTCTACCATTTATTTAATGCCTACCACGATGTTCCATGCACAGTCTGCAGGTTTTGTGCTTACATACTGGTTTTTCATCTGGCTATTCCTATGGCCCTGTGCATTAGGTGGTGTTATTCTAGTTTTATAGATTATAGAAGCAAGACTTTAAAAATTAATAATGTGACATAAGTCCTATCCTGTGTTTAGTAAGCAGATTTGGTATTTGGCTCCACATCCCAAGCTTAAAGCACATTGATTCTCGTAAAAAATCTAGAGTTCTGTTTAGAGAAAGGTTGAAGCATATTATTGTTTATGTACAGAAGGAGCAATCCGTTCTCCCTCTGGAAGAGTCACTTTTGTAGAAATAATCTTCGATTCTGGCACTGAGTTAGCAAAATGCTCTAAGTTTGCATTTACACACACAAGTGCATCCACCTCCACAGAGGTCACTGATACTCAATACAAGATGCCTACAAGTGGGGAGGAACTGGGGAGGGGACTGTTCCTAGGAGAAGTCTCCTTTTCCTACTTTTGCTCTTCACTTGCTGTGTAACCAACTTAATCTAATATTCCTCATCCATCCTGTTTAACTTAAATTTTATCAAAACTTTAATATCCATGGCCATCTGAAGAATTTCTGAAGGATTTTGACATAATCTAATGTAACATTTAATACAACCACCTAAAGCTATAGTTCTTTATATCAGACAACATGAAAAATATCCTGGGAGAGTTATAGCTTCTGGTCTCTAATATATTTTCTCAGGTATCATATTCTTACTTCTATTTCTCAGAAAATTCAACTCAAAGTTCTTCTCCAGGGACACAAATTCAATCAAAACCCCTAGTCTTTTTAGTGCAGCATTGCAGAAACAAGTGGCATTGCTAAGGAAATAATTTTTTCCTAAGACAACTTCTTTAAAAATGAAAGCTGCCACAACATTCCATTTGAGTAGACTGCAGTACACAATTATGGAAATAACTAATTTAAATATAGACTCAACAATAATGCCTTATTTCCAAGATTATAGCTTGTATGGAAGCTTACTCGGAAATCGCAATGCTATGTTTGAGTTATTTTAGAGGTTCTCTAAAGTGATAGCAAATAATAAAAGGATGCATCATAAGACTATAATTTTAAAAGTCTGAGTGAAAAATGGAGCAAGCATTCTACCTGGTTCTACCTTGTTATTCTACCTTGTGTGTTGACCTGTTCCCAAGGCCACCCCAGGTTTGATGATTCATGAGGAAGGCTCACGGGGCGCAGCAAGTAATTGTAGTCATGGCTGTGACCTACTGCAGTGAAAGACACAAAGCAAAGTCACCAAAGGACAAGGCACATGGGGTAAGGTCTGGAGGAAACTGGACACAAGCTCCCAAGATTCCTCCTTTAGCATATTCACGTGGGATGCACTTAATTCCTCTAGCAATACCTGTTAGTCCACTGGTATTGTCTACAGAAAGCTCAGTAGAGACTTAGTGCCCAAAGTTTTTTCTTGGAGACTGGCTGCATATACACCCTCTGCCTAGCATATGCCAAAACTCCAGACACCCAGAAGGAAAACGAGTGTGGTTCAACATAGACCAGATCATTTATACAAACGCTTCAGGCACGATGAATCAGTTTTATCAGTTCTTGGAATGGTGGGAACCCTCCGGAGAGTCAAGGTCCCAGACATCAGCCGAGGGCCAACCTTGCAAGCAGGTTCAACTTGCTATCCCAAGGGTAGCAGGCCCAGACCTGCTACAGTAACTCTGCACGCCAAGTTCACTTGAAAATAACACCACTTCTGGGCCTGGTGCCTAACACTGGCCCAAACATAACCTAGATAGAAAAACTGAAATTTTAGGGAAAGTGGGGAGAAGATAAGCAGGTTCCTCAAAGTAACTTCTGGAGGCGATGGTTACTGAGCTATTTCCCCAAGGCCTTTGAGACTAGGGCTACACCTAAGGATGGGAGCTGAAAAGTGAGGGGTGCTGACCTTTCTCAAGAGCATTTGCTCTCAGAAATGATAACTAATTATACAAGATTCCAATCACATTGCTAATGTTATTTTGCATGAAATTATATCTTCTTACAGGGACCTAAGTGATATATCATTTTTTTCAGTTCTTTGGAGAAAGACTAGACATCTCTTGGTTCACTGCTTGATTTCCTTGTCCCCAGGCAGCTCCATCTATAAGATGAGCAAGGATAAATTTCAACCTCAGGCCAACCTCAGGGATAATGGGAGCTAATTCAGTCCTTCACAATGATGTGCTGCTAATGCTCCTTCTCAGGCATATGAAATGGAAATCAGCTCCCTTGTGAAATACCAAGAGGGAGGAAACCGTGGAACCAGAAAATAAGTTTAAGGCTAAATTTTGCTTTTCTCCTATAAACCCTAAAACTGTATTTGCATGAGGCTTGGATTAGGAGTCAGCAGGAGAAGGTAAAGGAAAAAAAATGCCTGCAATTACCACTGTGACAGTTTTCCATTTTTCCCTGGTGGCCCGCGTTTAAGAAGAACAAAATGGATGACAATTTGCTAATCGCTTTGAAGTGTTGCAGACAGATCTGATTTTATGATAAGGAACACAATTAAATTCTCTGAAATACCCTCTCCAACACAAGAACTTCTCCCTGGGGAGCACAGAAGCCAAGAGAAAGGATTTAGGAATGAGGTTCTGCAAGTTGTTCTAATAATCTCCATTCCTATCTCATAGGCTTTGAAAAAGCAGAAGCTAATTTTGGAGGAAACTTTCAACATGCCTCTGTAGATACTTTCTTAGTATTATAGGGTCTTTAAACTCTCTGCTTTAAATAAGCTTCTAATTAATAAAGTATCTTGCTTTTTCTGTCTCTTGTCTCCAGCAATGAAAGAAGAAACACAACATTTTATACAACTCCCCCACAATTTCAAATTTTTGCATGTTCATCCACCCATTCTAAGTCGAAATATGAAAGGAGTGTTTGTTTATTAAACAATGTGAGAAAAATGTAATGTTTACATTATTGTTTGTGAATTTTAAACATAGAATTCCTGCAGAGGATCATTACCCATGTGACTGATCACATGGGTGCAGTTTCCTCTCAGGGCCAGACAGCATTTTCAGTGGGACCCCTTAGACTTACTCCCATGTTCTCAGCAACACCTTTCCTACAAAGAAATATTTCCCTTCGGACTGTTGCACCAGACACCACCCTTCATGTGTGAAGTCCTTTCACTGAAAACTTTGAGAGAAGTGTTCAACTGGCTTAAATTTTACAGACATCGTAAAACAGTCTTTTCAATTTTATTAAAGATTTACATTTATTACTTTTATAACTGTCCCTGTAACTGTTTAAAGCTAAGCCTGAAGTGAGGAGGGAGATGGATTCACATCACCTCAGATTTATCTCTGGTGTTGGAATATGTGCAGAAAACTAAGCAATTTAAACATCCCTTGCCTTCAAAAAGCTAAAGAAAGAATACTGAAAAGCCAACAGAGACAGCTGGGTGATGTTGCCAAGTAAGACAGTATGTGCAGACTTTGACCAGGCATGAAATAAGCCTGGGTCAGACTACAGGTTTCCCTCACTATCTGAAAGAACAGCCTTCCTATGAAACCTTTGCTAAGCTGAAACTGCGTAAAGTGAAAAAGCAATCGCCATTAATTTATATGAAAATTTGTTTAACATTTCAAGACCCCTCAAAATAACCTACCAAATTATACTAAATGCACTTAGTTATGTCCAGTTTTATGCTGACAATCGACACCCTTAGGAGCTCTCTTAGGCTTTTTTGCTACTTAGGACACATCTTGCTAATGGTGCACAAAATAATGGGAGATAAAGCACAGATGCTCCCAGACACAGTGCGGAGCTGCGGGGCTGGATGCTGAGATGCTGGGAGCGGTCCCCAGGGAAGGAGCTCGGGGGGGGCCATGCTGGCTGCCCAAGGTACGCACTTCCTCTATAAGGCTCTCTGCAAAAGAAACCCTGAACCTTATTTTTGCTGTACACCTTTTTTCCTAGAAGTAAAAATCCTCTTTGGATTTCTTTCGTTTAGTGAAAAGTGGCGCTAATGTAGGTCATTCCTAAAAGCAAAGTGGCATAGTGAAAACTTTTGAAAAGTGAGGGAACCTACATATCTATAAAAACTAAAACTCCAGATTCATAATATTTGTGGGGTAGCAGCTCTCTAGACATTTACTTAAAACATTCTTTTACCAGCAGATCTAAAGATTAGATTTCACTTCATACTTTGTCCAAACTTAGGCCCAACTCAGAATTCTCAAATCTACTTTCTTATTCTATATTGGCAGATTATTACATTTTTCTCCTTTTTGAAATGGATATCGAAAAGACATCCTAACAACTTAGGCTAAGCGTAAGAAGTGGGATATTCTTGTGCTGGAGACGGTATTTCTGAGAGTTTAATTGTCTTCCTTAATTTAAAATGAAAAGTGGGTCTTTTTCCACTGGTCAATACAATCTGGTGAGAAAATTGTTATTATTTTTAATTGTATCATTTTTCTTATGGAAGATCAAGAAGGTTATCCAGTAGTAATGCAATAATCATTTCTTCCTCCAAACGCTGAGTAATTTTCCTTTTTCTGACTGAGTTTTAGGACAAAATAAGTTAATAAGAGCCGAGATTCAACTCTACCCCTACCGTATAGCATTTCCTCTTGGGGAAGAACCAGTTAAGTGAAGGTCTATTTCATTAGAGAGAAAGTGGGGAGGAACTAAAGAAAGAGTTGCTGTCTTAACGGACTGTATACTGGTCGTGTGCGGGGCTCGGTGCAAAATGAAAATGCAGAGCCTCTTGTTCAAACATTTAATACAGTGACAGCAAAGCCCTAAATGAAGTGTGGGGCTCTTCTGGGCATGGGTCCCTTTGAGGGTGCACAGATTGTGTACCCAAGAAGCTAGCTCGGTGGCAGGGACTGCCACCCACATGTGGCACCAGTCTTCCTACCCCAGATGAGGGCCCCTGATGGGGGCTGGCTCTGACTATAAAACTTGCTATCCCCTATGGAGGTCTTTTTCTCAGGGTCCTCTTGTCACTGGCATTGGGGTCCTTGGGTTCCCTGAGATAGGGATCAAGAGGAACCGCCAGAGAAATGTCGAGATGGATTTCATTAAGCTTCTGCTAGAGCACACAGGAGGCAGCATGGAGGACAGGAAGGGCGGCTAGGAGGGGTTCTGCTCGGCTGCTTTTTCAAACTGGGGACAAGGCCCGCTTGTGCAAGTATGGGTGGAGGGTGGAATTTTCCATGTCAAGGTCAAGCTATTTCCCCTTTCTGTCACGTTGCTTAGCAACTGTCTTCACCCTGGCACTCTGAGGGCCAAAATTGTGGATTGCTCACTGCTGCCGCCCAGGAAGGTTGCATAGCACTCAAACCTCAATCAACTGCCCGTGGGGAGTTAGTGGTTTGAACATCTGCAAGGAGATAAGTGGTTAGAAGGGAGATAAAAATAGCTGTTTTTACATTTCTTCCAAGAAGTGGAGGGGTGGTCGCACTCTTGCAGTCAGCCTATCTGATGTTCCCTCTGGCCATCTGGCATTTCTTCAGCTGTGCGCCCAAATCCCTCTGCCCCCCTCTCTAAGGCAGCTTCTGCAATTGGACCAGGATATTACTTAACCAGATATTCAAGGTGGGCGTTTGTATGTTTAAAGCCTAGTATGAAACAAAATCCAGATCTTTGATATGTTTCCCAGTTGTGGGAGCCTGTCTGCTTTCTGTGTAATCCATGAACGCAAGTGAATACGAAGGGAGCTGGGCCTGCCAGAGCAGAGGGTCACTGAAGACCTAACGTGGGACTTGTTGGAAAGAGAGAGGCACTAACTCCTTGCAGTATAACTACTGCCACCTGGCCCCCTTGCACTCTCTTAGACATGCCCTAGAGGAAGCCTGGACACTTCCTTGGCATCTATACTGTAACTGTTCTTGTGAGACACAATAATTCAGTAAATTTGGATGCAGTGAATCAAGCAAATATTGCATTGATTCTGTTTTTCAGTGTCCTCATGTCAAGATGTGCTTCAGCCTGGCGTTTTCACCGCCCCTAACAATTCATATCATTTTCTACTCCCTCTTTTCTGCCTAATTACTTGGTCAAGCCTTAATTTGTTAAAATTTTAGCTCACATTCACATGCACATTTTAAGTGCCTCTACCTGTGGTATGAGGGCAAAATCACTTCTCCTCCAACAACCCAATTGGAATTAGCATTCGGCCCACATACCTGGATCTGCTTGAACTACAGTGTATAGTTTCAGAATAACCCCACACTGGGTCATAAATGAGTAATTCAGCATTTCTAAATCCTCTTCCTTTCAAAAATCCAATCAAATCAGGACAAATAAATTCTGTTTGACACATTGATAAAGATTTTGGGGGAAAAATATTGAGTAGGTCAATGGGGCTGTACTCAGCTCAGGTTAAACCAGCATCATCTCCTATAAGAATAGTGGCAATCAAATTTGTTCTTGCCTTTCTCAAAAATGTAATTAGAATGCAGGGAGAAGCATATGAAAAGGGATGGGATTATTTATAAAAGTTTTAGAATAAATTTTTCTGGGTCAGGAGATTTGCCCAGTGGCAAGAATTTAATACATAAGCATAACTCCTTAGAGAGCTCACGCTCCAGGGATTTTTTTTTTCCCCCTAACCAGGGGGAACTTGAGGAAATGAAAATTTTCAAAGAGATGTTAGAAGTGGATAGGCAAAACCCAATTTGATCTCCACTGTAATGGTATTATTCTATTTTTGCATTAAAGAATAATATCCGTAATGTGAAGATTATGCCAAGTACTCCATAAAAGGATAGAAACCTTGAGGCAGTCATTTCTGACTTGCTTCCAGCTGTGCTCACAACGACACACACACAAAGATGTGCTGAGAAGTGCAGTGTCAGCAAAGGCACAGGGCAGGCAGTGTGAAGAAGCAGGCAGCTGAGTCCCGCCCCCCAAATCCAGAAACTATGTCTATAGGAATGAATAAAAACTGCCTTTTGGAGGTTGGAGAGATTGTCTACCAAATGGGTATGGGTATACTTAAAGTATGAAATAGTTGTAAGTTTGGCTTCCTTGATTAAAAAGATATATATACACACATACACACACATAGTAGATATAAATATAGCTATATATACACATTCATGCATGTAAATGTACATATACACATGTACATGTACTTTTTGCATAATGTATATATCTTTTAAACAAGTCATTTATAGAGACACTGAAAATGTGTTGATGTCCTGCAGAGCATCACTATATGAAAGCCCAAATTTCACTTTTGTGCCATGTTATGCTGACCTATATCGCTGCTTCTGTCCATATAAAAAGATCAGAGACTTAACCGCAAGTAGCACCTGGGTTTTATCTCACATGCCAAATATAGTATAGTGGTTTCCTAGAGAGCTGTGTTAAGAAGAATCTTGTATCTGTGTCTGAGATTAGCAGGAAAGATTGCACTGATTGATTAGCGATGTCTTCCATGGTACACAAGGGGAAGCTTGACTATGAATTTTTCATCTCTGTTCTGGACTTAACCAGGTTTGGGAAATAGATGGAAGGAGGGGAATTTACGATTCGGGGTGATGGGAGTGGTGTGGTGGTCAGAGAGGTACAGGGTCTTTTTTCAAGAGTGACCTGTCTGTGACCCATTGGGGACCCAATGAGGCCATGAGCTTCCTGGCTGCTCCCAGCTAATTAATGAGCAAGGCTAGGGCACTAGAGCCAGGCAGTTTTTACTTTATGTGAGACTCTTCCAAGGAGCAGTCTTTGCCCTGGGCTCCTCATTGGCCTGACCTAAACTTTCTCAGACATGCACTGTAGTTTGACACTCTTCTTATCCAACCTTCCCGTCTTTTCTCCTTCGACAAGCATCCTACCTGAATGTCATCTGAAAGTGCTCTCAGCCTCCTTCTGCTCTCTCTCACTCATCTTTCTCCCCTTTAGGCTTCACAGATGTTTTCCCAATCAACATCTTGAACTTCTAATTCTGTCTTCAGGATCTTATTCTCAGAAATCAAAAATCGACACGTGGGATAAAAATTAACCCTGCATTTGGGAGAGTACCTCAATAAAATAAAGTTTATTCCTTGTCTCCCTACCCCATTTCAATAAAATTTAAGTAATACTGATATTGATATATAGCTTAGCACAGAAGCTCCTCTGTGTTAAAAAATTTTCACAGAAATAAACAAAGCTATGTGTGCAAGCAAGAAGAGGTCATTGGCGTCTACCACTAATAGTCCAATGGTGTACAAAAACTTTGGGATTATGGATTTGTGTACACCTTACCCAACCTGATTATTTGATAATGGTGAATATTTTCTGATAATTAGACTGAATGCAGAGAAAGGAAAGGGGATCCATCCTTCAAACCCATCTGGCTCCTGACATTAAACTTTGAATTTTATCTACATTTACTGTGACAGAAATGATTTCTGTATCTGTTATTGTTGGCTCAGAGGGACTTGGTTTTGAATCTGATAAAGGATTTTGCAATTTTTTTAGCATGATTTATTCCTGGATATATATCATATGAACCTAGTTCTGGTAATCATTAAAAATTGAGACATTGCACCAACAGGTTGAGTCAACCTCAAATAAACAATTTAACACTGAGTGTCAGTCCTCATTTATTTCTTATGGCCATGCTTCTCTGGTCCCCGTCTTTTATATTGGATGGTCAGGAACTCCCCACTTGGATTACTTTTCCCACAGTGATATGGCTTCTTGGGCGGGGCTTATAGTCAGATCGATGCTCATCCTTCCTTCAGGAACCTGTAGGCCTTGTCATTCATTCACTCCAAGAACACAAACCTGTATGACCTGCCCTGATTTCATCACCAGCTGTATTTCTGTACTTCCAAGCACAGCTGTGAAATGACAGGGTCGAACTCATAGTGTTCAGTCGGTTTGGATAAATAGGAATTCAAGGTGCTGGAAAAGCATTTTGCAGAACATGTGTATTTTATAAAGGGACATTTTCTGTGTATCCACTTTAAATAGCAAAGGCTTTCTGTTGTATTTGGTACAGGATATATATTTTACTTAAGTATTTGTGAGCATTATGGATTCCTTCTCTTGAAATTTTGTTCCTTATTGTTTACATTTATACTCATAAAAATCTCAAGTGAGGAAACTGATGTAGAGGCACCTCAAGAAAGAAGCTGGCAAACAGCAGTGGGAGAGAAAGCACAGTCTCTTCAGGCTTGAATAGAATCACATCAGGTCTGACAAAGAAACCAAAAGTCTATAAAACATGTGTTATAGAAAGATGAAGGGATACCTTCTCCACATAGTGGGACACAGCTTAATGATCCATTTCTTAGGTAGCAGCAGCATATTTTCTTGTTAGGATTTTAAAAGCCTATTCTTTCTTTTTCTGGTGAATAATTTATTTTTTTTCATCCCTCCCATATTATGTCAGTTCACTGTAGAAGCTTCTAAAATTCTTTTCATAGGATTGAATTTCATTTTGTATCTGGTGAATCCCTTTGAGAAATCACACACAAAAAAGAGAGAGAGAGAAAGTCTATAGGCTTGGTTTCCGATCATATTTTTGTACTCATCAGTAATGTACAGAATACTGATTAGAGATTAAAAAGAACCAGACAGAGTCTTATGCAAGAGTTGACTCTGTTTTGTGTCTAAAGTACAGAAAATAGTTTCTATTTTAAAAAATCCTGGGAACCTTTGTTCACTACCCATAATACACATCTGGAATTTTGATTTACTTATTCATAGTCATTTGTTGAGGCCTCCATTTAAAAAAAAAAAGACATATTATTTTTTAGATCACATCATTGAACATTTTAACTTAATTTTAACCATGGTACTTTAATGTTTACCATTGTTGAAATCAATAGTCATTATTTAGTTCAATTTATTGACAGAGGTTTAATTCTAAAGGGAACTACAGTCCTAAAATACCTATGATTAAAAAGGGTATCAGTGAATTAAGTGAGTCTGAAAGGCAGTTCTTAATGGTTTTTGGCTTGACATATATGGTCATCCATTAAACCAATAATCAAAGCCACCTTAATGCCTAATGTGTCTATTTTAGCTGTCAACATTCTGTACAATCTTTCCTCAGTTCAAAGGAATAGCTGATAAAGAGAATGCTTTGATAATATTCTTCAGTTGCTAGAGGCATATAGAGTCTATTAGGTTCACAATACAGAACAAAATGTGACTGAAGTAAAATGGCTGATTTGTCCCTTTACAGAGCAGATCTCCACAGCAAACTCCACATCTACCTCCTTTACTGGGTTGCAACTCGTATGAGGTGTTAGCTTCTCAGTTCTGGTTCTCCGTGTTGGGTTCACACCCAGTTTCACCCATCTGCCAGCTGTGAAGTGTTGAATAAGCTACTTCACCTCTCAAAGCTAAGACTTCCTATCCAGGTATGAAACATCTCAGATATAGAGATGGTATATTTTTTAAAAATGTGCCTACATTGTTTAGTAAAATCGCTAACAAGAATGAAAACAACATTATGGTTATACTTTTTAAACACAATAATTCGCATTTGAGATACAGACCTAGAGAAAAATCTAACATATAAAAAAAGTCATATCTACAAAGATATTCAGTGGTCATATAAACAGAAGTAAAAAAATCAATAATGATGCATATTTTGGACTGTTAAAGATTATTAAATAAAGGTAATTTTATGTAAAAATGGAAAATGATGGCCCTAAGTTAATATATTAAAAAAAACAAAGAGCAAAACTAAATTCACTGCCTGATCAAAAATGTAAAAGAAAACGAATGTCCAGAAAAAATTATACCAAAATTATATCACTGATTCTTTAGATGGTAGATTATAGATGAATCAGAGGTGTTGTTTCCTCTGTTTTTTAAGATATCTATAATGTGGTCATATTCCTTTTATAAATAAAAGTTTACCAAGAAACTTACCACAGTTATTTGAGAGCTGAAAGCCTGGAGTGAAAAAAAGAGCAAGTTCTCCTTCTGGGCTGGCTTTAGGGCACTGGAGTAAAGGCAGCTTCAGTATCAAGGGGGCCTGGGGACACATCCTTGACTGAGAAGGCTGAGGACAAAGTCCAAGTTTAATTCTGGAATGAGTCAAAGAGTTCTTTCATATTATTTCTACTTTTGATGAAAAAGATTTGTTTAAGTTTTTGTCAGCTAGCCCCATCACCATCACTATTACCAAAGCCCAATAAATCTTAAGTACTAAGAAGTCAATACCTGGATTGTAAATCCTTGGGTGGCATGATTTCAAATGGGTACCTTGGGATTAGTTACTTTTACACATCTGTAAATAATCTTCAACTCTGCAATCCTACCCCGGCAGCCTCCTCCCAACCTCCACCCTCTAATCAATTCATGATCAACAATTACTAGCCCCAAGTAGCTTCTCCACAGTTGCTTTGGCTTTGGTGATCTTGTTCCTAATTATCACTGTTTTCTTCTCTTTTCCATTGATTTAGTCCTTGTTCCCCTGAATACAGACCATGAGCACTTGCTCTGAGCTCCCTGGGGCCCCTGTGCTAACGGAACACACGGACTAGAACAATATTTGAGAAAATCACTTCTCTTTAAAGCCTAAAAACATTCTGAAACAGACATTCTCTCCACCCCAATTCTTATGCATCAAAAATTTAAGAGAAGGGAAATCACCTTGTTCTCACCTGCTATTTTCAGTTGTCTGTTCTGCTTCCTTTGACTCACAACTTCTCTCTTCAACTTCAAAACATCCTCATCATTATTATGGATTCTCCTCGTGCAAAAGCCAGGCCTAGGGCAGTCTGTCCCTCTCAAGTTTTCAATTTGTTTCAACTTCTGAGAATTTCTGGCAGCAAGCTTAAGGAGAAATGATAAGACCCAAAACAACATCTAAGAGAAAATATATACACTGGAAAGCAGTCACCACCACAGGACCACAGTGATGCCGATCTGTATAAAAGCAGCCATGGCTGATGGCCCATTTACTGGGTCAGTCCTCAGGGTTGCATCATTGTTGAAACAGTGTGGTTAATTCCCAGGCTGAGTTCTGTTTCTCTTCATGAGACAAGGCAAAGTCATAAAATTTTTCAGAAAACAAGGTCTTTCTTTGGTGACCATCTCATGTCATGCTGAGCTTTTTCCCAATGATTTCTTGCAGCAGGTCTCATGGACTGAGCAGTTCAAACTTCTGTGTCACTCACGTTAAGATGTACACTCACTTCACCACATCTTTCGCCTATTTAATCAAAGCATAGTGGTATTGGGGTATAGGAAGCCTCAGACCCTCCTGCAGAGACACTGACTCAATAACAACACAGGGACCAATTCCATTTGGGAGAAATCTAGGAAAGAGTTAAGAGGCTCCTGCACCCCTAGTGATTGTGAAACAGGCCACATCAAGTCCAGTGGGAAAACTTGTGACACCCATTTGCCATAGCCCCTCCCTGAAGCTCAGCGTGGCACAGTTGGGAAAAAACTCCCGGCTCCTGGTTTCTCCATGGAGAGAGAAACACAAGACTGAAATATTTGCCCAAGACGCAGACTCCTCAGGGGGCTGCCCAAGGACATGGTTTCTGTCTTGCTTGAATCTACGTGCTGACGTGAAAGGGCATCAGGTGGGCAGCTGCTGAGAACAACGGCCAAGGTTGGGACTAACAGCACTTACCCACTACAGCCGCTCTTCCTGGATCACCGTGGAACCACGGGAGGAAAGCCCAGCTCCCAGCTACTCCCTGGAGAGAAAAGAAGGGGGACCATGGATCAAACGCTCTGGCTTTTCAGGAGACTGCTGGAAGGGCTAACTTCTGACTCTCCCAACTCAAAGACCTGATGGAAGCCGCGTACCCCAGAAGCTTGGGACCACAGAAAACAAAAAGAGCTGGATGGTTTGCAGCATCTCCTGAAAACCTGCAGTGAAGGTAAATTTCTAGAGCAGCACTTTTCATCCTTTTTCATCTCATGGCACATAAACTAAATTCTATGGCACACCAGAAAGAGACATTTTTTTGCTGATCTGACAAAAAAAAAAGCAAGTAAAATTTTGATTCATTCATTCCAGATGGCTACTGTTGTGTTGGCTGTTGTCATTTTTTTTTTATTTGGCAGTCTAAAGGAAAAGAGGTCAGTGCCCCTGATTAAATAGTCAGGCACTGCATGTTTTCAAAATTCTTGTAGCACACCAATCAAAAATTGCTGATATAGACAAATAAAGAAACCTGTAATACTATAACTGCAGTATTTTAGACAGACACCAGAGGGATAAAATAATGATGAGCTCCTGAAAAAAAAAAAATCAGCAGACCCCTCTAGTTGGGAATTTACATCCTAAGTCCAGAGAAATCATATCCATTTTCACTATAGCATTATTCACAACAGCCAAGTTATGGAAACAACCAAAAAGTCCACAGACAGATGAATGGATAAATAAATATGATATATACCAACACTGGAATATTATTCAGCCTTAAGGAAGAAAGAAACCATGTCACATGCTACAACATGGGTGAACCTTGAGGGCATGATTTTAAGTGAAATAAGCCAGTCACAGAACAAATACTGCACGGTTCCACCCATGTGGGATGTCTAAAACAGTCAAAGTCATAGAAGCAAAAAGTAGAATGGGGTTGCCAGGGGCTGAGAGGAAAGGGACATGCAGAGGCATTTTTCCACAGTGCTATGGCCTGAGCTGTGTCCTTTTCACATTTATCTGTTGAAGCCCCAATCCGTACGTGACTATATAGAGATGGGATGTGGTCATTAGAATAGAGCCCTGGTCTAATGGGATCAATGCCCTGTAAGAAGAAACACATGAGAGTGCGCGCTCTCTCTCTCTCTCTCTCTCCCCTCACCCCCAAGAAGGAGTCATGTGAGTACATAGCAAGAAGGCAGCCACCTGTAAGCCAAGAAGAGAGGCCTCACAAGAAGCCCATGTTGCTTGCGTCCTGATTTCAGACCTCCAGCCTCCACATCTGTGAGAAAATAAACGTCTGTGACTTAAGCCATCCTGTCAAGTCCAGTTTGTTTTGGAAGCTCGAGCTGACTAATACCAGTGGGCGTCGAGCTTCGGTCATGCAAGGTGAGTCCTAGAAATCTGCTGTACAGACACATGCATATAGGTAACAATACTGGATACTTAAAAATTGTTAAGGTCTCATTTTACATGTATTTTACCCAATAAAATACACACCGTGATACTTTTGTAATGCCTCCTGTTGCCCGGGGCATTCCTTCTCTTTCAGCCATCTCCGAGGCCGGCACACAATCATCTGGGCCTTTCTACCTACGTCCAGCTCAGGTTTGCTCAATTTCCACCTACATTTTGTCATTATTCCCTACATTTTATTTTTATTGTTTTTGTATCACCTTTATTTTCTCTTTACTTCTAAAAATTAATTGTACCTAAAAAACAAAACAAAGGAACAAACCAAACAAAACAGAAGCAGACTCGTAGATACAGAGAACCAGCTGGTGGTTGCCAGAGCAGAGGAAGCGGGGCGATAGGTGAAAAAGGTGAAGGGAATTAAGAGGTCCAAACACCCAGCTGTAAAATAAATAAGCCACGGTGGCATGATATGCAGCATAGGGAGTACAGTCAAAAACATGGTAATAACTTTATGGGAACAGATGGTTCTTAGACTTAACATGGTGATTATGTTGTAAGGTATATAAATGCCAAATTGCTGTGCTGGACACCTGAAACCAATATATCGTGTCAACTATAAGTTTTAAAAGTTAATTTTAAAATGTAATAAAAACACATGGTATACAATGCAAAAGACATGGAAGCGTATGTATAGTATTACATGTCTCCCCCTACCTCTGACCTCCATCTTGCAGCCACCAACTGACTTCTCTGTCCGTGTCCCCTGTTTCCCATGCCGTCCTCCAGGGTGGGGCTCTGCACAAACAGCAGAAATACAGTTTCTTACTCAAATCATAGTGTAGAATATACAGTGCTTTTCCCCCATCTTCTTTTCACTTAAACTTATATCTCAGAGATCATTCCATATACGTACCTGTAAGTGTACTTCATTTTTAAAAATACAAACAATAAAAGACACCATTCTTTTGTAGAACAAGGCATGTTTATGCTGATGCTTATGAGACTAGGCTCTGAGTTCAAATCCCAGATCCCCTGTTTAATAGTTTTATTACCCTAGGCAAGTTTCTTACTCCTCTCTGCCTCAGTTTCCTCGTTTATAAATGGAAAGTAGTTGTCATCTGACCTCACAGATAAAATAAAATAGTCTATACAAATCAAACACTTAAAATGATGCCTGTCACATACTAAGCACCTGACACTTTTCTCTTATTACCTATCTGGTTGCCTATTGGAAGGCATTAGGTTATTTCCAATATTTTGATGTTACAAATAATTCGTAGTAAATATCTCACATAAGATCACTCTGTACTGACACCTGGAGGATACCTGGAGGCAAGAATACCTGGAGGATAATTTCTGAAAGCAGAAATGTCTATGTCAAATGGAACGTGCATTTTAAGGACCCGTTCACATTGCCAAGCCGCTGTCGCTCCGGACTATAGTGACGCTCTCACCGCCAGCAATGACCGGGGGGCCTCTTTGACGTCATCGCCAACCTGACAGACAATGATGTTGTAGCATCATTCTACTTTCAAGTACCTTTCTATGCTGAGCATTTTTCCAGACGTTTAAGAGTCCTTTAAATTTCAATTTCTTTTTTATGATCAGTTCATTGATATGCTTGCCCCCCTTTTTATCACTTTCCTTCCTCAACTACCACATTTTTTGTAACATGTCGGTAGCCAGCACAGACCCCTTAACTCACTTCCCTTTCCACTGAGGCTGCCTCAGAAATTCTCGGAAGCCGCTCCTGGAAGTCACCAACGACATCCTAATCACCCCCTTTAATCCAGAACTCTTGCTTTTCCTGCGGTGTGGGCCACGCTTGCCCAGCCCCCACCCTGGGGCGCTCAGGGGCTTCCGGATCCCACACCTCGTGAGTCCTCACAGCGCTCCACTTGGCTTGCTTTTCAGTTCTCCAAGTGTGACCACATGGGCGACCTGCCAGTTAAGTTTAGGGCCACCACCTAACTTATCATCTAAACCAGGATACGTTTTAGAGGAAAACCAGTGCTTTTAATACTCATTCCAGGGCAATAGTCATCAACAAAGTCTGCCCTCAGCAAATCAGAACACACACTCCCTCTAATCAAGCCCCGTAACTACTGTTCTCTCACCTGTGTTCTCCCTTTGCAAACATGCAGAGCTTTCCTTACTGGTAGAGGCATCCAACCTGCAGTCTCCACAGGTCACATGCAGCCCAGGATGGCTGCGAGTGTGGCCCAACACAAAATCATAAATTTACTTAAAACAATATGGGATGTTTTTGTGTGTGATTACATGTTGCAATGTATTTAATGTGTGACCCAAGACAATTCTTCCAGTGTGGCCCAGAAACATCAAAAGATTGGATACCTCTGGTACAGCTTTGGTGATTTACCTTTGTCATTTATTTCTTGCTGGTGCTGCCTTCAAAGACGAAGCGAGGGGTAGAGTCTATTCTCCTCAGTACCCTGCTTTCTTCTTGTACCTCAAATAAACAATAAATCACTTGGAATTTTAAGGATTGTACTAATAACTTTAGGGGTATCAGAGAGGGTATATTTTCAGATGTGCCCATGTCTGAAACAGTGACCCAGTAGCTAAAGGGACAACTTAAGATGAAGCATGTAGCCAGAGATGATGAGCTGACCTCTTAAAGGTGGATACTCAAGGGAGTTCCAGGAGCTTGAAGTGACCACACCTTTGCAACAGATGATACTATGTTTAGTGTTAAGTCATTGAAGGACCCTGATTTTGTGACTGCTCGTCTGTGAAAACCACCACCATTGTTTTAAAATTTTTTGAACCAAAACGGTGGAAGGGATTCAGGCTCTGCCCTGACAAGGACACCGCTGGAATAAGTGGTGGAAGGCAAACACCCGATGGGCATGCGGTGCTGTGGACCTTCAACTCTGCAGGCTGGGAGGCAGCTGGCTTACCCTGCCGATCTGCTCCTTTCATTTCCTTCAGGCTGAACTTGGGCTTCAACCCTTTCGACAGCCATATGTAAGTCTGGTATATGGGGATCACTGTGTGATCATTGTAGTGGATGAAAGGGATTTTGAAGCTAGAGGCTAAACTATATGATATAAAAGCTAAGCTTGTGGAACATGAATTGGGGACGTGAACACTGACTCACCTCCATAAGTAAGTTCTCTGTGGGGCTAAGTAGGATTTCTGGTCACAAGCCTGTGTCCCCACCTTAATAAAATCTTCCATAGAAACCCACCTAAAGGCAGGGGAGGCCACCCAGCGGGGACGGAGGAACTAAACAGCTTCACATAAAAAGCTGATTGTCTCAAGACTTAAGGGTAGGCCCCTCTAGCTTTTGGTATAAATCAAAGTTCTCATTTACTCACATGTCAGGAGAATCTTGCAGGATCAGGCATATGGACTCGTCAGCAGACCAAGGGAGAAGCGTCCAGGGAGGACAGAGAGAGTGCAGTGGCCACTGATAGACAGTGGAAAAACGTGGGCTAGGGGTTAAGAAGAGCCAGGGCAATAAAATGTTGAATAGAAAGTCCAAAAGGGAAGAAGAGAATAAAAATGGACAGAATAAGCAGCCAGGTTAAGAGGCAACAAGACAGGTCGGAGGCAAAACATAGTCCATTGATAAGACTGAGCTTAGATGAATAATCTAGGCTAAAGGGGGGCATGGGGAGGCTCCCCCTTACTTGGAGACCAATGTGTGTTTTCTTAAAAATATCTGACAACATAAATATGCCACAGGGAACTGATTAAGCATGGAGCTGCTGAATCCTGTTTGGGATTTCCTAAACTAGGGCCGCTAAAAACCTCACCTTGTGATTTCACAGTGAAACTCACCGTGCAGCCTGCCTGCCCCAGTCTGTCCCTGCCTCCATCCTCACTGGCACAGCCTAAGTAACAATGACTCTGACTTCCCAGTTTGGCTTGTTCACTTTCTCCCACTTCCCACCCATTCTACAGCCCACTCCATTCACAGATCCACTTTAATCATGCCGTTGTCTGACTCAGAAATCTGCAACGATGTCGCCAGCTTCTAAGAAAAATATTTACACTAGTATGCATTGCTTTTTTTTCCTCCTGCCGAAAACATAGTAGGTGAAATCCAATACATGTTGAGCAAAGTTTTATTTTTTTTAATTTGCAACCATGATTAATTTTCAAACAAAGACACAGAGAAATTTATGGGACTAGGGGAGAAGAGAGACAAAAACACCAAGCCTGGACTTTGACATTTGCAGCTTCCTCACTGGAGTAAGGTCCTTTCCTCTGTCATGCTACTGAAGCCACCTTGCCACCGAGCATTACTGAGGCGCAGTCCCAGTAAGGACACCTGGAGCTGTTCCTATTGGTTCTCAGGGAAAAGATGGAAATCTCTGCTGTTTAATTCCATTGCCCACCGGAGCTACCCAGTTGTTCCCCTAATGCGTGAGAACAGCACAGTTCCAGCATAGCCCTGTCATAACTGGGAATAAGAGATAGACCACAGTGCATAGTGAGGGTGTTTCACAGATGAAGCAGTAAATGCGAACCGGTACCTCTATGGGACCGTACCTTTGCAGTGAAAGGTTAGCTCAGCAGGGCTGAGGAGCTCAAATTCTGCACATTCCAAATAAAACTGGCCTTTGCCAGCTCCTGGGGGAGAATCTCAAAGCCCTTGGAAGAGCCTCTCTGATAAGAGTGTTTTTGTACGGGCCTTGGGCCACACTGGATGGTTCATGCTAACAATGTCATATATGGAGGCAGGGGTGGGGGCTGAGTCAGACTGTATCAGTTTGATCTCTGAAGAAGCTGAAGAGTAAGTAAGGTCAGCTCACAGGTACTCTGTGCCGACAGGATGATCCCCAATCAAAACCCTAAACACCAAGATGCAGGTGAGCTTCCCCAGTTGACAATGCTCTGCAGGTCTTATTACACGTTGTTACTGGGCGAACTAAGTGCTGCCCTTATAGCCCCACCAGGAGAAGACAGCTGGAAATGAGTGCCAGGTCGCTCTTGGGCTCTACCTTAAGCCCCTTCTAACTTTGCTGATTTTATTCTGTATGTTTTCACTATAATAAACCATAACCATAAGTATAACAGTTTATCAGAGTTCTGTGAATTCTTCTAGAAAATTCTTAAACCTGAGGATGGTCTTGGGGCCCCAGACACAATACCTCTTAGTGCCTTATTCAGAACTAAGAGGAGATCTAAGAGCAACAAGGTTATCAGAGGTGTGTTAAATGGACCTGTAAAATCACAGTAATTGCATTTGTATTCCTATTTTACCATATGCTCTCTTTGATCCTTCCAAAACTCTATGAAGTGAATATTATATGCATTTTTTACATGAGAGACTGTATTCACTTTTATTCCTTTGGAAAAGAATTACCTCAAAACATATTGGGTTAAAACAACAGACAAGTATCACTTCTCAGTTTTCTGAGTCTGGAGCCCCAGAGCAGCTTAGCGGGGTGACTTTGGCTCCCCTGGGGTGACTCCCCTGGGGGTAAATCACCTGGGTTTGCCTTCTGTTGGAAGGCCCTGACTGCAATTCCAGGCTCTGCGTCGGAGAAGGCCCACTCTAACGGCTCTCGGCTGGAGCCCTCTGCTCCCTGCTGGCTGTTGCCTGGAGTCTCAGTTTCTTGCCATGTGGGCCTCTCCACAGGGTTGCCCAAGCAACCTCAAGACGAGGCAGCTGGCTTCTCCCAGGACACATGCTGCTGGAGACAGAAGCTACAGTTTCCCCAACTTAAACTCAAAGGGGACCTCCCCTCATTTCTGCCATACACCACCAAGCACACAGATGAAACCGTGTCCAGTGAGGAAACGGATTACACGAGGGCCCATTGAAGGCTGTCCTGGAGGCTGACCACCTCCGGAAATGAGTAGTTAGCTAACAAGGATAAGGTCACACTTCGAAAGGTAGAACCTGGAACTGAATTCCTGTCTCTGATTCCAAATCCCTTGGAAATTCTCTGCAGCTGACCCACAAGCATTCCTTTTGGCTATAGGGAAAGAGAAGCAGAGGAGAAACTAATTTAGGCCTTGCATCACAGCTTTAAGTAAATATCATCTCATTTCATACATCAGAATACAGACAGGTTCAGAGAAGTTACCTTGCTCTAGTTTTATGGAATAAGGCTAAAGAGTAAAACCTAATTTGTAATGATTTCAAATGTTTCCATATTCTGTCATCTTTGCCTCTGTATCATGCTATAGGAGCAATATATAAACTAAATCATCCATCTTATTCCTCCATTTCTCTACTTCTCATTATTGTTTATATAACCTGAGATAGCAATGACTGTACTACTAGGAAAGAATGCTGCTGAGTAAGTTATAAATCAATGCTTTAATGAATATCCTGCATAATTCATGAATTAATAGTATTATTCTCTCATTGCCTTGACTTTTTTTCCATCTCTCCTGAAGAACTGGTCAATATCCCCTGCCTTCAGTTGCATTGCTTGGAGCCTAAAAGACAATTTTTTTGTATACATACTATTAAGGAAGCATAATATAGCTTCACTATTTATTTGTCAGTATTTTCTTTCTTTAATCCTTTGCCAAAAGAAAAATGTATAATTTTAGTTATTCCGCTAGCAACGAATGCTTGTTTCACTAAGAGCAGATGTATGGATGCCCTGTTGTAGTATCTGTGCCCTTTTTTCTTTACATACTATCTTTTCATTCTATCTAATTCATTGCAAATTAGACTTGACCTGCGATCAGAACAATGCACGTAATAGTAAGTTATAAAAGTGACAAGTAAGAACAGTGATGGCCAAGTTGTGCACGCCTATCAGTCTGGGACTGGTGGTAAAATGTCATCAGTTCTGCAATGAATGTTGATTTGTAATGTGTTAAAGTATGAAAGCCTGGGAGAATCCAGATGGTGGAGGAGTGAGTGGAAGTCACACTGACCTCCTCCTAGGACCAATCTGGAATTACAACTAAGTTGTGGAGAAATCACCTGGAACAAACAACTGAACAATAGTGAGAGAGGAGCCTTATAACCTCAGACAGACAGGAGAATCAGCTTTAAAAACCTAACTGGTAAGAAGTGTGGTAGAGACTCAAGAAGGCAGACAGGGCACCCAGGGGTGCCAGCACCAGAAGCATACTGAAAGGGCCAATTGGATCCCCCTGGGAAGAGTAGGGTCTAAGCCAAAAGCAGGGATCTCCAGCCTACAGCACCGGAACCTGAAAAGAACACAGAAAACAGCCAGTTATGAAAAGCAGCAGGGTTGCTCTCTGCCAGAGACAGGCAGCTGGAGATGCAAAGAGCCATTTAAAGGGCCAACGCATAAATTCTTATTTACATAAATTTTTATAAACTTACCCTGGTCTCCGGCAAAGGAGGGGGCAGAGTGGGCTGGAGGTGCCTGAGGAGAGACTGCGGAAGGGGGCTTTGGGGAGAGAACAGAGAGTGGCCCGGGGGATCTCGGTGCTGACTCATCCCCCATGAGGCAGCAGCCATCTTGCTCAGGCAGACCACTCCCCCTGAGTGGCAGCAGTGTCAGAGGACCCAATAGCCCCACCCCCAGGTGGGATTCCACTCTGCCCTGTGCTGTATAAGCTGCCTGCTGAGTGCAGAGTGGCAGCCACAGAGAGTTGATCCCTGGCTAAAGGGGGTGTAGAGTGGTCTGGAGACACTTGAGGAGAAACTGGGTATAGAGACTTTGGGGAGAGAATGGAGAGACTGGCTGGTAGGATATTGATGCTGACTCATCCATTATATGGCAGCAGCCATCTTGTTCAGGCAGAGACCACTCCCCTGAGCGGGAGCAGTGTGAGAGGACCCAATAACCCTGCCCCCAGGAGGGATTCTGCCCCCTCCCCCCGTGGTGTCTCTAAGCTGGCCTGCTGAGTGCAAAGTGGCTAGATTAACAGCTGAAGGAGACAGCCACAAACAGTAGATTCCTAGAAGTCTCAAACAGACTGCCTAAGGTCAGACAAGGTCCACATCTGACATCATCAGAGGCAGATTCAGATAAAAAAACAACAACAAACCAGCAGTATCCTACCATAGAAGTTCACACCACAAAGTCAGGAAATCAAGACCAATTTAAGAAGCAGAAGCAAAAAAGAAGAGTCTCACAAATAATGGGAAGACAAAGAAATGCTCCCAGTTGAAGGGAAAGGAGGAATCCCCACAAAGAGAACTAAATGAAATAGAGGGAAGTAAACTATCAGATATTGAGTTCCAAACAACAGTTCTGGTAAGCTCAATGAGGTCAGTGAGCTCAGAGAGAATTACCAAAAACTATAGAGAAACTACAAGGAACTTACTGCAAACTATATCAGCATGAAAATGGACATAGAAACTATCCATAAGAGACAATAGGAAATGAAGAATACAATTTCTGAATTGAAGAACACAGTAGAAGGAATCAAAATCAGGCTTGATGAAGCAGGGTAGTGAATCAGTGAGCTGGAGGATAGGGTACAAAAAAGCTCCCAGAAAGAGCAAGAAAATTAATTTCTGATTGAAGAACACAGTAGAAAGGATCAAAAGCAGGATAGATGAAGCCAAGGATCAAATCAGCAAGCTGGAGGACAAAGTAGGAAAAAGTTCCCAGAAAGAGCAAGAAAATGAAAAAAGACTCAAAAAGAATGAAGAGGCATTGAGGGAAATTCAGGACAACCTGAAACGTAATAATATCCATACAATAGGGATACCAGAAGGAGAAGAGGATGAGGAAGGGATAGAGAACCTGTTTGAAAAAGTAATGATGAAAAACTTCCCTAATTGGAGGAGAGAAAAAGTCACACAAGTCCAGGAAGCACAGAGGGTCCCATTCAAGAGGAACCCAGTGAGGCCCACTCCAAGACACATCATCATTAAAATGGCAAATATCAAAGACAAAGAGAGAATCCTAAAGGCAGCAAGGGAGAAAGAGGTAGTAACATATAAGGGAGCCCTGATACAGCTAGTAGCTGACTTCTCAACAGAAACATTACAAACCAGAAGGGAATGGCAAGAAAATACAAAATAATGTTTTTCTTACCTTGAAGTAAAATGTTCAAACCCAGAAGCTATAAAGTAAAATATTGACAATATGACTATATTAAACATTTAAGACTATATAGTAATATACATATAGAAAAAGTTAAAGGACAAGTAATAGAATGGGAAAGTATTTGCCACATATCTAAAAAAGGATTAATAGTTTTTCGTTTTTTGTTTTTAGGGAAAAAAATCTACAAACATTTAATCAATAAATGGATAAAGAATACCAAAAAGTCATTTAAAGCTTTTTTAAAAAATAATACTTCATAGTATATTACTATATAGTCTTAAGTGTTTAATATAGTTATATTGTCAATATTTTACTTAATAGCTTCTGGGTTTGAACATTTTACTTCAAGGTAAAAAAAACATTATTTTGTATTTTCTTCTAAAACTTCTTAGATTCTACATATTGATTTTTAACTCACCTGAATATTCCCTGTATAATGTGTGAAATAGGGCTCTATATTTGTTTTATTTCAAGTAATAATTGTCCGTGCACCTTATTTGTTGAATAAGCCTTATTTTCCCCATTGATCTTGGAATATCAATTTAATCATATATGACACAGTTAGATATACATGTTTGTTTCTAGAATGCTCATTTTATTTCATCGATCTACTTGATTATTTCTGTGCTGGCATCATGTTGTTTTAATTGCTGAAACTTTATGATGGATTTAAATTTTTTAATATTTTATAATGGATATTGACATGTAAAAAAATAAATAAAATCAATCTGTGTTTTAAAAAAAGAGAAAGAAGGAACGAACTCCTACCTTTTGCAATGAGATGCATGGAACTGGAGAATATTATACTAAGTGAAATAAGTGAGTCAGTGAAAGACAAATACCATATGATCTCACCTATGAGAGGAATCTATTCAACAAAATAAACTAATGAACAAAATAAACCACAGGCACGGAAACATGGAGCAGACTGAAAGTGACCTGAGGGGATGGGGAAGGAGGACAGTGGTGGAAAGAAGGGGAAGGGCCTAGGCAAAGAACAGGTATGAATGACCCATGGGCATGGACAACAGCGTGGGAATTGACTGTGGGAGCTGGGGGAGGAGGTGGGATGGGTGGAGGAGGGCAAAGGGGGAAAAATTCAGTCAACTGTAATAGAATAAACATGATTTAAAAATTTTTAAAAAGTATGAAAACCTAAGTGTCTTGTAATCAATGAAATTCTATTACTGGCCAAATTTTACTCTAACAGTGCTTCTCTGTGACACAACTTGGTTAATTCCAAGGTGCAATTCAATCTAGTTAAATCCAAATCAGGCCTCTTTCACCTCACTTGTTATACCTTCAAACAACCTTTCTGTTATATTATGTTTAGGCTCTCTCAAGAATAAGTGACAAATCAATTCAGAATATTAAGACTGATGTCCAAAAGAGAGTCAGCAATCAAAGCAGTTTACAGCCACATGGACCTCCACTGGCAGAGCCTGGGGAGGCTTATTTGGATAAAATGGAAAATAAAAACGACTGTCTTTGCAAAGCAAGGTCTGGTGAATCTCTTCTAACCAGCAATCTCAATAAATGTGAGTAAACTCAGAAAAATGTCAGGACTGGTTTTTGAGCTCTAATGGAGTGAGATGGGCCAAGAAGCAATTGCCATGTGTCATTATGTCACCTTGATACAGACACAACATTTAGGAGACATCTTTCGTTTCTTTATAAGCATTTGTTTACAGTTCAGCTGTGTCCATTTCAGACACAAGCTGTATTAGTTTCCCATTGGCTGCCATAGCTAATTGCCACAAACGAAGTGGCTTGACACAACACAAATTTGTGTCTTACAATTCTGGAGGTCAAGCCTGACACAAATCTCACTGGGCCAACATCAAGGTGTCGGCAGAGCTGTGCTTTCTGATGTCTCTGGGGCAGTCCTGAACGGGTGTCCTTGCCTTTACCAGCTTCTAGAGGTCACCCCCATTCCTTGGTTCACGGCTTCCTTTCTCCGCCTTCAAAGCCGGCACTGTCGCATCCTTCTGTGCCTTTCTGCTGTAGTCATGGCTCCCTGAGACTCTTCCTCCATCTCCCTCTGCCACTCTAAGCACTCTTGTGATTACATTGGGCCCACCCATATAATCCAGGACATTTTTTAAATGGCTTTATTTATTTATTTTTAGAAAGAGGGGAATGGAGAGAGAAAGAGAGGGAGACAAATATCAATGTGTGGTTCCTCTTGCATGCCCCCTACTGGAGACCTGGTCCACAACCCAGGCATGTGCCCTTACAGGGAATCGAACCGGTGACCCTTTGCCTTGCAAGCTGGCACTCAATCCACTGAGCCACACCAGCCAGCGCAATCTAGGACATTTTTAAGGTTCTATTTTAAGATCGGCTGACTTTAATTCCCATTTGTGATATAACCTAACATATTCTAGGTTTGGAGATTAGTACGTAGACAACTTTGGGGACCATTATTCTGCCTAACACTGCTTTTGCTCTTAAAGTGGTTTATTTTTCAAATTACAAAATCATCTTACATTTTTTGAATTTATTTTCGAGTGCTAAAGATTTTAGGCTTATTTATTTCCCAAAGCATATTTTTAGTGTTCACTGCTGGCTTCATGGAAGACCACGAGACTGAGTCTTAAAATGGAGATTGGAGTTGCTTTTCTACTATTGACTTTCAAGGCCAATCACATCAGTTCTCTGAATGGTGGTTTCCCGCTCATAACATGTGCATAATTTCACATTTTCTAGTCATCTCACAGAGTTATGATGAGATGAGCAAATATATATCCAAATATTAATTGTCTTTGCTCTACAAATATGAGACAATGTATCAATGAGCAATAATGTTGGTTATAATAATTTAAATATTACAATTTAACTCCTAGTTCCTTCCCGCAGAGCTTCACGACACTAAACGGTATAGGAGCTAAAGGCTCGGAGGAAAATGTCTCCTGCGTTTTCAAAGAATAAGCTATTGCATAAGAATAGTACTTTCTTCCTAAGTAAGTGTTTTTAGAGAGCCCTAAAACCCCTGTAATCTCCAGGGTGCCTCATCTTCGGAGGATTTGGTTTAAAATAGACCATAGACCATCTGTATTGCAGATGTAAATTGTGGGGCAGTTGTAATTGGCTACATCATCCACCTTCAGCAGGTGGTACTTTTTCTCCCTTTCCATACCTACAGTTGCATCAAGAAAGGGGACTCTTGCTAATTTAAGTGTGAGAATACACACGGTGGGCCAGGGCTCATGTTGTCAATTTAAGGGCATACTTTGATTTTCAATGCAATTAGCTGTCTAATTGAGCATCCCAATTTAGCAGTGCATTTGCATGTGCAATTAATTATGATTTAAAAGCACTCTACGTTAATGGTTTCTTTTCCATTATCTACGAATGTGATTACTGAAGGATGGATTGAGTTTGGAAATCATTTGGGAAAACATTTCTGTGCCCCTGGGCCCAGTGCCGCAAGCGGTGACGGAGAAATCGGAATAGCGCACCCAGGGGCACACGGCTGAGAGGGAAGCAGCCGTGGAAGGGGGCGCTGCCAAGGAAGACCAGGTTGCTAACTTGGGTGTATAGTGATGGCTTGCTGGTTTACTGGAATTAATTCAAATTAGAGGGACCATCTGATTTCACTTAGACAGACAAGAAATAAACCCTGGATTTGCCAAAGTAAATTTCAGAGAGTGGGGAAAATCACATTGAAAAGAATTCTAAAAGGAGACAACAATCTTGGCAATCAATGACTAGTTCAGCTTACGAACATTTGTATAGTTTTCTTGATAAAAGAAAGTTAAAATATAACCTTAAAAACTGAGATAAAAGTCAGATTAGGAGGCAGTAGCAGTTCATTGAAAACACATTCACTAGAGGAAATACTATAAAAATTCTGAATAAGTCGACCCCACATCTGTTCCATGTGCCGAACAGCTGAAATACTCTGCTATTGTTTCCTGAGGAAGAAGAAAGCATCAAACATTTGCTAACATGAGATTTCCATAAATGTCATGCCCAGAGGTGAGCAGCGGAAGAAGGACGTTCAAGGCCCATCACAGACTAGAAGTTCTGTATCCTCGTCCCACAGAGCACAGACGCTCTGATATAGGCAGGGTCCTTGCGTGGGTTCCCCTCCAGAAGCCTGGTTAGGAGGAGTCTGACCCCCGAGCTGGGAGCTGCTAGAAGGGAAAGTGGCCGGTGCGAAGGGAGGGCTCTTCAGAAAGGGGGCGGGGGAGCGAGGGCAGGGAGACTGCGTGAGAGACAAATTCTCACTTACTCTTTATTTGTTTGTTTTATTGTTCAAAATAAATTGTTTGAAATTTTTCATTTAAAATTTTATTTTAAAATTAGCCAGTGTTTTCTATACTCCAACTCAGAATTGCACCTTCTTTCTGCCGGGTATATGTTGTGAGACCCAATGGTTTGGAGTTCTGTTATTTTGAATTATGATACCAAATAGTGAAGGAAAGAATGTCAATTTTCTACATCATTAGAACACACTCATTATATGACTATTGGCATGAAAATAAACTGTTTCTCAATACTTTACAACTATAACATACTAAATACTATCATTCATGTGATTTATGCCTAGACCTTCAAAGAAAGGAGGCTTCTACAAGAAGCCTTAACATTTTAGTTTGGTTTTAGCGAGAAATGAAATTTTTAGGCCATTCAGGCGGAATTGTTTTAAAGGCCTCGGTGATTTGCCAACAGCATCAAGCAGTGGGAGGATGCGTAGTGGTCTCTAACCACTCAGGGAGGAGGGAAAGGAAGAAAAAGGACAGACAAAAGGACAGGAGGAAAGAAGGGAGAAGAGAGGAAGGGAAAGGGGGCCAACACATACAAAGCAGCTTCGTTCTCTAACCCCTGGGTTCTGACTGGGCGTGCATGCATTGACAGGCTTAGCCCAGAGGATTCGCCTTCACAGGTTTACATCTGGCCAGGCAAAAGAGTTTTTTCTCTTCTCTCCACTTTTCCAAGTAGGAACAGCATAGCTCATCGTGGAATACATTCCGTGGAATGTGTTGCTACCAGTTCAGCAGTCCCTAAGGCAAAGACAGAACCTCTAGAATTTTAGAATCATTGTAGTTCCAAAGCACCTGCTCTTCTTGCATTTCTGTCCTCATTCCAAGCACTAAATCGTTCAGTGTTACAGCCAAATGGCCTCACCCACATCAGGCTGACTCATCAAAGTTTCAAATGGAAGGATGAGACTAAGCATGTTCATCTTGCATTTCTCTTGTTGGGAAGATGGCTAAAATTTGGGAATAAACTGGGATTATATTGGGAGAAATAAAGTATATACTGAACACGATAAATTAATAAAGTATTGTCTAGAGAAGCTTAAGGGCTCATCTGAGCCTTTGGGGCTCAATGAAGGAGCGAGTTTACTGGAAATTTTGGGAGATGAGTACTCCCCTTCTAAAATTCTATTATACTTGAAACTTAACAGTCTAAAACTGTTGCATATTTCAAACTGTCTGCTGAGTGTGGAAGCTCTGTGATTCAGATTAATCCCTGGCTACTGTCTCCACCCCCATTGTTTTCTTTATTAGGAAGCAAAGGTTCCCATATGTTTCCTTGTAAGACAGAATGACTCAGGCGTTTTATATTTAATGCTCCCTTGGATAGCTGTTTCAGATTTTATATGCCGGTACAAGAGCGCCGCAATCGACTGTGACACCGTCTGTTGATGAAATGTCGAGAATGGCCCTCGAGACAGAGTTTTATGTTCTGGTTGAAAATATGCAGAAAGTCTGAATCTGTTTGATGCTATTATTAGCCAATATCTCACAACTGGACTCTTATTTCCAGCATTAAATCTAATCAAAGAATAGAAGTGATGAGATTGCCTTGATGAATGTAGAGGTCAGGTGCAAGATGCATGTCCCCTAGCAGTCCTCAGTGACCAGCACCATATTTACAAGAACGCATGGTGGGCACTGAAAGGAAGGACTGGAGAGAAATCCCCCTCCCCTGCCAGCCTCCCCTGCCACCAAATTCTTTTCTCTGTGGACTGTGCCTTTAGTATATGTGCGAAACCTTGTCTGAGGCGTATGGTTCCTGTAGGCCTCCAAATACCAGCACAGACAGCTGGACTGAGAAAAATGTACTTAGCCCTCATTATTTTCATACATGAATTTTCAAATACTGTTCATCAATGAGTCTTAGCACCATTCACCCAATCAAATGGTTTGATTCTTGTGAAAACAATAACAAAAAAAAACCAACAACACAACAAACCATCGAGTATCACTCTTCATTGATAATCTAAAAATCCATAGTCACCAAATCCTATAGATTCTGCTCTCTAAATATTTATTATTTCTCTTCCTCTGCTCATTTCTTCATGAAATCTCAATATCTCTGGCTGCATATGATAAAGACTCATAATTAATCAACTGTACTCAGTGCCCCTTCCTTCTTATCTGTAAAACCATTGTCCACACCAGGGTCAAAGTAAAAAATTACACTGGACACAGTTAAACAGGAAAGGAAGGCTTTATTCCAGGCTACTGCAATAGGAAAGAGGGACTGAACTCTGCTAAAACAAAAAACTGGAGAATTTTTAAGAGCTTGGGGTGGAGGAATTGTATGACACTTTTGTTTACCAACTGACCTTACCCAAATTAAAAAAAAGTAGCCTTTCTCTTATCTTCATGATAAGAAGTAGTTTTACAACTTGGAACAAGTAGCTCAAGGTAGTTAGGTTTCTACTTCCCCCAGAGACTGGGAGATAGGGGAGTGATCTTTCTTGACACTTACATTTCAAAGGGATGGCTCCCAGGTTCTTGAGAAAGATATTCTCTGGGTTGTAAAGTTGGCAAGAGGTTTTTAATGAGATTTACACACATTTCATAGGAACAGAGAAAGAATTTGCAATTATAAGTTTTCCAAAGTAAATGCTCTAAGAAAAGGGAGGTCAGGGACTTATACATGTTTGATGCCATCCTACTGAGCTGGCTCCGACTCCTGTGACCCTTTGGCCACATGGCCCTGCCCCCAACCGTGCTGCCCAGCTCCTGTACCTTCACGCCTATGGCTTCTTTTACGGAATCAGTCCATTTCATGTTTGGTCCTCTTCTCTTCTTTTCTGTCACCTGCTATTTTTCCTGGCACTATTGTCTTTTCCAAAGAACTCTGCCTTCTCATTACGTGCCCAAAGTAGGCAGCTTCTGTTGTATCCTTCCCCACTGCTCCCCTCTGTGATGTTTCAGGCTTAATTTGCTCTAGAACCACTTGTTCATCTTGCTGGTGGTCCAGGAAATCCACAGAGCTCTCCTCCAAAAATCTGTTTCAAGAAATCTATCTAACATTTTGTCAAGCTAAAAAAGAAACCTTTAAGGCCTTGGTCCTGGGCAAAGGAATCTTTCTGAAATACAAATATGAATATATTAATCCCTGTTTAAGAATCTTTGATTTCTGTACTTATTATGGAGGATAAAACTGAAACTTCTAACACATCCTACTGATGAGGGAACTCAAGAGTTGGGAAATTCTACTTTTAGGTAATGGTTAATAAGCTTAGTAGCTAATGCATGTAAAAAGTTATTGCTTCAGAAACTGAAGGTACCACCCACCCTGACTCCAGCAGACCACAACAATTCCACCTTTGTTTCTCAGGAGGATCACAAGGCATTGAGATGCAATCTGAGTCGTTGTGTTCTAGGGAGAAAACAGGAGGCTTTCCCGGTTTGACTATAAGATCTTTTTTCATCATGAAGTCCTAATGACTTTTCTATGTTCTGTGCTTTTGGAGTATTTGTAAATATAGCATGTCTACCTTCCTTGGCCCTGTGCCTTCATGTAATCATATAAGCTGTCCCTTCTATTGAGGATACGTTTTCCTACTTGTTTGCCTACCACACTTATATGCCTTCTTTGTTACCGCCTCTTTGAAGCCTATCTCCCATGAAATTATTTACTGCTCCAACTGACCACATAGCAACTTTTACATAATTCTAGCATGGACTTACAAGATTATACTTTCATGAGGTTGCAGGGGCTAAAAAATATTAATACTTTTCTTCCCACCTTCTAAGTTCTTCTAGCTGGCTAATAACCAAATTAACGGAGAGAGATAAATAGGAGAAAGTCAAAGTTTAATACACGGGCATGGAGAATTCACATAAACATGATATATCCATGGGAATTCCGAAGACATTGAGGCAACATTGGGTATATAAGACGTTTTGGACAAAGGAGAAAAGGGGGTAGGGGATATTAGATTTCAGAAGGGAAAGTGGGCAATTTACAGGCAGTTGAGGAAAGGTGGAACACAAATGGCCTGGAACCCTCTCCAGGTGACTCAGAAACAATGGGACACAGTGGGGATCTAGCTAACAGACACCTGCCTGGAGTCCTCTTGTTTACCATGCTTTCTTTAAATTAGGGTAAGGCAGCATCCCAAAATCTCCTTCCTGAAGCAGGCTTCTCTGTACCTCTTGGGCAGGAAAGGGAGAAGGGTCAAAGGTTCCTTCTGAGTCAGGCCCTTTGTTTCTCAATAAACAGCTTAAAATCATTATCCCAAAAAGCAGCTTCCAGGTGGCAGAACTTTCTTCCCTTTAAGGTGTTCCTGAGTCTCTAGGAGTAGGTAGAAGTTGTATATTTTTCATATTGTCTTCTTAGGGCCCATCATAATGCCAGTTATCTTGGAAGTACTCCTTTAATGTTTTTCAACTAAAGAGGCAGTTTTTAGAAATAATAATGGGACCTACAAAATGGAGCTCTTAAATGTTCTTTATGGTAGCAAAGCACCATCTTTTGTTGGTAGAATTTTAAAAAATAATAATCAAGTGCAATTTAGAACGATACTTGAATAAAGAATATGATTAAGCCAATTTTAAGAAATCTGTAGTAAACATATTTCCTGTGATTTAAAAAATTAGAGTTAACAAAAGGGTTATCATTTAAATGAGGACCTAGATCCAAGGACGTTCAAGGACAGCCTTGTCTTAGATACATGAGATTGATATTCTTGTTCACAAATCAGTCTCAGCACACTATTGGTATTTGAAAAACAGCCCTGGGAAGGACTGTGTCTTTGGTGAATTCTTAATAAATGTATGACTAAATATTTTAGAATATCCCATTGTTTAAGACATCAAAGCAAAACAGGGACTAAGTCCCCTGGCTTGAAAATTTTAACACAATTGCTGCACTGTAAAATCGAGCTCCATGTGGTAATGAATCCATTAGTCAGGCTCCTTGTAATGCTCAGACTTCCCCACTGAGCAGCTGCCTTACACCTGCTAGGGAACGAACTTCACTCACTAAGTGCACTGAGTTCAATTTAAGGTTGGGTTCATATCTGTGAATATGAATTATGTATAAATCTTAGGAGGAAAAAGACATTCTTTAAAAAAAATGTTTTTTAAAAAAAGATAGATCAAATCTGGTTATATTAACTCCATAGAGGGAGAAATGTCTCAGGTCATGTGTATTTGATTAAAAGTAAGACTGGAAAGTTTTAAAACTTTTTGTTGAATATAATCTATATATAGGGGAATACAGAAATCTTCAGTGTACATGTCAGGGATCATGGCAAATGCGTACATTTGTATAACCCACCCCTCCATCAGGGCACAGGAAGTTTTCATCCACACAAGGAGTTTCCTGTGTCCTTTCCTGTTTAAACTGCCCCAGATGCAAATGCCCTGGGTTTGTTTTGTCTGTTCTAGAATTTCACATCAATGAAATATTACAGTAGGTCCTGTGTTGGTTTCTCTTATTTAGCCTAATGGTTTTGGTGAGTTTCATAACCGTAAATTTCAAGATTCCCCCATATTGTTGCATGTTTTTGCAACTTGTTTTTTTATTGTTGAGTGGTATTCAGTTGCATGACTATACTACTTATTATTAATCCCTTCTCTTTTTTTGAGGAACTGACTCTGTTTCCAACTGAGGGCAATTATGAATTAAATTGCTATAAAAATATTTTGTCTCTAGGAGTGCAGTTAGGGGTTGTCTATGCTTATCTTCCTAAGAAATTGCCAAACTGTTTTCCAACGTTTTATCCATTTCAACACATCCAGAAGCAATGAACACAATACCACATCCTCTCCAGCATTTGGTGTTATTAACGTTTTTCACTGTAATCATTTCAGTCGGTTTGTAGCAGATTCTCACTGGCATTTTGAATTGCATTTCCCTCATGACTAATGATGGTGAGCACACTTTCATGTTTTTATTGGCCATTGGTTTATCTTCTCTGGAGAGGTATGTACCAAGTCTTTTACACATTGGGCTCTTTGTCTTTTTATTAACTTGTGAGAGTTACTTATATATTCTAGAAAACGACCTCTTGTCAGATATCGTGTTAAGAATACTCTCTCCAGTCTGAGGTTCACATATTTGTTTTCTTAGGTAAATTTTCATGAGCACAATTTTAATTTTGATAACCTGTAGTCTATTTTCTTTATGGTTCATGTTTCTGAGTATGCTCTAAGAAATATTTGCCTAAATCAGAGTTGTGAAGGCTCTCCTGTTATCTTATAGAAACTGTATACTTTTATTTTTCTTAAGCTTTTATTTATTTATTTATTTTTAGAGAGAGGGGCAGGGAGGGAGAAAGAGAGGGAGAGAAACATCAGTGTGTGGTTGCCTCTCACGCGCCCCCTACTGGGGGCTTGGCCAGCAACCCAGGCCTGTGCCGTGACCAGAAATTGAACCAGCGACCCTTGGCTTCAACAGTCTGGTACTCAATCTACTGAGCCACACCAGCCAGTGCCAGAAACAGTGTACTTCTAGCTTTAGGTCTAAGATCATAACTCATTTCAAATTATTTCTCATGTACGATGTAAATGTTCTTTCTTTCTATATGGATATCCAGCTCTTCAAGCAGTATTTGTTGTAAGATTTTGGCCTGTCCATTGAATTGCTTTCGTTTCCTTGTTTGAAACTACTCAACCTATATACGTAGGTCTGTTTGCAGTCTCAGGAGAGACTGCCTAGTCTCCAGTATCAGACCTGGGGCGCTAGGCATTCACCTCGGTTTTCCACCCCAACCACGGTGCCTTTGCACCAGTGTCGGGGGTTTCTCTCAGTTCTCACTCTTCCTCCAATGATTGATTGCCATTGCATAGCACTGGGTGGAAGGCTGGCAGTTCCTGTGAAGTTTCTCTCAGATTCATTCCTGCCATCAAAATTAGACAGGCTCCATATGTGTGTGCCTCAGAAGGGTCTCTCTCAGCTATCCTGCCCCGTGCCGAGTCAAAGGCTGCTGCTATCTCCTGCTCCGTATAAAGCCTGGAGTGCGGGAGGGTTCCCCTCAGTTCTTGTCCTCTGCCCTCAGGCCACAGCAGGTTGGGACACTTGCGTCTTAGAAGGGCCTCCCAGTTCTGCCTTGCCACTGGTCTCTCTGGTGAGCACTCAGTGAAGTCCTGTGTTGGGAGGTTGGCAAGTAGTGTAATTACCCAGTGTATGGGATGCTCAGGGTTTCTGAACTCTTATACCAGACTATGCTCTTTCTAAGAGGAGTTAATATATTTTTAACTTGAGTATGCTTTCTTGGGGTAAATAATATGTGTAAGGTCTTAAATCTCCCTTAAAATCATTTGGCATTCAAGCGAGGGGCCCAGAGACCCTGTTTTCTTCCTATTTAAAACAGAAAAAAATGGGAGTGAACATTAATTTATGGAAATACGAGGGGGGACCCAAAAAAACTCAGATTTATCTTCTGGAGGGTGGGCCCCTCATAGTGTGGGTTTCCCCTGCTGCATGAATGTTCTAGGAACCCCTCTGTGTCAGCGTACCTGCTGACATTGTTGTGAGAAGCTGTGTTCAACTTTAGTGAATTTTTTTTGAAGACTTTTTCAACACATTTGCCCATTTAATGATGGGTGATTTACGAGTGCACCTGCCCACACTGTGCTGAGTGTTCAGCAGTTTTTGACCAAAAACCACATGGCCCCCATGCTCCACCCTCCCTATTTACCCCATCTCATCCTGAGTGACTTTCTTTTGTTTCCCTGGATGAAAGAAGTCCTCAAAGGGAAATGTTTTGCTGATATGGAAGACGTGACAAAAAAAATGGCAGAAGCACTCAAAGACATCAAAACTGATGAGTTCAAAACTGTTTTGAGCAGTGGAAAAAAGGTCTCGATAGGTGTATTGCATCAAATGGAGAGTATCAGTACTTTGAAGGTGACTGAAGTTTAAACGCCTAAGAATAAATGCACATTCTTTTAATAAATAAACTCTAGGGCTTTTTGCCTCCCCCCCATCCCCTCCCCATACAGAAAGTGTACTTTTAGGTATCTTAATGGTTTGGTTCAGTTGAAACTAAAGTTGAAATATCTATTTATTACCGGTCTTGTTAGCTCTGCTAAGAGAAAAACTATCTTAAAGTCATTATGCTGCTTCTATATGTGCAGACCCAAATCTCAGTGATATCAACATAAACCAACTCATAAAAGGTGGTAATTTAAACATTCATAATGAGATGAATAGCTGTCAAGGGATCAGGCCTGTGCCTCCTCAAGCCAGCACCTTCTCTCCCTGTCAACAAGCCAATACGAAGCCATTTTTTATACAGAGATGAGCTCATTGAGCAGAGAGTCAAAGCAAAGGGAACACATGAAATCAGATTCTGAGAGGCTGGGACACACGTCACTGAGAGAGGAGCGCGGCTCTCCCTGGCAGTGAATAACTCAGCTTGTGAACCAAAGAACCTTGTTTCCAGGGAGCAAACACAGAGCCTCCCCTGCACTTGTCTGCCTCTGTGACACTCCTTTATCTTTGTTCCATTTATGACCAAAGCTGCTGGCCATGGACACGCTCTTGTTATATAATAGTTATGCTAACTCGATCCATATAGTTGTATTCCACACTGTGCTTCTTTTAAAAGACTTCGTAAAACTTTGAATTTGCCATTCTGTGCAAGGTAAGACATTTCCTTTACATTTTCTCCCAAATCTAACATTTCACTTTATTTTTGCACAGTTTTAGTTGTTAATATTGCCAATATCTGCAGAATGTTTTGCTCTGCTCAAATAATAAGATTAACAGGAAGACAAAGGGAAAAAAAGACTTTAAAGAGAGTCTAGAAAAGGATTCAAGTATATATATGTGGAAGAGTAATCATTTAATAAAATGCAATTGATTAACTTTGGGGAAAAATAATTAACTGAAAGTAGAGCACCAAATTATTTAAAAAATAATTGTTCACTGTGATTATTTCTAAGTAGCAGTACTATGCAGGATTTCAGGTTTAATTTTTTTTCTGCTGAAACCTGAATTATCAAATCTTTCTTTTTTTTTTAAATTAATTTATTTACTTTTTAAATACATTTGTCTCTGCCTTCCCCCCACCTCTTTCCCTTGCCCCCTCCCACCTTCCCTCCCTCAGCTCTTCCCCTTTGGTTTTGTCCATGAGTCCTTGCTATATGTTCCTTGACTTTCCCCTTCCCTTCCCTTTCCCTACCCCCCCTTCCCTCTTGTCTCTGTTGATTTCTTTTCCTTTCAGTGTTGCTGGTCATATTTTTCTTGCTTCTTTGCATTGTTGGTTAGGTTCCGCTTATAGGTGAGATCATATGGTATTCGTCTTTCGCCCCCTGGCTTATTTCGCTTAGCATGATGCTCTCCAGTTCCATCCATGCTGTCGCAAAGTTTAGTACTTCTTTTTTTCTTTCTGCTGCGTAGTATTCCATTGTGTATATGCACCATAATTTTTTGATCCAGTCATCTACTGATGGGCATTTAGGTTGCTTCCAACACTTGGCTATTGCAAATCTTTCCATAACAAACACGTAGGACTTACATAATTCTAAAAAATGAATGAAAAAAAAACAACAGTCGATTGGGCCAATCAATCATGATGAAAGGCGTGGCTGTGTGAGGAAACAAGAAATGGTATTAGTATGTGGTTTGTACAGGAGGCGCTTCTCAGCTACTCAATAACTGACTCAAAAAGCTGAATTTGGCTCTCTTATTAACAATTGTTATTGGTCTCCCTCCAAGGAGTTTCTTCTGAAGCACTGAATGTCATCCAGTTTTATCTTCTTTTTTGACCCTACGACACACTCTCTCACTGGTAGGTGAACTGATTTTGGAGGTAGGCAGATTTGCCCATCTATCCATCTGGTCGCATACATTGGCAAGCAGAGCGAATGCGCGATTTACTAGTGCCCTGGGAATGCAAAAAAGAAAGAGATTTCTCCCGAGAGAAACTTGCTGCCAACTTGATGCCTGTTTTGAGAAACAAATCATACCTGCTTGAAAATAACTTGATTACACTCACAAGATGATATGATACTGTGGCATGATATATAGGTTTTTACTGAGGATTGCGAAGAGGGGGCCAGATTGAAATGTCCTAGGCTGTCGTGGTGAAAGAGTTTTGGAGAAAGTGCTGCCTACCCTGAGCCTTAGAGTACATGGGATTGAGGTTTCCAGAAAGGAAGGTCTAAATTATGCCAGGATGGCACAACTGGTGAGGTTAAGGGAAGGGGAAACTCCGGAAATAGAGAGATGAGATTGGAAAAGTTAAGTGGGTCCATTTGATGGAAAGTTTCAGAATCCAGATCGAGACTTTTTTTTTTAACTTCAAAAATTAAGAGAAATTCTTGAGCCGGTCTCAGTAATTCAGTTCTCCATTAGTCTCCCACAGCTGTATTATGGAACCCATTGCTGGGTGCTTTAAGGGGGTTCAAGGATGCACCGTTTCCATTTTACCATCTCCAGGCAATATCAGCCCCAAGCAACAAGATCCTCTCCAAGACCACTGCGAGCTGTCAGCACGTCTCTTCGGCCACAGCAGCCACCCAGAAACATCCCATAAACTCAAAGACATAGCATGTCTTCAAGTTTAAGACATACTTAAACTTGTCATAGGCTCAAGACAAGTGAGCCTAAGGCTCAAAGATATTCTGTTGGACCAATGTGCTAAATAACACTGCAGTTTATGTGATGGGGAAGGAATTAAAGGTCTGAGTCTGTGAGTAAGAGTGTGTGTGTGTGGGGGGGGGTCTTTTTGATTCTCCTTTTCTCTAGGGACCTTCCTCTTCTCATGGGCTCTATAGTCACTCAGGCTAACTCTCCTCTATTTAAGGATTAAGAAAATGTTCCATTCTTTGTTTTTCCTCACTGATATTTTTTAAAAAACTCTCTAGACCTTGATACTGAGCATTGAGATTCAGGGGGCAGTCTTGTAGTGTCCAAGTCAAGAGGGATCAGAGAACCATCATCCAACATAGATGGTGAAGGTACCATACTGGGATTTGGAGGTATCAAAACTTAAGGTAGTGACAACTATTCACACAAGCTGCTCTCTTCCTTCATTTTATATACATATATCTTTCTCAGAAACTCTCTGGAGAAGGTGGCTGGTAGCCCAAATTTGTTCTCCCAGTCCAGGGTTTCTGAGATGACACCTTACTGGAGAACCTAAGTGCCATGGTCTTTCAGTAGTTGCCCAGCCAGATGGCTGCAGAGCCCACAGAGTTATACAGATATGAAAACCAGACAGGGGTCGAGGGACTGGTGCCAGCAGAGAGCCTAGGCCATTGACTGAGAGACATGGGACTAATCGGAGTATTACATAAAACCACAAGGTGACCTCAAAAAGTCACCAGAATCACTCAGAAATGTCTGAAATGTCAACAGTACAAAGAAGATCTAAGCCAGTCTAAAAAATTATTAGAAAAACCAGGGGTCATGCACTTGATAACTTGTCCTGGAATCTAACAGCCTCTATGTGGAATGAGCCACCAGAATTCCCTAGTGGCTTGTTCCAGCCCTGTACCTCTGTGGAACCTGCCTCCTTTTTCAAACACCAAGCAGCACTTTGGTTGATTAATTTTTCTGTGTGTGGTGGCTAGGACATTCAAGCAAGATCCTCCGGAGCAGTGAGGTTCAACTGGTGTGGCACAAGAATTTTTAAAACATGCAATGCCTGAGTATTTAATCAGGGGCACTGACCTCTTTTTCCTTAGGTTGTCAAGATAAAAAAAAAAAAAAGATAGCAGCCAACACAACAGCCACCCATGCATTCTATTGAATGCACATCACTTTCGCACCATCGTAAAGACAAAATGTGTGAATGAATCAAAATTACATCTGTTTTTGTCAGATGGGCAAAAAATATATTTTTTGGTGTGCCACAGAATTTTAGTAATTAGGTTATGCATACCATGAGATGAAAAAGGTTGAAAATTGCTGCGCCAGAGTAACAGTTTTGTTCTGAAGTTATTTGGGGAAACAGTAGTACAGAAAAGATTGAACTCTTAGTCCTTGGGGAGAGTGACGGTAGATAGAAAATAAAACATAATATTATCCTTGTTCTAACAGAGAACAACCTATGAAACACTTAAAGTCATAAGATTGTAAAAACTTTACTTAAAAGTGAGCCTGGAATGAGAGCTGTATGCATATCTTCAAGAGTCACGGGGCAGGGAGAGAGTGCCAAGCAGGTGAAAGTGATGAGGGCAAAGTGACCTCAGCAAAAGTCCTGAAGTCAGGGCAAAGGTATTGGAATGGCTGCTTCTAACCACCTCTTCTTGTAAATTTTTACTCACCCATTAAATGTTTGACATTAGCTCTTCCAAGAGACATGCTTTAACCTCCAACAGGCTCCTTTCAAGACTTCTGAGTTCCTATCACACTTCCAAAAATATATCTACTTGTAGGCTACCACGTAGTATGCTACTGTGTTAGAAACTGACAGAAGTGTGACTCTGCCTCCTTTTTCCCAACCTCGTTCTCCCTGAGGTCTGGGTAATTTGTCTCAGAAAGGTGGAACACTCTGAGTTACAACTCCCAAAGTTCTGCACTACACATTACAGAGACAAAGGGGAAATGCTGTGGCTATGCATTTGCAAAGTATGTCCAATGGTAAGTACCTATAAGTTTGTAAATCTATTGTGGGAATATGTTGGCCATGCAAGAAATTCTATTAGCCATCCTAACAATGATTTCCATAAATTTCAATTACTTCTAGAATCCAAGAATATTCTATTGCCCCAATTTTTGCCTGAGAACAATCATCAGGTTTGTTCTTATGACCAGATGGCACAGTCATCAACTTATGTCTTTGTTTTATTGATGGAATAATTGAGTTTCTGAAAAATCATATGATATTTGTACAAGGAGTTTCATTCCCAGAGATTTGTTCTTCAAATTGTCTCTTTGATGTTCTCTGAATGAATTTTACTGTTGCATTTCTTGTCTCTTGTTGTCAGTGGCCACATACATACATGGCTTCTCTTTCTATGTTAGACCAATGCAGTGTTGATGATACTAGCATAGCTTTCTTCAACCATATCTGGAGAGTGAAGCATCAGTGAGTTCTCATGGGGTCACACTACCCCATGAAGGCAGCCACAGGCCCTTGGGGACATCAAAACACCCAAGACTGAAGAACTAACATGCCCAGGAACTGAGTAGATAAGGAAATCCTCCCTTTTTAGACAGAGACTCTAAAATTAAATAATAATGTTAGAAACCACAAATCTTTGTTTTTCCTGGATCACACCCAGGACCTCCTTCGGAAAGAGGAGGAGAGCATCCTGACCCATGTCCCAGGGAGATGGTATTCATCACATTAATGGCTGTGGCTTCCAGAGAGATCTCAGCAGCAGCATGCATAGGCTCTGATGTGCTTGATAGCTCGGGGTCCCTGTGGAAAGAGTATTCATCTTGTACCTAATGTAAATTAAAGTGCCTGTCTTTGTATTGCAGTGATTTGAAGTGACATTCTATTAAAGGTGTTCCTGACATAAACAGGATTAGGTGGTAATGGGACAATTAAACAAGAATTATGCTTGGCTGGTAACCTTGAGCCTAATAGTCTTCAAGAACAACACAAGTCTTCCTTGCGCTCCATTGGTTTTACACTGTAATCTCTTTTTGTAAGTAGTAACTTCAAAACCTGAAAAATTATAGATTGGGACCTCTGTTTTCTACCACATTTGTTCACTACCATCTGCTCAGAGACTTTTCCAATGATGAAAATTTGATAGTACGTCAAATTAATGTAAGTTCCATGTTAAACATGACCTTGATACTTTGCCATAAAAAAAGTAGTGACCAAATCATCCTGGCGAGAACATGAAATCCTTCATTAGCAAGGGCCGTGGTCTGAACTACAAGAAGAAATAACCATAATGTATTCTAAAACATGCAAGTCCCCAGCTTCACCTGACACAGGAGTTGGGATGCAATACAACCTAGACGTATTTGATTCTTGACAATCTGAGAAGGACAAAAATTAAAAAGATGAGTAAATGAGATCGTATATCAAGTCAATAATTAATATCAATAATGTAATTAAACTATTACATTCAGCGGCAGTAATAAGGTAAAATCGCAGGGTTTTGTTGTAGTGAGATAGGTGATATCGAGCAGATGGAATCACTTGAAAGTGAGTTGGGAGAGAGGATAAGAATTTGGGAAATTGTAGGGTTCACTGTAGCAGGTGAGAGTTAACCAATATAACTGGTGCAAATGAGCGTTGAAGTTGGAATGAGAGCGAGAGAAGGTTATGGGCAAGTTGACTCAAAGGCAACATTTCTTGCAGCAACCAGCTACTAAGCTGAAAAACACAGCAAACAGATCATTTGTTTGGTAGTTGACTGGTGAAATTTGACAGGTAAAAAAAGCTAGCATGCTATTTCTCTTAAGACCAGGAGGTATTAAAATAGAATTTTCTCAAGAAAATTCTGGGCATGTAAAGTACTGTACTTGTTTCAACCTGGGCTATTCTCAAATTTGCTGATTATAACCCTAGGTAATCACCTCACTGGAGTAAAAGGAAGCCAAAAAGTGCTCAGGGGAAGGAAGAAAGATATGTAGTACCTACTTTGTACCAAGGACTATAGTCAGTATCTGATTTAACTCACAGCGATCTTGGTAGGCAGATAATAGCATGATTGCCTTTTCAGAGAAAAGGGAACAGGCTCTGAGTGGTTAGGCATGTTGCCCAGGATCAGATGGCTGAGACAACATCTGGTTTCATGTCTCCGTGGTGTCTGTTCAGTAATGGCTGTGGCCTCGTAGAATAGCTTGGAGAAAAAATCTGTCTGATGTCAAACTGTGAGTTTCATATTCTTGTGGCCCAACATGTGACACATGGACCAACAGCAACACATTTTCTAGCCCTGAGACACGTACTGAAGTATGCTGCAAGTGTCACAAGATACAAGACTGACTGCCCCTTAATGGAGAAAAAAGGGTATTCCCAGAGAGGTATTCTTTGATCTTTTTGATTCATGGAACAATCTGAGAAGCTGATGAAAACTATGGACCCTCTCCAGAGAAAAAATGAATGTTCACTGTCATACACACTTATATTTCCTTCCTGAGGGTTAGAGATCTTCTGAAATTATGCATGGACAACCAAGTTACCTGCAGACCCCAGGTTAAACATGTTTTTGAGAGGTGATTAAAGTGACAGAAATCAAAGCAGTATAGAGTTTGAAAAGTATAAAACATGTCACAGTCTAGGATCATGAGAAAGGATCATAGTGCCTATTACTAGCCTGGGAAAAGATCAGAATCCAGAATCTGAAGTGTGGTTTCTACATGAATGCACATCACTTTCGCACCATCGTAAAGACAAAAAAGATCATTGAGCTGAACCATTTTCAGTCGGGACTGTCTTGTCATTTTCACACTGGCGTTGTTTAGAATCGCCGGCACACAGTGGTCATAAAGGCAGACAGACTTTCAGTCAGTTTTTTAAAATTTTATTATATTTATTGGAGTGACATTGATTCATAAAATTACATGGGTTTCAAGCGTACAATCCTATTATTGTTTTTCAGTTCTCAATTGACAATTCACCCCCTTGAGGCCTACAACCGCAGCTCCCGCAGCCAGCACTCAGCGCAACACCACTTGCAAACATTCATTCCATTGGACACATTTTGTGCTTGTTGTTGGAAAGAAAACAAAAATAACTAAGGAGTGAAATAAATCCTTAGGGTAGGGACAATTCAGCTCTGCTGAGAAAGAACATGACTTCATAGGAAACCAAGTTCTTTGAAACAGAGAAACTCCGACGCCCAAACAGATGTTCCCAAGAAAAAAAAATAATCTCATGGTGGCGACAAGGGTTATCTTGTATCTTTCCTTTTCTGGTTCAGAGTTCAAAAGTCCTCTTTGTGAGCATAAAGGCTTCCTCTGCTTGCAAACCTACCCTCTCTTACCAACGGAAAAATCTCTTCTCCAACAACCATGTCACCCATCAACAAGCTGTTCAACAGAAACGCAGGTAATAGCATCGTTGTGGCTGCTAAATAACGTCTATCTGAGGCTGCCTGTTCACTTTGTTTCCAGAGAAAGCCACTTTGCTGACCTTCACACTGTTAACCTGTGAAGCACTGAAAAATCAGTCACATGACTAGCAGCGACAAAAACTGCTTAAAAGAATACTGTGTATGCCTGCAGTTGCGAATTGAATGCCTCTCTCATAGAAAGTGTAATATTTTTCTTATTATACTGTTGTATGGATAATAGGCCTGTGGTTTTGACTGCTCGATTAAACTCTGCGACACTGAGAGCCTACATTATATTGAATAGAGTGGATTTCTTTTTAGCTGAGATGTTTAAAGCAATGCATTAATAATGCTGTGTATAGCAACTGCTTTTATTTATTCATAAATACAGCACAAACACCCTAGTTGTCAAAAGGAAAGGGTTTTCTTTTACTATAAAAAGATAATTAATTCAGGCTGGATAAACTTAATGGTGCATTTGCCATCTGGACAAAGCAAACAAAACACCAGAATAGAATTGTGTGAAGAAAAAATAATCAAAATATAGAATAAAAATATGTGCTTAAACTGTTTTTATTTCTTTAACTACAAATAATTTTCCACCCCAAGTATTACGCTCATGCTTATTTGAAAGAAAATATAAAAGGCAATAGGGCATAGAATAAATACAGAGTGGAATGTGAACAAAATTTCAGGTGATCTCTTCCTTCTTTGTTTTTTACACATCAGTAACATAAGCAAAATGTTTTATAGGCTCTGTATCTCTTCTCATCTATACCCATAGGGGACAGAAACTCTTATAAAATAAAATAATACAGATAAAAGTGCTTTGTGAACTTTAAAGAACCATAAAAGTGTAAGAGGATTATTATTTCCATCAGCCGGCTGTGTCCTCAGAGAGCCACACTGGGAGCTTTGACGTTATTAAATCAACTCAGGAAACTGAACTTGGCTGATGATCATGATCTTTAAAACCCTTGAAAAGATAGTACTTGTCATGTGGAACCATCACTGCACTGACATTCTAGTCTCACCTTTAGGCGCTTACCTGTCACTTACTCAGAAATACTGCAGCTTTCTTAGCCTCTCCTTAAACACATCGACCTTTGTCTCCTCTGAGCCACTGTACAGCCTAACCCCGTGAGTCCCTGATTATGTGTCACTGTGCTTTCTCTCCCTCCGTCCACCCTGTCACACCTGCCTTGCCCCTTTCCATTTCCTGTGCTAACTGTGCCCTGTCAAGAGTCAGCAGGCCACCCTCATCACACAGGTCCTGGTGTCTTCCTCTACCCTGTTTTCCTGGATGAGAAGGAGCGGCCTCCATCACATCAAATAGTTCTCATTAAAAAAGGATTTAGGAGAGAGAAAAAGATGGCGGAGGAGTGAAAGGGAGTCACGCTGACCTCCTCCCAAAACCAAACTGGAATTGCAACTAAATAATGGAGTAATCACCTGGAAAGCAGTGGAGCGATAGTGGGAGAGGAGCCTTGGTGCCGCGGACAGCGGATTCGACTCTCACACATCCCAAGGGGTGAGAATTGCGGTGGAGGCTCGAGAGGGTGGGCTGGGTGCGCACGGGCACTGGCACCAGAGGGACATTGAAACGGCCAGTTAGCGTCCCCCGGGAAGAACGGGGTCTGAATCATAAACAGGAACCCCTAAACTACAGCCGCTAAAGCCGAGAAAATACAGACAAAACACAACCCCAAAAAGCTTAGGGGCACTCTCTGCCAGAGACAAGTGGCTGGGGATGCAAAAAGACATTTAAAGGGCAAACGCAAAAGTTGCAGCGGCAGCCACCCTCCTGGATCGCTGGGTACAGGCGGCAGCAGGGTGGGCTGGTGCCTGGGAAAAGACTGGTGAGGAAAACTTTGTGAAGAGAACTGACTCTGCAGCCGGTGGAGCCCGGGTGATAACGCACTTCCCACTCTCCAGCTACCATCTCGCTCAGGCATAAGGGAATCAATTAACCTGCCTTTTGTGCGCTCCGCACACAGCTTGTGCGCGTGTGACCTGCGGGGCTGAGTGCAGACTGGCTGGGAGAGCCTTGAGGAGAGACTGGAGACAGTGGCGTTGGGGAAAGAACGGGAGGAGGAACCGGGGAGTCCCGACTCCCTCCCCGTTCGGTAGTCTCCATTGTGGGCTGGAAAGGCGCGACCCCAAAGAGGCAGAAGCGGGGCGCGCATGAACCAGACTGCCTGCGATTGAAACGCAGTCCGCACAGGGGTTGGATCCTCAGCCGAAGGGGTCACAGAACTGCCCAGAGGCCCCTGAGGGGAGACTAGAAACGGAGGCATTGGGGAAAGAACGGGAGGAGGAACCGGGGAGTCCTGACTCCTTCTCCTTGCCGAAGTCTCCATTGCGCGGGGAAGAGGCCACACCCCCAAAGAGCCAAAAGCCGAAAAGCAAACATAGACACCCCCAAAACACCCAGAGCAGGCGCGCACACTTGCGCCGAGTGACTGGCGAGGGTTGGCGAGCGTGTGTGTGACCCACGCGGGCTGGCGAACGCTTGCACCTGCCGGCAAGGCCTCACCCAGACTGGCACCTATACGGCCTGCGAGGGATTGCACAGAGGGGCAAGGGCAGGCATAAATTGACCTACCCGCCGCGATTGTGGAGCAGCCCACAAAATAAGTAGAGCTGCCCAGAGTCCCTGGAGGAGAGACCAGAAACAGGATTAACCGGAGAGCTGATTTCCTCCCATTTCCGTAGTCCCCATTTGGTGAGGGCAAGCAACGCACCCAAAGAGCCAAAAGCGGGGAAAACACACAATAGAAGACTCTAAACTGACCAGTGCCGCGAAGCTCGCGTGCCAGGGAGGTCAGATGAGCACGGGAGGTCGCGAGTAAGTCCCCTATTCTGGGGCAAACACATGCGAGCCCAGGCAGGTGGGGGACCCTGCCGCGCTGGGAACGCGCTCAAGGAGCTCTCGTGAGAGCGCAGAGAGATCCCAAAAAATAGCCCAGCCCTGACCAAAGGGGTCACAGAGCTGCTCCAAGCAGGAGTCAGACACAGGCATTAGACTCCTGAAAGGCTCAAACAAACAACCCAAGGCCCTATAAGGTCAACAACTGACATCATCAGAGGCAAGCCCAGAAAGAAAAGTAAAGGACAAAAATACTTAACAGACTCTCACAAAAATGGGAAGAAAAAGAAGTTCTCCCCAAATGAGTGGAAAAGGGGACTCCCCACAGAGAGAGCTCAATGAAATAGAGGCAAGGGAACTATCAGATATGGAATTTAAAACAATGGTTCTAAGGAAGCTCAATGAGCTCAGCCAGCTCAAAGAGAACATGAGAAACTGCAGAGAAACTATCAGGATCTTACACCAAACTATATCAGCCTGGAAAAGGACATAGAAACTATCAAGAAGACACAAGAGGATATGAAGAATACCATTTCTGAATTGAAGAACACAGTAGAAGGAATCCAAAGCAGGCTGGATGAAGCTGAGGATCGAATCAGTGAGATGGAGGATAAGGTAGAAAAAAGCTCCCAGAAAGAGCAAGAAATGGAAAAACGGCTCAAAAAGAATGAAGAAGCATTTAGGGAAATGCAGGACAACCTGAAACGCAATAATATCCGTATAATAGGGATACCAGAAGGAGAAGAAGAGGAGCAAGGAATAGAGAACCTCCTCGAAAAAGTAATGATGGAAAATTTCCCTAATTTGAGGAGAGAAAGGCTCTCATGGATCCAGGAGGCACAGAGGACCCCACTCAAGAAGGACCCAAGGAGGTCCACTCCAAGACACATCATCATTAAAATGGCAAATGTCAAAGACAAAGAGAGAATCCTGAAGGCAGCAAGGGAGAAGGAGAAAGTAACATACAAGGGGGCCCCGATACGCCTAGGAGCTGACTTCTCAACAGAAACACTCCAAGCCAGAAGGGAATGGCAACAAATATTCCAAGCCATGAAAAGCAAGGGCCTACAGCCAAGGCTGCTCTACCCAGCTAGGCTCTCCATTAAAATAGAAGGAGAAATACGGAGTTTCCCAGACAAAAGAAAGCTAAAAGAATATATCTCTACCAAACCAGCACTCCAAGATATGCTAAGGGGACTGGTTTAAGCAGATGAAGGAAAAGAATGAGACAGAGAGGAACACAAGTACAAAGAGAAAAGATGAGTAAGTTTCTATCAGTAATCTCTCTCAATGTGAATGGACTAAATGCCCCAATCAAAAGACACAGGGTAGCTGAATGGATAAGAAAACATGACCCACACATATGCTGCCTACAAGAGACCCACCTCAGAGCAAAAGACCTACACAGATTGAAAGTAAAGGGATGGCAAATAATATTCCAAGCAAATGGACATGAGAAAAAGGCTGGCGTTGCCATACTTGTATCAGACAAAGTCGATTTCAAAGCAAAGGCCATAAAGAGAGATCCAGAGGGGCACTTTATCATACTTAAAGGAAGAATCTATCAAGAAGACATCAACATTGTAAACTTATATGCTCCCAATATAGGAGCCCCCAAGTTTATAAGGAAATTGTTGGATGACTTCAAAAAAGATATAGATAGCAACACACTGATAGTAGGGGATTTCAACACCCCACTGTCCAAAATGGACAGATCTTCCAAACAAAACATTAATAAACATATCGTGGCGCTGAATGAAACACTGAATCAAAGAGACTTAACTGACATATATAGAATCTTACATCCCAAAGAAGAAAAATACACATTCTTTTCAAATGCTCACGGCAGTTTTTCAAAGATAGACCACATGATAGGACACAAAGCAAGCCTCAGTAAATTCAGGAAAATTGAAATAATACCAAACTTTTTCTCAGACCACAAGGCCTTGAAACTCGAAATCAAACTCAAAGAGAAACTTCAAAAACTTGGAAACTCATGGAGACTGAACAGTACACTTTTAAACAATGAATGGGTCAATAATGAGATAAGAGAAGAAATAAAAAAATTTCTGGAAACAAATGAAAATGAACAGACAACTGTCCAAAACCTATGGGACACAGCAAAGGCGGTCCTGAGAGGGAAGTTCATAGCAATACAGGCTTACCTTAAAAAGATAGAAACATTTCAAATAAAAGACCTAAGACTACAACTTGAAGAACTGGAAAAACAACAACAAATAAATCCCAGAGCAAGTAGAAGGAAGGAAATAGTCAAGATTAGAGCAGAACTGAATGACATAGAGACAAAAAGAACAATTCAGAGGATCAACCAATCCAGAAGCTGGTTCTTTGAAAAGATTCATAAAGTGGACAAACCTTTGAGCAGACTCATCAAGAAAAAAAGGGAGAGGACCCAAATTAATAATATCAGAAATGAAAGAGGAGAAATAACAACTGATACCACAGAAATACAAATGATCATCAGAAACTATTATGAACAATTATATGCCAAGAAATTTGAAAATCTGGATGAAATGGACAAATTTTTAGAAAAGTATAATCTTCCAACACTGAAGGAGGAAGAAACAGAAAGCTTGAACAGACCGATAACAGTTGTGGAAATTGAAGCAGTAATCAAGAAACTCCCAGCACACAAAAGCCCAGGGCCAGACGGTTTCCCAGGAGAATTTTACAAAACATTTAAGGAAGAGCTAACCCCTGTCCTTCTCAGACTATTCCAAAAAATCCAAGAGGAGGGAAGACTGCCAGACTCCTTCAATGAGGCCAGCATCACCCTGATCCCAAAACCAGATAAAGACCCTACAAAGAAAGAAAACTACAGGCCAATTTCGCTGATGAACATAGATGCTAAAATCCTCAACAAAATATTGGCAAACCGCATCCAGCAATACATTCAAAAGATTATCCATCACGATCAAGTGGGATTCATCCCAGGGATGCAGGGATGGTTCAATATACGCAAATCAGTAAACGTGATAACACGACATAAATCAAAGAAAAGACAAAAACCACATGATCATCTCGATAGATGCAGAAAAAGCATTTGACAAGGTACAGCACCCATTTATGATCAAAACACTCAGCAAAATGGGAATCAATGGGCCATTCCTCAACGTAATAAAGGCCATATATGAAAAACCTACAGCCAATATCATACTCAACGGGCAAAAACTGAAAGCTTTCCCACTAAGATCGGGAACACGACAAGGATGTCCGCTCTCACCGCTTCTTTTCAACATCGTATTGGAAGTCCTAGCCACAGCGGTCAGACAAGAGAAAGAGATAAAAGGCATCCAAATAGGAAAGGAGGAAGTAAAACTATCATTGTTTGCAGATGACATGATAGTGTACATAGAGAACCCTGTAGACTCTACCAAAAAACTCCTCAACCTAATAAGTGAATTTGGCAAAACAGCAGGATACAAAGTCAACATTCAGAAATCAAAGGCGTTTTTGTACACCAGCAATGCAATAGAAGAAGAAGAAATCAGGAAAAATATACCATTCGATATAGCACGAAAAAAAGATAAAGTACCTAGGGATAAATTTAACCAAAGACACAAAAGACCTGTATGCAGAAAACTATACAACATTGAAAAAAGAAATTAAGGAAGACACAAATAAATGGAAGCATATACCGTGCACATGGATTGGAAGAATTAATATCCTTAAAATGTCCATACTACCAAAAGCAATTTATAGATTCAACGCAATCCCTATTAAGATACCAATGACGTATTTCACAGAAATAGAACAGACATTTCAAAAATTTATATGGAACCATAAACGACCTCGAATAGCTGCAGCAATTTTGAGAAAGAAACACAAAGTAGGAGGGATCACAATACCGGACATCAAACTCTACTACAAAGCCACTATACTCAAAACAATCTGGTACTGGCACAAGAACAGACCCATAGACCAGTGGAACAGAATAGAAAGCCCAGAAATAAGCCCAGGTCTCTATGGACATCTAATATTTGACAAAGGGGGCAGAAGCATAAAATGGAGCAATAACAGCCTCTTCAACAAATGGTGTTGGGAGAGCTGGATGGCTACATGCAAAATATTGAAATTGGATCATCAGCTTACACCATACACAAAAATAAACTCAAGATGGATAAAAGACTTAAATATAAGTCGCAACACCATCAAAGTCCTAGAGGAGAACATTGGCAGGAAACTCTCAGATATCCCACGCAGCAATTTTTTCACTGATATGTCTCCTAAAGCAAGGGACATAAAGGAAAGAATAAACAAGTGGGACCTCATCAAAATAAGAAGCTTCTGCACGGCGAAAGAAAACATCAGCAAAATGAAAAGGGAGCCAACCATTTGGGAAAATATATTTGCTAATGATACATCAGATAGAGGTTTGATCTCCAAGATATACAAAGAACTCACTCGACTTGACTCCAAGAAGACAAACGATCCAATCAAAAAATGGGCAAAGGACCTGGGCAGATGCTTTTCTAAGGAGGAGATACAGAGGGCCCAGAGGCATTTGAAAGGATGCTCTGCATCACTAGCCATTAGAGAAATGCAGATCAAAACCACCATGAGGTACCACCTCACACCGGTCAGAATGGCCATCATAAACAGATCCACAAACAACAGGTGCTGGCGAGGCTGTGGAGAAAAGGGAACTCTAGTCCACTGTTGGTGGGAATGCAGACTGGTGCAGCCACTATGGAAAGCAGTGTGGAATTTCCTCAGAAAGCTGAAAATGGAACTGCCTTTTGATCCAGCGATTCCCCTGCTGGGACTATACCCTGAGAACACCAAAACACCAATACAAAAGAACCTATGCACCCCAATGTTCATAGCAGCACAATTTACAATAGCCAAGTGTTGGAAGCAACCTAAATGCCCATCAGTAGATGACTGGATCAAAAAATGATGGTACATATACACAATGGAATACTACGCAGCAGAAAGAAAAAAGAAGTACTAAACTTCGCAACAGCATGGATGGAACTGGAGAGCATCATGCTAAGCGAAATAAGCCAGGGGGCGAAAGACAAATACCATATGATCTCACCTATAAGCGGAACCTAACCAACAATGCAAAGAAGCAAGGCAAATATGACCAGCAACACTGAAAGGAAAAGAAATCAACAGAGACAAGAGGGAAGGGGGGGGCAGGGAAAGGGAAGGGAAGGGGAAAGTCAAGGAACATATAGCAAGGACTCATGGACAAAACCAAAGGGGAAGAGCTGAGGGAGGGAAGGTGGGAGGCGGCAAGGGAAAGAGGTGGGGGAAGGCAGAGACAAATGTATTTAAAAAGTAAATAAATTAATTAAAAATAAAAAAAAAAAGATGATAAAAAAAAATAAGCTGACTAATGAAATAGAAACAGAGGCATGGATACATGAAACAGACTGACCGCTATCAGAGGGGATGGGGGAGGGGTACTAGATAAAAGAAGGTGAAGGGATTAGCCACAAGACATATATACATAACCCATAGACACAGACAAGAGCGTGGTGATGGCTAGCAGAAAGAGGGCCAGGGGCTAGGTGTAGGTGGGCAAAGGTGGGGAAAATGGTGAGATCTGTAACATTGTCAACACTAAAAATAAAGTTTAAAAAAAAAAAAAAAAGGATTTAAAAAGTCCCTCTTTCAAGAAGGCTTCCCTGTGTTAAGGTGTGGACCGCAGCTGAACTCTGTCCTCACGTTACTGTTGGTATTTAGCTGATTACTGAGGAGAAGGGAGCAAAGGGACTTGGGTGCTGAGTTTAATGAGCTGGGGAGCATGAGCCTGGTGCTCCATCAGGAAGCTGCAGGTTCACGCCCCAGGGGAGCATAGCGTTGCTTTCCCCCCCCCCCCCCGGGGGGAAAAGCACTCCTCCCTCCCCTTTTCCATGACAGGATTGTTGGGGGCTCTGCGGGAGGTACTTGACCAAAGAGGCCTGTCAGTCTGACTAGGGGGTTCGGACCCATCCATAGCCCATAAGAGTTTGGGAAACGGATTGGTCATTTTGAAAAAGCACCTGGCCCCTCCCAAGCCCAAGCTAATATGATCCCAGGGGAACAAAGAAGCAGTCTCTCGCTCTCTCCTGAAACCTGCACTCTCACTGGGCGCTCATGCACTCCCTCTCCATTGCCATGTGGCGTGGCAGCTGCATGGCCCAGAGCCATGTGGACTCTACCCACAGGCTCAGGGAGGAGCCTAGATACAGCGGCACAGCCAGGGACTGCAGCGGGGAGCACACGGCAAGCTCGCCAGATACTGGACTGGACTGAACTTTAATATGGAACTAAAACTGGACCACGGCCTTTATCCTGGCCCTACTGAAGACAAGGCTGGACCTTCCCATGGCGAAATGGATGGGGATGGGCCATTGTGAAGTCACTAGGGAAATCCCCTTAATTTCACATCATCAGTAATGTTTACTATGGAGCCCCATCTTCCCGGGTGAGTCTTGGGAAATCCCTTTCCTCATGATGCCACAAGAACTCGCTTTCCACCAGTAACACTCAGAACCCAGTGCTGGGCTTACATGTTCACCCCTGTGACCTTGTGTCTCTCACGTCCTATGTACAGCAAGCAGGTTTGTTGTTGTTAACAGTGAACAGGTAATTACTTGCTGAAGTTGATCTCCCTTAAGTGTTGCGAAGAATTCATTAAATGACTGCAATAATGAGGCCCACGCAAGATGATGTTATCAGAAATAATTTTATTATCTTGGGATTTAGTGATAAGGAGATATTGACTTCAACTCTTCTCTGGGCACTAGAAACAATGCCTCCTGTATTTTTTTTTTTTTAATACATATCAGAATAAGAGTGTCTTTCTTTTGGAGTTTAAAGAAAAATCCTTACCAGAACCCATCAGACCAGATACTTACCTTACTGATAGAAAACAGGGATAGTGATGAAGATGAACCTACTGTAGGGTGAGAGTGATGATAAAATCCTGAAAATGTTGACAAGTTTGTAAAAATTGAATGTTTAATTTTCAATTCTGCTTCTGTATAAAAATTCCTCTTCAGTTCCTCTCAGTTAACTTATTTTGAAATCCAGCATCGAAGAAGTAAAATATCACAGCTCTTCATTAATGATTCATTAATTTTTCTCCTGTGTCGCATCAGATAGATTATACAATTACAGGACTTTTCAATGAAGCTAAAGTTTACCTTGCATAACAAATTCCTTTTGAAAACAAAATCCAGTCGTCAGACACACTCAGAAGCATTGAACCAAATATCTTTGGAAATGGGATTTCCTCTGGGCCAAATATTTATACACGATATGCATATGCTAAGCATGACTCACATGTAAATGCAAAAGCTTCCAGGAAGCCTGATATAACACAGATGAATGAATAAAAATGTACTCTCTAGCACTTCTGTCTGGAGGAGGAGGAGAATATTGCTTGATTTTCATATTATATATGTCACTCTCATCTTATGAGCCATAGAATTTGATGGTTATAAATAGTAACACATCAAAACATGAGCTTCTTGCCCAACAGCAGCAAAAAAAAAATAATTCCATTGCTTCTCTGTCCTAAGATAAAGAATGAAAGTATGTAAGACTAGCTCTGTGGCTGGGTTTTCAAAACCTCTGGGATCACCAATTCTGTCTTATACCTGTCTGCATTTCGAGGTCCTCTGCCTTCTAGTCCTTTTTGCTTATTATGGGAGAGGTTAGGAATTATATATCCTTGTACATCTTTTTCTGTATCTGAAATAGGTAAGAATAGGACTTTGGACTGTAAACCTGATTTTTATTAGCTTTACCTTTACTATTTGAGGTTCTAAGCCTATCAGTTTGTGTTTCATTATATGATACACGGCGAACACTTTCAGCATTTAGGGCAGGTGAGACATAAGCGCAGTATCTTTGTCTAGGCTAGCACTTCCCAACCTTTTTAGTCTCATGGCATACATAAACTAATTGCTAAAATTTTACAGCACGGCAAAACTTATATATTTTTTGACAAGCTGACAAAAAGTAGGTATACTTTTTATTCATTGGCACCAGGTGGCTTTGTTGTGTTGGCTGTTGTCATTTTTTTATTTGACAATCTAAGAAAAAGAGGTCGGTGCCCCTGAGTAAATAGTCAGGTGTTGCATGTTTTAAACATCCTTGTGGTACCCCAGTTGAAAATCACTGGTCTAGGTAAATGCCATTGGACGGGTTCATTATAGAGGACAGCTCCAGAAGGGAGATCTGTGCAACAAAAATGAGAGGCTGATTTGGTTAAGAATATAGGAATGAAAAAATCAAATGTAATGTTTTACATCACCACTTGATTCTTAATTTAGCTAAGAGTGTTTGAAGAGGCTGCACATCTATGCCTTGAGTTTCTTAGGATTGATTGACAGGACCCACGTTAAATAACTAATGGGGGAGGAATCCTAATTTTGAGAATTGAAAAGTGCCAAGTTTTAAACCCAGTGGCATACTTTTATAACCAGAATCGGTGATTCGTCATTATAGAATATTATTGCTAATGTGTCTGCCATTATAATTTTCCTTCGCCCATCCCAACAAACACTGAAAGGAGGCTAACTTTTGTCTAAGGATTGGATTGAAAAACTACAGTTTTATATGTAGATACACATTTAAAAAATTTCATCTCAGATACAATTTTTAAAAACACACAGAAACAAGCAAAAAACAACTGCCATCATCCCAATACCTAAATTTTAAAGAGTGGCTGCCATATACTATTCGTCTGGGCAGAGATCAGGGAGCAAACTGACAGCCAGCACATGACTCTTTGAAAGTCAAATAGGATACAGATTTCTCCAAAACTATCTTGAAAGGAGTTGTGAAGCAGGCCTCAGTTAGAACAATGAGATATATGACATGGGAGGGGCCCTGGGTGGCAAGAGAATGTTTCAAAGAGAACCAGCTTGTCCTGTGAAATGAGAGAAAACAAATTCATAGGAGGTCAGTTCCCACCCTACACTCAGTCTGTCTCAGTGCAGACTGTCAGAAGTGCATTGGCTGAAAGAAATTTGTGATGAAACAAGAATATTTCATTGGAGTCATAGTTCACTAAAAGAGAGCTTGCAAATTTTAGACAGCATATTGCAAAAATATATAAGCAATTATTTTATGTCAGGAAATGCTGGCTCTAATGAATCAGTAGTTAATTATACAAATATGGCAAAAAAGTGAAACTAAAGTACCTGTACTTGGAAACTGTGAAATACAAAATCATTGCAACCATTAGCAACATATATATAAGTCTACTTATCAGTGAAGGTTTTATTGCCACCCACACCTAAGATTTACTGCTGCACGCAATGTGCAAGGAGGTTGCAATTTCTTTCTTCCATAATACTTCTTTATTATGCCAACGACTGAGTGACAGAGGGAAGCCCTGGTTTCACACCTAGTTCCTCCTCTCTCATTGGTAGTCAGTTAATTCTTCCTGTGGCTGCCACACCTAGCTGAGAAGAAGGTGTGAAGAAGGCTGTGGAGAAGGCTGGCAGTCAATGGCCCAACATGAGCCTGTCTACATCTACCTGAACCAGGGGTTCCAGCCCCGGTAGTTGTTAAATAATTTGACTATCATCCTTGAACCAACGTCCTCTATTTTCTTATAAGAAGTAAAGCATCAGGGCAATTTCAAAGGATAAAATATGTACACAGTTTTATTCATTTTATATTATGCTACAAATATGTACAATTTCAATAATAAGTTAAAAATAAATGAACACAATAAGTCTGCGGACAGTTCATAGGCACCATGTTACTCAATGACGTTTGTCTGCCTTCATTTCTAAGAGTTCTTCTGACCCAAGATCCCGATCATCTTCTTGCTAGAAAAACTTGTTGTGGCAGCACATTGGAAATGCGAAGTGTCTCATGGCCTCTAAGCAATGGGAAGTTGTTTGTAAATGATAGAAGCGCTTAAGAGGATCATTGCGATGGCGTGTTGATGAACATTTGCACAATATGCATAAAACTCCGCAAAAATTCTATAACGTTTTTTTCCTCCAGTTCCTCACACTCTTTGCATCCAGATTCAGTTACATTCTGCCAAATAAAAAGAAAGGATTAGAGTGGAGGGTCTGATGTATTTCTTTCCTGGGAATATGACATCTTTTGAACCATATGGTGAGTGAGGTCTTGAGACATGAAAACTTGGGCAAGTTAGTATCCTGTTAGGAGAAACTGGAAGATTTGATGTGGGCTTGTTTTTTGATAGTGGATTGCAGACATTGAAAAAAAGGTCATGTCTATCAGACTATGGACTTTCTGCTTAGAGCCCAAGGTTTCTGGTCATCCACCCTGGAATGAAGTCCATGCCTTCCAGCAAGGCACATGGGCCCTCCATGAGCTGCTCCTTACGTAGGTCTTTCACTTTCCTCACTGCCTCAAATATTATGCCCTAGAAACCCTGAGCTCAGGCCTTTATCCACATGCACAGGTCATGCTATTAAATGTCTCACTGCCTTTATTTTTCCCTCAGTCTGTTCAGCACTTCCTTTTTCAACTACTACTACTCACACCCATGATGACTCAGCTGCTATCTCCATGAGGAAGACTCTCTTGAACTCGTGAGTTCCTGTGATCAGACTAAATGTCCCATTGCTACATTCTCAGAATCCCCAGGTTAGATTCACCCTCACAGTGCCTTTTATACTGGTGTTACAGAGTTTCATGCTTTTTAGGCCCCTATTCTCTAAATTCTTCCAGGAGAACAAGGCCATGTAATTTAGTTTCCCTAGCATTCAGCATAGGGCCTTGCACATAGTATTCACACAATCATTATGGGTTGAATTGAACTATTTAGGTGAATACAGCAAATTGTTGTAATCCAAACACAGTTCCATGGATAACTAGAATATTCCAAATGTAGCAGTCATAAATACACTTTTTAGAGATCGTCTGAACCATGGAAGCTGTACCAGCAAAGATCAAAATTAGATTTTACGTCCATTAAAGCATTTGAAATTCAGATTCAGCAATATTTATCAAGCACAGATTCTATGCCAGGCACTGGCCACATTCCATATAACACTGCCTTATTTGATCCTGAAAATAATCATGTCCTATAGGAAGGCGGAGATATTAAATGACTCATCTGAGTTGACATAATCAATGAAATTCTCCATGTCCAGGTCTCCTGACTGTGCAGTCCTGTACACTCTTTCCACTACAGGTGCCGCACTATGTCATGGTGAGGGTGACTACGGACTTTGCCTAAGAGTTGACTGTTGATATTGTTATGAATAATTAATAAGAAAGATAACGTCACAAGAGTATTTTAAATATGAGTGTCTTCATTTCATAAGTATATCGAGAACCTAGTATATGCCAGGAATTGTCCTGGGGTTGGGATACAGCACTGAAAAAAATAAAAAAACGCCTGCCCCATGAGGCTGACATTGTACTAGGGAAAAGAAGACAACATTCATTCTGTAAAATATGCAGTATATCAGGTAGTGGGACATGCAGAGAAGCTGACATGGACATGGGACTGCGACTGTTAAGTGGTGACATCACTGAGAAGGTGACATTTAAGCAAAGACTTAAAGCAGCCTGGAAATTTCAGGGAAGAGTCCCAGTTGTCCAGCTATGCCGGCTTAGGGGCTCTGTACTTGGAGTTGCCTCTGCGTGAACGCGCTTCCTGGACGCAAGGCTCATTCCCCGGCGTCTTCACCCAACATCAGCCTAGGCGGTGAGCCTTCTCTAAGGTGGGATCCCAGTGCCCTTGACAGCCTTTTCTGGGGCCGCTGGATTTAGCAAATGACTGACTTATATTCATTTGCTTATCGATGGGTTTATTTATGCTTCCACCCTCTTTAAGAGCCAGAACTGTATGTGTTCTTTCACTTTTGTTTTTCTGAGGGCCTGCAATAAGGCCCAAAAAGTATTTGTTGAACTAATTTATTATTATTATGTCTTTTTGTTCATAAAACTCCTTCTGTCCACTTTGCTTTGGCCACTAGTGTTTTGCTGCGAAAGCCGTAACCCGTGGCACCGCAGGGTCCTTGCACAGACGGTCCACAGCCTGCCGTGGGAGATCCCAGTGTTTGTCCCCTGGACCCCCGACACTGCTCATGGTGCCTGGGGTAGCCCAAGTTATTGGTAATTAATACTCAGATTAGTCTTATTTTTATTATTACCCTTTTGCAGCATGTGTCCTTTCAGGCGATAAGAAGACAAACTGTGAAGTGAAACTGCTTGGGACCCCATTTCCCTAGCTGCATGAAGGGGAGCTCTCTGTGCTTAACTTCTTCAGCCTTGAAAACAGCCAAGGACTATCTCAGAGATTTGGCTGAGGACTCAGTGGATTGCCATTCAAGCCTCAAAGGACGAAGAACGGGGTCTGGCACAGAGTGATCACCCAATAAACGTGGATTACTATTATTCACGCCAAACCCTTAATTATGCAATGAGATTAATGTCTACCGAATGCACCTGGTGATAAACATCATGAAGTCAGTGACCCGACTGGCTGACCACTGTCACTCCAGCACCAAACATGCTGCCTGCCACCATGCAGTGCATGCTTGTGGAATGAACGAGTCGATGAGCCATTTAGGGTTGCGATGCTGCCACTTTGGAAGGCCATTCCGCTGAAAGGAACCCCCTCCCTTGCCTGTTATTTCCAGCTCATCACTTCTCCCAGTCAAGCCAAAAACATCTGCTGTGACTCTGTGACTATTGGAGAACTCACCCCATCAGAAGGCAAGCTGCTGTTTGCTAGGAGGATAAGGTTATTTATTGTTTCTCTAATAACCTTATTGTTCGTCTCCTGAAAGATAACATGTAACTCCAAGAGAAAGCACTTCATCGCTGTTACTTTGCAACTGGGCTGAAAATAGAGTTAGAAAGGACCATTTTGAAAAATGAATTATATTCCCCATTATCCATTTCCATATAGATGCAATTTAGACTCTTTAAAAATCACTCCAAGTATTTTTAAAGAAGCACAATGCCCCTAAAAAGTTTTACATAGAAAGCAGTTTTGATTTTTTTTTTTTTTTTGGCTTTGAAATCAAAACGGAAACAAACTGACCACAAAGCAATCGAGAAGGATGGTGATATTGTGCAGAAGAAAGAACATGAAACTAGAAAACGTGGAAATCAGAGGTGACCTTTACTCACTGAGCACAGTTTCTCTGTGTAAAAACAGGGTGATGATACTGGCCTAAGACTTCAAAAGCACTCACAATGATAGCGAGAGAATTTTTAGAGTTAGGTTGTACTGTCAGCATTTTAAACAGCGGTAGCTGCGCACCATGTTACAAAGGTGTGTTACCCCTGCAAGTTCCAAAGTTTCAGAGGCAGGTGTGATTCCAATAAATTTATTAGAAAAATCAAAGCAGGAGCAGTACCTGGTTGGCCAAGTCAGAAGCTTACCCTTCAGGTACTACAAAAATACATTTTCCACAAGGGTTATCTTATCAAAAACCTAAGCTGAAAAGGAAAGACGCATTTGATGAACATCTGGGTGTGTGCCCTTCCCTGCCTTGCTGGACTGTGTGTTCTCCATGCCTCGCATGGTGCCCGGGACCCTGCTGGCACTGAGCACATGCTACTGCCAGGGGGAATGGAAGGGGGGCCACGCACATGTGCCTGTTCCTGGCCATCCAGCAGCCCCTCCATTACCTGGGGCCTCGCCTTCCACGGTTTCAGTTACCTGGGGTCCACAGTTTGAAAGTATTAAATGGAAAACTCCAGAAATAATTCACAGGGCATGGCTCCCTGATCCTCCTGAGGTACTGTCAGAGTGTCAACAGGAGCTTAACACTATGTCACAGTGCCTACATCGCTCACCTACTTCACCTGATCACACAGGCACTGTGTCATCTCGCACCATCACAAGAAGAGGGAACACAGTACAATAAGATATTTTGAGAGACAGAGAGACTAGTATTTTGTTGTAGTTGTCCTATTTTGTTGTTACTTGTTCATCTCTTACTGTGCCTAATTTATAAAGTAACTTGAGCACATATTTTTAGGTATATTCAGGAAAAAACATACTATATACAAAGGTCACTACTATCCATGGTTTCAAGAATCCAGTGGGGTTCTTGGAACGTATCGTGTCTCCCATGGACAAGGGCTCAGGTGTTCCTTTTCCCCCACAGCAGCTGCTCAGGAGCGAGCAGGCAAACATGAGCACCAAGTTGATAATAATTACGATAATAATAAAAGGATCATAATTATTATGATAATAATAAAAGGAAATCATAAAATAAGTAATAAAACTGAGGTTCAGACATGTTTAGAGGCTTCCAAGGTAACATAGCTAGGAAGTGGCTGAGTCAGGATTTAAATTTCAATGTCAGTTTCAGCTTCTTTCTACAACCCCTGATTTGCAAGATTATCATTTATGAAAAGAAGGAAGGAAGGAAGGAAGGAAGGAAAGAAAGAAAGAAAGAAAGAAAGAAAGGGAGAGAGAAAGAGAGAGAGAGAAAGAGAGAGAGAGGAAGGGAGGGAGGGAGGGAGGAAAGAAAGAAAGGCAAGCAACCTCAGGATTCTGAGTGTTGGTGGTTGATGGCTTTCTGCTTAGAAAAAATGCAAAGAAAAATAAAACACTTGCTGAAGCCAAAAGAGGAAGACAATTTCTGTGTGCACAGCACCAACCCAAGCGAGTGATGAATGTCTGCTTTTCCCGGTGTCTGGCTGTGGCTTCTTTCCAATGTTTAGAAAGTCCTGGGTTGGGCGGGGGGGGGGACCTTACATTTAAGGGATGTTCTAACTGAGGAATAGGAGAGAGGACTCACTGTTCTGAATGTATATAACAGAGTTTGTGTGCACGAGACGAAGAAGTCAGGGGTTTGTTTCTTGATTTTTAGTAACCAGTTCATAGGGAAAGGACCGGCAACATAGCGGAACTCATGCGTAGCTTCTGCAATGCGGGGGTATTAATGTAGCCACTCTGGTAGGTTTTCTGGATTGTGTGTGTTTCTTTTCTCACAGAAAGAGTTAACAGCCAGAATCCTTTTCTGACAATTACAGAGATTCATGCAAAATGTGGACCATAAGTGCAGGAAAGCGATTTGTAGAAAATATGATTAAAGACAGTAATAAACTACAGCACTGGAAACAACTGATATGTTGGATACTTTTAAATGGAATCAGTTAATATGATTCTTGCATTTAATCGCATCATGATCTAATTGTATCACAAAATTATATAGTATATTTTGACATTGATAGAAAAGGCTTTTACATATTTTACAAAAATAGCACCTACGTAGTTCTTTGCTCCAAGTTCTACAATCTCAACAATTACTTATAAAGATTCATCAATCATATGTTACAAGAACACACCAAAATTTACATTTAAAAACTACACATATTTCAGTAAATGTGTAAAAATATACTTCTTAGACTTTTCAAAACTTGAAAATATAACGATTTTGAAAAAAACCACTAAACTCACATGTGCATCACTTTCCGTATACAGCGTGGCATCAATATGTATAGACTGAAAGATACAAAATTAGAAAACATGAAACAGTATGCACTATTTTATTTATAACAAGAACAACCTACTGACAATATTAAATTAGCTTTTAAAATTAAATTATTTGTGATAACTTTAGATTCATGTGCAATGTTAAGAGATATCACAGCGAGTCCCTCTGCACCCTTCACCATTTCCCTCAATCCGGCATCGCCAAGTGCAAGATTACCACCAGAAAATTATGTTGTTACAACCCACGCACCTTGTTCACATCTCACTAGTTTTATGTGCACTAAAGTGTGCTTGTGTGTAGTTCTACATAATTTCATCAGCGGTTCTGTATTTCAGTTATTGTACTTTTTCTTTTCTATAATTTCCATTTGGTTCCTTTTACGTGTTGTATTATTCTGCTAAGATCTTCTGGTTTTTTTCAGTTGCTTCAAGAATAGTTGCAATCCCTTGCTGGTGCATTTTTATGATGGCTGCATTAAAATCTTTGTCTAATAATTCCGACATCCAATCCATGGCAGCTTCAGAGTCTGCCGGTTGTCTTTTCTCATTCGAGCTGTGATGTTCCTGCTTCTCTACATAATGAGTGATTTTCAATTGTATCCTGGTATTTGGGCAATCACCTTAGGAGACCCTGGTCCTATTTAAATGTTCTGGTTTAGCCTGCAGCTGCCCTGATGAAGTGTGGCACTCAGGTTTGGACAGGGGCTTGTGTGCCGGGATTCTAAAGACAGTTCAGTTTTCAGGATTTTGTGGTGCTAATGGGGGAGGGGGGCTCACTTCATGGTCCTGGGGCTCCCCTGGACACTGCTGTGTTGCCTACTGGAGTGTAAGGCACTTCCTTAAACACAGTTGTCAGTGGTTCCTCTTCTCTGCCCCCTGTAGGTTCGACCAGGCCCCTGGGTGACTTGAGGGTGGAGAGGGGTTCTCGAGCCCACTGATCAGAGAACCTTCCCTGGGTCAGCCTATTCCCCTTGCAAGTGCCACAAATGTGTCTGGTTCGCTAGCAGAAGACGTGACTCTCTGGCCTGTGGTGACGGACAGCTCCTCATGCTAGGCCACTTATAAACTGAGTGGGAAGATAATCAGGATCTGAAAGCTGTAAGTAAAAGATTTGCTGGGAGGCTTTAGAAGGCTCACACATTTCTACAAAGTTATCACTGTCTCAAGGGAGACTGCATCCAGACTGGCAGCAAAGCACAGGGAAAGGCACACTCCATGGCAATTACACCAGGTCGTTTATGGGGAAATAAGTACTTACCTGAATAAGATTTTTAATGTGGGTCAAATCACTCATTACATCATTCCAGTTTGCCTCTGTTTTAGGAAGCCCTGTGCTGATACAGCTGAAAGCAAAACCAAAAAGTAAAGCATTTGGAATGAGCAGAACATTGTCTTGCTGAATACAAAAGGCAAAAGATCAAGCAAGGATTTTTATTCTGCCTAGTGAAAAGATGAGGGTTATCCTTGCCTTCGTGCATTCAACAGGCTTATAGATGAACAGAAACACCAAACACATAGGACAACCTTGACACTTGAAGCTAATTTGGGGACTGACCAGCCCAGATTTGAGAAACGCCTGATTTGAAGAGATAACTGATAAAAAAAACGGGCATACTTTATTACAATGAAATAAAAACAATACCTGAGGGGTGGTAGTGCTCATAAGATGTTTTTGAATGAATTATTAATTTTCTTTAAGTAGAAGCCTCATTAGACTTTTAAGTCTAATATATAGGTAAAATTCTTAAAATAAGCAATAACCATTTTCATACGATGATTTTGACTCCAAATGTTATTTACAGTAGATTAAACATGCCCCTTGTATGCTGCTCACATCATTGCTATGCTTGCAGCAGCTTTACCGATAAACATTACAGACTTTAACCTAATCCAGGCTGGATACACTGACTCATTTTGGTAAAACAGAAATTTACTATCTGGACAAAAGACACATACACTGACCAAGTGACTATGGAATGATTCCCAATGTTTTCATGAAAAATAACTGTGCCCTGAATGATTTTTATAAAAGCATGAGAACCACTAATCTGCACAAATGTATGGTTCCCTACACCGTGAAGTAAAAAGTAGAGTAAAACTGAACTGAGTCAGATTATAGAGCTGTAGGTTGGGTTCTTAGGCTAAGCAGTGCAGTGTGCTAGTTGCATCTAAGAAAGAATAAAAATGTTAATAGGCATGAGAATATGAATGTTTATTAGAAGGAAAAACAAAAGGCCTTAATAAAGAAAGAAATGCTTCCAAATGAACTAAGATAGGACTCCAAGGATAGAAGTCAGAGCCAAGAAATAGATTTAAAAAATAACATGAGCGAGTCCTAAATGTGTTTTTTTTTTTACTGCAATGAAAATCATGCCAGTTATTAATAAGGAATGTACTTCTAAGTGTATTGATACACCAAGAGGTCCAGTTTATCTGCAGGAGGTTAACTGTCCTCTCTGCACTGCCAGAGTATGGCAATGCCCGTATTCTGGTCTACCAAACCTCCTCTAGGTCTCTGCTGTCTGCCCTCTATCGAACCCCAAATACCGACTGCCTAAGGTGGACGCAAACTGAACAGACACCAATTTAATAGAGACAATATTGAAGAAAAACAGCCATTAGCATGATAATACTTATGCCTAAAGATAAAATTACCCCAAAATGAAGATAGGAATGCCGGCCTCAGTTAAGAAATGGCTGTTCAGAAGTAAACACAAATAGCACTGGATGGACGTACTTCTCAAATGTGGTTTCTGAAAAATAAATTGCACTTTTTAGTTAAAAAGTGATATTTAAATTAATGGTTTATCATTTCTTTAGATCAAAATTTAAGAATTAATGTTCCTTATCAGAATTAATAAACCGAGACTTTCTCTTCTTTGCTCCCTCCCCTCCATCTCTGTTTCTTGTGGGCAAGGTTCTTTAATATGTTTTTAATACATACTAATTTTAAGAAAATTTACATATTTACTAATAATACCGCTAATTTTTTTCTATTGTTCTTAATCTTTCTCTATTCTTTCATTTTTAATAGTTCAACATATTTTATACAGTACAAATTAATAACATAAGTTACTAATATAGGTTTATAGTTCTATATTAATTTCATGTAACTATATGAAAATTAATTATAAATGAATATCATTTAAAGAAAATTGGATAGAAAGGGAACCACCTGAAGACATTCTATGCTATCATGAGAGCCACTATGTAGTAATTTTTCCTGGTGATTTAGAAACATCACTTATCTTAGGACTTCCCAGAGTTTTGATTCCTTTGTCTGCCTCTTTCATGTTGCTGAAGCTTTAGCATTTCAGGGAGCAATGTGGACTGTCACCTTAACCACTGAAAATCTGTGATTCATTCAGTATATGCCAAAGGGATGAGCAACAACCAGACCTTGTCCTCAAAGACTACACATTTCACTGAGGAGACAGGTATTTAAAGAACAATAGGGTGAGGTAACGGAAATAATACATTTATAAGATGTGAAGAACATATCAAGGTTGTTCACAGAGTTTAAAAACCTACTATATTTACTTTCAAGATAAGAGCAATCCAGGTGTGAACAGACCTCTGTCACATCCCAAGATCTTTAGAGAAGAGTCATATTATGAAGAAGCTGAGATTTAAGTGACCTTTAGAGAAAGTCCATATACTACCTTTATCTAATTATTCTTACCAAAATTCTCATTACTCAATGCCAGGGTGAATCCTTAAACATTGAAGAAGAGCTGGCTATGGCAGTGGGTTCCCAGAAGCCATCCATCCAGAAAACTTCCTACAACACAATCCAGGGAAGAGGATGATGCGTTAAAAACACAAGTAAACTAGTGGGGGTAGGGGAAGAAAGGGAAGGGAATTAATGTTTATTGAGCACCTACTTTTTCATGGGCACTCTAATAGTCACTTAATATAGGCATCACATTTAATCCTCACAACAGTCCTATGGGGTAGGGTTAGCAGGACTTGGTGAGCTGCCCAGGCCCCACGACAAGTATAAGACAGGCAGAATCTGAGACCAGGGCTCATTATAAAGCCCAATCCCTTTCTGCTATATTCATGCTCTAAATTGGCAAATTCTAAAGTCATGGTAGTGAAAAGTAGAAGCAACCAAACAGCTGAATTCACATAAACTTCTGATAATTTAATTTACAACAGAAGTAGCTACTTCTACAGAAATGAAGAGATGTTTTCAGTCTTTGAAATTGTGAAACAGAAAACCTCAGGCCCCAAATGACACCACTGGTGCTAAAGTCCATGATAGCAAACTTAGATTTAATACCTGATTTCATTACTGCTTCGAATTCTCCCACGCATGTAATTTTAGTCATCCAGTGTGAAATTTTCTGGTCAGCAAGGAGGTACCTGTCATATGAGGCCTCTCCATCTTCCACAGAAAAAAAGAGCCAGACTGCCTTCCTTCCACCAAAAACAGATGTCCCGGTCTAAATACAGTCCTTGATTTTTTTGTTCCATGATGGGATACTGCCCAATTCATGAATCACTTAATAAGGCCAGTTAGAGATTCACATTTACTCAGTTGAATTTTTGTTCTTTAACAAAATATGGACTTCAAGATGGTGGAGGAGTGAATGTAAGTCACACTGACCTCCTCCCAGGACCAATGTGGAATTACAACTAAGTTGTGGAGAAATCACCCGGAACAAACAACTGAACAATAGCGAGAGAGGAGCCTTATAACCTTGGACGGACAGAAGAGTCTGCTTTAGCGTAACCTAATAGTAAGGAGTGTGGTAGAGACTCAGGAAGGCAGGCTGGGCGCTCACGGGCGGCAGCGCCAGAGGGATATTTAAATGGCCAGTTGGAACCCCCTGAGAAGAGTGGAATCTGAACCATAGGTGGGGATCTCCAGCCTACAGCACCAGAGCCCAAAAAGTACACAGATAACAGCCAGCTGTGTAAAGCAGCAGGGTTGCTCTCTGCCAGAGACAGGCGGCTGGAGATGCAAAGAGCTGTTTAAAGGGCCAATGCATAAATTTTCATGTGTAGCCGCTTAACCTGGGCTCTGGCAAAGGTGGGGCAGAATGAGCTGGAGATGCCTGAGTAGAAACTGGAGACGGAGGCTTTGGAGTGAGAACTGAAGGAGTAGCTGGCAGGATCCCGGTGCTGACTCATTTCCCCATAGGCAGCTGCCATCTTGTCGAGGTAGACCACTCTCCTAAGTGACAGCTGCCTCCAGGAGAGATAATAGCCCCGCCCCCAGGAGGCACTGTCCTGCCTGATGGTATGCAAGCTTGACCACTGAGTACAGAGTGCAGGCACAGATAGTAGATTCCTAACTAAAGGGGGCACAGAGTGGTCTAGAGACACATGAGGAGAGACTGGAGATGGATGCTTTGGGAAGAGAATGGAGAGAGTAGCTGGCGAGATCCCAGTGCTGAATCATCCTCCATATGGCAGCAGCCATCTTGCTCAGGAAGACCACTCCCCTGGGCAGCAGAAGCATGAGAGGACACAATAGCCCCGCCTCCCGGAGGTACTGCCTTGGCCCCGTGGGGCACACGACTGATACTGAGTACAGACTGCAGGCACAGATAGTAGATCCCTGGCTAGAGAGGGTGCAGACTGGTCATGAGATCCTTGAGGGGTGTCTGGAGATGGAGGCTTTGGGGAAAGAACTGAGCGAGTAGCTGTCAGGATCCTGGGATTTTTTGGAAAAAAAATCCTATTTGCTAGAGCAACATGAAAAATAAAGTACCTAGGAATAAACTTAACCAAAAAGGTAAAAGACCTGTACTCAGAAAACTACATAACTATAAAGAAAGAAATTAAGGAGGACACAAATAAGTGAAAGCATATACTGTGTTTATGGATTGGAAGAATTAACATCATCAAAATGTCCATACTACCCAAAGCAATGTATAGATTCAATACAACCCCTATTAAAATACAAATGATGTATTTCACAGATATAGAATAAACATTTCAAAAATTTATATGGAAGCATAAATGACCCTGAATAGTTGCAGCAATCTTGAGAAAGAAGAACAAAGTAGGAGGGATCACAATACCTGACATCAAACTATATTCCAAGTCACTGTAATCAAAACAGTTCGGTACTAGCATAAAAACACACACATAGATCAATGGAACCAAAGAGAGCCCAGAAATAAACCCGTTCTCTATGGTCAATTAATATTTGACAAAGGCGGCAGAAACATAAAATGGAATAAAAATAGCATCTTCAACAAATGGTGTTGGGAAAGGTACATGCAAAAAAATGAAATTTGATCACTGACTTACACTATACACAAAAATAAACTCAAGATGGATAAAAGACTTAAATATAAGTCACGACACCATAAAAGTCCCAGAGGAGAACATAGGCAGGGAACCCTCAGATATCCCACGCAGCAACTTTTTCACCAATATGTTTTCTAGAGCAAGGGACATAAAGGAAAGAATAAACAAATGGGACTTCATGACAATAAGCTTCTGCAAAGCTAAAGAAAACATCAGCAAAATGAAAAGGGAACCAACTATATGGGAAAATATATTTGCCAATGATACCTCAGACAAGAGTTTGATCTCCAAAATATATAAAGAACTCACATAACTCCATTCCAGGAAGACAAACAATCCAATTAAAAAATGGGCAAAGGACCTGAACAGACATTTCTCCAAGGAGGACATACACAGGGCCCAGAGACATATGAAAGGATGCTCAGCATCACTAGCCCTCAGAGAAATGCAAATTAAAATCACAATGAGATACCACTTCACACAGGTCGGAATGGCCCATCATAAACAAATCAACAAACGACAAGTGCTGGTGAGGTTGTGGAAGAAAGGGAACCCTAGTCCACTGCTGGTGGGAATGCAGACTGGTATAGTCACTGTGGAAAACAGTACGGAATTTCCTCAAAAAGCTAAAAATGGAACTGCTTTTTGACCCAGTGATTCCACTGCTTGGATTATACCCTAAAAATCCCAAAACACCAATTCAAAAAAACTCAATGTTCATAGTAGCACGATTTACAATAGCCAAGTGCTGGAAGCAACCTAAGTGCCCATCAGTAAATAAGTGAATCAAAACACTTTGGTACATTTACACAATGGAATACTACTCAGAAGAAAGAAAGAAAGAGCTACTGCCTTTTGTAACAGCATGGATGGACCTGGAGAGCATTATGCTAAGTGAAATAAGCCAGGGGTTGAAAGACAAATACCACATGATCTCACCTACAAGTGGAAACTAATGAACAAAACAAACAAGCAAGCAAAAGATAACCAGCAACACTGAAAGAAAAAAGAAACCAAGAGTAATGAAGGGAAGGAGGGAGACGGGTAATGGCGAAAAGAAGGGAAGGGTCAAATCAAGGCACATGCATAAAGGACCCAAGGACAAAACCAAAGTGGGGAAGGATTGAGGGTGGGAGATGGTGGGTGGGGCGGGGGCAAGTGGTGGCAGGAAATTGGAGACAGATGTATTTGAACAATAAAAATATAAATTTAAAAAACCCAGAATAAATCACTGTTCAATGAATCATCATTTGAGAATTTTATAAGTAACAGGATTACATTTTTCTAATGCAAAGAGGTGAATATGATTACACATTTCCATATCCAATTCCATTTTATTAAAAACTAAAACATATAAAATGTAAACAATGATTTTTCTCTCCTTTTACGTATTTGTTGACCCTGCCAACAAAAATCAAAATCTACTGCATCCCTCGACATAAGTATTCAGTGCAATTAAATTCTATAAACTCAAATAATTTTATTTTTCAGATGTTTCAGAAAGATAAAAATAATTGCTTTTAAAGTACATAACTCTTAAAAGGAAAAACAAGCACGTATCTAAGTGTCAAACAAGACACTATAAAAGTATATCCAACAAGAAACACTCTTGTTCCACAAGATCTTAAATCTAATCATTCTGTTACATATGACCTAAGTGTCCCATAAATTGGTTTACTTAAAGAAGGCAAATTCTCACTTTTACTCTCATAACAATTCTCTGTCTATATTACCTCAGGGCCTCAAAAATTTTTTAAATAAAACTTCAAAATTATCTCTGTAATTTCATCCAACATCTCTTAAATTCCCTGCCTCCTTTTTAGTTGTGGTATCCCAAACTCCATATTGTTCAAAAAACAGTATTTGTCACCATGGGATGGAGCAGTAATAAGGGTGACATTGCTTTTAACAAGGTCTTAGGAAGCTACTTAGGAAGACAATGGTGACCTTCGTCCTGGGTTTTTGCAGCAGTGTGAGTCTCAGGCAAGCAGGGTGTTCGATTCTCATGAACACCGCAGCGGCCTTTGACGGCCCTGCTCCGCCTCCTCCCGCTGGCGAATGGCAAGGAAGACTAAGGCCCTTCGCCAGAATGCTGATGATAACGGGCCACTGCCACCAAACAGGAAACTTCTACAGTTTGTCATTTGGTCAAAGAACTGAGGTCGTTTTCTGAGCTGACAGTAGAGTCAGGATTTCACAGCACGTTTGGAAGCATTCGTTCTGCCACTTACTGTAGTCCTGTGGAATGATTTTACTAAAAATGTGTGGGTATGTGTGATCCATGTTGGTCAAGAAAACCTGAAAAAGTAAACTATTCTATTCCTTTCTCTTTGGCCGGGACTCAATGTGAACTATTAATATAATAACTATCGTGATAGTGATATTAATTAGACTAAGTATTGCTTACCTAATGCTTTCAGGTTTACAGAATTTTTTCACGTACATTATCAGACTAAATCCTGACAATATCGTTATGTGAGAGATATCACTCTTAATCTCCCGTGAAGAAACTGAGCTTCTGAAAGGTTAAGCAGTTTGCTTCCCATAAATGTCATCCATGTAGCCATAAAAAATTTCCTTCCCAATCCAGGTTGGGCAGAGGGAGGAGAGATACAAGAAGTTCAAATTCTGTGACTGAGAAATGTAGGCCCCTCACTGTAGGAAGTACCTGACCCATCCCACGTGGATAATAAGAGCCCACTGTTCTCTGGTAGTTTAAAAACAGGACTTTCAAACTGTTCTGATGCAAAACACAACTCAAGTTCTTTCACGTGCATTACCTCATCTGACTCTCACCAAAACTCTGTCAGAGAGAATATTATCTTATCTGTTCACTCAAAAACACTACAAATGTCACGATGACACGACGCTGCTGCTACCCTGTGAAAACAGCCTTGGACAATGCAGGGAATGAACGGGCCTGGCTGTGTTCCAATATGACTTCATCTGTCGAAACAGGCACTTGGTGAATTTGACCCTCAGTTTATAGTTTGCGGACCCATGACTCCTGTGGATCCCTTGATCATTCCCATTTGAGTACAGCTGAGAAACTGGTATCTGTAAAGTCTCAAATTTTCCTGTCATTAAGGTACTAGCATTTTTCAGTAATTGCTTTCAAGGAACACGAATATTATGAAAATGTCAAATATAAAATTTCACGAAACAATCTCTGTTCGTGATGAATACCATGATTACTCCTGTGATTTTTTAAAATTAACTCATACAAATATAATATCTAACGTTCATATTCAGTGCTCTTATAAGTCCATACAACATGTGAATGGGGCCTATAAATCTCACAGTTTATTAAAATAACAATAATAAATAATTAGGTAAGGTTTTCTTGTTTTAAAAATACTATTTCATACAAAGTTTATAAAATATATGTATTTTTACATATATATTTTCATTATTTTTATTTAATAGATGTTATTGATCATGCTATTAGAGTTGTCCCAATTCTCCCCCTTTGCCCCCACCCACCGGTACCCCCTTCCCTCGGGCAATCCCCCCCTTGTTCATGTCCCTGGGTCGCGCATATAAATTCTTTGGCTTCTCCATTTCCCTTACTTCTCTAAACATCCCCCTGTCTATTTTGTACCTACCAATTATGCTTCTTAATCTCTGCACTTTCCCCCCTATTCTCCCTCTTCCCCCTCCCAGCTGATAAGCCTCCAAATGATCTCCGTATCTATAATTCTGTTCCCGTTGTGGTTGTTTGCTTAGTTTGTTCGTTTTTAGGTTCAGTTGTTGATAGTTGTGAATTTGTTGCCATTTTAATGTTCATAGTTTTGATCTTCTTCTTTTTCTTTAATAAGTCCCTTTAACATTTCAAGTAATAATGGCTTGGTGATGATGAACTCCTTTAGCTTTACCTTTTCTGGGAAACCCTTTTTCTGCCCTTCCAAACAGCTTTGCTGGGCAGAGTAACCTAGGCTGTAGGTCCTTGCTTTTCAACACTTTGAATACTTCTTGACAGTCCCATCTTGCCTGCAAAGCCTCTTTTGAGAAATTAGCTGACAGTTCTTATGGGAACTCCTTTGTAGGCAACTCTCTGCTTTTCTCTCACTGCTTTTAAGATTCTCTCTTTATCTTTAACCTTTGGCATTTAATTATAATGTGCTCTTTGGGTCCAACCTATTTCGGACCCACTGTGCTTTCTGGACAATATGTCTATTTCTGTTGCCAAATTAGGGAAGTTTTCTTTCATTATTTTTTTCAAGTGAGTTTTCAATTTCTTGCTATTCCTCTTCTCCTTGTGCCACCCCTACAATTCAGATGTTGGTGTGTTAAAAGTTGTCCCAGAGGTTCCTAAGCTTATCTTCTTTTTTTTTTCAATTCTTTTTTCTTGCTGCTGTTCTGATTGAATCTTTTTTCCTTCCTTGTGTTCCAAATTGTTTGTTTCTTGGCTTCATTCTCTCCACTGTTGGTTCCCTGTAGATTTTTCTTTATTTCACTTAGTGTAACCTTCATTTCTTCCCTTGTGTTTTTGTCATACTCAATGAGTTCTTTGAGCGCCCTGATCACCGGTGTTTTGAACTCAGTCTGATAGATTGGTTATCTCTATTTTATCTAGTTCTTTTTATAAATAACAGGTTTGTCTGTTCTTTCATTTGGGCCATATTCCTTTATCTCCTCAATCGGCAGTCTCCCTGTGTTTGTTTCTATGTAAGTGGAGCTGCTTTGACTCCCTATAAAAGGTACCTGCAAATTGTGTGGGATGGGGCCTTAGGTAATCGCCAGGTTGTGGCAGCATGCTTCACCGCTTTTTGGCTCTTTGTGGAGGAAGGGCTTAGTGAAGGGGCAATGCCACTACCTGGCTCCTGGAGGTTTGCCCTGCACTCGCCCCATTTCCAGGCACTTCACCCACTTCCCATATGTGACTGGTGCCCTTCCAGCTGTTGCCCTGATGGTGATTCCCGGAGTGGCTGGGTTTGCGTACATTCTAACTCCATGCAGGCCCTTTAAACGAACTCTCCTGAAAATCTGGCAGTTCTTTCCACTGCTCCAACCCCCACTGGTCTTTATCTTTTATCTGGATGTTATGGGGATTTATCTTCCTGGTGCTGGGACCCTGGGCTGTGCAGTCTGGCCTGAGGCTGGGATCTCTTGCTTCCAAGGTATCCCTCCTGATTTTTATCCGCCCCACGTGAATGTGGGGCTGTCCTTTCTGCCGCCACCATTTCTGCCTCTCCAAGCCACGTGGCGTCTCCGTGACTCCACCCCTCCTACCCATCTGGATGACTATGACTTCTTTAAATCTTTCATTGTTGAACTTCCATATAGCTCGATTTTCTGATGGTTCTGGCTGTTACTGTATTTTGCCATGTGTAATGCACATCTTTTTTGCCCAAATTTTTGAGGGAAAAATAAGGATGCACATTATACACAGGCAGTACTAATTTGTTACCAGTACATAATATTTCTTGTACCTTTTATCTGTTCTTGTGCTTTGTAATTATTTGTTACATAAAATTTCTTCTACCATAATAGGTTACCAAAAATAAATGCTAAAATTCCTTTATAACACAAAGAAAGAAGATCTAAATATAAATAAATAAAAAATGGAATTAAAAAATTAAAGCAAAAGATTTTTTTCTCTAGATTTTTTCTTGGACGAAAAAGTGGGTGAGCATTATACATGGCAAAATATGCTATTTGTTTTGAGGCTTAATTTAATTCTCTCTGTGGTTGCACAAGGTGGCGAAGCATGTTTGCCTATGCCTCCATCTTGACTGCAAGTTGGCAGCAGTAAAGTAAAACATTTAAGTTCTTGGAAATACTTAAAACAATACAAATTGCTCAATTATATTGAAATGCTTCCAAAGCAAACTGCAGGCATTTAAATATCCATACTTCCAAGGGCAAAGGCCGTGATAAAACTTGGACACCTTAGTTACCATGACTAGTCAAAAAACAATATGAAATAGATGGTATTATAAAGGGTCAATGTAGAAACACCTCAGGACATCTGTCGTATAAGACAGCCAATGAAGATGCCTACGTGTAGCTGGAGGGCATATTTCTGATCAGAGTTCTATGCAGCAATGTGTTCATACGCTTTTTTTAACATTAGGTGCAAACATTCTTGAAAAGGTTTTGTGTGATTTTGAAAACTGCTTACTGGTCCAGTTCTGTAAGGCAGGCCTAGGGGACAGCCCCTCTAAGGCAGCCCAGCCTCAACATCCTGCCTGCTGACCAGGACAACCTGCTTCCCAAGTGCTGTGTCCAAAATACTTGGGGAAGGTGAAGAAATTCTTTTAAACCATAATATTTACAAATGACAAGGAGTTCAAAAGTATGAGGTAGGTTTAGAAATTCCAGCACAGTACTGTAAAGAAACTTCTGAAAGAACAAAGAGACCAGAGAGGAAGAAAGAGTCACAGAAATGATGTAAAAAATTCATAGAGGTGGAATAAAACACTAGCTGTCACACCGAAGGGAAATAAAAGGACCAATGAAAACCATAGTAATTTCTAAATAAATTTCTTAATTCCTAAAGAAAATCATGTTAATAGCGCCTATAGAGAGAACATAAGTACTCAAGGACAAGAATCAGGATGAATCTGATCATGGTGCTTACAAGACAAATAGAACGAATCTTCAAAGTCTAAGAGAAAATGAATTTAAACCTAGAAAACTATTAGTATTTGAGAAAGAGGGCAAAGGGCATTCCTTCATAGCAGACCTTAGAAAAATGTAGAATCCAAAGATTGTGAAAAAATTATGTGAAAATGCATTCCAGGAAAAGAAAATGTTATCCAAGAAAAAAAGAAAAAAAAATGTGATATTTAAGGAAGTATGGGACATAAAACAAGTTAACATTCATTATTTGGGTCTAAATAACTAATGATAACATTTTTAAGTACCATTTTTTTACCTCATTCATTCATTTATTTTGCAAAAATGTGAGATTTTTGTGATCACAAACCTTGTTTATCCTGTTCAGTCCTGTAGCTCCAACACATAAAAGCATCCATGATACGTAATAAGCACATATGACATGTTTGCTGGATTTGGTTTTTAATTTGTTTACAACGACGTTGTCCCCACTTCCACAACTGCTACCCTCTTAGCTGCACTTGCCTCCTTACCCACCAGGCGTTCCCATCAGTCACTGAAATATGATCCTAAATAGCACCCTAAATTTCACCCACATTGGGTCTTTCTGCTACTTTTAGTAATTAGAAATTACTAAAACTTAGATATTTTTGCCAATTTCAAATTCCAAGCCACAAAGTACTGCAGAAAAAAGATGTGCCATTATAATTTTTTGAGATGCAACCTCTAATGGGCCTTTTCTACATCCTATAGCCTTGCTCTTTCTGACATTCTCTGCCACACTTTTAATATCAACTTTATTGAGATATAATTTCAAGATAATAAAATACACCCATTTTAGGTATATAACACACAGAATTTTGACAAATGTATAAGACATCATTGAAACCACCACCACAACCATGATTATTAAAAAATACCTATAATCAAATTTCTCTCGTGCCAACTTGCAGTCACTCCATTCCTGACTCCCACCACCAGGGGCTGACCTCAAATGAACTTTCTCCAACTAGCAATGCAGAAGAAAAATCATGAGTCACCTGCATATGGAAAATGAGGTGGGGGAAAAGAAAAGAAGCAAGCTCATGTTAAGATTATTATTTCATTTGGAGAATGTGTCATACATTCATGATGATTAATTGCAAAAACCGAGAAAAGTTTACTACAGGAAAAGAAAACCCTAGGTATATTATTATAATTGCCAAACAAAAAGGGAAAACTTAAGCTAATGGAAGGCAGTTAGGCAGTTGTAGGCAGAAAAGAAAAAAAAGGAAGCACATGAAAAATACCAATAAAACATAATGTGCTAGGAGTCAGTCTCAGCCTACAAATACATCCACCCACACATGCAAAGATGTGACAAAAACTATATCTGCTTACTAAAAGACAGACACCTAGATTGTGTTTTAAAAACAGAGAGGTAGAAAGATAAATTTTAAAATATGCTACTTATAAGAAATGGAACAAAAAAATAAAATGGTACAAATAACAGCATGGTGATTACCAAAGGGAAAAGGGGTTGGGGAGAGGGAGGTAAAGAGCAAAGTGGGTCAAAGACGTGGTAATGGAAGAAGAATTGACTTTGGGTGTTAAACATACAATGCAATATACAGATGATGGATCATAGAATTGTACATAAGAAACCTATATAATTTTATTAACCAATGCTGCCCCAATACATTTCATACATTTTATACATTTTTAAAAAAAAATGCCCTGGATGGTGTGGCTCAGTTAGTTGGAGCATCGCCCCATAAACTGAAAGGTTGTGGGTTTGATTCCCAGTCAGGGCACATACCTAGGTTGCAGGTTTGGTGCCTGGTTGGGGCGCATGTGAGAGGCAACCAGTTGATGTTTGCCTCTCACATCTGTTTCTCTCCCTCCCCTACCCTCTGTCTAAAATCCAGAAGCATGTCCTTGGGTGAGGATAAAAAACAAATTAAGAAATGCTACAAAAAGCTTGGAAATGCAAGAACAGAAAAAGGTATGTTAAGTAAATATAGGTATAGTAATAATAATGTTAGGATAATTAGGATTCAAATGGTAAGTACTAAGCAATACAAAGGATAATGCACATGGATAAAAGTTGCAACCTATGACAAGATATAATAATTGTGAATCTTCATGCACCTAACAATATAGCTTCAAATCAAATTATATAGAGGGAAAATAAGGGGTTACTAAAGATTTTAAAACATTTTTCAGAAAATTACACTTAAACAAAAATGAGTAGGGCTATTGTCTGTGGTATGCAAGTAAGCTGGCTTTCCAAAAAAACACATTGATTTGTAACATTTGCCAATTACTGTTATGTGAATACCCTCTTACACTGATTTCAAGCCAATGGTTTAATCATTAGTTTATAACATGCCTGAATAGAGTTATCGGCTCTCACAAGCCAATGAGAGTCCGCCCCAGCAGGCCGCTGCTGGTGGGAAGGTTACCAGTGATGAAAATGAGAGAGGCTGCAAGAGGAGCAGGTCTGATAAAAAATTCAGGAGTTCGGTTTTGAAAAATTTCCATTTCATGATCATTAGCCAATTTTATCCAGATGTTTGGAAGAGAACCGAATTTTGGAACAGAGATCCCAGGAAGAATCATGGAATATTGATAATACATCAAATAAGCAATGACTCAGCAAAGAAAACCAGGGACCTATTTTCTTCACTATTCAGTCTGGTCAGCAGACATTTACTGAGCACCTTCTGTGTGCCTGGCCCTAGGGCTGCAAAGGTGAGTAAGTGTAGTCCCTATCCTTTAAAGAAGTACAGAAACAGACACAGACATTCATTATATACTATAAATGCCAAGATAGTTTGGGTCTCCAGATTTTGATATTGAGAGAAAATATCCTAAAGGAGATGACAAAAATAAATTACTTTAGAGGAGGATAATAAAAGTTAGTCAATCTCAGAAAAGAGAAAGGACTTTCCTGGCAAAGGGGAAATATGGGCAAAGGCACAGAGGCCTCAAACAATAGGATCCAGGCACATGCATCCCAGCACTCCAATTTTACTGGTGCATCAAGCTGGAGCATGGGCGTGGTAGTGGTATGGTCAGTGAAAAATAGGCTAAGTCTTAGAGAGCGCCTTGCTTGACCAGAGGGTCTGCTGTCCATGGTGTTTATGATCAAATTTGAGTTTGATGTAGATTATCATAACCAGTGTGCAGGAGATGTATTTAAAGGGATCAAGACTGAAGGTAGGAAAACAAGTCGATTATTATTGTAGTTGTCCACATAAGGAGCAAAACTGAGGAAGCAGTAATAGGAACTGAAAAGCAGTACTAGTATTGCTTATTGGAGTACTACTTCCCTGTTCAATTGGCAGGTCTTGCTGGCTGCCTGGGAATGTAGGGTGTGGAGGAGCAGGTCTAGGGTGACTAACAGGTTTTCTGGTTTGCAAGGTCAAAGAAGTGGGGACACTAACAGAGGCTGGACATGCAACAGGGCTTATGTGAGCAGAAGATGACTCACCCGGGGTTGGATATGTTAAGTTTAAAAAGTTGGTGAGATATCAAAGAAACATGCTGGAGAGCAGAGGAATAAGCAAATGAGAAGCTCAATAGCCAGTAGGGCTGGATATAGAACACACTGGATTAAAACCTTGAGTTCAGAGGAGGTCAAGCTACAGGAGCATGGAAAGAGGAAACTGCAGTGAGAAAAGGAAAGAAGGACAACAATCTTTAACCTTTCTTTAGATAATGGCTTCATTGAAAGTCTTCTAAGTGCTTCAGGTTATGGGTCGAGGCCCAAGGGATCATGCAGGATACTGTTTCAGCGCTTGTGTGGAGTGCGGTTCCTTGAATGTAAGAAGCCTGCTTTTTCGATTTGAACGTTTCTGAAATTGGGCCACATCTCATAAGTGATCTCTATCCTCATCCCCAAAAGAGCTATTATTGAAAAGAATGTGCTTCTTAAAAAATTGATGTTGTTTCAGGGCAGTCTCTCTAGAACAGAGATCCCTACTGATTTATGTGCAGGAGGTATATACTGGGGAAGGCAAGAAAGCTGAATCGGACAGAGGAAGACCAAAGGCCATGCTACAGCCACTACCTAGGCTTTGTGGAGCTCCGAAGCTGGGGAGGCCATCTGCAGTTCTACAAGCTGGGGACCCAGGGCCCTTCTAACACTGCCCTCACATCCAAGACCACAGGATGGAAGGCTGCTCCTGGGGAGAATGTGTGACCTTTGAAAGGACAGTTTCTCCAGGGAGGACTGTCAGCTGAAAACTAGCAAGCAGCACTTCCAGTAGCTGGGACAACAGACTCTTCATTCCCGAAGGAGAATATGGCCAAAGCATGGCATCAACTACAAATGGTATTTAAGAATGAAGGAAATACAGCATTTTTATCTCAATAGGATTTGATATTAACATGATCATGAAGTATTAAACACCAATCTTGTCTGGCACAACCTATTTAAAAACCCATTTTAGTAAAAGTTTAGGTCATCTGAAATCCTACCTTGTTTGGAATAAAATGGAGAGAAAGAATTATTCCTAAAATTTTTTTAAAAGTATATGAGATCACAAAAAGCATTCACTGCACAATTCCTAGGGATTTACTGAAAACCTCTTCAGCGATGAAGGAGTTAAATAACAGTGGTACTAACTTATGGAGAACTTAGAATGAGAGGCAGACTGAACACAAAATCAGTGGGGCTCCCATGCCTTTTTGCACCACGCTAGTGAGGAAGCCACGCCCGAGCCCTGGGCAGGTAGGGGAACATAGAGGGTGTTCACCTCCTACCTCCTAGAAGTCATCCTGGGTTCGTAGCAGGTGCAGCAGGCGGCCACTTCTTTCAATCTATTTGGATTCCAAGGACACTCGAACTCCCAAAAGACCTCCTGGAGTATCTGGACCTTATCTGTGACTCTGAGGATGTGAATACAATGAAAGGCATCAGAGCCACTCTGTCCCAGACTCTCAGCCACTTTACTGTCCCTCCCCAACAACTCTTCACAGCAAGACCTCCCAGAAGCAGGGAGGATGGGGAGTTAAGAGACAGCAGGGAGGACTTAGCCAAGCTGGAGCCACTGCTGAGGCACAAGCTTCTCTAAGTCATGCCAAGTGAAACCCAACAGCTCGACTTCTCCCAGGCTTCCCTCCAAAGGAAAACTGCCTTAGCACGGAGCTGTGGAAGTTCACACGGAAGTTCAAGACGTGTTATTTCAGTTGATGCAGTTCTGGTAAATGAATGCTTCCTAAACCATCAATAATAAAAATAAAAAATTTCAATCCACTTTAGAAAAGAATACATTTTATTTCCATTCTCTCTACAGAAAATATTGAAAATCATTATCATATAAAAGAAGAAATATGAGTGTATGCAAACAAAACTTTGTAGGCAATAAAGTATACAAAGATGATTCAGATGTTTATATATCATGATTATTAATACTTTGTGATGTTTGTGGTATTTTTTAGTTTTCTTCCGATCTAAATAAACTCTTAAAATGTTCTAAGATGATAAATGTTATATTCATAATTTAACATTCTTTTTTATGAAGAGAGTCAAACACTATATAAGCTTGAGGCCCCACAAACCTGGATGTTCCCTAACTTAACTCTTCCAAGCACTTAATTGATTTAATTGGATAAATTTATGACGTAGATGCTGTCATTATTCTACTTTACAGATGAGGAAGTTCAGGGCAAAGAGTTTAAGAAATTTGCCAACAGTAACTCACAGAGGATAAGGCAGTGCTGAGATTTGAACCTGTCTTCTGTGATATACTAAAATAGGCAATCTATAGATTATTTTGATGCACTTTGATATGCATCACTTGTCATTCGACATTTACTAAGCTCCCTTTTGGTGCTGGATAATAGTGGGTGGATCTGAGGTAGTTTTTACCCCAACATACTATACAGACAAATGAGGAGACCCAAAATGCATAATCAAATATAAAAATATTTGAAATGCTATGAATCGATAAAAGAGAAATAGTGAATTAAATATTCTAATCTGCCAAGTGAAAGAGTGTGAGCAATGACATATAAACATCTGATAACAACTCCTTTCATTCGCAAAACATTGGGGAGCTAATGCTATAATACTCTAAAATTTTAACTCAAGACAGTGGATATATTTGGAACAATACATTTTACAAGTTTCATTTCAGGATTAATGAACAGATTTTTTCTGAATGCCCAGGATGTGACTGACATTTTGACAGGCATTTGGTGATCTAATCAAGAAGGAAGAATAATTGAGATCCTATAATTTATCTTCTTTTTCCATGAGGAAGCTGAAGCCAAAAGGTATATGGCATCTGCTCCAAAAGCACCTTTCTAAGGAAGCCTTTCCTTAGAGATCACAGTCAGGTGTCATTTCACCTTTTTCCAACCCCAGCTCAGGACATTATTGTTCTTCTGTGGCTTTTGTTCTTTAGATGGCTACTTGTTTTATACAAATTGAGATCAGGAGCTTTTTAACCTTTTTTTAAAAAATGATTAATGACATCTCTAACATCTAAAAGCTATTCACCATCTCCTCAGAAAAACGCACAAAAGCACATATCCAGCAATTTGGACAAAATCACCTGATGTTAAAACATTCATCCTTCTAAAAGTCTCAGGATCTCAGGTTAGGGATCCTTCTTCCAGATTACTGGCCCGGTAAAGTAATTTTTACAATGCATGTCAGTAACAAACATACATAAAATAGATTTATCTGTGTGTCTCCTATAGGGCCTAACACTGCAATAGAAGCTTAATAAATTTCTTGATTTTAATTACCCCAAAATGAAGTTGCAGTTAACAGGAGACACAAAACCAGCCACAAACTCCCTGCCTGGTGATGTCTTACACTATCATAATCTCTCCTTAAAACAACAAACAACCAACCCATAATCATTGTCATTATGAGCTCACTTTAACAGGGGAGGTAAAATAAACAGTAAAATACAATCTCAGTATAACTACTTGGATGTGACTTTACATGCAATAAAAGCTCACATTTAGGAAAGGATAATCCCTGTAGCATAGAAAGTACTCAATAAATATTTGCGGAGTGATTGTAACTACATGAATAAATGAATAATAAAGAATGAATAAATGCTGCTGCAAATGGAGAAGGCTTTGGATGGGGTAGCAAGTGGGGTTAATACTAAAGAGTGAATAAAATCGAATCTGAAGTAGGAAGATATTCCATCTAATACAGACCCAGCATAAACAGTACCATCTGAGTATGAGGAAACCTAAAAAGCACCGCTAACTAGAAAGTACTGAAAGAAAATGCACTTGAGTAGGCAGGTTGCGGTTGGATTGCACGTGACCTTCACAGTCAAGCTGAGGAATCTGATTTAATTTTCTGGGCAACAGAATACAATGTTAGATTTTTAGATAGTGATGTAACCTAACAGCTATACCTGCAAATGCATAACCAAAACCAAAAAACCACAAATCATATTTAACACCAGCTAGTATAAACACTCAGATCAATTGTTTACTTGTTAAACAAGCATTGCTCTAATCTGTTAAATAGTCCTTCTACTTTCATAACTTGATGATTGTTGGTCATCAGCACTCATCCTTTTTACAGGAAAGGAAAGACTCTCACCTCTTCAAGAGTGAGAATTTGTAGTTGATGGCATGAGGAACCCATGCGCTAATTCTTAGCTGGACAGGCACAGGATTAGGTCACAATTAGTTGAGATCCTACATGAAATTTCCCATCCTCCCCTGTACATATGCCCAGCTGGAGCTTCCATATGTATTGTGGCTCTATTTGTTACTATCGCTTCCTTAACTATATTTTTTACAAATTTGCTTTATTAAGTATTTACATTATGTATTTCAACCTACCTCCTGAAGCAGGTCATTATTCAATCTCTGTACAAACCCATTCACAGTATGTTTGGGTTATAGCCCCCTTCAGAATTCTAACTATAGATAAAAGTGAAAAGTGATCAATGCTTTTTTCTCCCCAAGAAAACCTCTACCACCCCCTCTCCAAAGTAAAGCTTTATTCTTCCCCTTCAGCATCACTTTCTCCCCCTTCAAACAAATATCATACCAATGACTGATGTAAAAGTAAACTTCAAATGTTGTCTTAATAGACAGACAAGATAAAAGTGAGCCAGAAGCTACTAAATCACCTGTTCCGGATTCCCATAGTTAGCGGAACAACCCAGAGGTGATACAAGTCCACATTGATTTTATGATGCCATACTCTCTCTCTCCTTTCTCTAGCTGTTCAGGCAAACTTTCCAATGTTGGCTTTCCACCATGTGTACGTGTGTGTGTGTGTGGGGGGGGGGGGTGTGTGTGTGTACACATGAGCATGTTTGCCACTGCAGAAAATGAGAGAAAAAAAATCTCTGTTCCTATAGAGCTTATGTATTTTAAATGTGACTACAGACTATGTGTATGGGTTTATGCATGCAGAGGTAAAATAGCACTGATGTTCTGATGGAAAGTTCTAGCTGGTATCTTACACTTTAAGTAGCTTTGTTTGATGAGAGAAAAATGTGTAACTAGATAATATTAATTTTATTTGTGCAATTTAATTATCAATGTTTTCCATGGTTAGACTCAGCACACAAAATTCAGAATTAGTCATAATTAAGTAAAATTTTCATAGTGTTCGCATTTTCTTTTAACAAACAGAAATCTTAATTTAAGAAGAGGGAGATATAAATAAGGTGAACAAAGCTGGAGATGTATTAACCATTTCTGTGCAAAGATAATAGTGAAATTTGTCTTTGTGGTTAACTCTGAACAAAGGTTGAGAAAATCCTACAGTTCAGTAAAACCTATTTCTGAAGGAGGGAAGGTGGACTAGAAGAACAAAGTTTTACACTGGTAATCTATATGGATTATACCCATTCAAATGCTGTATCAAACATTAACTCTTAACGAAAAAAATGTGAACAACTGTCTAGAAAAAAATCACCTCTCAGCAGAAATTACTTCAACATGAGCTATAAATTTACGAATTAAATTGAATTCCACAGCCTGTATGATGCTGAAAGAACATGATTCTTGGCCTCAGGAAGAAAAAGGGGAGGCAGGGGTCGCTTAGTGCCTGAGAGTTATGCACAACCGAAGGAGAGAATAAGCTCTCTGCACTAGTGATCCCTTATATCAAGCCAACCAATGACTTAACTTGAGCACCTGAAAAGATTCTCTGGGTTATCACCTGAAAAGACAGTCCTACCATAGGGTAACAAGGCCATGCAGAGTGCCTTTTGGAAAGAAAAAAAGTTTTTTTCCATTTCCAGTAGAAAAATATAAAACATAAATTAAACTGGAAAGAAAAATATGTTAAGAATCCTGTTATTTCACTGTAATTCCCTGGGACACCCAATATCAAGCTAAGAAGTGAGTGCTTACATCAAATAAACACTATTAGCAGGAAAGAAAATGAAACAAAATTCTTTTCCCATTCAGAACATTTCAAAATCTGGACTACTGTGAGCCATGAAGGCACAGGGAATCAGCCCATCTGGAAGACTCCGCTTCCCCTTTTATCTACTTATTTCCAAAGGAAAATGTGAATTAGTATTTGAATGGTTTAGACTCCACTTCAGATGCTGAGCTACCTGTTTCCAGGGAAAGCAAAAGATTACTTCTATTCTCCTTTTTTAAAAAATGTCTTCTCTGCTTTCTTTTCACTCAGGTTAATTAAGTGAAACTTGTAAGAAAAAAAAAAAGAAGGGAAGAAATCATGTTTCACATTGCATCTCATAGAAGAGCTCAGGGTAACAATCAAAAGATGCGCTGGGAAAGAAGGAAAGTGGGCCATCGTGGAAGCCAGGCACTCTCTCGGGCTCTGCTTTACTGACATCCGAGAGAACGCTGATTAGTCACAGGATGCCGCGAGAATACAGCTGCATACCAGCTGAGCTGACTCACCAGTAAAGATGCCAACCAGTAAAGATGTAAAACCAGGGTGAGCATGGCTACCGAATGCAAGTGGAAAACAGAAGTTTTAATGAGGAAGGAATGGCGTTAAAGTAAAAAAAAAATCTCCCCCAAATGTTCAATTAATACTCGTTGAGGACTCTGGCAGGAAGTACTTCTTCGGAGCTATGTTGAGCAGGTGTCCAACCTGTGCGTGCGGCCCAGGATGGATATGAATGCGGCCCAACACACAATCATAAATTTACTTAAAACATGAGGCTTTTTTTGTGATTACATGTTGCGATGTATTTAATGGGGCCCAAGACAACTCTTCTTCTTCCAGTGCGGTCCAGAGACACCAAAAGGTTGGACACCCCTGCCTAGAGTAATAAAAAAGGCAAATGGCTGAACATTCATGGGTACACTTTGGCGATGCAAATAGGCAAGGAAGACACCCACAAAGCTTGGTTCAAATGTGCAGCAGGGGTGGGTTGACCAAGGCCATTGAGCCCTTGGAGGAAGGCTTGTGGGAGAGACGTTCTGTAGGAAGAGGGCGTTAAGGTGAAGAGTGTGTCCGGAAGACACACCCGACAAGCACAGCGCTGACTGTGAACCAACGCTCCAGTTCTGAGCTTTTAACAGCACATAGGATGGCAACTCAGAAAGACAGCTTCCTGTCAAGTTTTATGGGACTTTTTCTTTATCACCAAGACATAAAGTCATCTCCATGAAGGCAGCTTTACAGCAGAACTCCCCATGAAGGGTTCGAAAGAAACAGAACCATCTGACAAGCCTCTGATATTCAAAAAACGAAATAATAAAAATAGTAATACAATATTCATTCAGTAGAATGAAGCACATAAAACACAGGAGATAGCTCACGTCTGGACATGGTATTGGTGGCATTAGGCTTCCTGCCTCTAACACTCCTAGTCACACACTCCCTCTGGCTATAATAAAATATTGCTATCCAGCTAGAAAATCAACACATTGGCTTCCAAAGCACATGGCCTCGGTAGCTTTCCTATGAGAATCCTACAGCTTTATGAAGCCACGTACTGACAGAATGGCAGTGTTAAGAGAAAATAAAACCAAAGGAAAAACAGATAAACATCTGTTTCCCCTTGCATGAAGGCATCATTGCAAATGTATAGTAGTAGAGGTTCATGCATAGTGAGAATGCCTTTGTTCTTTACATACTGAACGGCATCATGAATAGTTTTGTTCTGTTCTGGTTGATATTTTCCCAACTTTATTACCATAAAAATCATTCCCTATGTGCAGGTTGCCCATAACATCCTCCCTTCCAGGGAGAGAAGTGATAGCTCAGACCCCATTTCTAATTTAACTGTTCATTTAATTTTCTTTAACACTTTAAAATATCATATGGATGCTTTGACTTGTCACAACTGGGACATCAATTTGGAGGAAAACCCATCAGAATGACAACACCAGCATCTCATACAACATATTTCACAAAGAAAGGAAAACACAACTTTGCTAAAACAATGCACAACCACTCTGGGTATAGTCAGCTATCATGTGTGATGTTGGTGTTTCAGGATTTTGGCAATTTATTTTAGACAGCAGAAATGTTAATGTCTCATTGAAGTAAGAACAATGACACATAAATTGTGTCCAAATAACATTCAAATACTGTAAAAGATATTTCTAGTGAAATATGAGAAAAAGGAAAAAAAAATAAAAATCTTGTTTAAGAAGAGCAGAGTGTGCAAAAAATTAGAACCCAAGAAAGAATTTTACTTTTTAAAGATAGAGAAACAATCTTATAACTTGATTAAGTATGATAAGCTCCAGCACATCCAAATCAATTTTACCATGATATTCACGCACACTGTAATATTTTTTTCATATATCTTTATGAGGTCCAACAAACAAATTTCTAAGCAGTGAAGCTGACATAAATTAAATATTTCCTACAATTTGGAAACTGACTGAAGTATGTCAAATATGTGTTTATCATAAGAATTTTGGAACTGCTCATTGTATAGTTGGAGATAATGAGTTTCAGAGATGTGTAGTGACTTGTCTCAAATGTCTTAGCTATTGAGTTGACCAGGACTGGCCTTTGTTTCATTGCTCCTAATACAACTGGGCTGGTTATAGTCTGTGATGCTCTGTCTGACCTGGTAAATCATGGCGGGGTGGGGGAGGGGAGAAGATTCCTATCCTTGTCTTAAGGAACAAAACAAAGAAGATTCAAAAGCTGCCAACAAAAAATTAATGGTTCTTTCAAAGAAATATTATACACGCAACAGCCTAAGAAACATATGTCACATATGTGCTTAAGTTATTTAAAATCAACAAAATGATACGTGGCTGTTTCCTCATCATTGTGTGCACCAGATCAACCATTCTGCTTCGTGAAAGTCCATGTGGTCTCTAGTTAACAGTAGCTTTATATGATCAAGAATGGGATTTTTCTTGATTGACATTATATCTTTAGCAGCTTCCTTATAAGAAGGAAAATCAATTATCTCTGAAAAGTGTTTAAATGAGGAGAAAAACCATGATTGCACTCAAATTTCCAAAAGAGACAAATAAGCATGGCTCTCAGTTAACCAAGTTTTTAAAGTATGTTCATAAGATAAGCAGAGGGGAGAGACAGGGTACAAAGTACAAATCAAAGCTTGAAATAAAATAGGGCAAACTAAACTGACGGTAAGTACAATTCACAGAAATACGTAGAACACAATAAAACCTAATTCACATAACTCTTGACTATCTGGATCTCGTATTTTACAGGACTAGTGTGCATGTGAAGCTTGTTTTGGAACCCTTCAAGGCAATACTTTCCATAGCACTCTGGTGCCAACACAGTCTGCCTACAGAGCAATGAGGCTGGTTTCCATAATTAATGCCCATGGATAAAATCAGACCCTCTAATGAATGTGGAACAGGGAAAAGCTTTATAGTTCAACCAAACCTAGGCTTGACCTCCAACTCTGTCAATTACTATTTTGAGTAATAGTGTGTGGGAGGCAGAAATTCTTCCCCAAATGTGGATAGGATATCACCCCTGGTTGTGTTATGTTATATGGCACGTCTGGCACAGTGGGGAGATTACTGGGGAGGAGAGAGGGAGGGTGGTTCATCTAATCACGTGAGCCCTCGAAAGCAGAGAACATGTTCCTCACTGGTGGCAGGAATGGAAGCTAGAGAGACTCAAATAATGAGAAGGACTACACATGCCTTTGCTGGTCTGAAGGCTGAGAGACTGAGGGCGCTATGTGAGCAGAAGACTGGTGGCTTCCGGAGCAGTGAGTGGCCCCTGCTGACAGCCAGCAAGGACCTCACTCCTACAACCACAAGGAACTGAATACTGCCAATAACCTGGATAAGTTTGGCAGAGGATTCTGTCCAGAGCTTCCCTGGTAAGAGCCTAGACTGGCAGACGCCTTAATTATTACCTGTTAGACCCTGAGCAGAATACCCAGTCAAGCATGCCTGTTCTTCTGATCTGAAGAACTATAATATACTTAATGGGGGTGGTTTTTTAAAAGATTTTATTTATTTATTTATTTATTTTTAGACAGAGGGGCAGGGAGGGAGAAAGAAAGGCAGAGAAACAGCAATGTGTGTTTGCCTCTCTCGTGCCCCCGACTGGGGAACTGGCCGGCAACCCAGGCATGTGCCCCGACTGGGGATCGAAACTGGCAACCCTTTGGTTTGCAGGCCGGCGCTCAATCCCCTGAGCCACACCAGCCAGGGCTAATGGCTGTGGTTTTTAAGTCACTAAGTTTGTGATTATTTATAACACAGGATAGAAAAACAAATACACAGTTCAATTTATTTATCTTCTAGAGCTTTTGAAAAACAAAGCTGATACAAACAAACCATGCGGCTGTGATAAGGAGAATGAGATCATGCATACAATGTGCCTAGCACAGTATTTAGCATGCAGTGAGAATTTAAGATGTAATTACTGTGCCTTCAAATACTTTGTCTTATGAAACGTCAGAGATTTCTGACACATTTTGTAAGTCAGCCTTTCTGGGAATACTCTGCAAAATTGTCTGGGTATTACTTTTGCCTAGTTTCCCCAGAACCTTGAAGAGACTTACAGATTTGTGAAATTAAAATAGAGTTGTGAAATTAAAATAAAGTTTCATATAAGATATTACAATGAATTGACCAGGTGATTCTACAAAACACATGTGAAAATAAGTGGTTAATTTGTATTTGCATCCTGAACATGCTATACCAGTTAAGCATATGAAAACACAGAAAACAAAAACTAGATGTCCTGAAAAAGGATTAGGATCCTGATAAGTAAACTAGGGTCACAAGTGCTCTAGGGTGTGGTTCTCTATCACCATAAAGAACAGCTGAAAAATTACCTGAAGCTGAACATAAATCTAATATCAACTTTAGCAAAACTTTCTAAATTTAGGACCCAAACGGGAAAGGTCCAGTTCTTTATGAATGTTCAATTTGCTTACATTGTTTGACTGTCTAAATAATGCATAGATATGAAAGTACAAACATAGGTTGAGAGAAAAGGGCATATCATTAATTATGCTGAAATATTAGAAATGGGGTAAAAAAACTGGTGTGTTTGTTTTGAGAGAAGACAAACTGTATAAAAAGCTTAAGGAGTGAATCTCAGAGACTGCTTTCAGGATGAGAGCAGGCATTTTTATACATATGAGATAAATAGACAAAAGGTAGGGAAAGGTGGCAAACTGCAGAATGGGAGTTGAAATATATTATGAGATGATAATAAACATGTTAGCTCTTATTTATGTCACAAGAGGCAGATGTGATGGAAAAGCTGCCATTTAATAATGGAGAGCTCAGAGGACAATGGAACCGTGAGGTTATTATCATTCCAGAGCGTCCAAGGAAGCTGTCAAAAAGCTATAGAAAGCAGAATGATATTGTCAAAGCAGGAAGTATGGCGATGAAGTAAGGCAAAATTGGGGAATCTGACTTGGGTGACCGTAATTCCCATAGCAATGTGCTAAAGGAACTGCCAAAAGTACTAAGTCAATCAAAAAATCATATCCTTGATCATATAAATCAACTCTGATTAGAAACCATGTGAATATTTGATCTGAACATCAGCTCTGTTGAACACACTGAAAATACAGATCATTGTATGTTTTCTCTTACTCAGTACCAAACAACCATGAATCTTGATCCAGATAAAAAGGGGCTTCTATTTTAATTAGATAAAGAATACAAAGAAAAAACAAAATTTCATTCCAGTCCACTCCAAATTAATTCATTCAACAAACAGCGATCACCCACGAGAATGCGCTAAGTGCTGTGCTAGAAAGTGAAGCTGCCATGTGGTCAAGGTCAATCAAGGAGCTCAATGTCATTGAGCTCACAGTCCAATGGGGAAAACTGCTAAACCCACAGAAATTATGTAATAGTGAGCCTATTAGGTCAGGGTGCTATGAAAACATGCAATAGAGGTAAGGCTCTCTGGAGGAAGTAACACAGAAGCTGGGACATAGGGCAAGCAGCCATTCCTGAAAGGAGATGAGTGTGGGGAATGTTGCAAGCTGAGGGGCCGCACAGCTAAAGGCCAGAAGATTGGGAACTGTGTTGCATTTTCAAGAAAATCAAAGCCATTCCTTAGAGCTAAGAGACCACAATCAACATATATAATTGTCTACAAATTGGAATATTTTTACTTTTGTTACCACTTCTTAATTTTTTTTTGCTGTTTTTTGTTTTTTTTAAGAAAGGGCAGCACCAAACCATAAGTGGTTAGGAGTATTCCTTGTTATAATGTATTAAGTTTACTGTTTAATCTATATCCTGTAAATGTTTGTCAGTAGAAAATTCTTGCTACTCACAAATGTTTGAAATCCCTTATTTTGAGCAAATGGATAAATTTGTGTTTTGTCATACATATCCTTAAAGTCACTGAGATAACAAGTCAACAAAAATGGGTTAATGCCACAAAATAATATTTTGTTATGAGGTCACTTGAAAAGGAAGGAGACTAACCTGTTAGACATGTCATTGCAACTACTACAGCAGTGGAGAGTTGTAACTCACCACACAATTCTTTTGACAATGTTTCTGTAAATGCTGATTCTAATAGCTTATAAACAGCATATTGCATAAGAATCCCAGGAACTAACTTCAAGAGATACAGACTTTGACCTTCAGTCATCCCACCTCTGGGAGATTTGCTGACCTTCAACCATAAGGTCAGGATGACATAACACCCGAATGATGCACATAAGAACATTGCTTGACCGATTTCAAGGTCCTTATCAGGATGGATGTTGCTGGCTGCCTGCAGTGAACTTTTCAAGCCCCTTCCCTTGATCTCTTTGTTCTGCTTTCTCTCTCCCTCCTTATAAAAACTTCTGCCTGCACTGAGATGTTAAGATGGGCTCTGAGGCAAGAGTCTTCCGTCTTCTCAGGAGGCCGGCGCTTGAATAAACCGCTTTCCTCCATGCCAGCACTTGCCTCATGAGTTTGGCTTTCATTGCAGCGGGCAGTGGGCCTGGATTTGGTTACACTACTAGATTTAAACCACAAAGAAAACAAAGTCATTTCCCATCCCAACACTATGCTCCTGAAGCCTCTGTTATATACATAGCAAGATAAAAGAAAAACAAAATATATTTAACTTTTTGTCATGAAGAGATAAAAAGGACAGCTATTAAGAGACAACTTATTTGTTATTGCTACACCACTGAAAACAGTGTAATGATCAATAATGAGACTTTAAGACTCTCAAACTAGTACATTTTTTCATATGTACAGACAGATCCTTGAGGCTGCACAGTGGTTAGAAGTTGTTGCAATATTTCTTTAATTATAAACAACTAAGGATTTATAAATTACTATAAACTGTCTAGAAGGCCGTCAACTCCACTTCATTTCATATTATTAGTTGTTAATTATGATTACTGAAATACAAAAAAGTACAACTGTTAGCCATTGTATATAGAAAAATATTTACACTTATCACTTTACCATATTCTACTTATGTTCTATCCTCAAATATATAAAAGATAATTTTTACTATTAATAATTATAGTAAGAGAATAATTACTAACAAATATACTTATCAATTACTGTTCTGAGCCACTTCCTTATTTACTAATTTTTTCATTACAACAACTGTATAACAAAGGTCCCGTCATCACCGTCACTTCAAAGATGAGAAATCTGGGGAAGAGAGAATTACATGACTTGCCCAAAGTCACAGGGGTAGCGAGCGGCAGCCCTGGAGCGGGCACCGGGCGGCCCGGGTGGCATCCATGGGGCCGCCACTCTACTGCGCTCCTCAGAATTAGACCCATGCCACCTCCTGCCTGGAAAAACCCGACTGCCAGTGCTTCCGAGGCTCCTAGGGTTTCTTCCAGAGCAGAGAGTGGAAACACTGTCTGTCTATAAAGACCAAAAGACAGGTTGCACTATGTCAAAAAGGTGTGTCAGTAGATGTTTCAGCAAGGAGAGTGAGAGAGCAAAGAGAAACAGAGGTAGAAGAAGACACGTGTGTGATAATCCCTCCATGCAAGGGCTGGTACCCCTGGGGGAGCAGGTGGAGAACGCATCTGGTGGCAGGCTGGGTTTTGCCCCCTTTCCTCCCCTACCCACACTAGGATTACTGATAAATACTAACAGGAAGGGGAGCCCCACTCCAGAGGCAGACGAATATGACTGAAAAACAAAGGCGGGCATTAGTTAAGTGGCGAGAAGGACTGGGTGAATACACCCAAGCTTTCTCTCTGGAAGGAATCCAGAAGTTTCTGCCAAAACCCATAGGGAGTAGAGAAGATGGCTGAAGAGAGAGCCAGAGGCTTGTATGGGTGAGGCAGCGGTGAGGTGAGGCAGAGCAAGTGGAACCCAGTACAGCAGAGATGCCTTAAAAGCATGGCCCCGTAAGGCAGACAGGGGCTCAGAGACCTATAGCGTCTGTCTATCAAAAGGCCCTCCATTCTAAAGAAAGTATTGATTAACAAGGATGTGCATCTATTTTCCAGTATATGTGGCATTAGATGTTATCTCTATTACAAAACCAATCATTCAACAATTTTTAATAAAATTATAAAGGAATTTAACCATCACATTAATAAGCAGTAGTCATACATCCTGTATATTTTGTTAAGGCACAAATTATACTTCTATAAAGTGAACTTTACTAACAGTAAGAGTAGACAAAGCCTAATGTCCCATAAAAAAACGTTAACAATGTCAGGTTAGGATTCCATGGAATATCTAGATAACCTATTGTATCAGACAGTTAAAATCAGGATTAACCTTATCCATGGTAGATGGCGATAGTGTAGGTGACTAACCCTCAGTCTTTTCACAACTTTCTAAATATTATGTAGAGATAAAACCTACATAGCACACTCAGAGGCACTGTGTTGAGTGGGTGAGTTGCACAGAGAGGGACAGGTGCTTGTGACTGCAAAGAGCACACTGGTGGATGCTAGAGGCAGGGGGTGGGGTGAAGAGGTGGGTGAGGGGGTCAAAAGGTAAAAAGAAAAAAAATAAAATTAAAAACAGTGACAATTTAAAAAACCCCAAACAACCATAAAAGGTATCACTAAGTCCATGCACAAGAAGTCTCTCATTTTCTGTTACATACCTTCCTAGCAAGGTTTGTTAGCTGGTTTCTTAACCCCTAATAAGTTACCAGTTAAAACGATGGCTGTGTCCACTGCATGTTAGGGCCCCAGGCAGCCCATGAAGAGCGATTCTCCTGTAGCACAGTTTCCATCTGTCCTCAGCCACAGTGGACTTGCATTTCAAACTTTGTACATGAGGTCAGTGGTGACTTAGGAAGCAACTCCATAAAAGGAAGCTGTACACTCACTTTTCTGGACAGCAACTACTTTCTAAAGCAAAGGCTATTGACCTGCCTTGAGCCACATCAAATGACACAAAGTACCCAGTAGTCCTTGTGCCTAGTAACTTCAGTGATATGTAGCTTTATGCATTTTATTCTGTCTCCCACTGACTATTCTCAACCTGTCACTTTGTTCCTTGAACCACCATCCAACTTCCTTTGAACTGTCCTCTTCACCATCTAACAGCATCCCACCCTCAATTTGCTCTCCTTGGATTGGAGATCCTGGTAAAACACAAGATTGCATCATGTCTCTCCCCACTTAAAAAATCCTCTAGAGGTTCCCCATTGTCTTTGGAATTCAGTTCAAAGTAATACTTGGAATAGGTTCTAAGGAACTAGATCACATATTGATCTAATTCTCCAGACTCATCATACTCCATCTTTCTTTCTGATACCTCTCTTCCTTGGTCTTTCAAAAACAAAAAATTAAAACTAAAAAAACCAAAAATATGTGTGTGTGTATACCTTACATTACAAAAACTAAACAAACTCCACATTCTCTCTTATCATAACTAAGAAAACCCCAAAGAGTTTCCAAAATTAGTATTTGATTCAACTCCACCTTTCCTTCCTATAATTGAAAAGCAGAAAACAAAGTTGTTTCTTAATCTTGCTGAATGGACAAAGCAAACTCAATTTTGCAAAGGTGACTGGCATACCGAGAAAGAGAATACAAGGGATAAATTGAACCGTGGGTACTTGAATACAGGGTAGGCCAATACACGCTCTTAATTAGACAAGCCGCTGTTATCTGAGATTGGAGTAAGACTGGCTTTATTCAAATTCTTTCATCTTAAATGGTCCCATGGAAGAACCATGCCATCATCTGATTAATGAAAACAGTTAACTGCTTATGAAGCGCCTACCGTAACCCATGAGCCATGCGTAACCAGGTAGAAGCTTTAGCTCCCGTGCGGTTGACAGAACCTGGATGAGGCGGGAACGAGTCCCACATCCGTCTGACGATGAGGAGACCGACAGCCTCAAATCCCGGCAGCCTCGCCTCTTAGGCCCTCCACCAACTGTGCCCCAAAAATGCATTTGACAAAAGTCAGCACCCACTCTTTTTTTTAAAGAAAATAATAAATTCTTAATTAAAAAAATAGAATAATAATTTCTTAAGATAATAAAATCTTCCTTAAGCTAATACCCATTTCAAGCTTCCTAGCAAAGCACTAGAGGTTCCCCATTGTATTCAGGAGTAAGAATAAGATACCCTGGTGATATTCTTTGGCACTTCCCCAGAATTTTTAATTAATACAAATAATGGCATAAAAATAGAAACTACAGTTATGATTATTCAAGGATAAAACCACTGCTGGCACATTCTTTAATTATTTAATTGACAAAGCTAAACAAATTACATAAGGCATCATAAGAACTAAAATAGCAGATTCTATGAGATGGTTTGGAACAAAATAAATGATAAATAAAAATTAAGTAACCAATAATTTTCATATTCATCATTTTATATCTTAATAATATGTAGAAAAAATTATCTACCAGGGGTGACCAACCTGTGGCCCAACACAAAGTTGTAAATTTACTTAAAACATTGTGAGATCTTTTTTGTGATTATGTGTCACAATGTATTTAATGTGTGGCCCAAGAAAACTCTTCTCCCAGTGTGGCCCAGAGACGTCAAGAGGTTGAACACCCCTGAGAGTCCATATTATTGACAAAATTATATGATACTTAGGAATGCATATGATAAAGGAGGTATTGAATCTACATAAAAAGTCAATAAAACCAGACAAATAATTTGAGAAGCATACTTTACTCCTGGATGGATACACAGTATATTACAGATATTATTTTTCCAAATTACCTCACAGGAAATGAAATTGGAAGTAAGATCGACATAGAAAGTTAAATTGATACTAGGATCTTAAACCTGATAGGGAAAAATCCACTGGTGAAAGTAATTTTGAAATGGAAAAGTAATAAAGAGAAAATAGACCTTGTAGATGTTAAAATTTATGATAGAATGAAAATAAGTTTGTCACTGAAGTATGGATAGATGACCAAATGAAACACCAATTCGTGAAGTATCAGATAAAAGAATATTATTATTTAACACAGACTCTGAGAAGTCATTGGTTAGCTACTTAAGAGAAAAATAATATTCTCATCTCACATGACAAATTCCAGGTTAAAAAAAACACATCTAGAAAAAATATGTAAGTATCTAATTCTGGATAAGCTTTTTAATAAATTTGGTTTTAAACTTATTGATTTTAGAGAGGGAAGAAGAAGGGGAGAGAGAGAGAAACATCGATCTGTTGCAAACTTGGTACATCAGGATGATGCTGTAACCAACTGAGCTACCCAGCCAGAGTTCTGGATAGGCTTGAAAGCAATTTTTAAATACTTAAAAAAGTAAGACTGATAGATTTGACAAAATAAAAATCACTAAGTCTTGTTAAGTTAGTGTACAGTAAACAAAAGGATAGGATGAAGAGACTAAAAAAAAGTGAAATGTGTTAAAATATACTGGTTTTTTTATATTGTAAAGGACTGTAAAATTTGGTTTTTAAAAAAAGAAAACATCTCTAAATATAAGGAACTAAAAAGTTAATTTCAAAAAATGAAATATAAACACTTTAAGAAATTCAACGTCTATAAAAATCAAGAAGGCAAACAAATTTCTCACTTTAAAAATTTGTAAAACTAAACATTTTATAATATTTTTCTGTAAAGGTAACATATTTACATGGTTGAAAAACAAAACACTATGAGGTATTCATGTAGAAATCATGTCCCGGTTCCTGCACCAGTCCACCCTATTCTTCCTCCACCCTGTTCTCTTCGTTTAGACAGCCATTTTTATTAGTTCCTACGGATCCTTGAAAGTGTCCTTACAAAATGCAAGCAAATTTGGAAATATATGCTTATATTCCCCCATTCTTTAAATAAAATTTAAAAAAACTAGAATTTTGCACGAGGTTGAATATTTTTACGAGAACTATTATTTGTATTTCTTTTTTCACTTTTATTTTATTTTCGTTTTTCCCTTTAATTGTTGACACTGCGACAGATGTCCTCATTTCCCCTGCCTTTGCCCCCTTCCTCCCAGCCCCTGTGCCGCCTTACTTCTGGCCCTCACCACACTGCTGTCTGTGTCCGTCTCCGTGGGAGACGTTCAGTCCTCCCCAACCCCCGGCCCCCGACAGCTGTCAGTCCGTTCCATGTACCCACGCCTCTGTTTCTATTTTGTCTGTCAGTTTATTTTGTTCATTAGACTCCATAGATAAGTGAAATCATATGTTACTTGTCTTTTTCTGACTGACATACTTTACTTAGTTTAATAATCCCCAGGTCCATCCATGCTGTCACAAAAGGTAAGATTTCCTCCTTTTGTACAACCAAGTAGTATTCCGATGCGTAAATTTACCACAGCTTTTTTATCCACTCACCTACTGATGGACACTTCGACTGTTTCCAGATCTTAGCTATTATAAATAACACTACTTTGAACATAGGGATGCATATATTCTTCCACATTGGTGTTTCAGGATTCTTAGGATATGTTTCCAGAAGTGGGGTTGCTGAGTCCAAAGGCAGATCCGTTTTAAGTTTTTTGAGGAGACTCCATACTATTTCCCACAGTGGCTGCACCTGCCTGCCTTCACACCAGGAGTGCACAAGGCCTCCCTTTTCTCCACATCCTCACCAGCACTTGCTTATTGATGTATTGATGGTGCCATTCTGGGGAGTGTGAGGTGATATCTCATTGTGGTTTTAATTTGCATCTCTTTGATGATTAGTGAAGTTGAGCATTTTTTTCATATGTCTTTTGGCCATCTGAATGTTCTCTTTGGAGAAGTGTCTATTCATGCCTTTTGCCCATTTTTTAATCGGATTGTTTGTCTTGCATAAAAGTTCGTTATGTATTTTGGAGGTTAACACCTTATCAGATGTATCACAGGTGAATATGTTCTCCAATACATATGAAAGGGTTCCCCTTTCATTTGTTGCTGGTTCCTTTTGCTGTACAGAAGCTTTTTAGTTTGATGTAGTCCGATTCATTTCCCATTTGTGTATTTTCTCCTTTACTTCTCTTGCCCTAGGAGACATGTCATCCAAAATACTGCTCTGAGAAAGGTCTGGGAATTTAGTGCCTATGTTTTCCTCTAGGATTTTTATAGTTTCACAATTTGTGTTTCTTTTCACACAAACTGTCTATTCATGATCTTTTCCCATTGTTCTATTGCTTTGTACTTCCCCACACACCCACAATTTCTAAGATATTAGAGAGAAAACTCTTGGTGATTTAAGAGGCAAATTTTTTTTCCCTGTTTATCATTCTCTTTCAGAATTTCCCCAGAGTAAGTTGGGTTTTTTGTTTTGTTTTGATTTTGTTTTTGCCACCCAATGGATTTTTTAATGAGTCAGATTTATTATCTTTTTTCACTTTTAGATGCTGAAATTGAATAATAAAAATTTTTCAGTTTCTTTTGGGTTTTCTAAGTATTAAGTCATCTACAAATAACAGTTTTGCTTTCACATTGTTTAATTTTATTTTCAGATTTATTTCTCCTGTCTAGTTGTGTTGACTAATAACTCTGGCAAAGCGTCACTAATAGAGGTGAGAACTGTGCACCCTTATTTCATTCGTACTTACAGCGGGGACAGCAGAAATGCGTCTAGCAATTTGGAATTATTTATAATGATGATATATGACTCCTTTAATGAGTTGCTGGATCCTTCAATGGTAGCAACATCTAATATGTATGTGTTTACCCCTGAGACTGTCAGTAAGTTTCTTAAGTTTGGGTGGTTCTTAAAAGTTCTGGGAAACAGAGCAGTTTCAAGGAAGAATATGAAGTTAGAAGATAAGTTTGACTCTGTTAATAATTACAGGAAAAAAGTGCACGTTCTTCACATTTCTTCTTTCAATTTATATTTACTATTTCCTGATGCCAGAAATGATTACCCAAGACAGGAACTGCCTTTTTCCTCTGAGTATTCTTATAAAGAGTTTCAGTTCTCATTAGTCCCTTTATTTTACTGTTTACATGGATCTATACACATGCTCCAAGATTTTCTCTGAAGGAGTTAAAATAACTGAAATTAAAAATAAAATGTGCGTCTTCACTTTATCAAGAGAAAGCCAGTTCCCTGGATTTCCATGTTTGTAGCTTTATTTTGTTTAATTCTTGAGGCTGAAATTGATTTGACATTATTCCTAAATATTTTTCAAAAGTTTCAATAAGCCATTCAAAAAATCTAATCCACAATATATTCTCTAACTTCTTGACATTGGTTAAATCATTCAGAAACTGAATAGTTGATATACAATTATTATTGAATTTTAAGCACTCCAGTTCCTTTAAAATTAACCTAAATAATAGCAGAAAGTGACAGGCAGAATTTCTTCATCTTACGTGCCACAGGTCAACATACTATGACCCACAGGCGAAACCTGTCTGCCACCTGTTTTGTAAATAAAGTTTTGTTGGAAGAAAGCCACGCCCATTCATATCTGTGGCTGCATTTCAACCATAAAGCAGAGTTGAGTGGTTAAGGCAGAGATTATTTGATTTACAAAGCCTAACGTATTTACCATCTGGCTCTTTTCAGAAAAAAATTTGCCTACCTCTGAAATATGCAATGTTCTCTGTTCTCAGAAAATGTCTTATACATTCTATGACAAATGGCATATTCTTTCTCAACCAAGATGTTCATTTAAAAATTTCTGAAGATATACAAGGTCTGTCCAGGAGGTAAGTATCCAGCCATGTAATATGAAAAATAGACATTTACAAAGAAGATACAAGATATAAGAAGCATTGTACATAGGACAATGATGCCTCAGTCCCCTTCGAAGGAGGCTCCTTGGGACCTCACACAGTTCTCCCATCATCTCTTCCACTGTTTGAAAACACTGCAAAATCCTTTGTTGAAGTTGCCATCAGCTGCCCCATCATGTTTTCCTGAGTCTCATCAGCGGTCTGAAATCTTTCCCTTTCAAAGGTGATTTTAGTTTTGGGAAAAGCTGAAAGTCGCAGGGCACCGAATCTGGGCTGTAGCCGGGCTGGGTCACCTGGTTCTAGGTGGTCAGCCATTCCTCTTGATATAATTTTAAAATTTTCACAAAGGAAAAAGCTGTTGAACAGCCCCAGGGCACAGCCAAGTGCAGCAAAATCAGGGCGGAAGAAACTGCCAGGCCAGTTATGGTCAGGTTTTTACAGACAGCAAATTGGAGCTAACTTTCGAAGAACATAAAATCATGATGGGGGAAGAGAGACAAGTGGGAAAAGAAACAATACCAAGAGAAAGGAAAGCAAAAGAAAGGAAAGAAGCCTTATAGTTTTAGCCCTTCAAGAAGAAACATTTTCCTTTCACCCCCTGTTAACATGTGGCTTCCACACAACAGAAAACTAGAGAGGTCTCAATTTAGCAGTGGCTAGTGTTTGTCTTTTTGCTCCTACTATGCAACATCTTCGTAGAAAAGGAATACTAAACATACATAACTTTTAACTCTAAAAAAATATACATGGAAAGCTATTTTGGTGACTCTCTGGCCCTTCAAACATTTCCAATGAAAGATAAATGACCAATAAAAAGTTCCCAGGTATACGTTTAAAATGAATTTCCTTTTTTTGAATTGTTCAGCTATTTATATAAAAAGAGCTATATAAAAATTATTCTTCACCATAAAAATCAGCCACTCATTACTGAACAATTTTCCAGTACAGCCACTATAGATAATTGTTTAGCTATTAAAGTGTGGGTAACGATTTATAGTAGTCACAAAAGCACCAATCTCTATATGATTGCTTGGTGCTGCCACGGAAGACATAGCTCATCTGTTGTAGCATGGGATGTCACATGACAATTTGTAATGAGGCACATTTCTTATTACCCGCTGATAATAGCCTATCAGTGAAAGCGACAACTTAATTACATCACACATCCCCTGCTGGCAAATAACTGGATTCAAATATTACTATTGCTCCTCACTCATCTCTCAGAGAAGCAAAGAGGTACGATTACCACAATCCTTAGAAATAACACAGCAAAGTTAAAAAGTCTAAGGCAAAGTTGATCTTTTGTTAAACACACATGCATTTTAGAGCACACAATACCCTAGAGTTTCACTGGAGTTGGTTGTCACTCTTCCAGTGTTGAATTATGCCTGTTGATGAGGCTTCTGGTATCTCCTACTCCAAATATGTGGCTTTGTATGAAATGTAACAACTGATTTACCCTGACCTTTGGATCTCTGAATCAACACAGTGGCCACAAATTTGCTGTGAAAGTCCCATAAGTCTTGTTTCTAAAGTACTGCTTACCAGGTTGTGTCCTGACAAGGAATCTACGGCTAGGCAATAGTGCTTATAAGGCTGCTAAGAGGCCTACTGTCCCTAGTAACATAGCTGGTCTAGCAGCTGGTGTTGTGCTTTGGCTCCTGAGTTGCAGTGCAATCCATGGGGTGGCTGGTCTTCTCTCCCTGGACCGGACAGCAGGACATGTCTGTCTTTCACAGCTTTGCTGCTTCTTCCCCACCACCCTCCCCGCTCCAACTGAGCTGTGTCTAATTACCTGGGACACAGCTAACAGAATGCCTGCCCCGAGGTGCGGAGAGTTCCCAAAAACTGCTATGAATAGACTACCAGTCCTTTCTTCTTTCTAATCTTTGCTTTTCGGTTTTCTCTTTCATGCTGCTCAGCTTTCATGCAAAGAACATGGGCTAGATTAACATCATCGCACACCCAATGTGCCTCATTCCTTCCATAAGATTACACATGTGTTACAGTCTTTAAGATTGTGACCCTTTCTATTGGGTGTACTTTTGGGGGCTTTGTTAGAAGAGGGCATGAAGAGGTATAGTGGCTAAAAAAATGGGTGACTGCTTCTTGCACCAGAGCCAACTGTAGATGACTGAGGCTGCACTATTAGCTTAAATAATCAAATTACTAATAAGATTCTTTGACACACATGGAGAGGGAACAAAGAAAATTGGAAAGTCTTGTAGAATACATCATCTAGGTTATAATATAACAGAAAATTATCTCCATCCAGTTATAGAACATAGCCCGTAGGCAACTAACATTAAATGCTTTGCCAACATGTGCTTGAACCACAAACACTGATTTCTATAGACACAGAATCTCTCTCTTTGGACTTGTATAAACATGGTTGCAGTGTTCACCATCTTTTACTAGACTCCATGCAGATTACCAGCTTTCTAGTCATGTATCATTAGCATGTTACAGTTTCTAAAATGAGAGTTCATGTAATATTAAGATTGAAGGCTCTTGGATGACATTGGGAGGCTTCCTAATCTTACCAGAATCACTAGTGGCCTGGACACCTAGAGACTCAGGCTCTGGCTCTGATTCTGTCTTTATACAGTTATGTAACATTATCAGGGTACTTCATGTCTCTTAACCTTAGTTTCCTTCTCTTTAAAATAAGGAGGTTAGGCTGGACCATGTCTGAAGTTCCTTCCAGGGCCTAAGTACACCTATGAAGGTCACAGATTGGTTATCAGTGTATGATCGAATTCATCTATCTTGTGTTAAGCCTTAAAACTGTCAGAACTGACCACTGAGCGAATTCCTCTAGTGCAGGGAAACTCAATGTTTTGTACTTTTACCCAAAGAAGTAAAATTGGGGTTGACTATCTGTCTTGGGTTCCCAGTTTAATTCTTCACTAGTAGTTTATTCAGTGAACAGGGAGCACAAGGCATGTGTGATGCATGTGCTGTCCCTCCCTATTAGCTTCAATTTCAAAAGAGGTCTAATTATCCCTAAAATATAGGGGTACAACAGGCCAGGGAGGGGGTCTATAACCCCATAGATATTGACAATAACTGAAGGGCTGTATAAGTAGACTCTGAAGTGTTTTAATTTCAGATCTTAGATGCAAGTATCCTGCACCAGCACCAGCCCCAGCCCCACCAGCAAAATACTTGGACGATGCAGTCTACTTAACTCCACTGATTTCCATGTAGGTACTTTGTGGACCAGAACAGCTAAAGTAAATGTGCCAAACACAACTGCTCCGAAAAAACTCCGCCTCATCCTCTCTCACTGGAGCCCAATCACCACCCTTCTGCCTTGGACAAAGGAGAAGATGGAAGTTTCACAATCTCTTTCTCACTGTGGCTAAGTCACCACACATTTGTTTTCACATTCGTATCTTTGGGATCCTTGCCCAACGCGGCTTGATGATAATAATGGCAAATATAATCATGAATTTCCATAGCTAACTATTTCTTGTATGGAACTGTTGGGAGAAGGTAAAGCAATAAATTCCAGTTCCTACTTAGATAAAGAACCAGTGAGGGCAACGGGCTCCCTCTCTGGAAATCCATCCTGCAGTTTCCAGAAATAAGGTAGTTTATGCAATGCCCAGCTATGCTCAGGAACTGAGGCCAACTCTGCGAAAATGCCATGGAAGACAGAAGGGAATTGTGTCTCAGTTTGGCAACTCAGAGCTGGACAGTTGGGACCCAAAAGTGGAGGAAGAGATGAAGAGGAGGGTTCTACTTGCTATATCTTGTTCCCACCCTTATTTTCTCTGAGAGGTAGGACTGGGAGAAGCCTGCTTTACTGCACATGTTAAGCTGGACTGGTACTTGTGGTCTGAGCCGGGATTGTGGGACACACAGAACCTGAAAATTAGAAACACAGTTTCGTGAAGTCTATACCTTGGACCCAAGGAGTTGCTCATCCCATCCACCACCACCAGACGGAGGGGTACCTAGAGCAAAAGACTGGGAAAAATCCTTGGGGAACAAAGTATTGGAAGAATAGACAGTCATGGAGCTGTTAAATCCAGAATACAACAGTGTAGGCCCTTCAATTTTCTATTGTTTAAGAGACCTTAGGGTCTGTTGCTACCCTCCCTGGGTTCAAACCCATAGCCTGGAAGCAAATATTTTATAAACTTTGGAGGTAGAGTGAGAGTAATGTGCCTTGAATGTTGAAAGGTCGAGGTTTTAGAGAGAAATACATCAGTATCAAATCTAAAAAGCAAAAAGCCATCATAAAGTCCCATACCTGAAGCTTTCGAGGTCCTTCACAAAACAAAGAGAACTACAATCTCACTTTTTGGGGTTAACTCTAAAGATATAAAATATAAGTTTTTTTTTAAGCAGTACATTTTTTTAAAAGATTTTATTTATTTATTTATTTTTAAAGAGAGGAGAATGGAAGGAGAAAGAGTGGGAACGTCAATGTGTGGTTGCCTCTCATGCACTTCCTATTAGGGACCTGGCCTGCAATCCAGGCCTGTGCTCTGCCTAGGAATTGAACCGGTGACCCCTTGCTTCACAGTCTGGTGCTCAGTCCACTGAGCCACACCAGCCAGGGCAAAACTATAATGTTTTTTTGCCAGACATTTGGGGTTACAGCAAATTTTAAAGTGACAAAGTAATGCTGTGACTATATTTTTGTTCTCCTGAGTCCTGAAGAGAAGAGGCACTACATAAATTAAATATCAACTATTGCTACTATTTTTACAAAATTCTCTCATCCATTTTGTTTAATGAAACTTACTTTCAAAATGCTTGGTAAGTAGAATTAAAAAAATGAAAGAATTTAGATTTGAAGGAAGTTAGAGCATAGGATGTGCCTTGTTTCTGTTTCTGTGCACTTACTGAAGAATTTATTTTGCAATTTATACAATTATCCCTTCAATAATAAGACTGGGACAAACTATTAAACCATCCTTTTTTTTTTTTTAGATTAGTGTATAAAGTTCACACTAATCTAAAGAGCTCATAAGCATCGTCGTCACAATGAATGTGAGGATGCTATCTGTGGCCTAGCCCTCAAGACATTCTGTTTTCCTTTTTTAAATTAGTATGCAGGGAATAGTTTCCCGAAGGTACACGACCCCTGACAGTTTATTTCCAGTCAAATCTAGTCCATCTCCTTTTCTCAGAGCCTTCCATTACTTGAGCCCTCAGCAATATGCGATGATTACTGACAACAAAAATCATATTATTGAACGCCTACCATGTGCTGGGCCAGGCGCTGGGCACACAAGGACACAATGTTTCCTGAACTTCAGCCCTTGCAACACCACCGTTCCATTCTTGCCATCCTTAGTACCACTTTTATCATTTACTCCAGGGAGACAATGTGAACGCAAGTCAATAGCGTAAAATACTGCGCATAGTATTTGAAATGTATTTATCAAGCGGAGAGAACACAAAGAGGGATGTGGTCAGTGTTTTTCAGGGAGCCAGAAAGGTGGTAACATTGGGGTTTTGCCAGGAGAACTTCATAAGGAAGTGACTCGTTAAAGATGGAAATACTTTTTTAAACGAGCTAATAGATACAGAGAACATAGCAGTGGTTGCCCAAGGCAGGGCTGGGGATGGGTGAAATGAGTGAAGGGCATCAAAAGCTGCAGTTGTACATAAACAAGTCAGGGGAATGCAACATATATGAGAAAAGAGCATTCTCAGCAGGGGAAACACCCAGTTCAAAGACCACATAGATAAGGACAAAGCAGTACTGTTGAGGAATAGAAAGGTTATTGGTGTGACTGAACTGGTGAGCTAAGAGAGAAACAGCGGATGACTGAACAGAGATACAAATCTTTTAGGGCCTCATTAGCCATTGTCATGGAATTTGGCTTTGCAGTGGGAGTTCTGTATAGAGGAGTGGCGGGACAATGTTTAAGGAGGACCACAATGTGTGGCAGGCTTCCAAAAGGTAGCTGCCATCCATAAAGGCCTCCCCCTTCCCTAAACGGGCTCAACACACTCTCTACCCATCAAGGGATAGAGTCAATGTCTTCGCCCCCTGAAGCTGGGAGGACTTTCTGGCTTGCTTTTCCCAATGGAATGAGGAAACTATGACACATAGGGAATTCCATATCCAGGTCTCTTAAGAGCATCTAACGCTCCCACCTCCTTTTTTAGAGAGGCTGGATATTATGGAAGGTGCTTGACAACCGTGAGGCCGTCATGCTGTGAGAAAGCCTAACCTAGCCTGGTGGAAGGGCCAAGTAGAGAAGGAAGGACTTGGCCAATAGTCAGAACTGTGGCCGCGTATATAATACCCAATGTCTTGAGGCATCTCAGACAGTCAACCTTTACAGTCACATCAGCTGAGACCACAGACAGCATGGAGTGGACACAAGGTATTATTACCACAGTTTTCTGTACAAATTTCTAAGCTGGGAACCTTGACTAAATAAAATGGTTCCTATTTTACACCAGTAAATGCTGGGGTTTTATTAATTACATAGTAATTAAGAACTGATGCGGAAACTGATAGGAGACCAGGTGGTGGGGAGGCACCTGAATAAGAGGAAGGACACGGTTAATGATGGCTAGAAAGGCACTTCGGGAATTATCACCAGAGGCTGGAGAGAAGGGGGCTCGTGTTACATAATAGGGATGAAACAACACTGTCACCAGCAGTAATACGGAATTAAGGAAATATGCCTCATGAACTTGTGGACCTGGTTAAGATTTCCAAATGTGATAAGTGACTTCATTTAGCTGCCTGGGATTAATTACAGAAAGAAAAAGATGAACTAAAATGTTCAGGCAGAATTTAGAGGAAATCATTCAACTCGAGACTTCCGAGGTGGGAAATTAAAATGTACTGTCATGCTTGCCTGTCTAGGCAGCAGAAGATTCTCACAGGAAGAAAGAGTCTTGGAGCCATGGTCAAATCCAGGGTCCATAAGTACCACGTGCTCTCGGGCTAAAGAGCAAGGCCAGTGTGTAGCTGGAAACATCCCTCACTGAGACCTCAGAAAGACTGAAAATGCAGCGTTTCATGGACTCTGTCAGCGATAGCAGAGCACCTCTGAAGATCCCAAGATCTTTTCTGGCAGCCTCCTGACTTGCAGCCAAAATAGACCGGAGCCTGTTGTAGGAGTTTTGTGGGTATGTCTTTTTCTAAGGGAATGGCCCTCAGTAAAATATGTGGGAAGCCCCCAAGATTTATAAGAAGATTGTACTTACAAAAAGTACCATCAGCTAAAGAAAAGGGAGAACACAAAATGTCTCTCAACTGCTAACTCTCTACGAATAGGAAGCAGCCTTCCCAAATGCTAACAGGAGCGATCTCTCACGGACAGAAGAAGAATCTGAGGAGGAGGCTCTAACTTCCCAGGCAGCCCAGCTGAGCTGCTGGATCCCTGAGGGATGGAACCTTCAAAGTTGCATCCTGAGCAACCTAAGGGGAACCAACCAGCTGAAGGTAGCCCAGCCGCAGACTAATGACAATTAAAAAATTACTGCTTTCTTAAGTCACTGGTTTCAGGGTGGTTGTTTTTGTGTGCGTGTGTGGCTTTGTTTTGTTTTGCTTTCTTTGCCTTGGTGGGTTTGCTTTTGTTTTTGTTATTTAATGGGGGCCAGGCAGGTAACTGGAAACAAGCTAAGGGAAACGTCCTGGCTCCTGTGCTGTTGAGAAAGGAGTTGTGTGGGGGGTGAAAGGTAGAGCAGGGAGACCATCTGCTGCAATGAAAGCCTGAGACACGATGGCAGTCAGTGGCACAGGAAGGAGGAGAGAAGGTCCGATGTGGGAAACTGTGAAGGCACAGCTAAATGCTTCAGGGGGAAGTGAAGGCGAGGTGTGAGAAAGAGAGCCATTGTGGACAATCTCTGCCTGTGGAAAAATGGAATTGCTTATAAAGTGAGATCGGGGAGGATCAGAGAGATGCAGTTTCGGTGTTAAGACAGGAACTGGATGAGTAATAGGCTCTCCAGTCAGAGACATTGAAAGATGGTTGGCATTCTGAATCTGGGGTTCAGCGACAAGTCATGATTGGAAATAGGAGTTTAGGCATCAGCAGTATGTGAAGATTAAAAGCCATGAGATTGAATGAGATCACAGAGGGCATGAGAAAGCCCTAAGGACTGCTACGTTTAAAAGACCTCAAACTACCTATATTTAAGAGGCTAGAGAAATAAAGAGCCAGTAAAAGAAACAGATATGAGCTGGTGAGGTAAGAGGACATAAGAAGAGTAGTGTGGCCTGCAAGTCAACTCAAGAACTTGGCGTGGTGTGGTGCACAGGAAGGGAGCCAAGCCCCCCCTGCTGCATTCAGCCTGGGGCTCTTGGTGCCTCTGACGAGTACAAAGTTCAGTAGAGCAGTGGGGGTCATGGCCTGGCTTGGTGGGTTTGCTTTCGTTCTCTTCACGAGAGAAGAGAGAAATTGGAGACAGAAGACAGAGTTCACTTTGACAATTTTCCATAAAAGGGGGCCAGAAAACCAGGTGGTAGCTGGAGGGAAACATGAGGTCAAGAGAGTTGTTGTTTTTTTTTTTTAAATGGGAAAAAAAACATACCATGGCTATACAGTGATGGGAAAGACCCTTAAGAGAGAGACAATTAGTGATGGTGGAAAGAAAGAACGAATGATGAGAGCTGTACCCTAGAGCAGATGACAGGCAGGAGACCGCACAGATGAAAGATGGCCACGAATGCCTGGCTAGTTTCCTTACCTCTACTTTGTTGTCTCGTCAATAAAGCCTGCCTCACACCAAATGTCCTAAAATGCTGTTTTTATTATAATATTCTAACATTGTTTTTATTGCTGTATCACTTATATTGCTATATGTACTTATGTTTTCTACATGTTTTACCTTCCTCTGGTTAGCTGTCAAGCTGTTGAGTGATCTGATGTACTCTCACTGAAGCCAATCCAAATGAACTACACGACCAGCTCTTCACCGGGCACGGGGGACTCGCTGCCCTGTCTTTTTATTTAAAAGTAACTGTAGAGACGAACACATAGTAAGATGAATTTCAAGAGACAAAAGCTGTTATGTGGGATGCAGACCATACCGGATAAATTCATATAAGGGAGAAATCATTCAGCCTGGAGGGTAGAGGGAACAGCAGACGTTACAAGGGTGGGCACTTTCAGCAGGACGGGGGAAGGCTGACAAGGAGGGACAAGGAACAGCAAGTGTGTCTAGAGCACAGAGGAAGAGTTCGAGCTGAAGCTGGAAGAGACTACAAAAGCTAGCCCAGCCCCCAAGCCCAGCTGGAACCCATTCCCACCCTAGCCCCCTCTAAGCATGAGCCTCTACAGCAGCCAGACTCTGTTCTTTGCTGTCCAACCTCCCCTCTCCCACCATGGTAATCCAGCAACTAAAGGCGGGGTGTGGGCAATAAATTTGAACTGAATTAGAGATCTTGAAAGTAAAGTACAGGTGAAGTACAAGTGAAGTGCAGGTGAAGTACAAAGTGAAACCACGGCTTCTCAAGGTCTGTATGGTCACAAAAAGTGCCAAAGAAACCAATTTCCAGATCCACTATTTTCATATAGTTGTAGTAGTTAACTAGTATTCCTTTTCATGAGGGGTATGCCTGACATGTGCCTGAGGCAAGCAGATTTCTAGCAAGTTCTCCTTTCCTGGTTCCCCTTTCATAATTACCCTTCTCTCATTTTATGAAATAAAGGCATCTGTCTCCCCATCCAGAACCTCACCCTGTGCCTTGCCTCTCTGAGGAGCCACATAAAGGGACAATCTGAAAAACCGACATTAGGGAAAACTTCTCCAGTGAGAGCACTGACGTCAACATCACCCACATCTATATCTATACGTTTCCAATAGAGATATACATGCTAAGCATTTCTTGCCATAAGCCAATGAGTTATTCTGGTTAATCATGTACTAATAATATTTAAAGAAACCTAAAGCATGGTTTTTAACAATAAAAGTATTTATTTAAAAAGTTAAATTTAAATTACATATTTTTACTGCCGAGGAGGAAGGAAAGCAAGAAATTAGGAAACAATACTGTAAACTTTCTAATGTGAAATGTTCAGTTAAAGAATAATTACTGGAAAATTTCAGAGGTCAGTGCTGACAGCGTTAAGTATCCTAACTTAACAGAAAGGATAGTCTTCTGAATTTTAAAATCTTTTAAATTTCTATGAGAAGGCCTATGATCAAGAGACCCAGAGAGAAGAGTGAAATGGCACAAGAGATCTTTGACTGTGTCACTGGTCACTTTTCATGTTGTTGTGATAAGTAGCCCTCCTCCCCCAGTCTTACAATTCCTTTGTCTGAGTAAATAGCTTCTGTCAGTCTCGGCGCTTTCCTGCCTTCCATCCACACACCTGGGGAGACCATGGCGTCGGGAGGAGACGACTAGGTATTGTTAGAACGCGGCCAGCTAATAGGGACTCAGAACTTTTTGTCCATTTTATGTGGTTTATATACAGTCCTCTGCCCATCTAAAAATAATTGTATTATATGTTTATATACCAAGAGACTCGAAGTGGGATAAAACACTAGAAAATGTACACATACAAATACCCTGCCTCCTGATGTAAAATGTGTGCAAACAGTATTGTTGAACTGAACTGAAATCAAAAAGCCTCTTATTCCTTATTTCTGATTCTAGCAATAAATAACTTTTTAACAAAGGGTACCATTCCTTGACATAAACAAAATAGTAAGTATACTAGTTATATAGTCATAATAGTTAGTCAAATTCACCTTTAAATAGTTAGGAGAGAACACATTCTAGTGCTACTAGCTACAACTCCAAATGTTCTCTCAACTCTCCTATGGAATTTTTCCAACCAATCCATCAAATAGGGTAGCAGCAAGCTTTTATGCAACATTCAGTCTCGATAGTCTCATGCAGTAATCTTTAATCACTGGGTAAATTCATTCAAGAGCCAATAATGAGCTGAAGAAAGAAGCTGGCTTCTTGTCAACCCTCACACCACAAAGCTTTCTGAAAGGGGACTTCCCCAACAGCTGACTATACCACCTCAGTTTTGATACAACGGGAAGGTATTCCATGAATCCCAGGCTTCTGCTTGGGTGGATGAATAGACAGATAGATCAATAATATAGATCAATCCGCATTTGCCTACTATCTGTCAAGTTCTGTCAGCAAAAATTGGTACAAATTAGACAAATGTTTTCACTCAGAAACCATAAAAGAAACTTCTTCAAAGAACCAAACACATAGACACACTCATGTGAATATTATTTGGTCATAAAGGTGATCTTTAAATATACATTTAATAATGTCAATCATGTCAAGCAGCATATAAACATTGCTTTAAACCCAACATTCTATCATTATAACACTGCATCAAAATAAAAAAGTGGTTGATGGTCACTGTCAGATTGTGGAAAGTATTTCTATGGAAATAATACCAACCATCATAAATACCAGTGATCAAATCTGTCTGGGTTCATATCCCAGCTCTACCATTTTCTAGCTGTAACTTTGGGAAAGTTATGTAATTTACTCTATGCTTCCACTTCCTCAGCTCTAAAATATATTCCCTACCACCACATAAATTTATTATGACAATCTTAAAAAATACATTCTTGTAACAATGCCTGATACATAATAAGAACTCAAAAAATCAACTAGGACTAGTACTATTTCCCATAATTCAGGGAAATTTGGGCCCAAAGACAGTACTCTATATTATCATTACCTAACATTCAAAAGAATAGTTACATAATGAACAAAACTTAACAGAAAGGTTAGTCTTCTGAATTTAAAATCTTTTAAAAAGTGTTTTTGGGTCCAAGACCCATTTAAAGAGCTGCTTAGAATTATGGGCATTTTCCTCAGAAAAATCCAGTTATACCCAAATTTGGGGGCTTCATTCCCAGCTTTCCTAGGTCTACTCAGAGTCAGCACATGTGAGATGGAGAACCTGCTATCTCACGTTTTAAAATCCTTCAATTATCAAACTCTGTTTCAATCAACTTTAAACCACTACTTTTTTGTATTCTCCAAGTAAGTTTATTACATACATTTCATTATGTTTTGTGATATAGCTGTTGACATTTATATATTAATCCCACAGATTAAAACAAAAAGCATCCCCTTGTTTTTCTTAAATCCACCGGTAATCTATAGGAAAATTCCAAATTCCAGAACTATAGCATCAAACCAGGTTCTGGAGTTCCCACTCCCAACAAGCAGAGCAGTGAACGCCAATGTTTTGAAAACGGTTTTGGCTCTGAGACACATTTAAAAAGCTGAGCAGAATTATGAGAACCCTCTGCCTGTTAAATCTTCCCCACCAGGGGCCAACCCAACACCTCTTTGTCTCTCTGTCCTGGAGCAGATGGTACTTCAGGAAAGGTCATTCTGAGTAGGACTAAAACTTTAATGGGATAAAACAGAGGGAGAAAGATGAGGATATGACATTAAAGCACTATTGTAACAAACCTTCAGAACTTTTTGAACTTCTTAACTAAATGAAGTAAAATTTCAAATGTTTTATCACTTTAAAAATCTTAAAAGGCTATTGTTTTCAGTCCTTTTCCTTTATTTTTACGTTCTTCCTTTACTACCTTCTCCCTCTGTCTACTATGCCCACTGAAACTGCATCTTAATAAAAGGGCAGGAGTTTAACGTTTAATCTATGTTGCACTCGATGCTTTCAGCAGAACAGTTCGCCTTGCAGCCATGCACAGCAAGATGCTGTAACCAATGAGACTTGACCTATTGGTTCAATCCTGTTCCTTCAGGAACACTGACAAGACGAAAGTGCCTATTGGCTACAAGTTGATGCCATTACCACTGTCATAACATTAGAAAGTAGCCGTATTATAGAACTGTACCCCTGAAACCCAAAACCATTATTAATCAATGTTACTGCAATAAATTAAATTGAAAAAGAAAGTAGCTGTAAAAAACACAATGAAAATAATAGCTAGTGATAAACAGTTCACTTCCAGTTTCAAAACTTCTGATTCATCCTATAGTAATCTGTTATAAGCATTACTGAAGGATAACCTTGCTTTATACACATGTTGAAGTTAAGAAACTTAAATGCATGGAATTACATGGCTAAATTCAAATAAATTGTATGCACTAGCAACATGCAGTTTTAATAACACTTGAAAAAATAACTGGATTTTCATTTAAAGCCACAGTTTGTCCCCATGTAGAAAAATTAATTCAAAATGGATCAAAGACCTAAATAAAAGATCTGAAACAATAAATTAATTACATAGAAGAAAACATAGGCACTAAACTTCTGAACCTTGGTCAGGGAGAACATTTTATGAATTTGACCCCAAAGGCAAGGGAAGTAAAGGCAAAACTAAACGAATGGAACTACATCAAACTAAAAAGCTTCTGCACAGGAAAGCCACCTTGAATAAGGGATTTTACTGCAATGCAAATCTCCTGCCTTTGTTCCAATTTCCTAATACTACTTTTCTAAGACACAAGTGTCCTGTCCAGCGTTGGGACTAATAATATAGACCCAGGGCTGACTGATAAACAGTGACCATTCCTGCAAGTTCCTCTCCCTAGGAAGACAAGGGTCCTGATTAAATAAGAGGAGGGTAATTTGATTTTGCCAGCAAAGGTAAAGACAGTCGCGCAGGCGCGCGCGCGCGAGAGAGCGCGCACACACGTTTGCACTGGCCCGCAAAGAGTTTGGGAGCCAGCAGGGAAGAAGCAGGGAGCTGCGGTACCTTTCTTGAACTTTCTGAGCTCAATTAGGTGAGAAACTCAGCGCTTTGTGCTGCCAGACCCCGTCTTCTCCGGAACCGGTGGCTTGGCGAGGATGGCCAGGCGCACGTCCCGGCTGTCAGCCTGCCCTGGAGGCTCGCCCGCAGCTGGCAACACTCAAAGCGGCAGCGCACTGCGGAACCCGCGGGATGGGCAGGTGGACCAGCGATCTGCGCTCCTCTGAAGGCGGAGGATGGCGAGAAGAGCGCACGAGAGATATAAGGGGCCAGAAGGTGGAAAACCTCTGCACGAAGCGCAAGCGAAAACTGAAGTTGCGGTCAAGTGTGGCCCATAAGAGGGCGGGGCAACCGGCCAGCCGCCTGCTGGGGGAAACGGGTGGGTCCAGCTGGAGCTGGGAGGGGCCCGAGGCGGAGACTCTTCTGGCAAAATTCTATCTCCCTTTCAAACACCACCCCCCTTCCCAAAGCGGAGAAGCAGACCTCTGTACCTACACCGAATCAAGGCTGCAGGGTTGGGGGCAGGGCGGGAGGAGGCCAGCGCAGGCAGCGGGGGTCGCGGCCACTTGGCACTCTTCCCTGTTGGGCTACGGCGACAGCGAGCGAGGTAACTGGGATTCCCCTGAGCGCTCTGAACCCAGGGAGTCCGAACACCCCAGCGAAAAGAAAAGCGAAAGAGAAAAGAGGAGCAGAGACGAAGACAAACAGTCCCGAAGACCGGGGGGAAGGGAGAGCTGGCAGCGGCTTGGGTAACTACCCTTGGTGTCTCACCCCGCCCCCTCAACCCTGCGCTTGACATTTGACATGCGGGTCTGGTTTCTGGCACTTCCACACCCAGGGATGGAGAACTTGGAGGACTAGAGGGAGGTGGTCAGGAAGCGCTGGCTCCTGCCTGGCCTCGGCCTGTACCTCCTTGCGCACCTCCAGAGGAAGAGCAAGGAGAGGGTGCGGAGCCCACCCACGGCGGCCACAGAACCAGGCGTGGCGCATGGCGAGTAGCGGAGGCGGGAGGCTTCCGCAGCGAAGCCAGGACCCCGGGGCGCGGGGCGCCGAGCGCATCCGAGCTGCCCAGAGGAAAGGGAAAAATGTGTTGGATTGGGATGGACGTCTAGAGAGCTGTGCCTTGGCTCGCCTCCGCAGGCTGGAAAGAGAAAGGCTTTGAAGTCTTAACAAAGAAAACTTTGGGTAACTAATACTTTGTCCAAAGCAACTGGCACGGAGGGTGAACTTGAAGGAAAGAGCCTGTCTGCTGATCACTTTACCAGTATGGTGCGTAGTCGAGTGTAAGCATTGCATGTGAACCTATTTAATGGCATCTTGTGAAATTGTGCTATTGTAGTGTTTCATTGTTGAGGCTGAGTACTCTGCACGCCGGAATCAGCAGAAAAGGCCTCGTGCCCAATTTTGGAAGCACTTTGGAGAACCTTGTATACATGTGAGCCACCAAAAATGCCTAATGGAAGGTCCTCCACCAAGTTTTTCAGAGTTATGTTAGGAAAAATGATAAGGCTCCATGGAACTTAGCAAAACATTTATGTGCGCTTTTTTTTTTTTTTTGGTATCACATATATGTGAAAAATAAAAATAGAAAAATATTCAAAGTTAGTTAAATACCAAACTGCATAAAGTTCCACCTAAAACAAAATGTGAGATATAAAAGGGGGAAAACAGATTTGTACAACCATTCAAAACTTTACCATAGTTAGAAATTATAATTAAATAAAACAATCATCCTTTTCTGTCCAAGACTGTAATGTTGAATTTCCTTGTGATGGTGCCATTGATTTCAAATCCAGTCAGACTTTTATAGCAATATCCTGAAGCTCTGATCTGCAGAGTGAGACTCTTGTGAGAGCCAGCATCTGGACTGGCGTTCTTCAAAAAAGACATGGCAACCACAAAAGGACTAAAAGATGTGTCCGTGTGAATACAGAGATTAGGGATGGAGGAGTGGATCTGTGTCCCCAGCCTCAACTTGGACAGCAGCAGAGCTTCTTGGGCTCCTGCATAGTGAGCTCCTCCCCAACCGCTTTCAGGCCCCCGCGTTGATGCTACCGGCTTTGCAGCTGGCGGCAGCGGTAGATATGCAGACAGGAAGGCACCTTATTGGCCACACTCAGCGCCAACCAGCAGAGCCAGGTAGAGCAGCTGCCCGAGGACTCATCCTAAATCCTGCTGCCTTGGGCTGCCCAAGGGAACCGGAAGATTCTCGTCTTAGCTGGGCTGTCCAGCTGGCAGACTCCAGAATCTGGTCAGTTGTCCCCTGGCCTGAGGGGAATCAATGGCTGGCAGTACATTTTTAATATACGGTCACCTTGAATGTTCTCAGCTACTGGGGAGTTTTCACAACGCACTGAAACTGATGGGAATTTTCTTCATGGAGCTGAGCTTTAAAGCACCGTCGGAGTACATAGAATAATAAAACTGGCCTACAAATATTCACTGAGCTTCTAATATCTGTAAGTTCTGGGACGAGATCGGCAGAATGATACAGAAAATATTTAGTTGGATTGGGGAGATAAAATAATGTAAATAACAACGAAATGAAATAAAAAATGGGTATAGCCATAATAAATGCTTTGCTCTACTACTTACCTACCAAAAATATAATATTGCTTTCTCAATTACAGAAAGAAAACTATTTTTGAATTAATTATGTAAGTGCCTAGAACTCAATAATGTTGGATTTTCAGCATAAATTCTTTTTTTGCACTGTGCACAAACAGGAAAGTCTAATATATACAACTTGTTTTCCAGTTGCCACAGGCTGTTTAGCAAGATATTGAAAATTACTCACACCAGTGAACAAGTAAATGCCACTATAATTTAAACCCGAAGACCAAGATTGATGAAATAATTTGAAATTGCCTTAAGATAACTAATAAAATTATAATGTGGAAAGCAGAAGAAATTAACTAAACTCACAGGAGTGACCATAATATTTCTTTGAACTTAAAGAATTAACAATAAAAGTATAGTTTAGTAAATTTTAGTGTCTGATTTTTCATTCTGGAGACAACGTTTGGCAATTGGGCAGTTGCCTTTAAAATAAATTACCAGTAAGTGTTTCCTATAGCTTCTGAGACTACATGGAAGAAGTTAAAATTAGCTAATTTGATTCAGTGTTCAAAGTCCATGATTATGACCTTATTTATGATTTTCTGAAGAACACACTGCAGGCCAAGAAAACAAGTTGATCTTCCGCTCTTTGAGAAGCATGGCCCAGGATATTGCCAATTTTTATTCTGGTGAAAGCACTTGTGAGAAACAGCCTTACCTCAAGATTGTTCCCATCTCTGATTTTTGGGTGGTCCTGACAGTAGAGTAATACTTTTCCTCTTAAAGACTACTTAAGTTTTCAAGAGCTTCTGGAGCTACTGTTTTTTTCAGAGCTGTAGGTAGCAGTGCCAGTTAATGCTTCTGTAGTCCCTGTGGTGTATCCCCGGGCACTTGCTAAGCACGAATATTAACTCATTAAACCTTCACAGCAATGCTGAGATATGAACTATTATTATCTCCACGTTACAAGTGGAGAAACCAAGGCCCAGAGAGATTACACAGGTTCCCTGAAGTCACAGGCACCTGAGTGGCCCGGTTTTGGACTCAGGAGGGAATTGGACTCAGGTGGCCTGGCTTGACTACACATCCCCACCATCTGTGGCCTCTAAATTGACAACCACCCACCACTGCGTCTGACACAGAAAGTTCCTGAAGATAAAAGCCTCACAGACAGTCTCTCTAAGTACAACTTGGATTGCTGCAGAGTAGTATTAGCTGCTATCAGGGAGAAAACTCATCAGTTCCTTTGAATTTATGCTCCCTGATCTCATTGTATTTCTGTAATGAAATTGGCCTGGGAGTTACAGACCTGCTGCAAATAGGCTATTTTAATACCATGACTGACAAAAGGCTGGCAGAGTTAGAAACAGTAGAACTAGAAGCTGGCAGATTCCAGCTGGATCCTATTAGAGATTGGTGATTTTGTTTGCACTGAAGTGTAAAAGTGTACCCTGGAAAGGGGGAAAAGGACACCTAGTTTCCAGCTCCAGATTAGTTAAAAGCAATTATGTAATAAAATGCTTAATTATTATTATATTTAAAAGTATATGGAATCTTAAATGTTTTGGTACTTAGGAGGGGAAAGAAGAGGTTTAAATAAAATGAAGAGATGATGTGCTAACAATACAGTTCTGAACAGCCTTTTAAGGATGCCCTTGTTGATCAAAGTCTTCAAATCACCTTAGATTTATAACATGAGAGTGTATGTATCTATGTCAACACTCATCTAATCCATATCTGCACACGCATAGCATATGAGAGCGCACGCATTAGGAAACCCTCCTGAGGCTCTCCCACCCGTGCCTTATGTCCTAGATTTACACAAGAATCATGTTTGATAGTTTCCCAATGTGCATTCTGACAATTCTCCAAATTAAAAAAAAAGCTTTCAAATCAAGCATGTATCCACCCCCCCACCGAATAAATCTTAGAGGAAATTGTGAAATACTTTGAACTGAATTATAATGAAAAGAAAATATATCAAAATTTAGGGTATGCAACTTAAAGAAGAATGTATAGTTGTAAATACTTAAATTACAAATAAAAATGTTTAAAATTAATAGAATAAGCTTCCACCTTAAACTAGGGGAAAAAAGAGGAACGTATATACAAAGAGAAGGAAGGAAACAATAGATAAAAGCTAAAATGGAACAGAAAATCAATGAAAACAAGTTATTTATTTGAAAAGGTCAATAAAACTGGTAAATCTCTAGCTAAATTGATCAAGAAAAAAGGAGAGAAAATACAGAATTATTATTATCAACATTGAAAGAGGAGTCATCACTATATACACTATTGACAATAAAGAAAGAAAAAAACAACTTTGTGACAATAAGTTTGACAAAGGGACAACCTCCTTGAAAGCCACAGGTTACAAAAGCTGATACACACACACACACACACACACACACACACACACAAATAGAATGTTTAAATTAATCTACATTATAGAAATTTAATTCATAATTAAAATCCTTCCGACAGATAAAACTCCAGACCTGAATGGATTCACTGGCAGATTCTATTAAACGATTAAGGAAAAATAATGCCAATCTTACACAAATTATTTTAGAAAATATAAGAGAAAGGAACACTTCTTATTTTATGAGATCATAATTACTCTGTCAAAACCAGCAAAAACATTACAGGAAAATAAATCTTCAGCAGCATACTTTTCTGAACATAGCACAAAAATTCTTAACAAAATATCAACAATCTAACCTAATGTACAAAAAGGATAATAAATCAGGAACAAATGGGGATTATCCATGTAATGAATGCAAAGCTGATTTAACACTTAAAAACCAATCAATGTAATGCTCAGTAGCAACTGAATAAAGGAGAAAATGTGTTTGACAAAATTCAACATTCGACCGTGATGAAACCTCTCAGCACACTAGACACGGGGGAAACTGTCTCAACCTGAGAAAGGGCGACTACAAAAAAGTCGATAGCGAATACTTTTTTACTTGACAGTGAATGAATGCCTGACCCCGAAAATCAGCTCGAAGCAAAGATGTCTGCTTTCATCGCTCCCAGACAACAGGCACTGGCGAACTGAGACAGTGCAATGATGGAGGAAAATAAAAAAGTCAGGAAGAATAGGAAGAACTGGATAAAAGGTCTTTATCTGCAGCGAATCAGTCCCTGAGGAACCTATCAGTAAAATTCCTGGTAACAAAAGTAAATTTAGCAGGATACAAGAAATTGATGAACATAAATGATAGGTTTTATACACCAATAATTAGAAATTAAAAATTTTTTAAGTATAATTTACAAAGGCATAAATTTAACAACCTACTCTCCCAACCTACTCCGAAAACTACGAGAAACTGCTGTGAGAAACTGGAGGGGATCTAAATCAAAGGCTGACAAACCCTGGCCTGCGGCCTGTTTTCAAGTGAGCATTCAGCCACACCTTTGTTCCATGTAGGTACGCAGTTGAGAAATTCCGAGAGAAATTTATCAAAGCTTAAACAATGTTCATGACTTTGCCCTTTACAGAAAAAATTTATCAACACTTTATCTAAACGTTTCAAGAGACAGTACGTTCATGAATCGGAAGATTCAACGTTAAGTGTCATTTTCCCCTTAGCGTATCTATAGATTCAACGCAATCCTGGTAGGCATTCCTGCACAACCTGAGGAGCTGATTATGAAACTGATATGCAAATACAGGGAACTTAAGAGAGGCAAAACATTTTTTAAAAAAACAATGTGGGAGAATTTATACTACCAGATATCTAGACTTACTGTAAAGGTATAAAAGACCAGAGCAATATAGTAAAGTAGTAATGGCATAAGAATACACACAAAAAGCAATAGAACAGAATGAACTTTTTTTTTAATGAAAATATAAAAAAAAAATCCACAGATACATGGCTAATTTGTTTTGGCAGTTGTGCTAAAGTAAAAGTGAAAGAATAATCTATTCAACAAATGATATACAAACAGCTGGGTTTTTAGTTGAAAAAAATTATCTTCAATTCCCAAAGTCACATCACTCATAAAAATTAACACAATAAATATAAAAACTAAAAAATAAGCTGTACAGAAAGCACAGGAGAAAAATCTTTGCAATCTTCAACTAAGTAAAGATTTCGTGGACAGAACTATGAATGGAAAAAAGTAATAGAATTGGACTTATATCAAAATATAAACTGTTTCTCTCTCTTTAAAGCCCAAAATGACTAACATACTAAAATTTCCAGAGAATTCTGCAATTTAAAATCCTGTTTGATATTGTTTGACTCATTTCTCAAATTTATTAGTCTAAGAAACATTTTATAGAATAACACCAATTAATCTCTTACAGAACTTATATTTCAGAACACAGACTTGCAAAGTGTTATTGAAGACACACTGCTTTCTTCTGAAATAAACTTTATTACCAGTACGAATCAAGGGAGAAGAGCCATAATCATCGTATAATTATTTTTCTCATGGAATATGCTCTGTGTTTGATTCACTTACATTTTAGTATAATATCTTTAATGTTTGGGAGTTACAAACATTTCTCTCTGGAATTAAACATTATTTTAAGCCAACATTTTTAATAGCTGTACAACATAACTACTCACCTACTAATAGTTATTTACAGCTTGATATATTTTTTATTAAAATGAAGAAGTCCGTATATAAAATTTGGCTCGAGAATCTCAAACTTAGATTACACCTCCTCTGATTGGCGGAGTCTAAAAGACATTGCCAGAAAGGGGTTTTAGTCTTACAAAGAAACTCGACTTATATTTCTACTTTATTTTCAGAGAAACTAGGGCATAGAGAACCCAGACAACTTGTATCCAGTGAAATGTCTAAGAAATGGTGGCCTTCAGAACCGATGCCTTAAGTAGTGATAAAGCTATCAATAACATTTCTCAGCTGTAGATCTTAAAAGAGACAATCATGATTACATTTCAGAATATCTCCAACAAGAACTCACCAAAAGCCAGCATTAGTCCAGTATAAACAAGGATTGTCAATAAAGACTGTATTAATTCAACAAACCACAGAAGTAACTACTTTCGAGCAGCTGAAACAACAAAGCAAATGTTAGGTATGTGTAACATCATGCCTCTTTGGATTCTTGCCCAATATTGCCCATAGAAAATGGTGCTATGTTCCAAAAAAGCACTTCAAAATTTACTATTGATTGCATAAAGTCAGCAACTCACAAAAATATTGAATGGCTATTTTCCTGAAAAATGGCTTTCAAAGAGGAGGGTTGGCAATATTGTTCTGTTTGAAACATAAATAAGAAATAGATTCATACTGCAGGCAAAGGAAAATCTTATTCCTGCAAAGTTAACTTTTATGTTCAAATATAGTGAAAATAGAAGTGTTGAAAACAGTTATGCATGGTATTTGAAGGTATTTTCATCCATACTCAAAGAGCTAATTACGGGTATGGGAATTGTGTTGGAAGCTTTGCTGTTTCATTTGTTTGTTTCACCCCCAAAATGCAGATGTTCCCTTCAAAATCTACTTCTGTTTGCATTTCTAAAATGCTTAGTTTGGGAAATCTAAGTTTTGTGGATTCAAAATGGGCTTTGACAAGCCTAAAATGAATGTTTCCCCAGCATTTACTCATTGCTAACTCTACATTCAGAATTTATTACATGTCAAAGATTATGGAGAAGTAGACAATATACGTACAGCCTCTCCTTTCCAAAGGGAAAATGTGTGATGAAACTGCCACAGTAAGAAGTTTATAGTGTGTTGTAGTTGATTTTTGTAGGTTAATGTAACTATAAGTAGTGATTTGTGGATAACCCTGTACAAAAGTCATCGCTACAATTTTGTATCAAATTACTTTGAGGAACTATCACAATATCATCATAATTAGCTAACTTTTCTTCTCATGTTTGTTTAGTGGGTACTTTCATGCTAGCCATATACTAACTCTTATGCACTCAAAAACTGGGAGAAAGCTCCTGGAATTAAAGGCTCAAGGACTCTGATCTACTTAGGGACCATTAATCATACAAACTTAACTCCAGATGTGGATCCACTGCAATAAGATACAGTTCTTTGATGTTAGTATGGCATGGCATGATAGGAAAATAAAAAATTGGGAGCTACTCTAATGTGGGCCTAGTTTAAAATGTACTTAGCCTCATTTGCAAACTGAAGATCCCAGATACACTTATCCAGGACTACCCAGAAATTAAGGGTTGAATCTAATATTTGAAACCATGTCCATTAGCAAAACCACATCTTCTCTAATGTTTTGTGAGCATTGACCCATATATAATTAACAATGGTTATATTACTCACTGCCTGCACCATGGCAGGTATAGCCTTGTGGCTTAATAGACACCATGGTTAATCCTAAACTAAACTCAACAATGTGAGAGTTCTTATCTCCAATTTACATATGGCAAAACTGGAATTCAGTAAAAACGTGGAAAAGGATCTATAGCTGGAGAAATAACATAAAGTAACATGTTTATAATTCCACCTGCATTTCACTAAAACACACACAAATATACATATACTTTCTTGGAGACTTAATCAAGAAACAACCATAGCGGGGGAAAACAGCCAGCTAAAATGATCTCATGTTATTACTTCAAAGTAATAGTGCAATGAACATTTTTTTCTGGGAACCTATAAAGCATTCAGCTTTGTAATTGAGCTATCTGATTTTTTGTGTAGTCTGAATTTAATAATCTTTCATAGGTAGATAAAAAAATCATGTCTGCACCTCCAGTTTCAACAACAACAAAAAAAGTCTCACAATAAGCAGTAAAACAGATTTTACTGAGTAGCTTTATGAATTAACATAAAAACAGATGATAAAGTGCTATTTTGACTAGCATAGGAAAAGATCAAACACTAACTTCACATACCGGGTGGCAGTCACAGCTGAACCTTAAGGCAATTGCCTAAAAAATCAGATACTAACTCCGTAGGGTGTTATTTAAAAAGCTTTTCATTAGCTGATCCACTGAGTTTCACCTCTGTTTATAAACTTGTATGATTATATTTACCTGAAAGAACGCATCATTTTGCTACCTCCTCCTCCTCTGTCCCTTCCAATATGCTCTTTTCTTTCTGGTTAATGTCTGATGCTTGAAGAGTAAGCCTCAGCCTCTTTCAAAGGCCATCTCAAGAGGTTTCCCTTTCCAGGAGACTTTCCATGTTAACTCCAAGTCACGTTCTCCTCCCTTTGGAATAATTCCTTGGCGCCTGACGGTGTTGGCATGCATTTGCCCTCAGTCTGTTCTGGGTGTGTATCTGTCTCCTCGCTGAGGCAGTGCTACAAGGTTGGCGATGCTTGGCCTCTCCGAAACCAGATGAATAAATGTCTTTGAGCCAGGACAGAATGAAGAAAAAACAGATGTTTTGTTGGTTGGTTTGTTTACTAATCTCTTCTTTGCGGTGCTCCTTTTAGGATTAGAGCTAAGTGCCTGGCACATCGTAAGTGGTAAGTACATCCTAGAAACATGGGGATTTGGAGAGGGAGAGAAATGTGGAATCAAACACCGACTAACCATTTCTTTTGTGATCCTGTACAAGTCCAATCGTAGCTGCAGTATCCACATCTAAAGTGCTGACAAGCATACCATACTTTCCAAGTATCATGAGACTTTAGATAATTTACATGATAAAGTTTCCGTAGGGGTGAATAGGTTGGATGTCAGGAGGCCTCACAATATTAAATTCAGCAATTTTAATATGGTTCAGGCTTCTGCTGTATGTTTGAATGTTGACTAGTCCTAAGATTGCATCATATCATGCATCTTTGCTTCTCAATAGTCAAATTGTTTCTGAACTCAAGGGGTTCACCATTTGTGGTGTTCTGTTCAAGAATGAGATGTGGTTGTTGTTAGGTAACTTCATTTACTTGCAGCAAGTAAAGGAAATGGGATTCACATTCAGAGTTCTGTCCTCCCAAAGGGAAGCTTAGCTATTGCTTATATATACTAGTTGTTCAATTACATGTTGATTTCTTCTTTGCATTTGGCTACACTTATCTTGCTGTGTGCCTGTCAAGCTCCTCCTCTTTACAGCCCTATCTGCAAAATTCTTTTACACATTTTAATATTTAGCAGGAATAACATTTAGTAAGAACTGCCCTGACTTTGAGACCCTTGTCCTTTCTGACACAATCAAATAACTATGTGAGTTTATTGACACTCTTTTCCCTGGAGAGTGCATGAAGAGATACTAACACCACCTTGCTTCTTGTTTTAATGGGAATTATTCTGGTATTTTAACCTTTAAATGTAATTTTGGCAGTTGGTTAGAAAAATATCCTTCATCAGATGAAAGAAGTATGTATATTCTTATTTAATAAGTCATTTTATCATAAAGAAGTTTTAAGGTTATTAAATGCCTTTAGCATACAACTGAGATTACCTTGTAATTGAACTTCTTTGGTTTACATAAATATGTTAATACATTTTCTCCTTTGACATATGTAAATCAAATATTCCATAAATTTTAAGATTAAACAATGCATGTGGATTTATTGTTTTGCAACTCAACTACGGAATTCAATAGTTGATTTGATTTTAGAGATATGCATTAACATGCAAATTATACTGGTGTCTTTATTTCCTCCTTTGGTCTATATGATATATATATGTATACATATATATTATTTCCATGCTATATTATTTGGAGTATACATTTCTCATATTTTTCATTGATATTTTGTCTGTTATGAATACAAAAATGACTCTTTACCAAAGTAACTTGAATTTTAATTTTGTTGATGTTATTGGGAAAGATAAACAGTTCAAACATTTGAATCGGAAAAAGCTGGGTTCAAATTCAAACCCTGTGATCTCTAGTAAGTCACTTCTTCGAGGCTTAGTCTCCTCTTATGTGTTGTGATTGGAGAAATGATGCCGGCATACCCGGTAGTGCGTATACTAGTAAGTGACATGACATGTGGATGTTAGCCCAGGTCCTGAGAAAAGGACGCGCTCCCTAAACATGTTGTGGATGTTCCTACTATTTGCTTCCTTTTAAAATTGTATCTCTCTTCTCTGGTTTTCATGTTTATTTTCCTTTGATCATTTCCTTCACCTTGTTATTTTATTCCTTATTGTAAGAGAACTCCGGAAGTTTTCTTCAATGCGGAGGTGTCACCTCCTGCACCAGATCTTCGGCAGGGCCCTCCGTGCCATTGCCGTGGTGTTGGCCAGCTGTCCTTCTACCTCCCTTTAACTCCTAGCTTCTTGTTTTCACATAGCATGCAGATACCTCCTCTCAGCGTTCTATATATATGACTGATACTCATATTTCATAGAAACAACAAATACATGGATCCTTTTTCAGAAGCCAAACAGTTGCCTAAAAGTTTTTTTCCCTCTTTTACATTATTTTTCCAAAGATTTGATTTTCACTCGACTTTCACAGTAATATGCTCCTCTTTCTCTTATGCTACAGTATTTTTTCCTACCTTTTAATTTTGCTCATGGTGTCCCTTGTCATAAAAGCTGTAGTATATAAGCAAATTTATCTTTCTGTTTCACATCAAAATTATATAAATATTCTCCTGTATCTTCTTTAAGAACTTTATAGTTCAAATGTATTTGGAATTTCATGTTTGTTTATTTCATGTTATGTTTTTCCAAATGGAGGTACAATTTTCCCAATACTATTTATTGAATAAGCTTTTCCCATTGATTTTTATAAAACGCCTTGTCATTTAAAAAATCATTGTATATAAAAGTATCTTCTTCTTGATAAAAATAAAATAAAATTATAGTATCTTTGGTACATAAAAGAACATATGTGACATACATAATATACAATCAGTACAGTGACACAGAACATCACCCAGGCTACTGAGGCCTCCTGCAAGCTCCCTCTGGTTATCTCCCCTTGTGTCCCATGTTTCTATACATCTCAGACCTTCCCCCTGGCACCTTTTTCTTTTTCTTAAGTATATTTTTCAGATGTTCCTTCAAGGAGAATCTGTTGTTCACTTATTACATGAAAATGTCTTTAATTTGACTTTCTCTGAAAGATGTCTTTGCTGGGTATGATTCTAGGTTGAAAGAAATGTGCAGCATGTTGAAGACGTTATTGTAGTGCTTTCTGGCTTCTATTGGGAAGTCTATTGGGCAGTCACATGTTAGGCCGGTTGCCATGAAAATGTCTATTCTAGTTATTCTTGTTGTTCTGTTAGTCTAGTGCCTTCTGTTTTTTATTGAGAAGTCACATGTTAGACAAGTTGTCCTGAAAATGTTTTTAACTTGGCTTTCTGTGAAAGATGTCTTTGATGGGTGTGGTTCTAGGTTGAAAGAAACTTGCAGCATGTTGAAGATGGTATTCAGGTGCCTTCTGGCTTCTATTGAGAAAGGCCATCAGGAAGTCACATGTTAGACAAGTTGCCAAATCTCTGCTCATAAGCCATCTTTTCTCTTTTTGTTTTTTCTAAATACTTATTGTTTTACTTGGTGCTCTGAAGTTTTTCTTTTCATATGTATAGAACAGGCTAAGGAGACAGTTGGATGTCATATAAAAATAATAAGCTAGGAATTAAAGGGAGGCAGGTGGAAGGACAATCGGTCAACACCACAGCAATAACACAATGAGTTCTTCCGAAAATCTGGTGCAGAAGGTGTTCATTGGAGAAAATTTTTGTACCTACATATAATAATTTATCTTATTTGGGATTTGTTGGTGTTTATCAGAAAGAATTCATTAGTTCTAATGAAATTCTCAGCCATTAAATATTGTCTCTTCAGTCTATTTTTTTTTCAGAACTTTGATTAGATATGTGTTAGACTAGCTCATTCTGTCTTTTATGTTTTTCAACCTCTATTTTACATGTTTCCACCATTTTGTCTCTGTAACAATTCTATGATTCCTTCATTTACATCTGCTGTCTTGTAATTTTCTCTTAAACTGTTATTTTGTTAACTGAGTTTTAATTTCACTGACTATATTTTTTGTTTCTAAAGTTTCAATTTTGCTGTTTTTCAACTATGCCTGCTCATCTTTGATAGGTGCTTGATCCTTACTCATGTTTTTTATTCCACATTTTATTTATATAAATGTATTAGTCATCCTCATTTTATCTTTCTAATAACTCCAATACATGTCTCTTTCTGCGATGTGTTAGTCCCGCTGTCTCTCACTCACAAGTCCTTGTTTTATTTATGTGTTTCCTGATCTTTGGTTCTGAGAGTGCATTTGGCAAAATGCTCTGAGAATTTTTCTAATTTTGATGTGAGAATGTTTCACCAGGAAAGAATTTACCTACTTCCTCTACATCCCGGAAAGCTCCAAGTCCATTAAGGAACAGGCCTATGGACAAAAGTATTTGAGGAAAACTATTGCTTCTCTCGTTAGCCAAAGTCAGTTCTAGTCAGAGAGGTCTCCTATATCGGCCCTTCCACGATTCAGGTATTTATAACTCTTGTCTTTACCGCAGGGTCTTCAGTCTAATTCTTCACTGTACAGTGGCTCTACTCTATGTCTTGCCTGCCTTCAGTCACTGCAAACCAAAGCTCTAAGCTACCAGCTGTCTATTTCCCTGGGACATTGGGCAGCTTCAGGATTCAGTTACCCCCTGGGTTTGTATTCCTGCTTCATTCCTGGCTTCAGAGAATTTCCATCAATTTCTTTAGATCTTATTTATTTATTTATGTGATTACATTTCTAAAAAAAATGTTACTCAGCATTTGAAAGAGTTTTTTTTGACATTTTTTGCAGAATTTTTCAGAATTTCCTGCAATGCATTATGCTGCTTGAAACTGATGACCTCATATATGAAAATTACAACATCGGCAGCATATTCACTATTGCTCTGGCTCAAAGAGAAAGGCCCAAATGGCTCTGTTTATCTCCACCTTGGTCAGGAGTCATTTTCCTTTCATCCTTTCATCTCCACCAAGATACTTCCACACTCAGATGATCATATGATAATCTAGGATTTTTGCAAAGAGAGCTGGACACAGACATTGGGTTCTAGGGAGGGTTACATAGGTAGACTGCTCAATGTTGAGCCTCTGTCTCATGATACTGACTTATCTACTTCTTACCTCTTGGCCAGGTCTGTCCTTTCAGTTCCATCTTCTTTTTCCCTCAGTCCCAATCAAATTCAGCTTCCACAAGCAATAAAATACTCTGCAAAGGCGCACGGTAATCTTTCTGTGCCAGTGGCTCCTCTGGGCCATTATTTTTGCTTCTGTGTTCTCCCCTTGTAGAGACAGAGAGGGAAAATCTTCCTTTAGAGTACCACTGCGAGCAGAGGTAGAGAAAAATGTTCAGGAAATATGTAGATAAATTTTTCAAGAATTTAGAGAGAGGTTTTTAGATTCCTCTTGGGATACTGCTGCTTTCCCTGTAGGTAGTTTTCTTTTCCTTGGATCTTGTACCAATGATTTCATGCCAAGAATATTAGCTTATTCTGGTCTATGACTGTTGCTCTCCTGTTTCCTGTGCTTCAGTGTGCAGACACATTTCAGTCCTCAGAGCACCTTCTTCCTGCTGTAGTAGAGGCGATCACTTCACTAGATCTACACAATCCCTGTTCCATCAGATCAATAGGGTGCTCCTGCACTGGCGACTGGCTTGTTCTGGCCCTTGCTTATTACCCTTTACTATTCCATGAAGTCAGAGTTTAAGGGAACAATACTGCTCAGTAAACACCAGGTGCTTGAGTTTGTGATAAACTCACATCTCACAGCTGCAAAGACAATCAAACTTAATATTAACTGTCCTCCACTCAGAGCTGAAGCTTGGCTAGAAATTAAGAATTGACTCAAGGTTTTGTTTTGCTTTATTAAGTTACTATTTAAATCAGCTCCTCAACCAAGCACAGCTATCACAAATGATTGGCAAACTGATAAAAATGAGAAAAGCCAGTATAACAAGTTTTCTTTTACCCCTGAGTACGTTTCTGTAATATTTGTATAGGTTGACTCTCCAACCCGTGCTTCCTCTCTCTCTCCAAGTTCTGCTCTGCTTTCAGAAGGGGTAGAGCAGGCCGGAGAGACACAAGGGCTCCTTGAGCTGAGAGTTCATTATTGAAAACCTAAAACAAGCTAAGAGCTAGACGTGATCGGAAGGTGACAATAAGCCCAAAACCCTGGGTGCACTTCCAGGAAGAGCTGCCTGCCTTTGCAGAGTCTTCAGTCGGCAAAATCATCTGTCAGAGAGACTCACAGCTCAAAGAAGCCTTCTCTGCAGGAAGCTTCACAGTAAATTTTGTTGATTTTCTTCTTCTACCCTCTTGTACATTTTATCTCCCTTTGGCCTGGATTCAACTTTATTAAGCCATACTTTCCAAAATGGTTTTTGTTTTCTTTTTAGGTAGTAAAATTTCTTTGCCTATTCCTCCTTTTTCAATATCATGTTAACTACGTAACTTAAGATTTATCATTATTTTCCCATGAGGATTTTAATATATTTTGAAAGACTAAAAAGCACACAATGTTAAATCACAAATCCAAAGAAAGCACTTTTCTAGAGTATTTTTCTAAGGGCTAGCGTACTTTTCAAGAGAGTATGAATAAATATGGATCTTTCATGCCATTTTCACCACTTTTACACTATTTAACAAAGTAACATTTGTCAGTTATTGAAATTTTTCTAAGCATCAGAGATGTTGCACCGCACTAGAGATTCCAAGATGATATCTGCCCTCAATTTGTTGGAAGTAAAAAAATGATTACGATACAAAGTTGACATGCTTTGTTAGAGATAAATTCAGGATGCAGTGTTTATGAGTAGAAGACATGGCGAAGCCAGACCAGCACAGCTGCTTGCAGAGTGGCTCCTTATCAGAGTCTTGATATAAGTAATACTCAGTCTAAGAAAAGACAAGTTGGGAATGTTTGTCCCTAGAAGTGGGTGCTGTAAATGCAAAGACCCAAAAGCTAAATCGAACCTGGCAGGCTCTGGGAATTGCAAGTAGTGCATTTCATGCAGTATACAGTATGTGCTATACAACATAGACTCAGCAGGAATTTCAGACTCGGCTACCCCTGGAGGCTCACCATTGTAAAATGGTCAGATCATTCATATATACAGGGTGGGGCATCTGTGAGTGCGTGAAAAACAAAGTTTATTCTTTTATTGCTATTTATTAATATTGTGTTATTTTTCATACAAATAATTGTAAAGCCACTTTTGACCCACCCTGTATATAACAGAAGACATGTCCTGCCATAAGTAATCAAAGAAATTATTTTGAACACTGGAGTACCTAAAAATAGTGACATTAAGACATAGCTGTGAGCCACATTTAGCAGCAGGCCTTGGGCTTGCTGTCCCTGACTCAGGGAATAAACAGTATAAAACATTGTGTCATAACCTGGCAGTTTAACCAAGCGACCACAGGCAGATAACTAAGCCTTCTCTGGCACTTACTGTCCTCATCTAGGGTCACTTCAAATTACAAAATTCTATCCTAAGGATGAAGTCATAAAAATACTAAAAGCTGAAACCTGAAGTTACATTATGATGTCGAGATGACAGGCAGCAACCAAAAACAACAAGCATGACGATCAAAACTCAAAGCACATTCACCTTATTTTCTACATTTTGATGGCATTTGTTTTATTCTACCTAAATTTATTTTTGCGCCACAGCCTCTTGTCCTAGAAGATGCATAGGCTAGAAACTGATTATTTTTTCTGTCTTGATGTGTTCTACAGCATTTCATCATCACAAATAGTAGGCAATCACAATTATCAAAGAGATTTTTAAATTTTAAAAAGAGATAAACTTAATTGTTGGAGACAAAATTATATGCATCTTTAACTAAATGACCTTAGGAAAATGATGGGTTTTTTTTTTAGTTAAAAGTATTAGGGTAACATCAGTAAATAGCATTATGTAAGTTTCAAGTGTACAATTCTGTAAAACATCTTCTGTATATTGCATTGTGAGGTCACGACCCAAAGTCTAGTTTACCTCTGTCACCATATGTTTGACCCTCCTTTTATCCTCTTCATCTTCCCCCAACCTTCCTTCCTCTCTGATAAGCTTCACACTGTTATCTGTGTCTATGAGTTTATTAGTTTTGTTTGTCTTCTATTTCATATCCCATGATGTATGAGTGAAATCAAATGGTTCTTGTCCTTTTCTGTCTGACTTATTTCGCTTAGCATGATTCTGTCAAGATCCAGCCACGCTGTTGTAAATGGTAGTGTTTCATCCTTTCTTACGGCTGAGTTGTATTCCGTTGTATATGTGTTCCACACCTTCTTTATCCAAACATCTATCAAAGGACATTTAGGTTGTTTCTATGTCTTCATTGCAATGAATAATACTGCAATAAACATAACTGTACACATATCTTTATGAATAAATGTTTTCAAATTTTCCAAGTAGACACCCAAAAGAAGGATTGCTGGGTCATATGGTAACTCTATTCTTAATTAGGTGAAAAGCCTCCATACTGTTTTCTGCAGTGGCTGTATCACTTTACATTCCCATCAGCAGTGAATGAGGATTTCCTTTTCCCCATATCCTCTCCAACACTTATTATTTCTTGTCTTGTTGATAACAGCTATTCTAACAGGTGTGAAGTGGTATTTCATTGTGGTTTTGATTTGCAAGCACAATGGAGTTTTAGAAAGCAATCTTTCAATTAATATAACCAAACAATAACAAAAAAGTAACAAGGAAGCAAACAAAAACAAGAATACCAAAACTGGTTGGTTTTCCTCATGTGACATCAGGTCACACACATCCTGAATTGGAAGGACAATATTTTTCTCAGGTAAAGGGTGTCGACAGTTCCTGTCCCATGGCTGTAGCGCACCACAAGACTTTTTCTAAATTATGTTATCTTTTGCCAGTGAAATAGTCCTGTTTCAGCAGGAGTATAATCTTGAGGCTTAAGGTGCAGCTAGTTCCTGAGAACTTTGAGTTGAGCTTTGTGTGTGTTCTCATAGTCCCTTGCTCATGCCATTATTATAGGATGGCTTATGTAAAACTGATTAGCTATTTACACATCTGTCTCTTCCCTGAGGCTCAGAATTCCTCTAAGGCAGAAATATGATCTTATTCATCTTCATAGCTAAGATTGTAACATAGCACTTAGCATATAGTTGGTGCGATTGGTAGTAAATAAAAAATAGATGTGAAATTTTTGCCCAAGGTCCATAAATAGGCCAGAGTAAGCCAATACATCATCGAAGTAGTAATTACTAAAAATTTATTGCGCACACATCAAAAAGACAGTTTGCAAACCTGGAGTAGTCAAACCAAAACATGGAATGAAGCTCAAGGACATATTGTGATGAAGTAGCTTATATAGTGAGAAAGCAGTGACTGTTTATTCTTTACAGTGATTGGTTATATTAGAATTTTCAGCAGTTACCTCCTATCAACCCTGGGGAACAGTTTAAGTTTTGCTTATTATTTCCAGATACATAAGCAAGAAATGACCCCGGTCAAGATAGTTGCAAAATAACCTAAATTAAGCTTTGCTTATATGACTATGCAATCGAAAAACTTTCAAAGCTGGTCTCTATTTGCATTTGATTTTAACAAGTTCACATTAGGTAAAATTGTAGACTCTGTTGCTCTGTGGTGTCCAGCCTTCTTCCAGGGGAAAGTCAGTTTGGCAGCTGGAACAATAAAGTCATTTCTCAGTTTTGACAGGCAAGTGGGATTTTTGAGTCCCAGGGAAGATAACAGTCTTTAAAGACTCTGATCAGACTACAAAGAAGCCATTTTAAATTCCTGCAGCTCTTCTTAGTACAGGGCCAAGCTGAGGTTCACAGCCCTAAACTGTTAGACAGACTAGAAGACTACGGTCCCAGCTCACATCTACCTGCCACGGAAAGAGACCCTCAGTGAGAGCTGCAGCCGTCAGTCCCCTCCAAGCCCCTGCCCACTAAAGTCTAGAGCAAAAACAGAATGGTTGTTTCCATTTGGGACAGTAAGTAAGTAGCTGTACTCATCATGATTTTAAAAAGACATATGGTTGGTATTAATTAGCTCATGTTTTTCTAGGAGCTTCCAACCATGTTTGTTAGTGATTAATAAAAGTCTGCTTTTATTTCTTGGTTTTATGTTCTTGATTTGTCTTACTCTTGAAGTATGCACTGGATTGTTCTTCTTACTTGAAAACTCCAGTTGTTTTCAAAAAAGTATTTATGTGGCAAGACGTCCACATTTGTTTTTATTGCTATGTAACCACTTACTATAAAGTTAGTAGCTGAAAACCGCACAAGTTTACTACCTCAGAGTTGCAGGGGGCTGGAGCTCCACAGGGAGGCCTGGGTCCTCTGCTTGGGATCTCTCATGGTGAAGAGCAAGGTGAGCTCAGAGCTCAGCTGGAGGATCTGGGCGAAATCCATTTCCAGGTTGTTGGCAGAATCCAGTTCTTGCTGATTGCTGATCAAGGGGGCATTCTCGGCTCTTAGGGTTTGCCTGCCATTCCCTGCTCTGTCACCATCTCCAAAACTTGGCGGTTGCTTCTTGAGGGCCAGAAGGAGAATGTCTCTGCTATCTTAAATCTCTGCCTCTCCCTGTTTCTGATCTCTAGGTCTAGACTGAAAGGGCTCATGCGACTAGACAAAGCCCACCTGGATAATCTCTCTTTCTCCAAGTCAACTGTGCCATCTAACATAAGTTCTTCAGAGCAGTGAAATGTATCATATTTACAGTCCAGTGGATGGCATGGGCGTGTCCACATCCACATGGGCCAGGGATCTTGGCAGGCATTTAGAATTCTGCCCAGCACAGCTTCTAGGGCTATTTTGTCCTCCCATTTGAATGACATTTTGGCTGGGTATAAAATTCTATGTACAAAATTATTTTCACTTGCTATCTTTTGGTTTTTCTAATTTTATTGAGAAATGACTGACATACCACTCCACAAATTTGAGGCACACAGCATGATGGTTTGATTTATACATATTATGAAGTGATCACCACAGTAGGTTTAGCTAACACCCATTCTCTCATATAGAGATAATAAAAAGAAAAGAATAAAGAAAAAAATTCTCCTTGTAATGCAAACTCTCAGGATTCACTCTCTTAACAACTTTCCTATATATCATACAGCAATATTAGCTTCAGTCATCATGTTGTATTTACATCCCTGGCTCTTATTTTTCTTATAACTGGAAATTTGCACCTTTGACCCCCTCTCCCAAATTCCCTCTCCTTCACCCCACTTCATTCAATATCTTAAACGTATTCTTCCATTTTCTTCTTACTTACAGTGCTATTGCTGAGAAATTTGATCGAATTCTGATTAAATTTTTGTATGCCATTGAAATTATCTTTAATTTTCTTCAGTGTCACTCCAATGTGCATAGGTCTGAAGTTTTCCTTTTCTCTCATTTGACATTTCTCCTGTTTCTCTATAAACCTTTTTAATCAGAGTCTCCTGTCCTTAATTTTATGAAGATTATTTTCATCATTTCCTTAGTTACTTCCTCTTTATCATTTTCTCTTCTTTTGGGATTCATATACTTAGTCTTCGATTGCTATTAGTAATACCTTTTCATTTTCTATTTATTATTACCTGGTGCTTCCTCAGAGAATTTCTTGATGTGCTGCTCAACATACTAATTTAATTTCTTTGTCAGTTGTTATTCATCTGAAGAAACTATGCAATATATTGCAGCTTTTGTTTGAACATTTTTATTTTTTATAGCTTGTATTTCCTATTTTTTCTATTTTTAAAAGCAATTTTGAATTATTTTATATTGTGAAGTTCTTCCTTATATCCTATGGCACATTATCAATGCTATTATAAAATGTCAGTCAACTTACTCCAATATTACTTCTTTACACAGCATATATTGTAGTTGTTTAAGCCTGTGAGTTCACATTATGTGTGTGTCTATGTGTATACGTGTGTGTGTGTGTCTGTGTGTGTGTGTGTGTGTGTGTGTGAGTGTGAGAGAGAGAGAGAGAGAGAGAGAAGGGAAGGGAAGGAAAGGGAAGGGAAGGAAAGAGAGGAGAAGGGAGGGGAAGGAAGGAGAACATATTAGGGTAGAGAGATAAATATTTGCTACATTGGTAGTATAATTAGGTAGTCACCAGAGTTGAATCCTGCCTATACCAACCCCATCTATAGTTGTTAGTGGAAGGGAGGGCATGATGCTGAGGTTAGAGGGGAAAATCATATCACATGCACGAAAGAACTCAATCCTCTTGACCTCTCCCGTTGGCTACTGACCCAGGAGGAAACTCTGCTGGTCAAGGTTTTATTTTTAAATGTTTAGGAAGAAATAGTATGTGCAGGAAGTGCCCCCTTTGTAATCTGCCATCTCTGGTGCCTGCAGGAGGGAGTTATAGGAGGTACTCCCTTCATCTTAATTATTTCTGTGCCTGTTTAGATCCATATTTTAAAAAGTCTTTTCTTTGATATAACTAGTCTCTTCTTTATCCACATGCAATATCAACATATAAAACCCCTTTACTATGGTTAGTATAACCCTGCTAAAGAAATTGACTGAGGTGAAAGCATTTATATGTATAAACAGTTAATAGGAGTCGCATCTCTCTTCAAAATATCTGCAAATTGCTCATATTAGTCATTTTATTTACAGCATAAATATTTTTATCAAGTTATTAGTAATCCTCTTAATACCTCTGGGTGAGGTCAGTGTGTCAATAGGATGCTGTGAGTGCAAGTGACAAACACCCAGAGTATCTGTGAGACACCCAGAGTATTTGTGAATATTAGTGAAGAAATGGAGGAAATGAGATATTAAATGAAATATTGAAGTGCAATAAATTACAGAATTACTGACACATAAGCTTAGTTTTGGCCACATCTATTGTTATTTTTTTATGCTCTTAAGTTGACTTTCCTTCTACTCTACATGGATTCTCATTCCTCTTTCAATCACTCAGCTGCTTTCAGTGCAAATAGCTTAGGTTTGCCTGACTTGCTTCCTTAGAGAGTCAACATTCCTCAGATCTTTTGTCTTTGTCCAGGTGGCGCTCCAGTCTCCAGCAGAACTGGCCTTAGAACTTGTATCATGGCTACTTTGTTGGATTTGAACTGCACTGAATAGAGCCTTTGTCTCCAAGGAGTCACCTTCCCATTCGCCCAGTATTAAATGTATTCCACTGTCACTGTTTGAGTACTAACTTTAGGTCTTGAGGGTGCTTGGAATTTTAAGGATAACTGGGTATCGGGCTGCAAGGGATTCCCAATGGTTTTTATTTTACAGATGAGAAAACTAAGACCCAGAAAAGTTAAGTAACTTCCTCAAACTTCTGCATTTCAATTCCAATACCTTTAGTTTTATAGATAAGGAAATGGAAACCCAGAGATAAAATAGCATAAGTCCTATATCAAAATGTAAATATCCTTGGAATAATCTATGAAATCAAGCATAAAATCCACTGCCTGAAGTAAAATCTGTACCTGAAGTTAGAAATAAAATGTAATAGAAGTGTATTTTGTAAATATTAAACTGATGCATTTTTATTTTTCCATTAAATTATGTTCCCTAGCTTTAAATTTTCAAAGTTGAGCTTAAGGTTTATTTCTTAAGGGAAGAAGAACAAGAGGCCAACAGTCTGCTCTGAGATTCAAACCTGAATTTCTCAGATTCTCTAGCAAGAATTCAGTTGTAGGGTCCAGATGTCAAAAATAGAAAAGAATTTCCTAAGTTATTTTATTTTGTTCTTTCATAACGAAAGAGGCTTGCTTGGTGGGCCTAATCACACAATGATGTGTAAGGGGGGTCCTGCCCCCCTGACAAGAGGAAGGGGAGGGAGCCAGCTCCTTAGGGTCCTGGTGAATGTACAAAATTGAGGCAGAGGAAGGAGAGAAGGAAAGTCAAATGCCAAGGCTCTGGTTTGCCCTCTCTCAACTCCCAGTGTGCCTGGGACTGACCAAGATGAGGCAAATTGCATCATTTGACTGCATTACTTCGCCTCTCCACATATCTAAGTTCTTTTGCCATGTACCTTTGCAAGACCCACCCCTGGGCAGGATGACCTGCCCGGCTACTTGAATTTGGACTTCCTTTGGCCAATGGATAAGGCAAAAGTGGCAGTGAGGCCGTTCTGAGCCCAAACTTCAAGAAGCCTTCCTGTCCCTGCTTGTTATCTTGTGCCTCTGCTGTCATCACGAGAACATGCCCGGGCCAGCCTGCTGGAGGAGGAGAAGCACACAGAGCCTAACTGAGTCCCTGCACCTGTCAAAGCAGATCAGAGCACTGAACACCCAGCTAACCCCCACACATGGGAGTGAGCCCCACCAAGATCAGCACGCTGCCTCGCTGGTCCCCAGCTAACTTCAGATGTGTGAGCAATAAACATGTAACTCTGCCTGACTCTAAGATCTGTTGGGTATTTCTTATGCAGCTTTATTTTATTTTAGCAAAATTAACTGGTGTGAGATTTTTAAGACATTAAAAGAAGTATGACAAAGGTGGTGGTATGCTTCCCCAACGAATAACAGGGAGCGATTGTCCGAGAGGTGGTCATCCAACATGGTTTGAGGCAATGGCAGCTGCTGGACACAGTGATGTGGATAGGCTGATTCAGTCCCCCTGGTTCCTTATCGCCTGCATGTGACATGCAAAGACTAAGATATGCCCAAGGAACATAATAAAGGGGCACAGAGGAGTCAAGAGGGCCCATGGACCAGAGGAGCCTTTAAGTTTGGTATTTGAAAACCAGCAGGTGCTTCATCATGTCAAACCCACCCAGGTATACATGGCATTAGCTGGACCAGTCTGGGGTGCTCGGCAGGTATCGGTGAAAAGTCTTTCAAAATAGCTTAGAATTTCCAGAATCTTCACCTCAAAACAGCAGAAACTATCAGACTGTGAATGGAAATTGCCATTTATTTTCTCACCTGTGATTCCAGTCACCAGATGTAGCCTTAACCCAGCCAACTGACTGAACTGTTCCAAGGTCTCCCCACTGAAGGTTTGGGTCCTGGTATGGACTCCCCTGTGTGCACCACCCTTCCCTTTAAAATCCATCACTAAAGAAATACTTTCATTCCATGATTAGAAATTAGACAACAAATAAAATGCTCCTAAAAGCACAATTAAGGTCACACAAAGATATGAAAGGGAAATGGCAGCAAAAGGAAAAGAAGGTGTAGCAAACATGCTTTTAATTTGCTCACAGTTTTGCTTCTGACACTTAGGTTATCTCTTCTGAGTTGTGTTCTGTGGAACTCGAGGGCCTCATGAGTGTCACAGAGCAAATAAATTAGTAATCAAAACTCCCAATAGCAAAATACTATGGAACTCTACTATCATATGATTAAGGTGGGAATGTGTTCCTTAGATTTTAGAGTGCAACAGATACCAGATGTCTTTCTGTTAATTTTTTTTTCATTTGTTTAACTTCAGCCAGCTTATCTCACCCTAGACCTGTCTTTGGGAGACATACCCATCAAAAGTCCACAGAGCCTGTCTTGCGGACTTTGCCCTGGATGGGTCTCCACGGTGCTGAGAACCTGGCCTCTTGAATCCTTCCTTTATTAGGAAACTCTCACTATGTTCACCTCTCTGGAAGAAAGGGGATTGTCTGAAAAAGTGAATTCTGTATCTTTTACTCAAGAGCATCAGGTGAGTTAATCAATTGTAATTCTCTTTCGGTCAATAAGAAAGGAAAACAGGATTGTAAGAATATGCTAAAATTTAAATTATTCCTTACTGTTTTTTAGAAATGATTTTTTCCTTATGCCTAACCTTCTCGGCATTACAGTCATATCTCAGTACTCATTGGCTTCAGATCTCATCAAACCCTGAACTCGTCAAATTTTGACGAGAAAAAAATGTTTCAGCATGCGGCACTTGCTCAGGACTCCTAACACTTGCTAGAAATTGTTTTGAGTCATGATGCTACCCTGCAAGAGAAAATGCTTCATCACTCATTTCTTGTTCACTCGAACAAATTAACGACGAATACTAAGGTACCATTTAATTTCTGACTTTTAAAAAAATGATCTAACAAACAAAATCATAGGCTTGATACCTTCCAGAATGGCCCTTCCGTGCACTTATATCAATTCAACCTGCAAGTTCTGTCTTATGGGTTGGCCATATAGAAAATTAGAAAAGCAAAGAGTTTGGGAACAATGTAAATCTTTTGTGGTAAGAAAATAATCTTAGTGGGAGAGGAGAGAGAGAAAAGAAGAGAAGAAAGGAGGAAGAAGGGAAGGAGGAAGAGAAGGAGAAGCAGAAAAAGAAGGGGAAGAAAAAGAAGGAAGAAGAAGAGGAAACCCTATATTTTTCTGGTGGAAACATTGACTTTTCTGTACCTAAAGAGCTCTCACAGAAAAAGTTTCTGATTTCCTCCTTTAATGATAAGCCCTCCTATGAAGACCAAGTCTGTTTCTCGATAACATATGTGGAGGAGGGAATGGGGAAGAGATAGTTGGGAATATTAGTGTAATTGTCATGTCAAGATCAAGTGTGAGTTCTTGATTTCCTTAAGGGGGACTTTGTGCGTGGCAAAAACTATGCCTAATTAGTTAGTGTTTATATTGATATAACTTTTGTTAAAGTTGTAATTATAAAGGAAAACCTCCTCTTAAGCTCTTCATTTAACCAGCAAACCTCGTTCTAATCTTTAAAACTAATAAGCAAGGAGTAATTATTTTCACATTTTCTTTGATGAATGTTCAATTAATTCAAATAGAACAGACTAAACTACTTTAAATAATTAATCCTTTTGACAAATTTAGTAAATTGCATTTTCTAAAATATTTTAGACTGTATTTATAGATTTGTTTTATTTTGACAGCATTTTTAAAACTCCCCAACGACTCACAATCAAAACTGTAACAAGAAAAACCTGTTCATACATTTAAAACTGTCTTATAATAAAATATAATTGTAAATAATGCATCTCCAGTTTTTGCAAATTTAGTCAAATCCTTGGATATTGTTTTAGTTTAAAAGTACAATTCCAAAATCTATTACATATTTAAATTTATATTCATATTCTTTCACTTAAAGAACTCTATTAAACATTATGAATTCTTTAGATCCCAAATATGTAAAACTGCCCCAATAGTTAAAAAGTTTATTCCAAACCCTGAACTCAAAGTATAAATGATGTTGGGTTAATATACTTCATAATGTCTGTATTTAATATAAAACTTTCTGTGGTTGATAAACTACATAATCAAGAAAAGCAATTATTTAGTATTTCAGAGTCAAGAGATCAACAATTCATGATAACAATAGGATGACTTAAGGCTGAGTGCTCAGTAACAAAACGCAAGAGCCACTTAGATTCAGAGTGATCATCTGAACCTCAAACTGACATGCTCAGTCCTTCGTTAGAGTCACTGTACAATCAAGGGCTTTTAAGTTCACACTCGTACCCAATTCTTCCACCTCATTTGCATAGTCTAAACTCTGCATCCTCAATGAAGCTTTATGTAACTTTCTTCAACTAATCTTATTATTGCTGTTTTGAATTCCCCAATCTTTCAGATTTGGAGAATGTGTGTGACTACAGAGGTATGGTCATACTGAGGTGTTTATCTTGCCTTTCTCTGTCCAGACATTCTCTTCCTACTCCATACAATCAACATCCCTCACAACTTGGTTTGATATTTTGAATATGTACCATCTTATTGTCATGTGAATACAGAAGCTCAACTTCTAACATATATCAGAGAGATGACTCTACAAGCCCTAATTTTATCATTTTTCAATTATAATTTATATTGCCATAATATACACATAATATAAGATTTACAATTTTAACCATTTTTATTTATTTTTAAATATTTTATGTATTTATTTTTAGAGAGAGGGGAAGGGAGTGAGAAGGAAAGGGAGAGAAGCATCAATGTGAAAGAGAAACATTGATCAGTTGCCTCTCCTACATGCCCAACCAGGGACAGAACCTGCAACGCAGGCATGTGCCCTGACTGGAAATTGAACCAGCAACCTTTCGCTTTATGGAATGAAGCCCAATCAACCGAGCCACACCAGTCAGGGCTTAACCATTTTTCAATGTGCAGTTCAATGCTTCAAGTACATTAACAATATTTTGCAACTATCACCACTATTCAATTCCATAACTTCATTACCCCAAATTTCATTTCAATTTCATTACCCCAAAGAGAAACTCTATACTGCTTAAATAATTATTCCCTATTTTCTCCTCCCCACAGCACCTGGTAACTTCTATTCTACTTCCTGTCTCTATCAATTTATCTATTCTAGGTACTTTATATAGGTGGAATCATACAATATTTATCATTTCATGTCTAGTATATTTCACTTAATATAATGTCTCCAGTGTTCACCATATTGTAGCAGGTATCATAATTTAATGTTTAAGGCTGCATAATATTCCATTGTATTTATATACCACATTTTATTTATCCATTTATCTGTTCACGGGCATTTGGGTTGTTTCTACCTTTTGGCTATTGTGAGTAATGCTGCTTTGAACATTGGTATACAAGTAGCTGTTTGAGCCCCCAAGTCTCAATTTCAGAAGTGGAATTGTTGGATTACATGGTCATTCTGTGTTTAACTTTTTGAGAAACTGCCATACTGTTTTCCACAGTGGTGGCACTATTTCACATTTCCACCAGCAATGCATATGAGCTCCAAAGTTTCTACATCTTTGCTAACATTTGTTATTTGTCTGTGTCATGAGCCTATGTTCATGATATAGTCTTTCCTATAAGTCAGCCAGGCAACTGCTGCTAGCTGCCTGCTGAGCAGCCAGGCACCAAGGAATAGCCAAGAGTCTCACAGGGTGACTATGCTATTCAGTCAGCTTTTATTGAATGCAGGTTCACTCAAAATAGAACCTCAATATACGTTAATATCCTACTTATACTCTAACAATCTAAGTGAAATATCACACACACACACACACACACACACACACAGAGCAATCAATGGGGGATAACAAACCCGAGTCCTAGTGTCTCAGTCTGCAGGCCTTGGAGAGAGCACGGTGGGCAAGGGAGTGGTCAGTGTCTTGCAAGGAAGGATCCCCGGAGCCAGGTGGGCAGCAGGGCAAATGAAGCCCTCAGTCCAGCAGGGAAAAGCCTCCGGCAGCCAATGCCAAGGGAGATCAGTGTGGCGTGGAGCCACACTCTGGTGTGTGGATCTCGGCTGTCTCAGCAGTGGTCTGGAGCCTGCCTCAGTTATACCCTGAAAATGGCATACTCCACCCTTCTGGGTCTTTTGATAAATGCCTTGGCAGTCGTGATGCCAAGTGGAGAATTTTCCCAGGAGCCTATGGGTGGTACATGGCTGTTCTGTTTGGAATCCATGATAGAAAGTGTGGAATTTCCCCAGGAGTCCATGCTCTGCACACATGGCTATTCAGACCACATGTGCTGATATCTCAGGTGTGTCTACTTGCCAGACATGTCTGCTCTGACCATATGTGCAGATATCTTAGGTGTGTCTTATTGCCAGATGTGTCTGCTCTGACTTAGGTAGTTTCCCTCCTAAACCAAAGGGTCACGGCTGACTGGCAGCCATCTTGGTTGACATGAATGGCTCCACTTGGTTTTATATGCTTTATGCTATCCTGATCAAAGCAATGCCATTTTATTGGCCCTGCTCTCCACAGTTTGCATTTTATAATAGCCACCGTAATGGTATCTCATTGTGATTTTAATAAAACTTACATTTTTATAATGACTGGTAAGGAATATACTCATTCTCATGTGCTTCAACAATTAGATTTTATGTAGAAGTGAGCATTGTGTATGGAAAAGAGCATGATGTATAGAAACTATAATTTAGAAAGATTCAGCCAGAATTCTCAGTGAAATAATTACCACCTCAAATAATGTATTCAAATGCTTTGAGCCCCAGGGCTCTCATTTAGAAAGTGAGGGGAAAAAAATACTTGGTTTTCAGAGTTTCAGGTACACACAAATAATGGTTGATATTAATAATATTGTAACATAAGAAAATAGTTTCATTTCAGGGTACTAGACATACTGGTAAAATTCCAAACAAGATTCCAGTTTTTCTGATGGTGAAGAAACTCATCATTTAATATCACATTAAGGAGACATAAAAAGAGGATAGTTCTTAAAATAATAAGACTAATGATCATAAACTTGCATTTTAATGTATAAAAATTAAAATGAAATGAAGTATTTTAATGCCTTTATTAAATAAAATATACTCCACATTTTCTGCCTCTTTCTACTCCCAAACTCTTTTGCATGATTAAAATTCTGAATCAAACAACAGAAGAAATTCTAGATAACTTGTAATGGGGGATTGGACAAACTAATGAATCTTGAGCTCCTGACAGACCCCAGGGTGATGTTTTATTTGTTTAATAGAGAGGGAGAATTAGGTCTGCTGGTGCTGTTGGGGCTTGGTGATAGATCTAGCTCCCTACCTAAATGAGAACCATTATTTTGAATAAATTCTTCTCTCATGTCAGAGAAAACGCAGCCCACGACCCTGTAATATAGACAAAGGAGAGGAAGGGCACACGCCTGCCCACGCCTTTTCAGGCAGAGATCTGTCACAGGTGAAAGCAGATTGATTAAAACATCCATTTTCTGACTTTGTGCCAACTTACATCACTTGTAGATAAGGAGAATGGCTTGAAAAGTAATCAGCTTGCAGCCACTAATCACACGTTGCTGCTTTACCATTGGTGTTTAAGAACTCACCTTTTGCAGAAGCAGTCGGCGACTCTACAGAGACTCATGTTATGTCTTTTAAAGCAATCAACTATCAGAAACACAAAAATTCTATACTTATAACATGATGAGTATATAAGACATTCACTGAACTAGTCCCTGAGGGTATTAAAAACTACTTTTCAGCTTTTCTGGTTGGTGACAATCCCTAAATCTCTCAAGAAAAATGAATGCGTTTTCATGGCTTCCACTGAAACGTGTAGGTTAATGCTCGTGGTCAGCATCTCTTCTCATGCTTCCCTAATGGAAGAGCACACAAGGTGGAAAGAATAATTTTTTACAAAAATGACTCAGTCCTGGGCTTGAATCCTCACATTACCACATCATACCTCTAGGTGACCTGGGGCAAATACTTAATTTCAATGTCCGCATCACAAAGATAATCCCCCAGGACTGTTCATACAGAGAAATGTGCTAGTGCAGGACCAAACCTAGCAGGTGTTCAAATTAAGTTTCTTTCAACCTTTTTTTTCCCTTTTACTGTTGTACTTATTATTAATTATAAACTTCCCACGTATGTATAACTCATCTCTTGAACTTTATGTGCAAACTCCTCAAGGACAGAAAAATTGTATCTCCTTTTTCTTCTATACTAATATGTTACTGCATGTAGTAATAAATATGGTATGCCTTTTTTAAATCTAATTATAAAAATAATATATGTTCATTTTACATGATTGATAAAGTACCTAGACCGGAGAGAAAAAAATTAAAATTGTTCATAATATAATGCCATTGAAAGAGCCACTAGTAATTCATTTTGGCCTATTTCCTGCTAGTCTTTTCCCCCATATGTATTTAAAAATTAAGATCATTCAGTACTTAGAGATGTATGGTCTTTTTTTCATTTGATTTTATATAATAAACATTTCTCACCAATGTTTTTCAAAAATGTGAATTTTAAAATCTTCATAGTAGTCCATCAACTGAATGTTCATACTTTCTTTTGCACATTTGTTTCCATGTTTCCACTAGAACACATAATAACTCATTAAACAATAATGTACACAAATCTTCCTGCAAATTTCTTACTATTCCATTAAAAAAATTCCTGTAAATGGATCAAAAGGCTAAAGAGAGTGTGTATTTTTAAGACTCACATCTCTTTTCTCTTTAATTAACACAACTCTGATTGTAACTAGTTAATAAAGGACTCATTACATCAGGTTAGGTATCACAGACATCATTGTTCCTCATAAACAGCCACCATATCGCTTGTGCTTACTGCTGCAGTCCCAGTACCTTGAATATGGCAATAGGCAAATACACATTTATAAAATAGAGTTAGCTTGAATTGCCTTAACATATTGGCATTATTGACATTTTGGCAAATAAAAAGGACACTTAAAAAAAGACATTTGTGCAAACATGCATATAAATGTAGAATATTGTTCATAATCAGAAAAAGTGTAGAAATGGCTAAAGCATCTATCAGTATATATTTTTTTCAAGACTTTTCTTAATTCTTTTCTTTTCCTTCCCTATACTCTCTAAACATATTTCAGATGACTACCAAACTGATAAATCTAGCCCTAATTCTATTTCCAAAATTTTGGAGATGTTTCCATTAAATACAGAATGAATGCAAAGATACTACCAATATCTCAAACCCAGCATCACAGAAATCAAACGTATCTGTTGAACCCTATGAAACTGACAATACTGACTGACAGCTTTGCCTTACAAAAACAAGAATTTCGCATGGTCCAACATAATAAAATGTAACATCTTCCTCCCAAAGTGGCAGTCCTTGCCTTTCAAATTTCATTCTTTAATTCTTTTATTTGCTATATATAATTAGTTGATAAGTTGTCTAGTCTTAACTGCTTCTACTTATACAGAATTTCTGTTTCTGTGTGACCTCAATTTATACAATTTACAACCGTAGTTCAAGTCATCATGTCCTCCTGAATTATTGGAAAATATCCTCATGGGTTTCAGGGACTCATTCAGTCAGCAAATTTTGTACCTACTCTATTTTATGCCCTCAACTAAGAAATGAAGTGCAAAGGTGAATAAAATATGAATAAATTCTTTCAAGGGATTCACGCTCTAGTTAACTCAGAGAAATTACAAGTCACTATGGTGTTAATAACAAGGATGCCAACACAGCCCTGAAAGCATCTCAAGTCAAATAGAGTGAAAGATGTACAATGTGGCTTCCATACACAAATGGGAATTTTAAAAATTGTCTTCATTCTTTATTAAAAAAAAGATTATTTACTTACTTTTTACTGAGTCAGGCACTGGGCTGAGCCCTGTAGATACAGAAGGGAATGAAACATTTCCCTCATGAATCTTATGGCATGAAGAAGGCTGTTAATAACAGGGTCATGCATATAAAGACATAGTTACAAGAAGTTTTAAGTGTCCTGAAGGAGAAGTATTTTTCTATGTACGAGGGGGAACCCCAAACATTATTTATAAACCATCGAGTTTTCATTCTCACATGTTTAAACTTCTGTCATCTTCAAAGTACTCTCCATTTGATGCAACACACCTAGCAAGACATTTTTTCCACTGCTCAAAACAGTTTTTGAACTTGTTTATTTTGTTGCCTTTTAGTGCTTCCACCGTTTGTTGTTTCACCTTTTCCGCATTGGCAAAACGTCTCCCTCTGAAGACTTTTCATCCAGGGCAACAACAAGAAAAAAGTCACTGGGGGCAAGATTGGGTGGATAGGGAGGGCGGGGCATGGGAGTCCTGTTTTTGATCAAAAACTGTTGAACACTCAGCGCGGTGAAAGCAGGTGCGCTCGTAGGTCATCCGTCATGAAATGGGCAAAGGCGTTGAAAGAGACTTCCAAAAAAATTCACTGAGGCCGAGCGCAGCCTCTCACAGCAACGCCCGCTGGTGCACTGACACAGATGGGTTCCTAGAACACCCATATGGCAGGGGAAGCCTGCACTACAAGGGGTCCGCCCTCCAGAAGATAATTCTAGTTTGGGGGGGGCTCCTGCTTTGTGTTATGGGACGGTATAGAGAAGGACGCAATTGAGATTGGAGGAGAACTGACGGCGTCCATGAGAAAGTGACAGCTAAGCCAAGGCTTGAAGACTAAGTGGAGCGATCATGGGAAAAGTACAGTCGAGATAATTCTCAGTTAAAAAAAAAACCAGTTTGAACAAACATGTTTATGGGGCTGCAAAGGAGATAGATGATAATATGTATTGGTACTTTGTAAACCATAAAGGACTAAGTCATATTAATCCATAAGGATAACAATGATAACCATATATTTACCTGCTCTATGAGTTATATATTGATCTCAAGAATAATATGTTCTTAAACCCCAGCGTGACTCAAGAGGCATTAAGATAGAAATGTGGCATTCTATTATTTTTCCTCTGAATTTCTACAGAAGGAAATGTAATTACCTCTGTTATGTAGATTTCCTCTTATGCTAGAGAAACGGAAGCAAAAATGGCTTCTCTTTCTCACTGAACATGTAAAATGACTTACCCAGATCTACCAATATGGCACAAAAAGAATATTCATCTCTACTGCTGCCTCTCTATTTTCATCTATAGCATCCAAATTTGGGCTGATAATCTCACCTCTGGACCTCAGGAGCCCCTTCTCGTTCTCTTTCACACCAAGCCACCATCCACTCTATGTGGCCATGACAGTCCTAGCTGTGGGACAAATTTGCTTATGGGACATTCTTATTTCAAAGTCTGCAGGTTAAGGAGCACAACTGTGTTTGTTGATGCTCTTTAACACCCTCTCCCCCAGTACATGATACATCAGAGAAATTCTCAGGCGTTTATTGGGCAAGTGAACGAGATGAGGAGAAAGATGCTGTGGCTCTAGAGTGAATATGGGTGAGGACGGGCGCACACAGGGCACTAGCCATTGGCTAAGGTATGTACTCAGGATTTGTCTTGGGGTGTTCAAATCTGATCTTAGTAGGTAGTTATTTTCACAAAAATAAACTGCATATTTATTTTTTATACTTTTATCTCTCTTTTAAATGTCAAAACAACATCTTCTATGGAACATCTGCTTAATGATACATAATAAAGAGATATTTTCATCATTATCAAATTTGAACATCTTACATTTGTTAATAAAGTGTTTTTTTCTTTCCCAATACTCATCTCAGGAACACATAAGATAATTCTCTAAACACTTTCCTGGCTTTCTTAAACATCTTAATACCGTTCAGGATTAGTGAAACTAAATATTACATCTATCAGTTTTACAAAGATCTAAGCATTTTAAACCAAACTTTATGCCAAGAGCTACTTGCCTTCATGTGGACATTTTTTCCAGAATATCACATGGATTTGGCTATGGTTGGGGACAGACACTAGCCTACATCAATTTTGGTGCATTTATTTGATTTCCCAGAAAGAATCACAGGAACCAATGGGCCTAATTCCATATATTCTGTCCTTCCTTGTTCCTGAAAATGTGGGCTGATATCCAATCATATCAAACATATCTAATACAATTACCAACTTTGTTTTGAAAAGGCTTACTAAGGAGGCAAGGAGAATTGAAACAGAAAGAGTAGAACTTCTCACCAGAACAGGAGAAATTTAGTTCCATTTCTACCAGTGAGCGTTAGGAAGCATTTCTCCTAGGGAAAGAGGAAACAGAGATCTAAAAGCTTTCGAAGTCATTGTCACTGCTTACTTAGATCCAGGGAATAGAGGGTGACAGAATATGTTTTTAACTTAAAGTTCTTTTAAGGCCCTCACTTATCTTGTACATGGATCATATTACTTCTTTCATGGTTTGAACTTCTATTTACAATACTCCTGCCAATAATGGAGATAGGCATGCCATAAAACTTACACCCTCTTTCTAAAGCTCGGCCTTCGAGTGGTTATATGCCTTATCAAAGACATTACTCTTCACTTTTATAGCTTTGTCAAACAATGATTGACCAAAAAATGTTTTTCAAAACTCTTGATTGCCTAAGATGAACAGTTAAAATAGTGTCTTATTATTATGTATTTCCTATCAATACTTTTCTTCTCATTTTACTACTTCTTACAAATCAAACTATGTTTTGCCGTAAACTGAACTGTAACCTGGGAATCCAACTATATACTACAGGCAAATATATCACCATCTATCCGAAATCACAGCATGTCTGAACTCAGGGGGTAATTTTGTTGATATATGAGACAGAGTGGAACACAGCTTCTTCTTTCGCTGCTATATTGACTTTGCTGTATGACAGTAGCAAGAACACAACATTTTTTATGTTTTTAAACAGGCTGGTCTAGGAAATTACACAAAACAAGGAAAATGTAGTAATTTTCTGGGCTAATACTGTCACTTTAGTATACTACCAGGAATAGATTATAATTATGAAAATAGTTTTATTGTTTGATTCTTTTTTTTAGTATCTATTAACTCTGTTTTTAATGTGTTACATTTTATTTATTTGTTTTTTCTTTTTTTTAATTTATTTTTTCAAATACATTTGTTTCTGCCTACCCCCCACCACTTTCCCTTGCCCCCTCCCTCCCTCCCTCCCTCAGCTCTTCCCCTTTGGTTTTGTCCATTACTGTTTGATTCTTAAAGGATATATTTTAAATAATTACCCACTTATTGCATTATTACAAAAATAGTTAAGTTTAGGTTCATATTTAAGTTATAAAAAAGTGACCAACAGATGTTTAAGAAATAAGTAGATGAAGTTTTATAAGCAGCCTGAGGTTGAGGGGCAGACATTGAGTATTCAGTGTGTTTTGTGTTTGATATGCATCACGTCATTTGGTTTTCCCAAGAGCCCTATGAAATAAGGGCTACGGCTGTCCTGCCTGTACTCCCCTTTCCTGCTGTTTTAGTGTACACTGTCCAGCATCCAATCTGCAGCAAGTGCATTTCTTCAGTCTTTACCCCCAGCTTTCTCTGGCTGTGGTCACAGGGCTAGCTTGTGTGGTCAGCTAACAGAATAGTCAGCCCACATTGAACTGACCCCCTTGGAGCATCCTTCTTCCAAAGACTGACCAGAGTTGGGAATGTGCCCCTCCCACACCTGTAAGGGAACTGTACCGACTCTCCAATTTTCTCCAGTGGGGCTCAGCTTCAAGGGGTTCACATGTTAACTTCTCCAGAACATACACTTTGTTGGCTACCTTCCCTTCACTTTCTCACTTTTACTCATTCCCACTGTTTTTTTCTCTACACGTTTAATAAAGAACTTGCACTCAAATTGCTGTTTCAAAGTCAGCTTCCAGGAAAACTCAAAGTAAGACATCCCTCTTTTACAGAAGGGGAAACTGAGGTTTAGAAAGTCAGAATGCAGGCCCAAGATACTATCTTTGTGTCACAACACTTAATTAGCAGATATAAAATTTCCATTTGATAAAGTAAAAAGTTCTCAACTTCCCCTTCAACAATGCACTCACAAGCATGCACTGATGAAACTCTATCCACCCAGACATCTCATTTCTGAATATAATTGGAAAACATCGTTGGGAAACCAATGAATTCAAAACAATCCAAGAACCAAACTGATTTGAAAAGTAAATTAAGAAAGGCGGGACAAAGTAAACTACATGAATTTGAAAGGCAGGTAATTCTGTACGTTTTTTAAATAATTAAGAAAAACACAGGCCCTAATGCTTGTTCTATCATAACCAAGTCCTACCCAAGAAACAGAACAAGCCACGTGTAGGACCCAGCTCACAGTAGGTTCTCAACAAACCTGCCTCCATTTCTTTATCCTTCTCCCCATCTAGCTCTGGTTGCTCCATTGGGAAGGGAATGGCTTCCCCTTAGTCTGTATCAGAATCGGAGGGAGAGATGCCTGAACTCTTCTTCATGAAACTTGGATGCAATGTATTTAAAGATGTCACTGTAAGGAGCTCCAGATGAAGTTCAGAAGTGCCGGTGACCAGTGGTCGCCATGCATGTGCCATAGTGAGGGCTGAAGGAAACTTGCTGCTCCAACCTGCTTAATTCATGCTGGCTTCAGGGGTAAAGGGGTTAAAGAAAACAGACACTGTTTAAAGCCGACCCGCTCATCTCACTTTCTTAAGAAATCAGATCTTGAACAATTCTCAGAAACTTGAATATGCTTGTCAGGAGTCTCTAGGCCTCCTTGAATTTTCCCATAAAATCTTAAATACCCAGCTGTAATTTTGAGATATCATCTTCTCTCTATATGCAAGCACTTAAAAGGTGAATTTACAAGTGGATTTTATTCAATGTGGTGGAATAGCAGGATTTGTATTTATAGAGTTTATGTTAAGAATGATTTATTTTCCAAAAGCTGCTCTGGCATCAAGATAATTGTGTTCCAAAATAACTTGCATGAGTAAAGAATGTGGCATTTAGAGAAAAGGAAGAATATTGTAGAATTAAATAAAATTCAAGGATTTGTAAACTCTGATTTCCAAGGTAGATGAGAGTATATCATGAATGATTTATTAAAAGCTCAAGTCTAGCTATAGTGCAGCTAAGCCTCAACAAGGAATCAAGGTGAGGTTGCAACTCTAGAGCATGGGTCAGGAGAGAACACTAGAGATTTATGATGTGGTCCTTGAAGTATTTGTTTGTCTTGGTTCATGTACATGTATCAAGTTAGTCATATAAGGCTTTTTACAGTGGAATGACCAAAATACAGCTTATGGTTAAAAAAAAAAAAAAACAGTCAAAATTTGATTTACCTCCAGGTAAATAGGGTGGTACCTGGAGAGAAATGCAGGATGAAGGAAGGTATTTTTATGATGATGTTAACAATGCAATGGTGGCTTAATCCCTGGCACCATGGATCATTTTACCATCTCAATAATTTTGCATTTTCCAGAAATATTATATAGTTAAAATCATACAGTACGTAGCTTTTTTTCATGTTGGCTTCTTTCACTAATTAATATGCATTTAGGGTGCCCCCATGTCTTTCCATGGCTTGATAGCTTATTTCTCTGTAGGGCTAAAGGACATTTTATTTGGATGTAACCACAGGTTACTTAGCCTTTCACCTACTGAAGATCATCTTGTTTGCTTCCCAGTTTTGACAATTATCAATTACAAATAAAGCCTCTATAAACACCCATGACCAGATTTTTGTGTGGTACTAAGTTTTCAACTTCTTTGGGTAAATACCAAGGATCATGGCTAATGGATCATACAGTAAGTATATGCTTAGTTTTGTAGGAAACTGAAAAACTGTCTTCTAAGTTGGCTCTACCATTTTATTCCCACCAGGAATGAATGAGAGCTTCTATTGCTCCACATCCTTGTCAGCATTTGGATTTTGGGCATCCTAATAAGTGTGTAGTGGTATCTTGTTTTAATGTGCCATTTCCCTGATGACGCAGGATGTAGAATATGTTTTTCATTTGTTTATTTGCCATTGGTATATCTTTGGTGATGTGTCTGTTAGGTCTTTTGTTCATTACTTTATTGGGTTGTTCATTTTATTGTTGTTGAGCTTTAAGAATTTTTGTATATTTTGAATAGGACTCCTTTACAGATAGGTCATTTGCAAATATTTCCTTCTAGTCTGTGGTTTGTCTCTCATTCATAAGAAAAGTTTCTAATTTTAACAAAGTCTAACTTATCCATTGTTTTCTTTTCATGGAACATCATGGCCTCTGATGTATCCATGAAGTCTTGTCCAAACCCAAAGGAATCTAGATTTTCTATGTTATCTTGCAGGATTTTCGTAATTTTACATTTTATGTTTAACTCTATGATGGAAATTTGTGTCAAGATTCTTTTTTATTTACTTATTTTTTGGCCTGTGGATATCTAGCTGTTCCAGCACCATTTGTTAAAAAGAATGTAGGTTTTTCATTGTATATTTGCTTCTTTGTCAAACATCTATTAACTATATTCACATGGGTCTGTTTCTGCCCAAGTGTTCTTATTCCTTTAAAAGCTTCTTGCAGAATGCCAAATTCTACACAAAGATAAGTTACAAAATACAACTCGAAAACAAATTAAGTGATTTTAACAATAAATTCGATATCTACAATTTTGTGTATTATTTATTTCACCATCCCTGAAAGGCTTATTTTAAAATACTCTTATAAAGTAGATAGATGTCATGCATTGCCATACTGTAGAAAGAGAATTATTACAAATGTGATCGAGAAAACACTTTATTTATATCGCCATCGCCACAGACACGTCAGTGATGCATAGTACTACGACATTATGATGGCTATGGTGTCACTAGGTGATAGGAACTTTCCAGTTCCATCGTGATGTTCTGGGACCACGGTCATATACGCGATCCAACTTTGACTGCAATGCCAACATGCAGCGCATGGCTGCAGTTCCTTAATAACATCTGTTTTTACTGCTTTAAGTACTATTAGCTCTGAAATTTCTTCAACATCAGTAAAGTACAAAAGAGAAAGGACCAAGAATAAACCCAGAGAAATGGCAACATTTAGGAAGCAGCAAGTCTAGTGAAATGAAAAAGAGAAATCCGATTCATAGAGAAGAATCATGGGAGATCTACAGGCATAATCGGATTCATAGAGAAAGAGAATGTTTCAAGAAGTAAGAAGTGGTCAATGATTCCAAGTATTGCAAAGGTTGAGGAGAGCGGCCAAGAAAAGAGTTTGGATTTAGCACCTCATCAGTAACCCTTATGGGGGTCATTTCGTCTGAGTGGTGGTAGATGGGAACCAAGTTAAAGTGGGTTCGAAGGCAGTGGGAGGTTAATGTCAAGAGTGGATATGTTAACAAAACTATTAACAAAAGACTATAAGCCACACGTGATAAGAAGGCAAAACAGAGTCAAAGGCTGTGTTTGGTCAGATTGACACTAATCACGTCAGGTAGTCCCAGATACAAAGAGAGGATAAAATCAGAATCCCCAAGCTTCGAAAATTTAGAACTTACTATTACAACTTTCATGAGTGAAATTTACTAAAAGTTCATCCTAAGAGGTTATGTATTATGAAAGGCATGAATTTAGGGGTTTAGACCAAGTGGAAGTTACTACTGAAATGAGTCAAACAGATATCCTTGGGCATTTGATGTGCCAAAGAGGCCTCCAATGTCAAAACCATTCAGCTCGAAGACAGAACCCTTACATTTTCTACACTTCCACATATGAACTTCACTGCACTCTGGGGAGAGTTAGATGGTACAACTTTTGGGATTTTATTATTCAGCTGGCTTCAAATAATTGAAAATTTTCTCCCAGAAGATTGAGAGAGAAGGAATACTTACCATAACAAATTCTGCTTTGAGATGAGCACTTGAAAATAAGATATGATCTACCAGGTTAATCTCACTTTGCTTCCAATCTAAGAGTAATTTTTCTGTGTTGTAATTCATTGTAGCTGACGTTTGAAACAGGTTGACAAATGGTGTTGGAAATTAGGAAAAAAATTTGTCTGTTTAGCAAGCGTGGGCTTTACCTTTATTCTGAACTCTTAAATGTGACCTCCCTCCAAAATATGGAGCTATAAATTAATTGTTTTCTTTTATTTTGGTATGAATTTTACTGTCTGAGCTAAATATCAGATCTTCAATTTTATACATGTGTGATATTTTTAAATGTTCTTATAACTTTTCATCATTGAGTAAAATAGAGCTTTTTCACAGGAATCGTCAGAATTTGCTCAACTCTGCAAGCCTTATGTCTTAACTGTATGTTCACATATTGAGGACATGGATGGATCTGCTCCACTTCCATTTTATATTTTCTTTGCACTTAAAAGAATAATTTATTATTGTTTCTAACTGACAATTATTTGACATTTTGCTTTGCTTAAATTCACTTATTTCTGAGGTATTGTGACCAGTTAAAAATTTGAGGTATGAATAAGTAGTCAAGTAATTGTTGGGTCAAAGGCAAAGAGCTGGACATTTTTTTTTCTAAATATAAAACCAAACAAAAACAAGAACAAAAAACCCCAGAGGGAACTCAGTGCTCTTGACTGTTCCCCTCTTTGCTTCACCCCTCAACTCTTGAGGGCGTCAGATCCAAGTAAGGCATGAAAAAAGAGAATTACTCAAATGAGAATCAATTCCCCCTTACAGTCCCAGAGATACAAAATTGAATTTTAGTTAGCAAATATTCCACTGAATACATTTTAAGACATTCAAAAATTAATCTCTTATGAGACCTGCTTTCAGAGAGTTTATGGTTTTATAAAGAAATTAAGGTCAGCATGAAAAAAATAATAATTTACGATAGAAGGCAATCACCATAGGCAAGGGTTTGGAAGAACTGTGTCTGGAGAGAAGCATTCACAACAAAGGCGGTCTATGGAAAGATGGGAAAGAAGTTGGCAGAACGAGCAATGAGGAAGAGGCAGAGGAGGGGAAGTTAAGGGGGTAATGACGTTGGCTGTAGCATAAGGTAAGAGAGAACAACTCCACACTGAGACTTTATTCTTTAAGCACGTGGAAAATCATTCATATTTTTGTGCCAGGGAATGGTTTGCTCAGAACTGGCTTCTGGAAGGGTAGTTTTGCAGCTGTGTCCAGATCGCTTGCGGTTCAGTCATACCGCAGTCTCTCCCTTTAACCATTTTCACTGTAGAATCAAGACAGATGAATATTGTTACAGAATTAAAATGTGTAATAATCATGAATTAATCCTATTAAGTCTTAAAAGGGGAATTTAAAAAACTTGTGACTGACTATATTTTCACATGAAGTGCATGAATGTTAATTGAAGTCTTTTACGACATGTTATGTTTTACTCAAGAATTGTGGTTTTCCTTTCCTATTTCCTTTCTGTGTGTATTCGTGTTTGATTTCAAGGCAACACAGAAGACAATATGATTTATTTTCCTGGACTCCTTGGTTTATGAAGCTCCGTCAGTGGAATGATCTATAGCACATTATGTTTTGATGACATATGTTACACTATAATGATGAAATGAATTATGGAGCTTGATTAAAGATTTGAAGGAACACATCTTTCACATAATAAAGTGTAAAATAATCCTTACAATAAAAAAACTGTGATTAGATGAATTAACTCTATAAACATACTTCCTATTCAATTTAACTCAATACAAAAGGATTAAATTATTGCATCATTTTTTTTCCATTGTGAAAAGAATACTAATTTTAGTGGGTCGTTTGAGATTTTGTGTTTACTATTACCCGAATACCATGACTTTGTATGAGATGATACGACTTCATTTTTGTCCATGGGCATAAGTTTATTTTTTTCAGTACCTTTGTATATATTTCCTGAGACATGATAGACACATAACATTTTATTAGTTTCAGGTATACAACATGATCTGATAGTTGTATATACTGTGAAATGATTGCAGTAAATTTAGTAAACATCCTTCAACATGCTATAGTCATGAAAAATTCTTCTTTTCCTGTGATGAAGACTTTCAAGATCTCTCAGAAACTTTCGAACATGTACTACAGTATTATAAACTATAGTCACTATGCCATATACACTGCATGCTCATCACTTATTTATTTTACAACTAGATGTTTATACCTTTGGATTTCCTTCAATCATTTGCCTGGCCCCCTCACCCCTATCTTTCGCCCAGCCTTTGGCAACCACCAATCTCTTCTCCGTATCTATGAGTTAATTTTTGTTTTTGAAATTTTTTTTTGGTTCCTTATATGAGAGACCATATGGTATTTATCTTTCTATGTCTGACTCAGTTTACTTAGACTATACACTCAAGGTTCATCCATGTTGTCACAAACAGCAAGGTTTTCTTCTTTTTTTGGCTGAGTAGCATTCCATTATATATAATATATATCACATTCCATTATATGTATATATTATATAACATATAATATATATGGTGTTTTCTTTACCCATTCACTCATTGATGGGTACTGAGATTATTCCCATGTCTTGGTTACTGTAAATAATGCTGCAGTCAATATGAGGGTGCATATCTTTTTGAGTTAGTGTTTTCATTTTTGGGGGGGATGGATACCCAGAAGTGGAATTGCTCAGTCCCATGGTAGTTCCATTTTTTATTTTTTTGAGGAATCTCCATGTTGCTTTCCATAATGTTTTACTTTTTTATAACTTTTCTCTCATCTGTTTTTCATGCTTGTTTATAGAAATAGTGACAATCTCAACATGTTAGAGAATAGTTCAGATTATAAAATTATTATAGGATATAACCTACATTTCAGTTTTCAAAGGGGAAAAAAATCTCAGACTCTAAGACTATAGGAACTTTAAGCTCTTCTAATTGTATCTTTCCTAGGGAACATTGGAAGAGTTTTTCGAGGACAATTAAACTCAATCAGCAGTGATATTCAGTCTTGCTTTCATCAGTCTTGCTTGAACGACACTCTGGCTGCTATGACCAAGCCTGTAGAGAGTCCCTGGCTATAGCCATCAATCACAGAAATCCAGAGAACACAAACTGATGTATTTCTTTGGGAGGGGGTGGTAGAGGGTAGAATACAAATAGGAAGAAGATATATAGATATAATATTGCAAACGTCCTTCGTAAAGTAAGCTAGGAGGCATGTCTAAACCTTATAAGCACTTAACATTTAGAGAGGTGAATTGCTATCATAAAGTACTGCATCTTTAAAAAAAAGATGATTGGCAGCCTGAATAAGAAAACTTTTCCTTTATATAGCAGCAGATTCAGCTGCAAACCATATAGACATTTCTAAATGAATAAAAAATATATTAAAGTAATATTTATTAGGCAGTCATTCTGCCAGGCACTAGAGAGACAGATATGCGTAATATATGTGAATTTTCTGGTCTCAAAGCTTACGGTGTGTTAGGTACATAAACAAGCAAAAGAATATGGAACACAATGAGCAATAGGAAAGAGAATATAGAGTAGTATAAGGGAAATAGGAAGAACAACTAAACCAGGAAGGGCTCCCCAGGGGAAGTAATATTTTCACTGAAAAGGGAGAAAGGATATAAAATTCTCTAAAAGTAAATATTAGTGTCCTTATTTTATAGTTAAGGAAACTAAGGAACCAAAAGGTTAAGCGGTTTGTTGGCAATGACTGTGATACCTTGGAGTCAAGGCAGCTTGTGCGCGCGTGCGTGTGTCTGTGTGTGTGTGTGTGTGTGTGTGTGTGTGTGTGTGTGTGTGTGTGTGAGGGACAGTCAAGATAGAGATGGGGATTATATTTGCTTTTAAAGATGGGTGAGACTTAAATATATTTAAAAGCTAGTGGAAGTGAATCAGTCCCTGTTTGGCAGGAAGAGAGGGGTTCTAGAGCTCCCCACAGGGACAGGCTGGGGTTTTACATTGTCAGAACAATATTTCAGTTGAAATGGTTGAATGCATGTGTATGCAAGAGAATTTTAATCTATACTCTAGGGCTGGTTGGTTAACTTTCAAAGTGCCCTAATCAGAAATCCACTCTCCAGATGTTTTCGTTTTCAAAACACTGCTTTCAAAACATACACCAGAGGGTTTTTTAATTACCCTAAAATATGTGATTGTGTTAACCAAAATAACTGTAATGAGTAGTGTTTAAGATACATTGTTGGCTAGAGGGACTGTCCAGGTTCCACCGTACTTATCTGATGCAGGTTTAAGACTCTGGCAAGTCCAATTGCATTGTGTGTTTGTAACATTGCTTCTATTTTTCTGTACCTGTTGAAGAAATCTGTCAGCTAATTCAACTATATCTTAGCTGGTCCAGTCAGATAATATATTATTTTGAATGCCGCAGAGAAATTTTCATTGCAGGGTTGGCTACATAATGTGCAATGTCCACTGCAAAATGAAAATTCAGGGCCACTTGATTAAAAAAAAACAGAAATAAAGTGCCATTATAGATACTAAGATATAACATATTTTCCTTTTCTTTTGTGGTATTTCTCTTGACTTATCATAGTAGGGTTTTTTCCCCATTTTTTTCCTGTTGTGGCAAAATACACATAACATAAAATTTGCCATCTTAACCATTTTTAATTGTATGGTTCAGTGGCACTAAATACATTAATAAAGTACAACTGTCACTATCATTCATCTCCATGTCTTTTTCCTTCTTGTAAAACTAAAATTGCACCCATTAAACAATAACTGCGCATCTCCCCTCACCCAGCCCCTGGCAACCACCATTCTACTTTCGGTCTCTATGATTTTGACTATTGTATGTGTCTCATATAAGTGGATCACTCAATAGTTTTTTGTGACTGGTTTATTTCACTTAGCATAAATGTCCTCAAGGTTCATCTATGTTATAGCATTTGTCAGAATTTTCCTCCTTTTTAAGTCAGAATTACATTCTTTATATATGTATATATTTACCACATTTTACTTATTCGTATGTTGATGGATGCTTGGGTCGCTTCCAAGTTTTAGCTATTGTAATAATTCTTCCATAAACACAGGTACACAAAAATCTTTTTAAGACCCTGCTTTCCGTTCTTTTGGGTATGTACCCAGGAGTGGAATCGATGAGCCATGTGGCATATCTATTTTTAATTTTTTGAGGAACTGCCATATTGTTTTTCATAGTGGCTGTACTATTTTACATTCCCACAAACAGTACCAAAGGATTTCCTTTTCTTTACGTCCTGGCCACTTGTTATTTTCTGTTTGTTGTTGCTGTTGGGTTTTGTTGTTTTTTAACAGTATACACCCTAACGGGTGTCAGGCGGTATCTCACTGTAGTTTTGATTTGCATTTCTCTAATGATTAGTGATGTTTGAACATCTTTTCGTGTGCTTATTGGACATTTGTATATCTTCTTTTTAGAAATGTCTATTGAAGTCCCTTGCCTGTGTTTAAATTGGGTTTTTTTTCTTTTGTTATTGTTGAGTTTTAACAATATTATGCATTCTGGATGTTAATCCTTTGTCATATGAATGATTTGCAAATATTTTCTTCTAGTTTGTGGGTGGACTTTTATTCTGTTGATATTACCTTTTGATGCACAAAATTTTTAATTTTCATGAAATCTGCTTTGTCTGTTTTCTCTTTTGTTTCCTGTGCCTTTGGTGTCATATCCAAGAATTCACTGCCAAATCCACTGTCATGAAGCTTTAGTCTGCTTTCCTCTACTTTTATCTTCTACATTTAAGCCTTTGATCCATAAGGGCTCAGCTTTATTCTTTTTCATGTGGGTACCCCGTTTCCCAGCACTATGTGTGGAAAGGCCTCTCCTTTCCCCATTGAATGGTCCTGGGGTCCTTGCCAAAAATCATGTCACCATAATCTTCCTTCTCTCCTTATTATAGACCAATTCATATAAAAGCCCAAGGCTTTTTCACGAGAAAGCTCTCCTAAGGAGGAGTCCTGGGTCTAAATTCCCCCCAATTTATGGTGGGTTAGTATGAACCAGAGTGGCACTGGCTGGGTTTGCCTCTAGATTTCTCGCACAATTCACCAGGTCAGGGGTAGGAATAATAGTGTGAAAGACCTCAAAAGAGAGATAATAAATTTACTGCTAGTAAAGTTTGGTAGAAACTAAAGCTATTAATTAGAAAATTAAAGAGGTCAATCATACCATAGACATCGCAAATATTAGTTATATAGTCTTATATTCAATTAGCAGGTGTCTTGGGTTTAGATTCATAATAAAATCCACAGGATACAGTAGACTTTTTCCAGAGCCAAGTTTACTTAGCTGGAATAAAGGATACGAGATAAAAAAAAAAAAAACAAAAAAAGAGAACGTATGTGTACTGGCACACATCGCTCGTGGGAGAAGTCAGCACTGTCCCCAAGACTCCAGTGGGACTCTCCTGGAACCTTCTTGAAGTTTACTAAGATGATATTTCACGGAATCCCAGAGGCTAGAGGAAAGATTACAGGCCTACTGCTAACCGTTTCCTTCCATGCCTGCATTAGTGGCACACACTAGGGACGGAGTCCGTGAGAGTGCAGGCCGAGCGACCCGCTCAAGGCTGTGGCGGTCTGTGATGGATAAGATATGGTCTTTTCACCAAGATGTACTTAGTGTGTCAGGAAAAAAAGACATTCAAAATAACATACAGTGGAAAATTATTTTAAAAAATTAATATTCTCCTGTTTCTCTTTGTCTCAGTTTTCCTACTTGCAACTGAAATTCATACTAGCAGAGAAAATAAAGATAAGTCCTTCAATAGCTTAGAGCGAAAGAACAAAAGGGTTTTGTCATATTCCAACAAAGAACATTGCTTTTTAAAATAAGTGGTTTGCTCTGCCATGAAGGGAGGCCAGTGGATTCGACAGCACCTGCAACTAAGGTAAAATGCCTACAAGTTTTTATTATTCTCTTCATTTGGAAAAGAGCACTATACACCAGCGGTCCCCAACCTTTTTGGCACCAGGGACTGGTTCACTTGCTCACCTTCATGCTCACCTCCTGCTGTGAGATCCTGTTCCTAACAGGCCACCGACCCACATAGGTCCATGGCCTGGGGGGTTGGGGACCCCTGCTATACACCAATTAAAAAGAAAATACATAACTAATATGTGTTTTATTTCTGTGTCCTTAGAATTGCCATATTCAAACTAGTCTCTCCTTGTATGTTTGCTAATTTTCATGTTAATAACAACTTTTGTGGCATTTATTAGCCTGTAAATTATAACTCTTTTTAGAAGTCCCTGCTTTCAATTAGCTTTAGGGACAATTAAAGACCAAGTTTTCATTTCTTCCTTTTCTACACAATGCTTTTGATTTTAACTGCCTACTCTTCTGTTCTATTCAAATTTAACAACATCAAAAGTTTAACTGTGACTCCTTGATCTCCTTTGGTTCATCCTTTATGCTTCTAAGAGGCAGTACAGTTTGAGTATAAAAAGTCACATGTTCTTATGGATAAAAAAGAAAAAATTATGGGAGAAAGCCTCCCTTTGTAGAACTCCAGGATGTGCCTGTAAATATTCTTATAAATTTAACAACATGGCAAAAAAAAAAAACAAAAAAAACCTAATTTTCCTGTTTCCTTTAATGACCGAGGCTAGAGCCCTCACAATCACCATTTACTTTTGGTGTCCAAAACCTACATGCAGTAATGGCTTAAAAAATCAGAAATAAATATTAATGAATCACTTCTGTGACCTGGTAGCACAGTTAACTGAGTTAGCTCAGCTGTTTCAGTGCCAAGGTCAAAGGATATGATTGGCTCTAGAGTGTTAATGACTCCTAGGAGTTTGAGCAAGTGTTAATTTATTTGGTCCTCATTACACCCATGTGAGGTCCTCAGACCAAGCATGATTATTGCTTGGTTTATGAAAAACAAAAAACAAAAAACAGATTCTAAAAGGTTAAGTGACTTGTTTATGGTCACATATAAATGGGGGGTGGAGGGCTTGACTGTCAGTTTTCTGACCCTGGCATTCTTTCCACTCACTAACACTGCTTCAGTTGGGATTTGCTCACTGATTCCATGTCAATGGTAAAATGACCATGACATTCATTAGCCTGTTAATTACACCTGACTTTAGAAGACCCTGACTTCTAGGTTAAGATCATGATAGGCTATCTTCCAACTTACAAATACAATTACAGGCAAAACCATAAAGAAAGGTCACAATTAACAATAGCTTAAAAACTAAGGACAAGAGTGAGGGCCAACAGCCTCCCTCCCCTCTCCATGCTAGACCCTCTGGCTTGCCTGCCTGCCATGGCCAACAGTGAAGCAGCTTTTGATGGTGCAGTAGAAGAATCTGTGATCAACAGGAAGTACAAAATATGGAAAAAGAGCACCCTTTTTCTTCATGTTGTGGTGATGACTCATCTCTGGAGTGGTCCAGCTTAACTGCACAGTGGCTTCCAGATGTAACTAGACCAGAAAGAAAAGATTCCAGCATCCATCACCTTGTCCTGGGGACACAGACATTGGAGCAACCTCCTTGTGAGAGACAGGGTGCAACTGCCTAACAATGATGCTCAGTCTGATGCTTCATGCTACAACAAAGAGAAAGGAGAATTTGGAATTTTCGGCTCTGCTGGTGGAAAAATTGAAATAGAAATCAAGATCAACCAGGAAGGAGAAGTAAACAGGGCATGTTATAGGCCACAGAGCTCTTGTATCATTGCCTCAGAGACTCCATCCAGTGATGTTCTTGTTTTGGGCAATACTAAGCATCTTCTAAACCAGATCCTTCTGGACATTGCAACCCAGACTTGCATCTCTGCGGACATCAGAAGGAAGACTGTGGGCTTTCTTGGGACCCAAATGTCAGTGGGCACTTACTCAGTGCTTCAGAGGACCACACCACCTGTCTACAGGACCTTGGTGCTGCTCCAGAGGAAGGAAAGGTTGTGGCTGCGAAGACCATCTTTACAGGACATAACAGTAGCAGGAGATGTTTTGTGATATCTGCTCCATGAGTCTCTGTCTGGGTCAGTTGCTGATGATCAGAAACTTATGATCTGGGGCACTCATTCAAATAACATGTCCAGACGAAGCTGCTCCACTGATGCTCACACTGCTGAAGTGAACTGCCTGTCTTTCAATCCTCAAAATGAACTCATTCTCACCACAAGATTAGCTGATGAGACTGTTGCTTTGTGGAAATCTGACAAATCTGAAATTTAAGATGCATTCCTTTGAATCACATAAGGATGAAATATTCCAGGTTCAGTAGTCACTTCGGAATGAAGCTATTTTGGCTTCCAGTGGTGCTGATTGCAGGCTGAATGTCTAAAATATAAGTAAAAGTAGAGAGGAACAATCCCTGGATGATGCAGAAGATGGGCCACCAGAGTTGTTCATTCATGGTGGGCACACTGTCAAGATACCCAGTTTCTCCTAGAATCCCAATGAACCTTGGGTGATCTGTTCAGTGTCAGAAGACAATATCATGCAAGTGTGACAGATGGTAGTGAACATGTATAATGATGAAGACCTTGAAGGAAGCATGGATCCAGAAGGACAGGGGACTTAGATATCTCTGAATGTCTTATGAATTTAGACTCCCTTTTGTTTCCTCTCAACCCTGATATTGATTGAACAGGGGTTTTGAGACTCAGCCTTTGTTCAGTTATCACTCTGTAATAGGTACAATCAAAAATGCTGTTAGCCCAAACTGGGGGTATTTTCTAATTGTTAACTGGGGGGCTTGATTCAATAATGCCACGGTAACTTAAATTTAAAATTACTTCAGGAATTTTCTAGTTACAAAGATTTAAAGTAGCCACTGAGAGGGAATATTGTGTGTAGTTATTTTATTTTTCTCGCTATATCCCCACGTTTTTCAGACTCATTCAAGTAAAGGCTGGAAGTAAAGAATAGAGCCACATGAGGTAGGTGTCTGAGCCATGAAGTGTAAGGACTGCAAGAGATTCAAGTCATATAAATTCCTACTCTAAAATCTTCACACTTGACTTTTTAGGACACACACTTTGCTATGTGGACTAGTCTCCTCCCAGTTCTTAAGTCAAAGCTATGTGATCCTGTCTCCCCATTATTTTTGCTTGTTAGTGTATTTCCTGAGCTGTTTTCATATGATGTCTTTCCTTTCTGTGAAATGTTTAAAAAAAAAAAAAAACTTGGGGCCATCAAGTTGTAAAGATATATGCTTTTACTGAAAATGACGCCGCAGGTAGACTCTCCAGTTAAGTACAGAGGAGTGAAATGATATCTTGTATTTGTTTTTAAAATTAAATTAATCTTGGATAAAAGTGTTTTTTTTTTTTAAAAAAAATACCATGTCTGTTGGAGTGACCAGTGTCATCAGCAGGCCTGTTACTCTCCACGACTAACTGTGTAAGTGCTTATAATGGAATAAATTTCTTTTCTACATTAAAAAAATAAGGACAAGAATCAAATGTACATGCCAGACAAAGACAGATATTTCCATCAACTCTAATCTTGTAGCAATTGGATGAATATTATCAGTAGCCTGCTGGCAGTCTACCCTCTGAACTAGAATGACACATCTGACTATGAGACTTTGATTCATTTTCACTGTTTGTTGTTAAAGAAAATATCGCATTAATTAGAAAACTGAGCAGCCACTCTCTCTCATCTTTTCGGACAGCTGAGACCTTGTCCTTTATTTCTCAACTACCCTTATCCAACACAGTGCCTCTTATATACCTTGGTATATAAGGATAGAGGGCAATGAAGAGTGATATTTACATCCAAGGACGAAGACTTTTCAGACAAAACTCAAGCAAAGGCAAGAAGCAGAAACAGATTAAACAGAAGCAGAGATAGGAAGTGCCCTGGAAATAGTACTGGAAGAGATGCGCTGTTTTTCATGGACTGCACTTGATTAAACAACAGAAGGCTGCATATGTTATCTCTTATAATAAAGACACTGAGAAGTAAGAGCAGAATGTTCCATTTCAGTGCCAGATGAAAGTTTCTGAGGTATCAGAAATTGAACTAGCACTGTGCACAGTTGAGAGGGTGGTTTTGACCAATACACAGGTGACAGTGGGTGTGACCATGGGCAATCTATGCCAAGATTGTCTGCAATCCTGAGACCCAGCTAGAGGTCACTTCAAATCAGAATGAAAACAAACAAACAAACAACAAAAAAATAACCCAAACCTGCAGAGTAAGGTAAGAAGAGAATGAGATAAAATAAATGAACAAAACCCCCAGAAAACAAACAAAACAAAAACTTTAGAGGAATTTTAAACACTGTAATAACAGGATTAAAGTCTTTGTTGGAGTCAGTGTAAAACAGAATTGATGTCAAACAAATCAAGTCAGTGATATAAGCAAAAACTTGAAAATTTCTCCCAAATAAAAAAATCTTGAGTTGATAATATATGAAGAACAGAGAGAAGAGATCCAATATAATGATAAAAGATATTCAATAAAAGGAAATAAGAGAAACTATAATCAAAGATATAATAGAGGAATATTCTTTTAGGCAAGAGACACCAAAATCTGTTGTATGCCAGGAAAAATTAATAAAATATTTTTAATACAACTATAAGGAGTAGGATGTTCTCTTGATTCCAGTAGAGAAAAGAATGATGGCTATAAAATACATGAGATTAAAAGTTTGGGACACAGAATCCCAAATTAAGCCAAGATATCATTCATGTGTGATAGTAACTGAAAACACTCCTACATATGCAGAAGCTCCAAAAAATATAACACCCATGCCCCTCTTTACGAATTAAAGAAACAAAACCAAACCTCAAAGATGTGTTCCACCCCACTGGGAGATGGATCATCATAAAGATCTCTAAAATGGAGAAGTACCTGCAAACTGGTCGGTGTTCAACAATAAAACTAGTTACAACTACACAAAGATTTTAAAAAATGTTTTCATAAAACTTTCAAAATTTAAGTGAAAACTCAACAATAATCCTGTAATTAAAACTTAATGTTGTTGAAAATTCCCAATCAGGGTCTATAATCTCAAATACAAAAGAACAGGAAATGAAATGGAAATAGGACATGGGTGTATAGAAAGAGAAATAAGTACATGTTAAATTCCTGACCTTAAAACAATTACTCCAAATGCGATTTGTCTGTCTCTTGATTTTGATAGTTAAATACAAGGGCCCAGTGAGTTCTTTTCTTTTTAAAATATCTAAAATAACTATTTCCAAATTAAATAAAATAGCTACCTCTCTTTTTAAATACAGGCTGCCTACCTTCCACATGTTTATTGAAGTGAGCAGCAGTGAGGAAAGCAGCTGAGTCCTGGCTGATGAGTCTCATGCCTTTTCCATGTCCTGCTGTAGTACATCAGGTACAAACGTGAATACAGGACAGTAGTGTTTTGTCCACAGACCAGTCAAGTTCATCGTAGCTGTGATCTAACTAAACAGAAGAGGAAGAGTAGCTGAAGAAATGTTGATTGTTCAGCTCTGAGAATGGAAACTGAGGAGTTACTATCATGAATTCATAACAAATTTTTTGGACAAAAATACATTGCTCTTTGACTTTAATGGAGAGTGAAATTTTAGAGAGATGTTAGTAGGCCTTTCGGCTCCAGGTTTTAAAAGATTACCCATCATGGCAAACAAGATTTCCAATAGGTATGTGCACTAGATTCAAAAAGGGAGGGAAAAAGGCAGAAAAAATTGTCATGAATATTGATTTGCTTGGCATTCTATGAGGGGCATTTGCTTTCAAAACACTTCTTGAATATGTTCTAGGTAGAGGAATTTTAAAGAAAGACCTTTTTAAAAATAGATATGTGAATTCTTGCTCTGTAGTAGAAAACTGTTTCAGATGCATCAGTGAACACAAAGTTAGTCCTCAGGATTTTAGTGGGACCAGGTTGAACGTGCATTTTTCAAGGTCCACAGCATTTTGGGCTGTCTTTGCCTCAGAGCAGGACCCAACTTGTATCTTTCTTATGGAGATAAGGCTGGCACTTCAGGACACTAGGGCATATGCAATACAAATTACTTAAAGGTCTTCCCAGCTTCTGCAGTCCTCATCCGCTTCCCAAGCCTTTTTCTAAAATAGGGATCTTTGGGAATCTAATGCTTACAGGGCCCCTGAGCTCATTTTGCCCCCTTAGTGAGAGAGGGGCTGCCCTTTCCTCACAACCCCAAGTCTGTGGGATGGGCCGGTTCTAAGAATGTAGGAGTGCGCTGATCCTTCTCATTGCTCTCCCTTAGGCAGAAATTGTGGGTCCACAGAGCAATCCAGCTGTAATTTTCTTTTGTTTTATTTGGTGTACCAAAGTGAAGACTTCTCCTAAATTCTCCTTCAGAGTGAGCATGCCGGTTTCCTAAACCAAAAGGTCATCAGCCAAGGAATTAGTAGATCTGCTCATTTTATCTCAATGTAAACAGTCTGCCTTTCAGAAAAATATTCAGTGGATTTAGTCCATCCTGTCTAAGAATATTAATTATAATCTATTTTTCTTCTATGATCTCATTAAGAAGGGACAACTTCATACATGTGAGCAGTATCCCATTACAGGGTGATTTCTACTGGCTTCTACAAAGGGCAGCAGAAACCAACACAAAGGAATGAAGAAGAAACAAAGATGAACATTCAGTGACTTAGGAAAGTGATTAAGTATTTGCTTTTCTGATGACAGATAAAATATTAAAATATGTAACTTTTTCCCAAAAGTTTGGAGAGGGAGGTAGTTGTAATTTTGGGCTTATACTAGGCAAACATAGTTATATTTAAGAATTAAATTGAATTCGGTCTTTTGCTTGATCTGAATATTTGGGTTTTATTAGTGAAGAAAGCATTGACTTTATATTCCTTATGTTTTATTTGGAAATACTTGTCCCTCGTTTAAGGGTGTGTTCTGTCTTGCCTGACCACGATGTGCGTGTGGTTACACATTTAGGTGCCGAGAAATGGCACTGGGTAGAGGGCTGCAGGAAAAGAATAAGGGACACCATTTAGGTACTAGGCTAGGATATCTATTCCACAGATGAAATCTGGAAGCATGAAAACCTGGTGTAAACCAGACTAGGCACCCAAACTGGAATATAAATCCAAGCAAAGACTAAGACAAAAGTATCAGACAGGACAACCTAACAGTTACCATTTATTAAGCTCATGTTGAACGTAAGGAAACAGGTACAGATAGGGTAAGAGACTCCTCTCAAGTTCATACAACTAGCGAGTAGCTAGAGCCAGAATCAAGACCTCAAATCTACCTGACACCCAACGTGCTGCTATCCCTCCTGCCTTCCACGCACTGGACCTCACAGAGCCAGATGGAGACAGGAGTGTCTGGTCGGCAGGCTCACAGTGTCTGGAGAGGTGGGGAGGAGTCCCTGGGAGCCACGTGCTCGGCAGGAGCTCATTCTGTGCTCCTCCAAGTGGGGACAGGCTCTCTCGGATATAGCTGTCTACTCTCACAGAAAGGCAAATACTACAATTCCAAACCACCCATAGTGCCCTCAGTGTTCACGCATGGGCCACTCCTTCATTACTCACAGGATTCAATTACACTCGGTCGAGCTGTTAATAGATTTTATTCTTGTGTTTCTGAACATACTAAGTCAATTTTGAGTTAAGGGTTGTTTCCAAGCTACAGCTACTATAAATTTCAGCAAGTACATTTTATGGTCAGAGGAAGCCCACTGCCACTAATTTAAGGCTTTCTGCTCTTGCTTTGATTTTTTAGTAACTTTAAGAAAAAAATCCTGTGAGATTATTTTCACAGAAAATGCCATACTGCTCCACAAACATTTATTTATATTTACTGCAGGTGAGATTTGTTTCTATCTTAGAATCAGAAAGGAACTTAGAAATCACCCATTAGATTAGTTAATGTGGCCAATGTCACACTACAGTAACCGGGACAAACACCCAGGAGTTGTGTCTGCCGACCAGGTCTCCAACCAGTCACATCCTTTATGCTACCAAAGACCAAATAGTAGAGAAGCCACCAGTACCACGTTAATGTTCTTGGAGATAAACTTTGTCATACTCAGACTGCATTAAAGAAATAAACTATGGGAAAGACTTGGAACTTACATAATTCATTACAATTTAGTATAAAGTAAACTCAGTTCTATTCTGATCAACGAGATTCATTAGCAAAAGTCGCTCACAGCAGGAACATGGAGAGGCTCTGGAAGGCCTACTGTGACACAGGCGCTCCGCCGTGTTGGCACCGAACTTGGCCAAGCCGTCTGTAGGGTGACTGGATGAACGTGCCGCAGCACCCCGTTCGCTGCCGTGCTTCCTTCTATGGTTTCAGTCACCTGTAGTCAGCTGTGCCCCAAAATATTAATTGGAAAGTTCCAGGTATAAACAATTCACAACGTTTTAGTTGTGCGCTGTCCCGAGTAGCGCAATGAAATCTCGCACCATCCGCCGCATCCCACCAGGGAGGCGAACCACCCTCGCATCCTGGGTGTCCTCTCTGTGCAAGCTCCCTGGGTGTCAGTCCCTGAGTAGTCGCCTGGGTTACCAGGTCGACCGTCCTGCTATCGGAAGCTCAAGCAACCCTTATTTTATTTCATAATGCCACATTCACATAACTTTTATTACAGCGTATTTTTATAATTGTTTTATTTTATTATAGTGTTGCTAATCTCTTGCTGTATCTAATTAATAAGTTAAACTATCATAGATATACATGTATAATAAAAAACAGTGTGTGCGGAGTTGTTGGCACTATCTGCGGTTTCAGGCATCCACTGGGGGTCTTGCGCTGTAACCCCTGCGGATGAGGGGAGCTACTGAATTGAGTGTCTGAGGCATTATGCTACTCAGTGGACATTCAAAAGTATTTCCTGTTTATAATGATGCTGCAAAATGCCTATCTTATTTCCAGTTCACAGATGGAGAAACTGAGTCTTCAATGTTGTGACAGGTGGAGTCACCACAAATTGAGGCACAGGAAGCTCCCTGGTGGAGTGAAAAGCAGTGGAGGGAGGTTAGGGGAGTCTCCTCTGGGGTTTCCCAGCTGGGTGCCCTTGGGGAGGTGACCTCGCCTCTCATGCCTTACATGGTCTGCTGGAAGATTAAAGCGTTTCCCTAAGGGAATTTTAAGTTTCATTCCAGAGGTAACAGTCTAGAATCCAAGTCTCTCTCTGTCTCTGTCTGTCTCTTTTTTTTTAACCCTCACCTGAGGACATTTTTTCTTTGCTTTGAAAGAGAGAGAGAGAGAGAGAGAGAGAAACACTGCTTAGTTGCCTTCTTGTATGTGCCCAACTGGGGAATCAAACCTGCAACCTGGGTATGTGCCCTGACCAGGAATCAAACCTGCAGCCTTTCGGTCTATAGGACAATGCTTCAACTAACTGAGCCACACCAGCCAGAGCTGGAATCCAAGTCTCTTGCTGCACAGTTTCTTGAGCTACACAACATTGAAAGTAGTCAATATGAAATGAGGAAATGCCTCCTCTTGAACAAATCTACACTGGCTGCTGAAGCTATGTGCTTTCAATGTGGACCAAACAGTGAAGAAAAGAGAACCTACGGGACGATACTTTGCCATCAGCGTACTTAATTTGAGAGCTCTGCAGGGGACCAGTTTGTGCTCTAGTGATTGAAGACAGTGGAATCTGAATTCACACATTTAAGATATTAGTTGTGACTACAACTGGGACCAGAACAGTGACAGGCACAATATAACCTAAGAGGTGCTAGATCATTACTATGTGATTCTTGACATTTTCCTCCCAAATCTTGGCTCAAAGTGCTATCTTCCTTTTTGTTGTTGTTGTTGTTGTTGTTGCTTTCAATTACAGTTGTCCTCGTTCCCCGCCCCCGCCCCCCCCCCCGCCCATTACTCTCCATCTTTCTTAAATCAGCTACACCATTCAAGTTTCTTAGAATGCAGTCTCTGCAAGTTGATCTTAATTGCTGAACAAGTATTGAACATTAGCTGTTGCAACTGCCTCTGGACACAGTTCTCAAAATTTTAGCTGGAGGTCATATGAGGTAAGAAGAAAGTCATTTAATGTGAAGTGGTACATTTCTCCTGACACTCTTAATTGGATCTGTCCCCACCATTTCCTCTTTTTCTCACTCCTTGTCACTACTTCCGGAGGGGTGGTGGGTTTGGTGACATGAGTGACTGTTATGGGAAATGGAGGGAGAAGGCCCAAGCCCCAGACAATTCATGTTCTCTTCTTTTTTCTACTTTTCAGTATCAGTAAGTCATGATGAAGCACAGATTTTAATGTAGAGTCCTTTAGGGTCAAAATACTTTCATTTATGTTTTGTTTAAAGAAAATAAAACAAGTCAGAGAAAGACAAATAACACGTGATTTCACTTATATGTGGAATCTCAAAACAAATAAACAAACAAAACAGAAACAGACTCATAGACACAGAGAACAGACAGACTGTTGGTTGCCAGAGAGGAGGGGGTTTGGGGGACAGGATGAAAAATGTACAGTGACTGAGAAGGTAAGATCGTAGTTCCAGAATAGTCACGGGGATGTAAAGCACAGCATAGGGAATACAGGCAATGATATCATACTGACTATGTATGGTGCCAGTTGGCTCCTGAAAATATCATGGGAAATATCGTTGTTTAAGCACTATGCTGTGTACCTGAAACTAATACAAAATAATACTGAATGTAAATATATACACATACATATATACTTTTGACTAAATGAAAGAAGATTAATTCCAACGTACAAAAAGAAACAAAACACTAACCTCCAATAACCTTTCCCCAATTGCCTCCCCTGATCTGCTCTGTGTCCTTGAACAGCCACCTCAATAACTTGCTTAATCAGCTTGACTTTGCACAAGATTATAATCACCTTTCTATCAGTCTGCCACTAAAATATTCAGTTATTTCCCAAAATAAAGAGAAGCTAGAACATAGAGATACTCTGTGTGTGCGTTGTTTTCTATCACAGTTTTGCATTTCTCACTAAAATCTTATTTCCTAGTGACATAATGTTCAAGTCCAATTCCTAGAGCTTAAATTCAGCATGTATTATAATGTCTTGCACAGAGTAGGTTTCCAACAAATACTTATGGTTTGAATGAGTAAATGCATAATCATAAAATATAATAATTATACCCTTAAAACTTTATCTCATTAACTGTTAAGAAAATTGAAAAACTGAGGGGAAAAAAATCAACATCTTTTCATTTACAAAACTGTTGAATACAGCCCTAGCTGATGTCGCTCAGTGGATTGAGTGCTGGCCTGCAAACTGAAAGGTCACCGGTTCAATTCCCAGCCAGGTCACATGCTTGGGTTATGGGCCAGGTCTCCAGTTGAGGGTGTGTGAGAGGCAACCAATCAATATATGGCTCGTACATCAATGTTTCTCTCCCCTCTCTCTAAAATAAATAAAACATTAAATGAAATAAATAAATAAGAAAACCTGTTGAATACACAATACAATATACAGGTGATGTATTATAGAACTGTATGCCTGAAACCTATATAATTTTATTCACCAATGCCACCCCAATACAGTCAATAAAAATTAAAAAATAAGTAAATAAAAACTTCAATATTCTTTGTTTCTTTTTTGTCTTATCCTCATTTGTTTATGTAAACAGACAAAGAATAATGGAGTACACAGTCAAGAGGTCAAGTGTGCGGAATCCAAAGGAAAGAGAAGCTGACTTGAAGGAAGGAGGGAGGATGGGGACTCAGCAAGGGGAGGCCCTCAGCAGGGGCCTCTGGGAGGACACAGCAGTGAAGCGCGAGGCTGGCCAGGCTAAGGAGCACGGGGAGACAGAGAGGGTCATGCGACTGCCCAGCCGCCTCAATCCGGCTTCCTGTCAGCAACGCTGGGGTAGCCCCATTTTAGCAAACGGTCGTCAGTTGTTCATTTCTCATTATAAAATGTTATTCTACCATATTTCAAATAATACTATAGGCTCCATATATAGGCTAATAATATATAGTACAATATTCGGGAGAGCTGGTCTGAATAAAATTTCACTCAATTAGTATGTCAGTCTCCCCTCCTTTATTATTATGCTTTTATAATTCCATACCCATAAATTCAGCAAAACTTGTCACTTATGTAAACAGTCTTTGAAAAAATTAATCTCTACCATCGATGGTAACACCGGGAGTTTTCAAACAGACTTTCGAAGAGAAGTTTTGACTTCCTAATGCAGATCATCTTTAATACCCTGATCCGCACAGGTCAGAAACTCGGATCAGTCTCTGTAGGGTGAAACGTGGGCCTAAACGTGCTCAGACTGAGGATTCTCCACACCCTGACAACCAAAACAGGTTAAGTAAAGGACTCTTTTCGTTGACTGTATACAAGGAAGCCTTTAAGAAAGTAAACAGGAGAGTAGGTGTGATACCTGGTGGCCCGTCTTGCCTCACCACCAACTGACACAGGAGCCCTTGAGACTGATTCAAAGTTAAGTGTCCTACTGATTCACCCCAGCCCTTTCTGGGATCTTTAAATGGACAGAAGAGAGTATGTAAAGACAGTGAAGGGAGAAGGGAGGAGCAAAAGAAAATAACACTGTCAAAAATTTACTGAGTGCCAGGAGCTGTAAAACTCTGAAGAAAATTCAAATGTCTTCATTCTATTTGCTCTCAAACAAATTTTACATGAAAATTCATGCCCAAAAAATATGTGATAAATTCACATATCTGTAAATGGCTGACATTTCCTAGTGATGGTGGCTAATGAAGATCTCTCGAGATCCTTGCTGGCTTTACATAACAGATTTCTACTCCACAGTCCCTCATTCAGTTATAAGCAGTACGTTGCCCACATCTTTAGGAGCAACATAAATGGTCCTGAAATTTCCCTGCTTTCAATTTTTGCTCTCTTCCAAGGATATCCTTTTAAAAGCAGAGTTCTCTACATTTTAATGAGGTAGACAAACAGTTCCTAAACCAGTTGTTCAACTCCACACTTAGAGCTAACACTCTGGGGATACACAATTTGCATAGATGAATTTCCTTTCTTTTTGTCAGTAATGTCCTCTTTTCTAAGAAATGGAAAGAGATTAAAAACAGTGATTCATTACATCCTGTGTTGAAGACAGTGTGGACGATTTCCAAAATGTGGTTCTGAGAACTTTTGACTGCTCAGTGTCCCAGGACATAGTATATACGCTTTGGAATGTTTGTTGTTGTAGCTGTAGTTGTCAGAGTTGGTGGTGGTGGTCGTGGTTGGTGGTTTCTGGGAGGATGTGCCTTCGCTTTGTTTTTTGTTATCAAGTAATTATCAAGTATTATCAAGTAATAAGCTCTACTTGAAATACAAAGGGTAGCAAGATGTATAGCCATTGTTAAAGACCACTAATAAAAAATTCCCACTAATTTAACTCCAGTCCAATGCTATGTATCTCTTTTAGACAATATTTTACATAATTTTAACAATAATAACCAGATGTTCTACTAGTCACTTTACATATATTTTCTTGTAATCTTTGCAAATAGCCTGATAAGGCCAGTGTATCATTTCATTGGGCAAACTTTTGTTCACTGATCTACTTCCAGAAGCTGGTGCAGTATCTGCCTGATAGTAATGGATAAATATTTGTTTCATGATTGAATGGATGATGATGTTTAGCTATGGAGAGTTTAATTTTACCAAGGGTTGCACACCTTGCTAGTACAGGAATAGGAATTCAAGCCCAGCTCTGAGTTTAAAGCCTGAAGCAAAACTGCCTGGAATCAATGTGAATAACAAGGTGCTTCAACATGCCTCTGTTAGCCATCCCAAAATTCTGCATACCAAACTTGAAGGGAGTATTTTCTTTTTTTCTCTAAAAAATTCGCGCATGCTACAGTAGAAGCACTGTATCTTTTGTTCTGTTTTTGGTAGAAATACAGAAATCCCATTTCATATTCTCTGCTTCATGGCCTGTCTGAGTACTGTTTTAAGTACCAGAACTGCTGTACTTAAATTTTACAGATTGAGCCATCACAGTCAGAATTTGCCTTCAATTCATTTTATAGTGAACAATTCCCTGCACCAAAGAATCATGTGGAGAGTTTTTCAAAAAACTCTGATGTCCCAGTTAGATCCCAAACCAATGAAGTTACATACCCTGAGGATGGGACCAACATCATCATATTTTTAACATTTCCCTAGTGGTTACAGTGTGAGACCAAGTCAGAGAACTACTGCCCTAGAATAAGAAACAGTTCGCCCCTATCTCTTCTCCAATGAGTGCTCTTTGCTTCAGCTACCTCTTCCCCCAAATAACCCCTAGTGTCCTTAACCTTTTTACCTGAGCTGTAAATTTTAACTCCAATGATATTACTCCCTCTTTGTAGCTGTTTGCCAAATCCTTATTTATACGTGGAAATGAAGCAAAAATCTAGGAGTTAGGCATGTTCAATATATAACTAAAAACTTATTTCTGATAGTTATAAGCAATTATATATAGATATACAGATATAGATTAGATATAGACATAGACATAGATACAGATATACAGATACAGATATAGATATAGACATAGATATAGATATAGATATATGCAACCACCATTTAAGGCAGAACTTTTTCCTTCTTTGAGATCATGGCAATAACTCTTTCGTCAGAATGACAGAACTCAGGCAAAATACTTCCAGTCCAGATGGAGGCGTAGGTACACATGCTTTGCCTCCTCACACACTACAGAAAATAATACAACCAGACCTTAAAACAAATAACAACCAGAACTGTCAGAAGATAGAGCTGTATAGAGGCCTGACAACCAAGGATTTAAAGAAGTCACACTGACCTGATGGGCAAGAGGAGCAGAGATACAGAGACATGCAGAGAGGTGCAGAGACCCAGTGTGGCATGGAGAGGCAGCGGAATGGGTGGCTCCACATTCACGTGTGGTGGATGAACATTGGGAGGGATACCTCAGGAGCAAAGGAGCCCAGCCCCCGGCCAGACCACACAGCCCAGGGTTCGAGCACCAGGAAGGAAATCCCCATTACTTCTAGCTGTAAAAACCAGTGGGGGTTGGGATGGTGGAAGAAACTGCCAGATTTTCAGGAAACCCCACTTAAAGGGCCCACACAGACTTAAAATTTACAGACCCACCCACTCTGGGATTCAGCACCAGAGCAATAGCTGGAAGGGCACCAGCTGTATACAGGGAGAAAATGAAGTGACTGGAAACAGGGCTCGTGCTGGGCAAACCTCCAGAAGCCAGGCAGCGGCATTGTCCCCTCTCTGGACCCTCCCCAGACACAGAGCCACAAAGCAGTGATGCAGGTTGCCCCACCCTGGCGATTACCTAAGGCTCCGCCCCACACAACTTACAGGTGCCTTTTCTACAATACGCCACGCAACTATAAGACAGGGAGTCAAAGCAACCTTACCTAATACACAGCAACAAACACAGGGAGGCTGTCACATTGAGGAGGCAAAGAAATATGGCCCAAATGAAAGAACAGAACAAAACCTCAGAAAAAACAACAAACAAAATGGAGATAGCCAACCTAACAGATGCAGAGTTCAAAACAATGGTGATCAGGATGCTCAAAGAACCTATTGAGTATGGTAACAGCATAAAAAAGACCCAAGAAGAAATGAAGTTTACATTAAGTGAAATAAAGAAAAGTTTATAGGGAACCAACAGTGGAAGGGATGATGCCAAGATCTGAATCATCAATTTGGAACATAAGGAAGAAATAAATATTCAACCAGAATAGCAAGAAGAAAATAGAATTCAAAAAAATGAGGATAGTATAAGAAGCTTCTAGGACATTTCAAACATACCAACATTCAAATCACAGGGATGCCAGAAGAAGAAGAGGAAGAGTAAGAAATTAAAAACTTATTTGAAAAAATAATGAAAGATAACTTCCCTAATTTGGCAAAGGAAATAGACATGCAAGAACAAGAAGCACAGAGAGTCCTAAACAAGTTGGACCCAAAGAGGACCACACCAAGGCACATTATACTTAAAATGTCGAATTTTAAAGATAAAGAGAGAATCTTAAAAGCAGCTAGAGAAAAACAGAGAGTTACCTACGAAAGAATTCCCATAAGACTATCAGCTGATCTCAAGAAACTTTGCAGGCAATTAGGGATTGGCAAGTATTCAAAGTGATAGAAAGCAAGGACCTACAACCACGACTACTCTATCCAGCAAAACTATCATTTAGAATTGAAGGGCAGATAAAGTGCTTCCCAGACAAGGTGAAGCTAAAGGAGTCCATCATCACCAAGCCCTTATTATATGAAATATTAAAGGGACTTATTTAAGAAAAAGGAGATCAAAACTATGAATATTAAAATGACAACAAACTCACAACTATCAACGACTGAACCTAAAAAACAAAAACAAACTAAGCAAACAACCAGAACAGGAAATGAATCATAGATACGGAGATCCTTTGGAGAGTTATCAGTGGGGAGGGGGAAAAAAGAAAATGGAGGAAAAGGTGCAGGGATTAAGAAGCATAACTGGTAGGTACAAAATAGGGGGCAGTCAAGAATAGTATAGCAAATAGAGAAGCCAAAGAACTTACATGCATGACCTATGGACATGAACTAAGGGGGGACTTCTGGAGAGAATGGGGGTACTGGGTGGGGGGAGGAAGGAGGGAAAATTGGGACAACTGCAATAGCATAATCAATAAAATATAGTAAAAAAAGAATGACAGAACTCAGTAATCACTTGGATTCCAAGCCTACCTATTCAGTGTTAAATAAAGTAGACAATGGCTTATGGATCTAAAGAGCTATTCACACATTTACACTCTTATTTATGAATTCAATGCTGTACTAGAACATACCAGAAATGGCTGATCTTATTTTATTTCTAGTCTTACCTTGGATTTTTTCAGACTCTCTGATTATCATTAAAAAGCACATCCCCAAAATAACCAGAAGTGCCTCATTAGTTTATAAGTAGAATAAAAACTTAAGAATACGTGATTGGTAACCCTCATTGCTACATGTAAGATTTCATCTTTTCCCAAACTTAAATTTAATATGCTTAAAAGAAGATTTTAGATTTCCATTGTTTAGTCATGGCAGGCTAGGCTACTTACACACATGCACACACCCTACCTTAAAATAAGGAAAAATACTGAATAAAAGAGTTTCTTAATATTGAAGCATTTATAACATAATAAAGAATTATCAGCTCAAAACACAGGAGAGAACAAGAACCCCAAGAACCAGGTAAACAGGGCGCTCGAAGCCCACTTGAGCCCAGAAACCCTTAGCCTTCCAGAACAAAATGAACTCTAAAACTGAACTATGATTTTGGTGAACTTGTGGAGCAGGAGGGCAGAAGTCTGCTGGGACATGCGTCTACTTAGAGTTCAAAAAGCAAAGACAGGTTGGGGTAGGGGGTCCTGAAGAGACTCACCAGTGTGTGCGAGGCAACTGTCTCCAGAGAGCCCGTTAGAGGCTCCTCGCACAAAGCACAGCCAACCTCAGAAGACGAGGCAGTGGCTGCTTCCATTGGCAAAGGTGCATCCAAATTTAAGAACTGACCATATGTTCCCTCTGCAGTTTTCAGGATCCCATTCCATCATAATCAATAGGCTCACTTTTAATAGCAAATATCTTGTCAGCTTAGAAATTCAATTTATGTTGTAATTCGGTCACTCATAAGCTGAGGCTTGGTTTCTTAGTATTCAGAAAGATCAAATATTGGCCCTGCAGCTACAGGAGATGAGGCTTTCTTTCAGGATGGACTGAAACTTTTAGGTTGTTTATGCAGCACTGGAGCTTGTCCTCCTCCCACACCCCGTTAAGTATGCACAGTAGCAACCAGCCAACCCAGTGATGGTATTTTGCACATGTCTATTGCTTCATCACGCCATGAACTACCAGGGCCCACCTCACTAATGACAATAGGGTCGTTAGTGTCTTTGAACCTAATCATATCGGAGAGCTGGTCCCAGAAACTGCAGACCCAACTCAGAAAACTCACCCTGAGATTCTGTTCATTTAGAATTATTCTGATACCAAAATCTGGGTGAGTCAGGGTTTTCCAGACAAACAGAAGCAACAGAATATATGTATGTGCATATTTAGAACTATTTTAAGGAACTAGTTCATGTGATTGTGGGGCCTGACAAATCTGAAATGTGTATGGCAGGCCAGAAATCTGGACGCCTGGCAAAAGCTGCCGTCTGGAGTCTGCAGCCCAAACGACATGGTGGAGGCTGAAACTCAGGCCGGACTTCTGGGAACTTGAGGCAGAATTTCCTCCCCTGTGGGTAAGCTCAGATTTTTTTTTCTTTTCTTTTCTTTTCTTTTCTTTTCTTTTCTTTTTTCTTTTCTTTTCTTTTCTTTCTTTTCTTTTCTTTTTCCTTTCCTTTCCTTTCCCTCCCTCCCTCCCTCCCTCCCTCTATCTTTCTTTCTTTCTTTCTTTCTTTCTTTCTTTCTTTCTTTCTTTCTTTCTTTCTTTCTTTCTTCTCTCTCTCTCTCTTTCTCTCTCTCTCTCTTTCTTTCCTTCCTTCCTTCCTTCCCTCCTTCCTTCTTTCTTTCTTTTCTTTCTTTCTTTCTTTCTCTCTCTCTCTCTCTCTCTCTCTCTCCTTCCTTCCTTCCTTCCTTCCTTCCTTCCTTCCTTCCTTCCTTCCTTCCTTCCTTCCTTCCTTCCTTCTTTCTTTCTTTCTTTCTTTCTTTCTTTCTTTCTTTCTTTCTTTCTTTCTTTCTTTCTTTCTTTCTTTCTTTCTTCTCTCTCTCTCCCCCCCTCTTTTTGGTCCTAAGGTCTTCAACTGATTGAATAAGGCCAATCTACACTATTAAAGGTAATATCCTTTACTTATCCATAGGTGTTAATCGCACCTAAAAAACATCTTCACAGCAGCATCTAGACTAGTGCACCTCCTAGTGCATATCCTAGCCAAGCTGACACATAAAATTAACTATTATAACATATGAAATATGAATTTGTGATATATTAGAAATCTCAACAAAAATAAAACATGTAGAGAATAATATAGACAATAATATAGATGATATATGTAACTAGGTGGTGGCTATGATTTATAATATAGAACAAAAAAAGGCATAACCATAGAGAAAATAATTTATACATTTAACTACATTAAAATTAAAATTAATGATTTTTATTCATTAAGAGATACCAATTAAGAAAATGAAAGCCTCTGCATATATATATATATAAAATTGGTCTCCAGGGCTCATATCCAGACTGTGGAAAAAACTCCTACAAATCAGTAAGAAAAAAAACAATGTGTCCAATAGGAACTTAGGTAAGAGAGTCTCACACCTGAAATCCTCAAAAGAGAATACCCAAATGCTTAGCAAAGACATGAAAAGCTGCTCAAACTCATTTATATTAAGGAAAATGCAAATTAAAACCACAAATAAAGTTACCATTACAGATGTACAAGGTTGTCAGAAATTTAGAAGTATGGAAATAAATGTGAGCATAGAAGAGAGAGAGACGCTTATCAGAATGGTGAAGAATCTAATCTCTTGAACTAAACTCTTCCACTTTCAAATGTATTAATTGAGGCTATTCGCTTCACCTCTCTGTGCCTCAATTTCATTACCTGGAAGTGGGAAGAGCAGTGCTATCTTACCTTTATTACATTATAAAGCTTAAGTCAATGTGCTGAGAATGTTGACTGACCTATATTACTAAGTATTTACTTTTTAACAAGATAAAATGTGGTAAAACAGAAACCCTACTACTCTGCTTATATAATGGGAATGAAGATTTGGAAAATAGTTGGCAATGGTCTACTATCATTAAAGATGCATAAAACCTGTAATACATCAATTCTGCTTCTGGTGTATAGCCTAGAGTAAATACAACAAAACACATTTATAAGAATGTTTATAGTGACATTGCTTAATATTACAGAAATGGAAACAAACATCTACAACAGAATAGGTAAATAAATAGTCAAAGACACATACAATACATACTATACGGAATTAAAAGGAATAAACTACATCAGTAAACTTCAGGTATATCCAAGAATATAGATAAATCTCAAACTTATGTTGAGTGAAAGAAGTAGACACAAAAGGATACAAATTATGACTCTACTTTCATAAAATTCAAAAATCAGTAAAGACTACAATATACTGGTAAAATTTAGAGCACAGTACAACATTATTGTCTTGTAAGCAAGGACAGTGGCTACCTATAAGAGAAGTTTTTCTGGGAAGAATTATAAAGGAATAATAAGGAGAAGGTTATACCTGTTCTGTAGATGGTTATTTCACTTCTACAGGATTGAAAAATGTTGCTATAAACCTTCTTGTACACATGCCCTAGTTTATGTACCCTAGATTACATATCTAGGACTAAAATTACTGAGTCATAAGGGTATTGATATTGTTCTGTCTCCACACCTGGGTAGAGGTCACACAGGTACTCATTAAACTGTACACTTGTGGTTCAGTTTAATGTGATTCAGTTTAGTTGTGATTCTCCTGTATTTATTTTCTATTTAATAATAAAAAGAGTAAATGGATTATGGTTAAATGGAGGGGCAAAGTATAAGACATCTTGAAAAACTGTGTTGTAAAGAAGAGAATACCATAGTGACTAGGAGAAGATGGAAGACGAGAAGCAGGGAGGAGTAGGTTAGTTTTATTTCCCCATTCAGTTTTATTGATATATAATAATATATATTGTAAATTAACTTTAAAGTATACAATGTGATGATTTCATATACATATATGTGTATTAAGCAATGAAAATTCAAAAGTGGAAGAGTTTAGTTCAATGTATTATTTATTACCAAAATAAGGTAAGTAACACATCCACCACTTCACCGACTTATGGAGTTGTTTCATTTGTCTCCTTGGTTATGTGTCTGTCTGTGAGTGTGTGTGTGTGTGTGTGTGTGTTGAGAATATTTAAGATCTACTCTCATCAACTTTCAAGTTTACAATACAGTATTATTCATCATATTCATTATACTATACATTGACTTCCCAGAACTTATTCATCTCATCACTGGAAGTGTATATATCTTCTCATTTCTTCCACTCCCTAGTCTCTGGAAATACCAGTCTACTCTGTTTCTATGATTTTGGGTTTTTCAGATGTCACATGTAAGTGACATCAAGGAGTATTCTCTGACTTATTTCACTTATCATAACGCCTTCAGATTTCATCCACATTCTTACAGATTGAAGTATTTTCTTTTTTTATATATGTGAAAGATTACATATGTGTGTATATATGTGTATGTATACAGAAAGAGAGAGACATAATCTTATATATAAAGGATCCTAGAGACTCCACTGAAAAATTATTAAAACTACTCAGTAAATTCAATAAAGTTGCAAAATACAAAGCCAACATTCAGAAATAAGTTGTATTTCTTTACTTTAGCAATTAACCATCTGAAAATTTTTAAATCCCATTTACAATAGCATCAAAAACAATAAAACACTTAGGAATAAATTTAACCAAGGAGGTGAAAGATATGTACACTGAAAACTATAAGACATTGACAGATATTAAAGAAGACAAAATAATGGAAGATATACTGTATCCATGAATTTAAAGAATATGGTTAAAATGTCAAATCTACACAAATCCATCTATAAATTCAATGTAGTCCTTATCAAAATTCCAAATGGCATTTTTCATAGAAATTGAAAAAAAAACACTCCTTAAATTTATATGGAATCACAAAAGACCCAAGTAGCTAAAGCAATACTGAAAAAGAAGAACAAAGCTGGAGGTATTACACTTCCTGTCTTCAAACTGTATTGCAAAGCTATTGTAATCAAAACAGTATGGTAATGGCATAAAAACACATTTATAAACCAATGGAATATAATCAAAAGCCCAGAAATATACAGATCACATATATGTGATCAACTAATATTAAACAAGGGAGCTAAGAATTTTCAATAGGGGAGAGGATAGTCTCTTTAATAAATAGTGTTGAAAAAACTGGATATTCATATGCTTTTTTTCCTTTTTAGAAATATAGATATTCAAGAATTTTTCACTGTTTATATGAAATATCCAGTTAAAAGAGAAAGAATTCAAATGTATAGGGGAGAAGAGGGACAATCAATTGAGTACAGTTTCTAAAAAGTACATAGTGTTACTTGGTATAATACTATAATGATGAACACATGTTATATATTTGTCCAAACCCATAGAATGCACATGCCAAGAGTGGACTTTAATGCAAATTGTAGATTTTGGGTGATTATGATGTATCAGTATAGGTACAGCGAGACATCACTGTACCTTCCTCTCAATTTTGCTATAAATCTAAAACTGATCTAAAAGCATAAAGTTTTAAAAGACATTATTTTTTTTTAAGTAGGGGGTTTTAGGATGCCATTCTCCATAGACCTCTAGTGCGCCTGCTCTTGTGGGGGGCGTCACTGACTGCCTTTGATCTGGACTATCTTTTAAAAGGTGTTTGTACAGGAAACAGCCCTGAAAGGTGGAGATGATGTCATCCTCTCTAACAAGGGCAAGTGTGCTTACTTCCCAATGTAAAAAACATAGTATTTCTCTCCAGGGAAGATGGCAGGCAGGCCCATTATATAAGATTTTGGTTCTCTAAGCCCAGGGCTCCTCTTTGGAATGTAGCCCACTGTATTTTTCGAGTCCCCTTGCCTTCCTAGCACCACTCTGTGGAAACTGGGGCTCAGAACGGGCACACATATTCATACTCTGGCTACTGCTCTTGTTATGAGTGACTGTCCTTACTGTCTGAGCCAAGAGTCGTATTTTCTGCCGGCACCCCTGAAAAGGCGACAGACTAATTTGTCAGCCTGGAAGCAAATACTCAGACTCTTCACAGTTTTTGATAGCAGGGGCAGAGAATGCAAAGCATGGGTACTTGGATCACCTAGAGCTACTTTAGCTATGTTGCCACAATAGCTGTCAGCTTGGTGTCACTTAGAAGGCACTGTAAAACTTTTACATGGGTTATGTAATTTAACCCTTACAAATTCCATTAGAATTTCCACTTTTTTACAGTTGAGCAACAGGAAAGCAACTTGACCAAGATCTGACATTAATTAGTGCCTGAGACTAGATTTACGAAGGGGCCTCTTGGCCAATCACAGAGGTCCAGTGCTAGTGGGTTCTGCCATTGTTCCCAGAGTGTGGTTTATGACCGGTGCCAGCGCCTAGGAAGGGTGTAGCAAGTGAAATGAGACGAGTGTTCCTCAAGGGGACAAAGGAGAATAAAAAGCAACATGGTGAGTTTTTCTTTCAGCTAAATATATTCAATTAACATGGCTTATTTTATTCTGAGAACTAGTCCTTCCTTTTGGGGGGAAGGAGAGTGTTTTCATATCCTCTCATTAAAGAAATGAAAGTGATAATAAACTGGAGTTTTGTTTCAGAAGTACTTAGTATCTTTCCTTGACAACTTACATGGCCAGCAACCCATTGTTGGTCTTTTCATTGTTTTAATCTCTGGAATCTTTCATTCTTAGCTAGAATGTATTAAGCAAATGTCATTGTGGAGTACTTATTACTTCCTAAATGGGCTCATTGCCTAGTTTCTATTTCCAGTGTGGCTAACTATGTCAGAGTGTTGCTGTGTAAATAAGTGTGCTTGCGCTTGTAGAGAGCAGACACATTTGCACTGAACTGTCTGTGGAAGATGAAACGCAGGGCTTTCACTGTGTCCTCTCCTTGTAGGCTTTTATCATATTTGAGATCTCAAAATCCATCCCAGAACCTGACATATCCCGTATGATAGGCACTGAGTAAAGCTTCATCAACTAAATGAACAAATGGATGAATAGATGCATTAATGAACTTTGAAGCTCTTTATTGTTTTGGAAATTCAGTTGTACATGTGATTGAACGACCCCACTCCTCTCATAGCAATAGGTTTGCTTGATCCAGAACACCATTCCTTTTTTATTTTTTTTACATTTTTTTTTTAAATTTCCAAGAGCTCCAGGTAATTTATTTCATGGATATAATATGCTGTTGGAACATACTAATATGTTAACATACTTAGCAAAATATCTACTTCTGTTTGATCTATTCTTTTTTTTTTAAATTTATTTACTTTTTAAATACATTTGTCTCTGCCTCCCCCCCACCTCTTTCCCTTGCCCCCTCCATCCTTCCCTCCCTCAGCTCTTCCCCTTTGGTTTTGTCCATGAGCCCTTGCTATATGTTCCTTGACTTTCCCCTTCCCTTGCCTTTCCCTGCCCCCGCCCTTCCCTCTTGTCTCTGTTGATTTCTTTTCCTTTCAGTGTTGCTGGTCATATTTTCCTTGCATCTTTGCATTGTTGGTTAGGTCCATTCTTTGAAGAGAAAATAAGAAATAAGCGGCATACCTCAGCTGACATATAGATAAATAGCACTTGATTTTTTTCACATGTGATGATCTGTTCAGGGAAAGATGGAATCAGTCTTCTGAAAGGTCCAAACTCAGGCAGGTCCCTGCATTGTAAATAAATAAACCACAGCCTGAATTACGCTTGCCCTGTTAAAGGCGGCGGCAGTTGCACGTTAACCTCCAAGAAAGGGCAGTGACCTTGGAGGTGTTGTGTGGTTGTTATTGCTAATGATTTACATTTTTTTCTGATATGGTTTGTAGAACCATATTTAGAAGTAGAATATTTTCTACTTCTTAGCCACTTAAAAATAACACCGAATTGATCTCTCAAATTATGCAAATGAATTAAAAATGATGTTTAGCCTGCTGAGAATCAACTGTTAAATTTACTGAGTATGAGAACTGACTTGTTTTCTAGATCTAAGACCTTTGGTAAGTTGAATAATTGCAATTTCTTTTTGTTTTTGGTATCCTTTCATTTTCCTTTAAACTGTCCTAGAGCTAGCTGGTAGTTACCAGGCTATTTCTGAGTAACCAGGAAGTCCTTTGTTCCCTTGGTCTTCTTCCTACAGACTGATTTGATTAGTGTTTGTAATATCATAGTTCATCACCATGGAAATACTGTAACATGACAAATATACAGCAAATAAAATGGGAAGGGGGTCATTAGAAAGGAAGAAGGCTTATGGCTGGGAACAGATCTCAGTTTCTAATCTTCCAGAGAAGTCTGGCAGAAACATAAGTCTTTTGACCCCATATAGCAATGTGCTTAGGTAGCCCTTCTATTTTAGAATTCCTTTCATGCTTTCCTGTCTTCATCACCATAGACGAATCTCTTTTTCTCACATCCCATGACTTTGTTTAATTACTTTCTCATATGATTGTTGTGGCAGCTAATCCAAAGCAACAACGGGCATTCAGGAATAAACCAGTGAATATTCCTCTGCTGAGCTGATGAGGTGAATGGGAAAAGGGATAGATGAGAAGACACATGACATGAATAGTAGCTGTGGCTCCACCACCTGTGACTCTCGAGTTCTTTATCTGTGAAAGGGACATAGGACAAGGGTTTGCTTATCTTACAGGAAGGCCACAAGAACTGACTGAGACAATATGTGAAAAAACACATTGGCGAACAAAACAATATAAAATATTGTTTACTAATCTTAGGAGAGCCCAAAAACTGACTAATCTTTATTGTTCTCATTTATATACATTGGCCCTCAGTTAGTCATAATATACCTGCCCTTTAACCACACTGCCATAACATTTATTGAGAGACCAGATTTTCCAGGAATTATATGATCCTGATGCTTTAAAATATGAACTATACAAAGTCCTGGAAAGAGAAGTGCTAAAATGAAGTTGGCTTTGGCAGAAAGATGTACTGGATGAAGGAATAGGACATTTTCATCTCTAATTTTTGAGGCAGTAGAAACAACAGCACCCAGCACCTGGCCCTCATGTGCCCTGAGTGTCCTCCTGAGCTAATTCACATCAGGACTGGGCACGTTGTGACTTCTTCTATGGTTTCTGCATAAGAACAAAAAAAAAAAAATAGTCCTCTTTATTAGGAAACAAATGGTCCAAATTAAAAGCTCCTGTAGGTTTAAGTCCACAGAAGCAATCCAATTTTAAAAGGACTCTAAAGACACATTTCTCTTCAGTGAGTGGATATGAGATGTGAGGTAATTATTAAACTCATAAACTAGTTATAATTGAGAAGATAGTTCAATAGATTAGAGCTCTGGACTGAAGCTCGGTTAGAACAGGGAGAATCCGAGCCAGTCTACAAATGAGAGCATTGGTTGATGTGATCTTTCTCCTGCCCCCGCTTTGTCTCCCTCCCTCTCATTACGCTCCTTACTCCTCCTACCGCTTTTTGCCCCCTTTCCCGTCCTTTACTCCCCTTTCTCTTTCTCGCCCTGCGTTACCGAAGTTGATCATCCAGATTCCTACAGCCCCACTGAGGTGTGCAGACAAGCATACTGAGAGCATTATGCCAAGTGAAATAAGCCAGTTCGTGAAAGACAAATAGCATATGATCTCACTCCTATGTGGAATCTAATGAACAACATAAACTGATGGACAAAACAGAAACAGAGGCATGGACACAAGGAACAGACTGACAGCTGTCAGAGGGGAGGTGGGAGGGGGTAACTGGATGAAAGAAGGGGAAGGGATTAGCTAAAGAACAAATATTCATGACCCATGGACGCAGACGACAGTGATGGCCAGAGGGAACGGAAGGGATGGAGGGGCGGGAAGAGGTGGGGGTGAAGGGGGATAGTGGGGACCTGTAATAGCATCAACAATAAAAAATAAAGTAAAAAATAAAACTATCAAGTCTTGGATTCATCAGGGAATAGTAATAGATAATTAGGTAAATAAAAAAATAAATAAATGGTTTTGTTCTAAATTGTCAGGGCTGTCTTCTTAATCTGATCTAAATCTATCAGGTAATTTTGCCACACCACTCCATTTTTGCTTTTTAGACTTTGTTATGGGTTGAGTTGTGTCCCCTTACAGAAAGATTTGTTGAAGTCCTAACCCCAGTGCCTCCGAATGTGGCTGAGTTTGGGACCACGGTCACAGTGGCTGCCATCAGTTAAAGCAGCAATGCCCCGGGACGCGTGTGCGCGCACACAGAGGGAAGGCCATGTGGAAGCACAGGGAGAAGGCCCTGGGAAGATCGAGATTACAGTTATGTCACCACAAACCCAGGAGAGTCAAAGATCGCTGGAAAACTCCCAGGAGCTAAGAGGCCTGAAGCAGATTGTCTCTCACAGACCTAGAAGGAACCCATCGTCAACACCTCGATTTCCAACTTCTAGCCTCCAGGCCTAAGAAACGATACATTTTTGCTGTTCTAAGCCACCCACAAAGTTTATAATATTTTGTTGCTGTAGGCCTAGTAGCAAATATGGAGCTGAACCATAATTTTATTTATTTTGTTTTGTTTTTTAAGTTTTATTGAATTTATTGAGGCAACATTGGTTCATAAATTATATAGCTATCAGGGGTACAATTCTATATTACGTCATCTGTATATCGTATTGTGTGTTCACCACCCCAAGTCTCCTTCTGTCACCATTTTTCTCACCTTTACTCTCTTCCACTCCTTCCAGCCCCCTTCTCCTTTTGGTAATCACCATACTGTTATCTGTGTCTATGAGTTTTTTTCCCTTCACCTTTTTCACCAAGCCCCCAACCCTCTCCCCTCTGACAGCTGTCAGTCAGTCTGTTCTCTGTATCTATGAGTCTGTTTCTATTTTGTTTGTTAGTTTATTTTGTTCATTAAATTCCACATATAAGTGAAATTGTATGGTACTGGCTTATCTCACTTAGCTTAATACTATCCAGGTCCACCCATGCTATTGTAAAAGGTAAAATATCCTTATTTTTTTTTTTACAGCCAAGTAGTATTCCATTGTGTAAATGTACCACAGCTTTTTTAAACACTCATCTATTGATGGATACTTCAGCTGCTTCCAAATCTTGGCAATTATAAACAATGATTCAATGAACATAGGAGTTCATATGCGTACATACTTTCAAATTAGTGTTTTGGGTTTCTTCAGATATATTCAGAATATCCCAGAAATGGAATGACTGGGTCATAAAGTAGATCCATTTTTAATTTTTGAGGTAACTCCATACTGCTTTCCACAGTGGTTGCACCAGTCTACACTCCCACCAACAGTGCACAAAGTTTCCCCTTTCTCCACATCCTCGCTAATAGTGGTTGTTTGTTGATTTATGGATGATAGCAATTCCTACAGGTGTGAGGCGATCTCTCATTGTGGTTTTAATTTTCATTTCTCTGGTGATTAGTGACATCGACCATCTTTTCAGGTCTATTGGCTACCTGTATGTCTTCTTCGCCCATTTTTAAATTGGATTTTTGTTCTTTTCGTGTGGAGTTTTAAAAGTTCTTCATAAATTTTGAAAATTAACCTCTTATGAGATATATCATGGGCAAATTTGTTCTCTTATTCAGTGGGTTGTCTTTTCATTTTGTTGATTGTTTCCTTTGCTGTGTAAAAACTTCTTAGTTTTTATAGTCCCATTTGTTTATTTCTCTTTTGTTTCCCTCACCTGAGGAGATATAGCAGAAAAAATACATTGCTATAAGAAATGTCTGACATTTTCCTTCCTATACTTTCTTGTAAGATTTTTATGGTTTCAAATCTAACACTTAAGTCCTCTTACGCAATACACAAGAATAAACCCAAAATAGATTAAAGACGGAAATGTTAGACTTGAAACCATAATTAAATTGTTCAGCTTTTGAGAACTGTGTTTATAGGGCTACACTGTCTTCTCTGGGGTGGGAATATTGAGAGCCCAGCCCGCAAACGGCTGGACCTTCCTCGTCCTTTCTGACGAAGCCCCCCATTCCAACTGCTGTGTTATGCTGACATTGAAGCAACTAGCAGCCCAAACCAATTGGTTGAAAAAACTAATTTCTTTCTTTAAGAACAAGCCTGTCGGGTAGGATAAGTAGTAAATGAAGGCAGGGAGGAGGAGGGGGACACGTCTCGGCCTCCGACTCCGCAGGCCCGCAGTCCGGATGCTGGTGGCCGCCGAGACCGGCTGCCCGCGTCCGCCATGGCAGCCGGGATGGCGCAGGAGCGGGGAGTCAGTCCTGGGACTCCTTTGGGGGGAAAGGCGCTCTGCCACAGCCCCACTGACTGAGACAGAACGCCGTGAATAGCTGAGAAAGGAAGCCTCCGCGGCCGTGCGTTAGTTATTCCCAAGGTTTAGAAGGGGGATGAGGAGGGGGGACCTCAAAGCTGAGTAAGGTATAGGACCCCTGAACCCCAGTAGTCAGCGCACTCAGATTAGCTGAGTGCCCCTTTGTAGCCTCGCCTGAAGTGTAGGGAACAAACCTCCTAACAGACCCTAACTCGGGTCTCTCTCCAGGAACAAGACCAACAAATTTACAGCTTACGAACTCGTAAGCCAAGGGTAATAAAAAGGAATCAGCATTGCCATTTTGATTCTACTATACTCGTACAATGTTATATTTCAGGTTGAATCACAATCTTACATTTAGCAAAGGGAGTCACAGAAAGGGCTGGTTTGGAAACGTAACTGGTAATGAGAAAAGAGCACTGGTTTGTGAGTCTAATGTTAATTTTTTAAAACCTTATCTTAGCCTTACACTTGGTATAGGACTTCAGTTATAAATTTAACCCTCCGAAAAGTGAGCTTTCTCTAGCAGAGCACCTGGCACATAGACAGTGCCCCTCCAAGTGTGGTCATTATGTAACGAAGTTTTCCTTTCCTTGGATACTAAGGCACCTGGATCTGACAGGGGCTTGCTATACCCCATGTCCATCCTGCCAACTGTTTATAAGGGAAAAAATTTACATTTAACTGATCTGAAAAATCTTTGCTTACTTAATGACAACAACTACGGCCAGGGCACTTGGAAAACCTTTTCATTTATTTCATCTTGGTGATCCCTGAACTTACAGCCACAGAACAAATAACTCTGGTCAGGACTTTTAAACTACAGTGTGAAGAGTATGTTATCACCTCAGATCATTTAAACCTCAATGCCAAATCTAAATTTAAACGTTATGAGCTCTTGAAAATCACTGCGAGGGTATCTTAGAGTTTAGAATAGTTAAGTCCAAGTCAACACAAATGGTAAAAGAGTGTTTTACAATGCTTGGCCAAGATCAAATTCTTTTAGTCCTGGTAGTTAGAGAAACCTATGAACATAGCTGGAAATCTTATCTTGCAAAGGATTAGCCACTGGGAAGTGAAAGAACAGCTGGGGAGAACATTCCTCCCGTTTTCCTGCGAAGAGCCTTGGGGAGAAGGAAAGTCATACTTGCGGAACTTCCCAGGCCATGTGCAGGGCGCTCACTCTCTACCCTCTCACATGGTGCCCCACAGAGAACATCATTTCACCCCAGTTCATGGATGAAGAAATGAAGTGATTCTAGGTCACTTGTCCAAATCAGGAATCGAATCTGGGATTGGCTGGCTCGACAGCCCATGAACCCTCCTTACTCCCAGAGCCGTAGTTTCAGGTCTGACTCTGCCTGCTGAGCTGGGGGGCATTAAATAATTGCCTGACTCTGTCTGGATCTTGGTATCCCCCTGTGTAAAGTTGATGTTTTAGAAGAGATGATTTTGCAGGCTCCTTCTGGCTAGAGAATTCCTACAAGGAAAAAAATTCAGTGCAAGCCAAAATGGTAGGGGACAAATAGCTCATTGTTGACCCCATTATGATTTCATCGAGGGATTTGAATTCGTTGAGCTAGCCAGTAGAACCCGTAATACTGTTACGTAAACATAAGTTTTAGCTACATAATTCAAAGTATTATATGCACCACTTCAAATATTTTTGTTGCTTAAAACTTATAAACTGTATAACACACTGTATAAAGATATGTGATAGTAAAGACCACCAATTTTTATTTGTCAATAATTTAAAAATGCAAAAATTTCTTCAGCCAATTCAGTAACAGCATATACATAATTCATAGAAATATATATGCTTTTTTCCTAATCCTCACCCAAGGATATGTTTCATTGATTTTAGAGAGAAGGGAAGGCAGAGAGAGACAGGGAGAGAGAAAGAGAGAGGGAGAGAGAGAGAGACAGAGACATTGATCGGTTGCCTCCTGTACGTGCTCCAACCGGGGATCAAACCCTCAACCTAGGTGTGTGCTCTGACCAGAGTTGAACCTGCAACCTTTTGCTGCATGGGACAACACTCCAAACAACTGAGCAACGCAGCCAGGGCAGAGATGTATATGCTTTTATTATAGTTACTTTAAGAATGATCTGAAAGAAACATAAGAGAAGTGAGTAAGCTGTTCAAAAATGTCTGCTACAAACTGAATAAAATATGACTTTAACTAGAACGATGAAGATAAAATCATGTAGTTTTTACAGCAGAGCAGGCTATTGCCGCAACGCTTACTTTATATAACTATTAAAGGAACATTTGCTTCATGACACATTTATATAATATACCTAGGAAAACAATTTGGATGTCTAGAGCATCCTTTTGGCTGACAATTATAGTGTTTATCTCTTTGACCACTGTTCATTTAACCAAGAGGCAAAAATATGTAGCTGAGGCTACAAACAAGCAATTTGCTGTTCTGCCTTGATAGATGGAAGAATTAGCATAGTACTGCGCCGGTGAACCTTGATGAAATGGCCTTACCAAGAGGGACTGAAATGGTGCCATAATCACAGGCCAAGAAACTCTGGCCAGCATTTATCACTCTGCGGAACCTACCATCCCACTCTGCGAAAGTATTGCAAAGCCCGCCCAAGACAAACAAACACATATGCAGCCCTTGCAGAGGATCCGAAGCAAACTGGAAATGGAAATTCATCAACGAGTGCCAAATGCCCTAGGAACTGATGGATTTTTTTCATAAACCAGGTGGACATGTTGTAGACCTGCAGATTTATCATGCTCTGACAATATCCCAAATATTAGAAGGTGGCATCCAAGTTCACTCGCCTGAATTTATGATTGCTCTCTCCCTTCGTCTGGGCTGTTACCTCCCTGCTTGACCCATATCTGCAATCTCAAACATTTTGTTTCCAGTAAGAGGCAGAACTTAACAAAACCGCTACAGTGTTCAACATGTGTGTTCTGTACTTGGAAAAGGTGTTCCAATATGTAGCTGTCTGAGTTTTGAGCCAGCCCAGCTATATTAATTCCGATTCGATCTCTCACTTATAGGCCATCAATAATACAAATAATGGTGGTGATGATTAAAATCAAAGCTGTATCAATATGCTAAACTGAACACTTTTAAAAATATATAACCAGTCTCTGAATTTCAGAGACTGGTGGGGTCATTGAGATTTTAGCAAAATCTTCTTCAGCTAGGAATACTGAGGCCCCTGTTCTCAGAGCTTGCAGAAAGAAATATGAATTTGAGTGTGGTGTTGACACAATAAAATGTTTGTGGAAGGCGGTAGCATAGACCTACGTTTGTATGATGGAGCCTGAGATTCACCCAGAATGTTTTATTATGAAGGATGCCTGGGATATGAGATTCATGACTCTAAAATCAGGCATAGACTCAGAACTGTTTGAAAATAGCTGAACATGTGTTGGGAATAGTTGGTAAGTCCAAGCAATTCACTGAACAAATGTTTATACACAAACTAGAAAGATACTGAAAAGGTGATCACAGTGGTCTCCAGTTTTCCTCCTTAAGGAAATGGCAATAAGTCCCACTAAAAAGTCTCTATGCTGTCCTTCCTAGGTCCACTGTCACGTGTTCACCTTTACTCCCATCCCACATCACCTGGTCTACATTAAAATGGCTTTTTCATTCAAAGACCTTATTACCCACTGCAGGATGCCTCAGTCTTCCTTCTAATACCTGAAATGGACTCAGCGATTTCTATGTCTCATTAGAGTGTGTTTGTTCTCTCTGGCCAAGTGATTGTGGGACCAGCACTTTCCCAAGTCCTGTCTTCAGGAGAGGAAGTTCTCTTGGCAGGGAGAGTAGATTTCTACTGTTGATGCTGTGTCCTTACCCTTTGAATAACCTGGACACATCCACCACCGCTGCAATGGCCCAGAGGTCACCCCATGACCACACAGTGAGAGCCCAGCCTTGTGTGGGTTCCCACAGAACCATAGGTGTCTGTGCATTATCTCAGTGGCCCACCTCAGAGATGAACTGACTTCCCAAGGGACAAGAACAGCAAATGACAAACCATCACTTAAATGCAGTTTGTAACTTCCCTCAGGAAATGACCTTTTGTTTCCTTTCCCTAAAATAATTCCCAAAAGCTGAATTCATTCTCTTTCCTCTTGTTGTCATCATAATTGTCAACCCACTATTAAAATGATGTGTTTCTCTGACTGTTTCCCCCCACTGGTCTCCTGGATTAACTCACAATTGATATTGTCTCTACTTAGTAAAGAATTTAAGCGCACAGTAGTAACAAGAAGAAGAAGAAAAATATTTGTTGCTCCACTAGAGCTGGTTGATGAGCAGATTAAATGTGTGGTGAAAGAGTGTGTGAAAAGTGGGGGAGTCTTTCATTTTGAGGAGGGCTAAATGGGAAGCAGGTGAGTGGGAAACCTTGCTTGTCCTCTTCAATTTGAAATATATAGAGTTGGTTGTTCTACTTTAAGGAAAAAGTGAAGATAAGGAATATATAAAATGGAGTCAATTTAAACAAGATGCTAAAATTATAAACACTGTGAAGATTGAGGCTTGAGGAAAGGCGTCCCTCTTATTTAACTAGCTTGAGAACTTAAACTCTTTTGAACTTCTCTGTCCTGGGTTAATGCCTGGATACACATCTGGACCTCCAGGCAACCTTCTAAAAAAAAAAAAAAAAATATATATATATATATATATATATATATATATCTCCAGATGATATGAGTATTCTTTTCTGATCGCCCTTGGAAAGTTTTTGGTTTTTTCCTGATTAGATTTGAACTTCCTTGCACTGTAATTTTGTAATCAAAGTCAGAAAAACATACCACAAAAAATACACACTAAGCTTGTTTGCTTAATTGATTACAAGCTTCTCTTCCTTTTTTTCATAGTGTAATTAGATGCCAAAAGAGGATAAGTTAGTCTTAGAAAGGTAGTGTACATACAACTGCATAATGGAAATGACTCATTTTAATTATTCTAATCATTATTATGATAATTTCTAATACATGTCGTGTCTTCTAAGTTTTAATCAAATAAAGAAGGCGTAAAATTACCCATATAACAAGGACTGTGCTCCAAACGTGGCTGCATCTTTGGTGTATGTGAAGAAAGGAGCAGCCTAGGTATGGTACGCAGCAATCTAAATTAAGGCAGGCGCGCGGGACCAGGCCTAGCTCCCCTCCGCCACCCTCTGCCAGCCTGTCATCGGCACTGCCTTCCTTGGGCGATGGTGCTATGGAAACAATCCAAGGAGTCCGCCACCTAAGACAACACCATAGATCAGACATCCCTAAGGCCAAATGCAGATCTTATTTGGCGAATTAACCAAAGATGATGCATTCGATTAAAAACAGAAATAAGAATTGACTGGCAAGAACTATTCAGAAAGTAATCAAAATGAGAAATTATTATTTTTTTTTTCTGACAAGGGAAAGAGCATTTCATTTACTCTTGTCTGAGTTCAGCTTCCAGTGCTTTGTGTTTATTTGGTCACCGGGATTGACCAAAGTTTCTTTGAAATTTCAGATTTATAGGGCAGAATTATATAAATTGTGGGTACAAAGCCGAGCCGTAACAATAGACACAACTAGACCTCTGTCTTTCTCACTTTCTCTGTCTCTCAGTCTATTTCTTTGTCTCTGTCAGATTTTCAAAGTAGCAATATTTCTTATCAGTACCAACAGAAATCATAGGATATAAAGGCCTTTAACAAACAAACAAAAAAAATTGGAAACTATTTTTGCTGACTTTCCTCCTATCTAGAATCTAACAACAATTAGAAAAAACATTGACCATAGTTTGGTCCTCACAGAAGATAGTTAAGAATTGGGGGTAAAATTCGAGCAATAAAAATATTATACTTTTGTTTACTAAAAATGTACTCGAGGTTTTATTTCCCAAACTTCAGTCACTTTCTTACTTCCTTTACAAGATTGGGCATTTCCATCTATCATTTATATTATTTTTATGTAAAAACAGTTCATGTACATTCATAAATACATTCATTAAAGGTGGAAATGCATCATTATTGTATCTGAAAAACCAGTATCACTTGCCAGAAATTATAGAACAGGACTATAAAAAGAAAAACAGCTCTTAAAAGTGGTAGTCCTACATGGGGATAATGTTGCTGTCCTTTGGATCTATGGAAAGTTGAGCCTATTCAAAGAGAAACTCCACCTGGATAGTACGTAGGTATGAGTGCAGACACACACCCCTCCCAACCCACCCTGGGACGGGAACCACTGCCATCAGCCAGGGGCGGGGGGGGGGGGTCTGCGGGCCACACCCGTCCTACACACGTCTACTCAGTACACATCAATTTCCCACCGACCAGAATGTAAATCTCTCTGCTTGGCACGAAAGCATTGAAAGGGTTTACTTCTGCCTGAGTTTTCTTCCCAGTGTCTTAAACACCTGAGCTTTCCTCACCGCTCGGCCACTGTGTCCTGTACTCGCTGTGTGCAAAGCTCTGAGCTCTGTATTGGGAATTTAATGGAATCATAAAACAGTCTCCCCTTTCAAGAAGTTTATGGCTTGTGAGAAAGAAAGAAAAGAAAAAGCAGGTTAATATGAGATACAAAAAACCTTACACTGTAGTATTTTAAGTGGTCCTGTAAGAACATGCCCAAGTCACCTGGTAGCACATTGAAAGCCAACCTCACTCAGTTCTAAGTTCAATGATGTATAAACCATAGGCAGGGCCTGGGCCAGCAGGCTTATATTCCCCTACACAGAAGATTTTAAAAAATCAGAAAGGGTAACCTAGATACCTCAGCCTGACAAATATAACAAGCTAAGATGAGTTTAGAAGAGGAAGAGCTGTGTGCAGGGCCATTTCCATTAACAGAAGAATCTGGCTTCTTTGAATATACTATTAAAAACAGTTAAAGTTTGCTAATCAATTACTATATATTAAGCACTTAGTTAAGTTCTGCCTTACAAGCGTTCCCTGCTGTTCCTCAGACATGAGAGACCAGAGTCTTTCCACCCAAGTCTTTGCCCTTTTTCTTTCTCTTCCTGGCGTGTTCTTTCCAGATATTTATGGAGGTCATTCCAGCACCTGAGTGATACCCTGCTTCCTGAAGAGGCCTTCATGTGCCCCATCTAAACCAACGCTCCATGCCCCTCTTTACCGCAGCACAGATTCGCTTTCTCTATAGCATCTCGTACTACTCCAAGTCTTTTGTTTCTGTGTCTACGTATTTGGCTATGGCCTGTATCCCTAGCTAAGGACTAAGCCCCATCAGGAGAGACATGTTTTTGTTGCTGCTGCTGCTGCTGCTTTAGCCGGCGTGTCCCCAGGACCTGCCACCAGTTATCAGGTCCCATCAAAGGTTCTCAGTGAGTATTGCTGATTGAACAAATAAGTCTCATGGAATCCTGAAGGCCACTCAAAGGCGCTGAGAAGACTGAGGACTGGCGAGGATAAGCAGCTGGCTGTATGGCTCACACGTAGTAACGGGACGAGCTGGAATTTAAATCCAAGAGAATCTGTGGATCCGCATGACTACACACACCGATATGAGTTGGGTGTGGGTCAAACACAGAGAACGGTTCAGATTGAAGGAAGCAAGAACATACAAAGAATTTAAGAAATCTGTGTGCACACAGACTGCTGCAAGAAAGGGTTCAGTTTTGTTGCGAATGAAAAAAGAAAACTGAAAGGAAGTGACGAGGTAAATGGGTACATACGAGTCTCGAACTGCCTCAATATTGGTGGAAGATAGAACAACAGACAACAGAAAGCTCTCCAACTTCTAACCTGCAGACCCCAGAATTCCGTTGAGTATCTCCTTCGAAGTCTGGCGAAAGATGGAGAGAAAGTCGTTGAGTCCCTTCACACATACCTTTCTGGAATGGTCACCTGCTCCCACGTGGGGTCACCTCTATCAAATCAGAGCGCAGACCTGCTCTGCCAGCCTGGGGACCGGGCCACAGCTCCGGCCCTGGCCTGGTCGGCATCACCCCGCGCTGTCTCTGTGGGGATTGCGTTACCTCTTTCTTCTTCATTGTGATAAAATGCTCCCCTTTCTCTTGAGCTTTAGGCTCAGTCTCTTTCCTAGCAAACACACAGAGCCAACCTTACAAAGCCCAAGGCCACTGTCCCCTCACCCACAGGTTCATGGAGGGCAGAACTGCCACATGGCCACCACTGCTTCCCCAGGGGCCAACGAGTCCGCACGTTTTTCCTCGAAACCCTAACTACAGCCACAGAAAGGCCGGGACCTGGGGAATAATTGAAGGCCATTAGGTGTCTCGCAGCACAGACTAGGCACTTAGTCATGTTAAACCAAGACCATAACAACAGGCAGTCAGTGAGGAAGAGGTTTCTTTCCCATCCCCCACCCTGCACCCCCCCCCAAGGAGGCTGCCCAGAACATTGTTATTCAAAGAAATCACTGAGGTGTCCTTCTGTTTCAAATTCTGTCTCAGCTCCCGTCACCTTTCTTTCAAAGGCTCACCGAATGCTGTCTAAATGCGTATTTTCAAGAGGACATCACCTCCCCACATGATACAAATGTGATATCACTGCAGACTGCACCCCGAGCAGCATTAGAAGCAGGCTTCCAACGGGCAGGGGCGTCTGTTGCTGAGGGACGGGTCGTTTTTCCTGCAGGTGTTAACACCCTCAATTATTCACTCTTACCGGTTATAAAAAAATTTCCTCCCACGGTGCTAAAGATAATGGTCACAGGCCTCAGTCCCAGGCCTAAAGGGGAACTTGATAGATGGGCTGCTGTCACAACAAGGAAAGAGGGTGGGTTATCGGATTGGTAGAACTAGGAAGCAATTTGACCTTAGCAGATTTCATTTAATTTCACTGGAACAAACATTTACTGAGTCTGACTGCTCTGGTCACTCTGCTAGACGCTTTCACGTATATTATCATTTTTCAGCCCCCAAATAGCACTATGAAGGACATATCATTTATTCTTCTCTCGTGGAATAAAGCCGAGGCTCAGAAATGTTAAATAATTTGCCCAAAGGGAAGAGCTGGGATTTAAACTCAGAACTTCTGATGTCACATATGGAAATTTGGTCACCAGGAAATTCCGATGTCTTTTCACACAAGAAAGAAGACACGAATATTTTTCTTGGATATTTGCAGAGTTCAACTTTACTCCTTAGGAGAGTCCTTTTAATTGGGTATTTGCTATATATCCCAATACACATCTGTATCCCAAATTGGTCCTTCTTCTCTGTTACAAGTAGTTATTTCTACCTTAACACATTTTTCCAGTCTTTAAGCATAGACACCTTGAACTACTCTTTAATTCTTAGCCTCTGTTCCATTTTTACCAAATATACTATCAAATCCTATTTATTTTTCTTTAAAATTGGCATTTTAACAATATTGCCTTCCAATCCAGGAAGGGATGCCTCTCCATTTATTTGTGTCTTCTTTAATTGCTTTCATCCAAAAAAGATATACAAATGACCAAGTGATGAAAACATGTTCCACATCACCGGTCCCAGGAAACACAAATCAAAACCGCAGTGAGATATCACCTCACCCCAGTTAGAATAAGTCTTACCGAAAAAGTAAAGGTAAAGATGAATGTTGGCAAAGCTGTGGGGAAATGGAACTCATGCGCAGTGCTGTGGGAATGTAAGATGATGCCGCCACTATAGAAAACAGTGTGGAGATGCCTCAAAAAATTAAAACTTGAACTACCATACGATCCAGAAATCCCACTTCCAGGTACATGTATATCCCAAAGAATTGAAAACAGAATCTCAAAGAAATTCCTGCAGTCCCAGGTTCATTGCAGCGTTGTTCACAATGGCTGAAGTGTAGAGACAGCCCAAATATTCATCCACAGAGGAGCAGATCACTTTCGAGACTTTATTCTTCACTTCTACATATCACTGCCATCATGCCCTCCCACCTGCTGTCCCCAGCACGGCATAATCCGACCTCTAAAACCTCTACAGCCCGATTTCCCTCATTCTTCAATTCATATCCTTCCCAGTTAAACAAGCTGTAACCATCTCTTAAAAGGGCATCCCAACCTAGGTATCTTTGTTCACATCCTTATTCCTTTCTTTAACCATTCCAGCTATATCAATGCCATCCATTTTATAAAAACTCAGCTCAAGTCCTAAGCCTCTTACATTAATTTGTAGTGTTTTCTCCATTTGTGTCATTATGCTATGTTTAAAAAAGTCACTGCCAGTCAGTTTAGGATAAAACTGTTTGCCTTTTTTTTTTTCCTTTGGATATGTGAGCATATTTGTTATCACTCTTCAATTAAACAATAAATTTCTTGATAGCCAGAAGTGTGTAATATACTTTCTGGGATCTCTTTGGTGCTTTGAGACATATGCGTTGATAGAGCAATTCAGTAAAGCCACGTATCATCAACCCACAGCTGAACTTAGTCTCTTTGTTAGAATAAGACATTTCTCATTGTTTAGGAGACTTGGTAAAAATAAATGATTGAGTAGCTTATGGTATAAGGAGAAAGTGAAATTCAGAGAATAATAGAGAGAAAAGTAATGGAAAAGACAATTTTTACACCCACTTCCTCAAAACACATTTCATCCAAGTCAGCCTGGTCTTTCCTTAAGGGAGGTCAGGTGATATGTGAAGTGAAGCCACTGGGCCATGATTTTCTGAGGACAGATAATGCCACACAGAGCCCTTGACACCGAAGAAAATAAGGCCAAATCCCCACTAAACATGTAGAGCACCTAATGGTAGATCTGAAGGTTGTTGAAGGGAAAGTCAATGCAGACCCCAAAATCCTTACAGTGTCTCTCTCTGTCTTTACCCTGCCAACTGCATTTTGAGGCACAGGTTAAAGGATAAAATGAGAGCTTTTGTTTAGAAAATCATTATATTTCTTCTGTGTTTGCAACCTGTTACAGAAAATTGCAAACATATACCAAAAAGAGAAGGGGGGAAACAAAACAAACCACATGTACCCCTCATTCAGGCTGCAGTTACCAACTCACAGCCATTCTTGTTACCCCTCGACCTCCTAGCTCTCCACCCAGGTTGTTTCTGAGCAAATTCTTGACATCATATAATTTTACATATATATTTCAGTAGGTATCTATAAATGGCAAGCACTTCCCTTACCAAAAAAAATAATATTTTCATTAAGCACACTAATACACGCAAAAAAAAAAAGCCCATTTTCTTAATGCCATCAAACAGACAACATTCACATTTTCCAAACTGTTGATTTTTAACAATTCGTGTATTTGAATTAGATCAAAACAAGGCCCATACATTGGATTGATTAATATATCACTTATATTAATGCATAGGTTCCTAGCTCCAATTTGTGTTGCTTTATTTGTCCTTGAAATTGTTTCCTTGCAATAATTTACACGTATCCTGGAAATTTCCCAGAGTGATTTTACTGCTTTCATTCCCTGTGGTATCATCTAACACATTCCACGACTCTTCCATTTCCTCTCATTCAACAGATTTGGCACTTAAATATTTCTGGTGATTTTTACTTTTTCCTTTTTGTGGGGAGGGCTGCTTCATAGGTGGTGCTATTGCTTCAAAAAGTAGATACTGACTCACTGTCTAGTTTTCTTTTCATAATGTTAGCAGCCGTTGATGAACATTGACTGGATCAATTAGTTAATTCCTCAAAGATTAGAAAATGATAATGTGCTAATTTTATTGTCCTCTACTTGTTAATTGGAATACTTTTAGAAATAAAAATTTCCCCTCATTAACTATATCAAAACAATAGTTTTACTAGCAAAAGTTAGATAAACAGTCAATTCCTTCAATTTATTTATCCATTTTCTAAGTAAATTGTTTCCTTTGTATCTCCAATGATGATCAAAGAGATTTTCTAAGTATCATTATAAATTCACAGATTTAAATATATTTCATGTACTTCAAGCTATTCTAATTATTATCTTTACTGTTTCAAATTGGTAGAATGGGAACTTGCTCCAACTGGCTTTTGCACCCTTTTGAAGGAGTCCCAGTAGTCTTTGATAGCATCCTTGCTTTGCAGCGTAAGATATTCTAGCAACATCTTGTATATCCCTACCCCCAGATCTAAAGGACCCATTTCTCCAGTGAGAATATACATGCGTATGTTGTTAATATATAATCTTATATATTACAAAGATACAATCATATATATTATAAATTTCTTATCTATGTTGTTTTATAAATTATAAATATACATAAATATTTTATAAGTTTAAAGTATTTTATAAGAATACTTAAATATAAAGTACTTTATAAGAATGAGGTATAAGTACAAATATATAATGTAAATATATAACAAAAATTTATAATATATAAGATATAGATTTATATATAAAATGTATATGTAGTTATAAATAAGGATGAAAATCAGCATGAGGTCATACTGATTCTTATTCAAATTCTAAAACACACAGTTTTGGCTTATCCTCATCAATCTTATATGCATGGTTTTTTTATTCTACATCAAGCACACTAAGTCTTACCAAATTTGCTTTATCTTATATCACTCACAAATGGTTTGAGATTAGCAATGCCAATGCTACCACCAAAAATGTGATTACTGAAAACATAGTTATACAATCAAATGACTGTGGCTTATAGCCATTTGGAACAGTCCTCATTTTTATGGTTATTGTATCAACTGATATATATTTATATTCATTTGTCCTATGTTGCATTACACTATTTAAGGATTGATTTTTTAAAATTTCATTTTAATTATTTTAAACATTTATATAATTACAAAGTCAAACTCGTAAAACAAAGTATATCTTGAAAAGTATCACTTCTATTCCTTATCCATTCTAACTGAATTTCTCCCTCCTCTTACATAAAACCTTTTATTTTAATATTATGATTTACCATCCTATTGAACAGTAGCATACATTAAAACATAAGTTTATCCAATTTGCTTTTTTTATGTATACTGGAGCTTATGCCAGAGTTCTATATAGAATTATGCTGTCCAAAAGAATAGCCATCAGACACATATGACCATTTAAATTTAAATTAATAAATTAAAATTAAAAGTGTAATCTCACAAGTCTGATCTAGTTATTGTCACTACAGAACGACCAACAATTTGCTGAAACAAAGACCAATGCTGAAGCCCCTTGATATTGTATCATCTCTTAAAGAAATCAAACAATTAATCTCAGCCACTTGATGGCAAGTTGATTAGCTTCAACCCTTTCCTCCTTAGAAATACATGATTCATGCTGGCTCAGACTGGCTGATGTTCTGGGTATGGTTTTGCCTTTCTTTCCCATAGTTTCTCAGCCATTTAAAGACTTAGAGGGTGTCTGGACCACTGACATGAGATCCTGACAAACAATGCTTAGACCAACAGACCTGATCCCCATCCTGAGGTAGGTAGCTGTGGACAACAACTATGAGTTCCACTATGGTCTACATCACACTACCCCATCCAGAGCTGCTTGCCTGGTAGACCAGTGGAATGACTCTTTGAAGGTGTAGCTGAGGTCCCAGCTTAGATGATAATACCTTGCAAGAATACAATCCTTTAAGATGATGTCCATCTTAACTTAATGGCCGTATGTGACACTATGTCTGAGGTGGTTGGACTAATTAAATCCAGGAATCAAAATGGTAGAAATAGAAGCGACTCCACTCACTGTGATTCATGGTAACCAACTTCTTGGGGGTTTTGCTTCACATCTCCACAATTTTCATCCTTGGAGTCTAGAGCTCCCATTATTGCCTGGCCAAATTGGATTCCTCCTGCAAGGAGAACAGCTGTCAGATAAAGTGTTTCCATACTGGCAGGGTTGAGGGACCATGATCACCATGAGGATATTGGGCCACGACTGAATTAAGAGGAGGGGTGCAGAGAAGAGTATGTTTGGCATTCAGGTGACAAACTGGGCATCTCTTTATATTTGTGTGCAGAATTTTAATTGTAAATGGATAAGTAAGGTAACCACAGGCTGATAAGGGCATGATCGCCAAAAGTTCAGGTATGAGGATCTTGGTTACGCTTCCATGCACACTACCTACATCATCAAAAGTGCTGGATGAGAATGATGGGAATCTAGAATAAGTGGTAGAGAAGAGAGATGATGAATGTCAACAATCCCCTTGGAAACAACTGTAGCCGTGGTGTTAAAGGTGGTCACAGAGAGGATGTGACTGCTGGTGGACCGTCAAGCTGGACTGAGGCAGTCAGAGGCTCCTTACCACCTCCCCATCCTCGGAATGCACTCTGCCCACTGTTTTGTACAGGAGCCCTTTCAAAAATGCAGCCTTGAAAGAGCAATATGTTCCTGAGACCATCTGGACTGTATGCATGACTGAACTCCATTATAAGACTTCTATATAAACTCTTCAGATTCTAGTGGGTAGGTGCAGAGATCAACTCAACATGCCCAAGACAAACCTCGTATGTAAACTCCCTTGCTTACTAAAACCACCACCTATCAATCTGGAGTGTCCTGCCGCTTTCTTTGGTCTCTCCTTCCCTCCATTTATGAGGGCGACTTTCAAATTTCACCCGGGGGACTCCCAGGGTAGCAAGCCAGCAAGTGAACACTTCATTTGTCCTACTAACTTTCCTCTAAAAGAGTTCCCCAGAAATTAGAGCTAACCAAAATCATAGAAACACTGCCAGTAAGTAGAGAACATAACGGGAGAAGTGAGTAGATTTTGAGTGGTGCCAGGGGTGGACGCTGCAGATATTGTTGGCAAGCTGCTAAGGTCCCAGTTACTACTTGGTGAAACCATCTCCCAGTGGCTGTAAGTGTTGGCTTTCAATGGCTCCCACCCTGGCTTTCTGCAGAGCATTACCCTAGGCTGATAGGAGCCACCTTGCCCAGAAATGCTGTGGAATTTATACACCACCCAATTAGGGTTGGTCTATTGCCAATGACTAAGGCACAATAGCCTAGGATCCTTTCCTCCATCTAGATGAGACAACCTCTCTGTGGTGCAATTCATGCTCTGAAGTGCTCCCTAGAGTCAGGCTAAGGCACGGCTTCCCATGAAACTGTCTCTTCACCTGGTTTCCTCCTGTACACTGTTCTGTTTTCCTTACTCTCTTGAATAAATCCTCAATCACTCACTTGCAAAAAAATTCCCCATTTCATAAACCCAACATAAAATCATATTATTTGCAGTGTGCTTGGTATTACTCCTCTGAGACCATTGTATCTGTACGTGTCCATGTGTGTGTGTGGTTGTGTAGGTAGGGGGATAAAGCCAGTGAATAATTTTGTGATATCCTGGTTCTATAATTCCCAGTTTTGAAAGTTTTGAGATTCTTGAGGCAGGGGAATTAAATACAGATGTAAGTTAGTAGAGCTTACAAAAAAAAAAAACTTCTTTGTATCTAAATTTTAATTGAAAATTCACCTTCATGAAATATTTTCTTAAAAAAATGTTTATAACATTCATCCTACCTCTATAGCCAGGCTGTTATCAACCACTACTGGGAGCCAACTTGAAGAGGCTTGCACTGGCCAAAGATGGGGTAATTTTATAAGAATAACAACTATAATAAATTGAAACACACAAGAGATGCTTAAATTCATGGGTTAATAATAATTCTGAAGGAAAAAACAACAAAGGAAACTAATTGTTCACTAATAGGTAAGATTAGGTAATTCTGTTCAATTAATGATAGAAATGGCTGAATCTCTTGAACTAGATCATAGTTTCTGCAAAGATAGAAATGTTCTGTCATAAATTACCATATTATCTACTTGCCTAACTTCTTAGCCAATTTTCAAAAGACTTTTTCTTTTAACTTCTGAGATTATATAACTCAATTAAGTAAAAACACGCAAACACATTGTTAATTTATAACTATAACACAGCTAATAAGAATGAATTTTATTTGGCATCCTCATTAACCATATTTTTAATAGTTAAGGATACAAAGCATAACTTTTAAATAATTGACTATTAGAATAGCCATGGAGATGATAAGCCCACAGTTCATTTCACAGGTCATGTGCCTGAGGCCTTTCCCTCTATTTCTAAGGCCTCATCCACACAACCTCAAGAGGAAGACTTTCTACCAGGGGGTTAAACGCTGGCTCCGAAGGACACTGCACGTGGGAAGTCTGTTCCTCCCGCTCCCCAACGCGGCAGATCGGCTTTCACGGTCGCTGCCCCCCTAAGTTCTTGTCCTAGCTTTGGGTAGTTGGAAAGACATTTTATTTTCCTTCCACTTATGAAGAGATAGGCTTTCCTTTAGCAATAATTTTTATGACCCATATCCGTTACAATGAGGAAGTTACTGTGATGGAATGCAGATGCACAGACCCTTGGCCAAACCTGTTTGCAGCTGTGTGGGGGAAGAGGAAGGGCTGCTGACCAAGGCAGCAGGAAGGAGCCGGGGTGCTTGGCCACAGGGCCAGTCTTAGAGAGAGCTGCCGGAGCACTGTAAAGATGACAGCGGCGGGGCAGGCTGGGGAAAGGGACTGGTCATGGGTTAGAAGTTCACAGACGAGTCCCCCTGACGCTATCATCATACCTGTTGGATGAATGAATGCATGCACATTCCAGGCAGGACAGCAACAGGGATGGAAAGGTGAAACACATGACTCTTCTCTCCCTGCAAAGGCAAAAACACTTACAGAATTAAGCTGATAAATGGCCCTTAATCTCTTATGTATAAGCAATTGAGCTAATAACGAGAAAGCCCTTTATCCTCTCAAATATGTTAGGCAAACCTTAAATAATTCATAACAGAAAAGCAATAAAATAATTAGCGATCCTTAAGGGATTACAGTGTTTTCTATGAGAAGACCACTGTTGACCAGACTCTAACTAGGTTGTAGGGGTACAATTCTTAATCTCAAAATAGATGTGGAAAAACATTCACCAAAGAAAACGGTTAAGTTAGATCCAACTCCAGTGCATTCTACAGGAGTGCTTAAATTCTTGGATTGCTCTGGAGCTTTCTGATGCTCAGTTTCCTCATATATAAAATGGTATAACATCATATGCATCTCCTAAAGTTGCCATCAGAGTCACGACAAATGATGTGCACACAGCAGGCTTCACCATTGTCCCAAGGCACTTCCCTCCTACTAACGCAGCAGAGTGGAATAGTTGCACCAGAGAGACATGTCGCCTGCAAAGCCTGAAATGTTTGCTATGTCACCCTTTACGGAAAAAAAGCTTGTTCATCCCAATCTAAATCCATAATGCTAAGTATTTACACCCACCCAGCACCTAAAATCCTGAATTGCTCCCTATTTCATTTCAGCAAGAACATTTGGCTAAAAGCTAAGTAAAAGTTTACTGAATTCCTTTAGAGCCTATATTCCCTTGGACACTACAATTAATATTTGAAATGGAGACTCTCAAGGATGTGATAGTCCTTCAATTCTGCAGGTCCTGGCACATAAGCAGTTAGAGATCAGAAAGCTACATCCCTTGATTACTTTATTTCATCATGGCAATTCCTTACAGAACTGTAATTTGAAAAGTTGACCTTTGTCCCATGAAGAGCAATTCTGTATCTTAAATAGAACTCATGTTCAAGACCTTGTTATCCATTATATTATGAAATATCTTTTGGGGGGTGGGGAATCTATGTTAAAAGGGCATTGTAATCAACTCTACCTCCTCTATAACAAGAAGACCATGTTAGCACCTCAGAAAGAATCGATCGGATTTTTACTTGTAACGACATGGTCTTGCATTCACCATTAGGGACAACTTAGTTCTTCCTGGTAAACCTCACACTTTCATTTTTGGTGCAATCAAGACCGTGCTATTCTTCCCACTTTCCTGTTGGATTCAGGCCTGGGGCAAGACAGGAGGATGAAGGGCTTGAAAGCAGTGAGCTAGCTGGACCTGAGGCTTCTCCTCCCATCAGAAACTCAAACGAAATGCCTGAAGGCTGTCAGGAGAACTGGCTGCTGGTGAACTGACTTGTCTCCTCCTACAAAGCCACTCTTGTATTCATCCCACACAGGGGCAGCACAGTAATGAGACAGGTCTCTTGCCTGCAGCAAAGCCTCAGGGTGAGAGCCAAGGTGTACCTGTTGCCCAGGATTCAGAGACCCCAGGCAACACCCGACCCTACTGCCCCTGAGTTACAGCCAGCACCTGGTAACACTGCTTTTTCTCGGGAGTCCCATTTCTAGGAAATGCAGCTAAATTCTCTGGTGAGATTCCCCAGGGTTATAATGTCATATTTCCATATGCATTATGATTCTTGTTTTAGCTTTTTAAAAAAATCATTACTTTAATGGTCTTATTATAACTGTTATTGTAAACCACTTCACATCTTTTTGGAAAGCAGACTGTAAATAATAAATAAGTGAAATAATTCTCCTCTTGACTCAGCATGCACTGTGTAATTTAGAGATCATGGAAAAGTGTCGTCTCCTCTCTCCAGGAGACTTCGATATCAATTGGGGAATGAGAAATACACTTGTTAAACAGCTAGGAAATACTTTAGGACTGTTTGTCATTTTTATTGCTAAATTGTCGGATACAGACTGTATCTATTATAGAGATTCAGAAAAAGGTGGGTTTAATATAAAGAATTGGAAGAGAAAGCTTCGTAAAAGGATGAGACACATTCCATTAAATGTCACTTCTCTAGCCCAGAGCCCCCAGCCAGGGGGCCAAGCAGACAGTGATGCCCTCTTCCCCAGGGGACTGGGCACAGCATAAGGCCAAGAGACAGCATCTGGCGGGGAGCTTCAAACTACCCCTGGTTTTCCCTAGATCATTTTCTTCCTGTGAAAAAGAATCGCGTGATTGGGTCTAGGGAAAATGGAGCAATTTTACTGTATTGATTTCAGCTTCTCATATCTTATTACATTCAGTAAAATTTCCCTTAAATAAAATCCAGCTAATCTGAATCTTTCTGGCTGAGCTGTTGGCTTTGTAAACCGTTTCCAAAAATTTACAGTCTCATAAAACCAGTCACTGTGCCTCCTGGCTGGAAGCAATTTTGGTCAACTAAATATTTCATTAGTTCATTCCCTGTGGGTATTCAATAGTTACTTGTTAGTTGATTGTTGCTTCCATAAAAAATAATCTTTCGTTTCCATTACTATGCAGGTAAGCTTACTTTCCATGAGGGTTGACATGTATCTATATATAAAACCTGTCTGTGTGTGTATATTCAGAGTAACATGTTATATCACTAAAAGGAGGAAAATACACTTTGATTTTTATCACTGGGCTTCCACCTTTACATTTGCCAGTTCAGCCAAAAGTTTTAAGCCCTTCCAGTGAATGAATTTCTAATCATTATCCTAACCCACATAGTATCTTTCCATTAAAGAACTAAAAGGGAGTGAAAACCAAAATAAACAGAAAACTTCCAAATATTCATGATTGGAAATGTTAAGAATCTATGATGACAAACATGGCAGAATAATTAACAACTTAGAAAAAGAAAATAGAGAAATAAGAAAAATTTAAAAAAAGAAAAAAAAAGTAAGCCGCAATGTTCTAAGCCCCAAAGCCTTCAGTGGCAAGGAAGAGACCCGCATGTCGCTTTCTGGACTATCAGTCAGCCTTTCAGGCACGTGCCGAAGACCCTGCAAGAGAAGCCAGGAGTGGCTCCCAGCAGAAGGAGCCTGGCCAAGCTGTCCCGCCCACTCCCAGGAATGCTTCCGAAGGCCATGCCGCACGCAAAAGCAAAGGTGCTTTGGTTTCTTCCCTTATTTTAATATAAATTTCTTATATGTTTTTGAAAAGCCCACCTAACCTTCTGCAATTAACTCCAACTCCCTATGAGCGAGTTTTCTCTATCACCGGAAAACACTTCCAATGGTCAGATGTCGTGAGGCGTTTACGCCTACAATGCAGCCTAGATGGGGCCTTGTCACCGTTTTCAGTCAAGGACCAGAGCGTAAGCGCCTCGGCTCTGTGGCCCGCGCCTCTGTGTTGCAGCTGCCCAGCTTTACGTTGCAGGGGAGATGGCCACAGGGGCCACGTCGACGAATGCCCGCGGCCGAGGTCTGAACAAACTTGATTTATGGACCCTGAAATTCAAATTTCATCGAATTTTCACATGTCACAAAATATTACTCTTCTTTTGATCTTGGCAACCCTTTTAGAACATCATAAAAAATTCTTATCTTGTGAGCTGAACAAAAACAAGCTGTTTTGCACCTGCTAGATGTAGTTTGCTGACCCCTGGCTTGGGTCATTGGTTTGCAATTCCTGGTTCATAAACTCTATGTGGTTGGGTAGGAGAGGAGGGTCTTGAGCATAGAGATATTACAAGGAAACTTCAAATGAAACGTTGTCTTTAAATAACCTGTTCACATACATGTTTTTTTTTTTTAATGTATATGGATACAATTAAACTTAGCAAAATAAAATCATAGTATCTTCAAGGGGTTGTAACAAGATACTCCAAGACAGTGAAACAAATTTTAATCTACCTATTTCTAAAGACTTCTTTTCTTTTGAGCTTTTAGGCCTAGAATATAGTAGTTCTGGTCTTTAGAACAAAATGAGGCACAGTTAGAAGAGTAAGGATGAATGGAAGAAGAAAGGAAGAAACAAAGAAATGAAGAGAGGGAGTGAGGGAGAGGAGGATGGAGGAAGGGAAAAGATCTGAACAAAGCAAGTCAAAACGAGACATGGAGAGCATGAGCTTATGGGAAAAAAGATACCAAACAATTAAGAGAGTGAGAGCAACTGGCACTGTTTCCAGTAAAGCCCTCACATGTTTGGAGTGATGATTCCTAACCTTTCCAGGACAGACAAAACCATCACATTAAAGAGGCAAGCTCGCAGAATTACAAATATCATTAATTTTGAAAGCACAGTGTTTAAGGCCAGTTCACTCCTTCCCGTACATGCGAAACCTGGAAGAGTGTCAGGAATGCCAGCCTTTCCTCAAATGCAAACTTTTAAGTTTGAGGAGAAAAAAGTAACCAACACAAAGGACTCTGGGAGCTGGAAAGACTATAGTTACGGTAATAATGTGATAGTCACAAGCTAAGAGCAGTCATAGGAGTAAAAACTAACATTTTAAAAAGTCCACTTAGGTATCTTATTGAATGGGTGCAGTTAATTTGGCAAAGTTCACAAAGAGAAAACAGCACATCTGGATACTCAAGAAAATACAAAATATTTACAAAGAAAACTAATTACAGATGTATTTGATTATAGCCACTGCCATTTATTATGTAACTAATTAAACTGCTAGCCAGAAAATCCTGAAATCCAGCTGTGGGTAAATATGCTATAATTTAAGTATGTACAAAATGCAATAACCTATCAATTTATCATATTGTATAATTTATTCAATGTTACCACATAATCGGAACCTAATAACTTAGTCATTAAAAATCTCAATATAACTTAAACTAACTGCATGATTTCTGTATTGCGAAAGGCTGTGTGTGTGTGTGTGTGTGTGTGTGGTATGACATGGTGTGTGTGTGTGGTGGTGTTTTAATCTTTCAAGCCAATATTTCTGGAAAAGAGATGTGACAAATGTAATTGTCCATAAATAATTGAAAAGGGTTTGAGCACAAACAACATTTTAAGACACTTAGATCCATAAGCTTAATTCTGCCCCTCCCATTCAGATTCCTTGGAATGTAACAGTCCCTCCCTTGTCTGCAGGGGATTTATTCCAAGGCCCTCAAAGGGGGCTTGAAAGTGAATAGTGCCCAACCCTATAAATACCATGTTTTTTCATATACAACATGCCTATAATAAAGTTTACTTTATAAATTAGGCACAGTAAGAGATTATTAACAACAGGGGAGACTTCTGTACAAGGCTCTGGTACACTCAGCGGAGGAGAGTAAGAAATTCTTTTTTTAATCATGTCTTATGATTTTTTTTATTGTTGTTCAATTACAGTTGTCCCCTTCCCCCCCCCTTACTCTCCCCACACTACCCACCCCCACCTCCCACATTCAATCCTCCCCCCAACCATTGTCTTTGCCACGGGTCCTTTATACATGTTCCTTGACGACCTTTCCCCTTCTTTTCCCATTTTCCCTTTTTCCCTCCCCTCTGATTATTGTCAATTTGTTCTTTATTTCTATGTCTCCTGTTCTATTTTGATCGTTTGATTAGGTTCCACTTGTAGGTGAGACCACATAGTTTGCCTTAGGGTACGACGGAGAGGTGGAAGGGTTGCTGTCATATTATCTATAAATGTTTCCGAGCCTCTGATGTATAGTTAATACGTAATAATACTTCACTTTATGTTTTTTTCCCATAGCATAGATTATCTTTTGATATATAATATATGTTAGTTTTTATATTCACTGGTTTGCTCTTCTGCAGAAAAAGGGCAGGTTTTTTTTCTGTTTCGTTTCTTTAGAACCTAAAACACATCACATAAAATGTGCTCAATAAATAATTGTTGAATAAACCAATATATGAACAGAATAAGGATAGCTCAGAAAATTTGATTTTTACAGATACTCTTGAAGTTTCTGGTAGCCACATATGGTCTGAATTATTACCTTGAAATAAATTGAGATCTTTTCATAAATACTCTTAGTTAAAATGCCTACTGTTTAACTTCTAAATTTTTGTCTGTTAGTTATGTATGAAGGTAGTATAAAGAAAAAAGGAGAAAAAGGCATAAATCAATTATAGGCTATTTTTTTCTTTCAATCAAAGCCCATAGGAGAAGGAAAATTGGGATTGATTTTATCGTTGTTATTTTTCTTTTCTTTGTCTAAACATAAAAATATAAACTGTTGCATTCTGGCTTTGGAAATTAAGCACAGAAACATAAACTTTTTAGTAAATACAATAAAATATTTGTTTCAGGGCATTGTATGACTTTTCTGGGGGTCCAAATCTGGACATAGAAGAAAAGGAAAAGGAGAAAAATGAGAGAGAAGAGGATGTATATATTTGGATTAGGTAAGAAAACAAAGATTTTGGAGGAAGACAAATTTATACATATATACAAATAGAAAACTATTTCTATTATTTTGTATATCTTTAGAAATATAAAAGAAAAATATAAATAATATAAGTAGAAACATGAAAATAATATAAAATGTAAGCAAAAATAAATATTTAATAATGGTAAATATATAAAAATAAATATGTTACATGAATCTATCATAAAGTGTATAAATAAATTTAAACTATATAAATAAAACAAAAATGTAAAAGAAAAATGAAATATAAAAAAAGCCTCACCTATTTTAAACTGCTGCATGGTACTCCATAGTGTTACACTTCTGTTATTTCTTCAGCCATTGCAAGACAAAAAATACCACAGTGACAATCCTCTCGCATACCTCTTAGTATTTTCTATAGACGTTTCCAGGATTGTGAGATACTGAGTCGTAGAATATATGCAATATATATTTAGTATGCACTATCAAATTGCTCTTCACTGTCAGAAACCCTACTGGAATGATCATTTAAAAGCACTTATTCAGGATAAATCCAGCTTGCTAAAAATAAATAAGTAAATAAATAAATACACTTAAAAACTAAGCATTGCATACCTCTAGACCTTATTACCCTTCTAAATGGTGGAGAATATATAACAATCAGCTCCACCTCATTAGAAGGAATTAAGACAGAATGAAACAATTGGTTTTATTCCATCTTCTAGGATTAGACACAAACAGATTTCAACTACTCATTGAAAAAAAAATTTAGCCCTGGCTGGTGTGGCTCAGTGCACTGAGCGCCGGTCTGCAAACCAAAGGGTCGCCAAGTTTGAGTCCCAGTCAGGGCACATGCCTGGGTTGCAGACCAGTTTCCCAAGTAAGGGGCGTGCAAGAGGCAACCACACATTGATGTTTCCCTTTCTTTCTCCCTCCCTTCCCCTCTGTCTCAAAAAAAATCAATAAAATCTTTTAAACATATATTTATTTACTGCCTATTATTGGCCAAGCACTATTCTAATTACTGAGAACACGATAGTGAATAAAACACAGTCCTTGCCAACAGGGTATTTACATTCGAACTAGAAAGGAGTCAAGAAACGAATGAATGAATGTGTGCAGACAGACATATGGTGGCAGAGAAATACAGCCCTGGGTTAAGGCCGTAAAGCCTGCTGGGACGCGGGGCTTGGCACTGTGTACAGGGTCGTCCAGGAAGGCTTTTTTGCTAAGGGGACACTTAGACAAAGACCTGAAGGGTGCGAGAGCGCCAGCCGCGTGGATGCCCGTGGGAACGGGGCTGCAGAGAACAGACGCAGCGCCCGCGCCGGGGTGGCTGGAGGAGGCAGTGCCGGGGGGAGGGGCCCAACCCACAGGGGGGTTGAGTTGTGTTCTGAGCGACAAGGGAGGTTCAGAGCGAAGGAGTGACATGCTCTCCCTTTAGAGGAAGATGTACTGGCAACAGGGTCTAAGGGAGCAGAGGAGGAGGGGGGACCCGGTGTCCCAACCGCTGTGGTAATCCTAGTCGAGGACGGTGACCGCTTGGACCGGTAGGTAGCAGGAGACATGGTCGAAGTGCCCGGGATCTTAAGTCAATCAAATTCTCTTTCTTCCTTCTCTGTTATGCCTAAGTTTGTAATTACAAATACACAGAATGGTTTCAGAAACACAAAAGATGCACATCAAAATATGTGCCATAGTCAGTCCTCGACGGAAAATGAGCCGCGGAACTGAGTTGTTAAAGAGTATCCGGTTATCGCTGTCCTCGAGGAGACAGATGCAAAAACCAGGCAACAGGCGGGCCTTAAAGATCGATCATCCCAATTTCTTAAAATCAAATCTAGGTTGTTTTCTGCCTGCAAAAGGCCAAGTAATATGCCTTTGATTTTCTTTACCTGTCTTGCTAAAAGATTTTTCCCTTCTCAGCATGCAGCCGAGGGCAGTGTATATGGATGCTGGCTGCTAATGACAGAGTGGGTCTTTGGACAGTGATTTATTAATTCTATAGTGACAAAAGCTCCATAAATAATGACCATAAGAGCACCAATACAAGTTTAATTTTATTAGAAGGCTTGACCAGTATCACCATTTCCCCTGAGATGAATTTACATTTACAGTCCAATCTAATTACCAATCCTTTTCCAGGTCACTGTAAAAGGGTAAGTGCGGGGGCGGGTGTGTCTGTGTGTATATGTGCATATTTACATAAACATCCCTAAGCACTAGAAATACTCCAAAAGTGACAAGCTTTGTTTTTACTCACACAGTAAGCAGATATTACTTTGAAAAGCAATTTACCTTCAGTTAATTATAGTCATTTCATTTTTTTTCCCAAATAAACCACTGAAGTGAACATATTCTGAAGACCCAGTGGGCTTCATATACTGAGCCGTCGGCTGTTTAGATCCCTATATTTTCAGCCCACACAGTGGCTCTGGTGGGGAAAAAATAATACAGGGCTGTGCAAATCCAGTGGCTCTAGGGAAAGCCTCCTCCCTGCTTGTTCCTTTCTCAGGGAAGCGCTGGGGCCTGTTTTGTTTTGTTTTGTCCTGGTCTACTTCCTCCTGATCTTAATAAAAATGGTGACTATTTATTAAGCATGCATTACATGCCTGGCAGTGCCTTCAGATTTAGCATGAATTAGCGCATTTGATTATCCCAATAATCATGATTTACCCCATCTAATAGGAGGAATGGCAGCCATTCAGGAATGGCATTCCTGAAGTCCTTCCCAACCCCACGCGCACAGTGCGAGCGGCAGTGTGCGTGCGGGGGCGGGTGGGGGGGCGGGGGCCTCAGCCCTTAGCCACACTCCTCCCGACCTACATTTTTTCCGAGAGTGAATTGTTTTCACATTTTTGCAAACTATAGAGCATGTTGTCCTCTTGGCTTCCTATCTTCTGTTCAACTTTATCCTTCGCCTCTCAGGCTCAGTGATAGGGTCTGCCTTTGCTCCGATAGGGCATCATTCAATTTCTCTCCTATTTGAGCCATTATAATTTACGAGTAAGAGAACAGATTACTCACCAGCATGTTACTGACCAAAAACTGGAGACCTTGAACAGACTTTATTGTCCTGTGTGTGACACCGTCTAACCTGATCTGGCAAGAAAATTGATAGAGCAGAGCCAATCTCATTTCTTTCAATGGCCCATCCAATGAAAACAAGAATGTAAATCATTTTCTATGTGTGAATATACACATAAATAGGATTTTTCAACCCCCCACCTCCACTCCAGCCATCCCTTTTACCATTACGACAGCTGCTACACTTGCTCCACAACGTGCGATATTCATTTTCATCAGGCCTATTTCTCTCTGCACTTGTCTTTCATGGATGAGGACGTAATTGCCCTTACATCCTGGTATTCTCTATCTAGTCTAGTTTAGGTCAGCTGCTCTGAAGAACCCATGGTGACAGAAAAAGATAATTAAGATCACTGGAGAGAAGGGGGAAGAAATAGGAAAAGAAGAAAAAGTTATTCTGGAGCATAGGAAGTTGAAAGTCAGATGTTTCAAAGGGAATTAGTTTGGGGTTATCAGGACGTGCTTTTCAGAGTACTCATTTTTATTTCTTTGTGTGTCTTTCCAGTTCTCGCCTACATTTTTTGACCCAGTGAAAGAAATATGGACTAGGAAGCAAAAAGACTTTTTAACAAAGGCTCTGTCCCCCTCTAGACATGTGATCTTAAGCAACTTATTTAACTTACCTCGGCCCCAATTTCTTCATCTATAAAATGGAGATAATCACCCAAACAAAAAAGGTTATTGTCAAGAGGAAGTTAAATATAAGAATCTGGGACAGAGAATAAAACATAGTATGTATAAATGTAAACATATACATGCTTACCAGACATAAATGATGGCTGCCCTTTTATGTCCGCTCACATGTGCCTACCAGTCAATATGAATTTAAAATTATCATATATAAGTTGGGACACATTGCCTAGGGAAAAAAATAACTTTTATTAAGAGCAAGTATATATCCATAGACAAGAGAAAAATGATTTGAAGGATTAGTACATTTCTTGGTTAATAAAGAGAGATCAAAAATACAGCAGGCCTGAAAAATACCGCACTTCAAAATAAGAAGTTCTAATATTATCTCAGAAGAATTTCATTAAGTTCTAATAATTAGCAAACATAGATTAATATGCATGGATATCAAATCTAATTCTAGGCAAGTTGAATGAGATAATATAAATTCTAATGAAGTTTTCACATCTTGAATTGATTTTCAATAAAAGAAATTATTAGGTTTAAAATACTCCTTTTATTTGTGTTTCATTATTGATTCAGTGATATTTCCCTTTGGTAATAAATTTTTCTGTTAGTGAGTGCTAAACTGGCATGAAAGCTCTCCTTTGTTTCAAATATAAGCCTTTTCATGCCAACACCTACTTCATTTGCTTCTTAAAGTTGCTATAGGCACAGGAGTATATAATACATATACTCCACAACAACGAAAGTCTCCTTCTTAGTTCAACCAAAGCTACCACCTTCTTTTCTTTTAGAAATGAAATATACTCCTCACTAACACTTTTAGGACTGACCATGTGATAGTGGACAAGTTACTAAACAACAAACCATTCCTGTTCCTGACCTGGCTGGTGTGGCTCAGTGGACTGAATGCTGGTCTGCGAACCAAAGGGTTGCTGGTTTGATTCCCAATCAGGGCAAATGCCTGGGTTGTTGGCCAAGCCCCCAGCTGGGGGCACGTGTGTGAGAGGCAAACAATCAATGTATCTCTTGCACATTGATTCATCTCTTTCCATCTCTTTCTCCCTCCCTATCTCCTCTCTAAAAATAAATAAAATCTTTAAAAGAAAAAAAACACTCTTGTTCTTCATCCACAACAAAAAAATCAGACTAAATTTTTCTCCATGATTCCTCAAATGTTTTCCCCACATTTATTAAACAGATATGAAACAACGATTTACTCTGTACACAGCACTGAGTTAGGAGTCAGGAGAGAGAGAGAGACACAAAGGTGAATACTCATGGCTCCTACCCAAAGGATGTGTACCCTGGTAGGCACATCATCAAGGAGGCTAGAATCCATCTATGGTCAGTCCTCTGCCTGCACAAGAAGGAAGGTGTGTCCCACATCCTCCGAGCTCTCCCGGACCATGTATGGTCCTCCCTCCCATAAACTGGCAGCAGAGGAGGAATGGGCTTAACTCACTTTCTGTAATCCCCATTTGCAGGAAAGACAAGCAGTGTGCTCTTATCCCACTAAGCAACATCTTTGATTTCTTTGTAAAAGAGAGATCACAATACTTCTGATGTGTAACAGTGGCTTTCGATGTCTTTGACCCCAGGTTGGATAATCGCCTTTAGATTGCCTGATTCTCGCACCAGCCGGATTCCCAGAAGGACATCCTGCTTCTGTTTATAGTTCTCCCATTTCAGCCACTGGGGGCAGACAGCGTGGCCTTCCAGGAGGGCCCTGTGTTCTCATGCCCCCGGGGGCAGCAGCCGCGCTGGCCGGCAGTGGTAATGTCCCTTTCCTTATTTCTGAAGTTTACGATAACCTTGCTTTTCTTCCTAATTCTCTAGAATTCATGCCTTAACTCAATTCAAAATGAAAGGAGGAGCCACCCTTTCATTTTTCAGTCTTTAACTTCTTCAAAGTTGCGTTTTAAAATTAAAATTACTTGTTATTTTTCTATCACATAATGCACAGGCTTTTTATTCAAAACTTTAGAGAATTTACCATTAGTTTACTTTTCTTACTTCTGTCTCTGAAACCCTCTAAATGTCCTTGCGGCTTCATATGAGACAAGAATAAAGTAAGAATTGAAACAGGGGCATCTTCATGGCTGATTCCGAACATCCAGTGGGAGCTCCCACTACGTGGTGCAAAAATCTTAGTCACAGCAAATTTCTATTTCTGCAAAAATACTGGTTCCTAAAGAACTTGGAAATATGTAAATATTTGTCACGGGAGACTGTATCATTAACATTCCTCTAGTACTTTTTTAATTTGTCAGTTAATTTATTTAAAATAGGAATTAATGCAATTATAATGAAGAGTAATGTAATTATAATGAAGGAGCTCCAAAGGCAAAAAAAAAATGAGACTACCTATTAATGTCACAGAAACCTGATTATGGCTTCTAACATAACCAAACAGAGAGTGAAAGTGTTTTACAGATTTAATGGTGTCTGATAGTTCATTGGATTTGTATCATTTCCTCTTTTAAAAGTCCATTTTATAATTTTCTTTGTTTCATATATACAGTGTGGGGCAAAAATAGGTTTACAGTTGTTCATATGGAAAAAATACAATAATTAATAAATAAAGATACAGGAATAAACTGTGTTGCATACTCACAACTGTCAACCTGCTTTTGGCACACCCTGTATGTTATGTTTCCACCAATGTTCTTTTACCTTCGGTGTTTACTTTCCCTCACGGGTGCCTGACCTCTCTCCCCATTCCCGCCTTGACTTTGCACATGACCCAACCTGCTGTCCACCAAGCTCCAGGTCTTGGAGATGTGTCAAGCTCTAAAATGGCTCATGTTCCATCTAAGATAATCTGTTGGCAAAACACAGGCATACTTGACATTATCATTCGGTGTCATAATTAGCAAGGTTACAAAAAAGATAATACCTATTTGAAGCAACACAAAATAACGTACAAACTATCATTACCCTGACTGTTCAACAGTCACCAGATTCAAACACAGAAGACTTCAGGCCGGAGACGACATACTGCATAAACCGGACTTTGCCCCCCACGGGGCGGCTTGGAAATGCACCGCTGCGGGGTGCACAGGCGACTGGCGTTCCCCACCGCCGCTGTGCTCCTGCCGCGGCCACATCTCGCCCTGCCTGCGTGGTAGGGGTACGGCCAGAGGTCCAGGCTGCAGGACGTGGGGGACCCCGCTCAGGGTCAGCTTGGGCTCTGCGCTTCCCCTTCAGCTTGGACAAACTTTCTTAAAACAGCGCCACGGTCTGAGACCCTTCCCACCCAGCCTGCCTGTCTCCCTCCTCTCCTCTGTGGGTGTCAGACCCTGCCTGACAGCCTGGAGGGTCTCCCGCCTTTGCCTGCTGCCTCCTCCTCCTCCTCTTGCACAGGCATTCCCTCGACAAAGCTCTTGGATGTCTGACCCTGTCCTGGGGGCTTCCCCGAGGGTGGGACTAATAAAGGCGGTATGGGAGCTGGGGGACTGGCCTGACAGAGAAGGCTCTCTCCGGAGTAGTCCTGAGGCCATAGGACTCCTGGAGCCTGGAGTGGCTCCTGGGACAAGATGGCAGCCAGCCCCATTGCCGCAGGTTTCCCTGGCTCTCACCTGGAAAAACATACCACTGAAGGGAAATGCCGTCGCGGGCATGATTTGTCCGTCATTTGAAAAGTAACTAGGTGGCATCGATGCCTTGGAGGTGGATAAATGAGAAACAAAGGCTGTTCACAAACAGCCGAAGGCTAAGTGTGAGGGGCAGCAAACCTCTTTGGTCATTTACAGAGAGGTCTTCGCCTCTTTTTTTTCCTCCTTACTCTATTTTTCTGATTTGTTAATTTTTGATTCCACTACGTTAATTTTTTCACATTTAATACATTTTTAACAGATATTTTAAATGTTTTATGTCGGGACATGAATTAATACAGTAATTAATTCAAGTTCTCACAGGCCTGATATAAATGTCAGCATGCTCCTTCGAATGGGATTTTCGGAGGAAGCAGGGGTGATACCCACTTGACCACACTCCCTTGCTGGGTGCATAGTTTGAATCCATTGCAGACTTTGTCTAAAGGAATCCTGATAGAAAGAGAGAATCTTCACAGAGCCCTTGGGGCTTCCTTAGCCAACCCTGCAACATACCAAGTAAGACCGTCCTTCCTTGCTTCCTTCTATCTTCCTTCTTCCTTGTTCCTTTATTTCTTTATTTTTTCGTTCTTTATTTCTATTGACTTCTTCCAAAAATATTTATGGCAGTTCTAACACAGAACTAACAAAGACTGAGATGGTATCTCTTGAAATCTCCATCTGTCAGTTCTCCCCCTCGCCCCACCGTTCATAGAACTGTACCCTTGGGATTAATTAAACCTTGAGGGTAAGTAAACAATTGGGTCCCATAAAGATAATAAAGAAGATTTAAAATGGAGAAATAGCATGCTACTGTACTGAATACTGTAGGCAACTCTGATACCATGGTATATACTGTGTATCTAAATATAGAAAAGGTACAGTAAAAATATGATATAAAAGATAAAAAGTAGTACACCAGTACAGGGCACTTACTACAAATGGAGTGTACAGAACTGGGAAGTTGCTCGGGGTGAGGCAGCAGGTGAGTGGTCTGAATGGGAAGGCCTAGGACAGTACCTGCACACTGCTGAGGGCTCTATAAACACCTGCACACAAAGGCTACATTGTATATAAAACACAAGATTGAATCAAGCACAAGAGAAAGTGATACGATCCAGAGACACAGTGAGGATGCAAGACAGGCGAGACCACTGCCAGCATAACACAGCATACTCTCTTATGGCAAATTGTTTTATAAGTAGAAAGAGTACACCCTAAAATAATGCTGAAAAGTGCAGTACAGTAAAAAGAATGAGGCAGTAATATGGTTATTATCATTATCAAATGTCACGGACTGCAAGTGATTGCATGTGCTGTCCTTTTATATGACTGGCAGTGCAGTGGGTTTGTATAAACCAGTATCACCACAAACACAAATTAGCATCTGCAAATACCTGTAATCAGGAGCCTGTAGGCACGCTTCTGGATGACCAATTATCGGCTGCCATACAACATTTTAGTAAAAACAAGGAGTATAATGAGGTTAGTTAGTTGCTTCCAAATAAGCTTAAGAACTTGAGGAAAGAAAATGAGGACTTTAAATTCCTGGTTTACATGAGGGAGCCAGAAAACATTTACCTTTGTCCTCAAAGAAACTCCTTTATCCCACATCTTAACCTCTATCAAAATCTTAGTCTAGAGCCAAGTTTTCTAAACATCAAAGCCAAAGTGAAATCTGTGCAGACTGCAAACAATGTTGTATATCTTGAACCTTTTAAAGCTCCAAACTTTGTAGAGCATTCTTTGTCATTAGAAGCATTTCTTCCATCCCTGCCCAAGACAGTTGCTTGTTGACTGAAGAGACTGCAAAAGCCTCCCTGAGAGAGCTGTCTTGCACAGGCTTGCTGACTCCCGCTGCCTTCCTTGGCTTCCAGACCTATAGCCAGACTCACATCTCAAGAGATCCTCAAGAATGAGATTCAAGGTATGACTCATGTAGAGGTGCAATATACCGAAAGGACTGTATGACTTTGCTAATTTATACCACAGAAGCTTGAGGAATATGTATGATAATATATCTTAAGCATGTGTAAACGAGGTGGAAGGAATATAAAGATGGGCAAAGCAGAACTGATTAATGTAGGCTCATTAGGCAAAGAGTCCCTTAGTTGGCCTGTGCAGAAGACAGATGGTTCTTAGATGATGGCAGTAGATTATCATAAACAGTATCAAGCAATTGCAGCTGCTGTTCAACTCATTTCCAGGTGCATCTTATGCAACTATCGATCTGGAAAGTATTCTTTTTTGTATACCTGTTAGTAAAGACCATTGGAAGTCGTTTGTTTTCATCTGACAGAGCCAGCAATATATTTTGACTGTTCTATCTTAGGGCTATATCAGCTCTCAGAATTATGTCATAATCTAGTCTGCAGGGACCTTGATTGCTTTTCCATTCCAGTGGAATTAGGTTAGTCCATTGTATTGATGAAATTGTGCTGACTAGACCTGCGTAGTCTAAGTAGTGACCACTCAACACGTATTAGCAAGACAATTGCATGCCAGAGGTTGGGAAGGAAATCCTAAGAGATCTCAGGAGTCAGCCATATCAGTGAAATCCCTTCCAGGATGAAGAACATATTGCTCCATCTGACCCCTCCTAACACGAAGAAAAAGATACAATTTCCAGTGAACTCCTTTTTGGAGTTTGGAGGCCACATACGGTTCACTTGGGCAAACTACTCTGATCCACTTACTGAAGGGCCTGAAAACTCCCACCTTTGACGAGGGCCCTATATAAAAGAAGGAACTACACCAGGTTCACACTTTCACAAAAGCTGTTCCACCACTTCAGTTATATGACTCAACAGATTAGAAGGTGCATAAAAAGTTTCAGTGGCAGATAAGGATGCTGTATGAAGCCTTGGGCAGACTTGTACAAGGAAATACTAAAAAGGGCTTTAGGGATTAAGGCAAAACCACACTATTCTTTGTAAATTACATTTTCTTTTTAATAAGCAGATTTTCGGCATATAATTGGCTTTTAACAGAAACTGATCGCATGACCATGGGCTACAGAGTTACCACGTGATCTAAACTGCCAATCATGAACTGGGTGCGGTCTAACCCACCAAGACACAAAGTTAAACATGCACTCCATCATCAAATGGATGAGAGCAGGCAGAGAAGGCCTAAGTTATGTAGGCCCTAGTCCTATTATGTATTTGTCTTCTTTTTCTCAACCTGCACCCCTGGCTCATATAAAGTTCCCTCTAACCAGCTAAATAAAGATGAAAAAGAGTCCAAGCTCGGTTTATAGGTAGATGGTCTTTCACAAGATACAGGTATCACGTGGCCATTCATTTTGCCTAAAAGTTGGCAAATCATGGACTATGTGGCGATTGGTTTGGCTGTAAGGTCAGGGACTTGGAAGAAACACATTGAGAAAATTGGTGGCAAGGAGGTCCTAGGTAAGAGGTATGTGGATAGGTCTCTATGAATGGGCCCCAGCTGTGAAGATATTTGTTTCTCGTGTGATGCTCACCAAGCTCACCAAGCTCACCAAAGGATGACCCCAAGAGAGATTTCAAAAATCAGGTGAAACGATGACAACTCTATCTATCAGTTAGCTTTCTTCCTTAGCCCCTCTGCTATTGTCCGGTGGGCTCATAAACAAAACAGACATGATGGCAGGAATGGAGGTTATGAGCCAAGGAATCTATGGGCTGAGCACAGCCCATGGATTCTACTCAATTCAGAAACTGACCACACTGCAAATTTGCTGTCTAGAGAATACAATTCGGTGAATTAGTTTCTGGGCACTTGCCTTCAGTAACTGGTGTTTAGCAATTGGACCCACGGCCAATAATATGTGAATCACAAAAGCCACAGGAGAATAGCCAAAGTATCATTCATTATCACATCAGGGCTATGATTATTAAATGTATTTCACTTCCTTTTTTAAAAATCATGTTTACTCTATTACAGTTATCTCAATTTTTCCCCCTTTGCCTGCCTCCATCCATCCCACCCCCCACCCCTGCTCCCACACTGTTGTCCATGTCCATGGGTCATTTATACCTGTTCTTTGTCAGTCCCTTCTCCTTCCTTTCACCATTGTCCTCCTTCCCCATAAAAAAATATATTTGACTTAAAGCTTTATATTCCAAAGATATTACATATTTGCCAAAAGAACAATTCCCAGAGCTTAACCTAAAACTATTTGCCTCTCTGTTGCCATGGTGGTGGGGGTGGGGGGAATAAACATATTCAGTTTTTGAAACAATTGGAAAAGCCAAGTTTGAGACTGTGATAGTGTATGTATTTAAAATTTTGTGGGGGTGCATTTCTAATTTCAAGTGAAAAAAAAAAGTTCTGCTTCCCTGTCTGGAATCCCTTTTGGTGGCTCTCCATAGACATACATGCAGGAACACAGTCATACCTCAAACTATCTCTGTATCCAGGAGGGGCTTCTATTTTTATTTCATATAAGGAAGTCTCCCCTGTTGACAAGAATTGATTGTGAAGGAGTTAATTACCCTAGAGGGAATGAGTTCCAGCCCAGAATAACAAAGTGTTCCCTGCAGAGTGATGAGAGAGGTCTGCTTCAACTATGCTGGCCATGTGTGAATGGATATACAGTTTAGTACTGTTCAGGAGGAGTGAATCAGACTCAGAATCAATCAAGAATACTCTGAAGCAAAAGGAATGGCTCTAAAATTTTCCTGCTATGTAACTACCAAACTAATATCAGAAGTGTCAAATCTTGAGGGAAGGAAAGTCCCTTTTCTTTTTTCTTTTTCTTTTTTTCCCCCTTAATGTAGTAAAGGAAATCTCTCTCCTTCCCACGGTAATTTTTTTACCCCATGGCATTTAATGGTGACTTTTCTTCCTAAAGGGACATTTCACTGTTATTTCTTTTTAAGAGTCGGTTTCCCTAAATTATATTAACACCTATTTTTGAATCTTCATGGGGAAAATCCAAAGCTCAATTCAGAAGGCTTTGGATTTTTGAGCATGTTGCAACAAGGGTATTTTATTTTCTGGATCCCTTGACTACAGTCATTTGTGAAAATGTATAAGTGACTTATAAACAACTTTTAGAATTCCCCTTCTAATTAAAAAAATGGAATTTGTAAAGAGGCATGAGTAACGACTATGGAAGACTAATTTTTTTCCTTTGCTTAAGGCTGTGGAGCATCTTTCACTACTTGACTAACCAGATGGGGCTTCATATTTGTGAGTCAATCCTCAATAATGATGAATGTTTTCTATGACAGATCCCCAGTATTTGTCTGATTTTCCCCCTCATGGAAAGTACCAAAATTTTTAAAAGAACTCGGCAGAATGAAACAAGTTGGATAGAATTTTTTAGATAGTCACAAAGTCTTTCCCTCTCTGCTTTCACAGCTTTGAAATGTAACACCTGTGCAATGTGATACCCTTGCAAAATGGTGCTGAGGATCCTTCCAGACAGAGAAGGCTGTTTCTCCACTCTTTGAACCTGGGTTGGCCATGTGACTAGCTTCAACCAATGGGACATTAGTGAATGTGACACAAATAGAGACTTAAAAATTGCTAGCACATACAGGCTTCTCTCGCTACTCTTAAAACCCTTCTGCCACCACGTGAGCAAGCGCAGTCAACCTACTGAGGGATGATAGACCTACAGTTGAAGCTGAGGCTCCAGACATGTGACAGAGTCCAGCTGAGAAGAGCTGACCCCGGCCCTTGTCACAGGACTGGCCGGCAAGCCCTAACTAACATTGCCCACACACAGACTCGTGAACTAAATAAATGGTTCTTTTTATAAGCACTAAGTTTTGGTATGGTTTATACATAGCAAAAGTTAACTGATGCAAGTAACTGACTGGCTCAGCTAGTTAGAACATAGTGCTCAGAAGGCTGCGGTGCAGTCCAGAATCTCTGAAGAGTCCAAGTCTCCAGTCGCCATGGTCAGAGGCACTGTAGTTACGGCCTGTGTGAAATGAAGGCTGGCCTTTGCAAGAGCTGGACCTGAGTCCAACCCTGGCTTCCCAGGTCAATGTGAGCTAAGCATTTCATTTCACCCTCCAAGATCAGATTCTTCAGCTATAAAATGGGGGTGTGTGGGTGATAATACCTGCCTCAGACAAGTGATAAGTGGATTAAATGAGACAGTAGATACCCTCGGTTAATATGGCGCCTGGCAAATAATAATTAATGATATTGTAGCTACACCATCACAAAAGTATAACAAAAGGGAGCAGCCCAGAGAAGAGATAATATACATTATGAGGCCCCTCTGTCGGTGACACACCCACAAAGGTCGAGCCTGTGCTCCCTGGAAACTGCTAACATCTTCGGTGCTTAAGAGAATATCACACTATTTGGTGGCCACGTTAAAGCACCCTTCTCTCTGCAATGCCGTGAAATCCTTGGCTCTGAGCCCCAATACACGCCCTGTGCCTCCTTTCTCCACAGGGACCCAGGGACTTCTTGCTATTTAGAGGCCCCCACTTAAGCACCTGGCAAGTTTACCTTCACCTAAGCAGGTCATCACCCTCTGGGACAAATTTCCTACCCTGTTCCCCTCTGGTAGCCTACTTACCCTTACCCCTATCACCAATTCCTAGACTATCAGTGAAATTAAGAAAACTAACCTATTATGATATCTGGTACTAAAACACGGGTTACTCCAATCCTGCTCCCAGAGAACACACTGGCATTGTTTAAGTGTTTTCAGGAAACCATGTGTTCAGGGCAGGGAGGAAGGCTCGGACAGGTCTGTGGGGGCGGGGCATGAGCACACCTTTGGGTGTCTCACATTTTGTTATAGGGTCCCTTTGGCACTGTCCCTCTGAATTCTGAGATTTAAGTCAGCAAAGAAAGCCATGTGAAGAAGAGCTGCACTGGGGAACAACTCACAGCAAATCCTGCCAGAAAGAATGTCCTTTGGTGTGACTTCTACTTGTCTATAACACAGACAATCTACCAGTGACCTTGGAGATTGCTATTAGAAATTGTTTTTGTTAAAATTCCAAAAGCCAAATTACTTTCATGTGATTGCCTTTGTTTCTGAAAGTATATTTAAATAAATATAAATATATAAATATATTTTTATTTATTTAAATATATATGTACGTATTGCAACAAAAACAAAGAAAATACACATATACACTACAAATGGCGATAAATTCTTGACTGGTAAAGTTACTTACAGTTTTTCACATTTCCCTTCTTGTCTAAAAGAGCTTCTACTACTTTTAACATCAAGTGACTAGGCTGATCTAGAGGAGATGCAGAGGAAAGGATATGGAAGAACACCAAAGGAAGAGATGCTATCTAGCCTCCCTGAACCATCGTAAAGATATTCCACATTGGAGTCCAAGCAAAATATGTAATTGGAAACAGCAGTGAGCAAAGGAAAAACTAGACTCAGATGCTTTTGTAATTCAGCTAGCATGGTACCAGTGTTCCCAAGCCTGCCCTTTGGTTCTTCAGTGGCAAAGCCAAGGCCAGCCCCACACCCAGCCAGGCTTAGCTGCACAGAGCAGTGAGAGGCGAAGACAGCCATCTGTTCCGAGGCCCGGTATCTGCTAGGCTGCCCCGCACACACACTGCCTAGTGCTCATGCCAGAACTCATAGTTGCGACATGGGGCCTCAGGAGAGATGCTGTGAGGATGAACATTTACATGGAAATATAAGCACATTGTTAAGGCATGACAAGGCATTAATTGAGTTCTTGTGGATTTCTGCCCATATTAATTTAGAGTACAGACTCTAAATTAATTTAGAAGTCTGTGGGAATGAGATAGATTTTCAAATCTGGGGCAAAAAGCCCAAAACACAAGGTGAATTCCAGGTGAATAACAAGAGCACTGTTGTTATATAGAGTTCTGAACAGCTTAGGGGGTAATCCTTGGGCTCCTGGGCTGGGACAGGGAAGCAGTCAGCATGGGCCTGTGTCTTAGTCCATTCAGGCTCCCATAAAAAAGTACCATACACTGGCTGGCTTACACAACAAAATTTTAATTCTCAGCTCTGGAGGCTGGAAAATCCCATGATCTGATCTGAAAGCCCTCTTCCTGGCTTTCAGAGAGCTAATTTTTTGCTGTTTTCTCACATGGCAGAGAAAGAGAGGAGAGACAGAGAGAGAGAGAGAATGTGCATGCACTCTCTGGTCTCTTCCTTATAATGGCACTAATCTCACTATGAGAACCCTACCCACATGACCTCATCTAAACTTAATTACCTCCCAAAGGCCCTACCTCCAAATACCATCACATTGCGGAGGGTAGGGCTTTAACATATGAACTCAGGCGTACGCAATTTAGTTTATAATTGTCTAGAACATCTTGTGCCAGAAAGCAAGAAAGGGCGGGGACATGTCAAAAAAATCTAAAAGATAACCTGACTGGGCACCACTGGCCAATCAGAGACAAGTTGAACATAGAAATAAATAGTGATACTAATGAATTATAACAGTGAATAAAGTAAATTACCACAAGCCCACGTATCTTTAAATGAACAAATTGAAAGTTGGACAAATGATGAGATATCCACAGTTTCAAAGTACTCCCCCACCAAGCACGTAAGGTGACTCGACTGCGGAGGCATCCGCTTTGTTAAGTGATGGGACAAGTTAGCAAAGCTAACATCATCAGTGATAGGACAAGTGGAAGCAGGTACTGCCTGAAAGGATTCAGGAAAGAGGATACTGCAGCATTTCTGTGCTATTGCAGCCGAAGATGCATCACTCTCACCTAATCATAAGGAAACATCAAATGAGTCCAGCCTGAGAGACATTCTAAAAAAATAAACTGGCCTGTAATCTTCAAAAGTGCCAAATTATAAAATCGAGGAAAGACTGAAGAGCTGTCTTAGACTGAAGGAGACTAAAGAGACATGACAACTAAACGCAACAGGTAATTCTAACCTGGATCCCTTTGTTACAAAGGAAAGTATTGGCCAATTGGCAAAATTTGAATGGGGTCTGTGAATTCGAGTGGTAATGTATTAAAGTAAATTTCCTGATTTTGATCATTATAGTATGGCTATGGAGAAGAAAAGTCCTCTTTGAGGACTTTTTTGAAGAAACACCTATCGTTTGAAACTGATGGGATACCATATGGTCAACTTGCTTTCATATGGTTCCAGAACTATTTACAGACATTGTCCATTTTCTCCAAAAACTAAGGCCAACAGGGCAAAACTGTCTCCAGTTGAGAACCATTGGACTAGCCCAACTGGAAGAGATATTACCTGGGTCCACTTCAAGGTTTTTACTTAATGGTAAAACCATCAGGAAACTACCAACTTTGCAGGAAGTCATAGAATAATTAATGTCAAGAAAGATGGAGAAGAAAAAGCCTCTAAAATCACCCAATACATTAATTTCTTCTCCTTAGTACATGTAACATCAGACCTTGGGGAAGTACACTATCCAACTTTTTCATTTTACATATGAAGAAAGATGTTTCTTTTCTTACTTTTTGACAGCACGTATCAGGCCAAATGTGCTCACAGCAGAGCATCTGGTTCAGTTAAACTTCCACCAGGAGTTTTTCAGGTGCCCCCTACTGGTGTATTTGCATTGGATATATATACTAGTTTTAGCTTTACTTTTGATATTTTTCAAGGTAACATTTGGCTATTGCTCCATTAGTGATTGTATTCCTAATTTGTTTTCCTCATGCTTACCTATCCATTCTTATTTCACAAACTGGAAGCATTAAAAATTGGCTAACATACTGAAATGAATACTAGTGCCCCCTTCCCTAGCCCTGTGATCCCCATTAAAGAGTTATAATGGATAACACAATTTTAAAGGGTTGAATATTTCTTCTTAAGAAAAACAATGGAAATTATATTCTCTCTGAAGCTAAACATTCATGTATCATGGATGTAGCTGTATGGGAAATGCTGACCAAATACAGCAATTCACAGATACTATAGTCCTTTATCTTCTAAGACATGTCAGGTGGCACCTTCTAAGTCAATAGTCTCATCTGAGTCAGAACCTGAATCTCCAAGAGCCGAGCAATATGAGGAGAACAATTAGCACCCACTTATCTGATCAGACTATTTTCTCCTTCTCAAGGGGGAAAATGCCATTTCAGCCAGAGTCATCTTTTGTAATGGATACCAGGAGTTTCGCTCTTCATTTATTCATCCAACAGTTATTTAACCAAAAGTCCACCTATTTGCCCAACATTGCACTGGTGCCATGAAGAAGTCAGAGTTGGAGTTTTCATAGTTTAGTTGGTCAACTACACCTGAAAGGCTAAGCAAGATCATAAAACCCCAGGGCTGACAGCAGTATCTAGGCATATAAAGCAAACAAACAAACAAATGAATAAAAGTCTGTACATAATTTGGATAAGAGGTAGAGAGTTTTAAAAAAGTCCTTGAACAACAGTTTGTGTTGTAAAACCAGACTGTTATGGGCTGAATGTCTGTGTCAGCCCACAATGCCTGTGTATGAGCCCTAACCTCTAATGCGATGGTATCTGGAGGAGGGCCGTTGGGAAGTATATTAGATCACGGGGGTGGGGCCTTCATGACAGAATTAGTGTTTTTAGAAAATGAAGATTTCTCTCTTTCTCTCCCCGCCCACGACCCCCCCCCCCCCACCCCGCCATACACATAGAAGTACTAAGAAAAGGCCACACGAGCACACAGCAAGAAGGCAGCTGTCCACACTCCGGGATATGGGCCCTTCCCAAGAACCAAAAGCACTGGTACCTTGATTTGGGATGTTCTAGTTTCCAGAACTGTAGGAAATCAATGTCTATCATTTAAGATACCCAGTCTATGATAGTCTGTTACAGCACTCCGAGCTGACAGAGATACTTTTTTTTCACAGTGTCACAATTCTGTGTACTTACTATCCTTGTCACTGCGACTCTTGCAGTATTATATATGTCTCCTGTACTCTTGTAGAATGAGAAAGGCCACCATATGGCTGCCTTTATTCTTATAACAACATGACTGGCTTTTAAATCAAATGGCCTTTCCTTGGATCACAACATGGAATGCACATGGTACAAACAGCTTACAATCCCCTGTTAACAAAGCTAATTAAGTTAAGGTGGTCTCTTAATTTTATTTGCCTTTTCATTTTCTCAACATCAAGGAAAAGAAAATTAGATCAAAATTAATGTTCAGGCTCCAGAGACATTGGACTTCATGCCTACTCTCTTTATTACTCCAAATGTAATTAAGTATGTTGACTTCAATAAACGTACCTTCTGCTATGCATGCATTGATTTCAACAGTAATGAGTTTGCATTCGTTATAATTTATTTTAGCCAGATAGTTAATACCACTCTTGTTTATTTCTTTTATCATGAAAAAGAATGAGTGTTTGCTTACTTGTTTGAACATGCTGATTATTCAATGATCTTTTTTATGCTGCTAAATTGCGTATAAAATAAGGTGCAGGCTAAATGGGAGCTTCAAATCTTCCATTATTGATCTACTTGGCTGGCCCAAGAGCACAGAAACCATTTCTTACGTAAGTCTAAGTACATCCATTTTTATTCTAAACAATGTAATGGGATTCTTAAAATCACTAAGCCACTAGGTGAACATCTTAAAAATAATCAATCATTATTTTTAAATGCCTAAGATTCATCTTGAATGATGATCTTCAGTCTCATAATTTCCTTTGGTTACTTGGGAATCCAGATTTTATAAAACTTGTAACTTATTACATAATTCACATTCTCTTACATATATCAGATATGCAGATCAGATATACAAAATATCATATATATTTTATGATATACAAAAGAGAAGTTTGAACGACATCAACGTAACCTGGCAGCCAAGGAGAGTGGACTGGAATGCACATGCATGGACAAGGATGACTTCACTGTGCCAGTCGCGGGGGTGGTAGACGCCATTGAGTGAGCATGGGTACCGTGGCTGTCGCACTGAAAATGACTGAGTGAGTAGAGCAACGAATCTGCATCAAATTTTGCATTAAGCTTGAACGTCCCTCTGCAGAAACTATTTAGTTAATTCAGAAGGCCACAGCTATGGGCAACTGGTGACTGGCAGCTTTATCATAACAATGCACCCTCTTATGTATCATCTCATGCAGTTTCTGTCAAAACTTCAAATCACCCAGGTGACTCTGCCTCCCAACAGGCCGTATTTGGCACCCTGTGACTTCTAGCTTTTCCCAAAACTAAAATTACCTTTGAAAGGGAAGAGGTTTCAGACCATTGATGAGATTCAGGAAAATACGATGGGGCAGCTGATGATGACTGGAAGAACTGAGTGAGGTCCCAAGGAGCCTACTTTGAAGGAGACTGAGGCCTCATTGCTCTCTGTACAATGGTTCTTGTATCTTCTTCAATAAACGTCTCTATTTTTCCTATTACATAGCTGTATACCTTCTGGATAGACCATATATATATATATGATATTATCCAGTAATACACCTAGTTGCCCAACATTGTGCTAGGTGTATAAAGGGATTTGTTATAAAGAATTGGCTCAACCCTGGCTGGTGGGGCTCAGTGGGTTGGGCATTGTCCTGCAAACTGAACAGTCACCAGTTCGATTCCAGACAGGGCACATGCCTGGATTGTGGGCTAGGTCCCAGGTCAGGGCATGTAAGAGACAACCGATTGATGGTTCTCTCACACATCAATGTTTCTTTCCCTCTCTTTCTCTCTCCCTTTTTTCTTTCTAAAAATAAATAAATGAAATCTTTTTTAAAAGTTGGCTCACACAATTTTACAGGCTAAGCAATCCCAATCAGGAAGCTGAAGACCCAAGAGAGCCAATGTCTAATTTTCGTCTAAGTCCAAAACCCTGCAAACAAGGACAGCTGATAGTATAAATTCCAGTGCAAAAGCCAAAAGGCTCAAGATCCAAGAAAAGCCCAGGTTTCAAGGCTAGAAAGACAAGAGGCCCCGTTCGAGTGGTCATACAGGAGGAGTTTCCTCTCACTCAAGCTTTTGTCCCAGGCAAACTTTCAACTGATTGGGTGTTGATGATATTTTTTGGGTTTGCCAACAAAAACAAAGGTAACAAAAAAATTAATCAGTCAGACTACATCAAATTAAAAAACTACTTTGCAGCAAAGGAAACAATCAACAAAATTAAAAGGCAACCTATGGAATGGGAGAATATATTTGCAAATCATATATCTGGTAAGGGTTAAAATCCACCCACATTAGGCAGGCCAAGCTCCTTTATGCAGCCCATCAATTTGAACGTTAATCTCATTTAGAAACATGCTCACAGATACACCTAGAATAATGTTTGGCCAGATATGGGTACCCTGTGTTCTAGTCAAGTTGACACATAAAATTAACCATCACATTTGACTTCTTTCTCACAAAAATATATAGAAACATCACCTTGATAGATGCTCCCTAAACTTCTATCAATAGAAGTTTACTTCTATTAAGTTCACTTTAAGAATGGGGTGGCATGACCCATAAGAGATTACATCTTACCGTACAGAGGTTACCACGTATTTCAGTCATTCCCTACGCGCCCAAGAAACTCAAAAGCAAACCAGCTGATACATCGATAACATGAATTGCATATCACACAAACTCTTCCTCTTGCCCATCACACGAGAAGGAAAGCAATATTTGAGGCTCATTCCTAGGCATACTTTTCTGTTCAAAGGGCCATCATTGCTTATCTCCCAATAATGGGCATATTAGAACAATCAGGACTCAAAACCACTTACTCCTCCAGAGTATGGGACAATGCATTATAGCCTCAGATGGGTTAGGAACAGTGCATGGATCCCCTTCACATTTTCTCCCTGCATCAGTTCCACTTATACCAACAGTCCTAAATACCAGGATTTCCAGCTCTCCCAGAATCTAGACGCCCTGTGGCATACCCTCAGAACCCACCCAGCTCTAAGAACCCAGACTCACTCCAACAAGGAAAGCACAGCTTATACCTTGGTTTACATCTTGACTTTTCCCATGACTAACCCCATGGTTTTCAATGGCTCTAAAAACTACCCATCTGTGTCAGTTGGTGTCCACTGAGGAACACACATCATGACATGGGTACAAGCTCCAGAGATGCCTTCGCGGGAACAGCGGTGGCGGATGGTATGGGGAGCGCAGCCGCAGGCAAGGACCGTATTCAGGCAGTAACGCAGGGTTTGTGCCCCTGCAGGAACTCCTCAATCTAGTGCCTCCCTGCTGCTCGGTCATTAGCAGGGGGCAGCCTCCAGGAAGTGTGGCCCCGTGTGAATGTGCAGATCCAAAGGTGTAAGAGCTGGAGCCGTCAGCCAGCTAGGCCCCATGCAGAAGGTGCTGAAGAAGGAAGGCTGGGGTTGGGTTCTCTTGATCAGAGCCCCACCTTGATAAAAATTCTGGTTACCTTGTCTAGAGATTTGAAAAGTGAGAAATAGGAAATTGCTGCTAAAGGTAGATTTCCATATAGCTCTGAGAAACATTTTTGAGGCTGCATGTATACTTATGCAGCAGAGTTACTTTTGTGAAACTACCTGAAGTTTCTCACTACTCCCCATTCATTCAAGGGACTTCACGGGGTTGGCCAAGGATCAATATAGCTGAATACGGAGAAACAAAGGGAAAGTCTTGACTTTGGGATTTAAAAACAGACACTTGAATTTACAGCAGAGAGCAGGCTTTGTCAAAGAGGAGATATGAAGGCATAAAATAAAAGATGTTTTTTGTCTTTCAGTTTCTCAAAATTAAGTCTTAAAGAAGTAAAGGCATAAAGGCTATTCTATAAATTAAAGACTAAAAATAAAAGAGATTAAGAACCAGTTTATTTCCTATCTCCACTCCCAATTCTAAGTAAATGTTGCCTTTTACATGAAATAGGAAGAAATTTAAGAAAAGAGGAGAAAAAGAGAGCTTAGATGCTGGTAAATCCCTGAGGAGGGCTGGGCGTCCCCACGCCCCAGAACCCAAGGCAGGGGGTCTTAGGTGTGAGAAGCCCCGAGGTGAGGATGGACCCTCAAATGCAGAAAATGGAGGGAGACCTGTGTCTTCCCAAGGAAGCCTAGAGAAGTGACCGCCTCAAGAGAAGTGTCTGCAGGCGACCACCAGTGGAGGGCTGGTGAGTGCTGGGCACAGTGAGGGAGAAACCCAGGCTCCGGCCAGGATGGCACAGGAGAGCGTTCGAAAGCTCTGTGCTCTCACCTGAATGAGCTGATGACTTAAAGGGTGTCTCAAAGTTCTGACAAGGTGTCTCCACAAAACAAGAGTGACCTCCTTCCGTGCTGCTCCAGGTGTGATTCACAAATTGGTTACGACACATCTGTAAGGCAATAAGCACAGAAATTGAGAGTAATCATTTCAGATCATTTACAGCAATTTGACATTATCACAATATCCCAACATAGGACCAGCAATTCCCCTTTTGAAGAAGGTAAAGGCTGATGGGTATTTTCAAATTCATGCGCTGAGTCACATGTCCTGGGAGCTGCATACTAGGATTGGCTAACAAAAAATTTGAGGGAATAAAAATCCCCCTTCCTTACAGTTTAAGAAGCAGTGACCTAGGCTCTCCGTGGGTACGAGAATGAATATCAATGGCCAAACTCCAGGCAGGACATATTACAGAGCAGGGAACCCACAGAGTAGCCCAGAGCCCCCTTAGCCATAAGTACCACCTAGGATGGGCAGCCAGAAATGACTTAGAAAATATATCCAAGTGACCAGATTCAGTTTTCTGACATGAGGCATAGTGAAAAAGCTCAGATTAAATTCTATTATGGGAATATTTGAAAATTATACACATCACACTAGGTTTTGTGGCCAAAGAAAATATATGTAACATTCCCAAACTGGACATTCCAACAGAAACTTCCCTAACAGCCTGAAAAAGCTGAGATATTTCTATTTTAAAATATGGAAATAAAATATGTTGTTGAATAAGAACATAATTTGTGACCTTGTTCATTTCTGCATAAAAAGGAAGTACAAATTTTCCACTAAAGCTAAACTGGAGAAGTCTGATGGAATATTTGCAAATAAACATTTTGTGTTGAAAATATGATTTGGTATTTGGATTCAGGGACCAAGGCACGCTCAACTAACTTCAGGAAAAGAGGACTTGTTGAAAGGGGACCCATGGACAAGAATGGGCAGGTGCGTGAATAGGATGCCCTCTGCATCTGAGGGGACTCCAGAGCCTGGACACCCCTTCCATCTCCTGTAGTGATATCTTTCTCTAGGGTCAAAAGTTGTGTCTTTCTCTGAGTCCCTTCACATATCCACTCAATCTCTGTCAACGTGCTTCTCTGAGTATCCATAGTTGCTGCCTATTATGGCCATATTGCCCAACTTCCAACCTCAAACAACACTGCCAACTAAAACTTAGTTTGAATTCCTACAACAGAGAACCACATTGGCTTCTTTATTTTCCTTAAAGTAAACCACACAGATAACAGCACTCTGGCCAGCCTTACGCTGGCCTTGGGTCCGTTACTCTCCCTACATCTAGTAATCTAACAAGCTCTCTCCCCTTAGGATGACCGTAAGAGTCATTAGGGTCACAGGGCTGCCCTTCCGTCAGGGTTGACACGCAGGTGAGTTTCACTCAAAAATGGACAGTGCATTTGCTAGGTCAGCACATCCAATTCACCTAAGGGTAAGAGTGGCCCAACTGTTTTCACTTTTCCAAGAGTCTCTGAACAATGCTAGGCAGACAGCCTCAGCAGCACAGGGGACGGATGGTAAACATGCCCCTTATCAACATCCCACGGAACGTCTGCATCCGATTCTGAAGGGATGCCACCTTTTCTACGCTCAGCTCCACTTAAAAAAAATGCGACGTGACCACAGACATGAATATTTATTACCCTTTCTAAGATCAATTGCTAGAGTGGAAATGTGATATTCACTTGACTAATTTGGCTACTTTATACACACAAGTCTATTTTGGGCCCAAAACATTTTACCTAATGACATTGCAAAAGCAATAGAATAAAAATAGGAAAAATACGCAGTGTCAACTGTATGCCTTTAATTCTGATTTAATTTATACGGTGAGTCTCCAGGCACAGTCTGCAGCAAGCCTCTTCAGCCTAGAGAGTATTTTAAAGCCAGTACCAACAAAAGAAATAGAGGTGTGTTGCCTTTCTTCTCCTGTCATTTCTAAGTAATTAATCTCAATTATTCATGACTCCTTGAGTTAGCCTATTAATTCCCATCCTTTTTGCTCTGCCTTTCATCAATGCAAAGTTTCCTTCCCACGTTCTCTGCAGGGTCCAAGCTGACTCAGCTCATTAAATGATGCCCTTCCCCCTCTTCTCTCATGTCTTGATCATGTACAGTCAGCATCATTAGCTCCTTTGCCATAAAAGAAAGGGAAGAACTGTAAGATGTTCTCACACCCAGGAGACAGCTCACCTGGTCTAAGTCAAACACCGCCACCGTATGTTTCCAGATACATCTTTGAACAGTGAGTCATGGGGAAAAAGCAGTTAGAAAATAAGGTCTCACTCGACCTCACTGTCATTGATTGGGTCACAGAGGTTTGCTATTGTCACTGCTGTTTTAGGTGTTACCTAGAGTTATAGACAATATCAGAAAAAAAGATGTGTGTTTGTTTTAAAAGATCTGACAGTTAACAAGGGCACTTTTAGTGAGATCAGAAACAGTTTTAAATAGTTTAGGGAATAAGATAGCCATGTGAGACTCATAAGAGAAGTGACAGTTACAGGTACAGTGAAGGCAAGACTGCTTGTTAGGGAGGTGGGACTTCTCCACTCGCGTACAGCATGGCTGAGATAATAAAGGGCACGTGCTTCCTGGAGGATTGCAATTGGCAGGAAGAGCAGAGGAAAAGGAAGAGCAGTGCATGCAATCAACAGGCACTGCCACCTCCCAAACTCATCGTTGAGTGAATCCTGGGGGCCGGGGCGAGTGAGGGCGTGGGGGGAGGCCAGGGCTGCGACAGCAATGGCTGTCTCTCTACCCAGAGGGAACCGTCAGGGCCAGGAAAAAACGTATCCTCCCAACACTGACACTTCCACACTATTTGGTCAAAAGAACCAAATAACTGGCTCATTCCCTCACCTGTTGTGAGAGAATTGACACCAAGTCTCAAAGTTACCTCAAACACTGTCTCTAGTTGAGAACTAGCTCAAGCATTCAAATAAGTAAACAAGCAAACCTTCTAAATGATGCAACAATTCCACACTTGGCACAGAGGTCCATAAGATGGTGAAAACACTATTACTCTAAAGATTATTTTTTAAATTCTAAGAGCAAATATTTCAGTGTCAATGTGCAACTAAAAGGATCTAAGCAATAGCAAGAACTCACTCAGACCAACTGCCACCTCGTCTCTGTAAGTGCAGGATTTAAAAATGGCATCAGATTGCACAACCATATAATGAGAAGGAAATGATTCATTATAGAGCTCACAGGTTCTCAGGCAAACAGTAGTTTGAAAAATAAGAAGATGCAAGAAAAAGTGCATAAGGGAGTGGGGCAAGTAAAACTTCAATGATTTTCAGTTGGCTCCAATTTATTATGAGATACATGTGGCATTTTATTTTCTAGTAGACTGAATGAAAAGTTGTCCATACTGTCAGCATAACATGTCTTCTTAGTTTTCACACAAAAGACGTGCTGGAGTTAGGGAACAACTCTCAACAGATTAAAGGTTCACTTTGGGCATACTGAAATCCATGGGATTAAAGGATGTCATCCGTCCTAACGAGTGTTGCATTCTCGTGCCTGAGGATCATAAACTTAATAAAAGCCAGCTAAGCCTAGCTGGGTGAAGGACACAGAGATCCTGACGACATGAATGGAATAAACCCAAACCAAACAGTCTTACATAACCAAAATACGGAAGTTTCTGGTTCACAATAGAAATGTCCGTGGGAAGGTGCTCCTGGACCCAGGTCTCAGGCGGTACCACCAGGGAGGTATCTCTGCTCGTCTTTTGGCCAACCTGTCCTTCATGTCGCATCTCTGGCAGGCTCCCGGCTGTGATTAGATTTGCCTCACTACCACCTTCAGGTCAGCAGAAAAAAAATTTCCCTTTCCACTTACGCCAGCTGAGGTCCTGGAATTGGGACTAACTCGGGCCATGTGTCTCTCACAGAATGAGTACCCACAGCCAAGGAAAGCAGTTGTGCTAAGCAGGCGGGCAAGTAAATGAATACAACCATTATTCCCATGAGTGAGATCCGCGTCACTAAGTTACATGGGCTGGAGTGCAAGGAGGTTGGTTTCCAGAGGAAAATATGCGTACAATTACCAATCAAAAGAAGTTTAGATGCTGAGCGGTCAATAAGAATGGTCTTGGTGGGAGTCAGGTTTCTCACTGTCAGAGTGGAGGGTTCCAGATAAGAAATAGGAGTAAGCTAGAATAATCCATGTGGTGATGGAAGAGAGCTAATCATCATTAGCTAATATAAATACAGATGATTACCTATAGAAAGATGTACAATATATGTATACACAGACATTAGTATATGCCATACATTTCCGTGTTCGGGCAGCTAAGAGGGCCTAGAAGCAACAGCACATCAGCAGTAACAAGCACGCTTACCGCAAAGGTCTTGGTTGCTCAGACCACTCTCCCATAAAAGGAGCCAAGGCTCTTTGGAGAAATGGCTAACACCTGGATTAGGGCAGAAAGTGTACAAGATAAACCTGTCGGATCATGCAGTGACAGAAAGTAAGGATGTGCTCCAAAACCAGCAAACGGACAAACAAACAAAAGCCCCACCATGGCAGGGGCATGGGACACAGACGCACAAGCTGACAGAGTTCCCAACAGCCAAGGGTAGAGAAGGGTGCATAAAAAAATGCAGTCATATGAAATTATAACCCAAAGTATAAAATGAGTGTCTGTGGACCCAGACAAATATTAATCAATGATTGTATAAATAAATAAATGAACGGAATAAAACAAATGTCCCTTTCAGAAGAATTCCAAATCATTTATGTCGATCCTTCACCCTCAGGGGGGCTGAGCAGGACTCCCTACTCTTTCAGTGGGAGCTGAGCACAGCGACTTCCTTCCAAAGAGAAGAGGATGGAAGTGAGGGGGCGGGGGGAACGAGGAACTTCAGAGTGGGGAAACCTGGCAAAACCACCTAGGCCAGGTGAGCAAGGCTGACAGCAACAGTGCTAAGTCACGCTGATTGTGCATACTCTTGACGTGCTGCGAGGAGAAGGGCACTTTATAGGCCTTCCTCCTAAAAACCTGTAACTCCAGTCTAATTGTGAGAAAAACATCTGGCCAATCTCAGCTGAGGGGAATTCTACAAAATGTTTATCTATTACTCCTTAAAACTCTCAAGGTAATCAAACCAAGGGAAGTCTGAGAAATTTAGTTAACAATATTGCATCCATACTGGTCCATTAATTGTGACAAATGTGCCACACAAGTGTAAGGGGTCAGTCAGAGGAGAAACTGGATGCAGTATAGGGACTCCTACACCATCTCAACAATTCTGGTGTATTATTTTGGTGTAATAAAATACAAAATTGTTCTAAAATTTAAAAAATCAATCTTAAAAAATTGGACAAGGCACAAAATAATCAAAGGATCAGAGAGAAGAAAAACATGCCAGAATAGTCAAAGGGTATAGAAAATCAATATTCACCCATTAAGATCTCAAGAAGAGAGAATGGAAGAAATGGAGGAGAGGGAGAAATAATTCCCCCATAAATCCACATCCTAATCTCCAGAACCTGCGAATACATCACCTTACATGGCAAAAGGGAGTTTGCATAGGTCATTAACGTTAATGCTTTTGAGAGGAAGAAAGTACCTTTGGTGACCATGGCTCTGCAGAGATGGTGAGCAGCCTTTCAATATTTATGCTGCGGGGTAAATTTGGGTCAGAGAGCTCCTTTTTGTGGAGGCTGCGTGGTGTCTAACAACACAAGAAGCTGTATGGTGCTGAATGACGTCCCAGCTTTTACCTACTCCACGCCTGTAGCACCGTCCCCTCCCCCTGTTGTGACAACCAAAAACGTCCCCAGACATCTCCAGTGGCCCCTGGGAGGAAAAATAGCTGGCCGTTAGGAACCGCCATGTAAAGGGAGAAGGACAAAATTCTCATCAAGAAAACTTAGTTAACTGGAATTTAAAGAGTTTTGGTCTGGGTGGCACATTGAGCAGAAACTGGAGCTGAATACAAGAGTTACGTGTCTGGCTAGTCTCCAAAGAGGGAACGATAGGGTTAGGATGAGTTGTAATGTAAAAGGTGAGAAAGTTAATGAAGCCAGATATTCCCTTCGGGTAGTGAAGGTTCATGTAAGTTGTGTTTCTTGTAAAAAGTTTCTCTTATGTGTGTGCATCCGTTAATATAATATATTTTAGTCATTGAAGAAGACAGATTTCCTATAGCTTAAACCTGTTTCGACTGATTATTACCTATGTTGAAACTACTATTGAATATTTTAATACTTATCATGTATGTTTTTAATACTATGTCAATCTAGAATTCAAAGAAAAAAATAGCCTTAGTAAAACCAGGTGTCCTCTTGTAACTAAAAATTAGTGAACATACTTAGAAGGGGAGAGAGCAACCCAAATAAGTCCCAGTAAAGAATGATCACCAACCCACACCCTCTCGGGGAGTTACAAATTTCATGACTTTGTACATATTCTAAAGAACCATGAGGGAGATGGGGGACAATTCAAGCAGCCAAAGGGAATATATAATAGGATCCTTTTCAAAAATTTCGCTAGGAAAAATATCGATAATAATACATACAAAAATTTCTTCTCAGGGGATGAGACAATAAATGAGTTTCCATATTCACATCCCATGTTTCATGTCTCTGTCGCTTTAGAAATCAGAAAAATAATTAATTAAATCTTGGCAAGCAATATCATGGTCTTACCATCTGTATGCAAATACAAGTCCCTGCCATCCTTGGTGAGGTCCCGGTGCAGAGAGGAAAGTCCGGTGGGAATAGGAGAAGGTCGTCATGTACCTTGATGTTGTCCTTGAGTCGTGGAATGAAGGAGCAGTTGCCTTGGGGAAGAGGAAAGAGGTGCATCGACAGAGCTGCCAGCACAGATTCCTGAAAACAACCGGGCAAAGGAAGCAGCTCAGATGCTGGGCTAGGAACGAAGTCAGGAAAACCTTGTCAGGAGGCAACCAAGTCAAATCAGCTTCATCTGTGCCACCAACCTGGGTCACACAATACACACAATACACAGGCAGCTTAGCCTGACCTGTCCCACTGAGGCCAACCACCTTATCAACTAGCAGCTGAAGTCACGGCACTTAAGCCTGTGTTTTAAACAGGCAATTGTTTTTTAATCTCTGGGGCTCTATATGAATGAGAACAGAGATTTCCTTGAACCCTGTTCCTTGTTCCTGACTAATTGCATACCTCTACAATTATGAAACTGAATCTAGTATCTTTTTGTTCTAGGAAAGGGAAACTTCTAGTTCAAGACTTTTACCCAAAGCCTCTAAGACTATTGGCATACAGAATCCTATCACCTGCTAGAGAGAGGTTTCCAAAATACATTTTAAAGCTTCTTATGCCTGCAACATGCAAACATATCTGTAGCCCTTGAGGGCCATTTCCATCTCGGACCTGCAGAGATAAAGCAATAAAAGCACCTGCTAATATTCACAGCATATTTAACTTGCTGTGAAATTCTAAGTTACTTGGATCCCCAGTAGTGAATTTAAGGTCTATCCAACAATGCCTGGTGAAGCTTAAGTTCTATAATTCACTCATTTATTCAATAGTTTGCCCATGAAATAGAAGCTAACATGTCATGCACACACACACACACACACACACACACACTACTCAGCAAAAAAAAAAATTGGGACAACTATAATAGGAAAACAATAAAATAAAATAAATGTATCTGCATTTATTTCAGTTACTACATTATGCTATTTCTAACAAAAGTCCGCATGGCTGAGGAGAGCCAATAACTTGAACATAGCCAGAAAATAGTACTCCCTAAAATGTTCAGGAAAGTAAAAACAGTTTTAAAGACAAATCTTCCCATTACTCCCTCCAAAGGAAACAAAAAAGTTAAATATTATTTTAACAAATAACTTATATGTCAGGAAATGTTTTAAATGCTTTACGGATGTTAACTGACTTAATATTGACAATATCCCAATGAGGTAGATACTGTTAGGATGTGCATGTATTAGATGGAGAAAACTAAAACCCAGAGGGACCGATAGGTCTGAAAGGCAAGGAAAAGCTGAGCACGCTGAAAAGGAAGACCTGCAGGCTGCTGCGGGCACTGACAGCGTGTGTTAGGGTTGCACGTAAATGTTCGAAGTAAATCAAGCGGATTATTTTTTTTTTGATTTAGCAAAATGTATTCTCATTAGTGGCATCGGTCAATAAGTCTTTATCAAATTTAACAATACAAATTTATAAAATTACCGATTGATTCAGAAGCCTCTCATAAATACTTGGAAGGCTTATGAAAAAGTAGTTTCAATTAAATAAAAGCATTTTAAACGACCTAGGCACAGTTGGGACTTCGAAATGGGTGGAAACTTTAAAATAAAATAAAACATTGATTTTTGTGGTGATTAATGAGACTAGAGATATGTTGTTGGATTTTTATTGAAGAGGGACAATTTTCCTCAAGCATTGTTTCCTTTAGTTTTGTTTTAGCTGACCAGATTTCATTTTGTCTTTATAAAAGCATTTCAAGTAATACACAATTCATCTCTGTCAAGCTTCTGGAAATTGGGCATGGAGGAGGCAGGCAATTTCCATCGAGGATTCCACACAAAACAAGGACTAGGGGAGTTAAAATACTCCTTGGCAGACATTTCTCTTTAGTCCACCTTCCTCAAGACACTAAATCAGAATTCTCCAAAGCTCAAGTTTTAGGTCTCTTCTAACTTCCTTCTTAGGAGAGTAAGTACCTAACATCAATCTCGTCTGCACTCCAAGTTGCAGTGTTTTTTAGTTAGCGGATGTTGAAACAGAGACTTGATCATAGCAGAGCCTGAGGGGGAGAAGCCTTGCAAACGGGGCAAGCAGGCCTCCTTCCCCTTCTCTCTGCCTCTCCACCCTGGTTCTCACTGAGCCTCTACCCTTCGTCCACTGGAGCGTGTCAAGCTTCCTCACCACTTCTATCTCCCCAGATGCTAGGATCAGGATTTTAGTAGGCCAAAGTAAACGGCTGGAGAAAGACATACCATGCTGACACAAATCTCAAGAAAGTGGGAGTAGCTCTATTAATTTCAGATAGTGCAGAATTCAGAGAAAGTTGTCAGAGAGACAGAGGGGCATTACATAGTAAGAAAAGGATTGATTCTCCAAGAAAACATAATAATCCTTCCTGTGTATGCATGAAACACAGAATGTCCAAATACATGAAGCAAAAACGCATAAAAGAGCAAGGTGAAATAGGTAAGTCCATTATTATAGTTGGGGGCTTCAACACCAGGAATGGACAGATCCATCCAGCAGAAAGTTAGTAACAACAAAGTTTAACTCAGAAGGCAGAGAATAAAGTATGTTGTAAAGAATGAAGATACCACATGAAAAAAATTTAATTGTTATTTTGTAATCATATTTGGTGGTGAAACATTCAACTTATTATTATGAAACCATTATTAATTATAATTTATTGTTACTAATATATATACACTTATGTCATAAAATACATAATATATAATTTTATAAATTATAAATTACAGATTAAATTTTATAATTTATACAAATGTATATAATTTTAATATAATATACCTTATATAATATATAAAATATTAGATTGCTAAATTATTAATAATTATTAACTTATTAGTAAGCTGTTATTCTATAATATAGGATTAAGCAGATGAGTAGTTATGAAATATTGAAATTCCATCAGTCCTGGTTTCGAGAACCAGAATTCTTGATGTGTAAGAGTGTTAACCCTGGCTGGTGTGTCTCAGTAATTGAGTGCTGACCTGCAAACCGAAAGGTCACTGGTTAGATTCCCAGTCAGGGCGCATGCCTGGGTTTCCTTCCAGGTCCCCAGTTGGTGGCTTGCAAGAAACAACCGATTGATGTATCTCTCATACATTGATGTTTCTTTCCCTCTTTCTCTCTCCCTTTCCCCCTCTCTAAAAATAAATTTTTTAAAAAAGTGTAAAAATATAGAAGGGTTTAAGTAAAAATCTCATAATCCTATGTTAGAATTGGAGGTATCCTTACGAATCCTGGAGTATTTAGTATTTTAAAAGATTCTACACACACCCACACACAGAACTGGATTATTGTCATTTGAATGACAATGAATGGATTAGGCCAGGAATTAGTAAACTGTTTCATCAGGTTATAGACGGTAAATACTGCAGGCTTGGCATAGCACATGGCACAATTAAAACTACTCAGTTCTGTTTTCAGAGCAAAAGCCACCATGGACTATATATATACACAAAGGTGCCCGGCTGTGTTCTGATGCCAGCACAGGAGTTGGCCAGATTTGGTTCACAGAGGTTTGTTGACCCCTGAATTAGGCCATAAGCATAAATGGCTGCTAACATCACAAAATGAGAGTTAAAATATGGCACTTGATGAAAGGACACAACAAGTCGGATCAGGCTTTTACACTCAGCTGCCAATTTACAGGAAATAGGCAAGGCGAAGGAGCGTGTTAAACAGGTCAAGTGGGAGAGACTCTACGGGTCAAACTACACTAGTTCTTCAACAAAAGTGGTAAGCAAAAAAACAGAGATGGAAGACACAACCTGATGAGTAAACTAAAATTTTGAATACATGTAAAATTACTTTAAAAGGGCAACCGTTAAATAATGAATTAAAGCATTGATGGAATTTTTTTTGTTAAAGGAAATAGTTCCTGAAGCCTTGATAGTACTTTCAAATTGATAGTACTTGTGTTGGCTTTTTCTGCTTACAGAATGAGGAGATATTTATTGAAGAAACTGAGCAGTAAACATTCTGCTGGGCGCATATACCTGTCCGGTGACCAGCCTTCACGCTGGACATCTGGCGCCAGTGGAAGGTGGGAGGAGTTTGCCTTTGATGGCCTTGCGATAGATACCCCTTTTCAAAAATTCTCTTTCATTACCCCCCTCACACTCATCAAATCCTGTCTTGCTAATTATTTGCAATACATGATAAAGTTTTCTGAGATTTTGGATTTCTAAATAACACTTTTATTAAGTAAGTGTCAGGGATTTGGGAAACCGAAAACCCTATATGACATAAAGAAATGGTGTCATTCTCATATATCAATAGCTAGAGTGACTGAACAACATACTGTCTAGAGAGGGACACTTTTTAAAGGGAAAGTTAATCATGCCAGAATGACAGGGATAAAACAGGATTATCCTAGGCAAGCTGGGAGCTATGGGCACTCCAGTAATAGTGGGGCTATCTTTGGACTGGAAAGAGGTATGCACGTATGGTCTAAATCAAGTCATGGAGGTAGCACATGCTGTACCGCCCCCTTTAGCTGGCTCTGTCCCTATGTCACATGCCTCTCCACTATTGCTCTTGGCTGGGGCTTTCAACAAGCTGAAGTACACATTTCTGGACAGCGCTCCACCACTTCGACATCCTCTCATGTGTGAAAGCAGGTATCTATAAATTGTGTCATTTGAATGCACTGGGGGTCAGGGCCCCTCGCACACAACCAGCAACTTGCGGGATATTGTACAAGATGTTTTTTCTCCTCTCTGACCCTGTTTACTCACCTGTAAAATAAAGGGTTGGAACCACAGGTTTTTCAGAATATATTTGAGCTTTATTTTTTAATCTGAGTATCTTGGGTGTGCATGTACCCAAATTCACTCACACCTTTTGTCATTGTGCATGTGTCAAATGCAAAGGCGGAAGGAAAATGGGTATCTTCAAAAGACAAACTTTTCCGGTGCATGGTATCACCGAACTTATCTAGTCCAACAAACGTGAGTTTGTTGACCTTAATCTTAAATATTTCTTAAGAAAACTGCTGCTGCAAAGCCATTCCAGTAACACGAGACCCCTAGAGCCAGAAAGTCCCGACCCTTTTCAATTTGCAATTTCTTATGAGAATAGGATAACTGGAAGTTCAAAAGGAACAAGCAGATTGTAGCCTGCGAGTTTAGAACAGTCCTTTGGAGTTTGCTAGTTCCTTCAACCACACAGTCAACCTCCCTTCACTTCTTCACTTTTCATTGCTGGAGGCTACGGCCAACCCTTTGAGACCATTGAGAAGCTCTACTTGGCTCTTTTTCTGTAACAATGCCCAAAGTTAAGACAGCAATTGACTTTTTGAGAAGCTACTAGTGTGTTACTGAATGTTCTGAACTGCAGGAGGAGCAAGTATAAACATTCAGATTTAAAAGCATAGCTGCCACCAACTAAGTTCTGCAAAATATTGTAGGTCACCACCTCTGCCTTGGGAGCGGACCAGAGTCTAAATCACACAGACAAGTGAGAGCCAGAAATTTCATGAGACCAAGGGGCAAATGCAGAATGAGATACCGAAATGAAATTTAGTATCCATCGCTGACTTTGGAAACAAAAAGTAGCACAGAAAAGTCTTCCTTGAAGACCTGGGAACACATCTAAAGTTGTCAATAAGAGCTTAGCTTCCAAATAGCATTGTCTTTGCCAGAGAAACAATGCGTGCATTCACATGACCTCCACAGACAGGAGCCGCTTCCAGACGGCTCAGTCCTACTCCTTTGGAGAGGCTGCCGCAGGCAAACCTTGAACAGCAGAGCTCTCCGCAGCAAGAATCTTTGTCTGTATTGGCAGAAAAGGAGGGAGAAAAACAAAAGCAGAAATTGTTTAATAGCTTCTTCTCTACATCCTTTTTCCTCTTGTTCCTTTAAAAAGGTAGAACATTGTAAAAAATATATATATATACACACACTTACATGTATTTCTCCCTTACCATTTATACATATTGTTATTATAGTCCTTACCACATTATAGTCCAACCTGGGGTCTGCTGGTCTGTGTCCCTGTGGTAGGTCAATTGTATGGGTGTCCCAAATGGCCTCCCACGCTCTTTGCCACATGACTTTGCACTGCTCCCTTAAAATGATGGAGTTTATTCCCCATCTGCTCCACCCCTACCTTGGATCAAGGCTCTCCTTTACACCCCCTTTTGGCCAATAGAACATGGTAGAAGTGACTTTGAGGCTGTGTCTCAAGAAGTTTTGATCATTCCCATCATTGTCTTGGACGCCCACCATCATGTGACCAAGTCCAGGCTGGCCTGCTGGAGGTGAGAAACCATGTGAAAAATGTCATTGTCTCACCTCTCTTAGCCCAGGCCCTCCCTGCCAGTTCCCTGTGGGGATGCCAGCTGATGACAGATAAATGGCTGAGCTCAACTGGGTTCAGGTAAGCCTGGCTCAGACAAAAAAAAAAAAAGACAACAAAACCCCCACAACCACTGACAAACAAACTCTTGAATTAAATAAATACTGTTGTATGATGCTGAGGTTTGCTGGTTATTTGCTATGCAGCATTATTGCAGCAATAAATAATGGCTATACCTTCCTACTAAAATTACACAGAGCAGATCTCGACACACGATGGCTGAGTTAATGAATGAATTATTGTGGGGATGAATAAATAAAGGAAAATGATACCATAAACCAAACAATAGGAGGTATGAATGAAGTCTGCTCCATTAAATACAGAGGAACAGTGAATTACCATCTTATGGTTTCCATCTCTGCCCCAGCCCACTCGGAATGCCTGAGAGAGGCAGTGAGTGCAGTGGGCCACCCTGCCGACGCCATGCAGCCACTGACGCGGCCGTGCCCACCCCGCCTCCCAGCTGAGGTTAGGCAAGCAGGAGGGCAACACAGAGAAATGGTGCCAGACTGTGGGCGGGCAGGGGGTGGGGGGGTCCTGCCCATTAGACTCCCTGATCTGGCAAGGGAGTTAGCGGTGGTCATTCACTGATCATTTTGCCAAGAGCAGAGGAAAGAGGGAATAAACAAGCGTGTTTTGAAATGAAAGAAAGGAAAAGGGAAGCTTCTCTTCCTTCTCCTATGGTGTGTGCACATGTGTACTTGCACACGCACAGAACAGATGTTGCCACACAATGCATAAAAGTTCGCCCTCCCCCCCCATAAATCAAATAAAACTCTGTGATGGATAGATACAATGGAATCTGCAGCCAAGACCAGAATATACTCAGGAAAAGCTCTAGTAAAGAATAGATAAGTTGGTGCAGCCCTGTGTTTTTGTGCAGAGTTGGAGAAGTATTGGTAAAGGAAGGGGAATAGGCTGGTGCACACGTATGAAGGGTGGAGGCTTCATTCGGTGGGCAAGGCGTGTGACGCTCATAAACCGGTCAAAATAGGACGTATGCAGACAGCCCACATTGATCAAGCTAGACTGAGCTCAGCAATTATTTCATAAAGACAGACTCATAAAACATTTTTCTCCTTGAGATCATGGATGTATAGTGCATTTTCCTGGTTTTTAAGCTCTCTAGAGTTGGTGAGACCTTCAAACCAGTATTTACAAAGAGTCAGACTTCACGCCATAACGTCTCAGGCTCACAGAGGCAAGGGAGTGGGGGAGACTTCCCCTTTGTCATCCCCTCCCCAAACAACCCCAGACAGAAGCAGGAGTCTGAGCCACAGCTGCGTCTGGGCTCACACGTGCTTACGCCCCAGCCTGCTTTTCAAGCTTTATTTCTCGCTCCTGCCTCCTGGCTGGAAATCACTTCCCACAAGCTCACTGCTCCTGCTCGCGTCTGGTTTTTCCAGTGGGAAGTCTGGAGCTGGCCCACTAGAAAGTTCCCCTTGGTGATGCTCCGTTCATTCACGCAGTAGATGCCAGGTCTTCCTCTCGCCTCTCCTGTCTCCTCAGCTGGAGCGGCAGATGCCATTTTAGGGACTCCTCGCCCAGGGTAGGCAGAGCTGCTTGGAGGGTTTGCTTCAAGGCTTCTCCCTTTATAGCCTCTGCTGTGTCACTCACTGAGCCAAACAAAAGCAGAATACAGCTCACACTGACATTGATGGCATTTTGTACTTAATGACTCCTATACCACACTTCCTAAATTACTCTCATAAAACACTGAATTTGAAAAGCCATTTTTCTCGACTGCCACTAATACGCTCATCTCATTTTGCTCTGTTGCACAATTGAGCATGACAGATTTAGGCAGTTTTGATGTGTTAAAAATTTTCTTTGACTCCTGCTTTGCAGGCTAAATTTTTTTCCCCCCCATAGCTGGAGGCAAACTAAATTTTCAACAACCTGTAACAATCTGCTTTTAAAAATTCATCCTCGCAGTGTTTTTTGTCTTTTAGACAGAGAAGCAGACCCTAAGCTTGAGAGTGATTTCAGAGTTTGCAACCGAGAGGTGATCTTCAGATACCCAATCTGCCTTGTGAACAAGGAAGAACAATCTGTTCTCTTTGCCCCAGGAAGGAGATTAGGTGTACTTCTGATGCGGAGCCTGGCTAAGCCAGGGTTAAAACAACAGCAGGGCACTTGTGCGGATATAAGATTAGGGCTTTGAAAATGCTAATATTTTATCTATTTTTACTTAGTGTCAGGGACATTCTGCAATGTATTATTCAGGAAGGAAGCCCATGTAAATAACCTTGCTCTTTAGTAATTTTATCAGTAAGCCTCAGGTATTTTCATCCCATCATCCAATACCAGCAGCATTAACTGGACAAAGAAGCTGGGCTTACAGACCAAAGTACGGGTTCTGCAGAAGGCTTATCCTAACTGCATTTGTAAACATGGTCTGCATTCAAGATCTGGGTTACTGAAAGGAAAAAGGAAGAAGCGGGTGGAGGAGGAGGAGAAGAGGAAGGAGGAGGAGGAGCAGAAGGGGGAGATGAAGAAGATGAGGAAGGAGAAAAGAGAAAAAGAAAAAGCAAACCTTATTGTCTTTTAAAAAATGTTATTTTAGAAGGTAGCGAAGATGGCAATAAAGAAGTGACTCCCAAAGCAATTTTTGGGGCCGGGGGGATGTCAACTAGGGTCTTGAGCCCTTAAAGATGAGGACATGAATTGGTAGAGCAGAAGTGCAAACAACACAGGGTGCTCATTCCTGCACATCTCATGAATTAATGCATTCATTTCTCAGTTTTACAAACATTAGCTGAGGAACTACTACATTTTAGGGTGCTCGGTGCAGTGCTAAAGCTACTGGGATAAGTCAGAGAGAATTCATACCTTCTAGGACTCATAGCCCCGAGGAAGGGCATTCCCTCTGAACAATTTCAGTAAGATTCTGAAGGTGGACAGAAGTAAATCGTATTTGGTTCCATCCTGGTTTTCTTTCATTTAGTCATTGATTCAACATCTATTAAGTCCGTTGTTCCAGTACTGTTCTTAAACAAGGGGACATGACAACGAGTTAAGGCCCTTAACCTCTCACAGTACAGGAAGATGCCGTCTCACACGCCAATCACATTCCAGCACGGCATGGGCTGTTCCCGGTAGCACAGTCACAGAGAATGCAGTGCGCGACCCTGCCTGGGTGAGCTGAGAAGAGAACTAACGGAGGCCCCTTGATCTATCAGACAGAACCTGCCAAACAAGTCTATTCTGCAGGTTAAAAGGTCAGGGACCTTAGAGAGTAGCCCCTGTTATTTGTGAATGAACTCTCTTCCTTTCTAACGTGTTTCAGGAGTGAGGTGAAAACCTGGCCACGCTATTCCTCACGTCAGCGCTCTAGGCTGTCAGCCATGGGACCAACAGAGGTTGGACTGCACTTGCAGAATGATTGGCCGTCAGGAAGAATGGACCAGAGAGAAAGGGCATTGTGGAGGGTTCTAATTTTAGAAATTAGATGGACAAGAAGCCCATTAACCATGCCTAACCTTTTCTTCTAAAGATACCAAATCACCCAAAGAAATTCATTTTGTTTAGCTATTTTTAATATTTTGTAATGGGCCGTGTGTTATGGGAAAGAACGCCTTTTAAATCCATTGCCTCCATTCTTCTTTATGGTAGAGGAAGTTGATGGGCTAAGAATATTTAGGACTGAGATGGCCCTTTCCCATGACTTGCAACCCCTGAATGGTAAGGAGTAGTTGCCACAGCATGGACGGAAGGTGCAGCAGAGAGAAGGCAGTTAGTTAGTTTCCTTTCTGATGTAATTTTTCAGAGACTTTTAAATTCAGGTAGAATTTAAAATAGCTTAATTTTCAACAATCCTATTATGTGATTGATTTCTTGGTGCCTATAACTAATTCTCTCCCCTAATCTTCCCAGAGAGGTATAAAACCTTTTTCTTATAGTGTAACAGGATGTTAAATTGGGCATTCCAGCTAAGTCGTAGCAATACATTAAATAAAAAATTCCAAAGAGAAGTGCAAACCAAAATGCAGATTTTTAAAGGAGGTATCAGAAAACCAGTCACAAAAGTCCAAAACCACAGGAGAATATACAAAGGGTCAAGAGATTAGAGATGAAGATATGATTTGTGAAGAGAGAATTTGTTAGGCTGTTTCACTGTTTCCAGGCGGGAAGGGTGGGGTGCTACCCTTTGCAAAAGGGCTTCCCTGGGACAGCCTGGAGGGCTTGAAATAGGTTTCCTGGAATGTCAGAGATGATAGGACTGAGACATGACCGGTTTAATGCAAGGCAGGAGGGGCAGTTGGTGGGCTTGGGCAACGGGGTCATGTTATTACCGCTGCAGCCCAAAGAGGAAAATCAGCTTCCAAAATTTGCCCATCTTACAATAGAATCAGGGCTAGTATAAAATTATCTGCCCCCTTTTCCCTTCCTCCCACTGAGCTCTATTCCAATAACCCACAGCATCAGTAATAACAGCTTGCAAGTGGTAGATATGTGGGCACAAAGGACAGCAAAAATACCTGCCCCTCTTCCGCTGAAAGCAGCTGGTCTTCCTCGGGTGGAGGGTGCAGCCTGGATGCTAAACCAAAGGCAGAGTTTTAGGTATAGCCTGGGGTGGATATTCCAATTTACAATGAAGTAACAAACTCAAGGGCTCAAACTTCTCTCTCTACTTTTATTTCTGCTTTCTACTTGCCAATTTTTCCTTGAGCTCATCTCTTTTTAGTAAGACTTTGCTGATGTCACATGAGAATGCCTATGACAATGACTTTTTCCAAACCCTTCCCTGAAGCTATAGTCTGAGTAGAGAAGCACGATCTGCCTTGCAAGTCTCCAGAGGACAGTTTGTTAAATGTTTGCCATGATATGACCATAGATGTTTATTTTTTGACCACATGAAATGTCTTATTCTTCGGTGGCTATGCTCCAAACACCAAGCAGTGATTTAGAGACCCAGTCTCTTTCTACTTTGTGGCTCCAACTGTCATCCTGAACCACCAGGGTCATTTCTGCATGAAGTCTGCTAGAAGGGGGAAGAATATAAAGCACCTTAAGTCAGAAATTTTTATGAGCCAGGCCCCCAAATTCCATTGGCCAGAACCCAGTCACATGGCCACATCTAGCTGCAAGAGAGGCTGGGAAATGCAATCTATTTTTTATGGAAAGGAAGAAGAAATGTTGTTCACAGGCATGGTGAACAACCAACCTGTTTCTGCCACCAGAGTTTTTTTGGTGTTTTTCTAGTTTTTTTAATTTTCTTTTTTTTCTTTTTTTCTTTTTTTTCTTTTTTTTACAAAGAGTAAGGCAATTAGCTACAAGAACTTCTGGAGGATTTATCCAGAAGAAAGAGGGGGTGGGTGGAATTTGGCCACTAAAAAGCTGTCAAGCAACGTGGAAAACTGGAAGTCAAAGTAGTGTTATGATTACACCCCTGATTTGGGCTTGTTGGAAGCATGATTTTCAGCAGTCAAATGCGCAACACCAGTTCCATTTCTACTTTGGAGCATACCTCCTGGGGGTCTCTGGGCTAATTTCTAACCTGGACTGATTATTCTCAGATCTGTTATACAGCTCTCATGCTGGGACTTCTGTCACCATCACCTACATGGGCCCTTCATCCTGCTACTATTTTGTAACCCTTTTTACTCATCAGACCCAAGGCCTTCCTTTCATTGGGTCTGGTCCTTCTTTTTCATGGAGCATATTCCCAGTAGTGTCTTCAGAAAAAGTGCACAGGTGACCCATTTTTTGAGACCCCACATATATAAAAATACTAGTTCCCATTCACAGTTGATGGAAAGCTTGGCTGAAATAGGATTCTAAGATGCAACTCACTTTTCTTCACAATTTTGAAGGGACTGTTCCATTGATTACCATCTTTCGAGTATGGCCTGTTATTTCTCTCAGGGCACTTTCAGGATCTTCTTTGGATCCTTGGCATCTTAAAATGTCATGCTGTAATGTGCTGATGTTGATTTTTTTGTCATTTATTTTTGAGTACTGAGGGGAAGGATTTTTTCAACCCAGAAACTCATAGCCTTCAATACTTGGAAGTTTTTTTCACATTACTGGTATTTCTTTAAACCTTTTTCCTCCCTTTCTTTCCTTTTTCTTCTTTCTCAAAGATCTACTAGTTGAATGTTTTGCCCCCTGATCCATTCCCTAATTTTTAAAAATGTTTTTCTTTCCTATTTGTTTTCTTTCTTTTTGAGTCTAAGTTTTTGGAAGAGTCCTCACTTTATCTTTCATACTTGTATTAAATGTTTTACTTCAGCTAATTTTTTTTTTACTTCTTATGGCTTTCTTATGCTATGAATTTTTAAACTCCTTGTTATTTCTTCAAGAGTGAAATATATTCCCTGAGTCCCTATGAATATTAATGACTCTTCATTTTATCTTTTTTTCCTGCTTCTACATTGCCTTTTTTCTTCTGAGTTCCTTTTATCTTGTTCTCATCTCTGACTCATATGAGGTGCTTCGTATGTCTAGTGGTCCTTGGATATCTATTCATTTTGATAACTCTGCTTGGGTGAAAGGACATTTCAATTTGTAGGCTTCATTACAGGGTGCTCAGGACCTTGAAATGTCAGAAAATGTAGATTATGTTTCTTGAGCCAATCAAGTATTCCAGAAAGAAATCTGCCAATATACTACCCGTTGGACCTAAGGCATCACTGCCTACAGCCCACATGTTGAAAATGGGAGAAGACTCAGGTGATTATCAATATATAATATTTAGATGTTCACTTAAGTCCTCTTTCATCAGTATACCATCTCACCTTTAATTCTACTATTTCGGATGCCCTCAAAGCCAGACTTTTCTAGGTTTGATTTTTCTCGGGGGTAAACCTCCTATATGCTGCAGGGGTTGGAAGTAGTTAAGAGGCTCTCTAGTTCTCGACCTTTGACTGGATGGAGGTTAGGGAAGGTGTGTGCGCAGTACTGCAAGGAGCGAAGGCTCTCACTTTCACCCCCACCCCCGCCTTCTTCCTTCGGGGTACCCGGTGCTTCATGGCGCGCTGAGGCCTGCTTCCTGTCATCCCCCGCCGGTGGCGCTGTTTCTGGCCTTTTCCACTCTGCTCTTCCATCTGCCGACATTTTGGTGACTTCTTAAAAAATTTCTTCCCATTTCTCTTTGTCCTTTGGACCATGTTTTTTTTTTTTATTCTTTTAATATCGCTTTAGTTAGGATTTGGTAGCAAACAAAGGTAAAGTGTATGTATTGAATCCACACCATTTACCTACAAGTCTAATAACATTTTCAGATATCTTTTTTCCTTCCCAAACAAATCACTGTGTCCTAGCTTGTTTAAATTTCTAAGAGACATGTGCCCACATATATAAAGCAGGGTCATTTCAATATTTTATATCTTTTAAAAAGACTAGTCATAAGATAAAGAAATATGTAGACCTGATTTTTTTTGTCATTTCAGTTTCAATGGATATCCTCTAACGAAAACACAGATTGTACTACAAAACCAAATAGCATTAAAATTGTATTATGCAACCGAATCTCCTGAAAGCTAAGTATAAAAGATTATTTCCCTGTTCTAGATGATTTTGGGCTTATCTATAAAGTAGTAGTAATATATCTGCATGCCATCATCCATCTTGTTCTTTCATTGTGTTAGTCAAATTCTGTTTTCAAAAAGCCCTGTTTATCCTGAAAAGAAATGTTCAACTTGGTAGGGAGCCAGCTCCAGGCAGTACCTGTCCCAGTGGTCTAATGCTCTTGAGACACAAAATAGAGACATCTAAAGGAATGTTGAGGAACTGAAACATGAATATCTACTACCCTTTTTGACTCAGTCTGTTGGAAATGAAGTGTTTAATTTATTATGAAGCTAGGAAACTTCACTTTGTAAAATTAAATCCAAAGCCAAAATAACAAGCCTTTTGGAGCAAGGCAAGAGAAGGCTATAATCACCAACAGCTGGAAATAGAGTTAATGTACCAAAGATACTAAGATCCACTTATTTACCCTAAAATTATTAGAAGGAATTTGACTTACACTAAGCTATTTCTACTCATATTATATTTTGGGTTTTATTTTATTTGTCCATAGTGCTAGGTTTAAGTGCCTAGAAAAAAGATGAGAACTAAATTATTGAGTAATTAATTGATTGACTAATATTCCATATAAATATAATTTAGGCATTTTTCTGCTTGATTCCTTTTTAAGTAATAATTTCCAGTTCTCAGGCTTTACCTTGATGGGGCTCAGAGGAAGGAGACAGAATTGTTTGTGCAAATTTAAAATGTTAATAGACACAATAATGGCATTTCTCCCATGGGCTTTATTTTTTCAAATGGTAAGAAGTAATAATGAAATTAAAATCTTCTTTTCAAAGACATTTAGATAATGCCTTCTTGTTTGACAGGCTCTGAGTTGTTAAAAGCTTTCCTCTAAGCCATCTAATTGCCATAAAATATCACTGTTTGAATTACTTTTCCTGGAAATCCAGGGCCTAGTTCCAAGGCCATGGGTAAGTCAGCTTCTTTAATGTAATGTTTAAAAAATAAATATTAGAAACAATTGCAAGCCACATGACAGGTTTTTTTTTTAAATTGACTCATCTATTTCTGTGAATATATTTTTTTCCTTATTCCCTTATTAGTTATAAGAAGATTCTCTCTAATTTAAGAGGGGGAGAGAAATAGGAAAATAACAAGAAATGGAAGAAGGAATGTTCAAGCTCTCTGTTATTCACCCTTCTGGGAGGTAAAGTCTTAATTATTAGGACACAAGTGGTAAGATAACATTTCAGAGGTCAGAGGTGTCCGAACACCAGCCAGGGTTTTACTATTCTTTTAATTAGACAAAGTTCAATTTATTCATGAAGCTGTGCTATAAATTCAGCCACCACCTGGCAAGAGTAAGGAGAAAACCTCCAAATGATGGCAAACATCTTGGTCAGAGCACCTTCGCCTATACATTCTAATGCATCTAACTTTCCAGTTGATTTTAAGAACAGAAAAGCTATTTGTCATGTTTTGATGACTACTACTGGATATTTTATAATGTTTCAAAATAAAGTTAGTAGGAAAAGTGCAGGAAAGAAAACTACATATGCAATATAGTCAAAATTTTGCTTTAAAAAAAGTCAAAGCATTATAGGAAGAGAATCAATTAACTTAGTTAAGTTATGCAGCAATAGCAAAGGAGTCCATGGTGTTAGCAGCAAGTAACAAATGAAGTTTATACCTTGGTAGCTCATAATCCAGTCTATTGTAGGTCCTTTTTGTCTTGAGACATAGGCTGATGGAGAAACTATTTTCTGAGGTGGAGGGACTACAGTGGAAAATGAGGGTAGGGACTCCCCTTGAATGAATGCTTCTCATTTCTCATATTTTCATTTACAAAGCAAGTAAGGTGGCCAAATCTGATATAATGAAGCAGGGAGGTGTACTCCTGCCATGGAGAAGCAATGAATATTGAGAACAATAATATAATCTACCATAGTTCTCCCTTTTGGCCCCAAATGGGTATTTCCTTCCTTCAATACACAAAACAGATTCATCTCTTCTCTCAAGAGCAACAAATCAATATGACATCAAGATCAAAGTCTAGAATCTTGTGAGCATGTCCACATGTGTACAAATGTGGCTCCCTTTCATCTGGAAGAACTACATTACAATTACCTGACCCACATATGGTCAACATACAATGAGTAAAATTCAGCCAGAATAATGACTTAATTTTCTTATTTGAAAAGGAGACTAATGGAAAGAAGGGAGCAGACTGGTCCATAGCCACCCTGACATCCTTCTGGGCATATTCTACAGCTGGTGGATTCTCCTTGACTGGGGGCCAGCTCATCATAAGTAGCTGGTAAGTCTATAGTTCCTAAGTTCATTGTCCATCAATCTCCACAGCTCTTGGTTAGGTCCACTCTGGGATGTCCTTTTGTTTCCATTATCTTCCTTGATCCTATTCAAAGGGATCATTGGGCAAATGCCCTCCTTGGAGTATAAACAGACTGTTCAGCCTACTTCCACCTCATAGAAGACCAGGGACCCAACAATCATTTCATATCTTAACCTGTTAGGTCCCCTCCCCCACCCCAGGTGGCTGATACTTTGGAATGAATATAATTGGCTTATCTATTTGTGATCTTTGAGAATTGGGGATGGGGCAGTGAATTAAATAATAGACCAAATTCCTGCTAATTCTCTTTCCAGTCTAACCCAAACATCCAAAGATAGAGCATTCTTTGGATAACACCTCCCCCTCACACACACAACATCATGTAAAAGAAATGTTAACAGTTGTTACCTCTTAATAGTTTAATTCATCTTTATTTTCAATTGTCTTATATTTTTGAAATTTTCTACAATAAACATGTATTACTATTATATTTTTAAAATGTTATTTTGTTAGACAAGAATCAGTACTTTAAGTATGTATACCATATCAGGGTTAACTCAGATCAGCTTTCACCAAGAGAAGCAAAGATTTTAGTTCTGAGAGACAGCATAGGTTATGACTCTGTCTTATATTAATACATTCAAAACCAATTAACTTTTTTAGGGTTTTTTTTCTCCCAGTAAGGTAGTAATTTTAAGGAAAATGGTGTTATTATATACAGTATGGAAGATATTAAAGGTTACATATAGATGTAGGAAGTCTGTATTATCAAAGCTTCACCTTGTCACCTCTAGTGTAAAGTACCAAGCACTGAGGTACTGGCTGCCCTTGACACTCAGGAGGGGTAGAAATTCTGTTAAGTAAAATAATTGCTATCAAAGGTTCCAACTCAAGTAGGCCACGTTGTTCCACTGCGAAATACTGTTTCTCCTTTCATGGGTCCTTGTTTCTCTTCTCAAGGCGCTCTCCCCCATCCTCTTCTCTACGAATAGGAACAAAGTGCCAGGTAAGTCACAATACACTTTTTGAGAGTTGAGTGTCACCATTCTATAGCTATTTCTATGAGTCTTGGAAAATAAGACATTTTTAAAAGGTGCCACTCATTTTGGAACTCCGGGTAGCAATATCTTTGGGTAGGGAAATTTTAGAAAGCAGCCCTCCCACCATCCTTAAAATTATACCTTCTAGGAGAGGGCCGGATCTTCCCTTTTTTAAGAGAGACTGCAAATACCCAATTGAACCTTCAGATTCAATGTCCTGCCTTGTCATATCCCTGTATGGCCATATAAGTACTATGTAGGAGCCAAGGGCTGAAGCTTACAAGTATCTTGCTTCCCTTATAATGGAAATAACCTCTTGAATTTCTCCTCCTCTGCCAGAAACACGGCCTAGATGGTTCACAGACTATTCAAATGTGTCTCTCCTATTCCCACAATCTATATCATTCTCTGCATTTCTAAATGATCTTACACTTTCAAAATATAATTGTGTATTTTAAAGGCACTCTTTAATTCAAGACAAAACTATTTTTGATGGATTCAACAAATTTAGTGTCTACCAAATTATGATTAAAATTATTATTTAGAAGTGCATAGCATGTGAAGAATATTAATTATAAAGATTTTAGTTGTTAAAAGAAAACCTCTTCTGTGTAATGTTAACCTAGAGCATCTAGTTCTACAGAAAGGAAGAAAATTGCATTTCTTTTCAAACATTTGTAACTCAGAATGTCTACTATTATAATCTGACTCTTTTCCTACCATTTCTTTTCAATCAATGAGATTTTACATTTGTTTAGTGCATATTTTTCTGTGATTGCCTATTTGCATTAGAAACTCTTGAAGAATATCTTGAGGTCTAATTTAACTCACTCTTTATATTGACTAATCAAATCGCAGCTCAATATATGTCGTGGATGACAATTAAAATGAGTACAAGAGATAAAAGTGATTAAGGTGCCAAAATATGTATGTAATCAAGCCCCAATCTTATTAATACTTGTTGTTAGTGTTCCTCATGTCCATTCTTTTGCATACCCTCCTTTGCACTCCTGATCAAGGCTCCCACTAGCTCTGCAAAACTTCGCGCCAGATCCCCTTCCGTAAGCCCTCAGCCACACTGCACGCCATTCTAGGATCAGCCTAAATCTATGTTGTAAAATTGCCTGCCCCCATATTATTCCACCTGACGGTAATCTTCAGGGGCTCTTCATGGCCTACAGAATAAATCCAGCCTCTTGGTCTGGCATCTGCTGTCCTCCATTATTGATGTCCCAATCTGCCTTCCTAACTACCCTCACACCCACGGCTCAGGCTTCCCTACCTGCCTCCTTCCCGACAAGTCTGCATATTCCATTGTCCCCCAAACAGGTCACAGATGTAACTCAGTTGCTCCCTGGGTTAAACACTCTGTGGATCAAATAGATCAAAAGCACTGGCCACAAAACCGCAAGATGTCAGCCCTTCTCCCTACCCAGGTCTTTAAGAGTGTTTAAGAGTTTAAAAAGTGTTCCTTTAAGAGTGTTCCTTTTTGGTTCAAAGTGGGTGGGACAGGGGTGGGTAGAATTGCCTCCCCTGTAATTTGCGCTGCTACCTGCATCCCTGGCATCCCTGTGCGCCAGGTGTGGCATTCATTATCCTTCCAGGTCGTACTCCTCAGTCAGTCCCCTCTACCATGGTGAACCTTTCCAGCACAGCTTCGGAGACCACGCTCACGCCAGCCATAGACACTCTGATTGGCTCATCACTTTCAGAGTCTTGTTTTATTAGTTCAGTTTCTTGGAAGAGGATAATAAAGAACAATATAAAATATCTGCATTACTGGATTGAGTCCTAGTTAAGTAATAAACACGATTTTCTCTCATTTGATAGAGCTGACTGTCCAGCGCCGTCCCTGGGCAAGCTGGAGGCGCTGAGGTGCGGTGGCCAGTAATTGTCAGAGCGATGCTTCACACGCAATTCCTAGAGCTCACTTTAATTGGATGTGCCATTCATCTTTGTTCGCTAATATGACCTAAATTCAGGAATAAGTAAACACGTTCTCCCCAGAGGGCACAATAATTTTTTAATCTACTTTCTCTGTGGTAGGTCATGGTTCCAGAGAGGCTGCTTTAGAATTAAGTTTCCCTTAAGGGAAAAATAAGCAACACAGGGCAAAGAATTTTCCTCTCCTTCTTGGCCTGTTCGAGTCTGTCCAGTCACAGGAAGGAAAGAGAAAGGGTAGCAAGAGGGCACAGAAAAAACAGTAAGCAAGGCCGACCAGGGAAAAAACACGATTACCCAGGATTTAACACTCACCCATAGTCAGCTGTTAGTTCCAGGGTATATGTGACGTGGCACAGTGCAAAGGACTTCAGAAGCTTCCAGTGGTCCACAAGCAAGCGACTCACTGGAATCACCTTGAGCTTCCGCATCACCCCGCCCACCCAACCCCACCCCAGACCAATTAAGTCAGAATTTCCAGGAATGTGTAGAGAGAAAAGACATCCCAGATTCCCTGGGGAATGGCCCATTTGACACATTTTATGAAACTATTAGTGCCTGTTAATTATCCTGAGCTCCCCACTTCGTGCTTTCGGCACCCTAGTTTGGATGGTAAATTACTTGGTCATCCTTGCATGAACTATATTTTTATGGATATTTGCCGGGTTATCTTCATGGGCACTCAGGATTAAAGATCTCAGATTTAGTCCAAGTGTTTTATCTTACTGAAGAAAAAAAAAGCGAGGTCCACAGAATTTTTAAAACCCAATGGTCATCAGAGAGTTAGCAGTTCACACTGTAGTATCATACTTCCCATACCTGACTGATTCTACCTTTCCGCTGATAATTCCCTTGGAAGCCAAGCAAAGTAAATCTCTACTACCTTTCTTCCTGACCTCTCCTCTCTGTCTGGGTATAAAACTAGCTAGCTGGTTCCAGGGCAGTTGCTAGTAAAGAGGTGAAAGGAAACTGATATTTATTGACTATATCTATGTGCCAGGCACTAGTCACCTTACACATATCAAGACTGGGGTACCTCCCCACCTTCACACACCGTCCTCCAGCCCCCATGCACCTCCTCCCTAGTTTGTATTGATATACTCAGGCCAAGTAGACTCCAAGAAAAAGAATTAGTGATACATTCCAATGTGTTTGATTGCTCAATGGAAACAAAAGAAAAACAGAAAAACCCAATTGCAAGGGGAGGTGGCCTTCTAAAAGAATTAACATCCAGGGACAAAAGGAATCAGGCACATGCGTGGGACTCCACATGGGGAGCAAGCGTGGGAGGGAGGAGCTGAGCGAGATGCCACATGGTGGGTGTCGTTTCAGGCCTGTCCTCACCACCTGCAACACAGTTTTCCCCACCCTGCGTTTGTGTCCGTTCTCTGAGGCTGGCACTGCTGGCCCAATGAGTGCCCTGGCCACAGGCGCGCTCGTGTGAGAAGTGGCCTCGCTCTCTCTGGTGTGGCATTCTCAAAGAATCAAACTCCTTGGGCTCGTGAGAGCACTCCTCACATGTTTAGCGTCACTGTTATGGCACACTCTTTGCCAAGAAACCTGGATAAGGGGTTTTTCTGCCTGTGGCACATACTGGGCGACATTTCTGCAGTTGGGCTTGGCCACCAGCTCAGTCTCCCCTGACCTTAGGATGGTTCCCTTCTGAAACCCCAGGAATGTTTCTTTGCAACAAGGGTGTCAGTCAGGACCATCTTAACCCACTATTCAGGCTTCAATTGTGTGGAAATGCCCAATAACGGGCACTGGAGAACTTTAATTCTTTTCCCCTCAGGAGACTCCTAGGTCAATACAAACATGGCCACTGAGTAGCCCGCAACCCTGTCCACATACACAGGAGGTCTCGAGAGGGGTGACCGTTGACGAGCCACAAAAAAAATTCCTGTAAAACTCTGTGCCCAGGGAGCTGAGTACATAGTCTCTCTTTTCTTCACATTTGATTATATGAAGGTGGCCAACCGAATACCAGCATGCAAAACAAACAAACAAAAAAAAAAACACACCATCAACAAATGTCGTTAGCAAAACTCAAGCAGACCTTAGGTGGTAGTTCCCTCCACCAAAGTCCTCACTAAATAATGGGCTGCAAGATGAAATGTAGGGGCCCAGTTAAACTTGACATGCAGATAAATAACAAGAGTTTTTAGTGCAGTCCTTGGGACAGACTCATACTAAACAAGGTATGTGTTGTTTCTCTGAATTCAAAAGGAACTTGGTGTCCCGTATTTTTATTTGCTCAATCTGGAAAACATAAACTAGGTGATGTCTCTGTCGTGACATATACTTCTCAACCCCACCCGTTCACACTGGTCCGCATCACACCGCAAAGGAGGAGTAGAAGCAGAATCTAAACAAGTTCACGTTCATAGCAGAAATGATATACTCTGATTCTAGATTGCCGTAGGCGGACTTTTGTTATGAAGAAGGTGAATAGGACCAGAGAGAAAAAAAAAAAAGAGTATCAGAGTATCACTTTGAGAGTTCTGCATGGGGGAATGAGCAGCCCCCAAATTTATGCTATTCCCACCCTGACTTCTACTCTTGGCCCCACCACAGCAAGCTCCCATTGAAATCTTACCCCCTGTTGGACACCCCCCCCATTGAAGAATTATTTTACATGTCAGTCTACCACCAACCTCTACCTGGGCAAAAAGAAAAAAGAAAGAAAGAGAGAAAAGAGATGGGCTAAATGAAGTTAGTCTTAGTATATAAACCTCAATTAGAAATGTTTAATACTATTTTGAAAGATGTGAAGCCTCATAAAGAAACATCTGAAACACATCATTAATAGTTATGGTATTTGAAATTTTAACTTAAGCAACACACTTTATGCTCTTCTCTGTTTTTGTCTGAAGGCACATGTGTGCACACCCACGCAGACATATCATTGATGTTACTGATCTTTGTAACCCTGAAGCCAGGTCTTCAAACGTCACTTAAATGAGGACTCTCACCAAGCCTTGCTCAATGACTTTGTTTATAAAGAGGCAAAATCAGGATGCGTATGCACAACGCTGACGTGCCGCCTGCCATTACCTGGGAATATCCTGGATCAAGTCCCAGATGCCAGCCTCTGTCCGGGTGGATGCTCTGACTGTAACTGCACAACATAACGCAATCTCCGTCCATTTCACTAGCCCATCACATTCGTGTGCGCTTAGGTGTTTGTCACATGTTGGGTAATATATCCAGACCTGTGTTACCAGACTTTGTTATAAACCCAATCTCTCTAATTATAGACACAGGACTTGTTAATAATCACTACTGTATTAAATTTATCATTATGAAAATAACAACTTATGGTATCGTTTTAGTGGATAAAAGCTCATACGTTGAGCAGAAAATTATTCACCTTTATGATATTTTTAATGCCATGAGAAGCCTTTTTTAAAAAATATTTCTATGATTAAATAACATATAAATAGTACTCACCACCTGTACTAAGATTTTCAGTTCATTACAGAAGGAATACTCTGCTGAAAACCGGGGAAATACAGGTATGTAGAAACTCCCAGGATTGAGGCAGAGAACCAATGGCTGATGATCCACACCTGAAGCTAACATAGTGGGACCTCGGTACTTGTCAGCTTCAGAACGTGTCAAACTGAGTGCTCATCACATTTTGACAAGAAAAAATGTTTCAGCACTTGACGCTTGCTGGCCTCTTACCTTGGTACAACTTGTATGAGTCACAATGCCACCCCCACAAGCAAAAATATTTCATCAGTCCTTCATCAATCATCACTTGCTCGCCACTTGTTTGAGCAAATTAACAATGAGTACCAAGGTACCACTGTTATCTGACATCCCTAACTCAGAGCTGCTGTGCTGCTAGCACTCCCTTCTGTAATCTGACGTCCTCACTTCTGAGCAGAAGGAGCTGGGCATGTGACCGTCATCATTTTCATCAGCTAAGCTGTGGCTGCCTGTCCTCAAAGCATCCAATTTCCTGTTCCAATACACGTTCCTTCACTGTAACCCAAATGGCAACTTTCCATTCATTCTCTTTAAGCTGGGTTCAAAGAATCTACTCCATTTTCCATGAAATCAACTTCCCAGGCAGAGAGAGACTCGAGCCCCAGAGTACACCGTGAGCTAGGGAAGAGTGAAAATGTGTCTGCTTTGTTGTCGCTGCTGCGTTCGCATCTAGCAGAGGTCACGGCACATGTGTTCTTCAGGAACTCGCAAGAGAAGAAAAACACATTTGGACCCTACCCACACACACCCAAGTAAAATGAATTACCATATTAATTCTGTTCGTTCTTAACTCTTCCTTTACCCTTCAGATAATCTTCAGAAATTCAGAAGTCTATTCTGATAGCAGTTCTGCAGGCTTTACAGTCAGAGTTTTTCAAAGCTCACATTCCCTCCCTCCTTTAATGCCCATATTCCGTCGTTCATTAACTATTTATTGAGGATTTACTAGGTGTAAGAGAACCTGGACTGGGTGCTGTGGATGTCTAAATGTTGGGATTTTCCCCAACATTCCAGGTCAGGCGCTCTCTCTTTCAGCAAAAGCATTAAACTACCCCGAAGAAGTCAGTCAGTAATGTTTATGCAGTTTCAATCTTTTCAGCTGCTAAATGCAAGATATTTCTAAACTATGCAATTATTTTTCTATAGAAAAAGATAATTTTCTCAATTATAAGAAATTTAAGAGATTTTAGGGGGGAAGCTATAATGATAAAGTTTAAATCAAGGAAAGTTATATGTTTTCCATTTTGGTTGATGCCACCTCTTTTGAGCACATTCCTGGACTAAAAAACAGAGATGTGGTCATAAATTTCTAGGACATATTCCCCAAACAGTTTTACATAGAGTTCAACGGATCCTAATTACAGTTCTACCAAGGAGGTGGGTGGTATTAATAGATCACTAGGGTGTGAGAACCCTCATGCAGACATATATTAAATGCTTTCTCCACCATTAACAGAGAAGTAACGACACAGCCTCTTTGGAAGGGAGCCCAGGACAGTGAAATAAGAATGGATTTGAGAGCCATAAAACCTAGTACTGCATGATTTGGGAAAATTACTTAATCTCTCTACACATCAGCTTTTTCACTCCATAAAAAGAAAAGATTAGGTTGAACTATTTGAAGTTGCCAAAATGCAGTCACTTTTTAGCCACAAAAATGGCAATTTCATTTGATTCAAACTCCTCCTAAAATATTAAATAAAACTTAGAGGAGTTGTTCTGCGCATGAAACACTATACTCTCTTTAAAGTGCCTGCACGGAGCCTGGGATAGAGACGTGCTCCGCGCCCTCCCGGCCCGGCCTCCACCCTCAGCGCAACTCTCTCACTCACACACCAGCCATGTGTGTGACCACGTGGCTCCTCCATCCCTTTTTTAGAGTTCAGTCAAAGTAAATTTAAATGAATTTTATAACACATAAGCTAAAATGTGAACTCACTTTGAAATTTCAGAAGGTAAGACAAAAAAACAAACAGGATCATAATTACTACTGATTTTCCAGTTTAATTCAGCAGCATAAAGGTTTCCCTTTCCACTTCGAAGCAAACATTTTATGTTTTCCATAATTGGTACCTCTATAATTAAAGAGTCACATCTGTCTTGAACCTACACGTTCACAATCCGGTCGGCAATTATAAACCAGGAGGCCCTAGGTTTTCCTTTGATTACAACTTAATATTAGTCTAGACTGATAGCCAAACATTTGTTTGAAACATTTAAAAAGAACGAGGCAATACTGATATGGCCTCTGGGGCATCCTGAAAACTGGCAGTTTTTAAAAAGCAGTGAAGAGGGGGAAATTAAACAATGCAATGAAGCTGGTTCAGACCTGGACAAATCCAACACCCACACTCTCTCAGTTACTGTGTTTTGACCATCTCCATACCTGTACCCTCGGAGTCTTCCAAGACACGAAATGATGGATGCTGTCTATCTGGCCAAGACACAATTTTCATCTGTGAACTCAGCTTCCAGAGGATACTTAGATCAACGAGGGAGAAAGGGACCATCCAGGGAAATCAACCAAATCCGTCCTGATGATCAATAGGGTGACAAACGTTCTGGCCATTCATACACATTAAAGTAATCAGAAGCCTTGAGCATTTGAAAACATCACAGTATTTTTAAGGATATATATAATATCCATATTCATTCAACTGCAACACAGACCTCATTTTTTATTTGAATTATTTTCATTCTTCTTTTAATTTTACCTCCTCTCTCAACGGCTATTCATTCTTAACCACCTTCTCCAGTGTAATAGTCACAGAGCCATCCAATTATTGAATAACTACCTATTCAGTGTCTAACATGTACTCAGTATTAGATCAGAGGCCAGATAAACATCAAAGAAAGCCTTTCTAATGCTTCCTGAAAGCTCTCTTATTTCATGATTTAAAGAGGAATCTCAGTATTTTGCAAATTTGCAATGTCCTGTAACAACTCTTGCCTAATCATCTGTTGTTAAATCAAAGCTTGATGAAAATACAGAAGGTGCAAAATAGAACATACCCAGATTATTTGGGGCAATCAAAAGGCTTAGACGCCACCATCCCTTTCAAAAATGAAAAGCCTGAAGACAAAAGGCGCATCAATAATGCAAAAAATACGAGAGCAGGGAAACAATAGGGAGAAGAGACCACAGAATACTAAACATCAACAGACACTACTCTAGAACAATACACACTCCAAGAAATTATAGAGTTTTAGCCTTTGGACTATGACAGATAATAAAGAAAATTAAGAAATAAGATGTCAAAGAGGAGATAAAAATAACAGAATAAAAATGTTAAAGGTAGAGGTAACAAAATACCTGAAGATGATAGCTAAAAAATAATAAATAAATGATCCTAATAAAAAACTAAGTCAGATCTTGTCCCCTCTCTGTTCAAATCCATCTGGTGTTTTAACATTTCATTCTGATGTAGACCAAGTTCTTAAAGTAACCTATGAGGCTTAACCTGATCCTAACCTTAGTGTTCTGACCTCACTTTCTTCACCTCACTTTCTTTGCTCCAATTAAACAGGCCTCTTTGCTATTCCTCAACTATGCCATGCATGTTTACCTCAGGGCCTTTGCACATGCTGTTTACCCTGCCTACAATGTTATTGACCCAAATATCTCTAAGTTTGTTTACTCATCTCCTTCAAATGTTACTTTCTCATGGACTCTTTTCTCCATTTAAAGATAACCCTCACTTTGGCACTCTATATACCCTTTTTCTTGTTTTACCTATATTTACTTACATATCTATACTACATAACTATTTACTTATTAATTTTGTGTATTCCCTGTGTCCTCCCATGAGAATTTAAGATCCAGAAAAGCACATATTTGTGTGTGTTGTTTATTTCTAAACTCAGTACCTGGCATAGGGCCTGTCACATGGTAGGAGCTCAAGAAATACAAGTGTTAAATGAGTGAGTGAGGGAAAAAATGTCATCTACTTCAAGACTTTCTGTGAGAACATTCAATTCCAGATGATAGGTAAAGAAGGAGAGATATGTGATCCAATAATTTATCCTCAGATCATTCATGTATGAAAGCAACAAAATGGGATTGCCAGATATGAACGATCTCAGAAAATACAGCACCCATGACCATGTTTTGCAAACTTAATAACAAAATTTGATCCAACTAAAAGAATGGAGAAGCTAATTTATGAAAAGACTAATGGAGTAAACATTAATTCTGTCTTAATTATTGCTAAGGTAAAAAAAGAACAAAGAATGTTTTTTTAATTAAAGTTATAAAAAAGAATTTAAATGTCATAAATCTTTAACAAGATAGAAAAGGCAATAACCATATATAACTTGGTCAGTAGTCCTAGAACATGATAGCAGAGATCAAAATGAAGAAACAAGGGTCATGAAAATAAAAATGTGCTATGTTCCTAATTTTTACACTGGGAAACTGCATTTTGTTGCCCAAATCCTCTTATAAATCATTCGTAGTTAAATCCTGTGGGAAGACAATTTGGCAATATTCATAAACATGTGGAGAAATTGACTGCAGAAGTGATTTTAATTTTTCACAGCTTTGCTAATGCTCTCCCACATAGTCTAGACTTGGCCATGTAGCTGGCTTCGACCAATGCGATTGGAGCAAACTTGACACGAGAGACTTGAAAAAAATGCTTGCATGTTTCCATTTCCTCTCATTGACTTCTGTCTTGCCATGAGAACACAACCAGGAGAATATTCTAGGAGAAATGCTGCGGCTACCCAGTTCACGAACCCTCAGACACGTGGGAGGACCCCGCCGCGGGCAGCGGGGCTGCCTCACCGCCCCACAGCTGACCACAGACGTAGGGCTCCATCTAACAAAGAGGAACCACTACGCCAGTTCGTCACCTGGTGAATAATGACAGGTGATGGCTTTAAACTACTCTACAAAAATAAATAATATGTGAAAGCAATTCTTCCTTTAGAAATTTATATGAAAGACACCCACACCTCCTTCAAGACGAATGACAACATCTCTTTGCAAACAATGCTGCAGGAATATTTATTATAGCATTTCTACTCATCAGAATATTTATCATAGCATTATTTGCAGTATGAAAATATTTGGAAACTACATAAATGATCATCAATAGGAGAAGGATTAAAAATCTTTTAGGCTGGAACAAAAAGTATGTGGCAATTAAAAAGCATGACTTAGAATTATATACTTTATAATACCACAATATGTGTTACTAAGTGACAAAAATGAGATGCAAAATAACATATATACCTTTATGATTTATATATACCCATTTTTTTATAAGTATAGGAAAAAAATTTTGCCAGCATACACAAATTGTACCAGCCAGAAACAGGATGATAATAAGAGTGACTTCCATATTTTAAAATTATGCTTATATGTACTGACTTTGTCCTTTAAAATATGACTTCTTTAAGCATAAGGAAGGAATTTCCAATCCCACCATACTTTACTCCATACCTAGTTAAAGTTTATGGGGCATCAGGTATCAAGCAGACCTGTCGACATGGTTGCCTCTCACGCAACTCCTGCTTCAGCGAGTGCTTGTGCCAGCAATAACTCCATGACGGAGTCCAGGCAATCACCATTGCAATCTCCATAACGTTAGGGTTATTAAGTGCATCCATATTGTTTATGAGTCATAGAAAACATGTTCATTTTCCTATCTGCGTTAAAAGCCGCTTGAAGGACTGATGGAGTATTACTTAGAACACGTTCTGAAAGTCAGATGAAAGCACATTAGGATAAATCATTAATAGTTACCATACACTTACACATACTTAGAGGATAAAAATCAGAAATTGATTAAATGTTCTGCCTCTCCTTTGATCTTTCTGTAGCAGCACGCGCACCAAAAGCTTCTGAGAGCTTGTCAGGAACAGGAAAGAAGAGAACATCTTTCTCTCTTGCAGATGCAACCTCATGACAGAGCTGGGGCTGGCCTAGAAGGCGAGTCAGTTAGCTGCAGGGCTTGCGGAGGGACCGGGAAGAACAATGGGATGCAGAGCTTTTTGTTGGGTGCTGTGGGAAGGGAGGGAAGACCTGGGCCATGAAGGGGTCCTTGGCCTCGAGGATGGCTGCTGGCAATTACACTGCCTCTCAGTCCTATCCCATGATGCCCCAGGCTTACTTCATGGTGCGCCTTTGCTTGCTCTCTGCCGTACTTTCATGAGACTCCTACTGACTACGGAGCATTCTCTCCTTTTGGTGAATGCAGATTCTGATCAGCACTGTGACTAGGCAGGCGTCCTTGCAGAGCTCTATGCTGCTAGCGAGCTCTGCCGGAGGAAAGAGAGAAAGGGAAGGAAGGAGCCTGCGGGATTGCAACCTGCTCTGCAGTGGGAAGTCCCGCGAATCCCACAGGCCTCCCTGTGATTGACGGAGCGCTTGGAAAATCTGACATACCTCCGTTCTTAGCTTGGTGTCCGAAACAAATCTGAAGTTTTAACGGATGCTATTTCTCTTCTTGTTCCCAAATTTATAGTTACAACAACACACTTATCAGCTGGAAAGTTGTTTCCCACACGAGCAATATGAGATGAGCCCAGCGGTGACGTGTGCGGGGCGTCGGTCCTGTGGGCCATTGTTATCACTGGGTCTGCAGTGGTCATGACGAGGAAAGAGGACGCATGCGCTGTGTTGCCACACTCACCTCCGCCCTTTTCATGGGTCTATGACCCCTCCATTGGTGAGTGAGCCCTTTAACTAGAGCTTGAAAGGTTGCAGAGCCTGAATAGGAGAGAAAAGTCTAAAAGTGAGGCAGTGGGAATGCAGATTCTTACTAAGGACGGGTGGGGGCTTGTGGAATATTTTTAAAAATTTTTTTTGAAGATTTTACGTCTTTTGAGAGAAAAGGGAGAGAAGGAGAAAGAAAGGGAGAGAAACATCAATCAGGTGCCTCTCGCACGTCCCTAACCAGGGACCTGTCCCACTACCCAGGCATGTGCCCTGACCGGGAATCAAACCAGAGACCTTTCCTTTCGCAGGCCAGTGCTCTATCTGCAGAGCCACGGCAGCCAGGGCGGGGCTTGGGGGTTTGATCATGGCTACTCGAGGGTTTTTTGCACCATGTGTCTTGCAGTCCTCGCTCAGCACTAACGAGTGGCGTGTTATTTTTCAAGGCACTGACTTCTTGGGGGCCTCAACTTCTTTACTTGAAAAATGAATTCAAGAATACAGAGTTGGAAGCAAACTTAAGAGGCATTGAGTCCAACTGTCTTCCAGAAGTTTTTACATGATCTCAGAGGTTTCTCTCCACTGCTGCTTTCTGGGAGTCCATTATGCTTGTAGGAACGCAGGGAAGGACAAAGAAAGTTGAAGAGGAAGTTTATTCCCCACCTCAACGCCATATTTGGGAGGGACAACTTCAAGCTGCCATCAGCTGTCAGATCAGCGCCATGTCCCTCCCTGTGTGCCACACTGTACCAGGAGAGAGGAGAACAGCACCAGGCAGAGGGCTGCCCAGCGGCAGGTGGCGCTGTATTTCTCTCCCCATGGGCTGCACCACTTACATCTTCTTTTCCCGTCTTGCTGGAAGCTCCTCTCTGACTTTCCAAATCTACTGCTTTAATATCAATGGGAGAAAAGAATTGCCATGACAATCCTTCAAACACCCTCCTCAGGCTGGACTGAATGTACCAAGGCAAGTTTCTAGGGGACCATCTTTAATTAGGGACAAACCCTAATAAAAAGGAGTAAAAAAACTTAAGATAATTGATAAGAGTGAACTGAAAAAATGCAGGCAAAAGGAGAAAAACACCTTTAGATAATGAAAACAAAGAAAAATAAAATCATGCCTGGCTTGCGCACCACATTTCATCATTTCCATAAAATAATACAATTAGACAAATGATTAAAATTTTCCCTAATTGAGGACTTTTACTGCTGGTTAGGGTGGAAAATAATGTGAAAGACCTTCAATCTCACAGTTAACATATATGTATATGTTTATCAACATACATCAAATTACATACTTAGCACATGTACATTTTACTACATGAAAAGTGTATATTTCAATAAAAATCCTGCAGACACGAAAAACCAATGGTCATTCATTTTGACTTCTGAATCAGGAGCTGCAAGTTAAACAGCAGAGCAATCAGTAAAATGAGCAGTAACATTCTTCTCCAGTGCCAGTTAATTGATCTCAAACAGACGTATTTTTAGATAGTGCCAATGTAAGTCTCCATGTGAAATCATTTTATAAGGCTTAGATCATGCCCACCCCTGCTTCAGAAGAGAAGACACTGAAACCTTTCAATCGTACACAGCCTAGCAGTCACTATGCTGGGCCGTAACCCAGCATTTCTGCACCTAGCTTTCCTTCATGAGACACGACACAGCATAATGTCAGGAGCACTTGCTCTGCCAGCACCACTCATTTGCTCAGTGCTGGTGAGCAACTTAGCTGACTTCTCTGTGCCTCAGTTTCTTCATCTTTAAAATGGGTACTGTTACAGGTTGAATTTTGTCTTCCAAGTAGAGGTTGATCCTAAGCTCCAGTACCTGTAGGTAGAGTCTTCTCAGATGATCAATTTAAGATAAGATGGGTCCTGGTTCAGTACGACTAATGTCCTTCTAAAAATGGGAAATTTAGACACAGAGTTAGACACATAAGGGAGAAAGCTGTATGCTATAGGGAGGGGACCACTTACAAGTCAGGGAATGTCTCATGCTACTAGAAGCTAGGAGAGAGTGCCAGAAGAGATTCTCCTTTACAGTCCGCAGAAGGAACCAAACCCTGCTAACACGTTAGTTTCCGGCTTCCAGCTGCTGTGCTGTGAGACAATGAACTTCTGTTGTTTAAGCCACCCAGTTGGTGACACTCTGCTGTGAGAGCCCTGAAAACTAATGCGGGGACCAGCAATAGCATCTTCCTCACGGAGCTGTCGTGAGGATCACATGAATTAATAAATATAAAATACTTAGCACACTGCCTAGCATATAGGAAGTAGTCAAAAAATACTAGTATTAATTCTCTGCTGAGTCCTGTTTACTGCAAGGTATACACATGTATAATATAATGCCAAAGGCTGGAACCATTCAAATGGGCAGTTCACTCAAAGTGCATTTCATTGCTTTCTCTATAGGCATCCGTTGCACTTGGTTCTGTAATTTAGAGTTTTCTCAAATGTTTCCTAAACCATATCTTATTCCCAAGACTGGAATATGTATAATATACATTTTCCCCACGTGAAAGTGTTCCCTCTTTGCCCCCATGGCTCCCCTCTCTCACTTATACACCAATTCAGGGATTCAAACCCCTGAGATCTCTCTCAGTTGCCAAATCAAAACTTTCTCGGAAAGGTCTAAGACACTCTCGCTTGACGTCATTTTTAGTCACCAATAGTTGAAAGTGTTAATATCCCCAACCAAAATACAGTTTGAACAAGAATCAAAGTCTTAAGCTCCAGAACGGGCTCCACTATTGGAGGGTTTTTACCCATAAGCTAGTGGTTCATAGAACCCTTGAGGGCAGGGTAGATATCAAGGTCCCACAGTTCTCCAAAGGGACCCTTCATTTCACAGCTCTACACCCGCACTGTCCCCATTTCGTTGCTGTGTCAATCATGCTGGGTAATTCAGTCAAAACACCATGACTTGCCCTTTATCGTAAAGTTTATAGTAGAAAGAGAGAAAACATATCTGTCACCAGATAGAAATCTACTTGATAGAATTCAGAATCAAAGAATGTGCTTGAGCCACCAGCTATTTCAGTGCCAATGTGAGCAAATTGAATGTAAACTTCCAGAGCCACCGTGGTCTTGGCTCTGCCATCTGGTCCCCACTGCAATTCCCGCAACTATCAATGGCCTCAAAATGGCTAAGTTCTGTCAACAGTCAGTACTTTGTGAACCTTAAATAAAAATTAGTTTACAAACATCTCAAGGGACATTACAAATTAAGTAAACTGAAAGTCATTCTATAGGTTATATATCCCTCATGGTCCCAACAGAAAACAGATGGCATGCTAAACCAGGCCATTTCAGGAGAGTTTAATTAAAGAACTGTTTACAAAGATGTGGGCAGAAGAGAGGAAAGCACAGGGATGGGGAAGAGGCAGGGGTTGGTGACTGTGCAGTGTCACTTACAGCCTGAGGGGCCAGGAGAGAGAGAGAGGTGTGTGGAGGGGACTCCCTGGCAGCCCAAGGAGGCAGGCAGTCCATGGCAACCCCAAAGTGAAGGAACCAGGAAGATAAACACCCTGACTTCACTCTCCTCCTTACTCTCTGATTTCTAGGCAGTGTTCTCCATAGCTAATCTCAATTAGAAGCTGAAACACTAGAAATCTTACCGATATAATATGCCTAGCAGTCAGCATCCAAGGTGTGGCCGAGTGGAGAAGGTGGACAGTGGATCAAAGAGGAGCAATCTAGCTTAACACATAACCTTGGATATATCAGGTCTGCTCTGAGCCTGCATTTTTCCATGTTTGGATCCTGGAAGCCAACCCGGTGCCCACACAGAGTCAGTAAGTACTTACTGAGTGGAACTGAGTCTATAAAATAACATATTTAAGATAGATGAGCTCCATAGACCCTTCTAACGCTGGCATTCTCTGATTACTAAATTGTTCATTGTCCTCAAATATTATTCGAAAATTGTAGCCTGACCACAATGAAGAGGTCAGCATTGCTAAAGATGAATTTCATACCCCAGTCTTTAACTGTGCATTCTGTTGTCTTGCCCATGTAAAAGTACACAAATGAGTTGTGCAAGTGTTACCCAATGAGATGTATAAAGAAAAGAAAGAGCAAAATATTCAGGTGGAGACACAAATGCATGATGGTAAAAGGAGGAAAACCACTTGATTGCAAAAGTAGGCACATTAAGGATATTTTAAGCTTATAAAAGAATAACTACAATGTACTACAATAACGAGATGGGGCATGTTTCGGGACATAGTCCTACAATTTTCTGTGCTTTGTTTCAGTAAATAATTAAAGTACTGTTCTTAGTACTCAAATTAGTACTCAGGCTGTTAGCAAAAGTTAAGCCGAGAAGAGCCTTGTATTCCCTTCCAAATACTTATTTCAACCAACTCATTTGCAATCAACTCTCCAACCCCATAAATGTTAAGTAGATACTTGCTCATTTACCCCCCAGGAGTTACCCTGGGGGGTGTGTTCCTGAATGAACCCTCTGTGATCTTTTCCTTTTCTCCTGGTGAGCCCCATCCACCAGCTTTCCTGAATTGTTTTATACTTGCTGCGTGTATTTCAGAAAAAAAAAATCCTTCCTTGAAACCCCTTCAATGACATATACAGCTACTTTTCTGCTTTTGTGTTTCTTTTTCCTACTCGTCATTCCATTTGCTTCTTTATTCTTTACGTAAACTTTCCGCAGCTTTTCAGGGCAGTCCGTGATAGCATAAAGGGTCATAGTATGGGCTGGTAACACTGTCAGAATTTAACAAAAGTTCCTCCGACATTTTCTCCCTCTGAGTGCTCTTTCTCCCTCCGTTTAAATGCTCTTTCCCAGTGAGGAGATGATGTCCCCAGAAACCGAGGCTGACTTTGCCTGGCTCCCTGCTATTTCAGAGGCACAGCTGGGATGAGGTCCCTGGTGCTCTGGTTTGCAATGAAGTAATTTCATCTCAATATTACACTCTGTAATAAACAGCACACAAGACCCGTATTTCACTGAAATTTTATAATTTGAAAAGAATAACGTCCCTGATATTCCTTCCATGAAACGCTTGGTTTATAAAAGACATGAAGATGTTCTAATCTGAGTGAATGCGTTAGCAGCTCAGAGATCAGAGCTGATAAACTGTCCTCTGAAATCATTAAAAATGCTGTTAAAAAGTATTTTTGACATCTTAATAGGAAAATGACAAAATAAAATGTCAGCATTCCTGCTTCCCTACCTAAGGCTCTACCAGACAGACTCTAAATGAGGGAGACTAGCACCTGCTGTCAGGCATCGCCTCACGTGCTATAAAAATAACTCCGCGAAATAATCTAAAGAAAGTCAGAAGTGTGTGTCGGCCATCTGTCTGCTTTAATTGGCTTTTCATCAGAATCCTGCCATTTCTTGATATATATTCCAGTTTCATCTCTCTGTTTCCTTAAAATGGCCTTGGGCACATGGGGAGGACTGGCCACCTGAACGTGTATGGGCAGCCTGTGCAGCGGTCCCCCGCCAGGTCCAAGGTTAATGCCCCTCTTGGGTGCACAGGTGGAATCCCCGTGTGCAGCCTCATGTGCTTCCTGGTTTCCCAGAATTCTGTGGAAGAAGTGCTGAGGGTCAGGTTCAACCGGCACTTGCTGAGCTCTGACCACGAGTCCAGCCCTCCGTTTGGCAGTTCCGTGGCTGCCATCAGGCCCGCCATGGGCAGAAGGAGAAGCTGAGCAGCAGGGGTCTGAGCCTGGGAGCTCTAGTGGCAGCTCCCAGGAAGCATCACGTAGCTGGGCAAATGCGAGGTCTATTTTCCATGTCTCCTCTTGGTCTTCAAACCTCTCCCACCCTTGGAGCGCAAAAGATCAAAACCCACTCTCGTTCGAAAGATACCCGGAAAGTGCAAAGAGGTTCAAAAGAAAGGATGGAGTGAATGCGAAAACTTAAAACTATCCATGTTCAGTTAAAGGTCCCTGGAGTAAAACCATACCACACGCGACAAGAACAGTGGGAAACACTGCAACGATTCACGCCAGCAAAAAGTAGGTCCTTAGCCATACTGCTGAAGGAGGTGTTATCACTGCTTCCTTAGTGAGCAAGAATCAGAAACTGACATCTCAACCCACTGCGTCTCCTTTGTCGTTTGTCACATGGAAGGGCACAAAAATATTCATAGTTCTCTTGAAAGAGGACAATTCTCATGTTCTCAGTAAGCCCTTTAGCGGTCATCATGAAATCCATTACAAAATATCCCTCTACTATTGTTACATAAGGACACTTGGTATTGGTGGGTCTTACCCAAACATCTTATCTGAGTAGAATACATGACATTGAGTGGTAGCACGAACCCACCCCGGTCAGCAGCCCGCAAACTAGGCACGCTGCACCTCAGCTGCTGTGGCCCAGGAAATCCAGGGCATAGCCAGGCCACTCCGTGTGGACAGCGTCTTCTCTCTAGTTCCTAAGGGAGGACATATCGGCACCTCTGTCACTGCACCTCCCCTCCTGGCTAAGACACCACGGTAAGAGGGGACAAGGAAGGAGGGAGAGGAAGGGAGAGGCAAAGCAGGAGGGGCCTCAAGGCGAGCAGTCTGGTCCCTGAGCACCAGTTGAAGATGGTGAGAGCGATTCATTTACGAAAAAAGAGATGAGAGGCCTCTTATGCTTCAGTGTTCAGATGTAAAGGGAAGGTGTTTGAGCGACCCTGGGGGGTTGGGGAGGGGGAAGGAGTCCTTCAAGTATATCCCAAACCTGAGTCTGATGCTCTGAGAGATTCCAGGCTGGCTAGGAGGGCAGAATTTGCCCTTATAAAAAAGAACATACAGAAGCTGGCAAAAGTAGGTTTACAGTTTCATTGTGCCATTCTTTTGGGTTAATAAAGCTACTGCAATAATCATCCCCTGCATGTCTTTTTCCATACAAACAACTGTAAACCTTCTTTTGCCCACCCCTGAACATTACATTTTAAAGTATCTTATCAAAGCCTACAAACTAATATAGTACAAACTAATTATATTAATCAGGATGAGCAGAAAAATAGCCAGATAGACGACAGATGGGTTCTGATTTAAGGGTTGGTGGCCATGAAGGGCCAGAGAGGCCTGGGTTCAAAAATGGACCACAGCACTTTTCAGCCGTAAGACATTGGACAGGCTGCCTGTCACTTGTAAACACGCACATCTAGTTTCTGGGGAGGCTGAAAGCGGATACGTAGTATTTGTGACAGCCCAGCACACCGTGCCTGAATGTGGTGGTTCAATACACATTTCAACTTTTTCTTTGAATCTCAGCAATTTTTGAAAAAACATTGACCAAGGAATGGGCAGTCATTTATGTCTCTTAAACTTCTCTCGCTCATTACTTACTGAGTTCTCTCAGGAGGTGCCAGGCTATAGGACTCTGAGGAACTAAAGAGAAGTAAGGTCAGAGTAGCAGACAGGACCCTCTTCACTAGCTTAGGTTACAAATAGGGTTAGCTTGACCCTATATAACAACATTCACAGGAAGCCCAGTAACTCCCCCTGGAGAATTCTCCCTAGCCCTATCCCAAATTGTACAAAGTTTTTAAAAGGAGTTGGTCCGTCTTCCAAATGTCTGGCAGAGAGAGACCCCAAGATGCCCAGTCAGACCCCTGGCCCTTCTTACCACTGGCTCTACCAACCCAGCGGGTGGGTGTCTAAGACTGGGATCATTCGCACGCTGCCACACCGCACACAGCCTGTGAGGCTGCCCCACACCTAGACCCCGGGTTACGCTTCCCTCTCACACGCGAGCACTGGCCAATGTTTCTCAGAGCACAGCCCCCTGTCTTGTATGTTGGAATAAGTCCCTCCCTCGACCAGTGGGACGCTGGGCTATCTTCTGTCTTAAAAATCAAGGGGTAGCGCAACAATCAACAAACCACTGGTGGTACTGTCTGCTTCCACATGATCCATGAGTTAGAAATGATTTTTACATTTCTAAATGGCATATATATATATATATAAAGAATATTTTATAACATAGGAAAATTAAATGAATTTCAAATTTCAGTGTCAATAAATTCAGTCTTGCTGGGGTACAACATGTTTATTTCCTGAAGAATTGTTTCCAGCTACTCTGCTGTTATAACAGCAAAATCGTTTCTTGAGTTAGAGTGACAAGGCCATTTTGGCTGGCAAGTCCTAAATATTTACTGTCTGTCCCTTTAGAGATAACGTTGGCTGTCTCTCGATTAGAGACTCAGTCCCTTCCCTTTCAAAAGGCCCCTAAGCCCCTTATCCACACTAGTCTGTCACTCCTTTCTGAGAGTCCAGTGGACCTATGGGAGACAGGGATTTGCTAGGCATGAACATGGCAAAAGGGGCAGCATGCTCTTTGCCCAAGGTACAGAACCAGCCCGCCCCATGCTCGCGTGCCAGAAGGGCCAGGGCCGACCACGGCGGTGCTCTGAGGGCCTGGCAGGCTCTGCTGACCCAAAGGAGATCAGACATCAGGGAGGGAGGGAGGGAGGAGGGGGAAGCGGGGGGGGGGGGGAGAGAGAAAGAAAGAGTGGAAGAGAGAGAGAAAGAGAAAGAGAAAGAAAGAAAAAGAGAGAGAAAGAAAGAAAGAAAGAAAGAAAGAAAGAAAGAAAGAAAGAAAGAAAGAAAGAAAAAGGTTTCCTTTCATATTAGCTCCCTGCCACATCTCAAACCAAAACAAGAATACCACAAACATTAATGATACTGTACTAGAAAGGGCCCCGAGCCCCCCCAAAGAGGAAAGTTGGCCTAGCCAGCAGGAGAACCCTTGAAGATCTTTTAATTCAACATCACTCGAAGTAGGAAAATAAAGGTTAACAGAAAAACATATCAGTTGCAAAGATGCTCACTGAGCCCCACTACTGATGCCTTGTTCACGGAATTTCAGCTGATGTCAACAGGACTCATTCATTGTTCAGCAACTATACTTGAGAAACTAAGTGTCAGATGTTTAGTTCCTCTAGTTTCCAGACTGGGTCATTGTGAGATGCTATCCAGACAAATTAAGAAGAAGAAACAAATCTCTGTCCTCAAAGCTTACATTCAAACTGAGGAACACGGGCATTTTATTTTTCTATGTATAAAATAAGTGAAATATAAAGTATGTGAAATGACCATCAGTGCCGGGAGAAACCAATAGCAAGGAAAGGAAAGAGGAGGGAGAGCAGTGTGTCCATCTTACGAGGAGGCTGGCGCCTCCCTGCGAGGGAGCCACCTGAGTTAGGACACAAGGGAGGTGAGGGGACGAGCCAGCGAGCGTGCCAAAGAGAAGCATTCCCAACAGAGGCGAGAGCCAGGGCAAGGGCCCGCGGGGGAGCCGGCCCGGTGGCAGTCAGCCGTGGAAACGCGGGCCGGGGTCTCTGAGCAGCAAGGTGGCCGCGTGGCTTGCAGGGCCAGGGAGGAGCTGAGTCTCTGCGTGGATGACCCTGCGTGGAATGGGCAGGCGGGGTTGGGGGGGTGGAGAGCATGGGACACGCAGCGTTTTTAGGTCACTGGAAGGGCTTTGGCTCTTGCTCTGAGGGAACTGTGAAACCATTGGAGGATTTTGAGTGAAAATAAAAGTTGCATGATCTGAGTTCTACGTAATAGGATTTCTCTCAACTATAAGATGACCAAGAGTGAAAAGAGAAAAAAAAAGTGAAAGAAAAAGAGTCTCCATCAGAAGACTACTGAGATAGTTTAGACGAGACATGAACCTGGCTTAGAAGAAAGTAGTGGCAAAGGGGATGATACAGAGTCATTGACTTGTGGACACAGGTTAGACATATGGAACCAACAGAACTTGATAATGTGAACTTGAGTGAGAGGGAGGAGTCTAAGGCGGCTCTAAGATTCTTTGCCTGTGCAACTGGACGAATGGAATTCCCAGGCAGTGAGACGGAGAAGATTTCAGGCAGAATAGATTAGGAGGAAGGTGAAGAGATTGATTTTGGACATATTGAGCTCCAAAGGCCTGTGAGACACCAAAGATGGAATGTCAGCTGTGCATCTGTATGTACAAATCTAGGGTTCGGGGAGGAGGCCGATGCGGAGATGTACATTGAGGACTCATCCACATGGAGATGACGTGAAATTCATGACACCAGAAGAGGTTATCAAGGGACTGAGCACAGATAGCCAAGAGGAGAGGCCACACGTCCATGACCCTAGTTCTGTCGCGGAACCTACTGCAACTTTAAGCCACGGCTACACCTTACCAAGACAGCTACACCACACTTACCCAGCAGCCTCAAGTTGTTGGGGAATTCTTGAAACAAGGAAAGGATTAGAGCAACTGAAAGGCGTCCAAAGATGCATCCACTGCAACTCACAGAAGAATCGCCTGGGTAATCACTCAGGACTGACTTTTATTTTAAACCCAGTCATTCAGTGTAGCGATCTCACTGCCAGTGTGTAAGTGATTAGAAGTGAGCAGGAGCCTGAGAGAGGCAGAACCGTGACAACGGCTAGAAGTGGCTGAGAAACAGGAGTCCGATACAGGTTGAAGAGTGATGACAACTACCGCCTGGACTTCCTGGGGCTTAGCCCATCTCTCTTCCCCATAAATGGCTCTCCCACCTTGTCACCAAGGGGCTAGCCTGAGTCAGGAGCCCGTTAGTGCTTCTTCAAACTACTGTTCTGTTCCACGTGCATTTAGAAGAAGGTCTGAGCGTCAAGCCGGGAAAGGCGCTACGGGCAATGCTCAGCCTCCACTCCAGCATCCGGGCGGTTCTGCTCCAGCCCCAGGTGTGCCGACTCCGCTCCCCCAGGAGGTGGCTCAGGGACCACGTACTGTTCCCAGAGCATGGTCCTTGGACAGGACAACCATGTGGTTTAGTTTCCAACCTGGCCCACTCCTGAGAGTGAACTGGGGTTCTACTACCACAGGCACCAACTGAGACTGTCTCAGGCAAAGAGCAGTGTGTGGTCTCACCTATCAATACCCACACTTTTCCACTCTGTTCCCATTCTAGACACCTTACGAAAGAATTTCTCCCACCCACGGAAAACACTCCCCAAGATCGCTTTTTGTAACTACAATTTTCTCTGTCTTAGAACATTTCCAGAAACATTTTAGCACTTACAGATCTGAGATCCCATGACACTTACTGACCAGGCCATTCTTTAATCTCTGGCTATCATTCAGTGAGCATCACTGTATCGCAGGAGCCAGGGCCACTCATTTACAGAAGGGACTCAGTGGAGTTGTATGCATGGTTACATGTGTTAACTCACTTAGTCTTCACAAAACCAGCAAGGAGTTATCTTCCGTCGCCTGATGAATTCACTGATGCCCGGAGAAGTTAGGGAACTTGCCTAAATTCACACAGCTAGTGGATGGCCACACCAGGACTTTATTTTATAACTGCCTGGCCTCTAAGCCTAGTCCTCGCTCCCAGCATTTACTAGAGAAAGATGATGAGAGAAAGATGATGAAATAAAGATGATGAAAGGCTCATAAAAGATGTGAAGGGAGTTCATGCCCCATAAGATAGCTGAGCCCAGGATTCTTCCTCTGTCCTGTCTGCTAAACTAATCATTTCAACATACAACCAGATGAAGAAAACTTCAATGAGAATTCTACATGTGACCCCCCCACCCCATCCCTTGAAAGGCAGGGAACCCTCTCCCAGGCTCCTAAAATGACTTAAAATATTCACTGAGGAATCTCTCAGATGGCACCGTAGGCTGCTAGCTCTGCAAAAACACAGCCCACAGTCATTAATGATTTTTTTTTAACAGCCAGTAGTTTGTTCTCTAATTGAGGACTTATCTCAGGTTTTATACTTAGTCTAAGGTCTCGTTACCAGTTGGCATTTGCCAGAACTACCCCAACCTGGCTGGGCCTCAGAACCACCTGGGAGCCCCCCGGAACAGCTGATTCTGGAGGGCTGGGGCTGGGCCAGGAAACATACTTCTGGCAGGCTCCCAAAGTGATTCTGATGCAGCCAGTCCAAACAGTCAGCTTTGGGGGATCAATAAACACGGGGAGGGAAGAGGGTGGCATGAAAAAAAGAATCCCAAGTGAGTCTCTTGCCTCTTCCACCAAGCTGCAATTTTCTCCAAGTTTCTTCTTCTCGCTATTGAAGCAACACAGCCAAACCCACCCAAACTCTCTGGGAAGCTCCTGAAGCTTAACAGTACTCAAATCTTTATCCGGCTGGATGTATATTGGTAAATTAGAGTAGGTCCTGTTATACACTCATCCCACTACAGCCTATTCATAAAATCCACAGGCATTTTTCAAGTTTAACAGCTTGGGCTGTAGACATCCTTCTCAATCCTCAATGGCATACACAGCTAACATTCAAGTCTATGCATATACCTAAAAGACTACCTTTTGTAGAGTTAAGTAACAGATGATATAAATGTTTTTAAAGTTTAAAGCTGTAATTCACCTATCAGCTCTTGAAGAACTTCAAAGATTAGAAAGACCCTGGGATTAACACATAAACCAAAGTGTCCCCAGTATACGGAGCGGTCCCTTGATTCCGGTCAGAATGGAGCTTCCTTTTCATCCCTCACTGTTTGCCTCGCACTGAAATCCTGTGGGGCGCTTTAGTGAAGCTCGGGCCTGGGCCACACCCTCAAATATTCTAACGTACCTGGTCGCGGGCGTGGCCTGGGCCTTGGGATTCCTGAAAAGTTCCCCATGGCACAAAAGTGCAGCTGAGAGTCACAGCCATGTTTTACCCACTAGGCGGTGGGAGCACAGGTCTGAACGGAGGTTTGCACGAGTCCCTGATTTCCTAGCAACTCTCAGGTGACGGGGCCCTGCGCTCTATCACAACCTCAGTTCAGGAATTTGACTATCCAATCTCTTCTAAGGGTCAAGCCTCTGAATTTCTTTCGCCGAGCAAGGATCTTCTCCCTTTCGCCCCCTGTCCCCACCCCCGCCCGTTGCTGGGCCGGGGAGGGGTGGCGGTGGTCCCGTTGTCCTGCTCTCTGCCCCTCTGCTCCCCTGTCCCACACTTGATCCTGCTGTCATGGCGGAGGCGGGAGAAGAGGAGGTGTGGGGTGAGGAGGGGTGAGGAGCTAGCACTGTTCTCATGGGGCGGGGACGTTTCTTTGCACTTTGGAGCTCAGCAGATGGTTAAAAAAGAAGCCCCTGCCGAGTCAGCAGGGGCTGAGCAGCCTCTTCCCTGAATGAGGCTCCTCCTCGGCCTCTCAGAGATCTCCACGTTGGGACGGCTCTCCTGTGGTGTTCTGAACCCCTCCGTGGTTGCTTTTTCCCCTCCAGCCACACCGGCCTCTTCTGCTGGAGGTTTCCTCCCCACCACGGCAGTCTGGAGATGAAATCTCTCCCCCCAGCCTACAGCTGGACGGAAAAACCCCCCTGCAGTGTGCAGTGGGGAGAGGTAAGTCCTCAACTCGGGAACAGATGACTAGCTGTTAAAAAGAAGTGTTCGTGACTGTGGGCTGTGTTTTTGCAAAGCCAGCTGCCTGTTGTACCATCTGATTCAGATCACCGGCCTTACGAAGTGAGAGCCTCCCTTAGGGAGGGCAATTTGACCATATCTATAAAAATTTTAAATGCACATAAAATTTGACCCTGCCATTTTACATCTAACATTCATTCTACAGGAACAGCCAGGGCTGTGCACACAGTTACATACACGAGGACATTCACTTTGCATTATTTGTCATAATGAAAACTGAAAACAACCTGAATGTCTCTTGTGAGTAGAGTGGCTAATTAATTCATGATCATTCATGTCGCAGGTCATTATGCAGGATAAATATGCACAGTAAGCACCCACTTTTGTAGGAAAAAAAGATATGGACATGGACCTCCATATGCACACAAAATCACCAAACTGTATCGGGGTGGTCTTTGAGGTAGGGGTGTGAGTGGGAGAAGAAGGTAAAGGGGGGAATGTAAGGGTCGTTCTGCTCTCTGTGTTAAGATTTAACCTTTTGCACTCGTAATGCATTAGTGCATGTCCTGGGCAACTTTTTGAAGGGGTGGGGCGGGGGGCGGGGGGGAAGAAATATAATTGGTCTGCAAATCCTTGGTAGCCCTTCCCACTTTTAACAAAAATGAACTTACATTCCCAGCCTGGTTGCTCTTCCAGCCCCTCTAAATCCCGGGCTCTCCCCACTCCCCAGATGCTAATTCATCTTAACCTCATGGCTTCCCAGGGTCTTGCAAGCCCTGAGCTGGGGCTGGGTGTCTCCTGGGGTAAACCAGCACTCCCTCTCGAGGCTGGCACCTGCTTGGGTGCCAAGTCCTTGGTGTCGGCGGCGTCTGTGATGCCAGCGGTCTCCCTGCCAGGCAGCTGGAGCTCTGTGAGCTCCGGGAAGAGCAGTGGACTGGGTGCTTAACAGGTTTCATCAGGCACGGATGGAGCGGACGCTGTCAGCACAGCCATGATCGACCCCGAAGTGAAGGGCTGTCTCGGCCGGGGCTGCTCTCTCTAAATGGGTCAGGCAGGTTTGTCCTGACTTGGCACAAACAAACAGCGCCCTCTTCTGCCCAACAGCAGAACTTCTCCACAAAGCAATGCCCGGTGGTGTATCTGGAACTTCCATTTGGTCAGAATGCGTCTTGCGAAACGGGCCAAAGAGACCGAAAAATAACAGTTTCCTGCCAGAGACCCGTTGGCAGGAAAGCTGTCACTCTGACTCTGCCCTACATTCATGCCTCAATCTTACTAGTATCCTATTTTAACCACAAAAAAGACGATAAAAAGATTTAAATAACAGGGTGAGCCCCATCTATTAAACTGCCAAAGTGCTTCAATGTTACATTGCTGTGATGAAGAGGAAATATTATCCGAGGCATGGCATGGAACATCAACTCAAGTTTTTCTGAGAAACAATCTAGCAACAAGTTAAAATTTTTTAAAAATCTCTTATTATAAGGTAGTCGAGGGATTTTTACATTTGGGAACATTTCCATAAAAAAAAATACCCCAATAATTAATGAAGTAATTCATATAAAGATGTTTAGGGCAGTTTCATATTTCATTATTTTATAGGGTAAAACTGGAAAAACTCCCATACAAGGGGGCAAGCAGTAAAGAAATGGTTCTACGACATACAGCACAGCGTCACAGTGCTTTGCCATAAAGCCATTAAGACTTGTCATTTCAGGGACACACATAACACACGTACTGTGCGTATGACACAGCGGGAACACACAGAATCCTAAATGATGTTCATACTCTGACTCCAACGCAAGTGCATACAATGGCAAAAGAGTTTAGAGAAACAGTTTAGTATTCACTCATCTATAGAAACAATTAAGTGTAAGGCAATAAAGAAGGTAGTAGAGAGAAAGCAAGCAAGATAGAAAAACACTATTAGCTATTGTTTCATGCTTCAATCCTTACTGCCTCATCTCAAAGCATCATTTTGTTTTAGAAGCCAAGGAAATCTATTTTATTACATTACTTGTTTGTTAAGAGAGAGTATTCACTTATTAACAAATCAGAAAGCAGAGTAACCTTAGAAAGTTATGCCAGATTTCCTTCCTCATCTCTTAAACACATAGCTTCACACTTTGGGGCTCATATAGACACAAGTTTAAGAAAACTCTAGGTCCATATGTTAGTATTTATAATCTCTAATTTAAGGCTAAAAATCAAGTTTACCCAGAAGGTTCTGTAATATGAAAATCAATCTAAAAATGACAGAGAGTTTCGTGAAGCCCCTGGTAAGGCTGAAATGTGACAGCTTGCTGGAGGCGTCCCATACTGAGAGTGCAAACACAGTGAGATTTCACAATTCTTGTTATTAAGCTCACAATATGTTCTCAATCTGGCCTGCAGGGATTTGAAGTGTGGGCTTGAAACGTCTAACAAGACACAAACCTTTGCAAGGGCTCAACTCTCTCTCTCTTTTCTAACCAGGCAGGGGTTCACAATTTATCTGGCATGAGAATTGCATGAGGAGTTGTTAATCCCACGTTCCTGGGCCTTGCTGGCCAGGTGCTCCACAGAGATCTGGGCAAGGCCAGGGGATCTTCATGTTAACAACGCAGCTGGCTCACACTGCACTTGGCTAAATACTACTGTAGCAGGCAGTAGGGCTCCAAAATTAACCTCCTTGAAAAGCTGTAAGTCTTACAGCTGGGATTCCAGACACTAAGTCAGAGAACACAGAATCCAACTAGTTTTCAAAACCCCCCAATTACCAAAACCCTCCTCTAAGCCTCCCCCTCTCACATGGACTCTGGTACGGGCCTCCTCACTGGTCTCCCCGCTCCCACACAGCTGTCAGAGGGGCCCCTTGAAGCCCAAGTCAGGTCATGTCACCCCTCTGCTCAGCCTCCTCTCAAGTCCTGACCTTGACCTACAAGGCCCCATATAACTTTGCTTCCCGCTACCTTCCTAATTTCATCGCCTCTTCCGCCTCCCTCTCCACTCGGGCCGCAGTGGCCTCCTAAGACATAAGGCCGTGGCACTTTCTGATCCCTTTGACTGAGATGCTCTTCCGCCAAACACGCTCCTGCGTACATTCTCACTTCATCACCACCTTAATGAGAGGCTCTCCTTGATTCCTAGACGCTGTCATCCTTTCCCCTCTGTTTTCCCTTTTTGCACTCACCGCATGACACATGGCACCCTCGTGTCCTTGTGAGAGCAGTGGCTCCAGCTGCTGTCTGCATTGTGCAGTCTCAGCAGCTAGAACAGTGGGTAGCACGTCCCAGGTGCTCAGTAAATATCAGATGAGTTAATAGAGGTAGGAATTTCACACATGGGGTCCACAGGAAGACAGACAGACATAGAATCCACTGGAGTCTCTTTGGAGAGTTGAGGATTATATACAAAGGGAAAAGTTCTACCCTGCTAGATCTGCAACATTCCCAGACACCCAATGGGATCTTCATTTTTTATAAAAGGGAAGGAGATATTTACTCTCGGCTGCGGAAACCCACATGCATACGGCCCTGCTCCTGCTCTCAATCACCTCATTGCGTTCCTGGAAGGCGGTGGAAAGAAGAAAAACTGTCCAACCTGTTCAGTCTACACCCTCACTCTTCAGGTTTAAAGTAGGTGACCACAGAACAAATTCCAAATATCCTGTCTGGAGTGTTCACCGCATTCTTTGGTGCTGCCGGTGGCTTTGTCAGCTTTTTCACGCCTGTGTAAACAGAGTGCATGCCAAGGCCGAGGCCTGGGAAGCCAGCGAGGCTGCAACCCCACAACTCCTCCCTGGCACAGGCGCCTGCGCAAAAAGGAGCAGCGCGACATCCGAGGTGCGGTCGGGAGGGGAAGCCGGCTGCACTCGGCAAGCGTTTCCACGAAAGCAACTCTGGTAAACTGCCTAGAAAGGTCTCAGAAGAAAGGCACCCACGTCTCCAAGATTCCAATAATGCACCAGAATTTCCTTTTCTAGGCGTAAGTATTCATTTTGGTTTCCAATTTTTTATTTGTAGTTTTGTCTTTTTCCTCCAGGGGGCCTGGGTTGTATATGGTCTTTGTGTGCGTTGGCCTTGGCTTCTCGCTGCAGCTGGACCACCTCTGGAACCCGCGTTTGCTTTGTACTTTCTCCATTCCCCATGCCCTGAGTTCACAGGGAGGACTTGGCTAGTGCCCTGCGTGGATCAAAGCTGGCTTGGGGGGTGTCAAGATTTTAGGGAAATCACTTATCCCTTCATGGTCTTTGAGAAGCGAGGGTGCCATTCCCAACTTTCTACTTTAAAACCCAAATAAGTTTCTTTAACAGTCCACGTTGACACTATGATGTTTATTTTAAAAGATAATACATTTGTTTTGATTAAAGTTGAAAAGTTATGGCTCTCTGATTTCACATGCCTTTATTTTGAGTGAATACTATCTACAAACTAATTATAGAAAAACATAGGTAAAGATGATTTCTTTCGAAAAAGTGAGAAATGTACTATGAAGATCCAATTGAAACTGTCATTTATAATGAAAACTCATTAATTTGTACCTTTTATTTCATATAATTTTACTTATTATCAATGGAACTCAATGAAGCAGAGTTCTCCATGTGCACAAGAATTTTTATCTGTTTGTTTTAAGAATTAAATTTCTTACTCAGAGAAAAAGAACTGCTCTCCAATTTTTATATTAGGCAGAAAGAAAAAAAATTAATCACTAATTAAATGTAAAATTTTAGCCAGCCTCAATATTGATGCAGAAATATAAGCTCTTATATTTCTTTCCACAAATCCATTCTCCAGAAAAATGAGGAAAATGTAATATAAAACATCTCGCACTGAATTTTTCAAATTAGAAAATTTGGAATAAAATTGTTTATAGCTATTAGGGCAGAAAACTATAAATAAAATAAACAATAACACCAATGAGTCAATGAGTAAATAATTTAACTAGTATCTAATAGTAATAGACTAACTTCACCCTAATTTTTTATGTGTTTCCTAGAATATGACAGAGAAAGCAATATGATGAATGAACTTCATAAGTTGACCAGCAATACAAGCAATATAGAGATGGATGAGAAAAACAAAGTATTTTCTCAAGTACATATACTAAAAAACATGATTCAAACTCTAAAATTGCTTATCTCCAATGCTTTTTCCCCAGACACTATAGTGCAATGGAAAGACTGGTTTACTTTTAAGTCCTTCAGGGTTAGGGGAAAATTGAATCGTGGTATCTATAAGAAGGCAATAAAACACTTATACTGTAATACAGTATAGTGAGGAACATGCATCCAACTGATCCCAAAGCAAGTCGATTAGAATCAAATGTAGAGGAACGGGCACTAAAATCTCTGACCCTTCATGAGAGGTCCTGGCCTGATCCTAACTAGCTGACACTATTAAAGCGAAGCTTTGGAAAAGTATTAGAAGCTTGGGTTCAATGGGAAGTTCATGATAACAGATCATAACAGGTAATAGACCATAATGTCTATTATCCATGAAGTCAAAGGCTCTGTAAATATCAATAAATGCTACCATCTTATATTGCTCCTATTAGCTTTCTGCACAAAGTCTTAAAATGCAGAGCAATGAGCAACAGTAAAATAACTGTGATTAACACTCTACACTTTTCTCCTGTAAACTACCAGGCTAAAGAGCAATTTCTCAAGGAAGAAAGCTGCCATAGATTATAGGTTGGAAACACAGACATTAATGAATCAATAATCTGGGAAAGTGCTTTAAAACCCTGTGATAAATTGCACAGATTCTATCCAGATAGAATCATACAAACCGAGGAGCTGGTGAGAGCAAACACATCTGTAAGGATTAGAAACCCCCCATCAGAGATACAGTGGCATATACTCTTCAGTGAGGGTGTTAGTGAGTTTCAGTGTTATAACCAGCTGCTCCATGTGAGAACACATTACCACGAGATATCTGAGAAGGCCTGAATCACGTAAGTCTGGGGCTGTTGCTGTTGGCTTATTGCACCTTGAAATGAGGACTTCGCTGGTACCTATCAAAATCTAGATTCATGTCTTCATTATTATGTTCAAGCAATAGTGCTTTTGACCCCAATGTTGACCTTGTTACTGTCCCTGTTACCAGGACCTCCAATAAGGTTTTATTTGATGGAGGTTTTGAAGAAGCAATAACAAATTTACAATACCATTTGTAGTTCATAAGCTACTTGTGCCCTCTGTATCCCATCTGGTATCTACCTCTGTAATCTGGCTAAGGCACTTCCACTAGCTGTCTTTTAAAACAAGGAATTATAAAAGCAATGCCTATGTTTGTTTAAAACACAGGGAAGAAGTAGGAGGGGGAGGAGGAGGAGGAGGGGAAAGAAGAAGAAGGAAGGAGGAAGGAAAAGAAGCTCTCATTGTTCAACAATCCACTGAGAAGAGAGAAGTGTTTGCCTGTGTGTGTTTCACTTGCACCCATACACTTCTCAGGAACAAAGTGACTAATGAAATTTGACTACCCGATTCCACCTCACTCTTTCCAATTACACCAATGCATTCATCAAGCTCATAAAGACAAGCTAGCTCTAGGACAGCTATGTCAAAGATTAAAGTGAAGGTGAAAGATTATTTTTACGGGGCTCAAAATATTCACCCTGAAATTGCTAGTGGATAGGAGAGGCTGACTGACACAGTACACCATCTATGCGGCTGCTCTGAATCAGAACGACAATCAGAGGCCCCATAACAAAGCGAGGAAGGGGTATTTTTGGCATGAGGGGCGCCCTCAAGAGGCGCTCTGTGGGGCCCCAGCAAGCTGGGCATCACCCTGCCAACCCCGCCATGTGGAACTGGCCATTTTCCTCCGCGTGTCCTCACCTTTCTCCTCCTCTCAGCTCTCTTCTTTCCCCTCAGTTCCCTGTCTTTATCTTTTCTTCCCCCTCCGCCTCAGCACGGTCACTGCCACCCAGGCCTCAAACTGTGTTTTAGTGTTCTAGTCTAAACTTATTCTGAACTGGCCGGATCAGTCATTTTCGATCTCCCTTCTTTTTTTTTTTTTTTTTTTTTTTTAAATCTTCCCTTGAGGACATTTTTCTCACGGCTTTTAGAAGGGACCACACCTGCAACCTAATATGTGCCCAGATCAGGAATCACACACACAACCTTTCGGTTTACGGGACAACGCTTCAACCAACGGAGCCACCCCAGCCAGGGCTTCAGTCCTTTTCTGTCCCGAAGTACATGGGGATGGAGCAGGACTCTGACCAGTGTTCAGGCTTCTTCAGCCCTGATTTTAGGAGGCAGAGAAGGGCATGCGCGATTCTTCCAGGAGCAAGAGAACTGTACAGGTTGACAAGCTCTTCTGAATGTTTCCAGTGGAGGTCTGATGAGCATGGTCCCCGACATTCCTTCCTCACATGTGGGCCACCTCTGCTCTAGAGATTGCTACGCAAAGTGGTGGCCCACAGGCCAGCAACGCTGGCAGCACCTGGGAGGCTGCTGGAACCCCAGGTTCTCAGGCCTCCACCCCAGACCCTCTGAATAAAATCTGCCTTTTAACTAGACCTTCACATTGCATGCTAAGAAGTGTTTCTCTAGCCTTATAGGAATACAGTAGAACACAGCACACCTAAAGGTACAGGTGTCATTCAACTTATTGGGAACATACGCAATGGAATAGAATGATCTTTGGAGTAAAGCAGGCCTCTTTTTGTTTCTAACACTTAATAACTGAATCCTCAGCAAATTATTTAACCTTCTGAAACCTCCATTAACTCAGGTGGAAAGTGGAAATAATACCTATGTCACAGAGATAATTCATATATAATTCTTAGCACGGTGCCACACATAGAGTAGGTGTGGAATAAATGAATTTTTCCATTTAATTGTTAACATGATTATTCATGCTATTATTATTGTCATCATTTAATTCAACATAGCTTCATATGTTATTAAAAATTACTCAGATCAAGTTACACAGAAATACATGCTTCTCTCATCTTCCCAAAGCCTTCAACATAAAATGGGCAATAACCGTACGGGCAATGGCACAGAAAAAGCAGTGCGCTGACAGGATCACCCTTTCATTCAGCTCTGTCTGGGCTGAGCTTTTAGTGAGCGTGCAGTAGGTTTACTAGTCTGGCCCACTGATTGAACAGCATTATCTGAATTAGAGACTACAAAATCAGGGAACCACTAGCACATGATAAGATGAAAACTTCGCCAAATAAAAAATACATCAAAGAAGCATCACAAATTCAGTGACACAGAGGCTTTATCTTGTTAGATAAACTTTTTTTAATCACCGTGTCAACAATAATCTCTAATGGAATTTTTAATGACCTCATGGAATCTGCACTGACGAAAATAAATAGAAATTCCTTATAAGCTCAAGTCAAACATCGAATGAAGTATACCGAACATAAATGGCATACTCTCTAATCCAGTACCTGAAGCAAAATGTCACAAAAGGCCTTTCACTCTTTGTTAATTGAAAGACAAACAGATTCCCAGGAGATCAGAGCCACCCCTGCTTGGCAGCCCGCCCGCCACGCCATTGGGTTATTTACACTGATTCTAGGTAGAAGCCCTGGCCATGGCTGAGCCTGAAAATGAGGGGTAGAAATAAATCAAAACATCATTTTTAAGTTATTTCAAGCTCTTCCCTTAAGTACTTTACATTCAATTACCAATGCCCAACATGCATTATGTTTAAAAATACAATTTTAACAAAAGATTGCTCGTATTGCTTTTATGCAACAAATGTCCTTTCGTAGTTGCTTTACCAGATATTAAGAGATAACCATGAGACTAGTCTTTCCCTAAGTGTGCCCCCCATTATGTCTGCAGTAGTTAAACTTAGATGTGTAAATAATCAGAACGCATTTCCAATTAGCCATACCAAAACCATTCCTCGCCTCTTCCAATAGTTATATCAAAATTATTAATATTATTTACCCCTTTATTAATGTTTTAATATTAGTAAATTTTTAATTTGTCTAATCCAAATAGAATTCTGATTTATAAAAATTTACTTGAAATGTGTATGAATAAAATAATCACTTGAGGCTTAGGATAGATTTTGGTGGGAATTCACTTGGAAATTCCTTGTATATGTAATTTTTAAGAAAAGGTAAAGGTCAATACAGACATCTCTTTACCCATTTTTCATGTAGGAAAGGACTTCCAGGCCAGAAGGGGTACCTAGATGATGTGAAAACCAAGGATCAGGTGGAAACTCAGTCATGGGTAGAACTCCAAGACTGAATCCATTTACGAAGTAGAATATAATCAGTTTTGAGGTATCAAACAAACACCCTTCATTTAGTTTCCTCTTTGCCTGTGTTTTTGCTTTGTTTTGGTTGGTTTTTAAGTCAATTTTCAGTCTAAAGATTGTGGGTATGTTCTCAGACAGCTAAGAAGATTTCAAGGGACCGGAAATAGAACAGGCAATGGAAAGAACTTCCATTCATCCATCCATTCACTGATGTATTCAGTGATGTATCCATTCACTGATGTATTCATTATAAATTGGGGACAAACTGTCACTGTTTTGCTGTTAAAAGGGTGAAGTAAAACACATTTTCATGAACAAGGGGAAGAAGGTAATAATCAATGCTATTAAAAACCATGGTTTCTGGGATTGTATTAACAACTGCCTGTTTAGAAGATACGATGCACCGGTCATGGATCTTAAAGTCCAGTGAAGCAGAAAGGAAGGGAAATTGGAGGTTAGAATGTGGCACTCAAAATACAGAGTTCTATGGGAAGATAAGGGGGGTCCAGCCCAGAGAGGAGGGCTCAGAAAGTCCTTCCAGGAGCAAAGGATGTCCAAGTTGAAATCTGCAGGGTGTTGACACATAGTCATTGCCATTAATGATCAAAACAATAAAAAGTAAAATGATAATAAAATACAACTCGTATATATGTTATCAGTTTAAATGACTTAAAAGAAAAACAGCATCCTGTATCACTGAAGGTGCGAGAGGACAGAGCACAGCTTGACAAAGTACTGGTGAGAATGAAAGAACTGGTATCCTCACTCTCCACGCAATGTGGCAATAGGCACCAAAAAATATAAAAATGTAAGTACCTTTTGACCTACAAATTATGGGACCAGGGAAAACCTTTTAGATTTTAAATATTTATAATCTCCTCCTCCTCTCAACACCTTATTTAAAGATGCAACCGGTTTTCACACTAAGCCTCACCCTGTACTTCAAGTCCCTCCCTTCTGCTCTATTTTTCCCCATAGCATATTCGCCTTCTAACTTCCAATTTATGTATTATGTTTATTATTTTATTGTCTGCCTCCCCAAGAAGGGCAGAGCTTTTGTTTACATAAGCACTGATACATCCCAAGCATCCAGAACAGTGCCCAGGGCTCTATTTGTTCTCAAAAGGTAATTTTCAATAAGTAAATTAGCAAATAAAGCTGACTACTTGTTTCAGTCCTCAGCAGTAACTCAGGGATCTGGTGACATTCAAGGGAACCATGCCAACGAAATATAAGAAAACCTAAAATAGTTATAAAACCTTAAAATGCTTCTGTTGGAGTTTTTGGAGTTTTACTATCAAATAAATATTCAAAATGTAACGTCGTGCCTATTAGTGTCATTTCTAAGCATTGTTCTTTCTCTAAGATCTTGATGGTTAAAAAAATAAATAAAGGTTTTTAATTTTATAACTAGGTGTCAGTTTCCTCCCTGTAAAATGAGGAGATTGAACTAGATTATCATAATGACCTCTTCCAAAGGGTTCCATTTCCACATTTAGGATTTTCACATGTTTGCTCCAACGTCAAAGTCAGAAATGTTGCCAGTCTTAGCCCCTTACAGAATGTATCGACTGGCCTGTTTTTCCCTCAACTGCCTTTCATTCATAGTCTCACCTTCTCTGGATTCTTCTAGAAAATATGAAAATCTAAGTTTATATTTATAAATACATAAAAGCAAGAAAGAAACAGTAAATAGGCTTTTCTTCATCTGAGAAAACCTGTGAATTTTGGAATGATTAAAAACGCTAAGATGATGAAGCAGGATCCATTGTTAACAACCTTTCATGAAACGAACTGTTTAGAAAAGTGCCATGTGCCCGCACTTGTGTGCAGTAAGTTTGAGAGAGGAGGGAGTTCTCCTCTTTTTCCCTCCTTCAGCCTCTTTTCTGATGGTAAGTGCTTTCTCTATTGCATAACATGGTAAAGCTCACAAAAACCCAGATGCCAGCATTGCACCTTATGTCTTACTGTTATTTTGAAGATATTGTCTATTCTCAAGTTTGATGGCTTCATGCAGCTTGGTAAAAACTGTGAAGAGATCCTAAATTCCCAAGTTCAACAGCTATAGCACCTTTGATGATAATTTTAAATCCATTCAAGTGAAGCAAAACAACTAATCTGTAAAATCAGCACCGTTTGAATCAATGACAATCAACTATGGTTCTATGAGACCGCACATGCATCGTATAACCTCGAATCCAAAAAAGGAATTAATAAGTTTTACATATATTTCAACATTCATCCTCCGCTGTCACTCAATCTGACTAGATAAATAACATTTTTTATGCCTTCAAAATCTGAGGAAATAGTACATCTTACAGTACATACATTTCAGAGTTACTGCTTGATCAATGAACAATTAGATCTGTTGAATATGTTGCAATGATCTTCACATTAATTTGCCTGGAGTAAAAACAAAGCTCCACACAAGATTAATCAAATGACTTTTAAGTCCCCAATGCTAAATTGCTGCAGAATACAAATGCAAGTGCATTATAGCCGCATGGGCGCTCAATGAATTCCTAATGAGCAGATGCCATCGTGGTAATTGCGCTGTGTAATGACACCACCCACAGATTCCGCGAGTGCCCAGCGCGCTGCATGTGAGACCTAGTGCTGCCACTCCACTGTCTGCTGGGTCCACCGGAGCCTCATTTAGACTGTCCATGAATGAGCTCTGGATGACTGTGTTTTATAGATGGATTTCGGGGGAAGGGGTCAGAATTCTCAAATGTCCCTGATTTTCCATCAGAAATTATCCTTTCTTTGGCTGAAGAATACCAGACTAAAACTTCCAACGACCCCATAAGAGTTCAAGTTAAATGAACCACCGAGTCCCCTCCTTCTCCATTAAGTCTCTTGAATTCCTCCTTCTGGATCTTGAATTCCTCCTTCTGGAGGCCACTTGAGTACAAGATTATAATGGTATAAAATAAGCATGAAAAGAAACAGAATTTGAAGGAGGTCTCCACATCAAAACGAATACTTCCCTCATTTGTGCAAGAACAAGGATTTCTAAAGCAGAGAGAACGTCAAAACCTCAGTCATTTTTGTCCACGTTAAACAAGTATAGTAACTCCTACTGACTCTCCCCATTTTGGGGGGCAGTTCGGAGTCTTTTTCTGCTCTCAGTGGCATCCCATTGACCGTTTCTACAGTGCACTCTGTTTAGCCATAAAATCAAACAAACGGGAAAATTTCCTCCGAATGTTTCAAAAGATTCCCTTGTTGGAGCCAGCAAAAATGGATTAGGAAGCATTATATCCAGGTGTTACGTCTAGTGCATTTTATTTGAGAAGGTTCAAGTGGGAAGGCAGAAAGTCTCCAAAGCTCCTAAGAAAAATGGACAACTGGTTGTCCTAAGTCCATGAAAGATATGGTCGGGAGGAAAATCCGAGGGACTTCCAGTTAAGGAACAAGGAACAACCTAATTTAAATACAAAAATGTTATCCCTGTATGTCGATCAGGATTGGCTGTTTTATGCTGTGGTAACACAAAACACCAAAATGTCAAAGGCTTAACGCAGCAGAAGCGCTTTCCACGGACCCAGAGCGGCCGCCGGGTGGTCCGCCTCCAGCTCCAGGCTGACCCCCTGACCCAGCGCGGCTGGGGTGGTCGGCCTCCAGCTCCAGGCTGGAGGAAGTTATCGCGAGGAATCACTGCCCTTTGACCTGGAAGCTGGGCCCAGGCGATCAGTGTCTCCTCACCCCTCCCCTGTCCTTGCATGGCACCCACTGCCCACCAGTCCCAGGGTGGGAGCTATTTTCAAGAACGCAGCCTGGAGACCTGGACGGGACCCGTGACTGTACGCCGCAAAAGCCCTGCAGACATTGTTAAGACTCTGACCCAGGTTTGGAGATGTACCCATCTTGCTACTGTCCAGGTCAGTGCTTCTAGGTGAGACCCCTTGCTTGTTGAACCGCCACTTACCCAGAGGAGGATTCTGCCTCTTTCCCTGGGTTCCCCTCTCGCCCTCCACGAACGGGCCAGTTTGCACCGCAACACACCGCACACCACTGTCGCACAGCAGGGGGAGCGCGCAGGGGGGGTCTCAGGAAGGGATCGAGTACTTACATCAAAGCATCACGTGGCACCTTTACTCACATTTTATTGGCTGAAGTCAATCATCACACCAAACGTCAAGAGGCCTGGGAATACAATTTCTTTCCCACCCCGATGCCCCAACCTCAGGTGCCTGGAAAGACTAGAGCCAGGACCACAGATGAACCATTTGTGTGTTCCTCTCCCTGGAAAATGACACCAAATTTCCCTTCTAGATGCAAAGCTACACATTCCCCAGCCTGTTTACTCCGTCCCAATCTGTACTTTATCAACACATTTATATGGAATTAGGGAATGTTCATTGTCGTGGAAATATAAATGGAGGAGACAGGTAAGTTAATAATGGCGAAATGAATATTTATGTAAAAGACATGATTAGTTTAGACTTAGTATCAAGACAGATAAGAAAAAAGAAATTAAGATATTTATTTTGAATGAATTTTGGTAAGTAAAATTATCCTCATTTATAAAAATGAGCTAAGAAATGATTGCGTTGAAAGAGTGTATGAAAATAAAAATGTAAAACAATGTTATGCTTCTATTCTTAAATCCAAAATCATGATTTTGATCAAATATATAACAATTTTAGATATTTATTAAGGCAAATAAATGCCTTGTTCAACAATAAGATCACTTGTAAGAAATATCTAAAGTATAGAATTTTGGAACTAGCTGGATGCACAAAACTTTTTGGAGCATAATTAACAATAAAAACCAAAATCTTTACATAGTCCTATGTCTCATCTAGTACCCTACAATTGATTGCTTTTGTTAGTCAGTGAGCAGTCTTAGGAGATTTAAATATTGCATTATATCGTCAGCAGATTTGACAGATGAACCTACATTGTAAAAAGCAACGATGCCTTTTCATGTCGTATGATATATAAAACTTGGTAGGAGCTTCAAGCACTTAGGTTGTATTATTTTCAACCTTCTCTCTCTACCTATTTATACTAATGTTTACAGTACATAATGAGAAGAGACAAAATACCTGATGCCTCATGTATGGCATGGAACCCCACGCACGCGTCAAGGGTGTTGCTGTGGGTGGCAGGCCATTCTCACTCTCTGCCACAGTCGTGCTGATGTTTCATATTTTCCCCTATTAGAAACAGTGCTCTTTTTAGTTATCCTTAAAACTACCCCCTCTGGAGTACTGTTTGCTGATACAGCAGTAAGCTCCGTGGCTGACAGGATGTCTGTTTCTAGATTGGCTCGTGGTTGAAATATGACTAAAGGTCGCCGTGGTCTTGCACTCTAGTATTAGAAGACATCAACAGGCTGAGCAGCCAGGGAGTCTCTGAAAGCCAGCCACAAAAATGCCCTTCTAAAATGAAAAGTGAGTCCTGGATGGTGTGGCTCAACGGATTGAGCAATGGCCTGCAAACCAAAGGGTCACCAGTTCCATGCCCAGTCAGGGCACGTTGCCTGGGTTGCAGGCCAGGTCCCCAATAGGGGAGGCATGAGAGGCAACCACACGCTGATATTTCTCTCCCTCTCTTTCTCCCTCCCTTCCCCTCGGCCTAAAAATAAATAAAATATTTTTTAAAAAAATAAATAAAATGAAAAGTGAGTAAATCGCAAATGCCGGCGGGGGTGGGGGGGGAATATATCTGATTTTATCATGAGCACCTTATTATTTGAGATGTAGCCTTATGCAAATACATCTACTTTAACCATACATGATTCTATTCTTACTTATTAGTGGCTATTTTAACAGCTAATACATTCTCCCTAATGGTGAGTTGCCAGTTGGAATGGGCTTTCTGCCAAAGCAGAAGCTGATGGACTAAGTTGTCTGATCAAAAATTAGAACATCCCTCTCTTTTATTTCAACAAAAAATTAAGATGGCATCAGAGGCTTTCTCCTGAAAGTTAACCCTTGAGTCAGAGAAGATCATTTAGAACCAGGATTGGGCTCTCCTTGCTATTCTATGTAAATTCATGTGATGCATTTTAATAAAGTTTGTTTCTTCCTGTATTATTCTCTATCGTGATCTTGTGGTCTCTGTTTTGGCTCCTCTTCACCCACCGACAAACTGCACCTTCATGAAAGAGAAACACAGACTGGCCATCTCAGGCTGGTTGTGCGTGCTTTGAACCCCAGGTTCAGCCTAGGTCCCTAGGATCCTGCAGTGAATTAAAGCAAAATCCCTCCCTGATAATAAAGTATAACTGTGCCCTTTTCACTGCATATTTATTCCATTCAATAAGGGGTAGCTATAAGAGGGCTAGAATCTGGTATTCTTTTCTCATTTGACCAAATATCATCAGTTGGCAACAAATTATGTTTTCTTGCCCCAATAAGAGAATAATTTTTTTTAACCCATAGATCCCTATTAAGTTTCTTTATGTATCAGTCCCAGAATTTGATCATAGTGGCTATGTCAACTAATCTTTCAATGAATATTAATTACTGCTGTTCGAAGAGCCTCAAGAAATATTTGTCAAATGGGATGAAATGTCCCCTTTGAGAGTTTTTACTTTTTTAAAGCCTCTAAAGTGAAGAAGCTAAATCCAACAACTCCTGCTATTACTTCCAAACCACTATAGGAAGACTAAGAAGTTAATGAGCAGTATTTTTGGAATGCCAACTTGTTGGGGTAGACACTCAGAATGTTCAAAAATTAAACAACAACCACCAAAAAAGCCATCTCCAACTCACATTGACAAGCACATGTAAAACAAAAAAAAAAAGTAGCTTTCAAAGAAGGAAGGCATTTTGTCAAGTTGAAAGGAAATGCAGATCAAACGTTTTCTTTAAACTCCAATTTAAGACTGGGTTGAGGCCTGGGTGGCACTCCAGACTGAAATTCTGAGACAAAAATATTTCCTTTAAACTTTTTTTTTATCCAACACAAAGTTTCAATAACCCTGCTCCTTTTTTATGATTGGTAGTATTAAGTACAACGTTTCTTTTTAAAAATAGAGATCCCATCAGCAAAGTAAGGTAACTTGATGAACATATCAGGTATTATATACTCATTGGCTCAAACACCAGATACTTAAAGGTCAAAACTATATAGACTCTGTGAGCCCTGCTTTCATTGTGTTTTTAAAGCCTCTTCTTCTTGGAGGCTAGGAAAAACTTGATATCTAAGATTAGAACCAAGTAAACAAAGGACTTTTGTACTTAATTTGTGTAATAAGGAATATATAAATTTATAGAGCTATTACACAGGTAATACGGACATCTCAAACTTTAAATTAGTCATGAAAGTGTATGTGCATCCTGCATATTTACAATTGTGGTTATACTACACGGCCGTCACTTCCTAGCATTAACCATGTGAAAATTAGTTTTTGCTTTATAGTTACGGGAGCTATTTAAAGAGTCTACGTTATTTTTACCCTGCCTATTTTTAGCGGTGCTTAGCTCATAGGTTTTGCACAAAAAGAGCTAAGCCCCCCTAACAGGTACAGCCCATGGACTTGTGGGAGTCCGCAATTGTGTTCCCGGGGCTGTGCAAGTTCTCAGATGTGAAAAACAGTCACAGGGCGCTTCTTCTCGGTACATTCGCTTACGTTAATTCAAGTTTGGGATTCTCAACATACATTAGCCCAGGGAAGTTGTACTGTAATGAAATCTTCAATATTTAGATCGGGTTTGGTTCAAGATTTCATTAAATGGCTTAGTCCTCACCGGTCTACAAAAAGCTCGTAGGTGGTATTGAATAAAGAACTCCAGAGACCAAATATAACGGCCTTGATGACTGCCAGTATCAGTATTTTATCCTCTTTTGTTTTCACTGCAGCCTCGTGACAGCATCCCAAAGAGCACAGAGTGTCATGAGTCAGTTTTAAATCACTTCCTTAATTCAAACACCGTCAGACAATGTGACGGAAGACTTCGTTTTCTCCTCCCTTTTTGAGAAATTTTATTGCTATACATTTCTGCACGTACCTCACAGGTTAGCTACTAATTACTTCACTATCAACTCTGGGAGCATTTAGGTGTTTTTGAAAATAATGACGATGCTGTGCGAAAACATTCCAGCCACAGGCCAAAGCGCTATTGTTTCGTTTAAGGTGCAGGAGATAACGAAGGCTATTCCAGCAATTCCCGGTTGCTGCTGGAAGGAGTTCCCACAAACTTAGGGGCTTACATCCATGCACACTTATTATCTGACCATTCTGCAGAGGAGAAGTCTGCACAAGTCTCGCTGCACTATGATTAAGATGTTGGCGGCACTGTGTTCCTTTCTGCAGGCTGCATGGAGAATTCATTTCTTGCCTTTTTCTTCTTCTAGGAGCTGCCCGTTTCCTTGCTCACGGTCCCCTTCCCGCATGGTCAAAACCAGCAAGGGAGACCTGAGCCCCCTGCACATCGTATCTCTTTGACTTTTCCTTCTGCCTCCCTCTTCCACCTTTGTGAGCGCCGTCCAGGCAACCCAGAGTAACCTCCTTCTTTTCAGATCACCTGGGTAGCAAACTGAATTCCATCTGCTACGTCAATTCCTCTTTGCAGTGTAACATAACATGCAGTTCCCTGGGGTTAAGATGTGGCCATCTCTGGAAAGCCATTATTCTAGCACTAAAATTTTCAACATTGCCGAAACTTTGAAAATCAATCCATGAGTCAGGATCTCATGATTCCAACTATTTAAGTCTCAGGTACATATGGCTGACTTTATTCTGTATAACAATTATTTCCTGTTAAGATACAGACACAACTGTATGTAGTTCTTTAAGAAAGAAAAAAACAACAACACTATTTAAGGCACTTGGATGAACTGACTTCAGTGATCTGCAGACGACCCCTGAGCAGGTGGGGAACCGAACCAGGTGACACAGGGTTACTTGCAACTTTGTAAACCCGCTGAGGACCTGCAGAATTCTGCTCCTCTATTTGTGCCTTCCTCTCAGTCACCATTGAGCCACTGATGCCTAACGATTTTTAGGATATGGAAATAAAAAAAAAATGAAACCTTCCCCGAGAGATCCACCAGAACCCCAGGATTATCACCAAGTCAACCTTAAGGCTTGCATTCTCTGAGTATGGAAATGGAACTTTAAAATTTTTTTTAAATCAAAGATCATTGGCTGCTATGATTTCTCCTGACAAGGAAAACATGTACTTAACGTGAAACCTGCATTAAATATGATTTTTAAAACTTGTATCGTCTGTGACATTAAGAATTATACTGATGGAAAACTACTGACAAGATTTTTTAAGGTGAGATATATGTATAACTAAGTTAACAGAGTTAGAAACAGATACACGCAGTACTGTAGATAGATTTTTGTCATCGGTACTAACAGAATCCTTGCAAAAGTGGATAGAAAATAATGTCAAAGAAGAATCAGCTCCAACGGACTAGTTTCTATGCAGTAAAATATGTCAAGAATGCGACTGCCCTTCAGCCAGAATGAAGTAGCAGGGACCAACTCTACTCTCCCACCAGAAAAAAAGGAGGGGGGACAAAATACATGAAATTAAGATTCCAACTCACAGGCCATCAGGTAATGAATGGGATCGCTTTATTCCCAAGAGATGAGAAACACACTATATGAGCCTTACAGCTGCCTCAACTTACCGCCTTAAGAGATTCGGTCAGTCACAGCTGGGGATGGGGGCCCAGATGCAGCCCAGGACATGCCTGCAGTGGAGGAGGAAGAACTAAGAGTCTGGAGAGACTTGCTGCCAGCTTTCTCAGTGCAGGATGGGGAAAGGGGCCCAGAGCAGCCAGCACGTTCTTGTGCCTTCCCCCAGAGATTCTTTCTCAGAAACACTCCAGCTTCCATAGACACTGTCTTAACTCTGACTCTTGATTAAGATCGCTTCACTATGCGTAATTCATTATTTGTACTGTGTCTGATTCCATACAGTATTATTATGCATTTAATATATTATATTTCGTCCTTTGAATCATTCCCATCAGGCAAGTAAGTGACCGGGAGTGTTCTGTAAAGCACTGGTGTTTGTGCTATGGTCTAGTCACGTTCTCAAATGGACTAGTACATTCTGCATGGGCAGAAGCTTGCAGGTGACACAAAAGGTCACCCTCACACACACCATTACAATAATCCAGCAAAAAGTTTACTAAACCATGACCAACAGGAAGGGGGGGAATAGTCCCGTTAGTGTCACCTGCTACCCGACTGCTACCCTCTCTGCTGGTTTCAGCAGATTCCCTAGTAGCATGACCCCAGAGCCTCAGCCCACGGGGATCCGGCCCCCACCCCCTTCCCCGGCGAGGGTAGTTCCCGTATATGTTCATACTCAAGGAAGCAAAGCAGCACCGAGAAAAGCCCAGTGAATCACCTGGACTCCTCCATGCACATTCCTCCTGCCCTGATCACATACAGGCAGCCCTCCCGCCACCTGATGGAGCCACCAAACTCTGCCAATACCACGACTTCTCTTCTTCCATGCTACCCCTTGGACATAAAAAGCCCAAACGGCCAAGTTGGCAGGCAGAGTTTGTAATTCACTGCAGTGCTTACTGGGTACCATGAAGAAAGGTGTCCCCTGGAGGACAGAGAATGACCGATCATGGAGAGCCCCAGTTGGAGGTGGGAAGAAAAACATCCCCGGTCAGTTTATTTTACCCCTAAGGGAGATGCAGTCTCCATTAGGCTTCTTTGTAACTCTCTGCACGTCGGTCTCCTTGGCTCATCGCTCTCAGTGGAAGAGTCTTTACGATTCGTGTGCCCCCTCCCCGGCTTTCGGCAATTACGCGTTGCCACTTGGCCATCAGCAAACAAGGCTTTGTATTAGTTTCTACTATGAGCAGGAACCTGCAGTCACCACTGGTTTTTAGTGCCTTTGTCCCCAACGCTGCGCCCATCAACTCCTTTCTTTATGGCCCTGTTTGTTCAATGGTTTGTCCCCGGGCCTCTCCGTTGAACATAATCATCGGGCGGATCTTCCAGCCAAAGATAATCTGGCCATCCCAGCGTATCCGTTTTCCTCGCCCTTCAGTCCTTTCCTCCGCCATCTGCCACCGTAAAGCTGGCATCTCAGCTTTGCTCAGAATCGGCCATAGCTTTTTCCATGTTTCCAGAAGCCTTCCCCCACCCCCTGGGATCCTGGCTGGGATGTCAAGTCCTGTTCGCTGAAGTCCTGCCACCCACGGGCCCGATATGGAGCTGTCAGATGGCCCCCTCATTTTGTCTTGATCCCCTCTATCCGAACCCTCGGATCAAACTCCCAAGCGTACTCCCCCGCGCCCCCCAGCACGCGCCGGCCCATTCTTACAGCCGCTTCGGGCTATAGTGGTTTCTCCTCTGCTCGGGCCCAGCTGAGTTTTGTGGAACCCCATTCTCGGCCTAGCAGCTCACAGGCGAATTCTGAAGGGGGCCACGGTGCCTGGGGAAGTTGCCGTCCAGCTTGGGGACGGGATGGGGGGTGCTCGTGCTTAGCAGAAGGGCGGGCTAGGACTGCTGACTCAGGGAGTTCAGGAGCCAGGGAGTGAAAACCTGCAGCGGCACCCATTCAGATGTCTGCATGTCACTTGTCAAGGTCTGTGTTTTCCCCCACGCCGTGCCTCAACCCCCACATTACAGACCGGCCTTGACTGGCAGCCGTCTTTGAGGTCCGTCCGGGCTATTAGATCCTGCTGCTGCGAGAGATGAAAGCTTTTTCCGCAGCACCCGAGGCCTCTGGCTGTCACACCCGAGGCCTCTGGCTGTCACACCTGCTCCTCCATTGTTTAGCGCTGCCCTGAGCTGTTCGTTCTGTTTCTGCAGAGTAAGAACCGTCGGCAGTACCCTCCCAACCCTGCCATCCTCGGAGCTACAATTTTCTGTACTTCTCAAATGCCAGCCAGCCCGATAATGCACTTCCTTCTCCCGCTCCATCCCAACTCACTGCCAGCTAAGCTGCAACAGCTGGATCTTGTGTCAGCAACTGTCTGCTCTCCACTGCCACCGCGAGTGACGGGCTCTGGCTGCGTGACTGTGTGTCCACCACGATATTACTCTCTGCTGCTCATTTCACATATTAGACAAAAAAAAGCAAACATTATAAAAAATATTAGAACACTTCCCAAAGTTAAAAAAATTTAGAATGAGAAGTTAAATATCAAAAGTATGTACTGTAATACTAGATTTACTCAAAAAAAAGAACTTCCTAGGTAAACTATCCGTGTAATACTATTTCTGATTATGTGTCTGAAAGATGGCTCTATAGTCACCTTCTTCTATCCACTTTGGCATTTAGTCGGCACGGGTCAAAAAATACACTGTGAAGAAATCAATCAACTGCTAAAGCATGCAAGTCATGACTATATAAGATAACATGAAGATTTAATGAAAATTCAGCATATAACATCCAACTTGTATTCTGTGGACATAAAAAGGAAAATACAGTAATTCATTTTACCCATTACATATTTAAAAAATCAGACAGAATGAATTCATAAGCAGTGGTTTTCGTAAAAACAGCAATTTAATTTCATATATATTACCCTCCTATTCCTTTATCCTGTGTTATGTGTCTAATTGGCAAAACCTACCAGGTTACTGAAATCAGTAAAAGTCCAATCCATGATGCTTCAATTGTTTGTATTAATAAATATCTCACATTTGAAATCCACTTTTCTTACGCTGTAAGCCTGATTATCATTTCCTATAAAGATGCTATGCCCTGCTCTTCGCCCCAGTAACGGTGACCCTGCACAAGGCTGGGTGACGGCCCTTTGAACGCACGCACACAATTCATCACGCGCACACCTTCCTGCCCCTCTCAGACCAGGTCGCCGACGGGCAAGCGGCTCTCCTAGCTCTCCTGCTCCTCATAGTGCGCGTAGCCACTGGCGTAGGTCCTTCCTAAATTCAAATTAGTAAACAGATCTGATGGCTCAGCATCTGAATCCTTTCCACCTTCATCTTCTTCCTCTTCATCATCCTCTGCTTCATAGTCATCCTCCTCGTCATGGTAGCTGGTGTCACCATATTTAGCAGATGAAAGGTTCTTCCAGTAGGCGTCGTACCCAGCCGCTCCATCTCCTTCTTCGCCTCCAGTCTGCCTGCCAAATTTCAGGGAGCGCGCTACAAAACACAGATAAGTTTATATGGCACCTTATTGGTTCCCGTTCTCTGCATCCTCGTTTCCCTCCACAATATATAAAGTTACATGAACTCGTCTGGCTGCTTCTTACTCCCAAATGAAGCCACGTTTTTCCTAATTTCCTAACAATATTTAAGTGGAAAGAAAGAAGACCTGAAAAAACATCAATCAGTTATATCCTACTTGGAGTCTACACACACAGCACATGTACCAAATAGTAAAGGTGACAGAGTTATCTCATTAAATCTAGAAAAAGTTGGAAAACAAAATGAAAGCACTCTCTAAATGTAAGTTAAATAAGGCATGTTAAAAATTAGTATAAAGTGCCCTTTGTTTGATCAATGAAAAGTTTATTTTCAAATCATAGGAGTTGATTTCATGTCACCGCATTTTTCTTGAGAGCAATTTTATAACTGAGATGTCCTAGAAGATGAAGCTTTCATTTCTTATTAGTAACACAAAGTTTAGTGCAAAAAAAAAAAAAAAAATCAGCAAAAGCTTCAGCCTCACCTCATGGTAGGACTATATCTTTGAACAAAATCATTTAGAATTATCGTTCCATTCTGACATGTTTGGTAAAGAGTCAAATTCTGTTAGCTGCATTACTATAAATGTGCATGACAGTCTTATTCCTTCATAGAAAAGTGAAAGCAATTTCCCACAGTGGTGACACAGTACAGAGTAAGCGCAGCTGTGCAGATACCACACACCTAAGAAGAGCTTCAGAAAGAATTCCAGCTTTCAAGTACTGAAGATTACCAGCATTTGAATTTTAAGGATTTATAGCTACTCAATTATTTAACAAGGAAGCCTCAGCGAAACCATAAAAATCACTTTTTTCGGTCCTAAATTTCAATATTCACTATGTCATTAGCTGAGGCAAATGCCAAATATCGAAGTGAATAATGGTATTATTTCTTAAGTTAAATTGAGAAATTTTACTTATATATTTTCCAAGGCTGTAAAATTCTCATTCCTTAAAAGAACACATTAATCTTCTCAAATAGGAAAAAGAGGCAAAACAAAAATAGAGGAAAAGGAGATAAAGCTTTTCTAAGCATGAGAGCAAAATCCCCCCCGCTCCAGCATCTGAAGATTCAAGCGCCTTACTTGACATGCTGAGATCCTTGGTTTCCTGCGTTTCATGTCCACACTTGGGGCAGGGAGGCTGTTTTCCTTTCTCTTGTTTAAACACCTTGCTCCTTGTATGATCATCACAGAAACAAGCCTATAAAGGAGAAGTAACAATAAACAATAATTCTAAAAATAGACAAAGACATCATTCAATATTTCAAAGAAATTTAAACATACGATTTGTTAGGGCAGAGACTGAGAGTTTTGTTGGGACTGGTCACACTCCCGATTTTAATTTCTTAAGGGAACGGGCCTTTGCCGGGACTCTTCAGAACTATGACCTAACCCAAGGCAGAAACTATATTCAGGGTGTGACATGTACACACATCTATCCATTCATAACACATTAGTATTCACAAAGCCCTTGGTGACACAGTGGGGAAGAGCCCACCTACCCTCTGATGGTAAGCAACCTAACTGGGGACAGACAAGCAGAGAGGCTACTATGAGACACTATGCATTGAAAAAGAAGTGCAGAGGAGGGGCACTAAGCCCAACACAGGATTCAGGAAAGAAACCACGAAGGCTCAGCTGAGATCTGAAGGAGAAGGGGGTGCAGTAAAGATCGGAGAGGACTCTAAGGCAGAGGAAGCAGCACACACAAAATTGGAGAAGGCTAGGGAAGGAAGTAAGGTAGGGTTAGGGTATCAGCAAGTACCAGAAAAATATTTCTTAGGGAAAGTGAATCGGCTGCATCTACTCATCTTTGACAAAAGAAATGCTGGGGACAAGTTCTAAGAGGAGAAAGATTATGGAAATCTTCACTCCTTTAAGCCAAGTGCCATTTGACATTAAATAAATACAGTCCCACCATTTTAGTCAGAATGTTCTCCAGAAACCTAAAGTATAAGTACACTGAGCTAAGATTCAGGAGACGTGTACCAGTGTCAACTCTGAGACAAGCCAACTGGATGGCCTTTGGAAAGGCACTAAAGCTTTCTCAGCTCCACGATCTCTAAAATAAAAGAAACTAAATGTTTAATGTACAATGTAGAATGATAGCCAAAAGTAATCCAAGGAATGGTCATGGAGAATGGGGATTAAAAACAAAACCTAAATATAAAAAACACACAAACATACCTTACAACGAAGACAAGAATGTTGACCAAGCCGATTGCATGAAACACCTGTGGGGAAAAAACATATTGTTCAAATTCAAACTTGGAATAAAAACACTGTTTCCCAGAGATTCATACTTGATCTAAGATAAATCTGTGGGATTCATCTTAAATCAATTACTAAGTTTTTTTCTGTCTCATACCATAATCTAGAGGATATATAAAAATGATATTGAATTTCCAACAGAAGGAAACCAGTAACAGCTATACTCATATACTTTGAGATGTTCCTTTAATCTTTGAGAATTTCTACATAAGTACTGTAAGAATTATACAAAGTTGATATACATATATGTGTCTTAGATATAGCTACTCACATATCTAATTATGACATGTGTGATTTTATATATGATGACATACTTATATGTCATCAACTTTAAATTTATAATGAATATAAGGATTAACACTTGATACCAAAACAAGAACCAAATTCAAGGAAGTGAATATCTGGGGGATTTCAGTTTCTCCCATGATGGTGTCTACTGTTCAATAAGGGTTTTGTAAGTGTGAGGTACTATTCTAATGTTTCTCTTTTTATGGATTCTCATTTCAATTAACTCTTTGAAAAAGAAATTAGGATCTTCCTTTTAAGGAAACTCAGGTTTAGAAAGATTTAGTGATTTGACCAAAATCATAGAGCCAACAAGGAGAAATCCAGTAATGTTTAAGCCCAGAATGTGAACTTTTGAGAATCATTAAAGCAGAAATAAAATGCAATCGATCTGCGAAGATAATGTCACCCAGTCAGTCAGTAACACTGATTCTCAAACTGGAAGACACTTGAAAATTATGTGTGCAGGTTACGAACATGCCTGCTACCCACCGCAGACTTAAATATAGAATCTCCAGGGATGAGACCTGAGCACCTGTACTTAAAAAAAACAAACCCTCCACGGGTGTTTTTGATGTATATACCTGTCTCAGGATGACTGGAAACAAGCCAGGGGCGGTATCACTTACTTGGGAGCATTTGGAAATGGGGGGGGAAAGGGAGGGGGACTGCTATAACAACTTGGAGGTGAAAATGACATTTTGTACTCAGGACCAGTGAATCCTGATCAATCCCACTAAATGAAGAACTGGCCCCACCGAAAGACCACTACAAAAAGAAAAATGGATGCATTATCGATCTTTTCTACAAACAGAAAATAGATATTGAGCTAAATTACAGTCTGTAAGAGACTGCATGAAAAACTAGATTCCTTTTTCACTGTTTAATACTTAGACTGTTAAGAAACTTGGGTATAAAGAACATTATTAGATATAAAAACTTACATTTAAATGTTTCCGCCTCTAAAACCTGGCAGCTGGCTTGATGTTCAAATTGATCATCTTCACAGAGAAAGTTCTGGCAAAAGGAACAGCTGAATATTCTGCCTCCTATTAGATTAAAAAACAAAACCCAAAAATGTAAATATGATAAGCTTTAATTTAAAAAACTCGTATCTATAGAACTGCTCAGAAAAGGACAGCAAGTTATTTCAGACTTGCACCAAGATGACATAGGAGTGTTTTTGTTCTAGTAAAGGCTACAATGAAAACCGCCCAAATGAACCATAAAAAAGTGGACTCCCACGATCTCTGGGCTATACGTTGGTAATACAATGCTCAAATTAGCTACTAACATTGGCTGATACTGCAACTGTCAGTCAATCCCTCTTCCGACCACCCTGATAACTAACAGAGTCAGTCCTTAGACCGACTATATCCTAAAAAGAATCTTAAACAGAGTATCCTGAACATTTCAAAGTCAGCCTTCTCTCTGAGCGGTATGAAGTCACTCACCGTGGTCCCAGACCCCTCGGTCACACTCCACGCACTCAGCATCAGTGAGAGGGCAGGCACAGGCGTGTGTGCTGAGACACTTCCTCCCATGACAAACCCAAGCTTCACAGAAGTCACATATGGCACCCTGCAACCGACAAGCACGAGAAATTAATCTGTGTCACCTGAATGACTGCAACCACTGTCTAACCCACGATTTTCAACCGGTGTGCTACAGAAGTTTTAAAACATACGATTCCTGACTATTCAGTCAGGGGCACTGACCTCCTTTCTCTTAGATTGTAAAATAAAAAATAACAGGCAACACAAAACCATCTGTGTGAATGCCCTGTCTTGGATCATAAATATAGAGGTCACGTAACAGAGTTACATCTTACTGGTCACATCGCATAATTGGGTTGAGTCTGATAGGTTAATTCTTGGTACCAGAAATCCTTATATACAAGTATACGCACCTGATTTTTTTAAAAAGTCACTTTGGAGCAAAAAGAGTAGGTAATTACCATTATTATTATTTTCTGTATTTAAAAAAAAATTATAGGTTTCTTTTTTTTAGTCAGATCAGCAACAAATATATTTTTTGACATGCTGCAGAATTTTATTAATTACTTTATGTGTGCCATGAGATGAAAAAGGTTGAAAATCACCATCAAAGTTGTACACATTTAGCAATTTATCACCTCTCAGTGATAGTGGGTGCCGTCACTGAAGATAAAAGTTTACTCTTTAAACCAAAATTAAAGAGGGTTCTCTGAAAACTACTCTACCAACAGCTATTTATAATATACAAATCTTAGCTATAAATCAAAAGAAAAAGAAGCAAGGGGGAAACTCCCCACTCACCCCAGCATCAATCACTGAAGTCGGTCAAGGAGCGGGAAGTGTGGCCTGCAGACCGAATCTAATTCAAGTGACGTCTGGAGTGCGCAGCTCACGCTTTCTGTCTGTAGTAACCCCACTACCGAAATTGAGTGTTTCCAAATACTAGTATCTCTGACTTCAGAAAATTTCTAGAATAACTTAGAGAAAATATGAAACTTCTTTCAGCATCCTTTTTTCTCTTAAGGGAACATATGCTTTAAATCAATTACCATGTTTTTTTGTGAAAGAACTGAAAATAAAATACAGAACTCAATAATAGGATAAGACTCTCCAATTCTATATGAAGTAAGATGGTAGGACTATATTTTTCAAAAACATAAGATCAACAGGCTGTTAAGAACTAGAACAAGTCTTAATGGACCGAAAGGTCTTTCCTTTACAGATGAGGATCAGGAGCACGAGACCAAGTCCCAATCGCAGAGATGCATCATAGAGGAGCTGCGATTTAATTCTAGGTCTTCTGAACCTCAGTTCAGTGTTACAGCATTTAAGGCTCTGTAACAAAAATAGTACAGAACAAATGGGAAAAATGTTTTATGACTTACAAAAATGGATTATCAGCAAACCTACCAAATCCTCAAATGTCTCTTGGATCACTCAGGGTTCTAACCACAAAAAAGATGGCACACTGCACTGGATAATCCAGGAGTTTAAAAGAGATACTTGACAAAGGACAGGGAAAGGCTGAGAAGAAACATCAAGCGGTGGTGCAGTTACCGACACTGGGCCTGAAGAGACAAGGGGAAGACAGGAGAGTCACCAGAACCCCAAGAGAGAGCCATATGGTGAGGGTTACTTAGCCATATGGAGAGGAATTGTGCCCAATCCATAGCCAAACCAGGTCAGCCCGGTAGGGAGTGAGCTGGAAGGAGAATAAAGACCCAGATGGTATTGTCCTTCCATCTTAAGATACCCTGCCAGGGTCTCTCCTTGGATGAACCAAAGAGAAGTAATAAGGTAAGAAAGCCATGACCTGGTCAGGCTCCAAGGGCAAAGCAGGATGGAGACGGGAAGGGAGAAGGAATATGGACGGGTAAATCCCTTCCCTAAAATTCCTAACCAATAATTCATGATTTTACTGAAGTGTTTTCTTTATGTAAGAAAAGATCATAAAGACTCACACAACTCGGTGAATTAGGAAGTGTTTGATAAATTTAGATATTAGCAAGATACCAAGTAAGATTATGATGGGTTTTAGATCTTTGACCGGTTTTTGAAACATAACATTGACAATCCTGTATTTAAAATAAAGAGGAATTCACAAGATGATTATGGATTCTAGCTCCTTGCATCTATAAGATTATGTCCACATGAAACATATCAAATAAAGATCTGCCTCTTAATGAAAAATTATATGTTCTTGGAAAGTTACTGCAAATAAAATATACTGCTTGAGTACACCAGTATTATTTTCATTGTGGACTGAAATTTGGACCAGAGCATTAAATCATACAATGGAATATAGTAAAACTGGTTAAAAGGATAACTTTCAGTAAAAAGAGAGTAAAATACATCACACAAAACATGTTTTTATTATTTAGAACAATAAATTGCCTTAGGAAATTCTACATGTAACCTAGAAATTATGTATAACTCTATATTAAGTATGTACTTCTTTGGAAATATAAAGCTTAAAAAAAATATTAACCCTAGGTTCTTTTGGAACTAGGTTGCTTATTTAACCAAAAGCTTGAACAGAGTTTTCATTATGACATTCTATGAAGTCTAATTAAGACACATTAGAAGGGTACCACTGACAAATGAATTTCTGTTAAGGTCAACACGAAATAAATTTTCATTCCTTGTCTGTTTCCGAATAAGGAAAAAAGGAAGCAATCAAAAACAAGTGGATAATAAAGGGAAAATCACACAAAAAACACATGCCACAGATCACTGAGATAACTACAGACTGACTGAACCAAGGGACAAAACAGTGTGAGTATATGGTTATAAAATACAGTGGTTATAAAAAATAACCATTGGTCAGAACAACGTTTTCTTATCCTCAGACACCTACTAGTCTAAGACAGCGATTTTCAACCTTTTCATCTCATGGCGCACATCAACTAATTACTAACATTCTGAGGCACACCAAAAATGTATGTTTAGCGAATCTGATTAAAAAAAATAAGTATAATTTTGATTCACTCACACCAGATTGCTATTGTTGTGTTGGCTGCTGTCATTTTTTGACACTCTAAGGGAAATGAGGTCAGTGCTCCTGACTAAAGAGGCAGGTATTTCCTGTTTAAAATTTCTTGCAGCGCACCGGTTAAAACCGCTGGTCTGGAAGAGGGTGACAGGAAGCTCACCACCATCGCAAGGCCGGTACTGTACACGCCAGCATGCTTTATGACACAGTCCGATGACTTCATCATGCACTTTGTTTTCCCTGGTAAAGAAACAAATGCGCACTATTAGCCTCGCAAAGTAGTACATGCAAGCGTTCATCAATTCTTCTCTTTCCCCAGCCTAAGTTCCTATGGCAATAATTTAAAATGGGTAGACATCAGCAGTGTACTTCTTATACAACCAAAGATAGAAAATGGATATAACTGAGATCTCATTACTTGAGTCAAATCTTTTGAGATTAGAAATTTATTAAAAATTGATTGCACAATAAAGTTGTACACCGATGTTACTTCCTATCTGTAATAAAATCAGAAATTGCAGGTTATGCTTTCTAACCTAATCATCATTATAGCAGCTTAAAATCTGGTGAATTTTCAGATGAATTAAAACGTATTTTAAAAAGCTATGCTTTAAAATGAATTTAACATTTCATAATTCTCTAAAAACAGTCTGCTTTAAAGTTTTTGCTCATTTCTTCCCACAAAACATCTCAAACCAAACCAAGCGGTGATTATGCATCTTATCTGGTTCACTTTTTAAGTATATTCATATGTAAAAATTTACAAGCATAGCCTCCAAGTAAACATTTTTGCAAGAGAATTCTCAAATAGTCCCCAAGTGAGCACAAAAACCAGCAATATGGTCACAGAGCTAAAAATCACAGTACAGCCACAAAAACTCTGATGTAGCAGCAAATTACCAACCTGAAACACGGTCAGGAAATTCACTTATCATATACTATGTGAAGATTAATGATGACATATTAATCGCCCATCTCACAGAAGTGGAACATGAAAAGAAACAGAAGATACTCAGCCTTCCACTATCCTGACTGCCTGAGGAACAAAGCTAGACAACAGGAAATGGGAAGAAAGGAAATGGGAAACGAGAGGCAGCGGCCACCCACCTGTCCCATGCCTAACACGAAGTACAAGAATCAGTAAGTGGGAAAGGCACCGACATCCAGCACTACACCATCTAAGCTCAAAACCCAAAAATTATGGGAAGGTCCTAGCAAGAACTTCACCTCCTCCATAAATTATTTTCTCACTCTATTTTCTTTTTTTTTTTTTTGTAAAATAAGGAATAAAAACTGGCAGATACGTGGTCTATCGAAGCCAGTACTCTCTCATTAATTATGTCTTTCATTAACGATGTATTCTTCGAAAGCTAGAACTACACTAGAAATATTCAGGGATATAGCTCTCAACTTTCTGCAGCGTTATCATATGTAAACCCAATCAAATGTGCATATCCCCAAACGTTGTTCCATCTGAAACTATTACCCCAAAACCAAAAGGGGTTCAAATAAAAGTTTGGGGAGTGTATCTGTATTTCATTATGGGAGGTCTTCAGAAACTATGTAACAGCATCTCCAGATGGGAAGGAAGGGATGAAACATGCAGCACTTCTCAAATGTATACATTGTACCTCAAGTACTCAGAGGACGACTATTTGACAAATGTGGAACTTGTTCTGTGAACTACCATTCAAGTTTTATTCTGAGCTATCATTTACTCTTAATAAAAGTTTTCACTTATTCTTGGGAACTGAGTATGTGGCTTAGGAACACTTTGCCAATCACCTGGGAATCCATGGGGGAAAAAACTCAAGAGTCATGCTGAATGCCAAACAAAAAAATAACTGATCACAAAAACTGGCACCAGATAAATGTGGAACAAAATTATTCCCAAAGATCTAATATACTACAGACACTAACAGCAGGGATCAAAATTTAGAAAAATAAACAAATAGACATAGACAAGACTAAGGGCAGTATCATTAAAAGTTCAGGATCATCAAATATCATTAGTCTGAAATCTGACCTTTTAATGTTTAAAACAACATGTTGGTAACCTATATCTAACCTGGATTTGAACTGTCTTTTAGCATTATGTCAGAGACAGAATCAAGACTTGGTAGTGTTTTGGTAAGCTTATTAACATTTTCCGTTATTTTATTAATGGTAAGGCACAACATTATTATAAACAATGATATTATAAACCCACAGCTTCAAATTGATTAATTGCCAAACAAATGTTTGATAAAAGAAAACGCAGATGCCCTTCATTATATACTTACCACACTGTGCACAAATTGGTAACTTCTGTACAGAATTACAAAAGTAGCAAAACGCTCTATTCTTCTGCCGCCTTGTCATGTAAAATAAAATTTTAAAATTCAGTAAATATCAGACAAAAGATCTGAGGTTCTGTATTGTTAGATACAGGTAGAAAAATAAATAAAAATTTACCTCTGGCACTTATCACATTCCTGTAAAATATATAAATATGGCATTAATTTTCTACTGGTTGAAAACTGCAAACTTACTCGCATTAAAAAGAACATCCTGTTCTTCGTGTTAAAATTTAAGTGATATTTCCCCCAAATCCTCCAGCACCACCCCCTCGCGCCCCCCCCCCCCCCCAGTTTACAAAAACATCCACACAGATCAAACGAGTGCTCTCGGGCATACTACTCTAGAGAGAAGTGGTATTTTCACCAAACAGGATAAATTCAGAGGTAGTTTCTTTTTTTGAATGAATCACACAAATAATGAAGAATAGACACAAGAAACCATAGTGCACAGAATATGACGAAGTTTACAGAAAGTCCAGAATCTTAACCATGTTATTAAAAATTCTCAACAATCTGGTCCCTAACCTCTTCTCAAACCTTGCCACCTATCCTCTTTAAGTTCAAGTCACTTTTTGTCCACCATTCTCAAAATATGCCTTGAACTCTCTTTTTTATGCCTTATTTGTTCTAATACATTGTTCTGAAAAGTCCCTCTTCGGTCTTTATTTGTTGGAAGTTCTGCTGACGATCCCTCCTCTTCTGCGAACCACACTCCATCCACACGCAACTTTATCCCCTCTTAGCCTCGCGCCCCCGCTGCAATGCTCACCACAGTCGGGCTGTCCTTCCACGTACCCAAGCGAGTCATGTCTTGCTTTGCCTGCCCCATCCCCCCCGTCTCTAGAAAGGGCCCTGACACACTGAAGGAGTCCCCACTGCCTTGTGCTGTGTAACCCTTCTTCCCTGTCCCCCACCTGAGCCGTAAATGCCTGCCCTGGAAATGGCACCTGCCCAAGACCAAAGTATCAGAGTTCTTTCCCTCTCTGTGGGCAACAATATATGATGTGAGATACGCAAGATACCAGTGCCGAGGACCCCAAAGAAATGAAGTAAGACAACCTGGGAAAAAATGGAACTAGTAAGCAAAAGACAAAACTACTAGGTGGTTCCAGGTTCCAGCTGCCCCTATGTTCCAGCTATATCCTAGCCCTGCCTAACTACAAGTTAGTCCACTATTCTTTCCAGAAACTTTATTTCTCCCTGGTTACTTAAGTTGGGTTTGCCATTTATAAACAAACAGTTCTTAAGTAATGCACCAAACCACCGATCCATGAACCTGTGGGAACAGGACTGTGTATTCGGCCATGTGTCCCCCCACAGCGCCTAAAATACTACCTGACACGGGAGACTCACCATAGTTGTGCAGTTAAAAACCTTTCCCATGTGTTTGATAAAACAAAAGAAGAAGAAAAAAGAGGGGTAGTGGGAACAGAAAAAGTAGATTGAAGCAGAAATAGGGAAACATGGGACAACTCAGAGAAACACGGTCAAAGGAAGAGGAGGGGGAACGCTGGCATAAATAATCTTTTACTTTTCATCACTTTGACCAAAGACTCCCAGAAACGATCAGGACTAATCCACTCAGCACAGGGAAAGAAGGCAATAGAACAGGACACTGAGAGATGTCCAGAACGGTGGAAAGTTTAGAAATGGGAAATCGAATGAGTTCAAAAGAATCGCTGAAACGAAGAGAAGTTGGATGGGACCAACTGCAGGTGAGAGAGGCTGCAAAATCCTTCGCAGAGACCCTAGTATGTATCCTAGGTCAGGATCTACTTACCAACAGTAGCCATGCTAACAGGTAATATGCTAGGTTTCATAAATAACATAAAACCAAACAGAACTCATTGCTACTCAGTGTTAATGAAAACAATGGATAAGCCTCTAAGACAGATTTCAAATTCTATGAAATATATCCAGCAACACTGTATTCGCTAACATTTTATTCAGGTGTCTTTCAGATAATGGATATATTCATAGTTTTTCCAACTATCAGCTGGTATCGTAAGACGCTGTTACCATTGAAGCGTTGCATGGGTGCTTAGCTAAATCTATGGTGCTTCTCAAAGCTCGAAGCTGTTTCTCCCGCTCCCGGCGGTTCTCTGCCTTCTTCCTCGCACCGGTCTTTTTCTTCGGCATTTTCCCCCTTTCAGCACAAGGAGCAGAGAATATATAATTGCTAAGTTGCATTTGTTATTTTAAATAAACCAAGAAATTTATCCTCATTAAAATTTGAAACCGGCTTTCATCGCTTAGTTAAAAGAACTGCCACATTTAGTAGGACAAGATTTTTTCTAAAGAACAATTTTTACTTGGCTTTGCATCAGTCTGAAAGCCCCAAGTTCCCTGAGGATTCCAGCCCTGTCTTTCTTGACAACGTCCACCTGGCATCTATCCAGCACTCAATGAAGAGATAACGCTAATAGCTATGGGCTTGCTTTCAAACCTGAATCTCAAATTTCTCAATATTCTTCAAAATACGTATTTTTTTAAGTCTTTTCTAAAAATGACTTTCAAAGATCAACTGTAGAAATTCCTAAAAATACCGATTTGGACGCCTAGGCCTTACCACCTACGAATTCTAAACTGCCAAGGATAGGCTCAAATTCCACTGGTGACTGTGACATACAACCTCCCTCTAGACATAAACATTCTGACTGAAAAGTCAAAGCGTGTCCATGACACATGGGCAGAGTTCCAAGGATGCACACCTGGAAGAGTTGTATATTTCTTATTCAAAGGGCATATTACGGTACAGCAAATCATGCACCAGCTTGTACTGGAAACACCACGAAGGTCACTCTTTCAAGTTTTCCTACTTCGGGTTTCAACTTTTCTGTTAGATTAGCCAATCAAAAACCAAGTGATGGTAAGCTGCAACTTAAAAATATGGACAGACAAGTCAGGAAGTTTAGTAGGTGGCTCCTTAAGTAATGCCCAAGTCCACTAGATCACCCTTCCAGTATTTAAAATGACAATCTACAGGTTGAAAAAAGACGTGTCAGGTTGCGGCGACCAGAACTCAGAGAATAATCACAGGGTGATCGTCCCCAGGGGTGAGTTTTCTACATCCCCAGAGGTGAATCCGCTGAGAAAACTGAGCCTCATTTTTTTTTTCTCCAGTTTGGTTTGGAAGTTTAAAGAGCCATTTCTTTTTCTCAGCCGTGTATGGGTTTAAGCCCTTGTCCAGTAACGCTCTGACTTCTTCAGAATGTGCTCCCTGTCACCAAATGAGCAAACAGGCACGGGGTCACTGCAGTTTTGGAGGGAAAGCCTGACGTGGGAACACCAGCGGGGTGAGGGGCAGCCAGGGAAGACGGCGGAGTGCCACGCGGCTCCCGGAACCGGCGGCCGTCACCCGCCCGCGGGACACCCTCCCTCGCGCGCTCCGGGCCGACCTCGCTCACCCTGGCGGGGAGGCCGGGCGCACTCCGCGAGCACAAGCGCAGGGAATGGCGTGGCGCCGGCCCGCGGCCACTGCAAATCGGCTCGTGGACCACGATTCCGGGTTAGAAGCTACTGAGATCCAAGGGAGGAGGACAGAGTCACTTTCGGACCCCTGGAGCTGGACCGGATGTCCTCTGACGTCACAGCGTCCTACGGCAGCGCGTCGGCAAGAAAGGGCCCGCCCACTTCTGTTCGTACCGCCCAGGTTCCTCGTCTCCTGCGGCGCCGCGGGGGGAGGGACCGGGCTCGTCGCGCTCGCTGGAGGGCCCGACAGGAAGAGAGGGGGCCGGAGGCAAGAGGAAAGATGGGAACACAGGACCCAAAGGGATGGGAAGGGCCCCTCAGTTTTATTTTTTCAGAAAAGGAGAAATCTAAAGGAAGAGAAAAACCTAGAAGGATCTGGTACATGAACTCACAAACTTAGTACTACTCCATCAGTTGACTCAAACAGAAAATTCTGGCCTCATTCGTTAGGGAACTTTACATCCCCTATTCCTCATGTCCTGTTTCTCCTGTTTGCCGCACAAGTTGTGCCTTCAGTTGCCTGGGGAGACCCTCGGGTGTCTCTTGTTTCCACTGGACCTTCTAGAATTGCGTTCTTTTGTGAAGAGCTTCTGCCCCATTCTGGGGCTCTAGGGTGTGCTTCCCTCCCGGCACTGAACCCTAACGTCCTCTCCCTGGCAAAGGCTGCTTAGGCGTCTCCCAAGTGTCATTTCCCCAGGCTTCCTCCCTGTGTTAGGGGATGGGGTCCGTCCCCTGGCTCCCAGTGCCTCGCACAGATCATTATTCCTCCATTCTAAGTAGCCATGCTTTTTATCCTTCGTTGTTACTAATTTTACCCGCAGCTTATTGATGGAAAGCATTGGAATTTGACTTCCAACTTCTGCCGTCACCCGGAGTTGCATTAACCTCCAAATGGAAGACGCGTGCTCTTGGGGCCTTGATTTCTTCATCCCTGAGAGCCATCACCACCCAGCTGCAGGCACCCACTCTCAGGGCCACTCGTCAGGTCTTGTCGTCAGGGGGTCTCCTCCACCACGAAGTATAAAACTCAAACAAGCCATCCAACTGCCCACCCTACCAATTCTCACTCTGCCTTCCCTCTTAAAAAGGACCTCAAAATCTCTTGACCCTTCGATTTTCTCCGTGTAAAGCATCGCTCTGCTTTCTCCCTTCTTTAGCCCCGTTTATAAGGCACAGTTTATAACATCCATTGCAATATGCCTTATTTTCTTTCTGATGAAACTGACTGAAATATTCCCAAGTCAACAGCTTGGCTCCCCCGCAACGCCCTCCCCCCAACACAGGACTTCTAAGTGCTGTTAAGGAAAAACAAAACTATGTAATTATCATTTTACTCTAAATCCAAAGTCACTAACCTCCACAAGGACTCTCAGAATTGTTCTTCAATCCTCCTGTATTTTCCTAGGTAGAGCTATCATTTCATTTTCCACATGGCTTTAACAAATCTTCTCTTAAACTGCCCATCTCTTCCTCCATCAATTTCAACAGGCATTATTGCCTCCTGTTCCACAGAGATTATATAATAATATTAATAATGGCTATATATCTGTCATTCTGTGCTACTGGCATTCTAATTACTTTACATGTGCAGTATTAACTCCTAATTTTACACATGAGGTAACTTGGGCAGAGAGACTATGCCAGTTGCCCAAGATAGCTTGGCTTGTGGTATTGTCTGTTGCAGCAGTTCTTAAACATTTTTTTTTTTTTGTCTCAGGACCCCTTAAAAACCCTTAAAAATTGAAGACTCTAAAAAGCTTTTGTTCACATGGGTTATGCCTATTGATATTTACCATATAAAATATTAAAACAAAATTTTAAATATTTACTAATTCAGTAAAAACAATACTCATGAGCATATTACATATTAGTAAAAATAACATATTTACATGAAAAAAGTAACCACATTTTCCCAAGCAAAAAACATAGAAGATTGGTATGCTTTTATAGTTTTGCAAATCTCTTTCATGGAAAGCTTACTAGAAGGTAGGCGGATTCCTGTTTCTGCCATGCTATTGAGAAATGTTTTGATGTTCTCATTCCCCCAACATATGGTGGTTAGCGAGAGTAATTGCAAAGAACCCTCTGGGGAAGAACTGGGGAAATTATTACCGTGTCCATCTTTTATGGTATTGCAGGGCTTCCTTCTGGGGATCTAGGCTTTTCTCTGTTGATTGTTTTCAGATATAAAAATTGGCTCAGACTTAAACACTGGGCAGAGAATTGTGATCCGTTATTGGAGACTGCTCTCCGGTTTCTGGTCTTGCACTCCTTGATTTCCTTTGATTATACAGACTGAGCAGTGTTCTTGTTTGGTGCCCAGCCATTTTGCTCCTGGAGCTACCACGTTCCGTTGTCCATCTCCCTAATCCTTTGAGGATCAGGCCCGCTCCTTCCCTGCCACTCACCTCTTGCCACTGATTAAAATAACTATGCCAGCCCTGGCTGACGTGGCTCAGTTGGTTGAGTCTGTCCTGCAGCGCAACATCTCCCTGGTTCAATTCCAGGTCAGGGCACAGGCCTGGGTTGCAGGTTCAGTCCTCAGTTGGAGCATGAGAGCCAACCGATCATTGTTTCTCTCCCTCTTTCCTCCCTCCCTTACCCTCTCCCTAAAAATAAATAAGACCTTTAAAAATAAAATAAAATAACTGTGCCGGGTTACATGGTGAGGGAAGCCAAGTTATTGACCCAGCAGTCAGGTTGTATGACGAGGAGGAGGCCGCTGCATTGTTTTCAAGCCAGTAGGGAGCACTAGCCATTAAACTAGAATATGGACCATGTTCAGACTCAAAGCGTTCAGGAAAATATGGAAATTCAAATATTCAGGTGTCTCAACCCAGGCCATTGCATCAGGGTTTCTTTCCAACCGGGCGTTCTGACGGTGGCGCAGCCGAAAGGAGGGGTGCACGTGTTCTGGTTGTTGATCTGCGTTGGAGCTCTGCCACACGTGCGATCAAGCGCCAGGCCGAGCTTTTCTGCCTTCCCACTGCAGGAGATAAAAGCTCCTTTATTGGCTGCCAAAGAGGCCTTCTGAATTTTACTCATATTTTTTTGTTTTTATTGTATTTTTTATTTTTAAGCATATTGTATTGATTATGCTATTATGGCTGCCCCATTTTTTCTCCTCTTTATCCCGCTCCACCCTGCACCCCTCTTCCTCCAGCACCCCCCCCACCTTAGTTCATGTCCATCGATCATACACATAAGTTCCTTGGCTTCTCCATTTCCTATACTCTTCTTAACGTCCCTCTGTCTTTACTCTTAAATTTTTAATAGCCATTAACCATTCTCAGCTTTTTGCTTTTTACACAGGATCGGTTTTGCTTAGCAACAGTTAATTCCCCTGTTTTTAAGATTCCTATTTCCCTCATATTTCTTAAATGCCTAATACGTTGCACCCACTCCAGCATACACGTACCCCCGCTGTTCAGAAGTTCACGTTACAGCACGTCACTTGTACAAAAGACCTGTATAAAAAGTAGTACCTGTTTTGACTAACCAAAAGAAATCCAAAGAGGATTTTTGGTTTTACAGAACAAGAGCAAAAATCACCTCTAGCGTTTGTTGTGCAGGGAGCCCTTCCTTACAGAGGCAACGGGCACCATTGAGGTGAGCGCGGCCGCCAGCCCCCCTCCCTGGGAGCCACACTCAGTGTCCGAGCATCAGGCCCAACCGCTCTGCACTGTGTCTGCGAGTGTCTGTGCTCTGTCTCCATTTATTTTGTGTGCTGTTAGCAAGATGTGTCCTAAAGTATCAGAAATGTCTGAGAGCACATAAGGGTGTTACACTTACTGTGAAACTGGGCATAATTGGGTGTTATTTTGTTTTACTTATTACTTGGTATGATTTAGTAGGTTAATTTTGGGGTCTGAGAATGAGCAAAACTTTTTCCATATAATTTATATGGTAATTGCTTCTTTGTTTTATGCCATTTCAGCTTATGCAAGTTTTCGCAGGAATGCTCTCCTTTCAGATAGCAGGGGAAACCTGTACTACCTTCCATAAGAATACATCCCAGTTCACTGCTAATTAAAGTTTGACTTATTGCACTGTTACCTTGAGCCGAGGTCTATCTGTCCTACATCTGTCACCAACGAGCAAGTCTCATTGACAATCAGCTGGCCAATGATTCAAGTCAAAAATTTCATATTAGTTTCTCCTTTCTTGACTCACCACTGACATTGACTACCTTAGCTTGACTTCTCCAGAAGCACACTCTGAGTCCGAGGTGGCTAGAGAGGGTTTCTCGTGGAATGCTTTGGAAACAACACCTGCGAAGGGGTGGTAGCAGGATTGGGCAGAGGGAACAGCTGGCCTGCAACAAAGTCTCAGTGAAGGGGCCTCAGCTATGAACCTGGAACGTCCCTTCAGAGTTAAGGGGTCAGCCTTTACAGACCTCTGACATCAGTCACCGGATGTGGGCTGACGCCGGAAGTGGGGAGACTACTTGGGCTAACTACTGAAAAGGGCTGGCCGCCGCCTTCTGGCAGCTTGCTGAACTGCCAGCGCCCAGGGCATAGGTCCCTCACCTTTGAATCGGGATCTGGGTAGTACCTCTCAATGTTCCCTGCAAAGAGTGATGACTAAATAAAGAACTATCCACACAAATACAGACCATCTTTACCACATATAGACCCTCACTGAAAAAATTCTGAAGAGTGAGCTTGAGGAAGATGAAAATGGAATTCAGAAGAAAGGAGGGAGGTGTACAAAGCAATAATGTGTAATCAATTTATTTAACATGTAAGGTAAATATATAAATCTGTACAAAACAAAACTACAAAAGGCAATTGTGCATATGAAAATTATGAGGAAATGAAATATTCTCAAAATTCAATGTGATTCAGATTAAATCCTGATAGATTTTTTTAGTGGAATTTGACTAATTGACCCTAAATTTCATAGGGTTGAGTAAAGAGACATGAATAGTCCAAGTCATTTTAAACACCTGTAGAAGGAGACCTTTATTTAGTATAAAGTGCCAATTATTAAAACAGTGTTGTATAGAGTGAAATATTGACAAATAGACAAATGTTACTGTTTAGATTTCCTAGATATTAAGGAACTTGGTAAATGGTATAGGTTGCATTAGTATCAGTGAGAAGAAATGCATTATTCAATAAATAGTGTGTAGACTATTGACTATCCATATAGAGGAAAACAAAATCAGATCCATATTTATCAGCATACATAAAAATAAATTCCAGATGCTTTAAGGACATAATATATAAAACAAAATATAAAACTATTACAAGAAAATATAGGAGAACACCTTTATGATGTTGAGCTATGAAAGATTTCCTAAATAAGACAAAAATAATTCAAGAAAATAAATAATGCATGTAACAAAATTAAAAATTAAAAGTTCAGCATAAAAAAGATGTAAAGTGAAAAGGCAAAACAAAAAGAATGAGTTTGACACCCAAGTACCTGATAATTTGTACATAAAATAAAGTAAAAACTATGATTCAGTAAGAAAACCAGACAACCAAAAGAATTACAGTCAAAAAAGATATAAATAGGATATTTTTAAAAGAGGAAATCTAAACAGCATTAAAAATATCCAAATTGATACCACAATACAATACCATTTCACAGTTAGTAAACTGGCCAAAATTTAAAAGCTTGGCAATTCAAAAATCGAGGAAAAGTGGAGAAACTTCTCTGGTGAGAGCATAAATTGTTAAACTTGTATTACTTTATTTGAATAGCAAAAAATGTTAAGCAATCTATTTTTGGTTAGGGAAAGGAATAAATTATATGCTATCTATGTAACAATTAAAGTTTATTAATTTAATCTGTAAATAGCAACATGTGTAATCCCAAAACATGATTTTAAAGAAAAATTTTAATTGAAATATTATCAATGTAAAATTGTAAAGCAAAAAACCAGTTTTATACATTATTTGGTGGTAGTAAAAATACCAAAACATCCATGGAAATGACATTAATTTCAGATTTTTATTATCTCTGGGGAGGGAAAGGGAAGAGATAGAGGATGTGAGACAATAACTATACTTTTAGTTGTCAAAACACAACTAATTTAAAAACTTATCTAATAAGACATATATCAGAATGGCTCAAATTAAAAAGACGGGCAATATCAAGTGTTGGTAAAACTGTGGAGCAACCGGAACTCTTGTTCAGTTTAGGGGGATGTAAGTTGGGACTACCTCTTTGAAAATTAGTTAGCATCATGTATTAAAAGCATACTGATATTTACTAAAACACAGTAAAAAGATGTTTATGGTAGCAGTACTTGTAAGAGCCCCCAATCTAGAAACAACCCTACTGTCCCTCAACAGAAGAATGGATAAATGAACCATGACTTTTTCATAACTCACAATAATATTAAGTGAAAGAAACCAGCAACAATGAAGAAATCAGCAATGGAAAAAAAAAAAACAACCCACCATTATTCTGTGAGGCTCATTCCCTCAGTTAAGTCCAGATACCTATTTCTGGCACAATGTCTAGAGAAATTCAGAACAGCGCACACAAAATTCTGAAAAAAAACAAACAAATAAAACCCTTTTTTACAGTGCACAACTAAACTGAAGGGAAAGCAATAGAGGCTCGAAGAGACTAGGCGCAATGAGGGAAATAGTAAGTCAGACAGTGTGCAAGCTCTGGAGCTGGCATTGGCTGAGTCCACTTGAAAGCCCCCAGTGACCTAAAACTGGGATTCTAGTAAATAACATGCGCACTGAAGATGGGGGCCCTGTGGCCAAGAGGATAGGTGTTGGGTTTGAAACTCTCGCGTAAAGCTGGGACCCACAAAGGACGACACCCTTGATGCAAAAACAAGGTTACAGACGAATCTTGCCACCCAGGGAGAAATGGTAGGGATAGTTGTCTGTGTCACCTTTGTTTCTTAGTAGAGGGTAAAAAAGGAAGAAAAAACACCACAAGAGCATGCCTACCTACAAGCCCACTTTCAAGCCTGTATTTAATTTTGAGACTTTCTCCATGGTATTCTGCAGTGAAATAGGAGAACCGAAAGGGCCTCCAGAGCATTCCTCCAATTTGCCATCCCTGGTCTGCAGTTCCTCAGCCCCTTCATCCCAGGCTCCCTGGGAAGAATAAGCATGTGCTCACACAGGAGACAGTAAGCCTGGAGCTCCTTCCTCTCAGGCTCAGAGCTCCAGGGGATTCCGAGCCCCTGCTGGTTGTTTTAGCCTCTTCTCATCCGTTAGTCCCACCCCCTGCTCCTTGAGACCACAGGCTTCCAACGGTCTGCAGTGGGTCTTCTGGGATATTCAACGATGTATTGTCTTTGAGCACATGGGACTCAAGGAGCCCCGAGGTGACACATTTCAATCAGGCTGGGTGTTAGAGGTTATACCGTGACGGCTCAACTCAGAGTGGCCAAAGCACCCACTTTTTTCACATTTCCTCTCCCGTTAGTTTCTTCCCTTCTCTTTAGGGATGACCGTTATTACAATTCTGAGTGTGGAGCTTCAGGTGGAATGAGTTTTTTAAATTTGATTAAAATATTGACAATAAAGATTATACAGCAAAGTCAAACAGCTCTATCTTCCAAACCTGAAAAGTCATTTACAGTTCATTTTGAACACAGAATGAGATTTTTATCCAGTACAGCCATCTGGATGACAAGAGTTAACAGATGTCCAAATATATATATAATTGAGATAAGTTAAAAAGTAAATGAAAAGAGGTAAAGGAGTAGTCAATTCTATTACTTTCTTACTTGGGAACTAGTAGAAGAATAATGTATACATAACCTTTAGTGCCTTTAGAACAGACTCAATATGATAAAAAATGAAATACCTTAATCACTGTACATGGAGGAGTATAAAATACGTTAATCATGATAAATATTTGATATCAGATAAATAAGTACTGACTTAAATTATAATTTACTCTTTTAAAGATTAGGATCAAATTGTAACTTCCATAAGGATTTCTTGAAATAACAAGCATCGAAACAGCTAGTCGCCAGCTGTTTTTCTTAGCCATGATAAAAGCAAAACCCTTTAAATTCCAAACATATAAAATAAATGTGATTGTTACTCTGATTTTTTTCCCTAACGCCTGCTACTTAAAGATGTTAAGACAACAATTTAAAATGACATCAAAATCAGATACAAAATATATCAGTTGGAACTGGCATTCAGCTACATGTAACCAAAAACCCAAATAATGGTGGATTCAACAAGATAACTTATTTTTCTCTTGTGTTACAAGAAGTCCAGGAGAGATACAGGGGCTCAGGAACCTCACTGACATAGTGTTGGGGATTTTTTGGGCAAGTCTCAAGGGAATTTAACATCAAGCAACAGAAACTGGAAAAGGCAAAAAGACCCACTTCAGCTGAGTCAACCTCTGTCAGCAAGCTTTCGAAAGCCCAACCAAATGACTGGATTCCGATAATTAACCAGAAGTAAGTCACTTGAGCATGTCCAGCTGTCAGAAAGACTGGCAAAGGTGGTTTTTCAGCGGGACACATTGCAACCCCAATTAAAATTGAGGTTCTGTTAAGAAGGGAAAAATGGATAATGCACATTAAATAGAAAACTAGCAGTTTCAGCCACATCTCGATTTTTGGTATTTTACAAGACAGAAGTTTAAAAGCTGTGAGGATGGATTAAAAAAATAAAAACAAACAAAGAGGGCCAAAATGAAAACAATGTTTTTTGGGTTTTTTAAAAAATTCTTTCAATACAAAACAACAAGATCTTATGTAAAAAACACCAAGATCTTGCATACAACTTAATTTTTAATGCATTGCTGAGTTCACAGGAAGTAAGGAAAATCTCTACCACCACTACCACCCTTTCCCTGGGGAAAAATAAAATAAAATAGAATAAAAGCTAATAGAATAATAGAACTATCCCCCGGGTGTTAAAAAGTAAACTAGCTGTAAGGGCTGTTTGTTCGAGGGCCAAAACCAGCATTAGCACAGCACAGGGGCCGTCTCTAGCCAGCAACCAGCCAACGAGCTCAGCAGGAGGCTCCAGTTCTAACCTGGGTCCTGAAAGGCAGCTCCAGAAACAATTGCTAGAGAAACAATTGGTTGCCTCTTGTACGCCCCCAGCTGGGGACGTGGCCTGCAACCCAGGCATGTGCCCTGACTGGGGCTCAAACCAGTGACCCTTTGGCTCTCTGGCCAGTGCTCAGTCCACTGAGCCACACCTGCTAGGGAGCTTCTCATTTTAAAGAAAATGCTTCTATCATAGTGCCATTAAAATGATATGTGAAATAGTAGGCTTTAATAGATACCTTTTTTAGCAGGGGGGTGGATTAAAGATGTTCCTTTCTATTACTGAGAAATTTCACTTCAATCATGAATCAGAGATAAAATCATAAACTCTTAAAAATAAATTTTAAAAGGGAAACAACCCAATAGTAATGTGGGTAAAAGATATGAACAGGCAATACACAGACAAAAAAACACAAATTGTGAATAAATATGGGCAGTTATTTTTAACTTCATTAATTATCTGGTAGTTTCACACCTAGTCAAATACCATGAAGAAAACAGCTGCACTTATGTGTCAGGAACTGTGTGCAAGAATAGTAGCTTAATAGAGAAATTCTGCAAACTAGCTAAAATGTTCATCAACAGGAGAATGGATTAACCAATTGTTACATATTCACCCAATGCAATGTTAAATGGCAGTGAAAATTAACAAATTATAGCAACGTGCAGAATTGTGGATACACTCAGAATAGAATGTTTATATATATATATATTACACATTATTTTGCATGGAACAAACATTCAATATTTTAAATTATAAGTGTGAATAGTTGCCTGTGTGTCATCTCAGTACCCCCTCTGCTGGTGGGTGATGAGAGAGGCAACGCGCCAGGGGCCCTCCGCTGCACGCTCTTGTGAGTGCCAAGGAGAATGCAAGGCCCTGTCACAGGCCCGCCCCTCGTGTTATGTGTGCAGGGCGTAGCCTTGACGATGGAGGTAGCGTGACTCACTGGACAAAAATCAGGCCTGCTTCTACCTGCTAAAAAAAAAAAAAAAAAGGCAGTAAATTCCGCAGGCTCAGTGTTCTTTGGCTATGATGCAAATCTACTGTGTGTATAGCATCTGCCTTCCCCTCTGTACTACTTCTATGAGATTTGAGAATCAAGAGAAATCAATATGATCATGCCACTCGGTCACTGCCGTGCCATGAGCACTGAAGTCCTTTGTCCCCGATCCAAGAGTCTTGTGTCTCCTGCCAGTGTCCATAAACAGTAAGAGGCTAACTTAGCCTGCAAGTCAGGTAAAATCCCAGACACTTCATAGACCTTGACAGGAAGTTGGGAGACTAGAAAGATTTCGAAAGACCATGACCCTGTTTAATCACTAACTAGCTATCTTGACTTGGACTGTTCAGTAACCTCTACGGATTTTTTTGTTCCCTTTATGTAAAAGCAGATGATTATGTCAAATAGATAGTCTCTAATACTTCATAATTCTATGTTGTATGTCAATGGAAACATTTCCTGAGATCGAGAGTGAAAGCACTCACCCAGAAAAAATGGAACTCGCACATAGAATTAGAGCTCTTTTCTAATTTCACTCTGTGAGAGCCTGAATGTTGTGTCCCTGCGTGCTGTGGTGGGTGGAGGTCCTTTCTTCTTCCTGCCTTCTGTTGTCTTTATTTTTCTACGTGAGGGCTTTGATGCGATGGAAACGGTGAGGCGGAGACCCGTGCAGTCCCTCCAGGCCGTTTCGCTCCTGGGCTTTTCTCTGTAGTGCAAGGGCTGACGCCTGGGGTCTGGGTTAGATTCCACCCGTGAGAAGCATGAGATTTGGAAAGCGGAGGAGAGGCAGAAGCTGTTATTATTTCTCCTGCAGTGCAAGGTGGGCATTCGCTCTTGCTGACAGTAGAAATGGAGTTTTGCCAACCACTTCCAGGCATTTTCAGAGAATAACTCATTTCAGCTCCATAGGTTGCTAAGATCATTGGTGGTTTCCTGTGGTTCCTTCAGTTTCCACATTTCATGAGAGGTGATTTTCCTCACTTTTGGCCTCCTCAACTCTTGCTTTGCTTTCTTTTTGTTTGGTTTTAAAGTGCTTAAAACCTTGTGTTAGATCCTCCCAGCTTGAAATACCTGCAATGCTTTCTCTTGTCCTCACTGAGCCCTGCTTGATAAAAGAAGATAAATGTTAAGAGAAACTCTAAACTCTTCAAATTTTTATATTGTCAAAACTTTAAGAGTAAAGATAGAACAAAAGCTTCTATTAGAATCTATGTCAATATGGGTTAGTTTTGTATTGCCGCCATAACAGATTAGCACAACCGTAGCAACTTAAAACAACACAGTTTTTCCATTTGTCTGCCTGTCTGCTTGTTTTTTACCTCACAGCTTCAGTAAGTCAGAAGTCTGGGTAGGTTTACATGGTACTCAGCTTAGGGATTCACAAGGCCTAAATTGGGTGTCTGCGGAGCTGCATGCCTTGGTGGGGGCTGTGAGGAAGAATCTTTCCTCAACCTTCTGCAGCTTGTTGGTTCACTTCAGTTTCCTAGGGTGGTCGGGCAGAGGTCCTCACGTCTGCGAGAGCCATTGTCCAGGGGCTGGCATTCGCTCTCGGGGGGCTGCCTAGGTTCGTTCTCCTGCCTTCTGTGGCCCCTCCAGCAACTGGCTCATGGCGCGGAGTCCCTCCCATTTCTCATCTCTCTGACTTCTGTTGCATCTCTGTGACTCCAGCCAGAGAAGGTTCTCTGCTGTGCCCACCCAGATAGTCCAAGATGAAACTCCAAAGCCCAATTTGTCATTAACTATGCCAACAAAAATCCCTTTGGTCAAGTCTTATAAGGTATCTCAGGTTTCCAGGATTAGGGCATGGTCACCTCTGGAGGGCCATTCTGCCTACCATACCATCTAAAAATTGGAATATTTGTTATATCTCCTTTATGTGACATCCTCACTTGAGAGCTGATGACCTGCCTTGACTATGACCATCCTCTTGAACTTGGTGTGGGGTTTTAGACACTCCTTTACATAGGAAGGAAAAAGGGAAAGATGGAAAGGAACAGCCAATGCATGGAAAGCAACGTAACAAAGTGGACCCCAAGGTGATTTCAGAAAGAGAGCTCCAGCAGGGCTCGTGGGTGGACCTGGAAGTATAGACTGCATCATCTTGTAAAGCTATCTCCCTAATGATTTCATTTTTAAAAATTGAGATGCAAGACACACTTCTTCCTTTCTCTAGCAATCACACATACTAATTCTTTTTAACTGAGCATCCTCTCTTCCAGCACACACTCATACACATGACCAAAATTGGGAGACAGTAATTTCTTAAAATCAGTTTTCACCAAAAGCCTGCTCTCACGTGGATGTGGAATTGGGGATTGCTTCTTGGGACCTAGAAGTTAAGAGGTTTCTCTGTGGGATATGATGACATCAACAATTCTCTTGTCAAATTAACAATGTATGGGTCTAGCTTTACAGTGAGATGAGGTATATTCCCTGCTATTTGGCTCCCAAGAAGAAATATTTCTCATCATAATAGATACTCCCTAGCATACAAACCATATTTGTGCTTTGATGTGGAACAAAAATATTCATTAGAAGAGTGGCTGAAACTTTTGTCCTGCCTCTATAAATCCATCATCTATCTCAATAATAGAAGCTATTTTTTCTCTCTAATATTGTCCTCCCAGACCCAATTCCCATCCTTATTGTTTCCTTTATTACCTATGAAGCATAGTCTAGAAATGAAAAAATGAAATATGCAGAGATAAATAATAGCTTGAAAAAATCTTGTTTTATCATCTCAGGTCCTTTGGTTTATGAACATTATAGGAAAAAATAGAACATAACAAATATGTCACCAGCATAGTATGTGAACAGCCCGGATAACTGCACTAGCCACGCAGGGTATAGCAGGGGTTACAGAAACTCAAAATGATTTGTTAATACTTGAAATTTATATTATAAAATAAATGCAGTGAATTTTATTCCAGTTATTGATAGGAAAAAAAATAAATCAAATCTAGTCCCCTGTTAATATTCTAGTCTGGTGTCAAATGACCTTAAAAAGCATGTCAATATTTATTTGATGTAAGGTCATTTTATTTTAAGAATGTTTATTCCCAAACAGGTTAACTCTGTTCAGAAACAGACCTCGGGGCCTGCACTTATAGAAATATATCAGATGGCCTTGCCAAAATGTTACACTTTAAAATACCCCTGGGTTTTGCTTATGTGAGAATCATTTTTTAAAATAATAAATAGTCTTAGCTTGCAGTCATGCTGAGATTAGAACATTAATATCTCTGACCCTGAAAACATTTATTAATACTCTACCAAAGACTGAGGACCAACTCAGCAAGTGTGAAATGTGCAAAGAAGCATAATCATGATCTTTACATTTGTATTACAGTTTATGTTTATTGAGAATTTTACTCCATGTCCTTTAGACAAGATGTGTGTTGAGGTTGTCACTGTGACCCTGGAAGCTGTTTGTACTCTGCCACTGACAGAAACCTCGGTCTCTGTCCTTTAAAATCTTTCTCCACCCCCAGAGGGGAAATAGACCAGTGGCGCAAATTCATAACAGACAGAGAAAGAGATGGGATGGAGGGTATTTGTACATATTAAGTATCTACTACAGATGCAAAAATGAATAGGTAAATTTTGTCTTTTTGTCTGACAACCACAGGAAGCCAATTTGGCACTTCTGCCTTCTCCCCTTTGCCATAGGAAGATTTGATCAACGGTTCCATTAAATGGAGAAGATAGAAATTCCCTAAGGCTATCAGGGTTTTGTTAGCAGTAAAAAGGGTAAGGCCTGCTGGGAGGTCAAAACACCTGTCAGAACTATTACACTTCTTTATTCTGTTTACAACAAATTAACTTCTATTTTGAACCCCATTCCACTAGACGCGGGGGAAAGTGTGCCTGTCATTTCTAAGGGTTTCTCTACACAGAGCCATTTGACTACTCTTTCAGAGCTTTCTGTACTGCCAAGGCATAGGATAGGGGCATTCTGAAGTTTGGTCTACTGTCCCCATAGATTACTTGGAGAATCCCATAATCTCCGTCCACGTGTCTGCTTGTTGCCAGCTCTTTTTTGTGTTCAGCCTGAGCTTGGCATGTAGGAGTCTTTAACGAGGTGCCTATGATCCCCGCTTCCCAACATACTGTGCAGCCAGTCATCTCTGGAGTCACATCGCATGTTTGGGACTTTGTTAGGGAACAATGTCCAGGTCCCTTTTCTGGTAAAAGCCACAGGTTGCAAATCCAGTCACAATCCAATGAAACCATCATAAAAATTACAGGGAATATTTTTTCCTTTATGTTCCTTCATCTAAATCATTTTACCCTCACCAATTTATGTAATTGGAATATGTCTTTCTACCAGCATTACAAAGCTTCTAATTATCCTATCAACTTAGAATTTGAGCAAAGAACTACAGGACTTCTTGTAAGTTACTCTAGTACTTTCCATCCTAACCACATTCCCCCAACCCATCCCTGATCTCCAAGTCAGAAGGCTGATAGGCTGGGGTCAGTATGAATGGGGGCAGGAGAGAGAGAGAAACAGACACGCTGCCAGGGCATTGAAAAAGAGAAGATGCAGGGAGAAAGCCACCTAAATTAATATCTGAAAAGATTATCTAGTCAAGCCAAGATGAAGGATTAACACTCCCGGCAGATGGAAAATGACCTGGAATTATTCCAGGGACAGAGTTTGCAGGCCTTTGGGGGGACTTTTACATAATCTCAGCGCAGATTTACAAGGGCAGGCTGAGTTCATTTAAAGGAGCAGGATCCCCAGGGACGAGTTAAGTATTTTTCCTGATAGCCTGTGAGGCAACCTCTTTTGTTTTCATTTTGATGAGGGGTTCATGCTGCGGGCAGGCAGATGTGTGTGCAAATGTGTGAGTGTGTATGCCCTCGTGCACACGCATGTGTCTGGAAAGGGAATGTGAAAGGAGAAAGGAGCAGAAGAGTGGGTAGTAGGCCTGTATTTTATATTTTCTTTTGAAGCATGTGTGCTTATCTTATATAACAGTAGCTAGTACTGTTGTGCCCTTCCTATGAGCCAGATACCACTCCAAATGCTTTGGGTGATTTAATTAACTCATTTAATCAGCACCACCGCCCTACGAAGTAGGCGTTACTATCAACCTCCTCTTACACAGCAGGGAACTAAAGTGTAGGGTGAAGTAAGTGGCGGAGCTGGGATTTGAACCCAGGCAGTCTGGTTCCAGAGGCAACGCTTGTCACTGCCTTTCATGTGAATTGAGTTTTTTTGAGCCAACCAATTCACATGCCAGCTCTTTGATGGATTCTACTCATACCGAATGTCGTGTGTGGGTGTGATGCTCTGGCACTGTGCGAGGAGGAGCAAGCTGCAATAAGGCCCTGTCCCTGCCCTGAAGGAGCTCACCATTATATTGTAATAGGTGTCAGGAAAGCAGCCATTTTTGTCAAGTGTATATAAAAAAAGGTTTGATTTCCATGTATAATTATACTAAAAATTGACATTACCATCGAAAACCCCTGGCCTTCATGAATAAGAATTCTATGTGGTCCAAACTAAAATATGAAAATGACATTAACTATTAAGACATGGTTATGTTTGAAAATACTGTGCGTTCATTAAAATGTGATGTCTAAATAACTAAATACCATATAGCAACATATACATTTTCCAATGCTTTTTCACCAACTACAATATAAATTTTATTCTCTCCAGAAAACTTTCAGCTGTCTTTCAATAGGGCGACTCTTTATAATATGGTGTCTCCGATTTCACTCAAAGGCATTGCTGCCGTGTCTCAGACGCCCTGTAGAAAGACGCTAGGGCCTGTCCGAATCTGCAGCCAACGGCCCTGTGGAGGCATGGACCGCCTTGGAAGTGTGCAGCTGAGAGTGCACAACGTGTGGGTTCCTGGTGGCATGTCCTCAGGCGAGCGATGCAGGTCGGTAAAACCCTGTGCTCCCGACCGTCGGGAAGATGCCGCTTCGTTGCTTTTCATGGCCTACGCAGAGGTAGCCATGCTTCCTCAGTGGCCGTTCCAATTCACCCAAGGACAACTGCGGAATGCAATGACCCTCTTTTTCACAGGACGAGAAAGTGAGACAGTAGTGGGAAATCGCATGGCCAGCTCGCAGGCGCCCGCAGCCGAGGCGCGGACCTCACCCCCCACCCCGGCTGGCTCCCTCCTTCCGCGGGCGCCGCCAGGGGTCCCCGCAGCGGCGCTGGAAGGTTTGCAGCGCGCGGGCCCTGCTCTCCTGCCGCGCTCCTCCAAGTCCTGCTCCGAGGCGCCACATTCGGGGATTTCCCCCGGGGGACGCCTGACAGGCTGGCTGCCACAGCTGCCGCTGCCCTGTGGCAGATAGGAGAGGCAGAGGGGATGTATTCGTTCACAAAACAGAATCTCTGAAGAAAAAAAAAAATGGCTTTATATCTAAGCTCCCTAAGACAGGGATACTATCTTCCTTGACGCCGTAACACTGGGGCCCAGGACAGTACCCAGGGAGAAGGAGCCCCACAAATTAGACTTCAAGGCCTGAAGGAAGGAACAAAATTTGAATCACTGGCTGAAGTCCCAGGAGATGGGTCAGAGGGTCAGGGGCTATGAAGCGGAGGGACTGGGATGACGCAGAGCGAGTTAAGCCCCTTGAGGACCCAGGGGGACAGAAGGGCAGCGAACATCACAAAGGCGGCAAGAAAACAAACCAAGTATGCCAAAAGAAACAAACAGATCGTCAGCCATTCATTAATTCATTTAACAACCATTTGTTGAACGCCTAGTATGTTCCATGCACTATTCCCATTGCTAAAATGCAGTAGCAGATAAAACTGACCAAAATCCCTGCCCTTACAGCTTATTGCATTATTGGGCGGGGGGGACACCAATAAATCAGATACAGGAATAAAATATTTGGCTCATTCGACAACGATACGTGCTGAGAATATAACTAAAGTCAGGGAGGAGTGACATAAAATGTCAGGATAGAAGAGACTGAAGCTTTAGATAAGGTAGCCCAGGCAGGTGTTATGGAGACAGGTAGCGTTCTGAGTAAAACTGGAAGTAAGACATGATTCTACAGCCTTCTGGCAGAAGAACCTTCAGCCAGGAAAAAAAAAAAAAAAAAAGCCAAGTGCAAAGGTCCAGAGGTGGAGTGAAACTTGCCTGGTGCACTTCAGGAACCGCAAGGGGGCAAGTGTGGCCATTCCAGAGGAAGTGAAAGGAAAGAAGTAGGGCATGTGGTCGGACAGGTAAAAGGGCATCGCAGCATTCGGTCAGAAAGGCAGTGGGGGCTCATCCACGGCAGGGTGTTGTGAGTTTGTGAGTGGTGTGTTGAGAGCTATAGGGCTTGGCCTCCGCCCTGAGTGAGACCGGCAGGAAGGAGCCACTGCCGGCCCTTTGCCGCCCCTCTCACTGAGAACCGCGCCCACGCTGTTCCCTCGTCCTGCGATGCTCTCCCACTGGGCTTTTCTTGACCAATGTGTCTTCATCCTCAGGCCTCTGCTGCTTTCTCACAAGGGCCTTTCTAGATGCCCTGTCTAACCTATGCTTCCTGCCACTTCACTACCTCTGCAAAATTTATCCACCTTTGCCTTAGAACGTCACCTACTTCACAGGTTGTGCCTTCGCTCATAGGGGAATGACACAAGGCATGTAGACCAGGGGGCGGGCATTGGGGGACAAGCTTAGAATTCTGCCTGGCAGACCTGCTACAGGAACGGTTAACATGGTCACAGGGGCTGGTCATACTCAGCCTTCCCAAGGTGAGGACACAAACTCTGTCTTATTTGCACATGACACAAGGGCGCGGATTTTTGAAGTTCTAGCCTAAGGTCATTATATATAGAAAATGTTTCCTTTCACACTTCTTCTATGGACAGCTGTTGGACATTTTAGTCCTTTAATCAGTTTCTTTTCTTCCTAAAACAATCAACGTGCGGGACGCACATCTAAGTTCTTAAGAAGGTCCAGGGCACGCTGACATGCTAGTCTATGTAACTCCCGAGGAAATTACTACAAAAAAGCCACTGAGATGTTAGGCACCTTTCCTCAAGGTCAGATCCAGTAGAGCTAGGAGAAAACAGTGCACAGTCAGTCTTCATATGACACGGGAGAGGCTTTCCCCAAACTACTTCTCCATGTTCACTCCTCAGCCCACTTCCAACTTCTTTCCGCTGGGTGTGGCTGTATAGATATATCCTCCATCACTGTGATGTGAAAAGCTTACCATTTCTGCCCAATTACTATACAGCACAGTAACATTATACACATCATTGTACATGTCAGGTTAACTTCACTATATATTTTATTTAAGCACCGAACTCTGGATGAGCACAGTCTTCGTATTTGTAGATCATGTCACATGGACATTGGATGACTGCAAAAAAAACCCCAAAACATTTGTATGCAAAAGAGAAAGTGTCGCTGCGTGAGTCAGTAAGAATCCCCACGTGCACGTGATTGCCCACACCGAAGCATGGAAGCAAACAAAAAGCAGGGCTGCAGGGTATTTTCCAAGAGGCCAAGTCAAGACTCTCAAATGAATGAACTTCAGAAAACTGCTTGGCTGCCGGATTCCTTTATTATTAATTATACACAGATGGAAAAACCTGTAAATAGTTCAGGTCAATCAATTTCTGCACCTAATCACAATTATAGGCAGATGATATAGATTGTGTCTTCTTTCTTTCATGTGAAGGTTAGCACATTGGGTAACTTGACACTGAATTACCCGCAAGTACCATTTGTCTGTGTTTTCTTTTCATTCTTGGTGGAAAAAAATACGAACCCACTTGCCCTTCAGGAGCACACAGTGACTAGATGCGGCAGGTAGGAAGGAATTCAGGGGCAGGTAAGGTAAGAGTTGGTGGCTAAACCCAAGACACTGTGTTTGAGGGGCGCATTATTAGTACATGATACCATCTCTGGCATGAGCAGATTTTTATTACACTGTGTAATGTAGACAGGCTGGGGGTGAAGGGAGCTTCTAGCTCTTATTACCTCTTTAAGAAGTAATAAATATAGAGAAGTTCACCACAATGCTTCTCTTGACTATCCCAAATCATGATGTGACCGACCTTACTTCATTTATATAAATAAGAAATTTACACCAACCTGGTGTAAACTTCTACACTTATAACTCTGAGAATTGCAGTATCTGAGAAAAGTCCATACAAAAAGAAAAACAACACCCTGGTTGGTGGAAGGAGGCACTTTTGAGAAGAAAAAGAGAAACGTAATCTTATAAAAATAATACATGTTCTGCTGATACGCTTACCATACCACATGAATGTGGATTTGCTGGTCCTGTGCCAAATATTTTTTTCAGGAAAAATGCAGATGGGAGGTATAACCCTAAAAAGAAAAGGAGGCCGTCACCCCCAGAAATGTGGTCCTGGCCTCGTAAAAGGCACCTTGCAATGGGTTGAGCAGAGTCCCAAGTTGGGGTCTGTGGCTGACTCTCATGTGACTAACGTCAAAAACCATTTCCAATCCCCTTCTCCATTTTCTGTTACTTCCTGTACAGTTTGGAAAAGCTATTGTTCTCCACCCCCCCCCCCCGAGCTGGAGCAGCCATGTAACCTAGTCCAGGCCAGTGAAATGTAAGGGGAAGAAATGAGGCTGGGAAGCTTATGAGGATGGAGTGAAACTTTGCTGCCAGCTGCCCCTGCCGCCTGCCAATGAACCTGAATGTGTGAGCAGAGGCTGCTGGGAGCTGCTCAGTCTGCCAACAGCCGCGAGAATCACAGAGATGCCCAGCCCAAGTCCTGACTTCATGAGCCGCGGAATGAACATCACCACCCACCAACACGCAAGTCTCTTGTTAGGTGAGAAAAATCATCCTCCGTTGAAACAAGTACCAGTCAGACAGCTGTTATTCAGAATGCAGTACATTCTAATTGAATGCTAAATTGTTTGAGATACTCATGAATAAGAGGAAAAAGACAAATTGGATGGTCACCAGAGGTGACAGCAGAGCCAAGGTTCCTGCTTTGTTGTTGACTCGGTTGTGTTTTGTGTCCTAAGGGAGAGTGTCGGTGCCTGCATCTGGGCAGTGGAACCCCACCTTCTGAGCAGTGGAGCAAACTGCGATGTGGACTTCATTGTGCTTTGCCCTGCTAGGAGGAGACCTTTCAGCTGAAGAGAAATTAGCACTAATGAATCTGCTTCATCTTTCACCTGGGCGTCACATGGCATAAGGACAGAGCAGCAGCGAGGGCTTTGTCCTGACAGGTATTGTGCATCTAGGGCTTCTGAGGATAGAGTTACTGCCCGTGGCCATCCACAAGCAAAACAGAAACGAATCTTCCCCAAATCCCATTAAGCTGAGCTGGGAGGGCGCGGTTATGAGGGTGAAATTTTCCTTTGCTGACAGATGAGTGGGTTGAAGCGGCTGTGCAAGGACACAGCCCCGGCTGTGGAAGCCCTAGAAACAAGGGAGTCATTGTAAAAAAACAAATGTAACCTTTACAAGAATATGGAATATTTATACAATCAAATGACTTTTCTTTGCAAAAAAAAAAAAAATTACTATTGAACTCCTTTAAATATAAATCCCCTTAACAACAAAGAAAGAACTTTGAAATTCTTAACCTGAACTGGTAAGGGATAATGCCAATCGAAGGTTAATTGGAAATAAAGACAAAGAAGTGCGTAAACTCCAGTATGAAAAGGGAGGCATTACTGATGGATTTACTCACTCAGGAAATACTGTCTACCACCTGGGGCGGAACCGTCCGGATGTGGCGCTTGCCCTGCTAGCGCAGACAGTCCAATGTGGCAGGGAAACTTTGAACAAGTGAGAGATCATATACATACATATATACAAAATATATATTATGTTACATATATATTCCCCTGAAAGAGAGGAACAAAGTTCTAAGAGAGAAAAATAAAAGAGGATCCTAATTTCAAGGTCAAATAAGGCTCCTGGCATTGAACGCAGACCTGAGAAATGACTGGGTGTCGGTCAGAGGAGGAGCAGGGCCCGCGTTCCAGGCGGGAACACCCCACTCGCAGGAGCACTTAGACCGCAAAAGCGTGATTGAACCTGAAGTATGTTAATTAAACTTGACATCAGGAAGCAGTTGCAGAACCTAAACTAGCATCCACATGAATTTGATAGGCCCTGGCCCTCGTCAGTGCACGTTCAAAGCTTCGGCTGTGCCACCAGTCCCTGGCCAGGGGCGCCCCCCCGCCACCGTTAACCCCAAGGAAGGCATCTCCTGTGAGCTGAGGACAGTACCTCAGTGACAGGCAGGCCTCCCCACTGATCATTTTGAGCAACTGAGCAGTGGCACTGGCAGTTGTTCTTTCTGGTACATCTTCCATGTGGCAAAACAATAATGTAAGAGAAAGATAACTTCTTTGAATCTGAAACACAAAGACTACCCTTTTGGAAAATTACCATTTTTAATCTTGATATAGCTTTGCCATTTTCTTCTATAATGTCAAATTAGATGGAAAGCCTACAATACGTTATCATTCTGAATTCATCTACAAAGAAAATAGCATGTGACGTGCTCTCTCCCTCTCCCCCCCCTTTCTCTCTCTCTCTCTCTCACACACACACACACACACATGCTCACAACACACAGAGGTTGTAATATACATTGAGAAAATATTCTAAAGCTCAGCTAATCCTCCCCAAATAAAGAAATCCTATTTTAGATACCTCGATAAAGAGAATTTCTACAACATCCCTAAGTATTTCTTTTCAATGTTATAAATATTCCAGCATTTTTAACAAAACCTCGAGATTCTTAGTTTACTTCCTTTTAGTCGAATGACCAAATTTATCAGTTCTATACATGTCTGGGGACAAAATATTGCTGTTTAGTTTGGAAAGTGTAAAGTCATTTCCCATTTTCTCCAAACATTTAATTAACATATTTGCTATTGTATTTATTATTTACACTGAACCATGACAGTATAAGGTTCTTTATGGTGAATAGAACATAAAAAAACAAACAAACAAACATAAGAAACAATGAGCCCTTTGCTCTAAAGGAGTTATCAGCAAGCACCTCCTGGTCTCCTGAAGGTATCAATTAGATTTGCTGAACAGTTAAGATGATAAAGTACCAGGGCTCTTTATTTTGTTCCGTTAGTTTTCTTCTATAATGTCAGAGAAAATAGAACACGAACTTAGTGTGAGAAATAACATACCCAGGAAAAAAGAACGTTAGTGCATGCATCTAGATTGCGGAAGTGCTCTTAAAGAAAAATTGGCTTCCCAGGAAAGTTTGACGTTCCAGGGCAATGAGACACCCTGAGCCATAGTGTCTGCCCCGATATTAATGAGAGAGAATCATGAGAGAGAAAGGAAGTGGGGGGAAATCAAGGTTACAGCCCACACCGGTGTACCTCCTCTGTCACTCTGGCTTGCTGCCAGACCCTGCTATCCCCAGTAGAAGGCATGCTAGGGCTGAGGATGTATCGGAATGCAGCAGCGAAGGGCCAAGTCTGGATTTTCCCATCTCCCTCGTAGATTCCCTGGAGGAAATTAGACAGGCACTTTAAAATGAACTTTGGAAACTTCCTTTTAATAGGATTGTGTACAATGTTGAGTCCAAAATATCTCATTACCCTTTTTGTGATGTCCCTAGTTCAAAATGCAACTATAGATCACTACTGTTGATATTATAAAATCAAACTTTGTATAGCTTGAATTTTTTACTAATCCTTGAGTTAAAATAAAACCAGTTGGCAGGAGCATGTTTAGTAGAGAACACTTAAAAGGTTTAAAAGCTTTGCGCTAGTGTCATCAAATGTTGAGCATGAAAGGCACTGAATGAGCTATTTTGCTTGTTACTAAGATAAAAGATGAGGACATATTTATAAATTAGATTCCTGGGTGATAACTAAAAATATCACTCATATCTTGTGCGGTGAAAGTTCTTTTCATCACATTTTTGAATGTTTTATGCTTTGCTCTGGAGTGTTTAAATTATAGATTGTTTCTAAGTAAACAAAGCAGCACAGCCAGCGACTGGGTGGGGAGTCAGGCTCCCTCTGAGACTCAGGGTAGCAAAGTCCGTCTTCGCGAGAGGCCAAGCCATGTGCTCAAGCAGCTGGATGGCCAGCTGAGTAGGCTAGGACTGGACCCCTTTGCTTCCTCTCTCAGTTGGTTCTGAGTTCAAGTGGGAAGCAGAGTTGCATTATAACAGGCTCCCTTGAACCTCCGCATAACAAGCTTGAACTAAGGGAGTTGCCTATTTCTTCTTTTTCAATCTGTTGTATAAAAATGGATTTTGACAGCTCCGACACTAGAGGCAAACTTCAGCCATTCAACCATTATATGGTGACTCATGTCACAATTAAAAATCATCTACACGTGCCCAAGATACGGAGTAGATGTCATCTGTATGATAAAGTTCCTCGAAATAACTGAGAAAGTACAGGCTACTTGATCCAAGTGTGTTCATCAATGTTTTGTATATTATCTGACTTATATCTCTTACAAACGTTTATAATAATGGAATATATTGTTCAACAAGATGAAGCATGAAAAGGCTCATTAACTCTAAATTTGATTCAGTGTCTCCATTTCTTTTCATTTGCAGAATCATGATTCTGTTGTTCTGTAACGTTAGCTTAATTACATGAGCAGCGAACCATCCCTAAATCTAGATGCATGTTTAGTTTACTGCAAAATAAATATTAATGTTGGGATTCTTATTTCTGAAATGCTCTTCTGAACAAATTCATTTATCTCCTTTAGTTTTCTTCTTGGGATTTCTAGACTACAGCACAAATTAGAAATTGTAGAATCGTGGAATTTTAGGAGGTGAAGATCTTCTAATGCAAAGATTAGAAGAATGTATTAAATGACTCATGACTATGATAAATTAAATAGTTCTTGTAAAGGTACCAGAATTGTAATTACATTTAAAGTTCAGCAAAGAAGTAAATGGCAAATATTACAACAAAAAGATTAGACCTCAAAGGTGAAATAAGTAAATAAACAATTAGAGGCTGAAATTTAATAGCTTAGAGAAATTAGATTCAAACCTGAACAGACACAGCGAAGGAAGCTGAAGATACTGCAGAGAATAGGAAGAAATTCACTTCAAACTGCATGCGTGCCCACCCCAGTCCTGTCATGAATCTCACGTGAAACTTCCTTCTTTAAAATTAAACACGAATGTTTTTATTGTGACTCTTGGACATTTCCCTACTTCTCAACATGAGAATATTTGGTTTCTCCTCCCTCTTGAGTTACTTGATTCTTAACACCAAATTATAGCCATTGAGAAACAACTTAAGAAACAATTATTGAGAAATTAATTTTACCTTAGGTTTTTCTATGAGGTGATATATTTTTATATTATTTATAAAGTTTTTACAATTTTCCTTCTTATTCTTTGTAGCAAAGACATCTTATACAAAGTTACATACTTTTAGATTCATACAGTTATATGACTCTTGAGCTATGATACATCAGGCTACCAACCAGCATTTTTCCAGTAATGCAGATTTCTAGTTTCTCCAGTTATTTTCTTCCAGTAGGCTTCCTTTCCATATTTATCCTTGTAACAGTTGCTACACCTTAGCCAAATAATCCATGATAGCTCCCAGACACTCTCTTTCCTTACTTTATAGTGAGTTCTGCCTAGTGGCCATAAGCAGTGTTTGTGCAAATTTTAGCACGCATCAGGGTAATCTAAAGGGCTTATGAAAACAGATTGCTGGGCCAGCTCATAAATCCTAGGGCGGGAGCCTGAGAGTCTGCATTTCTGGCAAGATGCTGCTGCTGCTGTGGACCTGGAACCCGGGTTCCAAGCCATCCAGCAAAGGATTGTTGCAAAATGTTCACAGTTTTTGCAGACTGTAACAGATAGAGTAGTTTAGGAGTTAAAAAACAACGGTTGTTTGGCAGATGTCTGAAATGCCAGGTAAATGAATCAGAAATAAGAAAGAGGGAGCTGGAATGGTTTTCAAAAGCTGAAGACTCACAAACATTGAGAGGCTTTAGGGTTCCTGAAGCTGCTCTCAGAGCTACCCGCACAGTGTCTGCCACCCTGGCGCTCAATTATAAGATACCTACCTTCTCCTACTCACTTTTAAAAATTATCCTGATCTGCTTTGACCTGACCTTTCTAGAATGTCATTCTAGAAGGTCATGTTCTTTTACTAGACCTGTTTTTTTATCTTTAAATTTCCAAGTTGCACTTCAAAAAATTAAAAATCTGTTCCTGGCATTAATGTTGTTTTCCCCAATGTGGTACAGCTTTACTGTGATCGAATCCTTTGAGTTTTTTGTCCTTACATTCTTCTTCTCTACTGGAAGCTTTGCAAATAGATAAATGAACAGAAAGGTGAAGTCTGGATAATTTTACCTTCCCTACTCATCTTTAGTGGCAGTGTCCAGATCACTATTAAATATTATCTTAGCAAATAGAGGGTAGAAAATCATCTGCCCAGAAATAGAGGCAAACTCATAGGTTTTCTCTAATGAGGCACTGGTACCTGAATTACCCTCATATATGTCCTGGGTCATTTATTTAAGGAAGCAACCTACCTAAAAAGAGATCTAGGAATATAACCAATGGGTTACGGCATGGTTTACAATATTAAAAACTGAAAGCAAGAAAAATGTTTATCCAAGTGTCTTCTATCTCTGGAGGCTCCACTGTCTCACAGCGCTGTGTCATGCGGCCTTGCAAGGGAAGAGAAGGATGGAGGAGACACACCAGCTCTCGAGCCTCAGCTGAGAAGTGACCTGGCTTGGTGAAGCTTCCCTACATGCCACTGCACTAAGGGAAATGGACAATCAGAAAGGGCACTGTCACTGGTTCTCTCTTAGGATGCCCGCCCAAAGAAACCTTGATCTCTCATGTCTCTCTGTCCTCCTATTAACATCGGAAATCAGCAAGCAAGCTCTTAGGTGAGAAACCAATTCAAAAAAATTAGATACCACCCTTTTCCAAATTGTATTCTTATAATTCCCTCAAACTTCATAGACGTCGCCTGAAAAACAAACAAACAAACAAACAAACAAACCAAATAACGAGCAAGGGCTTATGGTCCACTGCAGGGGTGGGCGAACTGGGGCCCATTGGCCAGACCTGACCCCCGGTCTCTTTTGGTGCACAGTTCAGGCTCTGCACAGAACTCATCCAGATGAGTGTTTTTAGATTGTAGATTGGTAAAGGTTGGGGGGTAATATGTTGGGAATATTTTATGGCATGTGACCAGTATCTGAAATTCCCATTTCGGGGTCTGTAAACAAGGTTTCATGGGAACACAGCCACGGTCAGTCATCTACATGTTGTCCACGACCTCTTTCGTGTCACAGCGGCAGATGTGAGAAATCCCAGCGGAGGCCCAGGATGACCCACAAAGCCTAAAAGATTGCCTTAGCTGGGCCTTTGCAGAAGTTTCCTGATCTCTGGCCAAAAGATTTGGGAACAGCCTGTTAAATGAAGCAACACCAACTATTTCTTCGCTCTTGAGCGTCTCCCCTTTTAAAGTGCTATGCGGTTTTGTACCCCCGAGTGGGAGCTCTGGTCTACAGCAGCATTTCCTGAGCCAGCTGGCGGGAGAGCCCCTCCTCCTGTGGCATGTTTCACGCCGCACATATTTTGAGGAACACCAGCTTGGGAAACGCCATTCTGGAGCACTGGCCCTCAAAGTGGGGGCGCAAACTCAACAAAAAGGAATGAAGAGCAAATGATGACACACCTGGGAAGGAATTTGCAAGGATGGCCCAGGTAAAAAGAGGATTTGAGTTCTAAATGCCTCTCCAATTATACCCACAGGAAGTCACAGATGGCTCCTCCTTGGGGATAGAACACCGGAGGAGGGAGGACATATTTGAGGAGACAACCTTTTCTATTAACAAAATAATCCCACCCTCTTTACATTGGTACAAAAGAAAAAAAAAGAAATGGTAATTCTAAATAAGGGGAAAAGTCACAGAAAAAAAATAGGCTATGTCAGTTTGCCAGTTCAGCAAGATGTTTGGTAAAAATATTAACTCTAAATACAAAAAGCATGAGCTTTCTGTAGTTGTAATCCCTAAAACCTTGGGGAGTCAGTAAATATTACGCAACAACAGCTACCACCAGTTAACTGGGGTTTTATGACAGGATCAGGCTGTTCTTTCTGGGGGGAAAAAAAACCAAAATGAAGAAACCATGTTCTCCTTTTGTGGAATCATGGCGACCTCCAGTGGCCATCTTGTTCTATAGAGTGCTTTGTATTTCTTCAAACTTGCCTAAAAAAATTGTAGAAATAAAATCACACATTTTTCCGGATTTTAAATGTGAATACATTTATTTAGAAAATATGTGTTGAGTGATTCTGATGCTGTTGGCACTGTTCTGAGAGCTAGGAGGGGCTAGCAGAAAGAGCCCCAGGCAGAGCTGGAAGGGCAGAGCTGGAAGGTCCCAGCTGCAAGACAAACAAAAGCTCTGATTCTGGACAAGGCACCTAGGTTTTATCATTCCTGAGCCTTGGTCTTCTCACATCACTTTTCTGAGTAACAGTGAAACTATATGTAGAAACACTCTTTGTACTATAATGCATATTGCAAGTAAGAGATGGTAATATATTACCACGTATAGTTTCTTAGAATGCCAATCAATTTGAGATATCTGGGATCTGTGTAGTATGGGCAAGAGGGCAGTTCAGGCCGGAGAAGAAAATATATTGTCTTATGAATGCTAAAATATGACATCAACTCCAGATGGACAGGAAAAAAGAAGCATGAAACTCCTTCCCCCCCCAGATTATTGTGAGTTCACTGAGATGGACATCATCGGTTGCCACTTCCTTCCCTGTTCTCCCTTACTGGCAGCACCCCGGTTTCATTTGGGGGTTCACCGTCTTATGCACTATGAGTCCCTTCTCCTTCTCAGTGAGTGGATTTGACCATGTTTGTATGACTCCTCCCAGGTCCATGGGACCTGAACTCTTCCCGGGGCAGCAGCATGGCCATGCTAGGAAAGACTTTTTCTTGCTATTTAAAAAGGTTTTATAAGACGTAAGCCCCCTCCCCATTTTGCAGGAGATGTTGCCATGTTTGCATGTATCACTGGAAACTTCTGCAACTATCTCTGACTGTGAGAGGAGACACGGATGACACTCTTAGGGTGACAGAGCAGAGAAGGTGACGACAATGTCTACCTGAGCCTTTGATGGCAGGGTTGCACTGTGGGCTTAGCCAGCCTTAGAACTGCCCACCTCTGGACTTCTTGTGAGATACTGAGCCCATGGTCTTTTAAGCGTCTTTCATTGGAAATGCTGTTACTTGCAGCTGAAGGCATCCTTACATAGTCTACAAGGTGCTGCCGCTCTCTGAGGCCTGTAGGCTTGGAAATGCCTTCTTTCTTTTAATCATCTATAACATATAGTTAGAGTTATAATTCAATATAATGTGTACCATAATTTTTATGTTAGTGAAACAGGAGGTCAGAAAAAAAAGAATCTTTATGACGGACAAGATATTGATAAAATGTTTGATGAAGAATGGCATCGCCCAGCCTTTGTATTTGTCAACGGACGGGCACACAGTTCTTACCTCCTTTCACTATGTGCCAGGCATGGAGGTTCTTACCTCTACCCACTTTTAGGCTTACAGAGAGGATTAAGTAAGACTCTCCGTCCAAAACATAGGTTCTTGTCGAGTAACAGTTTTCCTCTCTTCCTTGTCTCCATCAATGTATACCCTTTCATCCACCAAATACCTACTGAGAGTTCACCTCACATAAACTTTCCCCCAATTAAATTAGTCAGTTAATGTATGTCCCCTTTGCACTCAAGATTATGGTCTGCCTTTTGATACAACTGCTTAAGTTCACTACTACCTGCAAGCGTGTTCTAGCTTCTCAGGACACACCAGGGTTGCAAAGAGATCAGGCAAGGAGAGATTCTGTCCTCCGCTTACCTGTGAGCATGTATGTTCTTGGACTCTTCTTGATTCTCCCCTAATCCCCCAGTACTCAGCCGCTGGATCTAAACATAGCCATCACCAAGAAGTGGCGGGAACTTCCTGCGCCAGCAGCCCCGCTGACAAAATGGTGTCGCGCTGCACAGATAGGTGGGCGAATGGTCAGAATGACCTTGCTCTTCATTATGCAGCCTGCAAAGTTCCCTTTAAACTTTATAAAAGCTAGTTCCTCTCCCTGAGTGGCAAGAATTTGGTTAGTTATGTGGGAAGGAAATAAGTTGGAATTTGGCCAAAGAACTAACAGCACCAGAGTCCTGCTTTACATCAACTATTAAGGCGGAGCTTCCTTTTAACTCCCTGGGCATTCTTGAAATGACTAATGGCAAGGACTTAATAGCTGCCTATTATGTGCCTGGGATCATTCTAAGTGCTTTTACCTGTGTGCACTCATTTAACACTCACAGCAAAGTGATGGGGTCCGCATAATGGTGATCTCTGTTTTACTCGTAAGGAAGCAGAGCCATAGCGAGGTGCAGAAACTTGCCCAAGAGCAGAGAACAAGCCAGTGGCAGACCTGAGACTCAGCCTTGGCCAGTCTCACTTGAAAGCCCGCTCTGCTAACCTACATTACACATCCTAGTTCTACACCCCAGTGTGCACTCGACCTGCCCACCTCCCCTAATTTTTGACATGTTCCTGAGACATGTAGAAGCAGGGAGTTCAGAGACAAGTTAGACATCCTCTCTGCTCTAAGCAACACCATGATCCACCTGGGAAACAGAAAAATAGGTAACAGGGATCCAACATCCCTTTAGACTTATCCTATTATGTCATGCACCCCACTCCCTGCCTTCTTTCTACATTAATAGATTAATGCTAAACTGATTTTTTAAAATCATTATTGCTTTTTTGTGTATATTAATTTACTAGGGCTACAATGACAAGACTGGGTGGCTTTAAACAATCAAAGTTTCTTTTCTCACAGTTCTAGGGGCTAGAAGTCCAAGATCAAGATGTCAGCAAGGTTGGTTGCATCTGAGGCCTCTCTCCTTGGCTTAGAGGTGATCATCTTCTCCCTGTGTTTTCAAAGGCATTCCCTCTATACCTGCCTGTGTCCAAATTTCCTCTTATAAGGACACAAGTCAGATTGGCCTAGGACCCCTCCTAATGAACTCATTTTAACTCACCTCTTCAGAGGCCCTTTCTCCAAAGACAGTCACATTCTTAGCTGCTTGGGGTTAGGACTCCAATATAGGAATGGGGGTGCACGCAAATCAGCCCATTAAACTGTATTAACTCCCCTTCCTTACCAACTCCCCCCAAAAGTACTTTGACATCTTTATTGACTGTAAGCCCTCAGCACTCGGAAAAATTTAAACATTCCTCAGCTTAAGGCTGGCAAAGAAGAACATAATTATGAATTTTGCAAGCAAAGTGTATAATTAAGAAGCCGTACACGATTCCTGGGGACATGCTCTTGGTTATTTAAAAACACTGTCTAGAATTTTTTCAGGGACTGATTCAATATCCTCTTCATTGTAAGACATGACCTGTGTGTAGCACGAAGTGAAGTTTATCCTGATAACAAAAAAAGGTAGGTCAAACTCCCCTTTTTTATCCCCTAAAGTGGTCAGTACATCTCAAACATCTTCTGGGGCAAGATGAAATGAAGTTGGTCCTAGGAATGAGGATAGAGTAAATAGAAGGGTTGGGAAGACCTTCTTACATAATTTATATTGAGGCCCATTATTCACTCCAGTGAAACTGAAGGCAGTGTTTCCTGTGAATAAATTTTACCTTTTTAATAGTCGCAGGGATATAAAGCACAGCATAGGGAATATAGTCAATAATATTGTAGTAAGTATGCATGGTACCAGGCTGGTATTAGACTCATCAGGGGGTTGCTTCATAAGTTATATAAATAATATTGAATGTCAACTGTAACGGACAAATAAAAAACTCAAAAAATTACCTTTTCGTACAAATAAATAATAAAAAAAACAGAAGTTAAAAAGCGGATGGCACTTTGTGGTTTGCAGTGTGTTGTGTTAAAGTAACAAGGCCATGCCGCAGGCTGAAGCGGTGTTCAGACATCCCATGTTCAAAGGGTAGACTGTTCTTCCCAGAGCTAATCACGTAGCTATGTTCATCTCAAAATCTAATAGCTTGGAAAAGGAATCCGTCCTCACACTTTTGTATGACTGGGCTGACTTCCACAGTGTGGGTATTCAGTCAGCCCTCCGGGAACACAGGCAATGCAGCTGAGTCCTCCCTGAATCTCACCCTGGCACCGTCTTACCCACCGAAGGACCCCTGTGGTACAATATAATTTTAAGATAAAAATGTCACAGCTCAAACCTTCATTTACTTCTAATGATTCATAACAACAGTCCCCAGATTGCTGGGAAGGGATTAATAGATTGTGTAAAACGCCAGTGTTAAAATTGGGTAAATGATGATTTTATCACTGTTACTAAACTATGTATTTTCTTTGGACATAAAAGAAAGGTTTGTAAAAGGTCACAAGGCAGGCTTACTCATGAATTTTTCCAAGAACAAAATATTTCCCAACAGATCTATCTGTTCAATCCATCAGGACAGCTCTTCGTTTCTGAACGAAATTTGAAGCTGATGTACTAAAGAATATTTTTTGTGAAGAATTTTATTTTATCATGGAGCACATTGCCTTCCTTGAGGAATTTCAAATTATTTCTAAATACAAATATTATGAAGACTAAGAACATAATTTTTTTACTCGTAAAATCCAGAAAACTTTGCAAACAGAAAAATAAAAAAACCTCTGATAATCTTAGAATTTTTCCATTTCAAGGTAAAATGTTAGATTGGATAAGATTTAAGTTTTCTCTTATTTATAATTTTTGCAGTTTTCTGATTCTTCCAGATAACTATCAACCAAGCTAAAATAGGGTTTTTTTTTTTCAGAGTAAAGTGCAAAAAAAAAGTTATGTAAACCTCTTTTAAAGAAAAACATGCCTTTAGCTCCTAATGTTGACTTAAATTACTTTTATAATAATATTACTTAAGTAGGTTCAAACATAAAACTAAGTTAATGCTTATAATACATATGCAGCTGTAAAAGAAAGAAAACATTTATAAATCAAACAGTACAGCATTAATTGAATATGCCCGATCCATTCATCCATTCCAGAATTGTTTATTGAGTATGCACTACATTCCAGGCACTAACCCAGCTGTTGGAGCCGTAGCAGTAAAGAACGAGGATGAAAATTCCTTCCCTCTAGGAATTTATATTCTAGTTGGGGAGAGAAAAAGACAATTTTTTAAAAATATCAATTACATACTATATTAAATGGAGATGGGTTGGGGATAAAAGGTAGGAGAGGAAGTAGGTGCTATAAGAGAAGGAGGGTTCATTTTTAACAGAGGTTTTTATGTGTCAATACTGGACTCACATTCTGTCTCCTAAAACTCAGTCCCGTGGCCCTCAGCTGGCACTTAGGCAGACTGGGAAAGGTGGGAAACTGAGTCAAGCTCCAGGACCACAAGTTAAAGGAAAGGGATTTTGGTGAAAACAGCCTTCTCAGCATGCTAGTATTTCCTCCCTGGATTAAGCAGATTTATTCCTGAAAAACAAGAGAATGTTTCTTGCAGGGTAGCCCCCACCTCACTGAGTTTACAGCACGGCTGTGAGAGAGGCTCAGAGCGCACCCTGTCTGTGGGCAAGGGGATTACAGAGCGAGGGGAAGAGAGGAATGACGGATGGAAAGCTGCTGATTCTCTGAACATCATCAATCAGAGAAAGGGGGAAGAGAGGCTCCAGGGGCGCTAACGTAGAAAGAGCATCCTCTTGGAAATACGCTCCTTTCTTCTACCCTTAGGAATATGCATATCTAAGCATATTCCATTTGTTGGCTAATATTCAATGGCAACATTGTATAAGGAGCAGTGTACGGTTTTATCCCAAAGGTTAACTTTTTTTTTTCCACCATATTGAGCCATATTGCTGGTAAATATTGCATCTGTTGCACCTCATTCCTAAGTCCTCCCAAGGGGCAGCCCCGTTTCACAAATAAGGAGAAGATGGCCTAACTCACGCTTTAAGGATAGTTGATTCATAGTATGTAATCAACTCACATGCTGCCCTTTTTCCTAAAGAATGAAATTAAAATTCTGTGAATAAGGTAGTGAACATTACCTAAATGTAGCAAGCAATTATTCTTTTGCAGCCATATGGTATTGGAGGTTGGTATAAAAAAAGTTAAAGGTTTCGGTTGGCATAAGGACTATTTCGCCTGCTGATGTTTTTCCTCCCAGGGAAGCAGGGCAAAAGCTCTATTATTTGGACCCACACTGTGAGGTGAATTTAAAAATTACCACAACTTAGCCAACAGGACCAACCCTGGTTTTGATTCATTAGATATTTATCCCTAGGTACTATAAGGGAGTAAATCCCATTGTGGGTTAGATCACATCTCCTCTTCCTGAGTCCTATAAAGATGTGACCAGTGAAGTTCTCCCTTTCATTGCACCAGGAATAGGGACCAATGAAAAACTGGGTATGTCCCGATGCGCAGGAAGACACTGAAAATGGCTGAACTGTAGGCACTCACCGAGGCAGCTATGGTTGATGGTACATCCACCCTGATGTGGTGACACCCTGACACACCCCTTGGCTCTTCAAAATCTCCCCAAGGTATAAAAGTTGGGAACCTGAACCATAGTAGAACCAAGCATTGGCTCTTCCAGAAGAGACAGCTATCCCTGGAGGTCCTGGCCCGCGAGAGACTTCTACCTGGGGCAGATAAGTGGGCTGCCCAGTTGGTATGATTTCTCTTTTTTCTTTTTTGTCTATATACCAGAAAATGAGATTTTTATTTCCCTTTTTTAATATCTGGTTTTAAAGAATATTTAATGTAGCACAGCCATGACAGATAGAGCAATAGTTGAAATTAGCTATAAATCATTGGCTAGCCCACAGAAGTTGTGCTGTGATAAATGGTGAACTAGACAATTCACAAGGATATACACGTGTATGTGTGTTTGTTCTCTACCTACCTACCTACCTACCTACCTATCTCTCTCTCCTGTTCACTGGAAATGATTCATATATACAGTTTTTTGTATTCCTTTTTAAAAAAAATTCTCAATAGCTTTATATTTCTTTCTGGCCTGCCTCGTATTAAGCTAGAGCTCATAGTATTCTGTATTTTCCATATTTTTATTAGTTTCATCTTATCCCTGTTAAATGAAAATATTTCTATCTCAAATTATATTTATTTCTTCATAGGCCAGTGTTTATTTTCTTTCTGCCAACTTAATAATATTTAACAAACTATTTAATTCTATGCAGTTTTATTTACCATTGAAAATCTGTATTATACACCTAATTTGGGTAAAGTTCAGATTATTTAGCTAATTATGAACACTGACTAGCGTGGGAATTATTTTTACCAATTGTTATTCCAGCATAAGTGCAATACCAGATTAATGAATTAATTAATTTTTTTAGTCCTAACCCTCCCTCGCCACCACCAATTATCTAAATTATCTGTGGTTTTCATACTGGCCACTCATTCGTTTAGTTGTATCAGAGTTGCTTTTAAAAGACCATGGCCAGAGCCCCACCCTAGGTCACCAAATTCAACGTGTGCAGACGTCATGCAAAAACAAAAATAAAAACAAGACAAAAATAAAACCTTTTTAGGTGATTCTAACATATAGCCAGGGTTTTGGTTTATTCCCAAATTTGAGGTCTGGACCTAATGGAGTAATTCGACTGTCCTGTCTCCCACAGTTGTTATCACAAATAAACCTGAAGATGTGACCTGAGAATTAAGAATTAAAGGTAAAGTGACTCAAAACTTTAAAACTACCCAAATTTTACAGTCATTAAGTACGAGCAAATACCTATCTCTGAATTCACATTTAAAAAAAAAAACTCCAAAATGACTCCTTGAGATAACTAAAAAAGGTAGATACACAAACTCATACACATATAGGTATATGTAGATATGATTATATATATATATTTTTTTCTATCTAGTAGTGCCTCCTTGCCAACTATTTGCTTTAATACCACAAGACTAGTTTCCAGTATATATCATTACATGTTTAGGGCCCTCATTTAATGCCTGATAAGGAGTTGTAATAGCAGAAGAGGTAGTAAGTTACAGCAGTAACTGTTAATAGTTAGTGCTTGCTATAAGGAAGTCACTGTGCTTTGCATTTTATTTATTTTTTTTTCTTTTTTTGTTTTTTGTTTTTTTCTTTTTTCTTTTTTCTTTTCTTCTTTTCTTTTTTTCTTTTCTTTTTTTTTCTTTTTTTTTTTCTCAATGCATTTTACATTAGAGAGTTTTAACCTTTCTGTTTTGTAGGTATCCTTATTATATCCATTTTATATGCTTCACAGAAATATCTTTATTGCATTTTGTTTTAATGCTTTCCTTCAAATTACATAAAAGATCAGTGTAGATATGTCCATTTAAACATGACTGTGTTTTTGGTAAAAAATATAGTTAGAGACATTGATTATGATGCTACAATAATAATCTCTATAAATATGAATATTTTGAATTTAGTTATAAGAAAAAATATCTCTCTAAAGGCATTTTCTTCATTCTCTTGTTAAACAAACAAAACCTACTTGGCCCAACATGTTTTCTTTTATGTCCTATTAGGAAATATCAACTAAATTCAGTACTGAAGAGCAGTAATTAATATATTCTTGTGCTGATCACATTTTTTAATACTCTTTTTAGTTGATTTAGATTTCTTTTTTATTTTTAATTGGCCTCATTTTTATTATATTTGATTTTATAAGTCTATACCAATTGTTTTCCTGGAATAAGTGCAATATGAATGTGAAATAAATGTCTTAAGTGACCAGGACTGTATGCCAATCCAGACCTCAGGGCGATTTCCATACCTAAAGTTCAGGCCAGAGGATGTGCTGCTTCATCCTGCAGATACAAATATTCTATTATCAAATTTATTTTTTAAATTGTCTCTTGATTTTATTATATTTTAGTCATGTTTATTCTACTACAGCTGTCTCAATTTTTCCCCCTTTGCCCCCCTCCACCCATCCCATGCTGCCCCCTGTTCCCACAGTCAATTCCCACTGCTGTCCATGCCCATGGGCCATTCATACCTGTTCTTTGTCTAGTCCCTTCCCCTTCTTTCCACCACTGTCCTCCTTCCCCAGCCCTCTGGTCATTTTCAGTCTGCTCTATGTTTCCATGCCTGTGGTTTATTTTGTTTGTTAGTTTATTTTGTTGAATAGATACCACTTATAGGTGAGATCATATAGTATTTGTCTTTCACTAACTGGCTTATTTCACTTAGCATAAAATTCTCCAGTTCCATCCATGTTGTAGCAAAAGGTAGGACTTCCTTCTTTCTTTCTTTTTTTTTTTAAAATGCAGATTGATTTTATTTATTTATTCTTTAATGTCAAAATCCATTATTAAATATTAAAAAATTTAAATCCATTATAAATTCTCAGAAATTAAAACAACATGGTACCAGCACAGAAATAATCAAGTAGATCAATGAAATAAAATGAGCATTCTAGAAACAAACCTATGTATCTGCCTAACAATGTGATATATGATTAAATTGCTTTTTCAAATCACTGGGGAAAATAAGGCTTATTCAACAAACAAGGTGCATAGACCACTATTACTTGAAATAAAACAAATATAGAGCCCTATTTCACACATTATAAAAAAGAACATTCAGGTGAGTTAAAAATCAATATGTAAAATCTAAGGAGTTTTAGAAGAAAATACAAAATAATATTTTTCTTACCCTGAAGTAAATATTCAAACCCAGAAGCTATAAAGTAAAATATTGACAATATGACTATATTAAACATTTAAGACTATATAGTAATATACATATAAAAAAAGTTAAATGACAAGTAATATACAAAGAAAGTATTTGCAACACATCTTTAAAAGGGTTAGTAGGGGGTTTTTTAGGGAAGAAATTCTACAAACATTTAGTCAAGAAATGGATAAAGAATACTAAAAAGTCATTTAAAGTTTTTTAAAAAATAATAGAAATAGGCAAGAAATAGAAAAAACAGGTTTAGTTTCAACAAATAATAAAGGAAAAATTAAAATAACACATCATTGTCACAATCAGATTAATAAGCATTAAAAATATTGGTAATATCAAGTATTGGTGACTGTGAAAGGAAGTGGGTATTCACAGACTCTTTTTCTTCATCTTCTTGAAGCAGTCCCTTTAGCATATTTTGCAATGCTGATTTGGTGGAGGTGTATTCTTCTAGCCTTCTTTTGTCTAGGAAACTCCTTATTTTGCCTTCCATTTTAATTGAGAGCCTTGCTGGGTAGAGCAGTCTTGGTTGTAGGCCTTTGCTTTTCATTCCTTGGAATATTTCTTGCTATTCCGTTTTGGCTTGTACTGTTTCTGCTGAGAAGTCAGCTACTAGCCAGACTGTTTCTACCTGTTTCTCCCTTGCTGCCTTTAGGATTTGCCTTTGATATTTGCCATTTTAATTATGATGTGTCTTAGAGTGGGCCTCATTGAGTTGCTCTTGAATGAGACCTTCTGTGCTTTCTGGAGATGTGTGACTTTTTCTCTCCTTAAATTTAGGACTTTTTCCATCATTACTTTTTCTAACAAGTTCTCTATGCCTTGCTCCTCTTCTTCTCCTTCTGATTTCCCTATTATATGGATAGTATTATGTCTCAGGTTGTCCTGCATTTCCCTAAACACCTCTTCATTCTTTCTGAGTCTTTTTTCATTTTCTTGCTCTTTCTGGGAGCTTTTTTCTACCTTGTCCTCCAGCTCACTGATTCGATCCTTGGCTTCATCTAGCTTTTGATTCCTTCTACTGTGTTCTTCAATTCAAAAACTGTTTTCTTCATTTCCTCTTGTGTGTTATGGATAGTTTCTATGTCCTTTTTCATGCAGATATAGTTTTCAGTAAGTTCCTCATAGTTTCCCTGTAGTTTTTTGTAATTCTCTCTGAGCTCACTGAGCTCATTGGGCTTCCTTAGATCTGTTGCGTGGAACTCAATATCTTATAGTTTACTTGCCTCTATTCCATTTATTTCTCTTTCTGGGGATTCCTCCTTTCCCTTTGATTTGGGGATGTTTCTTTAGCTTCCCACTATTTGTGAGACTCTTCCTTTTGCTTCTGCTTCTTAAGTTGATTTGTCTTGATTTCCTCATTCTGTGGTGTGAACATCTATGGTAGGAGACCACTGTTTTTTCTTTCTGGATCTGCCTCTGATGATGTCAGGTGTTGTTCCTGTCTGACCTTAGGCAGTCTGTTCGAGACTTTCAGGAATCTACTCTCTGTGGCTGCCTCCTTCAGTTGTTAATCTAGTCACTCTGCACTCAGGCTTAGGCATCACAGGGTGGGGCAGAGTGCCTTCGGTGGATGAGGTTATTGTATCCTTTCACGTTGCTGCTGAGCAGGGGGAGTGGTCTGCCTGAGAAAGATGGCTGCTGCCTCCATGGGGGATGAGTCAGCACCAGGATCCTGCAGGCTACTCTCTCAGTTCTCTCCCCAAGGCCTATTTCCCCCATCTCTCTTCTGGTGTCTTTAGCCACTCTGCCCCTGCCTATGCCAGAGGCCAGTGTAAGTGGCAGTTAGGTTGTACTAATGCTGATTCTTCTGTCTCTCTCTATTATCAAATTTAGAAGGAGGGAAGTGGGGGGGAGAGGGGCAGGGAAAGTGGTGGTAGGAAGGTGGAGACAAATGTATTTGAACAATAAAAAAAAATTAAAAAATGCGTAGATGAAGTAACATTTCTTGGTACTGGAATTGCCTTGATTAATTACTTTGCCTGTCCTTTCTTCCTTCCTCTTTTCTTTCCTTCCATATTTTTTTTTTTACTGAGAATCTACTATATGCCAGCCCTTTATAAACCTCAGGAATATAGGTTGGGTTCCTGCTTTCATAACATTTATTTCCAGGATTTAGGAAAGAACCAATTAGCCCCGTGGAAAATATCATCCAAAGCAAATAAGTATTTCTTTTATACATTTTCTCCGATGAAAAAAACTGTATATATATATAATGATTCCATCCGTATCTTTTTTCATTGAATAAGGAATCAGCTCTGTCTTCATTTCTCTGTTGTCTAAGCATATCCATGCTCCTAACAGCATTGAGGGGCATCACAATTGAAAATAGAGCTTATCAGCTACCACATCTGCAGAGAATTCATGCTCATCCCCAAACAACTGGCCTGGGCTCCTCAAAAGCAAAGAAACACTGAAAACCAGACTTTGAAGCAATTGTATAGAGTATGACAACGGCCAACTGTAGAATACTTTAACAAAACCCAGTCTTCAGCAATGTGGCGCAGCTGCTGGCAAGAAGATCGGAAAGGCTGGTCAGATAGGTGCCGTGATGGTCAGAATTACGTTTTTGGAATGTTTTCTGAGCAACTGCATGTCAACTTAGAGATCACAAGTCTTATCTAGTCAAATAGTGGTTATAGTTGTTAATGACAGGATTATCCCTACATATATCCAATATCGTGAGGATTTTTGGTTTCCTTCCTACACATTTGATTCTTCCCCCAAGTGGGAAGGAAGATAATAATTAAAGAGGGATGTTTTTCTAAGAAGTGTGGTCAGGAAAACTATCTTGGAGAACATGGCATTCAGAAGTAAAGGGAACAATATAGCCCTGCAAGAGTGAGGGGAAGAACCTTCTAGTCACAGGGAATAGCATGTGCAAAGCCCTGCGGAGACTGAGCCTAGAGCTGACCACATCTGAGGATCTAACAGGAGACCAGTGCGGCTGAGGCGCTGGGAGGCAGCTGAGAGCCTGAAGGCAAGGCAGTGGTGCCCAGGAAAGTGGCAGACGCATTCAGTGAGGTGGGGAGGCAGGTCTCCACTTTAAACTCACTTTTTTGTTGTGTTAAGGCCCATAGAAGAGAGAAGTGCTTCGTCCAGTTAAGAGATTGTGTATGTGTTATGTTTGTCTTGATGGCGGCGAGGGGAGCAAGCAGACCTCACTCAGCTGGTTACAGAGAGATGGAGAGGAGGGAGTCGGTGTGAGATTTATTCTGGAGGTTGAATTGACAGCGCAGCTGATTGATTAGATATATGTGTGGGTGGGTGGGAGTCGTGGTGGGAAAAAGGGAAGAATCAAGAAAGGCTCCTGGCTTGAGTCTGTGAGTAGGTGATGGTGCCCATTTACTGTATGATGAACTTAAAGAATGGGAAGAATGGAGCTCAGGGTTTGATATATTAATTTTGTGATATCCATAAGACATCAATAGGGACATGAAAATTAGGTAACAGAATAAGTGAGTGAGGAGCTCCAGGAAAATATATTCAGGGATCATCAGTTCAAAACTGAGATACCTAACACTGGAAATAGACCACCTCAATAGAGTCTAAGATGAAGAAAAGAGGCCACAGCCTCCCTTGGGGTTTTTTAGGAACATCTAGGGACTGAGCCCTGGGAAGCCCAACATTTGCATGTTGGACAGAGGAGCTAAAAGAACAGTTCTGAGGGAAGCAGAGAGGACAGTGTCTCAAGAAGAAGGCTGTGGCCAACCACATCAATGTTCCATAAGGTGAAGATGGAACGTTGCCATTGGATTTGGCAAAGCGGTGGTCCCTGGAGACCAGAGCCACTTCAGTGAGTGGTCTGGGCAGGAGACAGAATATAGTGGGTGGAGGTAGAATGGGGTGGCAGGTACTACAGCCCACTCTCCAGAAAGAGAGGAAATGAGGTCATAGCTGGAGAAGTAGGCAAGGTTTTAGGTGATGCTGGAGCATATTTGCATGCTGATTAGATACTCCAGCTAGAAGGCAGTGATTAATGGTGTGGGAGAGGAAAGGGTCATTTTACATGCCCAGTCCTTCAGCAGGCAAGGAGGGGCAAGGCTCTGAGCAGGCGGGCCTTCATCAGCGGGAGCATGTTTTCTTCATTGAAACCATCAGGAGGATAAAATGGGGTAAAAGTAGACAGCTTCTCAATCAGATGTTGGGAAGGCAAGGGCTTTGACTTTGAGGGCTTCCTTTTCCTCCATCAAATCTGAGGCGAGTTTACGAGCTAACAGGAAGAAACTAAAGATCATGTAGAAGGCGCGACAAGAGAAAAGATGAAATATTCAAAGGGGAGAGGGAAAGTGAACCTGCGAGAGAAACAGCAGCATTGCCAGGAGGTGCCAGTGCAAGGTCTACATTGAAAATTTAAAGTAAGATTGATCAGCTCCGTAGTGCAATCTTTATTAATAACAATAACCATAATCGTGATAGATGTGAGTGGGAACTCTCCCTGACTGGGCACTCAGGGCTCTCCATGGTGTAACTGGAAGAACTGGTGGGCCGCGCTGGCGTGACCTTACGCGAAGCTTCATTCTTACCACACTCAGTCAAAGAGGGAAGCATCTCCAGAGAGATGCGGTCTGCTCTTCTGTCAAGACAACTGAGTGGTACACAGTACAATATACAGGTGATGTATTGCACAACTGGACGCTTGAAACCTATATAATTTTATTAACCAATGTCACCCCAATAAATTCAATAATTTTTTTTTAAAAAGAGAGAGAGAATTGAGTGGCTAGTTTCTCCAGCTGGAAATTCCAAGTAAGTTCTACAGATCCATCTGGAGACCCTAGCAGCGTCCAGCCTAAGAGCAACAACACAGAAAAGGAACTGCACAATTGTACGTGACCTGACAAAGAGACCCATTCGATCCACAGCACATTGGAGCTGGGGAGATCTGTGGAAACCATCGATTCCGACACGCTCCCTTTACAGAAGAGAAAATAAACTCAGAAGGGCCGGGCCTGAGCTGTCACATTAAGTACCTGTAACACTGTGGCAAGAATTCAGACATCTCACACGGAAACTAACACGTGGCTTATGAGGAAAATAAGCTGTTATTTTCTCTCCCTTGTTCCTTCTCAGTGACCACCTTACTACATGGTGAGAGAGAATCAGTCAGCGGAAATCCAGGAATGCCGTCATCTTGTGACAGGTCTGGGGGACTGCAGCTCAGTGGACGCTTAGGGATTAGTAGCCAAAGTATGGCAAAATGAGAGATTAGTCATCCCGCAGCCTTGACCTGTTTAGCAAATTAGGCGCAAAGCTGGAACTGAAAACCTGACACCGGTGCCTTTCCATCCTCAGACTGTCTGTCTGTCTGTCTCCCTCAGTTGTGCTGAGGGCTGTTTACCAGGCCTGTGGGAATGCACTTGGCCAAGGGGGAAATATTTATGAAAGCATCCCTTTAAACAGCCAGCTATCAAGGGCAGGAAGGCGGCGTGGATCCTCTCCCCGCTGGTAATCTTGACAAAGCCTAGTTCAGAGCTGCTCGGGTCTAACAGCTGCCGTGGTCGCTTGGCATGCAGTTCTCCGAATGTTTTGGTTCATAGATACATCCTCCCCTGCCCCAACTTTCTGGTGAAAGAGGACAAGAGGATCTTAAAAAGGACAGAAGAAGAAAAGAAGCTAGTTTTTAAAAACATACCCAGTTAAAGTAATAATTTAGAACAAAAGTTGAACAACCATTTGAAAAAATAGTGAGACAGTAAGAAGCTGTGGCGTTGTGTTGAAAAGTTTTCTGTTGGTTTTGGCTTATGTCCCAAGTGAGGTTTTATGTGCTGACTTTCCATATCTAGTCTCTCACAGAATTTTATGACAAACTTGTTTGGCAGGGTTCTAGTTAATGAGGTCAAAGAAGCCTAAATTAAATGTCAAAATTGTATCGAAGACTGAAATAAGTAAGAACTCATTTGACAATTTGAAGGAGCAAAAAAGAAAAAAGGTTCTTTTTAGCAACGTATTGTTCTGAAATTCAAGAACTAATAGGGGAACAAAGAGCAAAGAAATGAATACTATTGGTTTCATGTACACTCTCCAAAAAAACCCCCAGCATTTCCACAACCTTCCATTTCCACCTACAATACTTGCAGCAGAAGCTACAGGAGTGGTCGGACTCTGAAAGCTCATGGTCTCAGAGAAGCAGTCCTACACGAACAAGGCCAAAGGGACAGCGCAGGGTGAAGCGAGCAGGGGAATTAGCCAAAGGCAAAAGAAGTGAAGTTGCAAATCTGAGTCAAGTTAGTGAACAAGATGGTAAATATCCAAGACGGAGAGAACACCAACTGAACAACAGAGCCCTTAAGGCCGTGGGCTGGAGTCAGGCTGCCTGCAAAGAAGCCCCGCTGGGGCACGACCTCAGGCACTTCTTCAAGCTTCTGATTCCTCATTTGCGTAACGGGATGGAGAATACCTATCCCATAAAGCCATCCTGAGAATTAAATAATACAGTACGTATAAAGTGCTTAGAACAGTGCCTGCATGTATATTAAGTGCTCAAACACTGCAGCTCTTCACGACCGTTTATTATTCAGCGCGTTTATTAACACTCACTATGGATCAGACATTGCGGCGGGTGCTTGGACCGCACGCAGGAAGGGGACGTCCTGCGCAGGGAGCTCTGCGGGCCTGGTCCTCCTCCGGTGACCTGTGCTAAATGTGATGCAGGATAACCTGGTACCAGCATCCCCGCATTGTGTCCTTTCTGTGTGGTACTTGCTCTCTCCACGTTCTTCTTATAGGTGTTTTAAAAAATGACCACCCTTGACCTCCCCAGCTCCCTTGGATGGTTGTCTGTCTCTGAAACCAGACTCTAACTCCTTAAATGGAGGGCCCGTCTTTCCTCAGCATCCGGCACAGGGCCTGACGCAAATTAGACAACTGCATATACATCGATGATAACACTGGCTTTCTTTAAACTTTTTGGACATTACAATTTGTAGGCTCTATTCCCCTCTATCCACGTGTCCTGACCTCTCCTTGGAGTCTCTCTCACTCTTCTACGTGCGCGACGTATGTCGCCCTTTAGAATCTTCCAGTGTGTCTGGGAGGAGGTGTAATCACTCCTGTTTTAAAGAGAAAATTGTGTCTCAGCCCTGTTAAAACTGCCCATGTGGCGCACTGAGATTCTAATCCTGGCTCCTCTGCTGCCAAGGTTCCCACCCCTCCAACCCAGCACTGTGCCCTCCCACAAGTTCGGAAGGTGGGGATGAGGATGGGGCCTGTAGGCCGGGCCAGGTGTGACTAAATGCCGCAGGCCAGTGCTCCGCAAGAAGCTGGTGTTAAAATCGTGATGCCAGGCCTTCCATGAAGGTAACGGGACTCCCCTGTTACAGTTCGAGGATTCTTCCCCTTTCACAGACCTATGGAATATATTTTTGAAGAGTTTCCCCATTTTCAGTCACGAGGATAGTTATGGAGGAGCTTATTGTGAAGAACTAAACGAGCTTCAATTTGTAAAACTTGCGATCAATTAATTAATGTCAAAGTTGAAAAAGACAATATGGATCAAACCCTGCATATTAAAACTTTTTCACATTAAACTTTTATTAAGCTATTAAAATATGTACACAGAGGCAGAATTGTAGTTTCAAGGGTTTCAATTCCTTTCCTAGAGGTCTACCGTAGGGTTCCCTTTGAACACGCAGTGCCCATGAAGGGCAAGGCGACAAAGCGGCGTCGGGGATGAGAGCTTCATCGGGAAGTCCAGTTTGCTGGCACGCGGAGCAGTGGGGCACTGCCGTTCTCCGCTGGGGCTGTGCTTCTTTTCTGACTCAGGCGCTTACAAATTACACATATTCAAGTCAAATCTGCCTCTGCCCTTTATGAAAACAACAACACCTCCCTCCACCTGTTAGCCTGAAAATAAAAGCCAAAGTGAGAGGCAACAGCATTTATTTGAAATCCAAAAGAACAGCTATTTGAGGAGCCCTGATTCAGGCAGAAACCCAAATCGCACTCTGATTAGGAGGCGAAAGCAAAGGTATCTCGGAGAAGGAGTAGGGGAACAATGACAGCGATACAAGGAAGGAATTTCTGTAGAGGCAGGTAAGCTAACAGAATAATGCAAATTCTAAAGACTGTCTTCAGTTCCTAACCCTGTGGTCATAATATCTGCTCTCTTGTTCCATTTCCAGTGTTGTGGCTTACAGCGCTTCTTCAGGCCCAGTCCAAAGATTATTCCGCCCAGTTTTAACATTCCAAAGGCTTGAGGAGGGAGACCTGCAAGGCAGTTAGTCTGAGATGGCAGCTCTGAATCCATTTTGAAGTGGCTCTGTTTATATTCTTTTAACTACACCAAAGAGCCCTGGGGACATCTACTAATTCTATTTGGCCTGTGCTGTTTGCCTGATGAAGAAAGTACCCCCTTCCCCGCCCCGCCCCCGCTCCGCCCCTTAGGCCAGGACTCACCACTAAGTTATCTTCAAAAATAGTTTCAAAACCTATTTTAGGAAGCTCCCTTTACTTTGGGGCATGACAGATTAAGTGAGGCCAATCTTTGGAAAAAGCAATTTGGCCATCCTGGATGTTTCAATAACTTGAAAACTGTTCATGTGCTTTGATCCAGTAATCTTCCATCTGGGACACTATGCTGAGGCAAATTACATGAAATTGCCATTTGGGTATCTTGAACCTAATGTATTTATTACTCTTGATTCTTATGCCAACCAACTCCTCCTGCCATCTTCCGCTTCCCAGCCAATAACAACTCCAATCTACCGGTAGCTTAGGCTCCACACTGTAGAGTCCTTCTGGAATCTTCTCTTTCATACCCCATTTCAGCTGCCCCGGAGAATTCTGTTTGTTCCATCTTCCAACTATACTGAGGATCGAATCACTTCTCACCACGTTCATTGCCGCTGCCCTGATGCAGCACTCTCCTCTGTTTCCCAAATTACGGTTACAGCCCCCGATTGCTCCCCTGGCTTCCACGCTTCCTCAAATACCATCAGAATAGACTTTCAAAACGTGTCAGATGCTGTCTTTTCCCTCCTTAAAACCCTCTAAAAGTTTTTCCTCTCACTCAGAATGAAAACCAGAGTGTCCTTGTCCTGGACTCCAAGGCCGCAGGGGACCTGCCTCTCATCTCTCTAATCTCGTCTTCCTCACTCTGCCTTTATCGCCGCTCCATCCTCGATGGTTTCTTGGCTGGTCTTCAGGCAAGTTACACACAATCTTGTCTCAGGGCCGCTGCATTGATGGCTTCCTCTTCCTGGTATAATCGGTCCCCCAAATATACACATCGGTCTTCTCCCTCTTTCTAGATTCTGTTCCAAAGTTACCTCATCAGAGCAGCTGATCCTGACGTGAAATAACGCTTTATGTGAAATAGGTCACCTCCCCTATTCTGATACTTTTCTTTAAATGGCACTGACTTAATCTAAAACTTAAAATGTTTCCGTTTCTCCCACCTCAGAGTGTAAACTCCATGAAGAGAAGAGCCTTATCTGTTTTATTCCGTCTTATACACCCTGATCTGTGGTTCAAGTAAAGCTCCTGGAATGAACTAGCAGTTGTGCTAGAAGAGAATCATTAGCACAAAGCTGGACACAGATTAATATCCCCCACCTCATGCCCAAAATAGTGGCCTTCTGAATTTTTATCATAACTAGGATTTCAGCTTCTTGAAATAGTGGCCAGTAGAAGCAAGGATCTTATAAATGATCTTTTTTTTTTCCCCCCCCCTGAATGTTAAGAGCAAGGTGCAGACAGAATGCTCCATCATTACTAAATAGTTCAGGGCACCTTTCCGCCACACAGGGACATTCTTATACATAGCTACAATATGAACATCTGGATCAGGCATTCAGCATCGATAAGGCACTATCACTAAACTCACAGACCTCATTCAATTTTTGTCAACACTTTTTTTCCTGCCTGGTCTGGAAGCCAATCCAGCATCGCTTGTTGCACTTAGTTGTCATATCTCTTAAGGCTCTTTCCACTTGGATCAATTAGTTCTTCCATCTCCCTCTGTCTCTCATAAGCTTAGGAGTTTTAAAGAACACAGACTCTCCCTCTGTGGGATGGCTCTCATTCTGAATCCATCAGAAGTTTTCCCATATCGCAGGCCACACATTCTCAGCAGGAACACAACAGAAAGACGCTGCGCTCCACACACATCACCACGGGAGGCATGTGCTGTGCCTAGTGATGCTCTACTTGATCGCTTGGTCAGTTTGGTGTCCTCCAGGGGACTCTCCAGTAAGTTAACCATTTCCTCCCTTGCCATCAATGAGTGCTTTTCAGAAGATGCTTTAAGACTAAGCTGATGTCCTCTTCGCAGCAAGCACCCACCAGCCTTAGCACACACCGAGGACTCCTGCCTGAATCAAGTTGCCACATGGTGACTTTCTATTTCCATCAGTTATGGTTGCCATTCTTCCACAAGGACGAGCTATCCTTTCTTCCCCATGTATTTATTTATTCTAGCATTATTTATTTATCCACTTATATTAGCAAGGGTTCCTGTTTTAGCCACTGGTTTATAATCAGTTACTACCGTTATTTATTTTGTCCCAGATTCGGCCAGCAGGTGCCCCATCCAGCTGACCGGTGAGTCCTGCTGGCATGTCCTCATCGGGCCTTGAGCACTTCCCTACGAGAGCTCCCAAGCTTACTTTGCACATTCTCAGACCAAGCCCTGGAATCAGCCTTGGCCCCTCAAAATAGAGGATGGCATTTAGAAACCGGGATCCCCTGGCCACTTGATGCGTCCATTGCTTCTAGCTTCTGAGTGAAGATAGTTACGGTGTACGTAGGTGTATTTATGTAGATGTATACATCTATATATGATGACTACGCACTCATTTTGAATCCAATCCAACACTTCAGGGTTCTTTATAATTTTCTTTCTTTCCATATTCGTAAATTCCTTCTTCACCACTAAGAAACCCGGTTCTCATTATACGCAATGTTTTACGTCTCTGCTCCATGCCTCCAATACGTAATCCATCTCCCCGTCAGAATGCTTCCTTCTTGATGCTGCCCCCTCCTCAGCCTCTAACTTCCAGGGAAGAGCAAGGGCAAGAGGCAGACATGCACTGTTGATGACACAGATTCCCCAAGTGTATTGTGGCTGGAGAAGAACTGCTAAGATGCAGAGACGTTCTGGAAAACCACTTTGGTTTGCTAAGGTATCAGCACAGAACCTAGCTGGACGGGGGCAGCAGGGGTAGCCAATGGGCTCGTCACTCAGGTCTCTGGTGGTTCAGGACCCCGGCAGTCTCCACCTTTGCCTTCGTGGCATTGGGTACTATAAGACGTATTGTCTCGGTTGCCTGGAAGCTTATTTTCTAAAATGAAAACACGCAAATCCAGCACATCAAATACCATAGAGACACACTCTTCGTGGTAGTTCTTCTTGTGCCTGCTTCTAATTTGGGTATAGCCACCAGGTGTTTGCATTGCTGCTTGAAAAAGAGAAGTCATGCAGGTGAGCAGCCATTAACAGAAACCTATTACCTACTAAGGCCCTGGGGGAAGGGTGCACTTTTGCCATTATCATGAATCGGGTCCTGGGTAGTCGGAAAAAGTGCCAGGTAGGAAGGACAATGTGAGTGAATGAGAACCATTGTGCGAATTGTTTTAGAGACTTTATGCGGCACATATCTCAAGCCAAGGAGACTGCTGGTGTGGATGGGTAATAACGAACATTCATTGGAAGGGATTGCGCTGCATCACAGTTTTAAGAACACTTCTCTAGAGGGGATGTATCTCCGTTGAGTGGTTGTGACCTCTCCGCACAACCATAGACAATAATAACCCAAACAAACATCCCTTGCCAATTGACGCTGGGAGCCCTCTGTCACCAGCCCTGGCAACCAGAACAAACACAGTGAAGAACCATCTCATCTGGTTTCTTGCAGGGCTGTCCAACCTTTTGGTGTCTCTGGGCCACGCTGGAAGAAGAGGTGTCTTGGGCCACACATTAAATATACAAACACTAACGAAAACTGATGAGCAAAAAAAAAAAAAAAAAAAAATTTTAGGTAAATTTAAAATTTTGTGTTGGGCCACATTCATAGCCATCATAAGCCACACGGCGAGTTGGGCACCCCTGTTAGAATGAGGAGGGAACACTCATTCTACAAGAAAATAAATGTCCCACGTTTTTTTCCAGGTGGGAAGAAAGAAGCCGATTCCTGAAGTCACCTGAATGGAGTGGTCCCCAGGCCAGGAGCATCCAGCCTCACCTGGGAACTTGCTAGAAAGGCATGCACTCTTCTGGAGTTCTACCCTAGATGTGCTCAGTCAGAAACTCCGCGGCAGGACCCATCAGCCTGAGTTTTTACAATCTCTAGGTGACACTGATGCACATTTAAATTGGATGGTCACTGATATTCCAGGAGCGGCGTGGGAAGGAGCTCTCTACCAACTGGCCTTACCTTTGGTCTTTGGAGGGGTAATAAGGGAGCTCACTGAAGTTGCTCCAGCAAATGGGAAGGTTGTTTACGACAGGCGCACACAGTACGAGGCACTTAAGATGCAGGAAGTTGTTCCTGTGCGCATAGGTCAAGGGGTAGCTTCCCCTTTTGCCTCCACCTAATCCAAATCGCAGATGGCATTGAATTTGAATCCCAGCAGGGGTCGCTGCTGTCCATAAAGAGAGACCCAGGGAGCGTGGCAAGCGAAGCCCGATCCTTTGACATCACACTAAGCTCCTCCTTGCACGCACACATTACACACACAGGCATACACACGCGCACACACAACCATATACAGACACACACGGGGACCGCGTACTCCTCTCCGACCGCTCGCACCCACCTCCCCGGAGCCGACCTCGCCCTCGGCAAGTGCGTCCGGCGTGGCCACCGGAGAAGCGAGGAGCGAAGCGGCCGCAGCGCGAGGGAACCGGCGTGCAGCAGGAGCGGCGGCCGGGACACCCCGGCTGCACCCCGTGCTTCCAGCAGCCGCGTCCGCCCGCGCGCCGGGGCTGAAGGGCGCAGGGCTGCCATCCCGCTCGCTCCCGGGCCCCCTGCCACCCCTATGAGAGAAGGAGCAGCCGGGCGAAGGAGCAGGACGCTCGGCAGCTGGACTCCTCCGCAAGCCCCGAGCGCCCCCTTCTCCTGCCCCCCGCCGGCGCCCGGGAAGCGACATGCAACCGCCGCGCTTTCGCTGAAAGGGGAAGGGGCAGGCGCCATCCGCCCGCTCGGAATCCGGTCCCCGCGGCGGCTGCGCGTCCCGGCCACGGCCCCCCGGGCCCGGGCGTGAGCAGGAGCAGGAGGAGAGGAGGCCGGCCCGGGGTTGGCCGGGGCGGGGGAGGAGGGCGCGGGGGGCGGGGAGGGGGCCCCGGCGGATAAAGATGGCAATGTCTCTCATCCAAGCGTGCCGCAGTCTGGCTCTCTCAACATGGCTGCTTTCCTTTTGTTTCGTGCATCTGCTCTGCCTGGACTTCACCGTGGCCGAGAAGGAGGAATGGTACACCGCCTTCGTGAACATCACCTACGCCGAGCCCGCGCCTGACCCCGGGGCGACGGGCGGCGGCACGGAGCTGCACACCGAGAAGACCGAGTGCGGGCGCTACGGGGAGCACTCGCCCAAGCAGGACGCCCGCGGGGAGGTGGTCATGGCCAGCTCGGCCCACGACCGCCTGGCCTGCGACCCCAACACCAAGTTCGCCTCCCCGGCCCACGGCAAGAACTGGATCGCCCTCATCCCCAAGGGCAACTGCACGTACAGGGACAAGATCCGGAACGCGTTCCTGCAGAACGCCACCGCCGTGGTCATCTTCAACGTGGGCTCCAACACCAACGAGACCATCACCATGTCCCACGCAGGTGAGCGGCCCGGCGGACGCGGGGGAGGGGAGCCCGAGGGGGCGGAGGCGCGGAGCCGGAGCCAGCGCCTGCCTCCGGGCTCCTTTCTGGGAAGCGTGTGCCTTGCGAAAGACGCGTCTCTGTTCCCTGGACCTACTAAGTTTTGCCGCGCGTCACTTTGTGGGGTTTACAAAGAAGAAAGGACTAACTGTATTGGGGGAATAGCGAGTGTGTTCGGTTCCGGTTAGTGCCGCTCGGACGGGGGTTCGCCGAGGCGGCCTCACTTCTCCCGGGAGGACCGGGGTGGGGGGGTGCGGTTTGGGTCTCCTTGTCGGCGAGGGACCGGCCCCGCACCTGTTTGGAACAGGTAGATCTGATAACTCAGCTCTTCCCTGGCCGTGTGCATCAGGTAGACTCCCGATGCCGGCGGTCATGTGTCAGGAGGCGGGTAGAGTTACGGGTGCTACCATGCTAGTTCAGCCCCGAGAACTTGCTTCTTAAGTCAGGTTTCAGTCCTTCGGGGGAGAATGAGTCCTCCGCCCCGCCCCCCCCGGCTGGTTTGACGCACATCATAAATAATATGAAAAGTCCTGTGCTCTGCCAAGCTGTCATCCGGAGAAGCTGACCGGCGGGTGAGATCGTAAATAACAGCAATCCTCACCAAGCCAAGGAGGAGGATGGTGGTGGCCATAAAGTTATGTCTGCGTTGGCAGGATTGCATTGGCCTTTGCTTGATCGGGAGGTTAGATATGCTTTGTGCGGATCGAGAGTTTCAGGGTAGAAAAACGAAGCTTTTCTCAGTGATCCCAAGGTGCCAGGGCTAGAAATAGGTTACTCCCGGCGGTTTACCCCATGACTGACAGAGCAATGCCCCGTGCTTGGAAGAACAAGAAGTCCTATCCAGGCTTGTCAGCATAGCAGCTCGATTTAGCGGGCGCCCCGAGTCCAGGGCTGCTCCCTTCTTCCACAGAGGGGCTCCTGGGAGAGGCTGTGACTCCCAGAGGAAGAAGATGGGAATGGAAATGACAGATGCGTTTTCTCACTGGCGTCCTCTTAAACGAAAACATCATTTTCCTTAAAAGCCAGATTTTAATAAACAGTTTTGGAAATAGAACACCCAGCTTTGGCTACATTGTGTGTGTGTGGCGGGTGGGGGGGTGCCTTCTTTGGGGGCAAGTTTTCATTCTAAGCGCTCACATCATCCGTTAGCGAAGTACACAGTTCGTTTGCCTCTGGTAATCATCACTGGCTGTGTTAGAAGAGGACATTGTCAACCTTCACACAAACAGGTGGGATGGGGACAGGTCAGTGCTTCTAACACATAGGCCAGGAAAATTCAGTGTGGCGATTTATGACGAGGTGGAGAGGCAGTAAACTTAGAAAAGTTGCAGGAGTGCCTTTAGGAACATAGAATGTACTTTCCTGAACTCAACAGTCTTTAGGGGAAAAGACTGTATTCTGACCTTGAGACCTAGAAGCATAACTTAAACTATGATACTCAAGGATTTGGAGGACTTTGGAAGAGCACTTTAAGTCATGTAAAGTATCTTTAAATAAACATATTTAATATCTTAACTTCAACTGGCAGAGTGGTGTGAAGGATTGTTGGCTGACTTTGTAGGATTCTTTAAATGTTTCTTTGTGCATATGCATGAAATCTCAAACTTGGCTTCTTTGAACACAAACTAAGAGACATCATTTGTCCCTGTCTAAAAACGTTCTCCAGAACTGCCAACACATTGGAGCAATTAACGACTTGCCTGTTTTTAAAGAAAGCAGTAAGCTAATTTTCTACAGAAATGATGCTTGATGCTTAAGACCTAGTGAGAGTAAAGGACTTAGTAATAGTTTGATAGTTAAAGACTAAAAAGTGTAAAGAAAATTCTCTACTATCTAACTATTCTACTTCAAAAAATGTGTTAATGGTGTATCTGCTAATAGCCATGAAACTTCCATAGTATCATTTGACATATTGCCACATTAGGAGTCCGTATTCACTTTACCCAGAGATTGCATTGATTTTTGCCAAAGTCTCATTATAAGTAGATACATGACCCGGTAGCTTGGCAAACCCTTCATTTTACTCTTAAATTCTTTTCCTGAATCTCAAACAGGGTCCACACTGGTCTGGCTGTGAGTGTCTTACACTTAGCTCCAGAAGGCTTTATCTTTTCTAGTTAAATTTGAGTCAGGTTTCTGAATTCAGTTTAGGAAATACATTTTTTAAAAGATTTTATTTATTTTATTTTTAGAGAGGGGGAAGGGAAGGAGAAAGAGATAGAAAGAAAGGTCAATGTGTGGTTGCGTCTTGCATGCCCCCTGTTGGAGGCCTGGCCCACAACCCAGGCATGTGCCCCAACTGAGAGTTGAACCAGAGAACCTTTTTGTTCGCAGGCCGGTGCTCAATCCACTGAGCCACACCAGCCAAGGAATAGAAATATATTTTAGATGCTAATCAAATATTCTTGTTTTGTGAACATGGGATGCAGTACACCAGAGAACCCTTATATTTGTGAACTTCTAAATTCAGTCTCTAAAAAGTGAACATCAGCCTTTGCGTTAAAAAATATATACACTTCTCCTCTAGATATTTTATTATTTGGAACAGACAGCTTTCGGGTGAGGAAAGGTCTGGATCTGGTGTTCTCTGGTCCATCCCGTAATGCCTGTGCATTTCGGTGGGTGACCGGACCCCGCACGCCCACTGTCTTGGAATTCCGTTACGTGGATGTCATTTCCCCCTCTCCTTTCCACGGAGCTTTTCTTTCTGATACTGGTTTTCTCTTTCCTGCTTAAATGATTTGGGTTTCTGCCACTTCTGCAATTATGGTTTCTCATACTTTGTAACCAGTTTATAAATCTTATTATAAGACAGCTTTATTGATACCCAGTTCACATACCACACAGTTCACTCACTCGAAGCATACCGTCCCATGGCTTTCACAATACCGACAGAGTTGTACAACCCTCCCGCCAGTTCCCCAAAGAAACCCTGTGCCCATTAGCAGCTGCTCATCGTTGCTCCCCCGTCTCCTAGTTCCAGTCAATCACCGATGCCCTTTCTGTCTTTAAATATAGTTTGCCGGTTCTGGACATTTCATATAAATGGAATACTGCAGTATTTTTTTTTTTTTTTTTTTTGGTGACTGCCTTCTGTCACTATTTTCAAGGTCTACCAGTCCTGTAGAATGTATCAGTACTGCGTTCCACTTTGCCAAATAATTTTTGTTTGCGAAGTACATACCACCTTTTATTTATTCATCAATTAATGGGCATTTGAGTTCTTTCAGTGTTGGGTTATTAATAATAGTGCTTCTATGAACATCCATGTACAAATTTTGTGTGGATGTTTCTCGTGGGTCCATCCCTAGGAGTGAAACATCTGGGTCACATGGCAACTCTGTGGTTTAACCTTTTGAGGAACTGCCAGGTCGTTTCCCAAAGCAGCTGGACCGTTTCGCATCGCCAGCAGCAGTGTATGAGGATTACAGTTTTTCTGCATCCTCATCGATGCTCGTTATTTATCCTTCTTGTTTGTACCATCCCCAGGGTTGGGAAGTGGTATCTCCATTGTGATTTTAATTTGCAACTCCCTGATGACTATGGTTACTTTTTAACTTAAATCTTAATTCTTCCTCTGCCTTTCAGTTTCCCTTTGTTACTCATTTATTTGTTCTTTCAGCTCATATGCTTTTCGTCTTGGGGAACAGAAAGAGAGAAAGAGATGAATAGAGAAAAGAGATACGCCTCTTTCCATTTAAAAAAAAAAAAAAAAAAGCCAACGGACCAGAGATTTTATATGTCTCCTGTAAAAGGATGTGAGGAACTTCATGCTCAGTGCTTTCAGGAGCTGCTGGCCCGGTTTGCCCTGTGAAAGGGACAGCGGAGCAGAGTACAAAGTGACAGAGGAATAGTCTCCACCTAGTGAGAGCCCCACACGTGAGCTTGCAGGTGCCGGGAAAGGCCATGAGACCTGAGTTGAGGAGTGTAGCCTCTGGAGCCAACTACCTGAGTTGGTGCCCTGGCTCTGCTGCTTTCTCAATGCGGGTCTTTGACCAAGTTACTCCACCTCTTGGGACTTCAGTTTCCTCGTCAGTGAAATGGGAGAATCATAGTAGCTACCTCAGTTGGTTGTTGTGTGAATTAAATGAGTTAGTAGAGTGCTTCCGCCTGTAGCTGGGATGTAGCTGTCAATAAATATCCACCCTGAGGAGCGTTGTACACGGTGACACACAGGAGCCGCGAGCTGGATCTTCCTACCACAGGGCTCACTCGGGCCCTGGAAGCCTCAGGAAAGAGCTCTCTATTGACCCTCTCGGGCTTTAGAGGCCCGAACAGCTGTGCCAGTCTCTTGTTCCTGTGGTTTGAGATGGGGTGTTCCAGCTCCCTCCCGTGGTTGGTGAACATTTTAGGATTCGCCTTTTGCATTTGCGCTTTCTCTTGGCTTAAATTGAAATCTCATCATGGCAAGAATCTATATAATAAACATGGCAGATCTGTAAGTGTGTGGATGTGGTTTTGAGTGAGTTGCGATGTTGAGGAAATGGTACCTTATCTGTTTTTCCTATTTTTGTCTATTGCTTGTATGTAGTTTAATAGGAAAGGAGGGAACGAAACATCTCACCATCGAGGAAGAACTTTGGGGACTCTGGGTCCCTAACAGTAATTTAGAGATAAAGGGAGGAGATGGTCGCCTTAACTATCTAGAGAATAAATAAGCTCAGCCCTTGGCGAAGAAGCACCCAGGATGGAGTATATCCCGTAGATTCTAGGACATTCTCCAAGGTTCGAGGAGAAAATGTAAGATATTTACTGAGACTCTTTCCTGCTTAGGTGGGTGCTAACAGTTTAATTGCCTGGTTCATGCTACATTTATGGCCATTAATGGCTAAAGTCTGTCTTTGCCTAACTTCTGTAAATGAACTATATAGCTGCTATCACTGATTTTTTTTGCAGGACTCATTTTTCTAGAATATTTGAAGTTTTGTTTTACATTTTTCTTTAAATAATATGTTTGCCTTCACTCTATTTTCCAGTATTCCATAGCCCTCCCTCCCTTTGGGTAGTAAGACTACCACTCACGTACCACCTATTCTCTGTCAGGCATGATACGTGCACTTTACCCCCACAGGATGCTAAGAGGGGTGCTGTTATCATCCCCGTTTCACGGACAAGGAACCCGAGGCCCAGACAGGGGCGGTGATGGGGCGGCGCAGGCGGTAAGCGGCGGAGGCGGCCTGGCAGACCCCAGCACGCTGCCTCCGTCATCCGCGCTCCACACAGCCCCTCCCCTTGAAAGGAGGTTCTAAAAGCCAGAGGCGGACCGTGGGAGCTCAGTAGTGGATACAGAAAAGGCTAAGCCGATTCCTATTTCAGGATCCTTGAACAGGCCAGATGCCTGACTTGGAGGCAGCGTTCCTGTGATGGGGGGATGGGACCCGCCTCCGATGAACCACTTGGCTTTGGGTCGGTGTTACTTTTTCTCTTCTGGGTCTTTGGTTTGGTTAGTTGCTCTCTAAGAGCCCTTTGAACTTGACGATTTATTCCTTGTATATTAAAAAATTAGGATTTTTTACTAAAATTCAAATTTCTGGCAGCCCATGAGAAAGTCTGGTGACAGGGGCCTCTGTTCCTGGGTGGCGGCGAACGGCCGGAGCGGGACGCTGGGCGGCCTTCCCGATGGCCGGTGCACCCGTGAGCAGGCCCGGGTCCACCCAGGGCCAGCGGGGAGAGGCGACAGAGAGCAGACATGGTCTAGTGCAGGGGGGACCCCAAGGCTGGAATTGTTGGGAGACAGAAGAGGTTTCCTCGGGAGCCTCCTCTTGCGTCGTACGTTTGCTGACTGCACGGTTCACTCACGAGGTTCCGATGGGTCGGCTCTGAAAGGCTTCCCCAAGCCCAGGACCCCGTAATGCTCTGCTGTTTAGGCAGTTAAGAAACATTTCTTAGGAGGCTCAACTTCCACTTCGTTTGTCTCTTCAGATGCACACAGAAAGCGATCATTTCTATTTGGTCTTAATCTCCCAGGCCGAAACAAGCTCACCGCCCGCTTTGTTTTTATTTATTTATTTGGCGCTAAACTGCACCCCTTCACCTGTCTGTCTGCTGGCAGGCAGACGGCCAACAGCCAGGAATTTCAGACTCTGTTATTAAAAGCCATGATTCAGCGTCAGCGTTAAACAGCGTTTTTGGCAGTGTAACTTAATATGCCCTGGGCACTTCAAGAAACTGTGTGCCTTGTTTACTTATCGTGGGTCATAGAAACACATATCTGGGGGACTTCAAAGGGGTACTCTTCTACCATTCATCTTCTTCTTTCTAATGTTTTGTGTCTCCTGATGCCTCGATTTCTAAGAGCCCCCTGACTTCTCAGAAAGGAAGAACTAGATGATCATGAAATCGGGCGAGGATGAGAGAGCCTGAAGCTTGACAATTCATTCTTCTAGTTTTTTTTCTACAAAGAATGATTATGTTTCTGGTGCAAAGTTAATTTGTTTAGAAACCACTCTCAACTTTTGAAAAGAAGAAGCTTAACCATTATTGTTACATTTCTGGACATGAAACTTAGTGTATAAAGAATTTGGTATTTTGCTAGCCCCTGAAAGTCTACAGTTTATCCCCAGAAAAGATACTTGGTCTTGTATACATTCTAAGGAAGGTCTTCACTTACTACTGACTGAAGTGATGCTAGAATTCTGTGTGTAGGATAATGTGAATTGAGATGCTAAATTTGAATTAAATGAAATTCAAATCCTATTCAGGGTATCGCAGTTCTTGAGGATTTTATTGGTAACATAAAACCCAGAGAAATAAGGCAACCTTGCGCTCTGTGATTGTTCTTCTACTAAACCTGCAATTATGGTGGTTCTATTAAATGGAAACCTTGTCTATAGGTATAATATAATTTTTTTTTTATTTTAAGCTTTCAAGGATTAATCACTTGGCATTTCAACATATGATAGACTAAGTGTGCTTTATAGATTGAAGTCAAAATATTAATGGTTCGGGTTAGACCTAGTTCTTATTTTTTTCCATGTAAGAGAGGAAAATAAAGTTTTACTACTTCAAAAGCATTGGCTATAAATTTATTCCTATAGCTATTATTTTTTTTAAAAAATCTTGTCTATTCTATAATATGGTGGTCTTTAGAAATTTTTTTCCAGTAGAAAGAAGCAGCCTTTATCATAAAATTGCAGCTTACATATTGGATTATTAGGCTTTTTCATATTCAGTGCACAAACATATATTTCATAATAGGGATTTTTTTAAAAAACAGATGTATTTTTTGTATTAAACGTGTGGCTTATTCATGTCCTTTCCAGGAAAAGATATATAATGAGTACATACGTTAGGTAAGATGCGGGAAATGTTTTGTTTCTTAACCAATTCAGCCTGGTATCTCTCCATCATAGATGGTTTTTTATACAGAGAGTCCACCTAAACGCTGTTGAGAAAGCAAAGATCGGAGGTTTTTCAGAAGCGTTGTCATCGTGCATACACAGACCCTCCCACCCCCCACCCCCACCTTTACTCACGTCTTCTCTGTGGCCGTCATTTTCTACGGAAGATATTTTCTGGCTCTTTTGTAGCCATGAACTGACTGCACCCACATCAGGAATGTAATTCAAATTATCTGAAGAATAATGGAAAAGATGTTTCCCCTTTATTCATTAATAAGATGCTTGGGATGTTCTTCCTCCCAGACTCCCGCAGGACTGGCTGCCTCTGCCTCTCTCAGGCCCCTTCTCTGGCATGACCTCGTCACTAGGGCGCTCCCTGGCTACGGTGTTGCAAACAGCAGCATGCTTCCCCGTGTCCCATCCCCAGCACACCCTGCCCCTCTCCTTGCTTCATATTTAACCTGTTCACCACGTCTCCTCCCACCAGAGTGTAAGCTCCACCAGGACCCAAGATTTTAGACATTGTTTTGTTGTTGTTCGTGGTAGAGTTCCTAAAGCCCAGACAAGTCCCTGGTGCACAGAATGTGCTTAGTAAATATTTATTGTTAAATAATCTGAAGACTAGAAAGATGAACTCTATTAATGTATTAGTCTCTAACTTCATGAAAAAAATATTCTATGACACAAAAAATTTTTCTTAGCTTTTGACAGGGAGATTTCAATTTGAGTCTTCCAATGAAATGTTTCGTTATCTTGTAGAATGACCTGGCTTGAAGTGGGTGCCTGGGTCATGTTCATGGTCTAAGAGGAAAAAGACATACTAAGTAACAAGCAGGATACAGGGTATCGTAAGTTGTAACCGAATACAATTCCATGCATATGTTTATTGTCCTGAAGCATAGATATTGAAAGACAGATAGATGTGTCTATATATGTGTATCTTTTTAAATGGAAGAAATATGCCTCATAGAAAATTTTGAAAATATGGAAATACTTAAAAAGAAAGAGGAAGATAAGAACCATCAGTAACACAACTATAGTATTTTTCATTCTGTGGATGCATATTTACTTCTACCAAAGTGGGAATATGTTACCATATGTTTTAGTAGCTTTTTAAAATTTAAGGTTATATTTTGAAATTTCCTTGATGTCTCCATGACATCTTTATGATGTTTCTGCTCCTCCTCTGCATAAACACTGCTGCTGTACCTACAACCTCAGGTACCTAAAAATGGGCGCATGCCCTTGCACGATTACTTTCTTAAGTTCCTGACTGTGGCCCTAGTTAGTCAAAGGCTATTCAGGTGCTGCTGGAAAGCCTGGTTTTTGTACGGCTGATTTAGTGAGGTCTTCAGCTCTCTGCTCACTCACTAGGATGGCCCTCCTTTGAAGGAGAAAGGAGAGATGCTGGCAGCTTAGGGTATTGCTGATAGTGCTCTACACTCCCAACAACACTTCTGCATCCCTTTGCTGAAGATAAACTAGTCTGGCAGCTGGGGCCAGACACAGAAGGTGATGAAGAAGTGAAGCCTCAGTGATAGAATCATTGGAATTACAGTGGGTGAGACCCTGCCTTTCCCTTGAACCCATTCTCCTGCCTGTGGGGATGTTAAATGCAAACTGAACAGGGAGTTCGGAAACCTGGTTTTCAGTTGTGGTCCTACCACAGATAGGCTTTACAATGGACAAGTCACTTCCCCCCAAGGTTCTCATTTTCTCTAATGTGACAACAGGAGTCTCCATGAAGGTGGGGGGGTGGGGGGGTCTTGGTTTAGATCTGTGACTCTCCACTCTTGCTTCATGTTCGAATCAAGGAGTTTAAAAATCACAGACGCGCTGAGATTCTGATGTGACGGGTCAGGTTTTGGGAGGGGGCACTTCAGAGGACGCTAATGTCCAGCCAGGGTTGACAACCACCACAGTGGATGAATCAAAAGTTTTTCTTGCATTCTTATGTTCCAGTAAATGATTTTTTATTAAGAGTTTAAAGAAAACAATTAAAATCATGCTAGTACCAACTAGAGTGTGTAGGGATGAACCCAGCTGGGAAAACTAGGAAGATGTCTCCTCTACCCCAGTAGCTGTAACCAGGCGTGCGCTCCAGGTCTCAGCAGGTGCCAGCCAGGAGCCCCACAGAGATGTGGCTCTATTTGGAGAGTGTTTCACGCCATTCCTCCCCAAATGATAGGCTAAAGAGGGAAGTGCAACAACTTTGTGAGAGAGCAGTGCCTCCCAGGTTATCAGGGAGCGGGAGCACTGGACAAGTTAATACAATGTGAACCCCATTGGCCGTAATAGGAAATGTAATTGATGTGCTGGAATTTGTCAAAGAACAGCCAGAAGACCTGAATGAATGGAACTGGCTGGCCACTGTCTACCTCTGTGTCAGCCCAGTGGAAGGGCATTTTAATGATTCAACAAAAGGAAAATGTGCATGTGTATGTGTGTGTGACATTTGAATGGATGTTAAAATGGTTTGATCTTCTGTGGTTTTCTTGGAAATCTCACATATATGGAAAGGACGGAAGTGCATGAAACAGATAAAATGCCACTTTCATGGAATCCAAATGGCACGGGATTATTGTCAGGTGATATAGCAGACCTCATGCCCACTGGCGCATGTCCTTGTCACCTGAGCACCATTATGTTCAAAAGGAAACTAACATTTGTCAAGAATTTCCTGTGGGTCAGGCATTGTGCTGGCTGTCCCGTCATTACTTGGAGAGGCTGCATTGTTTAGTAACCAGAGCCAGACTGGGACCAGACTTAGCAGGCACACACTCCAGCTCTGCCTCACAAGAGCCTCCCTGCTTCTGTGTCCTTGTATGTAAGATGGGAATAATAATAATAATAATAATAATAATAATAACCGGATCTACTTCATGGGGTTCTTGGGAGAATTAAATGGGTTGATATATATAAAGCATTTATCTAATAAGTACTGTAAAAGCACTTGCTAATAAGAAAGCAAAGCAACACATGGTGGTAGGATTCACACCTATTTTAATGAAAAGCCTGTACTTTTTCTCTATAATATAGTGCCTCTACACGCTAACTAATACTTAGTATCATTATGCTGTACAGATCACACTAAATTGATGCCACCTTCAATTTCAGGAAGAGTGACTGTTGAGGTAGAGAAAATATCTATTTGTATTGCATTTCTATCCATCCCCCATTTGGGCATTGTTTGTAGCATCTTTTAACCTTTGATATATTTTAGGTGAAACACTAGACATTACAAGATTATACTCTTGGATTATACTTAATACATTTGTCTCTGTTTGATATAGTACTCTTCTCTACTTGATTTCATTTATTCTTACAACAGCCCTTCACAGGTATAACAGATACTAGCATCTCAGCCTACAGACGAAAGAGCTGAAGCTCACAGAGTTTGAGTCCTTGCCAACACAGGACTCAAATCCACATCTTCTCACTCTTGATTCAGATGTGTTTGTCCCTGTGTTCACATCCTTTCTTAGCGGTTGTGAATTGAGCACTTACACATAAACCCAGAGAACAAGAGCAAGATACCACCTTTTTGAAAGCAGGGTACCCTCCATCAGGCAAGAAGGGTAGAGTGGGTGTGTGGTATTATTAGTGTGAACAGAGCCCTATAGGAACACCCAGGAATGATTAAATGGCCTCGAGATTTGAGGGAGGCTATACAGAGGTGGCGTCCTTTTAAAATAAGCAGAGCTGTGTGGAAAGTAGAAAATGAGAGCACATTAAGCAAAGGAAACCACCTATTTGATTGTTGAGGGAAGGCGAGTGGACCAGGGACAGGCAATGGGCCGTGTGGTGAGGTGAGACTATAAAACAGTCCAAGATGGGAAGGGGGCTGAGGAAGATGGACGTTTTTTGTAGGTGATAGGAAATCATTAAAAGTGTTGCAGCAAATGTTGTCAGAACTCAATTTTAGAAAGTAACGGTGGTAGCTGTTCTGAAGTGCTTGTATAACAGACGTTGGTCTTAGAGAATGTTAATCACGGGGGTGGTAACAATAGTCTGGACTCCAGAGAGTTCAGAAATAATTTCCAAAAACTGGTGTGTGACTGTGAGGGTGGATTAAAAATGACATATTTGTCTGGGCGAATGATGAATGACATTACAAAAATAGAATACAAGAGAAAGAAGAGGTTTGGAAGGAAAATGTGGATCCAGGGTTGGGCGTGTTGCATTTCAGAGTGCTGAGGAGAGACACAGATGTTGGCGCCTCTGGTGTAGCCCAGAGAGTTGAATCTGTGAGAGTGGATGGGACCAGCCCTGGGGGGGGGGGGGGGGGCGTGTAGGTGAGGACAGACACTCGGGGTGGGGCTGGGAGTAGAAAGCAACGCTTTGTTTAGAGGAAAGCCAAAATGACTATAATTATGAAAACCGACGAATGAGAGAATTTCAGTACAGAGGTACATAACGATGCCAGATGCTTCTAAGAGGTGAAGAGACTGAGGGTACTGGATTTGACATGTAATGATGTACTTGAACTAGATGATATCAAAAGTCCTATTCAGCTAACACGTTGGCTCTTACTCTGAACTTTCTCTAAATTCTCACAAAAGCAAATAATAGTATTAGACAAACAGGCCAATCTGGAGAAATCTTTTTCTTTACAAAACTACTACCAGAGGCTTAGTCTTGTTTATCTATGGGTATGAATTTGGTACTACCATTGCTAATCCTGGCATTTAAATCTCCAGAAAGAAATTTGTTAATGGTTGGGTTGTATAGAATTCAGAAAACTCTCTAAATTTAATTTAACCTTCTAAACATACACACACACAGCTGAGATTATTAAAATGAGGGCAAAGCATAATCATATTAATATTTGGATGCCAAGTCATGATGAAGATAATGTCTGGAGACTGCAATTGATGTATAGAGGTAGCCGTGTGTGTGTGTGTGTGTGTGAGAGAGAGAGAGAGAGAGAGAGAGAGACAGAGAGACAGAGAGACAGAGAGACGGGGTTAGGGAAGAGAGAGAAAGAAGGCACTATGATGGTGCTGTAGTTGAATGATCATTGTGCCATGGCAAATTCTGGCATTTCTGTAACATTACCTTTTATTTGTAAAAAAAGGTTGACAATTTGGGTTCCTCTTATGTCTGCAACCAATTTGGATTTGGAACATTAAATGGAATCATCAAATTATTACTGTCGTTGTTACTATACAGAATATCATTTGTTGAAGTCTTCAGAGAGGGGAAAGCAATATTTTGTATAAGCTTGAATGTACCATTCTTAGTGTATAAAGAGACCTAAAGGTAGCATCTAGTCATTGGAACCTTGCAATCTTTTATAATTAAGTCTTTCCCCCTTAAAGAATATAAATGTTTCATAGCTCTCCGGCTGCCAAACCGCTACTCAGCCCCAGCTGCCATTAGCTTCATTGGAGGTGATTCAAAACAGATAGAAGACAGAGGCTTTTGCATGGAGAGTTTTGCCCAGTGACAACGACGTTGTAAGCAGTTGGGAAGATGGTTCTTGTGGTTATGCTTGGAATCCATGGAACAAGGATGCACAGACACCTTGTTGGATCTTTACTGGTGACCTCTGTTCTGAATTACAGGACTCACTGTGCTCTTTGTACCGTGAACAACAGCCACCAAACCTTCTTTACCGGGTTCAGGGCGCGAAGTGGTATGCACAAACCAAGAGAACTTGACTTTCACTGTTTCCTCTTATGCCCAAACCTCATCGACTCTTGCTTCTCTTTACAAATACTGATCAGGACACACTGTCTCCATTAAGTATTTCCTTATGGAAGTGTAACCTTGTTAAACTTTATGGGCTTATTCAGAATTGAAATAAAACCCTACTTTCCCCTGTAGTCTTACTTACGTGTGCCTTTTAGTAAAAACGAAATGGAAGTCTGAGACCTTTGTGTTTGTAATTTTGTGTAAATGGAATCATCCTAGTGCCTAAGGGGACAGAACTTGGCACCTAAAACTTCCATCCTGGTGTTCCTAAGACTTCCTATAAATAGATCAATTTAATTACATTTCCACCTGTCTCGTTAACCTTTTACATTAGTTGTTTTTCTAACTGCAATTCAAAAAATAAATTTAGACGGTTAGGCAACACTCTTACAAATGAAACAAAATACTATAATTCACAGCACATAATAGGGATAGTTATTGTTTTGCAAAACTTTTATTACATACCCACGCATGTGTGTGAGAGGCCACAGTGGGTTTTTAAGCTAAGGTCTTAGATAACATCCCAGTGATTCACCATGGTTTTTATTCTATCCTAAAACAAAAGAATGCCCACAGCATCCAGCATGATGATCCTGTGTCACCTCTCCTGTGCCCAGGGGCCAGGGAGCGGGCAGAGCCCCTCTGTTGCTAATGGGAGTTGCTACGCCAAGGTGTCCCTGTGAAGGAGTCTTCACAGCTTCCAGGCCAGACTTCCCCGAGCCAAAGCCAGGAGGGTCGCCTGACTCTCTCCCTCGATTGCCTTCATCGGAGGCCGAGAGCCTGCAGCAGCCTCATCTCTCCTGACCCAGCAAATAGGATCCAGGTTCTCCAAAACAGAGTGAGTGCAGTCGGCGGAGGCTGCGCGGTCCAGGAGAAAGGCTCTGTGCTTTCCTATCCAAACCACAGAGCGCAGCGAGGTGAAGACCCTGCAGCTGGTCCCGTCATTTTCCAAGCTTTGAGAAATAGAAGTGAGTGAGCGCAGGACAGAGAATCGGGGCACAAGAAGAAAGAGCTCGTGGCCTGGAAGCCACACCCACCCTCGTCTCTCAGGCTGCGAGTCAGTAACTACCTCGTGAGGAAGCACCGTAGTAATACCAGAACCACACTCTCATTAGCTACATTTTTTGTTTACTTTTACTATCCAGTGACTTATTTTGCTTCCAGACCCTGTTTCGTAAATGCTACACAGTTCATTCCATCATAGGAGGTGCGGCATTACACGTTGGGAAGTTCGAGGCCCTTCCTGCTGCATCACCAGCTCAGAAGCCAGGGCAGGGCCCCTGTCATGCCATCCCCATGTCGATGCCCACGGAGCCGGGGCAGCAGGCCCCCCGCAGAGTGGTTTCTGATCGGGGCTGTTTTCATTTGTGAACACTACCACCTGGGCAGGGACTTCCCAACTATGGGGCGCATGGGACATGATCTGCGCTTCTTGGGAAAGCAGCAGACCTCCAGCTGCTCCCAAGTGTCCTTGGGGAGGGGAAAAGGTCACTAAATAACAGAGTGCGTGTGGTGACAGGCTCCAGTGTTCATGGCCTTTGGGAAAGGAAGGGCTTAGGGTGCGGTCACCTGATGTACGTGCTGTTGCTCTTCCTTCTCAGCTCTTGCATGCTGTGTCTTTTGGACGCGCTGACTCTCTTGGATGGGTTATCTGCGCGCTGAAATCTGGACGGATATATTTTTTTCTCTACTTGTTGATAGTATTGCTCTAGTGTTAGTAGAGAAATGGTTTGAAAAGAAATATTAGTTTGAAAAGACTAAAATGTGGTTCTGTTTCTACACCTTCTGTGGATATACGTGAAGCTTATCGTACATACACCTGCTTCTGGAGCACATGCTTGTGACCCCCAGGGTAGATGTCACCGAGGCCGCTACGTGTCAGCAAAAGGCAAGGGGCAGCAAAACCATGCCCTGTGTCAGTGTTGCAATGTGTTGGATCGGTTTGCACTGTGGAGGGGTGAACATCCTTGATGCCATGACTTATTTAATAGCCAATAGCCAGTGTTTGTGATTGTCACTTTGGACACGATGAAAGGAAAATATTACTCCTTCCTGTTAGTGCAAAACATTCCAGAATCCACTCCAGAATTTCATCTCCCTTTGGGCGATGAAAATCTCTCACCCTGTTCTTCCAGAAGAGAGTTATATATTTAATTCTTTATGGAAATTACTTCTTTCCTTAGGAGAGATTTGGAAAGAACTCATATAGGTTCATAAATATATAAAGAAAGAATGTAATTAACACAGGTAGAGTTATGCAAACAGTATTTGGGTAAAGAAGTAAAATCCAGATTATCAGTTGGGGATCCCTAGTCCCCTGTGTTCTACATTATATTCAATTGGCTTTTCCGTCTGTGCCCTAGAAAAGTTTAAGTCCTCATATGTTTTCGAGCTTTCCAAGAAGCTTATACTTCCGTGGTTATCATAGCCCTCTGCTGATGGCTTTGTTTCACACCACATTAATTCACATCACATTCGCCCAAACCTAATGAGGTTTCAGGTTCTCTCTCTCTCCCCACCCGCCTCCCTCCCCAAAGACCTTCCTAAAAAATAATACAAAAATTACCATCTTGTTTTAGTACATAAGATTTTACTGGAAATCTCAGTGGTCACATTGCATACTGTATAGTAGTTCACCATTGCATTTTAGATATTCATGTTCTTGACTTTTTTTTTTTTTAACTTTGGTGATGTGGGTGAGTGACTCATCCGGGTCTTCGCTATTATGTCGAGTCACTCCCTGGTATAACCCGTGTTCACGCTGGCCTCCCTGGTCCCTGATTTTTCCATCTGCTCTCCTGAAATCGGCACTGCCTCAGAAGTCCCACTTTCTCCTGTAGTCCCTCAGCAGGCTTCGCGGGAGCCCCATTCCCTTCACTGTGGGTGTGAGAGCCAAGGGTGGAGCACGCTTCCCATGGTCCCTGTGCAAGAAGTTGACCACCACGCAGAAGTTGCTGTCGGTCATTTTCTCGTGCAGACTCCCTCCCCCGCTCCGCTCGACGCCCTCTCTTCCTCTTTCTGCAGCAGCAGTCTCCGGAGCAACGCCTCTCTCTCCGGCTTTGGGGCCAAGCACTTTCAGCCTCTTCCCTGAAGCTTTGGAAGCCGTGGGCGCTCTGCTTGTGAGTTCTGTCACCTCCTGCCCCAATCTAAGGTGTTTCCCGTCTTTAGAGTAATTCTGGTGCCAGCTTTCTGGAAAGTAGTATTTCTTTCACCTTTTTACCAGCAATAGTGGGAAGTGGGGTCATTATATAAAATTATATATTAAAACTATAAAAAATAAATCTTAGGATTAATTTTTAGTCTAATTATGTAGGGAGGGGCAAAAATAATGAGAATGGGGACAAGAGGAAAGGGAGGGATCCCAAAAAGGCTACATTTTGGGGGAAAAAAACCTCCTATCTGAGTTAGGTAGGTACAGAATAGATTTTTTAAGGAAGTGCTAAAGAACTCCATCCTTGTGATCGTTAAAAACACCTGGAAAAATAACTCAGCGTGCTTTTGGGCCAATCTGTGTTGGCTGAGGTGAGCGGGTCTGAAGTTGAATAAAATTTTTTAGGTTTCTATCGTTGACTTTCAGCTCAATACAGTCCTTGTGAAATGAGGAGGGAAAGCGCAGACCCAAGAGTCCCCCGCTAATCTAGGGGGACAGTGCGGCCGTACCCCCTTAGCCACGGTTTTGCTTCCTGCAGTTGCGGTTACCTGCAGCCAACCTTGGTCTGAAAATATTAAAAGGAAAATTCCAGAAATAAACCATTCATATGTTTTAGACTGTGTGCTTTCTGAGTCGCATAATGAAATCTCGCACCATCCCGCTCCATCCTGCTTAGGACGTGACTCCTCCCTTTGTCCAGCGTCCCACGCTGTGTGTGCTCCTGCCCCTTACTCACTCAGTAGCTGGCTCAGTAGCTGACGTGGTATCTCAGTGCTTGTTTTCAAGTAACGGCCCCAAAGCACAAGTGTAGTGATTCTTGCAACCGGGATATGCCAAAGAGAAACCGTAAAGTGCTTCCTTTAAGTGAAAAGGTGAGTACAACCCAATAAGATATTTTTGAGAGAGAGACCGCATTCATATAACTTTTATTACAGTATGTTTGTTCTGTTATTAGTTAGGGTTGTTAATTTCTTACTGTACCTAATTTATAAATTAAACTTCATCACGGGTATGTATGTGTAGGAAAAATCATAGCATATACAGGGTTCAACGCTATCCACGGTTTCAAGCATCCACTAGGGACCTTAGAACATATCCCCCTCGATAAGGGCGGGCTACTGTACAGTGAAATGTGTAAGAAGAGCGCCTTTGGAGAAAGACACGCTTGAGTTTATTGTTGAGGTTTTTATATCCGGTAGTAAATGAGGAGGGTTGAGTTAAGTAGGTATCACAGAACCAGAGCATGGGCATTGGAAAAGGCCCTTGAGATATGGGATTGCAAATGCTCTTGGACTAAAGATGAGCAAACTGTGACCCAGCCAAATACCATTATTTCTGCAAGGGAGAGGCAAAGCCAAGGTCAGGGCCCATGACTCCTGGGACAGGCAGAGGCCCGCGGTAGTCATGCGCCGGAGCGGCACAGGGGTGACTGGCCTGCCGTGGCACTCCAAGGCCCCTGTGGCGACCAGGCCGGACCTCAGGCTTCCCACGGTGGCCGTCAGAAGCTCTTTCCCATCAGAGCAGCTCTTTATTGCCTCTGTTGATCACATTGTAACCGCTAAGCAGCTGTGAAGTAACCCAAAGCAAATGCTGGTCTGGAAAAGTCCTAGAATGTCATTCTTCGAGGGAAAATGTGATCAAAGACAGGAAACCAGCTGCAGGTTTCCGGTATCATACTTTCGAATGGACACAGAAGCTCATGGGAGTTCTCTCTGACAGTGTGGCATTTTTATGTCTGTGATTTTTCTCCTGTCTGTGAAAAAGGTTATCTGAAAGAAATTGGGAAAATGGGATCAAATCTCAAATGGGTGGCGTCTCTTACTAGTTGAATGGGTCCCTGAATTGCAACCGTCAACTAAGTTATAATGATGGATAAACTGAAAAAAAATGTTTGCATGAGATATAGCAGGGAGGTTTAATATTTTAATTCATAAATACTGCCACCAAATAAAAATAGTAAACAATAATAAACACCTCAATAGAAAATGCACCAAAAAATACAAAAAGAGGCCATTTACAAAGGGGACTACAAGTGGTCAAGAAAATGGGGGAGGAGAAGCTCGTCCTCATTGGTAATCAAAGCTGTATGAGTTAAATCGTTATGTCATTTACATATAAAATTGGAAAACAGCACAGCACCGAGTGTTAAATGGGACTTAGGACACTGAATTCCCTTTCATGGAATTTAAGTTTCCATCAGTGGTAAGGCCCAACATCACCTCATGTGTTATTAAGAAACAAACAAACAAACAAACAAAAAAGCCATCAAGTCAACAATGATATAGTGCTAACTTCTTTAGAATTTTATAATTCTGTAAGATATTTCTGTACTTATTTGGATACAGATTTTAACCATAGATCACTCCTATGCATGTGTAAGGCGAAAACATAAGCAAAATAAATGAGCTGAGCTGGGTATTTTCGGTAGTTTCCACAGTGGGCGCAGCGCCGCTGAACCGCTTTTCGATTGAGAACGTCAGCGCCCCTGCGTGTTCGCATGGTGTTAGCGTCTGTGCCGCCGGGGCCTTTGAGGGCGCAGCATTTCGTAAAAGAGCGCTCTGCTTATTCCTGGGGGAGCTTTTCTTTCCCGAGCCACTGACACCTTTTCTGTGGGATTCTGTGCTGGCACTTTCTTCATCTTGAAGAAGGTATCAAAATGTCTTCGGATGATATTCAGCACTTGCATCCCTTCCCGAGGTGGCCTTTAAGAGGGTTTCTGGCTGGGGTGCTGCAGGGCGGAGCGAGCGGTGCGAGCCCTGTCCCAACAGACTGAAACCGGCTCAGCTCGCCATCCACCTAAGGAGCATTTTGATTTCATAGGTGTTTCAAAGTAAAGACAATGGATCCATGGAATCTGGAGTTTGTGGTTGTAGAAACATACATTTGATAGGGTGCCCTAAAAAGTTTTTTTGTAATGTTTATACTCTTAACACAGACGTCCATAGGTGGGGAGTTGGCTAAGCAAAGTAAGCTACATGCGTTATACGATGTGACGAACCTTAGTCAGAGCTGCATGTGTGGACATGAAAAGATGTTTATGGCATTATGAGAGGAAAGATCAAGTTATGAGACAATGTGCATAGTAAATTACAGGTGGCTTTTATTTTTCTTGGTTTGAATTTTTTATGCAACATTTATCATTAGAACAAGAGAACATTATTTTCTTTTTAATGTGTCTCAGCCATTAGTAGAGAGTGTTTTAGTTCATTAACATCACATTTAGAGTAGGTTCCCACAGATTGTGTAGTATACATGGTGCTGAATAAAGGGACAGAGGAAAGAATGGCCGGAAGCCCAGGAAGGGGCCATGCGGAGCAGGGCAGGTAATAGAATGTCTAATGTTTATTTGCGTAAGGATTTTTGGTGCCTAATAGAGCCAAAGCCTTGTGGTAGGAGGTCTGAGTTAAAGGTTGTTTCACATTTCCACACAATGTTTGAAGTAGGAGAGGTACATAAACAATGTGTTATGCATTTCCAAGGAGGGAACCACTCATCTGAGTTGGGAACTCATTGGTGACTTTCTGCAGGAAGTGGCATTTGAGTTAGGACAAGATTGAAGAAGTGCTGAGAATATGTTGGGCTGTATTAACAATAATGGAAGTCCACTTATACAAGGCGTATGCTTTTTAAAAGTGTTATTTTCTTTCAAAGTGAACTTCTTGTCAAAGTATAACATGCATATTAAAAGTGCTCAAATCGTAAACATGCTGCTTAGTGGACTTTCAGAAAGTGATCAAGCCCGGATTAAGAAACAAAACACAAACTAATTCCATGAGCTCCCTCCTGCCCCTCCAGTCAGTAACCACTGTCCCTGCTTCAAATTCCATAGATTAGTTTTGCCTGTTTTTGAACTTGTATAAACAGAATCATACAGAATGTACTCCTTTGTGTCTAGCATCTGTCACTCAACATTGCGTTGGTGAGTTTTAATCCACGTTGTTGCTGGGAGATACAATAGCAAACTGTATTTTGGTGTGGGCTTAATCTCTTGAAGGCATGAAAGTGCATGAATCATATTTGTAATCTCAATATCTACTATCATATTTGCTAGAGTTGGCACTAAGTAAAGCCTTGTGAAATATATGGGTGGCTGCCTGGAACAAATTAATTTTCTGAGCTGCAAAGCAAGCAAATGCATTCAGCAAACAGCTATCAGAACCTGGGGTGTTCCTGGCACAGAACTAGATGCTCACGCAAGGCCCCTTGTTCTATGGAACTCACATTTGATTGGGGGAGAAGGAAAAGATTCCCAGACAACACAGTCTTGCATATCGCAGTCAGCTTTGGTAGTGTTTATATTCAGGCTTCTGTCTCTGATACAGACATGAAAAGTATCTAATTGCACCACATTTTCCAGTGGCTAAGGATATGGTTGCATTTAAATGCAGCCTAGAAGATTTTTAGACCTGGGAAGAGCATTAGAGAGCAAGCATTAAGTCCCACATAAAGAACTTCTCACTGTGGTTGTCGGCCATTGTTAAACCAACAAAGGAATTTCGAAGTCACTTAGGGATAAAAGAAATACAATGCTGATGATTCTTGGAATTTCAGCCTAATTTCAGGCTAATTGGGACTTCAAGATCTCTTGCCTGTGTAAAGGGATATGCAGCCTTGTGAATCACCATGCCACCTTGCCCACAATAAAGATGAAAGGATTCCTTGACACCACACACTTAAATGCCATCTTTTCTGAAATGAACAAATATAGCCAAGAAGACTCTGAAGTATCATTAAATATGGTACCTTTATTTTTAAACTTATTATATGACACTTTTGCAGCTTAGAAAAATAAAAGCTGTATAAACTTCACACTCATCCCCCAAGGTACTTTGTAGCAGAAAAAAAATCCCTAAAATGAGTATAATTCATTGTTTTACAAGCTAAAAATTATCTTAAGTGTTCTAAAAAAAAAAAGTATGAATGCACACTATTCCTTGTGTTACCAAAAAAAAAAAAAAAAAAACCAAACCAAACCACAAAAAACCCGAACCTAGAAATAGAAGCACATTGAGCAAAAAGTAAATGTGGCTAGTAACCCTCTCCCCCCTATCCCCATCAGAGAACTCTTTTTTAATTATAAAATTTATCATGTATGCATGAGTGCATGTAACATACGTGTAAAGTTAAAGGATAATAATAAATAACTGCAAATAAAATCGGTTCCCACCACTTTTGAAGCCCCAGGGGTCTCTCTGGGACCCAGGCCTCTCTCCTCCCCACAGGCTGGCTGAGGCTCTTCAGTGGTGCCCGCGCTTTGTTGTCTAATCCTCACATATGCAGCCTTAAAAGAAAAGAAACACACACACATATTTTTGTTTCACTTGTTTCGGATACTATAGAAGTGTGTGTGTGTGTATCTATCAACTTGAGAGATATATACCCCTTATATACAAATTTTATGCAACTTCATAAAACCAGTCACATGGAATCCTTTTGTCTCTGTTGAATTACTCTCTTTGCTCTGCAGGTTCCCTCTTTTAAAGAGTAAAACTCTGTATTTGGTCGTGGTTCCTGGAGAAAAATTCCAACCTAGATATTGTCTTCTAGATACACAGCTTGAACGAATTTTTCAGCATTTATAGCAACTACTACAAACCCAGAGGAACGATAAGATAATATTCTTTTCAATTATTTAGGAGACAGTATATTAGTTCAGGTCATGGAAAGAGTTGTTTGCCAAGCCGAAGTCATTAAAATGGTAACATGCAGGACTGCTGAGCTGTCATTTTTTGTCATGTTCCTGGTTCGTGCCTGGGAATCCAATAGGTACATTCAATTTGCATACACCTTCAACCCAACTTTAAATATGATTCAAATCAGGTGCAGGCTTAGGCATACCACGATACACTACCCATTAAGAGGCAGGAATTAGGAACCTCTATGCAGAGGAGGGAAGGGGGCACTTTTAGAATTGGTTTGCTTCCAAAGAGCCTATTTTTAAGTTTTGCTTGGTCTTCGCTTATGCATCTCTTAGTCTGTTGCCTTTGTAGCTTTCATAAATGTCCAGAAAGATATCAGAGTCCTGTGAGGGATTTGTACTATGCCCCTTGGTGCACATACATGTAAATTGTGTGGCCACATTCCATCACTGTGGCAGAAAGGACTCCACAACCAACGGTGCCCACGCTCTGTGACGCTATGCCTTTGGGCAAAAAAGGAGGAACACATGGAGGTGTATAACAGGGCTCTCCTCTTGTGACACGGGTTCCCAGGGTCCTTTCCACGTGCCCTGCCTCCCTCGCGTGTCTGTTCTGAGTCTGTCTCAGGTTGGGCATCACCTCCCCTAACTTCAGCTTTGGAACTTCCAGAAAGGCAGAGCCAGGATTCGTCACTAAAACCAGTGGCACCAACATGCAAATCAAATCTGTTGACAGTTCTTTCGAAGTGGAATAGAAAAGGAAGAGGCGGAGGGCAAGAAAGAAGGCTTAATGCAGGGCCCAGAGAGTGGCCTGAGCACAAAGCATTTTCAGAGAAACGTTTGACTCGTTGGTTGAGTATAGTTATTGATGTTTTTCTTGTTTATGGTAAAAAGTCAGTATCTAAGGATCTCATTTCCTAATTATACAAATTCAAAAGAATTGGCTATTTCTCTGTGCTTTTTTGGGATTCTTGATAAATCTTCCTATGGTATGAGGGAGTGTTTTATAGAACTGTTAATGGATTCGCCTTCTTTCATGAGTCAGAAAACATAGGATAAGCTTATTGTTAGTCTCTATGGTAAGTATCTACAGAGGGCCTAAAAAGGGTTGGAAACACAAGAAAAATGGCATATTACTATCTTTTTTTCAGAGCGATTGTCATACCCATTGCTTTAATGTAGAGATCCTTCACCTGAATGTAGAGACCCTTCACTGATCCTAATATTTGCAGCTGTACAGGTAGCAGTAGCTAACATACTACTTAAAAGTAAGTATATCCGATGTGTCCCGACTCTGCAGACAGCCTGCTCCATGAGGCACGTATTCCCCTCTCGCACGGAGGTAGGAAGGCAGGATCAGGAACTGGAGGCAAGCAGCTCCCAAGTCATTCATCTCAAGACAGGAAGACAGAACAACCAGAAACTGCTAGAAAAACCATTCATGGCACCTGTGACTACTGAGCAAGAGCTGAACTGGATCCCTCAGTTACCCTTGCATTGGCTTCAAGGTTCCACGGTTTCCCGGAAGCGTGGCCCCCGCTGTACACACAGCGCAGCTGGGCCATGGGAATCACTGTCTAACCCCTCAATTATTATGCACATGGCTTTTAGGCTTTTTAAAGAAGCTTCAGGAACTGTGGTCAGTAATATGGAAAATGACTTTGGGTTATTTTAGCCCCTTTTCTCAGAAGAGTTTGAACAGGAGGGGTTTGCAGCTCAGAGATGGTGTGGTGCCCCCAGGCCACATGAAGGGACTGAGCACGTGACCTAAGCTGACACGTGGTTTGGGAGCAAACGGCCTTTGGTTCCTTTGGTGCAAACACATAATTATACTTTGACAGTGAGACAACAGTGAATGCAGAATGACCATAAAGTTCTGAGCACCTTCGGGCACAAGTGGAACAGTTTATGGTTTTGAGAATTAAACAGAATTCTCCACAGGGAGTAGAAATTGGAAAGAAAACTAAAAGCTCTTCTATTCTGTTGATATTAAATGGGAGCATATGCAAACACTGTTGAAGGAATCAGTTTAAGAGGGTTTTGTTTTGTGTTTTTGAACCCACATGAAAATTGCTTGTCTGTAAAGGAATAATTGGTTTTGGAAAAGTCTCTGAATCTATTTTATTGCCCTAAATATAGATAGATAGATATGCGTGCGCTCTCTCTCTCTCTCTCTGTCTCTCCCTCTCTCTCAGGCTGTATCTTGTCTTTGCTTATATTTCTACATTATGCCCTTAAATGGTATTCAGGCTTTTTATTTGCAATACATTTTGGAGGATCAAAATTTCGCTTCTTTAGTAGGGAAGGTTCATAAACCTAAAGTTGCTAAATACAGAACACACAAAGTTCTCCCCATTTGTGTGTTCCTAAGTTCCATCTGTGTAAAATTACTAAGATCCGGTTGACTGGCGTTGGCTGTCCTCTACACAGTCAAAGCATTGGTCCCTAGGTGCTTCCATTTGGGGCGGTGTGGGTTCTTTTTGTCCCTTTTGCTTCCTCTTTCTAGCTGAGGACAGAGAAGGCCTCTCCTGCCACTCCCTCCGCTGAGGGTGAGCTGCCTGGCAGGCAGAGTTAAAGGGGGAGCTCAGAGAAGACACAGACAGAAGGCAGAGGACATTCACCTGGCTTGAAATAACAGCTCGGCTAATGCCTAAATAGCATTTATCTTAATGACTGATAGGGCTGTTTGTAAAATTATTAATAGAATTCCCCGAATGCTGATCCACCCTTGGCCCTGGGCTTCCCTTCCAGGATTAGAGTAGTCATGGCTGCGTGCTTACAGCTGACGCTGACCGCTGTGGACAGAGCAGCAGACTCTCTGAGAGCTGGGACTTGTTGTGTTAGAGGTGCTGTGCCGCAGGAGGCCACCTGCCCAAGGGTAATATTGGGAAGTCCTGTCCCCCCTTAGTGATGACAGCCACATCGATTCACATCCCAGCGAGTAGGCCCCTCCACCCAGAGCCGGTCGAGCAGAGCATGTTCGGTAGTCAGACGTCTCACCTGCGTCCTGAGACCTTGCCATCTTTGCGGACGTAGCCCTGACTTTGGAGACATTCTCACTGGTTTCCTGTCATAGCCTTCCCTTCACTCTGACGTCCCCAGCTGGGTGTGCCGCTCCCGTGCCCTGGCCTCGCCCACCACGGCCCGCCCGTCTGGAGGTCTGGTTCCAAAGCCCTCACCGAGCGGAGCTGGGGTTGCCAAGCTGACACATTTCCCTGCCCTTTCTCACACAAATGTAGTTTTCCTAGAGAGGCAGGAAAAAATGCAATTTTAGATAAGCAGTTGATATTTCCCAGGATCGAACTTTTCTTTGGGGTTGAGAGAAGAGGACATATTTGAGATGAGTACGGAATATAAAATGAAGCTAATGAAGAAATTGGACACATTTTAAGCAGTCGCAGTGCCATGCCGTGACAAGGAGAAAAGAAAATTCAAATGGATAGTAGCAGCTAGTACCAGATTAGATGAAGAGAGCAAAGTGGCCAGAATGTAGACAGGTGGTTTCTAATTTGATGGTGACCCCAAGGTTTTGTTTTGTATTTGTCTTTTGCAGCAAAAGCAAACCAAATAGCAATAGCCTGGCCGAGAACGAGTGGCAGAGGGGGAGGGGTAAGGACAGATTGCAGAGGTCACCGGAAGACGAGGCAGGGGATCCCCTGACAGATTATGGAGGGATTTAAAGTGCTGCTGGGGATTAATCTTCCTGCCGCCACCCACTCACCTGGCCCGCCTGGGAAGAGGTGTTTTTCAAGGGAGAAGTACTTTTTCAGTTTTTGTTTGTTTAAAATGTTACTCAGATATGTGTTTTGCAGACTAGGAATACTTTTTTCCACTTTTCTGCATCTGTCCTCTAATCTGAAACGATGTGTCTTGAGCCCTGAGTGTGCTTTATATGCCTTGTTTCACATGATCTCCGCAGCAATGCTCCGAACTCAGGACTGCTGCCATTGCCATTTCCTTCTAAGAGACTAAGCTCGGGGGTGGGTAGCAATGTGCTCGAAGTCTCACAGGCGTTCAGGCCCAGAACCTACAGCCTGACCACCCCCATTCAGGGCGACGATGACAGCAAGGGGCCAGGCATCAAGTCTGTCTGTGACAGACTTGTCAGGAGGCACCGTTGGCCCCATATTACAGATGAGGAAATCAAGCCTCTGAAGACAGGAAGCTAATACAAAGTAGAATTTAAAAATCGCATCTGTCCGACCCTCCCAATCATTCTCTTTCTACTGCCCTTTGTGGTGTCCAGTGGATGTTGCTGCCGTAACAATGGCTATGTCTTCAGGCAGGCCTCAGAGATGCTGTGAGTCCCGTTCCAGACCACGGCAATAAAGTGGATTCCATCAAGCAAGTCGTGTGCATTTTTTTGGTTTTCCAGTGCATATAAAAGTTATGTTTATACTATACTGTAGTCTATTAAGTGTACAGTAGCATTATGTCTCAAAGAAACAATGTACATGCCTTAATTTAAAAAAAAACAACTTCATTGCTGAAAAATGCTAACCATCATCCAAGTTTTTAATGACTCATAGTCTTTTTGCTGGCAGAGTGTCTTACCTCCATGTTGGTAAAAATGCAGTATCTGCTAAGGGCAGTAACGCAAAACACACTAAATGGAGGTATGCCCATACTTTTATAGGACCTACTAGGTGCCAGGCTCTGCTCTAAGCACTTTACAAATATAGACTCCTTTAAAAAAGGATCCTGTGTGAAAAGGGATGGTACTCTCACTTACCATCCCTTTTTTCTAATGAGGAAGTTGAAGCTGACTTGCCCAAAGTCATGAAACTATTAAGAGACAGAACTGGAATGTGGGCCTGGGCGGTCTAGCCCAGCAATTGACACTTTTATACGCCCTCCTCAAAGGATGAAAATGAAAATAAGAAAAGAAAAAAAATCAAAGCCGCCTTTTGGCTTTCTTAGGCGTGTTAGTGGCCTAATGTTTTTTCAGAACAAAGCAAGGCTTCGTTCGGTCATGGAAAACAGGGTGGGATGTGTTGAACGCAAGCGAGTAGCTGCAGTTGGGGAAAGCAGAGAGTCAACATTCTCAGCGGAGCTGACCTCCCCAAGCAGCCTCCATGCAAAGAATGCACCACAGCAGCTAAATACTCATCTCTTTGTGCAACGGATTAGGCAAGTCTATCAGCAAATTGCCTCCCTTGGAGGCTGACAGGACTGATATCGATGATGAAACCACTCTTCGTTCAATGGCACCGTCTAACCCTCTGCCCTCCCCAGGAAGTGTGCTGAGATATTTTGCATTTGAAATGGAAGAGACTTTCTATGAACCTATCTTTAATCTTAAACTCCTTTGAAAACTATTTATAGACATAATCTGCTCTGATTTTGAAAGCAAGCCTGGTAATCGTTTAATACGGGATAGAGTGAAATCATTTTCCTTGCAAAACAGCAAAGTGTATAAAATGTGGGCCCTCTCCTCCAAAATATCTTTAAAAAAAATCCCACCAGGTCTTCTGATGTCTTGGAGAGGAGAGAGCGGGAGTCTTTTCCCTGTAGTCACTGAAAGTCCATGTTGGCCTCAAGCAACACTGTCGCCTGTGGCCTTGTGCCCTGGCCCCGGCCACGGTCACGTACAGGCATCGTACAGTCACATTGGGTCTTGTTTTGCAACAGGATAAATTCTCAAAGAATAGATTTATGTATGGTCTTTGTGTGGCCTTCACAGTTTCCAAGCATGATCACATTTTATAAAAAATTGAGAGTAGACTGTTGTACTTCCCTTGGATGCTTTGGTTTCAAGGAAAAAAAAAAAAGATTCATTTTTTTTCCTGACCAAAACCTCAAAGATCGATGCAGGCAACAGCTGCTGGGTTTTGTTTGTACTGTTATAAAGCTGCTGCAAGAAAAATCAAAGCCTCTGTAATTTAGGTTAGACAAACAGCTTCACCTGGGAGGTGAGAGAGGCAGGACAAAGCCCCCGGTGGCGCCGTCCCTGGCCAGGTCTGCGGCCTGGGGGGCGGCCTGCTAGTCCCCGTCAGGGTGCGAGGCCAGGATAAGCAGCACCTCTGCGGGCGCTGAACCCCAGTGCTGGTCAGACAGCAGCCCGCCTGGCCCTGCTTACCCGGAGCGGGGGACACAGGCTAAGAAGCCTAGAATCCTCCCCTGGTTGCTAACTAAATAATGGTGGCATTGTAAAACATTTGTAATACACATGCAATGAAATTTACTTTTTTCTTCACAATCCTGAGAGTTTTGACAAGAGTCAGGTGGCACCACCGCAGCCAAGACCCAGAGCAATGCCACCCCCCGCCCAAACCCTCTTGTCCGCCTCTCTGTGGTCAAACCCGCACCCCTTCCCCCAGCAGCCACAGCTCTGCTCTTTGTCACTATTGTTTTGCCTTTTCCGGGATGTTATACTAAGGGGGTTGCACAGTAGCCAACCTTTTGCATCCGGCCTCTTCTGCCGAGCACAGGACACTGGAGATTCATCCCTGCTGTCACGCAGATCCGCGGTTTGCTCCTGGGCAGTGCTCCTCTGTGTGTGACGGCCCAGAGTTTGGGGGTTCATTCGCCCATGGAGGACATTTGGGTCTGGGTGATTCTAAATAGGCTGCTATGAACTTTCACGTGCAGGTTTTTGTGTGGACATCTGTTTTCACATCTCTTGGGTCTCCTCTCGCTTTTGAATGGGCTTAACTCATTAACTTTTATCTCCCCTTTTTTAAATTAAATTTATTGGGGTGACATTGGTTAATAAAATTATACAGGTTTCAAGTGTACAGTTCCATGATACAGCCTCCATATACTGCATTGTGTATTCACCACCCACAGTCAGATCTCCTTTTGTCACTGTATAGTTTGACCCCTTTTACTTTTTACTGCCTCCCCCATCCACCTTGCCCTCTGGTAACCACTATACCTTTGTCTGTGTCTATGAGTTTTTATTTGTTTGTCTTGTTCGCTCATTTGCCTCTTCTCTCTCAATGCGGGCGGAGGGAAATGCAGCGCATACAGTTCAAGAACCTCTCAGCTCTCGTCCGGGCATCTTCTCCAGGGTTCCGGGCTGCTGCTTCTCAAGCTGTGCCCATTGGACCAACATTTGGGGGTCTGAGAGGCAAGAAGGGTAATCACATTGACAGCAGATGACAGAGGGGGAGAATGAGACGACGCTGTCCTTTTCCAAACAGGACCACTTTGTCCATGGGAGGGAATTGCCGTTCACTGGCACAAGAATGTATTAAATATTTAAATGTAAGTAAAATTTAAAGCAAAAAATAAAAATTTTATTTGGTGCTTATTACATGAAATATTTTTGTGAGTTATACTTGCGTTTTATTAGCAGTGTGTTTTTCTTTTTGATCGGAGACTGACTTACAAGGAAATCTCAGGAGGGCCAGCCAGGGCAATTGGGTAAACGTGCCCAAGCTGATGGTGCAGGGGGGTCAGGAAGGGAGAGGCAGGGTCCACCCTCAGGAAGAAGCTAAATTTTGCAGGAGGAAGAATAAATGAAGAATGAAATGCGCGGCTTGAAGCCTTGAAAGAGAAGCACATGCCGTGAAGGTGAGGAACCCAACCCCAAGTGACTGTTCGGCCAATCAGATTTGCTTTTGCTTTTGGAATCCGTGGCCTGATCCTATGCATCTGTTTCTAGAGAAAATAAAAGAAAAACTGAATATGACCATACAATTGTGTGCTATTTTTTAAAAAATAGTTTTACTATTAGAAATGGGAAGTAGGCCTAACGAAAGGCTACTTCCTTTCGTTAGGGAAGAGGAGAAACGAATTTGGAACAAAAAGCAAAGAGCAAAGGCGTCAGAGCAAAATTGGAGAGGCCTGCGGAACACTGGAAACGGGTGAACCTGTGCATGGCAGCTAATTTTGTGCAATTTTAGAAAACGCCCAAGAAATCTTAATAGTTCCAACTTATAATTTTCTGAAAGATACGCAGTCTTTTAATGGATTGCATGTCCTCAAACATTTTTATGAAAACAACTCACTGGATACTGTCATCATTTTTCTATCAGATCTAGAACAATGTTTTTTAAAAAGAAATGTTCTTATGCTAGAAATTTCTCCACCAAACTTCACATAAGAAAAAGTAGGAAGGAAAAACACAAGATTTTTTTAAGTACTAGGAATGGAAATATTTTTGAAAGGCCCAGTGGAAAAGTCTTTAAAGTCCTATTTTAATAATCTGCAACTCAAATGATATAGAAGAGCCCTCATGAATTCACCGTAAGCCTGATCGCACGGCAGTGGCCGCTGTTCCTCCCGGCTCTCTTCTGCTGGGGACCACGTGCCCAGCTCTCTGCCCCAGGAGCTGTGATTGACATCGTGGCCACACAGGTGCAGCCCCGGGACCAACCCAGTGTCCTGATGCTCAAGGCATCCAGTCGCAGCCAGTGGAATCAGGTCGGTCGTCTCTGCAATGGCTCGCCTACCGAGCAAAGTGGGTAACGTTGACACATGTAAAGCATAAGGAAGAAGTTTCTTACCTGGGAAGGATAGGGGTTCAAAATGATATAAAATAATTGCCTTTTAAATATTGAAGCGCCCTTTGCCTTGGGCTGTGAGTGCTGGAGGCACTGCAGCTAATGCAGGAGGAGCAGGGCGGGATGTGGCTCTGTCCTGCCCGAAGGACGTGGCGGTGCTCCGAGCGGGAGCGAGACCAAGAGCTGCCTTAGCTTTGGCACAGGTGGTCCGTGAAATGTACGCTTTTCACATCTGTCTGTACTACCATGCATTCTCAAATGTTTATCCAAAAACCATTGTAAAATATAATTGTGTTTTGAATGCCTTTTATTACACTACTTGGGGGTGTCAGTATATTATATCCACTTGCTGTGATACAGTTAGAATGTCCCATAAGGGCAACCTAGTAAGGTTGAGATAAGTTTTACATGCATGTGTGAATCTTCTTTTCCTTTCTGTCCCACTGAAGACACGCACGCCCCACCAAAGAACATGACAGAAATAGTTACAGCCATCATCGTTCGGCCCTCAGTCCGTCTCTATGAACACGTGGCCACCTGTAGTGACTCTGCAGAGGCCTTCAGTCGCTGCTGAAGTTTGCTATCATGCTGTTTTTATTTTTCAGAAGTGGTCAGTGCGTAGCAAAAAAATTCATCCTTTCATAATATAAGACACAAATACTGTCTTTTTCCAAATACAAAGCACTATACCTGTTGCAGCAGTCCTCGTGACTCTGTCCCGCGGCTGTGGGTGGACAGGCACTCGTGCTAAGGCCCAGAGTACCTCTGCGCAGTGTGTCCATGCGGCAGAAGCTGCCCTGTGTGACAGAGTCGCAGGCCTCAGCCCTCCTGGCTCAGCACCTGCGTTCTCACAAGTCCCCAGGCGGTTCATACGCACGGTGGTTTGAATGCCACCGCCTTACATGTTGCTTGAAATGCTGGCAGAATCTCTCACTGGTTTTTTTATTTTTTTTCTCCCATAAAGAAAAAATAAGGGTTGCCAAGAGCCAGCCCTGACATTGTAGCTTCCTCTCTCTGGGATTGTGCAAATGCAGTGCTGTCGAGATTTCAGAAGTGCTAGATGGCCGGATCCTGAAATGTCTGTGCTTCCTAAAAGTGTGTAAGTGGCTCTACTACCCTTTACATTATCCTAACACACGACCTTTCAAGAGCCACGGGATGTTTTATTTGTGCAAGAGAATGTTATGACCCTCAGAAACTCCATATTTAGATTGGTACCATGTTTTACATTAATTAAATTCTAGGCCAAAATGTTTCATGCTTTGTCCAGCAATAAATTTCCTCCTCCTCCCTCTTTTACTGCCTTCCTTTATTTTCTTTCTTCCTTTTTATTTCTCCTTTTTGTTGTTGATAATGCAAAAGTATTTGAGGTCTCTCTCAAGAATTAAACCAGAAATGCTCCCCAATTTTCTTACTCCGTTTTATTTAAAGACAGAATTCACCAGTCATGACTTGGGGAATATTTTTTTGTTTGCTCAGTCTCAGTGCTAAAACTTGCCATATAATTAGAGTTAGGTTAGTTCACTGAGGGGATTGTATCTTAACTCTATCCCAGTGGTAGGAAAAGTACTTTATATGTGAATTTCTCTATAGAGATCCTTAATTTTTACCTGTATCCTTAGATGATTGCAAAACTTTTTTATTTAGCTTTTTCTTTGAGCTTTTTGATATATTTTCCATCTTACCATAAAAAATCTTTCTGAGAAATTATCCTCTCTGAACTTGATAACTGGAATCAGAGCTAAAACCTCTAAAAGACCACCGTTTAGTAATTTATAGTCAAGTGACTTGACAAGTAACTGTCTAATTACGTGATGATACTGACAGATCAATAAAGCCAATCTGGATTACTAGGACCAAGGAATTTTTTTCCTCAGTAGCAAGGGGATAGTATGTCCTGACTTGAATCAAAGTATCTCCTGTCTGGTTTTGTCCATGTCAAGACAGGCTGTAAATGCTTAGTCCCGAAGTTTCTGGTTTTTGCTTATTGGTCAGATTGTTCCTACCGTATAGACATACTCAGACACAGACTTTGCCTTGATGAGTCCAAGGAGGTGCCAGGCTACAATAAAACTGATCTATCCGTGGTGCTTTAGATGGGGCTGACCTGTTTTCTCTCTGAAAATAGCTTTGACTTAGAATGCTAATAGCTTAAGGATGATTTCAAATTTTTGCAAGAGGGTCATTTTTTTTAAACAGCCTCAGTCAGTCTATATAGATTCTTTTATAAATAATTAGCAATTAATATTCTAACAACAGATTATTTTTATCTATTATGAAGGCAGCACCACATAAAAACTGAATAGGCAAGACTTGATCTATTTGCAAGTAATTAATCTGAAGTTACTTAAAAACATATGTGGTATATTGTGGGTACTCAGTATTAATAATTCAGACTTTACACTCATTCAAGTTAGTAGGAAACCAAGTAGTCTATGTTATTTATACTTTGTGGTTAGGTATGTGTTTGGTGTTTGGGGGAAAATCTACTTTGCAAAAAAAAAAAAATTGTGAAACTATTATCAGACAGAATTAATTTTACAAAGACCTTTTGGTTTCATAATTGTCAGAGCAAAGTGCTTATAAAGTATGGTAACTCCTTGCTTAGAAAAATTTAGAACACAAATACTTGATTTAAAATAAAAATTCTGCTTAATATTGTGAATTTGTGACATAGATCTCTAGTATCAAGACAATTGTATTTGTGTCTAAAATATTTTGGACATGTAACTAAAAAAATACATAAAGGTGGAATTATTACTTTTTTTTTTATGTTAGACTTCAGAGTGGGAATTGCTGTTTGCTCATTTTTTCACAGTTTAATGACACCATCTCCATGGGAAGGAAACGCTGATATTGCCGCAGAGGGTAAATGGCCCGTAGATTTTGGAGATACAAGCTTCTGAAATTTAAAGCTTCTGAAATAGTTTGGAGGTGCTAAAATCACTGAGGAATCGAGAGGAATCGATTGATTTTTTTACACGTGTACAGAACAAGCAATAGCTTTTAACAATTGCCCTTTACTGTTCCTGCATCCAGAGGAAAAGGGCTGTAAGGAGAAACAATTTAACAGTAGGAAGGGGAGGTTCACACTGATTCACCTCTTTCCAAATCAAACACACCGAGGTGGGATGAATCCAGTGATGCTGAGAAGGGCTAGATGGTAATCACAATAGAAAGGTCGGGAAGCTGGGACCACCCGGGTGGAGAAGATGCTGCAGGGAGCAGCTCTGGGGAAAGAAAGCTTTTTCTGCAGTTACTGTGGGTAGGTATAGGGTTCTAGCCGATTTCAACATGAAAATAGGGCTGGGTACGCTAGTTGTGTATCATCTCTGTTTGGGGGATCATCTGCAAGTTGTGTGACTTTGTGTGGTTAGATGGAGGACCTGCAAGTTGAAGGGATGGAGTGTGATAGACAAAGAAAGGTGAACATTGATCTCCTTCCCCAGGGGCCTTGAGGATGTTTTTCTGATGGTTTTGTTTTTTGGTTTTTTTTTGAGGTTTGATCTCGTGAGTGGAAATATTATTGTTAAATTGCTGAGTTCTGCCTACTTTTGAAGGATGAGTTATAATGAATTTCTCCTAGAGCATATACACCAAAATTCGTTGCCTTTTACAATTTGCCTTTTGTTAGGAGACATCTCCTAAGTGTTATTTAAGCCGTTAGCAGCTGGTATAGAAAACTTGAAATATATTCCAAACAAGGGTTTTTTTTTCCTATATGTAATCCTCAGAGCTATTTCTGTGTCTAATATTTTTAAATAGCTTTTTTCATATTATGAACAGAGTCAGAAACAGTCAGATAGCAATAATCTCAGGGAGTTTCTTTTATGTTCTAGATTTCTCTCTGTCACTCTCCTTCCCTGCCTCTACCTGTCACACACGGATCCCAAGTGTGTGGTTATCTGACACCTTGGATAGCTGCAACCCAGAACGCAAGGGTTCATTGCTGAAACCGGAGAAGCAGGTGAACCTGAAGACATTGAGCCTCTTACATATGTGGAACATATTTAAGAATTGCCATGCTATTATACTTGTAGCGTATAAAGCCACATCAGTGCCTGATCTTCCACCTGGCTTTTGACTTAGCAAATAATGCCTGAGGGACACTACTTCTCATTTCATTGATGCTCACTTTACTTGCCCACTATACCACCACCATGTTTTTGTCTTTTATTATGTGTTACTAGTTTGTTAATATGAGTTCAATGAAAATACAACTGATTAGCTTTTTCAATGGAGGAAAACCATGTATAAGACATTCTAGAGTCATAACCCTGGACCTTATAGTATTCACAGCTTGTGAGCCAAAATAGAAACACACATAGTCAATAATGGGTAAGATTCTCCAAGTGCTTGCTGTACAGTAGGCAGGATAGAGAATAGTGTGCATCTTCTTGTTTAATCCACAAAAGTTCAAATCCCTCCTGTGCCACTTACTAGCTACTGGCCTTGGTTTTCTCAGAGGTAAAATGAGGAAATTAGTATTTCTTAACTCAGAGGGTTGTTAGCAGCATTAAATTAGTTAAGATGTGCTAAGTGCTTAGAACAGCATCTGATACACAGCAAATATTCAATATGTTGTATGGTAAGTAGAATTTTTAAAGTAAAAAAAAATGTTGAACTTGTCTGGTTTAATGAGGGGAGTCTTTTTTTTAACTTTGATTAAATCTGGCTATGGAGCCACCGGACAGTTATTTAGGACTTTTTGTCATTGATTCGTTATAAAATAGCTCTTACAGTTTAACGAGCAGAAAAGGTTAAGGCCAAAGCCTTCAGCTAGAATAAGGGGCATGACTGTTGGTTACTCGGTTTTTGTGCTTGCAAACCCCCAGCCATCGCAGGTGGACACACACGTGCACACACGGATACATGCACACGTAGGTGTTCGCATTCTAAACTGGGAGTCTGTAAAACCTGCAAAGGAGAGAATCTTGTGTTTATTTTGTATTCTTGAGTCTAGCATGAAAGCTTGTACGTTTGAATTAATCAGGTCATTCTTACTCATAGCCTCAGGTTTAGCAGGCCCTTCCTGAAGAACTGAAAGCAGCACCAGCCCCAAACTCGCGAATGTAAGGCGGCACGGACCTTCAGAAAAACACTTGGCTATTTTTATTAACAGTGTTAACAATGATTCATATTATTTGCCCTACTAATTTAACTTTTGAGACTCTATCATAAGGAAATAGCTTTAGTCCCAAAGATATTTGTCTGCATTTCCTTAGTAAAAGATGAAAACTTTAACACAGCTTAGGTAGCTGTAAAGACAGATGAAGAAGGAAGATGATTAAGTAACCCTTGTTTGCTTCAGTGGAATTCAAAATCCTATTCTTTTGGGAGGCAATTTCTTCAGTTTTGAAACTTGGTTTATATCAATTGAGGCAGTAGTATTTATGTAATTTGGGTCCTTTTGTGACTAAGTGGAATATGCTATACGTAAATTGCTGATGACTCATTTAATGAAATATTCATATATAAACAAAAATATTTATAAGTCATTAAAATTATCTTTACAAAGACTTTTTAAACAACAATTACAATGTTATCTGGAATAAAACCCAGAATACAAACTTGCCTACACAGTGGAATCTCTGCTATCTAAAGAATGCATAGGAACAAAGGCAGCTGGCAGGATACCACATTGTTCAAAGGTGCTGCTCAGTAATATTATGAGAGATTTTTTGCTCCAGGTGCTTTATATGTATGTGTACCTTCCAAAGTTCTTATTTCATGTGTGTGTGTTTATGTCTATTTCTTTTATAATGTGAAGAAACTTAAAACAATAACAACTTTAAAGACCCAAAAGGAAAACTCATCATTTCATGTACTTACGAAATAGATTTTACTATATTTTTTTTTACTTAACTTTCATTGTTTACTTCACTTTGAGCACAATATATTTCATTTCCTTTTTCCAATTTTAAAAAGGTTTTTTTTCCTATTTTAATACAAATAAGTCTCCTTAATCTTGAAATCTTAAAAAATTAGTGGATAATTCAGCTAATTATATGTTACAAGTTATATGAGAAAAGTATTTTGCACTTATCAAAATTCTGTACTCATAATTGTAGGATTGAGTCCCTTATCTTAAATGCTTCAGTAGATTTTTAAACCTATATACTTTGGGGGAGGTATTTTCTCTATTTTTGAACTTTGGTTTATTTATATTAATTGAGGTAGAGCCTATTTAATTCAGATTATTTTGTGAATAGATAGATCATGCTATAATAAATTTGCTAATGACTCTTAAAGTAACATAAAATACTTTGCTGTATGTTTATGGCTATATTATTTCTTAAATTTTTTCACATATAGTTGTCACTGTACTCTGTAAGAAGAGTGATCTTAAATTTGCTGGGGTTCCTTTGAAGCAGTGATAAGAAATTTATTCACATTGTTCTTTGCTATGCTGTAACTTATTTTCTCTAAGACAAATCAGATTTCCTTTACAGTGAGGCCAGTGGCTTTTTTTTTTTTTTTTTTTTTTTTTTTACTAATGTGTATTGTGTTCATTTCTTTCATCTTTTAGGAATGCCGTATTGTATTCTTTTTATTGTGGCCATACTGGGTTCAAATAGTGCATACCACTAATCTGACTATTTTCAATAGTCCTTTCTCTTGTTGCCATATAAATATTTGGTAATATTTACTGTTAGTTATTGAGTTCTTTTTTCCAAGAATCCTTTTCTTTAAGAGTGTATTTTATTTATCCCCAGGGTGTGTGCAGATAGGTCCATAGCCCAAAATCTATCTTCTGAATTAGTATGGAAAGAATAATTAAACCTCCATGCGGTCGTAAAAAGTGGAAGTTTACTTCAGTATTCATGGATCTTACGTGGATGTGCCTCCACACAGCACACAAGATGTGATGTGAGCACCTTTTTCTTTTCTTTATATTTCTCATTTCTTGACATAATTTACATTAACACTTGCAAGGCCAAAAAACCCTACATCCTTCCTAGTTATAGTTTACTCTCAACACCTATGTTTAATTTTAGATTTGGTTGCTATTTATCACATATTTGACAATTGCATAGACTCTCCTAAGCTAAAATAGATTTCATTTAATAGTGTTTTATGCCAGCATTCTCAGTCTTGAAGATGAATGTGTTTGCAATAAAACATGAAATTATTTGAACTGAAATTTAAGCTATTTAGAAATAATATAGAATGGCTATAAAAGCTTCAAAAACAATTTTTTGAAGTCCACATCATTTCTTTATCTTAGGTCAAATAACTCATTTGGAGATAAAGCTGTCTCTTCATATAGCAAAATACATATCCAGAGTTTTATACTATTAAATAAAATTTGTTTTGTTATGAATTTTAACCAAATACTTTCTTTTTCTAAAAACTAAAGGAATTAGCTGAAACTATTAGGAGCCACAAATATGAACACTAAAGACTGTTAAAGCTGTCTATTTTATTCTAGAGTGTAAATATAATAAAAAAGATTTTTTTTAACTATCTTGGGAAGTTCTCCAAAATAGCCAGAGTCTTTTATACCTTAGATTTTTAGGTAAATTATCTCAGCTCTCTACCTTACTTTGCCTATACAGCTAACGCTAAAATTGCAAGCAGAATTCTTAATGAATAATTGACGGTATTCAACAGAAACTTTTACAATGTTGGGGAAAAGTTATTGCTAAAAATGTGGAACTGCAACTGGGATGAAAGCAGAGAAATGCAGAAAATTGAGCCCTGGGGGAGAACAGTTAAACTTCTGATGAAAGCATTTTGTTAGATAAAAAAAATATATAGAACTCTATGGTTGAAAACAAATCAGCGAGAGAACTTTCTGTTTGATAGTTAATCAAACAGTCAACAATATTTTTTTAACCCTAGTATATTTAGACTTTTTGAAAATGGTGCAAAACCCAAGTTGTTGACATTTGTATCTAGAAATGATCGAAGGATCATAGAATAAAGGTGAGGAGTCAAAGGAATAAGTGATTTGGCTAAGACACATTTCCCCCGATTGAATTGTTGATGGCCAAGAAAGTCCCAGGGAGAAAGGGGACGGCTAAGAAGGGCTGCGGACTGTGGGGAAGACTTTGGAGCCAAAGGAAGGCCACAGGTTTAAAGTGGAAGAACAAACCAGGTAATCGAGCATAGGAGCAAAGTGTTGCTCCCTATTGCTCTCAGAGCTTTGCAAAGAAATCTAACGCAACTGAACTCACCACGTTCTGAAGGGGATGAGATTACAGTTCTCTCCAAATGTTTCATGCCATTCTTCTCTTTTCTAAAACTTACCTGGGCTCCTGCCAAGTAACACAGCCAGCCAGCCAGCCAGCCCGCCAGCCAGCAATGCATTCAGTCATCCAGCATACTTTTATCATGTGTCAACTCTGTCACAAGCACTGGGATCTCAAAGCCCATAAGGACGCAGTTGCTGCCTTCAAACAGTCTATCAGTGGGGCAGATGGCAGACGGGTTATCCTAATGGTTAATGTTTATTAAGTGTGTAACTGGACGCCAGCCACTGTGTTAAAATACTGTATCTACAGCACTTTATTGAATCTTCACAACAAGCCTTTGAAGTAGTTATTGGTTCTTCCCCCACTTCAAAGATGAGGAAATTTAGGCACAGGGCAGTTCAGTGACATTGCTAGGAACCACTGGATGCTGGATTGTGACAGAGGAAGTTCTGGCTCCCGACTCGGACCCTTCTCACCACGCCATGGACCTGGCAGGACAGTATCCTGTGCAGCTGTTAAACACGAGGCTAATGATTACATAGTGACCAAAATATGTTCGCATTGCATTTTGTGGGAAAAGGCAGACTAAAAGGCAGAGGGTATGTCGCAAACTCAGTTTCAAAAAGCCACCAGAATATTCACGGTATTGCCTCTGGATGGTGAGATTAAGGAAGAGGATTTTCCTCCTCTTCCTCCTCCTCTTCACTCTGCTTCTCCCTTTTCTCCCTTCCTTCTTCCCCTGTCTATTTTCCCAACATTTACAATGAATGTAGTAATTTTACAAGAAACCTGTTTTAAAGGTTTCCAGTAAGAACACACCTCCTCTATATGCACAAAATAACATAGATGTCCAGTCATTTTAATAGGAATGCATCTGTTCAGTATATCAAGATCAGAATATAAATTGTATGTACACGTTTAACTGATAACACGTACTTTTTATTTGGCGCCCAGATTTGTTTCATCAGGCAGCTCATGGGATCACAGCCCCAGTGGCTTCCTGTTGTTGCTTAAAGTTAATCATTTTGATTTTATTAAAGGGTAAGTGAGGTCGTGTTTAATTAGAAGCAGATCCCTTGGAGCTATGTCCTGCATAGTGAAGTTTAGTGTTCTTGCCCACCACTTTCTGAGCAGAGGGTTTTGGTCCTGTTAGTGGGGCAGAATGTTGGGGTGTTGGGGTCTTGCCCAGGTTTGCCGTGTGTGAGGCTGAAAGGGCAGATACTAGAACGGAGGCTCTGTCAAAGGGACCGCCGATGCGTGTCATGGAGGAGAGAGGTTGTCAGGACCCGGGAAAGTCCAGGCCGTGCAGCAGGTCAGTGGGGAAGAGTGGAGGTGGAGGGCTGGCCGAGGCGGCCCTCAGTGACTATCCAGCAGGGCCTTTGTGAACACTTGCTATGTCTTAAAGGACTAGAGACATGTTCACCAAGCAGACTGTTTCTCCAGGTTCTTTTTTTTCTTTCACAGTAAAGCCCATTCATAGAAAGCAAATAAAGCATCATGCTCTTAATTACCTTAATGTGAATTATTTACTTTGGGGATTTAAAAAAAAAGAAATGGAATAACGACCAACTTCTTTTGATTTCTCTGCATGTTACTGAACCTCTTACTCCCAGGATTATGAAATGGATTTGCCAAATGGATCACAGTTTCATTGTAAGACCAAATAGAATGATTTTTCAGTGATCTGTTTTCTATCTGTCCCCTTGTTATTCTTGATTAGTAACTAAAATTAGTTGCTTGTGCCACCATCGTCATGTCTGAGTGGCTAAAAACACACAACTGGGGAATCTGAATGGTTGAGGTAGCTAATCCCATATTAATTTCAAATTAAATAATGTGATTTGGCTCTCAGAGCCTCCAATTGTATGACGTGTATATTCCCTTCATCCCTGCTTAATTTTGACAACTACATCAGTGGTTGTGATATGCTGGTTTATTTCATGTAAGAATTTAACTACAAATTTTCACATTAGGAAACAAAATACTTTTTGGTTGATGGTTTTCTGTTAAAGAGCATAACAGCAACAGCATCAAACGTATGGAAACTTAAGGAATATAGTCCAATTACATCTTCTCTAGGGCCGTTAGGATTTTGGTAAAGCTTGTGTTGTTATGAGCAAACACATGTTGGCCAAAGAAAATATGTTGTCTTTTTGTAAAAATAATGTTTTTCCAAAAAGTAATTTTAAAAAGACAATTTAAGAACACTGAGTGTTTTTACAAAAGCTAAGGTAGCAGTTGCATAACAAGATATATTTTTAAACACCTTTATATTTGGGGAAACCAGACTAAAATACTAGTTGTTTTAATTACTCATGGTTTTTAATGTATTTATTCTTTTTATAAGTATACTGATAATACAGTCATGTCTGCCAAGCCACAGGGAGTTGGTTCCCGGACCACCCCTCTTGGAAGCTGAAATCTGCTGATTCCGAAGTGCCCTATATAAAATGACACAGAACATTTTACAGAAAATACTGTTTCAATACAAAATTGGTTGAATCTGTGGATACAAAACCAGAGGATATAAAGGGGCAATTGTACAGAGTATATTTATTGGGGGAAAAAAACCCCATATAAGTAGGCCTACACTGTTCAAATCTGTGTTGTTCTAGGGTCAGCTGTATATTTATGTATAATATATAATTATATATATTCTAATTATATACAGTATAATTTTGATCTAATTTATAATTCTATAAAGGTATTTTTTTAGAAAATAATAATAACTAACATTTATTGAATGCCTGACATGTGCCAGGCACTGTTTGAAGTACTTGCTGTTCCAAAATAAATCTTGAAAGCTAAAATTGGGCCCTAATAGTGTACAAATTTACCCTTCACAAACTCCCTATGAGATAGGTACTATTTTATTCTCATTTTCTAGATGAGGGTAATGAAGCAAAGATTAAATAACTTGCCCAAGAGCACACAGCTAGTATTTGACAGTCAAGATTAAGCTCAATTACACTATTGTGAATCATACATAATTTTTAAAGACGCAGTGATGCATTTTCCTCTTTTTCCAAACCTTGGGTCCTGTGTACTGTGACCCTCAAAATAATGCAAAGGCACATGAAGATTAAGGGAAAGAAAGGAAGGCCAAGAAGCCTTAATTCGCCCTGGTTGCCCACTCTTGTCCTGACACCTGGCACTCTGATGGGAAGCGGGGGAGCTCAGGAGAGCAAGAGGCTTTTTCCCCTCCCTCCTATCTTGGCTACTGAGGATGGAGTTGAATATTAGGTGTAGGGGAGAAAAGAAATGCACAGATAATTTGTTCCTCCTTCTGTTGCATATTTTTAAAATGTTCTACAAAGATCTCAAGCAGAGGAGGAAAGAGAGGATGAGCAACCCAAGACTCTCTAAAATACCAGAAGACCCCGGGAGATCTAGCAGAGATTGTCGATGCTGACTATTCTGCCATATCTGCTCACCAGCCCACACTCCCCTATTTTAAGGGCCTGGACAGGTGTGTAGGTATAATTTTGAACTTTATGTTAACAACAACTGTAAAAATAGTTACACCTTGTTTCTACAAAATGTAGTGTGTGAAAAATCACAATTTCTTAATATTTGCTTTTTTTCTTAGAAAGATCCCTCTCTTTACATAAGGCTCTATAATAAGGATTTTTTAAAAAAAAAAGCAATATACCATACTACCTTTAAACTTACACAAAGTTTTAGGTCCATAACCACATCACATAGAGGGAAGAGCACCTTTGTTATAAGGAAATGCTCTGGCAAATTATTGCCTAGACCAGTTCCTGACGCATAGGCATATAGCAAATACTGACATAAGATGCCTCTGTTTTTTCTTCAAAATGTTCATCTATGCATAGGGTATATGAGTAAAACATTTTTTGAAGTGTAAATCCTTGAGTCATTGAAAAAAGTGTGCTTCCTGTACCTGTGGATATTATTTTAATCAGTTACGGAAACTTTTCAGACATCATATCTTTAAATATTGCCTCTCTTCTATCTAGTTTCTTCTTTTGAGACTCACAGGGGGTATATATTAGACCTTCTCATTCTCGGTCCTCCATCATATCTCTTAGCCTCTTTTGTGTATTTTCTATCTCTGGGTCCCTGTACTGTATTCTGGGTAGTTTCTCCTGATCCATCTTTCTGCTTACCGATTCTGTCTTCAGCTGCGTTTAAATGGTAATTAATCCTCAGGGCCCATAGTACCCAATTTTAACATTTGGTTTCTTTTATGAACAGTTTTAATTATTTTTAAGAATTGATGCCTCATGACATTATTTTTTAAAGGTCTTTTGAAAAAACAAAGAGGAAATTTACTAATTTTTAATAGGATAAAACTCATTCCTTCTTGAAACTATCATATGGGTGTACTGAATCCTTTTATCACTTTATTTTTCTATAGATTATTTACTAAGATGACTTAAAAATATAACCCATGAAAGGATGCATTGGATCCAGAGAAGGTAATAGGTGAAGAGTACTTTTCCTGGTAAACTCTGAATTAAACCATCAATAGAGTATCTCTATTTCAACTGTTATTAATTATATATATAATATATAATCTCCTAATCATTTGTATTTCCTGTCGCTTGCTTATTTTTGTGATTTATATTGTTTTTAAAAATTTAAGCATTTCATAACTATTTTTTATTTCATAAAATAAGTCCTGTTGTCTAACTCTGTTGTTTTTTCTGCTGGCTCTCACAGCTGATGAAGTTCAGATTTAGTTGATTTTAAACAATGAACAATTAGAACATCTAAATTGATGATACTTTTCTCCAGAAATTCTTCATGTTTGTCATCAGGACCTGCTGACTTAGGGCCACTTTAGGCCCTGAGAGCACCTCGGGCTTCACTGAGGACTGTGGCTCACCCCCACCCGCCTGGCACCGCCTCACATCCCTGTCTCCCATTGGAGCACTGACAATAGCATCTGCTCTTAAGAAAACAGCACTTTTTCAACCCCCTGGGTAACTTTTGTTTTATTTTTGAAATTTCCCTTACAACCTGTGCGCTCAGAGATGCAATGAAACTTTTTACTACTGTTGTTTTATATTTGAGAAGACCCATAAGAGCATCTAAACAACCGCTCTCCTGAGAGTGGGTTACATAGCATTATGTACCTTTGACATACAACTTCCCTTGAAAGTTGTTTGAGTTAAAGCCAGGAAACCAGTGTCCTGAACCACAGCTGACATGTCACCCAAGAACCATATGGAGATACAGTCTGCAGCCCGGCCTATCAACCAACAAACACACGCAACCATTACATTGCACTGCATATCCTTGGGGTGAGCTGCATAGCTAAAGAGGTGACCATCGAACCAGCTAAAGAGGGATGGCCAAGGGGAGCAGAGCAGACCTTGCTCTTGATCTGTAGTCTGCTCTTTCTCACTATAGAGGCATGATCTCAGTGTGTCCAGAACCAACGGAGCTGGGCACCTGGCAATAAATAGTATTTTATTACCCCAGAGGGTCAAAAGCAATTACAGAGCTCCCAGAATTGGTTCTTTCATCCCGATAGATTAACCAAAAACCTAACCCATCTCATTTCACGTTGCCTACATGATGGTAGATTGTATACCTTTCCCCATGCCCTCCATCTTTACCGAAGCTTACCTATGCTCCTTCAAACCATTCTTTATCACCAGATATTCAACTAAGAACTGTGGCCAAAGTTGTTTCACTTTAATTGTGCTCTTCAGTAATAACACTGACATTCCTTTTTCCCATGTATTCTTAACTAACGGTGTTTTATAAAATGTCACAGATTTTTAAATCTTGATTTTATTCTCTATCACATTTGCTTTAAGAATTTTTCTGGTACTCTCTGATTTATAGTTTCAATTGGATATGTGCACTTACCTTGTCCTTTTATTGTATTAGTGCTTAATAGAGTTCAGAGATATGACTTACTCATATTTCTCAGTATTGGATAATCCTAGTGTATTAGTTTTTGAGGCCTGCAGATTTACTATCACATCTCTGCTGGGCAATTTACCCAAAGACAAAAAGTTGCTTCTTATGTCTTTACTATCAGCACATTAACTTTGGAGGGGAAATTAGTGGGGAGAAAAGAGATGTCTTGACATTCAGTTGTACTCTATCAAGTGGGCAATTTTTCATGTGTTCAGACCCTTATGAGGTCATGGGGCATTTTTAGAACTGAAGTGTGCATTGATCTATATCTCGTTCCAGGCTCAGTGTCTTTGGTTACGCATCTGAAGTCTCCAGTCCTCTTCACACAGCATTATAAGTCATTCATGCTCATCTTAATATATGTAGATTAGAGAGAAATGCACATGTTCACAGCTTTTGGTGCAGTCATCTCACGCTTTTGAATTTATCTTGAGGAAACCGTACAACAGCATTTTAAAAAAATAACTTTGTGCAAAACAACGCACGTCATAGCATTTTCTGTACCAGTTCATAAATAGAACCGAACAGGCATTATTTAAATGCCTGCTATTTATTCAATGAGGGGGCATCCACTTGGCAAACTGCTGTAGACATTTAAGTCATAATGATGACCACAGAGACGTAGGGTTTCTGCAAAAAAATAATGGTATTGAATATGCACAGTGATTGTAACTTGACAAATCTGCACACATATAGACATGAATTAGACAGGAAAGTACAAAAATGAAAAAAATTGTGTTAGTTTGGGGGATTAAAAGTATTTTTATTTATTGGAAATATTTCCTTCAAATGTCATTATGTTGTTTTTACAGCAAATGTGCAGTTTTTAGAGGAGTGGAGGAAAAAAGTAGATAAATATAGAACATCTCCATTGTCTCCCAGACCAAGCGCTTGCAGAGTTTTTATACTCCATGGTGAGAAGATGCCTTCAATGTGATGTTAAAGGGACAATTTTAAAAGATTTTTATTTATATTTTTAAAGAGAAGGGAAGGGAGGATGGAAGAGAGGGAGAGAAACATGGATCGGTTGCTTCTTGTACACATTCCGACCAGGGACTGAACCTGCAACCCAGTCATTTACCCTGACCGAGGAGTGAGCGACCTTTTGCTTTGTGGGACGTCACCCAACTGAGCCATGCTGGTCAGGGTAAACATTTTAAACAGATCACCCTTTGCGGGGAGAGGACATTTTAAAGAGGCAGCTTTAACAGAGGAAGCAAGGTTAGAACATTTATCTCATTTTATTTTTCATTTTTATCATTCTTGACAGTTTTAATCTTTTCTCATCACAACCCCTCACGGCCAAATGCCCCAAGCCCTATTTCTTTTCCAGAGCCTCGCTCTATTTAGGGAACCCTTTCTAATTAATGCGCACACTCTGTAGATGGTGGTGGTTTCTTTAACTTCCAAATTCATTTTCTTTCCCATTATACTCACCAATTGAAATATCACCTCTTGTCCTGTTTTGGAACCTGCCTAAATACTCATTTTCTGGAGGAAACCACTCACTGGGTGTGGCCACATCTCATACCCCGCCCTGCCTTACAATCCACCAACTCATTGCTCCCTTGTCTTGAGGTTCCCACTTTTTCTCATGGCTTTGCTAATGACCATTTGTTCATTTTATGAATTTTCCTGTGTGTCCTCAAGCCGACTTAAGGCACATTCACCCTGATCCCTCCTTCCAGTTCTGTTGACAAGAACAGGCAACTGCTTTCTTTTCCTTGCCGATTTGTGCAGCCTCAGAACAGTGACCTGCATTAAACATGTACCAGGAAACACTGTCAACGGGCTCAGAAGCGTCAGTACTTTTAAGTGGACAGACTCCAAATGCTTATTTTCAGTGGAAAACGAAGCATGAGAATAGTTGCTTTTGTTGAGCACTTACTAGATGACAGGCGCTAAGTTAAATACCTTCCATTGATTATTTCACTTATTCCTAACTGCAGCCTTTTTAGGGAGGGGTTGTTATTATCTGATTTTTTACAGTTAAGGAAGCTGAGGCAATGAGAGGCTAAGCAAATAGGTAAGGAAATGGCTGAGAGAGTATCCCAGGCTCCCAAACCACCCATCTGCTGGCAAAAGCGGCTGTAACTGGAGCTGAATGTGATTGTGGAAAGATTTGCTTTCATTTCAATTTTTCAAAATTTGAGAGATTTCATATAAACATCTGAGTTTTGGCTTTTCTTGAAAAATAGGAAAGTCTGGCAACCATTTGCTAGCGTTGAGTAGAATCTGCTCCTTTAAAGGGGAAATAGTCTCCCTCCCAGCTGGGCTCAGGTCCTTTATAATTTTGTTGTTTAATATTTAAAGATTTTCCTGTTAATGTGAAATCTTGGTTTTTGTGCAGGGGGGTTCTGAGTATTTAAATTTATACTAGTAATTTTGAGCAGTATGGGGAAAATCAGTTTGGAATCCCAAGAGTTCCAGCATTTGAAGTTCATGTGACGGTTGCTGTGAAATGGACTCAGTGAACGTAACCACCAAAGTATAAGGTTGTGTCACAGTGAAAAACTAGAAATGGGGAGCCATATGACCAAGGAAATTTTAAGGCTTGCTTGAAATCTCCAAGAAAATTCTGTTGGTTTCCTTATCATGCCATAGTTTGATATTCCCTATACTTTGTTTTTAAAAGATCAGCACAACCAAAGTAATCATTTGAAAACACGAGCCTTCCTATGGCTCCTCCCCACCGGGGACCGGTCACAAGCCCTGCGTGGCTCACCAGGGCTCTCCTGGGCTGGTCTGTGCTTCCTCCTCAGGCCTCATCGCCTCCCACGGAGATGCCGTTTTAAACTAGGGGCACTGGAAATGCGATCAAGTAATTATTACACAGGTGAAATACTCTAGACAGGATTTAATTTTAGATGGTAATCTTCCATCTAAGGTAAGACTTCCACCAAAGAAACGACTTTGAGTGGTATAAAGGCGCCATCAAGGCGCAGAGCGGGAAAACAGCATTCCCAGCAGAAGAAACTTCAGGCGCAAGGGCCCCCAGGCGGCAGCGGTCAGTGAGTGAGTGAGGCGTGGAGGAGAGCCCAGTGTGCGCGTGGCCTGAAGGAGACAGTGGTGACAGATGAGGTCGGAGAGATAACACGGGCCGGGAGTCAGGAGCCCTTAGGTCACAATAAGGACATCTAGGTGATACAGAAGCTGTTGGAGGGTTCTAGGTAAGGGAGCGACATGGTGTAACATGTTTTCACGAGATCATCCTGGTTCTGGTGCTGTTACAAATTGAAAAGAGCGAGGAAAGAAGCAAGGAGATCAGTGAAGAGCCTTTTGCAAGAATCTGTACAAGAGACAGTGGTTAAAGAGAAATGGAGATGGTGAGAAGCGGGAAGATTCTGGGTATCTTTGGAAGGATGAAGCAACACATTTGGTTGACAAACCAGAAGTGAGGCATGAGGGAAAGAGGACCATCAGCGATGAATCAAGGTTTTTGGTCTGAGCACCTGAAAAAATTAATATTAACTGAGCTAGGGAGGATATCGGAGGAGCTTGTTTGGGGCGTGAGCAAGGAGTTCTGTTGGAGACAACTTACCCTTGATATGCGTGTCAGGGATCCAAGGGAGGCGGGAAGCAGGCAGTTGGGTAAAAGTGTCTGGAGTTCAGGAGAGAGGTTAGGTGGAAGGTAGGAATTTGGGAGGCCTCGGCACATGGGCGTTACTTAAAGCAATGAGCCCAGGAGTGTTCCGACCTCTCCTGAGAGGTCAGGGAGGTGAGAGGGCGACTGAGGGGGGCAGCCAGAAAAACCGAAGGCACATTGGGCTCTCCTTTCATGTCCTAGACCTTAGCAGGGAAAGCATTCAAAGAAGAAAGAGTAATCATCTGCTAACGATAAATCAAAGACAGGATGTAAGAACCCCGCTTCCGCAGGCAACCTGGAGGAGAGGGGCAGGAAGGCCCCTGCCCCCTCGCACCTTACATGCGAGTGAGGAATGTGGGCAATGGAAAGTTTGACAGATAAATAGGCAACATACGGTCAGGTAACGATCAATGCTACAGAGTGCAAAAAAGAAGGTAGGGTCTTCAGGTGGTGACGGGGGTGTTGTTTCAGATGGGGCCGGCAGGGAGTACCTCCTCGGCGGGGCATGTTTGAGCCCAGCTCTGAAGGAAGCTTGGGCACCGAGGCTAGCATTCAGCGAGGAGGCTCCTGGGCAGCCTTAGGGATTTTTATCTGCCATCCTTCCAGTTGCCCAGATGTTTGGACTTGTTGTTTCCTAAAAGCCATCCCGTTGTTGAATATTTTGCACGTAGCCTCTGGCTGAGCTACATGAATATGCGGGGGACATGGTGTTCCAGGTGGAGAGAACAGCAGGGGCAAAGCCCCCGCAGCTGGGCCTGCTCCTCGTTCAGGGAATCAAGCCCAGGCCAGCGTGGCTGGGCAGGGACAGGAATGCGCTCAGAGCTCTGTGGCTTTCAGGAAAGCTCTCGCATCCAACAAGGCGTATTTAACTGAATGACTGTCACTCTCTGGACCTGTGTATATGTATAGGATATGTGTGTGCGTAGTATGTGTAGCTATGTGATCATGTGTTGCACGCACATAATTTTGGTCACTGCCAGTCAAGAACCATTTCTCTGCACTGACATTACTTACTTACCTGCCACCGTTAAGTTCTGTACCCATCAATGGTAGAGTCCCATATTTCTGAAGGAAAAGGAAAATTATAAACATGGAGGCTGTTCTTGAATTATGTTCTCATGGAGAGGGATTATATGCGAACCAAGTATCAGTGACCTTGAAACAAGTTGTAAACTCATCCTTTCTGAAAGGTAGAGGTCTATAAACTCATAATTTTTCGGGGGGGGAGGCGGTTCTTATTATTTAGACTACATTGGCTGGAAAATACTTTTCTCCAGTTTTAAAGACCTCTTTCTTTTACATCTAGTTATATAATAAAAAAGAAAAAAATTAAATTATAATCCAAAAAATATTTACCCGTAATAAAAATCCTGTATTCCACAACCTGTTTCATTCCTTTGTGCTCCCTTTTGATTTTTGTGTCAAACATGTAATATGTAGCTCTTTCCTAATTGCAATATATGTAGGCATATGTGTATACTTGTGTATGTATCTTTCTACTTTTCATTTAGTATTTTTATAAATGTTTTTCTTAGTTATTTATTAGGCTTATCTCTTTAATTGCAGCATGATTCTGAATGTTGATAAATTTAAAACAACCGTGGAATCCCTGAACGCCAGGGCTAAATAGCAGGCACGACGGCTGCTCTTGCTTTGAAAGTCTGCAACTGTTCTTAGATTTTCGCAGGAGAGCGGGTGAGAATGCCAGAAGCATCACGTTGATTACAGGCAGCGTGGTTTATTGAGGTAGCTTCTGCAAAGCTCCATGTAGCAGAGAAGCTACTCGGAAAGATGGGCCCTTCGTCATCACATACTCACAGCCGCCCACTGTTCCTCACACACATGCGGTTCTGCTGCACCCTGAGGGCTGCAGGCCGACGTGGGTCTTCTTGTGGGCTTTGCTGCCCAGATGTCCCCTGCAGGGTAACTTTGTATTTGTAACATTCCCTTAGAACATAGCTAAATGGAGACCTTGCAGTTCATTGCACTTGGAGCGGCTTCTTCCGGCTTACTGTGGCACAGGCGCCGTGCACTACCGTGGCGCCCCTTCCCCACACATCCTCGGCCACGTGGTCGTGTGTTGCAGCGAGCAGCATTCCATGGGCTCCATTCACCACTTGGTTTTTCAGGGAATCTAAACTGGGGCTTTATATGACATGGAAGAAAATGCCCATGAAAGTGAAGATAGGGTGCCGAGTAGATAGATCTTGGTCTTAAAAGACCCTATAGGAAGTGGTGTCCGTTTTCACTTAATTTGACAGAATTTCTTGTGTGTTTGGGGAGGGGGGCATTTGGGCATTACAAAAAAAATCTTTGGCCCCTGTTTTCTGTTTTTCAAGGTTAAATGACTTCTAACCAATATCTACTGATATATTGCTTGAGTCTATCTATTTTTGATGAAAAGTTTACCCTGTGAGTCACTGCCTGTGTGCCTGTGTGTGCATCTATCTTTGATCAGTTCTGAGAATGTGTGAAGTCACACTGGCCACAGCCCTTGATCTGGCCCAGCCTCTGCCGTTCGCCGCTGCACGTGGAAATCCTGTTGACGGTGGAGACTGAAGACATTTGATATAGGCAGAGGAGCACTGTCATGCAGCGCTTTCGCATTGGTAGAAACGAGCAGCCTTAAGAAGCCAATCTCTCACATGTGTCTTTTGAACTTCTTGAGATGTAGACAAGCAGTGAAATATTAAAGCTGGGAAATACACACACTTAGACACACACACACACACACACACACACACACACACACTGCTCCCATGAGCCTGCGAAGGTCAGGGCTGGGCTTTAAAGCTGAGTTTGAGTACCTTTGGCGGGGGAGGGGATCAGGTTATTTTGTTGTTGTCTTGGGCAAATATTAAGACTTAAAAGGCAAAGAAAATGATCCAAAAATGTATTGCAAACGAGATGAAACAAGAAAGATAGCCTTCTTTTATTGTCACACGTGTTTCTAAAGAATGACAAACATACTGCTTCGTACCTGGGCCCAGTAATCATGAGGCCTACCTGGCAGTAATTCCTTCACCAACGGCGTAAATGTGGAGAAAAGTGAGCATGAGGAGTTGCCTTTTGATCTGAACTGATCTTCAGCTGACAAAATAATAATAATAATAATAATGATCATGGGAAGAGAGCAACACAGATGTTCAGAAGCTGAAGAAGGAGTCAGCAGTTTGAAAAGAGCTCTTCATACGCCATGCTTCCAAAGACATGGAACCAATGACTCACTGAAGTGTAATCTTCAGCTCTGGCCCCGGTGGGTGTCAGTAAGTACTAGTTGTGTGAAAGCAGAGTCTGCTCTGTAACTTCCTCCCGTACTTGTGGTTGTGTATTTCCTAGAATGCTCCAATAACAAGTTTATATATGTCCCAAGCTTTGGCAACCAAAGAGTGTACTCCAATCCAGTCATGAATGTGACTAACAGGAGAGAATGCATTCTATTTAAAGAGGAGTGTTCGTATCTATTTAGGTAGGAGACAAAAATTTGAAAGCTTTATAGAAACATAGTTCTTCCAGGCCCTATCTAAGGTTTTAAGAACAAGAGACAAAACTTTATCAGCAATCACTCAAACCAAGCTGATATTTGACAGCCTTTTACCTGTTGTACTAAATCCCATCTTAGGATCATAATTAATTCCAATATTTTCATAACTTTAAAAATTTCCCATTTCTATCCATCTCCTTATATTTCCCCTATATAATTAGACCCTTCTCTTTGGCTTTCCTATTAAGTAATTTTTCCTTTACATTTATAATTTATTTCAATTTGATCTTTCATGTGCAGACCTTGACTACATCTGAATTTCAATTTCATATGAAATATATTACAAAAATATTTCTATTTAAAGATGAGAGTAACTCTTTGGAGGGATGATTTATCTGCAAGTGATTATAATAATGGGTAAGGGTATTTTCATAAATAAAAAAAGGGCCAATATCCTTTAGGTTACCATGGCAACATACTTGAAACGAGGGGCCTGACTTATAACTGCTTATAACCCAGAATCCGAAGAAGAGTGCTTTAAATGGAGTAGAACCCTACTAAGTGTTTACTGAGTTTAATTTCAGGTTTGTTGAATTTAAAAATATGATTTTAGCAAAGCTCATCAAACTTCTTTGACATGCACCTGTACACATTACAGATTGAAAGGGCTGGTGTGTCCCTCTATTTAGAAAGAGGTCTCTGTGAATTCTTATTTTGGTTTAAAATTGTTGCATTCTAACCAGTTCAACAATGTTGAGAAGTGGGTGGAGTTTAATGATCCAGAACATGGCTTGCATTCCTGGAACCGACACTTTTTAGCCAAATGCTTTTGCACAAATTCCTTAACCTCTCAAAGCTGCCAGTTTTCTTATCTATACAATGGGAATTCTATTGAGATATATTCATTAGGAGTCATTGTGAGAATTAAAAGAGGTAATACTTGTAAAATACTTAGCTTGGTGTCCTGGCACATAGTAAATGCTTTCTAAACAATAACCATAAATACATTACTCATGTTCTCAAACCAAAACTAAGTTGACATTAACTGATGGTTTTCAGAAACTTGAAATCCAGTCTAGACCTTCCCAGGCTCATGTGAACACACTGTGTGTGTGTGTGTGTGTGTGTATGTGTGTGTGTTTTCTTGCTTCAACATTTTAAAACTTGCCTCTGTAAAAGAAGAAGAATGAGAAGAAGGAGAAGGAGAAGAAGAAGAAGAAGGAAAAAGAAGAAGATGAAGAAGAAGAAGAAAAAATCACCCCAGAACATGTGAGGGATTAGCTTTAAATGCTAGTTTTTGGATATGCTAAATTTGAACTAGTTGAAGGAGGCTTCTTAGCTGTGTCTAAATGGTTTTAATGTTCTTTGATTATATCTAGATGCAAAAAAATGTTTTTCAGTCCAAAACAGGATTTTTTCTTTTTTTTCCAATATGAATGATCATATTATATAAATAGTTAGCAAAGGAGATTAAGAGAATGAGAATGGCCGTTGAAATTTTATGTATCCACTTTTCATATACTCCTGGTGAAATTATATGAACTTGGTCATTTCTTTTCCATTGCCAGGATTTGTATGTAAACCCAAGGTTCCTTTAAGGAGATCAATATTTTGAACCTTTGGTTAGTGCTCATGTATAGAATTTGCTGCTATGAGGTATCACTAAACTGATCTGCTGATGGGCTATTAAGTGGTCGAGATATGCGTTATACATGTTGCTTGAAGGATATTATTTTATTAAAATATTTCAATTTAAAATTAATCAGACATTTTGGTAACACTGTTTATGTATATTCCTTTCCCCTTCCAAAAGGCATTCTATCTAATGTGTTGATATATCACCTTAAATATGCATGTAGACTTACTTTGCACATATGATTTAATTTACATAGTGAAGAGCAAGAATCTTAATAGATACCAATAGGATAAATTCACTTCAACCCTACTACATACTCTATGAGGATGCTAGGAGGGTTAAAAAGGGTAATATAAAGAACCTAAGTACAATACTTCATAAGCATTACTTGCTTTGGATTCTCTAAGATCCTTCCAGATAAACTTACCACCGTTTCATGTGTATTGGGAGTGGGGAGAATATCTGTTACGGGGTCTGAAATCGAGGTTGTGGTCCATGAATCCTGAGTATTATTTTTACATCTGCATATCCTTTCACTTGTAGGATGACCTCTTTTACTCTCTGCCTAAGACAGAAAGGAGGGATTACCAATCAAGCCATTGTGTTCCCTGAATTCAGAAACTGGCTGGTAATTAAGTCACCCAACCACTGACCTGCTCAGCCTTCTCTGGCAAAGTAGCTCCTCTTCCCCTTATACCCAGCTCCAGTTTTCCTCCTTCCCAAAATGACTTCATTCTGCAGGTACAGCCATGGCTAGTCTGGCCAATAACGCCAGAGACTAGAAACCCAAACCTGGACTCTGGCTCCAAGAACATATCAATAAAAAGAAAGCATTTCTCTGTTTTTAGTCTCCCTGCATAGGACTTCTTTAAACAAGAAGTTAAAACTCATGTATCATGTGAGCTTGACAGGCTATGCTTATAACTGGGCCTCTTCCTTCTAATATTACTGAGCATTTTGAAACAAATGTTTTTGCTCAGCCATTGTGTAGGAGTGATGTTTTATGAATTCTTGCATAATGAAACAGGGGCCCATTGCCATATTCATAGGTAAACTCCTTCCAGAAACTTTCCTTTGCTGTCATCCATGTGTAGACTGGCACGTTGCCCTGCAGCCAAGACTCACAAGTCACTCTCTGCAGGGTCTGCCCCTTCCTTTGCAAACATATCGTGCTTAAGTTGTAAAACCTGCACTCTCCCCTTCGCTAAGAACCTATCTCTTGGAAAGATTTCCAGTTTTCCTTTCCAAATAGGCCTGTGTTCTTTGCAGCCTTATGACCCACAGAGAAATTATGTTTGATGTTTTTCTACATAGTGATACTCAGATTATATTTTCCAATAAAAAAATCAAAGCATTTCCCCCAAATGACTTGATCACTGAAACTCATTTTGAATCTGAGGAAAAAGGCTGTCCCATGACTCTACCAAGTTCTCCCTGATGTATTTAATCCTTCCTCCAGGTCACCTGGAAAAGTATGCTGAGAACAAGGTGAAGGACTTGAGAAGGTTCACTTGAGGGTGCTTTACATCACCCCCACCATCTTCAGCACACACAGAGGGAGGGAGGGCGGGAATGAGAATGAACATGTGGACCTCAGAAGACAAAGGTGATCCCTTATGCTGGAGATAAGAATCACTACCTTCAGTGGAAATTGCTAGTCACCACTCATTCTTGGTGTCCGATTGTATATTCTGGTATTTATTTTTCTGTTTGGTACTGATGGCAATTGCTAGTGTCTTTTGTTTTACTAGGTATTTTTAGGACTCGTTACCTTTAGTACATAGTGAAAAATTATACATACAGTAATGGAGCCAAATTGCACGTTTTCAGATCCGTCTCACCTTACATAGAAAGAGCCTCAAGGAAGGAAACCCAACTTGAATTAATCTAATGGAAAATTTAAAAAGTACCTTGTGTTTGACATGCCTTGGAACTTTGCAGTAGTTTATTCCTCCATAATACTGTCAGAGGTATTTGATAGCCAAGTAGAGAGAGCTGAGGTGTTGACTTGCCCTTTACTTAATCTTTTTTATTTTAAAATTTGTCTTGAGCAAGCCGACTCTTCAGATAAAATGAGGCTTGCATTTTATGCAGGAAGACTGACGATCTCCAGATGCAAAATATTTCCTTCAACACTGTTAAGTAAATTGATTCTCTGATTCACTAGAAGTTATTGGGTTGTATTGATTTTTTCTCACTTTATTCTAGGCAGGTGAGCTGCAAATGTCAACTGTTAGAACGTGTCCAATAAATACATGTTTAATTTTTACTGGTATTCCGTATTCTTGAATCACTAACTTTCCCTAGAGAAGGTAGCTACCTTTCTAGTGCTGGCCACTTGGGACCTACAATCCTATGATTCTTTACTTATCAAGATACAGCCTCATGAAAAATAAGTTAGCTCTTACATTTTCCCTAGGTGTGTCGTTTCCTAAGAATAAGATGCATTCACCCAGTAAATGGTTCTTTATATATAGTTCATTGAGGCTCTGCAGATGGTTCAAAGCTTAATCTCTTATATTACTTACAGTACTCATTTATGTAATATAAGGTACATGTGGAAACTTTATTCACTTCTTCTGTATGGTCATATATTATGTTCAGCGCAAAACAAGTATCATGTTACTGGCATCTCATCCAAAGTAGCACTATACTATCCATTCATTCTAGAGTGGTTTCCTTTTTCTTTATTAATTTCCTTCCAAGGAGCAAGCAGAAGTAATCCATGAAACTGTTTTTTTTAGCCAAGACAACCCACAGAAGAAATACATTCGAAAAATTCTGCTCCTGGTCAAAGGTTTTCACATTGTATTTTACAGTCTTGGCACAAGGGAACTTTTGGCCAGGTGCAGTTCTGTATTGTGTAAGAAGTATAATTTTATAATTTGGGTTTAAGTGAGGATATCGTTTCTGCATACTGTTCCTTTGTGCTCTCCCACCGTCTTTATTTTCCTGATGCACTTTCCTTCTCCCTCGCCGGACCCCCTCCTCTCCACCCTCGTGCCTTTCCTTCCCACTCCCTCGTTGATCGCTTCACTCTCCCTGACCTCAGAGCACTTTGCTTGTGCCCGTGACGGCTCTTGCCATGGGATGCTGTGATTTAGCTCTTTAGATCAGTCACTCATAGGACTGGCTTGTATTTCCACTTCAGCACTTACCTCTAGAGGCTGTAGGTAGTTATTTCTCTATCTCCCTAACCCGGCTCTGAGCTTCTCAAAGACAGAAACCACATTCAGCTGCTAGGCTTATTCTATTTAGATGGTGCTCAATTAGTTGTTTTTTTAAATAATGAGTTACAGTAATAGGCAATATTTACTAAACAGTTGGGTAAGTACTTTGGATAATAGTGACCCAAAAAATGAGTGCCAACACTTTCAAAAGTCAAGAGTTCGCAGCCAGGGACATGAGGCTGATGGTGTTTTTAGGAGCCGCTGGTTCAGAAAATACGTAATGATCAAAATCTACCGTACATTTTGTAATATTGAAGTGTACTTAAATTTTGTAGACCATAATACAAACTGCGTATGGCAATAAATACATATCAACAATTGAATCTAAAAAACAAACTAAGCAAATGAGAAAAACAGAGACAGAATCATGGATACGGAGAGCATTTTGATGGTTGCCAGATGGGAGGTGGATTTAGGGGATGGGTGAAGAGGCGAGGGGGTTAAGAAGCACAAATAGGCAGTTACAGAAGAGCCATGGGGATGTAAAGTCCAGTATAGGAAATGGAGCCGCCAGAGATCAGCGGACATGGACGAAGGCGTGGGGACTGCTTGAGGGAGTGGGCGTGCTGAGTAGAGGGGAACAAATGGGGAAAAACTGGGACAACTGTAATAGCATAATCAAGAATATATAATTTTTTAAAAATACAGTGTAGACATTTGAAATCAATGCTCCATATAGAAATGTGGATATTGTGAGCCCATCTACTGACAGTCCTTGTTGGGCATTTAGATTTGTGACCTTCTTCTAGTACCTTTGTGCCTCCCCACCCCCACCCCAGCATTCACTGTTCCGAGGCAGAAAGCCATTGGTATGAGTTACTTAACGTCCGTCCGGGAAGGACAGACTCCCCAGTTTGCCTAGGACTGTCCCAGTTTGTGCCTGCTGCTCTGGCGTCTTTCTTAGTAGCTTCCCCTTTTACTCTCAGAAGTGTCTTGATTTGGACATTAAATTATGTAGCCATTCTACCTGTGGGCAGATATTTGTATTGCACTTGTTTTATCTTGACCCAGAAAAAATGGGCCCAAAAGAGAAAGTTAAAAGTTTATTTCCATCTCTAAGAGCATTTTCCCCACTAAAATTATTAGTTTCAGTTCCATTTTCTTCCTGGGTAAGCTCAAAGGGGCGTATATTTTGCTTATCATCTCTAGGCATTAAATGTTAGCCTTGATCAAATGTGTGTGTGCATCTGTGTGTGCTGCATTATTACACTAAGTTAGAAAATAACTATTCTGAGGTCACCTTTAGTTAACCCTTTCTCATTTTTTGGAGTGGCCTGATAGTCAACAAATCTCAGTAGTTGCCTAATTTTGCTCTACGCAGCTCACATGTGTGTGTTGGGGTGTGTATGTCTGCAAATTTTAGTAAGTATTACAAAATATGCACAAAATACTTTCACTTTATAATACACACATAGACAATGACTCGGGTATTTGCGTCCTTTCTAAGGGCAGACAGTGTCTTGGGTGTGTTTCAGTACCACTGACGAGGGCCTCAAGCTCCTGAACTCTGAATCTGTCACCCACATTGGAACTTCAAGCCACTCCCTGGAGTCGCCTCTCTTCTCCAAGGACCTGGCTGTCCCCAATGAGGCTGTTGCTTCCATCTTGCTTCTGGTCATGTTCTTTGTCCTCTGTTGTTTGGGGTTGGGTTGGGGGGTGGCTCCCTTGAATCCCTCAGCCTGTAGTGGGTGAAAGTGATCTCCACTCCAATGAACTCTTTCTTCTCTATGACCAATGTCACTGCTCCTCCAGGTGTCTCTGTCTCCTGCTATTCCAAGACATTTCTCCGCTCTTGCCATCCAAATGGGAAAGAAATTATTTTTAAAAGCTATTATTTGGTTGCCAAATGTCAGTGTGTTCAGGCTGCTATAGCAACATACTATAGACTGAGTAACTTAAAAACAACAGAGGTTTAACTCCCGCCATTCTGGAGCCCGGAAGTCTGAGGTCAGGGTGCCAGCGTGTCTGGGTGTGGGCCCTCCTCCAGGTCGGCAGACTTTTTGTATCCTCACTTGGTGGAAGGAGCTAGAGAGTTCTGTGGGATCTCTTCGATAAAGAACTAATTCCATTCATGAGGGCTCCACCCTCGCGACCTGATCACCTCCCAAAGGCCCCCCCTTCCAACACCATCCTACTGGGTGTTAAGATTCCAACTTCCAATGTGTGGATTTGGGGAGGGACACGAACATTCAGACCATAGCGCCAAAAAAGGTCGCCAGCTCCATCAACTCTTCGGCTTTCTTCCTTGATTTCTCGGACTGAGTCCTCTGGACAGGCGAAAGATGTTTAAATGGCACCAGCGAAGGTCATGTTCTAAGGTGTTGTCTCAAGGTGCAGCCTGCACACCAGCTGTCTCCACCTGTTTCCCAGACACTGAGGGGGTCTTTGTCTTCCTTCTTTGGTCAGGAGTTCTGTTTTCTGGAACCTGAAAATGCGTCAAGCATCCTCTACACTTGGAGCACCATGGGTACACATGTCAATAGAATCAGCTGTGACTAACCCAATGTCCCAAATTTCTCAGGATGGGGGTACTAAATAAAGTCTCCTTTCTCTGCATGTGTTAGATTATTTTACCCTTGATTTAAATTCTGTAAACTATAAATACTTGAACTTAGTAAATTAATTCTATTTCAACATGTTAGTATATATGATTGTTTCCCTGTTGGTTACTTTAAAATATAAATTTCTCTAGTGGGGATATATCTAGATGGGAACTTAAAATTTTTTTGTAACTATGGTTAAAGTAGTGTGTGTACATAGTGCCCACTAACTGACATGCATGGTTAATCTTCCATTGAATGTCTTTTCTTAAATATTATACAAATGACATCAAATTCAGCTACTACCCACTTTCCCAGGAAAAATGAAATCAACTTTTACAGCTGGAAATCATTTGGCATTGGGCTCCCAAACTTTCTCTCTGGGGAAAAAATGCTTTTTTGATCTAACAGTTTATTGCAAAAGTAGGGTTCTGACTTCTGTTTACATGATGAAAAAAGAAAATAAATTACATTATTTTATTGGGAAACTGGGATTAAAATGCCTTCAAAGGAATTTGGAAATTCCAAATCTTGTTGAACTACTTCATTTCCTTCAGAAGAAAATGCAGATCTAATGTTCTCCTCAAATTATGTTTTATGTCGTCTCCCAAATTCTCATAATGAAATTGATTTCTCTTGTCATCATCTTATTCTCACATTAAAGTGTTCCCTTAAACATTGTTCATTGGCTTCTTAAAGTCTTAATAAATGATAATATTTTGACTTAAAGCAGGGTGGTTTAATTTACACTGGCTGTTTGAGTCATATGCAATAACCTCATAGGTGATACATTTTATTCTTTCTAAAAAGCCAAGGGGTAGACAGATGATGAGCAAAAGTGACCTTACTTACTAAAACCAAAACCAAAACAACTTACCTTTTAGGTAAAATAAATGGATTAAAATTAAGGATAGGATTATCTTGAGATACTCCAGCCGAATCCTCATTAACCCGAGGATGTTTTGTATCAGAGGAGTGCCTTCCCTCTCTTAAGGAATTCACAGCCTAGAGAAAGAAAAGGTGGGGGCTTTGTAGAAAAAAAAATGGGATTGCGGATGGGAGAAAAAAAGAATATGCTTATCTTAAGCTATGCTGTGCGGTTTGATGACAGGGTATTACTTGAATAATTTCTTTTTTAGAAAATGAAATGTGACTTCCGAGCAAGCATTGTCACCATTTTTCAGATGAATTTACATATCAACAATTCTCACAAATATGTTTCAGTTGGGGTTTTTCTTAACAAACCAAGAATAGAAGATGTGGCCCTCTCGCTGTGGAGGCCCAGTAGCCAGCGAGTGGCGTTCCCCTGGACTGACCCCCTGACGCTCTAACACACCCTCAGCATTACTTGCACGGCACTTCCCAGAAGACAGGAGTCTTTCTCAAAAACTTTGGCATATCATTGTCCACAGAACAAAATACTAAATGAGGTCTTCAGCGGGTACGGAGTTTTAGTTTTGCAAAATGAAAAAGTTCTAGAGATGTTAACAACATGAATATGCTTAGCACTGAACTCTATACGTAACATGATGAAGATAGTAAATTATATGTTATGTGTTTTTTACCACAATAAAAAAATTTAAATATTAAGGACAGTCATAATCTGACATCTCAACTGTCTTTCTTGCATCATCTCCTATTCATTCAGTCAACAGATCTTTTCAAGCACCCAGCATGTGTCAGAAACCTACAAAGCTCAGCAGCGGAGAAGGCACAGACCCACATGCAAAGTTTAAAATAAAATCATGCTCGAGTGGAAAGGGCTGCCATATTCTTGTTCCTTATGCTTTTGCCACAGTTCTCTAATATTCTACATCTACACTTCACATTTGTGCACCTTTATGGCTTCGTTTATCATACCGTCTTAGTCCTGGTCGTCCTCCCAGCTTTCCATTAGCCTCAATTCTTTTTGACAGCTCTTTTGTCTTTTAAGAAACCATTAAAAATGACCCAAAGATAAAGCTCTTCCTTCAGCTGCCATATCGGACTGTGTTATTTAGCTTTTCTGGTCCCTCAAGCGTGGCCCAGAGGTTAGTACAGTGGTTTGTGTATAACAGACACAGAAGATTTGTCAAATGAAATGATACATTAAAAGATCTAATTAAAATATCAAATTCTTTTCGTAATGCATACCAAATGTATTGTTTTAATTGCTTGAATATGTATGTTTATATTTAATTTGTAACTAAATATATTAACATATGAACTTACTTTTACAGTTAACATTTATTTATTTATACTATCATCTTTCTGTTTTTGGATCCAAAGGTTCGGTTGCATGCCGCCAAATGCCATAGATGCTTTATTATGATTATCGTGTGTGCTTAGACTTACCCTCTCAGGAAGGAGCTGGATCCGTGCAGGGACATAGCCTTGAGTAGGGTAACGAATGAGGGTCACTATCTTGCAATGCCGGGCTCTAACCAGTATTGTCTTCCGAAGCATTAGTGCCATTTTATGGGATTTAGATTGATTGTACCACTTGGGGCTTAGGAAAACATGCACCTCCCCCCATTATTATTAAATGTATAATTAACTTCTCCCATGTCCTCTTCTTCATTTATCCACTAAGCGGTCTGTGGCATTCTTCTTACACTGGCAGGCGGTCTCCCCTGTTCATGACATTGAAGGCTGGGAAGGTCACCTCGTGAACAGCAGCGGAGGAGGCTCAGATTCTGGCTCCCACTAAGGAGACTCATAACATAGGAGCATGTGCCACTTCCTGTGTTCCCCAGGGCCCGAGTGAAAGTCTAATTTTAAGTAAATATTGTCAATTATTCCTTTTTTAATTTCAGCTTTATTCGGGTGTAACTGACATAAAAAATCGTAAGGTATTTAAAATGTACATCATGACCTGAGATGCATATACACACATTGTGAAAGGAGTTCCACATCTGTCGCCACAGACGAGTATATTTATGTTCTTTTTTTTTTTCCCATGAGAAAAAAACCAAAAGTTCTACTCTCTCAGCAAATTTCAGTTCTGTCCCTTCATTGTTCAGTCAGCTCCGGGAGGAGGAGCTGTTTAACGGTGCAGGAGTGTGGCTCTCTGACCTGAACTGTGGGGAGTTGGTTAAAATGAAAGATGCTGTCATTGCCTTACAGGCTGCTTTGATCAGTTGAAAAGTAACCATCGCTGCCCTTGGGAGCCAGAAGGTCGGCCCTAGTTTCTTTGAGGATTGTTTTGTTTTGTTTCATTTTGTAACTTTTTAAAGGTTTAATGATGGTAAACAGCTTAAAGTTTACCATTTTTAAGTGTACAGTTGAGTAGTATTAAGTATATTTACATTGTTGTGCAACAGATCTCTAAAAGTTTTTGTCTTGCACAACACCCATTAAACAATAACTCCCATTCTCCCCTTTCACCAGCCCTTAGCCACCCTCATTCTAGTTTCTGTTTCTAAAATCTTGACTACTTTAAATACATCACAGGAGCGGAATTATATAGTACTTGTGTTTTGAGGCAGACTTATTTCACTTCGTACAATGTGCCCAAGGTCCATCCATGCCGTAGTCTGCGACAAGATTCCATTGTGTGTCTGTGCCACATTATATTCATCTGCTCCTCTGTGGATGGATTCGTGGGTTGCTTCCACCTCTTGGCTACTATGAATAATGCTACGGTGAACACAAGTGTGCGAATATCTCTTGGAGATCCTGTCTTCATTCTGGGAGGTATATGCCCGAAGTGGGATCGTTGGATCAGATGGTAATTCTGTTTTTTAACTTTTTGAGAATCTGCCATACTGTTTTCCATAGAGGCTGCACTATTTTACATTCCTACAACAGTACTCAAGTGTCCTAATTTCTCCACATACTTGCCAACACTTATTTTCTGTTTTGTTTTGTTTTATTTTAATAATAGCCATCTTAGCGGATGTGAGGTGTTATCTTGTGGTTTTGATTTGCACTTCTCTAATCATTAGTGATGTTAAGCATCTTTTCATTATGCTTGTTGACCATTTCTATGTCATCTTTGAGCAAATGTCAATTCAAGTTCTAGGCCCATCTTTAATTGGGTTATTTGTTTTTTGTTTTTTGGTTTTTTGTTATTGGCATGTAGTTCTTTATATATTCTGGATATTCTTTCTTTATCAGACATGATTTGCAAGTATCTACTCCCATTCTGTAGTTTGCCTTTTCGCTCTCTTGATTGATGGAACGGACTTTAATATTTGATTCCATAATCTGAACAGAAATTATCTTTGGCTGATCTGCTGACATATAACCAATAACCTCTCCTGCCCAAATAAGTACGTCTGACCACGAGGTCCAGTTCTGTGTTGTTACCCAACTTCCATAAAACTAATAACACTAGGAAGGGCAGTATTTTAAAAGTTTTCTGTGCACTAAAGCTTTGATAGAAACTGAGCATTGTCCTTGCTATAACTGTGCTAGTGTGTAAAAGATTGAGGGTCCTCTGATTTAAGTTCTCCCTAAACTGAACCAGGGTTGGCATGGGAGGTACAGGCAGGCTGTGTCTGATCCCGAGTTTGTGAAGGAGGGTGTCTGGTTCGCACTGTGTTGAAGGAGGATGTCTGGTTCGTATTGCGTAGCTACGTTCGTGAGCTTGAGAAAACATGAGCTGCACCAGTAGGAACGATCTGGAAGTTATTTGAAGTTGCATGGGGATACACAGCCTGTTTCTAGAAATCATCGAGGAAATGATATACTAAGTAACTAGGATAGAATCCAGGGAAAATGTTTGCCTTTTTTTTTTTTTTTTTTTTTTTTTTTAAGAAATGTGTACAATCTGTGGTTTCTGCAGAACCTTTTATTTTCATCTCAGGGAATATCAGTGTGTTCACAAGTTATATATAGTCAACTTCTCCATTAAAATGCAGCCAGCTATTGGGTGACTGCAAGAATAGCTGTGGCAATATCTAGGCCACCCATTCTCAGAATCAAATGCGTCCTAAGCACTCACAGAGAAAACAAGTAGTCGTTCGTGATTATGGCATATTTTAAGTGATGTGGGTTTGGGTGAATATTAATGTTATTTTTGTTTGCTAATTTCTGAGTCCTTCTTAAATTAATGTCATTGTATGAGACAAAGCCCAATAAATAATTGATTATTTTTTAGGATATAAGCTTTACTGACAAGGTTTATTTTTATTTTGAAATGCTATTTTTACTTTCGGAAAACATTTTGGAAATAAAGTGTGTCAAGATTATCTTTGGAAATTTTATAGTGTTTTAAATATAAAAAGCACTTCACTTTCATTGTAATCCCAACAGTAACACTAAAGTCCAGAGCCTCAAATACTCAAGAGTTCTTGCTTGAAAATAAATTGCAAAATCATAATCAATATTTACTTTTAAAGGACGATATTAAGGAGCATGTGCTGTGTTGTTGATTTCTTTTATTGCTTTGTTTTTAGTGTTCTCTACTGACAGTAAAATTCATACTCCATTTGTCTAAAGATCCATAAAGCTGGAATTTCCTAAGAGCGCTGTATATAATGATTATGGCAAAATTCCAAAATTTTCCAATAGGGAAACAGACTTTTTTTTTTTTAAACTGTCAAGCTGTTGGCAAAAGCAAGCACTCTAGTTAAATGACTAAGCAAATGGTTTCTGAGACAGGCCCCAGTCCTTCAGAAGGATCCATAACAAACATCTGGCTAAGTGACTAAACTCCATTTGTGGTCATGCATATCAAAGATTAATCATCAAGGATTCGGACTAATTCCAGCCACTGCCTCTTAATGAATGCCAGATGTGAACCCATCAGTCTTTTTTCATATGACATCAGGAACGTTCGAATGGAGCAGTTGTCTGGTGCTCTACAGAGCGATATGATTAATTCTGAAGAGGGGTTGGGGGTTCCAGCTTGTCCCAACCGCTGTGTGCTCAGTATGCGAAGTGCGATTTCAACAGTGTATCCATCAGTAGCAGAGTATTCTCAGTCTTTTGCAATCCATCTTCTGTTATAGTCTAGCTTTAAATTCCTGTCAGAATTACTCTGCAGTGAATATATAAATCTTGATGAAACAGGCTTGGACAAAAAAAAAAAAATTCTGAGCTCATTAACTAAGGTTCTTTGAAAATGCTGGCAGAGGGGAGATTAAAAATCAATTTCCAATCCAAATGTCCATGAGAGACTGATTAGAGCAATTGGAATATAGCCATACAGTCTCTACAATGGGGGCGGGGAGGAGCGCTCTGCTCCATCCAGTCATTCAGGGACCCAGGCTGATGGAGGCTCCTCTTCCTCATCGTCAGCCTCCTGGGTTGCTGTCTGTGTAGACACTGAGCGAGCAGTTGGGGAAGGAGAGGGAGGATGAATGTGGAAGGCTGCTGTGGGCCCAGCAGGTAAGCGACACATCTTCCCCTGACCAAGACGTGCTCAGGGCGCCACATCTCATCGCAAGGGAGGCTGGGGATTGCAGTCTGTGTGCCAAGAAAAAGAAGAAGCAGGTTTAAACACCAGCTACCCAACCTTGCTACAGAGTGATGGGAGCTAGGCAACAGAAGAGCAGAATTAAGGCATTTCTTTATATGAGTGTGTGTGTGTGTGTGTGTGTGTGTGTGTGTGAGAGAGAGAGAGAGAGAGAGAGAGAGGGATTTAAACAATGTATATTATGACCTATTAAAAAATAAAATACATTTTTCAGAAAAAAAAAAGGCATGATCAAGATAACACTTAGAGCTCCTCTCCTAATTATAAATCACAACCTGCAGAGAATTTTGGTATTTACCGTGGCTTACGAGCATGCTCTAATTCCTTTTGAACCAAGCTGGCTCCAGAGTCCAGGTGAACCTCTCCGTGACCTGGTTCACTACAGTTTGAGGATTTTTCCCCCCCTCTCATTCCAACTGAAAAGGAACGACTGTGTGATTGCCTGACAAGAAGGTCGCCTCGCCTGCGTTTTACTGGGGAAAGCATCCTCCCACACCTCTAGAGCAGTCACTGAGAGGACCCCCTCCCAGACCTGGGCAGGGAGAGACAGCCATAGCAGGTGGTGCTCACCGGCCACATTTGAGACCCAGAAGCTCCGCACTCCCGCTTCTCAAAGGTCTTCAGAGCTTCATCTTGCTCCTCACTGCAAGATCCCCACTTCTTAGACTATCAGATAAGATTTCAGTCTGACATTTGCCTATTTCCAACTTTCCAACGTCCCCTCTCCACCCGCCTTTTTTCGTTGTAGTTGTTAAGTTTTCTCTGTGACTGAAACCAGAGTTCCTCACACTGATATTCCACAGCAGATTTTTTTTCTGGGAAGCATTATCAGGTGTGCTGTAGACAAAATGTACTTACATTAGTACAAAAAGTACTAATGCATTTGTGAAACATTATGCCGCAGACCACGTTCCCTCTCGGGGCTACACATGCACTGAACGTTCCGAGAAGGTATGCAGCTTGGACGCTTGTTTAATTTTGTTCATCCTGGACTTTGCCAAACTCAATTGATCGCAGAAAACACACCCTACCTCAGTGTTCTTGGGCACACTGACACACAGAACATCAAGTCGGATGCTGTTGCTCTAGTGTGTGTAGTCCAATGTGATCACCACGAGCCACAAGGAACTATTGAGCACTTGACCTGGGCCTCATATTTTATTTTTACTGGACAGCACCACTCCAGGATTTCTTATTAGTTCTTCCCTGAATTCTGTTATAATTATACCAGTTTTAAACAATTGGCACCTGTTTATATGTAAACCCATTGCTACCGATATAATTTAGAACTTATTTTTAGCAAGGGTCTTTTAGTGGTGAACTCTAAATCTTTGCCTAAAAATGCCCTTATTTCAATATAATTCTTAAATGATACTTTATCTAGTTATGGAATTATAAATCATCCTCTTTCAGTTCACCAACCCTCTCTTCAAACTGCATTTAGGTAACTATTTAAGAAGTCTTATATTAAATGACTATATTCATTGATTTCAAGTACAGTTTGGTTATTTGTTTTCTTCCGTTTGGTCTTTTTTTATGACATGTATTTGTTTTAATGTTTTAGCTGACCCCTCTAAGGACTTTAACATGTGGGATGTATTTATTTTATAAGCTCTCCTGGATGTTTCTATGATCAGAATGTCTTGAAGAGGCCTACTCCCGCCCTTGTTTCTGTCCGCTCACTCTTGCCCAGGATGCACAGTTTTCTCATTCGGTTTCTAATTTGGAGTAGTAAGCTCATGTTTGGTGGAGTTTAACCAGTTACAATCTTATGTGCCCTGGAATGAGGGCCTGTCCCCCATGAGATGTTTTGTGTTTGCTTCTGCCAAGCATCTGGTAGTATTTCTGGAAGTTACTGCAGCATATGTGTTAGTTTAAATTTGAGCCCCAAGCCTAATTGGGGAGAGATCCGTAAGTATGAATTTTAAGAGACATTTCCCCCCATTTATCCTTATTGTCTTCCCCTATGATTGAGGGAGGTTGTTTTCCCTGATCCAGTGTTTTACTGTGGGAAAAGCATTCCGTGGTCCCATTGCTAGAGATGGATTTCAACTCCTGTCTTGAGAACCTGCCAAGCCTCGTCTTTTTTGTTATGTGGAAGCCAAACTTCTCAGGTGCCTAGGATCAGCCTGCTGTCAGCTCAAGTCCCACCACCTCCGCCCCTGTCTGGTTTTGGTTCTGGAAATTTCCTTATGTTCCTACAATTGTAGCTATGCATTTCAGAGAATATTTATGGTTTAGCAAGCATTTCTTAGGCTTTTACGAGAGAGGGGTTTACAGGATGATTATTCTGCCATATCTCCATAAACTTCTAATACATGTTAAGTAAGAAAGTGGCTCTGTGGATGAACTATAAGAACAATCTGTAAGAGAGAACAGCAAACAGGAAAGAGGGGTGGGAAAGTACAGAGGTGGTTTGTTATCACTCAGTTTGTCTAGACAGATGCCGTCCAACTTGCTAACCACTAGTTCCCTCTGGCTGTTGAGCACTTGAAATGTAGATGGTGAATTAAGACATGCTGAAGGTATAAAATACAAACTAGATTTTGAAGACTTAGTATAAAAAGGATGCAAAAATCTCAATTTTTATGTTGATAATATATTGAAATGACATTTTGATATATTGGGTAAAATAGAACACTTAAATTAATTTCACCATTTTTTAATGTGGCTACTAGAAAATTTTAAATTTATGCCTTTCCTATTTCTATTGGCCAGCATTAGAGTACATTGTAGGCACACAGTAAGTACTGGTTGAATAAAGGAAGGCACTTAGTACACTCAGATTGTCTCTCATTATTCCTAAATGTGATATATGATGAGGCTCACAATACCTGAACATAATTCCCATCTTGGATCTACTATAGACCTAATTCTCACACCTAAGGGAGCGGGAGATGAGAGAATAGAGTTTAGTTCGCTGCAGTGTAGCAAATTTAGTCAGAGTGTGGTTTGGTGAAATGAGTTTAGATAAATGCTTTTGACAATCACTTGAGTAGGGCAACACACCTATCTTTAGTAATAGTTGTTCATGTTTTTGCCCCACTTTGTTTGGGTGATGTAAAGAAGTTTTGACACAATATATAATGAATGAAAAGCACTTAAGAAAGAGATCTCAAAAATAAAATTAAATTTCTGAATTTGATGCTGATTTTTTTTTTCTTTAACATTTTCTCCCGTCGGCTTCCCTAAATCAGTTTTCATTCATTTATCTGTTGGATATAGAGAATGAAAAGAGGGTGCTGGAATGTGGGAAACACTGGACACTCAAAGTGTACGCTCCATCCTGGGATGAGTAAACTTGCGTGGGCACTGAATGGTGTTCTGCCTTTCAGCTGAGAAATGAGCTGGGGCTGTAAAGTCAGCCAAGCAAACAAAAAGTTTGCAAAGGCAGCATCACACTCCCATCTGTAAATAGTCATTAAGCCTGTGATGTGACATTTTAAGGGTGTTTTGTCTTCGTCACTCTATACATTTCGCAATAGACCTTCTTACAAAGTCCCTGTGTTTTTTTCTAAGTGGTGGGGGAGGGGAAGTAAAATTATGAAAGAGGATCATGAGCTGAAAGAGCCGAGGCTTCCAGAGAGCTCGCATAACGCCAGCCTGCAGATCGAACCCCAGTGCAAAAGGGGCGTAAGCCTTGGTTCCGAGTTGCGTTTCAGCGGGCTGTCTCCGGGGACCCACGGCACCTGTGTAAGGAGGCCTTCCTTTCTCAGGGCCCCGTAGCCTCTTCAGCTGGAACCCAAGCCTTAGTGCACGGGCTGTGCCTCTGGTTGTAGTCACCACAACTGCCATCCAGGACCCTGCTCAGGCGAGGAACGGGGCATGAGTGGCAACGCAAATTCTCCTCTGCTCCCTGGCTGCAGAGGGGGTCAGCAAGCTGTGTGGCCCAGCGTAGGTCGCCTGTCTTCCCTTTGAGTCCCAGTGCCGCAAAAGTTCATTCCATGGACAGTGTCTCCCCATGTGGGATATTGGTCCCCCCCTGGGGCAGACGGGCTTCGTCCTGCAGTGTTACTGACAACACGATTCCTGCCCGGGGGGCTTTTACCTGTAACAGTGGACACATCTGTTCCCCCAGGGCCTCTGTCGGGGAGACAGGCATGCGGACCACATGATTAAAGCATTTGGGAATGGAAAGCACAGCTATCTTTGAAGTGGAATGATCTGTAACTTTTATCAGATGTTGTCCTGATTCCATCCGTATGTTTAGTGATCCAGTTCGCAAGCAAGAAATTATCCATTTACTGCCTCCGTTCTTGGCCAGAGGAACAAAGGCTTCCACAAGCCCAGTGGACAGCCAGCTTCAGTGATTATGCCTCTTTTCTTCCATTACCTCTTGACCCCTAGATTTCTGATGCCACTCAGCACGGTCTGTGTGTAAGGTAGCTATGCTTTGCTGGAGAGAAGTGGCCAAAAGAGAGGATGAATAAGTGCTTTACCTGTTTAATGCACCTTAACCACAGTGTGTGTTTATTTTCATGGGGAGCACAAAGGGTCTAGCCTGGCTGGGATCTCACCCTCAGTACTCCATGGTTCTTACTCAATAATCTAATTAAATGTAACATCTTAGATCCTAAAGAGCTTCAGAAAAAAAACAGAATCTTGAAATGCTGTGTTCTAGCTTTAGCCTGAGTGTGATTGGCCGGCTGAGCTGAGTAAGTAGGAATGAATGTGTGGTTGGCCGCGGCTCACAGCATTTGCCATTTTGTCCTGTTTAAAAGGCTTAGAGTGAAGAAGCCCTCAACCTCGGCCTTACCTTAGAATGCAGAGTTGTGTCACATGTGCATGTCAATTATCCAAGTGAAACTCTTCCTTATGGGGGAGAAGAGAAGGGGGAAGAAGAAAAAAAGCTCTTTAAATATTCCCACAGACCAGAGAGTCAGTGAAGCTATGCCGTGGGCAATAAAGTGGTCAAGCCGAACTCAGAGAAACCTACAGACTGTATGTATGGAAGATGTGAAAGATTTTTCTTACTATTGACTAATAAAACAAAATAAAATAAGAACAAACCAACCAGCCCGTGCCCCCCCTAAAATTCTCCAGTGAGAAGAGTGTGCTTTGTGAATGAATAAACCAAAGTATGAAGAGTCGTTAGAGGGCTGAGTGTCCAGGAGTTCAAGGGGGTGATCAAGTTGCCAAGCAGGAGGTCCGGGCTACACCAACCAGCCGCTTGTATTGCATCTTATGGGTGATGCAAGGAGCTTGCTAGGCTTATCTTTTGTTCAGAAAACGGTTTGACTTGGTTAGCATTAAAGACACATGAAAGAGACATTTGCTCTTCCCAGACTTGGAAATGTGGAAAGGTTTTCATATGCATTTCCAGATGGCAGATATCTGAATCTCAGTTTCGTTCTGAAACACATGCTGGGGGTTTGGCAGAGGGGCTGAAGAGGAAATGGTAATGATTATGAAAAGGTAGCACATACTTCTAATCCTGAGCACAGCTCACTTGAGAAGCCACTTTAAAACACTATATATATATATATATCTTTTTCTCAGATTTTCTTACAGAAAACTGTCCCCTAAAATGAAAGTGATTAATTGTTGATTTTCTTCATCTATTAAGAACTAAACAGAGCCTTTCGTTCAGACTCTTACAAAGCATGACAGTGATACTTCAAATAATCTTGTTTTTCTCCTTGAGAGAAATTGTTTTAAATCAATTACATAGAATTAGACACCAATACCTAAGATTATTTTCTTGATGACTTTGACGTATTTCACACTTGACATGCATCTCTTCATTCTAGACCATTGATTTTACTTACATTTTGAGATCTATCAGTTTGTATCTTTTTGTAAACTAGATTAAAATGTTAATGTGATCTACACAAAACCAGAAATTATATTTCAGAAAATCCTAAATTCATTTTTTTCCCTGCAGTGTATTTCTTCTAACTCTGGGTAAAGTTCCTTTTTTTTTTTTTGTTTTTCTTTTTTGCAAGGTTGCCTTCTAAGGATGTTTTTGTAATTCAACCCATACAGAGTAGGGCAAAAGTAGCTTTATAGTTGTGTGTATGTGAAACACAGAGTGTTTTTTCCTTGCATTATGATTTATTGATTATTGTAGTATTTTCCACTTAAACAACTATAAACCTACTTTTGCCCCACCCTGTATATAGAAGGCAACCCCAGCAATGTTGTATAACTGGGACCGCGCCTAAGAAAAAAGCTCTTCAGTGAATGGGTTACCCACCCCACTTTATTTCTTTGAGTCAGAAAGTGAGAGGTTAATAGTTTCAGGGGCAATTTCATGTTCCCTTCTTTAAAAAATAAAAAATGTGTGTGTGTGTGTGTGAGTACAAGTGTACAATGCTTCAAGGGTGGCTTGTGGCACCTTTTCTTCCTCCAAATCCATTTGTGGTTGCACTGGCAGGCAGTGGACAGCTGAGGACCCTTTCTGAGCATCCCCTCTCTGTGTTCCCTGTCTCTGGAACCCTCGGTGAAGGTGATAGGAGGGCCCTGCATAGCAGGAAGCTTAGAGGAGGAAGTGAAGACTCGGGAAGAGAGGTCAGGCAGGGCTGTCGTTTTGACTAACCCTGACTCAGAAAATGTACAGGGAGTGGAAGGGCAGCCCTGGGACCCATGGGTGCGGCCAACGGCATTTAAAGGGACACTCTGAGGAGGACAGACCCGACAGTGTCCCTGGAGTGAGCAGGCGGTCTCATTAGGTAGGGGAAGAACTGGTCCAACAGAGCAATAAGGGGTAGGACAGGGGGCGTTTACAAAGGGCGTCCTTAGGAGGAAGAAAAGCAGAGACTGAGCAATGGTGGTTGCTTCCTCTTCTCTCTACCACATCATTCTTGCTTCTAATAATCATTTTCACTAGGTTTGTCTTTGAAGATTCAAATATTCTCCTTCTGAAATTATATCTTTTTTAAATATGCATTTTTGGGGTTTACCTACCAAAGCACTTACACTATCAGAGCCTCTCACTTCTTAACATCCTTAAATTTATTGAGAAACAATAAACGTTTCTCCTAATTAGGAGGCCCACCTGGGTTCATGACTGTCCTGCTTCCTTGCTTCTGTGTGATGCGTGCACCCGTGTAAAGGACAGCTCAGGGGATTCACAGCCCAGTGACTGTCGCGGCTCGGCAGTAGCCCAGACCGCCCAGGACTCACTTTGAATGAAAAGAAACCCAGGAGCTCTGACTGCACTGTGAGGTACTTCACATGTTCTTAGAACTGTTTTAAACCTAACTGTAGTATGCTCCTTATAGCAAGAACTTCTCCTTCTTTTTAATCACTATTTTCCCCCGGGCGGTTCTACCCCAGGGCTTAGCAGGAAGTAGTGTCTCAATGAGATGTTGCTGTGAATTGTTTGCAGACAAAAACAACAGAAGTTTACCTGTCTCTACACAGTTCCGTTTGAATGGAACGTTGATGTGTCTGTGGCAAGCAGCTTTGAGTTGTATTCTTGAGTAAAGAGGTTAGTGCATCTTTTATGTATAAAAAGAAAACGCTAGAACACTTTTTTGAATAAATGTACACATATTCCCCATTTTTCCTATGAATCTTTGCATTTGCTGACATCACACACACACACACAAACTCCAACTATTGTAATATTATAATGCAAGAGGAGAGAAGGGGGAAAGCCAATTTATTTGCTCCTCAATACCCAGCTGTTGCGTGGCAGGGACAGGGAAATTGGATTCCCGCTGCGTCACAGCCAGGGCCGTTCGGCAGCCCCTCGGGCCGCCCAGGGCCAGCCGGCCTCTGGGCGTGTTTGCAGATGGCTTCCCAGCATTTCTCCAGGAGAAGCAGTCCCTTCGGGGGCTTTTATAGCTCTTTGTTGGGGCTCGTTGTTATGACTTGAATTGTGGCTTTTGAAAGAAAAGATCCTTTCTTTCACAATAACTTCAGTGTGATTGTCAGTGATTAGTGGAAAAATAACGTCTAAAAAGAGTAGATGTGCTCAGAAAAGAATGAGGTTAACCAGGATGCAGTTGTAACTGTCGATTAGAAAGCCACGGAGCTCTGTTGAACACCAAGAATGTTCTTTGTTCTTCAGAACCACCAGTACCTCCCTTGATAAGCTTACAAAAATTCCTTTTGCTCTCAGAAGATTTTTGTGCATATGAATCTGCAATTTGATTTTTCACGTCCTGATACAGAATTTATAATAACTGAATGAATGAAAGTCACTTATATTCTAATTTATCATTATTGAGTTACTTTTGTGGTGATTGAAGATTGTGAGTTGAATGCAGTGAAGAGAGATGTAGAGGAAAGGAGAAGATAATGCACGTTTATTGGGTGTCTCGGCACTATGCCAAGCCCTTTTATAGAAATGACTCTATTTAACCCTTACAACTTAGGGACTTTGTGGCATTAACCAAACCCATGCCACACAATCACCAGATGACAGAACTAAAATGGAAGTCAAATCTATGTGACTCAAAGCTTATATCTGAGTTATGGAGACATGTTGTATAAACAGGGAATATAATATAGAGTTCGTTTTCCTCAGAATGAGTAAGGAAATAAGTCGGGTGGTCTAGCACCCATGTTTCTAAGGGAAGAGCAGAATCTGGAGTAGGGTGGACCAGCCAGTCACTCGGTTCTGTTGCTGGGGAAGAGAGTTTCTGGTGGGAAATATCTTTATGACTTTGGGATAAGCAAAAATTTCCTAAGTAGGAAATTAAACTGGACTTCATTATATTATATTAATAATGTGTGTCCATTAAAAGACTCCATTAATTTTAAGAGAGTAGAAGATATTTGCAATACATGTATCCAATGAAAAAGACATATTTAGAATAAAGAACTCCTACCAATCAATAAGGAAAAGATAACCAAGACAATTAAAAATTAGCATGTATGAAAGAGGATAACAAGTTATCAAAAAACATTTCAAATGATACTAATAGAATTTTCAAATATATATACTGAAATTCACTTCTTTAATAAAAAAATAAAAATAAAATAAAAAAGGAACTCCCTTCTTTAATTATGTACTAATCCAAGGATCTGAAATCCCAAGTCAGATGGCTATAGGGAGAGTATATGCCCTTGTCACAGGAGCGCCTACCTAGTGCACGCGGGTCCTCCAGGACACCCTGAACTCAGCCATGATTGCTGAACGCGCTGGGATTTGTGTTGGAGGACTGGAGCGGCATCGTCTCCCAGTTCTCGCTCGCTGGCTTCACTGCTCTGGGTTTCCACTTAGAGCCCTCACTCACTTTCCTTGGGCAAATGAGTATTTTTTGTATGTTCACAAAAATTTGAAGGCTCTTTCTTGCAGGGACGTCTCCTGTTTGGATGTAGGAATAGAGAAGGTGATTATAGATCTGGCTGAGGTCAGCCAGATGCATATATACACACATGTGCATACATACACACACATACACACACACAAACACACACCCTCTATAAAAATCCTGAAGGCTCTGCTGCTGAAATACCAAAAATCAGGACATCAAACATCCTAAATACCAAAATGAAGATGTAGCCATTTTGGTCCACATGTACAAAGACCTCTGTGAGTTAAAAGAAGAGTTGTAATTGATGCAGTATACAGTCCGCAATTTACATGACCTAGCTTAAGATTTTGGCAATGGAAATATTTCACCTCCCCCGCAAGTCTTCCCAAATTATTCATTGAGCACCTACTTTTGCAAGTAAGGCTTTGTGTTACAAAATGAGGACACATGGGTAATGGAATGCTTTTTCTCCCCCTTTAATAATTCAAGGAATTACCAGTATTTAACTGTGTCTCTTAGAGGCAAAATGGTATATTGGTAAGAATATGGTGTTAGGAATTAGCCAGGTGTGAGTGTATAGCATAATTAATAAAATATAATTTTAAAAAAGATTCTCTTATAAGTTTTATAAAATCAATAGCACAAGGTCTCAGAATCCTGTCTCCATACTCACCTGGTCTGTAATGTGTTACCTTATTAGATTATTCTCAGTAGTAACTACGTTTTAGCAAGTTTTCCAACATAATTCTATTAGCCACATCTGAATAATATAATGTAGAAAAGCGTAGACATTCCTTTAAGTTCAAGGGGTTAGAATTTCCTGCCCCCTTATTTTTCCTCTGCGCCCCCCCACCCCCCTGCTCAGACATCGCACGGTCATTCTCCAGAGTTCAGCGTTAGTGTCAGTCCTCAGGAAGCCTCTCCTGACTCCTAGCCCTACACCGGACTCCTTTGTAGAACATCCCCAGAGAATCTCAAGTTTTTTTCCTTGATAGTTATCTCAGTCTGTAAGTGTATTTTGTTGGTGGAAATTTTTTAATTAATACAAGTCTCTTCCACTAAACTCGAAGCCCCAGGAAAGCAGGGAACGTGCTTTTCTTGTGCTCACGGTCTTTGCAGCCCCAGGGCCCTGCGTGGCACTGTGTACATGCTCGGTAGGTGTCTGTCGCGTGCTGCTGAGTGAATGAACAGAACACAGTACAGCAGCACCATGGCAGTTTCTAAATTGTCTTTGGGAGACTGAATTCAGAACCCTATTTGGTGCCTGGTGTACCGCCCCTCTCCTTCCACTCGCTTGAAGAGCCACCCGTCTGCCCTAACCTTGGTGGGGCTCCCCTCCCTGCAGGCCCTTCCGAGAGCTAAGCAGCCGGTGGAATTCTGATGGCCCGAGTCAAGGCTCACCAGAGCTCGGGCTGGGGAAGCAGAGAGTTGAGAGTGAGGGAAGACCCAGAAGGGCAACAGAATGGAAATAGAAGACTGGCCAAGAGTAGGGTTAAAATCCTTAGCAGCAGAGCCTGCATCATTTCACAGAGAACCTTCTGGATGGCACCCCTTCTTCCCAAAGGGTCTCGTGGTCGAACCAACCCTTTCCTTCCATCACCCGCAGTCCCAGCCAGGCCTCCCTTGTCTGTTGAATGAAAGATGAGTCAAGCTTGCAGCATCTTTCTTTGTCCCACGTTCGGTTGGCAGAGGCGCCATGGGCTTCCCTCCCGCCACACTGGGGGTTTGGGTGTTGTAGCGAGAACAGACCGGGCGTGCAGAGCTGTTGGGCTTTGGAATGTGGCCGGTGTTACTGAAGTAGGAAAAGGCAGTGGGAAAGGTGAGAGAACGAGAGAGGACAAGCTGTTTACCATCTTTCTCTCCGGGGCCATCAGTCTCCTCAGTGGACTTTAGTGAACAGGTCATCCTTGTGGTTTGCAAAGATTGTAGTTCAATCCAGTATCAGTATGTGTGTTGGGAGTGGCGGACCCTGCTCGGTCCCTCTCCAAACTCTCCTGAGAGAGTTATGTCATATGGTGCATGTTCTTTTCTGTGATGTGAATTCATCCTGAAAGCTGGCACCCATTGTAGCCTGGCTTCATATGTTGTATTAACACCCTAAAATTATTCCCATGGTCCTTTCTCTCTTTGCTTCTCAAAATTCAGTTCGTTCGTAATTTTTTCTTTTTACCTCTCATACTTGGCCCAGTAAGTAATAGGTAATTATTTGTGTACTCAAAAAATAGATCTCTGTCAGGGCAGAGAGAGTCGGAGTCTCCGGCATGAATGAGAGTCATGTAGGGTGGTAGTGGGAAGGCTGCCACTTGGTTCATTCTTTCAACAACTCTCTTCGGCACCTCTTACTCTGCGCCAGGCAGTGCTGTAGGCACGGGGTACACAGTGGTGGTTACTACAGGTGATGTCCTCTCCTTCTGGAATGTCAAGAGCGCTCCTTGAAGAGCTTAAAGAACATCATCGGAAGAGCCCCGGGAGACCATCGCCGCTGATGGAGTTCCTGACTGAGACATGGCGGCTCAGGGAGGGGCGGGCCCCACGCCCTCTTGGTGGCTCTTCCCCTCTGCACTACATCTGACTTGCTTGTAAGCTGCCAGCCCTGTTCCCAGCTATGCCACTGGGTGCATGCAGCAGCCCTGCTTTAAAAGTTTAGCAATTTGTTGGTGGGATTAGGCCAAACGGTATTATTTTCAATGCAAGCCCGGAGAGAGACGCATTCTCTGAGCTGAGACGCATTGAGTAACTCACAAGGGAAGCACTTCCATGAGACAGAAATAGTGGGTGCTTATGTAACCACTTCATTTTGACCCAAGCTCTTAATCATTCAGTGTGGCATAGTTTAAGATAGTGAGGAGAGGAAGGAGGTGGGGGAGGGAGCTGGATTAGGGGCTGACATCATAGGTCTGTTCTTAGAATGAGAGGCTGTTGATAGAACTGTGATTGCAGTCAGATAACCTGTCCTGGTGTGAGCTTAATCAAATACAGTGAAGACTGTGTTGTGCAAGTGGCTTTGACAGTAAACAAATTCAAGGAACACCCTGGTAAAAAGCATTTCTAACACTCGACATTGTACCTTCTCAATTAAGGCTGTTTTCACTGTATCATAATCTGCAATAAAAGTATTCGCTTTCTCTAAGTGGAATTGAGATATTGTATTTTCTCAAACTAAAGTGAGAACACATATCACAAAATGATTTTAGGTGATGTCTGGATGAATATTATAGATAGAAGCATATGCACATGTAGATATAAACCCACATATACCATTCACATCTAATTTATTTCTCAAATGCTATTACTATGAAAGTTTCATTAAATTTGGTTGTATTTTTAATTCTCCTAGGAGATTATATAACCTGCTCCCTTCATCACATTTTACTATTAAGAATGGGAAACAAATCTCTATTGCATAATTACTGAAACTGAAAAGACAAGAGAGAAAGGAGTAGAGGAGATAAATGAGGAGGGCGGATGACAAGGATGAGCAAGAACTGGGGAAAAGAAGATAGAAAATGGTCATAGGGAGACGTATATATAAAACACTATCTAAAGAAAAGAGAGAGAGCTACCAAGAGAGATAGGCTTTGATGGAGTAACACAGAATTCAGTACATCCTGAGGGATTTCCAGTTAGGTTTTTAAAGATGCGTTGCATTTACAACTTAGACATAAAGAGAATACGAGCTCTTGAAAGTTTTTCATAAAGCTGATCAAATGTAGCTATGGGAAATACCTGGCGTGTGTCTTAATGGGTTAAGTCTGTGCACCTCAAACATTTTTCCAACAATTATTCAATTATAAGTTAAATCAAGCTAATTTATTTAATTCCTTTTCTGCATACCAATTTTCAAAAGGTCACAGAGAAATTAGTGCTGAATGAGTCATTCTGGTAGTTGTTATAGCATGACTTATAGAACAGCTGAAAAGGTTTTATATTGTTACACTTATTCATATTTGGTGCCATTTGTAATTGCAGCAAGCTGAAATATCTTCTGAATAAGGATGCCTATCGCCAGGAATTAATATTTATGAAACCTTCCAAACAAAATCCATCTTGAAATATAACATTTTAAGCAACAACTTATTTGGATGCTTGGTTCATTCTTTTAGATATTTGTAAAAATGTTTCCTCATTCAAGGTGTCAGGAGGCAAATTTTTTAAAAATTCCGTTACCTCTGCCTTGACCTAAGTGTGTGGCAAAAACAAAGTCAAAAGTTTTAAATCAATGTAGTCAATTATGTTTATCTTGAAATTGATGTACTTTTCAAGAATCTCTGATATGTGCATGAAAATTTTATCGCATTTATTTTAATATTCTGAAATAATTAAATTAGTCTGCCACCTGCATGGCAATTTGGTGTTGCTCAAAATTGAATATATTTGTTAGCAAACCAATATGTCTTGTGGACTTACAGAATTAATAAGGATTCAAAGGGTAAACCGCTCTTGCATCCAGAGTTCTGGAGACTTCTCAGGATTAAAGCTGTAACCAGGAATCTTCCTTACCTATATTGACCCAATGAATCTAGAATATATTTCTCAAATGTGGGCTTAAATATTTTCTCTTCCTCGTTTTTGAACTACTTAAATAGATAAAATTTTGCCGTATGTTCAGCACTATCTACTAGGAGAGATTTGGTGGCAGAATTTATCTAAGCTGATTCCTTGAAGAGGCTTGCTTTTCTTCAAAAACTGGTTTTCGAGTTCATTTCAACTCCTACTCTTTTAAAGCTCTTTCTTCAGCTTTGCTAGGAATGAAAATGATGGAAGTATGTTCTGTCCAAATTTCAGGATGAGTTCAGCAACATGAAATTGTCACCCACATTCCTGGGTCATATTTTCTCCTGAAACCATGTCCCCCAAATCTCGATAACAAACAACATTGCAACTCTTTTGGCCTCAGTGTCATCAAAGGAATTATTCCATGGCCAGACCATAAGGATATCCATTCCTAGGCGTGGCTTTGTCAACTATACCCTTGATAAGAATTCAAATCTTAGGCTGCAAAAAAGCACCAGGGCTTCAGGCAGGCTTTTCCATATTTTTCACCCTAAGAGTGTTCCTAGGTCTTTCTCTGTCAAGTGTCAGATCAGCCCGTCAGCAGACACTTTCCTCTTTGGTATCAATGACCCCTGTGCAATGTGTGTTTTGTTATTGGCCTAACACCACCTCTCTTGCTTTGATAGCAACGGGAATGGTCATTGTTCGTCTGTTTGTGAGATGGAGTGCCTCTTTCCCGCCCTGTGTGGGAGTGTCAGGGCTTGTGAGGGGTGGATTTTCGGAGCAGTAAATTCTCAGCGTGAGCGTGTCCTGCCTGCCCTATCTGGGGAAGGCTACCCGAACTCGGGACGAGGAAGCCTCTGTGTCTGCAGCAGCAGAGGCCGCGGGCGCCCTTGTGAGGCTTTAAGATCTAAGTAGATCCGCTCACACGGATTGCGAACTCCTGGGTTACAGTCTGCTATTTATCTTCCACAAATACGAACCTGCACTATTTTTGGATGTGAACTTGACTCTTGGCAGTGGCATATTTTTCTGTTTGTGTGTCATAGTATCCTGGTGCCCACGAGCTGGAAGGAACTTCGAGATTCTTCAGACAAATCCGACAGAGGTTGATAGTTCAAGGTCGCAGTCTCGGGGGGCAGCCCAGGAACTAGGACCCAGGGCTACTCACACGCATTCTTTCAGTTTTACCCAGGGGTGTGTTATTGTGTTTCAGCATTTTCCCCCGTGGGCTGGGCATTGCAGCTACCACCTGAGCTCAGCTTACGCTGGCCAGAGTCCATGATGGTGCCTGTCTGACTTTGCTGGGGCTGCCACAACAGAATACCACAGACTGGGTGTCTGGAACAACGGGATTTTTTTCCCATAGTTCTGGAGGCTGAGAATCCAAGATCAAGTTGCCAATAGAGTTGGCTTCTGGTGAGGGCTCTCTCCCTGGCTTGTAGATCGCTACCTTTTCACCAGGTCTCCCATGGTGGAGGGAGGTAGGGAGGGAGGGCAGAAGCGGGGATGGGGGAAGGGGGAGGAGAGAGAGAATGAGAACGTGCTCTGGTGTCTCTTTCTCTTCTTATAAGGACATCAGTCCTATCAGATCAGGGCCTCACCCTTATGACCTCATTTAACCTTAATTACCTCCTTAAAGACTCTATTTTAACATACAGTCTCATTGGGATAAAGGCTTCAGCGTATGATTTTGCAGGGGGAAAGGGAGGGACACAATTCTGTCCCTAATAGTACCTAACCATTAAATAAAGTCCCCAGGGAGCTGGACTAGACTCTATGTTGGACAACTTTATTTTGCATGGAAAGCAATTTCAATTAGAGTCTCTTCAGGGAACATTGTTTATCACGGCTTCAAATTGAAGTCAGACTGTGCGAAATTACTTGGAGCCTTTCAAAGCCCTGGGCCGCCAGATGGTACTTTTAAAGTAATTTTGAATAGGTAATACCTGAGTAGGACACAGGACCCAAAGGGCAGGTGGTAAAAAGCACAGCTCCCTCTCACTCCTCTATCCCAGTCTGTTGCTAGTGACTTCTTCACTTTGACGCAGGTGGTCTGCGTGTTGACGAGCACGCTGCCATGGTCTTTCTTTCTGTTTTTACACAAATAATAGCATTGTATGCACAGTTTGATACTTTACTTATTTTACTTGATAAATCTTGACAATTAGTTAAAATCAGTGTACCTGGAGCCTACTGTATACTTTACATTTTATAAAATCTATGAAATATTTCATTGTGGATATACCACAGCTTTCTAACCAGTTTCCTATTGATGGCCTCTGAGGTTGTATTTCTAGATTTTAAATTCTATTTCTATCGAATATACAAAGTGGGCTGCAGAATACCTTTATAAATATTACTCCCATATGTACACACATCCGCACCCGTAGGATCGATTTCTGAAAGTGGAAGTGCCGGGTCAGAGGCCTGTACAGTTCACATTTTGATCGATAGGACCATGTTGTTCCCGTCACAGTTTGTAGAAGAGGGTATTGAGTGGGCCTGAAATGTGACAGTTTCCTAGAAATAAGGAAATTATGCAGCTTTGCTTTTCACTATCTCTGTGTATTGGCTCATGAAACTCTCGCATTCTGGAATGTTCAACTTGTGTTCTGCCTCATTGTACCCAGCTCACACTCTCCTCTCCCATGAAGTTTTTCCTGACTGCACTCTTCTCACAGTTATTCTTGGTCTGGACCGCACAATGGACCTTCGGTGCGTGGCGTCAGGAAATCTAATTGACCTCAAGACCCTCCAACACTTGGCCAAATACAGTTTTTCTCTTTAAATATATCTTGTGCATATAGTATTTCCCTAACTAAATCTCCTAAGTAGAAACCAAAGTTGACCTTCCTTCTATAATAGCAATGTATATTTTTATAACATTTAATAGGATAAGAAAGAACTTTTACATTCATAGTTTATTCTTGCATCGGCCTTTTGAAGTAGCCAGAGCATAACAATAACAATGGTGATAATAATAAATTCTCGTTTATGTAAATTATTATCAGTAATATAGAATTGTAATATGTAATCAATGCCTAATTAATTTACAATACTATTATTATTTCATCTTAGAGATAAAAGAACTGAGACATAATGAAATTAAATGCCCAGGTCCCAAGCTCTGAAATGGTAAAGGCAGGACTTCAGTTCTAACTGTTCCAGAGCAAGTTACCTTGCCACTGTCTCATGCTCTCTGAACAGCTGGTAGTGCTGAGCATTCGGTGAAGAGCTGTGGACAGATTAACCAGCACTGCCCTCCCACTCATCCAGGTGAAAGCCAGGTGGGTGACACCTCAGGTGAAAACTCTGCCCTGCTCTCTACTCTGGGGAGCCTGGCAGTGAGTCATTTTGCCCTTCAGGGCCACGGTCTTCAGTAAATACTTAAAACCTTTTTCATTTTTTTGTAGCCTTGATTTCCTCACTCTCAGGCTTTACCTTTTTTGGTCATAATTCCTTCTAACTGTGGTTTTTGTCGTGTGGCCGGCCACCACAATAAGGTCTCGCACTGTCCAATATCAGCCTCCAGCTTCAGTTCTTTAGGGCTGACTAAAGAGGGGGTGGAGTGTGTGGGTGAGTGTCTGTGTGAATGTGTGTGTATGTGTGAGTGTGTCTGTGTGACTATGTGTGTGTGTGTGTGTGTGTGTGTTGGAGCAGCAGCTCCACCACCAATACAGACATTTATCACAAATCAGCCTTCTGATGAGTTTTATTCTTGCCCTCAGCTTGCACCCTTGGTCTGATACGCACGCAGGTCAGCTGGGTCCTAGGCTTGCTTTGGGCCTGTGCCTTTCGGATGACCTGGTAACTCCCAGAGTGGGGAGATGTCAATCTGGCTTCAGCTTGCAATACTTGACCCTCTTTCAGATCTTTCAGGATTTGGCTGGGCTGTTTTGGAGTGGGCATAACCTTGGATTTCCATGTCAACTATGGTTTATCTGCTGGCTTTTATTTTTATCCTTTCCACGAGCAGTTCTCTTGGAGAGACTAAAAACATACGTGTGTACCTCCGTCCAGCTTGCAAAGGTCTAGAGGGAGCTGAGATGGAGCAAATAATTATTTGGAAAGCTCTTACATTCTCAGATGCTGGTGGCAAATATTCTTAGGGCCCAGGAGGCAAATAATCACTGTTATGCCACCAAACACCCACACACCCCCGACGCAGGCAACTTTTTTCATGCCAGAATAGACCAGGCCTGTCTACCTTCCTGGCCAGGGTTTTATAGTGAGTATCACTGCCTTCCTTAGAATTCTCTCCCCAGGGTCTTGCTCATGGCTGAACGCCTGCCACTGCACTAGGATTTGGGTTTAGGGTGTGGAATGTGGAATAGCAACTAGTTGGGTGAAGGAGGAGAGGGGAGACAGGGGTTAACTGTCCTTCTCAACTTTGAGAAATAACGGCTTTAACATATATTGAAATAGGCCCCTAGCTGAAGTCATTCTGTTCGAGCAGAATGAAGGCTTTGGGGAAATCATAAATAATCCTACTTCTCCAGCCATGTCAACACTTGGGGAAAACAAGGGCCTTCACTCTAATCATACGGCTCCCGTTGCATGTCCCTTGGGGGCCTACTCCAGAAACATGTCTCATTTCCAGCTTCATTCTGGTAGTCAGGATGATGCCCCTGCACTCCCTCTCCAGAACCTGTGATTATGCTGCCCTATATGGCATAAAAGACTTTGCAGGTATGATTAAGTTAAGGATCTTGAGACAAGGAAATTATCCTGGATTACCCAGTGTAATTATAAGGATCCTGATAGAAGGAAGGCATGAGGGTGAGAGAGAGGGAGGTAGACATGTGGCAAAGGAAACAGAGATTGGAGTGATGTGGCCGCAAGCCAAGGAATGTGAGCCGCCTCTAGAAGGTGGAAGAGCCAAGGAGAGAGTTTCTGCCCTGGCACCCCCAGAAGGAGCGCAGCCCTGCTGACACCTTGATGTTCACCAGGGACACCCATTTCAGACTTCTGATCCCTAAAACTATAAAATATTATAATAAATTGATATGGTGGTAAGCCACTAAGTTTGTGGTAATTTGTCACAGCAGTGGAAACTCATACACCCACCAAGACTGATTCTGACACCCCGAGGGAAGATGTGTCACTAGTGGGAGCATCCTCTCTACTCCTCTCCACCTGACCCCCTGAATCGAGGGGCATCCTTCAATTCCTGTGCCAGAGGTGACTCTCCTCCAAATCCCAGCTCTTTCCCCCAACAAGAAGACCCCCTCACCATGCAGGACTGACACCAGCTTCCATAGTTGTCCATGAAGGGGGGGACTGGGAGGAGGGTTTCTCATTCCTGCGCCTAGATCACCCTGTGAAACAGCTCTGCGTGCCTCTTCCCCACCAGGAAGGGCCAGGATTGGAGAGCCTTGTCACGCCAAGAAAAGCATCCCTTGCCGTACTAAAGGCGGAGCACACGGCGGCTCTTCTCTCAGCGGCTTTGGAACGGTCCAAGCTCTCTCCTGCTACCAGACAGGGGGGCAAGGCCAAGGCCAACCTTTATCTGATGGTGCTGCAACCCCTTTAATGTCTCTCTGGCCTGCTCAGCTTAACTGTGAACCCTCTGCTTTATCTTCCTTTTTCCTTCCCAGGCCCTGGTTAACTCTTTGTCTCCTACCCCTGGTGAATTCGTCTGAAAATGCCTATGTACTCAGATGAAAATGCTGAAGGCTAAGAATAAGGCCCATAAAAATATAACCAAGGGTATTAAAATTTTAAATAAGTGGAACGGAAGTTGGGATTATTACTGCACATTCTTCTGTGACAAGGAATCTTTGAGAACTTGGAGAGTTTTTCATGTTATCCATAAAATCCCTTCATCCTAGAAATGAGACAGGTTTACTTACTCTATTGTATGTATTTTCAGGTGACAGTTTGCATTATTTTAAGAATTTTAGTTCTTGAATGACCCCATTAGGATTTGCACTCTCTGAAGATAAGAGCACTAACATGATTCCAGTCTTTCTACACTTGGAAATATTTATTCCATCACTATGCTGAAAACAATCAACCATGCTATTCTTCACTCTCTAAATTAATCCTTTACTTAATATTATTCTCATATAAATTATTTTTCTTAAGTTTCAGTTAGAATGCATTTATTTGCTTCAGATTTGGAAAGCTGTTTTATCGGTTGCTCAGCAACACAACTATGTGACTGTCTTTTGCCTTCATTAGAATCTTATTTAAGGCTGGAGCCTTGACATTCAGAGTGGAATGTTTCTAGTGAGGAAATGAAGTTTTATGGTTGTAATCTGTTGGAATGGTTTTGAGGCTCCAGAACTAATATTTGCAGATGATTTTCCAAATAAAAGTTGTTAATCTGATGAAGAAAGCTCTCACTTTGTTTTACTTCAGAGTTGTTTACAAAAGAGAGAACAAGTAGTAATTTCTAGAGTAAGCAAAAGGAAACAATTAGCACCAGATAATGAACACTCTGCATGGCTGTGAGGGCAGCATATGGAAAACCCACGGCGGGTGTCAGGAAAGGCCTTAGCTCCTTGGTGATTAGGATGCAGACTGTGCGTGTGTGTTACGCAATGGATAGAGATTATAAAATGACTGCGCATTAGCAGGCTTTCGTACAATAACCTACCTATAATTTGGGAATTCAAACAAATGCTGAAAACCAAGTCCAAAAGAAGGCAACGATAATTCATTTTTGTTTTTTCATTAGTTCTTGATTTTTTGTGGCGGGGGGAGGGTTAGTGGCCACGGTCTCTTTATAGGAATAAGTCAGTGATATCATCCCATGTCTAAGGACTCTCTCCCTGAACAAGAAGTAAAAATGGTCATAAATTCTCTGTTCAGCAGCAACTTGTAACCAGCTGGGTCTTTCTAGAACCAGCTTAACTGTCAGTATTTACCTATAATTTGCTTCAGGGAACATCATCTCCAAAGCCAGATGGTAAATAATTAATTTACCATCTCAAGCCCTCAAGATTTGTGTTTCGTGCAGTAAAAAAACAAAAACAAAGATAAAAAACAAGGTAGCAAGATGATGATTTGATGCTTCAATTTATACATTATATATAATATATTGTTATAGTATTACAGGATCAATGCCCGAGAGTTAGAGTTATCTGTATTATTAAATGAAAGCTTCCACAGCTGAAAACTTTTCTGAAAGAGTTTATTGAGTGATGTACTTGCCAGAAAAACGACCAGGGTCTGGGGTGCACAGTCTGAGCCCCAGCCGCAGACCTGGCTGGAGAAGACATGTCCAACATTCTGGGATTGACGGGTCTCTTTCTTATACAAACAGGCTGGGGAAGAAAGATGTAAGCTGTTTCGAAAGCATTTACACTGGCTCTAGAGGAAGGGGGTGGGAGAAGGGGAAGGCACCTGTTCTGGGGTGGGGCAGAGTCCATAAGGAAGCCACTTTTCCTCTTTTTGGATTGGTTTGGGCAAACAGAGAGAAATATAATGCACAAGCAAGGTGCGGGGACACGTGGTGTTCAGCTCTTTGTCTATCCTGTCTAGGCAATTGCAGAAATACCCACCTGGAAGGAGGTGGATTCAAAGCTTGGAGGTGCATTCAGGAATGTTATCGGTCTTTTGTTGGTTTCAGCCTGCAGCTAACTGATTAACCTCTTTTGTCTTCCTTCCACCCCTTAGTCTGCTGTAATTTAATTTAGGACATTTCAGAATTTTCTTCTTGTTAATATGAATATTTAAATGATTTTACTTCTTCCAGGAAGCTTAGCTGATGCAAAATAACAACACCCATCTGTAAAATCATAATTGATCTGTTAGCAAATCAGTTTCCTCTTTCTGAATGTGTTTAAACGCCTGCTTACAAGCTGCCCCTTTTTGTCTTGGCTAAGTCTCTAGGTCTCAGTTTTCCCTTTTGCAAGATATGGAGGTTGGACTTGACAGATGGTTTCTGGGTGGCTCCCAGTAGTAGAACGCTGGTTCTGCAACAGCTTCCATAGTCCTGTCCATATCTGGAACCTCTTTCAGTGGTCAGCTGAAAACTGCCGCTTCCTGTGGACGAACGGGTCAGATAAGCAGGATCCAGAACGCCGCGACCACCAGCACTGAGCATCAGCCCTCTCGATCCCATTTTCCAACAGCGATGAGCTCGGAAGTTGAGGGTTAAACAATCCAACAGTTAAGTAATCTGGGAAAATCGCTGACACCAGCACCTGTGTACTCCAGACCTTGGAGTACTTAAACCCCTGTGGCTTGCAGTAGCATTTGCTGAGGGGGCAGTCAAAATGCTTCAAATAAGGACACTCTTTATCTATTGTAAATATTCATAAAAACTACCAATTAATATTTTACGTGTGCTGAGTGCTGGTTGTTTGTGGCGCTGGTCGTACAGCTTGGCTGTTACTTAGTACACGGTATGTCTGCAGAATACAAATAAGAGAGTTTTAAAGTTGACTTGGGAAGTCAGGTTTTTCCACCAGTAGATTGCTGGGCAGGCCAAGCCGCCTGGTGACAGCTGCCTCTCAGGCTTCCAGGCAACCAGCCCATGTTGGAGCAAAACAGTGGGGTCCAGGAGGGAAGTGTCCCGGTGAAACAGACAAATGAAACTAGTGTGTTTGAGGAACATCGAAAATGTTGTTGGTAAGTGTAGGGCAGAGGTAGTAGTATTTGTGGGAAAAATAACAGTGGGAATATGTAAAACCAGGCAAACGAAAGAATGATGAAATTATTTATTCACTTCAAGAAAAACAAAGAAAATGAATATCATTGTAATGTACTACCTGGCTGTACAATGAACAGTATTTGCATTGAATATTGTTGATTCATCCAGTGAGGAATGAGGTGGAAGCACAGGTGGAGTGAGCATGAGTTAAGCCCTCATCTACCATGGCAAGATGTCAATAGAAAATGTCCGAAGTTGATAATCCAACAAATATTAGTATAGTCATATTATTTAGAAATATGGAAGGAATTATGAAGGGAAATATCAAGAAGCATCAGTACCTCTTGAGAATCACTTGTTTGAATATGGACACTTTGCAATAATAGAGGTAGTTTTAAGTGGGAGCATAAATCATATTTGAGAATTAATTTTTTGTATTTTTTTAGAAAGAACAAAATAATTCCTACCCTTAAACAAGTCACCTAACCTGGCTAGATCATATTATCCTCATTTGTGAAATGAAGTCGAAAATGCCATTAGAGTAGGTGATGAGACCTCTTCTATGATCCAATTGCCAGGTTCTCTTATTCCATTCAAGCCTAAAAAGCTGACATGGCAGAGCATTCGCTTCATTGTTCAGCCACAGCAAGCCTTGTAGACTCTTAAAGAAGATAACCTCATTCCTTAAATCACTTCCTATAATTTACTTTAATAGCATAATCGATTCATGTAAGAGAAGAGCTACTTTTCATAAAAAAGTTTGACATGCCTTTACTTTTTATTTTGCTTCTAAGGTTGGCTTCAATAATATTACTGAACCTGTGACATTCATTTTAAAATGTCAACTCCTTAAGAACAGGGAGTGTTATGTCTTTGTCTTAATCTTTTTATGCAGCAGTGATTTTACCTACGAGGCTAGCAAATAAAGTTATGGATAGGGTGATCAAACAGTGCTGTCCAATAAAAAATGTAATGTGAGCCACATATGTAATTTAATTTTCCAGCAGCCACATATTTTGTAAAAAGGAAGGAGAAATGGGAAAAATTACATGTAATATATTTTATACAACCCAATATATCCAAAATATTATCATTTCAACATCTAGTGAGTATAAGGGTATCTCATTATTAATACCAAATATTAATAACAACTAATGGCATTTTTATACTAGTTATTCAATTTCCAGTATGTATTTTATATTTCAGCACATCTCCATCTAGATGCTAAATTTTCATCAGACACACTTGATCTGTATTTAGCTTTTATAAAACTTACACTAGAAAAAAGTAGTCTCATATCCAAGTTGTTTCAAACATATTTAAAAGTTTTCCAATAATTGAACTGAGTAACGATTTTAAATTAAAATTCAAATTGACTAAAATTAAAAATTCAATGCCTCGATTATTCTAGTTTCAAGTACACAATAGCCGCACATGGCGAGTGGCTCCCTTATTACACAAAAAGCCTTATGGAATGACTGGTGTTCGATCATTTCACTGAATGCCCAGTAGCCAAAGACTGTCCTTCTCCCCTAAAGGATGCTTGACTCTCCCTTCGGGGGCATGGCGTGAGCGCCAGTTTTCATAGCCATGTGTGACTGCAGCTGCCTTCATGGCAAGCGGGCATAGAAGGTCTGAAAAAGCTCCTTCTGCTGAACGATTCTGCTTCTTCTTTTAAGTTAAAAAATAGCTGGGGGGGAGTTCATGCTTTTGCTTTTGATGATATTTATGAAGCAGTACACAAGCCAATATAGCTATTATTTAGGGCATTGGAACTATAAAGAAAGAAAAGAAGAAGAGAAATAATTTCTGGCACAGACTTAGTTGGGGTTTCCCCCAAAGCAGAGCTAAGACAAGGGTTCAAGTATAAGACGTCTTAGAGGTGATTCCAGGAAACACCAGTTTGGGAGTGGAAATATGCAACAAGAGAGCAAAGGAGCCAACAAAGGGTGTGTAATTAAGCAAGTTACCCCCGTGAGTCACTGACGCTTGATCCCACTGGGGAGCTCTGGGAAGTGATGTGGAAATATGCCACAGAGTTCCACTGGCACGGGGCGGGGGGAAGCTGAGCTATTTATACACCAACTTCCTCATCAGTTCAGGGCCACTCCCAGGCAGTGGCCATCCCTCCTTTCTCCTGGCCCGCACACCAACAGAGTCATACGGCCATTCAAAGCCATTTAGGCAAAGAAATGCTGGCCCTTGAAAGTCAGGGCAAGGTTCACCAAAATGGCGTGGACTATTGGGTATGGTTCGTGATGGACAGTGTCTGCTATGGGCACTCTGACTTACAGTGTGGACTGTATGGAACAAAGGACAGGAAGGTATATGGGGATTTCAGATCTGTAGAACTTTTTCAAAACACATATTCAGTTGCCCAACTCCTCCCCTTCCTAGACCTGAGATCCTGATAAAATGGACCCATTTCCTCCAGCCCTGTGGTCTACTGATGGAGATAAAAAAAAACCAAGGAGCTTTATAGATTTCATTCCCTTACACATTAGTCTAACAGCATTTTGTACCGATGATCATCACAACTAGTTGCTGGAACTTATGAGTCTGGCCAAAGGATATGCTGTGGTTTCCACTTCTTTGGAGTTTGAACTCTGATTCTTGAGAAACCCATATACAGCCACCAAGTTACATCAAGTTCGGTCCCACTTTTGCTGTTTTCTTATATATTGATAGTTGGTCTTTTAACTGACCTAAATATTACTTGTTGAATCCATAGTCCATATCATCTCACCATAGGGAAAGCTATGTGGGGTTTTCCAGCTTCTAGAAACCAAAATAGCAAAGTTTAATTGCATTTAAGAAAGGGTCCAATGTGGATCTTAAATAGAGGGAGATCTCACTTCTAGTTTTCAAAGACTACCGAAGACAGCTTCAGAGAATACTAAAAAGAAACGTAGAGATGAATCAAGCAACATGGCATCTAATAATCAGGCAGTTGTTGACCATAAAACAAAGGTCAACTACATACTCCATCACCAAAAAAAGATTTATTTGGGAAGAAGAGAGGATTGCAATCTGGAAAGTGCAGACCTGGTGAGCCACGTGCAAATTCCGCCTGGAACGAGAGGAAGTACCTTGTAGAGGGAAAGAGGAAGTCAAGGGGCAGGGCAACTGCAACCATAGAGCTGTATTGTAAACATAGTTCTTCCTGTAGTGCCCTGGCAGTGACAGTGTCTGAGAGCTGCCCCGACAAGCACTCCTGATTCCTGTTTAGTTTAAGGTCTCTGTCATAAATTTTGACACAGCGAATTGGGAACACCAGGTCACTTCTGCCACACAAATGTGCAAAAACTATGAGAAGAGGTGCTTCATGTATACTTCCTTATTCTGTGCAGTGGTACATAACGGTGTGTCATAAATGTCTGTGAGTTCATTAGATCTAAGATATTGTGATTGTGTTTTAAGTGTAATTTTAAGTTTTTGTCATGCATTATTAAAACAGTCTAGTGGGGAATAATTGATGTAATATTTCCCAGTAGTTCAAAGCAAAACAAAACACAAATCTAGGTTTGCTTAGATTATATGACTATTTCAAATGAAAAATTAAACTATTTTTATTCTTTGTCTCCGTAAGAGAAAAATATGAGTTGAACCATTAATTGTTAACCTAGTTAGGTTCATTTTTTCCCCTGAAGATGAATTTTCTATTTATCTGCCTCAGAGTTTCCTTTCATCGACCAACAAACAGTGGACAGTTAACCCTTTCATGTGGCAGAAATAGCAAGTTGCTCAGCCTGGGCCTCACAGTCATCAGTTGTCGGAGTAATCTGTGTAGCATTCAGGGGCTCTCGGTTGTCCAGAAGCATCATCTTTGGTTCTGGGTCGTTGGGGCAACCAAGGTTGATATGCTCCTTCTCGCCCTTACACTAGCTTTTTTGGTCAAGATGCAAGTTTTCTACTGCCTGGAATATTTTAAATCATTGTTTGATAGATGATGTTGATAAAAATAACATAATATTTATTGAGCACTTACTATGTTCTGGGTTCTTTATATGCATTATCTCATTTAATCCTCACTCAACCCTTTGGAACAGGTACATTTACTATTAGAGTTTTTAAAGAATTTTAAAGGAATCTGAATTTTACAGGTTTAGGAAATTTTCCAAGGTCACCCAGCTAGAAGTTATGGTAAATGATTCTGCTATTTAATTTCATTTATCAGATTATTAGGAAGAGACAAATGATGAGGAATTTTGGTGTCTCATAGTATCCTATCCTGTGATTCCACTAGTTCACTTCTTCATGAGACTTACCTGTGTATTGGTTTTTGTCCAAAATAAAATTGGAATTTTATATGTAAATGGAAGTTTTTTAAACATGATTGTTTGCCTTAATGAAAACTGAATTGTCTTAAAAAAGCAATATAGCATTCAATGATTTGCTTTATTTCAGCTTAAACTCTATGATATCATTTTTAATCACTTAACTGTCTCACAAAAACTACAAAAATAAGGTTTTCTTTTTAGTCTGATTTACTGTGTTCTAAGAAAATGCCACCAGTGAGAGCTATAAATAAAATATCTCTTTTATATTTATTACCTCTCCTACAGTTATCACAAATTTACAGAAAATTCTGCACATGTATAAATCAGGAAAAATATGATTTTTTTTAAGTGTAAATCCTTAATCATCTCAAATGTGGCTAAGGAACCAACACTTGGAGAGTTAAGTTACTAGAGCCATTCAAGGAAAGTAAAACTGGCTATGGTTAGCATCTCCTTTAACAATTTTTCTTATCTCATAAAAGTTAGTTGTTATTGAGTGTCTGCCTCTGACTGTATGGACACATCTCCACTTAAGCGATCCTGGCATAATTGAAATGCACTTCACCAACAAAGGACGTTTTTGTGGACAGTGTTTCTGACTACCAGTGGAACATATATCCCCCTAAAATATAGATGATTAGTGATCAATATCAAGGGCATAGAGTGCACATAGTCAGCCCTTTATGGATAAGACCCTGGGGTAGTTAACGTCATCTCCACTCATATCTCAGAGCCAAGTATCAATCACAGAGCCACAGCTAGCTGCAAGGGAGGCTGATGATTATCACTTGGCTGGACAGTGTGTGCCCAGATAAAACACAAATACTGTAGACGTAAGAGACCAAATATTGGAGGAAAGCTAGCTACACAAGATCATCTTATGCTTTATCCCTTTAATTTGTTAATGCACTAGAAAGCATTAGTATATTTTCTAATGTTAAATCACCCTCCCCTTTCTAAGTCTCACCTTGGTCATGAAGTGGGGTTTTTTTTTTTGTACTATATTGTTGGAGTCTATTTATGAATGCTTTATGTAGGGTTTTGGCATTTATGTTTATTAAAAATATTTATAAACGAACGCAGAAAATGGTAATACTTTACATTTATATGGTACTTGGCAGTTTTTGAAATTATTTCATATAACATTATCATCTTAAGAATAGATGATTATTAGGAGCTGACTATTTTTTAAAAAGTTATTAGGAGCTAACTATTTTTTTAAAAAAGTATAAATAGAAAACATCTATAAATGGAAACTACCTTCTCTTATATTGCCTAGATTCTAAAGGACCACCAGTGATTGAGTAAAGATTAGGGGAGAGAGAGGATGCAGAGAGCTGAAAAAGGGGTTTTGCTCCCATGAACCTATAGGAGGGAGTTACCACCCTGCAGGATGCACAGGATGGACTGGGGCTGCTGGCCCTTTAAATGTCTAGCACCATGCTGCTGCTCGAGATAGCCTATCAATGCAGTGTTTAAAGAACCTCGTTTTGAATTTATCAGTAAAGGATTTCCTGGTTAGTAAACATTTCTTTCTGAACTTTTGTTCTAATTCCTTACTTATCTGCATAGATCAAATTAGGTAACGGCAATCGAGCGCTCTCCTGGGAAAAGGAGGCACTAAATACACAGGGTGCTCCTGCTGCTCGTCTGGCAGCCCGTTCATAGGCGTCCTGGTCGCACACTCCCTCGCAGGGCTCCCGAGCTTTTCCAGATGACACAGTGATTGCATAACAGTGATCACTCAGAAGTGTAAATTGCCTCTGGGAGGAAAATAGATGGTCGCTGACATAATTTTGCAAAAAGAGACAATTGATAGTAGACCAGGCATCACAGTAAACACAGAATTGCCTGAGGAGCAAGACCTGTTTGTAGCACTTACACGTACAAAATAGGCTTCTTGTTTACTGCTCTTCCATGTGTCTCAGAGCCTCCTTGGTACTTCGGGCAGCACTAACTCCCCAGAAGGAGATGGCTCATCTGGGCTCTCAGCACTCTCTGCCCTCCTCAGCCCTGCTCTCCTCCCCCGCGCCCCCACCCCCGTGTGCAATGCCCACAGAGGCAAGGACACCACAGTGAACCCAGGGCCAACCTGCTGGCTTCTAACGCTAGCTGTACATTCCAAAATGAAGCAAAGATCAGGGAATTGTCTGATAACTCACATTGGTGCACATGTCTCATTGAAACAGATTCAATCCTACAGTAGCGTTTTGCCCTGGACTTTGTACATTGATCAGACTGGTCAGATAATTCATCCAAATCCACTTTACTTTGTACTGTTAAGGGATACCCTATGCACCTAAGTTCTTAGTGACTATTTCTACTGGGATAAATGCACAATACGTAGCCTAAAACACATGGAGAAAAGTCCTAGAATCCCATCTATTTTTTTACTATCATCAGCCCTAGAAATTCATGATGAATACTGGCAATGAATAAGGTTAAAGTCCAGGTGGATGGAATGTCCTCATTGTCATTTTCGGTCTTTCCAAGCGGATGTCATATATCATGAAGACACAATAGTGGTTATAAGCAACACAGATAGTGTGTTTAAAATAGTTAATTATACTTTACCCTACAGGAAGAGAAAATGTTTTCTCCGGTTCCTGGAAATGGATGATGAGTAATTTAGAACTTTGTGGATATCCAAACTTCAGTTGCCTATTTTTAAAATGCTGAGCTGGGGTTTGAAACAAGCTGTTTAGTTTCAGAGCCCAACTCTTTACAGTTAGACCCTATGGGCTCTTAATATTAGGAGATAATAGGAAAAATGTAAGGAGAAAATCAGTGAAGGAAGAGTTAGGCTACCAGATAGTAAGTATGTTAAAAGTAGACAACACAAATAGCCTGGTGTAGGTTCAGCAAAAGATAGGTCAACCCAACAGTAAAATAAAATCCAACAGTAGATCACAGTATGTCTAAGAATTTAGGGGTAAAAGAAATTGCATTCTATCTGTCTCTCTGCCCTTCACATTATAAGAGCTCAATACCTGTTGTGTTGTTATTAAATCACATAGAGGTTGATCAAGATTTAAATGTGAAAAGTAAAATGAAAAGATTTTGAAAGGCAATTTTAAATGAGTATTTCTGTCATCTTTGGTGGAGAAGCTTTCTAAGCAGAGTGTCGAAACTAGAAGCCATAAATGAATATAATAATAATACTTGGCTACTAAAAACTATAAAACTTGTACCAAGTCTGAGCATACAAATCTCATAAATAACCCCAAAATCCCCTTGTCAGAAAAAATATCTTATTCTAGAGCCTTGAATAGACATACTTAAAAATATATAAATAAGGGTATAAATGAAGTGAAAAGTTATGATTCTACCATTACTTAAACATCTCTAAACTGGCTATAGCACCAGGGTGAGCCCCACCAGGCCAGATTAGTCCAGTATACGACGAAGTTATTTCTGTAGAGACAAAACCTGCCAGCAGCTTTAATGCCTTGCAAAACCTCAAACCACAGGCAGCCATTAGCCAAAGTAAACATGAAAAGAGAAGCATTGGAATTGTCAGTAAATTCTGCAGAGTTGAAATTCAAACCATCAGTTCTAGTGATTCCCAGAAGTTAACAGCTAAGTCTAAACATTATGTGGCTTTGTGATTTTACAGTTGGGCCAGTAGAAAGCTTTTTGGAACTTTAAAAAATACGTAGTTGATATATCATACACAGACACCTTTGTATGTAGTTAGCTTCTAAAGTATTTATTCAGCCGTAATTCATTCTATGTGTGGACATAAATTGGAATCGAGTGATCCCTGAGAACCTATCCCAGTGAAACTGATAAACTAGTCCATGGCCCAGTCACAGCAACATGTCAAGTTGGTCCATTTGGAGTTGGAATCACATCCTTACTAAAGACCCATGTCGAGGCCCAGAACTCCTCCTCGAGGGGCTATGCCTCACATAGTGTCATGAAGAATAGGGACAATGACCCAGGTAACTCAGCCCCAAGAAAGTTGCCACTCTGGTGGCCAGCTGTCCAATAACAGGGGTATTGTGATGGGAGCACCAAGGAGTGGAGACAAAACCGCCCTAGGGTTATCTGTTCAGCCTCCATCTTCCCTTGCTTGGTATGGGGATACCCAAGCTGTTTCCATTGAATTAGGTAAAATGAGCAGAACGTAGTGCTGAGACCGTTGTTTTATGCTGACACATCATATTAGAGCTCATTAAGAAACCTTATTTGAGATGGCGTGGGTACTTACTGTAGGAGAAAGTTGCCTTGAAAATGATAAATAAAAATCTGTGCTCAAGTATTCATAGTGTATTGAGTGGCAGAGGGAGAGAAAGCGTGCCGACAGATGGCATAAAACTGCATTTTATCCTTGTGATACAGGATACAGAGTGCTGGGTGGGGGGGTCATTGTCAGCAACATGGTACTGCAAACTTGGGCTAGTTGGGAAGGGTCCACCTTCACCAGGGTCAACAGCACCTTGGGCACTGCAAGGGCAGCTTGATGATGACTTCACTGATACCCAAATTATGAGTTCATTTTAGGTTCTTTTCTCGCGTACGAGAGCAGCATCCCAAGGTCGCTGAGGAAAGAGAGAATTTGACTCCGTTTCTGGCTGTTAAATCTTAGAATTAGACCTGGATATTCAATCTGGCAAAGAACCGTCAAAAATAATGTCATTATTTGGCTGCATGTTACTTGATCCAGACATTTCACTGCTATTTCCCCCCCCCCCGTCTCACCCCCTCCCCCGATGGCCCCCTCCTTGCCCCTCTTACAACAGGCGTAGAAGACATCGTGGCAATAATGATCCCTGAGATAAAAGGGAAGGAGATCGTCAGCCTGCTGGAAAGAAACATCACCGTGACGATGTACATCACGATCGGAACGCGCAACTTGCAGAAATACGTGAGCCGCACTTCGGTGGTGTTTGTCTCCATCTCCTTCATCGTCCTGATGATCATTTCCCTCGCATGGCTGGTCTTTTACTACATCCAGAGGTTTCGGTACGCAAATGCCAGGGACAGGAACCAGGTGAGGAGCAAAAAGTGGGGTTTTTTTTAAACTTTGAAATTATTACAAAAGAAAGACAGGTTATTGTGCAAACTTTGGAAATCACAGAAAATACCAAGACAAAATCAGAATCATCTATTATACCCGGACTCAAGATAAGCACTTACTATTTGCTGTGTAGTTTTTCAGATCTTTTCTAAATACATACGTGGCTGTTTTACTGGTACCGTCCTGTGAGATGCAGGTGCTCCGTCCCACTTTCCTATTGCTCATTTTTCGGGCAATTATTTATTCAGGCACATGATGAAGGGAGAGAGGGAGTGTGAGCTGAGATTGTGCTAATAGCAGCAGCATAATTTGGGAAGAGCCAGAATTTCCTTCTTTTGAGGGAAGAAAAGGAGATAAAGAAATAAAAGCTATGTTAAAAAGCAATTAATTTTGGAATAGATGACACATATACATGGTATACATTGCAAAATGTATAAAATGATATACATGAAAGGTAATCTCCTTCTCATGTGTGCCTCTTGTTACCTGGTTCTCTGCCTGGAATTTCTTCTCTTCTGGAGATATTTTATGTGCTTGTCAACACATGTGGGTGCTGAGGTGTGTGTGTGTGTGTGTGTGTGTGTGTGTATGAACACATAGTAGCAAACACTCAACTCTGTACCCTTAATTTTCACTGTATCTTGGAGATTAATATATATCAACACTCAGGCCAAAGGGCCTTCTCATTTCTAATGACTGTATAACAGTTCAATTTCTGCATACATTACATTTATTGAACTAGCTGCCATTAACGAATGTTTTCTCCTACAAAAAAAATGTACAAGTAACACTGAAAACCTTCTTCTATTTGAATTTGGCCCTTCTTGGCTTTAGAAGTAAGGATTGGTTGTTTAGGCCTTTCTGGTCTCTGGCCTAAGGTTCCCCGTCTCTGGGGGCTCCATGGACAAGGCTCAGGATTCTTCATTCTGCCCAACTGACCACCTCCTTCCAGTGACACCCTCTGGAACTCCGTGATGGAGAGCCGGGTACGGGACAGACGCCTGGCCTGAGCACTGATGGACTCTGTGGGCAGCCTTCCCCTGCCCACCAGGAGGTTAAGAAGCCAGGTTCCCCTCATTCCCCAGATGTGCCACTTTGGCTGCTGTTTGCTAATCCATCTCCTGTTTGTAGAAACCCTGCAGGTGGCGGAGCAAAGCCAGCACGCAGCATTCCTGCCATGGCTGTGGCAGGTGAGCCTGCCTTCTGGTGATGCTCTGGGACACCGTCTCACGGTCTCCTGGGACATCCCATCTCAGGCACAAGGGCTGGGTGTGTGTCCTGAAAACTGCAGGACTCTCAATAGATGGCGGCTCTTTCAAAGGTGGGCAGATCAGATGAACTGTGTAAGGCTCTTTGTTTGTTTTTGGTAAACAGTATTGCCTTTGAGGCTAATCCCAGGAAACCCGCCTGTTTTGTGTTGTTTTATGTGAGGCCTGGTAATGACATTCAGCCAAGTTTTCTTGAAAGAGTTGCCTCTCTCTGAGAATATCTTTTCCTAGTATTTGCATGTTCATGGCCCATGGCCCTTTGATTTCATTTGCACATATGGGGCCTGAGTTATGTTGGAGCTAGTTTGTCTGATCTGTAAGACAAACTTGAACATCACAGGAAGAGAGGCAGAGCAGGGAAAGGAGTATGCAAAGTGTCCCAGGGTCAGATCTACAGGCAGAGAGAGAGGCTTCCGTCTCCTAAAGAGCCAGAACCAAAATGGCCTCTGATGTTCCCTGCGGACAACGCAGAGCCCTCGGGAGACCGAGAGGCCAGGTGTGTGTTGTATCCGTGAAGAGTGCAGTGAGGCAGTCAGCCGTCCATGTGCCGTGTTTAGATAATTCAGGTCTGAAAAGATCTTTGCCTCCCAACTCTGTTCTGTGTGGAAGGGAATCCCGAGCTGACGAAACTGGAAATGACGTGACTCCACTAACCTAATTTTACTCGTAAGGGGATCTGGGGTCCAGAATGTTTCAGGGACTTGGCCAAAGTCTCACAGTTAGGAGCAGAAATAGGATTAAAAACTGGATCTTCTAACTTCCGAGCCATTGCCTACTCTACAACACCTCCCACGAAAAGTAACCCTGATGTTTTTACCTCGTGCCATGGGTGCACGGACAGGGTCACCGCGGCTGTCGGAACAGTCAGCCTAAGCCTCTTACCCATTTTCCTAACTTTACGGAGCGGTGATCTACAGCACAGAAATGGACTGGATGGGCTGGACAGGCTGTGCCATGATTTCTGCCGCATCAGCCAAGCCCAGGAGGGTCCTTACTATGTATCGGGGGGAGGCCACATGAGGCTCCAGGTGACTGGGACCAGCCCTGTGTGTGTCTCCAGTGTCCTCTCGTCACCTAGAATATGAGAACACTTTGTTCTCTTTCTCCTTGATGGTGGTGATGATAACCATGATTATATAATACCACTATCAGGAATTACAGAATTATTCAGTCAAATGAGATAGAACATAAACTCGACTTTGATGCTGTTTTGGATTCCTTCTGTTCCTAGTTGGTTGCTTTTTTTTTTTTTTTTTTGTATCATCTTCACTGCATGTTTGTTTATAATACAGAAGGGGAGCAGAGGAAAGTGTCTTATTTTTCTCCATTTCGTAAATATTTAGAAGGTCACTAGTTTCTGCGTCTTGGGTTGGACTGGAGTATGTCATTGTGTACCCTCCTTGCTGGCATGTATATAGGACTTTACTCTTTTAATAAATGGTTCTGCTTTTATTTTCCATAAAGCCATTTATCTTCATTGTTGCCAAGGAACCAACAACCTTGGTAAATACTTTCCTATACTCATTTAGATTAAATTGATGGATAAATCTAATTACTAAAATGGCCCAACTCCTGATAATCTTTAGTGAAAAGCATGATTTGAATCTGGTTGGGTTGGAGAAAATCTGTAGAGGCCTCCTGGACAAGGGAAAGCCCCCTGAAACAAGAGGCCTCTAGAACCCAATGCGATCCCTAAATCTACCTGACGGGGTCCCTTCGCCTTGCATGGGTATCTTGTTTGTCTGCATTTCTGAGGACCACAAAGGCAAGGATGTGTTTTGTGATAGATTTCTGGTCCTCTATTCAGGCTCCATACAGGGCCATTTGAGCAGGCCTCGGTCTTCCTCTCCTTTACACTTGGTGCAGTTAAAAACCCAGAGGCAGGAGACACCAACTACAAAAGCCACAACTGCTTTACTTGGCCCATTTCATTGAGACCATTTACATTTATACGCATTATCTCTTTAGTTTGCATTTTGGAAATCCAATAATACTAGTTAGAAAGTAAGTCTGCTTTTTTATTCATGAGTCAGTATTTCTGTGTGTCATTTTCATGTCAAAAAGAAATAGAGATGTGCATTTACTGACAAAATGTGACTTCATGCAAATAGCATTTTTAAAAAACTTTATGGTGCTTTCCCCCTTATTTTGTTAATCTAGACTCCTACTGAAAAATCTAGCGTGCCACAGGTTTATCACTATCATATGTATCTCGGAAGCAGATTTTTCTGTTTCTCTGGGCTATCTAGAACATCTGTTGTACCCCTAGCAGGTCAGACTATCTTATCCATCATCAGCCACTCACAAAACATTACCCTGCTCCTCCTGCAAAGAGGTGTCTGTGCGTTACCATCTGAAATGAGGTTGGACTCAAAGCCTTTCAAGAGAAAGGGATAGCATTATGTCATTTTTTCAGAATGATCAAAGAAAACATGACTCCCTCCCTTGGTGAATCATCTGATTTCTCAGGACTTCCAGGGAGGAAGACTTTATAGACTTGAGGTGGAGAGGACTTGATCAATTTTCTTTTTTAGCCTAAGTTCTCCTTCTGTTAGTTCTGCTCATTTGAGAAGCCCACCTCCCTAACGGGTTTATCCTCCGCTGAACTCCTTTACCCTCCCAGCCCTCAGTCCCCGGAATGCCTGCCGTGGGGTTGCTAACCGTCAATCCCCTAGCCAGGAACTCTGCTGCGGGCCATAATCCCCTAACGTTTCCTGAAGAGACACACCATTTTCTTTTCTTTCTTTTTTTTTTTTAAGGCAGCTTGCATTTTCCTTTAAAACGGTGTGGAAAAGGCTTTTTTTTTCCCCCCTGAGGAGGGAAAGGGACACATATACATTTTAAATACCCCATTCTTAGTCCTGGCCAGGTAGCACAGTGGTTAGAACATCTTTCCAAGGTGCCAAGGTTGCAGGTTTGACCCCCAGTCAGGCTTGTGCGTGCTCTCTCTCTCTCTGTCTTTTTCTCCTCTCTTCCCCCTTTCTCCTCTCTCTCTCAAATAAATAAAAATTTTAAAAAATACTTTAAATACCCCATTTTTATTCATATATAGCCAAAAGTAAAGTTAAATACATGGACCAGGTAGAAAGTAGTCTTTGAATTGACCTTACATGTTCACATTTAAGAAGGGCATATTTCATGTTTTTCCTTTTTTTTATTGTTGTTCGATTACAGTTGTCCCTATTTTTCCCCCATTGCTCTCCCCTGCCCTACCCACCCCCAACCTCCCACATTCAGTCCTCTCCCCTACCCCGTTGTCTTTGAAGAAGGGCATATTTCATTTGCTAAAATAATTATTTTAAATAAATTAAATTTTGAAAACATTATTTCTAGTTCACCTCCTTTTAAAAAGTTGGTCTTTCTTTGAGTATAATATATGACCATTGTCTGAAAATAATTTTTGCTGCCTAATTGTGTTGCTTAGCTTTTGAAAACAAAAAGCAATTTAAGTGATTGAATAGGGGCCAGATATTATACAATACCAAGTAAACACGATTACATTACAGAAATATCTGAGTTCATAACTTAAAATTAAAACAATCAATACTTGTTTTCTTTAGGTCCAGATCTCTTATTATAAATATAGTATTCTGCAGGTTTGCTGGATTTATTCCCCATAACTAGTCGCCCCTTTCCTGTGCCTTTCAATTCTTGCTCCCAGCTTCTTCAATAAAAACCAGCTCTTAGTTGAGACAGGCTGGTTTTGCCAAAGTCAGGACTATAGCTTTGCTTGCCTAACCACATGTATTACTTGTGGTTTGTTCATGTATTTTCTTCTTAAAAATTTCTCAGGTTGTTTTCCATGCTGAAAAGAAAAATCTCTTGGTTGAAGATTGTATTCACTCATCAACCATTAATGAAGTTTCCACTAGATAGTAAACTACAGAGAGCAGGAATTTTCACAACCACTTTTTTTTTCAAAACCCAGAGCTGTGCCTGGGACAAAGTAAGTGATCTGAAATATGTGTTGAATAATCCAGTGTCAATTACCGAAGGCAGCTTTATTCATATCAGTGGGAAGTAAACATGTACACAGGCCTGTCCTCAGGGAGCTTACATTAAAGAAAAGCAACTGGGATTGATCTTAAAAATAGCAGATATTGTCACAGTGCCATAGAGAAGAGGGACAAAGTGCTGTGAAGGTTTAAACCAGAGGAATCTGCTCTCCTGAAAGACATGTAGGAAGTGCTCCCCGCAAAATGGCTTGGGTTGAGTCAAAAGGATGATTAGTCAATAACTAGAGGAAGAGGAGAGGAAAGAGGATTGCAGCCTATTTAGTTTTACCTCAATTCTTTTTTCTCCCTCTCACTCTGTGTCCCCCATTGGTATTTATTATTATAGATTCTTCCTATTTTTCCTGCCACCTTAGTTTGCTAGCTACTCGTGGACTTCCGCACAAGTGTATATAGGTCTCCTTTTAGGAAACAGACAAAACTTACTCTCCTGTTAAAAATGCCAGTGACTATTTTAAAAGCTAAAAATTTAATATCAAAGAAAAAAGTAAATTAACAAGGAGAACATCCCCTTTTCTACTTATTTACTGTAACTACTGTGTGTCAAAAGAAGTATCTCATGATAGGTATATAAGAGGTTTTGATTGGCTGGCCAGCAGGTTGGTTAGCTGGTTGGCTGAATGGTTGGTTAACTGGTTAGCTGGCTGGCCAAATGTTGGTTGGTTGGCTGGCTGGTTGGCCAAATGTGAGTTGATTGACTGGCTGGCTGATTGGTTATTTGGCTGTGTGGGCAGAAGTTGATTGGTTGGCTGACTGGATGGTTGGTCAATTGGGTGGATGGTGAATAATACGAATGGTAGCTTAGCTTTGGCTTTGAAGTCAGACCTAATTTTATTCAGATTCCAACTCACCTTTTACTAACACTATAATATTAAAAACAATTTACATAAACTCTAAGTCTCAATTCAGTCTATGAAATAATATTTTTCTCATGGGGTTAGGGTAAAGATAAAGGATACTGCACATACAGCTTTAGCATGGTACCTAGGATAAATTAACTATTTACTAGTATATGTTCACTGTTTTAAAGACAAGAAAGAAGCTTGGTGTTATTTTGAAGAAGAACAAAATGAGTGAAAGCAAATGCATATTCTGTTGAAATGTTTGTCCCATTTATCTCAGTCCTTCAAATATGTTTTAGTGCTGCAAATACATGTCTCTAACAAATAGCACATGTACCCAGGAAGGTAATATAACGTTAAAAACTCACAAGCACAGAAGCGAATCATATTTTTCCTTGACAGATTAATACTTAATTCTTTTCCCACACTCTTTGTCTCTCACATTTGTCTCTCATTGCATTATCACAGCGCTCATTAGAAAGTAAGTTTATTTTTAAAAAATAGTGCATAATATAGGATTTCTTGATGTGAGTTACAGTGGTTAAGTAGAGATTCAGTTTATAATTATTTGTTAAGCTAAACATGTATACATATTTCCCTATACCATATTCAAACTTAAACATACACAAAGAAGGCAAAATTGGCATATAAGAATGTGATGTAATCAGATAGTGCAGACAAAATATAAACCGAGTTTGGGTCTACATAAGCAAAAGAAATCTCTTAAAATTTCCAATTGAAAGGAGTATACCAACAATAAACCCTGATTGTGAAAAAAGAGGAGATGAAGTTTATTCTAACTACTCCAGATTAACTCCCTCTGTGTCACAAATGAAGTGGCTAGAGTGGCAAATTACTAAACTTTGTACTTATTTTTTGCCAGTCTGCACAGATGGAACCTGCACCAAAGTCACTGTGGGGCAGGGTCTTTCCACGCCATGTGCCCCTTGCCTAACAGTGGCCGTGAGGAGCTCCTCCCTCACAGACCCTCGGGTCCTGGGGCCGCTTTGCACCCACGTCACCAGCGCACCTCTTCCCGACCTCTTCAGGAGCAGGCATGCCACTTGAGCACGATTCCAGAGACAGCTGCCCTGGTTTATTAAGTGTTATCAGAAACTAAGTCAAGAATTCCAGGCCTTTATTACTAACAAGCAGCTTTTGATGTTTCAGCGCCGACTAGGAGATGCTGCAAAGAAGGCGATCAGCAAACTCCAGGTCAGGACCATCAAGAAGGGTGACAAGGTAATAGCCTCTTTTCTTTCGGGTGAGGAGCTATTCAAACAAGCTCCAGGCTTCGCTTGCCACCAGGGTAGAAGAGAGAGAAGGATGGGAAAGAAGAGAGAGAAGGATGCTGATAGCTCTCCCCTAAGTATCTGGCATTATACCTGCCTTTATTAAATATAATTTAAAGCACTTTATAAAGTGCACACAGTAGGACAACACAGTAGTTTGGAAAAATATAAAGTTGGGATGAAATTAGTATACAAATGCACTACCTAAAATATATAACTGAATGTAGGTTGGGGCTTTCTAATAGCCAATGCAAAGAAGGAAATAATATTCAATTTTCAAGTGGTACCTAATTACCTTATTCCTGTGCCCCACGTGGTGTTTTGTTTTGTTTTGTTTTAATGACTGTCCCTGTATTAGGACTTGAAAAAATTTTCCCATCAATCTTTGCAGGGAAGACCATGTTATGTGCTGAGTGATGCCCTCTACTTACATCTACAGTACATGCCGGGAGCGTGTTTAGTGCCCGAGAAGTGTAGTGTCTAGAACCCCACAGGCGTCGCGGCAGGCTCCCTCACTGTAGAATGATGGCCTAAAGCCAAAAGCGGAAGCACATCTTGAGGACAGCAAAGTGGCACTGTCCCTGCCTGCAGCCTCTGAAGGCCTCTCTTCACCCCAGAAAGTTTGGAGCAGTGGATTGCAGACGTGGATTGGGGGCTCCTGAGGGCTTGTTAGGGATTCATGACGCACGTGTGTCCCTCGTGTTGTCTCTAGTCTAAAAGATTGATTTGTCTCCCTAGTTACGTGCTGCTGTTTTTCACCTATGTAAAAATGCAATTGAACTTATTAATATAAGGACATTCATGTAAAATCACTACTGAGTATAAAGTATTTTTTCACAACTTTTTCCCCTGAGACATAAAACAATAAAAGAATAAGGACTATTATATAAGTAATATTTAATGGAGTACTGAAAGGGACGTATATACTTGGGAAGAAAACGTAGAAGCCCTATTTTAGAGATTATACATTAGATTCCTGAGGAATGGATAGATAAAATATCATTCAGATATTTTTCCATAAACAGTGCTTCTCATCTTCGAGTTTTTGATATGTCACCATAAAGCACTGTGGCCTCACAAAAGTGCCAGCAGGGGAACCCAGAAACAAAAAAGTAGAGGACAGAAGGAATGGACATTCAGCCAATGTTCAGCCAGTGATTGATAAGAAACCCTCCCAGCCCCAGGGCTGCTGAAGCTTGCCTGGTTCTTGAAAGGGATGCCATCCTTTGGCATGTTGCTGGGCATTTTCACAAGTCACAGGTACAAAAGTAGGCTCATGCACACTTTCTCTGTTGCAGGAAACAGAGCCCGACTTTGACAACTGTGCCGTGTGTATTGAAGGCTACAAGCCCAGCGATGTGGTGCGGATCTTGCCCTGCCGGTGAGTCCCGGGGGCTGCCTACTTTGACTGGGCCGGTGCGGTGAGTGCCCGCCGCCCTCTGGCTCAGACCTGTCAGGTTCAGCTGCCCAAACACTGCCGCTTCTGTGGTTCAGGATCAAACAACCGAAAACTTGTTCTTTTTGTGTAACCTTTCTCCTTGGAATATTTTTCTGATCCTCTTTGCACCAAAGGAAGTATACTGCTGTGAACCAGGACCTCATGATACAGTTTGATAATGGGGTTCCCAGTACAAGTTGTTCTTACAGCAGATCTGTGATATTCAGAATCAATTCTCGATTTTGCAGTGCTATTTTAATTAAATGAGGAAAACCTTTAAAATGTTTTATGAATGATCATGAAAGGATCAGCAGCCAGAATATAGTCAAGAATGTATAGGAAATCCAGAGGCAGATTCCATTTCCCTAGTTTTTTTGTCTGTTTGTTTTTACTAACAGGAACAGAATGTGATAGTCCCTCCCACCCCCCCACCCCCACCCACATGTCTAGAGTCGATGGGAAAGAGCACCGGCACACAGAGGTGGCAAAACTACCCCGATAATTCTCATATAATTCCCGTCCCCTCTCCCTGTGGAAATTTACAGTGTCTGAATTCTTTTTCTACAGTTAAAATTAAATAAATTTAAATTGTAATTACATTATTTCCAAGCTGCCTTAAAAGTCGTCCCCCTATAATTAAAAACCCCTTTTTAGTGTTTCTGCATTTGTGCAAGTGTTTTAAAATCAAAAATTAAATTCCGCCTTGACGAAATGGTCCTCACTCAAAAACAGATTGGCTTTAAAAAGTCTTAGAGTACTTAAGTAAATAAAGTAGAAAAACACACAAAGGTGTAAAACAATCCATTTATTCATAAAACAGTGCATCATTAAGAACTATTTATTAGAAATATGAAAGAAAGAAAGTATGTCATTAGAGGAATCGGTTTAATAATCTCACAACGACCAAGAAGTGACAAAACAAAAAACAAAACCCAGGATACTCAAATAAATGCAGAAACTCTCAAGGGGAATGGATCACACTTGAAATGCTTTTAGGCAAATTGATCATTAGGAAACCCGGTGAGAAGAAAGTGCAGGCGGGCTGCCTAGCCAAGGCCTCCGAGTGGGATTCCTTCCCTTCATTTATAGATGGTTGGCTATCCCTCAGACAAAATCGTAGACTGGCCACAAAAAGACTTGTAGTTTCTGCCAAAAGAGGGTACAATACATTATCGACATTATACTTAGTGTTTACTTGGTGACTTCCAGAAATACCAGCAGCGAATGGCAGTAAGTGAGCCACAGACAGCCTCTCAGCATAGCCTCCTTCATCTCTGCAGATTTTACTCGGGGTTCCCAAACCTGGTAGTTAGAAGCGGGAAAAGTGCTATCCTTCATGCTATTTCTTGGAGATTGTTCAGAGCCCTGTGAGGCTGCTCCTACTTTAAATATATGTATGAACTTACACAAATGTAATTAAGAAAATGTTTTAAAAACTAGACACAGCATTCCCTTAGCCCTGGAATCCATGCAGGATGAAAGAGCTAGTTCCTTCAGAGCTCCATGCCACTGCCCCCAGTTGCTGGAGGCTGCATAGCATCCCAGCCACAGACGTATCTCAGTTCCGTTCGCTGTGGCCTGTTGTGTAACATCTGGCTGATTGTAATTCTTAATTATGACAAATTACATGGCTTTAGCAGTATTTTGGTTGTCATGATGGATCAGTCCAGATCTCCTTTTACAGTAAAATATTTTAGAAATATTATGCAAGAAAAAATAGCATTTTAATATTTATTGCATGTGCTTACACACACACACACACACACACACACACACAAAACTTTACAGCCGGTTCAGTTTGGCCTCAAGCTTTTCCTTTTTACATCATTATTTGGTTCTCCACTCATTCCTTGATTCTTTTTGCTTCAAGCTCCTTCCTGTCCATATGCTTTTATTTTCTTATTGTGGGCATTACTTTAAATAGCAAAATGCATTGCACATTCCCAAACACAGGTTATGCTTAATGACTGTTTAATCTTAGACTCGCCACACATATTCACTCTTTGAAGAGCACATACTTTTTTTTCCATGCTGACTTTAAAATCAAGATTTTTTTTTATGCCTGTTGCTCCTATCTTCCAGTTTGCACTAATGGATGTTACCAAACAAATGCACTGGCATTGGCTTTTTTGCCAGATAATTTGCTCTGGGGTATTAGGAAGCCTTTGCTCCTATGAAATTCATAGACTCTGTTTCCCATTATTTCTAGGCTGACTCACCCACAGAATTCTTTGCATCTCCTTGGAGTCAAAACTGTTTCAAAAAATGTTCCAGTGTATTGTCTTCCTTCTCTGACACTCTTTCCTGTGTCCTCCTTACTCCTGACACACTGGGTACATCTCTGCTCTGTTGTTGACATGTAGGGTGTCTTTCCATATCACTGAGGGATGGATGCTCTGGTACCACCATATTTGCAAAGTCATTCTCTTTTTTGTTTCTTTCAGAGGACCTTGCACAAAAGGAACTAATCAATGATTTCCCCTCCTATCTGTAGTCATGGTGATAATTAGAGTGAAGTCGTGCACATGCATCCCTACCGGCTCCGAGTACAAGTTTTCTTTAACAACAGACCTATGATATTCAGAATCTATTCTTGCTTTTACAAGTTCTAGTTTAACTAAATTAATAAACTCTTTAAAATATTTTAAAATGACCGTGAAGGGATTGGTAGCCAGAATATGATCAGGAGTGAGTAGGAAGTCAAAGGCAGATTCCATTTCCCTGGATCTCCATGGTAACAGGAACAGAGTAGGACAGTGCCACCAAAACTTTTAGGATCTAGGAGAGGGTGCCAGCTTTGCGTGCATTGTGTTTCTAATATAGGCTTCACATTTATTAACAAAAGAAAATGCCAATGAAGGATCTTAGATTTTGATTAAACAATCTAATTTATCGAACTAGAAATTGATTTTTACATACTCAATTCAAAACCCAACAAGTAATGATAATTATACATATTTATACTGTTGTTATTATTGCTATTATTACACTATAATGTGACATTACTCCTATTATTAGAACTACTACTGTTCCTAGTACTATCACTATGACATTACAACCTTCAGTTCTTTCCTGTTTTTCTGCAGGAGCTTTCTCACTAAGCTCTCTGCTTCCACTCCTGCCCCTTAATTATTCATTCTGAATGAGTCTATTTTTAATTACACTAGACTAGCTTAACTCCAGGTATGTTTCAATGAATACAACTTTAAATTCCTTAAATGTATCAGAAGTATGACGAAAAAGTTATTTAGAGGACGATTAATTGAAACGTACTTCAGTCCTTCTATTTCTCTGAATTCTATTTCTGCAACAAGGTAGACTCACAGAAAACTAAAAACGTGCATTATGCCTCTTGGCCCCTTACGGGGGGATTGAGTTGGCTGGTGCAATGGCCACTGCTTTAATCCAGTATGTCAGTATGTATCACCCTTAGGAAACCTGCCCTGTATCTTAGTATTTCGTACTCTCCTCCAGGGGGCTCCCCACAGCGATTCGCCGATGGAATAACTGCATTTCTCCCCACAGGGGGATGTTTTTATACTGTGGAGACCGGATGGTGATGCCGGCGGGTTTTTTCTCTGCTTGCTGACGACGAGCTAAGGGCCGGAGTGGCGGCCCACACACGGCCGAAAGGTGTTTCTATAGCCCCATCTCTGACCCTGGTTTATGTCTTTATCCCTATTTTCCTTTCTTCATTTGCTCCTATGGCATCTTTTTAGATATCTGCATACATCTTCTAAGTCCTTTCCAGAATAAACATTTCCGTGTCTTTAAAACTTGGTCAACACCATGTTTAATTGTTATATAATATCCCATGTACCATAGTTTACTTTATTATTTTTGGACCCTTAAGTTGCCCCCCTATACACACACATACCCCTTTTTTTGCTGTTATTTGTAAGGCTGTGATAAATAGCTTTGTGTGTAGACCTTACTTCATATTTTGGAGGATTCCCTTTTTTCTAAAATTAGATATTCAAGTTACCTAATTGTTTTTCATCAAGTCATACTGAAGGAGTTTTCCAGTCAGTCAGAGCTGAGAATGTTCCAAGCAAAGACAACTAGCGGTCAGCAGGAATTGTTAGCTTGTCACGTACATGTCAGGGTGGGGCAGAGTAGGCTGGCATGGGCCGTTTAGGACCCGGATGCCCAGCTGAGGAGCCCGGCTGGTGGCCAGGTGCTGGGGACCCTCTGAGGGGCTCAGCGTGTGTGCTGTGCACGGCACGCTGGCACCGTGCGGAACGTGGCTTGCAGGGATCTGACTGGAGTTGGGGAGGCCAGTTAAGAGACTGTTAACCTAAAAATAAAAGGCCAAAGTGAAAGGCAACAAGCATTTATTTGAGATCAAAAAGAATAGTTATTCTGGAAACACTGATTCAAGCAGAAACCCAAATAGTGTTCCAAAGAAGAAAGAAAAGTTAGAAGCTCTTCTAGTAAGGAGTGCATTATTAAGAATTATCAGCCCTGCATTCTTAGCCTTATAGGATTCGTCCAGGATGGTTCTCGGTCACATGTCGGATGGTCTGGATGATGGATCCCAAATGGCCCAGAAGGTGGATACCAGGAGGTCTGGTCACGTCCGGGGGTCTGGGTAATGGATGTCAGGTGGACATATTTGTGAGTTCTCCAGGGTGTAATTGGATGGCCTGGATATGGGGCTCCTGCCGGGGGTAATTAAGAGTGTTAAGTTATCTGCAGGCCCGGATGTATATCTAGGCATTAACGCAGGACTGGAAAGTTCAAAAAAGTTTAAGTTCCCAGGCTAGCGAGAACAAGAATAGAGTCTCTGTTCGTGCAACAACTTCCATAATGTTAATGCTTTCAGCAGCTCAGTTAGAGTGACTCCAATTTATATACCCCCTATCTTCACGCTCTCCTCCAGACTTGCAAAGCCCAGGTAGGAAGTGCTGGAGGCCTGAGTGGGAGTGTTCGCCCCGGAGAGGGGGAGAGAAGGGCCCAGTCGGGAGAAGGTCGGGAGGAAAACCCAGCATGAGTCAGCACTGGGGAGAGTTGGGAACGGCTGCCTGCATCAGTCAGTGACTGGTAGATACATCTGTATTTGTTCATAATTAAAACATGCTCATATCTTTTCATTCGGATTCTAAACAGTGGAAAAAGTCCTGCAGCTAGCACACTAGTGCTCGAAAACCGTAACATAAGAAACAGATTTCAAGCACTGATTTTCTTTTAACACTCGGAAAGCACTTGGAAGACCAAGTTTGTCTTACCTTTTGGAGACTTTCTTCTTACTTACCCAGCCCCAGAACACTCCCATAACTGGGTCATTAAGGCACAATTCTATTCTGGATAGATAATCATTTGATTCTTTGTGTAAATGCTGTGCTGCCCTTCATCTTTCTCTTCTCTGTTTTAGGAATGAGGCTACATTTCACTTGTAATCGCTTTAGGAGCTCTCTTTAGTAATTCAGGACATACAATATGTAATGCTGGGGTTTTGTTTGTTTGTTTGAAACTTAAACCTACATTTTTACAAAGATCAAACCTGACTAATAGTATTCCTGTTGAAAGAGATGAAACAGAGATTTAAATACAGGAATATGCCAAAAATAGAATGAGTGGCTATCATTAAAGTGCAGTACACATTAATAATGAAAGGACAGATGAAGCTTGTAGGTCACAGATGGGGGTCACGGATACCCTAAGTGACAAAGGAATTTCTAATGGCATTTCAATGTCTGAGTCAGATGGAACCTAAAAGCAATTGGCCTGAAGATTTGGAAAAAGACTTTTTGAGGGCTGTTGAAGCAAAGCCCAATTTTGGTCTACTGGTTTTGATAGATTCTTTGAAGGTCTGTTGTGTACCATGTGTCTACATTTGACAAACACACTCATAAATCATCCTCACCCATCTAACCAGTCAGGCAGCCAGCTATTTTTCTTTCTCAGTTGATGTGACCCAAAGACAGGTGACATTTTCTTCTACCAGAGTAGGAGCTCTGGGCAACATCGAGCGTGAAGTACTTAGCAAACAGTTAAAGGGATCCATTTGTAGAACTTTCTGAACAAACACGTATCATGAGACTTCCAGAGCAATTTACCCGCCAAGGCCCCGTCTCGTCACAATCGAATTCATGAGATTCACTGAGCTAATGTAGATGAGAGCACAGTGGCCTGCCCAGCGAGTGGCTGGCGTCCCGTGGGCCTCCCTGGAAGGCTGTTTGCTCATTGTGTCCCAGGGGGTTTCCTTGTTTTCATTGGGTGCTTCCAACCAAGCCCACCCGGGAAGCCCACGGCCTCCCCTGCCTCTCCTGAAGCTCTGCCGTGGGATCCATGCCTTGGACCCTTTAATGATGACCCAAAGTGACATCGCCGTTGGATGCTGATAGTCATTTGGGAACTTCCCTTTGAGTGGGTGGGGAGGACTCTCATTCACTCTCCTTGCCAGACATGACATGATCATTACAAACAACATGACATAAAGGAGACTTATGATCTGATATAAATGTGGACATGATTTTAATATTTAAAAATTCAAAGCATCACAATCGACTTTTACTGAAAGCACTAAAATGAAACACTGGCCCCTTAAGATGTTTTCTCCAGGGACCAGTCTGATTTTTAGATGAGTCAAATGAACTGAATGTCTGTGTGGACAGAAAATTCCAACCTATTTATGAGCACAAAAAAATTACAAAATGCTGAAATGTGATCAGGACCCTGACTAGGAGCCCTGTAACTCGTGAAGTCGAAAACAAAGGGGTGCTTTCTAGCTGGGCAGAAATGGCCTGTCCTGACTTTACCCTGCATGCCTGTGACATAGGCTTGATGAGGAACAGATTTCTTTCCAAGTTCCCTTTTTTGAAAAGACTGATAAATGATGGTTGGTTTTCATAAGGTTTGACTTACTCTTTCAAGCTCATGTTATGCAAGTTAGATTATTGGGCATGCTATTTGTATATAAATGTGATTTTGAAAACAACTGTCAAGATTTCCTTGCTAATTACTACATTTTGAAAATAGAGAAAAGTATAAAGAAGTAAACAAAAATAATCTTAACACTGGAAGTAATCATTATTAATATTGGTATATTTAATTTTTATAATGTGTGTATAGAGACACCATATATATTGTTATACACTGTATGTTGCTCAATATATACCATGTATATGTTAAACAATGTAGAGTCCAGCCATTAATACAGTTTTTATACTACTTCCTTATTGAATATTAAAAAGTAAGCATTTTTTCACAACTAGAAATTATTTTAAAATATCTAAGTGGTTTCAGAGTAGCCCATTATTGGAGTTTAGTTAACGGCCCTCCTATTGTTCAGCTTTTAAATCGCTTCCAGTTTTCATCATTATAGAATCGTTACTTTGTTTATATGTTTTTTTCTATATATATTCCTTAGGATACATTCCTAAAAGTGAACTTACTGGGTCAAAAAGATTTTAAAGGACCTTGATAAGCTTTGTCCAATTGCTTTCTGAAAAGGTGGTAATTACTTACACCCCACTAGCAGGAAGAGGGGATGCTTGTGTTAGCATCACCTTAGAACCATGAAGTAGTACCATGTTAGACACCGTCCTCACCCAAGGGCAACGCTAAAGGTAGCACTAGTTTTAATTCCCATGTCTTTGATTTCTCTGGGATACAACTGTTGACTAACACAAGCCCTTACTATATCATATCTAATCTAAGTTGTCATTGGCTGTAAGATGCTTATTCATTTTTAAAGATGTTAAAATGTTGGGACCGGGGGTGGTATGGCCTAGAATTGATAAAATGTGACATTAGCTATTTTTAAATTTTTTTTTCATTTTTAGTAAATAATGCTTTTTCTCATTTAAATATTTTACTTCGTTTTGATAATGCTTTTTGATTAACAGTTAAAAAGGTTATAAAATTTATGATTTTTTACTTCATTCAGTTTTATCTCTTCCCCTTTATACTTCCCTACCAAGAAATAAAATAACAGCAATTAACTACAGTTTAAAAACTCTATTTGAAACTTATGTGGTAGAGCATTCCACTCAATAGTTATTGTTTATGATAACCATTATTTAAAAAACTCATACTTTCAAGAACATAACTTCATATATACTGCCAAATTAAAAGTTATAGAGCATGTGGGAGTTTAAAATGACACAGCTGCTTGGGAAATTTGACAGTTGCTACTCAAATCAAACACATACTACCCTCTAAGCTAGCAATTTTGTTCTTGAATATATAGCCAGGAAAGCTGAATGCAGATGTTCCCAGAAAGACCTGGGCAGGGGAGGTCATAGCACATTTATGCATAATAGCCACAAAATGAAAACAACCCAAATGTCTTAACTGCAGAAAAATTTATAGACAGATTGGAGGACATACATGCAATGAAATATTACTCAGCATTAAAGAACAATATACTAATAAGTATACATCAACACACACATGAACCTGAGGACATTATGTTGAGCAAAAGAAACCCAAGCAAAACAAGAATACATACGTTATGATTCCATTTATATTAAATTCAATCACAAGCAAAGCTCATCTCTGCTGCCAGAAGTCACTCTGGCAGGTTCATGGCAGGGAGTGAGTGGTGGCGGGGGAGGGGCCGGGGAGCTCTCTCCGGGGCAGTGGAAGCTGTCTGTCTTCATCTGTGTACTGTGTGCGTAACTGTATACATACTTCAATCACTGAGCTTTCTGAAGACCTAAGCAATTTTTATACCTACATTTAAAATAATGGGAAAAAATTGTAAGTACCAAAGAAGCTATGCTGTGGACTTTAAAAAAAAATAATAATTCACTTTGTGCCTGAGTCAAAATTACATAAAATTTAAGTTCAAAGTGTGCAGATGGTGTTTTCTAATAATTTTTCTTTGATTACTTTGGATTTGCCTGTGTACCCAGCCAAAAATTAAGTGCATCACTTAATCCAAGGGATTAAAGGAAGGAAACATGAAAGGAAGTGGCAGTTCTGGAAAATAATGTCTGATGCGTCACTTTCTGTCGTATTTTCTACAGAGCAAATGCCACCTTGGGAAAGAAGTCTGCAACTGTAATAACCTTGTTAAATATGGCATTCTGACTTCAAATGTCCTGATCCCCAGTTATATTAATCAACTAGACAGACGGGACGAATGCCAACCAGCTTTGCCGCCCCAGCCAAACGATATAATTAGACCAGGGTCAAGTTTGCGGCGCAAAGCCTCCCTCCCCCAGAAGCCAAAGGAGGGAGTGAGACTGACTGCGAAGGAGGGTTTGGCAATCCCCTCGTAACGTGCTTTCCCCAAGGATCAATTTCTTCCACTGCAGCTAAAAAAAGAAGTTGAGTTTAGGAGCAAGATGATCTGATGCAGTGTCTTAGTTTTCAAGTTTTGTTGGTTTTTCTTTACTGCTGTTTAAATCCAACGCCATGGACAACTGGGTGAAATAAGTGGCTGTTTATTACAATACTTTAATTTTGAAAAGCGCTCTACTGTTTGCAAAGCTCTTTTACATGTACTAGCTAATTGGCATCACAATGGCCTCTAATATAGAGCAGGTACCATTAATGCCTCCTTATTGTAATAACAATGAAAAACAAAAACAAACCTTTACCTCGGAGAGGCTGGTCACAGGGCCCCAAGCAAAGCCAGGTTTTGTGACTTCTGAGCCAGTCTTCCCATTGTATCACAGGCTGTGGATTTGACCCCTTGGCCCCACCGTCTCCCTGCCCCGTGAGAGGGCTCTGCTGTGCTCACAGCTCCCTGAGAATATGGTTTTGGCTAACAGTCTTCCTCAGCAATCCCCATCTCCCTCTAAGCCAAATGCCTGAGAACCCCAAGCACGCCAGATCAAACCTGGCCCAGCTATAAGGATTTTACTGTGTCTGCCATGTTCTCAAGCTTGTTGTCATGGGCCTGAAAACAGACCCTCCATCTGCACTGAGGTCAGTGCCTGCGCCGGGAGGTGAGTAGCGATTTATCATCACGTCCCTTTTAGTCGCCGTCAGGTAAACCTGCTAGCACGGCGCCTTAGCTTGCCTGAACAAGGTCATTATGTTTCCAGCAACAGCCAGGATATGGTCACTTCTGGTTCTGTGGGACAGCTTTTTTACCCCTTCCTTTTCTTCTTTTCCTTTTAATTTTAAACAATGTTTACATGACCTAAATAGAAGGCATCAGATAAATGCAGTTTCTCATGACTGGTCCAAACCTTCCAGACCAAGCCCAGTGGCAGAGTCTCCCCCGCAGCGAGGCTCTGGTCCAGTTGGACGGAGCTTATGGCAGGAGGGGCTGTGTCTGCTCAACTGTCCTGATCCACACCGAGCCCCCAAACACCGCCTGGCAACCACTCTAAGGACTTGCTGTGCAGGAGACGTAGAAGCATGCAACAGTATGGAAGGAAACAGCTTAATGACAAGCAGTCCATCATCACAAGGGAAGTGTGGGAAAACCTGGCTCAGGTCTGGGATCATTCTCCTCGCTGTTCATGCCTCTCTCTTCTCCACTCCCTCCGTCTACATTGGTCCAGATTGCCAGTTTGGACCATTCTTTCCCACTACATTTCATATTCTAAACTCGTCCAGCTTTCCACCCAGCGGAGTTTCTCCTCCACATCCCAGTACGCAGCTGTGCCTTTCGCCCCGGCAGCGGCTTCCCCCCGGATTTCCTCCCCCGCGTCTCCGCGCGGCACAGCCCTTCCCGCCTTCCGTTTCCTCATCTCCTCGCCAAGGAACTGCCCCCTTCCTTGAATTCTGTGGCACTTCTACTCGTATCTATTTGTGACCTGTCACCTTCTTTACATGTTGTACCTCACATCACTTAAAACAGTTAAGTGGACTGTGCATCTTCCTTCGAACCTATCAATTCTGCGTTAAAAAAACGCCTCATCAGCAGGATGCGTGTCTGCGTCCCCTGGGCACTGACCGGTCAGAATGCGTGCCGGTGTGGCCGCCTGCCTTACAGGGGCGGAACCGGCTGGTCTGCACAACATGGCACAGCAGAAAACACGGAGCGGTTCCACGGTCATTGAGCGCCTGGGTTGCCAGTGACTGGACCACAGGCAGGGCACGTGGGTCAGGCAGGGGGGATGCACAGGAAAAGCCAGTGTTTTCCACGTGGTTTCCAAAGTCATGGCAGTCAAAGTGCTGGTGAGGTCCTCATTGAATTCACTTGATTTTAGGAGCAGTTAGACAAATCAGAAAGTCGGTGAGAGCAAGTTAGGTTTCTTTTGTCCTCTGGATACGAACGGGGTCTGTTTCTGCTCCGCAGCATCCGTGAACACGCCCTGGGCGCCGTCAGCCCTGGGTAGGTGCATCGCCAGCCATTCTAACCCAGGGATGCCTGTGCCCGGAGCCATTCGCCGATGTTCCCAGAATGAGACTTGCCTGGAAGGGGTGGCCCTGTGAGATATCTGCCAGGCAGTCGAGGCAGGACGCGGGCCCCTCAGCACCCTTCACGTCCACATGAGGAGCCACTGGCTCCCAGAGGAAGGCAGAAGTCTTTCATGTGTTGGAGTCCGTGAAAAGGAGGGGGACCGCTCCCAGACTAAGCTCTGCCGCAGAAAGCTCACCCGCAAGGAACTGCGTTACAGTCATTGAATAACGATTTGGGGAATTGGAACTTAAGAAATTATTTTTTTCAGCACACAATATGGAGAGCGCACCCTATTCCAGGGACACTACTAGGTTTAAAAAATAGAAACACTTCCTCTCTGCTGTCACGGGTGTCACAGCTCGCTCAGGACATAGAATGGTAAGCCAGGGTGACCACAGCCAGCATCCATTCTGATTGGTCAGTGCCCAAGCTGCACCAGTAGTTTAAATATTTTTAATTTCACCCATATATAAAGAAGTGATTCGAACAAACAAAAAACACAAAACAGCATGATACTCTGACTTCTTAAGTGCCAGGTAGTATTCAAAATGTCTATGTTCTTTGTCCTTTAATTGTCATAACAATCCTCTGAAAGGTTATCCCTGACAATAATAATACTTCAAAGAGGTGTTGTGACAAGTAAAGAACATTGTCCTAGAACATCCAAGGTCACAAAGCTAAGGCCTGGTCTTCAGTCCCTGAAAACCAGAGCCCATTTGCAGCTGCTGTGACAAATGTTGGGGAACGATAGGGAGGAAAGGAGAAGAAATGGATTCCCCTTGGTAGAGTTCGGAGAAAAGAGGCGGGGTCATCAGGGGAGAGAAGGGACACCTGAGCTGTGACTGGACCTATGAGCGAGGTTTGCCACCCTAAAAAACAACAAACAAAAAGTGAGGAGGGCATCCCAGCATTCTGATGCCAGTGCAGGGTGACGGGGGGCCGGCAGGGGTGCATGGTCGGGCTGGGGGAGCGTCTCTGAGGGCTGTGCTCAGGCCTTTGGACTTTGTGCGCTAGGCAGTGGGCGCAGCTGAAGCGCGGTGCGCCTGGGGGGTGCTCTCCGACTGTACTTTGGAGAGCGAAGGCAAGAGAGAGGAGCCAGGCGAGGTCAGGAAGAGCACAGGCAAAACAGTGGTATTGTTTTCTGGGGCACCTCACGATCCACGTGTGAAAACTCGGTGGAAAGGTGCTGGAGCTGCCACCTCGTTGTTTCCCAGGGTCATAGGGCACGGACAGTGGGGAGGACGGAGCCTCACAGGCCGGTGTTGCCCTGCTCCCCATCAGCCAGGCAGGCTGTGACCTAAGGACAGGCCTGATGAGGCCTGTCGCTTCCCCTTTGGTTCTGCCGGATCCCCAGCCTCTGTAAGATACTGCCTCCTTGAAGCTGAAACACAAAAACACATTTGCAAAGGATAAAACTTTGAGTTTCTCCAACTCCCCCACAGCCGCCCCCACCAGTTTATTTGGGAGGGGGGAGTGGGCAGTGGAGTGTAGAGTGGCCAAAAACCCGGGCTGCTGTGCCGGGCTGTGGCTAGGTTTGAGTCCTAGCTCTGGAGCTTACAAGTGCTTGGGATAATTTAATTCATTTTAACGGGCTTCAGCTTCCTGCTCCATAAAATGGGAAGGGTAATTTTTACCTTAGAGGGTCATTGTGAATTAATAACATATGTTACATGCCTGGAAGATAGTAGGCATTTGGTAACCAGTAGGTATTGTTTATTCGTTAAATTAAATTAGTTTTATTAATTAAAAACTCACTCTTATTTCATCGGCAGCTTTGCAAATAATAGTCTGAGGCTCTGAAGGAACACCCCACAGACGCACTGGATATGGCTATTTAAATTGCTCGTGTTGTCTGGGATAATGGGGTGCTTAAGTCCCCGTAACTCACATTCTTGAGTGGCCATGTCACGGAGTGGTATGAAACAGCTTGCACTGGTGCCAAAAGGAAAGCTGGGGGACCCAAATCTCAAAGGCAGGTGGCAGGGCCTGATAACCTGCAAAAGGGAAGAGATGCACAGGCCAAAATAGCCCTTCCTCCTGCAGGTGGGCACAAAACAATATCATTTAAGCAGGGTGGGGTTCACACACACAGGGGAAAGGACAACAGAAGTCAAGAATAAGTAGATGGGAAATGGGTGGAGCTCAGTTTTCAGTCCTGCTAAAAACACGAGAGCTTATTTTACCCTTCATAATCTTCGCATTATTATGCAGCTGTTGACATGTTTCGTCAGGTTTTGAAGAATAATGTTTGCTTTCTAAATGTTTGTTTCCCTTTGGTGAATAAGGAATGAGAAGAGTTTGGTCAACCCCTACAGCTTGTCAGGATTGTTAAGAGATAGAATATCTTCTCCTTTTGCTCCTCTGGACATACTTCCCCGCCCAGCTTTTGTTAAAACAGGGGACAAGATAGTGCTCTACTGAGAATCCTACAGATTGGATGAGTTGAGGCGGACTTTGCCTTAGAGATGTTTACTAAGCTGTGGGTGCATTTCACTAAAGTCCAGATTCTTCCCTTATTCCTTTGTTTATTTAGTCCAGTGACTTTTATTTTTCTTTCTATTTGGGAGGGGGAAATTGGTTTACAATCCAATTGTAAGGATATAGTCTCTGTATTTGATGGTTACAAAAAATGTGGTGCTAGAAATGTGAGTTAATAATCATCATGATCACCCTGTGTGTCATTTTGGCCTTTTTTTTTTTTTTTTTTTTTTTTTTTGTCCTTAGTTCTCCCTTTGATTTTTTAAACTTTCCAGTGACTTGCTATCAACTCTAGAAAATGGATCCAGGAGTGTGGCCTTTCGGTGGCCTTTCCCTTTTAGTTCCCAGGTAGCCACTGAAGGGCTGTGGCACTGCCTGGAGAGGAGGGAGCGCGTCTTATTCATCTCTGTCCCCAGCTCCTAGCACAGAACAGAATGGAACAAGGGGGTGACGTAACTCATCCTTTATTTTAAGAAGATAAATCTGGCAAGGAAGAGTGGGATGACAAGAACAGGGAAAGACTGCTGGCATGGAGACCAGTGTGGCTGTCATTGGAATAATACCAAAAAAAGGCAGTAAGATTATGAATGAGGGAGCAGCCCTGGGGAAGGGAAAGCGATGAATGCGAAAGCAAGGGAGGAAGAGCGAGTCTCTGGGCCTCGAGGGCCACGTGCAGGCAGCGAGGGGTGCCAGGGCCTCGGATGAATATCTGTCTATGGAGCAGGTATTTCCTGAGCACCCTCTGTGTGCCAAGAACTATGCTGGAGGCTGGACTACAACAGTGAATGAGGCAAATAAGGGGTGTGCTCTCATGGAGCTTATATTCTTGTCGGAGGATGTATCAGTCAGGGTTCTCCAGAGAACTAGAACGTAACACTGCGTATTTTCAAGGAAGTGCCTTACATCATTGTAGGGGCTGGCAAGTCTGAAGTCTGCAGGGCAGGTCTACAAGCCGGGAGCTCCAAGCAGGAGCTGATGCTGCCTCCTTGAGGCAGAGTGTCTCCTCTTATAAAGCTTTTGCTCTTAAAAACTTTTAACAGGTTAAAATAGACCCACCTAGATTATTTGGTATAATCTCCTTGATTTTAAGTGAACTGATGGTAGGTATTAATCACATTGACAGAATGCCCTAGATTAGCACTTAATTGAATCTCCTGGCCCAGTTGACACACAAAGCTAACCCTACCCTTCACAGAGGCTGTAAGAAAGACCTGTGCGTGGAGGGAAATCACTGAGGGAATGTTAGGGAATGAGGACTGACTACTGTGAGGACTCGGGGAAGTCTTCTCCATGCGGGTAGATGCTGTGCAGCTTACAGGAGAGGCAAATGATCCTTGGAGATATGAAATGACTTATTTAAGCCCAAATGGCTAGTGGTGGGCCCTGCCTTCATTCTGACTCAGCATGTGCTCAGCAGACACAGTAGAGCCTGCCTTCCAGGGACAGTCAAAGGGACCCAAACGGCTGACTTTGTTTCCAGGATGAACACCAGGTGGTGAGCAACTTCAGATTAGGAACTTGTTTCCCGAATGTAGAGCCTGAACATAGGGAGGGAGGAATTGCCCGGGACGACGGTGCAGGAGGCCGTGACTCCATCCATATGCAGTCTCAGCCCCGCCCTCACTGCGCTGGGACGCCGCCTGGCCCCAGCTCTGGACTTCTGTTCAGCCGGGGGTTCCACCTCGGATGCCCTCCTTCCTCTCCCTCGCCCTTCATGTGGACAAGTCTGGGCAGCCCTCAGGGCTTAGCTTTGGCATTTCATCAGGCAAACTCTCCTCCTTATAATCCTCCCAACTCCCTGCTCTTCTAATGTGGTACTTAGCACCGTTGTCATTAAGCAGTTTATATATATATTATTATTTTATTAATGTCTGCCTCTGCTATCATACTTGCTAAAGAAAGGAGCCAGATCTCTATCCTGCCGACTCCCAGCGATGAGCACAGCTCTTGGCAGACACTCCCTCTTGGATGAACGTATGGATGAGGGAATAAATGGAGGCAATACGTACCTTCCAAGCAGCACATCTGCAGCGCATCCTAAACAATAATTTGCAAACACAATGACACATCCAGGTTGCCAACTCTCCTTTTTTCTAATTGCCAGTCTGATCATATCCCGTATATAGCTAATCCCATCCTTGGCACATGGGGACTTCCCAGTTCAATGTAAAAGGTGGTCCCTTCCGGCACGCTTCTCTAATTGGGGAAGTCCTTTTTAAGCATTTGGCCTAAAGCCCTCTGACACAAAGAACATTGTGAGAACTGCTAGGAAGGAGAAGAGGAGGGTGTGAGGAGAAAGCAGGAGCACTCCGAGGGCTGGGCACCCCCAAGGAGAGGATCAGGAGTGGACGGACTCTCCCAAGGAAGCCGGAGCACTTAAGACAGGCGGTTGCCTCTCTTCTTGCCCCAGGCAGGAACTTCCGACTGCTCCTGCCCCTGCACTGGAGTCTTGTGGGCGAGGAGACAAGCTTCTGACTCCAGCGGTCTCTGATATGTCTGGGTGCGCTCCCGAGAGCCAAGTTGAGAGAAGTTCCCTCAGGAGCCCTCCCACGTCTACCAGACGCCCCCCTTATCCAGCCACTCAGATGAAGGCTCAAGGACTGGCCTGGGGGGGTGGGGAGATGGCAGCGCATTCAGCACGTCAGCTGTACAAACAGTAAAGGTTACAGCACCTTTCACTCTGGCTTCTGGTTTGACAACCAGCAGCCGTAACAACTTAAAAGGTCACTTGCATTGTTCGATGCTTCCGGGAGCTCTTCTGCCCTTTCTGTTAGACCCCGAATATTAATGGAAATGAGCCTTTCTTTTGCAGCTGTTTTCCAACTGTGAGAAAAGAAATGCTGGCATTATGTAAATGTAACATCTATCAAGTTATCCTGAAAGGCCTGTGCAAGTTTCTCTCCTTGTATTCTTTCCAGTAAACATTCTTCCTAGTGAGAAAGAGGAAAATCTCTCTCCTTCTACATGCTCTACATTTTCTGAAACTTGGACTCATGTAAGGACCCTCCTGGGATCCAGACAAGTTTCGGCTGCATTGCCACAAGGGATAACAGGAAGCACATTGGCGCAGGTGTCAGGAGACGGAGGTTCGATTCTCGTCTCTGCCGCCAAGCGAGCAGCACCGTGACCTTGGACAAGTGTCTGGGCGGTAGTGGACTAGGGAGTCTTGCAGTTGCCGCCGCTCTAAGATGTATGGTTCTCATTGCAGGCATCTTTTCCACAAGTCCTGTGTTGACCCCTGGCTCCTAGACCACCGCACCTGCCCCATGTGCAAGATGAACATTCTTAAAGCCCTAGGGATCCCGGTAAGCACAGCACAGCCTACAGCATCGTAATGTCTGTCTTTCTACGTTACCCCCAAAGACGGGAGAAAACCTCACACCTGGCTTTTCTCTGTCCCCTTGATCCCATAGCAGTGGTGTCACCCGATGAGGTGTAGAGAACTCCCAGGTCTGAAAACAGTTCCCCTCTCCCATTTTCCCAGTCGGAGAACATCATGCCCTCCTCCCCAGGCCCACTGTGTTTGTCTGTGAGCCCCAGCACTGCCTGTGCAGCCCACGGGCTTCCCATCCAGGACGCAGTGTGCGGGGGCAGGCGGGACACCAGCAGAGGCTCGAGGACCGGCCGTGCATTGGTGTCCTCTTGTGTCATTGCCCCTGCGCTGTCATCACCGAGTTCTGCAGGCCACGCTGTCTGATTGTGCCCCGGTCCCCTGGTGTCCCCTGGAAACACGCTCTTCCCAACCCTGGGAGGGGAGGACAGCTGCTGGGGACCTGGCTCAGAGCCTCTGCTGACCTCAGGTCTCTGCAGAGACCCTTGAGTGAGCTGGAAACCAGAGCCAGAGCCACTTAATTCTAGTGTGACCATCCAGCTGGTGCCTCCCTTGTATGTTTTATCAAACTGAATCCGTCCACCAGGGCAAAGAGAATCCCACCAGCTGGCTAGTGGTCCCAGCAAGAGAAGCCCCAGGTCCCCAGCAAGAGAAGCCCACTTGGCTGGCAAGACACCGCCTGCTGTGGGAGGGCGGGAAGCCAGCCAGGCCACCCAATCCCAGGGCCGCACAGAGAGATGTCAGCACAGCCCAGGCACTGGCTAAGAGAACCCGGCCAAACAGGATGCAGAAAGCGGCCTCGCCCCGCCCCCTCCAGTGTGCTGCCCCGTCCCCCGGGCCACTCCTCACTGCACTAATGGCAGAGAATAAAGGGAATGAGAATAGTCCCAAGATGTCACTGAAGCAGGAAGGATCAGATCAGATATCAAAGGTTTTCTCTCACGCCAAAGGGCGAATCATTCGAGGACTGTCGGAGTGACTCTGTCGCAGAGGGCGCACCTGAAGCATTATGAGGTCGTGCACCGGCTCAGTTTTCTCCCCTGGACCAGCTGCCTGTGTGCCAACTGTATACCGATTTTCAAGGTTGATACACCAGACTCAGATCCACTTGTGAGACTTTAGCTTTGCGCTAGATTTTGAAAGGCAATGCGTTACATTTCAGACCAGAGTTGTAAATGCATCACGCATTCAAGGTGAAAATCAATTACTGTGAACATACTGCATTAGTAAAAACCCAACATTTCTACCAGATGCTAGTGACTTAGAAAATGGACTCGATGTTTGCACTTTTCACTGGCTGTCTCTGGTTCTTACAAGGAAGGAGGAAATTGTGTGTGCTTGCACGTGTTTGTGTGTGTATGTGTATCTTTGGTGTCCAAAGTCTTTAGAATACACACTCACAATTAGAGGTAAATGGGCACATCACTTGACCTAGTTCCTATTGCTCAGGATATTTTCAAAGCTCCTCAGTATCGATTCCAAGGCTCCTTGGTCAGGACAGTGAAACCAGATTTTGTACTAAATAGCATATAACTCCAGTCTTTTCATGGGAAGAAATAACTTCTCCAGAAGCTACCCTGTAAATGAGTTGAAAATACAGCTATCAATTATTTTGAATTAATGGATGGCCATTTGGCTTATGTCCAAAACTATAACATTGTAACTTCTAGCAGCTGTGCCTTCTAGCCAGGGTTTAAACCCATCAAGTCTGGGTAGAAGTGTACTTAGCACATTTGAGTTCCAGAAAAATAAACATCAGTAGTGTCTTTTGGATTTTGCCAAGTAGTCTCAAAGGCCAGCCAATCAGGAGCATGACATGCCTCTGAGCTCACCCCAGAGGACAGAGCACCCTCCTGAGGCGGCATGTGGGCACAGCCAGTGGTCAGGAGCACCCAGTCCCGTGGCCTTCCGCACCTGCCCAAGGTTTCTCTGGTTTTGTCTGGGAGGATGATACTGAAGGCTGCATCTGGGAGGAATTTTGGATGTTGTTTCCACTCCATCCTCCGTCTTTGGGTAGCACCAGGCTCAAATTATACCAAAGAGGTGATGTTTTTTTCACTCCATGCTGAGAACTTTCCATGCCACTGGCATGAGACCGTGTCATGTGTCCATGTCACAGGCTCACAGCCCTCTCAACTAGAAAGCACTTCCTAGAGCTAACCGAAGCCTTTTTTATGAAGCTTAGAGAATTCTTTTACCACCTTCGTAAACCCCTGCGCGCCAGTTCTTCATCAAGGAACATTGAAAAGAGCCTGTCTCTTTCTCTGATAAGTGGTGCCTGCTGGTCCTTCCTCTCAGTTGCCTTGCATGTGCTCGGTGCTCTGTGAACGTGCGTGACATTGCAGCCCGTCGCTGTCAGAAGCTGCTGGTCACAGAACCGGATTTATGAAATCCACCCTGGTCTTCCTCTGAACAAGGTCCACTCACCAGCGACTTGGTTGTAATTCTGATCTGCCGAATAGTGCAAACACAGACGGCAAGGATTTTTTGTTTGTTTTGTTTTCGTTGTGTTAAACTGAATGACCCTGTGGCAGCCTGTGCTATAAGGCAAATAAATTTAAGTTGAAAGCTAAGAGCTGGAAACATTTTCATTGTGTAAGGGGGTGTCTCTAAAATGAACGAGAGAATGAGAGCACAACCCAGGGCTCAGGAAACTCCCATTACAAGAGGTAACTTCTTTCGTATATTTTCATGCTATTTTGCCAGAAGAAATAAGATACTGAATCGAAAGGGAAGGGGGAGAGGGGTCCTTTATCATCAGAAGTGTTTTCGTCTCTGCCTACATTATATTGCTTCTCCTCCTTTCTTTCCAGTCAGGTCTAGGTGTGTCTTTGTAAGGTGACAGAACACAGGTTTTGGTGAATACGCCTATGAGGTACCAAATAAACTGGGTTTTTATATCGCAGCAAACACCTCCCATCACTGTTATCCAGTACAAATAGTGTGACTGAATAGAAAAGCCTGTGTAGCTGGTGTATTCACAAACCCCTAACTACTTGGCAGTTGGTTTACGTGAGGAATTTCCACATGCTACCCTGAATTTGAATAGCTATACCTTGTTCATATACAAATAGTATTTAACATCTTTTACCAAAAGACATTATAACTGTAATTTCCCTTAGAGGGCTATAAATTGGGTTTCTTTTCAAAATATGCTATTTGATGAACTATTTAGAGGAGATATAAACCGTGAGGTGCAGTAAGGTTGGTGTATTAAATATTACCATATATTTAACCCGAATTATTTATGTCTGCTAACACTCAGTCTCATTGAGCTAATTCCTTTTCCTGCTGTTAAAAATATAATACCGTGCCTGCTAGGCCACAAAGTAAAGGCAAACATCCTGCATCAGAATTAATAACAATGTTTTTAAATAAAAGAACAATATCAACAAGCAAACAACAGTTGAAATGTGCATCAGTTGTTACGACATACACAATGGCATTCAGATGTGTGTGCCTGAAAGAACAACCACACACAATCCTCACTGAGAACCCTGTCCCTTGCTGCAAGCCCACACGATGGGTTTGGCTTAGAAGCATCCTTACATAGTGTAAAGGGGGAGGGAATTACTTTTCCTCCTATCCTCCTAGGTTCTCCAGCCACGGCCCTATAAATTAGACTCATAAAAGATTAACAAGAGAAAATCAAACCAAAGTTTATTATCACATGCATTGTACATACACATGGGAACACTTAGTGATGAGTAACTCAAAGGAGTAGTTAGAGCTTGAGCTTATATAGCATCTTCAAAAATGAACAATAAAGTTTTAGAGAAGTAATAAGACAAAAGAAAAAGACTTTGCGTTTCTAGAACAGCACATCCTGAGGAGGTAAATAGATGGGAGAAACTAACGTCAGGTCAGGTTGTGTTAGTAAGGTTTGTTTGTACAGATCCATTTCAGAGTGGATTCCCAGTCACTAATGATGATGATAATGTTCTTCTCTTCCTGGTACAAAGAGGGATGTACTTTTGCACATTTATGTCCTGCTTTTAGGCACATGGGGGGAGAACAGAGAGCATTTCTTTGTCTGCTTCTCAGTTGGTACAGCTCAAAATAATCCTTATGCCAATGTAGCAGATTGTGTGGTGGCTTCTCCTGCTACCCTTCAATAGCATGCCTTACCTTTGCACAGAATTTTTCAGTTTTTAAAGTATTTTCTCCAAATCCTCCCCTAATCTAGAGCAGATTCTAATGTTCCTTAGTCTTCAGAGCAGTAAACTGAGACTCCAATAAAATGTTCAAATCAGTGTTTACTGACCAGTTAATAATTGTCAGGCAGTATGTGGAGTCTTGGAATTCAAGGGCAATGTAATGTATTGTATAGTTGAGTCACTTTAAAAAGCTTGTGTCTCACATGCATGTGGAATCTTAGAAAAATGCACTCATAGAAACAGAGGAAATGTAGATGGTTGCTAGAGGCGGTGGGGGGCGGGGACAAAATGTATGAAGGTGGTCGAAAGGTACAAACATCCAATTATAAGATAAATAAGTTTCTGGGAATACAGTGTGCAGCATAGTGACTCTAGTTAATAATACTGCTTTGTATATATGAAAAAGTTCTCATCACAAGAAAAAAATGTAACTATGTGAGGTGATGGGTGTTAACTAACCAGATTATGGTAATCATTTGGCAATATATGCATATATCAAATCATCATGTTGTGCATCTTAAGCTAATATAATATTACATGTTAATCACACCTTAATAGAACTGGAAATTTTTTTTTAAATGGAGACTAGTAGAGTGAGACAAACACAGTGACCAATGACCATAACAGCATGGGAGAAGTATAAATAGGGTGTTAGAGTACTGAAGGTGACTCCCTGGCAGACAACGCTACTTAGAAAAGGTGACACTTGAGGGGTGATTAGGAGCTCACCAGGAGGGTTCGTGGGAGACCTTGCGATGGGGAAGGGGAGCAGGGTGATTGGGGCAAATGCCACCCTTAGTAGAGGAACAGCAGGAGCTAAAGTTCTAAAATAGGGAATAGATGGTGTCAGGTGTGTTCCCAAAGGCTGAAGGTGAGGCCAGAAACAGAGGCTGGGGCGAGGCTGCAGAGCGCCTTGTTGCCATTCTAAGATTGTAATTCACTCTTCAGGAGAAAAGAAGAGATGAGCATCACTGTGTTTTTGAAAAAGAGTGCTCTAGTGAGAGAGTGGAGAATGGGATATACTGGGGAGGAAATGATAGGCGGATTAGGAGACCAGTGAGCGGGGAGCAACGCTCCTAACAACTGCTCTCGCCTAACGCCGCAATCAGTGAACTTGGTGGGTCGGTCATTCCCTGGATTGACTTTCAACAACCTGAGTTTAAATGAATTGACTCACTTCCAAGAGGGACGAAGAAGCAAAAAGAAAGGAGAATACAGAAAAAAGGGGGAATGAGCTGAGTTTGAGCTTTTCGGGGGGTGATGGTGTTTTCCAGCTGACAGTGGGAAACGCAGGTGCGGGGCTCGGGAGGCTGGTTTAAGAACAGAAAACAAGGACAAGAGTCCAGCAGCGTGAATGTCTTGCTTTGTGCTCCCAGTGAGTCCGTGAGCTGTAGACCTTCCCTTTCCATGCACTTTTAATGCAACACAGTCAGTGCCAACCCAGTCCTGCCCACCCTGGTCTTTGTCCGTTGGGAGGGCAAAGCCACTTCGTTATCGTCCCTCGAGGCAATGCTGATGTTCAGACCAGAACAAACATAATGATAATAGTAATAATAATACGTAATAGCTACTTGTAGTATTTCCCAAGCCCATCTCTCTCCCACAGCACCTCTTTTATGAGTTTGGGTAGAGATATAACTGAAAGCCATTTTAAAAGCTGCTTATACAAGAGATATAGGTATGGTCAACATCACTTCAAACAGCAGAACTAAGACCAAAGAATAAAACTCGCCACGTTGCCCAATAATGGAATTATCTAAAGAAACTGAGTGGCACAGGCTGCCTTGCAGAGCAGGGATCTCCCATTTCTATATTCACGTGGACGCTTGGGGGAAGGGTCCTGCAGCAAGTGGGCAGTTACACGCGATGGTCTCACCCCAGCGTTATGATTCTAAGACCTTCATGTAGAGGACTTGACAAATGTCTCATCATGTGCATGTTAAGAAAATAGGGGTTTGTTTCTATAGCTAGTTTTTGGCTTACATTTAACCACAACAACAACAAAACAATCACCTCGCCCTGTGCTTCATGTGTTTGTGTGTGTACCTGGTAAACAATTCACCGTGAGTCAGGTTCTGTCCCTCTCTCATGTCATCAGTGTATTTGAAATAATTCGTGGGTCACTGGGGGTCATTATCACACTGTCAGCTAGTTCCTCGATGAGAAATAAACCCTCTGTGTGAGGAAGGGCTGCAACTATAAATAAGTATCATGTTACCACTCCTAGTAATTATATGAATGTATGGATATAGCTACTCCTAGAATTAAAACTTCGATCTATATCTAAATGGAACCTTTGGAAAGGAAATCTTGGAAGATGTTTTTACATTCATTACAGAAGTTTATGTGGGATTTTTTTTTTTAAATAAAATGGTTCAGGAAGAAAGCTGTAAAGAACTTAGTTTTCCAGCAAGACAAAGTCTGTAGGCTGTAGACATTTCGCCTCTAACTTGATGACACACACTAAGAATAGACCTTTTTCTGCCCCTGTCAGCCCAATGCCGACTGCATGGACGACTTGCCCACCGACTTCGAGGGATCTCTGGGAGGCCCCCCCACCAACCAGATCACAGGCGCAAGCGACACAACCGTGAACGAAAGTTCAGTCACTTTGGACCCTGCTGTCCGGACTGTGGGAGCCTTGCAGGTGGTCCAGGATTCAGATCCCGCCCCGCAGGAGGGAGAAGTCATCTTTTCTACCAACAGTAAGTTCGGTGCTCAATCGTGTGGCCTTCAAAAGGGCTGTGGCCCTATGGGAGTTGGAAAAAGCTCCTTTACCTCAAGAGGACAAAAAAAAATTGCCAGGTTAAACGGTTACACCTGTTAGGTCTTTAGAGGCCCAGCTGTTTCCAGAGCCCGCGGGGCGGAAGGCACGCCTGGCCCTGCCTTGCTTGCCCAAGGGCAGGCACAGCTCTGCACACACCCCGTGCTACCTGAAGCAGGGAGGGCGGCGGGCGACCTCGAGAACGGAGGGCAGGTGAGAAAAGCAGCCGCAGGGGATGCTCCCTGGGACTGGGGCCGGGCGCAGCCCCCCCACCCCTGTGGGTGTGTGCACGTGCGTGTGCATTCCTGAGCGTGCTAGTCCGGAGTGCCTGCCGGAGGGGGCTCCCCCAGCCATGGCCGCAGGACTCCAATGGAAATGGCACCCCTTTCGATGGGCATTTTCCCAGGACAACCTCAACCCCTGCATACATGTCATAGCAAAATACCTTTGCGGCTTCTCCCCATCTCCTGTATCGGCTCTAATTCAGTACTGTCCTGTTTGACGTTAGTTATAAAAATAGTAAAGTAGCCGTTATCAGCATCAAGATTGAAGCAAAAATCTGAAGCATTTATGCCTAAGTCTAATGCAGTAGAGAAAAGGGCTTCAGGAGTTCTAAGAAAATCAGCCTGCAAATTAACGTAGGTTGAAGGTTAAAAGTGTGGGTGGGTGTTGCAATTTTTAAATAAGGAGTATTTTGTCCCGTGATAGAAATAACTGGTTCACTAGAGAAATTTAGAAATACAGAAAAGCAGATTAAAGCATTTTGGGATATTTCCTTCTAAGTTGACCTTTTAAAAAACATATTTGTGATGTTTAGATAATTTAGAAAATCATTCAAGCTGAAATGTAAACAGATACATTTTTCTAATGAAGAAACATACGGTTCTCATTGTTCAAAGAGTGAGAGCTGAAGGAAAGAATTTTAAAAATTCAAAAAGCACTCAGTACCCCATTTCCCAGTAATAATCACTCTTAACATTTTGGTGTATTTCCTGATCATCAGTTACGATATGAATACCATAGTGGCTGACCGTTGAGTTATTGTAACCACAGAACTTTAACAGGACCTAGACAGAAAGCCACTTCAAGAAAAACTTGGTGACAAATATCTGCCCCTGCAAGGTTTATTAGTTTGAGGTAGCTATGTATTTTAACTTGACTTTTAGAGGCACAAGGACCACAATATTGAAACGCTAACTATGTGGCATTAAAAGCCCTTAAAGGTAGGTGTTGATCCCTTTGTCTTGAAGGGTTGGAGCAGGGCTGTCCAATATTAATAATGCAAGCCATAAAAGCAGCTCTGAGTTTTCTATGGCCACATTAAAAAATGGGTGAAGTTCATTCTAATAATATTTTAACCTAATATATCCAAAATAGTCTACATTTTTTTTTGCACTACCTCAAACTGTGGTGAATGTCTCACACTCACAGCACATCTCAGTTGCTCTAGCCACGTTTTGAGTGCCGGGAGCCACACATGGCTCATAGCTCCACATCAGAGGACACATGTTTAGAATCCTAGTCATATATGGATGGAAGAACTGTGAAGGCTGTTTAGTTTTTACCATGATAAACATCTCGATTTTACCACAGGAAACTATGGCCCAGAAGAGTAAGTGGCTGAGTCAGGTCAAAGAATAACTTCTCTTTTCAAAGCACAAGACTGTCCCGTGTTTCCAGCTATTGGACATCTTCCACTGCCACCAGATATATCACCATTAGTGGCCTGTGCAAAGGCCATTGGAAGGCCTGATAAAATTTCCTAGCAGCTCCAAACCCTTGAAGGCACGAGCCTTTTCTGAGCCCATGAGAAGAACCAAGTCAAAAAATGCATTATTTTCCTTGAGATAAACTGATTTTTTAATATTCACAAGAAAATATATCTTCTGTTAGATTCCTTATTTTGAAAAGTGACTACATACTTCAGACATCTCCGTAAAGCCAAGACAACAAATGAAAAGGCACAACATGTGGATTAAAAGACACCCAAAGACAAAATGGAAAAGTATGGTCAGTATCCATATAAGTCATAATCCGTAAATTGATTTTACCTGAGATGGTCTCCAAGCGTTTCGTTCATAGCAGGCGTCCAGCGGATGTTGATGGCATGACCCGAGGTGAGAGTTCGATCTAAACTGGAAGTAATAGGCGCCTCCATAGCCCAGTAGGCAGCACGTCAGTGTCATAAACTTGAAGCAAGGAGTCCTGTTCACAACAAAAGGGAAAATGCCAGGTAATTCCAAAGGAAGGTACTGGTAGAGACCAAGAGACAAGAGGAATGTGATCGCATCTGCAGTCTGAAGACTGATGGCACATACGCATTTGGCCAGAGAGATCAGTCTTATAGTATAGCAACTGAATTTTTCACGACGTATTTTTTTTCTAGACCATATATCTGTGATTGGTTTTATTTCTGGGGATTTAACAGAATAGTCCCAACATAATCATTCTGATTGGGTGTCAGTGGTTCATACCATTAACCAAATGACTGTAGATCCTTTAAGGGAAAAATTCTCTGCTCTCTACAGGTTTGTAAATTGCCTTGTGCCCTAACTCCAATAAATAATCAATAAGTGAACAATCACAGGCACATCAATAAATGGATGGAGAAATTCAAGTTCTCATCAACATTATTGTAACCAACTCTCTAATGCTACCTTAAAAAAATGTGCATGGAGAAATAAGTGTAGTTGGGATAACATATTTCTACAAATCACAAATAAATAACCCATTGGAGGCTGGACCTGACTTTTCTTTTCACATTATCTTTTCCCACCTCACATTTCTACAGACCCCCAAAATTACTATAAAATGAGGAAATAAGAGTAGCTAAAGAATATATAATATGAACTATGCACCAGGCACCCTTTAAACCCTCTTACTATGTTAGCTCACAACAACTCTTTGGTAAATATTATTTTTATCCTCGCCTTAACTGATGCAGGAACAAAGGCACAGAGAGCTCTATTCTGGTCCAAAGTCATCAGCTAGTGGCAGGTAGAGCTGGATTCCGAGGAGTCGTTGGCCCCAGAGCCCCATGCGTAAGTGCTCTGTGCCCAAAGGGGAACTTGGGGAGAAAATGGGCAGTGGCTCCCTCCCCTCTCATTTCATTTGTGTCTTCTTTCCCTCCATTTCTCTAAACCTCTGAACGATGAAATCTGTGTGTAGTCCCTACTTGAATTCTCCTTCATCCCTACTTCTGTTCTTTCTTTCCTGGCAAAGACTATGGGCGTGCATCGGTCAAATGCATGTAAAAGTCATCTCAGCACTCGAGGGGGTAGGCAGAGAGTGTGGAACAGATTGTCTTTAGAGTGAAGATGGGAAAATCTGGCATTAAATTAGCATCATCTTCAGCTCCCAGGAAAAGCAAAAAGGAAAGGCATTTACATAGCAAAGGAACTCCAAACATGTTGTGAAGTCTGACATTTGAGAAAAAGACATTCTATATGCCTATCTGTAATGTTTCTGACATTTCACCTTCTATAACCTCACATGGCAGTCCCAAATTACACAGTGCAAGAAGTCGTTTGTACGAATGTCCAGGTGTCACTCACCTGTCCTTATCTACCTGGCTAATTGCACCAAATGCCCACTTTGCTTTCTGATTCCCTACCCCGGGCTGCGGGTGTTGGATTTGCTTCAGCAGCGGAAAAAGGTCCTTACGATCAAAGGAACACACAGCTAACCAAACTGCCCTGGGTATTTGGAGACTCCAGAAAGGAGCTAGAGAAAGATGCTAAGGAAACACAAAGGGAAGAAGTGGAGGGCAGAGGGAGCTAGGAGCTGGAAGGAGACCTGAAGATGGGACAGAATCAAGATGCCTCAAATATGTCCAAATACACTGTGCACTGTGAGGAGCACATGGCATAAAGGGTTTGGCCAGAAGAAGGCCTGGTCTTCAGGTTTTATAGAAGGAAGCGGTGCACATGAATTATTGCTAAAACTTGGCCAGTTGAAATGAAATGTGGTATGGGATTCCTCTGAGAAACTCCCTTTGCTAACTGCCTATCAATGCTAATCCTTGGGGGCACAGGGCACATCTCGCATGTTGAGCAAATACCCTTTGCTACGTATTCAAACGCCTCTCCATGCTTGCTGCACTGCCATGCCCGTGTTGAACGGCTGTAATATCCCCCATACTCTGAATGAAAATTCCAGGAAGAATTTTCTGCTCACTCTGAGGTAGCTGACAGTTCCAAGAGTCCCTTTAGGTTCCAAACACAGACTATAGAATTTATTTCCCGCAGAACCCTGTCCCTTGCGGCAGTTCCCGTGACTGGGGACAGTCGGGTCTCTATCCTTACTCAGAAAGCTCCTTGCAGCCCCGAGGCGCCCTGCAGTCTGTCTGCAGCCTCTGCCCAATGAAGTGCCTCGCCCCCCAGGAGGGCCTTTGGAGAGGGCCCGAGTGGAGCGCAGTCCTGCTCGCTGCCCCACGTGGCCAGCTCCAGGCACTCACCCGTCACCTGCCCCAACAGTCCTCTCCAATTAGGCAGCCATTCTCTGGCCCCTGACCTTCGCCCCGCCCTTCCGAGGCCATCACCTCCTCCCTCCAGACACCAGGCTGGAAGGACTCCTGAGTCTGCAGTCTGTCTGCTTTAGCTTTTCTAAGGCCGGAGTCATCTCTCCCTGAGTCCCACCTATAGGGAACATAGTTCACCCAGCGGGGGGGTGGTTCCCACACTGGCTGTGGGCCTGGGGCGTCCTTCCCCACCCCTTTGGATACGGGGGGTGGATTCAGCATGACAGTACTTTCTCCACAGATAATCTCCTTTTTAAAAATTTTTTATATTGTTTTTCAGTTACAGTTGTCCCCATTTTTCCCCCATCCACAAATAATCTCTTGGCCAATTTCCCCAGTTTCCTCTCCCTCTCTCTCCTTTTTATGGTCACCAAATGGGTAATGGGGTCAAGAATCACAGAACTGGTACCCCTTCCCATCCACTGTCCGTTGGGCAGGGGGCAGGGAGCAAAAAAGGAGAGGTCGGAGAGGCTGCCCCCTTCTCCTTCACTGTCCACACCTCCTCAGTAGACTCAGAGGCAGGAAACATCCTGTGAGTGTGCAAAAGAATGAGTTCCCGGATGTCCTAAAGATCTTCACCAGAGGACACATTCTCCGCTGATACGGCTACTGAACTATGGGTCCCTTGGCAGAGAACCCAGAGATAGGTCAGCCTTTTGGAAAAAAAAAAAAATTGCTCATCCTCTTCAAAATGCACTCATGAGACAAAAATAATCGTCTCAGCACAGCTGAAACTGCAGCCCAGAAAAAAATCATTCTCAGAGAAAAAAAAAAAGTCATTAACAGCCGTCACTGCAGTCACCAGGCGCACTCCAGGGACGGACTCCACACGGGTTCTGGAAGAGACTGCCAGGGTTCATTCAGAGGCTGTGCGGAATCTCTGGAATGAGCCACCTTCCCCTGCGGGGGGAACTCAGTATAAAGCTCTCTGGGGATTTTTCATGGCTAAAGACACAGCCTCTTAAAATTAGGCCAGAAGCGACATTCGCTCTTACATGTTTTAAGTTCTTGTGTTTATGATTTAGGGAGCAATTCGTGAAGCATTCAGAACATCTGTATTCAGAAATGCTTTAGTCTTGCTCTGACCACGGCCTGAACGTGCAAACAGAACACTGTGTCATCACGACTTTTCCAGGAAACTCGATTTTGAACCTCTGAGTCGAGGCAACTGAGAGAAAAGGGAAAGGTTGGCATGAACATCACATTTCTGTTTCAAATGCGCAATCTACACTTTGCTACATTTACAAAGCAGCAACTTCCAGGTTTTATGCGACTGTAAAATACATCGGTGCATCCAGAGATAAACGCATCCAGAAAAAGCATTCCACTGTTTACGAGGGAGGACAAGAGTGAGTAGCCCTGTCTGCTTTTTTGACTTGCATCAAAGTAGCTCCTCCTGACTGCGAATGATATGCTGGCTGGACCCAGCAATGAGAATGGTCTCCCTTGGTGCCCTTAACACTCGCATTGGCCCTGGCGAGATGATGGCTTTGATTTGTGAGCATATTCCACTGTGTCAGACGCAGAATCAGCCAACCCTTTAGGACTGTAGACCCCACTGACATCCCTCCTTCAGGAAAGAGCTAAGCCACGGTGGACGACTTCCTATGCAAAACCATGCATTCGCAGATTGTGACACTGCTCCCGCCAGTCAGCTCCATGTCTCATAACATGCCAGGTCCCTGAAGCAATGTCACCTCCTTGTTTCTGAGTCCTGCAGCTTACCAGCTCAAATGACAGCTTCAACAGAAGGAGAGCTGTTCTGAAGAGCAAAGATCTCTGCAATAAGCACATGCCTTGATCATCAAGTGACCCAGATGGCAACTATCCAATCGACAAGCCACCGGGTTTTCCATGATAACATTCCTCCTGGATAGAAAACACTTGTCCGTCCAAGAAAGCCCACATGGGGCCAGACTCCCAGGCTTTTCCTGTCTCATGTGTCTGGTGCCTCTGACAGGGAGTGTTGAGGATCTACAGACTCACGAACAGCCCGAGAGAGAGTTAATCAATGTAGACTGAAGATATATTGCCACTTGCAACACACAGCTTGGACAGGACACACACGAACCTCCTGGAAGAAACTTGTCTTCCTGAAATGCAGTGACTCAGCCAGCAGACTCAATTCATCCATTTCTGGGAGATTATCTCAAGTCCTGAGTTACTCATTGATAGCACCACCTCCAGTTGGATGACTTCCTCCCAAAGCTGTCTTGCTTTCGGTGTCCTGGCGGCGCAGCTGTTCCAAGAGTGAGCTGGGGAAAGGGCTGTTGAGCAGACCTGCATTTTACCAGATACTGTCACACTGAGCACAGATCTCAGCAGGGAGGTGGCCACTAAGGGTAGGAATCACAGTTGGCAGGTCAGCACTTTTTTCAGTGAATGAGCAGCGTGAAGTGTAAATGAGATAAAGTTCCTCTTTGCATTTCAATTCTAAAGCAAACCATGAGGAGTTCCATCATTCAGGGATCAAGAAAACAGAAAGAGCTGGAAATGCCTTTTGGAGGGCATAAGAATTAGCTCTTAAAATTCAGAGTCACACAGGGTTCTGTAAGTCAAAGTATTTCAGAAATCACATTCAGTGTCCAGGGGGGGAAAAATGCATAACTACCAGAACATTCCTGGGGCCTCTGAGGTAAGATGATGTAATGGAAACACCACAAGCCAGAGACAGGAAATTTGGCCCTTTGTCCTGATTCGGCCTCCAATTAGCTGTGCTCCCTTGAGCAAGTCACTTACCCACTCTTCACATTCGTTTCTTCAGTTGTCAAATAAGGCACTTATACCAGCAGAAAGAAAGAACCTTGAATTCACTGACTGATTGTTCTTCCTAAAATCTCAAAGCATAATTCACCCACAGTACCACTTTCTGTCTGCATAGCTTTCTTATACAATATAAACAAACAGTACTATTTATTCCAAAAGGAAAAACTGAAGCAGAGGATGTATGAGGCCTGTCCATAAAGAGTCCAACCATTGTTAATATAAGGAGAATGGTTTGTGTGACATCCATGTAACCTGGCAGCCAAGGAGAGCGGACTGGAAAGCACATGAGTGAACAAGGATGACTTGACTGTACTAGTCAGTGGGGGAAGTAGATGCCATTGAATAAGCATGTACACTGTGTGGCCATTGCATTCAAAATGACTGAGCAAGTAGAGCAATCACTCTGCATCAGATTTTGCATTCAGCTTGAACACTCCTCCATGGAACTATTTGGATGACTCAGAAGGCTGCAGCTGTGGATGACTGGTGACTGTCAACTTCCTCACTACAACGTGCCTGCTCATGCATCCCATCTTGTGCAGAGTTTTTGGTGAAACATCAAATCACCCAGGTGACTCAGCTCCCCTGCAGCCCAGATTTGGTGCCCTGAGACTTCTGGCTTCCCCAAACTAAAATCACCTTTGAAAAGGAAGAGATTTCAGACCGTCTATGAGATTCAGGAAAATATGACAGGACAGCTGATGGTGATCGGGACATTTGTGTGAGGTACCAAGGTGCCTACTTTGAAGGGGTCTGAGGCATCATTGTCCCATGTACAATGTTTCTCATATCTTGTATCTTTTTCAATAAATGTCTCTATTTTTCATAGTGCAGCTTCTGGGTACCATAGAGGTATCCAGAAGCTGGATACCTTCTGGACAGACCTTGTACATCGAGTGTCTGCCCTGGCTCAGTTGTCTCTCCAGTACTGGACCACATCCTTAAATGGGGTCCCTACAAAAAAAAAAAGGCCTGAGAAGCTCAATTACTCCAAGCTAAGAGTTAAAAATGGAATTACAGCATGCCCCTTTGCAGTGATTGAAGACTCAAGGGCATCAGGATTAGTGGTCTTGGTAAGGGAACCATCTAGAATCACTAAAGATTTCTGACTACACATGGCAAATTGAACCCACAGGTTTATCTCTGCTACCTAACCAAGTCCCACCAACTTTCTAAAAGGTGTAAACCTGCAAGGACACTAAGGACAAAGAAAAGATTACAAGAGACAATATGTCAACACATTTTGGACGACCAGTGAGGGGAGATTCTCCTAGTGAAGAAGAGAAAGCTGAAACCTAATGGCCTCCTGAGAGGGAAGCCACTAAGAAACAAGCGTTTTGCCCCCTGAGCTTTGGATATGGCGCGCCACGCCCCTGGGAGGGCATCCCTTCTTCAGTGAGCAAACCCCATCCGTGCCCACTTAATCACGGCACCTCATTTGTAAATACGAATGGAAAGCAAGGATGGGCAGCCGGCTGCAAGAAACCACTGCACCTAAGAGAGGACACAAGCAATAAAAAGAAACTGCAAGGAAACCAAGATAATTCAGAGCACAGAATTCTATAAGCCATCATTTGTATTCTTAGAGACATGAGATTAATATTGCATCCATGGGAAAGAAATAGATGATAGGAATTTTCAGGGAATGGGGAAGGATTCTTGGAGATTAAAGAATATAGCAGAGAGAAAATTCCCATAGAATGATTAAAAGGTAAAGTCAAAGATAAAATACTATTTGTCTTGTTAAACTATATTCTTAGTGTGAAATAAAAATGTTTTAAATTAATTTGATTGAAAAATTAAATTTAAAAATAAGAAAAAACAGAAAGAGTCCGTTGACTTGCCATTGAAGAATTAAGCCACTAATTCAACATACATTTTGTGTTAGCATCTCTCACACCACCCTCAAAATGCACTTTTTCTTACAGTGAAGTCTATGGCCTTGTACAGGCATACTTGGCTTCAGAAACTCTGTATGGTACCAGACTTTTAAGAGTATTCCTTATTGCTTGCTCCATGTGTTATATTTGCAATACACTGATGTATAGAGTTATAAGTTAGTGACTTCAGTTTTTATGGTGAAATTACTTCCCAGTGTTTAAGCCAATAACATGTGGTCACTCTATGTTGTTTCCACTCTGTTGCTCTCCATAGTAAAACAATCTCCAAGCCATGATCGTTCTTCCTTTAAATCTCTCTTCCTGTGCCATTTCCTTTTGCCACTGTCATGCTTCAAACCTTATCACCTCTACCTGGATTTTTGCCATGGCTGACATTTCACGCCCCTCATTTCTAGTCTTGCCATTCCCAGTCTGTCCTGATCCTGCTTCCTCAATTATCGCCTGTAGAAATCGTATCTGAGTTCACTGTTTTGCTCAAAACATTATCACCATCACCTGTCTCAAACTGGCTAATCTGAACAAATCAGGAAGCATTGGCCTCTGCATCTCTCTCTGACTTTCCTTCACGCCCACCGGGCACTTCACACAGAAGCATCTCTAAGCCATGAGTGGCTCCAGGTACACTGTCCCTGCCCCTTCTCCCTCCCCCGCCAAGCTGCACATGCCCGTCGCCGGTCCTCTGAGCTGTCTTCCCTGCTGCTCCAGGCAGGACCCGGTGCTCCTCCCACATTGTCTCCTTTCAAACAGTCATTGCTGTTACAATTCCTGGAGAAAGCATCTGTCACCCCACTAAACATACAGGTCCTGATAGAACTTGGACTCCAGCTTTTCACCTCTATGCTCCAAAACTCAACAGAGTGTATGGCATCCAATCAGACTCAACAAACATTAGCTGAATGGATGAGTGTGCTGAATTTTAAAGGAAACCAACAACAGCAACAGTTAGAAGTGGAAAACACTGTATCACAAATCATTCTTTCGAGGCCCCAGAGGACAAGCCTCCTGAGAGCCTATGGGATGACACCATGACCCTTCTTCCCCCATGTGACAGGAACACAGATGCTAAACTGTTCCTGTCATGAGGAAGGCAGGGGACTGGTGCCTTGTAGAAATGGACCGATGATTTATTATTTATCACCCCTGATATTGGACTACACAGCAGAAACAGGGGATTAGAAGCAGCGGAGAAGGACAAAGTGGCGGGAACAACAGCCAAGCGAGATGTGAAGGAGAGAGGCTCTCCCGCCTGACTGTGCATCCATTTCTGCAAATGCCCTGAATTAGCATAAAACCAAGTGCCCAGAGACCAGTGCAGCTTAAATGAAGCTCTTCATTTTTGTTTTATACCCTGGGTGCTATTCTTAGCATTAGCCCATGATGAATTGAGATGACCCTACTGAGAGATTGTATGGGCTTGGGGAAACCGGAAGACTTAGACATTGGATGGCTCAGATCCTGGCTGGCCACTGAATCTGTCGCCAAGGCAACCTGTGTGGGCCTCAATTTCCTCATCTCTAGATTCTCCAAATACAATCCACCTCGCAGGTGAGATGTGTCAGTGCCGATGCAGCTGCTGGCTCAGTGTCTGGCACCCGGAAGTCCCATGTTACCTATGTTCCCACTGTGCGCATCCCCCCCACGGGAACACACGCTGGCTAGACACATCCCAGGTACCTACTGGTGCAACTGAAAAGTCTTGCTGTAAAAATATCTACCTACTTGAGACAAATAGGTTCCAGAGCCTGGGAGCTCCAGGTTGGATCCTAAATCATTTGCCTGTGGGGATGAAAACTGACATTCCCTTGCACCTCTTCGATTACCACAGTGACTTTACTTCCTGGGCCAAAACTACAGGCCCACTTGTCATTATTTATCTTTTCATTCATTGATCATTTGAGTACTACTGAGTTGTAAACTGTAGCCTTTACTGCCATGATCTCATAGAAAATAATGCCCGTCCTCACCATTTACAGAGGAACCTCCCAGGTTATGAGCATCAGCACAAGGCAGCCCAGCCGTCAGCCCACAGCCCATTAGTGTCCGTGCCTAGAAGGCCATGGTTATGTCTCCCTCCATGTGGCTCTCTGTTGGTTATTTTCCAGAGACAGCCGCCCCACCAATAACCTTAGTGTTTTGAGCCTATAGGCTTCCAAACAAATGATCTGTTGAGAAACTAATGATTTCAGATTTGCTAAGTGTGGGTGTTCTTTTTTAAACCTTAGGGGACAGTTTGGAGCAACAGTTTTGGAAATACCCATTGATAGAAACCTCCAAGTTTGCAGCAATGGAGTCCCATACCCCCACCTGGAAAATCCACTGGGAAATGTTTTAAAATATGAAGTATCTAACTCACCAGCTTCATATAGGGTGGTCTTCACTGCACTTCCTTCCTCCCTTTAGGGAAAAAATTTGCAGGGAAATTTCTGGAGAAAAGAAAATACATTGTGGTTAAGTGATTTAGCCGAACTCTCCTCCCCAGCTCCAGACAGGACACAGCTGGGGCGGTGATCGGTGAGGGCACACTCGGTCTGGGCAAGTCGGAGAGCCCCAGGACGGGGGGGGGAGACTGTCCCGCCTCCTCCCTCCGGAGGCTTCCTGTGGAGCACATAGCCAGACACCAGCATGAGGACCGAGCCAAGTACCTCCCCACATGCGTGCACACGCATGCGCACATCCACATGTCTGTGCATACACCACCAGCTCGAAGCAGCAGCAGTCATGGGCCTCGTTCTCTTACGGTGACCACTGGCTGCTCCCGAGTCAAGCAGCCCCATGGAGCCAGGCATGTCCTCTGCAGTTCTCCACAGCTTTCGGCCCCAAAGGTAGGGACTGTTTCAGGGCAGCAGTAATTCTCTCATATGCACTGATGTCTAAGGAACAATCGCTGTTGTGAATTGTCCTATTAGGTCTCTTTAAAATGATACCTATTAGTAAAATCATGCAGTGCAACTGTATGTGTGCCTATCAAGCAGCGGCACATAGAGCTAATAAGCTCGCCAGCAACGAAGGTTCACAGCAGGGAGGAACGATTAGTAGATTTGTAGACTAAAGCTCCATCGAAATTTTTTGTCAAACAAATCATTCATTTATATAAAGACTTATGCCTCAATCAGAGCTGTCAGTTCAAGAAAGGGTTGACTGCACTTAAACTCCCGCTGAGCCACAAGAAGAGTAGGATGAAATTTTTTTAAGGAAAAAAATATTATAATAATACTGCAACTGTTGTTTAAATGTGATTAGAAAGTTGGAAATCGAAGTTTGAGCAGGAGCACAATGGATTAAAAAGCCTGTCTTCCCTGTTATGAAGTTGAGAGAAATTCATGCAATGGAATAAATAAACACTTGTGTACATGGGCACCCACCGACACGCACACATGCCTATATAGAAGCATACAAGTGTGTGCATGTGTGCACCAAGAACACATGTACACCTACCCCCATGCACATATGCACATTCCTGTCTGCATATCAGGTGAAGCATGTGTAGGTGCCTCCGGCAGTACTTTCACACACACATCTGCACGTTTGTACACAAGGTCTACACACATGCCTGCACACAGGCATGTGACTCAATATCATCCACTCTGTGTCACAGGAGTTTACATGTTTCACCAGGGATACTTGGAGTTGCTGGTCATGACTCTCCACTGATTACTCCTGCAAATGAAACTGTGCTCATCACTTAGCACATCAGAGAGGGAACAGCTCCCAAAAGAGATTTGTAGATTATTTCATTAATGGATTTCAAGGCTCTCTCATATCTGGAAAGAGGAAATGTGCCCCTCCAAGTAAGGCAGTCCTTAATTTTAGGTATATGTATTCCCAGCACCGGTGCCCTGCAGTAGAATGGGACCCTCTACAGCCAGATCACACTTGTATGTGTCCGTGTCCACACACCATGAGGATTGTCATTGGCTGGTGAGGCGTCAGAGTGAGACATGACCAAGTGGCAAGGGTGCTGGGAAGTGAAGGGTGGGGCGTTATTGGACAGCAGAGAGAGATCTTAAAATCCCTGTCCTGCTTTATACCCCCCAAAATCATTTCAGTTCTCAGCAGCAGAGTCACATCACAGCCAGCCCTGCCGCCTGCTACCTGTGCAACCCTGGGCAGATTGCTCAAACTCTCTGAGCCTCCATTTCCTTAGGACCCTTGCTGTGTTTTGCCGGGCTTGCAGGTCCCCAGGGTGAGGATGTCTGCTCGCCCAGGGGTTCTCGGGAATAGAAGGCACTCCCTTGGTATCCATGGAGACTCAGCTCAGCACCAGATGAGCAGCAGGTTATATTAATGTGGGGATTTGTGGATTTTAAACCACTCAGCACCATATTTCTCATCATTGACAAAGCATCCCACATTACAAGAGGCTTTAGAAATAGTATGAGCAGCTCTTGTCCTGTGACAAAATAATGATAACTATTTGCAAGCAGGGAAGAAACCAACGTTGACGACTACATGGTAAGACCGGTCCAGTGACGGAGCACCTCTTGCTTGGGGCACGGGCTGTGCTCGTGGCTGCAGAGGCTTCAAAAATACGAGTTCCAGTTGTTTGTCGGTGGTGTGCTACCGAGAAATACTGGCAAAGTGACAATACAGCCCACCGCCATAAAAGGAGGTGAGACAGAGGCTCTGTCTTGGGCAAATATTTAGGCCAGCCATGGAGTTAAGGCGGGAGGGGCTCATGGTAAACATCAGTCGTCATTTCAGAGAGCAGGAGCATCATCTTTAAAAAACATAAATCAAAATCCAGACTCTCCATGGGCCACGTGCTGAAATGACTCTGTGTTGTGCAGAGCTCAAAAAGATAGTAAGCGTAGGGGGAAAAGACATTGTAAACTGCTCTGAAAAGATCTGTAAGACCTCACCAGAAGTTAATCTAGAAGTCTGTTTCATTAATGAAACAAAGCCATTTTACCAAAAACGTCAGGGAGATGGTCTAATGTTTATGAATGCCTATTTTGAGCTAGGATGAAACTGTCTTTGAAGAAAGTTAGATTCTAACAGATGTAGAACAGATGTGTACGAAGCCGGAGTCATTTTGCCAAGTGCTGTTTTTTAAAAGTAGGCCTCATTCACGGTATCTGCTAAAGGGTCTGTCTACATGAGGGATTTGTAGAGTTTTTATTATTTTATGAGAGACAGAATATCGCCCTGGGGCTGATGCAGGAAATAGTAAGACCTCAACCTGCCCACCCCCCAAACATTAAATTCCAGAAACTCCCACTGGGGTTTGTTCAAGGAATTTGGCCTTTGGAACACAGATTCAAGGCTATTAGGATGAAATGCCTCTGTCTTAGACTTCCGTCCTTACTACTGGAAAATTGCTGGGTTCAAGTCCTTTTCCCAATTCTGTGTTTATCTTAGATTTGCTCACCCATTCATGATGGTCCAACTATAAATGGTACCTTTTCAATTCTCACCACTCCATTTTTAAGTTTAACAAGCTGCTGGCTGACCAGTCCGCTCAGCCACACCCCACCTACACCAGCCTCAGGGAGAGGTCACGCAGGGAGGCGCTGAGCCCAACCCTGAAACCGCAAGAGGGCAACCAGAAACCATAACTGGTCTTAGAAGAACCCGCTAAGGTACAAGGGATTGGGAGGCCGGAAGAAGGTTGTGGACCCCTGTAAAGAAATGGAACAGTTTCCTTGTGTGTGGTCTAGACCTGGTTTTCCTTCGCCTGTTCTGTGGGCTTGTCTGCTGCTTAGTGTAATGTAATCAGAAAAGGGACCCCTCTCCCCAGCGTGTTTAGCCTTTAAAATACCAACGTGATTCTGCAGACCTTCCCATACATGTATTCATTTGAGTGATCACTGCTACCTTTGTTTTACTCATATAGCGTTGGGGAAGGAGCTTTGGTACAGTCCATGCAAAATAAATCCCCCCTCCCAGCAGACAGGGAACCCACGTCACCTGCTGGAGACATTGAGCAAGGCCATCATGTCAGTGTTGAGATGAGGTCTTGTAAGCCTTAAAACAGCTCTTTCCAACTCTTTATTACCCCTTCAAGAGTGCTTTCTCAAACTTTTTTTAAAACTCCATACTCTCGTGATGCACATAAAAATCTATCCTTCCATGCAGGTCTGGAGTGCATATCCACCCCACTCCCACCCCTCCCCCTCCAACCTTGCCCTCGAGAACCACTGACCTCTTTCCCAGGTTCCTACCTGCCCGGAAGATTTCATTGAACTTCAGAGTCAGTATTTTTTCCCTAATGACTTATATTTTGGCATTGTCAGTTATAAAGTTAAGCCATTACTTTATGGGATGATTTTGCAGACACACTATTGTATCTGCCTCCTCACCTGTAAAGTCGGGGGACTGGGTTCATCCAGCTGTGGACGCCAGGAGAAACAGCAGCTCTGTCGTGGTCACCACTACAGGCTCTGCTTTAGTAGGTGTTTCTCTGAACCGGAAACTGGGCTCAGTGCTTTACACCGTTGCCTTACTTGACTGACCGAGTGAGGGATGGAGTAAGTAAACTTGAAGGCTCCTCTAGCTTTATCCGCTGGCTTATGAAACAAAGCGAAAGAAGATACGAGAGACTAGAAGGGCAAGGGTTTCCGTCTTCAAGGGGCAGCATGGGAGACAAATGTGTGGCCGAGCTTAATGTCACCCGTATTCCCTTTGCCCTTTCACAACCCCTTACCTTGGAGAACAGCTTACCTCCTTGGTAACTCCTTTATTCTCACCCTAAACTCACAGCAGAGAATTCCTATTGCATGCTCAAATATTCATTACAAATTCTGTTGTTTTGTTGTTGTTGTTTGTTTGTTTTAGTTCTAAACACTAAGAGCTGGAAATTGTATTCCGGGATCCAGATGAATGGGAGTGCTTATGATTTTATAACACGTGTGCCTAAACCAGTGCTCTTGCTATTATATGCTTTAGAAAGAACCCATTAAGTTTTTTTCAGGAAGGCATTGTAAACACATCCATCAGGGGAACTACAGAAATATATGGTGGGATATGAACCCATACGCTGGGTCCCAGCAGCAGGTCTCTTTTCTGTAGCTAACAGTGAGTCGATCCCCTTTTGAGGGCTTATTCATGCCCCCGCTTCGAGCCCTCCCTTCTTTGACCATCCTCCAAAATACCAAGTATTGACAGGTTCTCAAACCTGGCAAATGTGAATGATGCCGCCTTTATTGAAAAAGGTGCAGGCAACCACAGATCTTCTAAATAAATGACTTGCTGCCTTAAAGCTTTATACACAGGCTCCTCGCCCGCTTCCTGGGGAAGCCGATGGTCAGAACGGTCATACATGACAACTCTATGAAAGACCTTCAATCAGCTGCGGTCACAGCACAGGGTAATGTAACACGGAGCCTGCCAGCGGAGACCCAGCGGTGCCCGTGGCAGCGTTCTGCCCCTGCAGGGTGGTACTGAGCTATTGACCACCTTATAATTAGCTGCTGCTCTTCTTAAGGACTGGTGCGCTAGCAGGTTTATATTTTAAGTGCTTCTTTCCCTTTGACACTGTGTATGTGAGAAAGCACGTTCCTGCCTCTGTCCTCCCGCACCAGCCCCCGCCAGGGAGAGGGGACGGACTCCCACGGTGCTGTGTCCTGCTGCTTGACCTTTTCACTGGGCTCAGTTTCCATCAGAGCCCTGTTCTCTGGTTTCTTCTGGCTCTCGCATAGAACTATCTTGTAACGGTGACACTCGTACTAGCAGTAGGGATGAGGCTGTCACATGGCAAATGAGCTTCTTATGAAATGTTGATTGCACCAGCCTACCTCCAATAACACTGAAGAAATAGAACATTACAGAAACAGTGGGGTGGAGGCCAGGGAAAGAAAGGACATCCCTGATCCCCAGCACATGAATGAACAAAGAAGGAAGCCAAGAAGTTTAAAGGGAAAGGAATAAATAAAGCAAGTCCTTGGTAAATATATTAACTACAATGATAGTTGTGTATTATCTGGTATATAGCCTATGCCAGACACGCTGTGAAGCGAAGCTATGTATTCTTATTATCACTATTTTCCTGACAAGGAAACTGACATTGTTTATTTTTCAGCAGTTTATCTAAGCAAGTGCTTCTTATAATTTATCTGAGCAAGTACTTCTTATATACTCCTTATACATAATCCATGTGTGTTGAATAAAGTAATGACACTTTAGCCCTGCATTTAAATCCCTCTTCGGTTTTAGTACAGCCTATCTTTCCAAACCCATTGCCTGTATTCAGTGAGACAAGTCAGGAAAAATGGAAACCACTCTAGGTATTTGAAAATAAGGGAACTTAATATACATCCATCGAAGCTCATCAAACCAAACACTTCAAACAGATGTGATGTATTATAGGTACGGCATATGCTTCAATCAACTTTACAAGAAAGAAAGGGAGGGAGGGAGGGAGGGAGGGAGGGAAAGAAACAGTTTGGAAAACTGGAAAAGCAAGAGGGGGTGACCCGGAGCAGCTGAGCACACACCCACTATTCTGTTGCTGGGGCCGCCATGCTCCTGCTGTTGAAAGCAAGGCCAGCACTTCTGGAGCCCACACTGACCTGCCTGAACCAGCAGCACAATAGCTCCCCTCCTCCTGCTGCCTCCCAATGGCTTTGGCAGGACCTCAGAGAAAGCTAGCTGGTGAGGGATTCTGGGAAATGTAGTTCCCAGCCTTCTAGCTCCCTGTGAAACAGGAAGAGGGCGGAGTATGTACCAGCTGCATCTGGCACAGAGCCTGTTGTTCTCTATAACCTCAGCTACGGCCAAACCAAGCCATCCACATGCCTGACATTTGCTCTGTTGATACCTAGTCATACTGGTTCTCCTGAAAGGAATGCCATTTCTCTTGCTCTTTATACTTAAATCTTTACACTCCACTGGTTTACATGTCACCTACTTTATGAACCCTTTTGGTTATCCAGTTAGAGGTCCCCACCCCTTTATTTTCTTACCATTTTATTTATTCCTATTTTTTAGCACACGTCACCTTGTATTAAATGTGTAGATACAAATCTGATCACTTTTACTTGATCATATTCAACTTAGAGACAGAGCCGGTGTTTAGTTCATCGTACCTCCTCCAAAGCTCGTCGTCAGCATGCTATGTACCTCATGTGTGTTCAGTAAATACCCGTTGCATAAGTGAGTGAATGAATACATTGATGAATAAATAAATGAAGTCTAGGGATAATTTCATACAATTGCAAAAATGGATGAGCCTGCATAATCTCTGCCTTTCTCTCTACATCTATCTGGCAGGTTTCTTTTCTCTTATTTTCATTTCAGTCATATTCACATTTATAAGAACCTTCCATATACTAAACACTAGGCTTAATGCTGAAGGTTTTCTGTAGGTTATTCTAATTGGGAGTTGGAAAGTACCTATTGACTGCATAAATGTTCACTAGATTTTGCCTCCTTTGCTCCAAAAATGACTGTAAAGCTCAGGCAAATAGCACAGTGTCCCTTCTCTTCGCACTCAGTAAGGGCTTACTCAGTGAATGAGCTGTTAAGGAATCGGAAAGAAGTCTGAGCCATTGAAGGAAATATTTCTCTCGCTGGATGAAGTGTCACAGGGAAAGAAAATCAACAATGACGAGAGAAAAGCGAAGTGAATTCAAAACTATGTGACCTAATTTAATGTATAGACTTCCAGGTAATTCTTCTCTACCGAGTCAGAATAAAAACAATGTTTTAGACCTCCCTGTGTAAAAGATGAGAATTTTCATCATTTGAGCTCATGATGTTTATGTTTATAATTATAAGGCAAGAATTTAAAAAGGCAAAAAAAACCCCACTTACACCCAAATGATTTTAGGAGTCCCTCGGCGAACAGATGTATTTATATTGGAAGTCTAGGATGCCCGGTTCCCACAAGTGACCAAGCGTTGTCTGTGAGAACCACTTAGCAGCCTGCCCTCCCGGAATAGCACAGCCATCAACAGCACTCTCCTGGGTAGGTAGGATTCCATTTCTACCCCTTCTATGTACTTGACCTTGGACAAGTTGACTTCCCCTGTAAAATGTGAAGCAGTCATTGGAGTAATCGCACTCCTACTTCAGAGTGTCATCGTAGGGTGACATACGTGATCTGCGTAATTGCTTAGCACCATGCCTGACAGGTTGGATGGAGTCAGTGCATTCCAGCTGTTATCGTTATAGTCACACAGTGACCCAGCGGCCTGCCATTCTCACAGCAGAAGCCACTCACAAGAGGAAGAATTCAGCCCAGATCGGAAGTTTATCTCCTCAGAAATTCTTGTTAACAAGAGATTTCAAAGGAATACACTTCCTTACTGAAAACCCTCTGCATTTGAAGTCTAGCGCACTCTCTCCCTAGGTTTATGACAGGGGACACAGAGGCAGCGCCCCTGCCCTGAGACACCTCAGCTCTGAGAAGAGAGGAGAGGACAGCAGCCTTGCACGTCGGCCGGTCTGCCTGCGCGTCTCCCCCGCGGCGTTCCCGTACAACACAGGGGCGACTGGCAATGATGTTCTGTTTTCAAGGAGATAAGCATCCGTAGCAGTGGGCAGAAAGATGCTGCTTTTCTTTGCAACTGTATTTTTCAAGTACATCGGGGGGAAAAAAATAAGCTTTCCTGTGATGCAGAGCAGGGCCCAGCGGGTGAGCGCCGAACCTGCTGGAGAATCAGGGCACCTGGGGGATTACATTCATCCCCACGTTATTTTCTCTCCACACAGAGAACACTTTATTCTGAGGGCGATGTTTGTTCATTCCTAACAGAGCAAGGCTTATTCCAGCCTGCGCCCGCTCTATGCCTTCTTTCATGAGACAGGCAGCAGAGTAAATGTCAAACCTCATTCTGGGAAGGATAATTTTCTGCTTTAGCTTTGAATAACCATCATAAAGAAACAATTAAGTAGGAAGGCACTGACTTCATGTGAAAAGTGTCATGTCAAGCTAATAGGACACATAGTCAGTGAAATGGAAACCAAAATATGCTTTAATAAAAAAGCCAAGCCACTCCTGTTGCATACAAAAATGTGTTCTCCGGCTCACCCAGGATGCAAAGCTCTTAAGTGAATGCCTCTTAGCCTTTTCTGGTTTCTGTGAGAATCTGGTGAAAGCAACCTACTCACCAGAAAAATGCATGTATGCACGTAACCACAGAAGTGTGATTGTAATTCCAGGTACCTGGACTCTCCTGAAAGCCCACTAATCCTTTGGTGAAGAATCTCAGCTCTGAACTGTCAAGTTCATGGACTCTGGAATTAGGCAGATGTAGGCTACTGCCCTGTGAGCTCAGGAAATTTTTAACCTTTCTGAGTCTTAATTTTATCACCTCAAAATGGAAATGATAACTCTTGCCATGTCATAGGCTAATAGTGAATATTAAAATAGACAATCTATTTAAAGAACTTAGCATACTCCCTGGCACGTACTGAGTACTCAGTAGGCATTAATATTGTTTATTAGCTAATAAAATACAAAAATTGAGCCCCGCAAAGCCAGAGAGGAACTTCGATTCAATTCCACCGCGACAGACGTTTCCCGGTGTTGGGAATGTTGACAGTGACGTGGGCCCGAGCCGGGGCACCGTACAGACGGGCCCGGTGTGCCCGAGACCAGGCAGGGCGGGCCTCACGGCCCTACATTCTCAGGCTGGAGGAAACTTCAACCGGGCCCGCGCGTAGAGGCAGTTAAATCAAACCCACAGCAGAACTACAGCGGCAGGCCCGTTTCATGAAGGGAAACCTCGGACTCCTCAGGTAACATTAGATGTATTAAGGAGAGAGATAAACCAAAGACGTCATCAGTGATTTGTAAAATTAAAAGGGGGGTGGGAAGAGGTAGGAGAGGGTAAAGGGGGGATAAATGGTGACAGAAGGGGACTTGATTTGGGGTGGTGAACACACAATACAATATACAGATGATCTGTTCTAGAATTGTACACCTGAAATCTATATAAGTTTATTACCCATTGTCACACCAATAAGTTCAATGAAAAAGCTATAAATAATAATAATTTATGAAATTACTAAGACACATTCCGCCACTCAGAATTTTTGGTTAACCACAGTTAAGCTACCGATAGAATTTACTTAGAATTACATGTGGAAATAATATATGAAAGCAGTAGTGATAGGTTAACAAAGGAGGTTACAAGGCTCCATTTAAAACAATATTTTCTGCTGACCAGCTAATCAGATTCTCTTTAATGCTGTGAGAAGGAGGATCGAGGCTGAGAATTAGATGACTTGGGATCAGTCTTTAAATCCACCCTAAGCCACTCAGTGATACCCACAGTATCCCATTCCCTTGGGTATGGACTGTTAATTGTGAGTCAGTGCCTATAAAGGAGGTAAAGAAATGTAATATATTTAAAAGGGAAAAAATGGAACACTGGTTGGGTTACTTGGTTGGAATGTCGTCCCATACACCAAAAGGTTGTGGGTTCGATCCCAGGTTGGAGCTCGTGCGTACGGAAGGCAATTGAATGATGTTTTCCCCTCGCATGGATGTGTTCTCTCCCCCCACCCCCGCTTTCCTCTATCAAAGCAGTAAACATATCCTCAGGTGAGGATATAAAAAATAAAATAATTTTTAGAAACAAAATAAATTTAAAAAAGGGGGAAAAGGAAACGAATCCGTGACACAATGTTCTTGGGCCGTCTTCAGGCTGTGCTCTTCCCTGCCCCGCAGTGTGAGATCTGAAACTCAAATGTCTCCGCCAGCCGAGCAGCTCACCCGACTCTGTGCAGCAGGCTCCGCCGGCGGTGGCGCCCTCGAGCCTCACCCCAGTGCTTTCCGTCTGGGCACTGGGCACATGTTGCGACAGATGTTTTTCCAAGATAAATTTCGAATATAAATTTATATGTGAAAGAACCTGACTTTATAAAATAATGGTAACTGATTCACATTTTTTTAAAAAACCATTGCGCAGGCCAACGAGATCTTGTCAAGGCACTGGTCTGAGTGTTTGGCTGTAGGTTTTGGTGACCCTGGGCGCTCTTCCCCTGAGTTATCTTTCCAGTCTCCGGTCTCTTCCTAGAAAACCTCATCTGCTCCCACGGTTTAAAATACCTTCTCTGCACTGAAGCCTCCCAGCTTTGCTGACGGTCACCGCTAAACTCCAGACACGATATCTAGCTGCCAACTCCACAGCTACATTGGATTTCTTACAAGCACCTCAAACATCACATATGCAAACTCTTTTATTTTTGTTATTGTATTTTTTCCATTACCATTTATCCCCTTTATAGCCTCCTCCCTCCGCGATCACCACACCGTTGTCCATGCCCATGAGTCCTTTTTCCTTTTTGGTCGACCCCTCCACCCGCTTCGCCTTTCCACCCCCGCACCTCCCCCCAGAGCTGTGAGCCTCCTGTCTGTGAGTCTGTCTCTATTTTGCTTGTTAGTTGAGTTCGTTCACTAGATTCTACATATGAGTAAAATCACATGATATTTGTCTTTCTCTGGCGGGCTTATTTCACTCAGCATAATGCTGTCTAGGTCCATCAATGCTGTTGCAAAGGGTACATTTTCTCCTCTTTTATGGCCAAGCACTATTCCATCGTGTACATTTACCATAGTTGTTTCAAAACTCAACTCCTGATCTATCTGCACCCATTCGGCCTCCGGTTTCCCCACTAAAAAGTACCTGCGTGGCTCAAGAACTGCGGGAGTTACTCCACTTTCTCATCTCTTGCTGCCCTTGTCCAGCCCATCGCTTTTCTGTATTTCCTTCTTCTAAAATAGTCCTCCCACTTGTCCCCTTATCTCCATTCCTACTGCCACAGCAAACCATCATGTTTCATCTGTTTTCCACAATAGTTTCCTCTGGACCACCTCCTCCCTTTGTCCTACTAGTCTATTCTTCACTTAACAGCCAGAGTGATCTTTTAAAATATTAAGTGGATCACATCACTCCGTTTAAATTCTCTCAGTGTCTTTACAATGCATGAAACCCAAGAGAAGGAAGGTATTATACCTCTGTGTCAAATGGACTAAGAGGGGTTTTTTAAATCTTTAAAGCTGTAATAATAACACCACATCAAAGAGTTGTTGTAAGAATTCAATAAAGGCCACTTTTATTTTTGCACTTGTTTTATATTATCCATCGCAGGAAAGAAGGTAAAATTCATATTAATAGCTACTTTACACTCACACATGGAGAACATTCTGAATGTCTTAGTGACAACATTTTTCTTTATATAGTAATCATACCTCAAGGTAAAACATCTGCCTTGATTAAAAGATAAAACCCTACTTTTAAAAATTGTAGAATAGTCCAAGTTCAATTAAAAACATAGGGCACTGTAAGGAACAATTTCAAATGTCTTCAGATCATTTTTTTAAAGTTTTGAAATGGTAAATGATTAGATAATGTGATTGATGCAAATGTCACATCCCCAAAACTGAAACTTTATTTATTTATTTATTTATTTGCAAATCTCTATTTTTATTGATTTGAATTCACTCTTGCCTTGAGCGCTGCAGGACAGTTGGTTTCCAAAACAGCATCATAACCTGTGCAATCTCTCATTTTAGCAGCCCCGTGGCCCCTTTTGCTTTTAATTCACACATTCCAATTTAAAAAACACTGCAGTGAGAATGAACCCATGAAATCTGCTGAGGCTGGTGGCTGAAGAGCTAGGAGTGACGGAAAAGCCACCTGAGCAGGTACAGTGAGCAAGCTCCATACAACTCTTAAGTCAGCGCTTTATCTGTGCCACCTTCTTTTTTTTTTTTTACTAGATCTATATGAAAGTCACAATATTACTATGATGAACTCTTAACTGTACCTCACCATGAAGCAAGTTATATCAGTGATGATCAGAGCAAAAGTTTTATAACCAGCAGCCTTCCTCAGTACTTAGACATTGTGTCTCGTCTTTTAATTGCGTGTTTCTCTTGCAGGGCAATTGAACATACGAGATCTTTTGATTTTAAAGCTGCCTTTTATGTAGCTGAGCTCTCCTGCTCCCCTCTTCTTACCCCCTAGCTTGACTGTGCATTCCAGGCATATTTCAATATGATGTGATATCCATCTAAAGGCTGATTATCACCTCTAGACATCTGTATGTGCTATTGATATGCTTAAAAGATTCTTCCTTCTCATTCCTCTGGCTAAAATAAGAGTCATCTTGCAGGACTCTGCTTAGACATCTCACCCTACGGGAAGCCTTTGACTCAGCCAATGGTTACATACGTAGCCCTCCTCTCTGCTCTTATAGCACCATCTACCTCTTCCAGCCTAGTGCTTATCCCATTGCCTTGTAACTGTCGGTCTGCCTACTGGACAGGAACCGCCCACTCTCACTGCATCCCTATCATCTGGTAGCATCCTTCACACAGAGCGGGAGCTCATTATGCTTTGAGTGAACAAATAATGTTTGTGCACTGCAGAGTGTTTGGAAGTACAGCTGAAAACAAATTTGAAAGAAAATGAATATAAATCATAAAATTGTGGAGACAACACTTATTAGCATCTTTTGGTTTCCTTGCTTCTAGCTAACTTTCTCTGTCAACCTCACCACATAAAAAACTTTGACTACTTCTGTCTTCTCTTCACAGTATATTGTGAACATTGTCTTACTTAACTACAAATTCTCTGGAAATGTCATTTTAATGGTTCTAACAAGAAGATGTCCTTTAAAAGTAACATAGTTTAAGCAGATATTCTTTATTGTTGGACTTTGTTACACGGAATGTTTTGCTGCTATAAATAATGACTAAATGAGTATTTTGCATCTCTGATTATTTCTTTATAATACATTTTTTAAAATGAAATTATGGGGTGAAAATTTAACAGTTCTACATGTAATCTGTAATATAAAGTATCTACCTCAGTGTACTCTTCACAATAAGGCTCCGTTTTTTAAAGAGCAAAGATTTCATGAACAAAATGAGCAGCTCATTTTGACCTCATATTAATTAGTCATTTTTGTTATACTCCTCTGTGATTTGCACAATAGTAACCTACCCATTTTTCTATTGGTCTGTTATTTTTCTTATTGACTTAAAAGCTCTCAATCTGTTAAAAATAGAATCCTTTGTGAAATTTTTACAAATATTCCCAGTGTAAGATAGGCCTTTGATCTTATTTTTTCGTGTGTGTGTTTTCAAGTTTTCAAAATTTTATTCACATTTATCAATCTTCTGTGAATTGCTCAATTGCTTTTTCATATAGAATTACTTATTATATGTATACACACACACACACACACTTAGATGTATTTTCTTCTAGCTTTATTAGTTTCTTCTGTTCACATTTAACTTTTGACCCATTTAGAATTTATTTAGGGCAATAGTATGAGAAGAGGCTCTAACTATACTTTTTTTTTCAAAATAGTCAATTTTTCTTATATCTTCTTTTGACCTTCAAAGAAATGCTATTTAAGACAATTGTACTGAAATAACCAGCATCCAAAGACACAGTTCAGTGTTCTCCATAAACTTTTGTTTTTTTTTTAAGTAGCTAAATAAATCTTTAATATTTCTAATTCCAAATGTACAAAAATTGCACAGCCACACAGCTTTAGAACACCAGCAACTTTCTCTGCACATTATCACGATCAGAAGTCACAGCTGGAGTGGGTTCCAGCCAGGATTGCAGTTTTGTTCTTTTTACATATTTACAAAGGGTCGGGGCTGGGGAGGCTTTGGGGCCAAGTGTGTAGGAAAGAGAAGGGCTGTTTCCCAGGACAGTCTGCCTTCCCCAGACCGACAGGTGGGAAGGAGAGGGGTGCACCCCGGGCAGGTGGGAGGGGTGCGTGGAGCTCTGGCCTCGGTTCCCCATCCCCTTTATTGGACAGCCAGGGAAAGCGGCATCACTTACAGGAGGTTTGGCAGTTTCCTTGACCCCTGAACTCTGCTCTCCCTCACAGGTGAACCGGAGCCAGCTGTAAGCAGTGATTCGGACATCTCGCTCATTATGGCGATGGAGGTTGGACTCTCTGATGTAGAACTTTCCACTGACCAAGACTGCGAAGAGGTGAAGTCGTGAAATGGCGACCATAGAAAATAGAGATGGTTGGACCCAAGGGGAAGGAAGGGAGGAGCGCCCCGTGGCTTGGACCAGGCACCCAGGCCTCCAGAACACCTCGGCGTCTGCAGGGCGCTCCACTCACAAACGGTCATGAAAAGCAATATCCAAAGTCAAGCTGATCAGGATGCAGTTCTCCGTCTCTCTACAACAGTCCACGGCCTTGGCAGGTTGAAAGTCAAAAGCTGATTTTCCCTCCCATGTCCTTGTAGACACACACTTGAGAAGCTCCTAAAACAGACTGGAAGGACACGTTTAGGGCTTCTTAGTTTTCATTTCAAGTTTTTTCCCGGTCTTGTTTCCTTGTTTTGGAATTATTGTTTGATGTCTTTGGCGGTTTCTTTTTAAAGACCATGTCTAGTTTCCTTTAGGTTCACTCCTCTGTTTTTCCTTTGATTCACTCCAGCTTTTTCCGAGAGCTGTGTTTAGAAGCGCGCGTTCCTGCTGTGACCGCTGTGTGCGTTCCGTCTCTGAGACCTGGACCTCTCAGCATGAAGTGTGCATGGCTTTGGGAAGTGCCTCGCACCCCAACACAGCCGAAGGCCCGCTTTCACTAAGAATCTCAATTCTTTTCAATGGATCTTTAGAATCCCAGCTGCCAGAGACCCCAACACTAAGCTGTGAATCCGCTGAGGCCACTGCTCCTTAGTGTCCGCAGCATCACCGCGGTGGCCTCTTGCCTGGCGCTGTGGAGGGCCCGCGTGACGTGAGAAGGAAGCTCTCGGAGGCACTTTAGTTTGTCTGGGTCTTACCGTCTTTGGCTGAAATTCTGAACTCAGAGGTCCCCTCCAGGGCATAAAGGTCATTCTCTGTGGCTGTAGGGCTTGTAGCTGGAATTACAAGCTTAGCTTTAAGACCAGATATGATGGATTGTTCCTGAAAGCAAAACATCGGTTGTACTTAGCTTCCCCAAGACTGGAACAGGATTTGTTACCTCACACAGCTTCTGCAGGAGACGGAGGCCTCAGAAAAGTCAGCTTTGGGTCTCCGCCGCCCCCACCCCAATGCAGGCTCTACCTTAATTCCAACACACTCCTGTCTCCCCTCACCAGACCTCGAGGAAGGACTTAGGTGAATCCTTTGCAGGTTGCTTCCCAAGGCTCCCTGAGTGGGTCCGGATACCAGGTGAGAAGGGCGGCGTGACTTGATGAAGGATTTGGTCTAAACGGTGCAGGAGGGGAAGTGGCTAAGGCCAGTTTCTCCTGACTGAGAGAGAAACAGAGAAAGGAAGAGGTATCCAATGAATACTACGCGCCACCACTGTTTTGAAACTGTTTATGTTTGTATTCTTTTTTTGTAACCATGACAGAGATGTGCTATTTTTTCAGTGGGCAATTTTGTAATACGTGTATTTAGACTCTCCCAGACAGAGATGACTAAGGAAGTGAACCGTTTCTCTGGACAACCAAGGATCACTTCGCCCCCTGGAGGAGGCTGCCCTGGGGGTTGATAGGAGAGGATGCTTCCCTCCCTGAGTTCTCTGCCCGTTTCATGAGGCTTTGCCCCCCACCTCCTTACACTAATACTCACCCCAAAACAGAGTTTGGTTCCGCCATAAAACCTCGCTGCCGGCCGAAGCGCGGAGTACCTGCCAAGGGACACTGCTCGGTGTGCCCTTGTCACCACCTTTGACCATTTCCCCTCTGATGCTTTCTAAGTAGGCAGCAAGGCAAGGAAAATGATCGCCACCTTCAAAAATGTCCCCGCCAGGGAGCAATGAAGAACAGCGCTGGCCCAAGAGTCAGGATGCCCAGAGGAGGCACGTGCTTGCTGGGCCTCTGCTTGTCCGTCTGTAAAGCGGAGGCATTTATCAAGACAGTACCCACGGCCCCTTCTGGCCCAGCACCACCAGGGAGCCCTTTGCAGGGAGATCTGCGTTTTGCAGGACGGCACGTAGCCGACTTTCCACCTTGGGGAGGCAGAATTGCTGGACGTGTAACACGCAGTAGCAGCTGTTGAGATCGGGCGCTCCTGTGTTGCTGAGAATGAGTATCTCAGGGACTGAAGTTTTAAGCCCAAGTAGGAGTAGGAGTTGTTTGGCTTTACCTTGTTTTCAATCCGCTGTTAGTGACTAAGTTTGCCATCTCTGGACACCCTCCACTCCTGGTGTCTAGTGGGCAGTTCTAAAGCTCAAGCTGTTTCTTTTCTCAGTCAGCTTAGACCTGCAACACCTACCCCTCCTTCAGTCAGCTCAGCCCAAAACAGATTTTGGTATTAAGTCAAATGGAATTAGAAGGATAATTCAACAGCAAAAGCAATTGGCATTGTATTCCATGCCCAGAGAGAACAGGCCTGCGGGAGTGCAGAGTCCTCTGCCTGATGAGCATTCTCCCTCCGAGCCGGTGGCTGGGGCAGCAGGAGTGGATTGCATGTGGCCGCTGCAGTCTCTAGACGATGCTGCGGAGATGTTGAGGGACCCAGGAAGCTCAGTCGAGGCCGTGGACCTGAACCCCTGAGTCTGTGAGGTTCTCTACTCACCAAAGGTCTGTTTCTGGAAGACTCTCCTGGGACTTTGGTAGAAAAAAAAATTTTAACCGGCATGAAAGAGTGCAAAAGAAATTGAAACAGCCCCTCCTCCCCCCACAGCGTTCCTCTCCACCTCTCACCAAAGCCCTGGGGACCCCCTGATTCAGGGAGGGTGTCTGAAGATTGGGGAACCCTCTAGAAGAGTATGCAAACTTGACGTATATTTACTGATGTGCATTTCTCTGTCATGCATGTAGACCAGCACTGCCCAATAGAAATGTAATGCCAGTCACATGTGTAGCTTTAAGTTTCCTACCGGCCACCGTAAAAAAAGTCAACAAGTCAACACGTGAAAATAATGTAATAATATCTTTATTTGATCCAATATTATCATTTCAACATGTGAGTCATGTGAAGAGTGTGAATGAAATACTTTGCATTCTTTTTGGTACTTAGCTCTCTAAAGCCATTGCGTATTTTACACTCACAGAACATCTCGATTTGGGCACTAACAATTGGACAGTACAGGTCTCTAGCTTCTCCAATACCCTCGCAAGGTTCCCTGACCCTTATAAAGAAAAAAGGTTAAAACCTAATTACCTCCCCCAGAGAACTAGGCTCCACCCAAGTTGCCTAATTAGAGGCTCAGAGGTCCATTTGTGTTGTATTGGATAAATGTTCAGGCCACCCCTGCTGAAATTTCTGCTTAAACTCCCTAACCACACCACTGAGGGCCAATAACATTTACTGTTATTTCTCTGATCAGTTGTTTTTTAGAAGGTCATGCAAACCGTGTTGATGTGGTGCTCAAACCAGAGTCTATCCCTCACTTCTATGGCAAATCCTTAGGCTGATCCATGGCACTCAAGAGCCAAAGAGAATTCCAGACGGTAGTCATCCAACTTGACCTCAACCCGCAGCTGTCCTCCTTCCTGCTTGGCAGGAGGTCTTTTCCCAGGCCTGGTGCCCCCTGGGGCCTTGGAAGGGAAAAGTAGGAAGTTTCATTATGACGCCAAATACCAGACTTTGTATGGCCTGGCTGAGAAAAAGCCTTTGGGGCTTGTGACCCTCCAGCCATCCCTTGGTGAATTATAACTGCCTGGCAACAGCCCAACTCTTAATTGAAATCAGAATTCCTTCTCCCACCCTGAGGCCTGGGCTAGAAAAGGAGCATTTTCATTCCCTCAAAATAATGTAGAGTCGCCTCTAGGAATCGCTACCTCCTGTGTGGCTGGTCCCTTTGGGAGGAACTGAGCCCTGATCATGAATACAGCCCCTGAATCTTGATGGAGTGTCCAGAGTTTGTCACCCCTGCGATGTCCACTGCACCATCTAGGCAGGAAGAGTGGACAGTTTGAGAAGGTAGAAAGTTAAGAGTGGCAAAGGCACCAACCTGTCCTGATGTCCCCGAGTAAGCATGGTAACCTCAGAGGCAAGTCTCTGTCCAAAGAGGTTTGTTTTGTCTTGTTTCCGGCATTTCCCTCATTCCAGTGGAAATGTCTCAGGACATTCATGGTTCTGGGTTCAGGCATATGAAAAACCGTGGTGCTCGGTGGCTATTTCGGTTAGTGTCCTGACCTCCCCATGACCACCATGCTTTTAGAGTCAAAAATGCTGACAGATAAACTAACATAGGATTCTTTCTTATGTATGAGTTTTGATCGGATGAAAATTCTTGCAGAGCATACAAAGTAAGTGGCCTCACCTTGACCGAACACAAAGAAATCCCATTAAATCAGAATTCTTTCAACAAATCTGGCCTATAGAGTCACACACCCTTTGTGGAGCGAGGAGCCAGGGCGATTTCCAGTAGCATTTTTGTATGTTCTCACTTAGATTTCTTCCCTTTTCTGTCTCCAAGTCTGGCTTTCTCCAGTCACCCATCTCTTCCTTTGTGCACGCACCCACACACATTCTTCTCCCATCTTTCAGGGCAAAGCCTTGGTGGATCTATAGAGTTATCCATGTGACCGCTGTTGTTAGTGTTGGTGTCTTCTTATTTCATGGCAACCTCTGTATTTGCACTTCAGATGATAATACCCAGTTTACGCTAATGGCAGGCTCCTCTGTAAAGGAACTAGCCCCGTTTTCACTTCTCGTATCTGATTGTATTGCAGATCATCTATAGCTATTTCTTCCCCGCCCCTCCCCACCCCCGCTCCCAAGGCGTCCTTGCCAGAAAAGTCTCCTAGGGAAATCATAGCAAGGAAACAACTCCAGAATGCTGTCTAGATTTATTATCTTCCTCCTCCTGCATCTGTGACCTTCCTAGCTCACTACAGGCCCCAAAGGCAGGAGTTCTTAGAAAAATGTGTGGGCTGTACCATATGCGACGGCCACTCATGCTTCTTAACATTGTAGCACGAGGGCTGGCTCTTCGATAAGTGATCTGAGAGGCCACTTCTTCCTTAAGACTGAAAAAGAGATACAAAGAAACCACCCTTCTAAGGTGAGGGACAGCTGGTTCCTCGGTCACTGCTCTGTGTCCCAGAAGTCCTTCATCCAAGGTGTTGCAAGGCCAGGACTGAGGAGTGCATGCGGTGAAGGCCATTGAAGGGCGGTATGAATATTGCCCTGCAGGGGTCCAGAAGAGAAGATGGCAGGATGGGAACATGGATGTTCTTCCCGAGTAAATGCTCATGCCCCGGGTTTACAGCTGACCTGGTTGTGCGTGCGTGTGTGTGTGTGAAGGAGTTAAACACTCATGATTGCAGAGAAGGTTTGGATTGCCTAGAAACTACATTCATTTTGAGAAGCAGCAAAGAGTTCTCATCACTTACCTCTTCTCTCTTCCCACTTTCTTCCCCATTGCACAACTCCAGGCCTTTTGTAATAGGGAAAATTGTTTGTAAAGATCCTGGGGTTGGTAGCCACACTCTTCCATGCTGAGTCTTTGACAGCACTAGGTTAGCATCCCAAAACTAAAGAAGAGATTCCAGATCCTAGATGTGGACCCTTAATTATCAAACCCTTTAATTCCAAAACCTGCTTGTTCTGCAACCTGCCAAGGTCGTTCATATCTCTCAGAACTACGCCTGCCTCAAGTGCTTCATCAGGTGACTTTTGTCAGGAATCTCAGTAATGCAAGACCATCTCATCTTTGTTACTGTTGATGTTAGCACGTACTATGGGGCCATTAGCTCTGTGCACCCCCCCCCATTAATATTTGTTGATGAGATGATAAGGCAAGAACATATAATCTTAAAAGGCCTGCAGGTCTGAATGGAGCACAGGAGAAAAATCTGTGGAGAAATCAGCTTAACCTGAATTACCCATAGTCCTTGCTGGGCGGTAAGTCTGTGGTCTTACCATCCTTACTGAAGCAGAGGGCTTGGAGAAGCAGGGAAAACGTGGGGACCATGTATGCTCTAGAAACCAAAGACAGATCGCCATCCAATGGACATGTTTCTTCCATGGACCAGCTAAATTTTCTCCTGATGCTCTTGTAAATAAAAGTGAAGGTGCTTGCCCAGTCGAAGGGAACTGACATTTTCAGGGGGTTTCTCTTACAGGCTGGTGTTTGACCTTACTAAACCCAGAAATTTAAAAAACAAACAAACAAACAAACAAAAAAGTCTCGTGGCCTTAGTACCTCAGCATCTTTAAAGTCAAGTGGTTACTCTCCTTCTCCTTCAAAAATTTTAGGCAAATCTAGCGCTTTATTCAACTCAGAATATTATTCTCTTGGAGAATGAGATGGTTTTCAATAGCCAAAGAGTTTTCATGTATCAGAGCTAGTTAATGAATATCCCACTCTTTTGAAGAAAATACCAAACCTTTGCCTGTGCTAATAATAGGTAGAGTGGCTGAAGAAGGACTACTAACTAACATAGGAACTTTGGAGCCTGCGAGTGTCGGCATCCAGGAGACTGACTGGTCCGTAGGGTATTATTGCAAGGCGGCAGGGCGCCCTCTGCTGCAGAATCATTATTCTTTCCGCCAGTTAATTTGACTAGAGTCACAATTTCATCAGCTAGGTATTTGCCTGTCACTACCTGGTTCCCTCAGTAGCTGAGAATTTGGTTTATCAAAAGAGGAAAGAATGGCACAAAGCCTGAGAAGTTGAAAGAGAACCCCATGTCACTGCCAGCAGCCCTTTCTTCTGCAAACGCTGACCCGTATTGTTGTCTTTGTAAAAAGATGCCTTTGGCTGGAATGTTTGTGCAGAGTCATAAGGCAAAGACCTGACTGTTTTATCACTTCTCTCAACTTGATTCTTGTCAAACAAAGGAAATCAATAAACAGACTTCTTTCCTATGAATGTAGATGGTGTGAAATACTGACGTGTTTTGTACATGTCTGTAATAATATATTTACTTCTTGCTTTCATATTAGTAATCTGGAATGGTTGTACCATTTTGTAATTAGAAAGAGAGGTATGGGGTGGGGGAGGGGCGGGCAGGCTGTTATTTTTATAGCGGGGTGGTCAGTATAATCTAGAAAACTTGAAGTAACTTTGTATTTGTGAAAAGTTACATTCCAGTCATTTCCTGAAAAAGTAATGGGTCTTGTTCTTTAAAGTCATAATGAGCTGGGAGAATGCTCATTCTCCTTCCCAGGGCAGCCTTCCCAGAACACTGGTTCCGGTGGAAGTAACGCCTGCTTGAGTGTGGTTGGTAGGGTAATAATATGGGTGTAATAATTTATAGTTTTAATTTGAACATGTCACCTAAAATGTCATATGGTGTGCTTGAGCGTGATGTTGTTATGTTACAGAAGTACATGCTTATGATTTTGTAATAAAAGATTTCATAATAAAAAAGGGGCGTTATTTGTGCTGGACCCTGTGTGTGTGACAGCCCGTTCTGTCGACTGCAGACCATGACCAGCAATTGCCAGTTCAATAATGTGAAGAGGAAGGACCCGATGTATTTTAATCCCTCTGTACATAACACATGACTTCCACTGAAAAAGACATCTGCGACCAAGAAAGAATTGAGCATTATGAACCATTATGAAATAGTCGGACGTGACATCATAAATCAGTCTCTAGTAGCGCCCTACTAGCAAGGAAAAAAAATCCAATGGATTTATTGTCCCTTTCTCAACATGACTTGTGTGCTTTTGTTGTAAAACGAACGCTGTCACAGGTGAAATTTGACATGGCTTCCCGGTGAGGTCCTCTGGCCTGGCTGCAGATCGTGACCGTGTGGCCCACGGGGACAGCCTTCCCCACCCACTGCACATTCACATCGTGAGGCTGTGCGTCCCTAATGTATTTGCCACATGACTCAAAATCAACAAAGTTATTCCTGGTGGCATTTGCATGGGTAAATTTTAATTTGGACTTTGGTTTAGCTCTTAATTGCTGAAAAACTTAGTAATGGATGTTGTAGCCATTTTACCCAATGATCATCTTCTGTACAAAGTCACAGGTACAGTTAAATGATTCGCGAAGGCAGTGTAGTTTTTGTTTTTCTGTATAAATCTCTTTTCTTCTTCCCCACCTCAAGTACCTACCTTATTCCTTCCAAAGCACTTTATATCTTGAAATACAAAGAAGTTTTTAAGAAGCGATCTTTAAAGGGATTTGTCTTCTGTTAGGAGACATGGACTTTCTTTCGCTTGATCCTATTCTCTGTGTGCTTGGAGAGTCTGAACAGTTTGTCTCATACTGGGAGTGACGAAATGTTAAGGATGAGAGTCGGCAACATTCAAACATATACCACATGGCTATTTTTGTTATATAGAAGACTATCATGTAAATAAGTGCCATCGTGTTCTTACGTACTGGTTTAAAAAAAAAAAATGCAACTCTAATGATTTGAAAAGGATTGTGAATTCCAGGATATTTCACTGCAAAATTTTGTTGGGTTTTGTTTTTTAATAAAATGGAACCAGACGCTTGTGTTTGAGTTGTCCATATTTTCTCACTGTGTTGCCTCCTCGTCACTTCCAGAGAGGGCCCCATGGATTTTAAAACCTTGATATTTAACATGACATCCTGATTATGGTTAAAAAAAAAAGAGAGAGAGAGAGAGATTTGAACAACTTCATTATTTCTCTCAGGTAAGTCAAGTACTGAGCGCCTGTCTTCCTTGTAGTTCTGTTCCTCTCAGTGATGATTGAAAGCTTCTGAACAATGCAGAAGAGGAATGGGAGCTGAGTTAGCTTGAGGTGCCGTCCAGCGGGGACTGGGCACCATTGTCTGAGCCGCCTAGGGCAGGTGGCCGTAGGCAGGCTTCCACCGTGGGGCCCCCAAAAGGGCGGGGGTGGCCCGGTCCTTTTTAATATTCACTTGTGCGTCTCTGAAGGTTTTAAACAGCAGTTCTTTTAAGTCAACAAGGAAAGGAAATGGGAAAGGTAGGAGCTGCCCATGTGGGAAGGAAGGAAAGGAGAGGCCTCCTATTTATTATCACGCCCTTGAAACTGCCAGGCCCCACGCTGTGGCCCTTCCAAGGTTGCAACACAAGCCCCTTAGGAGCGGGGGCTGGACACTCCAAGTGCAGCTCAGCCCGATGAAGCCTGAAGCCTGCCTTCCACCTGGCCAGGCGCCCTGGCAGGGCGGCGCGGGCCACGCAACCTGCTGCAGGCACTCAAACTGTATTGAGTGCAGTGGCCCCCTGAGCCCTTTGCTACCCAAACGGGGAACTGCTGTGACGACAGGAAGGAAACAGGAGTGCCCAGAGGCTTTGCTCTCAGGCCCAGTCTGCGCTTAGTGTGCAGGTAGGAAGCTACTCTGCAGGGATTGTTTGTAATGAGAATGGTTGTGCCACATTAGAAGGCACTTTGAACTCGTCTGTTTCCAACACCGTGATTTCTCTCTGCCCAGACGCCTGTTGTCTGCAATGCAGCTGACATCTGAGGCGGGGCCCCTAGATACAGCACAGAGTCCCAAGGTCAACTCGGCTGGAATAAGGCTCCAGACAATAAACAGCAGCTATTAAAAACTTTTGAAAAGGCTTTTGTGAAGTCACGGATACAACTTTGCATTACTCAGCTTTTCTGAAGCGGGTTGATGATGGAAGGTCATTTTTTAAGGGTCATATTTTTCAGCACTGCATTGGGCAGGACCACGTGCGTGCAACGTGTTGGTGGTCCAAATAGAAAGAAGCTGCTACACCTGGCGTCCCCCCTCCCCATCTCACATACCCCCCAGGCCGGCTTGTCCCTCTCTGGTCCCTGTGCCACCGCTGTCAGGGAGGGGTCAGCCCGATGCCCGCTGCTCCTGGCATGGAGGTGCCCCAGGCAACAAGCCCCGGGGCACTGCTCAGAGACACACGTGTGCCAGAGAGCACCAGGCGGCCACGTGGCTTACTGTCACACTTTCTCCAGGAAGGAGAGGCCCTGGCCTCCTGGACAGTCCACTCTGGGCTTTTGTCTTGAAAAGTCATGCAGCGCCGTTTATCCTTTTAAGGGCGAAAATGGGAAACTCCACACAGCTTTGTAACAAGCCACTAGGCCAGCTTTGCAGCCAGTTCTTAGTCTGTTTACACCTCTCTTTGGCGTACTAGGAGCTAAGCCACTATTCAGAATGCGCAAAAATGTGTTTGGTCTTTTCCAAATCTCACAATTCCTTCTAAGCCTGTGTTAGCATCCTGACCCCTCTCCTTGCCCAGATTGGGGAATGGTGCCGGTGAGGGGGGATGTGGGTTATTTTCACTCCATGATGATGACCATACATAGAAGAGTGAGAGTACCAACTCAGGAAAAATTCAGGTGACAATTTATGAGATTGTCTAGAGCAATTGTTCCATCACCCTTAGTGATCCAAGCACAGAAAATTAGTTTACCTCTTATTTCATCACGCCCGTTGGTACCGAGTCTCCCTCAAGTCTCACTGTGATTGTTCTTAGCTGTGAGAAGAGTAAGGGACAGCGACCTTTCCTTCCAAGGCCAGGGGAGCCCTCTGCTCCCCGTGAGTGCGCCTCCCCTCGCTGGGCCGCTGTCATAGCACCCTGGGCAGGGCAGGAGGGCGCCAGGTCCCAGCCAGCGGAACCTGTCCTGGCCGGCGCACTCGGAGGTAGAAACTCAACGTCCAAGTCCCTCTGACCCTTCTGTTTGGGAAGACATTCCCGCCCTGACCCCATGGGAACACCCAGAAGGCCTGGCCATGGTGGCGACACCCCCAGCCTCGGCACCCCCTCCATGCCCCCCTTATCTAACATTCCTGCCTCCTTTTTTCTCCTGGTACTTTACTCAGCAGGGCAGAAAGCAGAACCAGCTCTCACCACCAGCAACTGCCTTTGGTTGCCATGCGAGCTGTATACACAACACAGCTGCCGCTGATATTATAGATCTAATGGGAGCCAAGGCTCTCAGATCTCTAAGGGAAAAAAAAAAAAACAACATAATTCAGAGCTTTGGAAATGGCATCAGCATCTATAAATAAATGTGAGAGCAGAGAAGTCAATCGGAGAATGTAAGAATACAATGGAGTTAGGCCTGAGAATAAGATCCCATCGCTATGGCTCCAGGTCTGAGGTTAAACCAGCAAAATTCTCAGTAAATCTAATAACGCACAGACTTTCGTTTACAGGATAGAAAATTATAAAGTGGTCTGTTTGCCTCTTATCACTTTCCTTTTCCCTCTATTTTATTCCTTTGTTTGAAATGCAGAGGAAGAGGAAAGGGAGAGTGTTGATTAGGGCCAGGCTTAGGGCTGGAACTTGGGTTTCCGGACCCACTGCCAGAGGCCTTTGGGCTGCGCCGTAATCCTTGCACACGTGGAGGCAGCGCCAGCCTGCTCCAAACCTTCAGGAATAGAAAGCAAGAAAAACTGAAAGTTAGACTTTATTGTAGTGATGGGAAGGTTATTGTACAGTCAGGAAATATTCCCTGAACACAAACCATTCTAACCTGCAGATTAGGATGGAGGCAAGCACTGCATGTTAAGAAGGTACAAACATACACATCTGCATACACCCACACTCGTTCCCTCTCACACATGCCATCCCTACCACAACCACACATACAACCACAAGCACACACCCCCACATACAACCACCACCACTACCCACACGGTGAGTCCCCAGGAAAAGCGGTCTCGTTGTAACTGTGCAAGAGAGTTCATGGCACTAAGATCCCAGTGGGAGTTATTACTTGCTAGACTCCCTCCTTCAAAAAAAAAAATGAGCTATTATTTTGCGCTATCCAAACCTGACTCCTGGGCCGCAGCCCATCCTTCTTCTGGCCCCGGCTCTGGCTCAGAGGCTGGCTTGGCAGGAAGTACAGAGGGAGAACGCCTTTGTCCTCCGTTAGGGAGGGCTTGGATGTCAGAGAGACCCCCAACTACAGAAAACACGGGGCTTGAATACCACCATTCTCCCCAGAGAAGTAGCTTGGCTGGTGGGAAAGTAAGAGAAATTCTTGGGAGGCAGAAACTCTAAGAAAGGACCACCCAGCAGAGAAGAGGACCACAAGGAAGGGAGTTAACCTTTGGTGTGTGAGCTGATCCCCAAAGGTCCAGGATCCAAAGTGTGGTTTGTTTTTTTTCTGTAAAGAGCCAGATCATAAATATTTTAGGCCTTGTGGATCATGTAAGATTTCTATATCTGTCTTGCATTGTTGTTGTTTTTAACAATCCTTTTAAAATATACAAACTGTCCTTAGCTCAAAGGCCATACAAAAACAGGCCACAGGAAGGGTTTTTGGCAGACAGGAAGACAGTCCAGGATCAGAGTCAGAGACCTTGGCATGAAATCAGCACCCACAGAGGCAGATAAGGTAGGTGCAGGCTTAATTTAAGGAAGGGCCGGATTGATAGTTCCTCTAAGTGTTTGGTGGACTCAAACCTCTCTCTCACTGAAGGTATGCTCATTAGACCCAGGCCTCAAAGAAATCCTCACAGACCAAGTTTCAGGAATATGAAACTTGGAGCCAGCCCTGGCTCATGTGGCTCCGTGGGCTGAGCATTGTCCCACAAATCAAAAGGCTGCTGGTTTGATTCCTGGTCAGTGCACATGCCTGGGTTGTGAGCCAGGTTCCTCGTTGGGAGTGTGTGAGAGGCAACCGATCAATGCTTCGCATAGGTGCGTTCCTCTCCCTCTCTTTCTCCATCCCTGCCCTTCTCTCTAAAAAAGAAAGAAAGAAAATCTAAAAACAAACAAACACAAAAAACCCTCACAATGAAAAATCTCAGCATAACACAGAGAAGGAATGAGCCACTGAGAAGAACAAAGTCTGGGGTGAAACTCAGAAAGTTTGACAACATAGGAAACATCAGGTACAAGATAGAAAATTCATGGTAAAAGGAGCCCTCCCAGTGGCTCTGATGGACTGTAACGTTTACAAATCACCACCCGAATCCTGTGCAAAGCCAACAGAAGGGCCCCAAGAGCAAAGTGGGACTGGGGTTCAGGTGACGTCATCTCCTTGGCTTGCTCTTATGACGGTGGACTTGGGGGAGAATTTCATCCAGAAAATGTTGTATTGCTCAGGACGATTCACCTGTCATATAGGGAAGAAATAGTCTAGGTCACCCTGCGGGAGCCCATATCATCTCACCTGCCCTCCTCTCCCTTTGCCCTCTGTCTGAACGTTCTCCCCTGACGGTCAAGGTTGCCCTCACCCTGTACCTGCGGGTTTACCACTGTCTCCCCAGGACCCAGGAGGAGCTCAGTGAAGACTGACCAATGGCTGATCTGTAATAACCCCTCCCTAGGGAAAGGCCCAAGGCAGGAGTACCCCATTGAAAAACTCCAGGGGGGCGCCACTCCCTTGGAGCGCAGCCTTTTAGCACAAAGACCCCAAGCCCAGGCTGGCATATTAATGGAAAGAATTACATATCGAGGAATTGCTGCTGTTGGCCCTGAAGAAACTCAACAGTGACTTTAAGTACATAGGGCTCATGAGCACTGCTATCATATTGATGTTAGTAATGACGGCAAACAGTTGAGTGTTGGCGTTAGTTTAAGCATGCTAGTGCACCAGGCATGTGGTAAGTGCTTCTGTGCATCATGTCTTTTGATCCTCACCATTCCAGCTGAGAAAAGGACTGTTATGATCCCCATTTTATAATTCGGATAGCAATGGTTAGGAAGTAACTTGCCCAAGATCGCACAGCTAGTAAGTAGCAAAACTTCTCACAAAGCCAAGTCTTCTTGTCTCCTAAAAGCTACCCTTCATCACCATATCGTACCGCCTTCCTCTTCTGAAAATAGGCTGCCAAGTTTCTCCATCTCTATAATGTGAGAGGAAAGAGGTTTATATTAAAAGAAGGAAGAACAACAACAAAGTAAACTTGCAGTGGAGAAATCTAACAAACACCACCTCAGCCAGGGGATTCAAGCTAACCCTTAAGTCCTTGAAGCATGTCAATAATATGCTTCTAAACATGATGGGTGAATGTGTTCTTCCTCCCAAAAACATCAGATAAATCCACATGGGCAGGGGAATTCTACCAAACGATCGGCAGCCTCAAACTGTCAAGATCATCAAAAACAAAGTCACAGAAACTGTCCGAGACCAGAGTAGCCAGAGGAAGATATGATGATGAAATGTAACATGGCGTCTGGGATGAGATGACGGACCAGAGAAAGAATATTGGGAGAAACTACAGCAATGCAAATAAAGTCCGAAGTTTGGTCAACAGTAATGTACCAGTGTTGGTTCCTTAGCTGTGACAAATGTGCCAGGGGGATGTCAGATGTTACCAGGGAAAACCAGGTAGGGGCACACCACAGCCCTGTATGTCATCTTTTCAACTTTTCTGTAAAACTACAGCTACTCTAAAATAAGTTTATTTCAAAAGAGGTATATTCATCAAATAGAAGAACCCACTGGATTACTAGAAACATAGAAATTGGCTTTTGATGAATCTGTGGATTCATAGGAATAGGGCAGAGAACTCAGTATCTTGCAGAAGTTATATTTTCTTCTTAAAGTAGGAGATTTGGGCTGAATTGTTTCTCAACATCAATTCCAATTATTTTTAGTGATTTTATTTTTTAAGTAAATATATTGGGATAGTGTTGGTTAATAATATCATATAAATAACATGTGTGCAACTTTATAATACAACTATATACTCTATTGTTCACTCACCTTCTAAAGTCTAGTCTCTTTCCATCACCATATATTTAAACCCCTTTACCCTCAGCAGGTCTATACATTTGCGGCTTGAATTAATTATTGCAATGACTCTCTAACCCAGAGTAATTGGAAAATGTACCAAATGAGAAGCTAATCATGTGTAATTGAGTCAGAGTTATTGCAAAAGTAATAAGGAAGTTTCTCAGCTGGTGCACAGCAATTACATTTAACACCAATACACCGAACATTAGAGCACTTGCCCTTTGTGTTTATATTTATTGTAGCTGAGCCATGGCTCCCAGTAGGGGGCTCCGTTGACCATCAAATGAGAAAGATGCTCTTGCAGAAGTGTGGGTTCTACCTTCATTGAAGTTGACAGGGTAACTTTGAGGAGGAAAAACTATTCAGAAACCTTTTCCACTAATACTTGCACGGTAAAAAAGGAGGAGTTAGACAATACCAACCAACATGACTAGAGAAGGATGTGTTTCATAGACAAGAAAGCATATTGGACTGTGTCAGATGACAGCCTTCAGGCCCATGTACTATGAAGCCTTGTATCTATCACTCAGTGAAAAGCAGGTTAGAAATGGCAAGCCTAGAAATGCCCGATCCTATGCTAGATTCGTGTTCCTGGAAAAAAAATGGGAGGCATATTCTTAGAGTATTATCTACTCATTGATTGACCCCAAATGTTTTGTTCCACATAGCATTTCACACAGTAGCCCATGCATTTGATTCTTCACCTAAATGTAGCAGAATGAGCAGCCTACATACACACACACACGGACTCCATTAAAATCTTTCAATGCCCTCCCGTTTCTATTAAGCCCAGGTACAGTACAGAAGGCTGAACATGACCTCATTCCCAAATGGTCTGGCCACCGACACCATCTGCAGAATGATCTCATACCACACCCCAATTCAGTCCCTGAGTATCGGCCCCACCCACTCTTCTGGCTGCTGCCCATTCATCCTGCAGATCTCAGCTCAACAGCTTTCCCTCAGAGACGCCTTCACCCCCCCAGTTAGGTAGCCCCTTAAATGCTTACAGTGCACCTTGCGCTTTGCCTTCCCAGCTCTACCGATCGGTCCACTCCATGTGCTAAACACAGCACTAAACAACGTTTAGCATTAATAATTCATGTATGCCACTGTCAGATTGCTGTCAAGTCTCCTCTCTAGATCACACGCTCCTTGTGGTTAGGACTCCTGTTTTTTTTCTCCATATGTCCCAGTGCCCAGCACAGGGCCCAGAGTAGAGCAAGTTCTCCGTATGTATTTGTAGAATAAATGGTTGAAGAGAAACTGGGCACCTGCCAACTGTCAGGCTCTCACTTACCTGGGTTACTTCTTTCATCTAAGAAGGAAAATATTTTCTCACCCAGAAATTAGAACTAGTAATATTTGTGTTTGAAATACCAGACTGTTTGGGAGAGTTGGGGAAAATAATGTAAGCAAAGCACTTAACTGGTAGCTGCAAAATATAGAGGAAACATTAAAGATAAGACAACATAAAACAAAAATGTTGCCATATTTGGCACTGGTCACCAGAAGGGCCTACGTTCTAGAGGAGCATCTGCAGGATGCCTGTGTTGGTAGGGGCGGGTTAGCAGCTTTGCATATGCATTTGGGTGAGGCTGGGGCCTGGTATTCAACCAGGGGACCTGGGAAACTCAGCTCAGCCTCTGCTTAGCAGAGCGAGGCCCTAGAGAGGAAGGCCTCTATAACGGATGCCAGGGGAAGCCGTGTTCAACACAGGATTATATTGTGCCAGGTTAGGCCAGTTAGAATGCTCTTCACTTAGGCTTTGCTGTGAGCTCAAATCGTGTCCCGCCTTTGGCCACTGAGAGTCTCTTTGAGTTGGCTCCTAGGTCCGTCTTTCCTGATATTACTCAGGGTACTACTCGTCTTTGAGAGCTTCCTCGCTATCAAGTCTAACAAACGTTCCAAAGTTATCTGACACATCTCCTGCCTCAAACAAGGGGCATGCAACGTTTTAAAGGGAGAGGAAGGGAGTATAATAACATGTTAACATGTGTTATCTTGGAGTGATCCCCATATGTGTAATTTTTATGTTCTCTCTCTACTTCTCTGTTTTCCTTCCATGTATATTAAGGAACATATTTCACTTTAAAGTATAAAAATGATTATCAATTTTTCATTTTTGAAATGAAAACCAAATGAAAAAAAATGGAAACCAAAAATAATAAGAAGGGGCCTCCAGTGCACTAGGGTTTCACAGACTCTTAGATCGAGGGTGTGGTCCCCAGTCATTACATGGGGTCTTCTCTGAGCGGGCTGTCTACTTACACAGAGCCGGTGTCGGCTGAGTTGGCAATTTTATTTCCATTCAGATTTGTACATCCGAGAGAGACAACATCTATGGTTTTCCTCAGATGTGATTAATCCTGGTAACAAAGGACCTGACAGGTCCTGTTTCCTCAGTTCCTTTATTATCTGCATGTGACTTGGGGCCACTTCCAAGGGAAGACCAGGTAAATTAAAACACGTGATGGACAACCTAGGCCAGAGAAGAAGCAGAAGTGAGACTTCAGGGGCAGAGAAAGAAGGGAGAAGATCAGGAAACAGAAGTGGAGACCTTTCTCTCGGAAGTGACGTCTGTGTGGATTGAAGAGGCCACAGGAGCAAAGCTTACTTCTGTTTTAAATCATCCTCTGGATGTGTGAACTTTGTAAAACTTTGTAACGACCCCCCACCCATCAAAACATTAGGGGCTTAGCTAAAGGATTCCGCATCATTCAAAACCCTCAAGCATGAAGAGCATGCAGAGTCACGCACAAGTGAGAACAAAGCTAAACCAAAAAGGGCAGGTCAGCCAGAGTTAAGCTCACTTCCCCTATTCACTTCTCATCTCTGTGGGGCCTAGCAAATCGGTGGCAATAAACTTTCTGAACTGCGAGGGGGACGCAACTGTGGCTTCCCAGCATTTCCTCATTCCTTGAGCAATAAAAGGCAAGGGCTGCAGGTTCGGTTCCAACAGGACACAAGCCCTTCTGCGGCCACAGGCAGCTCCGGGCTCGCCACGCCCCTCCCCGCCCCCCAGTCCCCAGCTCCCCCCAGCCCCCCTCCCCCAGCCTCCATGCGGGAGCGCAGAGACAGGGAGATGGGGTGAAAACCAGATGCCTGTGGGCATGACCTCATGGCAGACCCAGTGAGCAGGAGAAAATGGAGCCCAAACATCCATCGCTGACCAATCTGGCATTTACTAATCGCATCTCATTCTTGACCCGATGGACAAATTAAATCTAATTCCCTTTTTAGGAGCCGATAGCCACAGCTAAGAGCATCACTGGTTTTCCCTGCATCTCTAATCCTTCATGACAATGTCCCCAGACAGCAACGTGCAGCCTGAAGAGGAAGCCTGGCCTGGGTGGACTCCAGTCATTCATTCGACACAACTTATGGAACACCAACTGTGTGCCAAGCGCTGTTCTAGGCTGTGGGTAGACCAAAGAGGAAAAATAGGTGAAGGTCCGCACCCTTGCAGAACTCATATTCAAGCAGAGGGCAGGTCGACCCTAGAGACTAAAGGTGAGTTACAGGGATGTTGGGAGGTAATAAGTGATACGGGGAATGAAAAGCGTAGGAGAAGGTACGGGGAAGTGCAGGGGGTGCTGAGGAAGCGTTGCATGGTTCAGCAGGGTGCTCAGGGTCAGCCTTGTTGAACAGGTAAGCCAGCACTTGAAGAAGCTGAGTTAGGAAAGTAGTGGCCCTCCTACTGTGAGCGAATATCTCTTCAGGTATGTCCCTGAGACCTTCACGATATAGCAAGGAAGGCGTCATAGAGTCTGGCTTCTTTTCCCAAGATGAATAGAGAAGCCATTTCAATCTTAAGAGGAAAATAATTCCTGCAATGCAAGCTCCACAAGAGCAGGGACATCTTTTTCTTCACCACTGGGTCCCTGGGGCCAGGCACATGCAAAGTGTCCCATCAGTCATTGCTGAGTGAATGACTAAATGATCGCCTGCTGTCTATAAATAATGCGTCATTCAGGACAGACAATGCCAGAAAGCCACCGGAGCAAAGCCCCCAGGAGGCTGTGCAGACTTCCTCAGTTGTCCCCATCTACCTGCTTTGCTCACCAGGAGGTTGGGGGGTGCACAGCATAAAAGTGCAAGTTTCTGGCAATGGGAGACAGGGAAGCATTTGGGAAAACTTCTCCAGGTGGTAGTGCCTGTCCTGGGTCAGGGGTATCAGCAGGTCTGTTCTATTTAAATCAGTGTATTAACCTTATTATACAGCACCTGCTTTCTGTTCGCCAGGGCCACGTCCTGAGAGGCATCGCAGTCATTGTGTGTGGCGGGAGACAGCCTTAGGACGCCCCACTGACCCCCACCTCCTGCTATCTGATAGTCAGGCTCTGTCTGAGCCTCTGCCCTTGAGTCAGTCTCTCTCTCTCTCACTTCCCCCCCACCTCCACTCCTCTCCCCCCTCAATCTAGGGGAAGCAAGTTCGCTTCTATGCGTGGCCCTACGGAGAGATCTATATGGCAAAGAACCTGTGTCTCCGGTCAGTTGTCTGCAAAGACCTGCGCTGCCACCAGCCAGCTGAGTGAGCTTGGAAGCAGCGGTCCCTCCCATAGTTGAGTCTTAAGAAGGTCACAGCTCTCAAGACCTGATCGCAGCCTCTGGGGACCCTGAGACAGAGGACCCAGGTAAGCTGTGTCTAAGCTGAATCCTTGATGCTTGGAAACTGAGAGAATAAATGTTTGTTGCTCGCAGCCACTAGGGATAAGTTGTTATGGGGCACTAGATGACTAATACATATGCTCTGCTCTCAGAACAAAGTACAGTAAGGTAAGAGGCATATGAGTGATAAATACAAAGTTTTTGGGGAATGGGGCTCACAGGAGTAAGAAATAGGGGGCTGAGAGTTTTATAGAACTCAAATTTACACACCTCTTTACAATGTGTTGGGTGCTCCCAACACAACGTTCTCATTTGAGCTTTATAACAAACTTATCTAAGGATGATATTATTTGACTGAATATTAGATAGTAATTGATCCAGTAATTCAGCAAAAATTTTAAGTGTCAAATATGTGCCTGGGTTGAGCACAAAAGACACCTGTATAAGCCATGGTGACTTCCCTCAGAGCATGCAAAATAGCATAAGTATATTAAATACACAATAAGTAGGTAAATAAATGACTGGAGCTCGCAGTACAATGTATTGGATGCCATCATAGAGGCCCCTAACTCAGAGGTGGGGATGATGAACGCTTCCAAAGGATCTAAGACATACACATTGATTCCTTTTTTCCAGTTTTATTGTAGTATAATCGACAAATAAAAATTATGTATCTTAAAGGTATACGATATGATGTTTTGATATACAAAATGGGCAAAAACAGGCTTACAGCTGTGAGTTTATTCTTGAATTGTTATTCATTAATCATTGCGTTATTTTCCAGATGAACAACTGTAAACCTACTTTGGTCCCACCCTGCCTATGTACGTTGTGGAATCGAGCTCATTAACATGGCTCTCCTCTCACACAGTCACCTTGTTTTTGTATGTGGTGAGAACACAAAATCAATTCTCTTAGCAAATTCAACATTTACAATGCAGGATTGTTAACTTTGTCAGCACCCTAGGCATTAGACCTCTGGGAGGATGCGTTTGAGTTGACTGGACTATTGGACCACAGAAGGGGCAGAGGGAAGAAGAGCATCTCAGACAAACCCATGCGATGTCCCAGAGCTGCAAACAGCGCAGTCGGCGGCAGAGAACTCCCGTGCAGCAGGGGTGGAGGCTGGCTTTCAGAGTCCGCTCTTCCGGACAAAGTGCTGTTGATGCTTTTCCATGATGTCATACTGTCCTTTCTAATCCTTCCCAACCTCCTTTCCTGGTTTCTCTTCCTCCACCATGAGATTTGATGGTCATTACAGTTCACTGGAGAACCAATCAGGAGCCAGAACTCACATGCAAGCATCTTCTCCTGGTCCCCAGTCTATGAATGAAATAAAGACATTTTCCAAATAAATATATAAATATATAGTGAGAGCAGTTACCAACTACGAATCCTTGTGCAATTATAAAGAGAGCAAAATCATGTAAATTTGGAGAGGAATGATCAAAATTAAAATATTCAACAGTGTTGATTTATTTCAGAATAAAGATATTGTCTCTATACTCAGTCAAGGCAATCGTGTTAATTAGCTTAATTTTACACAACAAAATTTCAAGGTGACCCTATGACATTCAAACTTAGACTTCAGAGGGAATTAGATCAAAACACACTTTCTCTGTTTCTCTTTTTTAATTCTCTTCTTCTACCTAGAACCACTAATAATGAGAGCTACTTATTATATGTGAGGACCAATAACTATATTAAACAGAAAACAGAGAATTATAGAGAGTGAACTAATGAACTGTAGATCCAGATCCAGCACAAACAAAACTGTAGCTGTCCTCCTGAGCAACCACAAAGTCCCGGAGAAGGAGACGTTTGTCAACATGCTCTCTGTTCCAACTGCACTGGACTGCCGCCTACTTCTCAACCGCCCCACGCGGTCCCCTTGCATGGAGCAGAGCCTGGAACAGACCCTTCTTTTCTCACAGTCTTCATAAGAAACCTGAACCTGCTTTGTAACATACATTTCAGGTACAAACGTAAAGATGTTATTAGTTAGAGCAGTGATTAGAAAGCTCCCGGGACCCCCGTTTCCTACATCTAAAGATGGCTCTCCATAGCTCCAACTTTACGTGAAGGACCAGCCCCTCTCAAGTAAGTGAGCAGTCATTTCAGTGTGAAACACCCCCAGGTCCTTTCCATGAGGTCAAAGCCATGGGGCTCCCTGCAAGGTCCAGGCCTCCAGCTCACTGCGAGGCATGTTGTGCACAAACTGGAACCCAATTAGGGAACCGAGCCACCCACAGTCAGAAAAACGAAAGGTGTTCTAACTCACAAACAAGAGTGCATTTTTCAAACATTGTCCCTGTTTTTATACATTAGAAACAGAAACAGCACAGTTGATACTGAAACAATGTGGCCAGGAAGATTGCCCTTGGCCTTGCTTAACGAATGTCTTGAATTGTCCTTGGAAGCCATCCAACCAGTAGAAAATGCTCCTGCTCAGCCTGGGCCTCGCCGCTGGGGAGTCCCCTGGATTGCTGAACTGGGGGCCAGCCGTCGCTCCCACAGCAGTGAGGCGGCGTTCGCTGCCGAGGCCCCGGCGCCACCCGTGAGCAGGCGCCGTGATTCCAGACTTGCACCCACATCAATTGTGTGAGCTTTCACCATAAGACAATATGGAAGTCAAGTGGTTTTTGGAAAACAGTTCTAGGAAGAACAAGCAAAATCTGTCATTCAACAAAAGAAGAGGTAGTTGTTTTGTCCCTGAAGAGGGCAAATGAAATAATGGGGCTACCAATGACATTGTCAAAGGAGAGCCATTTAGTTAAAGTGATTACCACAAACGGCGTCGAAGTGGAAAGAAATCAGAAAAGGCAGTGTTGGGGGGTGACCCAGAGAGAGGGCCAGGCCACGCCCACTTGGCCTTGTGGTGTTGTACAGTGTTTTACAGTAGATTTAACAGCTTCAGATGTCCTATTGTTCTAGCAACAGGGGAGCTGGACTTCCTTGCACCGTGCCCCTCTTTCAGGGGGGAGGACAGACGCAGAGAAGGAAACTAGTTCATGGACAGGACGGCTGGCCTTGCTCTGGGCACAGGGCCGCCAGTGCACTAAGAAAGAGCAAGAGCAAGTGCAAAGCAGTTATTAATATAAGACAAGTGATTAGAAAGCTACTGCACCCAGCTGACATTATAGAGGGGATTGGCAACTTCTGAGAAACGTCCACCAAAATCACAGCCTAAGATTTCTCACAATGGTTTATCATGCCACTGGCTGCGTTTCAGTCTATTTTCTGATGTATATCAAAGAGAAGAAACCCCATCGTTTTTCAAACTCCACACTTTGGTTGATAACATCTGGATAAAGTTACATTTTGGAAATGATGCATGAATAACACTGGTAGCTCAATATTCCCCTGCGTACAGGAGGAAATACAGGTTTAATGTGAGGACTGGGCTTCGGCAGCACCTGCCCCTTGAGCAGCTAGTCCTTGAAGAAGATACTCAAGTCTTAGTTTCCTCATCCCTAAAACGTGGTCTGTACCTTTCTGTAAGATTAAAATACACTAAGGGGTTAGGTCAATGTGCTCTGTGAGTTTAAAAACATTACAGAAGTGTACAATTATCTGTCATAGCAAGAAAGGATACTTAGAAATTGCTGACAATGATCCCTGAGAAATCCAGTGACAGCAAATACACACATTAAATACATGTAGCTGACCTCAAGGTGTAGAGACATCCTTCTTAATAAAACCATCTATAAAGTAGAATCTTAAAAATACGAAGTTCATCTTTCAACAGCTTTATCTTTGGAGGAACATCTGGGAGAAAAACATGATGTATCTTTGCAGGTTTCTCTGGGGAGAGCAAATTTACAGCGGCATGTGCCAGCGTTATTGATGCCTAACTGGATTGTAGCAAATGAAATCTCCAAGCCTTCAAATCAAATTGGGAAAAGAACAACAAGCAGCCCCTTCAGTGATGCCATGGCTTAAGATCTGGCATAAGTTGATGGGTATTTGGGACACCTTGTTCTGGAGATTTGATGGGACACATCTGCCTGGTTCATCCCATCCATGTGGGGGGGGGCCTCCTGCTCTGTTCCCTGGAGCCTCCCTGGGGTGGGGGCAGAAACCTCCAGATGAACACGTGATGCAGCTCTCAGACATCTGTTCTGTCCTTTCCACTGCTCTGCTTTGTTCCACAACTTTCCTGGCCAAGTCCAATGAGGATGCCTCTCCTCTGCCACCAGGGCTGGCCATCAAAGTCACACTGAGCCTGCTCAGATCTGCTTTAAAACAGCCCTACCACGGTGGGGAACATGCGTTCCTCTGCCACGCTCTGTCACCATGATCCCAGGGACATGCCCTGCTTTCCCAACGCCCTACAGCGATCTGTGTGTGCAAACCCGCCTTTGTGTTGCTGCTCATCATTCCTTCCACCCGAGACTCAGGCACGAGTCCATGGGATTAGCAGGAGAGGAAACTCTCAGAGGGAGCCCAGATTCTCATTCCCTTGTGTCTGTGCCTGTTGCTTGCTCACAGCTTCTCACCAGCTCTGTTAAGGTCTTGTTTCCCCCGTTACTCCATCATTAGGTCATTCGTGAAGTTCCGAATTCACCGTGAAGATTTCACTAAGTGATAGTTGTAACTGTTTCGTCATTTGCCTGTCACTCATATCCTACATCTGGGACATTCAGGTAGAAGCTTGTTGGCAGAGGCTCGGTGACCCAAGGGAGTGATGAGCGGGAGAGGAAGTGCTAGTCTAGCTTCTAGCAAGACTGGAACAATTCCAGTTTGGTGTAAGATTTCCATCATTTGCAGGATTTTCTTCTAATGCGAAAACGTGAGCGATGTCCGGGAGCCAGTTTCCTGATGTCCTGAAAACCGTCCTTGGCTTGCACTTAGCCAGAGCAAATTCCACTTCCACCTTTTCCACTAATCAAAATACTAAGTTCTGCAAAGCAAAATGCCCAGACTTATCCAATACCCCTGGCATTGGAATAATGTTCTGAATGATGTGAACAAATTCTTTCATGAGGACAACTTAAAGCATGTATTTCATTACGACCAAAAGACAAAGAAAGCGTTAAGGAGGAGCGCTCCTGTGGAAAAGCATCTCGCTGGCCCTTCGTCCATTCTGTCGTACCCAGATAGCTGAAGGACACTGCAGTGTGTGGAACAGGAGCTGCTGTCCTCACTGTCTGGCTGCATGCCAAGTGCTCCATCATCAGGTCCCCAAGCTGCTCATCTCCACCAGGAGGATTCTGTGGGAGCCATCTGCTGCCCGGGAAACGCTGACTCCGCGGCCTTGCAGAAGAAATTGTCACTGTCAACAAGCCAGGAGGTATCCACCCGCCAGGAAGAAGCCTCACACACAGGCCCCACATGGTTTCCACGTTCTCCTCCGACTCGTTGCCTGTGGCCCTCCGAGAGCTCAGCACCGGCCCCTTCTGCTTCCAGGGTAACTGAGAGCTCTTCAGTGGCTGGGACGTGGGCTTGGTTTGGTTTTTGTGTTGTGTTGTGTCCCATTTAGCATCAGCCTTCGGAGCCGTGCCTTGAGGACGTAAAGAAGTGCTCTCAGAATGAGAAAGAAAAACAGGGATCTGCCGGGTAGAGGAGGAAAGCTGGGAGGACTCTCTGTCCCTCAGCTGTGGGGACAGCTGAGGCTCTGCAGGGTGCCAGGAGCTCTCTGTCCCAGCTGGCTTCTCTGGCTGGATGCCCAGGGGCCAGAGGCCCTGCAGGGGACCTGAGGGGACAGCAGCAGGCCAGCAGAGGCTCCGCCAGCTGGGTCTGGGGGAGCACAAGGGCCCGCAGGCTCCCCTGACAGCTGTCTCTGGGAGAGGTGCCTTATGTCTCACCAGGAGGCTTTCCCATCTGTTCATCCTCCTGTGAAGATCTGCATTCTGGACCTGCGTGGCGCCTCTCCCTTTGGACTTTATCCCATTTAAAGAACGCGCTTTATTTGTTTTCTGATCTCACTAGGAAGTGTTTCCAGGAGGCTCGCCCCCTGACGCCCCTGCATGTGTCAGTCAGTCCAGCAGGTGGTGAAGCTCCGCATGTGGAAGGAACTGTCCTACCTCTCCCCTCTCTGCCCCACAGTGGTGATTAATTTTATGTGTTAACTTCGCTGGACCATGATGCTCAGAGAGTTGGTCAAGCATCATTCTAGATGTTTCTATGAGGGTATTTCTTTGGAGATTAAAATTTAAATCTGTGGACTTCGAGTAAAGCAGATGAGCCTCCATGATGGGCGTGGGCCTCACTGGGTCAGCTGAAGGCCTTCACAGAACACAGGCTGACCTCCCCCAAGCCAGAAGGAATTCTGCTAGTAGACTCCTTGAATTTGGATGGCAGCTCTTCCCTGAGTCTCCAACCTGTAGATTTTGACCTTTCCAAGGCCCCAGAATCACGTGAGCCAATTCCTAAAAATAAATGTCTCAATAAACATAGACATACATGTAGACATAGAAATATTGGGTTGGCCAAAAAGTTTGTTTGGTTTTAAAGTAAAACTGAAAGACACATTTTCCATTTTCTCCAATAACTTTATTGAACAACGTATTCAACATTTTGTTCCACTACCTTCTACCATCTTTCGGGCAACTTCATAATTCCATCTTCCCAAAACTCTCCATTTTTTGAGCAAAGAACACTTTGGGCCCAACCCTTGGTGTGTAGAAATGTGCAGTGAATGTTGATTATATTATTAACATTATTTGCCTGAAGAAGGGAACTGAAATCTCGATGAGGAACCCATGGCGCCAGGTTGCAATGCTCAGCTTTCTTCTAATCAAGTATCTGTGACCTTGCACATATGTAAAGGAGTTGAGAAACAACCTCCCTACTTATGCAAATGTTCCTCCACAAACATCCGAGTTATTCTAGGAAGCAGAAGAAAACATCTCCACATCAGAAAGGACTGGACACTTGCACAGGAAACCCGACCCAGGGAAAAGGAAACAAGTCTTAAAGTGCAAAGAAACGTTATCGGCAATAATGCAAAATGACTGTGTAGCCGTCTCAATTAAATGGGAGAGAAATCCTGAGCAGTGTCTAGCAAGCAAGGGGTGGTCCATAGCGGTGCATTGCCCAGTGCCCTTGAAATGAAGCCATGTTTGATGTCATCGATAGACCTGAGACCATTTAGCTAGCGTGCCCTCCACTGTTTGAGTTTAGAAAATGTGATAATATTCGTGTATTTCCACAAGGTCCGTTTCTCTGCCCTATTTTTTCCTAAGGCCTTCAGTTAGTCAACCATAGACTTTCTTACTATTTTTAAGCTAAGTTTCAGGAGGCGGGGAGAAGCTTTAAGTTTGGGGGAGGGAATTCTGTCCTACTATTAGTGATTATCTCAGTGATTATTTATTGCTACTGAGTTTAATTTAGCTGCCACCAGTTATGCTTGAGAAACAGAGGCTTCTGTTTTCTATTACCAGTCTTCCCTTCAATACATCAGACAAGGTCCGGCCCGTGGCCTTCGCCACTGTGCAGACGGCTCTCAGCTTCACCTTTGGTCTTAAACAAGCAGAAGCCACCCCTGCCCCCACCTCCCATTTCTACTCAGCTGCTCTAATATCTGCACATAGGTGGATATTCGACTACGTAGCAAACGCACCACAACTCTAAGGAGACCCACCAGTGTCTTTGCCAAGCAGCCGCCTTTCTACGCTGCCTCGGCCCGCAGTTTCCAGGTGGGACGCCAGGGCTGACCCTATGACTGAGAACTGATGCCTGACACCTGGACGGGAGAACCCGGGGCTGAAGTCCAGCCTGTGTCCAGAGGGGTGACTGGATCCAGTTCTGGGGGAAGCACGGCCCAGATGGCAAAAGTCGTGGAGGATGGCACCTTTATCTGTGAAACCTCTCCCTTCTTTTCGTGTCACGTGCTTTGGTTGCCCAGGCCTGGAAATTAGACCTCCTCCCTAACTCCCACGTCAGTGGTCTCTGAACAGCCCCACTGAGGTGCTCGGGCGTGCCTGTCCCAGACACAATCTAGTTATCAAAAGCGCCTTTGACGCGTGAGTCAGCAGGCCCAGGACAGGCCCTGGGCCTGCAGCACTAGGCAGAGCAAATAATATTCCTATTCCCCTGACGAGGAGCCCGTCTTTACCAAAAGGACAGAGGAGGTGTGCCTGGCACCACCGGGCTGGTGGGGAGCATGGCTGGAAGTCTCCTTCCGCTGAAATACTCAAGAGGACATGCCCCCCAAACGCCTGCGTGGCCCTCCCAGCTGAGAATCTTTCCAGAGAGAACAGCACCCGTTCCTACAGTGAAGAGGAAGGAAGTAGAAGGGCCTGAGAGGCAGAGGCGGGCAGGACCGGGTTTTCACTTCCATGTTCCGAAGGTCAATGCAAAGGAGGGAAGCCTGCAGGCCAGGCCCGCAGCACACGCAGAGGAGACGGCGGCGGGGAGCGGGCCGAGGAGCCGCCAGCCCCCGCCCGCCGCCCTCGCAGCCCTGCTCCCAGCTCGCCCGCCCAGCGCGTGCCTTTCCCGAGGCCCGCGGGGAGGAAAGGGGACGGACCTGTACTCGCTGCGCCTTCCGAGCCGGCCCGCGGCGGGAGCTTTTCCACTGTGTTCTCCACAACCAGGCCTCCTCACAGCAGCCCTGTGAAATCCGGGTCTGGAACTTGAAACACTGGGTTCGGTCACCATTAGCGAAGAAGAGAAACATAAAACGTTAACATGTTTTTCCGAAGAGAGAAAAGCGGGTGAACACAGTATCCAACCGCTGCAGAGAAGTGAACGATGGTGATTGGGAAAGGTCAGGGGCTTGAAGCACCTCAGGAACAGAGGGCCCTGTTTCAGGGTGCGGAGTCAGATGGTCTGGGTCCCCCCGGACAGTCACCCACCTCTGTCGGTGCGGATCGGGTACCACTCACGGGCGCCAGTCTCTGCGTTCGCGGTGGGGAAAGGCAGACAACAACGAGGTGAACAAGCAGGTGCGGAACGAGCGCTGCTTCCCATCGGTGTCTCAGTTGTCAAGCCCAGTATCCGGGAGACGGGGTGAGAAAGGCCATGGAGCCCGGAGCCCATCGTGAGGGCCCGGCTCCCGCTCCGAGGGCCACAGGAACCTCTCGGTGGGGTGGGAGCGGAGCTGTGGTGTGATCCGACTAACACCCTAACAGGGCCACAGGCTTCTGTGTGAGGAACGAACTGAAGAGACCTAGGGCAGAGGCAGGGAGGCCGTTCGGAGAGTGATTTGGGGGAGACCCGGCGGTGATGGGCCAGGAGGCCGTGGAAAGGCGGTGAGTCCACTTGGATCCAGGACTGTTGTTGAAGGTCAAGAGCGGGGTCTGCTGACAGATTGGGCATGAGGTCTGAGAAAAGGAAAGACACGAAAGGCGGCTGGGAAGATGGGAAGAATAGAGTTACCATTCACCGAAATGCGGAAGGAATAGCCGGTTGCAGGGAGGGAGGCCGGAAAGGGAGCTGAGCTCCTTTTGGGCGGCAGCTCCACAGACTTTGAAGAACCTGAGGGGCAGCCAGGTGAGCTGTCAAGCTGGCAATCGGTTGTTGCAGCCTGGAGTTCGGGGCTGAAATCCAGGCTGGAAAAATAATAGCTGAAAGGAAAAATAAGGCGGGACATTGGCGATAGAGACTGACACGGGCGGGCAGTGCCGGTCCAGACAGGATCCCTGAAGAAGAGCTCGCTGAGCAGGCGACATGTGGGCTGAGGCTGGGGTGAAGGAGGGAGAACCCCACACACTACATGGCGGGGGGTGGTCCAGGCAGAGGACCGGCTCGTGCTCAGGGATAATGGAGACTGTGCCTGGCTTTTGCAGCAAGAACCAGAAGCTCGGTGAGTGACCAAGACACCACGTGGTAAAGACATAAAATCAGAGGTGGGGAGGAATCGAATCATGAATTCAAGTCCTTCCTCTGCCACTGGCTAGGATTTGCCCTTAGGCAAATACCTTACCTTCTCTGGGCTCCACTTTCTTTATACAGACAGGCAGTAAAAGAACCTACCCACGTAGGATCTTGAGGGGGTTAAAAAAGATCATGTTTTTAAAGTCTTAACATGTTGTCTGTAACATAGTTACACTCCCTGGGTGTTTACTATGTACCTTTTTAAATGGCCTGTGGTGTTTGCTGGAGGTACCTATGTTTTCTGGATGAAGAAGTTTGTCCCACCTGGAAGCTAGGATTTTGTCATGAGTGTTACTTACACTCCTGTCTCCCTTTTGCTGGTCTGAGTGGAGGAGATACCTGTCTGGTAGCTTGTCCTTGACAACTGCAGCCGCCCTTGGGCACATTGGTATGAACGGGGACATCAGGGAGAGTCACAGTAACTGACTTGAATTGCAGATGGGTCACTGGACACTCCCACAAACCCTCCAGCTTCTCAGCAGTAACGCTGGGTTTCCCTTCCTCAAGGCCACACCAGGGCTGGCAGGGCACTCAGCGAAGTCATGCCCCCCCCGGCCTGGGTCTCACAAAGCATCAGCAAGAAAGCCAGCCACCCCGGCCTCCACTCCAACATCAGCCTGAGCCCACGCGGAGCGGGGTTCCTGGACGTCCCTACCTGGCCCTCCCTCCCACCTCCCGAACGGGCGTGGGAAGGGGTGGCAAGTGCCCAGCAGCTCGGCTCTATTCGAGCAGAGCTGTGTCGGGAAAATGCATTTCATTTCATATGTCAATTATAAGTTCAGACCCCCAAGGTCATAGTTTGAGAACGCCCTGATGCAAAAAGCATGGGCAGGAAGGATAGGAAAGGTGGAGAAGAGGAGAAAGAAGAGCCCAGAGGAAGTGAATTTTCATTAAGCCTTACAAAACATTGGAGTCAGTCATTCAGAAAAAAATGTGCTAATAATAGTAAGCCAATGACCCTCCCGGCCCAGGGGCCACCACCCCTGCTCCTGTGCTTCGGTGTGTGACTGCGTTTGTCCTCCATCAGGAAAGCATGGCCGTGGCACTTCCAATATTCAGTGAAAGAGACAGACGAGGACGTGGGAGGAATGAAAACACGTCAAGGGCGTGTGAGATCAGGAAAAGCCGAACAAAAGCAACACTGACGGCCAAGGGCACACAAAGCTGGGCCCCAGCAACAGCAGTGAGGGTGGATTTGATCCAGTAACAACCACTGCAGTGGGGAGAAGTCCGGCGTGGACTGAGCGCATCTTGGCTGAAACGAAGGCAAGGGACCTGAAGGCGAGCGCTGGGGCGTGCTGAGGCGACACACCAAGGCTGGTCCGGGGCACTGGGCCATCTGTGTGTGCTCATTGGTGTTTACCCAGAGGAGAAACCAACTTCTCATATGTTCACGACAGGAAGCAGTGATACAGGTTAGAGCAAGGCATCCAGTGGAGCGGGGAGTGACGTTCTCTTCGTGCCTGTTTGCATTTCGAAGAAACGGTTCTCAGGTCCTTGCAAAGACAGTTCTGGGTCATAGAAGATTCATGTCCCAAAGGGCAGAGGCCTGGTTTACAACTGCGAGCTTTCCAAAGTCCCTGCCCTCGGACGGGGTTCAGCAGCCTGCCTCTTCCCAGCTTTGGCTGCAACAAACAGTAAATGCTCCTGGCAGAGCTGAGCTGTCTCACGCTGGCTCATTAGGAGTCATCCTAGGGATTGTGGCCTTGGGCTGGCAGAAACCGCGCCAGTGTTTGCTCAAGTTGCTTTGTGTGTATGCGCCTAGGGGAGGGGTCTGCAGGTGTGGAGGCCAAGTTCATCTCCTTAGACCTATAGTTTTATTCAGTGGTTTTGTGAGGAAGACATAAACAGATATGGAGCAGAAGGAAGGTATTAATCCAACAGGGAACATGAGAAGTGGGAATACGAGGAACTGGCCAGAGGCCCCTCCAACGACTGGCTGGCCCTGTGGTGTGAAGTCAGCACTGACTAAGCTGTGCTCATGTGACTCTTCCTTGCAGACCTCCCAGGTCCGAGACTCCCTGGTAGTGTCAGGTAGAAAGTTACTTCAATCCTTCATTCTACAAGGGAGCACGTGTAGGTCAGACACATAGGATGGTTCCAGGGCCCTCAGCCAGAGCTGCACGCCTGGACAAGGGTTTTGTAGTGTTTCTCCTGGAAAGCTGAGTTCTTCTGTTGCCCTTTCCTCTCACAGCGAAGAGAATGGGCTGAATATCAAACACTCTCCATAAACTGGAAGAAGGCAAAGGCTCTGCCCAGGCCAAGGTGCATGACACCCAGCAGGGTGCACCAAGGTGCCCGTGTGGCCTGAGCCAAGACTACGTGTGAGCAACACACCCATTCAAAACAAACTTCCTGGGTAGAAGAAGCCAGGAAGAAGGACAAGGCAACTGGGAGATTGGGGACGATCCCCCTGGGACTGCTGTGTTGGAGGAGGAGGCGTCTGACCCGCAATAGAGCCGCGAGGCTGGGAAGAAAGCCTTTCCAGGTGCCTGGTCTGCCTTCGAGTCGTCCCAGTGGGAAGATGAAAACTCACAGGGCTATTACAAGGCAAAGCAGAGTATTGCCCAATAAACCGTTTGAGTGACAATAGTTAGTGCTGAATGGAATTTTTTGTTGTTTTGCTCTGAGTATAGATTCTGGTTTTCATCTTCACTAAAATGCTCACAGTGTCAACTGGAGCCAACCCAATGCTCCTCAGGTTCCGCCCTTCTGTGGCAGAGGGCAAGTGCGGAGGCAGGGTGGGCAGCCGAGGCCGAGAGAAGAGCCAGCCCTGGAGCCTCCCGCACGCTCCCTCCCCAGCTTCCCAGGACCAGCTGGCCACCGCCAGCGGCATCCAGGAGCCATTTAGTTCAATCTTTTATTTACATTTTTTTCCTGAATTTTAGGGTGCAATCTCACCCTATTTTACATAATTTTATTTTATTATATTTATAAAGCTACCTTTTTATGTCCAAAAACACTCTTAAGGTAATCTTAACTATTATTTATGGTTTCACTTATCAGATAATTGTCCTTCTTTAACTTCTGCATACATTATTTGTTTCAGCTCACTTCAAGTTTTTATTTATCTATTTTCACATGGGAAACAGACTATGTTGTCTTTAGAAAGGAGCAGATGCCAGCCTACCCTCCACACCTGGGAATATATATATGTCTTCTCTATACTAGCTGGACTTGAATGGGCACTTTTATACTTCTAAGTAGATTACCATGGTGATCCCAAAGAAGACCTAACTATAGGCAGAAGGGAAACACTAAATGCTGCCTTTTGAACTGTCCAGGTTGCTTAAGAGACATTCCATCAAACAACCCCACAGATGACGTATATAAACCACTCAAGTGATGGGGCCGTTTCGTTCCCAAGCTCCCTCGGCCTCTGCCCGGAGGTTGTTCGAGGTCGCCAGGCCAAGCCTCTATCGTCACAGGCTAGAGGTCAGACCTGGAGAAGAGGGTGGGCTGACGACAAGACAGGAGCGGGCAGCAGGCAAGCAGGGACAGGGAAGCTCACCCCTGGCGATAGCGCTTGAGTGGCTTCTTTGCTTCTGGGGCTGCCAAGCCCTCAACCTTCAGCTGGTCAAAGCAGCAGACAAGCAGGGCTGGTCCTGGGAGGGGTCTCAGGCATCCATGGCTGGCAGCGCCTTCAAAACCAGAGGCTTAGAAAGAGTAGCAATTGCAGTGTGGAGAGACAGGGCGCGTGTACTCTGGGATCTGAGGGTTACCGTCCGGGCCAGCCGAGATGGGAGCGGGGCTCTGAATCCCGCAGAGCCCGTCCCGGGGCTGTCACGGGTCGGGGGAATAAACACAAGTCATCACAAACACTTCTCTGCTTGCCAGGAGAGAGGACGTGGCACATCCCCCTAGTAGGGAAGGCCCAGAGTCCTTTGGTTCAAAGGCTTTCATTGAAAAGGTTATCAGTGGGGCTAGGTAACAGGAATGCACAGGTTATCTCATTACATCAGTATGTTAATGTTCACAGAGAATGGGTGATGTTTTGAAGAAAACAAATGGCAGGAACACACAGGTTTACAGGAGTCCTAGTGAACCAGAGAGGTGACTAACATGAGAGCATAGTACACGTAAGAGTACCTAAGGGTACAGGGTTAGGGTCTGCGAATAATGTAAATTTCCTTCCCAGCATGAGCTGGCTGTAGCTTCTGAGGGAAGAACAGAGCACACTTTAAAGAATTTACTTTTAGGCCTGACTTCTCTGGGAACTGCCAGATCTGGTTTAGGACTGTCTCTGGTACTGTTTTGAGCCGGAGCCAGGCCGGGGGAGGGAACCGCCAAGAGACAATGAGACTTCTTTCGAATAGAAGGCGGACTCCGGCCATGTCCAAGCCGAGCTGAGGGGTGCAGGCCTTTTTGTCCTTTCTCCGTGTCCCCTAATTTCTTGTCTGCTGCCAATACTCGATCGATATCTGTCTTAGGTTGGTATCTCAGCTCGAGATAATTTACCTGTCATAGATTACCGATCATCACCTGGCAAAGCAGAAGCAGGAACTACGCCCCTGCCAGGAGGTACAAGTTATGTCTCCTCAGGAGCCTCTTTTCTCCAAGGCCTCCTTGATTATTTCCAGCCTTGGGGCCCTCCAGCCTGTCTGCAGGGTTACAGTTTCTGAAACCAGACAGGGCGTTTCCCAAGACATTCATGAAGGAGGAGCACTAGTGAATTTCTTTATGTTCTATTTTTTAAAAATAGATCATTGCCCTAAGAGTGACTGTCTTGTCTTATGAGTCTTCAGTGGTTTAATAGTTAAAGGTAATTTTTAACATCTAGGATCTAGTTTGGAAAATGAGCTAAGCACAAATCCAATTCATCACTCTACTGGGATCAATAGATCATGAATTTTTTATTGCAAGAGAGTCATCTTCTTTCAACTAGTCTCTTTGCTGTCTGTGTTCACAAATCTTGAGTTAAAAAGTCCTCTAAGTATGATGAAATAAGGTTCCAGAGCACGAGTCAAGAGCCCCCAAAAAGAACTCGGAATGAATGAGGTTTATTTCTGTCGGGTGTGCCGCATGTCACCGATACCACCCTTGTCAGGATGCTGGTGGCCTTGGATTTGGGGAAGTCACAGCACTCTCTAGCACCCATCACTGCAGCCTTGATTTGCTCTTCAGAGACATTACGTGGGCTTGGCACCCTTCCCTTTCCCATCCCCCTTCCTCAACCTCAAAGGGGAACTGAAACAAAGACACAGACCCGAAGGGGTGGAGCCAGGCCAGAGAGCGTGTGCATAGCCCTCAGTCCCCACGTACAAATACCTGAGTGAGCCATACAGGGACTGGCCTCGTCAGAGTCCTAAACACAACATATCCGTCTCCTCTCTTGGTTACTCAAGACCAGGCAATGAATGCACTACCTGACATTTCACTGAATATCAACAATAGCTATAGCATTTGCTAAGCTTTTCCTGTGTGCCAGGCACTGTTCAAAGTATGCCATCCATGTCTCAGGAGAGGATAAATAATTTGCCTGAACTGGCACAGTTAATGAATGGTCTAGCTGGGGCATAAACACGAGCAGTATTACTCCAAAACCAGATACTTTTAACCTTTATGTCATTCTCCCTTAACTTCTCTCTACCTTGATGTCTTCAAATAATAATAATAGTACCTTAGTATAGGAAGTTATGAGGTTAAGAAAAAACATGAAACCCCTGACATGTTGCCCAGTACAGAATAAAAGCTCTGGGAGTGTTCGTTGCTAGGTAACTTGCCCTCTTCCTCCTCGCCGAGGGTTGAACCAAATCAGAGAAACTCTTATTTAATAAGGTAATGAGCAACTTTGAAAAGAGAAGCCTGATTCAAATTTCATCTCATCCTTCCTTTCTCACACTTACACACAAGATGAGAAGTAAAGTACATGAGTAGAAGACCGGATGTTTTAAAAACGTACCACGTCTTTGGCTCCCTCTTCCTTCCCTACTGTCATCTTGCTCCACTGCCTGAAAAGCAGCAGTTTGAAGCACATGCCTAGGTAGTCATGCTGTGTCATGGGCCTCATGGCAGAGAGAATGCCTGGATTACTCACACCCTCCCGGCTCCGTGCCAACCACACTGCGCATTGAACTGTGCAAGGACAGTCTCTGTCGTAAGCATGAACATTCCAGTTTCAGTTTGGAGGGAAGCTGACAGTCACCTGACCTGTCTTTAGTAATATGATGGTGCACTTCTGGGTTTTTTCTCGTTCAGAAATCTTGTATTTTACACATCACGGGAGGCAGTTACCTGTCTTTGTCCTCTGATTTTCTCCATCCTCTTTAAAATCATGAGGATGATTTTACTCTGGCCCTCTTGGGTTTACCTAAACTGCAAATCACACCTGAAATATACTCACAGGAAAAAATTGAGCAGCTGAGTCTTTCCAGGAGGAAATCAGCACATGGTTCCATTCTTCATGACTGTTTCTCTTCCCTTTTCCATTGCTACCTCCCTGGGTCAGCTGGGAACCTGGGGACACCCCTGGAGTTGTAATGATCTTTCTGGTGTCCACCATCCCCAGCAACCCTGAACACCCCTTGCAGGTGTATTTTAAAAACACGGATCTAGAGTCAAACCTCTTATCTGGCACATGTTAGTGCCAAAACACTTTGCTTCACTCACTGCATATACTATATCCATCTCTCCTGCAGACCCTTCGACCTCCTTGTAGGTGAGGCCATCGTATTCATCTTTACATACGCAGGCACTATACTAACTTATCAAGTGGGAAACACATGTGAAACACTGTTGAGTAATGAATTATATGTCCAGAACCCATGTGACTCAGTCTCCGTGCTGTGCTTACAGAACACAGTTCAATTGGCAGAAGTAATGAAAAATAAATTGCTTTCTTTACAAAAAGATATCCAAACACATGATCCACAGCAAAACTTGCTCAAACCCCCAGCCTTCTCGCAGTCACTCCTTTCATACCCATCGGTGCTCCAGCTTAACCCTCGGAAAGCCTCTCTCTAGAAGAAAAACACTCTCTCCACCCTCAAAGTATCAACTTCTCCCTTTTCTCCTTCTCTCTTCCTTTCTTCCTCAATGATGTATCATGTATAGGATCCAGATCTGGATTAGCCTGAAGAAATCCTTTCTTGGACAGAAAGAAGTCCTTCCCGGGACAGAGAAACTGGGTTGTATATGATAGGATTCTTACAAAGGAACTAGAGAAGAGGAGGAATATAAAAACACTCCCTAATTCATAATTTTATCCCATTACAGATATAATATTAAAAGAATTTGGCCATCAATTCAATGAGGAGGAGGGGAAGGGTAAAGAAGGTGAGTTGGCAGTCCCTGCAATCAACAAGCAGACCTTGTGTGCTGGGCCGTGACTGTGTTCAATAGCTTCAAATAAATGACTCTTCTAAACTTGTATCAATGGGTATCTCTGTTATATTTCCTTGAGGAAAAATAGTTATTCTTAAATCCTCCCCAAAGAAGACTTTTCTGAAGGCAGGGAAGTGTACGTTGGTTCTGAGCCACTGGTTCTACATAAGCATTACCAAGAAAAAGAAGCTTCCTTTGTTCCTCAGGTAAGGGCCACCCTCTCCTGTCGGCTCCCACTTGCTGTCTTCACTAGGAATATTTATTGATCTAGAATCATTACCACAATGTCAAGTGAGATGTGTCTTCAAACTGGAATGGAATGAGGGAATGAGGGCAACCTAGGAATCTAGAAACACTTTTTTGTCCCTGGCAGTAGGTGAGGAACAGGTTGTGGTAGGTCCCCGTCTTGGGATTCAGATTTGGCTGTGTAGTAGGAGACACAGAGTCTAATGACTGTGCAGTTTAAGCCTCCCCACTTTTTCAAGTATTTGCACGGAGTGACATTTTTTTTTTTTGGATCCTCTTTGATTTTAGTAAATTTACATTTGAAAAGGGAACTTGAGAGGTTTAGGTCTGGAGTTAATAGTGAGGGAATTTTAGAATTTAAAAAATGTGTGTGTGTGTGTGTTAAAGAGACAAAATGAGAGAATATAAAAATTAAAGAAAAAAATGTTCAAACGTCATCTCTCACGAGAATTTTTCTAATGAGAGATCAGCTTTTCTCATTTCCAGCTTTGTTCATCTCCATAAACCTCAAATCAATACTACTTCCCTCGTTCTCTTTATTAGTTTCCTATCACTATTTAACAAATTACCACAAACTTACTGGCTCAAAACAACAACAAAAAAATAATCATCCAATTAATACTGGAGGTCTAATTTCCATGGCTCTTATTGGACTAAAATCAAGCCATCAAAATGACCATATTCCTTTAGGAAGCTCTCGGAGGATTTGTTTCCCTGTTTCTTGAAGTTCCTGGAGGCTGCCTGCATTCCTTGCCTCATGACCTTTTCTTCCATCGTCAAAGCCAGCAGGTAGCATCTTCACCTCTCGCTGACCCTGACATTCCTGCCTCCTTCTTGGATTTTTGTAAGGACCATGTAATCCAGGACAGTTTCCTCATCCCAAGATTTTTAAATTAATGACTTTAAAATAATAAAGTTCCTTTTATCGTGCAAGGTAATATACTCAGATCCTGGGAATTAGGGACAAAGTTCTATTTGGGGACTCAATATTCTGCTTATCACACTTTCTTTAACTCTTTGATGTTCTAGTACTTTCTGTGACTCCCACTTGACCATTTTCCAAGAAGACGGTGATACATGAAATAAGAATTCTAGCCACTTGATTTCTGCACCAACACACAGTGTTTCTGAGCCTGGAAAAACCAAGCAAATGCCCTTCTGGGACCATTGCACAAACTTTCTACCTGCAGGTGTTTTTCCTCCTGCCGCACGCATCTTCCTTCCACTATCCTCCATCTTTAGAATCCTAATTTTCTGAGTCCCAATTCATATCCTTCCTCCTTCTGAGAATTTGCCATCTCCCTCCTCCCATGAATCGGGTAGTCTTTCTCTCTTCGAATCCCACCTTATTCTGTTTCCCTTTAATTACATACATTATGTATATGCATACATGTAATGTATATATAGTATGATGCCTACACATGTGCATGTAGCATATATGATAGCAAGTTTTAGGAGGTCTCAACTACATACAAATTTCTTCCCTGTATCCTTTTTCTTTGAATCTTATAAGGATATAAATTTGGTATTACTAGCCAATTTTAGGTATAAGAGAACAAAATCATAGTGTTGAAGTTAACATGCCCAAAGTTGTACTTTTCAATCAAATGTCCTTTCCTCGCCATTTGGCCCTCCTGGTCTCCATCCCATTGGTATGCTTATTTTAGCGCTCTTTACTAAACTGAAACTGAAATTACAGACTGTGTCTTAACCTCTTACACCGGCTATCGTACTCAATACTCAGTAAATATTTCTTGAGTTCTTAATTATAATTGATCCTCCAGGACTTTGTGTGCTACTCTACAATGTACCTGCTCACTTGAATAGTGAGTGTTCCTTTTACCTTGTTAACTCACTTTAACATGGATTAACATCTCTTCAGAAATAGAATGCAGAGTGCTAGAGATAGATGAGGTCATCTCACTCAGGAGCTATTTGTTCTCTCTGTACCAATGAGAGAAATAGGAAAATTAGTCATGGTATGCTAGCTGAATAAACCACTGAAATGCTCTGAAATTGTTGGTCAAGGTGACCAGTTTCCTGGTTGGTGAGCAGTACACCATCATGGCTAGAAAGGGACTAATATCGAACCAATATTTAATAATCCCTTTTGTTAACGTTGGTTTAATTAATGGACTTCTTTCATTGTCACTACTAAATAACAAAACAAGAAGTCTTTTTGGCCAGATGTGTTAAGCAATCAACATAATGACAAACATCAGTCAAGTCAGTCATTTGTTTCACTCAGTTTATTGTTAGATTAACAAAAATGTTTATCAGTTAAAACAGCTGATTCACATGAAAACCCAAAAGTTGTTTAAAAAAGATAATCTCACTCACAGCAAATACCCTTCCCTAAACTGCTGGCATATTTTCAGGGTATATATAGGGTTTGATAACACAAACACTTTAAGCTTCATTAAAAGGAATGAAATTGACACCACTCCAGTTTTAGGAATAAAATTTTATTTTTTGAAGTATTAATATTTATTTATGTATTTATGTATGTATGTATTTAAAATCATGTTTATCCTATTACAGTTGTCTAAGTTTTTCCCCCTTTGCCCTCCTCCACCCATCCCACCTCCTCCCCCAGCTCCCACAGTCAATTCCCACGCTGTTGTCCATGCCCATGGGTCATTCATACCTGTTCTTTGTCTAGTCCCTTCCCCTTCTTTCCACCATTGTCCTTCTTCCCCATCCCTTCTGGTCACTTTCAGTCTGCTCCATGTTTCCATGCCTGTGGTTTATTTTGTTTGTTAGTTTATTTTGTTGAATAGGTTCCTCTTATAGGTAAGATCATATGGTATTTGTCTTTCAATGACTGGCTTATTTAACTTAGCATAATATTCTCTAGTTCTATCCATGTTGTCGCAAAAGGTTCTTTCTTACTTTTTCTTTAAATGCAGATTGATTTTATTTATTTTTTTAAATGTCAAAATCCATTATAAAATATTTAAAATTTTAAATCCATTATAAATTCTCAGAGATTAAAACAACATGACACCAGCCCAGAAATAATCGAGTAGATTAATGAAATAAAATGAGCATTCTAAAAGAAATGTATATATCTGTCCAACAATGTCATATATGATTAAATTGATATTTCAAATCAATGGGGAAAATAAGTCTTATTCAAGAAAGTGCATGGACCACTATGACTTGAAATAAAACAAATATGAAGCTCTATTTCACACATTATACAAAAAATATTCAGGTGACTTAAAAATCAATATGTAAAATCTAAGGAGTTTTAGGAGAAAATAGAAAATAATATTTTTTGTACCCTGAAGTAAAATATTCAAACCCAGAAGCTATAAAGTAAAATATTGACAATATGGCTATATTAAACATTTAAGACTATATAGAAATATATATATATATAGAAGTTAAAGGACAAGTAAGTGAATAGGAAAGTATTTGCAACACATCAGAAAAGGGTTAATAGTTTTTTGGGTTTTTTAAGGAAAAAAATTCTACAAACATTTAGTAAAAAAATGGATAAAGGATACCAAAAAGTCATTTAAAGCTTTTTAAAAATAATAGAAATAAGCAAGAAATATGCAAAAACAGGTTTAGTTTCAACAAATAATAAAGGAACAATTAAAATAACATCATTGTCACAATCAGATTAATAAGTATTAAAAATATTGGTAATATCAAGTTTTGGTGACTGTGAGAGGAACTGGGTATTCATAGACTCTTTTTCTTTATCTTCTTGAAGCAGCCTCATATTTTGCAATTGCTGGTTTGGTGGAGGTGTATTCTTTTAGCTTTCTTTTTTCTGGGAAAGTCCTTATTTCACCTTTCATTTTAATTGAGAGCCTTGCTGGGTAGAGCAGTCTTGGTTGCAGGCCTCTTTGCTTTTCATGACTTGGAATATTTCTTGCCACTCTCTTGAGGCTTGTAGTGTTTTTGTTGAGAAGTCAGCTGCTAGCTGTATCGGGGCTCCCTTGTATGTTACTACCTGTTTCTCCATTACTGCTTTTAGGATTCTCTCTTTGTCTTTGATATCTGTGATATTAATTATGATGTGTCTTGGAGTGGGCTTCATTGGATTCCTCTTGAATGGGACCCTCTGTGCTTCCTGGACTTGTGTGATTTTTCTCTCCTCAAATTAGGGAAGTTTTCCATCATGACTTTTTCAAATAGGTTCTCTATGCTTTGCTCCTCTTCTTCTCCTTCTGGTATCCCTATTATATGGATAGTATTATGTCTCAGGTTGTACTGCATTTCCCTAAATGCTTCTTCATTCTTTTTGAGCCTTTTTTCATTTTCTTGCTCTTTCTGGGAGCTTTTTTCTATCTTGTCCTCCAGTTCACTGATTTGATCCTTGGCTTCATCTAGCCTGATTTTGTTTCCTTCTACTGTGTTCTTCGATTCAGAAACTGTATTCTTCATTTTCTCTTGTCTCTTATTGATAGTTTCTATGTCCTTTTTCATGCTGATATAGTTTGCAGTAAGTTCCTCGTAGTTTCCCTGCAGTTTTTTGTAATTCTTTCTGAGCTCACTGAGCTCATTGAGATTCCTTAGAACCATTGTTTTAAACTCAATATCTTATAGTTTACTTGCCTCTATTTCTTTTCTTTCTCTTTCTGGTGATTCCTCCTTTCCCTTCAATTTGGGGATGTTTCTTTGTCTTCCCATTATTTGTGAGACTCTTCTTTTTTTACTTCTGCTTCTTAAATTGATCTGTCTTAATTTCCTGACTTTGTGGTGTGAAATTCTATGGTAGGAGACTGCTGTTTTTTCTTTCTGCCTCTGCCTCTGATGATGTCAGATGTTGACCCTGTCTGACCTACACAGTCTGTTCGAGACTTCCAGGAATCTACTCTCTGTGGCTGCCTCCTTCAGTTGTTAATCTAGTCACTGTACACCCAGCAGTCAGGCTCTGGCACCACAGGGCAGGGCAGAGTCCCGTCTATGGGCGAGGTTATTGTATCCTTTCATGCTGCTGCCAAGAGGAGGAGTGGTCTGCCTGAGCAAGTTGGTTGTTGCCACATGGGGGATGAGTCAGCACTGGGATCCTGCCAGCTACTCCCTCAGTTCTCTCCCCATAGCCTCCATCTCCAGACTCTCCCCAAGCATCTCTAGACCACTCTGCACCCCTTTAGCCAGGGATCTAATATCTGTGGCTGCCACTCTGTACTCAACAGTCAGGCTTTAGCACTACTGGGCTAGGGCAGAGTCCCTCCTTGGGGGTTGGGCTATTGTGTCCTCTCATGCTGTTGCCGCTCAGGGGAGTGATCTGTCTGAGCAAGATGGCTGCTGCCGCATGGGGGATGAGTCAGCACCAAGATCCCGCAAGCTACTCTCTAAGTTCTCTTCCCAAAGCTTCCTTCCCCAGTCTCTCCTCAGGCATCCCTAGCCCACTCTGCCCCTGCCTTTGCCAGAGACCAGGGTAAGTGGTTACAAATGAAAATTTATGCATTGGCCCTTTAAAAGGCTCTTTGCGTCTCCAGTTGCCCATTGCTGGCAGAGAGCAACCCTGCCGCTTTTCACAGCTGGTTGTTATCTGTGTACTTTTTCGGCTCTGGTGCTGTAGGTTGGAGATCTCCACTTATGGTTTAGACCCTGTTCTTCTCAGGGGTATCCCACTGACCATTTCAATATCCTTCTGGTGCAGCCACCTGGGGGTGCCCCGCCTGCATTCTTGAGTCTCTACCACATTCCTTAAAAGTTAGGTTGTGCTAAAGCTGATTTTTCTGTGTGTCCAAGGTTATAAGGCTTCTCTCTCACTATTATTCTGTTGTTTGTTCCAGGTGATTTCACCACAATTTAGTTGTAATTCCAGATTGGTCCTGGGAGACAGTCAGTGTGACTTCCATTCACTCCTCCACCATCTTGATTTCTCCTTGAAGTATTAATTTTTAAAAAGAAAACTAGAATTACCATTTGATTTATTCATGGAATCTGATTACCCAGATCACATTTCATTTGATTAGTCTAATCTTAAGATTTTATTGAATGCTGTGACCATTGACAAATAAATTTTTGTTTTAAACCAGGAGACGATATTAGACTGAACTCAGTACTGTTCAAGTTCATGGGATGTTTTAGAGGGAAGGCAGCTATGACTCTGAATTATAAAGAGCAGAATTTACCAAAGTTGGTTCTGCTTTTTCTTATTCTTTAACCAAGTATGGAAGTGTGCAAGTCCTTCAAGCACTAAAAATGTAACATGTGCTGAGAATTTCCTGCTGTACACACTCACACTTATCAAGGGAGGGAACTCTAACTGCCACAATTTATGTAAGATTTTCCAAATGTGCAACTCAAACTCAATATTCAATTTGCTATCTATTCACAATTGCCTTAAAGTATTTACATTATGCTCCCATGGTATAGTAGGTCAAATGGCATTATTTGCAGGGGGCAAGCAATACTTCTATCTGTTCTTTATGTAAGTACAATATTTTCATATATACTTGGCTTAAAGTAAGATATACCACTGAAGGCAGTAACTCCTTGTCATGGGGAACCATTTTAAGCAAAACAAGGATCTAGAAACTTGGTCTAAGTTTCTCCTCTGTAATCTCACTACCCTTGTCCCTCGCTGCCAACTATCCTGTTTTTTTCTCCCCAGTTGCACCAGAAGCTTTCCAGCACCACAGCCTGCTATAATAGTCTGGTTCGGATACATATTTTATTCTCTAAAGTCAAGAATGTGTTTCTTGAAAGAAGCTGTGCCCTAGATTTGGGGGCCAGTCCTAAGTCACACACTGGGGAGCAAAAAAGTCTCCTCTTTAGGAATCAATATTTACATTACTGAGTCTTGTTAGGAGTCTGGCCTTTTTAGATGAAAGAGGACATGGTTTTTATGCTGAAAATGGGATCTTTGTTTTATACTATTCATCTACTTCTTCCCTAGGAAAACAGCCTTAAGATATTAAATATGAACTTTTCACAGTGCATAGTAATTACAGGAGATGGTCCAAACCTGCTCTGAAAATGTTCAAATTCTCAAAAATTATGATAGAACTCATTTTTCTTATGAAAAGCAGTATAGTGAAAATTTCAATTTGCTAACCTCAGGAACATATTAAACTATTGCAATCTCAATTTTGAGAAGAGAATAATAAAGAAAAGTACAGCCAATATAGGCTTACATGTTGGGTTGTTGGTTCAGCTCACTCACTTGTGAAGAGTTAATTTTCTCTAACACTGGGCCCTCAGCAGAAAGACAAATCACTGCTTATCACGTGCCTCTGGGTCAAAACAGTACATCTTAAAATGCTTGAGGGAAAGGATCAGCTAGGTCTATTTACACATCTGTCAACCAAACAAGATTGTGAATTCCAGGAGGGCAGAAGCTGTGTCTTATTTCCTGCATATAGTATCAGGACTGCCTTGAAGTAAGGCTGCAATAAATGAATGAATGAGTCAGCATTTACCCAGATTTCAGGGTAAAGAGTTCTTGGCTTTCCAAATGCTCTCCTACTTCTCACGTTATAAAGAGGCATTTCTTTAGTCTGACCTCCAGAAAGCAAGCAACCAGGCAGGAATGTAGGCAGGCAGGTACCTTTGTACACCAAACTCCTTGTGAGTAACAACAGCATATGCAGGAATTTTACTGCCAGTCCCAAGTCTAGTTCCCCGCTCACCAGTTTGACTAAGGGAAGGTTCTGATCGCTTTCAACTTACTAAATTTGAACTGTTCAATTTAAAATACCTTTAAAAATGTCTACTGTGTACCAGGCACTATGCAGGTTTTTAGGATATAAAAGTAAATTAAAGAGGTGGGGGAGAGAGAGAGGGGGGCCAGAGGTAAGGAAGCAGAGAAGACAGGTACTTAGCCTCTCACCCTAATTTGTCCTAGGTTTCCCAGATGTAATGACTCTTGCCCCAAATGTTGATGTCTTTGCTTTGATAACTCTATCTTATCTCGATTGAGTTATTTTCTCTTGTCTTGTAAAATCTCTAATAATTTTCAAAAGTATTAATGTGTTTGTTGAAAGCCCTAAAATGTAGTGAACATTGCAGTGAAATGTAGCCACATAACTATGTTCCACCCAAAATAAAAACCAGTGGAAGATGCTTTCATACAAACAGATGAGATGAGGTTGTGGAAAAATAGGTGTTGTTCCATGCATCTCAGAAAAGTATTGGACATGACCTTTCTCAGGAGAAATTTGTCGATGAACACCAAGAGCATTAAAAACGGGCATTCTTCATGGACCTGAAATCTTACTTTTAAGAGTCTATATGAAGAAAATAATTAGATAACTGTGCAAAAATATATAGTGAAACATGTTCATCAAAGATATGTTTACAATATTTTTAAGATGCAAGTAATGATGGCAGGTGAGTTAAATAAATTAAGATACATTATGTAATTAAATAATATGCACTCAGTACAAACAATGATATAAATGTACATTGAAAAACTCTGGGGATGTGTTCACAATATTATTATGCAACAAAATAAGTTACAAAAACCTATATGTAGTGTGAACTCATTTCTCTTTGAAAATGAAAACACACTATACACTCGTAGATTCAGACTCATTCCTTTCTGTTTATCTAATTTTTCTACAATAAACATGATTTCCTTATGTGATTAAAAGTTAAATGTCAGGAGGAATGTTAATTGGAGATTAAATTTGTAAAATAGCTCATGTGACCCCTTTACACACCCACCCACCTTATCTTGTTTTGGTGGTTACTTTCTCCAGGTTCTGGTAAAGTTTATATATGATCTGGCATCAGCCTCAAGGGGTCTCAATACAGTCATAAAAATAGTTACATGGAATTGATTTAATCAATTATAATCTTGAACACAGCACTGTTCTTTTAACCATCAATCAGCTATATTTATCTAGAATTCAGTCATCTTCGATGGGCATATCTGAGATAATATTCTCATTTCTTTCAAAAGGCTTCTTAACTGAGATCTCATGTTCAAATCCAAGGTTTATAAAGAGAAGTACATTCAAGAGGTGTTTATTTTTTATTTCAATATGTGCCTTCCACCTCAGTGTTCTTTAGGTAAATGAGGACTGGCTCTCTGTTTTAAAGAGTTTCATTCAGAGACAACATGTCTAAACTTCCAATTTGATTGGCTGAGTCATTCTCATCAAAAGCAAACTGTAATTTTCATTAGAACAGAAATCAGTGTGACTTAACACATTCCTTTTTATGGAAGATTGTATTTCACAGCCTATAAGAGGATCAAAGTGGCAAAAAAAAAAAAATAAAACATTCTCATTCTCACTAATACAATTTTATAATGAAAATGCCCATTGAGGTCTGTATTTTATGAGATATAAAAAATGTCATTGAAGGGTAAAACATTCCATAAAAGAAACCTCTGTGACAAACACTTAAAGAGAGAATGCTAAAGCATTGGGAACAAGTAAAGATTGAGGCTTTTTTCTTTCTTTCTTTTTTTTTTTTTTTTTTTTGCCTTATGATAAAGATAGCCCAAACAGCCATCTCTCCTGTCTATCCGTGGGGAGTTAAGTGACCCAAAGTGATATCCCTCCTTTGGTGAAATGAGTAAGTTTATTTTCTCACTTAATGTTCCCTGTCTAAAGATTTTCCAAAGATTTGAGATCTTCAGATCATGTTCTGTTTTATGATCTGTAATCTTGTTTGGAAGCTCTGGGAAGCTGTACATTAAAGGGTAAAGAATTTAAATATAGCTGATAAAGTAGAGTGCTTGGGTGGTAAGTTATTTTGCGTTAGTGGTAATGTCTACATCTTCCTCTTTCTTTTAAACCATTTAGTCAAACACAGTATACAAATGTTTTAAAGACCTGAGATTTAAGATAGAATATAGTATTTTTCTAATAATAAGTGTTGTCAGTATAATAAAAAGAGAGCCAACTTTTCTTATTCCAAAAAAGAAAACTATGCAATTTCCCTTTAAAGTCTAGAATTAGAGAATCTGTGTAAAATTAATCCTCTTTCACAAAAAACATACACATGCAAATAAAAGTATTTTTTAAAAAAATCAAGACACATGTTAGTTCTTATCCTCAGAGGGAAGAGACTGTATTCTTCTATTTCAAAGAAACAAGCTATTTATTTAGCTTAGAGGCACATACTCTCATTTCAGAGAAAACACCGCTCTGACTGTGATATCCACGTCCCAGTCTGCTTTTTAGCTGTATTTACATGTTTGGTACTTGTGGTTATTGAAGAAATTCTTCTGATGGCTTTTGTTTGTTTGTTTGTAATTTCAATGAGAGAGAAAACGGACAAATGAGTCACTGGCAAAAAAGCAACATGAGTGTGGAAGAAAAGTTCATCCCTAAGAGGCATGAGGAGGTCCTTACGCCACTGTCAGGGCCCGCAGCTACGTGCCTCAGGGAAGAGCTTTTGCCTTTATCGATCTGTCTGATTAGCTTGTGTAAAAAATAATTTAAAAAGGAGAGAAAGAGAGAGAGAGAAAGAGAGAGACATCAGATATTTCCCAACTAGTAGGGTATTTGAAGTCCAAGTAATGGGCCAACTTTCAAAATGACTAATTTTGTAATAAAAATGAGTTGTAAGTGAGAATTGGCAAAGTGTCAGTTGCACAAAATATGCCAACATACACAGCTGTCATGTGTTGGTGGTCTGACCAAATGGCATGCAGTGATAGGCCCAGCAACACCCTGGTTCTTGGACAAAAAGATAAAAAAAGGCAACCAATTCCCTGTCATGGCAATTTCCCTCTCATGAATTACAGCTTAGTAATATACAGATAAAGTATTTTGTTAATGGTGGGAGCTATAGCTTGAAAACCACCGTAGAAAGATGGAACCAGAGGGGCTCCCATGAGTCATGTGCATGCTTAGGCTATGAGGAACAGAAACTATGCGTAAAGAAGGAAGCTGCCTGGTAGAGAAAAGTCACTAGAAGAAATTTTTAGGGAGAAGCAGAGATCTGGAGAGAGAGAGCAAGAGACAGACAGACTGGTCCCAGAGCTTCCTGAAGGCCCCTGCCCTAGTTTAGTCTATGGGAACCTTGTAATAACCTCCTTTGTGTGTTTGTTTGTTTGTTTATTTTTTAGGTAACTTAAATAACCTCTAACCCTAACAATCCATAGGGTCAATCCACTAGATTTTTTAGCATGAACTTTAAAAAAATATGTTATATTTGTGTAACATAAAGTTGCATCCAAGAGAACTACAGCCATTAAAAAACAAACGGTTGTCCAGTCCACTATGCAGGCTTGCCCACAAGCCTGCACTTTGTTCTGATAATGGTTCCTTGATTTTTCTTTGGGGACTATCCCGCACCCACTGACCCCCTGTCAGCACCTCTCCAGGATGGGCCCAGGACTCAGGCCTAGCCAGTCAGTGGATCCCAGCACCCAGACCACAGTGATAAAAGTGGCCATGGAAGCATTATGTCACTGTGGACTCCTACTTCTTGGGGGAAAAAATGTGAACAATAACCTGTGGAGAAAGAAGGAAAAGTTGCAGTGAAGACTTGGGGCCATAACAGCCTCCTAAACAATATAAGACCAGCTTCCAACTCTAAGCCTTTCTTAAGTTTGGGAGAATTTCTAAATATTCACAAAAGCTGCTCCTTGTTGGGCATGTTCAGAGGCCCTGTGCTGAGTCTGGGGTTTTAACCTGCTCTTCTCACAGTCCTGGCTCCCAGGGAATTTGCAATGGATGATTTTGAAATAGATAAGTGTCTCCCCACCCTTCCTTGTGGCTTAAGCTCTTTACCTTATCATTCTTTGCAACCCAAGAACACTTGGCCTCTTTTGCAACAGTTAATCAGAAAGTGAATCTTCGCTAATACTTTGCTTCATTTTTCTCCCTCCTGGAGAGGTTGCTGTCTTCTTTCCTTCCTTTCAGGAACACAGATGCATTCAACACAGGTCATCTGGCCACCGTATCTCCAACATGGACAGAAATAATGTTTTTATTCATTTTTAGTTTCCAGAGCATCTCAGAATTCAAAAGGTAGAGTGATCCACTGAACGGAGGCAAGGCAATACTGTACGGGTCACAGCTATGTTGAAGGATCTTTCCCTCAAATCATACTGTCTGAAGGATGGTCCTGCCTGTAGGCCTATTCAGCCTCTTAAAGCTGAAAGAATCAAACTACAGATTCTGGATCATCAATTAGCTCTATTACTTGCAGAGTAGCCATTGTAATGACTGGTTGATCTAGTTTTTCCAGCTGGGTTAGCAAGTAGCTCAGACCAACTGTGAAGGTCTCTATATCAGATATCAAAGCTCCTGCAAAGTCTTGGATCTTGGAAACAACACCACTCTTGCCTACCCCCTTAGGCCACCCTTCTCCTTCTGCCTCACTGGACACTAGACATTCCAAATACCCTGCTGGAGCTACTGCCCTTCCAGGCGAGACAGGGAAGGTCTGGGCATTTTTTAAAAATGGACCATGTTAAAATGTTACCTTCAGCTAGACGGCTAGGGGAGATTTTGCCATCTCCCAAGGAAGCATTAGCGTTTTATTATTCTGCTGGGTGACTTCTCACTGTGGACACTAGAACTGAATTTTCTACTGGTCTGACCACTCCTGGGAGTACTGGACAATAGAATGCTTGGGAAGATCAATGTTTTGCAGCTTTTAGCCCTTACTTCAGAGAGACCTGGCCATGAAGTTGAACACAGTAGTGGGAGGGGAGGGGTGTGAGCAGAAATAAAGTTCCCCCAAATCCATGGCATTTCCAGGGGTGGGCGTGTCCCTAGAGGGTAAAGTAGAGGACATCCCAGGAGAAGGCTGAGGGTAGGGAGGGTGGGGATGAAGCAGAAAAGATAAGAATATGATAGGCATGGTGGTGAGAAGTACCAACGACAAATTTTCTACCCTCACAATATTTTAGGCAAATCTGTCCATTAAGTAGTAAACCCATGGGCTGCTTTAAGGTGGATCCATTAGAATTCTGTGGGAGCTGACACTTTCCATTTGGGGATAGGAGAAAGTGGGAGATCTCAGCAAGACACAAAGGCTGGGGAGAGCATTTACCCTTGTCTTGCCCAGACATCTGTTGAGGGCTTATCCTCTTTAACTGGTTTGAGACAATCCTTGGGTTTATTACCAGCAAGAATGATTGCAAAGGTAATGAATACTTATTTTATTGAGAAACTGGTTGGATTAATGAGTTTCTCTCTGTCTTAGTTCTAGTTCAGGTATATTTGATTTCTTTCTTTCTTCCCTTTTTTTTTTTTTTTTTTTTTGACAAAGCCACATTTTAATGAATGAGCAGTTAGTAGTATGGGACTAGCAAGCAGTCATAGCCTCCTTGTAATTTCTCTGACCCTTTGCAACATCCTTCTACTACAGGTTATTACAATTCATCACTATAGCGGAAGGCCTGCTTTTCTGCAGGGAATGCTCTCTCATTCTTTCAATGAAGTAGGAAGTAGCGAAGCATTAAAAAAAAAATTCTTCAATCTTTCCTCTTGGTGTCCAATCTTGTTTTCAAAGCAAGTTTTTGTACATTTGTTTTGGCTTTTATTATTAATTTTACATTTAAATCTTCATGCAGGGAGAGGTTTTGTATGTTTTGTTCACTTGTTATTCCCAGCGTATAGCAGGCATTCAATAATTACATGTTGAATGCATTCATGAACGAATTATGTAAGTAAGCAGCGTTTTGGCACTAAGGGATAAAAATGCTAATCTAATTTTACCCTTTAGGGCTAGAGTAGAAATCTCAAGCCACAACATTGATATTATAAGGACACTCCAAAAGATAGTATGAAAGCACTCTGTAGTTTCTTAAAAAACACGAATCACATAAAATAAAAGAACATCGATAGAAGCGCTTCAAAAATATTAAGGTATATAATATATTATTAATACAATTTTTACACATGTACTTTTGCAATCATATTGTTTATTGTTCGCAATTGATTTTGTGACCGAAGCTCTATACTGTGAATGAAGGTAACACGTAACATTTTGGAGTCTGTGTTAAGTATGTGGAATTTCCGTAAATGTTTCGAAGTCTCACATGTTTGCTAAAGAGGCGGCAGATCTGTCCATGTGATAACGGGAAACTTTCATTCATTGAGAGCCCCCTGTACAGGACCCCCACAGTTGCAGAGCCAGCCTCACGGAAATGGCTGGATGCGCACTCAGCCATTGGAAGGGATTCGGCAATCCAAGTGAGAGCTATGTAAGTAAAACAGTTTGAAGTCCATCCAAGAAAGCGTCGTTTGAGTGCTCTATTCACTGGGAAAGGGAGAAGTTCCTAGGATTGCTCAACTTCCACGACAAAGCTGAGCTTGGTGCATTCCCATCACCTCGGAAGAGGAGCCCCTTTGTGCCGAGCCATCTGCAGGTCTCCTGGGTGTAAAAAGAGCTGAAAAGGTCATCAGATACTTAGGTAGATGAGCTGTGATCACCACAAGAGAATCGAAGTACGGGGAGAAAGCAAAAAACTGTCTAGGGATAGCTGGCCTGGTTTGTGTGTCTCTGATTTCAATGGTTTAAAAAAATTTTTTTTTAATCCATCTATTAAAATGTGGATAAACCCCCGAATTCTGCCATGCCTGGTCCTCGAAGCTCCCAATGTCTGATATAGGAACAGCTGTAGTGTGAATTAGTTGGTCTAAGCTTTTGGGCTGCTTCCAACTTCGCTATTGCTCATGCACTACAGGTCAAGCAAAGAAGTGATGTAATGCACTTAGCTGGGCCACTTTAATTACAAAGGAATGGAGAGGGGGAGGGGTTACAGGCGGTGACAAGTTTAGCACATGACTTGCCCTAGGGATGCAGGAAACAAAAACATCGACAGCCATTGGCTGCGTACGCTTCCGACCCGGGTATCTAGCTCCAAGTCTGGAACCGTGAAACACTTATTTCCTGGGAAGAGGGGTGGCGCTAGCCTACCGAGCGTCCACCATAAACACGCACGGCACACCACCCCCTTCAGAGGCGGGCAGCGTCCTCCCAGCTGGGATGGGCGTGGGGGCCGAGGGCTTGCCGCACGGTGCCCAGGAGGCTCCTCCAAAGCCAGCTGCAGCGGTAAGTCGCGGCGCGCAGAGCCCACGGAGGACCTGCGCCCGAGGAAACTGGTGCCACGCGGGCTCGCTCCAAGTGAACCCCGTTGTCGCCATTCATTCGCAGTGTCCGGAGCGTCCTTCCAGCGAGGAGCTGGGCTTCGCCGTGGGTGCCAGTGGCCCCGACACGGAGTGTTAACGCGCAGTGGGCTCGAGGGCTCTGTGCTGCCTGGCACCAAGGCGGCCCAGAGCTTTGGTCGGCGCCGCAGGAGTAGCCGCGCCCCAGCCCAGCTCGGCCCGCACCGTGGGGCCGAAGAAGTTCGAGTCGCCTGCAGTGCTGCCCGCTACCTAGCCGGATCCCGGGACCGAGCCACACCGTTTTCTTCTCCCGCCGCGCTGGGCCGCGGCCCGGCTGCGGGCAGTGGGCCTGGGCGTCTGCGGCCGCGGGCTCGCGGGAGGCGGCGGCGCGCGGGGAGGATGCTGCTCACGGTGCCCAGGTCCTCGCCGTCCACCTCGGCCGCCCGCGGGGTCTTTGTTGTGGCTGAGGTGCCGCCCGCCACCCGCTGCTGAAGTCGCTTTCCGACACCGCACCCAGCGGGCAGACGGGTGAGCGTGTGCCCGGGGGTGCGCGCCCGTGCGCGCCGGTGTGTGCAGGAGCCGACCCGCCGCCCCATTGTGCGACCGCCCGCGGCGCCCGGGAACATGTGGGTGAACCCAGAGGAGGTGCTGCTGGCCAACGCGCTGTGGATCACCGAGAGGGCCAACCCTTACTTCATCCTGCAGCGGAGGAAGGGGCACTCGGACGACGGAGGCGGCGGCGGTGGCGGTGGACTGGCGGGTAAGGACCCGCGGCAGGTCCCTGCGGAAGGGGTGGGGGGCCCCGAGAGCTGCGGCGCCAGCCGGGGCGCTGGCCTGCGGACACCCGAGACGCCTCCCGGTCCCCCGGGGCTCAGCCGCCCGCCCCATTTCGGTGCTGGGAAGGCATCGAGAGTCGTGATTTTCGGACTGTGCAAGAGATGCTTATTTTCTGACCGTATTAGGCTGTGGGCCCTTCGTGCTCTGGGTGCCTCACAAGTGGGTGATGTTGAAGGGAATGGAGATGAGTGAGTCTGGGTGGGGGGTATCAGCCCTGATGAACTAAATGCGGTACTTCCCCCTCCCCCTCCCCCCTTTAGAAAACAATCTCTCTTTACAGATGGGCAAGAAAGGTGGAGGACAGTTCATTTTTACTTCATTCTCTTTACTGGTAATGGCAGGATCTGGTATAAAATGCTCTTTTGTTTGAAGGCAAGCAATGATTAAGGAACTGGTGTGGTCATTCCCTATAGCAGTTACCGCCTAAGAGAATAAGGAAAAAGGAATTTCTGTTGTTGTTGCACCGAATTACACATAGCAAGCAAGTTATGTGGTTGTAAAAGGAATTAGCAGTATAACTGTGTTTTAACTATTCTTAACTCAATCACTTCTTCCTGAAACCTCTCACAAGGTGTGATTAATATTGTACCTATTACTAAAACCATGCCATATCACTCGGGATGATCAAATCAGACCCATGTCCTAAGCAGCGCCATATCAGAAAGGGCTTTATTAACTAACAAGTTTGCTTGGTGATAGGTTATACAGAATCTTGAACTCCTACAGTACTAGAGAAAGGACCGTTGCTCTTCCTGTTGGTTAGAATGAACAGAACTGGATACTTTTTAAAATACAATGAAAAAGTTAGCAGAAGAAGCAGGAGAGGCTCAACCAGAAAAGGGAAGACCCTTGACCTTTTCAGAATATGTCACCTTCCCAGAACTTGCTTGCTAGGTAAATTGTTGCTTTTAAAATGCTCTTAGAAGGAAACATTCCTGGTATAGAATATATTTACTTGTGATTATAATTTATAAACCAGTTTGCTCAAGATTACAATTCAAATGTCACGTTGTATGGCCTCTACTGGATTGCAAAATCTGGGCTAGTGCATCAGATCGCCTGTCAGCAGTCTGATTTTTCTGCACTTTTTCTACCATAAAAGAGAAGAGAATCTGCAGAGTTGCAGACCCCGCTCTGGAAATTCTGAGGAGCGTCCTAGAATCAGAAATTTCCAGTTCATTTTGCAGGAGCTGCCTCACTATATACATTACTATGTCACTTGCATGTCTAATATTGGGATCAGCCCAAGTTGCCCTTTCAGTCTAAAGCAACAATGTGGAGTTGATAGCTTATCGTGTTAATGAAAAACACTTCCTGCCTGCAGTCAACCCTCCTATACCCTGTAACAACTGGGTGATTGTTTCCTAGGCTCACTTGTAATAGGTTATGAAAACTCAGAGATGCAGAGCCTTCTTTTTCTAGGTAACATTTTTATTGCATTCCTTCTGGCTCTTAGAGCTGTAACTGACTGCAGTCCACTTGGAATCTCACCAGTGATGACATTTCAGATAAAGTTATGTCTTTTGAATTGAGAAATCACAGCTTTTACACTTATTGCTGGAATAGTTGAAATTATTGTCATAAGTAAAAATATCCCTGCCAACAAAGGCTATTTTCAACCCACAGAGAAAAAAACATTTGCTCTGATAGACTGGGGCCACGTGAAATGCAGCAGCGACATTTTAGAAGTCCTTGTTACTAGGTATAGTATATTCTGATTCTAATGCAAATTCATTCATGCGTTTATTAACTCACTAAGTCATTTCACAAATATTCGTTGGCATTTTCTGAAGGGCCTGTGTCACAAAGCTGACAGCCTGGTAGAAGACAAATGTTGATAAAATAATCATACAAATAAATTGATGTAAAATTGGCACTCTGTGGGGTCCCTACAGAAAACAGAATCCAGCCTAGTTCAAGTGAAGGGAGGTTCATGGAAGAACAGCTTAGGAAGATCGAGGCAAGGTTACTAGAGCCAGTGGAGGGCGAAGCTGGGGCACTGGCACCACCCTACGGGGCAGGAATGATGATGCTGGGGGCAGCGTGAGCTGGAAGGATGAGCTTGGACCTCCAGGGAAGCAGCCACCCCTAGGAGCACAGACCACAGCAGAAAAGGAAAGAGGAGGATATGCTGGACCTCTCTTCTCCCACTTGCCAGCTTCTGCCATTGCCTCTCACCAGTGGCACCCAACAGGTCAGCTGGGCAGGGTGTCCTGGTGACCTAGTCTCTCGGGATCAGCCTCCGAGGAGGGATCTGAGAGGTGGGATAAAGGAGGATGGCCAGCACAAAATCAAAAGGAGAGGACCATGATGTTGGTCACCCCTGTCAGGGTTGGGGGTCAGAATGGGGACAGGGTAAGATTCCCTGAAAAAGAGACTTTTGAGTTGACAACTGAAGAAAGACACGATCGACCTGTGAGGTGTGAAGGGAGGAACAAATGTTGGGTATCAGTTGTTGGGGATTTTCTGGGGTATCTCAGAACTTTTCTATAATGTGCATCATCCGGACCAGCTCACTGGTCTACTCATTAGATGGATGACAGATGAGTAGGAAACCTGCTCCTGGTGGACTGGCCAGGAGTGCTCAGTGGTCCACGGTGCTTGGTGACATGTCAGCGCGAAAGCTGTCAAAGACAATGGGCCACAATGAGGCCACTTGCCTTTTTTTTTAAAAAAGTAAGTTATTCTCTTCCCAATTCCAGGTGGTATACATAGGTATTGACTGACACAATGATGTCTTTTATCGTAGATGCATTTGATTTATTATTTTACCTCCTTTAACTGAGTTTTCGTATTCATACAGAAAAGTTCACAAAATAAAGATGCATAGTACAAGGATTTATCACAGTGACACCTTGAAACCAACACCAGGATAAACAATAGAGCATTGCCAATGCCCCAAAAGTCCCCGGGGACCTTCTTCCAGTCATAACTTACCCTCCCAAAAAAGTGGGAAAAAATCCTGATTTTGGTAAATATTTCCTTGATGTTCTTTATAGAATTTCAGTCAAAGAACAAGCCCCTAAACACAGCATTTTGGTTTTGCCTGTGTCTTTTAAGCAAGGATGAATGGAATCTTAGAGTATGTATTCATGTGTCTGGATTCCTTGCTCAGCATTGTGTTTGTGATATTTATGAATGTTGTTGTTTGTGGCTGTAGTTTGTTCATTTTTCTGTGCTGTACAGAAAACTATTGTCCAAGGATACCTACCCCCAACCATTTATCCGTGTTGTTGGTGGACCTTGGATGAGCTGATTAGGGCACTAAGGGTGAGGTGGCCATGATCATTCTTGTATGTGTTTCTTGGTGTCCTTGGGCACCTCCTTCTACTTGTCTGTACTCAGGAGAGCAAAGCCAGCTTACAGGTTATCTGTACCATCAACCTCAGCAAATGGTATCAACCCATTTTCCAAAGTACTTGTACTAACATACTCCCCTCAGCAGCATATGGGCATTTCCCTTGCTCTATATCCTTGTCAGTATTGTCAGTCTTTGTAATTTTAGTCATTCTGGGGATTTTGTAGTAATAGCACATTGTGGAGTTAATTTGCTTTCTCCTGACTGATGAGGCTGAGTGCTTTTCATGTGTATTGGCAGTTAGCAGTATTTTGTGACATGGTAGTTCAAGTCTCTTGTCCACTTTTCAGTTGGGTTGTCTACCTTTTTCTTACTGACTTGTAGGTATTTTAAATGTACTCTGGATATGAGTTCATTGTTGATAATATGTGTGGCAGAATATTCATTCTGTTGCTTGCTCGTGCACTCTCTTTAGGATGAACAGAGGTTCTTAACTTTAATGTCTAAATCCTTTATTGATTCCATTTCCGTTATGGTTAGTGTTTTACTGTGTCCTGTTTGATAAGTCTTTTCCTATTCTGAAGTTATTAAGATATTCTTCTATCTTTGAGAAATGTTTCAGTTTTAACCCCCAAATTTATATTTACAGTTCACTGGGAATTAGCGTTTGAATATTGTGTGAAATAGAGATCAAGTTTTATGGAAAAAAAAAAAAAGCTTTTATAGGCAGCCAGTTGTCTCAGCATGATTTATTAGTAAGTCCATTCTGTTCCCACTGCTTTGTAGGGCTATTTTGGTCATAAATCAAATAACCAGATGTGTGTCAATTTGTTTGGGATCCCTAGTCTATTGCTTTTGTCTATTAGAATATGTGTTTGCACCAGTACCACACTGTAGTTTTATAATAAGAGTTTACATTCATTAGATGAAGCCTCGTATTTTGTTTCTTGTTCTTTAAGAGTTTCTTGGCATTCTTTGTCTTTTCCATTTACATAACATTTTCAAATCTGCTTATTAAGTTCCACCAAAACAAAACAACAGCAGCAACAAAGACTTTTGAACTGTTGGAATTTTGAGTGAGAGTAAAGTCTATGAATAAATTTGGGCAACATTGATATCTTTATTGATATTGAGACTTGTGGTCCATGAACATGGTATGTTCCTCTATTTATTTAGATCTTAAATTTTCTTTCAATGATGTTTCATAGTTTTCTGTGTAGAGGTCTTACACATCTTTTATTAGATTTATTCCTAGGTATTTCATATTTTTTACTCTATTTTTAAAAATTTCATATTCTAATTTTTTTTGCTGACCTTTAGAAATAGTTAGTGTTTTTATTTTTATATTGATCTATATCCAGAACATAGCTAACTAATGAAATGAATTTTAGTAATTTATCTGCAGATTCTTTGGTATTTTCTGCATATAGAGTCATATCATCTTGAGAATATTGACTGTTTTATCCCCTTTCTTTTTAATTAATTTATTTACTTTTTAAATACATTTGTCTCTGCCTTCCCCCCCCCTCTCTCCTTTTCTAATGTTTTTATTTTATAAAATTTTTCTTTGCCTATTTGCACAGGCAGATTGTACAATGTTGAATAACTGTTGATTTTACATATCTTTGTCCCCTTCCAGGTCTCAAAAGAAAAACTTTTGACATTTATTCAAATATGGTGATAATTGTGGAGATAATTTTTTTTTTCATTTTAAGGAAGTTCTTATTCCTGGTGTGCCAAGTGTTTTGAATTATGTGCAGGTGCTGAATTTTTAAAAATTCTTTTTATGTCTATTGAGGAAATTGTATGATTTTTTTCTCTTTCATTCTGTTAGTGTGGTGATTTATACTAACTGATTTTTCAATTATTTAACCAAACTTGCATGTATAAAATAATCAACTTGTCTGTGCTATATTACTGTTTTTATATGTGCATTGATACCTCTTGCTGAAATATTTTATTTAGGAATTTTGCCTTCTCATAGATGAATAGGATTGGCTTGCAGTTTTTCTTTTTCATAGTCACCCATCCCAATTTGTCTCGAGACTTTACCTGACTTTTCAAAGAAGCTGTAAGAATGCAAGCATGTAATTTGTGGAGGACTTCAGATGGCTTTTGATGTCTTCTGGGTGTTCATATACTGTTCTCAAGAAGCAGGGAAGAGGAAATGTACTCCAAGCCTCCTGTTAGAAGTTGGAGGGGTTGAGGCCGACTTCCTGTTTCAGGGCCACTCTATGAACTTTCTGCTTTGCTCTCACTGTGCACAGAGAGGACCCACTTAGAAGAGATCCGGCTTTCACAGTGGGACGGTTCTCAGGCCTGCCACAAAAGCCTGTTCTGTAGTTGTGTACAAATCAGGCATTTGTAATGTGAGACTAGGCAGTTTGCAGTGCTAACAGCTTTGGTGGGTACCACGTTGAGGTGTGGGACCCTCACGCGTGCTTCTTAGCCAGTAGGGTACAGACAGTACCACAGGCAAACTGGAAAGCCACCAGGGTGCCTCTTCACACAGCCTTGTGTTCTCCACCCCTCAGAGGGCTCTGGTCTTTTTCAGCCCTTCCCTTAGGAAGCAGACAGCTGGATTCAAGCCCCACCCTTCGGTTACCAAGAGAGATGTGATTGGGGAAGTGTCCCTTTCTGAGCTTGATTTTTTTTTATACGTATAGGATGGTTCAGTAACCTCTTAGCAGTCATGGTGAGGATTCTGAGAGGTAAGTTATGTACAATGCAGTTAGCATAGAGAGCCATTCTTAGAAGACATCACATCCTTGCCCTCCCCTTGCTGATGGTCTCACCCAGGTGTCAGGAGGCAGCTGCTCTAACCAATTCACACCTGTGTGAGACTCCAGAGGCCTGCAGTTTACAGAGACACCACATTTTTTAAAGGGTGCTGTTAAAACAAATAGTATCTATCTGATATTTAGGTAGCTTAAAAAATTGAGTCAAATATTCAGGCTTTTTGGAAAAGGTAATTTTTGACCAGCAACTTTAAATTGTTTTTACATACCTACCTCCTTTCCTCCCTCCCACCTTCCCTTCCTGGATGTGCACATTTTAAAAGTTCTGTGCGTAAACATGGTACAGATGCTCCTCGGCTTACCACAGGGTTATGTCCTGATAAACCATTGGAAGTAGAAAATACCCAAAGCCGAAACTGCACTTAATACACTTAACCTACTGGACATTGTAGTCTAGCCTATGTTAAATGTGCCTAGAGAACTTAACATTAGCCTGCAGTTGGGCAAAATCACCTAACACAAAGCCTATTTTATAAAAGTGTTGAATATCTCCTATAATATATTACGCACATGCTTTTCTCAGCATTGTAAAGTAAAAAAAAAAAAAAAGACAAGCCGAACCATCGAAAGTCACGGACCCTTTTTCTTTTCTCTCTCTTCTCCCTCTTTCTCTCCTTGCACAAGTGACTCTCTGATAGTGGCATATGTGACTACCAGAGAGAGGACTGGGGTAGAAGACTGGGAGGGGCCGCCTTCTCTCTTTCTATACATATGTATGTAACAATATAGATTCAGATAGAGGTAGAGATGTGTAGCTAATAGATGGTTAATTAGCCAATTAGGAATTTGTAATTTAGAAATATTTGTTCTAGTACAGTAGTCCCTCCTTATAAGCAGTTTTGCATTCTGTGGTTTTACTTACCCATGGTCAACGTCAGTCAAAAATATTAAATGGAAAAATCAAGAAATAAACAATTCATAAGTTTTAAATTGTGTACCATTCTGAGGAAGGTGATGAAATCTCAAGTTATCCTGCTTTATCCTGCTTAGGGTGTGAATCATCCCTTTGTCCAGCATCTCCACGCTGCGTGTGCTTCCCATATGGAAGTCACTTAGTACCTGTCTCAGGGGTCAGGTCAACTGTCTGGTATCACAGTGCTTGTGTTCAAGTCACCCTTATTTTCCTTAATGACCCCAAAGACATTCGCATAACTTTTATCACAGTATATTGTTATAATGGTTCTCCATTATTATTAGCTATTATTAATCTCCTACTATGCCTAACACATAAGTTTAACTTTACCATAGGTGTGTATGTACAGGAAAAACGAGAATATATAGGGTTCAGTGCTATCCATGATTTAGGCATCCACTGGGGGTCTTGAACTGTCCCTCGTGGATTAGAAGGGACTACTGTAGTTAAGCCAGAGAGCCATGAAGACGTCATTAACCCACTTTCCCCATTTCTGTGTTTTGTGTTTATTTGTTTGTTCTTCTTCCAGGTGTGTGTTCTAGAAAGCTCAGAGGATACACCAGCCATTTTTTTGAGGTGTTCTGAAATTGTCAGTGGGCTTCTGGTTTGCTTCAAAGGGCACCTCACAGTTTTGATTTACACATCCTGTCAGGGAGCTAGGTTTCCTCTCAGTAGGATCCATTAAGGTTCCCCTTCCAACCCTCCGTGGAAGATCTGGATGAGAAATTTCCAGATCTGTTTGGGCCCTGTTCGGGTCCATGTTGCACAAAGCTTGGTGAATAACTATGTGGTCCATGGGGTGAGGCCTGTGAAATGCGCACCTGCCCTTTCAGCTCAGGTGCTCTAAGGCTTGCGGGCAAGTATTTGCTGGGGGAAGGTCAAGTAGAACACTGAGGACTTCAACTCTGTTTACACTCTGAATAAAAGAAAAGTCAACACTGCTTACATCTTTTAGTTTTCTTAGATTGTGTTTAATACTTCTTCATAAGGAAAACTATTTACATTTTAGTAGTACAAATGAGTTTTTGAAATCTTGTTTAGCCTAGGAACCAAGGTAGTCTCTAAAAAAATAAGCAGGACTTAATAAATTTACACTTGGACTCTTTCATTAAAGCATGGAAAGAAGAAATCGTTACTTCATTTACTCTCTTTTACCCCATCGGCATTATATCATATTTACATATCTAATACTGTGCTTAGTCTAACTTGAAGAGACCATGCTGGCTACAGGCAGAGTTTGGATTTGTGCTTAGCTGGGACTGAATATAGAAAGAGAAGGATAAAAAGCAAGATAAAAAGAAGAGAGGAAGATGGAATTGGAATGCATCCTTTGGGAAGTTCAGGAAACAGGCAAAGTGAACCCCAGTCTTAGAAACGTAGTTTTGAGCATGGAAATGAAGGGAACGAGCAGAGCAAGCCTGCGCCTTCTCGCGTGCTGCGTTGCCGTTGTTGTGATGTTGTTGTGAGGTCATTGTCTTAGTGCACCATGGGTTACAGTGACATGATTCTGTATGCCAGGAAGTCTGAAAACTAACTCTAGATTTTCCTTAAAAATATTTCCAAACCTTCCCCATTTCCAGCCTTCTGGCGAAGATGCCTTTGGAATGAAATATGGAGCCATTCCAAGTTACACAGTTAAGAAGCATTGAACCTTTGGATTTAGCACCAGACAAGGAAAGGCCTGTTTGTATGGGCTTCCCATAAAAAACACAGAAATCCATGTTTATTGTGAGGGAGGTCGAACTCCAAAAGTTTATGGCTACCAAAGGAGGAAAATGTAAATTCAACATACAATGTTGATTTTTATTAATGTAATTAATAATCTTTGTGAATATAAAAATATTTTTGTGCTTTTTATAGGATCATTACAACACTCTAGCTCCTCCAAACTATTGGGTTGGTTAGAAAGTTCATTTAGTTTTTCCATACAATAGCTCTAGTAGTGCTAAGTTGTCTTTAACTTCATTTGAAACAATTTTGTTGGTATTGTGACAGCTGTCATATCAGCATGCATTTAAAAAAAAATCAAAACTGGTGAATTGTTGTGCAGCCATTTTAATATTGAAGATTGAAGAAGGCACAACATTTTTGGTGTATTATGCTTTATTATTTAAAGAAAGGAAAAAATGCAACTGAAATGTAAAAAAGGATTTGTGCAGTGTATGTATGGAGAAGGTGCTGTGATTGATTGAACATGTCAGGGGTGGTTTGCAAAGTTTCTTGGTACTACTGACATTTTGGCCAAATACTTCTTTGCTGTGGGGCTGCCTTATGCATTGGAAGATGTTTAGCAGCACCCCCAGCTGCTACCTATAGGAGCCATTAGTGGGAGATAGCAGCCAACATAATCAAAATATCCAAATCAATTATGAAATGATCAGATGAAATTACTCATGAAAATGAAAACCATGTCCTTTATTTTACAGAGAAAACTAAATGCTCTTCTTGACCAACCCAATACTGTTTCTTTTAGGGATATTAAATAGGTGAGATTTTCAAGAACTCGGGCCCCACCCCTTTCATCAGCTCCTTAAAGTAGAGTGTGAATAACACACATGAAGAGCCAGTACTCTAAAGTCTTACCTGCCTCAACTTTTCCACCAAAGTGATTTTTCAGGAATTTCTCGTTGCTGGCAACAGGATTACTATACAGTATAAGAAATCTTTTACCGTCTCTAGGTAATTCTGTTATTCTTCCACGTAGTTAAAAACGTTCAGTTTGCTATAAGTGTTTAAACAACAGGAATATATCACTATCTTTGAATAAAAAATCCAGTGCTTCCTTTTTACTTTCATCCTGGTACCCCGATGTGGGACCCTTCAGCTACAGTTATTGTGGGGAAGGCTGTGCGGGCGCACACGCATGCGTGCCCGAGTGCATACCTGGGTGCGTGCGTACTTGTGTGTGTGCGTGCGTGCGTGCGTGCGTGCGTACCTGTGTGTTGGGAGGATGCAGCAAGGTTGGGAGCGGAGGGCGCGGATTGAGACCGTAAAGCATCCAGCCTAAGTCTCAGGCCTGCCACTGCTGTGGCTGCCCGCCTCCGGGCAGACGCCCCTCTCAGGGAGCCCGGGGAACCCCTCACCCCCATGCTCTGTAATGCAGAGCACCCGGCTCTGACAGGTAACTCCCCTGGCACCCCCTTGTTAATGCTCCTTCTCTACAGGCAAATGGAAAGAAGATTGAGGTCTGACTACAGAACAGTGAGTTGGCGTTTCCCCTTTGCAGTCTGCAGTTCAGGTATCAGCCTGATCAGTGTGCAGCTCTGATTAGATGGCTTCTCTAATCAGGACAGACCACACACTCCGTTTCTCCCCAACGACTCTCAGGGAGTAATCCTCAGGGTGGGAGCGGGAAGCCCCTCTTTCTTCCTGTGCCTTCTTTCACAACTGGACCAGCTCTAGTCTCTCTAGTCTAGAGACGGTCCTGCCTGAGTGTAACTGTGATCTTTAGGAAGAGGGTGTCCCATGCCCCCTGACTTTAACCATTTATCTGCTGTCCCCTTTTATCTGAGCCCACGGTCCCCTTTCTCCTCACTGTCACCCCATAAAAATTAGTTTCCCCCTCTTCTGAAACCCCCATCTTCATGGCAAATTCCATGGAGGCTTCATAAAGACATCATATGGTTTTGTTTTCGAAAAAATTCATACATTTACGGGTTTTCTTTTTTTAAGGAGCCCTGCTCCCCTTGGCTGTACGGTTCCAATGTCGGGGTGTGTTTGACGACGCCAGCGCTCCATGTCTTTTTCACAACTTAAATAGCTTAGGTTGTACCCTTGATGGACATATCTGTAGTGAGTTGTGGTCTTCCCTCCAATAAAACTTTGTACCAGTAAAAGCTTTGGCTAGCAGAGGACACTTCCTACTCTTGCTTTTTACTTGTTGTGTGTGTGTGTGGACATTTCAGTTTGTCACAGGGACTGTGTACAATTGGGTGTGATAGTAGACGAAACTTTAGTGTGTGTACTTCTAAAGGCCACTTACAGATTTCTGTTGTGTTCTATTCCTGTTGTGCTTATGAGGGGGGAACCCAAAAAAACCGTAATTGTCTTCTGGAGGGCGGGCCCCTTGTAGTACAGGCTTCCCCCACTAGGTGAGTGTCCTAGGAACCCAGCTATGTCAACATGCTGGCTGGCATTGTTGTGAGAGGCTGCGTTCAGTTTCAGGGAATTTTTTTTGAAGACTCAACACGTTTGCCCACGTCATGATGGGTGATTTATGAGCGCACCTGCCCACACTGTGCTGTTTATCAGTTTTTGACCAGAAAGGACATGACCTCCATGTCCTTTCACCCCTCCCTATTCACCCCATCTCATGCTGAGCAACTTTTTGTTTCCCCAGATGAAAAAAGTCCTTAAAGGGAAACAACTTGTTTCTGTGGAAGTGGTAAAACAAAAAAACAACGGAAGCACTAAAAAGCGTCAAAAATCGACAAGTTCAACAGCTGTTTTGAGCAGTGGAAAAAAGTTTCGATAGGTGTATTGCATCAAATGGAGAGACTTTAAAGGTGACTGAAGTTTAAACATCTTAAGAATAAATATACAATTTTTAATAAATACATTCTGGTTTTTTGGGTTCCTCCTTGTATAATTCACTTTTTTAAGGTTTAGATGAGCACAGGGATTTTATCAAGGCCTGAATACTTTCTTCCCTTGCTGTTACTCACCAGCTAGATCTTTGTCTTAGAAGATTCGTAATGCTTACATCGAACGGGAGAGGGTATTTTTAAAAAGCTTAGTAAATGGGGATAATCATTTTTGTAAGGGCCTTGGAAATGTCCTTCCAATAAAGTATAAATGTCAAAGAGAATATCTATTTTTTTAAAAAAATTATGTATGGCAGACAGAGTTTGATAAAAAGAAATTCGATATTTATCTTTTATGGTAAAGTATATTTGCTGTGACGGAGTTGAAACATTTTTGGTGGATGCTAACTTAAAAGACTCTCTGTACCAGAACAAGGCACAGCAATGTTGTCTCCTAAATACGTGATCATGGCACTTAACTTCTCTGAGAGTTTTCCACATGAAAATGGGGATGGATCCCCCTGCCCACCTCACATGTGTACTGTGAGGGTCAAATGAGATGCTGAAAGTCCTTTGACAGCCGAAAGCAGCAGTCAGGTTTAATATTGTATTAGGGTGCTGTGTTTCCAGATGAAGCTCTCTCTTAACAGAGAATTGCCCATCTACTCAGCGAAATCAGGTAGATGGCAGCGGCAGCTCTGCTGAGCAGCCCTCAGTCCGGGGGCAGCCCAGACCAAGTCAGAGTAATGTGTAAATTAAACAGCCTCGCCCACACAGAGCAGAAAGACGTTAGAAAGAGGGGAGGAGGGAAGGAAGGAGGGGAAGGAAGAAAGCGAGGGAGGGAGGGAGGGAGGGGAGGAGGGGAGGAGGAAGGAAAAAAATTGAAAAGAAGAGAGAAAGGAAAAGAAGAAGAATGTTTGGTTTAGTAACTGTCTGGGACTGTAAGTTGGCAGGCCAGCTGTTTCTTACATCTAGTTGAAATTCACTGTTGCTTATTTCTTTGGAAGTAGAATAATGCATTGTTTTTCTATCACCCACACAGTTAAACAGTCCCATGTACCCTGAGACTTCATGTACCTTAAGGTTCTGGGCACCTTGTTTCTGCACAAAGTAGGAGGCAGAGAGAAAGCCTGCTTAATAAATGTTGTCCAGGTTGCTAGGTACAGTCAGGAAGCATCTGGGTTTATGGAAATGAGTGTACAAATGCACGTAATAAACATTCAGTGTTGTTTAGTGTAAAGTTTAGGGCTCTTTGCTGAAATTAACAGGGAAAATGAAGATCCAGGCATTAAGAAGTATCAAACTTAGTCCCCTGCAAAACCCTGAAGGATCTAGGAAAAAACATTTCTCAGAAAGAGAAGTTTCTCTGGAAAGACTCTTGTTTTCCTGGGCAAGTCTGGTCCTGACACCGGCTACATAGAAGAGGGATTAGCACCTGGATATTTAACAATTCCTGGCATTTTAAACTCAAATAATTATTTTTGAAAGGGAATGAGGAAGGAGGGAATGGAGGGAAAAGGGATATTACCTATATTGTGAAGGTCAAGTTTTTAAAATGTTAAACACTCAGAAATGTTCTTTCTTGCACAAAGATATATCTTTCCCCAAATATTTTGCAACATGTGATCCTCTCAGTCTGTCTTTTGTTTTCCCAGCTTTGACAGAGATGAAGTTGATGGGTATGGGGATAGGTTTCATTACCATAAACATTGATCATAGTTTTGGAGCACAATGTGGTAAATGGACACTGACTCTCGGCCCCAGCGTCAGAAAGACACTCAGGAGGGACGGGACCAAGTCGAACTGGGGAGTCCGTGTTCTATCTAAATAGTCAATCACAGGCTGTTATTTCCCCTGGCAGTCGTGTTGCGTGGTGCCACCATGACGCCTTTTGTTATAATTTACAAATACATGCTTTTGGTTGGATTGTATCAGTAGTAACGTTCGTTCTCCGATATTCATCCAACATCTTTGAAATGAGCCCCAAAGTGTTACTGATTCAAATAATCACAGCTTCCCTAGAAACCCTGGTTTCCTGGTAACAGGGAGGGAACCTTGGGGCCCTGGTATAAACAGCTCTGGAAACACTTGGGTTCTGTACTGAAACCAGTTTTAGCTGGTGATTGCATGGCTAACGTGACCTGGCCAAGACCAGATTTCATTTTGGTTAATTAAATAAACACTTAATGAGATGAGATGGGAGCTGAGCAGTGTTTTATTTAGAGCTTGGAGAACATGGGCAAATATGCAACAACAATGTTCTCATTGGGAAAGGCATCCTGATTTCCCTAAAGTCTTCTTGTTTTTGTATTTGAGACATCTTACATTAGTATCTAGCTGTTACGGCAGGATGCATTTGCACATTTGAATGTATTTGCAACTGTACAAAGATACCTGTTAGTGTATGGTTTTCTTTCCAAACAAGGCCAATGACAGGCGTCTGACGAGGTCAGGCAACTGTCCATGGAGAGCTGCTGTCCCAGAAGTCAGCTGGAGAAGATTATTGTGTAATCTACCCGCACTCCTAAATCCCACTTCCCTTTAGTAATATAGAACCCATTTCATAGTATACATTATTCATACATTCATCAATACTTGTTTGAGTTTATAGTTTTACCGGGTGCTACCTCTAGGGACAGCAGTCTAGTGTTTAAGACTGCAGGCTTGTGGTTAAGAGCTTGGCCTTGGGACCGCTCCCTGAGCAGATCCTGCACAGGGCATTGTGTACTTAGAAAAAGATGTCCCTTCTGAGCTCTGCCACTGGGAAGGCACAGCCCCCAGGCAGAGCTGGGCCTAGATTTCAGCACCACCCACCCGTCTTGTCCAGGTACTTTTAGGCAAGACACATACTGTTCAGAGGTAGAGAATAGCTTTGTACTGGAGTTGAAATCTACATCGCACTTCCAGGCTCGTGTGATTTGGCGCAAATTGCATTTCCTTGCTTCAGTCTCCTCATCTTAAAATGAGGGTGAAGGTAGTGCCTGTATATTGGAGTTGTTTACACTTACAAATGGAAAGTGTCGAGGACAGCAGTCGGACTGTAGCATGTGCTCAAAATCATGGCCATTGTGATGAGTTACAGGATGAGGAGTAGGAAGTTCAACCTGTGGTCCTCGGGCTCCACTTGTATGAGTGGATGGTTCTCACGATTTAAACAAAGTGACCTTGCTTCTGACTGGCTCAGCTTGGAGGTCCAGAACACCAGTTAAGGAACATTTTTCACTTCATGGTGTAATGGAAAGAGAAGAGGATATGGAGTAAGAATGCCTGGCACCGAGTCCCAGCTCTTCCATTTCAATTTTTTCATGTAAGGGCAAGTGAATAATGAATCTGGATGACTGAAGGACTCACAGATGTTTAATTTTGTTTTACTATGATGCTGCATAGGGTCTTAGATCAAGCATTCATTCCCTGAGACAAGTACCAGCTTGCAAACAATTTATCCTTTTGTGAACCAATCATTTTGGTGGTTCCAAAGACTTTTGTTGTTGTTGTTTTAATGGGTTAGCCAGGAGAAAATTTCTGGATTTGGGCAGTGGGACTCCTCATAATAAGTACTGGTCCTAATGAGACATATACCCTGCTACTCAATAACACTGAGACTTTTGGCCCCAGAGAAGCCGCCACCAAACGTCTAGACCAGTCAGTGGTGATATCCCTCCAAAATAGAGTGTTTGCTCAGATTCAAATCAAATAATTACCCAAAAGATTTTTTTTTTTAACAAAGGAACAAGGTAAGGGAGAAAAGCCTGTTGTATCAGTATTTTTTTTATTTTATTTTGAAAACCAGGCAGAAGGAGAGCACAGCCTGTTCCATGGACCTGAGGTCGTCACCTCCCTCGGTGCCTCTGTCGGTCGGTGCTGTTGTGCTGGACAAGCTGAACTTGGGGAATGTGGTTGAGTGCAGTCCCATTTTCACTTCCTCAGAATCTCCTAGTAGTGGTTGAGTCTCATTAAAATCATGGGGATTTGTTCAAATGTCTAACATCTCTAACATCTTAAAAGAAACACAATAGCTAATGTACACCTTGGCCATCGTTACTTTTATGAGGGCTTCACATTCTGAAATCCAGAGAGGTGATTTCAACTGTATTGTCCTGTGGAACCTGAAATGGGGGGAGAGACAGACAGACAGACAGACACCAGTTAATGGCAATTCTATGGCTATGGTGAATGAGGACTGTGTGATACAGGGAAAATCCAAAACAGGAGGAAGAGTAAGAATTTAGGATACTAAAAGGAACAAAGCAATGCCAGAAAGATCTGTCATGTACCTCAGCGTAGCACTAAATGCTTCCATTTGTTTGCATTACATATGCCTGCATTTTCGTCAAAGGAAATAGATTTTCGCCTCTAAAATGGCTAACAAATTAATTAAAAGCTTTGGCAGAACTGTTACTTTCCTACCATTTAAAGTGTGTGTGTGTGTGTGTGTGTGTGTGTGTGTGTGTGTGTGTAGTCTGTCTGGAAAAAGTCCAGCCATTGTTAATATAATGAGAATGGTTTGCATGACATCATTGTAACCTGGCAGCCAAGGAGAGTAGGCTGGAAAGCACATGTGTGAACAAGGACAACTTCACTGTACTTAGTCAGTGGGGGCAGTAGATACTGTTGAGTGAGCATGCGTACTGTGTGGCCATCCCATTCAAAATGACTGAGCAAGTAGAGCAACAAATCTGCATCAAATTTTGCATTAAGCTTGAACATTCCTCCGCAGAAACTATTCAGATGACTCAGGTTTTCGGGGAAGACGCAATGAGTGCAACACAAATAAAAGTGGCACAAATGCTTCAGAGATGGTCAAGGATCTGTTGAAAGTGATCCACGTTCTGGAAGGCCTGCACCACGCAGAACACCTGAGAATGCTGAACGTGTATGGGCTGCAATCAACACAGATCGGCGACCGACAGTGCGAGAACTAGGAGCTGATCTGGGGATTCCGAAAACTACTGTGACTGAGATTTTTACACAGGATCTTGGCATGAGACATGTGCAAATTTGTACTGTGGCTTCTGCTACCAGGGCAGGAGCATCATGTTGCAGTTGCTAATGACTTGATTCAACCTTCTACCACTGAACCAGACTTCCTCATGAAGGTCATACCTTTGATAGGGACTGAGGCGTCATTGTCCTGTGTACAATGTTTCTTGTGTCTCCTTCAGTCAGTGCTTCTGTTTTTCGTATTACATGGCTGGATACCTTTCTGGACAGACTAATACCTTCATGTAACTAAGAAACTGCTTGAACTTGAGAGAATTGTTTCCTTTCTACTTATGTTGGATGGTAGCCAACATTCCTGCCTGTTGTTAAACATGGTATCAAAAGAATGTGCCTGAAGTTCGTAGCCAGTGACCTTTATAATCACTGTACACTTTTGTATTTTGTGTTGTGTTTACCACAACACATTCTTTAACCTAAGTGCTGTAGAATCTACTTGTTTTTAACTTTAGCCTTGGCAACAGGTCAAATAGCACAATGAATTCCTCTACTGCACCTCCAAACACTTAAAAAATAAATGCACATGAGAACCCCCACATATACTTTTTGGTAGACTCTCATTTTTTAAAGAACATTATATCTGGAGAAAGATTCGAATGAGAAAAGGGGAATACTGCTTGTTCAGGGCCATGGGGTAATCGAAGACAGGTGTTAAGAGATGTAGAGCGAAGCTGGCTCATGCCTCAGGTGGAGTCTGCCATATGCAGCGGCTGGGTGAGCGGCCTCTCTCTCTCTCTCTCTCTTTCTTTCTCTTTTAGCCTTTTCTCTATTTTTACTCTCTGGCTAATTCATCATTCACTCACTGACCCAGTCATGTATTCATCTATTCACTCATTCATCCATCAAACAGATATTAGGTATACTTTTTTTTTTCTTACTAAAGATGCAAAAATATATGACATCATCCCCTCTATTTGAGTGGATTCAGCAAGAATCTGCACAGATGTTTAAGTCTGAAATTAGTGTCTTGGTTTTGTTGAGACTTAATGAGAGAGGCTTTGAAATGCAGATTGAGTTGTATAGCCCTCTGTGAGAATTGTTATTTGTGTTAGGTGGGGGTTCTGTCAGCACGGATTGTCTACCCTCCCTTCCTAGGCCATAGGTGCCTGGAGATGCTGCCGGGGTCTCAGAGTCAGGAAACGAGCACAGGAATGGGGCCAGGCTGTCCCCGCTGTGGGCAGTGACACAAAGGGAATCCAAGGTGAAGGCAGACTCAGGGGTCAAAGAGTCTGACCTCTGAGACTTGAAAATCAGGTTCACGGCAGAGTCCTCATCTGAGGCAGTGACTAGAGGCCCCTCCTCCCAAAGAGGTTAACTAGTTAGAGTTCTGTTTTGTTCACTAGAGTATGTAACTGTTCAGGGTATGTGTACGTGCTCAGCCTGAGTTCTGCAGAATTTTTAAATTTGATATTTTTATTCTGTTCACAATTAACACTATGAAAATGAAACAACCTTAATACAAGTTATTTTGGGTAATTGGAATGACCACCGTGCGGCTGACAGCCAGTGTTAGTGCTCAAGTGCTAACGACTGTGCGTCACCACTGTGATGGCAGAGGCGGCTGGAAACACAAAAGACGCATTTGGCCAGAGCAAGGTCAGTTCATTGCACAGCACAGGAGGTTTTCTGAATGCGAACAGGGGGAAATGAGAGTCACCGCATCACATAGCAAAAGGTAATGCGTGAGCTGAATTCCAGACAACCTGGGCAGTGGCCGGAGGCATGGGCCAGGGTATGTCAAGGGAACAGCTTCATCGCTCGCCCTAAGGTAATGAGGTGTTTTCAGACTGTGATTGGTTTTATGATTCTGAGGAGTTTAATTTGAAAATACATTGTGTTTTTCTAATTGTAAATGAGCTTTGCGCATAAGAAGTTTAAACTCTGATTTATGTTTGTATGTATTTGAGACACATCGTTTTAAGAAAAGGTAGTGTGAGGTGGGCTTGTGAGACTGTTTCTGTCTTTACGGTTCAGAGTGCACATCTGGGGAACTGCAGGAGAGAAGAGCCTACAAAAGATGATCCTCAGCAGCTGCCCCTCAAGCCCCTCCTACATTCTTGAAGTTAGTGATTAATGTTCTCAGCAAACAAAGCCTTTGACACAGTCATGAAGACACTTGACAATTTAAATGTTTTAAATCATAAACCATTTATTTATAGGGGTCCAAGATCCAATAATATTAAAAGGTGGACAGTGGAGAATTTCTCAGCCCTGCTACCGCCCTTGGTAACCACTGCGTTCATTCTTCGTGTGTCTTCCCCCGCTGCTTCTCGCACATACAGGCAAGCGCCGGTACGTGGCTTCATCCCAGCCCTCCCCCAGCCTTGGGCTGGCCTTTCTGCACCGCACTCTTTCCCGCGAGCAGCAAATCTTCCTGAATCGGGACATAGCATGTCGTCATTCTTTTTCTGTTTTATAGCTGCTATTATCCCATTATATGGCAATGCCGTATATTTAACCACTTCCCTATTAATAGACATTTATGTTCTGTTCATACATTTACTATAAAACTCATGCTGCAGTGCATAACCTTCTGCATGCCCTTTAGCCGAGTGAAACACCACTGTAGAATAAATACCCAAAGTGGAGTTGCAGGGCCATGGGGTGCGTGCATCTGGAATTTTGACAGCTGTTGCCAAATCACCCGCCCTCGGGGTGTTAGCAAGTTACACTCTCCCAGCTCTGTGTGAGGAGGCCTGCTTTCCCAGCCTTGTCAAAGGGAAGGCGCTCGCAGACCTTGGATTCGTGTCATACTGTTACGAGAAAATGGTATCTCAGTGAACTTTTAATTTATGTTTCTCTTATAAGTGACGTTGGACATTTTTCTTATGCTTACCGGACATTTTTATTTTCCTCTTCGGTAAACTGTCTGGTGTTGTTTCTTGCCCACTTTTTATTGGGTGGCTGCTCTTTTTCTTAGCAACATTTAGGACCTATTTATATGTTAGGGACAGGGGCCCTTGCCCGTGATCTGAATTGCATCTTTTTTTTCTGTGTTTGTCTTTTGAGTTGACTTGCTGTGTTTTTGCCCTGTAGGAATATGGGGGTTTTATGTGGAAGAATATATCTTTTTTAGTAAATGGTTTCTTGATTGTGAATCAGAGTTAAAAGCTGTTCCACTCACAGATTTAAAGGGGATTTTGAAAAAGGCTTGCAGAAACATTTCCCCACCAGTGCGGAGTAGACTGCTTCCCTGGGCTGTAATACAGCCCCACGACGCTGGAGCTCGCTATGGCGCATCCTGCCTCATCCTCATCTGTAGCACAGCTCCAGGGAGCTGAGGCCGGACGAGGATCTTTTCAGTTGCCTATTGAGCCAGTAACAGACCAACTCTGTCCTTAGCCTGTATCTTGTTTCGTTTTCTTGGTACTTTTTTGAGAGGGTGGAAAGAGGGGAGGGTAGAGCAGGAATGATCAGCTGACCCTGGAAACTGCAGTGACTTCGCATTAATCAGACCATTCATTACATAAATATCTTATCTTATCCCTTGTTATTTTTGTGACTTTTATTACCTTAACTTTTTATTCAGAAAGCAGTACTATCTGTATAGTTGAAAAGTAGCACTTTGATTGTCAAACTTGACGTTTTTTTGGAGCCTATATTAATATTCTCATTTCAGTAATTCTGAGAGTCTGTTTGGATTGGAAGGAAGCTGTCCAAGACTGGGAAGTAATGTCGTGAATCCATTAGCTTGAGGCCAGGTCTGTTGGTGATGCCTTTGTATTAAACCCTCCAGGGAAGGCCGTAGTGATGAAGGTGTGGTCTCTGGACATCCTTTTTTCTTAGGCCAGCCGCCAGGGTCTTGAGGAGAGAAGCTGAGCGAGTGCAGCATATGAAGGGTAATTACTAGGAATTATTGGAGTTCGTAATTCAGGATGCCATCGTCACTCAGACACGTAAGGGCTCTCATGAGTAGGTACTGTGGTTTCCATCATAGGAAGTAATCTGTTAGTCTAAGACAAAATGAAAAGCTCACCCCCTCCCAAAGGAGGTTGAAGGAAATCAAGAAGAGGGAGGAAAGGAGGTAGGGGGAAAGAGAGGGAATGAGAGACTCTGAGAGAGAGCCCCAAAGAGTCATTGGCCATAGTTCGGTGAGCAGGAGGAGAGGTACAAGCAGAACCCGATGTTCTGAGGAGGAAAGGGGAGGGCAGGCACACCCAGGAAGGGACCCGAGTGGAGAGCGACATGTCAGACAAGGGTTGCCAAGAATCTTTTCAAAGCAAAATGTAAATAAATAGCAGTGTGGAGCAGAAGATAATGGTTTAATTGTTTCAGTAGTAGTTAAAGAATGAAAGGTTTAGAATGGTATCATTTTTAAAAATCGCCAGAGTCATAGTGTTATCTCTCATGTTATTTTCTAGACTAGTGGCTCCCCACTAAACCACAGGTTTAAGATCAGCATAACATTGTCGCAGCCGGACACAAGATATATGGGAAGTCACTGTGCAAATGTTTGCTGGAGGGACGAATGGGTGAATGAACGCATGATAACTGAATGATCTGCGTGGGGCATATTTAGACCTCTGACCTACGTTCAGACTGACTAAAGATATTTACGGTCTTGGCTGTATTTAACAGTGACTTACCTTGGCAGGCAGTTTTTCATCCAATGCTGACTCCCCTTCTCTGTAATAATAGCAGGTGGAAGTGCATGACCTGAACCTCGCTCTGAAATTAAGCATTATTTTAAAAAAACCAAAAACATAATACTAGATATATTACCTGGCAAGGCACTCCACAGTTTATGTAGCAATTGCATACCCAGCATGTCATCTGATTTTCCCTACAACTTTGGGAAACTGGCACAGAAGATCCATCCGTCTCTGACTTGAACTTTTGGCTCAGAGAGGCTAAGTGACTTCCCTGAAGTCACACAGCTCCTGAGAGGCCAAGTGGGAACTTGAATCCCCCAGCTGGCCCTGCCATGTTAGGAACACTCCTGTTTCCATCAAGGAACTAGACCAGTGCAACCAACTAAATGTTAAAGATTCGTTTTTCTAGGGGTTTCCCTGATGATCTTTTTGGAAATTCTTTGAAATATGCATGTTGGCAGTTCCTGAATCAGTGGGCTTGCTCACTGAGAAACTGTGGCCACTGTGGTTGTTTCTTCACTGGGCTCCTGGAAAGAGACCAGGGCCGGAGGCCCTGGGCAGAGGGTACATGGGGCGGCCTTGGCCCACTTGTCTTCAGGGTCTTTTCAGTGGAATGAGGAATAAGGATCAGAGACCCTAAAACTTTTACAAAGAGGGGGTTTTGCTACCCTAAGGAAAATTTTCCAAGAACTAGCACAAAGGCAAGCAAAGATCAGGCAAAGATCACTAGTCACCTGTTGATGTACATTTTAGATGTATTTTTTTCTTACAAGAAAAAGAAGAGTTTCTATGTTTCATATAAATAAAGTAGAGCGTACTTAATAGGTAAACTGGGAAAGCTACATACTGTAAGTTGAGTGATGTTGAGCCTGCATTGAAATTAAATGTATAGGAATTTTGTCATGCCCTGTTATGTGAATGTGCTTTCTGTGCTTTGTTTAATCCAGAGCTTTCCACCCATTTTCACATCAGCACACTTTGAAAATGGTAGTATTTGCAGGGCCCACGGGGTGAGGCACCGCCCAGCTGCCCTAGGGGCTGAGGAATCTGTATGTGGCCACACTGGCCACCGTCTCCTGGCACCTACTGGGAAGCTGTGGCCTTAATAGGTGCAGAGAATTAGGGAATGGGTCCCTGGGAAGCCCTGGGAAGCCCTGCTTCCTGTCCCTCTCACAGGGACTGCAGGGTGCCTCACCGTGTAGAAACCTTGAGTGTCTGAAGCACATGCCTCTCCCAGCCGCCCGATCACCCTGCCCTGCTGAGCTGGGGAGGGAATGCTTTTCTGATCTGTGTTCTAGATTTCACAGCAGCCCTGGCCCTGGACCAGCAAAGGAAAAACTCTGAAGCCGGGAAGCGCTGGGGTGAGAGGTCTTGTGCTGCCCTGCCTGCCGTGAGGGGAGTGGCCGCCTCAGCCTCTGTGCCCTGGGTCTTTCTTGCTGTTGGTGGCGGTGGCTGACAGGCCGTTGGGAAACTGGTTTGATGGCCACACGTGAGATATTGTCACAACGGGAGTCGTGTGTAAACGGGTAAGGGAGCGTGAGTTAACCAGGAGGGGAGACATCACATCGTTGTCTCTCTTGACTCCTTTACGTCGTCGTAGCTGTCAAACCCGATGGCCTGTGCAGTTTGGGGAAGCGTCTTCAATATCGGTCTTCTGTAACTGGAAAATCAAAACAAACAAACAAACAAGTTAGGTTTTTCTCATCTCCCCCTCCCCCAGCCTTGACCCAGATTACAGAAAGGACAGTGGGACAACTGTCTGGTTTTTGGATTCTGAGAGCAGATGCTGTTTGGGGTGGCCTGGCAGAATCTGAGGGAGAGGGGAAACTCTGACGTTTATTCAGAGACACTATTGGCTGAGAAACACTGGCATACAAGGAATTCTTGCATGTGACTGTCTTTTCAAAAAGTTTTAAAATATGATGTGATCTTGTTTTTTGTTGCATCATTGTGCTTCATTACATCAAAGGAGAGGCACTAAAATATGAGGGGGTTTTTTTAGAGCCCCCACTACTGTACCCTGAGTTTAAATGAGCATGGCATGATGTAGGATGTATGTATGCATATATATGTGTATGCGTGTATGTGTACATGTTATTTTCCTTAAGATTAAGGAGCTAGATACAGAAGATGTTATTCAAGGTGCAAGAAATATAACAAGACCTTCATTAGTTTTATGTCTCCCATTATTATTGTTATAAAATGATAACAGAATGATAGTTTGCCACATATTTCATCTTTGTCCCTCAGTCTCTAACAGAGGGTCTGCTGGTCAGTGTCGTCGCTGCTGCCCGGCTGTTGGTAGTCACACTGCCGCGCGTACGCTGTGCGCGGCATTGCTGCAGGGCTGGCCCGCCTTCGGCGTCTCGGGGCCACACTGGAAGAAGAGTTGTCTTGGGCCACATTAAATACACAAGCACTAATGAAAACCAAAAATTCTCACAATGGTTTAAATAAATTTACGACTTTGTGCTGGACCGCACCGATGGCTATCCTGGTGCATCTGCGGCCTGCGGGCCGCACGTCAGACACCCCTGGCCGCACGAAATGAAGCACAGTTTCGGGAAATGACGGGCCCCTCCCCGGGGTCACTGCTTTTGTGATCACCGGGGATCCTTTTTCCTATCCCTCATTGATACTTTTTCAGAAGAGTATCAATGGAAATACTTTTACAAGGTATTTCCAGGCCATCCGTGAACTGATTTTTAGGAAACCTCAGTTGGATCTCATGTGTTCCACAAGGGACTCATCTCTGTTTGCAGACTGTTTACATATATTGAGAAACACTTAAATGTTTCTCAGTATATGTAAATAATAGACAACTGACAAAATAAGGACCTTCCCTGCCACTGCGTACCTGACTTTGCAGCCAAACCCTCTTTGGTCTCTTGGTTTTTGGTGTCCTCCGCTTGTTGGTGCCAGGACTTCTCCTTACTTTCAGGTCCTCCCCGCGTAGTTTTCCCGTAAAGACTTGGCCTGGACCTTAGGCGAAGGTTCCTCTCACTTGATCTATTGCAAACTGAAATGTCTCTGTGAAACATGCCGTAGTTTGATCCGGGTGACTTAGGGCTAAGCTAGAACTGTGAATCTTCTGAAGGGGGGGATGCAAGGGCAGTTTCGGGCTATCAAAGTGGTATAAGGTCAGGCAAGACTCCCAGTATCTAGCCAGGCTGCTACTGAATTTCTCCCCTGTAAATAGCATGATTGTCTTAATTACAGTTCTGCAGTCGCTATTTATATCTATTCTGGAATATTTGGATGCAAGGCAGGAAAGCATATTATTAAACTGTTGTTAATGCCTTAATGCTTTGTTATATAACACTTGTCTCTCTGTCCTACAAAAAGGGTATTTACTCAGAGCCCCTCTTAGATGGAGCCAAAGGGGTTAGTTAGGGTGTTAACTGGGTGCTTTTCTTGCAAGGAGCAGAGACTTGGGTTGCCTCAAGGACCTGCCTTAGTGGCCAAGATTCGGGGGAATTGGAACTAGGCCTAGGAGGCTGACAGGAAGCTAGGGAGCCTAGGGTGGGGGCTCCTCTCCTCCCCTCGCGGCTCCTGTGGACCCCACGGCCGCTTGCCTGCCCTGCGCATTTCTGGATGCCCTTCTCTTGCCCATGACTGGCTTTACTAACCTATGATTATCTGAAATGAAGTATCAGTGTTAAGTTAAACACAGTAACCATCTATTTACTTCATGGTATGGTCGCTCTCTGCGTAGAGAAAGCGCAAAATAGAAGATTAAATGTCCATTTGAGAAATTTTCGAAAACACAGAAGGACACAGGAGAAAATAAAATGAACATTTTGGATTTTTGGGTATACCAATCATTGTGGATACCCTGATATGTTAGTTTTTATAATCTTTAAAAACAATATGTACATTATAATTTTTAATATACCTATATTGTGACAGATTGGGATCATATAGACTAAAACGATAATTTTGTGCATTTTTCACATAATGTACTAGATGCATTTTGCCATGCCATTAAATAGTTATCTGAGGACATGATTGTCAATGTCTATGTTTCATTATAGAGATGTACTATCGTTCACTTAGACATCCTTGGTCATTTCCTAAATGTAATTTTGAGTTCATAATTGTTTCTCTTTCATACCGTTATTTCATTGTGGAGAAGGTCTGCGAATTAGAAGGGCTGGCAGCCAGCTGTGGGCAGCGCCGGCTGCTGTCCACGCTGCCTGACGGGGGTCCGAGGGCGTCCCGGTCTCCCTCCGGGGAGGGCGGTGGGCTTCCCTGCTCCCGCCAGCGCTGCCCAGGCTGACCTTGGCCGGCCCTGAGCCTTCAGTTTCCAATGTTCAGACCTGCCTGTAGAGACAAGTAACTTAAATAGCAGCAGCAGTGAATGTAACAAAAATGCATCTACCTTCCTCTTCCTGAGGAGACCTTGTGTGAGGGACTGGAGCACCAGGGGCCTGGAGTGTTTTTTGAATAAACGCAGTTCAGTGTCCTCCCTGGTCTGTTTCAGAGCAGACTTGAATCCCTGACAAAGTCTGGAAACAGCAGCTTGTCTGTAGGGATGAAGTCACCGTGGCAGTGCTGGGGTCAAGGCTGGCCCACTGGGTCTGCGGCCTGTCCTGTTGCACAGGGACCTGCACTTTCTAGAAGGCCCCAGGCTTCGTGTAATGTCCTGGGGCTGTCCTGAAATTCATAAGAATTTTTGAGCAGGAGGACCTGCAGTTGCATTTTGTACGGGGCCTTGCCAAGGACGTAGCTGGTCCTAACGGGGTATAAGGCAAGGTAGAAAGAAAATATTTTAATGATTCTTTCTCAGACTCTGGCTCAAAGAGAAGGAAATGTCAGTTCCAGCGGACGTCCCGTTTGGCAGGAGCAGGCACGTGTGACGTGAAGAGCCTGGCCCGCGGGCCGACTGGAGCAGCCCCCCCCTCCCCCCCCCGCCAGCCCCCTGGGGAGCCTAGGCGATTGGAGCGGCCCGTGCTGATTGGCTGCATGACAGCAGCTGGGCAGACAAAACGTTCTTCCAATTTCAGCCTCCCATTTGCTTAGCGATAACCCAGCCTGTGATTATCTTTTGGGATGGAAAACGGAAAGGAACATCATGGCTTCTTCTCTCCTTTCAAGCCCTAACTATCTGGGTCTTATAGAAGGAGCATGAATGCCATAAACCCTGTGATCAAAAAATGCTTGGAAACACTACAGAAGGGAAAGTGTTGTGGTTGGTCTGTTCCAACCGTCATGGCTGAGGAACCATTGTTACAGAAGTGGGTTAGAGGGGTTGGAGAATATGCCCCCAGTCTGCTCTGCACTGAAGGTAGAATCCCACTGCTGGGATTGGTCTCCCCCTCGTAGCCAGTGGCCCCCACACTGGAGAATGCCTGTTACACCCTGAGGTTATGAAACTGAGAAAAACCCAATGCCCGCAGCCCAGTCCCAGGCACCGCTCCCGACAAACCTCTCACGCCCTCGCCTCCTTTCACAGAGAGAGCAGCTGCTGCCCATTCACTCTCAGGCTGCTGTGGCACAGTGGCTGGCCTACGGTAGTGTGTGTACCTTCACATTGTTCACAGCGACACTAGAACTCAGGTGCACTTCCGGGGGCGGAGCTGGCCCTCACCTGGCAACGCCAGCATCCCCCTCCCTGCCGCGCCCACAAGACAGTTTCCCTCATCTCCCACCTGGTCCTTTGGCCGGGAGGGTGTGCCAACCGGTGTTTACCCATCTGTGTATTGGATGCAAGAAGTTAAATTGGTTAATTAAATCTTTAGGTTTTCTCGTTTGTTTGTTCGTTTGTTTGTTTGACAATTGCTGATCGTGGGACTGTGTCCAAAAGTAAAAGAATAAAAAGACTTAGGCTTCCCATAAATATCTGTCTTTGATCTGACAATCTAAATCTCGGTATTCATTTAGAAAATGGCAAATGACTTCTGAAACTTGAGAAGTTGGAATTTCCCCCAGTGCGAAGTTTCAGATGGGAGTTCTGTCTGAATTGCCTCAGAGTCTCTGAGATGGGGTTTTCCAACCTTCTTCTCATGTCTTGATGTCCATGCTTTGTAAGATTCTTACACAATTTTAATATTTAAGGCCAATTTGCTAGAACTTACCATAATATGTTGAGTATTGTGGTACAAAGATGAATAAGCTGTGTCTCCCTTCAAGGTGCTCATATGCAGGTGGGAGGAAACTGTACCTTTTTCTCCCAAAGGAAATGATGTGATAGTTACTTTAGTGTGTATGTGTGTAGTGTGTGTATTTATATATATAAATATACATATATTTAAAAACACACATAAAGTGCAGGGTTGGGGACAGATCACAGAGAGGGAAGCAGTTAATTGATGGGCGATTGGGAGGTTGAATGTTGAGAGGATGGGGAGAGTGTTGGAATAAAGTAGAACAAATGCATTAGGCGACCTTGACCTTGATATTGAGGAAAATAGATATTAGCCAGAAAGAGAAAAAAAGAACATTTCCAATCAAGTACAATAGGAAAGACAAATAACTCACAGAACAGGAAACTGGAATGGCCAATAAACAGGAAGTAGATATTCAAACTCATGAATAATTAGAGAAATGCAAATTTAAACAACAAATAGATAACATTTCTTACCCTTGAGATTGGCAGAAGTAAAAAGAAATTCTCTCGCTTGCCTGGTAAGAATGCAAATTGCCACGATCACTTTATAGAGCAACTTTGTCATGTGTAATATGGTTTAAAAATGTACTTACCCTGTGACCCACTCATTCTATTCTAAAGAAATGTGCTCACTCATGCTTAAGGACAAGTTATAAAGACAATAGTTGAAGATAAACCCTGATGTCCTTTATTAGAAAAACAGGTAAGTTATGGTTTATTTATGCTGTGAAATATTATACAACATTTAAAATGAATAAATCAGATTCATAAATAATGGCCTGGGTAAATATTGCACGATTGTTAATTGGGTAAGAAAAACAGGTTGCAGAACAATATCTACTCTTTATCATTCATGTAAATTTTAAAACACACATCAGTGTTAAATCTACATTCATGTACATACGCATGAGTCAATAAAAAGATAAGAACCCCAGTGGGAAGAATATAAAACCACTTGAGAATGGGAAATAGAGAGGGAAATGGGACTGAGGAGGAAGAGGAGGCACAAGAGGATGTAAGGCCAGCTGTTAGAGTGGTGGTGCCTGTGTTTTGTAATCTCCTGCGGTTTTGTTTATTTCATTAAACAACAGTGCATAGCACATGACTGAGCAGTCTCTGAGTAGGTACTGTTATTGTTTCCATGTCAGGACCCGGACCAAGGTCAGGATACTCCCTGGGCCACCCTGGCTTCTTCTCTGTAGATTGGGCCTCATTTCCCACTGGCTACAAAGCTGAGGGAACAGAGAGAGGTCAAGAGATCTTCAGGATTCTGTGCACTTCAGCCTGAGTTATTCCAAGATCATCAGTAGATGGCTTGGTCTTTGTCATGGGCACATCCCTATGTCCAGCCCTCTCCTGACACATCCCTGCCCCCGCAGAGGGGTGCTGCCCGGGAGGGGACACATGACTGCCTGTGCCTCACACACTCTCTAGGACCCACAGCCAGGTGGGAAGCTGCACGGTATGAATTCTGCAGTGTTTTCTGAATCTTGTTGAAAACAGCACTTTTATGTTGCAAGATACCTCGAACTAATGTAATAGGTAGATGCAGAGAAGAGTGATTTCGAAGGCCTTAATTTGATTTAGTTATCTCCGGCAATCGAAGATTGTTTAACACCCAAAATAGCTGGTTAGAACAGCTGCTAAAACAACACTTTGTGTGGGAATGATACAAGGTTCAGTATTTTGACAGCCATTTCAGACGTAGGAGTATTAAGACTTCTAAGAAAATCCCAATTACCGCCTTTTTTTGGAGTCTCTCAGCCAACTTTCCCATCTCCTGGTGTTCTGTTAGGAGGCGTACCTTCTCCTTTCCAAAGTCTTGACCTCTTGTATTCATAGAGGTTAGGCAATACTGCGATAAAGTATTATTTAGGTTTTCAAAAAATACCTAACTTCTACAAATTGGCAGTTACAGAATAGTCCCAGGGATATAAAGTACAGCACAGGGAATATAGTCAATAATATTGTAATAACTGCATATGGTGCCAGGTGGGTACTAGACTTATCAAGGGGACTTTGTAAATCATAGGTTTAACCACTCTTCTATACACCTGAAATAATGCAATAAACATTGACTGCCAACTGTGACTGAAAAATAATAGCTAACTTCTCTACTCATCAAACACGTGTTCAGAACTTACTGTGTCCCAAGCAAAGTTTAGGGCGTGGGAGTGGGAGTGGGCGTGGAACCAGCCTGTTCGGAGTCTCTACCCCGCCTACCAGTATCAACACAGCTTTTTCATTGTATCCTTAGTTATAGGACTTCTGTTCAGCCACGTTTCAGGAGGTTCTCAAGGGTGGTGGTCCTGTAGTTGAGCTGCAGTTGTGGGAGGATGTGCAGTGTTTCCCTCCATCTCCACCTTGGCCAGAAGCCCCTGAAGATGGACTTTAATTGGGGATAATTGTGGTGATCAAGATGTGTGGGTTGACTGGACCTTTGCAGAGGTCTTTCCTCCCTGGTGTTACGGAGTACCGAAGTCTAGTGAGACGTTGAGGATGGAGAAACTGAGGCCTGGGGGGCTGGGTGTGAAAGTCGGGCCGTGGCAGAGTCAGAAGCGGAGAATCTTGGAAACGTGTGCTGCTGTCGGTTGCCCTGCCCAGGGAGCCGCACTTGCCCTCGGACAATCTTTGTCTTCCAGGACGCTGTCAGGGGCTCACTGGGCCAGTAAGCTAATCCTCAGCTGCAGCTCCCTGATCCCAGACGGAAGTGTGTGTGTGTCTTAGAACCAACATATGTGGCACTTCCAGTATTGGGGGCATTTTCTTCGTGTGATTGAAGAAGAGGGAAGTGTTACAGACATTCAGTTATCGGGGTGATGCATGTGTATTTCTTATCGACATAAAAGGAGTACAGTTTATAGCTGGCACTCTCCTGCTTTTCCTGTTAACATACTTTTCCCTCTGCCAATAATTGAAAAGTTATTAGAGGTCTTTGCAAAAAACCAGAGTCACAGAAAACAGAAATGCACACATGTGTGACATTACGTGGAAATCTGTCTCTTGGAAACTTCTGCAGGCTTTATGGATTTTATTTTTAATGTACTTCATATAGTCCAGAACAAACCAGTGAATTAGCTTTCGCTTCAGCCAAAATTTGTTTTTTCTGGTGTACTTAGGTCAGCCAATGGTCACTGTGGTTTGGAGTAAACCTAAATGGATTCCTGTCCTTGGACAAAGACCAAGGACAACTCTAGGGCTTCTCCATGTTAACCCGTTAGGGTTCTTGATTAATAACCCTGGTTCCGGAAGGCAAGTGCTGCTGTGTCACTTTACAACTGAGGCAGTGAAAGCAATGAGATATTAAATAGCCTGTCCACACCACAGAACTGGTTGTAACAGAATCCGAGCCAGAACTGAGCTCTTCTGAGCTGTAGTCGACTCATCCATAGCTCTGTCCCTGACCCCAGACTGCTGGCCAGAAGGAGGTGAGTTGCCATGGCACTGTGCGTATCAAGGCATCATTCGGGACGGTTGGGACCAGCCTTCGAGAGGACACAGCAAGAGACACTGGTGGTGATGGCTTCGGAAAAAGCTGTGGTTCCAACTCAACAGACCTTCATGAAAAGCCCACTAGGAGGCAGGTGCTGAGCTTGGCACTCTGCTGGGCTGTTCATTTTCCACGGTGGCCGAGCAAGGGAGGCTGGAGGCCTTCAGGCCCCCACCCTCCGCCCCGCTGCTCCCACCTCAAGCACCGTCAGTCCCACCCCCAGGGCCTCCTCAGTGAAGACGCGGGCTAAGTGGAAGGCGGGGTGGACCCCCGCCCTGCCCCTGGAATGGAGTGCACTGGCCCTTACCCATTTCTCCCTCCTTCCTGCCCCTAGGCCTCCTGGTGGGTACCCTTGATGTCGTGCTGGACTCCAGTGCCCGGGTCGCTCCCTTCCGAATCCTGTACCAGACTCCAGACTCTTTGGTCTATTGGACCATCGCTTGTGGTAAGTAGTGGTATTTGGAAATACAGAGAAATGTTACCATTAACAATGTTCTGTCAGAAGGGAAGGAAATTTTATTGGTGGAATGCAGTCACTTGGTATTTTACGGTAGGTGACCACAGCCATTTCAACAGATGAACCCCCGAATCTCAATGGCTTAACACCAGAAAGGTGGTTTCCTTCTCACTCTGATGAAGTCTTGTTTGGATCCTGTGGCTTCCTCCCTCGGTAGTGACACCCTGTGGGGCACAAAGCCTCCAAGGTCAGCTTATAAGGGACAAGTGGGAGGTGGAGGTGCACCTGCATTGAACTTCCTTGGCCCAGAGCTGTCACTGCTTTGTCAGTCCATTGGCCACGTGACCCCAACATAACTTCAGAGGAAGCTGGGAAATGAAGAGGAACACAGAATATTCAGGGGCACTAAGTAAGGCTTATAGATCCTAGCACAGGACTTCCTACTGAATAGTAGTTGTTTATTTCTCCTAATGAAAATTTGAAATAATGTGCTGTGCTTGAAATGGCAATAAACAGTTAGGCTGCTGTTGGAGCTCTTCACAAGAATGTCTAATCCAAAGTGGCCAGGATTGTTCTAGCTCTTTGTTTGCATGTGGCTTTTCAAATCACCATAGGAAAAGGAAGGGCATGGAACGCTTTCTTTTTTTTTTTTTTTGCCTCTACTTCATTTTATATTATTAATAGATTTTATTTTATTAGAACACTTTTAGATTTACAGAAAAGTTGAGCAGGTAGTTTGGAGAGCCCCCATATACCCTCCACATACATGGTTTCCCCTATTATTAACACCTGCGTATGGAACATTTGTTCCAATTAATGAACTGATATCAATACACTGTTAATTAGTCCGTAGTTCATTTAGATTTTCTTAGTTTTTACATAGAATCTTCTTTTTCTGTTTCTGGATCTCATCTGGTATATTATTTTATATTTAGTTGTCATATCTCTTTAGGTTCCTCTTGGCTGTGGAAGTTTTTCAGATTTTCCTTGTTTTTGATGGTCCTGCCAGGATACTGGTCAGATACAGTGTGGAATGTTGTCATACTGGAATTTGATGTTCATCACATGATTAGGCTGGGGGATGGATTTTTGTGTGGACTATCACAGGCTACATACTATAGACTTGATTTATGACTGATCATGTCCACGATTACCTGGCTGAAGTAGTGTTATTTTAAGTTTCTTTATTGTCATGTTTTTTTCTTCTCTTTCCATATTGTCTTCTTTGGGCAGAAGTCACTGTGTACAGCTCACACTTAAAAAGTGAGGAGTTTTAATTTATTCAATTATTTTTATCACTATGGAATCATGAATATTTGTTTTGTACTTGGTGGGGTCCTAGTACTACTTTATGTATTCTATTGCTCAAATCATTCCAGCTTTGGCTGTTGGGAGCTCTTTTAGTTGACTTTATTCAGTTTTTAAATTGATCTCTGCTTGATAGGAAGTGCTAGGCTAGGATCTAAAGATATAATGACAATTAAATCTGGTCTCTGTTCTTGAGAACAAGAGTAAGTACTCAATGACAGTCCAGTGGGAACAGATTCCCTCTGGTGCCATTTGATTGTGGGGCTCCCAGCTAAACCCAGGAGTCCTGGCCAGCCTTCTGCAGAGGGAGGGGGTCATCTGGCTGTGATTTCAGACTGCAGGAGGGTTCCGGTGCCCTAGTAATGCTCCCCCAAGGATTCCTTAGCAGCCAAAATTACAGCCGTATCCTCTTAAAGTTATTCTGGTTGAGATTCAAACAGCCCCGTGAGAAACAATGGGGGCATATCAGTCATTGCGCATCCTGGTGAGTGAAGGGGTGACATCAGGGTGCAAGGCAAAGAGAAAACCACCTAGGAGTGAAGGATGGGGGTTGGAGCGAGAGGGAGGGGGTCCAGGCAGAGGGCAGCCGGGACCCCGAACAGGACAGGCTTGGCCGTGTAGCCCCGGCTGAGGATGATCGTGTTCCACCCCGCTGCGTGGTTCATTTCGTACAAAGTGAAACTCTTGGTCGCTAATGCGCCACCAAGGAGCCCAGGGAAAGTGCCCTGTGCTGGTTGGCAGGGGAAGTATCCCATTGAATTGGCCAACTATTGAGAATAGTATTAAAATAGACATTGTAGCCAGCAAGTGAAGATATAAAAAGAAAGGAAATTAGAAATCAGGCAGCGCCACTATACCACTCAGCTCAATGAGAGTGTGGAAGGGACATTTTGACACATTGTCACTCGCTGTTTACCACTTGCACCCAGAAGCTTTCAAGATCCTCTGGAGGCTGGAGCTGCTCTGATCTCCCCGGGGTCCTTGTGGCTCCTGGCCGTCCCTGGTCAGTCTGCATGGGCAGGGACATCACAGCTGGTTTGTGCCTCTGGGACTCCTAGCCCCTCAGCCCTAAGCCTCCTGTCCCTGTTGCTTGATGTGACTCCTCCTTGGTCTGCTTGTGGCGCTTTGCCGCTCTGCAGAGCTGACCCTGTGTGTGCTCCCGTGGGAGAGAGCCCAGAGCCCCCACGCCAAATCACCCCTCATTGATTGGCCAAACCCCGAGTCTCAGGAGCACGAGCAGTAAATGCTGGTGGCGTCATTTATGCCCCAAAGAGATGGACTTGGGTTTTCACAGTAAGCACTGCCTGTCACAACTGCATGCTCTCATTATAATAAACCCAGAACAGTTTTAGCTTCTGTATCTATTGATTGCCCGTAGGCATAGCTCCAGAATTTCCTGTGGAAGAAAGACTCCAGGGAAGTGACAGCCGTTGTGAAAGTCCCATTCACCATTCGTTGTTCTTTCTTATCGATTTCTGTTTAAGCACAAATTGCTGGCTCCCTTTCCAGCGATGGTTTTAAGAGCAGAAGCTGCTACCTTAAAGATTTCTTGGATACGCTGACCCTTTTGGCTTGTCATTTTAATGCTTTTCTCATAAACTACACAGTTAGCATTTGGTGGGACAGTGTATCGGGAACTCTATGGGTTTTCTTGAATTTCCTGATTCATTACTGTAGGAAAGGCTTCACCAGATCGGGTGAGTCTAACCCGCCGCTCTGCAGGACACAAATTCCACAGCCGTGTTCTGTGCCCCACCTTCTGACTCCTCATAGGTGTGAACTGAGTTAGGGGGTGTCTAGAATCAGTGTCTTCCCCTAGACCACTTTCTGGAGAAGAGCAGTAGCCTTAGTGGTAAATCCTAGTCATGTGATGCGCCTTAGACCTGAGCCACCAGGAACCGGGAGGAGGTGGAGGCTTTTGGATCTGGTCTCCCTCACTGCTCAGGGAATAGTCTCCTGGCCCTTGGCAATGTGAGCCATACAGAAAAGGAGAGGGCAAAAGCAAGTTGTTTGGTGGAACATTGTTTTCCTATGCGTCTTTGTATTATCTTCCAGCAGTCTGTATCCAGATTAGTTTGATGAAGTTGATTTTTTACATATCCTTGGCACTGAGACCTTTAACTGGGAAGGGGAGCCACAAACCTTCCTGTGAATAATGACTCTTTTCACCACTACCCAAAAGGAAGCCACCATCCCCTTTGGCTGACAGGCCATCATGCCGTCAGCTTTAGCCTGCTGAATTGTATTTTGCTCAGTGGTTTGTGCAGTAAATGATACTTTTCACCATAAAAAATATCGAGGAAGGTGTTCTGCAGGACTTTGTGTAGCTGGTCATACTCTGACAGTCCAGCCTCTCTCCAAGAATCAGTTGATGGACAATTTTGCCCTTGGGGTGCAAGGTTCACCAGAGAACCAAACAGCTACAAGTCTTCTCCCAACAGCTGGCATTTTGGACTTAATGCCCCAGAGGCAGGAGAGAGCCCTGACCTTTGCCCTCCTTGGCCATTAGTAGACTTCAGTAAAAGGCGACCCAATTGGCTGTCCCCACTAGAAGAACTGGAAGGTTCTAACAGAGAGAAGTGTTATACAGCCTTAGTGAAAGTGTGGACAGGCACATAGAAATGTTGGTGATTCCAAGGACATTGTCTAAAGAAGTGCCCTGGCACAGCTGGGGAAGAGAGTTATAAAGAGAAGGGCAGAAGGAGCTGTTAACTGTTCCCCCTGGATTCAGCCGACCGTTCTGACAGGCCTGATAAGGCAATGGGATCGAGGGTACGTGTTTGACGGATACCTCGCCGATAACGCAGCGGAGCCTTGATCGGCTGCCCGTTGATTTAGTTTCCCTCTTCTTTACCGTTCCAGAATCTCCTCTGGGCCTAGATGGTCATTTGTTTCTGAACTGTAAGGTGGGTTAGCCACCACGAGTTCAACACTCTTAATTTAATAAGATACAAAGTGAGCTGCCGAAGTTCAGACTGGCCGGCAGAGCCAGGGCGTGCAGGGCCGAGACTGAGTCTCAGGCTCCTTCACTGCCAGCCAGAACTTTTTAGCAGCGCTGTGCTGGTTTTTAGAATTAAACATTCTATTCCTCAGCAGCTGGTCAGGCCCAGAATTTAGTTAAAGATCGGTTATCGGTTCTGCTTCTGCTGTTCTTCAATAGTAGCTAGAGAAAATGCCAGGCAATTTAGTTGCCTTCCACATGAGATACACAGAATGTGAAACTTGGGTGGAATTTGATAATCCTTTCTTGGTCTGGGGGACTCAAGCACTAGTCCTGGATCCCTTAAAGAGCAGCTTTAAAGAAAAAAAAGAACTTGCTTTTTCTCCTTAAGCAATACATGTTCTTTGCAGAAAACCAGAAAATAGAGATAAGCAAAACGAATAAAAAATTAAAAAACAATAATACTACAGCACAAATCACATTTCAGATTTTATATAATATAAAATGTGTCTATACATACAGGATGGGGCAGAAGTAGGTTTATAGTTGTGAGTATATAAAACACAGAGTTTATTCTTGTATTATTATTTATTAATTATTGTATTTTCCACATGAACAACTGTAAACTTACTTTTGCCCCACTCTTATTGACTTCCCAGGTCAATAAAATATATTTCTATATGGTCAATTTTAATAGGTAGATGATATTTTATTGTGTATGTAACATAACTAAATAATATGCTGCTGTTGGAAATCTAGGGAGTTCCCCCCCAATGTTGACTGCATTTTGAACAACACAAGTGAATAGCCTCTTAACAAACCCTGCCCGTTCCCTCAGTCGGCACCTTAGGGTGCATTTATAGATGTGGGTATGCGGAGGCACAGCACATGCAAATACGTGAGGTGTTCGGTGTTTCTAGCGGGATTGCCCCGCAGAAGAGAGCCAGTTGCATTCCGCCCTTCAGGGTACGGGAGGACCTTGGCATTTAAGTGAAATAAGTAAAGCAAGAACGTCACCCACTGATTCTTACCGCCAAGGTTAGATGAGCTACCCGGGCCTGTCTTTTCTCAAAGTGACTATAACGCTATCAGCATATCGCTATGACCCGTAAGAGATTATAAGCAGAGTTATGTAAAAAGCTTACAGTAATAGTTGCGCAAGGCGTTGTTCTAGCCATGCCTCCCTCAGTAACAGACATACTTGCTGCCCATACACCATGGTGCCTGGCCCAGGGGAATTTCTGCTCAGGTATGTTAATTGAGAAACAGCTGACTTCTGAGTGTGCTGCCCTCTGAAGTCACGGATGCCTTCTGCATGACATCTGCAGAGATACCTTCTGTGTGTGTTCTGTTGTTCACGGTGATAATACCCAAAGTATCTGTTTTTTTAGTGCTTTGTACGTCCTAGACCTGTGCTAAAGACGTCACCTAGGTTATTTTTCTGTAATCCCCAGCACAAACTTACGTGATAGGTGCTGTTGCCTCTATCTTACAGATGACGAATCAGAAGCACAGAGAGGTTAAGCAACTTCCCCCTGGTCACAAAGCTAGTAAGCGGTATGGTGGGGACTTGAAACAGGTACACTTTTTTGACAAAGTCTGTGGTCTAAGCCATTATGTAATATTGCCTTCCAGATAACCAGGCTCCTTATCAATAATGTATACAAAGTTAAAACATGGTGCCTGGTCTTGGTAATTACAAATAAGTAATAGATAATATTACCATGATTATTATCTTTAAACTGTTTATAATTATAGCTTTAATTAAATTTAAATAAGTATAATTTAAATATTTAAAACACATCTCCCTTTTGTTTCTAAAAATGTTTTAAGTCACCACATTATTTTTGGGTTTTATCTCTTGCCCTCTCCAAATACAAGTCTGTCATTTTTCTGGGTGTAGAGAGTACCTGGTGGCCTTGTAAATATTACAGGGGCAGTAGATGTTATGCTGATATATTGGGTATTACTCTTGCTTTCATTTGGTATTAAATTTAAAAATTATCATTCTTGTGGCAAAGGTCGTTTTTGAGTAAGGCCATAAAATAGGTGAGTCCTTCATTTGGTTGCCCCTAAGTAGCTTTGAGTGCTATTCATTTGAGAACTGGATCAGCTCTGGGATCCAAACAGCCTGTCCTGATACTGGGAAATACTAGGTTGGTTGGTTTTTAATCCCTAGGAGGTTTAGTGGATGCGTTTTGCTTTGTTTTGTTTCCTGCTGCATCACGAGAGGCTTTTCATTTTGCAGGTACACACAAATACATACCTATACATGCGCGCACACACATTCCTGACTGATGAGAAGTTACCATCAACGTTATCCGGGAGTTCAGGTGTGTACGTCAGCGCTGCAGTCACAGAACCAAAATGTATGGTTACTCATGCATCACAAGGAAACATCCACTGGCTGGCTGTCAGTGGGGCCTTAAGCCTTTGTTCTTAACCTGCAGAAGCCTCATGTGATAGAGTTGATTCACGGGTCCATCTCAGTGCTTCTTCCTTTTTATTCCCAGAAGAGTTCGTGCGATTGGAGACTCTTTTCAAACTAGATGACAAATAAGACTAAGGATGATTTGGTATTTTTCACCATCATATGTAATGTTGAAATTTTGCCCAGATACATGCTCAAGGCCGATGGCTAGTATGAGAGAGAGAGAGAAGGAGGGAGGGAAGGAAGGAAAAGAAGAGAAAAAGAAAAAGAAAAAAACCATTCCGAATGGCATTTGGGTTCTCATTTTTCCGAAAGTGATTTCTAAGCACCTTAAGCCCGCCGAGGGTTGATCTAGCTGTGGCCCAGCGGGAGCTCTGCCGCGGGCTTCCGGAAAGGCTCTTCTGCCCGGTGCCAGCTCGCCTGTTGTTCCAGCTCGTGGCCCTGTCGGGTCGGCTGTTTTTCTTGCTGTGTCTCCCTGTAAATGAGGCCTTTCCAGAAAGGCTACAGCCAAGCCCTTCCCTCTCTTCTGAGTGCCCAAGACAGTTTGCTCAAACTTCAGGTTAAATAAACCAGTCCTTTTTCAGGGTCAGGGCAAAAGAGCCTCCTGTTACCTCACTTGAGACGCTAACAGAATAAGAGCTCCAAGGCCTGAAATACCGCAGCACTTGGCTTACTTGCTGGAGAAATTAAAGGGCCATTTCCAGGGATCATTGAGGATTCCAACATGTTTCCTTTAGAGCCTCGCTGGTTCCTAAAAAGTGGCGCAGAAAAAGTAACAGTCCCAAACTGTTACAGGGACATTTGCTCTGTCACTGAGAGGTAACGTGGACCCTTTGTTCTGGGGTGAGAAATGGAGAGAAATGGATACTTGTTTTCAGAAATAGTTTCTACTAAATTGAAATCTTAAGCACTTGACTCATCTGCTGGGGGAGGGAACCCAGCTCTGGCATCATATATACCCCAGATTTTAGACACTGTGAACCCCTGTCCTCATTTACTCTTCATGCATTTAGGGAAGTGTTCAGAAAATATGGTACATTTGTAAAGTAAATATCAATGTAAAAGGCATATTTCCATGACTCTCCCTGGAACTCTCTCTTGGGTGTAGATGGGAATCCATAGTTAATTCCTGAAACTACCATTGGCCGATGACATTTATGTCATTTTCTTTCCTCAAATGCTATATGGTGATAATGACTTTGTATAATGGTGCACAGAGTGCGTCCTTATCTAGAACCCAGTCTTCTGGAACTTTGGAATCTTAGGTCTGGAGGTCGCCAGGCTCTTTGCTGGTCCAGCTACAGGGCCAAAGGCCCGAGGAGGCTGCGAGAGCCGAAGCCCTGCACATACTGAGACTTGCATCCCCAGTGCGTGTCCTCCACATGCGAGCGGCGAGTGGCCAGTGATAACTCTGAAAGGCCAGCCTTGTCACATGACACTGGCGGGGGTCGGGGAAGCAACAGGAGGCGGAGGACAGAAGAGAAACAGCACAGCAGCTGTGGTAGGAGGGGGAGCAGCGGTGGGGATTGAAGACAGGAATGTGGGGGTTTGTACCTCAGGCAGCAAGAGGTAGAGCAGAGAGCGAGCAGTGCGCATGCTGTTGGCCGGGGGAAGATGGAGGTTGTGGAGATGAGGACAGTGGGGCAGGGTGGGGAGCGGGAGATCCTGGGGCCACAGAGAAGGTGGCAGGTGGGGAAACAGTATGGACAGGAAAGTTGGACCTCGGTACAAGATGTCAACCTTCCTATGATGCCATGAAAATGGGAGTTACAGGCAAATATTTACTGAATGAGGGCATGCGTGCATGTACTGTTTCTACTTGCGGGGTGTGTCGGGGGGCGTGTACTCTGTGAATATGTGCCTAAAGAAAACCGAAGGCAGCGTGTGCAAAGCTGAAGGCACACCTGTTCTGCCCGCAAACTTGCAACTGATGTGCTTTTCTGTCTGGGAAAACTGGGGAGCAGTGAGGCTGAACTGTGTGTGGTTGGATTCCACAACCTGTGGAATAAGGACTTTCAAGTCAAGTACCCAGGTGACTACCTGCAAAGGGCAGAGCATAGCAAGACACCAGTAACAGCCAGGCTGCTCCAGCTGGGCCAGGGCCCTGCCTGTGGAAACCGGCTCTGGAAGGCACATCTGGGAGCTGTGCCCGATGGGTGTGTACAAATGCAGCCGTCCTGTGAGTCCCCAGGAGGGCCTCTGACCTAAGGTGCACATATCTGACAGTGCCACCAAGTGTCGTTGGGACGGTGGGGTGGAGGGCGCATGGCTGGCATTCGCTCTGGGCAAGACTCTACGTGTATATCACAGCTGTTCACAGCTGGTGACGGTAGTGAGTTTACAGACAAGGAAGGGTGCACTGTGTTTTAACAATTTTTAAATAATCATCAAAAAAGTTTAAAAATATACTGCCCCCCTCCTTGTGTGTAAAAAAATTTTTCCCATGGCTGTTTAAAATGTTCACATCTAAAAGGTTCAGAGCTTTCTGGCAAATTCCAAAATGACTCATTTCCTAAACATTCCAAATGAGCATTGTTCTTTGCATCTGAAAAGTGTTTTCTACTCTTCAATTGTAATTGTAGACATTATTCCTTGCAATTTTTACATTGTTCTGAGCTATTTAAGGGGTTTTTTTTGTTTGTTTGGTTTTCGTCTGTCTCCATTTTGCATGTAAAGAATTTTAGACAGAGGGATTTAAGCAGAATAGTTGAAGTCACCCAACTGGCTGGTGGCAGAAGGGGAGGGGGCCAGGTTTCCTGAGCTCTAGCTCTCACTATGACATCATAGGACAGAGTCCTCAGCTGCTTTTATGCCCAGGTGACTGTTGCCCAAATGAGTGCAAATGCACAGGAAGAACTACAGATAGTCTGTCCTTTGGCGTTTTCATGGGGCTGCCGCTTCTCCACTCTTCATCCTCTCCAGAAGCGTTCCATGCAAGCGGTTTTGGTGTTCGGGCTTAAAGTAAAAGGAAATGAACTTGGCTTCAGTTTGGTTTTGTGCCTCCTCATACAGTGGGTCTGAGACCCTCCTTCTCTCAGAGGCTTCAGTCCCCTCCCACAGCTCGGAGGGCCGTTGTGGACATGGCTGGCCCTCCCGTCTGTCTCTGCTGGGGATCAGAGTGAGATTCTGAGATATGCTGAATTACTCATACCAAAGAACTGAGAGAAGACATTTTGAAAAATTAATAAAAAGAGACCTCAGAAATCTGAGGAGCGGCCTAAAGGGTGAAGCAGTGGAAGCACAAAAATCAGCCTTTAATTCTGCATGCCATGAGCGGTGCATGCAATTTCTATCTGTCATACACAGATCTGTGATGTGATAGCTATACAGTTTGTGCCTGTGATAGATTTATAAGACACTCTTTCTGCAAGATCATTAACAACCCCAGAAAAAGACCCAAAAAAGGAAGGGAATTCACCCCAGTGTCTGTACAGCCTCACCCGAGACGTCCCCCTTATACCCAGCAGTTGTGAGCAGAGAGGCGTGCTGGTGGCCAGTGCTGCGAGGCTCGGGGGCTTTCCGTTTGGAGGCGGCCAGGCGAGTTGACGTATGCTTCTTAATACTGGCCCAAGCGTAGTGACTTGGTGGGCGGCTGTGAAGATGACTTCATCCCATTACATTTCAAGGCAGCTGTGCTCATGAGAGCCAGGCTACCATTCCCTAGCCACCGTCCATTTTCATATTTCATCCATTATTGAAAAGGAGTGAGGATCACTTTTTGCCTGTTGTAGGAGGTGGTTATGTCACTTCGCCGGCGGCATACCGACACGCTCTCCTACTGTTGCAGCTGAACTACTGTAACCTAGTACCCTGACCAGACCTACATTACCCTGTAAGGTGCAGGTTCGAGGAGGGAGAACAGAGAAGGGAAGTGCTAAACTCTCAATCCAGAAGAGTGAATGGGCGGAGTGTTGCTGCTTCTAATCTGAAAGTGTCCTAAACGTTTCTGGACGCACCTCATCAGACTTGACCAAAACACAATACAGCAGGTCCTTGGGTAAAGTTGTTACCACACAGATGAGATGCTGTAGGATCTTCACTCTTGTTTATATCAATCAGCCTACAAGGAAGCTGGTTTCATTATTCATTGTTTCACTTAAAGTCGCAGAATCTATTGAAGACACTAAATGAAGACTTCCTGTCCTTCCTCTTGGGTTACCACCTCCCTAAGTGTCTTTGTGTGTCTCCGGAGGAAGGAAAGCATTTAAAGGCAGAGCTGTTGGAACAGGAGTCTCCTTTGGTTGAACTGAATATTGATGGCCTGAACCTGGCTTTTTAGGAATCTTTTAAATTGACATTTATTATTATCATTTTTACATTCATACAGGTGGTTTCAGAAAAGAAATCACCGAACACTGGGAATGGCTCGAGCAGAATCTACTGCAGACACTGTCCATCTTTGAAAATGAGAACGACATCACCACATTTGTGAGAGGAAAAATACAGGTAGGAGGTGTTTTGTTTTTTGTTAAACTTTTCAATTGGAAGTCATGTAAAACTTACAGAAAAGTTGTAAAAATAATCAGCTATATGTACTTTTCTTACGTCTTTAATTCCTGCACTTGAGGCTTCATGGATATGTTCCTTTGCATTTGCTTTTCTGACTTAATAACTCCTGGATGGTACTCCATAGAGATTGTCCACATGTTATTGTTGTTAATTTTAATAGTTCTGTTTTTTAGTTTGAAATTATTTTTAGATTTACAAAAGAGCTGCAAAGGTAGAGCAGAGAATTCCCATAGATCCCATGCTCAGCTTCTGTAAACATTAAAGTCATATATAACCACAGTACATTTACCAATACTGAGACAGTACCATCAACATGATATTAACTGATCTACAGATTTGATTTGGGTTTTACCAGTTTTTGCACTTTGTGGCCTTTTTTTTTTTTTTTTTTTAATTCCATGATCCAATCCAGGATCTCAGGTCGCATTTAGTTATTTATTTTTTTAAGCAGCATATTATGTGTGCGTGCACCATGGATAATTCAGCTGCTCTCCTATGCTTGGACATTTAAGCACTTCCTAAAGTTTGGGAACAGAGCGTTATGGGGACTGTCGTCCTCGCTAGATGGGAGTAGTTGGCAGGGCCTAGCCTGTTTGTGTGAATGATGAGGCCCCAGAATATTTCAGAGTGATGTTTCTCAGTGCTCTCTTCTCATAAATCTTCTCATATTTAAAAAAACATTTTCCTTTTAAAATTTAAATGATCATTCTAGAATATGGTGTTTACTAGATCTTTGGATAGCAGAGTCTGAACGTAATGTGTTCCACTCAAAACATATGGGTATCATCTGGTTTGCAATACATCGTTCCCTTTCTTATTCTCCTTATTCTGCCTTTACGCAAGAGCCTAACAGCGGATCCAAAACATGGGTGGTCTAGAATTTTGTATTTTAGATGGTAGCAGTAGGGAACCACTCTGGAGTTTCACCATAAGAATTTTGCAATCAAAAATGGTGTTGGGAAGATACATTTGGAGGAGCGTGTAGGATGGGCTGGAAGCAGGAGAGGCCAGAGGCAGGATTCCAGGGCCGAGGCAGTGGCAGTTCACGGAGGAATAGGGAGGGTGTGGTCCTGTCAGGGAGCGTCCCACGCTGCCCAGCCCCCTTGCCGGAAAGCCTGCGCTCTTCAGTGCTGCCCTGAGACCAGAGGGAATGACATGAGCTGAGAGGGAGCCGATGGCTGCCCAGGCAAAGGGGGGAATCAAGGGAGCATTTTTTATCCAGAGATCTGTGTAGAAGCCAGTTTACAGGGAAGCGTGGAGGAACTGGGTAACAGTGAATGGCTTCTCCAGCTACTAACATGATTAAACAGTAGCTTGTTCCTTTTCTTTAGGTTCCCTGGTGTTATTCATGACCCTGAGACGGTAGGATGTTGGCCAAGTGTCAGTTAGTGACATGCCTTCCAGTCTGTCTTTCCTTCCTTGTCCATTCATGATAAATTTTTGGTGATTTTTGAGCAGGGCAGAAATCGACCTTTGGGATACCTATCATGATAAGCTAGGAAAATCAGTAGAACTAGCAAAATCTTTACCTTTCCTCATTTATAAACTAAAATTATGGGCTCTGTTCTAAGGAAACATAATACAATAATCAGCCCCAATGATCTGTAATACAATAAACGTAATAAAATCCATCTTGTTATTTTGAAAATGTTTTTGTACCCCAATGCTACTTTTTAATTGGCTTAGAGTTGGGGGTTGCTTTTGAAAATAGCTCTTCAATGTTTAAAAAACATTCTAGCCTTCGAGACTCTTCCTTTCCTTTCCAGTACGCACAATGCACAGAAAAAAAGTAGCTGCCCTCGTAGTAATACCGGGTGTGCGCGCTGTGTTTCCTCCCTGCCAGGGCATCATTGCCGAGTACAACAAAATCAACGATGTCAAAGAAGACGATGACACAGAGAAGTTTAAGGAGGCCATCGTGAAGTTCCACAGGCTGTTTGGAATGCCTGAGGAGGAGAAGCTCGTCAACTATTACTCTTGCAGCTACTGGAAGGGGAAGGTCCCCCGTCAGGGTTGGATGTACCTCAGCATTAACCACCTTTGCTTTTACTCTTTTCTCATGGGCAGGGAAGGTGAGTTGTCTGTCATTTCAGAGGGAAGCTTTGGGAAGTCTACTGAGGTTTGCCTTTAGCTCATAAGCCATATCAAAAATAGCAAAAATAAATCTATAGTTATGACAGGGTCAGCTTTGTCTTTTAACTGTTTAACAAGTGAATTATTTTCAGTTCAATATTTGTAAAAAATTTGGTCATCAAGTAATAAAGATTCACCGAAGGTATAATTAATTTAGTTGACATGGACTTAAGTTGATAATAATTATGAACTCAGAATTTATGTGTTCTGAATTTGTCCTATAACAAACAAACAAAACAGTAATAGCTATGGGCACACAGACGCAAAGTTACTCAGCACAACTGGGAGTTGGGAGTGTGAGGTCGCAGTGTCTTGAAGGGGTTTTCAGGAGCCAGGCATTTACCAAGCCTTGTTCCCTGTGCGCAGCCAAGCTGGTCATCCGGTGGGTGGACATCACTCAGCTTGAGAAGAATGCCACGCTTCTCCTGCCTGACGTGATCAAAGTGAGCACGCGGTCCAGCGAGCACTTCTTCTCTGTCTTTCTCAACATCAATGAGACCTTCAAGTTAATGGAGCAGCTCGCCAACATAGCCATGAGGCAACTCTTAGACAATGAGGGATTTGAGCAAGACCGGTCCCTGCCTAAACTGAAGAAGAAATCTCCTAAAAAAGTGTCTGCTCTTAAACGGTAGGTGACAGAGGCCGAATCTGACAGGCTTTAGAAACAAGCAACCCATCCATTCGTTTACAGAACTTGACATTTTCTGAACAGCTCAAGGGTTCCATACGCTTTTCTGGGTAGATCAATCCACTGAGCCACACCAGCTGGGGATGCTTTCTGGGTAGAGATACAAAAGTGGAAGACGCGCCCCACGGCCCTCACAGCGCAGACGTGGGGCGGGCATGGCCAGCCCTTCTGGCCCGTGAGCCGCGTGCCGTGGGCGCGCACACGGGAAGACGGGGCCGAGGTGGGCACGGCCTCTCAGGGGAGGCTGCTGGGGGCTGGGGTCTCGGAGCAGCGGACACTACCTTCAGATTCAGCAGATGGCTGTTGCCAGCAGAAGGAATGACGTGACGGGGAAGCTTGGAGGGAGGGAAGCCTGTCACACGTCTGGAAGGTGGCCGGGCGTGCGGGAGCAGAGACTACAGAGACTGTAGAAGCCTGGACGGAAGTCTGGCCGTGGGGGCAGAGCTCGAGACAGCGTGGGGAAGGGTGACGCTCTGCAGTGTCTGTAAGCGTGGAACTGCCCTAAGCGGAGGTGGGGAGGGAGAGGGACGTGCACATCCAGGGATGTGAGAGCTCAGTTTTGTCCTGTCCAGTGGAGTTTCCCACAGGACAGCCAGTGGGAGGTTGGCCCAGTCACCTATGGAACTGGAAATCACTGGCCCACAGCTGGTAGTTGGAACGTGACAAAGGTCACCGCAGTGAAGGTGTCTTTGGCGATTTGAGACATGTCTCAGAAGAGCGGTGGGGGATGGATGGGGTTACTGCAGTGGCTTAAATAGCAAATGAACACAAGGGAACCAGGCAAGTTCAGGGTGCTTTTTAAAAAAACCCGGTGGTGCAGGAGGGACGCTGCTGTTTTTAGAATGTAGAAGTCGGGAACACAGGCTAGGATGGGGAGAGCGCGTTGAAGGTAGGTGTGGGGCAGCTGCAGGCGAGCGTAGGTGCACGGGCAGGAGGCGAAAGCATACCTAGAGGTAAAAGTATACGAAAACAGATCACTTAAAAAGTGGTGTGTTACAGGGCGTAGAGGAGGGTGCTTATGTGTGCAGAGACCTCTCCTTTTGAAACAGGGAAAGGATGTGAGCAGAGAGGAGGGAGGTGATTCTGAAGGCGGGAGAGCTCCCGCTTAGCTCTCTGCTCTGGGAAGCCAGAGCCTAGGCCACCAAGAGGCCACGGTCGGGCTGGAGGGGAGAGGTCGTAACAACTTACTCGATGAACAGGGAGTCGGGGAAACGAGCGCAGCTAACAGAGGTCCCAGCTGAGGCTGGAAACTGGAGTTGTCCATCAGGGTGGGTTGTTCCTGTACTTCAGGCCTTTTGCTGTCTGTTTAAGGGAGGACAGGGACACTGGCAGCCTCAAGAGGCTCGTTTGCATTCTCATTAGCACTTTCTTAAAAGACAAGACTCCTTTCCCCCCACTCCCACCCCCACCCCCAGTGTCTCTGGAGAAGTGTAAATGTAGTCATCTCTTTAGAAATAAATTATTGTATTCCTTTAGAAAAAGAATGAATTTCATGTCCAGGTCTTGTTTCCTTGAGATTCTTGAACATTTGCACCTATTGATTTAAAAATGACTACACAAGGGACCTGGCTATATTAAGATAGCTTTATTAGGCTTTTGGGTCCTAGGTTGGCATCAGCATCAATGGAAAGCCACGAAGGTAGGGCTAAGTCCGGCAGGATCGAGGAGGGGAGGGATGGGCCGGGGAACCTCCACGGCCGTGTCACTTGGAGGGCAGGGAGACCTTTCTTTTGCACGAGGTCAGCTATTGTTACTGCTTTCCAGCGACCTGGATGCCAGGGCCAAGAGTGAGAGGTACCGTGCGCTTTTCCGGCTGCCCAAGGACGAGAAATTAGACGGCCACACGGACTGCACCCTCTGGACTCCATTTAACAAAATGCACATCTTGGGGCAGATGTTTGTGTCCACAAATTACATCTGCTTTACGAGCAAGGAGGAAAACCTGTGCAGCCTCATCATCCCACTGCGGGAGGTAAGCGTTGGGCGAAAATGGGTATTTTAAGTCTCGTTTGTAATCCTTTTCTGCGTGAACCAGGAATATCTTCCCCAGAAGTTGGCTGGCTCTTTCCCATAAATGAACACTCATCATTCTTCGGTGGCACCTGCCGCCCTTTCGTGTTTTGCCATTGATCCGAGTGACTGTGGGGCCCGCGAGAGCCCGCCTTCCAATGGCAGCCTAGTGTTCGCAGTGGAGGTTTCATTACCGTTCAGGCATGGTGAGGCCAGAGGGTCAGCAGGTGGCTGCCATTAGATTGTCTCCTGGGGCAGTGAACACACAGTACGGCATACGGGTGATGTATTACAGAATTGTACACGTGAAACCTGTAGAACTTCATTAACGAATGTCACCCCAATCAATCAATCAATCAAATCAAAAAAGAAAGAAGGAAAAGACCAATTGTTAGACTCACAGATCCCACTGGGAGGGCGATGGGTACCCCTGGGGTGAGCAGCACCAGGGTCGGTCAGCAGACAGAGAGAAACTCTGGGTGAGAGTATTTCTCGCAGTTTCCAAGGGAAGGAACAGATGAGGCAGGGCACGCCGGCCTCGGACTGGCTGGTCTGAGTAATTTCAATGGGCTCTGGGGCACAGGGGCTGTTCCTAGTGACCTGGTCCCGGCCCCAGGCTTCCGGGCAGGTGAATAGTGGCCCGGGTGTGAGAGCTGGGAAGAGGAGGGGCTGGGGCGTGGGTTCTGGGTGGTTTGCCTGTGAAAGGGCTGCTCCCGGGGAGCCTTTCGGAGGGTCTAACTCTGGAAGGGCGGTCCTCCCAGGGTTTGCAAGGCCCCGGGATGTCAAAGCATCAGATGCAGAAACTAGAAAATGCGGTTAGTATGCCTGGCCTGCAGCCTGCGAGCAGCTTGGTCTAAAGGAGACAGCCTAGGTTGCGAATCAGAAAGCCACGTGTTGTTCGGATCTGGCCCTCCGGTGCCCTGCACTGCACCCACCAGGACTGTGGGCCACAGGGCAGCTTCCTGAGCCCAGCCCAGAGCTGCCAAGTCTGCGTCTCCGCAGGTTCTAGAATCTGAATTTTAATACGTCCTCTGCAGTCAAGACTGGGAAGCATTCACATTGTGTCTGGGGCGGAGGAGGCTTCCATCAGGTCTTCCCAGCGGTGCTGGTGTGGAAGCCCTGCCGTGAGGGCCGGGGGGCCGGGAGGAAGAGCTCCCGGCGAGGGTGCCAGGGGCCGGCAGTCCCACAGCGTCGGGCCTGAGACCTTCAGCCTGCCCTGCTCCTTGTCTAGAAATGAAGGTGGTTAGCAGCCCTGGTTCTTGAGATGGGCCCTTGGGTAACACTCCCTGTAGTAAAGGACTCAAGTTTCTCTCTGCATTCTTTCTTTAAAAATCATTTCTGTAAGCAGTTTTTCTCATTTTAAGAATAACGCACCACTGCCACAGAAAATTTGTAGAAGTGCCAACAAATTAAAAAAAAAAATTCACCCTTTGTTCCACCATCAAAGGCCACCACTGCGGACGTTCTGCTGAACTGCTCCCCAGGCTTGTTCTTTGCTTTTCTGGGTGTATGTTACTGATGCCGTTTAGTTTAAAACAAAGGGAATTTTAAAGTTTTGTTTATTTCCTTTGACAGCAAGTATGTATTCAAACTTTTCTGTATATCACTAAATAATCAATGTTGTGATTTTTAATGACTACATATTATTTCATTAAATGGATATATACTTGAGAGGTTCAATTACCTATGACTGGACCTTTGCATTAGTTTTCTCCTGATTCTATATATCATTTTCTTTAAATTATAAATCCCTAGAAGCTGAATTGGTAAACTAAAAAGAATGGAAAAGCGTCAAGCAACCAACACATCTAGTTTCTCTTATAGGAGGAGCTAACTGGTATTACAACATTTTTTGAGGCCACAATACTTTGTTGGTGGTGCATCCGGAGATGGGTAATTCGACAGTATTTACATTTGACTCTGAAATGGATTTCAAAACTTTTCCAGCCAACTTACCTTCTTTGCCATGAGCTGTCCCTAACCTTCTTTTCTTTGCCAAGTGCTGCCTGCGCGTGGAAGAGCAGAGCTACCTGAAACAGCCAGGGAAACCCACCTTGGGATCAAAAATGTACTGTGGATGCGCTATGTATGAATCTGAGCAAGCGCTTGCTCTTTGAACCCGGGGGAAATGAGCAGAGAGGGGCCGAAGGTGCCGCCAGGACATTCGTTGTCCTGTCCCCTGCCTCCCAAGGTCTGGGCGCAGCCAGCTGCGTTTACATTTTAGAGCGACTGCAGTGCAGGGGCGAGAGTGGGGCGAGTAGGGAAAACGGGGATTGATACTCCCGCCCCGCTTCTGCTCGCCAGTTTCCTAACGGGTCGTGGGGCAGAGATGACTCCGTCACAGTTCAGGGTGCCTCAGAGCGAGGACAGTAGTGGAGGAGACATTTAGAAAGAAAGCATGTTTTGGTTGGAGGATGCAGCTTGAAAGAAATACCCAGTGAAACGGCAGTGCCCTCCTCCCCTTAACCTGACGGGTCTCTGAGATGTATTAATGGTGGGGCCCTAACCCGACTAATGGAAGAAACAGAGGACTTAATGTAATTTTTATTACCTTTCCGTAATGCTAATCCTAAAGCCAGGGGCAGGGCCCCGCCTCCTTCCAGGATCTGTTTGAGAGTGGCTTCTCGCTGGGCTGGGTATGTTAGCATCCGAGTTAAGTGGACGGGTCAGCAGGCGCCTCCAGGGGAACGTTGAATCCTGTTTGGAATGGTCATTTTTAGCATTGGATAGGCCAGGAATTGTTTATTTTTTTATAATTAAGCTGAAATATTGACTGGAGATTGTTAACATATATTCTACATCTAGACCAAATGGGCAGGTGGTCCATGATTAAACAGAATCATGTTGCTATAGATTCTGAGGCAGCAAAGCAGGGGAATCAAGTGAACTAATCAGGTTTCTTATTAGATAGAGTCCAGATGAAGCCTTTTTTTCCCCAATCATAAATCACCTTGTAAATGTTTCATATTAAACTCCAAGATTTGATTAAGTTCCAGTCTATTTTATAACCCGAGGTAATGAAAATGTGTTTCATTAAACTGTAGAATACTAGAATTTAGCTATTACCTTTTCCTAGGCACAGAGCTTACAGGTTACAAATCTACTAGAACTCATTTGTCCGTGACAAGTATTTTGTAAACCATGTGAGCATTCTTATGTGTTATGTGGGAAGTTGCTGGTTATTTCTATATTCATGATCCACGCAAATCAAGGACTTTCCACTTGGACTTTATCAAGATCCATATGGCTCAAGGGTTTTAGGTACAGAACTTGAACCTTTAATTCTCTTGGCGTCTGTCATTTAGTCCTGACACCTGGTGGCCAAAAGAATGAGAAAAAAAAAATTGTTGTGAGAAAAGGAGCTTTTATAGGTCTTTTAAAAATAAGCATCATTTAACATGTGCCCTAAGAGTCATGGGAAAATCTGTTCATAAGAAAGAGGAGGTTTCTCCCCATTTCTCCAGCTTCTCTTTTTTGCATTAGAAAAAAGAGAAAGCTTTTATGTGCAGCTCCATCCAAGCATCTCAGGAGAGTCCTTGAAAATATATCTCTAACTCTATGTATTTATAAAACCTGAGAGTAGAAGTCAGGTCCTGCAATTTGTCCCTTTATGAATTCCATTCATGGCTACTTTGCAGGTGGGCCATGAACCTTTTAGGCAACGCTAACAGGTTTCTTACCCTTGAAAGGGAGAGAAAAGTTTTTAAAGTTCTGCTTTGAAGGAATGTATTTCACATGAAAGTGCGCATAAAGAGGTTGAAGTGGGACCTGTCTAGACTGCTTGCAGGTAGAAATGAAGAGAGGAAAAAAGCTTTAATTATATAGTCAGAGCCACTGCAAATAAACCATTTATCTAGGGTTTGCCACGAGGTTTTTTTCCCCCCGTAATGTGCTAAAGGAAAAACAGTTTTAATGCACTTATCCTAGTTTCCAGTTGATGAAAGTCCTATTATAAACCACCAAATGTATGCCTCCAGAGCCGAAACAGATGTCTCCCTTTTGTACAATACTTCTCCCCTGATGTGGTTGACTTACTTCATCACACACACACCCCCCACCTAGTCCCCTAGTGCAGATGGTGTTGCACTTATGCCATTTACATCATGTCTGTTCAGAATCAAGCCTTTAAAACGTTGCAGGGGTAGGGGTGAGGCTGCAAAGCCCTGGGGTCCCAATGAGACATTTGAAGGATGGCTCGTGTGTTCAAAACCGTCCCAGCATTAAGCCTGGTAAAGTGAACCAGGGTCAGGACTGTTTTCTGTCTCATATGCATAATGCAGCAGCTAGGAGTCCTCTCCTTTATGGCTCCATGAAATGTTAATGAACACCAAAGAATTCTTTCACAACCAGATTTCTCTGCCCTGGCCCTATAGACATCTTGGGCTGGACTTCATTGGGGACAGGCTGTCCCATGCACAGTAGGTCACCTAGCGGCATCCTGGCCTTTCTCCACCCACGAGACACCAGCTTTACCCTCTACTGTGACAACCCAAGGTGCTTCCAGATGTTGCCCAGTGTCTCCTGGGGCATAAAATCACTCTCAGTTCAGAGGTAATGTCTTAGAAAACCCAGCAAGGTGGTCCTCGCTTCTGCTATGAGCGCCGGTTTGATTTGCTGTTTTGTTTGGTTGGAACAGAGTCAAAGAATCTCAGTTTGCCTCAGTAAGATCTGAGTGTTTCCTACAGAACATAAAGGCGGTGTGACCCTCCTTTAGTGCTGGTCAGCGGCTGCTGCTGGGGAATCCCTGCAAAGTCATGCTCTTCGTTTCCTGTTTCTGTGCAGGTGACGATTGTTGAAAAGGCAGACAGCTCCAGCGTCCTCCCCAGCCCTTTATCCATCAGCACCCGGAACAGGATGACTTTCCTCTTTGCCAATTTGAAGGACAGAGACTTCCTAGTGCAGAGGATCTCTGATTTCCTGCAACAGACGACCTCCAAAATATACTCGGACAAAGAGTTCGCAGGGAGCTACAACAGTTCAGACGACGAGGTCTGTGGAAGTTTTGGTTTGACCTGTTTCTATGCCTGAGGTGTTCACCTCCTTGCCTGTTTTTGTTTGACCTTCTGCTGAGATACACCACCTATACCCATGCCAAGAGCAGCATCTCACTTAAAAGTCGTGGAGTTTGTACTGGGGACCATAGAGCTGAGCAGAACCTTAGAGATCACCTGATCTAACACTCTCATTTTATGGTTGAAGGATTATTAAGTCATTTGTCCTGGTTACTCAACTAGTGACTCTGGCGCATTTAGTGACATTGTTGGGAATGGCACCCGGGAGATATGGCACTAGCTCAAAGCAAGTTACTGGCAGCTAAAATGTGTTGTAAAGATGATGAGCTCACAAGTGACATCCCTGTCCCTGTCTCCGTCCCCATCCCTGTCCCCCTGCCCCCAGCTTCTGTGGGCATTTTGGAGGCACCAGAAACTAGAGGGGAGGGAGGCCGTCCCATAAGCAGCTGAATCAAACACAGCATGCTTTGTGTATGTGCTAATCAGAGAGACAAATGGCCAGCCAGTTTGTTCCAAAAACGCTGCTGAAATCCAGGGAAAGCCTCTTTGGGGGATAGAAATTCAGTAGCCCGGGGCACATGCGCCTGTCTAATTTCCACCAAAAGGATGACTTGCTGCTGCTCTTGTGTTCTTCCCAAAACAAGAAACATCTTGCTTTGGGAAACTGTGCCATAGGCCTTGTTATCTGTAGGAGACATGGAGGGCTGCTGGCCGGACCCTTCCTGTCCGCAATGCCTTGTTCCTGTCCACACTGCAGGTGTATTCCCGGCCCAGCAGCCTCGTTTCCTCCAGCCCGCAGAAAAACGCGAGCTCCGACGCCGAGGGCGAGCGCCAGTTCAACCTCAATGGCAACAGCGTGCCCACAGCCACTCAGGCCCTCATGACCATGTATCGGCGGCGGTCTCCCGAGGAGTTCAACCCAAAATTGGTGGGTCCCTCCTGCTTTTCCCGAACACTTCCATGAAATTATCTATGTACGTAGACATTTTCCTCTGTGTAAAGTATAAAGCAGATTGTGTCTCAATATGTCATTAAGGTTCAGAATGGCTTTTCATAGATGGCATTACAGAGGGTATGGGTGACTTTTCTTTTGTCTGGATTTCACTGTTGTGTAAGTCAACCAACAAATAAGTTCTCAGCGCACATTTAAAACAACATAACTAACTTTAACTTGGAGACATAGACATAAAACCATTAATGTAACTTGCATTCTGCTGACCTGTCTCAAGGACGAGCAGTCCTGTCTCGGGGCCAGAAAGCCTCCTGGCAGACCCGCAGCCGGTGATAGAGGACGGGTCACAGGAGGGCAGGGCGCCCCGAAGCCGAGCTGTCCGGGCTCACAAGTTTGCCGGCCTCCGCCGCTCCGTCCACTAGGGGCAGCGTTCCGGCCTCCCATCCAACTGCTCTCTGCCCTCCCAGTACTTTGGGATGTACTCATGAGTCATTATCCCTTTCAGGCCAAGGAGTTTTTGAAAGAGCAAGCCTGGAAGATTCACTTTGCTGAGTATGGGCAAGGGATCTGCATGTACCGCACAGAAAAAACACGGGAGCTGGTGTTGAAGGGCATCCCGGAGAGCATGCGTGGCGAGCTCTGGCTGCTGCTCTCAGGTACTGCTGGGTGGGATGGGGGCGCGGGCGGGGCCACGGCCCACTTCGCGCTCCGGCGTGCAGGAGGGCTTTTCCAAAAAGGCAAACGCCAGTGCAGAGCCAGACCTCCTCTCCTCCCCACGGTGTTGAAATCCCTCGGTAAAAATACAGGACACGTATTCAGTGTCCCAAATGTCGAAGCCACCACCTTTGAGTCCTGATAACCACTCCTGTTTCTTTACTAATATTATTTGGGGGGGGGGAGGAGAACTTGAAGGGATAGAGTATCATTCTCTGTGATTAGGGCGTCCTTTTTCCTTTCCCAGCTGTGTCAACTTCATTGATTATGTTGCAGGTTGGCGCGCGGTCAGAGGAGTCATTGGGGTGGAGAAAGGGAGGAAATGGGCAGAATGAGGAAACCTTGTCCTTGACTTTTGCCACCGCCTGAGTTTACGGTTATCACTGGCGACAAAAGGGAGACCAAGGGGAGACCAGAGTCTGCACCCAAACTGAAAGCCTTCCCAAACCATAGTCACGCTGCGAGCTAGAGATGGCAGGAAGGACAGAGCGGACGTGTCATGGGCCCATGGGAAAGATGTGGCCACCTTCACTGGTCCACAGGCCACGTCAGTGCCCAATGTAACCCTGTCAGGTCAAACCTCGGAGCCCCGTGTCAGAAACTGGAGGTCTTCTGGGTTCCTCCCTTCCAGGCTAGTCAGTCACAAGGACAGGGCCTTCCTGTGGGTGTCACCAGTCTTTCATATAAGAATCAGTTGCTCTATATGGGCAGAGGCTTAAAATATAATCATTCTAAATAGGGGGATGTGAATATTTTTATTTGAACTCAAGATGGTCTGACTCTAGTGCTGTTATGAAAGCCTTTCATTTAAAAAGTGACATTAAAATTAGAAGAATGTCCAGACTTACAGGAAAGCCTCACCAAAAAAATCTTCACAGCACTTTCTAAAAGCAGATGTAAGTGGTCGTTGCCCATAATGAGATGTAGTAACATCTCAGAAGTAGGGAGATAGAATCCTGAAAAATAATTGGCTTTATCTAGTTTGTTCTGTCTTCATTCACAGGTCTTGTTTTTTCATTTCTTTAAGTAGGCCAGCCCCAGGTCCTCATTTAGGAACCCAAATATGAGTCAGCTCCTAATAACAAATCGAGCCCAAGATGACCCTTAGCATCCCATCTCATGTGTCTTCCTCGTGTCTGGAGAACTAGTCAACCTAACAAACAACCTGATTCAGATCGCTGACAGAGTAAACAAAAAAAATTCTGTTTTCATTTTCTTATCCAAATTAGAAGTTATATATAGCATGTTTTAGTCAGGGGTGCCTAAACTTTTGGCATCTCTGGGCCACACTGGAAGAAAAAGAGTTGTCTTGGGCCATACATTCATTGTGGCATGTAATCACAAAAAAAATCTCATAATGTTTTAAGTAAATTTACAGTACAATTTTGTGTTGGGCCACATTCAAAGCCATTCTGAGCTGCACGCAGCCCATGGGCCACTGGTTGGACCCCCTGTTTTAGATGAAAATAAAACTCAAAATGAGCACTAGGAAACAGCGTACAACAGCACACTGTCGCAGAGACATGGAGTTAGGCCCAGTGTTTAATTCTTTAACTGTGTTGAGCTACAAGAGGCGGGAGGGTAAGTGGCCTACATGCCGCCTTAATTGTGTAGATAACCAGCCAAGCTCCTATTTCCAGCCTGTTCACGGGGGCGGGTTTCACATGAAGCCAGCTTCCCCACTGGGAGAGCCCAGCTCCTGACTGGGGAGTCCCAGCAGGTCCTGCCCTGCTTCCCACGACTGGTAGGGCTCGCGCACCCGCCCTGGCCTACGGCTCCCACTGGGGGGAGGTGTGGGCCTAAGGGCAATGGCAACGAAGCCTTGCAGGCCTCCCTTGAGAACAGAGTAAGAGCCGATGTGAAGTTGCTGTCGGCCAGGCGGCCTCTTCCAGGGCAAGTGTGAGCGGTGGTGCTGGTCTCTGGGTGACCTTCAGGGACAAGGATGGGACAGCCCAGGGGCTCTTATTTCTAAACAGTGAAAAATGCATGAGTATATGTATATGCATATATTTTTACACACATGTATACATTATATAATGCACATGTGTATATATTTATATGTATATATAGTTATATATAATTTACATTTATATAACTTACAGAACAGTATAATTTATGCTTTACATAAATTATATATAATTATATTTAGGTTCAGAAATTTGTGGAAATTTGTGTACAGGGAACCTGAAAATGGACGTCTCTCAGCCCACCTCTCCACCCCCCGCTGCCCCCGAGGCTCCCCTCCGTAGCAGCCCTTCTCCATCGCTAGGAACCCCCACCACCCCTGCAACCTAAAAAATCCCTCCAGATACCCCATTACCTCCTCTCCATATGCCTTCATACTCCTCAATATGGCTCTTTAAGCTCTTCAGACCTTACATTTCAGCGGTTTTCAATCTCGTTCTGGAAGCAAAATCTGTTTCAAGTGAGAGCTTAAAGGAAACCCCAAAAAGTCAAAGCAAAGCTGCTGTGTTTGAAGAGGGGGTGGAGATCCCAGCTCAGCTTCCTCTGCGGGCCCCTCGCTCCTCTGCTCGGCAGCGACCCCTGAAGGTGGTCTGCGGAAGTTGCTCGGACACAGCTTCTCAGCTTGGCCACCTCCACCTTCCGAGGCTTTTAAAAACAGCCAGCTTGCCGTGGAGCTGAGGCAGGAGGGGGCCCACCGAAGTGACCCCGTGAGCCGGGATTGCAGTGCACCGCATCACCCGTGGGGCCTCGTTGTCCTTTCGCACGTGTCCTTTGAGTGGTTGGGAAAGTGAAGGGGTTGGGTGGGTACATTGAGGCTGCAGACCAAGGGCAGGGCCTCCGCTTATTAATGTGATGTCTGCTGGGCATTTCCCAGGGGCCATCAACGAGAAGGCCACGCACCCTGGGTACTATGGGGACCTGGTGGAGAAGTCCATGGGGAAGTACAACCTGGCCACAGAGGAGATCGAGAGGGACTTGCACCGCTCCCTCCCGGAACACCCCGCCTTCCAGAATGAGATGGGCATTGCTGCTCTGCGGAGAGTCCTAACAGCTTACGCTTTTCGAAACCCTAACATAGGGTATTGCCAGGTAAGTGGCTCAGGTGGTTTGTACTAAGAGTTGTTTTACCAGCTACTAAACAATAATAAGAAACACTCAATGGTCATCAGAATCATCGCTTCGCTACACGCAAGTTTCTCGGCCCTGAGACTGTTGGCGTTGTGGACTGGATAATCCTTTGTGTGGGGCTGTCCTGTGCTCTGTGGGATGTTTAGTAACGTTCCTGTTTAATAACATGTTGAATGGCATCTACCCACTAAATGCCCGTAGGACCTCCCAGCAGACATTACCAGATGTCCCCTGCAGAGCGGTGTCTTTCTGGTTGAGGCTGCACTGAGCGGAGGAGCCAAGAGACAAGAGCGCCCTTACGAGACTCGCTGCCATGCAGCAGGGTGACCTCAGAAGGCCCCTCGCAGCCACTGTCCGATCCACCCTCACCACGGGGTGACAGCAGGCATGCTGAGGGCCAGGCCTTTAATTCTGCATTCCAGGTTCGACAGAGCTCCCACTTGGCGTCCTTCCAGGCAATCATGTCCTGAAGAATATAACTTTTAAGTGCGATGGTTATATTTTAATATGCATTAAAATAAATTTACAAAATAAAAATTAAGGGCTAACTTTAATATAAAAATGTGTTGCCCCGCATACCGACTAAAAGTATGTCTTACACCACAATTGAGGGAGCTCCAAGATAGCATGACCTTTAGAATTAAAGGCCATATGTTCAGAAAGGCCTTCCCTGACATTCAGAGAAAAGCTAAAGGCTTAGTTCCTCTGCACACACGCACTCATGCATGCAGAGCATGTACAGGTCTCCTGGTCCCACATTGTTTCATCTATTTGATAACACAATTTATATCTACCCCAAAGTTGATTAGTTAGCCTTTACCTCTTTATTTTCTCTAACACCAACATTTAAGCCCTACGATGTGTCACCACTGGGTTCCCTCTGCTGACCCCCCACTACCTAGTCCAGAATTTGTTACAAAGTAGAACTTTAAAAAAACACTTAGCTTGACTGGGTGACTAGGGAACCAACCAGACCATGATCGCATCATGTACTAGAATTGTCTGGTTAATTCTCAAGTAGAACTTTAATAATGATTTCATCTGGGAAAATATTGAGTAAGACTTACTACAGGAAAGAGCCTATTAGACCAAAATTCTTCTTTGACATTTATATTGTAGAAATCTGATGAACCATTACTGGTTTCTAGAAGATCAAAGAAGTCCAGGAGTTAGTTGGCTTCTGATATAATAGAGTTCATGTCTATCTTTTGATCTTCCTCTTTTTAATTAAGAGGACTATTAAAGTATAACCTAGTGCTCCTTATGAGCTACCTGATAACATCTTTTAATAAAGTAGGTTACTCTAGAATGTAAGTTACTGGTACTTATCACTACCTTTTTCATCCAGATGGCAATAATGGGCCAGAGCTCTAAGTCTAAAAGGTTTCATTGTTCTCTGAGGCAAGCCCTAAGCCCTCTGTACCTGGCGTATGGATTGAGAAAGAAATCTGTGCCTCACTGAATTAAAGATTAAAACACCGACGTGTTAGCAAGTTAAAAGCTTTGTCAAATAGCCTTTGGGCAAAGTTTTTGAATGAGGGTTTGCCTGGTTCCTGAAGACCCTGAACAGTAACATGCCAAGGGCTAAAGCAGTTTTACGTTTTTAAAGGGTTGTAAACAAAACTAACCTCAAAAGAATGTGTGTTGTTTGCAAAGCCTTTACATATTTTTGTATCTGGCCTTTTACAGAAGGAGTTTGCTGGCCCGCGTGAGACTAACTCAGTAATGTTTTAGGTTAGCAAGTCGCTCACTTGGCAGAATGTGATTGATGACATCCCTTGCGTTCTGGCAGGCCATGAATATTGTCACGTCGGTGCTGCTGCTCTACGCCAAAGAGGAGGAGGCTTTCTGGCTGCTTGTGGCTCTGTGTGAGCGCATGCTCCCTGATTACTACAACACCAGAGTCGTTGGTATGTGGACACGCACTTAACATTTTAACGTGTATCTCATTAAGAAGATGTTTCTGGGGCCCAGTGCTGGCCGGAACACAGTTTCCAGTCACCAGTTAGCCAAGGGTGTCAGGCTAGTCCAGTTTTCCAAAATGGGAATGAGGGCTTGAGCCATGTAGATTGTATCAAAAGGAGCCCCACGGAACTTAAGAGAATACATATATATCACTGTTATAAAAATCCTTTTAAAAAATTAGTTGATACGGGCACCACTCTGTGGCCCGTGATACACCGAGCTCACTGACTGTCAACCCAAAAGGTTTAACAAAAAACTGTTTCATAAAGAGGCTAGAATCTGTTGGAAAGCAGAAGTATTCAAAAAGGGTTCTCTGGAGTGGACAAAAGAGCATATAACAGCTTATCCAAAAACTAAGTTTTTGATGTATTTTTTCAGGACTGCAAAGCAAACAATTGTGAGCATTTATACAAACTATGGTGTACTCCTATACTCACATACCCTCAAGTGTTAGACATTTGTGTTCGCAGGACCAATTTCTGGTTGTTAGTGTAGGCAAGTGTGTGCTTTATGCTTTCCTCTTGCATTCCATCTTCATTTCTAAACCTCTGTACCTGAGTTTGATCCATTGAAATCATTCTCCAGAAATGTAAGTTGATCATGAATGTGTACAGATGGCATGCTTTTAAGTTTAAAAAGAAGTCATTTAAAAAAGAATTCGTATGTGGGGACCATGCATCCAGAAAAGTGATTTTTAAAAAAATAAGAGTTTGCTGAGGAATGAAACCACTTAGGTATACATTTCATGCCTAACAAAAAATGTTGCCAACAAAATAACTGATTGTATGTCATGCAGTCTTTGTAAACTGACTTTCTCAACAACCCTCGTAGTTGTCATGTTATTGCTTTTTATGGTGAGGAAAGCAGGACACAAAAACCCAGAAAGAGAAGATGCAGCCAGAAATAATCTGGTGACTGGGCTGTGTTGACACCTTGGACTTAACATAGTAACATAATAACTAGTAACATAGTTGACTAGTAATATAGAAACATTGTAACATTGTAACTAGTAACAGAAACATTGCAATGCATCATGTAGTAACTAGTAACATGGTAACATAGTAACTAGTCAATTGTGTGACAGCAGAACAGTTAGAGGAGGGAGAAGAGCTCTGTGAGGGCCACTGTGAAGAGGGTTATTTTAGTCAAGCCATTGGCGGGGGTGCATTAGTAAGAAGGTGTAAGGGGTTCACTCAGGGTCCTTGTGTCTGCCCGCTGCAGGTGCGCTGGTGGACCAGGGTGTCTTTGAGGAACTGGCGCGAGACTACGTCCCCCAGCTCTACGACTGCATGCAGGACCTGGGCGTGATTTCCACCATCTCCCTGTCTTGGTTCCTCACCCTGTTTCTCAGTGTGATGCCCTTTGAGAGTGCAGTTGTGGTTGTCGACTGTTTCTTCTATGAAGGAATCAAGGTGATATTCCAGCTGGCACTGGCCGTGTTGGATGCGAACGTGGACAAACTGCTGAACTGCAAGGACGACGGGGAGGCCATGACCGTTTTGGGAAGGTAGCGTGCTAACCACGTCTGCTTTTCCCTTGAATTGGGTTGGCCAAAAAGGCCATTTAGTTTATTGTGTAAAATAAAACACGTTTTATTTTCACTGATAAATTTATTGACTTGGATATTTTGAGTATGTCAGCTATCTCCCATATGGTATAACATTGATGGTTCTTGATTAATGTCTCGATTTAATCACTATCAACTTCAATTGTCTACCTGACCATGGAGCATCATCCAGCAAGAACCCTCCAGCATGAAACTTCACAAACCGCTTCTGACACGTCCAATCAGTCACAGCACCTTCTCTATATACTGCACAATTTTTCTTTTTTGTGCTTCAGTTGCAGTTTTACCTTTCTAGAAATAATAAAGTATGATATGCCAAAAATATATCCTATCTTCATTATTAAAACAGCTACACAAAAATTCATCAATTTTGATAAGTTTTTTCTTAAATGCCTGCTGATATGACAGCTGTTACAATACAATCTAACAAGATTGTTTCAATGAAGTTAAAGACAACTAAGCACTACTAGAACCATTGTACAGAAGAAAACATGAACTTTTTTGGCCAACCCAATACTTTAGTCTCTCTCCTGGGTGTCATGAGTCTTAATTGGCTTGGCACCCACTTCTCTCGGTAGCTGAGAATTTGTTTTCATATGCTTTGTGTTTTGAAAGTAAGAGAATTTCACTCTGTTCATAAGGAAATTATAGTTTTTTGTTTGCAAGTGCAGGGTTTGCTGAAAGTGTGTAGTGAACTGTAATGGGAAAATTCCAGCTTCGCCTCCCATTGACATCTGATTTGTTTCTTCCAGGTATTTAGACAGTGTGACCAATAAAGACAGCACGCTGCCTCCCATTCCTCACCTCCACTCCCTGCTCAGTGATGACGTGGAGCCGTATCCTGAGGTGGACATCTTCAGACTCATCAGAACTTCCTACGAGGTAGGTCCCGTTTGCTGGCGCAGTGCCACAGAGCACTGAGAGCGCTGTGAGGGCTCAGCTGGATGTGTGCCACATGCCCCTGTGGCTGACCCTCAGGTGTGCCTGGGTCCTTTTGCCTGCTGAGAACCAGTTGCTGCAGCAAGTAGCTACCTTCCAGCTGACAGCTTTGAGCTGCAGGGGTGGAGGACACTGAATGGGGCCCATGACTTCTGCTCGGTGTCATACCATGAAGCACATGGCATGATAAGCTCTCACCCTCTGGTTTTTACAGTGCCCACCCTGAAACTTCTGGGTGGTCTGAGATGGGGCTGTTGAGTGCAGGCCTTGGGAGGCTGACCTGCACAAACCAGTTTACTCCCTGTTCTCATGCTGAGTACTCGGTCTTCTCTGAAGGAGGTAAGCCAAGCTGCATCAGTCCAAGGCACGTAGAATACCCTGCACCATCCTAGGGAAGAACCAACCCTACCGTTTCTCTAGAATTGCTTGGCCTGGTGGGGGAGGCTGCCTCCTGGTCCACCAGGACCCTGGGCCTAGTCTTGAACCTCAACATAGGGCTTCTCGGGGGGAAGGAACCACAGTGCCCTGTCTCATAGCATTTGGTGGTTTGTGCCCATAATTCTTGATGATTTCTTCATTTCCCGATCCTTAGCTTTGCAAACTTTTACAGAAATGATCATTAAGAGCATGACTCTTTTGCTGAGCACACTGTGCTACAGATGTTTTAGGACTGTATGACTGGTGATTCCAACGTCCAACAACCCGGGTAAGGGACAAGTAGTAAGGGAGACACTGAGGTCAAAAAGTCCTTCTTTGAAACAAGAAATTGGAGGGTTGTTTTTTTTTTAATGCAATAGATCCAGAAACCTTTTCAGAAATGATTGTCCTTAACAAGTATTGGGAGAAAGACTGGTAATTTATTACTTTTAAAAATGTTCATTGGCACTCTGTGTATATTGAATAAAACATTTTTAGTATGTTTGAGAACCATAAAAGTAATGCATATTTATTATAATAAATGTAGGAACTGTGGGAAAACATGACAAAATATATACTGTATCTTATGAACATTTCACCATATTTCCATCAAGTATAGTTTCATATTTGGAATGTACACTTAAAAAATAGTTCCAACTAAGAAGAACTTTGCAACATTCCATTCTCTCACATAAAATATAGATGAGCATTCTCTAATATATTAAATATAGTTTGAAGGCATGGTTTTAATAGATTCTTAGTATTCTGCTTTAATGAGGTATCAAAATTTATTTAGCTGGTCCCTTTTGTTGGACATTTACTTTGGTTGCTTCTAAACTTTCTGTATAATATGGAAAACATATGGTATTGGATAGCTATCATATGATATTGCATGAAAAACTTACACACAAATATCACATCTCTATTTTCTTAGAGTCCATTCTTAGAAATAGAGTTACAGCAATAGCTCAAAATGTGTGAACTGTTTCCAAGCTCCACTGCCCAATTTTTATGAAGATTGTTCCAATTTGTATTTCCACTAATAGAGACCCAGCATAGTTGTTTCACTTCACTCATTACAAAACCAGTTATTACCGTAATGTATGTGTTTTTTTTTAAAAAAAAAATCATTCCCCCAGAACTTGTGGATGCTTCTTCCAGAAAAAGAGCCCCTGTGATTGAAGGCAGTAGCTTGTATACCTGTGGGTTGTTTTTCTCAAGGAATCCCCTGAAACCTTTATTGTTAAGAGAATTCTGGACCAAAGCAATAAAGCTTAGTATGTGGAAACTCAGCTTTGTTCTTGACGGCAGATAAGCTAATGTCATGTTGAAATCAGCACTTGGCCACTTTTTAGTGGGAAAGAGAAGAGAATGGAGACGAGACGGAGGGCTGGTTTCCATTTCCATCCCGTCTGGCGGATCCCTACCAGTGGCCCTGGGGCCACCAAACGTCCCACCACAGGACGCTGCCATTGCCCTCCCCGGCCAAGGAAGACGGCCCCTTTCGTTTCCATCAGCGCCCTCATTCCCTGGCCTTTCAGGGCACGATGACGGCTTCCGTTTCCCCCCTTCTGCTCATAAGTCGCCCCCTGCCTTTCTTACAGGTTACCCTGAAAAGAGCATTATAAATCCTTGCTTATTTTTTTTCCCTCCTGACCTATGGAGTCGTGGTTCTCAATTTTAAAAAATCACTTAAAAATTTTTAAGCCCCTGTTTTAAAAATATGAATTTCCAGGCTCCATTGCAGGCAAATTCAATCTGAATCTATGGCATGAGGCCCAAGAATAAGTATTTTGTAAAAGTCCCCCAGCCGATTCCAGTGCCCGGGGAGGGCTGGGAACCACTGCCCTAGTTGCAGAATGGGGCCACTCGTCACAGAGCCAGCGATAGCCTGGTTTGGACTGACGCATGACGCCAGAGTGTTTTGAGGCTCATCACGCATTTCGTTCTGTGCTTCAGGATAATTAGCCTGGAGAACAGAAAAGTAGGAAAAATACTGGAAGATTTGAGATCTGGTTAAGCGCTTCCCAGTTGTTGGTAGGTTGCTCTGACATATTGACCCAATTTCTCCCGGTGAGTAGAGGTGATCGCTTTATTCATAAACACTTCCAGGGGAAAATTCTTGCGTGTGGCATGCCCTCCCCGGCCCCTGCTGGAGGGGATTGGAGCGGCAGCTTGACAGCCGGTTTTCTCTGTGCGGGAACGTGGCTGAGGCTCTGCAGTCCTGCAGAGTTATGTCCAGCAGTGAAAGACGAAGTACCAGCCTCAGGCTGGACCCAGACGCCGAGAGGACCTTTCTGAAAGGCACAGGGGCGTGTTAATTGAAGACCTTACAGCAGGCATATGGCCACCACAGAGGTTTCTAACGGTCAAGATGACTCAGTCCAATAGGTTTCATCCGAGAAGCGTTCAGTAGGGGAAGGATGTGGCTAATAAAACCCAAGGAGGACTTGGTGCAGGGGGACAGATGGTTACGCAGGTTCAGGGCGAGTCAGGATTTTGAATGGGGACCGTGCTCGTTACCACCCCGTGGGAGCCTGCCCTGTGTGGAGCGGGGTGCCGGGGCGTCACACAGCCCCGCTGGGAAAGTGTGTGTGCTTTTAAAGTGAAAAAGTAACTTGAAAGAGGTTGAGCTAGTTTTCCCAAGGCTCACCGCTAGAAAGTGGCTGAGTCAGGATCCAAATAAGAGCTCCCAAGCATTCAAGCCCGAGTAAGGGCGCTTGTCGGGAAAGAAGAGATGAGAGATCTGGAGACTGAGCCCCGACAGTCCCCGAGGTGGAGAGATGGAGCGGACGTGCAGAGAGACAGAAACGAAGTGGCCGGTGAAGTATAAAAAGGAGGAAGACAATGAGATTACACGGAATTAAAGCATTAATTACTGTAGTGATTATGCCGATCTCTGTAGGAAGCAGTGTGTAAGTTTTAGCTCTGGTGTTAGTCGGAATGCAGGCCAGACTGTTGCAATACAGATGCCAGGCTGGAGTGAAACAAGACAGAAGATGGTTTCTCTGTTCCTTTTCAGCCTGCATACGCGATTCGGGCCTGTCAGGGTGCTCAGCAGCATCAGGGCCCCAGGCTGCCTCTCTTCCACTCTGGAAATACATCTTACCCCTGCAGGCAGGGGGCAGCGTGGCTCTGCCCCTTTCCTCCTGAGGGCCACTGTCAGAAAACGTCCACTCATGTCCAGGGGGCCGGAATCTAGCCCCCTGGCCACAGTGGGCTGCGAGAGAGGCTGGAAATTTCTCCTACGTCTCAGGACTGTGCCTCCATCAACCCCACAGACGCAACACCGTGTGCTTTAGCAGACGCCTCCGAAATGCTAACCTTGCTCTCTTCCAGAAATTTGGAACTATCCGGGCTGATCTGATTGAGCAGATGAGATTCAAACAGAGACTGAAGGTGATCCAGACCCTGGAGGACACTACGAAACGGAACGTGGTAAGTCCTTCGAGAAGCAGCGTGTGGCCCACTTGCCCCCGTCCCCCGCTTCCCTCCTCGCTCTTCCCCGGCTCCCAGATCCCTGCTGGACACACTGACAATGACTTGGAAGAAAAGCCGGAACTTTCCCAAGAGGGCACTTTCCAGCTGGTAAGAGTCATCGTCTTTATTCCTTTTATAGGTACGAACCATTGTGACAGAAACTTCCTTTACCATTGATGAGCTAGAAGAACTTTACGCTCTTTTCAAGGTGAGTTTCAAAGTAAATTCGTGTGCATCCAGGGGCATAGTGAAGTTCACTTGGACAATTCAGTGCTACATTTTTCTGTTAATTTTTTTAAAAGATTGCTTTAATTACAACTTGCGTAAAAGTAGGAAGATGGAGCTGAGGGTATAAAAATGTAAAAATACATCCCCCTTTTCATGCCCCTGCCACCCATCCCCTCCCTACCCCCTGCCTACCATCCAGAGCTAATGTCAGTGTGGGGCGCACAAAGGTGGGGGGGCTGTTCTTCCGGTCCATTCTCTGTACGTTTTATCTTTGTGCTCCTCCTGGAACAGGCTGCCTTTTTTCCAAGGACAGAAACAGGAAGCTTTTAGCTGGATCCAACTTTCTCTTCTCCTCACCTGTAGTGGCTCCTGCTCATACTTCTTCTAGAGCTATTTTCAGACGTGTGACATAGGAGGACCATACCGTTATAGCTTGAATGCCGTATGGCTCGGATGATATTTATGTGATTTCGGTGCCCAGGAGGCAGGGGGTTGATGGGACACTGAGTGATGAATTGGGAAACTCAGAATTTCATTATGCACTGCTTTGGCTGATGGGTTGGATGGCCTGTGTAGGCCGCTTGACCCCTGGACTTTATTGTCCTCACGTAGAGAACAAGGTGGTCACATGACCTAAATTACAGATCCTTTTCAGGTTAATATTCTTTATTTCTATTAAAGAAAAAAAATGTGTTTATAGGAGTTATTTCTTAAAATTCTTGTGAGGGTGTGTATAAGAGGAAGAAGATTGGGGTGAGGGGTTCCCTTTCTTTCTTCACCTACTTCAGTAACTGAACCAGATCTTTCATGCCCAACGTTAACTGCACAGACGGTTGCCATGGAGCTGGTGAGCTATGAACAGAGCAAGGAGACACAGGCCCGAGACCAGAGCAGTGCCCCAGGGGATGCGCACGGGTTGACCAGAAGCCTATTTCCAAGCTTGAGGGCGGGCCTCTTCTTCCTGGTATCTGCTGTGGGATCGAGTGCCCAATACCAACCTGTTCGGTTTTTTTTTTTCAGGCAGAACATCTCACCAGCTGCTACTGGGGCGGGAGCAGCAATGCGCTGGACCGGCACGACCCCAGCCTGCCTTACCTCGAACAGTATCGCATTGACTTGGAACAGTTCAAGGGGATGTTTGCTCTCCTCTTTCCCTGGGCCTGTGGAACTCACTCTGATGTGCTGGCCTCCCGCTTATTCCAGTTATTAGATGAAAATGGAGACTCTCTGATTAACTTCCGAGAGTTTGTCTCTGGGCTAAGTAAGGATGTGATGGGATCGCGTGATTTGGGAGGGGCCGCTGGGGTGGCAACCCCAGCATGCTCAGCGCTACCCGCAGGAGGTTGGGGTTAGAGGGCAGAGCAGCACATTTTAGGGTTTTCAAACTGATTGTAAAATTCATTTTTAGCTAATGGCTATACTACATCATTAAATCGTTGCCTTTTACATGAGCTAATCCCCAATACTGGTTAAAATCCATTATCAGAGAATTCACAAGACAATAAAAGGCCAACCTAAACACAGACGATGAAAACTTTACAGGAGAAAAAGGGCTGTTCGGGTACATTGCTTTACTTTGGATATATACATCCAAATATATTTTATAATATATTTCATAAAATTTGATAAACACAGTCTGTGATGTTTTCAGTAAGGCTGAGGAACCCCAGCAGCTCAGCTGTGCACAGGGAGTCTCCTCTCGCCGCCGAGCCGGGAGCAAGGGCCGTCCCTCAAGAGCGCACGCCCGCACCTCACAGGCAGCACGTGGGCTCTGCCTGCCAGCCTCACCGTCTGACCCGCTTGCTGCCCCACTCAGTGCCGGGTGGCCCCAGGGCTGGCTGTGCACTCACTGGGCCTAAAGGCGCAGGACTGGCCGGAAGGTTGGACCCTGGCGCCCTGGAGGCACGGTTCCCATGGCTACTATTATGCCTCATTGTGCACCTGCTTATCATCATCATCCCCCTTTTCAGTTAAAGAAATGGAAGCTCAGAAAAGTGAAATCTCTTGCCGAGACATTGGTTTTTAGAAAGTCGTCACCTACCTGTTACTGGACGGCGCAGGTGGCACCCGCTGGGCCCGGCATTCTGAGGAGTGCTGGCTGTCGCAAAAGCTCCTTTTTGCCTAATTACTTTATGCTGAGGAGGGCAAACAGGATGTGTGTGGTGGAAGGCGGGGGTTGTGTTTTGTTGCTTTGTTTTGTTTTAGGGAAGAAGGGGGTATTGACTTTTAAGTACAGAAGGAATACTAAGTACAAGATGCTTTTTAAAAAAGTGAGACAAGGTAAATATTGGTGTGTATGAGGATGGTTTTTAAAAAATATTGTCTTTGGACAAGAACAAGAAAGAGGAAAAAGAGGCAGGTTCTGCATGTAGAAAGTGATAGAAATAAATATAAATATTTAATTTACTTAGTTCCGTCAACTCCGAGAAAGGAAAATACTTTTCAAAATCTTCAAGAAAAGAAAGAGAGGTTCCAAGACTGTCAAAACATGGAAAAAGAATGTGTAACCTTCTTAAAACTCAGTGGAGTCCTTGAGCGAAAAGTGCTCCGCCCCAGACACCAGGAGGACTCCAAGCCGATGTCAGGCCTGTGGGTCGGTGACAGTTATGGAGACGGACAGGTGGACCGGAAAAGAGAAGCTCAGTTCAAGTTTTTAAAAATTAAAGCATGAATTTTGGTAAAGAATGGATAAGTATTTCAGTATCCATCTGCAGAAAGATTCCTCTAGAAATCAGGAAACAAATAGTCTATATGGAATTAGAAATAAGGGGTTACTTTCAGAAGCCATAAAGGAGCTGTATCTCCTTCTCCAATCATGTTGCTTGAAAGGCAGAGTCTCTTAACACATCACAGTGGCCATGACTCAGCTGGTCCTTGGACAGATAACTCATTATAAATGGAAAAGGTGGAAGTGTCCGGGAGTCAGTGATTGCGGGACTGGCTGAACTCTGTCCCCAAAGGGCAATAAGGCGATGAGTCATTTTCAGCGTAGAGTTCTCTAGTACCTTGGGCTTGGTGTTAACCTCTGTGACTGTTTCCTAATTTAAAAATAGAGTAATTGTCAGGACTAAATGAGATCATTCAAGGAAAGTTCCTAGAACAGAGCCTGGCGCAAAGGGTTAGTTATTATTGTCACTGTGATTCCTAGTTACCCTCCTCTACTTGACTCAGCAACTGAAAACAGTAAAGGCCAAGAAAGCTTTACAACTAAGAGAGACAAAGCCGGGAAACACAGCCAATGTTGAATGACAAAAAGAAATTAAAAAAAAAAAACCAACAAGAAGAGAGGAGGAAGATTGTCAAAAACAAATTGACAAGGGTAAATCAGAAATTCCTGAATCTAAACAAATGATGATTTGAAACCAAGAACCCCAGTTTCAGAACTCTTAATCTACACATACCCTAGCCAGACCTTCTGGCACCTAGAGTCTTGGTTTCAGTTGTAGAAAATAGATGTTTCAGGGGAATGCTAAGCCCAGAGGGGTTCCCAGCACCCACGGTGCATTTCATGTGGGTAATTCTGGATTTCCAGATGCCGCCTGCCACGGGGACCTCACAGAGAAGCTCAAACTCCTGTACAAAATGCACATCTTGCCTGGTAAGTGAGCTCCACACCACAGCACATGCACCTGTAACTGTGACCTGGCTTGAAATTTGTGTGTGTGTGTGTGTGTGTGTGTGTGCGCGTGCGTGCGTGCGCGCACGGGGAAAGGGCGACCTCTTCGCCTCTTTTTGACTTACAAAATCACTCATTGGTCACTTTAGAATGAGCCCAATAATGACTCTGTAAGGACATTCTGAATCAGTATGTCCTTACGTCTGCAGTCATCGACCTGTCTGAAGCACGAGTTGGGGTAGTAGCGAAGAGCAGACCTCTGCGAGAGGAAGAATGACTAGCATTTGGTCACACATGGGACCTCAGGGACTCGGCGATTCTGAGTCTGGGGGGAGAAGCTCTAACGCTCCCAGAAACAAGGACGAAAGATGGTGCGAATTTCCGATTTAAACAAGGCTGGCCTCCAGCTGGGATCTATCTAACAAAACTAAAGTTTAAAAACAAGAGGAAGATTGTGCCCTAGGATAGAGACAGGATAAAACTAGACTGTGACCCTGTCCAGCCTCCTCCCCCTCCCCTGGGTCATTTCTTGAACAAGTAAAGTGCACGGTCATGAGCCTTTGTCCTGCCTGCATGGAAATGAGCTTTCCTGCCTTCTCTAGAGCCATCCTCTGACCAAGACGAGCCAGACTCTGCTTTTGAAGCAACTCAGTATTTCTTTGAAGATATCACCCCAGAATGCACACATGGTAAGTGACTTTCCTCACTGGGGTGTTGTATTTCTTTTCCACAGAGCCCTCTGCTTTTGGAAAAAGTTGCCTCCAAAGCTAGTCAGTCAAAGAAGTATATGGATATGATTGTTTGATATGTTGCTTCTGTTTTCTTAATTTTTAAAATTATAGTTGCTTTCAGTATTATTTTGTGTTAGTTTCAGGTGTACAGCATAGTGGTTAGGCAATCGTATGCTTTACAAAGTGTCCCGCCTGATATTTCCAGTGCCCCAACTGGCACCATACGTAACTATTGCAATATGATTGACTGCATTCCCTATGCTGTGCTTCCCATCCCAGTGACTCTTCTGTAACTACCAATAGACAGACTTCTCAGTCCTTGCCTTTTCACCCAGTCCCTCCAGGCCTCCCCTCTGGCAACCCTCAGTCTGTTCTCCTCTCTACGAGTCTGCTTCTGTTTCCTGTGTTCCTTTATGTTGTTCTGTAGATTCCACATATAAGTGAAATCACATGGTAGTTGTCTTTCTCTTCAAATTTCTGAGTTGGGTAACAGGTGGGGAGCAGGTGCTTCCGCCCCCTGCAGGGCCCTGGCCGCCGCGTCCCCCTCGCTTAGACAAGACGTGCCCTGCGGAGCGGGAGGCTTTGCTCCCCTTGCCTGCCAGGCGCAGGCTCGTTAGGAAGGTCATTCTGTTAAAGGGGATTCCCCTGAAAGTCCTATTTTTGAAATGCCAGGTTATACCACTGAATTTTTTAACATAACATTTGTTTTCCTTTATCAACATAGGTTTTAATTCCTCTTTAGAAAGTGAGTTTTTGGCCGTTAGTGGGGCCTGAAAGAAGATCAATCTGATGTACACCAAGTGAGGAGGACAATATACTGGGAGGGCACCAACATTCCCTGGTGCAGGCAGGCATCACCCTTTTTTAACTCCTGGAGATGATGTGACATTATCCCTTTATTTCCTGATTGTACACTAAACCCCAGCTGTGACAAAAGACTTCTGGGGGAGTTATTTCTTCACCTAGAAATAGTGTCATCGCGTAAATTATGGGACAGCCAGTAAAATTTGATTCCAAATAAGCAAACAATAATTTGTTTAGCGTTAAGTGTGTCCAGGGCACTCCTTGGGCCACACTTATACTAGAAAAAGATTGGTTGTGGATCTTAAATTCCAATTCCACTTGGTGTGCTGGGCTTTTGTTTTGTCTTTTGCTAAGTCGGGCAAGTCTACCTAGTGGTTTTCTGTTTTCTACTACAAATGCTACATGTGCGGGTCTGTTCGACGCCGTCTGATTATCCTCCTGGTTCTCGGCAGTGGTCGGCCTGGACGGCAGGAGCAAGCACAGCGCGGACGACGGCTTCGTGACAGTGAGCCTGAGGCCGGACAGAGGTACAGGCTTCTCTTCTATACGTTCACCTTCCTGCTGGCTGGACGCTGTTTCTTGACCTTGGAACACTTACTTTTGACATTTGGGTTTCAGGGAAAAGGGCAAATTCTCAAGAAAATCGCATTTATCTGAGGCTCTGGACTGCAGAAAATAAATCAAAATCAAAGACTGCAAAGGATTTACCCAAATTGAATCAGGTAAGCTCTCAACAGCTCAGTCCATTGATTTCAAACTCAAAAACTCTGTTTTCTAGGCATGGACACGTGTAGAATAAAATACCCCTCAAAGGTAATGGTGACGTGGAGCAGTTGGTATCTATTTACATCTACTTTGTGCATATTTTTATGCATCAAAAAATATGCTCAGCTGTGAAAAAATGACCTCGGAGAAAATGTGAATCACAAAATAGTCAATTTTGAGAGTACACATCTCAACTCAGTCATTACAAATACCCTCACACACTCAAAAGACAAGGCTGTGTGCTGTTTTCAAACCACTGTGCTCAGCTATGAAGATGTCTGACCTATTTTTTTCTTAAAAAGTTGAAATGTAATGACAGATAAAAAATATAGAAGTAATTATAACACCATATGGAAATGCTAACTTTCCTGACAGAAAACAGATAAATCATCTGGATGGGGGTCAGAAGGCATTTCTTCTGTCCAGGGTCCTCGACACATGTGCGCGGGAGAGGGGGCCTGAGCTAACCTTGGAAACACTGAGATGCCTGCTGAAGTGTGTAGGTGTTAAATGAGATGAGGTCTGGGATTCACCGGCTACTTCAGCAAAGGATAAAAACGTGAATGCAGCAACTGCATAGCCCCGTTCAGCCCTAACTCTGGGGGATGGATGAGTACATGAAGGTTCATTATTTTCTTCTTTTTACTTTCATGGATGTTGGCAATTTTTCAAATTGTAAAAAATGGAACCATCCATAAAGACTTTAGATAGGGCACCAACCCACACTATACACAGGACTTTTCGGGATCTTTTTGTGTCCCAGTGTGAAGTGGCTTTGCCAGCCGCTTCAGCCCTGCCCCTGCGCTCCCCAGGGATGCTGACGTTCTTGGTGCTATTTATTCTACATCCCTTTGCAGGGGCAGTTTATCGAGCTGTGTAAGACGATGTATAACATGTTCAGCGAGGACCCCAACGAGCAGGAGCTGTACCACGCCACAGCGGCCGTGACCAGCCTCCTGCTGGAGATCGGGGAGGTGGGCAAGCTCTTTGTCACCCAGCCCGGGAAGGAGGCGGGCGGCGGGCCCTGCAGCCAAGGCCTCCCGGGTGTGCCCTTCCCCAAGAAGGGGCCCGGCGGCGTGCCCTTTGGGGTGGAGCCGGTGGAACCCCACCCGGCCAGCCTGGCGGGCGACAGCGAGGACCACTCCCTGGGCGGACAGATGGAGGACATAAAGCTGGAGGACTCGTCCCCGCGGGACAACGGGGCCTCCTCCATGCTCATCTCCGACGACGACACCAAGGATGACAGTTCCATGTCCTCGTACTCGGTGCTGAGTGCCGGCTCCCATGAGGAGGACAAGCTGCACTGCGAGGACATCGGGGAGGACACGGTGCTGGTACGCAGCGGCCAGGGCACCGCCGCGCTGCCCGGGAGCGCCAGCCTGGACCGGGACTGGGCCATCACCTTCGAGCAGTTCCTGGCCTCCCTGCTGACAGAGCCTGCCCTGGTGAGGTACTTCGACAAGCCCGTGTGCATGATGGCCCGGATCACCAGTGCCAAGAACATCCGCATGATGGGCAAGGCCCTCACCTCGGCCAGTGACTACGAGATCTCCGCCCTGTCTGGCTGATCCACGCCTCCCTCCGCTGGCCAGCGGCGGCCCGGAGCCTTTTTTATGTTCTATGTTGGAGTTTCTTTCTTTTACATTAAATATTTATTAGGACCTGGCTCGAAACCTAGTGTTTTCATAATATAATACAAGGAAAACTGTTGGAGAAATATTAAACACCTCACTGTAGGTACAGTGCACTCTCTTGTTGGGGGAAGGGGGATTTACCAGAATACAGTTTATTCAGTGAATTCCAAAAAAAGATGAACCTGTTTGTGATCTGTGTGTATTATAACTTCTTAGTCTTGCTGTTGAGCTGTATACATGGTTAAAAAAAATATATAGTGCAGCTTAACGCTAAACAAGGCAGCAGCCATTTGTGTATTTGGGCTTTTTAAAATAAAATCAGAGCTGGAAGGAAAATGAAATGATCTTAAATGGAATAGGCATTGTCAGCTAGGGTAAATTCCTATACCACTTCGGGGAGCATTAAAACTATTTTTTAAGATTTGAAATATGTTTCATAAGAAGTCCTCTATTCAAAAATTATATTCAACAGAAATTCCCCTGCAAGGGGAAAACATTTGAGATTCTAACCAATTATGAAAGTATGATTTTTATGTGATGCCAGAGTAATGGTTCTATTTGGTCAATTCGGACAAACACCAGACCAATTTTGCATTAAAAAAGTTATTATTTATGTCAGCTGCCAGAATTCAGTGAAAATGAACAGTCTTTTGTTACAGAGAGTCAAAGTGGAAATGAAGGTGACAGAGGGCTCGGGATTTTTTTTTTTCTTTTTGGAAAGAATAAAAGTACTGATGCTTCTGATACTGGATTTTCAGCTTCATGTTACTCATTGCAAATAAAGCAAAAAAGAAATAAACTTTACCATCTCCATACTCTCCATAGAATCCAGAAATTGTACCATGTATTGCATACGACCATCTTTCCAATTAAATCAATGTAGCGATCATGTAGACTGCAGACGGGAAACCTGCAAGGTAACGTACCTGAATGTTTTCAAGCAGAACTTGTCACTTTATATAAAAGAATCGTGCGCTCTATTTCCTGAATGGATGTGGACGTGAAAACTAGCACACCTGCACTTTGGAGTCGTGCTTCTCTGTTATTACTGTTCTTGTTTCAGGTGTTGGAGGGTTTTTTCCCCTCTTACTGTTGAATTCATAATCATGGTCATGGTTCCTTTGCTTCTTCTTCAGAATATTCCTTTCGACGCATTCCTTTATTTTATTATACATTGTATCCTTATTTTAGCTGTTGCTGCTGGGTTTTTATTTTGTTTACAGAATGATTTTTAAACTGTCAAATGAAGTAGTGTTAACCTCAAATAAGATAATGTGAACAAATAAAATACATCAGATACTCAGATACGGCTTTTGTCTCAGTGACTGAGTGCCTAAGGCGGTAACTGTATTCTTTAGACAACTTTACGGGGGAATTACATCAGGCACTGTTTTGACTAAGTAAATATTTTTATACGCAAGCATGTGCATATAATGCATGTACTTAAAATAAGGAAAGGAATTTTTATCAGTTGAGTATTTGACTCATCCTACATAAACAATTAAAGGTTGAAAATTCCTGTTTCCTTATTATGCTGTAATACCATTTGTTAATGTATTTAATGGAGGGTCTATAGTCATTTATTTGACTTGACTCTAAGATTTTTACACATTATTTCATCATGTGTTTCTAAAAGTCACTTGGAAGATGCCTCAGGAAATAACTTCAAAATCTGATACTGTCAAGCTTTGGGAGGGGAATAAGCATGTCTTTAACTGTGTAGCCCTAGATTACCAAGAGAAGCAAAATTTTCCATTGTTGCGGGGAAAGGGAGACTCTTGACAGCATATGTCTCTCTCGATGCTTTTCTAATAGTGTCCTTAACATCCTAGGGCTTTTTGTCACAGTGGCAACGTGCTCTCTGAGGCAAGTTTTTGCCTGTGCTCGCTTCTCCAGGAGCCCTGAGCCTCCGAATTGATTATTCTCAGCGTAGTCTAGCAGACAGGCTCATCAGCTCACTCCTAAGGCAGGCAGTGCATTTCAAGAAGCATTTTTCTGAAAAAAGAAAGGATTAAAGTTCCTGTCTTGTCAAGGGTTGGGTTATGTCTTTTTAGTATCTCACGGGTTTTTCTCTTAGATTTCCATCTATAGTGATTTATCTTTTTTCTCCAAATGGTCACTTTTCACCCAGCTCTCTGATGATTTGTTTCCCATGCGAATAACCATTCCACAGCCACAGAGGGTGAGCGCAATGCCTGTCCCCAGAGACCGAAGCTCCAGCTGTAGAGCACTGGGTGCCTGCTTCAGTGGGGCTTTCAGACAGGAAAACCTGAGAGAGAGAGACAAGGAGCCAGAGAGACCGACCACTCTCGGGGAAAGGAAGAGAGCCCAGGGGAGCCAGCCCTGCAGAAGAGTGAGTGTGCGGGGGAACCACAGCTCCAACCACACCATCCGGCGGGGGGGCGGGGGGTGTAGGCATTGAGCAGAAAAGGAAAAAGGACTCATGGACATGGACAACAGTGTGGTGATTGTGGAGAGAGGAGGGTGTAAGGGCACTGGTGATAAAAAATACAAGAAAGATAAAAAATTGAAAAAAAACATTGTTTCATGAACATAAATGACTTAAATAAGGGATGGCAGGATGGGAAGAGAGCAGAAGTATTAACAGCAAGGCTTATAAAAGTTTCAACGTTTTTTATTTGCTCACAGCATTCCAAACAATATGACATGACATCTCAACTATTGCTTTTACATAAGAAATTAATTGCTTTATCCAAAGTAGACAAAAATCTATCTTTAAGCTGCCAGCCAGCACTTCCCCCCCGCCAGGGAAAGCTACTGCTTAAATATTTGTTGACTACTTAAACAGAAACATAGAATCACCCTATCATACATAGTATTGCCATACTTAGGTCTTACCAGCACTTCATTTAAATTTTTTTGTCAAAAGCTGAATCCAGGAAAAAAAAAAAGGGAAAAGAAAGCTCACTCATGGTATTTTCTTTCAGATTTTTAACAAATCCATTAATTTTCATGGAAAATTTTCTGATGTGGAGAGGTTCATAAACATGAAAACAGAAAGTAAGCCTCCCCAGACTTGTTCTTAGAGAAGGTGGATGGGCCGTTTATCCCAAGAAAACAGCTGCTGGTCCCTCCTCATTTACTCACGGAGGATACGCAGCACTACTGCCCTCCAAGCCAAACCTCTTCTCTTCGCAGCCTGTGACCCCTCCCGCCCTGGCCACGAGCTTCCGACTTCTCACACTCATGTCATGAGCAGATCTTTGAGCAAGTTCTACCTCAGTGAACACAAAGGACAGAAATAGACATAAACCGCCTTGGACACTGGAATAAAGAATGAAAAATACATAGGTTTTGACATAGAAAAGTACATACAAATCCAAGTAGCTCTTAAAAGAGAAAAAGTTCAGGATGGGCATTCTCAAGAAAAAGGCTGTTTTCTAAACTATAAATGGTGCCAGTAAGACTGACTTTTCTATCTATATCACTGTATTTATATATAGAGAGAGGCTGGTCTAGGTTCACTGATATCCTCTGATTTCTCCCATTTTTTAAAGAGATTGTCTTTCAGAACATAGTATTTGAGCTACAACTGTTTATTTTTTTCAGACAATTCTTGTCATTGGCACATGCTCTTCAAACTGGCAGACACAAAAATTCATTTCAACACTGACTCACTTTTTTGATGCTAAAACAAACATACCTTTCCTGGTACTTAAGTTCTATCACTACTTTGGTACTTACTAATTATTATAGAAACAGGAAAGGTTCTCAACATGGATTCTAAGACTACATAAATTCTAATGTATGTGGAGAACAAGGAAAAGTAGGAAGGCAGACACAATTATCATATTTCTCTTTTCATCTCTGTCACTATCACATAAAAGTCAGAAGGCTCATGTTACATTCTAATTTACAACCGGTGACATTTAGTTTGGCTTTCAGACTCAAACCTTAGAATCTGTTGGTGGCTTAGACCAGTTCACTATAGAACCGTCTGAAATGGTTACTGATTATTTTAAGCAAAAACAAAACAGTATCTGTATTGTACAAATTGAGGTGGATTTAAAAGAATATATTACTGACAAAACTTTCTAATGACATTTTAAAAATATTAAAAAGATTTTTTTCTTCCTAGAAAGGGAAAAACTTAATTACAAGTTTCCCCTCCCATTCTTGAGCCATTCTTTTATTAGGCATAATGACAAAGGTTTAAATCAGTTTAAGATCTCAGTTGCTGAAAAATTAAAATACAAGTATTTTCACACAAAAATTCAAAGACTAACAGAGTTGCTTTCCATGTATTAGGAAACACCTTGATGAAAAGAAACTGATGGTTAACACTTGATCCTTATCAGGGTGCTACTACTTCTCCTCACAGAACTCCAGATGGGTGATAAAAGCATTGGAAAACATGTTAAGAAATGAAAATGCTCCCAAGGTGGAGTCCCCTACAAGACACAAAATTGTTAGACTCCTCTAATACTGGACGAATAGCTAAACTGCCAGGACCATAATAAAATGAACCCAATTTTTAAAATAGTTTTATCTTGAGAAAATCATAATTTGAATGCGTACACTTTTAATGTGCTACACAACACCACCGCTCTTACACCACAATCGAATATTTTTTTACCACTCTTTAAGTTTGAAGAGAGGTTTGCTCATAAACATGAACAAATACTTGAAAGCCTCAGGTCTTTGTGTTTTAGCTTAACGTAAGTCTTTAGCAGGCTGGCTTCTGTAGGATTTAAGAACTTAGTAATCATATGACCCTATCTTCAAACTTGAGTTTTGCCATGAGAACTAACATCTGACACATACAAAGAAGAAACCGTTCCCTTTAGAACCTCATCACTGCATAAGCCTTAACACACGTGCTGCCGTCCTGAGATTTTAAGAGAATAAAGCTATTCAAAATGCAGTTGTCATCCTCAGGCTACTTTAGAATCCCACAGATTGTTACCTCAAAGAAAATCCATAAAGTCTATACATCATCAACTAGAAACACTATGGAGTCAGAGCAGACACACAAGAGTTAACAGTAAATAAAATAAACCAATGATATTTAACTGAGATTTTAAGGTGTCATGCTGTTTAAGTTCAAAGACAGCTTTATTGACACAGCAACTGTCCTTTGAATACAATCAAAATATTCTCAGCAAATACCTCTCTTTTCATAAGCACACACAGGTAGAGCTAGGCTCTTACACCAAGCACTAACTCAGGTGCTTTTCTACCACTAACAAAAAGCAAAGACTCATGATGAGGAAATATCTTAAATCTTACAAATAACATTGTAATATTTCAAAGTGTGTTTTAAAACCAAAAAGCTTGTCGCCAACACTGTCATTCTAACATGATCTGTGATGTTAAATAATCAGACGAGCCAAAATGGAGGCCACGCATCTCCTCCTGATACACCTATGCTCTCGTTGCTACAATCGATGCAACACGGACATCTGCCTGAGATTCGAACAAACAAAAACCATGAAGAACTACTCCCCCTCCTAATTAACTTACAAATAAGGGAAAGAAAATACAGAACTATCATGTCCAAACTCAACAAAACATTTTAAGAGCTTTGCAAAGATACCAACTTGATAGCTACACATAAAGTGAAAACTGATATTTACACATTTTAATCAACCAATTTAATACAAATACAGTACCTGATTTGTACTTTTATATTAAATGGGATAAGTCCCAAGTTCCAAACTGTAGTTCCCATGACTCCACAGAGGGGATCTTTGGAAGCAGAAGTTACCTTTGGAGAACAGTGTATAAACAACTGTAAACATACACTGATTGTCCACTAGCTTTCTGAAATAGAATTTCTGAAAAATTTTTGTAGGAAATTACATATAAGTAGTGTAATTGATCAGAAAATTTCTACTACAACATATAAATTCTGCTGTGTGTGCAAAATGTGGTAGAAATAGAAGATATGAGGGATGATTCATATTTTTAAGGTAAGTGACACATTATAATCCAGTAAGAGTCCTTTAATCTTTTCATGAAATTTCTCTCTATATATGTTGAAATACATAATGCTTTCTGGCTTTTCTTCAAACCAAAACTTGTCAAATTCATAGACAAGATAACCTGCAGTTAAAAAAAAACAAAAACAAAAACATAGTGCTCAGTAGTGATAGCACATCCAAACCATCTCATTTTAAGTATATGACCATCCTTTAAATTCCATATTAGCATAAAATAATCAGAAATCATATTAGACTACTAGAAACCTGAGGCACACTATAAGAAATATTTTCGTACATTCAAAATAAACAGCAATTTCAACAAAATCCCTCAAACTTAAGAAGATAATATTGTTAAAAGATACCTTGAGAATACAAAACAAAGTTAACCCCAGAGACCCCTGAAACACAAAAATTAAAGTAACAAGAAAATGTTGGACAAGGATAATTTACAGGAAAGCTGTTTTCTATTTGATTTCTAAATCTCAGAGACATTTCCACTTTTTTCAATGAACTATCAGCAACTTCTCTTTATAAAAAAAAATAAACTCTAAATAAGCTTAACTTAGTGACAAAGGCCTGAGGTCACACAGTTACAATGGGGATGGGAAACAGTGGACAGACGCAAGAGAAATCTAGGAACACACCTGGAGTTAAGTCAAGACAGGGGAGGCTGTGGGAGGAGCCCTGGGTGACGCCTTTCGCCGCGGCGTTGAAGAAGTTATGATGTGGCCATGTATGACCTAAGTAGTTTCCTATCTCCTGCCAACATGCAGAAGGCATTCTAAAGACTCCAAATGATCAAGAAAAGTAGAGCATAAAAGCTAAGCTGGATTTGAATTCTTTGCTTCTGAGCAGTATCTTCAGAAGATGGGTTCATTCAATTAAACCTCAGTGGTCAAATATCACCAGAATAAAAGTTAATGAAACAGTGGTAATATTGACTGTTTCAGGGAAAGTGATTAAGTAGCCCAACCAAACACAAGACCACCGCAACTTGAAATGGTGGGGTGGGGGTTGGTTAAATTAAATTTCCTTACAAGTGCAACAAATACTCTGTAAGTGGTCTGTCCTTGACTCAATAGCATTCATTAATCAGTATTCAAGAGGGAAAATTCACTTTATAGTTGATTGAGAAATGGATACCTATAGAAAAGCTGCATAAATACAAATTTGCATACATGTGAAAAAATTGCTTCACTGAATTTTTTAAATCAACAAACACAGAAACAAGTGCAAAATATTCTTGGGAACCCATCTTTCATTATTTTCCATTTTTCCAAAGATCCTAAATAATAAAATGACAAGGATAAGGCATATATATACTTGATAGGGGTGTTATATCTTCCTAATGATTTAAACATTCTCCTAGAAATATCTAGTTTTAACTCTTCTTAATACTCACAATAAAACTGGTGAAAGTGTTCCATTGTTGGTACACCAGGAACAAAGTTGTAGAGATGAAATTTCAGAGCTTCACTCTTCAGCAAGCTATAAGCCATCTCTGTCAGATTGATTCCAACTATTGCATAAGAATACCTATGTCAGAAACATTACCAGTTATACCAGCTAGCCAAATAGCTCATAAAATAAATTTGAAATTACGCAAGGAATTAGTAACAAGTTACTTGATCCATTTTTAACACAGTATTGACTTTATGCTGGTCTCTATATATTAAGGATAATAAACCAGAATAGATTTTAAAAATTGTTCTTTAGAGGCTATTTATTTTCTGGATATAAAATTAAGAAATAAAAACTAAGAAATAAATAAAGCTCTGGTCCGATGAATATCTAAAACCAAAATCCTTTAAAAAACTAAAAGGAGTACAACATATTTACTCTGATTTCTAAAATACACTGGGTAATCTAACATTTTCTCTTCCATTATCATGGTATTTATTTTTATGATGTAATATTGTTACAATGTTTTTTCAAAGACAGGTATCATTGGAATATAAACATAAAATATATGGTGAAGCTAATAATGACCTCAATTGTATTTCATGTCACAACTTTCAAAACTATTTTTCGTATTCCTATTCCTATTTTCAAATCTATTTCTCAAAAATTCTTTATAAAAGTTGTTATCCCCATTTTATAAACTACATCTTGTGATAAAAAATATTAAAATACATACAAAACTGGCTTATGATCATATTTAGCCTTAAAAATAATACAGCATGCAATATCCTTTAAAGTTCTTATTAATTAAAATAATCTCATTTAAGAAATACCTTGAAATACTCTCAAATTCAGATCATCTAACCAACTTAAATTTAAGAGCTTACAGTTTCTTTACTACATCCAGCTTACCCTAATTTAGGATGATTGGAACGGGAAAGAATCTGATGAGCTTCCCTGGTATAATTTTCACTGAAATACCTTAAAATGTTTCAGAAAAAGAATAACATTAGCGTAAGTCATTCACAGTGAAGCTGTCCAGAAGCAATTTACACAGTTACTGTCCAAATGACAGCCCTAGCGCGGGTCTCTCCATGTCAGTCGGAGGAGTTTAATGCTGAGCTGTCAGGGCTCTACCCGCACAGGCCCTTGGCGAGACGTGAAGGTATGTGAACAAGTAAGTTCTCTAACAAGAGACTTCCTACCTACTTTTGAAAAGATCTCGAGTTCTTTCTATTTGTTCTAGGTTTTCTACAAAACGGCCAGTGGCCACCCGTTAGGACACTCTTCCCTTCACCTGGGCTCACTCCGTCCAGGGCAACTGCTGTCCGCTCTATTTAATGCCATGTTCAGGGTGCCCTCAGAAGGGACAGCCAACCACCTTTGTTTTGCACTAAAAACAATCCTCCTTGATCAGTGCTATAACTGAAATACTGGCCATACAACTGACGTATTAGGAGAAATGGATAAAGCTGTTTATTTGTAGGCTCATACATCCTGTTGGCTTGAACTCATGCAATCTCTTTGAGTTCTAAAAGATAGGGACCAAATCTCCTGTTCAACCTTTTAATCATTTCTAGGGCATCGCTGGCAACCAATTATTAAAGCATACATATGAATCTAAACAGTTTTCAAATTGGTAGATACTAGCTCTACCTAACATAAAAGTAACGATATGTAATTCATTTAAAGGTATGTCAGAATCCCTTACCATGGTCTTGAATCAGATTCTGTTATTTAAATTTTCAGCTAAACTGGCAAATACTGAAAACCTCGACTTCTGAGGAAAACGGTCAAGAGCCAGATTGCTCAGAAAAAGTTACCAAAGAAAACACCACAACAGTGTGTCTCTATCTAACTGATGGTGAGTTGCTTCATATATCTGTGTGGCTTACAAGTACTGAGAATAAAGACAGCTTTTAAAGGATAAAAAAAAAAAAACACACAAAAAATTATGTTTTACAAAATAATAAATTTTAAAATATCTCATAATTTTTCCAAGTGGAAACAAAGTGCACTTTTTCTCTACTTAAACTCCAAAGAGAAGTTTCTATTTATCAAAGTAGAAAACTGGCAATCTCGTTTTTTGTAATTATTATTTTAAAAATATTACTGTGCTTTACTCATTTCTGAGAGGAGAGAACTTTCATACTCATAAAATTTAGGTATTACAGAAAATTAAATACTTTGGTAACTGGGAAAAGTTACATTTTTTGAAACCTTCTGTGTCTTCTATTTTCTCCCAAAGTATCCTTATCTATCTTGACCTAGATATTTTTTCTCAACATGAACATAATTGAGCTCAGTTTCAGGACTAATTTCTCTACAGTAACCACCTAAGCTTTGTTAGTGGTTAGGGTTCCCATTCCAGGCATTTTGCAGCCTATAAACACAATTCAAGGATAAACGTAAACACCAGAATCTTTTCATTCGCATGTCCTTCACTTTCTAGAAGAGTTTTGGCTATCGATCATGATTTTAGTGACATATTTTGCAGTTTCATATACCTGCCCAAGCATAAGTATTAAAGAAGAAAAGCAGAGAGAGCCCATATATAGGCTGTGAAAAGTCTGAGATTCGGATTCCTTGTCACATACGCCAAAGACTCAGTGTGGAGAGACCGTTACCATCTTATCTGCTCACATTTCCCAGAATGGAATGAGAGCCTAGAGAAGACACAAGAGGATGTTTTAAAAAAGCAAGAAAAGAGTGTAAATAATTCCTGAGGAGGTATCAGAAGGGAGGTCAGGAAGAGAAAGGAAGAGGAAAGGTCCTCATATGCAAAGAGATCACACCCACATACACGCTCATTTCCAGTGTCTTCACGTTGTTGCCACCACATCAGCAAATACTTCCAGCACTGCCACTATTTAAATTCAGAGACAGTATGAAACTAGATGGGAGATTACATGTAATTTCATTTTAGAGAAGAAAATAAGGTTTATTTTCACTCACACGAGGTTGATCAATCCAAGTATGCCCATGCCTCTGAAGTCTGTTTTCGGGTCATCGCCCTGGAAACCAATGTCAGCCCACTGCTTGGAGATTCTGGCCTTCAGCTTTTTTGTAGGCATTAGAAGATTCCAAAGCTGTGCAAACATGCTTCCATTTTACAAATAATAGTGATGTTCTTAAGTTTCCAGGATTTTTTTCCTTCTCATAACTGATCTAACTAGTAAGTTCAATGCTTTTAATTGAACAACTTTGTAGACAGATTATAGGTTCAACAAAGTGTATTTAGAAAACTTTTCCATTATCATAAAAAATGTAGCATACTTATTCCAATTTAAAAGACTTACCTAAAAAATAGATTTTGAGAAGATAACAAATGCACAGAAATCTCAAACAATGCAATGCCCTTACCTACTAAGTAATATATACATATACACACCAGAATTGGCAAACTCCTTCCCTGAGAACAGCGTTAGGTACTTGGCCCTTGCCCTGCCCCGACACTACACACTTAAGCGGGCTCTAAGAGTGGGTGATCTGTCCCTACCGACAAGAAGGAAAACAGGGCTGAGTTAAGGAGGGGATCGTGAAGAAACAATACGGATGGTATTCCAACCCACAGGATTATTATCTTCAAATTTTCATAATTAAAAAAAAATAATATAACCCAGTTTTAACTAAATATGTTCCTTAAGACGGAGATCAGATTTCAGATGCTACCATGAAATAACATAAGACAGCTACCATGTATTAGATAGCAACAAACTAATCAATGCAAAATAAAGTTTTAAAAATTTCATCATTTTCTAAATTTCACACCACACATGATCAAACAAAACAGGCTCACAAAAATTCGTAAGAAAGTATGAAAATTTGCAAAACAGAAATACTTGCATTTCCCCATCTCATTACCATTTCAGGCATTGATGAGTAAAAGACTCCTAGTAAAACGAGTGTCCTGCTACCCAAAACAATATGAAGACTAGCGATCCTGCTTTAAAACAGGGTCAAGACTTTGCTGGTCCTGAAGCTAAATCCAATACTTAGACTGGATCTTATCTGGACCTTTCTTTTATTAATAGCAGATTTCCCTTAATATGTTTACAACCTGTTTCAGAATTAAAAGCATTTAAAATATATTTGAATATATATATATATATATATATATATATATAAAAGCGTATATAACTTATTTGAATACATTTTTATTGTGTTTATCAGAATATTTTGGAGTTAACTAAAAATCTTTCTCTAACACAATAAAATGCTCTAAGGGGCAAAGAAACTGGATGGCTGTATAAGCCTCGAGAATGGGCACACAGGCCTCACTAGCTCAAGCCTGATTTATTTTCCCAGTGTTCAGTAACTCCGAATGCAGAACACGAAACTTACCTTGAGAAGCAGCTGTTCATGTTGTGGGTTATCGGAATCATACGGTCTTTTTCTCACACCTTCTACATCCAAATAGAGCTGTTTATAACCAGATATCTGCAGTAAGCATGCCTTCATGCAGATTTTAAAACTGAAAATAATAGAATTATTATTTTTTTAAAAATCATTCCTTATCGCAATGATGTAATGCCTTCCATAGCTTGTAGTTCATATGGCTAGTTAAAAACCATTTCCTGGCTTTCAGTTTAATATGATAAGCAGCAATAGCCTCCTTAAACACAAAACTTTTTATAAAGTATCAGGAAGGATATGATAAATCGGGATCTGGGAGGACAAGACATGGTAGGAGTGGCAAGCTTAGCAATTTTCTCCTTTTCATGTTTTTCTTGGGCAATTTCATACATTCCTAAATCTTTATGGCCAGTTATCATCAACAGACCTAATTTTCCAAAAATATGTATACAAGGAGGCAGCCAAAAAAACTGGAACCATCTTCTGGAGGGCAGGCCTCTTGTGGTACAGGTTTCCCCCACTAGGTGGGTGTTCTAGGAATCCATCTGTAGCAGTGCACCAGCTGGCGTTGTTGTGAGAGGCAGCGTTCGGCTTCAGTGAATTTTTTTTTTTTTTGGAAGACTCTTTCAGCGTGTTTGCCCATTTCATGATGGGTGATTTATAAGGACACCTGTCCACACCGCACTGAGGGTTCAGCAGTTTTGGACCAGAAAGAACATGACCCCTGTGCCCTACCCTCCCTATTCACCTGACGTCATTTGGAGAACTTTTTTTTCCCCCCAGATGAAGAAAGTCCTCAAAGGAAAACATTCTGCTGATGTGGAAGAAGTGAAACAAAAAACAGCAGAAACACTAAAAGGCATCAAAGTCAACAAGTTCAAAAAGTGTTTTAGGTGGTGGGAAAAACATCTCATTAAATGTACTGAATCAGATGGAGACTACTTTGAAGGTGACTGCAATTTAAACATGAAAGAATACATACATAATTTTTTATAAACAAATTCCTTTTTTGGGGTGGGGGAGGGTCCTCCCTCATATATATAACAAACAGGTCCAGGAAATGTTACCTCAGTTTTCCCAAATGCAAACATTTATCTTCCCTGAAGAGACATGCTTTTTCTTAGTAAGTCGTTAAACCTATTAATGACACCAGCGATCGTTAGTTCCTGAGCCAGAACTCTCCAGTTCTGACCTTCCACTCTCCACCAACAATATATCAGAAGACCCCCCAACCCTCATCCTTTCTATCTCTGAAATGTCCCTCGAAGCAATCACCATATATCCATTTATGCTGACGTGTTTATGGCTTTGTCCTCTTCTACCTGAAGGACTGTTTCCTAATGCTCTGTCTTTATTCCTTCTGCCAGCCTCCCCTCGCCCCCCAATTTACCCTCCACTTTCTGATAACATAGCTTGTTCGCTTTAAAAGACAGACAGAAAGCCAGAGGACAGCATCTGCCCCTCACTGTGGCACGCACTCCAGCCCTGCGTTCACTTCTCTGAGTTCCGCTCTGCAGTAATCCAAGGCCCCAGCCGCAAAGGCGCCCTGTCACCCCCCGGCCGCAGCGCCCGCAAGGCCTTGCTGGCGTTCTTCCTCTGCACGCCACGGCCTCTCGACCCATCCACGAGGCCCAGCTGAAATGTCACCTCTTCTGCGGAACTACCTCACAGTCCTCTCCTGGGCCCTTCCCTGTTCCAGCCCAAATAAATTGCTCCTTCGTCTATGTTTACACAGCAACTACTGAAAAAGAACAAATTTCTAAATATTTACAAGTCAATGTACTGGTCCCAAGAAATCAACAATGGAGTAAGTCACATCCTCCTCTTACAGAACTTACAATTCATTGCAACATGAGGGGAAGGACAAGGGTAGATCAACGAACACAGTACAATGGTTATACTATGGTGGAGGGAGAGCTCTGCGATGGGACAGAGCAAAGTCCCTACCTCAGGCTGCAGAAGCCAGGGAGGAGGACAGAGGAACCGAATTTTGAAGGACAGGAAGGGCACACTAACCGCAGTTATTTAACTTCGGGAAAGGTATGGTAAATTGCCCTAAAGAAGGCAGAGGGTAAACTGGCAGCACCAAGTACTGGGCTAGGAGGCCACAGACACAGGCTTCACTCCGCTCCCATCACTCCCCTGTCTGGACCTCCGTTCCTCACACACTGACGTGGAAGGGTGGGATCAGATCAGCTCCCCAACCCCTTCGGCTCTAGCTCTCGACAGCTGTGGATGGTCTCTACAGTTCACAGGACGCAGAAGCATAGCCAAAACGAAGCCTGCCAAAACAGCATACCTGACATCCTTCTCGGCGTTAATATTCTTTTCTTTCATTATATCTTCTACATACTTGTCCACTTCACTCTGAGCAACAAATGTCGCTTCCTGTAAAACCTGTTGATGTGACAAAAAGCTGACTGAGAAAAATCCCTTATAGCTGAAAAAGAACAGTAGGTTTTAAGGTATTTAATCAACTCTACAATATAGGTATTAAAATACAAAATGAAACCAAATTTGCTTCAAATTTTCACTAGAGCTTAAATCATTCAAGCAATTATTTAATTAATTGAAAGAGAAGCAACATGTTTCAGATGAAGGCTTCCTTAACTGAGAATCGACAGGTTCTCTTAGCAAAGGAGCTACCACCATAGTGTGTTTATGAAGCAGATGCTTTTTATAAAATTCAAAAATTACACAATAAAAATGTAGGTACAAAAGAATTTTAATGCAGAAGAGCACAAAGAAAAAAACACCAGTGATAACCATTGATAACAGATTAGTATGTGCACTGTGGGTCTTTTTTCTATGCATACAGATTTCTTAAATAGTGCACCCTATCAATGTCCACGGGCTCCTTCCTTCCATACAGCAGGCAAGTGCAGCCCTTCCTAACCCTTCAAGTGTCTTCAGCTCTCGTCCATCTCTGGGATCCTTCATACTCCAGGCAAAATCCCCCCGTCATTCCTCTGCTTACCCTGTGCTTTCATTTGCATCGCTCCTTTCCTCCATCTCTAACCCTGTCAGTCCGCCCTACTTTTAAACCAGCTCACACACCAGGTCCACTTGATTGTATTCAAGTGGGAGTAACCGCTCCTCTCTTAGAATCCCTACACTAATGTATCTGCGATCTTTCTATTACCCTTACCACTTTTGATATTACACAATAAGTAGAAAATTCTTTGAGGACAGAAGTATCTAGTTTATCTTTCCATATCCTGCTTATAAAAAATACATGCATTCATCTTAGTAGGTTCACAGAATACGAATGTTTCATTATTTTCACAGGTCACTCTCTAGAACAAAACTGATATGCTTGCAATATTCAACAAGGTCCATTTTGTGTCTGGCATGAATCAGTTCTGCATATCATTATCTCCAGACAGCAGCAAGTCCGCATTTTTTGATCCTATATTTTTGTCTCACACTATGTACCATGACCAAGTACACACATACATATAATACCTAAAGTATATGGATGCACATCCAGATAGCTACAATTAAAATTTCACAAAACAACATTTAACCTTATTATGACCAGTGATTTCTAATTATTTTCTATTCTATTCCTTTGGCGGTGGTGGTTGTTTAATGCTGGCCGTGATCTACGATGGGATTTCAAACCATGGTCCACGTGACCCATGCTGTACCTTGGCCACATCATACGTATACATAGAAAAAAAAATTGTGGACTATTACAGGGCAGTACAGCATGTAGTAGACTAAATTATTGGTCCCAATTTTTCACTCCCCTGTAATGGAATTCTATGCCCATTGCCTACCATGGCCTTATGGTACGCGCAGTGTTATTTCTCTATGCTTTCTAGGGCATGGCCACATAAATTACTTCAGCCGATGGAATGGTAATGGATACGACACCAGGAAACTTACAATATGTCCATGTGCTTAGGCCTTGAATGATCCACTGTGAGAACATTCCCCAGGTACTCACTACCTTTCCAACCTGGCTCCCAGAATGACAGAGTGACAACCGACCTGAACTTGGCACCAGCTTAAAAAAGGTCTCTCCAGATGGCCAACAGACACACAAGCAAGGAACAAGTAACAGACTGCTATATGCTCCTGAGATTTTATGAGCTTGTTACACAGCAAAAGCTGACTAACAAATAACATGAGGTATGACATATTTTGGATCAGAAGTTGCATGACCCAGGGTATTCTATCACTGCCCAAAATTGCTTGGCTTTTTCCTCACAGAAGAACCTATCCTAAGGACACAATCTGATAGACGGTTTCCCGGCATGATCCTGCTTCCCCCAAAACTACCAAGTCATGAGGCAAAATAAACAAGCAAAACCTCAGAACAGGACAGATTATTCAAATACCTTCTTTGTGCATGAACAGCACACACACAAAGAAAATATTTTAAACCTAAAATATTACTTGTAAAGTAGGAAAATTTCACTCAGTACTTTTTACAGCAAAGACTCTTCTGGGAGGACATTAATAATTAATTCTAAAATTGAGGCATTCTTTTAAACAAAAAGTATCTCCCAGTTTTCTGAATTATCACCTTGAATTATGATCCTACCTTATTCTTGGAGTACGTCAAGGAATTTTCTGAAATTTAAAAAAAAAAAAAGAGAGAGAGCATTATCACCTACATGTTGTTTGTGAATTACTCCATAAGCAAAGAGTATAAATATCACGCCAATAATAAATTACTTTCATAGTTCTAGAAGATGTAATTTTTACATGAATAACAGCAAGCACTTAAAAATTTCATCCTTACAGTACGTAACACTATATGATTCCAAAATCCTCAACCCAACGTAACATACCACAGCCAAAGAGATGGAGTCAACCTAATTTCCCCTGGGTCCTTGGTTTCTGCGCAGACCCCAAGTGCCTACTAACCACTGCAAATTCACACACAGCTCTCTGGGAATAAGCTCCTGTTCCAGAAACGCATCTTAAGACTCCAGGGATAGTCTTAAGATGGTGTCTCTACTACCTTTTCTTCATGTGCTACCCTTAAGGAGGAAGAGTTTCCATTTCAGGAGCTAGCAACTGAATGAATCATGAATGAACAACACAGGGGCAAAGCTGAAAAGACTTCAGATTATTTGCCTGACCACCTCTAACCAGACAAACAGCAAAGCAGCTTCTCCATTCTGTTTCAAGAATGACTAAAACATATTTACGAGTTTATTTAAAAACTTTTTCTGGCACATTTACTTAAAGTCTTTTTCTCAGCAACATGAAAAATTTGAAAAAATGCTTCTGCCACAAAGTAAGGCCTTTTCATGTTTCCCCCCACGCTATAAAACACCAGTACTGCCAAGATTTCTTATCAAGAGGTACTTTGTTCTTCTGAAAACAGTCGAAAGGGTAAATCAAAAGAGCAGGCAATAATTTCAGTCAGTCACAAAGTTGTGAGAAAACTAGGGAAGTAATTAAATTTCAATCATCCAGCTTCCCTGAGGCTCACTCTCTCTTATGTCTGTCATCCTTTCCCGTTGCCTTGGATACCAACAGCCACTTCCCAAATCTTATGGGGGTTGATTTCTCCGTTGAAGCACCCTTGTTCAGTACAAAAGAAGGCTTGACTTTCCATTTAACAAAGTGAGCATGAACTGCAGCTGATCCCTGGTCTACTTTACCCTGGCCTGAGAGAAATGACCTCCACCGCATTTGTCACTCATCTGTGTTCTAATTTAAAGCGATATTTTCAATTACACATTGAAAGCTGATGAATTTCAGAAGGTAATAGAGTAGTACCATTCAACAGAAATATAATGCAAGCCAAAATGCATGCCACAAATGTACTTTAAAGTTTTCTAGTACCCACATTAGAGTAAAAAAAAAAAACAGGTAAAATTAATTTTTACTATTTTAAATCAATGTATCTAAAGTATATTAAACCAATATGTCCAAAATAGTCCACATATAATGAATATGAACAATTACTAATGAGGTATTTTTGCATCCTTTGTTCATGGGAAGTCTTAAAACCCAGTGCATATTTTATACTTCCAAGTATCTCAATTCATACTAATCACATTTCATGGGCTCAATAGCCGCATGTAGCTACTGGCCAGAGTACTGAACAGTGCAGATTTTGAGCCCAATAATCTTTCCTAGGGCTCACTAAATACCTATTCCTGTCCTTTCAAGAATTACATAAGAGACTAAAAGATTGATGAAAGATGTTGAGTATAAAAATGGATCTATTGAATAGATCCAGACACTCACTCTTTCCCATCACTTGGGTGAAAATTTCAAAGGGTCTTATATAAGTACAGAGATTTTTCTCTAAAATAATGGTTACAACTATAATCTAAGAAACAACAGATGAATTTCAGGAGCCAGAGAAAATAATTGTTCATACAGATGGGGAATTAAATAATAATCCTTTTCTTTTTCTATAAAATCATACAGTTTTAGGGATTCAATGTTAGATTCCAAAGATTATGAAACTGAGTTTAAGCAACTTGATCAGGATACACAATGCGTGCATATGTCACTGTGAATATTGAGGGAAAAAAATATTTGTTCAGAATTAAAGTTTTATTAGTTTTTATTCTTTTTCAAATAACGTTACCTATCCTGTGTGTCCTCTGTGCACCTATATAGGTATCAAAAATTCGCTGCAATTCACACTTTCCAGTCATCTGTCGTAAGAGCCATTTCATCCAAAATCGAAAAAAGTGCCCATAGAAGAAGTCCCACAGAGAAATAAACATTTTTTTTTCCTGGAGAAGGAAATAAATGACAGATTTAATGACCTTAAATTGGAAAGGAAAAAAATTAGTTTATTCAACTCATCAAATCTTAAATTATATTAGTATCTGTTATACTATTCTACTGTGTCTATTTTGTGGTAGTGTTTAAGGAATCTAAGAAAACAATAACAGGTGTATTACATACTTTTAGATTAAATGATAGCTGGTCGAATGGCCAATTTATCACTTTTTAAAAATTAACTGTAAGTCAAAACTACTTACTTAAATTTAAGCTCTCAGTTCCCTCTTTTTAATTTGTCACTCTTTGAGAACTGGGGCTCAACAGTTTACGAACAAAGGGAACCTAACTAAGCAACAATTAAATCAAATATACCATGTACTAGAATTTTTATTATAAGGAATAAGCTCTTCTTAACCCCTTATGGATGACTTCAGTTACATGTATCCCACATTCAGGTGTTGCCAGCACATAAAAACACTACATATGGCTTACAAATTGAAGTATACGGGATGAACACTGGGTAGATCACATCCTGGCTAAGTCTTGATTTTTCCATTCAACAGGTGAAAGACTGAAATACTAAGGAGGACAGTGAACTACACCTTCAATAAAATTGAATCTTTACGTCACAAGAAAAACCTTCAGCTCCTAAACGAAGAGCGATGGGGCCAATGAAAGTGAGCAATTATTTAAAAACAAACAAAAATGTTCATCTCCTTCCTGCCTTAAGCACTCCCAGCTATACATCATCTCTAGACGAAGGTCTGACAGACTGTCAATTTGGAAATCCCCGCAGATCAGTGAAGAAACGGTGCACAGCAGAGATGGGCTGAACTGTAACGTGAAAAAGAACCCATCTACTCGGCGCTCATCAAGACAAAAGAACTGCTAGGCGGAGGGAATGCAAGCCTCGCGGCGCTCGAGCTCCCCAGACAGCGGGGAGTCGCTGCGCCGAATCCCCATGTCGGAGTCTGGAGGAGCCCAGCTCGCTCGCTGCCCGCGAGTGGGAAGGAACAGCTCGCACAAAGCCCCACCGTCTCGGGCGCCGCGGATCTGCCGTGGGACACCGCGGGGCTCACGCACCCCGTGCGCTCTCAGCACACCCACATGGAAGTAGCCTGGGGCGAGAGGAAAGAAACAGCAGCCACCTCACAGAAGCGGAAGAGCTAGGGGGAGCTGGAGTCTGCCTCGGTTTCCCCAACTGCAAACAGCCGGCAACGGAAACGACGCTACTAGCACAGCGTTCCCCGCGAGCACCGTGACCCGGAAGTTGGGGAGCAAGGCCGCTAGAACGCCTTCTCCCAGACTTGGCCCGCCCCGCCCCCGGCCTCCTCTGATTGGTCCATGCTCCACCAATTGCTAACGCAGCAAGAAGGTCGCGCGGAGTTGCTTTGCCGCGCGAGCTAGGATTCTAGGGACTGAGGGCGGTTTCCCTAGCAACGGCTACGGGGAGGTACGCCCGGCGCGCCACAGATCCGTCTTTCGCGCGCCTCTGGAGACTTCGCTCCGGACTTTTGCGCAAGTTGACACAGTGTACTGCTTCGACGCTCCAAGTGCGGAAAAAGCAGTGTGTTTTTGGTAACTATCATAGCATTTTCACCTACATGTAATCTTAATCATGTGTATTTTCTATCCGCCCTTGGGAATCCGCATATGCGCTGTGCTTACTTAAATTACACGGGGATTTTCTGCTGTTTGTTGGACTCCAATCCCTTAGGTGTTCAAGGGTCAGCTGTAATGATTAATAGTCCCACTTTATGGATGAAGAAACGGAATTTACGTTTAATAACTTGCTCGTGGCTAATCAGTGGCAGGTAAGAAAAGCCCTGTATAATGAGGAAAGAAGTTTGGACTTAGTTCTTTCATTATGAACATCTAACAGTTAATTCATCAGCATTTCTTCCTTCAGTGGTGGGTTTTCTTGAAAAAGAAACTTAGATATATGATTTTTAAAAACTCCCATCTCAGTGCATTAATTCAAGTACTTGTTGTTTGCCTATTATGTATCATTCAGGGATCCGAAAGAGAGTCACACTGTAAATAAACACTAAAATAAGACGTACGGGGAGGGGGAGTTTTTACATACAGGTAATCAGGGGAATCTCTGTAATAAGGTGACATTTGACCAGTGTCCACAATTAAGTAAGGCAGCAAACCTTCTGAGAGTGTCGAGGAAGAGTATTCCAGGCATTTCCAGAAGGGCAAGTGCAAGGGCCTTGAATCTGGAGCATAGTTTATAAATTGGAGGAATAACAAGAAGAGCGGTGTGGCTGGAGGAGAAATGGCAAGGGAAAAGCAGACTATAAGGACAAAAGACAATTTACACTGAAAAATAACTCCCCGGTGCCCCGACCCAAACTCCTGGTCCCTCAGCCCCCTTGCTCAAAAGCAACCAGTATTAGTTTCTGGTTTATACATCCAGGAATATTCTATGTAAATGTATATATGTGAATTCCCTCCATTCCCTTGTTCACACAAATTGAAGGCAGCAATATACACTTTTCCATGCCTCAACCAACATTTTTAAAAGATACTAATTGTAAAAAAAACACTAAATATGTGAAGGGTGCATAAACCGTCATCCCTGCCCCATAGTAGCAACTGACAATCAACTTGGTAATGAGATCTGGACATATAATAATAAAATCATAGAATCTTAGATCTTGTAGGGAACTTAAAGATCACCTCATTGAATATTATTTTTTTTATTGAACATAAAAAGATTCAGAAAGGCAAAGTACACAGCCAATTTGGCAAATTAAGAACTAGAAACTAACTTGTTTCAGGGGTGCCTCCATTAACAAGACCTTCGTAAAATAGAAAGTGAGATAATCCTGTATTACAATGATAGACTCTTTCTACCTTTTCATTGTGCTCTACTGAGAGTAGGGAGTAAAGAGAGCTCCTCTCCTGTTCTCCATGCTGCCTATTGGCCCACTTCAATCATATTTTTCTCCAAGAGAAGAAAATGCTAACCTGCTTGGTCACCCCCTGAGAAGTGAACTGAATGTCACTTACTGGAAGCAAGGTCCCTGTACATTAATATGTCATGCACATGTGACTGCCTCTTTTCAACCCCCCACTAATTCATTTGCATGTAATGTGCAGGTATACTAAACCAAGTCTGTCCCTTGGGAAAGGCTGCCTTTCTCTCTTTCTCTATTATTCTCTGATTTTCTTTCTCCATGTGGCTGACTTAATGGTGATTAAGTCCTAAGATCAAAATTCTGGCCTCAAGGAGAAGTTGGGACCTACTCAGGTCTCTGAACTAAGCTGTGTGCCTTTACCTGGTCTTATAATAAGATTATACACAGTTTAAGACTATAGCATAATGGAGTTTGGTTATATTTTTGAGGAGTCTCTGCCTTCTTGGATTCCCAGGCTAAACAACTAAGACATTTGGTTAATCAACAATTTGTTGACTGTTCAGCATTTGATCCATAGAGAACCCAAGTTAAATATCAGCGCTCACTTTTGGAGTGTGTGAGGTGTGGAATGCAGCAAATTAATCTGAGAAGGAAAATTGTATAGTCCTTTTACTAAGAGTGAAATGGGTTTATCTCTGTGGAAGCATTACAAGTATTACAGACAGTGAAAACCCTGATTAGTTTATGCCAATTTGTATTGCACTTTCCTGAAACTCTGTTAGGCACTGTCCAGGGGGACTCCTCATGTTTGCGTACCCCATGTGATTCTTTTAATGGGAGAACAGCAAAATATTCAGAGTTGTTCTCACAACTAGTAGTAATGGGCTTTACCAATGAAAAGAAAGTTTAAGCTATTCAGACTTAAGTTACGGCTGGGATGGATATGATAACAGGAACAAAGAAAATAAGCATTGAATCAGGTAGAATTATTTATATAATTTTTTTTAAGGCAGGGGATGAAGGAGAAGAGAGAAGCAGAAAAATTGACAGGACCCCTACCAAGGATGTGGTGACACATTAGCTATAGTTGAAATGAAAAACCATCTCACTTAAGTTAACATATCAGATCTGTTCCAATTACCTTGGCCTGGATGAGTTTAAAACCAGTGATGGTAAAGGAAAATAAGGTGTGCTTAGCACAGTGTAGTGATTTTAATTCATCTATTAATGTTGTGGGAGAGAAGGACTATCACCTTGAGGGTCAAGAAATCTTCATTTGACACCATGTAAGAGGTCCAAGGTTGTGTGATATCGTCAATGTTGAGAGGCAGAGGATAGTGGAAAACCTCTTTGGGATTATTGAATGAAGGTATGAGATGTACCAGGATACCAGCAGGGTAATAGAAACGCAGTATTAAGGTATGAAAGTTTGGGGCATATGAAAATGTTACAGTGGTCGCACCAAAATCACTGTGAAGCTGAAGATGGAGAAATAAGAAAGATCTAGTGCTTGCCTTTAACTGATTATATAATTAAAATGGACGTGACAGGACTTCCAGTCAAGATAGCAACGCAGGCAGACATGACTTGTGTCTTCGCACAACCACATCAAAATTGCAACTAAAATATAGAACAACCATTATCCAGAACCATCAGAAATTGAGTTGAATGGAAGTCTGACACTATGGAATTAAAGAAACCACATCTATCCAGACTGGTAGGAGGGGCACAGATGCAGAATGGGCTGATCCCTCACCCACTTGCGGTGGATAAAAATTTGGGAGGGATATCTTGGGAGCACAGAGTCCCAGCACCACACCAGGCCCCCCAGCCCAGGGTTTCAGTGCCAGGAAGATGAGTCCCCACAACTTCTGGCTGCGAAAACCAGCAGGCATGGAGTCGGTGAAGGAAACTGCTGGATACCCAAACAGTTCCTCTTAAAGAACCCACACAGAGACTCACCTAATCAGACTCACTCCCTCTGAGCTCCAGCACTGGGGAGGCAGCTTGAAAGGCACCAGTGGTATAAAGGGAGAGACTGAAGTGTTTGACATCAGGGCAAGCAGAGGCCGTTGTCCCCTTTCTAAACCCTCCCCCAGTGAAGCTGGCAAGCTGGTGCCATATCTGAGACTCCATTAACCTGGCTAATACTGTTTGACCCTCCTTGGAGATCCCCAGAAACTTACAGGCCCACTCAAGCTGCTTTTCCAAATGAATGGCTGGTCTTGGTTGATAGTTCACAACTTCCTAAATCCTCTCCAACAAGCAGCAGCCAGCTTAGATTCACAGCTTTGCTTTGCCTGGGATTCTCCAAGCCCAGCACAAGTAGCGGCCATCTCAGATGGCTTTATAGCTCAGGCAAGGTAACCCCTGGGCAAAACACAGGTAGCGGCTGACCTTGGCCTACACCACCTGGCAAATCCCAGGGCCAGTGCACCCAGTGGACAGCTACAGACCATGTCAGAGCACCACCACCCTGTCCTTGCACAGTTGATCATCCATGGAGAGCGGAGGTTGGTGATCAGTGGTCACAGCCAATCCTTGCAGCTGCTTGGCCTGGGTAATGCCTCCCATTTATTGGCCAACAGTAGCCAAGAGTCAACTACAAGAGGATATATACTCAGCCCACACAAAAGGTGCATCTTGAGTGCCCAGCATGGGTGATAGGGAAAGCTGTGTCACTGGACCCTACAGGACACGTACTACAGTAAGCCTCACTACCAAGACACAGAGTCATAGCAGTTATACCTAATATATAGAAGCAAACACAGGGAGGCTGCCAAAATAAGGAGACATGGCCCAAATGCAAGAACAGATCAAAACTCCAGAAAAAGAGCTAAGTGAAATGGAGATAAGCAATCTTATCAGATGCAGAGTTCAAAGCACTGGTGTAAGGAAGCTCAAGGAACTTAGTGAGGACCTCAGCAGCATAAAAAAGATCCAGTCAGAAACAAAGCATACTCTAATTTAAATAAAGAATAATTTACAGGGAAACAAGAGTAGAGTGGATGAAACCAAGAATCAGATCAATGATTTGGAACGCAAGGAAGCCAAAAACAACCAATCAGAACAACAAGAAGTAAAAAGAATCTCCCCAAATGAGGATAGTATAAGCAGCCTTTGGGATAACTTCAGGCAGTCCCAACATTTACATCAAAAGGGTGCCAGGAGGAGAAGAGAAAGAGCAAGAAATTTAAAATCTATTAAAAAAAAAAAAAAGAAAACTTTCCTAATTTGGTGAAGGAAATAGACATGCAAGTCTAGGAAGCACAGAGAATCCCAGACAAAATGGATACAAAGAGGCCCACTCCAAGACACATCATGATTAAAATGCCAAACATTTGTGATAAAGAGAGAATTTTAAAAGCAGCAAGAGAAAAGAAGTTTAGTTACCCAAAGGGGAGTCTGCATAAGACGGTCAGCTGATTTCTCAAAAGAAACTTCCCAGGCTAGAAGGAGTTGGCAAGAAATATTCAAAGTCATGAAAAGCAGGTACTTACAGCCAAGATTGCTCTACCCAGCAAAGATAAAATTTAGAATCAAAGGGCAGATAAAGAGCTGCCCAGACAAGAAAAAACTAAAGGAGTTCATCATCACAAAATCATTATTATATGAAATGTTAAGAGGACTTATTAAAGCAAAAGAGAAGGATCAAAACTATGCACAATAAAATGGCAAAAAATGCACATCTATCAACAATTGAATCTAAAAAAACAAACTAAGCAAACAGGAAGAACACAGAATCATGGATATGGAGAATGTTCTGATGGTTGCCAGTTGTGATGGAGTTGTGGGGGAATGGCTGAAGAGGTGAGGGGATTAAGAAGTACCAATAGGTAGTGACAGAATAGTCAAGGGGTGTAAAGTCCAGTATAGGAAATGGAGTAGCTAAATAACTTATACCCATGACCTATTGACATAACAATGGTGGGGGGATTGCCTCAGGAAGTAGAGGGTGTTGGATAGAGGTGACAAAGTGGAAAAAAATCAAGACAACTGTAATAACATAATAAAATCATTTAAAAAATAAATAAAATGGGTATGACAAAGATCCTTGTCACTACCAGTTTGAAGCAAAATGTCTTTACGAGGGAAATCTTCCTTTCATGTAGTTTTTTTTTTAAATCCTAACCCAGGAAATGTTTTTATTGACTTTTACAAAGAGAAGAAGGGAGAAAGAGACAGAGAAAGGGAAACATCAATGTGAAAAAGAAACGTCATCTATTGCCTCCCATACATGCCCCGAGTAGGGATTGAACCCACAACCTAGGTGTGTGCCCTGACCGGGTATTGAACCCACAACCTTTTGGTTTACAGGTCAGCTCTCCAACCAACTGAGCCCCTGACCAGGGCTGCCATTCACATAGTGCTAATTGGGCATGCAAAATGGAAGCTCTGAGAATTGTTCAAACCTTCCTTTGTAGTAAATGTCAGACAGTGTCAGACTGTGGAAGAACACAGGAAATGTCATCTTTCATTAGGAAACACGGAGCAGAAGTGCTAATCTCCATCTATCAATCCTCTCTGGCCCAGAAGAAAAAGAGAAGGCTCTTAGAAAGAGCTGTTAACCGGCATGCTTTAACAAAGTAGTTCCCATGACTTACACAATTGTCCGGTTTTCCAGATATTGTAAAAACTGAGGTTCAACAAGCTAGCTGTGACTAGGATATTTTTTTTTTTTTTGGTGTCAGATTTGGCAAATGCTATCTTCTTGATCTCACTCTTAGAGAAAAGCACAGTTTGCTTGTACATGAGAAGCAATGTGTTATATGTTCATGGTCCTTCCAAAAGGATATATTGGGTCTCTCCAACTCCCTTGCACAATTTGTTGAGATTGTATTTAGACATGATCACCATAAAAAATAAGTTAATTCATTATACTGATGACATTTTGATACTTGTCCCCTTGGAGGGAGAAAAAAAAATTGAGAACTGTAGTTGCACATATGAGTAGTCAAATAATTAGTCAGTCCAGCTAGGATTTGGAACTTTGCACAATCAGTGAAATTTCTAAAATAATTTTATGTCACCAGAGGTATTTATATATAAACAGTAAATAAGTTAATCTCTCCCAAGATCCTTCAATAAAAAGGAGACAATACTTTAAAGGACTATTTGGCAAGCTATAAAAAATACATAGTGAGCAGTGGCCCATGTACGCTGCTGAGACCCTACCATTCGAATATATTGGTACATAATTTTAAAAGTTTCTGACACTTAGAATACACGCAAATCAGAGGCTTTGACTGAAACGTAATACCACCACCTTGTGGCGACCACTGGGATTTTTGGACTCAAAAAATTCCTGATGATGGTGCTAGAGAGCTAGTTTGCCAGCATGTTGTTAGGCTCTTGTAAAAACAGTTCCTATTAAGAACAGCAAATTGTATTAAGACCTTAACTCTCTTTGATAAAGAGGAAGCTGCACAACAAAATTCTCAAATAAAATGGAATTCATGTCATGAGAGAGATCTTTGAGGTGTTAAAACACCCACATGAGCAGGCAGCAGCATCTCTGCTTTAGAACTGATTTGCAGTTGACTTCCGTTGCTAAATGGTCTAAACCTCATGACTCTCTCTCTACTGAAATAAAACATGTTTAATGGTTTATCCACAGAAGGTGGTGTACAGTAGAAACTCCATTATCAAAGTCAGCTACTCTTTTACTCTGTGGGCAGTAAAGACTCAGTCAAATAAGTTCATGCAAACTTATTTTGGGCCAAGTTGACAGCAAGTAACAGTGGAGGAAGAACTTAGTTCTAGACCTCAGGGCAAGTTTTGGACATTTAAAGGGTCATAGGCAGTAACCAATATGAGAATCTTGGTGAGCAAACATTACGAATAGCCCCAGTGTAGGGGTTGCATTGTGAAGAGCCCTAAGGAACTTCTAAAGATTACAGTGGGTCACAGAGATGCCTGCATCAAAGATTGAGTTGGTTCAAGAAAAGGAAGGAAATGTCAGGCTGATGCCCTGCCATTCCCTAGAAGTAGCTACCGAGGTAACTTCAGTGGGCACCGTGGTGCTGAAGCTGTACGATAGTGGAACAATAATATACATCTCTTGTGTCCTGGACCACTAATGTGGTAAGAGGCTGTGAATGCTAATACAACAACAACAAAAAATAGCCATTTAAAGATGGCATTCAGAAAAATCTCCAGGGCGCAAGAGTACAAGCATATAAACAAGTGAACTATATAGGATTACTGTTTCCAGTCAAGTCTAGAGGATTCAAATGAGTCTGACATTTATTCCATCTTGGGCTGAAGCCCAAACCATGTCAAGTGTTCCCTGGTTCCCTGTCATATATCTCCCTGAATGAAATAATGCATTCTACACTCCAGTGTGCAGCAGTGGATCCCCCAAATCCCAGCATCGCATGGACATACTGTATTTCTTACCATCTATAATGGAGCTGTTAAATTGACACTAGAAATGGTCATTGAAACATTATTGAAAATACAGTGTAAAGATATGGAGGACTGGCTGGATCAGTTAGATGAATGTGTGATTTGTTCACATATAAGAAGTCTAGGGGAACAGTTTCTAAAAAGGTCTTGGGCTGTTGGATGTGAACTAACTATTCCCAATTTTATGGCTTCAAACAATAGCTTGTTATTTCTTGGGATTCTGTGGGTTGTCTGACTGGGCAGTTCTGCTGCTTTCCTGCGGGGTCCCCTCACAGTTGCCTTCATTTGGAGCTTGGCTAGTGCTAGAATGGCACAGATGGCCCCTCATCCCTGTGTTCCTCTCCACACAGCTCTAAGCATTTGGTAATTTGGGTTGGACTTCTTACAGCATGGCAATCGGGCTCCAAGAGGGAGGAGGCAAAAGTTGCCAGTTCTCTTAAAGCCCGGTTCAAGAGTCTCAGAATATTCCTCTGCTAATTTCTATTCATCACAACGAGTTACAAGGTGGGCCCAGAGGCTCCTCCCCTGCTTGTGAGGAGCAGCATGCACAGATGAAAGAATTGTTGGTGAAATACCATAGTTCCCCTAAGGAAAACTGAAGTGCTGTTACTATGGGAAGGAGGACAAGTTTAAGAAAAAGACCACTCAGTCCCTGTTAATCCATGTTGCTGCCTCTGCTACATACTACTTGTCTGTACCATATTCCTGTCTCTGTTCATCTAGCTGTTGGATTGTAAGCTGTGCTTGCTGGAAGGGACATCCTCAACTTGTCTGCAAAAGGGCCTTTCAATTCAGGGAGCTTTTTCTACTAATCAGGCCAGTCTTGGTACATTCATAAGTGTGTGACACATTTGTATGCCTGTTGTTAACTCCTAGAATATAATGGCCAAGGGACATAATTCAGTCCCCTCACTGGTGGTGGAGGATGTGGCATCTTTATTAAATAAGTACCTGGGGATGGTTTGGGCATTTTTCTAAGTCTAATCTATGGTTCTATTATGCAGTGCTATGGAGTGCTATTATGCAGTGATTCTCAAAATGAGGTTCCTTGTATGAGCAGCATCAATATCATCTAGGTCTTGTTAGAAATGCAAAACTTGGGGTCCCGATCCTAACCCACTGAATCAGAAAGTCTGAGGATGGGCCCAGCAATCTGTGTTTAACAAGGTTTCCAGATGATTCTTGTGCATGCTAAAGTTTAAGAACAGCTGTCATAGATGGTCCATAAAAGCCCCTTTCAGTGCTTTCATTTTCCTGAATTGTGCTGAACAGATGGCACTCATTCTGGGTACAGATGATTTGTTTCTAAGTAACTGGAAACAGAAATAGGGGCCAAGACAACTGACATTTTATCAATAGCTCTTTTCTTTGAGCTAGTTTTCCCCTTAAGGATTCCTCTTATATATTAGACTAATAAAATCTGTCCCCAGATTTTACTAGTCTACTGTTTACTTTCCTGAACTAATAATAGTTGTGAGACCAATGTTTAGACCCAGATGAACTAAAGAAGCCTTGAGGGCTGTAATGTTGGTGACATCCCCAGAGGCTACTCCTCCCATTCCTATTAGTTTAGCAAATATTTATCCTTAGCCTGGTAATTCTCTACTTCCCATGGTCTGAATGTGACACTAAAAACAAAATTGCAAGAGAGAAGCCTGAAAGTCTTTGAGAATGGCACTGTTCTTTGTCTACTGAATTTCCTGGAATGATATTTATTGTTGGCTTACATGGTACTGCATAGTGATTGCAGGTGATTAGTTGTGACTATGGCTCAGTTGTACCACAGGCTTGTGTTTCAGTCAGTACCTTTGATCTGTATTGCGCTCTGAAATGCTCAGTGGGGAATGTAATATAAAAATGTATGTAAGACATGCTCTTTCTCTTCTATTCTCTTCATAAATGTATGCATAGCAATTAAATGTGATGCAGATTGAATGCCCCAGAGAGGATCTAAGTTACAAGAGATCAAAGAAGATAGAAATTCCTTTATGGACGGTGACCAATGAAGGCTTCATGGAGCCAGTGCATTTCAGCTGAGTCTTGTATACCTTTGACAGGAATACAAGTGTGTAGGGGTGCAGTCTGTGTCTGAGCATGAAGAAGAAGGTGCAGCCAAGAACCAGCAGGTGACTATTTGTATCTCTAGCACCTATTCAGTGACTGGCACACAGTAGGTGCTCAACAAATATCACATGTTCTGACTCATAGACCATTTACTGACTGGCAGGTTTTGGTTTTTCCTTTCTTTGGAGAAAAGACAAAAGAAGAAGATATACAAGGGGGAACCCTCACAAAACTGGAAGTATCTTCTGGAGGGTGGGCCCCTCATAGTACATCTCCCGCTAGATGAATGTTCAAGGAACATTCTGTATCAGTGGGCCAGCTGGCATTGTTGTGAGAGGCCGCGTTCGGCTTCAATGAATTTTTTTAAGACTCTTTCAGCACTTTTGCCCATTTCATCATGGACAATTTATGAGTGCACTGCCCACACTGCGCTGAGTGTTCAGCAGTTTTTGATCCAGAACAGCATGACCCCTGTGCCCCACCCTCCCTATTTACACAATCTTCCCCCAGTGACTTTTTTTGTTTCCTGGGATGAAAAATGTCCTCAAAGGGAAATGTTTTGCCAATGTGGAAGAAGTGAAAGAAGCGGCAGAAGCACTAAAAGGCATCAAAGTTAATGAGTTCAAAAACTGTTTTGAGCATTGGGAAAAATGTCTCAATAGGTGTATTGCACCAAATGGAGAGTACTTTGAAGGTGACTGAAGTTAAACATGTAAGAATAAATACACAGTTTTTTTATAAATTTCCCGTTTTTTGGGCCCCCCCCTTGTAATTTTATAAAATGTAAAAATCAACTGGAAGACATATACTGATTTCGGAAACATTAGAATGTGAAAGCAAAGTGCTGTTTTTGAATCCTAAAGGCAGCTGAAAATGTGAAACTGGAGTGCAAGGTAATTGAACAGTGAAATACTGACTTTGTAGATATCTTTGTGCTGACTGGCTTCCTTCTGCCACCTCAGTCTAGGCTACATCTTTCTCTCCTCTGCTCCATACCCCAGGAGGCAGGTTTGAATGATCTAGTACATCCAGCTGGACTTCCTTGCTTTCTGGTTGCCAGTAGAGCTTAGCCAAAATGAAGACTTGGAGACAGACTGATAGGAGGAGGGAGAATGAAGTTGAGGTATTTATTCTTTTAGTGAGTGGCTGGGTCACCGCTCAGCTGAAGACCACACTCCTGGCCATTAGCTCATGAGAAAATAGCTTATAGTGACATCCTCAGGCTGGCAAGTATCAGGTCTCTCTCCCTCTAAAAGGGGCAGAAGGCAGCCCAGAGGTGCAGTGCCGGTTTGAAGTAGAGTCCATACCACTAGGCACTGCCAGTGAGTCCCAATAAGAGTGAGTCATTAGAGTGAAGAACCCAAACAGAAAACCACCTTTAAGGAGGAAGGAGAGAGTCACAGTATTGAAGTTCACTTAGTGTTTCCCAACATGGCTAAAGATCTGAGAAACTGATGCCTTGAACTTGGCAAAGCTCAGCAAACCTCCCTAGGGCTGCTGCTGATGGTACACATAACTTCCTCTTTCACAAAAGTCAACTCCCTGCCCCTTCCCTGGGGCAGAGGCTACTAACAAATAAGTAAAATGATGTAAGGGGATAAACTAAAGATCTGGGGTGAGTCACGTCCCACACAAAAATCTAAGCTGTTCGAAGTCATTTGAATATGTGATGGCTACCATTTGAGGATAAAAATCTCCAAGTGAAGATACGTATTTTTTCTTTAGGAATTAAAAAAAAATCTGTCTACAAGTTTTGAGGAATCATTTCCAGCTGAGCAACCTGAGGCAAATCACTCGATTTCAGTAGGGTTCCATTTGTTTCAAGGTAAAATGAAGGTAATAATACCATATTATGTAGATGCTATTGCTGTCTTCATTTCATACTTTTAAAAAATTGGGATGTTGTGAGGTCCTAAAAAGATAACATATGGAAACTGTTTAGCCCAGAGTCTGGCACAAAAGTCACTCACTACTACAGGAAAATAAAGTTACTGAGACCTCACCACGTGTCAGGCAGTGGGGAACTGTCCCATAGTAGTTTAAGGCATTTAACTCAGCAGCCCTACCAAGCCGTTCACATTCTAAGTCCTGAGCCATATTGGGGGGCGGAGGGGAGGATTCATAAGTGCTCTTAGGGAAGAGAGCTCCCCAAGGGCAGAGCGGGTGTGCGCGGGTCCCAGCGACACCTTGGGGAGGGTGCGCAGGGGCGCACGTGCTTCTCCTTGGTGGTGTCGGCCCTCTCGTAGCCTCCATCCGCCACGCTGCTCGGTGCCCCACCAGCCACCTCCATGGGGGCCAAGCGTGTGAACACGCTGATCTCGTTCGTTGCGGTCCTGCTCTTCAGCTTCTCTTGTTTCTGCATCTCCAGGATGGTTCAAACCAGTAAGCCACGGGTGGCTCCTCCCGTCACCTTTCCTGCGTCCTCCGATTGCAGGGCCGGCCTGGTTGGAGAGAGGGAAGGGGAGGGGCAGGGGGGAACGAGGTAGGAACCTGACAGGATTTCCTGCGCTCATATCAGGGGCTTTACAGGTGTAGCCACCACTCTTGTCCCTCCAGCAGTTGAGCTGTAACGGACACGCCGGTCTATCCAGTGGCCTCAACCGCCAGTGGGCACGCGCACCAACGCATCGGCCTGCGGGGCCTCTGGGCTCTAACTGGCTGCTGCGTGTGCCTTTCCCCTGCATATGTTCGAGGGCCGTATCTTTGCCCAGCTGCCCCCCACCCTCCACCCCATTATTTCCTGACACATGCAGGGCTGGCTGCAAGAGCTCCTCTCATACAGCCATCTTTCCCCTTTTGTGTTCTACCGTAGTGAGCCGCACTCCAAGGCTCCCTCAAGCATTTTCTGCGAGGCTGAAAAGGGGTGAGATGAGAGATGTCATCCACAATTTAGGGTGCTGGTTTGGCATCTGAACTTTCTTCGATGGGCCATGGGGCTTGCTCTGCCACTTTGAAACACACTGAGGTTCTCACTTATTGTTGTCTACAGCGTTGTCAATCTAACAAAAATAGAGATTGCCCAATTAAATTTGAATATCAGATAAACAATGAAGAAATTTTGAATTGTAAAAGTTGAATGGGATCTATTGATACTAAAAATTGTTTATCTGTCGTTCAAATTTAACTTCGTTTCCTTGTATTTTATCTTTCACCTCTAGTCCATTGTTAATTCTTCAGCATTCATACAGTTGAGTTTTGAATTAAGACTTAGGGATTCTGCAAATATATTAACCCAGCTAGTGGGCTCTTCATTGTTCCTGCCTCCCTTTGCTTGTGCACTTGAGGATAATTCCATTTGGACACTCCATTACTCCTAGTTGTTCAAGTCTATGCTCCTTTCCCACATTCCTTGCAAACCTGTTATTTCCTGGACCAGGAACCGGACTTTATCCATGTATTGCTTGCCTATCACATAGCACAGTGAGTGGCACATGATGCGTATTCAGTGGAAGAAGGAATGAGTATCTCAGCATGCTCCTCTTTTCTGGAGGTGTTTAGTGAATGAAATAAGGTGGAAAAGTTAGGTCATGGCCACACTGTATAGGACCTTGCATGCTAAGGCAAGTCATTTGGACTTTATTCAGCTAGCATTTAGATAACCTCTTACAGTCTTTGAGCATAGTTTCCAGAAGATTAATTGTGGATTGGAGGTGAGAGACCAATTAAGATGCAATTATAATAATAGTACAAGAGGAGATAAGGGCCTGAACTGTATAGTAAAGTCAGTGATGAGAAAGATAAAACAATTAAAGGTTTATAGCAGTGCTTCTCAAATTTTAACTTGCCCACCAACTCCTATGAATCTTGATAAAATGCAGATTCCGATGCAGACGGTGTGGGCGGAGGCCTGAGATGCTGCATTTCTAATGCGCTCACAGCGGGTGTCATAGACCTGCGCTGTCCGTAGGGCAGCTCCTCCTCGGGCAGCTGCCGCGCGCTTGCAGTGCTGTGTGCGCAACTGAGGAACTGAGTTTTCATCTGATTTTATTTTAAGTTAGTCTAAATTTCATTGTTTTGGTAGGACTACATGCTACTCCAACTGCTCCCATTTAACCTCTGAATTAAGATGTACTGTAACTGTAAAATACACACCAGATTTAAAATAGTACCAAAAAAGTGTAAACTTTTATGAATGACTCTTCATATTGATTACCTATTGAAAAAATATTTTAGCTACATTGGATTAAATCTGTCATTTATAATTACTTTTGCTAGTTTCTCTTTACCCTTTTTCATGTGGCAAGCAGAAAAGTTAAAGTCACCGATGTGGCTTGCATTGTTTTCTCCCGGCCCCTGCGGTGAGAAGCGAAGGGCACGGTGCCAGGGCCTCACCCTGTTTATGGGGGCAGGACGTCACATTGGCCCATTGCACACATGGACTGGTAGTGGTTTTCACAACTTCACCACAGGTGACTCAAAACATCAAGTTATTGTTTATTTCAAACTTGGCAAGACAGTTTTATAACATTTTATTCTAACAAAATACCTGAATGACTAATATGTGTAATGTAAATATTTTAAATAGAATATCGATGAATTGAATTATCAGTAAGAAGTGTATTTTTGCAAATCCTTCCTCTAGAGAAAAGGCTTTCTTTTCACGTGTACCAAATTGATCCCCTGGGGACTGACTTACATTCTGTTGCATCACCCTTCTCTGTCACTTCCAAACACATGATCCGTTTTGCAAAGAGAATATTACCCGGGGAAACTGGGTAATAGTATAACATAGGGTTATACTGGTTAAGCTACATCCCTGTGTAAGTTTGTGAGCATTCCCAAGTAGCATACCCACTTTGTGGATATTCAAGATTTATCTGGGGTAGTTACAGGTCTTTTGATGAAGCATGGTTGTTTTAGAATCCCTTAAATCAGCTCCTATCAGCAAGTCCATTCATTTGATAATGGCATCCTGCTGGATTTCAAAGACTGAACCCTCTGCCCTAGGCTAGTGTGGGCACGGATGAAGTAAACATCCCCAGGTAAGACTGGGACAGTATTCTATCACTACATTGTCTTGCCCCATTTCAGAAGGTATCTCAAGATTTTTGCTCTCAAATCCATAATACCAGCCCTACTCTCTTCCTTGAATTTAAAGTCAGATGCCAAACGTTTGCCTTGCACAGTATTTGGAAGCCTCAGCATCGCAACTGCTTTTGTGACATTGAATATTCTTTTTATAGCTGTATAGTATTCCAATGATAAATGAATAAATAGTCCATCAACACATAATATTTATTAGACATTTTTCAAAGCACTTTTTAATGTGCTTTGCCACATAGTTTGCATGCATTATCATATTACATCTTCACACCACCTCTGAGGCAGGGGTTCTTATATATCCATTTACACGTGAAGGATCAGAGACTAACAATAATTAAACAGTCTGCCCAAGCCCCACAAATGTGAAGTGGCAAAACTGAGATTCAGTTATATGTGAGCTACCAAGGACTATTAAAAGGACATTCTATAATTTACTTAGCATATTTCCATTGTTAGGTAGTTAGGTTGGTTCCTATTTTCTTATGATGATGAATAATGCTGCCTATGTTGGACATCCTTAGAGCCAAATCTGTACATATTTCTGGTCATTTTCTTTAGATAAATTCTTAGAAGCAAATTTTCTGGTTGGGTTTTTTCCCCTCTAATTTCAAATCTGATACATGCAACTTCCAGATATTGCTGTTTTTAACACTTCATTTTTTCCAGTTTTAATGTACAAATATACAAGGGTGGGGGGACCCAGAAAACCAGAATTTATTTATAAAAAATTGAATATTTAGTCTTACATGTTTAAACTTCAGTCACCATCAAAGTACTCTCCATTTGATGCAGTACACCTATTGAGACATTTTTCCCACTGCTCAAAACAGTTTTTGAACTCGTTGATTTTGATGCCTTTTAGTACTTCTACTGTGTTTTGTTTCACCTCTTCACATTGGCAAAATGTTTCTCTTTGAGGACTTTTATCATCCAGAGAAACAAAAGAAAAGTCACTGGGGCAAAGATCATGTGAATAGGGAGGGTGAGGCATGGAGGTCATTCTGTTTTGGGTCAAAAACTGCTGAACACTCAGTGCAGTGTGGGCAGGTGTGCTCGTAAATCACCCATCATGAAATGGGCAAATGTGTTGAGTTGTCAAAAAAAAATTCACTGAAGCTGAATGCAGCCCCTCACAACAACGCCAGCTGGCGCACTGACACAGTTGGGTTCTTAGAACACTCACCTGTTGGGGAAGCCTGTCCTACAAGGGGCACACCCTCCAGAAGGTAATTCTGCTTGTATATAGCACTATATAGAAATACATACACACACTTAGTGCTAGATACATAGCTATAATGAAACATTTATTTTACATTTTGTTACATATTAAGAAAACTGTATAATACCATTGCTATGTGTATAAACATATATGTTTTCTTTGCAGGTAATCAATTAACTAATTGTAGAAACCATATTTTGGAGTTTAAGGAAAGTATTCTGCATATAAAAAATGAAACGGAAAGAAATCGCCAGGAGTTGATGAAAACCTTGAATAAAATGAAGGATGACATTAGTCAGAGAGAAAATGTATCAGTGAACTTAGGTTTGTGTTGCTTTTGTTTTTGTGCATGGTGGTTTGTTTATGTTTTGTGTTTGGAAATTTAAATTTTATGCTTTCTGATTTTAGAACATTTCTCCCCAATAAATATAATTAAATCAATACTTGTTCTTTTATTGTCAGACATGGAAAAATCAGGTAAGGACATCACTTGTATGCTGACTTTCATCTCTACCTGGAAGATGGTCTTTCTGTATTTTCCATCTCTCTGAATTGCACCACCATCCATAATCCATCCAATAGATGCAGCCAGAAACCGGAGCATCATCTCTGACTCCTCCCTCTCCCTCCTGCACACTTACACGTCAAGTCAGTGAGCGATTCCGCTGATTGGTAATCCTATACATCTCACAGATCGGTCCATATTTTCCCCTTACCATCTCTGTTCCCCTAGTCAGGCCACCTTCGTGCCTCATCTGCATGATTGCTAACATACTCCCATTTTTTCCTCTTTCTACCTACCTACCCTCGCTGTAGCCAAAGTGAAGCCTATACTGTCTTATATGTCAGCCTTCAGTGGTTCCCTTTTGCCTCGGAATGGAAAGCCCTGCTGTATGCTTCCCCCTTTCTAGTCAGATACCCCCCCCCCCAACTCTTAAGCCTCAGAAACCACTGATCAATCCTCTGTTCCAACAGGTTTCTGTTTTCCCAAATGCCATACAAATGGAATCACACTTTGTGTAACCCTTTGAGACCAGCTTCTCTCACTCAGTGTAGATTCATCCCAGTTATATGACCAGTTGTTTATTGCTTTTTTATTGCTGAGTAGCATTCCACTGTAGGGGTGTACAATGGATAGCCTTCTTCACCAACTGGGGGACGTTCAGGTTGTTTTCAGTTTTGGGGGCAGGGTGGTTACAAATACCTGTTGCTGTGAGCCCTCGTGTACAGGTTTTTTGTTAGAATTTTCATTTCTTTAGGATAAATATCTAGAATTCATGGGCATTTGGTAAGCATATATTTGACTTTATAAAAAACTGCCAAACTGATTCCAGATTGGCTGTACCAGTTTGCATTCCCTGCAGCAAGCGTAGCAGAGTTCCAGTCCCTCCCACTTTTTATGGCTCCTCTAATATCATGGTATCTCATAGTTTTAAGTTGCATTTCTCTAGTGTGATGATGCTGAACATTTTTATGTGCTTATTTTCTTTCTGTTCACATATCCTCTTTGTGAAATGTCTGATCAGATCTTCTGCACATTTTTTAATTGGGTGGTTTGTTTTTATGTTGTTGAATTCTGAGAATTCTTTGTATATCCTGGATATATATCAGATGGATATGTGATCTGGAAATACTTTCTCCCAGTCTGTGGCTTGTCTTAACGGTGTCGTCCTTCAAAAAGCAAACATTTTTAATTTGGATAAAATTCAGTTTATCAATTTTCCTTTTTATGTATTGTGCTTTTAATGTATCTAAGAACTCTAGGAGTCATGAGGATTTACTTTTATGAGTTTTTTATTTTTAGGTTTTATATTTTAGGTCTATGAAAACTTTGAGTTGATTTTTATAAATAGTGTGAAGTATAGGTTAAGGTTCAACTCTTTTTTCTGTGGATGTCCAAGTATTCTAGCACCATTTGTCAAAAGCTGTCCTTTCTGCATTGAATTGCCTTTGTACCTTAAAAAAAAAATCAATCTATCGTATTTGTGTGGATCTATTTCTGGATTCTCTATTCTGTTCCATTGATCTGTGTATCTATTTTCTTCTGCAATACCACACTGCCTTGATTAAGATATTATGTATTATGAGTTAAAATTATGTAGCACGAGTCTTCCAACTTTGTTCTTCTCTTTCAAAATTGTAGAGGCAAATTCAAATGAATGGTGTGAATGAAGTCATTACATATTGAAGGAGCTAAAAAATTATAAAGATACAAACTTTAATGACATGATATTAATGAAAGTAGCAAAACAGATGTATATGTGATTTGGAAATATTTTCAGTTATACTTCTTTACAGTATGTTTCAGTTATACATCCTTTATTTGGAACTGACAGTTCTATTAGCCTCTGGTTGTATAGCTCATCGTGCTAGACTTAAATACAGGAAGACCTGACTTAACGTCATTGACAGGTTCTGGAACTTCAAGGTAAATAATATATATGGAAACCAATTTTACCATATGCTAATTGATAAAAACAACAGTTAAGTTCCTACGGCATTTAATCAATGTTAATGAAAGGACATTGAATGACATGATGTTATTGGAAGTCCTGCTGTATTACTTTTTAAATAAATATGAACCAATTTTTGAGCTATATTTTGTGACCATATGATTTTGATAATTTACATTTAATAGTATTCCTCTTACATATGAATATTAAATTAATCTGTAAGTTAATTATTAACCCTCTTTTAAAAACTTGTGATGGAGGGAGAATCCCTATAGTCAGGGACTCCGAAGCCCTATTTTTTTCTCTTTCAGTTGAGAAGACAGTGAATGCATTGGATAAGAATGAAATGGTGCCTAATACATTTGAAGTCTTAAAGTTCTTTTTCCCCCATCTAAGGAAAATAGGCAGAATTTATCCTGATGTAATCATAAGCAAAAAGAAAACAGGCGGTAAGAAAATTAGAATTGGAAAATCAGATGCAGATATTTTGATCTTTGGGAACATGTTTTTAAATTTTAAAATGTGAGCCATTAAAATGATACTCAGTCTGATATTTAGACCACCAGCCTAGTTGGCACTAATTTGGACCACCAGAAATCAGTAAATTGTCTGGCAGAAAAGGTAGTTTAATAAATATTTGGAGACTTGAATTCAAATTCGACTTTAATACAGGTGCTTTGAAAGTAGGTCAATATAAGTCAAACATATGTTAAGGATCTGCTCAGTACTTGGTAGGTCATCTGGTTTTCTTCTTATTTCCCCATCTTTATGAGGAGCAAGTTCTGCAAAAACTTTGCAGAAGTGGTTTGATCTTGAAGGATGAGTTCAAGCTCACCATGTATGGAAGAAGAGAAGAAACATTTGCATTAGAAGAGGGACATTAGGCCAACTCTCAGAAACTTGTCTTTCTCACAAATCTCACTGATTCCAGTGAGTGTGTCCCTCTGGGCCAGGGGTCAGCAAACTACAGCCGCCAGGCTGAATCTGCCTGTTTTAAATATGGTTTTTTGGACCATAGCCATGTTCATCGCTTGCTTGTTGTCTGTGGCTGCTTTGGGCACAGAATCTTGACATCTATTTTGGATGATGTGGGTCCATTCTCCCAGTGTTTCAATCATTACTGGGCAATAAAAGTCACTTAGGGACACGAATTTATTCCATCAAATCATTTGGAAATTACTTCATGCATTCTTTTCACATGTGAAATTATTTCATAGTATTTTTCCTATTTTGGATTCTTGCATATCCTAAGGAATAAGAGGAGAAAATCAGCCAACGTGTTTCACACCCAGTTAGAGGAACACTATAATAAATGGACAAATGGTTAGTTTCTTTTTCACTACACTGAGATGCTCCACCATGAGAACATCTGGGGGTCTGTTTAATACATTTCCCAACCATCCACTGCAAATTGGAATTTCTTCAAGCAGAAAATGAAATACGTAACAAAAGCTCACAGTGGTTTGGGTAACTTCTGGAAAACAGCTTCAGATACTATTTTCATGACTGCACAGCTAACCCAAGCATAGAAGTGAGCACGATATTAACGCTAACTTGTGTTTTCCCTGTGGTTTGCAATGGCGACCCCGCGCTCGTGGGGTCTGCAGTGTCCTTTGCGCTGGGTATTCCCACTGTGAGGAGAGGAGGCCACAGTTACCTGAAGCAAACGCTGACTTCGCTCGTCTCCTGGATGACCCCTTCGGAGGCGCGGGATTCCGTGGTGATTGTCTCTGTCGCAGACGTACGTACGAAGGGTCGGTGGCTCTCCTTACTCGCAGCCAGCGGTTCCATGCTGATCACTGTTTCATTTCAAATTTTTTCCTTAAATTTAAAAAAGTAATTCACAGGTGCCTTTTTTTTTGATAGCAGACAATGTATTAATACTTTTTTGATATGATCAAGGAATTAAATCTGTCAATCTAAAGAATTTATTTAAATATCATGTTTCCATGTGAAGAAATAAGATTGTATTGTTAAATATGTAACTAGGAGGCCTGCATACTATGTGGTACAGAAATTATATTTACAAACAGAACATTAAAATTGATGCTATAGTAATAAAACCTGCCCAGTAAAAGGCAGGTATAGAAATCAAGGGATAATTTATATAAATAATAACTGCCATTTATTGAGGAACTTGTTCCTATATCTGAAGGATTGTAGACAATTCTTATATACATTATTTATAACCTGCATTACATCCCTGTAAAAGTATCCTGATTTTACAGATGAAGAAACAAATTTAGAAAAGTAATTGGCCCAGTAATTAATGGAGCAGATATCAATCCACATCTCTCTAATGGCCCTGGAGTTTTCTTTCTTGCCTCTAGTGCCATGTAAAACTATAAAGTACTGTATAAAGTCTAACACTACAAGGCCTTTTGGAGGGGAAGTGGGTGACATATATCAAATTCAAAATGTGTATATCCTTTGTCTCAGAAATCTCAATTTTGGGAAGTTATGTCAAGGGGATAATAAGGCAAGAATTTAAAACTGATAAAAATATGACAGACTACACAGAAGTTTAGAATACAGACTTTGGATCTAAACTGCCAAAGTCAGTTTCTTCACTCCCTGGCTGGTGTACCTGAACAAGTTACCTCCGTGTACTTCACTTTTCTTTATCTATAAAATAGTGATGATAATATTACCTTTGTTTTGGCAATTAAATTAGCTAATATATTTAAAATATTTAGAATGATTTGTGGCACATAGTAAGTGTTCAATAAGTAATTATTTCAAGGATTTTCAGTGTTGTAAAATCATAATATTGGAAATAACCAAATAGCTACTGATAAGAGACCGATTGAATATTCATGACTACATTGTAATGATCTATAACCATCGCAAGAATGAATATCATATTCACTGACATAACACAATGTCCAAATCATATTGTTGAGTAAAAAAAGTTGTAAAGCATCCTGTTTAACATATTATCTGTGCAAAATGTGATAGCAGGAAGGAAGGAAGATAATACAGATAGATGGAATGTATGAAGAATAAAGAGAATGAGCAAATCTTGGAATGATATAAATAACAATTTACATTTAAGTATCAGTATACCAAAACTATATAAACATAAGCTTATATAAAATATAAAATATAATAATGGCTATTTCTGGATGTTGAGAGTTAAAAGGATCTTTGCTGTCCTTTCTTCTTTTCTCTATTATTTGAATTTTTATAATAAATGTCTTTGAATGCAGAAAAACTCTTAAACAAAACAAGCAACAGAAGAACTAATGGGAAAATATAAATAAAAAATTAAATACTAATAATTCTCTCCAAATTTACCTTCTAATATTAGGAGCATCTACTTAATCTCCAAAATGTTTGTCACTTTTTTGTGACATAGTGCAATCATTATTTATTTGCTACTGACACAGTGCATCTGCCTAGAGCGTTTAGGCCACTGATTTTCAACCTTTTTCATCTCATGGCTCACATGACCTAATTACAAAATTCTGTAGCACACCAAATATATACTTTTTGCCAATCTGTCAAAAAATAGGTATAATTTTGATTCATTCACACTTGATAGCTATTGCTGTGCTGACTATTTTTATTTTTTTTATTTGACAATCAAAGAGACAAGAGGTCGGTGCACAGTGCCCCTGGCTAAATAGTCAGGTGTTGTATGTTTTAAAAACTCCTGCATCACACTTGTTGAAAATTGCTGGTTTAGACCAATAAAAAAATATGGGAGCACAAATTTTAAAATGGAATATAGAATGCTTAAGAAGTGTACCTTTAGTACTATGTTTAAAGTATATGTTTCAGCATGTAGCAAATAACTGGTGATTTAATGTATTGCCATCTTAAGAACCTTAAGTACAACAATAGAGTTATTTGCATCATTCCTGATATTTTTAACAAAAAACCTAACAATATACATTCACAATTGCATTTCATAGAACTCAGATTTGACACTACAATTGTCATTATTCAAACTATTTTCAGACTTTTATATTGGGAATGCATGTGGGCCCTGAGGCTTCGTCTTGTAAATGCCATTGGATATGTTAAAAAAATCATCTGTGAGAATAAACCACCAAAAGCTATTTACAAATGACTCTGTCATCTAATCTAAGAACAGTTTTCAATAGAGAATAGATACACAAAGTTTGTTGATGAAAGAAAATTTGGAAGTTGAGCTGAGTAATACTCTCTGGAAAAATGTGTAGTAATTTTGAAATAAGCTTATTGTCATATAATACTCATAAAATGAAGATATCTTCAAAAAGAAGTTCTTTGGAAGAAGCCATCCAGTTTTTAGGGCAAAACTGTTTTAGATGCATGACTTTTGAAACCACTAATTTTTAAGTGTAAATCACATACAGTGATATTTCATATTGTGACAAAGGAAGAATGAAATATTTTCAGTATTCAAGTCAGATCTTTTAGAGACATGGATTTTTAAAATTCTTTACAGAAACAGAGAAATGATTAAAACACAATGACATTCCACTCATAAATTAGATTTACATGTAGCAAATGTATTAATAAAAGTATGAGGCATGCTTGGTTTCAGTAAATTTTTTTCTCATTTTTTAGAGTAATGAAGATTATTTAAAATCTGTTGTTGACATGATTACAAAAACGTAAGTACTGTTGGATAGCTTTTTAAATGGTTTGTAAAATTTTTCTATCCTATTTTTTCTGCCCAATTATTTTATCAGTGGTCACATTTGTTTTAATGTGCAGCTGTGCAGAAAGAGCCTGTAGTTCTATCTAAGCTGTGATGAAATAGAATTTGAAATTTTCCCCAATTATGTGGTTATCTACCTATTAAAGTCCATATTTTCCCACAAGAAAAGCTGCAAAACCTCAGACTTTACACCAGCAATAAAATAATTTTCACTTACTTTTTCATGTAATTATTGTTATATAATATCTATTGTCCATGGAATCCATTGTCTCTGTGAGAAGCCTACTAGATTATCTTTAAAACATGTTCGGTTCCTTACTGTACGAAGTTTCCCTCACTGCTTCTGCTTACCACCTGCTGCTGTATGCAGCCTGGCAGACGCAGGCACTGGGGAACCAATACGAAGCTATTTGTCAGCAAGATGCTGTGGGACGAACCCAGCCTCCCACATCCTCATGTTCCGGTAGGTGATAACACTGGCAACAACCAAACACAAGGAGGCTGTGTTACTGTGGTGGATGGGGAGGGCATATGAAAACATACCGAGTACGAAGTAATTCACTTTACCTGCAGTTACCAAGAAGGACTTTCTGGAAAAGGTAATAGGTAAGCTAAGTCTAAGGGTGCAGTAGACATTCTTCAGGCAGGCACAAGGAGAAAGGGAATGTCTAGCCTGTAGAATTGCCTGAGAAGGTACAAAGACCCAAAAGAGAGCATGCTAGAGTTTTAGAAATATAAATACTCCCCAGAATGTGGGATTTATGTATTTAATTTTTTGATATGTCTCTAATTCATAAAATAAATACTTTGGCTAAAAAGTAGTGTAATGGTACTGCTATCATGTACCATCATGTGGAATAATTCAAATCAAAATATGTGGACAAGCACAAGGAAATTCTCTTTAGGCATTTTTGTTATTTTTGGTATATCAATTACAAGTCTCCATTGATTTCTATTTATAGATTCAAAAGGCAACTGATGTCTGGATCCTTAGAGGTCATTTCAATACCTCCTTTTTTTTATCCAGACATGTTACATGCCAAGCACTCACCTGAGGACTCACAAACATTGGAGAGGTAAGACATTTAGAAAATTGTATCCTTAAATAACTTTGTTTGATGAAATGTTGGAATCAGCATCTAATAGATCCTGTTCCAAACACAGCCCTGTTGACTTGCAAGAGCTGACTGTGTGCATCACTTTCCAACTCTGTGTTCAGTGACATCAGTTGGTAACATGAAATCAGGAGCATTTACACCAGAGAAATGGGCAACAGCTACCAATCAGGGCTCATCTCCACTCCTCCACAGAGAGATAGCTGTAAACACCACCAGCACACCACTGATTATCGTGTTCACATTCACAGACAGTAATTAGAAAAAGCATAATGAAGGAGAAAAAAGCCTAGCATTATAAATCATTATACCTAGATTCTAGACCCAGTTTTTCTATTTCCTGATCATCCGAGGCAGGTAATTTAGCTTTTCTTTTCTTTGCTTCTTTAACTTTCCAGGGTGTATAAGAAAATCTACATTACACTTTCAGAAAAGTCATTGTAAGAATAAAATATAATACTCATGCAAGGATTCTGAAAATTTAAAAGATATATATCTTTATGTATAATAATCCTTCATACATATATACACACACACATATGAAGGATTATTTGGTTATAAATGTGGTTGGTATACAAGAAATAAAATAATTTGGTTCTTCAAAACTTAATAGAGCAAATGACATGTCAGAATTCAGAAAAAGATCTTATTTTTATAGCTTTTTTAGTTTAAAAATAATAAATAGTATGTCAGAGTCCGGAAATCTCTTAACAGTTTTGTTTTGCTTTTTAACTAATGACCCACATTATCCCCAGTTTTTAGAGTCATAATTTTGGGAGTCACTCTAAATCTGTGTTTTTTCTTTCTGCCCTTTGTGTCTCTATCATCATTTCTCTTTTTGAATCTCTCTCCGCATAGTCACTCTGACTCCTATTTCTCCGCCTTGGACTTAGGTCAGGCCCTCCCAGATCTGTTTGCTTTCCTTAACCCTAGCATAGCCTTTCCTCCCATTCCTTGTCCACACTGTGGGCAGAAGAATCTGTTCTTGTGAGATCAAGTCCGAAGTTTCCTGCATGTCATAAGAGATCCTTGATGATCTGGTCTCTGCCAACCTTCCCGTCTGTAGCTTCTCTTCCATAAGCTCTCTGCGCCCTAAATCTCAGGGGGCTGCTCTTCCACGTGTCCTGTGCCTTTGCAGGACTGTCCCTGACACTAAACGCTCTATCGCCTTCTGCTCCACCCTCCCCATCCTCCTGCAAATCACTGTGCACTGTGATCAATATGCTTATATAGGTCTTACTTAGTTGTCCTATTTTTATTATTTTTCTATCTTTCTTGCTAGGTTATGTAACCCTGAAGGGCAAGAACTGCATTGTGTATTGCTCTTTGTACCTTCAGGACCTGGCCTAGTATCCAGCTTAGTATTACGCTAGAATAAAGTTTCTTTATACTTTAATTTGACAAGACCTAAGAAAGAATATTAACTTTATTATATAGATCAAAATTTAACAAACCCAAATGAAAAATAAATAGATTATGCTTATCCTAGTATAGCAATGGCAGACATTGCCCACTGAATAAAGATGAGAAACTTCTGAGCGTCACTTTTTAATATAACATCTACAATTTTACTTAATGAAGATAGTGGTCGTTATTAGCAAAGTGTAAAAATAATTTGTTTTTAATTACTGAGGGTGCTTGTAAGCAAAAATTAAATCATAACAATAAACAATAACAAATTTTATTACTTATCTTTAGTTGGCGAACCAAACAAGTATTGGATTTTAGTTTTCTGATGCTGTATGCCCAACCCAAAGCCATGTATTATTTACAGGTATGACCTTGGTATAAATAGAATTTAAAGTGGAAATATTGTGTTCTCTCTCTTTTGAGTCCTTCCTCATTGTATTCCTCCACCTTACTTTGTACTCAGAAAATAGAAAGTACTCACTATATTAAAATACCAAAAGGAAGCATAAATTTGATTACATATAAGTGTTCTTGCTGGGGTCACTATTAATGGAAGAAATTATAGTTACCTGAAGCAAACTGAAAAGAATTTACCAAATTAGAAAAAAAAGAAAAGAAATTGTATTGCCTACATTTCTCTGCCCACAAATTTACTGGGTTAAATAAACATAATTGGAGAACTTATTAAATGTTTATCACTGCTAAACATTTAACATTGCCTCACGTTTTAGGAGTAACATAGTTCTACAGTGCCTATACTGTATTTATGAAATAAACCAATTATATATAGTTTGTACCCACTAAGGTCCTGCACATTGTTAAATAATGTATCCCAACAGGAAGTGTATACTTACTACATGACACACTGTGCAGTTATGATAAGAGTTTGAGGAATATCATTGGAGAACAGAGAGAGTTAGGAAAAGGCCTGAAGTAAAAGAGAAGTTTTCTTCTCTTTTACTGGAAGAAAATAAAAATCCTTCTCAATTCCTATTTAGTGACAATGAAATTGAAACGTGAGATCCAGCCAAAGTACTCTTAGAAACAACACAGTTCTGCTTTGTGCTCTGGTAAAGTACCTGAGGACTTTCACATTCTTCTGCTAAACCCCTTAAGAGACCCTCTGAGTCTATAGGTTATGCATATTATGTCTTCAATCAAAAAGGGAAAATCTAGTCCCACTCCTCTTACTGAAAACGATTTGAGGGCTTGCTAGCACCATCCCTCCAAGCAGCTGGCTGTGGATGAGAGCGCCAGTTCCCTCACGCCAGCTCTTTGCCAACCACAGCATCCAGTGATGGAGCAGGGCACCTGCCATCTCAGCATAAAGCTAGTCGATGTTGAACTAGAACCTGAAGTATTTGTGAGGATGAAAATGGACTCAGATACAGAGTCCTCCTAAGAGGATTTAGAGTGAATGTTACATGTTAGCATTTAGGAAAGAAAGAAAGAATCTCTTTGCTGAGAATCAGAAAATGAAAATTGACAAAGAGTAAATACCCTTAGTGAACTAAAAAAATAAAATTATTACTTCATAAAAACATCGTTCAATGTAGTCTATTGAAAGTATTTTCAGTTTTCAAACTAATATAGCTTTTCAAATACATCACAGGTACTAATGCCTTTTTTTGTGTGTTTTTTCTCCAGCTAGAAGATGATATCATAGCTAAAAAGATGTACTTTAGAAAAATCACAGATTTTGTACATACTCTCACTTCAAATAATTGGTTTTATATTGAGTTTTCAGTTCTTGGGTTCATAGGTAAGCAATGGATCTATTTTGTGTGGTCCACCTTTTTAGCATGTGGTAACCTTAGAAGTTCTAAAGAACTTATGTAAGGGTTTGCTACTAAGTGAAAAGGAATGGCATGATTTCTACAAAGACACAATTACTTTGATAATAAAATCAGATTCAAGGATCTAATTTCAGGAAACGTATTTTTAAACAAAAATTTTTCTGGATGTACAATATAAGTAAGCAGATTGGCATATGTGTACATTTATAAAAAATAAGATCACTAACCCTTGTTAAATGCTTGCCATGATCCAACACTCATGTTAGTTCAGTGGCTAGGATCAATTTCTCTCAATTTTACATAGAAAAATACTGACTTGCAGAGGAAACAGTTGTAGAGAAAGAAATTTTAACTTAGGGCTATCATACTCTGAAGTTCCTGAAATATTATAAAAAATATATAAAAATTTATGACTTATGCCCACCACAGAAAATTTCCTAAAATTGTGCTCACAATGCTATTTTTTATTTTACAGTTTTTCCATAGACTTTCATTTTCCTTTCCTCCCTTCCATTCTTTTATTTTTTTAAAAAAATTTGGCTCTCCAGGCAGCAATTAAATTACCATTCTCTCTTTGCAGTGCATGTTTTCATTGTTTCAAGCAGGAGCCCTCGCTTATTTTTTTGTTTTATGCCCAGTCCCTACTCCCACTTCCCCCCACCCCTCCACATTAGATTTTCACTCTAATGTGTTCAAAACATACATATAAACATACGCATATCCATGTAAAACACTTGGCGTTGATCATGTTTGTACCTGTTTAAAATGTACATAAGTGGTGCTGTGATAAGCCCATTCCTGCTCCTTACGTTTTTGTTCTCAAAACGAGACGTTAAAACTGTCAGCATGTTGCTTGATGTTCATTTAGCTCACTCCTTCTCAATACTGCGGTAAGTGCTACTAACAAGCCATTTGATGCATCCATTCCCAGAGGGGTGGAGCTCCATGGTTTGCAGCTCTCTGCTGCCACAAAGCAATGGCTGTGACGTGCACGTTGCCTGGAGCGGGATCACTGAGGGCAGAGGGAGCCTGGGCTCTAAGTGCTGCCAGTTTGCCTTGCCAACTGGCCCTACAGCATCGTGCAGCTCAGACGCCCCTAAGCGCAGGTGAATGCCTGCTTTCCCACGTGGGTCGTAAGGGTTCATTTTAGGGGTCAAAAATTTCTTTGCCTTTGGGAGGAGTATGAAACAATTTTCTGGTTGCTAGTAAAATCTATCTGTTCTTCTTAACTTACTTGACCATTTCCTTTCCCATACTTTCTATAAAGTGCTATGGAATCCAATTTTAAGGCCCTGAAGGATTTTGCTCAGCTTTGGTTAAAATAGGAAGAAAAATGACAGGTAAAAGTAATACCTGATGAGAAGCTTGCAGAGAAAATAATTTTGTTGATATATTAGTTACCAGTTTTTAAATTATTTTTATCTTTGTCAGCAAAGTTGGGTATGTGAAGGATAGAGAACATGCACTTTCTGATCACCACGAGGGCACATCAAATGGGGCACTACAACCGTGATGCTGAACTCATTTTAAGCTTGACTTTACAAAGGCTTTATTTTTTACATCACAGTTCTTTACTCAATATTTACTGAAAGCATGGGCTTGCTAAACAGGATTTTACAATACATCATGCTAACAGAAGATTAGGGAAATGTAAATATTAAATCAACTATTTCCATCATTAAATCACTTGTTTTGGTTACTATATAGCATTTAGTTGCATTTGACTCAGTGACCCAAATAGATTCAAGTGCTAATGAACAAATGCAGCCTGCTCCCATCCTATTATCATGCTTATTAAATAGTTAGCTGTATTTTACACTATTTACTTTAAAGTGAACATTTCCCTGAATCTTAAAACTTCATTTTAACATTAAAGATGCAAAAAAATTAAATTAAATTAAAAGAAAAATGTGGTGTATTAGAAAAAAGTAACTGGATGTAATGAAATCATACTTTAAAATATAGCAAAATTTTAGGAATCATAAGTATAAAAGAAAAATAACATTCTTATAAAACAATGCTCAGATATTGAAATATTGAAATAATACTGTCTATTAATAAAAATTAAGCATGTGGTAGACTGATAAAATTTACAAAAGTCAGGTTACAAGTCACAGTTTCTGGATAATTAAGTAACAGAGTATAGCCCATACACTTTTGATTTTATTTATATAACCTTCACTCTATTTAGACAGTTGATTCTTTAATTAGTTACAAACATTGATTTCCTAATAGTATTTTTTATTCTAAACCTGCTTCACACCCCACCGCCCGAAGTGGTAGTTCTTAAGAATTAAGCAGATATATTATTTTGCTATATTATCCTCCAACTTTATTAACGCTTTAAACTTATTTCTAATATGTTAATTTTCCCTTTATTAATGATTTACTGTTTATGCTATTACAATTGTTTCAAAAAACTTTTTGCCCCTTTGCCCCCCTCCACCCAACCTGCCCCCGACTTCCATAGTCAATCCGCACACCACTGTCCATGTCAGCGGGTCCATCATATATGTTCTTTGTCTAATCCCTTCACTTTCTTTTTAAATAAATTTTTAATTGTATTTTAAAATAATTTTTAATAGCTTTTTGCTTTTCCCCATGCAAATAAAATGAACAACAATATACAAGGGTTCTGTTATGATACATACTGTAAATGCTAAAGAGTTATTTGGATTTGTTTACTTTTTCTCTATAGGAAAGCTATTTAAATCTGAGGACTTGACTGACTTTGTGAGTTTTTTTTTAATGTTCTACAAAGATAAACCCATAGACTTACTCTTGGGAGACATTTTTCAGGTAAAGATGTGCCGGCTAGGAGAAACTCTTGTGAGTATTTCTTTACTTTGTAAATACCAAATATTTTTGGAAAATACTGTCTAATATAATTACCTAAAATTTGTTTACCAAACCAAGTATGATGAGTACATCAATTTTTTAATTTCCAATACTCTAGACTTTTACTGACACTTATACCTACTAAACGAGGTAATGAGAAGCCAAAGAGCAGTGAAAAGTGGAAACAAAGGGACAAAAAACAGTGAACAAACAGAAAGACAACAATAAAATGGTAGACATAAATCTAAACATGTCAATATTTACATCAAATTAATATAAATAGCCAAGATATGCCAATTAAGAGACAGTTTATCAAAATGGGTTAAAAAACACTACGCAATTAATTGCTGTCTATTCAGTTTAAATACAATATAATTCTATAGTTAGGTTAAAAGATAGAAAAACATAGTCCATGTAAACACTAATAAGGAAATCTGCAGTAGCATATTAATATCAAAGTAGACTTCAGAGCAAAGAAAAAAAATTGACTATCGATCAAGAAAGATTATTATACTGATAAAAGGGTCAAATCACTAAGATGATACAACAATCCTAAGGGCACATGCATCTAGCAACAGAGCCTCAAAACACATGAAGCAAAAGGTGATGGAACTGGAAAGAGAGGTTAGGCTGCATGTCAGAACTGAGCAGAAATGCATTTAATAAGCCTACAGTTTTAAAGAGTGTTACGTATATAAATTAGAGATGTACTTTAATAAATTTTCTATAAGTACAGTATGTAAAATAATTTTCAGATAGCGATCAGAATAATTTCAAATGTTTTTAATAGGAGTGACGCCACAGGTCATCTTATTGTTAAGGAGATCATCCACGTCTTTTTCCATATTGGCTCTTCGTTTTAATCCTGCAGTTTCTACTATTTAAGAAGAAATGAGAGGTTATATACATAACACCACATTTTCTAAGACAGAGTTCATGGCCATACTTGCTTTAATTAAAGCCCTTTTGTAGCTCAATTCTTTTGTTCTATTAGTCTTATGAAGAGAAAGCTAAGAATCAAATATTTTGTTTAAATTCAAAAATATTAATATAGACCACTGGCAAAAATTAACACCATAAAATAATTTGCCATTAATAAATGCAATAAAAAGGAGTATTTGGTTTTAACTAAAAATTGTTATTTCTCTTACTTTTTCCCCAGGAGAAATGTGCAGAACGAAATAAGCAAATTCGCATTCAATATAAACCTTCTCTTTTCCAGCATGTGGGTATACAGTCATCATTCCCTGGAACAGAACAATATTTAAAAGTAAGATTTTTAAAATGTAATTCCAGAAAGAAACAATTTTTCATGAACTTATAAGATATTATTTAGAAAAGGAGCAATAAGAACATAAGAGAAACTATGAAATGTGGTTGTTTCAACACAGTTTGTCTTCTGGCAGACTTATATTTTGAAGACCAGTCATCTTTTTAAGACCCAAGTTATCTATCACAGTTAAAAAATCCAGTCTATGTAAATGTTCTCTCATTGTTTCCAGCTGTGCAATTCAAATAGTAATACTAAAAAAGTGTTTTGAATCATAATAAAATTCATTATTTTAATTTCTCTAATATTCAAAATTATATAAGAAAATTTCAAAAATAAAATGCCCTTATTATTGAATTCAAATGTATTTTCATTCTTATTTCAGATCACTTTATTAGATGAACAGAAAGTCAGCATTGTTTGGTTTTTAGTCATTCTTAAATTTTATATCATTTTTGGAAACAATGTTATTTACAGTTGACCACATCTTGGTGGAGTAGAAGCAGCAAAGACTTGGGAGTAGAAACAACTAGTTTTCAGTATGGTCATCTATGTACATGGTATTGGGCAAGCCCTACCACTCCTCTGAGCTCTCTTCACCTTTTATAAAATGAGGAGTTTAAAAATATAAGATGGTCCTTAAGATTGCTTTTATATTTGAAATACTGTTGACATCTCTGCACTCGACAAAGCAAATGGTTGTTTTAATCCTTTGTCAGCTGAAATGCGGGAAAGGCCCATCTCTACCCTCCCATCATTTCATCCGTCATTTATTACCTGCCTTCTCCCACCGTCTCTTCTCTGTCTCTGTGTATTTATTGCATGGCACTCTCTGGAACAGTGCCTGGAACACAGTGCAAACTCAGTACATGGTAGCTATTAGCTATCAGACAAGGTGGAACTCAAGATGAAAAGTGTTAAACAGGACAAACAAGTGTCTGCAATAATGAAAATTTAACTGTTATGAATCTTTATGCAAAAAGTAACACCATCAAAATGTACAGAACTGCCGTAGATGATGCAGAAATTGGTCTATGCCATTCTATTTATTGGTGCTATAATAATGGGATATTTTTCTTCCATCATATGTATATTTTTTTGTCAGATAAAGCTATTTTAACCTTACGTTTATAAATTCACAATAGATTAAGTAGAATGTAAATCTAATCACTAATTTTTTATGTTAAAATCTTAGCTTTTTTCTTTTTATACTCCATACCACATAAAATAGATAAGAATAAATAACAATCTAAAGATATGTCAAATGTGATTATATTTATTTTTTTTAAATTTCTATCAGGATGTCTACTATTAGTAGTTTCATCATTCTAACATCTTTTAAAATGATCAGAATCATTCTTTGGAAAAAATGGCATAACAAGGATTAGACTATTTCTCAACCTTCACAGTGGATAAGAGACTATATCATAATTTTTTAAAGTTAAACATTCAATGATAAACTGGTAAGCATAAAAATTGATTTTAATATATAGAAAATCATCAGATAGTGGTTAATTTTATTTTATATCCTTTTAAAAAATTTTTTGCATATAACTTTCTGATACACTCTAATATTCTGTTTTAGAAGAATCGATCATTACTTCCTTTTCCTTTTTTATGATGTACTGTAGATACAGATGTATAATGAATTTGGAGACAATAAATCGTATTGATATAAAATACGGGTGAACCTCTAACATATTATGCTAACTGAAAAAAGTCAGATGTGAAAGATTTGTATTGTATGATTCTATTTGTAAACTCTAGAAAAGGCAAGTCCAGCTATCTCATTATGATTTTAATTTGCATTTCTTTAATGACCAATGATGTTGAATATATATACACATATATGTGTATACATAAATAATAAAAATATATTTTAATGAAATACATGTTTATGAAATACATACTTGTGAAATGTATATTCAGATATTTGCCCATTTTAAAAATCGGAGTGTCTGCCTTTTGAATTTTGAATTGCAATATTCTTGAATATAGTCGGACCGCATGTCTCAGCTGTGGCTTGGCCTTTCATTTTCTTAACCGTCTGCTTGTTGGGTTTTTTTCCCTCTCTCTGTTGTGTTACATGCTTTCTCAAATATTTAGTGATTCGTGGTTGTCTGAATTTTAATGAGCTTATAGGACATGTTAATATTGGTCGATTTTGAGTGGCGGCAGTATGGGTGAATTTTCTCCTCTTCCCCCTTCTACGGCACTTCACTTACCTTTTTTATTAAATTGTAAAGCATGAAGGAGGCTTCCTGGGAGATTTTGGTAGGTGGGTAGAATTTGCTGCTTTGCAAACTATGTGTTAGAGTATACGAGTGGCCAGGTCGCTGCTGTTTTGTGTTTGTTTTCCTTCTCTTCCCTCGAGGTTTGCGCGCAGGGGCACCAACCAGCCTGCCAGAACGCAGAGGGCTTCGTCCTGGGCACTGCGCGCGCGGCCTGCTCTGGTTGTGTCAGGTGGCTCCCGCCGCTTCGGCTGGAGGAGACCAGGGGGTTTGCGTTGCCTGGGCCCCAGGTCCGGGCTGCTCCGCTGTGGACTGTGGGTGCCCGACACGAACTCTCACTTCATTCTCCAGGGTTCGCGCCAGCGCGGCTCCCATCTTCCACCGAGTCTGCCACCTCCGTTATCGCCCTCTGTCCCACGTGTCTAGGTCACAGATTCCTCACCTCCATCAGATTCGTATCTCCCATAGGTCTGAGAGGCCCCTGCACCCTTTCCATTGTTTGGAGTTACACTTCTACTCATTTATTGTCATTTCAATGAGTTCTAGCCAACCGTCACCGTGAACCAAGAATCTGGATGACTCACTTACATTCTTAAAATGTTGTAATTTTATTGAGTAAAATAAGATTTATTTACATGGCCGAAGAGAGATTAATGTCATCCTTTTTCCTTTAACCAGGACCAGTACTTAAGTTACTATGTTTTACTTAATATTTATTCCTTTCAGTCTTTTCAAAAAACTTTGTGTAAAACTTGTTCCACAGCCCGTTAAATTATATTATACTTCTCTTAAAAATTCTTTTTAAGTGCAAGATAAAGTATAGTTTATTAAGCAGAACAAAATTGAGCTTATCTCTATTTATCTACCTTGCAGTTCAAAAATAATAAAACAAAACTCATCTTAGTGATAATTTTTTTAGTTTCTGAAATTTAAAAATGTTGCCTGTTTTCAATGTAAGTGTTCTTGTCACTTCATATTCTACATCTATAATAAACTTTCAAAAATTTCTTTTAGAAACAACTAAAATAGTTCAGTATTAATAATTTCTGAAAATGCAAATAAAATATAATATTGTAAAATTCCATTAGCTGATAACCCGTGGGACTTGTATAATTTGCTCGGGCTCCCTCCTGCGTGAAAAGCCATTTTCCGTTTCCTGCAGTGCACAGGCGGGCGCAGGGCAAAGTATTTAATGTGTTGGAGGAAGGGCTGCCACACAAAACAAAGGATTCCAAATTAACTTTGAAATTCAGTGAAGTAATGACTTTTGTATGTGTGACACATTTGTTTCGTTGTTATTGTTGCTAAACCTAATAAGCACAGTTGGAGGGGATGCAGAGGCGGGAACACTTCCTATCAGAATGCTTTAACTGAAGTAGTTAAGTTTATGCCTTGACTTGTATCAAAGAATGATATTTGGAATGTTAGAATTTTTTTGAAAACTGGTAAAGTTTTATGTGCCTCTTTTTTACGTAAAGTTACACGTGACAATTTTCTCTTAGAATTTGTAGTTAGAAAAAAGATTCTCTTTGCTGGAGAACTGTCAGGATCCCTTTGGCGCATTATGTTTTTGTTTTTTGCCTTTGATGAACAAAAAATTCAAAACTAATTCTACAGGAAATGTATTACCTATCTTATCTTATATTCACAACATAATTTCTTCAGTTCTCATTTTATATTGTCTCTAATTTTCTTTCCTATATCACTATTAAAAGATTATTGTGTTTTTATGTTGTTACCCTAAATCTATATTTATATTTTAAATTATAAAAATAAAAAAATGGAGATTTAAAATATTTGTATCTTATTCACAACAGTTTGTTTGGCTGTAATGACAATCCAACAATACAGATTTCCCAGATTTACTTTCAATAATTTTAACACCACAATATTAAAACTGACATTATTTCCTATATCGTAAGAACTATATCTTTTGCCAGTGTAAAGTTATCTTCCCCAGTAGGTGGAGGTGGAATTAAAAGGAAAGAATAAGAAAGAATATTATCAAGTAATTGTCATGAAAATAATTACATCCTTGTGAATATTTTATTTCTAGGTGTTATGAACTTACTATTTTTTAAATTTTTTATTTTTTTAATTACAATTTACATTCAATATTATTTTGTATTAGTTTCAGGTGTACAGCATACTGGTTAGACAATCAGATACTTTCCGAAGTGATCCCCTTGATATTTCCAGTACCTACGTGGCACCATACATAGTTACCACAATTATTACTGACTATATTCCCTATGCTGTACTCTACAGCCCCATGACCATTTTGTAACTACTGATCTGTACTTTTTAATCTATTTACCTTTTTCATACAGTCCCTTAAGCCCCCTCCCTTCTGGCAACCATCAGTCTGTTCTCTGTGTCTATGAGCCTGTTTCTGTTTTGTTTGTTCATTTATGCTGTTCTTCACATTCCACATGTAAATCCAAGATATTTCTCTTTCTCTGACTGACTTATTTCATGTAGCATACTACCCTATAGGTATGACCGTGCTGTTGCAAATGCTAAAAGGTCTTTCTTTTTTATGGCTGTGTAATACTCCATTACATGTATGTACCATAGCATTTTTTATCCACTTGTCTATTGATGGGCACTTGGAGTGTTTCCATTTGAAAGAATATATGCATCCCTATGTTTATTGCATTCCTATGATTATTTTCATTTCAGGAAATATGGAGCTAATGACCATAACAAGAAAGAACTCTGTAATACCTTGGAACCCCAGAAACCATGCTTTCTAATGGTGTCTTTCAGACATTGTAATAATGAAAGTATATAAGTATATAGAAAAGCAGAAAGCAACGGACAAACTAGTGGATTTGACAGTGTTAAACTACCTCTATGTCAAGAAAAATTAGAACATTTATTTATGATGTTTGTACTCTTACTGTTATAATTTAATATAAAATAGTAAAGTCAGGGAAACTTTTAAAAAATAAGAAATGTATTTTGTTGACTTAGTAATGCCCTGCTATAATAATGATGCTATCATATAATCTCAATAAATAGCTAAAAGTTCAGAAACTTGACATTGTCATGGACAGGTTGTGTGAATTGGCATTCATTCTTAGCCACTTTGTTAAGACATCTAAAGAAAATAGAAAGCACAAATTGAAGCAAGCAAGGACCTGACAGTCCATAATATCTTCTTGTCTTTTAAATAAAAGCATTTAAAACTAAAAACTTACCCTAAATACCACTTGGGCTGATTACCAAACATCTTGATATGTCTATATTCTGATAGTCATTCAATTCTAAAGATTTCACACTTTCCCTTATTATTACCTTCTTAACTTATGAGTTATTTGGAAACGTACATGGGGTTTTTAAAAATATGTTGGTTTTGCCATCTTATATTGTTGATTGCTTATTTAATTACATTGTTACTAGAGAATTTTGTGTAATAAAATTTGAGAATTGTTATGACTTACGTTTCATACAAATTTGAAAAGCATGTATAGTCTCTGCATTTTAAAGGAGTGCCTTTACACTATGTTGCATTCATTTGTTTTTATAAATGTTAGTTTTGTGCTTTAAAAAGGTCTTCTTAAAATATTCCTGTTTATTGAGTACAGGGCCCTCTTATGTCAGGCTTTTACATTTACTCGTTCAAGTCTTTTAAGTCCTTGCCAATTTTTGTCCACTTGATCCATCAGTTTCTTATAGGAGTCCATTAAAATCTCCTGTTCTTCTTGTTATTCTGTTGTTTTAGCTTATTTTGAGAAATAAACTTTTTTATCCTTCATCAAGAATGAAAATCCTAATTCATACTGCTGTTTTATCCTTGAGTGCCAAAATTTCACACATTTACCTCAGTGTGAAGTGTATCACATACCAACATATAAAGAGAACCTGAAAGGTAAACTGTTCGTAAGTGTCCATTTCATTCTCTCCTTTTAGAGGAAAAGAAGCTATATATTAAAGCTGGTGGGCAGGGGAGAAGAAAAAATAAATTATATGTACATTACAAAAAATTGGACTTAAATTTTGAATTTTAAAAATTAAATTTGCCACAGCACATCCAGACTGATATGAAAAATTAAAGCTAAGCCTAGGTAGAACGTTTCTTGAAAAGATGGCAACATTCTTTGAAATGGTGTTAACTTTGACTTCTTAGCCTGCCATCCAAGACACAAGCAAAGCACACGAAAGGCTGGACCACAGACTGGAACAGTATTAAAGGTCACTCTCCGACATATCACTGAATGTTACTGAAAAGGTTAGATGATTCCAAGGGAGTGCGGCTTTCATGTTCAGAAAGAGGCATTGAGAGTGGCAGATGCTAGAGGGGAAAAAAGAAGTTAAAAGACAACCTTGAAGATCCAACGCAATAGCTGCTGTCCAAAATGAAATGATTCCAGAGTAACTGTTTTGGTGGTCAGCACCAAGCATTTCTAGAAAATGCTCCTAATGTCGCCAGGAGAGGTGCCCCTGGTTTCCATCCCCATCCCTGCGGCTCCGAGACACGGGGTGTTGGGAGGATCTCACTCGGTACCCGCGGTCCCTGGCCTGTGGCTGCAAGACGAGGAGATGGGGGCGCTGACAGTCCGCGAGAGCACAGCAGAGCAGAGGGTGCTCCTTGGTTGGTTCGGGCATTTGTTCTAGAGCATTTATACTGACTTTGCTTTTTAAAAATCACTTTTTCTTCAAACATACACATGAAGGCAAATGATGTGGTTAACCTTCTGGATCAGTACAGCCAGTAAGTTTGTAGAAACCACATTCAGATCAGATTTAGTGAATTCTTTTTTCCTTAAACACCTTTTTCCCCCCAAGTGAACAGAAGTTCTGCAAACACTGAGACATAAGTGAAGTTCTCTCTGTTGCCAGAATGTCTTTCAGATGTCGAGATAAGCCACAAATATCTGCACTATTGAAAAACAGTAATATGGTACTATTACTAATAACAGTAGTAGTAATAAATGTGGCCACACTTGTGGGTAGAAGGGAAAGAGATATTCTCTACTAACTTAGGTGTACAAAAATATTTTGGGGGCTTCTTGTGTACCCTTGTGTGGTCTTCCACCCTCTGGGAGAATTGCAACAATCATGAGTGAATAACGGGTGTTAAATCTGGGCAGGCATTTTCCCATGTCCACCAACTTATGGTTTTTTTCCCCCTTATCTTGGCATACATGATGTGTTGATATTAATAGTCAAAGGCAATGAATTATGAGTGAGTTTATAGGAGGTTGTAAGTTTCTGTTTAGTTGATAATAGTTTTCTTTCTTTAAAAAAAGCCAGATGAGTGATTTCTTAGGAAAATGCAATTTCCCCAAAATGGTGTGAGTAGAGACAGAAACCTTGAACCAATCAGTATTCATAAAGTTTTTGAGAAATAACAGAAAAAAAAAACCCCACAAAGATGTACGAGGCCTAAATCATTGCAGGGAGATTCAAGTAAACTTCTAGAAAGCAGGTAGTCCCAATATTTTAAAATTGTTTCGGAATATAGCAAATAATGAAAAAAATTACAAATTATTTTAATGAGTAGGTATAACATGAATACCTAATCCTGATAAGCACAAAAAGAAAGCCACAGATCTATATCATTTATGACGATTGGTACAAAAATCCTAAATGCAGTATTAGAAGTAGAGTCCCAAGCCACTAAGAAAGTAACACACTATAACCTGGATTTTATACCCAGAGTGCAAGAATCAGGTTAGGATTCTGCTAGGATATTTGATAATAGTTACATTACTAAAGGTTCTAAGGAGAAAAATCATTCTTAAGAGTATTTCGCAAAGAAACATATAATAATGTATTTATTATGTTAACATTTAATATATATCACACAAATACTAAATAGATAGTCTTCCTGTTGACCGCGGTGACTTCTCATCACCTAAAGAACTCTTGGAAAGGCCTGGGGCACTAACTGGACGCCGTTCGAAAATACAATTCACAAGGAATTCAAGACCCAATTATATGCACCGGAGGATGAAACCCGAGTTTGCAGGGTGGGCAGGCGCTCCGCGGCAGGGAAAAGTCGTAGGACTAATAACCAGGGATCCCTCGCCTCGCGACCCAGGAGCCGCGTCCACGCCCCCCGGGCCCGCGGAGGCTGCGGCGCCGACCGCGGCCGTTGAGCCCCTCCGCGCCGGTGCGCTCGGCTCGCGCCCGGGCCGCCACCGCCTCCCGCCCGCAGCCGCACACGCATGCGCGGTGAGCAGTCGCTGCCGGGCAGCCGCGGGCGGGCTGGGTCTTGGGAGACGCGGGGACCAGGTGGCAGCGACTCGAACAAATAAGCTGCGGCTGCCGGAAACGGTCCCGCAAGACAGGTGCGTGGGCGGGGGCCGCTCTCCCGCTGCCCTTTGCGCTCCGGCGGGGGTGAGGGACCGGAGTCCCTGCTCCTACCCCCAGGGCGGAGGTTCCCGGGCCGCACCCCTTTCTTTGGCGACGCGCTAGGCTGAACAGGTTGAGGCCGGGAGAGGGAGCGGGCGCGGAGTTCGGGGACCGGGTGCCGCGGATGCGTTCGTGGGCGGGCCCTCCCGGCCTTGGGAAGAGGAAAGTCAGCCCCGGCGGCGGGCGTTCATGCCACCTCGGGTCCGTTGGGTCCGCTGAAACTGCTCTGTCCACCTGCTGCGCCGGGGCTCGAGAGGGAGCGGGCAGGCCGGGTGCCCTCCCGGCCCGGGCTGTAGGGCCCCCGGGAGCAGAGTCCGTTATTCCAGCGGTTGCCATTTCAGCCCCGTCCGGCGCTCGAGCCCAGGCGCGCGCTCCCGAGGTGTGCGGAGCGGCCGCGGGGGCGGGGGTGTCGCGATGCCGCTGGTCCCGCCAGCTACTTCTCACCAAAACTTGAACCAAACCAAGTAGGCTCCGCTTAGGCGAGCCTCACCTCTGTTAAGGCGAAAGGACCCGACCCGCGCACACCAGTGGTGATAGACCACTCCCTAGGCGCGCTGCCTGGAGCCAGGCGTGCGCCGCTGGGGACGGAGCGCGTTCCCCACGAAGCCCTAACTGCTAGACTCGTTATCTCCGCAAGCCTGTTTGTGGTCAATCGACGCTTTAGCTGATGTTATCACATCTCCCCAAGTAACAAGGAGGAGGCATTTGCTTGGGGTTTAAAAGCAATTGACAACAAAGCTCAGAAAGAGAGAGAAAGTAACTCGAATGGACACGGGGAGAAGACTCAAATTAGAAAAGAGTTCATTTATACTGAAACGTTTTGCTGTGTAAAAGCCATGAAAACCCTGGTCTAGCCTTAAGATTTTGCTTGCTTTAAAATTTTGACATCACCCCAGGTCATTTAATCATTCTAGGTAGCCCTCCTTATGGTGATTGCAAGTTTGATCTCTTTTTTTTTTTCGTTTATACCGTTTTGCCTTTCTTTGTATGTAATTGGTTCAATCTTCCAGTCTCATTTACGCCATATCCCTAAATCTTTAGAACAAGGTATTCTATAGTCTTTATCTAGTTGATAGTTAATTATTGTGTGTGTGAGTGATGTGTGTTGATGAATCTGTAGAAATTAAACAACGCTGTAAATTAGCCTTATTGCTTATTTTCGGTACCTAATGAGTTTCAGTGCTCTTAAAAAGAAGACTAGAATTGTGAACCTTAATGGACTGTTCGATCATCTAATTTAACGCTTTTATGTAACAAATGATAGAGCAGGCCCAGGCCAAAGTTAACCCGTTGTCTTTTTAAAAATAAAAGTAGACACTTGGTGTCGTGGTGCCAAGTTCAGTGTATTTTCTATTATATCATTGACAACTACAGCTTGAAATAATGGTGATATTCAAACACTGTTTTTGAGACATACCAGCGTTGGATTGGGGGGGGGGGGGCTGAATAGCAGAAAGGCATCTCAGTGGTAAGAATAGCATATAGAAAAGCATGAATGTGCTGCATAGGAGAGTGTTGAAGAGAGTAAAAGAAATGAGTCTTAAAGGGGTGGACTTTATGCCGAGAAGTACAGAGAGCTATTGAACATTTTCATAAACAGTGAAATAAGAGGGGTTTTTGTTTTGTTTTGTTTTCAGAAAACTCATGCTAGAGAGAAGGTGGAGGATAGATTTGAAGATTGGCAAGGCTGGAATTGAAGAGGTATAGTGGGAGTTTGCCAATCCTTTTCAGAAAGAATGGGTTCCTTTCACCTCCGTACGCGGTGTCATGGGGGCAGAGAGAAACATTTAGAAAATACCCAAATGTATTTAGTTACCAGCGACACAGGCGATCAGTGGGAGAAAATAGTTTTATGGTCATGGTTGACTGGAGGTGCAGTTAATGGGAGAAGGGAATTAAGAAGATAGAGAAGCAGTCTTAGGAGGAAAGAGCAAGTTCAAACTGATGGAGACTTTGGGATGTTCTTGAAGATGGGTAATTATTTGAGTCCAACGAGTGGGGAACCTCTGATCTGTAAATAAAATTTGGGAGTTTTTAGGTAGCTTTTATAGACAGAAGCCATGAGCCTATGTCGTGTAAGAAGAAACCTGGGACAGGATCCTAAAGAACAGCAGTATTTGCAGAAGCTTAGAGAAAGTGTCCACAAAGGAGGCAGAGGAAGGGAAGAGAATCAGGACTCAGGATGGTGCCGCAGAAGCCCAGGGAGGGCAGGCAGAAAGACTGCTCCAAGGAGGAGGCGGTCGGCGAGGCGGGGAGGGGCCGCAGGCAGCAGCACGGGAGAATGCCACTGTCGTCCTCAGCCATGACGAGGGGCCTCGGTCCGCAGGAACAGTTTCAAAGGGGCCGGAAGTAATCAGTACAGGGATAATGAAGGCCTTAGTTTTTCATTGCTGCCATAATGAATTAACGCAAGCGATCAGCTTAAAGCAACCCCAAATTATTGTTGCATTGTTCAGTAGGTCAGAAGTCAGACAGGTCTCACTGAGCTAACATCAAGGTGTCGGCAGAACATCATTACTCACTGGGAGCTCTGGGGACACTGCAGTTCTTTGCTTTGAGGTTGGTGGCAGGATTCAGTTCCTTGTGGCTGTAGGCTGAAGTTCCTGTTTCCTTGTTGGCCATCAGCTGTGCATGTTTTAACATGGCTTTCAGACTGGGGTTTGTATCAGTGGCTCTCCTGTCAGGCTTTCAGACTCAGTGTAGAACTGCATCACAGGCTTTCCTGGGTCTCCCCAAACTCCCAGGAAAATATAGTCTAGTCTTATTCCCCAGAAAAAGAAAAAACAGCTTGGTGATCAGCTAGCAATCGCTCCCACGCTTTACAGCAAGTATTGGGTGTCCTGCGATTACCTTGTTTTTAGTGCTCTAGCTACCTCTGCTGTGGAATTGAGCCTTACTTCAATACCAATAAATGAACTGCACTTTATAATTTGTGATTTGGGACTGGCCACGGAGATTCGGTAGGGCTTTTAGGTGTTGGTGAAATTCTTTGAGGTAAATGAGGCTACTTGGTCTTGGTTTCAAAGATTAAGAAGAATGCTATCTCATACTTGGGCAGAGTTACTTATGCTTTAATTTGTTATTGAATTGGCCCAGAAGCAGTGCAAAGAACATACATGAGATAAAAGATATGTGCAAAGGGAGACACAATGATATCTAATGATTTCAGCAACCTGTATGGAGTGAGGAATACACAGGAAGCATAGAACCCTGGACCTGCTGTCTTTTATCCATTTATAAGGAAGGAAGATGGTAGCATCAGACTGAAAGCTCTACTTTATACCATGTAAACAAATTCTTGCTGCACTGAAACTGCATAACTCAGAACAGCCATGACGAACAGTACAGAAATAGAGGACTTGAATAATACTGTAAACCATTTGGACTTAATTGGACATCGACGGAAAACTCCACCTAACGACAACAGAAAAAAAAAGCAATACTAGTTGTTCCCTAACTCTTACAAAAAATTTAAGAGAGGGAGGTACTTCCAGACTCATTCTATGAAGACAGCATTACCCTGACACCAAAGCCAGACAAAGGCACTGTAAGAAAACTTCACAAATAGCCAACACCCCTTATGGCTATTCATGCAAATACATGTTTTTCTTAAGTGCACATGGAATATTCTCTATGACAGACCACATGTAAAGCCATGAAACATCAAAAATTTTATAAAGTCAAATTATACACAGCATCAATTACAGTGTAATGAAACCAGAAATCAGTAGCAGAAGGAAAACAGAAAATCTGCAAGTATTTGGCAATTAAATAATACACTCTTAAACAACCAAAAGGTCAAAGAGGAAATTACAAGGAAATAATAAAATATTGTGAGATAAATGAAAACAAAAACACAACATACCAGCCCTGGCTGGGTGGCTTAGTTAATTGGAGCATTGTTCCCTACACCTAAAGGTTGAGGGTTCAATCCCTGGTCAGAGCACATACCTAGGTTGTGGATTCCATCTCTATTTGGGGTGTGTAAAGAGATGACTAAGTGATGTTTTTCTCACATCAGTATTTCTCCCTTTCCAAAATCAATAAACATATCCGTGGGTGAGGATTAAAAACATACCAACACTTGTGGCATGTAGTGAAAGCAGCGCTAAGAGAGAAATTAATAGCTCTAGATGCTTACATTACAAAAGAAAGATCTCAAATTAACAACCTGACTTTGTTACCTTAGGAAACTAGAAAAACCAAAGCTAATAGCAGGACAGAAGTAAGAAATATTACATGAGAAATAAATAGAATAGAGCATAGGTAAACAATAGAGAAAATCAGTAGAACCAAGAGGTGGTTCTTTTAAAAAAAAACAACAAAATAGATTAACCATCTACTGAATAGATTGAATAAGAAAAAAAGGAAGACTCAAATAACTAAAATCAGAAATGAAAGAGAGTACATTACAATAGATTCTATAGACATAAAAAGGATTATAAGAGAATATTATGAACAATTATATGCCAAAAAACTAGGTAACCTAGATTAAATGGACAAGTTCCTAGAAACACATAACCTATTAAGAATAAACCATGATGAAATAGAAAATCTGAACAGACTTATTACTAGTAAGGAGATTGAATCGGTAATCAAAAACCTCCCAAAAAATAAAAGTCCAGGAGCAGATGGCTTCACTGGTGAATTCTATCAAACATTGAGCGAAAAATTAATACCAGTCATCCTCAAAATCTTCCAAAAAAAGTAAAGGGGAATGAAACTTCTGAACTCACTCTATGAGGACAGCAATAGCCTGAGACCAAAGTCAGACAAAGAAACACAAGAAAACCACAGACTACTATCCCCAATGAACTGCGATGCAAAAATCATTACCAATTAAAATGGTTATACACCATGACCAAGTGGAATTTATTCCTGGAATGCAAGGATGGTTCAACATATGAAAGTCAGTCAATGTAAGACAGCACATTTCCAGGATGGAGACCCAAAAGCACGTGGTTATCAATTGATGCAGGAACAGCATTTGACAAAATTCAGCACCCTTTTATGAAAAATACTCAACAAACAATGAATAGAAAGAAACTATCCCAAAATAATTCAAGCCAGATATGAAAAGCTAACAGCATACTTGTTTGTGAAGACTGAAGACTCCTCTAAAATCTGGAACAAAATAAGGATGCCTGCTTTTGTCGCACCTGGTCAACATAGTACAAGTTCCTCCCACTAACAGAAAGTGGATTGTTCTATGGAACTTTTTGCAAGTCAAAATAGTGTAAAGCTAAAAGTGCCCCCCACTTTCAGGAAGTGGGGGATACCTGTACTGGAAGTCCCAGGCAAATGAATTAGGCAAGAGAAAAGAAAACATCCAAATTAAAAAGGAAGAAGTAAAATTACCCCTATTCACAGACACCATGACCTTATGTGTAGAAAAGCCTAAACATTCCACCAACCCCCCCTCCAAAAAACTGTTAAAACTAATAAAGTAATTGTGTAGTTGTGAGGGATTTAGAAGAGGGGGAAATGCGGGAGTTGTTTGATGAATATGGTTTTAGTTTTGCAAGATGAAGTTTCTGTAGATTGGTTGTACAACAGTGTGAATGTACTTAACACTACTGAATTCAGCAGTTAAAATAGGTTTAAGTGGTAACTTGTATGTTTTGTGTATTCTATACCATAATGTAAAAAAAAAAAAAGTAACATAAATTGGTTCCTTCAAAGTTCCAGTGCAAGCCTGGCAATATCTCACTTCTTCTTTTGAGAAACAATATGTGACAAACCTCAAAGTTGTATTTGGAGCTCGGTAGCACGGCGGCACCACAGTGTAATGGACTTTCAAGCAATATTGTGAATTTCATGATGTTATTCTCAATTGTCAGCTGGTGCACCATTGAGTAATGATAGGACACTGAAAAAATTAAACCATTAGGTCTATATTTCTAATTTCTAAAAAAGGAATAAATAGCAACAACAACCTTTGACTATATCATTTTCTTAATGGAGATTGTTATCCTTTAGAATGGCATTGTGTGCAGAATCATTTGTGACCACTTGCAGTTTATTTGTAAGCATTTCACTGAACTAGTAAGGTAGATATGACCGTTTCTGGGTAAATGCCTTCATAGCTTAATATGACTAGTAATCCAAATTCCAGAAATTTCTAAGAGGTTTAAAAAATGCATGCTGTTAATATTTTAGGGATTTCTTTCCATTGCTTTATCAGCAAGAATATAATAATGCAGTGGGGTAAAATTAAAATAAGAGGTAGCATGGTATATTGATACAACATTTCTAGATTCTAATCTTGTGTCATGTTTCTAATCATGTGACTTTGACCAGTTTTTAAAATCTTTCTGATTTCATTTTGTAGCCTGGACATGATAATACCTATCCTATTGATTTCCTGGGCTGCAGAGATTTGGTTATCTGGAATAGGGTGCCCATGAATTCTTCCCTGACAGGCCAGCACACCAGACCTCAAACAATGTGCTTGGGACATGTTTTTCCCCCAACAAATTAATTATGAAGGAGCTAGAGTGTGTATTCATTTTGAAGGAGCAGATATGGGTCTAAGGTGATATTAATGTTCATTATTGCTGCTATTTTATGTATTTTTGTTTTATTCAAATGCTATTGGTAGTGTGTCAAGCAAAATACCTTTTACATTGTGTAAATCATGGAAGGCTCTTCAATTTGTAGAGCAATAAAGCCTTCAGAGTTATTAACAATTAATAAGCAATTTGAAAATATACTCATTCTGGGGCCAATGAGTGAAAATTTTTTAAAATGAACCTACCTCTTGTTATTGAATCAGATTGCTCTCTTTCATTTAGTTCCTGTCCCAGTTATACTTCTTCCTTATGATTCAGAGAGCTGAAGCCCTTCTAACAAATGAGAGCATCCGTCGTTTTTATTGTTATCTTTGTCCATAAAGATGTGGTGTTCACATACCTTTTAATATATTTAGAATGTTCATATTGTAGTAGATTGATGTTGATATTTTAAAAATGTGCGTTTTCGTGTTTTTCAACTTTAGAGCCATAGCTGATTACCTTTAGTAGAAGCAAAGGCAAACTGGCCCATCCACCCCTCTAAGGGTTTGATCTCGTTAGAAAGGGTTCTAATCCAACGAGTTAACTTTATGGAAAAAAAGCTTTTCATAGTCTGATGTTTCTTTTTAAGAAACAGCTTTATTGATACATTATTTGCACCTTCAAGATCACATGTTTAATGTGTGAAAGTCAGTGGGTTTAAATATACTAACAGTTATGCACTCATTACCATATTCCAATTTTAGACCATTTTCATCAGCCTGCTCCCAAAATCCTTGTATCCATTAACCCTTTCTTCCTCACGTTTTTACCTAGGTGATCACTCATCTATTTTTCATTTCTGTGGATTTGCCCATTTATTTTAGATAGGGTCATATTTAAAATAAATATGTGGTCTTTTATTACTGGCTTCTTTCACTAATCATAATGTTTTTGAGATTCATCAATTTTGTAGTTTATCAGCACTCCATTCTGTTTTACTGCTAAGTAATATTCAGTCATATGGATATTCCACATTTTGTTTATCCATTCATCAGTTGATGGACATTTGGGTTGTTTCTACTTTTTGGCTATTGAAAAAATGTTTCTTTAAACATTTATATTGAAGTTTTTGTGTGGAAATCTGTTTTATTTTCTTTTGGGAAGATACCTAGTAGTGGAATTGCTGGGTCAAATAGTAATTCTATTCTTAACATTTTGGAGAACCACTGCACTGTTTTCCAAAACTGTTGCATTGTTTTGCCTTTCCACTAGCAATGTATGAAGATTCCAATTTCTCCACATTCTCCCAACATGCATTATCATCTCTTTTTCATTATAGCCATTCTGGCAGGAGTAGAATTCTATTTCATAAATCAGATGTTTCTTAAGCAGACCCATGCAGGCCTGTAAATATTTTTTCTTTAAGAATTTATTTAAAAAAAATTCATATTGACAGTAACTTTGAAAAAGAGGGACTAGAACTTGACTCTGGGTCATCTGGATGACTGAGCATCTTTTAACCACAGATGGCCGCACACTTCCAGCGTGCACATTTACTTGGTATCTAAAAGTACATGGGCACCAAGAAACAAAGCATGAATTTTTAACATGCTGATAGGAATAGAGGAGGACCTAATATGTAAATCATGTATTTTTGCCAAGAGGCAGCCAAATTATATTTGGTTTCTCATCTCAGTTAATGCCCTAAGTCTGCGATTTCCAACCTTTCTCATCTCGTGGCACACATAAAGTAATAATTACTAAAATCCTCTGGTATACCCCAAAATATATTTTTTGCTAAACTGACAAAAAAGAAGTATAATTTGATTCATTAACACTGGATGGCTATTGTTCTTTTGTTGGCTATTGTCATTATTTTATTAGACAATCTAAGGGAAATGAGGTCAGTGCCCCTAACTAAATAAAGAGGTCAGGTATTACATGTTTTAAAAATTCTTGTGGCACACCAGTTGAAAATCATCTCTAAGAAACAGAAGTTTCTCAGTACTTAAATAGAGAAATGGTTAGATATTTGAATTATCACAGTGCTATAGGAATGATAAATGCAAAAGAATTTATCCATAGCAATCAACTTGGTTGCCATAAAAGTTCCATGGTTATTTGGTTTTTAAGCTGTGAGTTGATTTCAGCAAAAGACTAGCTCTTTACAGTGTGATAAAATTCTTTTTAAAAAATCGTTGGTGTTTATAAATGTATGAGGACTGTTCAGAAGGTTTCTAGTCATGTAATAGAAGAAATAGAGACATTTATTCAAGATGATACAAGAAACATTGTACAGAGGACAATGATGTCTCAGTCCCCTTCAAAGTAGGCACTTTAGGACCTCACACAGTTCTCCCAGTCACCATCGGCTGCCCCATCACATTTTCCTGAATCTCACCAATGTTCTGAAATCTCTTTCCTTTCATTGGTGATTTTAGTTTTGGGAAAAGCCAGCTATCACAAAAGCATCTGGGTGATCTGATGCTTTGCCAAAAAACCTCTGCACGAGACATGATGCATGAGCGGGCATGTTGTCATGGTGAAGCTGCCAATCACCAGTTGCCCATAGCTGCAGCCTTCTGAATCATCCGAATAGTTTCCACGGAGGAATATTCAAGCTTAATGCAAAATTTGATGCAGATTCGTTGCTCTCCTCACTCAGTCATTTTGAATGCAACGGCCACACAGTACACATGCTCACTCAATAGCATCTACCATCCCCACTGACTTAGTACAGAGAAGCTGTCATTGTTCACACATGTGCATTCCAGTCCACTTTCCTTGGCTGCCAGGTTACATGGATGTCACGCAAACCATTCTTGTTATATTAGCAATGGCTGGACTTTTTCCGGACAGTCCTTGTATTTTGGCTTTATAATTATAAAATTTCCAATTGTATGTTTTTATATACTTACACAACATTGTAATAAATAAAGCAACTTAAGAAAACATTTAGGAATCATTCTTTTTTCTTTCCCCTAACGGGATTCACTTCTGGTTTGACTTTTGCAATCACTTATCTTTAGGTTTGTGCCGTTGGCTGTTTTCAGGGGTGGGCCTGGAGCTCTAGCGTCTGTGGCCTGTGAGACCTAAAGTTTGTGTTTTCACTTGTTCGAAGCATAAGCTTAGTAGTTTTCTTAATGATTTGTTTTAAAAGCCATCCCGGTTTTAAAAGAAGTATTAGGGAGAAATGATTTCTTTGTACTGTACATACACATATTTTTCACAGCTTTGTCTTATTTCCCCTGGCAGCTTTTAATTTCACAAATAATCAGTATGCAGTTCCAGTGCTTTTGGCTATGTCTGGGTCTTCTAAGCATCTCAGTTCATGCAGAATTGATGGATGATGATGTTGAGAAGACAGACTTCGATGAAAATTCAGGAGAGACTGATGTTAATGAAGATGAACTCTCCTCAGAGGTAAGGGTATCGAGAAATCAGTTATAAATTATTCTTTTACATGATACATAGGAGGGACTAATCTCTTAGCATCAGTTTCAGTCATAATAGTCTTTATTTTCTAAATAAATAGAAAAAACACTGCTTTTTTCCCCAACTGGTTGTTGCTTTGTGTTTTAGAGTACTCACGTACTACAGAAATTTGTACATGGCACTTAGCATGGTTTTATTACCAAATAAATATGGGGAAGGTATTTATTACCAAAATAGGAGGAGTTCGTCCCTGGCTGAAGAGGACCGAGCACTTCTAGCTGAGGGAAAGGTCTTCGGTCTTACCTCTGGCACTGCCTGCTCTCCTTAGGAAAAAAGCAAAAAGGCGGTATTATTTGCAGTTCTCCTGGAAGTAAAGTGAGCAGCTTTTCTTTTATTTATTTGAAGAAAGCTGGTAGGAGGGTGAACGAGGAAGGGACGTGGTGAGGCGGCGGGCAGTTGGTGAGCGCAACTGTCGCTGTCCCTGCGCTGTTGGCACCTGCCGCCCGGCGGTGGCTGCCGGGCGTCTGAAGAGCTTGGCGGAGACTTTGTGCGCCCTGCCAACCCATAAGCGCTGTCACACTGAGGGATATTCATATATAATATTAGGGCAATCGGATTTTTTTTTCAGGAATATCTTTGATGGTGAGGAAGCATCTATTGTATTGTGCCAGCTACTGTGTAAAGGGCCTACAAGAGTAATATATAGTTGTTACAGACTTCTCTGAGAGTTATTTATTTGCAAACGCAAGTGCTGTTCCGTTGTTTAAGGTGAATATTTGTTCTCCTGTTAAACTTTCAGCTCTGCAAGCACATTCTTTTAAAATGTGGTTCTGTGAACCCCAGAAAGGAACTAATCAAAGTGCTAGTGACTGAGTTAGATGCCGCTGCTACAGGGTCTTGGGAGGTGACTATTCAGACAAATTGGCAGGTACCTACCCCTCTTAACTCTGCTCGGGGTTAATTTGAAAAGATGCTAAGAAGCAGGAAAGAAGGTTTTTGACCTTCTCACGGTATAGCATGAGCAGTCCAGGTACGGTAAAGGGCAGCGACAGGGCCACACGATCCACGGGAGGTGCCCAGGCCCCCGTGGCACCCCTGCCCGGCCTCCATGGTGCCGGCCGGTCCCGGGAACCGCGCGCGCAGCGGGGCTGTGGTCGGCGAACGTCCTGTAGGCTGGCTGTTGCCCTCGCAGAATCCTGACCGTCAAGCATTACGTGGAATTTTGTTTCATTACTGACTTTCTTCCCTTAACGGGTAGGGAACGTTATACTCTCAGGTCAGGGCAGGGACAATGAAAATAGAAAAAGTACTTCTGCATCCTTTTCTCTTATGGCTAAGAGAAGAAATCTCATAATTAACCGTACAAATGAAATCACAAAGTCTGATTCAGAAAGGACCCAGATTTATTTATTATGTGTGGCAAAATTGAATTATTCATCATCAATTCATATTATCTTCTGATAATTTTTCAATAAATTCTCGTTAATCTTTTGAGTCATTTTGTTGGTGCGTTGTGCAGAGTGTGGCGGTTAAGGCACAGGCTTCGGAGCCAGACGGCCTGCGCTCCCACCTGTACGCGCGGCAGGACCGAGCGGTGACGCAGCGGGCGAGCCGCTTTGCCTCCCTCCTGCTGCGTCATCGTGCGTGAAATGGGCGCCACCCCAGGGCTTTGCTCACAGATGCGCTGTGAGGATGAAAGAGCCATCACCCCTCCGCCATCACCACCGCCACCGCCTCTCCCAGCCCTAGGGTCATCATCCTTTTGGCAGCTGTGCAGACGCTCCGCTCTGCAGTGCGTTCTCTGCTGAATGCTGCTCTTCTCTGGGTTCCGAATTGCTCAGCGTAGTGCCATCATCCTCTAGTCGCATATCAGTGCCAGTTAAGAGTTAATTTTAAACTGGCCTACATGCTTACTAAGTTCTTCATCTTACATGTTTTTGATCATGCTATTTCTTCTTTTGCTTCTAATGATTTATATCCCCAAGTATTGTCACCTGCTAGAATTCTTTTAAGGCCATGGCCACTGTGTCACGAGGCCTTCCCTGTCACTTCTTCCCATTCCTTCTCTGTCGGAAGGAATCGGTGTACCTTCTGCCTGCGCATGTAGTATTTTTTCCATCGTTGTCTCTCGTACATTCTCTTGTATCTTACCACCAGTAGGATGCACAGCTGTGAGGTCAGAGACCATACCTTATATCCGTACTACCTACTTGTCCATATGTAATAGGTTCTTACCCAGTGAGATTATTTATTAAAATATTTGTGAAGATGAATAACTTCAGATTTTTTAAAATTATTTTCTAGATTAAATATAAAACACCTCATGCCATAGGAGACGTATATTTTACAGAAACTTTTGATAGTGGAAGATTGGCTGGGTAAGTATTCATGCAAGGGAATGTTTCCCTTGACTTGATGAGCTTTTTTGAAATTATTGGTTATTGGCCCATGAAAATTGTCCCTACTATGCTAACTATAAAGAAAAGGTAAAGTGCTTTATCTGACAGTGTAAATGAATACCTCGACACATTTTTATTTATAGAAATATTTAATTTGTATAGTTATTTATATAAAGAAAATAAATGAAATGTGAATATAAAGTAAAAATTTTAACATTTCTTCATCCCTTAGGACAGATAGCAATAGCCTAATTTGATGTGAGAAATTCAATTTACTCTTCCATTCTAAGTAATGGTAACACAATAAGTTATTGCTTACTGATTATTATGTGCCGGACACTGTCCTAAGTAGGTAGGTAGGTATTATCTTTACCTCATTTTACAGGTGAGGAAACTGAGGCTTAGTGTATTTTATCCATGATCATACAGCTAGTAAATTGCAAATTGCAAATTTGATTTAACTCTAACCTTGCAAGAGGAGGTTTAGGCATCCTTATTTAGTCTCTAAGTATTTATTTTTGAATGAGAAGTAACTGTTGGGTATTTTTTTTTTTTTGTATTTCTAATATGCATTGTATCTATAAATCTCTGATTTTATTTTTAATGATGTTCATTTGCTTTTACCTGTATTTATAGGTGGGTCCTATCAAAAGCAAAGAAAGATGATACAGACACAGAGACTTCTATATATAATGGTAAAATATTTGTTTAAATATTCAGTGTAACTAGTATTTAAATTTGTTTAAATATTCAGTGTAACTAATAACAAAGTTCACTAGCTTTTGAGATTATATTTCTATTAAATATATCTATTTAGGGCCTCAGTCATCACAATAGAACATTCAGTCTTTTTCCCTTTCCAGTATTTCTAGAAGCCTTCCACTAATTTATACTGAAGCCACCAATATTAGCTTTCTTTACAGTACTATCTAGTATTCACAGCACTTAATGATAGCTTTTGTCAAGTGCCACTTGAGTAAGATTGATTTCAATATTTCAGGAGTAAGCAAATCTGCATAAAACATTATGTGCTGGATATAGGATTTGTACTGGGAGTGGACTTATTTAAATTTTTCAGATTAAGTTAATAAAAATATAATATATGTTACATATCAATTCTTTAAGTGATCAACTTTCAGGATGTCTTATAAAACCATGTACATTTTTTTTGAAGTTTTATTCAGAATTTATATTACCTGCTATTGTCTGCTTTTGGGTAAATGGTTAAGAGAAAGTTATTGTTTATTTGAAGTTGGGAAAAATCTCTTGTCTTTGAGGAATAATTACTTTGGGACAAGTTTTCTAAAATTAAAGTGCTAGATGGTACCTTTTTCATAGCTGGTAAGTGTCTCTGCATAATTACAAAAACGGCAATCTTTTAAAAATTCTTTATTGTAAATATCCTAAAAACGCTAAGCATAAGGTTGTTACTTCTTTTTTTTTTTTTTTAAAGATTTTATTTATTTCGTTTTAGAGAGAGAGGAAGGGAGGGAAAAAGAAAGTGAGAGAAACATCAATGTGTTGTTGCCTGTCATGCACCCCCTACTGGGGACCTGGCCTGTGACCCAGGCATGTGCCCTGACTGGAAATCGAACTGGTGACCCTTTGGTTTGCAGGCTGGTGCTCAATCCACCCAGCATGCCAGCCAGGGCTCAAGGTTGTTACTTCTTAAAAGGCCTTTTTTTGTCTTGGTCAAACCACACATTGGTAGTAATAATACAATTTATCACCATTGTGAGAGAAGAAACATCAGATAAATTCATCTTTTTAAGAAAAGTATAGTATAACCAAATTAGAGGGATGTAAGCAAAAGATACCCAAAAACTTTTAAAATTTCATTTTTAAAAGTCCAATGAAGTCTGCACAATTATATACCAAAACATCTCTCTGATTCATAAGACTGGTTTGGGTTCTTGCACTGTGGGTGTTTTCTTTTTTTTTTAATAAAGAAAAAAAGTAATATAAACAGCATTAGTGATTCAAAACTGCCTGTTAATATTTCAAATTGGCACAATACTGGGAAATAATTTTTGTTAAACTGAGGTTTTTTGGGGGGGGGGAATAGGCAATCCTAGAATTTTCAAAAGTAGAACAAATTAATATAAGTTGGTTATATTTTTTTCTAAAAAGAGGAAAGAAGAAAAATCCAATATACAACATTTGGACCACAGGTATTGTACGCAGTCCACGATCTAATCTCAGGAGCTTCCTGACCTTAAACATGGGAGAGTTCTGGCTTAGGGAGGGCCTGACTCAGCTTTGCAGCCGCCCAGCTTTGTGCTTATCCAGAGCTTGCTGCACTCTCTGCCAAGGTTCTGAGAGCCGGCCGGCCGGCTGGGCGTGGGAGGGGCGGCTGCAAGTTATGTTCACTGGGCGTACAGTTTTCCAGATAAAATTTAAATCCCCACAGTAACATCTGCAAGGTAAGAAAAGCAGCCATTAAATACCATGTATTTCCAGATACAGGAGACTGAGGCAAACCACACACCTTGCATGAAAGATGCTGTTCGTCTTGTATGTAATTTTAAACATCTCATTTTTAAAATACAATGTTAATAGACCTTATGACAAAGGATATTTTGTAACTTAATTGATTAAGAAGTATTTCAGAGAAATCCAAACTAAGCCAGCTTTCAAAGGGCTTTAATCAGATACCATAGTGTTTATTATTTATTAGTTTCCACAATTTTAGCTAGAAAATGAAACAATTCTCTGGTAAGAGAAAAAGGAGTAGATATTATTTCCTGATTTAAATTTTTAAAAACATTTTCCTGACTCAGCCTACACAGAAAAATCTTATTGCTCACCACTGCTGATAAATAATTTTTAAGTCAGTGTTTTGGTTGTAGTTGAATTTGCTCTGCTGTATATTTTAGGAAGATGGGAAATAGAAGAATTGAAAGAAAACCGAGTGCCTGGTGACAGAGGACTGGTGTTGAAATCCAGAGCGAAGCATCACGCAGTGTCTGCGACATTGGCAAAGCCCTTCGTTTTTGCCGATAAACCATTGATAGTTCAGTAAGTTTTGTTTTTGAACATTTTCTGAAATTTATATTAGCTTATATAATTTGACTTCTGAATATAGCTAGTTATAAAATGGGCATAAAAATTCAGATTTTCCTTTTCAGTGTCACTTAAACACACAATGCATGTCTACACACAAGCACCCCAAGGTTTTGACTGAAAAGCAGATTGATTTAAAAATAATAGACATAGTGGTTGCATCTAGACATAATAGGATAACTAAATTATGTTTACAATTATAGATACAATTTATAAATTGTTCTTTCTCATTCTTAGCTTTTCATAGAACTTTTTCCTTAAATCACCTGTATCACTCTTAATTTTATTTTACCTAAAATAGTGAATGTGTACATTTAAATCATGTGTGCACCATTTATTTACTTTATATTCTTCAAAGACATGAATTCCTTTATCAGCTACAGCTTAAAATTAAAATATTAATAAGGCTTTGAGGAAAACAAACGGTCCTTTATTTAAAAAATAGAAAAAAACAAAACAAATCCTTTCTTCTGATCATAAGAGAAGCTGACATTTTGAGCATTTATTGCCCCCCGCCGTGCGGGGTGCCCTTTAAGCACCGTGGTGGTCCTTCGCGGCGCAGGTGCGGGCAGTGGGCCCGTCGGAGAGATGAGCAGACAGAGACCTGGTGCTTCATTTATTTGCCTTTATCCTTGGTGTCTCCAAAGGAAGTAGCAGAATCAAGAATAAATCTCAGGTCTTTTTGACTTCGAAGTTCATGCTTATTATATTACTTTATTGCTTATATTGTAGAGATCTTGAGAAACACAGCAGAGTAAAATAGGGGGAAAATCATCATTAGCTGGCAACTCAGAGATAAGCACTTAAAATGTCTCTCTGTTTCCTGTTCTTTTCAATACAAAATACACACACTGATTGGGTTCAAACTATGAAAGTTTTGTACACTATGCTTTATGGTCACTAAAGTTTCTTCAGAAAGATTTTAAACAGTAGTCCATTAAAATTACCACTAATTCCTGTTGCTTCTCTAGTTTTCTTTTTTAAAAAAATTCATTAAACAAATTATAACCTATTTGCTTTTCACTGATAGCTATTTCCTCACAGATTTTTGTCATGTATTATTCACCAGTTTACCAAAATTCTCTTCTAAATACAGTCCAATAAGTCTATGTCTTATTGCCTAAACAAGACAATTTCCTTAATTTTTACTTTTGCTGAGAATTACTCAGTGTTATAAATCCACAAAAAGACTCTGATGTCAGTTCACTTAGCTGTTACAGTGTACAAGGGGGCCCCCCCAAAACCAGGATTTATCTATTAAAAATTGTGTATTTAATCTTACATGTTTACACTTCAGTCACTTCCAAAGTGCTCCTCATTTTATGCAGTACAGCTATTGAGACTTTTTTCCACTGCTTAAAACAATTTTTGAACTCATCAATTTTGATTCCTTTTAGTGCTTCTGCCCTTGATTGCTTCACCTCTATCACATTGACAAAAGGTTTCCCTTTGAGAATTTTTTTCATCCGGGAAACCAAAAACAAGGTCACTCGGTGTAAATGGGTGAACAGGAAGGGTGGGTCCTGCCATTTTTGGTCAAAAACTGCTGAACACTCAGCAAAGTCTAGGCAGGTGCACCTGTAAATTATCCATCACGAAATGGGCAAACATGTTGAAAGAGTCTTCAGAAATATTCACTGAAGCCAAAAAAAGTCTCTCACAACAACGCCAGCTCGTGCACTGATACAGAAGGGTTCCTAGAACACTCACAAGCGGGGGGAGCCTGTACCACAAGGGGCCCACCCTCCAGAAGACAATTCTGGGTTTTGGGGGGTCCCCCTTTGTATTTCCCATATCTTCTGGCTCTTAAAGTCTTAAATACTCCAGGTTATTGATTGAGATTATGAAATCTCTATGCTGAAGGTATTTAATTAAATACACAATTATTTAACATGGTTAGGTATAAATTAACTAAAAGACAAATTAGTAGTGAACCCAAATATCTAAGATCATTAGCAATTTCTTAGAAATCTGTTGCTGTCTTTTTCAGTCTGTTAAGAAATACGTATAGTGAATTCCTTATCTGAATTTGAAGTTTCCTATTATAGCTTTAGTGAAACTATTTTATTCTTAATTCATCAGTTTTGATGGAAAAATTATTTCAGAAATTAGTTGGCTTTTTAATAGTTGATAATCATTCTACTTTTAATATTTAAGGATGTGCATAGAAAAGAGCATTTCTGCTTATTTCCTCTAGGTTGTGGATAAGCTTATTGTGGGCTTTCTGGCAATGTAAAACATTTATGTTTAAATGAATTGAGAATGCTATATTAGATTTTAAAGAGCAATTAGTAATTTTTATTTATCAGCAGTATGATTTTTTTCCCTTTATTTAGATATGAAGTAAATTTTCAAGATGGTATTGATTGTGGAGGTGCATACATTAAACTCCTAGCAGACACTGATGATTTGAATCTGGTATGATATTTTAATGTTTAAGAAAACTTTATTAAAGTTTACAAGTACTTTAAGGAGTAATTGATAAAACTGAAATTTTTATTTCCAACTGAAATGGAAAAGAACTTTGAAAATAGTTACCTTCATCCAGCATGAGTTAATGTGGCTTTTGCAGTGTGCCTTCAAGTTTCACGCACTGAAGTGTTACTTGATTGCACCTGTTTTCGTAATCTTTAACAACATAAAAACAAATGCCATGTCTACAACTAAGAAATAACATGTTACTTATAAATGTCACTGGGAGATCAGCTTAGAGTCAATTTTCTTTCCAAAATAAGAATCGTAAATTTGTAAGAAATAAGATAACAGAGCAAAGAAGTGAAACAAAATGACCGAAGAACTAAACTAAAAGGCTGGGCCAGTTCCCCACAAAAAACAGCGAAACACATTCTCCCAATGAAGCAGGCTGTATCAGGAAGTCTGCAGGCGAGGAAGGAGGCGTTCCTTCCCGTGTCCTCCTGCAGGAGGCTGTGCCAGCCTTGTGGCAGGAAACAGAAATGAGGTAGATGAGGCGATGAGACACTTGTTGGAGTCCATGGCACTATGCAGACTGTGAAAGGCGGAGTAAGGCATTCATGTGCTGTTATTAGGACCCGGTAAAGGGGAGGCTCTAGGTAGTATATGTGGAAGGTCTCGTTTTAGGTATTGTCAGGCGACGATCACCTGAAGGTGTAATGACAATAATGAAATGTAATGCCAAGTATTTATCTAAGCACTTTATCTGATTAGCTCAGTTAATCCTCAGAGAAACCTTATAAGGCAGGTACTATTATTACATCCATGCCTCAGAGGTGATAAATTAAAACTACAGGGAGGTTAAGAAATCTGCTTAGAGGCACAGGCAGCTCATTTAAGTGGCGGTGGTAGGATTTGAACCCCAGCACCTGACTGCAGATCCCATGCCCTCAACCAGTCGGCCACATTAAATAAAGAGAAATTACTCATAGTAAACCAGTAGTTAAAACAGTCTCTGTGTGTTTTTGTGTCTGAATTTCTCTTCCTTCTGCTCAGGAAGGTCATTTTTCTGGTGTATTCCTGAATAATAGTAATGGATAATCATTGTAGTCTTGAGGTCATAGGTATCCTTTTCTCTATGCTCAATTTTCTTAATAAAATATTAATAATACAAAAGTACAAATTTACATAAAGTCATTAAAGCTTATTATGATGTTGCCAGGGTGGTTTCAGCTTCCCTCCTACATGTTTATGGAGGAAGTAGTGTGTGCTTTAAAAATTATTTATTTTGAAATAAAATTTGCCATTTCTCCACATCCTTAATTGTCACTTGTGTCAAATAATTCCTTGGTGAATTACCATTTAACATAGTTTTGTAAAGTCTACCCAGCTAGACAGAAAGAGAAATTCGTTAAATACTCTAATTCTGAACTAATCCCATCACTCATCTTTCTTTGAAGGAAAACTTTTATGATAAAACATCTTATACCATTATGTTTGGACCAGATAAATGTGGAGAAGATTATAAACTTCATTTTATCTTCAGACATAAACATCCAAAAACTGGAGTTTTTGAAGAGAAACATGCCAAACCTCCAGATGTAGACCTTAAAAAGTTCTTTACAGACAGGAAGACTCATCTGTACACCCTTGGTATATCCTTTTCATTCATTCATTCATTCATTCATTCAGAAATATTCGTTGACCATGGATCTATTCATGGCAAATGTTTTGGGAAAAACAAACGTGGATTCTACCCTTAAGGAGCTTATCTTTTTAGGAAAATAAGACAGACATATTTCTAGTGTAGGTGGAAAGTAAAAGTACTGTTTGCGAGGTACAGCTGAGGTGCAGCCAAGAGTTCAATGTCACGGCCAGTTTGGGGATCCTGAGAAAGCCTGGTGAAGGAGACCGTAGCTGAACTAGTTTTAAAGTGTAGATAGAATGTAGAAGATAGGCAAAAAGGCTGTTTTAGACACTGTGACATTCGGGATGCTGTAAGAATAGAGAACTGGGAATGAGGTGGAAGAGAAGGACGTCTAAGGCCACACTGAAAAGCTTTGATTGTGTCCCTTGGGCAGGTGCGATGATCCTCAGGTCCTGCCTCGTGGTGGCTGTGGCCGTATTTAAACTTTGAAAGGGAAAGCACTGAGCTGCCATGTGTTAGCATAGTCAGTATTTGCAAAGTATTAACATCCTTTGCTTGATGTAAATAGGAATTTGCGTAGACATGGAGGGGGCAAGACGTTACAAGGGGTTGTTTCTCCCGTTCTCAGCACGTATGGTGGTGGGGCTGTGGTCTGCCCAGGGTACATAAAATCAGAGTGCGTCAGCGCCCAGCAGGACGACCACGTCCGAGGCTAAGGTGTCAGCTTCCTTCCCAAGGGCTGCAGGTGCAGAAATGCTCATTTGGTCTGCCAGGGCAGGGACCACTTTCACTTTTAATGTTCCCGTTGGCATCAAAGACCATATGGTGCCACTGGAATGTAGTACTGGACATTTTGGGGAACGTAAATTGTAGAAATTGTGCGAAAGTGTAACTAAAACAGCAAATGAATTTAATCGGAGTTTACTGTACGAACCTGGTCAGAGGCAACTTGGTAGGATATGATAAAGGCCATAAGAGGTTTATGTCCTTTGAAACACAATCCCACTTTCAGGAATTCATCCAAATGACCTCTGTGTGAAAATATAATACTATTAATTAGAAGCGACCCAAGTGTTCCAGTAGGAGTTTTCTGTAACAATACAAAATAACTAAAATGTTTAGCACCAGGAAAGAAATGCTTATGATGTTAAAATGGGGAAAGAAAACAAGACTCAAGAGGCATATCACGAAGGCCACTGGGCAAAGTATGGAAGCACATGGAAAAAGACTAGGAAAAAAACTAATTGTCATTATCTCATATGCACTGTGCTCTGTGCTAGACACTTTGTTTAGAACCATTAAGTGAGGCGAGCAGTTTCTACTTTGCCTCAACTTGGTGTAAGTAACTTGTTCTAGGAAGTAACTTGTTACTACTGATAGGACTGGAATTGAAATTTAAGTCTGACTCAAACATTTGCTTTTCTTACTACTTACTGTACATGGAAACTGTTGTGCTAAAATTGAGTGACTTTTTTCTTTTAAAAAAACCTCTGTAATACAATTATATTTTTATAACATTGTTCTATAATTGTTCTAAACCTAACAGAGTACCTTAAAGGACTTTACAATCCAATGCTTTTAATAGTAGACTCATTTAAAATAATTAGTAGAGTTTTCTATGTGGAATTTTTTTTTTTGTCCAAAGGTTTTGGACAAAGATTTGTTGTTGTTTTTTTTTCATATACGCCTATTTGTCGGGTGCTTTTTTGTTTTAACTGTAGTTTTAAAAAGTTAATGTCAGTTGCAAAATTTGTTCAGAAAACATTCTTTTCAAGATTTTGAGAAACCCCTTTTTTGAATTAGGAAGAATCTAGTTATTACAGTTTTGCATTTAAGGTCTTACTCTTAGCTTGACTTTTTTCCTTCGTTGCAGTAATACTGTGTTATAATTTCAGCTGTTAATAGAAGAGAAAATATGGAGAAAAAAGAGAAGGGAGAAAATGTTGAGTGTCCTTTTGCATTATTTGAGTTCGTATATAAACTACAGTATTTGATCTCGACGTAAGTTGGCCCCACTGTGACTGAAGGCCCTGGAGACTGGTACGACGCCTGCGTTGCTTCTCCAGGAAGTGGTGGCCCGTTTAACCGATGAGTCGGGGTGACTTGTTGGCAGCCCCTCCTTCCGCAGCATATTGAAGGCAAACGTTAGGCAGCTATTTTCATCTGTCATTCTTTTCAGAGATATAAATTTTACCCAGGGACCCCCTTCCGTGTTTACAGAAAGAGGAGAGAGCTTCTCTCTTGTCGTTACAAAGGATAAGGCAGTTCCTTATGAAATTTTTGGCATGAGGATGTTTAGAGAGCTAGAGTTAACCTCAACATACTGATAAGTATAAGCTTGAATAATTCCAATCATCCATAAAATATTTATACAGTTTATCAGTCACTAAATTTGAAATGCCAATGAACTTTAAGGACTTCTAGGAAATGATAGTAATGTGTTGATATTAATTTCCTAGATTGTAGGAGAATGTCCTTGTTTAATATACATTAAAACATTCAAGAATGGTGTCTATGAGGTCAGTGACTCACTCTCAAGTGGTTCAGGAAAAAAATGAATTTTTTTGTAGTGTATGTGCGACTTTTAAAAGTTGAGGTTGTTTCAAAAAATTATTTTAAAACACTAAAGAAAATTGGGTTGTATTCTGTAACTATAAAAGAGTGAAGCTGCCACGTTGTGGGAGTCCCCAAGTGAGGTTTTATTTGAAAAGTAATAGAGTATTTTATTAAATTATTATTAAAATTTTAGTTTTGATTTTAAAAAGCGCTAAGTCTAGGGATTTCAGTATATCTTGATTTAATACCTTGCTACCTCCTCTATTTCTGGTGGAGAAAAAATTTTACCCATGAAGTTTAGGCTAGTTTTACTATTTAGAAGATTACTTTTTGAATGTCTATCAATATAACTATAATATATTTCCATTGGTCTTTAGTGATGAATCCAGATGACACATTTGAAGTGTTAATTGACCAAATAGTTGTAAACAAAGGAAGCCTCCTGGAGGACGTGGTCCCTCCTGTCAGCCCCCCGAGAGAAATTGAAGATCCCAGCGACGAAAAGCCTGCCGAGTGGGACGAAAGGGCAAAAATCCCTGACCCTTCTGCTGTCAAACCAGACGACTGGTGAGCACAGAGTTCAGTACTAAGGCGTTAATTGGCACAACTAGGTAATGACGCAAAACATGGAACTGAGGTTTACTACTAATGAGATGTATTCTGGTAAACATCAAAACTACTTATTTTGATTATTTTGGGTGAAATACTTTTCTAAAATGGATCTTGCACTTCCATGCTTTTTAATTATCTTAATTTTTATTTTAATTACTATTTTAATTTTATTCCTTTTTTCAATGTATTTTTATTTTTGTGCTTTCAGTGCTGTAGGGGACAATTATGTAAATAATTGTCAACTAATTTAAGGGACAATTGTCTCTAAATCTACCAACACTTTAATTCCTAGTTTAATCTTTAACATGTGTGTGCATATTTTACATAGTTGTTGTCTTTTCTATTACTTAGCCCTAAAATAGGCATATCTCCAATGTCTTATGAAAGCACAGAGGACTCACTCATGCCACTTTGCTTAACCGTAATTTTTTTTGCTAGCTGAGTTCATTTTTATTTTTCGGGATTATGAATATTTTCCCTAAGAAAAATGTATTCAGTTCATGAGTTCCCATAGCTTGATTTTTGACGCTGAGAGATACCTGTATGTCTCCTCATTTATGGGGGTGTTCTTTGTCCTTCAAATATGTGTTGTAATTTCTCCATAAAAATCTTGTTACCTTTATTCCTATGAATCTTTTTTTTTTTCCTCTGCTAATTGGGTAACAGTTTTGGTTTTGCTAAGTAGATTATCTGTCTTTTTGTATTTGACCCAATTTATCAGCTAGCTATTGCTCTGTAATAATTACCAAAAAATAGCAGCTGAAGACAAGAAACATTAACTCACCCAGTTCCTGAGAGCTGGGGATCTGGAAGTGGCTAGCGGAGTGGTGTGAATACTTGGTACGAGTTTATAAAATTCTGTTCTTTGTTTACTAAGAGTCTTTTTTTCCATGATTAAGTGTTGGATTTTTAAAATACATTTGTGCATGTGTTGAGATGACCATACAGATCTCCTTAATTTTTTTTAGCATGGTAAGTTATATTGATTAATTTTCTAATGTTGGACTAACCTGACAATCCACTTGGTCAACAAGTATTGTCCTTTATATATATATATTTGCTGGATTCTAATTGCATTTTTTTCTGTCAGATGTATTAAAGTAGAATTTCATGTTGTTAAATTCATATATTTTACATACAGTTGTTAGTTTCGATGAACATATACAATGATGTAACCGCCACCACAATCATGATACAGAATATTTACATCATCCAAAAAAGGCCCTTCATATTCTTTTGTAATCAGTCTCCACCTCCCGCCCTTAACCCCAGAGGGCAACCACTGATGTGATTTCTGTCCCCATTGCTTTGTCTTCTTTAGACTGTCATATAAAATGGAATCATACTGTGCATAGCTTTTGTTTCGGGCTTCTTTCACTTAGAATAGTGCTTTTCGAGGTTATTGGTTATTGCAGCTGTCGATGTGGTTGGATGTAAACCCATCATCTCACTGTTGTTTCCTGTTTGTCCCGTATATTCTGTGGGCCTTTACAACAAATTTTTCCTGACTTCTTTTGGATTGAGTTATTTTATTATATTTTAGTCTTCTATTTTTTCTTTTCTGTTCGCTTATTAGTTTCCACTCTGGTTACCTTTCAAATAGCATACCACTTCATGTCTAAAATAGGAATAAAAATAAGTGCAATAAAATGTTAGCCACTGTTGTTTGCAGGAATTGGGTTGGGAAGCGTCCATTACACATTTCTCTCTTCTGTTGCTGTTTTGTGAACATTTTCAGAACAAAAGAAAAAACACTTGAAGATGGATGTGGCCTGACAGCTTCTTGACCCTAAGTGAACCTTCTCTCCCTTCCAGCCTTTGCGCTTTTATCATACATTTACTTCCATATGTACTGCGAAGGCCATACATGTTTATTCTTCACTCAGTGTCTTTTAATCGACAGTTAGGAAGGGAAAAGCCCTTTTGTTTACCCACATATTGACCATTTCTGGTACTCCTATCTTTAGATACAAATTTCCATCTCTTACGGTTTTCCTTTTGCCTGATACACTTCTCTTAACACATTGTAGTGTGTGTCTGCTATCACTGAATTTTCTCAACTTGTATTTGCCTAAAAACTTCTTTATTTTGCCTTCACTTTTGAAGGATGTTTTCACCTTTGGATGAAGGTTGATAGTTATTTTGCAACAGTCATGTCTTGTCTTGGGACCTGCATTGCTTCTGGTAGGAAGTCATTTGTTGTTCCCATCCTTGTTCCTCTCTACCTAGTATGTCATTTTTTCCAGTTAGGTTTTAAGGTTAATTATTACTAGTTTTCAAGTTTGATTTTGTTGTGCCTTGATGTAATTTTTTGGTGTGTGTTATTGTTTTGGGTTCTTTGAGCTTTTTGGAATGTGGGTTTATATTTTGAAACAAATCTGGGTAACATTTGGCCATTATTTCTTTAAATAGTTATGTTATCCTCCCCATCTCTTTTTGGGGGACACCCCTTAATATATGCCAGACTGCTTTATATTATCCCAAAGGTCACTGAGGATCCACTCATTTTTTTAAACCAGTTTTTCTCTCTGTGCTTCATTTTGGAAAGTGTTTATTCCCATTTCTTTGAGTTCTTATTTGTTTGTAAACATTGAGGTTACTACCTATTCAGAACATAGAGTGTTGCTCCTGGAACCAAAAGTGTTAACTTGTTAACTCTCTTACAGATAAAGAGATAATGAAAAAAATGCCTTTGCTTTCAGGCAAATAGTATAATAGGGAAGTAACTTGTTCAAGATAGGAAGAACAGTATGGCTTTTTAAACAATAAAAAAATCACTTATTAGCGTATCACTTTATGAATTTATACTATCAGAAAAGGTAGGACCCCATCCCTCCTTGTGGGTGTTTAATGTTGTTTCATATTTTTCTCCATAAAGTGTAATACTGGAACATAAGTTTGTTTTTAAATGAGAGAAACTGCATATAGAAACCTCATTCTGATTGGTGGTATATATTAGAAGTGTGTGTGTGTGCGCGTGTGCGCGCTAAAAGAAATGCTTCCTTAGATCTTAAACTCTGCTTACTCTGAGCCCTAGAAACTGAAGATAACATTGATTTCAGGGAAGTACAAGTTTTTACATATAGAGAGTAGTTTCAATTTATTTGGTTAAGTTTTGTTTGGAAAATTATATTGTAGCCTCTTGTGTAAAATTTCTACTCGCCTATAACAATGAAAATTATGTTAGTAGTTCTGTTCAGTACATATTATGATTATGTTTATATATTTTAGAATTTACTGTTATTTTTAAATTAAAATATAAAATTATTAAAATTAAATACAGAGTTTAAAAAATATTAGAGTAGGGAAGACCTTTCCAAATACGAAATAAAATTGAAAAATCAAAAAAGAAAATACTAATAAAATTTAACTACATTAAAATAAATTATTTGTATGTGGCAAAAAAGAAAAAGAAAAACCATAAACTATAATTTAAAATACATGAGAAACTGGAAAAATATTTTAAATTCATATAGCTGATAGAGGGCTAATTTCTTACCAATTTTTAATATATTCCAGGGTATTATTTAAAGCCTTATTTGTAACAGTGAGACTGGGGGAACAGTGAATGTCCCTCAGCCAGAAAACAGAAGACGACGCAGCTGGCCGGGAAATGAGGCCGAGATCCGTGCAGCTAGAACAGGCGCCCGAGGGCAGCCTTCCCGCACAGTCAGCGTCCAATATGTGTTTGTTGCTGACTGAGTGAGCTTTTTAAGTGACAAGGCAACATTTAATACACTTTGTTTAGAATGCTCGTTGTATTAAAAAAATATATATACATATGTGCACATCTACATAGAGCACAACAGGGGACTATATGCAAAAGCAGTGGCCAGTTAGCAGAGGATGGCGGGTGAGAGAGGGGAACGGGGGGCGGGGCATAGTGAGCACAAGGACAGGAGGGTGGGAACTAATTTATGTAAAATGCTGTGTTTACAGGGATGAAAATGAACCTGCCCAAATAGAAGATTTAAGTGTTGTGAAACCTGACGGCTGGCTTGATGATGAACCAAAATTTATTCCAGATCCTAGTGCGGAGAAGCCCGAGGACTGGTAAGCTCTCCTCACCTCCAAAGGTCAATCGTCTTCTTTCTCACTTGCTTTTTGTTACTAGTGTATGTGACCGAGAGGGGAGTATGGAGGTTATGATACCTGCTTTGCTCTGATATCCTCAGGAATGAAGACATGGATGGAGAATGGGAGGCTCCTCGTATCCCTAATCCAGCCTGTCAGGTTGGGTGTGGTGAGTGGAACCCTCCCATGATGGATAACCCGAAATACAAGGGAGTGTGGAGACCTCCAATGATAGATAATCCCAACTATCAGGTAATAAGCACTCGTTCCAGTCCCACTGTAGAGTCAAAAATGTTATACTCTTCTATTGTAGATCTAGTAATTGATAATGTTAACTTTAGAAAATTGATTTGTAATAGTGTGCCTTGGCTATCTTGGAAAGTCAAAGAAGATAGACTTCAACTAATTTATATTTAAAGAGTAAAACATTCTTTAATTTTTTTCTACAGAAATAAATTTAACAACTGGAGATCAGTCACTTCACACTGTACTTTTCCCTAATAATTGATGATCATTGTGGAATAAAGTTCTATTTTAGAATTAAATATAAGAAACAAATTCTGATCTAGAGGACTGACTGCCAGTGCTTAATTATTGTGCTGCTTACTTTCTGGTGTTACTAAAATTTGGATTTTTTTCTAGCATGAATCAGATATCTTTTGAGTGTACCTAGGTTTTTGTAGAAGTCCCCACATTATCCATTTAACCCTGTGTTTTTATCTAATTACTCGTTGATATTTTCTAACATGTATTACATACGTGCAGTTCCATATTCTAATTGCTTGCTTTAGTTTTTCTTCATAGTATTTGTCCAAGAGTGTTTATTTGGTAACTCTTTTCTTTAATGTCTCTCTCCTTCATTAGACTTTAAAGTCCATAATACAAGAGCCATATCTGTCACTGTATCCCTAGAGTCGGCATAGTGCCTGGCACAGAATAGGTACATGTGATGGCAGAGTGAATCAGCGAGCGATCATACCGTCAAATTTATTTGATTTGGGTGCGTTTAATCATTTCAGGGCTAATGGAACTTCTGTGCTGAGTAATTGTTCTGAGGTTCAAACATGATCGATTGGGGATGCCTGTCGTGGGAAGATGTTAAAGGGGGTGGCTCCATGTGGTCAATTTTAATAATATCTTGCCTTAAATAACTTTACTAAATATAAAAAACTTGTCTAAAATAGTATCACTTGTGAAACTTAATTACTCAAGCCTCTGTGCGTGTAGGATTTTCACTTTGCCTTTTTTTTTTTTGCAGAGTTTAAATTCATTGTTATTTATAAGAACATCATGTATTGTACAAAATATGAAAAAAATTCATTTCCAGTGATTTACTGGTGAATTAATATCAAAGCTTTTTTTCCCTCCAGTGACTATAGCTGATTTCATTCAACAACAACTATTGTACTTCTTAAGTGACATTTATAATGAAATCACTTCATTTGAAAATGTCTTCAAATTATTTTTCTTCCAGGGAGTCTGGAGTCCTCGAAAAATTCCTAATCCAGATTATTTTGAAGATGATCATCCATTTCTTCTGACTCCTTTCTCTGCTCTTGGGTTAGAGCTTTGGTCTATGACTTCTGATATCTACTTTGATAATTTTATTATCTGTTCAGAAAAGGAAGTAGCAGATCGTTGGGCTGAAGATGGTTGGGGAGTGAAAAGAATGATAGCAAATGCTAACGAGGTACGGTACTGACTATATAGTAATAATTGGACTTGGTCCTGGTTATAGCCATGCAAATTACCCTTTAAAAGGTAAATAAATATGTAGTAATTACTAAGTATCAAAGAAATATCCTTATATTTATATAAACAGAATACTTAGCTTTATTATGATAACAACTTCATTATAAACTATGTAATTAACTATATGTATATGTCAGTCTTCATTTCATTCTTTAAATTATGATAGCTATAATGGAATTATTTGCTTTTATAGAAATGAGACTACTTAATATTTATATTTGTAGTCTTTGTCTATAAGTCTTTGTCACCTTGTCAATTCCAGGCCTAAGTGGTAGCAGTAATTCTCAGGCTGATTTTATTAATAAGTCCTTTAAAAGTACAGAATGAGTTATCAGAGAGTTGTATACTTCTAAATGAACCAGATAATACAGTGTAGGGCAAAGTAGGTCACAGTTGTTTGTATGGAAGATGATGCAATAATTAATGAATAATAATATGAGAATAAACTCTGTGTTTCACATACTCACAACGTAAAGCTACTTTTTCTACACCTTGCGTATACATCTGTAAAGACTAATTTCGCCCTGGCCGGGGAGCTCAGTTGGTTAGAGAGTCTTCCCTGTACGCCAAGGTTGTGGGTTGGATCCCTGGTCAGGGCAGACACAAAAATCAATCAATGAATGCATAAATAAGTGGAACAACAAAGCAATGCTTCTCTATCCTTCTTCCTCCCTTTCTCTAAGATCAATAAATAAAAATTTAAAAAAATTTAAGACTAATTGTATCCTGAAATTTACCAAAAAAGATTGTCATTATTCTTGCTAGTAGGTTAGTGGTTTCCACCTACAAAGTCTCCAACAGCCATGCATGCTAATAATTAAAAGTTGAAACTTTACAAAGTATAAGATAGGAAAGTGAAGTATTTTTTAACTTAACAAGTTCACACTCCTTAATATCAAATGCCAAGATAAATAAGCTTTTTGGGTAAGCTCTATTTTCTAATGCAGGCTTGTGACCTCTGAGCTGTACTTTGACGCTTGCTTTGTCTGCAGCCCGGCATAGTTGCACAGCTGAGGGCAGCTGCTGAGGAGCATCCATGGCTGTGGCTCATTTATCTTGTGACAGCGGGACTCCCAATAGCACTAATTACTTCATTTTGTTGGCAAAGAAAAGTAAAGGTAAATAAAATTAATTTCCTTCAACTTAAAAAATAAAACTTTTAGTGTTTAAGAGTTTTCTGAATTGAGCAAGTGGTTCTTAAAAGTAATAACCAAAATTTGTATAAATTTTTATTGTGTATAATGTCCATTATTGCAAAAAAAAAGCTTTTTAAAAAATAGTACTTTGCTTTTAGTAAAAATAGCATATGTTAAACTACCACAGAAAAAATATGAAGACGCAGAGTATAAAAAAACTGACATATGTCAGCCACAAACAAAGGGGGCGCTAGAGCAAGAAGTGAGGGAAGAGAAAGCAGCCCTCAAGGAGCCAGTTGACTCGGAAGAGGAAAAGAAGCAAAGTGACGGTGAAATTGTTGAAAAAGGTAAGACAGTGATAGTGATTTGTAATGGAGACCTGGGCAAAGCTCATAGAAACCGTCCATTACCTGGTAAGCACTAGCTCTTGGACTTGCTGTCAGATTTATGCCGTCTGAATCCCCAAGAATGGTGACCGTGGCAAAGAGAAGCAGTCATCCATGCCTGGCTGTTGTGTTCTGAGCAGCCACCACCCTATTCATAGTTTTCATTTTCTAGGAAGAAAGGTACTTAAATATTGTTCAGTTGCTTACGAGCCCAGCAGCTGTGTATCCCACATGCTGCAGATTTTTGCAGGACTTCTCTTGCCTCCAAGAATGCAGATGAGGTGAGCAGCGCAGACCCTGGCCTCTGGATGCGAGGAGGTGTAAGGCCGGTAACTGCAGGGACAGTGTCAACCCCAAGTCTTCCCATGGCTGTTGTTTCTCAGAGAGCTTATCCTATTGAATAAGTAATTGGCTCTCCTGAAAGGATTGCTGGATCCTATGTTCCCTCCCTCCCTATCCCACACTCCTAAAGGTGTTAGAACCTTCTCACATACGTCTAGGAAGATGTAAAACAGGTAACATCTGCCAGGTGTCCCACACCAAGATCCAGATTGAGCCCTTTACAACTTAAGTTATATCTTGAGCACTATTTTTAAATTAAGTCAATGAAACAGTTGATTTAAAAGCCATAATCTGAAAAAACACACATACATATGTATGTTTACATATGTATTTGTACATATATACGAGGTTTATCTGGAAAAAGTCCAGCCATTATTAATATAACAAGAATGGTTTGCGCAACATTGATATGACCTGGCAGCCAAAGAGAATGGTCTGGAATGCACGTGTGTGAACAATGACAACTTCACTGTACTAGTCAGTGGGGGCAGCAGACGCCATTGAGTGAGCATGTGCACTGTGTGGCCGTCACATTCAAGATGACTGAGCAAGGACAGCAACAAATCTGCATCCAATTTTGCGTTAAGTTTGAACATTCCTCTGTGGAAACTATTTGGATGATTCAGAAGGCCGCAGCTGCCAACAGCTGGTAATTGGCAGCTTCATCAGCACAGTGCACCTGCTCATGCATCACACCCTGTGCAGAGTTTTTTGGCAAAATATCAAATCACCCAGGTGACTGCCCCCCTACAGCCCAGATTTGGTGCCCTGTGATTTCTGGCTTTTCCCAAAACTAAAGTCACCTTTGAAATGGAAGAGATTTCAGACCATCAGTGAAATTCAGCAAAATACGATGGGGGCAGCTGATGGCAATTGGGAGAACTGTGTGAGGTCTAAAGGTGCCCACTTTGAAGGGGACTGAGGCATCAATGTCCTATGTACAATGGTTCTTGTATCTTCTGTCTTCTTCAATAAATCTCTATTTTTCATATTATATGGCTGGATACCTTCTGGACAGACCTTGTAAACACACACACAGATTCTTTGGTTTCCATGCTACATGCAGACTGTATGCTTAAAAATTCTTTAAACCTGTCCTTTTCCTCAAATATGATTTATTTATAAAATGTAAAATAATGAGTATTCATAATTAATTTAAAAAAATTCTAATTGAAGTGATTGCTCTTAAGCATTGGAATACTTTTCAGTAGCTAAATTCTAATTCATCAAGTCTCTGCCTTTAATAAAATCTGTATTCCAGAAGAAGAAGGTGAACCTGAGGAAAAGAGTGAAGAAGAAATTGAAATCATAGAGGGGCAAGAAGAAGGTAATAAATCAAATAAGTCTGGATCAGAGGATGAGGTAAGAAACTCTAACAGAAAATAAACCACTTTCTGTCTCTGATCATTGGCCAAAAAGTTATTTCAATAAAAGCAGCAATCTGGTTTGTGAAGGATTTTTTTTTTGCCATATTTCTCTTAGCTTTCATAATAGCCTCCATGTTTAAGAAACGGTATAAAGTAATGAAAGAGTACAAAGAAAGAGCTGCATCTGTAAAGAATTATCACTTTATCATGAAAGTATTCTGTTGAAAGGTATAATAAGCACCATTTGAATATTTACAAGGTAATTTTGTTTATTACAATTCTCTTCACAGCCATGGTAAAAACATTGTCATTGACTCAGTCATTTACATTTCACATTTTCAAATATTTCACTCATTGGGTTGTTGAGTACTGTGTGCCTGATATGGTGTTTTTTCCTCAAATCTTTAGTAAATTGGTTTTCCCATGAACGTGACATGTCTACCGCTTTTTATATCCTGGTATGTAATAGAACTTTCCACAGTGCCTTTTTTGAGTCAGTTATTGTGGAATCAGAAACATCCAGAGTACAGTTCAGAACCAGAGCGCTCTCGTTGCGTCGTTTCCACCAAAGCCGGGTTTCTCACTTCTCCCGCCCTCAAGGAGCTGCGTGATTCCACCCGCGGGGTTAGCGAGGCTTAGCGAGGGTGGCAGGCCGGTTTTGCCTGGCCTGTCGCATAGGATGAAATACACTTTCTATTTTGCCCATGTGAAGAAATCTCCCAACTAAAGTTGTTGTTGTTGTTTGTTTTCTAAAGCTTGTTCAGAACATATACCTGGTGGCTGGTCTTACCTGCCTTGTAAGGTTTTAAAGGGGCTTGGGGGATCATTATCAAGTATGAATATCCATATTTAGAGGGAGCTGGGTGAAGATTATTTCTTCTAGAACAGAGTTTTAAACAGTCATTGTTTCAGCTGTCATTCTCTCAGTAATAATAATAATACTTGCAATCATTCACTCAAGTATATATTCTAGTTATATTTTGTGTCACAGAATATTTTGTGTACCTTTAAAAATATCTCCATTCCATCTTCCAGTCTTTTAGTCTTATTGTATACATTGTCAGTAAGCCAAAACAAGCCAATTTTGTATAGTATAGCCTAGAGAAATAATTATAACTTTTGTATAATAGAGAACTTCATTATTTTATATTGTTACATGAGTTTAATTTATGTGTAAATGCTTGTTTCAGATGGATAAGAATTAATGGGAAAAAAACCCCAAACCATAGATGTTTCCCTCGTCTCTCCTAAGTTTTCTCAAGTATTGTGTGCCAGAAACTCTGTCAGAGCCCCTGAAACCACGTCAGCAATTCACTGCTTACAGAAATACTGTGATGGCTAGTTAGTGCTTAATATCCCACAGTGAAAATTTCATAGGAGCTTTAATTAATTATGACACTGAGATTAAGTTCTAAATCATAAAATCGTGAATTGAGTTGTTAGCAATATACCTTGTCAGATGCATATTGGATAAGCAGAGTCCTTCCAAAAATGTAATCATGCCAAAAGATCAACAAATTAAAACATCAACTTTATACACATCTTTGGTCAACTGCATGAAGGAACATAGATGATCTAGCATTTGACTGTTAGAACATGTATTTTAGAGAATAAGAAGTACCTTATTTATTACTATCTACTAGTCTACACACTGGGTGGAAGTAAGTGTTTTCATAATTCTTTTTCTCTAGATGAAGGAAGCTGATGAGGGCACGGGGTCTGGAGACGGGCCGGTGAAGTCAGTGCGCAAAAGGAGAGCCCGGAAGGAGTAGCCATGTTCAAGTATGTTTAATCCTGCGAGGAATGTGGCGTTCTAATGTCAGTGTGCCAGGATGGAGCTTGAATCGATCTGCATTCTGTTTCTAATATCTAGTAATGTTATTCTTTCAGACATCCATTTCAGTCTTTTCAGGAAAAAAAAAAGCCTTTGAAGTTACCTGGTCTTTGAATTTAGAATAAAAAAAGTGGCACGTTTCATATGATATTTATCAGATTAATATCATTAGAAGTTACACAGTTTTAATAGTTTGGAGAAAGTTTCAGTTTGTACGGAGCAAAATAACATGCAGCAGTTTCCCTGCTATTGGAAAAATCAGTTATTGGGCTCTCCTCTTAAATGGCTATACTACAATATAATGGGCAGTTCCACAATAAAAATAAGAGTGTGTTCTGTTGTACAGAGCTAAGTGCAGTAAAGTTTCTGTATGACTGTTCTATCAACAAAGTGTTCTATGTGACCCACATTTACCTAGTTTGTGTCAAATCATAGTTATGGTCCGTCCATTCAAATTAGATTCCTTTAAAGAGGTGCTTTGTTGGCAGACAAGTTCACAAAACAGAAATGTCTAAGTGTCATTCACAGAATCACTGGTTAATGGTGCAGCGTATTTTACATTTGAATACAAAGAAAATTGGCTCATCAAAAACAACAGGTTTTTTTTTAAAGCTTTTATAGTTTTATGCCAGAAAGCTTTACCCTACTCATTGCTTATGTGTACATTGCTCTTGAAAATATCATTTAAATATTTTCTTCTCTAATTTTTTCCTTTCTAATAGGTAAGTTATTATTGGGAAGCTTTACATTATTTTCCTGATCATTAAGAAATTATAATGGCTAATAGATATCATGCTTTGTATTTTTGTCTTGCTTTTTTCCTGACAAATTCAAGTCTACTTTAAGTCTATTCTCTCATCCAGCTTCAAAGCTGCCTCTAAGGTAGATACCAGCATTACTATTTACTATTACTAATAGTAATAGTATTACTATTACTATTGCTCCTCTTTGTAAACTATGGTTGTTACCAAAAGTCACAGCATGACATTACAATGGAGTTGTGGTGTTTCACTTAAAATATTTTAGGTTCTTATCCTTTGGAAGGTGATCTAAGTCTTTGAGGCCACAAAAACACTCTAATACTATCTAGAGAGCTTCGTAGTAACTGGGTACTATTTTGGATTCCGTCCTGGACATGCATGCCTCATCTTTGGGCAGGCACCAACTAAATTCCCACAGAACCCTCCCCAGCGGTGCATTTACAGCGTGTGTGTAAGGAAAAGGAGTCTCTAGACTCTCCTTTTACTGAAGGAGGACAAACATAGTCTACTAATTTCAGAGTGATCTGAAAATGAAAGTTAGTTCTTTATTCCATTGCTGTATTCTGCACTTTCATAAATTAGTGATGTTGATGTGAATACCTAGTTACCCATACGCATTTGGAATGTCCAAATGAATTAGACATATTGAATGATTCTAGATGAGAACGTTTCTGAAAGTAAACTACATCAGGAGATAAATGCTTTATTATGGAAACCTTGTCTGACAGGTATCCTGTATGTGAACATTTTTTCCCTAAAGATTTATTAAAGCTTTTTTTTTACTTTCTTGGTTGCAGATTCATCTTAACTTTAACATTTGGTTAAACTCCCAGAGCTTGCAGTGGTAAAATCTGAGCAACCAGTTTTGCCAACTCACTGCTACTTGCTGTGTTCTTGCGCCATGTGGTAGACAGACAGAGGCTTCTTAACAAGGTGGCTTTTTCCTTTTACCACCCTAATCTGACTTTAAAATGACTTACATTATGCTCTTCTAACAAAGGAAAAAATAAATGTATTTTGCTTTTATTTTAGTAGGTCTTTTAAGAGACTTTGTAACCGGGCCGGGCTGAAGTAGCTTTCTTTCTCTTGATTTTTGTTTTTTAAAGGTCGCCTGGCTTCCATTGATTATTTCTCTAGGAAGACATGTTAGTAGAATTAGTCACCTTTTTGAAAACTTTACACCTGTACCCATGCACTTTTTCTGCAAGTTAGAATGGTGACCATTAGTGTGACTTGGGATTTGTGGTTAAAAATGCCAGAGCATCTTCGGTTCAGGTTTCTGCTAGCTTGAGGCACTCACCTCAGAACCATTTTTTATATTATTTTATATTCTTTATCTCTCTATCACATCTCTTGTTATGGAGATTGGCCTAACCTAAAAAATACAATACCTTTCCACTGGAAATCTTGGATCTTTCTTTGAATTCCTTGCTTTTATTTTAAAATTAATGTATAATATCCTATAACATTTGTTTTAATAAAATTATTCCCCTAAACATCCAGTAAATGCTACTTAAGGAAGATAGGCCACTTATCCTATAGATTTGAACAACCCTGGATACACCACTGTGCCACCCAGTTATTTAGGCAGTGACATCAAAACACACACAATCTCTGAAACAGCTTTTTATTAAACAGCAAAGCAAAACTGCAACACAATTTTTAACATCTGTCAAATTAGGTCACAAAAGGGATGCAAAATATTTTGCAGTATGATTATATATTCATACAGCTAAAGTCATTCATTAAATTGTACATCAATACAAATATTATTACATGATTAAAAGTAACCCAAACCTAATAACTATAAGCTATGTTAATGAATCTCTTTTCTATTGAATATTTAACATTTTAACATTACTTCTGATATTAATTTCATTAACAAATGGAATCTACAAACTAATTTTTTAAAAATTGTTATTAAAGAATTACTATAACTCTTCAAACCAAGGAGTTGAGCTTGCAGAAAACTCTGGGAGAAGTAGTGAGATAAAATACTGAGAACATTATCAGTTAGTATACACGTAAAACTCTCCCATTTTTATTCATGACTCTGATACTGATACACTCAAAGGATTTTGCAAAAATTGATCTGCTGGATATTATAAATATACTTTGAGACCAAATGCTCTAGATGTGGTTTACATAGGGTTAATCAAACTTAATCCATTTTCATGTATATTCCCCTAAAGATCTGATCTGTGCCAGACATAACACAAATCTGGAGTAAAAACATCTGGAGTTGGTTACTACTGTTTACCAAGTACTTTTTCCATCTGATTTCTATTCTTCCTAAAAATAATCTATTTCAAACATACGCACAACCAGAGGTCATCTTTTCAGATACCACGTTGTTTTGTGTAAAAGGGAAGTTTTCAACAATTTTCCCAACTCGACAATTCAGCTTCAAGGAAAAAGAAATCTTCATTTTTACAGTCTCTGTTTTCAATTGATAAAAGAGAAACCAACAATCCTGTCTAAATCCCAGTACTAAATACAGTCATGCACTGCTAAGTGATGGGATACATTCTGAGAAAAGCATCGCTAGGAAATTGTGTTGTGCAAACGCCACAGCACGCACTTCCACAAAGCTGGAAGGCACAGCCCACGTGCACACCTGGGCTACGGCGGCGGCACACCGGGCAGCACACCAGCCGTTGTCTCCTCGGTCTGCCACTGACCGAAAGCCATTACACGGGCGCTTGGCTGTGTAACAAGCAACAAGCCCTAACTTTTGGTTCAGTTTCAACAGCAGAGTTCAAGTTACTCTCATAAATGATTAACTACTAAAATTACTCTTACAAATGTAACCAATGAAACCAATTGGTTTCCTCCAGGGGAAGGCAAATGGGAAGGAAGATGCAAATGGAGAAGAGGCACAAGATGGTAGACAGGGTACAAAAAGCTGTGCATTCAGTACATGATTTTGGTCACTTTTTCACAATATGGTGGTTATTTTCTTGTATCTCCTACTATGCCTATAATAAAAGATGGTGCTAAACCTATAAATCAAAGCAAATTCAATAAAACATTCATTATCAAGTTTCATAAATATATGCATTTCTAATTATAAAGTCTCTACATTTTCACGTTTTCATAGACTAACATAATACACAAACTCAGGGAAGTCCTCTGTTATGTTCTTAATTTTGCCTAGATCTGACATTATCTTCATAAATATTCAATGAAGCCACAAACAAAAGTACTAAACTTCTGGAATCTATCCAAGTTTTAAAGGAAAAAAAAAAAAAAGAGCAGCAATTCCATAAGATAGAAGGGATATTGGTCCCTTACTTTCTTTTGCTTTTTGTGTCAGTTGTTTGGAAAACACTAGAAGCTGACATGAGGTTTTCTATATATTGTCCAAGAACTTGGTTTTCTGATTTTAGCTTCAGATTTTCTTCCTTAACTGCATCTACTCTTGCAGAGAGATCTATATTAAAAGTGAAAAAGCCCATTATCAATAAAACGATGGCAGTGATTTTATAGTATAAAATGCTTAACATTCATTCTTAACAGAGAGAACATAATCCTTGAATTTTCTATTTTTAAATTCAGATCATTTTAGAAGTTAAGGTAAACAGTGCAAATCAATAGCCAAAATTCCTAAACTGAGATTTCACAGCAGATTAAATATTATTCTTTGTAAACAGGATTTATGTTGACTACTTAATTCTTAAAATGATTATTTAAAAAAAATATCGACTTTGGTATTTAAATGTAAATTTGAGTTCATATCTTACCAACATATGAACCATAACATCTTCACTAGAAATGTTTAAGAAAATGTGTTAGGTGAACACAACTGAATCATATACTGGATATAGAACGTCAGTTTCTAAGCAATTGAACATTCGGTAGTTTTACATTAGCAAGAAATTCAAAAGATGCAGTTCTTGATGATCAAATAAAACACCTCCATTCATTCATTTATAACAACTAAGTATTGGGTGTCCTCTTGAGCCAGGCACTGTTCTAGAAGCAACACTTCCAAAAAAGGTCCCTGCCCTTACAGAGCTTACATTCTAATGTGCACGTGGGCATGTGTGCCTTCAGGGGCGCCAAGTGGGGGCCAGGAGAAGAAGCAAGAAGAGTACGGGTCACAGGAAGCAAAAGGGAAGTTGGCCTTTTATACAGTATAGTCAGGGACAGCTATTTTGATCAAGGTGATTTGACTAGAAACTTTAAATAAAGGTATGAGTCTAGAGATATGCAAAAAACTACAGGAAAAAAATTCAAGCAGAAGGGAACAGCAAATAAGACCCAGCATATTGAAAGAACATTGGTGGGGGATGGGGGGAGGCGGGGGCAGAGTGAGGTAGAACGTGTTGTGAGGCCTTGTTTGTGACATGGCTCTGAGAGGTAAAAGGGACGTAACAGACTTCCAGAGCGGCTTTTATTAACTGTGACATGGGAGACCACGGGGGTGACATGATCTGCCACTCCAGATTGAGGTATCAAAGAAAAAACAAAACCACAACCCCTTAATTTCATTAAAAACAAAAAAATGTTTCAGTGGTGGTATTAATTTTATGCACTGAATCTAGAAAGTGAAAAAACTCAGATCAACTCACTTTTAATCTCTGAGGCTAATATACCGCTTTTACTACAATGGGACTTAGGGGGACGATGGAGGGGCTCTCACGGACTAAATAGCATGAGGTTAGACCATAAAGATGGAAACGTAAGAACACTATTTGACTTTCCTATTGAAGCATATCTGTTCCTTCAAATCACCAGCCAAAGCTATGGGCAGGACATGGGAAAATTAAAAAAAAAACAACCAACTATTTAAATGGAGTTGAAACTTATACATTTTAAAACTGTGCACACTTACAAAATTTAGCATCACAAAGGCTTACAATTTCAATTAATTGATGTTATTCAAAAAAACTACAAAATGCAAGCTAACCTTCAAGTGTGTGTTGGAGTTCCAACACTTGATTAATAAGTCGTGTTTTTTCCTCCAGTTCCACCTGATTTTCAGCATCAACTGCTGTAATAAAAAGGTTCAAATTTACTATTAACATTAGGTACCATTTGTGTAGTGTAGCACTTAAAGATCTGCAAAATGTTTTTATGTTATCTAACTTGACTTATACAAGAGCCCTGTGAAGTAAAAAGTTCTATCCCCACATTGCGGAAAAGAACACCAAGGTAAAGTGTGTTTGCCAGCATCTCACAGTAAGGAACTCCGAAGCTCATTTAAATCCTTTCCAGAACTAGAAGGGATACAAATAAGTAAATTAGGCATATCCAAAACTCTAAATATTCTTCTTTGTTCCTTCCATTGCTCAATAAAGCAAAAGCAACCACAAAACCAGGAACATACAAAAGGAAAATAACGTACCATCCATTTCAGCATTCATCATCTTGGGTAAGAAACTTTGGGGCCTCGGATACAAAATCCTTGATGACTGGTCTGCAATAGAGAAAGTTAGAAACAGACACATAGAGAAATAAAAATATAAGCTTTTCAAAAGAAAAATTTGTGACCCAGTAGTACCCTTTCACATGCTTTACTGTTTCTAAGAAAAAACACCCAATGGGTAAGCAAAGGATACTTACAAATAGTTGATAAAGAGAAGTAAACAAGAGAGAATGCTGAGTTCCTTGGTTATGTAAAAAATACATAATAAAATACTACTGCACATTCATAAAATTACTTTTAAAAGATAATGACCAATGCTAGCAGTTACAGAAAAACTAAAATAATGTCATTGTGCATTAATGTGCTAAATGCTTCACATATATTATTCATCAAATCAACGGGACGACACTGCGATGTACAGATGGGGACACTTTATCTCAGAAAGTGTATGTATTTTGCCTTAGATTTCAGAGCCATGTCTCTACCAATTATTTGAACCTCGGCCTAACTATCAAGTCCCATTTTCCATTATGCAATGGAAGAAATTTTAATATAACCCTAACCTAATTTTGCCAAACATTTTGCAACTCTTGAGTATCGAATACTCAAGAAATATTAAATTCCTTTGATATTTCTACGAGCTAAGCGGCTGAAAAATTTCATTCCATTCAAGTTGCGTCAACGGTCAACATGGTTGGTTCGGGTCCGTTCAAATTCTGATTTGTTCCGGTTACATAAACCCACAAACTGAGGAACTGTTTGGCCAAAGGAGGATCTGAATGGAGAGCCAGATCCCCAGAAAACGGCTCCCTATCGAGCTTCGTGAGGTCACGCCCAGAACACACAGAGAGAGAGCAGTGGATCCTCAGTACAGACACGGCGCGGGGACCACAGCGTAGCTCGCCCTTAACATTGTTGCGTCATAGTACTAGCATGGATACATTGTACAACAAAAGCTCTGCCTTTCCAGAATGTACCCTCTTTCTCGGTTCCACTCGTAACTTGTTCTCTCAGGGGAGAGGGCAGGACCCTTGAAAGAAGTCCAAGAAGACAGCCTGAGAGCCGCTTTCAGCGCCTAAAAAGACGTCGCTAGCCCTCACTCTACCTCTCACTTGCCCCCAACCCCCCGCCAATCCCTGGCCTTGGCCTCTCCTCACCACACCCCCTGGGCTTGGCAGAGCAGCCACGGCCAAGTCCACAGGTGCCAGGTCCCCTCCCACCCAAACGCCCCTCCCGCAGCCCCATTTCAGAGCCAGGATGCTGGACAGCGGCCTTCGACTCAGGAACGGCTAGGGGAAAGCGTTAGGACACCAGCGTCCGGGACCGCGCCTCCCTCCCCCCAAAGAACCTCTAGGCCTAATAAAGAGAAGATGAGAAAAAGGGACTGCGCAGGGGTTCTGCAAGGAGCCAGGTCTCAGCCGTTCCCCCGACACCCAAGCCCGAGGCCGCTCCTCCCAGGCCCCTGGGGCGCCGGGTGGCGTCCAGCCCGCCCCGCCCCCTGGGCCCTCGGCGGTACCGAGGCCGCAACTCCAATCGCCCGGGGCCAGGTCCTCCGCTGCCCAAGGCCGCCCTCACCCGCCGTTTGAGGAGCCGGGAGGGGCAGGTATCTGGAGGATGCCTCGGGCCGGGACACTGGGAGCAATTGACATCGACAGCTCCACCCTCTCCGCCCACAGAGCGTGCGCAGAGTCGGGAGTCCCGCCCCGTCCCGCCAATCCCCACTCAAGAATCCACGCGTGCGCATTAGCTGCTCGGCGCCCCAATCGTCCTCTCTCCAAGCGCCGGGATCCACCTTTTGCCACAACAAAAGGACATCAGCATCCAATCAGGATTGAGGTAGTTGTGGGCGGGTCCTGGATGAGTAACAGCCAATGACAGCACAGAAGAGAAGTTAAGCGTGAGAAAGCCCCTCCAAGCGTAGCGCCTCTTCTGTCTCAGCAGGATCCTGAAAATTGGACTCAGAAATCCAGTATGGAAAATTCTGACAGCTGTCAGGAAGGAGGCTGGTCATAAGAAACGCTGGGCAAGAGAGAAATCATTCACATGTAAGAAAGGGGCATTTGTGGACATTAACAGGTGAAGCCAATGCAATCCCGTGGTTCCTCAGTTCCAGCAGACTTTACCATATATTTTTATTTCTCAAGGCGGAAACCTTCTAAGTGTACCTCTAGTAGGTAGTTCCTCTCTGCAGTCTTTCCAAATACATAGTGCGCCTGACCATTTAATTATAGAGTTGAGAAAATACCTTAACAGTGCTTTAGTATAAAGCGCTTTCTCTCATCATATTCCATGTTGAACATCAAAACAACCCATAGAAAGAAACTGAAGCTTAGGAGTAAATAAATGTCTCGCTCAAGGTCATACATACATCATCAAATGCTATGTGCCAGGCTTTGGGATGTAATGTAATCTGGCTTCATACCATTCATAGATACCGTATTATGCCGTGTATAATGCGCACTTTTTTTGGCTCAAATTTTTTAGGGAAAAATAAGGGTGTGCATTACACATGGGTAGTACTAATTCCATATCAATATAAATGTAACTATTTTATTTATGCTATGTGTTAAAAAGTGTAACTCTAGAAAGCAATAACAATATCCATATGCAAAATAAAGCCCTGGAATACAGTAGCTGGTTTTGGTTCTAAAGATAAATAAATTAAAAAATAAAAATGAAACTTTTTTTCCCTGGAAACCAAGTCAAAAACGTGGGTGCGCATTATACACGGCCAAATACGGTGGCCAGCCCTTGACATAAAACGGACCCTCTTTGTTTTCAATATTTGTTGATTACCAAATAGTTAACATACTCCTGAGTTACAGGGGCGAGTCTTATGTCTGTTTCTTAGCTTTTTACTTCTGGTACAGTTTGCTGATGTATGGCCTTAATCCTTTTAAGGAGTATATTAAAAACGTATATAAAAAGTGTACATTTTCAGTAGTGCTAAGTATATTCACATTGTTCCTCAACCAATCACCAGAATTCTCATGTTGCAAAACCAAACCTCCATACCCATTAAATTGCTACTCTCCATTTAGCTCCTGCAGCACCTGGCCAGCGCCGTTCTTTCTGTCTCTATAAATATGACTATTTTAGGTACATCACGTAAGTGGAATCATAGTGTTTGTCTTTTTGTGACTCAGTCCACTTAGCAGAGCATCCTCAAGTTTCATCCATGTCATAGCATGTGTCAGAATTTCCTTCCTTTTTAAGCCTGAATAATAGTCCATTGTAGGTATGTATTTTCTTTATCCATTCATCTTTCAGTACACACTTGGGTTATTTCCACCTTTTAACTGCTTTGACTGCTTCTATGACCATGATGTGTGCAAATATCTCTTTGAGAACTTGCATTCGGTTCTTTTGGGCCTATATCCAGATCTGCAATCTTAAACTTTTAAAAGCTATGCAACTTTTTAAAATGTGGTATTGACATGAGAATAGACAAAAAGAAAATTAAGAAAGTACCTGTGCCTGTAAGGTGGAATACAATAAGGGTGTCTGATAAGGAATACATGTTGGTAAGGCTGTGGGAAAAAACCTATTCATTACTGTTGGGAGTATAAATGGTAAAATATTTGTGAATTGGCTTTGAAATTTTTTCATTTATTGATTTTTTTTTTTTTTTTTTTTTTTTTTAGAGAGAGAGGAAGAGGGTGAGAGAGAGAGAGAAACATTGGCTTGCTGTTCCACTTATTTGTGCATTCATTGGTTGACTCTTGTATGTGCCCTGATGGGGGTCAAACCTGCAGGCTTGGTACGTGATGCTCTAACCAACTGAGCTGTCTAGCCAGGCTGTGTTAACTGGCTTTGGAAAGGAAAAATTATGCTGGTTTGGTTAAAGTTGGCTATTCATATAAAAATATGAAATTAGATCTGCATCTCATACACAAATAAAACTAAATTCCAAAGGAACTAAATGTAAAATGTGAAAAACAAAACTTATAGAAAACAGATGTTTTTATGACAACATCACAGGAAAAAACTGGTTAAACCAGCCAAAACTCCACCACTCATTAAGGGAAATATTTTCAATTTTGATTGTTTTACAAACAGAAGAGTTAAACGTTTTAAAACCCAAAGAGAAGACATTTTTAATCAAGTTAAAAAACAAACCACAGGCTGGAAGACTATATTTAAGCTCTGAAAATATAAAGAATTCAGACAATTTGAGATAAAATTATTCAAATAACATAAATAAGCAACTGAAAGAAGAGTAAAATCGAATGGCCTGAGAGATATTTATTAATGTTTACCTTTATGAACAATCATGGGAATTCATATTAAAAACAAGGTAAGAGTTAGTTTGTTAAGAAGATGCAAAATCCTGATAGTGCTGTAAAATAGCACTGAAGCACAAATGGACAGAGCTACTGTGTATAAATAGAACTGGAGCTGGAGAGCGCATCACACCTTTTTCTGTAGTTTGTGAACAAGTACAGTATCCGGGAAGTCAGTAAGGGCACAGAACGCAAGCCCTGAGCTTGGCTGCACATTAGAATCACTGGGAGTCTTTTAATGCTTTCAAAGAACAGGCTACACCTCAGCAGAAGAAAAACCAATCATTGAAAAACTATGAAATAAAAAAAGTCAATGAAACCAAAAAGTGGTTCTTTTAAAGGAAAATAAAATTAAAAGCTCTGAATTAGACTTTTTTTTAATGAGAGAAAACATCCTAAGTCACAGATAGTAAGAATGAAAAAAGGGACATCACTACAGATCCTATAGACGTTAAAAGGCTAATAAGGGAATATTATGAACAACCTTATGTCAATAAATTTGATAATTTAGATGAAATGGAAAAATCCCTTGGAAGACATATAAAAGTTTGCTCAACAAGAATAGATGATCTGAATAGCTCTGTATCTATAAAATGTCATTACTAGGTTAACCTTCCCACAAAGAATACTCCAGATCCCAGTGAGTTCACTGGTACATTCTTCCAAATATTTTGAGAAATTATACCAGTTCTACACAAACTTTTCCAGAAAATAAAACAGGAAAGAACACTTTTCAACTTGTTTTATATGAACAGCATTACCCTAGTACAAAAACTAGACAAAGACATTACAAGAAATAAAATTGAACATAGACACATACATCCTTAACAAATTATTAGGATACAATATAACAGTTACCCCTAAACAGGAACTCTGGACCATTGGGGTTCTGGCTCCATGAGTTCACTTCTCTCTCGGTGATTATGGGCTAAAACAGATTCTAAAATTTATATGGAAAAGCAATCTAAAATAGCCAAAACAATTTTCTAAAAAACCATAAAGTTAGAGGTCTTATAGTACATTATTTTAAGTCTTATTATAAAATATAACAATAAAATAAATGGAGTGTTTGGTATAAAGATAGACACACTGATAAATGAAACAATAGAATCTAAGAATAGACACGCACATAATATGATTAATTGATTTTCACAATAGTACCAAGGTAATTCCATGAGAAAGGATAGATTTTTCCCCCCCAACAAATGGTGCTGGAACAACTGGATATCAGTATGGGGGGAAAAATGAACCTCAACACATACTACTTGTAGCATATACAAAAATACTAATTCAAAATGGATCATAGACTGAACATAAAAGCTAAAACTATAAATTTTCTAGAAAAAGAGAAGAAAATTTATAACAGAAAAAATGGTTAATTAAACTTTATAAAAACTAAAAATTTCTGCTCTTTGAAAGAAACCATTGAGAAAATGAAAACGTAATCTATAGACTAGGATAATCTATACACTATTTAATAAACGGCTTGGATTGAGGCTATATAAGAATATGTACCACATCTTCTTTATCCAATCCCCTATCAAAGACACTTGGGTTGTCTCTATGCCTTGACCACCGTGAATAGTGATATACTGAACGAAGGGCTGCATGTATCTTTGCAAATAAATGCATTCAAGTTTTCCAGCAGGTACCCAGAAGAGGGGTTGCTGGGTCATATGGTAACTCTATTCTTAATATTTTGAGGAACTGCCATACTGTTTTCCACAGTGGCTGTACCAGTCTATATTCCCAACAGCAGCGAAAGAGGGTTCCTTTTTCTCCACAACCTCTCCAACACTTGTTATTACCTGTCTTCTTGGTAACAGCCATTCTACTAGGTGTGAGATGGTATCTCATTGTAGTTTTTATTTGCACTTCCCTAATGGCTAGTGAAGTTGAACATCTTTTCATATACCTGTTGACCATTTGTATGTCTTCTTGGGAGAGGTGTCTGTTCAGGTCCTTTGCCCATTTTTAATTGTATTTTTTTTGGTGTTGAGTTGTATGAGTTCTTTATATATTCTGGATATTAGCCCCCTGCCAAAGCTATTGTTTGCAAATATCATCCCCCATTCAGTTGGTAAACTGATGTTTTTAAATGAGAAGAAGACTTTCCAGGATTTCTTTAGGGTTTAAAACATGCTATGCTTGTTATATATGTTATTTTACTCAGTCCTCAAACAATCCAATGATTTAGGTATTATCAATTCCATTTTACAGATGAGGAAATCAAGGTTCAAAGAGTGTTTTGTCCAATATCATATAGCTAGTGATAGGCTGAATTCAAACCTATGTTTTTATTCTGTCAAATGAGTATCATAATACCCACTTTACTGAATTGTTATTAGGATTGTTAAAGCTAAGTAAAAATAAAACACTGCAAAGACTTTCCAAATTGAAATGATTTTTGAAACCACAGCCCAAAGAAGGTGGATTGGGACTTGCAGCCTCAACCTAACCAACTCAAGTGCCTACTACAACACACATAGCAACATTCTTCATAGGACTGAAACAAGACCCAGTGGCTTATAGTGTCATAGTAAAAATATCCAGGATCCAATCCACAGTCACTCATTTTATGAAGAACCATGAAAATCTCAATTCACATGAAAATAACAATCAACAGATACCAACACTTAGATGGCACAAATGTGAAATTATCTGGAAAAGATTTTTAAGCAGCTATTAAAAATACTTGAACAGCCATGGCTGGTGTGGCTCGGTGGATTGAGCAGCAGCCTGTGAACCAAAGGGTTGCTGGTTCAATTCCCAGTCAGGGCACATGCCTGGGTTGCAGGCCAGGTCCCCAGTAGGGGGCATGCGAGAGGCAACCACACATTGATATTTCTCTCCCTTTCTCTCTCCCTTCCCCTCTGTCTAAAAATAAATAATAAAATCGTTTTAAAAATTAAAAAAAAATACGTGAACAAGTGATCACCAAAAAAATCCTGAAACAGAAGTTATCATTGAAAGTGTAAGCAACATAATAGAAGCTGTAGATAAGAACCAAAAGGAAACTTTATGTCTGAAAACTAAAATAATTTAAATTAAAAATTGTCTGCAAAGATTCAATGGCTTGGCAGAGATGAAAGAGGGAAGAGTGAATTTAGGAGGCCTCAGAAGAAATCATCCAATCTGAGCAATAGAGAAAAAAAATCATTGGGGAAAAAAACACCCAAAAACATCAGGAATGAGCAACAACAAAAAAAGAGGTAGCATTTATGTCATCAGAATCCAGAAAGGAAAGAGAATATAGCACTGAAATACAGGGGTTGGCAAAAGTAGGTTTACAGTTGTGAGTATGTGAAAGTTTTATTCTTGTGAGTTAAAAAAGCTACTGTAATAACCATAACCTGCATGGCTTTTTCCATGCAAACAGCTCTTAACCTACTTTTGCCCACTCCTGTATATTTGAAGAAGTTATAGCTCTCCAAGTGTGAGAAGATAGTTTCATAAGGGAAGGGGATGATTAAGAAAATAAAGTCTAAAAGGCTCTGGGGGTGGGGCGTAAGGTAAAAAACTTTTGAGAAACACTGATCTAGACACTGAGCACCAGCTGACATCACAAAGAGAACCCCCAGAGAGCATTTACTTGCTGCTGAAAGAAGAAGGCACCAGCACCTATGAAACCGTCTTGCCAAAAGAAAAAAGGAGGAGAAACGAAAGAAAAAGAAAATTGCCACCTGAGCTGATCAAGCCCTTAAAGTAGAAATTTAGCACAAAATACAGAGGGCAGAGATAGTGGGTAAATCTGTCTCCTGGATAAAATTGCAAAATCTGGCTATGAAACAAAACAACAACAAGGCAAAAACAACAACAAAACTAAAGCCCTTTTCTTTAACAAAAAGAAAATAATTTGCACCAGGGGGAAAAAGAATGGAAAGAAACCCATAGGTAAAAGGACATTTAAAATACATGTTTTTTAAAAAGACAAAAATCCTACGGTTTATGTTGGATGCACCCTTTGATGATTTAAAAAAAACCTATTTAAAAGATGCAAGAAAATGATTGTTATAAAGTAGAATATGGTTATTTTAGAGTACTCACCCTTTTAAAAATCCCAGAACCAAACATATTTGCTAGATAATTCAAACTTTAAATGAATTCTAAGACAAACTGTCTGGAAAAGGTAATATAAAAAGATAATCATAAGGTTAGATGGCAAGATAACATTCAAAAAGTGTTGCAAATTGGATAAAACAGAGTTGCTAATTAAGATCTGCCCTTGGAATAACAAAAATGTTACAAAAAAAAGAACAGTACACACAAGTGAATATAAAAAGGGAGTTGAAATTTTGTCAAACTAGTCATGAAGTGAACATTCATTAAACTATATATTTTATACAGCATTCCAAATTTACATTATATATTCAATAAAAACTGGTTTCAAAATAGGTAAAAAAGTTTTTTTTAATAAGGAAAACATACAAGCATTGAAATTACATAGAAATATTTTATTATGATGAACATTCATGTTGTCTGGAATATGCATATATTAATATCATAAACCATCTAAATAAAAGCAGAAAATTAAAATATTTTTCATAGAGAATAGGAAACTCCAAACCAAAAACTGTTGTTACAAAGCAATGAATTATGAGAGGAAGAAATGATAAATAACAAAATTGAGAACTTTCAGATCATTTTGATCTCCAGTCTGCCATACTCTCATTGTGCACATGAAAACTTCCGACTTGTTTTAAGTAATTAGAAGCTTCTAAACACACTGTGGATATTTTAAAAGTGAAATATGCTAATGGAGGCATTTTGATAACTTTCAAGTGTAACCAGGTGTGTTCCCTGATACTTTGAGCTCATTAATTTGCAAAATGTGTTTCATCACATTCCTAAATAAGAACTCATATTTTCTGTTATTTTTTTTCCTCTTGAAAGGTTATTGAATCCATTGGAGAATGAGTGCTGTCCTGACTTTGGTGAGTAAAGAATATATTCTACTTGCTGAAACTTGATTTCAAAACTAGACTTAATAGTATACCATAGTATTATTTGGTGAGTTAGGTTGTTCATGTATACTTTTTTCAAGATTGTAATTTCATCATAATAACCAATAGCTGGCTAATTTGATCAGAGTCTTTCTCATTCATTTGTTCAATAGATAAAAATAAGAAGAAATTACCAGCATATTTTTAGAGCTTCTCGAATGAGAATGCAGAAGGACATTAGGGTCTCCATGGAATCCAGCTTTGAACTTTGTGACAGAAGCGAAAATAATTAGGAATGATTATGCAGTCGAGACGCTTATTTTTCTCTAGACAAAGCCTTGTTTAATCAGTGTTTCCCCAAGTGTATACCTCTGATTGTGTAAGAGCAGCTTTCAAAAATAGTTACAATGGTTACATGTTTTATTGTAATCAAGAAATATGAATACAACCAACTCTCAATTTGCAGATGCTTAAAACAAAGCCAAGTTCAAAACTGATGTTAATTGAATGGTTAACTTAATGTGGCAAAATCTTTGATGTTGGTATGCAGATGGCTGGTTTGGAAAACTCTGATCTGTCAAAAATGCAACAAGCATTGGTTTGAAAAAGAGGGACCCTGGCTCCCAGTTCTGGCTCAATCTATATTTGTTCACTCAAGTCTTCACATATTTGCTAGTTAGAAAATATATTGTAGTGTTCTTTGTAGCTAGATAGTGCAGAGTATCCAAATATTTAAAATTGACCATAAGCTTGCGGGGGATGAGTCCATTTACTTTAGACACCTATTTCCTCAAATGAGGGACTGGAAGAGAGTTCATTCTGCTTCTCTAAGAGCATATACAATAACATTGAGGAATTTATCAAATGACAATACCAGAGAGTTACAGTCGGTGGTTCCCCACATTTAAGCGCAAACCTGTGATGGTCTGCTTGTTTTTGACCCCTGCGCCCTTGGCCACATGCCTGCCATAGTTTCTGCAAGTCCTCCTGAGTGAGTTACCTCTGAGCCGCTCCACTCCAGCTTTTATGGCTGTGGGTTTCTGTGAATCTCTAGACATGCATCTACCATGATCAATCATCTCAGCTGGCGATGTGTCCTACTAAGTTGTTTTAAAATAACCTGCTTTAAAGTCAAGATGGATCACTGGGCTCTGGGAGCATCGAGGGGCTTCTGTTTTAATAAGACCAACTGACTCTTTGAAGAGCATGGAAATCGGAGGTGCAGTGGTAACTAATATTCTGTTAAAGAATGCACAGGAGTTGCTAGCAAGGCTCCAAATGCTGGGCTGCTAGTGGATTTTCTTACTATCAATACATAAGTATAATCTTCATAGTTTTCAGTTTCCCTGGTAACCACTTACATTAAAAATAATCAACTTGGGAGAGTTTCTCTGTCAGGCCATGTCAGGATCTGAGGTTCTGTACTACTTACTAGCCAACAAGTTGGCCTGCTAGGGTTCCATGAAGGCCAGAGACGGTGGGTATGAGATGCCTGGCCAGTGTCCTGCGACTCTTACTTGCCGCTCACCAGTGAGCCTTATGTGAGTTTGCCTCTGTCCCCATCCCCTCCTCCAAGTCTCTCGGTGGAGACCAGCCACCCCGTGAAGGCCATGCGCAGTGGGTTACGGGACAGAAGAGGAGCGCTGAGCCCAGGGAATCCATCGGAAGGAGCAAGTGGAAGCAAGTACCCTCTTCAGCAGGGGGAGGCCTTCCCCCATCCTCTGGGGTTGCTCTGTGCACACACACCCTGGGAAGTGGCCGAGGTAAAGGCCAGGTGGGGCCAGCGCCCTTGGCAAACCAGCAAAAACAACCAGCGGCACTCAGGGCCCAGGGCGGGCCACCTCTCCCCAAAACCTCTAACCTGGATAACCTTCAGTTTTGTGACAAATGCCTATTTTTCTTTCTCCTTCCCTATACAATTATCTGGCGGGAAATGCTACACATTTCTCATGAAGTGCTGGTGCAATGCCTACAAGTCAAAGAAAGAAGAGAACTACACCAGCGGGTGATGGGAGAGGCATCACAAGTCAATGGCACAACAGTAATGGTTTTGAAAATAAATCAAGTCCTGTTTTGTAGCTCTCCCCCTCCCCTTTCTTTTTCACTATCTCACCAAACTTTGTAATAATCAGAAAGAAGAACAAGCCTGTCAACAGTTACAATTAATCACTGGCAGGATAGCTGGCGACCGGCACGCCGGCAGAAGCAGAGGTGCGGCCAGCGCCCTTTCTCCCTCTCTGGTGAAGCGAAAACGAGAGGAGGCCTTGCTCCTGGGGGGTGGGGCTCAGCCTGTGTCCTGCTCCGGAACCACCTGTGTGTCTGGTCTAAAGGCTGATGACAACTAATCAATCAGTTCCAGCTCCTGTGAAGCTGGTAGAAGTAGTAGCTCCTCAAGCTATGGAAAGAGCCCAGAACTTTCTGCTACTCCAGAGCGTGAAGCAGGTTTTCTTTCTGTGCTACATGAAGCAAATTCTACGGAAGTATCAGGTAGTATCCAGTTGGGGAGAAGACCGTTGGTGGCCTTGAGAGGTATTCTGGAGTCCATCCTTCTCGTTCACAGCAGCTTCCCCCAAGGAGCTCCCTGGGGACCTGTATGTCTCAGGACATTACTGTTACCTAGAGTGTTGCTGCTCTCATCCAAAAGTTTTACATTAAAATAAAATGTAATGTTTTTTCTAACAAGCATCAGTGACCACAGTGCAGCTCAGCTTTCGAACATTTTCTTGCAAGTATCTCTGTGGTTCCGCTCTGGATTTGATGTAAAAGGTGCCCAGTCTACTCTTAACATCATCTCAGAAAAGTGCCATCCACTTAAAAAGCCACTGGCCCTTGCAGTGCTGCCCATGACCATCTGCAGAAATGGGGATTTCAGTGCTTGGCCCCGAGGTCTGCGAGGAGGACGAAATAAGAATCTGAGGGACAGTTGCCCTGCGCAGTGGTCTGTAAGCACTGATTGCATTCGAATAGAGACCCCCTGTCCCTGATTCCTTAAGTGCTTTGGGGCACCCCCAGTTGATCTTCATCAAGGCAGCCTCATCGCCAAGAACACGTATGTCCACAAATAATGGCTGAATGAATGAATGAATGTTCTCCTCGGAGTCCTTTTCCTGTCTCATAGAAAGCAGATGTGCCTGAGTTGCTTTAGAGGATGACACTGGATTTCCACAGCATCTTTTCACCTCAGAACTCACACTACTTTCTAACAAATTGTCTCATGGTTCAAGTCATGGCTCTCCATCCTTAACAGAGCATTAGGCACACATGGAACATCACCTAGAGGACAACTGGTGTCACGTTATCATAACATATGTCTGACAACTGTCCAGATATTCAGAATAAGCTAAAGGACACCATGAATGCCATTTAATGGTGCAGATAATGACTTGATCACATTTATGTATTCTCTTTGAGACGATACGCTGGTGACCTCTAGTGGCGAAATTCACTCAACATAAGTTTTCTATGATAATATGTGGAAGAAAGGTATGCATGTTAATATGAGTGTGGATTTTGAGAGGTATGTGAGAATACCAGTGCTAAGATTAGGGACGTCTGTCAAAACTTCACACTGCCTCTTGCAGCTTTAGTGATGCATGCAAAAAGCTGTCTTAGAAAAGTGAGATGTAGCCAGTGGCAAATCGAGTTACAGGACACACAGGCACAGAGGGAGGGGAGCTGGGGGGTTAGACATACATGGTAAAGGCCACCCTTCTGCACAGCCTATCTTACTTGCTTTAATTTCATTTTTACTTTGAAACAACCTCAACTACCAAAAATTTACACATAGACCAAGAAGGACTCTCTGTTTTCCTGAACAATTGGAGAGGTAGCTGCCAAACCAATGCCCTGTCCACCCCTGACCCCGCACACTTCAGCCCATATTTCCTACAAAGAAGGATTTTCTCCTTCACCATCACAATACAACCAACTAAATGAGGAAAATGACATTCATACGTTAATATCATCTACTCTTCAAAGTGCATTGAAGTTCACTGATTGCCTTGACAGTGTCCATTACGGCAAAAAGCTCCTCGGTCAGAACATGCATTGCAATTTGTTTGTCATGTGCCTTTAGCCTCCGTCAACCTGCAACAATTCCTCAATCCTTACTTGACTTTCATGGCCTCAGTGCTTTTAAAGATTACAGAGGAGTTATTTTTTAATGTTTCTTAATATCAATAAGTTGGCAAAAATATCACAGAAGTGATGCTGTGTTCTTCTCATTGCACCCTACCGGTGTTGAGTTTAACTGTGATGCCTCGATTATGGTGGTGTCTTACTCCTTTTTCTTTTAGTAATTAGCAAAAAACATTTAAGAGAGATATTTTGTGACCATGTAAATATTTCATTTCAATGCTCCCTAAGGAAAAAGCATACTCCGTAACTGGATAACAAAAGTAGTACTAGCCTGAGCAGCAAAAGGTATATGTGAAAAGTTAGTGAAATTTAGCAGCAATGGTTTTAATTTTCCAGTAACATGCAAATCGTAAATGCTTAAACCTGAGCTGAAAACTTCTTTCCATGTACTTAAAATAATAAAACTAACACTTTTTTAGAAAAGTCATTCAACTCAAGGTATTGCTTTATCCCCAAACCCTTAAGCCAGCAGTACAACAGGAGCAAGGAGGGCAAAGGTCAGGCCAGGAGATCAGAGGTGGAGAGAAAAGAAAGAGGAGCCCCTAAGGCAACACAGACATGTGAGAGAAGGCAGAAGGGAGGGGATACAGAGTGGGGCGTGGAAGGGAGAAACAAGGCCAAGCAGGCGATCAGCAGAGGATAGAAACAAGGTAATGAGAAAGAACAAAGAGGATAAAGATTTGTGGAGGGAAGGAGTGAGAAGGGAGAAAAAGAGAAGGCACAGGATATAATGAATTAAAGGTGCCGCTGTGAACCTACCTCTACTAGAATGCTGAAATGATGCCCAACGGGATGGTGTTTTTCTTAAAAGAAACATAGGAGCAAAGGTTATGAGAAGTAGTATGATGAAATAGCGAGGATGGCTCTGCTGTATTGCACCATTTTGTCAAGGTGGCATATCTGACAGGTACAAGTTAAGATCATCTTAAGGTGAGTTCTGAATTTGAGATCCATATGGAAATACCAATGTTTGGTTTATAGACATCTGTCTTCTGAGAGAAATGAAAGTGAACCATGTTGGGGAGGCCAGCCGCGTGGTAAGAGAAGCACGTGCTGCCTCCACCTGCGTCCACCCCAAGGCCATCGGCCATCGACCGCCCGAGGATCCCGGCCTGTGGCTCCAAGCAGACACACGGAAGTTACAGCCTGAACTGAGTGCCTGGTACATGGTAGACCCTCATTAAATATTTGTTAAATGCTTGAATGAATAAAGGAATATTCCATTTTTCCTTGTTGGTAATCCTTCCCTATCTGTCTTTTGAAGGCTAATCTGTAAGAGAAGAAATGAAACCAGTGTGAGAATTTTAATAATTCAAGGCAGTTGGAGTAGAATCCCTATATTCTTGATTGAAATGCTCCACAGAAAAGATTTCAAGATACTGTGTAGCTCTTCCTGTTCTCCTCTAACAATATACTGAGGAGTATAACCCACTCAGTGAATTAGGAAACCATGAGTCTATTCTGAAGTAAATAATTTGATGTGAAATGGAATATTTATGGTCTCAAAATATCTCCCCCCAAAATACTTGCTAATTGTTAAAAGAAAGAGGAGTAAGACACCACCATAATCGAAGCATCAAATTTAACCTCACTAGTGAGCAGATAAATAAGAGATCCTGTACCACTGAGAGAGCACAATGAGAAGAACACAGCATCACTTCTATAGGTTTTTTTTTTTGTTTGTTGGTTTGTTTTTTGCCAACATATTGTTATTAAGAAACATTTAAGAAAAATAACTACCCTGTAACCTTTACAAACATCAAGGTCATGAAAGTCAAGTAAGGATTGAGGAATTGCTCCAGATTGAAGGAGGCTAAAGTCACATGACAAGTAAAATGCAACCTATGGTTCTGAACCAGGTGCTTTGCTATAATGGATGCTGTCAAGACAACTGGTGAAACTCCAGTGTGTGCTGGAGATTAGATGACAGTACGTATGAATGTCATTTTCCTCATTTTGGTTGTATTGTGATGGTGAAGGAGAAAATCCTTCTTTGTAGGAAATACGGGCTGAAGTGTGCGGGGTCAGGGGTGGACAGGGCATTGGTTTGGCAGCTACCTCTCCAATTGTTCAGGAAAACAAAGAGTCCTTCTTGGCCTATGCGTAAATTTTTGGTAGTTGAGGTTGTTTCAAAGTAAAAATGAAATTAAAGCAAGTAAGATAGGCTGTGCAGAAGGGTGGCCTTTACCATGTATGTCTAACCCCCCAGCTCCCCTCCCTCTGTGCCTGTGTGTCCTGTAACTCGATTTGCCACTGGCTACATCTCACTTTTCTAAGACAGCTTTTTGCATGCATCACTAAAGCTGCAAGAGGCAGTAGTGAAGTTTTGACAGACGTTCCTTAAAAGAAATGTAGGAGGAAGGGTTACCAGAAGTAGTATAATGAAATAGCAAAGGACAGCTCTGCTGTATTGCACCATTTTGTCAAGGTGGCATATCTGACAGAGAGAAGTTAAGATCATCCTAAGGTGGCTTCTGAATTTGAGATCCATATGGAAATACCAATGCTTGGTTTATAAACATCTGTCTTCTGAGAGAAATGAAAGTGAACAACATTGGGGAGGCCAGCCACGTGGTATTTTCACATGTCTCCCATAATCCACACTCAATTTAGGATTTGTACCTTACTTGCACATATTAGAAAACCAGGGTTAATCTTACTTTTAATGAAAAAATTATTGTATAAATACAACATGATAATATAATAACCTATGATTCCTTCACACTAATAAATAAAGATTTCCAAGTTCTCTTCCCATCCTAGTCCATATATACATAAATTACTTTCACATGGTCGTAATCACATCAGAGAGACAATTTTACATTCTTCCTTTGTGGTCTGAACATATTCCAATATTGTCAGAGAGCCTCTGGGGCTCTTCTTGCCCTCTGATTCTGTGATTACATTTGTGAAACACTGACCCCATGGCGTAACTAGGGGACCATATTTCATTATTCAATACCTGCAAGGTGGCACCTTACTGCTTCTGCCTAGTCAGTATGATACAGTTATGCTATCTATCTAGGAATTTCTGTCCCAATGCATTGTCATTTGCCAAAAGCTTTGAAGTCAGGCAGACCTGGGTTGGAATTCCAGCTTTGTTTTATACAAATGACTATATCTTTCTTAGTCCCACTCTTCAATCTGAAAAACAGGGATAATATTTATCACATGATATTTGTGAGGATGAAATGATATCATGAACGTGATGTTCTTGGCACTGTGCCTGGTATGTAATAAGTTCTCAATAAATGTCATTATCATTATTCACCTAAGAAATGCATGACTAGTTAGTAAAATTGGGCTTGCTCCAAATACTTAACGTTGTGACTTTCTTAGTTTTGTGATGAGTAATTTTTTCAGGTAGTATCAAGTATCCAAAGGGTTAAGTAGGAATTCTAAAGAAGCCAACTGATTTTCTAATCATCATCAGAATTGAGAACATACAGGAAAACTAGAGCGAACGCTGATCAATCATAGTTCTCCAACACCTGCTTTAGCTTTTCTGCCTTCCAAAAAAAAAAAGTTAAAAAAAAAAAACCCCAAATCTTTAATGATATAAGTGCTTGGAACATGAAGGAAATATTACTCACACAGTTTGCTTTTTAGAAATGGTCAGTTTGCTATGAATTTTCTTTAAAAAACTGATCAGTTAGCTCTGAATTTGCTGAATTCCTTTCACAGTCAAGTGATCACATGGTTTGGAGAAAGGATAATGTCCCAACTTACAAAATGAACCCACAAAAATGATTCCTTAAGAAATTCCTTGAAATATAGGCTCACCTTGGGCAATCACCAAATAGTTCACAGAAAGGCATTGGCTGAGAAATTTAGTGTTTAGGGGCCAACAGTCACTGCCAAGTGTGACCGAGTCTCTCAAATTATGCATCAATTACATCTTGTTGATGTTGCACTACTTTATACTACTTTAACACACAAGGGACAGGAATCCACTATGTAAGTTGTGGAATAGTTAATATCATGAGGCTCAAGCCATTTAAAATTCTAAAATAAAAAAGAGAAAAAAGTCATTGAAAAAATCTTGTAAATATTTTTTATAAAAGAAGCTTTCAATAGTTATTGTGACCTTAGAAAAACCCACTAACCTTCTTGCCACCAAGAATGAAAAAGAAAGCAAAATATCATGAGTGAACAAATACTAATATTTGTATTTGTCTGCTGGGAAAAGGTAGTGAAGATTCTGCAGGATAAGAAAGAAAAGATGTGTTTTAAAACGCAGGCTTTTTCAAACAGCTTTTACTAATGTCAGGCTACCCGCAATGAGAGAACTACGCATGCGCACAGCTAAGTACCGCGAGCCAAAGTCCTGAAGCTGACAACGAGAAGTATCGTGTGTGAGGAGTAACAAGGAACAATGACTATGTGGGGAAGAGAGCCTTTAAGGACTGAGGAGGGGCGGCTGTTGGCTCTGTGCATCCCTGGAAGGCCAGTGGAGGGAAGACCCGGGTCACGCTAACAGGAAGGCAGCAAGGGGACACTTTTTTCTCCCGGACCACTCATGTGGGCCGCCACTGAGTCCCTTGCATTCCACCGTTGAGGACTGAAAAGAAACACGAAGGTATCTGTGAAAGCAAAACACCTCCTCTGGAGCGCAGTAAGTCTGGTTCTGGGACTGGAGTGCATGCTAGTTCTAGTGGGGTCACTCATAGCTTTGGGTGGTTTAACATTTTTATTTCTGGGGGTGGGAGGCACAGCTGAAGCTGGCTCATCGGTTTGCCCCGTCCTCCTGCTCGCTCCGCTCCGGCTTCCCTTGGAGGGCTCAGAGACAGGGTTTCTCAAGGGGATGCCAAGAGCAGCTAAGGGCCCCAGGATCTGGGCCTCAGACTCTGAACAAGTCAGTTAGACAGAGGCCTGCAAAAGGACGTGTCCAAAGCTGATGCCATTGATCTGGGGCCTTTATAAAATGAGGGTCCCCATTTTGGAAGATAGCCACCCCGCCGCCTTCTCATCAGGAAGGGGACCTGGGAGAGGCCAGCCTCTCCTTAGTTCATGAGCTCAGGTAAAGAAAGTTCACCCCTGAGTTTTTGGGGTCTGTTCTGGATTTTTCTCTAGAAAAACAAACTAGCACACTTACAAAGATCTCATATACATTTAACACAAAATATTCTTACTCCTTTTTTTGTTGTTTTGGATAATCTAACGAAGAAAAAAACACATTGCCAATTCAAGGCTATTGATGGTTGATTTATCTGTTAAAGGAAGAGTCAAAATATTAATCCTTACCCTTCAATGAGCAAATTAGAGAACACTCTCAATTACTGAAAACACTTAGATACTGCCCTAACACTCCAGTTCCTAAGCTTGTTTATTAAAACTAGGTTTTGCACCATGCTAGAGCATTTATTTCAGTTAAGTGGCTTTCCTCTGATGGAAGGTGTTTTCACAGAAAGAGCACTTACACTTTCCAGCAATACATTAGTGACCCAAGAGGCACCCCCCTCTCAGAAGCTACTGAGAAGGAGGGTTAATCCTTTTTCCTATTCGATCTCATCTGTGAAGTCCCTAAGGCATTTTGCTAGATCAGGGGAGGTGTTCCTTATGCCACTGTCCATAGCATCTTCAGTTCACAGGGACAGACATTTCACTTGGCCAGTGCCATTACTTATATGGATTCCAAATGCCAATTAAGATTTGCTGAAACTTCCTGCCATTGCTGGCACAATGAAGGTACTTTGTTTGATTCCACTAAAAAAAAAAAAAGAAAAAAAAATCTACCTTACTTGAGATGATCTTTTTGACATCCCGAAGGATGTTCGAATAATCTTTTAAATGAACATTCCTGGTCCAGTCCCTTGGAGGGTGTACACTGAAATGACGCAGGAAGCACCTGCCTCGCTGTTCCTAACCAGCACACGCCGAGGACACTTGCTTCGTCCTTGTGTACTCATCACTGAACGGTGCCTGCACGCTGGGGCTCTCATCTGCATAGTCTCCTCCCAAGTGGTCCAGTGTAACCTGTCAAAGCCATTAAGAGCAGTGCACAGACACTAGGGAGCTTGGCGCTGGCTGCAAACACGGCTCCATTTAACTGCCTGGACAGAAAGGCCTGCTCCCCTTTCACGGACTAGACTCCTGCTAGGGCCCACTGTGTCTCCCAGCTGCGGAGCCACAGTCTATTTCCCTCTTTAGCTCGTATATAATGGAGGGTGAGATGAAAAGGAATACGGACCCTTGATACCTTTTACTTGGAGTGCTAACTAATGCAGGGCCGCGTGTCTGATCCTCTGCTTGGTGGAAGGGATGGCAGATGGCCTTCTGAAAGCTTTTCAAAACCAGGCTGCTTTCAGCAAGGCTTGAGCGGGGGGGTATTGTTATATTTTCCATGTAGTGGGAGGAAACCGCACCAAATAAAAGCACACAACAATTGTGCCACTTCTCTGGGAAGCTTATTACAGCCTTAGAAGGAGGGCTAATTGGCTGAGGCCAAAAGCAGATGCAGAGCCGCTTTGAATATTATTCAGGTGAGGTTTGAGAAGGCAGAGCCAGGGAGGACACCGAGGCTCACAGGAGAGCAGCCCTGGGAAGACATTGATGGGGAAGAGGTGAGGGCAGGGATGAGAAGGAAAAGAGGAGCTGTATTATTTTAATCAGAAAGGATTCATACTCTTGTTTAAAGAGCTTCTGCACATCCACCTCCCCCTTCTTCCGCTAGCTTTCTTATCAGGAGGATGTCAACAGGCAGAACTGGCTTACAGAGCAGTGCCCACAGGACGCCGCTGTTGCCATGACAACTGAGGTGAACAAATCTTGGAGCCTTTAAAGAAACTTTTGTGTCAGTTCCTTGAAGTGGGCAGAGGAAAAGCTAAAATGTACTGAATGAACAGGCTAGTTGAAGAAGTTGCCTTTATTATTTCATTTAGTCTCCAAAACAATACGGAGATATATTCTTAGATCATTTTGCAGCTGAGGAAACTCAGGCTTAGGGATGTTAAATAATTTGCTCAAAGTCTAACAATTCAGTTTCAGGCAGTTCTGACTCCAAAGTTCAAGCCCTTCTGAGTTAATTCTGCAAATAGCCAGGTCCTGGCATGTGACAGTATGTGCTCAATAAATGTTTTCCAGAAGCACAACTAAACTGAACCACAAGGGGAGATAGGAAAGGAAGTCTAAAAAGTAGAAATAATATAAGAGAGCCGGCTCTAGGAGTAAATTCTCAGCCTGCCTAACTGGCCCTCACCCCGATATACACAAACTCAGGCACAAGTGTTTGGAAAAAGATGTATTGAGTGTCTTTTATGTGCTAGGTGCTGGAAGTACAGACATTTTAAAACCCAGTCTCTGTCTTTAGAAGCTCAGTCTGTTGGGTGGGGAACATATACGTCAAGTACAACATGCTGTGAATAATATACGTAGAGGTAAGCTTGTGGTTTTCAGGAAAGAGAAGGGAAACTGGGAAGGTCAAGGGAGGCTTCCTGAAGGAAGGGATGCCTGAGTGAGTTCTCACAGGATGAGTAGGAACCAGCCAGGCAAGAGGAGGATGAGTGGTGTTAGTCCAGGCAAAGAGAGCAGCATGAACAAAGTCAAAGGAATGAAATAGAGAGCATGCGGATGGAACGTCAACTGTTTCCTACTGAGCACAAACTCTGTGGCCAGAAACAACACGGAAGAGGCAGGTTGAGCCAGGTAGAGGGAGACTTTAAATAAATGCCATGCTAAGTGTCTTGGACTCTGTCCATCAGGGGATATGAGGCATTGATTGTTCTCTGCAAGGACAGGGAGGGATATGGTCAGTGTGGAGGACAGATTTGAAAGGATAAGAATTGAAATAGGGAGAACAGTTGGGAAGTTGATGCTGTGGTTTGCATGGGAGGTAATGAGGGCTTTAATCAGGGAAGGTGAGAGGGTTAGAGACGGCAGGATTTACTGGAGAGACATTTTCAAGGTCAACAGAAATCAGTGATTAATTGGATAGTGAGAGAGAAGAATGGGACAACGACATATGAATTTCTAGCTTAAGTAACTGGCCGGATAAAGGGACTGTTCATTAAAATTATGAGGAGTAGGAGCACATTGGGGGATAAGGGTGGGGAAGATGAGTTTGTTTGACACCTGGGATATATCTAGGTGTCTAGCAGTTGGTTTATGAATCAAATTCAGAAGAGAGAGAAAGACAAGTGGTCAAGATTCAAGAGCAGAAGCCTGAAAATAGTTTCTTCTGCAGTCATATCTATCCTGCAGATGTGGTTTGTTTGGACATTTCTGATACTATTTTTAAATTAGAATTAAGTGAAAAACATGGAAAAATCAGGAAGTTGCACCAAAATAAATTCTGTATTTCTAGTATCTCTTGGAAATTCTGCTTATTTGCATTTCCTTTCTTTTCTTTTCCTTTCTTTTTTTATGCCAACAGCCAGCTAGAAACGGGATGCAGCTCTGCCCTCTGAGCAGGGCACGTGCTCCCCCGGGGGCCTCAGCCCTCACCTGGCTGGACCCAGCCCTGAGTGATGCTCAGCGCTGGCTGCCATTTCTTCGTAACATTTGCTTAGTTGCCTTTCGTACAATAGATTTAAGAGGAAAGTAAATTTTTCTTGTTCTCTTACCTCAGTAAAAAATAGAAAATGAGCCCTGGCTCAACTGATTGAGTGCCAGCCTGCGAACCAAAGGGTCGCCAGTTTGATTCCCAGTCAGGGCACATGCCTGCGTTGTGGGCCAGGTCCCCAGTAGGGGGTGTGTAAGAGGCAACCACACATTGATGTTTCTCTCCTTCTCTTTCTCCCGCCTTTCCCCTGTCTCTAAAAAATAAATAACTAAAATCTTTTTTAAAAAATAGAAGAAGAAATCTAGTCAAAGATGACTGTGTGTTCCAAGGAAAATGGTTGTGAGAAATGAAAGAAGTTCTCAGATATTTGATATGCAAACAAAACATATCTTTGTTGAAAGAATTAAACTTGAGACACCATTGTGAAATAAACTATATTAAAAGCAATTACTATATGATATGAAAGATGCATGATGACTTTCCATTTGTTTGTAACATCTTTAAAGTTTAAAATAAAACTTTAATTTTATTAAAATGTCCAAATTATCCAAAGCAATCTACAGATTCAATGCAATCCCTATCAAAGTCTCAATGGCATGTTTTACAGAAAAGTGAAACAATTGTAAAATTCATCTGAAGCCACTAAAGACTCCAAATAGACAAAAGAATTTTGAAAGGGCAGAGAACAAAGCTAGAGGCATCACACTATACTACAAACTACAGCAATTTATAAAGTATGGAACTGGCATAGAGACAGACACATACACCGATGAAACAGAATAAGAGCCCAGAAATAAATCCATGCACATATGGTCAACTGATCTTCAGCAAGGGTGCCAAGAATACACAATGGGGAAAGGACAGTTTCTTCAATAAATGGTGTTGGGAGAACTGAATATCCACGTGCAAAAGGATGAAACTGAACTCTTCTCTTACAAAAAAAAAAACAAAACAAAACCCAAAACTCAAAATGGAGGAAGACTTAAATGAAAGACCAGAAGCTGTAAAACTTCTGAAGAAAATATAAAGAAAAAGCTTCTTGATGTTGGCGTTGGCAATAATTTCATGGCTGTGACACCACAAGCACAAGCAAGGAAAGCAAAAATGGACAACTGAGACATCCAACCCAAAAGTTTCTGTGCAATGAAGGGAACAAGCAATGGAATAGAAAGGCAACCCACAGACTGCGGAAAGACTCTGTGAATCCTATATTTGATTAAGAGGTAATTTCCAAACCACATAAGGGACACCTACAACTCAATAATAAAAGCACTAAAAGCCCAATTAATAATGGGCAAAGGACTTGAACAGAGATTTCATCAAGGAAGATGTACAAATAGACAACAGGCATGTGAAAAGATGCTCAGTCATCAGGGCAATGCAAATCAAAACCGTAATGAGATATCACCTAACACCTGCTAGGATAGCCAGCAAAGAAACAAAGACAACAAGTGATGGTGAGGATGCGGAGAAGTTGGAACCCTTTTGCACGATCGGGTGGGAATGCAAAACGATGCAGCTGCTATGGAAAACAAAATGGATGTTCCTCAAAAGTTTAAAAAGAGAACTACCATATGACCCAGTAACCCGTCTTCTGGATATTTTCCCGAAAGAACTGAAATCAAGATCTTAAAGAGATATTAACACTCTCATGTTCATTGCCGCACCATTCATAATAACTAAGACGTAGAAACAACCTAAATGTCCATCAATGTATGAATGGGTAAACAAAAATGTGGTGTGTACACACAGTGGAATATTATTAAGATTTAAAAAAGAAAAATCTTGGAATATGCCACAACATGAACATTGTAGACTCTTTACTAAGTGAAATAAGCCAGTCACAGAAGGACAAATAGTGTACGATTCCACTTATATGAGGTATGAGGAATCTAAAATAGACTCCCGGAAGCAAAGAATAGAATGATGGTAGCAGTCACTGGGTGGGGGGGCCGAGGGGGTGCGAGGCACAATGAAGGGACAGTGGCTAATCAACAGGTATGAAACTTTAGGTGTGTAAATTGAATAAGGTCTGGAGAGCTGATGTATAACATTGTGACTATAGTAAACAATACCATATCATACACTTAAAAATCTGTTAAGAGGCTAGGTCTCATGTTAAACATTCTTATGCCATCAAAATTTAAAAAAAATTAACTAATAAAAAGATCCATGGCAAAAAATCTAATAAACTGAAAAAAGAATAGACATTTCAATAGTGTAGTTTGAACACTGAATGAAATAAATGAGGATCTGCTATTGCCTCTGTCCCACACATACATTGCCCGGCCCTAAGGGCTTTTGAACTTGCAGCCTCTGTCCTTGAGTCCCTGGTGTACAGCATGACGGTGAGGAGGGAGCTCCGAGGAGTGGGTGTCGTCACCCAGAGAGTGTGTCTGGAGAGAGAAGGAACAGAGCCAAGGGCAGAATCTCAGGGAAGCACCCGAGGGGAGGGTTCCCCAAAGAGGCCAAGAATGACAAGAGAGGGGTTAAAGGGCAGCCTGAGCAGAGTGGTAGCACCAAAGCCAGGCGAGCAGAAGCACAGGAAGGAAGGAAGGTACCAAATGTTCGCTCTGCACTGCGTGTCTCCACCCAGGACGGGGGCCAGCCCAGCTACCACCCAGCTGAGGCCAGAGATTCCCAAACTGCCTTGGTTCACAGTGCCCTTAAGCCTAAGTAGTTTTTTCACAATGCTCCAAAACCCAGAGAAATATTAAACAGTTCCATGCTGTGTTTAGGTCCAAACATCTTAACATAAGTATTTGTATCCTTCAAACTTGGTAACCATTTGGAAAAAATACTATCCCTCAACCGGAAGAAATTTCAATTTTTTAATTTCATCCTTAAAAAAACAATTACTCAGGGGACATATGTATGTGCCTCTTGAGCATTTCACAACTTCTCCCATCTTCTCAAACTGACACCGTCATTACCTGTCCTACATTGATTTTAAACAAAACTTGCGTTTATCACAGCAACCACAGACAACCCGGCATTGAAAGGGATGTCACAGAAAGAAAGGTGGCTCATCTAAGTGACATGGAGAACAACTCCTAGCCATCGGTTCCCCTTCCTGCAGAGTCTGAGAGAGGCAGAGACACCCCACGGAGCCCCTGTGGGTTTGCTGCCTTCCCTGGGGCGCCGTGGCACACAGTTTGAGAAGCGTGGGGCTAAAATCCTGTAACTTGTTTCTAAGGAGATATCTGGTCTGAAATCCATGCCTCTAACCTCCCCATGAAATTACAGAGCCAGACTGGTTTGTGATTGGAGTAACTGGGTCTCCCGCCTGCAGACTGACAGGAAGTAGGGTCACCTCCATAAATTAGGTCTGAAGACGAGAGTTAATGCCTTCAGTCCTCTTCTCAAACAAGCCTTTTCTCAGAGTCAGCAACTGTGTTCTCCTTTCTCTTGCTATGCCCTGAGCAAGAGACAGTGTTATCATGGGGGTGGGGGACCGCAGGGCGGAGGCGCTGCCTGGGGATCAGCATCAGAGTAGTTGAGGCCTGACTGTACAGTCAGAAGTAAAAATGAACAGCCTCCATATCTAGCAGTTTCGAGTACAGTGTGTACCTTGGGCAAGCCACGGAGCCTCTCTGGACCTCCTTTTCATATATACATATAGTAATATGTAATATAGGACACAAATAAAAGTAATAAATTGGAATAAACTTTTCAATAATATAAGCCATACGTTTTTAATGCTTTACTCTTGCATAGGCTCCACGATGTCTATTAAACAAGCTGCATTTATATCCTAATAATTTTTTTTCCTATTTTTATTTATCAAAGACGAAGAAGCTCTTACTAAGAACGGAGAACCAGTGCTACCACATCACATTGATACAGTTATCTCCAAAAGCCAAAACGCGGGATGTTTCAGCGGACTGTCGTTGCAAGGAAATGAACGGTTTCGATTTAACATCTTGGAATGCTGAAGCTGCCCTGTTAGCAACCCGTCCCCCAGCCCCCCGCCGGCTACCAGGCTGGGCCACCCTTTTAGGCCCCCTGTGTCCTCAGAGTCCGCGGCTCCTCTGTCCCATCGCGAGGAGGCAGCCAGCGCGAGCAGGAGACTGGGATCGCCCTGCGCCGCTACCACTGCCTCTGCTAACCCCGGAGAAGCGCTTACCCCGTCCCAGCGCATTCAGCCTCTCTGCCCACGGCCTCAGCGAGCAGCTCGGAGGGGTGCCAACCGCGGGACAGCTGACTGCCAGTCCCCCGCCCTCCTATGCTTTTGTCTGCCGCACCCAGGACCGGAGGAGAGAGTGGTTTCAGAATGGCGCGTTGCCCAGCCACGCCAACGGTCTGTCTCCTCGTTACAATTGAGAAAGAATTCGCTGGGGCGAATTCGAAGCAGGCAAGCTCTCCGTGGGCACCGCGCCCGCCCACGGCGTGCATTCCTCGCTCCTCCTGCCCCCCAGAAGCTAGGAGACGGGTTCCCTTGGTCTTTGTTTCCTTCCTTCGCTGCCTTCTGCAACTGTCGTTTTCTGAAACGCCCTGGTCGGGAATATGCTAAGGCCAAGGGATCCCCTTGCTCCAACAGCCCCAGAACCTTGTCTCTTTGTTTCCCTCAGAAAAGCCGAGAATGCTCCTCTTTGATTCCCAAAGCTCCCAGCCTGTTTATGCAGTGCCAGGAGGGGAGGCTTAGCTCCGGCTGGCAGGAGCTTTGTGCTAATTGTCTGGCTGCACTTTGGAAAGAGGCTTTTTGAATCTGAGCATTTAGGGAGAAAGTGGAGAAGCGTGGCTGTGTGAAAGAGCAATTGAAGTTAAATATTCATGCTCTGCTCTCTGTTATTCAAAATCAGTAACCCCCATTGCTTAGCCGCAGTCCTGGCTTCTCGCTAGGGTTGTGCTGAAGGAGCTGGATACAAACGACGCTACACACACACAAACACACACACACACACGCACGCACGCACGCACGCTCTCTTTCTCTCTCTCTCTCACACACACACACACCCCTCCCTAAGACATGGGTGCTTATAGGTTTGAAGTGTTTCCAGTTACCAGTGTGCAATTCAGCATTGTTAATTTCCTGGGGATAGGTGTTCTTCCATCAGCATTTTAGAACTACTACCTCCCCTCCTTTTTCCTTCTCTCATGTTGAACTTAGCAAACTTCCTCCTTGCTTAAAAACCAGACGTTGTCTGAAACAATTCTTACAGTGAATTGTAACATTTTCTAGCTTGTTTTTCAGAAATGGTAAAATTATTTTACAAAATAGAGAAGAAATTGACTGTAATTGAACAAAAGATGGTAATACGATAGCTTGTTTTAATAATAACTTTTGAAGTCATGTTTCCTGAGCTTTTAGGAAGTAAACATTTTATATTTTTATGTGTCAATTTATTTTTTTTTAAGTACATGTACTACAACCACAGGAAGTTTTAAAATAATCACTTAATTTAAAAAGAAAAAGAGCTCATAAATAAATACCTTTTGTCTTATTTTTGTAGCTATATCTTTCAAGTTTTCTACAGTATGTTTTATCATTACAATAAAAATGATATTTTTAAAAAAACTGCTGAGCAGTTGCTGAATTTTATGTTTTGGAATCCATCAGATTCCCCTTACCTGTGTCATCCGCAAGAGAAATGTTGGTGAAGGTGCTGTCCTCCTCTTCCTCTTTGCTGGACCCATCCATCTTGTACACTTGTCAGGTCTGTTAGTGAGAAAAATGAGGGCAGAGAAAAAAACCGGCCGTTGCCCCATGTGATCGCCCTTGTTAAATCATTAATAAATGAGCGTCCAAACAGGTGCTATCTGATCCTTGCACTAGCTACCCTCTTCCTGCCTTCCACCTGAGAAAGTCTTACCGGAGTGTTGTGATCTTAACCGGAAATGGTTAGAGACCTGAGGGAAGGAGTCACAACCTTTACCTGCTGCTGCTGAGCTGGCACGGGTACTGAACTCTGCCCAGATGCCCAACCTGGCTTTCAATCCTATGACAATTTCCTTGGGGTCAACTGCCAAAAATCATTGCCCAGAAAAGCCCTGGGATGAGGCTGGGGGAAGAAGTAGAATTTTCTACCATTCACATATCTTTTAGGCACCTGCAACAAACTTCTCAAGGATTTTGGCCAGTGACCTAGCAGTGACCTAGCAGCGTGACTTGGTCGGAGAGCCTCAATTTCCTGTCCTCTGCCAGGACTGGTCTGCGGTAAGGGTTGAAAGTGAGTAGCACGCACTTGATAGATGTCAACCACAATAAGGACCAGAGAGGATCAGGCATATGTGAGGAAGTAAGAGTCCCTGTGGACTGAGCTCATCAGTGCCCTCTCATGTGACTGAATAGACACCTTACCCAGGAAAGTTCACCGGGATGACAGGACCTCCCTCGCTCTTTCTTAGAGGAGCCCAAGGGGAGCCATGTCGGCTTCGCCAGGCTTCAGGCCGAGGACCCTTTGTGAGAGGAGGAAGCATCTTTCACAACTCTTTTCTTGGTTTTCCCGGTCCACATTCATATACACAGACAAATGAGAATTGCATGTCATCCCACTCTGTGGCAGGGGGGGGGAATTAGCCAAATTTGATGATGAATTTTAAGCAGATATTAAAATGGCATTACTACAGGCTGAACTCTGTCCTAAATGCTTTGATACATAGGATTTTTTAAAATTCATTTCAGTTCATTGTTGCTACATCAAGCCAAATGGATGTGAGCTGTTGGAGGTCCTAAATATTAAAAATTAAATTCATTAGAATAGTATTCCTCCTAACTTTCCTATTACATTCTATAAATATTAAGTGTTTGTTTTATACAAACTGGGGGTTTTGGAGGGTTCAAAGAAATGGTTATTGCTATTAATAAGCTTATGAAAAAGCTCAAAGGCAAGAGTCCTGGAAGGTTACAGAAGGGAAAGAGTATACCTGGCCGTCAGGTTTTGAAAGGCTTGGAGAAGGTGACATATGAGATGCATGATCAATGACAAATGGGGTCCAGTAGGCGCACATGGTCAGGTGGTGAGGGCCAGCTCAGTGCAGGGCCGTGGGCAGAGGCTCAGAGCTGGGAAAGCATTAGGCACATTGGGGAGCCAAGGTGGAATATAGGTTAAGGCCACAACTAAGAGAGCTTTGAATGCCAGGCTGTGTTAGTCCACGTCCTCTAAGACTCAGACACTAGGATGGGATTAAAAGCACGAGGGAAAATAGGGAGGGAGCCAGGAAAGGCCGGGAAAGCCTCAGACCACGATGCAAGTGTGGCCCATAGCAAAGACACAACAAGGTGGGAGGTCTAGCTCGCCCTTCAGACGAGGGGAAGGTTTGGCGGAGAGCACTCTAGCCAAAGGGGTCATGGGTGGGGGCCGTGGGCGGAGCCCTGAGCCCCCAACCCCCCTCAACGGCCTCCCTGGCGAGGAGCCGCTGGCCGGAAGTGAGGCCTCTGTGCCAACATGGCGGTGAATTTCAGAGCACAGCTGGGCCCCCGGTCAGGGACAGTCCCTGTAGCTGGAGGTTTAGAAGGCACAGAATCATGGCCACCGAATAAGCTGCTTTGTTCTAGCACCTGTTTATATAATCATGGACTTCAGGAAGTGTAGAAATACCTCTCTTGCCTCACCCATCCTCCGTCAGTCCTAGAAATAATAGCACACATTTAAGACGCACTCACTGTGTGCTAGGAAACAACCCCATGAAGTGGGCACTAATATTCTCATTTAAAATATGAGGAAGCTGAAAAAGAAATGAGAAGCAGCTCAGGAAGAGGTCGAGCTGGAGTTGGACTCCAGGCCCTCTGAATCCAGGGGCCGTGCCCCTACCCCCTATATTAACAACTGCTAATAAAATTATTGGGCAACGGAGAGATGGAATAGAAGAATTAATCAACTAGAGAAAAGAATTTAGGAACAAAAGGGTGCCTTTGGTTTAAATGGTGTATTTGGGTTTTATTTTTTATTACTCATGGCCAACTGGACTTTTTGCTAGGATTAGCCTAGGCACTGATTCTTTGCCTTCTTTCTGATTAGCTTCCAGGGCATTTCTGATGTAGTATTGATCCTAATTGGCAGGGAATGAAAATAGATACATCTCAAATCAGTCACCAATGCTATCATCCCCATAGTCTTTGGGCAACAGTTATTATGGAGAATATGTTCATTTTTAACTAGAGTGGAGAATCAGCTGTGGATTTAAATTATCCATACTGAATGTTTACCCCTATGTTTTCTTCTAATAGTTTTATTGTTTTATCTCATATTTAGATCATCGATTCACATTGATTTAATTTTTATATATGGAGTGAGGTAGGGGTGCAGCTCTATTTTTTGCATTTGGTTGTCCTGTTGTCCCAACACCATTTGTTAAGGAAAGAAGCCTTCCTCCCATGGGATGATCTTGGCATCCTTGTCAAAAATCAATTGACCAGAGATGTTTGTGTTTATTTCCAGAATCTCAGTTCTATTTCATTGGTCTATATGTCTGTCTTTATGTCAGTATCATACTGTTTTGATTACTATAGCTTTGTGATAAGCTTTAAAATCAGAATATGTGAGTACTCCAGCTTTGTTTTTCTTTTTAAAATAATGTTTGACTATTTGGGGGTCCCTTGCAGTTCTATATGAATTTAAAGATTTGACATAAATTTGGCAATGAGTTCTTAGATTTGATACAGAAAGCAGGAGTAATGAAATAAAAATGGATAAATTGGACTTCATAAAATTGGAAAACATTTGTGCGCCCAAGGGCATTACCAAGAATGTGAAAAGACAACATACAGAATGGGAGAAAATATTTGCAAATCACATATCTGATAATGGTTTAATACCCAGAATATATAAAGAACTGTTACAACTGAACAACAAAAAGTCAAACAATCCAATTTTTCAAATGGGCAAAGAATATGAACAGACATTTCTCCAAAGGAGACAGACAAATGACCAATAAGCCCATAAATAGATATTCAATATCACTGGCCATTAAAAAATGGATATCGAAACTACAGTGGTATACCACTTCATACCTCCTAGGATGATTTTCATAAAAACAAGAAAATGAAAAATGTGTTGGCAAAGATATGGAGAAATAAGAACCTTCGTGCATTGCTGCTGGGAATGTACAATGATGCAGCTTCTGTGGAAAACATTTTGGCAGTTCCTCAAAAAGTTAAACATGAACTTACTATATGGCCCAACATTTCCACTCTAGAGAGAGGCGGCTGTTTAACCACTTTGCAGGGAATACACTAAATGCCACTGACTTGTATACTTCATACTGATTAATTGTAAGTTATGTGAATTTTACTTCAATTTTTAAAAAAAAAGGTAGGAAAATCCAACCAGGAAAGAAGTTATCACAGTTTACCTGTCTCCCCATACTATGAATGAATGAATTGAATTAAGAACCCTAAATCATACCATACTCTACAATGAATTTCAAATTCAATGTAAGACTAGTCTACCATGTATCATAGAATTAACAAGGCCAGAATGGATCTCGTAGCATATCTACAGTGTCTTCTAGAATTAATAAGGCTAGAAAGGAGGTTAAGGTAAGGATACAAATCTTTATTGTGATATAACCTTCCCTAAACCAGGTACAAAAGCATGAACACCAAGGTTAATATGGTTATACAAGGAATTACCTTCTGTCATTTTCACATGTGTAATGTGAGTTATAAATATGTGTGTGCACTTGTGCCTGTTAATGAATGTCGTGGGTAACAGAGCTGAAGAGAGTATAAAATAAACTGAATTAGTAAACTCGCCAGGATTCTCATAATCCCTTTGTCATGATCTCAAAATACCAATACAATAATGAAGCACATTGGAAGCCAGTGTTTGCTGTGGGCTTTCTTGGAGATTTTTCTAAGCAATAGCCCAGGAAACATCTCTGAAGGCTCTGAGTACCAATTATGATATCTGAAGTGTGTGGAATCAGTGGATTCCTGGAGAGAAGCTGGCACCTGCAAAGGAGGTGCTAAGCAGTCCTCTGCCGTAGAAAAGGTTCTCTTTCTTTAGGAGTAATTTCACATGAAACTATTTGGGTATTTTTGACAAATTAGTGCAAAGTGGGTTAATTCAGCCCATTAGCTACAAATGCAGATGTGATGGAATACTTTATTTTTATTAGATGTAGCCAATAATAATCGCCAGCATTTGCTGAGTGATGATGTTACGCTCAGCACTATTCTAAGTGTTTTCCGCTACCCGTCTCATTCCTCACAACTGTCCTTGAAGGAAACAAACCGTGGACAAGGTAGTTTGCCCGACACGCACAGCCAGGAAGGGCCCAAGCTGGGACTCATACCCAGGGAGCCCAATGCCCACACTCCAGCCGGCCTGGGGCTGGCATCTGTAACACACAGGCATTAAAATACACGCAGGCGTTAAAGTCTATCCGGGTAATAGTGTATGTTTTCCTCTGTGTATTCATTCCAAAGATAAAGACCAAACAGTAAAATATGTAAGAAAAAATATTAGGAAATTTTAGATTTGTATCCTTTAGACTGCTAAACAAAGTGAACTATTAGTGTGGCTTTTTAAGTAAAGCAATTTTTCTTAACTATACCGTGTTTCACATAGATTTATCTTTTGGTTTTCACAAGTATATTTAAATTGTATGTCATTGAAATCATGTGTTCAGTTTCAGTAAATGCATTTTACTATGCTACCAGCTCACATCAAGGAATCTTTACATGAACAGTTAGCTTTCACGATAGGGTGATCAATAGAAACACAATTCTTGACTTCACTGGTGAATATTCCTTCACAAGGCATCAGCCTGAATTCTTCGGCATCTGCAGCAGTGAACCTCGGCCTGCACAGTGTACTCACTGAAATGTAACATGAACACAAATCCTGCTTAATAATGGAACTTGTTAGCAATTGGTAAAAACAAACAGACGTGTAGTAAACATGTTTTCTGATTCAACACGAAGTGAAAAAAGGGTTAAGTGGCTCCTGTTTTGCCTGATTATCTTTAGGCAATCCACTTACCGAGCACAGAGATGGCAGATTTCACTCCAATATTCATCAAATGTTTTGTGGCTTCATTGGAATTCAAGGGTAAACAGTGTATGAGTATTTCTTTAAATGCCTTTCAAGATGCCCAATTCTGCTTGGGCAATACAGAAAAATTTAAGTCAAATTTTAATATATTTTATTTTATACAGTGCACGTAACTTTTAGCCAGTATATTAATTGTCCAGTTCATTCACCAAATGTTTATCAAACACCAGCGATGCTGTGCTAGGCATTTCCCTAGGCACTGAAGATTTGACAGTGAATGAAACAAAATGCTTTCTATCACAGAGCTTACATTCTTGGAGGGGAAGACCAACAATGATGAAACACTCACACATATACATGCACAAATATAAATACTATATGTACGTACAAACGTTGGTACCCAAACACATGCATGTGACAGAGGGAAGAACTGTGCAGTTCTGGGAAGAAAAATAATGCAGGGGAAGGGAGACAGGGTGATAGAAGTGTGATGTTATTTAATACAGTGTGTCAGGGAGGCCTGTCTGCTACAGTGACTTGTGAGCAGAGAGTATAGGAGGTGAGGGAGCAAGCATGAGGACATGTGAAGGATGCGTGGTCCTCACAGAGAGACCAGCAGCGACCTGGGTGTGGGATCAGGTCTGACGTGTTCAAGGAGGGCGCATGAAGGGCAGTGAGGCTCGAGCCATGCCCAGGAGTGCAGCAGGGGCTGAGCAGGTAGAGCCTGACAGGCACTTCCAAGCTCCTCGAGGTTCACCCTGTGAGGCGGGACATAGGACACATGATCTCACTGAGCTTATGATCTCCCTGAGGTTCACGTGGGGTGGGGTTGGTCTGGCCGCCCTGAAGAAGGCTGACTCAGGCTGGCAGTTGAAACGGCTCAGGCAGTTGAGTGTGAGTCTGGAGTGCAGGGCAGAGGCCGGGGAGAGAGCCAGTTGCGAGCTGTCTGTGACAGAGTGTGGAAAAGCCAGGGACAACGGTGTAGACAGCGGAGGATGGTTCTTGAATGTCAACACTTAACTTAGAAATCAGAAAAACGAGGAGACATCGATTCAAGAGACTGAGAAGGAGCAGCCCTAGGAACCAAGTGAAGAAGCTGTTTCCAAAGGACGCAAGGACCACAGGGGTTAAGAGCTGTTGTGAGGGCAGGCAAGGCAAGGACTGAGGAAGAGTCCCACGCAGGGCATTGAAGTAAATACCTGGCTGCAGTTTCCTGTTACAAAGATTTTTAGCCAAGGAGGAAAAACTCATGAGTACAAAAATCAGGAGTTGGGGAGTGATCCGGAAATGAAAATTATAAAGGAAAAAAAGCAATTTGGAAACTATGAGCAAGACCCTCCCAGCTGGACAGACTGGAAGCAGAGGAGAACAGAGTGAAAAATGTTCATTTCCACAGCTCAGGGGCGGGCCCAGAATTTCACTACAGGAAAAACTTAAAGTCCGGATTCTGATGGGAAAGGGGCAGGCAGGCAACTCATCTTGAAACTGCATTTTACACGAGATTAAGAAAACATCGTGGTCCTTAACAAAGACCTGGGGGGGCGGGGTGTTTAAAAAGTCCCCCCCAGCATCAACTTGGGGCCACCGCTGCCCTGACCTGCGGCTGCCACACATGCGTGTGCATTTGTCCCCGTACAGAGCTGCCTGGCAGGGGGCAGTGGGGCCTGAAATGCACCCCATGCTGTGCACGCCATGCCACGCCCCAGGCCTGACAGGCGTGCCTTTTTCTAATTTGCACACATGCTAGTGGTAGCCCTACCTCAATGCAATGGGAACTATTTCGGGGTTTTTTTTTTTTCTACCTCCAATGTGCACAAATTGTATTTAGAAATTAAATTCTTGTATGCAGGAGAAAAGCTGCCAGCATTTACTGTACTTGGAGACTCTCCCTAATCTGTAAAGTGATTTTCAAAGGCGAGCTCTCCTTACCTGTGTGTCCATTGCCTCACTAGGCATTTATTACTGTTAATGCTTCCAGAGTCTGTTGCCTCTGGTTAGCAACCCAGGTCTACAGATGAGCATAAAAATAGAGGCATGAATTAAATCTGACTTCAGTAAATCTTCACTTGTCCTCCCAGGAACCAAGAAATTGATACCGGCTTGTGCGGCGCTCTGCAGTCCCTGTCTGAAAAGCTTGATTGGTGTCTTGCTAAGGTCAGTCTGTTCCTATTATTCTGGCTGTGTTGGCGCCCTCTGGTGGTGAAATTGTGTGCACGTTCATTCTGAATACTCTTACAAAGTGCTGGAGGGCCTTGCCCTGTGCCTTTTCACAGGGAGCCGCAGATTTCCCCTGATTGTGTGCCAGCATACAGCGAAGGGCAGCAGTGGTGGTCCACGTGAACACAGGTCGGACTGAATTGCCATCGATGGCGAAGGGCTTCTTAAAATGTTGTTTTGAGTTATAACATTATAGAGTAGAGTGTGCACATCGTAAGATTGTAGATACATGATGGATATCCAACACCCGGATCCAAAACATTTCCAGCCCCTTAGGTGAGGTTCTTTAAAAACGGGTTTGCTCATTAGCATTCGGATGTGTTTTGCGGCAGAGAAAACCACCTGTAGTGACAGAATCGCCACAGCTGTCCACTCAAAGTAACTGTGAGGAATGATTTGTGGCGTGGCAATTGAGATGAAAATACGTTGTGCACAGAGTCTGTTGTGCACAAACTCTAAGGTGGCGCACGGGTATTAACTGTCCTCCACTCCAAAGTGAAAATGACTCATTTCCGTTCCTTTGCTTGGCTTCAAGTCTCTTTGCTCTCTCTTGAACAGTTTTCCAATTCCATTTCTCTCTTCCGTTCAAAATCCCTTGACTGAGCACTGTGTGCTCAGGACTACAGGGCGGCGGAAGAAGCGAGGTTCCCCACCCTCTAAGAACTCAGGGACCGGCAGAGTTAAAAGCAAAAGGCGGAGTCCGGTGCTTCCAAACCAAGGCGTTAAGTATGACAGCAATAAGAGCTGACAGTTATAGAGCATGTCGTCCTAGTACTTCTGCAGGATGTTCCCCGCATCTCCTCATTTGACCCTTGTCACTGTCACCTTACTTTACTGGTGAGAAAATGAAAGCGCAGAGCGGCTAGTCATTTGCCCGGGGACAAAACAGCTGGCGAGCGGGACGGCGGGGACCTGGCTCCTCCACCTTCGTGTGGAACCCCCTTCCCCGCCGCTGTTTCTCGCGTGGGGCACTGGGGGGTGGGCAGGGCTCGCAGCGCGGCAGGGAGACCCTTGGCTGTCCTGCCCGCTGAGCCGCGCCACAAGCAGCCATGCTCAGCACGACAGAAAAAAATGCCAGGGGGCGTCTTTGTTCTGTCTCGGCTCTAGCCCGGCCCCTACCTCGCTGTCTCACAGACTCCCGCAAAAACTGGCTGCTACATTGAAATACAGCGAAAGTGACTCCGGAATGAACGAACACTCGACTATTCATTGTAATGGCACGTGTTTCTCCACGTCATGGGTAATGAACAGAATCAGGTGTCGAATGATGTTTTAAAAATTTCTATTTATATTGATGTTATGGGTGCTGCCCACCCATCAGTCATTTCTTTTTTTCAGTGTTGAAAGCACAAGAAAAAAGCATTCCTGCCACCTTCGGGGGCTCCAAATATTTCAAAAACAGATCAGGGCAGCAGTGCAAGATGTTGAAATCTCCCTGAGGGTGGCGTTTGCGTCTTCCTCGCGTCCGCTCCTCTACAGCCGGCAAAGGCTCGGGCCAACACGCAAAGCCTTCCCTCAAAACCGTCGCCAACCCTCCAAACGTGGGTGGGTTAGTGCCTCTGCCTCGTTGTGGAGCCTCCATACGCAGGCCTCTCAGGGGACAAGGACCACGTTTAATTTAAATATTATTTATTGCAGGCTCGGTGCAGGTGGAAGTAGAAAAATCCTAACAAGAGTCTAGTGGCAACTGGGAGGGTGTCGATGTGGAAAGCGGCTTCCAGCCCTCCAAGCCGCCCTGTACGAGGCCATGGTGCACTGGAGAAAGGGATTCGTGCAGTTGTTTGGGGAGAAAGTAAGGCAGGAACTCCGAGTAGTCAGTCCCCGTGGTCGCCAGCGCCCCTCCCCTTCAGGACACCCAACCACGTTGTGAGCAGTGGTTTGATTTCATCAGCCTCACGTTACTAGGCCCAGCTTTGTTGGGGTTGCAGTTTTACTTCTAATTTTTAATTCTGTTATGGTTTCATAACTGTAAAGAGTTATCAGCATAAAAACATATATTTGTGAGCTTTTTTTTTTACCTATTCTTAAAACAAAATGATTCTGAAAACATGATGAGTTGACCACCCTGAAGAAGTCTCCCTCCTTAAATGGGTGTCCACCTGCTGCTCAGCGGAGAAGCGCTGCACTACCCCCTTGGACCAACAGAGGGCGACAAACTCAGGCCAGGCTCCGCAGGAGCTCGCAGTGACCGGCGGCCCTCAGTGACCGCGGCCCTCCGTGGCCGGGGACACATGGGAAGGGTTATTCACCCGCTTTCCCGAGGTGATGGCGCTACAAGTGTTGCTGTTTGTTCTCTCTACTCTTCGATACGCTTTAGAAGTGGCTATTTAGCAAACAGTTTTATTCTTCATTTCCTATGGGAAATGGCATGCTTGTTGATTATTTTTTCATGTGCATATAGTTAAGTTGATTCTTTGTAGTGTAGTTTTACGGAGTTTGATAAATGCATAGGGTCTTGTATACACCACTCCAGTACCATATAGAACATTCCATCATCCTGAAAATTGCCCAATGTGGCCCTTTTGTAGAAAACTTTCCCCCTTTCCCCTAACCCATGGCAACCACTGACCTATTTTCTATCCCTATAGAAGTACCTTTCCCATAACTTCATAAAAATGTAGTCATATAATATGTAGTCTTTTGGACCTGACTTCTTTCATTTACAAAAGAATGTATTTAAGATTCACTAATGTTATTGTGGGCAAATCAGTAGCTCAATTCATTTTCATTGCTTAGTAATAGTCCATTGTGAATATATTAAGTTCATTTATCCATTACCCTGTTGAAGGGCACCTTGGTTGTTTCCAGTTTGGGATAACTATGAATAAAATTGTTATAAACATTCTTATATAAACTTTTGTGTAAAAATCAGTTTTCAACTCATTTGGAGTTGAAATAGCTTGGAGTGGGATTTCTGGGTCATTTTGTAAATATGTTTAACTTTGTAAGAAACCACCGCTACTGTCCTTCACAAGGGTTGTGCTATTCTGCACACTCTGCCGCAGTGAAAGGGAGTTCACATAGCTCTGCATCCTCACCAGAATTGAGTATGATCAGGGTTTTTTGTTCATTTGTTTGTTTGTTTCTTAGCAATCCTAATAAATGTGTAGTGCTAGCACACTATGGATTTCATTTACATTTTCCTGGTAGCAAATGATGTTGAGGATCTTTTATATGTTTATTTGCCATCAATATCTTCTTTGGGGAAATATCTGTTTAGATCTTTTGCCCATTGAAAAAATTGGAGTGTTTCTTTTTCTGATCATTGAGTTTTAAGATGTTATCAGTTCTGGCTGCAAGTGTTTGTCAGATGTGATTTGTAAATATTTTTTTCCCCAGACTGTGCCTTGTCTTTTCATTTTCTTAACTATCTCTTTGGCAGAGAAAAGATTTAGGTTTTAATAACATCCAATTCATCCATTTTTCTTTTATGGATTGTGTTTTTGATTTGGTGTCTAAAACTCCTCGCCACACCCAAGATGGCTTGTACTATCTGCTGTTCTCTTTTAGACATTTTATAGTTTTACATTTGATGTTTAGATTTATAACCTATTTTGAGTAACTTTACTTTTTTATGCTGTTGATATGGTAATTTTTATCATTTGATTTTTAAAACTTGAGCCAGGCTTGTATTCTTAGGATCTGGCCAGTTTATTTATGATTATGCATTCATTTATTTTTATATATATTCATTCATTTATCTATTTATGATCATGTATTATCCTTTTTATATATTACTAGATTCAATTTGCTAATATTTTGTTGAGAATTTTTGCCTTTACATTTGTGAGGCACCTGCGTCTATAGTTTACTGGCAATATTTAGTCTGGCTTGGGCCTCAGGATAATGCTGATTGCATGAAGTGAGCTGGGAAAACATTCCCTTCTCTTCTATACTCTGAAAGATATTGTATATAATTGACATTCTTTCTTTCTTCCATGGTTCACAGAATTTACTAGCGAAACTGTCTCGGTTTTCTTTTTGGAAGATTTATACTATAACTTCAATTTCTTTAATAGGTATAGGACTACTCAGGTTAAGTATTTCTTCCTGAGTAAGTTTTAGTAGTTTGGACTTTTCAGGGTATTGGTGCATCCTGTCTAAAGCGGTGAATTTATGAACATAAAGGGGCTCCAATGCCCATGAGTCAGGCGTGATGTCCCCTCTCTCATTCCAGATATTGGTAAATTGTGTCTTTCTCTTTTTCTTGGTCAGCCTAGCCAGAGGCTTATCAATGTTAGGACTTAGTCAAAGAATCAGCTTTTGGTTTAATTGATTTAATGCATATTTTTCTGTTTTTAATTTCATTGATTTCTCTTCTATATTATTTTCTTTCATCGGCTTGCTTTATACTTAATTTGCTGCCCTTTAATTTCTCAAGGTGAAAAAATAGGTCCATGAATTTAGATTTTTCTGTAGCTGTTTTCTAATATAAGCATTTAATGCTATAAATTTCCCTTTAAGATGCTTTGGCTGCATTCTACAAATTTTTGATATTGTATTTTTATCTTAACTTAGATTGAAATATTTTTTCATTTCCCTGAAGTCCTCTTTGGCCCATGAATTATTGTATTGATATGTATTGCTTAATTCCCAAATATTTGGGATTTACCAGATAGATATCTTTCTATAATTAATTTCTAGTTTAATTCCATGTGATGTGATAATACATTTTGTATATTTTCAATTCTTTTCCATTATTAAGGGCTTTTATGTCTGAGAGGATTCCATGTGCAGTTTAGAACAACATGTATTTTGCTGCTGTTGGATTCAGTGCGCTATAAATGTCAAATTGGACAAGCTGGTTGATGGTGGTGTTCTAGTCATCTATATCCTCACTGATTTTCCTGCCTACTCGTTCTATCAGTTTCTGAGAGAGGAATGTTGAAGTCTTAATCTAAAATTGTAGGTTTGTCTACTTCTCCTGTAAGGTCTACCAGTTTTTCTCTCGTATATTTTGAAGCTTGTTTGGGTGCCTACACATTTAAGATTGCTCTGTTTTCTTGGAGAATTGACTTCTTTTTTATTATGTAATATTCTCTTTATATTTGATAATATTTTCTATTATGAAGTCTACTTTGTCTAAAATTAATGAAAATACTTTATTAGTGTTTACATGATACATCGTTCTCCATCTTTTTGTTTTTAACCTAAATATGCCTTTCTATTTAAAGTGGGTTTCTCATAGACTGCATATTCTTGGGTCCTGTTTTTGTTGTTGTTATTATTGTTGTTGTTATTTTTAGTCAATTCAGGTCATTTCTATCTTCTAAAAATTTCATTATTATTTTATTACAGTTTTCCCAATTTTTATGTCATTTCTATGTTTAACTGTGTGTTTGGACCTTTCACATTAAGGATGATTATTGATATGATGGGATTAAAGTCCACCATCTTACTAGCGGCTTTTTAAATTTGTTTTACTTGCTATTTATTTCTTTTTACCTTCTTTCCTGCCTTCTCTGGGTTTAAATCAACATTTAAAAACTTTTTTAATGGCTGCCCCAGTATTTACAATATATATATTTTTAAAAATCTCAATCTACCTTCAAATAGACTATTATATGTGCAGTTCAAGAACCGTGCACCGGCACATTCCCAATTCTACCCTCCCTGTCCTGTACGATTGTTCTCATGGGTTGCACTCGTATAAATTCTGTAAGTGCACAATAATACATTGTTAATTAATATTGTTGCTTTAAACAGTTGATTATTTTTAGAGCAATTAAAACTAGGCAAAAAGAATTTTATAAGCCCTTCATTTATTTCTGACACTCTTCACTTCTGGTGCAGATTCAATTTTCTGACTTGTATTTTGTCTTTAAGAATTTTCTTTAATATTTCTTATAAAGTCGGTCTGCTGTTTGTAAGCAGGTCCCTACACTTTTGTTTCTGAGAAGGTCTTATTTTATTTATACCTTAGGGCATTTTTCAGGATAGAGAATTCAGGATTGACGTTTTTCCCTCTTTTAGCTCGTTTAAGATATTCTTTTTTACAGTTTATCACAAGAAATCTGCTCTAATTTTTATTCTTGTTCTTTTGTAGGTAACATGTTTTCCCTTCTGGTGTCCTTTAAGACTTCTTTTGTGTCTTTAGTGTGTCTTGGTGTTTTACTTTTTTTTTCGTTTTGTTGTTTTATTTGCCTTTGTTTGGTATTTGGTGTTTGGGTTTAAAAAAAAAATTCTTCTTGGTGTTCTCTGAATTTCCTGGATCAATGGTTTGATGTTAGTCACTGCTTTAGAAAAGTCTCAGCCATTATTTCATGTATATTTCTCCTATCCGTTCTTTTTCTCCTTCTGAGATTCTAAATTGTGCGTACATTAGACTGCTTGATGTTGTTCCACACTTTGTTCTTTTCTTTCCTCACTTTCTTTTCCGACGTATGTTTCAGTCTGGGTCAATGTTAGTGACTTACATTCAGCTTCATCGGTGGCTTCTTTAACTGCATCACGTTTACTGGTGTGCCTGTCAATGATACTCCTTATATCTGTTACTGAGTTTTTTATTTCTAGCATTTTTAAAATTTCTTACTGTTTTTATTTCTGTATTGAGATTATCTGATTTTTCATTTTGTCTACTTTTCCCATTAGATCCTTCAACATATGGATCCTAGTAACTTTAAATTCCCTGGATGATAAAGCCAACATATGTCCAAATCTGGTTTTGAGGATTGCTCTGTCTTTCCAGACTGTGTTTTTTCTTGCCTTTTTGTATGCCACATAATTTTTTCTGTTTAACGGTGAACATATAGTATAGGAAAATAGAAACCAAGTATTTTTTGTGCCAAGAGATGAGCATGTCTTTCCTTCTGCTAGGCCTTTAATGTGACAGTTTATGTTGATCTAGTCAGAAATTGGACTGGAAGGTTGTTGCTATGCTTCTCCTCAGTACCCCAGAGGCTTCAGATTCCTCTGGTGACACTTCAGGTCTGTCCCCGCTCTGGCGTTGGGTCTTCATTCGGGCTAGCCTCGTGAGAAACTCTGTGTCTTGCATTTCTCAGCAGTTCCACTGCAACCCTCGTTAGCACGGCAGTGAGAAGCGGGCGAGGGGCGGCCCCGTAGGTGCTCATGAAGCTCCCGTCTCGGACACTGGAAGCCCGGGCCTCAAGCGTCCTCTCCCCTTCGCAGGCTGTAGTGTGGGACCAGCAAGTGTTCTCGTTCCTGCCCCAGCGGCTGCAGCGGCTTTCCACCAGCGCCCTCAGGATACAGTTTTGGTTTCCTCCCTCTGTAGGTTAAAGATTTGCTGGGGAGGGAGGACAAAGGAGATGTCTCTGGCTGCTCTTCCCCGTCCCCAGTTAGCACCTTACAGGGTATTTCCTGAGGATTCTTCCTGATCTTTCCTGTGAGCAAGCACCTGGTGTTCTCAGAGGAAAAACCTACAAGGGGGTGTGAAACTCCCTATGTTTGCAGCCCCTGAGACTTCACACTCTCCTGCTAGCCCACACCTGGCCTTTGGCAACGCTTTCAAGATTTTTAGTTTAACCTTACCAGCCTGTGCGGGGTTCAGCAGCACCTGTCTCGGGTAAACAAATGCTTGGCTCCTGTCTCTCCCTGCAGGCCTTCGTCTTTCCTTTGGTTCTAAGGTACTTGCTGGCCTGCAGTCCTGGGTGGGGCAAAAGGAGGCTTTGCGAGTACAACAAATGCAGAGTTTATTCTTCTATTATGATTTTTAATTGTTATGTTATTTTCCACACAAACAATGGTAAGCCTACTTTTGCCCTACCCTGTATGAGTGCTCTGGTAGCATCAAGAAAAGTTAATTTGAAGTTTATCCAGCTTTTTTCTTATTGTAAGGGTAGAAACACAGCTTTTTGTGCAGCTCTTAATTCTCTGACCTTTTATCTCAGCCACTATGTATGTTTTAAAATTTAAATTTCATCAGCATTAACTCAATGTTTAAAGTTTTGGAGGACTTTTGCCACAACCCCAGAACATCTTTCTAACTACATTTAGAAACAAGAACTGGGAATCACCAGTGAAGAGGGTATAAAAATGTAATGGCATAGAATTTTGAGTCAGTCGTTTCTATATATATTTTCTTTTCCATATGTTTCTCTTACTCAGACTTGGAGCCGAGTCTGTGTTCCATTGCCTTAGGGAGTCTCCTCGCTGTAAGGGTGTGGTGGGACAGAAAGAAGCAACTCCAAGAACTTCTGGGGTTTGTTTCCAGAAGCCAGAGCCCCTCGTGGAACTTGGGAGGCTTTCAGAGAAGGAAGGAGCCCTTTCCAGACTAGAAGACAGTTTCCTGCACCAGGACTGGATGGCAAGGAGGGCCTTGGAAGAGAGCTGAACGGAGGCCACAGAACCCCTGGCAGAAGCCCTGTGCACTCTCTCCAGGCGGACAGGGCCCATGGGCCACCTTGCAAAAGATTCCCCTCTTAGGCCTGGCTTGGAAGCATGAAGTACCGCCAGTCCCGAAAAGCCATGAGGACCAAAGGCAACGAAGTCTTAGCAGAAACCTGGAACGAACCCCAGAGTCCTCCACCTCCACAGACAGCTTCACTCTGCAGAATATGCTCGACCCTGACCTGACCTTGACGGAAGGAGGGGAGGCTCCGAGAAGGACGGAGATTCTATTTCCCATGAGCGTGGAGAGATGCCAAGTCCAACACAAGTCGGTTTCTAGAAAATAGAGATTCACTGTTGCTAGCACACCTTAATTTGTGGGCTGAGAATCACACCTGGTACTAAAGGATTTCACTCCCAGGGACCCAGCTGTCGTTCCGTTTTGTTGGGAACATTTTGGATTCTAATGACTCAAGATTTTTTTCCACTCTGAGGCATCTGAAGGGTTCAGTGTGCTCTCAACAGTAATGATGGCTCCTGAGGTGGGGTGGGCGAGGTGATAGAGAGCGGGGTGGGGATCGGGTGGGGGGGCAGTTTGCTTGGATCTTGCAGGGGATCCCGAAAACTATACCTCCCGCGCACTAGCTCCCTTGCCCACACTTTCCTGAGAATCGCCATTCTCCTTTCTTGGTCTATGTGCTTGTTTTTCTCAACCTGGATGCTCAAACAAGGGCACAGATTGATGCTTCTAAGCAGGAGGTGTGATCTTACAAAGCTGCATGTGAAAGCAAACGCATTTCTGTGGAAACATATAGGGCTGTACACATGAACTGTCATTTGCAGTACAAACAACTAAAGAATAAGTGTTTTTGTGAATATATAGGTAGGAGAGAGAAAAAAGAAAATCCCTAGATTTCCTCCTCGTGAAGTGGTGGTCGACTTGGGAAGCTGTCCTTCTTCTGACCCGGCCTCCCATGGAGGCCCCGGAAGGATCACGTGAGACAGGAACACTGAGAGGAAAATGTCCCCCCAGTGTACCACTGAGAGAGTTCCTGCATTTCTCCTGCCCCGTCCTGTTGACTGAGCGCTGGGGCCGGCGTGTTGAAGGCGGGGCCTCCACATCCCAGAGAGAGGAGGGCGGTTTCGCTTGCATTCCTGCCAGTGAGGCTGCAACGGACTGCAGGTGTCGGGGTGGACATCGCCTTTGGCACCGAGTCTGCCAGAGCATCTGTCTGCCGCTGTTGCGGAGAGACGGTTAGAGGCCTGGTCATAGAACCCGCATTCTTATTTTTTGTCAATGCCTCGCCACCGCACAAGGTCACAGCAACCTGCGATCCTAAAGCTGCTGCCACGTTGTGCCTGTTTCTCTCACCTCATAAAATCATATTGTAGCCTTTCTTCTCTTCCCTTGGGGGGAAGAGGCATGAGGCCAGCAATATCTTGGATGTCGAAGTAGAAAGCAAGAACCAGGTAGAGAACGTCTACAAGTCTAGGTTAAAATGTTCAAAAGGTGATTGACTGGAGCCCAGAAGGCACCGTGGTCCCACTAGACAGGGTGGGTGTCACTGGCGTCGCACGGAGGGGGTCTAGCTGCTGCCCCAGGAGGCTGGGTGGGGGCTGCCACCTGGCTGCTAATGGGAGATGCTACTGAGCGCAGAGAGTGTCCTGTCCAGGGGTGGGATGGGACGGGTCCTTCCGAGCGCGCTCCTGTTATGGCGCACGGGTTAGGAGCTCAATCCCCGGAGTTCAAGCTGGGTTTGGATCCCACTTCCTCATTGTGCGACTTCTGGTTAGCCACTGAAATATGGAAAGGGGATAAGACCCCTATCTCAAAGGGCTACTGTGAGGATTAGATCAGGAAATGGAGCACAGAGCGTCCGGAGCTACGCATTCAATGCCGGATACTGTTAGCTGCCCTCCTCCCTTTTAAATATTTAAGCCGCAGTCTACTCCTGTGTACCACGACCCAGAGGTCGCTGCCCCCGGAAAAGGAGTGCCTGTTAACATCCAGGGGAAGAATGGAGATTTGCATTTTTATTATTTGCCTCATGGAGGAAAGAGAATTTCATGTTCTTTTCAGGGGATTTGTTAGGGTCCAGAAAGTAGGTTCTTTGCGTAGGAGTCCCAACATAACATGGGGACACTGAACTGCCAGCCAGCCCTCAGATTCTTCCCACAGAAAGTGTGGTCCGGTGTTTGTGTCGCTTGGGTTCCAGGGACTCAGATGCATTTGGTAGCAGGCGGATATTGCAAGAATAGACAGAGAGGTGAAAATGGCAGGGAACCGTCTCAGCAGCCACGGAGCCGTGCCTCTTGGGGACCTGGGGGGGTGGGGGTCACGCATGTTACACAGGAGCTCAGGTCCCAGGGGCCCCTCCGGCCACGGTCATCTCATGGACCTTTGAGACTACCTTCTCATTGCTCTAGACACCAGTGTCTCCACCGAACACCCGGCCAGCTTCTCTGTCAACTTCTACATCTGCTGCACTTGCTTGAGATGTGTCTCCTTGATATGCACATCCGAGAGAGAGGGTCTCTGTGGCATGTTTTGTTCTCCAGTGTATAGGGTGCCTGTTACGGGGCTGAGTTCTCACTCTCAGACAGCACTGGAATCCCAAAAGGAGAGAGAATGGGACCCAATTATATCACAAAATGGTGACTTACTGCCTTCATCCTTGGCTTTCCTTTGTAAATGCGTATGAGAGAATTGAACTCCATGGCCACCTCCCCAGGATACTCACTTAGGTCCTTGGATCTGAGACTCCTCTCTTAGGTGCAGATGGAAGGTATGTAATAAGAGAGATGAATTTTCTGTTCTTCTTGCTCTCCACGCTAGCTCATGTGCCAAGTTTGAAATCCACATGTCTAGTTTGGTGACTTTTTACTTGTAGGAGAAACTTCAGGTTAGTGACTTAGTTAATTTGTTCAAGTAGAAAAGCAGCAGTTTATGACAAATGCAGGAAGTGACACGAGGACCTCCTGGCATGAAAGGACGGAGGCCTGGCTCCCTGAGAGGTGCGCCAAGGAGCCCCGGACCTGGCTGCCCCGCCGGAGGGAGCAGTCGCGCCTAAATGACCATCATTTCTTACATCACCTTTACTTAGCGAACCTCTAAAATGTCTCCTCAATTTTACAGAAAATCCATGTGAAGGCTGATGTGACCTACAGATGAATTTCTTTCTGGGTACTTCTTTCTGTGGGTTGCAGAATTCCTAGATGGCATAATGACCAGTATTTTTTTAAAATATCAGCAAGGAAACATTCTGCCCTTGGTAGTAACAACAGCAAGCTTATGAGATAAGACAACAAAAATCCCTGGATTTCCGAATAATTTTACTCCAAACTACTAATTAAAATATATAATTATGTAATCACATATGTAAATCTGGGTTTTCCTTTGCAGGGCCCCTCGTTCAAACTCAAAGGGTATTTTTAGGTCCTGTTTTTTTCTTTTCACCCAGTTTGATCCGTTAACAAGAAAGTCTTATCAACCATCAACTTGCTCGAAAGCATGAGCTTTTAAATCACATGGCTCATTCCAAAATTAGAACCGCCCCCTCTGGGGGGGCCACGTCCAGACTTTCAGGAAGCAGTTGTCGCTAGATCTTCGGTCTGACGTGCGTCTTCGGGTAAAAGCTGCTAAGAAATGTTCCTTGGGATGGCGTGGGTAGGGAAAGCAATAAAAATGGCATTTCCATTTTTTAACAAGTAAACTCCAATTCATATTTGCTAGAAAGCTATAGAGCTGTTTCTCACTTAAAGTGTTTTTTCCTAAAATGTTTGTCAAACAAAATTATTTTAAAAGCAAAGCACGGTTTCTCATTGGTGCATTTTGAAAATGCATTCTCATGAGATATTTTAGGTGGCAGAAAAATATTTTATTACTACTAAAAATAATCACTACCATTTATGGAAGGCTTACTACCGGCCAGGCATTGTTCTAAGTTCTTCACACCATTCTCTCATTCCCACAATGATAAGAGATACTGTCCCAATTTTCCAGATAAGGAATTGAAAAAAATGAGTTTAGGTAACCAGCCCACAATCTCGTGTTTGAGGTGGAGAAAAGATGAGCTCATGCATGACCCTGAGCCACCCCCTTAGCTAACAGAGGCTGCAACCAAAAGCCGCCCAGGTTCACCAGGAGGGAGGATGTTTTCTAGTCTGTCCGACATTGAGATAAAATGCTCTGTAAATTGGATTGTGGAGCTTGAGTTCTCCATCTTCACCCTTGATATCTTTCTAGGAACTTATCTCGGATGGCCCTACTGTTTCTTTTGGCTTTATACTGGCTCATGGTGGATAGTTGGGAAATATTAATTGCATGATGTACAATAGATTCACTCATTATATGGGAATGAATCAACTAGCTTCCTCCCTCCCTCGGGGTATTTATAGAATAGCTAATTGAATATTAGTTTAACTGACTTGAATGCAGATATTATAGTTTCAAAAGTGCTACTGAGAAACAGTTGCAGAAATCAGACAATTGGAGATTTTATAAACATGTTTTATTAATGTTAGCTGGATTGAAGAGTAAGGCTTCACTGTGGGCACAGTCAGACTCTCTTATGCTTTTCACCACACCTGAAACTTTGTACACCACCCCTAAGGGAAGGCTGGCTCTGCAGAGATACATACGTGAACCTACGTACGTATGTGTGCTGCATATTCAGAGTGAAACAGCTGCAGCAGCTGTATTTACTGTGTCCCTCCATCGCATCCAAGTGAGAGCCTGGCCTTTACACCTGGCCCCACAGCAGGTAGGCTCTGACCTTTCATGATTGCCACCCAAGAGGCAGGAGGTGAGCACAACACTCCCATCCTCGGACAAGGAGACCCAATAAGAAAGAGGGAGAAGGGGCCGAGTTCCTCCTGCTGCGTCCTTCCGTCTTCACCAAGCAGACAGGTAGCACTTGGCCCTCATGGGAGAGTAAACAGGTGAGCGAGGGGCTGCAGCTGCTTCCCACTGGTTTCAGAGGTGTGGGAGCTCCTACCAGATGGCCCAAGGCCAGGACTCTGTGAGGAAGGGGGGCGAGGCCCTGCCAGTGCAGGAAGCTGTGTGGTATGCCCCAGCCTGCTGGGCGCTGCTTTGGCAATGAGTTCTCACTCATGGAAAACAGAGACACAGATCTACGGTGCATGGAGTGACGGTTCCTGAAGAGTTCATGGTTTTTTGTGATTTGCATAAGCTTTGACCAGAACCTTGTGAGATAAACGAGGTGGAACCCAGCCAGCAGCAGTTCAGTGGCTGGGAATGCACTTGCCACAGCATCCTAGGAACGTCTCTGTCACGGGCAGAGGCAGGAGCAGCCTGCTTGAAATAAGGAAGCATCAGATTTAGGGAGCTTTTAATTAATACTGTATTATTTCCAGCACTTTAGGAATTCCATAATGGAGCAACCCAACCAAGTACAACTACCTTATTTTGCTGTGTATAATGCACACTTTTTTGCCCAAATTTTTTAAGGAAAAATAAAGATATGCATTACATATGGGTCTAATGATTACATACCATGGGTATAGTAATGGTACAATAACCCTGTGTATAATGCGCATAAAACGGTGGGTGCGCATTATACACAGCAAAATATGGGTGACTGGGGATCAATCTGGCTTGATTTTTCACATGGCAAGGTTGAAAAAGGATTAATATATATATGAATTTACAACCATCTCTCTCCCCACATTTTAAGGATAACCGTTGCCTCAGTCGCTCAATTCCTATGCCTCTGGTGTTCTGGTCAGGGAAATGGGTAGAAAGGAGAATTGGGAGAAGTGAAGAGACGTGTTTTGATTACATAGGAAAAGGCATAGAGCCACCTAAGGAAGCAAAGAAATATCCATCGCCCAAGAAGGACAGCAAGAGAGAGGGGAGGAGTGAGTGACAGGGGAGGCAGCTGGGGCTGGAGAGTTTGGAAGAGAGGAAGAGAGAAGTTTGAGTAGCTGCCATGCGCTGCAGGATTGGGGCGGAGAGGGAGGAATGGAGATTTGTAGCAAGTTTGCAATAGGCACTTCTGGGTAACTCTCTCTCACCAACATCGAAAGAAAGCTTTACTAAAGAGCTTCATCGCTCTTCAAGATTTTGGAATAGGATTTGCACTTTCTTGGATGCATTTTCAAGAGGGGACAGGTTTCAAGGAATGGCAAAGAAGCCCAGGTTCATCTGTATCTGTGAATTTGGATCTCTCTAGAGTGAGCCATCCAGTGGGTGCGGGCAAGAAGAGGTGATTGTAGAAAGGTGAGCCTGGGCGGTGGCCGCAGCGCTCAGCAGGGTGTGACGACAGCTCCAGCGGAGTGGTGGCCGCGTGCGTTAGAAAGCGGTCCTTGGCAGAAACCAGACACCTGCAGTACTGTCGTCTTTCCAGTCACTCCAGTCTCCTACCAATGGGCTTCCTTGGCTGAGGCTTGTGAACAGCGCATGGCAAACTGTCTTGGGGCCTTCCAGCCCAAAGGGTGTTTGCTGGGGAGGCGAGGTGCCCCTGGTGGGCGCAGCATTAGGAAAGTCACTGGGCTGGGACTCAGAAGAGCCGGGCCTCAGGCTCAGTGCTGCTGCTGGATGGCCCTTCACCTGCTTGGCCCGTGCCCTCACCTGTTAAACAACAGTCTTGGGAAGGTGATATCAATGATCCCTTTTGGTTCCAGCATCCCATGACGCCTTTCCAGCTACTCATTCCCCATTGCAGTTATTGGAGCCAATTTGTCCTGTGCCGGAGGTCTGGCCAGCGCCCCGCACCCACCCAGATGTTCCTCCCACTCGCGTCCTGCCCCTCCCAATCAGACCTAACTGCGAGCAAGCAAGGACCACGCAGCCATGACTAGAGCGGGACAGCTGCATGCTCCTTGACCTTGAGCTCTAAGCTCCCTGGGGGAGGGAGCGGGTGTCTCCTCAGTGACCCGGGCGCTCCGGGAAGCACGGCCCCTGCACGTGTACACACTCAGATGAAGACAGCAGAGCTGGCCTCCGGAGCTCAGACAGCTTGCCTAGCAGGAGGAGGCAGCCTTGTTTTGCTACAGACACTTCTTAGAGCCCCTGAGACAGCAACTGGATAAATATAGGAGGGGTGACGCATGATCTTGGAGCGGAGGTGCGCGCGTGAGCGTGAGCGTGCGCACACAAACAAGCCTGCAAGCTGTTGACTGCCACGTGGCCCTCACCCTCCAAGCATCCGCGCTGAGGCTCCCACAGCCAAAAAGTGTCAACAGAATGGGGTGTCATCAAAGAAGCCTGCCGCGGGTGAGAGGGGGCCGCGAGCGCAGCCATGCCCTCTGTTCTGTGGAGCCTTCTCAGAGGTCGCCCTCTGGTGGGCCCAGGCTGTATGTAACCCTGATTACTGCAGTGCCCAGGCGAGCTTTCTCAATGAAATACCGCAGATCCTTCCAGGCTCTGTGAAAGCGCCGGCTCAGTGGCATTATCGAAAGGCCTAGAAAATGAGTGGGGGAAACTGAGCAGGTGTTTTGCTCGTTGTGAAAGGCAAACGCTGATTTGGAAGGTCTCAAGGTAGGGAACGTGGGCCAAAGTCAGTACTGCCAATTTTTAATTACCAGCACAATTAGCAGCCTGGCTTAACAACAAGTCTATTTTGTCAAGCTCTGTTTCAGAACCAGAGAATTGCAGCAATAGCACTGAACAGATGAACAGTGCAGGGATCATACCCACACCCCAATACCATGCCTGCGCGCAGTCCCGGCCTCGCAGCAGCCCTGCCACCAGCAGACATCTGGCACTTCCTTCTTGGCCCTGAATAAATTGGCCTACGGGCGGAGAGCAGGCCTCTGTAAGGCCATCTGCCCTGTGGGTGATCAGTCCATGATAAGTAAACTAGATTAAATCAATGTGCTAGGCATCAACAGTAACTTCTTGGGATTTAAAAACAAACAAACAAAAAAACCAAACAAACAAACATAAAAAACCCACCAGAATCCTTTTTGCTCTTATTATCATCCCTAGTCATGACTGTCACTTGAAATAATGTTGAACCATTTCAAGGAAAGGCATATAACCTCTAAAGGTTACTAAGTGCCATCTCCTCGGGGACAGGATCTCTGTGGGAGACCCTGTGTCAGGCGTCCATCAGGCCTCAGGGTGCTTTGGTGCGAGTCCCCTTGGAGAAAATCAGGCCTGAGAGGCTGAGACGGGTCAGGAGCGCGCACCTGTGGGGCCTGCGGGGTCTCTGAGGAACCAGAAGGCTCAGTAATGACAGCAGAGGACGTGGCCTCCAGACTGAATTGGAGAAGCAGGGGCCATAGGCTCTGGCCAGTTCCTGCCCAGCCCTGGCTGAGCCTGCTGCCTCTTCATTCCTGGGTCCCCGGGGGCGGCTGACTCTCCTCCAGAACTGACTTTAGGGCAGTCCCGGCGGAAGGACTCTGATTCCTCCAGAGACACTAGGCAACTCCCCAGCCACGCCACATCGTGAGTTCAGCTCCTCTACTGGGGTGGGCAGTGGGCTGAGTGCTGTTAATTGCAGAGTCACGAAGAAAGTCTTGCCCCCAAATATGGCATCTCTTGATGACTAATTCCACCATTAGAAACCCGTTTGTGAGAAACGGCCACTGCTCTTCTTTGAGAGCCATCTGCAACACTATACAAGGAAACGCCTTTCATTCCCCACCCTTTCCCTGCTGACACCTACAGTGTACAAACTCCATTTCTTAGGTTTCTTTACCCACTGACTTCCAGTGAGGGGAGGCCAGAGGGCTCGGGAAGGGGAGGAGCTGGGGTATTCCCACTCTTCTCTCTTTGCCTTGGTGGCGTCTCTTGCGTTTTCCTCTATGGTTCCAGTTCCCACCAGACAGCTCAACCGCGGCTCCAGTGTCCCCACGGTGGTCCAGGCTCTTGTCCCTTGTTACCTCCAGCTCGAGCTCTTCCTGATCTCTGCCTCCTCACCTCTTGGTGCTTCAGCTCTGCCAGCTGCTTTGTGCTCAGTTTCCCTATTAATTCCCTTTTGTGAACTGTCTTGGGCTCTTTGTTCTTCTCTCAACCCTGACTTATTCAGAGGGTTTGCACATGAACACATTATAAGAGAAATGGATGATTTACATCTCTGCAAGACCCAAGTAGCAGTGAAGTCCTAGGGTGCTCAGGGAAGGACTCAAAGGGGAGAAAAGATGGAGAATTTGCCCCAGGTCTTCTCTACCCTACAGAAGGCCCCTTTGACTCCCATGTGGCAGAGCAATAACCACCGTCCTGGCCTGTGACCCTCAGACTCTACACCACACATCTCTGCCCCAGCTGAAGCCTGCTTCCTGGCACCCATGATTCGTGAACTCCCTGCACATCCACCCCCCTGCCTAGAACAGCATCTGTCCCACTCGTCTCTGTCTACAGGGCTCTCCTCCTTTGCAGCCCCGCTCCACACCTGAAATCTGAGTACCCTGTACTGCTACCTGTCCTTCCGCAAGTCACAGATGTGATCTGAGCTTCAACGCCCTTGTACTCTTGTGCTTGTTTGTTTTGGCCAGTGACCTTGTAGTTTTCATTGCACATGCTTTCCCATGTGGCCCACAGAAGCTGAAGGTCTCAATGGCAATGAGACCACATCTGCTACTTTTTTTGCTGCTTGTCCCCTCTCCTCGCTCAGCCCCGCCGCCCGCTGGCCCCCATCCCCCTGCTATTAGAACATTCAGCACAGCCCTGCTGTGGTCAACAAATATCAATACGCTGCCTAAACAGAGTCCCTCAGCTGGGAGGAGGGGCTTGCGCCTCCCTGTCAGGAAAGACTGCGCACCTTCTTTGGGAGCAAGGCTGGCCGGGAACCCTTCAGATCTGCCCTCTCTTGGACAGACCCTCCCCGGTAACGCAGTCTCCAGGTGTGAGGTTTGCTCAGTCATTATTTTTAAGTCTCCCTGGGCCTTGCGTGCTGAAACTACATTTGCAATGCAGTCCTTTTCAGCCCAGCCCGAACCTCCTGAAGGGGATTCTTGCTGATGGCATCTGTGGCAGAGACGAGCTCATGCCTGAAGAGATAAATTATTTATGGCGAATGGCGCCCTAATGGATTGTGTGATCAATAATGCTTATAATAGTGCAGCATGGACACATCACAGGCAGGCAAGAGCGCATGTCTACATCATTCTGAGAAGATGAGGTCCACCAGATAGCAAGAGGAGAAAAGGGGTGCTCATGACGTCAACCTCAAAGTGGTTCTGAATGTGGAAAGTGCAGCATTCTTTTTTTTTTAAAGGGGCAGGTCAGCTTTCAGTCATGGCGATCGCAGCACCAAAATGCCCCTAATATTATCCACTTACCAAAGACCAGCCTTACTGCTCTAATCTGCATAGAGCACATTGAATTCCTCCCTGCGTGTTGGTATATGGCGGGCCTGCAAGTAATGAAGACATTAGTATCTGCTGCTTAGGGTATTAATTGCTTCACTGCAGTGCTTAGCTTCAGTTCCTAGGCAACAGCCAATGTCTCAACAGACCTCTGTGCAGACATATGATCCCAAGTTTAAACTTTCTCAAGACTCTGCTCTCTTGTTTTTTTGCCTGCTGGAAAGCTCCACTGGGGTCTCCAACTGAAATTTCAAATTCACCTTGTCCCCAGCCAGTGGCATTATCTCCATGTCTCTCCCCCACCTCTTATCTGCTACCTTATTGCCCAGTATACCTCCCCCCAAAACCCTGTTCTCCTCTTGATATACTGTTACCCTACCAAGGGCACCAGCCTCTTGTGGCTCACATGCCAGGGTGCCAGGCTCGTCCCCTCAAGGCCCAGCTCAAGTGTCACCCTGCCCCGAGGCCTCCTCTCAGATCTGAACCCTCATGGCACTTGGGTTTTCTTATACCACCCATCACAGTCTAGCTGATGTTATGCATTTTGTACATGCCATCTCTTAGACCATGCAACGAGCCCCTGTAGGGTATGGGCCACGTCTTAATCATCCCTGGATGTCCCAAAGAGACAAGCACATCTATGGTAGACTGGCAATTAGTCTGCTGAATAAATAATGGAATGAACAGATCTGTGAGCAGGCGGTGGCTGTGGTGGCAGCCATGTTTGTCACCTTCAATGCTATACCTCTGACATGAGCAACAGAGGTGGCTGCGAAGGGTTTAAGTCACATCAGAGGAATTCTAGGTGAAAGGTCTGCAAACGCTGTTTCATTAGACTGAGCTCCACTTCCTTTTTCCTGGCTTCTCAAAGGTATTTCCGAAGACGGTAAGAGTTCCTGGTATTGTTCCCATAGCTCCGGCTGGACTCAGGAACTCAGACAACGATCCTGTAGAGAGGAGAGGCGAATCTGGGCTCTTCTGGGCCAGTTTGGGTGTGGAGAAGCCATTCCCACATTTCCAAGGCTCCAGAAAGCTCCAAAGGAAAGAAAGAGGTCAGCATCCAATCACAGGCATGGAAAAGTCCTGAGGGCCACCACAGCCAGGGGTTCCTCCAGCCACTCGGGCACTCTAATAGCCGAGCAAGGTCGGTGGCAGGACCTCAGGGATCAAGGTTTCCCTTCGACACCCTCACGCAGGGCTTGTTTCATCTCTCTGAGTCAATGGGGTTGTCTTGATGTTCAAGGCGCAGGGGACAAAGGCAAAATTACTTTTCCATAGAATTTGTGCAAATGCCTAGCCCATGGTAGGACCCTCAGTAAACGGTCATTGCTTTCTGTCACCCCCTTCAGTTGGCGCAATCCAAGACGCACTCCTGGGTTTAACTCTCAAGATAAAGGCTCTGCATGATCTCTAAAGAAAGCTTTCTGTCAAGCTCTAGCCAAGCGGCAGTGATGGATTTGCAGACGGGTTCTCAACTGAGGTTTCAGTTCCCATACCACAGTGAGTTCCAACACGTGTGGCAAAATCACTCCTTGTTACTACGCACTGTAAGTCTCCATTGTTACAGTGAGAACTTCAATCTGGATTTTCTCACTTGGGTGCAATTAAGTTTTCAAACATAAAATTGAGCTAAGGTCATCTTTGAGCATTTCCTTTTATATATATATGTATATAAAACCACCCCTGAATATATTCGGCTGTGTGATTGCAGTCAGATAAGGACACATTTAAATACTCAGCTGGGTAACTGTGTCTACAATCTGCTTTCATGACTGGCTCCCAACACTGTACATGGATAGAACACCCACCTTGATAACATCTCTTGATATTCACTTTGGTCTCTTGTGAATGACATAAGCCTTGCTTAGCTTATTCATTTCCCCTTCTAATCTTAGCAAGTCACCTGATGGTCACTGAGGACGGTATCCATCCTAGGGACACTGCTCAGGATGACTGTAGGACTAGAAGGAACCTCTGGCTTATTTTTAGTGCATCTTACCTAAGAATGGTACACATGAATGGGACATGAAAATCTTTGGGTAAGCAACTAACACTACCCAGTCGTACACTGGCTCAGCGCCCATGCCAAAAATCAATTCTGCAATTCCTGATTATTCCATTTCTTCAATTCTTTAAAAGCTAGAATCCAAGAGCACTGTATTTCCTTGATACTTTTTGGCAACAAAATTCTCCTTTTCTGTGTAATTTCTCCCTGGTCCATAGTAGTCTTCAATAGTAAATCATTGCTGAGGGCATGAAAGAATGAAAGAAAAAATGAAATGCCAAAGATCCCCTTGACTTTGCATGCTCAGGAGATACAACGACCTTGTTTCTTAGTTTTGTAATGTGAAAAAGACAACTAATTCAAACCATGACTTGAGATATCAAAAGCATGTTCCTTGTGCTCTTGGCAATTAGGCATCTTTTTGGGAACATAACCGCTCAGAAGAAGAGGGATTATGTAATTCCATGGCAGGCTCACAGTTTATGGAAACATATATCGGGGAGGTTCAGCAACAACTGTCACTCCCCAGGTGAGACCAGGCCCTCATTTGATTATCTAAGCTGGACAGGGTTGGGCAAAGATCTTACCAGGAGGAAGTTCTGAAGGCCACGCCCTCCTTTCAACAGGAAGTGGTATCGGGACAGAGTTCTGGGGGCACTCAGAAGAGCCTCTCTGGCGCCACCATCTGGCACAGCTGTCTTCTTCAGGGAAAGCTATGATTAAGACCTTGACCTTCTCTGGTAAATAAGAGGATTATGAGGTTGTACACGGCAGTGAAGAGTTGGTTGGATTGGGTTTTTGTGAAGCCTGTGAGTATAGAAGTGCCAGTGGGAAGATTCTTCCAAATTCCATAGACTCTGCCTTCCCTGGAATACTCAGAGATGACTCGAAGATGGATTTTTTTTTAGCTGAAAGACCCTAGGAAGGAAAATTCAATACCTTACTGTTTAGAACTGACTGGAAGTAAAAAGGAAAGAACAACAGGGATCATTCTACTTTGCATCCTTCATTAGATACACTCATCGTCCTCACCTACAGCCTGGCCTGTGCCCGCATCTGAAAGGCCCCAGAGAGTTCTCCATTATTCCCCACTCCCCCCAATTCCACTCTTGGGTGGCGGCTGCCTTTCTCCCTGGCCCTGACCTGAACACCCTGCTGCTTGATTGTGAGCTTGGCTTATTGCACAATGTCCCTTCCTCGGGCCCCAGTTTTTTGAGGCGTGTGTAATGGAAGAAGATGTCTGCCTGAACCAACCAGCTTTTCAAGCTGGATCTGTTGATAAAAATGTCACCACCATTCAGGAGGTGCTGGCCCTCTGTCCTGAGGCGGTGGCTTGTTCCACAAGAAGGCTGCCTTGCCTAAACACACAATGTGTTGGAGGACAAGTGAAGACTATTTCATCTGAAAACACCAAGTTAATTCATTTCTTAAAGCCATTTAGTTCGAGGCTAAAGAGCAAAAACAGAATTCCCACTAGCGCCGTTGACATTTTCTGCCTCAGAACGATTCCCTTTCAATCAACTAAGTGAGCGCTTTACAGGGCCTGGGCTTGGTCTGAACAGCACAAGCGAGACCAAAATACCTTCCATTAGAACCCTCCTGGCACAGACGGTCCTTAAGCCACACGCTCGGCATGGCTTGGTGCCTGGCCCAGCCCGCATAGCCAGCACAGCTACCCGGCTCCCTGTCCAGGGCGCTCTGGCCCCTGCCAGCACCCGGCGGTGAGGCTGGCTGCCGCTGCGAGTGCTGGATGTTCCTGTGCTGTGCTTTCTGAGCTCGGCCAGTGCAGCGGAGCCCCCGGAGGATGAACCCGGCTCTGACTGCTGCTGCCTCTGCTTTCTGAAGGAACCCGTACGGTGCCAGCCAGTGTGCAGATGCAGGCTCCTACCTTGCCGGGCCATCCTCCCAAGGAGAGCGGGCTGAGATGAGGCGGGGGAGCAGAAGAAAGGGAGGGAGATCAGAGAGAAGTATGGCACCTCTCTGACACTCTGGCTCTCTTTGTACCTGAACAATTCTGGTTCTTTGCTAACGATGTTTTAGTCCCTGGGAGCCTTACGCAGTCTGAGAATTTTGCTCACAAATATGGCAGAGAAGCTGCAATGTACTCACCACACCTGCTGTCTTTTTCTCCTGGACCCTCTGCTAGATGACATTTCCCAGCCTCTTGAATTAGATGGAGCCATGTGACTGAGTTCTGGACAGTGAAAGATGAGAGGAAGCGATGTGTATTACCTCTAAGGCAGGCCCACAAGACTTCATGCACGAGCCTGCACGTCTCCCTCCTCGTTAGCAGGCTCATTGTCACCCAGGGCGAACCGGGGAGCCATGCATTAAAGACAGAGGCCAGGTCCTCCGTTGACTGTGGGGAACAATGAACCATGAAGAGAGTGAAAAATAACCTTCATTGTGTTAAGCCATGGTGACTCTGGGGTTGTTGTTGCAGCAGCTGGACTTACCTGCCCTGACTAATACAACTGCCTCCTTCTATACCAGCCTCAAGTGGTCTGGCTGCTGCTCTCCCTTTTTTTTTTTTTTTTTTAAATATAAGAAGTAAAGTCTCCAAATGTATAGATCTTAAAAAAGGCAAATGACATTATATGTCTAAGTGTGCGGGGCGGGGCGGGGGGGAGTATTCAAATCCTTTAGTGTTAGAATTCACTTGTTTCTGGGCTGCTCGAAGTAAGTAAATTTCATGGTAGAGCTTTGATATTTCTAGCTTAAGCACACATTTGAACTGTAGTAATATTTATTGATATAGAGTCTGACCACTGTTCTATTTTACTTCTAACTTAAAGAAATTCCTGGCAGCTGAAGAATCCTAATTCCTTGAGTGGGAAAAAAAATGGAAAAAAAAAAGAAAAGTTTGGAGACCATTATAAACTGACTTCTTTTTTCCTTATAAATTCATATGATTCCAGACTTGGTATTTAGCATTACGTTATGTGTGTGTTTTTTGCAGACAAAGCCTGAACTGGACAATACCTTATATATCTCACAATGGCTAGCACAGTATTTGACAGTTTGGGGGATACTTTAAAATGAAATCAGCCTCTGTCCATCTTTTTCTTGCATGCCTTGGATCATCCCTCTATCCAGTCCATTTGCATTTTTGGCCTCCAGAAAAAGGCAACATAGCAGAAATTTGAGAAAAGAGGAGGAACTGATTAGCCACAGGGAGGAAGGGAGGTGGAAGAAATCCCGCAGAACCTAGAGGCTGGCGGTCTCTGAGAACTGTCCCTCTGCCCCCTTCCGGAGCTGAGCCGGGCGCAGGACTGGGGAGGGAAGACAGATGCCCTCCTTCCCCAGCTTGGTTGGTTTTGCCTGGAGAAGGAAGCGGACCGCAGCCAGGTTCCCAGCTGGGGCCCAGGCAGCAGCGCGATACCACAAAACTAATGCTCTTCTCAGTGCCCACCGTGGTGTTGGATTCATGTGAGTGGCGAAGAAGTGGGGAAAGATTGTAGACAGCCTCTCGGAGATTTCCGAGGCCCGGAACTGCATGCAGAAACAGATACGGCTAAGAGGTCCTGGAAGTCGCTGAGAGAGAGCTGGACGTGTGTCGTGGTCAGGGGTAAGGGTGAGTCAGCAGCCACCTGGGGAACCAATAACCGAAGACCAGATGGCAAGGTGGACACCTCGGGGGAGGCCAGCATGGATGGCGAATGATCCCGAGGACCAGATGTCCCCTTCCAGGACCTGGCACTGTGTAAGCCTCCCACATGTACCTGAAACCCAGGGAAAGGTGGGAGGGGAGAAGCCAAATTAATTGGAATTAAATTTTTGCAACCCCAGAGGAATGGAGGCTTAAAAAAGAAAAAAAGACAAAGGAAGAATTATATTTCTGACCCATCTGAATATGTAGAAGGGAATGGGTACCTCTTACGTGTGATCCAAGAAACAGGGTTTTTTAAATTAACTTTAAATAAAAGGCAAAAGGATGTGACCAGTATCATGATTTCAGGAAAAATGAAAAACCCACTTTTTCCTTCGCTTCTGTGCTAGCGTGAGAATTTCCACCACTATAATGTTTTTTCCCCTGAGATTTAAGATTTTTCTCTTAAAATACACCTGCTATTGAGCGATATTACCTTATGAGTCACTTCTTCCTTAATGCAAATCAGTTTATTCTCTGTTTTTCTGACAGCAGGGTGCAAGTGAGGAACATTTTCTAGATAAGAGGAGGAGGGAGAAAGAGGCTGAGGGATGGAGAGAAAAGAGAGCGTGGAGAACAGCAGAGAAGGAATGGATCAAGGGACAAGATCGTGTGCAGGGGCGGGAAGGAGAGTGGTACCTCTGAATACACATTCCGCCCCCCTCCTCCTCTGGGGTTGGGACAGCCATGAGCATGGGGCAGGCTCTGTGCCACGAAACACTGCCCGCGTGTGTCCCTTCTCTAAGTGCTGCCTGGGCCACGGCCCCCTGCCCAGCACAGCCACCACCCTCTGCCCTCCGGGGGTCTCACAGAACCTGCCAAACCAAGGGATTCATGAAGCCCGACAGCGCACCCGCAAGGCAGGTGCCCGTTAAATCAATTAAGCACCGAGAAACATTGTTTCCGCATAGAGGTGGTGCTCCTCACAGGCCCCAGACGCGATTCCGAAAAGTCCAGGGCTGGTGGAAGAACCGCTTTCTCGTGAGGAGTTAAACCAGCCTTTCGTGCCAGGAGACTGCAGCAGGGACGGAGCATATAAAGCAGGTGTTTGCTGTGACAGGAATCTGAAAAGTTAAGCCAGGAGAGAAACAGGTAAATGAAAGCGAACGTAAGACCTAAATCCCACAGCAAGGCCGGTGGCAGGAAGAGTCAGTCACTTGGCAGCCGCAGAAAGATATTTATTAAGAACGAAGAAAAACAATGCTCAGTCCTTTGTGTACAAAGGTAGTGAATTATTATGTTTTTTTCCCCTCGCCATGACCTTGTGATATGGAGTAGCCTCCCTTCAGACGATCAGTGTTGACATCAGCTGCACGCTCAGATCAATAGACGTCTGGTAGCATGTCGACACACTGTTCTCAGAGGCAGAGCAGGCGGCCGCCGTACCTCGTCCCCCCGCCATGTCGCCCGCCCTGCCGGCAGTTTAGGAGGTGGAAGCAGGTCAGCACCCTCCGCAGCATCCGTGACAGCTGCTTTTCCACTGCGTTTCAGGGATGAGCGCGTCTCTGGGTTATTATTTTCCACTAACCCAGGCACATAGCCATTCATTAAATCTGGAAATAAATCCTGCGCCAGGCCCCGGGGGGACTGTATTTGTTTTGCATGGTTCTAATTCAGCACATCCAGCTAGAAAAGACAACGACTCCACCCTTACCGGTTCTGAGAAAATAAATTGTTGCTTATTTTCAGCTTTTCTGCCTTAAGAGATTGCCCACTGCTGGTCTGGGATTTTCAAACAGCAGTTCTCAAAAAGAACATGCTCATTAAACCCATTCTGGATTTGCTCCGGGTGACTATGGATGCCGGTGGGGGTGGTGAAGGCCCCGTGCCCGTCGCGCGCCTGCCGCAGCCCGGCTCTGACTCACACGGGGCCGGGGGCACCCCTCTGCTGGCGTCGGCACAGTGTGCCCGGAGCGGCGAGTCTCAGGGTTTCCTGGTCTAGGGACGACCCGGGGAACTTGTCAAAGTCCATCTTCCTGGGCCTGGATCCCAAGGATGCTGATTAAGCAGGTATGGGACAGGGAGCCAGGCCCCTGCACCTTCATGAGCCCTCCAGGCGATTTTCCTGCAGGTAGGTGGTCCTGTGAGCACGCTTTGAACCAAGCCCAGCCAGCAGGCAGGGCAACGTGAAGGGCAGAGCAGTTTCTTGTTGTTCTTGGGTATCCCCTTCCCTCTCTGCCGTTTGTGCTGACGCTCAGCCCTGGCCCTCAGGACCCTTCCTGCCTGGATTGGTCTGTTCCTCCACTGCCAGGCCCCGCTGGGCCAGCCCGGCTCCGACTGCTGACTCCTTCTGGAGAGCGTGTGTCTGTGCGGCTTGATCCCAGTGTGTGGCAGCACGTGGCAGGTGTCATGTTCACATGGGGCGGAGGTGTGCTGTGATATTTAGGGCTTTAGCGTTTTTTTCCCAAGGTCTGGGCCCCCACAGTCACTTTTTCCTAACACTTCATCCTTTACCTGCCAGCCACAGGTACCAGACATAAGCTCCTACAAACTCGCACCCAGCGTAAACCTAAAGGGGAGGGGTCTTCATCATCATCTTACAAGCATTTTCTTTAAGGAAGGAAATACACTGCTCAGCTCTCCTAATTATCTGCACTAATGAAAGCCATGGCACAGGTAATCCAATTATTTTTTACTTTGAAATTAATTGCATGGTTTCTTGACGGAAGACATGCTTCCTAACGGTGCCTTGTTTTTGCTGGCGTGCGGCTGATATTTCCTAACCTGCCATGCCAGCTGATCGCATGGTGACACAGGAGTGTGTGAGGTTGGCCGTGGAAAGGTAGGTGGGATTTGATTTCAAGCTTATTATGACAGCTACATTTAGGCACCGTGTGTAAGCTCCCAAGTCACAGGGCCCAGACATTTGGACATGGAGAACCTTGGACAACTAATAATTGTAAGAGCCAGAGCACGGGCTGGTAACTACTTCTAGCCACGTCCAGAGCAGCGAAAGGGAAGCAAAGGTGATACCAGAGCTGACAGGGATGGTATCACCAGGTCTACCCATCTACAGGACAGTGTCATCAACGTGTCAGGTCATGGGGCGTTGGGAGGCATGGCTTGTATGGTTCCTTCTTACCCTGAAATTCCATGATGCTAGGACTGCAAACCCAGTGGTCAGATGTGGGGCTGGAGGTGAGGGTGACCCTTAATGTGGTCTCCACGAGCCCAAGAAACACACACAACCACTAAAAATTGCTGCTGTCAGAATTTGGACTCATTGCCTCCAAGTTTTTGAACAGGAGAACCCAGTCCTTTGGTCAGCCCACTAACACGCGCCCCAGTGAACGCTTCGGGGCCCCTGTCCCTTCCCGGCAATGAGCTCAGTTACTAGGTGATTAGGCAGAGAATCGCATTCATACGTGCAGGGTATGGAGCTCTTACGCTCCAGCACATGCTGAAGCAATAATGGCTTCAGCCAGGAATCACTGAGCGTCCCCGCTGGCATCAAGCACTTCCACGGAGGTGAGCCAGGAGCTCTTTGGCGGCACTGCCCTCTCCTCGGCGCCTGTCCCTGGTACTGACACTGCCTTGCTCTCCTGTTCCGGGTGGACAGGGCAACCTGGGAGCTGGAGGGAGACAGACTTTCTGAGTGGGGTGACTTGTGCTGACACGTCGGGAGAGTAGGCCTTGGACTGCCCCTCTCAGCTGACTTGGTGCTTTGGGATCGTAGTGGTTGCCACACCTACCAGTGCGGGTTTTAGGCCCCAGTTACAGGTGTCTCCAGTTTTAAGTACTTTAGACCCCAAAAGGTTTTCTTTAGTTTATTCCCAGCTTAACCAGGGGGGTAGACGAGCTATGGCTGAATGGGGGAAAGCTGCGCTAGGCGTTTTCTGGGGACTCCTTATTCTAACTTTCCTGCTGCCTGGTAACATCCCCTTCTTTCTGGAAGAATGCCAGGAGGCCGGCTCTTGCTTTGTGGTCCTCTCGGTAGCTGTCTCCACCAGTCCTGTAGGTAGGGTCGTTCTCCTGTCATGGCGGCCATGGAAGTGCAACACTCAGGCCTCCTTTTAAGAAAACTGGCTTTGGAGAGCATGGCTGATTGACAGCCCCCAGCTCCTGCACCTGTGGCTCAGCTATGGATTCTGGGTAGGGCCAGCTTACTAGATCCGTCCATTCCTGCCTAACTTGGAATTCTCTAACGAGCAATGTTGGGTCAGGGCCTTCCCATCAACCTGGTCAACACTTCCCTAGAACTGCACGGTGGGCTATAGCCCTTCCTACTCATTCCTTCCTTCCCTTTCTCCTTTCGCAGGTGTCAGAACCACATTGCTGTCTGAAGACTCTCGCTGCCTACTCCTGCTCCTCTTTTATTCTGTATGGCTGTTTACTCCAGTAAACATCTTCCACATCTAAGCCCATGTGGGTGTCTACTGTTCAAAATACATAGGAGACACCAGGCGTGGTCTGAGAAAGCTGGCAGTAAGATGGGGCTTTGCAAGCAGGTTACTCAAAACCTGGCCTTCTTGTGAGTTACAGATATTCCCTGGCACCAGGTGGCAGCCCCGTTGTTGAAAATTTCATGTGTGGTTACCTAGGAAAACATGCTGGTGGGGACAATGCCTTTGCCTATGCAATGACTAAGACATTTGAAAGATGGGGGGTGGGGGTGTGGAACATTCCACGCTGTGTCCATTAAGTCAGTAACGGACACCAATGGCCACCCCTGGAATCCGGTATCGCTTTCAAAATACTGTTTTAGCTGGGGACAGGGTGGGGAAGGGGCAGTTTCGAAAGAGATACCATATTCCAGGGGTGGCCATTGGTGTCCGTTACTGACTTAATGGACACAGCGTGGTTGTTCCCGCCCCACCTCTGTTTAGTTTTCTGGTCGGCCTACAGGGACAGTGGAGTTTTCTTGTTGCTACTAAGTTGTCCTTGTGGCCTGTAGGGGAATACCGAGAAATTGAGAGCAGTTAACATGCAGATAAAAGCGAAGTGTGGGAGCCAGAGCGCCTTGCTGGTAGTTTCATGCAGAGGCTTTCATCTCCCGCAGTGGAAAGGCAGACACAGCTGAAGAGCCAACTCACCATCTGACAGTTAGGACTGCAAAGGCCTGGCGGTGTTTAAATGCTCAGCCAAGGAGGTCCTGTTATGGACTCAGGGCCCAGTTTGGGGAAACTGAAGACCCTATGGGGACCTCTGAGTGGATACAACCAAGTATTTGATTCTTCAGACCTTCCGGAACCCTCAGAGCTTTCAGGCGCCCCTCCCCACCCTGAGTAAGAGCAAGCACGTTTCCAGTTCGGAAAGGTGCCCTAGAGTCTGCTCCTCAGCAAGGTAACAGGTAACAGGTGCCTCCCTCAGAAGCTGTCCCATCTCTTTTTTTTTGGCTGCCACGCCAGTTACTAAGGTTAAATTTCAGCATAATCCAGATGGGAATATACTGGGTTGGATAAGGAAAGAAAAATTGCATCCCAAAAGAGCTGCAAGAATTCGCTAGCATGAACCAGCAGGAGCCAGGGGCGCCCCCCGGCGTTAGATTTAGAGTATGCTAGATTAGGATGGCTGAACATAAGACCGGGGGCAAACCAGGTGGTCAGCCGATGAGGACTCAGAAGGCGGCAGTAATGGAGGAACAGGAGCAGAGGGTGGTCAATCCAATCAAAGACATCCTCGTTTGCTCTGTTTTCTGGGTCTGAGAAAATTTTCAGGTCTGGATCCCATTGACTAAAGAGGTGGCCACCAGATCTCCAGAGAGACCTATATACACTGAGGAAAGGAAAGGAAAGGAAAGGAAAGTACCCAGATATTTTGAGGACTATCAGGCACAGGTCTGAGTGGGCACTGGTACCTGGAGGCCTGAAGAATTGTCACAAACCACCCTCCTCCCCGCCAATGGAGCTGGGGCTCACAGGGCCAGGAAACAGCCTTGGTGGAAGCCTGATTCCCAGTGTGTCTCTGGGTGGTCTGTGGACCTATCCAGTGGTCACACCTCCAGCCCCTGAGTGTGTAATTGGCATTGCTACACATGGCAAGGTGGTGGCCCCACATTGGATCCTTGGCCTGTTAAGTAAGAGCTGTCATGGTAGGGAAGGCGAAATGAAAGCCTCTGAAACTGCCCCTTCCCCACCCTGTCCCCAGCTAAAACAGTATTTCGAAAGCGATACCATATTCCAGGGGTGGCCATTGGTGTCCGTTACTGACTTAATGGACACAGTGTGGTCGTTCCCGCCCCCGCTCTGTTTAGTTTTCCGGTTGGCCCCTGCGGAAACCAGGTGGGTCCTAGGGAATAAGACTTAGCCAAGTAGTAATCCTGATCAAAGCCGCTGTGCCAGGCATGCTCTCATTGATAGCACTGATTAACGAGCCTCAGGTCCGTGGCACATTTACCAATATGTGGCTAAGAAACAGTATCATTATAATTCAGTTTTGTTCTAGAGCTTTTTTAACTCACTCACCCTCTGCCAGAATAGAGTCGGAGGAGAACCAGACCATCTGGACATTCAGCAGAACGCCACATTGATCCAGCGCGTTGATGACATCATGTTGATTGGGAAAGATGAGAGACAGGTTCCTATACACCGGAGACCCAGAGAGGACACACGCCGCCGAGAGAGAGAGGTGGGAGGGATCAGGGTGCTGCCACTGCAGTGAAGCCTCTAAGGGTCAAGGACATCCCTCCAAAGTAAAAGACCAGTGCCCTGCATTCTGTCACGTCCTCTCTCCTCTAGCACAGCACCTGCTAGGCCGCTTGGCTTCTTCTGGAGACAGCACTCGCCCCCAGGAATGCTGTTCCGGCCTGTTCACCAGGCGCCCAAGCACATGGGCAGCTCTCCCTGGGGCTCCGGGGTAGGAATGAGCTCTGCAGCAGCTCCCGGCGGAGCGGCAAGCTGCCCTGCCACGTGGGCCACTGACCCAGGAGATCCTCAGGTGTCGGCGGTGCCACCAGTATAAGAAGATATCGTGCGGAGTTTATGGCAATCCCTGGTAAGAAAACAACCATCTGGGATTCTGGAGGAAGGCCATGCCATTTACAGCAAAATTACATATCTTTTGAGAAAACTCCCAGCATGTTTCTGGGCATGTTTCTGATCAAACGCTAGACTACGGGGCCTCCTGTGACCGGGCCTCCCTGTTGTCCACTGGAGTCTGGGTTCTGTTGGAACTGGCAAGCCAGGAAGTCCAGCAGGCGCAGAAGTCGTCTACTGTGAAATGGAAATGAGTGGAACCAGAAGCAGGAGCAAGTTGAAGGAGCAGGGAGCCCAGGCCCCCTTGTCACCCATCATGATGGCATCAGTGCCTCTCCCCAGCTCTCACCTGTTGCCAGAGGAGTGTCCTGAATGACCAACTGAAGGAGGCACTCACGTGGTTTATGATGGATCAGCTGGCAAGGCCTGTGGAGGGTCTGAGATCTTACCTCGCTTACCCTGTAAGCTAACAGGTTGTCCTGCCACAGTTGTGTAAGGTCTGAAGGTATAAAATCAGAGAAAAAGCCCAATACTCAGCACATTAGCAGTAGCCAGGGTATCAGCATTATTATTATTATTATTATTATTATTATTATTGGCCTCAGTTCCGTGAGCTCAATTCCTGTAAGTCAATGCGCAAAAAAAAAAAAAAAAAAAAAAAAGGTGGGGGGGCTAAGTGACACCTGCACATGTAGCAGGCTACATTGCAGGAGAGAAACATTGAGCTTCGGAAACTCGAATCTTCCATAACAGACAGTAAGCAAGTCTGCTCCTTGTTCTGGAGGGAGATGCTGTCTCTGTCTTCCAAGGCTGTTCACTATACAAACATCCTGGAGAAGACAGCCTGGAACAATGGCAGTGCCTCTCCTTGCAAATATGCAGAAGCAACAGAGACCCACAGAGGACTGTCTCTCCCAAGGCTTGGCATGGGATGCAAGCCCAAAACGAATGGCAGCTAGATTACAGCCCTACTCTGGGGAGTGAGCCTGAAAGGCAGTGAAGAAGGAAGATCTTCCCAATGGGAAGAATGATGAGCAGCGCACCTGGTAGTCCGCATTGTGACCTAAGGTGAGGGTGTCGAGAGATGCCTGGGCTCACCGGAGCCTGGGAGTAGACCTGGAAGATTTTCTAGGAGTCCTGGGCAGAGGCATGTTGGTGGACATTTGGGGTTGGGCATTAAGTGTCAGGATTGCGTTATCACACTCTAATGCCCACTGAAAAACCATGCTCACAGAAGAGGAACTGAACAATCAAGTAAACAAACTGACTTGTCTAGTTGATGTTAGACGTGCTTTGTCACCAGCTACCTCAATACTGGCAGAATGGACCCAGGAAAGGAATGCCCACAGGGACAGAGATGGAGACTATGGGTGGACCTGAGAGTACTGGCTCCCGCTTAGCAGGCCTGGCCTCGATGCTGCTGCCCTGGATGCCCAACCTGCTGGCAGCAGAGATGACACCGAGTCCCAGCTGGGCACCCCGCGGGGAGCCCGACGGGCCCTTTGGTGACAAGTTGCTCACTTTGAGCCCCTCCCCGCTTAGAAAGGTCAGCAGTTCCCTTTTGACGAGGATAGATACCTCTTTCAGAAGGAATTTGTTTTCGCTGCCTTTGGGTCCTTACTGGTATCACTGCCCAGGGCCTTCACAGTGGTTTAATCCCCAGACTCAGAGTCCCTAACAACATAGCAATGAACAGGGGACCCTCCTCACCGTGAAGGAAATGAGGGAGTGGACTAGGGGACCCTCATTGTACCGCATATCACACCATCCAGTATCTGCCAGTCTCGGGATTCTGAAACTTCCTTCTCAGAGGGTCATGTCCATGCATACAGAGCACATGGACAAGTATGTGCAGTGTATGTGGCATATGTGCATGAATATAGTGGGGGCTGATTTGTGTATATGTGTGTAATATATAGATATGTGTATTGTGCAATGTGTGGCATGCGTGGGTGGGGGGGACATATAATATGGTATGTGCACATTTGGCACATGTGTGTAAATATGCGTGATACATGGTATATTTTTATGCACCTGCAGTCTGTGTGTGACATGTATGTGAGTGATTGTGTGTAGGCAGGTGGTACATGTACAGAGCGTGTTTGGGGTTGTGTACATATGTGGTGTGTCTGTGTGCATATGTGTTTGGTGCATATAGTATATGCACACCTGTGATACATTGTGTATGTATGCATGTGGTCTGAGTATGGTGTGTGTGGTGTGTGTGTACGTGCATGGGGTGTGTGGTCTTCCAGTAGAGCAATTTTGTCTCTTCCTCCTGTCACTTCCAGTGTATCTCATAATTCAGCAAGATTATGAGAGCATCGTTGGCTGGTGGGTGTCCATTTTCCTAGTACCTTGAAGTCTGCGTGGCTCCCTCAGTTGTCCTTGACAACCAGGCTGCAGGGCAACACCTCCCGCATACATCACCCCCCACCCCCCGCCCCGGTATTGGGCTGGGGACCGACCAACCGTGACGCTGGCAGTCACACGCATGCCCAAACCTCCCATGTGCATGTGACAGGCGCGGGCGCACAACCACACACACCGCCCTGTCTGGACCCCGCACGGCACGGCCTCCCTAGTGAGCAGGCTGGCCCGTTAGAGGGAAACGCGGTCTGTAACCCCACGCACGTTGCGTTTTGGCCTAGCCCCGTCCTCGCAGACGGCAGTCCTCGGCTGCTGAGAGCTGCGTGGGGCTGCCTGCAAGGACGGAGCTCGGCAGGGGCAACAGCAGGGCTCGCGGGCCTGGCGCCGCCAGACTGTCTCTCCTCGTTTTTCCCTCTCAGCCTTTAAAGTGCTTTCCTGTCCTGGTATAGCCCTCCTTCTCTCATCCGCTCAGTAGCAACCGTGCATCCATAATAACTACCTTTAATGGAGTACCTCCTGTGTGCCAGGTACGGCTGCTCCTGAGCTCTGACCCTCAGGATAACCAGTGAGGTCCGCATTCTAACCCCTGGCACAGGTAAGGACACCGGTTCCCGGGGGTGGAGGGCCTGCCCGCGTGGCGGGGCACGGGTGGCAACCAGCTGCACCAGGCTCTCCCCATGGTGTCTCCACCCGCGGGGCCGCCCACACTGGAGTGAGTGCTCAGCCTCTCCTCTTGGTCCGCTGGGAAGGGCAGCGGGCGTTGTCCCTGGCTAACCTTTAGTGCGAAGGAAATACTGCATCCTCCTCGGGATTTCTCCTGAAATCAGGCAAAGTCCTATTTCCATATTCTTTCTCTTGGCATCTCCGTTAACCAAAAGACAAAAATTAAAATCTAGAGACATTCACAAAATGCCACAGCTTTTCACAGTGACCGAGAGCTACTTTCCTGTTGCTCTGTCATCAATCTGTGTCTCCAGAGGACTGTCCCCTTGCGCATGGCCGATGCGCTGTAGCAGTAAACCTTGCCCTGCATCAAACAAGTACTCTTTCTCCATTTGTTTCAGTTCAGTCACCTGGGATTTTCAAAGACCTGTTTGTGACAGAGGTGTGCGCCACAATTTTCCTCCTATCATCTAAATTGGCTCTTCTTCTCCTTAAGAAAAACCTGCTCCTAATCGCAAGAACGTGTCTGCTGCAAGGAGGCAGGAGAAAAAAAAGAACATAATGGAAAAGACCTCAGAGATTCAAACCCTGTTTACACCGTATACAAATTCGGAGATGGGCAATTCGCTTTCTCTAAGCCTCAGTTTCTTCATCTGCGGCTCTGAGGAAACTGATGTGTGCAAACCTGTCCCTATGGGTGGCTGGTGTGTGGTGCAAGTATGGGGTGTTCGCCATTGTCACTAGAGTTTTTAATTAGACTGAATAGGAGACAATGTTAAATTTGCATGATTGTACTTTCACCGTAAGCCATTAATGATGCATCTGTTTAGATTTTTACTCCAAAAGAACATAGATTTGATTAATTACAACAAGAATTTCAAATATCTCCATTATTCAGAAATAACCTAGAGAGTGTAAGCTTGTCTTTTCCTCCCTTCCTTCTTTCCCAGTCTTTTTTTTTTTTTTTTTTTTTTTTTGAACAGAGATAAATAGCAATTATGTAGTCAGGTTCCCTGGCTCTTCCATTCCCTGACAACAGGCCAAGGCTTCACTTGATTAAGCGAGATTACATCCTGATCCAAGTCCTCCCCACCTTCAGCCCAGCTCCTGCTCCACGGGCTCAGCCGACACAAGATTCCCCAGCCCCACTTAGCATCAGAACATTGCCAAGGCTAAACATCCACATTTTTTCTTCTAAATTATCTACCTTCTTGAAGTTGGACCACCTTATCCATTCCGCAGGACCGTCCTGCCCCTCAGAAAGGGCTTGAGCACATTCGGTTGTTTTGCAAAGCATTTCAGGAGCCAGGTCCTGAATGCGGGCCAGGCCCGCGTACTTCCCAGCCACCAAAATGCACCGGATTCTTTCATGGCCTGGGAACGCTTTTCCTTTGCCCTTCCTACAAAAGTAAGAAAAGGAAAATCTCTTGACAAAGCAAATTAGAAGTAATAGATGGGTCTGGGGCACTTCCTGTGACTCAAAGCAAACTTATTTCTAGATTGTAAAGTATGAAAAGAGAGGGAGATCTGGTTGACTATAGGTGTGGATATGTTTGACACTAAATTTGTCACAAATTTTAATAGCAGTCAGTCCTGAGGCTGTGAGTCACTGCATCCTACATGTGTTAGTACCTTACTTCGGTTAAACATGGGATAAATCAACGAGAATCCTTTCTCCCAAGGCCACGTTCTTTTCACATGAAGGTCAAATATGCGCTGATTGAATGCAGTATAAATCGTGCTTATTTCCACATTCAGTTCTAGACCCTGGCCTGCTATGTGTCAAGAAATCACAGAGAGCCCATCCTGTGTCGTGAAAATTGGTTTGATTCCAGGGTGATTTTCTTAAATCACTGAATGGTATTAGATGCAGTCTAAACTAAGGAATGAAAAGTTCTTAGGAACATTTTTTTAAAAGCTTCTAGTGGTATAGAAAATACAATGAGAACCTTGATTCCATTTGCTTTCCCATGTCATAGAAATTTTGAGGACAGGAGAAAAATGTAACTCCCAGTGGTGACAGCTGTCACGTGTCCCTTCGGAAAAGTGACATGGGAGAGCTGCTTTCATTTTGATCAACTAAGCAGCTGCCTGCTGCTTGCTTTAGGACCCATGCGTATGGCCTCTAATTCCTATAAAGTTTAGAAATGTTAGCCTTTAGTAAAGTAGGTAGATCCCATTGATATTTTTCCTGTTAATAGCTATTTTGAAGATTCTGAACAAAGTTGTGCTAGGATAGTTTTCATTCCAAGATGCCCCTTTTCTAAACTTCAAAATAAAATAGGCACACTCTGAGGGAGGGGATGTATACGGGGCTGTTTTTTTGAACACCAGGTATAGCCTGGATGGGCATGAACAAAAGTCCTCTCACTTCACCCTCCGCCTCTCCTTTCCCAAAACACAGTGCCCCTCGACGGGGTTATCAGAGCAAAGATAAGATGCGCAGTTAAATGTGAACTTAAGACAATCGACACACTTTTTAAAATACGTTTGTTCCAAATACTGCCTACAGTTCTTCCTTTGCTAAAGCTGCCCACCCTCCCCCCAAATCTTTTAAGCGCCCGCCCCACAGCTCTCCTGGGAGTCAGAGCTGCAGAGGACGGCGCCACAGCACCAGCAGCAGGGAGGTACCTGCACCCCGGTCAATCCCTCTTTCATTTTGCAGATGATCAAATAGAGGCCCAGGGGATCGAAACCGTTTCCTAAGAATGCACATCTCCCTGCCCCTGTCTCCCTGAGCAGTGCCACCCCCTCTACGGAGTGCCTCCCTGAGGAGTTGGGTTCTGGCTATAGAATTAGGCCGTGGGGGACGGTGCCCAACTTCCCGTCATGTCTCTTTCTGCTGACGCAACAGGAACCCACCCAGTAAACTCCATGGCCTCTCCTCTCGGAGAGAGGAAGTAGAACTGGCTACCTTTGTGGAGGGAAGGGAGAGGCAAATTACAGAGAACAAAGCACAGATTAGCATCTCAATAAATTATCCTGCCACAGAGGCTTCCCACATCAGGGTTCCTTAAAGTCAGGCGCACACTCGGATTAGTAATTTGTGATTACTGCCATTGGTAACAGGACGTCCCCCCTGGAGACCTTTCAGAAGCAGGTAGAAAACCGTTTGTCTTTGTTAGCCACGTTGCAGCCCTACCTAGAGACGTGCAGGAGGATGAATTTAAATGACGTCCCCAGAACTCTCCTGAACCGTGGAATCTATGAAAATTTAAACAACTAATATCGTAACGTTCAAACCTAAGACTCAAATGCAGAAGTAGCTCGGTGTTATTACAGAGCTTCGATAATACTCAAGGCTTTGCAGAATCAAGGAAAATCCCTCCAAAGGCCACAGGAATGCCCTGGTTGTTTTCCTGAAACTTCATAAGGATGGCGCAGAGCGCTGGCTGATGATGATTAAGGATGCTATTTATATGCATACAACACACTCAATTTCCTTTCCATTTGCCAGGGATACATTCTAGAGGGCAGGCAAACAGGAAAATGCATTGTTCACCTATAAACAGGGACAATGGAGGTCAGAGACCAAGGTACTGAGACCCCACTTGCCAGTGGCCGAAGGGCCTTCATTTCCCACTCTCCCAGTCCCCAGGTATTGGTTTTTCCAAGGTAAGCTGATTGCGGGAGCAGGGAGAGTGTTCGAGGGAAGCTCTGCACCGTCCCCAGCCCCAGGTGGTCCTTAGAGGGAGACACGGGGAAGGCCCCGTGCTCTCCTGTCCTGGCTGGCTGGATGAGGGACTTGCGAAGTAGAAGCAAGTTCTCTGGGCCCCAGGTGACAAACACTGGGGCTAAAAAGCAGGAAAGGCAGCACTGCTTAAGGGAGCATCCCACAGAACCGAACTTACCAAATATGTCCGCCACGAGTATCCCAGTCGAAATTATTTCATATACTAGGGGACTGGACAAGGCTTTGGAACTCACCTAGTAAAGAAGCCAGGGGCTCATTGCCAGAAATAATTTGTCAGTCTTTACTGTTAGGATAGGACTGTTCTCCGAATCTGTGAAAGGAGAATTATTAGCGTGAAACTCCTGGCCTTCCCTACCCTCAACCCGAGCCCTTTCCTTTGCCCCAGGAAAGGAAGTGGGATTTCATATGATGCGGACTTGGGAAGAAGACGACACTGGGTGTGTGCCACTCTCCCAACTGTCCCCTGGAAGCAGGTTCTGCTCACCTCCTTCAGGGACAGCGCTCCCTTGTGGGGAGGGGACAAGACGCTCTGTTCAGGTACAAGGCTGTTGAGTGTGTTCAGTACTTGAAAGACCGCCTGTCTTTCAAAGTGTATAAGCCACGTTCTTGCATATCAGCTTTTGCAGTCATATAGGTGACAATTTGACCTATGTCTACCTTCACCTTTTGTCTTATTTTTCAATTCCAGCAGATTTATTGGGGCCCCTCAATGTCAAAATCAGGGGTTCCTTCATGGCCCACATAGTTGGTGATAGAGATTACTTAATCACAACAATGGGCATATAATTTAATTATATGCTCACACAAGTTCACGGATCTAAGAGAACCTACCATAAAGCAATCTGATCCGGATAAAGTTTGCTGGAAGGTTTTCCTAAGGACGTGTGTTTGTCTTGCTCTCTGAAGGAGTAAAAGGACTTAACCAAGCATAGAAAGGAAGAGACGGAACATTTCTGGTGGAAGCTATAGCATGTGCAAAGGCCCTGTGTCAGAAGTGAGGAGGTGGGTGAAGGCCTGGCTAAAGTGCAGAGAGACAGGGAGGAGTGGTACATGGCAAGAGGGAATGGTAGATGTGGCCAAAATGCACAGGGTCTTGAGGACCGTGGTAAGCACCTTGGTCTTCGTCCTCAGGGTACTTCATACTCAAATAAGGATTCAAGCAGAGAATGGGGAGGGCGGGGGAAGACAGGATCACATTTGCAGCCCGAACCTTGATTCTGTCTGTGTTGTGAAGAACGGATGCAGGGGGGTGCAGAGGGAATGCAGAAACATTAGGGCCCTTGCCTGGCGTGGCCGTGAGACGCATCCAAACCTGTAGAGTTGTAGGAGTTTTCCTGAGCCAAACTGATGGCAATTGCTGGGCAGCAAAATCTCACCCGACTGAGAAAAGGCTCCAGAAGAGGCCATTGTGCGGCTTATTCTATGCATCACAACCACGGGGGGAGACGTAGGGGAGTTACATGGCACCCACTGGCGGTGAATTGAGGAGAGAGAAAGCAAAGTGGGGAAGTTTCTGAGACGGGATAAAGAGTAAGACAGAGAGACAAATACTTCCCTTACACGGGTGGGTACAGGACAGTTAACCGTGAACACTTACGGCCCACAGAGATGGTGCGCAGGGAACAAGGTAACAACGGGGGGTTCCGAGGCCTCCCGCTCCCGTGCGGTGGGTGTGCCTGAGGGGTCCGGAGAAGGGGCTCACTCTGACGTTCCGAGGGGATGTTAGCTTAGATGCAAAGAGACAATACACAGGCTCACTTAGGGTGAAAATTGACCTTTGTCAAGGAAGCTGCTGGTCTAGGACGTGACTACTCACCATGACTCACTTTCAGTTAGGAATGTTTATGTTCAGACCATCCTGTGTGGTTCCTTTGGGTCTCTGAGTTTGTAGGGCCCGCCACGCAGGCCTCCCCCGAGCGCGCCGGGTTCAGTGTGTGGCCCCTTTTCTATCCACACTAGGTAAGCAAGGATGACTGCTGGGGCCAGACTGATGCCACAGTGTGGAGACAGGTGTGAGCTGGTCCTCCGTTTCCTGGCATAAAAGAGAATAACACCGTCCGCCAGCTAGACGTAGTTAACACAGGTATCTCAAAAGGAGCAAAGAGGAAACTGCAGAATTATGTAAATGGTATGAAATGCCAGTGTACCAAAGCTCCAAAATTTACTATGGCAAAGTTTTGCTTTTACTAGAGGTTTTGATAAAGCGGGTTTTTGTTTTGTTTGAAGTGTATTTGTTTTATCTTCTCCCTCTCTTAAGAGAGCCAACAAATCCTAATCCTAGAAGTTATATCCAGGGTAATTCTCATCGAGCTCGTCCCTAGACACAAGCATGTGTTCTCTGTGGGTGGCCTTTGTGAAGTGACTAAGACAGAAATCAATGGCCATCACAGTCTCTGGATATGGTTCCACTGTTTTGTTTTGTTTTAGGCTTTGTTTGTTTTTATGCTGTGTTTCTACTAAAGTGGGGAAATAATAATCTCATTGTCTGTCTAAAAATATCTCTTTGTAAATATTCTTCAAAAGCTCATAAGCTACTTGAGTGAAACTGTTTCCCTCCTTTTTCCACCAAAAGCACAAAGATAAGTTTTTTCCTTGATGATATTATTGACTAGACATCCCGCATGACCTCCTTCAATAGCAAGTAAATATTCCCTCACCAACAATGAATGTGGAGGAGAATGAAAATGGGACTGTGTGGAGAGTATGGAAATTCTTTGAGATTTAATAGAAGATTTCCGAGAGGATCCAAGGCAGCCAGTCTCACACAAAAAGGACTTGGTGACTCACAGCAGGTCCCGCTGCCTCCCAGGGGGAGGGGTGTGCAGCCTCATGGGGCGTGGCCTCGGTTGGCAAATGGCAGCATCACCAGGTTCCTGCTGGACGTCCCGGCCCTGAGTCTGTGTGGAGCTCTGTCTCTTTAAGCTCCCAAAAGGGAAACCCCACTCTGAGAAATGGAATTCTCTTAGTTAACTTCCCAAATCTTATTCATTTAGAGTAAGGAGAATAACAATACTTAAAAAAAATTTTTTTTTTAAATCTAACAGCTTTAATTCCAGACTCATCTTCAAGAAACTTTTTTTTAAAAATCACTTCCAAATGTACAGTAACTCAAGTTAAGTTTGCCAGCGTGGCCTCAGCATTAATTAATGCTGTGGGCACACACGTGAGACCTCTGACTGGGCTGACCAACCGTCCCTGGGGGGACCTCTGGACATGGAACCTCTTGCTTTAAAATGGTGACAGTTAGGGAAGAACTGACATAAGCTGGCCCCCCTCCCTCATATGTAGAGTTTATTCATTTCCTCAAGAAGGCGAAGCATCGATCGACCAGTAAGTGTTTGAGTACCTACATCTGCTCAGCGCTCTGCTAGGCACGGTGGGGAGACACCCAAGGAATACAAGTCCCTGGGCCCACCCCCTGCCAGAAACCCTGCGGCTCCCTCAGGGCTCCCCCGGGGTTTGTCAGCTCATTTCCCTGACACGCGCAGTGACTGCTTCCTGAGTGCTCTTCGTCAGGCACTCCGGTTGGTGCTTGGGATGCAAAGATGCATGACAAAGTGAGTCTGCCTTCAAGGAACTTCCTATTCTGGGGGCGGGGCGCTGGGGAGACAGACCCAAATAAAATTCAACACAGCTTGGTAAGGGCTGTTACAGAGCGACGGCCAAGGGCCAGGCACGCGCGCGACACAGCGGGACGCGGCTGACTGTGGCTGTTTGGGCGGACACCGCAATGGGCCAGGCTGTCTGTGCTGCTTCAGGCTGGCGGTGGCCTAGGCTCTCACTGATGAATACTGTCACCGCTCCAAGGAGAGCAAGAGCATCCTGAGCCAAGGGGCCCTCTCTGTGTGCCGAGAAGAAGGCCTTAGTGAAAAAGTAGGATTTAAGGAAGACCTGGGTACATTTTTAATATGTGTGAATAAATATAAAAGAGGCTCGTGCCCAGGCCAGTCATACTAGTATGTCATGAATGAAAGGTTATGATTTATCCAGTTCTGTGTGCCTAAGATGCAAACACTAGCCAACCAGCAACAACCACAATTCATCGGCAGAGATGATGTAAAGAAGGGTGGTGGCATCACCAAAAATGTGGGACGAGAGGCCAGATAGTTTTCCCACCCCTTGGTGTCAGATGGGTTTAACAGAGGAGGGGGGTTTCACGTAGGAGACACGTCTGAGAAAAATAGGTTAAGGTCAGAGTGTGAAGGACTGTGCATTGCTGAGAAGCTTGAAACTCCTTCTGTAGATGCTGGGGAGCCATTGAAGTCTCTTGAGAAGGGAGTGCTATGAAGGGACAGTTACATTTTGAGAAGCTTCATCTGGCAAAAGTCATTACCTGGGTCTTGTGTGAATTAGAAAAGACTCTGAGTTCGTGAATTAAAACCAAGGAGTTGTAACATGCGTGGAAGGGAATATTAAAGAAGACGCTCCCTTTTCACTGAGGAATACACCTGCAGGCTGTGGGGCGGGGTGGGGGAGGCTTCGGTGTCTCCTTCGGAGAGCGGGGAAATGGGGGCCTGTGCAGAGAGAGGAACTGGGACCTCCTCTGCCGGGAGGACCATGGCAGCCACGCGTGGCTCCTTCCTTCCACTCAGAGCCATCTCATAACTGAGAAGGTCACTTACAAGGAGAAACCAACAGGACAAGATCTTCCCGCTCCAATTTTCAAATAAAAACCAATCAGGGGAGCGGTCGCACCGATGTATGTCTAGACTGAATTAGACAAAAGTGAAGGGAAAAAGCATCTGCATCGTTCTGTAGTGCAGACTCTTTCAAATTCCTTTCTCATTTCTGATTCCACCTGTACAAAATGGAAGCCTGCTGCTTGTAGTTACTTATGCATACATGAATACTACTAAGTTGAAGTTGTTCATCTATTTACAAAGACAGTGCGATACATAGTAACTTAGGAATTCTTTTCGCTATGATTTTAAATGTGCAATGAGTTTCTTTCTAAAACACATATTTGCAGATGTCACTTTAAACACTATTTTCTGAGATTATATTTTCCATAGAAAACAGATGTCTGCAATTATCCCTTTTTTGACCTCTGAGACTTATCAAAGTCAAATAGGTAATCATCCAATCAGACGGGCTATCATTATCAGAAGAAAAGTAATTATAATCTGAATATGTTTGAACATGATTATTATAAGCTTTAAACTGTTACACTTTTGATTGGGGCAGAATTGGAAGACATTATCACTTCATAATTCAAATGATGTAACTTCACTTGTTTTTGTCATTTAGAATCTGGAGAGCTAAATTTATTTAACAATATAATTCTTTAAACATGAACAAATTATGCAATAATCTCCTTAAAACCATGATAATGCTTCTCAAAATCTTGACAGTGAAATTAGGGGAATTTTTTTTTTTTAAACTAGAGCACGTCGGAGCTGGGCGCTGAGCCCGTCAGAAGGGGACACGCGAGGCTGACGTGTTCATCTGACGGATGTGTCATCCGCTTGGTTCTGTGAGGGAGACCAGCCACTCCCCTGCCTGCCTCGGGAAGCCCCCCCGTTGCTGGCATGAAGCAAATGCAGAGCTGGGCCACGCACAGATATGATGAGTAGCGGGGGGGAGACAAAAAGCATATAAAAATAATCTTTCCCAAGAAGACGTGTGAATAGAAGAATGAATTAGATTCAAAACCAAAGCTGAGAATTTTTTAAAGGACGTCCAACCTGGGGGTGGGGGAGCATTGAGAACCTGGTGCCTCATAGAGTAGAGCAGCATTTCCCATTGAAAATGATTTTAGACAAACCTGATCACACAGGCGTTGGGTCCAGGTGTTGACTTGGGTATCTGCTTATCAAGGTGAGATGCCCAGATCTTTCCCCTCCGCCTTTTCCGAGGCCTCCTCCTCTCACCCGGCGCGCTCAGGCTGCAGCGCCCTCTCCCGGGGAGGAGGTGTGCGGATGGTGGACCTCACCTGGCCGGGGCTGGGCCCAAGTTCACGCTAAACTGGGGAGTGTGTGTAACACTAACACCAGCCCGTGGAGCCCCGGCGGGCTTCCTGTAGCTCAGAAATGTTTGGCGCTGGTGCTCTCTGAATGTGGAATGGGCTGAGGTTAGAAATATAGGACAGAGGAGCCTGTATAGCATTTGAAGAGCAATGAACGGTCATTTTTCCATAAGCACAGTGTTCCGCACAACAGTGTTTAAGACGTACCATCCGACCTGGGATTCCGGTTCAGCACAGTGAAGACCTGAGGCTTCTCCCCAGTAGAACAGAACTTTGGTAGAAGCACTTCATACCCTTCCACCTCCTTTATTAATTTTACCCCCCTCTTCTTATTTCTTCTTGGCTTGACTTCTTCCCTGCCTCCCCCATGCCTGTGTGCCCAATTCCTTTATTCAGCAAAGACCTAGTATCTACCATCGGCCAAACACTATGGATATAGTAGTGAATAAAGCAGAAAAAGATCTCTGCCTGTCTAGAGCTTACATTCTAGGTAAGGTCTTGTTAATCCCAGCTGCTGAGATGTTAACCGAGAACACTGACGGAGGAATCAAGGGTTTGAGGCAGAACTCGCTGTGTGACCCAGGGACTCAGTGTCTCTGGGGGTGGGGTCCACGGACAGTGTGCACTGCAAACTCCCCTGGTGAGCGAGACCCTCCAGAAGTGTGAGGATAACGATTCGCGGTGTGACTCCCCACAGAGACAGTGGGACACCTGTAAGAGGGTTGACCTTGTGCTACCAGGAACTTTCCAGGTGCCTCTTGGACTTTCACCTCATGGGCAGGTGCCCACTCAGTGCGCGTCTAGAAGACTGGGTTGCACAGGGACTTCCTTTGCTCTGTCTGGTGCTGCAGAGACTAGTGCCCACTCCTTTGTTAGTCCCTCAAAGGCAGAGATCCTGCCTTATCAGCATGAGCAGTAATTTATAACTCCCCCGCACGGCACCTGGCACAGCGCGAGCGCTCGGAAACGAATGAACGGTCGCCAACTTCACTCACCCAAACCTTTGACACTCTGTTTGGTCCAAGTGGAAAGACCTTTCTTTGTCTGTCTGCTTCCTTTCGGGCACAGATTGCCAGCATAACTTATCTTGCAAGATGTCAAAGTGGAAATTGCCAGCTTGATTCTTAACGCTAATGTCATCTAGCCCAGGTGTTGAAATTATGGTGCTGCTTTTAGATGGGGATGTTTCGTTGATATTTAGTCCATCATGCTGAATGTTGTATACACCCGTGCGCTGCCTCTGATGGATGGAGCCGGTTAGCCAGCTGCATCTCCCTTTCTTTTCTTTCTGTCTAATCGACTTTCGAGTAACCAAGGCAGCCTATTAACACTGGTGTTCTCATCAGATCTCGCACCTCATTTACTGCCTTGGAACCTTGTGATCATGTCATTTCCCATCTTTTCAGGATACCCTCTCCTAATGTTGCCTGGCCTCATCCTCACCAATTTGCAAGACCCACCTAGCAAGCGTGCTGGCCCTGTCATCTCTGAGCGGGGGGACCAACCGTCTCTTCTCCCCCTCATTGCTAGTGTAATTATGTTATGTAGAAATTATTCAACAGCTTCTTTTGCTCTGTCAAAGCTACAGGTGCCCACATGTGTGCTTACTCAGCTGGGTGAATAGCAGGACAGCCCACATGTCAGAGCAGGGCGTGAGGGCCCAGCAGACCCAGGTTTCAGTCCGGGTCCTCCCCCTGGTGGAGATATGGCCTCTCAGGGCTTCAGCCCTGCCTCCTGTAAAAGAGGGTCATTGTGCCCGCCTGTAGGAAGCATGCTTTCTTATTCTGATGCTTTGACATCGGAACCTGGCTGACTCTAGAGAGGCTGTCCTTCCAGGGCCAGTCACTTTCTAGAATTGGAAAAGGCCTGGCTTGCAGGCAGGCCTTTCACAGGCAAACCAGCCCTTCTAGAACCGCCCCCCCCATCCATGTCCTGTACGGTCTCTCCCATTTGGACCACCAGTCCATTGCCCTAATCACCCAGGGCAGCTGGGGACAGACCGTAGGTCCCAGACCCCAATAAAATGATCTAAACCGGTCAATCCTAAGCTTGCTTGCCGTGCTGCGCCATTCCCTTCCCATAGAAGCCACAACAATGTCTTTTGCCCATGGTCTCCCTGTTCCCTCTGCCCAATGGCTGACCCTGGGGGCCCCCAGTGGGGTGCCACGCAGTCCCCTCTTTCTGGGGAACTGTGACTAAAAACATCTTCTTTCACAGCAGTCATTTCCATGCCTGCATACCTTACCATAGCTGATTACAACGAATCTTTTGAACGTTTCCCAAGACAACCTCCCATGGGGAGGGTAGTGGTTCTCCACTAGAGGTGATGTTTTACTCCCAGGGGACGTCGGGCGATGTCTGGTGACATTTTTAGTTAACACAAGGGGAAAGAGGCACTTCTGACATCTAGTGGGTAGAGGCCAGGGATGATGCTCAACACCCTACGATATATAAGGCAGTCACCCACAGCAAGAATGATCTCTGCTAAAATGTCAAACGGAGCAAGGTTGAGAAACCCTGGGTTACAGCAAGGAGTCGACGAGGTAAAGTGCTTACTGAAGTGGTTCTCAGACGATAGTCTTCATCAGGTCCCTCGGAGGGCTTATTAGAATATATATTGCCGGGCCCCTCCCCGTTTTTCTGATTCAGTGAGTCTGGGATAGGACCTGAAGGTTTGCACTTCTTACACAGTCCAAGGTGACGCTGATGGTGCTGTTTCAGCACTGACTGGGAGACTCATTAGCCTAATTCATAGCAGTCATTCAATAAATACCTCATAATTATTATTATTGCACCAGATCCATTAGGTCAGACACTGAACTTTATGCTTCACATCCTGCACATCCCTGGTGTCGGCAACAGGCACTGAGTAAAAGAAGCTGATCGCTATTTGACATTGAAGTGTTCTCAAGTGGTGAACTCTGCGTACTAAGATACATTTGGGACTTGACTAGAAACTTGTCTAGTTAGGAATATGCTCCAGTTAGCTATTGCTGCATAACAAATTGCCCTCAAATTTAGTGGCTTAAAATAACAACCATTTTTATTAGATCTCATGATCTTCTGGGTGAGGAATCTGGGCAGAGCCCAGGTAGCTGCTCTTCTGGCACATTGGCACATTGATGGAAGCTTCTCAAAGACATTCACCTGGCTGATGCGCCTATTCATTCACAAGTCTGACACTTTGCTGGAATGGCCTGAAGACCGGGCTGCACTGGGACTGCCAACTAGAGCGCCTCCGCGTGGCCTGTCCAGTGGTGGCCTCAAGGCAGTCAGGCTCATTACGGGGCAGCTCAGAGCTCTCAGAGCGGTCTAGCTGACCGGGCGGCAATGACATGGCTTTTTATGGTGCTGCCCCAAAAGTCCCACTTTGTGACTTGTGTTGTACCCTGCTGGTCAAAACACGTACACCCTCTCTTCCCTGAAAAAGGTTGGAGCTATGATCCCACACTTTATTGGGAGGGGTGTCACAGAGGGTGCTGGCTATGTTTTTAAGCCAGCACAGAGGGTTGGGCTGCAGCGCTGTTTCTAGTGACTAGAGTAGAAGAAATAAGTAAATGACCCTAGGACTTCATCATTTTACTCTGCTACTCTCTGTTCTGAACTTTTCACGTTAAATCTTTTCCCCAAATATATCTTCGCAAGCCAGGCAGCTTCCCCACTACTGTCTTCATCTTCTGACTCTGATTTGGAGTAAGTATCCATATACCTGTCAGAATTGCCTAGTGCAGTAAAACCCACAATGAAATGCCCGTCGCTGTTGCAGGTTCATTACACAGCATGAAAAATTGCGTCCCCCAAGGACACGGTCCCAGATGGCATTTCTCTCCCCACAGCCGCCAGGCTAGTCTCCAGTGCTAGGGATACAGGTATGCTCCTGTCCCCACCCGCAGAGTGGCGATGGGCTCTGCACAGCCGGATTCAAAGGGGACACTCCTGTCCTCTGAGTGACGGCCCCTCTTGTATCCCTGGGTCTGTGTCCCCTGTGAGACCTGGGCTCTCTGACCCGCTCCGCATGTCAGCAGGAGCTGAGCGATGACCTCACCGGCAGCCAAGGATGATTCGGGTCGCATTACTCTCTGTGATTATCCAAAAGGGAAAACAAAATGTCATTTCAAAAGGCAGCTTGTGCTCTTCGGGACAACAAAGGATCTTCTGGAAATCTTTTATTTTTTAAATGACATTATAATGTATGCTTTGTTTTGTTTTATCACTTTTATCACTTCTTAGCCGAGGCCCAAGCGAGTTGGCTGGGGTAAGGGCAGAAAAATGATAACGATTCATTTGTATGTGTTTGTCCTAGTGGGAACTCGGTGTGGTGGAAATATTATTGGAATATTAAATTAGAGGCACTCAACATTATTCTCTGTTCTAGTTGAAACCAGACACAAGGTACAAACATTGTACAGGCCCAAGAGTGCGGCGGTAATTCCGTGATTCATGAGCCCCCCGGAGCACCTTGGCTATCTCTAAACCGAGCTGACGATCGCCTTCCCCTTGTCCTAGATCCCCCTATTTCAGTGAATCTTTTTAGCTGCCCCTCCTCTCCGTATCAGCGTCTCTGTTAAAGCCCTTCCCTTTAGGCGACAGCTGACCCAGCTCTGGAGAGGATGGCATCGGGCAAGCACCCACCCAGCTGTCCCGAAGACACCCCGCCCTCCCACAAGCCCCTCTCCCGGCAAGGCGTTCCCAGGCTGGTCCTTAGCAGCAGCCCCCTTGAATCAGAGCTGGCCCCGTCGCGAGACTGGTGTGTAGGTCAGGATCTGACCAGGAAGCAGACACCGCTGAAGAGTTTGAAGCAGAAGGGCTTTGATGTAGGGATTGATTACACCAGGGATGGAAGAGCCCAGAGGCCAGCCAGGGGGCAGCGAGGAACCCGGAACTGCAACGACAGGAAGCTGCTGCTGCTGCAGAGCGGATGGGAGGGCGTGGGGGCTGCAGAGCTCAGGGGCATCGTGACCAGGGGCAGGCTGGGACGGCGTGGGCCAGAGAGGTGGTGCAGTGCAGCTACAGAGAGGGAGGAGAAACACCCTTTTCTCCCTCCTTTGCCCAAGTGCCTCCCAATCCTCTCGCCTTGGAAAAGCACCCGCAGGGGTCACACCCCTCTGACGCAGAACAGGGCAGGGAAAGGGCAAGCAGAAGCCCCGAGGCTAACAGCCGGGAGAGGCGCTGCGGTCACCCCGCAAAGCCAGCCTCACTCAGCTGCCTGTGGGCCCTCTAGGACCCAGCACACATCCATCCGCCAGCCCAAGGTCAACGTCAGCTGCTGCAAGGTCTCAGCCGCTGGTCTCTGTTCCGACAGCGCTGAGGTAACCTTGTCCACTAACAGTCTTTTGCACTAACACCCCACCCTGGTCAAATTCCCCGCTTGGGTCAGCCTGCCCCTCCAGTCTGCCAGCTGCGCCCCTTCTCCTGGCCAACAGCATTGCTGCCTTCCAGCTCAGCTGGGTCCCCGAGTGCTCCACCACCTCCACGTGTTTGCTATCACAGTGAAAGGGCACAGATTCCTTTTCGCATGCTGATCCTCAGCTCGGTGCTGATGGTCTGGCTTTGGTATCAGATAATCTTTCTCTTTGGGTTCCGATTCCTTTGTTTTGGGTTCCGATTCCTTGTCCAGAAACTGCAACAATTTTGACGGTGCCGAGGGTGGCTCTAAAAATCTATGCTTTTCAAACCTATCAGAGCTAAACCGTCTGTATTATAATGAGCATTTTGTAATGCCACTTTAATATCCTGAATAAAATTAATACACATAACTCACCTCCACACATTTCAAAAAGAAATGTCTTCAATGTCTTAACTGATAAAAGAAACACAATATCATTTAACAAAATAATGGGCATTTCAATATGACACAGCTCGAGCACCATGCCCTGTGGCTCTAGAAGTCAGTCATGTTGTCAGGCTGCCCATGTGGAGAGGCCCCAGGGATGTAGTGCAGTTGGGGCACCTACCCCCTGCGCAGTTCGATAATGGTATAACTTCTGACTCCCCCCAAACCTAACTGCTAATAGCCTACTGTTGACCAGAAGCCTCACGGATAACATAGTCTATCAACAGATACTGTGTATGTTATATGTATTACGCATGGCATTCTTGCAGTAAAGTAAGCTAGAGAAGAGAAAATGTTATTAAGAAAGTCATAAGGAAGAAAAAAGGCATTTACAGCACTATATGTATTTATGGGGAAAAATCCACGTTACTCATGGACCTGCGCAGTTCAGACTCCTGTTGTCCGAAAGTCAGCTGTAGTTACAAATGCAGCCCTGCTGGTGGTGGTTTTCACCACCACGATGTGACGATCTGAAACGGCGAACAACTCAGGACAATACCCTGAGCAAACAGAGTGTAATCGGCTTCCTGCAGTCATCTCAAACACTTCACCCGTGGGGGGTTTCAGAAACCCGCAGCTCCACCCTGCCCCGTGCGGCTGTGTGCTGGCTGAGCGCGAGTTCCTGAGAGCAGGCTGCATTGCACAGTGGCACCCGTGGCCAGCGTCCCCTTGGCTCCGAAGCCGCACGTCCTCCTTGGCTTTTCTGGGCAGGTCGGTCGTAGGCTCTGCAACACTATGGGTTCTATATCAAGTTATGGAAGACAAGGTCTCATTTTCCTCCAGGGACCTTGATCTTGAGTAAGCAGACATACCAAGCAAGGTCTTTGGAAATCTACTAGCCATTCTGGCAAGGACCCTGTTAGGACCTCCTGCAGGACAACGCCCAGCTGCAGGTGACCTGTCCAAGAGACACCAGCGCGTTTGAATGGGATTGTGCAGACAGTGTTCATCTGCATGTGTCTATGGCAGTTACCCTAAGGGAATTTTCAAATCAACACTTCGATGTTATTCTCCTATGGCTATTTCTCTCACCTCCCCCCAAATCCTTTTTTCTCTGCCTCTATGGTTGCAAGCAGCCAATATCGTTGAACCCAACTCTCTGAATCAGAAACAAGGAGAGAGGGCCATTAAAAAAAAAAAAAAGACAAGAAAATACAGGAAGCAAAGCACATGAGGACTGTGGAAAGAGTTTTGGAGATTATAGTTTTAATCCAACAGGTCAAAGATAGAGGTCTTCAACATCAAGCCTTCTAAAAGGCATAGAATCCCAATCAAGTCACCATCAGAATGCATGATGTTTTCTCACTCATCTACAGATACAGGGTGGGGCAAAAGTAGGTTTACAATTGTGAGTATGCAAAACACAGTTTATCCTTATATTGTTATTTACAAATTATTGTATTATTTTCCATATAAACGACTGTAAACCTACTTTTGCACCACCCTGTAAAGGTGCTATGAAAAAGAGATCTGTTTGTGCTCTTGTCTCCTTTCTTCCATCTGTCTATCCTTCCTTCCACTTTCTTCTGAATAAAACTAAGAGGTGTTAGCCTGACCCTGGAAAGCATTTCTCTCAGGGGTCTAGTAGAGACATTGGTCAAGCCATATGAAAATATTTTAAGCTCTTCTCCCCAGAGAAGAAAGAGGAAAAAATAAAATGCATCCTATTAGTTACAACAGTAGATAAAATATATTAATTCACCTTTCAGACTTTACAGGATCAACCGCTCAGTGACCACAGTGCCATCCAGTGAGAAAATATGCTACTTCTGAGTCAGCATTCATGCATTTCTGCTGGCCTTTTTCTGCCTGCTAGACTCTTTTTGATAATTAACCCCATCTTATATGTCATTGGTGTGCCTTGCCTTTATCTTACCGAGCTCTGGGTGCATGTTTTCTAACTGCTCACTGGCCATCTTCACCCTGACGTCCCTAACACCTCTAACTGGCCGTGTGCAAACCTGGACTTGCCTCACCTCAGTGCAACCCCCCTCACTTCCCATCCTGTACGCAATCCTAGCCCCTTGATCCAAATCCTGGCTGGAAGTAACCCCAAAGTATATTTTGCTATAGCCTACTTTGTGGCAAAGTATTTGTGTACTAGACGTATCTCTACACTAGACTGTAAGTTCCTTAAGAGCAGGGACTGTGCTTCATTCATTCTTGTATTTATCACATCATTTAGCAGACAGGAGTACTTCCTAAATATTTAGTTTACTGAAGGCAAGGCCACTCAGCCTTTAGTGTTGGTGGCAGTGAAATCACAGGGGCCCAGACAATGGGGAAGAAGTGTAACACTATTGTGGCAAAGTGTAAGGCAGGAGGCGGTGGGGCGTGGGGGTAGGAAACAGTCCTCTCCAAATGCCTTATTGGGTCCTAGTCAATGCAGATGTTCAACAAGGGATGGCCAGTGATGGGCTAATGTCATCTGCTGGAAAGCTGTTGGAGTGTCTGGGTGATGGCATATTCTTTTCATTAACCCTGGAGGTAAAGTCGGGAGCCAGAGCTGGGGATGTGTTACACCCACTTTCTGCCTAGTGTCATGGGCAAAGAACCCCAAGTCCCGGCTTCTACTGGGCTGCTGCAAATACTCATCATGTCTACAAACCTCAGATGAAAGACAGTAGGTCAGCACCACTGTTATCATGCTTTCTCATTTTCCCACTGTACTTTGTGCTTCCTGAGCACGAGGATCTATCTACTTTGTTCTTTAATACATTCTTCTTTAGGACTGTAATACCTAGCCTACTGGTGCTCCATAAATATGTATGGAATATCAAGAGTTTCTTAGGGCTTAATAGAGATGATGTTTAAACTCCTTATGTAAGGACATAATTATTAAGAAAAACTATTCATCAGCTCTTTTTTAATGTTCACAGAAAAGGGTCCTAGAATCAACATGCCTGACCTAAATTTTTTTTTAAAAATATTAAATCAGTGCAGGTTATTTTTTTCCACTCAGACTGTGTTCTCCAGACCACCCATATCAGAAATATCAGAATAGCCTGGGAGATGGATGGGTGGATGGATAGATAGATAGATAGGTAGATTTGAAATATACACATATTTCAAATTCACATGCCTCTACTTCAGAATGTTATTGTTTAGGGAGAACCTGGGAACTCACTCTGCACACATGCTCTGTGAGAGCTGCTGTGGTGAACTAAAACTTCAAGACAGCGGCCCTGAGTGACAGGCGAAGAAATAGTCACTTAAGGGAGAGTTGACACAACTCTGAAACTTAATTATCCAAATGACCCAAGGAGTTCTCTCTGTGGGCTTTAAACACACGATGGAGCTCTTTTTGTCTTTGATGACTCAGAGCCAGAAAATTGGACAAGATGACCTCATACGCTTCCTTATAGGTACATAATACTACGAAACATGTATTCTCTACCATCCCCTCAAACTCAGCATGTACAGGGACAGAACTCTGGACCCACCATGTCTCTGCTGGGGATGAAAATGACTTGACTGGTTTATTGTCCTTTTTAGCTGCTTCTTCTTCTGGTAATTAAATCTAATATTCTTGCATAACTACTTAGTGCAAGGCCTAAGATACTTTACAAGAAACTTGGACTATGAATTGACCATCTGTGAGGAACTCACCCCTCAGGATCTGTGGGACACGTAATAGGAGATCAGCACGTGGAAGCTAGGGCACAATTCAAAATGCTAGAAGAAAAATCTGTAGACAGTGTTTGTCGAGTACATGAAATTAATCAATCATACCAATAATAACACCTCCGTGTGTTCTGAGGACAGCGATGATTTCAAGATGGGAGCATCTTGAGCGCAATCTCCAAGAGTGGGGAGAAATTTGAAAGGCAGGAAGGGTGAGGGGAGCCAGCAGGTGGAGTGGTGTGAGCCCATTTGAGATGAGGAGGGTCAAACCACTTGACAGGGTGGAGGTTTAACCAGGAATGATGGGAAATAGATGAGCAAGTTGGATACCTGCGTTATGGGAGGTTCTAATATCATACTAAGAGAATTTTGGACATTTTCCTATGGGGAAATTGGAGGATTGGGGGTTAATATGGTTTGGAGAAAGTAGTGTTTTACTTTACAAGACTAATCAGATGGAGATTTTTAGAAGATGTTTAAAGAGAAAATATGTGAGGTAGACACATCAGTTTGAAGGCTATTGCAATGGACCAAACATGAGGTAAGAAGATTTTAAACAGGATCAGAGTACAGAAGGAATGGAAAGAAAGGATGATTGAGAGATCAGGAACGAAAGGAGAGCGACAGAGCTCAGTGGCCCATGAGAGATGGGGTTGCAAAACAGGGAAATGTATCGTAATGGGCGTCCTTTATAACCTTGTAAGTACTGATCACTGGTCAGCTGTATCCAGACTTTTGCAGACAAAGGTGTTTCCTTTGTACCCGAGCCTTGCCAGTGAACTCTCCCATGGACTTGTGTCAGCTTCAGTAATAAGTGTGATGGCATTTCTCTGTTGCACTCTAATGTGAGTTGTTACCGAAGAGTCGTCCATCTGAGGAAGCAGCCAACGAGAAAAAACATGGATAGATGGTAGGTAGGTAGGTAGGTATATAGGTAGAAAGATGGAATGATAGATAGGAGAATAATGATTAGGAGGAAATAGCACACATTTCAAATGTGCATTGGCCTTACATTCCTGAGAAAAAGCTAAATTTTCAGTGAAGGACAGCTTGAATCTGTGGAGTGTGTCATATGCAGAGAGAGGCAGAAAATGTCTTACCCTAACCCTCAGTCAAAAGCTGGTTGGCCTTGAGTGGAGTGCCTCAGTAGGTTGGGCATCATCCTGCGAAGTGAAAGGTCACAGGTTCGATTCCCGGTCAGGGCACATGCCTGGGCTATGGGTTTGTTCCTGGTTGGGGCATGTGCCAGAGGCAACCAATTGATGTTTCTCTCTCACACTGATGTTTTTCTCCCTTACTCTTTCTCCCTCCCTTCCCCTCTCCCTAAAAATAAATTAATTAAATAAAATCTTAAAGAAAAACCTAGATGGTCAGTGGAGATGGGGAAGGAGATATCTCCTAGGTGTTTGAAAACAGGAGCTGGCCTCAAGGAGAACCACGGAATTGTGCAGAAAATGCTCGATGAGGGTATACTCCTGGGAAAAGGGACACGGTGAAACCTCAGTTCAGTTATGAGTAAAAGCTGGACAGAGCTGTTAGTAAACTTCCTGTCACAGCTGAAACATGGCCGTCAATTGCACACCCGGGCCTGGGCCTTCGGAGCAGTGTGGGCCGAAGAAAAGCGTCCGGGGAGCTCGTGGGGCTTGCAGACGGCAGGCATAGAGCGTCTCCCACCAACGCCTCCTTGAAAGACCCCACGGAGGTGGAGAGGCGAGCTGGGCGCCAGGGCACGTGACCGCCAGGAGGCGCAGCCCGGTGAGCAGCAGGGAGGGGAGGCCAAGCTGTCAGAAGACCCCAGGCCTGCCTGGAACTTGAGTTTCCCTCAGCTTGTCCCCGATTCTGCCCAGGAATGTTCCCTGCCCAAGGAGCAGAGGCTGATTCAGGCGCCATGGCACCAGAGCCAGAAGAAAGCTCCAGGGATCTGCCGGAGTAGAGGGCTGTGACGTGGAAATGGGCAACCAGTGACCGTAACAATGGTGCTGCTGGAGGCATCGACTGAGTACTTATAACGTGCCAGGCACTGTGCTAAGCTCCTGACAATCTCTGCGGCTTTAAAACCTCACAGGGAACTACAAGGCACTATTACTACAAGGCCCAAATGGAAAACTGGGGCTCAGAGGTGCAAAAACTTGTCTATATTTGCAGCCTGGATTTCGCATGGCTGCCAGACACCTCGGATAACTCCCCGCCCCCTTTTTTTCTTGGTGAGGAGGAGACCAGAGGCGCAGGTTCGCTGGCTCTCCCGTAGGCAACAGGCCTCTCCCATGAGTGCTTGCACTCCCAGACAGAGGTCTTGAACAAAGCCTGTGCCCAGCTAAGTGAAACTCTTGACTTACCTTCCAGGTGACACCCTGATGCAAGCAAAGAGGGAAAATAAATTTGCTAAGTTTCAGGTGCAGCCATTGTCCCCATCACAGGCAAGAGCATCTCTGTAATGATGAAAAGCACTGTAATTTTAACCTTGTTATCGGACTACACACAATTCACCGACTGAAGGGGAAAAAAGGAAACGATGTATGAGATGTAAGATAGAAAGATAAACTCTTGTCCCTCCGTGGCTATTGGAAACATGGCCAAAATACCATGAACGTGTAAAAGATGACATGATTATTTTTGCATTTCTACTGAGAATTTCCTACATTGTGAGCATTTCCAGGGGCAGAAGCCCTCAGTACAGATGGTAGAGCCAGAGGGGAATAGAGGGACAGCTGCAGCCGCATGCCAGGCCCTCCGAGGGGGAGGAAGCCCCACGGACTGAGTCCCAGTCTGGGACGGACACGGGGCAGCTGGCTTTAGGCACAGAGTGCACGCTCGGCTGCCTAAGGTGCAGCACCTGCTGGCGTCTCACCTCCTGTCTCCAGCCATCTGCTCTTAGAGATACTTTGGTGGCAAGTCCCTGCCCTGGGTTTCATCAGGATTGGGTGTCAGACTTGTGCCCCCCGCAACATCTGGAACGTGGGAGGGCAGCCGGGGCGGTCAGGGGGCATGAGGAGAACTGGCTGGCATTCCTCCCGCTGCCCCGCCAGGCCCTGGACGTGGGCGCTTCCGAGACGTTAGGGCCCCCGACCTGGCCCCCAAGAGCCACGGAGTTTTATAAAAGAAAAAAGGAAGAGACAGCAGAATGCGGTTTAACTGAAGCAAACCAGAAATCATTCTTGCAGCTGGCCAGCCTGGACTGGTTCTCCTGGAAGGGACATCATCATTAGCATCTGAAGGCCCAGCCACAGGAAGTTAGTCATGGCTCAGGCTGCTGAGTCAGGCCTGGGCTGCAAACTGTGTAAAGGCCTGGAGTTAAACCAGGTTATGGGTCCAAATCTCCCCTGACCTAGCAGCCAACTTCAGGAGCAGGAGGTCCATTTAGGTGTTGACCTCTGGAGAAGCTTGCTTTGTGGCAGTTTCTAGCAGGGTCGCTGGCAGTACGACAGGACAACAATGGGGGGAAATTGGGTCCCAAGATTTGCTTAGCCTCCAGGAACATCGTTTCTTCTCGTGGGGCTCAGTACAGGGTTACCCATCTCATGAGCCTATAATATGGAAGCCAGCTGTCTGGGTTGGGTTTCACTTTCCACGGTGGGTCCATATCTCTCCAATGCAGATGCTAAGAGCATGAGTTATATAACATCTGCAAATCACTTAAGGTGTCCTAAAGGGAGAGGCTGCGTGAATAGGTAATACAAAAACAGTCTTGTACTTGGGACGTCAGTGATGTGGAGCCCTTGCAGGATCGGACGGGAGGGCTGTGCGCCAGCAGTGCCGGACTGAATTCTGGGGACTTCTGTGGCTGACCAAGAGAGTACTTGTGTCGCTATATTCCATATTTAAATTTAGGCTGCAAATGGAAAAACAGTTTTTACAACTCCAAATACGCTCTCTACTACAGAGAATAGTGACTGAAGTAAAAGCAAAAATAGCTGCTCGCACCACGGTTTGAGAAAATCTAAATCTGAAAATGATCATTTTTATTTGCATGCTACCAAATAAGGACATTGGGGAAGCAGTGAGTCACCAGTGCTCTGGCATTTACCAGATTCCAACGTGATGTGAAAGTATTCTTTAAGATGATGTTCTAAAGCGTGCATGAAGCTTTCCTGCTGACGTGGAACCTTTCGGTTCCCACCTGGAAAATGGGCCGAGACCCATTTGCACAGGACAGTGATGGCGCTGCTCCGATGAATGATTTGAATGCTGTCAAACCTCAAGCCGGTGGGAATCATACCTCGCATCTGAAGAGCAGGCTTGCAAAAGTACCTTCACCTACATCCTGTCATTCAATCACATCTGATTCTCACAGGCCCCTTGAGGCAAGCTGTTTGTTTGCAAGTGTGTGGTCGTCGTATTAAAATATCAGGGAACCGCGGGTCTTTTTGTAGAGACAGGATGAATCACTATAGGGAAAAGGGGAACAAACAAATGAGAACTACAAGAGTGAAAGCTCGAAGCTCCCTGTTAACATACTATCACATGGCCCCTGTATAAACTGAAGCTCTTCAAATACCAAAACCCAGCAGAAAGGTTTAGGAATTGCTTGCAAGGCAAGTGTGTTTTCTTCTTCTGTAAGCTCTTAGGAGACAGTTTAAAGGGAATTGGGGAGTGTTCTGGCCTTTTGTTTTGAAACTTCCTCTGCTTGTTGTCTACTTGTCTGCTGACTGTGAGATCAGGCTATTTGCTTTAAACAGGCTGAACAACCTCTAATATACACAGCATCTATGACGGGTTGAGTTACTCTGTGCAGAGATGTTTACTGAGCTCATCTAAGATTTGAAGATTCTCCTGTCTCGGTGACACAGTTAAGAGTTTAAAGGAGAACGCCGACAGTTGCAGCATGTTTTGGAAGGTGGCAGAAGAAAAATGTCTCCTCTATAATTTGATCAGCGATCTGCATCTCCCTGGGGATTTTTCATGAACCTCAGAAGGAAATCTGTGTTATTCAGTTTCCAAGGGCAAACCACCTTGGCCAAAAGACCACTGAGCACAGTTTCCAAAGACGGAAAACATTTCTTCTTGTCTTCCCAGGTTAGCCCTCGGCCAGAGTGGGGCTCACACCCCACCTCCCAGGGAAAGCATTCTCTGGAGAGTTTTGAGAATTGCAGTAGGTTTTACATATTAAGTTAGAGCAAAATAACAAAAGAAATAAATGAAGGTGACATCCACACTGCCCCCTGCTTCTCTGTGCAGAGGGGGAGAGATGAGAAGGGAAGAGAGAAAGGGACTGCCACCAAGTGAAGATCCTTACGCGTCTACCTCCCTCCCCCACCCTGAGTGCTCACCCATCTTTGTGCAACACAGCTCACGTTGTTTCTCCGGCCAGAAGGGTGGCCACGGGGTTGAGCAAGTGAGTGGTGTCTGGGGAGGGAGGGCACCAGGCCATCAAAAACAACAGGTCCGGATAGAAACCAGGGCTCAGGAAACAGGGTTCTGGTCCTGCCTCCATCTCCAATGATCTGCGTGACTTTGGACAAGGTAGCCTCCCTCTTTGATCTATAAAACAAGGGGGTTGGGCTAAGTGTTCGCCAAGGTTCCTAACAGCTCTGAAAAAATCAGGATCCTTTTGGTTAGCACCATGTAGGGAGGTCATGAAGGGAAGCAGAACAATCGCTGTTCCCTGTAAAAGAACAGACCTTGGAGGTGGAGTCAAAACAATCAGCAAGGAATCCTGTGATGGGTGGGAAAACTATAGAGAAACATGGAATTGTGTGGAGGGCATAACCTGAGGGGTATGAGGTATGTGAGCTCATAGGAAATGGGGCTCATGTGAGAAAGCCCACGTCGTCACACAGAAACACCAGGCTTTTGAACCAAAAACTGTGCTCTATTCCCTTCTACAATCTCTCCCATGATAATGTAGCACCTTGTGCACACAATTAAATGTCAGCCACAGAAAACATTTCCCTTGGCTTTGTTGTTCCAGAACGGGATTCTTTTGTCTTCAATATAATGGATATGCAGAAACAATGATAGAACAGAGATTTTTTTTTCCTAAAGCGATGACAAACACACTGCTGCTTCCTCCCTCCCTCCTTCCTCCTTCTCTCCACCCTCCAAAATAAATCATTGTTCCAAAAAAAAAAAAAAAAAATCCCATTGTCTATTGTCCACCGAGATGAAGATCTGCCTAGGAACGGCTCCGGCGGGCTCGCAGTGGCCCCGAGAGGCCGGTAGGTGGCGCACGAAGGCAGCGCAGGCAGGACCGAGGGCCGATCCCAGTGGGGGGGTCTCGCCGCCGCCACCCCGCCCTCCGCCGTCTTCCACCCCCGCTTCGCGTGCTAATTGCTGGATACTCTACTGGGACTTCGGTTAGGGGAAAATAAAGCGGGAATGGGAGGCGGGGAATCCGGTTCCGAATACACAAAAGCCTCAGGGGTCTCGGTGGCCCAGGAGCCTGGCACCCTCTTCCCAGCCTCACCCCTGCCCCCACCCCCAAACCACGGTTCTGACCACAGGAGCAGACGGACCACGGGGAGGGGACTGGTGATCTCGGTGTGGAGCCCACGGCACCGGAGCCGCAGAAGCCTGGGCGCCTCCCTCCCCGGCCCCCCCTATCCCGGGCCATCACAGCCCAGGCCCACCCCTAACGCTGTCCAGCCCGGCCTGGAGTTGGGAATTGCCGAGGTCAGCGAGAGGAGCCAGGACCTGGCTGCAGGCCAGGTCCCCAAGCAGCAGGGTCCCACGTGGGTGCCTGGGCCCGGGAGTGCCATCAGCAAGCCTCCTTCCAGGGGGAGCGCCAGCTGGTAGCTGTCTTCTGTGTGGGGACTGGCTCTGTCAGTGCCTGCGACCACCGACGGGCCACCCGGCCATCCAGACACACAGCCTCTGTCTGGTAGCACATGCTGTGAAGCTTCCTGAAGGCCTTCAAGGTGGAGGCCTGGCTCCAAACCGTAAGCACTAACACCAGGGGATCCGTGACCTTGCGGCCGGCCCAGAGCTCCCCACCCCTCCATCTCCCTGACTATGAAACGCAGAGGTAATCCTTGCCTCACAGGAATGTTGTAAGGGTTTTTAAAAAGTGGTGCTTAACTTAGCAGGAGGCCGTGGTCGAAGTAACTATTATTATTAACGACCTGCCTCTCCTTGGAGGTGCACAGTTTGCTGCTGTACGACAGATCTGATATCATGGTTGCTCTGACTGAGGGGAAAGGGTCAGAGAGGAACATCCTCCCACCAGTCACTCCCAACCAAAGATCCGGTCTGTCCCCGGCTGCCCTCAGCCTTGCTCCCTCCCCTGGCCCCCAAAGCTGTGCTAGACCCTCCTCTCCTGGCTTTATACAGCGCCCCCTCCACCTGCTCCCATCTCATTTGGAGGATTCCTAGAGAGGGTATAGCCCGTGCTTTGATGTCAGACACGCCCTGGTTGGCTCCCCCATTTGCTAGCTGGGAAGTCGGGCAAGTCACTTAGCTTCCCTGAGCTTCACTTCTCCTATTTTCCATGAAAATAGTGGTCATGAGACTTAGCTCACATGGCACCCGCGAAGACTAATGGAGATAACACGTATAAACGGTCTGGCACGTACTTGTTCTCCAGTAAATTTTAAAATTTCAATTTTACCTTTGAAATTAGGTTAGATTATGTTGCAGAAGATAATGGAAGTTCACTGGAATTTCCACAGACATCCAGCAAACGTGAACCCAGCAACTGCTAACAATTAGCTTCTCTGCTCCCAGTTGAGTCAGCAAGGTTCATTTCCCTTCCAGGAAAAGAGCAGGAGTCTAGTGAGGGCGCGTTCTCCCCAGCGCCTCGCAGGTATACCCCAGACACCTACGTCGGCTTATTCACTCCTTGGTGCCACCAGGTGCCCATTTCAGAGCAATACTCCAGCTGGAGGTTTCTCTGGGGTGGGTCTTGCTTTAAGTTGCATTCTAAGCCACAGTGGGTGCCTGGCTGATGGGTGATTCGGTGACTCCTTCTTAGTGCTCATCACCTGTGTGCGGTTACCCCAGTGAAGGGGCGGTGGCTGGGGTGTGGCACCGAGCCACCACCTGCCCGAAGCAGGCAGGAGAGCAGGAGCTGTTGACGTTTCTCTGAAAGGTTACTTGGGCATTTCCATGAGCCCCAGATTTGTATTAATTTGGGAGAAGCTTAGTCACTGGGCAGATCATGTCCCGTGGGCAGTAGCCAGGCCAGCGGGTAGCTGAGGTGGCCTGCCTCAAAGATGGTGCCCCGCAACCCTTGCCTCCTGATAGTTGTGTCCTAGGTAGTCCCCTTCCATGTTCAGGAGGGCTTACTTGTGTAGCCAAGTGAGTATTGTGAAATGACAGCGTGTGACTTCCAAGTCTTGCACAAAAGGACACTGTGACTTCCACTTTGCTCTTTTTTGTGTCACTCACTGTGGGAAAGCTGGTCACCATGTCACGAGGACACTCAAGCAGCTCTATGGAGTGGTCCGCTGACCACGGAACAAGGGCCTTCTGCCATCGCCAGCCCGTTAGCCAGCGTGGGTGTGAGCCACCTGGGTGCAGCGCGGCCTCTCGCCCCCATCAAGCCTTCCAAGACCGCAGCCCTGGCCGACATCTTGGCTTCAGGAGAGGCCCTATCCCCAAACCCAGTTAAGCCCTCCTGAATCCCTGACTCACCAAAACCTGTGTGAGATAAAACAAACAAACAAACAAAAAAACCCCAAAAAACCATTTTGGTGTGTTTGATGTGTGTAGATGCTATATGGGTGACTAATTGGGCGACAATCCAAAGAGCTGGGACTTCCATTGCCTAAGGTGGGGCTGGTAGGGAGTGTCCCGCCCCCTCACTTGGTTAACTCTGCTGGTTCCATAAAATGGGTCTCGAAATGGACCTCACCTGAATGCCCCACCTCCAAAGGTTCTGGGGGAACCTCCAGCCAGTCTCCCAGCAGTGCCAAGTTCCCAGTAGTCCTAACCTTGGTTTCTTGAGAAGGGTAGAGAGTAGCCCATTCCCTCCCCTCCCCGCACCTCCTCCCAGGCCAGCCCTGGCACTGGGCCCAGCATGAAGCTGCCAGCACTGTCACTGGTTTTTGGTCTTAGGAGTGTGTCTGTTCAGGTGCGCTGGCTCCAGAACATCAGGGGGAATGTGAGCGAGCACAGGAGAGGGGGTGCGTTGGGTCTTTCTCTTCTCCGGTTAGAAGTCCTGCTGCTGAGAAGCTGGCAAGTGGTAGTTTGGGTGGGAGGAGACAGATCACTATGTCCTGAGGGGTGCGGAGTGTGGCCACTCCGTGGATCAGGTATGAATGCCAACCGTGGTCAGGTCACTTCGCTTCTTCCTAGAGTTTCCCTGGGCTGAGCCTAGGCCCCTAAATGTGACAGATTCACTCTTGGGCTTCAACCCTCTCTGGTAGGAGCCTCATACTCTCTCACTCTTCGTCACTGTGAAGAATCACATGTTTGATTCAAGCAGAGGAAATTAAAATGATTTACTATTGTAGATGATAGTCTTGAGCTGACCAAATGTTACTTGAAACCTATTCTTTCTTGAAATACCTGCTAGTGAGTGTAGTCCACTCATGGTTTTGTTAAGTCTGAACAAATGTGAAATATCTGACAAGGCATCTACACCATTCAGCCAGAGGTCTGTGGCTAACTGTTTTGTGTAGAACTGTATGCTCCCTGGATCACGGACCATAACAGGCTTGGCTTGTCAGGAAACCTCAACCTCTTGAAAACCATCCCGATCCCCTGAAAGTCCATTTCTTATTTTTGATGTGATTCTAAGTTTCAGGTTTTTTTATTTTTTTTTCAGAAAGTTTTATTTCTGCTGTATTTTTAGATTCAAAAGTATTTATTTAAGGTGAACAAATGATACAGCGTACGCAACTGCTGGAACTGCTTTTTAATTGAGAACAAAAAAGGAGTACCTAGGACAAGACGATGCAATTACCACACTTATTGTTTTCAGTGAATTTTTGTCGAGTTTGTTTATCTTACTGTTAATGTGATGATACAGCAATCCTTGGAAAAAGAATAACATTTGCGTTAAAGAACAAATCTAGATAAAAATGGAAAACAGAGTGAGGCACAACCCACAAAACCTTCTCTGGGAAGAACTCTTGAAGAAAAACCGCCTCACGCTTCACAGAAGAACATGGCGCAGCCGTGTTTCCCTTTATAGAGCCAGAGTGTTCCTAACAAAGGCATCATCCACTCATCATCTGTTTTCTGATGTGATTTCTATTTTCAGGAACCTGTTCCTCCCTCATTGTTCCCGGTGCATCTGGTCATTGGTGCCTTCGACTTTGGCCCTATCGTATTCACTGTGACCAGCCCCCACCTGGAGAGTTCACCATGGTGACCACGGGTCAGACCGGCAGGTCATTGTTCACCCAGGGGACCGGAGGCAGGCCTCAAGGACCCACTCACTCCAGTCAGATAAACTGGAGATAGAAGGAGTCTGAGGATGGTAAAATTATGCCAAAAGATCTAGAAAGGAGCTGATAGACTATCAGTATATATCCAAGCCTTGTATATTTTTCCAAAACAAATACAGCAAAACAAATCCCTTTCTTTTTTTCTTTTGCTAAGATTTCTAATGGGACAGTACACAAGCCCTAATGTATAGCCTAATCAAAGTTAGCTATACAGTGCCTATAAATTTATGTAGCTCAACCGCCAAGCTTGTAGAGTAAGGAAAAGAAGAAACTGGGGATATTTATATTTCACTGATAAGCAATGGAGTTGAATGTCTCTAAATGTGTGTTCCAGCTCAAAAACTCTGCAGCTTCGATTCTGGAAATGACTTTACTCTGATATTAATATTCATTCAGTCAGATGTCCCACAATTATTTAAATGCCTAATATGTGCTAAGCACAGATATACATCAATGAATAAAATAGACATGGGTCCCTCCTTCCAGTGTATGGACAACCAATCCACAAACAACTATAGATACACCACAATCACATACATTTTGGAAAAAAATTAGATGGATTCAGAGATAGAGAATATCACAGTGCGCCTACTGAGATGGAGGGATTAGCAATGGCTCCTCTACGAAGAAAGCATCTAAACCAACATCTGAACAGTAAAATAAGTTAACTCTAGCCTGGAATGTGCTCACATTCCAGGGGGGAAAAACACGGCGGGCGGGGGCAAAAAACCAAGTGTGACGTGTTTAAAGACGAGTAGAACATTATGGACACAGGACTTTGCCGACTAGAGACCATGCTAAATCATACATAGCCTCTCGGGGCCAGCTGACCAATTCTTAAGTCCCCCTCTCCATAATCCCTCTAAATAATCAGTCACCTTGCGCTTGAGTCTCTTCAAGAGAGGGAATGTACTACCTCTTAGTGTCCATGGCAGTTTAGGTTAAAAAAATAAGAATTAGTTCCAACTAGGAAGCTGGAACTGGAATCATGAATTGTAGTCACAAGCCTGCACCCGAGGAAACTGTCAAGTTGAAATGGAAGCAGCTACTTAGAAAGCTGCGTTTACTGTTCTTTACTAGGTGGAATGCCAAGGGCGTACAGCAGGATTTCAAGTTCATCGTCCTTTTTTTTGGAGAAGAACAAAATAGGAGAATGATAAGACAGCTCTCACAAACTCCCCTTTCCTACTTTCCTACTGGAGCAAAATTCACGGCAGTCTCCCCCTGGCGAACCAGTGACTGCTCAGCAAGGTCAGTTGTGCTCTTGAAAAGACAGCCGTGTGCTTGAGCCTCTGTGAAGTGGGAGTGACTTTCCTGTGGTATTTGTGGTGCAGCACGTAGAGGAAGTGCACCGGATCCACCAGTTTTACAGAAGTCTTTGATAATGTGAGCTGACTTACACACGACCTGTAATACTGACCTGACTAAAGACGCTCAGTGGGATTCCACAAAGATTCTGCTACTCATTTGAAGGTATTTCCCCAGAGCCAGTCCACACCACTGATATGAGAGACTGGCTCGAGTGTTTATTTGTTCCAGAGTACATCAAGAAACCTAGGTTTCAAGGTCTTAGGGAAGCACTTCCAATGGCACAGCCCACAGACCCTTCTTCTTAAAGCCGTTTATGAACTACTCTATATGGGGGTCACTAGCCCGTCCTACTGGAAACAGCCTCCCAAGGATTTTAGATCATTCTGCAAAATTATAATACTGCTAAGGGTATAGAAAATCAAAAAGCTGGCCAAGATTAAAATACTAACTTGTGCAATGAAAATCCTATTGGCAGCCAAAAGAATCTTCCCACTGAGGTACAAGAAATTGCCTCCATTGACTTTTGCTTCTCAGGTAACAGTAATGTTCTAAAAGTAACAAAGCAATAGGAATTTAAGCAAAAAAAAAAAAAAAAAAAATAATCAGGATCTTTTGATGAGACTGCCATGTGGAGTATGGTGCCCATGTGGCACCTGGTTCTAGACCAGACTAAATAAAAATCTACAGATCACTGCCATCAGTTTGATCTCTTCAGGAGCTTGTGAGGATCGCCTAGCAAACCTGCTTCACAATAAAGGATAAGGACAGATTCGTCAGCAAGCCTAGAGCAGAGCCAGTCCACCGGGAAGAAGGGATGACCACTGGGCCTACCACATGTCAAGAAGGAATGTCAACAGGATGCTCTTAACCCTGCCCTGTGATGGGCCGAGTCGGGACAACTCCAAGGAGTCGGCCAAAGGACTCCTTTCAAGACTTGCTCAGGCACGACTTCCGTGATGCCTTCCAGCAGGGGCGGCTCAGCAGTGAGAACAGAGACCTTGCCGGCCAGCAGCAGGGGGAAAGGAGCAGAGGCACCTGACTGCCAGCCCCACGAGGAGCGGGCAGCTGGCCCTGAGAGCAGAGATTGGAATCATAAGCCACAAGGTAATCCTGGCCTTTCATACAACACGGGAGCCGCAGCCGGTCCTTCTCAGCGTGGTGTAGCAGTTTGGCACCCAGGTCCTAGAGTCAGACGGCCCGAGTTCCAATCCTGACTCCATCGCTAACTAGCTGGGTGACCTTAGGACTGTTTCTTAACCTCTCTATGTTCATTCCTTCATCTACAAAATGGGACTAATGACCATACCTACCAATGATTTATGTGTGTGACCTGTTAGCACAGTGCCTGGCACATCGTAGGTGCTCAGTAAATGCTGGATGTGGTATTGTTAGTCTGTACAGGTCTGCACAGAAAACTAGAGATCATATTATATACTACTAAATACGAAGGACAAATTACTAAGAATTTTTAGTATCAGTTTCTTCCTCTGTCCAATGCACATAATACTTCGTGGATTTTATGAGGATGAACGATGCACCCACAATTGGGCCTGGTGCGCTGGTGGAGCTCAATGAACGCTGGTTATCATTATTAGGCTGTGATTACCTGGGGGCTGGCAGAGCTGTCTGCCAGAAGCTTCTGTGATGAGACAAAGGCTCCACACCTGTGTTGCCCAATATGGTGGGCCCTTGTGGCAATCAAGCACTTGAACGGCGGCTAGTGCAATTGAAGAACTGAACTTTTCATTTAATTTTAATTGAACTGTCCACAGATGACTTGTGGCTAATGTACTGAACAGTGCAGGCCTTGTCCTGTCCCCTGCATGTCCTGTCTATGTTCATGTCATGTCCAGTTGCCGGTCATTAGTCTCTCCACCAGGGCTTGGACAAGAGTGAAGAGAGGATGTAAAACCCAATTTTGGCAGGTGGGGACTGTAGCATAATAGAAAGAAGAAAAGTCAGTACGGAGTCTATGGGCACCATTCCATTCCCACTGCTGCCCACTATTCTTGGGCAAGTTCCTTAACTTCATCTTCGAAAGGAGAGATTTGATGGTGATATGACTTCAAAGGTCCCACCCCATCAGATGTTCACTAAGGGAGATCAGAAATATTACACACACTAGACACTGTGGGTCACATTTAGCTGTGTTTAGTGTCTCCCAATTTCAATGTGGTATATATAAGCCTTGGTATACAAACTAATGTAAGTGAATAGACAGAGATAAGACGGACAGTGAGGCCAAAGAGAAATTAACCTTGAAGCAAAGAAAGTGGACTTTGATGAAAAAGAGCTATGTCCTGTGGGAGCAGAGTGTTCCTGTCATATCCCTATGCCGAGCTGTAGCCTTCCACCAGTGCAGGCGCGCGTGGAAGGTACTGGGAAATGTTTGACCAGTAAAGACTCTGGATATACAAACCCATACTATGATTTATTGTCTCCCACTGAGTACAAAGTAGAAAGGAAATTCTGCAAATCAGATCTCTTAGAATCCACCCCGGGGAGGAAGAGCACAGGACAAGGAGCCCAGAGGAGCTGTTCCTCTTCTGGATCTGTGGCTAACCAGCCAGAGGACCCGCATTCAATCTGGCCAACTTCTCTGGGCCCGAGTTTAATCATCTCTGTAATAAATTAGGTGGACTCTACTCGCACCAGCTTGGACAACATGTGATTATGCTTAGAGCCCCAGAAATTTCAAACATGCTTCCCCCCACCCCCAACACACATTTTTTAGTCTGTTGAAGAGTGTGGTCTTGCCCTTTGGGGTCTGGTCCCTCAGTCCCTATGTGTAACAGCCTGTGAAGTGAAGGAATCCCATTTGCTTATAAGTAGAATTCTGATTGATTAGTCCTGACCCGAAGAGCTTTCTAAATTTTTTAAAGAGACAAAGCAAAGTAATCCCTCAAATCATCTGGGCGGTAGTGGTAGTGTGCACTTCTATAAATGGTGGGCTATGATACACATTGTCCTCATTTGGGACGAGCTGGTTATTAGCAGGAAAAACCAACAGTGACTTTCAGAATAGAAAGACCAGGGCTAGAGAAAATCATTCAGGATAACTGAGTGTATTAATCTATTTGACTTTAAATCTTCTTTTCTCCCCCAGTTTTATAGTCTCTAAGTCCACCTATTGTTTTGAAGCTCAGCCCCTCCTCCTCTGCTTCTCCCAAGGCTGTTCCATGATAAACAGCTCCCCGTGCCCTCCCTCCTCTCTCCCCCACTTCTCCTCACATTCCTCTCTCGGCCTGTCCATTCTCCTCTGAGACGGGGGTGGAACCTCTACCCCATGGCCCCCTTGCCGGGACCCTGTATCTGACAACAGAAAGAGGAAGCATTTTAGAGAATATGCTCGGGGAGTGACTCCTATGGATGTACACAAAACTTTTTCAGACCTGAGGTCCCCTGGAGCCAGTGCTAGCTGGACCTTGAACCCTAATAACATCAGGAGGAGCTTAAAGAGCCACCAGCAGGCCCAGTCTACTCTCCCTGCTAAATCCTGCCGCTCCTGGGCTTCCCTGGGTCCTCTGGCACCTGGGTTTGTTACAACGGAGGCAAGAACAAGCTTCCCTGCGGTTTCTACTTCCTGATGACAGCCTGTTCCGAGGGCCTCCCTGGTCAGGAGAGGATCCTCCTTCTTTGTTGGGGCCCTTACAACGAAATTTATGGCTCTTTTATTAGTTTGGCAGGTGCTTTGAGTGAGAAAGGAAAGAAGTGGCATGATTTGCATGTAGTTTCAGTTCAGAAGACAAGGAAGTGGGAGACTTTATCCAGTCATTTTCTGCTAAAAGTTCGCAAAATTCTTCAGGCGCCATGGAGATGAAGCCTTGTCTCTTCAAGGCTAGATTTCTGATACATTAAGTCTAGAAGGGATTTCTAGGTCATGAAAACTTGTACTTTTAGGAAAGGGGCCTACACAGAAAGAAAGAGGTGAAACAGCTCGCGCCAAAGATCAGACATTGCACAGCTCGTCCGGGGAGCCCCAGGACTGAAGATTGGGTCCACTGATTTCCCCAAAGCTCGCAACACAAGCATTCTCTCTCTCTCCTTGTGTTCATCTCCAAAAAGGGCGCTTTTGGCGGGGCGGGGTGGGGAGGTGGGGAGTGGCTAAGAAAAAACAGTCATCTCTGAAACAGTCAAGAGACAAAGAAGATTGGCAACCTGTTGGCTAGCTTCCCTTTCTTTCTTTCGAGATATTCAGTATTCTCCTTTTGCCCAGGAAGTAAAGAGAGAAGAAAAAGAAAAGAGAATCAGATATCTTGAAAAACAAAACAAAGCAAATAAAGAAAACTGCTTTTTAGAGAAAAGGACACATGTATGAGTGCATGTGTGTAAAATCAGGGCTATATACTTACTCTAAATAAAAATGTATATGATCTTCTTGTTGAGTGGGACATAGAGAAAGAGGCCTTCTTTGCCTATTCCAGTCCTTAGAAACCCCAAATCAGCGTGGGGACTAGTGATTCACTGCACTGCAGACACGGGGTCTCTGCTCTGCTCTGGATTCTGCGAGATCATCCCTTTGCCTTTGGGCTTCTCCCAGCTCCCTCCCAACTCTTGCCAAGTCTCTCTTTCATTATTAGTCATTCTAATAAACACGCCTAATAAACACAAGCCCTATAAACCAATCCAGGATGCTACTTTTGGCTCCCATGCTGCCTTTAGGAAAGACTGATAACTGCATTAACTTTTGTCATCTGTCCTGGAGAAATCCAGCTGAGATCTCTAAAATATTCTGTTGTGAGCTGCAGTATAATGGACCTTTTTAGTGTACATTCTCTTGTTAAATGAAATTTCCATTTCTAACTGAACTAAAAATGCTTAATTATTAATAAGTCCCCCAGAGATTAGTGACATTTGGGATGATTTTTATCATGCTGCAGATATTTAACAACATAATATCTGTGGTGGTAGCTAATTCAACTTCTTTCATTTCAAAGAACATTCCCTCCCAATTTGTTTTGACTTACATGCCACGTAGTTAGTTCCTGAACATCCAGCTCCATGTGAAGGTCAAAGTGAAACTGGGGCTATGGTGCAGGGAGGGCTGGGAAGAGGCACCAAGGATCTGCTTCCTGGGAATTGGACTGCAAGCCAGGTGCTTCCATTCAGGTGGAGGCAATGGTGGTAATAAACAGAAGTTTCTGGAAAGATCATAGAACTGGGGGCCAAGATTCCAGTTCTGTGCCAATTTGCTGTGTGACTTTGAACAAATTATTTAACCTCTCAGAGACAGAGTTTTTTCACATATTTGGAAGGGATAATTACACATTCCTTAGCTGCCTTACTGAATTGTGTACAATACATATGAAAGTACTTCCAACAATTAAAGTACTTTATCAGGAATGTAGCCAAAGGTTGGAAAGAAGGAAATAGCATTTTACTAAGCACCTTCTATGAGCCAGGGGTTGTGTTCAATACTTTTACAAACATGAAGGAATCAGTCTTAGCAAAACCATCCGAGGTAGGCCTAATTGCCCCTTACGCAGAAGAGGAAATTGAGGCTCAGAGCTTTTCCCTAAGGTTACAAGCTAGTGAGTGGCAGAGTCAAGCTAAAAACCTAAAGGGATGAGGTATGTGGTGAGTATACAATATGGAAAAGGAAAATGGATCACAACCTTAATTTTTAAGTAGAAATGTTGAGTCAACTCATGCATGGTGATCTGCATTATCACAACATATAAACATCAACATGAAATTTTAATTATTTTGTCTTCAGTCTATTTCTCTGCACAGTTCTGATCTTAAAGAAGGAAAATCTCTCAATATAAGCATAGAGTCAAAAATTGGTTTTTAAAAAAGGTAAATGCTCGGGATGTCTCGCCATTAGGTTTCTATGATCTTGATCTGTCAGTGGTGGATGGATCAATGATAATGATCTTCCCACTCGTCACTTCCTGTTGCTGGCATGTCACTGGCACACGGGCCTTTGATGGTGTTTCTGGCCCTCCATAGTCACAGTCATTCTTTCTCTTCCATTTCCGTCCAGGCCCCGGGGTTCTGCCCCCAGGACGGTGGACAGCCCATTTTCATGCAACTGCTTTGCCCACTCTGGGTTCCAATTTGCAGTGTTTGGCCTGGAGATGAAGTTCCTGCCGGCTGTTTATGAGAGAGACAAAGTGGAGCAGGGTTTGGAGCAAGAGGCCGGAAGCCAGTACATCACCTGCTTCCCCGGCCTCGTCTCCTCTTCACGCTTCGGTTTCTCCATCTGCGGGTGGGAGGGGGATGCACAGCACTGCTCACAGTGTCCTGAGCGTCTTCGCAAAACCCTGGGGGATGCTCGAAGGGGCCTGAAAGACCTCGTGCTTCGCTTTATGTAGTAAAATAAAACCCTATCCAGTGGTCTGGGAATGAGAGAACACCTATTTTTTTTTAAATAGAGGATGGTCTTATAATGGATGAAGTACCTGAGTTTTTCTTTTCTTTTTTTAAAACTTAATCTGTATTGTATTTTTCCCCATTACCATTTAGTCCCCTTATACCTCCCTCCCCCAGCCGTCACCACACTGCTGTCCGGGTCTGTGAGTCCTTTTCTCCTATTGCTCAGTCCCTCCACCCCCTAACCAGTGCCCCACACCCACCCCGACCCCCACTAGCTGGCATCTGCTCTCCCTCTATGAGTCTGTCTCTGTTTCGTCAGTGGATGGTGTTCCATAAGACCCACTTCAGTGGCTGGACCTAAATATCTGTTTAAATAACAGATAAGCATAAGCATGCGCGAGGAGCAGGGGCTGTTATCGTTGCTATTAGCTTACTTTTCAACTACCAAAATGCCTGTTCCTACGACTCTTAACAATGTTTTTAGTGCGCTTGCACTCACCACACTCACAGAACACACACACGATAGAATTTCAGAGAATTGGTATCACCACACCTATTTCATAGGTGAGAAAACTTAAACCAGGAGAAGTAAATGTATATCCACGTCCCCGTGGATAATCAGGGGCAGAGTGAGGAAAATAATCTAAGTCTCTCGCCTCAGACTCCCTTCTTGTCTCAGATTCCCGTGCTAATCCCTCTTGCTTCCTTTTTTGTAGTCCCGGAGGCTGAACTTTCCTCTCTGTTTCCTAAGTCTTTTCTCCCACCTGCTGCGGTAGACGGCTCTGGCGCCTTCTCAACGCGCCTGCTCTGGGGAGCGGGGCCCTCAAAGGCACTCCTCTGGTCCCTGATCTTCTCAAGGAAGGCCTGTGGTGGAACGAGAGCTCAGACACGACTTGTTAAGCTTGTTCCTCATCGCAAACTCGAAGAAAAACCTGCCAAAAGTCACATTAGTGAGTCACGGGGACTGCACACTGCTCTAAGTGGAGGAGCCAGTGAAGCCGCGCGAGGGATGCTCAGGCTGAAGTCGCCCGTCCTGATGCTCTTCCCAACACGCGTTCGGGTTCGCCCTGAACGTGCTTCTGCAGTGCGTCTAGGTCGAAGAGCCAGAAGGGAGAGCAAGGGTTGAACACCAACAGAGCACTTGAAACGGGCATTTTTTTCCCCCTGTGGGGAATGAAAATGTGGAGATGATGAGAGGCTGATGCAGAAAGAGAAGAGCTCCCCGCAGGAGGCACGGGCCCGTCGCGGCCACACTTCCCGCAAGGCGTTGCGGGCTCCGCACGCCCTCGGCCTGGGCGCCGTTACTGTCCTGTCCACGGGAGCACCTCCTGCTCATGCCACTCGGCAAAGGGTGTTCTACTGAGATTTTTGAACAGCGGAATAAAGCAAGCTGCGAAGGGGGCCCCCAACGCGGTCTGGCTGCCGAAACTCCGTCAGGAAGAACAACCCTCGCGAAGGTGCCCCTGCCTGGCCCACGGAGGCGGTGACTGCCGGGGACAGCGTCCCCGGGAACAGCATCCCCGGGAACGTGCCCTGCAAAGTGAGCGGCTGCTTTTCCATGGCAGGGTTTTCCCAGCGACTCCCCATCTGCGAGGCTGCTGTGGGGCTCGACAGAGCGGCCAGCGCGGCCTGGCTCGGCTGTCTCTGCCCAGGGCCTGTTAGGAGCCCGAGCTGGAAGGCACAGGCGGGCAGAGCGACGGGCAGCCCCTGGGTGGCTCGCCTGCTCTCCTGCCTGCACGGCCCCCGCCTCCTCCCGGCTTTGCTTTCCTGCGGTGGGTGATAAGAGGGTTGGGTGTCCTTCCCAGGCGCATCGCTCTCCCCTTCTCTCCTGAACAGCATCACCCACCTTCGCCCACCCTAAAGCCCTGCCTAGAAACACAGCACTGCGGCCGGCCCTTCCCCCAGGAGCCAGAAGGGCTAGGTCTGGCCCGGAGCCAGGCTCTGAAGACTCGGCACAGGGCAGAGAGAGGCGGTGGGTGGGGCAGGGAGCCTTGTGTTGCACATTCAAAGCCTAATTTTGGATCAGAGTCATACTCCTAGCCAAGCCTGAAAGATCACTGAGGCCCCGGAGTGAACCCGCAGCTCTGGGGCGGGGCCTGGGCGAATCCTCATCTCTTGCCCACATGCTGCTCTCCTTGGGGAGGTTAAGTTAGGCTCGTTTGCATTTGCGCTGGCATTTTTTTCTTTTAAGCCACATCACTTGCCTTTTCGTCTCCCAAGAGCTGAGGGCAGTGCACATTTCCTACCCCAATCCCTCTGGATGTGTTTGCAAACTGCCCCAGTGGAGGTGCTGACGGGAAGCCGGGGTTCCCGAGTCAGTCCTGGGACATACCATCCCGCCTGAGGTGGCACCAGCACAGACAATGGGCCAGCCAGGCAGGGCAGCTGCAGGTGGCATCTTCCTGTTAACAATAAAAACGACTCTCTGTTAGGGAGGAGAGAGGAGACCAGACAGGCACTGGCCTCTGGGAGCCACAAGAAAGAGAAGCGCTGCTCCCTTTTCTTCCAAGGGTGTGGGCAATTCCTTAGGAGAATGCGCTGCTGCCAAGAGCAGGCTGTTGCCTCCCTGGAACTGAGGGTATCAGAATGCTTGTTTGCAGAGCTGGCCAGCCAGCAGCCTGGAGCAGCTGGTTGTAATTACGCGTTGCAGCTTCAGAGGAAGTTGCTGGCTGCGGAGCGTGTGCTGGGCCTGGCTGCACGCTGGCTGTTGGGCTTAAGGGAACAATGGAGATAGAAACCAGTGGCAGAGGAGAAGGGGAGGAGCGGGACGAGGGTGAAGACAGGCAGGAAGAAAGGGCGCGAGCTGCTCCCAGTGCTGAACGTGGAGACACCCGCGTCCCCGTGGCCAAGGATCCCTGTCCTTCCTCCCAGGATGAAAACCAAAGTCTCTGGCCCCCTGTGAGCAGCCCCCTGACTTTGTTTGAAAAGCAGGACCTGCTGAACACTGTATTTAGAGAAGTGTGCCTGGCTGACAGACTGAATAGCACTTCCCCACCCGTTTAATCTAAATTGATGCATCATTGTAGCAGCTGGCTACAGGGAAAAACAAAAGAAAACGTGATGAAAAAGGCAAATCTCTCTTGACTGGAAAGTACCGCAGCCGCGGCCGCAGTTAAACATTTCAGGACCTTGTTAAACGCTGTGCCCAGATGCGTACATCGGGGGAGAAAGACAGACAGACAACTCTGCAGAAGTGAAATATGAGTTAATTAACAAGTTGGTGTTTTTCCCCCCCCTGGCTGGAGAAACAGTTATTAATATCTGCTTCCTTATACCCTCCTTGGTGGCTTTGGTGCTTTTTTGAATTAGAACATAGCAGGAAAATGAGCACAAGAAGGGGGGGCATGTGAGGAAGGGGACTGTCTACTCCACTGCTGTGTTTGGGACCCCAGCTCTGACGCCATCAGGGATCATCTCTTCACATCTATGGACGGTCACATCCACGTTGTCCCTGTATCTGCAAGTCACCGGCAGCGTCTACAAGGCTTGATAGTCCCCAGCAAAGTGTTCCGAATCCCATGTGTTTTGCCAGCTCAGGCAACAGTCTTGGGGCCCCAAATCAGACAAGTGGACAGGCCTGGGATTCCTGTGGCCTCTCCGTGACCCCTCTCCACTTGATAACTCCTGATTTATGTCGCTTTAAAAGGGCGGGTGTCCTACCTGGTATTGGGCACCCTTGATGTATAAAACTGACAGCCATGCACAATGACACATTATTGGCTTGGGCTAATAAATGAGGAGGCAATTTCATTACCTTTCCCCCTTGTCCACTGCCTAGCGCCAGATTACTTGAAATGCTATCAATCAGTAGGCGTGAACGCAGATCAGTGCCAGCCTGTATGTGGGCATGGCAGCCTCGCTCCCTAATGATTAATGACAGTAAATGATGACACTATTCTCTTTAGGACTGATTGCTAGAATCTCCTTATTGCCTGGGTGGAGAGATGATGGCGACAGGTCGAAAGGATTTTTCCAGAAGGGTCCAAGTGGGCAATATTTTTTCTTCGTTTTCCTTCCTTTTTCTGCAACAGAGGTCTTAAATATTCTAAACACACACACGTGCATGCACGCACACAGAGTTAATTCCTACAGCTACGCTGTTCAATACAGTAGCCAGTAGACGCTTAAGGCCATTTAAATTCATTAAAATTAGATAAACTGGATAATTCAGTACTACAGTCATTCTGGGTACATTTGGAGTGCTCAGCAGCCTCATGTGGGGTGGGACCGCCACGCTGGACAGCATGGCGTGGCAGAAAGTTTCCATCGCGGCAGAAAGTTCTGCCTAACAGCCTGTCTGGGAGCATCTGTTTGCTCTTGCAGCTCAGCACTGCTGTTCCTTTCAGAGAGAGTCCTCTACCAATAATTCTTTAAAGATGAAACTTTTTTCCCCTCGACCACACTTAAAACTAATTAGCTCCCTCTGTCTAGGCTCCTATGGGAAAGCTCCCCAGCTTCTGTGCTGGTTGACCCTTTTGGGATAAACAGGGCGAACGCATCCCAGGCGCTGAAAGGACAGAAAGGCAGCAGGGTTCGTTTCAGGCGGCCTGACCCTCACCCATTCCTGCAGATGCTTTGCCTGGACAGGGCTTACTGATAGCTAGAAGGAGCTATTCTGCGGCTGAGTGGTGAGTCAAGAGGATACCAGGGCCTCTTTGGAAAAATGTGCACAAGAAACAGAGAACGAGAGCTGCTTTAGAGCTACACGGGGTGCTGCTCTAGGAATTCCTGCCGCGAGGCTTGGAAGGTGGGCGGAGATGCGCAGAAGCAATGAAGCAGCTGCGTGCACCTTCAAAGCATCCAGGGGGAGAGATCACACTGACTACCTGTAACTAATTGTTCAGGTCCTTTGTGTGTGTCTTGGCAGGGGCAGGGATCGGACCACGCAAAACTCAAATAAACCAAGAGCCACACTGGAAGCACTGCACCCACACTAACTACAACTAGAGGAAACACAGGATAGGATATTTAACACTTCTACTGGAAAATTTAAAAAACTGCACCCAAACATTTACTGATTTTTTAACTTTTCTAGTATAAGGTACAACCTTGTTGGCATATGGTATATACTTTCAATATTTTCAAAAATGTCATTTCAAGTTCCTTCTGGCAAAATTTCCAGATCTGCTTTCTTCTGGGAGGAATAATAAACTATATACCTTATTAACAAGTTAGACAACCTGGATATAAACTGTATCCTGAGCCTCCCACAATTTAATTTAAGATGAAAGTGCTCGCAGTGCAGGCTCTGCAGCTCCGGCCTTATTCACAAATTCTCATGAACTTGTACTCGGCTCCATTGTGGTGAGGGCAGTGGTGGGTAACAGCGCGTTCCTGGAAGCAGATAAACAGGATATTACCCAAGTCGCTTTCTTAGTCCAAACTACTTTATCACAAAGCAGCCGTTGTATGTTACAGCCACCAACCTGAGCTATTGACTGGCCCGATTTTCCCATTTTTTTCAAGGACTAAATGTGGGCCTGGCCTTGATTGAAAGTGAAAGCTGAAATAGGGAGGGAGAGGAGGAAAGGGACAAGACCCATCCAGTCCAGCTTGGGAAGTGTTGAGGGTAAAGAGTTAGAAGCCTTCTAGAGGGGGAGAGCCCGCCCCTTCTTTCTGCCCCTCGGCGGGAGCGTGGGGCAGGGCCGGGGGACTGGCTGCAGGGCTGCTGAGTGTTCTCCGCCCAGCGGTTCAGAAGATCAAGTGGGGCTGCTCTCCTTGTCCGTGAGGCGGGAGAACCTGACAGAGCAGCCAAGCTGAGTTCCAGGAAAACCCGGTGACTTTCCAGCCTTCCTCCTCACTTCTGCGCTGCACGCAGACCCCCGTCTTGGAGGGCAGCCACTGCAGCCCCAAGCAGCACCTCCGACGAGGCAGTTCGTCCTGTCTCAGAGCCACTAAGCTTCCTGTGGCAGCTGGAGCCCACAGATCCTCTGGCTGCAGAGATCAGCCTGCTTCTTGAACTAGGGGTGTCCTCACTGAGGCAGGGAACGGGGCAAGTGGGGATCAGAGGTGCAGGAGGGGTGTCATTGAGCCCATGGCCGGCTGAGGCGGGCTCGCTGTTTTACCCAGGGAGCAAGGAAGGACCAAATGGTATCTCGATCCTTGATGAACAAATCCTCTGAAAATGAAGCTCCTTCCTAATGAAGCTGGCTGTGTGCTTTTTCTTTAAGTCTTCATAAATCATATGCAGCAATGTTGGCATGAGTCATATGGCTCGACAGCGAAGCTCCCGCTAAGCCACACAGCTGCACGGGACAAAAATACATCTGTGAATAGAGTGTGTTTGTCCTGCATGGCTTATGGTATAAATAAGAAATCAGCAAAAATGCAGGGGTTCCCCAGCCTCTCCTTGCTGAGTCTCATAACCCCTTAGCTGCCTCCCCTATCCCTGCAGCTGTCCTGCATCAGCTGACCTCCCTGATCCCTTACCTTTATCAAGGAAGTAAAAGGATCTGATCAGGGTCATTTTCTTGTACTGATTGTCCGATTCCTTAGTGAGGGACACATTAGTCTCAGCGTTAGCCAAGGTGGACCCTTGACCAGGTACATATAGTCGATCTTTTTATTCTAATGGAGCAATGAAAGACACCCCCGTTACGCAAGGACTTGCATATGGATAGGGTGGTACGGAACACAGTAAAATCATATCCGTGTACCCCAACAGTGAACTTGCCCTTGGGAGTTTTGGGGGCTCAGGAGTGACATCTCTCCTCTCCACACCGTCCGTGTCCTTCCAGGGACGTGGCTGGGCCAGGCTCAGCCCCCGCGCCTCAAGGCTTGTCCTGGGGCTGCTGGGGGGCGGAATCAGGCCGAGTCCCTTCTGCTCCCGGCCAGGCCGCCCACAGGCTTCTCCTCAAACTTTGCCCCCCTTCTCGGGAGGGTCGCAGGTTAGCCCCGAGAGTCCCTTTCCCTCTCAATTCCCACCCCCACCAGACCTTCAGAATCTTGTGTTCTAATGCCTACTTCTAATCTTTTGGTTATTATTTAATGATTTCATTCTGTGCCCACTTCTTCTCTGCCCTCCTTGGAGGGGTCCTGATGCTTTCTGTGCGATTGTCTCATTGGCCAATGACGTGTCTGACATTGAAGTGTGCTGTTGGAACGCACGTGCGGGTCGCTTCGTATCTGTTAGATGGCATATCTCATTTACCTTCGGATTAGGGTAGCATTTAATATGTATTTAGGGCTTTGGTTTTAAGAGATGTATTTTTTTAATTAAATACATATTTTGAGTCCTGACTTGTGACATGTTTTGCTTATATATAAAGTGTTTATATAATTGGCCTATCTAAGTTCAGTGAAGTATAAAATATACTAATGAATGATAGTAAATCACTCTACACATATAAACCTCTATTTATTTGTGGCTGGGCTAGAAACAGCTTAAGACTTTTCTAACATTCCAAGTCCTACTGCTTTTGGATTTGCTTCCCCCAGTACACATCATGGAGAGGAATTCCTTCCTACAGTGACGCTTTAGAATAGCACTCTGGCCCCTTCTCTGCTTTGGGGCTTTAGGTGGAAAGACAAAAAGACTAGAGACAAGACATTTTCATTGATCACCTCTTCTCTTTGAACTATCTATTGACTTCCTAGGGGAAGTCATCACCTGATGTGGCAAGAATGAACTTCAGTGTCAAAGGGAAATGGATTTGAATTTATTAACGTGTGACCTTGAACAGTTGCTCACCCTTTCTAAGCCTCACTTTTCTCATCTTTAAAGAGTGGATGATGATTTGTATTTCTTGAGTTGGTTGTGAAATGAACAGACTTAGCCCAATCTCTACCTCAAACAGTATTCAATAAATGCCAATCCTCTTTCCATTCCTATATTAACATAGATATCAGTATTAGATAAAATATTTAGAAGACAATACAAGGAAGTATTTTTGTCCTATATCCATGATCGTGTAAGATAATTAAGCTAAATTGTCAATTAGATTGTGCATCTAGGAAGTTACCTTGTTCACACATTGTGGCCGCCAAAGCACCAAGCTGCTGCCCCAAGGCTCTCATGTGCTCGTCAGCAAGTGGCCACATGGTACTAGTCCTGTGGGGTAGTGGGCAACAAGTGTTCCAACCAGGCTCTGGGCTGGAGGAGAACCACGTGGAGTGTGTACCTACCTGTCATTACCAGATTCATTCTGGAGTACGTTTTGAAGGCCACGGAGTGTAGCCTGCCACCCACCCACACATCCACTGCTAAAGTACCACTGTTAACATTCCATTCTTTTTGTTTAAGAACTTGTCAGTGACAAACATACAACTCAAGTGACTTTTTTTAAGGAATAGAAATTTACTGGAAGTGTAAGAAGGTGCCCTGATTTCAGGTACATCTGGAGCACATGACCACCCACTAAACCACTCACTCTGGCTGGGGCGTGGAAAAATTTCACTGGTTAGACCTTGGGTTACAAGCCTACCCCCAGAGCAAGGGGTAGAGGTAGAGACAGTCCTACCTAAGCCACATGGACAGAGAGTGAGTTTGGGGGCTTGCCAATATCTAAAGTTCGGTTTCTGAACAGACAAATGCAATAGGCGACTACTGCAAGCTCCTACAGAATAGAAAATAGTGTGCAAGCATTAATATGTGACTCTAGGTTGTCCGTTGGTGTATCCGTCAGGGTCTAGTCAGGAGAGAGAAACCACCCAAGATATTTTAACAGAGAATTTAATGTAAAGAATTCATGACAAGTATAACGCTGTTAACCAGGTAACTAAAAGTGTAAGAAGAGCATATTAATAAGATTCCAGGGCTGGAGAGAGAAAGGAAGGGAATAGACTAATGAAGATCTACAAGCTTGGGGGAGATGCCCTATGGAGCTCACACTCAGACCTCTGGGTGGGGGCGATGCTCAGCTGGAGCTGGGGGCTGGGCGCACACCATGGTTGGTTTGGCAGGTATTGGGCAGACCAAGTACTGTTCCCAAGCACTGCTGCAGGAAAGAACTGCGTCCGCCGAGTGAGAAGTGTGGCCCAGAGGCTGCTCTCAGCGATGGCGAACCTACCTCACACCAGTAGGTGCAAACAAGAAGGAGTCAGTCCCTTCTCCTCCTCCAGCCTGGCAGGCTCCCTCTAATGCCCATGATTGTCGGAGCCTCTCAGGGGGCTGCTGGCAAAGGAGAAACATGATTTGCAGAGTCTCAGCTCCAGCATCGCAAAGTCAAGGATGCAAGGGTGGGTGTGGAGCTGAGAGACAATAACCACGACAAGCAGCTCATCACACTTGAGCTTGCACTGACTGCTCCCTCAAAGACAGGCAGAGCTTCAGTAAGTATCCTGAAGGCTCGGTGGTCTGCATGGCACTGGGTAGCGCATGGCGATCTGATCATGGTTCTCTCCTACCTTCCCAGTTCATTAATCCTGGGACAGAGCAGACCCGCTCTCAAAGGGGCTGTACTAGGTATGACCACACAACGAAAGGGATGGCCTGCCCGGGAAGGCATCTCATTACCTCGAGTTACTCTCCCAGGCACCCCTGCTGCGAGGCAGTCAGTCTTCCCTCTTCTTCCCCGAGCTGCAGCACGGAGCCAGTGGCGTGGCGTGGTGATGACTGAGCCGTGTTGGTCCAAGTTCAGCTGAAACTTTCCCGATGACTAAGCATAAACAACCTTGCCAGAGGAAGGAGCCAGTGTGTTTACACAAAATGTTTGACCTTTTCCTAAGAAAGATTCTTCTCTTGGTCAAAATTTCTCAATAACTCTGTCACTTGAGATTAGCTCTTGAAGCCCTGAAGTTTTAGACAAATTGAATTTCTGTAGTTATTCTAATCATACTAGGATGAGCATTTTGGTCAAAGCAAGCTGTGTGTGTGTGTATGTGCGTGTGCTTAATAAAGCCAGGTGGAAAACACATATCCTATGTAAGCAATAAATGTCAGAACATCAAGTACAATTTGGTGACTTTAGTAGAACAGTTATTAAGCAACACAGCCCTTTTTACTGCAACAAATAGTGAAGGCTCAACTTTTCAAAAATGAAGAGAAGCTGAAAAGCACTACTGAACCATGGATCCATTTTTGTTTTATTGTTAGGACAAGACTGTCATCTAAAGTCATTTTATGTCTATTAATAAATGAATAATAAATAATAATTGTTCCAAATAAGAATAAACTTCTAAGGAAAAAAATTATACACATACAAATCTGTCATCAGAAGTGATTTTGAGCATGATAAAAATTATAAAAATGCTCTAATTTATTTCAACTAAGTGCTTTGTAGTTTTCAAATCTATCTTCCCATTCAGTCCTCCCAGGAATGGTGTGAGGTGGGTAAGATTTATCATTCAACTGTATGGATTAAAAACAAAACAAAACAAAGCAACCGAGGCTCAGAGGGGCTTAAGGAGTTTGCTTAAGTTGTAAATGGTAGAGCAGAAACGAGGTTCTCTGAATCCTACATTGGTCTCCTTTTCATCGCTGCTGCTTTAACTCTGCAGTCAGGTTTCAGAACATGATCAAAGTCAAGGATCATAGCCTGCTATTTCCTGCATCTATAAAGTGGTGAGATCTATCCTCTTATTAGTATATCTAAAACATAACTTACAAATAATTGGGAAGCAAGATTTAATAATAATAGTAACTAATATTTATTGATTATTACTATTCTCTTCCTTATTCAACCCCTGAAACTACACATGAAGTACATATTTCTTTTAGCCTCATTTTACAGATGAATAAAGAGAGGCTCAGGTAACTTTCCAACGTCCTGTAACCAGTAAGCTGTAGAGCAAGGATCAAATCAATGTTTGTGTGAGTTGAAACCCATGCCCCTCCCTGCTCCCCACGCAGCCCGAGCCAGGGGCAGGCCTGCCTGGCTCTAAGTGCTGACTCATCCCCTCTTGCAGCCCTGCCCGAGCAGAGGATCTAAACAGAGACGATGAGGCCACAGCCTGACACGCCGTAAATATATCCTCACCTGGGAAAGACGTGAACTTCGGCTTTGGTTTGCCATGTGATCCTGGTTAAGACCCTCCCTCCTTCACATTCTTCCTCTGTGACCAGGGAAGGACAGCATCAGGGTCACCTTAAAGGCCACCAAACTCTTGTCGACCTCCATTAGAGCTTGCCACCAACAGGATGAACCACTGACCAGAAATGCGGGCCTTTCCCCTTTTGTCTAATACCTTGGAACGAGAGATGTCAGGTGAATTCCAGTTATTGCCTAATTAACTAGACTGCATACTATTCTCGTATTGCAGGCCTAAAGGCAGAAACCAAAATTCAGTGCTGGCATCAGTAGGGGCATGTGGGGTTTTTTAAAAAATATTCACACACAGCAGAACACATTTCCCAGCAAATAGTTCAGTGGTTCTCACCGGCTTTGTGTCGTCTTCCAAACATACCACAGGCATTAGTCCATAGTATGGACTTGAAACTTTCTTTTTTCTGCTTAAAGTCTAACTTATTTTCAAATTATAACACTCCAAAGTACCTGAAACCACAAAACTTTTATTTTTATTTTTTGGCACTCAGAGCTGAAAAGGGGCTGATTTTTTTTCCCCCCCTAAGATTTTTATAAGGAATTTGCTCTTAGGCTGATGCTTGTTAAGTGGAATTCTTTTTTCTGACCAACTTTTAATTTCCTGAAAATTGGGGCTTATGATATGGAGAAGGCACTAACAAATCCTAATCTGGGCTAATGAGCTGCATAGGTAAGTGCGTGCGTAGCGACTACTAGAAGATAATCATGTCCCGGGATTTTCTTTCCCTCCCAATTAGGTATAGATGTGATTACTTGAGTGTACAGCAGTATTCCTTTAGTCACTGTGCTAGACTAACAGTCTAAATTTATTTTCTGTAATATTCTTTTTAATAACAATGTCTATTAAAGACATCTGTTGAAAGTCTGTAATGCTCATTTCATGAATAGACAGCATAAGAGTGTGCTTTAAGAATTCTGTTTTTAGTTTAATGTTATGGGCTGTTAAGGAGAAGGTTTATGGGTGTAACATTATTAGCTGGAATTTGACTCAAATTGAAATCAGGCCCAAGAATTTACTTATCCATAATATTATGAAGGGCTTTTTAAAAACATTAAAAAGTTTAACTAAACAAGAATATTAGTGTAATTTAACGTTTTACCTGCAGGTCTCAAGGCCATTCAAAATACTTCATAATCACCAGATTTCAGTCGCATCTGTTAGCCTGTCTCACACTACAAGGCTTTGTAAGAGTCAGAGATTTATTACATCAGGTCAATATTTTAACTATGAGAGAAAAAGAGAGAGAGATTTGTTGAGTTATTTGACTATAGATGAAAAAGGAAAAAAAAAATCCCATATGTCACGCACCCTTTGTCAGGACGCGAGATGCCAGCTAAGCCGCGGGGATGGTGGTGGAACTGGGAGGCCCAGGGGCCCCAGCCCAGGCTTGGCCTGGACGGGAGCCACCGCGAGAACGCCATTGCCAAGGAGAAATGAATCACCCTGGCCATTGGCTGGGCTTAGCATCCCTGTAATTTCATTTTAAAACCTCAATGATGAAGATTAAAAGAAAGCAATAAAACACCAAATTTTTCCTCGTGCCATTGGAAGAGCCCCTCCTTCGCCACGTCTGTGGCCTTGACACTTCTTTTGGCATCGCTGTTAGTGACATGAGGAGCAATTCACCACTGTCAGGGAATTTGGCTGTTTCATCACCTACATGAGAGACCTGCATAACTCCATGGTGATTGCTGTCGAGATGAGTTATGGGGCTCCCTCACGCACTTTTTGATTGAGCAGTGATACCTCAGATAATGCATTATCCTGGGCCCCTCTCTGAGAGGAATCTGCTACTGTTTCTTGCAGAGCAGTGACAGAAAGGCCTCCTAGAGGCATTTAGAGTCATATCACCATGCCAGTCCCAGCTATTACAATCAGCAAGAAGCAATTGCTAGACCAGATTAAATGCAACAAAGCTAAATCTCACTGGCAACTCTTTCAACTGTTTCAAGCTGGTGCTAATTGGTCATCAAGCTCTTAGAAAAGAGTAGATGAAGCCATGCCCAAAATGTAGCTGATAAAAATTTATTGTATACTCTCATATTCATACCTGCCAGTGGGAATCCACTGGCTTTGCCTGCTGCCATCCATCCATCCATCCATCCATCCATCCACCCATCCAGCATATTGTTGCATGCCCACTAGATGACTTGGCTGAGCACTAGCGATTCAGCAGGAAGCCAAACAGATGTATGTTGCTTTCCTAGGATTTCTAGTCTGTTGGGAAGACAGAAATTAAAGATTTACAAGTGTGGTGAATATCAGGAAGGGAACAGGCAGGATACCCTGGAAGGTTGTCACAGGAGAGTCTTATGCAGTCAGAGGAGTCAAAAGACTTCCTAAAAGAAATGATGCTTACACTGAGACCTGAAGGAGGAGGTTAGGGATGGAGCATCCTTGCTAGTGCCAAGTCCCCTGGGCTGGCAGGAGATGCGGGGCAAGCAGGAGAGGTTGAAAGTCCATGAGTGGGATGTAGCCAGGGAGTGGGTGGCGGTGGAGGGGCTGGTCCAAGCAGAGCCAAGAACAGCAAACCAAGAGAAAATAATTATGTTAATAATATTTTATTATGGCACAATTCTGGAGTCATGGAGAATCTTTAAAAAAATTATGAAGTATACTGAGTATATTATGGTATATGTATATAATATAGCATTTGTGTATATACTGATATACATAGTTTAAGTACCTATATTCTTATTAAACTATCATTATTTAAACAATAGTTTAAATTAAAATAATAAAATTATTAAACTTGTACCAACCACCCAGCTTAAGAAATACATTTTTGTAACTTTAAGACACCCTTTATATCCTCCCCAACATATTTCCTCTCCTCATTTTTATTTATAATCTTACCACATCAGTGCATATTACTAAGCAGTTCGTGTAAATGCAATTGTATTTTATGTATTCTTCTGAGACTTTTTTTGAAGGAATTATGTTGGAATTAATCCACATTGATGTGTGAACATTTCTTTTTCATAGTAATAGCATAGAACTTCAACTTATAGCTAAACTTTAATTCACAGTGAGACAGGCAAAATAGTACAAATTTAGAAAACCTACAGGCCATTCTTATATTTCTTTTTATTCATTAGTATTGCTGACCTTCACCTATCTTTATGGTAAGTAATAATGGAGCCGATGATAAACAACACATTTGCCAAGTAATACTTGATATAGGCGAGAGGTTGCGCACTTCATGCCACACAAGCATGTCACTGCATTTAATCCTCTCCACGCCACAGGAGGTGGGCATGCCCCAAATTTCCAGTTTGGCAGCTGAGGGACTTGAAGTCTAGAGAGATTAGGAGACCTTGTGAGGGGCCCCTTCAAGCAGCAAGAAAGTACAAAACCTGGAGTTTTTGTCTCCTTGCATCACCAAGTATTAGGCAACAGGTAGTGAGAACAAGGAGGGATTAAAGGCTTGAATGATTTGAAAACTTGGTAAACAGTTTTTCCTGATGTTTCATCATCTCGCTCTAACCTCTGGGTGTGAGTCCAAAAGCAAACACATTCCGACTTAATCCCCGCACCCTGCAGTCCCCTTTCCCCCCTTGCTTCTGGCCTTCTAACGACTCAGGGAAGAGCAACATCATGAACTGCTGCATGAGCCGGGCGAAGGCCTATGGTCAGAACTTCCGTTCTGCAGCGTTGCCGTGCATTGGAGGGTTTAGTGCTGAGGTGAATTTGCCACAAATGCCTTACACTTCACATCGCGTACTTTTATTTACTTCTCACAACCCAGCCGCCATCGCAGGCAGCACTGACTAGTGCTGAGCCCTGGCAGGGCCTGGCGGGAGCTTCGGAGGGGGCCGCGGGGAGCAGCCCAGAGGCCGTCGTGCTCCTGACTCCTGATCCAGTCTTCTCAGCACAGCAGGCTCTGCCTGCACCCGAGGTCGTTTTTAGTTCTGCCACTGCCTGAGATCAGGTCCATATCACCTCCGAGCGGGCCACGGAGCTTGTCCGAGGGCAGGAAGCATTTGCCTCAGGATCCTCGGAGCGGGAGGCGAATTTCCCAGGCTGGTCCTCCAGACCCCAGGCTGAGTCATAACTCGGTGATCGTCAGAGGCCCAAGAGACGAATCGACCGGTGATACCCAACTTGCACCCAACCTCTAAATTTCTGTCTGTATGTTTTATCATCACCCTTCTACTCCATTTCCTATGTTTTCAAATAGTTTTACCTACAAAACAAACCACTTGAAAAGTATGTTGGCTTTTGGTCTCGTCATGCGTAAACAAGTGCCCTTGAACAGTGCACTAGCTCACAGACCTCCATGATATTCCCAAGGACCGTCACTCAGGCCCTGAGAGCCACAGCATCCCTTGGCATTTGCGTGAACTACTCCAGAGAGACTCCAGGGACCCTTGACCTGTGTGGTCTGAGTTTAGCTAGGACAAATTTGATTAAAGTGAGCTGCGAAGTCGGAGACACCAGACACTTAAGCTGCTGAGTGAGCCTAGTCCCAGGCTCCTGATCTGAGTCCAGGAGCAGTTTCACGGACCTGCTCTCTTTCTCAAGCAAACCGTGGGAGCTGATAGAAGATTGAGTGGCATTTGCCTACTGGGGAATTTACAAAGGCCTTCAGGATCCTTTTCAAAGGCCAGGAGTCTCCTCTAGTCATTCATAACATTCTTTGGAAAAAAAAAACAACCCCACAGAATGCAATCTATGTACACACATATGTATAACATGAAAAAGATTGCAAGGGACTACTCAAATATGGAAGAAATCGTAGCTACTCGGTAAAATTAGAACAGTAGTACCCATCTGAAGTTGGTTTTGTTTCCAGGGACTTTTGACAATACCTGGAGATATTTTGTTTGTTGCAACTGGCCGGAGGCGGGGACAGGGGGTAGGGGACGCTGCTGCACCTCTGGACGGAGGCATCAGAGAGCACCGAGGGCCCTGCTCCGTGACAAACAATTGTCTGCCACAAAACGTCAAGAATGCCATGGGTGAGAAACCCAGAGCTGGCATGACATTTTCTTAAGGTTCCAATATTTTATGACATTTTCATAATAAAGACATTATTCTGTAATGTCATTGTGTTTTTTTTATATATATAAAAGCAACAAAGTAAATATATATATGTATTTACTTTGGGGCAATAAGTACAATGTGTTTCTCTCTTTGTTAAGAAACTCAGTGCTTAGTTTTCTCCTCCATCTTCCTTATTTCCTCATCCTCTTTACTTTTTGATTCTTTCTAGCTTCTTATGGTTTGGTCCTTTCTCTCTCTGCACCTAAACAGGGTAGTTTTTTAATTAATTAACAAAAATGTCTCTTCCTCTTATCTCCATTTCCTTTCTTCCCGTTAATTTCTTTTGTTCCCCTCCTCCATGAGTTATTTCTTTCCTTATAGTTTGTATTCCAAATGTTATCTTTCGTAATTTAAAAAACGTAGCTCATCCGTTGCCTCCTTCAGAATATTGCATTATCTCACGTCCCTGTTTGATGTTTTTGCTGACTCTTTTTTAACAATAACTTGTTGCCTTTGTGTGATTTGTAATTTTGTGTGTGTTTATCTTCAGTGGGGATTGCTTGTTTTTTGTTGTTGGAATCTCATGCATCCTTGTTAGTTGAGGGATGAGTATATACTTTTTGAAAGTTATTTGTAGTAGTATTACAATATACTTATCTGACCTATTTCACAGTAAAATTTAATATAATAAAGGTATAAAAATTGTTTGAAATTGTTTATCACATCGTCATGGAATGCACTGGGGCCGGGAGGGAACATTCGTCGCTGGTCGCCACACTCCCGAGGCCGTCACTCCGACAGCCACGCGGAGACGCACAGGAGCAGAGTCCCCGGCTGTGCAGGGGCTTCGCTTCTTCGAGGGAGGTGTGGGGTTCAGAGGTCGGTGAGCCGTCTGTGCCCCAGGGGACCGATCCCAACGTAAAGTCAGGTCCTTCCTTGTTGCCTTGTCTCCTCCTGGTTGAGCCTTTAACGAGCTGTAGCACCACCCCATCCCAGCCCTCACCCACGCACACTGCTCCCCACAGACCGCGCGGGGGCTGGCAGGAAGACCTGCGGGCCTGTCCGAGGGTTCTGGAAGTCAGCCCTTCACTGTCCCTGGAGGAGGAGGAGTGAATGGCTTTGCTCGGTCCCCCCAGGTCCATTCACAGTGAGCCCCCTTTATGTCGCGTCCACGAGGCTTCACGAGTGAAAGTGTGAGTGAGCCTCTTACAGATGACTATTGCGCCCTCCGATGCACGTAGTGTCCCCAGGAGCCTTCCATGGAAAAACGATACTTGACTCCCCTCGTAGCGGGATAATCTCTCCGCCTGGCGGACACAGGGCAGGTTGAGCCGGGCAAGGCAGCTGCTTCCCGCTTGTGCACTGTCTCCGGCCCCCAAGAGGCTCCCGCCAGCTCCTGTTCAGGGCAGAGTCTCTGCCCTCAGCCCTCTGTGCCGGCCAGACCGCTGGAGAGCAGGGTTTAGCTGCTTCTGAAAGTCTCCTCTCATTCCTTAACGCCCTCTGTTCACAGCCCCTCTGTTTCGTGTGAACTACAGCCAGGTGGCTGTGGGCGGCTCTGCGCTCGAATACCCCCAGGGTATGTCACGTAAGACCCACAAATCCAACTCCAACCACTTAAAAAAAAAAAAAGGAAATTAATAGGAAGAATACTGTGGACCCTCTTGCCAGTCAAGGAAGAAGAGGTCCTAGGATAAGCACCTCTCTGCAGGGTCTCCTGTCTCCCTCTGGCTCTCTTGGCATATGGGTGGTGTTTCCCGGAGCTGCAAATGGGCTCCTCTGCTTTCTCTGAGTCCATTGGGTTGATCATATGGTTTTCCTTTCTTTTCCTTCCCCCCCCCCGCCCCCACCACAGCCAGTCAATATAGTGAGTTACATTGATTTTTTTTTTTTTTTTGTATTTTAAAACAACTTCACTTTCCTAGGGTAAACTCTACTTGATCATGATGTATTATCCTTTTGATATATTACTGGATTCAATTTGTTAAAATTTTATTAAGAATTTTTGTCTATTTTCATGATGGGTATCAGTTTGTAGTTTTCCTTTCTCGTAATGTATTTGTCTGGTTTTGATATCGGGGTAATACTGGAGTCATAAAATGAGTTGAGAACTCTTTCATTTTTCCAGAAAAAAAGTTTAATATTAGTATTAATTCTTCTTTAAATATTTGGTAGATTTGCCAGTGAGCTACCTGGGACTGAAGTTTTCTTTGTGAGAAGGCCTTAAACTCAATAGAGTTCCTTCAGTGTAGGGTTAAGTTGGCCCCACTATTGAAGGAACACCCTCAGGGTCTTCTCTCCAATACCCTGCACGCTATAAGGTTTGTCCACTGTTGCTGGGGAAAACACAAACTATTCCCGGCTCTGTGTGAACTCCACAGATGGTTACCTCTTCCCTGGGTGGTCCTTGTCCTAGTCTCAGGTTATATTCTCACACAGGTGCACCGGTCAGTATTTACCTGCCGACTCTGCTGAGCTCTGCGATTCTCTGGGCCGCCCTCTTCCCTCTGACACACATCGCGATGAGCTCGAGCTACCTCGACCTCCTAGAACCCCTCACTCCATCTCCTCAGTTCAGGGGGATTGCCAGGCTCCACCTGGATCCCCCCATCCTGTTCTGTGGCCTGAAAACTTTATCCAGGAAGTACACTGGATGATCGTAAAGATCATTTGTTTGTATCCCTCTCCAAGTGATCGCTTATTTTCCTGTGCTACTTGCTGTCCAATGTCTGAAAAACAAGGTTCCACACATTTTATCCAGTGTTTGTAATTGTTGAAGAAAGAAGGAAAACCTGATTCTTGTTCGTTCATCTTAGCTAGAAGCAGAAATCTCTTATGTGTTCCTTTTGCTATAGACTAAGGTGCTTTGACCTGTCTTAGAAACTAAGTTTTACTGAGCTCTCAGTCTATCACAGCCTATGGGATTTTCATATTTTACACCCTAATTCCTAAAAAATAGGGTGTCCCTGATCTTGTACTTAGGTAATTATTGAGGAACTTAAAGTCAGCTCTTACGTTTATCCTGTTAATTTTCTTCATATTAATTTTTTAACATTTTTATTGTGTTTTTGACCATTACCATTTAGTCCCCTTATGCTCCCCCCCAATATTAATTTTGGTTCTTAAGTATTTTGAATCTTGCTTCTGGCATCCGTTCTACTATCTCATTTATTCCATGAATATTCACCAGTGCCAATCACGTGGTTGGCATTGTTCTAGACGACACAGGGGATATAAACACTGTTCCTGTTCTCACAGAGCTGGCATTTGGGGAGTGGAAGGAATACACAATAAACAGACAAAAACAGATACACAGGAGAATTATTTCAAACAGTGCCAAACGCTGTGAAGAAAACAAAACTGAATACTGTGACAAAGAATAACCAAGGCAAGGAAGTGGCTGCTTTAGCTTAGATTTTCGGGGAAGTTCTTTGTATGGGTTCTTGGTTGCACACAATAGAAAACAACTCATTTAACTTTAGCAGAAAAGACATTTCTGGGAAGAGTTTTGGGTAGCAAATAGCATTGACACACACGCTGCAGAACCCAGCTTCCTTAGGACCCAAGGGAGGCAAAGCAGCGCCAAGATGCAGCCTGCACACCATCTGCACGCGCACCAGCCACAGCCGCCTCGGACAGCGCCACCACCCAGCAGCCTCAGGAACCACTTACGTGCGTGGGCTCTCCACGGTGCCGGCGCTGCCGTGAAAACTGCCCTGCCCTTGCCCCTCTGCATCACTCCCTTGAGATTCAAAGTTCAGGGCCACGAATCCATTGGCTGCATTGAAGTCACATGACTCCGTTTCCGTAGGTAAGGAACCAGAACACCTGAACACTGGAACGCCTGGCTCTCCAAAGTTCTCATGGTGGAGCCAGCGGTGTGTGGTTGCTGGGCAGATCACAGGCAACGTCTCTACACCCTCTCTGGAAAGGTGACGTTTGAAGTGCTATCTAAATCATGAGGGAAGCCAGCCTTACAGAGACCTGAAGGAAACATATTCTGGCTCAAGAAAACAGCAGGAGTGAGGATAAACTTGGTGTTTTCAGGGGATGTGAAGTCCCTGGGGGGCAGGAGCAGGGTGGACAAGGGACAGAGAGGCAGGAGAAGAGATCCAGGAGCGAGCAGAGGCCTGGCTGCCCCTACAGCTTGAAGGCCGTGCCTGGGCATTTGCCTGGTGGTGTTGCCCGAAGAAACCATTGAGGGGTTGGACAGGGAGGCATATGACCCCCCAGGTGGGGTTCACTTAAAAATAGCCTTTTTTTTTTTTACATTAAATTGTAAAAATGTTATAGATGTTTAAACATTTAGCAATTTTAGGAAAAATAATTTAATGGCATTCTATCAATATTTTCACTTCTGCCTATTCTCTTCAAACTTTGCCTATGTGCACACCTATTTTTATATTTCTGCCCGTTGTACATATACATCTTTTAAAGTTTTTTTTTTAATTTATTGCTTAGAGGGAGAGAGAAGGAGAAGGGGACACAGACTTGCTGTCCCACTCATTCATGCATTGGTTGGTTGGTTCTTGCCTGTGCCCTGGCCTGGGACCAAACCTGCAACCTTGGTGCATCAGGACGACGCTCTAACCCACTGAGCTCCCCAGCCAAGGCTGTATATATACTTTCACATTTTATTCTTTTTACTGCACATTATATATCGCACATGTCCAACACTAAGAATAATGAATGCGCTATCGCAATTTTTTCTTCATATACTCCCACAAGATACCAAGTGTTACTGAAAACATACTACCTGCTGCCATGGAGCTCTCTGAAAGAGCCGCATGGATTAGTAAGGTTACCAAAGTCCACGAGTGTATGCGTGTCACCAGTTACATAACAGCTGGTTTTGCAGAGGGAATATGATCCCAGCTGCCCTCGTTTTCCTTTCTTTGATGCTGCTGCCACGCTTGCTCATTGAGGCCATGAGGAAGCTGTGGGTGGAGCAGGGGGAGGAAGTTAGGGGGGGCACTGTTGCTCTGGCCCAGCCTCCACCTCGAGAACAGCGACCCCGCAGCCTGTCGGCCCCTCTGCTCCTTCCCCGGGTCTCCTGAATGGCCTCCGGGGCAGCACCTCCTCCGCTGCGGCTTCCGCTGAGAGCTGCTTCAGCCCGGACTCCGGGCTCCGGGCTCCGGGCTCCAGCCTCCAGCCTCGGACCTGCGTCCCCAGACCCCCCTCTGCATCGTGACTGCCCCCTTGCCCTCTGCCTTCCTTGACAGGGAGCGCCCCTCCTTCCTGCGCTGCCAGGCTCGGGCTGAGGAAATGGGGAGAATTCCCACCGTCCCCACAGCCATTAGCCTTCCTGCGAAGAGTGCATCCTGGTGATCTTGGTCATCTTAGAGAGAGTCGAAGTCATCCGCTCATCCAACAGCCAGTTATTCGGCCGGGGGGCGCAGTCAGAACCCCAGCAGGACCCAGAAGGCTCCCTGAACAGCGCACCTGGGAAGAGTTTGATAAAGGGATTATTACAAACAAGGCCAGGCGTTACGCAAACCGACCGAGGATCGCGTAGTTAGTGCTCAGGGCCGGCAGCCCACTGAGCTGTTGCCCCCTAGAGGGGCAAGAGGACAGAGAGCTCACCTCATGAACCGCACGAAGGGAAATAAAGGCCGGGAAGGGGTTGCTCCGCGGTCTGAAGGCCAACGCTGCCGCTGAGGCTGCCAGTGCTCGCAGCGGATGGAGGGAAGAGCGCGGGTCCTACCAGGAGTGCACCGAGTTCTCCTTGACGAGGGGCAGGCGCCTGGCAGCGGCGGGCTCTGACTCCAGCAGCTCCAAGGCCTGGACTTCGACTCACAGAATGGAGGTGTGGAGACCAGGTCACCTTTTTGCTGCGTTCAGATCACTCCATGGCCTCCCGTGACACACTGTCCTTGATCCAGAATGCGCATGCCACTTATTTCATAACTAGCAAGTATCACCATCTCAGGGCGCTGGGAATACAAAGAAACAGGCCATGGTTCTTTTACTCAAGAGGCTTCCAATCTAGTGGAGAGAGATCTGCATGCAAGCGTTTAATTAGAACACAAAATAACAAACACAGTGAGAGAAAAATGCCAAGGACACCACAGGAGCCCAAAAGATATGAGCGACAGCACGTGGCGGAGGGGTGGGGGGGGGTGGGGAGTAACCATCTCTCCTGTTGGTGGGGATTCTCTGTGGAGGGCCCCCCCACCCATGACAAAGACAGACCTTCAGTGCGATGGTGACACCCAGCGACTGAGACACCCCGATGCTCTGCAAAGGGTCAACTTTCTTCCTGCCAAAGTCTTTTTATTGTGTATGTCTTGTTTGGTGAATTATTGTTTCTGTTCATCATGTTTTCTCTTATAAATCTGAATCCAGTTCTTTACACATTATAGATATTATTCTGTCATATCTGATGTAATTTTTTTCCCCAGCTTCATTTTTTCCTTTTAATGTTGGTGATGTGATTTTGCACTGTATGGGTATTTTGAAAGTCTGCTTACTCAAACCTGTCATTTGTCAGTCTTTTCTGTTTATATTTTGTTTCTTTATAGCTGAGAACATTATCATTCCTCCACAGAGCTACATCTTATTCTCTTTTCTACCATACTTCCATATAATTTTGAATTATTTAGTACTTTCAATCTATTTGAGGTTGATTTGGCTGGTTCTTGAACATATGGGCATAAATTAGCCCCCCCAAATATTGTAAAGTTTTTTATATTTTCATTCAATTTACTGATAAAACTTTGGGGAAGCCCAATTCTGCCACCCAAACCATTAGAAGCTTCCTTTTAGGTTCACACTAATCTGTTAATCAATATTCTTGGTCATTCCCCTGTCAATCATGCATTTCCCTGTGTATATTTTGCATGGTGCTTGTCTCATTCCTGCCAGAGATGGAAAGCTTCATGAAGGCAGGGATCACCTATACACCTCATCACTTAACAGAGCACCTTACACATTGTTTATTTCACACCATTAACATCCATTGAATGAATGAATAAATAAAAATAAAAAGGAAGCCCTGGCTGGTGCAGCTCAGGTGGTCGGAGTGTTGTCCCATAAACCGAGAGCTTGCAGGATTGATTCCCAGTCAGGGCACATACTGAGGTTGTGGCTTAGATTCCCGGTCAGGGCGCATATGGATGGCAACCCATTGATGTTTCTCTCTTACATCAATGTTTCAATCTCTCTCTCTCTCACAGTGAAAAAAAAATGTCCTTGGGTTAGGATAAATTTAAGAAGGAATTAAATAGCTTAAAACCCACCTACAGTTTTCATATTCGTCTTCCTACAAGTCCACAAGGAAAAAGTGAAAGACTCCCAAATGCTACCGGAGCCACCTGACTTGCATTATTTCTTTGATCCACTAGTCCGGAAACCCTATCAAAAGGCAAGATCACGCTAGGTCAGTGCATCCCTGCTGGAAGCACACTGGCTCCCAATAATCACTGCTCTCTTGCCTCATTGCTCACAGAACACCCGCTTCATCAACTTCTCTAGAACCTCGACGGAAATCATCAGTGAGCCTCTCGATTTCCACACTCCATTCCCACCTTGCCCTCACCCCTTTTTGAATATGAGGACAGGAACCATGTACTTGGCTTGGTATCCTCTTTACTGAGTACTGTTCTGGAAAATAAAAAGTAGTTGCTTAATAAATGCTGAATGAATGAAAAATACTGATTACTATCCAACAAAATCTTCTAGACAGCTTGAATGAAATTATCAAAATAAACAGGTGACGTTGGGTAATGCACGCCAAAAAATCGGCTCCATTCCTAGGCTCTCAGAGATGTGATGGAGAGGGAGTTCTGAAAGCACTCACCACACGAGAGGGGTTCACAGAGAGGCAAAAACACGAGCTTGTCCTGACAGTCCTCAAGTTTTTAGGTCCTTTGTGCAAGAAGTGACCAGGCTGGGAAATATTTGCAGAGATGCAACTTCAATCTAACTTCCTATTGTTTGAAAGGCCCTTTGTGTTATTCCTTCATCATTAAAACAAGAAAGAAAGTAAGCTTTGTGTATGTTACAACTTCTTCCCAGGTCTGACCACTTGCACGAGGGTCCAAGTTGAATCACTAGCCTTTGGGTGTCCAGGAAGGATATTTTAATTTTAAAACAAAGTGCGCTAGAAAGTCATCTGCCTTTGAATATTTAACTGAATTTTTAAAAGTTAGTGCACACTTGGTAGTTACTACTATTTGTCATAAAGCAGAATCAAGTTAATCTTACTGAAGGTCAGGCTGAAGGTCCTCTAGCTTAATGAAGCAGCAGTATTAAATTGGAATTAGTAAATTTGTACTAGAGAATCTGATAAGCAAGGCTCAGTCTTTGAAGAATGAAGGCAAGGTTAACTAGGGCTACATTTTGCAATGATGTGTTCTAACCAAGATAATCTGTTGTCCTGGAGGAATCTTTATCCAGGTGAGAAAAAGAATGTGGACTCAGAATAAGCCTACAACTCGGCAGGCGACCTAGTGGTCAAGTGAGAGTCCCCCTTGCTCTCCTTCCAGACTCCACATCTCCCTGTGAGCCTACTGTAAAAACAACGGCGCCGTGGGCTACAGTTTGCTGACACTGGCTCTATATTATCAAGCTCTTCCAACAACATGTTTTGAACTTTTTCCAGCTGACACCTTGGATGTGTCTTCTCTATGGCCCTCTCAGGTGGTCTCGTGGTGGTTTCCTCTTCGTACTATGAAACCAGAGGCGGCATGGTTGTTCTCCATGCCCCGCATTGCTGCTCTGTAACTGTGCCTCTTCTCTCCTTCCAAAAACACTCAGCTGTGAATCTCACTCATCAGACGCTACTGCCCCCAGTTTCCGCTATCTACCACCCCCAAGGCCACTATCCCTTGCTCCTTGTCTTCAAAATCAATCCAATTATTATTCATGTGATTTCAAAACCAGATCTTCTTTCCAATGCCCTGACCTTTCAGTTTCTTAATTTCTTTTCTCCAATAGCTTTAATCTCTGCTACTCACTTCTGCAGTCATACCTTTGACCCTTTCATTATTAATAATTTCAACACCACGAAAATCTTAATTTCAGACATCGTACTATCTTACCATGACATTTAGAGCTCATTTGCTCTGGTAGCCCAACACAAACAATCTTTTTACACCCCCGGGATTTTAATCCAACACTCCTAGCACCTCCTCACTGTTCCACCCCCTTGGCATCCTGTCTCCCCTTCCCCATCCAGTTTAAATCCCACAGCCTCCCTTTATAATCCCCCTCCTGCACACAGACGTGACTCCTCACCCCTTTCTTTCTTGTACTGGCTTGACTAAACCAAAATCCCAGTTAAATTTCAACTCTACCTGCTCTGTGCTTATACCCTAACATGGCCAGACAAACACCCAGACATGGCCAGAAAGACACAGCCAAATATGCTGACTGATTCCACTTCAAGCTCATGGCCACTAACCTCAAGTGGTTCTTGATATTGCCTGGGGCTCCTCCCGGTTCCATCACTTCGTCATGTTCCCAGGTGGCCAGTTCAGTCTTCCATCTCTTCAAACCTCCAGCACCGCCTGCCCAACTTTGCTCTCACCTGATGGCATTGCTTCCTGTTTCACGGAAAAAACAGAAGCAAGTCTCCCAACACCATATCCAACCACTACTTGCTTGTGTCCTTGAACGCTACCTTTGAGTCTCATTCTCTCTAACTACTCAAGAACATTGTCCCAGCAAGTGTCCCCTTTTCTTGCAGCATCATCAACTCTTCCTCTCCACTGGATAGTTCCCATTAATGGCCAGGCCAGCTGTCATTGTGAAAATGTTGCCATGTGAAAAGACTCCTTTTGACTCTACTGCACCCCCGTTTATCTCTCTCTCTATCCCCACCATTTGCAGTTTCCCTTTGCCCATCATCTCTTCAGCTCACTTCACTTGGCTGTCCGTACCACTCCACCCAAACTGTTCTTAGTCAAGTCACTGAGGACTCCACATTGCTCAGCTGCAATGGCAGCACATGGTCCTCACCTAATTGCTCTATCACCACCTTTTCTGTCTGTGTTTGCCTGGATGGTCCACAGTACATTGTGCTTCTGAAGAATGGAATGGGCTTCTGGTTTTATGAAGTTCAATTTGTGGGATATGAACAAACCAATCTATAGAAATAAGCCTTATAGCTATCCACCCATCTGCCACCTCTGAGTTAACAATGATTTATGACAGAGCAGTAGCAAGGAATGTTAATTGGCTTCATCTTAGTTCACTTAGATTTCTTGCCAGGGACAGGATAGATGGGAGAAACTTTTAAGGAATACTGAAATTTTTGTTTTCCAACTGAAAAAGTTTTTCTGCTCATCTATTTCTCAATATTTAGAATCACAGAGTAGTGCTTGACTTGGAATATACCTTACAGAACAACTAGCCAAACCTAGAGAAAGTCCAGAAATGCTAAATGACCTTCCCAAAGTCTCATGGCTAAATAGCAACCCATTTGAAATAGAATCTGAGCTTCTCACTCCAAGTCCAGGATCCTTTCTCTCACACTTCCTGCTACAGATCTGCATCCTTACAGGTGGCTCAATGTCTATGTTCTGTAGTGATACTTTAATTCACTAGTCAAGGAATCCTTTTTATTCTTCCTCAGCTGTGCAGGGTCTGCAAGTTCAACATCCTTTCTAACTTGCAGCTACACTTGCAGCTGGTAGCGTTTCAAACAGTTTTTTCAACAGGTACATCCTGTACTGATGCATCTCTCTCACTTCTCAAGGAGCCCTGTTGTTCTCCTGGATGGTTCGGGATCTTGGTTCCATCAAGGAACATACGTCACTTATCAACGTGAAATCTGACAGCGGCTTTGATTTGTTGCTTTGCCCCCAAGTTGTAAGAGAGACACGTTTGGCAGAATCCCAGAGCGCATTCCAGGGCCAAATTCTTAAAGATGTTCTCAATCAGGCAACATTTGAAAATGCAGCCCAGCATTAAAGGGTAGACTGGCTGCTCATGCAGCCCCCAGGCAGAGGCAGCGGTGGTGAGCCTCCCCGCCCTGGACTCCGGGAGCCTCGGGAGCCTCGGAGCTGCCCTGCGCTATGCGACGGCCTCCTGAGCCTGCCGACGCTGTGTGGCAGCTGAGTGGTTTTTTGCATTTATATGTGTGATCAGGAACATAGGAGGGGAAGCAAGGCATCCCCACTTCCTGACACAAATAACAGACCTTTTTGGACAACGATAAGCAAAGACACCTAAATGGGATAATTGGGTTCCAAGAACAGAGTAAAACGTGCTAAAAGCTATCACCATACCTAAAGAAAGAGTGTGCCAATTGAAAAGGATTTTTTTAATAGCATCTATAATGATAACTAACACTTATCTCTGTGCCAGGTTCTGTGGACTCATGTATCACATTATGTATATCGTGTTTAATCCTCACCACTACACACAATAGGTACTATTATGGGCGAGAAACCCAAAGCACAGAGAGACCAAATGGCTGCCAAGGTCACACAGCTAATACAATGGGGGTCAAGATTTGAACCAGGGATATCCTGACTCCAGATTCTTCACACTTACCCGTTGTATGCCCTGCCTTTGTGGAAGCCACAGTCTAAAGCACTAGTGTCCACCCTTGGCAGTGCCAGATGGAAACTTGGGGACAAACTGTTTCCCTCTAATCAGCCATACCAGCAGGGTCATCCCTTCCGTGGAGAGGAGCTCCTCAGGCTCTCTCAGTTAAGGATGATTCTTTAAAAACAAAACAAAACAGAAAAAGATTTTATTTATTTATTTTTAGAGAGAGGGGAAGGGAGGGAGAAAGAGAGGGAGAGTAACATCAATGTGTGGTTGCCTCTCATGTGTCCCCTACTGGGGGCCTGGCCTGCAACCCAGACATGTGCCCTGACTGGGTGCACTTTGGTTCACAAGCTAGCACTCAATCCACTGAGTCACACCAGCCAGGGCAAGGACAATTCTTAATAGCATCCATTTTCCTGAATCTCCTCTTATAAATCCACTTTAAGATCATAATGTGGTCTCTCGTGGAGCACAGCCTACAAAGGGAGAATGCAAATCAGCACTTGGGCATTCCAGTTTTTGGCTCAGACTCCGGATTTTGGTTACCCGAGTCGGGGTGCCTCTCTGAGCTCACTGTCTGGGTGCAGACAGACCGGGTGCAGGGTCTGGTGCAGTGAGTGCCACCCTGTGAGATCCAGGTGCTGATGGTGCCTCACAACTGCAGACATCTTGGCATCAGACACCTTTTCCTTTGAAGTTTTACTGTCCCATCTTCCTGATTAGATCAGTGGCTTCTTGATGGGAACTCGTGTTTTAGATGTCTTGGTGTCCACCGCGGTATCTGTCATCGCCCTCGAGGAAATCTCAGTGTGCTTCAGCTGGCTTCCAGCTGCCAGAATGGCATCTCCCCGCTGAGGGTTCCCCGCCACAGGACCGCAGAGGGCATGCTGTGGGTTGGGGTCACCCGACAATTCCACTGCTCCCCTCCCAGTAGCCTCCTACCAGTGAGCCTTGGGAAGAGGTGTACACCCACCCCAGCGCTCACCCCCACCTCTGGTGGGGTACCTCAAGGCTCTGTGTTGCCTTGTTTCCTTAGAGGGTTAGGTTCTAGTCACCCATGCTGGTCTAGCTTAATATCATGCCCTTACTGACTGTCCCCCAATCCCTGCTTCACTTCTCCCTTGGAACACCCATGCCCTGGGGCCCTTGTCTCAGGGCCAGCTTTGGAGGGAACACAAAAAAGACAAAGTGGGGAAGACAAGTAACAGTTACGGAATGTCTATGGCACCCAGAATTGTGCTAGGGTTGTTATAGGTATGATTTATTTAATCCTTGCCACAGTCTCAGGGAGATAGAGAGCTACTTATTTGTTTGTTTGTTTAGAGAGAGAGAGAGAGAGAGGAAGGGAGGGAAACAGAGAGGGAAAGAACCATTGATGTGTGAGAGATACATCAATTGGTTGCCTCCCATATGTGCCCCAATCAGGGACCGAACCTGTTACCTTTCACTTTGCAGGGACAATGCCCAGCCAACTGAGCCACACGGGTCAGAGCAGGGAGCCACTTCTGGATGAGAAATCTGAAGCATAGAAGGATGTATAACTCACTCACGGTCGTGTAGCTGCTCAGCACTCAAGCTGGTCGCTGGCCCCTCGCTGTGCTCTCTGGCCCAGTGGCCCCCCTGTTTCCATTCCATCCTGCGGCCCCCACCAGGGCTTCACATTCTAGAGTAAAGACTCAAAAATGTATGGAATCAATTTGTTGGTGTTTCTGGAACAACCTCTGATGACTTGTCATCCTATCGCCTATTCTGGGGAGAGATAAAACATGTATCAACATAAGCAAGTGTTTGCAAAACACCGTTTTCTCCCCTGTTCTGTTTCTTCCTGGTGATTGAAACTGTGCCCAGGTTAAGGCAGGGAGCAGGCATGACTCACTAACCGCCTGTTCGGCAGCTGGTCTGTCAACCTCCCCACATACCGACCGGCGGACGACACAGACACAGGCGAGCAGAGGAGAAAACCAGCCGAGGTGTAAGGACTCCTGTCCACGCCGACGTGCCCAGTGTCACTCCCGCCCCCCGTTTCTCAGCTGTCCTGCGGACACAGCCTTACGGACACCACAGAGAAAGGCAGCTCAGTGGAGGCTTGGCGTCTGCTCATGTTTGACAAGTGACCAGGTTTTTCTTATTTTAGCCTCGGAGGAAAGCTATAGTTTGTTGTTGTTGTTGTGGTTTCTGAAGATCTCTCTAAGGTCAGTCCATCAGTCCTTATCGAGCACACATGGAATATAAACTTAGGAACTTGTTTTCATCCTCAAAAACTTTAGGGCCTCATCACAGAACCTACCCACCTAACCCTTCTGTTGAATGAGAAGTCCTCCCTCCCTCCCTCCGTTGAAGTGTTTTACCTGGACCTCAGGGCTCAGAGTGACTTCCTGAGTCACCCAAGGACAGAAGGCGGCCAGCCCTGCCATCTTCTTGGTGATAATTCAGTCAGCGCCAGCTTCCAGACGGGCCGCCCCTCCCAGAAGCAGCCCAGCAGCGTGGCAGGGAAGGCCTCGGTGCACAGCACCTGGGAGGACCCTCCCCTGGATATGACGAGATAGATAGTCTGAGAGGGAGTAATTGTCCTAGAGCCGCTATTGATTAAACGCTGGGAAACATGCTTAGGTTGCATTTGCTGTCAGCCGAGCTAGTGATGGCCCTGTGTCTTCCTAGAACTTCTTCTTTTCCAGCCGGGCTTTTTTGTGGTTTAGTATTAAAATAGGCACTTCCTAATTAGACAGATCTCTGTCAGGAGGATCCATCTGAGAACTTCTGTGGTATTTTCATAATAGATATCTCTTCACAAATCAGGCCTGTGCTCTCCAGCTTCTCCGAATCATAACTCACTGAATAGCTCCTTAAGCAGGCACCAGCCACATAACTAGTAATTAGTGTCCTGTCAGCTGGTATCAGCAGCATTAGTTTTTAGCTGCTGACATCAGCAAGTCCGTCATATATTTAAAGCCATAGCTACTCATAATTGTGATGAATATATTTGAACTATCCAATGAATAAGGAGATCCTTTTTAAAAAAAAATTAAAGAAAGCCCTGTTTAGGTAAGAATATATAAAACAAATTAAAATAGGAATTACAAGCCAGCTTCCAGCACAAAAAGGAGTCTGTGGGAGCCCAGAATCCTAGACAGCCCCCCAAGCCCTGGCACAGACATCTATCATAAATCCACAAACAAGCCTGCCCCTTTCTGATTAGAGGATGGAGTTGTTTGGTCAAGGTTATAGAGAACATCTGTTTTAATGACAGAAGTCAGTAGAAGAACAACCCTTTCAGCCTCTCCATTTTTTATTCACTGATTGCTCATAAAAGAGTTGGTGATTTTTTTCAAATATGCTCTGATTAAAAATAAAGCAAAATAAATACTTCACCCTTATTCTGAAAGAAAAAAAAATACCGTATAAAGCTGGTGTTTATTTGAAAATTTGAAAATTGAGATTTCAGAATAAGTTAACATCTGAATAATAGCTGTATAGCTTTTCAAAGGAGTTTCAAATTAATATGACTAAAATGCAGAATAGGAAAAATAGAATCATTTTAAAGAAATTAAATATGGAGAAAAATATCTATTTTTGCTGTAAAAGCTCTTTCATCCTTAGGAAATAACCAGAGAAATAATACTTTTCTTGGAGAAGCGTACCTCATCTGTTATTTAACTTCTTCTATCCCCTCCAAATACTATCAAAGTGACATCTATTTTTAGACTTTGTTCTAAGGTTTTGCACCAAATGGATGATTGCTACACCTGCAAAGCCTTACCTATCAAATTGAGTTAGCGTGAACCAGATCGCAATTGCAGTAAACTTATCAGCCTCCAGGAAACTCGGCCTGCCACCCCCAAAATAACAAGAGCTGAGATTTAATAAAGGAATCCTAAACAGGTGACATTTTTTTTCCTCCGCCATTTGAGACAGTGTTTGTTCATCATATAGAAATGGTAAATTTGCATGTTAGAAATTCAGGAAACAAATATGTCAGGAAGCATTTTCTGCATCATTAAAAATTACATTTAAACAGTTCCCCAGCTGTAAATTAAAGAAAGGAGAAATTGTGTGCCTAAGCTTTCATAAATGTCATGGACAAAATTCATAGAAATTAATAAACACAAATCAAGTACAATTTATCTTTTTTTTCATTAAATGAAACAGTAATTCACCAAGTCCAAATGAGAGCTATGGCCACTAACACATTATTAAAGGTCACAGCGATACTGTATTACCAGAAATGTTAGTAACACATTGGCTATGTTGCCTCAAATGAACAGGAATAAATTAGAAATTGCACGTATATTTTATGGCATATTGATAGTTTTTCTTCCTTGTTTAATCCACCCCTATTTTTTCATAGTTTAACCCTATCCTTGGGGCAACAAATGCTATCCATTCTTGTTACAAACCAGTTGAGGACGATACAATGGCTAAACCTGGGGCAATGAATAATAAGACATGTTTATACCTTTAGGCAAGATTGGGGAATCAAATGCTGATCCTTCACTAGCTTTTTTGTTTGTTGACCTACACAGCCGCTAACCGCGCTTACGTTTCTGAAGAGTCCAGACAAGGGGGCGATTTTGGGGGCGGTTTGTAGTTACCTGGCACCGACGGAGGCCCAGGATCTCGCTGCGCTCCGCTGGCCGGCGCCGACCGCCCTGGGAGAGCAGGTGACCTGCTGAGACGCGAAACCGGTAGAGACGAAGGCTTGTTCTTTATGAAAACGTTACCTTTTCAGGTCATAGCCTTTGTGTTTGTCATATGACTGAGAAAATACAGAAATAGATTCAAAAGTAAAAATCCCTGATCATCTTAACCTCTCTGAGATAATCACTGCTAAATTTTTATTCCTTTTGACCTTTAAATAAATATGTGTGACAAAATGTGAAGTATATCTTATATTCTGTTTTTATTTGTGGGCATGTTTCACCTTACCAGGTATTCTTCAAACACATGCTTTTTATTGGCTACGAGGTATTGTATTGCATGTCCTGTCACCTACTGAGCCATCCCCAGGATGTAGCGTGACCATGAACAAGGTGGCTTTCTTCAGCGATGGCTGAAGGGACCACCCCTTGCAGGTTGTCCCCTGAGACTCTAGAAGGTGGGGTGACGAGCCCCTTTGTAGGGGATGTGATGAGCATCACCGGCCATGAGAAGAGCTGGAAGAAAGGCCATCCCCGCAGCGAAAGAAGTGCCTGCAGTAGGTGGGAGCCAAATGAGTTTGTCCAGGAAGCAGATGAGGAGCAGTGTGACAAGAGGAGAAGGGCAGGGGGTGGGTCAGTGAGGTGGCATTGTCAGGCCACGCAGGTGACCGCAAGAAGACTTTGGGGAGTCTTAAGAAGGGGCTTGATTGGAATCGAATGACGTTTTAAGAAGTTCTCTCTGGCTGCTGTTGGCAGAATTGACTGCAGGGAAACAAGAGCGAAGCTGAAAGACGAGTGGGAGTCCATTGCCGTCAGGCGCATAAGAGATGGTGCTGGCCGGTCTGTGCTGGTAGCTGTGAAGGCAGTAGGAGCCGGCGCGATCAACGATAGAGCTGAAGATATGTGGGATCTAAAGAACAATATAAACGAGCAAACAAAACAGACACAGAGCCCTGGCTGGGTAGTTCAGTTGCTTAGAGCATCATCTCCATATGCCAAGCTTGCGGGTTAGATCCCTGGTCAGAGCACATGCAAGAGGCAACCAATGAGTGCATCAATGAGTGGAACAACAAATCAATTTCTCTCTCTCTCCTCCCTCTTCCTTTCTTTCCTAAATCAATAAGCACAAATTAAAAAAAGAAAAAGAAAAGAAAACAGACTCATAGATACAGAGAATAGACTGACAGTTGCCAGGAGGGAGGAGGGTTGGGGCGCTGGGTGCAAAAGGTGAAGAGATTAGGAAGTAGAGATTGGCAGGTACAAAATAGTCATGGGGATGTGAAGTACAGCACAAGGAATATACTCAATAACACTGTAATAACTGTGTACGGTGACAGGTGGGTACTAGAAACATAGGGGAGAGCAATTTGTAAAGTATATGATTGTCTAACCACTATGCTGTACACCTGAAACTAACACAAAATTATTGATTGTAAACTATAATTGAAAATCTTCTTAAATTTTACAAAAAGATAAAACCAACAACAATTGAATGACAGATTGGATGTAAGGTTGAGGGAAAGGGCAGTCAAGCGTGATCCTACAAACCTCACCTGAGCAACTGGCAGGCGGAGTGGCCTCAGAGCCAGGAAGGCCCGGGAGAGAAGAGGGCTGTGTGTTGGTGGGGAAGAAGGGAGACCGGGGCGCGGCTGCGCACAGGTTAAGTTTGAGATACTTATTTTGCATTCAGTGACAGGGTCTGCGAGGAGGGTGGAGCTGGAGTGTGCAGGTGGTATTTGTTGTCACAGGAAAGAATGGGGTCCTCAGATAGCTGCCAGCATAAAGAGGGGAGGAAAAGTGAGGAGGGGGGAGGGCTGAGCTCTGGGCAACCTTCACATCCCATATCAGAAAAAGATGCACTAAGCCTGAGAGCTGGTGTAGGAAGGCCAACAGTGGGGCGGAGGCCCAGCAGCCAAGGGATTGGGGGTGGGGGCAAGTAGGAGGCATCCTGAGTGTCAGAAGCTGCTGAGAGACTAAAATAACAATTTTCCATCAAATTTGGCAGTGCAATGGTGAAGATTATAGCCCGATTTAGTTGGTTGAGGGGAAAATATTAAGTGATGGAGTGGAAACAGTGAGTTTAGAAATAAGACTAAGAGAATTCCTCTCTATTCATAAGTCACCATTTTTTTCTTCAATCTTAAATATTTAATTTTATCCCAACATTTTTTGCACCTCTTGAGAATGATTTTTCTCTTTCATTCTGACTATGCTGATTCTATTTATATATTTTACGATGTTGAAATAGCATCACACGATGGGACAGCTACACTTAATTGTGATATATTCTTCTTATAGACTTAAACATACATGTATGTTGAATTTAATTTGTTCTTATTTTACTTAGCATTTTTCTATGTTCATAAGTGAGATACAATTGTTTAATGATTATCTTTTCTTATGTTATCCCTTTCTAGTTTAATTTCAAAGTTATACCAGCTGTATAAAATCAATTAGGCAGCTTTTCTACTTTTTCAGTTATCTAAAATAATGTATGTAATACTAGAATTATCTGTTTAATTCCTATAAAAACTGTCTGGATCCAGGGTCCTTGGAGATTAGGAGGTTAAGGGGGGTATAGAGAGTATTTTCTTTGCAGATTCCATTGCTGTAATTATTACAGGTTTATCGTTGTTAATTTTTTTTCCTCTTCCTCTTCTTGAGTCCGCTTTAAGGATTTCACTTTTTCCTATCTGTTCTCAGATCATTTCTCTGCCTTCCTCCTGCAAACTGCATTTCTGATAGCCTCTTCCCAACTAGCAAGTCAGGGTTAAGGGGAGCACTAGCAGAAGACTAGAGGGCAGGAGGAAGGGCGGAGCCCTGCCACCTTTCCTGTCCCCTCTTTGCCTCCAAGCAGTGGCTGTCTCTTCTGAAGTTCCAGCTCCCACAGGACCGCTTTTCCCCAGGGTCCAGCTGCCTCTCAGCCCCTGCCATAAATCCAGCTCCTACCGGTGACCCTGGTCCTTCCACCCCAGTAATGCCAGCTCCCCCCGTGGTCCCCAGGCCCTCGCGGTGGTAATAGCTTCCTGATGGTATTAATCTCAGGGTTGCCTCACACCTGCTGCTTCACTTTGAAGTTCTCCTTTGTAGTGAATCTCCTGTATTAAATTCCTTTTATTGGACTTCCTAGAGAGCTCTGTTGCTCTGTGCTCATGGCTGGGCCATGACTGAGGCAGGTAGTTTATATTTTTCTGAAAATCGCCTGCTTCATTTGGGTTTTCTAGTTTATTGGCATTTATATGAAAAAATATTGGTGTAGCATTTAATTAGGATGTTTCGAATTTCTACAATAGCATAATTATGTCCCCTTTTTCATTCCCAATATTATTTATATCTTTTTTTCTCCCTCCCTCCTCTTTCTCTCTCTTCAATCTTCCTAAAGGTCTGAAAAATATATCCAGTTTACCATTTGAGCTAAAAATAATGGAGTGGAGTTGGGGGCACACTGCTATGTGTAGTGGCTAAGTGAACAAAGGTTATCACTGGAAGGGTGAGAAAGAAGATAATATTGGTTGTCTGTGAAGGGAAATTAGATGGCCAGGCAAAAGGAACGGAAAGGAAGCTGTTAATCATGTACCAGTTCACGCATTTTGAATTTTGAACCATGTAAATGCTCACCAATTCAAAGGATAAGATTTAAAATAGTGTAAAAGAGCAGATGTTAGATTTGCTTGCCTTTGTCTTATATTTGTTTTAAATTTTATTAACTTCTGCTTTTAAAATTATTATTACTTCTTACCTTCCACTCTATCTAGGTTTGCTCTGTTCTTCTACATAATTTATTTTCAGTTTTATCTTTTTTTATTTACTGTTGAGAGAGAGAGAAAAACATCGATCAGTTGTCTCCTGCACACACCGCACTGGGGGTCAAACCCACAGCCAAGGTATGCGTTCTGATCAGGAATTGAACGCACAGCCCTTCAGTTTATGAGATGATACTCCAACCAACTGAGCCCCACCAGCCAGGGCATATTTTCAGTTTTATCTTTTTAATAAATGAATTTAAGACTATGATTTATCTTTAAATACCATTTAGCCTATCTCAATTTTTTACAGGTGGTAATTTCATAGTGTTTCTTTATAAATATTTTATTTATATTTCCACCATGATTTTTCTTAATCATTGGATTATTTAAGTGTATTTTTAATATTTCAAGCACATGTGCTTATTAAATTTTCTTTTTATTGCCGATTTCTAATTTAAATGTACCATGACAAGAGATTGTGGTCTATATGGCAACTTTACTTTGAAATATGTAACCTTGTTTGTATGGCCCATTCTGTACAAGTTCCACCAGTGCTTGAAATCAAAATGTATTTCCTCTTAGTTGGAGTGTGTGTGTGCGCGTGTGTGTGCACGTGCACACACACATTAACTCAAACTCAGTAACTTTATTTTTCAAAATTTTATTTCTTTGCAATTTTTTTCTGATTGATTCATCACTTTTTAATATGCGCATTCAACTATCCCACCTTATTTTGCAAGATTGTCTTTGTCATTGTCAGTTTTTGCTTTACTAATATAAAGACCATGTTGTTGGTTGCCTAGAAGTTTATGATAATTGTATTCTTGGTGGATACTTATACTATGTAGTGTCCCATTTTTATTTTTACTAATGCTTATATTCTATGTTTTCTAATATTAAGAAGTCTCTGCCATCTGTGTGTGTGTGTGTGTGTGTAATTTGTTTATTAGGTTAGTATATCTTGTTTCATTCTTTGTTTTCAAATTTTCAGAAACTTTTAAGTTATGTATTTTGAAAGAAGCATGGAACTTAACTTTTAAAAAGTATGATAAATGAAAGAAAGAAAACTGTCTCTATTTTTAGGTAATATGATTGTTTACCCAGAAAATCTGAAGGAATCTATAAAAACAAAAAACAACAAAAAAAATCCCCTTTGGACTCAGAAGTGAGTTCAGTAAGGTAGCAGGATCTAAGATCAACATGCCAAGGTCAGCTGCATTTCTGTGTAGTAATGGCAAACAAGTTGAAACCTAAATTAAAAAAATACAATACCATTTATAATTCTTCCAAAGAATATTAAATATTTAAGTGTAAATCTAATGAAAATGCATAAAATCCATATGGTGAAAATTACAGTATGCTGATGGAAGAAATCAAAGATGACCTGAATAAATGAAGAAACATCCTGTGTTCACAGATTGGAAGACTCCACATAACAAAGATTTGATTTTCCCAAGTTGATAACCCAAGTTTAATGCAATTCATATGAAAATACCAACAAGAGGTTTTCTTTTTAATAGACATAGTTAAGATTATTCTAAAATTTATATGAAGTAGCCAAGAAACTAGAGTAGCTAAAACAATTTTGAAAAAACTAGAATCAAGTCGGAAGAATCAGTGTACCTGATTTCTTATGTAACTACAGTAGTCAAGACTGTGGGGCTTTGGTGGAGGGTAGAGACATCGAGATCAATGGGGCAGGACAGAGAACCCAGAAAGGAACCCACACAAATCCACTCAACTTATTTTTGATGAAGGTACAAAAGCAATTCAGTGAAGGGAGGACAGCCAACAAACTGGCTCAACCAACTGGACATCCATATTGTACACAAAAATTAAATATATTAGTTCCAAATAAAATCACACACTTAAATGTAAAGTGTGAAACTTTAAAAGTTTAGGAAAAAATCACAAGAAAAAGTCTTGGGGACCTCGAGCTAGGCAGAGTTCTTAAACCTGATACCCAAAACAAACCCACAAAAAGGAAAAACTGATAATTTGGGCTTCATCAAAATTAAAAATGTTTGCTCTCAGACTCTCTTAAGACAAATTACAACTTGGGAGAAAATATTTGCAAAACACATACCTGACAAATGACTTGTTTCTAGAAAATTTAAAGAATTCTCAAAGCACAATAGTAAATAAACAATCAAATTAGAAAACGGGCCAAAGACATGAACAAACTCTTCACCAAAGAGAACATACAGATGGCAAATAAGCACACAAAACGATGTCCAACTCTATTAGCCCTTAAGGAAATGCAAATTAAAACAACAATGAGATATCACTGCATACCTATCAGAATGCCTAAAATTAAAAAATTATGACTATACCAAATGCCGTCAAGAATGCAGAGAAACTGGATCACTCACATATTCACAGTAGGAATATTCACAGGTACAGCCACTCTGGAAAATAGTTGGCAGTTTCTTTTAAAATTAAACGTGTACTTGCCATATGATTCAGCAACTGCACTCCTGGGGATTTACCACAGAGAAACGAAAACTTATGTTCATGCAGAAACTTGTACATGATTGTTCATAGCAGCTTTATTCATAATAGCCCAAAACTGGAAACTATCCAGTTGTCCTTCAGTGGGTGAGTGAATCAACAAACTGTGGTATATCCATGCCAACGAAGCATACTCGGCAATAAAATGAACAAAATATTCCAAACGGCAACAACCTGGGTGAAACTCAACGGAATAATGATAGATGAAAAAAAAGAGGTTACAGACCACTTGATTCCATTTATATAACCCTCTTGAAATAACAAAGTTACAGAGACGGAGAAAAGAGCAGTGGTTGCCACGGATTAGGGATAGACAGGAGATGAGGCGGGTGGCAGGAGGGAGCCTTACGCTGATGGAAGTTTTTCCCTTGATTTTGGTGGTAGTGACAGGAAGCTCTTGATGTCTTAATGTGCGGACAGTTTGTTCAGGAATCTTTTGCACTTTGCAATAAAAAGAGCAAGACAAGGACAACCTGGGAACTCTTTGAGCACGCTGTTACAACAGGAAAGGGCAGTTTCCAGAGAAGATGCAAAAACTTGTGTCCTTGGAATTAATCATGACATGGAAACTATCATTGATGGATGAGAATTAACATTTTAATCTCCTACCCATATAGTACATGGACAATATAAACTGTTCTTTCAGGTTCAGTGTGTTAAATACTGGGTGACATCTGCCTTAATACACTAAAAAAATCATTCAACTTTTAAGAAGTATCTAGACATTTGGCCTTTTATCAACTAGAAAATTTCCTATAATATTGGTGATAAAATAATTCTGAAAAGCAATCCATCTAAAATTTTAGGAGGCAAAAGTTTTAAGATTGCTAAATATTTTCTCTTTGACATGCTTTGGAGTATAATTAGGAACAAACTGTATTCCAAAAATAATGGGTCTCCAATCAAAGAAGGAGTTGGAAAGGACTTCTCATTTCAAGTCCTTTTTTGAAATATCAGTTTTCATAAATACCCATCTGTTTGGGTTTTAATTTCCCTTATCAACAAGGTTATCAACAACACAAATCTCAATAATTAAATATGCGTTTTAAAATCAGAAATGCAAGGTATATCTCTTGAGCATTCTTAATGTGTCACTGACCAAAATAATACTAGTCTGTAAGAGGCAGATATAAAAGTTGGATAATAAAAATTGGGGGCTAATTTTAAAAATTACACTTGATGAGTACATTTCTTTAACAATAAAATTTAATTTCACAATTATTTATCATGATTAGAGATAATATTTGAATGCCTTTACTATTGTCTTTATTTATTTATTTTGTTTTCTCTTTATCAACTTTTTCCTTTTTATAATTTTCTTTTTCCTGCTTTCTGATGAATTGATAAATATTTTATTCCTTTTTTAATTTCTTCAGCTGATTTTGAAACTATAACTTATATTTCTATCCCTGCTATTGTTACCCTTATATTTTTAACCTATGAATCTATAAAATTTTATAAAGTTGTATGTTATTTTTTATCACTATTCTCTTAAATACATTGAGGGTTTTGGCATGATTTAGGCATTTATAGAACAATGATATTATTATTATTATTATTATTATTATTACAGAGTTTTAGTTTTTTCTCTTTTTTAGCGCAAAACATTAATTATTTTGGTCAATCGCTAGTTAAAATAGATCCACTTGTTTTGTCAACTTCCTTGCTTGTTATTGTCTCTTTTATCCAATGTCTTCCCAGCTTGCCTCGTTCAAATCCTAATTCTTACTAGCTATGAGGTCTTAATCTGTCTGTATGTCAGTTTCTTCACTCTAAAACGAAGTTTAAAATGTATCTACCTCACAGTATTATTGTGTGGATTAAAAGTGGTTGATGTATATAAACTGTTAACTATTGTTATAATTATTATTAGGTTTTTTTCTTTATAATCAAGTTAATTCTTTACGGGGCCTATGAGAGGGTAAACCTTCCATGGGTAAAATGTCTTTATCTTGTCACTATGGTGAATGCTAGTTTAGTTTCAGTAGAAGAATCGAGCTCGATCAAAAATTGTTGTCCTTGGGCTGCCTGAATGATTGTCCCATCTCTCAGCGCTGATGAGAGGCCGGCTGCCGGCCCAGTGGTCATTCTTTCACAGGTAGCTTGTCTTTTTGGATGCTCCATCTGCCCTTGATGTTTCAGTTTCCCTACAACGTGAATTTATTTTTACTTATGTTGTTTGGAATTTATTGTGAAGTTTTAGTTTGAGGATATGTCTTCCATTCTGGAAATTTCTTGGCCACATCAAATGTTCCTCTCTCTTTCTCTTTCATCTGGATTTCCCTGGAACTCCTATACATTTATTTTGGAGCCTCTCCATCTATTATTCGTGACTCTTAACTACTCTTTGATAGCTTCCTTCTTTGTACTGTGTTCTGTGTGAAGTTTTCAGCACTATTTCCAATTCTTTCTTTGGCTGATTTCACTCTTGACTTTATCCCACCTTTTGAAATTTTTAATTTCAAAGAATGCATGTTTCCAAAATTTCTAATCAGCTTTTTTCATATTTACTTGTCCTTGAGGATGTTGATTTTTACTTGGCTCCTGTAAATAACTACTCAATTGTGTACATATCTATAGTCATGCACTGAGGTAAGGAAAGTTCAGAACTTTGCCCTGCTGAATTCTCAGGAGGTTAAGTGCTTTAAATTCTTCTTACTTAGTTACAATTTTCATAAGTCAAGTCTATTTTTTTTGTAAAAAATCACTCTACTGCAGTGACAAGGATTCTCAAAATGCCTTATCTTTTGTTTAGCTCCTATTGCATGAAGCTCAGAGAATTGACCATCCATGCGCATCAAACATCCTCACACTGCACATGGATCCCCAAGAAAATCAAACTGAAAAATAACAGGCAAAAATACAGTCACCGATTTAACTTATCTCTTATTTCTCCTTGGGTAGTGCAATGGGTCCAGGGTAATTTGCAGCAACTAGCAGCTCTGTGGATTCAGAATTCCAGTGGCTGAGAAACAATTCTGACAACTTGTCTCCAACCTTCCTTCAGAAAGTGCCTCAGACTCATTCTTCTATGCACAGGAGGCCAACCTACAGGGAAAGAGGGAATGTGAGGAAATGCTTTCCCCACCAAGAGAATGTTAGCAGCAAGCATTACTCAATGGCCCCTTTCAGCCTGCAAAATATAGCCAGTTGTCCTGGATGAGCTCTTTGTTTCCCAAGGGTAAAGAGTTTTAAGCTAAGATATTTCATTAATTCTGTTTCATTGGGAGTTCAGACTAAAAGGGTTCCTTTTATCTCAAAGGACCCCAAAGTCCTCAAAAAGTTATGTGCCAATGACAACCCCTCGTTTGAAGACCACCCCCCTCTGAAGTGCTGGACTGAACAAAATCTTAAATCTAATATTGATTCTAACTGAGCGCGCCATGGGGTTGGTTAGCATCACTGATGAGGCAAGGAAGGCCTAGGTTTTCAGCTTTTTGTACATGGTATGAGATATATTGGCATTTGCATTTTCAATAAGTTTTTAATGCCGGATATTATTCAAATAATTTTCAAGAAAATGACTGCAGCTATTATATAGCTTTATGCTTAAAAATAGAGGTATACCCTGGCTGGTGTGGCTCAGTGGGCTAAGAGCCAGCCTGTGAACCAAAGGGTCGCTGGTTCGATTCCCAGTCAGGGCACATGCCTGGGCTGTGGGCCAGGTCCCCGGTAGGAGGCACATGAGAGGCAACTGCACATTGATGTTTCCCTCTCTCTCTCCCTTCCCCTCTCTAAAAATAAGTAAATGAAATCTTTTTTTAAAAAATAGATGTATGTATGTTATTACTTTAACCCTTATTGCTGTCTGCATGGGGCTGAAACAGTGTTTACAACTTGAAATGGGAGCACCCTGTGCTCATCTGTTTCTGAGTAGGTTCCTGTAGCCTCACCTTCAGTTCCATGTACCAAGTAGGATAGGTTTCTCGTTGATTAGCTTTATTTATGGGCTATTGTAGAATTTTGGAGTTAGAAGATGATATGGACATTAACCTTCTGATATAGATAGATAAGCACAAAATCACCAGTAGAGTCAAGATCAAACATGCAATTAGTATCAGGCCTAGGATTAGAATTAATGGTTTGTAACTTCTTGTCTAATGTCCATGAAGACAGAAGGGCCTATAAATAAATGTGAATATTTGGTCCATTCAGAAACCGCCTGAGATATTCCTTATACTTTGTAATGAATCTATTAGTAGTATAAAAATTGTTACTTCTGGCACGTTATAAACAAAATCAGCAATTTCATGAGCCCATTATGAGATACTTAAGAACTTTATTTTGAGGACTTTGAAAGGCAAAGGAAGATAGCCAAAGGAGCTCTCTGCAAATGGGCTGCTTTCCCAGGTAGCCCCAGAAGAAAAAAAGAGGGAGCAAATTTATGAATCAGAGTTCTTTTAATAGTCCTAGCATGGCGTCTAATTGTGAGCATAAGGTCCTTTGGCTTCATCATACAGGTTAGCACTCTGATCAACAGTGTTGATAAACTCTCATTCTTTCAAGATACTAAAATTGCAACAAGCTCTGGTCACGTAATTGAAGAGAGGCCTACAAAGCTATCAGTTCATCATATGTACCAAACCACATTCAAACTCACAAAGGTTTTAAGGCCCACCCGCCCCATCACAGGTAGTGTGTTTCCCAAAGCTTAGTGTGTGTCAGGCACTCTCAAGTGATTTCCCTAATAAACCAGTGTGGTAGATCTTAGCATCGATATTGCCTCCATTTGATAAACAAAGAAACTGAGATTTAGGCAAGTTATGTAACTTGTGCCAGGTCATGTAGCCAGGGACAGCAAGGCTGGGATTTGTACACAGGTCCCTCTGACGCAGAGTCTGCTCCAAATCACTGTGCTCTGTAAGCTCCATGCTGTTGCAGGCAGGGATGGGAGTTCATGAAAGAAGGCAGTTCAAAACCCCCGGCGCTAGAGCTGTGCCCAGCACCTGGCGGAGCTTAGTAGGTATGTGCCGAATACACAAAGGAGTAAAGTCACAAGAGTAAAAAGAACTGCCTGCATCTTCAAAAGGGCTTGTAAAGCTCCTCCCACATGTAGAAGGTAGGCATGACCCATGAGAGCTTTTCAGACAAGTCTTTGCTGTCACCTTGTAACATCTACCAAATTGCTTTCAAGGTGTCACAATATGAGCTTCAGAGGAGTTCCCTAGGTAAATTATTTGCTCTCTGCTGTTCTGTTTAGTTGTAAACTGGTGGAGGTACTACATAGTGGGAATTATTTGTATCCCCAGAAAATAAACATATGGAATACGTCTTTTTCAATCCTTGCTGTTCTTCAGTGTCTCTTGATAGATGGGGAGGAGAACTGGTGGTTGAGCCTGGTGTCTGCAGTTGGCCTTGTCAGCTGCGTGACATGGTTCCTACAGTTTTCTCTGCCTCCGTTTGCTCATTCAGAGAAGGCTGTGTGCCCCCTAAGGTGCTTGGGAGCACTTGATGAGCCCATTTATGTAAGAAGCATGGCATAGCGCTCCATATATATAGTATGTGGTCAATAAATGGTAACTATTATCACATTGGGAGTATCATATTTCCTTCCACGTATGGAAAGAGACTTAGCTGACTCCTCAGTGAACAGGTATTGAGTGACGGGCCCGTGTGCAGCCTCTGCTCTGTGTGCAGGAGATAGAGAAACGAGGTTCATTGTCTGCCCTCCTGGCTTCCTGGGCCTCCTGTTCTAGGAGGAAGCTTGGAAGATAAATAAAACGAGGTGCGCTATATGCTTGGCAGTGGAAAGTGGCTCAAAGAAGGGTAAGAGGGTGTAGGAGATGGAGGGGAGGGTTATTTCATGCAAGATGGTGGGGAAGGTCTCTGAGGGACGAACCTGAAGGGGCGAGGCAGGTGCCTGCAGACGCCTGGGAACAGAGCATTTCAACGGAGGGAGTTCTTGGCCTGTTTAAAATAAAATAAAATTAAATTAAATTAAAAAGCAGGGAGGCCAGGAAGCAGAGTGGATTGAATGGGGAGCGGGAAGAGATGAAGGTGGTGAGGTGGGGAAAGCCAGGTCCTCCAGGGGCTGCAGGCCGTGGGGAGGGTTTGGATTCTGCCCTGAATGAGAAGGGACCTGCTAGTGCGTCGTGAGCAGAGGAAGGATAGGACCCGATGTGTTTGAGGAGGCACGTGGTGGCTGCTGTGGGGCCGGCTGCCGGTAAAGGGGCGGAGGGGAAGCCAGGAAGCCGTTAGGATACTATTGCACGGGCCCACGTGAGGGACAAGGGAGGTGTAGACCATGGTGGTGGCGGAAGGCAAGACAAGGGATGGTCAGGTTCTGGACCTACTTGAAAGGTGGAGGTGACATGACTTGCTTTGGGTTGGATTTTAAGTATGAAAGAGGTGGGTCAAAGGTCACCCGAAGGTTTTTTACACCAAGGCATTGGTAGACTCATTTTGTCTTTTTTTTTTTAATGTTACGGGGATACTGGAAAAGAAGACTATCTTGGAAGAATATTCAAGCTGTAGGCTCAGTTCAAGGACAAGACAGGAAAGACCTGGCGCCTCAGTTTGAAGGGCGCCAGGTGGGACTCCCTGTTACCTGCAGGAAGGTCTGCTGTTCCATGCTGTCCTGGCTCTCCGCCGGCTGGGTGAGGCCTGGCCGCGGTCGGGAGGACAACCGGCTTCACTGTCTGCTGATTTACATGTCACTGTCATCCACAGCGCCCTCAGAGGAGCACCCAGAAAAAGGTTGCACCACGTATCTGGGCCCCCCAGGGTCCAGGCAGGTTAACACAAAATTCACCACCACAGAGGGGAAGCCGACCTGGAGAGGAAATCAGGAGTTGCGCTCTAGACAGATGACGCTGAAGATAGTTAGCAAAACTCAAAGGAGAGATGTGGTTAAGCAACTGGACGTAGAGACCCGGGTCCCTGACATACAGTATTTTTCTTTTCCCTTGTACGTCTCATATGCAACCCTGATAGGAAATTCTTTGTGTTAACATTGACTTGAATGGACTCTGCCTTCATTGTAAGATTAAACTGCTAATTTAATTATGCTTATTTAGCTATGTCAGAAAACTTTTTCCTGAAGTCATCATGGCTTCTCACTTTTCTGAACCTTCTCCTTTGTGCTTTCATCTTCCTGGATGCTCTCTCCTCTTCTGCCCACCAGGAAGACACATCGTTAAGGTTCATGAGATGATTTCACCTCTTCCTTGAATCTTTTCCTCAGTCATTTAGCAAAGTTCAGACTATAGACCTTCCTCTTCTTCCTTCTCTGCAGATTCTCCCTCCTTTTCCTGCTTTCTTTCTCTACTTTTCTTTCTATAAAATACAAAGTTTTCATTTATTTCTCTTTGTTAAATATATGTGTGTATATATATTATATATATATAATTAAAGCCATAAGGAAAAGAATAAATGATAGTAAAAAGCACCTAAAATCCCAGAATAATGGTGTTCAGCTAGCTTTCTATATGAATATATACAAAATTACATAATTTTATGAGTGTCTTTGTAATATGTTATATAGCCTTCTTTTTAAAATCATCAATATGTCAAGAAGCTCTCCTAGTGTCAGTCAACATGGCTGAATATGGCTCATTTTAACAGTTGCTTATTTGAGTGTATGGATATAACATACTTTATTCCCCCACCTAAGAGTGGCTTCCTGGCTTTGGGTCCAACTGGATCCAGGACAGAAATAACATCTTGAGAACTCTCTCCATTTCTTAGCTCTATGTTTCTCTGGATTGGCTTTGTCTTCATATAGGCTTTGTCCATGTTATAGCAAAGCTGGCCCGAGGCCGTTGCAAGCTTACAGTCCTTAACATCTATTATTTCTGGATGAGAAAATCATCCTGTCTCTGGTAGTTCAACAAAGTTCCCAGAGACAGCTTGAATTGGACTGATCTCAGTCACGCACCCAGCTTTCGATTAATCGCCGTGGCCGAGTGGAAGGTGACCTGGGGACCAGCAGGCCCCTGGAGCCCGGGGAAGTTCAGTCTCCCCTGCCCTCCCCCCTGCAAACTTCATGAGCAGAGAAAGTAGGAAGGAGGATTTTGAAAAGGCATAAAGGTGTTCTGTTACCAGGTGACATGGGTGTAGTAACTGAGAAGCCAAAGGCAATAATACTTAAGGCGGATCAACATAGTTTAAAAAAAAAACAGTGCTTTTGTTGCGGGGGTGGGGGTGATGGTGGTAATATTTAATGACTACAAATTGGTATAACATTGACCTATAAGGTGTCTATGGTTTGAACTTCATTTTAGTCAACAGGTGCCACAGTGTTTCGGCTTCAAGGCTGGATGACTCCGGCCTTTTGCCAATTAGCCTTGTCTTGTCTCTCTGTCTTTTTGCAACATCTGCCATCACCCGCTGACTGAGCGGAGTTGGATCAATGAACTTCCACTGTCCTGGGCAGCCATTACTCCATCCCTCTGCCAGTCTGTTTCTTATGGCAGCTGAGCTACCGCAGACTTTTTGCCTCTCCCTTGCTGAAAATTTTCTTCAACAGAGAATTGGCAGAAGAAGGGAAGGGCAAGGCAGCCAAAGCTGAGACCTTTGCTTTGAATCTCCTGGGCTCCGATGCACTGATCCTAGAATCGCTGCATTTCAAATTTGATTGTTTTCTGGCCTCGCTGAACCAGTGTATGACCAGAGGCATGACAGGACCGAGGTATGTGGAGGCCTGGCTGGCTTCATCATCTGGTGGCCCTTGAAGGCACTCTGGCATTTACACAAAGGAGAAACAGAGGGCAGTGGAAGAGCCTAGGTCACTGGTAGCTGTCTCCCCTCCACAGTCCCTAACTTTCCTACCCCACCCAGTAAGACAAAAGCCCTGCAATACCAGGACATGCCCTGCTTAGCAGGCAGATAGTCAACCAGGACATGCCCTGCTTAGCAGGCAGAGGCTTATGGAGCCTCTGCATGGCTCCAGGGTCTCACCACACCACCTACCTCCACACAGGCAGGTGACCTAGTATTGCAGGATAGTCCTCCTCACCGGAGTTCTAGAAAATACAGTTTTCTTCATCTCACCTCACACTTGGTTGGACCACCCTGCCCCACTTGGAGGAATGAAGAAAAATTTGAGGAAGCTGACATTAAGCCAACAGACAATTAAACTTTGGAGCCAAAGTTAGCCATTTTGGAGCCAAAGTGCACCAGCATTTGGGGCATCAAGAAGAGAAGAACAAAATGATAACCTGTGTGTGATGGAGGTTGCGAATGGGTAGAGGAGAGAGAGAGTTTGCCTGCAAGAGCAATGAAACCTGGAACTATTTTCAAACTCATTTTAGCTGGGGAACGCTTTATTCAAAGGAAATCTTACTCCACATTGAAAGAGAACGTGGCTGAGTTGAAGAGAGGCCAAGACCCAACCAGTTCCTATCCCACCCATGACAGCCCCCGCGGCCCCTCCAAGGAATTCCTAGGCTTACAAATCGCTGACCTAGACTGTCTCCCAGAGGAACAGCGAAGGATGCAGCTTGCTCAGAGACAAACTGACGCTGCCCTGGCTTTGCTCCAGTGCTAAGAAGGGAGCAGGCAGCTGAGGGACAGACTGTATCAAACCACTAAACAGATACCTTTGGGCGATTTTTCATCGGACAATGAAATGTGATCCTTTGTGTCCTTAAACTGTTGTATTTTATTTTCTTAACTTTTCAAAGACACGTATTGAACAGTAAGTCTTTCCTTAATATTGGTGTGTAGTTCTAAGTTTAGGTTCATTGTTTTTTCCAATCCCCTTCTTACTAGCTTTGTTTTCATTAAAACACACCTTTTCCTATTCTGGTCAATCAAGAGCTTCCTATACTTCTCTTATGTTAACCTGCTCTCTTACATCCATTTCCTTCTCCCCACAAGATGATTAAGCTCCCTTGGGGAGGAAATGTTTCTATTCAAGTATGCATCCCTTGCAGCTTACAAAGGATTTGTCAATCGTCAATATATATATTTGTGGCATGAATGGCAATAACAGTGACAGAATGGCTACAAGGCCTCTACAACTGTGACAAGACATGGCAAAGGGGAATCCGGACATAAGATGAAGGTGCATAAGATGGAGGCTTTGGAGCTGATTTGAGTGCAAGTCATATAAACTCTTTACACCTTCATTCTCTCATCTATGAAATGGGAATAACTTCGTGGCCTTACGTCTTTCTCAGGCTTGTAGTTGTAATTACCTGAAAACCCTTCCACCATCTATGAAGGAAAACAAGTACACAGGGTTTAGGATCTTTCCCCACTGACCCTCAGCAATTCCAAAATAGATCTCCCAAGCCCAGGTGAACAGATGAAGTAAAGGGAAGAGCATGTAGTTGAATTCACATGAAAGGCACACTCAGGCCAACTCTGGTTTATGTGCCTCCTCAGGGTTAACATACAGGGACAGCCTTGCCTAACATCGGACGCACGGCCGTGGGTGAATGATGAATGTGAGCCGCCGCCAGGCTGGCAGAGCGCAGAGCGCAGAGCGCAGCGAGATTCCGCGTGAGGCCGGCCTGAGCGTCCGCCTCTCTTCCACCCTGCCTTTCTGCACGACAAGGTATAGAGGTCCTCCAGCACCTACGAAAAGGCATTTTGAGAAATAAATCCCATCTTACTGCGATGTTCTGATGCTACCTTCGAGGCGTTTCTGCAGCACGGCCCCACGGCACCCCTCTCCTCTGGGACTGCCACCCAGGCCTGGGCCCAGGTCGCTCTCCAGCTTCGTAACTTCCATCCACTGCGCCCCGTCCACGCATTCATTCCACTCATTCCCCGGACCCAGTTACAGAGCTCTGTCACGGCAGGAGGTCCTGCGTTAGGGCCGCACACCAGTAAAACGCGCGAGAGAGACTGACACGTGAGTAGACACTTACAGTTCAAGGCGATCGTGTCAGTGCCAAGACAGTGGGGCCCTCGCGGCGCTCAGAGCGCCGAGGACGCGCGGGGAGCGAGGCGCGGCCGAGGACAGCTTTCTGGAGGCAGGACTCCTGAGCGGAATCCCTTCCAAACACCACGGCAACGGGCTTCTGTTCATGTGACATCTGGCTAAAACGCAGTAACTTCAGTTTCACGAAAAAGCGGACTCCTGAAATCAGAAGGAACCTTAGGAGCCTACTTCCATGTCACGTTCCTTTTATAGCGCGCTCTCTGGGGCCGGACCTCCTGGGCCCAAATTCGGGCTCTGCCGCCTTTATCCTGGGCCCGGGCAGAGTTCCTCCGGCGTCTTCAGCAGGGAAGGGGGAGGGGCGGCTAATAAGAGAACCTGGAAAAGAGCAACTTTTCAATGAATTTTGGCCACTACAACTATATCCTCTGCCATTGCTGGTCACCAGTGAATGTTTATGATAAAAGGGTACCGTTAACCAGTTCTTTGTATATTTGTTAGATAACTGTTTTGAAGGTTAACAGTTTGTCTGCTTATGACTCCAATACGTAGAAGATTTCATAAATATCGTCCCCGCATCAGAAGTTTTCCACATCTTATTCGGAAGCCAGACCTGTTCAAAGCAGAGGCCTTATATCAAACTATTTAGCACTGGGAGTCGAGGTATATGTGAAACAGAATGAAAGGCTTTTAAAAAATTGGCCAGCTGTGGACTTTAGATAACCTTTCTCCTAATAACCATAAAACACACATACATATATATGATTAAGAAAATAAACTCCATTAATTCATATTCCTATCAAAATTTACGACATGGTCTAGAGCTTAGTAAACCCCTTCTTCATAAAAAGTGAAAATTAATCACGTAAACAAGGTCTTGCAGGGAGCACCGAAATTCTGAAGGAACCAAACTTTCGAAGCCCCCGCAGCCCACGGAGCTACATGCGGCTGGTTTACTAGGTAGAAAGAGCTCGTTAAAGTAGCTCCGAGAGGCCAGTGACTGTTAGACTAGACAGGGTGCATGCTTCAAAAGTAATGAAACTCTGTATCTTTAAAGATATTACATAATTAAGATTTCCAGTTAAAGAAATCTGACCTTTCCCCCTAATAAAGAGGTTTTACTATACAGAGATAGACATTAATACAACATACTCCAAGCACTGAGGCTAAAAAGGCTACTCAAATCTTGCCTCCTGGGATTTTAGCCTTTGTGCCGCCCCTTTCCCACCAGGTAAAGGTCACAGCTCAACACACCCGGTTTCGGGTTAGGGAAGGGCCTTGAGCCCCAGGGGCCAGCATTTCCCGCCCTTCGGCAGGGCACTTGGTCAGGGGAGCGTGGTCTTTGTCACAGACCCCGCGCCCAGGCAACTGTGAGTTTCAGTGAACTCACAACTGCTTTCAGACTTTCTGTCCGCACTGAGCTTCCCGCAGTGCTTTTCCTTCCATGGCACAGAGCAGGACTCGGGCAGTGCTGGGTTAAACCAAGCTAAGTGCGCTCTTCGGGTGCTGCGAGCTCTCTGGGGCCTTGGGGCCAGTAATGAAGCTCTGAGAGAGATGCGGCGCGGGTCACCTCCCCCACTTACTTGGCTCACTAGACTTTCCGGTGAAACAGTCTATAGGACCAGCCTCTTCAGAAGGCACTCTAGAAAACACGAGAATATGCGCCCACAGCATCGCCCCAGTAAAAAGTGTAGCTCAGCTTGAATCCTTCCAGCGGCAGCAATGTCCCGAGGAGATAGTCAAAACTTCTGCGTGGCCTTCACGGTCTGGCTCCTGCTTATCTCCCAGCCTCAGCCTCGTTCCTCTTCACACTCTCTCGCACTCCCGCTCCCGCGAGAGGAAGCCATTGGTGGGTCTGCTGAGACAGCAGGCCTCCGGGCCCCCGTGTTCCCGCTGCCTCCCAGCTCCGCACGCGGACGGGCCGCCAGCCTTTGTTGGCTTGCTTCCACCTGGCTTTCCGAGTTCTGGAGAGGCCTTCTTAGACCTCCAAGAGCGCACCCCCAGGCCTCTTTCATATGCCCCCCTACCCACCTCATCTTAGTCCCACCACTGCCTCTCCTGCCCTGAGTCCGCTGGGCCATCCCTGAGGTTGGGCTTATGTTCTACATGCTGTTAGGCTGTCTGTATTCCCAGTGTCTGCCACAGGGGCACGGGACGCCAACGGCCGTCGCTGCACTTGGGGATTACTGAGTGGTAGCTCTTGCTAGACAGTTGAGGGCACAGCCCCTGCTGCTAGTAATGCAAGACTGCTCGGGCCCACTCTGTGGGCATATATAGAGGTGTGCTTACCCATAGGTGGGTAGCAGAGGGTTCCTACTCTGCTGTAGTCGCCCCATATGTATTTAGGGAACAATTATGAAGCCAGTTCTATTGATCCACATTAATAGGGAAGCAGAAGTGGCGCATACACTGGTGGTTCTACACAAAGACCTTTTTCTTAATGCTCGCACACTGGGTCCTATCGCATGGACGTGGGAGGATGAGGCAGAGCTGGCCTAAAGGAAAGGGAATCTAGTTCAGCTCCTCAGAATTGCCAACTTTGGCTCAGAGCCAGAGTTTCAGGACAACCTGGTACAGGTACTTATTCATCAAGCCCTTCTTCCCTTGGGTATCCAGAGAGATAGCATCAAAATCTGGGGATGTAGTCATGTAATTGCCTTCTCATCGCTGCTGTGGCATCTCAGATTTCTTCGTCATTCTAGAGCAACAGCACTGATGGTGTGTCTGTAGCTCTGATCTGGGAATTTTGCTCAGTAGTGGGCTCACGTAAAAGATGAAGATGGTCATGCTATCAGATACTTAGTGGGGAGAAGAGACTAATATTGCTTTCCCAGAACCTGGACTTCACTGTGGCCTTCCAGGAGTTCTTCAGGAGGGTGACCAGCAAAGCTGGTATCCTTGTAGGAATATATCATGAGAGTCTAGAAGTAGCTGGCATAAAGGCTTGTGCTGCTTCTAAGGTTACTGGAGTAGACTAACATCTCAGATTTAGGGTGACTCGCCTATGTTGCTCAACACCCAAGTCTTATTCACTTCCTGCTTCTTTCTTCTAATTGTCCTACACAATTAGGATGGAGTTTCTCACCTTAATTATGTCATAGCAGAGGCCTGCACAGATCGGTTTCCTCAAAGCCTCTTCTCCTCAGGCCATCACAGTCTTACAGTCCTTGTTTTTCCCACCTTTTGGTTGTGGAGGTTGTGGCTGCCACTCCTACCCCCTTGATAAGAGAAAAAAGACTTCTGTGCATGTGTACATATAGCCATGAACAGTCAACCTTTCCTTTCTGTACAGTCTCCCCATGCACTACACTTGGGCAGCAAACCGTACTGTGGTTGTGCAAGAATAGCACAACCATTGTCGTTGGGGATCTCTGGGGTAAAGCCACCAAGTGTCTCTTCCACCTACCAGTCCCTAAAGAGAAGGATGCAAATTCTTGTGTATTTTTGGCTTCCCTTCATGACAGGAGAGGTAAATAGCTTGATGGAATGAATATTGCTACTGTTGTTATTAGTTGTCCCCCCCCCCCCCCGAGAATAACAAACTCTCAATGAAGAGTTAAATTTGGAGTCACAGGAAAAAGTTGGAATGAGAACCCAAGTCTCCAAACTGAATTAAGACCCTCTAACTTGTTGCTTCTGTAAACCAAGTTGTAGTCTTGTGTGGCTGATGTAGGTACATGGAGTAGGAGGAAGGGTAAGAAATAAACTGCAGCGAAGAGAGCTCAGAGTGAATGCAGAGTCACGGCTTCCTCTCTTCAGGGAAGCCATGTGTTTCCTGAATTAATGGAGATATTATTTAGTGAATGTGTGAAAAAGACCAAGGCCACATTGTGAAGTCTTTTTTTAATAACTTTTTATAATTTTCTCTGTTTTTATGGTCTGATCTGACTTCTTGCTAAAGGACTAATTCAATTTGGTTTTCTAACAGACTTGGAGGGGCATTTATGATACAGAAGGCTGCATGTAAATGAGCTTTCTGAAAAAAAAAAAAAAAAACCACGTCAACTTTCAATGACAGATACTCTCCCACATTGGTTTCACTACGTAGAAGTAACCTCACACCATATTTTGCTACCCATTTTAACATATAATCCAGTGGATGTTAAAGCTATAGTTCACCATATAAACCTGATTAATTGAAGAAAAATATAGCTTCCTATTGCTGACTTTATGAGGTTAGAAATAGCATCCAGTGCTAATCTGCAATGCCAAGAAATGAAGATGGCTTAAATCAGATCTCATGATTAATGCATGAGATCCAAAGTTCTTTTATTTCTGGCTATTTTAGAAAACTGGGGTGTATTTTTACCCTAAAAACTAATTCTATTATATTTATTGAGATAATACAAAATGCTTTATTATTAACAGCACACAATCAAGATGTTATCTTACTGATGATCAGAAAAACGTTGTCTCTCCATTTTAAACTTAAAAAAAAATTATGCAATGCGTTAAGTCCAGATTCAAGGATATTATATTTGATCCTTAATTGTTGTTTTTTTAGACAGTCAATATCTGGAGAGATGATGAAAAGTTTAGCTTGCTTTCTGTCATTGCTATTCCATTTTAATTGTACTTGTGAATTCATTTAAACACAAAGAAATATATCTAGTAATAAAGTCAGCCTGTTATTTTTGCTTGTTTTTGTTTTGGTCATGACAAACTGCGAAATGCTGCAGTTTTCCTATAGTTCTAGTCCATGAAATCTGCAATCTTTCCACTTGATTTACGAAGGACCCTTAATTACCGCTGTCATTAGCACCTAGTGTTCAAAACAGTCTGTTAAAATGTACTGTTAGTCTCACCTCCAAGTCCCTGCTTGCTTTATTTTAATTTTTTTCCAAGGATAAGTAAAACAATAATTGCCTTAATAACAACAATCATTATGTACAGAGAATTAAATAATATTCCAAGTTTTTTGATGCCTATTTCTTTTTGTTCAAAATTTGGCACTTGTGTGTTAAGACTGGCCTAGAGTTTGAACAAGTGTCCACAAGGAGGGTTATTACCAGGTAAGACTTACTACCTGGGTTTAAAAAACAAGTCACTCATTTGCCTTTTTCTTTCCACATGAATAGGGATGACAGACAACTGCTGTGGAGCTTCAATGTTTCTGCCTGGTCATGCACAGTTCTGCAATATAATGCATAAATGTATAACAACAACTTGGGCTCCCTTGATACCTTGCTTGGAATAAGGAAATCCAGCTGGGCGCGTCCATGTGGCCCCCACCCCCAATCCTGCACGCCCGCGCGCGCGCGCGCGCGCGCACACACAGACACACACACACACACATGCACGTCAAAAGTTGATTCATTCTCGAGATCTCCCAGAATCTTTCTTTTTCTCTTTTCTGGCAGCACCGGTTCCCAGCCGGGGTTAGTGAGCCTGGGGACGTGGGAGGGGCGGAGAGAGCGAGGCGAGGGAGGCGGGAGGCCGGTGCCGGTGCGGGCCGCGCCCGCTCCTGCCGGGTGAGAGTCCGGGCCGGGTTTTGCGCCGTGTCTCCGGGCTTGTCTCACGGCCTCCAGCCGCCGCCGCTGCCGTGTTTACTGAGCTCGCGCGTCCTGATATCACTCCGCTGGCATGGAGGAGGAGGAGGAGGTGGAGGAGCGAGAGGAGGAGGAGGAGGCGGCGGCGGCGAGCAGTTGATCATTGTGATGGTGGCAGGAGCAGCGGCGGCAGCGGCAGCCCAGCCGAGCGTTAGGGGCTGCTCTCCGCGCGGCGTTTTGCAAAGGACTTCACCGATCTACTTTTGCAGTCGCCTCGGACTGTCCATGTGTTTACTTCCCCCAGCCCGAGGATTCGATATCTAGGATCCTGTGAAATGCAACTGAGCAGCCAAAGTACTTTGAGAACACGGGGCGGCATAAACACCAAAACTTTTTTGTGGAAGGAAAATGCAATAAGCAAGCTTGCCGTTTTCCGATGCGGTGTGGAGTGAGTGTGTGTCGCGCGTGTCCGCACTGGAGGCATATGCTTGTGTGTGTACATGGGGTGTGTTTTTCGGTACGTAGGGAGAAAATGCTTGCCAACCACCGGAAATCTCCTGGAATTTATTAGAAAATAATGGATTATAAAAAGAAGGCAGGCGAGGAGCGGATCTCCCCTTGAGTTGCAACCCGATTTGCTGCTGGCTCAGTTTGTTGTGATTCTTTTTGTTGATAGGTGTTTGATGGCATTCTGATCCCCCCTTTTTTTTTCCTTGAGCTTTACAGTTTTTACAAAAAGGGAAACAAAAAACCCACCCCAAAAATCTCCCCTCCCTTTTTTTCGCCCCGTCGGGATCGCTGTTTCCATCCATGTGCTTGCGTCTCCCCCGCGTTCCACTTAAACTATTTTAATCCTTGGACCCAAGGAGGAGGCTGATAGGGGGGTGGATAAAAAAAGTTCTTCCAAAATAGTGTGCCCGGGGAGCAGGATGGGGGATTTCGCAGCCCCCGCTGCTGCCGCGAATGGCAGTAGTATTTGCATCAACAGTAGCCTGAACAGCAGCCTCGCCGGGGCCGGGATCGGTGTGAATAATACTCCCAATAGTACTCCAGCTGCTCCGAGTAGCAATCACCCCGCTGCCGGCTGCGGCGGCGGCTCCGGGGGCCCCGGCGGCGGCTCGGCGGCCGTCCCCAAGCACAGCACCGTGGTGGAGCGGCTCCGCCAGCGCATCGAGGGCTGCCGGCGGCACCACGTCAACTGCGAAAACAGGTACCAGCAGGCTCAGGTGGAGCAGCTGGAGCTGGAGCGCCGGGACACCGTGAGCCTCTACCAGCGCACCCTGGAGCAGAGGGCCAAGAAATCGGGCGCCGGCACCGGCAAGCAGCAGCACCAGAGCAAACCCCAGCAAGATGCGGAGGCTGCCTCGGCGGAGCAGAGGAACCACACGCTGATCATGGTGAGGGCGCGCTGGCAGCGGGCATGGGGCGCGCGCGCGCGTGGGGGTGGGGGTGGGGGCTGGAGCTTCTTGCAGGGGGGACGGGGGTCTGACTTGCACGGTGGGCGACGTGGGCTGAAGCCAAAGGGTTAACGTCAACTTTTCTTAGGGGGGAAAGCTGCGGTGGCTGCTACCTGTTAATCCGCCTGGGTTGTCAGATTTGGGGAAGAGGAGGCGAGTGGGGATAAGCCAGTCACGACTGCGAGGGGCGGAGGGAGCCTGGAGGAGCAGCGGAGGGAGGCACTGGAAAAGTTTTTCTCCCCTCTCCTTCTCATAGATACCGATTTTTAAAGAGAGTGAGCCCAGAGTTGAAACCTCGCTCCTCCTCTTCACGGTTCCCACCCCACCCCACCCCTCGCAACGTCGCCTCGCCTCCCCGGACCCGTCCCCCTTCGCCCACCCCTCTCCGCACATCCGCCGGGTGCGGGGAGAAACTGATGCTGTGGCAGATTCTGGGCGGGCACCAGGCCCTCGATCTCCGGGGGGAGGTGAGGGAAGCAGGAGGCTTTTGCCTCTTCTCCCCAGCTCACCCCCTTTGGGCTGAGAAAGTCTGAGAGTTTTGTGAATGAACTTTGAAGTGGGTGAGGAGGGAGCGAGGATGGCTGCGCGCGCGCCGCGGCGGGAGCGCGCGCGGATGCGGGGCGCGGGTGCGCTCCTCCGCAGCTGGAGACCCGGGGCTGGCCCGGCAGGTGGAGCGGCGCGTAGGGCCGCGGGGGGAGCGGCCCGGCGGGGGCGGGAGGGGAGAGCGGCACGCTCAGCCGGCGCCAGGAGTCCCTGCCACGCAACTTCGCCGCGGATCGTGTCTCCTCCTCCTCTTAAACTTGCGTGCACAGAGCCTCACCGCTTCGCCCCCCGCCCCGCTCCCCGCCAACTTTCCGAGCCAGTCTCATAAGCCCGGAGGAGTGGATGGTAGCAGGGAGGTGAAAGAGGCTTAAATGGCTGGGTGGGTGGGTTCGAGGTAGAAGGAGCAGCCAATGGCTTAACTTCTCCGGGAGGAAGGGGCAGTTCCCACCCCCTAACCCGGAGGGTAGAATCCTTTCTCTTATCTCCTGTCTCAGGTTCTTTTGCTTTCCTTTCGGGGTGGGGGGGAGGCCGGAAGCTCGGGAAGGTGTCTGCAGCCCCTTCCCCCACCGCACCCCCCGGGTTAGTGAAGCGCGGGCGTGCGGCGCGGACCGGGCGGTGGGAATCCGGGAGCGCGGAGCGCTCTTGCCCGCTCCCCCGGCACACCGCACCCCGATCGGCGGCCCTCGCAGTGTGCGGCTGATGAATCGCACACGTCCCGGGTCTGGGAGTCGTCGGCGCCCGGGGTGGTGCCCGTGCCGCCGCAGGCTAGCGCCGGGCGCTCAGGCCAGCGCTCGGTGACAAAGAGCCGGCTTGGGGGAGGGGAAGAGGCGAGGCCGCCGCGCTCGCTCCCCACCCTCTCCACCTCCCCCGCCCCGCACGTGAAGAGGAACAATTTGTTTATCTTGGCCTTCAAGAATCCTGCCCTCCTCCCCGTTCTCCGAGGCCGCCCAGCCCCTCCTCCCTCCCCTCCCTCCGGGGCGCGATCCTGCCCAGTCCCGCCGGCAGCACCTTCCTCCCCCCTTCCCTCCCCTGCCGGCTCGTCCTCCAGCCCTCCAGCCCGCTTCCCCCCTCCCTTCTGGGACGCGGCCGTGGGGGAGGGAGCGGGAAGCGCTTTGTCCGCCTCGCGGCCCAGCTCAGCCCCGGAGGCCGCCGGCTGGGAGGGGCGCGGCGCCCTGCGCCCTGCGCCCTGCCCCCGCCCCGCGGCCGCGGCCGCCCCCGCCCCGCTCCTCCAGCCGCCGAGGCGGCCCCGCGCGCGAAGAAGAGGCGTTCTCGGTTTTGAGGAAGAACGGGTGTCATGTCCCAGAGTCAGGGAGGGCGGATCTCGCTTTACAAACAGGAAGCCGAAAACCACCGGCACACTGTAGCTTGTCTGATTGTACCCGGAGGCGGGGCCGGCCCTGCGTCTTGACTGTGTCTCCCGCGCCCTCCTCGTACCGATCCTCCCCGGTCCGCCTCGGCTCCTCTCCCCGCCCCCCTCGCGCCTTTCCGCGGATCTGGAGACTCACTTTGTGAGCCTAAGCCTGCGGCGGGATTTGCCAGGCACGGAGGATTTCGTCTTTGCCTATTCCATGCCTCCTTCTCATGTGTCTGTACGCGCGGGTGGCGTAGGAATGGGCTGCTTTCGGGAGGCTCCCAAACCTCGGTCCCGCGGACCCGCCCCCGATCTCCCGGGATGCAGGGCTGCTGTGGCCTGACCTCGCCCGCTGGGCACCGCTGGAACAAAAGCCAGGGCCCTTCCCTGTGCTCGGTTGCTTTTCACCGCGGGGCGATGGCAGGAGAGTTTGCGGCCAGAAAGTTTTGTGTTCCCTCGAGGGTGCCGCTGGCCCTCGGAAGCGGGCGGGGGTGGGGGGCGAGGGGAGGACTCGGAGCGCGCGCTCCTGGGTTCTGCATCCGCGCGCAGGTGGGAGCAAGCCCCGGATCCTGACGTTACCTGAAAGGAGGTAGCAAGCCCAAGCCAGAGCTTACTTTGGAAGATGAAAAGATGCTGCTTACTTAACTGGATGAGACCTGAGCTGTAAATTTCATAGTGAATCCCAGCTTAGGAAGTTAACAGCAGATAGACTTGAAAAAATGATTGCCTGAAAATAACATTTTTAAAATCAATTTTGTGACAATTCAGCCTATTCATTAGACTGGTGTGAACTCCAAGGCTGTGTGTGGAATAGAAGTCTATCCTGGTTTCAACCGTATTTCACATACGCATCTCCCCCTAGTATCAGGGGCAAGTCTGTGTCCTGAGGATAATGAAAATAAACAGCCTTAGATCTTCAGCAAAGAGTTGCATGCAAATCCTATGTACCACGAAAAGGAAAGAAAAAAATTAAAACTCCCCTCTCCAAGTTACTTTTCCTTTAAAAATACTTAGTTCAAGAATTGACATTGGCTCCTGAAATGAACGTTTATTTTAACCTAGCCTATGTATGAGGTGAAGTCTTGAAAACAGAGGTTGCAAAGAAAATGTTGATCTTGATTTTCTTGAATCGGAGGCTGGACGAGAGCTGGGCTGGGGCAGGGGTGCGCAGGGCGATTATATTTAGGTCAAAGACTGGGCTCTCTATGTGGAAAGCCCTAAAGAAAAGCAATAGTCAACCAGAGCCGAATAATAATAATGGCGATGATAAAAAATAAAGACGAATAGGACTCTTTTCCCTTTTATTGCTATTGTTTACCTCCATAGGGCCAATATGTCCAAAGTAGTAAGTATTGATTAGTTCTCTTTCTGCTTGGCTTGGGTTGAGAACTGTCTAATCAGAGCTTTACCTCTTGATTTGTTTTCTTACCTTACACCTTTACAAGCATGTGCATGAAAAACTAACAAAAAACAAACAAGCAAACAGAAAGCAGGGTGAGTGAGGTGAAATAGAAACCCTCCTCGGCTCCAGGCTATGGGAGGGGCCAGGGTTTGCTGGGTCTCTAACAGCCCTGCAGAAAGCGCGGAGCACAGGCCTTGGGCCGAAGCTGCATTACCCCAGGTAGTTCTGGAAATGTAGTCAGATGATCTCTCCCCCTGCCACACACACACTGTATTTATTCAGAAGTACCCGCCCCCCCCCCCCGCCCAGGTTTATTGGTGAGACTATTGATTTTACCTATTAGAGAGTTTCAATTGAAAACGTGCCTTTTCCTAAAACAGTTTTAATTATTTGTGGTAACAGAAGGAGGCATTGTTCATTCTCTGTGCTTGGAACTGCACTCCTGCTTACAAATTTAAGGTATATTCCAAATAACAAATTCATTTCCAAGCCAGATAGTTTGCCTTAACAAAGGTGTGACCATTCAGACACACCAAAAAGCATGAGGGCGCAGTCTTCAGAATTTCAAAGGGGTGACAGTCAGCCTTGACCTAGATAAGGCCCCTGTTTTCACGACCGTTTCACTACATTAGCACCCTCACAATTTTCAGAGTGCTTAATGTACACCCAGCTTACAGACCGCAGGAATCTAGGCGATTCTTGCTCTGAAGAGTTATCATATAAAATTCATTTGGTAATAAACATACGAATTACTGAATATTGGAGAAAACTAGAGCGCATCTAGAATGTTCTTGTCCATTCCTGGAATAGATCCAGGAAATGTCAACATGTCACTCCATTGCTAAACTCCCTTATAATTGAATCTGGTTTCCTGTTTCTTATCCTGTTGAAGGTAAATTACTGGCTCTATATCCAGGTTTTTTGGCAAGCTTGTAATGTCAACCCATTTGTAAACTTTCCCATGAACCCTTTCATTGGTTTCTCCTGTTTTGCCATCCTGGGTGATAAGATTGACAAGTGTCTCTTGAAAAGCCTTCCATAGGCTAAGAGCCCACACAGGGTGAGCCTCAAGTTTGGGAAAAACTTTTTGAACTTTCATGTCTCTCTGTTTGACAAGTGTTTGTCTTTTCTTTGAAATCTCAAGAACCATTCACCCCCCCTTCCCCGCCCAAAGCTCCAATGCATATTCATTGTTATTTACGTTCTTTGGTTGTGGTGCATTTTATTTAGCACTGGCCAGCCAGCAATCAGAAAGGTAGAAGCAGAGTTAGTTAATCATTAATCATAATCTATAAAATGCTCTCAGGCTGAGTTGGTTCCCAGGGAAAGCTGAGTTTTCAGGCAGGTAATATATGTGGCACCTTCCATCCTGTCTCATTAGAATTATAAGGGCAAGCTTTAGAACCATAGTAGGTTTTCTGCTCACTGATATGAGGAATAGAAATAGTCCAGGTGCATGGTTTGCAGATAATTCTCTAAGAAGAAGAGTGAGGATTTTAAACACTAAACTAGTTATATATTTTCCAAAGACTTCTCTGAGACCAAGAGCCAACTGTTGTTAAAGAGGTTTCCTGACAAGGTTCTTCCATTTGGTTGAGATAGTAGTGGGGGATTGATCTCTCTCTCTCCCCCGTTCCCTCCCCCCCTCCTCTCTCCTGAGTGTGCTACATACACAGATGGAATCTAGAATAATAAACCTTGTTGCATATTTGGATGCATTTGAAGTACTTGTTTTATTTAATGTCATTTATGGAATTTTAGTTGTGATTAGTACTCTATGTTTGTTAGTTGACAGTCCTGTATTCTTGAGCTTAGGGTGGCCAAATTCTGTCATCTTTTACGTATTACCCATCATAGAGAACTGTGAAAGCAATCAATCAGATGTCAAAATCTTATAAAGAGGAACATATTTAAAGCCCGAGACTTCACCATATCTGCCTTATACCTCTCCCAAATAGCTTTGCATTTTTCACTGTTATTCGGAGCTGATTTTCGGTTTTCAGACCCTGTGGCTGCTTGCTTTGTTTTTCCTTCCCCCTCCTGCTGCCAACCTTTTGGTCTTTTCACTGATCTTTAGCACCTTTACCAAAGAGCGGGAAGAAGCAGTAAGAAGGGAAATTTCATTTTGGTGCTTCCCACTCTTATAACTAATAAAATAATGGGGTGATACACCAATTATTTTGGATCACTTATGGATTTGGTTTTGCATACCATTTACTCTTCATTAGCACAAAATATAGAGAATGGGCTGAAATTTAAAATTGCATTCATTCCTTCAGCAACATGGGCACATAGTTCATAATGCTTCTTAAAAGTTAAAATGCTAAATCACACTCTTGCATCAATATACTTGGGCAACATATATTCTTTGTAGATTTTCAGCATTATTTTAGCTAGGTTTGAGAGAATAACAGGTTTTTTGTTTCTTCATCAGCATTAGGCTTGATGCCAATGACTTCTCAACAGCTTCAGGCTGAGTTATAGCCCCTTCTCATGACATTTTAAGTAAAATACTATGCTTTACTTTCCTGTTCTTTCAAACTAATTTGTCATTGGTTTCTGCAAATAAATAAATAGATTTTAAAAAGCTGACTTACAGATGACTGTTTCAAAGTTACAGGATCCCCCAAATTATATTTTCATTAAAAGTACAGCATGCTTTTCAGACAGACACATTCTAAAATTCCATTATTCATGTTTGTGAGTTGGAAATGTCATTTCTGAAAATCAGCTGTCACCACAAACTGATCAATTATCCTTAAAAAAAATTTTTTTTTGTGCTCAAATCTAAGAAAGTTTAAAGAACTAAAGAAATAAGCTTGGATAAAATTACTCAGAAGATGGAGTTGCGAGCCTGCTGGACAGCCAATGCTGCAAGATCGCAGGGTTCCATCCGGGGAGGGAGCATGCGTTTTTTATTTCATGTCTACCTGGCTAGCTCATCTGTTACGCTCTTTGAGTGGTGCATAAGCAGCTCTGTCTAGGGAAAAAGCACAGCCTCCCCTTAGGGCCCAATACACATAGACTTAGAAAAGAGAAATTACTGCTGTGGCTCAGGTTTTTTAAGGCAGCCTGTACACACTATCCTTGGGGGAATTTAATAAAAATCTCAAAAGGCTTGAAGCGCTTCCTCTGACATAAGGAAAATGATTCCTGAAGAAGAATTCAGGCACTTCTTTTTGATTCTGCTGGACCTCCATTGGTTGGAATGACCTTTAGGCTGAAGTGGAGATCTTACACAATAGGAATAGCTAATGTTCATCCTTCTTCGCAATGGCTTAACAACTGCAGAAAACTTAAGAGAAATATTTAATTTTTAACCAACAACCTCCAGAACTTCCTTTCCGACTCCCTCCATCTCCATCCCATTGGGTAGAATCTGGTTGAGCCACACTTCCTGTTACGAACTCTCCAGTGTTTAGTTGTGCATGTGAAGATGTCTTTATGCATCACTGTGTATCTCCTCCATCTCAGACTAGCTTTCTCTACCTCCAGAAAACTCAACGTCTTCTTTCCCTGCACAGAAAAAGGTGGAAGTGCCTGTGAGTCTCTTTGACCAGAATCAACCCGGGTCATCACTGTGACCCAGCGGCTTGCTCGGCTCTAAAGGACACGCTCTCGGTGTGCCCTTTATTCTCACTGTGGTGGATTATCTTCTTTCCTTGATTGTTTAGTAGATTCTGAAAGTAGCTCAATGATTGAGAGTGAACCCAAAGGGGCTAGTTAAAGCCAGTCACCGGCTTTAAGGAGCTGTGGCAAGTCAGGTTAGGAGAGGCCAGTTGGCTGAGGATTTCTAGCCACCTGGACTAGACAGCTAGGGAGGCAGAGAGAAGAGAGATGCTGGGTTTTGCTCATTTGTGATAGTATCATTGTGCCTGGGGAGTCTACAGAGGTGAAGCATACTTTTTGTAGTCTATTCTAAACCTGCAGACCTTACTAAAATGCAACTATGTATTTTCCAGATCTAAAGATAATATTGTTTGTATACAGAAAGTAACCATGTTCCTAAACTTCTTCAAAGCTCTCTGCCATTCAAATAGATTTACTATAGGTTCCCTTGAAATCTGTGGTTTTCATTCCCTGGAGATTGTGGCAACATTTCGCAACATTGGGAGACATTTTGGTGGTCTCACCTGGAGGGGCGCTACTGCTGGCCCTGGGTAGGAGCCAGGGATGCCGCTAGATATCCTGCAGTAGCTCCGCCAGGAAGAATTACCAGGTCTGAGTAGCAGTACTGCTGCTGTTGGGAAACCCTGCCTTAAACAAGGGGCTCCCCGGGAATATTGAGTTACTCACAATGTTTCAGGCACTCTCGATCCTTAAGGAGGGGAGTGAGCAAGAGGCGCTGCCCTGGGGTAGAGTGCGTGGGGAGGAGTAGAAGGACTGCTGTGTTGCTTTTCAGCTCCAGCCTGGTGACGGGCTGGTTGTTCACTTCCGGTCGCCTCCATCTCTTTGCTGGTCATGAACGTGACCAGGACTCATTCTTTTTACCTCGCGGAGTGGTTGTTAGGCTTAAATGAATTAAGGTATACACATGCGAGGCCTATTTTTATGAAGCACATTCATTTCACTTCATTGTTTACCTTTTGCCCAAGTGCGGACTTCAAGTTGAGTGATTTGAGGCGCGCATCACCCACGGGTAGGCCAAGGTCTGATGATGTGGCTCCGAGCACCTGGTTCACATCGGACACCGTTACAGACGCTGGGAGACCGCGGCGTCCTTGCTCTCCCTGGACTCACGCAGCGGGCATCGTTTCATGTTTCAGATTAGCCGTCGGAAACAGCCTTTGTGGCTTTATGAGGACATGCTAATGGAAGTCATTAATAAACTAACATTTAGGAAAATCCTAAGGGTACCAAATGCTTTGTGTCTTCCTCCAAGCCTTCTATAGCTATGGCTTTTTTGCAGTGTTTTCTTTAACAACACATCTTTCATTATTTTTCTAATAAAATCGTATTGTCGGGGGAGAAGATTGGTTGGCATGGCAGAGAATCAATCAGATGAAAGGATGGTTGTTAAAAATTAGGTCGATGATCATCTTTCCTTCCCTTTTGTTGACCTGGTTACTTGTGAGCACCATGGCTCGACAGCAGGCTTCCAGAGGGAGTTAGACAAAGGGGAGAGCGTTTGGGAAGAAGCAAGATGGTGCAAGGACTTGAAAGCCTGTCTCAGGAAGATCAGCTGGAAGACCTGGAGGTGTTTAGTCTGATTTAGCAATGATGCTGGTTGCTTTCTTATAATATTGGAAGAGCTGTCAGGTAAGAAAGGACTAGATAGGCTCTTTATGGCCTCGGGGGGATAAGGTTAGGGTCAATGGCTGGCGGTCATTAGGAGCTAGGTTTGGTTTAATGGTAAAAACAGAACAAAACAACACCTTCCCCCCGCCATTGCATGGCAATTAAAGCTGTTCATAGATGAAATCGGCAGTCTTGATGAGTGAAAATGTTCCATCCAAAGTTGTTCAGTTGGCTGAGATGTTGGCAAAGGGATTACAGCATCTTTTAAAAATTGTTACCCTTTTAAACAATATAGACATAAAATAGCAGTTAGATGAGGACACAAACTTTGTCTCTTTCTTCATCTTTATATTCCTCATGACTAGAAAAGACCCTACCTGTGTATGGGAGGAGTGCTAAATATCTGTGGAATAAATGGCTCGCTGCGGGTAAGTAGATTTGGACGTGAGTTAATTCCCCTCCCTCAGTGTTACCGCCTTCTTAGAAGTTACCATGATTTAGAACATCTCTCTCCAGACCTTCCTCTTGCTTACATGTATACTAAGTATTGTATATCATTGCATGTTAGTTGTTTCCTACATAAATGAAATTATATTACACATAAGCTTCTGAGACCCACTTTTTCCACATACTGTATTTTGGAGATCTGTCCAAGTCAATAAATATAGATCCTTGACTCATTCTTTTTTAACTGTTAGATAGCATTCCATAACATGAATGTTCTATAACTTGTTGAATGGTCCCCTATTGATAGAAACACTGGCAGTTTCTCTCTCTCTGTCTCTCTCTCTCCCCCACTCCCCCAACTTAACATTACTATAATGAACATCCTTTTCCATATTTTCCTTGTACATACGTGAGCATTTCTGTAGAACAGCTTTGGACTTGTTTGTATCTAATTTGTATAAACAGAAAAAGTTGGCCAAAAAGATCTCTTGATCCAGTATGATTTCACATAGCACCCAAATCTTATTACAACCCATTTTAGGGCAAAAGATCATTGTGTCTCCTTTAAAATATGGCTTTAAAAAGTATCAACTCTAGTAACTGGTATTGGTCTTTGCAGTCTAAGGTAGACATTATTAGTTTTTTACATCTATACCTGGCAACACACCTTACAGGAATGACGTTCCTTCTTTCCATCTGGTCCTAGAGGGGGCGTTTTGGGGGGTGAACTCCCCGCCTCCCGATCATGCTGTGCGAGTGGGAAATTCACTTCCTTGAACAAGTCCGTGCTCTCCTCACCTTTGCCCAGCTTCGTGTTTCATAGGGCTGTGTAGCTTTATTTGTAAAATGTGTTTCCATTTGCGGTACAGTACCTGGGGCAGCAGGTCTGTGAGTTGCCACTTCCTCCAGGTTAAATTACCCTGACTAATCCAGTCACCTGTGTAACGTGATAATAACAACCTGCTGACCTGACCGGCTGTAGAAAATGCATGCAAATGGCCTTGCCTCGACAGCCACCTGACAGCATCTGTTTAGACAGTGAAGAGTCCTGTCACTTCCCATCACACGCGTGTGCTGACGTGGTCTGGAGGCTGCCCTTCATCGGAGCCCTCGGTCATCTTGATTTACCCCTGGGGTAGCACCTTCCCTACCCGGCGATACTCATAACTATCATCTCAATTTTTACGTAGCTGGAGCACTTTGGCTCCCGAATTTATGTTCTTGGTTACCACATTGTTCTGCCTTCACCTGGCTGGAGTGTTCTTTCTGGAAGAGCTTGTGTGAGCAGCTGCATTTTCTAAATAACCCTGCTGTGCCCAGGAAGAGTCCTCACCTATTTGACTTGCCTTCGCGTTTAAAGATGAGTTTGAACAAGAGTCAAAATTAAGACACATGGCAGTGCTGGGCCTGGCCTGGTCCCCTGGTTTTATCACAGGGAGCCCCACTTTGTCGCCTCCTGGCCTCACACACTCTGGCCTTTTATGCCCCTCCTTTTCCCATGTCCTTTACCACCGCCTTGTTCCACCTTTGTCACTGTGACAGGAGCACCTGTAAACTTGTAAGAGATGTAGGTGGCGGTTATTTGAACCACAGAAATGAATCAAGGGTGGGAATATAAGTGCTTGGTGGCCTAACTTTACAGGTCTTTCTCTACCAGGTGATTCCAATAAACTTGGCCTTCTGCTTCCATTTATGATGGCGATTTTCAACCAGTGCATCACAAGAATTTTTGAAACAGGCAATACCTGACTATTTAGTCAGGGGCACTGATATCTTTTCCCTTAGATCATCAAATAAAAATATGACAAAAGTCAATATGGCTATAGCCATCCGGTGTGAATGAATCAAAATCATGCCTATTGTTTTTGTCAGATAGGCAAAAAAATGTATGTTTAGGAATGCTGGAGCATGTTAATATTAGTTTATGTGTGCTGTGAGATGGAAAAGGTTAAAAATCACTGATTTATGACCTACATACTGATTGGCGGCAGTCGTTTTCTGCCATTTATCTGTGCGACACAGCATCATAGTGAGAAAAAACCCCTTGGCCAGCCAAGCGAATGCCGCTGCAGCCGGAAGGCAGCCAGATCTCTTCGGTTCCAGTAGCTTAAATGGCCGGAGGTGGCCGTGTGCGTGAAAGGAGGGCCTTGCCTCGGTTCCGCATGCCCGCCAACCGCTGGGCTCAGCCGGGGCGTCCTCAAAGGGGCTGCTCGGTCTGTGCGGTCAAAGTCCAACCTTGGACCTCCGCTGACAGTCACGGGCAAAGAGTCAGGTTTAGTTTTGCTCCTCCGCTGTCTCGCTGAGGACTGTCAGCTTCCTCTCCCCCACCCCGCCCCCCGGATCTGTTTCTTTCATTTCTAGTTCTAGAATGTGTGAAGGATGACTTCCACCCGTGTGCGAGCCAGGCACCTGCCTTGCATTTTGTATGAAGTATAACATTTAACTTTGTATTGATTGTAATCATAAATGGAATATTAGTTATTTCACAGCCGTCTCATTATAATTATTAAATAAAACTGTTTTCTTAAAGCTATCGAGATTACAGCTATGGTGCAGTAAATTTCTAATTCCCTTGTAAAGCATTTGCTTCATCTCTCTTTGGAAAAGTGCAGAGATAATTTGTAACAGCTAATAAATGACTAGAATCAAGTCATGCCCTATTATGGAGTTTCTTTTTTTAAACATATCTTACAAAAATTAAGTGTTGCAGACCTATTGGTTTGTTTTTTTTAAGGGAGCTTAATAACTATGGATGTACACTCATAAATAGGAGTATCTGGGCATTAACATGAACATTTATGCAAAGAAATTTGACACATGTCAGAATTCAAGAAAGTTTTCTGATTACTCGTGAAATAAATGAGATGACAGTGTTTAGTTTATCCTTGAGTTTGGGCTTCAGAAGGTCTAGGTAATAATAATGCCAGTTCCCAGCAGGGGGAAAACATGCGTTCCCTTTGCTTGCTCCCCGTCTTCTGTCGTGGGCTCCTTTTGTCCGCAGGCCTAATCCACTGTGGTATTTCAGTCCATCCTTTCTCCTGTCCCAGCAAGGAGAGTGTATGGCTGTAGCAATGGCCCCTTTGCAAAGCACGCAGGTGGTGTTTGCCTTTAATCACCCTAGGTATTTTCTCACAGTGGTGTGTACAGATCCGCACCTCAGGATGGTAACATTCTGTCACCATCCACATCCTGCGCCGGCCCTTTACCAGATGTTTGGTAAACAGAGGTGGTTTATGTAAAGAAGCAACTTTCTCAGTTTAGGAGTTGTTATGGCTGGATGGTTGAAAATGTATTTTGCAGTTTCACTAGGAATTTCTAAATGCTTTGCAGCTGCGATTGGGTTTTTAAAAACATTTATTTCCTTCAATGAGGCATGGAAACAATGATTTTAGATTTGGATTTCATGTTGCTTAATTCCCAGAACCTACTGAAGGATTCGATAAAGTTGTTTGTCATAACAGTAAATAACCATACTCAAAAAACACTTTGGGCAGGTTGCATGGGTTAGCTGGGATCGTCTGGAGGCCACAGGGAACTAGGAACATGCAATGGCAGTTGTGGGCGACCACGCAGGGTAAACTGGTCCTTTGCCTGTCAGGGAAACCGGGCTATTGACGTTCAAATGGGCTGTTGCTTGTTTTTCAGTGTTCGATTCTTTTCTTAGATTAAGGGACTGATGCAAATCATTCAGGGCCTTTTATTACCTGTGAGCCTGTGGCCCAGCTTGGAATTAGAACTCTAGGAGACAGGTAGCGACAGGAAGGGCGCGGCCTGCGAGTGTGTGCTGCGGGGGTCCTGCCTTTGTCCGCCCTGCGGAAGCAAGGGGGCTGCCCGCGTTGCTGGTTTGGTGGGCTCGCTGTTGTCTGCAGTTGGAAGGTCGAAGGACTGCACACCTAGGGATTTTGCTTCTTTCTTTACCCTAAAGTGGTGGTGTAGTAGTTTCTGGTATTGGCTCGTGGGCGTGGAGACAACCATATGTGGAAGGGGACTGGCTTTGGTATCCTCTTTCACGCTCTCTAATGCCATTTTCATTACTCTATTGACAAAGAGTGGATACTTTGGGTAATTATTTATGTCTGTCTTTTCCTTCACAGTATAATGCACACTTCACTTGTTTTCTTCAACTTTTCATAATATATGTGTTTATGATACACTGAAGAGCAATACATTTGTGAAAACAGATAATTAGCTTGACAGACTTACAGAAAATGAGACTGTAAGAGGAGGAGGAAAGAGAGTTGCTTACGAAAAGGATTCCATTACTGGGTTTGAGGGAAATTATCCAGATAAGAAATTCTTCAGTGTTAAAATTCACAACCGTATGGGCGGCATAGGTACCAGGAAGAAGTGGATCATTTTATGGCTTTTAAAAACTTAAATATTTTTCATAGTTAAAAAAAAACCTCTATTTTTAATTCTCAAAATAGAAATTTTCAATGGAGAAACTCAAGATACCGGGTATTACTATGGGAGGAAGAAACAGGAGCTCACAGGCTGGTGGTAAAAATTCCTCTTGTCTGCAGCCTGCTTTGCCTTTAGTCTCTCAGAGCGTGAGTGTGTATCACTTTGAGAAACCTTTGTTTAATAGCTATGTCACCGTAAAGAATAATTTTCATTTTACTCTGGTGGCTCGTGCATTCGGGGAAGTAGCCTTCTAGAAACATGTGGCTCATTCAGCGTGCACTTGACTCAGTGGTCCTTCCAGTGCTACCCACCTTAGGGATCCTTCTCAGAGGGGACAGTCAAAGTGTAGGCATCTGTAAAGAAGATGAACCATGAGTTGTTATTCCTCTTATTATTGTATAGTGTTTTCTACTTTCTTGATTACAAAGAAAACTTGTGAAACAGCGTGGGAGAAATGGATTAGGGCAAAGAAGGTAGGGGCAGGGGTAAAATTCATGTCATGTGAGGTAAGCAAGTCACCAGTATCAACTTGATTTCTGTGGCTCTTCCTCTCTGGGCCAAGTCATGCCTCATACAGTGGAGGCCATGATGATTCTGGGGGAAAAGGATCTCTCTAGAACATTCTTAGGTATACTGGTTTAATGCCCATCAGAGAGAAAAGAAGAGGCATTTTGTTAGCATTCCACTGTGAAAGAGAGAAAGAAAAAGTTTAGGCAGTTCACAGTCAAGTACAGGATGAGTGACACTTGGTCGCTGTCAGCTCTCAGGGTCTCTAAGCGTGGACTAGGGACTTGCGTGAAGGCGGTTCTAAGGCAAGAATGGGAAAAGCTGAAAGGGCTGGATTGTCCCACGAGTTGAACCCAGTGCCACTGGGGATCAGAGTTGAGAGCTTCCTTCTCTCCACCCCCAGGAGCTGCTTCTGCTCCCTCCCACCCCCCCCCCATTCCTATGCCTTTTGTTCCATGAATAAATATTGTGTGGTTTGGTGCTCATTACTCTTTGATATGAAAAAAGGCAATTCATTAGGTTAGAGGAGGAGGGGGAGGGAGACGCCATTTTTCACCCAGCGCATCAAGCGCAGTTACACTGATTTGAATTCCCAGAAAAGTAATAAAACAGTGAAAATAATGATAAAACAGCTCGTGGCTGACAGCTGCGCAGCACACGGGAGCACTGAAGACAGGCCGGGGCTGCAGCGGGACAATATTGCGGAGCATATGGTGCCATTGCAGGCCAGTTGTGGAACTCGGTGGCCGGCTTTTGTCTGGGGGACTCTCCCAGTTTTGGGTCTGTGGTGGCTCTTCAGAAGCTTCCAGTCTCAGTGGCAGGAGAGCTCTTGGCCCCGCGCCAGCCTTGCTGTATGGTGGCTGACTCAGGCCACTCGGAAAAGCTCCTGCTTGGAGAGTGTTCATGCCTCCTTCCTCTGGTCACTAATCAAGTCATTTGTTTGGGGAGTGGAAGTGGGGAACTTTAGCAGAGCGGCTCGGCGGCTACATCACAACAGGAAAGTTTTCTGCAGGAATGCCAATTCGTTATGAGATGCATTAATGCACCAGCGCCCACTTCTCCTGTGAGAGCGAGCACTGTTTTGTTTTAGTGCTTTTCAGAAGCACTTTGCACGTTACCTCTTCATTCTTCAGCCCAGAATAATGGAAAGCAAGAAGCACATCAGGGCCAGTGTCGCTGCTAGAAAGGAGAGAGAGGACCCATCCATCTGGTGTTTATAAGACAGTGCTAAAATCGGCCCTTTGCTTCACATGGCCTATTTGTTAAATGTGTGAAGCTGGCGTGTGCGTGCATAAAGTGACTGATTAACTCTGCTTCCCTTTGGAGGGGTCTCCCTGGCTGGCCCTGTGAATGTGCCCCGCGTTGGCCAGAGTGGCGCCCTCATCCAGCATCCATGACTTCAGCCTCTCTGTCGCCAAGGTCGCCCGTTCTGGTTCCTTGGCTCCGAAGGGCAAGGGAAGACCCAGAAGGGCTGCGGGCCCTGGCACAGTGGTTCCAGCGAACACAGCAGAGGGCAGGTCTCGGGGGAAGTCACGCTCCACGAGAACTGGCGGCCGCCGGTGCTGCCGTGCTCCGTGCATGAGGATATTGTTATTTCAGGAGCTAAAAGCAAACTGATAGTAACGATACTCTGATTGAAGAGTCCCGGTGTCACCCTGTTCTTGGTCTCTGCGGGACCTTCTTTGGCAGAACATCCTTAAAGCTTGTGTTCTGATGTCAGGGTGAGTGGATTTTTTTCCTCATGAATGAAGGTCATTACAAGGCCAAATCTACTGGGAAAAAAATATACATATGTATGGATATGTATATTCATTTATTTCTGGGTTGTTCTGCTAATCACTAATCAGAGGTTATATTTTACACTGGGGTGCGACTGGAGGAACTGATTTTTTTTTTCAGACCTTAGTTTACAGTTTTGATCACTGGCCTCGGAAAAAAATGTTTTGAAGGGAGGAAGCTAGATCTTGCAAACCTGCTGAAAGTGAATATTTATGTGCTGGGAGGGCTTATGTCTCTGCCCCGGATGTGATTCTGAGCATCTGGAGGGATGATTAGGTCCTGTTTTCTGCTTATTTGCTAGGTTGGTTATAGGAGCTGCTTGCCTGTGTGTGAACATCCTTTCAGCTTTTCCCTGATAGTGTGTTTACACAAGCCAAAAGCCAGGGAGAGATATTTCTGTTTCTACTTTGCCTGTGTTAGAGGAGCAATCTTTACCTTCTCTCCCTTTAAGAAATGGAAGGAAGGAGATAATGACTGGAAAAGACAGACTCTTCCTTATCCTTGCCCTAGGCACTGTGAGCTAACCACTGCCGCTCCTGGAGGTTTGAGTACAAGGATCACAACCTCCCCTGAGGAAGAGCGCGTGGAGAAGGCAGAAGGATTGAGAATAAGAAAGAGCTAGGAGGGAAAGCTGAGGCAAAGGGGGAAAAGGTGAGGGTAAGAAATGATAAGACATTTCTGGGTGTTAAGAATAGGGGAAAGTTGCGGTAGACTTGTTTCCCTTAAATTAAAATTTTAAATATCTATCCAGCCATTTTATACTGGCACAATAATGTTAGGCTTTCTCACCACGCAGCACGTTATAAGTGGAGCTACAGTGAGACTCAGCCGGCTTACTAGGTCACTAGGTAAGTATTGTAGATGACAAAGCAAAAGGACAAACAGAATAGTCTACCTTTGGTACAGCTCTTCCAGTTGGATGAAGACCTGCAAATCTGAAAATCCAACTGTGTTGTTTTACCATCTATTAGGAAATATAATCTTCAGGGGTTATGGGGTCAGTTCAGTTAAAAAAAAAAAACTCTCCCCAATGTGATTTGTATTATAATTATTTAATACCTAAAGGACTCTTATAATTGAATTTTAGGGTGCTTCATTTACTTTCCACCTGGGGAGAGTTACAAATGCTGTCGTTTTGTTGTCCTCTAATCGCTGTCCCAAACATTCACAAAATGCCCTGTGATAAAACTATGAGTATCTTCTGGGGACCTTGTAATTACATACTATCTAGTTATCATTATGAAGCACCAGGGGATGATGAGCCAATCAGGTAGCTTTTGTTGCTGGTTGGTCATAACCCTGTGGTTGATCGCACAGAGTGCTTGGGGTAATACTACACATTTTATAAGGGGGTCCAATCTAGATTTAAGAACAGGAAAGGGTTACACACTAATTTTTAAGTTACACAAATACGGCTTTTAAAATCCGTGTTTCTTGATACGATGATATTAAACAATTGACTGACAAATTTGTTTACAATAAATGGAAGATGAAGTCTGAAGATGTAGATCAGAAACCCTGTAGCTTATGATAAAAGAAAGGAGAGAGTATTGTTGGGTAGGTAAAGTTATGTCTTTGTAAAACTAAAATTAAACAAAGAACAGTAGGAGAACATATGCCACACTCAGGAAATAATTACTAGATATGGGTACATTGTCATCTTTGAATTAAAGAACAGAGAGCAAATGTTTTTAAGGATGCTTGTGCAAAATAAGAAGTCTTTAGCCTTCTCCTCCGAGGGCCCCGCGGAGGCATTTACTTGCAGACTTTGCCTCCTTACAGCGCTCTTTAAAGTGGTCGCCAAGTCTCAACAGCAATTGCCTCTGAGTAGTGTTCCAACAACCCTGACATGAGTCCCTTGGTGTATCATTATCTAGTCTCATATTTAACCTTTTTCTAATAGCCTCCCCACAGTCCAGAGTGTTCAGTTAGTGCCAGAGGAAGATATAAAAGGTGTTTTTCCCCTCTTGACTGCACAGCTGTGAAAAGTATAGTTATCTGGAAGTTGTCTTTGTTTTTCCTTTTTTTTTTTTTTCGGTCCTATGAAGGACCCAGTAGATGTGAAAGTGACTTATTGTGGAGATAGGCCATGCTTTGTGGCGAGTGTCAATAATTAATAAGAACTTCTCTCTTTCCAGCTTTCACTGAGCCTTTTGCTTGATTAACTGTACTCTTCCAGGAGAGCAGGGCAAGGGAGTGGGTACATGCATTCACAGAGTGCGTGCCTCTCCTCCTCTTTCCTAGGCTTATCAGCGGAGCACATATGCCAATAAGAGGCCAGGTACCAGCTGCAGAGTTGTGGACAGGCCTGAGAACAGCAGGGATGCTTATTTGGCACTCCCCACCCCTTAGCATCTCCCTTGTAGTAAACAAAACCTGTGTTGCCCAATTGCCACACAACACCCATGACCATTGTGCCTTTAGAAGGATGTTACTTTCTTACTAAGAGGAGCATGTGGAAATGGGGACTCCTCTGACACCTTTACACAGAAACTGGAGGGAGCACTCTGGGACCTAGAGGGGAGGGGAGCACCCCGGCTGTCTTGGGTCAGAGGGATGATGCGAAGAGCCTTCCCCTGCACTGCTTCTCAGCGTCTGGCCTGGTGTTGGGGACAGCAGCCTGCGGTCCTGGCCCCACTGCCATCGCTCATGCAGAGGGACGAGATGGGCCGTGGAGCGGAGAGCCAGATGGAAGAAAAACGGGAAAGAACGCAATCACCAAGGCAAGGACAGCTAGGCGACCTCTGGATATGGACCCATCATGACCTGGAGTTGCTTTTTGAAATAGTGAGAGGGGAAGTTTGTCCACTTTCCTTAGAAATAGTTTGCGGATATTCCGTTCTGGCTTTCCTTCCTCACTTGTTACCGACTCGGGTGTCCTTGAGGTTCTGCCTGATGTTCAAGGAGCCTGCTGCCCCTGCACCGAGCACTTCTTAAGCAGGAGCAGCTGGTGGCGCAGTGGTAAAAGCGAGGCACCCCTCTGGGGGGGCTCTCCTCCCTTCGGGCCCATACGTAGAGCATCCCCCCTTCCCCGATGGTGCCTCTGCCCAGCGCTCTCTGGGTGCCGTGTGCCAGTGATGACCCCCGCCTTTGGTCTCGGCAGTGGTCTGCTGCTGGAGAAGACTATTTACCCACACTGGTGGACTTGGTTCAAAGGAACTCTTGAAGGTCTGCCCCAGGCGCTACTCTTTACTGTTTATTCCCTGAATGCCCTCTCCGCTCTGTCCTGCCCTTGGGGAGGGGTGACACGTCTGGGTTGCTGGGGCTCAGCATTCAGAAGCCTGGCTCCTATATGCAGCCTGAGAGCTGCGGTTGTTCTCAGACTGCACTGTCTGCTCTGTCAGTTTGCTCCTCTCCCAGATGGCGAAAGGCAAAATCCTGTCTGGGTTTGAGCACAGACTAGGGGGCTAGCCCAGCTGCCTTTGGAGCTGGGCGTGGTGGGAGCCTGTGTGTGTGTGGAGGGCTTCCTGGTCCACGAGGTAGGAGGAAGCCTCTGCCCCACAGACCCAGTGGCCTGGCACGAGCGGACACTCCCTAACAGGAGCCAAGCAGTGGTCGGAGCTTGAAGGCACGGGGTGTTGGGGACAGTAGGCTGAATTTCCAGCCCCACTTGGGTCCCCTGCTATCTTCTGGCCCTAGAATAGTCCTTTGGACAGAGTAAGTTCTTGGTACATATCTGTAGACTTAATTATTCTATAGCCAAGTATGGTTGTCCCTTGGTCTCTAAATTCCATACTTTCCTTTCCATCCTTCCCTTTTTATGAACCAACAGAGTTCTCTCGTCTAGGATTTATCTAAATCTTTCTTGAGACTGTATGTATGAATAGTTTCAGCTTCTACACCTCCCAAAGTGATGAGTGTCCTTTTTTCATAGGTGAGATCTCAAGATCTCTTATGTGTTCCAAATCACCCTTCTTATCCAAGGTTGGGGGGGATATTTGGGGGGACACAAGGGTGATGGGCAGACGAGGGGGCCTCATGGGTGAAGAGGGGCTGCCTGCCATATCCCTTCGGTCTTGGTGTGCCGGGATGCTGTCTGTGAGGCACTGGGTGAAGGCAGCGATTCTGTAATTTACTGAAGTGACTTTATGTGGTGGGAGCGGTGGCTCAAAGGTTTCATGGCAATTGATTCTTTTGATCTTTCATTCACGGTCAGTTCTTGGCACCCACATACAATTTTGGGAACAAAGTGAAAGATACTTGGAGACTTGGCTTGCATTCTGGCGAATAGTTTCCTTAATATTAAGTTCCCATGCCTTTAGTAAGTTACTTGGTATGTGGGCCTCAGTTTCCCCACCTATACAGCAGAGGTAACAGTAGTTCTATCCTCACAGTGCTGATATGAGAACCAATAGAATTCTTGTTGAATTTTCAGTCAAGCACTGGATACACAAAGGCATTCTATAAATATCAGCCGGTATTATTAGCATGTCACCCAGATGCCCGCTGTTGTGCCTCGTGATGGCAGGCTCAGTGGGCAGCCAACATGTTTCCTCCAAAAAAAAAAAAATTCAGCGTGACTCTGCATGGTGGGTGTTGCAAGGAAGAGTGAGCTTTTGTTGCTGGCTCGCTTGTACCTCTTGGGTGGAAAGGATTTAGCCTGTGTAGACCCATGGCGATGACTTCCCCCACGACTCCAAGTTCCTTCAATGCTGTCAGTCTTGCCACATACTGCCTTCCCTTACCGATCATTGACCATTCCCCATGGCACCTTTAGTGAACCAGCCGCTGGGCAAAGCACTGAAGAGACAACTACAGCAGGGCTACTGCCCCTGCCCTGGAGGAGCGTGGAGAGGACTGGGGTGGGTGAAGGATGGAGGTACGAAACACGGGGCCTGAGCGGGGAATCCTGAGTGCTTTAGTGTTGCTGAAACGGAAGGTTGAAGGCAGAGAGTGATAGGAGAAGAGGCTGGTAAGATAGGCAAGTATTAGGATTCAGAGAGTCTTCTATGTCATGCTCAGTAGCTTAAACCCTATGATACATGTGGAGAGAAAAGGTGTGGTGTGGCCAGTAGACTTTAGATAAAGTGCTCCGCGGACCATATGAGACCATATGACGGACGGGTTTGAGATAAGGACTGGAGGCAGGGAGGTCAGTTGGGAGATTATTGAATATTCCAGTAGGAGATAGTAAAGAGCTCGAAGTAGGTGAGTGGTAGGTAGAGATGGAGATGTGAAACCATTTTCAAAAAAACATTAAGGACGTAATGATCGAATCGACAGAGGTGATTAAAAGGAATCAGAGATGACTTCAGGGTGTCCGGTTTGGGTAAGGGCATCATTACCCAAAACAGGAAATGCCTTCGGTTTTGGAGGGCACTTGATCAGTTTATCTTTGGACATACAAAGCTTAATGGCTTATCCCCGAAGGATGTCCAGTAGCCATCAGGATATGCAGGCCTAGAATTTATCCCAGAGGCCTGGCCATTGAGGATGGCCAGAACTTCGGCGTGGATGGAATTAGCAGAGGGTGTGCAGCATGAAAAGAGAACTAGGCAGGAACCTTGGAAAACAACACCCAGTGGCCTTTTGGAGGAGGAGATCCTCCAAAGGAGATGGAGGGGGAGTCCTGTTCATCAGTGAGGAGAACCAGGAGGGTCGTGTAGTAGAAACTAAGGAGGGTGCAGCCAGGAGTACCCCCCTGCACACGCAGCAGGACCAGGACCAAACAGCGCCCTGGGATTTGACGTCTAGACGCTCCTGGCTCGTTACAGGGTAGCGGCAGTGGGGTGGGGGGCCCAGAGGCAGGGGAGACGTGTGGAAGAGGGAGGCTGTCTTGGCAGGGAAGTACAGCGCTCCCAGGCAGCAGAGAGGGGGCTTGGAGGAAATCACAGAGTCAAGAGAGGGGACGCCTTCAGGTAGTCAGTAAGCCTGCTGGAGGTAAGGGTGTCTTCAGTATTTGTGGTTACTAGTTGTTGTTCTTACAGTGTCCGTTACAGTCCATTATTATTTTAAATCAGAGCCCGTTCAGTTGAATTATGGTGTTGCCTCTTTAAAACATGTACATTCTCCTCTACATAGGGTGAGATGTTCGGTTGGTTTGCCTTATATGTGAGCAAGTATATGTGTGTAATATAATTTGGATTCTTGCAAAGGACAAGCAATAAAGCCATGTGGTTACCAATACATTTTTTCGTGGTGAGTTCTTTATTGTTTCTAAATAAACACACTTTAATAGCTTTTATTTCGTAAAAAAAAAAAAAGTTCTTTAAATTGAGTATTTATTACTTTAAATATTAATGTTAATTTCTGTTCTGATATGAGTTGGAGTGTCTTTTAATAGAATCTATACAAATTGAATGTCAAAACTTCAGGATATTGAAAAATAAGCTAAAGTTGGGCTTAATTAAAAAACCAAAGTCGTTGCCCAGTTTCTTTAATTAAAGAACATGAGAGAACAATTAATTTCTATGAATCATTTGTTTTGGAAGGATTTGCCTCTTTGTGTTATAGAATCTGGACGGGATTGGGTTGAATGGGATATAAGGCACCTGTACACGGGGTGTCAACCTGGTGAGACTTATAAGTTTCCGTGCATGATCCCAGCCACAGGCTACCCATCCCGGCCACCTGTACCGCGGGCTTTCCTGTAGTGAGGACAAGGGAGAATCCATTTCCTAGGAGTTCACTTGTTAAAGGGCTGTCATGAAAGGTCAGCTCAAGACTAGTTGGAAATGGGCTCGGTTGTCTTGAAAATTCAGACACCAAATCCACCTTTCCTGCTGGTTCTGCTTCTTAAAGAAGCTTCTGGGTTTCTATTCTGTGATGGCTTTTGGCGTCTATTCTTTCATCTAGATTTTATTGTGCTTTTCAGGGCTGACTTGTGCAGTGTCCCCAAGCTCCTAAGAAATAATGATTATTATTTCTTTCCAAATTAAGAGAGAGACTTGGAAATTTCTGAATGCCTTTCCCTCCTGAACACTTTCCCGCCAGGCCTAGCCAGTGCCCTCTATGGAGCACTGCTGTATTAGAGACACAGAGCACTGCACTTGGCACCTCCTAAGAGCTGCAAAAAAAGGTCAACTCTGGCCTGGTCTTGGGTGCATTTAGAGAGCGAGTCAAGAAGGGAGTATCTTAGGCATCATTTGGGAGGAGCTGTCATCTTCTAGGTCTGTGTTCCTGGGGTGCTGCTGTTGGCGTGGCAGGGTACCCCGTGCTGTGGCGGAAAGGACTAGATGTACAGGAAGCCTCAAGGAAACCCTGGAGAGCAAAGGCAGAGTATATGATTGTTAAAAACCTCAGAGACAAGGATAACACCAGACCTGCTGGAAGGAAAAATATTTTGATGGTTTAAGTTGGAAGTTTGAGAAGAGAGAAGACTAGGAAGTGGTTTTAGGTAAATATTTGGAAATTTTGGAGGGAAATCTGGGTTTCTCCTAAAAACTGGAGTAAAACGTAGGGATTTACATTTCAAACTTTAGTTTTGGGGTTTGTAGTGAAAAGTGGCACAAAGAGAGTGTTATTTGTCTTGAGGCTGAATAAAAAAGACCTCACGTTTGCTCTACCCCAGAAAACCTACAAAGATTTCTTCTTATAAGTGAGTTCCCTCTCACCTGCCCACCTGCCTGTCTTTGCCATTTAGAGGGTCTGCACAGTGTCTGACTGCATGAAAAGAAGTCAACCATCTTTTAAAGTTGTTGCCCCATGAAGTTGAATTAATTTTTTTAACTCTTGAAATGCATCATGTCATTCAGATCTAAATGGTAGGAGTAATAATGGACTTCAAACATGGTTCTTCTGGTGGAGAAGACTGCGTTGTACTTTTTTCTGTGGCTGAGAAGGGGATTTCTCTGAACCCATCAGACTTAGGATCTAGAAAACAAGGTTCCGTTTGAGAGAGACAGTGAGAGAGAGAGAATATGAACATGTGTCAATTTATCATCTACTGTTTAAAAACTTTTAAAAAATTACTTATAACTCGACTATTTAGAGGTGCCATGCTGTGAAGTTGGGAAATAACATTTCAGACCTTTATAAAATTATGTGCATGTAGACATATATGTACCTCTTCCCTTTTTCCAAAATTGTCAATCCCTTATGATAAATGTTATGGTTTATTTTGTATGTTTATTTTTAAGCCACCTTAAACCTTTTCTGAAATAAGGTGGGACTAAATATGAAGTCACAGTGTTGTATAAAAGTGAATGTGATCTGAATTGGGCCAGCTCTTTCATGATTTAGCTGTCTGTTTAGACTATAGCTATAGGCTACAGAGTTACCTAGAAGAAGTCTGAGATGCTCAGAATATCATATTTTTATCTTATTACAGTTTCATGAACATACTGGTTTGTAAGGTGTCTTTAAAATTTTATCTTTTTAAAAATACTCACCCGAAGATATGCTTTTTATTGATTTTAGAGAGAGAGGAAGGGAGAGAAGGAGTGAGAAACATCGATTGGTTGCCCACCATATGTGCCCTGGCCAGGGATCAAACCCACAGCCCAGTTATGTGACCTGAACGGGAATCGAACTCACTATCTTTTGGTGTATGGGATGACACTCCAACTAACTGAGCTACCCAGCCAGGACAGTGTCTTTAACATTTTAAATTTTACCTGGACTAATGTAACTCACAATGCAACATCAATATTTGAACTTCTTTGGCACAACTAGGGACAGACAGATCTCTGTGCTTCAGAGACCACCCTGCGAAACAAAAGGAAAGCTCTAAGAAGCCAAGAAATTGAGTATGAATTCATCATAGTTTATGTGCCCCAATGAAACTGACTCTGCCTTTTAATGTTTCTCTCCACAGCATGTCTGGTGGCAGAAATTTCAGTAAATAGCTTTTCTATAAACCTAGAAAAATGCACTCTATTAAAGCTTAATGATAAGTCTGTCCCTCAGTCTAGATACAGACTTTTTAGCCCCAAACATGTGCTCTGATACTGGAAATACATATTTCCTAAAACCACTTTTTTCTTTAAAGTAATAGTTCACTATCACCACAAGGTAACCTGTCCTCAAGGATGCTGTTGAGCTGCAAACAGAATGTGTCTGTGATGCTTTCGCTCTTGGCACAAGTGCTGAAGGCCACCTTTTCCCTGTCTGTTGGCAATTTCAAAATGAAAAGTGAGAGCAAAAAGAATAGTTAATAACATAATCCATATGTTTCTCCATGAGGAAAAAAAAGATTAAGGAAAAGCTATTAGATCTTAGCTGTGACCAGTCTTTATATGGAAAAGATTAATTCTAATGGACTAACTATATTCAAAATTAGAACTGTGGGAAAGGATTATCTGCAACAAAATGCAAAAGATTAGTACAGAGGCATGATGCCTCCGTAAGGATTGGATACCCTTAAAACATTAATCTGCATCAGACACATTTGCACGGTTCCATGCTATCAATAAGGAATTAGAGAAACAAGGATAATATTCATTTAACCAAAGGTTTCATTAATTTGGCTTTGGTTAATAACTACTTTTATAAGACATCATCTAGCTTGGATGTGCAGCTTTTTGTATAAGGTATCGGTTGTAACCTGTAATTTAATACTGCTCGTTACTCATTAGGAGAGGCACTTAGATTCACATGGCAGGCGTCACACTTTGGTTAGCTTTTAACCTCAGGAGACGAACTTGATTGTGATTGGAAGGCTCTTTTCAAGCCCATGATAATTATTAATTTGCTTCTTTGGAACAGCTAATAGCAGTAGCCCAAATGGAGAGATTTAGAGATGTTTGACCACACAAGAGTACCTGTCTTCTAATGCATCAATAACATGTGTCCCAAAGTGTCTCCTTAGACACTACTGAAGCAGTCTGTAATGACTGTATTTAGGTGCACTAACTGAACTACCAGTTCCTATCCATAAGTGGATTAGGAGGTGTGAAGAAGAAAGTTGAAAAAACATATCCAGGAAGGTATTAAGATTCTTTGAATTAAGTTGATTCCTATCTAATATAAGACTTTTAATGGCTAAACCTAGGTTTCTCTTGTGTCACCCGAAATGAGTAGACACATGGCTACAATTTCATCTCACACATGCGTTGATGTGCATTTATTAGCGAGAGTGCTCTGAGCACACACACTGAAGATGATCCGTGTAGCTGTACAGTGTTCATGGGTAATGTACCCTAAGCTTTTTAAAAGTCTCACCTGTGAGGGGAGATGTAAATCTCAAGTGCCAGTCCTTTGTCATTGATAGCAATCACCACGACTCTTCTTTACAAGCTCGGTGTTACCGATCCAGGTTGGTTGGCTGTGTTTAGCTTCCTTAAAACCTGCTACAGTTTGAGAGGAGTGAAGCACGATTGACTCCCTGCCCTGGAGGGTGTAAACCAACTCTGACAGGTTCGTCTGTAAGTGGCCACAGCCACTGTGGACAGAGGGCAGTCGGGCGGGCACGGGGGTTAGAGTGGCAGTTTCTTACGTGACCTTCTGAAGGAATGTCACCCAAAAGGCATTTGGTTTGCCCTGACTGTTGTGGCTCAGTGGACTGAGCGCCAGCCTGCGAACCAAAGGCCTGCTAGTTCGAGTCCCAGTCAGGGCACATGCCTGGGTTCCAGGCCAAGTCCCTGGCTGTGGGGGTATGAGAGGGAACCAGTAGATGTATCTCACAAATCAGTATTCCTCTCCCTCCCTTCCCATCTCTCTAAAAACAAATAAATAAAATAAGTAAATAAGTGCTTGTATAAGTACTCATGTGACTTGTGTTTTACTTTGCGTCTGTTGGGCTCCTGTCCTTGTCCTTGTACTGAAATAAAGTAGACGTCCTCTTGATGTCTGATCACTGGCCGTGGCCATGAAATGCAAGAACAATGGTCTGTGTGTAGGTGTCTTGCCCAGGAGGCCACGTGAGCAACACTCAGGACGTGTTAGGAGAAAGGGGCTTCCTGGATCTTAAAGTATGGAAGGGCCAGTTCTCTGGGGCCCGGGAATAGGATGGAATTGCTTGGAACACACGAAAAACAGTAAAAATTCAGAATGTAGGAGTACAGCATGACTTGATTCATTTGAAGCCAAATGTTCAGAATTTGTGGCCATTGTAATATGTCTTTTTACCTGACATCAAGAATAATATCAGCAAACAAATGAATGGAGTGGATAAAACAGGTGTAGAGGAAGATATTTAACCCATTAAATAAAATAGACTGCTTTTATTTAGAGTCACCTATTTTTTAAACAGTAATTGCAAATAAAATCATCAAAATGAGGATCTTAAAAGACACATATTTAGCAAATATTTGTAGACTCTACAGGTATAACTATTTCTAAGTAATTCCTACACTTTATTAGCCCATGTCACCTTACCTTCAGTTCATGTGAATTAGTAAATGTTACCTCTGTTTAAATTGACACCTGCATTTCCAGCGACTTTGTGAATTTGAGGAAACCTTCTATATTAAAGCTTAAATTTGAGAAGGGTGATGTTTTCATTATAGGAAAGAATCTTAATTTCTCAAAGCCTCCATGTTACTATTTATTTAATAGCAAGAATTTCCCCATGCAAATGTTTGGTTATTTGTGTTCAATTTTTCAGAAACATTTCAGTTGCATAAATTGAATGCACTTACTTTGTGTTCCTTATGCATCGGTTCTCAATTCCAAATATGTGTCCAGGGCCATCACGAAATGAATTTATGTGATTGTTTTTAAATCTTCAACTTGCTTCTGAGTAGCCCTGTGGTCCAGGGTTCTGTCTGCCTGGTGAGACCAATTACTTCCCAGATTTCTCCTGGCGTTGGTCTTTTGCACTCAACTTGTATTACTGTGGGTGCAAACGTTCATGTATTCGTGTGCATGCCCAAATAAAAGTCATAAGGGATCTCTGGTAGCTTGGTATCCCTTACTTGTTTATGAATTGTTCATTGAGGATATTTTTTTTTCTAGCCATAGTTTTAATTTAAAATTGAAAGTTCCGAATGAAAGTGTATGTGTTAATGAAGAGCGAGCACTTGGGTTTCAGGAAGAAGAAAAGCTTATGCTTTAAGACTTAAAAATAAAATGTACTGTTATGAGCCATGAATAACTCAAAGGTGGGTTAATTCATGTGGAAATCTTGGTGGAATAAAATCTTTGGGTAGAAAGGTAATGAACTGAAAACAAATTATTTTACATATCTATATAGGACAAATGTTTAACAAAATTTCAGCAGCATAATTAGTACATTGCAATGAAAGGAGACTGCCTAAGTCTTCCTGTGGAATGTTACGGTGCTATAGGGTACAAGCTGGGGCTTTTTATTTAAATGAGACAATTTGTTGGAGTTGTATGAAGTGATATATATTTTCATTGTTAAAAATTTTAGTGTAAAAAATTGAGACAGTGGAAATTTTAACACTACTGAATGTTTGCTATTAAGGGATTATTAGTAAATGCTTTTCAGATGTGATAATGGCATTATGGTTATATTTTTGAAAAAGAGAATAACATTTAAAGGTACATGCTAAGATTTTTACAGATATGATGCCGAGGCTGGGATTTTCTTTACTATAGAACAGAAGGGGAGGGTGGGTAGTCCAATCAAGCTGCTGTGACAAGTCACGGTAGACTGGTGGCCTAATCACCTTTGGGGGTTAGGACTTCAACATATAAGTGGGGAGGGGACACAGATATTCAGCCCATAGAATTGGATTTACGGTGAAGATGAAACCAGACAGACCATGGGTTGAAGCTGAATAGTTTCAGTTTGTAAGTTTGAAATATTCAAAAATAAAAAGTTTAAAAAAAAGGACAAGACTCACATATACACAAAACTTATACAGTGAAAAATACATCAATAGTTTGTCAAAGATAGTTAAGGAGACTGGCAAGGGAAGGAGGTGCCTAAAAATATCAGCAGTTTGATTGCATTGCAATTACATATAGCTATATACAGCTACGTGATTAAAAAACCCAATGACATTGTAGTTTTATTTTAATTGAGATAAGGCTGTACTTAGATGAAAGGAAAAAGAACAGTCGCAGTTTTGGCAATAGTCTTTCATTCAGCACACACTTTTTTGAAAGCCCCTCTGTGCCAGGTACCGTAGAGATTGCTAGAAATTCAAAGAACAAGGATGTGGACCTCTTGCTAATGCAGCTGGTGAGGTTTCTACACGTCATCCCCCAGCATAATGTGATAAGGGCTCTAGCAGAGTGACATAACATTACCATAGAAGCACGGAGGTTGGGGTGACTTAATTCTACTTTTGGGGTGGGGAGCAGGTAAAGAGCCTATCAGGGAAGGCTGTGTGGGGGGCTGGCATCTGATCTGGGCCCCAAGGGATGGGTGGGTTTTTTCTAGGTGGAGAAGATGGAAAAGACTTTGCAGGCATAGGAAGCAGCAGGGCCAAGAGCAGGAAGGTGTGAAAATGAGCGCCGCCGCTGTGGGGAGCGCCGCAGGGAGCGCCGCGGGGAGCGCTGGAAGGAGAGCCAGGTACAGCGGGGCGGGCGGGCGCCGTGGCTGGTGAGGCAGGTCCAACACCCTGAGAGTGAAATCCAGGCCAGGAGTGCTGCCCCCTGCCTGGAAAACAGCATTGCTCAGACCTGTCGGCCTGAACTTCCAGGTCCAGCTTCAAGCTGCACCTGTAGTTTGGGTAGGATTTGTCACCCTCGTCGGATGTGGGGGTTCTAGGTACCCTAGCTGCAATGCTTCTTCACTTGGGTAGACAGACTGGCGCTGGTGTACTGGTGAAGTTTGCTAGGTGAAGTTTGCTAACAGACGCCTAACAAGACTCCACTTCCCTGCTGCACGGCTGCTCCCATGCTTCGTTGGAGTTCTGGTGGCTTTCCTGCTTTACTGAATGATGCTGGTGGGGTTTGAGGCCGGTCTAGTAGGTGTGTCCTCGCTGCTATTTCCTGGAATGGAAGCTGGAGGCTCTGACCCTCTCAGGCCAGAGAGAGGCTGTGTGACCGGCCTCACTGAAGAGTTCTTCTCCTACTGCCGGACCTCAGGGCCACACAGGGAGCTGGCCCTGCTTCTGGGCGGAGGTGGACTTCTACTGTGATGCGAAAGAAACTTGAACTTCAGGTCCTCTCACTTTCACCACTATTGACTAAGTTTTGGGAAGTTTCAGAGAGTCACGCTTTATTTTCTAGTCACTTCATTCTTAACAGAGGAAATATGATAGGCTTCAGGCCCTACAAATCCTGAACATTCCTTGCTTCTGAGCATCTTCTAGAAGGGTCTCTGCTTTATTTTTTTCTTCCTCAAAAGAATAGAATATCTTCCTAACAGTGCAGCCACAGATTACTAAGCAGTTTTACATTAAGCAGAAGCTATTTTCCGAACAAGTGAAATGTGATACCTTGGCAGTGATGCAGGAAGGGCGCTGCCTCCTTGTAGATTCCCTGGGTAGCTTCTACTGGGCCTGTAAAGAATCTTTGCTAAGTGTGGCCCTGCCCAAGGCTGACTGGCTGGCATGCCGTCTTTTGTGCCTTCCATCCTGCACTGTTGCTTTGGAAACTCTGATCTCTGGTCTCACTTTTCTCCTCTCCGACCTGAAGCTGCCTCACGTCGTTCAGAGCCCAGCTGTGTGTGGCCAGATGCAAAGCCAGTTCTGATGTCACTGGCAGTGAGCCCATGAACTGGGTGCATGTATTCCTTGGCGTCTCTCTCCAGACGATCAGTGACGCTTCTATTCTGCATTGAACAGACAGACACTTATGTTCACGTAGCTTCCTTTAATGTCATGGAAATGTCATAGTCCTGGAAATGCGTCAAGGTCGACACATTACCTTTAAATGACCTGGAGAAAAGGCCACACACCTGGGCTGGTGCGGCATGAGCCTTCAATGTCCTGCTGAGCCAGAAAGGAGGGGGAATGGTCAAAGAATCAAATGGACTGCGGAGCCGGCTTGATGGGCTCCCGCGGGCCAGACTGGGGGGCTTTGAACATCAAAATAAATATGGTGATGGATTATAATCAATTTAGTAAAATAAGAATCCATACTGGTATAGGTACTGAATAAATAGGTAAGTGGGCAGGGGGGAGGAAAAGCTTTTATTTATAAAGGCAGCTAATAAATACAAAAGGAATGATGGAGTTCCAAAATCACAATGTATGGTCAGACTGGTAGGTGAAAATTGGATGAGGAATAGAATGTTTACATAGTTTCAAAGTACCCCCCCACTTAGGCCCTATGGTTGAAATATTCTGGTCACGGGTTGGCCATTTTGACTAGAGGTTATTCAACATCCATGTTTTTGCTAGCATCTGTGTCCTGTGAAAAATGATACAAACTATCTTCCTATAAATTACAAAGGCAAATATAGTAAATTCATAGTAGAAAAATCCAGGGAATATCACTTTCACTGAATGATCGAAGTTAATACTGCCTTTATAGAGTCAGACCAAGACCACGTGCCTGAAGATGCACAGAATTACCCAGATCTAGTCATGAGGACACATCAGACAAGCCCAGACGGAGGGCAGTTCTGTGAAGGAACGGGCCATAACCTTCAAAACCGTCAAGGCGAAGAAGACAGCTGATGAAGAGGGTGGGCGAGGGCTGGGTCTGCAGGAATGGACAAGCGGGAAAGATGAAAGGTCTGTCCACCAACCACCAGGTAAAGTGGCTGTGTTCCGGCGGCCCTGGACGGACTGGGCCCTCCTGTCTGTTGTGTGACACGCACGGTGCCATGCTGAGTGCACAGTGTGGATAACATTGGTTCCCAGCTGTAAGGTTTTGGCGGCTGGTTAAATGGTTTATGGCAGTGGTTTTTAGAATTTAACCTAAATAAAACATTTCAGGCTCATTCTGACAAGTGTACAAATACTAATCTAAGAATTTTTAATACTTAAAACCACATGAATTTTGTCCCTTTATGGAATGGTGCGTATTTGATCATATGAAATTGCTTTATTTCTCCTACTAGGAGTACGCTTTGTGAACCGCAAACGGGGAACAACCTCATATAACTTCCCTGGGTAGTTACTGCGTAAATGATGGGTATGACTTTATTTCTGTGAAATGACTGAAGTTAAAGAGAGGGTGGAGCCGTCCAACTAAGAGCAGAGCCGCCTGCACCTGAAGGGTTATCTCCCAGTGCCCTTTGTCCATTTTTTGCTCTTTGTAGTTTGCTTTTCAAGTCCGCATGACTTTTGACTTTGCCTTTAAATTTAATTCCTCTTTCCTGTAAGTACGTTTCTCTACAAGTTTTTTCCATAAAAGTGTTCGCCGGTCAAAGTTCACTTTTTAATGCTGTGTGAATGAGACTTTTCTGAGATGATGTTGTGTCCACCACTAAGACTGTCAGACACTGAATCCAAATATCAGTCAATTACCCATTTTTATTATTGAATGTGAAGGAGAGGGATTGAAAAATGCTGGGAGGAAAACGACTGTAGAAGGGCCGTCCATGCTGAAGACCTCTGCGTGTTCCTAGTGTTCACTCTGTGCTGTCGTGCCGTTCGGGGTTGCCGCGACTGTCTCGTGCTGGGGTAGGGGATTGTGATGCTGCGCCAGGCTTACGATGGTAGTTGTGAACTGCTTTCAGAATAGGCTGAAATGGGGAAATTTTTCTACCTTTCTTACTCAAATTTTAAATAATCGTAAGGTGGTCATCAATGGACCAGAGATGTCTATGCGTGTCCCTTGCTGGCTGGTGCATTTGTCGGCTGCAAAGGGACAGTTCACGCACAGTCAGCTGCATTTATACCAGTCACAGCCTCCTCCTTCTCCCACCACCCCCCTTTCCACTTAAGGTTTCTTTTAGTTTTTGCAAAGCAGCCATGTGAGAAGAATAAAATAATTTTGAAGAGCATTATATGGTGGGAATTTTGACAATGAGTGGAAGATGGTAATTACTCTCTTCCATTAGACTCGGTGGCTTTGGACAGATAAGCTGTATTGAAACGTGTGACCAGGGCATGGGATCATGGATTGTCTTTCACTGTTGTCATGGCGACAGTGATGCAGGTGGCCTATAACTGCCAGGCTGTCAGATCTTATACATCAAACTGGTGCTAAGTGAAAATATGTTAGAGGCATTGAGGAAGAAATTGCCAGCAGTGTTTATAGGATCAGCTGGAGAAAAGCTAGCCTTGTTGAAGAAAAGATTTCCGTTAAAAGTGCTGGGTGATTCTGAAGAAGCCAGAGTTTTTACTTTTTATTAATAAGATGAAAGTGGATTATTAAAAGAAAAAATGCTTTCTGGATGTTGCACTGCCGTCTGCTTTCACATAATTAGCGGGAGCCCTTTCTGCTTCCCCCTTGAGCTAATGTGATAATGCAGTGGCTTCGGAAGAAGCAAGGAGACACCACGTGGCCTAGGAGCTTTGCTTGGGGGTGAGGGAACCAGTTCTGCAAGAGGTCCAAGTCCTCCTTTTTCCAGGGAGCCTCACAGAATTTTGGTGAGAAGTGCTGAGAAATCATCATGGATTCTGAAGACAGCACTCTATGTGTTACATGGAGTACACAGTTATACTGAGTTATGCATATTGGACTACATCTGTTTAAATGCAGGAGGATGCGTTTAAATGTGGAGAGGTTCCTCTTTGTCAAACAGTTGCCACACTTTTCCTTTTTCTTTTTTCCTTTTTCTCCCCTCCTCTCTTTTCTCGGTATCTTCTGTCTCAACTTAAAAATTTATAAGTGCCTTGAACTGAGATCCTTAAATGCTAGCAACAATGAGTGTCACTTGTATGTGAGTGTGTGGTACCTTGTCTCAAGAAGCTGAAACTAGCTTTAAAGTTTTCATTTAATCATATTACCTTGGTAAATATGAAGAAGAAAACCATGCATGTTTCCATTTCTGTGTTATATTCAAGGACAGAGGCACCGTGAAGTTTAAAAAGCAGTGTTGCTGGACAAGACAGTTGTTCATTGGTGAGTCAGGCATACCTGACAAGTGAGGCAATGGGCCATTCCTGGTGGGCCCCTGAGTCGGGCAGTGTGGCCCCAGATGCTGACATTTTACTTGGGATATCTTCTTTGGCATAGTCTTCCCTATTGAAATCTAAGTCAACAAGAGTAGGCAGAACTATCATTAATGCCATTGGCATATAATGATCAGTTTTATAGCGATTCAGTTTAACTCTTACATGTGCTGGAGATGTAGTAAATGATGAGTATTTTGCTTGTACTTCTCTTTGAAAGGAAGCAGTTCTAACATTTGTTGAGTACCTAGTATGTGCTGGGTAATTAAATTATTGAGTCCTCCCAGTAATCTTGAAAAGTACATATACCATTATCATTTCACAGAGAAGAACCTTGACAAAGCCAAGAATCAAATGTCTGACTTCAGACTCTATGCATTTTTTTTCTACCATGTGGTTTCAAGAGATTTACAAGACCAGCTCTGCCTTCCAGGAGTCACAGTTTCACTGGAGACCCAGGGAAGCATTTAATAATTATAATACAGCTTGCAAAGTGCTGTGAGAGACAGGAGCACCAAGAAGTACCAATCATGGGGCACCCGACTCCCAAGAGGAGCTCATGGCGGAGCTAGTTATTAAAGGTCGAATAGATCACCTGAAGGTGGATGAAGAGGAAGGGGAATTCCAGGCTGAGGGGACAGCATGAGTCAAGGCAAAAAGAATGAGACCATGGCACATTCTGGAACAGCATGAGTGTATATTAGGTTGAGCGAGTTAGTTGAGGGATGGGAAAGCGGAAAGGTATAAAGTGATTCTCTGCAGTTAGCATAGGATAGCCCAGTATAGCTTTTGCTATGTATGGGATTTGCGGTTCAAAGATTATGGTTGTTGCCTTTTAAGTTCTTACAGGCTACAGATTGTTGACATGCATGATAGTTCCCTCTAGATTTTGTTTTGTTTAATTTCTATTTTTCCCTCAGTGTGCCTCCTCTTTTTTCAGAATATTATTGCTCACCCTGCCATTGTTTTTTTCTTTCATCATTCTGGTTGAAGGCTCTCTTCTTTACCTAAGGAAGCATTTTTCAACCCATAGACTGAGACTCTAAATAAAAGTAGTCATCAGGCAGAACAGGTAAAGAGTCTGGTCCCCATCAGTCCCAGAAAAAATAATTTAAATAGTTAAGATGAGAAAGATTTGTGTATTCAGAGGACTCCACGGTTGATGGTGCTTCAGCATGAAGCCAAGTTGCTGATTGAAAACTAGACTCGGCTTTAGTCTTTTAGTCTCTGTTTTAATCACTGACCAACATGTCTTCATCGTGTAGTTTATATACATAATGGAGATTTTAGTCCTCCTTTCAATAATGTTCATAAGTTCTCTTGTGTTTTGTTTTCTTATTTTCATAAAGACACCACTCCTTTTAAACCTAACTCCTTGATTCATAGATTTCATTCTAGAAGCTCATGTCAGGATTTCGCTAAGCCTTGTCTGTCTTCTAAAAAAGAAGAATAATAGATTGTTCTCAAGCTGTGATTGTTGACCAGTGCTTTTCAGATGGCCAACGATTAAGCAAAAGACGAACACTGTGATGCCAGGGAGCACAGGTATGCCTCGGTCTCTGTGTCCCACCAAACAGGTTCGTTACCAGGAGATTTCAAACCCAGGCACGTTAGAGGTGTTTTGTTTTGTTTTGTTCTGTTCTGTTCTGGACAAAGAAACCAGAGTCTGAGGTCTCAGTTGCTTAAAGAAGATTCTGCTGGACTTTCACGGCTCGTTCATCTTTGTGTGCGCACGGGCACACACAAATGTGTACTTTGGTTGGGTTGGGATGTCTCAGACTAGTGCATATAACAATGGACCATGTATATCATGCAAGGAAATTTACTCAGGAGAGCTGTAAATGCATTGACCAGACCTAGGGCTTATGACAGTCGGGAGCAATGGGAAGGAAGGGAATATATCAGGGGCACACAGGGCTGAATAGAAGGATTAGTCAACCCACCTTTGCCTCCAAGCAGGAAATGTCTAATCAAGAGAAAGATTTGGGGAAACAACAGGAAATGGAAAATTCATTTGAGCTTCCTCTCTCCTCATGTTTTACATGTCTCAGAAGGGTTTCTTTTTCCTTTCTATTTTTTTAAAGAAAATTCCATTTTTATGAAGAAATATCCTGAACTAAAGATGACCAGTGCTTCCGTCATTTTAGGATGACTGTCCCCAGTGGAATAGCGTAATGCAGAGTGACGGGGTCTTTAGTAAGGAGTCTTAAAGGCGGGATTAGGAGCACTGAGGTGGAATAAACGTGCTAGCTCATTTTAAATCTTTTTTGAGTTTGTAAAACTGTAGCCACCTCATATAATTTTTTCAGGGACCGAGAGGTCTTCCTAGTTATTTCATCGGGTGTTTGCACACCAGGATCGTGGGGTTTTGGCATTGTTAGGACGGCATCTCCATCACTCGTTTGATGTGTCATGGATGTATGGACCAGACTGTGGATCAGGGTATCATTTTTATTCCTTTATATTCCCTGCAAGCAGCTTCTCAGAGTTCTATGCTCCTTACTCATCTGTCAGTTAAGCTCTTTAAGCAGGCAGCTGTTTGTTATACTTTATCAATACTAGGCTTTGTAAACAAGAAGAATAGATGAGTCTAACTTGAAAATGCCCTGTAGGGAATAATCCTGTGTTGTCCAACAGAGGAGGGCTGTCCCATTCAGTCCTTTGGTGTTCAATTCCTGTTATCCATTCCACAAGGTACTGAGGTTCACTGGGGGCCCTTGACACTTACCTGCCCTTAGTTTAGCTCTGAAACCATAGAGCAGGAGAGGTGGACTTGATGAGAACTGGAAATGGCGTGTCAAGCTAAGACCATGGTCATGTGCTGTCACTGGTTGGGTTAGTATCCTGTAATTTTGATTACCATTTTAAAGGTCTTTTTCTCAAGTTCAAAATAAAATGCTTTATCCAAAAATGTGAATGAGCAGAAAAGGATTTTATTTTACACAACATCTCTTTTGTGATAGGACACAAATAAGGCATCAGTGAGGAGGTTATATGCTGGTGGTGGTGGCTTAGAAGGGTGTGGAGACTTTTATGGCGTCAAAGACCTTCCGGACGAGGCCCCTGGAACATGTTCTGTTAGGCAGGGTGCCTGATGGGACATCAGAGTTATCCTGTCCTCCTCACATCGGTGCTCTGCGTCCTCTACACCCAGTCAGAAGGTTTAGCGAAAAAGGGTGAAAAGGCTTTCAGTTCTAGCTCAGAAGAAGGACAGTGCCGCTGAGAGTCTATTGGAATACCTCCACTAGAAAAATGAGTAATTTTAAATTCTTTTGATTGGTTAAGAAAAAGTTTTATAACGATGCCTCACTTCTTTTACTTAAGGCACTGTACTCTTAATTTTTAGTGCCGAGTGAACATTTCTTTCTTTGGGAGCAGAGATTACCCATTCGTGTGCATGTGACAGCACAGGCTGGTTCTTTAGGGGGAGAAAAAGAGTGGAGAATATTCTTGTGCAAGTCATTTCCTGACTGTAGGATGGGCTGGCCTGTAAACTGAAATTTGGTCTCTGCTGTGGGGAAGCTGAGACTGCCTCTCTGGTGTGTCCACGTAGTTGTTGCCGACACGCTGGAGATGGAACAGAAGCAGCCGTGTCTTGGGTCAGCTCGGAAGGCCTGGCCATCCTGCCTCATCCAGGAGAGTGGTGGGGGCTGGGAGGGGGCAGCTCCGGTTTCATCTTGCTCCCTCTGTGTCTCATGCTTGTAAGAGCAGCACTCACAGAGGAAAACCATTTTCATTTCTCGTAGACTCTTAAGACAATACATCAGCCTGTCTTAAATCTTTCTATAAAGTTGCATCTCCAATCTGCCAGTTCAATCTTCTGTGGAACCAGAATTTCAGCAGCACAAAAGAAGTGCAGCTTTCCCTCTGAACCAAAACAAACACAGACACAAACAACAGCAATAAGAGTTCCAATTAAGATTTTTCAGAACACAAATATCCATCTAAGTGCACCTAACAATTCTCTGCTAGCTGCCACTTTAAATTATTGTTCTTTTTAAAAGGAAAATCCAGTATAGTTGAAAGCTTGTGCTTTGTAAATATAGGATGCTTACTTGCATTATCTGAGAGAAAGAGAAAAGCATGTCTTGCTCTTTTGGAATTAACATGTTTTAGCTAATCATAAAATCTTTATTAATTGCATTTATGACCTATATAGTGCCACAAAAGGGTCTGTAAAATTTTTTTTGGTTACAAAAATATGATGAAAAAATTGAATCGTATATTTTCTTGTAGTTTTGCCAAAAACATATCATTGGGTTGTGCCCTGCCAATGGCATCTTATAGGGGAACAAGCACTGGTCCCCAAGGCCTTCCTTTCCAGGTGAGAAGCTGGGGGACTTCGCTGCTGTTCCAACAAAGCTGGCCTTGTGGGGGTCGGGAGAGGACTCCTACCATGGAAGGATAGGTGTGAGTGTGAGCTACATTTCCTGTTTTGCAAAGGGTTCTTGTCTCTGGATTTTATATTTGCCTTTCTGCATTTCAGCTTCCTCTCTCCTTTACATCCCTTCCCTGGCCTTCATTCCCTTTGCTTGGTGTAATGGATGCTATCACACGGCCGTCCTTTGTGGACAAGATGGTGAGACTGTGACTGACCGCAGACTACAGCCGTGTGGGTCCCAAGAAGTGACAGGAAGCCAGGATGCATACCCCAGCTCCACCACTCTGGCTTTGTGACTTGGGGAGGTGTGGACTGGCTTACGTCCTCCCAGAATTCATAGTTTGAAGCCCTAACCCCAAGGGTGACTGTATTTTGAGCTATTGCCTATAGGAGGACAAGTAAAGTTAAATGAGGCCAAAGGGTGGGGCCCTAATCCAGTGTGGTCAGTGCACTCACAACAAGAGGAGGAGACACCAGCAGTGCCTGCCTGCACAGAGAAAGGCCATGTGGGGACACAGTGGGAAGGCGGCTGTCGGCAAGCCAGGGAGAGAAGCCTCTGGAGAAACCAAACTTGCCCGCACCTTGAGCTTGGTTTTCCAGCCTCCAGAACTGTGAGAAATAACTTTCTGTTGTTTAAGCCATTCAGTCTGTGGAATTTTGTTATGGTAGCAATAGTGAACTAGCACAGGAGAATTACAAAATCTTTCCAGGCCTCAGGTTCCCTATCTATATTAAAATGGAATCAGAGATCTTTCCTCTGTGTTAGGGTTGTTATTTGAGAAACCATATAATGCAATCAGCATAGTGCCTCAGTAGATGCCATCTCATGTGCAAAAGAATTAACACCCACATGAACAGGCTAGTGGTCATCTTCTAATAACCCAGGCGTTTTGCTGAGTGCTCAGCATTATAAAAAAACAACACAAATTACTATGTACGTGCAGGGTGGGGCAAAATAGGTTACGGTTGTTCCTATGGGAAATAATACAGTGATTAATAAATAAATAATCATACAAGTATAAGCTCTTGTGTTTTGCATACTCACAACTGTAAACCTACTTTCACCCCACCCTGTATGTTTTGAGTTTCCCAATACATTTTTCCTGGCTGATGTTTTGTAGAAGACCCAGTCTTAGAGCAAGAAATGATTTATTTTTCTAGTTCCAACACAGGTTACGCCTTCTTCAAAAGTTCATTGAGTTCATTCTCCATATATTTTAGCATTGTTTTCTTTGCTATACCTTAAAGACAATGAAAGAGAAATCTGGTAAATTCCAAATAGATGCTGAGCTGACCCAGCACATGGAATTGCATCTACTAATTCAGGCTATATTATGTACTAGAATCACATGTATCTGCAAAATAATGATAGCAACTTGAGCTTACCCAGCATTGTCTGGCCGAGGAACTGAAGATATTTTCAGTCCATAAACTCATTTACTTCTTATTTATATGGGTCGCGGGTATCAAATGTGATTCTCCCCATCTGATAGCTAGACAAGTGAAGGCACAGAGATTTCTTCCTCGCATGCTCAAGAGGTTGTGGGGAAAGACTGGCCCGCAGAGTCTCCTGACTTCCTATACTGTGTTCTACTGGGCTATTCCTGAAGTTGTCTATTAAGTACGTCAGTCCAAATATTAGTGACGAGTCTGTCTTTTCCCTTTTAAAGAATAGAGCTTAAGGTTCTGTACTGCCAGGTTTTGTAATGCAGTGCCCTGTATTAAGCTGGTAGCGCATAAATCAAATACTCGAACAAACAGTATTGACTAGGGGATAAAGGCATAGTGTGACACATGGGAGATGCCCCCAAGTCGCTGGTCACCTAGTTGGGGAGAGGAGAGATGTCCCAGGCTCTAGGGCAGCGGGGCTTGTGGTGCACATGTGTCATGTCTAAAGCACTTTTCTTTAAGCTAAGATTAGTTTCCCCTAAGTGTTCTATCTACTGACAAGCAAAAAAGTATTCCCTTTGGAGGAAAGGTATTCTATTAGGTAGGCTAGGACGCTGATTAAGTTGATGTTCCTGTTACCTATAGCTGCTAGCAAACCACATTAAGACTTGTTGGCTTAAACCAACCACCATTTAATTATATGTGTGATTTTATTGATCGTGAATTTGAACAGGACTCAGCTAGACGATTCTTCTACTCCATGCAGCATTGACTCAGGCCATTCAGAGGTATTCAGTAAACAGCTGGTCTGAGCTGTCTTTACTCATCTGGCTGGTTCCTCAGCAAGGACACCTGGAAGGTTGGTGTCTGCTGGGGCCCTCTGCCTCTTGGCATGGACTCAGGGCCTCTCCCTGAGATTTCTCTGCTAGGGTAATCAGGTTTCTCACAGGGAGGCGCAGGGTTCCAAGAGACCAAGGCCAAAACTGTTGGTCATATTAAAGGCTAGGCTTGGAAATGGCATTGTCACAGGCAGCTCTTATTCAAGGGGAGGGTAATAGACTCACATGTCAGTGGAAGAAGTATCAAAGAATTTGTGGCCATTTTTACTTGGCCACAGGTGGCGTATACATCTGTCTTTTGCTGGGGTTTTAAATCGTGTGTGTGTGTGTGTGTGTGTGTGTACATGTACCCAAAACTTAATTTCCAGCACATTTTCATTTTCTTTTGACAGAATTTGAAGCACCTTGGGAATGTCTTGCCCCATATTTACCTTTCGGTTCTACCTTCTTCTTGTAAGGAATAATAAAACTTGGGAGGAAAAAAATGAATAAAATTCGGTCTCTATCATGGAAGAACTCACAATTCAGTGGAGGACCATCAGAGATATAGATAACTGTAGAACACAAAGCTTAAGTCATAAACTTGAGGAAGGTGAGTGGAGCTCTGAGTCAGCCAGGGCCATCAGAGAGGGTTGCAGAGCGGAAGTGACCTTTGAGCTGAGCCTGGAGAGGCCGGTGGTCTCCGCAGCCGGGAGGGGTGGAGTGGGGATGCCGTCCAGGGGGAGGGGCAGGGAGAGGCGAGGCACGGAGCAGATGGTGTGCTCCGCAAACAATGGCTGGGAGCCTGGAATGTGGGGGCTGTGATCGTCAGGGGGCAGAGGTGTGGTGGTCACAGGAGGGGAGGCGGAGCAGATGGGTTGGGGACATGTGGACTTTGCTCTGAATGCAGGCTTGTTCTGAATGTAATCGCCATAGAAGGATTTGTGGCAAAGGAGTGCCATGATCAAATTTCTGAGCCTGAGTGCTATTTCTAATAGCAGGTTTGGAACAGATTGGAGGGACCGCCGACAAGAGGACCAGAAACCAGTTAGAGAGCAGTAGTTAGTCCAGGAGAACTGCGCTGGGCAATAGAATGGAGTGGTGGGTTCTGAGCGTGACGTGTTAGAGGAGGGATTAGCGGCACAACTTTTTCTCAATGCCTAACCTATGTGCAAACAGTCTGTTTATATCCTGTATCTAATTCATTTCTCTCAAAAATCCATTTTTTCAAATGAGGTCACTGAGGTTTAGAGTCAGTTAAGGACCTCCTTGACACTGGATAGCTAGAAGCGAGTAGGACCAAGATTCAAAGCCAAGTGTGTTTGGCTACAGAGCATCTATGACTTCCCGCAAAACCTCATTGCCTCACCAGCTGAAAATAACTGGAAATTTCTTGTGAGACTAGGTGGATGGGTAAGCCAGTAATAAAAATAGAGAACACACAATTTTGTGTAAGCCTGTCAAAAATGCCCCTGAGTTGTATAATATGTGTATGTGTGTGGGTACCAATTACATACTTCCAACTTGAATATAATTTTAAAACACAAAGTTTTCAGCTAGTTTCTTTAATTGACCAATTCTCTTGACTTGTTGGAGATAAGAAAGTGCAGTACACAATTCATGTTAGTTTACCTGATATTGTCTCTTTTTTGTGCATAAATTATTCTTGGCCTAAAAACTGGTTTTATTGCACATTAGAATCTTGTAAACAAAGGCTCTATTGTGCCAGAGGGAGCACACCACGGCATCAGGGAGGGCTGGGGAGGAAAAGGAAAAATGAGTCAGAGTAAGGGAGACAAGGTGGCATTTCACTGGGCAGCTTCCTTTGTATAGCCCCTCCCTCCCATCCAAATTAAGTCACCTTTCTCATTTTAGGAGCAAAAAGGGAAGAGAGACAACAATCTCTGTCCCGTAAATTCTATTTCTGCCCAGACCCTGGAGATCCCTCTGCCTTGGGTTCCCATGCAGGCAGGAGCCACAGGATCTCTGTGCCCCGGGGGTCAGGGCTCATGACTGGGGGCCAGGTCTCACTCGAAAAGGCCATTCTCTATGCGGAACACAATGGGATTTGAAATGAAGAGCATTTGCGGGGTTGGGACCAATCATCCACTGTTTCCCAAAGCCGCTGCGAAGGAAGGCTAGTGAGGGGTGCTAGGGAGAGAGGAGGGATCTTGCTTCTCTTCTTCGTTGCTCAGGCCCCAGGGCTGGAACAGAGCTTGCATGGAGTAGATGCTCACTGTTGACTAAGTGATTGCTTGGCACCCTGGGCCAGGTTCTGTTAAGTGCTTGAAATCTGATTTCTCAATTAATCTTCACATTTCAGTGAAACCTAGTCTTCCATTCATCAGATGCAGAAATCTGTGCCTGGAGAAGCAAAGTAACTTGCCCAAGGACAAGCACCTTGCATTTAATACAACTGGAAGTCACACTTGGATTTGTATAGCTTGTAAACCCTCGCCCTTTGCCCTTTTGAGTGTACTACCCTATTACATTCTTTATCAGAATATTGTTTGGGTGAAAATCAACACCCTTCACATGTGCAGAAGTACAATTTACTTCAATTTGAAAATGTGAGAGCTCTAAGAACTTCCTGGACTGAGTACATAATAGGTGATCAATAAATGGTGAATAAGTGAATGACTAGTGCTTATGCCTCTCAAGTCTACTACCTTATTGTTAACTGTTGTGGAGAAAAGTATGGATGACTTGAAGGTTTTTAGCTTTCCAAATGTCATTTTCAAGACAAGTTTCATAATAGAGGCGGGTTGACAAAATGCCAAACCAATTGGTGACAGCTGGTTAATGCTCCCTACCCTCTGCCGGTTTGGGAACATCTGGTAGAAACACGATATTGGGAATAGTGTAGTAATTTCTCTCATCTTGTTGGGAGTGTGTACTTCCCCTTGTCACCGGGAAGGGAAGGAAACATGAGCCAGGGGATACAGTGGTGACCTTTCCGGTTTTTCAGGAATGGTCAGACAAGTGGCTCAACTTGAGCTCCTTCTCCATCATCCTCTTTACTTAATTCTTTCATATCATTCATAGGATTCACCCTCTCTTTCCTGCCCACCCTCTACCCTAACTTTCTCCTCTCTACATTCCTTCCTGCAATATCCTATTTCTGAAAGGATTTCTTCTTTAATATTTTCTAATCCAACAGCCTTTTCTCTTAATCCCATTTCAAACTTCTATCTCTTGCGAAAAATAACCAGGTATTTCTCATTTTCCCCTTTGGATTTACGTGGGTTGAACCTGCTGAACCACTAAGGAAGTGATGACCACGTGACTGGCACAAAGTAAACAAAACCTCCCCTTCACCTTCTCCCTCATCTAAGCTGCTCCCGTACATTTGAGGGCCTGAGACAAAGTGGGGGAAGGCAGTAAGAGAGAGGAAAAGAGAGAGAGAGCATGTCATCAAGACCGAGAAAAAATAGTTTTGGACGTAGCACTTGCCTTGAAATAGATTCATCTGTTGTGCTCTTGACCTGAGTTACACCTTAGTCCATCAGTGTTTCGCATGGATGGGGAGGTATGGGACATGCTATACTTGGTAGTTGGGTTTTTTGTTTTGTTTTGTTTTTGGCATATAGAGTTTTCTGTTTCACTGTGTTTTAAAATAAAGCCCATATACATGTGAATTCCCTATGGGTTGAGTTGTTTTAGGTCAGACACTGTTGGTGGGCAAGGCCTGGGACATGGTTACTTAACGGTTAGCGCCACGCTGGATGATGTTCAGCCATGGCTCATTTGTCAGGTATCTCAACAGTGAAATTTCCATGCCGAAACTTACAAAAAAAAGTTTATAGAAATTCTGAAAATATTCTACATTTCCTTTTCTCTTCCAGTAGAGAAGTTAGACAGAATTCGTCTCTCTTGCTGTCTCAGTCATTGTTATGAGGGCGAATAGAATTCCTCTATTGTGAGATGGTGTCATTCAGGTCTGCTAATAGGTGTGGAACTCTCATCCCTAAGCACGAAACGTCCTCCAGCTGCTGGGTGCTTTGTGTTCTTCGAAAGTTTTCTCCCCTTCCGCACGTGTACTGCCTGCCCCACTCTGTTGGTCCCCAGGGTTCTCTTTCCACCTCCCCTCCCCTCATATTTTACAGGTAACTTGCTGGGACTGGGGAATGAGATGGCACAGATTATCAGAGGTGGAGTTAAAGCAAGAACAAACGGGGTCTGAATGCAGACCAGGTGAGCCCTAAGGAGTTATCTCGGTCAGCTCCGAGGCCTGCACTTTCCGGTGTTCCGGCCTCTCACGAGGCTGTCTGATTGGGGTTCCAGGCTGTGATCTGGTTAGTTAGGGTTCGAAGACGAGCGAGCTGTCATTCTCTGACTCATCATGTACTGTTTTAAGCAACTGCACGGCCTCAGAGAATAAAAGGTGGCTAATCATCTCCAGCTCCCTGTCATGATTCACGTCATTGCCGTCGTCATCTTCAACCCCATCACATTATGAAGTACCCCGAGAACATAAATTGCCAGACAAAACACGTTACGTAGGCACCATCCTTGGTATCTGGGCGTCTGTCTTCTTTAAATAGATAACACGGAGATGGATCTAGTTCAGCCTAAGATATTGACTGCTCTGTGGGAATACATGGCATCAGACAGGAATCTCAGAGTCCACGTCAGGATGCCAACTGCGGGGAGCCTACCGGCCGCTGAGACTACAGGAAGATAGGACCTGGGCCTTCCCCCGCCCCCCGGCCAAGCTGACCTTAAGGAACTGGGTACAGTGACAGAAATGTGCATCAGCTACGGGGCCCAGAGGAGTGGCACATAATAGCCTGGTCTGGAGGAGGGGAGGAAAAGCAAAGAAAGCAGCTGCCTGGGCACAGCCATATCAGCTGGGTGAAGGGGCGGGAGCGGCAGTTCCGTGGGCTTGACTAGGCTCACGGCTTTACCTCTGGGAAATGGGAACTGAAGTTGAGAAATGTGTGCGAAGTAAAATTCAGAAAGCCTGGGGGTGGCTGTAGAAGCTGAGGGCAGGAAGCAGTAACGTGTGACCCCCAGCCTGCCCCCTGTGGAGGGGGAGTCACAGGTCACACTGGAGGAGAAGATAATAGACGCAGCTTTGGACACGCAGGCCTGGCCTGTCGGTGGAGAAGCACCAGTGGTCCAGGCTGAGCTGTCAGTGTGACCTTGGGGCAGCGTCTGGGGCTGGAGGTCCCACTGGCGTGTTCTGCGGACACTGAGGAGAGCTTCTAGGGTTTTCCGGAGTAGCAGAGGTCCTTCCCATTCAGGCAAAGTAGCATCTGACAAAAGAGATCAAAAAAAGCTATGTTGCCCCTCAAGTGCAGGGGACTGTGACATTGTTTGAGAAAGGCGGGGCTCCTGCCTGGGGCCACGGGGGCAGCTCCTCAGTTGTCGTCCAGTCCTCGGTGGCTGCAGCCCAGGCTGCGGGAGGCAGCTGCTCCGTGGCGCTGCGCGCAGATCGCCTGCGCTGATTGGCCTGGATTTTGTTCTTGGCAATGAGTGGCGGCTTTCCAACCTTCCACGAGGCTGCCACTCACAGGGGACGGCCTGAGAGTAGGAACTTGTTTCTGCATAAAGTAACTTCTGGCTTTGAGACAAAAGAAAAAGAACCCTTTCTTGCACACTTCATGACCCAGACTGATCAGCTAAGAAACAGAGAAAGAGGGGCGGGGGGAGAAACTCAAGTATCTTTCCTTCAGCTTGAAACAGCATTTTAAAAAACACAAAGAGCCGAAAGGAAGGGAAAGTTACTTTTGTGCAGTCCTTAATTAGGAAGTTCCTCCCTCCGGCTACCCGCTCTCTTCGCAACTACTCTCCATCTTTTGAAGTGCTCTCTCTCCATCAGAGACAGGTCAGGGGATGACTGAAGGGAGCAGGAAAGGAGCAAATTGCTTCCAAGTTTAGGGTTTTCTTAATTAGAAGGCCCAAGAGAAGATGAGTGGGAGCCTTCCCAGTCACCTGGCCTGTGGCTGGTCGCATTGGTGGCCCCTGGTGAGCTTTACTTGACTTAAGATTTTTTTTTTTTTTTTTTTGTTATGCACTGAACAGATTCCCTTCTCTGGTATGTGATGGGAAGCGCGCAGCCTGAGGGTGGCAATTAGCTATAGCAAGGCCAGCCCTCCTTTGCGCAGCCCAGGGTGAGATGTACAGTGACTTTGGAACCTCGCCAAAGGTACCAAAGCCCTCCTCTGTGCACACAGCAAGAGGACAGGCCCGTCCTCAGAGATCCCCGCTCCAGATGCCTCCTCACCTGGACAAGATCCTGGGGTACAGGGACCTTGCCTGCAAATGGAACTGACAGCACGTTACATCATCAGGCCTGCGAAGCTCATTGGCAGAGAAGTTGAATCTTATTTTAGACCCACAGACGGGGCTGTGTGGATGATCCAGCCAGAACAGGCCTCCTCCGGCTCTGTCTCAGCTGCCGGCCTCATCCTGTGGTCGCTGGCGCTGCGGAGGGTGGGATGTCAGAGGGAGCTTGCTGCTCACGGCAGGGTGAACAGCACGGCCTCACTGCCTTTGAGCTGGGGAGAATGAAGATGCTGACACGCACCCAGCTAGCGGATCTCCTGCCCACCACGTGGGCTCCTGCTGCCCTTCCGAGCTGCTGTCAACTGTAGTCCATGGGCAGGAGCTCAGTCATAAAAGCCCTGGTCTGTTCCTCAGCCTCTCGTCCTTCCCCTTTTCTCCCCATAGTCAGGGTTTACACTTGAATGTGTGCTTATAACCTTCAAGGAGCTTGAGTGTCTTCCAAAGGGTGTCTCGGGCTAGGTGAACACACGAGCGAAGGAGCTTCCTCTGCAGACAGGGAAGGTTTTAACCTTCTGGAATAAAAGCCTGGGGTAATGCAGTGTGGTATAGATTTGATCCAGGAAGGCAGAGGAAACAAAATATTTGAAAAAGGGAGCCTTTATTTTTGTCATTAGGACCCACCGAGCAATCAGAAAGGGTAGCTTTTCAGAAACTGACAAACTGGACCCATGACCTGGCAAAGCTTTTTTGGGGGTGAGGGGGGGGATTTAATTACAAAACTTCACATCTGGTCATGTCTTTAAGGAATATTTTTCTAAATAAAAGTTTGTGACTCAGTACAAATTTACCACAAGCTTATAATTCGACAATAGGATACAAGTATCACTTTTAGATATTTCAACTCAGGATTGCCTAAGAGAACTCACACGTTCCCTCCACTTCCGGGCCACGTGACAGGCGGATAAACGCCGGTATGGAAAATCTGAGTCCATAAAAGAGTGGTGAGAACTGAATTAAGGTTTAGCTGTCCTCACGTTGGGCCACGGGGCCTGCCTTGCTTTCACGACAATTAATTACAGTGTCCCTGCCAGGTCCCCGACTTGTCTCTGGGCGGCTGTCGCACTCAGCAGCTGAAATTCCTATTGCTTGAATAACCACCATCACTATTATTGACTTGGGGCTTGTAAGAATCAGATACTCCTGTGTTTTGTTGCCCCGGTGTAGACCCGGGTTCAGAACAAAACGGGAGCATGATCACAAGCCTCCAATCCTTCCGGAACCTTTTCGAGAGCCTGTGATCAGAACGTGCAGCTGCCAGCAGTGCCACCAGCCTCTAGAAGCTGGGGGTCCTGTGCCTGCATTTCCTCTTCCGCTGTCCTCTGGTCCAGGCCCCTGATGGCACACATTGAAACGCAAATGACAGCAGTAATTGGCTGAGAGATAAACCACAAGGAGTGAGTGAGCAATGCTTCGGGGAGTTAAGTGGCTAAGTGACAATTAAGGCTCTGCAGCCTCCCGGATCACGAGCAGCCTGGCCGTTTGTTCTCGTTTTTAAAGGAGCAATAACACATTAATGGGAGGAGAGCTTCTGGGTTAACTAAATGCCTCTCCCGGTTCCTCATCGGATTCTGCTTTGAGGGGCGGGAGTCAGTCCCTGGCCTGGCGAAGGACTGCTTTGTTGACCGCCTCCTATCACCCTCTGCCCCTCTCCCCCACTCCAATTAGAATTTTGGAAATTTATATCCTTGATTCTGGTAAACTGAGAGTTGATTTGGTTTGAAGATTTCCTGAAAGCTCCCTTGCGGGAAGGAGGGAACTGTTAACCCTGAGACGCAGTCTTGGCATCTACAAGGAGGGCTTAAACGCTCAGTCAGTCTTTCCCTCCCTGAAGTCCATTCATCTCAGATTTTTTAAAAAGTTTTATTCCAAAAATGATCTATTAGTCTGATTCCACAGTGAACAACAGGCATGATCCCCACTCTTTTCAGACCTTACAGTCAGGTTTGAAGAGAGATAGGAAATAAATAAAACTATGGTCTGCTGTTTTATTTGTTTAAAGTGGGGAGCCTTAATCAGGAGAAGCTGGGAGGAGAGCTGAAGGTAGGGGGAGTGAGGGAAAGTGGAAGTTGCAACCTAGCCCAGGGTGGGCTAGGCCCTGCTTTCTTTGAACCCTATCCTGGTCATAAACAACCATTAAGATGATTAGCTTGGACTTGAGATAAGCAGACTAAACAAACCCACCAACTAGTTGAGAGCCCCTTCTCTGGGCTTAATGCGCCTTTCTGTGACATTCACGGGAAGTTCTCAGGGTCTGAGTACCCTCCAGGCACTGTCTAATGGGCTTGTCGTTCTTGGTTGGTTTCCTTCAGCCCAGGCAGCTTGGTCACTTTTTACTAACCATCCCTTCTGGTTGGAAGGGTTCGAACAGCCTCCTGTGCCTCATGCGGAGAACTGGTCATTTTAGGACCAGGCATTTATCTATTTGGGGGTGTGTTTGTACCCGGAGGCCCAAACCTACATGAAGCAGCAACATGATGAAAGGAAAGGGTAGACCCTTACTGGTGGCACGTAGAAAAGTTCAGCCCTGTCTCGCCTGTCTTGGGAGGACTTAGTGCAGCTCACTGCTGGCTCTGGCCGGCTTCGGAGGGGCCCTGCGGGTGCAGCTGCATCCGACTGGGAAGAGTTACCTATGCAGGGCTTTGCTCCACGCACACGTCTTCATGAGATGACCAGGCAGGGATGGACATACTGGCTTGTCTCGTAAGAAAGACCTTTCTAAATGGTAATGGAAAAAAAATACAATAAAAAATAAAATAAAATAAAGTATATAAAGTGAGAGGGGGAAAAAGAACAAGAAAAGGACTTTCTGTCCAATTTCTGAAGAAAGCCTTGAAAGAATTTGTGGAACCACATAGTATAGCTATAGACTCTCCAAGGAGATGAATAAATTGTTCTTTCAAATAAAGCTTCTCTACGCAGGGTCTTCGATATGGTAAGAGTTCGACTGTCTAGGTTTGAATTCTGACTCTACCACCTACCAGCCACTTGACCTTGAGAAATTGTTTATTCACTTGCTCAACTGTCAAGTGAGAGTAATAAGAGAACCCATTTCAGGATTGTTCTGAAAACCGAAAGAGTTACTACTGCGCAGAGTAAGGCTGTAGGTAAGCCCTGAGAACAGCGCCTGGGACGTAGCATGTAATAATTACACGTTGGCTGTGGTTGGTGTCTCATTTCTGGAGTATGAATCACAAGAGTAATAACCACATTCTAACATTCCACGAACACCAGGCAGCTTGGGCAGCCTGAGAACCATTACCACCTGGGTTCGTTTTACTTTCTTATTGTTAGATGTAGCACACAGGAAAATGAGCTACACAGAAAGGAGTCTGTAGAATGTCTGTGTAAAGATTCAAAACAACAATAACCCCACAAAAACAAGCGGAAAATTACTTGGATGTAAACTTAGTTCACCTGTCTTGGAACAAAATGGCAATAGCAAATAGAGAAGGCCAGTATTCACTCTTTTGAGAAAACTGGTCAGTTATGTCATCAAAAATTGCCTTGGCTTTGGAGAAATGCAATTTTTAATCCTTAAATCACTTAATTCACCACACAGCAAAATTCACTTTTTGTTGGTGTACTGCTCTGTGAATTTTTGGCAAATGCGTAGAGTCAGGTAAGTATCGTAATCTGGATACAGAACAATTTCATTACGCCTGCTCCAAAGCAAACTTCCCCATGTGGCCTGTTGGTGGTCAAACCCGCCCTCTGCCTTTCCTTAGCAGCCACAGACCCGCTGTCCGCCCCTGGAGCTTTGCGTTCTCCCGCGTGTCATGTGAATGTAATCAGAGTGCGCAGCCTTTGAGTCTGACTTCTTCATTTAGCATAATGCGTTTGAGATTCATTCATGCTGTTGCATGTATCCATAAAAAGCTTATTTTTATCTCATAAATCATTGAATTCTAGAGCTAGATGGGATCTTAAAGATCAGAGCCAAACACTCTCATTTCCCAGGTGGAGAAACAGAAACTCCCAGGGTAAAATGACTTGCTCAAGGTCATGAAGCTAATTAAAGAAAGAGCATGAACTTGGAATTCTACTGTAAGTCCAGGCAGCATCTGTTAAATCAAGCTGGGATTAAGAAGAATATGTAGCTAATTGTCACAAGCGAGTTTCATTCTTCTTCTTGTTATTTTTGGTCAAAGTCTGGTCAAGCAAACTGCGCCTTACTCTGATAGCAATTATGGAAGGCGTTGATTTCTGGGAGGTGCAGTTTCTTTAGTAACACACTTCTCCCAGGGCCCACCATCATTTTTTATTTTTTGCTGTCATCTATCATAGATATGATTTGATAATAGAGCTTAACCCGAAGTCCTATTATTTATTTTGTGTTTATACAATAATATGTTTTTTGATAATTTATGGGAGTATTCTGAATATCACTATCCTCCTTTTAGTTGACATTTTAAATACCAGTATGTTTCTAGGTGGTTTATTCCAGAGCACATCGCTAGTGGATCTAGAATGGAATTCAGAGCTATGGACTCGTAGTCATTTGTTAAATAATTATTTGTGGAAATTCTACCAAGTGGAGAGCACTGAACTATGGGAGATATAATGAAAGCACTGTTTTTTAAGATTACATTTGAATATGTACTATGGAGTAGGTACACAAAACGTTCTCATTCAAATTTGTTGTTTTGAGTACAGTTAGAATCTTGTGAAGACTGTGAAAATATGAAAATGATGATGCAAACTCCCTTCCTTTCATGTATAAGCATATAAATACCAAAGAAGTACAAACAGATGCTACTGGAATGTGGTTTCTTGGTTGGGAAGCAGCAGGGGCTATGGCCTAGCGTTTGCATAAAGCACCACAGAATTCGTGTGTGCGTAGGAGGCACAAGGTCAGATCTGTGCTGCCTGAGGTTTATCTGGTAGCACCACGTAGAACAGATGAAGGTGGCGGGGGCGGGGCAAAGATGGGAAGCTGGAAAGTGCATTAGTCTGGGCTGAAGGGAGGAAAGCCCAAACCTTGGGGCTACGGGGACGGAACCCCATTCCCGTGTATGTTTTGGAGGTCGAAATAACTGGATGAAAGGGGGAGCATGCAACCCAGGTAATGAGGCTGGGCCCTGGGTGACTGCGTGGGCAGTCCGGGCGTGATCGGGGAGCGGGGTCTGTGCGGGTGCTGAGTGGATGGTGGAGAGCACCTGGAAGACAGGGCTTCCTCCCTTGGGCCAGGTAAAGTCTGTGTGGACTAGACTTTGTGTGAACACTTTGGCATGTGTGAACTTGTGTATATGTATTGGTGATTGACGGTGGCTCCTTTCCAGAAGGCTAAATATTTCCAGTTTCCCTCAAGAAGATCATTCTGGTTTTTGTCCTGAAGAGTTGGTAACATAGTTAGTTATAATTAAACAATTATTTTTGACCACTTCTCCCAGCTGGCATGATTCAGTGCTTAAAAACAGGCTGTGTGAGTAGTGAAGGAGACAGACAGTTTACACAGGATGGAATACAGACCATAAATTATCACTCTGAAGAGTACACACCCTGGTTAGGAGTTAAGGGAACATATATTAAGACAACTTTAAGGTAAAGTTGTGTGCCTAGAAGACTAGAGACAAAGCAAACAGAAGTTTTAAACCCAGTATTGATCAAAATGTGGGAAAAATATCTTTACTTACACTTTGCTGAGGTTTCTGTAAATGGGTATGATATACCCAGGGAAAAAATCTTGCAATAATTAGAATGAGCTAAAACTTTACTTCATAGTGTTAAAACCATAGAAAAGCCCAAATAATTGTAAAGAATGAAGTGGCAGCATTATTTACAACATTAAAATACTAAAATCCTCAAATAACAGAATTCAAGGCAAATATCGCTTAATAGGACATCTCATTTGGCTTAGAATGAGACACTCCAACAGGAATGAGTATCTAAAATAATATTCAGTGCAAGATAACATGGATCCTCTCTTGCTATCTTCAGGACATGTCTTTACTAAAAGAGCTGGAGTCACACAGAAAAATGAAAGTTGACAATACAGGGAAGGGAATGGTAGAAGAGTGTTTTGTGTTTTTTCATTCTTTTTCATGAGTCAAATGAGGGCACATTCAAGAACAGTAAGAAAATTTCCAGCGAAGTAGTTTACTGTTCCTTAATTTGCTACCCCATTTCTCTCTCTGTCTGTCTGTCTCTCTGTCTCTCTCCCTTCCCTCCTTGTCCATTTTAAGTGGTTCGGGTCCTGTTTATATTTACTATATAGTCATAAGACAGAGAAGTTGATGAATTAGCTCTATCTGTGAGAGTCTGAAAGCTGGTACATTGGTTCTGAATCTGTCATTCCTGTAGGATCTGGAGCCAGTCACATAATTTTTGATATTTAAAATTTTCTGGTCCTCTCTGCTCTCACATTGAGAAGATCATTGGAGTAAAAGAGGTAAAAGCACTTGAAGCATTTTGACAACTGGATAGTATATTATTTAACCCTACTGTGAGACAAAAAGAAAATAAAGGAAATGGATACCAGCACTGAGCTGGTGAGAGTTTGAGTTCAAGATGTGTGCTTATCAAAGTGGAATTCAAAAAAGGAAATTTGCAGTGAACACTGAGGGGGTCAAGGTCTTACAGCCACACTATTGAGGCAGAGTCCCCCCGGGGATGCCCAAACCCCCTGCAAAGAGCAGCTGTTCCCAGCCCAGAGCAACTTTGGATGCGCCACTGAAGCTTTTACTGTTTTATGTGTGTGCAGAAAGATGCTCTAATATCGGAAAACACACATGCATGGAGGACCTTTATGAACTGTTACTTAGATTCAGGAAAGACTTGTGCTGAATCTGAGAAGAGAAAGCATCTTTGTGAAGTGGAAAGTTCACATGAACTTAGTAAGGGCCGAAATTTCCTTCAGTAAATTTAGATGTTGAATAGGTAACGCAGAAAGCATACATTTTGACTGGCAAAAATTTCAGAGGCCCAAGAAACAATCTGTAGGACAAATGGCCACAGATATAAAATACAGTTGAACCTTGAACAACATGTGTTTGAACTCATGGGTTCATTTATATGCAAATTTAATGTTTCAAAAATCTGCATGTAAGTGGACCCATGCAATTCAAACTTGCTTTGTTGGAGGGTCAACTGTAATTAAAAATGATTTTTCAGTACAACTGGAGCTACAGTCTTTGGGAAAGTGTGACTCTGTATGAAGACGACTGTATGTGTGTGCATATATGTATACACATATATACACATACATATACATGCACATATATGTATGTGTGCATGTATATGTATGTGTATATATGAAGTACCTTCAGAATTCTTGGTTTTACACAATGTGCCCCCATACTTTGGCCAAGAAGCTCTTGAAACATGACTTTTCTAAGTGGCTTGTGTCCAGACACAGAGAATGAGTCAGTGAGAAGTTGAAGGACCGGTGCAGGGACCTATCCCATCTTCCTTTTCCTGAGAGAGGCAAATAGGGGTCGAGTAGAAAGACTTTTAGCTTATGAGAGAGGAGGAATTGGCTATTGTCTGTGCCGGGCAGCGGCGGAGCTCAGGAAAGAGGGTGGGGGGCGGGGAAGGGAATGAAGAAATCTCCTCCTGAGTTTTATAAGGGCATCCTTGGGCCTGGGCTCTGTCCCCTGAGAATCAGATCCAGACTAGGGGTGCCCTTTGAAGTTACTGGCTGCTCCACTTGGACCTGCCCTGTGACTGCAAAGCAAGATGAGTAACTCGTCCCAAATGTTTAACTACCCATTCTCTGTTTGTTGAGAGCTTGGGAAGAAATAAGCAAAGAAAACACAAAAACAGGTTAGACAACAGCTAGTTAGGCCTTTTGGTTTCTCTTTGCTGGGGCGGGTATGTAAACAAGTCCTGGATTTTTGCGGACTTGTTCACAGCCTGCTAACAGCTGCATTGTAGTCCTGGGAGCAGATACTGAGATGCAGGAAGTCTTAGAGGCGACTTAAAGGGGAGCATTTTCCAAATTATCACCCGGCAACTGCAGCCACGGTAACAAGAACAGTCACCTGACACTACACCGTATGAACTGTTCTCTTTTAAAAGAAAATATTTTCTAAGGTTACTGTTGGACTAGATGGTTAATTGTAGGGAACAAAAGTGTAGCATTTTATATATTAGGCCTTTGTGTTTATCTTATGATAAAACCTTGCACACAATGTGTTCAAGCCATTTTTAAGTCCTCAAAGTAGGTTAAAGGCTTCTTCTCCCCTGGAAAAATAAGCCTTGTTTATAGGGTCCAAAAATAGTTGCTAAAACTTCCTCTCTTTTTTTGAGTCTTTTTCACTTTGGAGGTCAGGAAGTAAATGCTGGCTTGAGGTCACGCTTCATCGTAACTTGAGGTGAAAAGTGGTATGTTAGAAGTAAAGTGATGGGAAAGGAGGTGATGGGGGAAATGGGAGACGTACTCAGATACAGGAAGTTGAAGAATTTGGGCAGAAATAAACTTACATGGCCAATCTACTAGTAAAAATGTATAGTGAAACAACACTGTAGCTGTCTGTGAGGACTTCTGACCTTTGAAATTACACACTTTCATTGCATGTGTGTACGTGCATATTACATTGCTCTTGTGGCAGCAAATTATAAAAACTAATTGAGAAAACTTTTATAAACAAGTAAAATTGAAATGATTGTCACAAGACAAAATTGGCTTTAAAGTTTTAGATGCCATTGAAGGGTAAATTGCCGGGTAGTCATTGAGCCTTTGCTTGTCCGGTAACTTATATTTTTGGGAAGAGTGTGGTAAAGTTTTTGTCGAGTGAGCACTCAGGATAACAGCAGTCAATTATTCACTCATTCACTGCTTACCAAGTGCTGAGGGGAGGCCACATGTCACCAGGGCTAGGCAGCCGGCCTTGGCGGACGCACACAGTGACCTGCACCTGGTCCTCCTAGAGCAGAGCTCCACGATCAGCAGGCTGGTTATTTTATTTTATTTTTTTAAGTCCCGGGTGTTTCTTTGACCACTGGGCCCCTTTGAAGTGCGCAGGAGCCAGGGTGTGGGAGGAAGCTTCGGCAGTGAGGAGGAACGGAGTGGGCCAAATGCCCCTTAACAGCCTGAAGAGGTAGGGACCCACAAGGTGATCTTAAAACAAAACCCCCAAACCCTGCCGTTGACAAAACATCATTTGGCCTAGTTAAAACAGGGATGACTTAGAGGAACCTTCTGGTAAAGCTGAAAGAGGGAAAACTAAAAAATAACTGGAGTGTCCAGAGAGGTGGTCGGCAATCTGGTGGTGTAACTTTTACAGACAGACCTGTGTGTTAGGAGAAGCGAATGGTTCAGGAAAGTTTCAAGTGTCAGGTCAGAGAAACGCAAATGACATCTGTGTGCAAACAGGGAACATCATCTATACGCCTTTCTGTTTGGCTACTTAAAATTCTATATTAAACACAGGGAACCCCCTAAATCTGGCCTGGGGGGCAGGAAGGAGGCAGTTATACTGCAATGGAATGAGGTGGCAGGGCCCATTGATTCGGGAGCCCTGACTTGCTGAGCATCGGTTAGATCCGTGAAAGCGGTGGCTATTTTCTTCCTACGCCTAAGAAGAATGGGCAATAGGGGGGACAGAGGAGAAATGCTTTATTGCTCTAAAAAGTAACTCTGCCTTCCGAAGGCGAATGTAGCAGAACGAGACGAGACCTGAGTTTTATTGTCAATTCTCTACTTATGAGCCAGGTTGTTTTGGAAAATCACTTAGCAATTCTGAGCCTTAGTTTCCTCTTTAGAAAATGGGGATAATAATTTCTACTCCTCTCCCTCCTACATTTGTTATGAATACTAAATGAAATTGCACATAGAAAGAAAGCAGAGTAAACTGTTAAGCACTCCGTGTGTGTCTACATGTAAGATGACTGTTACTTAAAAACAATAACAACATGCTCGATGTGGACTAGTGCCATTGGCTGAGCTCCCGTTTTCAGAGCTGGCCTGCTAGAGGGAGCCTTGGGAGGACAGTTGACCTGCAAACAGAGCTTCTCTGGTTCTCCTTGATTCTTGGGCTATTGGGGTGAGCTCAGGCCCAATGGGGCTCCGCAGTCTCACTCTAGTCTCTGCTTATAGCAATTTTGACAAATCCCAGTTCAGTTCCTTAAAAGAAGAAAAACAAAATCCCTAACTGGTTTATTCTGTCCTGAGAGGAGCCTGCTGGGAGCCTCGGTGACTGCCTCATTTGAATCTTCGCTTTCGGATGGGGCTGAGACGGACTTGGCCAGTGAGATGCAACACCGTGGGCAGTGGGCTCTGAAGGCCTTGCATCGATAGAGGCTCGTGGCCTTGGCAATGGCACTGACCCTGGGCGTAGCCCCTCCTTAGACCTAAGAGGCTACAGACAGGGAGGAAGTTCCCCGGGATGCAGTGGAAATAGCCCATCCCTGAGGGTCTGTCCAGGTCGTCCCAGGACTGCAGGGCTGTCTTGTCTCTCTGAGAGAGCGAGCTGCTCTGCCGCACACATATGTTGTATGCTGATGTGGCTTGTTTTACATGAGACCAGGCCTGAAAGCTGAAAGGGAGGAAAGGGAAGAATTTCACTTGGAGAACACGCGGAGATGACCACACTCACCCCCCTGGGGCCCCCGGGCGGAATAAACCTGCCCTGCACGTTGTGCACAGCAGCGTGTGATAAAACACTCTTTCCTGGACCCTTTGACTGGGAAGGAGGCACCGCGGTGGACACAGCAGGCATTCTTTCTTCTCGGAGGCTCCCGACCCGAGCTTACATTCACTCGGCAGATCTCATTGGCCTGCTACTGTGTGTGAGAGAGGGAGGCAGGGCATGTGTTTTATGGGGGAGACTGATTAGCTCGGGCTCTGTTTTTGTTGTCATTGGTGGTGCTATGGATCCTATTTTATGTTTACTGCCCCTTGACATTTCTTAAAAGGAGTCTTCAAAGCAGAAAGCCCTATTCTCAAGACAGGTTTCTGGGCCGTAAAGTTGACAGGGTTTAACGTCGGGAAAGTAAACCTAATAGAAAAAGAGAGCAGGATAAACAACTCTGGCTCCATTCCACAGAAGCCTTTGATGGGAAGAGGCCCTGTTTACAGGGATCTGGGGGCAGGTCCCACCGTTCACGTCCTCCGGTGGCGTCAAGGGGGAGGTCTGTTTCTTCCCTGCCCTCTGCGTTACCCAAGCATGGGTAGCAACGGCTAAATAGGAAAGCTGTTAGATAAGTCATGCCAGTAAGACTTCAGTGTTTACCCACAGGATCTCTCAAAGCCAGTCACTGTTGCCTTGTTTTCACCGCCCCTCCCCTCTATGTCTTCTCCCTTGGCTCACCCAATATCGGTGCCTGCATAGTTAGTGAAATTTGCACTTACCTATTGAACTTGAAACTGATGTGCTTCATATAACCAAGGCGGTAGTGAGAAGGCTTTATTCCAGTAGACATACAGTATTGGTAAGTGAGACTGTTGCTCAGGGCCCCAGGTATCCCATTTTTCTATTCAGCAAGGAGACTGTGAGACAGTGAGGATTTTGCTTGCGAGGCTTCGCAGGAGTGGGTTACAAATGTGTGCTTACGTGTGTGGCCATGTCCACATGTGCGTGTGTATTTTGACTTTCCTGATGTGTTCAACGCATGACAAAGACATTTGCTATACCCGCACTTCTTCCTAAACAGAATTCCAGGGGGGAAAACATCTAAGCAGAGGAAGCCTAAAATATTTTCAGAAGATAAAAGCGATATCACTATACCCACAGAGAGTGAAAGAAAAATAAGGAAGAGGTAGAGAATGTAATGCGGTCCATGTATTGTCCACATTCCTTTATAGTAAGGCATTGGGGAGAAAAGAACCCGCATACCAGCTCGTATCTTTGGGGCACTTAATGATGTATAAATATTTGGCTGAGCTCCGTAATTATAACTATTACTTTCTTTTTCCTCCACTGAAGACTGTTCCATTCAGAATTCCTTTTTACATACAAACAATCAAAAAGATCATCCAGGGTTTGGCCAGACCTGGACTAGATAGACCAGCAGTTGAAAGCCAAATGCTGGTTTGCGTGGCATCCGTGTTCGAAGCCAATGCAGCCATCGCTGCTGGCTTCTCCCATCGTTTTCTGCACTGGCCACGTCAGCTCCGGCACTGGGAAAACATCAATCAAACGGAACAATGGAAAATTTTCATCTGTTTTCTAAACTCAAGGTTCAGTGATTGCTGTCTGCAATTTCTCATGTTAGGGTCTTCAGCAGGGCCCTGCAAACTGGCAGTACTGGAAGACCCATTACTACTTCTCCTTCTCTTTCCAATCATGGCAGACTGATGTGTTTAGAAAATACAGTAAAAATGAACTACTGGAAAACGGGCACCTGCTTGGATGTTTCTTCAATTACAGATGGCTATTAAGGCTTCTGACCATGCGCTCTCAAAGCCCATACTCCTGCGGGAGTGGAACATCGCCCGTTTGGGGCGGAGCCCCGGCTGTGGGGACCGTACTTGGAGTGACACTGTCTTGCTGCACATTCTGACATATGACTGGAGCCTCTGTCTGTGATGGTTGAAGAGGAAAAGCGCTAAAGAAGAGATATTTCAGCTGCTTGTCATTTCTCCAAGCTTTTCTATGCTAGCTCTAGCTCCTTCATTAGTCTTTGCCTTCCATTTTTTATATTGTGTACCTGTGGGTTAATTACATGTCTAAACTTCCTGTTGCCTGCAAATTAACCTTTACTTCAAAAATGTAAGTGATTACATGCGCTTCTTTTTCCCAAAATTAAGTACCATGCACACTCTGGTATTCTTTGTTCAAAGGAGTAACGTATTGGTTGTTTTTTTTTTTTAAGTACATTTGAAGTAACTCCAAACACCTGTCTTGCATTTTGTAAACATATATTTTGGAGTGAATTACACCTTCCCTGATTCCACATGTATTACAGGTCAGTCTGAGACATTTACATAACAATTAAGAAAATGAATATTCTGCTAACTCTTCCTGTCTTTGAATGCCTATAAACAGGGCAGTAAATCAGAAGATTTTGGTGTTGGTGATACAGAATTCACTCTTCCTCTGGAGTCACCTGGGAAATGTGAGCCGCTTTCTCATATATGGCTAAACATTGACTAAACATTTTTTCAGGATTCAGAGAAAGTTTGCTTTGGAGGTTGGGTTGTTTCCTCTTTAATTTCCCAATAAAAGAAGTAAAAATATAGATATAAAGAACTACCATTTGCTCCTTACGTTTCCCACATTCATTCATGAATATAATAGCCCCCCAATTCTTTCCTTTTTAAAGACAGTTGACCATCCTGCTGGGGAGGTTGCCTTCCTTTTTGGAGATTGAGGCAGAGGAATCCTTGCCAGGGGTGAACCCCAGAAAAGAGGGGACACTGAGCTCCTGATCCGGTTTTGCCTAGTTTTCTTTTTGACCCTAGCAAGGGATCCAGGAGACAGAGTACCCATCTCTGGATGAGCAGAGCCCTTGGGATTTTCACTCACCACTGTGGGCATAGTAACTTAGCGTCCACCCAGGTCTCTCTCCTGCCTGCCTTTCCCCCATGACACTGGTTGCCGGGGCCCAGGGCTAGAGAGTCCCCCGGTGTCTCCTCTCCTTTTCAGTCCTCCCGATGGACCCCAGTGAGCCTGCACTGAGCCGGGAGCTTCGAGCAGGACACAATGCTTAATTCCTTTGACTCCATAGCTGTCTTTTTATTTTTATGCCTTTCTTGTCTATTCTTGTTCTATTTCTCCTTTCCCTGAATCTTTAGTTTTCTGTCTTTTACATTTTCTTCTAAAGGCACAAATTACTCATCAAGTCCAGGCAAGCTTGAGGACCCGAATTTGGGGGTCGTCTAAAAGCAAAAGTTCAGAGTGGCCCCCCCCCGGCCCTGTCCCCACGACATAGCTGCTGTCACATTAACAGCCCCGAGCTCTTGTAGCTTTCCACAAAGCATTGTGTGGGAGGCACAAAAGTGTAATAAAAATGGTAATGATTAAAAGAGTCCTATTTTTTCTCTAGGGTTCTTCTGCCATTTCTAAACTAAAGTAGGGGTCATAAGGCGCATGCTTAGCAGGTTGATAAAGTTGGAAATGATTGGTGTGGGAGTGGAAGATATTTTTTATAAAACCAAAACATCTGATTTCTATTCCTTGGTGTCTTCTTGTCCTTTGCCTGTACGCTTTACCCCATTGTTTCTGCCCTCTTGGAAAGAGAGGGAGGGAGGGAGTCACAGACTTAGCTTCTAGGAAAGACTTTTGCTTGCAACTGATTCATTTCCAGAAGTATTTGTGAACAGAAGGACTTGACTTTATTTTTAGCTCTGTTTTGCTCAGAAGAGGACAGTGGCTACTTTGATAAATAATATAGTACTCTGTGCAGAGATGCGACATGCATTATCCCTCGTAAGTACCGCAGCCTCTGTGAGACAACTGTTATCACCTGCCCCACTTTAAGGATGAGGAAGCAGAGGCTCGGGGTGGTTTGCTGGCCTGCCCAGTGTCACAGAGCTTCATGAGAGGTTAGAATTTGAATTCAAATCTATTTGACCCCAAAACCTAGTAGCGCTTGAGGAGAGACAGTATGACTGATAAAGCATTGGCCTCCCCACCAGAGTGATACTTCAGGGCTGCCTTTGATGTGGGGTCCCCAGATTTTGTTGGGAGCGGTGGGGCAACCCTCTCACTCCTTCCATGGCAGTGCCGCCCAAGTAGGTTTGTATAAATTAGGAACATTGGTATAAGAAACTACTTTGATAAGATCTCTGCTGTAGATGTAGAGAGATGAAGAGAAGATTCTTTGGGATGTTTCCATTGAAAGAACTTGCAGAAGTTATCGAAGATCAGCAATGAGTGGCTAGAAGGAACAGAAAAGATGCAGACAAGCTTCAGGGGAATGTGATACCCATGCAGAGGCCAAATGCCAGCCCGGAATAAATCGCAAAGGAAACGGACTTTTGAGAAGGCTCAACAAGGTTGCGTGGGCCAAAGGGCACCAAGAGAAGTACCCAGAGAAGGGCGCAGGCGAAGGCAGGATTTCCAGGGGCCCCAAGCTGGAGACCTTGAAGAGACCCGCACAGGAGGCCTGTGTCATCAGTGCAAAATGACCGGGGTCCTCCCAATCCAAGCACAAAAATCCTGTTCGTTTCTTTTTCACATGCACGCCTCATCCTCGGATCGCCACTGGAGAAGGAGATTGGTCGGACTTTATTTCTCGTGTTTGTTTTACAAAAGCAGTTGGCATATATTTTCATTTTGAAGATATAAAATTTAAATGTTAAGTGTTTTTTTTTTTTGATTGCACAAAAAATCTAAAGCAGAATCTTCAGCCACTATATCTCATTTGATCTTCACAGACCTTGGGTTGAGGAATAGAGAGGGAATATTCATAGGAAGAATAAATAATAAATAACTTTTATATTGTGTTTTAAAATATGTAAAGTGCCTATACATATATTATATGTTCTTCATAACATCCTGGGAGGGAAATTGGTTGGTGAACTTATTAATTGACAAACATCTAGGTTTTGATGTTATGAGCACGGGGGACTTGCATTTTGTTAACTTGTTTTTTTCTATTAATTTATATTTGGCTTTTTCTTTATTCTTCAGTAAAATGGATTTTGGAAAATCCCAACCAAATGGTGGCTGGGGTACAGAAAGGACTCCTTATGATGAAGTGGTTAAGAGCTCTGACATAGGAGGGGACACAGGACGGGACCTGGTGCCTGCCTCTTGTTTCTTGCTAGCACTGTGAGCTTGGGCAGCTGCCTTAACCTCTCCAAGGCTCAGTTCCTCATCTGTAAATTGGGAATAATACCTGCCTCAGTGAGATGCCATGAGCATCAGATGATGTGGTAGAGCTAAGGCACTGAACAGCCTATAGTAAGTATTCAATAGAGTAAATGATTACTGTTAGTGTCATTATTAGTTTTCTTCCTCGTGGAGGTTGGGTGTGGTTGCAGCTGAGGATGCTGCCTGAGATGTTTTCTAAGAACCAGGGAGAGGTGGCAGAGAGAAGGAAGATATTCAAGCAGGGGACCAGCTGGGGAGGACTAGCAACCTTCTCCTTCCCAATGTGTGCTCTTGCTTTTTGCTTAGCACCTGACCTTCTGTTCGACTTCAGTGACTCTGGTTCTTAAGGTATTCTCACAGATTTCCTCTTTAGAACTCTCCAATCAAAGTAGTAGAGTGAGTTGTTGGCAACAACAATACATGGGTTATTTTGAAGACCATTTTTTCTGGTTTCAGGAGCTGAATGTTGGTTGTTTACACGCACACACACACACACACTCTCCCCAAAAATGGCAGACCAAGGACCCCACATGGGGGTCTCCTGTGTTCCTGCACGTCCCTGTGATAGTGCCTCACACCCAGTCGGTGCTCAGTGCCAGGTGGGAAGAAAGAGCCAAAGGAACTCATCCGGCCCTGCCATTGTCACGCCGGTCCCTAAGAGATTAAGTTGAAGAGGGAGGTGTAAATTGGTGCAGGCTTTTGCGGATCATTGATTTCCAGTCCTCCCATCAGGTTTGCTGGGGCTTGTCATCCCCCTGCTCTCTGCGCCCCACCCCCGACCCCCGACCCCCGACCCAGACCCGCGCTCTCCGTTCTACAGGTGGAACACACCGAGAGGCACTTAACCCTGGAAACACTGTGGTGGAGAGGAGCCCATCAGAGCCCCTGTTTCTCCTTACATCTTCTGTGTGACAAAGAAGTGACAGTTTCAGCTGTATGTCTTCTTATATGTCCCTTTAGATTTTTCTGTTTCTGAGATACTTACATCTAGAGGAGGGGTTATTGACAGCTGCTGTGACCCCGGAATGGTTTCCTTCGTGATTAATACCGTCGCAGGAACAGGAGGAAGGGCAGCCGGAAGTGTCTGGGTGACAAACCGGAGTTGAGGTGTTGGTGGCTGCCGTTTGGATCGCGGCGGGCTGTCTGTTCTTTCCCTGCCCTCCCCACGGGCACCGCATGGCTTCCTGTCTCAGACATGAACACATTCTTCAGATTTCACATTCTAGGACATTCTGCCCCCCACACCAGCCTGCCCAAGGGACACGCCGATAATGAATGAGCGCTTTCTTAACTAATGATATTCCAGACCATCTGTCCAGCTGGTCACTGAGAACATAAGGCAGATGCTCTTTTTAAAAATTTTACCCTGGTCCTTGTAAAAATAATGTAAAGGTTTTTGTTTACTGAATCTCAAAGAGGTTGTTAGCTGATAACATTTTCATTGTTTTCTTTTTTAAGTATGATTACTCTGAGGCTGTGAGTCTAAGAAATTATTGTTTTGTTTTGTTTTTGAAGTCTTGGGCTAGTGTATATGTGTTTATATTCATTTTTCTGCCCCCTTGGATTTCTCGATGTTAAAAAGTAGGTGTCTCTACTCCTCTGTTTTTAACATTGAGGGGACCAGAATGTGCATGGGGCGGAGGCGGAGGGGTGGCTGGAGAAGGGGGTCTCACTTCAGTGTAAAAGCCCCAAAATTAGAAGGCCGGGCAAGCGTTTGCTCCTGGAGGCAGGAACGCAGCTCCAGGGAAAGGCTGGCAGGGTCCGCGGGATGGAACTGGCTCAGGGCAGCCCAACGGCTTCCAGGACGGCGCTGTGGACGGGAAGGGTGGGTGCGAGTGTGCCTTCCCCAGGCCGGAGTCCCTGCGCACGGGTGTCTTCCGCAGCCACACTTGCACACAGCTGTTGAGAAACCTCCTCAGCCACAACAGGGCATGGTATGAATCCCCAGGAACCGAGGGACAAGGAAGTAGCAGAAGATGAAACTTAGGCACATGATTCTGGGGGCTGGAGTTTGGGGCAGTTAGATGTATCAGGCTCCTACTTACCTGGAACATAGTACCTGTTGGGGGAAGTTTGGCAGGTCTCAGACAGTGGCCAGAGGGGCTGGGTCCCTGCAAGGAGGCTCCCCAGGCCATCATGGAGGAGGCTCCCTTCTGGGGGTGGGGGGCGGGGGCCCTCTTCTACTTCCCAGTGATCGTTAAATGATGATTCCCTTGACCAAATGCAGAGGGGAGAAATCACGTGTGTGTGCAAGGCTCACTCAAGTTCAAATGCAAATAACAATAAGCAAAAGCACGAAGAAGTTGCCTTAGGTAGCTGCCCCCGCCCTCCAAGTGGCTCATTTCAAGGTGTTTGTCCACTCTGTGTTGAGGCTTTAACATTTTTTCTTCCTCACATAGGTGCCATTTTTATTTCAAGGATCTGCTTTTTGTGAATCTAATTTGGGCTTCACTAAGCAAAAGCCAATTTCATTTTGGTTCCTGGGTGTCAGCTGCAGACCTGCTCTATGATTTGTTGGCTTATTTTCATGGGTTCTGCCTTCAGTTTTGAGGCTTGCCTTTTTCTCCCCCTAGAGTGTGTTCTACTGTATTCTGATTATTTTCAGCAATGAACTAAAAATGTAGCTCACTCTCAAAATGGAGAAATGTCCGTAGGCCTCCAAGTAAAAACACAGTTGACCAATAAACATGTGTTTGAACTGCATGGATCCACTTATATGTGGATTTTTTTCCAATAAATACCTGTACTGTTTTGATCTGCGTTTGGGAGTCCACAGATGTGAAGGGCCAACTGTGTGCATTGTTCTACACCATTTCATATGAAGGACTTGAGCATACGCAAATTTTGGTATCCTTTGGGTTCCTGGAATAAATCCCTTGCAGATATCTAGAGACAAATTAAGTTTGCGGGAGGAGTCAAAAATTATATGTGGATTTTCGACTTGCAAGGGTCAACATCCCAAACCCCTGTGTTGTTCAAGGATCAACTGTGCCTACTTAGGTTAAAATATTTAAACAGCTCTGTTGCCAGGCGTTTATCCTAACATAAATTTACGTAATGTAGTCAGCGAATACCTCTGAAGCCTTTGTCAAATACTAAAGTGGGTATCAGAAATGCAGTGGTGAGTTGGTGTGGGCCTCTTTGGGTTTATATTGTTTGGGACTCTCTGCACTTCCTGGACATGTATGTATATTTCCTTTACCAGATGAGGAAAGTTTTCTGTCACTACTTTTTCAAATAGGTTTTCAATTTCTTGCTCTTTCCCTCCTCCTTCCGGCATCCCCAAGATGTGAATGTTGGTTTGCTTGAAGTTTTCTCAGAGACTCCTTATACTGTCTCCATTTTTTTGGATTCTTTTTTCCTTTTGCCATTCTGACTGGGGTTTTTTTTTTTTTCCTTCCTTATATACCGTATCACCAATCTGATTCTTAGCTTCATATACTCTACTGTTGATTCCCTGTAAATTATTCTTCACTTCAGTTAGTGTATCTTTCATTCCTGACTGGTTATTTTTTATAGTTTCCATGTCCTTTTTTATGGTGTTGAACTTCTCAGTTCATTGAGCTTCCTTATAACCAGGATTTTGAACTCTACACCTAGTAGATTCCTTGTCATCATAATTAAAATGCCAAAGGTTAAAGACATAGAATCTTAACAGCAGCAAGAGAAAAGCAGTTAGTTACCTACAAGGGAGCTCCTGTAATACTGTCAGCTGATTTCTGAACAGAAACTTTGCAGGCCAGAAGGGAGTGGCAAGAAATATTCAGAGTGCTGAAAAACAAGGACCTACAACCAAGATTATTCTACCCAGCAAAGCTATCATTTAGAATTGAAGGATGTATAAACAGCTTCCCAGACAAGAAAAAGCTTAAGGAGCAGAAGAAAAAAAAGATAAAAAATGTGAATAATAAAATGGCAATAAATACATATCTATCAACAATTGAATCTAAAAAACAAAATAAATCAACCGGCAGTACAGAAACAGACTCATAGATAAAGAGAACATTTTGATGGTTGCCAGATGGAAGGGGAGTTGGGAGAGATGGGTGAAAAAGGCAAAGGGATTAAGAAGTACAGATTGGTTGTTACAGAGTAGTCATGGAGATGTACAGCACAGCACAGGGAATATAGTTGATAATATTCTAATAACTATGTATGGTGTCAGATGGGTATGAAATTTATTTGAATCATCAACTAGTAAGTTATATAATGTGTAATCACTGGGGTGTATACCTGAAACTAATATAATATTGTATGTCAACTGTAATTGAAAAATAAAAAATGATTTAAAAAAGAAAAGAAATGCAGTGGTGAACAGATAGACATTGTCACTATCCTGACAGAACTTAAAGTTTGACTCATTTTTAGTTTAGTATTAAAAAAAATCAACAGCTCCAGTGTGTCCTCTCTGTAATATGATTTAACTATGCTTTGCTTTGTAGGCGCTTGGCTACAAGAGCCATCCCTGCTTCTTCTTTCAGAGCATCACATCCCTAGACATAGCACATGAATTTTATTTCCTAGTCTGATTTCATCTACTGAGGAAAAAAGCAGAAACTCTGTAGTAGAACCTTCTGGAAAGGAAAAGACTCCTCATCAAAGCTGCAATAATCAAGGCAATTTTTTTTCTTATGTGAAGTTGAAGCTAATATCGCATATTGATTATATGATTACTCAAGCAATGTACAAAGCCTGATTTTTCTAAGAACATAAAGAAGGAGGATAAGAAGTTCTGAAAGTCTGACCTGTCAGATTGTGAAATTTGTTAGCAACCCCTCAGTGTTTGGTTGTAGAAGGATGGTGGATGGGGAAATAGAAACTAGACAAAATGAGTGTTCTGGGTAGTATTTTTATTAATAGCTCACTTTTACTGAGTGCTTACCCTATACTATAGAATGGTCTAAGAATTTTGAAGTACTAATAGTGATACAAAACAACACATATTTATTGCCGACTATGTATCTGGCCCTTTTCTTAGCCTTTTATAGATATTTACACATTTAATCCTCAAGACAGCAATATAAGATAGGTGGTATTATTTGTTATTGTTATTAAAATGAATCCACAGATTTTAAGGGGTGAAGTAATTTGTTTTAAGGTCCAATTGTAAATAATAGGGTCAAGTTTCAATCCCACATTGTTTTCTTTCTTGAAAACTGATACAATAAGCTCTTGATGCATTTCTCTTTACTGAACAGTGCTTGTTTTCATTCTCTTACAAAAGTAAGAACTGGCCCAATTAATCTGAGAAGTGCCTAGGTAGAAAGATACCCTTATTTATGCCCTGATGTCCACCCCATATTTTTGAACACCCCTTTGTGAGCTGACTTCAAGTTCGTGGCCATGCCATACCTTCCCTCTGAGAAAAGTATTCTTGACTTGTCTTCCAAATGTTAACTGAACACCCACTATGTACAAAGCCTGTGTGTGCTCAGCTTTATGGGTGGGCCTTAAACTATCTGAAAGGAATTATAGATAAGGCAAAGATTGATGGTTGTAAAACATGGCACCAAAACTTTTTGACACTTTTCCCATTGAGAGATGACTTCTAAATCTCCTTATATCTAGGGGGACTCATGACTCTTTGGACCAATAGAATACAGGGAAGAGATACTTCATGACTTCTAGGGTGTCCAAGGCTAGGTCAGAAAAGGCCACAGTCATGTTCACCTGGCCTTCCTGGGACCCTTGCTCTGGGGGAGGCCCGCTGCACTGTAAGATGTCCATCTGCCCTGAGACAGCCAGGCGGGAGCCAGAGAGGCCACAGGTAGGTCCTCTGGGGACAGCTGCAGTAAACCGCCCAGCCAACAGCCACTGTCAGTCGCCACCTCAGGGAACCATGGTGGGTGGTCAGCCCGGCGGGGCCTCCTAATGATGCAGAGCCAAAGGCCTTGTGGCTGCAACCACCAGAAACCCTAGTAAGCCCTTCCCAAGTTCCAGACTCCCTGAAACAAAATGGTTGTCTCAAGCCACTGTTTTGGGGATGGCCATTGTAACTATAGTAATCAACTATGCATACAAAATTTTAAAGTAGTGAAGCCTTGAAACCAAGCATTATATGGTTTCATTTCTTTATACTATTTTTTTTTTAAGAATCAGAGCTTACAGTCTGAATATGTTGGATTATTAACAGTGGTCACTTAATTTAGAGATAAGAAATTCTAAATAATATTTTCCATGTAGGTGACTTCTGCATTTATTTAAAAATTACCAGTATTTACTGTAATTATTGTATGCTCTTTATTCCTCAATTTATTCTTCCTTTTCTGTTCACCAAAAGCATATAAAATAAGGTTAAGATTGACATGTACGCAGTACCTGCAGTATCAATTTTAAATATTTAAAAACTTTAAATACAGGGAAAAACTCAGTCTTATATTTATTATCACAAATAGAATTAACTGCCTATTCTTGGCAGATGAGTATGCAGAATAAAGACAGTACAGAAAACTCTGTTACTTTAGAAATTTAATCCTATCACCTGCACCCCCCTGACACACACACTTCAATTAAATAATTTTAATAGCATATAGAAATTATTAGCCATTGACTTTGCAGCTTTCCCCAGCACTTCTCAGAGAACCTATGTGACAAATTTGCAAACTCTTGGCCACTTTGATAACTGGGTTCAAAGTCACATCTCTGAGTAGTAGAGGAACCCTTTCTGAGAGCCTTGGATCTTTTTTCCTCTGTTCCTTCTTCTCTGCCCCTCCTCCCCGCCCCCCCGCCACCACCACCAATAGATACTCCCTATAAAATCTTATTCTGAACGAGCCACTGGGGTTGTGATATTTAATGATTGCCTTGATTACTATCCTGAGTCTCTCTCTCTCTGCTTCCAAACTAGTGAAAACACTCCAGTAAACACTGATATTGGAGAAAAAGCATGCCAAAATGCATCATTCAGGAAATCGTATGAATATTATTGTTGCAGTTGCTCATATAAGTGATGCTGTCCCTAACCTATTTGCATAAAAGATCGAAAGTCTTTGAGATTAAAAATAACCTGTGTAGTATAAAATCTCCATTCTATGTCTGAATAATTGGTGTAGAAAGATCTGCGGTTCATCTCTCAATAATGATCTAAAAATATTAGGTTCACAGTGATACTAATCAAGACTTAAACGGGATGGGCTCTCCCAGAAAGGAAGTGGCCGCTAGTGGAACGGAAGAGGCTGGGGCAGTGCTGGCGCCGCCTGCCAGCGGCTTGGCTGTTCTAGACCAAGGTCAGCCTAGAGCTTTCTGCAGCAGGTCCTACACAGGCCTCCTGTGTTTTATATCCTTCCTTCCTCCGGTGATCTCAGTGAAAATTTTGTAATTATTTAGCTTTGAATCCCCAAACTTCACGTTAGTTATCTTCAGCAGTATGATTCCCTGATCCTATTTTTGTGGATATACTTGTTTTTTTAACTAAGATGGAACTCCTTCCTCTTAGACTGATTCCCAAGGCACATCTGTCCCCCTACTTGTCAACTTGGGCAAGTCACTGACCTGTATGGCCTGAGAGGCCTGCATTTGAGAGTGGACTCTGTTTAAGCGTCAGGATCATGCTTCCTAAAACCTCTGTTACGTATGGAGAGCAAGCAGAGAAACGCAGACCTTGTTCAGGGAGCCAGCCTGTGTGACGAGTTGTCCTTCATTGCGTGTCTTAGTTTATTTACTCAAAGGTGTTATTCCCACTTCTGCCATTAGAAAATGAAGACTTGGAGTCGTTACTAGGTCTGCCGAGTAGCAGAGCTGCGATCCAGACTCGGGTCTGTCTGCCACTCTGGTCCGTTCCGTACACCTGATTGACTTATTTTCACCCATCCCTCTCCGTCTGCCTGCTGCGCGAGACGCATGGAGGTGTCCCTGAGAACCGTGTGTGAATCAATCATTGCTAACAGTGGGCACTAACAGGCCTGGCTGTTTAAGCTCTTACAAACAGGGAAGACCTTGAGTGAATCCTTTGGTAAAGTGAGGATGTCATTCATCAATTGAGCAGAAACTTACTGAGCAGCTTTTTCATGCCAGGAGCTGAGCTTCGCTGTGCTTCCTCGTGGAGCCTGCAGTCTGGTGACGGTGCCAGGAAATGATTAGAATAATCACGTGCTGACTCGATCTATATAGCTTTGGATTTTTACGTGTTAGATTAGGGTTGTTTTTTTTTTTAAGATATTATTTATTGCTTTTCAGAGAGAGAGGAAGGAAGGGAGACAGAGAGAAACACGGCTCACACATCTGGGAACCTGGCCCGCAACCCAGGCATGTGCCCTGACCAGGAACCGAACCAGTGACCCTTCGGTCCACAGGCTCATGCTCAATCCACTGAGCCACACCAGCCAGGGTGCATTACATTAGTTTTAAAACAGGGAGTAAAACTTAAAACTCCTATGGAGGCTGAAAGAGAGTTTTCAGGCAGAGCTCTGCCAAAGTTTTCAAAAATCTTACTATGGATGAGTCGGGGCCCAAATTCTCACAGCAAACTCTGTTAGCTTTGCAAGGCTGATGATTTGTGAAAGCCAGAGGAAACTGTCTGGACTGAGTTTAATCCAGAAGGTCTTGATGATGGTAAAGCCAAGAGACATTGATTTTGAAAAGTTACAGCTCTGGGGCTGTAGGGCTGCTCCTGGTTTCTAAGGGTAGAAGGAACCGGCTGCATTTTATATGAGAAATAGCACCATCAGTAGAGCCAGCAACTTGTGCAATAATTATATTTCTTTTCCTTCTGCTTCAGTAAATACTGGCAATGTAGATCAGGAAAAAAATTAAAAAGAGAGATGGGATTCTATCTTGATGGAATTTTACAAAGGGAAGTAAAAGCAGACCATAATGCCAAACACAACTGAATATTTAATGTCAACTTAATTCATACTTTCATTTCCATATATGTACCCTTCACAAAGTGGCTTTTGGATTTTGCTGGCAAACCCTGATTAACGAAGCAGGTCTCTACTTCTGCTTCCCTGTGGGGTCTTGACATTTATTGGAGGAATTACCTTTATGGATAAAAGTTCTGCCCTGTAAGTACCTTTATGTGTCAATGAAAGCTAAAGACAACCTCAGTCCAGATAGACATCGTGGTTGGGAAAATGAGATCTCTGTTTGCAATTTAAACATTTGGTGATTGGGGTAGAAGCATTTTCAGTTCCAGGAGATAGGAAGTGTGAAGCCGTTGGAATCTTCCAGCAATTTGAAAAGAGGCTTGAGAAGACCTTCTGGTAATTAGAAGAGAGCTTTAAGAAATAAAACCTAGAAAGTCCCACTCTGATTTTAGGGCACAGCTTCTTATAAGATGAGGCAGAGGAGGGTCGCAAGAGAGACGAAATGATGGACAGTCAGAGCTGGTCACACACAATAATGTGAAGCAGAGAGGCCCCAGCCACAGCAGAGCCAGAGGGCTCAAGGGCTGTCCCCTCCTGGCTGGCTAGGGCCCGGGCTCCGAGGCTACCCTCGACCGCCTCCTGAGGGCTCAGCCAGACAAGCTGGGGCTTCAAGTGGGGAAAGGCAAATGCCACCTCTGGTCCAACCATGAAAACAGTGGAAACATTTCCAGTTCTGTAAAAGCCCATGGTAAAGCACTGTTATATGCCAGCAATCTGGTAAACTTTGGATAAGAGTGTGTTCCACTTACATTTGATCTTACATAATGCCTTCCTCATCGACACACAAAAGGCTTATAATGCGCTTCTCACATTCCCCATGGCGTGAGTGTTACAGCAGAATGCTAAGACACTGTCTTATGAAACAGATTATTTCCCTCTCAATTCAGTCCTTCCTGTAGGTGGTTACTTCGTAAGATGCATTTTTTTCCTGAAATACCTCTCCAAAGATCAGATTCTTCAAAGAATCAAATCAAAGGGGATTGTTTGAAATTTAGAAAGAAGCAACCCATTTATGTGATTAAATATGGATTATAATCAAGCTGGTGAAATACGAAGTGTGTTTTTGATTTTCCCCATAAGAAAGGAAGTTTTCCCAGAGTCTCCGAGGAGGGAGGAGAGAGGAGCACGAGGGTCACCCTGACACTTGGCGACACACATCCTTAAGGGCTCTCTCTCTCCTCCAGGCCCAGTGTGTCTTATCCCACCAGCGTCCACCCATGCCACCTGTTTGGGTATTCATATTTTAGAGAACACAAACGTCATGCCATAGTGCTACACAGTGCTCCTTAGTCTAGAAGAAGGAGAACTTGAAGTCTCTTTTTATAAAGCACACAAGGAAACAAACAAAGAAAGAAGAAAACATTGCAATTTATGGTATTCCAGAAGGTCAGGGACTCTCGGTTGTAGTATCACAGCCACGTGCCAGAAGATTCTGACCTCATGATGTTCACCAATATGAAGATCCTGTAAGCTTTTAATAGGCTTAACTAATAACTGTAAGGACCCCGAATGCAGTATAAAAGAGAAGTGGGCCCCTGTGGGAAATAGATTGGAAATCCTTTAAGGCAACCCAAAAGGTGGATCGGTGTCAGACAGGAAGCAGAGAAAGTGCAGGCAGCACCCCACGGTGAGTACGTGTGCTGGAGCCTTTCCTACCATGGACACCGGCAGGTTTTGCCTTTCCAGATAAGACAGCATGACTTGAGTCATTTGTCTTCCTTGATTCCCTCCTCGGAAGTCTACATCTATTCCTTTTTTTGAATATTGACCTTTTATTACAGTCCTATCCTACTCTCAAGATTCATCCTATTTCTCTCTCTCTCTTCTAAGATTTCAGTTCATACCTGGCTGCCTTTTTGCTACATAGCCCAATGCTTGAAAGAAAGAAAGAAAGAAAGAAAGAAAGAAAGAAAGAAAGAAAGAAAGAAAGAAAGAAAGAAAGAAAGAAAGATAGAAAAAGGAGGGCTAACTGAGTAGTCCTGGCCCGCTTCTTAACAGCTTTGTGACCTTATGCAGGCTCTCACTCGCTCTGTGCCTTGCTTTCTTATTCAGAATGGAGATAAGAATACCTGCTTCGTGTTGTGAAGATCTAATTAAATAATGTCTACAAAATTCTTAGCACTATCTCTGGCACATAGCAAATATTAAATGAACGATATTCATTACAGTTATGTTTAAAAAATCCAGGTGAATGTTTCATTGACTCACTTGTAAACCACAGAAACATTTCATCTACTGATACTTGGTTATTCAGGAACCTCTGCTACTGATCATGAATGAAAACACGTAAATATTGTACAATTAAGGAAGTAAGCAGAAATGCCTCTAAATAGCCAAAATAGGTACTCAAAATATATGACCTTTGAACTGTACACTTTCCTCATGGAGTGTGTGTCCAGTTTTCATTCAGCTCATTTGATCCTATATATTTGTATTTTACACATGATTTTTTAAAATTTATTGAATATTTTGCATCCTTATCTGAGGCCTTTTTTTTCCATTGCTTTTAGAAAGGTGGGGGTGGGGGAGAGAGAAACAGCAACTGGCTGCCTGACTGGGGGTTGAACTCACAACCCAGGTGTGTGCCCTGACTGGGAATGGAACCCACAGCCTTTTGGTTTACAGGACAGCGTTCCAACCAAATGAGTCACACCAGCCAGAGCTACACATGACTTTTAACGACTGTGATAACTCACTAAGCCTATAGCAGGTTAGGTACATCCAATTAGAAGGGAGAAGGACCCATAGAGGCAACTACATGGTAGGCAGAAATAAGTAATAACTCAATAGCAAGTAGAAGGAAAAACCTTTGAAAACAGACAGGAAAGTCTAAGAGCACAGAAATTCAGAGCCACTTAACCGATGACACTGGTCGGCAAACATTAGCCCTTAGAAAAAGACACCACTCTTTAGGTGAGTGAAGAGGGAACTTACAGCTCTCAGAAGAGAGAGAGGTCCGCAGTGATGTGTTGCCTGAGGCTCCTGGGTAGCCAGGTCTGCTGGGTGCTATTATCATGGAGATGGGAATATCTTTTCCCACCTGAAAATGATATTTGATTTTTTTTTGGAGGTATTTGTTTGCAGGATTGCTTTGCTTCCTCCTCCTTTCCTTAGTGACTTTCTAGACAAAAAGACTTTACAAACATGTTTTTTCTGCCATACCAACTGTTTGATTCAACTTAGCTCTCATAAATAATTGAGTTTGTTTCAGTAACGATGTCAAAACACTGGGCTCTGTGGCAGTTGCATATACAGACACCATATTGTCATTCTCTTCTCAGTTCCTTTTGCCAGTTAGTGGTAATTTCCGTCAATTCCATATAAAGTTCAGGGAACAAGTCCAGGCCTAAGGTGACTGCCTTCCTTGCGAAGACCATCGCCATTCTGAACATCAGATTTTAAACTGTTTTCTTTAGATAAAAGGAAGGTGTACTTAGATTGGCACAATTAGTACTGGCCACGGTTGTATTTCAATAACTGGGTATAAACTTCGTCTTGTTCCTTGGCTTGACCTGACAGATGTGAACTCTTGCATCATGAAGAGCTTGTTTTGATAACAGAAGTCCTTCAGAATTCTCTCACACCAGACCTTCTTAAGAACACCGTTTTGTTTCCTGCTCATCTTACAGTGCTGTCTTCCCCCTGCGTCACAGGCAGTATGTCTTTTAACTGGAGAGAGAACGCAGTCTTCCATGTGATAGTTAGGGGATTATTTTCATTAGGCAGATCTTGTGCTATGATAAATCTCCTTCGTGCATTGAACTGTTTCACTTACTTAGGGATAGTGTTTTCTTTTGAGTCTAATTCTAGTAAAAAGTAATGACTATTCCCAGGGTGTTCACTGAAAAATGAAATATGGCTCTAGGGTCTGGTGGCTGAGGAAGTCAGGGGAAAAAGGGGAGATGAGTAGAGCTTTGAAAATCCCTCTCTGCATATGGGTGCTGCGTAGACACCCACCTCGGATGTGCGTGCCTCATTGTCACGCTGCCGATAGGAAGTCTGAGCCATCGTATCCTTGATGGCAACTTGGAATAAAAACAAAGATCCCTGGGACCACATTGCTTATTCTCCCTGCCTGTTTAGTGGAGCAGATTATTCTCTGCTGATGTCATCGAGCTGCAGCTAGAACCTGGACCCTCTGGCTGAAATCCAGCAGAGTGTGCAGTTAGATTTCTATTCACATGTGATCATGCTGATCGTTGCATTTGTACTGTAATTAGGAATAGGTCAGACCTTTTACTTCTATATGACAATACAGAATATTTAGTACCTGTATTTAAATAGGTTCCAAAATATTTAGGAACATCAGAATATCCTAACAGTGATGTTATAAGTAGGCAATGGCTGTTTTATAACACGAATGTAGGATCTGACACTCTCTGTAAGAAAAATCCATAAAATAAGCAAGACTTTAATTTTCCTTTGAATTTAGTGTTAGGCTTTGAAACGGCTTCCTGCGCATTTACTGGAACTAGCCGTGTTAGCACTGACCTAAGGCCCTGTTCAAAGCAAGCCTCAGGATGTTTTCTGGTCTGTGTGTTACTGGGTCACATCTGGGCAGGCTGTTCAGGTTAAATGAAGAGAAGTTAGTCCATGTGGATTCACCGTTGGCACTTTGATTTCGGGCTTGTGTTAATGGCGTCTATAGCTTCTGATGGCTTTCCTGTCCCTTTTCTTTTTGCCCTTGCAGATCCCAGCTAGACTCTTCTAGACCATCATTAACATAAGTAAAAAATTGATACTGCTTCTTATATCACATCATATATCAAAAATTCAGGATCTTTTGAGTTTTAACTGTTGAAGAAAAACATTTGGCCCGTGTTTTAAACGCCTCTCCCATTCCTGTTTGAAAAACATGCATATTTGATTTTGCCATTACAATGCCACCAAAACCCTGACCGTTTCTGCAAAACTAACAAGTCCTTTTATTTTTATTTTTTCCTGTCTCTTAGGTTGGTCTTTAACTCTTATAAATACACTTAATATCAACAAGGTGAGTTTTCACCTCAGCATCCCTTGTATGGGTTGACTCCCTTCAGTGAGGAATATACTAACACAAACGTATGCAACTCGAACTGTATCAAACTGTCTTTCTGATTCAGACCTGTTAATCCTTTTATTGAGCATTCATCCATTTCTTTACACACTTACTTCATCGTTTGTAAAATAATAAGTGTTTATTTCATTTCCTTAACACTCAGATGATGAGAATGTCAGAGCAGCTCGTGTTACCTTTGACCTAAATCCCCAGTCAGCAAGTGTTCCTAAGCACATTCTTTAGGGACTCTGTGATATCAGATTCTTAAACTGTCCCGTCCCTAACTATGCTATACAGTTTGTTTCCTCAAGGGAAAGAAACAGCCTTTGGCACCAGTCGTTTCTTCAGGAAGTGCTCCCTGAATCCCTACTTTATTCCTGTGACTGTGTTTATTGAATCCCTGCTGTGTTCCGGGGGCTGTGCTAGGGATTACAATGAGTAACAAAGATGCTTTCCTTCCCTTCATCAAGCTTGAAGTTGCCCTAAAGTTCTCGATGCTGTAATGACATCTGTTTCTTTGTGGGATCCAGTTTTTCAATTTTTAAAATGAAAATAAACCTCAAGCAGAAATAATGGGAGTTGTTCTAGAAAGCACTGAACTCAGATTCTGCTCTGCCTTTAGAATTTCTAGGCAGTAGTGAAGTCACAATGAAAAAGAACAATCTCGCCTGAATCGTTGTGTTGTTCAGCACGTGTGCAAGAGCAGACGATATTACGAGCATTACATACAGGATGCAGTCTTCTCTGGAGAAAACATAGTGACAGACTCTTTGTTCATTTCTCTCATACCTATTTTCTTCCATTTCCTTTTTTTCTAATTGTGCTTGGATATTAAAAAATTGGGTCAGTAATGTGAAGATCCATGCTTAAACCCAAAGGATTAATTCAGAAGAAGAAGTTATTTATATGAAAACATTCATGGTAGTGCTTTTTAAAGCAGCACAAACATTTTAAAACAAACAAAATGCTCAGTATAAGGGAATAGCGAAATGAAAATAATAGGAATACCAGAAAGTATAATGCAGTGAAGAGCATTATGTTGACACATGGGAACGTGAAATAACATAACTGAGACAAGCAGAATACAAACACCATAAACATACGTATTGACAATAATGCCATATACACATACATAAAATCTTCCACTTCATATCTAATATCTATCCACTCATTGACTAAAATAAAGCAAGAACAAGGAAGAATTACATCAAATGTTAGGTTCTTTTTCTTAGCAAAGTCAATTTAATAATAAAAAAAGAAACACACTTGAAGGACTTCTACCAAAAACAAAAAAAATATTGAATGGAAAACAAAATTCTATTTTACTTTTTAAAAGAATTAGACTCTTTTTCCTTCCTGGAAAAAAAATCAATTATATATTGATATTTAATTTCAAAAGGGTATAGTACTTATTTCTTAAGTGAATAAAGTAAAACTTTTCCAGAAATCCACATTTGGGTTTTTAAGAAAAACTATTTCATCAGGAGAAAATTCGAGTAACTCTACATTTATTTGGAGGTTAAACTTCCAACAACCTCACCCATCTGGAACCTGGACATGAGTTAAAAAAAATAAACAAAGTAAACATTACAAATAAAAAACTCTGAGAGCTGGTAGATGTGGCAGTTTGGGGTCATTTAATTTGAGGTTAAAGGTCAACCGAGTTCAACACCGCCCCCATCCAAGAGAATTGAATAGCAGGCTTTATTAATAATAATATTCATCATTATGATCCTGTAATACACCGTCAAGAAGATGGTGTTTTCTGTTTAAGAATATATGAATATAAGTATGTAATACAGAAAGACTTCCATAAAAATGCCTTCTACTTCAATGACTAAAACTTCAGTATCTAGATTATCGAACCACATAGAATAGTGTATTTCTCTTAAAACCAGATAAAGCATTATCTTAGCCATCATTTTTAGAACATTCTTTTGCTGACCAAGAGTCTGTTCCTGAGATTTCTTCTGTTTTCATGCCAATAAATTGACTGATTTTATCGTTTTCCTATGCTTTCAGGGGAAAAAGTGTTCTGGCAAATCGTCCCCAGAGTCAGTATCAATCTTTTGGGGCAAACTTCATTTTGGACTCATAGGGCATGGTTTTTATTAATGGTGTCCATTTTTAAGAGAACTTCTTAGCTAAACTTTTATTAACAAAGAGAGCAAAGTTTCGCCCTCTCATTCTCTGGTGTTCAGAAATTAAACAGCTCCTGCGTGGTGGAAAGGTGAGTCTGGGAAGGCAGGTCAGCATGGCTTGACTGTGTCAGAACTTGGTTGTTAAGAGCCCTGCAGTTGGAGTTAGACTGCTTAGGTTGAAATTCTGGCTGTTATTTACTAGTCTTACGATGTTGGGTAGGTTACTTAAGCTCTCTAATCCTCAATTTCTACCTCCAAAACATGAGCCCGATGTCGTAGGGCTGTTGGAAGGACACACCTGAGGTGCTTGTTATGTGCCTGCACACAGTGAGTGTCGATTCTGACCTGTATTACACGCTGACTTCCTTTTATGGCCAGGAGACTTAGGACGTGAGTGAATCTTTTCTTCATGACTCCAGGAGTGTTTGGGAAGAAAACTGACCTTAGCTGAAGGCACACTGCGGGCCAGACCTCAATATAGGTGCTTTTTGGAATTTGTCATGACATCCTTGGAAAGCACTTGGGACACTGAGTTTCCTCCCGATGATGATGAAAGTACTTGGCTTACTCCTGACGATGAACCCTTGTTCATTTGCAAAAGTGGAGGTACTGTGTCACAAGGACTGTGTGGCACAGAGGTGGTGCACACACGTGTGACACGTGCCCAGTGATTTCCAGAGGGTTTGGCACTAACCCCCCTGGCCACGTCCTGGTCACCCTGTCTTCTCTGTAAGTGCCCACTGCTCCCTGTCCTTCCTCCTGATTCTGAGTCTTCGCTTTTTGCTTCCTTCTCGTCTTCCCATGCACTTTCCTTTCTTTGTTTCTTCCCTGTCACCAGCTCTCCATTTCCAGGCCTTTGGATACAAAAGTTGGCCTTTTAAAGCCAGTCAATGTATTTCTTTCCTTTTTTTTTTTCTCTTTTTTAACAAGAGACTGATCCTTCATTAGGTGACAGGTGTTAAGTCCCTGAATGTGGGAATATCCCCATGCCTGGACCCTGGTGAGCAGTCAGCAGGAGCTTGGTGACAGAACTCATGACATGTCATTTTGGACCTTCAGCTCTCCGTGGTCACGCTTATGTGGGGCTCAGTTGTCAGGGGTTATGTTTTTAGCTCTGGGGGGTAGTGGGATATGGGGTGCTCAGCTCCTTCTGAACCTGGGGTTTCCCCAGCTTTCCAAAGGTCCAGAAGCTAGATTCAGGATAAGCAAAATATAAGTATAGTTGTGACTTAATATCTTGTCATTCAGACAGCTAATTAGCTGACCCAACAACTTCTTTAAAAAGAATTAAAAATAAAAAAAGACCAATAAGAAAACTATCCCCAGGGAGCTATCTAAATGGGGACAAAAAATTCTCTGCTCTGGGATCTTTTTATCAAATTAGTATTAGCGGTTTATCAAATATATTAAATCTGCTCAAACCAATTCATACCATAATAATATACCCATAGAACTGCAACAAACAGCAAAGAAGTCGAGTTTTTGATGATCTGAGTTGTGAACATGTCACCCCTATTCCTTTAAATCACCTAATTTTAACAAATAAATGAGAGATTGGGGGAGGGAACTAGTGTGGATAAGAATAACAAATTCTTGAGTGAGAAGGGGCTTTAGAGACCATGTGTTCTGACCTAAATAATCCAGGAATTCCTTCTGCAGAATCCCTGGCAGATGGTCATACACTTGTGTTTTGAATACTTTTTAGTGTCAGGAAATGTGTTATTTCAAGAGGTGGCGTATTTCATTGTCAGACAGTTCTAAGAGTTAAAAAGTATTATTTTTATACATTAAGACAAAATCTCTATTCTTATAACCTTCGCCCACCGATCTTAGAAAGCTTATTAAATATGCTGCAATTGCGTTTTAGCATAGGGTGACTAAAATGCTATCAAATGTTTGTTGACACCTAAGGGGAGCCATTCTTTGCAGTTTGGAGCTGTGAAGACACTTCAGGTTCTGAGGTGGTCCCTGCCTGTGGGAAGCTCTCAGATGAACGAGGAGACAAGATAAACACATTCCAGCCTGGCTGACAAGTGACGATCAGAGAACTGAAGAGTTCCCCATAAGTGTCATAGCCATGGGAAGCCTAAAAGCAAGAAGGTAGGAATAGGGAATGAGCCTTGAAATAGAGTGTGCTTTTGCCCGGCAGCAAAGGTGTGAAAACAGCAGTGGGCATAGGGTTTTAGGCAAAAAACAAAGAGCCCACCGTCCAGGTAGACACAGAGGATAGTAACGGAAATTGAGTTCAGTAAGGAGGATATGGAGGAATCTGAAAACCCTGAAGAAGTCTTTATTTTAATTAATCAATCAATCACGTCTTCCATTACAGTTTTCTAAATCATAAAAGTAATACATGCCTATAATAAAGATGCAAACAATACAGAAATGTCTTAATTAAAAAGCGAAAAAAAGAACAACAAATTACCTTTTCGTTCCCCATCCCCATTCCCTAGAGGTAACGACTGTTTTAACCCCCTGATGTGCATCCCAGGAATCACCGGGCTGCGGCCCTGAGCCAGGGCGGGCCCACCAGCTGCTTGTGCGTGGCCTAAGGGCTAAGAATGACTTTTACGTATTTACAAAAGAATAACATTTTATGAGATATGAAAATTCTAAGAAATTTAGATTTTAGTGTCCATAAATAAGGTTTTGAATTTTGTCATTAAAAATTTTGGAGAAAATTCATTTTCTCTCTTGTTCCCCAAATATCTATATAAGAGCCTTGATTTTGTCTTCTGGCCCCCCAAAGCCTGCACTATTTTCTAAGTGGCCTTTTACTGAAAAGATTCTCTGGCCCTAGTGTATTCATTCAAGAAAATATTTTTATAGATATACACACGCAGACATGTTTATGTTGTGGTGTTTTGTTTATACAAGAGGGATTGTACGAACGTTGTTATGGCCAAGTTCTTTAGACCTGAAGCCATTAAATGAGAGTTACGGGTGGTTGTGAGGGTAAACAGTGTGCTGAAGCCCAGAGGGGAAAACCAGGGATCAGGGGGTGGGGCCCTTGCAACCATCCAGGAGTGCCGTGCTGTGCTCCCGGCCCGGGCCGCCTGGATTCAGATGGGAGTGGGAGCCAGGTGTGAGATTTACAAAGGAATAGTCCAAAGAGCCTGGTGAGTCGCTGAGGGAGGTGAGGCGGGGAGAAGTCAAAGGGGCCCCATTTCCAGGCCACTGCTGGGAGACACAAAGAATATCGGAAGGGACTGTTTGGAGAGGCAAGTGTCCGTCTTGCTGGATTTGAGGGCTCTATCCCGCTCCAAAAGGGAGCACCAGTCCATGCGACAGTTTAGCATAGGGTGACTAAAATGCTATCAAATGTTCCACGATACATCTGAGGACCGTGGAACCCCTCACAGCGCATTTGCGTCTTGTGTGATTGAGTTAAGGAAACACAACTTTCACATTTTGAATGAGGAAAGTTCTCTGGGCCTGTTCTCAGTTTTACACAAGTCATAAGTGACATACGGTCATCGGGTTAATGCTGATATTTGGGCATTATGTTAAAACAGTGTCTGGAAAAGAATCATGGGGACAAATCTATCACCATTCACCTTCTCTAGTAGGGGAAAATAGTAGCTTTAAGAATGTTTGGCAGAAAGGAGCCTCCCATTATATACATATCACATGGTATTTTTGAAGGCCACTTGCGGCTGCCATTTCTGCCACCCTGGCCCCATTGAACAGGTGTCTATGCACGGGCCTGGTAACTCACGACATGGTCATGGGGCTTTCCACTGTACGTGCAACACAAGCTTGTGCCCCCGTGTACTCTGCCAGTGTGCGGTTCTGTGAGAAGGAAGGCACGATTCAGCGTTGTGCTGTTAATTAGACCACGTAGCTGGATACCCCATAGTAGCTCCACCTTGTGGATTGCGTCTTGGTGGTGAGTCCGAGCAGCTCCTATCTGAGTCGTCTCTCAGTACCCGTTTCAGCATTAAAAGCTAAGAGAGCTAGTTCTCGCTGGGGAAATTTTGCCTTTCATTTGACTTATGTTTGAACCATGTCTGTGTTTTTCATAGGTTTTATTGAGGCCTCCCACGTACTATTCCTCTTTTCTTTACCCATTTTGTGAAAGCAAGACGAGATCACGTACTAAGAAACTGTAAAGAGAATGTAAATAGAACAGTACCACAAGTCTGAGACAATAGTACAGGTTAGCACCGACTCCACCCAGGCCTCCGCTGGGGGTCTGAGGAAGGCCTCGCGACCGGGAGAGCAGGCCCCATGCCAGGCCCGTGGTGGAGCAAGGGCTTGAAGTCATCAGGAAGCCTGCTTCTGCTTGCGGCCCTCCCCTGGCTCACTCCGTGACGTTGCAAGCCGCAGAACTCCCCTGTCCTCCAGTTAGGAAATGAGGGCTTCACAATTTAACATCCACCTCTTCCAAGTGGGATGCTTGGGAATAAAAACCAAAACATTTGCAAAGCACTTTGAGCATTTTCAAGGAGTGACATTTGAATTTTCAGTGTTCCTCGTGTTCTGTTCAAATGTGTACCTCTCTCAGTGAAGAGTCATTAGATATTCTTTGCCCAAAATGAATCAGACTGTACCTCCCTGGCCTATTACTTTTATAATCGTTTAGACTTTCTATTCCTGGAAACTTGAATATGTTTTAAGTGTAGTGCCTATTGGCAGGGGGCAGGGTCGGGGTAGATCATAGATTCTGCCAGTGACATTGCTTATTGTCCTAGTGGAAAAAAGAATAATGGACTTACTGATATTTTTGTCATTGACATATAGGCATTTTTTTTCTATGCTTTCAGAAAAGTATAACTTTGACTTTCATAAATAAATTTTTTTTCCTCAATGGGAGAGAATTTCTGGGATCTGGCTAAACACACATAGTAAAACAAATACAGGTTCATTAACATACTATTATAAAAACGGTGGCATTCCTAAATACCTCTATTATGAGAGTGCTTCACCGTCCTATTTTGCCCTGTAGAGGAAAATTCAGTGGACACTGGGTAAAAGTTTTATTTTTTCCCCAGCATAATTTAACTGTATCCAAGAGGATTGTTAATTAATTGAGTCCATCTTAGTAAAGGTTCTGAAAGAGGAGCGGACACGATCAGACTGTTTCCCCACCCCAGTGCCTGTGTACAGCCACTGCTAGAGCGAGTCGCTGCGGCGGCCTGTAGACCTGCTGGCCTCTTCGGTGGTCCCGAGTTCCAGGCTCTGAGTCCGGCTGCGGAGGGAGGGGCTGCGAGTCTCCTCACTCAGGTGTGAACCCAGACGCGTGCAATGGAGCCCACGTGAGTGGAGCAAATGGCCGCTTTGGGGAACTGGGTAGGTGACGCCGGCCTGTATAGCTGTGCCCCGAGCAGCAGGTGTCACTGTAGTCAGTGGCTTTTCCTGCTCAGAGTGGAAGGGGTTAATTGGGTCTGGTTTATTTGGGCTGAGGGAGGCCCCTCTGTGTCCCCCCAGGGTGCTGTCTTTGTCTCTAGGGCCCCAGTGGACCCGGTGAAAGGCCCCAGTCCCTACGGAAGGGCACCCTCTTTCTCTAGGAAGGGAAGAAAGATGCTTTCACGTCTGTGTTTGAGAGTCGAAGGCTAGGCTGTCTGCTGGGCGGGGTTGAGTCGGGGTGGGTCCGGAGGTCAGACAGCCCTTCCGAAGTTTGGTGCAGGACCAGGCACAGAAGGGGAGGGAAAGTTCTATGAAGAGACATGGAAGAATAGGGAAGAACAGACCACAGTTCCTTGTTGTGATTGGCCCTGAGCCCTGTCATAGTCAGGCTGTGTGAGCTTTCAGAACGTCTGTCATCATCCTTCTCAGAAATTTCCCCTTCCTACAAAAGGAAGCAAAGAAAAAAAAAAAAGTCCTTTCTTTGCTAGAAAGAGCAAAGAAGGACTTTTGCCACTTACCACCCCAGAGAGTTAATTTTCAAAGGCTAAAATGAAATTTAGGATTTAGAAATAACTACTGTGTTGACTAATTAAAAAAAAGCACACACACAAAAACCTGTGATTACATAGCCAATTGCTTTTTCAAGTACACCCAATTTTACTTTTTCTAGTCTAGTAGCACCCTCGCGTAAAAACATAATAAAACCTAGGAAACTCACTGTAGAGTTTTAGATTTCTCTTCTCTCTTCCTTTTTGCCTCGATAGCCCATCTCTCTCCCCACCCACCACCCAGTGTAGTTTGTCCATAAAAATATATACACGAAAGCATTATATATGTGATTTATTCCTAGACACTCATTAAAAATAACTCTTGTCCAACCTCTGCTCTTCCCCCCACAGCCTGCCTGTTGGTTGTTGTTAGCCTGATTAAGCCTTGCTCTTAGTGGTACAATATGTTAAGCTCAGACTGCTCTTTCCCTCTCCCTCTCTCTCTCTCTTGCCTTCTGCCTCCCTGAGTGGCTCCCTTTAAACCATCCGCACACTCACTCGCGGAGCCAGGTGGCGTTGCTTCCTGTCTCTCCTGCTCGCTGTTGCTAAGTGAGAGGCACCGTATCGCACATCAAGCTGAACCAATAGCATCCTGACCCCCACAGGCTGGTAAAAGCTGAAGAAAAAGACTCCCACCGTGTTGTCTGTGGCGGGTGGGTCCTCCCCCCTCCTGCTCCCCTCCCACCTTTTCTTTTCCAACAGGAAGGGGAGGCGGTGAGGGAGATGGTAGGAGGAAGAGGGAAGAAAGAGAATGGGGGAGGTGAATCCTAATATGGCTTGCTGTACTTGAGATAAATGCCATATTTTTCTTTGTGAAGAAAAGGAATGGTCGCTTCTCTTGAGCAGTCACGGACCAGCGATGTGCTTCTTTCTGCCCCCAAACTGCCTGTGTTGTCAAAGCTCAAACTCTGAATAAGACATCTGCGACCTGCATATGTGCTCTGCTTCTCTCTCTCTCTCCCTCTGTCTCTCTCTCTGTCTCTCTCTCTGTCTCTCTCTCTCTCACTGCCCCCACTTTCTCTCCCCCCATACCTATGAATCTTTTTCTCTTTTATCCCCACAGTTTGGCAGATCTTAGCACCCGTTCTTCTTCCTCCCTCTTCACCTCTCTCCTCTGCTGTCTCACAGTATTCTCCCATTCCAGAACGCATGTTCTTAAATGTAAAAATTAGCAAAGGGTGTTGTATACACGGTTCTGTGGAGGAAGTCATCAGATCATCCTAGGGAATGGGATGAGAGAGGAGGAATATTTATAAAGGCCATTAATAAAATCACCTGTTCAGAATGTCACAGTCTTTGGCAAGGTCTCTACAAGCACAAAGTGCAATGAAAAGCTGTTCCTAACTGGATAACTGCCAGTGTAGACAGCCAGTGGTAGAGTCGAGATTATACAGAGGAAATGACCTTTCTCCTATAATTACCTGGATATTTTGGGCAACATCAGACCCAAGTTACCTAGGTAATTATGGCTTCGTAGATCTGACCTTAGAACAAAACAGATTCCCGTGTAGTTTTCTGTGGAAAATGTTTGCTCTCTTCAGTAATAAAAGTAGAGACAGCATCCACTGCTTTTGCAACCACATGAAGTCTAGTTACAAACAGACTTTCTTCAGTTCTATGCCCAGTAGGATCCCAATAAATTTCCCCTAACCTTTTGAAGATGGCATCATTACTTGGTAGCTCATGTGCCTTTTGAAAAAATAACCGACGTTTATTTCTCATTTGAGGGTGTTGTAATCCTCTGTAACCTATTCCTAGGTTGCTTGTGTTTTGGTGGGATGTCAGAAAGATGATATGCATAGTTAATCTCTCCATTTCCCTCAAGAAATTTTTCTTTCATACTGGAAATATTATCCTACTATGGGACCAGAAATCCAGTCCACTTTCTCAGTATCACATAGAAAGTGATCATTTTTCTCCTATGCCACCTCCTTTTTCCAGCCTTTATCCTAATTTTTATCATTTTTTTTCTTGAACCCAAACTAAAATGTTTTCATAAAGGGAAGGCTGCGGTATCAGATGAACCATAAGGGAATTACCAGTGCGAAACCTAACCAAATGTTGGGTAACTGGAGTTTTTTTGTTTGTTTTAGGGGCCAGTTTTTCTGATTATCATGAAGTAAAAGACCTTAAATACACCAGTTCTCACAAATACCATTTTAAAGCTGAAATTCCTAGATAATCTCCAGACCTCATTTCACTTACGTGCAGTCTCCTCCAGGCTAAACCAGAATGATTTACAGGTAGCTCAATGTTCGGATCTGAGTGATACCTTCATCTTCCGCTGTTCCCTTTTGGAGGCGAAGTGTTAATGGTAAACTAAAGCTCTAAAAGTGAACAAAGGTGTTTAAAAAAAAAAAAAAGACTAACTGGCTGTACCTCCTTACAGCTGACTTGCCCCTCCACTCGCCAGTGAGTGGGCGTTAGTAGCTATTGCTCTTTCACTGCTCACCTGTTCTGTGTTCGGCCTTGCGCTAAGAGTTTTGAGCAGGAAATGTCTGCCTGGTGCCTCCGTCTCTGGGTGGCAGCCCTCTCTGTTTTCCAGGTTTATTATTCTCATAGAGGCTCTGTGCTCAGGCCAAGTAAACCTGCCCAGACCAGCTCTCCCTGCATTTCTCCTTCTGGTTGGTAATTCTCCTCCTTCAAATCCCTGTTTTCGCGTCCACCTCTGCTGCCCTGAATTTCCTGCCTCGGCCAGCCAAGTATAAATCCCTCTAAGTCCCTCGGCGCTTTCTCCCCTAATTCACGCTTGTCTAACATTCTTTCTAGACATTGGTTATGACTCCTCTGTCTTCCATACCTGACGCGCCCTCCGCCCTCCCCCCGCTTGCCTTGGCTGAAGCTGGGCACTCCTTCCAGACTGCTCCTCTCCTGTCAGTCTCCCCCTGTGGGAATCTTGGCCCCCAAAGCCCATCTCAGATACAGTTTCTGTTGTGAAACTTTCCTCTCACTCTCTCCCACTCAGAGTGCATCTCCCAGTCCTCGAAAGTCCCATAGCCTGTCTTCCTTTCTCTCTTTAGAAACTCCCCTTATTTGGAGTAGCACTTGCTGTATTCTTGATGGTGCCATAGCTCGGAGGAGGGCACGATCCACCCTCCCATGTCCCCACCACCCTCCCTGCAGAACTGCTTCAAATAAATACGTGGTTCCGTGCAGACTATGTTTGCCACGCAAACTCCAGGCCCAGGCAGCCTCCCAGGTGCCCTTTGCCTCACGATTGCCAACCCTAAGTTCCACCTTTGTGGAAATTATGAAACTGTACCCTCCCCACTTTATTTTAAGCGTTGTGGGGCCACCACTGCATCTTCCTCATCCTCGGGTTTCCCGAAGTCCCCAGTGTAAGTGCCTGGTACCCGGGAGGCCCTGAAAAGTGCCTATTGAATGGTCGCATCATGGAGCCCAGGAAACCATACAGATTACGTCTGTAACTCTCCAGGTTTTCAAATATGTGTAAAGAATGGAATTTTATGTGAACATTTTAAATCAGACCCCAACATCATAAGGTTCAGCCAAATAGGATTGTGTTCGTCCATCGGGAGAGGGTAGGTGATGCTATAGCAACAGATAACCCCCAAATCTTAGTGGTTTAAAACAACAAAAGTTTAATTCTTCCTCGGGTTTATTGTGGGTTGGTGGGGAGAGAAGGGACTCTGCTTATCATTGTCACTCAGGGACCCGCTGTGACCAAACTAGCCACTATCTCACTCCAGTAGTTGTACCCAAGGAAAGAGGCCTCTGGAGGGTCTCACGCTAGCAATGTAACATTCCAGCCCAGAAACGTGCCTGGCGCTCAGCTCACAGTTTACTCATTGGAACTGGCCATGGCGCGGTCTAACCACACAAGGGCCAGCACGTGCCCTTCTGCTGTGTGCCTGTGTGATAGAGAGCTAGAAATATTTGGAAAATAGCATTAAATAACTCCCACATTTTATTATTCGCTCAAAGGCTTCTTTGGAGGACGTTTATATCTCATACTGAGTGTGGAAGCATGGAGGACGTTCACGTGATTTTTCTCCCTTTGCATGCCGTATTCTTTTCCTTACCGACCAAGACAGATTGCTGTGCTTAATCTAGAAGACGTGGCCACAGCAATTAAGGGATAAGTGGTTCTGTTGTCTCTTAAGTATAAAAAGGAGAACTTGCCCATTGTTTATAGCTCTCGAGTGGCTCTTAACAATACCTCTGAGGCTCCTAGGGTGGGTAACTCCTGCTCCGGGGACCCACCACGGGCTGCCCCCCAAATTCACATCAAGTATCACCACTGTTAGAGTCACACAAAACCAGTGCAAGGTTTTATGGAGTTAGTCTAAGGAGTTAATCAGCATGTGTACAGATACTATGCGTGGTTTTTGTGCTTTTTCCCCCTTGCGTTTCTTTTGTTCAAGTAAGCAGGAATGACTTTTGTCACACAAAGGGAGACAGTGTAAATATCTCTGGCCGCTGATGTGTTAATTTCAAACACCGTGCATGGTGTCAGTTCTTTTAGGTGAGCAGCTGGGAACAGAAGGCACACAGAGGATCCTGCATGTGGTGGAATGAGCCCAGTGCCGAGAAAGAGGTTCGGAAGCACCGTTCCTGTGACTCAGGGACAATTTGACGTCAGCTGCCACATGTCCAGGCACAGGCGTTTTACCATCGCTTCTGCCGAGGTGCTGTAGCGACCCTTCATGGCATGGGGACTTGACATTTCGCAGCTGCTGCAAATCTGCTAAGCGGGGACATGACACTGGCACTTTGAGGCCACTGGTAACACATTGGTTTGCAAAGAGATGCTAAATTTGCTGACATCGTGAAAAACTGGCACGTATTTATTTGGGGCTGATGCAAACCCTTGTGAAATAGGGGCCGATTCTGGAAGAACTTGTAACACTCATTCATCTTGTGTCGTGCACTGAGCTATAATGCTACAGCTGTCATCCACTTTCAATGAACAATTGTCATATTGTCAATCCACAATAATACGGAACAGTTTTTATTCCCCATGTTGAAGTATCGCCATTGTAATATAATTCAGTTCATATTAACAGTGCTTTGATGACAATTCCTTCCCACTCCACCCTTTAGCCCTCCCTCTCTCCCTTTCCTAACCAGAGGGAAATGTATTTTGACAGTATCTCCAGTGTTAACAGTTCTTAGCTCTTAAAATAGGAGGGGCCCTTAGCCCTCATTGAGTCTGAAGAAAACACACCAATCTATTTTTTTCTTTTTCTTATAGAACTATCTTGGGATTAGGTAGTACCTTACCCAGAAGAGCTCAAAGTATTTTTACCATTTGTCAAATAATTAAAACACCCCCATGGACAAGGAACACGTATTATTATTCCCTTCATGTAAGGAGCATAATTAGAACTCAACTCTCCTCACTTTGGGATTTACAATCTGTTCATTAGAAAAGGCTGCTTATTTTTCTAAGTGTTACCGGTGATGTCAGGAGCTGTTTGCATGGAGGAATTAACCACCTTAATGAATTTATATTCACTGATTTCCCCTAGAGGGGAAGTTGGTTCTATGTATGAGTGAGTCTTCACCAGTTTTCAAGGTACTTTCCTGTCACAATAGACTATTTTGAACTGATTGAGAGTGTTGTCTTTGTTAGAATTTTCCCAAGAGCTAAATCTAGGTAGGCACACTTGATTTGATTAAAATATACTGTACATACGTATATAAGCTCTTTCAGGGATGGTGCTGCAATTTTACAATAAAAAATTTATTGTCAGTTGGACGTGTTCGCTTTTCTCATTTTTTAAATTCTTCACTGGCTCAAATACTTGCCCGAAAATATGTTGCAGAATGTGGGGAGAAGGAGAGAGTTCAGGGAAGGGAGGAAGTTAGATGTCAAAAACCACCAGAAATTTTTGTAAGGTCACAAATCCCCCAGACAGCTGCTTGGAAAATGTTACGGTATTGCTTTCCTGAGGCCTCTTCCTCAGCATTCTTATAAAGCAAAAATCAGGCCTTTTGAAACAGCCTATTTCTCAAGTATAGGGAAACAAAATTGGAACTGGGTGAGGAAAAGAATTCTGTCTGGTATCAGAAAGTTGAGCAGAGCCTAGAGTAAATGAGTACGGATTTAACAGACAGAAATGTCTGCATCTCTCAGTGAAAACTTGAGACATGATGGGAGAAGAGGGGTGGGAAGCAGAGAAGTGGGGAAAAATATATGCATAAAATATGCATTTCACATTCAAATTGTCTTATGCTGAGCGCCACCATGCATGCTGGAACAGTCCGGAATCTGAGAAGTTTGTCTCTTTGTCCCCAAGGGGAGGCCTGTTTTTTCAGACTTGGTCTGACACCTCAGGGAGGTGAAGTACGAGACTGTTACTCAACAGCTTGGAACAGGAAGCAGAGACCCTGCCACTAACTGAAACTTCGGAGTTCATGTAAAGTTTGTACCCGCTTGGAATGTTGCCAGAGCACCGGGACGGCTCTCTCCCCTCCAACAGGAAGCACCATGGGGGGCCCACAGGAAGCTCCGCAGTCACTTCTCACACGCAACCCTGTCTTTTCGCATGGTCCCTGTACGATGGGGCCGGGCGACTGAGACATCAGCCTTACTTTTGACTTTGCCCCTTTACCATAGAAGACTAGGTCAGTGTGGGGTCAGGATGCATGCGAGGCATGGTTTAGTCAGTCCATAGTCATTCATAAGGCAACTCTCTGTGGTACGGACCAGCTCTGCCAGCAGCCTTTAAAGCCGCAAGGTAGACACAGTGAGCATAACTTTTGCATTCGTTTCTTTCATTCATTCATTCCTTCACTCCCCGACTCCCTCCCTAATGAAATGGTTCATAGTGCCGCGTCTGGGATTAGACAGCTGGGTTTGAATCCCAGCTCTGCCCCTTCCCGGCTGTGTGATTTGGGCACACCACTTACTTCTTATTAGTAAAATGTGGATAATAATAGTCCCTACTTCCCAGGAGCTTTGTGAGAGTTAAATGAGTTACTGTGTGCCTCAAACAGCCCCTCACACTTAGCGAGGCCTTAGTAAAGGTAAGCTGTTCTATTCATTGATCTCATGAACAAGAGACAAGAGACGGCTGCCCATGCAGTCGTCCTACGATCTGCTCTAGTTAAAGGTCCCTCGTGAAACAGTCGAGCTGCCTGCATGATGGAATGGCCACATTCCCTTTCAATCCTGGAGGTGGGGTTTTCCTTTATGTTTATCATTGTGTGAATTCTTTTTCAGAAAATAAGTATTCTCTCCACCTTAAATAGCGCTGAGGTGAGCTCGCTCCCCTGATTCTTTGAGGGAGGGGGACAGTCTTCATTCTGGTCCCCCCGTTCTGCATAGCTGCCTCTGCTTCCTTTCCCTGTGCTCCCTTCTCTTCTGTCTCTCCTGTTCTGTTTCTTCTCGGGTCGCTATCGTCATCCTACCTCTGCCTGACTCCACGAAGCCAGAGCTGGCAAACGTGTTCCGATCCGGTGGTGTGGACACAACCATGCTCTTCGAGGCTCAGTCCCACAATGCAGTAATTGCCTTTCTCAAAGTAGGATGCCTCAGCATGAATTCATATAGAAGCACTTGCATGTTATTGGACATTAAATAACTTCTGCCTGAAGTTATAATGTCTTATTTTAAATGTCAGGCATATAAAATTTTAAAAAATATTCACCATTCACCATGTGTCATTCCACACAGTGACTTCATGGTGTCTTCCATGAAAGTTTCATAGGATGCATTTTAGAGACAAGAAGAATGGATCAAACACTTGCCTGATAGTAATTGTAGTTCTGTTCTCTCGGGGACTTGAGTTGAATTAAATGTATTAGCTTAGATTGTCATAACGTCTCCAGAATAGGAGGGTAATATTTTATGTTTATGTAATAGTGGAAGAAGACTATTATTATGCATAAAATATATATTTGAATCCTATTTAAATCGGTGAAGAGTTCATTCCTGACACTGATTCCCATACCCCGGCAAGATAAGGTCAGCATGAAAGACATAAATATAGCAATTGTTCTGTGTGTAATTCAACATTTTCACTTTCCACAAAATTATCATGTGCTTTTGTTAAGCACTTTACCCTGCATATTGGCAATTTTTGGAGGGGGTGGGCTTTGCCATTTCGAATTCCTGTTAAGCATAATATCAGACACGATGTGGCACAGTAGGGTTAGAGGAAGGAGGGGTGGACAGATTGATAGATATCAACCATGTTCACCTCGTATGGGAGAGAGAGTAGCATTACAGTTGGGAGGGACCCTCATCCTCCACCTGGGTATGAATTTCATTTATGAATTCTTTTTTTAATTTAATCTTTACTGTATTTTTTCCATTACCATTTAGTCCCCTTATGCCCCCTCCCCCCAGCAATCAGCACACTGTTGTCCATAAGCCCTGTTTTCTTTTTCCTCAATCCCTCCCCTTAACCCCACCCCCGAACTAGCTGTCATCTGTCCTCCATCTATGAGTTTGTCTCTGTTTTGCTTGTTAGTTCAGTTTGTTCCTTAGATTCCATGTGTGGCTCAGTGGATTCCACATATTAGTGACATCATATGGTATTTCTCTTTCTCTGAAGGGCTTATATCACTTAGCCTAATAGTCTCCAGGTCCATCTATACTGTTGCAAAAGGTAAAGTTTTCTTCTTTTTTACAGCTGAGTAGAATTCTATTGTGTAAATCTCCCATAGTTATTTTATCCACTCAGCTATTTGAAAACCACTCAGAACAAGTCCCTCACCCTCCGGAGTTTAGGCACGCTTCTCTGAGACGTGTCTCCTAAGGCGTGTCTCCTAAACATAATGTATTTCTTTGTTTCCCTTTGTCTCCCACCCAGTATCCATCCACTCATTCAGATGACTGGGGGCTCCCTCAACACTGTGGTGGAGTAGAAAGGAGAATGAAAATGCACTCCTGCCTGCTAAGGTCTTAGAAGAGTTCTTCTCCCTCCCCTTCTCTGCGTCTTTCTCACGTGAGACCAGATACACATGCTGTGCAAGGGGAAGAGCCAGGTGTTAGGCAGTGCCCCTCCAGTTTTTCTGCGACTTTTCTAGACTTCCAGTTCTCGAGTGCATTCCCAGTGTGCCTGTCTGTGTCCACACACCCTCCCCTTTCCTCGGGCCCTTGTTGAGGGTCCATGAGTGTTTGCCTGTGTTAGTTTGCCCGCCGGTCCCAGCAGTGGCAAAGAAGTTGCCCTTTACTCTCATATGTGTTTTCTTTTTTGTGCGGGTGGGTGGCGCAGTTGGTAGGGGTGAGGGGAGAGTATATTTGCTCTTGAAAGGTAAAAGAGAACAACCTCACACACGTGTTACGGCAGTGAGGTAAGTCCTCTGTATCAGGGTGGCTCTTGTTGTCTTTGTGTATGTTGCATGGGCACAATCCACTGAGGTGGCCCTCTTGTCAAATACCTGCCTGGTCTTGTGTTTAGGAAGGACTCCTGGGCAGTAGGAAACGCAGAAATGGAATGAGTAGGGGAGTCACACAAGTGACCGACCAGTGACCGCTCAGCGTGATGAGTGCCGTGTGAGGGCTGTGACTGGGTGCTGTGGGACCAATGGGAGCCAATGAGAGAAGCCTCTGGAAAGGGTGGAGTCACCTCCAAGGTCAAGGCCTGGTGACTTAGTGAACAGTGAGGTTTTCTACCGCCGAGTGCTGAGTTCTCGTAAATTCCTCCAGGCAGTCACCTGGGGCGTGGCCCCTCGGCTGGTGGGGTACAGGGGGGAGTGGGCATGCACTTCTACTTGAATGTGCCCAGGGGCCCCTCCCGGGGGGCATCCCAGCAGGTAAGTAGGATGCTATGGCATCGCCCAAAGTTTCAACATTGCATCGATGAGTAATTATCTCAGGCACATCGGCTCTCTGGAATTTACTCTTCTTTCCATCGTTCCCTCAGACTTCTTCCTAAGGAGGCTTATGACATGTTGTTCACTTTGCCCTAATTTACCTCAGCGGTGTTCCTGCACATTCAGAGGGAGGCTTGTCATTGTCCCTGTCATCCCAAGAGCACCTTCCCAAATAGCAGCTGAGCCTGCACGGGCCCGTGGCTGTTCTTTGTGTTTTCTGGAGACTAACTCCTTTTATCCTCATAACAATCCTACAACGTGGGTCCTATTATTGTCCCCATTTTACAAATGGGGAAACCAGGTACAAGGAGCAGAGTACTTGCCCAAGGCCACACATCTAGTAAGTGGCAGAGCAGGCATTATGGAGCCAGAGAGCCTGGCTTAGAGAGCATTGCTTTAAATGCACACAGCACTTTCTGAAGGTACCATATGCAGTCATTGTGCTGAGCCCTAGGAAGTCAGAGAAGTAAAATACCAGCTCTTCTGCTCCCGGAAGACAGAAATATCAGACCCATATAGGAATTTCTCCATATGGATGCATTGCTTTTTGTTTTTAACAGCCCTATAAAATTTTAATTTAGAGAAATGAGAGCAGCATCTTTGCTGTGTGGCCTTGGACAAGTCACTTTGTTCCCTGCCTGATCTGTGAAACGAGGGAGCTGGATCAAATCAAATCATTTTCAAGTTCCCTTCCAGTCCTGACATCGTTTGGTTCTGTGTCTCTGCATAGAGTGGTCCGTGGCACTAAAAGTGCATTTCAGAGTCTCTTCTTCACCCATGTAGGGTTTCGGAAGCATCCTGCGATCTTTATTAATCACGCAGAGACTGTCATCTTCTCAGGCGCGGGTGGAATGGCTAAGGTGCCCTCTGCAGAAGATATCGTGGCTAATGTTCTCATTACTGACTAATTGGCTAAAGAGACTTCTCTCACATTGCATTTAGCCTGATTGATAGTTTTGTATCACCTGATGGGTGGAATGGACAGCCAAACCAATTATCCGCGCAGAGAGCACCCTGTACAGCAGAGCAGCGTGGCCTGAGACAAAGGCCCTTATAGATCCAGTCTAGTCGGGGGACCTGCTGAGAGTTTGTCAAACGCAATGTTTTTCTGAAAAGTACTGTTTAACATGCCTTGAAATCCATGTACCCGAGGTCACCCCTAAGCTCACTGGGCTTGTCTTACTGAAGGAAGGTGTGTTTCTGGTTGTGTTCAAACACAGATAGCCTGGATAACTAGTTAGCTGTGTAACCAACACTAGTTAGGGCTGAGCTGAGCGAAACCATGCATCTGTTTGTTCGGAACCGAAGCTGCAGGCTTCCCATGAGTCATGTTACATCGAGACACGCTCTACTTAGTTGCAGTCTTGTAGACTTGGGCATTACTCAGATTCCTTTGGTGTTCACTTTCTTTTTATGTTGCTTCGGCTGTTGAGAGGAAATAGCATTCAGGTCACTTGCTTAGTCATTTAAACTGAGTCCATTTCTTTTCAGCGGATGCATTAATTTATTGAAATCTCTGTTTAAAGTGCAAACTTCAGTTTCAGAGAGGAAAGATAATAATGTGTGAAGGATTCCCATGAAAACCGAAGTCAAAGAACATCTCCATCATTTCTGGGCCTTTATTTTTTTTTTAAAGCAGAGGGTCAGAAGTCATTTACTGCATGTTTCTGTAAACAGTCTTGATTTTTGAGATTTTCCAGGAAAGATAAATGAGTTTCTAGTGCCTCACTTTCCCAGCAATCTACTGAACTGTGTTACACAATCAGTTGCAGACTATGAGATGTCAGTTAAGGAAGGTGATGTCCCCTACTCCTGTCCCTCCTAAGCTGGACCACTGTGATCTCGGCTTATGCCTGGGGTCCTTGAAAATATCATGGCACAGGACAAGGAACTGGGGACGTGATCGGTTTGATGTATTAAAGTCTCATGGTGGAAGCAAGTTTCAGGCCATGTTGCAAAGTACAGTTGAGGAGCCCAGGGGAACGGCTGCAATCACAGCAGGCAGAGCGTTGTGCTCCTGAGTGTTATCATCTTCCAGGTGATTACTTTGCATTTTTTTAAAAAACCACGTTATGGGAGGCATGACTGACATACTAAAAGCTGTACATAGTTAATGTACACAGCTTGCTAAGTTTGGCGACAAGACTGCACCCGTGACACTATCACCATGATCAAGGCTGTAGATTTATCCATCGCCTCCAAAATTTCCTTCCATTCCCCTCTCTTTATTTTATTTTTCAAAAGATTTTTAAAATATTTTTTTCGTTTTGTGGTAAATTACTTAACGAAAGGTTTACCCTCTTGGCAAATTATACATGTGTACAACTCAGTGTTGTGCATTGTCGGCTCTGTGGCCCACAGCAGAACTTCAGAAGTTACTCATCTCGCATGTTAAAGCTTCACAGCCTTTGGCCACCCCCTTCCCAGTCCCTCTTCCCCTTGGAGATGTTTTCTAAAATACACACCAAGACTTTGATTCTGGAGATTAGCTCTAGGGGACCAACTGCCACAAAAAGAAATTAAAGAAAGCATGGCTACTTTTGTAACCTAACAACTTTTAAGTAAATTATCCTTGGGTGACTATCACTTGGAAAGAAACGGGAAGAAAGGACCTCTCACCTGCAGGGGCAGGAGGAAGCGGGAACACGTGCCACGGGCTCCCGCTGCTGGAGGGGACGCTGCAGCAGCTCGGACGGACTGTACAGTCTCAGGAGCCATCAGCGGGGTTGGGGCCAAGGTGCCGATCTAGTGCAGCACCCATCTTGAAAGGGTCATTGTGTGGCCCAGCAGTGGCAATAGCAGATTTGAGAAGGGGCAGGTTTCAAATCATTGCCGTCCTTTCATCCTCCGTGTCGCATTCCCTGGCAGTGCAGAGGGAGCCAGTAAATGCACAGTCCCTGCATATTGGGCGATTGCGGTCTCTCTCTGCCTCCCTCTCCCCAGCTGCTATGTCCGCCTGCGGAACTGAATCCAGGAGCACCCCAGAGCACGCTGTGACAGGAGCAACTGCTGGGCCATCCCCTTGCCTCATAGTAGCACAAACGGTGTCAGAATGGGCCTCATGTGCATTAGGAAAACACTTGCACTTATTATTTAATGAAAACCTCAATTGGCAGGCTATGTCAGCTCAGGTAATAGTGGAAATACTATTAACAGAATAAGGCTGTGGGACAGTGACAAGCCATTTAGAAAAGGAATATGTCCTGATCCTTCCTTTCCTATCCAAGCCATTGCCTTTGTAGATATGCTTTGTTTCTGCTTTGAGTTCATCCCAATTCATTGACAGCTAAGCTGTTTGTTCTCATATGAACTCCTCAGTAAGAAATACAATGGTGTAAAACTCTAGCAGAAAAGTGAGCAGCGCATTCTGGAAGGAATTAAACTATAGCTTTACGGCTCCACCTGAGGTGGAGCAATTTAGAGTGAAACTTGATTGTTCTATCGCCATTTTCATGGAAAGATTTCGACCTATTTCCTAGAGGTGCAGACATGGTTTGTCTCTGAAAAGCTGTGTTTTATTAAGTGATGATTTCAGTAATTGCACTATTATATTAAAGGAGGAGGAAAGCCTGGACCCTGAGTCCAGACATCAGATCTGAAAAGGACTGTGTTGATTTCACTCATTTCGAACATGAACATGAGTCGTCTTTGGGAGTTTAACCTTAGCACTTCCTTGACACACATTGTTGGACAACTAAACATGTTTTCGACCTGCGCCTGGCCATTGCTTCCCGGTGGGGTTTGTGAACGTTCCCCTGCCTGCTTCTACCCATATGTGACCCCCACCAAGGTATTATTCAGTTTGGTTATACTCATGTATCATTAACTAGAATTAGGCAATTTACTGGAATTAGACAAGCAGGGAGTCAAAATACAATTCAATAATAGCAGTGCCTTCTTTATGACGTGCTCCACATCGGGGTAGCTCTTGGTTCAAGTGCTTCACATCCAAAGCAAAACAAAAATTTGCTCAGTAACCAAATAGTTGAATTTATAGATATATGAGCATTGGACAACAAAACCTCAACAGACTTTTAAGGCTTTGAAATTGTTTTCCATTTCTGTCAAAGTCAAATCATGACCAAATTGCCATAAACCAGTTCAGCACGAGCTTTTCTCCCTTTTCTAAATTCCTACCTTTTGTTCTTGGAAATTAATTACTGCCTCTCATTCGTGGCCTGCTTTTCAAGGTCTAGGCCACGGTTCCAGGGCACAGATCGGAAGGGTGAGAAAATGCTCTTGAGGTTTGTTTCTACATATCTCTTAGTGCAGTACTGCTCATAAGATGTGTTCAATAAGTATTTTTAGGTCTATTGATTATGTGAAATCCATATGGGAAGAAGAGGTACAGCTGGATCCTTATTCTTCTTCAAACACTAACTAATGCCCCGAACACCTGTTTACACTCTACTGGCCTTTTCTCTGAAACACAATTTCTTCTTTTCTGTAACTTTTTGACGAGGGAAAAAAAAATAAAGCAACCAGAGCATGAGAGCAGAAAGGGACATTGGAGGGTAAGCAGCCAGTTCCGCTCCCTCATTCTTTACAAACAATGAAAGGTTTTTACAGTGGCAGAAAGGACATAAATTCATTGTAAGAAAATTTGGAATTTATCCAAAGTACAAGGAAGGAAGAAAAAAAATTGATCCTTTTTGTAGATCTCTAGTAAGTTTTCCTCAGAAAAAAATTTATCGAAGGGACATCGACAAGTTGAAGGGGGTCCACGTGCTAAGTCTTTTATAACATACTGCTAAATGTCTTTCGTTAAGATTGTACCAGCTTACTTACTTGTACCAGCAATGTGTGTGTGAGTCCATTACCCTTATTTTTATGTAATAGACAAAAAAATAATAATTTTTAGATACCAAGAGGTTTTATAGTCCAAGGACTTTGAGTCTCTGTAGCCTTGGTGAGGAACTGAAAGAAAAAATGAGATGATTTTAAATACCTGGTTTAACTTAACTAATGAACCATTTCAATCTCCATGAAAAGAGGGTAAAACCCACTGCGTGTTCAGTGTTAGACGTTCAGCAGAGTCCAAGACCAGGTCCTGGGCTACAAAAAGGGGCCCGAGCAGTCACTTCACGTTTTGCCTCACTCCTGTCACTAACTCTGATAAGAGGGCGCTTCGAGGCCTTTCAGCTTTTGCTTTGTCTTTTAATTGAGTGGGGTGGAGTGAATTGCCTCTAGAACCCCTTTCAGTTCTGGGGTTCTAAGGCTGTCAATCTCCATCGATACAGTGAGGGCGGTGGGAATGCCGTCCGGTGAGTGGGAAAAAGACCAGCCTGGTGGCCGAGGAAAATCGGAGGCTGTGCTGGAGTTAGGATCCCAATTCCCAGGTTTTTCTGTGAACACTTCTAATTTATTTAGTCCTTGCCATGGAAGGGACTTGGCCAGTCATCCAAGATGGAAGGTGCAAAATGCGCCTCTTCCAGGAAAGCGTCGAGTGAGGGATAAAGCCCGCGTGGAAATGGAACTCGAGGAGGGTTTGAGCATCTTTCACAGATGGAGAGATCACATTCCTGTTGGGAAAGAAGGAGAATCTTTGTGAAGGATGAAATTTTTCAGGTACATCTTGGCAAGTGAAGGCGGTAAAAGGAAGTTTCTGACTAAACTAATCTCCTCATTTTAAAAATGCTGTGACTAACCCTGTGGAAGTTTAAAATTTATGGGTAAAAAGTTTCCCAGTCACTGCTACAGGATTATTATAAAATTCAAGTTAAATTCCACTTCAGCAAATGCCATTCATTGAAAATCTTTGTATAACCAACATTACAAAGTCCTTGCTGATAGATTACTTATTTGAATCCAAATTTAATATAACGAAGTTTCGGAGAAAGAACGGTGGCAGGCTCGGGAGGTCTGCTGTCTGTCCTGTGATAACGTCCCAGCCCCGTCGCGACGTCTCACAGACCTCAGCGCTGGAAGTCGTGTGGAACTCTGTTCTCTGAGGCAGTCTACAAGAAAAAGAAAAATTACATAGTCCGTTTTAAAATGTTTATTCTTTCTGCAATACCATTAGACACACCAATCTCAGCTTTGCCCTTTGGAGGAGAGCTGGAGGTCCCGTGTTCTGATGATTTCATACGGACGCAGACTGGCTGTGTTTGAGGAATAGATATTCAAATCATAGAAGGAATAAGCCCTGGAAGGGTAATGGAGATGTTTTCTTTGTGGTTAATCCATTTGTGCTCCCATTTGTCTTAAACACCCCACGTGAATGTTTTCTCATATAACTGGTGAGTGGGAGTGGGCCTGGGGGGGGCACCGTGGGAGGACAGGGGAGGCCCAGCACCCCTGGGTGCTGCAGGCGTTTTCTGGTTGGATCTAATCTTGGCCGTCGCTGGCTATCGCGATAACTAGAGCTTGAGTCTGTCAGAGGGTATTACGTGCTGATCCTCTCCCCAACTGATGTGATTTCTGAGTTTGTCCTCATCAAATGTGGGAGCCTCCATCTCTGCCTAATGCTGCAGTGCCTAGAGAGAGGATAATGATGAGGATTTTTACCATCCCTGGGGTTGAAACTGTCTTGCTCAGTGGCAGGGGGTGACCCCAGAACTCCCTCCTCCCGAAACACTGGGAGGGCCATGGTTGGAAGCACACACTTGGACCTCAGCCACTGGGAGACTAGGATGGAAAGCCCAAAGGGAGGGCTGGGGCAGGGTGCCTAAGGGCTGAAGGGAAGGAAGCCAACGTGAGGGAAAGGAACCTATGGTTTTTAGGAAATACAGCAGCAAAAATGGTGGGAAAGAAGGAAAAAATCAGAAGAAAATAAAGGACGGGGGGAGACGGATGGGGCAGGGATGATGTGGTTTGGGACAAGCTGTCCCAAGCCTGGCTCTTGTGTTCGTTCAGCCAGTTGGTGAAAGCTGATCTGGGCTGTCCCCGTAGGACGGCCTTTCCCCTGAGATGCGTTTGGACAGTTCAGGGCAGGCCCCTCGCCACAGCTGCCGTTCGTGTTCCAATGCCTTGTGCATGGTGGTTTATCAATCGATGGTTGTAATTTTCAAATAATTTTATCTTCCGCATCCAGCAAAGCTGCTGCAAAGTTACTGATGCGTGGTTGGTGTGGCGTTTCAGGGTGAAGAGCGCAGGTGCTCTAAGAATGGGAGGGGAGCGGTGGAAGGGCTCAGGGGCGGGGTCCCTGTCTGGGCTGCGGGAGGAGGAAGGAACTGTGCAGGGAGGAAGTCAGGGCCACGCGGACACGGATACTGGGACGGGCTGAGAGAAAGATGCGGTGGGGGAAAACTACATATCTATCCTTCACTGTATTCATTGCTTCCCACTGAGAGCAATGCTATATCCACTCCCAAATGAAAAAGGTGTCAATATGCAAGTAGCGGTCACTCAGATAGAAGAGGAAATATATCCTCCTTATTTCGTCTCCATCATCTTACTTTATCAGACCCAGCTAAGGGTCCTCTTTAAACTATACACGATAATTACAGTTAAAAATGCGGGTTTGGAATTAAAAAATTTAGAATGATTTATTTAGAATGAATTTTGAACATAATAAACTGACACCTTTGCTTATTATAGTGAAAAGACAAATGCACACATTTGCTAAGTTGATGTAAAAATGGCATCTGTATAATAATTATGGGTGTCTTACTTTAGTCTTTTAAAAAGAAGCATATAATTGAAGTGATAGATATAATATTTGTAAACAGTATACTTACTGATACAGTAATAAACCCTTTTCTTCTTTAGTTTATGACACCTCCCTAGTCAAACTCTTTAAAACAAATCTTGTTCTTAAAATTGTTCCTAATTTCAAAAAAAAGCATTTCTGTACTACAGTACAGAGTGAAAACTAGTTGATAATCCATCTAGCCCAACAATTTCCTGCCACAAATTCAGACACCATACAAAGAAGAAAGGAATAAAAAAGACAAAGAATGAATATATCTAAATCCAAATACAAGCATGGATATTTCCCCCGAAAGAAAGGTGAGGTAGTGTTTCTCTTGGTCTGTGGTCTTTGAGGCATGACTGGTGAATGAGAAGGAGAATGGTCTGCCTAATCGCAGCGCCAGCGGTGAGGGGAAGACCCATTGCTGGAAGTGGCCAGCTGTGCTGTTCTGAGGTGGGCAACCCACAACAGGGAGCGTCTCCCTGCTCCCGAAGCGCCAGCCTCGCGCTGAGCTGCGCTGCGCAGGGTGTGGTTTAACTGAGAGGATGGCATCTGTGTCACGGGGCAGGAGCAGATCGTGTCTGAGCAGCCTCGGACCGGTGGCTGGGTCTCGCGTTCCGCAGCAATTCTCAGCTTGTAAAACTGGGGCAGGTGCTTCACTTAGGGTCAGTGACTTCCCTACAAAGACCAGGCATCTTTGGAAAAACCAGAAGGGGTATGGAAGTGATGATGGCAATGGTGCAAAAATAGAGAAAAAGGAAAACAACAACGAAGAAACCTGGGAGTAAATGGAGTCTGTCTGTAGGATTCTCACAAGAGAGCATGAATCATCGAAGAGGTTCCAGAGTTACAACCAAGAAGTATTTATGGTGATCAGCAGTGCAAAGGCTAATAATACAAACATAATAAAAAAGAGAAAGGAAGGCACACCAGAGATAAAGGGGGTCTCGCATTAAATGAATGGGGAGATAAGCTTAATGATTACGCTCAAATGACTGAGCTATTGATGGCAAAATGGCTGAGCTTCTGAACTGCTTTTTAAAACTGGCCTTTAAGAAGACAAATAAGGATAATTAAACAGTAATGAAGACCTGTTTCATTAAAAAAAAAAAGAAGAAGAAGAAGAAAACAAATAAATAGGCAAGGTCTTGGATGATGTGTTAACCAGTGTTAATGGAAGTGGTAATGAATTCATTATTATTCGGAAGCTCTCCTTTGGAAATCATGAAGAATAATGAATCAGACAGACAGACTGACTGACACTGGAGTCAAGGATGAATATATGATTGTAAATTGTCTTGATCATTGTTGGCGGAGATGTCACAGTTAATCAGAGCACACATTTATTCTAATATCTTATTTTAGCCACATTTTCAGAATCCTTACCCCAGGAAACTTCATCATAGCTACCAAGAAGGCTCCAAGCTTAACTTTCTCTCTTCTTTCTGCGCCATCTATGATCCGTTGTTGCTGATGTATAGTAAAAATTAACGGTTTAAGAAAGCATTGTCCAGTATATTTCACTGAACAAGAGCCCCTGAACAACTAATTTCAAAACAATTCATTTTAAACCTGTTCCAAGCACAGCATCTGCCCAGCACAAGCATTCATAGGCGGTTGTTGAATAAATAAGTGAATTAGGGAAACAACAATGCTCACAGATGGAAAATTTAAGAGGTGAAGTCTATGAACATCTAGGAGGTATTAGAGCCATGAGTCACAACAGCATGGATTGAGAACATGATTTATGTTAGACCAGCTTAATTGATTTTTTGAAATCTGAAAACAAGTGGACAAAAGAATGCAGTAGATATATTATTATTTCTAAACACATCCAGAAGTTAAGGGAACAATTGGTATCAGGTCTCATGAAATCTCGTTCAGAAAAAGAACTCAGATTGACTTGAATGTGTCAGATTGATTGAAAATTGCCTGAGGGACTGAACATGTAATTATAAATGGCGGTGGATTGAGTTTAGAGGAGGGTGGGAATCTATGTTCAGCATGGTCTCATTTAACATTTTTATTAATTATCTAGGAGGGGATGCAAACAGCACATTCATTAAACTTGTAGAAGAAGCCAAATAGAGTGTTTGTAAGCACGGGGGCAGAGGATAATACAAAGGGACCTTACTGGGTTGGCCAAAAAGTCCATTTCATTTTTCCTTAAAATAAAAGATACATTTTTCATTTTCATCAACAACTTTATTGATTTGGGTATTTTTGAGTAGGTCAGCTATCCCCCACTACTGGATTCTAGTGGGTAGAGGCCAGGGGTGCCGCTGAACATCTTCCAATGCATAAGACAGCCCCGCAGCTAAGAATTATTTGGCCAAATGTCAGTCATACCAAGAAACTTTGCAAACCACTTTTGACACGTTCAGTCAGTCACAGCACCTTCTCAATGCACTGCCCAAGTCTTTTTTATTTTTGCATTTCAGTTGCACTTTTACCTTTCTTGAAATAATAAAGCATAATATGCTGAAAATGGTGCATATTTTCTTCCATCTTCAATATTAAAATGGCTGCACAAAAACTCACCAAATTTGAGAAATGTTTTTAAATGCAAGCTGACATGACAGCTGTCACAATACAATCTAACAAAATTGTTTCAAATGAAGTTAAAGACAACTAAGTGCTACTAGAGCTGTGGTATGGAAAAAAGGAACCGAACTTTTTGGCCGACTCAACACTTACTCAAGAACAGAATGGTATGAGTAATATGATTAAAATCAGCTAATGTCCTGGCGGTGTTCACTGTCCGGAGCACAGTCCCAGGCACTGCGAGGATTAAAAGATGAGTCCCAGGCTCAGCAGCAGATCCTGCAAACCACTAACTCTCCCACGAGCGGGGACGAAGGGAGCGCTGCATTAGAGGTTCAAGCTGTGGGAGCAAGGGAGTGAGGGAATTCTAAACAGAGCAGTGAGGACTGCAAATGCAGGCAGTTACTCTGTAAAATCAACAACTGGAGCAAGGACCGCTTAGCAGAAGTGACTAGAATTAGATCAAGGCTAACACCATGTGCAACCAAGAAGCAACAAGACAGAGCGACATTTCTTCAAGCACACAGGCTGAGCCACAGATTCCGGAGTCAGGTCTGGGGGCTCGTCCAATGCAAATTAGCCTCTCAGGGGGCCCTTTTCAAATTATTTTGTGCTCTCTTGTGTTCAGGTAAATTCACCAGCAAGCATGATTAAAAGCAAAACCTAATGTAGTTTTAGAAATACACTTTAGGCTGTGGAGAAGGGGATACTAGAAAATGTAGTATTTGTTCACTCTGACCAATTGATTTGTTCGGTATTTATTCCTGTCTCTGAAGGTGTTTATTTGCATATTAATGTTTTGATGAGCCTTTAGTAAAGGTGCTTAGGGAGAGTATAATGATTTAGCTATGTGGTCATTTTCTTTGGGGGAGAGAAACCCTCATTTCCTAATTATTGAGAAATATGAACATTCTGAAGATGAATGTATAATAAGCTTACCTGGAATACCAAATAGAAGTCAGGCTCTTGGCCTTACAGTAAAGGTACAACCCAATGAGTGAAAGACAAGGACGTACCTTATATAACCACCCTGATAAAGGAGGAGCTTACAACACACGCACCTCAAGATTAAACCAGTTACTTCTAAAGACTGAGAGCCAGTCAGTGAGTGAAATTATAAATGCTAAAGGCGAAGGTGAATAGGGATACTGGGCTCGTTTTATCTCATTTTTCTAACTGTGGTTGAGAGAACAGGTGAGCAACACATTTCTAAAGGGAGCAGAAGCAGAAACAGCAGAACCAGAGCGACAGGCTAGCCCTCTCCCGCCTCCCTTGGAACGATGCCGGCCTGCCACCGAGGCCCTTCCTTTCCCCGCCTCTCGGTTCCACAGTCACCCTCTGCTCTTCCCCTCACTCTCACTTCCTCTTCCTGGCCCCCGACTTAGGAGCACTGAGCCATACACCCAGGTGTGCAGCTGGCCATTTCCAGAGCATTTTTTTCAAAGTATGTATCATATGCCTCCTTTCATCAGGACAGAAAAGTCCTTCCATAGCCTTTATCAATATATTTTATTCTGAAAATTGTCAAACATGCCCCTCATATATCATTACTCAGATTACACGATTATCAAGATTTTGCCACTCTTCTTTCATCTAGCCCCTCCTTTTATTATTATTTGTTTTATTTTTTTACTTTTTTTTGGTCAAAGTAAATATCTCAGACATCATGTCATTTCACCCTTATTTACTTTAGGAAGCATCTCCTAAAAATTATGGAAATTTCTTATATAATCACAATGATATTATCAGACCCACCTAAATTAACTAACTCCTTGGTATCATCTAGTATCCAGTTCTTAATGAAATTTCCTCAACTATCTCAGAAAAGCCTTTTCCAAGTTGGTCTGTGTCGATCAGGATACAGACAGAACCACACATTACACTGGTTATTGTGTCTGGTGAGTCTTTTTAATCTCAGTCTCTGCTACCACATTAACATGTTGAAGAACATGTTTTAAAATATTTTTTTCCTTTTTATTGAATTTATTGATGCGACACTGGTTAGTAAACTTATACAAGTTTCCAGTGCCCAGTTCCACAGCACATCGTCTGTGTACTGCACTATGTGTTCACCACCCCAAGTCAAGTCTCCTTCTGTCGCCATCAGCATCCATTCCCCCGCACCCCCTCTGCCTGACCCCACCCCTGGACCATCAGCACCCTGTTGTCTGTGACCGCGAGTCTCCTTTTTCTTCTTCTGGCTCAATCCCTCCACTCACGCAGCCCCGCAAACTGCACCCCCTGCCCCGACAGCTGTCCGCCTGCTCTCTTTCTCTCTCTGAGTCTGTCTCTATTTTGCTTGTTAGTTCATTTTGGAGAACATTCTTTTAATGACTTAGAAAAATAGTCATGGTGTACTCCCAGGAAGGAATTGAAGTAACGAGGTTGAAGACAGTTAACTTAGCCTATTTTAATTTCTTTGGGAACTTTTCCAGAATCTTTCAAATTCCTCTCTCACTTTCACTATGGAGCATTTGGGGAGGCGATTTCAAGCCTCCTTAGATACTCTGAACAGACAGAATGTGTTCCGTTATATTGAACCTGTATCCGTCACGCTATAAGTCAGAGCTTTCCTCCTTGATCTAAGTGAACCAAAAGGTCAGAAATTTCTTTTCCTTTAAAACCAAGAGGTCAGAAATTTCTTTTTCTTCATCATGGACTTATATCATGGAGTTCATGTAATTCCACATTGCGTCCCTCAGCAATTTCTGTGTTTTTATACCTATCGTTCTATTGTTTTATACATGCAAGCCAGAGATAGTATAGCATAGTGATTAAGAACAAAGATTGCTGGATTCAAATCTCAACTCTGCTACCTACTTATGATGGGCATGTGACCTTTGAAATTCACTGACCCTCTGTGCACCTCAGTTTCCACACCTGTGGAAACTGGGATATAGGAGTACCTATCTTCTAGGGTGGTTGTTAAGATTCATGCACACATATACATTGCCTAGAATGTCTGTCACATACCAGGCACTTACATAACTGTCACTTATCAATATGTCCTTGCTATAAAGACAAGAAAATAAAAACTCCAACCTCAAATTGTAGTTAGATTGCCCTTAGGTTTCTCTAGACTGTTTTAAGGTAGAAAAACCACATAAACAAAGGTGAATAATTTTGTGAAACTCTATAAATGCCATATTTTTAATATTAGGACAAATCCTCCAGATTGTGATAATTTCCCCCCCAAAAAGTGAAATGTCAGGATTAACAGCATTTCAAATGAAATTAGCTGAGGCTATAGCCTAAGAATGTAGACTTAAGGAATTGGTTGTAAGAGTTTGCTTCATCTCTCTGTTTTGGGTGCATAATGTTTATTAAACTTGCACATATAAATGAAAAAAAGCACAAGAAACAATTTTAAAAGCCATGTTTGAATGCCAGCAAATGTTTCAAAGAACAAATGTAAGCTTGTTTTAACAATTCTCTACAAATTCCCTCCCTCCACTTATCCCACCTCCCCACCCCCAACAGCCTTTGCAATATTAGTGCTCAGCGTGGGCATAAAGGACTGAATGTGAAGGGTATAAAAGAGCCCCTTGTCTAGGCTGCTTCTGGGTGATGGGAAGTGCTCGGAGCGGTGGGTTCAGCAGGGGGAGCCGGCTGGTCTACAGAGCCCAGCTTCCATGCTGTTGACCTTGGCCACTTGAGCAGATGAGTTGAAGACACTCTTAGAACCGTGTGGCTGGACAGAGCCTGTAGCCATCACATAGTCCAGCTGCCTCAGGAAACTGAAGTCCAGGAAAGTTAAGTGACTTATGACATGCAAGGAGGAAAGATGGCAACGCAGTTTGCTCTCCTCCTGGTCTAGAGTCCTTACCTTCATTCTGGGCAGATGTTAAAAGGGGTTAAGTTAAAGGGATTAAATGGCTAAAAGGTTTGGGAAACACTGGGTTACATATGTTATACAGGTGTCTTTCCTGAAAGACTTCACAGAGCTTCCAATGTCTTCAAAGGGGGATTATCATGCAGCATTTCTCAGATTTATTTGACCATAGAACCCCCCCCCCTTCTTTTTCATTGAATCTGCTTTGGGTAAAAGCTACTACCATGTGCAGTCCTGTACTTAAATAGAGCACAGGAGACAAGGACTGAGAGAGAAAGTAATGGCGTAAGCTCATAATATTTATAATAGGCATCTTGACCTGTATTTGAACTAGGGTTATACATTCTTCTATTGAGTTAGTAGTGGCAGGTGAAGACAGGGAGGGAAAGGTAAAAATTGATTAAACTGCTTATTTAGTGGGCAGAGCCAAAAAGAAATGGGCATATTTTATTGTCTTTTCTCAGTTCCTCAGATTGTATGATGAAGAGATGAATTTCTCTCAGCCCCATCGCTTCCTCTCTGGCCTACACAAATTTTGCTATTTCTAGAACCACGTTAATTCATTGTTCTTTGCAAGGCATCTTATTGATCTTCTATGTTATTAATATTCACTTTTGGCGGCCAGATTAGCTCTAATGAACCATTTGCATTTATTTTTAGCACACTTGGAAAGTTGGGCCGTGTTACCCAGGGTACACTCTGCTGTGCAGGGATTGCATCTATGAGGAATTTGAAGTGTCTCTTTTCCCACTTTCCCTGTTTCCCCCACTTTAGCTTTATCTGGACTAGAAGTAAAGGCAGTCCCCAGCTTATGAACAGGCTGGTAGTTCCAATAGTTTTTTAGGGAACTCAGAATTTACATTCCCATAAAAACAATGTTCCTGGGCTAGCCCACTAAACGATAATCTAATGCATAGTGATTAAAATATGCACATTTACAACAAAAAAAAGTCCATTTTATTTCCAACCTCATAAAATAATCTACCAACTTTTTACACAGGTACTCACTCCCCTCTCCTCCTCAGACTCACGTGCTGGAATTGGGAACTTGCTGGGGGTCTCTGTAGGCTGTACCATGTAGGGTTAGACCAAGAACACTGGAGCTGGAATGCTGAGGTCAGTCCCCTGTCTCTGCCACTTACTCTGTGTCCCTGGGAGGCTATTTCACTCTTCCATGACCCAGTTTCCACATCTCCAAAGCGGGGCAAAAAACAGTATGTACCTCACAAGTTGTCCGGCACATAGGTGTCACCTGTCATTATTATGATGCTGGTGCTGAGGGTAGAGGTGAGTCTGACAGGAGCCGTGGGTTGGGGACAGGGCTCAAGCCAAAGCAAATTCGGTGGAAATATTGGGATCAGTGACACTAAGAAGATGGCGTGGGAGAAGGAGTGATTTTTTAAAAAGTTAAACTGGCCAAAGAAAGGAAAGAAGGAAGAAAGACTCCCACTGCAGTCGTGACTTGGAGTAGGATTAGAAAAGAAGCATTAGAGGGGGGAGGGAAATTCTTGGATCATTGTTTTTTAAATGAGAAAAAAATATGAGGTAGCAATGTAAGTAGATGGTTTTGCCATTTTTCAGTTTTCAGGCAAAGTCTAATTCCTTAGCTACTTTGAACCTCAGTTTTCTCATCTTATAAACTGGGAATAATAGTATGAACCTTGCAGGACTGTATAAAGATTAGAATATTGTATCCGAAATGCCTGAGCATATGGGACCCTCAATAAATGGTGGCACTTTTTCCTTTGTAAAGGTTATATTGCTCAAGTACTTCCAGCAAATCACTCTTTTTCCCTCCTCCCGCTGATCTCTTTTACATAAGTCAACCATGCTCACTTTTGAAAAGCAGAAGATTCAAAAGCATTGAGTAATTCGTCCAGGATCACACAGCTACGACGTGGTTAAATTGGGAGCCGAAGCTTGTCAGGGTAACTCCGCAACTCTTGCTCTTAAACAGCACACAAACATGGGAATCCCACGGCAGTGCTGTTGTTTTCATCCTGAGGGCTGTAGAGACAGAAGGGAAATAGCCTCTGTTCTCCCGCGCTGCCCTGTTCTCATCTTTCTGTGAGTGCACTTGAGAAACGCAAAGGTGACCTGCACCTTTGCTTTCTGTGCATCGGCTCTCATCCAGAGAGCATGGCTTCAGCCTCAATTTGTTGCACAGGCAGTCCCTGCTTCTATCTGAGGACAGAATTTTGCCTTGTCACCCAACCTAAGCCTAAACTTAGGTAGATTTATGAGCGTGAGCTGATTTTTACAGAAAAGCTGACTCTAGTGAAAGGGTTTTTTTTCCCCCTCCAAGTCAATTTTTTATTTGTATTTGATCTCTTCTGCAAGGTGTTTGGTCCTCCTCTTTGCAAGTTTTGCAATTTCACCATCCAAGAAGCAGTATCTGATAGGAGCTGTAATAAAAACCCTTCACTCCTCTTTGTGCTCAAGTTAATATTGTCAGTTTTCTCCCATATGCTCAGAAACAGGCTCCACCCACTCTGACAGAACTGCTCTGTACAAGAAACCAAACATACTAACCCCAAACAAAGAGAGTTCAATGCCAAGGCTTATTTCTTTTCTCTTAATTCTGTAAAATATTTATACACTGTTTACTCAATATCAAACTGTTTGAAGCCGTTATAGGCCAACTGGAAATACGTACTTTGTAGGAAGCCCCTCGTTTAGTAAATATCCAAACTGACCGAATGCACAGGCAAAATCATCCATGAGCAAGATTTCACGGTACAATTACTTTGTGTCCCTGAAAAGGGTATTTTAAACATAGCTACTGTTTTCTTCTCCCCTTTCACTTGTCTCCAAGTCTTCTCCCCACCCCCACCCATAAAAAGACAAGGGTCCTGTTTGCAGTAGAGCATTTACATAGGCGCGTCTCTGCTGGAGAAATCTGGCAGCCGCTGAGATAGCGCAGGCCCTGTTAATACTTAACACTGAATAAACAGGGCAGGTAATGACCATTGTTAATACTTCCAAATGCAGTACAGCAACACAGTTGGCAAAGGTCAGGGGGAAAAAAATAGTGCTGCTGTTTGCAGTGGGAAGAGCCTTCTGAAATGAGACAGGAGAAAACAAGGACGGGCACACGTCCGTGTCGCAAGGCCGGTGGCCGGGGTAGTGCCGCTGAGCTCTCTCAGAGCTGGTGTTTAGAGGTTTGCAGTTTCAAGACTGAGAAAGATGGAAACTTAGTGATAGACTTTTGTACAGGGAAGTCCTCTCTTTCTAGTACCTAGGGCTTTGCTGTTTCTCTAGGAAAGTGAAGCATTCAGATTCACTTACCTGACTAGCCAGCTTCACTCCGAACACCTAGCTGCCTGTCACCAGCTGAAGCTACATGATGTGTCTTTTCAAGGACCTTGCCGAAAAGGACTTCAGTACTTCCTAGAGTAGTTCACAGGAGACACCTGTTAGATTAGGTGTGGTTCAGGAAAGATGCTTAAGCTTCTCGATTGTATAGCAGTAGAAAGATGGCGCTCTGAAATAGATGTGGGTTTCAGAGATATGGAAATAGTGGCTCATGCCACTGTTTCCATAGCGGCTGCATGGTTTTGCCTTCCCACCAGTGATGGGTGAATGATGCTGTTTCCCTGCACCTTAGCTAGTGGAGTTTTGAGAATTCTTTATATATTCTAGATACAAGTCCTTTGTCAGATAGGCTGTTTGCAAATATCTTCTCCTAATCTGCAATTTGTCTTTTCGTCCTCTTGAGTCTTTTGTGGGACAAAAGATTTTAGTTTTGGTGTCCAACTTACCAGTTTTTCCTTTACTCATCATATTTTGGTGTAAAGTTTAAGAACTCTGCCTAGCTCTAGATCCCAAAGATTTTCTCCTATTTTTTTCCAATTTTTTTTAATAGTTTTACATTTTGCAGTTAAGTTGGACCATTTTAAGTTAAGTTTTATATAAGATGTGAGGTTTAGGTTAAGGTTCTTTTTATAAATAGTTAAGTTGCAGCCCATTTGTTGAAAAAGTTATTTTCCCCCACACAATTGCTTTTGCACCTTTGTAAAAAAAAATCATTTGCACGTATTATGTTGTGTGGATCTATTTCTGAGTCCTCTATTCTGTTCCAATGATCTAATGTCTATCTCTTCACTAGTACTACAATCTTGATTACTGTAGCTATATAAAATCTTAAAGTCAGATAGATTGATTTCTTCTACTGTATTCTTTTTCAAAATTGTTTTAGCTGTTCTGATTTCTTTGCCTTTTCATATAAACTTTACAATAATCTTGTCTTTACAAAAAATTTTGCTGAGATTTTTATTGCATTAAATTTCTATATTAATTTGAGGAAATTAATATTTTTGCTATGTTGAGTGTTCCAGTCCATGAATTCAGCATGCCTCTCCATTTATTTAGAACTTTTTAAATTTCATTCAGTGTATTTTTAAAATTTTCAGCAATAAGTCCTGTACTTCTTTTGTTAGATTTACACCTATTTTATTTTTTAGTGACTGTAAATGGCATTATATTTTAAATTTTGATGCCCACATTTATTGCTAATATGTAGAAATATAATTATATTTTTGTATGTTCATCTGGAATCTTGTTACCTTTGCTAATATGTAGAAATATAATTATATTTTTGTATGTTCATCTGGAATCTTGTTACCTTGCTGGACTCACCAGTTCTAGGAGGATCTTTTGGGGAGAGTGGAAGTGGGGATAGATTTCTTACATAGATAGTCATGACACCTGCAGCCAGGAATAGAGCCTTTCTCATCTGTGTACCTTTTATTTCTTTTTCCTGCTTTATTGCCCTGGCTGACACATCTTATTCTTTGTTGAATAACATTGGTGAGAGCAGACATCCTTGCCTTGTTCCTAATCTTAGGAAGAAAGCATTCAGTTTTTCAACAATAAATATACAGGGTTATTATTTTTTTTAGATGCTGTTTATCAACTTAAAGACCTTTCTCTTTGTTCCTAAGAATTAAGGGTCTGAAGAGTAAAGAGGTTTAAATATTATAAATCATACTGGTTATTATTATTTAGCTTAAGAAATTGTCATAGAACTTATGTTCTTGCTAGTTAAATATATCTTCAAGACTTCTGCAAAATAGGGCAATACAAGTGGTAGCTGTCCTTTAATTGTCATTTCATAAGAGATTTTAAATTTCTTTTTTTGTAGTTGACTTTGATTCCTTTATTTTTCTGTTTTGTTTTAAACTCATCAATAGAGTGCCTTGGCCAGGTGGCCTAGTTGTTTGGAGCATCATCCCATGCACTGAAAAGATTGTGGATTTGATCCCTGGTCAGGGCATAGACTTAGGTTGGAGGTTGGATCTCTAGTCAGGGTGTAGACTGGAGACGACCAATTGATGTTTGTCTCTCACATCAATAGACATTACCTTGGCATCATAACTGCTCAATGGAAGCCTTTGAATTCATACTTTAATATGTTTATAATGAGTTATATAAAATATTTCAGAAAACTATCTGAAAATTCCTTTTAGTTGAAATTCCAAATTAATCTTCACTTGATTTATACTTGCCTACTTTTTACTCAGAGCTGTATTTTAGAATGTGCAACTTTACTTTCTTCTTAAAATTAAATATTGCCAGACCTACTCACTAATATGTCTATCTCTTCAGGCAGGCAATGAACATAGAACAAATATATCTTCAACTTATTTTGAAAAACAGCAGCAACAAAAAGTTAATTCATACAAATTATACTTTATTGTAGCCCACCATGTCACTCAACATTACAAAATCTCTTGTCATTATATATACTTCTATATCATCATCTAGAAGGCAGGTATCATTTCTTTATTTGTTTCATACAAATAAGACACTCAATAAATATTTACTGAATGACAAAATAATTTCTGATGGTTGTGTAGTAGTCCATTGTTTGTATACATCCTCATTTATTTAAGCAGTTCCTTATTATTGGATAGTTAGGCTGTTCTTAGTTTTTATGATAGACATGTAGCTAAATCTTTGTACTCACCTCCTGCCTTGATGAGTCATCTCATTTCAAATTATGTCTGCATTAGACTTTTGAACATCCATATATTTTAATCCTTTATAGTGCCTTGTCATTTAAATTACTCTACTCTCTGGTTGTTTGGTTGGATATGTATGTCAAGCTGCTTAACAAATGAGCATATGGTGTTACTTTACTGTTCTGTAGTGTTGGGAAGTTGGAACGCTGTTAGATGGCGAGCCCTTTAGAAGAATTGAGAAAGAGGTTGATCAGGAAATATTTAAAAGCTGTAACTAAAATTTATAACACTAATTTAGCAGAAGGTCACAGAAAGGTGGTTCCAAATTGTATAGCCTCCACAATGCTGCTCTGCAGAGACCAGCTTTGCCCATACAAATGAAGGAAGCATCCTCACATCCTGAAGTATTTTCAGAACAGCTGAAGGCATAGTTGGATCTCCGCAACATTCCCATCAGAAGAAACAAGAGTCCTAGCACCATTGTTAGCATACATTTACTGACTATCTGTGATGGACAAGAAAGAGTCTCCTTTGTGGACTGTGGAGAGGGACATAGACACCAAAAGGACAGTGTTTGCCCTCAAATGACTTGTACTGGAGCTGGGGAAGCATGGCAGAAACGCTGCGGCACTGTGAGAAGAGCTCAGCCTCCGGAGTGAGGTACATCTGGGTTTAAACCACGCTCTTCCTGGATGTGTGGCTTTGAGCAAGCTATCTGATTTCAATAAAACTGAGGTTATTCATCTGTAAAACGGAAATAAAGATCATATCTAAGGTTATTTTGAAAAATAAGTGGAAAAATGCATATATGACTCTAAGAACAGGGCTTGGCCTGAGATAGGTGTACGTTTTTTCTTAAAGAAAGAAAAATGCACAAAAGACGATATGGCATTGTGTCAGAGATAATACAGGATTTCAGAAGACAGATTACTTATCACTAGCAAAGATTAAGAAAGATGTCACAGAAAAAAAGTAGTGTTAAAGGACAGTTGGAATTGTCGGGGCTGAGGAAAAAGTCAGGGAGGTGTTCCAGAGGCAGGACTGACATGCACTCAGGGAAGAGATGTGTTCATGAGGCTGTAGGTAGATCCTGTGCCAAGGTGAAGATAAATTGAGATACATGGGTATCCATGGCAGGCTAAGCCTTTGGCTCTTTGAATATTTGTTGAACATTTTCTAGTGGGAGAGTAAGGGAAAAATGATTTTCTATTAGTAAACTCAGTATACCTTTCCTGATGTTTCTCTATGTTCAAAATAAGATGCCCATTGCATGCTTTGAATGTAACATGCCATTTTGGCATATTTGGATTTGTCTTTCATTATATAATTTTTTTTTATTGCACATAATTGGATGCAGTTAGTCATACTCACCATGGATAGAGGTAATATATGTGGATACAGTCAGATGGTCTTTTGGCCCAGGGCACTGTTTGCATTGATGGGAGCAGGTCTTGTTTACATGTCACTAGTGAGTGAGGAGTTTGAGGGTAGAAACCTGAGTTAAGTGGCACTGTGGTGTTCCCGTGCCTGCTGTGGGATGGGGCCAAGGGCAGCTGTCTCCTTGGGTGTCTGCATAACTGGACACTAAGCACTAAGCAGTGAAGTAGAACCTAGAGCTTAAGAGGCCTGGGAGAGCCCCGTCCAGGGAAGCTTGACTCACTGGTGAAAGTGCATGGGTTTTATTTGATAGGCAAAGAGGTCTCTGGGAAGACCATTAAATAAGTGCCAAGATGGAATTTAGCAACATTTATATAGTGCCAAAGTGCATGAGAGAACGAAGGTAGGAAGCTTCCTTAGTGGTAACGTTGTAAATACGGGCATGAGAAATGGTTTTGGGTGCGAGAAAAGCAGGTGGGAGGAAAGAAACTGAGAACTGCAAGCAACATGAAGAAACAACTGGTCGACTAGATGGCTGAATATGTATATGTATATACATATGAGGTCATATATCATAGAAACTAAAGCTTACATTTCAGGTGCAAAACTTGTTTTTGAATATAAACCATATGCATTCTTTTATTTCTTTTTCCTCATTGAATTATCTCCAAAGTAAAAGTTTTAGGGTTGTCAAACTTACAAGAGTTCCCTGGTTTTCACCACTTCTTAGTTTAAGGGCCTTTCCTTTTGAGGAAAATACATCCAACAGAAGATGTATTAAGTAACAGGTAAGTGCTGAAAACATGTGCAGGCTTTTTTAAAAGATTTATATTACTACCCTAACATATGTGAAAGTTAATTTAGACCTACTAATTCAGAACTTTTTAAAAATTTAGGCAGGAACAAATTTCTACTATAATTCTTCACAAAAATTATTTTGCTCCCTTTCCCCCTTTTTTTAGAGGTAGAATGTGTAAGGTGGGCTGAATAAGAAAATAAATTTTTGTAACACTTTGGAAAAGTGATTAATATGCTAATTAGAACATATTCTTCACATATACTGAAACTTGCCAATCTACAAATAGACATTAGACATATATAGCCAAAACAGAAAATAACAAACAACCCACTTGGAATACAATGAATACCCATTCTCTGTTTTTTAAACAAATGAAAGTACTTAGGGCCTATATATTTCTTATCTATTATTTAAAGGGGTCATTATTTCATTTATTTTCCTTATTTCAAATTAGAAATATCTTCGTATTTTTTATCAAGTGCACCCTCCTTTCAAAGTATTTTGACATTTCTGTTTCAACTGAACCTAAAGAATTCTCCCTAACAGTGAGATCTTATGAAACTTGTAGATATGCCAGAATACTCAACAAAATGCATTCAAGTTGGTACCTTAAGGGGTTATCCTTGGCAAGATCTATTTTATTGATTTAGTTCTAGTTAGTAATTGCTTCAAAACAAAACACCATTTCTTTAAATAAAAATTCTTAATTCTAATTTTTAAATGGTTCAGACTGATCTTTCTCCTACAAAGAGAATTAGCTGAAGAATAAATATGACTATCCTAGCAAAACGTGTATATTTACATAATCGCTTTGAATGAATGCTAACATTGAAAAAAACATTTCTACCATATGGAGTGTGTGTGTGCAAATGCACACATAATCAGTGGTATAAATTTCTAATCACCCCAGTCAAAACACCTGATTTAAATTTGTCCCTTCTGCTGAATGCCAGAGATGTCATTGAGAGTAAGGTGAAATGGGCCTCTTTTAGGAAGGTCTAGAACTAACCTCTAAATTTGTAGCTAATATTCATGCTTTTTTAAAAAAGCAGAGCATGGTGAAGAATAAAGGATGAAGGTTCTCTGATGCTCCTCACTTCATTTAGTATATTCTAAGCCATTTTCATACATGTGAGTTCAAGTTACCTTTTGCACTTGGAACAAAATTTTTTGAATATGAAAGAGCTTAGTAAAAGCATTGCCTATTTCCACATCATCTTAGTTGAAAAAACAATTTCTCTGGATAACCAAAAGTTCATTAATTTTCTGTACCGTCTAGCCATTTGCTCAACATATGGTAAGCCCAGCTTTGGACACATTCTATCGCCAATGAGTTTAGCTTAAACTGATAAATTTCCTGTGACTCTAGATACCTTTCCAAGTACTCAATACATATTTTCTAAATGAAATAAATGACTGGCTTTTGAGCCTGGATTACTGAGAATTGTTTCTTTGACTCCACAAAGGAAAACTTATCAGTGAAGTTGTGTTTAAAATCTATTATTATTACTTCTCCTACTACTACATGCTACGGTTGAATAAGAGAATTACCTAATGTAAAGATTCTTACACATTGCTTACCTTGACTAACTGAAAACAAAAACATTTTATAGGACAAGATCTCTTGTCACCAGAACAAGAGACCGAGGAAAGGGCTGGGAGAACACCTTCCACACTGAACCGCGGTGCGGACTGGGGGAGGTGTGTCAGGATGGGCGACATGCGTGACGGGGGATGAGGGAAGGGCGGTGCTAAGAAACAGGTGAGCCACCCCCTGCCCCAGATGAGGCCTGTGGGAGCCTGGCGGGTGTTGGTTTCGGACTCCGACCCCTCTGTGTCTCCCTAGCAATTCCTAGTTAGTGAACCCAAGTTATAGTAACCAAAATGCACATTGCACATTAACGGGCACAGGGTGACATTTTGTCTCAGCGTTAGCTGCTGTTGGCCTTAAGCAGGCAGAGGTCTGGGTCTGCACAGACCACACAGGATGGGCAGACGTAGGTTTACAGCTGTGAGTATGAGTTTATCCTTGTATCATGTTCCCTACAAGCACCTGTAAACCTGTTTTTTTCCCATCCTGTATCTTGAGGCATCTATCATGGTATTATAGTAAGAATTCAAACTCACTGGAATAACTGTACCATCGAGTGATAGCATGCTTGTTTGTTTTCTTCACCTGAGGACATTTTTTTTCGTTGCTTTTAGAGAAAGAAGGAAGAAAGGAGGGAGGGAGGGAGGGAAGGGTGGAAGAGAGAGAGAGAAACATCGATTGGTTGCCTCCCGTATGTACCCTGACTGGGGATCGAACCTGCATCCTAGGTATGTGTCCTGTGTCTCTAGGTATGTACCGGGAATCGAACCAGTAACCTTTCGGTGTACTGAATGACACTCCAACCAGCTGAGCTGCACTGAACAGGGCAAGTCATAGCTTGAAAGGTATTAGAATTTTCAGGAAAGATGACTCATTTCAGTAGTCAAAGAACTCAAGATTAAGCCAAATACACAAATTATAATTTATGAACAATTTCACTACCTCTTTCCTATCAGATCAATCTGTAAGAGCATTTGCCATGGTGAAAAATGTGCAGGTAGATGTACACCCCTGTGAAGGCCGGCCGCTGTGGGGCTGGTGGAAGTGTCTGTTCTGTTGCAGGGGGATTCGAGGGCCAGGCTAGTGTATGTGTGCATGTGTGGAGAGGCTGTTTACAGATAGAGATTCATCTCTTTCTTTCCATTCTCATAAATTTTGTTTGTTTGTTAGAGTAAGACACTTTGAGATTATCTGGAAGATGAACTATGTATATTCAGCATTTGAAAATCAATATAAAGGCAGGCTTTTAACTTGTGTGAAGAAAAAAAAAAAGAAGAAGAAGGTTTGTCACTTGCCTTTTCATCGCTTATCTGCCCATACTTTCCCTTCGTAGTTCCTTTGGGGACCAATGTCATGAGGGAATGATAGGTGGCAAACTGTGTCTCTAATAAACCTATTTAACTTGAAAAAAAAAAATGTTTGGTCAGAAAATGTTTGGTCTTCACCATGTAATAAGATTCTAAAAGGTCAGCAACCTGTAAACACGCAGCAAAAACATTTTTTAAAAAAACATTCTAACGCTGGGACTAGCCCAGGGTAAATATCACAAATATTAATCCTGGACATTTGGAATCTCATTTCGCTGCGGTCCAAATTGACTAAACAGCACCCAGCAATGCCATTTCTTGCTGGTGAAAAAGTCTCTTTGGCAGTGGGGTCGAATAAATGACTGAGTCACTGGAGTAATTGGACCTCAAGGGCCCTGTCCTTCAAGAGGGAGGGTTCCCAGAGGTTCAGTCAAAGGCGGGGCAGGTTTGGGGAGGGAAAGCCAGTGTCTTCTCCAGGAGGGGCTGTGGGGAGGCCCAGGGTTCAGAACAGGAGCTGTTGATGGAGGAGTGTCGACGGTGGGCTCTCCATGGCTGTCCTGGACCGATGGCTTCTGCACATGCGTGGCGTCTTCCTTTCCTTCCAAACAGCTGGCTTTGAATGAGTGAGAAGGCCGAAAGAACAGATACAACAACCCCTTTTCAATTGCGATTTTTTTCTTCTTTTTTCCTCGCTCTCTGAGGCTTTCCCCACCCTGTCCCCAGAGGTAAAGAAGTACCGAAACATTTTCCATTCTCCCTTTGCCTCATTTTTCATGCCCTTATTATAATGCTAGCTACTAGGAAGTGAAATGAGGAAGAATCCCAGGAACTGAAAGCTGCAATGATGATGATTTCTAAGAAGGACCGACCTGCCCTGTCCCAGATTTTTTCAGAATTTTCCACTCTTTAAATGAATGTAGACAATTTCCCTCAAGTGGATGATAGATTTTTTTAGTTACTGTGAGGTCATTTCACCAATTGTCACATACCCTTTTCCCCCCTAATCTCTTTTAAATCTTATTTTCCTCTCTCCAGAGATTAGTATTCTCTTCAGTGACAATTTATAAACAAAGCTATTTTAACAAAATGCAGATAAGTGATCCTTATACATTTTTTTCACATACCATTTGTCCCAGCAACATTCAAGGAAACGTCCAATGTTATAGAATAGGTAGGCTTCAGAGATTCTTTCAAAATTATTACTCCTCCCTCTCCTGTTTTACCACCAGCATTATGAAGCTTTTCATTTCTTGGGTTTAACCTACATTCATTTATGTATAGGACCTACTTCAAGGGGTTGTTGGGAGGATTGAGTCCACGTATGCAAAGCATGTAGAATAGTGCCTGGGACAAGGTGAGCTCTGTGTACGTTTTGCTGCTATTATTACCACCTGTTTTATTGTTTGAATTTGAGAGAAGAATGCAGAATGTCCATTTCAATTTGTTGCCAGCTATGGTTGTGTGCAAAGTTGGCCCAGAAATTGTTTGCCCCTTAAAGTTTAACAAAACGACTTCAGTTGAATGAAAAGACATGCCAATCACCTTTCTCTCCCCTTTGCTCAGGGGTCTTGAAATGTTCCCTAATTGACTTCTTGTTCATTCTGGTACCAGCCAGGAGAAGGGTGGGGCTACAGGTCCTTCCTCTTTCCACTCACCTTCTCCCTGTGGTCACCTTAGAATTAGGAAAGAGACAGAAGAGTATTTTTTTGGCACCTCATTCATTCTGATAAAAAAGAGTCAGCTTATTCTGTAAATTCCACTTAAATTTGCAAAAGCCTCGCATAGCACAGGATCTTAAATGACAGGCTCTAAGCAAAAGAGCACTAAAATTCAAGATCAGGAGACCAAATAATGACTGTTTACCCACCTGGCCCTTTAAAATTGACCTGTGTTTCCCACAAGACGTCTTGAGGTTGAATTATGACACAGCCTATCATCCTTAACACTGTTAGGAGCCATGATTTGAAAGAGATTAGATTTCATCAGTGAGTGACAAGACTAACTCCCCCTTACAGCATATAAAAACAATTAAACATTAAATGCATTTTACTGCAGAGTTTCACTCACAGGTTCATATTAAAATATTTTTTGTCGATGACCTTTGAGAGAGTGGTGTGTCTCCCATGAGCGGTTATGGCGTTCATTACCAAAATTCATCTCCAGGACGCGTGTTTTTCTCTTTTCCCTTTTCTAATCTCCTTTTGGGAGAACGGAGGGCAGAAGGAAATCAATTTTCCCAGCGACATCTGCATTTTTTTTCGGTTAGAGAAGGAGTTCCATGTGTTGTATGATGGTATTGAAATATTTTTTCCACTCTGTCGTTATTTAAAAGAGCAAACCCTATCCCTGTCCCCATCCCTTGCCTGGGGTGCTACGAAGTCAGTGCTTTGTTTGTAAACAGTGCCTCTAAGAAGGTCTTGGTGCTGTGGTGGTTGTGATCCAGCTCCAGCGTCCTGGTGGGGCTGGTCCGCAGTTGCTCTGTGCCATTTCTTCTTTCCCATGTTTCAGCTTTAGGTCTCCGTTTGAGCTGATTTTTTCCCCTAATGTTTTCTAGGTTAAGGGAGATTTTATACACATTACTTGTGAAATCCCCAATTCTTTTTTGGTCAAGGATGACTAGGAATCACGAGTGAATTAACCTGTGCTAGATCTTTCTGGGGGCAAGTGGGGAGAGGAAATGTTAGAAATCCACCCCTTAGCATTGTCCTATCTCTCGGGCTAAAGAGGACAAAGGGCAGGGAGACCATCAGGTTAATTTACCCTCATTGTTAAAAGCCCTGGCCTCCCAACCCCCATCACGCTTCTTTCCAAAATGTTTCTACCTGTGTTTTTCGAACAAGCTCAGATTTGAACTACTTTCTTGAACTTCTTTTTTCCTTTTATTTTATTTGATTTCACAAGAAATTCTAAACTCTTACAGAAACCAAAATCGTTGTTGCTCTGTTGACAGTTGAAAATACAGCAGTGTCTGGGGAAGGTGGCAGTGGAGAGGTGTTATTTCTTATCTTTAAATTAAAAAAAAAAAACAAACAAACCCTAATTAAAATGGTAGAAACCCCTTTAGCTAGGAAACGACCGTCTCTCCGCGCGGCGGAGCAGCTGCGGGGAGCACGCCGGTCAGGGCGAGAGCGAGTGTGGGTTTGGGGGCGCTGCAGGACTCCCTGCCGCCCGCTGCTCTCTGTCCTCTCTGAGCCGGCATTGTCTCCCAGCCCCTTGGTGTTCTTTGTCTGCGGTGGGTAGCTTCTGTCACACGCCCGCCCGTAGTCAGTCTCACTCAGCCTCATTCATCCCATTTTCTTTCCTTCTCTCCCCACTATTCCCTCCGCCCCCAGGTCTGTGCCTCTTCTTATGGGTGTTATGATTCACGTGATTAAAAAGCATTTGGGTCAAGTACATGCTTAAAAGGTACTGTTTCTAATGAGCCTCGAAGAAATGAGATATGATGCCTTTAACATGGACAGTGTGCCTGTGTGAATTTGGGAGCCCTGTGTTCTAGACAGAACAGTTTCTAGTTAAAAATATTGGCTGGGTGGCGGGGGTGGGGGATGTGATTTGGAGGGGCCTTGAATGGGGAGGTGGTACCAGACTTCAAGGAGCATGTCAAGAATAAGTAAACTGTGCTGTTGAGTAGCCCCTCTCCCCCCAACACTCTGAGATACTGAGAATTGTCAGCGTACCCTGGCTTCTGTGCCATTGTTAATAAGAAAGGAAATGCAACAACAAATGCCTTGTGAATTTCAATAGCCAGGTAGGACGTTCAGAAAGGCTTCTGAAATAAACACGCTAATCCGCATTCTGTCTTGTGTAAAGTGCTAATGGCTTGGTGGGGCTTTGCTCTGAAGAGCCCATTCCCCGGCTCCCCCTTCCCTTCTGCCTGTCCATTACCTGTAGCTCACAGTCCATTTTAAGTGATTCTCTTGCCTGTGCTGAGGAGAGCAGCTCGCGGAGAAAGGTTGGGTTGACAGGGCTCTCAAAGCCATTTGTAATCTATACACAAACTTTCCTTGGGGGGAATCTTAAAGCACTTCACACACAGAGATCTTTAGTCTGGGAGAGACTTAATTCAAGGAGCCAACCCCTTTTTGTCATCAAGGTGGAGACTGAGCTTAGAGGATGCTTCCTGGGACACGCAGCCAGTGTGTGGCCACACGGGACTTGGATCTGGGGCTCTTTCAGGAATCCTTCAGGGACACAGAGTAGGAGCTCAGTTCCCTTTGAACAATGTCACTGGCAAAATGTTATTATTGCTACTTTAAAATGAGAAGTAACAGAGACAGAATAAAAGAGCGTTGCCCAGTGTTAACTTTCTATGGCAAAGCCAGCGAGGCAGGACCCTGCTTTTTATTTGAGATGAGTCATGTTGGCCTTGCAGGCATCACTCCCCCATCCCCTGCTGTCCTGGGGTTGTTCCCCCTTCTCTCTCCTGCTCTGCCTCCAACCTACCACTTGCCCCTCAATACTGGCTCACACCTTTTCACCTTCTAACCAAGGTGTGTCCTGTATTTCTCTTTCACTGATTACTTTTCTCCTATTATATCTGGAACTATGTCCAAGAGCCCCTTCTAGAATTGCCCCCAGGTGACCCAGACCTAACCCATGTTCCCAAAGAAGCAGTTTAGTGTCATTTCCAAGTGTACCCCAATCTAGTGTGGCAGGGCCAACACTGAACATCCTGGGGACAGGAGGTTAAGTGGTTCCTGTCCCAGTCTAGGAAACATCTTCACTCCTGTGGACTCCCATGCAAAGTTCCTTCAGATTCCAGAATCCTAAAGTTTCATAGAAATTGGCAGAGAAAAAAATGGGTTCAGTGAGGCATCAACCCAGTCCAATTGTACTATGAAAGATTCAGGCTCTTGTGCACCAGTATCTTTAGTCCCACGTCGGAGCTGGGTGCTTCGTCACTGCGTTGCCTTCCTGCCACCACAGGGCGAGCCACTCAGACAGGCTCTGCCAGCACCCGCCAGGGGACTGGTGACACCAGTGAAGGAAGACCCTGGGAGTTTTTCGGGACAAGGGATGCTGTGTGATTGGAAAATGAATTCTAATGCACACAAGTTTCTTTTCTGCCAATTGGCTTGGGTATATCTAGTAAACAAATCAAGGGATATGTGTAGCTGCATTCATGCTAGTACATGAACATGAATGAAATACATGTTAGGCATGTATTTTGATTTTCTGTGTTGTATGAGTATTCTGAGTCCACTCCAGAGTCCAAGCTCCTTAAGGGTGGCCACATAATGGCACAGTGTTGGACAGTGGGTTTCTACTTAATGAGTAATTAGTGATCATGACAACAAGCCCCGGGCCTTCTGATTTTAAGTGAAGTATTTAGAATCTATTGTCTGAAGGAATTTGAAGTCATTATTGTCTTCCAACTATTCAGGAACATACTATGAAAATAAATTTGGTAAGAAGTTGGCTGGATAACTCTCTCCCATTGTGACTTATTAAAAATCATGATTTGTGTTTTCCGCTTTTAATTCTACGTAAGTTTTCCCTCTTCAGGCCTCAACTGGAATAATTTTAAACCTATATCAAATGTAAATTGTAGTTGACCCTTGAACAATATGAGAGTTAGGGGTGCTGAATGCTCCCCCTACCCTTGTGCAGTTGAAATATGCATGGAAGTTGTTACTCCCCAAAAAATGAACTACTAATAATCTACTCTTGATGTGAAGACTTACCAATAACATAAACACTTAATTAATGCATATTTTGTATGTTATATATATTATATACCTTATACATTAGTGAATTAAGCTAAAGAAAAGAATGCATTATTAAGAGAATCATGAGGAAGAGAAAATACATTTACAATGCTGTTCATATTTATTGGAAAAACCTATGTATGAGTGGATCCATGCCATTCAAGCCTGCGTTGTTCAGGGGTCAATTGTATAAGTTAAACAGAAGAAATTTCACATAGAAAAAAACCAATACTGTTCATTCTAATTATTTTTATCTCTCCATATTTCTGAGAAAAGGCACAGTAGTCCATGTATGAATCTTGTTCTGTTGTTTTTTTTTGAAAAGGCGCTCTGTATAGATTGAGAGTATGTTAGTTAGGCCAAGGATATGATTAAATAGTGATTAACTTTTGTTAAGCAAATACAGAGTTCATTATCCAAATAAGTTATAGTACATGGGGGAAAACTCAATGTAGTTCTCATAGAACCATGTGGAAAGAATGGAAGAACATTGTTGGGTCAGTTGATATGCAAGATAAATCCTTTGATGTATCAAGGTGTGCATGTACACAGATGCATAGACAGGTGAGAGTGTTCATCCGGCTTCTTGTCACCTGCAATTTTGACCCATTTCTTATATAGAGTGACCTAGAAGAGATCTGCTCATTGTTTTAGACATAGGTCTGTATCAACTTCAGTGCTTTGACTTGTCACTTTGTTACTTAAGAATTCTGAGGGCTCTTGGGGACATCTTTTAAGCCCTTAGCTCTCCTTTCACTGGAATTAGAATACCGGTTTCCCCATCTTCCTCAAATGAGTAATGTAACAGTTATCAGGACCTATGGGATAATATCCCCCATCAGAAGGCAACGTGGAACCTCCAAAGTGATTTCTTATAGAAAAGAAGCTCTTAAAAATGCGTTCTCACATGGTGAGAACTAACAGTGGCCAACTCTGCCATTGCAATTGGCGGCACTGGAGTAATATGGTCTCTATTTAACACACATCTAGCCCATTCTTGGCTGAAACAGTAGATCGGTATGTTTGTTAGTCTATTTGAGATGTGGTTTTGTGATCATACACGCATTGCGTTTGAAGAAAAAGAAGGCCAAACCTTTTCTTAATTCTTCGTTCTTTTTCCGTGGAGGGCACTATTCGCACAGCTGGCCCATTGAACCAACCTGCCCTCCTCCACATCACCATCCTTCTTTTCCCAGAAGGAAACCCTGCAGCAGAGGTGGAGCTGGGATAAAGGCTTGAGTACTGGCCCTGTAGTTTGGTTTTCATGTAAGTAGAGGGAGAATGGGATCTGGCGATTAAAGGACAAGCATTCTGGTCTACTTTCCTGGGGTTTGTACCAATTTGTTACGTGATCTCAGGTGGATATATTGATGTTCTTTTAAGGGGCTGGTAATGATTTTTACCTCAGCCCGCTGCGGTGCACGTTAGTTGACGTTGGCATAGCTCTTGTTATTTCTGGTTGAGCCATGCCATTTGGAGTGTTGTGCTATTTTTTTTTTCCAGAGGTAGGAGAATGGAGGTGGTGGGTCTCCAACTGCTCTGCTGGCTCTTTTTTATTTCACAGTTTCAGACATAGAGCAATAAAGAGCCACTGAAAGTAATGAACAGTCTTTAGTGAGGTAAACGAAGATGACCGTGACTGTTTTTAATGTATTAATCAAATGGCATTGCTGTTTAACATTAACAACATCTCAATCAGATGCTCACTTGAGATTGACTGAAAAACCCACTGTGACTTTCAGGAGAAAGATCATGCCAGAAAGTAAAGTGTAGCTATGGTTGGCTACATTTAGGGGAGATATATATATTTTAATGATTCTTAATTGTGTCCTTCATATGGCATTTGGTATAGACGCTTGGTGAAATGTAATGGAAGAAATGTCATAAAAACTGAGGGAAATAAGCACATTTCTCCTCGAAATGTATGTAGGAATCTATATCTACAAACCAAGGGTCACTTACTGAGTTCCTGCTGTATATTCAGAACTGATATAGTTATATTTATATGTTTACTTTACCAAAAAATAAAAATAAATAAACCTTTATCAATTATAATGTAATGAATCTAGCTGGGCTATATTCACTTGAAAAGGTAAATGTTTTATCAGACCAACAAAGATTTATATAACATGGCACTATAAAAACCCTATCGGAGCCTTTGCCAGTGTGGCTCAGTTGGTTGGAGCATTGCTCCATAGACTAAAAAGTCACAGGTTCGATTCTGGATCAGGGCACATGCCTAGGTTGCGGGTTTGATCCCTGGTCAGATGTGTATAAAAAGGCAGCCTATCAATGTTTCTCTTTCTCTTTCTCTTGAAAGAAGTGAAAAAAATGTCCTCAGATGAAGATTTAAAAAAAAAAAAACCCTATTGGATGGGATATAAACAATTTGGAGTGCCAAGTTTCTGTGTAGTGTCCACAGCATTTAAAAATAAATCCTGGGACTGGGCTTCTGGCTATGGCCAAGTAAGGAGGTCAACAAATCCTCTCTTTAAAAAGGGAAACATAAAGCTGGACAAAACGAAAGTGAACATAATCTCGGTGACAGGGGACTGGAGAGGGCTATTGGCCTTGTTATCCTCAGCTTGCATTCATGGTTCGGTAGGCATATTTCTATCGGGCAGGCCAAAAATTTCGTTTGTTTTTTTTTTTCCATACGATGGCTCTAGTAGTGCTTAGTTGTCTTTAACTTCATTTGAAATAATTTTGTTAGACTGTATTGTGACAGCTGCCAAATCAGCGTACATTGGAAAAAAACTTATCAAGATTGGTGAATTTTTGTGTAGCCATTTTCATATGGAAATGGAAGAAAATATACAACATTTTTGGCATATTATGCTTTATTATTTCAAGAAAGGTAAAAACACAACTAAAATGCAAAAAAGTATTTGTGTAGTGTGTGGAGAAGATGCTGTGACTGATGGAATATGTCAAAAGTGGTTTGTGAAGTTTCATGCTGGTGATTTCTCACTGGGCAATACTCCATGGTTGGGTAGACCATTGAAGTTGATAGCGATCAAATCGAGACATTGAGACCAATTAACGTTGTACCATGCAGGAGAGAGCTGACATACTCAAAATAGCCAAATCAACAAAGTTATTGGTGACTTTTATTTTACAGAAAAAAATTAAATGAACTTTTTAGCCAACCCAATATATAAGGATATGCAAATATGTAGCCACACACTCCTGGCCAGTCCTGAAGCTGAGCACATGCTTAGATGAAATGTGGAAGAACACAGTGGAGAGCAAAAGCTGAGACCCACTTGAAAATGACCTGACTTGGGGTGCAACCCCCTATTGAAAAACAAATTCATGGGCAGAGAATGAAAGTAGTGCTGGTTTGAGGCATTTGATCACAGTTCCCGTCAAGCCGTTGGCCAACCATCATGTTGTACAGAAACGGGTGACAACTATGAAGCCAGGATTAAGAACAAAAACAAGAATTTAAAAAAAAAAAAAACAGCAGAGAAGAAACATCAAAAAAAGTAATGAGACATCCCTCACACTGTGGCAGAGACAGATTTTAGAGAATTAATCCAGATAAATTATTAGTCATCTAAAGAAACAAATAAAAACAGAAACGACAACAACCTTCAGGGGGAAAAAAATACAAGAACACAGAATTGCTACAATATATCCATCCTTGATATTCACTTTCAACAAAATATTATGGAATATTTAAAGAAAGAGGTTTGTGACCCATATTCAGGAATAAAAGCAGTCAATAGAAACTGAGTTTCTCCAAATATTGGATTTGCAGGCAAAGGCTTCAAAACAGCTGTTCAACATTATGTATTAAACAAATACATAATGGGGGAGAGAAGGCAAACTGGCTATGGAAAAGAAATGAAAGAAACCATATTTAAAGTATTAAAGGAAAGTATAGCAATAATGAATAAACAAATAGAAAATCTCAATAAAAGATAGAAATTATTTTAATTTAAAAAAATGGAACTAAACAGAAATTCTGGAGTTGAAAAGTACAATACAATGATTGAAATAAAAAATTAGTTCCAGGAACCGGACACCAGATTCAAGATGACAGAAGAAAGGAGTCAGTGAACTTTATAGATCAATAGAAATTATACAATTTGAAGAACAAAAAACAAAAGATGGAAGAAGAATGAACCGAGACTCAAGACCTGTGGCACATGATCAAGCATACCAACATACATATAACGAGAATCCCAGAATGAGAGTAGAGAAAGGGACAGAAAAATATTTCAGGAAATAATGGAAAAACACTCCCCAAATTGTTTCTATTATATATTTTACTGGAATTAAGTTAGTATTAATCTATAATAGACTGTGATAAGTGAAGGTGCATTTTATAACCCCTAAAGTAACTACTAAAACATAAACTCAAAAAATAGTTAAAAGGGGCTAAAACAAAAGTATTAAATTGATACACTAGAAAATTGCATTTAATGCAAAGGAAAGCAGAACAGAGAAACAAAAGACAGGAGATATAGGAAAATACCAATGTGGCCTTTGTAAACCCAACTTTGTCAGTAATACATTTAATTTGAATGGTGTAAACACCACAACCATAAGGTAGAGATTAGCAGATTTCATTTAAAAAAAAATTCCAACTATATGTTGTCCATAAGAAATACGATTTAGACTCAAAATATAAATAGGATAAAAGTAAAATATATACTACGCAAACACTAACCTTTAACATCAAAAAAATATAGTTGAAAAATTGTTACTAGAGACAAGGAGGGATATTTCATAATGATTAAAGGCCTAATGCATCAGGAATATATAACAGCTATATACATTCATCTAACTACAGAGTCTCAAAACACATGAAGCAAAGCAGACAGACCTGAAAGGAGAAGTAGACAATTAAACAATACTAGTTGAAGATTTCAATACCCAACTCTCACTAATTAACAGGAAAGTAGAAAACAAGGCTTTCAGTAATCAGCAAGGCTACAGGAAATTTGAACAGCACTGGCAACCAACTTAGCCTTGACATATATAGAACAACCCAGTCAACAATTACAGAATACAAATTCCTTTCAAATGTACATGGAATATTCTCCAGAGTAAACTATATGCTAGGTCATAAAACAAGTCTCAATAAGTAGAAAAGGATTGAAATTACTTGAAGTATGTTCTCCAACCACAATATAAAATAGAAATCAATAATAAAAATATTTGGAAATTGAACAACATACTTCTAAATAATCCATGAGTAAAAAAAAAAAAAAACAAATTACAAGGAAAATTAGAAAATATTTTGAACTGAATGAAAATAAAAATACAACATATTAAAAAGTATGGGATGCAGCTAAAGCAGTGCTTAGTTGAAAATGTGTAGCCTTAATTACCTATATCAGAAAAGAAGAAAGGTCTTAAATAACTTAAGCCCTTAAGCAACAGAAAAAGGGAGGGAGGGAGGGAGGGAGGGAAAGAAGGAAAGAAGGAAGGGAGAGAGGGAGGGAGGAAAAAGGAAAGGAAGGAAGGAAAGAGGAGAGGAAGAAAGACTAAATCCAAAAGCAAGCAGAAGAAAGGAAATAGTAAAGAGTAGAGCAGAAATCAATAAAATAGAAAAGAGACAAACAACAGAGAAAATCAAAGAGCCCAGAAGTTAGTTTTTGAAAGATCAAGAAAATTTACAAGTCCTTAGTTAGACTGAGCAAGAAAAAAAAAAGACAGATTACCAAAATCAGGAATAAAAGATGGGTTGTCATATTGACCCAACAGAATTTAAAACAATTATATGAAAATATTATGAACAACTTCAGGCTAACAAATTAGATAACTTACATGAAATAGTTGACAAGTTCTTAAAAGGACACACATCACACTATACACACTGAATAGCTTTGTAATATAATTTAAAATCAGGAAGTGAGATGCCTCCAACTTTGTCCTTCTTTCCCAAGACTGATTTGGCTATTCGGGGTCTGTTGTGGTTCCATCTGTATTTTAACATTGTTTTTTCTATACCTGTAAAAAATGCCATAGGAATTTCAATAGAGATTTACTAAACTTGTAGATTGCTTTGGGTAAATTATTAAATTAGTCTTGAAGTTAATGCTTGTGTGTGTGTGCTTATGTGTGTATGTGCATGTGTGTGTGTGTGTGTGTGTGTGTGCGCGTGCAGGGATGAAGCAGCGGTGCTAAGCGCAGGGCTAGATGAACAAAATTATTAAATTACCAGGCTCCCGGCTATAGCATTGGCATGTTCACATCTTCCCTGCTGCTATCTAATCCTCTAAAGGCCTTGGCCGTTGGCTTTTGGAGAAAAGTAGTAGCCTGACAAAAGCACCTGGGTGGAAAGACAGCCAGAGCCTGTGTCTTCCTTAAGCAGGAGGAAGCTTATTATAAATTACTTGCTGGTACTGGTGGGGCAGGAACTAGGCGAAACCTCTGGGTTTCAAAGTTGAATCTTATGGGCCTACGACTCAGGGACATGTAATAACATCCCAGGCTAGAGAGGGTTCAGCTGAGAAGTTACACACATTCAGTGGCAAGTTCGACAAAGCCTTTGTCCAGGTTTGCATAACAGATACCATAATAGTGAGAAAGAGCAGGAAAAGGCGGCAGAAGCCATCAGCGGTGTCTCGTCATTAAATGTCAGCTGGGGGAGGCGATGGTCTGTTTCTCCCGGGGTACTCTCTGGGAAGGTGCTGCGGAGGCTTCGTTATTTCATTACCTCTCACAATGCCCTTGTGGCATCGCTAAGGTGGCACAGATGATCAGGAACAGTCTTGATAATGAGACACGAGTGAATCCATTCAGAACGTTATTTTATTGGAGGGCAGTCAGTGCCTTTGGTGGTTCTGGGAGATTTGTGTTCTTGGCCAAGATTCTTGCTTCTGTCTTGTCCAGAGCCCTGCCTCCAGACTGTGCTCACAGTGGACAGAGTTCATAAATCCCAGGGAGAGGGCCGTTCTGCCAGCTAAGGCGACTTGCAATTTAGTAAGTCTGCATCCAGCCGCCGCCAGAAGAGCAGGTTCAAACAGCGAACACTCTTGGATTCCACTCTGCCGTGTAGTGAGTGGCGCAGGGTGATTCTCCAGGAATGTGTGGTATTTGAAAATGATCACCCCTCTTCAACAGGGAGAAGATAAGGACAGGTTTATCCCACTTCCCCATCTGAGGATCTGGCTTGTTTGTCAGGAGCTTTTTAACTCAATTTGGATAAAACTTATATGCAACCCATGCACCAATTTTAAGAGTGCAATCTGAGCTTTGACAAATGTACGCACAAGTGTGTCTCTGACGCCCTTTAGGGTGGTTTTCCCACCGTCCTGAAGTGCTCCCTCTAGCCCCTCCCTGTCCCTGTTTTGTGTAAGTGTGAGCCAGGACAACACAAGAACTGAAGGGATTCGTAAATGGCAGTTTAATGGAAGCCTTTAACAGATTTAGACGTTTCTGTTTTCCCCAGCTCACGAAAAGGGACAAACTGTTCATTAAGTGTGGGACAACTTGGCTTTTCTGAGCCCCCCCATTTTGGTTAGTTACCATTATTGCTAAGCACAGTGTCCATCAAAGTAGTAAGAGTGGGACAGTCCACTGTTTCATATAAGACTGGCACTGAATGAACAGGCTGGGAAAGACTCCACAAGCTTTCAAGTCCGTGATCCTTCCTGAGAATCGTGACACTGTAAGAGAAGGTGACAGTGAAGGGAGAAAAGGGATGCCCAACCCAAGAAGAAATGGAACTGGCTTATATTTTGACACTCGAGAAACACAGAGAGGCTGGTCTCTTTCTCCGCTTCTCACGGACACTGTAAAGATTGGGGCGTTCTGGCCTTCCCAGCACAGGGCAAGGCGCGGGTGACATGGTAGCCGGGGACCCCAGGGGTGACTGGCGGCACTCAGAGCGATGGGCTGGCTGTTTTCTGCCTTTACCGCAGCTTCTGTTCAGTCGCTTTCTCCGAAGCTGTTTGTTTGCATGAAACTGCTGACCAGGAAACCTCAAATTATGCCAAAATATTTATAAACAGTCATCCCCTTGGGAGGGAGGGTGCGGGTGATTATTGCTTACTTTAAAAGAAACCTTAATGTAGGGCAGGTGAGTGGCTAATTTATCCATTTATCTTTTTAACTCGGAGGGCAAGAGGCGTGCTTTCCCCTGACTTAAAGGCCTCCCAACGACTGCCTCGCATATCACTTCCCACACAGCCTTCAGCCTTTTCCAACTGGCAGGTCAGCCGCCCTCAGGTTGATAGTGCAGAAGTGCTAAGTGTGTTTGATTGGTATCATTACTGGTCTCCAGTAATTGATTACCGTCCATGGTGAAATATTCAGGGCAAGCACACAGCCAATAGCAGTCACTTAATCCATCCAGGCTGTTTGTGTCTCATCTCCTGAGACCTGTCAGCCACGTGCTATCGGCCCCACCAGGCAAATTGCTTTGTGTGTCCAATTCACTGGGTATTTACTGCGTTTCCTGTGTTAAGTGAAACCACTGGCTTTAGTGAACAGGGAAACACAGGGGAGAGCCTTGCTTTCCAATGTCAAGTTCACTCTCTGGTTAACCTCTCTGGCCTCCTTTTCACGGCGATTTATGATTCATCAGCATTGGTTTTTTGTTGCTTTAAAAAAAATAGTCGAATGACATGGTGGTTGTATTAGGAATATTAATTGTAAGATTGAGATAGGTTGATTGGAATAAGATCCTGGAGGGTTGTTTGTAATGCAGATTTTTTAGAAACAAGACGTGGGAGAATAATGAATAACAACCAGAACTAATCAGTTTTGTGCATGTGTGCGTGTGTGTGTTTAATCCAGTGATAATGACTAAAAGTAGTTATAAAAAGAAGTAGAAATTCAGTGGCTACACCATTTTCTTGGCTTCCTTCCAAGATGTTTTATCCTTGGATCTTGGCAAACATGCCTGCCCCTGATGTGCACTAAGGAACTTTGATACTCAACCAAGGAGATACAATAGAAGGAGGAGGAGGAGGAGGTCAGCTGGGAAGAGAATAAACAAATGACTGTTACATGCGATAACACTCTGATGACAAGTAGTAATACTGTCGGTGACCAAAATCAGACAAAGCACGGCTTGAACTCAGCAGTCTGTAGGGGAAGAACGAGAGTCATACGTGGCAGCAAGCACACGCTGGTAGACTCCGCTGCTCATTCTGATGCTGCTTTCGGTGGTAGAGCCGAGAGAAACCACATGCTGGGTGCTGGTAGGTCCGCTGGGGACTTGGGATGCCAGCAGGAATGAAATGAGAAGAGCATGAGGAGGTGTCACCTTACAGACAGCAGAGGGACCCGTCTGTGTCCACAGTCACTTTTCAAGAGCTTGGAATTCAAAAATTGTGGAAAGCAATTGCTGCAAAAGTCTCAGTGGAGATTTTGGTTGCCTCTTTTGGTGGTGCTGGTTTTTTGAACACTCCTTAGTACCTCTAGCACACAGGAATTCTAACTCGTTCCACACAGGCGCGGCCCTGGGTGAGGCATCGGGAAGCGTCTTAGCTTGCACCTGGCGATTTCTGGAGAGCACAGGGTCTCCGTCCTCGTACCTGTGCATTCCTCACTGGGCCCTTAGCTAAATGACATAGACAGATGGTGTAAGTGATTCCCAAGTTAGTTGAGCATGTTTCACTGTTGACCACAGTCCATTGTAGGTCAAATAAATACATTAAGAACATCTAAAAGTGCTGACCTTTTATTGTATACTCTGAGACTTCCATTATTGCAGAGTATTGACTCATTCTTCCGCTTTTTATCCAACATGTGATGTGCTTTATGACTTTATGACTTGAGGATCTTTGGGATTTGGTCTTTCCTTCTCCAGAGCTCTGCTCCATGGTAGGATTTCCCTTCTCTGGAGTCTGGCATTGTGGTCCTGCTCTCACTTTCAGCCACTGACATTGAGAACTAAACAGCAAACACTAAGTGATTCAGCTCTATTGCTGGAAACTTCCAGACCCAAACTGTATTATGCTAATACCTGACACTCTTACGTACTTATAGACCACTTAGCAACATTGAACACTATTGATCATTACCTCCTTATAAAAACATTGATGTTCAAGCTGGTCTGAAAAGGCTACATACTATTTTGATGACATTCTGTAAACTAAAGAGATAGTAAACAGAACAGTTATCAGGTATTTGAAGGGAAAGGAGAATTAAATAGGGTGTTTTTTTAGGGTGGTGAGACTGTTCTATATGATACTGGAATGATGAATGCAGGACACTGCACTTGTCAAAATGCGCTGAACTTCACGAAGAGTGAACTTTAATGGATGCAAATTAAAAAATACATATTCAGGAAGTCAGAGGATCCCAGGATAGAATGCAGATTGTGACAACGAATGTAACTATTACAAATATCTGAAGTAACTTTACTAATGGGAATGAGGGATAAAGGTGCCAACTTACTTAGCTGTAGAAAAGAGTGGAGACTTCAAAACTAAAGTAAAAGGAGCTGCACATAAGCACTGTACTCTAACTGGTAAGTTTTTTCATAGGAAGGTACATCTTAACAGATTAACAGTTCTGAAGCCACTGTAATGTATATTGGAATTGGACAATTATATAAAGGGGTTGTGGATTGCGGGAGGGAGGTTTCTCACCGTTGAAGTTGGGGGTCACAATAAACTGAGCAGGGAAGACTGGAATGATCCGTGTGGAAATAGATTAGCGTTGAAGATATTGTTATGAACTTGTGTTTAGTTTGATATACATACATTTGGTTACAAATAGAAATATTTATAGGTGTGTATGTGTGTGTATGTGTGTGTGTGTATATATATACACATATATATATATAGACAGGTTAATATACATACATACTTTTGCTCTGTCAGCTGAGAAGGCCTAGAAATGACACTATTATGCCCAGATCTTGGTTTCTGATACCAGCTTTCAGTAAAAACATTAGGGCTTCTTGAAATAAATGACTATTACATTTGTAACAGTCAGTTTGCAACAGTATTTGTAATAGTCACTTTGCTGATTGCAGGGTTGGTGCAAAAAATACCAAAGATAAGCCTGGAGAACGTTGTAGTGCCAAGAAGTCAGGCCGTGTTCAAATAAAGTCCACAATAATGGGGTGTGTCCCAGGGGGACTGAGACCTGCGGAAAGCTCTCGACAGCCAGTGCTGGAACAATCTGAGCAGCAGAATTAGGAAAGTAGCGTGGGATAATAACCCAAAGTATACAGTAAATATCTGTGAGCCCATGCTGATGTAAATAAACGATTGAATAAATAAATAAATGGGGAGAAAGACAAATCTCCCACAAAGAAGAATGCCTAATAATTGATGGGGATTGTAAGGACACTAGTCTTATTGAATTAGGGTCCCATCAAGAGGTGGCACATAATTTTCCGCTCCTTAAATGTGGTCACAGAGTCACATAGTGACATCCGCCTGAAGTGTAGACGGGGGGACAAAAACAGTGACTTTACAGTGAAGACATGGGGCACACGCCACCTCGGCCGGGTGATCGCGGCTCACGTGGCAGGGATATGTCATGTTGATATCGTGCACCCTTAATATGATGTGACAAGAAAGACACTCTAGCCATCCCCACATCCCATGATGCCAGTGGAGCCTTGAGGAAACACCAGACAAAGCCCAATCGGGAGACATTTACAGGCTGGTCCGTCCTCCCCAGGGTAGCCGACCGGTTTTCCAAGCTGGTTACCAAAACAACACGGAAAGTCAGAAACCATCCCAGCCGAGCCCTGGGAGGAGTGATGGCTGACTGTAGCATGGTGTCCTGGGTGGGATTCTGGAACAGAACGAGGAGAAAGCCAAGGAAACCAGAATAACGTTAGAGAATGGCAATGTGTCATTATTGGTTCATTCGTTGTGACAGTTGTACCGAACTGATACATTAATAATAGAAGACACAGCTTGTGGGATATGGGAACTCCGTGGTATCTTTGCAACTTTTCTGTAATTTTAAATTCTGGGCCGAATTGTGCCATCCTCCCTCCCAATCTCAAGTTCATGTGCTGCCATCCCAACCCCTAGTGCCTCAGAATAACCATATTTGGAGGTAAGATCCTTAAAGAGGTGATCAAGTTAAAATGAGCCGGTTAGGATGGGACCCTAATTCAATAAGACTCGTGTCTTTATTAGAAAAGGAGACATCAGGGGTACGCAGGCACAAAGGGACGGGACAATCCTATGACAGGGCAGCAGGAGAGTGGCCATCGGCAAGCCAAGGAGAGAAGCCTCAGAGGAACCCAGCCCTGCTGGCACCTTGTTCTTGGACTTGTCGCCTCTGGAACTGTGGGAAATAATTTCCATTGTTTAAGCGCCCCAGTCCGTGGCAGTTGGTTACAGCAGCCTAGTAAACTAACACACTTTTCTAAAATAAAAGATTATTCTCAAAAGCAACACTGGCATTCCCCCTGACCCCAGCCCAGGACCTCTGTCTGGATTTCTTCTCGTCATTCAGATCTCAGCTCAGGGTCCCCGGCAGAGGGGCCTTCGCTGACCACACGCCATTCTTTCCTTGCCACGTTACTCTGCGTTACTTCCTCCAGAGGGGCCCACCGCTAACGGCTCCCTCCCTCGTTTGTTTGTTCACTCATGCCTGCTCCACTGCAGTGGAACGTGAGTTCCTCGAGGGGCGGAACCGGGGCTGCCCCATTCACGGCTGAATCCCTGTCGCCAGACACCAGGCCCAGCACTGGCTGCATCGTAGACACAGTAACTATCTTCCAAGTGGATGGTGAAACCCCTTGGAGTCTGGGGGCTCTTTCTGAGTTACTGGGCTCTAGAGGGTGGGAAAACTATAAAGCACGTGGCCCAAGGAGTTTGGTTTTTCACATATTCTCCCATCTGAGAAAAATTAGTCTAAGCCAGGAACAGAGGTGGGATATGCTGGTGTGAGCAGAGGCCCTCCCCAAGCCTCCAAGCCTGGGACACACTCATGTCAAATTAAGGCTGTGGTTACAGCCGAGGGAGGCGTGCGTGTGGGCAGGGGGAGAGGGAGCAAGTAAGGAGGGAGCGGTTGGGAGTATGGGAGCCGATTCCAAGGGTAGACACAGTCTGTTATCTATGAGTACAGAGGTTGTAAAGCCAAAAAGGCCCTTCAGGATGAGGTTGGCGATGCTTCCGGCCCTAGCTAACGAGGTCGGTGGGGACGAGGGCCCCCAGACAGCCAGCTGGGAGTCGGGGCTGGGCTCCCACTCTGCAGGGGACTGACGGGTGGGGAGCGCTGCGCCAGAAGCTCTGTGGTGGGCCGGCCAAGCAGAGAGGGGGAGAGTCCCGGGGAACCCCAGTGCAGTGCTCCGCCGGGCCCTGAGGCTGTGCCTACTCACCCGGACCCTGCTGGCTGCTCCAGAAGACCACCCATCCAGGTGTCAGTGGCTGGGCCCAGCTGGAGCTAAGGCGGCAGATGGACAGCCCCGTTGTGGGCAATGAGGGAGGGACTTAGCAGCCGAGGCCCATGGGGAGGTGGAGGCGGTGGTCTCCATGGAGGGCAGGCTTGGTGAGCCCACCTCGAGGCCCCGGTACGAGAGGACATGTTCAAGTGAGCGTGCAGAAGGAGATTTAGGGATGGAGCTATGAGTCAGGCAAGTCTAGGCTCGTTTATTTCAGTTGGAAGAAAAAAGCAACTTGGATTAAAATGTTTTAAAATTTTATTTCCTGGCTCTGTGGTCTTCAATCACTCTAATCCTTAGTTCCTTCACCTTTAAAATGAAAGGAAAAATACCTACCTTACAGGGTCGTTGAAAGGTTTACAGACAATGTAGCAACAACCCCTAACCCAGGGCGGGACACATCCAAGATGCTTAATAAACAGTGGCCGATACTGTGATTTACTCCTACCACACAGGAAGCCTTGCTGCCTTTGTTCCGGTCGGTTTTTCTAAAAATGACTAGTCACAAAGCCCTTTGAAAGCGCAAGGGGAATGTGTACTTGTTCCAGTGCCATTTGGGATGGAGAAGTGACAGATCTGCTTCCTGCTCTGTAGCCAGTTCTGTGGGGACAGGCCACGACTTGGCAGCTGGAAAGGGACAGGCTGACCCACAAGGTCTCTGGGACGAATGTCATCCGTGGGAGGGCCAGAGGAGCCACCAGGAGCAGATTGGGAATGTAGAGCCAGAAAGCGACCCCGGCTCTCTGACAGCCCCCCAGGGCCTAGATTGGAGGCCCCGGGGGCGGGAGGGGTGGGGAGAGAAAGTCGCAAATGCCCCCGGCCTTGTGTGTTCTCTTCTTTAGTGTGATGTGGTTGGTGCCGGGAAGCCACGGAAGCATCTGGAGGATGCGGTGAGGGTGCAACTGTCCCTTAGGCAGCAGGAGAAGGAGCAAAGAGGCCGCCCTAGGCCCCGCGTTGTTCAAGCATTTCTAGATCTTCATTTTGGGGCAGGACTTTCCTTCCGAGAGAAATGGCCCTTGAGAAGCACTTGCTACCTGTTGAGGCTGTCCTCTCATCACTTGAAGAGGACCCCCGGAGAGGTGCTGGCCCCTGCTAGCCGGGCCTTGGGGGTGGTCTGCAGCCAGCCAGCCTTGCTGCTGGATCCTCCGCCGCCGCCCCCCGGGGGGCTCGCCACCCCCAGGACCGAGCCTGCAGGCCACGCAGCTCCTTCTTAGCTCAGTCCCCCTGGGGCAGGTACCCAGAGGTAGACTTTGGCCCAAGGACTTCTCTGTGCCCTCCTTGGGCTCCATTTTCCACATCTGAATCAAGGGGCGGGAGCCCAGATCTGAGCGATGGGGTGAGTTCTAGTCTCAGCCATAAAACTACCCCACTGTGAGCCTAGACACAAGTCTTGCAACCTCACTCTGCATCCCTCCCTCTCCCTACCTCCTCTGGTAAGATGCAAAGCTTAGTCAGGGTCACCTCTGAGGTAGTCAGTCCCTGATTCTGTGATTATGAATTTCCTTGAATGTCGTGCAAGAACAGGAGAGAGGATAGAACATCCTTTGAATGCCTGCCTGGAGATTTAATCTAAATGTTCCTAATTAGCATGGCCAATAGGGGCAGAATGTTCCAAAGCAGGGTCTGACTGCATTTTTGAACAATGCAAGTTGCAGGCTTCCACTTCTCTACTCCTTAGTCTCATGGGAAGGACACAGGGAGACTAAAAAGGTTATTACCATAATTTGCTGATCTCTATCAGAGATGATTTAGGGCAGTGTTTCTTGCCTTCAGAACCATCAACATTTTGGATCAGATAATTCTTCATTATGGGGGCTGTCCCGTGTATTTGGATGATGTTTAGCAGCATTCCTGGGCTCTATCCAATACTAGATGTGATAACACTCTCCCCCAGCCACCATTGTAACAACTAAGATGTCTCTAGACGTTGCCAAGTGTGCCCTGGAGGGCAAGATCACCCCCAGTTGAGAATCACTGATTTAGGGTATGTATTTAAAAGGCAGAAAAATAAATATAGAAGCAAACTTAAATATGCAAATGTCTCTGGGTAGGATACTGAATTTCTAAAGAGATGATAGTAAAATTTGAACTAGCAGAAGAGTAGGACTCATTAAAGCTCATTTTCTACATGCACATCATCCTCATACCTTCTCAGTTGCACTTGTGGTACCTTTAAATAGTCAAGAAAGAGGACCACCCACCTTCTCCTCCTGAAGATACCACATTGGATTCCAAATAATATTGGATGACTAAATGTAAATGCTTTAATAACGCCCTAAGACATGCACGAATAAGATGCTAGCCTCACACATACAGTATTTTCTTGCTGTGACTCTAGCCACATCTTAACAGCTGCCAAGACTGGCAAAGACTACATCACAAACTCTCTTTTTCCGTTTCCAATATGTTTAATTACATCGAGGCTGGTGTGAGAAAGATTTATTGTCGTCTGCACCGATCACAATTTTGGAGGAGGAGAAAACATAGTGGAGAGAAGAAGAAATTGAAACAACCAGAAGAACAAGATATGCCTTTTCTGTATTGTATTTCGTGTTCCCAAGAGCTGATAGAGAACAAATTGTGAGATGTGGGAGGTCTAGCCCTGCCATTCAGGCAGAGGCTGCCTTAAAAGGAAGACGTGGCATGCTGTGCATTTTCCACTTCCTTCTTTTTGAGTTTTCTTTCAGCCAGTTCTCAGAAATGTAAGCAGGAAGAAAATTGCAATCATGTTTAGAAACAACTGAAGTTAAATCTGACTCATTTGTTTACAAAACTATGCATCATTTTATTTTCGGTGCATCTCCAATTCCTCTTTGCCCTTGAACGTTCTCCTCACTCCCGCGGTGAATAGCCTTCCTTTCGCCTATGCCTGGGGTTGAACTGTGCCCAGTCCCTCTGGGTTGTTCCTTGTTCAATCAGCCCTTTCCCTCTTCCCACGGCCAGGCCTTGATAACCTCACTTTATTGTAATAACCTCTAAGTTTTCCTCCTTGCAGTGCAGCCTGTGAGATTCATTGACTTCACCCCTTTTTTATTATAGTCAAGCATTCATTCACCTGGGCCCTGTTGGGGGCCAGACATTGTTCTAAGCTCTGGAAATACAGCAAAGAATGAAGACAACAAAACCCCTGCTCCCTGGGATTTATATTCCAATCGGTACCGCTTGCTGATGGAGGCAGACATTTTACAAAATAAATAAATGATGTGGTCTGGGAGAATGTGGGAGATGTTATGGAAAGAACTGGGCAGGGAGGAGAGATAGGAAACGGTGAGTGCGAGAGAGACTAGGTGTCACTGCGTTCGGAAAGAATGGACTGCAATTTTGGTGGTAAGGAAGGCTTCACCAAGAAAGTGACATTCAAGCGAATACATGAAGGGATGTGAAAAGCATGTCTAAAAGTTTGAAGCATGCCAGGTGTTTGAGGAAAGGTCTGGGAAGGCCAGTGTGGGAGAGAAGAAGGAAGTAAGGTGAGGAGAGTTAATGGGCATAGGGAGGCACAGACTCGAACTAAGAAATGGGATGCTGCTGGCTGGTTCTGGGAGCAGGGAGACCTGACTTCCAGGTTAACAGGATCATATCATCGAGTCATGTGTCATTTTTCCTACCTTAAACCATCACTTAACAGCGACTCGTCCTCCCTGCTCCTGCTCAGGAACTTTCCCTCTCGCCTTGCAAAAGCCCTCTGCGCTCTCCGTAAAGAACGGCCTCACCCCCTTCAAAGTCTACCCGTCCTTCAAGTCTATGCTGCAGTTTCTGCTTTTCCAGAAACCCCCCACTTTTTTCTTTTTTGCCAACCCAACGTCAGTCTCGCTCTGCTCTGACCTCCTATGGTATTGATGGTTTATGGTGTGCACTTGGACTTGATCATATGCTATCTTTCACTGTCTTCTAAGCAGGTCTTATGGATATCATACCAAAAAGTCTGTAGAATTTGAGACCTAGAAGGGCCTCAGGAATCATCTGTACTGACTCCTTCATTTTATAAATGAGGAAACTGAGGCCCAGCAAGTTTAGGCTATTGCTCTAGTCCATTCAGCTAGTTGTTTAATGTGTAAATAGCCTCTTGGAAGGACATTATAAGCTCAGTAAGGGAAGGCACCATACCAGGATGCTTCTCGAAAGTCCCCTGTGATAGTCGTTAACATAGTACTTATGTAACAGATGCTCATTAAGTCCAATTACATGTAAAAGTAAATTGATTGTGAGGTTGGTTTATTTGTTTTTAAAGGAACATTATAGGACCTTAATTTATCAACCACATCGTGAATTCAGATATTCTAGGTGCAGAAAGTTGTGCAAAATAGTTGGATGTGACTTAGCTTTAGATTTGAGGAATGTGCTTGTGAATGTGGTTAGATGGGGAGTGAAAAATGTTGCCTATCTCGTAGGTGTTTGTTCTGATGAAATGTTAAAAGATAATTCTATCATCTCTACATGATACAGCTATTTTTGTTGCTTCAATAAGATTTATGGAATCAATTTGGATTAAAAACAGAATGGTTATTTTTACCATCTTTGTCTGAAAGGGAAAGACTCGTGGCTGAGTCCATCCTTTAAGCTGCTTCTTTGGAGCATCATTGGTTTTGATCACAGATGTGAACTTTCGGTGTTTGCAGATACTGAGTGCCTGTCAGGACTATTTCAGGAGACCCAATTCATCTTTTGACCCAGAGATGCCCTGGCGAACCGTAAGGTTTAGTTGACAACATAGGTCCATGTGGGAGGATGCTAAGTTCCTGTTCCAGTAATAAGTGCACAATGAAATAAAGTGCCTTCTAAGAGCCTGGGACCCATGACATAAACTTGTTACACTTAACTTTTAAAATGCAGACCCACCCGAACAAATTAGTAGTGATTTTTCAGTGTTTTAATCTTTGCCAATAAATTTAGCATAGTTTTTAATTTGGCCTCTGTGGAACCAGAACAACAGACTACAGTATAGAAAGTGAATTCAGTCTGCCATTGCTATTCTTGCATGGCAGCCAAAGCAAAGCTCCTGAGGTCTGAAGTACCTTGTGCAGAGATTCTGCCGGCTTTGGAGATCTCTTTTAATGTCCAGTGATTGTGATCCATAGCCTGAGTCTATGACAAGGTCAGTCAACTTAGCTGAGCATAGCATGATTACAGTAATGCCAAGAAGAAAGATGACATGCCTGAATGAGCCAAGCAGATTGATTTGTACACATTTAGTACATTTTTGACTACTAGTTTTATTTGGTGGCAACTATTTTAGTGAACTGGACTTGTGTAGGAATTGGAAAACGTTAAGAGCCCTGGCAGGGTAGCTCACTTGGTTAGAGAGTCGCCTTGATGTGCCAAGGTTGCAGGTTCAATCCCCAATCAGGGCACATACAAGAATCAACCAGTGAATGTACGAATAAGAGGAACAGGAGACTTTTGGTCAAGATGGCAGCATAGGTAAACATGGCTTGCCTCCTCACACAACCACATCAAAAATACACAACAGCCATCACTCAGAACCATCAGAAATTGAGTTGAATGGAAGTCTGACAGCTACGGAATTAGAGAAACCATATCCATCCAGATTGGTAGGAGGGGCAGAAATGTGGAATTGGCTGGTCCCACATCTACATGTGGTGGATAAAAAGTCTGGAGAGATATCTTGGGAGTGAGGAGTCCCAGCCCCATACCAGGACCTTAGCCCAGGATTCCAGTGCCAGAAAGATAAGCCCCTGTAACTTCTGGCTGCAAAAACCAGCAGGAATTGAGTCAGTGGAAGAAACTTCTAGAATCCCAAGCAGTTCCCCTTAAAGAACCCACACATGGACTTACTGAGACTCATTCCCTCTGAGCTCCAACACTGATGTAGCAGCTTGAAAGGCATCAGTGGCATATGGGGAGAAACTGAAGTGTCTGGCATCAAGGCAAGAGCTGGGGGACAGCTTTCTGCCAGATAGAAAGGCAGGCAGAGGTCATTGTCTTTTTTTCTGAGCCCTCCCCACAAAGAGCCACAGAGCTAGCAGGTGGGTGCCATGTCTGAGACTCAGTCAACCTGGGTAACACTGTTTGCCCTGCCCTGGAGACTCCATCCCACCCATCTTATGGGCCCACTCAAGCTGCTTTTCCATATTAATGGCTGGTCTTGGCTCACACTTCACAACTCCCTAAATCCTCTCAAACAAGCAACGCGCCTCATTGAGCCTCCAGCCCCCATACCTCTTGCCAAGTGACCATAGGCCTGGCAGCAGCAGCAACCAGCCTAGATTCACAGCTTAGCTTTGCCTGGGAATCTCCAAGTCCAGCACAAGTAGCAGCCATCTCAGATTGCTTTATAGCTCAGGCAGGGTGGCCTCAGGCAAAATATAGGTGGGGACTGACCTTGGCCTGCATCAATTAGGAAACTCCAGAGCCTGTGCACCCAGTGGACAGCTATAGACCATGTTGGAACACTACCACCCTGTCCCTACACAGCTGATTCTCCACAGAGGGCAGAGGTTGGTGGTCAGTGTTCACAGGCAGTCCTTGCAGCTGACTGGCCTGAGTAAATCCTTCCTCTTGACCTGCCAACAGAAATCAAGGCTCAACTACAAGAAGAGGGTATACTCAGCCCACATGAAGGGCACACCTCGAGTATCCAGCCTGGGTGATAGGGGAGGCTGTGCCACTGGACCCTACAGGACACCTACTACATTAGGACACACTACCAAGACACAGAGTCAAAGAAGCTCTGCCTCATATATAGAAACAAACACAAGGAGACTGCCAAAATGAGGAGACAAAGAAACATGGCCCAAATGAAAAAACACATCAAAACTCCAAAAAAAAGAACTACACAACAAAGTGGAGTTAAGCAATCTATCTGTTGCAGAGTTCAAAATACCGGTTATAAGGATGCTCAAGGAACTAAGTAAGGACCTCAGCAGCATAAAAAAGATCCAGTCAGAAATGAAGGATACACTAATAGAAATAAAGAACCACTTACAGGGAAAAAGTAGAGTAGATGAAGCTGAGAATCAAACCAATGATTTGGAAGAAAAAGGAAGCAAAAAACAACCAATCAGAACAACAAGAAGAAAAACAAATACAAAAAAATGAGGATAGTGTAAGCAGCCTTTGGAACAACTTCAAGCGGTCCAACAGTCACATCATCGGGGTACCAGAAGAAGAAGAGATAGAGCAAGAAATTGGAAACCTATTTGAAAAAATAATTTTAAAAAACTTCCCTAATTGGTGAAGGAAATAGACATGCAAGCCCAGGAAGCACAGAGAGTCCCAAACAAGATGGATGCAAAGAGGCCCACTCCAAGACACATAATAATTAAAATGCCAAAGGTTAAAGCTAAAGAGAGACACTTAAAAGCAGCAAGAGAAAATCATTTAGTTACCTACACAGGAGTTCCCATTAGACTGTCAGCTAATTTCTCAAAAGAAACTTTGCAGGCTAGAAGGGATCGGCAAGAAATATTCAAAGTCATGAAAAGCAGGGACCTACAACCAAGGCTGCTATACCCAGCAAAGATATCATTTAGAATGGGAAGGCAGATAAAAAGGTTCCCAGACAAGAAAAAACTAAAGGAGTTCATCATCACCCAACCATTATTATATGAAAAGTTAAAGAGACTTATTTAAGAAAAAGAAGATCAACACTATGAACAGTAAAATGCTAATAAACACATATCTATCAACAACTGAATCTAAGAAACAAACTAAGCAAATAAAAAGAACAGAGACAGGCCTGGATGGTGTGGCTCAGTGGATTGAGTGCCAGCCTCTGAACCAAAGGTTCACTGGTTCAATTCCCAGTCAGGGCACATGCCTGGGTTGCAGGCCAGGACCCCACTAGGGGACGTACAAGAGGCAACCACACATTGATGTTTCTCTCCCTCTTTCTCCCTCCCTTCCCCTCTCTCTAAAAATAAATAAATAAAATCTTTTTTTAAAAAAGAAGAAAAGAGACAGAATCATGGATATAGAGAGCATTTTGATGGTTGTCAGATGGATCGGGGGCAGGGGGGATATAGGGAAATGCGTAAAGAGGTGAAGAGGTAAGAGGATTAAGGAGTACAAACAGGTAGTTACAGAATAGCCAGAGGGATGTAAAGTACAGTATGGGAAATGGAGTAGCCAAAGAATGTATACACATGACCCGTGGGCATGAACAATGAAGTGGGGGCTGCCTGAGGGGGTGTGGGATGCTGGATGGAGGGGAGCAAATGAGGAAGAATTGGGACACCTGTAATAGCATAATCAATCAAATATAATTTTAAAAAATAAGTGGAACAACAAATTGGTGTTTCTCTCTCTCCCCCTAAAATCAATAAATAAATTTTTAAAAAGAAAAGAAAAACATTAAGAGCTACATACAGTTGGCTAAGGTGGTTGATGATCCCATATGGTTGTCTGACCTTGGGTCAAAAAAGGAGATGTGACTATACTCATATAATCATAGCAGCTGTTTTCTGAGGAGGCTGTAAACCAGTACTGACCGCCATTTCAAAGTTGAGTTCCCAAAATATTTTGAGCAATCAATTGGATGTAGTTTTGTAATAAACCTCTAATATTGTCTCCCAGTGTAGCTACTATTATGAAGGACAGCATTTGTTTGTTTTTTTAATAGACCCCTGGCATTTGCAAGTTCAACATTTCATACATTTAAAGGAACCCAAAAGATCTGAGATAGGAAGAAATTTGTAGCTTTGCCCAGGGATAAATACAAATGACTCTGCAAGCTGGACGGTTTGCAAGAAGATGAAGTGGGTTCACTAGTGAGTGAGCTGAGCCCATTGCAAATCATTCCAGTCACAAAGGACTATTAGCAAGGTCTCTTCGAAGTCTGAAGAGGCAATTTTCGTGGAGTGATGGAAGCTTGGTGTCTTCCTGAGAAATGGATCTGCATAGAAAGTTAAGTGTGGGTATTGGAGAAAGAAGTAACAAAGGCTCAGAAAGTAATTTTTCTTAACCAGAAAAATGGAAATATTGAGTAGATTGAAGGGAGGTTAGGTCATGGCCATAAATGAGTTTACCATATGGAAATAAAAACTTTTAAAGTAAATTCAGAGAATAATCCCACTCACGCAAAAATAACTCCTTAAGAGGGAAATAAGTCATTAGAGGTTGAAGAGATCCCTTACATTTCAGTCATACCTTATATTACTATGAAGCACAAGACAAATGACACGCTATTGTATTTCTGGATTTGGGAATTCATGAACATTGAGGGTTTATTCTGTAAGTTCCGTTGTGTTAGGTTTGATACCCACATCATTAAATATAGTTGTACCTGGTGTGTGTCCAAGAATTTGGGGGAAGTTGACATTTGAAATGGAATCTGTTGAACCAGAGATGAAGAGAGGCCTTTCAATACTTTCAGCAGTTTAGTTTACGGTTACCAGAATGGTAGTTGACTAAGAGAGGCGGGTGGTGAATCAGTACCATTTAGACCTCTCAGCGTATTCAGAGAGAAGATCATTTAGAGCACGTTGGGGCTAGTGGCTGCACTTTCTGAGAAATAGAAAAACTGAGACATGAAGAAATGACAAAACTAACCCTAAGGTCCTTAAGACATAGATATTCTAAGTCTTTCTTTGCAATAGTATGACTGTTTCTGATTAATAGTAAAAACCTGAAATGTAAATTCTTGCTTTCCTATTCATGATCATGGGAAGTCCTGTATTCTCATCAGAAAATAATAGAATAGACTGACTCAGATATTTGATGGCCTGCTACATGTAGGTTCCCTTCTAGGTCTCTAAAAATACAATGAAAAGACATAGCCCCTGTTCATAAGGTACTTCTAATAAATAAAGAGAAGTCAGACATGAACATGAGTCATGAGTCTTCCATGGAAGTTGCTATAATAAGGAAACATATCAGGTACAACTAGAATCTGGGAGATCAAGCCCCTGCGTCTGCCTCACGATACTTGGGTTCATCCACTCCGTGACTGACCTTGTTCCCTTATTTGCAGTAAAGAAAATGATGCTAAGGCCCTGAAAAATTAAATCACTTTTTTCTTTACCTGTCATCTAAATTACTCAGGCACCCTCGTAACCTCCCTTCTGCTTGCTGATCTCTTGATCCTCTGGCCCATTTTGAAAACCATTGTTCTATTTTCTTCTTAAACCCCGCTTGCATCTCTGCTGCCTGCGCAGCAAGTCCAGAGCCCCCACCGTGGTTCTTAAAGCCACCTTCTGCTTTCCTCCCACCGCGCTCCCAGCAGCCATGCCTCAGGCCCTGCCTCCTCTCCCCCTTTGCATGTCACCCACATTTCCTGCTTCCAGCTTCAGCTCATGTTCTTTGTTGCCCAACTTCTCCGCCCGTCAAAACCCAACTATCTCATACAGAGCCCAGCTCTACTGCTGCCTTGTTCATGAAGCCTGCCCTGATTCTCCCAGCTTGGTTTAATGACTGATTCTCACATTTCCACAACATCCATTTGCAGGCAGTCATACAGTACTTCGGTGATCTTTAGTGCTTATAGTTTGGCTCTTTCACTAAATTCTAAGTCCCTGAAAGTCAGGGACTATGTCCCTCATAACCTATTCACCTCATAGCTCATAGTCAATAACTAACCCCCCATCAAATGCTGCTGAATATTGCCCAATGTCAGACATTAGTGGCCTATCCAAGTCTAAAATCTGGGTTCCTCTGACCTGTATCAAAATTTTAGGAATTCTAAGACATTCCCCAGCATGTAGCCACTCCATGGGTTGCTTCATCTTGCAAAGACTTCTTTGTGGATCTATAGTATGAAATTGCCACCGTTGTCCCGGCCCCCAACATTCACCGTGGCAGCGGAGGGAGGCGGTGGTCAGGATGGATGTGTGTACATCGAGCATGATTTCCCGACCTGCAATAGACCCCATGAATATTTGAAGGGGAGCCTGGCAGCTGTTTCCTAGGAGGGAAGTTAAGTTGAAATGCAAAAGTAAAGATTAAGGAATATTAACATAAATTCTCTATCGCAAATTCTTCCACATAAATATGCTACCATTGGAGGGAGAAGTTGGTGTCAGGGAGCTTTTCAAATGTCTACATTTCAATACCCAAATGAAAAGTTCATTGTAATTATGAAATGGAGCGATTCTTCATGCCTATAAAGGTCCTTGACAAAAGAGTGTGTGTGTATGTGTGTGTATCTGTGTTCATTTTTCCAAGTGTGATTTTCCGATGCAGAAACAAGGGGAAGCAGAGGGCGGGGGGGTGAAGTGAGGAATGACCGGCTCCAGCTCTGGTACTTTGAACCCCCCTCTCTCATATCGTCTCCACACTGCACTGGGGGCAGTGCATGCTGTCTCTGGTCAGCCCCGTATTTTCAGGTACTCAGGGCGGGGTCTGGAGAAAGAGGAGGGTGTCCTAACCAGCCTGCCCTCACCCACTGCAAGCCCCTTGCTGGCAGACGGGGCCCATCCTTACCACTGGCCCTGCTGCAGGCTCTGGGAGCATTCACGTGTGGCCTCCTATTTACAGGCTGGCTGGCCCTGCTCCTTCCCCCCGCTCCTCACACTGGCTGGGCCACCCAGCACCCTTCACCTGCTTCTGTTGCTTGTGCTTGTTGTCTGGTCCAAGTTATCGTCACTTGTCTGACCGCCTCCAGGCAGGTCTGGGGCTACGTGCGGGCTGGCTCGCTTCCCTGGAACAGGATAAAGCTAGTGGGAGGAAAGAACAGTCTCTCCTGTTCCCCGCTGTTCAACAGGGGGAGTTTGTTGGAATCCCCACAACCGCTGAAATGCGTGCAAATGAAGGTGTTTAAACAGTCACCTTGGCTCCTTCTGAAAGGTGCTAAGGAGAGCCCGCCTCTACAGTGCACTGCAGGCTTTCAAGCCATCCGCCTCTCCGGGGGGCAGATAGTTGACCTCTACGTGCCTTAGTGTCCTTGTCTGTACAAGGGGGTAATAAACCCCCCTCATCGGGAATTTGTGAGGCTAAAGTACGTTGACACAGTCACAGCGCTTAGAAGAGTTGTCCGGCCTGTAATAAGCATTATATAAATACCCAAGCTACCATTATTGTATTCTTACATTCTTGGTTTGGTCTGCTGCTCAGAAATTCAGTTTATGGTACTTGAAATGGACTTGTCAAGAGGGAGTAGTAGCCTTCTGACCAGAGGAGAAACTGAGGCACTGAGTTAAATCAGCCAGTTAATGGAGGTCAGATGGAGTCCATAGTGTTGCTTGACTTTAAAATGCATATAAACAGTAAGAACCTCTGTCTGCCTCCTCCGTATTCTTGAGGAAGCACAGGTACCCTCGCGTGACTCTAAAATCAGACAACACCTGCCTTGTGTGTCTATTGGACTGCCTGTTAGAAGAGAGAGGTTAATGGAGAGGGCCTGCGCCAAGAACATGATAAGGAGCAAGATCCGAATGCAGTGCAGGGCCAGCCAAGAGGCAGGGAGGCTCCTTCCCCCTTTGCCCAGGTATTTGAACATCCCCATCTCCAAGCCTGTGCCAAGCAGAACCCGATCCTGCAGAAACCGTGATTCTGCAGTTTGCTTGCATCTGTGTTTTACCGAAAGCCTTCAGTTTTAGATGCCCTCGAGAAGTCTTCAGACCCGGCAGGGAGAGCCTGTCTCCCTTTGGCTTCTGCAGGCAGCCGCAGGTCAGCAGATTTCATCTGGGAATGAGCTGGGAAGAAGAATAGACTGTGTTGTGGGTGCGCACGTTGAGGCGGGGCGAGGGGGGTGGAGCGAGTGTGTGCGCATCCGTATAAAGACAAAATAAAACCATCTTGATGTTTTTTCACATTATTTCCAAAAAGAGATGTATGCTAGAGAGCAGGAAAATAGAGTAAGACTACATATGTGTGTGTGTGTGTGTATATATGTGTATAATTGATTGATTTGAGAGAGAAAGAAAAACATTGATTTGTCATTCCACTTACTGATGCATTCATTGGTTGCCTCTTACATGGGCCGTGACCGGGAATTTAACCCACAACCTTGGCGAATCAGGACAGCGCTCTAACCAACCGCGCTACCCAGCCAGGCCCAGAGGAACACTGTATTCTAATGCCAGCTTGCTTCTCAATTCCTTTTCCTTCTTGTGTTCCCCAAAGGCTACCAACAGGAAGGGCAAAAATGAAAAGACAGAAAGGTGACCTCACAGGAAGAACTGTAGATTTTGCAGGGGTGACTGCTCTTGTCGAGCACCTATAAGTATCTCCTCCTTTCCATCACCTTCTTCTCCTTTGCCAATTACTCAGCAATGAGGCATTCCCAAATATCTGTGAAGGTTCCAAGTTTCTTCTCCATCGCTGCCATATATGTTTGTTTGTTTGTTTTCTGATGGAGAATAGAGGGTTTTTTGTTTTGCTCTTAAGTACAATTAAATGTATTCCTAATATTTAAAATGGTATGAATACTCACTTGTTGACCAGGATATATGTGTGTCTACATCTTCTAAATCCATGTTCGTCTATATTTATAGCTATCTATCCCTCAAATGGAACTTGAGTCTGCATGACTCTTTTTAAATGTCTTCATGTAGCAGGGCTGCTACACTTGAGTAGTGGGGAGTCAACAGTCCCTGTCACAATCATTCAAGAAGTCGGGTGTTGTGAATACTTTCTTTTCATGATGAGTATTTTTGTCACCGTGAAAGCCCATTAGCTACCCTTCTGGTTAATGTAAAAATCTTCTGTTAAAAAAAAAAAAAAGGCCGGATTCCAATTTAGTGACACTAATGTTACCTCCCAGTCTGACTTTGCTAGAAACTGATCACCAGCCGGAATCTCTGGTTAATGTGAAGACGAGCTGGCAGTCAGCAGGCACCGGCAAGAAGCAACCAGGATAGTAAAAGGCTTTCCTGTGGCTAACACATTCATCCACAGGAGTGGGGAGCCCAGCCCATTAATAATCCTGTCAACCTAGAGATGAACCTAGTGAATTTAAATGCATCTGAGGCGAGGCAAAGGCAGGGCCATATTCAGCCTGTTTTACCTTTGATGAGCTGATTTCCACCGTTTTTCTAACATGAAAAATCCTTGTGTGGTTCTTGTTTCTGGTTCCTAACATCTGGTGAATGGTGGGGGGCATATACTGGGCTGTGTTCTGCATGTGTTATAACCTAATGTGTTCATCATAAATGGATGCTCAGTCAAAAAGGATTTTAAGAGTTCAAAAAACAGGAAGACTTTAAAACATATTTTTGAAGCGTTAATAGGTGCACACGTTACACAATGCAAAAGATACAGAGGTTAACACCATGGGAAAAAGCAGGGACTCTTGATTCAAAGCAGCGTTTTCTGCCTGGTTTTGTTTCAAGCAGTATTTTTTCACGTCCACTACTCTGCCAAAATCGTTCACATCTGAGTGCTGGGTGGAATGGTGGTGGCTTTTTGTTTGCTTGGTTTTGGCTTTTGCTGGCGGAAAAAGACATGAGTATAGTCAATGCAAATGTTTTTCTTCAAGCTAATTGCGTTACTCGGCCAGGCATTTTTTCATGAGTTCCCTCCCTGCCCCCATGAGCTTTTGCGTTCTTCTAAGAACACCACTGGCAATAAGCAGGTGGGTAAAAGTATAAAGAATGCACAGAAAAAAAGATAAAGGGTAGAATGAAGGACTGCAATATTAGAAAGAGTTGTATTTGTTAAATATGTGAAAAACACACTTGATGTTAGAGCTTCTTTGTTAAGAATGCAATTTTCTCATCTTAGTGTCCTTTTTAATATAAAGTTCTAGTTTGTTTTGTTTTGGTTTGGTTTTCTTTGTTTGTTTTGAAGCAAATCATTCCAGATATGGGAGAGGAAGTATAGCTACTAAGGTGCCATCATTCTGGGAGGCAGTGGTAGGAAACAGCAGAACCACAGGGCATTCGGCGTTCCCTGCAGACGCACGGGCAGGCCACAGAGGCGAACTGAGTGGAGCTGTGTGTATAGTTCATGGAAGGGACGGGTTGGAATGAGCCAAAAGCAAAAATGGAAGAGTTCAACTCTCAAGGTCATATAGAAGAATTCTGAACTTTCAGCATGTTTGTGTCATTAAAATCCAAATGGCTTGCTTTATACGATTTTGTGGTCATTATAAAGGTCATGAGATTGACATTAAAAAAAAAACTATCAGGGAGTTATTTTTGGTGTATAAAGACACTCGTGCTTATGGATTTAACTTAAGTAACAAAGTGAAAACATTCTAAGAAATGATCTACCTTGGAATTATAGAATTCTGCCTCTAGATTATTACAATTTAATTGTGACAATAACAGTGTTTTATATCTCCAGAGTCTCTTGTTACTGTGTGCCAGAGCAACTTGTATAGCTTTGTGATCATGTACATTTCTTCCTGATTCTTTGTTCCTTAAAACATGTTGGTACTTGAAACTGAACATAGTAGGAGCATTTACACCATAAAAATTGGCAAAAGCTACATACCAAGGCTTTTTCCCCCCAGAGAGCTGATTGTTAAAGATTTACCAGCACACCGCTGTACATAAAGCCTGAGTTGCGTTAATCAAGATATGGAAGAAATCTAAAGCAGGGAGAAGAATTATTGTGTGGAATTCAAAGAATATTTATTAAAAGAGCAAAAACGAAAAACTAGTGGAGAACTAGAGATGTGGTATTTGTGACAGTTATCACCATACTTCCCTTACGTTGTAAGAAATATGTTTTGCAATTGTTCAAAGTACTCATAGGCTGGTCCCCCCATCTTGGATGGAGTAAAATGGATCACATTATTGCTACGTGGATGTCCACTACATGGCAGGATGACCCTCCTTCTTGCCACAGTACCCCAGTGGAACATCGCTAAGATCCATCTCTAAAAAGGGGCAGTTCAACTGTGGCATACCAATTTTTTCCCTAACCACACCCTTATCACTAGTTCTAACAGCTAGTATTTTATAGATACAAAATTTGAGGTATGAGCTGACATATAGTCAAATAAATAAATATCAGATCGCTGCTAATACCCTCCTTCCCTGTTGTCCTTGATGCCTGCCCATCATGGCTGGGGCACTTTGAACAAGAATACCGAGTTACCAATATTGTTGGGATTCTCTGAGCTAATGGGCAGTCAGCCCATAGTGTAGCACCCTGTAAAACACCAAGTATTTTAAAATTTTGACACAGGGCATTATTGGCCAAGAAAAATAGAAAATATGTATCAGTTTTATTGACACAGTTTCATTCAGATGTATTGGCAGCCAGGTAGACAAGATGTCGTGGTTCTGCTTCTAGCCAATTGTAATCACTCACCCCATTACTATTCCTTACACCCTTGCTACTCAAAGTAGGGGCCATGGACCATCAGCTTTGGCATCAACCAGGAGCTTGCTACAAACACAGAATCCTGGGGGCCATTCTAGGCCTACCCAATCAAAATGTGTAGTTTCGCAAGATCGCCAGACAATTTGTATGAACATTAAATTTTGAGATTTACTACCTTTCCTGTTGACTAACTTCATTCCCATACTGTCTGAAGCTCTCTCCTTTCCAAGGACATTGAAAGAAATGGTGGACTTAAGACATACAGAGAAACAAACTCTAAGTTTGGATAGATGGTGAAGGATCGGTTTTACTCTTGGTTATTGTCTTCCACTTCACCTGGCTATAGTCTCCAGGACAAACTTATCTGTAGAAGTAAATAAAGAAGCACTGTGGATCCCCAAGGTAGTGAGAACACTCACCTGGAATTTCCAAAGGGAATGCTATTTTCTGAACTACAGTCTACTCTTGAAGAATATGAGGGTTAGGTTTTGACACCCTGTCCCCATGCAGTTGAAAATCCATGTATAACTTTTGACTCCCCTAAAACCTAACTACTAATAGTTTACTGTTAAGTAGTAGCCTTACCAATAACATCAACAGTCCATTAACACATTTTTATATGTTATATGTATTCTATACTATATTCTCACAATAAAATAAGCTGAAAAAAGAAAATATTAAGAAAATCATAAGGTAGGGAAAATATATTTACAGTACTTATTGAAAAAAATCCATGTATAAGTTGACCAAGGGTCAACTGTATTTGACTATTTTTAAAGCTTGTTTTTACATAGAAAGCTGCCAAAATAGAAGTCTCACATTAAGTAGCATTTCTTTCTCATTCCTCTTTTTCCCTCTTTCTTGTTTTTTAAAAAATTAACCTTTTTTATTTTAGAACAATGTAAGATCTACAGAAAAGCTGTAAAGATAGTGCAGAGGGTTTCCACAGACCTCACACCCATCTTTCTTGGTTTTTGACCAGAGTTGTATTTCTACCATTGCTCGATTGGCAGAGTTTCCTGGCTAAGGAAGCAAAGTTACAGCACCTCACACAAATAGTATTTGATTAAGGCTAATTATAGTGCTGTCACATAAAAAGGGGAAAAAGAAAGCTGGCTTTTTCAACCAGCAGTGAAATAACCTGCTGTCTATCTACTGACTTAATAGCTTTAATTGCCAGAACATAATCAAGATCTCGTGAATTTGTTTGAACATATCAGCAGGCACCAAATATTTCAATGAGATCAACTTGTAGAAATAGTTACTTTCTAACTTGAGCTGAAATCACTCTGACAAAATGAGTTTCGTAGCCTAAAATGCAATACCTGGTGAGAGAGGCCCATTGATACGATGATTTGATTTATGAAAAACACGTTGTTGACTTAATAGTTTATTAGCTTATTAGTTTAACATGAGCACCTTAGGTGAGTGGTCTGACTCTGTCTGACTTCTTCATTTGTGTAATGAATTAGGTCACAAGTATATTTACACTTGGAGACTTATTTTACTTCTTATTTATTGAGAACTTTTTTTTCCAAATGGTGACATGACCCAAAAAAGTGGGCATTTCCTTGAACAGACTTTGTACATTTCAGGCAATAAGAGTCATGTGTGAAACCAACACCATTCTTCCATGTTTTATTATCTTCTGACTTTTAGGAGTGTAAAACCAGAAATTAAAGGACATGTAAGACTGTCCCCCTTCAGGAAGCCAGAGCAGAAAGTGAGTCTGACTAACAGATGATTTTGAAAAAGAGGCCACGGGCTCGGCCCATGACGAGACCTTGGGAGGACAGTGACACCTGACTGGTCCCTCCCCACACTCAGGTGTGTGGGGCCTGCTGCAGGATAATCTAGAAAGGGTTGTCTGGTGGTTGTTGGGTATGTGCACCCTCAAGCTCTCTACAGACAGAAACGCATGTGAAAATAACCCTTTTCATGGCATCAAAAGAATAATTCCTTCCCTATTTAGAATCACAGAATTCCTCAGAGGAAGTCACTCTCTGTACAAACATAGCACCCCATCAAAATGGTCTCAAAAGAAGGTAAACGTAGATGGCGCTTTCTCAGCTTTCAGAAGCAGGAAGGTGAACTTTCAGAGGCGAGAAGTAAGCCGAGCTTCCTGGCCTCCAGCCACTCCCACAGAGACCACCGCTTCGCGGGGGGCGGGGGGGGGCGGATGGGGAGCCGGCAGGGCGATGGGGAGGTGACCAGTAGTTGGACTGTTCCCTGTACCCCACATCCGTTGCTGGACTGGACTTAATGACGTAGGCATGCTGAGAAGGCTCTGTGTGTCCAACAGAACTCAGCCCTGGGGAACCCATGGACTAAGCAATAGGGACGTGAGTAAGAGGAATTGAGCTGGGGAGGGTTCTCCCCCATTCTTTTCCTTATCTTTTATTCCCAACCGGGGTTATTCCAAATAATGGCCTCCAGCATGTCCTCGTAGGTCCTGACAGGCTGTGGCTCCTAGGAAGCTGGGAAGGGACTAAGAATGCTCTTTGCTGCTGATTTGCAGATGTGCAGAAACCTTAGCATGTCAGAAGGACCATAGGAAGGAACAGAAGTCTGGGGATTTTGCTTTTCAAGATCCTACTGTTAATTTTTTTATCTCATTTTCTTTGCCTCATCTACTAACTCTTTGAGGCTTAAGAGGCCCAAAGTCAAGTTCATCCTAATTTTAAACTTGCCTCTGTGGCTGCCCTGTAATTTTCATTCTGCAGCTTAAATTGGGACGTGTCTCCATAGGTTGGGCTCAGAACATCTTTCTGTGAAGCTTTACCAAACTACACTTGGTACAGCAGGGGCGCTTCAGCATAAAAATCCAGGATTCTGTCTTTGTCAGAAGACCACCACGGGAAGAGCTTTGTCCAGATTTAGCAGATAGCGAGGGAAGAGGGGCAAATGCAGCCAATCATCTCTTAAAACAGGTGCACTTTAGTAGATGCACACAAGACAAGAAATTTATAGTCCTTCTTAGACACAATGAAATTTGAACAATTTTTGATGAGATTATCTACCTCGGATTCTTTTTCTCTGGATGTGCACTTCCATGAAGACCACGGAGCTCCCTCATTTTCTGTAGGCCCCATTTCCTTATCTTCCTTCCCCCACACAGGCCTCTTGAAAAGACCTCAGATCCCCATGAGCTTCCTTTTCCTCTGAGTTTCTAGGACCAGCATATCCTTGGGTCTCTGCAGTTCTCTCTAACTGAATGATACTCTCTGCTTTCCATTTGGGCTGTGCCCACTACATGCCAGACATGAGGTAGGATATATAACATGGCCTTAATGAATGGCTTTTCAATTAATTATAAAAATTATCATCCATTATAATGACCTGTGACTCAAGAATTTTCACACATTTTAATCATGACTACTAACAGCCTTAAAAAGTTCTACTTCCATGAGAAAGACGGAATATTTATACTTGCTCTGTATAAATCTGTTCTACAAATAAAAGATAGACTTATATTTAGCTAGGAGCATGGAAGAAGTCAACAATCATAATCCTAGGTAGTTCTTTCTTCAACAACAATCAATTTTTTTCCAGACTAGTCCATTGTGGGTAACCTTTCCATTATCTTCAAGACCTAGACGGCCTACGAAACTTCAAGACTTGCCAATACTTAAGGCTGAAAGGCTCACGTGCTCACGATAACCACCGCTGGCCCCTTTGTTCTTTAATTCCATGAGCACACCTGAGATATGACCTCAAGAGCAACCTGCATTCCTGCCATAGAGCAGTAGCCAGTATGGAGATAGGTCTTAAATCCTGTCCAAGGCACTTCAGGGACTGATGTGCCACGGAGGCTCTCAGAGTAAGGATTTCAGCCTGAAAACCACCCCCAGCCTGGATCCTGTGGATATAGTCTCTGGACAGCAGGGAAAAGCATATACCCTGGGCCTCTTGCCAAACACATCAATCTATGGGTTACCCGGTTTGTACAGGCAGATGTCAAAAATGGCAGAGGCTGAGATTTTATCCTGTTATCTAGCTGTAAGTAGCTGCCCTTCTTCATGCAGGAGATTTTTTAACAATGCATTACTTCTTCTGCTGGAAACACATACTGGTGAAATGCATGCAGTTGGTAAGTTGAGGCTGAGGTGGTTACAGCCTGGTGCCCCAAAGACCAACGTCCTTTGTTAGTCCCCACATAGACCTGTTAGATCCACCTAGGAAAAAAATGGTGATTCCAGCTCTTGTCCAGGACAGCCCTCTTACAAAAGTGTGCCACTGGTCCCAGGAGAGATCCGCAGGGAACCATGGGTGTGCTGGCACAAATCCAACACCTCTGCGAGGAAAACAATGCAAACACAGCTCTGCAAAGTAATTGCTATCATTGTCATCTATGTGAAGGACAATATAGTATTATTATCCTTGCAGTCCTGAGACTAGAAGTTTTCCAGACCCCTGAAGGGAGAGGTACTTCAGATACATTGGAAAAATGGAGCAGGAGCTCTGTTGGCTACAGAAGTAGCACAATTCAAGGCTTGGGTGTGAACATAGGCATTGATTTGGCTCTGGGTTTTCCAGGAGGTGCTCTCTTGACGTGCCCCAAATGTTGCAGACCTGGCTTCTCCTGCTCCTCCTTCATGCTGTGCTTAAATGCCACCTCTTCCACGAAGCACTCCCGCTACCCCCTCACCCCCCCCCGCCCCCACAGGTGAAGTCTTTTCTTCCCCTGAGCAGAGTTGGCGCTGTTTGGCAGCATTATTCTCTACCTTACATTATTGCTTTACGTGTACACTTCATGTCTCATCTTTTCTGCTAGACTAGGAAGTCCTCGAAAGCAGAAACTCTGCTGTACTCGCAGATGGATTCACCACCTTGCCTTTGGTACATAGGTCACTCCCAGGCCATCAGCACTGAAAGAATAATTGAGTGCACCATGACAGAACACAGACACGGCCCGGCCACTCTGGGATGCCACAGGGAACACCATGGCTGGTTTTCTCACCAGAAAACGGTCCAGGCACGAGGCTCCCCACAGGGGGAATGGTCAGAAACACAGAGACACGAAACAGACCATTGAGGACACTGATCGATGGAGAGAACATCATTCCACTCCTTCCACTGGGTCCAGTTCTGCTCATAGCATTTTTCTTTTTTTTTTAAATCAGGGATGGAGTATTGTTTGTGGCATTCAGTCAGGAAAACTTAGTTAATTTTCTAACATAGTTAATATTCAGATATGAAAAATCTCTTACAGTTTAAATGGTGAATAGATGCTAATTTATACATATATACTTATGCTCAGAATGCCTAATTAATGATCTTCCGTGTCAGTCACGGGTATGTTAATGAGCTGCTTTGCTCCTGGGTCATAATTGCATTGCGCCGCTCTCGCTCAGGCTTGGGAGAGCGTCTTCACTGTGGATTAGCAAATGATGCCAAATAACAACAACACGACAACTAACAATTATTCAGTGATTCATAAGTTTTGGAAATGTGGAAGTATATGATCATAACAATTTAGATGTAAAGACAGCCAGGAAAAAAGGCAGTTGGCTACTTTCATAGTAACTCTTTATTTGCTGAGTTAAAAAAAACACAAAAACAATTCAGGTTTGTGTGCTGTGCAGGACTGCCTTCCTTTGGCCCAAGCACTGGATTCACCATCTTTCCTGTGCTGAGGACAAAAAGGCCCTGTGATAACGGGAGCACTGTTGGCAGGCGTTATCCTATGTTTAGATCTGTTTTGTCTCTCAGAACCCAGAAGTGTTGCCTTCCACCTTCCACAGTCTGTCTTTCTGCTCCCTTTTTAATGTATTTTGGTTTCCGCAAAATCTTGCCTGTTTTTTCAGCCATAAACCTTTTCACTGTAATCTGGCCGAGTCAGGTTGGATTTGTTTCCTAACTCGCCACTCTTTGGCTGTGTGACTTACGGCAAGTTAATGGACTTCTCTGAGGCTTTACCTCTTCACTCATAATGCAGTAAGAATACCAATCGTGTTAGACTAGACACAAGCAATAAGTGAGCCAATGTGTCCGAAGCCTACTGCAAGGCATGTGGCAGGGAATAGGATTGCCCCGCCCCAAAATTTTCCTTCCCTTTTTTATCCCTCCCTCATAAATGGTTAAGACCATGGCAGAACTGCTGGTTCTGTCATATTCCCATTGTGTGACCTCAGGCCAGGTCCTCAGCCCTGGATAGCTAAAATGTCAGCGCTTGGCATTTACCAAGTGCTCCCAAAAAGTCAGCCGTTATTGTCTGACGGCCCCAGCATGGGGGCAAATGGCCCTGCTCACATCAGTCTGTGGGTAAGCGTCCTCCACTCCGAGGGTCGGGAGCCCTTCTCCTGGGTCAGCAGGACACCTTGGCCCTTTGTCAGGGACAGCAGGGGACACAGATTCCTGTTCTGCCTCAAAATCTCTGTGTGGAGGCCATCTCCCATTTCTCCTCTCCTTTGTGGAGAAATCAGTCTTGTCTGCAAGAGGAAGCCGAGGACAGACTCCTGCTACCCCTCCCGAATGCCTCTTGCTCCTCCCTGCTTCTGTGCAGGATGGAGTCTGGAACGGCTCTCTCTGTCTCTCTCTGTGCTCTCCCTCCCACTCCCCCTCAGACAGGCTGTGGGAGGAATAAAGGGCTTTGGGCCAAGCCTTTCTTTGGGGGGGGGCCCTCTGTTTTTCCTTTCTTTTTATGCCAGAGGCAAATAGTTGAGTTTGCTGGCTGGAAGCGAGGCTTCTGAAACCATTCGGCTCACCCTGACACTTTTAAGATAACAAATTGTTCTGCAAGTGGTATCAGAATTTGACTTCTCATGATCCTGATCTATCACTGGGATGTATTGCTTGGCTTTTTAACTATGATGAAGCAATGAATTCTAATAACTGACCCCAAATAGGCCAGCAAATTTAGCCCCTCAGGTTCTCTGACATATCCACGGCTACAGTGCTAAAACTTCACACCTACAGCGGTGAGTTGCAGACTTCAAAATCCTCTCAGGAAAACTCGCTGGATCCTCACAAAGCCCTGAATGGTTGATATGCTGGAACTTATTATTCCCATTTTACAGTTTAAAAAAAACCAAACAAGCAGAAGCCTAGAAAGATTGGGTGACTTGTCTCCCAGTTATACAAGTCTGAAGTCCGGTGTCCTAACCAGAACTCAGAGATTTCAAACCAGTAGCTTTGATTAATCAGAAAAGGCAAAATTATGCTGTAGTAACAAATTGCACACCATCCCCTCCCCTTGGTTCCAGTGGCTGAACATGACCAATGTTGCTTTTGCTACATTTCCTACTCAAGTCAGTGGGAGAAAGGTCAGGAGGTTCTGCTCCACTAAGTCACTCAGGGACCGAGGCTCACAGAGTCTCCATCTAGTGACATTGCCATCTCAGCATGGGACTGCAAGGTTGGCTACAGCAGCAGCAGCAGCAGCAGAGAATGTGGAGAATGCATACCTGCTCTTTCTGTGCTCAGAGCCCTTGGGCCAGACCAGCTGCGTGGCCCCAGACTCACCACGTGGGAGCCCAGGAGGCCTTTCCATATGCTCAGGAAGGAAAAGAACCAGCTCTGAGGAGACTCAGGAATCTCTTGGGCAGGCTTTTCGGGGGTTCACATGGAAACACTCTTCCCTGCAAGGGGCCCATTTGAAGTTAAGCACACTTCATTTGTTCGGGAAGAACGAAAAGAGAGAAAACAAATTTTACTAGTATCTGATGTGTGAGGAAGTTGCCAAAAAGAAAAAAGAAACAACTTGTGATCACAATAGGTCATGTTAACCTTTCCCTTTTTGTTTCATTTCCACTTTATTGAGGTATAATTAACCAATAAAATTATAAGATATTTAAAGTGTACACTATGATGATTTTATATGCAAATACATTGTAAAAGGCTTCCTCTCATCTAGTTAATTAACACGTCCATCACTTCATATATTTAATTTTTTTTTTTTGGACCTCATTTCTTAAAAATTAGAATTTTCTCCAAAAAGTAAACAGAAAATATATGATTTAAATTTACCGGTCCTCTCCCGAGTCTGTTTCACAGAGAAACTTTTAGATTCATAAAGAAAATCTTTGAACTATTCCTTAGAAAAATATCAAGGTTAACACAAAAATACTTTAGAAAACTTCCTGAGTCACTCTACACAAGTTTTAACTACTCGGGGTATTTCTCAGGAAATAAGCATCTATGTAGTTTACCCTCTACATTTGGATAATTGATATAGGGAAAAATTGCAGTCAGGGACAGGAGCTGGTTCGACTCAGTCAAACTGCATGGGTGTGGTTGGCCTTTGGCCCAAAAGATTTGAAAATATCCAGCAAGAAGGACGGGACCTGTGAGCTGAATATAAAGTAAGTGGTCCAGGGTCAGCTTGGCTGTTTAAGATACTTCTGTAGCAAAGTGAATCTCTCACATCCATTCCTGTTCCACAAAATAACTTGCCACAGAACCAGCTGTGGCCTGGACATCCCTGTGTTTCAGCGGCCCTCCCCTCCAGCCACTGGACTCACTGACGGAGTTTCCCTGTGCCCCCTGCCCAGCTCCATGCTTTCTGGATGCAGCCATGCTTGTCACAGGCAAAGGAGCAGCCCGATGTGAGCTCCCTGCTAAACACCTGGCGACACAACAGCCATTCCTACACAGGCTTTCCATGGAAACACAGACATGTTTTCCAATACTCTCCTCTTTTAAAATCAGGTGTTTCTTTTATCAAGTGAATCGTAAGGTATAAAACAGCGACCCTAAATGCACATGCTAACAGTAAGTATAATCATAATTGGAACTTATATGCTATAATACCGTTTTGTAGGGAGTTCAGCCATTTTCCCAGGTATCTTCTTGGTCTTGACAGACACTTTTGTTTCATCAGTAAGACATTTCATTCCCTATATTCCAAGGATAGGAAATGTGAACATGAAACTGTGCATCCACAGCAGCAGGGAGGACCCATGGGCAGATGAGAACAGGTTTCCCAGGCGTGCCTGGGTGGGCATCAGTCAGCTGACGCGTGTTGGCAAGGTGGGTTTACAGGCTTCCCCTCAGGGTTTCTGAGTCAGAATTTTCAGGAAAGAGGCCCAGGAAGCCTTCTCTTTACTGAGCACTACCAGTGACTTGTGATGCGCACATTTAGGAATAACTCGATCCAGATCCAGCGGAAGGGACAACTCCTCTCGAATTTCAGACCGCTGTCACCTCTGGGAGGGAGGTCCCTAAAACGGTGAGGAAGTTAGCCCAAGAATTCAGATGCACAGTGGGAATAGCAGCTACTTCTCCCCATCCCTAGCGTTGTCAAGAAAAGCACAGTGTTACGTATTTTTAAATGTCAACACCTTGTACCATTGGCTTTCAGAAAAGGCCCTGGGGACAGGTAGAGTGTCTGTAAGCATCCCCCAGGTGGTCCAAAAACTGGATTCTTTCAGAATCTGTGTTTTTCAAATGTAACATTTAACTGGGTAATAAATGCACAAAATACAAAATTCAAATGGTTAAACACAGTATGTGCTGGAAGAGAAATCGCTTTTCCAACCCCCTCTTCCTGGCTCCCAGTGTCCTTTCCCAGAGGCAACCACTGTCACCATTTCCTTCTCTTTCAGTGACATCCCAGGCATAGAAGCGTGTATGTGGGCACATGCCTTTTAAAGACCCCGATGGTGCCCATTCCGTGTCGAACATCTCGATCATGTTCACCACCCATGGCCTTGTCTCTCATTAACTTGATACATCTCCTCTGATATCACCTATTGATTTTGTGCAATTAAAATAACTTCTGTGGTAGCAAAACTCTGAAATCCCCAATGGCTCACCAGTGTAAGTTTATTCCCCTCACGCAGCAGTCGGATGCGGGCATTCGCTGGACAGGCAGCCGGCTCCTTCCATCCTTAAGTTCCTGTATGGGTTGGGGCCCACCAGCTGGTGGATGGGAAAAGAGAGAGCCTAGAGGATCATGGGGAATCTGGCTGGAGGTTTTTGTGGGTCAGCCCTGGAGATGGCAGACACCGTTTCTGCCCACATTCTTTCGGCAAGAACTAAGTCATATATCCCCACACAGATGAAAGGAGTCACCACTTAGTGGGAGGAGGCGTCTAGTTGATTGGGCAGCCACTTACTGGCATCAAATCCACAGAAGTCAAGGGGTACACACAGCTTTGGTGGGTAGCTAGGCACCCTGCCCCAGTTTTCACCCCCGAACGTACCTGGCTTTCTTTTCATGATTGTAACTGGCATTTTTTTCCCCTCTCGACAGTTGGAAGTACAGGAGGGGATTTGTAGGGATCTTTACACCACAGAGGAGCCTCTGAGGGTTTGAGGACTGCTGCTTTATATGGGAGGCCACAGGGGTTTTTGCCTCTGCTGGTACCTAAGCCCAGGGCCCCAAACCGCATCTGTCTGTGGACAGAGAGACCCACTGCCTACCTGGTCACCATTGATTTGACCTCGCCCGGCTAAATGGCCTTTCTATTCTCTAACCCAGGTGGAGCCAGGAATAGAAGCATTTCAGAACCCCTAGTTCCCAGCCTGCCTATAAAACATGATAGCGATTTTGTAATAGTCCTTTCTCAGCTTTAATTCTTCTTTGACTCTCTGTCTTAGTCTGCCTCTATCTCTCTCTCTCTCCTCTCGGACTTGCTACCCAGCAATTTTCTGGCACCCTTTTTGCTTACAAAACTTTCCCTTTGCTGCTGGAGAAAAAAAATGAACAAAAACAAATCAGCAATATAAAGAACGTGTAAGTGAACTGTTGGAGAGGGAGAAGCCCGTGACGCCGCGGGACCGGAGCGGCAGCCTGACCTGCCTCCTCCCCTCCGTCCCAGCAGCTCCCGCGCAGCGAGGGAGGCCTAGCGTTGCAGAGAGACTGGCTCCCTCCTCCGTGGCTCTGCCTGCGTCAGCCCCCAAAATAGAAACACTGCGAGGAAGGTGGGGTGGCAGGGAAGCGCGGGAGGAGGTGAGCGGCTGCCACTCTCGGCCCTGCGGCCGCCGCAGCGAGCCGCGCGGAACCCTGGCCGGGGGGCGGCGGGGCCGCAGGGAGGAGACGAGTCTGGCGCTGCCCTGGCGTTTCTGCGTCTGTTTTCTCTTGCCGGCTGGTTTTGCGTGGACTCTGTGGTCACTCTTCCCCATGTCAGCACATTCAAAATTGCTGACTGTAAACAGTGAAGGTGGCATGCCTGCTACTGACGAGGCCACAAAGCAAACAGCTTTGGGCCACAGTGGATTTTCTCCGCGTGACATAGTCCTGGCTCCCGGCAGAGCATCCTCACCAGGGACGGGCCGTGCGGTTTGGGTGGGATGGAGAGAAAGAAAGAAAGAAGGAGCAAGGGAAAGAAGGAGGCTCGGCTTGTTGAGAGCAAGCAGATGATGGTTTTCTCCTGGTCCTTTCTTTGGGGGCTGGAAGAGAAAAGGAATTCCAGCAGCTGAAAGGAGAGGATTGCCAGCAAGTGAGACGAGGCTGTCACAGCAAACCCACTTGCCGGTGGCGCCGAGGCAGCTGTCGTGACCTCGGGCGAAAGCAGCGACCATCACACCGCACCGGAAATTGCATGGACTCTTCCAGCCTCTCAGGGTGGCCCGGGCGGGGCGGCCGAGGTGGGGGACGATGCCGCCCCTTGCAGGGCGGGACTCGGTGGGACCCTGAGCCGGGCAGCAGCAGGTCCCTGGGGCCCCGTTTGGGGACTTCCACGGGCCACGGTGTGTGTTTTTGTAGCCTGTCAAACCACAGCCATTCACAGCGGGCGTGTGGATTTGAGCCAACACGATCGAACCAGGGACAGTGTGTTTGCTAGTTAGTGTGTTAGTACAGAAAGCAGCCAGCTTCCTCTTCCCTCATCAGAACTACGACCAGAAATCAGGACAGGGACTCGAGCCAGCAACAATTCATGACTTTTTACTGAGAGCCTTCTGTGTGAAAGGTGATAGAGGTGGGGGTCCGGGGTGTATTTGTTCCCCAGAGAAAAAGAGCCAAAAGGAGATACATACACACACGCACGCACGCACACACACACAAACCAATAGTGCCTCTGTGCATATTTGTATGTATAACAATAGGATATATATCATTCATACGTATACACACACACGTGTGTATATATCTGGTATATCTGAAATATATGTTCCTATTGATATATATATATATATGTTATGTATATCCCATATATCTGTGTGTGTCAGTGTATATGTGTGGAGAGAGAGAGATTTTAAGGAAATGGCTCACATGATTGTGGGGCTGGCCAGTCCAAAATCCGTAGAGCAGGCCAGCAGGCTGGAAATTCAGGTAGGAGTTGATGTTGCAGCCTTGAGCCCCAAATCCACAGGCTGGGAGTTCAGACAGGTTTTCTGTTGTGGCAGTCTTAAGACAGAATTGTTTCTTCAGGAAACCTCAGGCTTTGCTCTTGCAGCTTTCCAGTGATTGGATGAGGCCCACCACGTTAAGAAGGGTAATCTGCCTTACTCAGAGTCTGCTGATATAAATGTTCATCACATTTTAAAAAACAATCTTCACAGCAACATCTGCAACTGGCGTTTGACCAAACACCTGTGCACCATAGCCTGGCCAAGTTGACATATATCAAACCCCAGCTCCAGCACTACTGGCATGTTGTTTATCCTGCCGGTGCCTCAGTCTCCTCACTTGTATAGTAGGGATGATAGTAATCATCTCTACCTCCTAGGGCTCTTGTGAGGAGTAAATGTATTAACATATACAAGTGTCTGCATGTAGTGAGTACCATATAAGCGATGGTCTAAAATGATTACTTCCTGGTGGTATGAAGCGATCAAGTCTGAGCAGAGGATTGAGATGGTTGAAGAAGAGTTCTTAGAAATAGATTATACATAGGAATTTTGCTCAAATGAAGCCCATATTTGAGACCACTTTAGAGTGTTGTTCTTTAGGGAATTCCATTCACAATCCTTTTAAACCAAGATGGAGCCTCCTTGAATTAAACTACCTTCTGCACCATAGTTAATAGTGCCGTGGAAAACTTCCAGGGTACTAATAATGAGCTAATACACCTATGAATGTTAAATGTCTTGGAAGCAGTTTCCTGATGAGCAAACAGCAGATGTGGCAATGGCCATGGTCTAATTGCCCGAAAGGCAGTTAAATATAGTTTTTAGTCCTTTTCTAAGCAGTTATTTGAAAGCCAAAGTATTTTCCCGAAATGCCCATCAGTTGTTCTCAATAGCCCAATGAAGTGTGGGGGTAGGCAGAGCAGAAGGCATATTTAGGGGTGTGCTTGCTCCCAACACATCTAATTTACCGTTGTCAGTTGTTGGTGTTTCCTGCGTAGGTTTTCATTTTATATACCCCATGTCTGACTTTCTCATGGAGACTGGTGCCTTCTATTGTTCTGAAAATTCTGGTGAAAAATAACACTAGATGTCTCTCACTGCATTCTTCTGTGTGTCTAGCACCATATTAAATGGTTTACATGTAATTACATGTGATCTTCCAAACCATCCAATAAAGTGGGTACCATTACTATCCCTATTTTCCATTTGAAGAAACTGAGGCTTAGAGAGGTCAGGTTGCTCCAGATTCATGACAGGTAGCTGGATCCTGGGTAGCAGGTATACAAAAGCCCAAGCATTTCCGTGCTACCCCCTAATGTTCTTTAAGGCCCACAAATTAAAGTCTTCCCTACCTTCTGCTAGTGCTTGGAGGTATTTGGCAAAGGTGTGGGTTGAGCTGCTCTCAGGTCCATAACTCTTTTATTAAACAGTAGCGAGTCCCGTCTGGCATGTTAGCAAATTGTAATTTTCATGCCAGAACTGTTAGTGTTTCACTGAGCAGGGCTTTCCCCAGTTCCTGAGAGCCAGCCTGTGCACCAGTTCTCTGCTTTGGATGCATTCACCTCCGGAGGTGATCCAGGACAGCCCTTGTAGAGCGACGAGACCAGGCACTGGGCTGTGGCTAGCTCCCCGTGTCCGTTTTGCAAGCATCACTTCCCCGCCTCAAGAGCAAGAGGAAAATGTCATTTAAACAGTCCGTTAGAACTAGAGGAAAGGTGAGGCAGGGATACCATTCACCAGAGATGTTACTCCAAACAAAACAAATTACCACTCCAAATAAAATACCACTCCAAACAAAAAATTAAAGCCGGACAATTTTCATATCTGCCATATATTTATTTTTCAGAAGGAGTGGTTCTTTTATGCAAGGAAGACACTGACATATCAATGACTAACGTTAAAAAACAATCAGAGAGGCTGCGCGATGTGGAGAGTCTTCCTCTATATTTAGAATAAAATTTCGTGTTTTTACTGTCAGGATGTGAGCTTAATTATAGCATGTTGCAAACTTTGCTTTTGTAAAGGGCACGCACGCATGTATGTGTGTGTGTGCGTGTGCGTGTGTGTGGTTTGCTCTGCCTGCAAAAGTTCAGGTGTTATTATTTTTTTTCTTTTTGAAGCATCAGTAGAGTTGATGCAAGGTACTTTGAGAAATACAGTATTTCTTGACCCTCAACGAACTGATAAGCTACTGATGTCAGCAGCATGTTTTAGTCCTCTATTTTAGCTCTTACCACGCTACTTAATAATATTTATTGAATAAAACCAGGGATGTCAACTGAGCAATTTAGAAGGCCTTCATTATTTTTACTTAAGTAATGTACTAATTCTGGAAATAAATTTTTTTTATTCTAGTGGAAGTAAATTTTTTCTGGCATGGAAACTTATATTTTAAAAATTCTGTATTTCTTCATTCTGTTATCCCTAGAATTAGCAGCTACAGGTATGTGTTTGTTAGGGTTATTTCTTGACTCTTCAGGGATTACCTTTGGGTGTATGTGTGTGTGTACATACCTGTGTGTTTAGCATCAAAAAAATTATTGCATTGAGATTATTCACATTGTCAGGCTCATTACACAGACTGAAAATACTTGATTCCAGCCAAGTCCTTCATATCAACCATGAAAATTGGCCCAAACCTATGTTCCCTGAGTCTGAAAGAATCAGCCTGAATGATTTGTCTAGATAATAAATAAATCCCACCTCACCTTAACAAAAAAAAACTCTCTTAATATGACTCTGATGTATATATTATCTTTACCTTCAGAATATAAGATTTTATCACACCTTACATATAGAGTTTTCAATATCATGAATGTTGAATGATTAGTTCAAAAGAAATCAAGGTGAAAGCATTTACTATGAAAGATAAAACCATTTACAAGTTCACATTTTGGGATGACAGTGTTCATTCAGTTTACTCGGTATCTTCCATTCTGATCCTACCATCATCCCATTTAGGGTAACTTAGCATTTTCTCATTGGGAGATGTCTGAGGCCGAAACAGAATGCAGCCAATCAGGACCGAGGAGATGTGTGGTGCATTTGCTTGTTAAGAAGCAAACCATTGGCTCGGTGTCACTGCTATTAAGTCCCAGGCAACACCACCCACTTCTGTGTCTGTCTCACACAGCGACTTATTAAAAACTGCTCTGTGAATCGGTGTTTGGAATGATGGTGCGCACGGACAGATAGACGGAATTGTGCTGGCACAATCGTCATCTGGAGGAATTCATACATTTCAAAAATTTAAATATAGTATAGATTAAGTTTTATTAATTGTAGGAAAAAGTATGCCTGGATGTTTAGTAAACATTTATCTACTATCAGGCGGTTTAAACTCAGTGAAACAGTTTGTGAAGCTAGTTGAAAGTTAACATGATGCTTTGTTAGCATTTACTTACCTTCATGCAATTAAGACTTTGACTTTAAATGATGTCTGAAAGACTGCAAGGTGCTGTAGGATATAACAGTGGGCAAAAGTAGGTTTATGATTGTAATACAAATAAATAATACAATAATAAATAAATAATAACACAAGAATAAACTCTGTTTCGTGTACACACAACTGTAAACCTACTTTTGCCCACCCCTCCGTGCTGCCCTGTCTGTGGTTTGATTTCAGTCGTAAAGATAAATGGGTGGCTGTTACGAGAGAGGAATTGGCATCCAGCAGCCATTAACCCATAACACCAAGTATGAAACTTCATGCTTAAGGATAAATCTCTTCAAAAGTGTTTCTTAAAGTTTTTGACAAAGTCACATCCGTGCATTGCTGGAAATCATTTAAACATCTGAATTCATTCGAAGCAAGTAAAATGGTAATTCAAATCTGCAGGAATAAAGTTCTTTACTTTGGAATAATTCAGTCTTAATCATAAAACTGAAATTTTAAAGGCAGGGAAGTTCATCTCTCCTTCATCGCCCATGCAAATGAGAGGAGAAGGGGAGGCCGGGGGGAAGCGGCCAGCGTGGACGCCGGCGGGTGCGCACCGTCCAAAGGGCGCGCACCGTCCAAAGGGCGCGCCGTCTCCCAGAGCGCAGCGGAGGGATCCGCCCTTTGGGCCGGCGGCCTCACCGCGCAGTACCACGTTGCAGTCCGGGCTCTTTGCAGCAGATGATGAACACATTGTGGCTAATCGCCAGAAAGGTAGCTGCTCAGCGTGTAAGATCTGCTATTGCAAGATCTCTGTTGTACATATGCTAAACAAGTAAATCGCACACATTCGGTGTGGACGCTGAATCCAACTCATACACATCCGCTTCTGATCCTAGTTCTTTCTGTTTGAGTGTTAGCCCAAACGATACTCTGCGTAACCTCGTGGATGCAGAGCCGATCTTGACCTAGAACTCCAGGAATGCTGCAACGGGCTCACCTCCGTAAACCCTAAGCCGCGCTCCTGTGGCCACCGCCCATAGCCCACCGCCCACCGCAAGGTCAAATTGCATTGGCTTCCCATTCTTCGCTACTACTCTTTTTGGTTCTTCTCCACTTGTTGTTTTCGGTATTTTCAAAGCACGGACATTTACTTTTCTAGTCCCTGGCAACGTGTCACCTCTCTGGAGCCAATCTCCAGGCCCCCTCAATTGTGGGTCTTTATTTTTTTTTTCCTCAATCACACCTGGCTTCTCCAATGGACACTTTTACCCCCATAGGCTGCAATGCTTAGACCCCCTTTTTATTCCTAACAGAAGCAGCTTTCTATTCCTCACTGTTACATGATTGGAAGGGCAAGGTCCTATTCAAAACAACCCCATATTTTAAGCTTATTTTTATTTTGGTAGAATCTTTTTATTCAATAAAACATTCATTTTTTATTTTTGTCAGCACCCCATCTCACCTGTATAAATAAAATAAATTTTGATTTGGTATTTTTGTTTAAAAAAGGATGTGTTTCTTTGAAGAAAGAGATCAAAATACAAACACATTTATATCAACATTTTACCTTGGCAAAATTTAATATCGGTTATTTTGAGTTATGATGGTTGTTCTTCTAATACAACAGAGCAAAACAATGTTGCCCAAATTAACCTGTCAAACCAAAAATATTTTGTCTCTCCGTGACTTCACAGATATCTGTTTTATTTAGCTTCAAGGAATAAAATCACCAAATCATGATTCGGTTTTCTAATGTAACTGCACCAACACGTTTCTCTGTGGTTTATACATGTAATCTGTACCTTCCGTACATGAGAAAACTGTGCGGAAAATATACAACAGAGGCATACCTTGCTCAGAAAAAAGAATAATGAAATTTAATTTCGTGAAATATGATTTAAAGCATGTTTCTGATGAGTGATTTAAGTAGGATGCCATCTAAGACAAAGAGGGCCCTGTGACCTCATGCTGTGGTCATAGAGTAGCTGTCAGGAGAGATGTCTGCTGTGGTTCCTCTGGACGGTGTCAGGTCTGGATCAGTCACGGAGGCCTTACTGCAGTCATCACCAGTGGTCTAGGGCACGACGTGTGTGTAGCAAGGAGAAACATGGCAGAGTGAGTGGGCAGAGGTGCCTGAATCTCAGCTCGGCTGTGAGAGAACAGAAGGAAAGCCTCGGGGTGGTGATCTCCTGGGTGTCACGCCGCTTTGTTTGGGGGCTTAAGGTTTTTAATGTGGCGCAAGAGAGGACTGTGTAGTTCATCCCATTGTGGGAGATTATGGGGACATATTAGACCACATGTCCCAGAGGCTCATCATTGCTCTGTGTCTTGCCCAAGTGAGGTTTAGCTACTTCTAAACATGTGTACATGGCACGACGCATGCTTACACACACGTGACATGCACAAACTAGTGTACAGGCCTTAGGTGATGTTTGGTCATAATTATTAGTCTTTTTCCCCCAGAATCTTCCCCCCACCATGAACAAAAACAACCAATAACTACCACCACCACCAACAACATATCAAGTTAGGATTACCCATGTTTTGTGCACCATAATTAGGCTACCGCATGATCCTTGGAGAGAAAACTTCTTAACACACACAACACGAGTATGGTTAAAAACTTTATAACTAATTCATTGACTTACCTCCGTGTGTGGATAATTTTGTTTCAGAAACTTACAATGATACATTCTTGTAAGTCCCCTGATGATTTTATAGAATCTGTATGATACTGTAGGAAAACCGAAGATTAAACATATGTAACTTAAACTAGAAAATATTACCCCCCGAGAAGAATGTTCAAAGATAGCATAAGTATAATTTATTACAAAATTCTGTAATCTCGGCAGCATATGTTGCCAATAATGTACAGCTAAACCTGGAAATAGAAAACAAAATGAAAAAGCCAGCATGTCTTTATGAAAACTGAGAGTATTATGTCATCATAATGAAACCCTAAACCAAACCTACATAGTAGGGGTGGAGAACACTTGAATTTATGATTGTAATTGAACTAACACAAATGTGACACCCAACCCATTCATCAGTATCACTCATGATCTATATTTAACATCGATTACAGGACAATATCGTTAATAACAAAGTCTGAGAATCGAGCCAGTTCCTAAGTTATACAAAGTAAATCTTAACGAGCAGCAGTTCCCTGGTATTCTAGTCTGTCTCTGTGTGCTGGAACGTGGCAGAAATGGAGACCAAGCTGCACTGCACTTCTAGGGCGAAGGGTGACCTGCGCCAGGCATGGCGTTGTCTTGTGCATGAGACATGAGACGAGGGGTAAGCAAGGCGAGCCGTGTGAAGGAACTCAGAAGTCCGGGGTGCTGGGGAGAAGCCCAGTGCGTCCCAAGGAGGCAGCCAGGTTTTGGAGATGAGCATAAGAGCTCATTCATGAGGCGGCTAACGCAGATTGAGGGAAACAATTCGCTTTGCTTCTCAGCCTGCTTTCTTTGGTCTGATCTGAATGATACCACATACCATTTATTGAGCGCCCCCTCTTCTCCAGGTGATTTACCTACATTACTGCCACAGTTCTCATGGAATGGAGGGATTATTACCCCTTTGTCCAAGTGAGGAGAACAAGGCTCAGATTAAGTACCTTGCCCAAAGTCGCATAACCAGGAAGTAAGAAAGGGCAGACTCCAATCATTCTATACTCTGGGCACTCTAGTAACTCTTTAGATATTGCTACAGACTGAGTGTCTGTATCCCCCTCACCCAATTCATATGTTGATACCAAACTCCCAAGGAGATGGTGTTGGAAGTTCGGGCCTTCAGGGATGACTAGGTCATGAGGGTAGAGCCTTCATGAATGGGATTAGTTCCCCTATAAAATCATCTGAGAAAACTCCCTGGCCCCTCCCACCATGTGTGGATACTATAAGAAATCAGCAACACAGAAGAAAGCCTTCACTGACCACGCTGGCACCGTGATCTTGGACTTGCAGCCTCCAGACCTGTGACAGACTTTTGTTGTTTATAAGCCACCCAGTCTATGGTCTTTTTTCATAGCAACCTGAACAGACTGAGACTACATACTGTGCCAATAGGACACAGATTGAAGAGGATGCATGTGGAGAACACAAGCTCACCGAATACGAATGAAGGTGCTTCCTAGCAAGTTAAATGCAACAACCACAGCAGCAGTATTTGCAGTGGGGCAGGGGAAGGGCAAGGAAGGGAAGACATAGGGACACACCTATAAAACAATTTGAAACCATGCAAAAGAGCTACGTGGGTTGGAGAATTAGAGCACTAGCAAATGATTGGGCACATAGAAGTACATTCAAATTCATTCCAACCAGTAGTTATTGATCCTTGCTGTGCAGAAGGATCTGTACACATGTCTTGTTCAATGTATTAAGAGCTATCATTGGAGGTGTTAACAAAGAATATCACTTGAAGAATAGATAGAGCTTTACGCAGTGGCAATGGAGGCTGCAATGGTAATTAGAATGTGTGAAAAGGCTATTCCAGGCACCGAGATCAGTAGGCACAAAGGTATGTGATGGAAATACCCAGGGGTGCCTAGAGAATTGGGTCAAAGGTTGTAAGCCAAACTGAGCCATCTCTTGGAGAACCTAGAACACCAGGCCAAAAAGTTTGGACTTTACTCAGCCATGAAGAGCCAGGGGAGATTTCTGAGCAACTTAGTATATGGAATTATGTGTTAGAATGCAGACAAAATGTAGAGCAGGAAGGTTAGCAAGGAGTCAGGGAGGTGACCATGGGCCGTCTGGAGTTAAGGTGCCGTGTGTTCCAGGAGGCAGAGATGAAACAGAGCTGTTCATAGAATGCAACCTTGAGTGAGAGGCCAGGCTTCACAGCCTGAAGAGTGAGGAAGCATTATTGGTGATGGACCCCTCATTAGCTGTATATACATGAAGGCCATAAAAGATTATTTGCAAGATTGGGACAGGGAAAGAAAATAGATGTACGACCTGTTGTGTTAATTGGGTTTGTGTCGGTCCAAAGGTGTTTGCATCTGGGTAGACACTGTGACTACCATTGCCCATACATTAAAATTGGCCTCATTATTTTAATTGTAATACATGTTATATATATCTTTAATATATACCTTTCACACACAAATACATTAATATGTTACTTACTGTAAGTGTATATTAAGTATAGCTTTGGTATATATAAAATATGTCTCATATATTTTATAAGCACCTTTACCAAGGAAAGCTGGCCTCCATTGACTTGAATTATCCAGTTTTGTTGTAATTTAGAGTTTTATCTTGATTCCTTGTGTAACCCTTGAAGCAAAATGAAATTGTGCCAGTAACTTAGAATGCAGCAGGCTATTAAAATATTTTATCCCCTTCATAACCATCCCCATCCCCACTCCACTCCCTCAACCACATCATATCTCATCACCTAAGCACTGTTATAATATGTATATATTATAAATGCTAATGTAATGTGGATATATGTATTAGAACGTCATTATATTTTCTGACTTTCCAATCCAGAGCTGGCTAGAATAAGTATAAGAAGCCTTACTCTCTGACAAAAGACCCAGGTTCTGGCTTTAGCTTGCCTCCAACTGGCTTTGTGGCCTTGAGCAAATCACTTTATGACTCTGGATATTAGTTTCCTTTTCTGAGAATGGATGGAGTTGGACTAGGTGGTCACTAGGGTCTCTGCCACCTGTAAGATACTCTTAGCTGCAAGATACTCCTTCTGGAAGACTTCTTCATACCCATGGACTAAGGGCAGCTCAAAATGTTTGCTACTATAGTTTCAGGATATGTTATTGCCCATGTTGTAAAACCTCTTGGCCCTGGGGACCACACATAGCTCTGGGCGACCATGCTCTGCCAGGATCTAAATGTGCATGCCCTGGCCCAGGAGATGAGGAAGAGCAGGGAGCACCCTGTGTGTGTTATCCCACCTAGCAGACGACCACTAAATCAGCGTTTGTCTCCCTGACCTCCGAATGCAGCAGGGACATGAAGTGGAAGTCTGTGTATCTTGACCTGTTTGCTTCATGAAAATATGAAGTCCGGGGAAATCGCGTGAAGGCAGGAGTGTTGTGATGTAGTTTATGGAGGCGGCTCTCCAAAGTGCATAAACAGGAAGCACACCTGTGTGCAGAGAAGCCTAGGGAGAAAAGAGATGCATTAGAAGAGGACTAAGAAGCTAGGCAAAAAATGGCCGACGAGAAGTTGAGTTCTGCTAGGGTTGCCTTTGAGGTTAAATAATAAAAATGTCCCTTGATGTAGCATTGTCTAGGCCAGACTTTTGTCATTAACCCTTAATTCACTTTAAATTGTCACTGACATGAATCCTGTGCTGTTTTGCTGCTGTGGGTTAAATCTATGAATGAGGTTAAGAATAAAATACTTAGTTCTAGGAAACAGTAGTGCAATAATTACATTTCCAGGAGGGATAAAATTTGATGAAATCAGGTGGATTTAATTCTGTACTTGAAAGAAAAATATTTCTACAAAGCTTTTTGATTGTACAATATCTTTTAGAAAATTTAGCTAGTTAGAAATAGCAGTTGGCCAGTAGCACAACAGCCTGGCCCTTTCTTCCTTGTGCTCTTTGTTTGAAAACAAAATTTAAAATAAGTGTGTTCTCATTTTTGGATGATGATGTGATACAGTTGTTTGACACCCGGTAGAAACTTGACCTTCCCTTGCTTTCATAAAACAACAGAATTGACTCCTGGCTCCTCAATCCAGTGTCTTGGCTCTCAGGAGCAAGATGAGTTGCTAATGTTTTTGGTTCTGGAAAAACTCTACTGAAGCCATGGTGTCAACAGGACTTCCTCATGGCAGGGGATGGGGACAGGGGTTCCCCTTTTAAAGGCTATTCAGGTGGCATCATTGGGGATGGGACAATCAGGTAAAGAGAAAGAGGTGGGAGTGAACAAAGATATCTTTTTTTTTCCTTCAATTTTTCTTTTAAAATGATAAGCAAAAAAAAAAAACCCCAACCAAATAAATAAAGAATGAAAGTAGGAAAGCCGAAGCCTTGAGGATGAGCGTTCGATTGAGGAAGCATCGTTTTCCTAAGAAAGGAACAGCGCCGATATTGGATGTGATAGATTTATGGTTTTACCAGGGCTGAGAAGGGAGATGGGGAGTGAGGACCTATTATAGAGATATTGCTGAAATCGCTTTTGCTTTGCAGAATAGGAAGCTTCCTGAGCATTGTTTGTTGAATATATGTTTATTGCTTAAATCTATTCCATGTATGTTATTTATTTATAACTTTAAAGATAATTTAATATGCAAAACCTCCTCTGCTGAAATGTGGGTATTAATTTCCAAGCATCACTTATTGTACTTACGGCTGATGGATTGTTATGAGTCAGAACTAATAAACTTGTAAGGATTAATAGAATATTGGTCTGAAAAAAAGAAGGTTCTTTCTGGTTGCCATGTAACTGCATCTGCCAGGAAAGCTGGATTACATGAGAGGGCTGCTGGGCTCCGTGTCTTGTTGAGGGCCAGTGAGGGGAACACAGTAAAATAGATGATTCATACCTGCTAATTGAGTGGATATTGGCAGCGGTGCGTTGCCCAGGACATTAAGTGGCTGGCAAAGCAGAAATCTGCTAAACATGGTCACAGGCACATGGAAGTGCCTGTTCTATAGATTGGGTCAGGTGATCCTAAGGAACCCTGGCTTTGTTGAAACAAACCAGGCACAAGATTCAACAAGCAGAAAATTGCTCTGTGCCTTCAGGTTTGTTTTCTCTCTGCAGATAAAGAATCTTGCACCTCAGGTATGTAACAAAGTGTTGTTAGGGCAAAGAGATTTAGAAAAACAACAGCAGCAGCCCACCGGATTTCCTTGACATTTAGGGAAGAAAGCGTTGAGTTCAGTTTGTTTTTCTCCTACCCCCTGAGGAATACCCCTTTGGAAGCTGATGTCCCTTAGCTGCACAGGCTTTTAAGTCAGGGGTGGAGAGAGCCAACGTGGTTCATACTTATCTTTTGATGGAAGTAGAAACAGAGGAGCGGAAGGGACCCTGTCGACTTCCTCTCCCTCATCGTCAGAGCAAGAGGAGCGAGCGTGGAGGGAGGATGATCTGCCTTCTGGAGGATGACACCACAGCTGCAAGGGCCACTGAACACCCAGTTCATGTTTTTTTAACCCATTAATCTGCATTTCCAGTTGAGAGAAGAGAATTTCCATGCGTCTTCCCACAGCCTCTCAAGTTTCATTTTATTTTGCTCCTTCTCCTCTCCCCTCCCCCCCACCATGCCCTCGTTCACACTCACAGGCACACACGGGCCCTCACATGCACAGTCAGACGTGTCCCCCGCACACACTCTCCCTCTGCTGTGTGCCCCCTCCCTGCTGGGCCAACACTTGTTTTCAGACAAAGCTCCAGGCTGACCTCAGGAAGTAGAAGACTACTCTGGGTTAAGAGCTGCCTGTTACTGTAATCATTTATCAGACCTGAAGCTTGATTGGCCAAATTGGATTAAATAAATATTTAGCAGGCAGAAGCTGTCCTGACTGTGAACATCAAAGGAGGGCGACAGACTCCACCGGCGGCCGGCGGCCGGCGGCGTCGGGCGCAGCGGTGCGGCAGCCACCCGGGGACCTCACGGGTAGCCCCTGGGCCTTGGCGATCCCAGAAGACCCTTTGGGGGTTCTGCAGAGGAAAACACACAGAGTCCAGCTGCCCCGGAAACTGCATCTGCCTCTGTGTCCCCAGTGTGTTTCCAAGAGTCGGAAGCTGATGGAACAAGCTCATCTTTCAAGCCAGCCCCTCAGAGAGAGACCGCAGGCTTCCCCTGGACCTGGCGCTCCTGCTGGGTTCCATCAGCTGTCACCGCGGGGAGATGGCCGCACGGGCCAAGCCCGTGGAACTGGCTCGTTTCCGCTGACGCGGGTGTATGGGAGGGCAGCCTGCTGGTGAGAGAGCTTGAAACTAGATGAGTTCTAGGAGGTTCATGTTTTCTTTCCAATTGTTTGTCAGTCAAGCCAACCCGCTCTGAAAGGGACTTTCGGTAACATTTTTCTAGAAGTAAAGATTGCTAGTTGACTGCTTGTTTGGAATTTACAACAATTTTAGCTTTCCTTGGCCCAGCAATGATTTGGTTCTAAGATAGTGTCTATTAATACTGAAATAAATGATTTGGTGGAAGACACATTTAAAATTCTTGACAAGCTATTTTTTAGCTCCCCTCAAGTACATTAGAAGCATGCGTTTATATGTAAACAACCAATATACTAATTACAAGTAGGTCTTATCTATTTATTTCGACGTTGCACTGACTACAATCCCTGTTGACTAAGCTATATTTTGCTAGCCGTGCCTTGAGGTATTGCACAATCCTGAGATCAATGACTTCTTTTAAATTATTTTATAATTCATTTTCTTCCCACATGATGGGCTGTTTCATTTCCAGTAAGTCTGAAGTAAAGGGAAATAGCAAAAAATTCTGATATCAAAAATATCAACATAGCAAAAACTTCTAAACCAGTAAAGAACTAATGGGGGTAAATTAAAGCAATGAAACTCTGAGCGCTGGGGCAGAGGTTAGATGGCAAATCTCTGTCCCTTTGCTGTAATTCTTAAGCTGCTCTAAAATAATAGGGTGATAATAATTTTTCAAAAAAATCAAACACACAAATCTGAGCGTAAGAGACAGTGCCCTGATGTGAGAAGTAAGAACTGACATGGTACTTTTCTTACATACATTTGATTAAAGAAAGGTAGTTAAAAACACTCTTCAAAGTATTATACAAATCAGAAAATTATCTCTAAAATGCTTCCTTAAAGCGCTCTTCGCCGTCCAAAAGCAGCTCCAGAAACGGGGGTCGCTGCAGACTGCTGTCATTGGGCCTGAACGGGGTTCAGGCCACGGGAGGATGAAGACCCCCGAGGAAGAGAATGTACTCCGCTGCCCCACACGAAGGTCAAGGACATCAACATAGTAGAAACAAATTAGGGGAGGCCTGGGGACACTTTCCACAGCATCAGATACTGTATTCAAACATAGCAACATAATTAAATATTCCTTAACAAAGCATGTAGTAGAAAACACTTCAGTTGTCTCTGAAGATGCAGGCATACAAGGTAAGAAGAAAAAATGGGGGAGGAACCCGGCCCCGTTCAGTAGCGTTCCGTGTGTTGGTGAACGTGAGTCGCGGAGGAACGGTGGGCTTGCCCAGGCTGCCACCCGTCTGCCCCAGGGAAGGTCTGTGGAAGGGTAACCAAGGCTGTCGCGGGGAGGGAGCTGAACGGCCTCACTGCTGGGCCTGTGGCGCCTGGACTCGGAGCCCTTGATTAAGGCTCTGCTGTCACTATCTTGAGAGTCTTAATTTCTGATAAGCGGCTCCTGTGTTATCACTTCCCACTGGGCCCTACAAGTTGTGTAGTAGGTCCTGCTGGAACGGGATGTCCCTTCGCAGCATGTTGGGACACAGAAACCATAACCTAGTCCTTCCAGAGGCAAGAGGAATTGTGGACTCCACCTTTCCTCCCAATCTTCCATCTTACTACCTCTTTTTTATAGAACTCAGGATAGTAGCTGTTCTTCTTGCCACTCCATTCACACAGCTTATGACAGGCCAAGGCTTGAAATTCCCATAGCAGTGACGAAGCCTTCAATTTCATGAACAGAAGCAAACCAACCCCCCAAAATTCATAATAACCATTCTGATTGGTGTGAGGTGGTCTCTCATTGCGGTTTTGATATGCATTTCCCTGATGATTAGTGATGTTGAACATCTTTTCATATGTCTATTGGCCATCTGTGTGTCTCCTTTGGAGAAATGTCTTTTTGTGTCCCCTGCCCATTTTTTGATGGGCTTGTTTGTTTGTTTTTTTTATTGAGTTGTATGAATTCCTTCTATATTTTGGATATCAACCCCTAATCAGATGTATCAATTGCAAATATATTCTCCCATTCAGTAGGTTGGATCACAAAGGAAGGTATAAAGATGTTGAGTCATTAATGCTACACCTGAAACTAATAAAACTAATAAAATATTGCATACCGAATTGAAACTTAAAAATTCATGGAATCAATTGGTAGCATGATAACCTAAGGGACCAACATATTAACATAGTATAATTCATTAATAAATAGTATAAAGATCTAGTATCAAATGGCTACCCATTTAAACTTGAGCAAAAGGGACTTGGAAGAGGGCACCTGAAAGGACAGAGAAGAGGGACAGTGGCCACGAAGGGAGAAGCGTGTGGCAGGGGAAGAACCAGGGCAGCACCAATGACCCGTGTCTTTTCGGCTTCACGATCTTTGCCTTTCCCTCTTCCTTACTACTGTGTTGAGTGCTTGTAATTGACCCTTCAGTCCTGCCAACGCTGCTTGCTTTCATTGATAAAGATGTTTTTTAATATGGCAGCTTTGTAATGAGGGAGCTTCATTCCTGCAGGAATGGCGGTTTAATAGCTTCGAAGATGCTGAGCGCCTTCACAGCGGGGACTGTCCTCTCTGGCTCTGCACCCTCCCCCCATCTTTGGGACAGTGAAGGTCTGGCGCCTGGCCTTTCTCGATACCTTTGTGAACTCAGTGTGGGAGTTCCTGTCCACAAAGTGCCAGGGAGCACGTGGTGGGGGTGGACGGCGCTTATGGTCCCAGGGCTTTTCCTGCTGTGGACCTGTCCTTCAATGTGACTCTTTGGACGTCCTTGAAGAAGAAAAAGAGCCTCTTACTCTTTTACCAGATCATCTACATTTCTGTAGAGGAAAACGTCTGTTTCAGGAGCCACTTTAACAGCTTTATTCTGTGAACATTTTTAGGGTAGGAAAGACACTTTGTCTAAGACCAGGCTTGAAGTCCATTCACCTCTACAGCCAGGGAGAAGGATAGTGGCCGCTGACCCCTCCCCAGTGGTCACCTGGCTGTAGCAAGGCCCGATACCCAGGCCAGACTTCCTAAGAGCCTGCAGGTCTACAGTTCAAACTTCTTCACAATCCGGTGAATAGAAGAAAACTTGTTTGCTCTCTTTCCTCCACTTCAGTTCTTCCTGTTACCCTGGGGCATCACTGAGTTGTCGGGCATCTTGTAAAACAAATGAATAAACTTAGCTCTTTCCTTTATGCCTTCAAAAGAACATAATAAACAAGCCTGTGGCATAACAACAGTGGACTGACTTGTAGTTGCTTCTCAAGCCTGAAAGCCCAGGCCCGCACATTATGTTCCAGCTCACAATTGTCATCGTGATCACATAGAGGCAAGTGTGTTTGAGCATACGCGCTTCCCTGATATAACCTCTCATATCCGAATGGTGACACAACAGTGATGGAATAGCTGTGTTGGCTCTGTCTGACTTCAGTGACCGAAAGCCCCCTGCTGAGGGAAATTGTTCCAGGGCTCTGCTTTTGTAGCCTTCAAGTCACAATGGATTAAATGCGGACGGCTTGTCGTTCAGAGAGTGCTAGCTATCTAACTTTGAAGAAGGTGCAGCTTGGTGATTATCAATGCCAGTGGCTAACCAGCATCATGGATAAATGATATTTCATTATCGTCTAGAAATTTCATTTTGTTTTTTAATATGGTTTTCTGTGCTATTGCAGATTTAGCATTGCTGCTAAAAAGTAACAACATCATTTGATTGGAAAAAGTTTGATTTTTCTCTCCTTCTCTGTCCACTTATAACAAGGCACCAGAACGGTCCCAGGAGAAGTGCTGTATGTATCTCAGCTCGCATCCTGGGGGCTACCTGACACTTCCCACTCTGCTACTTACTTCATCGCCTCTAACAATGGTAGTTGTTAATATACGTCCTTGAAATCCTGCAGTTACCGTTTGACTGTTTCCTTGTTTTTTTCATCCAATCTGTTGTTAAGTACTGTCAGTTGTGCTCGTGATAGCTGCTCATCTGTATCCCCTCCTCTCCATTCTTACTGTCCTTGCCAGAGTTCAGACCCCTTCTGACCCCCTAACCTGTACAAATAGCTTCCGGGCCAGTTCCTCTCCTGCAAAGACCTTCCTTCTGTCCTCACATCCCCCTCCATCCTGAATCCCACTGTTTCACTCCTGTGAGATCACTTCTTGTTCACACTCTCGGGAGCTCTCCATGGTCCACCGAACAGAACCCAAGCTCTGCCACAGCCAGCGTTCATGGTGCTCTGTGATGCGGTTCCAGCTAATGGGACCCTGTCCTCCACCTGGACATGGCTCTTCCTTTTCCGAGCCCTGCGGTGCTTGGCCTCCTTTCCACGCTTCTATCCAAGCAGCTGCCCCTCCCCAGAATGCTCTCCCCTGACCACCACAGGCCTCGCCCTGCCCAGTTGCAGAGACCCACGGCTTCCTCAGGCCCCATCCCAAAGTCATTCCATAAAAGCACGTCTCCTTCCTCTGCCCTCCCATAGCAATTTATTCATTCCTCCTAGCATGCCTTACTTGCTGCATTACTCTTATATGTATTTGCTGGTAGCCCATAAACTGCCTGAAAGGAGGGTCTAACAGCCATCCTTGTCCCAATGTCTTGTACAGGGCCTTAAACACAGGATATGCCCATGCATATTTGCTAAACTAATAAATCCACTTCCAATCTAATTAAAGAATAGCTTTGAAGCTGATAATTAAATGTAACTATTTTTTTTAAGACAAAAGAAGGCTATTACAGGGATTACACTAATGTAGAAAACATTTATCAGTAAGGAAAGGGGAAGACTACAATGAACCCTGTGATGTCGGATTGGGATCAGAATAGCAATATAAACTATCAGTACTACTAATGTATATAGATATGTGTATATAAATTAATTCCTATACATGCAGTAGTACCTAGATCTGTCTGCTGCGAAAATCTAGAAGCGATAAGTTCACTCAGCACTCATGCCCTGTGTCTAAATATCATTCCCCAATAAAGCAACCAAACCTCCATGGAGAAGCAGTTGATTCCAAGGCTCAGGCAAGGAAAACACAAAATGAGCCTAGAACATCTTACAGCCCAAAGATAAGGGAGTGGGAAGAAGGGGAGGGAGGGAGGGAGGGAGGGAGGGAGGGAGGGAGGGAGGAAGGAAGGAAGGAAGGAAGGAAGGAAGGAAGGAAGGAAGGAAGGAAGGAAGGTTGGTTCTTGAAAGAACACAGGAGTCATTGAAAATGTGTTCCCAGTGACCATAGCTGGGACAATGGGACAATTTGGGGAGCAAAATAAGGAATGATAGTAGTGAATTTTAACCCATAAATTAAATTAATATCCAAGGGTCCAAACTGATAAAAACAAACAAACAAACAGGATAAGGAACAGCTCTTCTCTAAGCAGAATTCCAGATAACAAATGTGAAAGGAAAGTGGGAAGCAGAATCACCATTAGGCAAAGCCCACAGTAATAATTGTTTCAGACAAGGTCACCAGATGGATGCTAAAATTAGTGGGCAGCGTTTGAGGAGAAGCAGGATTTGCCTCGTCTCAGCACATTTCCCCCAAGACACTTATTTACTACAAAGGGAAAGATAGTAAGAGTGCAGTGAAGGAACCAGCAGCTTAACCAAGCGATCAAGGGAGACGTCACCAGTAATAGACATACTGACGCCGTGAATCTCTCCATATGATGCCCTCAGAAGGACGCAAGATCATTTCTGTAGTATTCTTGCTAAAAATGCCTAATGTCATTCCAGTCATGAAAAAATGTTAGACAAACCCAAACTGAGGGACAGTCTACAAAATAACTGTCCAGTACTCTTCAAAAGTGTAAATGTCAAGAAAGGCAAGGAAAGACTAAGCAATCATTAGAAACTATAAAAGGAGAAATAACTGACTGCACCAGGAAGCCATCTTGGATAGGATCCTCAAAAGAAAAAGGACAGTGGAAAAAATGGTGAAATTTTAATAAGGTCCATAGTTTAGTTAATAATATGGTATGATTGTCAGTTCCCTGTTCTTGGTACATATACTGTCCTTATGTAAGACATTAACATTAAGGAACACGGAGTAAAGGATAAGAAGGACTTTCTATGATTTGTAATATTCTTCTGTAGGTCAAAAATAGTTCCAAAATTTTTTTAAAGATGAAAGGGAGGCTATTAGTAATTAAGATAATAAACACTTCTTTAACCAAAGGGGGTCCAAACTACCTTTAAAGAAAGCCAAGCAGTCAAATATCCTTTGTATTCTTTCTACTCACCTTTCCTTTCCATGCCTTACAGCTCTTGATTCCACTCGTTTCTGGATCTATGGGTCTCACATCCTGTGCAACAAAGCCCTTTCCTTTGGGTCAGAAAATAATGACAGGTGCCTTCTCTGTGGGTAGATCATTTCAGTTTGCAGGCTAACCAGGGCTTTGTCTGAAATCCCTTCTGAGAACACAGTGCGGGCAGCAGAGTTTTCTCCTTCCCCCGGGAAGCCCCTTGAGCAAGGCCGGCCTCAGCCCTCTTTGCCCCGATGCCAGCTCTATCCTCCCGTGCCTCCTGCCCTTGCAACATGGCAGAGGACTCAGGATTCCCAGCACCCAGTTGACTCGATGTGAGAATAGTCATTGTCTTTGTCCTTAAAACATTCGCTTTTTCTGGTCGACATACTTTTTAAAAAATGCATTATTTTTGGTTTGGGGACAATACCTTATTTCTTGGCCACTTGGTCAATGAGAGTGACCACTCCTGGGCAGGGGCCCTCAGAAGATCCGTCCTGTCCTCTGCTCCTTTGTGCAGCGCAGATCGAAGTCATTTCGGAGGTGGCTGATGAAAGAGGGACCTCTTTAAATGTTTTGCTCTAAGGGCCCAAATTTAATTTATGCTTTTACTCTAACCTCAAAATCATTTTTTTGCTAACAGAAGCTGAACTCATGTGCTGATTCGGCCTCTGTGTTACTAAACGCTGAAGGAACAGGAGGACACAAGGCCACCAACCCAGAGCCCTCCTGGTTGTTCACCTGGGTTTGTCCATCATGGACAGGTGCTATCGTAAACCACCCATCATGAAATGGGCAAATGTGTTGAAAGAGTCTTCAAAAAAATTCCCTGAAGCCAAATGCAGCTTCTCACAACAACGCCAGCTGGTACAGTGATACAGATGGGATCCTAGAACACTCACCTAGTGGGGGAAGCCTGTACTACAAGGGGCCTGTCCTCCAGAAGAGAATTCCATTTTGGGGGGTGTCTCCCCTCATCTATATGCACGCGCATACACACACAGAGAAAACGGAAGTGGGACACTTCGTTCCCCAGCGTGAGGGCCAGCAGCACATTTACTGCAATTTTCCGAAGGGCTTTGACCATAGCGCACGCGCACACCTTTCCAGGCCTGAGAGAATGAGGCGATTCCGTGAGTGTTAAGTAAGAAAATCAAATGAGGTGGCTTATGTAAAACCAGAAACACCTTATCTGACGTTAACACTTAGGGCGTTGAAGGTGACGGCCCTCTCAGCTGCAGTGACTGTCCCCAGTCAGTGACAGAGGGAGGTGCCAGAGTGCGTGAGTCCTGCAGAGCAGGGCTCGCACAGCCTTGTCGCTTGCCTGGGGAGCCCAGCCCTGGGGCGCGGGAGCCAGACTTTGTCTAAGGCTGGTGCAATCAGGAACAAAAAGACAAGTCTAGGCCCCGAGGCTGGGTCCTCTACTGTCCCAGGACTCGGCGTGTGCTGGACCTGAGGCTCCATGAACTCACTTACAGACTGAACACTTCTCAGACTGCTCATGCTCCTTCCAAGACCCTGCCACAGCAGAGCTCCCGGCCATGGGGCGCAGAGGGTCACACAGGATTCCAGACCCCCAGCCCTCCGGCCACATAGCCTTTTCAGGTCAGCGGTACCCTGATACCCCCAAGACAGGAGCCACGGCCTCATCTTCCAGGTACCCTGGCTGCACCCCGGCTGATCCCTGGTGCCCGGGAGCTCAGGGAGTAGACACAACTTGGCAGGATTCCCAGCACGTGGATGGCGCCCGGGGAGCACTGTGTGCAGCACTTCCCGGGGCTACCAGATGCGTGCGTTGCTGCCTTCTCGCTCCTCCTCGGGGAAGAAGGGCCACTGCAGGGCAGATTTCTAAATGAAAACCAGGGGAAAGTAAAAGAAACCTAAGCCCCACATCTTTTCACGTCCAGAACCTAAAAATAAAGGAAAGGATTCGCTTTTCCAAAACTTTGGCTTCTTAGATGAGAAATAAATTTCCATCTCGTGTCTAATTCCCCTGATTTTCCAGACTTAGCTAAGGCAGAAAAGCAATCCATTGCATTATTGACTGGTACCATCAGCCTGGGGTTAGGGACCCACCATTGTCTCTACAGCAGGCCCTCCTCCTCTCTGCCACGATATTATCCCTCTATCATTTCTGCTCTCTTCCTATCACCTTTGATATGGTAATGATCTTGCATAAGAAAAGCCTTTTTTTTTTTTTTATTTGAGTGCTTAAGGAATTAAAGGTGAGTGAGAGGTGGAGGGTGTTAAGAAGGATGGCAGTTTGTCATAAAAAAAAATAATAAGTACACCCCTTGGAATGAGAAAAGAAAGACAGAAAGGAAAGGGAGCGGAGTGGGAGGACAGGCGGTGTCTCCCGGCAAAGGCAGGAGCCGTGTTCCTAACAGGCTGCTTAAAGCCCTCTTAGTGCTGTGCAGTTGCTCTCCCTCGCTGTCATTGATTTCCTCTGCCCTCCACAGACCAGCTGCAGTTAAGCCTTGTGTCCTCCACGTGATGCTGAGCCGAATCAGATTTTCCTTTTAGTTGTTCGATCAAATTTCCCTTCCTAGAGCTTAGAAGGCACACTTGGGACCCTGTAGTAATTGCCTCCCCACACTGAACTGCTGATACCTTTATTGGATTGGCGTAGGGTTTCACAGGACTGTGTTTAACATGCAGTGAGCCGCAGCAATGCAAACAGCTCCAGTGTTTAAACAAGCATCCATTAGGCCAGGAAACAAGGCGGTGCCAGCCCATTTGGTGCTCTGTAGTGCTGGCAGCTTGAGGTGGGCAGGGCAAGCTGGGGCGCTGGAGCGGAGAGGGCAGGCGGAGGGGAAACACGGAAGTGGGGTGTTGGAGAAGCAGCAGATTCTCTCCAGACTTGCAGAAGAGGGAGTGCAGGGGGAGGGAGAGAGAGATATTGTGGCTAGGGATATGCGCAAAGCTCATTAATATCTCATTACGTGAGAACGGCCGTCTCCCCACAGATCGGCGTTAGCATGTGCAGTGCCGGAGGAAGGACTCTGGGAAAGCAGCGGCCCCCCACTTTGTTGTTGTCGCTGCTAGCCCCAGCAAGCTCCAGGCGCTTGTTCTGCACTGGGCGAAGGGCGGCGTGGAACGTGGGAGGGAAGGCTGCGAGGAAACCTCTGAGGAGCAATCGCGAGCAGCACCGTGGAGTGAAGTGAGACTGAAAACTAGTTTGTGAATAGCACAGTGCCCGGCTTTCCCACGTGCCAGGGAGCGGTGGAGGAGCTCGAGTGGGTCTTTGGTGTGAGCCACCTGGAGCCCAGGGGTGGGGGCAGCTGGGCGGAGGGAACACACACCAGGTCCAGATTCAGACCCGGCCTCCCAGAGAATGTGGCCCTTTGCCCGCTGAGTTGCCCCGGGCTCCTGGAGGGCCCCCGGGACGGACTAGGGTAACGGAAGGAGGAGAAAAAAGAGGGGACACTTGAGGAGTGAAGAGAGAAAAGAGGACAAGGACAGTCAGCCGCTGGGATTGAGGAGGACTGTGCCCTCCGCAAGCCCACCTGCCTGTATCCATGTGGGTGGAGCAAAGGGAAGGGATAGCACGAGGGTGGCGCGCGGGGGCCTCACTCTCTTCACATCTGACCCGGCAGGGCCCAAACCAGTCCCACGGCTGCCGCAGAGATTAAATCCTCCTACTGTAGCCCTGGCCCCAGATTGACCCCCGCGCTCACACACCCGGGCGGTGGGACTCCAGCCCCGATGCTGTGGCCTCCAGGGAGGAAAAGTTGGAGCCCTGTTCTGTAGCAGTTGCGACTTCCCTGCAGATACTTCACCCTGCTGGGATCACATGTTTCTCCCTGCCTGGAACAAATATGGATCCTCGCCCATGAGGGACAGGGAGGAGGTGGCCACCTTAGCTAACAGTTACATAGCAGGATGTACCAAGACACAGCAGTGTGTGGATTCGCTCCTCTGAAGGCCCCTAGAAGTACAATAACTCATGTTAAAGCTCTTCGAGACGATCTGAGTTCTGCCTTTCTGCTTTCAGGAGTTCTCATTTCTACCTTGGAATTTTCCTTCTGTGAAAGGCTGGCATTAAAGTTCTGTTTCCAGCATAAGTGGGCACAGACACACACACGCGCACGCACACACACACATCCACAGAGATGTCACCACGTGGACCTTCAGCCAGCCACCTGCAAGCCGTGAGCAAAGAAAGAGCAGCTGTACTTGATTAACGTCATAAAAAGTGACAAGGCCAGTTTTCAAGTATGGTTTGTGAAGGCCTTTATGGTCACACTTTGTTCTGACAACATGATATTCCTTAAAAATATGGATTATCCATTAACGTACAGAAAGGCAAAAAAATTAATGCTATCCCTGAAAGCTGTTTGTGTTCCTTCTGGATTAAAAAAAAAAACAACAAAAAACCTAGAGTCATCTCAGCCATTAGCGTGTTATGTACAGCGGTGCTTGTAATGAACATTTAAAATAAATGTATTTGATAATCACGACCACGTTTGTTTAGGTTAGAAAAACAGTTATGACATACAAATACTGCTGAGAAACACATTTCACAAGGCTTTTTACAGTGTGGCCTCTATAGTAAAAATAGTAAAAATCCGAGCTTCTGTGTATTAAAGTCTATTATTCTTTTGATGAAGCAGTTTTGACAAATCAAGCAAGAGTCATTAGAACAAAGCTGGGAAACAGTGTAATCACTATCATTTCATAACCAAGCATAAGAAAAATACGCCTTTATGGGCTACATGTTGGCTTTCTCATGCTTGATCCCATAAGAGAGCAAAACAAAACAAGGAAGAATGAATGACTGTGCACAGCAGACCAGCTTCCAGGGCTTAGATCCTGCACTGAACTGCGGTCGCCCTTTCGTGGGACATGCCACGCTCCACAAGGGCTTGCCTGTTTTCTGCAAGCTGCCCTGTCCTGTGGTCCCTTTCAGAGGTTTGAGCATGGTCCACACAGGTTTATACTCTTCAGGCTGTCATTTCTCAGCATCTCAACTCCCCCAGCTTCTTTCTAGAAAAGAGAGAACGGAGGTTAAAATACACCCAAACTTTGTGCATAACAACAACAACAACAAAATGATGACATCCAAATTGCCTGTTTGAGGAAAGGAGAGAACGATCCAGCAGGATTACGGTTCGAAGTAAAATGGGATTTCACTTTCAGTTACAAAGAAAAAGTGAATTCCTCACTCCTTTCAGGCTTTTGCTATGAATAAAACTTTAAAGAGAAATATCAGAAAAATCAAGGATGAGATGGGACATAGAGAGATCTTTCATTTTCTCTTCCATCCCCCTTCTTCAATGAGGACCATATCTAAATCATCCCAGATGGCTGTTCTATTTTTAAAGCTCTCCAGAAAAGGAGACTCTGCCACCTCCTCAGTAACCCATTCCAGCATCTCATGTGCCTCACTGCCAGAATATTTTCTCTAAAAGCCCTCAGAGACAAAAAAGACACACTTGCCTAGATTTAGGGGCTTGCTCTTCTTCCTACTAGGATTTTACCCTACAGTGCATGTAAGGACACCTCAGAGTATTGGTAATGTCTTTCTCTCTTCAGTGAAAAAGATTGTTTTCTCTAATCTTTGTCTTTAAATTACATTAGTGAGCTTCATGAGGGGTCCAGAGTTCTCTGAGAGCCTGCCTTGTGCACAGCCCTGACCTAGGCTAGGAGGAGGCATCATGTAAGCCTCTTCATGCTTACAGCCTAAGAGAACAAGGTCACACACAGCCCCAAGCTGACTGTCTTTCCCAGACAGATGTGTTCTTACAATCATTCATTCATTCTTTCTTTCATTCCAGAAATACCTTCAAACCACCAACCGTGTCCCTCTATGCTACACACTGGACACAGACACATTGCAGAACAACACAGCCTAGGTTCTTATCTTCACAGAGCCTATACTCAAATGGGGAAGAAGCCACTTCCAAGCCAAAAAAAAAAAAAGTGAGGAAGTTAAGTCGTGATAAGTGGAATGAAGAAAACAAAACAGTTATGTGATGGAGTATAGGAGGGGGTGTGGCTCACTGAGACAGGGTAGCGAGGCTTTCTGAGTTGATACTTGTGCTGAAATCTGCAGGATGATTGGGGTGGAGGGGGCTGGGAGGAACAGGTGGGGCACAGAGAGGACAGAGGCGCAGAGGAAGAGGAGGAAAAGAACAGGAGGAGAGGCCCGCGTGGCAAGAGTGCCGTGGAGAGGGGAGGGGGCGGGAAATGAACACGGAGACACCAGGTCACCCAGCACCTTGTAGGCCAAGGTTACGAGTTTGACTTTAAAAAAAATGGGAATCTGTAGAAGGTCTTTAAGCAGAAAGACATGCCCCAATGAGCGGTTTTGAATGAGTGCTCTGGAGGCACATGGGGAACGGATCAGAGGAAAGCGCAGATGTCCAGGGGAGAGAGACGAGGGTGGGTGACTCTGGGGGGACAGTGGAGACTCGGACAAGGAGGCCGATGGGAGGAGTTTGCGCCGAAAACACAGATGCAGCATTCCATACATAGGTGCGCCCCATTTTAAGAAAACAGAACACATAAAAAATAAAAAGTTAAAGGGATTATTCCCTTTATGAAGCCATTTGCCAGAAGTATCTATTATATGAGGTAAGGGAACATGCATATGGGTCTTTGACTATAAATTTTAATGAGATATAAAATCTTAATAGACAGATCATGGAATTAGGAGGAATTGTAGAGGTCATTTTCTCTACCTTTCACCCAGTAAAGAATCCCCTTCACAAATTCCTGACAGATGAATACACAGACTTGGCATGAAGACTCAAGGGACAGGAAGCTCATTAGCCTCACCAGGCAGCCCTTTCTATTTTGAATCTCTCTAATCATTTTTAGAAGTTCCTCCTTCTATAGAGGCTGAATTCTTTCTTTTCATAACTTCCAACAATTGATCTTAGCTCCACATTCTGGAGCTACCTCCATTAATCCTTTTCCTACATCAGGAACCATCAACTAAGCTGTGGCCTTCCTACCCCTCAGCTCTTCTCCTTCTCCAGCAAAATGCCCGCAGCCCCTTCACTTGACTCTCGCGTGGTTTCTGGGGCCTTCTCTGCCCTGGTCATGCCCTCTTGCCTCACTGTTGCCTCCTGAGAATGATGTCTCCAGAATCGAGCCCAGCCCTCCAGCTGCCATCAGCGCAGAACTTTGCATATGTCTTCCGGGAGCTGGAGAGCACTCATTCCTTCCTGCCCTCTAGAATTGCAGGAGCACGTGGGTGCCTTTGTAGTGATGTCCTTGGAAAGTGGTTCTCAACATGAGTTGTCATGACCGTGATGCACAAGGGCAGCATGGACTAGGGCTGGGTTAGTGGCCAATGCATATTTACACCGGAGCAGCTGAGATGGCTGCAGAACTTGTGAGAACGTCTGAGAGCCCTATGGCTGTTCTAGAAAACCGGCTTTCAGATAGTACTTCCTCCTGTGCCAGCCAACAACTGCGGGGGGAGAGCAGTTCTGAGGATTTCTTCCCTCTTTTTCTGTTTCATTGCAGAGCCATGCTCACTTCTGAATAGTTCGGAAATGAGAAACACATTCCATTCACAAGTGGAGAGGCACAGAGCAGGAAAAGCGTGGGTTTTGGAATTCAAATCTCAACTCCCTCACACTAGCTGGGTGACCTTGGCAGTGTATGTAATCTCCTTGTACCCCTGTTCCCCATTTGTATAAATGTCTATTACCTGGCAGGGCTGATGTGGAAATTAAGAGAAAATATTGTGGATTTGCCTGGCATACAATGGGCATACAATGAATAGTTGCTGTTGGCTGATAATTTTGAGGGGAGCCTACATTGCTGGGGTAGTAGTAGATTTGGCCCACAGGTCTATCGCCTGCCCCTGGTTTGGACCTCAATCCCTGAGCAGTTCCAGAAGAGCATCTGTCCACATCCCCACGCCTCATCATCACCAAAATTTTGCCTCAGATAAGGAGGTCAGAGTGCATCTACCTCCACCCAAGGCGCCGTGTCACAGGGATCTTCAGAGTCCCCATGGACATGACGGCGCCGTGGGCTCACGCACACAAAGATTTCTGTGCGGAAGCAACATGGGAATTTCAGCAGTTAGCAGAGCTGGATGGCACTTCATGCGGACATGTCTGACAGAATCTTGGTTCAACAGCAAGAAAAGCAGAGCTAAGTGCTGGGCAGGACTAACACAGCTCATACAGAGTCTACGAGACCCTGTTTGAACGTTAAGTTTAAAAACTGAGACGGGGCCAGCTACCCTCCTCACTCTGTGAGTCATCAAGTGTAGATGAGACACGGTCATCCCCCTTTGCTAATAAGGAAACCAGCTTAATTAACTGAAGGAAATTACCTCGGATGGTTTTGCAGCCTGAATCTGTTTCTGAAGAGGGGCTGAATTTTTCCCATCCTGTGAGCCGTCGCTCACACAGCAGTTAATTCCGAGGCTGCGCCAGCCTGTTGGCTGGTGATGCCAACTGACAGATGCAGCATTTTCCTGATCAAATGCTCAAGCCTTTCCCCTTGTTCCTCAAACAACTGAGAACAGAGTAATAAACTATCCAGAATGATTTTGCAACATGGGAGTCATTTGCATGTCTTTGTAATATGGGAGTCAAATGCTTCTTCTCAGTAAATATAAGCCTCCCTATTGACTTAAGGTAATTGAATGATTTTAGATTTATTGTGTATATACTTTGCTCCTCAGCCACCGATTCTAAGCGGGCATAAAATCACATCAGAAAGCCTGAGTTTTGATATTCGCTTTAAGCTGGCTCATCTGAGTTAGAACCAAAATATGTAAAAATTTGGTTATCAATTCCAGACTAGGAGCCCTTTGTCTGGGAAACCTCACAGCCTCCAGTGGAGCTGAAGGGAATGTCTTCCTTCAGGTGACACTCTGGGGCAGTTCTGAAAAGGACAAGACGAGGAGGGTGCTTTGGACTCTGTTCCCATTGGCTTCATTTTTCTTTTTAACTGATTTTTATACTAGAGATAATTTTCTTTTCCCAATCAGTTTTGAATTTCCCTAATTAAGTTCTAGGCCTTTGCTGTGCTCCAGCATGGAGCCGTTTGCTTCGGCCTTTTGCTGTGTTCCTTTCTTCCCCTGCCCTTCGTTTGAGGAGGTCTGAGCTCACAACATAGCTATATTTCTGGAGAGACCTGCCACCTTTACAGGATTTAGTGTGGTCATTTTCTTTCTTTTTTTTTTTTTCCCTCCCCACAATATGGTTCTTTGTGCATTAAAATCAAGGTTCCTGGGGCTGGAGGTAGGAGTAGGACCCGGCCAGCCTGGCCACATTATAATGAATAATAATAATAACTGTCTCCCTCTGTCGTGAGCTCTTCCAGGCCGACTGTGTCTGATTCATCTCTGGTCCCCGGCTTCTCACATGGGGCCTGGTGCACAAATGATGCTCCGTGAGTGCGTACTGAATGAATGAACTAATTTTTGCAAATCCCTTTATAATTTATAAAGATATTCTGCATAGCAACATGGGGTGACTGTTTTCAAGACCTCAACAAAACCATTTCCTCCCTCATTTCATTACGATTGTGAAATTGCTTTGGAATTTTGGAACAGTGATACTTTTACTGTATGCCTTTCATGAAAAGCCAACATCTAAATGCCTTTTCTTTTTCTTTTCTTTTTTTTCTTTCAATGTGAGGGGATGAGGAAGGGAGACGGGTGGGAGAAAGAGTTTGTTAACTGGACACATTTCTTGTAAAGAAATTTAAATTTTTATTAACCTCTGGGCTTTTTTCCTTCACAACAGCAGCTTAGTGGTCTTCCCTTCTCTTTTAGTAGGATGTAGGTGAATTTTAACATAAGCAAGAGATATGTTTTAAAGGGAGAAGGGCTTAGGAAGCAAAGGACAGACTTGGTGTTTGTTTTCATCACTTGTACTGTGACTTGGCAGATGCTCAAGGTTGTTCTACTTAACCAAATTATCCACATCGCTTCCATGTCAACCATAGCTGAACTTGCTTCCAAGGTAGGCCATCCAGAGCCTTCTGCTGAGCCATCTAAAGGATCCTGACCCTCCCTCACACCTCAGTCAATGGCAGTGCTGACCACCCCCACTCTGGGCCCTCTTAGCCTTTGGACATCCGCCTCTGGGAGAAACTCACCCAGGATCACGGACCAGACAGCTTTCTCTCCAGTGGCTTAATCTGTTGGCACTCATCACTTTAACACTGACTTTTTCCCCATAGAACTCAAGTGTAAAAGTAGGAAAATAATTGTGTTACTGTTTTCCAAAGTCATTGTCACTTACAACAAAGATGAATGTCAGCAAAAGCAGACACACTTAGACCTTTTAAATTAGTAAAGTTCTTTGATTTTTGCAGAGGAAGCAAGAGCCATACTCAGGCATCTAACCCAGAAAACAAATTAAGGGCCAAATGTGGGTGAAATAAAAATTCAGAAGAACTTCCAGGCAATGGCAGAGCGAAGGCATTGCTTGCCCACGTCTACTCCAGGTACCCATGTCCTAAGATTCTGAGAAGTTGTTTCCCTCTTGATTCTTCGAAGCATACAGTTGAGTGGGTTTACACGCATGCCCTATTTGTGCCTATGAAAGACAGAAAGAAAACCTTTAATAAGGACTGTGATTCAAAATACTCATATGACTTACATTGACTTACTCATTCTAGACAGACATTCCCAGCTGAACGATAGTCTAAATTATGGTTTTTTTGACTTGATGATGGTGCAGAAGCAATAAGCATTCAGTAGAAACCATACTTCAAATTTTGAATATTGAGATCTTCCCAGGCTAGCAATACCTAGTGTGATGCTTTCTGGGATGCTGGACAGCGGCAGCTGGATGGTTTTGCCCACCTGTAGACCAATGTAAGTGCTCTGAGCACATTAAGGTAGGCCAGGCTAAGCTAAGATGTTCGTTCATTCAGAGGGTCAGGTTTACTAAGTGCATTTTCAACTTACAATGCTTTCAACTTAAAATGGGTAAATGGGGACATAACCCTATCATGTCTAGAAGCATCTATATTATCACAGTATGTCAGGAAGCATATTGCTCACAGGTGGGATGCATAGTAATTTGGAAATATTCATTTTGGCCTTGGCATGGGATGACCATGGCCTGTTGCAGATTCATGCTCTGCAGCTGTGTTAGTTCCTAGACCCTCCATAACAACGTGCTATAGACTGGGTGGCTTGAAACACCGGAAATTTAATGTCTTAGAGTCCTAGAGGCTAGAAGTCCAAAATCAAGGTATCACCAAGGCCATGTCCTCAGACTCGGCATGGAATCCTTCCTCACGTCTCCCTGGAGTTCTCTGGCATTCCTTAGCTTGCAGTTGCATTACTCCAATCTCTGCCTATGTCCTCACAGGACATTCTCCTGCATGTCTCCATGTCTCCACATGGCCATCTTATTATAAGAATGATACCACGCATGTTGGGTTAAGAGCCCACTCTACGGCAATATGACCTCATTTGAACCAATTACACCTGCAGTGACTCCACTTCCAAATAAATTCACATTCTGAGGTACTGGGAGTAGGACTACTTCAACCTATCTTTTTTGTAGGAATGCAATTCAGTCCCATTGCAGTGGCTGTACCTCTGCTTCTGGGCCCTCAGGAAGTGTCCCTGTCCTTCTCATATAATGGACCAACTCTATAAAACGTTCTTTCACTTCTCTCCTCAGTCGTTGGTTTTTCCTCCTCAGCAGGGTGTTTCCTGGGAGGTGAGGTCTTTGCATTGTCCTCAGTGAGAAAATGGACACAAGCCACCTATACACGCACACACACATGCACACATACATGCACATGCACATGCACTTCCCATATTAACAGACCTCTCCCCAACATTTGTCTATAAATCATTATTTTGATGGTTCAGGTGTGTCATTATTCATTCTCTCAAAAACAGATATCTCAAATATCAATAATGGTGCAGCCACTAGGAGAAATAATATAGAGGTTCCTCAAAAAATTAGAAGTACAGCCTTATGATCCAGTTATTCTACTTCTGTGTATCTACCCAAAGGAAGTAAGAGTCGAGTCTCAAGAGATTTGTAAACTCACGTTCATAGAAGCACTATCCACAAAAGCCAAAAGGTGGAAACAACCCAAGTGTTCATGGATAGAGGGGTGTCATATACACATAATAGAATATTATTCATCCTTAAAAAGGGAGGAAATTCTGACACATGCTATAACATGGATGAACGTTGAGGACATTATGCTAAATGAAATAGTGTAGTCACAAAAAGACAAATACCATAGGATTCCTTTTATATGACATACCTAGAGTAGTTAAAATCATAGAGACAGAAAGTAGAATGCTGGGTGCCAGGGCCTAAGGGGAGGGGTGAATAAGGAGTTATTGTTTAATGAGTATAGTTTCATTTTTGCAAGATTAAGAGGGCCCTGGAGATGGACGGTGGAGGTGGTTGCACAGCAACGTGATTGAACTTAACTCCATTGAACTAGATACTTAAAATTGTTAAGATGGTAAATTCTGTAAGTTTTTTTATCACAGTTAAACATTTCCAACATGATTTTTCATTTCTCCCTCCTTCCTTCCCTAGTGTCCACCTCTCCTGCTGCCTGACTTCCCTTCCCCTTCTAACCCACTCAGGACTTGTTTCCTACAGAAACCTTTACTTTGCCTCCTGACATTCAAGCTATAGTGCCTTTCTCTCCTGCTGTTTTTCCAAACAAGATTTCTTATACAGAAGAGTCACACCCAGCATCTCCAGTCCTCACCATTTCCTTCTGCTACTGACCTGGCATTTGTTTACAGCAGCATTCTAGAACTTTGCTGTCCAATAGAGTAACCACAAGTTGCATGTAGCTTTTTAAAATGAAATTATAATTAATAAAATTTAAAAGTCAATTCCTCGGGAGCATGAGGCACATGTAGAGGCTCACAGGTTGGACAGAGGAGACACAGAACATTTTCCTCATCTCAGTAAGTTCTGTTGGACAGACAGCACTCTTCTTGAACACGGATTCTCAAAATTATGAGAGTCACATGGGGTGCGCCGGGTCCACCCTCAGAATTCAGAAGTCTTGGGACTGGCCAGAGAGTGTGCCTTTCTAACAAGTTCCCAGGTGACATTGATGCGCAGGATGTCCTAGAGGGCCGCGCCTTGGCTTCCCAGTGAACTACTCTGGTACTAATCTAATGATCTCAGTTCTCAATTCAAAGCTGCAACTGACACTAGAAATCTGACCACAAATTATTCCTCTTTGTTTTGTCCTTTCTTGAAGGTGTTTCATTTTGATCTCTCACTGCTACTCTTTCTTTGTCTCTTTGCTGACTTCTCTCATGAACAAGACCATCTCCAGCTACGTGTTCACTTTCTTCAGGGACTTTGTACTTCCATTGTTAGGGCGCCTCATATGTACATACAGAAGACTCTCAAGTAAACATCGCTGTATTTCTAAAGTCATATCTTCAGGTTGATGGGATGTACCACTGCTCTTGAACACTGTGATGTTACAAACCAAGCTGCTGGGTCTCTACCTTCTCTGGCCAATAAGCTGATGCTTCCCAGATTGCTGGTAATTGTTGCCATGCATTTCTTTAAGTGATGTTGAGAAGCTTACATGAAAACCTCCATAGAAATGACAAGTATTAGGTGTACCTGTTCATTAAATATTCATGCACTTAGAGAAGTCACCACGGCAGTAGGCTAAGTAATTTCCTTAATGCCTTTCCTCCTGGTGACCACCTGTTTTATAGACTTAATCTACTTAATCCTTTCCACGCGGTATATAGTAGGGGTCACAGATGAATATGCTCATTTTCAAATTAAGAATCGAAGTGCAGAAAAGTTTAAAAGAGGGACCAGAGTCACAAAGGTGGTTGTACCTCTGCCGGGGACCTCCAGCTCTGGGGCACTTTGGCCATGCTGAGCCCCCTACTCCCAGGCTGAGCCCCGCTCTCCCATGCAGAACCCCACTGTTAGAGAACACTGAGCTTCTGGCTTTCAAACATAAAAAGAAATTGCTAAATGTGATTCAACTTGTACTTCGCATAATGCATTTCTGTGACACTTCATAGTAATGAGATAATTACCATGGGTACAGTATTAGAGTATACATATTCTGATAAGTTACAGCTGTAAGAAATCAGTAATGGACATTAATCATTCCATGTTCATTCTCTATGAATCTCAGACTAGAAGTTAAGCTGCAGAGTTCCAACAAACCTAAGGCGAATTTTATAGTCATCATTTCTGCCATTTAGATGAAGAGTTTATGAATACAATAGACTCTCCGTAATTTAAACTAATGTGAGCAAACAGCTGCCTGAATTGAGAAAAATCTGAACTGAAGTCTAGTAGTAAATATATACTACATGTAATATATTTAAAAGCAACAACTGCAATTCGAAGTAGGCTATCAAACTGTTAGAAAATAAACATCCTTGGGGAACTACTTTAATTAATATATGAGAAGAATTCATAATACTTGTATCAATTGTTTATTTAAATTTGAGTCTCTTGAGTCTGTGAGTTCCTGAGATCTATTTCTGTCTTAAGTAGGTTGAACAGTCTCCTTAGAGTCTTTATTATACCTATTGTTTTACATAGTAAGCTCTTTTTTTTGTACATAAGGATAAATATCAGGTTGGCCTTTAGCCAAGTTACAGAAAAAGGCAAAATAAGCAAGAATTGGATGAATCAGGTTTTATGACACAATACATAGAAACAGCAACGGACGCAAACTTTTTCATTCTTTCAAATTTAGGAATTAATTACATATTATAGAAGGGAATCACAAGGGTAAGAGGGAACCTAAAATGCCAGTTGGCTTATCTTCCAACTATAGCTAAACTAACCTAGATCATAACTAGATCATAAACTAACTAGAGAGATCATAAAACTCTAAGCTGTTAGATCTCTAAGGGATTTTAGAAGTTATTTTGTCCAGGCAGAAATAGGAGTAGAGAATAGTCTACTTTCACAGAACACACAACGTGGTCATGAGAGAAGTGACTCCAGGAGCCAGGGCCGCTGACTCGGAGCCCAGGATTAGGCCCTCGCCCTGCCTCTGCGAGGTCAGACATGCAGTAATGAATGCCCAGAAAAGGCGGCAGCTCCAACTTGTACCCTGGTCCAGTCTCTAATTACCCAAACCAGCACATTCGGGCTCTCCCTGTAACTTAAGGCCATTTAATCAAAATCACTCCTGATGGAGGTGGAGAAGAGCCACACACCATTCCATGAGTTTGTCAAGTTCGCCAAATTGGAGTCGCTGGATTGGAAACATCACTGTTGTCTCTGTCTGACAAGTGTTATGCATAACGGGAATATTTTCCCATAGACATTTAGCAAAATGAAAACATGCAACAAACTCTGAGTGCCTTTGATAAAAGGGTCTTGTGCACCTTTCACACCCCCTGCACCCAACACCAAGTAGACCACCATAAAGTAAAAACAAAAAAAAAGAAAAAAACCCTCTTAAATGAACCGTGTAATTTTACACATTGGGTTTCTGTGTTTTGAGGATACTCGTGATTATGATTTAAGTGTGATTTTTCTTTCAAACTCACTAAAGCCAAGAAACCTTTGTGGAAGCATGTAATGAATTCTTGCTCTCTGACTTAAAAAGAGGATCTTAGTTACTCAGTAACGACCTGCCAAGTTCAGCTGTCCGTCTGAGTTAACAGTGCCTTCCAGGGTGGTTTTGAAAGTAAGTCATTGATTTGAATCCAGAGTCCAAATAAAGACTCTGTTAGAACTGGAACAAGCCTTGGAAATCGGGCGGTCCAGGCCTCGCATTTTGTAATTGAGGAAACGGGGTCCAGAGAGGTTAAGTAACTGCCGCTTGATCACATAATGAAGTGTGTTTAGTTGCTGTGCTTTAGTGAGATCTGGAAAATGCCACATGCATGCTTTTGCTTTTCAAGTTCCTGACATTTTCTGTTGTGTGCACTCCAGGTATTTCTAAATACTGATGAGCAAGTGATCGCCAACCTTGGCTCTTGAAATCCGGCGCAAGGGCCGCCTGTGAGGACGCCGGCCACAGGGCCTCGCTCCACGCTTTCTGTTCGCTCCTTTTGGATCTGTGGTGTTTGATTGGACAAAAGTTAACAAAATATTTATTGCATTAAACACACACACACACACACACACACACACACACACACACACCCCTTCTTTCTTTTACATTCACACAACTTTAAAAAATCCTTAGTCATCATTTGTTTAAAAAAAAAATACTGTACTTTAAAACTGAGACCAAGGTGAAAAAAAATCAGTCTCAGGGGAGTTTTAGAAAATCATAACCATGCAGAAACAGGTAGTTGCAGAAAATACTGTGCAAACTTAACTGTAGCATTATCATGGAAACCGCATAAATAATATCCGGATGGCTAGGTAGAAAGATAAAACCACTGCAATACTCACTCCTGACTCTACACTGTTACAGTACATTTATGGGGCTCCACAATTTGAGCAGAAAGTTGACAAACTCCGGGCCTTTGACCGGCAGAGTGATTTATTGCGTGGGGCAGGGGTCTTGGGGCTTGAGCAGGAAATCCTGACCGTCATTCCTCACACTTCCTCTGAATTGCATTGCAGCACTAGACCTGCGCATCTCTTTGAGGTCAGGTGGATTATCAATGTAAAATAGCATATACCAAGCCTCAGGGAACAAATTGTCATTATTCAGAAACTCCTAATCATGACAGGTTACTTCAGCCTACTCTGAGTTTTGCTTAGAGTCACCTCCAACTACACTCCTTTGCTGATAGTGATGGGGTGAATGTGACGTATATTTTGAATATGGGATTAAAATTGGGAGTCAAACTCTTTTTTAAAAATACATTGTTAAGCTCTGGATCAAAGAGCATTTGTGGAGCTGCTTGCTTCAAGACCAAGTCTGGGTCATACTGATCTATAAGTTAAGGGCCGGCTTTGGATATTTGCTTAATCAGCCATGCAGGAATGATGTTAGATCATGTTATGGGCTGAGTCGTGTCCTCCCCAAAAATACCTGTGTTGAAGCCCTAACTCCCAGTTCCTCAGAACATGACTGTATGTGGAGGTAGGACATTTTAAGAGAAGGTTAAGTTAAAATGAGGACATTAGGGTGGGGCTTAATCTGATCTGACTGGTGTCCTTATAAGAGAAGATTTGGACACACATAAAGACACAGGGGATGCACACACACAAAGGAAAGGCCACACGAGGACACAGAGAGAAGGCAGCCATCTGCAAGCCACAGAGAAAAGCCTCAGGAGAAGCCCAACCTGCGGACACTTTGGTCTTGGACTTACAGCCTCCGAAACTGGGAGAACAGAGAGGTCTGTTGTCTGAGCCACCCAGTCTGCTGTACTTTGTTATGGTGGCTGAGCAGGCTAATACAGATCACCTCAAATAGTTTACCCTTTGCAACCAATTTGTCACTATCAAATCAGAAATTAGCATTGCAAGGGACTGCTTTTCATGACATGCCTTCCAGAGCCTCTGGATAAAGTCCAGATGTCTTCACACAGCAGAAAAGCCCTTCAGGATCCACAGCAGCTTATACTTCTCCAGGCCCCATTTCTCGGCATCTCCCCGCTGCTCTCTGGCCCAAGCCAGAAACAACGACAGGAGGTTTCACTTAGAAGCCACACTTTCTTCCCCGTCTAGCATCTTCACCTCACTGTGGAGACAGTCTCAGCTCACATGTCAGTCCCTCCGGGAGGCTCCCCCTGCTCTGGACTGTGCATTCCCTTCCTCTGTGCTTCTCCAGTGCACACGCCCTCGACAGAACTCACCTGTTTCTTTCCCCTCCACGCCGCAGGCTCTCAAGGTCAGAGACCAAATCTTATTCACTAGCGAGTCTGTAGTACCTGACAAAGAGCCCAGCCTACAGTGGGTGTTCTACTAGTTGAGGCAAAGCATGAACAAATTTGTGCAAGATCTTCCTTTGAAATAGTTATTGAGGGCCTCAGCTGTGTAAGACACTGAGAGGACAGCGTATGTTCCCACCAGATTATTAGTTGTGTTCATTTGTCAGGGCTGCCGTAACAAAGTAGTGTGCAGACTAGGGGGTTTAAACAGCAGAAACATGTTCCCTCACAGCCCTGGAGACCAGAAGGCCAAGATCAGGGTGTCAGCAAGTTTGGTTTCTTCTGAGACCATTGTCCTTGGCTTGCAGGCCACTGTCTTCTCTCTACATCTTCACATGGTCTTCCTTCTGGGTATGTCTGTATCCTGATCTACTCTTCTTACAAGGGCACTGGTCGGATTGGATTAGGGCCCACCCCTTAATGACCTCATTTTACTTTAATCACCTCTTTAAAGACCCTGTCTCCAAATACAGTCACGTTCTGAGGGAGTGAGGGTTAGAGCTTCAACATGTGAGTTTGGGGAGGACACACATAAGCCCATAACATTAGCCGTGAGTGCTGTAGCACCTCACCATATTCCTAGGGTGCATGAATGTAGACAACTGTGTTGCTGACTCCTAGTTATTTGCCACAAAGGTTCAGTACGGAATGTACACCTTCATCAAGAAAGGGGCATTTTGGAGTTGATCATTGTTTTCAGGGATTGGAGCGCACTATTCGGTTAGGAATCCCACACCACCAAGAATAAAGGCCTAGAGGGCTAAAATAGTAAAAACACTTCAAAATATATGGACATTTATTTTGATGTGATTGCCCACATTAACACTGAAAATTCCCATTGTGAAATGGTCAGTACATAGTTAGTCAACCTTAAGAAATTCAGCGGTCACCTGTCTAGCTCCTACCCATAAGATGAAAACATCCTGACTGCCCACCAACTTTCAGGACTGGGAGAACTCTGTGGAACACAGCCAAGTCTTATCTTTCAAGTTCAGATCGTACATAGAAGATTTAGACTTCCAGTCCATAAACGGCTGGGAAAGGGTCCACCCAGGCTCAGCCTTGGTCACTCCCCGTACATAATTGAAATCACTGCCCACAGAATTGAGAGTGAGGTTGTAGGGAAGAGGCTGTGTAAGTGACTCTGACTGTTGCTATAACAACAGTACCTTGGTCTAATTTCTTCTGAAAAATGAATTTCAGCTGGTGGGATGAAGCCGAGCAGCTTCTCCCCGCAGATGAACGCTCAGCGACAGCCCCCAGAGCTCTGCTGGTCACAGACTGAGTGCGCGGCGCTGTGCACACCACTGCCTGGTTGAATATTCTCAGAGCCGGGTAAACCGCACCTGTACTTGTCGGAATGTGAGAATGCGCCTGTCTGCACGTGCGCATCTTTACCCGCCGGCCGGTCATCCTGGAAAGGAAAATCCCCTGGTGCTGCCTGGCCTCCTATCTGTGAGCACAGTTACCCTAAAGACTTGGAAGTGATGGCAGTCCCCTGTTTGGTAAATGAAGGCCAGTCCCTTAGCGCCCGGCTTTGGAGCAAAAACATGCTATTGTGTAATGTAGATTTGGGAGTCAGACGCATTCTAGAAATACGTTATTCTGTGTCCTGTTTGTTCACTCACGAAGATGTGTGTGTGTGCATGAGTGTGTGTGTGTGCGCGCGCGCATGTGTATGAGAGAGAGAAAAAATTCTTTTCCAAGAGGGAGCTCTTAGCTTTGCTTTATGCAAACTACAACTCACAAGGAAGAGCAATGTCCGACCTCTTTGAGGGAAACAAGAGGCTTTTTATAGACTCAGAGATCTTATTTCAATACCGTTGTCTGCCAAAGGGAGATAAACACGTGTTGGGATTTTATTCAGAAGCAGTGTGAGGTCCGGGCACGCGGGCTGTCCGCCTCCCCGACGCGGGCGCGGGGGCCCCAGTGCCTGCAAGGGGCTGCAAACAAAGACGGGAACTTCTCCTGGAAAACAAGGGGCGTTTTGAGTAAACAGTGAAATTAAAATATTCTTGATTCCTACCCAAGGGAGAGAAAAGTACTCAGCCGCCCTGAAGTGTTTCTTCTTCCCGCCTCCCTCCTCCCAGAAAATAAACAAATCGAAGCCTCACGCTTCGTCCTAACACGCCTGTCCTTTGGTGTGTGGCGCTGGTGTGAGTCTCCAGCTGGGAACGATGCAGATGAGATGTGATCTTCTCATTTGCCCTCTTCCTCCCTACGGTTTTCCCTCCTTCCTCACCAACCCCCTTTGCCGTCATTTCTTTAGAGCTCTAAATAAAATCCCATTAGGAATTTCAGGTTGTAATACAAGGTCACGCTACAGGCATGTTTGAATAGATAATGTATGCATGACTTCTAGTAAGAGTTATTAGGAGATATTCCTAAGGAAATTGTTTCTTGTCCTTAAAAGTAACCAGTATGGAGTGTGTGTGTGTGTGTGTGTGTGTGTGTGTAAAGACACCACAGTTCAGGGTTCCAAGGTTCGAGTCTGATGGCAACTCCAGAGCTCAGTGGAGCGTTCTCTGCAGGAAGCAACCTGGTGCAGGCAGCTGTGGCTGGGATGCACGCAGCTGCCCCATCCGAAAGTGTTCGGGCTGCAGCTCTCGTTGTTTCTCAGACACGTGCTGAATCCGCCCAGTGCCATCCTCCCTCATCGAGGTGCACGCTTTTCTGTGAATCAGGCAGATCTGACGCAAAGACATGAACACATCGTCCCTTGCCTGTTTCAACACAGGTGTCGAAAACACTTTCCCAGAATTTCTCAGCATGATGTGCTCCCGTTTGATCAGAAGAGGAGTCAGCAGGTGCAGAGTAGCAGAGGAGGTGGGAACACAGATCCAAGAGGCAGGCAGAGCGCAGTGAGCTCCGCTCTGTGCCCTGGGACAAACTGCTACCTCCTCTGAGCCCAGGAACCCCCCTGGGTTATTATGGGAACCAATCAAAGGTAATACATGAACAGCACTTAGCTTGATGCCTGGTACATGGTACGTTCTCAGCAATTAGAACATTAAATGACACTAATATCCTGAAATATTTTGTAAGCAGTGTATCGCGTTCTCTGATAAAAACTTAGAAGTTTAATGCTTTCTACTGAAAGCTATGTGAAGTTTGGAAATCATATAATGTTGGCATTTGCAGAAATAACAGTCTCAGTTTGAATGAGGAGTTAATAATTTTGTCGAAGCACCAGTTTGAACTATGTGGATGGAGCTTGTGAAAAACTTTATAACTTCAGCTACAAAGAGTCCGCAGGATTCCTGGGACTGGTGGTGAAAATACATTTTATTCATTCCATTGCAAGAAAGCTGCAGGCCTGTGCGAGCATTTATGCATTTGGAAATACAGAGATGTGCGGAAGGCTTGGGACCCACCAGCTCTAAGCATCAGCAGCCTCGACAGCCACTGCTGATGTTTTGGAATCCATTCTCAATATGCTGTTGTGCCTTTGGCTGTTGCTGACTACACGTTTCAAATAACTGAAGGATCAAAGCACACCTAAAAATTCAGCCACACCCAAGCCAATTTAAAATGCTTTTATAGGTGACCTTACTCTGGCCCCTCCCAGCTAGAGCTAGGTGAGCACCGATGTTCACAGCCCTTGTATATTCCTAACACTACACGGGAATAGAGTTTTAAACCTACCTCTTAGCAGAAAGGAAACGGATCATGGTCATTTCTAAAACTAACCCCAGAGTCTCCCAGAATGTCCTGAGTGGTCCTGTGCCCTCGAGCTCAGGGCTCAGCAGTGCCCAGCATTCCCTCGGGCCTGTGTAGCTGAGGTTTCAACGCCCACTGGAGGTGAGGCCCGTCTAAGATGACCCTCCTCTTCCTGGCGCATTACAAAGTACAGATTTTTGACGGCTTGGGCTGACAGACATCTCAGCCTGTGACCCCCACATTACCCACTGACCAGGTACCAAGAAGCTGTGTTCTGGGCAGGTCCCCGGTAGAGGCTTTGAACTCTTGGCTCTCAGGGAAATAGTGTGCGTGCACGTGAGTGTGTTCATTCATATGAATTTTATTACGTAGTAAAGTTCTTTCCTCTCTGGCCTCACGTTAGCAGTGTACGAGGCTGACGACGGAGACCTTGGGAGCTGTGATAGGTCTCTCCTTTTCTGCCGATGTTGCTTTATCCTTCACATAGATCTTAAAACAAACATACTCAACTTCTGTTGCTACAGTTTGACATGGGTTCACCTTCCGGTGTGGTCTTTGCTCTTGGCAATGAGTCTGCCCCTCAGCACCCGGCACACAGCACACAGCCTGCCCTCTATTCACTGAATGAAAAGGAAGGCAAGTATATAATATGGAAAGAGAAAATGGCCTGGGATGCTAGTGTGCTCAGAGAAACATAAAATATGAAAAATAAACACTGCCATGCAAAGTCCTGTAGAAACCCAGCAAGCTTCTGCAGAATCAAGGTCCTCTGAGATTTGAAGTATCTCAGTCTGGAGCACTGTGTCTTAATCCTGTTTATGAGCTGTCCCAGAATGTCACCGATTAACTCAGAAATATTTTATATTGACATCAGGTCTGTGTGTGTATGTGGACTTTCTTTAAAAAAAAAATCAAACGAACCCTGTCTAGTGTGGCTCCATTGCTTGTAGGATTGTCCCAAAAGTTTGAGGGTTCAGTCCCCACTCAAGGCACATATCTAGGTTGTAGGTTCGATCCCGGGTCAGGGCACTTATGGGAGGCAACCTATTAATCTCTGTATCTGTCTCTGTCTCTGTCTCTCTCTCTCTCTCTCACTCTCTCTCTCTCATCAATAAACATATTTTTGAACAATTTTTTAAAATAAAAAGTTTTAACTACATCAACCCAACAACTCAGAATGTCAGAACTCCAACAGAATTATTAGTGTAGATCAAAATTTCTAAAAACTGGGGATCCTGGACCAAACCTGATACATTTCTTTAGATCCTTATGCCTTTACCCTGTGTCCCAGTCTGGGCCTCACCTTGGGCTACTGAATCAGAAATGGTGGAAGTGGGACCAAGAAATCTGCATTTCTATATGCAGCCCAGGTCACTTCAAAGTTGGGTAATCAGTGGTCTAGAAAACTGGACCTCTATATGGACCTCAAGAAATCTTTTCTAAGAGACCTTAAATCTTAGGAGACAGTTCTGAAAATGTTTTGCACACTATTCCTATTCCACTAATTAAAATATCTAACACATGAGTATTCTGGATCACTCACCAAATGCATTAAATAAGCAAGTCGAATTTACCTGTGTGTCCCTATACTTATTATCTGCTGGTAGAGTGAGAAGAGAATAACCACATGAGAACTGATTCAGTGAGCCATCTTCTGGTTTGGCCAGAGCAGGTCAAAATGACAAAAATGTTCCCTTTGAGCCTCAAAATTAGTTACAGCATCTGCAAACTGAGATTCCAATTCATCTTCAAGTCTTAGGAAATATTGAAAGTTGTGTCTCTAACAGCTGGTGAAGGAAGTTCACTCATATTTTTGGTTGGAGCAGGTGTTTTGGTGGATGGAAACCACTTGAAGCCTTTGTATGGAAATTTAAAATTCAACTCTGAAAGTAGCCAGCATTTTGAGTTCACCCAAGTGTGAAAACATGTGACCTTAGTAATGTCACATAAAGTCTCTGGGTTTCAATTGCAGCCATCATTTCCCTGATTCTCTTCATACGTTCTCTACTTGTTCTCAACACAGTTTCCCCAAATCCTTAGAGTCCTCAAAAATATTAAGAGGGGGACAGTCTGCAAGCCATTTCCAGCATTTTAAGATAACCAAAATAAATTGTATATTTACTCAGCTGCCATTAAAACACTATACAAGTCAACATTTTTAAGTGCCTGCTTTGGAGATAAATTACTTAATCTCAGCCTGGTCATTTAAGAGGTCTTTTTCGTGTTCTTCCATTCGTACAATTCCATGAGGGAAAAGAAAAGAGGTTTTAGTGCGCTGAGTCTTAGGATGACCTGGGAGCCCAGGAAGGGTCTCCAAGATCAGGAGTTGCAGGGAGGGGCTGTCATGAGACACTGTATGGCAGGTAATATCTAAGCTGATTCGTGAGAGACAAATAGAGTTGGTCGGATGAAGAATTTGTGTAAGAGTATAACATATGCAAAGACCCAGAGAGAGAGCAAGAATAAACACCGTGTGTGCTGAGCATTGCCAATAACTACGTGTAGCTGAAGGTTTAGAGTTGACCAGTGTTGGAGGGCCAGTTGGGGGAAGAAGGTTAGAAGTGACCGCTAAGACTGGAGTGGTACGCAGGTCAAGTCATGGAGAGCCAGTGTGCCAGACTTAGATGATGCTGAAGACATTGGACAGCTCCAGGGGTGGACTTGATCAGGCTCGCATTCATTCAGAAAATCACAGCCACGATGCAGAGAACCGGTTGGAGGGGAGACAAGCCTGGGGCAGGGAGACTGCTCAGGAGCAGCTGCAGAAATCACGAGAGAAGTGTTGATCTGAACTAAAGCAGTGGTCGTGGGGGTGGAAAATCATAATTAAAATTCATTGATGATAAGAACAGATAGTTCTTGAGGTTTAATTGGGTGTGGGCGGTGGGGAGAGGGTGGAAGTGAGGATGACGCTTCAGTCCGACGAGGCATTATCACGATTAGCACTGGGGCCCGTGCCCGAGAAGAAGGCACGCCTGTGCTTCGCGGTCCTGGTGGAGGGTGCAGCGTGGGCTACGGAGTCGGCCCTGTCTCTCAGAATCACTAGGAGTAGAGGACGAGGAATCAGATGGTTTACCCCAAAGTCTTCCATCAATACTAGTATCATCACCTTTATTCCCAAGCCCCATGATCATGCCCATCTTCATGAAAATCAGGGACAAGGTGATAAGAGGTGTGGGTTTCTTTGGCGGGGGGCGGGGCGGGGTAGGGGGGGGTTGGGGGTAGTTTGTTTGTTTGTTTGCTTGCTTGCTTTTCAACTTACTAGTATTGCTAAAAGTCAAAAGGAAGAAAGAATCTCTTCTTCATGGATGCACTGGCCTAGGTGACCCCTGAGAATCTGATGGGAATGGCCTCCCCATGTCAGCAGAGGCCCGGTCATCTTAGCCCTGTCCCTCCTCGTTATGGGTGTCATCCTCCCTCCCCATCCTACCGCCCCCAGATCACTGCCCTTTGCCCTGTAGGACCATCCAGCCAGCACATGACCTACCCCAAATATGTGCTCTGAGAACGAAACACGGTCCCATGTGAAAGAGCTCTATAACGTCAAGGCACAGATATTCTTATTCCTTCTGGTCTGGGTATCATGTCACCCCTCCCAAGCCATTCTGTCCCTCTCAACCTCTCAGTTTCTCTCTTCTCCCCACCCCCACCCCCACACACACACTGCCCCGCCAGTTTCACAGGAACACAAGCCCTTGAGCCACACTGTAGACCAGAGACTCATGCTGGAGCCAGTACAGAGAAGGAGTTGTTCCCTCCAGAGTAACTGACACGTGATAGTGGCCCACAGTGTCACTGGCATTGGAGGAACAGCGTACTTCAGCGCCTGGCACTGCAGCGCCCCCAGTGGGAGAAAACGCTTAGAATAATAGTAACCCTGGAGCACAGAGGCTGGTGCTTAGTAAAGAGTTTCTGTGATTCTTCCTGGAGGCGGGGGCATGAGTCATACTTAGAGGCTTCTAGCTCTGTGAGGCTGAAGGGCCAGGGACTTTCTAAGGCAAGGCTGTTTGGGAAGAATACTGGGACCTGAGTCCTGGAAGGGTGAGGACCCACAAGGACATCTCCCCATGTGGTCAGCTGCTCTCATGGTCACTGAGCGAAGTACCTGGGACCTACTCAGCCTTCCCGAGCACGCAGGTGCCGTCTCTTCCTGCCCACTCTCCTTCTGCCTCCCAAGAGGGACATCAGGCCACCTTTCCATATAGCAGGGGATGATGCCGCAGTCAGTGGGATGTAAGATAGTGCTGCTATTTTGGACCCAACTAAACAAAACATAAAAACCGTAACACAGCTTCAGTGTCTTTAATGAGGTCTCTCTTATAATTCTAAATGCTGATGCATGAAATATATGTCAAGATTTGGGTTAAAGGGGCCAGCAGGAGAGAACTTTAGGCCCTTAAGGAAAAAGAAATTCTTAGCGGCTCCATTCAGGTCGCATGCTGGAAATCTATTTGATGTGAACCTCAACAATCCAGTGCTGTTTTATAATCTAGGACATGAATGCATTAGCACTTGGACTTGGGCTTGAATTGCAAATTTGATTTTTGCTGTTCACATTTTCAAAGGTTCACCAGATGCCTGGAAACATTAAGGTTTTGTGGGCTAGTGAACAGAAATACTGTCATTCCACCTCTTTGTGTCGTGGAGATCCGGAAAGTAGTCTCTCAGTTGCAGTTGTGACTATTAGTATCACTGAATTTTAAAAATAGTACCATATTTTGCCATGTAGAATGCACACCCACGTTTTTGTGCACATTGTACACGGGATTATTATACCCACAGTATGTAATCATTATCACCATGTATAATGCACATCCTTATTTTTCCCTCAAAAATTTGGGCAAAGAAGCATGCCTTATACACAGCAAAATACGGTCATAGCTAAGGCTTAACGGGTGCTCACTGGATGCCAGGCGCAAAACTGGTTTCCATGCTGTTTAGCTCAGAGTAGCTCTAAGAGCTAGATATTACCAGCCCATCTTGCAGATAAGATAACCAAGGCTTAGAAGAGGTTATGTAAGTTTTCCAGGATTCATTCCTTCAACGTGTTCTTTATCAAGTATCTACTGTAAGCTGCTGGGGACCTGATAGCAAGCAAAACAGAGAAACCCCTGCTTTCATGTAACTCACCACCTAATGGTGGGCATCACAGCCAACATTTATGAAGTACCAGGCAACATGCATGTGCTTTCCCTCCTAAGTGGGGGTCCGGGATTGGAACCCAGGTGCTCTGGCTCCAGGGCCAGAGCTCCTGTTTCCGTATTACTGCCTCACCCAGCCAGGTCCGCTCTGCTGGTAGGACCTGCCTGTCTCCGTGGTCATGGCCACCCCTGTCTTGCAAAACAAATAGCATTTGTCTTTGTTTCCTCCAACCTGCCCATTTGGGGGCCTTACAACGGATTCGTGGACCTGAACTTTCTAGAATAAAGTCAAGTTCATTTCGATAACAAGTGCTTGTTTTTTTTCAGGCTAGCCTGGCCTGAGGAGGTGCCGGGGGCCCCAAGCCTTGTTTCCATTAAGCCCTGAAGCCGTGGTATTTGAACTTGCCCCTGTGTGGGGGAGCTACATTCAAATATCCGCCATGCTTATGATCAGAACCACAGTCCCTAGTTTGTTCAATAAATAATGCAGTTTTGTAACAGTGCCTACCTAAGATGAGGGCTTGAACCAGTATCTCCTTTGAAGTTAAATTCCAGTGTGTCCCACTTCGAGCTTTGTTTTTAGTTCTGAGCTTCTACCAAGTGACTGCAGACAGGTTTTGGGGTTGTGACTTAAAACATAAGTTTTAGGAACAAGGGCTAGACTAGGGTTTTACCCAAGGACCTTTTCCATTTACTTTACCATGGATTTCTCTAGCTATGAGAGAATGGTGATAAAGTGGCACTTCTTAGAATCCCCACATCATCTCCAGGTGGGTTTTGCTTTACATGGGGCTCCTCTTGAGCCTGGGCAGATTTGTGTGAGGGCCAAGTACAGGGTCAGCGGAAAGCCTGCCCATCCACCCCTCCCCAGGTATCTGCCCTTGCCCTCAGCCCTGTGAGGCCGCTAAAGCCCCCTACTTGTCCAATCTAGCCTTCCTTTTGTCATGCCGTGAGCGTTTTCCCTGCATTTAGCTTCTGCCAAATTCTTCCACCAGAAGCCCCACACACTGGCCTTTTCTGGCAGAAAGGACAGGAGCAGACAGATGAATTATGTTAATGGTTTATAAATTCACAGAGTTAACAAGACTTTTCCTGACTTGTTTTTTTTTAATTTTTTTAATTTTTAGAGAGGGAAGGGAGGGAGAAAGAAATGGAGAGAAACTTCGATGTGCAAGATAAACATCAATCAGTTGCCTCATATATACCAGACCTGGGGACCAAACCCACAACCTAGGCATGTGCCCCAAACCCGAGACTTTTCGGTTTATGGGACAATGCTCCAACTAACTGAGCTACATGAGCCAGGGCTTACCTTGACTTCTTAAATGAGTCCTCTGAAGTGGGCACAACACACTCCAGAGTAAGAGAGCCCATTCCTGGAAAGGTAGAATCTCAGGCATTCCTATGGTCAATTGGGCTGCCTCCTGCTCTGATTTCAGCTCACCTCTTTCAGCCCCTATGAATTACACTGTGGCATCATTCATTCAATTTGCCATTATTTATTAACCACTGCCCTGAGCTTGAGTACTAGGTGCAACCCCACAATACACAGTAAGCAAGTCAGCTGTAGTCCCTACCTTCCTGGAGCTCACTAAATAGACACTTAAGTAATGGCCCCCAAGTATGGCAGAAGCTATCATGGGAAAGCAGAGATTGCTCAGGAAAACTCAGCCAACCCAGCATATCCAACCCAGTAGAGGTGATTCAAAGGAGAGTGTGCAGAAGAGATCTAAGACAAGATTTCCTAGAGTAAGTGAAATCTAAGGTACAGCCTGAAAGATGAGTAGCTATTGACCTGGGGAAGGGAAGATGGAGGGGAAGGACTGTGTTCTAAGAAAAGAAAACATGTCCAGAGTCCTGGAGGCAGAAAAAAGCTTAGCATGTTTGAGAGGCTGAAGTTTCAGGAGAACTGATAGAACATGTTTGGCAGAAGTTGGGGAGGTGATGCTAAGCCAAGAAGCAAGAAGATGAGCCTGGGGTGATGACTAAGAGCCAGGTGAAATAGGCTCCATTTGGATTTTAATCTAAACACAATGGAAAGCATTACAGGGTTATGAGCGGGAAGGGCAATATATAGTTTTTTTTTTAAAGAGGTGGCAATATAATGAATAGGTTGATAGAAAGCAAAATAATGAATAAAAGAAGGGATGAAAGAGTAAATGGATGGATGAATGGAAGCAAGATAAGAAGAGATCAGTTAGGAGACTTGCAACAATCTAGCCAGAGATAATGGTATCCTGCCTCGGATAATCGCAGTGAGGTTGGAGATGAGTAGGCATGTTACAGTGATCGTTTGGAATCAGAATCTGTAGGGCATGGTGATTGATGATGTGAGACGGTTCAAGAAGAACACTCAGGTTTCTGATTTGGGTAACGGGGTAGTACTTAGATAGGGACATCGGTAAGGATCTTGTTTGAGTGATGAAAGACAGCTCGGCATTGACATAGGTTGAGTTTTAGATGCCCGTGAAACATCCAGTAGGAGAGCATCAGAGTCAGTGGAGCCCAGCAGAGAGGGTGGGGCTGGGGACGTTGTTATGAGGTCATCAGCCTGTTGTAATGGAGGAAACCATCTAGGCTAGGGTGGAGAGTGGGCAAGGAGAAAAGCTTAAGGCCAAACAATGAAGAATTCCATCCTTTAAGAGAAAGAAAGAGGAGTACATAAGAGGCTGAGAGAGCAGATGGAGAGAAAGGAGACAATCCAGGAAGTCCCGAGTTCCGGGGCACCGCTGGAGGCACGTCCTAGAGCAGAGTGGGCGGCTGCATCCCAGGGTGCTGGGAGGGCAAGTGAAAGAGGCCTCAGAGGGAGGTTTGGGGAACGCTAACAGTGAATCTTCATGTCTGCGCCATTTCATAAACGTGTTAAATTTTCTATTCTTAGCGTATTTTTGTTCTTTATAACACTGTTGATTTAATTCCTTAATGTTCTCAATTAAGATGTGACAAGAATTTAAGATAAGCGTTACCATCTTCCTCAAGTATGGTGCATGTTGGTCCAAGTCTCACATTTAGCATTCATTTGAAAAAAACTAATAGATCATTCTTCCCCACCCTCCAATCTGTAGGTTGTTTTCTGTCTCTTAGCCTTGTGAACTCTTCTTTTGGATAAAACTTTTCCCCATAGAATTTCAAATGAAGCCTGGCCAATTTTGAAATTAGAATTGTAACCTCTTTACTAGGTGTTATCAACCACTTAAAAGTCAGTTGATAGCAATCCATTTCACCACACTTAAAGAGTAAACCATGAGCTAGAGATTTAGGCATTCTTTTTGTTATTTCTTTTCCAGCTGCAGGAGACTGTGAAGAGGAAGTTGGAAGGCGCCCGATCACCACTTAATGGAGACCAGCAGAATGGGGCTTGTGATGGGAGTTTTTCTCCAACCAGCAAGCGAATACGAAAGGACATTCCCACAGGGATGGAAGCCATCAACAGTTTGCCCAACAACATGCCACTGCCTTCAGCTTCTCCTCTTCACCAACTTGACCTGAAGCCTTCTCTGCCCTTGCAGAATAGTGGAACTCACACCCCTGGGCTTCTAGAAGACCTAAGTAAGAATGGCAGGCTCCCAGAGATTAAACTTCAACCTGTCAACGGTTGCAGTGATCTGGAAGACAGCTTCGCCATCTTGCAGAGCAAGGACCTCAAACAAGAACCTCTAGATGACCCTTCTTGCATAGACACATCAGAAACATCTCTTTCAAATCAGAACAAGCTGTTCTCAGACATTAACCTGAATGATCAGGAGTGGCAAGAATTAATCGATGAACTGGCCAACACGGTTCCTGAAGACGACATACAGGACCTGTTCAACGAAGACTTTGAGGAGAAGAAGGAGCCAGAATTCTCGCAGCCAGCCACCGAGACCCCCCTCTCCCAGGAGAGCGTGAGTGTGAAGAGCGACCCTTCTCACTCTCCTTTTACACATGTCTCCATGGGCTCTCCCCAGACAAGGCCTTCTTCTTCTGGCCCTCCCTTTTCTACCGTCTCCTCAGCCACCAGTTTACCTTCCGTTGCCAGCACTCCCGTGGCTCCCAACCCCGCCGGCTCACCAGCGAACTGTGCGGTCCAGTCCCCGCCAACTCCAAGCCCAGCCCACACTCCCGGCCAAGCTCCGCCTCGGCCTGGAAGTGGCTATCTCCTCAGTGCGGCAGCGGGGCCAGTGGCTGGTTCGGGTTCGGGCCCCGTAGCTGTGCCCAGCTCCGACCTGTCCCCAGCGGAGCAGCTCAAACAGATGGCAGCACAGCAGCAGCAGCGGGCCAAGCTCATGCAGAAGCAGCAGCAGCAGCAGCAGCAGCAGCACGCCAACCAGACTGCCAGCTGGTCCCCATTAGGGCCTCCGTCCAGTCCCTACGGTGCGGCTTTCCCCACAGAGAAACCAAATAGCCCCATGATGTACCCCCAAGCCTTTAACAACCAAAACCCAGTAGTGCCTCCAATGGCAAACAACCTGCAGAAGACGACAATGAATAACTACCTCCCGCAGAATCACATGAACATGATCAATCAGCAGCCAAATAACTTGGGTACAAACTCCTTAAACAAACAGCACAACATTCTCACTTACGGCAACACTAAGCCTCTGACCCATTTCAATGCGGACTTGAGTCAGAGGATGACACCACCTATGGCCAATCCCAACAAAAACCCCCTGATGCCATACATCCAGCAGCAGCCCCCGCCGCAGCCGCCACCGCAGCAGCCGCCGCAGCTCCAGGCTCCCAGGGCACACCTGAGTGAGGACCAGAAACGCATGCTTCTCATGAAGCAGAAAGGAGTGATGAACCAGCCACTGGCCTACGCCGCGCTGCCCTCCCACGCTCAGGTAAGTGTGAGAGCGAAACCCGCTTGGAGCCGTGCTGGTGGCGTGTTTCAGACTGGCGAGGTGTGATCCGTTAGCACTAGCCAGGTATAGCTAATTACCGGTGGAGAGCCTTCCTACGTATTGTCATGTCGTTGCCAGGTTTGGGGGGTTTACTTCCTCTTTTTTTCTAAGAGATGAAAAAGGTTGGCATGATTGTCTTTCTGGTGGTGGAATGCCTGGGAGTCAAACTTGTTCTATTCCCGGCAGTTGATGAGAAATGAAAAATTACATGATGTTCCCCCTCAGAGAGAAGCTCCGCGATAGAGGTCACAGGGTCACACCCGCCGCTCTCACCCCCCTGGTCATTCGGTCCTAGACATGGGCTTGTGAGAAGGCCAGAGCCTTTTGGGGTCTCTCCAGCAGTCTGATAAGGCCCTGAACAACTTCCACCTAGCTTACGGAATTGTGAAGCACGGAAATTTAGGCTCTTGATATTCAAATGTGGGAGAGTTTTCTGTATTTTCAAAGCGAACTGGAGGGCAGATTTTTGTAGGACCATCCAACACTGAGACCTTTGTTGCTGACCTAAGGCAGTTAGAAGTTGTTTCAACCTCCTGGCTTGGGAGTCTAGTCAAACCTCTGCAATTTATTCGGCTCTGATGCAGGAAAATTTGATGGTGACTGTACCTTAGTGCTATATTAAAATGGTCTCCCCTTTCCCATGTCAAGATATTGTGGTTTGGACAGTGGGGCTCCCAGTGATCCACGGTAAAAACGAGTGGCAGCCAGTCCGGGAGTGAATTCTCACTGCTAAGCATTCACTCGCCTCGCCCTGACCACTGTGGCAAGCAGCCAAAGCTCCTGCAGCGTGACACTTTCTCTGCCTTGAAGGAGAGGGGAGTGGGGAAATGTTCCACTGACCTTCTCTCCACACAGGAGTGAATTCATGAGCCATCGCTATACTGCCTATTGCTAGTCTATGCCCTAGTCTTCTCAGGACGCCAACATTTGCATTACAGTTGGAGATTTCGCAGAAAAGTCTTCGCTTTAGGGGCCCTCGTGTGCGAACAGGTTACAACTAGTGCTTGGATATGTGTCCACAGTTGGGTGCATCAGAAGTAATGTGGGCAGATCTTGCATCAGTAGGCAGTTGTTTGTGTCATCTCTCTCCTGGCATGCCCCTCCCCCCCATAGCCACCCAATCGCCTTGAACTTGATGGAAGCTACAAGAGCTGGAGGGGGTGCTGGCCTGCAGAGGCAGGCCTGAGCTCTGGTCCTTCACAGCCTTCCAACCCTGAAACCTCACAGTGGTTTCTTGTCTGCACATGCCGGCCAGCTCTAAAGAAATTCTGTCTGGAGAAATAAAAATATAACTCAGTTTATGTCAACTGCTATCGGTCACTGGTAGAAAAACATCATTGAAATGTGGGCTTCTGTTTTATCTTGGTTTCATTAAAAAAAAATGTATACCATTGGCAAAATGCAACATTTTATACACTTCCATATTAAGTTCTGAAGCAGGCAAAAACGTAGGCGATACACAGGGATGTTTGTTGTAGCCCAGACGCGTCCCAGGTTTATGAGATCACAAGCTGTCAGAAGGGTCTCTTGTTAATCTTAATACAAATTGTGCTTCTCCATTGGTTGTTTCCACGCCAGCTTCAGTAAAATATTTCCTCTGAGCCAGACCAAGGATGATTAATTCCAACTCACAGGCTCTGCAGACATGCGGGTGCAGTGGGAGCCCATCCGCACTCCGCACCCTCCCTCAATGTTTTTTGAAATTTGCTAACTTGGGATGAGATTCTTGTCTTTGCTGGAACATGAATTTTAAAGGTGCTCATTGCAGGTCCTGATGCTTGCTTAGCTATGCGAAACTGAAGCCTTGAGCTGCAGCAGTCATGTTTTGAAAGAGCTCAGTCAGGTGAAGAAATGAAAGTGATGGTTTTCTGGCCTAAATCTGTGGGTTCATCCTCTGTTCCTTCCATCTCACGAGGTCCTTTCAGGGTGGACAAACCTTCCTTCTCTTGAGTGAGGCCTCATTAGCGTAATCACTTCGTAACCCCATAAAGAACCATCAAGCAAAAGCATGCTTTTTCATGAAATATTAACTCACCACTGTTTGAAACAAGCTTCAAAATACATATATAAACACGTGAATATCTTTCTGCAAACATACCATTTATTTCATGCTTTTATCTGATTGTGGAGCAGTATTTACATAGCTCTCAGAATAGTTAATTGCACTGTATGTGAGTACATTGCACAAATACATGCACGAATTACAGGCAAGACATAAAATGTAATTATACATAGGTGTCGTTCAAATTTGTTTTTTGCTCTTGCTCGTGAAAATTCACTTCATTCTTTTTTGGCCACAAGGACCGTGATTAACACTTAGTTTTAATGAATGATTGATTTAAACACCAAAACTAATAACACTGGAACACCGATTTCAAGATAATTATTTTATACAGATGTTTACTTACTTGGGCCATTTGCAGAAAATGCCAATTCTCTCAGAAATGAATAGAAATTCACTCAGATCCTGGATATTTTTAAAAAGAAGGAACCAAAACAAGAAAGAAGCAAAAAGAACTTATTTCAGAATTTTGAATGTTTCATCAGGAAATTATACTTCTCAGAATTTATCTAGTATTCCTTATAATTAAAGAATTTAACAAAGATTTATGTACAAAGATTGTGTTCATGGTGTTATTTATAATAGTGAAAAACTGGAACCAAAATAAATACTTTGGAAAAATAATGTGCATGAAAATGATGATATTTAGTGATTAATCATGTGGAAATGCTCATAGGAAAAATGAAGTAAGCAGATCATACAACAGCTTGTATGTTACAATCCAGATTGTATTTTTGATACATATAGAAAAATACTGAATAACTAAAATATTAGGAATGGTATTTTTGGTTGGTGAATTATGAGTAATTATTGTTTTCCTCTCTATAGTTTACCAAGTTTTCTTTCATACCTGCATGTTAATTCCACCATCTGGAAAGGTGATTTTTAATAAAAAGGAACCCCCCTATTTTAAAAAAAGTTTATACTATATTAATCTTTAAAAGAAAATTCTTATTTTTCCAATTTACCAGTTGAATTGAGGTGATACCATTATTTGCCATTCACTCACATACAGTATTAGTTTTGAATCTTTTCCTTTCTTTCTCCACTTCCTCTTCTCACTCCTATCATCTGCTCTTAATTCCTATAAACTTCAGGAAATAGAATGACAAAGACTATCAGTGAAATTTCACCATTATAAACTTTCAAATCTTCTCTGGGTTATGTTCTCATATTATTTCTTTGATCACATCTCTTTTCCCTTTCCTAATTTTTTACTTCCTGGAACTTCTGTACATCTCGTATTGGACTTTCTGGGTTGCTCTCCAATTTTTAAAATATGTGTTTCTGTGATGAAATCACCAGAGCCCACTTTAGACATGTCTGTCTATTCTCTTTTCCTAATTTTGTTGTTTCTCAAGGATAAGCTCTCTCTTACTCTCTCTGTTTTTATTATTTTTTTTTGTACAGTACCTGACACCACATCTTAAACATAAGGATGTTTAATAAATCATTAAACATGGCGGTTATCAAAGTTCAGAGCAAAACTATGTTTGCGGGATTCTTAGCTCCACTGGAGAGAGCATTAGCACAAATAACACAGAGCTGCTTTTGAGATCAAACAGAACTGGAAAGGCAGGTCTAAAAGGAATCCTTTGATAGGAGGTGGTTATCTTGAACCAGTGGAACAACAACAAGATTGCGGAAAAGGCAAACGCCATCTCTGTGTCTGACAAACAGAATCACGACGGGGCAGCTCTGAAAGCAGTGCCAGGGTAGGTTGCAGGGGTACCCAGAGCCCGGGAACGACCTTTACATAAATAGTGGGCAGTGAATAATTTCCAAAGTGTGATGGTAATTTTTAGTCGTTGCAATTGTAGGAATGGCATAACCATGTTACTTTTATTAATACTTTACACGCTTTTTGCTGTCTGTGGCTGTGTATATCAGAATGAGTACATACATTCTCATGTTTTATAGGATGCTTTTCCCTTTTCATTTTATCTTACCAAAATTTGTTGAGTGCCATGTGAAGTGTATTATTATAAGCTTTTAGCCATAAAATCTCCACAGAAAAACAGAGCTCCAGTATTAACAGCCATCATGGAAATCTCTTTGAAGATACATTTTCCTTCAGTTTAAAAAATTGGGAGTCTCTTTGTTTAGTTTCCTTAAAATATACATATTTTTTATTTTCTCCAAATAAGAGATGACATAGCTCAAAAAGTCAAATAGTGTCACAAGGCTTATGACACGGAAGAACAGTTTCATCCCCTTCACTCTTTATTTCTGCTTCCCGAAGGTGACCACTTCAGTTCATTGAGGCATTTTCTTTTTCTTATTTCTAAAAACTGCTATTTCTCAATATTTCAATTATTTGACTCTATGGAAGATGAAGATTCAGCTCACTTATACTTTCTCTGCCCAAACAGCGCCCCCGCCCCGCCACACACACGCAATCCCTTTTTTCCCTTCCCCACACTCCCAGTATAGCCAATACTCCTAGAATTGTATAGCAAATGACAATTCTAAAGGAGTCCTTAGTTACATGACTGATTGACTGATTTCTGCATCGTGCCTCACATTTTAGCTGTGTGGCATACTAGGATATTTCCTTTCTTGCATGATGTTTTGTTTTTTTCTATAATTAATAATGGCCTCTTTTTAAAAAAAAAATTGGTGTTGTCTCTGCACCTACCGATCTGTCCTCAAACTTTTCTGACTGTAAAATTTTCAGTGGGAACAAACATCAGATAATCTATTCTTCTTATAGAAGAATAGATTTTCTTTTCTTTTCTTTTTTCCTCCCTCCCCCTTCCCTCCACCACCCCCCTCCACATACTTCTCTTTCTTTCTCAATCTTTTCCCCTCTCTCTGCCTCTCTCTTTCCCTCTCTCCTCTCCACCCCCTTCCTTCAGCCTCCCCGCTGAAGGCTCACACACTCTCGCTCCAGTCTTCTATCCGACAACAACGTTGTTGCTCTGCTGCTTACCTGAAGTCACAGAGATGCCCTTGACCATCATGCCCAGCATGTTTCACGGCCCCTGTGTGTTGCATTATGTTTTCTTGATCCCTCCTCCTTTTTCTTGACTAAGTCCCTCAGAGTGGGGGGGGCACATCTCCTCAGAGCTTCTTAAAAAAGGGTGCACAGGAGATTATTTTTATGGAAACTATTTTTGAGAATGTCTTCATCTTCACATTTGATGGATAGTTTGCCAGATACAGAGTTACAGTTAAGAAAACATATTTGATCAGGATTTTAACGGCATTTCTTCATGGTCCTGTGGCTTTTATAATATCTAGTGACATTTGGATCCCCTGCCCTATGGGTATAACCTGTTTTTTTTTCACTCTGAGGACGTTTTTAGGTCTTCTCTTTACCCCAGAAATTCGTGACCATATACTGTCATTCACTATGTCTGGCACTATGAACGTTTTTAAATTAAGTTTTCTTATCTCCGCCACCCCCCATTATGTGTTTTTCAAGAACCTTTTTCATATGCTCATTTTATTTTATTTTTTCACATTAGAAGTTTTTCTCAAATGTCTGTTTATTTTATTTTAAGAGTGAGGCACAGTAAAGCTAAGTAGTTGCTCTGTGACTTTACAGAAGATTTGTCAAATATGGGGCTCTGCTCTAGGGGGATTGGGCTAGAACCCTGCCATTTCACTGGGTCAATGTCTGTAGATTTTTTTCCCAAAGGCCCATCAGAAAAGACTCCTTCAACGTCATTACTAAGAATTGTAAATCTGGAGGCTGGCTTTCTGGAGCTGAGCAGAGGAGTGGAATTAGTAGGTGGTGGTATTGGTGAAGAATGTCTCACTAAATACAATGTAGACCTTCACGTAATCTCTACGTTTTTTTTTTCCTATGGTTCCTCACCCGACCCTCAACTAGGGCTAGGACCCAGGATTCCAGGGTCATGTGGCTTAATCTTCCCAGAGAGCCATACGCCTTCCCTCTTCCAGTCCAATCTGGTCTACCTCTTAATTAGACCGGACTTTAGCCAGTTTTTCTTTTGCGTGCACCCTCACCCTGACAGTGGCATCCTGAGGTACTTTTGGTCCTTGAGATCTGACAGCATTCTGCAGCGGGAAACTTCTTGCTTATTTTTAGCTTTCCTTACGGCAGAATTAGATTTACCTCTCTCCAAGCCCCTAAGTCCTTTCTCACTCACCCATCTGATGTTCATCTTCCAAAATTTGGTGGCCACCCCTCAACTGCTGTTTCCATCTCTTTGTTCTTGAATATTCATATCATTTTTATTATTCTTTTATTGTCATTGTACTGGGGCATTGCAGACAACCGAGGTAAAGGTGGGTGTTTAGGCCTCCAAAGCTCCTACAGTGACTCTCGGCATCTATCTGAATACTGAATATAATCCAATATTGAAATTTGTATTTTACAGCAAATTTCGCATGATCATGTCTAACATTTTTAGTTTTATTAGAGCTGGTTTCATAAAGCCTAAAGAACTCCTGTAACATAGCATTTACATATGTCGAAGACGTGTGCTCAAATCGACAGCAGTGCCCATGCGATCAGCGTGCTGTGGTGGAATAAGGTCTTGTAATTATAAGCACCGAGTAGACTTTAGAATCTTGAAAATATTGACTTACTTCAAGGACTATAAAAACAATTTAGGTTCTGTGACCCTGACTAAGCCAACAGTATCTGGCAACTCAGATGCAAGGTAAAATATTGACAGAACACTCATCGCCGCCTGAACCCAGAGCCACCCGCTGAGGGGAAAGCAGCGGGCAGGACTGCTACAAAAGTGCAGACGATAAACAAAACGTTCCTGGTAATGGGTACAATAGTCATTTCCGTATACAAACTGGCATATTTTCTAAATCCTGTCTGCGTCTTAGGATTCTGAGGCTAAGAGTAAATAGCAGAAAAAGAAAAGTTCTAGGGAAGGCACTCATGTTATAATAGTCTTGAAGAAGAAAGAGCTTTTAATTAGGCCCCTATGAGAATCCTCTTTAAAGGTTTTGTGGGATAAGAATGTTCTTATTTACAGAGAGAGCTTACAACCCATCAAATGGTGTTTCTGAAACTTGTGGGTCTAAGAATCCTCTGGGGAAATTGCTGAAGAGGCAAGTAGTCAGATTCCACTGCCAAAGACTCAGACTCAGTAGGTCTGGGACGAGGTCTGGGGAAATGCATTTTGTTTTTTTATTGACTTTTTTTTTTCTTAGAGAGAGAAAGAGACATCAACGTGTTGTTCCACTTATTTATGCATTCATTTGTTGCTTCTTGTATGTGCCCTAACTGGGGATCAAACGCACAACTTTGACATATTGGTATAATGCTCTGACCAACTGAGTGAGCCGGGCAGGGCAGAATATGCATTTTAACAGGCAACCTACCAACACTACCATTTTCTAACAGAGAAATAGTACCTGGGTAACTGAAACTTTAATTAAAGCAACCTGTATTTATTTTGTTGTTCAATATTTGCATATGCTTACATATGGCAGTTATTGTCTGTGTAACTGTATAAATTCTGTGAGGGCTAAGACTTATATTATTTCAAGTAAGATGGGAAATTGTGGTTACTCTGTGTTTAATGGGTTTCTATTTTTAAGATAGAGTAAATTTTTTAAAATTTATTATTTTTTGCTTTTCAATTACAATTTACATTCACCGGTGCATCTTAGAAAGTAGGTCTGGCTTTATTTTTGTGTGACAGGAAGCTACTAGCCTAAGAGTCTGTCACAAGTATAGAAAATTGTGAAACTTGACCAAGTATATCCTTCCCATGTATATTCACTCCTAAAATTCTAAATATTATGGACTAAAAATAGGTACCAAAGTAATACCCTCTAGAGCAGGGGTATCCAACGTTTGGCGTCTCTGGGTCACACTGGAAGAAGAGTTGTCTTGGGCCACACGTTAAATACACAAACACTAATAAAAACTGATGAGGAAAAAAAAGGTTTTAAGTAAATTTATGACTTTATGTTGGGCTGTGGGTTGGACACCCCTGCTCTACAGTGTCTAGCAATGTGCAGTCTAAACAGAGTGGCCAGGGTGCACGTTAAGTCAACAAAGAGTGGTTAAGTGCCGCTTCGCTGAGTTGTACGTAAGGACTGTGGGCAGAGAGAAGGCGAGCATCGGCCCAGCCTGGAGTAGACAAGAGCAGCCTCCTCAGGGAGATAAGCTTTGAGGTAGACCAAGCATGAGTGGGAGTTAGATGGGTGCGGGGTGCGGGGTGGGGGGGTGGAAAGGCATATCGTGCACACAAGGGGCTGTTCCCGGGGTGGACCGTGCAGACGTTAGGCAGGCTGGAGTGAGGAAGGGTTTGTGGTGAGACCAGTGAGGGGAAATTTGAGAACAGTTAGGGGCATTCTACGGTTTGAAGTGTGAAACAGTAAGAATCTCTGTCTGGATGGGGCATTTCAGATTTAAGGGGAAATGTGTACAATGGCATTTAGAGAAAAGAAATAACAAAACTTGATGATTAAAGATATGATAAGATGGAAGGGAAATGAAGAAAACATTTATGATTATAAGGTTAAATGTTAGGATGGTGTAATAGTTTTCAAAAGATGATGGTGTTGTCATACGTAAATCCAAATCTCAAACCTTATTTGTGTTTAAAAGCAATTCAATCACTTGTTATTGTTTATCTGATTCTTCTGATTTGTATTTCCCATTCATGAAGGTACTTGTTCCCCACTCCTCAAAAGGTGTGAAGCAAGCTCATGGGAATTTTTTTAAGTTTGTGTTAAACTGAGCCATAGACAGTTACTCCTGTGTTTTACAGTTGAGCTTTTTGTTTTTACAAGTGTTTATATTTCAATAAATTCATATTATTATAAAAACGGTTATTTTCACTTGTTAGAGTAGTAACAGAATGTTACATGTTCCTTCTGCTTTTTCGTCACATCTTATCTGTTACTTGAAGAGAGCACTCTCTAAAGATAGTCATTGTGCAAGTATATGAGAGGAACAGGATTCCAAGCTTTAAAGCGTATTATGTCATCATTCATTAACTATTCATAGCAATTCTGGCTTTTCTAGAGGTTACAAAGCTCTTTGGGAGGTTGGGGGGTGGTGGGCAGGGGAAGCTGTTTTCCTTTATAAAGATAGTCTATTATATTCTGGTTCCTGAGCGAATTTCTTTGGAATTAATCTTCTTTATGACACCAAATGGTTTGCATCTGACCCAGTGCATACGGAATCAAAATACCTTTCACAACAGTTAGATTTCCAATACATTATTGTGATTAGTTAATATGATCCATGAGATCATGCAAGCTACCTATACCGTTTTTATATACTAAGCAGTAAATATTGACCCCAAATAGTATCCAAAATGATAACTCCCATTTATTCATACCATGATTTCCTAGAAGAGGTTTTATAAACATAGCTGCATTCACTAATTGCTTTTGCATCTGAGATGTTTGGAAGTTCGTTTGGGCTTATTTTCTGCAATGGACTCTAGCCAGTTCATACAAAAGATGTTTTCACCAGCTTGTTAGGCCAGGAGCCCTTTCAGTACTAAGCTGAAGTTCATCAGGGGTGGAAGGAAAAAGGTCCTTTCTGGGTGTAGAGACTGGGCTATCTCAGGCAGCCGCTAGTCTTTCTGGTGCCTTCGTGAGAATTAGGGGAAAGGCCCCTCCTCTGCGCAGGTGGATGGAGGCAGCTACCCCACAGGAACCCCATGGAGGCAGGCAGCCCCCCTTGCACCCTCTGCTGGACACTGTCGTGCTAGCCACAAACTGTACGGCCACAGATCGGGGTGTACCTGCTCAGGCACTAAAAGCCACTCAACACAGAGCAGAGCAGCAGCTTCCCAGGTCAGGGCATTGAGAAACTGAGTTACGTGCGCCACTCAGTAATGTGGCCAGTCAGACACTGGAGCATGAAGCCGTCAGCTAAAGGGGACTGAAGGCCCGGGAATGCACGGTGGTTCACGTCTGACTGTTGAGCAGCCGCCATGGTAGACACTGCCAGTCTCAGCATCGCCTGCTAACAGGAGTCTCATTCGTGTGGCAGAGCAGCCCAGAGAACAGGCCTGGCCTTTGCCTCCCTCTCAGAACACAGACTGGTTTAGATGTCCCCAACACTAGAGCAGCACCGTCCAATTGAAATATAAGGCAAACCATGGGATTTTTCAAATGTCCCTTGGCCACATTGCAAAAGACAAGAAGAAACAGGTGAAATAGATTTCAACATATTTTTCTTTAACCCAGCATATTAAAATATTATATCAACATGTAATCAAAATAAAAATTACTAATGAGATATATTTACCTTCTTTTTTCATACCAAGTCTTTGAAATCTGATGAGTCTGTCCTACTTCTAGCACAGATCAATTGGACCAGTCACAATTCAAGGGCTTCGTAGTCACACGTGGTTGGACAGGGCAGGTCTAGAGCAACAACAGCAGAAAAACCTGCTCTGTGATCAGAAAGGCAATGTGCAGACCAGAGGTTGTTTCAGAGCAACTGACTCTTTATGTCAGCTTTTAAAAACTAGGTGACCCTAAACTGGACAAAATGGACTAATGCTCCCCATTGCCTTCTGCCCAGCCAGGGCGCCCCCTGCAGAGTGGCATTGAGCACCCTCCTCTGCCCAAGCCTCACACAGCAGGTTTTGTGCCCTGGTTGTTAGAATTCACCTGCTGTGTGGCCCGCAGCCATTGGTGTGTCATGTGGCTGCTGCTCGGAGAAGGACGTAGCCCTTATTCACCCATGCTCTGTCAGGGATGCAGAGTGTGTGTGAGCAGCCTTGGGGACATACATCCTGTGGCAGGTGGGCAGCCCCTGACCCCCTATTAACATGTCAGTGAGCGTGGCCGGTGCCCTGGGCTTGTTTTCTAGGGTTTTGATGAGCTTTGTTAATTACATTGGGAAGGAGAAGGTGTGCAGCTAAAGAAGAGCCCACTTAGCTGAATGGGAACGTGAAAAATTGGACATTGGGCAGCGCGGTCAACTGGTGGCCCCGCGAGAGGGATGTGTGAATAAACACAATGCCCAGCACACCACAGGCAGGGCAGCACTCTCTGCTCCCGCAGGACGCTCTCGCACACTTCCCAACGTCCCTGGGTCTGGAGACAGCCGGTGCACGCCCCTGTTGGAGCAGTGAGGGAGCCGCCCTGGTGGGAGGTGGCCCAAGACAGGGGGGTCAGCAGTGGAGCTCAGACAGGTATTCAGAACCTGCCTCACCGCTTTGTTACCTGTGGGGCCTCGGGCAGCTTCCACGACCTCTCTGAGCTTTAGGTTCTCCATCTAGAAAATGGGGATGACAATAATAGGATTCTTAGAATGCTGCTGCGTCCTAATTCATGTAAAGCATTTAGCATAGGATCGGACCCACAGTATGTACTATGTGCATTTTTTTAATTTAGAACAGTAATTGTATCATATACCATTCATACCTTTTTAATCCTTTAGGAGAATATACCTATGCTTCATTTTCCTCTAAGGCAACTTTATTCATTCATTTATTCATTCATCCATTCAATATTTATTATGTCCCTGAAATACCTAGGCCTTGGACATACAAAGATGCACAGATTCTGGGAGAAACATTATCATATACAATGCACGTGAAATTACATGGACAGAGACTGCAGACAAAGTGGTAAAAAAATATTAATGTTCTCTTTAAAAAACCATTAGGAACTTTTAAATGATGATAAAGAGTTTTCTTTCACCCTGTGTATGACCAGATTGTTCCTCTTGCATTTACCTCTGTTTAAAATAAAAATTACTTATTTGTCATATTTTAATATAAAATATAAAAATGCCACTTTTTTGTTCATTTGCATTAAATGATCTTAAATAAGGAAAACACCTCAACGAAAAATCTCTGTACTTCCCCACCATTTACCTTAGACTCCTAGGGGCCTTCCAGTACCCTGGCCGTTTCTGGAACTGAATTACGTGAGAAAAATTGTTTGTGTTAATCAGAAGCTAAAAATGAAGGTGGGATTTAATGCAACTGATCACTTATAACATCTAACTTTTTTATGTATTAAAAACATGTAAACAAGTGTTCCCAAAATAATGAAAACTATTATTACTTTAAACTGCTTTTTCTTTCTTTTGGGGGTTAATTAGATATAAGCAGACATTTTGGTGAACGTCTTAAAACTTAACTCCAAAATAAACAAGCACTCTATTAGGAAATGTATGCATCACCTACTGATAGGTAAAAACCGCACCCTCCACTTAGCAGCTCAGGACAAGCACGTGCGGTCCCACGCAGCTCTGGGGAACCCGGAGCAGCGTCGCTGTGTAGCTCTGGCTCCAGACCCGCAAGGGGCTGCAGTCGGGTTGCTCCCCGCGAGGTCAGGGCCGGGCTGGACGCTGCCTCCCAGGGGCTCCCAGAGGGGCGGCCACGGGGGACCTCAGGGCCTTGCCTCGTAGATCCCTCCTCAGGGCTACTTGCGTGTTCTCGCAACGTGGCCACTGGCTTCCCCAAACCTGGTGATTCAGAAGAGAACGAGGAGGAAGCCACCGGGCCTGTTTGGACATTGGCTTTTTTTGTTTTTTGATTCATTTGAAGCAAATCATTAAGTCCAGTCCCACTGTGGGGGAGGGGGATCAGTTCTACCCTCTGAAGGGAGTGTCAAGAGTTGGTGGACACCGTAATTACCGTGAAGGCTTTTGACGCTTCCTAAAGTGTTTAAGTGGCCTCGGCACAGAGGAGCTTAGGAAGGGAGGGACTGAGCTGGCGAAGACGGCGGACCCCTCTGGGGGACCTGCGCACTGGGATGACGTGCTCACTTAGGGGACGGGACGGGACGGGACGGGACGGGACGGGAGAGGGAGGAAGACGTAGACTCCAAACGCACCAGGAATGTCCTTTTACTTTGCAGCCCCGAACCTGATATCAAAGCTATGCCTCGTGGCAGAGAATTAACGTTGAATTCTGTGGTCAAATGTGAAGGAGGCTTTGCTTTTATTTAAAAAGGGAAATACATTTAGAGGACCGGGCCTCCGAGCTCTTGTCTCGTTCACACTGAACCCAGCCTTGGTGGGGACGCAGTTTCCCACTTCTGCTTCCAGAACTCTCCCCCTCCGCTTTCACGGTCGGATGTGAAGCGTTTCTAGCCTGCGCGTTCCTGCCCTTCCCGTCGGGCTCCGCGCGGCCTCTCCTCCGGGAGGAAGGGTTTCCCCGACCAGACCGCTCGGCGGCCGCTGAGTTCTGCCGCTCACGTCCTCGGTCTTCGCTCTCGAGCCTGGGCGCTGCCTTTAGCCACGCCATGCCTTCCTGTTACCGACTCTTTCAGGGCCGGCGCCCTCAGTGCCCTGTGCCGTCCACTTACTCATCTCTCTCCACAGGTGCATTTATCCACAGCAAGGCGCGTGCACGCAAATCCTTCGCGCTTTTCTTTTTCTTTCCCCTTCAAATATGAATCACCTAGCAACATTTATCGAGGACCCACTGCACAGGAAGCTGTATTGCTGTTACTGTGAGCATCACAAAGACATAAAAGGCAGGGTCCCTGCCCATACAAAGTTTATCCTCTGGTAAAAGCTGGATTTAAAAAAAAAAAAAAATTAAATAAAAACAGCACATAGATTCCCATTTATGTTCCACAGAGTGACATGCCGTCCAAGTTACAATGACCGCATTCCAGGGTTAGTCGTTCATGTAATTTTTAATTAAGAAAACTGGCTATCTTTTGGATTAAGTAAATGTATGTGCCTCGATGAGAAATATTGCTACAAGAAAATCATTTTGTGGGCTGACTTTCTAGTATAAACACATTTCACCAATCTGGTCAAAATTCAAATGTGTTTGAAATCAAAATAAGCAAAGAAAGTATTTATTAATAATCTATAAAAATACACCCCACTGACATGTATGTGATTAGCTACAACTGATCTTTGAAATATAAGCAGAAGGGTAACAGCATATATTCTAATTTTCCTTCTTTTTCCAAAGACATCCACCCTGCACTTTGGTTTAGTAACTTTTAATGGACTGTTGTTCACAAAAGGGAGTCGGGGACCCGTGGGCTGTGAAGAGTTGGTAAGAAATACGAACAGCAAGCTGAGAGGGAGCCAGAGACGAGGCCGGGGGAGCGGGTGGACGGCGCTCGGGGGCCCCTGGGGCCTGTTCCAGCCCCGCTAGGAGCCGCGGTGGGTCGCCACGGTAGGCTTCGCGGACAGTGCTGTGCGGTCAAAGTGAGGGCTCGAGGGCGGCAAGGACGCAGCACACCTGAACAAGGCAACAAGCGCCTGACCGTCGCGACCCTGGAAATAGAGCCAAAGAAAGAGGGAGCGACCATGGGACGTGTAAGGAAAAGGGACTTAAATGTGATGCCCAAACATCTACCTTAACAAGGCCGAGCAGAGCCATCAGTTACTGGTAGAGGGAGAGCACACCAAAGCGAACAGTTTCGGCATGATTTGGCTTAATTGTCAGTCAGACATCCGGTGAGAGATGGCTTCTACTGGAGGAATAAAGGGCTAAAGTCTTGGGTTTCAGCTTCATCCACAGCCATTTAAAAACATGAGTGGATGAGCCACTTCTCGAGGGAAGTTGTATATGAGAAAAATATAGAGCATCTGGCACGAAGTCCGGAGATTGTTGGAATTAATGGCTGGGGAAAATGACAGGCATACATGAAATATTTGTGTATGTGAGTGTGTGTGTGTATGTGTATTTGTGTATATACACTCATGTGTATTCAAAAAATATCTGAAAACCCATTCATCATCATGTTGACCCTAGTTAGTTCTAAATGCTGGAATTATAAATAATCGTTTCCTTCTTCCTTCTTTCTCTTTGGCTTATCTGCATTTTCTGACTTTTCCAGTTGAACATATACCACCTGTATAAGTTTTCTCCTAGGGATAAATAATGTTTAAATCCTTGGTACAGTGAAAGAGCTAGGAATAGAATTTTCAGGATCAGAATCAAAGAGAACCTTGAAATAATGGTCCCAAGGTGAGGGAACTGAGACCCTGATAGTTACGTGATTTATTATGAGGCTCTTGAAATAAGGCTGAATTTTCTAAAGCCGGGACTTAAAAGTACCATATATGTCAAGGAAGAGAGTGGAGAGACCCTCATCTTCTAGAACTTGGATTTCTCCAAAGCAGTGGTTCCTAGCTAGAGACCATTTGGCTCCCCGACCCCACACTGCACATTTGGAGACTTTTTGGTTGTCACAATAGCGGGCAGGGAGGGCTGCTACTGGCATCCAGTGAGTGGAGACCAGAGATGCTGCACAATATTCTGCAATGCACAGGACAGCCCTTGCAACAAAGAATTATCCAGTTCAAAATGTCAATAGTGCAGAGGTTGAGAAGCTGATTCAAAGGAAGGTGCACAATGTGGCTACCATCCCTGAAATGCATTGTGTACTCAACTCCTGACATGAATGATTTCACTGCATCTTCAAGTGATCTTTAAACTCAGGTATATAGAACTAAGGAGCCAGTTTGGATTCCATGGTAATTAAACACTGGGACCAGGAACCAAAGCAAAACCTTTTTGCGTCCAAGCCAGACCTCTTCCACACTATGTAATTTCACCTCCATGTGGACACTCACAGAATGAAATGGGAAGGAGAAAGCCATCTGAAGGTCACCTCTGACCTTCCAGTCTCATTTCCTCTGCCCTTGCCAAGTCTTCAGAGCCACCTGTATTCTCCTAGATGGTAATAACTGGTTAAAGAAGTTTTTAACACTTTTCTGTCTCCTCCCCTTCATCCCTCCCTCCGTCCCCATCTTGCAGAGAGATGTTTATTTTGCCACGAGTATTCTGTGCTTCTCGTTGGAGTTGGGGGCAGGGCACGGTATTTGGTTGGTCAGGCAAACGGGAGCTGATGTTTACGTGTGTGGTCTGCAGGCATGTTGGTCAAGGAGAAGCAATCTGAAAGCATCTGAGAATCCATGTTTTAAAGCATCCTTTTAGCACACTGGCAAGAAGTCAGGCCTACATTTTTTATGTTGTTCTTATCTAGCTTCCTGGGTCTCTTCACCTTTATCTCTGGATAAAGAATTCTTGTCTTCAGCATTCTAAAGTTACCTTGGTCTCCCTGTAATTTCCACTGAAGGACACTACATAGTAAAAACAAAAACTTTTGCCCTGGCCGATGTGGCTCAGTGGATTGAGCACCAGCCTGCAAACCAAAGGGTTGCCCATTCGATTCCCTGTCAGGGCACATGCCTGGGTTGCCCAAGGCCCCAGTTAGGGGCGTGCAGGAGGCAACCAGTAGGTGTATCTCTCACACATTAATGTTTCTCTGCCTCTCTTTCTCCCTCCCTTCCCTCCTCTCTAAAAATAAATAAAATCTTTAAAAAGAAAAAAAAACTTTATTGCTTTCAGAAAGCTGACTTCCCTGGGTCCTTGAAAATATAGATCTATGACTTGGGGGATCTAACTGGAGGGCCAAGGGAAGGCCCCACTGCTGTGTGCGCCGGCGCCTCTCTGCTCTGCTGCCAGCCCTCGCCCCTTCTTTTCTGATTGAAAATCAGGATTTTGTCAATGAACAAACAAAATAGATGAAACACATAGACATGGAGAGAGGACTGGTGTTTCCCAGAGGGGAGGCATTTTGGGGGACTGGGAAAAAGAGGTGAAAGGAGTGATTGAGAAGTACAGATTCGTAGTTACAGAATAGTCATGGGGATGGAAGTGAAACACAGGAAATGTATGATAACCATGTACGGGGCCAGGTGGGTGTTGGAAATATCGCGGGGTGAGGGGGGCACTTTGTAAGGTAAGCGATTGTCTAACTGCTGTGCTGAACACCTGAAACCAATACAAAATAATATTGAAAGTAAGCTATGATTGAAATTTTGTTGAAGAAAATGAGGATTTAAAAGGATTTTGTCTTACATACACTAAATTACTACAGAAGCAAGACTTGGAATCAAGATGGAAGCAGGCTCTTCCATCTCTAATCCCTTGGCCACATTCCCTGCACCTACATGGGGTCGCACTAGTTGGCTCTAAAGCACATTTCACAGTCCCCACCCATTTCTATGGTGCTCTCAAACACAAGATTATTTTACATAATAAAATAAATTAGGAAGGAAATTTGGATAAACTTATGCACAGGAAAAGACTGATCTTAAAATTCGTCTCCTGCAAGCCTCTGTTGTTAGGACTGAGTTTCTTTTCAATACCAGCACTATCACTTACGGAAAAGGGGAATTTGTTTGTAGCCTTTATCCTGTTTTGATTATTAGAGAGAAATTTTATAGTCATTATTTCTGCATATCCTATTTCTTTCAACATGAAGTTATAAAAACAAAATGCTACCATCTTTTGAGTTAATACAATGTTTTAAGCATTGTTCTACATACCCTAAGTACATGTCCTTGTTTAATCTTCACAAAGGTTGTCATCAAAGTCATATTATCTACACTGATATGTGAGAAAACTGAGGCTGAGAAAGGCCAAGTGATTTTTTTCCCCTTTAAGGGCGCATCACTAGTAAATGGGAGAATGGAGATTTGAACTCAGATGTCTGAATTCAGGGCCCAAGCTTTGCTTAACATTTGTGCAAAACTGCCTTCCAGGTTACATACGATATTAAACCCTAATTTCTATACTGTTTTCTTTCAAAGAGTTAATAGCGCTTTCACATACTAATTTATTCTCGTACCATCAAGCCAAGTAGCTAAATGGAAAGAATTCAGAATATCAAATGAATCTTGAATGATCCTGTGGCCAGCCTCCATATATCTCCAGTATCGACAGCGCTGTCTCTGAGTTCCTTCCTGCTACGTCTGTCGGGGGGGACTCCTTGAGGATCGAAAGGAGGTATTACAGCTGCACCACCGAGTGCAGCATCCACCTTCCTATTTGGTTAAAAAATATGTTTGCTTCACACACACACACACACACACACACACACACACATTTTCCTATTCCCCGCAAAACCTAACACAGCCCTAGGCACAACAAAAGTAGTGCTTTATAAATGCTTGAAGGATTGGACTCATCTCTAGGAAAGAGAAGGGAAAAGCCTTGCATTCCAAAAGAATTGCACTACATCACAGCCAGGAACCAGCCCACTGATTTTTGTGTAAGAGCCACGGGCAGGAGGCCAGGCCGCCGCCCCAGGGGCTGTGAAAGGCCATGGGGAGCAGTGGGAAGCGGCCGTACCTTAGTGTGAGCGCTCACCCCTTCACTGCCCGGCCGGGGGGCCTTCTGCAGTTACTGCCTAGCCTTGAATTTCAGCAATATATCTTACCTTCAGTTTTCCCGCCTGTGAAATGGAGATAATAATATGCTAGTTGATTTATTTTTTTTTATCAGCATTTTTATTTCAGGTAGGAAATCAGAGAGGCAGAAAACCGTTTTCATGAAAACTTCCTAATTTGAATCAAACAGATCCTGGTTCAAATCTCCCATTTGATGTTTAATAAAGATGTGCCTGGGCAAGTCTTTTCAGTTTCTACACCTGCAAAATGAGATAATAATGCCTGATTTTCAAGAAGGATTAAATATGATGAGGGTCGAGTGTCTGGTTTGTAGCAGGTGCTCAACAAATGTCTGCTCTGATGGTTGTTTTCCTCTTACCAAAGCTGGTGAATTATTTTCCTAGAAATTTACACCAACTTCTTTATGACCCTCTAGGCTGCTAAGTTTTAACTTTTTTTGCCTCTTTAAGTAGCACCTCCCTTTGAGAAGACAATGAAAGCTATAGCAATATCACCAGAAAAATACACATTCCCCAAACAAGTTCACGTACGATTGCAGGGGATGCATAGACACCCTCTCCAAGATAAGATGAGACCCAGCCCTGGCTGATGTGGCTCAGTGGATTGAGTGCCAGCCTGTGACTCAATGGATCACTGGTTCAATTCCCAGTCAGGGCACATGTCTGGGTTGTGGGCCAGGTCCCCAGTTGAGGGCATGTGAGAGGCAACCACATATTGATATTTCTTGCCTCCCTTTCTCCCTCCCTTCCCCCTCTCTAAAAATAAAATCTTAATAAATAAAAAATAAAATCTTAAAAAAAAAAGATAAGGTCTAAGAGGGTAAAAAATATATGGCAATCCAAGTGGAATGATTATTCGCTTTGTAAAGGGGCTCACCATAGTATTCCCATTGCAACTTTGCCAGTATCGTTAAAATAGAATTCCATTTACAGGGGGAAAAAAACTCGTTTTATTCAGAACATTTTAGGAATACATTTATTTCATTAACAGAGGCAAGCCTCTTCTAACAAAGCATATTTATCAAGGGCCTATTATGTGCCTAATAAGGTGGTGGGTGTTATGAGGAACAAAAGAAGCATGTGGTCCCTGCCCTCAGCCTTTTTTTTCTAATTGGAGAGGCAAGTGAACAAGGCAGCATTAGATGTATTAGCGCTATATGCTGATATAATCAAGTACTAAATTGTGTATGCTTGTGTGGGTGGGTGCACAAGCCTCACATATCATTCTCTGACCTTGAATTGTACACAAATCATTAGCGTCAAACTGGAATTGCCGACTGCTCCCCCACCCCTCGTCTTTGCTTGGCCGACTTCCATCACAGCCTCTCCTCAGTGTCTGCAACACACTTCAGAAAAGCGGGGATGAAATAGCACAGCAAGGAAGAGGGAGAAGAGGTCACCGTCCGTCTCTCTGTGGGCACCGCTGCCGACGGATCCCAGGCTGGACAGCAGCTGGCCTTGGAGCACCCACGCTTCCCAGAACCTCCCTGTGGGGCGCAGGACAGCGCTTCTACCCTGTTTAAAACCAGCCTGCCCCTAACATCTACGGCCCCAAGGCGGGAGTACAAATGCAGGCCTATATACCATATGCTTCATATTAATTTGTTATACATTCAGCTAACTATTCAGTGAAATATGTTCTGTCATCTGACCTTGACAAGTTTAACTTCCTAGCAACTGGGAAGGTCAGGTTTGAATGTAGAATCTTTGCCTCCTGGGGGTCCTACAGCATGGGTTTCCTGGACCACCCAGTTCTCTTTCTACCTCTGACTCCTTGCTTTAGCCGAGAGGCCTCCCACACACGTGGGGCACTCTAGCCCACACCTCCCCGATGGCCATATGCATCCCCCTTGGCCACTCTTTGGGCCTTGAAGGGCACAAGCTGTATGTCCATCTTCCAGAGGAAGGACCTGGGGAGCATATCTGAAGCCCGCTGGGCAGGGAATTTGGGGTTCTGAGTATCCAGAACACAGTCTGGAAGAGGGGACATGAGTCCTCACCTTGGCCCCACAGACCGCATGCCCCGGTAGGAAGGGAAGTGGCCAGAGGGAGCCCCAGTCAGACCTTCTAAAGCTGGGGGCCAGGGCAGGGCCCCTTCAGCACCTGTGTATAAGGACATAACTAAAGAGAAGAAAGAAGACTGAGGGAGGAGATTAAAGCAAAGTCATTCAGACAGCTCAGGGGTTTGGTTTTTTTGTGGTTTTTTCTGTTTTTTGTTTTGTTTTGTTTTGTTTGCAGGGGATGGGGAGCAGGAGCAGGTGTGTAAGTTGGGAGGAACCAAACAGGATGGAGGAGAGGCTGATGAATAGAAGGCTGAAGGCCAGACCTGGACCACTTCTACAAAGATAGGGACTCTTCCTTTATTATTGTGTTTAGTTAGAGAATGAAAAAAAGAACCTATGCTTTTACAGAAGCCAAAAGGGCTCTATAATTCAGTGACAAGAGATATGAAAGGCAAAAGAATGATGGTGTTGGAGCCAAAAGCAGAGGCTGGGAGTGATTCCTCCCGAAGGTCACCTGGCTCTGTCTTGCTTTTGCAGCTGCCCCAGGAGCCCGTCCGGTGGAGGCTGTCTGCCTTGCTGAGTTCCCCCAGAGACAACCAAACTGAAGGCTCCTTTTGATTCTCTAAGGGGAAAAAATTCCTTTTTATAGTATTAACTATTAAGAAATAATTTATGTAGACTATCAAATATAAATATTAACTCTTTAGCTAGACAAAGAAAGGAAAGTTGCTGTATTTGAGATTGCACTATTTGCTGAAATAGAGGAAAAGATATTTAAAATTTTATACAAATGTACATTGTGGAGTTGAAGAAACTTCTAAAGATATTTTGACATTTTAATTTATCTCCATTTCACAAATCTTTGTATTATAAATAAAATATTTGAGTGATTTAGGAGGGAGGAAAATGAGCAACAAGTTGAGCTCTATGGAAAAAAAAAAATCAAGATACAACTCTGTGTTACTCTTGTCCCAAAAGTATTTTTATCCACACTTAGCTGATTTCTAATCAAGTTACTAGACAAGGAATTTGAGATTTCTTGAGGGTCCTTTGACCGCACTTAACATTGACCTTTTGCTCCCAAATATGTTGATGGCAATTGTAGGACAAGAGTAAGTGAACATTGTTGACTTTGGTGTTCAGGAATTTATCATTCAAGAATTTTCTTCATCACAAATAAAGCCAAAGCATCACAGTGTGAGTAATTGATAATTATATGGGCGTATGAATCTCAAATTCATGCATTTGAGGCCAGAACAAGGAGTGAGTAACGCAGAGAGTTTGTGAAAGGACCACACGGTGGCCCAGAGTTTGTGTCCTCGTTAGCCCCGTGTTCCCTGCCAACCTGTCATCCACCTGGAAGTAACACTCATGAAATTGGAGTTTGTTACTATTTATCACTACTGTTTAGATTTTACAGATTTCATTGAGCTCCTGTCTGCATTTCTTCAATAGAGATGCCATGGAGCCCTGTAGTGAGAAATCATTCTTGAGAGCCAGGGTAGGAATAATGAATCCTCAGGGGCAAGGGATACACTTCAAACTTCCCTCTATTTTTCACTCCAGCTTCTAGACTCCAATCTTGTCATGATGGGCTGGTACTTCTCAACATGACTTGATCACAGATGACCTGACTCAATGGCAGCCATGATAAGTTCGGCCTAAACTGCAGTTCACTGTCTAAAATTTTCAGTGGCCAGTTAGATACCCAGTGTCCAGAGAATTCCCTCTTGGATTAGTTTGCCAGTGACAGATGGCCTGAGCCCACTGAGCGCGACTGGGAAGATGACTGAACAGTCAGGAGTGGAGGCACTGTTTGCTTGTTACCCTAAAACTACAGGCCGCCTATACAGGCGGTAACTATGCAACCCCTTCACCCTTCCCTGTGGCTTTGTAGTTCAGAACACAGTACTTCTTTCAGTGACTTTTATTGAGTATTAACTAGCTGTGTGGGATGCAAAGAAACGTGAAAAGCATTCAAGGAACTTACAATGAATTCATTTTTTAGATAGTCTCATAATTTGACCAAGTGGAATAATTTCCACTGGCATTGCAAAAAAAAAAAAAAAGTGGGGGGAGCCAAGAGTCATTAGTTCCGTCCTGCCATAGTCCTGTCCTGGTTGAAATTTTTATTATTGACTTAGAAAAATTATAAAGGACACATTTATCCAGTTGGGTATGTCATGGGACGGGGAGGAATAATGAATGCAACACATTGAAAGAAGGAGGCAGATCTCAAAAGATCTTCACAATTTGGAATACTGGGCAGGTTCTATCAAAATCAAGTATATCAGGAGTCAAGGCAAAGCTTGCCAGTTACTGTGTGACTTTCAACCAGTTAGTTAATCTCTCCATGTCTTTGAGTCCTTAGGTATAAATTAGGAATGAAGGAAGCCCCTGCACATAGGCTAATTCCTGGGATTTAACTCAGCACATGGTAAGTGCTTCCCTGCCTATTACATCAGGGATGCCCAGTAAGCATAGCAAGTACTCCTCTGTGGGTGCAGTTGCCTGAGAGAAATACATGGTAACCCAAAAACAGGTGGGATGGTCCACCATGACTGGTGCTTGACAGGCCACATTATGTGGCATATGTCCAGTGACTGAATACCACACTTAAAAAGCAAGATAGAGAACCTGGACTGAGGTCAGAGGATGGTGGCCACCGTGGCAAGAAAGCTTAAAATGGTACAATGGAAAGTTCAAAGAACCAAACGTATTTAGCCTGAGGTGGAGAAGACTCGGGTCGTACATAACAGCATTTTCCAAATTTGAAAGGTTCTGTATTGTAGATGGTGTAGATTTATTCTCTGCCCAAGGCCCAAAGGTGGAGATTTTAGAAAGATCAATTTTCGCTCAGTCTAAGGAAGAATTCACTAATATTCAGAGCTGCGCGAGGATGGTAACAACTTGCTTCATGAGGAAATGAGGGCCTTGTCACTACAGGTGAACATAAGCCAAGTGGCCACTTGATGAATTAAAGGGTAGACCTGGTAACATCTAATGTCCAGTCTCTGAGATTCTGGGATGCTGAGAATGAAGAGGGCTATTTCAACCAAGGCAATAGGCAAGAAGACTTCTTATCAATCAATTGATTTATTATACACCAAAGACCATCCAAGACCAGCAGATCTGAATCTGGTGATGGTAATTTTCCTTACAGGCTCCCTGAGGGTGGAGTGGGAAGGATGGGGTAGGGGGACCTCCATCATATCCTAGGACAAGTGTTCTCTCACCACCTGTCCCCCTGGCTTTGGTGGGGGTATGTGAGCCCACTCACTCACAAACAGACCTTCTGCTTGGCTGGGTGCTTGCAGCCACATGAAGAGTGAGTGGCTCAACAGACTGCTCATTGTTTATCTTTCTTCATCTCCTTTAAACCTCTTCCTGCCTTAGCTGGCAGCCAACCCCTTGCAGAGGTTAAGCTGACTCCCCATTCCTCTTTCTTTTTGGTGTTTAATGTCACTGATATTTGTGTTTCCTGTTTGCTTTGGGTTCTATCTGTTGTTTAAAATGACAAAACTTCATTATGCTTGTGCTAAGTAATTTATCTTCTCTTGTGTTGTGTTTCTGTGACTTCATTTTGCTGGAATTTTCCTTCATGTTTTTCGCTACTAGAATTAAAATTTGGAACCACAAAGACACATATACAGTGTCACTTCCCCTTTGTGTTTTTATAGGTCTTGTTGCCTTAAGCAACTGTTAATATTACAGAATAACATCTACATATGGTGTATGAGTTGCAGTCTCCTAAGAGTTGCAAATTATAACCTTCAGTAATAGCAAAGATCATCATTGTTGCTGTACTTGATTTTGGTGGGTGGGACGGGGCGCCAGAACCCCTCAGCGCTCTTCCCAGAATCACACGGTTTAGAGTTGAAAGGTGGCTGCCTTTCTAAAGATGCAATCTTTTCCCAGCTTCTGTGTAGCTTTAGCTCCAACTCAGCATTTCACAGCTTCCCAGACCTTGGGCAAGAGGCTTGTTTCCCACCTCTAACTGCCTGGATATAATGCATCAAGACGAGACCAATCATTTGCTTTCTGATCACTGATATTTGACCCTCTGGGCGCTGCCTGTTATTCTGCTGCCCCGTATGTTTCTATCCGGGAAAATACCATAGGCTGGAAGAGAGTTAAGGTCAGTCGCTGCTTATATCCATCCAGGGTTCCCTACATTTCGGGTCCTTATAACTGTCCTTCTCCAACAGAGGATCCTTCTCCTGACTCCTGTCCTTTACCCATTTGAATTTGACTTCATCAGTGCTATAAAAACTGTATTCATCTTCATCGCTTAAGAATATTCTCTGATGACATTAGAATGCACCCAGTTCACACTACACACTGTCTGTAAGGTCCTGTAATGGGTTTTTTCCCATTCATTGCACATGTACTGACTCCCTCCCTAGTGCCTCGCACTGTGCTAGGTAAGAACAGGGGAGATAAAAATGAGACACTGGCATCGCCCTCAAGGTGCTTTTAGTCCACAGGAGAAATAGGCACTTCAGTGCAGCGTGGAATGAGCCGGGATGCCGGTAAACGCGGGTGCACCTGGAGTCCTCGGGATGGACGCGTGGTCCAGACAGTGGGGGAGGGTCCTAATGACTTGAAACTGTGTTTTAAGATTTCATTTCGCCATTGTTTACATGTTTATTTATCTTTTACACAAAATCATCTAGACTGCATACATTTCAAAAAATACCCTTGCTCTTTTTCTTTCTCTCGTTCTAACACACCCTACAGGACAACTAGCTACATATACCCCGGGTCTAGAACAGGAGTGTCCAGTCTGCGGCCCATGGGCTGGATGGCTATGAATGCAGCCCAACACAAAATCATAAACTTAGTTCAAACATTACTTAGTTTTATTACTTAGATATATACATTTTCTACCTGAGTGATCACAAACTTGGGACCTGCTCGACGGTTTTAAAAGATTACCGAAACGGCCGCTGCATAACTAAGGTTATTATGTGAGGACTTTTTTGCTTATCTGTGGTGGCAGATATCACAAAAATTATGCACAGACCTTTGTTTTGCTCATCAGCTTTTGTTAGTATTTGTGTATTTAATGTGTGGCCCAAGGCAACTCTCCTTCCAGTGTGGCCCAGAGACAACAGAAGGTTGGACAGCCCTCACCTAGAAAGAAAAAACAAACTACTGAATCTAAATAAAATTGGGTTTTCATCAAGTGACAATTCTGAACAACTAAAATGATGGTGTACAAAGCCAGTGGTTCTGTTTTTCTATAAATCTCACATAAGTCATGAAACACACAGAATTTTTGTAGTATAAATATCCATAGGTAATTTTGTTTCTTCTAAGCTACGGAGCCATGTTGTTAAGGTAGTTTCCTCTATAACTTCTCTAAATACCACATACTATTTTAATTGTTAATTATAGAAAAATAGCCATTAGAACTTTATGTAAAATTTCAAGGAAGCGAGCTGAACTAGAAATGAACCGTAAAATGATATTTTGATAAAATCGAGCAAAAGCGACATATCAAAAGCTGAACTGAGGGGTCAGGTTACAGTGGGTCTCGTTTGCGTTAACTAGTCTGTGCTTGAGGATCTCATTGTTAGGATGAAAGTGATTTTCAGACTCAAAATTTAAAACTATTCTTTCCAATGAAGTCCCTTTTGCCTTCACCATTGCCCATCCCTGCTGTTTCTCCTTCTTCTGAGCAAATTTCACAATCTAACCCCTTAACTGGGGAAAGCCAAACCCCAACGTGCAATTTAACCTGTTTATCAGCCATGGGGTCAGACCTTGTCTTATGTTTTCCCCTGTGTCTCTTGTAGACACAGAATCTGGGCCGTCCTTTCAATGTATTTGCTCTGATCCTTTTCACAGGAAGTTTCAAGGGACCAATCAGAGCCATGAAGTTAATACAGTTTTCCTGTTAACCACTTAGTCACTGGTCTGGAAAGCTAATAGAATCCTATTACAGAATGACAAACCTAAATGTTTGTTCACGGAGCAGTTTAGGGATATCCGGTCTTGCTCTCTGTGATACCTGTGTATGTTCATAATTGTTTCCTTTGTCCTGTGATCAGCGTAGTCATATATGCTCTTACATATGTATCTATCTGGGAAAATAAAAAGCAATACACATGGACAATGCAACAAACAGTGAGATTGAATAGTGTTTAAATATGTGTGTCAGGAAGAATACTTCCAGAAAAGAACAGTAAAAAGGGAATATTGATATTACTGAGCAGGAAGGAAGAGGGGAAAACAAGAAAGGAACAGGGCTCATCCTGGAAGATTGAAACCAGGGGCATTTTTCAGCTCAGCCCATTTTTCTCAGTTCTGTATAACCTCAGCCTCAACCAATGGCCAAAGAATACATTTGGTGTAATTTCATCACATACAGCACATCCCTTTTTTGATCACTATATCCTCTCTATTGAATTTCCTCTAAAAATTGACTTGCATTTTCTCTAGTCTTAAAGGGAAAAATAGGTCTTATTTCCCATTTATTTCACAGATAAACTTAGACAGAACTTATTCTCTTTTCTTCTTTTGTGTTTATTTTAGAAGGTACAAGTGGATATTTCCCAATGAAGAATTTTTGTAGTTGGTTAAAATTTTCTTATGATATTGTTTCGCTTAGTGTGGGATTTTTTAACTTAATTTTTATCTTATTACAAAAATAATATATGTTTATTGTAGAAAATGTTTCTGAAAATTCAGATAAGCAGAACCAAGACAATTAAAATCACAAAATCACAATGCCCCCTAGTAACTGCTATCAAATTGCTGGTGTGTTCATTGTTTTTTGTTTTTCTTTTTTCTTTTCATTATTAAAGGGCTATTTTCAAGGGAAGGATTCTGCCCACTCCGACACTGTATATCTGTAGATGCATGTATCTCACACATTAATGCGGCTGGATCTATATGATTGAATAATTTTTTTAATGACTGAAATATTTAACCAGAAAATATCTGACATACGCAGTTTCTGCACAGCTTTAACGGTGCCCTGGTGAGAGGCAGCCGTCGCCGCTGTCATTTCTGTGCCCACACAGACATCCATCCATCCGTCATGAATATTTAAAATTCAATCATTAGGTGCAGCAGTGGCGGCCGCAGCATATTTGTTGCAACTGATCAGCCACTAATGGTTTAAAAACTTAGAAATTGGGGGCTGCTTTTGTCAATTGAAGAGGATTATTCCAAGCCACTGAAGCTCCTTGTCAGAATAGAAAAGTGTATTAAAAGAGAAGGGAGTGCACCCCGGGGTCGCTCACAATATATAATTTACTAAGCACACATGCTTAAGAGGAAAATAGATCAAATGGATGAGACTGGAGGTTCCTGAAATAGTCTCCTGCCCAGATCAAACATACGACCCAATAAACAAACAAAGCACGCCAAATTCTGTTTCTCCGAGAGTCCCACGCAGACAGAGATTCCTGGTTACAGGCCTGTGTTTTGCTCCAGTCATTCATTCCTCCAGATGAACTTCCCTTTCCAAGCGAGCCTTTCACAACAATGGAAGCAGCTGTGTATTTGAGTGTCACAATAATCAGGTGAAGTCTGTTTTGTTTCCTTACCTGCAGCGCAGGAGGCATGGTTGGCCAGTATTTCTGAAGATTCCATTTTCTGAGCTCAGTGTTAACAGCTCACCTGTACAACCAACTTCGTAGTGCCAGCTGCACACTTTGTTTCTTACCCATTCCCGACTCTCTAAAGCTTACTCAAAAGGCTTTGCACGGGGGCCCAGAAAAGGTGTTCCAGCTAACCTACACTTCCGCATAACCTGAGCTATCAGAAGTCCTTGAGGGAACACGGCAGTGGCAGGTGGCAGGGAAACATGTTGTTTGAAACGGGCATTATGTAACCCCTCTGACCCTGACAGGAGCCACTCAGAAAACATTCTATGATTTGCTCAACACATTGACTCGGTGAGTAGTCTTGCTCTTCTGCTCTGCTGTCGGCAACCACCTTTCCACACTGGCCTGGACTAATAAGGAACTCTACTAACCCGGAGGGGAAAACCAAGCTGGTGTATTTTTTTTAATGTTCTAATTGGACATACCCTGAGTAATGGAGGATGGAGGGAAGAAGACTGAGAAAGGAAGGAGAGAGGGAAGGAAGAAGAGGGAAGAGTGGTTAACCAGTGAAATTTGTACCCATTTGCTTGTCAGTCAGAGCTCAGTTGCGTTACGGTGTCTCTGGCCTGCTGCGCTTCACAAAATCCCAAGTGTGAACTCTGAAAATCTAACTGAATGATGTGAGAAGAAGTAGATCCATCCAGTCTCATTGTGCTGTGTTGGGTCCCTCTCCCCCCTCGGCCACGCCCACTGCCTTTCTGCTCTCAGAGCTGTGACAGGGGTCACAGCTTCACAGGGAAAACCACACAGTTTTCCTCCAAAATATCAAAGTGCATCACCTTGACTTCCTAAATTACAGGATATCCTGATAAAGCCACCCAACAGGTATTTTTAAGTACAACGAAGAAGCAAAGGTGTTTCAATGGGACTATGATTTAAGCATCGTAACTGTTGAGGAAAAGCTCTATCTGCCACCAAAAGTCATAACCTAATGCTATTTTAAAATACGTCTTATAAAATAATATTTAAATGATTCTTAATAAACCATTTATTTCTTAAACACTTCCTCTTACAGACAAAAATGCTTAGTTTGGTGAGAGAATCTGGCAGTAAATTAAAATAAGATGCCATGCCAGTTTATTGTAATCCGGAGCTTAGCCAACAGGGCTCCCAGCAACCTGCAGGAAGGGAGATGAAGGCACAAGGTGCTTTACCAGGGCTGCCTAAAACGTCAGCCACACACTTGTGGAGAAAGCATTCTAGCTCCTCACTTTTTTGTCACTGTCAAGCTGTCACAAATAACCATAAGAAAGTCTGCTTGGGGCATTTGGGCTCTGAATTCTCTGTCATACGAATGTTGGGATTTCCTTCTGCTCCTAAAATTGTATTCTAGACGAAAGGGTTAAAAGATTAACAGGTCCCTGAGAAGCCTTACTCTGACTCAAGATTTACTTAACCAACTGTCATTTGACTACTGCACAGATTCAATCTGTTGGGCAAATAAAAATCATTTTGAAAATGACCTACCTATGTATCTATTCAGTTTGTATTTCAGAATTATCGTAATATCAGGCATAAGAGATGGTATGCCAATGAAACTATTATATACCACTTGCCATGAGGCCTAAGAGAGAAAATAAGAAATCACGTCATATGTGAAAATAAGACATTACATCATAAGTGCCTTTGTTCAGATAAGCATCTGTTTCAAATTGAAAAGCATCAAGTTGGGTCAAGCTGTATCCAACGGAGTTTCCTGCTTTGTCTGGGTCTTGAGCCTGTCTCATTCCTGGTATCACTCACCGTGTGGGATCTTGATGCAGCCGTGAAAAGAACATGGTATGCACTCTTCCTGGCATCGCTTGCTCAGAAATGAACTCGACATACAGCAAAATATGGTTTCCTTGCACTTACTTAGTTTTTCTAACTTCGATTCCCACCCTCCTATCTCTGCCAGTCTGGCCCGGGTCAGACACCCTGACCCTGGATAAAGACATTCTTTTCTAGTTTCATTCTTAATTCATGAGTCTTCTCCCACGCCTGTGTTGGTGCACCGCTCCAGGACTCTGTCTAGTACGGCCATGTGTCTAACTCCTTCCTTCTCTCCATCACTCTGCCCTGTCTCCCCTTCATCGTGCTTCGCTGGTGCGTCCTCTCTGTTGGACGCGTTGCCATTCCTCATCCCCACACACGTACTGTCTCCTGCATGTCTGTCCTCAGGATTAGATTCTGGGACCCAGTAGTCTTGAGGGAATATTTGAAAAGTCAACACCCATTACCTCTTATATTAAAAAAAAAAAAAAAAAAAAAAAAGGCCCCTCAGGGGGAGGGGAAAACAGGACAAAAACCATGTTGACAATATAAAGAAAGAAAAGAGGATGAACGGTGTGGCCCAGAATCAGACAATGGCAGGCTTTGCCCAGCCCTCTGGCCTCTGCTCGGTGGCTCTCTGTCTGCTCACCACATCCCCGGTCTCTCTGCTGTCCAGTCTTCTAGTCTGCCTTTCTGTCACTGCTCTATTGATGGGCCGCACACTTGGGTTGTTTTCCATAGTCCCTCTGTCTCTCCCTCAATGTCAATGCCAGCCCCTCCACAGCAAGCCAAGAAAAGGGACCGGCTGTGGTGATGGGGAAGGTACAGCCTAGGAGGGAGGAGCAGATTTCACAAGGTACTAAGTAGAAGATTAGGAGCGGAATGCGCTGCTCCGACAGCCTAATTGTGATGACCAATTTCTGAAGCCTGTAGAAAAAGTATTAGGTCCTGAGAGACTGAAAAGTTCACCAGTGGTCTGCTCTGCAAAGAACCCTGCCCAGCTTGGTATTGTCACCTCCCACATCATATCTGTGCCTAATGAGCAAGATAAAGACACCAGAATGCCACCAACATCGAAACAGTGTGGCATCTAATTGATTTTAATCTTAGTTCAACAGTGTGACCAGAAGGATGTTTCAATTACGACCACCATATGGGACAGTGAGTGCCTGATTAGTAGGGATATTCCTCTTTTTCACTCTTTCAGGAAACTACTCATTATTCTGTAAGTTGCCTCCGTCAATGAAATTGTGCCCCAGTGGACTCAGACTGTGCGACAGGTACTGGAAGGCACCCAGCTTATAGCCAGAGCGCGGCAGAGCTCTTGGAACAAGCTGGGTCCTACACACACGGATCCTACTAAAGACAGTGGTGTAACAGCTGCAGACTTCCACTCTAACCTCACCTCACATATTAGTTGTGAAGTTGATAAATGCCATCCTGAAGAGCAATTGATTTATTAATTAGCTGATTCAGAATGTTCTTAGGACTCATTTGGGATACGGAGTCATTATAATTTAAAAATGTCAGTGCAGTGCAATGGAAGATGAAATGGCACCTCCCAGGGGCCCGTGGGTAGAGCTTATTCCTTTGGTGGGTAGGGTTTTACTCCACGGTCATAATGCCGCCCCCAGGAAGTCACCTCATCAGGTCTCTGCATGAAGTCTCCAGAGAAAACAGCAAGTTCCCAACATGAAGCACCATGATCCAGACTAGGACTGCAACAGACCAAGCAGGAGAATTTTGGCTATTAAACCTGGGGTAGTTAACTGGTCCATTTGAAGACACAAACAAATTAGGGTACTTTAGTTTAGCAGTGACTTCTAGAAAAACCCAACGGTGTATGATTACCTGTATTGACGGATGGATAGTCCGTAAATTTCTTTATGACAAAGGAGTTGATGATCTGAGAAGCTAAAAAGTATTGGCTGGGTGAAGTAATCATGAATATTCCCTAACCAGGTTTTTGTTCTTGTGCTTGTATTGTCCTTAAACATGGGTAACTAAGACCTGACAAGTAAGTTGGCATTTTAGTTTGTAGTTTTTGAAAGAAACACTCTACTTCCCTGTACTGGGTAGTAAATCCAAAATTGTTACATATCAAGTTATGGTCTGGTATGTTTTTTAAAAGTAAGCACATGTACTCAGAAAGGCAGCGTGCCTTGGTAACAGATTCACCTCTGGGCAAACAGTAGGCCCGCTCTTTCTGTTGACTGCTAAGTTCTACGGAAGACTGAGCAGTGGGGCTGCGGGAAGTAAGGTAATTGTCAGAGCTCTATGTGCTGGATACACATAGACTTTTGGTACAGAACAGATGTCGTTGGTTACAGTTTTAGGCCTGCCTTTTCTTTAGAGGGAGAAGGAATTGAAGAAGGCATCAGCTAACATGAGGAGGCTTCACTGTGGAACATGACTGCAGACTGCTTGAAAGCGTCCTAAAGGCCCCAGCAGCTGCAAAAAGTACTGCAGTGACTGCCAAAATCACCAGATCCCCTGGCACCTTGTTTGATCACAATGGCATGGAGCAGCCAAGAGTGAAACAGGCAAGGACTGTGACGTCAGACAGGTCAAGGTGCAAATCCAGACCTACTGAGTGATTTTGAGCAAGCTGATTAATCTCCTTCAGTCTCACGTTCCTCAGCCCGTGTGTGTATGTGTGTGCCTGTGTATATCTGTGTGTTTCTCTGTGTGTGTATCTATGTATGTTTCTGTGTGCCTCTGTCTGTGTCCCTGTGTATGTGTGTCGGAGTGTCTAGAAATCCTACCCCCCCGCCCCCAGCACCATGGCAATGGTTCAACTAGATAGTGTATGTGACAATGACTGATACACAGTAGGTGCTCAGTAAACACAAGTTCTCGTCCACATTCAGATGTGTGCGGCAGTCACTTACCTGTTCTGTACTTCAGTTTCCTTTTATATAAAATGGGGGATGATATTGTCAACAAATCCTTATCTGTTCTCCTATGAAAAAGCAAGCCGTTTTGCATCAATAGAACCGCCCTCCCTTCTTTTCAACTCCCCTTCCTTGTTTGACATCTTTCAAACCTCAGCTTTCTGCACCTCCGTGCCTGGTCACGGTGGGCGAGCAGGGCAATACTCCGTGTGGGCGGCGGGTGCAGCGCCCTCCCAGGGGACATCTCGTCCGCAGGTACTGCCCCCAGCCTGCAATGAACTCGGGACCTTTTATTGATCTTGTGTGCATCTGGCTCTGCTGTGAGACCAGGAAGAATGGGGGTGGCTGGCCCTGGACTTGGTCCTGGACAAATAAATGTGTTTGTCAGAGCCCTTTCCTGACATTGGTTGTCTCAAGCCCAGGTGGCACTGTGGAGGGTAATTAGTTCTCTTTATTGGAGGGAACCTCAGGAAGCTCTGAACTGCTTACCAGTGGACACATGCAGAAGGATTTTGTTAATGCAGCTGTTACTGGCGTTTTCATTGTGCTAATGGGCCGCCTGTAAGAAATTCAACTTCCTATCACTGGCGCCAAGCAACACCTATCCAACAAAGCATTGTTTCTCCGCACTGTTGATGTGTGACTTGTGGAGGCCAGCGATAGGATGCTCGTTTTTATCTGCGAAGTGCACAGCTCTTGTAAAAAACCAGCAGTGGCCTTGTTACCACTTGACGTGACACTAGCTTTAGCTGTTTACACTGACATGCGCTGCATCCTTTCAGAGCAGCGGCCGGGGGTCAGATTCATTAGAGAGCGGCGGCGGCAGCGGCAGCACCCATGGGAAGGCGGCATCGGGTGGGATTCTCTCTACTCCCCTGTTGGAAGCTGCCAGGCCAGGAGCTTGGGTCCTGGAATGGGTGACTTTGAATTCTTTTCTTTGTGAGGATGATTCAAGAATCCCTGTTTATTCTTTGACCATACATGGATAAGATGAGAGAGAAAGAAAGGTCTGGGAATAGCATTCACCCCAGTGAAGGAAAAAGAAGGCTGGGCCCCTGTGTGTTGCTTTTCTCTGCTACCATGTGGCTCTTTGCTGCCTAGTGACATGCACACGTCTTTCTTGCCGCAGCAAAAGCTGCTGAAAGGCGGAAGTAAATCGAGTGGAACTTGACACTTGGTTCTTTGTTTCCCCCTTTTTCCTCCTTATGTAGGGAGTATGGCCTTGACAAATTTGGTGACTAGACTGCTTTGTCATGCTTGAGGCCACATATCTTTCTGTTCTAGAGTTGTTATCCCTTTGGGCATTTAGGAAAGGGAGGGTGACATTCCAGAATTCTGGGTTTATTCTGCAATCACCAGCGCCAGTCCAGTTGCTGTTAGCCTAGAGCAGCTAGAGGGCTCGTCGCACTGCAAGATGGAGCCCAGACCTTCACTCCCACCACACACGCGTCTGCCTCCGTGAATCCACGTGCAGCAGAACGCACATGACAGAGGATGTACGTGACAGCTGCCCGCGTGGCCCCATCCAAAGGGTGTAAGAGCACGCTGGCTACACAGGGCAGATAGAGCAACCATCTTCCATAAGCTGAGGAACCTCCAGCCCCCCTACATGTCGCTAACATAGCTCAGTCCCTGTCACAGTTTCTCTGTTTGACAGGCTGCAGAAGCCTCTTCCCACCTCTACCTTTCCATGAGGATGGAAGGACAGTTTGTGCACTTCTGAGGCCTGTTAAATAATATACCCATTTTAAAGAGCAGCCGCCACACCGTCCTGCTCTTGCCCATGGAGACCAGATCACTTCATTTGTCAAGAGTATCTTTTGTCGGGCCCTTTCGTCCAGCAGCTGCTGCTGCTGCTGTGGTACAGCAGGTTCTTCTTCTGTCTGTCTGAATGACTCTCAGTAGACCATGCCTGAAGCACATCATGTGACATAATAGCGCCGCTGAATCACGAAGCTCTGAGAAGTTTTATCAGGATCTAGCAAGGCTTTCCCTGTCCAAGCGTTATGATCCCCAGGTTGCAAGTCCATTGTTGGGGCCGCCTGACCTGGAATTGACCAGCTGCTCTGGAGGGAGATCTCACCCATGACCTGCGTGTTTTCCTGCATGTCCAGCACACAGCCATCAAGACAGGATCCCAGGGGCCAGGAGGCTCGGTGCTGGTCCGAGGCTCAGTATCACTTCCGGTCGTTGCCTCTCCATCCAGGTCTTTCCCAAGGCCCAGGATGCCGCCAAAGCCTTCCAAGCACAGGAGCAGAGAGGCCGTCATGGTGGCTTCAGTGCTTGGACTCAAGATGCTTTTCTATCTTTGGGGGCTTGTGACATCTTTCCATTCATCTGAATTTCCACAGGATAAGTCGCTCACTCTTCCAGGGGGTTAGTGCGAGGTCAGAAAAGCAGGGGGCATTGATTCTGGGGCCTCATCTCCACCGCCTGCCACCAGCAGCTGCAGCCTCCCCGCAGCTCCTCCCGCGGCCCCTCCCCACAGTCTCCCCTTCATGGCCACCATCTCCTTGTCTCTTTGCAGGTCATTTATAATCAGTAGTCATGGCGTACAGGCCTCATTAGTGATATAGCCATTCCTTCAGTGCTTCAGAAATAATCATTTAGAAAAAAATGCACGGTTTCCTTCCCTTGAGAGCCCATGAGTGATGAATTTATTTCAGTTTGGCTGGCTTGGCTGTCTTGCTCAGCCTTATTTCCATATTTATTTCAACAAACAATGTAGGGTGGGAACGAGAAAACACATGCTGGGTGTACACACACGCGCTGCGGATCTGCTCCCGCACGCGGTTGCTCTGGAAGGAGGTGTCCAAGGGCTGCCAGCGACAGTGCCCCCATTTTAGAAAAGAATAGAGCCGCTGGACTCGTACGGGGCGCTGTGTGCAGAAGCCAAGCTTGTTTGTGATTGTTGTTTGTATTTGAAAAAGCATGAGCAACATGCCAGAAGCAATTGATTCTTAGCCCCCATTCTGGTAACGAAAGGGTCCCCAGAGTGCTTTAGCCCTTGACCTCTCTGCTCGTGGAGGATCTGATTTGTGTGACAGTGGACAGCGATGAACTTTTTGTGCCAACCGAGAACCAGAGGCCTCTGTCTGACTCTCTTTAAGCAGACCTCATCCATGGGAGGAGAAGGGAGGGGTGTGTGTGGGGAACGCAGGCCACTCTGACAAGGCACCGTGCCAGCAGGTTGTTGATGGCAAACGGTGTCCTCAAGCCAGACTTACAGATGTGCAAGCCACCTGGCTTCCAGATCTGCTGTCGTGAAAGACTTCTCCATTTTACTGAGACTTTGGCTAAGGCTTGGCACTTAGCCCACCTGAATTTTTTAGGGTGAATGTTTTCAAGTGACTTGAGCCCTAGGTCAGAAGAGAAGACCGCCGGAGTCTGTTGAGAGCTACGACACTGACATTGTCAAGTGACCGGGCAAGCTACGTCACCATTCAAGTAAGGAAGGCAGGTGTGTACCACATCTTAAACCCTATGGAGATGCTTTGAAAATGGCAATTAGTGCTTAATAATAATAATAATCGTTTTTCTGTTCTATGGTGAAAGGACCTAGAATGTACAAAACAATATCTTATCCTAAGCATAACTTAACACTGGATTTCCTACAGAAAATGTACACAGTGCACCCATTTCATATGAGAATGAATGGAAAAGCAGATGAGTAGAAGAACCAGGAATAAAAAAAATTTGGTTTAGGGATCTGAACAGCAACAGTTGCCGGATTTCCTTTTCTCGGAAATACATTTTTCTGAGTTTAGGATTCCTTTCTCTTAAGAACTTCTTGCTTTTCCTAAAGTAGTTCAATGGACAAAGCAGCAGTGCCCAGGGGTGAAGAAAAAGCCGGGATAAACAACATCTAATGGATACTGTCCTCCCCTGAATTAGATTCAAGATGATATTAGCCAGGAAGGACTCTCTATAGGGAAGGCAGGGAAATACTGCTGAAGTGCAGTGTTTTGGGTGTTTCCCCCCACAGAAATAACCCATAAAAGAAAGTTTAAAATCTAGTGCCTGGTTGAAAATCAATAGTAGTTTCACATACATGGTAATATCAGCATGAAGAGGAGCTTGGAACCAAACAGGGAGGCTGGCTAGAAAGACACCACAGGGCAACCCCAGGCTTTGCAGATCCAGACTGTTCCCTTCTGGGAGTGTTATCCAATGTGGACAGGTCTCTCTGTCAGCTTATCATCCATCCTTTTCATCTAATACAGACAAACAGCATGGTTTTTATTCAACCAACATTGTTTTTACTATCTTCACAATGAATAGCACGATAAAATAATTGCAGGTGCGATGCAGGAGAAAGCGCCTTCTCTTAGCCTGGGAGAGGGAACTGTGCCTTTCTGGGCAGAGAGATTGCCTGGGGGTGGTGCTGGGGTTAGTCACTCTTTAGCAAACGAAAGGTCTGTATGCACCTCATGCCTTCACGGAGAAACAGCTGAAGCGTGATAAAGACAGTATTGTTTTGGAAGTGAGAGGAATGATGCATTCCACCAAGAATAACGTAGCGGTCCTTGGCCTTCGGAGAAATGCACAGGTGCCAGGAGGCTGAGGAAGGCCCCTTGTCATGCTATCAAGGGCAGGTTCCAGCACTTTGCTGAACCCCTGGGGCTGGCTCCCTGGAACGGTGGTCTTCCGTTTTTAATTGGTAATCTGACCGCCCCGAACATGGCGTCGAGACAGCAAAAGTTGATAATTGAAATAAGTGGAGTATCACTGTTGTTTTGAATTGGAAATAGTTCTCATAACAACCCTCTGAGGGTATTTCCTATCGCCAACCTAACTCCTGCTGATGTAATCTTCTACTGGGTAGGTCTGTGATGGTGTTGTGTTGGAGCATTTCCCCCGGCTGCCCTTTCTGGGTTGTTTTTTCCAGTACCGATGCGTTGGCAGGCAGTAGGAGTGTAAAGCAGGCAGAGTGATTGAGTGGCTGAAACGTAGATGTGTGTCTGGTCTCTACAAAGCCTTTTTTTCCTCCTATATGTATTTATCTGTCCTTTATGTATCTGTTATCTTGGTGCATTTTATAATATGGCTCATCTCTAGAAACTGCTAGGCAAGAAGGAGGCAAAATTGGGAGTCTTGACATCTTCCTACTGGCATTTCAGCCACAGGGATCCCGGGACCACAACATGCGCCATCTCCTGGGTCCCTGCTGAGGTGCTGTGTGACCTGCTGTCTGTCAGAACCCCAATAGCACCCTCTGGCATTCCCCCCAGTCCCCTTCACCCTGGAGCTCCTTTACAGCTTCAAGGGTAAACACGAAAACGTGTCCCTGAATATCAGCTCCCTGAATTATAAGGTTATTCTCTTTTCCATTATATAGGTGGAATTTTTCTTATAATCGTTGCATTTAGATTGGCTTCTTTGAACCGCCATAAGTTCCTCCTTCATGGAAATAGTATTTGTTACTGTGTGAAAGAAAAGAAAGGCCCCTTTGGAAAAGCGGTGTTAGACTTTGGGTGAGAAGTAGCAGGATATGATAGAGGAAAACTCCAAATGCGAGTTAGGAAAATTGGGTTCAAGCCAAGGAGCTGATGCTCCCCAGTTACACATTTTGCCTCAGTGACTATAGGTCACTGAGTAAAAATGGGAACAGCCCCCACTGGTAAAGTAGGGGGGTCAAATTAGATTATTTCTAGGTTCCTGTAGCCTTACAACGATTCCCCAGCCTGTGAATGCGGAAGGAACGCTACCCTGGGTGTCGGAATGTCAGTGCTGGGAGGACTTGCAAACCCAGGCCTGAGCTAGTCATAGTTTTCTTTAGAAACCCATCAATTCAGAGTCTGGAAGGAGTACAGCAAGGGCCACAATACAATCATTCCTAGGGCACCGCAGATAATAAATAAAAGCTGAACTCACACGTGTAACCAGCCAGCAGCATTCACTGACCACTTAGTCCTCTCAGCATAATGTCCAGGACCTTGAAGCATGAACTGAAACCCACTCTGTCCCAACACGGGACAGAAATATCCAGAGCAGGCCACCCAGGGTGTGTGTGCACACTGCTCACACCAGAGCCTTCTCTGAGCTGGGGTGAAGGGGTCCCCTCTCTCCCTTAGCCGCCACTCGGAGCAAAAACTTTCACTGTCGTTCATCTTTAATTAAATCCAAATTACTCTGCAAGGACACATCAGAAGAGGGGAGACCTCTGGTCTTATTCCCGTGTCCCTGGAGCTGGGACTTTGGCCACCACTGTTGGCTCCCTCACCCAACCGGAAAGCCAGGCCTCCTTGAAGATTCCTTTGCCCTTGTGAACCTAACAACATTAATTCTTGGCACAAAAATCAGGGTCCCTTTCGCATTGCGTTTCGCACTCTCTCGCCCTCCGGCCGTGCTGAATGCCCCTCCCGCCTCTCTCCAGTGATCCCTGCGGCTAGCAGAGGTGTTAAAATTACTTTGACCCAAAAGTAGTGAAATTCCCAGAGTGATGATATACAGTACTTCATGTTCCACAGACTCTCTTTTATTGCGCTGCTCCCCCTACACAGGAACCCAGCTAAAATCGGGCTGAGTATTTAGAGCTTTGCTGCTCTCCAGGAAACCGGCAGCCTCAGCTTCCCTTTGGAACTTGTTAGAAATGCAGAAGCTCAGGCCCCACCCAGGACCTACTGACTAGAATCTGCATTTAACGCGTGCCCCAGTGCACGTTACGCACTGGGAGCCTGAAAAGCACTGCACTGGCTGGTCGCAGGGACCCCCGGCCTCATGGAGGGGGGCAGCCTGGGTGACCAAGGGCAGAAACAGGCCGTGTCTGGCGGTGGCAGCTAGTGGAAGCTGAGGGGTGACCCTCCCCTCCAGGGAGCTGCCACCTCACGCCAGCACCTGTGATCCACAGAAGATAGGATCATTCCAAGGGGAAGAAAGATGGATGTTCAACCACACTTGAAACCCATAATATCATCAGTTGTTTAATACAGATTCCAATAGAAGTGTAAATCTCTGGCAGAAAGCTTTTGTGCAGGAATGAAGATAAGTTTCCTGTTGAAACCCACAGTGGATGGGAGCCTCATTGCAAAATGGCAATGTGCTGTATTTTCCATTTCTATTTTCCTTGTACCTGTCACCAAGTTGCGTAAGTGACTTAGGATTTCTGTTAGGATAAGTTTTAATGTCAACCGAAAGCAGGGAGAGCATCTTCGCCGTCGCTGCTCCCACCTCCAGCTTCTTTCCCTGATTTTTCCTCTTTAAAGTCCTTGGTGGAGATTTCTCCCCACTCCACTGGAAGCCACCCTCCCCTGCCCCTGGGCCCTGGGCCCTGTCTATTAAACACACTTCCCCATAACGCAGGGTCCCTCTGTGAGCATGGATACAGCTATTTACTTCCCTAAAGAGCCAGTGGGGGAGCCCCTACCCCCACCCCGTCGTAGCCTCACCCTGGTCGGACCAGCTGCCTCTTTGTACAAGCCCCTGGGGACCGCAGCAAATGGGCAGGTCAGTTTTTCCCAAGCCACAGCCCCGGGGTAATGATGATGGAGAACTCTAAGCGACCAAGCCTGGGCACTGCAGTCTTTGAATAGGCAGGGAAAGCAACAGCTGCGAGAACCAGTTCTTTCATGTTAAACTTGGGGCCTCTGAACTCAGTCAAAACACTATTTCTCATCATATTCCTTCCACTAGGACCGCGAGGTCTTGCCCAAAAGCGTTATTTCTTGGGTTCTCGCCTGTCCTTTCTCTTTCCCCTTGGCTGCTCCCCTTTCCTCCCGCCCCCAACTCCCAGCTCGCCCACTCCCCAAATCGAACATGTACAGATTTTACGGTTCACTGGAGAATAAGTGGCTGTCATTTCACAGACGGGCCAGGATGTAATTAGCCACAATGCATTGGAGTAATGGAACAGATGTCTCTTTGTAAACTGAGTTTGCTGCCGAGCCCTGCGTGTGTGTGACCTACTGACTGCTCCAGGCATTCCACGCTGCTCCCCCCGTCCCCCCTTTCTTTCTCCATCTTCCCCTGGCCCTTCTCTGGGCTCCCGACCCGGAGGCCAAGGCCGGGCCACTTGAGTGCTTCTGTCTTGACGGGTTTTGTTTCCCCTCTGCGCCGCCCGGGCTCATTTCTGCTGCTGCAAAGCTGCCGCCGACACGATGAAGGGCGCATGAGCTGAACCTGCACTTACTGCTGTAGCCGCTCACGACAGAAAAGGTGATACCCCTCTTACGAGATAATTGGCAGTTTCAAGTTGCACTTATTACTGGATGATGATACACCAGCAAAATCATAAATGACTGTTGTGGCCTGTTGTTAGTTTTCTTAGCTAGAAATAAAGGAGATGCATCCTTCTTCTTCCAAGGTGATTATTTAAAATTTAAGAGGAAGAGCCTATGTGCTCACCAAAGGATGATGCTCACAAATATTAGGTACTTAAACTTACTGCCAGACAACCTCAAACATTATTTGTTTGCACAGACTACGCCATCACATGGACCTCTGCTTTTCTATGTGTTTTTGCTTTATTAGGCAGGTCTTCCCTTTTTAAAAAAAAATTTTTTAAGTGATAACTTTTGTACACCCTTACTTTTGACGCTGAAGGTTTAGGAAGACAACAGGCAAAATTTCTGCTGTTTCATCGCTCACCAGGGAGTAGACAGTAACTACATCCAAATCCTCCCTCACATTTGGAGAAAAACAATCCTTATTAAAATACGTGGGGATCAATTCCCCGAGATGGTGCTGGCCTTTGTTTCTCAGGATCTCGTGTTCGGTTTGATTGATTTTTTTTCCCCTGGCCACATGCTCAGACTCTCGGCTTCGGCCACATACAGGAAAAGGCAATCCGCGTGCAGGTTTAAGGTTATGCTCCTTGTGTCTGTATTTTTGGTACCTTTGTCAGGTGAGAAGCTGTCCTGGTTCTTACATGGTCACTGGAATCAGCAGGGCCGCATCCTCCTGTTCAGTGATAGAAGATGTTGCTGCATAACATACCTTTATCAATAAGCAGGGTGCAGTGTGTTTATCATGTGGGAAAGCTGACTCTGTGAACAGGCATGTCGCATTCTGAAGGTCGTCCTCAGGGTTTGGGTTCAGGACTTGGTGGCAGTGAATCTTAAAATATTAGGTTAATTCAGAGGGAAGAGGATTTGGGGGATAAATGGTGATAGAAGGAGACTTGATGGGGGGTGGTGAACACACAATATAATATACAGATGATGGGTTGTAGAATTGTTTACCTGGAACCTATATAATTTTATTAACCAATGTCCCCCCAATAAATTCAATAAAAAATATTAGGTTAATTTAGGTTTTTCATTTTAGGATTTTAAGAGTTGCTTATTTTTCCCAAAACAGAACCCAAGACCTTCCTTTGAGCTTTTGAAAATCATTAAAACAGCAGTCTAAAGTTAATTTTTACCCTGAGGATTTTATAATAAATAATAGGTGGAAATAGATCCCTGGTGCATGAGACTGATACCTCTAACTGGGTTAGTAACAAGTAATTGGACACCTCCTCACCATGACCCCATTGATTGTCTCCTGCTTATGAAAGGTGAAACTTCCCCATTCTCTGAGGGGGTCTGGTGATCATGATGGCATCATGGGGACAAACTTGGGAAAGAAACTCAATTTTTTGCTGATCTCCTCATAGTCCAGAAGCCAGAATGCGGAGCATCTGACGTGCGCTACGCTTTCTGTCAATATTGCTTGTAATGTTTTGGTTTTATAGCTCAAAGGAATCTTTTATATCCTGAGCATACATTAGAAGTTCCATTGTTGCTATAACTATTTCGGAGTGATTTTGGCTTTCTAATGAATGCCACAGTGGGATCTGCCTATATCATGGAGATCCTTCTGATAATATTACCATGGAGAATAATTATGACATGGAGTCGGTTTAACCATAAACCTTATTCGTGTACTTTTTTTACTTGCTGGTAATTTTAAGGTTATTATGCAGCAGCTTAGGAAAGCCACTCTATGCCAGGGTAGACTATAGACCAATATTTCGATAATCTATGATAGAAGTTCTGTGGTGTCCTTTTCTTGCATTTGTTTCTCGTCTACCTTAATACCAGTAACTTATAGGGAATCTTAAAAAAAAAGAAAATCTCCTAAGAAACCAGTGACTGCCCATGAGATCAAGTTACCTGCCTCCTCAAGGGAGGAAGAGACAATAGGATCAGTCTTGTGTGTGTGTTTTTTAATTTTCCTCAAAAACTGGCACAATGTGCAGAAATAGTTGGTGATTATTTTAACATAAACTAGATTTCTAGAGATGTAAACTATATGGAATCATTGGTTATTTTGAAATTACAACATCCAACATGGCCAAGATATAGTGACATTTTATATAAAATCTGTGGGTAGAAAAGAGTGTCAAGGTCAGCCTCTTGCCAAAAGCAGGCATCTCCTCCAAAACTCTTTGTCAGAATGGCTGTCAAGTCATTGCTTGTCATTCATTTTCACTTTTCTGGATACGGAATGATTTGAAAGTCCTTCCTTGCACTCAGCTGAAATCGATCTCCGTGTAACCTCCACCTTGTTCTTCTCTTGTGACACAGGGTAAATCTACCCCTTTTTACATATGCGGCCTTTTTAGAACCAACAAAAGCTTCCCTGTTTCCCCTCCTCTCTTTCCCAGCATGGATATTCCCGATTCCTTCCACTATTCCTTATATTAGCATGATTATCTGACCCTTTGTCACAAAGGTTGTCATCTTTCTGACATGTTTTTAAAAATGAGATTCTCAGATCTATATATAAAATCCCAAATGTCATTTGACCAGTGCAGAGTTCAATAAAAATTATCACACCTTGCCTGAAGCCTAAAGGTTCTTGCATCAATTAAAAACCTCAAATCTTTTCATATAAACCACATTTAGACAAGATTTTCCTAGCGCAGCACAGGAGCAGTGAGGGTTTGTGAATCTGTATACTCAAGTGTTAATACCTATCTCTCTTGGCCTCGTAAGATATTCTTTTCCCTTGTAATTGTTTTTCTTCCTGCCTGCTACACCAGTCAGTATACAAATCACCGATACAAACAGAGTGCAGAATTCCTTTAGGGGTTGTCCATCACTACAGAATAGAATCGGGACCCCTCAGTGTGTCATCCAACTTCATCACGTGCCCCGATCAGCCTTCACAACCTCATCTCCTTTCCCTCCCTCGTGCATCCTCCGGGACCCACCACAGCAGTTCTTCAAACCACGTATTCTTCACATCGTCCTAGGCTATGCCTCTGCCTCAAAGGCTTCAGCCACACTTCATATGACTCATAAACTTCTACTGGTCCTTTAAGGCTTAAAGCAAGAATCACCTCTTCGCTGAGACTTGTGTTTCAAGGCAAAGGAGGAATTGGGTGAAAATGATCAAAAGGTACAAACTTCCAGTTATCAGGTCAATAGGTACTAGAGATATAATGTACGACATGGTGACTATAGTTAACACTGCTGTGTGGTAGGTACATTTGCAAGGTGATGAGAGAGTAGATCCCAAGAGTTCTCATCACAAGGACAAAACTTATTTTTTTTTATTTTTGTATATATGTGAAGTGATGGATGTTAATTAAACTTATTGCGGTAATCATTTCGTAATATATGTAAGTCAAATCATTATGTTATACACCTTAATCTTCTGTCATGCTGTATGTCAACTGTATCTCAATAAGACTGTGGGGGGAAAAAAGAGGGAAACGCATGCACGAATGGACAGAGTCAAGAAGAATAAAAACAAAATTAAAAGTATGTTTGGTGAAAAAAAAAAATCAGCTGTTAAAGCTCTTCTAGGATCCTGAGGAAGGGGTACACCAGAGGGTTTCCACCCTGTAACCAACCTTTGAAACCAATATTCCATGTGCATTTTGGGGTTTGTTTTTGCTTTTACATTATAAAGTCCAAAATTTATCAGCAATAAACTTTGAAGAAAAGAAAAAGAGAACCACCTCTTCTGCAAAGCCTTCTCTGGCCCACTTTTGACCGTGACCCCTTAAAGCACCTACCGGTATGTTGCATTTCACTGTGGTTCATTAGTTTGGCATCCCTAGACTTTCAACTCCTTCATGGTCAGGGTTTTGTTTCTTTCTGTGACATTCTACTCTCTAGGGTAGTGCCTAATATTTAGTAAGGTTGTATGTGTATTTGATAGTTCTGCAGATCTATCAATCTCTTTGTTCAAAGGGTATAGAGAGAAGTTACATCAAATGCTTTGCTCAAGTCAAGACATCCTGACCTATTAGTGCAGTAATGCTGCTAAAAAAAGAGAAGTGAGCTTCAGTGGTTTGTTTGGCTTATTTTTGCCCCTTTTAAAAAGGTCAGGCTAGATCCTCATGTCCTAATGCCAAGGCTTTCTGACCATGCTGAACATGCTGACCGTAGCTGACTGTTACAAGTACTATGGTGGCTCTATCCTAAGCCATATTATAATTGTTTTTTTCTGAATGTTAATGGGCTTATGATTAACTATAATTGCATATAGGAATGCACAGCGAAGCATAATTATAGGTGCTTAGTCACTCACCTTTTAAATCCCTACTACGTGCAGATATGTCAGGCAAATAGCATCTTGACAGGCCTGTAATGACGAAGTGTAATCAGCAGAAAAGACCATGCTGGATTCTTCAATTACATGCTCCCTTTTTCAAGAGTTGACATACCACCCCTGTATTTATCATCAATTAAATTTCCCTATATTAGTTACTTGCAGTAATTTTTGAGGCAATCACCTCAGCTCAATTTGCCACAGCAAACCACATAATCTCACCAAATAGAATTATTATCAGCAGTCATCATCCTCATCAATTCTTTATTAAAGGCTCATTTCTCAAACCATTTTAAATTGTGGCTTAGCGTAAGTCATTTATAACCACATTTTGGAAATAGGCACATTATATTTCCATTTCGTAAATATGTTTTATTAGTCGTGAGTAGGAGAGTATTAGATTACTATTCGTATTCTCAGCATAGGTTGGAAAATGCTTAATTAACAAAGATATTGGATTGGAAAAAATGACTCTGGGCATATTTATTCTTGACCAAATTATTGTCTATTTTTTCCCCTCTAGTCCCTGGTAATTTTTCACTGCATGCAAGTATACCAGAGAGCGTATTTTAAGGGTCTGCATAAGGATACAGAAACCAGGTAGAAGCAAACTTTCTAGAAAGACTTCCCTGCTGCTTTGTCAGGATCTCCCGGTACCTGCACCTAAACCCAACCCTCAGATCCTTTTTAGAAGCCACCAGTCTGTTCATGAAGGGCATTGCTGGGGAGCTTTTCTTTTCCAGATCATAGAGTGACTAGGCTCTGGCCCTGGTTATCATAACCTAAAGCAGGTATTTTAATTCTGAGGACAGGTAGCTCCCTCCTTTGTATACTCTGACTCAGTTTCCCTTTTTAGAGGAGCTGTGAGTACCAGAGACACCCTGGGAGAGGTGGGCACCCAGCCTGTTCTGCTCAGAGACTGTACTATCCTTGGGCACCTACAGGTCTGTGTTAGTCCAAACCTTCTCTTCGTTGTTCTGTTTTTAATGGAAGCTTCCGGTTATTTTCTTTTGGTTCTCAACTCTTCTTGGGGCCCTCCCATTGTTCTTATTTTATTTCACTCGTCAGAGGTGCCTTTAGCTTCCTTATGTTCTTTTGTACAAGACATGTTCCTATTCTTTTCCCCTATTACCTTGTCCAAGGGCCAGGGCTCTTTGTGCGGTGGCGGGATGTGCTCCTGCGAGGGCCTGCAGCCTGTTCCCAAACAAGCTGACGGCTGCCTGTGTGCACGCTGTGCCAACAGGAAGGAGCACGCGAGTTTGTGTTTCAGCCTAAATGCGGGCATTTTGGACAGCTTAAGCCTGAAGCGCTTGCTGGCTCCTTAACAGCAGGCAATTATGTTAACTCGGGGAGCCTCGACACAGGCTGTTCTTATGCAGATAGTTGTCTGAGGGAACAGGATGGAGCAGTGGAAATATGTGAGAGACATGTGACTTCGCCTCAGCAATTGATTGCCCACAGTTGTGTCCTAATGGCTGAGGACACATTCTATCCATTCTAAATGTTTGGTTCAGCTATCTTTCCCAAGGTCCCTGGTTATGGGATTCGTGTTCATAAAAGCTTCTAATATGGCCTTTCTGTTCAGCCAGCAGGTGAATAATCCCCAAGTTAATAAAAATGTAAGCGCTCTTACTGAGGCAGGATAGAAAGATGTGTCCTAACCTCTTTTTCTGTACCTGAATAAAAACTGCTTTCGCGGCCACTTGGACTTGCTCTGGGAGCCTTTCCTGCATGAGTCGAGAACGTGGAGGTCCCCAGCCACGCTGGGGCAGGGGCAGCCTGGGCACAGAACCGGTCGGGCCGCGACAGGGTGAACGGAGCAATAAAAGGCTCTACCCCACCGCAAGCCCAGAGTGTGCGGGGAAAAGCAACCTTTCCTGATACTCCTCATGGCACAAACGAGTGAGCTAGCTTGTGCCAGCTTTCCACAGTTTTAGAAAGGTTTTGCTTTAAATGACATGGAAGAGGGCATTGACTGAGGAGGCTAAAGCTGGGGGCGGGGGTCGGCCAAAAGTGGCTTCCGGGGAAACCTGCTCCAGAACAACAAAGAACTAGCAGGCTCTTCTCAGACGGGAAGGAAATGGCTTCTCAATCAGGAGGCCCCTTTCTTTGAATCAGAAACCAGCCCTGCCCAGTGAAGAAGCAGCCTGGCTTAGCCAGGAGGACCGATGGCACATGCCCCCTTCCTCCGGCAGGGCTCCCCACTGAGCACCTGGCAAGGGACCCGGAACCACTCCCCCAAACGATACCCAGACCCGGGTTACGAATGAGGGTTGATGATGTCAGGCTGAGAAACTGTGATGGCCTGATCAGAGCAATCGTTCTAGAACAGCCCTCTCCCGGCGTCTCCCTGCACATCCGGCTACTGGGCTATTGTCCCTCACTGCCAGCGCTTGTTTGAAGAGCTCGGCAGTATTTGCAGGTATAAAAGAATCTGCAACTTTTTTCCCCTTGAAATCACTGTCTATATTTAGGTCAGTGACGTGATGAGAGATGTCGATGTGTTTTGTACCTCGCGCTGGAAATTGCCTCTCCGCACGGAGAGGCTCTCGTGGCGCTGCCGTGAGCGCGTGCCCGACAGCCCACGCAGCCCGCCGCCCGGGGGTGGGACCTGCCCCCTGCCACCCCCGCCACGCGGCCCAGAGTCGCAGAACCCCCACCCCGGCCTCGCCGACTCTCCATGTGAGAGAGGGGGCTGTCTTATAAAAAGATGAGAGGGGAGGCGGCGGGAAGCTGCTTTATCCTTTACCTGGAGTCCTCACCCCACACTCTGCTCTGTCGAGTAGAAAATGCGGCCCAGATAAATCCTGCCCACAAAGGAACTGCGCCTTTTTAACATGCAAATGTTCAGGCAGAGAAAGTAAATAGACGTCTCCTCCTTCAGGGAACTGGGAGACAATCACAGCAACCCCTGCCCCACCCCCACACCGTTTCCCTTTCCTCTTCCCATTCTAAGAGAAAGAGATTCTTGCTTTTTCCCCATTATTTTTTCTTGTGTGTGTTTTTTTTTTTTTAGGGAGGGAGGGGCTTGCACTGAATTGCTCTTAAGCCCCTGTCTTTTACTCCAACTTCCTGCCGTCTAGATAAGCTTCATTAATTTGATAAGCTCGCCCCAAAGAGAGGGTGGTGGAAGGAGGAGGGGGATTGCAGGAGGGCCTGCCTAGGGGCTGCCCTGAGGTTTTAGAAGATGAACTGCTAATGATGTTGAAGCCGTACCTTTTCAGACTGCCTGGTCCCTCCGGAAAATCAGGGCCCTCTTACACTTATTCTGATTGTACCACAGAACTGAAAAATGGGAGCCCGGCGGAGGGGGGGAGGGGGCTGGAGGTGGCAGTAAGTAGACAGATGCCTCTCGGAGGAGGAATCAGAGCCGTCAGTTACACCGCCTGACTGTCCTTTGCTTTAACAGGGCATCTGATATTGTCATGCTAAAGAGTTGGAAGCTAATGGGGGGAAGTAGATTAATTTGCTAGGTCATTTATTGAACAGTCTTGCCTGATACTTACAAACTAGTGAAATTAGTGTAAATTGGCAATATGAATATTTTGATCAACATCTGTGACCCCTGAATTCAGACACAGTAGGACGCAAACCACGGAGCTCTCCACGTTTCAGATGCGCTGACTGATCTCTGGCTGGTCCTTTCCCATCTTCCAATGTGATAGAAGCTGATTATACCGAAGGCATGCACAGGTAGAATCTGCCCAAGGAGTCCCAGTTTATGCCACTTGTCCTGCTTCGGGCAAAAAAATTATGTATTTGCCCTACTTATACCTCTTAGCAACTGGGAGAAGCTAGAAGTTACCCAGCTTTGGTGTCATTTTATCTTTATTCTCTGCTCTCTAGCATACTTTCAAGATTATTCTCAAACATTTACTGAAAACAACTGCGAGGCATTCTGAGGATGGAAGGATCTTTTCTCATTTTAGTTGGTGGCAATATAAGCAATCTGAAGATTTGTCAAAAATCTTGAATATTCTTGAATCCCAGATCACACTCGAACACGGGCTTGTTTTGCTTCTGCAATAAATACCGAGGTGTGGGTGGGATGGCGGTGGGCATCATTAGTTAAGTGAAAACAACCCAGGCTACTGCCCCCCAGAGTTTCTGCTTCAGTAAATATTTTACTTCCTCCTCAATTTTACCAAGTGACAGTAATTGTTTGGTGGTGTCAGAGCTAACGGCTTTGTGAACGCCAGGAGCAGCTCAGAGCCTGAGGGGTAGTGGGTGGGAGTAAATATTTCAAATAGATGAACAGGTCGTGGCCTGTAGACTTATCATTTGCTTAACTAGAAGCCAAATTAGAATGGTTAACAAACATGCATTCATTAAACAAATATGTTTTGAATACCTGTTGTATACCAGCCATTCTACCAAAAAAAAAAAAAAAATTGCCTTGTGTGGCTTACATTCTAGCAGACATTAAACATAACAAATAAATGTCAATTATATCGTATGTCAGACAGTTGTAAGTGCCATAGGAAAAAGAAAAAGTAGAGCAAGGTGAAGGAGGTATTAAAAAGTGTGAACACTAAGGCATGCTAAAAATTGTTAACAGTTTATTTGAGATTGATTGAAATCAAGAAGCGCCAAACTGGAAGTGGAAGGAGTCCTCCGCTGACAGGAGCTCAGGGGAGGCTTTTAGAGAGAAGAGGCAGAAGCAAAGCAAGAAAATCATTGGATTGGCTGTAGCTTACTCATTTGCTTATTTGGAAAAGCCTATGTGGCTGTTTGCAATTGGTCATCCTTATGTTTTTATTTCTTAACCTTGCATTTACAGGCTTCGGTTTTGGTGTGTACACATAGGCTGCTGAGGTGTCAGAATCACTTGGTCTCATGGCCTCGTGTTTCATTGAACAGAGGGTAGAGAGAAGGTCCGGCCTAGGCAACGGGTTTAGGACCTGCTGGTGCCTTAAATCCAGCCCCAGTATTACTGCTTCCCACCTGCACACAGAGCCCACACAGACTCCGAGGACAGCGAAGGCCAAGCAACACTCACACACAGACACATAAAGCTACAGTCCACGAGAGATGTGACACGAGTGGCAAGCAGCCGTGGTTTGTTATCTTTGCTGCACCTGCCCTGGCTGCAGCGACCAGTGGTAGTGAGTGTGTGTGAGCAGACTGAGGTAGGAAGCAGATGCTGTGCTTAAGCATGGAGAACACTCTCTGGCAGAAACGCCCCACCCATAGGTCTGGGCCAATAAGGGGACTCCTGAGACTCAGAGGCATTAGGCCGAGCCTTCCTCCAGCAGAGCTGTTGCCCAGAGAGGCAGAGGGGGCTGCCAGGAGAGCTAAGGCCCGGAACTCACACTAGAGACTCAGCGCTAGGCTCAGAGAAGGCAGCAGAGCGGGCGGCTCAGCCCAGCGGTGCCCTTTTGTCACCGAGCCCTTGTCTCTAGGGCCCCTCCTCCTTGTCACTCACAAGGATGATGATGATGATGATGATGATGGATGAAGTCCACATCCTGACTTCCAATTGCCTTACCAACAAAAAGCGTTAAGAAAACTATATGAACTTCAGAAACTTCTGGTCCCACATAAGTGGTTTATTTCTGGTTTCATCTACTCCCCGACTCTTACAGTTTCATGTGCAACTGTGGTGTGGAATTACTAATTTTCAAAAATAAGTACTTCCTGGATGCTTACAATTCACAGGCACTGTGATAAGTATTTTATCCCATTTAATCCCCACACATCTTTCAAATTTAGGTCCTATCACCCACTTCACACAGACGAGAAAAAGAGCCTGGCTCGCAGTTATCCTCCTCCCAAAGCAGAAAGGGTCAGGCTTCGAACTCGGCAACATCAGGTTCTAAGGGCTGGGCCAAGTGCCCTGACTCTCCCGCTCTCGGCCTCTTCTGTGCCCCCAGGGGGCCAGGGGCGGGTACAGAGTGAGAGTAGGGGGATGTGGGGGGAGACAGAAAGACGGGCCTTGCAGCAGGGCCTTGCTTGTGGGCGAAACCTTTGCACTAGATAGTTCATCTCATTAACTTAAACTGAAACGCAGCGATCAGCTCCATTCTGGCAGACAAAAGAATCCACTCCTATAATGATAACAATTGATTTACTTAGATAATAGAAGTTGTTGTTCCCTATCAATTTGACCCTGGGTTTTCTAATAGGCACCTTCAAGCAATGTCACCCGACAGTTTAAACACAGGAAATGGGCAAAGAATAACTTGGCAGTACACGGAGAAGCCCTCAGAGGTACTCCTGTCCCCTGACCCAGCACTTCTGCTTAAAGAAGTTTATCCTAAGAACATGATCAGACATGTGATCAAAAATAAATGGGTAAGGATAACTACTGCAACATTATTTATAGTCGTGAAAAATTGGGACGGGGGGGGGGGGATTGTAAAACGAAACATATAAGATTAGCTAAATTATGGTACATGCAGATGAAAGAATATCTCAAAGCTATTAAAGTATTTTCAAAGAGCGTTTAATAACATGAAGAAATGTCCACGATACAATAAGTGAAAAATACGTGGAATATAAAACTACATATGATCCCAAGATGTTAAGAAGAGTGGGGCTATAAATAACTTGAGGTTGGAGTTTTGCTGAGTGAAATGGAAAATAAGTATTTTTTCATAACTTATTCTGGAGTAAAGACTTTAAGAAATAACCTAGAGTAAATTGTCATGATGGAAGATATGCTGTCTCTCATTGGCCTAAGTCTGCGGGGAAATAAGTGATAGGGTAGCTCAACATCAGGCTTCACGTCTCTTTCTTCTTCTCCTTAAAGCACACTTAACCTGAAGTGTTATTCTGATATAAGCTGATGTTTTTGCAAGTTCATGTTGCTTCAAAAGCAGCCTCTTTCAAAGAAAAGCTGTCTCTGTGCTATTCATATAACAGTTGCTTCATTGCCAAGATCCTCAAACAAGTCGGTCAAGTTGGACAGACTTTTTCCTTATCAAAAAATGGCAAGTCGAAGACTCGTGCTCCTGACATGCAGTCACATCCTCCAAACTGTCTTGGGCAGCCCCATAGATGAAGAGCGTGATTTCTTCTCTATACAGGGGCGAGGCGGCGGCAGGGGGCGGGGGGCGGGGACGGGCGGGGAGGGGGAATTAGGGTATTAGTGTGCTGAGCACGGCATCATCAATTAAATGAGAGAACCCAAGTCATCAAACTGCTTTCTTATTACGGACATCAGAGCAGAAGAAAATGAGCAGGTTCCTCCACACAAGGAGAAACAGCTATAGCCGAGGCCCATGTGTGTCCCCTAAGAACTTTTGACATGAAGTAGAAAACAGATTCCGTTGAAGAAAGTCTTCAAATCTCAGTTGGATAAAATTAGAGAGAAATCTGAGTCAGGAATCTGAGAGAAAACTGCCTAATTATATCTAGATATTGGTGCTAATCTTGCTTTTATAATTAATCCTATCTCTGAGAACACTTGGGTGTTTAGAAAATGAAGTCATAATGACCTGTGATCACTTACCTGGTGGCAATATAGCCCAGGTGGAAGAAAATTCCCAAAAAGCAGTAAGAAGCAAATGGAGGGCTAGCCTTGCAAATCTAGCCAATTAAATGATTGTAGATCTCGTATCTGTCTTTCCAAAGGCAAATCTGAGAAGAGGTAAGACATTAAACAGCTTCATGTAGAGGATAAAGCTGGATCCATGTTACCTATGGAACAAAATACTAACTTCTTAGCATTACAGCCAAGATGACACATAATGTGACCCCAAATATCTTTCCAGCTGCCCGTCCCTCTCACTGTCCCTCTCATCTCAGCAGGCACACTGCTCTTCCCTCTCCCCACCAGGGGAGCCACGCGCTGCAGGGCGTGGGGGCCTCGGCCCCTGATGTTCTTTCAGCTGAGATGCTCTGCTTCTTTGCTCATCGAGGCCCCTCTCTGCTCTCCAGGGCCAATCAGACACCAGCTTCCTTTCCATACCTGCGGGCTTTTATAGGTGCCTTCATTTAACACTTATTCCATTCTGCCTTACATTTTAGCTGGTTTTGTGTGTTTCTCTCTCCCATCAGATTGCTCTTCCTCTAGAAAGGTCTCTGAGTCCAAAGGCCCTCATGCAGTAGTTGCTTAATACAGGTTTGCTGAATTTGGTCAACTAGGAAGTATAAGAATATTAAGATGGTTGATACGGACCATATGCACAACTATGTTTCACACACACACACACACACACACACACACACACACACACACATCCAGAAATGGGGTGTTGGGACAGAATATTTGAAATTAGACTGGTCCTGAAAAACCCAGACTGTGAAGGCTGCTATAACACCAACCCATAATGATGGCTGACATTTTGGGGTGTCTGCTACATGCTAGACACTACACTAAATTCTTTCCATAGACTATAATATAGAATATAATGTTGATTATCTCAACAACCTTATGAGGTTGAAGTACTATTATCCCCATTCTACAGGTAAGAAACCAAGGCTTGGAGGAGCCAACTTACCCAGGAAACCAAAAGGCCACTGCACAGACACTTGGCCCACAGCTTTCTCGTCTGGGCTCCTCTCCCCATCCCCCCTTCACATTGGAGGAAGCCCTGGTAGGCACTGATTCCCATCACTTGTACTCACAAGTGTTGTTCTCTTTATAAACAGCTCTCTGATTCTGACAAATTTTCTCCCGTTATTGTTGGCATTCAACAGTATTTGAAAAGAAAAACCAGTATTTGATCATTTTCCTCTTCAAGAGAAGCTCTAGAATGTATCCACTCTAAAGTAAGAGGCCTCTTGCAAGTTAATAGTCATGCATCGGAAGTTGGTCAAGTTGGACAGACTCGGGGTTCTCCAGAGAAAAGAACTAATAGGGTATATCTATATATTGATAGCTATGTAAGAGGAGATTTGTGATCACTCTGCCCACTGGAAAGCCACTTAAGAGGCTGAAGTAGGAGTGTGATATGATCACGTTTTGAAAACATCCCTCTGACCACAGCACAGAGAGTGAGTAGACTTCAGTCTTCTGATTTGAAAACTGACAAAATGGTGTTATAGGACATTGAGGCAGTGGGAAGTGGACGGAGTGGAGCCATACGAGGAGGTGATGGGAAAAGGGCTTTGGCAATATTTTGAATGGGGACTGAGGGATGGCAACGCATCAGGAAGGAGCCCAGGTTCCTGGCCTGTGAAACCAAATTGATGGCGGTAGTTCCAGTCACTGAGATACAGAGGGTAGAGGTCACGCCATTCACTTGGATCATGTTGCGTTTGAGGGACCTTTGAGCTATGAACAAGATTGGGTGGAAACTGGGTTGATGAAACCCAGGGAAAAAATAATTCTTGAGGGGGAGCGAAAGGATGGAGATGGAAATGAGTTTCTTAATGTTTGCTTGCCTGTTTTATTATTTACTTATACATTCATTCATTCATTCATTCATTCAACCTACTATGCCCCTCCAAGGACGTGGAAACATTTGAAGGATAAGAGAGGAAGATGAGCAGATGGGGCAAGGACCAGCTGTGGCAGATCTTGAATCCCAGGCCAATCACCGTGTATCACCGTGGAAGGCAGGCAGGGTGCCATCATGGCGGAGGTGTGTTTTGGGAAGATTGCCCCGCCAGTGTTATATGCAGGCCAGAAACTAGAGGGAGGAAGACCATGAAAGGAACTCTGAGGGTGCCAAAGGACTGCCTCATCCTTTCTAACTGTAATATGAGGCTATCATTGTGGGGGTGACAAATTTACATGCATTCATTGTATTTCACAGATATCTTTAACCTATCTCTTCATTATAGGTTTGGGAATAGGAAAAGATTAGCTTGGAGAATGTGGAAACTAGGACTTTTTCCTTTTCAGTTTTCAATAACCAAGCAAAGATAGGATATTTTAATGGAAACTAACGTTAGAAGTAAAAGACCTGCACATAGTAGGCACTCGAAAAGATCTATTAAACTGAATTGGACTGACGTCGTCGGTGGAGTGGTGAGAGGAGACACAGCTCAACCCTGGACTCCTCGAGGGGACAGGGGAGCCCTTGCATGAGAATTAGGACCTTGGTGACCCCCATCTGTTCCTCCCTCCCCCACCGCTGCCATGGCGACATGTCTGGAATTGCAGTAAGCCCTATACCCCAGAGAAAACAATACTCTGTTTGAACAGTGTAAGTTGGCCTGGAAGGCTCAGGGTCCGCAGGTCCCATCCCCCACCATCAGGGATTCTTAGAAAAGGCAGCCTTTTTGCCAGAGGGTCAGCCGTGCTCCTGCTCATTGATTTGAGCCCCTTTTATCCTGCAGCGCTTTCCACTTGTTTGTTTTTGAACTCATAGCACAGCCTCCATGCTGTTGGTCTCGTTTGTTTGTTTGTTTGTTTGCTTGCTTGCATGAAGTTGCTGCTGTGGCCATCTGCGTGCCCTCTGCTTGGCCCCACCGAGCACCCTGCCTTTTTCTTTCTCATGTCTTCTGGTCACGGCTGTTGGCTCACCGGGCTGGGGCTGTTTGAGCTCAACTGGATTAGTAACAATGCAATCAACATCTCCTTTTTTTTTTTTAAGTATATGTTATTTTTATCTTTGCTCCTCCCACCCTTTCCCCTCTCTGGACTGACTCACCATCTCTAAATGTCAGAGCTTGGCAAGCCTTCAGAGAATTATATTGGGGCTGGGGTAGGTATGTGCACAGATGCGATATTTCTCCCACTCGACACGAGTGTTTTGTTCCTGGTGGCACAAGGGTTCAGGCGTCGTAAGTGTTATTTATTATGCTCATCGTCATCCTTCAAGTTGCTGTGCTGCTGCTCCAGCTGCTGCTGGTCTCCCGAGATCTGAGATGAATTGTAGGCAAGGGGCGGGGCCCTGATCTGATATCTGAAACTCACCTTCAGAGGAAACTTCAGTTTTGCACTGAACTTCTCGCTTTTGCCCCCTTGAAGTCTGACGCCTGATCTAGGAGCCCTGCAAAGCAGGGACCAAACAGAATATTACCTGGAAAAACTAGTACCTGGAAAAGATGTGCCACTGATGCAAAATATCTTTTCTAACGTAGGCCTTTGCATGCTGATAGTTATTTTAATTTTATAATGTACAGACACAGAAATCAACTAAGAGCCTGGGATTTTGGAGCCTACTCTGCAACCTGTCCCATTGGGTTAATTACCTAATTTCTTTGTGTCTCAATTTTTCCGTCTATAAAATGGAGACTTTTACCTCCCATACACACATCATAGGACATATCTCACAGAATTGCTTCGAGGATTAAATAAGCTAATTCTTGTAAAGCGTGCAAAAGCAGTGTATGACACATAAATAGTTCTCAATAAATGTTGGCTGTTATTATTCAACAGGCCATATTTACCTGCTTGAGAGAAATGATTCAGTCCTCAAAAGAGGTTTCTTTTAACAAACAACAATATACCTTAGGATTTTACCTTCCCTTGTTTCTGAATTTATAAGCTATTTATTTTATGGACACTCTTAAGTGGATACTCAGTTACGGAACACAACTCTGTCTTTCATTCAAAAGTAGAGCTTTCTAGTTTTCCAATCTGCCTGCCACATAGCCAGAACATTAGTCTTATTTCATCAAAATTAGGTTTTCGTTCTTACATGATCTAAATCCAATGCACTTACTTCTGCTTCTCCACGTAATTATATTTTACATACAGTGACGTTTCCGTGGCTTATCTAATGCTGCCTCTTTAGACTCTTAACCCTAATGACATGCTTTCCTCTCTATAATTCAGCCATGGAAATCGCCTCTAAAACTCTGTAGAAGTTTTCCCTTTGTCTCCCAGCACCTGGGTCCCACCCTCACCTCCAGCCCTGCCCCCTTCCTGGATGTGGGAAGGCAGGCCAGCTGCTGGACTATGTTGGCAGTATGCTGGACCCTCCAGTAGAGGGTCATGAACTCCAATGCAGGCAGGATCCAGGAGGTCCTCTGAAAACTCCCAGCAACTCTGTGAACCCCCAGAAACTGCATTATCCCTACAGCTTGTCAGACCAAGGAGTGGGGTTGTATCACCCACCTTTCAGCTGTCGGAGTTATACCAAAGATGATCTGAACCACAGTTTATTACAGTTTGGTCATATCTACACAGCAGCCACAAATCAGGGCTCTGAGAAGATGAGGCCCAGGTTGAAACATCCCCCGTGAGGGGAACCACCCTCAGGATGGCTTCCAAAGCCCCGGGGAAATTGGACACACCTTCGCACCTTCACCCTGGGTTAGGCATTCAGCGACATGAGTTGGCTCCTCTGTGTCTCCATCAGTAGCAGCATCCAAACAGTGTGGTTTCAGATGAGGTCCCCTAGTTCTGTAAAGCTTAGAGGATGAGAAGCGCCAGCCTTGCCCTCGCCCTTTTCCCTTTCTGGTTTCTGTTCCCCAGAGCTTTAAAATATTTTAGCCCTTTCCTCTGGCATGAACCTCCTCATTCTTAAATAGCATGTTCTGACCGTTGCCTCTTGACCAGCATGTTTTAGATATTACCTGTTGACTCCTTACCATGGAAAACAGCGATTTAGCTCACTAGCTCCTTCCCCCTCTTAAACATGTTTCCTCTTCCTCCATCTTCCCAATTATTGTTATGCTACGACCTTTTCGTGAAATCAGGTGTGTGTGTGTCCGCGTGTGTGTGTCTCATGTTCAGATAAATGTTGTTCACAGCTGGAGCCAAGTTGGGGACCTTGATTCTGTTACGATCTCATACACCCTTTGCATTTCCGCAGTTACTAGCTCTGCTGCTTGGTCCAATTGCTTGGTTTTTATGTTCTTGCCCTTAGGTCATGTAAGTCTCCTCTCCCTACCTTTGCAAGCGTCCGTCATTCCTCCCGGACCACTGCCTGCTTCTGCCCGTGCCTGGACTGGGGTTCTCCGCAGCAGAGCCACCGGCCTGCGCCTCGTCTTGTGGAGCTCCTGGGTTGGGTCCCTTGTTCCTGGGCCACCAGCCTCTCTAGCATCGGTGAGGCCGCATTTTAAATGTGGAATGTGTCCTCTAAGAACTGCCTAGGAACTCATGAATTTTCATGAAAGGTCAGTTTTTGAGGCCCTGCATGTATGAAAATAGCTTTATTCTTCTCTCGTATCTGACTGGATATAGGCTTCTCGGCTATAAATAACTCTCAGAAGGAATTTTGAAGCACTTAGTGACTTTCCTTCTGGCTTCCAGAGTCGCCGTCAAAACGTCCATCGCCGTTCTAATGCCCACCCGTTGGAAACTTGTTGGATTTTTTTTATAATTCTTGGCTTTCTGAAATTTTACAAGGAGGTAACCTAGTGTGGACCTTTTTGTATTCATTGTTTATGGAATTTTATGAGCTCTTTCTATATGGGAGTTTATGTACTTCAGTTCTGGGACATTCTCTTGTATGATCCATTGATAATTTCCTCCATTCTGTTATGTCTTTCCTCTTTCTGGAACTCCTGTTATTTACATTTTGTACCTCTGGGTTGATCCCCTATTTTCTTATCTTTTTCTCCTCTATTTTCCATCTCTTTGACTTTTGTTGGACTTTTCAAAAGATTTCTTAACCTTACCATCCCACCCTTTAGTTTAATATCATTTCTGCTACCACACTTCTAATTTATAAAAGTTTGTTTCAATTTTCTAAATACTTCTACCATCATTTTTTAATTCATAGGTTTAACAAATTCTCTCTGAGAAGATGTGAATGAGTTTTTAAGTGTTCTCCTGTTGCCTGTATCTTCTCTGTTTTTTCTTTTCCATTTGTTTATTCAGACTCTGCGTTTTGTGTCAGAGGCCACCCTGAAATGTGTGGTGAGTCTTGCCTATGCATTTAGTGTTAAGAGGAAGGTATCAGCTGTCTCACTGGGAGCCCCGGGTTTATATGTGAGGAATTCCAGGCGGAGGTGACTGGCCTGGAACCCAGCCATGGGGAATCCTGGATCTATTGGTCACTTCTCACAGGCTGGTTATCGTCCCTAGAGAGGAGTCTGCTGCTCCGCTGTCTAGAGATGTAAGACTGGCTGCCAGTGTTCTCAAAGCCAAGTGGAGGAAGAGTCTGGAGTTGGGCAAGGTTGTCTCCTCACTAACTTGTAGGTTTCCACTTAGCTCCCCTGTTTTCAGTGTAGTATTCCACCTTCAGCTGGGCTTTGTGTCCACGTCCTGGTCCCCTCTGTGTCCACTCCTTCACAGAGGAAACCACAGACCCCTTCGGAATGAAAGATGACTAGTTGCCTGGCCATGAACAGAAGGGTCTTCGAGTCTAATGTTTCTTATACAGCCTTTCAGCCAACCCTCATGTTATCTAACCCATCTGTACCCCATCATCAGAGGTGTCTGGTGCCTCTAATTCCTGAGCTTTTTAAGGTTCTGAACATACACTGGCTTTCTTTTCTTTGGCTTTTCCCCATTGAAAGTTTAGGTTTCAGTTTTTCTGCTCTGCTAAATTAGTTACCACTCATTCATCTGCTTTCCAGTTTCCAAAATTATGTTGTCATCTCGTGTCTGCTTTTGGCTCCTTTCCTATCCTCTCTATATAGAGTTTGGCTTTTCAAAAAAAAAAAAAAAATCTCTTTTTGTGTCATTTTTGTGGAGGTTAAGGAGCTGAGGTAGAAAAGGAGCTGAAATAAACATAGCCAATGTGCCATGCTTAACTGCAATTTATGAGCTGACCCTTTGTTCCTAAGGGATACACTGCTCCTATATGCATCAAAATAAAACTGTCTGGATTACTTGGCAAGTCCTTCAGCCTGGAATATTTCCACTTGGGGCTGCTATAATGATATGGGTCTGCATCAGAATACCCTTTAAGAAATGCAATGAGATCTAGAGTGATCCCAAGTAATATAAATCAGGTTTCTCTGGCTTACCAATAAGTAGTGTTAATCCATAGATCAGAGCCAACCAATTTTCTGGATTCTGGACTGAAATCCAGACCCAAACTGTAGAACAGCTTCAGGAACTAGAACTACCTGAGCTACGAGCCTCAGCATGAGCTGAAAAAAGTCACACCATACCCATCCCCTTCTCCAAGGCTTTCCTGCAGCGTTGGCACTCTGCAAACAGTCTGTCATATTATGATAGCGTATCACTGCTTCACATTACAGCCAAGGTCCTCAGGTGGATTTGATTTAGGTTGCCATTACAGCACTGCCCCTAAGTAGGGTGTCCGTTTGGATCATATTTGTCTGTACGCAAGAAGTATACAAGTTAATTGAGAATAATGTTTCATTAATAAAGAATAATATTTCATTTTTCCTCCTGTAATAAGAAGCCAGAGATAGACAGATGAGAGGAAGTGCAACTGACCCATAGTATCAAGATCATGGATCCCTCCTTCTCTCCTCCTTCTTTCCTCCTTCTTTCCTCCCATCTCTCTTTGTGCCCATATCTGTGGCCTTTATATTCATATTTGTTATCTTGGGATCACAAGATATTGCCTCCACCACCAGCATGACGTCTGCACTCCAAGCCCAAGGAAAAAGACAAAAAGGACAAGGAGAAGGGGCAGGAGCCAATCAATAATTTCCAACATACTTTACAGGCATCTCATTGGCCAGAACTCAGTTATATGACCACACCTAGCTGCAAGAGAAGCTGGAATATCCTGCCTCAAATACAATCAGAATTCCAGTGAAGAAAGGAAAAGGATGCCACATTCTACATTCTTGAGCAAGTTATCTAATCTCACTTGGCATTTATATCCTTCTTTGGAAAGTGAGAATAAAAGTACCTACCTCACAGAGTTCAATGAGAAATAAAGTAGAAAATGTTTATAAGACACATAGCACCATACCAGACACATAACATGTCCTCCTTAAATGTTAATTTCCTTCTCTGTAATCCCTAATATTAGTCTGATTTCAGAAAACACTACATTGCCAGCATATACTGGAAAGACCCATACAGGTATGCATGTATTGATAAAAATTAAGTTTGTTTTGAGTATTTGCATATTAATACAAATGAGATTTGGGGATCACAAGTCAAAGAATGTATTTTTAGTATAGAGTATTTGGATGTAAGGCTATAAAGATGACTTTACAGTGCATGTCATTTATTATAATCCTTAATTTTCCTTTATATCCCTTCCCTTTATGACTATCTCACCTGTCAACCTATTTTTAGCACATTCTTCCCTTGACCTCCTGAGAGTTTCCTTTATTTGTATTTACTATTGTTTATCTACAAAGCTTTATTATGCAGTCATTGGACCAACACAGTGTGTGTGTGTGTGTGTGTGTGTGTACGCGTGCGCACGTTTCTTCAATTAGCCCCAGTAACTGACTGCCCCTTGGCTCCCTTTGCTGTGTGAAGACCTTGTAAACCAGATCGGGTCAAGGAGGTGGGGAAGCTAACATGAGGGGAGGGCTGTGGCCAACCAAGCCACGACTGAGGATTTATGAAAACTGCGACGGTCTATTAGAGTTTGGGTGTCAGAGGGTAAGAACACATATGGTTTCTGTGTTTGCATGTCCGTAGCATTTCCCTGCCTGTGTGGACGATGGAGTGCTTTGCGTCCTGCCTTGTTTCACACCCTGTGCCCTGTGACCTAACATGGGCCAGCGCACACGATCTAGCAGAGGACAGGGACCACGGTCACATTTAACAACCTAAATTAGAAAGGACCTTTGTTTTCCTCTCGCCAAGTAAATGAGCACTGGTAGCAGAGGGGAGAGGTTTAGTTGCTGTGTTTCTGTACAGTGAAAAAAAAAAAGAAACACTATTCCGGTCCCGCGTGAGCCAGGCTGCCTCCTAAAACCAGCAGCGCCAAACACATCCTCTCAAGATAAATACAGAAGCAAAGAAAGAAGCCCCTTCCACCGAACAATGTTTTCCCTCCCTGTGGCCCTTTCCTAGCTGGTCTTTCCCCACGCAGAGTCCTGGCTGGCTGGTAGAACCCCAATGACACAGTCAAAGGAGAAACTCTTTCACAGGGAAAACAAAAGGCAGCTGTCAGTTTAATCCCAAGCTCCCTGATAACATTCCAACGGAGCTCCTTTTTCTGGAGATGAAATAAGAACCCTGGCAGGCCCTCTTGACTGGCCACATAAATCATTTGTAGTAATTGCTCTGAGAGAGGAGTGCCTCTCCGGCTCGGCTTGCTGCTAGAAAGGGGTGGGGAGGTGGGGGAATCACACGCCAGCATCCTCCCTCTCGCTCGCTCTCTCCCTCTCTCTCACACGCACGCACACTCTCACACACACTGTGCCATTGCTTCTAGTTCGTCCCCCACACGTGCACAGGCACCCACGTGCACACCCCCTCTTCCCAGGAGTTGCTCGCACTGGGGTGGGCTCAGCCAGCCATATTAAACACAAAAAGAGCATGGCACAGAATCTAATGAACAGTCAGTTTTATGTTTCTTTCTCTTTGAGCTTGAGCCAATTTAAATTCTTCTGGAGTACAGTTTGGGAGGGGATGTTGGGCGGGTTGACAGGAAAAGTGGGAGGGAGAGAACACAAAGGTAAGAGGGGAGATGGCTGTGACTTGGCTTTGTTAGGCTTAGCCGTTGCTGTGTCTTCTATTCAGTGTCACCTGCTTCCTCCGTTTTGCCTTTTCTGGGGAGAACTGAGATGTGGTCATAAAAATCCCCCACGCTGTGATCTGGGAGCTGCTGCTGAGGCTTGGCAGTTCACTACGGACCGAACTCTCAAAAGCCACAAAGCTATAATATCCCTTCCCCTCTGTGGCCAATAAAGATGGTGATAATCAAATAACAGGGCTTAGAAGTGGTATGGCGCCTGCAGCGGTTGGCCACAGGCCGGTGATATACACCCTTCACTTGTACCCTGATGTATGTTCATTGAAAATATTGAGGCCACCAGAGATGGTGGGGGTGGGGGGTGCTCCTCCAGGCACACACAGCTGTTTGAAGAATGAATGGATGGATGAATGAATACGTGAATGGATAGATGGATGAATGAATGATGGATGAGTGAAGTTCAGTCCTGTGTTGTGAACACAGCTCGAAAAGCCAGGAAAATAGCAGCGGTCCTGTGACAGATGACTGCCCAGTCCCTCTGCACACACTGTAAGTTATAAGCACCCCCAGCGTTGTGCCCATGAATAGAGGTGAGGGGAAGGAAAAACTAGGCATGAGTAGAGAAGCGTACATGTCCCCATTTCCGCCCTTCAACCCTGACTGTCGGTGAGTGTGAATCAGAGCCGTCTACCCTCCCCATGAACATGGAACCTGCCAAGCTCAAATTCACAGTCATTTGTTTTATTTGATGAGAAAAAAACATCAAACCTAGAATGCCTCCATTTACGTACTCTACACTAACATGCCCAGAGCCCATTTCACCTTTGCCAAGCTAATAATAAAATCAACCTTTTTTATTGACTTCCCAATTCATTTGACACCAGCTATCTAACTTCAAAAGGAGAGCGAAGCATTGGCAAAGAACTGTGTCCCACTTGATGTGCCCCAGGCATGAAACTAGGCATGTTCCACCCACGTTGCTTCTGCCCTGAGGGTGCGGGATGTTTGTTGTAGGTACATCTGTGCTCATTTGCGGTGTCCTGTGGAGTCCGAGCTCAGCCCATCCTGGGTTAAGCTAATACATATCCTATAACCCTGTAAGTCGTTAATCATTCCTCTCTTGCCTACCAAGGCCAGTTGTCACACAGCAGCATGTGTTTCTACACTAGACCAAAGATGGCTCCTGCGTATGATGGAGCAAGTACAGATGTATTTTAACACTTTCAGGCTCAAAGCTTCTCAGATATTGGTTAGAAATTTTTGCTTTAATCTTCAAGGTTGGTTTAGGTTGGAGTTCTAAATTTAGTCTCTCTCTCTCTCTCTCTCTCTCACACACACACACACACACACACACACACACGCACACACGCAAATCTAATAATAATACCCTGAGTTTGTATGATAGTTTACAGTTTACAAAGCAGCTTTCCATATGGTGAGTCTTGTTTGTTGCTATTTTTAAGCTAAAGAAACCAAAGCTCAGAGAGAGAAACGTCTAGGGTCATAGAGCAAATAAGTAGCAAAAACAGGTGTGGAAGCCAGGTAATGAGACATCTAGTTCGTCACTGAGCATATAGTGTCTCTTTAAATTACTATGGTGAATATGAATAAGTTACTTTGTGCAGTATATATTTTAATGCTAAAAAATGTTTATTTTACAAAACTTTCAAAATATACACAGTATGTTTTTTCAAATCATGAATAATTCTACCATTAAAAATGATCTTTCCAATATCATTTGAAGCAATTTAGTCATTTCCATGCATGTTAGAACTAATATAAGGCTTTGATATATACAGCATTAAATCATGCCGTATTTGGTTTGCACCTTAATTTTTTCACTTACTACTTCATTGAGAATGTTTTTCGCTGTCATTAAACATTATTTACAAAACATGATTTTTAATGCCTGCATAATTTCCCCTGCTCTGACTATCCCATAAATTATTTAAAATTTAATCTGTCCCCAATTATTGAACATTTTAGTTATTTACCTTTTTTTCTTTACAAACATCCTTGTAAACAAATCTTCAAAGGAATTTCTGATTATTTTTATAGTATAGGTTTCTGGGAGAGGAATTGATGGGTGGAAGTTACTATATTAGCAACTTTTTAGGATTTTGGCATGTGCTGTGTGATTGGTTTTCAGAAAGCGTGTCAGTTTATACCAGCCATCTGAAGAAGTTCTCCCTCTACACCCTTTCCAGCATTAAAAATCATGAGCTTAAAAAATTTTTTTGCAATATAATAACAACATATTTTGATATTTTAATTTGCATTTGTATGACCATTAGTGAGATTAAACATCTTTGTTAAGAAGTATTGGCTAAACTATTTTTCATTCATAAATTGTCTTCTAGTCACACTTGTCCCTCATTTTTAGCATGGGATATTTCTTCTTTTTAAACACTCACATATTACATTCTTTGCAAATATTTTATCTCATTTCTTAATCTGCCTCTTAATTTTTAAGGTACTTTATGTGCAGTTTTTAAATTTTTATGTAACAAAAACTATTAGCCTCTTCTTATGTAACTTCTAGTTATTTTATACTTAAAAAAACTGTATGCCAAAATCACTAAATATTGACTTCTTAAACTTTTTTTGGAGTTCATTTTTATAGTTAATTATGTGCTTCTTAGAAAATATGTTTTGGTAGAGTTGCGAGGTGCAGATCAACCTTCCAATTCTTCTCCCAGCTCTCTTCTGTTTAATAATCCCTCCTTCCCCACCTTTTTAACATACAGAAAATTCATAAGACATCCTTGAACTAGCATTCCTCTTCCATCAACCCATCAGTTGTTACGCCAATGGCACGATTTCCGGTTATTCTGGCTTTAGCATAGGTTTTAATGGCTCACATTGCTCATCTTTAGCACTTTAGCTCTTCCCAGCTTATTTTTCCAGAATAACTATAAAAACATTTCATTAAATCCATAAATTAATTCTCTGGAATGTGCATTTGAATTACATTAAATCTATAGAATAATTTGGGAAGAAGTGACTTCTTTACAAATATGCAGGCTTTCCATTCAGGAATATGAAATTTATCTCCATTCATCCAAGTCTTCTTTTGTAATTCTCTAATTTTCTTCATGGAGTTCCTATTCAGTTCTTATGAAGGCTCTTCCTCAGCAAGTTGAGTGTTGAATTATTTCTGTTTCTGAAAGCATTACAAAGTGGCACTTTTTAAAGGAGGGCCCTGATTAGCTAAATTGGGGTTAGACTATGAGAAACCCCAACAGAACCTGTCAAGCTAGAAGTCATTAGTAATTAATTTCCAACTGAAAACTAATTGGATTAAATTAACCCATTTTAAGGTATTATTTCTAAGACAAGACGTGTCCAACTGCTCTTCTTATATTACCATCGTGGCTACCCCTAATAACATACCACTCTCAGTCAACAGGTAAGCGAGAAAGAAATGAGATAATAAATTTGTTTTTTAAAACACATTGCCCTTTGTCACCACTGCATGGCAACATCCTAGACATAGTATTCCCTACTTCTGAAGTCACGCTTCTCTCCTCAGCCAAGTCTCAGGCATTGCCACCATCAAACTTTTCTTCGATTTCCAGAAACATCCATAGTTCCGATGCACAAGTAATAATTAACGTAGTACTGCTTAAATTTACCGATGCAGATAACACTATAGGCATATATAAATTAACATGTTTGTGGGGAAAAAAGATGCATTACAGAATTTTAGAACACAAATCGACCTTCAAAATCAACCGGCCAAAGCTGCCTTGTCTCTCTCAGATCTATGAGTGCCCTGAAATCGTTAGGGAGATTGTTTGTGCATATGGATCTTCATGTGGGCATTTTTCTGAGAGAGTCTGTAGCTGAATTTCAGGTGCCTGCCAACTGTCTAAGACCCTAAAAACAGTTGGGAATGACAGGGCTACACTAAGCCTGTCGTTCGTCAAATGAGAAAATAAAGGCCCGAGTTGTTAAGGAGACATGGCCTGGGGACTCAGCTCTTAGCAGGGAGGGGCCGAGGCAGGAGGTCGGGTCTCCCGATGCCCAGCTCTTTCTGCAGCTCCTTCCTGAGCACTACCGATGAGGAGTCCATTATCTCCCTGCGCACCCAGCGTGCCTGCATCATGTGCACTGGGTGGAACTTGGAGCCAAGGTCCCAAACTGAGGTTTGGCTTGGGACTCGCTAGTCATGTGACCGGGGCAAGGATTCAACTCAGACCTCAGTTTCCTCTTCTCTGAAATGGAATTGCAGGAATAAGTCAGACCTATCTCACAGAGTTTTAAAGAAGATAATGAGACGGTGTGTGTATAAATATATTAGTCCCCCCTTACAAATGTGTGTGTTGGGGGGAATTCCAAGACCATGACAATACCACACCCTGTATGTACTGGTTTTCTCCCATGCATAAATATCTATGATAAAGTTTAACTTATAAATTAGGCAATTTCATAGGTAGAAGATTTGTTCTTACCTTAGATCTTAGCAACCTCAGCATATGATTTTTTTTGTCTTTCCTTATTAAAGTCAAGAGTTTTCACCTTTTCACTTAAAGGAAGCACTTTTCAGCTTCTCTGTGGTGTATCAAAATTGTCCGCATCACTACTCTCGCGTTTTGAGGCCATTATTAAGTAAAATGAGGGCTATTTGAACACAAGCACCGTGGGGCCTCGACAGTCCATCTGATCACCAGAAAGGCCACCAGAGGCCCACTGGGTAGGGAGCACACGCAGCCTGGATGCGAGAGACCGAAGGATGATGCTCGCCCGGAGCGGGACGGAGCGGGACGGAGCGGGACAGCCCAAGCTTTCATCCTGCTGCCCAGAATGGTGCTCAATTTAAAACTTGTGTATTGTTTCTTTCTGGAATTTTGTATTTAGTATTTTTGGACTACAGTTGACCGCAGGTAGCTGAAACTATGAAAAGCTTGGCCAACAATGGTGAGGACCACCGTATATACCTAGGTACTTTGTAAACTGCTAAGTGCTCCGGCGTGTTAGTATTGTCAGTATGGCTGTGGGAGAATTGGGGTGAGGGAAGCACAGTGTCAGTATGTGGTGGCATTGGTACCCTTCGGCCACCACCTTGCATCCACCGAAGCTCTCAGCCTCTGCCAGAGCCAGCCTCCTGGTGCTAATTAGTGCTCTCCACTGCTTTGATACCAAGCATGGTCATTAACTTAGGTATCTCCCAAACACCTGCAGACTACATTCCTCTGTAGGAAGACATGCCTGGGGGAAATATGTGTGTGTGTGTGTGTGTGTGTGTGTGTGTGTGTATCTCTCTTAGAACTTCATAATAGGGGTTCTGGTTTTGTTTGTTTTGCTTTATAAGATCTTTATCCTCCCCCCCAAAAATGGTTAAGCTGTAACATTTAAAGGATTATGGTAAACTATGGTTTTTAAAAACTTTTATCTGGCAGCACTGCATGTTAGATTGGGATATTCTTATGCATCTTAGAAGAACCACAAATCAGCATATTTGAGAGGAGCATGTTTATAAAGAGGAGTAGTTGTATAGTTTCCAAAGCACTGTAATATGTGTTTATTTAATACTATTTCCTATAGAGTACACATAAGGATAACACATTTTTGTCATTTAGATGATAACACTTTACATTTGAAAACTGGTCTTTACTTCCCAAAGCACTTTTACAACCTTATATTTAATTGCAAATACAAATTCTATTTGATTCTCAACAGTCCTTTTAAGAAGGAATGAATATGCTTATTTTTAAAATGAAGGCAAGGAGGTTGGCTGGGGGAGACCCATGCCTAACCATCAGCACAGCCCGGACTGGACCCTCGTCCCCAGACTTCCAGCGATCTCTCAGAGCCACTCTCGGGTCCTACAGCACACAATGGCACGCGGGTTAATTTTCCAAAAAAAAATAATGTTTGTTCTTTTCTTTTACAAAGTCTTTTCAGTATATTGAATAACAGGAAACATAGAGAAGTATTCAGAGAATGAATGAACCAAAGGAAAAACAGCAAGCCAAAGCCAAAGCAGTGGGAGAGTCAAGGCAAGCAGAGCAGAAGGCAAAGAAGTGAGTGGTTCCTGGGAAAACGGTGAACCGACGCAACAGCCACATCTCTGTGGGAGAGGGAGGGAGCCCAGGACAGAGAGAGGAACACAGTGACAACACATACCCAGCTGTAGCCAGGCACTCTGGGGAGATGCCCACAAGCACACAGGGTCCAGCAGAAGGAAGCCCTGCGTGCGAGTGGTTCATAATGTAATAATATGGGTGTGATAATTTATAGTTTTAATTTGAACATTTCACCTAAAATATCACTGGGTGTGCTTGAGTGCGATGTTGTTATGTCACAGAATCACATGCTTATGATTTTATAATAAAAGATTTTGTAATACAAAAGAGGCGTTATTTATGCCAGACCCTCTGTATTATCTTCTGGTAGGAGGTCCTAGTCAGCCCAAGAACAGCCAGCTCAGTCCAGATGTCCCCAGTTATGGCACATCTTCAGGCTACCTGTCCTGGGCTCCACCTACCCCATCTGGGACCAATGGATCTGGAGGGGCTAGAGCGGTAGCATTCACCCTTCACCAGGAACTAGAATTCAGAAGTAGTCTGATGCTCACCTGATCCCTAGGATTGAAACTTTCTGGCAAATGAGAACCTTGGTGTTTAAAAACATCCAGAACACAAAGCCCTGAACCACATACCCAGCCTCATGCTGAAGGGAGCAGTTGGTCTGTCCATCTGCCCCCTTCTGCCCAGGTCCCCTGGACATCTGGGGAGCCTAGACCTGGGGCAGCCTGCCCTGCACTTGGGGACTCACTCTTTACAAGACTGTACCCCTGCTTCAACCTTTTCTTCTCATTGAACAACTTTCCCACCTTAGTTCTTCTCTCTGGTCATGATGCCAAGCACCGTCACTGCCTGGGCTTGGAAGAGATGCAGACACAGCAGGCCTGCGTGCCCACATGATGGACAAACGTCCCTCTTCTTGCTCCCTTAGATGCAGCCCTGAGCCGACAGCCCGGCCCAGCTTTGCCATCTTCACTAGGACATACCTGTTAAGGCCTTGCTTGGGGCGGAGACAAGTCCATGGCCAGCCCCGGAGACACCTTCCTTCTCTTCCCCTCCCCCATCCCCACTGCTGCCCTGGCTCCCTCATCAGGCAAGGGAGCCTGCCCCAGGCAAGCTACCTTATCTTGGGGACAGGGGTGCCAGACTTAGACCACAAGCAAACAAGCAAATACAGGAATCCCAGTACAATTTGTATTTCAGAGAAACAACAGAAACTTTCATCATGGCCCCGCGCTAAGGTGGGCATTGCCGTTCGCCTATCCTGTAGCGGGCTCCTTTGGAAGCCTGGCTACTTCTGAGAGCTAAGCAGATTCCAACATGATCTGTCAGCCACGGCCAGGCCCTTGTGCAGCCCAGTGAGCGCCAGACCAGATCCCTGAAAAATCTCTTCACGTGGGTGCAGCTCTTTATAAGCATCAAAATGTCATTTTATGTTTGTCCCTGCCAGGATTTCCTCCAATTTTCCAAATAAAGGCCAAAAACATTGCAGATAACTCTAACAATTTGCCAACCCTGTCATTCCTCAACAGGATTACTGGTTGCAAAATAAATGAAATCAATGTTGTTTACAACTCATCGTCCGAAATTATTATTCATTTTGGGCAAATGGCTGTAAAACTGTTCTGCCATATTTTGCATCCTTCTCTTCCATTCCTTTCACAAATCAAAGCTGACTTTGGAGTTTTCAAATGGAAACAAATCAGAGGGCTTTCTAATTCTTCCTGTTTTGTCTCGTGTGCACAGCCTGCCAGGGAAGGAGCCCTTCTCACTCGCTAACGTCCAACTGGCGACTGAAGACGGGCCAGGCTCTTTCATTTCTTCCCTTTTAAAAATTTCTCTCTGATCCATAAAACTTGATAACAGTATCGTGTTCTCCTTGCCCTCTTTACTTGTTCCCATCATCAAATCGAGTACTAAGTACATGGACCTTCATGACAACCCCATACCCAGAGTTCATACACCTGGGAAGGCAACATCTCTGTGAACCGGCCTTGGCCGAGACCACACACAGAGGCTTCTGCACCCGAGCGGCTCTCTCTGCCTTCTCAGGGAAGATGGGGCAGGTGATCATTAAGCGAATCCAGACACGGAAATGGCCCCCTTCCAGTTCTGACTACTTCTAACGCACTGCACTCATCAACCTTCACCGGAAAACCTTTCAGGATATTTACTTTGGGTGGTACATGTAACATTTTTTTTTTCTTTTTTAAGTGAGAGCTGTTAAGGTCTGGAAAAAAAGTAGCCTGGCTACTCTTTCCTCAATGAAAATAGTGTTTGTCATAGATTTAATATTGTAATAATAAACTATCTATTCTTAAGTATGAATGAAAAATAAATACAGTCTTTTACAGTGCAGTTGTTTTATACAAAGATTTATATTATTTTCTCAATACTATAAATATTTGGTCTCATATTCCCTTTTTTCTCCTATTTCCCTTACTTCCCCTGAAACCTGAGAGGGTAAATATTAAAGTGCATTTGCTTCTGTTTAAATATGAGCCACAGGGCTTAGCAGGAGCTCTGCCTCTGGAAAAGAATTCTGATGTCCCACAACTGAAATTATCTGTAGTTTTGGGCTTTGTCCTGACATGATGTAGCAGGAACTGCTTGACTCAGAGGTCCAGTCTTTAGTTTCTATGGAACAAAAGACATGATCACTTTAACCCAGAGGAAAAGATGAGACTCAAGCTCCTTCCTGTCTTCCTTCCCTGCCCCTGCCCCGTCTCATCCTCCTTCTAGTTTCTGTTTTGTTTCTAATTTCCTGACACGAACCTGATAATATACTGCCTTATGAGGCCAGAAAGAGTTGTTAAATGCCTTCCTGGATTTTTGAGTTCCCTTCCCACCGCCCAAGGCTTAAATTAACCATCTATTTTTCCTGGACACACATACACAGTTTATCTATGAACATTTGTCTAGTTGTTTTCTGAGTTCAGTTGCTTCAGCCTCAAAAGTAGAATAGCTACCTTTATTATTAGACAATGTGTAGTGTTAGGTTGATGATCACAGTCGAGGAGTTTTGCTTTGCCAGAATCGTTTGAAGGGCTCTTGATCCCAAACAAATACAAATGGTTATAACTCATGGAAGTGATTTGCCTTAGGAAAAGTTGGTCATTCAATCATATATGCTACCTCTCACACAGAAACAGCCCTACTCATCTACAAACAATGAAGGTCATGCTTTTGAATGTTCTCAACCAATCTTTGAACCTAGAGGAGCAAGGGTACCAGTAAGGCTGGGCAAGGGTGGAATGCTCCTATTAACCATGAACCAGAAAAAAAAGCTCGAGAAACAAACCCAAAATGTTGCCTATACATTTAGGCTGCTTTAACAGCCTAAACTAACCACTTAATAGACCAAGAGATTCAGCTGCTTTTAATCTGCCCAGTTCCGATTAAGAGGTACACTTATTAGATATTTAAAATTACAAAATCGAAAAGGTGAAGGTCACAGATGGGCCTGGTAGAGGATGGGGATTTAAAAAGAAGTGCTTCCACGTCCTTGTTAAATTGGATAACTTTCCCCATTTTAAGGTACAATTCCCGAAAGTCGTGTTTCTTATTCTCTTTCATTTTGGAGATGAGGCCGGACTGAATTTAGAAACTGGCAGAATGGCCGCCCCTGAGGGCCTGGGCTGTCGACGCTTGGAGGAGGCGGTATTTTTGTGAGATTGGTCCCGTCTGTCTTACCTCGCAGACTCTGAGCCATGTGATGCTCGTATTAAGGAGACTCTGGAGTAAATAGCATCAGGAAAGTGCAGCACGACCTGTGATTGGTGGGCTTGACCATAAAAAGCCCAGGCAGGTGACGACTGCAGCCTCGGTGCTGACTGGGCCTCCCCGTGGCGCTGTGCAGTACGGAAGGTGTGGGCTGCAGGAGGCAAGGAGGGAAGTTTTAGGGGTTTTTTCCTTCTCTTTCACACCCTGCATGTCAGAGAGGTCCCAAAGAAAATTTTAGAACCAATCCCTTATAAAAATTCATTAGAGCTTGAACTAATTTGTGAGAAAAGTAGCATTGTTATCCCCATTTGAAAGATAGGTGCAGAGGCTTTGGAGATGCGGAAGTACTTTCCATGGGGCAGAACAGAGCAACATTCTGTCTAAAGCTTTGCCCCAGGTCTAGCTGGGCCCATTGCCTTTCAGTACTAACAGCTGCCATGCAGGTATAGGAACAGCAGCTCCTGCAGGTGGCTGGCCCACTCTCACTCTCTTTGCGTGCCCATCCCTTTAGAGAACTGTCTGACGACTTTGATAGTGAGCTGTGTGCAGAGTTCAGCTCTGTCTAGGACAACGGATAGGATGGCCAAGATGAAAGACACTTTGAACGTCCTAGGGATGGGTTCGGTTGGGTTGACCCAAATAAAGTTGCTGGCATTCAGCTGCTTTTGAGCTACAGAAATGGCAATTTCACACGACTCAACCTAATGCATACCACTCATTTTAAATATTTGGCACCAAGTCTCAGAAAGAGGAAGTAATTTTTTTCTTATTTTATTATGAAAAAAATTAAGCAGGAAAGGTGTTGAGAGACTACTATAGTGAACTCCCATATATATGCTACCCAAACTCAATTATCAAGATATTGCCACACTTTCTTACCAATTCCTCCCCCACCCTGCCTTTTTATTTCTTTGTCTTTTTTTTTTTTTTTTTTTTTTGGCTGAAATATCTTAAAGCAAGTTTCTAGACTTCAGGTCACTTACCCCTACATTGTATTCATTTCTAAAATATGGATTTTTTTATATGGAACCACAATGTCATTATCACTTAAAAGACTTAGTAATTGCTTGGTCCAAAAATGTCTTTTATTGTTGGTTTTAGGGTTGGCCACGATCCAAACAAAGCCCACTTGTTGCATTTGGGTGGTACATCTTTGAGTCTCTTTTCTTAGGGGCCAGGAGCACATTTATTTCATTTCTTGTTTTCCTTTTGCTGAATTATTTTTAAAGCCAGTTCCAGCTACACCTGAATTTCACCCCTGCCTCCTGGTGTGGCCGCCGGCCAGTCACCGATGCCCCCACTGCTGAGAATGGAGGGCGCCCCTTCCCACCGAGGACGTGGTGTTTCAATTCAGTCTCTCTTCATCTGGAACGGCACGTCCCTTCACCTCCTTCTTATTACATGCCTTGGCTTTGTTGAAGAAACTGGGTCAGTTGTCTAGGGTCACCTACTAGATTTATCTTTTCAGCGCCAGATGACCTCGTTAACTTATAAGTGGTCCTAACCATGGCCTCTCCCCTGATCGCCTGACCCCCGGCGGGTGCCCTCCACCATGCCCCACAGCATGAACCCGCTGACAGCCCTGTCACTCAGATGGCGGGGACCACCCCTGAACTGGCTTTAATTAGTTAGGGATCGGCATGTGTGGATGTAGATTTCCACCATGTTTTTTATGACTTTAAAATCATGCTAACTTCACTTGAAGTAAACTATAGAACTGTGACCTTTTTCACATCATGTAGATATTATTTCCTTCAATGATAAGAACAGATTGAAAGCTGTGGTTTCACTAAGCAGCCTCTTACGGAGCACATGCCCTGGGCCAGGCACCTGGACATTATCACATCTAGGCATCACGTCAGTCCTCTGAGCCATCAGCCCCATTTTACAGATGAGGAATTTGAGTTTAAGGAAAATTAAATAATCTACCTAAGGCCCTCTCCGTCCCAGTCCAGTGCTCAGGTATGAATAAGGTCTGGAAAGCCAAACTACTGTTTGTAGTTTGAGTCCTTGTGCTAATCACTATTCGTTCATTCATTCATTCATTATTGCTATGTCCCAGGCATGGTGCTTGGCTCTGGTGAATTTCCTTTCTCTCTTGATTTATGATCACCTTAAAGCATATGTTATTGTAACCTTTTTATAATTGCTAGTGGTAAGGATAAAACTAGCCTCTGCTCTGTGGCTCAGGATCTGCTATTAAGTGTTTCCTCTAGTTTCTGGAAGGATGAAGTAAACCATGGCCTGTCCAAATCCTTGTTGGTTGGTTTGTTGTTTAACACATCCACAGAACTAAATTTGCCATGATAATGGGCGAATTCTTTAGTGGCTGCGCCATGGAGTTCACAGCCACAGGGAAGTCTGGTAGGGCCCTCAGCCTGAGGGTCTTGAACTGGAGATGAGAAGCCTGGGAAGAGGGTCATGTCTCTAAGAATCCATGTAGGATCTTTGTACCAGCTGGGCTTCATTTCAGAATCCACTGCTGTCATTACAAAATAGCTGTTTTCTCTTTAATCGGTGTGCCACATTGCAGCAATTTTCATCAAAAATATATTAAGCCCCTGCTGTAAATTGGCCCCACACACCCTTGTCAGACACGTGAAGCGTAAAATATCTCCTTATTTCAAAGTCTTCTCTCTTTTTAAAGCCCTAGCAGATATCAGCAGCTCCTGAAGTCTCATAATAGTCCATCATGTCTGTAAGCCAAGGATTATAACGCGTAACGGATCTGGTTCAATGTCAGAGATGGAGCTTCTCCTTTGTTTATAAAAAGTGGCAGAAAAAGCATTCTCGAATAAAAATGAAAGTCCCTGCATTTCCATGCCTGATGAACTCTCACCTCAAATTGCCAGCCGGAGAGAAAGGAATTTTTTAACCTCAGAGACGAGGTTTCCACATGCTGCTAAAACTTACCCTACCCAGGTGCCGGCACCGTACTACTGCCATGCTCAAAAGATACGCTGCCCTGTCCACGCGGGTGGGGGTCCGGTGCATCCGGTGCATGAAGTGTGTGTCCACTTCCGAGAGACAGAAGGAAGGGCTAGATTCACGGGCCCATTTCTATTCTATTCTACATGCATGGCCACCTTCTCCTGGAGGAAAATAGGATCCACCAAAAGAGTGTGATGTCCCTACAGCATGTTTTAAGTGGGTCAGCTTGAGACCTCATTTGAGAGGGACACTGAAAGAGAGAGAGAGAGAGAGAGAGAGAGAGAGAGAGAGAGAGAGATAGCAGCTCATTTCTGGCTTGCAGCCTTCCAGACATAGCATCTCCGTGGCAGGGAGGTTTGGTCAGCCTCCTGCCCAGAATGTGTGCTTGTGTTAGGGAGAAAAGAAGGGCATGTGCTCCTTCCTGGAAAATGTGACTTAGAATATTTTTTCCACTTTTTTGGTTTCTCGTAAAAGAGAATACCAGAACTGTGGTGTCTTAAACATTCCCCCAGAAGCTCCCATAACAGGAAAGCTTTGACAATATAACAGGAAATTGTCTCTGGTTTTTAGGCCATTCTAATTTCACCCTCAACACTTTCTAAAATGCATTAAAAAACACTTCATGTATAATATGCGTGACACACAAAGCATGACCCATTCAACTGGATTCTAGGTTTGTTGACATCCTTACACATTTGCTTAAAAAATAAATAGCCAAAAGTCTACATTTTAAGGGGCTCGTGAATTTACTTGTTTGTTTTTCTCTACCATAAAATGTCTATGAAATTCAACATTACATTACAGTTGTTGTTAGGTTAGTCTTTTTTTATTACTACCATTAATGAAGTTTCAAGTTAGACAGTTTTTCTGGCTTCCCTGAATTTCAGGATGGATTATTGACATACCTGACAGGTATGATGCTAATCTCCCATCGTTTCAGCGTTGCCTTCTCACCTGACTCTGTGAGCCTGCCCTTCTGAGCCCTGGGGAAGGAGCAATATAATGCTAGTCTCAGTCACTTTCTAAGATAAATCACTGTACTGGTAAGGCAGAATGATGTTTTTCCTCGACACCCTCAGCTATTTGGGAGTTTCTAGGTGTCATTGCCACCAACTCTTACCTTCTCTCAGAAAAGAAGCCTTCAGGGCAGGCAACCTCTTGGCACCTGACCCCAGTCTATTAAGCAGCACGAAGACAAGAATAGCCTTGGCCAGCTCCATGGAATAGCAGACTGTTGGCCGTGCCAGTCACAAGGGTCGCATACAGATGTGCTTGCTCCTCTGGCACGGGATACAGAGCTGCCCCCTCAAGTTCTATTTTAGCCACAGAACCGTAAGCAGACAGGCTATCATTTTTCCAATGGGAAGTCAGTTTGAGAACTAGAAAACAGCTTTTCAGGCCAAGTGGAAGTCCACATTTGGGGGCCATCTCAATAAGTCATAGGAACTCCCATTGTAGAGCCTGGGCACTGCTAACATGCAGGCAGAAGTGGTTAGAAGTAAGCATGACAACCCGGTCAACCGAATTCTGATTTAGTTGCCATTCTTACTGGAAAATGTGACTCGTGAATAGACATCCAGGCAGGGCCAGGAACAGGTGAGGCGAGTAAGGGACCTAGGCCTTCAGGGACAGTCAGCTTGGGTAGAGGTTGCCAGCTGCCCCATGTGTGGCCTGGGTTGACTTTGCTGATTTAACCCGCCAACCTGGTGACTGGCCTCAGTCACCCATCTGCCTGAGACTCAAAGACCAGGGGACAGTGTCCCCTTGGCCAGTGATCACATGCACACAGCTTTGTCAGAAGAGCACTGGGCACTTCTAACAAAGTGCCTGGCAGTTCAGCAGAGTCCATGGTGATGGCTCCTCATGAGGACACTGGGGTTCTGGTGCCAAAAGAAAGGGCGGGCAAACTAACGTAAAAAAAGGCTCTCCCCAGGGCGCGCCCACCGCCACTCTGCATCCTCACGTTCATGTCCCCAATGCGAATACGCTGGGTTGGCGTCTTTCCCATGAATCTGTAACTCTCAAGTTTAGGCCAGAGGGGCAGGAGGAAGGCGTGGTTCAAGAGCGTGCAGCGTAACAGATAGCGTAACAAGTGAATAAATACATGCCCTTTCCTTAGATACGTAGGAATGGATTCTCCCATTGAGGCAATGCCCACTCATATTTATTAGTTTTCTTAAAGAAAAGCAGTTGTACCAGAGCTGCAATTCTACCAGTCAATATAATGTTAGTAATGTAGAACTATGTAACTAACAGAAAAAGGACTTTTGGCATAGTCTGGCGCTGAGTACGTTGCCTTAGTCTTATTGCTACCTGGGTAGCCTGCAAAAAGTAAATATGCGATCTTTTGAATCTGTGTATCTCAAAATATAGGCCAGAACAGAATAACTGTGATCTTGGTTCATTCACCTCTGTGTAGTTGTGAGGTAGTATTATTGCAGAATGTTTGTAATTCAGAGCCCGCTAATTGAGGAGAAACATAAATGAATCAGTGTCAAACAAAGTTTCTATCTTAGACATTTTAAACCTGAACTAGTGTTAAGACATCAGCTTAATTCTCGATTCCAAAATCACCTACAGTGTTTTTAATATGCTCTTTGTACAGGATATTGTTTGCTCATTGTTATGGGAGGAACTGGAATTGATGACCCCTCAGGTCTCAGATTAAATATAACATGAACCTGCGTCTCCTCCTGATGATGGGACAGTGACTGCGTTTTCATTCTCTTGATCAACACCATGAGCCAAGTTGCATGCTTAGTCCCTGGCACTGTGCCTGAGATTAGCAAGTGCTCAATAAATGACTGAATCGAATTGATATGTTCCAAGTAGCAAAAATGTAGGTAGCACTATCTGCATTTATGTTTCTCTAGTCTACATACATGCATTGGCCCAGATACGGAAAAGCGCTGAGGTCAGAGATTCTAGCATGTCCGTATTCCCCCAGCAGACAGAGCCTCTGTTAGCGACGCGCCCAAGCATCTCCACGCTGCTCCGGGAAGGAACGCCTTCTCCTGCAACAATGCCTGGAGCTGGCTGTTAACAATAGCCTGTGTCGTTGAGGAAGCCCTACAGAACACGTGGCTGGAACACAATAGACTAGAAATGCTGTAAGATAGGCTTGGGGTTCTGGAATAATGTTGGTTTTGGAATAATGTACTTTGTGGCCAAACAACTCAATGGTTAACTTTTAGGAGGTGCATTTCCCTGTTTTATGAATAAATCTGCCTTCACTCTCATCTTGAAATTAAGAATATTAAAAGATAAATAAATGCACTGAAGGGAATACTTACATATATCATTGAAGTTTTAAATTATATTTCAGAGGAAATTTATTTATAGCTTTATGTCAACAATAGCCTGTTTGGATAAAGAGTACCTGTTTTCTTCAAGGACAATGGATAAAAATATACTTTATAGATTTTCAAGGTTTATATAAAGATAAGTTTCTATTATAAAACTTTTGAAATTCGGTACCTATTACAAGTTCAAAAAATACTTAAACAAAATGTCTATCTAAATTTTCTGTAAGCTTGATTTAATGTCATGACATCAGCTTAGTTTTCTCTGTAAAAAATTCTGTTTAATTTTCCTTTTAAACATCTTTTTAGACGATAGAACTTCTTTTGCAGAGCTCTCAGAACACAAAAGAAAGACACTATAAAAATGTTCACGTTTTTCCCTGTTGCTGGTTAAGGCAGTTTTAAATGTAGGGCTCCGCAGATAGAGCGTTATTCACAATGACCGAAAGATGACAACAACACCCATGTCCGTCTACAGATGAGCAGGTAATCAGAACATTCACACACTGGAATAGGATTCATTTGGCCTTTACAAAGAATGAAGTTCTTACACAGGCTCTATACACGGCGAACCATGAAAACATCGCGCTACATGGCATAAGCGAGACACAAGAGGACAAAAGTCGCACAATCCCAGTAATAAGAAGTGCCTCAGCTGACCAGCTGCCTGAGACAGAAAGTAGAATAGGGGGCACTGGGGTCTAGCAGGGGTGGCCCCCGGGCTGCGTCAGCCCAGGACGGCTATGAGAGCGGCCCAACATAAAATCGTAAATTTACTTAAAACATGATGAGATTTTTTTGTGATTACATGTTGCAATGTATTTAATCTGTCTGTGGCCCAAGAGAACTCTTCTTCTTGTTATGTCTTTTTCCATGATTTTAAAAAAGTGATTTGTTCTACACATCAAGAAGAATTAGATCACTTAGGTGATTTTAAAATGGGCATGGAGGATAATATGTTGTTGGGGTTTTCTTTATTATGTTTCTTCATTTGACTTGTGTTCCTTGAGTACTTACTGTAGGTCTCTAAGCTTTTTATAATTCTCACCACACTCCAAGAAATGAGTGTGTTTGGCACCCTGACTTTACACATGATAACGCTGCAATTTACAGAGTTCGCCTCACCTGCCTGAGGTCACCCAGACCCAGGACAGCAGAGCCGCACCCATGCCCCCCCATGCCCCGCCCAGAGCCGCACCCACGCCCCCGCTGCCTCCTGGGGGCAGCCGCCCTCTTCTGGCCTGAGGCTCTCCAGCTCTTGCTGCGCTCTCATTCCCCCTGCTCTCCCTGCCTCTCCAGCACTTGTTCTTGGACTTCATGACTGACCTCTCTTCCCCACTCCATCTTTTTCATGAACCTTAAACGAAATGGTGAGTTCACCCGAGGGCCACCCACTGTTCCCTTTTCTTCCCACGTGTCACTTTCTGCCTCTGCTGATGTCATGTTCAGTCTTCGCCCGGGGACCCAACCCTAAGGTTAATTTCTGAGCCCTGAACCTTCCATTCATTCCAGACGTGGACATTATCTCTTTATGTTGATCACTAAGGTAGGGTTGACTGCCGGCTCAGGCTGGGGGAGTGGCCCCCCACCCCCAGCTGCTCCCTGCCTGTTTCCAGCATCCTCGGAGGGATGTGTGTGACCAGTATCCTCACGGCGTTGTCAGCTGAGAGGGCCTGAATAATTACCGTTTTCCACTTGAACTTCCAAACAAGGTCTGAACATCCCATGCACCCCACCTCCATTCCCAGAGTCGGCTGGACTCCTGAGAATATCGCTCTGGCACCTCACACACGGCAGCTTCAAAACCTAGTTAGTAGCTTCACAAATTTCTGTCACCCCATTCAGCCAGCTTCAGTCCCCCGTCCAGACCCCTCCATGCCTTTTGCTCTGCCCTCCGCCTTTCTGAACTTACCGGCATCGCCGTAGCCGGGTTTGTAAAACACCTTTGCATTAACCTCCTTCTTGTCCCCTCTGATCTCTGATATTTTCTGTATTCCAAGACTCCCCCCAAAAAACCTGATTGTATATCACTTCCTTGGTCAGCAACTTTGATGGCTCCCCAATACTTACAGACTAAAATAAATAAACATCTTACATTATATTCAAAACCCTACAGATACAGATTCAAGCCCCCACCCACCCCAGCCTCACCCCTGCTCCATTCACATCTCCCCGCATCTGGTCACCGTGGGCAGCCAGCCATCCCCACCCATAGACTGGATTTACCTGCTCTTCGCCTCTCTTAGCTCACCAGGCTCCCTCTATCTCGACTGCATCTCCCTCCGCCCACCCTTGCTATGAAATGCTACCCACCCTGCTTCAAGGTGGGGATGAAGCCGTCCCTGGCCCCGGCCCCCTCACCCTGCCCCCTAATCAGTTACGACCCCCCGATGCTTCAGCAGCACACTCGGAGTTCCTCTCATGGAGTTTGACATTGCCCGCCTTATATTGTTTTCTACTGTGTGATTAAAGCTCCTTTAAGGGAAACACAATATTTCACAGCATGTTGTCACCCCTAATGCACTTAGTCTACTGATTTTTGCATAGTAGGCATTCAACAAATGAGATAAATTGGACTGTATTTAAAAGGATTGTACTCGATGATCTCTAAGGCCACTCTCCACCATGAGAAGGTCTTGATTATATGTGAAATAGACCTAAGCCAAGTCTCTCTGTGTCCCTTAAAATTAGACAGAGCTACAAATGGCAGAGGGTCCACCCCCACCCCATCCTCACCCGTTCCTCCCCACCTCTGTGGCTCAAACAGAGAGGCTCAAACAGCAGTTGGTTTTTCTCATAAATGAGGGACAGGAGTAGGGGGCCCAGGACCAGCATGGCAGCTCCCCAGAGTCATCAAGAACTTGGGTGTCTTCCACCTCTCTGTTCTGCCATCCCCAGGTGGCAGCCCTCATGGTCTCTAATGGCTTCTAGAAACCCAGCCATCACATATGAGTTCTAGACAGAAGTCCTTTTCCAGGAACATAAGGAGAAGGCATGCCTTCTTTGAAGCAGATTTCCAAGAAAACTTACCCAAACTTTCATTTACACTTCATAGGCCGAAAGATAGTTTTGTGGCCACCCTGTCTGCCAGAGAAGTTGGGGGTTACAGTCTTTGAACTGGATAACAATGGGCCCAGTTAAAACTGGGGGGAAAAAATAATGCTTCATAGGCAGCTAGTAATGTCAGCCACATTCTTTAAAATTGAGTGGAGTTTCTTCTGTCAGACCCAATATCCATTTCTTGTCACGTAGAGGAAAGGATTCAAGATAGCCAAGAGCTAAGAACTCAGGACAAGAGGCAACATACTTACTTTTCTCTTGGAATCTGAGAAAAGAAACCAGGAAAAGGCTCTAGTGAACTCACCGATCTAGTTCCTATTTGAAAGAAAAACCACCCTGAGGAAGAGGGAGGGAGGGAGGGAGGGAATGCAGGAGATGGGCAGGCCACCTGCCGTCACCACAGGCTACACAGGAAGCCCGAGAGAGGGGGGCTCCGCAGGAAATGAGCAATCTGCTCGGCTTCCTATCGGGGTTTCTAATGTGATATCCAAATGAAGTGGGAAACATTTCAGGATCATTTGTTCTCAACACAGGAATGAAGGTGATTCTAGGCGCTGAATTTGACCCTGGTGCCGCACCTTCAGGGTGTTGTCACCGACGTCTTGGAATCTCTTACCTATCACTCAGCACAGCATCCCACGGCATAGTGCGAATAGCGAGCGCTTCATTCCACGCCTCCTGAAACCCACTGATTTCCAAGCGCAGGAAGAGGGGAGAGGGCAAGAGCTCTGAAAGCAGAGACTTAAGTAGGAAGCTCTGAATTGGCACGGTTAATAAAAAATTAAGGATTGCTGTGAGACACTTCAGGCAAAGCTAAGCAAACTAGGGGATTTGGTAGTGTGAAAGCAGATGAAATTTAATTTGGTTAAGTGTAAAATAATGCACTTTGGGAAAAATAATCTAAACTTCTCATAATCTCTGATAGGCTCTGAACTCATAGTAAAATAATTTAAGAGTCATGGCTGATAACTTGGGAAAAATATCTGTCTGGTAGGCAGCAGCAATTTAAAAAGCCAATAGGATGCTTGGGGTGGTTAAAAGAAAAATAATATAGAAAATTTAAGATAACATATAAAACATTAGTGCTATTCTGTGTCCAGTTTTGGTTGTCGTAAGAGATATTAAGTCCCAGAAAAGGGACTTGAAAATAGTTTAGAAAAGTAGTGTGACTTGGGGTTTATATAAGCTTACTGACTTGTAAAATGGCATTTTGAAAGAAAAGAAGAGGTGTAATAAAACCAGAATAACAGTTTAGGAAGGGATACTTCCTCCTTGGTTCTGGTGTCCCATGACATGAAAAGGCAACACTCAGTGACTTCAACCAAAAAATATTTATTAAGCAAAGACACAGTCGTCTCTCAGTCTCTGTGGGAGGCCAGTCCCAGGACCGCCCCCACTGGAATCCCAGGCCCCTTACAGAACATGGCACAGAATCTGCATACAACCTCCGCGTATCCCTCTGTATACTTTAAATTATCTCTAGGTTACTCATAATACCTAATGCAATGCAAATGATATGTAAATAGCTATTGTGCTATATTACGTAGGGGATGATGACAAGAAAAAAATGTCTTTACGTGTTTAGTACAGAGACAATCTTTGTAGGTCTAACTACGTAGTAAATGTCAGTAACAGCGTCGCTTCTTTCCTGATTATTTTTGCCATGTGAGTGGTTGAACCCACGGATGTGGGACCCACCGATATGGAACCTGTGGATACAGAGGGCGGACTGTGTAAGATGATCTCTAACCAGCGTTCCTCCAAGTTGGAGATTTCCCTGTTCCAAAAGGGGACTTGTATTACATTAAGGGACACAGAATCTGATTAACATTTGTGTCTGTTCGAGGACATGAGTAAGTGTAAGGAGATTCCCTGTGGGATGCCAGACCAGGTCGGGGTCCAGCCGGGGTGGGCTCGCTCGGCTGAGTGCCGCTTGCAGCTGGTGAGAGGAAACTGGACTGAAAGTCTCGACAGCCAAACCCAAGCGAGCTGTCCGTGTTTCTGCTGTAGATGAAATGTTTATTTTTCCTCTGGTTATGCTCCCATGATTCAGTGTTTCCTACGGCGGCAGTTCGCAGGGGCGCCCCTGGAAGGCAGAGGGTGTTCAGACTCAGGACGGATGAGAAGCAGGGTTGGGAAGCAAGGCTAGAAACACATATTATGTCCCTGAAATCAATACATCATGCTCTCTTTCTCCAGTGGACACGGTACCAGCATTAACCTGCCCCTTGACCCCGCTTTAACCTCACCTCCTGAAACGCATAATCCCGGGTTATCCATTTTCCAAATATAAGTAACTGCTGAGCTGTGCTTCCTGCTGTGAACACAGCCTGCCCCTTGACGGCAGTGCTGTTGTATTGACAGATTCGTCTGTTACCAGCTGACACCTCAGAGAACCAATTGATTGGCTCACACAGAAATCTAGATTTATTTGAAGGGCCAGATAGGTCCTTCACAGCATTTTCTTAGTTCAAGATGTCAGTTCTGCCTTAAGAACAGGAAGCTAAGAGCAACTGCACTTTCACAGGTATTTTGCCAAAGGATAACAACCCAATTTCCACCTAGTCTAGCATCTGGGCTGAGATTTACTGAATCCACCCTTCTTAAGACACATCAGCTAAACTGATGCCTGATATCCCCCAAATACTGTGAAACTTCCCTCCCCCACCCCTCCACTGTTTCTCACATCCTTGAAGCACATTAGGACTCAGCGCCCTGAATTCCTCTGCTGGGGCTGCCATAAAAATGTACCACAGACTGTGGCTTATTCGACAGGGGTTCATCCCCTCACAGTTCTGGAGGCTGGAAGTCCAAGATCAAGGTGTTGGCAGCGTTAGTTTCTTCCTAGAGCCTCTCTCCTTGGCTTGCTGGCTTCTTCATTGCCTTCCCTGGATCTTCCCACCCCATTAGGATCTCCTCTTTTTATAAAGACACCAGTCAGATTGGATTAGAGTCCACCCTAATGAGCTCATTGAACCTTAATTACTTCTTAAAAACCCACAGGTGCTGGGGCTTAGGACTTTCTATGTATGAATTGGTGAGGGACACAGTGCAGCCCATGTTACCAGCATGAACTTAAAACTGGAGACTTTCTGATTTTCCCTGGTCCACATGGTAACAACTGGAATTGGAATTGATTGTCCCTTTTTTCTTACGTATGAGAAGCTTGCAAAACACAGGTTGCCCCCTGTTTACCTGTCAGTCAAGGACCTGCCTTAAAACACAGAGTCGTTCTAGGACCAAAACCCCTTCGTAGCATTTTAAATTCAGAAAATCCATTTATTTTATCACAGGAAAAAAAAAATGGCAGGAGCTATGTGAACGAGGGGACAGATCTCCCCATGCATGGCCTCAGGCACTGGGCAGCCATATTGTTCTTGCTGGGTGAAATCTTTCTAAACAATACTCCACAGCGCGACACCAGCCGAGCCCCAGCCCAGCAGCCACGTGCAACCTGTTCTTGTCAGTGGGGATCACCATATTCCATACAAAACCAAAGCGCCGCATTTCCTGCCCCACTCACTCATCAGAAGCGCTCTGATCCCAAGGCGAGCAGCGCGCACTGTTTCGCGCCTCCCCACCGCCTCCGCAGGGGAATTAGGCGGCAGCTCTGCTGTCGGTTTTATTTCCTGCCCAGGGCCCCACTAAAATGAACTCCGCCATGTAATATTTTCAACATGTAAATAGCAAAACTCCATGCATGCTCCTGATAGCAGGAGCCAGCAGTGCCTGGGAGGACCCTGGGGCCGAGGGCCAGGCTGCCGTTCAGACAGCGGGCACCCAGGAGGCGGGCGGCAGGGCGGCTGCCAGTTAGAAATGCCGGGGTCAGCCGCGGCCTCGCCAGCTTTTGTGTCCAAGCTGGCCTTCTAAGCCTGTCCAGGATCCCGCTCAAGTGGCAGCCAAGAAGTGAAGCAGGGGAGCCCTCCCCCCAGTTCCCAAATGGAGAAGCCCCCCTGGCCAGAGGCAAAAGAAGAAGCTGCTGCCTCTGCCCAGTCCTACCCCGAGGAAGGCCAGGAACTGGGCGTCCTTGTTGGTCTTTCTGAAGCCTAGAGAAAATACCGCATGGGGGACTAAATGGGAAGAGGTGGGAATTTAAAAAAGCCATGCAAATGAGGTTGCTTTTAAGGACGGGAAAGAGACCCTTGAGAAAGGAGATACTCCCCCGGTACACACGCACACTGGAGATTGTCAGTGTTCGTGCCATAGTGGCCCAAGGCCATAGAAAAGCGCCCCCAGCAAGAGAAAGTCAATTGACTTGGAATAGAAGTGGAAAGGGGGGCCAAGGGGCCCAGAGCCCCCTAGGTAACCCCAGAGCCACCTCCCAGACTGCGCACTGCTCCCTCTGAGTCGGCCTGTCCTGTCCCTCGCCAGGATTGCCTGGAATGCTGTTGGCGATGCAAGACAGTTTTAGAAACAGGAAATTGGAAGTGTTCTGCTTAAAATACTCCAGGCCGTGTGTGAGAGAGAAAAAGAGGCGGTCTGTGTGCCGATAAGAGCCGCGCTTGTGTGGACGCACCCAGGCGGGCTCTGGGCAGCCGGGCGGGCATCAGGCTGGCCCCGCGGCCTCCCCCTTCCACAAAGGCTCGCTTGTTTCGCAGAGCCTTTTCCCCTGAATTTCAGAACCAAAGGTCTTTTCTTCCCTTGCATCAGAGAAAGCTGCTGTGTGCGGATGCTCAGGAAAGTAAACATGTGCATTTGAATATCTGTGGCTCCCCCACAGCCAGCGAGCTGTTCCCTCCACCCAGGTGGAAAAAGGAGAGGGGCCTCCCTGACATGCTGCTTAGTCTGAAAACAGACCGCTAAATGCATAATGAAGAGCCTCCAAGGAGTCAATCTGCATGTTAAAATGGTGTTCAGCAACCCGGCTGTCACACAACATAATTTGAAGATGAATGTGCATCCAATCCAACGGCCAGTCGCAGACTGGCGGGGTCCTAGCTGTTAGGATTACCTGTCTGCTCTGTGGCAGTGGGACTCCTGAGGGGCCACACGTGAACCACCCCCTGCCCCCAAATCTGTCACGGGACAAACAGGTCCTCTCATGACCCTGCCCAAATTCGCCATCAGGCTGATGCCAAGAGGCAGCCTGAATTCGAGAGGCACAGTTAAGGAGGTGGCTATTGATCCCAGCTGAAGGGCACCAGGCAGCCCGCGCGCTGGAGTCCGGGGCTGCAAGCAGCAACAAAGAGCAGTGTTCTTCAGCTTGACACTCGGAAGGGGAAAAGCCGGCTGGAAGCAGCCGGGCGCTGGCAGGTGCGGCCCGCCACGCGGTTTTTGTTGCAGCCACAGCGCTCGCCGCCACGCCCGCAGTTCACAGCCAGTAACAGCCTTCGCGTGAATGATGTGTAGACGCCACTTTTATCTCTGAACATTTGACAGCAATTAGGACCTGACTCCAGGGGCAGGACATCACACGAGCACAGGAACACTGGAGAAATGAGGTTAGAGCAGAGAAATTAGCCATCTGCCTGGTGAGGACTGTATCCTCCAGGTGACATTTACATAGGAATGACAGGCAACATGTATCCATTTTTATTGTCCGGTGCTACAGCTAGACAGAGCGCAAAACCGGCTTAGAAGGGCCACGTTTTCTTTAAGGCCCTTCTACTTAGAGAGGCTGCATGTGCCTTTTTTTTTTTTTTCTTTCCCATTCGAAATGCCTGATGGAGCTGCAGCTAAATGCCAAGCCCTGGGGAAGGATTCGAATTAGCTGGAAGTTTTATGCATTACTCCCTTCTTAAGGTTCCCAGACACTGAAAATAGGCAGCCTAAAGCCAAATTTGGAGCAGAGGAAAGAGCAGCAAATAAAAGAGCAAAGGCCCTACATTAGATGTTGCAAACCCCCACGTGAAAGGAGGGGAAAATGCTTTTAAGTGAGGATTCCCAAATTGAGCCCCAAACATGTCCCAGCAGCCTAGAGCTGCAGAGTCGACGGCAGAGACCCCCCTGTTTAAAGGGAAGACTCTCCCACAGACGCACGTTCCAGGTACACGCTCCACACCACAGGGCCCCGGCCACCCACTCCACAGTAAAGAGCGCAGCTCCCGGGAGCTCCTGGCCAACGCCGCACCGTTCATCCATGGCAGGGGGACCGAGAGGTACCAGGCGTACCTGGTGTGTGCATCGCCCTTCCTGGGAGCCCTGTGACCCCAGAGAGAGCCAGCCAAGGGCATCCTTTCTATGTGGACATGTGATCAAACACTAGTCTCTGTCCTCACGTGACATGTAAGTTTCACTATCCCAAGATGGCCCAAAAATCAGCTAAATTGTTCAAAAAAAGTTTTGGCTCGTATTTTAAAACTGATTTGACCGATCATGATGTATGGGTTCAGCATATGGGTCTAATCTTAATTCTCAAGTCTCATCCTTTTTCCTCTCCCTTCCACTTCCCACCAACCGACCTCAATGCTTGTGTTCCATGCTGCAGTTCCCGCCGGCACCCCACACCCCCCTCCGTCCAGGCAGATTCAGCTTCTTTTGGACCAAACGAATAATCATATATATTACCTACTTAAGCGACATAAATAGGGTGCTTGCACGTGGGGAAAATGCTGCAAATGGATTTCGTCATCCAGAACCTTCTACGCGAGTCACTTTGTTCCGTTGCCGTAACCTTACTTAGCGTGTCAGATATTTTCTCAGATTTTCAAGAGGAGGCGCTGTCACCAGGAACTGAGCAGCTGGCATTGAAACCAGAGGCCCTGTGCTCTAGCCATGAAATAAGCTTGGCTTGTACACAGTGACCAGAAGTAAGAACACACTTCCCTGCCTGGTGGGAGGCCTGTGTCTTTCATCCCTTTGGGCACCCTTTTGCCCACCTGTGAAGTTAGAATGGTAATGGCTGATCCTTCCCGACTGCACGAGGCTGGTGCAGAGAAGAGAACCATCTCGGTGTGCAGTGCAGATCATGCACGTGAATGTGCTCGAAGATTAAAGCTCTATTTAATAAATCTAATCTAGCGGTAGAATTGGGATTTGGGAGTTTACCAAATTCTCAAGTCCCAGAAAGTTTTCCAAATGTAAAAACGTCCACCTTTCCAATATAGAACTCCTCAATTTTATATCCATTTCTAGGTGAAAGGGCTTTCTCTTTCATTGTTCACACCCCAGATGTTCAGCAACAGATTGCACGGCATAAATCCTGATCCAAATCAGAAAGAGTGGGTTATATCGCTCCATGTTCTAGAGTGTTTCTGGGTTTTCGTCTGCAGCTTCAGTTTTGGAAGATGACGTACTCTGCCTTTGAGGGTAGTAAATAAATTAGGAACATGAGAATGTACAATAGCAATACAAGTATTGTGCAGAGACTAATGTATTCGGGGGAAGGAGCTAATGGAACCAGTTACAGTGGCTGGGCTTGGGAGCAGCGGGTGTCGAGCTTCGAAACTATGATTTCAAGGAGTGTCCTATGAGCAAAGGGGAATTATCAGAGCCTTTGTAATCCTTTGTCATCAGAGATGGGAGACACCTACACAGCCACACAGAAGATAAAAAGCAGCTTTGTCGAGGGTCACTCACTCATGAGTAACAATGAAAAAGGTGGGAACAGGGGGTAATGCCTTCCACGGGCCCTCTGCACGTCTATAGAATAGCACACACATGGTTTATGTTCCTGTTGAAACAGGAAGTTAGTTCAGAATCTGTCCTTGGTGTCAGGTGCCTGGGGCTATGTCCTGAGTCACAGACCTGTGCCACCTGCTTCCCAGATGGACGCACAGCACCCAGAGGATCCCCTAGTTCTAACACACCCAGCTCTCTTCCGCGCCGCAAAGGTGTCATCATCTCAGCACCTGTGAACAAAGAAGCGAGGGCCCCTTGGCACCAAGTGAGTTTTCTGGATCAGAGCTGTCTGCTAGAACTTTCTGGAACGTGAGAGACATTCTATATCTATGGTCAAATACAGTAGCCACGAGCCACATGTGGCTCTGAGCACTTCTTAAGTGGCTAGTGCACCTGGAGAACTGAATTTTTTATTTTAATTTAAATTTAAACAGTAGTACTGCATTGACCAGCATGCCTCTCAGTTTTCATGGACTTCTCAGGGGCCCGGAAGTCAGAAACGGTGGCACTTCGGTTGGCCTGGAGACACAAAAACAACAGAGTCCACAAGTTGACAGAGAGCAGCACTTAACACATGTGACATATGGCTTGTGCCCTACAAAATAAACTAAGACTGATCTGTGACAGAGGGGAAAATGTCTCTCCCTGTTGGCCTCCCCTCCCCCACTCATTCTAATTGCAGAGAGGAGAGAAGGGACCTATGGAGTCAGGCCTGGTTATTGTCAAGCTCAATTTGCCATGACTTTTATTTCCCAATAAGCAATCTGGCCAGCTGTGGCTGAAAATGAAATCACCAAAGCAGACAGTCCCTCACCCCTCCTCCAATTATTGATTTATAAAGAATCCACTCCATGTTCCCGTCTGTCATCGTATCCTATGTTCATATGTGTTGCTGGCAAATCCCAGAATGCAGATACAGTCCAAGGAAAAAACTTGAATTGGACAGCAAATATTAATTTGTATTTCCAAATTTTAGGAGATCTGACTGGCATTTTCTCAAACATTTTAGAAACAATGTTAAATGTAAAAAATCAGGACTACCAGCTTTAAAGAACACAATTAAAATTATGACCACTTGGTGGGGTTTTTTTGGGGGGGGCGGTCAGGTCATAGTTATTTTTAAAGCTCTGTTTCTAAATTTATTTCAATTATTTTTCATTTCTCTCAACCACCTGATGATAACACCCTAGGATTTTGAAATAAAAGACAACAAAGCCCGATGAAACACAGGCTACAGTGAGGTCTGTGAGTCAAGCCATCGTGGACATTTATAGAAGCCCCAGTCAAAGATTACCCTCAGCTCTTTGGGGAAATTAAGGACAAAAATAAAAGCCATTGACCTTGGTCTTAAGGCCTTGACTCGCTGGTTGCTGTGATGGTTAACCAGTGCACGAAAGCCTCCAGAAATGTTATGGTCATGTCCTCCAGGGGTCCTTCCCATCCCTCCTTAGTCCAATTCTGAACCAAAGGAGGCCATGAGAAGGTAGATTTAGGGTGTCTCATAGCATTTCCTGTGGGAACTTAAAACGACAAGGGCCTTATAAATGTTATGGAGGTAGAACTAGTGATTTGCTTTCAGGAAGAGGCAGGAATCAGCTGTGCCTCTCCTGACTCTTTTTGAAGAAGAAACAAAATAGCAACCTCGGTTCATCCCAACAATTGATCCAGCTCAATGATTAGTTGAATAAAGAACAGGATGACCATGAAAGCAGGTAGTTACTTGCTATCCCAACAGAGCGGGAGATGAGGGAAAAAAACTGTTGTGAATGGACTAGACGATCTTACGGCCCGAGGTGGACAGGAGTGGCGAGTTTTACCATCCCATCCCTTCTTCTTCCACGGTGACTGCCCTCCGAGACCCAAGGCCATCCCTCTGTGCTTTTCCTCTTGCTCAGAGAAACTCCCCTTCAATTCCCTGACTCTTGATGCCCCACCTGGTTAAACTCTCCTCTGGAACCTCAGTGTAGTAGGCAAGGCCCCCTTCTTCAAAGGTGAACACCCCTGTCCACCTCTGACCAAAAGATCATCTAGTTCATTCACAACAGTTTCTTTCTCTCATCTCCAGCTCTGTTGGGATAGCAAGTAACAAGTTGCTTTCATGGTCATCCTGTTCTTTATTCAACTAATATTTATTGTATTACCCCAGTGGGTCAGGGGCCTGTTCAAGGCTTGGGGACACTATCAGGAACAAGATCAATAAAGTTCCCACTAACAAAGTGTACATTTCTAGTGGCTGGAGAAGGCCTGGAGAGGTGACCCTTGAACTGAGACCAGAGTGACAAAAAGGAGCCAGACAAATGAAGAGCTAAGGCAAGAGCGTTCCAGGCTGAAGGAGCAGCTGGCACAAAGATGGAACAAAGCAAAACAAAAAACAAAAAAAAAAAACCCATGTAGCTAAAGTGAGCGACAGAGAGGGAGGGAAGGATGAGATGAGAACTCAGTAGTGGGCAAGAGCCAGATGATGCAGGGCCTTAAGGGCCATTATAATGAATAGGAATCTTATTCTCCTCACGATGGGAAGTCTTTGGAGGGTGTTGTGCAGGGCAGTAACATGGTCTGATTTATGCTCTAGGAGGCAGTCATGTTATGGAGAGAGGATTGAAGGAGAAGACAAGGGTCCTTCCGGCTTAGGTCTAAGCAAGCGGTGGTGATGGCTTGGGCTGGAAAGGTAGGAGAGGAGATTGAAAAGTGACCAAAGTCAGACTTTCTTCTGGAGGTAGAGCTGACAAAATCTGCTGAAGGATATGATCTGGGGTTGGTAGGGGAAGGAAGGAAATGTGAATGGTTCCTAGGACTTTTTACCTGGGCAATAGGGTAGATGTTGGGATTGTTGACTGGAATAGGGAAGACTTCGATAGCATCAGGAGTGGGGAAGAGAACCAGAAGTTCTGCTCCACGTGACAGTCACTGTCCACGTGAGCCTGCCTACAGTTTTGATTGCCCTGCCTTTCCCTAAGTTCTTTCTTCTAGCCGACTGAATATTCTCCAGCTTATTACTGAAGCCTGCTCTCTCTCCTCAGCCTTCCATGCACGTGGAGAAGGGTTGATCAGTGCTCCTCCAAAGCCCTCCCCATATTTGAATACAGTCGCTGTCTCCCCTTAACCTGCTTTTCCCCCAGGATAAACAACCCAGTTCCTTTCATCTCACTTCAGAGGACCTTTTTTCCTATCCCTTTAGTCAGGGCAATGGCTGGCTTCTGGGTCCTCACCTAGTTTTCTACAGGTCATTTTGTAAATGCTAGAACCAAGGTAGGACGCAGGAGTCTGCTAACGGCCTAACGCCGGCGAAATGGAAGGACTCCTCCCTGTGCCTCGTAGGTCACCTCTTTAGCCACCCCAGGGCTGTCCTGTTTTGCACGGATGCCCTAACCGGCTGGTCCTCGGTGCACTGTCATCTCGACCCCTCAGCTTCGACCTGAGCCCCTGCCGCGCCATCCCATGTGTTTGGAGGTTTAAGTGCTCGGCTTTGCAAGTGTCTGCTTTGGGCATATTTCCACCCTGTCTGCACGGGAGTTGTCCAAAGGCAGTTCAGGGCAAGGCCGGCTCCACTTGAGAGCCTGTGTCCAAACGGCCCCGGCGCTGCCCTGCGCTTCTGCCTGCAGCGGCCAGCAGCTTCGTAATTTTTCACGTACCCATCAGTGCACCTCTTCAAAATACTTTCTAATCAGTGATCATCTAATCTGCAGAGTCACTTTCTGAACCCCCTTCCCAAAAAAAGGTTCAAAAGAGAAACAAAAGCAGAAAGGGAGCAGTGGGCTCCCTAGAACCTGTGTCAGGTCGCCAATGTACCTCTTTGCGCATGTCAGCATGTTACAGTTCTCGCTAGACAATTGCAATACTTCTGCAACAAAATACAGAGAAAGTTAATATTCCAAAATAAAATTAGAGCAAAATACCATAAATTAACTGCAACTGACACCGAAGACCTGTTGATTTACAAAATAATCAGTTTTTTTCAACCTACATGAATTGGAAAATTGTTTATGCAGGTATTTGCCTTGGGTTGATACATTCCGATTTGGCATGCTATTCGGTGGAAAATATTGATGTAAGATTTTTATTTCCCATAAATAAGTTAAGTGTCAGAGGTAGAGCAGAGCTTATCGTTCTGTGTTTAGCTCCTCCCTTATTCCTGGAGTGGGGGAAGGTCTTCCTGCAGAGCCTGCCGCTGCGAGAAGTACCTTCAGTGTGAAAGAACCGAAATATTTCCTAAGCAATTGGAACCATAAAAAGCTTTAAACTTTTTAAACTGTTAAACTGAAGGTAACAGGCTTTTGAGGGAACCCTGAGTACAGTGGAGGAAGTAGGGTGTCGAAGGACGTCCGACATGCACCGTGGCTCTCACATAGTCAACAGATGATAACAATTGATTTGATACATGGGGAAGATAGAAATAATAACAATGAAACCAGGATGTGTTGGAAAATCAAACGCAAACCTGGAATCACACAGAAATCCAACGGCATGATCTTGTCCCCAAAACCACTTCAGCCTGCTGCTGCCTGTCCCTTCCTTTGCTTTCCAGGCTCCCAGCCCAGGGTTTAACCTGGAAGACTGTAAACTCCAGTTTCTTTCCTCATCTTTAATTTAGTTAGACAGACCTTTGAAATGGCCACTAAATTACCTTTCAGTGAAATCAAATCTTCCCTGCTAGCCTCAAGGAGAGAGGAGTCTAGACCACACACGGCTGGCAAATGCGCCCAGCAGCTGCTAGGCACTGTCCCGGGGCCCAGGGAGGGCACGCTATTAAAGGGTTACTCCCGTCCTTTGTCCCCTGCCGTTTCTCCTGCAGGAGGTTACTCTATGCACAGTCTTTTCTCCTCTGATGGCCTGCCTAGCAGGACGTTGCTCAGGGCAGTAAAATGTTTATTACCTGTTTATTGTGTGAGTAACTGCAGTCTAGGAGGAGAAAATATTTCCCAGTTTACCCAGGGCACTGAAAATAGGATTAAGAGTTCTGAGGGCTGAGGAAGGAGCCGTATAAAACCCAGAGAATCGCAGACCATGCAGTCCTGAGAAGCCTGAGTAGCCCTGCCTTATCCTTTTATTCTAGTCATGGTGACTTTTCCTCTTGTGCTCAGACCCGTGTAATTCACCATTATGGGCTTGGGGGTTGCTGATATTCTCAAAGTTGACGTCTTCCCTAAAAGAGTATTTGGCTCGCGTGCCAGGTGGAACTACCCAGTTGTACCCAAAGATGGTCATCGGCCTGAATAATGTTTACCCACCCATTTATTTCTCTTTCCTCCAAAGTAAGTTACAAACAGCTTAATTTCCACCAATTTTGTGCTGTGACATTTCAGTAAAATACTACATAATAGTTCAGGTCATCCTACAACTGCCATTTGCCCTCAATTCAGTTATCAAGGTTTCGATCATCGATGTCTAAGATTGAAACAGTTGCTACCATAAATCTTCACTTAGTTCTTAAACATGAATTCCTCCTGCTCTCCTCCCCTCCACTTTTTTTTTTCCCTTTCTTATGGGTTTTCTTGTCTTGATTGTTAATGGAGCACAGAATTTCACATTTTGTTCATCCCTCACAAAATTATACTTAGCCACCTCCGAATCAAGAAGACCGGGCCCTCTAACATGCTGTTACGTTTATAAGTAGGGCTACAGGATTGAGCCCTAATTACATTCGGTGCCTCTTGTCCCCTCTTCATTCATTCATTCATTCGTTCACTCCTCCCTTCATCCTTTTGACAACTGTGGATGTCACAACAAACACCCTTTGAGCTCCTACTATGTGCCGGCCATTGTGCTAGGATGGCCGGGCATGGCTTACTTCCAATCCCAACCATTTGTTTTAGATTCCAAAACTTGAAACTTGTTTCAGAAGTAAAGGCAACTATAAAAAACAATCCATAAATGTGACTTCACAGTGATCCTCTTGTTCATAATTTTTCATCCAATGGACCATCTCTCTGCTCGGCCATCTTTTCAAAGTGCGAATTTCAAGTCTGAGGCCCAGAGCTGCCCAGGTCTTGGGTGCAGTCCACATGGCATGAACTGCAGTGCGAATGATGGGCAGTCGTTTGGGGCAGTCGGTCCTGTGGTCTGATGACCACCAAGCTCATGGGGAAAAGATTCAGCAGTCATTTCAGAGCCAACAGATGTCATAGTGCTTGAGACGTAGAAACCATTGCGAAGGTGACAGACTCTCTTGCCTTTTACATGTTTGTCATCCTGAGTACACCATTGGCCAGTAAGTTTCAGAGCTGGAATTAAAGCTGAGGGTCCCCAAGTGCATTGTTGGTTCTATTCTTAGCTTCTGAACTTCAGTTGTATAGACTGGTTTAATTGCTTCTTTTACAAACTACCATTAAGACTGCCATGTTAGACTTTTTAAAATGTGCTTGATATAGTAAAGTTGATTTTGCTATAACATTGTCATAGGACCCTAGAGCTGGAGGAAGTATAATACTTTTGTTCGGGGTTGGGAAACCTTTCTATAGTATCCTTGTTAAGTGGTTTTGCAACCTCTCAGACATGTCCAGTAATGGCCGATTCACTAACCCATTCCATTTTTGGACAGCCCATCCTTTTAGGCCTTGCTATAATACATGTAAAAGCTCATGGAGGGCCAATAATAACTTCCTAAAATTGTCTATGAACTAGATGAGCAAGAACTGTAACATTACTGTTCTTCTAGTTCTTTTTTTCTTTAAAGAGTGGGATGAGGTTAAAGACATCTCAGTGATTCTTAAACTTTAATGTGCAAAAGGATCACCATAGAAGGAGGCTTGACTTGGATGTTGAACACGCTGTACAATATACGGGTGATATAGTGTAGAATTAATTGTGTACCTGAAGCCTGTATAATTTTATTAACCAATGTCACCCCCATAAATTCAATTAAAAAGTGTAAAAAAAAAAAAATCACCAGGTGAGGTTGTCCAAAATGAAGGTTCTCAGGCCCCACTCCCAAGATCCAAGATGGGCCCCTAGAATCGGCACCTCTAAAGCACTTATACCCAGCAGCTGACCTGGTATAAGTGGTCTCTGTGGACCACCTGGTGAAGATTCTCTGCCCCAGGCTGGGAAATTTGCAGTCTGATAAATGAAGAGTTCCCTGAGAAATCTTTTACATCCTCTGTTTTCTCAACCAGAAAATTATTTCCAACAGCTAAACTCTGGAGGCATTGTATGTAGGTTAACAAGGAATTTGCCCATTATTTTACATCTATAGTCCCAACTACTTACATAGGAAATCATGATTTAGGTTTTCGTGAATCTTCTTTCCAGTATTTGCTGATAGGCAAAATGTATTGGAATATTGGCCTTAATGCCCATGGAATCGTTTCCCTCTTCCAGGGAAGACAAGGCCTTCGCTACCTGACATTTTATGTTTGCATGTAGTCTTAACGTGGCCACACTGTGGGTTAGTTAGGAAGGACAGTGTGAAAAGGGTCCCTTGACGTCGTGAAAACTCTTTCTGTAGGGGACCATCAGCCCATAGCATGAGGCCAACTAAAAAGAACTCTGAGACATGGCTTTGGTTCTTGGAGCACACAGTAGGGCTATACAATGGCCACCCAAAACCTACCTTCAAAGGGACCCTCTTCAAAGAAGAGGGGCTGCGGCCCCTCTGTTAGCTTGATATGCAGCCTGATCTATCACTGTCATTTGATAAACTGAAGCTATAACTTTGGGTGAATACGTCATGAACAGACAAAAGTTGGGAAAGATTCAAAGAACTCTCAAGAAGGCAGGCGTGGTATGGATCCTTCGTGGGGGTCTTTGTACGAGGCACCCTTGCCGCCAGTCCCCCTGGGGAACCTTCTGAAACAGGCTGATGTGTGCACTCCTGAGTCCCCACCCCACCTCTGGGAGGCTTTCCAACCAGCTTTTCTCTCCCTCGTCCTGTCTACTCACCCTTTTTACGGGCAGAATCTGCTTTACAAATAGACACTGCAGCCACATCCGTCCAAGAGAAACTTTCTCTTAGGTCATTTACTGTAGGGTGTGGCATTTTCTCAGGGGCGGGAGATCCTGAGGGCTCTCGGCGCCCACCTTTGGGCTGAGGGCTATGGAGCGAATCCTAAAGGGAGGCCAGCAGTCAGCTGTTTTTATTCGAGGGAAGAATCCAAAAAAGGAAGCTCAGACATTTTATTTTTAGGAACAAAGAGCAACTTTTCAACTGAGTGCCTGCCAGGCCCTCTACATCAGGATCCTATTCTGTTTTGCTTCAAACCAGCCACCATCGAGCCAGGTCCTTTGCCCTAATTCCAGCTCCCTTAGGATCCTTAGAGATGCTCTTAGCAGGGACACACACAGAATTGTCCTTTTGAAAGAAAAGTGTAACTTAAGCACTAACGTGGAGACTTCTCTTCTCCTTCCCGACCTTTGCACCATCCATGGGAGTAACCATTGGACTCTAAAAACCTTCCACCCTAAGCCCGTGTAAGCCAGAAAGGTCCAAAGATTTTGTTTGAATACCATTATTTGCTGCATTCCCATTCAGAGGTAATGAAAGTAGTTCTCAGGATGTCTCTGAGTCCTCCTCCCTGAGAAAAGGAGCCTGCCATGGAAAGTCCTCAGAATCACTCGTTCTATTGCTGGCTGATAAGCATCATATGTGTATGTAGATACACCATTCAAAATGGTTTTCCTAGAAAAGGCTCATGGTGGTCAACCAGGGGTGTGGCTGTCCTGCAGGTAGCCTTCTCCCGTGGGTTTTAGCTCACAATGGAAAAGAGAGAGCACCCTTCACCGAACTGTTTCTTGTGTTCTGTGTCCCTGAGGTGTGTCCTTGGGCACATGTATTTTGACATCCCTCATCTGCCATCATATCAGACTTCAGGGACCTCCCATCCACCCTCGTGTGGGAGAAGGGCAGACACCTCGCATCTCTGCAGCCCCACCCGCCTGTTCCCTGCTCCTGGCCGAGTCCTCGAAAGCCAAAAGTTCTTTACCAACCGGGCGTTTCTCCAAGCCTTTGCTAACAGTAAGTCCTTCACCTCTCCTGAGGCTTGGAGTTCCTTTCATGAATTCAGCAGAAGGTGAGCTTCAGGAAAAGTGCGCAACGTGCTTTCTAAACACCGTGCACTTCTTAAAGCAGCCATGGCCAGGACACGGCTCGGCCACAACCCGGGGCTGCCACGCACCCCTCCATCCCTGTCGAGTCACGGAGGCTTGGTGTCGGTGCTGACCAAGCCAGGTGAATTTCCATAGTCTCATCCTATATCATGGCCTAGGAGGAAAGAGGAAGCAAATTGTCGAATAGTGAACACCCAGCTGTTAGTCCAAGAGAGCCATGATCGCTGCTCAGGCCTTGGCCTCTGGGTCCCCAAATGCCACACCTGCCAGCCCTGTGTCACACTGCAGCAGGACCGTTTCAGCCCGGGCCCGCCAAGGCCACCCTCTCTCCATCGTTGTGCTACTAAGAGCAGAATCAGGAATTCACAATGATATTTTTTTCATGAACACTGGCAAAACAGTTTAAAGATCTGGTGTTACTTATCTACATTGCCGTTGACTCGTAAGGCGATACTTATACATATAAACCAAAATAAGTGCTCGTACTTGACTATCAGAGCCCTCACTGTGGTATTATTAAGGCCAGATTAATGTGAGCAATATTAGGTACTAACTCGTGGGGATTATAAAGCAACTTATCTTCTAAGAACCAAAAATAGTTTTCAGATATGTAATCTTTTACTAGAACCTGGTTAGGCAAATAACTGGAACTTGTGGCATCAGACTGTCAAAAGTATCTTTAACAAGATCATTTATACAACCATTTATAGTGCTTTAAACACCAAAGTGGCACGGGGAAATGGCACGAACACACTTGGATACAGGACAGAGAGAAGCGAAGCTTTCTGTGGATATAAAGAATCCCAGTGGTAGCGCATGTGAACGCTATCTGCTCTCATATCATAAACAAAGCCCCTGCCTTTCCCTGGAGTGACTGGTGTCCAGTTGTCACCCCCTGGTATTCAGATGTAGGTGTCCTTGGTCATCAGGTAGTTTTTCCTCACACGGTAGTGCAGGAACCCAGGCTTGTTCCCTCTCGGGCCTCTGCCACCAGCAAGTCCCCAGAGTACTCTGTGTCATGTTAGCAAGCGTAGGGAGGGAGACAGTGGAGAAAACACCCGCTTCTTAACCAACTCTGGCAAAAGGGACACTTTTCCCTTCTGCTTACATCCCTGCAGAAGCGAGTTATTTTGCCCTTTCTGTGGTCTCTGCTAGGCAGCCCTGCCCAGACTCCTGTATAAAGGGGACAGTTCATTGTTTTGGCCATGTGGACTTGGTTACTTTTTAATAAATTATTTATACATAGGAGACTATGCACGTTTGGAGAGGACACTATCACAATGAAGAGTCAGATCCACATAGGATACATTTTAGAAGGTGTGATAGTTCAGCTCAGGAGTTGACAACTAGCAAGTGAAACTCAGTGCAGAGGAACATGAAGCAGTGCCTCCAGGGAAAATAATCCAGATTAGGTTGTATTCATGGTACAACAGTTTTCCAAGGTACCAGATTCCATCCAGAAAAGAGACGTGAGAGTCCACAGATACCATTCTCTGAGGACAGGGGTACAGCCAAAAACCCACCGAAATAGCGGACATCGTCTGATAAAGGGTTACTAATATAACAATATAATCTTATTCAGAATTTTGACATATCCTCGTCTAGAAGATCATATGCCATTTTGGCTACCGCATCTCAAGAAACAACTAACCAGAACTGAAAAAGCTCCCAGCAGGAGTCAAGTGATCAAAGGGAGGGGCTCATCATCTTTTTGGAGTCACAGAGCCCTGTGAGAATCTCTCTTACCCTTTACCCCAGAAAAATGCATGCGTGTGCATCCACAGCTTTGCATGCAGTTTCATACCCATCCATGGCTAACGTGGGGGACTCAGACTAAAGTTAAGAGCCTCTGATTTAAAAAATATATATACTACATGAGAATAAATTTAAAAGTTTGGATTCTTGCCCTCACCAGTGCGGCTCAGTTTGTTGGAGCGCTGTCCCACAGCCAAGCGGCTCCAGGTTCGATTCCAGGTCAGGGCACATGCGTAGGTTGCCAGTTCGATCCCTGGTCAGGGCACAAGCAATCCCCAGTCTAAGCACATATGGGAGGCGGCCGGTCAGTGCTTCTCTCTCACATTGATGTTTCTCTGTCTTTAAAAAAGCAATGAAGAAATGTCCTCTGGTGAGGATTTTAAAAGAAAAAAAGCTTAGATTCTTCCAAATGAAGGCTGAAGGCAGCTGTGTGTAATTAAATTTTTCAAAATCACCAAATGCGTGATTAGTGCAAACGTGGACATGCGCCCGAATCAGGAGGACCACCCTGACGTTTGAAAGAGGCAGATTCAGAAAGAAAAAGAGAAAGAGCACCTCCGATGTACACGCCCCGTTTCATAAGCTTTTGGAATTTCATTAACTTAAGATGTGGGGACACTAGAATTACAAGTAGTGTTTAAAATGGCTTAAACCAATTTCGTGGAGGCTAGGCTATGAGGAGAGATGTTAGAGGAAACTCGGCAGCAGGGTGTGTGGCCCGCCCTCCGCGGCTGACATCAGACAGACAGACAGCTCTCTTCCCCAACATGTCTCTCAGCATGGCCCGTGATGCCACCCAAAGTGACTCAGTGCTGAGCTGAAAGGATGGGCGGTGGGTCTGGCCCCAGGTGGAGCTTTTCGGTTAGAACTGACCGCCTACAGCAGTTGGAAAGTTGTTGTGGTACCGATGTTACTTTGGGAAGCGAAGGGACATAAATTGATTTATGGAAGCGACCAAATTGGCACGATAAGGAAATGGGCAACAGTGGTGATGGGTACACTTGGTGTGTGCACACGGACCTTTTTGTGAGTGAGGTGGGGAAGAACATGTATCGTTACCTCCAAATTTTCATGCATATGTACTGGGGGGCAGAGAGTAAGTCACCAGCTCAGCCTCCCAGGGCAAGTCTCTGAAGTTCAGTCCCTTGCCACAACCATGAGCCCATGGAGGAGCCAACCTCCGGCCTTTCCTTGGTTCTGATCTTCATCTGCTGGGTGCCCTGAAGCCAGAACCTTCACCTCACCTTGTCTCCATCTACCTCGTTGTCAAACAGAGGGAAAGATTTTTGAAATTGAGCTAAAGGAAATGGTGAGCTTGGCGCTGTCAGGGGGAAAAATGACAGCCCCCGAGCAGTTACCCCTCTGTTCCTGTACCCTGAAGAAATAGCTGTGGGGTCTCAGACCCTGAAGAGGCACCTGGGCGTGGCCGGCTGCCACGGGTGCCAAATCTTCTGTCGTCACAGTCTGTGGTTGTTTATTGGGGAACGGCCCGTCTTCAGAAGCTCCCCTCGCTCGCCACTGTCTGGGCACCTACTGCTTAAAAAAAAAAAATTATGCATGAAGCAACTTGATTGCCATGTGCCTGACAAAACCACCAGTGAAACTCACTTTATGGGAGAACTAGAAACATGAGGAAATAGGAGGAAATACACAGCACCTTGCCCAATGTTCACTGCATAATAAGCATTCAATAAAATTTAATTCTTTGTTGATTGAAAAAGATTATAGACTTCTAACTAAGGGTTTTCCAAATTAAAAGCCATGGTATGATTCCCAATTTTTCAACATCTCACTCCCTCTGCCTCTTACCTTATACTCCAAAAACCACTTTAACATGAAGGAGGCCATCTTTAAAATATTTTGGAGGCCGCAACTATAATTATTACATTGAAATACCTTAAGCCTTAGTGGCATTTCTTTAACTTTGCACTTTCAAGCCCAGTAAAGCCAAAACCAGGGTAACTGGATGCCATTTTACAAAATGTTAAAACTCCTATTACGGTTCTTTCCTTTTTTTTATTTTAAAGATTATTTAGCAACATTATAGACCGTGTGGTAGAGGCAAGGGAAGCATTCATAACCCCACCATCCTTACAAAACAAGTAATTTCATTTTTTAATATTCCCTTCTAGATTTTGACAATATGCTTGCATATTTTACTATGTTTATCATAGTTATCATCATAGTGAACATATAATTTTCTTTATCAGATTCAGATGTAACATGTAAGACAAATGAGAGGGAGAAGAGAAAAGCCACAGAAAAATAAATAATAATCACCTCAGTTAAATGACAGCCAAACAGTGGTGACCAATGACCCTGCCTACAAGCAGGTGGGCTACTCTCGTCCTCCCAGAACTACCGTAACCAGCCCCGGGGAACAGGCCACAGGAGGCCCTGGCGGGGGCCCAGCCACCATTCCCATCGAGGCCGGGCCCACTCTTCCTGGGTCCCTGCTTCCCCGTGGTCCCAGTCCCGGCCCTGCTTGGCGAGCCGCCCAGAGGAGGAGCAGCCGCCTAGCCAGGCATGACGGCGAGGAGCCGAGTTCAGTCTGCGAGCGAGCGAGCTGCTGGCCTCTGACCCCTGCTGCTCAGGACTGGGACGGGAACACCACTTTTACCTGCCCGCGATGTCGCCCTCCCGCCCAAGGGGGCCCACCTGGTGGGCTGGGTGCACAGCACCTTCTCACCCCAAGGGAAGGTGGCTCTCCCCCGCAACCTCTCCCGGGCAGGGCCCAGTAACAACAGCAGCGGCCGTGTCAGGCTCACAAACTGCTTCTGCGGGCATCGTCCGCGCCTCCTCTCTCCGCAACAGCCTGCGGAGGTCACCGGGGACATCCTTATTAGCGTCCCGTGACACAAAAGGGAAACTGAGACTTCGAAAGCTGAGGCAGTGCCCTAGGTCACAGCATGCAAGCGACACTGTACTTGGTCCTGCCATCCATTCTAGAGAGGACGGTGGCCGGCTCTATCCAGCGACAGGCAGTCACACATACTGGCCGTTGTCCCTACTCTTGAGCAAGCAGCTGTGCCAGGCACGTGGCACAAGGAAGTAGGGACCTTTCCTGCCTGGCGTTAGTAAGCCGGGCGTGGGATGGCTGATAAAGGAGTCTTGCAAAATGATGTTTAAAAATAAATGGTTCCTGACCAAGATGGAAATATTTGCTTGTCGGCAGGATTGCTCGTCAGCAGGACCACAGATCTAGGTACGCGCTGTCTTTTTGTGCTACCATTTCTGTCTCATGTTATTAAAAAATAATATATTGATTACTGCTACTTCAGTGGACTCGGCATAGGGAAGCTATTTATTTTTGAAAAGTGGCAAAGGCAGGAAATTACTTCCCTCTCTTTGGCATGGCTTCCAACACACTTTGGGAATCTCTCCCTCCTCCCCCATTTCTTTGTAGGTTTAGAAGAGGAGTCTATCAATTCAGTATTATTTTAGCAACAGCAACGCTTCCGCTTGGGCTATTTTTAGCATGTCAGGTGCACTCTGCCTGCCGTGAACTTGGTACATGCAAGTGTTTCATTCAGCAGCCTCTCTCATTTGAAAGGGAGCCTGTTCCAGCCTCTGACCACCATAGCTTCACTTTTACAGATGCTCATAAATTTCTGAACCTGCAGAGATATCTTTAGCTGTGACTCCAGAAATTTCCTGCGGAGCCGCAAAGACGCAGTCCAACGAGCACACCGAGGCTAAATATACCTTCTTCGTCCACCCCTCAGCCACACAGACAGGGGCAGCAGCGAGAGGATTTTTTAAACCCAATGCTGAGCAGGTTTTCTCAGATTAATTAGGCAGTATTATGTATTTTGGCAAATGATCTCATTTCACCTGCCCCCGCGTCTTTCACTGCTAAGCTTCATTTTCCCTCCGCTTTCAAGATCCATCCAGGAGCCCGGGTACAGACACCTGTACCAGGTACATTTCAATCCCACGCACCTCTTAGCCCTGCACTTCTACTCGGTTAGATACTTGGCCCCAGAGCAGCCGGCTCAGGCCAGATCCTTCCTGCCTGTTCTCTCCGAGTCCAATCTTCTCAGCCTCGCCTGGGGCCCTAGGCATCTGCAGAGAGGAGAGAGAAGCCAGGAGTTTCTTTAAGGAGTGTGTCCTTTTGGAACTTGACAAAGGAAAAGAATGCTGAGTTCTTCTCAGGCCTGGTAGCAGGCCTGTGGTAGGAGAAATCTCCTCTCTGGAGATAAATTCTTATCTACAGGGGACGCGGTGACCTTTTTACCAGACTCTTAAAAAGTTAAATTGGTGTTCCTGGGTAAGTCCCTGGATTCTCAGAGAAGGTTCTGTTCCCCCTGAATCTTCAGCACTCGGTGCCCCTGGTCAGTTTCCCTATAACCAAGATCAGCCAATGCCAGACCATGCAAAGGGGAAAGGACATCACACAGAGAGAAGTCCAAGACAACCACACGAGGAAGCCTGGCCTTTGCCCTTGGGCCACCAAATGTGCGCCCCACTCCTGCACACCTTAGGGGGGCTATGGAATTGGACCTGGCCTCACCCCACCAGACTAACCTCCCCTCCCCAGTTAGTTTGGGTGAGTGAGACCCACAGCTGACTGTTTACTCCCTGCAGTTTTCCACTCGCCTCTTCTCCAGGGTTCACTTGGGGGCACAAGTTTCGGCCACCAGCCTAGCAATGGAGCTGGCCCTGACGCTGCGTACTCCTTCCCGGAGGCCCCTGAAGGTGGGCCTGAGGGCTCCCAGGCAGGCCCCCGTCTCTCCACTTCCCTTCACGGGTCATTTTGTGGTTTCTGATACTATTTCTGTAACTCTCTGTACCTTGAGGACTTCCTTAGGGGGCTGTTATTGTTGGGCAAACACCATTACTCATCAAAATTTATTGAGCAGGGACAGCCCCAAAAAACAAAGGGATAAGCAGTGGGCTTGCAAAACCTACAGGACAAAAGGGCAAGGAATGCAAATGAATCATAATAGCAGTAGCTCCCCCTTGTTAGTGCTTACTAGGGCCCGCACTGCTCTAAGCAAGATGTGTGGCACTTTAGAGAGACCCCACAACGGTCCTATGAGGTTGCACGCCTTCTGTTCACAATCTCTCTGTCCATGGAGGCACACAGTATTTACTGGGTACATACTATGTTCTAGGCACTGGGCTAGGCCATGGGGATAGAGCAATGAACAAAATACACAAGGTTTCTGCCCTCATGAGCCAGAGAAGACATACGGTGGGGAAAAAAAAATTGCACAAATAATTCCTAGAGGACAGGGACCCACTGAGATTCTGCAGCTTGAGCAAGAGTCAGTGTGAGCCCGTGCATGTGGCATGCAAACCCCTGGGAACTCACCTGGGGCTCTCTGGACGCTTGCCCCTTCCATCCTCTGCAGGCCCGCTTCCTACTGCCCGCCCTGAGCGCCACACTTCGCAGTCCAGCAGCACGTGCAATATCCACTGGGCTGCTTCTTAGCCCCATTCCTGTGCTCACATTGTCTCTGGGTCTCTAATGCTTTTTTACCAAGCCCCTTGCAGCTTCCAGAATCTTCTGTCCCCAAAAACCCTCCCAGGTCCTCCTCCCCCGTCAGGCTGGGTGCATTGAGCTTCCTTTGTGCCTCCATGGCACTTCCTGCTGATCTCCATCACTGCACTTGCCTGGGGACCTGTTTAGGGATCTGTTCCCTCACTGGCCTGGGTGCTGCTGGTCCCTGGGTGCTGGCCCATCTCTGTTGCCTTGTCAAGTGGTAGCACGGACCCTGACTTGCAGGTGCTCCCGGTGAAGGCTTGTCAGGGGACTGTGCGTCTGTGCACACGAATGTGCCTTCTCTGCCCTAGAGGAAAAGGTGAGGAATCAAAAGACCCTCCATTAGACCTAATAGTAATGAATGAAACCAGGGGAGCCCAATTGGGGGAGCAGTAGAGGCTGTGACTCCTGGGGCAGGGGGCGTGGAAGGGGGTCAGCTCCTCAGACTCTCTGAATGGTTTAATGGCTGAGAACTTGCTGCTTCATCAAGCAAATCTGTTCCTTGTTCTCATCTACTGGAAAGTTCTCCCTTTTGTCAAGCAAACTCTGCCGAAGGGAGATCTGCCCTTTAGAACAACAGAATAATTTGACTCTCTATTCTAGTATCAGAAGAACGTTACCGTGGCTCACAGTAGAGTCACTTTTCCTTACCAAATAATCTCAGTTCCTTCAGCTGTTTCTCACTATCATGTCGCACACCTGGAACCCTCCTGCCTCTAGATGTCTCTTCTACAACACGGCATCCCGAGCCGGACAGCATTCCAGATGACTTCTGAGCAATATGGACTATAATGGTGTGATTTCTTTTCTGAACCTACAGCTTAAATTTGATTTCCCTTGGTTTACAGCCTCGTCACTTTATCAGTTCTCACTGCTCTTCGGGGTAATGAAACTCGTTGGTGCTCTGCATACAATGAACTCTTGTCAGACCACATTTAGCAATTCTAAGAATTAGAATTGCAGGTACCGGTTACTGAGCACTGCTGTGCCTGGGGGCCAGGCACTGTGCCAGTCATCGTTCTGCCCATACCTTACTGAATTCTCCCGTCTGTACTGAGGCCGAGTAAGGTTGAGTAATTTGCCCCGAGTGCTGGGATTTGAACCCAGCAGGCCGCCTGACTCCAAAGCCCACATTCTCTTTAACCCACTATATCCCATCCTGAGCTTGTGCAGCTGATTCTTTCCACCTAAACTCTAGATGTATCCCTGTTAAGTTTGAGGTGAGTTTCTACTCAAACTTCCAGCATCACAGAAACTCCACGGCACAGTTTGTAGCTCATCTTTTCGGGCTGGTGTCATCACTCCCGCCGCCCTCACCAACAACAGCGCCTGGCAGCTCCCCAGCAGAGTCCTTTCGGGGTTGACACCGTCGGGCATCATGAGGGCCCAGACTTTCCATCAGCCTCTTACCAAGCAACTTACCTTTGAATTCCCTGCACCTTTTCCCACGTTGTCCAAAGTTATCAGGAGAGAGCGTGGGAAACGCCAGATTGGCTGGAAAGCTGTCATCTGCATAACATCTCTCCCTTCTAGCAAATTAGTGGCACTGAGGAACGGCATGAAAGGTGGCCTCTTTATCTTACATACCTTTATAAATTCTGTGTTTTACCTTTTGTCCTGAAACTGCGCCAGGAAGCAATGTCAGGTTCACCTTTCCCCGCTGTGTGAAAGCGAGCTAGTGCCTTGGCTCCAGCTTCATGGCTTATCCCAGTCTCCCTTATTCATTCATTCATTCATTCTCAACATCAACCATGTTTCCACAGCCACAGATGTCAAAAGTTTTTTATCTTAAATCATTTCCTTTTCCTGAAGCATTAAACTAATGCATAATTCCTATGGAAATATGGGAAGCGCAAATATAGGTGGAGAAAACACAAAACAGCACTGTCCAGTAATCCTAAAGATGGCCTCTGACATCTACTAATTCTTTTTCTAATCTATTAATAGAAGGCAGTTTGCCCAGGTGCTCAAGTAATTTATGACCAAGACCTAGGGTTGGGTTCTCACACCTAGAGCGAAAGCTACAGCCTAATGTCAGCTAGAAAATAAGTGAGAGTGATAACTAGGTCAGGAGAGAAGGAGGCTGAGCCCCTCGGCAGGGTAGGACGGACTGTGGAGAGGGGGAGGCAGGGCCGCCCCCTCCGCGAGACAGCCCGGTCTGTTGTTTAGCTCTGTAGTGTGTTGATATTCGGGGAGGCACATGGCAGTTCCGCAACTCTCTTGGTATTGTTTCCCCTGAGGAATTACTGTGCTGCTCCTCTGCTGTGGTTTTTCTCTTTCTGTCATAACTGTTGTACCCCATACTCTCCAGCTTGAGAGTTTTATCTGAACGCATTTCTCTCTTCCCCTCAAATGTCATTTTGAACATCAGGGATTAGAAGATGAATCAAATGGGCAGGGAGAGATTCCCTCTGGGTGACTGTGATATGTTGGACATCTGTCTCCAGTTACATTGTGTTCGTTTTAGAAGCAATCTCTCAATCAATCACTGTGATTTTTCACAGCTGGATGGATGGACAAACATCTAACAAAATGTCTTGTAAATTCTCATCGAGAAGTTCAGGCACGGTGCTGCCCAGAGGTCCCTTCCAGCTCAGTGATTCTTCGAATGTATGATTGATATTTTAGAAACAGGGATATCACTTGCTGTATTTGTCAGTGACTGGCAGTCTTCATGGAACTTCGATATGGTCTGGGGAAATGAGGAAGAAATGAATTGTATAGAGGAATTTGGGGAAGAGACAAGCTGAGTCAGCAGATGGCATAGGTAAGAAGGTGGAAAAGCCTATTCTGGGAAAGCTGCTGATGGAAAATAAAGGAGGGAATCAAGAGAGGGCCAGAATAAGTGTTTAATAACATGCAGAACATAATCCAGCAGTCGAACGTGGCTGGGAAGGACGAAGGAAAACTGCAGTAACCATTATGTCAAAAATTTGACCTCAAAAGGCAGCAATAGGTCATACCTACCACCAGTAGGTAGATGTTTCAGACACAGATCCAATTCTGTGCCTATATCAAGTGCACAGTTGGGCATTCATCAGTCTTTGTGTCTACCTCTGCCAACACATAGACATGAGCTGTAGTAGCCGCATCTTAAACTGTTACCCAGAAATGTAAAGATTCTGGATAATATTTTACATTTATCCAATTAAAGATTCTACATTTATCCAACATAAAGATCGACATTGGCTCCTCGGTCCTTTTCCCTAGCAATGTGTACACGGGCCGCACCTGCCAAGCAGGAAGCCACACCTTCTCTCTCCTGCTCTTCCACGGCTGCTGGGGACTGCCATTTAGACAAGAAAAACAAATGGCTCTCCCCCAAAACAAAAAAGGAAGTTGAGTTGTAGATGGGTCAGGTGGGAATTTAGGAAGGTTATGTGAAGCCACCAGTCGCAGACCCACTTTCTGCCGCTTCATTCATTCACTCATGTATTGAGCCCCTTCTGTGCGACAGGCACTGCAAGAGGCAACTGAGTACAGAAATGAAGGCTGGCAAGAGACCCGCAGCCTTGCAGGGGAGGAGGACTGGCCAGCACACAGTTGCAGCCCAGGCAATCTGAAGGCCCGTGGAGAAAAAGCAGAGGGTGCTTTGGATGCTCTGAGAGGAGGCCAGGAGCCAAGCTGATGACAAGGAGCACCTCCTGGGTGTGATATTAGAGTTCAGTGTTGAGGGGTGAGTGGAAGGAGTTAGCCAGGTGAAGAACAAAGGAGAGGGGAAGGTTGGAAGCAGAGGAAACAGGGGAGAGCAAGACACCTTCAGCCAAATAAAAATAATTGGATAGAGCCAGAGTGAGCCTGGGGGCCAGCATGAAGGCAGTCAACAGACAGGACTGGAGAGGCAGGGCGTGAGGTGTGCCCTGCGAAGGAACGTGATTTTCGTCCTGCTCGCCGTTGAGGGGGTGGCGAAGGATTGAAGCATCATCAGTCTCACAGCTGGGTGGCTGGAGGGCGTAGTGGAGAGCAACAAGAGGGAGCAATGGAAAACCGGTGAGGAGACCGCCTGCCCGAGTCACCCAACGGCAGTGTGGAGGACCTGGACCAATGAAACACCACGTGGGATGATACTAAGGGGGGTAACAGCTCCCAGGTTCTCTACTGGATTAGACCTGAAGAGTGAGAGGGGAGAGGAAGAGTCTCAGATGACCGCTAGCAAGATGGCTGCACCCTTCTCAGGGGCCTGAGTGTAAGGCTGGAGGGAAGGGGTGAGGGCGATGCACGGTAGCTGATTTCATTCCGGCCCCGCTGTGAGCATCTGTTTGTTGTGAGAATTTGCTTCCAAGCGGCTGCTGCTGGGCAGTGTACTGGTGTGAGACCCAGCCATGCATTCATGTCAGGTCCTGCAAATCTAGAGAGCCTGCTACTGGGGGGAAAAGAAAACAACAAAGCTAGAGAGAAAGGCAGGGGATTTTGGCTTTGCAAAACCTGGATGTTTCCTTGGGGAATTATTCTTACTTTGGTTCTCAAGAATATTGTGTGCTGATATTCATAGTAACAACTGTTCCAAGGGACCACGCTGTCCGACACTGACCTAGTCTACAGTAAGAAGTTGCTGGTGGGGGAAGGGAGGCAGACATGGGCATTAAGCAAAGAGCTGTTCAGGCTGGTTGGAACCTAAACCAGCTTAGCACAGCCTAAGTGCTAAGACACATCAGAGTCCTTTTCAGAAATATTTTCTTACCGACTTTTCTAAGGCAGCTTCCCCCTGAGGACAAAGTTAGCTGGTGTGTCAGCGTTCATTCAAGGTTTGGACTTTGAGTGCTTGACTCCCAGGTATAGTTCTGGGGATGTGAGTCTGTTACATAGACCACACTGCTGGCTTTTGTTTGCATGTCTTAAAGGGTGTAATAAAATCTTTTCAAAATTAGAGATCTAGGAGGCATCACACTCCCTGATGCTATAGTAATTAAAACAGTTTGGTACTGGGATAAAAACAGACGTATAGATTAGTGCAACAGATCAGAGAGCCCAGAAATAAACCCACACATATGTGGTCAATTATTTCTTGACAAAGGAGCCAAGAATATATAATGGGAAAAGTACAGCCTCTTTAATAAATGGTATTGGGAAAATTCAACAGCCTCTTGCAGAAGAATGAAGCTGACCACTAACCTACACCAGACACAAAAATTAACTCAAAATAGATTAAAGGCTTGAACATAAGGCCTGAAACCCTAAAACTACTGTAAGAAAACATAAGCAGTAAGCTCCTTGACATGAGTCTAACTGAAGATTTTTTAATCTGCCACCAAAAGCAAAAGCAACAAAAGCAAAAGTAAGTGGGACTTCACCAAATTGAAAAGCTTCTGCACAGCAAAGAAAACCATCAACAAAATAAAAAGACAACCTATTCAATGGCAGACAATAATTGAAAATCATAATCTGATAGGGGCTAATATCCAAAATATACAAATAATTCATACAATTCAATAGCAAAAAAAAATAGGCAGAATTTGTAAATAGACATTTTAAAAACAGGCAGAAGATGGAAATAGACATTTTCCAAAGAGGCCTGCAGAAAACCAACAGGTACAAGAAAAGATGCTCAACATCATTAATCATCAGGGAAATGCAACTCAAAACCACAATAAGATATCACACCTCTTAGGGTGGCTATCATAAAAAATATAGGAAATAATAAGTATTAATGAGAATATAAAGGGAATCCATGTACAGTGTTGGTGGGGGAATGTAAATTGGTACAAATGCTATGGAAAACAATATGGAGGTTCCTCAAAAAAAGTAAAAATAGAACTACCATATGATCCAGCAATTCCACTTCTGGTTTTTTATCTGAAGAAAACAAAACATTAATTCAAAAAAATATAGACAATCCCACGTTCACTGCAGCATTATTTACAATAGTCAATATAGGTAAACAACCGAAGTGTCCATAAGTGTATGAATGGTTAAACAAATGTATAGAATACATATAATATTATATATTATATATAAAGTGGAAGATGATTCAGCCATAAAAAGAATGAAATCTTGCCATTTATGACAACATGGGGCCTCAAGGACGTTAAGCTTAGTGAAATAAGTCAGACAGAAAGACAAATATCACATGATCTCTGTTATATGAGGAGTCTAAGGAAAAAACACAAGTTCATAGACACAGAGAACAGACTGATGATTTCAAGAGGCAGGGATGGGGGATGGGAGAAATGGGTGAACTCTGTGTGTAGTTTAAATAAATTGAATAAAAATTGCTTTTTAAAAATTAGAGATCCATTTCATTCAACAATATGATGGGCTTTAAAAGTGACTAACCATTTATCAAGGCACAAAACCATCACCTGTTTTCATGGGAGGGGTGCTACTTTGTAAACACACTAAGCAGCGAATAACTTGGGATTAGAAGGTTCAGAGTAGCGATCTTCTGCAGACACCTCCATGCTTCCATTGTCTGCTTCCACCAAGTTGTTTTTTCCTCCTACTAAGTACAGCTACCCTAATGACTCACGTAGAGAACAAATAACTTGTAAGTTAGCTTGCCATTTCCCAGACTCACACTTGGATCTCTCTTCTGGCCCCTGAGGGTGTTCTAACACAAGTTCCACAGAGCAAGAACCTTAATTTCAAACGTGCAAATAACTGTCTTTGAGCTTTGGACTCCACAGTGTCCATTAAAGTTGAATGAAAAATTACAGAATTTGAGTTTGGGGTGTTTCCTTTCCTACTTCCACTATTGCCATAGTCTACACACTGCATAAAGCTCAGGCCACTGGGAATTTTATGGACACTCCCGGCCTCCAGGCGTTTCATCAGCAGGGCTACTTGGTGTCTCTTTGTCACATGCATCAGTGCTCATCTAACAGGGACATGCAAAGCTTGCTTTCTTTTTTTGCTATTATAGTAAACCACGTATACGGAGACCAAAAGAGTCATTGGAAACCCTGAGTCAGATTATTTGCAGTTGTACCAGAGCAGTAAAGTCTGACCTGGTTGGTTGCCTCCATTGCTGCCACAGTTGTCTTTGATCCAAGATGCTAAGGTAGAGTGAAGTCCAGGCCAGATAACAAAAGCATGCTTTCCCCAGTGTTATTCCAGGCGCTTTTCACTCCCAGAGCCTACAGGTGTTATCCTGGCTTAGGGCTGCTGAAATATGGAACAGCAAACCAGCTGTCATTCATGCGAATTGGTGCTGGCCAGCTGGCCAAGCCGACTACAGGAATAAGAACGTGCCTTTTCACTGGGGTACACAGGGCCTTGCCTCTAAGGAGACAGCTGAAGAATCTCAGGTGACAGCCCTTGGGAACAGTGTCTGTGGCATTCAGGCATTCCCCACCCTGAGAGGTAGGGCAGGAGACATCTGTCGTCAGCCTGCTGCTTCCAGAAAGCAGCGACCGACCATGGCTGCTCCCTGGGCTTTGTGTAGAGGACAAGAAATGGAGGAAAAAGCTTGGATGACTACATGCTGTAAATTAATCTTATGTGCAGCATCTTCCGTTGTATTCATTAAGAAGGAAACATGCAGAATCATAATTGCACAGGGCAATTGGTCATTTTAAAAATTACATCAAAAGTGTAATGCCAAGACCCTTGTGTATTCCTGATGGGAGTGTAAATAGGTTAAATCTTTCCAGAGGGCAATCTGGGAATATGTTCCAAAACAGGAGCCTTAAAAATATTCGTGCTCTTTGACCCAGAACTTCTACTTGTTGGAAGTTATCCCAAGGAAATAATCAGAGGCGTGCACAAAGGTCTCTGTACTGGAGTACTCATTTAGCATGAATTAAGACGGTGAAAAACTGAAAAGGATTTAAGTGTCCAACAATAGACAGTTAACAAATGAAAACACATCCATGCAATGGAATAATATGGTCCTTTTTTTATTTGACTGAATACTTTGGAAAGAATTTTACCAAATGATTACCATTTTGTAGTCATGATTACCAGTGATTTTGCTTTATTATTTTATATTTTTACTGTGTGGTACAAATTTTGTAGAGTGGATAAACTTACAGTCAAGAAGAAAAAATTTCTAAGGAACTACTAGAGCATGTTTACTTTTCTAAATTTAACAGTCACCCATAATTCACCAACCTAAAACAACTTTGTTTTACGTGTTTGTATTTTTTACATTATACACTTAAGTTTCACACAGTTGCAGTCATAGAGCATATGACATTTAATACTCTGCTTTTCAGCTAACATTATAGTTCATATTATACATAGTCTATAATGTTATATTCATAACTTGATAACATTACAACATATGAACGTGTAATCACACAGTAGGTACCATCATTACCTCTCACCCCTTGCCGCCACCCCCGTCCAGGGTCCAGGACAGACTTAATCCTCCCCTCATCTGCATTTTGCTGTTACAGAAGCCACCTCCCTCCTCAGGTAGAAGTCACCTGTGGGCCAGCCGGCCCTGTGTTTCATGGTAGCCACAGTGGCCGGCGTGCACCAGGCACATACCCAACACCTGCCCATGATGGCGGATGTGTGAAAGGAAGGAGAGATGGACCAACAGGCAACCAGCACAGGAGAGCAGGGCTAGGATTTGAAGATTTAAGGTCTATTTGACTTGAGCAGCCTTGCAAACTTATTCATTCTGACGTCAGCCTCGAGGAGGTATCTAGGTAAGGAGCATAAAAGGTGTGCAGTTGCCCTATTACCAATTTTTCCCCTTTAGTCATTTTGCAAAACCCTATTTCATTTTCACAGTAAGTTTTAGACCCTGGGTTACAAAGGCCTGTTTATAAAAGTGCTCATCCCAGCTTCTAAAACTTGTCTTTAACTTCTCGGTCAAGATTTTTCCCATTAAGCATTTGTCACATTCTTTTCCAAGTCTGCATCAATACCCATAATGGCAGTTCAGATGATCCTGGCAAAATAAAGAAAGAAAAAAAAGAAAAGAACAGAGGAAGGCTGCCTCATGGGCGCAGGGTTTCTCTTTGGGATGATGGGACAGTTCTCGAAGTGTCAGTCTGAAATTTGCACAACAGTGTGAGTGTACGTAAAGCCACTAAATTATACATTTTAAATGATTAAAATGATAACATGTCATTTTTACCAGGAGGAAGGAAGGAAGGGAAAGGGAAATTGAATTATGTCATGCCCAGTCTTTCTATAGTTGTGTTTCATATTCGTTGAGCTCTTTTTCTGAACAAGATTCAAGACTGCTGCAAGTCCTTTTGAAGACAGGACAGACCCTCGGGTCTGTGTTGTGCCCTATCATCCTGACCCAGCAGACGGGTCCACAGACGATCGCCCAGCCTGCTAAAGCCTGGCCCTCCTCTCTCCTGTCCTCCTTTAACTCTTCCCGGCCTCACCACGAGGAAGCAGCTGACAGACATGAGCATCAGTGACCTGAGGAACAAGGGCTCGAGATGGAGAGACTCATTTTTCTTCCCTTAAAATGACTCTCTGCCCCCCCAGCACTTTTTTTCTTCTAGAATCACACTGAAATCATTTCAGCGCTAGCCCTGGGTTTATTTGAGTGGCCATGTTCCATCTTACCTGTACACGTGCTCTCTTGGGAGAAACGCGTGCAATGTTATGTGGTAAAGATTTTTTAGCTATCATTTAGAAAAATACGGAAGGTGTTTGTGCCAAGTCTTGCTCTGAATGAAGCCCTGGCTTCCCGGGTTCCCCATGGCCCATGGCGACTTTCCCTAGCTGTCCTCACCTGGTCCCTAGAGAAGAGTGGTGGTCCGCACCCCCCTTTCACAGGCAGGCCATGCGCACAGAAAGAGCACAGCCAGGTCCAGGGTGGGCGCCGCCCATGGGCAGACGAGGGCCACCACTCTGGCCTACTGGTTGTACAAGAACCTAAATGCCATGGAGCTCGCTGAGCACATATTTAGATCTCTGAAATCAAAAATGATGTATGACTCTCAGAGTTGATGAAATACAGTGTATTAGGGAGAACCTAAAGACAGCAGTCTATACCACACTGAAGAAATCATTGAAATCTCTGCCTGCAAGGAAAGTTAGAATTGGAATGTCCCTACATCACAGGCAAAGGAGGGAAGGCAGGTCTCCTTCAGAGCCAGGCCTCTGATTGCGAGCTTCAGCTCTGTGCTTGGGCCCAGGCCACAGTGGTAATGAACGCGGTACAGGCCTCCTTTCACTGGGGCTCCGCTGAGGTCTCTGCTTCAACATGAATCTTTGTCTATCAGAAGAGGCTCTATCATAACCTTCCACGCAGACGCTGCAAGAAGTAAGAATGGACTCTTTGTGGATTAGAGGTCAAAGGTGTCATTGGAACTCCGTGACTTGCTACAGGCAACCCTGTGACCTGGGCTAGGTTTTTGTCCCATGTCCTCTCCGTCTCTCCCGCCAGGCACAAGGGCCTGTCCCCTGGCTCGCTGGAGTCTACCAGATGTGCCTGTCCCGTGGCTTGGAACTTCAGGACGCTCTAGGGTTAGGGGCTGTGTGGGTTGGACCACTCCAAGTAATACGTTCAATTTGATCGCCATCTCCTAGAAAACCTTAGCCTGTGAATGAAAATGTCTATTGAGATAGTGGCATGGAAGAGAGAGTTTTAAGGGGCCCTTTGTTACCTGGCAAATCACACCTGCGGGTAACAACCTGCCCAGCCTGCTCTGAAGACTCGTCCTTTGCCTGCTCTGCATGCCAGATCCAGAGTCAGAGCCCAAAGGTCGGGAGCCCATTCCAGATCTGAAAGCGTTTAACGGGGGGAAGGATTGATCGAGTCACGGGAGACAGCGGCCAGCTGTCCCCAGTGGGCATGGGCGGACACTTCCATTCCCACTGCCGATAAAAGGATGATGGTTTTTAACGGAGGCCAAATCAGGATTGTGAAAGCAAAACCCTTCTTCCCAAACTTCCTCCCACCTCGGGTTAAACATGGGGGTGGGGAGAGATCAGCAGCGATGAGACTTGAGGATGGGAAATGCTAGGATGACAGTGTATCCCTGACTTTTGAAATTCCAGATACAGCAGTCTTAGCTGCCTGAGCCCAAAGAGAGCCCAACCACTTCTGTTCATGTATTTTTTTTCTGGGCAGAACCAGGGAAGCCTTCGGCATTAAGGTCAGGCCAAGCGAACAGTGGAGGAGGGAATTCCAGCAGGTCAGGTTTCCATATGATGCCATACAGTTTAGATACAGCTCCCTCCGTAACTCAGATTAAAAGAGGATTCAAGGCTTAACATCTCGCAGCAGCAAAGGGCAAGAAAACCGAAAACTGCACCCAAGGCTGTTTCCAGAGACTGCCTGGTTCGCCATTAATGCAGAGGCAGCGAACACGGAGGCTCTGCCTGCGCACAAGTGACCCAGCGCCGGGGAGGCCTCTGAGTCCTTCCCTCCAAATCAATTGATTTTACTGGACATGGAGAGTGTCCCAGTGGAGAGCGCCCGCGTTAAATTTGTAAAGCCTCCAATACCGCCTAGGAAGGGGCTGGGGAATTGTCACCATCTTCCCTTTCTTCGGTAGCTATGGAAGTGCCCAGGGCAGACACCTCTTCCCCTTCACTTAGCCTTGAGATTCCAGGTGGGCAATGTGCCGCTTTACACTTGGGGGACTGGATCCTTCCAGATGAACCCCCAAGCGTTCTGCCACTTGGAGTTCCTTGTGGTTTTCACGACTGTGTTTGGCATCCTATTGGCATTTCACGGTACAATCAAATTCACTGTCACTCTAGTGACGTGAATAATCTATCCATACTAATAAAACGATAGCAGGTCCTTGCTGTCTCTTTCCCTAATCTTAAACCGTTTTCAGATAACATGAATGCCACTTTTGGCGGGGGGCAGTTTTCTTATTCAAGTCCACTATGCAGGGGGAGGGGGAGGGGCAGAGATCATGGAAGAATGGTGATGCAAAGTAACTGTAAAGCAATTCTTGCATCGCTCAGGACTCGGTATTATTCATCTGTGCAGTGAGAGCTCTAGTCAGCGCTGCACTTGAGTGGCAACCCCACCAATTAGTCCTGCGGCTGCGGGTTTGTGAATTGCATGTGAAAACAGAATTTGTTTAGAAGCGCTCATGCAAATTGCGCCACACAAGTGTGGCCTCCGTGTCACGTCCTTTCGCGGATTCTGACAGACTCGCGTCTTTCCAGACCTCTCTGATCGGTGGCCCCTTTGGCAGTTACCAGAGCTCATAAGCCAAAGGCAACAGCCCGTTGCCATGAGCACTGTGTCTGCGGCGAGGTTTACGAGCTGTTCCTGCGGCTGGGTTTTGCCTCAAAAAAAAAAAAATCATATTTTCACTTGGATCTGCAAGAACAACAATGAAGAAGGGAATATATGCAAATATCTACGCAAATGCCACCAAACATATAACTTGGCCCCATGGTGCTTGAGTTGCCATTTCTCTTAGTGAAAACTTTTCTCATATCTTAGTGTTAATGTATGTGTCTCATGTTTTGAAAGTCTGCATTAATGCAAGGGGGAAAAAAACCTTGAAAGCAAAAGCATTAGGTGAAATAAGGACTATGCCATTATTTTATATAATCAGGGTTCGTAATATCTCTGTAAATATAGTAACTATCCATTTATAAACCATTCCTTATTTCTCCCCAGTTTGAACAAATTCCTTATCTCTTTTAAGGAAGAAAATAATTGTTCCACTTGAGCTGTGTTGTGAGATTATATTTTTGTTGGCAGTTTGGAGGGCCGGATGGGGAGGAGGAGGTGCCCTCTGGCACGTCGAGGGCGCAGGCAGCCACAGATGACACCCACACTCAGGCCAGTCAGTGGCGACCAGAGATGCCCTGCATGCGAGGCCCAGGAGAGGCTGTGCTGGAGGCGGGCAAAGCCAAGCCGGTGAGTTTGCCAGCCTTGACAATGGCGGCCACCGGCCCATCTGGTCAGGTTGAGACCCCCGTTCCTTGTTGCCTGCCCTTCCGCTCTCCAGAACCTCGGCAGCGGTGCTTGAAACGGCCAAGCTTCCCAGAGCTAGCTGGAGTCGGACAGAAAGAAAAATAGGAAATTTCACCCCATATAGAATTGTCTAATGGCTGTGTTGTACACCTGAAACTAAAAGGATACTGTATGTCAACTGTACTTGAAAAGTGAATTTTAAAAAGAGATATATCACCCCAACAGCATTATGTACTTTACTCTCCCACTCCCACCCCCCACCAAAAAAAAAAATGTATGGAGAACAAAAAGCACAGCTGTAGGATAAGAATGTCTCCATGACAGACCTCCCCGTGCGTCCCGGGGTGGGCCTGGGGTGTCTGCCGCTGGGGTGCGTCCTGGACTTTCCCCGGCCCGACTCTTCTCCGGCTGCACCCTGCCTCTCGGTGTGTCATCCCCACGTGTCCTTTTGCCCTCTTCTCTCCCGCTGCGGTCTGTGCTTTCTGTTCAGTACCACACATCCTTTACCCGGCAGGTTCTTGCCCTGACGGCCCCCTCTCCTCTGAGCTCCCAGCCCCCTCCTCCTGGTGTTCCAGTTCGGGATGCCTGCCTCTCTTCTGAGGGGCGAGCCTGTTTCCCTGCAGCCCCTACAAGGAAGGTGCCAGGCAGCGAGGCTGGCGGTGACCAGCTCTGCAAACCCCAGCTAGAAAGTGTCTCTTCTTGTGACTCAAGAGCCCTAACCCTCAGCTCCCAAGGAGCCTCCTTGAGGAGCCTCCAGACAGTTGAAAGGACCAGAGGCTCTCTCATAAAGAAAGAGCGGGTGAGTGAAAGGAAGCCAATGTCACCATACTGTCACCGTGGTCCCTTTCCCAGCCCCGCTTCAGAGGCCAGCACCCCTGCCTGTGCACCCCTGCCACTCCTAGTAGGTACCAGCGACACAATCACCTGCAAGGACTAAAGATCCGACAAGATTTTTCAAAGTTCCCCCCCGCCCCCCGCACCACCACTGCCACTTCCAGGTTCATTCTCTAACTAAAGGGACACAAACACCAGAAGGACAGCTCCTGCCTAAACAGAGAAAAAAGTTGTCCTGTGCTCTGTACCTCCTCCCCCCTCAAACTCCCAAGTTATATTTCCTTTCTTGGAGGTGCGGATAATATGGATTAAGTTTTAAGGGTGTGAATGGATTTTTTTTTTTTCTGAACCTACTAACTTCTTTGAAATTGTCAGGAATCTAGGAAATACTTAAGCACTTTTTAAAAGATTGAAGTACTGAGTCCCCTGCACATTTTGAGGGTGGGGTCTCCCTCCAAGCTCCGCCCGACCCCTTTGCGTCTCCCTAGTACCCAGGCTGACCCAGCTAAGGGTTGCGCAGACTCGGGCGGCCTGGGACACAGACCCGTGAGGAGCTGCTGGCCTCTGGTCACCGAGTCAAACCAGAACGGGTGGCCCTGAATTCCTTCGGGTGACCTTCTGACAGGAGCTGGCCTAGCCCAGGACAGCAGCCGCCAACAACACCCCATCCCTACGTTCCCTGGGCCCTCTATTACCTTTACTTGGTCAAAGGAAAGAAAGCAGTCCATCTCTCTCTTCTACTTTTTAATAAAAGAAAACATAGCCTTAGGTTCGACACATGACTTTCGGTGGATGCACAGAAAGAATGTCCTGTATAGCAGAGAAGGAGAGAGGAGCGGACGGGCAGGTCCAGTGTCAGACGTCAGGGGAACCATGTGTCTTCAGACCCGCTGGGGAAACGCAGAACAGCGGGGCGCGGGGAGCCAGGTGGGGAGGTCTGCAGCCCCGCCCTGGGGGGCGGGGGCGGGACAAACGTGAAGCCATCCCTGTTTCTAGAGCCCGCTGGTAATTTCAGAGTGTCACAACCCGAGTATCTCCTTCTCCTCACTGTTGTCTCACTAAGGGGTGGGAAAATGCAGAGGGAAGATTTTCATTTGCTCAGAGAGGACACCCAGGCTCCAACTGGCCGGCACAGGCGTGTTTTTACCTAGAACCAACACCGTCTTCTTTAATCATGAATTTTTAGCGGCCTGACTGGGGTGATGAACTATCTTGTTAGAAATTATTCTTACTACCATCTCTAGTTTACATTTAAAAGATGGATGGGGCAAATGTAACATTAATTATCTTATGAAAATATCACACCACTTCTGATGCAAACAAGGTTTCCCATGAGAACCAAGAGTGATTTTCTGACTTTTAAAAAAATCCAATATTGAGCTTACACCACTAACTAAGCCTCAGAAACACTTAGTAATCTCTTTGTGGTGAATTCTACTTGTCATTAAAACCCTTTCATTGGGCCACCATCTAACTTTCATTATTCTTTGTCAGGTCTTCTTGAAAGAATAAAAAAAGTTCAGGGAACCGTGTAGCAGGAGGTAGAAAGTTGGGGGAATAAGTTAAGGAAGCACAAAAATGAAAAGGTTTCCTCTCAAAGTATTTAGTCTCATTTCCTGTTATTGTTTGCCCTCTTCTCTCCGTCCCCAGGATATACCGTTAGGGCTCCAAAAATAGTCAACGTATATCCCTGCTCTACTACTCCCAGTTCAAAGTCAGGTGGCAGGTTTAAAATACTATGTATACTAAATTTACATTGAAATAAACTCAGTTTTTTAAAAGCAGGGAACACAAGGAAAGCGGGAGTTAGGTATACCGATTTTTGAGCAGAGATCTCTGTCTCTGCCAGACGCCTGGTAGTCACGTGGAGGCAATATGAGATAAACAGAGACCAGAAGTGAGCAGGAGGAGATCGGACCATGGGTCCAGCAAGGGACCCCACACATACATTGCATATGGGGGTGGTGCGCAGGGCAGGGAAGCATGTGAATTCTTATTCTGGCCAAAATATACCTTGCAGTTAAATTTGACTGTTTCCCCTTATGTTCCCGTAGTCAGGAACGTGGCCTCATACAGCTCCCCTTTGCCCCCCGGCTGGTACCCCAATCCTGCCTCCCAGCCCCGCCGCCCCACTTTCTTCCTCCTGGTCAGTCCCGTTCTAACCTCTACCTGACACCAGCTTAATCTTCTTCAAGCGATGCTTTTATCATTTTATTCCAGGTAAGAGTCTTCAGTGTGGCTCCTGTGTGTCGGTCAGGTCAGATGTCTAGGCTACGTGCAGACCCATCTGGGGTCAGACCTGCCCCGCGCAGCTTTGCTCCCACACCCCCAGCATGCTCCTCTGTCGCGGTCCTGGGGCCTCTGCCTGCCTCCTTGCAGGTGGCTGCTCCCGCCTTCTCCTCTGCTCACTCAGATCCAGACCCCGCTTCCATCCAGGCTCCCCCCTTATCCTCGAAGCTCTTCCCAAGCAGAGTTAGAGATTTCAGGGCTTAGTAGGAGCCGTTGTGAGCTCCCGGGCAGGCGCTCACAAAGTAGTCCCCCTTGGTGACTACTGAAGCTCAGGGTGTTCACTGACCTGCCCCAGGTCCCACGGTCCTGGAATGCATGTGTCCCATGTCCCCCATTCTATCCCCATTCTGCTATGGAGCTCTGACCATCCCGGGTCTGACCAGGCTGGCTTTATGGAAATCCTGCGGGAGCGTGGGATCATCCTGCCACCGTTCAATGAATGGAAACCTTGTCTACGCGCTGGGTGTTCAGTGTCTATCCAGGAACAAGGCCCTGGCTGCCCTTCCCCGAGACTCCAGCCACAGCACCTGCTGCGGTGCTGGGGTGCTGGAGGCTCTTGGGACTCCCTGAGCCATTGAAGCTTTTTAAAAAGGGGGCGAATATCTGAAAGGAAAGAAAGCTTTAATGGCAAATCGTACAGCCTGCATGCAATGTTCTGGTGCTCCGATTTCAGGTAGAGGGTCATGGCATCTGTTTTTTCTGGTAATCGGTGCATTTTGGCCAGGGAGTGATAGTATCGGACTGCACATGAAATCAAAGCAACGTTGTAAACACAACCTGTACACATGGATTTTTGTATTCTATTAAGCAAGTCAGTTGTTTGCTTGTTCGGTTTGTTTGTTTGTCTTACCTGTGGCTGAATGTTTGCTGGGAAAAAAATATCAACTCTAAGACCTGGAGACTGAAACTGAAAATGCTAGTAAGGATGGTGCAATACTGTACAGTTTAAAGGGACAAGCACGAGGCTCCATGGCCTTAAACCAGACCCCTGAACTTAGAGTAGGTGAGAGCCTTGGCAATATACAGGGTCCGGCACAAATAACGTCCCTTTTTTGTTACAAAATTATAAGCATGTAATTCTGTAACATAACAATAACACACTCAAGCACACCCTCTGACATTTTAGGTGAAATGTTTAAATTGCTATCCGTCTCGTGCGAGACATTCACCTACCGCACCCGCCACACTCAGTGGCGTTGCTTTTGCCAAGCCCTGTGTTTTACTGACCAAGTCACCCTTCTCAGCTGAGTCCCTGAGCAGAAAGGGAATCCTCCGCAGGGCGTATGTGCACCTCACAGTGGGATCTATTGGGCTCCGTCCCTGAGAAGCCTGTGGGAGGTGCTGACTGTGACTGACACCCTGCTACAGCCCCGCGAATTTCCACAGTGACGGTGACAAGGCCCTGTGCCACCGGGGTGGCTCCTCCACACCATGAGACGTCTCTCAGCACCCTGGACATGGACGTCCGCTCCCTGGGGGCTTCCACCTACTGACTGATGGGGAACAATGACTTCTTTCCTTGGAAATTCTCTACAGCTACAGCAGAAAAGGGAGGAGAGAATGGCCTTGTCAGCCTTTTTTCCAAGCTTCCAAATATGAATCAAGAGGTGGTACTCAGCCCTGACTGATGTGGCTGAGTTGGTTGGGCATCGTCCCACAAAGTGAAAGGTTGCTGGTTCGATTCCCAGTCGGGGCACGTGCCTGGGTTGGGGATTCGGTCCCAGGACCGAGAGGCAACTGATCGATGTTTCTCTCCCTCTCTTTCTCCCTCCCTGTGCCTCTCTCTAAGAATAAAAAAATAAAATCTTTCAAAGAAAAAAAAGAGGTGGTGTTCACTGGCCCTTGTACAGAAAGTGGTCTCCAGTGAAAACTAAGCCCAGTGAGCCTAAGCCCTCAGTCTCACTCTCGCTGGCTTTTCCTGTGTCACGGGGACCTGAGACAGACTGGGAGTTCACTCGAGTGGCTCATCATCCCCACCTCCCCGCTCCTCAGCAGGTGTCCAGCCTTTCATATTTCATTTCCGCTTTCAAGAAAGGGTTGGCTGCCTTGGGAAGCACTTCATCGCGCTGGTCGCGAAGTTGTCTGTTCTTAAGATAGGGGAGGATGGAGAGGAGAAGAAACACCAGGGCGAAACCAAAGTAATTAGTTGGACCCAGGTTAGAGAAACGAGGTGTGCATATTAGAGAAGCGGTCCAAAGGAGAGGAAGACCGGGACTCTGACCTTAGCGCTGGGGAAGCTTCCTCAGGTTGATACACACCCTGGGCGGCAGGTGAGAGCTCCCTGTCCAGCTCCAGCATCAGTCAGCCCAGCCCTCCTGCTTGGATTTCAACCTCCTACAAGCACTCAGAGAGAAGTGGTCGTTGTGAGGCTTTTAAAGGAGGCCTGCAGTCTTCGGTGGAGAGTGTGTCTGAGTGACGTGTGTGTTGTCGCAGAGCTCATCCAGATGTGGGGGGCATAAGAGAAGGGGAGTGTTAAGTCAGCTAGCAAGGGAAGAATTAACACAAGAAACATTGGGGGAAAGTGAGGAGGGGTGGGCCTTTGAGGTCCTCTCACGGTAAGGTCAGACTCGGCTTTAGCTTCTGGTAGAAAGGAAGAGGAAATTAGTGGCACATCCCAGGTATTTAAGCAAAAATATTTATGCTTTTAGAGGGTGTATTTGGCATATCACCTCCATCTTAGAAGGTCTGCGTCCCTGTTGTCAACAGTAGTGAATTTAGTCCTCACTAAAGTAAAAGTCGCCCCTCAATTTCACCTTCATTCTACGATCTAGTTCTGTATTTAGCTAATCAACCTAATTTTATCTAAGCAAAAGGCGATGATTTGTGAACAGGGGTGTTTCCCCTCACAAGGCTGTGGAGGTTATTTGACAATTAAGAAAGAACAAAATCAGCCCTGGCCAGGTAGCTCAGTTGGAGCATCATCCTGTACTCCAGAAGGTTGCGGGTTCAATCCCCAGTGAGTATACATTCAGGAAGCAACTGATAGATATTTCTCTCTCTCCATCCCTCTTTCTCTAAAAGCAATAAACATATCCTTAGGTGAGGATTTTAAAAAAGAAGAAAAAGAACAAAACCTTAGCTGAAAATATAGGCCTCGCGAAAAGTTTCTGATTCCTCATTAGTATTAATATTGATGAGACAGCGGCCTATGTCTGCTGGCCAGGCGCTGCTGAATCATCTTTCCCGGGAGAGATTCCCAATAACGGGAGAGAGAAGCGTGAGACTGTGGAGCGGATGGTTCCTGACCGCGCCCGGGTTCCTTCATCCCGGCGGCTGTGTGCGGTGCGGAGTCCGGAGCTGCGCTCTCACGGTGCCAGTGCAGCCCAGGGGACGCTTTGGGGCCCTCATTTCTTTTAGGGCCATTTTTATCCGTTTGTCCCCAGCTCTTCTCAAGGTGAACAGGAGACGTGGGTCAATTCTATTCTGGAGGGTTACCAGGAAGATTTACAAAAATGAACAAATGCTAATAAAGAAGAAAAATAAAAGGAATGCTTTTATTTCTAAAGTACAGTGCAGTGTGACTGGGCCCTTCACAAGATAGACATGAACTTAGAAAGAATATTAATCGTAATGGACTTGGTCTGGTCTCATAACAGGGCACAACTTATGGCCATGAAATAGAAGGTATCTTTCAGTCCTGTTGGCATTTCTCGGTGACTCCATGTGAAACCTTGTTTGAAGAATATGTCTAAAAATTTATACGCAAGGACCTTTCTGGGTGTGAGGCCTGGGGTCTGATGAACCCCCCTGCCCCCCACCCCCAGGCCCTGCCTGGCCCTCTGTGAGCTCCTCTCCTAGACTCACTTCCTCTGAGAACCTGGTTCTTAGCCCAAATCTCTAAAAATGTGAAGTTCCTACCCCAGGTTTCTCAATGTGACTTCTTTCCCCATCCTTTCTCATGCTCTCTGTCGGGCCCTGGACTCCGCAAACCGGCCGCCGCTGCTGGCCCGGCCTGCTCCCAGGAGTGCGGGGCGGGCAGCCTCCCCTCCGGGCCGTGGTGTGAGCGCACCTGGCTGGCCCACGGACAGGTGGCTGCAGCAGTCAGAAAACCAGCAGAGCAGCTGACATGGACCCCCACCTGCTCTGGGACCGTCTTCAGCTGGGAGAGCAGAGCAGGACTGGCCAAGACCAGGCAGCTTTGTAGAAAGGGCTCTTCCCAGGCAGTCAGGGCCCGGGCCCCAGCCACCCTGCCCAGGCTGCAAGGAGGATGGAGGTGAGGAGGGAGCGCCTCAGGCTCCGACCTTCCTTCCCCATCCTGTCCCGTAGCGGTGGCAGCACAGAGCTCCTCCTGGCAGTGCGGTGGGCTCTAGTCTATAAATGGAAACATTGGCCTGGCTCCCAGTCTAACACAAGATGGGCTCTGCATCCGTTATGTAATCTTTGCTGTGATGACTTCATCAGAAGGGGGGGAGGCAATAAAGAGAAAGGCACGATTTGGGGGAACGGTAGCTCAGGAGGAACTCTTCCCAGCAGCTGGGCTAAAGACAGCTGAGACATCTTCCTCCCCCTCCCGGTTTTTAAATCAGGGAAAGGAAGGCAGCAAACAGATGGGTAAAAAACTTATTCCAGGAGCCGCTGACAAACCACTTGCAGGCCATGTGTCCTGCCGGCCGCCCCTTGGATGCTGTCCCCACCCCTGTGGAGCAGGTCTCGCGGCCCCTGGGGCTGGGGTTTTCTTACAGCCCCGTGGAGAGAGAACCTGTGGAGACAAGTGACAGTTTTCACTGTTTCCCAAGTTCTTAAACTCAAAAGGCTGTGCTGGTCCTGGCCACGCGCTGTGGTTTCAAGCCCAGACTGGAGGGGAAAACCACAGAGAGCAGGGTGGTGCCACAAAGGGCAGCTTGTCCGGGCAGAACGGGGAATTCCTGGAAGATGCTCAGTGCCCTTCCGAGCCACCTCTGGGGCTTGGGGGCTCTTGGTTGCAGCAACAGAAAGCTGGCCTCGTTGCTGAACCTGTAGCCAAGCCCAGCTTGTTCAGGTCTTGAAGTCTCCGGAGAACTGCGTTTAAGGTGTCTGCTCACACTGCGGAGAGTGAGGTGGGTTCTGGGTGGAAGCAGCCCCAGGCCCGGGCATAGTCGGGGCCCCTCTGGGATTCCTTAGGTCCCATTCCACGCATTCCACGTCTGTTTACACTAAGCATTGTTTATGAGGTTGGGCAGGGTTTTTTCCGGGGGCGGGGGGGGGGGGGCAGTGTTGTTTAATGAGTCCTCTAAATGTTGACCATTTAAGTTGTTTTTACCTTTTTGCTATTCTAAGTCATTCAAGCTATTCAATGTACATCTTTGCACAAAACTATGAATTCCCATGAGACGACGAATCCTCAGAAATGGATTTCAGGGGTGTCTTTGATCACCGCCCCTCTGCTCCAGAAGCCAGCCCCCTCTTGTCCCCCTGAGCCGTTTGGAAACTTCCCTTCCTCTGAGCAGCTCAGGCCCCTCCCCAGGCAGGTGCTGTCACCACTAGGTCCCTGTGCTCCGCTGTCTCCTTGGCCCAACATGTCACTTGTGCCTCCCCCTCCGCAAAGGAGTCATCGGCTGCTCAGGACCTAAGGGACTCTCACCCCTCATCAGAATTTTGGAGCCCTTGAAAACAGGCAAATAAGCAAACAGACCCCCTTTCTTTCTTTTTCTTTCTTTCTTTCTTTCTTTCTTTCTTTCTTTCTTTCTTTCTTTCGGCAATTTAAAGGCTATTCTTTAGAGCACAAGCCTTTTAAAGTATTTATTTATATATTCATAATAGAAAATTGAAAAAATATAAAATAATAATTGCTTATAATCCTTGTCTGACATGATTATTCTGTGACAACTGCTTTAGAAACAGCTTTTCTTCTCTTAACCACATATTGCAAGCTCTCTATGTGATTAGATAGCCTGAGAAAGCATGATTTTTATTGGCTGCCTAGTGTTCATGGTATGGATGTGCCATAATTTATTTAATCAAGCTCCTATTGTTGCACACTAATGAACTTTTAACCAATTTAGAGTTGCTTTGGTGGTGGAATTAACCACAACAAAGGGATCGGAAGGACTCTATAATTTACATCAAAGGCAGAGGAAAAGCATAATTCTCAAAGTTGTGTTGCTACTAGAGAGACCTATGGTAACTTTGTTCAAAGCGCTGATAAGGACAAATGGTATTTTTGTTTTTACCCCCAAGAAAGTCCTTGAAAGCCTGACCTTCCCATGGCTGATGGCAGCTCAGGTCTTGCACAGGACCGCCCACTTTAACCCTTTCTTCTTCAGCAGAGGCTTTGGTCAGTAGCTCGGAGAGGCAGTCTGTTGTAGGGCCATCTTTTTGCTGCTCCTTAATCACACGTGATACTGACTTAGGCTAGAATTCATTGTAGCCAGTTAGTCAGCTCAATTCAGCAATACTATTCGTTGCCACGGTGGACCTAGCTCTGTACTGAATGTTAGAAAACATTTTTAAAACTATAGACCTTGCAGTAACTATTCTACCAGAAAGTTATAACTTTAAGCATTTAGAAAGTTGGAGCTTTCTACCTTTCTTATGTTAATTAGTAAGAAACAACATGTGTATACCATGATCTTGAGTATGGAAAATATATTATTGCATGGGGGTGGGAAACGGCTAGGCACGAATACAAAAACACATCAAAATATTAACAGAGTTGCCTCTGAGTGTTAAAAATGAATATTGCCTTTTCTTTCTTTATACTTTCATGCAGTGTTTTCAGATTTTTCCAGTGAACGGGGGGAAATCAGCAAAACATGTATTTTTGAAACAGTACAATATCTAGCTAAGAACCCCATTCTTCTCACTGAGAGCCTAGAAAGAAAAGCAAATTTAGAGTCTTAGTCCTGATTGTCTTAGAAGCTAAGCTAGAACCAGGCACGTAACATTTCCCTCACCCTGACTTCCCAGAGCAGCGTGTTCAACAGGCTGTAGTAGCAACAGTAATGACAACAAGCAATTTGTTATGGTCAGGGTGGGCCAGTCACTTGATGGAGCTGAGTTTCTACCCAGGCCTGTTGGGTTCCCCTAATGTTAAGGCTCCTTCTTAGGAGCGGAACACACAGAACTTGGAAAACCCATTCAGCAGGTTTAGCATTAGACCCCAAGTTACTGCCGTTTCAGCAATAAGCTTCCTAACTTGCTAAACTGCCTCAAAACTCAATAGTCTCAGGGACACAACCAGCACACATTATAAAACAAACTTTTTTATCCAACCTTCTTCAATCATCTGCTGAAACAGAGGTGTTTATATGGGGCGGGCCCTATTGGGGCTCTGCTGTGAATTTATTGTAAGCGATTCTCCAAACCTGCAGTGAAAAATTGGTCCGGACAAAGAAATTCTGTAAAAGAAACCACCATCCTGAAACCAAGTTTCTGTCCTGACAATTGATCAACTTCAAAGGGAATGCTACGGTTTTATTGTATTTTCTTCCTTCCTCCCATTTATGGTGGAATGGGCAATCTCATGTTCTTTCTTTAAATGTCAGAGTTGATAGCATAGAGGCATCCTAATTTGGGGGTATCGGGAACATATGAAAAATGACGGATATTTTTGTGCTCTTTCAGTTTCATCCTTTGATCCTGATACAGTTTCTACCTTTTAATTCCATGCCCTTCCTCTCTCCCCCCACCCCTCCCATTTCTTTTTACTCCAGAGCCCTCTGGGGTGGTCTGCACAATTTAGACCAGATGCATATTATGGTCGGTGGCAAAGTCAGAATCCCCAAGACACCACCACCAGCTGCAGGGCATCAGACAAGTCACCTAACCTGTCAGAGACTTGGGGATTTTTTCTGTCTTCAGTGAGAGGAGTTTAATTATGGAGGTGACTGCATTGATAGAGCACTTTGCATATAACAGGTGCCTCCTAAGTGTTCATTTTCTTCCATTGTTGCCTCTGTTTTCTCCATGTTTGAAGACCCTTTTCCAATCAGAGAGGACTTTCCTCCAATCCTAGTTTTCCATACTTCTGCCTCGTTATCAGACCAGGCATCAGACCAGGCGACAGGAAGTCTAATGGCATTTGCCGCTTCCTCACTGAGCAGGGGCGCACACTGGCCTCAGCCTTCTCCGCCTTGGCTGCTCCTCCGCCTCACGGCGGAGCTGCAGGAGCCCTGGCCTTCCTGGGGTAGCCACGGCCGTGGCCCTTTCACAATTCTTGGGTTTGCAATGCCTGAGCGGCCCTCTGAGAATCTGAGAATTTTGTTCCACATGCAGAAGACTCTGCAAGAGAAACTTAAGCAACTCAGCATTGTGACTCGCTTTGGAAAATGCAGGGTTTGCAATCTCATCTGGGTGCTTAGAGCTGGGAAGCCCCACATTGCAGTCAGTGCCCATAAACCAGGATTATTTGCCCAAGTGATTCTTAAACTGTGAGTCATGGAAATTACCTGTTGGGCCGGTTAAAACACCCCCAAAGGTTGTGGTTCAGGAGGCCTGGGTTGGGGCTCCAGAATCTGCATTTCTAACCACCTCCCAGGTGATGCTAACGCTGGGGACCCTGGACCCACACTCTTGAGAACTGCTACTTTAGCCCATTGTTGTTCCCCCTTACAAGGCGACTGGTAGCATCTTCTTAGCCATTAACTTTCTGTAGGGTTTCATTTACTCTTTCATCTCCAAACTTTCCACTGTCAAGGAGGTCTTCGGAATATGATTTTCATTTGAGGGCGTGGGAGTGAGGCCGAGAGGTCGGATGGCATCCCCGGCCTCCGAATGGCAGTTCACATGCCATTCCGAACGGCTTGGGCCCTGGGAGGCACAGCCAGGTGCCTCGGTCCAGTCCGCAGAGGGCTCCTCCTTTGCAGCTCTCTAACCTGAAACTGCTGAGCTCACTCCCAGCAAGTGTGCCGTTCTCCAGGAAGCGCGTTAGCTTCCCACTTTTGGAAAGACCTCCACCTTCGGAAACTTAAAATTTGAATTGTATCTTTGCAGAGCAAAGCCTCTGGGCTCTGGTGAGAGGTTGGACATAGAAGTCTCTTGATGTATAAAATCTAGGCAAAATTCCGTTTGGAATTTATTTTTTATTTAATTACTTGATCCAGTTCAGTGCGCGTGAAAAGCACGGGTTTGTTTTTGTTTTTTGTGGGGGGTTTTTGGGGGAGGCATACTTTTTGTTATGTATTGATTTACTAGGACTTGTTCCTACAAGAGCAACCCTCTCGCACCCCCTCCCAACCGCCCATGCCGCCCACTCCCATCGCCTTCCCAGCCTCTGGCACGCGGCGCGGCGTTGCGGGGGAAACGCGCCCCGGAGCGCGCGCGGTCAGCGAACCCGGGCTCCCCCCACGCAGCACCCGCACGAGGCTCGCCCGCCCCCTGCACCGCCCTGCCCGCGCCCAGGGCCACCTTGGCTGTTCCTTTGTTAGGGACGCCTGAGCGGAGAGGCGTTTTCCGGCCTGGCGAGATCGCACGGGCCCTACTCTTGACTCCTTAGAGTCCCCTAAGGACTTGTAAGCATACAGGCGCGAGTGGAGAGGCTAAATTACGTCCCGGGGGACTTTTTAAGTAAAATCCTAAATTTCATTTAGGCTGTTCGTAGGCCACGAGGTTGCAAAGACAGCGGAGGCGCGCCTCTCCTCGCCGGCTCTGTGCCTCCCCGGCTACAGGGAACCCTGTCCCTCTCGGACGGTCCTCCCGGGGTCTGGTTTACGCCCCTCTCCCTCCTCTCCCGGGTCCCCAGCGCCCCGCACCATCTCCTCGCGCTCCCAGCTCTTCCGTTTCCTGCCACCGCCTCCTCCACCCCACCCCACCCCCTGCACTCTCCCTTCCCTCCGGCGGCAAGAAAAGTCGGTAATAAGAAACCAGTTCAGTGTCAGTGGGAGAGCGGGGGAGATCACCCCAGAGATACACGGCACTGGAGAGAGAACTCATTTTGTGTAAAGAGGGCCTCGAGTCACCAGGGAATTCCTGGATTGTCTCAGGCTGTCGTGTGTGATGTCCATCACGCCGTGCGAACACCATCTGCTCGGTATTATGCTCTCAGTTGCCAGGCTACCTGCTGTACGCAGGAACACTTGACTGCCTGGCTCCCGGTCCGCAGCGTCGCGCGGCCGCGCGGGCGGGGCCCGGGCCGCGGTGGGGGAGGGACGCGCGTCCTGATTAAGCCATCTGCAGGCGGAGGGGCGGGGGGCCGCGGCGCGGGCGCGCGGGCGGAGGCCTGAGCGCCGGGCTGGCAGCACCATCTGCTGGGCCAGAGACAGAACAGCAGCGGCTACTTGTTTGCCCGACCAGGACCGCCTAGAAAAGGCCGAAGCCCTGGGCATCCACCCTCAAGCCACTTCGCCCGCCGCCGCCACCGAGCCCCGTCGCCCGTCTCATCAGCCTTTTGTGTCACCACCCCCCTTTCCCGGCCAAGAAGCCAGCAATCTTTGGCTCACAGCCAGCAACCCTGGGCCCCTCTCACCCAAACACTAGGCGTGTTCTTGAAAACACTTAAGAGGAATAAAGCTTCCCTGCGCACAGATTTATAAATAAACAGCTGGCTGCTCTTGGGAGATATTTTTACCACAGCTGTTTTTTGAAGTAGAAAACTGCCTCTTTGGGGGAGGTAGGGTGTTTTTTACACCTCCTACCTCTCTCTCCAGCCCTTAGAAAATTGCTAAGATCTTTTCCCTGCAGGAGAAAAGATATGTAAACTAGCTTCACTGGTTTTGATTTTTTCCCCCCCCCTCCCTCTATTTTGCTGAAGAGTGAAAGGTTTGGGAAATAATGAAGATCTGTGGAGCCATTTGGATTGCTGAAGGGAAGAGACTGAATTCAGGAGGATTCTTGGTAGAAGGCGAGAGAGGTCGTTGGGCAGGGGGGTGGGGTGAAGAGCAAGCCAGTAATTAAAACTAAAAATACGGCAACATTTGGCTTCAAGGCATTACAATTCGGGTGACGAAAGCTCAGGCTGGTTTTCTCTAGCCGCACACACAGTGTGTGTCCTCCCTGGAAACAAGAGCCATGGCATGAAATCCTGAAATTCGACAGACTATTGCTCATTAAGCCCTCTTAGACTGGAGGTTAAAAGCCACCCTGTAATATGAAACAGCTAATGGGCTCAGCCAGCTCAGTGTGTAAGGTGAGTCATTTGGTGCATCTTCACACTCTGGAACATGCAGCAGGGGCTGGGGCTCCAGGCGTCGCTCCCCCCACCGAGGGCCGCAGAGCGGGCTGGGAGAGTCCTTAAGGTGTGTGTCTGTCACTGGGAAGGCAGTCCTTGACACGTGCGCCTGGCCCTGCCGCCTCTAGGCCTTCAGGCCTTCAGTGAGAAAGCCAAAGGCAAAACTTTTGGGAGGGAACCATGTGGTGAAATATATAATCCTGGGAAGTAATAACCCAACTACCCATTTGAAAGGGTTTTTTTCTCACTGTGCTTTTTTTTTTTTATTTTAAATGTCAAAATCCATTATAAAGTCTCAGCAATTAAAACAACATGACACCAGCACAGAAATAATCGAGTAGATCAATGAAATAAAATGAGCATTCTAGAAACAAATGTATATATCTGTCTAATAATGTAATATATGATTAAGTTGATATTTCAAATCAATGGGGAAAATAAGGCTTATTCAACAAATAAGGTGCATGGACCACTATTACTTGAAATAAAACAAATATACAGCCCTATTTCACACATTATTCAAAAAATATTCAGGTGAGTTAAAAATCAGTATGTAAAATCTAAGGAATTTTAGGAGAAAGTACAAAATAATATTTTTCTTACCCTGAGGTAAAATATTCAAACCCAGAAGCTATAAAGTAAAATATTGACAATGTGACTATATTAAACATTTAAGACTATACAGTAATGTACATATTTAAAAAGTTAAAGGACAAGTAATAGAATAAGAAAGTATTTGCAACACATCTAAAAAGGGTTAATAGGTTTTTTTTAAGGGAAAAATTTCTACCAACATTTAGTCAAAAAATGGAAAAAGAATACCAAAAAGTCATCTAAAGCTTTTTAAAAATAATAGAAATAGGCAAGAAATATACAAAAACAGGTTTAGTTTCAACAAATAATAAAGTAACAATTAAAATAACACATCATTGTCACAATCATATTAGTAAGTATTAAAAATATTGATAATATCAAGTATTGGTGACTGTGAGAGGAACTGGGTATTCCTAGACTCTTTTTCTTCACCATCTTAAAGCAGTCCCTTTAGCATATCTTGCAGTGCTCATTTGGTGGAGGTATATATTCTTTTAGCCTTCTTTTGTCTGGGAAACTCCTTATTTTGCCTTCCATTTCAATTGAGAGTCTTGCTGGGTACAACAGTCTTGGTTGTAGGCCTTTGCTTTTCATGACTGGGAATATTTCTTGCCATTTCCTTCTGGCTCGTAGTGTTTCTGTTGAGAAGTCACCTGCTAGCTGTATCAGGGCTCCCTTATATGTTTCTACCTTGCTGCCTTTAGGATTCTCTCTTTGTCTTTAATATTTCTGATTTTAATTATGATGTGTCTTGGAGTGGGCTTCATTGGGTTCCTGTTGAATGGGACCCTCTCTGCTTTCTGGACTTGTGTGACTTTTTCTCTCCTCAAATTAGGGAAGTTTTCCATCATTACTTTTTCAAACAGGTTCTCTATGCCTTGCTCCTCTTATTCTCCTTCTGGTATCCCTATTATATGGATATTATTATGTTTCAGGTTGTCCTGCATTTTCCTAAATGCCTCTTCATTCTTTTTGAGTCTTTTTTCATTTCCTTGCTCTTTCTGGGAGCTTTTTTCTACCTTATCCTCTAGCTCTCTGATTCGATCTTCTGCTTCATCTTGCCTGCTTTTGATTCCTTCTACTCTGTTCTTCACTTCAGAAATTGTATTCTTCATTTCCTCTTGTCTCTTATTGATAATTTCTATGTCCTTTTTCATGCTGATATAGTTTGCAGTAAGTTCCTCGTAGTTTCCCTGCAGTTTTTTGTAATTCTCTCTGAGCTCACTGAGCTTCCTTAGAACCATTGTTTTGAACTCAGTATGATAGTTTACTTGCCTTTATTTCATTTAGTTCTCTTTCTGGGGATTCCTCCTTTCCCTTTGAGTGGGGGGTGTTTCTTTGTCTTCCCATTATTTGTGAGACTCTTCTTTTTTTGCTTCTGCTTCTTAAATTGATCTGTCTTGATTTCCTGACTTTGTGGTGTGAACTTCTATGGTAGAAGACTGCTGTTTTTTCTTTTTGGATCTGCCTGTGATGATGTCAGATGTTGACCCTGTCTGACCTTAGGCAGTCTGTTTGAGACTTCCAGGAATCTACTGTTTGTGGCTGTCTCCTTCAGTTGTTATTCTAGTCACTCTGTGCTCAGCAGTGTGGCTTAGGCACCACGGAGTGGGGCAGAGTCTCTTCTCGGGGCAGGGTTGTTGGGTCCTCTTACACTGCCGTCACTCAGGGGAGTGGTGTGCCTGAGCAAGATGGCTGCTGCCGTATGGGGGATGAGTCAGCACCAGCATCCTGCCAGCTACTCTCCCGTTTCTCTCCCCAAAGCCTCTGTCTCCAGTCTCCCCTCAAGTGTCTCTAGACCACTCTGTGCTCCCTTTAGCCAGAGATATACTATCTGTGGCTGCCACTCTGCACTTAGCAGCTAGGCTTAGGCACCGCGGGGCGGGGTGGAATCCCACCTGTAGGTGGGGCTCTTGGGTCCTCTCACGCTGTTGCCGCTCAGGGGAGTGGTCTGCCTGAGCAAGATGGCTGCCACCATATGAGGAATGAGTCTGCATCCGGATCCCACCAGCTATTCTCTCAGTTCTCTCCCCAAAGCCTCCTTCCCCAGTCTCTCCTCAGGCGTCTCTAGCCCACTCTGCCCCCACTTTCACCAGAGACCAGGGTAAGTAGCTGCAAAGAAAAATTTATGCGTTGGACCTTTAAACAGCTCTTTGTGTCTCCAGCTGCCTGTCTCTGGGTTGCTACCCTGCTGCTTTTCACAGCTGGCTATTATCTGTGTACTTTTGGGGCTCTAGTGCTGTAGGCTGGAGATCCCTGCTTATGGTTTAGACTCCGCTCTACTCAGGGGGATCCAACTGGCCATTTCAATATCCTTCTGGTACTGCCACCCATGGGTACCCTGCCCGCCCTCTCGAGTCTCTACCACACTCCTTACCAGTTAGGTTGGGCTAAAGCTGATTCTCCTGTCTGTCTGTGGTCATAAGGCTCCTCTCACTATTGTTCAGTTGCTTGTTCCAGGTGATTTCTCCACAATTTAGTTATAATTCCAGATTGGTCCTGGGAGGAGGTCAGTGTGACTTCCATTCACTCCTCTGCCATCTTGATTTTCCTCCTCTTCTTTTCTGACCTCCTTCTGCATTCTTTCAAACTGCACGGCCAAGACCCCACATTGCTCCTACATGGGCAAGAGGCTTCTCCTTCTCCAGCCTCATGGTCAAGTGCCCTGCACAGCTGCTACATCCTGCTTTTCTGTTTCTTTCTAAGCCTCACGGTCAAGAGAGCCCCTCTCCATTCCCAAACAGCATGGTTAAGCCTCAATGTGCCTTTTTAAATTTTTTTTTATTAATTGATTTTTAGAGAGAGAGGAAGTGAGGGAAACATCAATTTGTTGTTCCACTTATCCATACATTTGTTGGTTGCTTCTTGTATGTTCCCGGACCAAGTATGGAACCCTTCTGTCTAGAGGACACTGACCAACTGAGCTATCCAGGCAGGACCCCCACTGTTCTTTTGAAGTATTCATTTTTGTGGCAGGAAGACAGAGGCCAAAAGTGGTTGGATGTATCAACATTGTCACGGGGTGGGGGTTGGGGTAGAGAAGGCTGAGAAAGCAACACGTCACTACTTACCACTTCTGAGCGTGCCCCCTAGCTTCCCAGGCAGGTCACGCAGGACAAGAATATCTCAAAGTGTGCAAAAACAAACAGGGCTGGCCCAGACCAGCCTTCTCATAAAGTCAAGCTGAAGAAAACTTTATCTTCCCTTGGGTCTCATTTTCTTGCCAACTCTCTCCTCCTTATCAAAACTGGGACACAAATATACTGAAATATACAGGGGGGAAATGCCCCATATAGCTGTATTTTTGCTGATTGGTTAACAATCCTTTAGTGTGACTTTGTGTTAAGTCATTTCGCCATTTGTTTCTAAGGGTGGTAAGAGACAGCTTTAGCCTATTGGAAGGGCTTGAAAAACAGGTAGCAAATATTCTGGGGGGAAAGAAAGACAAATATCTTGGTCCCTGCAGGGGTCAATCAAAAAGTAAACTGGCAGCATGAACGTTCCTGGCATTTTAGAGAATAAATTCTTTTTATCATAAAATTGCATAGCTCCTTACCTAATAATTGTCTATGTACAGACAAAATACAGAAAGACCAAAAGTTTTATTAACTTTATCAACAACACTTGCATTCAAAAAATAGAACATACTGTATGTTCTGTTTTAGAGACATCCTATATATTTCGTCTACAGGCAATTCTTAAGTGAACGCTTGGCACCAGGCGCCTATAGCCTAGGAAAGGCTTGTGTTGGTGGAAAGAATACAAATTTAGATTCAGTGTTCTAGTTCTGCTAGTTCCGTTTCTTCCATTTATTAACTGTGTGACTTGGAATACTACACTAACTAACCAGAACTTTCTGGGGTTCTTATTTCCCAAGTGAGAGGGGTAAGAGTGTTTTGTTTTGTGCTTTGGATTTTTGCCTGTTTTGTTTGGATGGTGGGGCAGGGATTTGATTACTGGAAACTTGAATGAACTGAAAGGACCGTTTCTGCAAAATGTTCAGACAATACTTGCCATTACCATGCGTGCTTGGTAGAATGAACAGGAAAGGAAGTGTCTGGGAATGGAATCTTATGGTCACACACCTACCCCTCCCGTCAGCTTTTTCCCCCTGGTTGTCTGCATTGTCCAGCTGGTGCAGGCTTCCCCTCTGGGCGCTGTCGCAAGTCTTCACTTACGCTGTGTGTAAATAGGCCTCTACCACTTTACCTCCTATTCCTTCAGGAGCAGTCCTTAAAAGTTGCCATCATTTGAATGACAGACACATAATTATAGATGCCCAACTAAACCCTCCACATTTAAATTATTACAGACATACAAGGCTCAATTTATTTTTGAAGATGTTGGGAGACTGTATCTTTGGGCAGTGTAACACATTTCTACTTTTCACCATCAGCAATTCTCACTAGCAGGATTTTTGGTTTTTTACCTTCATCAAAGCTTTCAAATGTTCCAATCACAGCTGACCCTTGAGCAACATGGGTTTGAACTGCACAGGTCCACTTACTCGCAGATTTTTCAATAAATATACAATTGGCCCTCCATATCCTCAGATTCCTCTCATCTGCTGATTCAACCAGCTGCAGATTGAAACAGTATTTTCAATCCGCAGTTGGGAATTTGTGAATATGGATTCACATGTGATGTAAGGGACCTGAGTGGCCACAGATTCCGGTATCCGTGAGGGGTTCTAGAACCATTTCCCTACACATTCTGAGGAAAGACTGTAGTCGAGTTTTAAGGAGAGTCAAAAATTATACCTAGATTTTTCAAGTGCACAGGGGTCAGCACCCCAAACCCCACATTGTTCAAGGTGCATCTGTAATTAGAATGCCAACAAATAGCAGATCTGTGAATTAATAGATCCCAGCAAACTTCTGCAAATGTCTCTCATACTATTTAAGAAGCAGCCCCTTTTGGCTGGGTAGGCAATAAGGATTAAGAGGTGAGGTCAGCCTGTCTCTTTCCAAGGTTAAGGTGAGCCTAGCCGAAGGGCTTATTTCCCTTTCTTTGGGGAAACACAGATTAGCTGAGAACCCGGTCCTCATTCCTTAGCCAGTCCTTTCCAAAACAGAATAGACTTGGACTTGGTCTCAGGTCCCAGGACCATGCTCTATGACTGCGCCCCTGTAGCCTCGCCAGTTCCACTGTGATAAGGTCACCTTTGAGGTCTGCTGTATTATTTGTATGGAAATAGAATAGGTGCCACTTGAGAGCCCTCGGGTCCCACAGCCAAGGCCTCTGCCCCAATCCCCTCCCTTCAAATGTGCAGTCACTGCATTAGCCTCTCCTTCTGTCCTCCCAGGAGCAGCACCCAGGTGGGCTTCCTCGGACCACCGGCCCCATGCAGTCCTCCGTGCCCCCAGGCTCAGGCGGCATGGTCTCGGGTGCCAGTCCTGCGGGTCCAGGTTTCCTGGGCAGCCAGCCCCCGGCGGCCATCATGAAGCAGATGCTCCTTGACCAGCGGGCCCAGTTGATGGAGCAGCAGAAGCAACAGTTCCTGCGGGAGCAAAGGCAGCAGCAGCAGCAACAGCAGCAGCAACAGCAGCAGCAGCAGCAGCAGCAGCAGCAGATTCTGGCCGAGCAGGTAACACGCACCCACGGCCTGATTCATTCATGCACCTTCCCGTGTCCGTGAGGGACTTGCAGTCTGTGTCCTTTCTCAAGATGTTCACAGTCTAGCCTTTCCTGGGATCACAAAAGAACCTGCAGAATTTAGACCTTTCAATTAGTTAGCCTTTTTCTTAGAATGAATTAGTTTGTCCTTAAAAAACAGACTTCAGCCATCAATTTGAAGGCCCATTTGCCAGAGACATATCTTGCGTTCAAGCCTGACTCCTTTTCTTTGGGTTTCTGGTACAGGGGTCAGCATAATCAGCACAGGTGGTGGTCGCGGGGGAGGGGAAGGCAGGGCGCACGTCCTTCTTAAACTCTAATATTTCTAGCAGGAAGAAAAAAGAAAAATAATTCATAGAACTTTGTCTTTTGAAAGAAAGTGTCGGGAGGAGGGGTTAAGGAGAATTCTACAGACTCGCTCATGAACAATGGAACAGGGACAATGGCAGAACAATAGGGCCCACGGAGCCACCTAGAAAGCTGAACTTGAGGTCACAGAAAGGGGGCAAAATTAAGGAAATTCCCAACAGCTCGGGAAATCTTGAAGTTAAAGGAAGGCCGAACACAAAGCCTTACCTCAGGCACCTTCATCCACCCTCAGCGTGTCGTTCCTCCCACTTTGCTCCAGTGTGATTCTTTTGGGGGGTGTTTTGTTCTGTTTTGGTTTTGACATGCCCATGCCTGATTCCATATTACCCTAGGCAAGGCCTGAGGGCTTCCACAAGAGACCTTTAAATGGCCCCTGTGGGGTCTATCCAGGGCATCTCATGCTTTTATTATAGGAGATGTCAGGTTATCATCTAAGACTCAAGGCCCCACAGAGCTCTGCCCCACAGTTACCCTTCTAGAATGTTCTGAGTAGGGTCAGAATTTTGGAAACGTATCAAGCATCCTCTGCCACCTACTGTGTGGGACACAGACATGTTGAGATCCCTACTCACCAAGAGCTGCAGTTCAAAGTAACACCAGTCATCCCCTAAATAGAAAAATTACACAGTACACTTATGTTCCACTTTTTTGCTTTTGTTCCTGAACAGCTGTGTAATTATCTCCCTTTTCACCAAGGTCAGTCAGCACCTGGCAGCTCTTGTACAAACAAACCTCTATCCCTCTCACCCTGCATGAGGCGCGTGACAAGGAGCCATGCTCATGTCTCTCAGGCAGTGATAAATGGAGCTGCCCGGGGAAGCTGGGCTTTGTAAATCCTTTCCTCAGCCAGTCCCAGGACGTTTCAGGGGTGCCCGATACTGTGAGTGATGGCTTTTGAGATGTGCGCTGTGACCCAAGACAGAGCGGAGCCAGGGTCAGCAGGCAGACCTCAGCGGGGCCAGCCCAGGGCTGCGCCCACTCGGCGAGGTGGGCCAAGCCTGGGAACGAGGAGGAGGCAGAAGGCTAGGAGAAGAGCCACCACAGGGCGGCACCCACAGAGAGAGCAGGGGATCCCTCACCTGGGACACAGAGAGGCACAAGGCTCCTTAGAAAAGACAAGGCAATGGGACGTTAAAAAAAAGAAAAAAATGGGTATAATTCCTTGGCAGCTGTGTGCCCCAAAAGATCATGGGGGACCAAGGAGAGAACAATGGACCTAAAGCCAGAATGTGCCCAGTCGTTGGCGCGTGGTACGGATTCGGAAAACCCCCAACCTCTCTCCTCATCTGCCTTCCTCATAGAGCTCTTTGAAGGATCACAGGGGATAATGTGTGTAAAAGTCTTTGAAAACGGCACACATGTCAATTGGCACCTGTCACATGATCCTGATGTCACCGAAGAGCTGCAGGCACACGAGCCAGCCATCCCGTGGGACTAGCCCACAGGTGAAACTGAGAAAAAAACTCCAGTCAGTGTAGCATCTTAGCTGCACCTGGAGACAGCGCTTCCCCACGCAGGCCGTCTAAGGGTCTGCACGGGGCGGGCTGTCCACTTTTCGCTTTGGTTTTGAAACCAAAACCAAGATGCTTTGTTGGTCTTTGCAGTAACAGAGTTGTCCCTAACACTTTCAATTTTGTAAACAGCGTGTTGTAGACACCTGGTTTTCCTGAAAGAACAAGTGAAGGAAAACAGGAGGATGTGGGGTCTTGCTTATCTTGGGGAATTTTAAAATAATTCTCGGGTGGACTTTGAAATCAGGACAGAGCAGGCTGAAAGCTGGGGGTGACGTAACATCTAATGCCTTCTCAAAAAGTGAGGGACATGTTGCCATTCCTGTATTCCTGAAAGTTCCACAGAACCTAGAGTTTTAGAGCTGAAAGAAACATTCGAGATCATCAAGTCCCTTCATTTAAGCCACGGAGCTGGTGTGACTTAGGTGAGGTCACAGCGTGTGAGGCGCGGAGCCAAGACTGGAGGCCCTGCCCCATCCCACCCCAGGCTACCCCACGGAGTGTTCAGGGTGTAATTGGGACTTTTGGCTGAAGAGAAACTTGTATATGCTCAGCCTACTTTCAAGGATGCCCTTATATTGCTTCCTAAAAGATTATCATGGTTTCTTGTCTATACTTTGTCTACACAATTAATTGTAAGTTTCTGCAAAACACCAGGTAGGCCCCACAGGACAGGGTTGCCAGGGTGCCGTCTGGCCCTGTCAAGAAAAGAGGAAAAAAAGAAAGAAAATGGTAAGAGCTGCCCAAAACTAAAACAAGAGAAAAAATAGAAATAAACATGTGTTGAGCAGTGGTCGATGTGTGTTATTTTCTAATGAACACCCTAAAGAGCAGGGCCCTTGTTGTATGTTCTTTGTAGCCCTTGCAGATAAAAGGTGCCTAATGAATATTCAGTAGCTGCAGAAGGAGGTTGAATGACATGCAGAAGAGGGTCACACAGCCACCTGACGGCAGAGGGAGAGCCGAGAGCCCTCTCTCTGCTCTCTCCACCTCACTCTTACTCTCTTTTCCTCTTCGCATACAACATAATGATCACAATAGCCTTTCCAGAATACTGGTAATAGCGCGAGCAAAGCAGAATCCCCTTGGGTGGAAGAAGAAAGACTAGCCCGCAGGCCTCCTGGCTCTGGGTCCGTGTGGATTCCTGCACAATTTCCTCCAGGCAGTGGATGCTGGCTATTTCATTTGTAGAGATGGATTTTACAGGCAGGGTGGCCTCGTGGGAATAACATTAGCCTTTTTTATAGCCCCTGAGAATCCCATCTTCCAGTACTCAAAAGCATCTATTTAGGTCATTAAAAATTAGTCACCTGTCCCTTTGAGCTCAGTCCCCACAATGCTAAGGACAATGGGCAGGCCAGTGTTGGAAAGTCCAAGTCAAAGCTGCCGCCAGCACATCCACACGAAAGACGTGGACAAGGATGTTCACAGCAGCGGAATTTGGGACAGTCCCAAACTGGAAACTCCCTAAAAGACCATCGCTAGTAGAACAGGTTAATTAATTGTGATATTAATAGGATGGAATACTTCTCAACAGTGAGAACGAACAGACCGCAGCAACCACATGACTGAATCTCACACATACGATGAACACAAGAAGCCAGACACCGAAGGCAGGCACAAATACATCATTCAAATCCATTGTCTAAAGTACAAAAGCAAATGTAACTGATCTGTGTTGTTAGGTTAGGGCAGCAGTTCTCCAGGGTCAGACCAAGGGTAAAGACTGGCCAAGGGGACTCCTGGCAAAGTACTGTGTCTAGATCTGAAGGCTGCCTCCCAGGAGTGTGTTCATTTGTGAAAATTCATCGAACTGTACACTTTCCCTTTGTGGACTTACCTGTACGTATATTATTCTTCAATACAAAGTTTAGTTTTGGGAGTAACCCTCCCTGTCTCCCTCAGAACAGCCGGCCGTGGCATCGTGTGCTCGGTCCCCCTCTCACCCCTGCCCTTCTGGTCCTCTGTCCCAGCAGCTGCAGCAGTCACACTTAACCCGGCCGCACCTCCAGCCGCAGCGGAACCCATACCCAGTGCAGCAGGTCAACCAGTTTCAAGGTAAGGCCTGTGTAGCTGGTAACGTTGCCTTATGAGCTGTGTTTGTGTCAGGTAATATTAAGAATATTCAAGAACTGAAAGTACCAGCCAATCAAAATGCATTCTTAGAGGCCCCCTACTGGATCCCAGAAAGGAGACGGTGGGGTCAGGGAGGGGCTGGGGTGGCTGAGGGCTAAGGGAGCTGTTCTTTGCCAAAAGTACGGAAGTATTTCGATTGTTCAGCAACCAGTAAGAACATGCCTGTGCCAGTTGGTCCAATGTCAGGTCTGTTGATGCCGGGATCACCCCCTCAGTGACCCCTGGGGGTCGGGGGGGGAATCTTGTACCACATCTTGCTAACCCCCCAGGTTGTCTGGCAAAAGCCCTCGCTTCCCACAGCCAAAGTGGAGGACATTCTGGCCTGCAGCAACCTCTAATCTCTACTGACCATAGAAACAAAAGGCCTTGAGAATTGGACCATCTTGATCCTACTGCCCTTGGTGGAATCCCAAATCATGACCCCCCATATGACTTATGCATATGGATGCACCGTACTTCATTCTTTTGTAAAGTAGGGGCCATTCAAATAGCATTCTTTCCATCTCTAATAAAGAGAGCCCTTGATGGTCCTGTGTGGGGTGGACGGTAAGCCTGCGGACCCCTCCCAGTCCATCCACAGGGAAGCTCCAGGGTCCCCTAACAGCAGAAATCCTAATTCCCATCCCCTTCCATTTCCATAGAACCTAGCTCCAAGCATCCTAACTTCTCACAGGTACCGATCCCTTTGCAAATCTGTCTGGAGCTGTGAAGCTCTGTGCACAGAAATATGCATATATGAAAATATATAACATTTCACAAGTGTTATACCTCTCCATAGACTGTGGGTGACAAGTGACCTAGGATAACATTTTTCAGTCTTTGGATTATAACACACAAATAGATTAAGAAGACAATTTAACAAGCCACAACCATCATTTTTTTAAATGAACTACAATGGAACAGAAACTATCAGAGTGTTTCATAAGAAGGGAAACTTTTGCTCCTACTTGAGACACATATGTGCGCACACCAAGTCGTGCGCTATGAGTTGTGGTTTAAAGAGCCTGCTGGCTCTTTACGCTCACAGCTGGTCTCACTGAAGACAGCCCATGAGCGTGCTGACACCTGAGGGGCTACCACTCCCTTCCACGTGACCCAGGGACGGACAGAAGAAACCGGTCTGTCCACAGGTGCTCCGTGCATGACATTAGTGCCGGTATTCTTTGAAGAATCCTCACCTGGTCGTGGGCGAGGAGGAGTGGCGAATAGTCACTGCTGTCCCGGCCGTCTCTGTGGCAGGCACAGGCCTCCTCTGTTCCTGCAGGTCTCCCCCTTCACCTGCATCAGAATCCCCAGCGAAGCCCCTTAAAACACAGACGGCCCAGCCACCCCTCGGAGTCTCTCCTCAGGAAGTCTCTAGCGGGACCTGAGAATTTACATTTTGACAAATTCCCAGAAGTCGCTGCTGCTGCTGCCGGTAGAAGGACCTCACTTTGAGAACCGGAGGAATCATGAACTAATTAAAAACATGAAATCTGATAAACCCAGCGTCATGTCCATTGGGTCTTCTAGGTTCATAACACATTTATTGTTTTTTGTAATAAAGGGACCCACCAAAATTTAACAATTCCTCTGTATTATGAATTATTCTAAATGCATCGTTTCCAGTCTAAAAGTTCTACTCTTTGAATTATTCTAAAACCTCAAAGGACAGGTAATAAACCTAAAAATTTAGCTACACTTAAGCTAAACAACCAGTGGGTTCCTGAGCGGAAGTGTATATGGTTTGGGTTGGTTTTTTTTTAACTATTTTCAGTATTTTCCATCTATTTACTAACACCCTAGATATTGTAATGTTATGTATCTGGGAAAATAGCAAAGTGATAGATAAGAAATAGTGTCCTTGGAGAGAAGTTCTGGTAGGAATAGCCTTCATGAGAAACTACACACCTCAAAGGTTCTAATGACTATCTTTCTCTTACTGAGTTCTGTGTCCCAGGGCAATGTTACGTGCCTGTGAGAAAATGCTTATTTTCCACAAATGCAGGCATCTTGTGAGTGAAAATAGAACATAGACCCTTTTAGGAAAAAAATTTCGTATTATCCTCTCTATTAGAATATGGAAGATTGTCTTTGATTTTATGATGTTAACCAGTAGACAAGAAAATTAATTTGACTATAGTGTCTCACCATATTATCTGTTTTAGATAAAAACAAGAAAGAAGAAAAAGTAGTCTGTTGTTTAACATATGTAGTAATCAGATAAAGGCAAGTTAATTCTTTGGACGCATTTAAATTTTTTCCTATGTATATTTAAAATTACTGATGGCAAAAAACTAGATTAATAAAGTGCTTTTGTTATCCTTGAAAATATGGTGCTGATTGCTGATTTTAAAATGCCCTTCTTTTTTTCAATAAGAATTACACCTAGATAGTGCAGCCATTTATACTAAGTAAAAATAAAGGTTGGCTTGGATTAATCTTTTAATACCTCTTAAAAGGCATTGCAGCATTTCAGCCCTCTTAATAAAGGAACCTATTTCTAACTCAGAAACTTACAATACCCAGACAATACCCAGTCCCTCAACATGTCCATTATATCCATACGACAAAAATTTCTATAATACTGAAGTCTTTTTTATCTGTTTCCAGCAGCGCATCAGCCTATGTGTGTAATTTGGGTCTATCTGATCAATCTCTGAGTCAGCAATATTTTTCCCTTAAATTTTTAAATAAACAACTCAAAACCCATGTCACCACAGTTGATCAGATTGGTCATGCAGTCAATACAAATTTAGCTGTTAAGGTCACAAAACTTCATAACAAGATTACAAGTTGCACTATATACTACCATGCAGTATTTAATCAGGGACTTTTGATTTTTTTTAAATCACTTTGATATAATTAAGCTCAAAACAAACAAAAAAAAAATGGAAACATTGGTCAGGATAGCCCCTGGATCTTTCAGCCTTCCCCACAGCAGCCATTTCATTTTTCAATGCAGAATGATATTGATCTCAAGCCTCAAAAACTTAAATCATAATCAAAATTCCCATAATTTTCTTTCTTAAAGGAAGAAATAATATATGGAGACATATTTGCTGCCCAGAAATCAATACCCCCATCAGGAAGACAAAAACACACTTCAGTTATCTGCCATGGTGCCAGGTTTAACAAGGTTACACTATTCTCATCTGGTTTCTCATCTGAGTTCCAGGGAGGATCAAATTTGCTTATAATATCGATTGGCTTCCACGCTGCATCTTTTTTAAATGTCCAGGAAAAGAAACTATTTTTCTTTGTCTCATAGAGTTACTCATTAGCAGAGATGTAGAAAAATCCATTGTGTACTCCTCCTAGTCCCTTAGAACATTGACTGGGGTTTGGAGGGTGACACTTCTCTCCTCCTGGCTGCTTTGGAGATTCCCAGGGAACACGGAAAGAAGGACTCATTCAAATCCCTGATTAGAGTGGAGTGACTTGGCACGTTCACACTCTGACCAACTTCTAAACAGCATCATTAAAACGCAGTTAGCGATCTGCTGAGAGCCATAGCCATTGCCGATTTCAAGGAGTGGACTTCGCTGGAGAAAACCATGAAGTTCACTGCCAAGTAGCAAGTAGCAGGATGATTTCTTCTAGCTCAGGGAGCCAGGACATGTTATGATTCAGAGAAACTGCAGCATGTGGAAATCTACACCGTGGGTCCAAAAAACGTCCCATCTGTCGATGTAGCTCCTTTGCAGAAGCAGTGGCCTTTAACCTCCCAAATCCCACTCAAGTCTTATGGGAAATTAGTCCAGTGGTCTTTACTGATAGTGTTCTCTACTGTCCCCTTCACAAACAGAGGATGCACAGTGGTTGCCGTTTCTTCTTAATTCAGCCCAGGAGGTGAATTTCCTCTCACCTCCAAGAAAAATGATACCTAATTGGTTGAGAATGGCATCATATCAAGAAATGTGAAAAATAATTTGCTTCTGAAATGTGAACAAAAATAATATCAGGGTAATCAAGTGAAAAGTTAACTACAAAAGCTTGTGCGCAGATGATCTCAATTGGTGTGTATCTGTTTATATATAAATATTAGTTAGCAGTAGTCATCTTTGGAAGGTGGGAACTTGGGTGGCCAATTTTCATCTTTGTGCTTATTAATATTTTCCAAACCTTTCACAATCAGTGTTTGTTACAAGCAGAAAAACAATAATTGTTTTTAATAGGGATTTATTATCGGAAGAGATCCTTTCATGTAAGAGAATTCTGTCACTCCCAAAGAAAATCCTAGCATCTTGTCACACATTGCTTATCGAGAAGAGTGAGTGGTGTGTGTTCTTTTTCCCCGCAGGTTCTCCGCAGGACATAGCAGCCGTGCGAAGCCAAGCAGCCCTCCAGAGCATGCGGTCGTCACGGCTGATGGCACAGAACGCAGGCATGATGGGAATGGGACCCTCTCAGAACCCAGGGACAATGGCCACAGCCACCGCCCAGTCAGAGATGGGACTGGCCCCTTACAATGCCACGCCTACTAGCCAACCAGGAATGTACAACATGAGCCCAGGAATGACCCAAATGTTGCAGCACCCAAACCAAAGTGGCATGAACATCACACACAGCCCGGCCCAGGGGCCGAGGCAACCCGCCTCCGGGCAAGGGGTTGGGATGGTGAGCGGGTTTGGTCAGAACATGCTGGTGAACTCAGCCATGAGCCAGCAGCACCAGCAGATGAAAGGGCCGGTAGGCCAGGCCTTGCCGAGGCCCCAGGGACCACCAAGGCTGCAGAGCATCATGGGAACAGTCCAGCAGGGAGTCCAGAGCTGGCAGCAGAGGAGCTTACAGGGGATGCCTGGGAGGACTAGTGGAGAATTGGGGTCATTTAGCAACGGTGCCAGCTACTCGCTCCAGGCCGGCCAACCGCGGCTGACCAAGCAACACTTCCCACAGGGACTGAACCAGGTCATGGACACCAACACTGGTGCCGTGCGAACCCTCAACCCGGCCGCCATGGGTCGGCAAATGATGCCACCGCTCCCAGGGCAGCAAGGGGCCAGCCAGGCCAGGCCGATGGTCATGTCTGGCCTAAGCCAGGGCGTCCCTGGCATGCCTACATTTGGCCAGCCCCCAGCCCAGCAGCAGATGCCCGGCGGCAGCTTTGCTCCAGGCGGCCAGAGCCAGGCCTACGAGCGGAACGCCCCTCAGGACATGTCCTACAGTTACAGCGGCGAAGCCACGGGGGCTCCCTTCCCTGGCCTCTCGGACAGTGCCGACCTCGTGGACTCCATCATCAAAGGCGGGCCGGGCGATGAGTGGATGCAGGAGCTCGATGAATTGTTTGGAAACCCCTAGTCAAGAGGGGCCCCAAGAGCCACAACTCTAGTGGTTAAAGCATACAATGGGAAAAAGAAACAGGATGTGGACCCATCCTTGTTTTTTGTTTTTTTGACCCACGTAAACTGAGCAAAACGGCAGCTGGCTGATAGTGGAAGATCCAGGTGCCAATCCACAGCTCCGCGGGGTCTCGTTTCACCTGATTTTCACACAACAGTCAAGACCGGACGCCGCACAGATCCCCGCTGCGAGAGAGGGAGACGCAGCAGAGGCAGGTGGGGAAGACGAACCTGAGCCCCTGCTCGGCGCGCCCTGTGGTCGATCACGTGGCCCAGCAAGAGCTGCTCCAGCCCAGTCAGACCACTGCCCATGGCAAGGCATCCGTCCGGCCCTCCTGGCCCAGGAGTGGAGACTGCAGCTTTGGAGACACCCAAGACGGGGCCTCGAGCAGGGGGAGCCCCACAGAGCCTGCCAGGTGGGTGCCCAGGCCAAGAGCCCAGGTCAGCAGCGTGCTGAGCTCTGGCTGCAAAGAGATGTCGGGCTGCAGGACGTGCAACTGGATGTGGAGGGCAGCTGCGAAGAGTGGTGAGATGTCGCAGGGAGACTACTAAGGATCCTACAGGCCTGTCTCCTGTCCCGCAGTGACCTCAGGAATGTCAGAGACGTGCTGTTGGCTGCCTCACAAGGGTCGCCAAGGGAGCTGGGAGGAGCTGCAGCCCTGGGGCAGCCCTCTGCTGCTGACCATGGTGGCCATCGCCCCACGTAGTTGGCATGGAACCTCTGGGGAGCCCAGTAAGATGGTAGCACATCAAGGCAATTCCCATCTACTCCCGGCACCGCGGGGCGGGGAGACCCTGGCAGATGCTGTGTGCCTACCAGCATGGCCACCTTCCTCTCCACCCCTGCCTTCGTCCCTCCTTGTGTCCATCCCAGCATCCTTTCTTCTCCTCACAGATGATCCAAGAAGAAATGAAGCTTTTGTCTCTAGGGAGCCTGGGCAGAGTAGAAATAAATGCAAGAAGAGCTTAGACAATACCTGCAACGCCAAGGCGATGCTGGAGTGTTCTTTCTCTACCACGTGCGGAGCTGAATGAACGGTGTCTGCCTGGAACTGAGCAGGCGGCTCCGATGCCCGATGGGAGGTTACACGTACCACATTCAGCTCTAACGGTGTAACCAGGGAGGGCCAGCCTGGGGGTCTCCCGCTCAGGCTCCCTGTGGGGAAAACCCGGGGTGATGCTCTAAAATCAGCCTTGCCCTCAATCCTGTGCCCTTACTCACCAGAAAGACAAATCTAAACCCCTGAGAGATGAGGCGCTGGAAAATCAATTACTCTACCTTACACATTTTGATGACAAAAAGGAAGATATGGTTCCTTCCACATGGGCACATCATCCACTTCAAAAGTCCTGTACAGTTGTTCCGTGTGACGCACTCAACTCTCCCCTGACTAAAGTCTGTCCGAGGCATCGGCGAGCTCCATGATCGTGAGGCCTGTCTCTTTGTTACAAGGACTGATCTGTGTGTCCTGCCTCCCCTCCCACTGTCCTGTTTTGGAGGCCACGTGGCATCATTACTGTCCTGTGAGTGAGAGTGACATGTGCTTTTCTCCTCCCACCCCTACCCTCCATGTCCAAAAGGCTGGCTCCCTGTTGGGCAGCCACACGCAACTCGCCACACCAGAGCCTGGACTCGGGACCGAGGGGAACTGGCGGGCTGCCCTGGGGAAGGTCCTGAGAAGGGGGGTCCGGATGGGAAGCTGAGGGCAGAGGATGAGGGGTGGCAGGCAGGCCAACACTGCCTTGCCTTGCTCGCCAGGCCCTCAGGTTATAGGCTGAGTCAGCAAGGGTAGGATGGAGACAGAGGCGGCCGGGTGGCCGGGAGCCCAGGCAGGGGCCGCGCTCTCTCTGCGAAGAGGCGTGAGTAGGGTGACCGTGAGCACCCTGTGTGGGGAGAGACGCTGCCAGGGAAACTCCTGAGTGGAAACAGATGAAAACCAAAAAAAAAAAAAAAAAAAAGTAAAAGTAAAACAAGACAGACCGGATAATTACCCTGTTCTGAAAGGTACAGGAAATAAATATATAAGCAATGATGAGAAGCTAAAGGTGGCTGATGGAAGAGTGGCTCTGTTACCTTTTAAAAGCTTCCTCCAAATGCTCAGTCCTGGGACCAACTAAATAGAGAGGTAGATTTTAATAATGTTTTGTTTTTGTTTTTACTACGGTGCTGATGTATATGTAATGTCTAAAAAAGTTATTTGTAAATAAGTTTTTACAATACGGCAGATATCACTGGGTCTACTATCTGTAAAAAATATATACATATAAATATATATATACTGTTTGTTTAAAATAGAGTATTTTTATTTCATTCCTTAACTCATCATCACAGCAGTGGTATTGCACTTCAGATGACATCTAATTACTAATTTGTACTGTATGACCTATGGCAACTTGCTCCATTTTATTCAGATTTTTCTAGTTTTCTCTTTTTACTTTGTACATTGAGCATTGCTTATTTCCTTTTAAGAAATGTACAGAACTCTTAAATGTAGAAATGAAGTGATGTTGACATACTACTTTTAAAGAAAAAAAAACAAATAAAAGATTGTTATCTGAATCAACCCAAAGTTTAGTTTATTTTTGGCTTGTCACTGGATCTCCAACCTTAATTAAGCAGATATATTATGCCTGGGTTTTAATTGATTAACTGTGGTTCTTGTCTCAAAATTATGGTATCATTATTTAAACATTTATGTAACAGTAGAGAGCAATCCATCACTCACAGCCTTTCTAATTCAACCACACACCGAAAATGTTCTAAATCTGCACGCAGGACATGGCAGCGGTAACAGGAGAGCCAAGTGTGAAAGGAACGGACTGAAGTACGGCTGTGGATTTAGCACTGTAACAATCCATGTCCACCTGGTTCATTCAGAAGACTTGGAAAAATGACAGTAAAATTTTTATTTAAAAACATAAGGTAAGAAAACTAAAGGAATATATTGCGGGGGAGGGGTACCAAAGAGGTTTTAGCTCCCCTGGAGCGGACACTGTCCGCACACGCGTACGTTCGCCTTCTACCAGCCCAGCTGGGCCAGGGCCTGGCTTAGCCTGCACCCACCCACAAGGAGTTAAAGTGCTTAGGCAGGTCCATCCTCCCTGGGGCAGGAGGGTATGAGCCCAGGTAACTGCCTGGGCAAATGCTGGGATGGGATTCCTGTTCCAGAGCTCCCCCTGCAGGATCAAGCAGTGGCTGGGACTTTGCCTAAAGTTGCCCCCTTGCTGGGCTTCTTGCCCTTCTCTGCCCTGTTTCCCCCGCTCCCTTTTTGTTGCCCATCCTGGGAGCTCTTTATTAACCATTCGCACACGTGGGACTTTACCCCTTTGCTCCTAGAAGACCTGGCCTAGGACCACTGCAAGGGAGTCAGAAACAGATCCAAAACAAAGGTGATTTTTAATACATACAGACCAAGAGAATATGAACTTGACCGTGGAAGAAGAGGCCAGTCCTACCCACAGTGGATTATGGTTCCAGAATGGCCGGCAAATCACACCATGTGACATTGGGTAACATGAGGTCAAAAAATGAACTGAATCCGGGGTGAGGCAGGAGGCGTGGGGAGGCTGAGAACAGAAATACAAACATGAAGCTCTGAGAAGGTTTGTGTACTCCTAGTCCCGATTAATTAAAGCCGCATCTTTGTATTTATGCAAAAATGTGTTCTGCATCAGATGAATGGAATAAATGTCTCCTTTAAATGATTTTTTTATATGCAACCATACTGACCTTCATAAAATCCCAGTGCAGTAAGTGGGTGGTGAGGGAAGACAGAGGGAGGGCATAGCCTCTATCCGGGAAGGCATCTGCCCCAGTGAGAAAGACGTATTTTGTTGCTGAAAATTGAGAAATATTTGGAAGCACTGGATGAGCCATTTCTGTCTCTGACCAGTCTTTTCACAAGGAAGACCGTCAGGAAAAGGTGGAAAACAAATAACCGGACACTTTCTCTTAATGAATGACTTGTCGGCCACCCCCACGAACCTCCAACCTTGCAGAGAAAAGTGAGGAGGAAAAATACCTGGTTGTACAACCAGTCCTTTATCTTTTCATTTTCTTTTTCATTTTTCCCCTCTCCTTTTCTCTCCAAGTTTTCTCCTCTCTTTTCCTTTTGGTTTTAAGTTCTAAGGACATTAGATTTCCATTCTGGTGTCTTCTGGACAAGCTACCACAGACACCTGCCTCGTTTCATGCAACAGGTGGAGGTAATCATGGCAGCAGTCACACACTTGGGGCTCGGGTGTCCCTGCCTAGCCCAGGCCAGCTGCGGCCCGGGCCCTGGCTGCGGCTCCGTGAACGCCGCAGCTCCCACAAGCATACAGCGTTTCCGAGCTACCTGCTTGCAGGATGTAACTTGGCTTAGCTCTTTAAGCTTTTTTTTATGGGCATTTTCAAAAAAATTATAAAAATAGAAAACAAATACTACAATAAATAACAATATACACTTACCAACTCAATTCGATCATCGTTAACACTTTGCCAAATCACATCCATAGTTTGTGGAACCATTTCAAAGTCAGCTATCCACAGTCCAGCCAGCTCACCCCGCCACCTCTCCGCTTGCAGCCCCAAAGAGGTAGGACATTCTCCACACCGGCCACACTGCCGTGATCGCATCGAATGTGACTCACATTCATTCCTTGAGCGCACTGCCTTCTCACTCCGTATTCAGGTTGCCCCGATTGCCTCCCAGCTGTCTCCCATGGCTGTTTTATTCTAACCAGGATGTGAGCACGGGTCCTGCCTTGCCATTTGCTTTATATGCCTCTTACGACTCTTTTAAGGCAGAAACGATCCTCTCCACCCCTTTTTTCATACCATTGACTTTTGAAGCAATCAACCTGATTTCTAAAAATAAAATCAGTCAAACATATAAGGGAGCCCCAGAATGGCTAGCAGCTGACTTCTCAACGGAAACACTACCAGCCAGAAGAGAATGGCAAGAAATATTCCAAGCCATGAAAAGCAAAGGCCTACAACCAAGACTGCTGTACCCAGCAAGGCTCTCAATTAAAATGGAAGGCAAAATAAGCAGTTTCCCAGACAAAAGGAGGCTAAAAGACTACACCTCCACCAAACCAGCACTGCAAGATATGCTAAAGGGACTGCTTTAAGATGGTGAAGAAAAAGAGTCTAGGAATACCCAGTTCCTCTCACAGTCACCAATACTTGATATTACCAATATTTTTGATACTTATTAATCTGATTGTGACAATGATGTGTTATTTTAATTGTTACTTTATTATTTGTTGAAACTAAACCTGTTTTTGTATATTTCTTGCCTATTTCTATTATTTTTAAAAAGCTTTAGATGACTTTTTGCTATTCTTTATCCATTTTTTGACTAAGTGTTGGTAGAAATTTTTCCCTTAAAAAAAAAAAAACCTATTAACCCTTTTTAGATGTGTTGCAAATACTTTCTTATTCTATTACTTGTCCTTTAACTTTTTAAATATGTACATTACTGTATAGTCTTAAATGTTTAATATAGTCACATTGTCAATATTTTACTTTATAGCTTCTGGGTTTGAATATTTTACCTCAGGGTAAGAAAAATATTATTTTGTACTTTCTCCTAAAATTCCTTAGATTTTACATACTGATTTTTAACTCACCTGAATATTTTTTTGAATGTGTGAAACAGGGCTCTATATTTGTTTCATTTAAAGTAATAGTGGTCCATGCACCTTATTTGTTGAATAAGCCTTATTTTCCTCATTGATTTGAAATATCAATTTAATCATATATTACATTGTCAGACAGATACATACGTTTGTTTCTAGAATGCTCATTTTATTTCATTGATCTACTTGATTATTTCTGTGCTGGTGTCATGTTTTAATTGCTGAGACTTTATAATGGATGTAAATTTTTTAATATTTTATAATGGATTTGACATTTAAAAAAATAAAATCAATCTGCATTTAAAAAAGAAGGAAGGAAGAAACTCCTACCTTTCTGCTACAACATGGATGGAACTGGAGAATATTATGCTAAGTGAAATAAGCCAGTTGGTGAAAGACAAATACCATATGATCTCACCTATAAGTGGAATCTATTAAACAAAAAAAACAAACAAAATAAAACACAGGCATGGAAACACAGAGCAGACTGAAAGTGACCCAAGGGAATGGGGAAGGAGGACAGTGGTGGAAAGAAGGGAAGGGACTAGACCAGGAACATGTACAAATGACCCATGGCCATGGACAACAGCGCGGGAATTGACTGGGGGGAGAGCAGGCTGTGTGGGAAGGGTGGAGGGGGCAAAGGGGAAAAATTGAGACAACTGTAATAAAATAAACATGATTTTAAAAATACTATAAAAAATAAAAATAAATAAAATCAGTCAATTTACTAATAGACAAAAGATATATTTCTAATTGTCGAAGAGATCGGAAATTCGCGTCTCTCCAGCCAGTGTGTTTGCTCCCTGTAGCCAAGTTTGTAGGGATTAAAGTGATCAAGAGGTTGCCTTGGTGACAATAGAATTAGAACAAAGGAAATAAATTCTGTAGTTCAGATGTCTGAAGATACAATGCTCCCATACCGTGGCACGCCTGTCTTTTCTTTCCACGTGTTGTTTAACCAACCTCTGTGTCTCTGTTTATAATTTAAATAGTTTCCATTTAGATGCAAAATAGAAGTTTAAAAATCCCCAAATGTAAGATTTGAAGAGTTGTGTTTTTCCCCCACTTCTGACGGATATGATTACGTAGTAATTGTACTTTAGGGTCAAATATTTGCACGCTCTCTCTTCCTTGTCTTCAGTGTATAAAATTAAAATGTCACAAGTCACCATAACTGATCAGAATGCCGAAACGTAAAAGCACCGCAGAATCAGAGCATTTTAAAACTTTAGCCCCATTTTGGCTGCTAGAACACTAAGGCAGAGCCTGCAGTCTCTCACCTGGGCTCCAGACCCCGCCCTTTTTTCCGCTCCTCTTCCTCTGCTTAGGGGCTTGCCCAGAGTGACAGCAAAGGATGGGACACAGAGCTTGTAACCATTCCCAGACCAAAACGCCCGGCGTACTCGAGGATACTTAGTACTAGTATTTGGGGCACAAGAGGTTGTCATTGTTTTCTCCCCTATTTTGGAAACACTGGTGTTTCACTGCCTGTATTTCTTTTTCTATTATTCCCAGCCTTTGTAACTTCCTTTGCACCCAGAAAAAAAGGGAAGTCCCCATAAACAGCTTCTTGAAGATATCCACATCAGATTCAAGGCATCTGAGGTTTTTTGGAAAAATGGAGAGCTCTTTCCCTGATGTGAGGTTATATGCTCATAATTCCATTTTCCTAAGGCCGCTGAGTACTGTGAGGTGGACTCGTTCTCATTTTAGAGATGAAGGAAGTGAAGGCCATTTGCAATTGTGCCAGTGACTGCACATGGGGTCACGACAGCCACCGGCCCCAAGCCCCACGTGAGACCGAAAGTGCACCCAACCCAGCCCGGGGCCCCCAGCTGTGATCATACCCCCGCCCCCGCCAGGAGGAGGAACCTTCACTGAGCACAGGTCTCTGGATGGTTCCTTGAAGATAATGCCTTTTTTTTCTTTTTTCTTTATAAAGTCCATTTTCACAGCCAGATTTATTTTGTGTGATTAGTTGGCAACTCTTCTCTGCCTACTCTGTCACTTTCCTACCACCAAAGAAGTGGGCTCAGTGGCCTTATCAGTGTCTGTCCGGAACTTTCCACGGAGAGAGCAGCAGTGTCAGAGGCGGGTGATGGCGGTGGCCCACAGAAAGCCCGCCCGTGGGTCAGGCAGCCCGCTCCGCCTCCCCACCCCCGCAGTCAGGCTCAGCACGCTTCTGCGGAGCTCCTGCCACACCCTCTCAGGGCAAACTTCAGTTCTTAAAGGAATGGGAAATCTAGTCTCTAAAGGGTGTGCTTCTGCCCTGTGTGGCTCAGTAGACTGAGCACTGCTCTTCGAACTGGAAGGTCGCTGGTTCAAATCTTGATCAGGGCACAGGCCTGGGTTGTGGGCCAAGTCCTCAGTTGGGGGCATGTGAGAGGCAGTTGATCAATGTTTCTTTCCTTCTCTCTCCCTCGCTTTGCCCCTCTAAATAAATAAATAAATAAATAAAATCTCTGGCAGGTGTTCTTCTACAAAGTCATTTCAAGAAAAACAAAATAAATAAAGACTCTTATTTTGTTTTAATTGAACAAGTGATTGCCTATAACCTCCAGCGTGGAAACAACTTCTCCAAGCATTTGGGCAGAGGGGAGGGGGAGGTTAGAAGCGCCTCAGCATCTTGGCGAGATCGAGGTCCAGGTATTCATCCAGAAAGCTGTTTGCAATCCCCAGGGCGCCAAGGACAGTCAGCAAGGCCAAAATCCCCAGGCTAAACCGGAAACCAGTGACCCTGCAGAGCGGAGGTGAGGGAGGGAGGTGACCAACGGTTGCGGTGGTGACACTGGGGCAATCCTGCAGTCGCTGCTCATGCTTGACACTGCCCAGAACTTCCATGTTTTGGCCATTTGAAAATTTCGATTCATCACATAAATTAAAGGGGATGCCTAACCACAAAGGCCAGTTATCTCTCTGAACATTCAAAGGATTTTTTAAAGCTGGGCAGGATTATTTCCTTGGTAACTCCTTGGAGACAGGGAGAAATTTTTGCAAGGATTGAAAGTGTGATGGTCAAAGAGCGCCATTCAGTGCACACTTTTACACTTGACCTTTCCTGTCTCGTGCCTACTTGTACATGGGCTTGGGGAGACAGTGGCCTCAGACAACATAGGTCACCTTTGCGATCGCAGCCATTGATGCTGTTAATATTCTCGGGAACAGGAAACTAATTCAGACTCCCCCCGCTTTTTGCCTACACATCAATTCTGGGGTTCACCTTACCTTTTTTTAGCAGCTTCTGAATATCCCCAGAAATACTGATGGCGGGTATATATGTATACCAGACCCAGACCAGTAGCAAAAACTATAGAAGAAAATAGAGAAGATAGAGAATATGAAGGCAGTCTCTCAAAATGTGGTATGAAGACTTAGAAAATGCTTTCAAAACATATGTCTGACAAAGACGTGTGTCCGGGATATAGAGAGAACTCAGTAGTAGTTCAATAACGAAAGAGAAACAAGCTAATTTTTTCAATGGGCAAAATATTTGAATAGAGAATTCACACAGGAAAATAAACAAATGTACCAAAAGCACGTGAAAATTTTTTCCACATTATTCAACATCATTTAATATCAAGAAACTGTGATTAAAGCCACAAGGTGACACCAGTGCACACCAGAGTGGCTCAGACGTGAAGAGACTGACCACACATATGTTGGTAACGTCAGAATCTGCATCTCTTATTGGTGGGAAAGCTAAATAGCACAGCCACTTGGGGGAAAGGTCAGGTAGTTTCTTATAAAACTAAACATACTTTCGACCCAGCAATTTCATTCCTATGTATTTACCCAAGAGAAATGAAAGTCCATGTCTATAAAAAGACTTGTACAGAATGTCCATTGCAGACATTATTCATAATAGCCCAAAACTGGAAACAGCCCCAGAAGTCTACTGACAGGGGACCAGATAACCAAACCGATAATCATGCAACGGAATAGCACCCGGCAATGAAAAGAAACATGGGGAATGGCAAAAACATGTTACTGAGTGAGTGAAGCATTACCCAAGAGCACATACAGTATGATTCCAATTAGGGAATGTTCCAGAATGGGCAGAGCTAAACTAGGATGAAAAAACTCAGAACAGAGTTTGCCTCTGAGAGGAACTGACAGGGAAGGGCACAGGGAAACGTTCCAGGTGGTCACCACATTCTCTGTCTTGATAGGGAATCGGGCTGCTCAGGTATAGACACTTGTCAAAACGCATTGAATCATACGCTTAAGATGTTTGGATTTCTTTAAAATAAGTTTTACCTAAAAGAAATATAAAGTGTGGTGTGATGTTCTGCCATCCTGTGCAACAGAAAATATCAAAACTTCCCTACGTAAAGAGCCCTCTCAGCACCTCACAGGCGCAGATTGCCAGAGCCCCCTTGTAAACATGTGGGGTTTATCTGCGAGCTGCTGACATGCTGGGTAGAATTAAAGTCATTGTGTCACTAGGTCACAACTGTCCCCTTTAGTCTCTGCTACATACCAGGCATTATTCTAGGAATTGGGGTTAGCAATGAAACAGATACAAGTTCCCTGTCTTTACGGAGTTTATCAGCAAAGACAGACAACAAACAGAAAAATGAGAAGAAAAGGACAGGCTTCAAGGTGTGGTGAAGGAGGTAAGGGAGGGGACAGTGGGAAAAGAAAGGCACCTTTGGTTTTCCATTCGGAGGGGACGGCATTAGCATGAGGGCCTGAAGGATGGCAAGGGGACCCCCTGCAAGGTGCCTGAGGAAGGGGGTGATTTGGAGCAGGCTGCGGGGTGAAACGCCCTCTCTAATGAACAGCTCTCAGAAAGCCAGTGGGAGCTGTCCAGAGGCAGCTAATAGGCAACTTACTTTGGATAAGAAAGAAACAAGAGAAAATTACAAGAAGATACCTGAGAAAGCCTTTCCTGACAGGCAGCGAAATCCGAAAGCAGACCGAGTCTCATTATCAAAAGGCACTTTTCTTATTAGCTGTTAATGTGGTCTCACCTGACAAGGACGGAGACCTCCATTCCTGCCCTCAAGGCACAAAAATGTGAGTTGGAATAAAGAAGCATTTCTCTAAAGGACATTTTATCCAAAATTCCTTAGTTGACAGTGAAAATCACAAGACGAAGATGATAGCATTGCCTTTGGAAGTAGCGGGATTTGGGTCTATTTAAGTCTTAGCAATCACGAGTCAAACCCAAAGGAGGCAGAGTTCTCAGAACGCAAAAGGAATAGTTTCTCCAGCTAAGGCAGGTGGTGCTGGGTCTGACCTCAAAGGGACAGGTAGAGTCTGGGTAAAGCCCTCAGCACACCCAGGATACCCCCGTCAAACAGAAAGTACATATTTGCAGGGTTGTTACATACAAAACATCCTTAGAATGCTCAAGAAAAGGTTTGTGGGTTGTTGGGTCAAATTCTAGTAGGAAAAAAAATGCACTGTAGAAGATTCCATTGTTAATCAAACTCCTTACTGAAGGGGAAAAAAAAAAATCCAGTAGACCCCGCTCTGTACTTGAAAGCTAATTTTCTCCTACATGGTGACCGTTAAGTTGGACAAACTGCTTAACCTCTCTGTACTTCAGTTTCTTTATCTGTAAAGCAGGAATTAATTACAGAACCTACCTCATAGGAAAGCTGTTAATCCTATAAATCCTACGCAGGAGGTAATGTGTGTATAAAACTTAAAAACAGTACCTGGCACATAGTAAGTGCCCAATAAATATTAGCTATAATAATTAGGGTGAATTGTTAGTTCTATGTTCTGTTCCTATTAAAAAATTATTGAAGCTCCTGGTCAGGATGGTGGCATAGACAGACACGGCTCACCTCTTCACACAACCACATCAAAATTACAGCTAAAATATAGAACAACCATCACTCAGAAACATCAGAAATCAAGTTGAATGGAAGTCTGACAACTACAGAATTGAAGAAACCACATCCATCCAGACTGGTATGAGGGGCACAGACGCAGAGTGGGCTGTTCCCACACCCATGTGGATAAAAATTTGGGAGGGATATCTCAGGAGCAAGGAGTCCCAGCCCCTCCACTAGGCCCCCCAGGCCAGGATTCCAGAGCCAGGAAGATAAGTCCCCACAACCTCTGGCTGCAAAAACCAGCAGGAATTGCGTTGGTGGAAGAGACTGCTGAAGCCCTAAGCAGTTCCTCTTGGGGAACCCATACATGCACTCACCTATTCAGACTCACTCCCTCTGAGCTCCAGCACCGGGGTGGCAGCTTGAAGGGCACCAGTGTTATACAGGGAGAGACTGAAGTGTCTGGCATTGGGGTGAGCAGAGGCCATTGTCCCTTTGCTGAACCCTCCCTCAACCCAGCAAGCTGGTAGGCTGAAGCCAAATCTGAGACTCCATCAACCTGGCTAACACTGTGTGACCCACCTCGGAGATCTACAGAGGCTCCACCCCACCCAACCTACCAGCCCACCCAAGCTACTTTTCCATAAGAATGGCTGGTCTTGGCTCCTAAATCCTATCAAACAAGCAACAGCTGGCTTCAGTGAGCCCTAGCAATAGCCAGACTAGAGTCACAGCTTGGCTTCACCTGGGAATCTCCAAGCCCAGCACAAGTAGCAGCCATCTCAGATTGCTTTACAGCTTAGGCAGGGTGGCCCCAGGCAACACACGGGTGGGGGCTGACCTTGGCCTGCACCAATCTGGAAACTCAAGAGCCTGTGCACCCAGTGGACAACTACAGACCATGTTGGAGCACCACCACCCTGTCCCCACACAGCTGATCTTCCACAGAGGGTGGAGGTTGATGGTGATTGGTCACGGCCAGTCCTTGCAGCTGACTGGCCTGAGTAAATCCCTCCTATTGACTTGCCAACAGCAATCAAGGCTCAACTACAAGAAGAGGGTATACTCAGCCCACATGAAGGGCACACCTTGAGTACCCAGCTTGGGTGATAGGGGAGGCTGTGCCACTACATTAGGCCACACTACCAAGACACAGAGTCAAAGTAACTCTACCTAATACATAGAAACAAACACAGGGAGGCTGCCAAAACGAGGAGACAAAGAAACGTGGCCCAGATGAAAAAACCAGATCAAAACTCTAGAAAAAGAGCTAAACGAAATGGAGATAAGCAATCTATCAGATGTAGAGTTCAAAACACTGGTTATAAGGATGCTCAGGGAAATTAGTGAGGACCTCAGCAGCACAAAAAAAGACCCAGTCAGAAACAAAGCATACACTAAATGAAATAAAGAACAATTTACAGGCAAACAACAGTTAGAATGGATGAAGCCAAGAATCAAATCAGTGATTTGGAACATAAAGAAACAAAAAACAACCATACAGAAAAACAAGAAGAAAAAAGAATTTAAAAAAAAAATGAGGATAGTATAAATGGCCTCTGGGACAACTTTAAGAGGTCCAACATTCATCTCATAGGGGCGCCAGAAGAAGAAGAGAAAGAACAAGAAATTGGAAATCTATCTGAAAAAAATAGTGAAAGAAAAGTTCCCTAATTTGATAAAGGAGATAAACATGCAAGTTCAGGAAGTGCAGAGAGTCCCAATTATGATGGATGCAAAGAGGTCCACTCCAAGGCATGCCATTATTAAAAGACCAAAAGTTAAAGAAAAAGAGAGGGTTTTAAAAGCAAGAGAAAAGGAGTTATTTGCTGGAAGGTTGCCAGATGAGAGGGGAAGGGGGAGAATGGGTGAAGAGGTGAGGGGATTAAGAAGTACAAATAGGTAGTTACAGAATAACTATGGGGATGTAAAGTACAGTTCAGGAAATGGAGTAGCCAAAGAACTTACACGCGTGACCCATGGACATGAACAATGATGAGGAGATTGCCTGAGGGAGTGGGTGGAGGGGAGCAAAGGGGGAAAATCAGGGCAACTGTAATAGCATAATAAATAAAATATAATTTTTAAAAATTACTGAATTAAATTAGAATGAAGCAAAGTTAGATTATCTGCAGCACAGTGCTCTTTAATAAAGAGAGACGTTACTTATTTTGTTCTAAACAATTTCCAGGACTCATAGATGTGTGGTTGCATGTTTGCTCTTAAATAGCTCTGAGAACCATGGTCTTCATTGGGATAGAGTTGATTATACTTTAAAATTACCTTGGTTGAAATACCATCCAGCCATCCACAGTGTAACTATGAATATGGGGTAAAACTCTACACAGTTTTGTCTGCAGGAAAAAATAAAGACATGAGTTATTTTATGAGAAAACCCTACACCAAAGTATTGAGTTTTACTCTCGAGGTAAAATGTCCATTCTCTTTTTACAAAAATAACGTAAGAATTTACATAATGAGCTTAAATGATCCTTACAGGAAAATGAGTCTTTTAAGGTGCAACCCAAACATTGTTTACACCTCAGAGCAAGGCCAGGAATCGCTGTCCTACCTGTAAGTTGCCAGAAGTAGAATTGAATCATGGCTCTCTTCCAAAAGAAAGACAAAGGGGTAGCCATGATTCTGACTCTGAAAAGTATCCTGTATCTTATCTAAAGAACCCAGAAAAATAACTCAAATCATATTGAATGGATTTTCCCCCCAATTCCCTCATATCCATCACTTTCCACTTAAGTTACTCAGCACATTTTAAAAAATGGTCTTTAAATAATTTCCCTAAAACCTCTCAAAGCCAATGAATGAGCATGTTTCATTCGCATTCAACAGAGGGCAAACGAAGTCCCTAGAGCCCAAGCTGACTGAGGCCTCGCAGAGAATCAAAGGTAGACTGTGTCATGGTGTACAGGACTGACATTGATCTCACGTGCTTCCTTAAAGAAGCCTTAGAGCTAGAGGACTTCAATTAAGATTATAGGCCATTGACCCAGAAATAGTTGATATTGGCTGATGAAGATCGTAAGTGATGTCTTTAACTGGAAAAAAAAAAAAAAAAGGTATTTATTTTGTTTTGTTTTTGCAACCGAGATGGCGACAGTGGAGGCTCCTGAACTTCCTTCCCTCCTCTCATGGAATGTGCAGCTACACACAGAGCAATTCCCTCTGAAAAATGTATTATTTTTATAAGAAAGGCCAGGTGGGAGGAGGGAGGAGGAAGATGGGTGAGAAGGTGAGGGGATTAAGAAGTGCAAGTAGGTAGTTATAGAATAGTCATGGGGATGTAAAGTACAGCACAGGAAATAGAGAAGCCAAAGACCTTATACGCATGACCACCATAAACACCACCCTCAGCAGTCTCACCATCAATGCCACCCTCAGCACAGCGCCTTAAAGTCAGGAGGGAACCCCAAAGTCCAGCTTCTATCTGAGGACCACACACCCAGCACCCCAACCTGAGAGCTGGGCCCCCAAACACCTGGCTCTGAAAGCCGATGGGGCTCTCACCCACGAGACCCACAGGGCTTGGGCGGGAAGACAGCAGGGCAGTGGCAGGGCCATTCCCTTAAACTGCTGGCCAGGAGGGACTACGTCCCTGCGCTCACCCCCTGGGGCTCCGGGAAGTACCTGAGAAGGTAGGGAACGGGGTGCCAAAGGCCTGTGTGAGCAGAGGTTGTTAGACACCATTGAGAGTCAGGCAAGGGCAGGACTGTACCAGCATTTGCGATGCCAGAGGGCAAAGCCTGGAGCATTTGGGCAGTGCAGCACCCTATCTCTGCACCCTCCGTCCCCAGGAAATGAGTCCCTGGTCCCCTGCAAGCCGCCACTGGCGGTCTCAGCCTGACCTCCTGTCCCAGCTGCTCTCACTGCACTTTTCTCCTGGTCCCTCTTTGGCTGTCCTCCCTGAAGCCAGCCCTGGGACCCTGCTACTTGCTGACAGTAGTGGTGGCGGCAGCCTGCTAAGAACACCGGGAATTGCTTGGCCTTCACTTACCCAGAATCCCATTCCACCTGCTCAGTATGGCCTCCTCCAGTGTGTGCCTGTGTCCTTCACCTCTGCAGTTAAGCAGCCCATGCCTGGATGAGACCCAGGATAGCTCACTCCCAGTAAGCTGTCCACAGGCACTGTTTAACTCAAGCGGACCAAACTCTCAAAATTTGTTCTTAACAATCCTATCAATAACTGATCACAATTACATTACTTGAAAACTAAAATGAGGATAATTATGGGTCTCCTTGGGGCATGAAGGCAGACCTATCCTGTCATCTTGATCTAAGAGATTTTGATGGGACAGAAAACAGCTGGCAACAGCTGCATCAATGTCCCGTCTTGTGGGAGCAGGAGGCATGGCTGATTATGACCGTTCATGGGCCACCCCCTGGCCGGCATGTCCACACTGAGGACAGCCGAGCCCGTCTCCTCATTGGCTGCCCGAGGCCTCTTTGCTCAGTAATCCCAGGCTCTTCTGACACTGAAGCTTCCCATAAAAACATCGGGGAGGAGCTTCGCCTTTGTTATAGGCAGGTGGCAGGGAGGATTGAACGTGGGAGGGGAGGGGTGGGTAGGGCAGGGGAGAGTGATGGGGGAAAAATGGAGACAACTGTAATTGAACAACAATAAAAATGTAGAAAACACAGACGAGACAACTTAAAGGAGGTTTCTTGGGTTTTCCTCTTTCAGGTTTTTGTTTGCTGCTTTTTCTTCCTCCTTTTGTGTGGTCCTCGTTTTCTGAAGCCGTGGGATGCGCTCACTGTTCACTGATGATCCAACCCCGGCCCGCTGGCTTTCAACCCGGGAAGTCTTTGGATTATTAAACTAGCTGGGGGTTGGAGCACCAGGTGAATGTGCTCAGAGAAGGCTCGAGAACAAGGGGTTGCTGGAATTAATCTTTCTATAGACACAGAACGATCTAAATCACTCCTTGTCAAGTAGCCCTTGGGTGGGGACCCCCAAGGGAGGCTGCCGCTAGTGGCAGGGGGGCTGACACTAACCGGGGCTCCTCGGGGGTGGTGTTGACAAGGAACAGGATGAGCAGAGAGAGTGAGGCTTGCAACTCATCCAAATCCAGCCGCCTCTCATGCTCTGACTACCTAAGAATCACCCAGCTCGTGTGACAGAGGCTGTTTGAACGTTGGTGTCCTCCCCAAAACTCACAGGTTGAAGCCCTAACATCCATCAGTTGGAGTAAGGAAGTATTTGAGGGTAAATGAGGGCAAAAGGGTAGGACCCTGATCCCCTAGGATTGGTGTCTTATCAGAAGAAACGGCAGGGAGCTCTCTGACACCCACAGACTCGCTCTCCCAGCATCCCATGCACAATGCGCGGGGGAAAGGCTATGTGAGGACACGGCTGGCCAAACCAAAAGAACTCTCACCAGAAACTGAATTCGCCAAAGTGTTGGTCTTGGGCTTTCAGCCTCCAGAACCGGGAGAAAACATATGCCTGTTAGTTAAGGCCCCCAGTCAGTGGTTTGTGGAGCACGATGCTGGAGTTGGAAGAACTTACCACGTATAGTCATTCTTTCATCTTGGAGATCCCTAGCCCTTTGTAACTCAGTGGATAAGTGTATCTTGTGCTCTCAGCTAATGTCCAAAGTGGGCACATGTATTTAAAAAAAAAAAAAAAAAAAAAAGGAGATGTGTTTACTGTCTCTCTCATATAACCTTTTTGTACTTACTACGAAATTAGGTGACCCACATTTCTAGAATCCTAGTATGGCAGAATATTTGAAAAAATACTATCTTGGTAACTTTTTCTTTCCTCTGTAGTTTTTAGATATGCAATAAGGTCACCAATTTTAATTTCTACATTTCAGAGCTAGAATTCAAAAATGACTATTAAAAAACTAGCAAAATGGCAAAAAATTACAGAACTACACTAGAGTAAGAAGAAGGTAATATTACTAGAGATTATTCAGATTCATGAGGATTGAGGTTACTTGGGCCCTGTGGCAGCTTAATTCTGGAACAAGAACTGAATAATTTAGCATGAAGCAAATAAGGATACATTAACAAATGCTAAGGAAGAGGCGATTCCTCTTCTACTCAGAACCATGAAACCCTTGTTGGAATACTGCCTATATTTCTAGGCTCCAGGATTACAAATAATATGAAAAATATTAGTCTAAAAATAATGACCAAAATTTTAATGATTGGAGAAAAACAGCTCAAGAACTAGTGCTACCTAGTCTCAAAATGCACAAGATGAAAGACACATAATAATGGTTCTCAAGTATGTGAGGAAAAGTGAGGTCAACAACTACTCTTCTCTTGTAGTAGATGGAATAAGAGAAAATGTATTTCAATCGCAGCAAGATCAATTTATAACTTAGATCTACTTTTTAGATTTATAAAAAGCTTTTAACCTAAAGGGATCAAGGTGCTCAAATTAGACTAGAGAAGTTTCTAAGCTGAGAAATAGCAAAAGAATGGCCCTTGCTGAAATTGTAGTTGCTATTTTCACAATTTAAAAAAAAAAAAAAGTATCCTGGCAAAAGTATTCTGCAAAACTCTAGAGACAGTTACCTCGAAGGCCCTTCTAGTAGGAAAGGAAGAGGAATTGTACAGGGACCGTGGAGAAGGGGCCTGGGCCGGTACCTTGGGTTAGTTAGGCTTCATAAAACAAAGTGATCAAAAACATAAGGAACATATATATGTTTAATAACAGCTTTCTCATTCTTATAGTTTTCTGATTTGAGGAAATAGCTCATGGGCAGAGGATAATACAAACCCACCTCTGTTCTGAAGGGGAGAAGAAGAAAGAAAGATAGAAAACCGATGGCATGACTAATTCAACTTTAGGCTACCGAAATGACAGAGGGCTCCTTTAAGCAAACTTCCGTGCTTAGAATACAGAGCTGTCCTTGCAAGACCCAGCCTTTTCGTAAATGCACCTTCTGAATCTGTACTAAAGGCAGGTGGAGACTCGCGGCACTGGGTCCCTCAAGCTTGAAGCATCCTGAGTAGGGTTTGGGCCAGGAAGAGTGGTTATCTTTTCTCTGCACATCTTCCCCCCAATCACAAGTGTGTGAAATAACAAGTATAAAGGACCCACGGACGTGGACAACTGGGTGGGGACTGACTGAGGGAGTGGCGGGTCAGGGAGGGACGGGGCTGCAGCGAGCAACAGGGTTAAAACTGGGACAACTGTAACTGAACAACAATCAATCAATACAATTTAAAAACTGTGTGCGTGTGGGGCCCGCCCAGATCCCTGAACGGTGGGAGAGGCATTACTCACTGCGCACGAAATATTCTCTCAAATTCTAGTGACCCAGAGACGGCCGGGGGCATAACTTTGTATTTGAATCTTGCTTTTCCTACCTGCAAAGCAAAGTAACCTGCAAGTAAAGGGGAATTAATGTTAAAAATCTGGCACATTTTTATTCATGAATAAAATGCACATTTAAACCACAATTAGATACCATTACACACCTATTAACATGTCTAAAATAAAAAAGACAGGTCATGCCAATTTAAAAAGACAAGTGAGAATAGAAGAGCAACTGGGACTCTTATCCATGGCTGGTGGGAACATTAAATGGCACAACTACTTAAAAAACCCACTGGGAAGGGGTTTCCTGTTAGGCATACACAGACTGTATGATTCAGCCATCATACTCCTAGATGCGCCCCCTAGAGAAATGAAAGCATATGGGTGCACAGAGACTTGCACCTGCATGTTCACAGCAGCTTTGTTTATAATCACCCCAAATTAGGGACGACTCTCTGATGGTTCCTTTTGTGTCTCAACTAAGCCAGGCCACAGTGCTCAGTTGCTTGGTTGCTCATCAGTCTAGGTGTTTCTGGGAAGGTATTTTGCTAGATGTGATTAACATTTACAGCAGTAGGCTTTGAGTAAAGCAGATTACCCTCCCTGATGTGGGCGGGCCTCATCCAATCAGTAGAAGGCCTTACAAGAAAAGGACGAGGTCCTCAAACGGGAAGGAGTTCTGCCTCCACCCTGCCCTCAGACTCCAGGCTGCAACCTCATCTCCAGCCTCCCAGCCCACCCTGCAAATTACAGACCTGCCAACCCCCACAATTGCATGAACCACTTTCTTAAAATAAATACTAGTATGTGTATATAGATATACACAAAGTCTACAGCTTCTGTTTCTCTGGAGAACCCTGACTAACACAAATATCTATCAAGAAGCGAGTGGATAAACAAATTATAGCGTATGTATGCATAAATTCAATAGGATATACTCAACAGTAAAAAGCAATGAACTGTTGATACAGGAAACAACATGGGTGAATCTCAAAATAGTGATGCTGAATGAAAGAAGCAAGACCAAGTAAAAGGCTGACACTGTATAATTCCATTCATATTACATTCTCAAAAATGCAAGTGAACCTATTATGATGTAGAGCAGATCCGTGGTTGCCTGGAGGAAGCGGTGGGTGGGGGGGAGCGGGATGGGGGGTGGTCACAAGGAAACTCTGGCCCACTCCCCTCTCCTCTCCTCTCTGCCCACTCTCACCCGCATCACCAAGCTGCTCGACCTCCTGGCCGCAGCTCACACTGTCCCTGGCCCTCAGCAGCCACAGAAGCCTCCCCAGGAGGATGGCACGGGCTCTGCAGCGGGCACGCCCATGGCCGGGCCCTGTGCTCTCTGCAGCGCAGGGACGAGGGGTCCCGCGGGGCGGCAGTGCCTCTGTGTAGGCCTTTGTGTCTCTGAGGTCAGTCACCAACATCCTGCTCTGCCCCTGAGAAGGCCGTGACTCAAACCACAAAATGTGTGTCTTAAGGCGTAGTATTTTCATAAATCCACAAAACAGACTGGCCAGGCAAGACACTGCAGACGTGCTCTGGCTGGACTTTATCCTCAGGCGCGCTCCCTCCCTGCAGTCCACACCCCTGCCCCGTTTCCAGGTACAAACACCCTTGGAGAGAGAAAGAAATATGTGTATTTGGTACGAAGTCTTGCCCACGGGGGCCTGGACGCTGTTCCCCATTTTGAAAGTAAGAGACTACAGACTGAGCAGATGTGTTCCCCACAGAGAAAAAACCCTCTGTTTAGCCAGGCAATTGAGATGTTGAATAATCCAAGTGGGAAGAGGCTTTAAAATTTAGAATTTACTACTTAATCCGAAGCTCATATTTCTGCAGGAGATTTTTTTTTAACGTGATAATCATACGTGCCTTAAGCAGTTTATTTAAGAAACACATTAATTAAAAGATCAGAGTTTTAGAAAGCACAGCCAGAGTTTACAGGCAAGCACAATGCTACCTTTGGAACACTCGTAATTAATATTTATGGTCCATTCTCCCCGGGTTAGTACGCCTCTACTGCTCACATGAACTGGGCTGTGGGCTGTAACCCCAGGTGGGAGCTAATCCCTGAACTGGTCCGAATCTCTGCCTGTCCCAGGAAGGAAGGGAGGTGCCAATGACCCTGAACAGACTACGGTCTTCAGAGCACACAGGGCCACCAGCAAGTAAGGATGAAACCCAAATGCCGGACCTCCCTTCCCTCTGCCCCACACACACACGTGCACACACACTGCCCTGGACTCTTACTTTGCTGACAGGCAGAGAGGAGAGACACAGCGGCCAGCAAGATCGAATTCCCAGCCATCTTCCCAAAGAATGTTCTGCTGCACGGAACTCCTGGTGGCAGTAAGGGGAAGGTAACACAGGCGCATTCAGGCCCTTTCTTATAAGGTAAACAAAGCCAGGGAAGGGGAAAAAAAAGACAGATGATTCCAGAGGCTGAGTGACCTTTGCTCTGGAACAGGAGCAGGAATGAGGAGAACCAGCAGGTCTGGGGCTGCCAGTCACAGCTCTTCCTCTGGAGTTGCTTCCTGAACTTGACTTACCCCTCCCCCCTCCAACCTCTGGGACGCAGGATTCACCTCCAGCAACAGCACCTGCAGTAAAAGAGCTTCCTCTCCCCCAGCTCCAAGGCCTTGCTGAGACATTTCTCATCTCCTGCGGAAAAAATAAAAGATTGAAGAAGCATTTATTTCATCCCATTGAGATTTAAATGCTTATCTAATTTTAAAAGATCCTAACTCTATTCCCCAGTAAATAACAGAATTAGACTTTGAACCCACGCCCCTCAGATTCTATCCGGGCCCTCTCCCCGGTGCCCTGCTGCCTCCGGTCACCTTTGCACTCCCTCCCGTGAGCATGGTGGCCGTAACTTCTTTTGCGATATGATCGACATAAAACATTGTATTCATTTCAGGTCTATGACATGACTCAATATTTGTATATATTACAAAATGATCACCCCAATAAATTTAGTTAACATTCATTACCTCACCTAGTTTTACATTTTTTTTCTTGTGCTACAACTTTCAAATATACCATACAGTATTGTTAACTATAGTCGCCATGTTACATCCCCATGACTTATGTGTTTCATAACCGCAAGTTTGTACAATGAATTAAAAAAAGAAACAAACTAGGATGTCAGCTCTGAGAAGGGAGAGTACCCATGAGAGAAGAAGTAGAACAACATCCCAAGCCGATCTCTGGTCGGAAACACAGTGCAGATGCTGGTTCAGGGCCCTCCACGGGCAGAGCGACCCCCCGCCCCGTATCACCCAGGTAGAATGGGGGTCCCTCCACAGCGGGGCGTGTCCCCAGGGCCCACCCCTCAGAGCCACCCACCTCTGTCAATGCAATCGTTTTGCTCTTTAAAGGTCCAGCCTCCCTCAAAACAAAGCTGGGGTCCCTCCCTTGCCTCCGCGCACGTGGAGGGAGCCCCAGTGTCCGCAAGGGAGCCAGCGTGTCTCCGTCTCACACAGGCCTGCGCCCGAGTTCCCAGTCCGGACGCGGAATGTCACATCCCCTTTGGTGGGACTCCGAGCCTGGGTTTGGTAGGATGGGCTGATAAGGGCTCGGGGAAAGAGGAAATGAAATAGAGCTGTTAGAGGGTTGAATTAGTTACCATTTAGAAGGCACTTACAATGGCACAGGGCAACTAAAAACACGTGCTGTGTGTTTGTTAAATAAGCGCATGAAGAACCTAGAAAAGTACTTAGCACATTAGGTACCTTAATGTTAAAAGATATTTGCTAAAAGATAAAAACCATGCCTCTTGGGTAAATACCAAATGAAAGCACATCAAAGATTTTATTGAGCTCATTAATGAGGGAAGTAGTATGACATTTTGACCAATTCAAAGGAGAATTCAAAGAAACATATATATAGTGTTAAAAAATGATACTCAACTGAGTAAATTTTGAAAATCTTATTGGCTTTATTCAGCAATTCGTGAATTGGGCAGCACACCGTCTAGCGGATAGATAGGCGCTCTCAGGAGCTGTTCCAAACAAAAGAATTGCATAAGCAGAAAGAGCAGGAACAAGGAAGTTAGACTAGATAAAAGCAAACTTCTTATTGCAAAGTCACTTTCCTTTAGGGGATGGCAGGAGTGTATCATGCTGCTCGCCTAACTAGCGTTCATCAGGCACTTCCTGATCGGCTGGCGTCAAAACCCGTCTGGGAGAGCCAAAAGTATAATTAAGCCTGGTTTAATGGCATGGCGCTCAGCGTAAGGGACTCCGTTTGGGGCCAGCTAGCTTGTTTTCAACAAGAGGGAATGAGGAATGCCGGCATTAATTTACGAACACTTGTAAACCAGGTCTTCTCACAATGCCCCCTTGGTCTCTGCAGGTCCCTCTGCTCTTGTTTGCTCTTGAAAGCAAAGGAGACTACGACTCTGCAAGCAGACGGATCCTAGCAGTGTGGGGCCATACCAAAACTCCTTCGTGTGTTTGATTGAATGGTTTGGGCCTGCAGTGCACAGCAGAGACCCTAAACTGCAAGCCAGCTGCTCTGCACCCACATTGCTGTCAACTAAAAGAACTTCCCAAATGACAGGCCTTGAGGGGAGGCCTGGGCTGGGCCCGTGGGGAGGCAGCAGCTCTCCCAGCACAGAGCCGTCCCGAGAGCACAGCCCAAGAGCGTGGAGCCGCAGAATGGAGAGTGAGCAGGGGAACGGGACCCCTATCTGACAGTCGAAATCTTTGGGCGTTCGTAACTCCTGTTTTGAGAAACTGAAGTATATCTGTACTAGAGAACTACTTTTTCTTAAAAAAACAGACAACTCCAGAGTGACCTTTTTGTCTCCCCAACAAATCGTCTTCTTTCCACTTTCCAGACAAATCCTGAGGTTCCCTGCTGACTTCTCCCCACCAATGCCAGTCAGTCCCCAAACGCAGGTCCTAAGAGATGGGAGACACAATGAAAAAAAACAGTGTCCCAAGTGCTTTGGAGCCCCATGTGCCTGTGTGCGTTCTGAAAGTGGAGCTAGTTCCTGCCTCTAGGAAGGCATGCAACAAGGGAGCTTTAGATAATGAAATGGTTAGCACCTTATGTGGTGGTAAAACTTTCAGATGGTCCCACGGTTAAAATACTGCCATAGCATTGACAAAAACCCACAAAAAGTTGAGTTTCTCTGGATATTTCCCTGGATGGACTGAAGATAAAAACATTTTCCCTGTCGTACACATAGATCCTTCTGGTGTGTGTCCTAGTCTTTTACATTTTTGTAAGAAAAATAAGCAGCAGAATTTTGCTAATTATTATCAAGTGTTTTTAAAATATGTATATTACCTATATAAGTTCAAAACAAACTTATAAGTGTTTCTGAGAGTTTAGCTTATTAGTTTAATCACTGTTTCTTCCCAAAATTATACTCTGGATAAGGTAAAGTGGAGAAGCCATCGTTTGGCAATGCAAGAAAAACAAAAACAAAAAGAACTCCAAATTGTGTGGAAGAGCTATTGTCATGAAATGTAAACTCTAAGTGAAATTATTTCTGTATGATTTGGATTATAGATGAAAAGAAATTATATATTTAACTATAGAAATGTACTCTCTCAGACCAATTGCAGCCCCTCCCCCCGCCGCCCCAGGTACCCCTGGCCTCGCCTCTGTTCTATCCCTAACCCTCCAAAACGGACAGCCTGTTATTGGGTTTCTGCTGTCCCTGAAGCCAACAGCACCCCTCCCCCAGAGGCCCAGAAATAACCAAGGTGATCACGGAGATCGATGGCCATAATGTTTGCTCTGCACGGGCCTAGAGTGCATTGCAGTACCTCACTGGAAGAACCCTGTAACCACACAGCAAGTACTTAAACGAAGCTCAGATAAATCAAATTTAAAATTATACCCAACCTACATTTTGCAAAATGTTAGAGAAAAAATTGCAGCAATCCTGCAGAATATTTTCTCCCCACTCCAGAAACTAGGGCGCTTTGTTCTGTGGCTCGGGGTGTGGAAACCCGAGCTACAGGGGCCCAGGACAGAGGATCACGGCCAGGTTCCACCAAGCCTCAGGCAGATTGACATTGGGTGACATTCCTGCCTGTCACCTAAAGCTAGGGATGTCCCATCAAGCCTCAAAGACAAAGACAAAGGAGCAGAAAGGAGGGGAAAATAAAGGTGAGTCCCAGGGCAACGCAGTAAGAAGAGTCCGGGCTTTGAGCCGGCAACCGAGACTCCCAGCCCTGTATGGTGGGGGGCGCGTTCCCGAGCAGCCCTGGACGCTTTTCTCAGAGAGAAATAATAGTACTGACCGCCTGGAGTTCCTCTGATGAGCTAATGACTCAGTATGAGGGACGAAAATAGCCCCGAACCTGGCCCAGGTCTCTCTGCCACACCCCTCCTGACCTTGGGGCACCGGAGAGACAAGATCTATTTGTTGAGAAGGCCGTTCTACAAAGCAGACGCCTTCTAATTTCCAAGACTGTGCGGATTTCCCAGAAGAATGGAAGCAGAGCATTGGAATCACTTCAAAATGGTTTTTAACGGTAACAGAAGGTCTCAGCCCAAGTCGCAGTAAGTTTACACAAGGCTTAGGGGGGATGGAGTCAAGCAAAATCTAGGGCTGGCGAGAACAACTCTGAGCACATGCAGCCGGCCCTCCCCACGCACGCACCATCACACAGTCACACACACAGGTTCACACACATTCATACACGCACCCTTCACGCTCATAAACACACGCCCCGTGCTCAAACATACAAACACATAGATTCACACACACACCCATAAACACACACACATGCTCACACAGATTCACACACACTCATACATGCACGCATACATGCTCATAAACACACATACTCAAAACACCCATGTTCATATTCAAAACACATATCACACACTCATGTATACCTGTGCACACGCACACACTCATATACTCATATAAACACACACCCACCAGCTGCACAGGAATGTCCCAAAAGGGCACCTGTAAGCTGAACATTTAGGCCTCAGGCCTGTCCTCCTAGAAGCAATATTCCAACTGGTGCTCATATTTCCAGGTCGCCACATGCAAAACAAAATTTTAACCTGTGAGGTAACACACTGCGTACTGGCACTTGAACAGCAACTTAAGGAACCTCCGGGTTTGCCTCTTTCTTTCACTGGGTTGGCCAAAAAGTTTGATTTTTTTTCGAGTAAGATGGCTCTAGGAGCACTTAGTTGTCTTTAATTTCATTCGAAACTACTTTGTTAGACTGTATTGTGACAGCTGCCTTATTCGTGTGCCTTTTTAAAACTTATCAAAACTGAATTTTTGTGTAGCCTTTTTAATATTGAAGATGGAAGAAAATATGCAACATTTTTGGCATATTAAGCTTTATTATTTCAAAAAAGGTAAAAACACAACTAAATGCGGAAAAAAAGACTTGTACAGTGTATGGAGAAGGTGCTGTGACTGATCAAATGTGTCAAACGTGGTCTGAGAAGTTTTGTGCTGGAGATTTCTCACTGGACAATGCTCCATGGTCAGTTGATCAGCTGAAGTTAATAGCGATCAAATCAAGACTTTAATTGAGAACAATCAATGTGATACCACACAGAAGATAGCTGACATACTCAAAATACCCAAGTCAATAAAGTTATTGGTGAAAATTAAAAATGTGTGTTTTCCTTTACAGAAAAAAACTAAACAGAATTTTTGGCCCATCCAGTAACTTTTTTAGCTGAACAGTATTTGAAATTAAGTAGTTTACAACAAGGTCATGGACGAGAACTCCCTATCCCATGGGGCGAAGCCAGGTTCCCTGTGGGTCATGCTCAGAGCTAGAGTCTGCAACTTCCTGGGACCAGAGCAGCCAGAGATGCGAGAGTCCTGAGCCCAGGGGACCAAGCACTACGGAGGGGCAGGGGCCGGGCCAGCGCCTGGGGCCTCTGCTGTCCCGCTCCCCTCTGCCCAGTTTCCCAGTTCCGGTTAACAAGAGAGAAGATCTGAGCACTGGGCCAGGCCCTGTGCCCACCACGGAACGGAACTGTCTCAACAAACCTGCATAATCAAATAATGAAGTGTCTCTTTTATTCCCATTTTTCAGATAGAGAAACAGAGACTCAGAGGTTAGCGACTTTTTCAGAGTCGGTGGCAATCAAGTCCTGCTGATCCCAAAGCCTTTGCTCTTCACTGGACGCACATGGAAGCCCCCCTTCCAGCCCCCAGAGTCATTTAAAGCACTGGTGCCTGGCTCTCCCCACACACAGCATTTCTGATTTCACTGGTCTCGGCTTCAACCTGGGCACTTTTTTCAAAGCATCCCCAGTGAATCTAAGGCCCAGCCAAGGGGGGGAGCCGCCATCTTAACCAGGGTTGCTCAGTGTGGTCCTCATGGCTCCCACCGCCTGCAGGCATGGGAAGTGAGGATTTCCGGGTCCCCTCCAGGACCTATTGCATGCTAGCCTGCCACACACGGCCTCACGCAACTCACGCAGCACTTCCAGGAGCTGTAAATTATTCCTAGTTGACAGATAAGGAAACAGCCCCAGAGGGCTTCCGGAGCTTGCCTAGTCACTCCATCTCATGGCCCCCCAAAGAGGAAAAGTCATGACATACCCATTTGGGGTGAGGTTGGGGGCAGTGAACAGCTGGTAGAAGTCAAAAGCGGCATCAGTGGAGCCCAGGGGGGAGGAGGAAGTGGTATGGAAGGTTTTGGAGCAGCAGAAGGAAGAGGTGAGGCTGGGAGGAATGGACCAGTGGGCCTCTGAGAGCAGCCCAGGCGGAACGCCAAAGGACGTGAGAGTTTTTCCACAAGGAGGAATTTCGGGGGTGCCAGGTGAAGAGGGAGGAGAAGGACGTGGGAGGGAAATCGAGGCTGAGTCGAGGCAAAGGGCTGCTCCAAAGCTCCAGCAGAGAGACGTGCGGCTGGACCTGAATCTTGGTCAATTGCTCATTGGGCCCACCGGTGCCTGCGGCTCACTGGCTGCAAAGTGCACCCAGGCCTGGGGTTCTTCCATTAAATTTGCCAACGGCGCTCTTCCACAGACACCAATTTAACCGAGAGATCACTTGGATTTGATGACACCAGGCTGCCCAGTGACTGCCTCAGAGAACCTTCTGGGAGATTTCTGTCCACCAAAAAAAGTTACCTCCTCTGAACCTGAAAGAGCATTTCTCTTGGGCATCGTATGTAGCCCGTGAAGGCAAGCACCCAGTGGCGCGGAGTGATGGGGCTGCTTAAGAAAGAAGGGGTGCTGTGGTTTCCATCTCTCTGGGGCTTGTTAAGACAAAAGGACAGAGCAGCTCTCCCTGCTTGATGAAAAAAACACAGAAGGTCGCAGATTAAGAACAAACAGTTAAAAGCAGCCCTGACTTTGAAATGTGATGCTAAACCTGCGTCTGGGCAGCACACCCAGCAACAGTCATTGCAACACAGCCCACGGCCTGTTACAACGTGACTCAGGAAAACACCGAGCTGACTGCATCGTGGGCCAGTCGGGTCCTGCAGAGAAAGAAATGTAGCAAAACACAACGAAAATACCCACCAGCCCCAAACAGGAAAAACTAGTGTAACACCATGAGGCAGGAAGACCCGAGACTGTTCTGTTCTGCTGCCTTATCAAGAGGACGAAGAATGTCAAATACCAAATGCCTGGTTTTCTCTTTTCCTCTTTTTTTTTTTTTTGAAGTTTAATCAATCTTTTTAACATTTTTAATAAAGTCTTTAATTATTCTATTTTTTTAATTTAAGAAGAATTCAAATAGTTTACGTTTGATATTATTTTGTATTAGTTTCATCCTTTCTTTTTGTTTATTCCTCCTGCTTTCCTGTAGTACATTATGTTCATTTCGTGCTTTTGTTTCTGGGACTTCATCAGCCAAGCCTCCTCAGAATTTCGGTCTCGGGGGGGTCCTCGGCAAACCTATCTGGGACCGAATTCCAGACAAAACAGCTTCACCCGGCCTTCTACGCCCCCACCTCCATGCCCCCACCTCCCAGTCTCTTTCAGAGGGCCCACCGTTGCAGCTGGAAGATTCTCAACAGCCCCACAGCTCAGAGCAGAGCTGGGGCTTCAACTTGGTCCTTTCCATCAGAAGTTATATCTTGTAGGACCACTAGGGGGTGTAAGTCCCAGGTTACCAGAACTCAGGATTCGATACCTGGAAGCTGGAGCTCCAGGACGGGTCAGCAGTGGCCTCTCAGTCCCAGCTTCCTTCTCCAGCTTTCCAGGGGCCCCTCGGAAGCAGCAGAACTGGAACAAGCCCGTCCACAAAAACTGCGTGCCAAAACCACTCCTAATCGATGTCCTAAAACATGTGAGGTGCTCAGAGATCAACAGAGTGACGCTTTCCGGCAAGAGCCCCGCGACACGCTGGAGCTTCAAACCCTGAGTGCTTACCTGTAAAAATCCCAGGATTTAAGCCTTAGTCCTGACCCACTCAGCACTAGACACAAGCCAAACACAGACTCCGTGCCAGAGACCGACACTCCAGGCAAGAAAGGGTCCGAAGCAGGACCCTTCCGTGTGGCGTCCCTGCTGGAGACGGCAGGAGGCAACCAGCCACGAGGAGCCCTGCCTAGTGGACACGGCAGCCAAGGCGCGAGATTCCATTACGGGATCAATCTGTCAAAGAATCAAAAGCCCTATCTCAGACGTGGATTTGACCTTTCAGTGCACCTCTGGCTTCCAGGGGGGTTGGTAAAATTAAACAGCGGTAGGCAAAGTACTTTGCTGAAACTCTTTGCGAAGGAGCAGGTCGTCAGAAAGCTGGGCAGAATCTGCAGATTCCTGGGTCAGGCAGACCGTTCGGTGGGTAAAACAGAAAAGAGGGCCAGCCCCACGGGGGCGGGGGAAAACCTGAAGCACGGAAAGGAAGGAGTCTGGAGAGAGTCCCAAGAATATGGAGTATTCGCCCACGCGTCGGTTCAGTCATTAGCGAGTGCGCCGAGCATGCACCGCAGGCGCCGGGCCCTGGGAGTCAGGACCGGGGAAGACAGCGGCAGCCCTGCCCTGGCGGCGTCTCCCGGGCCCTGCGCACAAGCGTTAACAAGGCTGCGCGAAGTGGCGCGTGCACCCACCGCCACTGTGCTGAGTGCGGTCAGGGACAAGTCCCGGGGGCCATGGGAGCGGGCACCGGGGACTAACCTACAGTGCTAGCCAGGTGACCGGCATGCAGGTGTGCGCGCCGGGGTGGGCAGGTGAAGGGGGAGATGAGGGCTGAGGAACAGCAGTAAAAAGACCCGAAAGGGGAAAGGCCGTGGCACGGTCAAAGAATTCTGAGAAAAGTCCAAGGTGCCTATTGCGCAGAGACCTGAGCAGAGGCTCGGGTCTGGAGAGCCAGGGCCCCCCGCAGGCCGCGGTGAGTGTGCTCACTTTAGACCAGAGGTACTCCACCAAGATGGCTGTTACCCACCCCTCACCCCACCCCCTGACCCCCCCGGGGATAGTTGGCAATGTCTGGAGAAATTTTTCCTTGTGACACTTGGAGAAGAGAGAGTTTTTGGTAGAGGTCAGGCTTAAATCCTGGGATTTTTACATTTAAGCACTCGGGGTTCACACTTGGAGAAGAGAGAGTTGCTGGTATCTAGTGAACAGGGGTCAGGATGTTGCGGAGTATCCTACACTGCCCGCACCAAAGAATGATCCTGCTCCAAATATCAGCCGTGCTGAGGGAGAGAAGAAGCCCTGCTGCGCGGTGAGGAGGAGGAGCGGCTGACGGGTTTTAATGGGGCGAGATTCCATGAAGAGATTGGTTGCCAAAAGAGCCCTCTGACCTCAGTGTGGACGGATGGGGGCACCAGTGTGGATGTAAAAAGGTCCTTCCAGAAGCGTGCTGTGGGCAGGACCAGGTGGTGGCTCAGCCTGGCCGGGGGGTGCTGGCTGGGAGCACAGAGAAGTGAACGGACAAGACAGATATGTGAAGGACCAAGCCAGTCGGACATGGCGACAGACCAGTCGTGGAAGGTAGCTTAGCCCACGCTGCCTGAGGCAGCAGGGCGGGGGCAGGGCTTCAACCTGACGCCGTAGTTGGACAGTGTGATACCAAGGCAGCCAGGGTGGGGCCGCTCCCTCCTGGACCACTGCCTCAGACGAGCTGGGTGACACACAGCAAGTCCCTGTGCGCCACCCCCGCCCTGCCTGCCACTCACGACGGGCTGCTGGAGAAAGTGCCCCTCAGAACAGTCCTCCCGCAGAAAGAAAGGAGAATTTGTCTTCTATCGGCCATCTATTGATCAGTGTCCCCGGGACAGTTTTTAAGCACATCTGCAAATTCTTAGACATTTCTCCCGTCGTGAGGCGGGAGTTACACCCTCTCCTGTGACTCTGGATTGGCCTTAATGCCTTGTTCAAGGAGTGAAGGCCACGCCGCTTTGCCCTTGCTCACCAAGGCACTGTGCTTAGAGCCCTGGGCTGCCGGAAGGAAGTCAGCTACCCGCAGGCCGCCACGCGGGGCTGGTCCCAGCCCACAGCCAGCGGGAAACACTGCGCCTGTGAGTGGAGATGCTTTCAGGTGATTCTTGTGCACGGTCGCTTCCGGTCGTTGAGTCTCCCAGCTTTGGCCTCAGACACACGCCAGTCCTACTGTGTCCTACTGACCCATATAATCTGTGAACCTGATTAAATAGTTGCTCTAAACCCCATTTGGAGTCATTTGTCTCACCTCAGGAGTCACGGGAACAACCTCAAGTTATAAGTTAACAACTCAGTTTTCCAAGTTACACCCCTTGGCCCCTCTGATATCATCCCTTGTCCTGCAGTGCGGCGCTTCAGGCAGGAGCCGGGACACAGCATGGCTGGCAGTCCTCATGGGGCAGATTACAGGTACTTCACAGGGAGTCAGCGGGCCACAGCAGAGCTGCCTGGAGCGCGCGGCTGAGGATTCAGCAGAGAGATGAGGTCAAGAGCGTTGCGCGTGGTGCACGGGGTGTGTCTGATGGAGGAGAAGTAGGACGTCAGGATTCCCACATTTCTGGTTTCTGACTTGAGCAACCGGGTAGGTCCATGACGGTGCCATTCACTGAGATAGGAATTAGATAAAAGGAGGGACCCCGTCTGAAGTGCCTTTCAGTCCCCCGGATGTGGCAAGAAGAGTCCAGGTCACCAAAGACGGTCGAGGTCATCGAGCTTACGACTGCTGGGCCCCAAAAGGGCTTAGGGTTCACTCCTGATTCTTCTTTCCCGTGTGACGAATATTTCCTAGGTCTTACGTTGGCACCCTTGCCCAGCTGCATCTTGTGTTCCCAGATGAGCGTTAGAGGCGGCCCCCCCAGGGGACATGGCATCCAGTTGCCGCACACGGGCGCATGCCCTATATCCCGGGCGGGCAGGAGAGACGCTGTCAGATTTTTTTAAATGTGTGGGGAAAATATTTTAGTAATTTCCGAATACGTTGGAATCCTTTCTCCCCATGCAACTCTCCCCTCTCCTCCGTCTCCTTTAACACAAACTGCCAATGTTCTACATCTGCAGAATGTCAGTCTGTTTTGCATTATTTAGATAACGGGTGCTTTGACTCATGGTCTCATCCGTGTTGCTTTAGTTCATAGACTGGATATTCTCAGGCTTGGAGGGGATCTCAAAAGGTGAGTGGACCCACCACCTCCTGACCCTGACCGTAGGTAGGCAGGGTCCTTGTTTGAAACAAGTCAAGGACAGACCCGAGGACACCGGCTTCGATTCCCACGAGGGCAGCGCCTGGGCGGTCTCCCATGACCCACTTCCTGTTCTCACAACACACAGGTTCGCGTGCTTCCAGGTGCCCTTCCCCTGACACCACCACTAAAATCAAAAAGGCAGTGCCCATAGCAGTGATAACTTCCGATTGTTTACAAGGTCATGTGAGGGGTGAAGAATACAAGAAAGGAGGAAGAAGGGAAAAGGGTGAAGTGTTTACTGAGGTACCACATTCCAAGTATTGTGATGTTCTGGGGTGTTAATGAACCCTCACAAAATCCTGTTGGTATTAGTGACCCATATTTTTTACACAAGGAAACTGAGATACAAGGAGATTAACCAGCTTGCCCAAGGTTATGCAGCTAATAAGATGCAGAGCCAGAGTCCACATCTGGCTCCAAGCCAGTGCTCCTTGCACTCTCACTTTCTTCCCAAGAGCTTTGTTTCCACGACTCCTTACAGAACGGAAGGCGACTCTTCTTAAGTTTGGGGGAGACCAGGCTGTGTGCACAGAGCCACTGTACCGCTCCACGTCCGCCACCAGATGGCGCAGTGCGAGGCTAAAGTCCTGCTTTTCTTTTTATGGGAGCGCTTGGGTGAGCCAGACAAGCGTGGGGAAAACAGCTGCAAGGAGAATGTCAAAACAGAGTTCTATTTAGGAAAGTGAAGCCTTCTGCCTGGCCCTGTCTCCCGCCGCGATGCTTGGTTGGCTCTCCGCAGACTATAAATGAATTCTTTCTTCCTGCCCCAACCGACTGCTAACCCACATCTCTGATTCTATTTTCTCTCCATCCCTGACACTGGTCCCACCCACATCAGGGAATAGAGTGTCCTGAAGAGAGAGGGCAGCACCCAAGCTGGGTGGTGGAGAGAATCCTTCCCCGCAGCAACTGGGGGGCAGTACTCCACACATAGCCCTTCCCACCCTTTACCCAGGACACGCACACATCGCTACATCCACACAGCACACGCATGCTGATCGGAGCACGGGCCTGTACGAGTCAGCTGCGCTTGCTCCCATCTGCGTCCCCGCCCCCCGCAACTGTCCGCCCAGCTGACTTTAGGCCCCAGCAACAGAAGCGACAGCCTCCTACAGGTGGGATAACCCGCTCCCCCCACTGTCCGTGGTCCTGCGGTCAGACCCCTTCCCAATCCCTCACTATACAAGGTGGGGCAAAAGTAGATTTCCAGTAGTGAGTATGTGAAACACAGGGTTTATTCTTGTATTATTATTTATTAATTATTGTATCATTCTCCATACCAACAACCGTAAATCTGCTTTTGCCCCCACCTTGTATATGTGTATTGTTATAGGCTAAATGTTTGTTTCCCCCAAAAAAATTCATATGCTGAAATTTTAACTCCCAACAGGATGATATCAGGAGGTAGACCTTTGGGTGAAGCCCATTCCACGCCCCAGTCCATCCCTCACTTACGGATCCCTTTCCCTGGATTGGATCCCCACTGTCTTAGGCACTTGGACTGGTTTCTTTTTGGCCTGATCAGGCCCAGACTGATGCAGCCCACTAGAGTTTGAGTTTGTAAACCGCGAGTGAGAACGATCAGGGGACACGTGCCTTCCCCAGGGGCATTCAGCTCCCCCATCAGGCTCAGGCAAGGCGGAGAGCTGCAGTTCCCTTGGGCTGGGGTTTTGCCAGGAAAACAGGATGTAAGGAGAGGGAGCTGAGGTGAGTTTAAGAGGGACCCAAAGGCTCTCCGAGGTGCTCCAGGAAGCGAGCAGAAAGCATCCGTGAGGGGAACCAGGGATTAAGATGCTTCACGTCAAAACCTTAGAAGAGATGAAGCAATTGCTGATGACAAGATAGAGGTCTGATCCTAGGAGTGAATGGCTGAGACCGGCCAGAGGACAAGACCCAGGGGAATGAAATGAAGGGACTGTGAGGTCCAGCTGTTGAATGGATTCTCTACCTGGACTGAACAGCTAATCCCCTCCCTAAGACTTCTGAAGGATCTGGGCCTCTCGCCTCCTGGTAAACCCTGGAGCAACGGGATCCCGCGTGATCTGCCCTCTCCTCTGCCCGCTGTCCTCTCCCTCACCGTACCCCCGCCCCGGGAACGGTCACAGGTACTCCTCTGTCCCCAAGCCCCATCAGCCCAGAGCCGTTGTGTATAATAGACCTCGACCAAATATTTGCCGGTAAAAGCAGAGACCACAGCAGAGACCACAGCAGGCTAGAAATAAAACTGAACATTACATGTAATATCCTGGGGTTCTCAGCAAGTTCTCAAGGACCACTTCTCTCCTGAGGTCCCAGTTTCATGCAGGCCTCCTCTCTCTAGAGAGACTCTTCTCCACCTTTCGCCCACTCCAGGCCATCTGGTCCCCTGTCCCCCTTTGCGGCCAGCCTCCAAGGCCACGCTCGCAAGTTCACGTGCCGTGGGCAGTCACGCATGCGGCAGGCTGTTCTTGCCACCTGTTGCCATGGGACCCAACTTTGAGGTATTTTCCTAATGAAGAGCCACCAATTTCCTCCCCCAAAATGCATAATGACATGAAATTGTTCTAATAAAACAACTTTACACATTCTTACTTCTCAAGATAAAATGCCATCATGTAGGTGACAGTGTTTAAAATCTGAAAAGCACTTTTCTAGTTCAAATGTAAGAGGAAAGAACTTTTCTGTACAATCACACAAACCAATCTAGCAAAAAGATGATCCGAGAACCGAAGATCCGTGTGTTGGCAAGGCCCCAGGTACGCAAACCACGGGACGCCGGGCTGTGGGTAAATGCGATGTTCAGTTAAATGAGTGACTGAACTGTGTGTGCAGGACGCTGTGATTTATGAGAGATACATGCATTTGGTCTTTGTCCCAGTTTCTGACAAGGAGCTCCTGAAACTTTTTGGCATAGTTCCAGAGCCATAAAGGTGAAAAGAGTGTCTTATTATTTCTAACAAACCCATTTCAGCCACACCTGGGTGTATGTTAATGAGGTGACTCTTAGAGAGCCCCTAAGGATGGGGGCTTGTTGCCGGGAGAATCAACCATGTGACTAGAAAATTGGAACTTTTGGACACACACACATACATATACGCACGCTAGGGAGGGGAGAGGGCCTGGAGGTTGAGCCAGTTACCAGTGGCCAATGATTTAACCCATCGGCCTACATAATAAGCTTCCATAAACCCAAAGGAGGGGGTTCAAGAGCTCCCAGGCTGGTGGACACGCCGAGGCGCAGCGGGCGTGGGGGCTCCTCACCCCTCCCCACGCACCTTGCCCAATGCATCTCTTCAATCTGGCTGTTCCTGGGTAGTGTCCTTTCATAATAAGCCGGTTATCTAGAAAGTAAATTGTTTGCCTGAGTTCTGGGAGCTGCTCTGTAGAGCAAATTAATTGAACAGAAGACAGGGGTTTGTTGGAACCTTCCCTTTGTAGCCGGTAGGTCTGAAGCTCAGGTGGCAACCTAGACTTGCGAGTGGCATCTGCAGTGGGGGCAGCGTCGTAAGACGGAGCCCTTACCCCCAGGTCGTGTCGACCCGCAGGGAGTCACAGGACCCCCAGCGGGATGGCTCGGCGCAGGAACCAACCCGCACACCGAGGGTCAGAGGCGTGGCCCTGGTGCCGCCGGGCCAGGAGGGGAGAAACCCAGGGACGGGGTCGCCCGAGGGACACAAGCGGGTGGTTTCCAGGCAGTTTTTAGCCATTGCAGGGAAAACCTTTTCACACTTATGACAGGAGCCAGGCTACGCTGGAGAGTGAATGGAATGAGAAAACCGGTAAAATGGCTGTGCCTTTCCTTTTTTCGAAGCTGAAGGTGAAAGGAGGAGGACAGGGGAGTGGCCACTCAGATCCAGCATCCATGACATGAACCGGACTCTGCTCTGCAATCTCGTTGTTTTACTGTCGTCTCGTCTCCAGGAGACCCTACCAAAGGGCACCCCCCGGGCACCCAGCTCTCCACCGCCATATGCCCCGGGCAAAGTCAGCTCTGCCCTTTCCCAAGTGAATGTCTGGATAAAGTTTTAGGGGAAAGAAGTAGGAAGGACAGGCCTGTGACAGTGGAAAGAAGAGAAAGGAGACAGGCTGTGGACTGAACTGTGCCTCCCCAAAAGCCATATGTTGGAGTCCTCACCCCCCAATGTGATTGGATTTGGAGATAGGACCTTTAAGGAGGTGATTAGGTCAAATGAGGACAGAAAGGAGGAGCCCTGCTCCAATAGGATTGGTGGCCTCAGAAGAAGAAGAAGAGATATGGGGAGTGCATGCACACAGAGGAAGGGCCAGTGAGGACACGCGGTCAAGGTGGCCATCAGCAAGCCCGGGAGAGAGCCCTCACCAGACACTAGCCCTAGGGCGAGACTGGTCTTGGACTTTCAGCCTCGAGAGCTGTGATAAAATTAGCAGACTAACATAGGAAAAATAATTTATAAACAAACAAACTAAACAAATAAATAAATAAAGGAAGGCTTCTGTCTAGGATCCTGAACCTAGATTTTTCTTCACAATTTTGTATAGGTCTGGCTCTAGAGGCACACCTGGAGAGGGAAAGGAAGAAAGAGAGGACTGTGACGCACGGGGACTTGTCACATGGCAAGGACACTGGCTCCTCCCCCCAGTGCCCACAGCCCTCTCTGCTGTCCTCCACCCCCTGGGTTTCTGGGGCTGGCTGTCAGAGAGGCCAATATTTGGCCTCGAACAAAGGCAATTATTTGAGCTGGGAGCTCTCTGCCCTCATCTTGAGTCACTTTACAGTCCTCTCAAAGGTTTGCTTAGTTTTTAAATAATCAAGTTTAGATAACTAAAGTTCCACGCTGGGAGTCTTCTGTTTTGGGGGGGGGGGGTTCTTTTACCTTCTGATTGATGCCGGCATCAAGAGAAGCTTCAGAGCCTTTCCTGTTGTTAAGGACGCAGGACTGGGAAGGATACGCAGAGGCTGGAAGAACTGCAAGCAGCAAGTGTACCTGATGTCCCTCTTTGTGAGCATATAACGGACCCAAAGTGCTGTATCACCCAGAGTGCTGTATCGCTCACAGATTCACCCGCCCGCCTCCTTTCATTTCTAACCTTAGGGCAGGCACTGCATTAATTACTTAAACAGTCAAGCAGCTCAAAGCCTTCTCTACAGCTGCGTCGCTCACGCGGCTGCCTCCTTCACCACCAGCAGGTCACGGCTGCCAACCAGGGTGGGCGACAGAGGGCGGCCTTGCAAGGGGTGTCTGAACAAGGCCGATTTCCAGCCTACTTTGCAATGCAAATGCTTCCAAGAACATCCCTGGCTTGCTCCTTCAAATTCGAAGGGATGAAGACACTTAGGAGGGATGTGGCTTGGTTTCCAGCCTTCCCCCCTAAGGCTCAAAGCAATGCCTCCAGCTTCTCCTTCGGCTCTTCTCAGAGTTTATGCCATAAGGAGAATTACTTCATTCTTCAGGGAGAACAGTTGAAAGTGGGGACCATTTAATGGTGGTGTTTTACTTTTATTTAGAACCATGTCTTTTAAATGGGCCTCTTAATGCCGTTGGCCCTGGAAACGTTATTTTCCTGCGCACAGCTCCAGGCTGCTTGGGCTCTGGGCACAGTCAGGGCAGCACCTTCTGGAGACCTGCAGGAGGCCGTGGGCGTGGTCTCAGCGTCCCGGGCAGCCGGTGCCTGCCGAGCACGCGGTAAGCACTCACTAGGTAATTTCCTGGTGAATTATGTATGGTGGGATGCCTTCGGCTTTCATCGTAGACTCTAAATTGTGGGTGTGACAATTCTGTAAATTTTTTTCACAAATGAACACTTTCCCTGTATGCATTGCATTGTTAGCCATTTAACCAAAAAAAAAAAAGTTACCATGTGCTAGATGATGGCTTTTCCTATTAGTATAGTTTTTTAAATTAAAAATACCCATAAATATTACCAAAGTTGGCAATCTTCTGAGAGTTCTTGGGGCAGAAGTTCTCAGACTCCTCAGCAGGGCCGAGGCAGCGCAGCTTTTCAGTCTCTGGAGCTCAGAAACGTTTTCATGGATGGAATAAAAGGCAATAAGAGGCCACAGCAGGGGGGACAAGAGGAGCCCTGGGGCAGCCACTCATTCGTCCTTTCCCTCGTCCGCTGACACAGGCACCTCCTGGGCCTCAGCCCGGCCTTGAGAAGCCCTTGGTCTGAGGAAACACACAAGCAAGCCACGGTGGACATTTTCATAGCTTTCTTATTAAACGTCATGCTGAGTCGGCCCAGGCGCATCTCACACGGTGGGCGAGCTGCAGCAGACGCTAGGGCTCAGGTGGGCCAGCTGGGCGCGTGGGGGGCACGGAGCCCTGCAGCCCTGCAGGCCTGGCAGCGCGCCCCTCCTTCCGGGCAGGAGGCAGGTCAGCGGAGCAAAGGTGCCCTGCGGCGGGGGTGGGGGGGGTGGTCAGGACTGAGCAGACAGGAGCCTCACAGCCTCCCCCCACACGCTAGGCAAGGCCCCATACCAGGCCTCTTGGCTGGGCTTTCAGAACAGCTGTCTCCATAGCATTCCAAGAAAAAGCAAAAAAAGAAAAAAAAGGCAGGTTATCTAAAAGGTCATTAGCAAAAGCCTGTTTCTCCTTTGGAACAGTTCAGCCGCCGTCAGTCACCAGCTACCGTGGACACGGCAGACAATGGGGAAGGGAAGAAAGCCAGCCCTTCTGGCAGGACTTCTAAAGTCCAAATACAGGGGTGGCCATACCCCCCAGGAACTGCACGGTCGGAAGCACGAAGCCTTGCAATTAATCTGTCTTGGAAGGCGATTCCTGTTGGCCAAGTCCCTCCCAGGTCGGCCCAGGGCAGTTGCAACTGTTCGTGCAGCAGAAAAGCCCTGGCTTAAGCTGCCTTGTTATGTGAACCATAGCCGCTGTGTTCCAAGGAAGCGCTGTCAGCTCTTCAGAGAACCCTTCCAGAGAAGCAAGCAAATGGAGAGAAGCAAGCAGGTGGAGGCCAAGCTGCCCTCCCTGCCTCTGCGTCCTGGTCTGTTTTCCCACGGAGGACATGAAACCAGCACAGCTGAGAGGAGGAGGCTGTGCACAGGCTGGCACCCTGGACCCATCGCCCAGCCCACTCCACCACCCTGGTGAAGCCACCCTCTGGCACCAGCTCTGGTTCACCCCTGCCACCGCCACCGTGGTTCGGCAGCGTGGCGTGGGGTGCTGGGGGAAGAGTGCAAAGAGAAGGGACAATTCGGAGAGGGCAGTCAAGCCAGTTCATGGAGGGGACCAGCTGGGCCGGCCAGTGCCCAGGGTCTCCTGCCCCCACCCCGGGGCTGCCTTCCCTCCCTTCCTTCCAGCTTGGCGGACCACCTGACCTCCCTTTCCTTGGAGATTTTCATTAGAAAACTTGTAATTGCAAACTCCTTTTCTGCCCCTCGGTGGTGGACGTAAATCTTTTGTTTAAAAGCCTCTAAGAGTTTACAATCTGGGACCGTCTTTCTCTGGGACCTCGGAACTATCTCCTTGAAACCATCAAAGGAGGCGGCTCCTCTGTCTCCCAGCCTCTGGGGGGCTGTGAGCCCACCTCCAGCAGAACACCTTGCTCCCAGCTCCTGTCTTGCAGGTAGAAGTTTGTCAGTAAACACTAATGGCCTGTGACTCACTCCCCAAGTCCTCCACTGCTTTTTCTCAGCTCACCCCGGCCTTTCAGCCTCACCCCCTCCCCCTCTGCTACAGGCGAGCAGAGTTCAGACTGAGTTCTGGCCACTCTCCCGGCACCGGCTTTGAATGAAGTGCTCCTTGCTCACGGAACTGCAATGCAATCTGCGCCTTGACACCCTCTCCTCGCCCCTTCACGAGCCCTCTTACTGCTGTGCCGCCCTGGCTCTCCAGCTCCCCTGTGTTTCTGAGTCAACCTGGAGGGCTTGTGAGGACACAGGTGCTGAAGCAGAAGGCCTTCGGCGGGGCTGGATGGATTTCCGAGTTCCCAGGTCAGACACGCAGGGCCGCCTTGGGGACCAGCCTGCAGCCTGCTTCTCCCGCAGGCCGGTTCAGCCCTGGGAGGCCCGCGGAGCTCATGCAGGCCCGGTACACCGCCTGTTGTGGGTCATTTCCAGAAGCCTTCCTTCCCACTTTCTTCTCCCTCTCTCCCTATTTAATACTCCTTCCCCTTTTCCCTCTGGCCTCTTTCCTCCTTTCCTTTCCTCTCCTTCCGCCCCTAGGCTGCAGCCCTTCTCTCCCAACCAACCTCCCCCTTCGGAACACAAACAAAAAGTAGCAGCCTGCGCCTCCTTAGGTGGGGCTTCATCTTGCCGTCACCGTAGAGGCTGTAGTTGTTTTGTTTTCTAACGGCCTAATCCTTCCCGGGGCCCTCTTGGCACTCGGCTTCCCTGGGGGTGGGGGAGGGGGCTTTCCTCATAGTTCCTGGTTACCTAGCAACTTGTCTCCTTGCTGACAAGTCACCGCCCCTGCAGAGATGCTCGCTAATATGCACACAACAAAGGGAAAGTGACACCGCGCTCCAGCCCCCTCTTAGAAGGCCTCCCAGGTCATTAGCCCTGTGCCGAGTTGCTCGCTGTGGGCGGGGTCCCCCGCTGCCCCCTCCCCGATTAGGCCAGACCCAGCGCTGCTTCTCCCGGGGACGCTGGAGTGATGGCAGCTTGTCAAGTTCCCAAGACGCTGGGTATGTACTGGGAATTTCAGATTTAATCCCTAATTAGATCCAGCCCATCACCTTTGTCATAGGAGCCATAATAGGTTTTTCACTGTTGCCTTTGAGTCACTGGGGCCGTGTGGGGAACTGGATCCACCTTTATGCGTGTGTTTTCTAATGTGCTGCTACATCCTCGTTCGACTTCAGAATGAAGGGGGCCTCTCTTCCTCCTGCAAAAGCCCTTATGAAAGAAGCTGTTTGCTTAACGTCTCCTACCATCACCCTTTGTTCCTCCTCTGCACATTCATCAATTAACGGCCCTTGTAGGCCTGGTAACTGACTTGAACTGATCACAGAAGACAGCGATGCCCTCCGGTAGCCCTTGAATGTAGGGGAGCTGACTGATCCTGGCTGAGATGGCAGAACAAGGCAGGAGGAAGGGAGAGCAATAGGAAATAAAAAAATGAATTCCACCCTTATTTTAAAAAGCATTTGTAGCAGTAATACTTTTAACAGAGAACAATGGTAAATTACCCAGATGCCCCACAGGAGAATGTTGAAACAATCAGTATAACAACACAATAGAAGATCACGAGATGGATTTTACAAATGGGAGGCCATTGACATGGACCATACCAATCATAGAGATAAATGTATATTTCACTATATATAATGCATGCAACATATATGTGACATATGTACAGTATGTGTATACAGTATGTGACATATATACCTCTCTAGAGTGATTCAGGGGGAAAGAATCCAAGCGAGCTTGAACACTGGCTAGGTGAGATGCATGCAAACATGTAAGTTAACTGTTTAGAAAAATTAGAAGAATATGTGAAAAGACATGAATAGTTTAGAGCTGCAGTCTCCAGTATGGTAGCCACTGGCCAAAGGTAGCTAGTCTGAGCTGACGTGTATCCTAAGTGCAAAACTGGATTTCAAAGCTCAGTATAAAAAAATACATAAACTGTCTCATTAATATGTTGATTATGTGTTGAAATGATTTTATTTTAATACATTGGATTAAATAAAATATAGTATTAAAATTGATTCCACTTGTTCCCTTTTTACTTTTCTCATGTGGTTACCAGGAAATTTTGAATTGTGTACATGGCTCACATTTGTGGCTTTTATTGTGTTTTTGTTGGACGGTGCTAGTTTAGAGTTTAGAGTTTAATGGGTCCTCTTTTCTAGAAGAGTGTTAATCTTGTTCTGTTCACATTTATAAGATATATGAGTTTTGGAACACGGCATGACTTGAATGCAATATATCCACAAAGACCAGGTCTGGGGCTGGCTTTTCACATCCTGTAAGAGATTATAGACAAACACTGGAACATGCAGCCCCCCCCCCCCCGGCCCCCGGGAAATGGGAAGGAGGAGGGTGGGAGGGAAGGAAAGAGGGCGTGGAGGAAGATGGAGGAGGGCCACCGCTGGGGAGGGGGTGGGATCGCTGAGACGATTAAACATAGGATCTGGCAGGAAGGCTAAGTGGCCTCCATCGAAGATGTCATCTGTCACCCTTCCTTCCCAAACCAACTCTATCTGGCTAGCCTGTCAGCTTCACCTCTTGGAGTTGAGAAATGTCCTATTGATGTCCTCAGAGGAAGGACACATTCAATGAACTATGAGTCAATTACATATCTCCATGTGGAATTCCTTATTTGTCATACATGCGTGTGATGTCATTGTTAGAAGTCTTTCCTTCAGGACCGCTGTTGACCACAGGGTGTGACTGGGGTGGATGGGGCTGGCGGTGCGGTGAGCAGGTGGCACGGGTGCTGAGAATGGGGAGAGAGATGTGGGGGTGCCCCAGAGAACGGGGACAGGGCAGGGCACTAGGAAACACTCACCTGCCCAAGCCGTCCGTAGCTATGGCTAGTTATGGAGCGTGACCAGGCTGTCCCAGTAGCCAAAGAGCCTCGGCATGCATACTCACAAGCCACTGAGGACAGAAGGTAACAGAAACCAGGAGAAACTAGGTGTGCTCTTCCTTTCAGCCTCTCCAGAGACTAGTCCTTGATGCTGCTGGTGGCTACCCTGGGGACCACTCTCATGAACGTGGAAGGGTGCACCCCCAACCAACCTGTGGTCACAGAAATCCATTACGCTTGCAAGAACTTTTTCTTCCAACAGAAAAAATGCATAGTATCCCCTTCTTTCTTGAGAACATTAAATTGTTATTCAACTATTATGTCTCACTTGTTCAGTAAACACTCATTGAACTCTTACTAGTTACATTCATCCATTTGACAAATACTGAGCCCCTAGAAAGACCACCTGGATTTAGATCCTGGCTCAGCTACTTCCAATCTAGATGATCTTAATCTCTCTGAGCCTTTCTTTATTTTAAATGAAGTAATGATTTAGTGCTGTTGTGAGAATTAACACATGAAAAATACTTGAAAATGCATGAAAAATACTTAGTACATAAGAAGTCCTCACACAGAGTAGGTGACACACGAGTGTTTGCTGCTTGACATAGGCCAGTGTATGCAAGGGATACAAAGACAAGCGCAACACAACCTTTGCCCTCAAGGAGACTCCATTTGATGGTTTTACGCACTTTGACTTCATGTAACCTTCACAGCCAGCCCGTGAGTTCGCATGGTTAATCTGAGGCGCAGACAGACTGAACCTCCTGCCTGAGATCCCACATGTAAGAAATGATAGGTGTGGCTTAGAGCGTGTAATTCTGCCCCTAAGTTCAGGGCGCTTGGCTCAATTGCACGCCACCTGTCCAGTCTTCCAGAGGCCGAGCCTCAGCTCAGCCCGTGAAGCAGAAGGCTCTCCCCCACAGCAATGGAAAGGTATTTTCTTTGCAGCAGTAATATTTAGAGTGTCTAGGGAACTAAGTAACAGGAAGTCCTCACTGATTTTGGCTACCACGTTAAGAAAGATTAATTATCTCACACTTTTAAAATCTCGGTGTAGGTTGCTTCAGGGTTTGATGACCTCATAAAGTCATGAAGGACCCAGATTCACTCCACCTCCTGCACTCAATGTGTTGGCTTTGTGCCAGCGTCACAAGATGCTGTGACTCTTGCAGGTGTTACAGGTACAACAGCCTCCAGTAGAAGGGACGACAACGTCTCCAGGAAGCTTCTCCCCACTTCCCTTGGGCCTGATTGGGTCAGAAGTTCCTCCCATAAACCAATCAACTGACCAGGAAAATGGCATTACTGTGATTGGCTCAGCAAAATCGTGATTTCCCCCCAATGGGAAATAGGGTGGCTTCACAGAGCAATGAGGCACCGTCACCTAAATGAGGTGGACATGACCACTAAACGAGAGCACCTGCTCTTGGTTGCTTAGGCAGCTAACGGTGTCTGCTACCCATGACATCAGGTAACAATCATCACCAAGTAGCATTTATCAAGTAGCATTACTTTACTAGCTAATAGGTTCTCATCTCAATTTAGAAGGAAAATACAAAATCAAAGTAGACCATAGACAAAGTCACTGGTCATGTCTGCCACAGTGTAGGGACAAGATTTTTACATTTCTGCTCAAACCCTTTTTATTTGGAGAGTTTGGTTGGGGTCGTCAAAAGATCTAAGTTGTCCTGACCAATTAAAAGCTCTAAAAATATTATTTGTGACTGTTTCTGTTTAGGTAGTACTTTTTTTAAGGCAAAAGTGGGTAGAAGGTAGTAAAATATGCAAAGGGATGTGTAGCAACCAAACAAAAGGGTTATCCTTCCGAAGAGGCTGGATCTTTGTTGGATCTGACTGTCGAAATCTTGACAGCTTTTCAATTGAGAAAGATGGTCATGTCTGTTAAACTGGTTACAACTGTTCATTCCACTATGTAATTTCTACAACATTTCAGCTTCAAATAGAATGGCTTTGATAAACATAAAGCAGACTGCTACATCCCAGATTCCTGCAGTTTAGTTTACACCAAGAAATTACATTTAGAGACTTCCAGACACATGTTGTACATGGAAATTCAACAGGAAGTTTCTTTCCCTTCCTCTAACTCTAACCTACATTTCAGAAATGTATGAGTGGGCTGTAAGCGGGAATCTCTCTTGCTGCCATTATTCACACTGTGTGTTCTGAAGGGTTTTTTTTCCCCTCAGTGGCTCTCACGGCCATTGAGGGAGCTGTAGACATGGGGAGTCTCTACACTCCTAAGGGAAATAAAGTTCTCAGTAGGGCTCGCCACATCATACAGCCCTGGGCTCCCTACATCCATCAGATTCACAAGAGAAGTCAGACGGCACTGCTCCCAGCGTGCAACCGATGATGAAGCCCATGGCCTCTCCATCTACACAGCTGTCGGTATTTTTAGTGTGAGCAACCATTTGGTGGCTACATCTTCCCCAGATCGTATGCCACCCACCTATCTACTCTAAAGGAAAGAGAAGCGTGGTAATGAATTGGACCCAGTATGGGTAACACCGCTAGCTTCTTAGACAAGGGTGCCATATAAATTCCAGACCTTGTTAAAAATGAGCTACTACCCGCGATATTCACACTCACACAGGTTTTCTTGTACTTTAGACTGCAGTGCAAACACGGAACATTCCCACTCCTCCTCTACCTGCCCCTGAAGCATTCTGAAACCCGGGGCATGAGTCTGGGATTGTATGTAATTCTAGCATCCTCTCGTGGTAAAAATACTCAACAAACTAGAAATAGAAGGGAACTTCCTCAACCTCATTGAAGACATCTATGAAAAACCCACAGCCAACAGCATACATGGTGCTGAGACGCTGAACGCTTTTCCTCTAAGATCAGGAGCAAGAAAGTCTGTCTGTTCTTGCCACTTCTATTCAATATTGTACTGTAGGTTCTAGCCAGGGCAATGAGGCAAGAAAGTGAAATTAAAGGCATCCAGTTGGAAAAGAAGTAGAACTATCTCTATTTGCAGGTGACGTAATTGTGTATATTTACTATATACAGTAGTAAATCCCAAATAAACCACCAGAAAAAAAAACAAAAACTAATAAGCAAGTTCATCAAGGTGGCAGGACACAATATCCACATACAAAAATCAGTTTATTTCTATAAACTAACAATTAATGATTCGTAAGTGAAATTAAGAAAATAGTTTCATTTATAATAGCATCAAAAAGAATAAAATATTGATGAATAAATTTAACAGACAAATGCAAGGTGTGTATACTGCAAACTACAAACCACCATTGAAAGACATTAAAGACCTAAATAGATGGAAGAGCTTCCTGACTTCGTGGATGAAAGGCAGTACTGAGAAGGCAGCACTGTTCTTCAAGCTGAACTACAGCTTCAGTATGATCCCTATCAAGACTCAGATGCCTTTTTTTGCAGGAATGAATGAACAAGTTGATCCTAAATTTTATATGGAAATAAAAGGGACTAAGCATAACCAAAGGATCTTGAAAAATAAGGACAAGTTTGGAGGACTCATGCTTCTCAATTTAAAAACATAGTACAAAGCAATAGGCAAGACCGTGATACTGTCATATGGAAAGACATACAGATCAATGAAATAGACTTGAGTCCAGATTTAAACCTAACGGCTAACAGTAACCCTGTGGCAGGAAAATTCTGATGCAGACCTGCCTCTAGAATGAGACAGTGCGCCAAACTGTCAAATTCCAAAGGGGACCAACATCTGAGTAGCTTAACCACGGCCACTTGTCGGCTCCCATCCAAGAAGTGATGCTTGCAAGTAAAAAAATCAGAGTACTGTGAGGAAAAGTTATTCTAAGCTGTCCCCAATCCCTACTGATTTCCATGGAGTAAAAAAGTGAAAAGGCATATTCTTGAAGGGACAGGGTTTCCCACACCTCATTTTGTAATTTTGCCATTAAATATATATCTGTGCTACTTTAATTTTTTCATTAGTTCTGATGTTTCTCTGCTTCACTCGTTCCTAAACCTTTCGTCATAGTCTCTGTTCTCTCTGTATGTATCTGTCCCTTCCAACATCTTCACCGTCATCAACCTCTTTCTCTTTCTCTCTCTCTGCCTCTCTCCCCCCTCCACCCCCTGCCCAACACACACACTGTCTCTGTGTTCTTATTGTAGCAGTAAACAGTTCATTAACAGCATAGATTTTGGATTTTGGGCTCGTCTAACTTTGAATTTATCAGGCATGAGCCTAAGCTCTAAGCTCATTTCCTTGTCCACACAACAGGGATAATAAAAATATCTACCTCGTGGCAGTTTTGTGCTGTTTAAGTGAGGTGTGTATGAGACATTTAGCCCAGAGACTGGCACATTGTAACTTCTCACTTAGTGGCACGTAGTAGCTGTGACTGCCACCACTTGCTAACCAGCGGAGATGTTTGTAAATAACAAAAACAAAAAACTGCATCCTGGACTGGCTTCATCAGGTTGAAGCTCAAAGAAAGAGAGACCCTGACTTACCCAATGGATTGCAAAATTTATATCTGCAAAAAAATAATTCCTTGTTATGGTAGAAATTTTCCTACCCTCCCATGGCCCATCTGTAGACTCACATAATAAACTCGTGGTTCTATCAAATCTGTCGCTTTTTAAAAAGGAGGATTTTTAGGCTTACCTATAAAGAGGTAGAGAAATATACACTGTGAAAAAGATAACAGGAACAGGATTTGGCAGAGTGTGTGAAATTAATAGCTGTCTTCCGTAAGGATATTAAAAGCTATTATGATGAGTCCAGTGGTCAGCTCTGTTCCATTTCCACTAAGACAGAAATGAATTATGAGGCTTAACTGTGGCATTTAAAGTAGAGATTTAACTAACTCTGGATTAAACCCACTTAGAAAAAGGAATCAAAGGATGGATAATGCAAACCAGTTCCTAATGTAAAACACTGTTTGGCTTTGAAGTGAAGTCCTTGACACTTGTGAAGGAAATGTCTTTATGAAAACAGCCATGGACTGTTTTACAGACTTTTTTCTGCTGCATTCATTCATCGCACAATTGAGGGATCCAATGGTAGATCACTTGGGGTAATTTTTTATGCTGAGGCAACTTAATTAGCTTTTATCCCAGGTTGGAAAAAAAAAAACAGACCATCCTTAGACTCGTTTGCAGACCTTTGTCAGCCAGAGATGCCCCACTTCCACAGGGAGTTAGCCTTCCGGCACCAAACGGCACCCTGTCTTCCTGGGAGGGCTTTGGCTCTTGACCTGAATTCTTTCCACCCCCGGACTTGTGAACGTCTTAGGTGGCCTCAAGATCCCACGGTCATAACCAGAGCTCCTCGCCTCAGGGACACACCCTTGACCTTGGTAGACCAGATCACTCTCCCTCGGACATCATACACAACACGGTAACTTCTTACCCTTCCAACAGGCTCCCTCATTACTCCCCAGACAACACCTCTTTGACCTTTGCAGCCCCACCTTGTTTCTTGGGTCCACTCTCTTCTGACCCGCAGGGCAGCTGCTTCGAGCCTCCATCTGCAAACCTGGCTCATCCCCTGAACTCTCAGCAGATCACCCCACCCTGCTTCAACCAGAAGAAAATCGATGCTGCCACAAAAGCACACCCATAACGCTTGCCACCAAACCACCACACCTGCCTTCTTCCCTTTCCTCCAGGTACCATGGACGGTCACCCTCATCTGGCCTATCCTACCGACTCTGGACCTTCCTCAAGCGCCTTCTCAGGGACCCATTAGCTCCTCCTTACCTTCAGCCCCGCCCCTTCTGTGGACAGCCTGCGTCAGCATTTAACAGACTCATTTCCTCTCATCTTAAATAAAATCAAAACTCTCCCTCAGTTCCCGCTGCTAACCCGTCTTCGTCCTCTCCGTGGAAGTTGCCTAGTTTCGCCACCCACAGCCCCCACTCACCCCGCTCCAGGCCTCCGGCGCCCCGCACCTTTCACCGGAGCCTCCCACGGACCGCAGAGAGCTTTTCGCAGTAAACTCCCTTCAGTCTGTAGCTTCTTGACCAGCAGACAACGTTCGTTCCTGCAGACTGCACCCCAATCCCCACTTTCAGTGACACCGGTGCTCCCGTTGTCTCATGCAGCCTCCTCCCCTCCTGCCCAGTCCTCCTGCTAGAGCCCCCCACCCCCTCCAAAGGAGGTCATTTGTTTTGTATTGTCTCCTAGGATTCTGCCCTAGGCCCTTTTCTCTTTTCACTGTTCCAACTCTCCCTGGATAAGCTTGTTACTCTCAAGGCATCATTTATTAGGTAAATTTGTCAACGCTCAGGCCTTGTCCTCTCATCTAGAACCTTCTACTGAGCTCCACACAGCCGACTGACCGGTGAACACCTCTCCATGCGCCGTCTCCCACAAACGCCTCTGCTCATCACGTCCCAGGAGGAGCTGGCTCCTCCTCCTTAGACCCTGCCCCTCCCCGGCACCCCTCTAGCAGGTCCTTTTGCCCTAGTAATGACCCCACTACTTACCCGGAGCTCCAGCCAGGAACTCTGCAGTTATTCTCGACTCCACGCATCCAATAAGTAGGCAAGTCTTCCCTTTTTCTTTTTTCAAATCTCTGTTCATCTAGGTCTGCCTCCCCTCCTCACCACCCCTTGCTGGTCCGGGCCACCAGGCCTTGCTTAGGGCATGCAGCAAAGCCCTCCTGACTGGTCCCCCTGGTTTCTGCCTGCCTCTCAGGTGGCTTGGACGGACCTAAAATGTTCACAGGAGTGTGCCCTGCATGCATTCTCCTTTCCTCTGAAACCCGTTAAGACTTCCGGAGAGACTTTCCTGGATGGTGCAGGCAGACCTTGTACCCGCCTGGGCTGCCGTAACAACATTTCACAGACGGGGTAGCCTAAATGACAAAAAGTTATTTTCTGAGTCCCAGAGACTGAAAGTCCAAGATCAAGGAGCTGGCAGGGTTGGCTTCGGACCAGACCTCTCCTCCTGGCTTGCACAGGGCTGCGATGCCTCTTCCTCTTCCTATTGAATTGGGCCCACCCTTCTGATCTCATTTAACCTTAATGACTGTAAAGACTCTGGCTCCAAATACAGTCACCCTGGGGGTTAGGGCTCCAACATATGGATTTAGGAAGCACCATTCAGTCCGTAGCAGGCCCAAAATACAGTAACATGTATCCTTGTAAAGCCGACTCACAGAGAAGAGAGGAGGTAATGCAACCAAAGAGGCAGAAACTGGAGTGAGCAGCCACAGCCAAGGAGTGCCCAGGGCCCCCAGGCAAGGGAGACACGAGGAACGGGTTCTCTGGGGAGCCTCGGACAGAGCACAGCCCCACCAACACCTTGCTTCAGTCTCTGGCTTCTGAGGTTGAAGCTGCGAGGGAATGAGTTTTGTTGTTTGAAGCCACCCAGTCTGCGATCATTTGTTCCGGAAGCCACAGGGCCCCCGCTCACTGCGCCCGCGGCCCTGCCTGCCCCTTCATAGCCCACGCCACACCGCATGGCAAGGGTTGGCTTCAAGGCTAGTCTTCTCGCCCAGACTGCCAGTTCAAGAGGACAGAAGCTGGCTTTTCTTGTCCTTCCCCAGGGCTGGTACATCATAAGCTCAAAAAATACATACAAGCTGAATGAGTACACGGGCTGGTGTTCAGAAGTTTGTGGATGAGAGCGTTGCTAAATAACAGATTGGGCTGTGATAACCAGCTAGGGAAGGGAGTCCTCACAGGAGACATTCTCAGTCTGCAGAAGTCATTAGGTAAGGGCTGGTCTGACCTTAAGAAGGCCTGGCTGGGCTTTCAGCCTCTGCCGCTGGGACCCTTTGGTTTGCTGTTTTCCCAGCAACTTGAGCTTTGGTGCCCTCTGGTGACAGAAATGATTGTCTCTCAGTCTAAGTCTGTCAAGGTTGACACAAATCTTAGTTACCTCCCTCTTGCTGTATCAGATTTTCTCATTGTGGAGAAATTGAATTTTGGCCTTACAGTTTAAAAAAATCTACTGGAATTGTGTATTTAGCCAAGAATTTGGTAACAGCTACAGAAAGCATATACCCTCCGAAGCTTTGGTAGATGTCCTTCTGAGGGTTTTATTTTGAATGCTAAGATTTTCCCGTGAAGAACAAAATTTCAGGTTATGTTTATTACAGTCCTTTCTCCTCAGGCAGCCATGGTTTTAAGGTCAAATTTAATTGTCATTTGGAAAACTCACAGTGTATTGTAAGCGGCCCACTTACAGTCGCTGAGGCTTACAGTGCTTTCCAGAGCCCTTACACATTGACTGTGATTGAAAAGCAAGTTGTTCTTTCATTTTGTTGTTTTGTTTTGTTTTGTTCTTAACAATGCACATATGTAAAAAGATTGCACGTGTGCCATCTGTGAAGGAGAAGTGACGGATCTGGCCTGGTCTCCCTGCGTGTGCCCAGACCTGCTCTCTCTCCTGAGCTCGTGAAATGCTGACTGCGACGCCGTCTTCAGATGGTAATTCCATGCGCTGCGACGCCAGACGGCTCCACACGGCAGCTGCGTGTGTGAGTGTGTGTGCTCCGCTTCCTGTCAAAATGTGTTTTTCAAAGAGTCATTTTAAGATGATCTGAGAAGAGGGAATATATAAATTTTCCTTTGTGAATGATTGCATAATCATTTTAGCAATAATTTACTGCCATTTCTGACCGTCAAAGGATCACTTTGACCTGCCAGCATTTTAGTTTGAGGTCTCTCTGACCCCAACCATTTAGTCACATAAACAAGCACTCTCTGCACCAGCGAGCTGCTATTTATAGGCACTCGGCATGGGTTTCTTTTCTAAATTAAAAGTCCTCATATAATGTGAACAACCACCTTCAGATTGGCTTGTTTTATACGTTCAGAGTTTTGCTCTCCTGTTCTTCCAGGGCACCGCAGCCCGTCTGTGCCCGTGCGACAGTGAGCCCCCGAGCCGGCTGATGCCGTGCGAAACAGAACTTGGGGGAAACCCCGTGATACATGGTTTTCAACCTCACGGCTTCACTCTGCAGTCAGGTGTGGTTTCTTGTCCTGAGCTGGACAGGCAATGAATGTGGTGAGGGGACTGGATCTCTCCGGGGGGCCGGCGGGGAGTAACAGTGCCACAACTTGGACAGTACATCTTTTCAACTTAAAAAGGAAGGAAACCCTCACCGTGCAACAACATGGGTGAACCTTGAGGACCTTGTGCTAAGTGAAATAAGCCAGTCACCACAGAATGACAAATAATGTCTGATTCCACTCACATGGGGTGTCTAGAATTGTCAACATCATAGAGACGGTGAGTGGGATGGTGGTTGCCAAGGGCTGGGCATGGAAGGGAAGGGAGGCTATTATTTAATGGACACAGAGTTTCAGTTTTGCAAGATGAAAAAAGGTCTGAAGACGGGTGGTGCTGATGGCGGTACAGTAACGTGAGTGTACCTGACACCACGGAGCTGTATCCTTGGCTTCCCGAAGCTGAGAGGGAACACAAGGCAGCAAGGATGGGCTTCTTGTTGCATTTATTCCTGCGGACCACCATATTGACGCTGTCTGATTTTCTATTGTTCATTAAGCACACATTTAGTGAGCACTTACTATGTACTAGGCTGTGTTCTAGAGGCCAGAGTTACACCAGTGAACAAAAAAAGATACCCCAAATTCCTATCCGTAGGGAGCTCACCTCCTAGCAGATGGAGAAAACCATAAAGTGAAATAAACAAGAGACACTGTATTTGGATGGCAATAAGAGCTATGCAGAAGGTGGACAGAGTATGTCTAAGGATTGCGTCAATTAGCATTCATCATGCCTTGGATAAATCTCATTGGCTACGATACTGACACTGCGCAAACCTAGCATTGTAATTTCAAATGGAGGAGTCAGAAAAGACCCCAATGAGATGATATGTGAGTAAGATTTGCAGGTGTTGGGGAAGTTAGCCTTGGAGATATCCTCCATGGGGAAGAGTGTTTTAGACAAAAAGACAAGTCAGTGCAAAGGTCCGGAGGCAGACACATGGCTGGGGCGTACAAGCAAAAGCAAAGGGATCACAGCGGCTGGAACAGAGTAGGCAAGGAGGAGGAGTCTAAGACGAGGTCAGAGATGTAACAGACCGGCCTAGATCGTAGAGGCCACGGCAGCCCGTTGTTAGTAAGACCCTGCCTCTTCCTCTGAGGTGGTAGCTAAAGGAATGACATGGCCTAACATGGGTCACTGAGTGGGCGTCAAGGGCAGAGCCAGGATGACTAGCAGGGTTGCAATATTCCAGGTAAAACACACTGGAAGCTCAAACCACGTAGGGAACTAGTGGTCAGATCTGGGTGTGTTTGGGAGATGGGGCGAGCAGGGTTTGCTGGGAGACTGGAAGTAGGGCGACAGAGGAGAAATAGGAGCGAGGTTGAAGGTGACCACATTTGTTTCCTGTGGCCGCTATTAACAGCACCACACCTGGCAGCGTAAAACAACAGAAGGGCGTTCTCTCGCGGTTCTGGGGGCGAGAAGTCTGAAATAAAGGAGTCCTCGGGTTGCTCTGTCTCTGGAGGCTCTGGGGACATCCCACTGCTCGCCCCTTCCAGCTCCGGGGGGCCAAGGCGTCCCCTGGCCCTGCCTCCTCCTCGCACAGCCTTCTGCGTGTCCGCGTCATCTCCATCTTTGTCTCTCTGAGGACACTTGTCATTGGGTTTAGGGCCCACACAAATATTCCACGATGATCTGAAGACCCTTAACTACACTGGTACAGACCCTATTCCCAAATAAGGTCACGTTCCCAGGTACTGGGACATGGACATATCTTTTTGGGAGCCCCCGCTAAACTCATGACAATAAGTATAAGTTACTTCAGCCCACGTTAAAGCAACTTGCCGTTTACTGAGATGGGGAAGAATGTGGGTTGGACGGATTTGGGAGGGGAGTCCAGGGCTCAGTGTTGGACACTTCAGGCTTGAGGGCCTTGTACGACATGCAGGGGGCAGGTAGGTGCCAGGGGCGCCCGAGGCTGATGTCTTCCTTTCCCCTTCGAGCCCAATGCACTGAATGCTGCCCCAGTGAAAGGCTCTGCTGAGGAAAACAGTAACAGAACACTTTGAAAATGTACTTCATTGTAAGGTAACTTAAGAGCAGTGGTGATGAAGCCCTGACCTGTGTCACTCAGTGGGTGGGGCATCATCCCACAAACCTCAAGGTCGCCAGTTCAATTCCCAGTCCGGGCACATGCCTGAGTTGCGGGTTCAGTCCCTGGTAGGGGTGCATATGAGTGGTAAATGATCAATGTTTCTCTCTCTCATCAATGTTTCTCTCCCTCTGTTTCTCTCTCCCTCCATCTCTCTCTAAAAATAAATAAATAAAATGTGGGGGGTTTTTAAAGAAAAAGAGTAGTAGTGATGATGACAAGCATATGTCCCTGGTTTTCCCACATCATAAAAGAGCAGTTACACGAAAATGGCAAAATCTTCTTATAAGAAACCAGAGGAAATTTCAACTTTTACAGCAAAGCTCAGGTCTGAGAATTTGCAGCTCTGACGTCATGGTCAAAATAAGGGAGTGCTCACTCCTTCCCCCTCAAAGCAGTCCCTTCACTCAGCTCCTAGGACCTCACGCGCTCCCCTTTTCCTCCTACCTCACTGGCGACTGCTGCCGGTCCCTTCGCTGGGTCCTCCGGATGCTCCCAGGCTCCCTTCCTCCATCTACACTCCTGCCCTGGTCGGCCTCACGGGTCTGGTGGCTTTCAGTGCTATCCGCACCCTGGTACCTCCGGCACATACAATGCCTTGAGCAGGGCCCAGAGGAACCTTCAAGACTGTCCTGAACGCCCGCGGGAGCATGAGGCTATGCTGCATGCTGGACCCTGAGTAGTGAACAACCGACAGCCATTCGAGCTGGCCTTCTCCTTACCAAGTACAAGGAAGTGCGGCGCACTGACCAGCTTCTGCTCCTTAGGAATCACGTGACTGCTGGACAGCTTAAAAACGGAGACTGTGAGAAAACACGGACTTGGGGGCATAACTAATACTGCATGCGTGTCATAGGTCTATTTTAACAAACTCCAGAGGTTTTCTATTTAAGTGCATATCATCCTTAATTTTCCAGACACTTATTTTAATATTGTAATTTTCTAAAATATTTTCGAAGTACCCTTTTGGAATTATTTTTGACATCTGTTTTTCAAGTATACATGTTTTAGTTATATTTTGTTTCCTTCAAAAACAGTATTGTTTATCTTGGGGGTGAGGGAAAGACTGAGTCCTGAGCTATTGCTGCCTGGAATAACACCATTTCCCTATTTTTACCTCCCTGAGGTCAAGGCCTTGTTGTTTGTAACAGCACTGGTGGCTGTGAGAGGAGGGGAAACGGTTTTAGAAGGCTCTAGAATATTGCTGGAGGATAGTGTAGTCACCTCAAGGATCAAGACGACAATTGGACAAGTGAAAAACTTCTTCGATGCCGCTGTCCTGAAGGAAAGGTAGTTGCACAGTGCGAAGCCCCTGGTCAGATCAGTCGATGCAGGGAACTATCCCAACCAAGTTGCCAGCCGTTCAGTGGGGACAGGGTTTCCCACCAAACGAACATCCAGAAGACACAGCTTACATCTGGAGCAGTTTGGGGCTTTTTTAGTGAATTATGGTAAACAGAGAATTAACTGCAAAATCCTGAAGAATACATCTTCGGGAAGTTGTTTCTGTGTCTCCATAGCCAAAATATCTCAGGCTTCACTAATCTGTGGCCCCAAATGAGATTTCATCAGTGTTGACATCCAAACCTCCGTGACTGACGGCCTCCACCAGCTTGACGTCCAGTTCCCCTCCCTTGAGTATATTTGGGAGTTCCCAGGGTGTGTATTTATAGTAACCCTGAAGTTGCAAGCTGGGCTGAGAGGGGCCTCAACCCTGACTCCAGGGAAGCCCCTCCAAGCCGGGGGCCGCTCCAGCCCTCCAGACCCCCTGCGTCCCCTGGTCCCGTGGGGCTGGATCGCTTCTGGAACTCCACGTGGGAGACGGGCTTCACCTCCCTGGTGAAGCCAGGGCCTTCTCGGCTTACTCTCAGCGGGCTTACAGCCCTAGGACGCTTGAGCCTCCAAATGTCACCAGCCTTAGTCACCAGCCTTGTCAACCCAGGCACACAGCTCTTTTCTCCCCCTGCATGAAATCACGAAATGGCGCTGCCTGGGTGGAAGGCAGTCCTGGAAACGGCGCTCTGGCAGCCTCGGTGGCGAGTGTCGGCCTAGCTGGCAGCGGGCTCCTGAGTCCCCGGAGGCCCCGCCCCGCTGCCGTCTGCGGCCGTGAACTGATTGATGGGAGAAGCGATCGCCCAACTTTATTTCCCGGAACCATCTGGGTCTGACTCTGTCTCCAGCTGAAAATCTTCTGTAGAAAGTTGTTTTGTTTTGGTTTGGGTTTTGGGTTTTTTTTAAGAATTGGAATGTTCTGTCCTCGAAATTGATAGCCCAGTAGACAGTTTCCCATTCCGGCAAACGCAGGGAGGACCGTGAAACAGGAGCCGGGGCGGAGCCCTCGGAAGAGGGGCCGGTGCACTGCTCTCCGCGGGCTGCTCCGGGCCCTGACCCCTCGGAGCCCATGGCGCAGCTCACCGTGCGGCTGGGGCACCGGCACCGGCACCGGGGGAATTCCCCCAGCCTCGCCCAGCCCCTGCGAGCCCAGGAGAGAGACTCCTTAAGTGGAAACCAAAACGATTTCTTTCTCCAATCCGCCTCTCCCAGAGGCACACACTGTTGCAGAGAGAAAGAGATTCAGCGATCTAGAGCCTTTCAATAATGTGTGAGATCTACAATAATAGTGTAATAAGAAGAAATTTAATTTCTTTGAGTATTTACTATGTGCTTGGCACTGAGCTAAGCATTTTTTATACAATCTTACTCAATCCATACACCAAGCTTATAATGTGGGTTTAGTATCCCGGTTTTACAAAAAAAAAAAAAAAAGTAAACTGAGGCCCAGAAAGTTTTCATTAACAAGGTCAGTAGCTGGTAAGTGTTGAACCCAGGAGCCCAACCCAGTCTAACTCCATAGCCTGAGCTTAAACCACAAAACCACACTGGCTCATAACAGTCAGATGTAAAAATATCACCCCAAACTCCCTCTGAGAACAGAGAAGCCCTACGTACAACACAGTCTCATGGAAGGGCGCCTTTGGACACCATCGCAGTGAATCTGGCCTGCATTCCAGAAAGACTAACATGAGTGACAGAAAAGGCAGGCACCCTGGGTCAGGTCCTCCTGAGGCCTGGCTCCCTGCAGCCTCCCGTCTCCCAGGACTGGCCCCGGAGGCTGCTGGGTGTGAAGTCTGGGAGATCCATACACGGGCAGAGCTCTCCCCCAGAGTCCACGGCCCCTGGGTTTCACTTAATTCAGGGGCTCTGTGTCCTCAGGAAAGTCATGCCCCCCCGGGGGGATTCCTCAGAGCCAGAAGAAAGGTGGCAGGTGTGGTCCTGCTCCCCACCAGGAGCCCGGCCAGTCCCGGGGGAACGGGCCTGGGACCAGCAGAGGCCACTTAGAGGGAACTTGGAGTTCCCGAGAAAGACTGAATCCCCAAAGGATGCTACTTTGTTTCATCATTTCAGAAACCAAGGAGCTCTGTCTCTGGTTCTATTCAGCACCAAGTAATTTCACCAGAGAGGAGCTCAGAAGTGAAAAAATAAAATGGTCATTAAGTGCCTTATTACAGTACATGCCCAGTGATTATTTTTCAGTAAAATCCCTTTGAAATTTTTTTCACCAAATGATTGGGACTGGCTGATGGATGGTGTTGATCTTTTTACTGCCAAGTAAATGAGACAGTCGTTGTCATTATTCTCATCAAAAGGACCATCAAATTAAAGTCCGGAGAAAAGAAATTGTGACAATTTCCTCCTTTCCTTCAACATCATTGTAGAAGACTTCTTAAAAAATCACTTCAATCATTAACCTTCAAGAAATGGGGCAGATAATGAAAACCGAGGAGGCACCTGCAACTCATAAGCTCGCAGGCAGCGATCCTTGCAGGAACTGCAGACTGAAGCTTTGTGATAAAAGGCACCGACAGATCCAATTTATTTGCATCCCATTTTATAGGACACTAAGTAGAAAAGCTAGTGTCACAATTTCATTATCCCTGTCCCTCATGCATATTGCATTATGAATGAGTGTTGTGATGCAAAACCAAAAGCACCTTCAAGGGGAGAGCCCAGGGCTCGGAGCGGCTCAGTCTAAGGTGCACCATTCTGCCAACTTAAATTTACCATCATCATGTTCTCTCTCTCACCCTAACCTAGTGACATTGAACCTGGAAGCTGCAGTGACAGGACAGTCCTCTGTGCTGCATGTAATGCTTACAAGAACTAAGCAGCTGGAAAGAGAACCTCCCCTTGGGGAATGGACAGCCAATGAGAGGCTGCTTGGGTGATGTAATGCCTTTTCTCCCTGGTCAGTCCTTGGTTAAATAGAAACAAAGATAACAATACTGTTCTCCAGGAATTTGTGAAGTCCTTCTGCCTGAACAACTCTGGGCATTTTGCAGACACCTCATTGATCTCAGTGGTGGGTGCAGAGGATCCTAATGAGCCACCCCCTAGAAGGGCCTCTGTGGTATGCAGATTAGACTGAGCTGAAAGCAAGGAACCCCATCCCACCCCCCCCACCCCGGGGGCTCAAAGACAAAACTCTGCCTCCCTCCTCACCACCTCCACCGCCCCCACCTTAACTGCACAGAGGAATCTGAGTCAGAGGCCTTGCCCGTGCTAAGAGGTTGTCAGAGATAACCTCTTTTGGCCTCTCTGTATGGCTGGCAAACTACTAATTACAGAACCTCTGCTTTGCTTCTCGCCCTGCACTGACCCTCTGGAGCCCCGGCGCCTTAGCTCGTCCCTAGCTCAGCGTGTTCTATATGCCTCCCTTTCCCTCTCTGTCCCTGAACCTCATATGCGCGCGGTCTCTGACGCTCTCCTGTATGGGCGGTTCCCATGTGCACAAAATCAAATTTGTTTTTCCCTCATCGATCTCTCATGCTGATTTGATTATTCGACCAGCCCAAAGAACCAAAGGAAGGAAGGAAGGGAGAATTTTTCCCCTTCCCCACAAGGGCCTGATCTCTGCTTAGGGAATGGCAAGGATTTCAAATGTGACATCAGGCTAGAGCCCAAAGCGACAGATGGGCCACACGCAGTTGCCTCAGAACAGCAACATGACTCCTTCGGTCCCAGGGGTTGGCCAGTCCCCCTGGGTTAGGTCGGCAGGTGCATTTTCCACCACCAAGCAGTTCTCCCAATTCTTGGCAACACTGACCGGGTGTCCTACAAATTTCACCCATGTCTGCCGCTACCTGGAGACAGCCTCAGGTGCCACAGGTTAGGGCTGAGGCCCTCCCGCCATGGTCCCCATTTCAAACACCAGTCACAAGTCCAGGTTGTCACCTGTGCCCCTGGAAAAAAGGCTATAAATAAGAGCTTTCCACAACCCCCTCCTCGGAATCGGTTAAGTGGCCAGAGTGGCTCCAGAACTCGGAGAAGCGTGTGCTTACATTAAAGGACCTACAGGGTCTAGAGAAGAGGCACGAGGCACAGGGAAGCTTTCGGCAGCCCAGGTGCTCGCCGGATCTTGTTGTTCAAGAGCTTTTATGGAGCTTATGGAAGCCCATCCCTTCCTCCTTCCCGGAAGTCAGTACATGGGGCTGGCTGAGTGTCCCCAGCCCCCTGAAGACTTGGTCTTTCTGGTGACCAGCCCCATGCTGAGGCTCTCCAGGGGCGCCACCCCTCAGCTGCACAGTGAGTGTAAACTCAGCTGTGCTGTAAAGCTCTGCGCCAGGAACCAGAGACAAAGGCCAAATATATTTCTTCTTATACCCCAGGTGGGCATGACCGGTACTTTTCTGTGATAAAGGGCGGGGGCTGCTTCAGCCACCAGAGGATGGTGACCCACCTGGGGCGAGGATGGGCCCCGGGTGCCGCCCTAGCACCTGGCCTGGCTGCCCCCTCGGGGCTCTCCCACCTGGTAAGCGCCAGACTTGTTCCAACAAAACCTGTCTCCTCTGACCACGTCTCCCTGCTGCTCCAAATCAAGTCCTGGCACCCCTTCCCTCTGGTCTTTCCGGACTTACTTCCAACTGCGCTCCCCCCACGCTCCAGGCCCCAGGGTGGCGCACCTGTCCCCTCGCCCCCACCTCCTCCTTTTCCCAGGGGGGCCTGCCTGCCTGCCGAGCTCCTCTCTCTCCTGTGTGTCCACGTCCCACGTGACACCACCCTCGAGGCTCGTCCCGACCACTCCTGCTCCTCAGGGAAAAATTCTTTCTTTAAAGACAGAAAGAAATGCAGGGCACAGTGGAGTAGTCCTCAAACATGTTTGCTTGCAGACACCTCAAATATATTTTTGTAAGACCATGTGTCCCCTCACACATATGAAACGGACATAAAATGGTTCTCATGACACGTTTAAGTGACTGCAGAGGCAGCGATTTCTGATGCAGTGGTTCTCGCACGGGGGTGTGGGTCAGGACCACCGGAGGGCAGGTTAAAGCACAGAGTTCCTGACTCCGTGGGGCTGGGGCGGGGGCGGGGCCTGAGCACTGGCATTTCCGTTCAGTTCCCAGGTGATCCCAGTGCTGCTGGCTAGAAACCACGCACTGAGAGCTGCTGTCCTGGAGTATTATACATACTGACACTTTAAAATAAAACCACCGGATCACTCTTTTAAATGCATCTAGTGGAATAAAACCCACAGCAATTTCGAAAGCCACAATATCCATTTTTAAAAACACAAGAATAAGCTCTTCTTGACTATTGGAAATTGTGTGTGGTTCCCTTTTCTCCTAGAGCTTTCATTTCCGTTCTAGTTCCTCCATTGAATTGCGTGCTAGTGTAAATCATATATTTTATTTTTAAAAGTATTTTATTGACACTCTTTCATGTATCTCTGCCATAAATATACATGTGAATAGAAGTTGAAATACAAATGTATGTAAATTTCCTATAACTATAAGGCTCTGAGTGTTCAAAACTTTTATTTTGGATTAAGTTAATATTACCATTAGCAGGAGCATACAATGAAACAAAACAGCATATATATTTATTAAATATGAAAAGTAAAATTTTGTTGGAAACATACCGCTTCATGAAAGTATTATTTTTTCTATTGGTTTTAGTTTTTTTTAATTACTATTACTTATGGCTAAATGATTCAAGCTTCATTATGAATTCTTTTCTTCATTTTATCTTTTATAGACACAAGCACCAAAGAATATTGTTGACATGAATAAGTGGGTAAAAATGGAACAAACCTTGTGCAGTTTTACTTAATTACCTCAAAACCTTCCAAGTTATAGACCAACAATCACACAGTGATCTAGCATATAATGTTATTTTTTATGGTCTGCCAGCTAAAAATGTGTTTAGGTTCTTCTTTGATACAGATCAAAGCAAAGAATCAGAAACCGCATAGCTTGCAAAGGGTTTGTTACCCAAATATTGGAGTCACTCTCTTTTCAGTATTGACACCATCATTTCAGATTGTCCCTTTCTCTACTATTCTGCAGATCTGGTTTTGTTTGCTTTCTTTTTTTTTTTTTTTTTTTTTTTTAAGCTACGAAGGTTTAGGGTGAATTCCCTGAGGAAGCTCTATTTTAGCTGATGTTAAAGATAAGAAACTCAATTTTCTTAGCTCAGATTCTACTGGATAAATTTTTATTAACCAAACTCTCAAGAGACTAATTTATATACCACCAGTATACACTTATTATTTTGCAGTGGGATATATTCCTGAATTAATATTTCCCCAGGAAGAAAACACACACACATACACACACACACACACACAAAACAAAAACAAAAAACATCCAAAGGACCTGTTTTTGGTATTACTAAATTTCTGTGGAGTTGAGCAGCAGCGACAGACCTCTCCAAGGACCAAATTAATTATTAGAAGGCTAACATGGAAGAACTTGGAATCAGTAAAATGGTAAATATGTAGACTTATTAATTCAAGATGGGACATTTATACAACTTGCATAAAACTACCTTTCTATGGGGGATGCTTCGGTGTGGATCAGCTCTTCTGTCTGTAAGCTCGGATATCATAGCAAGTTGCATTGTTGGCGTTACTCCTTGTCCCAGAGTCCAGTCCAGGAGCAACACTCACATGAAATTCCAGGTCCCAATTATTTGGCTTTCGACTGTGAACTTATTCTCTAAGGCAGTTATCTTCTTGAGCTGGTGCCACTTTTACCTTCTTCCTAGTTCCCAGCAACCTCCTTTTAACTCATGAATCCATAAAGGCCTTTGTACTATTCTTACAGGAAGGCCTCCGGGCATCCGTCGGCCCTCTCTGTGTAATGTATCTGATTCTGTGTGGACATGTGCTTGCGTTTCTGTGTGGCTCTCCAAGCAGCTGCATGTAGATGCATGGATTTACTGTGTGACGGCAAAGTCTTGCGCTTCATCTCACAACCCCCACACGAATGCTTGCCTCACTGTTAAGATGCATCGCCCAACCGCAGATGTGCACATGTGCGAATCTGGGCCTTGAAGGTGTGTGCACACGTTTGCTATCGCAAGTCTTTGGGGCACTTTGAAGGCTGCTGGCTGCCCTGAAGTGAAAATCTGTTTAAACCATTTCCAAGTGGAGTCAAGGAAGAATTTGGAAGGCTGGGCCCTACTTGGACCCCCGAGAATGTCATGCTGAGCCATGGGAAGAGAAGGGAATGGGTTAATATGAGTTCTGGCAGATCTCAGAAGAGTCTTTTGCTCACAAAAAAACTGAAAATAGAATGTGGAAGTAGGACATTTGAGCCTTATGGAAAAGAATTAAAGGCTATTTTGTAACAAAATGCTGGTAGGAAGGTAGGGGATCTCTACAGCCCTCTGCATGTCTAAAGCGCTACGGATCCAATGGGCCACTTTCAGCTCCTAAAACTTAATCGAGTTAATTTTCTTGAAAGTGAAGATTACCCCCATCTGTCTTCTATAAAACAGATGTTCCATATCACCAACTTCCATATCAACAATAAGACAACAAACTATTTCCTTTAAGCAGCAGCGCTATAGAAAGCTCATAGACATACCAATAATGTGCTCTGCACACCTAGGAGGGAGAGGTACTGCCTCACCTAGAAAACTCTAGTTATCTTCTAGACAGCGCGGTAGCCATGGGGCCTGCTGAGCCGGGAAACAGCCTCGTTAGACAGGGGAGGCTCCAGGCCGGCAAGACCTTCCTCCTCCATCAGCCAACCCTGACCCATCGAGCGGCTTCTGCTACAACGGAGGAGGAAATGGGCCCCTAGAGCTGTAAGATTTTTCTCTTTTCTGTGAGTGTCACACAAGAAAACATGTGAGGACACTGAGGCATTTGCTTGCCCACGGCTAGGATAGAACTCAGCTTTTCCAGTTTCTAAGAGCAGGGATCTTTCTATTTGGCCATGCTGCCTCAACTAACGGCCTAGAAATCGCTGAACTAGTTTAGTGAAAACGAATTCCAGCCCTGGCCGTCTAGCTCGGTTGGTTAGAGCATCATCGCGACACACCAAGGTCTCAGGGTTGATTCCCCGTCAGGGCACATGCACGAATGCATGGAGAAGCGGAACAACAAACCCATGTTTCTCTCTCTCTCTCCCTTCCTCTCTTTCTCTCTAAAAAAATCAATTAAAAAAGAAAAAAGAAACCAGTTCCAAATCTCTTAGAGTCATAAATTGAAAAGGACATTAGAGATAATGCCATTCAATTCTACATTTGTGGACGAAAGTGAGACTCAAAGTAGGTAGTTTATTTGATTACCAGTAAGAAGTAGCAGAGTCAGCACTTGAACGTTTATCTTCCAAATTCCATTTCCTCTGAGATTGCAGTCAAGTACAATGTAACCTTGTTTGGCACACAAGTCACAGAGATCCTGTTCAGAAGAGCGTTCTGGCTTTAATCTACAAGGGTCTGAGGAAAAGACAATAGCTCCTGGACTAAACTAAGAGAGGAGACCCAAAGGTGATGGATGGATTTTGTTCAAAACCTTTGATTTCTGTAAATAAGAGAGAAAAGCCAGATAATTTAGCAAATCATGATGAGGAGAACACCACGTGTTAAAGCCTATGAGACGTAGTCAAAGGTTTGTTCAGAGGAGAAGTCATCATTAAACCTTTTTAGTTTAAGAAGAATGAATGTGACAGAAGTGATTATTTAAGGCAAGAAGATGGGGAGAGGATAATTTTTTTAATCTAAGAAAAGAATTAAAAATGAAAGCAGCATATAATGAAGTTGAAAACAAAATCCTTGGAATTGATTGTTCGGAGACAATGGCCCACGTGCCTCTTGCATGTCTGCCCCTCGAGAACAGAAGCGCTGGCTGCCATTGTCCTGGACTATCTGTTCTAGGAGATTCACGTAGCAGACAGCTCTGGAAGATAGAGCGCCTCTGTCCAGAGCTGGGCAGGCATTCTTACTGTCCATTTAAAAAGACTCAAGCCCCGGAAGCACAGGATTCAGAGTCCCCTTCTATAACACAACCCGCGACGTGAGCAGGCACCATGGGGCGGACCTATGGGAAGAGGGGCTGAGGGAGCGGGCACAGTGCTGGTCTTCTATAAAACAGATGTCCCATATCACAGACTTCCATACCAACAATAGGACAACAAACTATTTCCTTCAAGCAGCAGCGCTACGGAATTCTCATAGACACACCAATAACGTGCTCTGCACCCAATGGAGGAAGAAGCGTGGGAGGCTCCTGTGCTCCACCAGCAGTGATCTTGTCATTGTGCCCATGGCGGAATCTCAGAGCCTTTGCAGGTCCTCATGCTGATAAAGAAATTCAGAGCTCGTTCATGGAAAACAAAGAGAACAACAACAATAAACAGTAATCAATAATCTATTAGCAAGTCTATCAGAAAAAATAGGGGAAAAGCAATAAAGTTAGGAATAACAAAATGGATTAACATATATATATATATGAAACTGTAACTCCCTTTTGTAAACTTTTATTCCTTTATTTGAGATGTAATTGGCATATAACATGATATTAGTTTCAAATGTACAACATTAGTTTCAGGTATATAACATACTATTCATATATAGGAAACTATAATTCTTATAAAAGAATTATTTGTACAAATAAGTGCTAATATTTTGAAAATAGGGGTGAAATGAATAATTTTTAAAGAAAATGTAAAATATCCAAATTCACTCAAAAAGAAGCAGAAAACCTAAACGGGGCAATGTCATGCAAGAAATTGAGAGGTCAAAGCCAAGGTCAAGGTCTACTGGGCAGATCAGCTGCGTTCTTCCTGGGCCTGCCCACTGGCTTTTCCCTGGCCCTGGATCAAAGACAGACGCCCTCATCAGCCCGGAGGGCCCGCACTGGGCTCCCTTGAAGTTGAAAGAGGAGGTCAAATCTGCCGGCCTTGACTCCAAACATTATGATGTGATAAAAAGAACAAATTAATTGCATTCTCTCGCTGGAGAAAGAAGAGAGATAAAGATAATTTATATTAAATAGTCCACATGCATAATTCTTAGGAGCTCTATCCTTTTATGTTGTTTTCTTTCTTTATAAAGATAACACCTTTGCCCCGGCAATGCTGCCTCAGGAGTGACCAACTGCAATTTGACAGGGACAGCAGGATTGCCCGAAAGGTTGTCTGGGTGCCCACCAGCGCATTCCTCTGGCTCGGTCTGCGGCCGTGCACAGCGGCCTTTCCCCGGGCACTCTGCCCGCTGCAGACCAGCACCAGCAGGTGCTTGTGAGAAATGCACGTTCCGGGGCCCACCCCTCCTATCGATTCAGAAACTCTGGGGGTGGCACCCCGCAATCTGTGTTGTAATGAGCTGCTCCGGGTGATTCCGACGCACATTCTGGTTTGAGAAGGACTGTAAATGACCTCATTCTCGTCATCAGCCATGATTTTAGCATCTGTCAGAGCCCGCTTCCTGTTGGTTGCATCAAAACTGCTCAGAAGGGGAAAATTCCATTCCTTTGCACCCCTCTCACTATAAATAGTGAACACCGGCTCCCCAGCAGCTGGAGCTCCGGCTGTCCCCGCTGGAGCGCTGCGGCTCGGAGGACAGCTGCTGCGGGGCGCCAGCCGCTCCCATGCCTGGGAGCGGCCCCCCGCCCTTCAGCCTGCCTCAGTAAACGCAGAGCGCTTTTGCAGTGGAAGAGGAGAAGAGCAAGGGCTGCCCCTTGTTTTTTAATGAGGAAAGTTAAGCTGGAACTAATTCACAGTTGACAGCCCCCGTTCCTAAATAAATGTGCGATTTAGAAAGAGCAAGACCTAAGGCCACCGAACTGGATGGGCCAGGAACCCGAACCCTTTCCCTGTCTCTGTTACTGACCTACCATGAGACCTTGGGCACATTACTTAAGCTTTCAATTCTTTAATATTCTGTGAAATATGAAAGATAATAACCCCTCCTTCCTTCAGCCGGGTACCAGGCACTCCTAACTCTCCCACGACCCCAATGAAGTGTTACTACCCACATGTTACAGGTGAGAAGCCTCAGGCCCAGAGACAGTAGTAACTGGCTTGTTGGTGATGGAGCCTGGATCTGAACCCAGGTCTGCTTGACTTCAACAGTCACGTTCCTAACTTCTCCACTCTTCCATGTTCAGCCTAACCGTGGGATGGCTGGGGCCCGCTAGGCTGCACTGACCGCCGGACAGTGTCCTAACGCGGGGGGCCGGATGCTGCTCCAAGGGTGGCCTCTTCCGCAGCCCAGACTCTCGGCTCTGTGGGAAGCTGGTTTCCTGCAACTTTTCTGGCGGGCCTGACCCCACCCCCTCCGATCTCTACCTTTCGTGTTCTGATGCAAAGGTTTAGATGACTCTTTATGACTGTCTTTTCAGTTCTTTTTTTAAAAATGAAAAATATATTTTAGAATGTGGAAGTGTAATTCAGTGAAGTAAAAAATTATGTCCGAACAAAGAACATAACAGACAGAGCCCTTCAAAGGAGACATACCAAACCTGCGCCAACCACCGCAAAGCTGTTTCACGCACCGGGGGAAACCACGCACGCCTCCACCTGCGGGGGCCTGGAGAGGCCTCCGGAGCTCGCACAGGCAGCGAGAGTCTCTGTGCTCCCCTGGCAAACATCATAGGCAATAGAGCCCTGGCACCATCAAAGAAGGAAGCTGGAGCAGGGAAACCAGCCTTCAACTAGGAGTCGGTCATCTAAACTACCGAGCAGCCTCCGAGAGCCTCTTGGCCTCGGCTCCACAGCTGCCTGCGATTTCCAAACGCCGGTGCCAGGGAGACTGTAACCAAACCACCTGGAGAGCTTCTCAAAAGCCCAGCTCTGCCCCGCAACTTTGCTGGACTATCTTTCAGATGAAGCCTAGGAATCGGTATGTCTCAGAAGTTCCTTGGTGATCCCTGCCCACAGCCAGTTGTGGAAACCATGGAACTAGATGGTATCTAAAAAGCCTTCCAATTCTAAGAACCTGTGAAATTTTCCCTACTCTGCTCAGGGCAGTCTGACAGCACCCCCATGTTCCTATTATTGCCAAGGGCATCCCAATGTCAGGGAAAACAGGGACGTTGGTCTTGACTGCAGATCAGAGATCACAAGTTTGGATTTTATGACCATTTGAAATCAAGACCGAGTGAGGGGCTTGGCTGCCACCCAAGAGAGAGCGGGGTTTGGTTCTTGCTTGTCTGGATGGAAAGCAGTGAATACTTCTCTGGAGACAGACAATCTGTAACATAATCCTTGACAGAGTCCTGCTGCAAAGAATTCCTCCCTCTATAAACAAAGCAAATTCCTTGATTTCAAGTTTATTGACAAACAGACCCAACTTAAGAGTCTGATGTTTCTACATCTGAACATACTTGATGAGCAAAATCTCTGTAACGATAGCATCTTGCAGGGAAGAGATTTTAGGTCTTACTTTGGAGGATTATTGAAAGAAAGACTTCTGTTTCTACCCCCCCGCCCTGCAAAGGACATGTTGAAGTCCAAACCCTAGTACCTCAGCATGTGACCTCATTTGGAAATAGGATCTTTGCAGAGGCGATCAAGTTAAAATGAGGTCATTAGAGTGGGCCCTTCTACAATACGACCGGGTCCTTTTAGAAAAGGGAAATTTAGGCAGAGACAGAGATACACACCGGGAAGGCCACGTGAAGACACACATGGAGAACATACCATGTGGCTGGAGTGAGGCCAAGGAGTGGCAAAGGTTGTTGACAAACACCAGAGGTAGGGAGAGAGGAGGATGGATACCCCTACACGTTTCAGGGGGCGCATGGGCGCCGCTGACACCTTGACTTAGGACTTCTGGCCTCCAAACCTGTGAGACAACACATTTCTGTTGTTTCCAGCCGCTCCATTTGTAGTGCTTTGTCATGGCAGCCCTAAGATTTCACATGTGTGACCTCATTTAATCCTCTCAATAACCCAGCGAAGTGGGTTTATCATTCCCATGTCCTCACTCACTTTAGAAAAGAGTCTGGCACGGCTAAGTAAGACTAAGGAATTTGCTGAAGATCAGACAGCTAGAAAGGGGTGGGACGTGGATTTGATCTCAGGCTGTCTGACCCCTAAGCCTTCCTTCCATGTTATACTGCTGCCAACACTACAGCATATGCTCCAGGGGAAAACCAACCTAGGCGATTCCTCAACCCCCGAGGCCAGTAGTTTATGGCCTAGTCTTATTATTTCTTTGAACGTGAAGCTGCGGGTCAGATTTGATAGGTTCATACCAAAATACAGTAAATGTAAAATGGTTTTGAATTAAGTCATCTGAGATGACTCAGACCCTGCTTCTATTAATACAAAGCAATCAGTCTTTGAGTCTACATATTTATAATAAAGATGATAAAAACAGTAATATAAGGAGTACGATGGTTTCTATTTCTCAGTTCATGACACTGAGCCACTGCGGAGAGAGAGGGGGAACTTGCCCAGAGGACATGTTATAATAAGTTGAGAACCAGAGCCTGGGCAGTCTATCCATCTTACTCTTAGTCTGGGAGGTTCTGCCTCCTTTAGAAGCAAACATGTATGTGATGTATTCCATATAGGCCTGTTTACAAAGAGATGATATACAATGTGATCCTTATTTTTCCAATGAGATTTTTCCCCCTGAATTAGCCCAGTGAAAAATATAAACTATTAGGGCTATAGATGAAAGAATCAAATGTCTGTAATATTTTAATATATTAATTTGGTTCCTACATATTTAAATCATATATTCCCTAAAATAATATCTTAATTAATGAATATTGCTATTTTTAGCCTCACGTCGTGAAACAAATTTATTCAAACTCTTCACAGACATCTTCAACGTGAATGTCTTCACCATCGCTAGGGCCCTTTCTTCTCCTGCCTAGGCACTTGACGTCCCACGTAAGACACTGTCATTGGAAATGTTACCTCCTTTACATCTTTCTTCTAAACGTGGCCAATCAATGCTACAAGTTTCACTACTGCCGTTGCTTTCAGGTGATGTTTAAGAGTTCATTAACAATGCTAGACAAGACAATTGTGAGGTTCTCCTTCTAGGAATAGTAACTACCCAATTGTGTGTTACATTTCTTTGCCTCCTTCTTTACCGATATCCCTACAAGCTTCCAAAATTAGGGTTGATTGGAGTTGTTCAGGTTAATGGGTCTTTTCCAAGTTCATAGAACACTTTCTTATACAAAACAACACAAGAAATTTTAGAAGATCTCCCCTATAAGGAGACCCCTCTCTGTTTTGTGGGGCCTGACTTTGGGGCAATAAAAGCTTTGGCCTCAAGGTAAAGCACCAAGATCTGATATGGGGGGTGCCGGGGGGGATGCCTGAAATTATATAGTGGCAATTTCAAAGATGAAATGATGATTTTTCAATGATGAAACCAAAACCGAACCTTTTCCTTGTAAGTTGTTTTATCCTGCTTTTACTGGGATAACCCAACCAGAAGTTCCCAGGAAAGCTCACGACTGTCCGATTAGCACACCCTTGGGTCTCGGTCGGTCGTGTGGGCGAGCTCTCTCGTTGATGCTAACCTCTAGAATTCAATGGGTAGAAGAGTGGGCGGTGGACCCGCCTGTCCTCTGTTGCAGGTAGATCTGCAGGAACGTTCGTTCCCCAAGACAGGCTCCGGCCTGCCCAAGCCCAAGGTGTTCTGGGGAGCAGTGGCTTTTGCCTGTAGCCTCTGCCAATCAGACGCAGGATTGAGGTGGGGCCACCCAGCGGGGCTTCCACCCTCTTCGCAACGCTTCCACACCCAAGGCCCCGCCCCTGGCCCTAGCCTCGGTCTTCTCTGCCGTCAGCTGCATTGCCTCAAGCGCCAGTTTTTAAGATAAATATTTAAATTGTATTTACTTGTTCTCCCTGTTTTGCTTCCTAGAACTTCAACATTTTTTTTTCTGCTGAGCATGGTGGGTTAAATAGGCTTTTGTGGGCTAGTCTGGGACGTTGCTTGCAGTGAAAAACACATTCTGTGCTGGAAACAAACACCATACACAAAGAAACCTCGGGAACACGACCTCTTTGTAGAGAGGGGACTGCCTGTCCAGCCTCGTGTATGAGAGGCAAAGCCTGCAAGTGTTCTCTTTTCAAATCTGGGCAGCCTTTTTTTAGGTCTCAGTCCAGAATGAAAAGCTATGAATCTGGCCTCACGTGGAGGGTCCTGAGAAACAGACATTCTGGTTTTTTGTTGTTTTTTTTTTTAAAGCATCCTGTTTCTCACTAGGAAGGGTGGGTGTAGAAATATTAAAACAACTGCCTTCTTCTTTAGGAAAACACCAGCCCTGGGCAGAGAAGGTGGTACGAGGTGATTAAACTGTTCCTTCACTTGACAAAGATAATCTTCTTGATTAATTACATTATCCAGCAACCCTATATTGAGCACCTGTGACGTGCTGGACACCGTACTAGATGTCCCAGTGAAAAGTCTGACAAAATGAACAAGGTCTATGGGGAGATGGACACTAGGTAACAGAATAAAACACACAACGAGAACAAGCGGCATAAGGACAGAGGCTATGATGACTGTAAAACAGGAGAAGGATTAAACAGGAGAAGTGTGCCTGGGCAAGGGCCTTCATTTGCATGGCCAGAGAGGACGTCCCTGAGGAGGGACTTATGCACTACGACCAAAACCCAGCTATGAGACAATATAGGGAAGAGGATTCCAGGTGAGGGGGAAAGTGAGGGCAAAGGCCCTGAGGCAGGATAGACCTTGATTTTGTTCTAGGAACAAAAGGGCAGCAGCTGAGGAGACCAGAGGGTAACGTGAGAGTTGCCTACAGAGTGGGCAGGAACCAGGCAAGCAGCACCTGGCCTCCAGGATAAGCTGTTTAGCTCTAACCCTAAGTGCGAGGGCAACCTCGGAAGGCTTTAAGCAAGGCAATGGCTGATGGGATCTGACTTGAAAGGCTGCTCTCCCACTCCACAGAAGGCACGGGTGGAAGCGGAAGCGTGGGTACGGTGCCGGCAACCCAGGCATGTGCCCTGACTGGGAACCGAACTGGCAACTTCTCTGTTTGTGGGACAATGCCCAACCCTCTGAGCCACATCAGTCAGGGCTAAATAACCTCCCTTTATAATTAAATAAATTAATAACAGCCATTATAAGAAAACTTTTTAAAATAAACAAAAAAATTAAATCACTTGAGATCCTATCACTCTGCGATACCTACTGTCAACATTTTGGTTTCTATTTTTCCAGATGCAAATATGTTATCTACTGTTCTCAAAAGCATGACTGCTTCCTTCTATATATGGCATAATTCCCAGATTACAGATTTTTTACATTTTTATTATTAATTTTAAGAGTTCTGTCCATAAACCCATCTTGAATGACAGTATGAAAAAAAGTTAAATTACAATACCTAGAATCAAGTGTACTACGGAATAGTTAGTTGATATGAAATACTAATTAAGAATGTAGTTAATTGACAAATTACAAAATATTACATACCCTGTAAACCCAGTTTGCCTATAATTATGTTTTTAGAAAGTGTCTGAAAGGATATATACCACATTGTTTACAGAAGTTAGTGTTGCTTGTTAGGATTCAAGGGAGCATTACTTCTCTCTTTTGATATTCTGTCTTTCTAGTATTTCTACAATAAGTGGTTTTCTTCTAAAAGTAATAAGTAAATGGTAGTGTAAATTTCTAGATTAAGACTGGATTTTTCTTAATTTAATGAAGTTCTCCAAAGCAAGAGTACTTCCAGCTTTCTGTCTTCTTCCATGCTCACAGCTCAGAAGTCATCTGTCACATGCAAACTGCTCCCAGGACCGCCATGCTCAGCCACCCGCTCCAGTGGGCTTGCCTGGATGTGCACCTCAGTGGCAGAGACCACCTCCTGGCACCAAGCCCACACCTGCCCAGCACTGCATTAGGCACACGAAGTCCAGCTCAACAGCAGCCAACAGAATTTCTGCCCTTCACCCTAGCCCCTATAGCCTGAAAAAGAAACTGAGCGACTTGGGCTCAAGCAGCACATCATCTCAAATAAGGGAGGGTGACTCGGGACACCTCCATAAGAGCACACCTCCAGAGAGCGCTCCTCTGCCCTCTGAGGCAGCCATGGATGCGCTCTGGTGGTTTTGTCCCCCTTCAATTCAGCTTGTGTGGCACCATGAAATTTGATGTAGAGCTTCCTCAAGAACTGTTCCTTTACTCGGCCGTCTTGTAGAACTCTTTCTCTACTACTGTCCTGTTATTTCCCCTTCCTCTGTATGTGCCCCTCTGTGCTTTGGACAGCTAAGGCTCCAATCCCATTACTACTGGTTATGTGACCTCAGACAAGTTATTTAAACTCAGAGTCTCAGGGTGCCTCATCTGTAAATGGAGATAATATTCTGTAGGGTCATTTTCAGGATTAAATAAAATCACTTGGACCAAGTTCCTGGGATGCAGTAGACTGTATCTAAATGCCCTTCTCGTCTCAGGTCTCCCTGCCCTTGCATGCCCGCTCTCTAAAGGGTCTCATTACTCTGCATGATGGTTGAAGTCCCAGTGGGCCTTGATCTGAGCCCATTCAGCCATATTTTTGTTGTGGGATCCTAGGCAAATGTTAAAAGCATCACAGTCTTAGGGATCACTATGAGATACAAATGAAATCAGAGATACCAAATTACTTCCTATTTAAGATAAAGTTCTCAAACACTAGAAGAGCACAGCAACAAGAGAAATAAGCCCTTGGATGAAAATGAACGTACAAATAAGATAAATCCACTGTCTGAGCCTAAGATAGTCAACGAACATTTTCAGAGGGACTATCTTGAAATAGGAAAATTAATTGCAAAATGCCAAATCGAATGCAAGATTGGTTGGCGGGAAAAGAAAATTGACTTGCCTCTCTCTCTTATCTCTTATATAACTGAGAACAAGCCTCATCTGCTTCAAATCACAATGTTCTGGCACACTGGAACGGGGAGGGACGGGCAGGGGAGGCCCGTCCAGATAAGGGGAGTGCAGGCCATGTGGAGCAGGTGCCCTGCCTTCCCAGCTGATCAGTGACAAGGCCACCTCCTGTGACAGGGACCCATCCTCAGCCCAGGCTTCAGGCATTGCCCAGATGCCAGCTTGGGAAGAAGTGCTCAGGGCTCACAGAAGACCTGCCCCCACAGCAAAGCTGCTCGGCTGGCTTTGCCCTCTAGAGAGACAGTGCACGGCCCGCCACCCGGCTGCTGCTTCGTGTTCTGCTGCCTGGTGCACAGGAGCGTTTGAACTGGGCTCTCCATCTGGGTAGAAGATACTCCAAAATGTTGGCCACAAAATCTTTGCCCAGGAATTGATCCATGGACTCAGCAAGGAGGATCAATAGGTCCTTAAATGACCTGAAAGAACACTCTACACTCAGAAAGACCACAAGGCAGGTCCAGAAGAAAGTACATCCCAAGAAGCGATGGCTTAACATGAAGTCCCTCCAGGTGTGGGCAGTCTACAGGGCAAAGGTGTCATTTCAGTGACAGGGAACCCAGAAACACTTCATCAACCTGGCCTTGTTTGTGACTTGAGTTAACAGGGACATATAAATTTTTCTACTCCTGGATATTGAGTTCAAAAACAGAGTCCTATGTGGGTACTTTGCTCCCCATATATGTTAGAGTAGACGGCACCTGCATCCCAACGGTGAAATTTCACAGCCTAAGTCATCATAGCAAAAGACCAACCTGTTCTGCACAGAAGAGGAAAAATCCCCTTGAGCTGGGCACACAGGAAAAGATGAACAACTCTATTGCAGCACAGGCCACATGGACCTTAATAAGCCTCATCTCTATCCAATGGTCATGGCCTCCTGAGGAAGGTTAGGCCGCTGTTGGGGGCCCATGAAGCAAACATGAGCCACTTCTTCAAGAACTTGGGTGCTAGGTCGCCCTCAGAAGGTTTTTCTAGCACAATGTACTCACTCACACAATGACTAGGATTCAGTAAGAGCAAACCAAGACAGTGACTGAATTTGTGTCTGAAGAATTTGGAGCTACCCTGAATTCTTATCGAAGTGATTTGATTGTCATATCAGGAAGGTAGAAAGAGAATGGGATTGTGACTTTAAAAGTGTAAATCTACCTAGTTGGCTATATAGGATGCCGTGTGGAGAAACCAGTTTGAAGAGGCTAGAACATGCAAAAAGAAAAAAGAAAGAAAAAAAGAAAAAAGAAGAAAGAAAAAGGAAAAAGCCCAAAGTCTGAGAAGCAGACAGGCCATCTGAACCAGGATGGGTGGGGGCGGGCAGCCTCATTCTCTCTGGATATTGTATCAGGGTTTTCTCTGTGGCCCACACAACTAATTTCATCTATTCTTACTCCAGGCTAACTAAGCAAACATCTGGATGGGTTTTGTCTTCTCACGTACATTTATCTACAAAGGGAGATGGTGCTTGCCATGACAACATGAGTATTCTGGTCTGTCGGTCATAATTCAGGTATGTACATCAGTTTCTGAGGTCTGGTTAATGTGAGTCCACTGGTAGAAGGTCAAGATCTAGGCCTTGATGAATTTAGTGACATTTGTGGCAAATAAATCAGCTGGACATACCTTTTCATTCACTCTGTACAGAAATGTCAAAAGAATACATACAGTGTACCCACCTTCTGCAATGTTAGCATTTGCATATGACCAATTACAGGACCCAGTAATCTTAATTATAGCTCAGTAAAATAATTTTTAAAAAGCAAAAAAATAAATTAATTAATACTTAAGAAAATACATTTGATTTACATGGTAGTTGTATTTTTCAAATATCTGCTTCCTGTTGATGTTTCTGAAGTAATTTCTAAAGCAGTTGCCTCTTTAAAAATCATTTCCAATTATTCTTTTTTTTTTCCCCCCAAATTACATCACTCAGCAGCTCTATTGGACCCAGCATGGCAGGGGTTTTCATATCCCATAATGCCAAGACCAAAAAAACCAAACACGTTTCGGAGCAAGAATAAGTGTCCAGAGTGACCCAAACAGGAAGACCTGTGTCTTCCTTCCCTCCATGCCCCCAAAGATCTAAATTTAGTGCACTCGATAGACTGCAGTGGCGTTAACATGTTGCAAGAACAAGAACCAAGCAAAAGAGAAAAACAGAAGCTTAATGTGGCGTGAGGTATTTTAATGCCATGGTAACTCCCATGCCTCCTCTATTATTTCCTCTGCTTCCTCAGGTCAGGACATTCTCCCCTCTCTCTCCTGCACTCCCTATTGTAATCAAATCAGGTCACCCCGGACTCCTGAGGGCACGTCGGTTTGCAGCAGAATGCATTTTCTCCACTTCCTCCTTTGCTCCCGGACCTTTATTTGGCGGCGCTGACAGCCCAGGTTGCCCTTCGCAGTGCTCCACATACTGCAGGCCTCCCTTTCATCCGCTTCTCACCCACGGCTCCCCGCTGCTCCCTGCCCGGCCCCTTCCTCCAGCTTCTGCCGTTGTCACCAACACGGCCATTTGATTTGTGACTCAGTGCTTCAGAATCCAAGCTCCTTGGTTCTCCTGAAGGCCCAGGCCTCTCTTCCTAGAGCAAGAGTAAGATCCCTTCCGGTGCCCAGACCTCAGCACCGGAAGTCGAGGTGACTCTGGACCTCGAATACTACCCCTTCGCCCTCCCTTTTTCTGTGCGTGTCCCTGGGGCTCTCCCTGCCCCACTTAGCTTTTCCCCAGGAATGGTGTGCAGACAAGGTTTGTGCCTAGAATGTTTGTAGCCCAAGCTCCTCACTTCCAGATGGGAAAAGTGAGGTCCAGAGAGGTTCACTGCCCAGGTGCATGGCTAATTCTTGGAGAAACCAAAAGGAATAGGTTATAAACTCATCACATTGGTGAATTTGGTGGGACAAAATCTTGTTAAGGTGTGAGCAGTGCCAAAGTGGGCTTTGGTGATTGTTTGAGTTCCTTCACTCATTCTGCCCTTGTCTTTGGCCATCAGCGTAAACAAACAAAGCAGAACGGAGACACCAGCCATGAAGTCCATGGGACCCGTGGAGGGGCACCTGCCTCCCAGAGGCATGGAGACCCCGAAAGCAGCCTGAGCCTCTCCAGCTGCACCAGGACCCGCTGGGCAGGATGAGGGGCCCGCCTGAGCTCCATATCCACGACGCTTTTCCCCGCTTGCCAATGCGATAGTAATGAATTCACAGAATCGTTTCCCAGGTGTAGGAAGGTGTGTAAAACACACAATGCCTATACAAATATACTTATCGCAAACAAAATTACATCAGTCTTCTATGTAAGCCCCAGGCTTCTCTGGGGAACGACAGAGGTGGTCAGTATGAATGGAAGAACTCAATACCTTGACTGCTTGCACCAGAGGAAGAGGCGCTTAGGTTTGTACATGTGCCTGAAGAGAGGAATACAGCCTTGGATGCAAAGGAAGCAAACCATGGCAGTTTAGAAAAGCCATTCCTGGGTGTGAATGTGGAAGTCCTGCCTGCGGCCTGACTACGGGTTGTCCTGGGCGGTCACCCTCCCAGGGAGGCGACTGCCGGCCCATCGATCTGCTGCGTGAGTGAAGAGGACCTGAGCCGCGAGACCGAGGCCGCTGCAGCCGCCCACGGTGATTAAGAGCTTTATTGATTTTCTAGCCCATGACCACGGTGGTGGGGACAGAGTACGACAGAGGAGAATGGCGGGGAGCCAAGTGGAAAGGGTTTATGAAATGAGCTCTCAGTGAAGAAAACTGTGGGAAAGAATGCAACGGACACAGCGGTGGGGCCATCAGAGGTGGAAAAGCCGACCGTGTGAAGCCACAGCGAAGCGCGCTGCCCACACCCAGGCGGCAGGACTCAGCGCGGTGCCGAAGACGCAGAAGATTCCTCTCGCAACATACCCACGGACGGGCTTCACCTCCACTCTGTTCCAGGCGCTGTGCAGGCGCGGGGGCTTTAAATGAGAATCAGTCCGTCTAGAGAAAGGGATTGAAAACATACCCAAAATGATGTGCAAAAAATGCAAATGTATCTTAAGGGAGTCCTAAAAACACTTGCCTTACATTGGGGCCCAGAGCCAGCGGGACTGAACGGTGGCCCAGGAGGGGCAGGCCTGTGCCTTGGCTGCTGCCTGCCTGCCTCGGGTGCAGCTCTGATGGAGGTTCCCAGGGTGCCTTCAGGGCCTCAGTCCCCATCCTGGAGGAAGACCCTGGGGGCTTCCCACCCCAGCCCCTTACAGGTCCAGGCGAGGCCTGCTCCGGTGGCGCAGGCGTGTGCAGGGTTCCTGATGCTGGCGAGGTGGCAGGTGGAAAGGAAGCCCTCGCGCTGCGAGGGCGGGGAATCCCCACGGCGCCGCCGGGATGGCTGGACATCTCCTCTGAACCCAAAGATGGGAGCAGGGTCTGCGCGTGATTCCTGCCCTGTCCCCACACACCGCCCCCCCATGAACTTGACTCTCTGTGGTTCACTGGTGCTTCTGAGGGGAGATTTCTTCCAACTACCTTGCCCCAGCCTCAGCGCCCTTTCAGTACAGGGGTACGTTATTTTTGCTTTCTTTTAGCTTTCAAAGAATTCCTCTCCCCTCCCCCAATAAACCGGAAACTGAGGAAGAAGGTGAGTAGCTGGTATGTTTTTGTGTATCAGTGTAACAGCAATGGTAGATGATATGTTTAATAGGAAAAAATAAGAAAAAAAATGTCATGTAACTTAAAACCAGTGAGTGATCAAGGTTAGTACATGATGGCTTTAAAAAAAAAAAAGTGAAATAAATCCTCTTTCTGTGGTTCAGAGTTGAAATGATGCGACCTGCGGGGCCCTTCTGCCTTCCACTGCAGGAACAGCTCCCCTAGGTAGCTCGGCGCCCAGGCGTCTGCGCTGCAGGACTTCAGAGAGGTGCAGCTTAAGCCAGGAGACTTCAGAGAGGTGCAGGCTGAGCCGGAGGCCCTCGGAGTCCTCCAGCCTCACTGCGGGACCTCTACGTGGCACAGGCTCAGCCGAAGGGGCCTTATCCCAGGGCAGCCCGAGCCTCTCATCCCCTGGGGGATGAATTCGAGCTGGCACGGGCCGGGGGCGGGGGGCGGGGGGGGCGGCGCGAAAGGCCCCGAGCCCACGTCTCCTCGCGGCTCGTACTGGGCCCGCTCTGTCTTTCTGAAACAGTCAAAAGGGGCTGAGATTCCTGGCCGCATGTGGAACAAATGTCCCTAACACTGTTCTCTTTTTCGCAGAGGAAAACTGAATTTAAGAAGAAACTCCTAATACTCTATAAAAATACCTGGCATTTAGGCACAGAGCCAAAAAGCGAGGCGCGGCTGGTCTCCCGAGCTCTGGAAGTACAGTGCTCTGAAGTCTCCCAAGCCGCGTGCGTTCGCTGTTAAGCAAACAGATGAAACAACTTTCATTGCTCTCCCCTCCCACCCCCCCACACCCCCCCCCCCCCCCGCTCCCCGGTGCAGTAACTGTTCTTGGCAGATGCCCAGAGCGGCACCCGGTAATCCCACGGCACACTGTGTACATTTGCATCTATTTAACCAGCTATTTACAGCCGCCCTTTATGCCACCTGTAAAGAGACAACGCCGCAATGAAGCTAAGTGGCTGGGCCGGGAACCGGGTGCCCCGTGATTTTTTCCACTTGCAGAGCCCGCATTTGTGGAGTGGTTGGCACTTGGAGAAACAGGGGGACAGCTGGGGACATCGCCCGTCCAGGGCGAGGCGCGCGCCAGACGGAGGGTCCTTCCTCGCCAGCTCCTTCTCCACGACCCCACTGCGAGGAGGGACCAGCGTGCCCTCCGTGCGGCCAGTTTCCTGCCCGATACAGAGCCCGCGACAGTTCGGGCTTGCCGGGTTTTTGAACCACTGAGACGCCTGGCGGTCCCGAGCCAGGCGGGGACGAAGCACGCTGGGGTGGGAGCCACGGTCCGGCGGAATCGGGGCCGGGTGTCACCTCCTGGAGCCTGGGAAACCTGCTCTCTGATTTGATGCGGCAATACGGGGACACCTGCGCTCCCGTGCGTGCCGCACTTGTGCAGCTCCGGGTGGCAAACGGGGTGAAGTGGCGACGTGGGCGAGAGGAAGCCGTGGCGCGGGAGCGTCAGAAACGCTGCCCTGGCGTTCCTCGCTCCTTGGAGGCTGTTGGGGGGCGGGGCTGGCCGGCACCAGGACAAACGGTTCCCAGTGCCCCCGCCGCAGCTGGAGGTCGGGAGCGCGGAGACCCCCGAGGGCGGGTACCCGGTGGTCCCAAGTGCCCGCGAGACCCCCTCGACGCCCAGGACCGCGCAGCGACCTCGGAGCGCACAGAGACCCCGAGAAGCCAAGAGGAAAACCTGATGGGCCGGAGGGCTGGTTGGCTGGGGTACAGAGGCAGCGCGGACCCGGAGCGCCTTTCGTTTTAAGGAGCCTTACTTCTGGGAAGGGACAGGGAACTGTCAATCAGCGCGGGAGGGAGCGCACCGGCGCCGGGTGATGTCAGCGGATCAGCTGCTCGCTAACAAAGAGGGGTTATTACAGGAGAAAGTTGCGGCGGCGGCGGCCACGGCGGCACCCCGGGGCCTCGGAGGCGAGGGGCAAGTGGGCGAAGGGAGGAGGGACGGCTGCGGCAGCAGCAGCTGAAGGCCAAGAAATTGAAAGGGCTGTAGGGGGAGGCAGTGCGAGCCAGCCCCGACTGCTCCTCCTCTTCCTCCTCCTCCTCCAAACTCGCAGGGTTCAGCCCCAGCGCTCGCCCAGCCGCCGGAGCACCCGGAGGGACGGGAGGCAGCCGCGCGGCCCCGAGCTGGGCAGGGTCCCCGGCCGCCATGGATAGCGACGACGAGATGGTGGAGGAGGCGGTGGAAGGTACGAGCGTTTCTCTGGGGCCGGGGGAGGAGGCACCGAGGGCTCGGAACGCGGAAGGAGTGGCAGGCGGTGACCGGCGCGGCGCCGGGCCCCACGGCCGCCACTGTCCCCTACGTGGGTGGCCCGCTGCCCGGCGCAGGCACGGGCCGGACAGCCAGCGCCACGCCGCCGGGAGCGCGCGCTGCGCGGCGGGGCGCAGGCCGGGAACCGGGTGCCTCCGGGCCGGGGCTCCGGGGAGGGCACGGCTGCTCCATCCCTCCGGCCACAGCCTGCATCCCGTCCTCGGAGTTGTGAACCTCGCTCCGCGCTCCGGCCTTGCTCCTCCCGGGAATGGAAGGTGGGGGTGCGCAAGAGGATAGCCCCCTGAGACCCGCGGTCTCGGCGGAGCAATGCCCGCGCCGGGTTAGGCAACCCCGAGCCCCGCTCCAGACGCCAGCCCTTTCCTTCGGTTCGCCGCTGGGACTCGCGGTGACCGCGACCGCGTCCGGGTGGGTCCCCCGGCGCAGCGCACGGGGCCGAACCTGGCACGTGGCAGCCGCGTCCTGGGCGGCCGCTCTTCCGAAAAGATGAAATCATCGCGAGGCAAGGGACAGCGCGCCCGGCCCGGGGCTGGAGCGCGCGCCGGCCAGGAGGCGGTGGCCCTCCCCTGATGTCCCCGAGCGAACTCAGCCGCACCGCCCCCTCCCCCTCCGGCAGCCGAGCCGGTGCCGCCGCCGCCGCCACGCTGTGCGGGCGCGCCGCGAGCCCGGACCGAAATTGCTGGGTGACACCTAACTTTCTGAATTCCATGCAGTTGGCTGTGGGTGATATCACCGCCTCGGTGTCGTATTTCTCCGCCCCTTCTTTTCTAGCGCCCCTCCCCCCCGACTTTTCTCGCCACTTTGTTTTGCCGAGTTTCTCCACCTCTTTTTTTTTTTTTTTAAAGCTAGTTCTAAAAACCGAGGTGGGGACGTTATACAATCACGTTGTTTGTATCATGAGATGTTATGATTTTGTAACGATGAATACTGGAAAATACACTTTGGTGTATTTATTTATTTGATTATACCCAGCCTGTACGTCGTGATTTTTGCAATGTTGTGTGGTATTATTCCAGAATATTTACTTTTATTTTTTATAATTTTAATTCATACTATTGTGATATATTTATTTGTAAAAGCTTAAAACCCAGAGTAGTTTAAACTAAGCATCTAAGTACGTAATTTTTAGCTGTGGGTTGAGTCTGGTTCCTAGCTCATTTGTAGAAATAAGTTCTCATAAATGGTAAAGAAAAACAAAGTGGCCACACCGCACACATGCATAAAGATACGTAGTTATGGCTGCATTGGGAGAAATCCATTTTTGTTTTCATAAAACGTCATTGACTCCTTTTGCAGTGCTCGTGGGGTCTTAGGATGACTTAAGTAGAAGAGTATTTCTGAATTCTCTAAAAGGTATCCGTTAATGTAACTATTAAAACATAGTTCTTTACCAGCTTCAAAGAGTGTTTGTTGTTGTTTTAATGTGTCAGTGTTGTAAACTCACAGAACTACTTATCTCTCTAAGTGAAGCCTGCGAATCGGGGCTCACCGGCGCCCAAAGACACTGAGTCCGCCCATGGGAAGCCTTCTTACAATTTAAGTTATTAACTTCTAGTGCGTTCATGTTATGAAAGATAAATGAAAAAAAAAAGCTCTTCTCAAATTGTCAGGGCTTGCTCTCATTCTTCAAAGTTCACTTTTACTTGTGCTTGTGAAATTTTAACGCCAACCCTTGACCATGGAAAGCGCTCTTCAGATTAAATACTTTCTCCTTTGAAGCTGTCTAGAAATACAAGCCCATGGTCCCCAGGCTCCTTGCAGAATGTGAACAAGCAACTTGAGAAATGTATCCGTGTTGTTTTTTAGCTTGTTCAAGTCACAGAAACAAAGTTCTTTATATAAACAAGGAAGGTTCTGTTTTATAGGGTGACCGTGTAGGTTATTGTCCAAAAATCAGACCATGCTTGAGGGTGACAGGGGTCACTACTAATACTTAACACCGGTAAAACGAAAACAAACTCATAGATACAGAGAACAGATCCGTGGGTACGAGGGGGAGCGGGGTGGGGTGGGAGAAAGGGAGAAAAGGAGCCAACTGAATGGTGGTGGAAAGCCCTTGGACTTTTGCAGGTGAGCATTTTCCAGTGCATGCAGGTGAATTATAATGTTGTACACCTGAAACTTTTATATGTATATACTTAGGCTGGGACAATTTAGGCTTAAGTCTTAAACGTTTGGGGCAATCCAGGACACATGATCACTCAGTTGTACCTAATAGTAGACAATTACAGTAACAGAGACTCTTTAAAAGTCATTTGAGACATCTAAGGCTCAAAGTTGCACCGCGTCTAGAGTATGAGAGTGTACGTGCAGGAAACCGCACCAGCAGACTTTTCTCCAGCCGTTCTTGGCCTTTTAGTGGCATCTGTAACAGTCTTTCCTTAGCATCAGGCACATGCGGGGAGGCTGGTATAAAGCTAGTCTGAATGTCTTGGTGTTCAAGCACCAACTAACCTCCGTCTCTTCATCAACAAAGCCTCTGTTCTCAGTAGTTTCCTTGTATTAGCTGTTGTTATTGCTATAATTGTGTGGTTCTTAGTCTGTGCAGGCTCTGTGCTGAGTGTCTCATACACACGTGATCCATTCAGTCTTACAGGGTGGGTGTTGATATTATCCGAATTTTTCCGAGGAGGAAACTGAAGCATAGGAAGGTTGAGAACTAAGCCCAGCACCCACTCAGTGGAGTGGGAGACAGGTTTGACCCTCCAGAGCCCCGCTCCACCGTACCCAACCCTCTCTCTACATTTTTCTTATTGTTGACTTTTAACAAGTCATCACATGTATGGAACACTTGGGACGTGGGGCTGGAAGCAACAGTTAAATATTACGTCACTATTCCTCTTTATCAGTGGCAACTGTTTAGAAGTCGATTCTGATGGAGTTCAGTGACATTCAGAAAAAATGTGGGGCAAGAGAATTTAACTTACAGCCTCTGCAACAGACTTCCTTTCCCTTCCTCCTAAGAAAATTGCTCTGGGGAACAAACTGGTCTGTTCAGGACTTGAAATGTCCTTTGCCACATCGTATACATTTTGGTTCTCTGTCCTGGCAGAGCTGGGTCTCCAGTGAAGTTCTGAGCTCTGAGTGGATGAGTCCCTGAGGACAGCTGGGTGGCGGTAGCATGTCTGTGTACCAGACCAGCTGTGTTCCTCTGGGACAGGAGCCAGCCCTGCCCCTCAGAGGCCCAAGGCCTCCACCCGAGCTCTGCAATGGGTTTTTAAAAACTCTGAGGCTCATTGGTTCAATGGGAAGTGAGGTTGAGCTTTGGAAACAGAAGTTCTATTACTAACTCTCCATGTCTTTGTCAGCCAACAGATAAAAGGATAAATACAATGTGGTTCCTAATATAATCTCAAATAAATATATCCTATGTAAGCAGATGAATTAGGGCGGTTGAGAGGAAGTAAACATCAGTTCTGGGTTGGGGGAGGAGGTGGGGAAAGAGCTCCCAGAGGAGGTGGTAGGGAGTTGAGTCCCGTTGAGTGGGGAACCTTGTGAGTAAAGACAGAGAGAGTGGACTTACACAGTCACGTGCAGAGATGAACCACCTGGTTCTGCTCTGACCGAGGGCCCAGGATGAAGGTGGAGGGGCACACAGGAAAAAGTGGCTGTGTCAGAGGCCGCAGGCACAGACTGGACTGGAAGCCACGGGCAGCCATGGGACTCTTTAGAGCTGGGAATGATAGGACCAGAGCTCTGCTCTGGGCAGATGACAAGGCAATGGTGAGCAGGCGAGGCCATCACCTACAAGGCTCTTTGCAATAGTCCGACATGCACTTAAGAGGGTGGGAAAAAAAATGGAAAAGGCCTGAAAATACACAGGAGACAAAAAGGGGGAGAACAGAATCCCCAGAACTAAGCAGCCAGAATGAAAACAAGCATCTCAGCATTACACTGCCCCAAGCCCCTGAAAATATTAAGAGCATTTTTATCTGTCTACCTAATATCTTATCCTGCCTGTCTCTCATCAGCCTGCTCCTGCTCCATACTTAGGGAAAATGCGGGCGCAGTGTACCGACCTCTCCTTGTGGCCACACCTTAAAATTATGACCGTCACCATTAATAATTGAGCTCTGGTAAAGAATTACTCTCAAACCCTGGATGGTGTGACTCAGTGGATTGAGTGCCTGCCAGCCCACCAAAGGGTGGCCTATTCGATTCCCATTCAAGGCACATGCCTGGGTTGCAGGTCAGCTCCCCAGTAGGGGGCGCTCCAGAGGCGACCACACACTGATGTTTCCCTCTTTCTCCCTCCCCTCCCCTCTCTAAAAATAAATAAAATCGTTTTTAAAAATCAAATTATGTTTTTAACAACTAGTGTAAATGCATCACCACGAGGGTATGTTCTTTGCACTAAACATAAAAAGCTTGCCTTTTATTGTTGTTGTTACTTTTTTTTTTTTCCTTAAGACCAGTTCTAGTTTACAAAACCAACAATGCACGTTAAGAGTCTTTTGTTCTAAGGGAACACACACATGCCCCCGCCCACTCTGCCGAGAGTGGGCCTGAGGCCGGAAGCCGGCCGCCTCCGGTGTACCGCAGGGCCGCTGCGCAGGGTACAGACAGGCCCGGCTTTCATCAGGTTAAGGAAAAAGCTCAGAGGTAACTCCAAGGGAAAAGTTTCACTTTCTATCCATTCAGGAGAAAGTAACCTTCAAAACAAAGTGGACAAGTAGACCGTGAAGCTGTTACATTTTCTCCCCTTTCTCTAACTTTTATAAATATTTAAAACCGTGCTGCAAACAGCACAAGGAGCTGGGACAGAGTTATCAACACGGAGCAATCGTGGCACGAGTCTCCCTTGTGGGTTGGCCGCGTGCTTATCCTCCCTTTAGTGGGAACTGGCCTGAGAGGCGGTTGGCTGACTTGGCGCATTTCATGAAACGACTTTCGCTCAGAGCAGGAAGGACTAGTATTTCTCTTTGAGTTAGGCAACCCTCGGAGGGGACCAGGATTTGCATCCGGGATGTGCTGTTGCACGTCCTGGTGGCTCTATGAGAACTATCTTCCTTGCAAAGACTCTTCCCATTCGGTACCTGGTTGGAGGCACCTGCATCCACCATCAGCAGGGATGGAAGGGGCTTCTGCCAGTTGCCCCTCACGTAGAGGGAAAGGGAATTGAAAGACTTAAGAAAGGGGCTTCTAGCCTTCAGTAGGACATTCAGAGCAGTTAATGTGCTCCTTGGGCAAGTCACACAGCACTGGCTTCCTTGTCTCTACAACTGGCACTTGGGAGGTTGTCGTGAGGTTTAATTTAGATCACAGGAAAGCACACAGTCCAATGCCAGATGCATCATCAGGGACACAAACTTTTTTCTTCTCTGTGTATCAGTTTCCCTCTGCCTCAAATTGACTATTACTGGCAAGACAAAAATGACACGATCTACTGGGCAGATGGCGTTTGCGAAAGAGCCCTGCGGAGGCTCCTGCAGCACTAGCGTCGAGAGGAGAGGTGAGGGCACCGTGCCCCGCCTCTCTCCCTGCGTTTCTGTCTGGAAGAGTCTCTTTGTTGTGACTGTTTGGGTTGGGTGCTGTTTTATCTGTTAAGTTCTCCAGCTAGGACAATGCATCCAGGCCATCAAACCTTCAGGGGGCAAGTCTTGAATGATGACTACCCTTACTATCTACCTCCTGTTCACTGATTCTATTAATTGATCATCTCCTCCTTTGGGAAAGAAATAGCAAACAGGCCAACAAGGGGTCCTGCAGTGGTCTGATAGAGGGAGATTTCACGTTTTCTCAACAAGCAACCTAGCGCCTTTAAAATGGCAGGGAAGCATCAGGTGTCCGGACACCTTCTAAACACACGATGTCGCCAGAAAACGGCCATCGTCCCTCAGCTCCTCTCTGTTCCTCTCTCTTCCTAGAGACTGAGAAGGTGATGGGACCCCCTTCCCTGACCTGTCAAAAGAGGCTTTGAAACAAGTAGTCCTCGTGGAGTGAGGCTGACACTTTTGCTTTCATCTCCTTTGGGATCGGTACTGACCCTTAAGTGCTTTTAGTGTGTTACATGACACTTTCCATTTTCTCTAATATCTAAATTCCATTGCTGAGTGTGCACCTGCAGTGTTTTATTTAGAAATAGGACAGTACTATTGTGAATGAGGGGAGCTGGAAACGAATTTACATTGGGTTTCTTTTTCTTTAATGTTCATGGTTATATTTCTCTTGATCTAAAATAGAATAAAAGATTTTATCAAACATTAACTTTCTAATGTCTGAAATATGTGAACTGTTTTCTACGGGGAAAGCACTTCCAACAAATTGGTACATAATTCAATACAATATCTGATTGTATTGAATACAATCTTCAATATCTGATACTGATACCTAAATCAAAAGTGAAATGCTAAATTCATAGGAATGTTAATAGTTAAATTGAATTTGATACCAACAACATTTCAATAAAGAAGGTGTTCAGCTATACACTGAGTGGCTTTTTTAAAATGAAAATAAAAAAGTAGATTTAATTTATTTCAATGAGAGAAGTGTATCAGTAGATATTTAAAAGATAATTGTCCAAACTATTTCATATGATTCGGTGTCATTGAATTGTGAGACATACAGTTGGATTCTGAGTGAGAAGAAAGCAATTATGGCTTATTTCCCTTCTGACCATTAATTTCCTGGCTCTTGGTAGGAAAAAACCTGTGTTGGGAGGAAAGGAGCTGTATCAGGTGTGATATATTTAGGCAGCCATGTTTTACTGCAATACATTCTAGGTAACTCATTCCATACAGAGTCAGATGTAAAAACAAAACAACATATTTGTCCCTAGCTATTTTATGTTTACATAATAATACAGTAAAAATACAGAGGTTTCTGTTCTTTATAACAGTGTTTATTTACATCTCTTCCAAGGGGTGAAATTCTTCTAGCACTTTAGAAAAAAATCACTTTAGACACTAAAGTGCTCATACAGTGACATGGTGTGTTTTCTCTTGCTTGGGAGGCCATTCTCCCAAGCAAAAGCCCCGAGATTAACTACTGCCTTCATTTTCACTCACCTCTGCAAAGCCAGCTCACCAGAATGACTGGGGAGACACCAATGTGGGGGCTCCTGGGTTCTGTGAAATGTGGAGACAATAATAAAAATCCTAAACACTGACTGAAACACGCTAGTCTGTGACCCTGGCAGGACCAGCACTTTAAAGACCATAGTATCATAACCGCTGCTGACGTTCAAAGTCACTGTTTCCAAACACAACGGTAGAAGGTATAGGACAAGGTTATTAGTAAACATTCAAAGCTGGAAGATTTTGTCAAGTAAAGCAGTGAGTTCAAGGTTCAACTTAAGCTCAAACATGGACTCCGGGTTCACATGTTAGCACAATGAGGGATATGAATATTTGGACGGTTTTAGAGACATGGCCATGTGCCTTGCTTGAATGTGACTGATAGCAGGGGTTTTCAGAAGCTCCCTGGCTAGCAGCCCTCCATGTCCTACTGTAGAATGACATAAAAACTCAGGTAGTGTGCTAGCTCTCCAGTCAGGTGACTCATTGTAAAGACAGTGTACCTGGCGACAGGCTGTAAAATGATGTTATCTCAACTTCGTTTCTGGTAAGCATCAGTTTGGGGGCCTTAATTCCTAACATGAGAAGTTCAGGTAGGGGGGGGACTTGGGAAACTGAAAGAGGCACTGCAGTTGTCATTAGTGACAAGAACCCTCAGTCACACTGAAATGCAAGCTTATTTGGTGTTCATCTCGGAAATGCCTCTAAGCCCCGCTCCAGTGGACCCAGCCGCTCACACAGTGTGCAGAACAGTCAGGCTGGTTCCGCTGATGCGGCTGAGGTGAGTGGCCTTCCTTCTCACCCTCCACTTGAGCAGGGAAGGAACCCTTCGGCCGCTCAGAGGACTTGCTGGCAGCCCCTTGTCCCGACGCATCGTGGGGAGCGTGGAAGATGCTAAGGTCTGCCTTGTGATTCCCTTCCTCCAGGGCACCTGGACGACGATGGGTTACCGCACGGGTTCTGCACCGTCACCTACTCCTCCACTGACAGATTTGAGGGGAACTTTGTTCACGGAGAAAAGAATGGACGCGGGAAATTCTTCTTCTTCGATGGCAGGTAGGCCTCGTAGTTTTGCTTTCTTTTGTTTGGGGGAGTGTACCAAATTATTTCATGTGAAGGAATGACACAAACAGCAGAATTTACGTGGATGTTTGGCAGAACTTATAGAAAAGGGAAAAGTAGCCCCAACATGCATGCATGCCCTGCTCTGGGGACCAGGCAAGCCACCACGTGGTGATGGAGAAGCCAGTCCAGGGCTTAGCTCTGTGCACCGCTGCCTCCCAGGGTGTGCTTGGCAAGGGGACACTCTGCAGTGCCAGGTTTGTGGGCCCCCTTCTCGTGTACGTTGCTTAGGAGGTCACCCCTTCCTTTGATGGATTTCGCCTGCTCAGGCCACAAGTCTCAAGGAAACCGCACAGTGGGGTCGTTTGTGTCAGGGGCCGGTTCACGCAGTTCTAAGTGTACCGCACACTCCACGCCTCCGCTGCTCTCTCAGCCCTCATGCGCTGCTTCCCTGCTCCTCAAGGAAGATGCAGCCGCCTCGTCGGTTCTGCAGCTTCATCGGTCTCCCAGCATGTTCCCTCCCCTCCTGGGACTGGCCAGGGAAATAGTTGGCTAAGTTCTGCAAAGCCACGGCATCCCGGCCCGGGAAGGAAGATGTGGTCAGGTAGACGCAGAAGGTATCCAGCTCCGGCCACACAGTGGTGTGAATACCCGTCTTGGGATATAACAGGTCTTCGTGTGGGATACCTGGATGCTGACATCAGCCCGAGGGTTTTCTGTGTTCCACCTCTAGTTAAAACGTTTTTCTCAGCCACACTCCTTTTTCTCTGCTTTCACCTCTTGTAAGAGGACGCTGTGGGGCGGAAGCTGCCTACCCTCTCATGTGGCTGGAATGACTGTTGGACGTTCCTCGTTCAAGAAGAGATGGGATTGCCCATGCACAGGTTTCCAGTGATGACTTTTAAACTGTGTCAGCTTCAGAAATGAAGAGTGGCCACGTGGCTCTCCCAGGCGTTTAGAGGCCCGAGAGCCACAGAAGCGCCAGCTCTTTGCAGACCCCTTGGCTGGGCAACACAGAAATGGGTTCAGCTCATGCACCTATAGGGTTCCATAGGACACAGCACCGCTTCCTAAGCTCTTGACACTGGTAACAACTGGGAACTCATATTAAAATAAAATATGTTAGGTAAAACTGGGAGCTTTCTACACCTTGGAGTTCCTTTGGGAAAGAAAATGTCTTAGCTGACAGTTGAAGGATAACCGCACAGACTGGCTTGTGACCCAGAATCCCTTTTCCATAGACAGAGTAGGTTGTTTTTAAAGACATGAACTGTTTCTCAGGCTTTCAATTATCTGCCACAAGGAAGGGTGAGGAAAACAATTAAAACCCATCACAGAGCTTTTGTAAAAGTTCATGTTAATTATTCATTCCAACCTTCTTTCCCATTGCCCCCAACCCTACACGCCACCTATTTTGTTTTTTAGCAGAGCTTTGTTTACAAACTGCACATTTAAAATGGGGAGATATTTTGCTTCCTTTCTTCTGCCCTGCTGGGAGGACCTGGTGGCCCCCCAAGTCCCGTGGAGGGCTCCCCCAAGACTGGAGCTCAGCGCCGCCTTCTCCCACGCTCCCTTCACCTGTCTGCAGGGAAGTGTCTCCTGTCTCCTCGCTGCCCTACTTCCACAGCAGTGTCTTTACTGCTCTCTTCTGGAAAGTCTCTCTCCTTACCTCATGCTGCAATTACTCTCTGATTCATTTAGCAAATGTAACTTATATAAATGTCTTGTTTCCCCTATAGGACAGAAGTTTCCTTGAGGGCAGAATCTTGTCTGTTTCCTCTTCTGGGCTTCCTAGCACTTTCCCGTAATTTGATGCTTAAAAAAAATTCTTGCTGAATGAGTGTGGGAGCTGAGAGAGAGAATTTACCCAGAACACATACACACGCTCACTCGCGCTTTACATCTGGTGGTTTCGCAATGGGAGCAAGTATTCGACTGACTCTAGGGAACCAGTCCAGCAGGTTTGGTTGGTTATTGGCATTAGTTTGGTTGGAATTTAGTGTTGGTTCCTTGCTTGTTGCACAGACCTGATCCACGGAGTACCGATGGCCTAGACCAAGCTGCCAAACCAGGGTGGCAAGAATGACCTAGCTGCATGTTAGCTCCAAAATGCAGGTCCCCTTGGCCCTGGGCACTGAGTGGGGCCTGAGTCTCCCCAGAACCTCCCTTCATCTGTCAAGCCAGTCACTTCTGGCTCCAAGCAGCTGCATCCAGTCACCCCCGTGTGTTGTTCAAACACAGTCATTTGCTTGTGTGTCATGATGTGACAGAGCTGAAGCACTGGGCCAAAAACTACCCGTGGGATAGAAATAAATTCATTGACTTTTTTTTGAGGCCCCAGTTCACTAGTTTTCATGCCGACCGCTGAACCCCCGGGCGGCACTCCGCTCAAGGAATAGACTCAAAGAATGATGGTATTAGGGGAGCTGACCTTTGTTAGCTTTCTTCAGACGGATGGGGACGGGGATGCCTTGAGGGAAGTGGGTCAGTGTCATTGCTTTTGTGACATGTGATGATGTGGGGTGGTGATAGGTTCTCGTCACCATCTTTCTTAAACCCAACACTGATCCTGTTATGAAACACCTGCTCAAAGGATTTGCTGTACACATTGTAGTCTTACGACTGGATTTCGTCATAGAGAAGCTTCTACATGAAGCAGCACCTTACTTTACATTTGTCTGTTAATTTTTTTCTCTCTTGCCACTCCTAATTTTTAGGGTCTGATATGTTAGGTAAAATAAAGTGGGAACCCCACAGCTTTACTGCCATTCAGGAGGCTCTGGTCTGGAAAAATTCCCTCACAAAGGCTAAAGTCAAGGTTTTGAAGTAACAGATGAGGAAACGGAAAGTTTCTATTAAGTTTTTAGAAGTTGTTCCAACACGTAGTGCTGGCTAATGTTCCCACCAAAGGGTTTGTTTGCGATTGCAGGAATCTGTGTTTGTAAAATCACGAAGTGTTCTAATCTTCTATAAAGACATTCTAATCTCCTATGAAAACTGCGCTCAAGTGCGTGGCTTTTTAAAACCCAACGCGTTAAGCTATGATTCACATGCAGGAAGCTGTTCATATTTAATATATATCACTTGATGGGTTTGGAGTTAAATGTATGTCCACCAAACCATTGCCATCATCTATGCCATGAACTGGGTGTGTGATTATGAGAAGGTTTCATACAAGTATGAATTTATAGCAAGAAAATTCCACTGATGTGGCTCAGCGCATTGAGCATGGCCTGAGAAAGGTCACTGGTCTGATTCCCCGTCAGGGCACGCGCCTAGATTGCGGGCCAGGTCCCTGGTTGGGAGCGCGCAAGCAGCAGCCTATCGATGTTTCTCTCCTGCACCTCAGTATTTCTCTTTCTCCCTCCCTTCCCCTCTCTCTAAAAATAAATAAATACAATTTTTTTAAAAAGAAAGAAAATTCCATAATCAGTTTTTCCCTTAACACAGATTATGATCAACCTACATAAGGATTTTAAATATTCAGAACACCACCGAGGAAAACGGCCCTGTTAAATTTTTTATCCAAGTTCCTGGATTTAAGCAGATTTTACTTTATTTTTAAATTGCATATGTGGCAAAGGCTTGGTTGAATAAAAAAACTCCAAGAAACAGAGCTATAAACAGTGACTGTTTTTTGACCCTCCCCCTTGCGCCGCAGTTCGCCGCTGCAGGCAGAGAATTGGAGCATCTGAATTAAGCCTGTTCAAGGTAAAATAAGGAAATAGCTATTTATAAATCTCTAAATTCAGTTTAAATAATCAAATTATACCTTGTTTACCTTTTTACTTCCGTCTCGGCTTCAGAACGTTTGCTAGTTTTGAGACCTTAGTCAACAGTTGGTCTTCCCTTCATTATCTGACAAAATGTAGACCCGAAGAGCTGCGTTGCTGCAACAGGTGTATTACGTCAGAAACCTGAAGCCAGACCACTCACGCATCCTTTGCCAGGCAGTTTATCCCACAGATGAGGAGTGAATGTGAAAACTGACCTTCCTCTGGAAATTGTTTTTTCAAGCAGCTATTGTTTTCCATTTTTTCCTCTTTTTTAAAGGAAAGAAGCAAATGTGCAAAGATTAGGTTATTGGTCCTAGATGAGGCATCTGTGCAGCGAGGAGAAAGGAAGCCTGGGCCTCGCTGGCGTGGCTCTGGCGTGGATTTGCTGGGCCACAGTGGGGTGTCAGGAAAATGTTTACAATGCAAAATACTCGATATACACATCTCTAATTTTCATACTAATCCTCAATTCTAGATGTTTATTTTGAAGTGTTTATTTTTTCATAACTCATTTCAGCCAAGATTATGGATGTAAAGACAATTCAGCAGAACTTCCCAAAATCCTAGGATGGTAACAAGGAAGGGGTGTTTGAGTGCAGATAGGCTTTGTGTTGTGTGATATTAGGGAATCGTGTGTTTTTAGCCTGATTATGAGATAGACATGAGCTAATTCATTCAGTTTTATTTGTTTATGTTATCGTTGCTTCTCCTTACATGTAAGTTAAGTTTCCAAATATTATTTATTGCTCTGTGACTTCACCGTACTATGCCCCAGTCACCTTCTGAAGTTGATTTGCTACATTAATGTGTCTGGCTAAAGAGGGCCTCTTGTAGTTCATCACTGGCCAAATAACCCAAGTGAGGCTGCCCATCTGATGAGCCACTAAGAAAAGCTGACACGTTCCAGGTGACAGGTCTGTGAAGGACTTCTTGTGTTTGTTTTTTAGAAGGTGCTTGGTCGCATTTCAGAGAAACTGGAGTTGGAATGAACTTCTGAAGTCATGTATTCCGACCTCCCACACAAGGCAAAAAAAAAAAAAAAAGTCCCCTCTTTTTCTGACAGTCCCCCAGCTTTTGTTGGAACTCAACACAACAAATATATTCATCTGTACTCTCATAGACAGTTCTGATAAGGCAAACCTTTGGGGGGCACACAAGAAGAAAGGGAGTTGAACAGAATGGGTAACTTTGAATACCTATCATTGGTCACTTGCCTTCATAGCAATCTGTGAAGTTAGTTTGATCATCCTATTTTTCGTGTGAAGAAATTAAAGCACAGAGCAGTTAACTAAGCTGCCCAAGGCCCCCACTGGTAAGGGTTGGAGCTGAAATTCAAACCAAGGTGAGTGGAAGGGCAGAGTCCCGCCTCTTCCCATTGCATCTCACCACCCTCCCCTCTAAACAGAAGCAAGGAAATACCTCTGACTCCAAGGGCCTTTCTTGCAGGCTTCAAACATTACCTGAGGTCACTTCTTAGCGATAACAGTGGGAAGTTCAAAGGAGCCCTGGGGTGAATTCTGCGGCTTTCCTGTGGGAGCAGAAACAACATGGTTGGAGCCTGGTCGTTTGATGAGGCTTCTCCTGAGGAACAACTCAGAGGAGCCCGGTCCTAGGGAGTTGTCCTCTTCCTCATTTACAAAATGGAGATAATCACACCTGCTGCTCGGCGCTGTCCTGAAGATTGAAGAGAAAACCCGTACAGACATTGTAGGTGCTGCCGGAAAGCATGGGGTATTTTTTTTTTCTTTTGTTGCTGTGTATCTGCATTTTCCCCAGCTTTATGGAGATATAATTGATGTGACATACACAAGTTTAAGGTGTACAGTGTGAGATTTGATATACGTATATATTAAGAAACAATTACCACAATAGGGATAGGTTCCACTTCTATCCCTTTACATAATTAACACTTGTGTGTGGGGGGCAGTAACATGTAAGATCTACTCTCTTAAAAAGTTTCAGGTATTTGATAAGAGTATTGTGAATTGTAATCACCATGGTTTACATTAGGTCCCCAGAACTTACTTATCTTATAGCTGGAAGTTTGTTCCCTTTGACCAGCAGCTCCCCATCCCCCACCCCTCGGCCCAGCAACCACCACTCTGCTTTCAGTCTCACGTGAGCCAGGCTTTTTTAGATTCCACATGTAAGTGAGGACACACAGCGTTTGCCTTTCTCTGTCTGACTTGATTCACTTGGCATAATGCCCTCAAGGTCAAGGATGGATTATCTTTTAATTATGGTTGTTACTACTATTATTAGTTGATAACAAAGCGAACATAGTTTTCTTACAGTTTGTTTTTCGAGAGCAAAACTAAATTTCACTAATTGTTTCTCAAATATTTTACTGCCATCTTGGGTCTCTCCAAGAATCAGATCCTACAGACTCATAGACCATCTAAAGGGTAAAAAGACTTTGAAGACAGACGCGCATTGCAGTTCGCGGAAGCTGGTGGCGCTTCCCTTCAGCTGCTTAGCACACCTTGGGCAGAGCTGAGGCTTCTGGCTGAAAGGATCCCAGCAGATGATTTGGGTTTGTTGTTGATGTTCTTCTTTTACTTGTCAATATTTTAAGAGTTAATATATAGTCACATAAAATAATTCCTAAAACAATGTTTTTCATAAGAATCCCAGTTTAATTTGGTTATAGATGGGAATTTAAAGAGGAATTATGATTCACATTAAATTTCCCTGTTGGTTCTTATATTGTTGCACTGCCTGGGAAAGGAAAGGGACAGTTACGGGAGAAGAGAGTTCACGCCTCAGTCAGTAGAGAGCCCAAAGCCACCTAGAGCGCAAAATCGACTACAGCCCAAAACTATGAAGGAAAAGCGAAAGCCGTTAGGTGTCCAAAGTCCACTTTTGTGTATTCAGAATTAAAGAGAATTTGAGAATGAATGCAAACCATGGGTCTAGGTCAAAGAGAGGGTGGCCCATACATTTTTTTCTGACTGTATCCTCAGGGGGGTTAAAAGTGCGGCAGGTCTGTTTTAAAGAGGAGAAGCGAGGAAAACGCAGTCTGGAAGCCAGCATGCGTAGACAGATGTGTGCCCTGGCCCGCAAGGGAGCTGCCGTGAGCAGAGGCTTCTGGAGCAGGCGTCGGCAAACCTTTTCTGTACAGGGTGAGCCAGTCTGTATGTTAGGCTCTTCAGGCCGTATACAGTCTTTGTCGCAACTCTCCCACTCTGCTGTTGTAACAGGGGAACAGCCAGGGAGGATCCGGGAAGGAGTGTGCACGGCCGTGTTCCAGGAACACTGTACTGACAGAAACATGCGGCAGGCCATGGCCTGCCACCCTCCTCTGGGGGAGCGAAGAGCTGGAAAGAAAGGTTTGCTCCTTTAACATCGCACTGAGCTTTTATATTACTGCCTGCATGGCAGAGGATTTCAAGGCCATGTCATTTTTACTGCTCTGGAGGACCCAGTGTGGAAACATGCCCCTTTTGTCTTCAGATGCTATCCAAGCCACCGTAAATATATTTGCCCAGAAAGCGAAGCTGTCTCCTGTGGCAGGTGCTGAAAATAATGCAGTTAAGTTTTGCTCTCCAATGCCTCAAGCATTTGCTTTTGGGTGTCTTATGTCAGTTGGGCTAAGAGGAAATAGCCGTTTATTCTTGATCTTATGATACTAATAAGAATGAGCTTCGTTGCCAGGCACAAGCGGCTGGATATCGGTGGGGGGATATGTCTAAGCCCGTATCGTTGTTTAGCTGATTCACAAGACCCCTGTCTTGTACAGTCGATCATAAACCTGGGAGATATTGGCAGATTAATTCTGCCCAACACATAATTCAGCTTTGAACGCTGCTAAGAACCCAGTCAATCTGGTTGCCAGGTTAGCCAATAAAAATCCGGGGCGCCCAGTGAAAATGGCCTTACAGGTAAACAACAAAAATATTTTAGTGTCACGATGTCCCATTCAATATTTGGGGCATACGTACACTAAAAATTTATTTGTTGTGTATCTCAAATTCAGAAGTAATTGAGCTTCTTGTATTTTCTCCAGCAATCCTAAAAATGAAGATAAAGGATAAAAGAGTTTTTTCGCAATATTTATTGCATCATTATGTCTGTTGATTAGTTATCCTTCACCACAGTTTTTTTTAATTGTGGGAGTCTAATGGCAGTCAAATCTCATTAATTCCAACCTTGCTGATTTAGAATTTTGATGATCTATGCAAGAGTTCTGCTAAAGTGCACTTTAAAATAAGCCTATTTGTCATTCATAGTACAAACAAAACTGAAAGAACTATTTATCTCCTTGGGAGACTACAAATGGTGTAATTACAATGTAATCAGAGGCTAGCGTTATTTGGACTCTACTTTTCAGTTAATAATTACAGATCATTCTGTCACTTATTAAAGCGAGACAAGACTTTACCAGGCACAGTCAGGTGCAGCCACCTCAGTCCTCATGGTCCCTTCCGTCCCACCTGTCACCAGTACGCAGTGCATTGGGCTCTCTAGGACCTCACACCACGCTCACTTCTTAGAAGGCCCCCTGTGAATGTTTGTTAGTTGACTTAATGAATATATGCTACCTGCACATGTTCAAATAATCAAACTGTCTTTGTTGCTAAACATCTCACATTTTAAACTCAAAAAATAATTTGAGTTGGCCTCCCCCTATTCCAAATCTCAGGCCGTGAAAGGAGTTTGTGGTGGTTAGTTTCATGGTGTGCTGGCCTCTGTGAGGCTAACACTGAAAACACGTTGCTGAAATCCTGCAAGTGTTTTTTGAGGAGAGAGAGGTGGAGAGGTACTTGTCAAGTCACCACGAGCACCCTTGTGAGCATCCCTCTGCTCTAGGACTGTGGGTCTCCAACACTGCCAGGCCGCTGGGGACCTTATTAAGGTTTAGCCCGCGGTTTTCCTTACTTGCCCCCATTTTCCATGATCACACACGTGCTCACACACACACTTCAGTAGACTTCTGCACAGCTTCCAAAGAGACGGAAGGGGATTCTTCTGATTGGATACCAATGATGGCTGTCACTGACAAATAGTACATTAATGATTTAAAACCAATACGTAGACATTTACACATTCTCATCACTGGAGACGCTCTATACGAGCCTGAAAGACACTGAGTCTGCCAGTGGACTCTGGGCCACCCCTGAGGCAAGTGAGGCCTGAGTGGCTTCTCCGTGGAGAGCGTGACGCCAGAAGCTCTCCTGTCGGGTAGAGATCGGCACCCAGTCTGGAAACGTACTCAGATGAGGCTTGTTCTCACTTCCCACCTGTGGCTTCTTCCTTCTGTACTTCCTCCAGCAGAGAAAATGGGTCAAAGGCAACCAGGAGACTAGGAATGAACTCTCCCTCTCTGCTCCTAACCCTTCGCAGTGTTTTTTCTAGCAATCCAGCCGCATTCAGGAGGATGAACTGACCCCAGGTCAGTGGTGCTCGGAGGTGATCCTTTCTTTCTGGAGAGCTGAGCCGTGGCCTGACGATTCCTTTTGTTCCCCCTTCTCCCGCAGCACCCTGGAGGGGTACTACGTGGACGACGCCCTGCAGGGCCAGGGCGTGTACACCTATGAGGACGGGGGCGTTCTCCAGGGCACCTATGTGGACGGGGAGCTCAACGGGCCGGCCCAGGAGCACGACACAGACGGGAGGCTGATCTTCAAGGGACAATACAAAGATAACATCCGGCATGGAGTGTGCTGGATATATTACCCAGTAAGCCTCGCGACTGCTCGTTTTGCTGGAAAGTAGCGTGTTTTAAGGCAGTGCTTTGACTCTTCACAGTCAAGAGTCAGCTGTATTCTCTCTGTAAGGCAACGGGAAGCTGTGAAACTTGAGAGTCACAGCAGCTGAAGCCAAGAGTCTAGGAGCTACGTCCTCTCGCTGTTGACTTAGCTTGTTGGCCCTTCCACCCACTATGAATTCCTGCTCAGCGTCATTTTGGAAAAGAATGATTAATCATGATTGAAGCAAATTGAGACAAATTGGTTAAATTGTACTGCTAATAAAGACAAAAATACATCATTTTCTAAAATATTTCTTTTGCTATAATATAGAAAGAGATGGTGCCATCTCTTTCATTGTTGCATTTAATTTTATTCTGTTTCTCATACATAAGAACTAATCCAGCAATTCCCCATCTCTTTGGATTTACTACACTGTATTACTTGATTTTATAACCCTGCTCCTTACACTATTAGGTGCTTTATGACTTATATTGCTTAAATTAAGGTGATTAAAATTAACTTGCCTTTGAGTATTTGATAACATGTTATGATATTCTGGAGTTTACTAGAGCAAAAAGATGTGTCAAAACCCATGGTTTGGAATTAATGCTCTAATTTTTGTTTGCATTTCAAATATCCCCATCTGTTGTTAGTGAACTTCCAGAAAATGTTTCCAAAAATAGACCTTAGAAAATGTTTTATCTAATATTTTATTTTGTCCAGAGCTTCTGTGAAAATACATTTTTTTCTTACTCTGAACCCTATCTTATAATTAAAAAGTATTAATAAAAGCAAGTATCTATTACATGTGTAGTGAGAAAAGTAGTCCCAGCCAAATCTACTTACACATTATTATTCTTGTCTTTTAAGATCTTTTTTATTTTCCAGAGAGAGGGAAAGGGAGGGAGAAAGGGAGAGAAACATCAATGTGTTTGAGATACATTGACCAGTCAACCGGTCGCCCCCAACCAGGGACCTGGCCTGCAACCCAGGCCTGTGCCCTGACTGGGAATCAATCTAGCAACAGCAACCCTTTGGTTCGCAGGCCGGTGCTCAATCCACTGAGCCACGGCAGCCAGGGCGACACATTATTGTTCTTAAAAGATAAGTTATACTCTACAAACAGGCCACAAGAAAAGAATATTGTAAAAACAATTTTAAAATAATTACACATGCTCTTGGTAGGATCTGCAATAGATCAGAAGTCCTTTCATGCTACCTAGAAGTAGCAGGAAGAGGGAAGTGGTGGAGGCACTTAGCAGCTCAGAAAGACTAACACTTTCTGGCTTCATGAATAGGCAGAGTACACATCTTGCTGCTGATAGGACAGTGACTCTTGAAGTCAGGGCACGTGGAACCCCCTGCTTAAAGATGGCTATAGGAGAGACGCAGAACATGGGTTAGCAGATTCTCCCACTACCTGTCATTTTGCTTGTCACTGTGATCAATGGAAGTGCCTAGATGAGAGAAAAAATGCAGTACATGAATGGGTCCACCTAACTCAATGTAGTTGCAGTTTGAAACCTAAACGTGCAGCTACATTTTAGCTTTTAGCCTTAACTATTATCTTATTAAATGCCAAGAGAAGACTGTCCCTTAGGAAGGAAGCGCTGGGGAGCTACAAGCTTTCAAAATAACCTGGTTGATAACACTTGCTTTATCTCCAGTGCCTGCTGGCGGTGGAGGGGACTAAGCCCACCCCTCTGCTCTCAGCTTCGGAGTGAACTAATAAGAAACAGGCGGAGGTGTCAGGGATCACAGCGTGGGTTCATCGTGGCAGTGCCGGGTTGGAGATGTGGTGTGGGCTCCTGCCTTCCCCTCTGAGCCGGACACCTGGTTCAGCAGCAGACGGAGCAGCTGGGAAGCTGCTCATCTCCCCTGGGAAAGCAGGGCCTGCCCAGGGTGCTTCCCCAAGGGGAAGACAGGAGCAGAACAGGGGTGCCTGCCGGGACTGCCAGTTCCAGCCTGGGGATGGGGGTTGGGGAGGGGCTGAAACCGCAGGCCCCACGTGCGGGCAGGCGGGGGTGGGGGGGCCGCAGCTTGATCCTGTTAACCCCTTATCCACCAGCGACGTCGGTGGGTGAGCAGAGGGGAGAGATCAGGAGCTTCTTCCCTGGCACCCTGACACAGCAGGCAAGGAAGTTTTGGGACATGGGGTCCAAGCAGGGACAAGGGGAGGAAAACCTAATGATTCTCCCTGCAGTATTTATAAGCTCACCCTAAGGAGAGTTTCCTTCTTTCAGAATTTTACCTTGGAACAGGTAAAACTTTTTTACAAACTTGACAAAGTTTTTAAAGAAAAATTCATAACCCCTTTTGGAGGTAAAAGAAGAATCTCTGTTTTATCATTCCAGACAGACAAATAAATGCATTTGCCTTCCCGCCCCCAAACCAGAAGCTTAAAGCACTTAAGGGAAAAAAAAGTGAGACCCTAAAAGGACAGGATGAAGAGTAGCAAAGGCTTATATCCCTCCCGGCGCGTAAGAAGCAGAACACTCTAACACCCTTCAGCTCAGCTGATCGCTGAAAGCCCAAAGGCCAGTTTTGCAAAGAGTATCATCCCCGTTATGCTGGGTTATTAAGAATTAACTCAGGAGGAGAAGCAGCAATAATATATCCCTAATGCACTTTCTATCTGTGAAAAACATTTCCAAGTATTTTTCTTTCTATGGAAGTGCTGTGATTCATTTTTTAATTTATAACTTTTTTTTTCTCCAAAGAACAATTAGGCTTCGGGGAACCGCACACACCATGTACCTGATGCTCCTTAGGCCTGTTGGCTCTCAGTAAGAGCAGCGTGGCGGTCACTCGGAAGTCACCCTATGTCACTGGCTTTGGGTAGCTGCTCCTAGAACCTCTGAGTTGGGGATATAATCAAGCTTTTGGAAGATGTCCTGGCATTACTGTTGTTATATCACACCCACATTTCAAAGTTACACCATAAGGCTCTTTGGCATGGCAAAAAAAAAAAAAAAGAAGAAGAAAGAAAACATCTCTTGCACCTTAAGATTAGGTTATTTTTTATTATTCTTTAGATTATTTTTTGGTATCCCAGCTCAATTCGAACAAGGCTTATGGGTCACCTACTGTGTCCCCAGCACTTACCAGGACACAGAACTCTATGAGTGCCTCCGCCCTAAAGCAGTATGACCCTTAGAAGGGGGTAAATGGCCATTAGCGAGGACACCCGGCTGGCTGCTCTCCAAGAAGGAGGCCAGAGGAAGCAGTAAATAGAGAAAAGTGGGGGGAAAGGCATGATGGGGAAGCCAGTGCCATCTTGTTGATCTTTTTTCACTTTTTCTTCTCACTCCCAAAAGAGTGATGGTATGGGATTCTCAGAAAGGCAGTATCCAGAAGCCCTTTAGCTTATCTCTTAGAAAATGCAGCCAACTCTCTTTACTCACAGACACTAAATTAGCTGAGTGCATTCAACTAAAGATTTTCTTAATTGACCAGAAATCCAAAAGTCAACATTGAGGAGTGAGATTGTGTGGGTAGTAGGTAAGACTGTCTTGCTACAGATCCTCATCACGTTTGCTAATGGCCCAAAATAACACTAGTTCCATTTCTTCATTGTATGTAACTAATACTACAAATATGACACATCTGTTTTAGATAACAAACCAGATCAAGAATCAGTAACTTGTTCAGGATGACAAAGGGCAACTCAGCCTCTGATGCTCGGTCTCGGGCTCTGTGCTCCCAACCCCCCCCCACACACACACACACAAATGCTAGCAGTCTGTTCGCGTGGGGCTGGATGGAGAGGCATGCGCCATGTTTTCCTCCCTCATCTGAAGAGCTCTGAGTTCTTCAGCTGTCCTGACCCACAGGAGTGCTGTAAGAATGAGAGTGCACACGAGAAGTTCCTTAAACTCGTGCATATAGATAAATACTATATATAATGTTTCTGGATTTTGGTTTCTCCTGTCAGGATGGAGGCAGCCTTGTAGGAGAAGTAAATGAAGATGGGGAGATGACTGGCGAGAAGATCGCCTACGTGTACCCCGACCAGAGGACGGCCCTTTATGGAAAATTCATTGACGGGGAGATGATAGAAGGGAAGCTGGCCATGCTGACGTCCACAGAGGAAGGACGGCCTCACTTTGAGCTGATGCCTGGAAGTAAGTTGGGCGGGCGTCGGGTGGGCCGCGCTGGTCCAGAGCAGGCGGTTAGGGCTTACTGGACAGAAGTCCCCTTCTTTGCCTGGCCCACAGTAATAGTGTATTTCCAGTCCAAGTTAAGTTATAACAGGAAAAAAGCAGAAAAGATAATAAATGTCTGTGTTAACAGGCCCAAATAATCTTCAGCTATTTATAATCTGTAGAGATTCTCCAAAGGGAGCCTGTCCAAAAATAGAAAATCTAGCATTTTGCATTTAGGTCCAACTTAGGTTGTCTTAAATGTGTCATTTTTTTGTCTTTGTTTTAAGTTAAAAATTAAGGCCATCTGATTGCAATGCGGGGCTCTGGTTTGGATCTTGGAACAGGAAAGGACATTAGTGGGAAAACTGGTCAAAGCTGAATAAAGGCTGGAGTTTAGTTAAAAGTAATGTAGCTGTGCTGGTTTTTCAATTTTGACAAACATATCATATGACATGAAAAGCTAACATCAGGAGAAACAATGAGGGGCATTGGGAACTCTCTGTGCTATCGCGGCAACTTTTCTATAAATTTAAAATTATTCCAAAAGCAAAAATTTCTAAGCGAAACAGTAATGGTTGAACTTCAGACTCTAATATCATATCTGTGCTCTTCACATGTGGTTCTAAAAGGAGACAGCATCACAATGTTTAGCAATGAGGAGACTTGGACCAGAGGATCCCAATTGGTGATGCCAATTTTAAAACTTCAGAAGTGGCAGTATTTTTAGTGGCAAGATCCTTGGATTTAAGTGTCACCTTATTTGTGAAGAGGGTAAAGGGGATCAAATATATGGCGGTGGAAGACGAGTAGACGTTGGGTGGTGAACAGGTATACAACCTTATAATACAGGTGCTCTATTATAAGGTTATACACCTGCAACTTACATAATGTTATTAACTAATATTATCCCAATAAATTTAATTTAAAATTCTATAAAAGAATAAGTAATGACAGGGGTAGGGGGAAGTCACCTAATTTGAGTCTCAGCTCCAACATTTACTGTATTATATTCTTGGGCATGTTTTCATTTATCTTTTCAGAACCTGTTTCTTCATTATAAAACACAGATTTTGGCACCTACCATACAATACCGTAATGGAAGTCCTTGTTATTGCATTCTTCTTGGTATTAGTAAGAAACAGATTTTGGGAAGTGAAAGTGATAGTTCTCAGGGGAATGATGGTTTTTCTTGGAACTCCCGGTTGCAAATAACAAACACCCTCTTCAAACTAACTTAAGGCAAAAAAAAAAAAAAAAAAAAAAAAAAAAAAAAAGGCGTGGGGTGTGTTGGCAAAATCCTGGCAGACCTCAGCTCTTTAAAGGACTGTTGAACAGTTTGGGTCTCAGGAGAGTCAGGAACGGTGGCTCCTTCAGGTTGCTCGGAAGCAGCCATGCGCAGATCTCTAATGTTCTGCCACTTCCATTTCTCCCCCACTGCCTCGTTCAGCGACATCTGTTGAACTCTGACTAGCTGACATATCACAGGGACATGTGGCCGTCTGGCCCAGTGTCTGGGGGAGGAGGCAGAGGCAGAAAACGGAATGCAAATCCCTCACCTGAAACACTCCTGACCTGGCTCCCCCCTGACCTCTCCTCCTTGACCTCTCCCCCTGACCTCACCACCCTACCCTTTCTCCTTATGCCTCTGTAACCACAAACTACTTGCTTCTGGGTCTCCACTTCCTTCTTGCTGATTTCCTCATTATGCCTCTGGCTGGAATGTCTTCTTCCCTGCACACAGGAATTCCTGTCCCTGGCTAGTTCCTATTCCAGCTGACGGAATGGCTTCTGGTTAAAGGTTCCAGTACAAACTAGAGAGAAGGAGGGACAGTTAAGGATGCCTTCTGTTTGCCTGGAGCATCAAGCTGCCTAGAGGAGTGAAGGAAGGGACAGCAAGTGCTGTAAAAGGTGCCATCGACTCCTTGAAAGCAGGAAGATGTTACTCCTGTTGCTTGGCACTTGGTGTATTTGCCATGAAAGTGTCGGTCTAAGGGAAGGAGGTGAAGTTCATAGAAGGATTTCTGTACAATAGAACATGTATTCCACAAAAGAGTGCTTAAAAAGTGCCGAGTTGGTTTTTTTTTCTCTTTTGAACTAACTTCCTTTAGTGAAGCGTGTGCTGGTCCGTTACCAGCGGGCTCACAGGTGTGTGCTCTTAGACACCTGCCTCGGCCGTTTCCAGCCCTACTTCAACGCAGGGACCTGCCCCTTGCAGGCTGCATTTCCCAGGCCCCTGCGCCTCTGGGTTAGGCCACAGAGAGGCACTGGCCAGCGACACAAGAGGGAAGGGAGCAGGGAGAAGCCCTGTCTGTCCAGCGTTGTCGCCAGCACCGGCCTGCCTCCTGATTCCAGGAAGGTCCCCACAGTTCCCGTGTCCTTGGGCTGCCCTAGCTCTCTAGCTCCGGGAACCCCAGCTCTAGAGCTTCAGGAACCCCAGCTCTGCCTTTGTCCCTCTGGCTTAGGGTCGTGGTTCCTGCTCGTGGCAGTTTCTGGTCCCTGCACTGCCCTGTCGGGCTTCTCAGCTCTTCCATCCTCCGAGTTACTGACACCCTGAATTCAGTTCTCTCTCTCTGCCGCACTCAAGTGGTCTGTTTCCTAGTTAGACACTGACTGACTGGGTCATTTTCTGTCTTTTAGTTTGAGACATTAATTTTGTGTTTTGATTATATTAAAAAAACAAAACAAAACAGAAAGAAGACCTGGTAACCATTGGGAACCACTGAGGAATTGCTTGATGGAATTATTTGTGATGCCTTATTGCCTAAAATAATTGACTTTGCAGGAGTCGGCCCTCAGTTCCAAAAGTTGTTTCTTTACTCATTAGCCTTTGGAGCATCATATGTCTTCACTGTGCTCCGGGAGGATCCTTGGAGGCTCATTCTTTGCAGAGAACCAGTGTTAATTCTAGGACGGTTGTTAATTTTAAGACTGTAGTTTCCGGAATAAATTACTAATTGGCTTCTGAATCACTTTTAAGAGAAATAGGATGACTTTGTAAATGCTTCCTCAACAGCGGTTCTGCTCTCCTTCACTCTGGTGAAGCCAAATGTTTGTGTTTAGGGGAGGAGACCATAGCCAGGGCTGGGCAACTGGATTCTACAGCCTGTGTCTAGTATGAGGAAAACCACAAGAAAATTTTAAAACCATTATCCAATCTGATCTGACCAGAGAGATTTCAAAATTTCATGACAAAGCATTTTCTGGATTAAAAAATTTAATTACACAAGCACCATTTAAACCATTTGAATACAGAAATTTCAAAAGAAAAAATAGCATTTTAAGAGGTACCTGTAATGGCTCTTTCATTAACACCTGAATCTGAGACTCAAGAGCAAACCTAACAGCTGCCCATTGATACTGAAGAATTTCATTCTAGTTGGCAGAACTTGAATAGCATTTTTTGTCATTTAACTCTTTCCAGTCCCATGGATAGAGAGAAATGTTTTCAGTGCTTTCCCTACTGAGATTTTTGTTTGCTTCTTAGGTTCGGTGTTCCACTTCGACAAGTCAACTTCGTCTTGCATTTCTACCAATGCTCTTCTCCCAGATCCGTATGAATCAGAGAGGTATTTGTTTTTTTCCTTGTGGTTTGAATAGCACTGTCTGTGTGAAGTTACATAACTCTAGTGGTGGGAGCCCGTGGTCCTCGGTGGCTCTCTGCTCAGGCCGAGTTCCTGACCGTAAAAAAAAAATGCTCGTATATTCTGAAGAAGACTGTTTTCATTCTCATATAAAATCTGTCCCTGTAAGGGAGTTGCTCCACTCATAAAGCACAGAACAGCCCATAGAACAAAACCTCTACATAGGCGCTCAGGCCAGGGAGTCAGCCAGCAATGCCCTGCCCAGGTGTCCCCTTTCCCGGGGCTCTGGTGTCACAGTTTGTGCTGCAGCCACACGCTGGCCTCTCAGGGTGCGTTTTGCACCCTTTAAAGCTCTAGCCTGCCAGGCAGCAGAATGCCTTCTTTCCTACTCAGCCCAGCCGAGAGGGTCTGTAGGACAAAGGAATTTATTCACTGAGGGACAGTAGGAGAGAAACGAAGAAACTCTAAGAAGCATAAAAACATTCCAGCCTCTAAGTGACAAGTGTCTGATTCTATAAGCTCACTCCCGGAGTATGCAGTCCTGCTCCATTTCCTATCTTATCTAAACTCAGCTCCTGGTTCTTGGTGCCCTGCTTGGGGTTCTTACTCCCTAGTAACTGGCCAGTTGGTGAGTAAGAGCGCCACCTGCAGGTGGTTTTCTCTTGGCCGCACTTTTTGGAAACCTGGCTTCCAGAGCGTGGCTCCATTCAATCTCTGTTCTGTTCCCATCTCAGAAACAGGCCTTTTTCCTAGTTTAACTGACAGGGCTGACCCCACAATGTCACAATGAATGAATGGTCTCTTTCTTGACACGAGGCTCTGGCCCATTTACAAAGGGAGGGGTCTGGTCTCCTGTTAGCCCCAAAACAACAGTACATCACGGTATATATCAGTCTTTTTTGTGATTATGACAATGCCACTGTCGTTGTAATGATGCTGCATAACGATATCCAAACGATCAGTGGTTGACAAATGCAAACCTTTTCCTTTATGCTCCTGGCTCTGGAGTTGGCTGAAGTTCAGCTACTCTTGACTGGGCTCAACGCAGCTCAGCTGGACTAGGCTGGGCTCCAGGTTTCAAGTTGGGTTCAGGTCTGTTTCCCATGTCTTCATTCCAAGATTCAGGCCGAGGACCAGCAGCCTCCCAAGCCACCTTCTTCTTGAGAGGGTGCATGGGAACCCTGGAGGAGGCTGGCAGAAACTTGCCGTGCTCCTTGATGCCTGAGGGCTGGCATGGATCACTTCTGCCCACGTTGCTGTAGGAAGCAGATCTTACGGCCAAGCCCAAAGCCAGTCAGGCGGGGATATACCCTCTGCCAGCTCTGAAGAAACACCGCAAGGTCACATGGCAAAGCGGCAGGAGGTGTAATTCTGTGACAAGGAGGGAACTGGAAACAATAATTCAGCCTTCTAGTCTGTAAAATAAGCATGAGATCCATGCAACAAATGTTGCACCAGCTGTGACATCACAGTGCCCAAAGAACTGAGATAGGTGTTGGTGGAACATGTACTCTCTCGTTCAATCCAGTTCATGAGTGTTATTTTCTTATAAAACAAGTGGCTGGCAACATTTTACTGTAAAGGGCCACAGTAAATGTTTTAGGTTTTGTGGGTCTCTATTGCAACTAGTGAGCTCTGCCTTTGTAGCGCAAAAGCAGTCACAGACAATACTAAACAAATAAATGTGGCTGTGTTCCAATAAAATTTTATTTACAAAAATGGGCAGCAGCCAGATCTGCCCCTTGGGTCATAGTCAGCTGACCCAGTATAAACTCCTTTGTTGGGAAGTGCTTATTGGATAGATTTTATCGACTATTTGTGACTCTTTCATGTAAAACATTCATCCTGTGGCTTAATTAAAAGTCCCTCCTATTTGGCACTGACAAACTTGGGAACAGCTTTAATTGACTTTGGAAAATGTTTTATTTGTCCAGAAAAATAGTGAAAATTTACATTACTAAAAACATTAAAAATGTTTTAAAACCTTTTATCAAGGTGAGTTGATATATGAATAAATGAGCCGAATTGATTAGTGAATGTATCATAATCCTCCTCTTACTAGAGAGCATATTTTAAACACCACTCTTAAAAAGGACATAAGTGCCAGTTCTTTAGTTTCCAATGCCAAAATATTGTGGTTTAACTTTTCTGCCTTCCTTCCTCCCTCACTGGATTATTATGAACTAATGTTTGGGAGGCAGGAGCCACCATGATATTTTGGTGGTTGATATAAGGAGCACATCAAAGACATATCAAACTTAAACAATCATGATTTGATTCTTTTTGCTCTTTAGGGTTTATGTTGCTGAATCTCTCATTTCCAGTGCTGGTGAAGGACTGTTTTCAAAGGTCGCTGTGGGACCTAACACTGTTATGTCTTTTTATAATGGGGTCCGAATTACACACCAAGAGGTGAGTGAGGTAGAAGTGGAAAATCAACCTGATTGGTTAAAGGCTTTGTTTCAAACACCCTTAATTTTCTCCTTAGTCTCTTTACTTTAGTATTCACTAGAAGTATAAAGGAACAAACAGATAGGCTTTTTTGTAAAATTAATTGGATATTGTCTTATAAGCAGTCTTCAGACTGTTACAGCAACAAATACAGTGAGCTGGGTAGTGTGAACAACATGCATTTATTTCTCAGGGTTCTGGGAGCTCCAAAGTCCAAGATCAAGACGTGAGCATGTTCAGGTCTGCTGAGAGCCCGCTTCCTGGCTCACAGACGACCTTCTTCTCTCTCTGTAACCTCACATGGCTGGAGGGACAACAGAACCCTCTGGGGTCACCTATATGAGGGCACTGATCCAGTCACAAGGGCTCCACCCTCGTGACCTAATCACCTCCTAACACCACATCGGGGATTGGGTTCCTATATGAATTTGAGGAGGGAACACAAACCTTCTGATATAGCAGATGTTTTCCTCCTTATTTTGAGCCTTAAAATGATTTTTTAAAGTTCCAAACCTATAGAAAGTGGGAGGGTACCATCAATGAAACAGTAATTGCTTGGATGGGATTGTCCCCAGGGTCTGAAAAATTGAGAGCCAACGGGGCTCCCAGTATCTAATTTCTGACCTCGGGCAGGGTGTTTCGTAAGAAGACCCCCTACTTCTGTTTGTGTAAAAGCCATACAGTCACCTACATCTAGCCAAGAAGGGTTCCATTGCCCCCCAAAAAATTAGAAATGAAAAGTTAGAGTTGAGTCACCTTCTGCCTTTAAGACGCAATCTGTGATGTGTTTGCCAGATTTTATATTCTTTGTTCTCATTTCTTAACTTCACAACTAACGTCTTTAAGTGTCTGCCTAACGGCAAAAAGCTCAAGGCTTTAGCACAGCTTGGACTCTCCCTCCCGGTCTGACTTGGGTTGCTCGTGTGCAACTTAAGCTCATATCCCACATTCGTGTCTTCACTTTTTCACTGGTTACAGAATCGTTAGGGGGGAAATGCCCTGAGATAATTAAGTTATTGCTCATTCAAAGCAGTCACACAGGCACACGGAGCTGCATGCACACCGAGCTGTGGTCTGACACACAGTGTCCCCACGTGTCCCCCTGTGATGGCGTCGGCTCTATATGGGCCATCCCAAAAGTCCCAGAAATGCAGCATATGACACGTGGCTCAGGATAGTGATCTATAATGTGTTTATTCAAGCATTTTATAGACAAGGAAACTGAAGCCCAGAAAGGTCAAGCAGTTGGCCCAAGGTCACCTGTATGGTAACTCACAGAGTTCAAGCAGGGTCTCCCAGAGCAGGACCTTGCTCTGTGCTGACACTCACTAGGCTGTACTGTAATAAAATGAATGAGGTGCCCTCCTCATCCACATGGAACTTAGGTTCTGATGGGAGATAAGAAAAATACACAACTAATGACATGATAGCATAAGTGGTTCCAAGTGCCATATGTTAGTATCACATGACAGGTCTGGAATACTGAGATCCACACAGATTTTTTTCACTTGCATCTCTGCTGTATCCCTACCTACGTGGTGCCTGGCATACAGTGGGCACTCAGTAAATATCTCTTGAATGCATATCAGAGACTAATAACAGCTTAATTGTAATTGAGGCAGGAGAGATGGTATACCTCCGAGAGTCAACAGTTTTGTACGAAAATGCAATCCTGTTTGCTCCAAAAGTCTGCTCGGTGGGCACCTACAGATCCTGGGGCACGGGGTGGAGAAGGGAAGGCTGCTGGCGGCCCTGCGGACAGGGAGTCCCGTTGTAGATGAGAAAGCGCACTGCTAACCGGTGACTCGGGGCTGGCCGCAGCGATTGCCCACCTGTAATGGAGGGGTGGGACTTTCCTGAAGCACAGTTGTGCGTTCCTTATATTCCTGGTTCCATGTGATGCTCTCACTTTTGTTTTCCCTCCTCTTCCTCACTGTAGGGGTTCAAGGGTCTTGGGGGCTGACCGAAGAAAAAGGCTTGAGCATGAGAGGCAGCAGCACCCAGCAAGCTTTGGCTGGGGTTTGGACGGGGTTGCAGAAGAGGAGGTGTCCTCCCAGCATATACAGTTTATGGCAGGGGAGCCACCATCCGAGAAGGGAAGAGGGCAGGGAACTCCCAGGAAAGAGCGGGATGGGAGCGGGCACCCACGTCTACAGATGCAGAACACAGTGAGGCAGTCTGGGCTGGAGAGCGCCAAAGGATGGTGGCTGCCGGGGGTCTGTATGGTCCTGGGTTTGTCTCATCCACTGATAGCAGATGAAGGGCGAGGTGTCCCCTTGAAAATACGCTTTAAATGGCTAAAACTCTGCTTTGTTGGGGCTACTTAAAATAACAAATGGATGTGCAAAAATTGGAGTTCAATGCTGGCGGGCTTTTGAGGTAACAGGTTTCAGCATGCCATGAAGAAACAAACAACCTAAAGACATCTGGTTATATGCCATGTGTTTCATTGTGAGGGCCTTTTAATCCTTTTTTTCATATAAGATAAGGAAAAAATCAGTAACTAATAAGTTGAGCTCCCTGGTGACACCGCCTATCCCTTTTGCACCATCAGCAGCTGAGACGCCTTGGGCTCTTTCCCTGTGGTGCTCAAACCAGCACTTCACTTCTCTGATGTCCTTTGAGCTTTGGGGAGAAAGGTCCTTCCTAATTATCACTGTCTTAATTTTTGCAGGTTGACAGCAGAGACTGGGCCCTGAATGGGAACACCCTCTCCCTTGATGAAGAAACGGTCATTGATGTGCCTGAGCCCTACAACCACGTGTCCAAGTACTGTGCCTCCTTGGGACACAAGGCAAACCACTCCTTCACTCCAAATTGTACCTACGACACGTAAGTCTGCCACCTCGCTGTTGGGCAGGTCTGTGCCTTGGGGCACAGAAGAGACCACGTGAAAGGGTATCCTGTTTTCCCGCCCCAGAGGCCGCTGCTCCCTTTGAATACCCGAGGGCCCCCGGCCCAGGGCCTCGCGGTTAGGGCTTGAAACTCATATTCTAAACAACCCCGCTCTTTGGCCTTGGCAGGCTAAGAAAGGGAAGGGACTTTGGAGAGTAGGCATGCTATCGAAATACTGTAGTTGATGGTTGCTGTCTTATTGTAGGTTTTTTGCCTATCAATTGTCTCATTCTGGAAAATTAAGAAGAGTGTTATTTCAAATAAGCAAAAATTGAAATTACTCTCCATACTGGAGAGTAGGGAGTGCTTTTATGAAAGGAAGGGGAAAAAGTCCTAAGCATAGGGCATGTGATCTCAGTGTTGTAAAAGACCTATGAAGTCAAAGAATCCCTATTACTTGACAATAAAGAGGAAGGAAGTATTGCCAAATACTACAACATGGATGAGCCTTGGAAACCTTATGCCAGGTGCAAGAAGCCAGTCACAATAGACCATCTATATGAATTATCCAGTACAGCCAAATTCATAGAGACATTGCAGATCAGTGGTTGCCTAGAGCCAAAGAGAGTGGGGAGAAAGGGGGTCGACAGCTACCGAACATGGGGTTTGAGGGTGATGAAGGTTTTAAAATTTGGTAGTGGCGATGGTTGCACCACTGAAAACCACTGCACTGCACACTTTAAATGGATGCATTTTATGGTGGTGTGAATTATATCTCAACAAAGCTGTTATTTTTCTTCTAATCAAATTATCCTACCTTCCCCTTGGGGTTCGAGTCTCCTCTCCCAACTGCTTGTTGAACCTCTCCTTGGAAACCTCTGTTGATGGGGAGCTTACTATCATCCAAAAAGGTGGTTGTCTGGAAAGAGATAGTCTGAAATTAGGTCTCGGGTTCTCTGAATGTTCTTTTGTATTGAGCCCACACAGGTTTCCCTGACACATCCGGCCCTTGGCCCTAATTGTCCCCCTTTCTTTCTGGTGCAGTATGTCAACCTCGTCCACATCGTAGCCCTACAAATGTTTTAGTAGTTTGTATGTGCCCCCTTAATGCTCTCTTCCCAAAGCCAAGTGTCTCTGACTCAAATCCCTTAAAGGGTGCCGTTGGGATTGCTGGTACTCCTGCCGCTGCTGCCCTTAGCTCAGCCTGGGATGCCGGTTCTTCCTGCGAGCCGGAGCCGCCGCGGGCCCCCTCTGCCGCTCAGCTGCGGCGTGCCGTCCCTGCGTCCTCCCGCTTGTTAACCTAGTGCGATCACATCGTGTACGTTTAATCTGCCGGAAAATTGCCAGGATTGGACTGTCCCTGCCGCATCCCTGAGAGGGCTTGAAAGTGGTTCTGGCAGTGACTCGCTCTCCTTGGCAGGCAGTAGCAAGCGCTGAGGCTCCAACTTCAGTTTAAAGGGCAGGTAGAAATGGCAAAGGACGTGTGTCATATGAAATGAAACTGAAACTCTTATTAACTCCGAGGCTTTCATGGCCAATGTGAATTAGGCTGAAGCATTGTTCCAAGCTGCACACAGCTTAACAACAACCCTTTCAAGCAGTGGTACCAACGATAATGAAAGCTACGTCAACTGCTGCCTTAAGTCAGTTCTGTGATTTCACTGCAAGGACACGGTTTTTCTCACCAAAAAAAGCGGGAACAGGAGACAAGAGAAGGAGCCATTTGTGCAAAATCAAATCCCTGTACTCTTCAGGGTTATTTTTTTCCAACCCAATGTGACCTGTTAGTTATTTGGGGCAATGGGAAGGCTATGTGAAGAAGAATCACATATAAATTCAGATACCGATTCACAGCATTCATTTGTTTCTAACATCATTGTGATACACACACACCGTAAACAAAACTATGCGTTTGTAAGCTGTTTTAACTGCAGACTGGTACAAAGTGCCAAGTAGACAGTCAAGCACCACCTTCCTGGCTGTAAGCACAGGTAGCCGGGGAGAAGGGCCACGTCCTGCTGTGCCGCTAGCAGTCACTGCGCACTTACCCTGGGGCCGCGCGGTGCCCCGGCTTCTCCTGCTGGGTCGCGCCCAGTCCTCCCAGCACCACGGCGCTAGCACGGCGGCTCCCCTTCTGGTCCCAGATCACAGGCAGGAAAGGAGTTCAGTGTTCTTGACAGTTGTTTTTGTCCCGCCTTGAGGAACCAACCCCTGAAGTCGAGTTCTTGTCAGTCCATTTTCCACTCCCTGAAAATAATGATAAAGAGCAGGAGAATGAAGAGAAGTCACAGACTTCTCACGGGATTTTTTTCGGTGTACCAGAAGATAAACAGAGCTGCACTTCAGGAGGGTTTTTTTTTTTTAATGCTGTATTTTCATTTGAGACAAAGAGTTGTGACTTTTATAAGGAATTCCTGAGTCTCTGGCCCTGGGACCTGCTCTGTGATGAAGAACCTGAGAATCCTAGGCACATGCGCGTACTCACGCACGCACAATCACACGCGTGCACTTTCACGTGCGCACGCTCTCACACAGGTGCACGCTCACAGGTGCATGCTCACACACGAGCATCTCACATGCTCTCACAGGCGCACACTCACATGCACTCTCACGTGCGCACGCTCTCTCACACGTGTACGTTCATCATAGTAACTAACATTAGTTGAGTCCTCACTTTGTGTCAGGCGCTGTGTGAGGTGCTTTATACATGTAGCCCTATTTTGTCACAACCACCACTCCTGTCAGATAAGAATTACTAACATCACAATTTTGCAGATGAGGAAAGTAGGATTCAGAGATACGAGCTGAGCTTTCCAAGAGGAGGCAGTGATCGCGTGTGCAACCAGGACACACGTTAAAGTCATCCAACCCCAACTCAAGTATGGTTTTTGGGAAACATGACCCCTGGTTAGGGTGGCCACAGCAGCCCCCTCAAATGAGGTTGACATTGTTCCTTTTAACCCCGCACAAAACCTGTCCCTAAGCCACAGACACATTCCTTTGCTACCACTGATAAAGAGAGGACCAGCCAAGGACTTAACTGTCATGCCTCATGTGCCAATTCAGCTTTAGATCTGGAACCTTCTCCTTTGATGTCTCAGTGCTTTTTGTTCAAAATGTGACCATAAATGCATGATACTTTTTTGACCAGATGCATGTAAAATGAGCTTGTTTCTTTCTGGCCATGCCTTGCGCACACCCTTTCTGGGACTCAGCAGCTGCCAGAGGAGTCCGTGACTCACTCAGTTCCTGACCTCCTGCAGAGAGCTGGGCAGGTGGCTGGCTTGGTGGCCTTTGGCAGAGGAGCGCGATACAGCAAGGGTCCTGCCTCTGCTTCTGAGGGGACCCCGGACAGGAGGGGAGGCCGCTTCCTTCACAGGGGGCTCCCCAGGGAAATGTTAAAGCAAGTTGGCAGGAGGCCTGGACTTCCTCCTTGGGCAGAAATCTTCATCTATGTTTTTGCTAGAAAAGAATGCATCCAGAATCTATCCGTATAGGGCGGAATACAGAGTCTTTTGCCTTCCAAAAACCGCAGGGCTCTTTCTTAGAACTCCAGCGTGCCCCGCTGAAGTCCCCCCTTCCCGCACCTGCCCCGCCCCGGGTCCAGCCAGGTAATCCGATGAGCTGAAATGCGGGCAGCTGCACTGGATTCGATTTCTCAGGAATCCCAGGAAGACTTGGGTTGTTGGCTTAGAAATAAAGCGTGCCAAATATGCTCGAAAAGGAACACAGAACAGTGCTTTTGAAACTCTCATGTGGCTATGAATCAGTCACCTGGGGGTGACATCAAAATGTAGGTGCCAATCCAGCCAGTCTGGACGGGGCTGAGAGCCCCCTGTTAGCACCTCCTGGGTGAGGCTGATGTGGGCACCGCACACCGAGGGCCTATCCGTGGCGTCGGGCAGAGCACGGGCTGGGGGCGGGGGGGTTCCTGCAGCGGCTCCCCACACCCCCGCCTTTGCTCCTAACCTTCCCCGGGAATGACTGTATCCATCTTGGTGCCTAGGTTTGTCCACCCCCGTTTCGGGCCCATCAAATGCGTCCGCACACTCCGAGCTGTGGAGGCCGACGAGGAGCTCACTGTGGCCTATGGCTATGACCACAGCCCCCCGGGGAAGAGCGGGCCTGAAGCCCCCGAGTGGTACCAGGTGGAGCTGAAGGCCTTCCAGGCCACCCAGCAGAAGTGAAGGGCCTGGCTCTGGGCTTCAGAGGCCTGGAACAGAATCTTGGATCTATGCACTACGTTTATCCAACTACGGGACAACCAGGGACTGCTCGTGCTGTGCTGTGACATCACATCCTCTCACTCTGCGTTCGCGACTTTCTCGCCTACTAACTAGGTTTGACTGTATTACTCATACCAGATTTAAAATTAGCTAGCCTTGCAGCGGCGTCCCACTGAGAGGCATTGTCGAGCACTTGACATAGCATGATGTTCTTGGGTGGTTCCAGTCTAAATCTGGACCACGTTCAGAGATGCCAAATGATCAGACTGAAAAAGGGAAAGAGGGGTTTCCAGTCATTTTCAGTCCGTGGTTTTTCCATGATGTTTTTTCCAATGGCCACCGCAAGGTGTGTTGCTAGCGCTCCGGCAGGTGGGCCGTCTGGAGGGTAGAGAATCACTACATTTTTATTCTCTAAATAATTTGTAGTATAATTTGCCTTTTAACCTTTGATCTGTATCTTGCAATAGAATGGCTTTGTTTTTTTCCCTAGTGAACAGAACCCCGCTTTTTGAGTCACTTCACCCCTCAGTCCTGTTCTCTAGCTTAGGCACCTTTTACAGGAGAAAACGTCCACATGGATTTTGTGTCAGTGCCAGTACGTAGGTCTCTCTGGCTCTTTCTCTATTGTTTTATTATTATGTCCTAATATAAAGCTCTGGTGCCTAGGGCTGGCATATTATTATAGAATTAGTATTCTCGCATGTAAACAGAGATATCTTTGCGTTAAGATGTGAAAAGGAAGAGTTTACTTTGTTTGCATTAAGTTATGGAAGAGTTGTAATATATATTTTCAGGAAGAAAAGAGGGAAATTAGTATTTCTAAGCAGTAACTGTGGCAATTTTGCAATATCTTCAGTAGTGCTAGTAGTTTTTTTCTTTGTGCATACACATTAAATGTACATAACATAGAGCAGTCTGGCTTGTGGCACAGTGCATTGAACTCAAAAGTCAACTCGCAAACTTGAATTCTAACGCAGAATTCACACGTTATGTTTTTTTTAATCGCTACTATTAAGAGAGACATACTGATCACTAGGTACAAATCAAACCTGAACGCTAAAACTCTTCATCAGTGTAATTTCAAAGTACTTATCTGCTTCAGAGCATTGTGAATTAAGAATAACACCTGTATAGTTTTAAAGCAACGCTATCAATAGCATTTCAGCCTTTTTGCGAGCCATGTGTAATCACAACTGCAGAAATAAGAAGGGAAAACCCTGTTTTTAGTTTAGCTAACTAGGTATCTAACATGCCTGGGATCGCTCTGAATGAATTCTGGGAGTTCGGGGTTTTTGAAAGCGCGCACCCCGCCACATGCCATAGCTATGTCTTCTCTAGATGCCTCAATGAGGTAGCCAGGAGGTCTGGCGAACAGCAGCAGTGACTCTGACCTGCAATTGTCAACAGTAGCGCCTGTCACCCGAGCCAGTTTGGTCCCGAAAGCCAAAGCCTTCCAAGCTGTGGCCAGCAGAGAGCTCTGGCGGAACAGAGGCGGCTTGCTGGGAGGGGAACAAGAGTCAGAAACAGGCAGGTGGAAGTTGGATAGTTCTTGTCAGTTTCACATTGCTCTTGGAAGTGCTTAACACAGGGCTGCTCACAACCTTCAGTTCGGGCCCTGGGCACGGGTTGCAGCCCTTGAGGCGGCGGCGGCAGGAGCAGCCCTTCCGTTTTTGGCAAGGCCCGGCTTGTGGGAGCTCCCTTCCCCAGCAGCCCCAGAGCAGCGGGGTGGCGTGGTGCCAGCGAGGCCAGCTGAGGCTCACAGGTGAGAGGTCGTCAGGGCCGCCCAGACAGAGGACCAGAGAGAGTTTTTAGATTAAAAGGCACCAGGATAGGATCGCTTCTATTCTGTAGAAAGAGACCGTTCTGTAAACTGTGACAGATAAGCCGTCTTGGGGCGTGTGTTCTGATAGGTGCTTTGATTCAAATGGGTCCCAGGGTGAGTGACTGTTTGCAAGGGAAAGATGGTGTTAATTAACCCCCTCAAGTTGGATAGTGGAGTCAGATCCAGGAGGGAGGTCAGGGACAGGACAACCAGGTCACACCTCTGATGCAGCCACACTTCGAAAGATTTCATTTCTGAGGCCCGTCTTGCTCTGGTTGAGACTACAGTGGGTGTAATTTCTGTCCTAATAGGTTACTCTAGTTACCCCATTCAAATGGAGTCTTTCTTCTCTTTCTTTTTTTTCTTCCTTCCTTCTTGCCTTTTTCTCTTTTCTTTTCTTTTCCTTTTTTTTTGATAAAAGTGATCGAAGAGGTGTAAGTGGTGATTAACCAACTAATCCATTGCATAGTGGATGATAACACTCTTTAACACCCAGCAGTGTGTTGACCTTCAGACAAATCAGAGGAAAGCCCTTCAGCGGGACCTCCTCTGTCTGTCTCCCTCCTCTCCTTGAGTGCCCCTGGCTCTTCCTTCTCCTGTGCTCTGCTCCCTCCTCCTCCTTCCTCCTGACAAGGCCTGGGGGTCTGGGTAACAGCATCCCCAGCTGACCTCTTCCGCTGTTCCTCTCTCCCCCTCACATTCTGAGCTTCTCCCTTGCTGGTGTCTCAGCTTTGAGGGCCCCCCGGACCCTCTCTTGTCTTTCCGGCTGCGGGACCCTCACTCCATCTACTCAGTGCCATGTCTGGCCGCCTCGTTCCTGCTCTCCCCTGCCACACACACTCACAAATGTAAGACTTTGTCAGGGGGTAGAATCGGACGGGACTTGAGATTCACTGTGATCCACAGGTAGGAAAAGAAGTTGAGGGGGTTGATGTTCCCTAAGGAGTAACTGATGAGTAACTAAGGGATTGTTTCTTGTTTGAGCCAAAGTTGACGGGAAATCCTCAGGATGTACTTTTCTGCTGACTCTTTGCATCTGTCATGGAAGCTAGTGGTTTTATCAGCATCATGACCACAAGAGAAATGTGGAAGATTCCATGTGGTGGGGAATCAAGAAATCACTTTTGCCTTCTCCAAAACCAGCTGGTGCCTGAGGGTGCACAGGACGCCACAGGCCTCAAGGGGATTCACTCAGAGCCGTCTCAGCCCAACTCCTGCATGACTAGAACTTTCCTTAGCAGCTTTTCTGTGATTAAATAGTATCTTGTGTTAGTTAGGAATAGGAACTAATCTGTAAGAGTACGTCCCCAAATGGACATTGGAATGGACTAACAAAAACAACTGTAGGAGCTGAATTTCTGATGCAAAGGAATGATGACATTAAAAAGCAACAGGTGAGGAAGACTTGAGTTTTGTAGGACCTATTCTAATTTGAACCTGCTTCATCCCTGGTCTACCTGAGAAACTAAGAAGGAAATTCATTTTTCAAGACCTCTTTGAACCTGCCCGGAGCCGTGGTTAAACTCACTGTCCCTCTGGAGGTTCTTCACACTTGAAAAAGTATTTCCTCATCACCAACAATCTGAAAAGGCCAAGGTGGAAGCCAAGTGTAACCATTTACCACATTTAATTGTAACTTAAAATTGCAGTAACTGTGAACAGTGAATTCAAGGGTTGTATTCTCAGTGAGGCAGTATGTGGCACTTTAGTAACTTTCCTTTAATATACAAAATTGTAAGTCACTCAACTGCAAAATGCATTTAAGATCTTCCAAGAAGGAATAGTTTTCTGTTTTGCCTTGTTTCAAAACAGTTGCCTCAAGTTTCTGTCTTAAGAGTAGTGATTTAGAATCCAGACATCTTTTGTTTTAGAAAAACAAGCAAAACTATGTTGCAAGAGTGATCGTTGTGATGTTTATTTGCCACAGATCAAAGGTTCACAAAATATATTAAATTTACATCTACTGGAGGTCCCCTGATAGATTTTTTTTTTTCTTTGATCTTTCCCTTCAGGAATTGGAGCCTCAGTGTCACTTTTTTATTTTAAAAATTCTAAATTGTAATGGTTTTATTTTGCCAAATGTGTGCATACATATTCAAAGCAATGAAACAATTTCAAGCCATACAACCACAGAGGTGGAAACCCTTTTCACAAATTTTAATGTGTTTGTATGTAAATAGATGTTTGTATGAACTATTTTCATGGTAGAATGAATATATTTAAATGAAGTTGAATTATTCCAGTGCTGTTTAAACAAATTACAAAATTTTTGGTGAAAATCTGAGTCTATTGAGATATAATGCAGATCAATTTTGATTTTTAAAAATCAAAAGCCTGCAAATAACTCTGACCCAAGGCAACTTCCCGGTGTTGTTGCATCTGGTGTGGAGAGAGCTTGTAGGCTTCCCCAGTGCCTCAGCCGCTTCCTGGTGTAAGTTAGGTGCTCGTGGAGGTGTGTCCACCTTTTAGTGACACCACTCGGGGCCTTTGAGGGCCTGCGAGTGGATTCAAGGCATTAGAGACACTGGTGCATTTATCCAGAGCACAATTTCTTTGCAGGGCAGCAGAATCAGAAGCCAGACGTGGCCGTGTGAACCTCTGAACTGGGTTTTCTGGCCGCCATCAACCGCCACCCTTACTGCCTAGTCACACCTGTCAGGGAGGCGGCCCTCAGTGGAGTTGGGGCCCAGGCCCCGGGGTGGGACTTCACCGTTTTGCCAGCAGTCCCCGCCGCCTGACCTCCACCTCGCAGAGGAAGGAGGAGGGCGCAGCTGGCAAAGGGCCCATTTCTCAGCACAGTACGTTTCCTGTCTCAGCTCTGGGAGACTATGCACGAAGGCACCGAACTTTCCGACCAGAGAGAGACGCCCTCGGATAACGTCAGTCCTCGCTTCCTCTGTCTGTGACTTCAATCCCAAGACCAATCACATCCCTAGGACATACCTCCCACCGTCCCTGACTCTTAGGTTACTGAAATTCTCCTTTATAATGATTTTCAACGTGAGTAGGGGTTTTCTTTTTCAGCTTTGGTCCTGGGTATAATGAAATGATCACTTTTATGACAAATTTCACTGTGTATACTAGCAATATGTACACACCTGCCAATGTATCTTAACATATTGACTTGGTTACATTTTGGGTTACTATAATTAATCTTGATTCATGTATTGGGAAATACAGGGACTATGTAATGCCTGCTTATCATAGTAGAAATTAAGTTCATGGTTCTGAGCTCCCTCCTTCAACAGCTTTTTCCTCCTGGGTTTTCTACATTCTCTTTTTATTGTGAAATGCATTTATGAGGTTGTGAGGTATGTTTACGGATTGGAAGCCAGGGGTATGCTTTCAGCATTTATTGCAACCAAAAGTTAACCCCAGCACAGTTAACGAGCATCTTTGACTGGTCTTCTGTGGAATTTGAACTAAATCTATGAGCCTTATTCAATATCTATAATTCTATGATTTTTTTAAATTATGGGAAATTAATGAAAGATGTTTACATGAATAATGTTTGCCCTTACTGTGTTATGAATGAGTTTTTTGTAGTGTGTCTGGGTGCATGTGCAAGAGAGTAGGAAAAATGTTTCTGAAACAAAACTTGACAAATATTTGTAATGAAAAGTAAATTTAAAGATTGCTATAATTGCGCTATAGAAACAATGCAAGTATTAAACGAAATATACAATCATCTGTCATTGTCTTCCTTTGGGCGTCAAGGGCAGAAGGGAATGATGTTTTCTTATGACCCACCCACCCTTATACTTAAATTACTAAGCAAACTTTACATTTTAAGTTGTTTAAAAATATTAATCATTTCCCATTTTCAGAGCATTGTAGTAAGACCTGAGGAAAGATCAGGAGTTTGCCGTGTAATCGGCATGACTCCACATCCACCCATCAATCGAGAAAAATTAGGCAGATGAGCCCAAAGTGTCTCTGAGGGATGGCATAAATGGCAAGGCAGTGAACTTAAACGAGATGGTCAGGGAAAATATCCAGCAGGTGGGACTGCAAAGTAAAAATTACTCTCCGGGAGCCATGTTCAGCGTAGGGCAGAGGTATCGAAAGTCACCAGAGAAAGAAAAAAAAATGGCTTTCAAACCAGTAGGACTTAATTTGACAACATTTCTTTAAAAACAATCAGGCTGCTTGGAATTTTCTCCGAAATGCAGTGCAGGAAGAGGGGAAGTGGATGGGGATATAGACAAAACCATGCGGACCGTGTGTGGATGAAGCCGGAGGTGGGGACACGGGGCGGGGGCGGGGGGGGCGCGGGGGGCGGGGGGCGGGGGGGCGCGGAGGGCGGGGGGGGGGCGCGGAGGGCGGGGCGGGAGGAACGGTTCGTTACCTTATACTGTTTTTGTGTTTCCAAATCTCCATACTAAAGAGTTAAAGAAAACAGAAAAAGTTATTGACTCCAAACATATTTAAACACAAGTGTCACAGAGGTTAAGTAAACATTACCTGTCCTAATTCTGTCCCAGTAACTGCCTGCCTTGAATTTCCTGGCTCATTGGCCGACGAACCGCTCCCGGGAAAGAGGCCTGTTACGCGGCATTCAGCGCTGCGCGCGCGCGGAGGACGCGCCCCTGCTCGCTGCCGCTCCGGAGGGCGCGTTCCGGGGGTGCCAGCGCAGCGCCACTCCACAGCCGCAGGCCTCGTTACCCGTGACCAGGCCAGGATCCTGGGCTTGCGCTCGTCTTACTACAAAGAATTATAAAAGCTTAGCCGTTTAAGAAAATATGTATTAAGATAAAACCTGTGCCACCTAACCAGGCACATGTAAATCCACACTGTCCCAATCCACGGCAAGCGAGTGAACGCTGAGGGGGCTGCGGCCGGCCGCTCCGCCGGGTAGACCGCAGAATCAGGATACCTGGTTCCGTCTGCGCTAGTCACGCGTCTATCTGGCGCCCAGTGTCAACACAGGCTGAATTTCTACTCCTACATCATCTTCGCGTACATTCACGGAAGCACGAAATTTTGATGTCCGTCTCTCACGGGCAGTGCATTGTCTTCCACCTCTCTTGGGGGGCATGCTCTTGCCGTTCTGCTTGGTGAAACAATACAGTATTTCCTAGTGTAACAGAAGATCCCCCTTTTTTTTTCCATCTTAATTTTTATAGGCTTTTTTCCATTCTTAAGTCTGGTCTTCAGCCATGATTGGTGAGGTATACGAAACACTGAAGACAGAGCTGGAAGAATGCTTCACTGTAGACACACCAGGACACGTGCGCCTGGGATCAGCCTTTCAGAGGGCCCAGAGCAGGAAAGGGGCCAACCCTCAGGGTCTGCACCCCTTCCCTACAGGGGAGTCCCCCTCAGGCTTGCCCAGGGCCAACCCCTGGGGGGTCCGCTTGCTGGGGTTCAAGGGAGTCCCTACCTCCTTGCTGGGGACTGTTTTCCCCAGGAGCCTCAAAGGGGATGGCTTGTCAGCTGGGTTAACTGGTTACACCTGGAACCCTGGGCCCTGCAACTAAGGCCCTGTCAGCTGGTCGACCCTGGCTCTTGGGCAACTGTCACAAAGCCAGCTGGGAAGTGTCAACAGCGAGACTGCCGTCCCTTTGAGGCTTGCCGAGGGCCAGCCCTTGGCCAGGCTGCATCCGCTACCTACATGCCGGGTCCCCCCCGCCGCCCGTGTCTTGCCTGGGGCCAACAATTGGGGGTCCGAAACTCCACGCAGGGGACCGTTTTCTCCGAGAGCCCTAGTGCCCTTCCTTGCCAGCTGGGTAAGTGGTTACACGTGGGGCCCTGGGCCCTGACACAACTTCCTGGCAAGCTGGGTAGCCCTGGCTCCTAGGCAACTATCAACGTGCCCACTGGAGACCCCTCCCTACAAAGGGGCGGTGTCCCATTCTCTCCGAGGCCAGGGGATGGGACTCCCCACCAGACTTTCATTAAATGTTTCTTAATTTTGTTTTCATATTTTGGGGTCTTTTTTTCAGGTCCCCAAACTTGACATGTCTTCAGCCTACTGGGTAGAAAGCTAGCTGTTCAGGGGAGGAGACAGGAGACAGTGGCTGAGCCAGGGGCCTCCCAAACAGAGATGGATTTCAAGCCCCAAACCTCTCTCCCCATAAGGTGGCTGTCATTGCCCGAGTTCCAAAACCTGGGCTGAAGTGGGGAGTCCCAAGGCTCAGAGGGGACGACAGGGAGAGAGGTAAAAGCTGCTACCAGGGCACAAGTTTCCTGCCCGTGCAACCAGAGGCAGTGGGCCGTCTTGGAGGCTTTAGGCCTTGGCTTTAGGGCTGTAGTAACGAGATGCCGTCTAAGTGAGCCTCAGCGCCAAACTCCAACTTGAGTCACGCAATTTTGAAGTTTGGTAGCTTTTGGTTTTGTTTTGTTCCTGCTGTGGAGGATATCTGAAATCATGCGTATGTAACTTGAATTCAATTCATAAAACGAAAAAAGATTTCTGGCTGTAGGAAATTCAGGGATGATGCCTCCCATTAAGACAAAAAGGTAATAGGAAGTGAAGAAGGCTGTATTAGAAATGACTTTGTCAGTTGAAGAAAGGAATCCTATTTATGCTTCCATGAGGATATCATTAGTATACGTCAACCCAACAACTGTCTTAAGACGTAAGAGGACGATATTATATTGATCCCATTTTGCAGATGGGTAAACTGAGACTGGGAGCGAGGTAACACGGATTTTACAGGTCTTGCCAAGATTTAGTTGGTAGAACTGGATGGACCTTGCCTGCCGTCATGATTCAAGAAAAAAAGATGACCTCAGCGTCTTAAGTTCATTACCTCTTTAAAGAATTGCTGCTTTGTTTTTTTAAGCTTTGCCAAGGAGTTAAAAGCAGGGTGACTTCATTTTTACTTTCATGAAACAAAACTCCCAGAAGACACATGTTCTCAGCACAGTCTGAATGCACTAGTGCCATTCCATCGTGCTGGGCATGAATTGCTCGTTTTCACGAAGCATGACTCAGCAGCCATCACGTCAGAATGTTTTTCCTCTTCAAACCTCTTGGAGCCAAATTGTTGAAGAATCGAGAGGAATCACTTAAGGATATGAGTGATTGTCAAATGGCGGACACTTTGGGGAAAAGGGAGGACTTTTCTTTCACTTTAATAAATGGAGACAAATGACATCGAATACTAGATGCTGTGATGCTGTGAAGACTACTGCATGCAATCCAGGCTCCTGGAAGAATGGATGGAAGTAGTCCCCGCCTCCCACAGTAATATTCTAGTGAGGAATGGAATGAAAACTGGTGGGATTTAATATGCTTCACTATTCTGAAAATCGTGATTTAACACTTCATGATCTGTTTCTAAATCATGTATGTTGATGCTTGCATTTAATGACTGTCAAAGTTAAGGGGGGGGAAAGGACTTCACAAAGATCCTTGGGTCCAAACAGAACATCGTCAACCAGGCTTATTAAACCTGAAAACCGAGTTTTCAGTCCCACCCACCAGTTACACAGAAGGTTTTATTGGAATTCATTTGCTGGATTTCCATGTCCCCAATTTGTTTTTACAAACTAACTGGATGTTGTATTTACATTTTAACAAATGGATCCAAACTCTAGTATAAGTCTTAGTTTCAGAAATTTTTAAACAGAATAGAAAATTTAACTTTTGAAATGCTCAGAGAGAAGCACTTTTATAGTTGACACAGATTTCAGAAACAAAGCCCATTAAGATGGAAACATGTCCAAACATCTACCAGGAAGAAATTGTTTTTCTAAAACTAACTCTTAAAGTGACATATTCCTTAGTATGAAATATATTCCAGACACCCGTCATTACCGAAATGGTGAACAAAGTGTTTTGTGAAAGAAAAATGCATAGCACACCTTTCAGTTGGGTAAGTCTTTCTCTGCCACAAGGTAACCAGGGAGCCATCCAAGTGGCACCAATCAAAACACAACTTCTTTATGGCAAAGCTGGTTTATTGAACTTCATGAGGGCAATGTTACAGTGATGTTATTCCACAACAAAATTATTTAGTTGAGATTTCATGAGGAAACAGCAGTATACTGTCAATAAAGCATTGTCATTAATAGCTAACTGCATTAGATTCTGGCTTAGCTTCCTCTGGTGTTCTCAAATGAAGACTTCTCCCAAAACATATCTGATGTTTTCAGTTGAATGTCACAGCTAAAATAAATTCACACAGGAGTTACTAAATGTGTGATTTGTGCTTTAAAAATTAAAGGTTGTTTGATAGCCACCATTTTGGAGGTGATTTCTCAATAGTCAACCTAAGTATTTTATAAATATTTTAGAAAATATCTAAAAGCTTTATCCCCCATTCAACTAATAAGTATGTTCTTTTTAAAAATAATACATAGAAAAAATTAAAACAATAAATCATTACAAATGAGATGCAAATATTTTTAAATTAATAAATATTAAAGTGAAAAAAAAAGTCCTTTCACAGAACTGTAAAGAATAGTTACTACTAGGTTCTTACAAAAAGAAATTCCTCTTTTAAAAATTCATTAATAACAGCACTGAAAAACAGAAATGTGCTTGGAAAGCCTGTAAACTTTCTTCCCTCATTCTAGAAAATGTTTTTGAAAGCAATAAACAGATTCCCTTCTTTAAAAAACTATTATGCCCAACACAATTATTACAGTTTTCACTTTTACTATAAAAATAGTTACAAATCAATATTAATTTAGTCAAATAATTTTTAATTCTATCATAAGAAAAATGAATTAATCTCTCTGAACACAAATAAAGCCAATTTGTTTTTCCTTAAGCTCTAATACTTAAAACTGAACAAATATTTTCTATAATTATTTTGTTAGTTCATGTAATAGAATTATCTCATTTTTATAATTAAATTATCCAGTTAAGACCACCATGATGATACAACAAAAATCCTAAACTAAATTAGATACATATTTGTTTCCCACATTCTGGAAATATTATAAGTACAATCAACTTTTGGCTTAATCTCCTCTAAAATGATCAAGGACAGCAACCTATCAGAATTAATCAATGTGCACACTTCAGTTAAAGTTCATGGCTTACGTTCCATTCATGTAACAGTTTCATATGCAATCTTACTATTTTCTATGTGCAAAGTCTTAAATTCAAAGTAAAAATGTCTAGGGGTAAAAAATCTGAAATAGTCCTTCCACCACTGAGGGACAGACAAGATCTTTTTAATATCTAACTTGTTTTTCACACTGAGGAGGAATAGCATATTGTGGCCATAACATTTAAAGATTTTAAAAATTGATGTCACACAATACTATTACAGAAATAAATGTACACTCACAGCAATTAGAAGTGTATCTTCAGAGCTGCAATCCCAGTGGAACATGATCTGCTGGTTTGGCCTTAGTCATTAAGTTGACTGGGGGTGGGGGAGAGTAAGAGATACTATGCCAGATATGCATCTTAAAATGACTAAAGCCAAGAAAGAGTCTCCTGTGAAGGCCAGGAACCATGTTTACCTGTTTCCCCCGACTTACAATTCCTCCTAGGCTTCCCATTCATTTTTCACTTGTTTAAAGATACCGTAATAAAATATAAAGCACTGTATTATGTCACTTCATTTGCACTAAAATTTGACTTATTTTTGCATATTTTAATAGAATTTAGTAAGGAAACAATTCAAATCACTCTTAAAAATAACAGTAATTTCTGTAGGACTCATTGATATTAGAAATATCAAGCGTCCAGAGAACTGTTGGGAAAGTCATTCTTTATGGGCTGAGACTCAGAAAAACCATTCTATGCTTTCTCCTCCCACTAGAACTAAAGCCTTGGCTCTAAAATGTACCAGTAACAATGCAATGAAATCTATTAATACAAAGAAAGAACTATAGGGAGAGGCCAATACAAGTTTTTATCCTATTGAGAAACCTCCCTTTCAAAGGACATACCATTAGGTGTGTACTCAACCTTAGTGGTTTTTTAGTCACAGAACACAGGACTGGACAGTCATGGACTCTCAAAACTCCATCACGCTCTCTCGTGAAGCTTCCTTCCCTGCCTCTAATGGGAAGATGTTCTGATCGTCCTACCTGTGCTTCATTTTCAACCTCACCTGACAACCAAATTTTTTCTTGTGTTGCCACAGCGACAAACTTGATTATATAGAGACAGAAGTGAGCATGAAGACCATAAACAGTGAAGCGTCAGGATGACCCATCACATGAGATTAAATCTTAACGACAATCACTGTCATACTTCAAATGTATTTCCTCTAATCAGAATTGAACGGTGTAATGAAAACTGTCATTTAGCACCAGCACGTGACTGCAGGCTTTGGTTCAGGCTTCAGGGTAACTCCGTTATCGGGAGGTTGAGTAAGCATTAATGGTTTGTGGCTCTTCAGCTTATGAGCCAGGGTCATAAATATGGCTTCCACGTGGTCATTATCATTGGGGTTTTTAGCAGAGGTTTCAAACAAAGGCATACTGTGTGTGTCAGCAAATTTTTGTGCCAAGTCTGTAGGTACCTGGATGGCACTTCTTAAGTCACATTTATTTCCAACCAGAATCCGGGGTATGTCATTGGCTAGCAAGTGTTGTTTGCATTCTTCTATCCAAGATGGCAAACTATGAAAACTAGCCATGTTGGTCATGTCATACACGAAGACCACAGCGTGTACATTTCTGTAGTAGTGCTGTACCATGCTCTTTCTGAACCGCTCTTGTCCTGCTGTGTCCCAGAGCTGGATCTGATAATGAATAAACCAGAGAAAAAGAGGAATAATAATGTGAAGACACCAGACCAGAAAAGGCGACTCTTCTAAACAACATTACCAACTATGAACCTGGTGGTTCGTACATGTCCTCATCTAATCCTCACACCAGCCTGATATGACATATTATCCCAAAGCTGAAAGATGAAGGAACTTGCCTAAGGGCCAGAGTAACCAACTACCCCAGTTCACCTGAGCCTGAGGGGGTTTCAGGAATTTGGAGCTTCCAGTTTTAAAACTGCCAGTCTCAAAGTTGGCCACCCTACTTAGGACACACAGTCCACCCTTACCCTTTCATAGGCTGAGATTTGGACCAGGTCAGTTGGGCTCCAAAGCTCAAGTACTTTTCTCCCAGAACTCCTGCTTCTTCCAAACTGAACTGCCTCTCAAACTTCAGAAGCCCTACTATTTAATTTGCCCACAGGTTCCTGGGCCTAACCTAATTCTGATGAAAAATATTCAGCCCCCCTCTTAGTCTGTCTTTTCCTCTGTGATGGATATAAATTGTTTTTCTTTTTTTGAATCCTCATGGAGGACATGTGATTTTAGAAAGAGGAAGGACCGGGTGGGGGGAGGGAGGGGGAGGGAGAGAGAAACATCAATGTGAGAGAGAAACATCAATCAGTTGCCTCCCATGCCAACCCCCATTGGAAATTGAACCCACAACGTAGGCAAGTGCTCCAATCGGGAATCAAACCCTCAACCTTTTGGTGTATAGGATTACACTTCAACCAACTGAACCACCCAGCCACGGCACAAATCATTCTTAATTACCTAATACAGTGCACCCAAAGGAGGAGGCTTGGATGGGACAACGACAAATTAGAGTGAAAATTAAACAACAAAAGAACCTAGAGAAGGCTGATTTGTTTTCAACTCTATTTCTCCTTTGCCATCATTAGCATCTTAACCCCTTTGGGGATGAGGAGTAGGACAGTGGTTCGGGAACTAAAAACTATACGATTCTTGCTTCAGGGATGTGAGGGTAAGACTCAAGCAGTGTGTCTACTCTCCCCACGGGACTGAGGTAAAGATGAACATTCTAATCTAAAGTAAAAAGTAAACATAGGAGAAGGCAAGGGAGTCCCCAGGGTCTGCAGTTGGATGGACGGTGGTGGTTTCGGAGGAGCTGGTGGCGGCTTAGAATGAAGTGGGCCTAAGGCTCAGCCCACCAGGACGCCTTGGCCGCGTCACAGTCCTCACTCTCCAACGCCCCTCCTCCCTTTCCAACTCCTCAGAACCCGGCGTGGCCTTGGGTTTACTGCCTTCACCACTACGTGTGTGTTCACAGCCTCAAGAGCCACCAATAAGAATTAAAGAAGTAGGAGAGGGAGAATGTTCTCCTTGCACCCAAACAGGAACTGTCGTGTACAGGATGTTTCTGCAGGAAAACAGATGTTCCTAAACAACTCAATGCCATACAGAAACCACTGTAGCAAAAGCAAGGTCTTTCCTCAAAGGCAACAGGGCTTTACTGCCACAGTATCGCGGGCAGTGCTCAGATGACTGCTTAATAAATAACATTTATTAAATTAATTTCCCAACCTGGAGAAATTCCTTTGGTCTGTCTTCAGCGACTCCCAGCACGAGACACTGACAATGAGTCAGTGGATGCCTCCTTCACTCTTGCTACTCAAAGTGTGGTCCGCGGTTACCAAAACACAAGGTCCCCAGGTAATTAGCATGACATTAAAGTTGGAGAAGGGCTGCCTTAGAAGTTTGCTATCTACAAATCCTTCCAATCTCCAACTCTCATTTCCACATCAGCGTGAGAAAAGAGGGAGCGGACAGCCTGCACGGGACCGACACTCTGCACGGGGCCAGCGTTTAACCCGCGGTGGGGTTGGGGCACGTGCCATCCCAGGACGGCCTTCCTCCCTGACAGTCCCCCATCCGCTCACCTTGATGCGCTCCCCATCAATCTCCACTGCTCGTTCTCGGAAATCGACCCCGATAGTAGCCTCGGTGCGGTCGGGGAAGCGACCGGCGCAAAAGCGGTAGGTCAGGCACGTTTTGCCGACATTGGAGTCGCCGATCACGATTATCTTGAAGATGCGGGAGCGGGCAGGCGGCAGAAACACTGAAGACCCCGACAGCGCTCCGCTGGACATGAAGCTCGCCTCCAGCGACGACTCCATTTCCGAAGCCATTCTCCGGACCCGCCCCAAACTGAGGCGGCGGAAAGGAGACGCAGACCAGCTGGGAAATTACGCCACCGCGAGCGCGCGTCCCCGCCGCGCAGGTGAGGCGCCGGCTCGCCCAGCCTCGCGGGTACCCCCGCCGGGGCCCGGATGCAGCCCGGCGTCGCTCAGGCCGGCGCCCGTTTACCTGGGAGGGCCGGGGACCTGTCGGGGGCTCGGCCGCGGCGCGGAAGGCAAGCCTCCCGGAGGCCAAGCGGAGCGCCCCAGGCCCGGCCCCCGCCACGTCCAAGGCCTCCGCCCTCCGCAGGAAGCCGCGCAACCAGGCTGGGGGCGGGGAGAGACGGGCCGCTGAGAGGAGGAGGTGCCACCTCGTTCTCTCGCGAGAGGGCCGAAGAGCCGCCTGTGCCCGGGCGTGCGCCCGGGGAGGGGCTGAACGGTGGTCTGGAGGCTCGGGCGTCCAGGTGGGCGCCGTCGGGCACCTATCGTTGGGGTTTCCCCGCGCGTGCAGGTGGAGGAGGGTTCCCTCGGCCCGCAGCTGGGGGCTAGAGCGTCGGCTGCGCCCCCTGCCTTCTCCGGGCTTTCTGAACCGGGGGAGTTGGGACAGCGACCAGTAGCGCGCGGGACGCTGGGTGCCGCCGGAAGCCGGCCCGGTGCGGGAGGCCCCTGCGGTGGAGCCGCGGGTCACGAGCAACAGTGCGGTCTTCGGGCTTAGCTGGCGCGTGGTGGTGGGGAGCAGGCGGGAATTCGGGCCCGCTCACCGCGTCGGCATGAAGGATTTAGTTAGGTACCCGTTGGGGAAGTACCCGCGGGACCCCGGTACCCAGTGCTCCTTTGGCTAATGCCCCCGGCCCAAGGAGAACAGATCACTTATGGGCCACTTGGGGGCATTGAATCCTGGAGTCGTTACTAGACAGCCTCTCTGATGAGAATAAAACCCATTATGCTCTAGTTCTGTCTTACGCCTGGGTGGGGATGATGTAGCCCTTAAGTATTACTGAGCACATGCAGAAGTTGTCTTTGACAAAATACTGTACCTAATAGACAAGACCACCGAGCCTTAAAGAATCATCTCTGAATTACCGTGAAGTCTTTATGGGAACCTACCATACATTGTCATACAAAAGGTCCAAAGTACACAAACAGAACTGTTTGTGAGAAGTTTTGCAATGATGAGACTTTTTTTTTTTTTCCCCTGTTTCAGCAAACAGGCCGTTTTGAAAGTCAAGGGCTGTGGAAAAGAGGACATGGCAGGCTTTAAATGGAGGGGAGTAATCGAGCACTCAGAGTTCGAGGAAAGGAGATAAATTACTTATTCCATTTGATAAAATGAAAATTTAGCCCGAGGAAATTAGTGGTAGAACCTGAGCATGCCCAGTCTTAACAGGAATTTGCAAAGCATATACAGTAATTTCTGTTGCAGCAGAAAAACTTTATACAGTTACTAATACATCAGCTTATATTAGGGGAAAAAAAAGTTTATTCACCTGGTTGAATGTGTATGCCCATTACATTTATTCAGTCTCCTATTACAGGAGCTGGGACATGGACTGGAAAATTCTAATTGTCTATGAGGTTATTTTCATGAAGATGAATCGTCCCAGAAACTATTCAAGAACCTTGGAATATATTCCTCTAATTTATCTAAATCCCCTTCAAAGGAGAGAATCTGAAGATTTAGGACAAAAGGCAGTTGAATGAAAAGATGTGAATAATCATGCAATTTCAGAGGAGGGTGAAAAAAGCATCAACATCTTTGCACCCCAAGAGCCTTGCTTTTCGTTTTTGTATTGTTTAGTTCTTGCTAAACTACATCAAAAACTCTTTATCTTTCCTGTTTATTCAAATCCTATTCATATTTCACATCCTAACTCAAAAGTCTCATTTCTGTGAAGGTTTATTTGATTAGTTCAGCTCAGAATGCACTTTGCTCTATTCTAAGGATAATATGCTTCCGGGGGTATTGCTCATGTGGTATTTGAATGTTGTCTTCATTGTTTAAGTTTCACAGTGATGTGTTGTATCTTATCAACTTGATCATCAACTCTTGACTATGGACTGAAAGCTCATTGTTATTCAGGAAATGACAAATAAATTAGTGTGACAAGGAATTTCTTGTGTAAGGATTGTCAGTTTGAACCCTTTACCGGTTATCGTTTGGCACCACTTATGGAAATACCACTGTAGACATTGGACATGGTTATGAGTTTTGTATTTTCAGCTTGCAGTTGGAGAGACTCATCATGTGATTACAGTATATGTTACTCTTCTTAGTTAAATAACTCCAGAACCTCCAGGTTTGATAGTTGAAGGAGATCCTACTATCGGAAAAAGTGGACTTTTTAAAAGCGGGCAAAATATAAAAAGTCCTTTCTCAGAAAGAAGGAACTCCTCCCTACCTTTTGCGACAGCATGGATGGAACTGGAGATGCTAAGTGAAATAAGCCAGTCGGTGAGAGACAAATACCAAGCACCACATGATCTCACTTATAAGAGGAATCTAATGAGCACAATAAACCAACAAGCAAACTAGAACCAGAGACATGAAAACATGGAACAGACTGACAGTGGGCAGAGGGGAGAAGGGAAGGGGACAATGGTGGAAGGAAGGGGAAGGGACTCGTCAAAAAACGTGTGGGTGACCCACGGACATGGACAATGGTATAGGATTGACTGGGAGTGGGCGGGTGGGTTGGGCGCAGGAGGGCAAAGGGGAAAAAGTGGGACAACTGTAACAGAAGAACAATAAAAAAAAAATTGGAAACATCTGCATAAAAAAAGAAAAGGTGGAAGAGGGGAGCTCAATTAAGAGACTAAAGAAACATGATAACCCAATGCAATGGGGACTTGAACTCAGTACTTAGAATGTTAATAAACCACCATACAGGACATGTGGGGGTTTAATTTGGAAAATCTGAATATGACTATAAGATGATTCTACTGATTCTATTAACTTTTTAGATTTCATAATTGTACTGTGGTTCTTTAGGACGATACCTTTATTCTTGGGAGATGTGCTAAAATATATTAAGTGAAATGTTAAAAAAATAAGTCTTTTAAATTTCGCAGTTGAGTGTTTAAAACAAAAATAATAGCAATACACTGTGGGGACTGTAACACATGGAAAGAAAATGTATGCCCATAATGTCACAAAGGATGGGAGGGAAAACTGATTATATCTTACATTGTAGGTGTTGTAGTGTGATATTATCTGAAGCTAGACTGATGAATTAAATACGCATATTATAAAATGCAGAAGAACTAAAATAATAAAACAAGCATAGCTAAGCATCCAACAGAAGAATTAAAATGGAATACTACAAATTAGTCCAAAAGGAGCCAAGAGAAAAATAAAAATGTAGATTGGCCAAATAGAAAACGAATATTAACCATAGCAAAATTAATTATAAATGATCTAAACCCTACAATTAAAAGGAAGACATACTTCTGTAAATGAAAAGGCCCAATTATGTACTCTTCCCCCCACCAAAAAAAAGCATCACTAACATAAAGACAGGTAAGTTCAAAGTAAATTGGAAAAATAATATGTAAACAGAATAAAGCTGGAATGCCAATATTAGTGTTAGACAAAGCAGACTTTGGGAAAAGAAATTTGGCCTGTCTTCAAGAGATAAAGAGGGACATTTCATAGTAAAAGGGTCAATTAATCAATATATAGTAATAAAGCTTCAAGTCACATGAAAATAAGACAGAAAAGAGACAAATCCACAGTCACAGCTGGGATTTCAACAGTCCTGTCAGTGTTGGATCAAGTACACAGACTTTAAAAATCAGTAATATTGTATGTCCACTATAATCATTATGCTTAGTGAAAGAAATCAGCTTTTTAAAAAGGCAAATGCTGTATGATCTCATTTATATAAAACTAAAAAACACAGCCTAGTCTCTAGATACAGAAAGCTGAGGTTGGTTGGGATGGGTAGGAAGAGCCTGAGGAAAATGCCTGCGGTGATGGGTGTGTTCATTTCTTTATGGTGATGATTCCATGGGTGTGCACGTGTGTCGTACATTTTAAATGTGAGCAGCGAGCATGCGAATTATTATTCAATGAAACTTTTTAAGAAATGCACTTCCATTTGAGGACTGTCAACTTCTTTCATACTATTTTATGTCAAATCTGAGTGTAACATTAAAGTTTTAATAAGATCAGTGTGTATTTTAATTTCTGGGCCAGATAATCGTGATGATAAAGACAGATACTTATATGATTAGTTATAAACTGATAGTTAAATGATTAGATACCTTGCATAAGGGAAAATGGTCCACAACAGCTTGAAATTGCTCAATTTTATTAATGAATAAATACTAGGGAACATTTAAATCCAGAGTTTAAGCAGATACTGGAATAGTCCTGTTACTACTTCATGCAGTAATGTAAAAACAGTTCATTCATTGGAGAAAATTTCATGTTAGTCAATTTTTTCATTTAGATGTAAACTGCAGAGAGAATATTGCCATCTAGTTGTAGAATACTGAGTCTATTGTTGAAACATTCTTGACAGTGTTCATTTCCTCTTTTATGTAGCTATTCAGGCACCGCACAAAGGGCCCCAACCAATTACATTCCCTCCTGAAGGGTGTGAACATGACAGCCATAGTGTGGCTTGATGCTGCCCTGGGTAACTCTTGAGCATCAACCCAGGCCGGTGACTGCATATCCTATCTATGACTACCTCATGCTCAAGGCTCTCCGTACACACACTGCAAGCAAAACAAAAAACCACCAACCTGACGGCAGCCCTAAGGAGGCCAGTAAGACTGGTCAGGGGAATGTACAACTGGGCGCTTTGGTGCAACATGGTGGGTGCTATGCGGCAGACGTGCAGCACCAGGAGCACTGAGGGTTAGGGACCGTAGTGGGAAGCAGCTCACCCCAAACAACAGCATTAAGAGAACCGATGAAATAACTAGGTTGCAAAGGTAAAGGAAGATGAGATTCTGCAGTGCCTTGTCAACTCTTTTATTCCAGAAGCAATGGGAAGCTTTTGGAGGATTTTAAGCCAAGGAATTAGTTTTTATTTTAAATAATATCCTGATTGCAGTATGTAGAATAGACTAAAAGGAGATCAGCTTAGAGGCAGGGAGACCAAGTAGAGGTTGTTGGAGTAATCTAGGAAAGAGATGATGAAAAAATGAGATGAAACTAGTATTGTACACATGGAAATGGAGAGAAGTGGGTGGATTTGAAAGATGTCTTGCAGATGGAATAAATAATGAGACTTGCTAAAAGCTAACTGTGGAGGATTAGGAAGAGGGGAACACCAAAGATGGCTGCCGTGTGCCTGACTTAACAACGGAGTGGAAGGAGGTGCCAGAAGAATGGAGGAACAGGTTTTGAGGAAAAGATATAGAGTAGAGCAATGAATCTTGAGTCAAATTTTGCTTTTAACTTGGACATTCTTCTGTGGAAACTACTTGGATGATTCAGAAGGCCGCAGCTATGGGCAACTGATGATTGGCAGCTTCATCATGAAAACACACCTGCTCTTGCATTGTGTCTCATGCAGTGTATTTGGCAAAACATCAAATCACCCAGGTGACTCAGTCCCCCACAGCCCAGATTTGGCGCCCTGCGACTTCTGGCTTTTCCCAAAACTAAAATCACCTTTGAAAGGGCAGAAATTTCAGACCCTCGATGAGATTCAGGAAAATACGATGGGGCAGCTGATGGTGACTGGGAAACCTGTGTGAGGTCCCAAGGTGCCTCCTTTGAAAGGGACTGAGGCGGCATTGTCCTATGTACAGTGCTTCTTGTAGCTTCTTCAATGAACGTCCCTATTTTTCATAGTACATGGCTGGATACCTTCTGGACAGACTTCGTATGTTGTCACTGGTCCCAGAGGAGCTAGACAAAAGGCGCATTATCCGATATATTTCAGGAAATGCACCCTGGGTGAGTACAGGCACGCACACAGGGTAAGGAAGATGCATAGAGCAGAGCAAACCGAGAGGAACAGCCCAGCGAGTCCCTGCCTGCTCCATCCGCCGCAGGCGGGCAGGCTGTCCGCTGCTCCCCTGGGCACCCCTGTCCTCCGTCAGTGCATCTGTCAAGGCACCGCTCATCTGTCATCAAATTTGTCTTCATCTCTCCTTGTACTACACTCTACTGCTCTCAATGATCATAGTCATCACTGGATTCCCAGGGCTCAGCAGTGCCTGATAGTTTTTAATAAAACTTTCATGCAATAATTAATGATGGGTTTGTATTCCAGGCACTTTACATCCAAGGGCCATTATTACATCCCTGATGCATTAAGACTCAGACAAGTTAAGTGAGCTGCCCAAGCTTCCAGGATCCAGACCCGTCTTGGTGAGTCCATGCCTTTTTCACTACATTCCCCTCCAAAGGCTAGTGAGCAAAGCCTGTATTTCACAAAAGCAAGGGAAAAGGAACTGCATCTTCTGTGATGTGCAGATGCTGATCCTTATGCTAAAGGGGGCGCAGTCCTTGCATTCTGCTCTCTAGGAGTCCGCTGCACGCTGTGCCTGCCAGGGAACGTGCAGGTCAGGGGCTGCTGGTCTCTAACCTTAAGGAAGTCCCGGGAGACTGGGCCAAGTGGGGCCTTACTCAGCATTTAGCACCGCGGCCCCTGCAGGGATCCATCAATGACCAGGACACTGCGCCCCCAGAAGCACCCTGACAAAGATAAGGCCAAACACTGCCAGAGACGCTCAGCCTGTCAGCTTTGTTCAAAACAAACGGGGAAAAGCTGAGGAACTGCAGCTCCAGCCAAACTTCGCACTCCTCTTTATCACACACGGTCACTGCTCAGACAGCGGCCGCATCGGCCCACCCGCCCACCAGTCAGCCTCCTCTCCTTTCTGGTCTCCAAACTGATAGCATGCCCTCTTGACCCCTCCTCCTCACCTTTCCCACAACACCCTCCCACAGCCCTTCCCAGCATGGGCTGTGGCAACCTATTCCTCTATAAATCAACTCACCTATACCCTCTGCTGCTTTTCGATGAATACACCGTCTGTTCTCCCTGATCTCTCTCTCAAAGGTGCTGCTTCCCTTTCAATTTCCTCCAACTCTATGGACAAGGCTTGGGATTGGTATCACTTTCCCCCATTGCCTCTTCTAAACCATTTCACTCTCTTACAAAGAGCTTCGTTCCTTAGAAGTTCATTCCACCCAGTTTGTCACTCTTCACCTTGCTTTGTTTCCAACAGCCATTAACCTGAGGATCAAGCTAATCCTTTAAACTGCAATCCATTTCATCACTGCCTAGATTTCAACATTCCTGACTGGCCAGCGGAACACTCCAGCGCCGCGGTCCCAAGGCCGCTTCACCCGCATTCCCTTTGCAGTGGGGTAGTTCTGAGTTCCCTACCCTTCTCCTTCCACCCACATCACCCCCTGCGGGGGTGCTGCACAGCCTCAAGACCTCCGTTCCTGCAATACCACCTTTCCTGCGTTTGTTCTCTGTCACGCTTTCGTCCAGATCTGGCCTGGCGCTCTTAATTGCATCTACAGCCTGTTCTCTCACCAGTGCGTTCAACACCCGCCTCCATCTTTCCTTCCCTGGTACCCTTTCCAACTCGCCTTTCTAGAACAGCGCGCTGCTCTGGCGCCATGGCCCTCAGCGCCCTTCATCCCTGTTTCTCCTGTCACCCGAGTCACAGTTCTGGGTCCGTCCTACCCTATGCCTGATCCTACACGCCATCCAGCTGACGTGCTAGAAACAATCACACAACCCCTAGACACTCACGATTTCCAAACTCACCTTGGTGATCAACACTGTTCATGAATGCCTGTCTTCAGACAGTTCTATTCCAAACCACCTGCATTCTCTCCAAACCCCCCAGCCTAATCTTTTATTCCCCCCTGCTACTTCACAACATCAGCTATTAGTTCCTACTTCACAAAAAATATTGAGGCCACTTATTATAGCCCTGTCTCACACTTAGAACCACTGTTTTCCTTTCAGTTTCTGGGGAAAAGGTGCCTTTTTCAAGGCCTGCTTTTTTGTCTCTTTGGGATCCAGCTCCATCAATTTTCTCTCTCCTCTACAAGTTCCTTTCGTTCAAATTACAGTCATGCTTTAATTTCTTTTTATCCTTCATCTGCTTCTGGTTTCTGCCTCTTAACACTGGACCACATTTACCTTGACCATGTATTTCTTTTTAAGATCTTATTTATTTTTAGAGAGAGGAGGAAGAGAGAGGGCCGGTTGCCTTTCACAAACCCCCAACTGAGGACCTGGCCAGCAACCCAGGCACGTGCCCTACACTGGGAATTGAATCAGGGACCTCTTGGTTCGCAGGCCGGCACTCAATCCACTGAACCTCACCAGCCAGGGCCTCAACTATGATTTTTAAGAAACAAAAATCATAGGCCACTGACACACTTCTCATTTCTCTAAAGAGAACCGCTGTCCTGAATTTTGTTAAGAACTCCTAAGCTTGTTTTTATACTTTTACTTTACATGAATATATCCATAAACCATATCTAGTAGTTTTACAATAAAAAATTTATGTACAAGATATACAATATATACAAGTTTATATACACGATATGCAATATGTCATTTTCTTACCTTTTTTTGGATCACCACTGTTTTGGAGGGTAAACCTCGATTCACTTAATGCAAGCTTATTCATTTGAAGCGTACAGCATTCCGTTAAATGACTATAGCACAATTTATCCATGTTCATGTTACAATTCCTAATTCCATTATTATAAACGATACAGTACTGGCCATTCTTACATATCGCTCTGGCAAATGTGTGGGGATATTTACAAAGTGGAATTGATGGTTCCTAAGATATGCATGTTTTAGTAAATGAATATTGCCAATTGCCCTCATAATGATGATCTCCTAAGTTTTTACTCCCAGAGCCTTAAAGTTCCTGTTGTTTTCAACATCATTGCCAACATTTGATGTTCAGGCTTGTAAAATGTTACCAAATGGATGTGAATACCAAATGGTATCTTGACCTTGATCCTGTTAACCCTAATCTTTGAAAAAGTTGGATTCCTCAGTACCGTTATCTTCTACTTCTCTACTCCCATTTCTTGGTCTCTGCACACCCCCAACCAGAGAGCTGGCCCACAACTCAGGCAGGCGTCCCAGTGAGGAACTGAACCGGCAGCCTTTCCGTTCACAGGGCCACACCAGCCGGGACACTGACTAAACATCTTAGTGGGAATTACATGTAAAGCACCTAAAATTCATGTCTCAGAAGGGCCTCTCTTTTTCCCTCATGTCTTTTTCCCCAGTTCTTACTCTAACTATATGTCAAAGATAGTTATTTTACACATTTAAAAAGTGGACATCATTAACTTTTCCTTCTCTATTCACCATCCACTTCATTTACCAGTCAGCCGATCTAGTCCCACCTTCTTAACATCTCGTGTATCTTGCTTTCCTCTCCAATACTTAACATTGTTGTCTTTACCACTTCTTGCTGGAGGTTCAGAGCAAGCACCCTGGAGTTAGACACACCTGGGCTTGAATGCAGACTTTTATCCCTTACAAGCTGTGTGACTATGAGCAAATGATGACCAAATTTTGTTAAATAGGAGTCACACTTTTTTTTTTTTTGAGGATTAAATGAGCTACCAGATACAACATGCTTACTACAGTACCACATTGTAGTGCCTTACTAACAGTACCCACGCCACCGGGCTCACTTCTCAACTGCTGTTACCAGCCAAGAATAAACTAGGCAGATTGAGGGGGTGGTCTATAAAAAACAGTTCCTGTTTTATCCAAGGAAAGTGCTAGCTAGATGGGGTAGATTCGGGGCATGTATCTGAAATGTTATTTCAACAGATCTCCTATGGCAGGTTTTAATTTGCTATACATGCATCTGTAGCATTTAAGTCTCCTTTCCACACTCTACACCAGCAGGCCAACGTTTAAATTCTCTCTCTGTGCTAGAATCATGGTTCTTTCCACATCTGCTATTTTTAACAATAAGTCACATTTACAAAAACCACAGTCCTTCAGGGAGGGGGAAAAAAGTCTCACTGGGGGTTAGCATCTAAAGGGAGCTGCAATGAGGAGTGATCTTTATTCGAAAGCCTGACTCTTCCTTGCTTTGTGCTCACATCCAAACACTCAGCATCTACCTATGGCAATTACAGTTCAACAGTTGCTTCAATGGAGTCAAATTACCATATCTAACAGAACTATGGCGAGGTGATTTAAAGAGAAAAGAATGGACTTTAAAACCAACCAGCAGCTCTTGACAGAAAATGCAAGTTCCTTCCCTTAATGTAAAATGGGGGAAAAGTTCATCTTCTTGTACTTAGTTGTTTGCCCCTTTGACACTGGTTCTCAACTTTGGATGCACCTAAGAATCACTGGGGTAGTCTTTAATAAAAAAGAAATAAAGGGGAAAAGAAAAAAAGAGAGAAAAGAAAAAAGGACCAATACCCAGGCCTGACTCCAGATCATTTAAATCAGAATCTTTGCAGGTGAGCCTGGGCATTGAGGTTTGTGTATTATTTGAACAGTTCCCCGGGGCTTCTAATACACAACTAGGGTTACGTTTATGACTTTAAGGGCTTCAGTAGTCTTTCTTAAATAGAGAAGATCAACGGTGAAGTATAGCCATTAGTTGTGATGAACGCTGGCTTGTAGGTCGTGTCTGGAAATAACCGTTGCAGGTCCCTACCTGGTACTTCCTTTCTTGTCATTAAAAGTGGATACTAGGCTGTAGAAAGCAGAGCCCTCCAGGTAGCTGGTGTGTACCAGTCTCATACTATCAGAAAGATGAAAAACTATTACTGAGGACAATCTTTGTAGTAACTTGACTCCACTGGACATGTTAGGTGAGTGGGTTGGCTGCTAAAGACATGGAGGATGAATAGATTCACTGCCAACTAATGCCAAGACAGGTAACTGACAAACGTTCAAGGATGGTCTTCCAGTCATCTACTTCCTACAAGGCCAGTCACAACCGTTCCTGATGGCCTACAGGAGGGAACCCCTCCGCCCCCCCAAAAAATTAGATGCGAGAAATGCATTCAACATAAAACAGAATGGACCTGTGGTATTTTGAGGAAATTCCTGAAAACCAACAAAGAGGGACACAGGGAAGATGAACGGGACTACTTCAAATCAACCGGTAAGGGAAAAAAAAATTTGTGAGCCTTTGCAGGTGACCTGGAAGTTAATAGTACTTTATTGCTATTTTCTACAATCTGTAGAGCAATATTAATATTTACAGCAAATTTAACAGGAATTTGAGTATCTACTATGTATTTTCCTAGTCACTATACCTTTATACTAAAATGCACCCAGTGTAAATCCTGAAGATTTCATACATCACAATAGAAATGGATTTACGAGTCTGAACCAAAGCATTAATCATTTAACTTCATATTGCAATCAGACATTTCTCAGAAAAATGCTGTGAAATTGAATGCTTGAAATAACAAGTAGGCTCTTGAAATAAAATTTTAAGTTATTAAAAAATAACAAGTGAAGTAGTTGGTTTATTCTTCGGTCCTTTTCAATGAACATCTGAGCAAATAATGTAAGCAGTGTTAACAATGCTAGCCCACTGTGTTTCTGAATACTTCTACTAGTGTTATTAATGCATAGTAACTTTTTTTTTTACTGCTAATAAAGGGAAGAATTAGTACTTAGCATTGCACAGTTCAGAACTTAAATCTGGGAGACAGGTCTGTTATTATTCTTTTCATTTTTAAATCAATCAACCAGTAGTATGATTACTTGAAGGGAAAAAAAGTAGTTCAAAAGAAAGATGAGAGGTGGTAGCTAATTTATTCATTATTAAAGAAGGAACACCAGAGTTTCGGAAGAACACTGTAGAAAACCCAGTTCCTACTCCCCTTGCAATGAGACATCAAGCACTAGACAATGGACCCAATAAACTTAAAAAGTTAACTAGTGGCAACTTTATAAAAGCCCAGTTAGGAAACAATTGTTGATTGGAAAGACAGCCACAGAATGGCATGGAGAGAGGTTTCTTGTTTGTTATACAAAGCACAGGTAATTAGGCAAATGGAATTATTGGCTCAAAGCAAACCATGGGGTCCAGAACATATTCCAAAAATCTCTTCACTCCTACATTGTTTCTAAAGGATAAGATAATTTGTATTTATTGAGGCCAAGTCAAAGATTCGGCAACAGCAAAAATCTTTGAACAACAGATTAAAAAGTTTCCATCATTATTCATCACCATTGATTTGTTTTCAATTAGGAAGACATATATACACTTGTTTGAAGTAACAGACCCTTCAAGTAGACACAAAGAAAAGTCTGATATAAAAAATGTAAGAAGTACCCTAGTCTTGTTAGAGCGCCAACTTATCAACTTTACTTTTGCTACAAGCAGACTTGAAACAAAGTCTATATTGTTTTTGGCACACAGAACTCTATAGAGATCCCTAAAGATTGAGCTGTGAAGCTTGTCTATAGTCAACAATTTAGTAACGTTCTAATTTAAATAGTGCCATCTTTTTTTCTTTTTTCTTGCTACAATCCCAAGATGGCATTACTTCAAAGGCAACTGGATAAACTGAGAGGCGGGAAACCTTTAGACCCTCTTTCCTACAACATACCCTTTCCTTCTGCCCGTTACTGTCATCACAAGAGGGAGTCTGTCCCTCCATGGAGGCAGCAGTGTTACGCAGGCTGCACAAGCCAGAGCACGCCACGTCCTCCCAGCTGGGGCGCTCCTCTCGCCAGAACCGCCTGCGCACTGCCAATGCTTCTCTTCACATCCATTCTGCGAGTCACACACTGAGAGGTGAAAAGTGCAGTTCATAAAGAATCTCTTCCAAAATGCTTTATCGCTACCAAGTCATGAGATTTCCACCATCAAAAACTTAAGGTTTTTCAAACAAAACTGAAGGCTCCCTATGGTGCAACAGTGCCATTTCATAGGACTCTGTCTTGGCAGTGGATTCCGTGAAGCTTAGATGCTAGCAGAGTGGTATCAAGAAATCCTGTCTGTAGCCTGAAAGGTAAGTTTTTCTAGGAACTCTCTTGAGTAGTTTCAAAATTTAAGGCTGGTAATCACTAAGACAGATATACATGTTTCTTGTAAGAAAATCCAACACTTCACTTGTTACCGTTTTCTGAACAGATGCTACACATGGCAACTAAAATATTCCCTAGAAATTGTGCAGAAGAGAGACGTCCCTGAATTGGTCAGAACCTACCTGAATCTAGAACATACATCCCTGGTCTTTTATAATCACAGCTTCCATTTCACAACTCTTAACAGCAACACACCATGGTGGACACACAACACGGTGAGGAACGAGGGCCTGATAAAACCCACGGAAAAGCTAGTCACTAATTCCGGGACTACTTTTAGTCATGCTATTCAAGATCACACTTTATTCTTGTGCATAATAAATAGATACAGAAAAAGGGTTGAAAATGTATGATTCAACTATCTAAATTAAAATTGAGCAAACTAACCTAGTCAGGTTTTAATTTTTCAATGAGAAATGACAAAAGTAGTAAATACGAAGAAAAACAGAAAACTTTACTTTCCTATGTTAATACAGGTCAAGGGACCCTTTCTTCTCAAAAGGGTTGGTAACACCAGTTTTCTTAGCAATAAACATAAGGCACTTGTTTAGATTACAACATCACTGCATTTTCATTTCCACTTGTTTCTCTAACCCTGTTTCCCCCCCACAGCATCGTTTGGAATTAATAGAGTGAATGAGGCAAATGTGAGGTGACCCAGGTGATACTACTCAGGGCACAGAGGTACAGTACAGTGTGTTAAGGGGGTGATGTCTGGACGTAAAACGGACCCTGTCAAGGTCCCCTGACACCAGACAATGTATCCACTATCAAGTAAACCTGAAAGAAAATAAAATATTTATTCAATTGTTCCAGTAAAATCGGGTTGGAATACAACAGATGTAGGAATTTAGCTCCTCACGGTGGCATATGCATCGAGAGTTCTGAGTACTTATGATATTCACTCTAAGACAATCTACATCATTTGAACATTGTCAAGACAAACATATGAATTTCATTTCAATATACAGTAGCGTTCCAACATAATTCACACACGCCCCCCGATCGTATGGCCGGTGCCTCCTCCGAACACCTCGTCCACGGCAGAGGTAGCACTAGTGTTCTTTCCCAGCAGCAAGAACTTCAGTTGCCACTCATAAAAGTTGAAAAAAAAGTTGGGTTTTTTGTTTTTCCATCTGTTAAGATGTTCCTGAGACAGGGCCAGTTAATAAAATATAACAAAGCACTGGAGTTCAATTTGTACTTTTCTTTACGTCACTGAACTGCTAGACTGGGATGTGGATGCAGGAATGTACTACGAAAGGCTGAGTTTAGCAAAACTGTCCACTCAGTGAAAGGATCAGGTCTCCTGAAAATTCCCTTTAGAATATACTTTCCATAAAGTACCACAGAAAGGTTAATTATATATACAACTGATTTATTTTACTGATCTTACTTGCTCAGGTCTTGCAAAATACAGTAAGAACCTTGAGCAAGAGGCTAGTTCTCATTGTGTAGGTTTAACATGGTAAGGCTCATCTTCATCAAAAAAGCAGTTCTGTTTTCCTTTCAAATCATGACTTTAAGTTCATAGTACCTGCCATCCCAGCCGCAGCGACGGCTTCGAGCCGCAGCAGCCCTGCGCCTGCACTGCGAACTCCCTGACCCCAGCGCCAGACCGCTCGGCAGGGCCCGCCTGCACTGGCCCTCCAGCACGCTACGCCACCTCTGGCTTGCACCTCTGTTTCCACCTGTGTATTTTCACAGAAGCCCAACACAGATTAGTTGAAATATTCACACAACTGTTTTTCAAAACAATTTATTGCATCATATTTGGTACCTCATGTTTGACAACAAAAAGGAAATTACATCTGTAACTGCAGGAAAAAGAAGCTGGTCTGTTATTTGAAAAAAAAAAAATCTTGGGCCCTTTAAAAATTACAAAGTCTTGGGCTTGCCTGAAACAACTGAGCAAGAAATATATTCTTAGAAATGTAGGGCTTCAAGTATTACAAACCTGTGACACTGTGGAAAAATTCCAGAGGTATCTAAACTGCAGCACTTTTTTCTGCATATCGTGAACAAGGCCTGCTGAGGTTTTTAACTATTAGTCTCTTGATCAGTCATAGAATGGTAGTCAGGAGTTCTGCTCTTTAACTTCAAGCCATGGTAGGTTTCCTTTTTTCACTCTGTGGTGAAAAAAAATTCATGCTTGCTAATTAGTTGGTGCCACATCACAGTGCATTTGGTTCTTGCATTACAGTTTTAACAAGTTTGGCCAAAACAATGCTGAAAGGATTGCATTGTTATTTTAGTTCTTCAAGTTTAAGTTAAAATTGAGATTGTTCCAACTGGTTCCTTCAGTTAAAAACTGTGGTACAAGAACACCAAACTGATCATGTACAGTGAATTTTGAAAACACAGCGTAATTGAACACCCTCTAGGTTTCTTAGAATTCTGCTTGGTATCTATATGTCCCAGCTTCTACAACATCAAGCATCTGTTGTAGGTTTCTCTGTAAATAGTGATTCACATTTGCATACTTCCTATGGCCAGAATCAACCCCGCAACAAAACCAGTCAGATGCTAAAGCCCCAACAACTCTTTGTGCTCAGTGAAAGAATCCAGTGCTAAAACAGCATTTATGCTGTCTGAGATATAGTAAAATCTCACAAGACAAATTTAAAGTAATATTTCTGCCACACACCTGCTTTGTTAGCTGTAACAGCCTCCAGATTTTATATAAATTAGTTTAAAAACATGGGTGGGTAGGTAGGAAGAGGATAGGTATCTTTTTTTAACCCCTCAATTTTAGCAGCTTTTAATTTTTTAAGAAACTGAACCTATATCCTGTAATATGTTAGGTATTTTATACATACTTTTTCAGCAGGATAAAAACGTAAAACACTATTTGAAGGCAAAAACATTTACTCTTCTCATTCTGTGTAAGTCAGAGCAATGCAGCAGGTGCGTGACAAAAATATTATATACTAGATATGGTCCAAAGTCAATCCATTTGCTTGTTTAATGATGTTCAAATTTCATTGGCCAGTTCTTCAGTTTCTGCAGAACTATCTCCATTAACTGTGATCTTCATATCCTCTTCGTATCCAGGAGGCATAAAAGCCAAAGCATAAGGGAAAAGCTTATGACAATTTGCTCTATAAACTTCAGCAGCTTCTTTACAGTCTCCTAGGCTACCATCACGCAAGGCTTCTAATACCTCCATACATGTCTAAAGAAAGAAAAAAGGTCATGTTATAGCTTGTCCAAAAGAAAAGTTATTACTCTGGATTCGACATTTTATTATCAACAGATTTCTGAAATAATAGGCCAATGTACATAAGATAAAAGCATTTACCCCCACATACGTAATCCATTAGTTTCTTCCCAACTGCAGGGTTTATACAAAGGATGAGTGTTTAAGCAGGGCCAGGACTAAGGTTGGGCAAGCAAGGTGCAAGGGCACTACATTTAGTGAGACGCTCACTTTAAGCAAGTGCTGGGTCCCAGGTGACAGCCTTGCCTCAGCCTAGCCTGGCCCTGTATATAAATGTCAAAATTTACATGTCAATGTCGATTACTGCACTTAAATATTCAAACTAAAGAGAACCTGAAGATATGTCCAATAACTAAGCAGGACAGCCTTAAACACAAAGGGCATATATGCAGGAAAAAAAAAAAAAAAGAGAGAGAGAGGCCTTCTTAAAAATTGGTATTTCTTCCAATCAAACCCTTAAGTACATATGCTTCTTATATTTCTAAATGATTCATGTTGACTAGCACTTTTCATGTTTTCTTTCTTCATCTTTTTACCTGGAAAGCACTACATAGCTTCCAGATATATAATATCCTACACACTCTCTATCTAGCAAGGTTCTGATCTAAATGTTTCATTAATTAGCAACCAACGAGTCTGATTTTTTCCTTGAAGGTATTTCCTTCATTTGCTATTAAAGGAAAATACTTGACTCTCTTTCATCAAGTGCTTTTTTTAATCTAGCTGATCATCACACAAGGTAGCTGTCCTTTGCTTTTAGTCTAAACTAGAATCTGTATTTTGCAACATACCCGTATTATCTTTTTAAGGTTTAAATTTTTTTTTTAAAATTTATTGGTATTTTAGAGAGAGAGGAAGGGAGAGGGAGGAGTAACAAATTGTTGTTCCACTTAAATATGCGTTCACTGGTTGACTCATTATGTGCCCTGACCAGGGATCAAACTTGCAACCTTGGCATGTCAAGATGACTCTAACTTCCCAGACCTCGTGATGCAATGGCAGCGCATCTGACTCTAAGATGACTCTAACGATCCATACCATCTTTCACTCTATTTAATCTTGCTATATTACAAGCTATAAAATGAGTACGTAGCCCTGGCTGATATGGCTCAGTCAGCACAGGCCTGGGTTGCAGGCCAGGTCAGGTCCACAGTAGGAGGCGCACGAGAGGCAACCACACACTGATGTTTCTCCCTCTCTCCTCCTTTGCCCTCTAAAATAAATAAATAAAATATTTGGGGGGGGCGGGGCGGGAAAAAAGAGTATCTAAATTCTACCTGTGGTAAATACACCTTAAATGTCAGAATCTTTGCTGAGACCACTGCTTGTTCATGTAAGATATGAATTGAAATCCATTAACCATGAAATGTATATATGATTTTATTAAAACAAATTAAAAATTTTTTTTTTTATTTTCAGAGAGAGGGGAAGGGAGGAAGAAAGAGAGGGAGAGAAACATCAATATATGAGAGAAACATTAATCATCTGCCTCTTGCACACCCCCAACATGGAACCTGGCCTGCAGCCCAAGTGTGGGCCCTGATCGGGATTGAACCCACAACCTTTGGGTTTGTGGGCCAAGGCCCAACCCACTGAGCCACACCAGTCAGGGCCTAAAACATATTTCTAAAAAAAATCATTGTGAACAACAAATATAAAACCAGTTATTAAATGCCAAGCACGCAACTATGCATGTGTGCACAAACACACAATCCTAGATAAATGTAAGATAAGGTTAGGTTTCTGACGAGGCTTCATGATGGTTTAAAGAATAATATGAATAAATAACAAAAAATATTATTTGTCAGTTGTTCTTTTGATGGAAAGAGGAACAAATAGCAATCAGGAACTTGTATAGAGAAGGTGTGAAAAACTCTTTACCTGGAGATTTCTGTTAGTGAGGGATTCATCAAGTGTTGTTGCCAACTCTATAGCTCGCTTCTGACTAGAAGGATCTAAATAATATACCATTTTGGCAGCTAAATGAGAAGGAAAAAGAAAATGTTTTATTTCAAGGTGAAACCAGTGCCTTATCCTCCATCCATTCAAATATAAAATGCTAGATATATGTGCACCTGGAGTGTGACATTTTATTAGAAAAAAATGAAAACAGACATTTGAAACAGGTTTTTGTTGTTGTTGTTTTTTTAATTCTGATAGAGCACAACAGAAATAGCCTAACTTTCCAAACTAGGAGAATGACTGGGGAAAGAGAGACTATGAAGAAATGCAAATATTCTAGTATCTGTCTTTGTATGTCAGAACCATGGATAGTTTCCTTTCTAAATCGAGCATAATTTGGGGTTTAAGGGAGCGCCCAGCCTCGACGGCGAGGGCCGGAAGCCGGAAATCAGAGCGCCGCAGAGGCAGGCAGAGCCGCTGGGGTTCTTAGCCCGGCACCACAAAGCGCCCACGAATCCACCACACGCGCTCCCCGTCAGGCCCCAACCTCAGCAGCGCGGACTCTTGACGGGTGACTCCTGCCCGTGACAGACCTTTCGGCTGTTCGGCACTGTCATGTGTGCAATCTTATGCAAACATGAGACAAGAAAGACGATAGTCACTTCCAAGTGAATTTTAAGAGCACGGTGATGGGAGAAAGAAACAGAAAGCTATTCCTTCATCGTATGTAACACACTGCTAAATTCAGTGATACGTGCTTTTTTTGTAAAGCCTTTGCTGTACCAGGAGATACTACTGACCTTGATTCACAGAAATAATTTTGTCTAAGAAATTGAAAATTGTATAGGAAGCATATTTAAGCTGCCCGTTTTCATGGATTAATGTGTGATATATAACTCTACCTCTTCCATGCAAAAAAATGTGTGACATTGTCATTGACCCATTAAAATAAAAAATGATATTGTGTTAGGTGGCTAAGGACAAAATAAAGTGATTACCTGATAATCTGTGTGGCAATGAATCAGAGTTCCTTTTCAGAAAAGTCTCATTAAAATTCTTTGGATTCGTTGCTCCAAAAAGACGATTCATTTCTTGTTTTAATACTGTTCTAACTGTTTCAGGTAAATCTTTACTTTCACCCACTGCTGAACACATGAAAAAACAAACCCCATTAGCAGTTAGAGAGTCTGATGAAGTTTGTAGGAGCTAAAATTATCTACTGGATGAGGCCAATGAGACAAAGCAATTATATACAAATACCAGACAAATCTACTGATCATTCAACACTGAAAGAGCTTCCCTATATTGAGAATTTCAATTTAAATGTGTCTAATAGCTTTCTAAAGGCAAAGACATTTCTTTGACAGATGATTCATTTTCTGAAAAGAACAGAAAGCAAAACAGATGGCAAAAGATGTAGTTCCACAGCCTTTTCATTAACTCCTGGGCATTGCCCCACCAACTTTAAAGGGAGTCTGCAAAGCAGGAGCTCGGTAACACCTACCTGGGAAATCATGTCACACACAGTAAAAAGCAGTGCTGCAGACAACAGAGTTTTCCTCACCATCTCCATCTTCTTCTACACCCAAGTAGGGCATTACAAACTTATCGATATTATAAGAAAACACAGATGGCTTCATTAACCTTTATTTTCAGGGGCTACGTGAACTAAGCTATCACTGCATACATAATCAACTCCAAAGGAGCACCGAAGTATTATCCTGTAGTGCAGATGCTGCAGCCATCATGTCCCCAGATCTTGGGATGTGGAGACAGAAAGCTGACCCCCACCTCTGTGGACACCTCTCTGGACTGCATCCTAGTCATGCTGTTGCACTGCAGGCAGACCTCAGAGATATCCAGGGTCGGTTCCAGACTACCACAGTAAAGCGACTATCACAATCAAGGAAGTCACACATTTTTTGGTTTTCAGTACATATAAAAATTATGTTTATACTATACTGCAGTCTAGTAACTGTGCAACAACATTATGTCTAAAAAAAAGAAAAGTACATAATTCATTTTAAAAATATTTTATTGCTAAAAATTGCTAACCATCACATGAGCCAATTGAAAAAACATGCTCAACACAGGGTTGCCACAAACCTTTCTTTAGTTTGTAAAAAGCCACAGTATCTGCAAAGTACAATAAAGCAAACCACAATAATACAAGGTATGCCTGTATTATTTTGGCATAGAGAGACAGTCTGGATCTTTGAGCCAGACAGACCTGGGTATAGATCTAGGTTTGGACAAATCATAACCTCTCTGAACCTATTTCCTAATCTATAAAATCGAGGCAATATCCAACACAGAAGGATCACAGTAAGAAAGGCTAAATTTGAAAGAGCTAGTTATATAATAGATATTCAATAAAGTTGAGCTATTATGTTGTCATAGATTGAACACATAAATTTTCCTTTGGTTAGGAACTATGGTGTAGCTTTCGAACTTTGCCTACAACCACGTATTTGTACCCTGATGAATATGTATCCTATATACTTAAATTATGTGAAGCTTAAATTTCACAAAATACTGATCCTTACTTTGTGCAACACGTGCTGGTATTTTCGACTCTATTTTTATTTTAGGGTTTGAAATGCTGGTAATGGCCCACTAAATTGCTTTCATTGTCTCAACACTAGATCACTACCCTAAGTTTAAAATCACTGAATAGTTGTGTAGTAAATATCAAGTAAAATATTCTAGACATAATTAGTAACTGAATAATTGATTGGTATGTCCTATGTTGATCATACAATATTTCTTCTATCATTCTATAGAATTGGGTGGTTCAAATACACAAGCTACTGGTTAAAAAATTTAGTTTTACTGCTATCATGGACTGTACTGTCCTATGAAAGGAATCCTGTGGGGAATAACAAACATGCCCCAATTTTGTGTCTCTCCTTAAGAACATGCATGTTCTTAACAAAGCTATTAAGCAGTCTACCCAATTTCTTGAAGGCTTTTTGACGACAATGCATCTTTATGAATACAAATTATAACTGCTTTCACTACTTAAATTTAGTCAAAATAAGGATCTCCTTGTAAATCTCTTTCTGACAATGGCAGCTGAACATGTGGAGAAATGGGAATAGCTAACATGCATTTGAATTTTCTGAAACAATTGTTCCAAGAAAATAATCATTTGTTCATCAGTCTACCCACTCATTAGAAGCAAATACATTTAGAAATGCCACTTTTAATTCATATTTCAAAAAAGACTCTAACTCCATAGCATTTATATGTATTACTTTACTACCTTTCAAGAAAGAATTGATCGTATAAAAATAGAGTGTATGTTACTTTTGAAAATAGTTTACATGCAATCCCTCCTGAGAATGGATTAAAACTATTATTTCTAGCCTTAATTTTCTGATTCATGCTTTCAAAGTTTTTTTGAATACGAGAATAAAAAAACCCCCTTATTTTCTCTAAATACAGCAACTCCTTGTATTTTGTGTAATGTAGTGATATTAATTACTTTCTGAATTTAAAAGACTGAGGAAAAACATTTCTATGATTCAGTTTCTGTAACAGGAATCATTTCTTTGACAAGCATTAAGTATAATTTGAATAAGGCTTTATTTTTTCTTAGAAGACAAAACAGTGTTCTTAATTGGGACAATTGAGGAATTTTCAAAACAATGATTGGGATGCCTGGTTTAATCTCATTTTTATATAATATATGACCTTACATGTGCCTGAGTATTCAGCAATGAAATAATTAATTTAAATAGTATTTCTAAATTTTGCAGGTTGTTCTAATAAAAATTCCATTTTTCCTTCTCCAGTCACTTAAAAATCAAAATAACAAAACTGCTTGACTACAGGAACACTGTATCTCAATTTAAAGTTCTTGTAGCATAGAGAACAGTATGAAGACCTGGGCTCTCACCCCTGCCTCAATACTAATTACCTAGGTTACCTTGAATAAGCAGCGTAATCTTTAAGGGCCCCGAATTTCTCAATTATAAAACGAGAAATAATTAGCATAAAATTCCAACTTAAATTCTCTAAAATTCTGTAGTTCTACTTCACATTAAAACTAATGTATGGAATCTTGTCAAAATATTTGAAAAGTATAATGATTGTTTTAATGCTCCTTTTAACCTGTGTTTAGCAACAAAAATTTTGACTCAAAGAATTATGCTAAAGACAGATAAACAGGGAAATAACCAATTTCAAAGATATTCTTCAATGTTAGAACTGACTAAGAAGCTTACCATAATAAAATATAGTTCAAAATTTTAGCTTCCATGTAACCTTTTAGAAACAGAAACAAAGGTGATTCTCAAATATCTGGACTGAGCAATTCTATGTCAAAATTAGGTAACATTTCTAGCCGTAAAAATTAAAGACCTTCAACACAAAGACAAGATCCCTGCTTTTTTCCTCAGCTAATTTAATATGCAATAGCTTTAAGAGGATTGAGTTTATGATGATAAATTTGTACAGATCACTTAATACAGTCACTATCAACTACTGTAATCAAATACTTAAGAAATGGAAAACAAAAACATACCAGTACTAAAGAGTCGAATCATACACTCATGAAGCCAGGGATGACTAGAATCAATAGCAAATGCCCTCTTTACTGATTGTAGCATCAAAAGAAACTTTTCTATAAAAAGAAAAAGTAAGATATATATTTTGTCATTTGATAAAATAAGATGACCTCCTTTGGAGGACTAAGACCTTACAAATAGAAAAACTAATTTAGAATCAATCATATCTGAACTACAAAACATATGACTGAAGCAAATGATTTCCTCAGATTAGCAAATTAGCAGCTATTTTCCACACAACGTTCTTAGAAGAAAAACGGTTTCATGAAGTATAAAAAATTTAGATAGCATTCAACAATATTTTAACTAACGCCATATAAGCAAACAAGTCTGACGCCATTTTATTTCCTAAACTCCTTTAATCAAAATAAAGGGATTTTCCTAAAAAACCTTCATTGTTTATAGACCTGTAACAATCTCCATTCTTCTGGTTCCTGCCATGTGTCTTGGTTTGCCTTCTGACTCTTCCTCTCCTGTCAGTCCCTAGCTCCTCTTCCCCCGCAAGAGGTCGAGTTTTCAGCAATGCTCTACACTCTCTCCCTGCTGTCCACTCCCCCACCCCCAACCCTTTGGTCCCAAGCTTCAGGAGTGCTTCCACCTGTCACATGGCGATTTCCACCAGAACACCCACTGCACTTTGTCATCAGTGACTACATCTTTTTGTTAATGCTTCCCTAATTTGGTACCATTTTCCAAATACCAAAATTCAAAACCCCAGGCTTCTCCGACACTGCCTTTTCCCTTACCCCCAACACTCAGAAAGATAAAAGCATGGCCATGCCCTTGACATGACCCATTTCACTCTGCTGCAGTGGGCTGCCAATGCGGGGCGGGCCCTTCAGAGGTGAGCACCCAGCCGAGAAGCTGAGAAAGTGGATCTCCCTTCTTCACTTTAAGCACTTTTTGCATTTTGTATTTTAAATAAACGTATTTGTCAAAAAGTAAGTTGTAGTAACTGTTAACAGTTTAAAATTACTGGACTATTTATTAAACTTATTTTTCCAAATTATACCACAATCATTGTGGAAAATAGAAAATTTAGTAGAAAACATTTAGTTATTCAAATTCCACCAAGAGGTAATCTGTTTCCTTCTGATCTATTTCTTCCTGGCCACTTTTCTATTTTACATACACATCTAAGTATCTCGTTAAAATGAAAATCAAGCTATAGTTTTACATCCTATTTTCAAACAATGTTATATGGCAACCTTTTCCCAACATTATAAATTACTTTTGGTAAACATGATTTTTAATGAATACTCTATAGAGGTACCATTTTATTCAATCTCTTTCAGTAGGACAGTTATACTATTTGGAGCACAACCCTCCACCAGATCTTACTAATCAATTTTTCTTCCCTTTAGTATGCATCACCTTAATGATAAACTTTTTTCCCCCAACGGACCACTTGGCTGACACCATAAAATCTTCTTAGCATCTACTTCTACTGAGTCTGAGCATTCTAGACTTGGCAGCCAAGAGCCTTCATTTATATTTTACCTGGGCCTGAGCCAACCTCAACATTACCTACACACACTTGTATTTTCTTAACTAAACCTCTTCCCTTCTCTGCATCTTTTTTTAGAAATATGATCCATCCTTGAAGCTGCATCTCAAGCATCACATCATCTATTTTTAACAACAGCTAATAATAGCTTACAGTTATTAATACTTACTGTGTACCAAACACTATTCTAAGCTCTACATGCTTTAACTAATTTTATCCACACACGCATATGGTAGTTACTCTATCTGACCCTGACCCTAGTTATGCATGTATATGTATTGTTGATTTTAATGTCCTAGAAGAGATAACTGTATCATTGTAGCTCTCCACCATTTTGTGCATAGCAGGCATTTCTGTGAGGAAGCTGAATTGGCATTTGCCAAAAAAAAAATCCTACAGTAGTGAGGCTATTGGAGTTGGGAGACTATATCTAGGAAATACAGTGATCGATTTTGTCAGGGCCACTATATCCTAATTGCCTACCTTTCCTAAAGTAAATCTCAAAGGCAAAAAGATGCGTTTCTATCTTGTTCTTCACCAAGTTCTTCAACGGTGTTAAAAATTTAATAGCTTCTTCCAATGGAGTTTCAACCTAACAAAAATAAAAGATATTACACAAATGGAAGCAAAATTCGGGGAGGATGTGATTGTTACTCTTTCTGTTAAAAAAAAAAAAAAAAAAAAACACTTGTTTTTTGGTAAAAATCACTTACCCGTCACCCAGGAGCAATTGTCGTATTTTAAATTCCCAAAATCTAAAGAAGGGAGATTTTGAACTCTAGACCTCTTCACTGGTTTTTAACTAGAGAGATTACATTATCTCTGGATAGAAACTATCCAACAAGTGAGGAAGAAGATACAATAAAACCAGGGAAAGAAAGACAGTAATAGAAACAGGTAAGATAACTGAAGGAGAGGGCAGAGGGGAGATGTGAAATAGGGTTAGAGGGATAAGAAGAAAACTGTAGAGAACATTACAGAATGAGTGCATGTTTTTGTTTTTTAAATTCAAGCAAAGTGCATACAATCAAGCTAATTAAAAAAAGGCGCAATATCCATTCTGCCTTGCTTTGTTCCACTACAAATTCTATAGAAATCCGTATTGTTCAAATGTCATATTAATGGTGAGATGGCCTTTCAAAAGATTTGTATTTATGGAACCTGACTTCTACCACCTTTTAATAATTATATAAATATCACACGAATCACATACTTGTAATCATTACTGGGCAAGTATAATGTTTACTACAGCACTGTGCTGTTACATTTGTAATCTAAGAACTGAGACAAAACTCTTCTCTGTAGACTGGGGTGGGGGGTGGAGACCACCACCACAGTTACCAGAAGGGCACCGAACATCTGGGCTCTGCATTTGCCTCCCTTCAGTAGCAATTTCTCCTCCACGGAACATGGGTTTGCCCTACCTGCCCAACATGCATCTGCCATACAGTAATCGCAGTTTCGCCAACACAGACTAGCCCAGGGGATTATTTCACAGCATTTAAAAAGAAAAAGTTATGCAATAAAGTGCCATCTATGGGATTTATACAGCATGTAAAGCTGCTGGCATTATCATCATTATTTTAATCCTCACCCAAGGACATGCTTATTGATTTCAGAAAAAGGGAAAGGGAAGGAGAGAGACCGTGAGAGAAACGGCATCCATCAGCTGCCTTCCACACACACCCGGACTGGGGAACAAATCCGCAATCCAGGCATGTGCCCTGACCCAGAATGGAACCCATGGCCTTTTGGTAAACGGGACAATGCTCTGCCCCGTCACACGGGCCAGGGCTGCACTGTTCTGAAGGCTACATGCTCTAAGCCAGGAATCAATACATGGCACTGCCACTCTAATAGCTGCAGATACCAACGACAATGAAGGAGGAAATAAGGGCCCTCGTAAGTATGCCCTTCTCACACATTAGTAAATATTCTACTTCTTGTTTCCATAATTCTAAGTTCTACTGAGTTACAATTTGCGGTATGCAGTGGATAAACATCTGCGAGGGAAAGGTAAAGAAATGGAAACAAATACTGTACCCATCTTTATCTTTTCATGACTCTAGGGGAATAGACGGAAATGAAGGTCACTTACATATGGCTGCTATTAAAAAAATGCAAACAAGGAATATAGGGAATTTGAATCAACAAAAACATTCTATTAACTGAAGTCATCTCATACTCAGTTGGGGTACTCTGTTCACTGAGTGGAGTAATGGATGGAATTGCCACTATTATGCATACTTTTTGTCTCAAACAAATAAACAAACAAAAATCCTGCCATAAAGATTTGTATTTCCTTAAATAAATGTAGAATGGAACTGTACTGATGCAAGGGCATCATTTGCAAGGGCAGTTTTGATTTTATTAATTCATACACTAACCTGAAATCTAATCCATGTTAAAATATGTTGTATAGGGGTGTATCTCTCTACACCCCTAGCATAGCAACAGAAGTTGAAAACTATTAAACTCTATACAGACAGAATACCAAAGACTCATTACCCTTGATAAGGGAGGCCAAACCCAGCTGAAATGAATGGGACAGAAGGCAAGGAGGGACACAGGATGGGCAGTGCATGAGGAAACTCATAAATACCAATGACTGGCTCGTGTTAAGTTGGAGAAACACACACAGCGTCCACCAAGGTGCTTCACATTTTATACTCCATTAACTCAGTATTAAACTCACTAAGCAAGCCTCTTCCTATTTTCCTTTTCTCCTTCTTAACTGGAATTACTTAGCAGTGCTTTTATTCATGCTATATATATATTATCCTGAACTGGAGACACTAAACTTACCATTACCACATGTAAGAATGCTGAAATATAGGATCACAAAAATAGCAAGTACAGATTATAGGTCCAGACTTGGCATGTAGCTTTCAAAGTGGCCTTCAATGCCACTGCTTGTTGTCATTTGGCCTTGCCACCACATTGAGGCTATGGGTAAATGTGGATGCTATTAGATGAGGGGCATCTTGGAGATGGTTATCCTAGGAAAAGGAGAGTGTTATGTGCCTAACAGGTAAGAACAGTCTATACTGAAGGGCAGTCCATGAAACTAGGTGTCTTCCACTAGGCTTCTTTCAAATAAAGCACTTTCTGTGTTATTTCGTCCTGAGATTCTGTACTCCTCTAGCTCCAAAGATCACACTACAACTTGACATCTGGCCCGGATGTAGGCATTACAGGCTTGACACAGGAAAGCCCAATAGCCTGTAAGGAGGCCTAGTATAGAATTCTGCTCTGTGGGGGAGCTTGATCCAGAAAGAGCCCCTCCTTTACAATCTATAATGCAAGACACAAAGAGTTACACTGAAAAAAGTCATTAAAGAAAGAGGCCTGGGGCAGAGAGGAAGCAGGGAGACAGGGTAACGGTGGCAGGGAGTCAGCTAGGGCAGCAAAGTGGCGGCAACAGAGAAAGCCGAGCCAGAAAGACAGAGGGGCCTGACGCTGGCCTCACCCCTGGACGGCTGGCGGCTCTCGGTGAGGCCGAGAAGCTCGATCTTCTGTGCTTATCTCACTTCCCCGGATAGTCTTCCCATAAACTCCCCAAACAATAAAGCTAGTATCTTTCTTCCTAGAAAATACACAACTGTTTGTGAAAAGATTTCAATATATCATTGTGAAATCCAAGCTAGATTTCTCTACAGTTCTTAAATAGCAATAATGCTATGAAATAGTACTGTCTATCTTTTCTGCTATAATTCTAAAACTGTTTTCCAACTCTGTTAAGTATTATAATTTTGCTTAGTCATAAAGCATCCAATGGTTTTTTTTAATTTTTAGTGACTAGTAAAGCTGAAACTGAACCCTAAGGCAATGTCATCATTACTATACTGCTTTAACATAGTAAATTATGCAATTATTTTTACATGGAGTAGGAGGATGTCAAGAGTCTGAAGAGAAACTGCACAGGTGTTTCATGTGACAATGAACATCCTGATTTCATCTTAAGATGTTAGGTTTAAATAGTAAAGTCCAATAAAGAGATACTGTAAATTGATAACATGGGTAAGTCAAAGATACACTTAAAGAACTCACTTTTTAACAAGTGTCTATATAAAAACATGTATTTTACCACTTATGACAGACACTACCTTCTTTACACATATATTTTCTCTAGCCCTAACATCTCTTCCTAGTAGGGATCTTTTCCTCGTCCTATTTTATAGATGAGAAAACATCAGAGAGGTTACACACAGTGTCCAAGACACACAGTGAAGCATAAGAACTGATATGCAGACCCAGATCAGAATGACTCAAAAGCCAAAACTTTCACTACACCAATAGCAGGTTAGTCTGGATCAGGATCATTATTTCAAGTTTTAAACCTGAAATGTGATAAAAACAAAACAACAACAAAAAAGACTAAACTTAAAATGATTTTTCACTTTAAAATCTATAACCAAATTGGTAAATAAGGAAATATAAAATGATAACAGGTGGTCGTGAAATTTCACTCAATTATGCTAAACACTAGTATCAAGTACCTTGGCCAGTTTCTCAGGGATGAGTTCTTCTTTTGGACCTCCAATTTCCTCATCATCATCATCTTTCTTCTTTTTCTGATTTCTCTGCTGCTTTTCTTTTTCTGCATTTTTTTTCTCTTCTTCTATCTGGGCTTTCTTTTGAGCTCTTCTTTGTTTATTACGTAGCTTCTTTAGTTCTTTGTCAGACATGTTTGCTATAGGCAATAAGTTATAATTAATAAAATTATAAGCATGTTAAACAGATTAGTAATGATCAATTATTACTAAATATTCCCATATAATCTCCCATAAAACATCACATTACACATGTTCATATACCAATGTGTGGCTAGCCTTTTAATGATTCCGCATTTGATAGAAAGCCCTGCCCTGGCTGGCGTGGCTCAGTGAACTGAGTGCCGGTCTGCACACCAAAGGGTCGCAGGTTCAATTCCCAATTAGGGCACATCCCTGGACTGCAGGCCAGGACCCCAGTAAGGGGTGCGTGACACATTAATGTTTCTCTCCCTTTCTTTCTTCTTCCTCTGCCCCTCATCTAAAAAGAAATAAATAAAATCTTAAAAAAAAGGGGGAAAAAAAAACCGAACCCTGAAACCTCTTCAAAAAATGTTTGAGACCAGACAGAGCCCTTGTGCTGTAACCACAGAGATGCAAAAGCACCCAAGTCCCACAGCAGTATCAACCTATTCACTGCCGCAGGAAGACGATAAGCTGTTTCATATCCCTGTGGCTCTGAACAAAGCTTTCTCCTAGTTATGCCTTCTCTAACCTTGTCACACAGTTATGCATTTTCTCCACTTTGTGCTGCCAATATACCTTATATACAGGATGGGGCAAAAGTAGGTTTACAGTTGTTGATATGGAAAGTAATACAATTAATTATTAAATAATAATGGAATAAACTGTTTCACATACTCCCTACTGTAAGCCTACTTTTGCCCCCACTCCAGCCCCATGTTTTGCATGTCACAGAACTTGGTGTATACCTGTTTCTGATTTGGACTGTGGGCGACCTGGTGAAAGGAACTATGTCTTACTTGTAATCTCTATAATTCTCAGGGCCTAGCAGCACACCAAAACACACAGAAAACTATTTGTTGATGAAGTAATGAATGGCCAAAGGGTAAATTCAAACTCAAAACACTGAAATAACAACATCCCTTGGGGGAGAAAATGTGGAATGTCTCGAGGGAAAAGGCTGGAAATCACAGACACCATGTCCACAAAAACCACATTCCTTTGTCACAGTTCAGTTCATGATAAAGTTGGTATTTCAAATGATCAGGGAATATGACAACCTAGTCAAATAGTGTTGATGATTCTATGAGGGGATTAAAAAAAAAAAACCACTCTCCACTTCACACCACACACAAAAATCAATTCCAGATGATTAAAAGGTCAAATGTAAAAATAACAAAACAAATATTGTAAGAAAATACAGAAGAAATTTATTAAATATATTTTAAATTTTTTAGGTAGAAAAACCCTTATAAGCAAGACCCAGAAGCCATTAAAGACTAAGAAAATTTTTATCTCATAAAAACTAAACCTTTTACAAAATGAAAAATACCCACCATAAATATAGGTTAAGACCTAGATGACATGAAGAAAATATTTGCAATACGTACACAAAGACTAGAGTTCTTGGCATGTACAGAACTCATACAAATCAAGAAGTTTAAAAATAAAAGACAAAAGACATGAACAGCCAATTCACTAATGAAACCTAAAAGTCACATGAAAACATACACAGGTGCTCTATTCTTAAAAATATAGGAATTATAAATTAGGTGTTCCCCCTAAATAACAAAAAACTAAGGATGGAATAATTTTCAGTCTTAGCAAAAAAGTAAAATAAAGACAATCTCAATACAGTGTTGTTGGTGATAAAAACTGATAAAACCTTTTATGGAAAGCAATCTGGCACTATTTCAAATTCTCTTTGACCCAGCGATTTATACTTCTAACAGTCCATGTTAAATAACAATGTGCACAATGATGTACAAGGACATTTACTATAGCACTGTAAAGGTGAAAAAGAAATCCATAGATTCCTATATAGCCATTAAAATGATTAACGATGATAGTAAGCTGCACCCAGATTTGAAGCAATACTATGAAATTAAAAAAGTGTAAGTTGCAGAACACTGGGTATGTTAGCATCCATTTATGTGCTTAAAGAAAACAAAGGCAAACCAAACAACTACAAAGAACCGCCCTGCATGTAATGTGTGTATGTGTGTATAAAGTATATGTACACATAAAACTCAGAAAACTGTAATTGTGTACAAAGAAATTGACCCTTTCACAGGAATAACCTTTTGAAAAGAGATAAGCTTTGGGTAGAAGAAAAGCGAAAGGATATTTTCATATTTGCAAGGTACATTTCTGAAGTGTTTCAACTCTGTGTAATTAGAGGTAATTATGTATTATTTGTACAATATGAGGAAGAGGAGGAAGACAGGAAGTATGAACAAAAAGGTAAATAAAGCCAGGGGATCTCAGTTATCAGCTTCAACTGGAAACTGTCCTGTAGGATCTTACTGGCATTTTCTTTCTACTTGTAGAAACAGTAACAGGTAGTGAGATTCGAGGGAAATCTGTACAAGGATTTCAATGTGTGACCTTAGAAAGTTCTAAACTGCTCTTGGCTAACAGGAAGTAAAACTTAATAACAAATTAACAACAACAAAAAAATCCAAAGGCATTTAGCAGGAGTAAGGATGAATAAAGCAACCAACCGTAACATCACAAGAGGAATAAATTTAGGATTGAAGAAAAAAAAAAAAGACACACTTTTTATGCCCCAACTCCTGCAACATTATTGCCATCAGTCACAAAATATTTGGATATACAATTAATTCATATCCTTCTACATGCCTAGATTACTTTCATTCTGAGATTCTTTCCCAAATCATTATTTAAGGAAGATTTCTCCCTATGTACTCCGACACCCTGCTATAAAAACGACGTTAAAAACTGGTCAAATGACTCAGTGGATTGAGCGCTGGCCTGTGAACCAAAGGGTTGCTGGTTTGATTCCCAGTCAGGTCACAGGCCTGGGTTGCAGGCCAGGTCCCCAATAGGTGGCGCGTGACAGGCAACCACACAGTGATGTTTCTCTCCCTCTCTCCTTCCCTTCCCCTCTCTCTAAAAATAAATAAATACAATCTTTAAAACAAACAAAACCCCGGGTCAAATGATAACTCTTTCCCTGGCTCAGCTGGGTTAAAGTGCTATATTGTACACCAAAAGGTGGCGGGTTCAATCCCCGGCTGGAACGTGTATGGAAGGCAAACTGATTGATCAATCTCTCAGATGAATAAATATATCCTTGGGTGAAGATTTACCAATAAATAAATAAATAAAAGGGTAAGTCAGTCATTGGGCAATTTTACTAGCTTAATTCCAAGCTGGCTTTTAATGTTCAAGCAATATTCATCTTTTAGTAAGTTAATTATAAATTATTAAAAAGAATAATAACTAGATATATTGACTGTCAACGCAGAACACCAACATTAATTATATAGTTAGCAGTTTACAGTACTGGAACTAGCCAATTACAGTATTGGGTAAACCCGTTATTAAATACAACACTCATGAAATTGAACTTCTAAAAAGTTAATGACTGGTTACAAATTAAATTCTTACTAAACTTTTGAAAGTATAAAGTAAATAGTATTTTTCTTTTGTTTCTTAGAGAAATTCACAAAATGGCTGTCATCATTTTCTAAGCATGTATATAGTCATTCCTCAGTATCCTAGGGGGACTGGTTCCAAGATTCCCCCAGATACCAAAATCCATGGATGCTAAAGTCCCTCATATAACAGAATATTTGCATATAATCTATATTTGCATATAGGCTACAGCAGGGTGTGACTATACATCACTTCATTTGCATGGATTCAGTTTAGTGCTCGGCCTATGGCAAATTCATGTTTCACTATTTGAAACTTTCTGGGATCTGCCCCCCATTACTTTTAATCCATGGTTGGTTGAATCCACAGATGCAGAATCCACAGGTGCAAAACCCACAGATGTGAACGGCTGACTACATTATCATCACACAAGATACTTAACAAAATGCTGAGGAAAAAATATATATTACACAAAAACATAAATATATGCACACACACCATAGCAAAATATAAGACATCTTTGTATATTATACCTGTATCAGCTTCATGTTCTTTATTCTCATCTGTAAGGGGGTTGTCATGAAGCTTCAAATAGATTTCTATAGCAATTCTTGCTGCCTTGAAGTAAAACGGATGCTGTCGAAGTACATCTTCTAGTTTTAATAAGTCCACATATGATCTAAGGGTAATCTTCCTCATACAGTATGTATGAAAGTCAAACTGGTCATCAGTGATTTCTATAAAATGCTAACAAAATTGACTTTTTTATTATACTAAAGTATAGTGATGTCAAAGAAAACTACAAAAATCACAGCCCTGGAATTATTTGTGTCCTAGGCATTAAAAAAATTAATAAAATAAAAAATTACAATCATTCAATATAAATACCTGGCATATCAAATAAGTAAATACAATTGGCCAGCACAGTATATGGCATACACAAGTCACTGAATTATTTGTTAAATGAAAAGGAAACATAATACTTTAAACATACATTCATTTCTTCCTTAATCATACTTAAATAAAGCTATCATGACAAACCAATTTATTAATATACTCAATGATGTAATATGGTATATTTACACATAAAACATTGTTTTTATATTTAGAATGATTTGCAAAGTATTATAATATGCAGTATTTGGTAATTTTTCTGATGTTACAAATCTGAAACTTATGCAATGATAATGCTGGTAGGTAGAAATCAATTAGCAAGTTGGTCAAGCAACCAGAAACTAACACAATTCAACTAAACTCTGTGGGTTCTCTACTTAACAAGCATGAAATTACATAAACTATTTTTATTTGGGAGAAACAGAAAAGTGACTCAAAAGTAAAGAGGACTAAAAACCAAGGAATTTATCAAAAAATTAGGAACTGCATAGGCTACAGAAATATTGTAAAATGGCTTCAAAGCTCCTATCTTATAAATATCAAGGTATATGACATCACTAATCAAATCTACAACAAACAGATTTGGAGGACAACTTAATGAACTCTGTACATGTTACTAAAGAAACAGCAATTATTTGAAAGAAACATTTAAAAAAAATCAATGAAAACCTAAGAAAGATACAAACTTTCCATAAAGATTTTTACATGAATTCTTGCAGGAAGAGTAGACAATGAAGAAGTTCTCAGAAAATGTAGTTTATATTTCAATTACAAAAACTAAAAAACGTAAATATTAATATTTAGAAATCACTGTAATTATAAAAAGAAAAAAACAATAGGATTTGCCCAACATCTTTAACATTTAACAGAGTAATATGAGAAATTCGTATGTCCAGGGTACTTACTCTCTCAATCTCATGACATTTCTTAAGTGCTTCGCCAAATTTATTCATTGTCTTATAAGCCTGGGCACATTCTGTCTGGAACCACATGCACTGCATTTCATTCAAATTCTCTACTGCTGATGTTCCTTCCTATGTGAAAATCACACATATTCAAGACCATTTCTCACCAAATACATTATTCTACCACAGAATTTAAGAAAAAGATGGTCAATTGATTTGAATTCTTTCAAAATCATTTTGTTTTTTAACCCATTCACAGAGTAAGAGGAAACAATTAATATGTGAAAGAAACTAAAGTTATATTTCTAACCACTAAAAAAGCATGTACTTTTGTAAACAATTAATCAAAATATCTACTTAACTGGGGTTGGAGAGTAACATAAGAAATAGAATGCTAGCACATAGCAGGTACTCAATTAATATTAGTTTCCTTCATCCCTAAAAATTGATCTGAACATCTATCAACATAAACCAGAGGTTAGCCCTGCTGGTGTGGCTCAGTGAACTGAGTGCAGGCCTGTGAACTGAAAGGTCACCAGTTCGATTAGTTCGATTCCCAGTCAGGGCACATGCGTGGGTTGTGGGCCAGGTCCCCAGGTGGGGACTTGTGAGAAGCAACCAACTGATGTTTCTCTTGCACAAAGCAACCAATCGATGTTTCTCTTGCACATTGATGTTCCTCCCTCCCTTCCCCGTCTCTAAAAGTAAATAAATATAAAAATTTAAATCAGAGTTTAAAAACCCATTGTACAGGCATCTAAAAAGTGAATGTTTTATACTAATATTGATTTCAGTATTTTTTCTGATAAAGTGATTTAATTAAAATCCTATTTTGATATTAAAAACAACAGAAATAAATTTTGAAAAGTAGGGTATACAAGTATGAACTATTTATTCATAAGTAAGAATTAGCTATACAAACCCTTGTAAACTTTGAGCACATTTCTTCAGCCTCTTTTATCAGATTGGCTTTTAGCATGTATTTTGCACACTTAGAGTTGATAAATCTGTCTGCTGTGTCCAAGGCCTGGGCCTCATCCATCCACCTCGCAGCTTCTTTAATATTCCCAGCATGCTTACAGGATACAAAAAGCAAAATAAACCAGTCAGTATGCTAAAATGACTACACAAGTAATCAGTCACCTGTTGATAAATGACTAAAACCAAGAAAGGTACTTTTCTGACCCTTAAGACCCTAGTCAATGTAGATGCATAAATGCTGCCACAATATAAGTTCTGATACCTTCCTGGGCATGTAAAATATAGGCTCTTTAATAGTATAGATTTTGTTTTAACAATATTGTCTACTGCTATCATCTCATTGCCTACAACAGTACCTGGCACATAGTGAATACTTAAAAATAACTGTTAAATAAAATAATAAATATTTGAAATCGTTAAGTGAGAACAACATAATTCAACGTAAAGGCCATAAACGGCAGAGGGATGACCAAATTTCTGCCCAAAGGAACCATGGACACATTACTGATGAGGATCATTAGTGGACATTCCACAAAGACCCTCATTCTAATTCACCTTAACTAGTCCATTTGGCAAAGCCACAAAACCAATGAACATCAATGAATATACCTGGCCTTGGAAAGTGTTTTCAAAACATTACTTAATTTCATTATTTTTGGTAAATTATTGGTTTACAGTCTCTTTCCCAAGAACTTTTATTACTAAATTTTATTTTTATTAAAAGCCACCTTTATTTTAAGATGGTGCAAAAACATGATTAGACATTCTCATGTAAGACCTAACAGCTAAGGAGGAAAAAGAGATAATATGTAATATTCGCAGTAGAATCTTTAGTTTATTTTTATTAAGTTTATTTTATTAATCAGATATTTATATATATGACCATACTCAAATGTTAATAGAAACAAACATCTCACAGCACATACAATTACTTTCAATTACCTATACTCTTACTACTTAAAACCAAGAAAATAACCAGATGTGTATGTGAAATAAATGTATGAGAATATATAATATGAATAACCATATATGTGTGTATACACAGGTATGAGAGATCCACTTAGCATGACCATGACAAGTCTAAAAGTAATCAGACTGAGAAATGTACTATACTTGTTATTCCATGGTTTATGAGCAATCAAACAGTCATTGTTGTTATAGCATTCAGAATCTGTAATATATAGAAAAATTTTGTATAAGTCTCATTACCTCATAAGAAAAAAAGAGAGTAGATTTTTACCTTATAGATTTTAGCTTTCACAAGAAAGAGTTCTATCAATGTAGGTGTACTTTCAATAGCGGTATTTATGTATTCCAGAGCAATAGATGGCTGACCAATTTTGTCATAATGTTGTGCCAAGTAGTACTGAACCCAAAGTAACGTGGTTGGTGGTTCTTCTTTTCCATCATCTTTAAAAAGTAGGGGAGGCGGGTGCAAGAAGAAAGAAACCAAGATTAGTCATTATATATACACATATATACACAGAGGGTACCCACCTCTCAAAATGGGTACTCTATCTTTATTAATAAGGAAACTAGTTTGAACCGTGTTATTTATGTACCTAGCTATAAAACTACCCCTAAATTTATAAGATTTCTAAATGGGATCCCGCTTTCTTTTCTATATCAGGAGAGCCTCTAAACAATGCCTTGCATTTGTTAGAACTTTTCTTTACATAATGAATATGGCAGGTAAGTGAAATCAAAGATACAAGAAATTGCCTGAAAGGAAACTGAAAGGTGTGGGGGGGGGAAGACAAGTTGTACTACAACTATGAGAGTGTACTGATCAGGAGGCTATATATGAGAGGGGGAAAAAAGAATTAAAAAAATTTTCCATTAATCTGAGGTTAAAAAAAAAAAAAAGACCCAACTGCTTAATTGGGTTTCTAGCTAACGTACTAACTATACATAAATATATTTGTAACGTGGTTATTTTAAATTCCAGTGGTTATAATATTCTTAATATATTTTAATACTATGCAGAATATGCAACAATTGATAATTTAGGTGAAATAAATACTACACCCAAAAAAGTTAAAAATGCTAATTCTATATTTTAGTTCATAATTCGATTTTTATGTATTCACAAGAAAATGTGTAAGTTAAGTATACAACCCACACATTAAAAAGTGTTTTTAACACAAATTTCTAAAATCAGAATTACTATCTGCTTTCAGAGAAAGCAACAGATTGCTCATTTTTTTTCTGGTAAAAGTAGGATGGCTCAGCAGACAAACAATAGGAGTGGAACTCACCAACTCCCGATCTGACAGATCTGCAACTAAAGTGCTGCATATTCTTGGGCATTTCATTGAACCTCTTCCACATTTGTAAAATATGTAGGAAAATGCTGATAATCAAAGGAACATTATGATGATTAACCAATGAAACCATGGTAACGCCTTCTAAAAAGTATTATTAAAATTAATCTGAGACCTAAAAACAATGATCAACCCAATAGCAATGAGCACCCCAGGTCCCATACTGGGCTCTCCCACTGTCAGAACCAGGGCTCGTCAGGAAAAACAACGGATTCCAGGTCTGCTATGGGCAGTGTACAAGATAAACTGGAATAATCTAGTCATACCAAACTTCAAGGAACCTACCATCTACTACCATTTTATAAGAAGGCTGCATTTAAAACTGCAATGATTTAAAACATCAAATGTTTAAATCCAGGAATTCATAATGCCTTTAAAACGTGTTTACTAGCCATCTTTGAAGGATGTTATTAAACCAATTATTTTGAAAACTGGTAAAGAACAGGGGAAAAAAAGGTAGAGGAGGCAGGGGAGAAAAAGCAGAAATAGATGAAGAAAAAGTTCTCTTTTAAGGTTAAAAAAAAAAGAAGAAGAAGAAGGCTGGAATGTCACCAATTTGTAATCCCTAGCAGTTACTAACATGTTTTAATACTACATGCCTCCTGATGGACAAACACACCATCACCTGTAAAATAATCTTGCTCACCACTCATATTAAAACAGAACAAAAAGCAAACAGCCCCTCCTTCCAATTTTTAAACCTCATCAAGCTTCTGGTCAGACCTGTCCATTAGAAGTTTCTGCGATAATGGACATATTCTATTGTCCTGTCTAATGTGGTAGGCAGTTGCTTCAGATGGCTATTGAGCAGCATTTAAAATATGGCAACTGCAACTGAGAAACTGACTTAATAATTTAATAGCCACATGTGGCTAATGCCTATCACACTAGACAGTACAATTGTACATCCATCTACCAATTTATAATAAATTCAGAGAACAGAGCAATAACATGTTAAGAAACACCATGGGAGTACATTCAGCTAAATCTACTGTGTGCACTGTAGAAAAAAAGAAAAAAATCTAAATTCTTTAACAAAGAAGTTGTTGGAAGAAGAGAAGATGGAAGGAAAACCTACAGATTAAAAGAGAGTTAAGAGACGTATCAACCAAATTCAAAGTATGGATTTCATATGGATTTTCATTTAAACAAACTCCAAACACAAAATATGACATGTATAAGATAACTGGAAATATAAACGTGGACCATTTTTCTTTGATATCAAGACAGTATTAATGTTTAGGTGTGGTGATGATATTATGATTACAATCTTCAGAATATTAAAATACTCATCAATGTAATGTTTAGGATTTGCTTCAGAATAACATGGTAGTAACGTGTGTCCAACCTTTTGGAGTCTCTGGGACACAATGGAAGAATAATTGTGACAAACACTGATGAGCAAAAACAGGTTTTAAGTAAATTTATGATTTTGTGTTGGGCCACATTCATGGCTATCCTGGGCCACATGTGGCCTTTGGGCCGTGGGTTGGACACCCCTGCTGGAGAAGGAAGAAGGTAAGAATATAAATGAAGTAAGTTTGACCAAGAGTTAAAAATTACTGCAAATGGGGGATGGAGAATCAATGTTAGTATATCTAGTTTCATAGATATTTCACATAAAATGTTTTTAAATAAGCTAGTATGATTCTCTTTTTACCAAATATTTTCATACAATGTTCAAATTAATGCAGCTCTATCTTAAAGGGGAAAAAGTGTAAATACACTGAACTTATTGCCTAAATAATGAACAATAATTCTGATCTTCTCATTAAGAATTTCATGGTATATTAAAAATCTCTGGATGCTTTTAAAACAAAACTTGAGCACTTACCATTGGGATTAAATAACCGGCAGCTTTTAAGAGAGGTTTCATAACCTACTACTAGTTCTTCTATGATCGCCACCTAGAGTACAAATACACAAGCACACTTTAATTAAAAATAGAGAGCGAGTTATCATTTCTGTGGAAAATGTGCTATTAAAGGGCTCAATAAACACTGACACACACTTTTATAAATTTCTTAACTTATGGATAAAAATTTAAAAGCAAGTTAAACCTTATATTTTGGAAGGTGTGTATTAAGACATAACTTTTTAAAAACTTACTGGCAACTCCTTTCCCTGCTAGAAAACAAAGCATTGAGCTGAACTACATAATCAGAGAAAGGCTGGACATAAAGAGATAATGTTGATGATTTTTATCTTGGTTCATTTGTATCTCAATCCATATAAATAACACCCACTATATGAATGAAGTTAGCATTCATTCTTTAGGAATGAAAAATTAAATACTGTGTGGGAAGAGAAATTCCCTAAGTAGATGAGAGCATCAATTCTCAATCTCCTAACCCAGGGGAAAACATCAGTGAAACCAACATGGGACCATGAGTGGGTTTCTGAGGTGCAGAACACGCAGCTGTCCAGGTTCTCTGGCTTCTCCTCAGTCATGACTACACTACTTGTTCCTGGCTTCCTAAGAGATCTGTGAATACTTTTAATTTATTAATTTCCTTCTTTGTTTAATCCACCTATAATGGATTTGTTACTACAGAAGCTCTCTTAAATGACCTCAACTTAACTGACCCAACAGGTTAACACCAGCTCTCTCCATTACCTCAGAAAACTGAGGACGGAATGGTCACAGCTAGGTTATTCTGGTGCGCCCATGTTTTTCTGCTCCCACAAGCTGAGCTGCATCCTTATTAAGAGAGTTTTGTCTTCCCAAACATGTTTCAATCAGTTACATTTATTATCATCACTGTCAAATTTAAGTCAACATTATGTAAACTTAAGAAATGAGGACAAAAAGAACTATTTCTATAAGTTGAACACCATGGAAAGACTCAGGATTAATTAGATATTTTTAGCCAATTTAGATTTAAATGAGAGAATCATATATACCATAAAAGTATATAGGAATTATACAATTAAGAAAGCTTTGCTGCTCTGGCTGGTTCGCTCAGTGGATCGAGTGCCAGCCTGTGAACCAAAGCTCTTGGGTTCGATCCCCAGCCAGGGCACATGCCTGGGTTGCAGGTCTGGTCCCCAGTAAGGCGTGCGCAAGAGGCAACCACACGTTGATGTTTCTCTCCCTCCCTTCCCCTCTCTCTATAAACAAACAAATCTTTAATTAAAAAAAAAAAAACAACTTTGCAATCACCAAGTTCTCACTCTACCCAAGCTGAAAAATAGTAGACCACATTTTATAAAAGTGATTTATATAAGAAAAAGAAGAAAAACAGCCATCAATAAAGCCCATGCATTGGGCCATTTAACAAAAGACTGGCAAGTAAGTACACCTTATGTGCTTTATGTTAGTGTTTCGCATGTTTAACTTGTCCCATCTTTCTGATTCTTCATTGTAACTGATTAAAAAAAATCCAACCAGCATGTCTTGATGCCACTGCACTAGCAAACAAAATAATCTAAACTGACATTAAAGCATCCTCTTAACAAGTATTTGCATATTGTAATACATAGCTGAAAGAGAAAGTTAACTTGCGGGGATAGCAAATAGACTCTTCTGAAAGATTCTTTTTTCTACCAAATAAAAAAGGAAAAAGATTGCTAAGCTAAAATTTAGTTTAAAAAAAGAAATCACTTCTGAGTTTCACCATGAACAGGGTTTAGAGAAAATATTGACAAAATCACTACCTTACCAAGCTTTCACACATATACTTATTTATCAACGTATATTGCAGAAACAGAAGACTGAGAGAAGAAATAAATGATACGTTACTAGTTAAAGAAAGTAGAGCATGAAAAAGAAGAGGCACGGGAGCATTTAAATTACAAGCTAGGAAGACTGATACTGGATTCAGAAAATGTGTACTATGTGCACAGATAAGCAAGATTCAATTATTTCAAATAGTGAGCAAAGAAATGACAGAAAAAACAAAATTGTATTTTGCTTTACCTTCTCTTTATCTTTGTACAATGACCTCAAAGTATTGAAGACTGGTGGACAACCCTTGCTGAAGTTCATCCTTAAGAACTTATCCAAACATTCCTTAAACTTCTCACCTTGGAAGAAAAAAATCCTGTTAACTTACATTTACCCAGACAACTCTCTAACAATGCATACTTCAATTTCAGTATGCACACTCATATAGTTAAAAACAAGGAAATTGTAAATCATACCATCATTTTCATTTCTTGCAATTATCCTCACTTACCAGATAAAAAGTTTAATGGCAGTCTTCTTGGCACCAGTCCCCTGGGATATTTAGTCCAGGCCTCCTCATAAATTTTTAATCGTTCTAACATATTAGCTGCAGACAAAACAAAAGTTCTTTCTATATTTAATTTTAACTATATTTTTCTAGCAAATTACAAATTACTCAAAGTATACAAAAATTACCATATTAAACACAAAATTTGCATGAGAAAATTATTTATAATCTAACCACTTAAATATATCAACAATCACTTCAGAGTATTCCCTTCCTTCTAGTATTTTTACATCTTAAGTGCTTATACTCGTATAAAATGCATAATTTTCTTTATCCTGTCCTGTTCTAGGTAGCCTTTAAAAATCTGAGGACTCCTCAAGTTCTGAGGAAGGCTTCATTATTATATTTCCATACATGGCTTCTCCACTATTCTCTTCAGCCTCTGCTTTTCTAAGTCCTCTGCTCTGATTTATTTTGAAATTTTGGATCTGTCCCCTATCTTCCCATTTTCCCTATTTCTTTTATAGTTTCTCTTTTATTCTCAATTCAGAGATTCCCTAGGTTCATCAACCTTCCACTATACTAATTGCTCTTCAGCTGTGGCCTCTCTTTTATTCACTCTATTATTTTTATGTCCACAAGTAGGTCTTTCTTTCCCCAGATTGCTAATTGGTACTTTCTCATAACCATTCAGATTCCAGGGCTGCAACTCCTTGTCCTCACCTTAGATTTCTCCATTACCTCTACTCGCCCTTGCACTAGCACAGGTGCGCGTCTTTCCTGCGCAGGTGTTCCTAGGGTGGTACGACATTGTGTTACAAAATTTCTCCTGCATATGGCAATGATTAGAAATGGCTTAGTGTCAGTCCTGAGGGAAGCATCTTGGCCAAGGAAGAGGCAGGGCTTTTTGTAGATGACATATTTCTGGGCTCATCCTCACAAGTGGGTACCATTCATTAGAGAGTGTGATGGGGAAAGAGGGTGGAGTAGGGAGGTGGAGGAGAGAGTCTCTGGACCCAAGTGTATAGAATGACAGGTATCTTCCTCATTTTGCCATGTATAATGCACTGCCACGTATGGTGCCCACGCACGTTTTTGGCCCAAATTTTCAGGAAAAAAAACTTCAGTTTTAATTTCTTAAATCAATTTTATTTAATTATATTTAGAAACAAAATCGATTATCGTATTCCAGGATATTAATTTGCATATGGATATTGTTATTGCTCTCTCGAGTTACACTTTTAACATGTAAGCATAGACAAAAGAATTAAAAGCATTTTTATAGATACAGAATTAGTACTACCCATGTATAATGCACATCCTTATTTTTTCTTCGAAAATGTGGGTGAAAAAAGTGTGCATTATACATGGCAAAATATGGCAGTCCCTCTTTCCACAGAGAAAAGCGCTGTTCTTTTAGCTACATTCATGTGCCCCTGGCAGGCCACTTATGCTGTGGCTGCAGGTTACCACAGAAATTATGTTTGCTTCTTTCCCTTAGGGAAACATCTCCATTTCTGTCCGTGGAAATTTCCCTTTCATGCTTTTATTGTTGCTATGCATTTGTGAATTTTTAGAAGTTGTTTCTAAAATTTTTTCTCAACTATTTCTATGAATTTGTTGTGTAAGAGCGATTTCAAAAAATGCTCCGTCTGCCATGTTCAATAAAGTCTGCAAATGCACTTTTGTCTTCAGATTCTGAACCACTTCTTACTCACTATTTTTCTAGTTATGCTTTTCAATGAGTTAATAAAATACTGAGTTCACCAAAAAGTTCATTTGGTATTTTTCTGTAAGGTGGCTCTAGTAGCACTTAGCTGTCTTCAACTTCATTCAAAACAATTTTGTTAAGAGTGTACTGTGACAGCTGCCATATCAGCGTGCATTAAAAAAAACATCAAAATTGGTGAATTTTCGTGTAGCCATTTTAATACTGAAGATGGAAGAAAATACGTACACAACCATATTATGCTTGATTACTTCAAGAAAGGTAAAAATGCAACTAAAGAGCAAAAAAAGATTTATGCAGTGTATAGAGAAGGTGCTGTGACTGACTGAATGATGCTGGATATATCACACGAGATGGTGCTCCAGTCAGGTGACCAGCGAAGTTGACAGCGATCAAATCGAGACATTAACTGAGAATTATACCATGTGGGAGACAGCCGACATACTCAAAATAACCAAATCAATAAAGTTAATGGTGAAAATGAATGTGTGTCTTTTGTTTTACAGAAAAAAAACAGATGGACTTTTTGGTTAACATAATATATTAACAAAAGAAGCAATTAAAACTTAGAAAGTAAGTTTTAAACAATGCTACCTGGCTTGAGTGCCTTTTCCAAACCTTTGTAATAGGCCCAGTTTTCAGGGTTTCTCTCTTGCAATCCTCTATAAACATCAGCTGCATCTTCCAAACGACATAATTGCAACAGAAGTTCCCCTGATAAAAAAACAAAATTAAATTAAATATTTTCTAGTTGCAACTAACTTTTCCTCAAATTTTCTCTTAAAATCTCTTCAATGTTGAGAAGTAGATGGATTAGGAATCTTCCTGAATTCCCAATTTCCTTTAGCAGGACTATTTATCGTGTAATTTTTTTTTTTACTGTCTCCCACTTTTTGGAGTTCATATTTAGAAATGCCATTCTTGTCACATCCTCACTTTATTCAGGTACTGGTTTAACGCCAACCTATTTTCCCAAATTCACTGAGCACAATCACCAAACCATTATCTACTACTCAGTTAATTATTCTTGACATCATTGGGACAATTAACATCAAATTATTTTTTAAAAGATTTTTCTTAACTATATTTAGAGAGGGGAAAGGAGGGAGAAAGGGAGTGAGAGAAGCATTGATGTGCTAGAGAAGCATCGATCAGTTGGCCCTCACATGCCCCAACCGGGGACCCGGCCTACAACCGAGGCATGTGCCCTGACCAGGAATCGAACTAGCAACCTTTTGGTTAATGGGATGATGCCCAACTGAGCCACACCAGTCAGGTTTACATCCAAATTAATGAACAAATCCAAAACCCTAAATTTATCATCCTTTCATCAACTATAAAACCATTCTGCTCTAACAGTGCATATTCACGACCACATTTAACACCTGCATTTTCTAGTGCTTTTGACTACCAAATAAGCATCTTGCTTTAAACTTAACTGACTTGTCTTCCTTTCTCTTGTCTTACCAATCCTATCCTTCAATCCTAGAGAAAAACCATTCCCCCTTTTCCCTTTAGTCCATCTTGGCAACCAGTAGACTCTTTGCTTGTCTTCTCTGGACCAATCTCATCCCTGAATAGTATCAGCAGTTCCAAGTGCCAAAGTCAGTCTCAAAGCCTCAGCTTCCTTATTTACCAATTTTAAGGCCTGGACCATACTAATTGTTTGTTTGCGCCACACTTTCTCACAAGAGAAAGCATTCATCAGGGGAATAGACAGAGGCACCAGATTCAGTATAAACAGGCGCTCCAAATTCACGTAACTTCAAAAACACTGCTCAGAATCCTTATCCTTAATAGGCCCCTATTAACCAAAAGTATTATTTTCAAACCATAACTGCATCCTTACATCCTCAGCTCTCACCAGATAATAAAAACGAACATGTACTGAATGCTCACTGTGTTAGTGATTTTTAGATGTTTCGCATGCATTAACTAACTCAACTCTCAAAATGCTATGAGGTAGGTTACCATTACTTTCACCATTTTAAAGCAGAGAACCTAAGTAAACGTGCAGAGGGTCCTTCAGAGAGTTAACTGTTGCAGTCAGGATTTGAACCCAAGCAATGTGGCTTAAAGAGCTCATATTTTTCATGTCTATACCAGTGGTTCCAACCAGGGGTACTTTTGCCACCCAGGGAACATTCGGTAACAAGTGGCGAAGTTTTAGTTGTCACAGTAGAAGGGAGGTGGGTGCCACTGGTATCTGATGGGTAGAAGCTAGGAATGCTGTTAAACATTCTGCAACACACAGTAGACTTCTATCTTCAACATCTCAGTCCCCAGTCTCAGAACTGCTGAGGTTGACAGCCTGTTCTACATTAACCAAAAGCCTATTTCACTAAGAACAAACAAAATATCCTGTAACTTTTCTCCTCTACTCTACATCCATCCACATTTCCTTCCTTTAATCTTCTCCCACTTTTTTTTTTGTAAAAGGAACTGGTGGAACAAGAATTAATGAAACTTCTGCTTAATTACAGGCCCACTCACCCACTCCAGGAAGTTCCCAAATCATCATGACCACCCACCATTAACAACAATGCCTTCATTACTGAAATTCCCAAAGACTGATGATTCTGTCAGTTGCATGCTATTCTCTTTACATACACTATCCCCAACACTTGACTCATTATAAGTAATTCAATACATACTTTATGGAATGAAATGATGGCTCTGTTTTCTATTTCACTGAGAAAATGAAGAAATTAGAACCCCCAAATGCCTATTACATGTACACATCCACTTGCCCACATATTCTACCATCTATTGTTACTGGGGATCAAGTATTCAAGTTGTTATCTAAGGCTAATCCTTCAACTTATCCACCAGATCACAATCCCTCTACTGTATCAAATATTCTGTTTACCAGATCATTCTCAAGTGAACATAAACACACGCTATAAAAAAATATTTTTTGATCTTGTAACTCGTTTTATCCACCACTGTTTTCCTATATAGCAAACCTTATGTAAGCCATTAAGGCATTATATATGCAATTCCTTTACTTTTAATCTCATTTGAATGTACTTCATTTACTTGGGCTTTTACCACCCTCCTTCTAAATGTTCAGAAAGTGCTTTAGTTAAGGTTGACCATGACTTCCAAATTGCTAAAATCCACTGGTCAATTCTGAGTCCTCATCTATCTCAATCTGTCATTATTCCTCACTAATAAAGTTATCAAGAGGAGCAAATGAAATGATGTACTTAAAGAGTATTTTGAAAACTGTTGTGTATTTTCATAAAGAAACTGAGACCCAAGACTAGCACGTGATGATATAGCTAGTGAGCAGCCAGCTAATGAAAGAACCTGAATTACTTTTTTCCAATCTTGTGATCTTTCCACTAAGTCATAAAGATCCTCTCTTTATAATAGGCTGTTAAGGGGTAACAACTCAGATGAAAGAGAGCTTCTCAGGATCTATCATTCACAACTGAAGTCTAGGAACCTTCAACTTCCATTTTACTTCTGTCCAGTAGTATTATCATCCACTTAAAGTCCACCCGGCAAATAGTGACCCAGTATGCACAGATACCACACTTTCTTGTGTTCAACTTCAACAGGAGCCAAAGGAATCTGACACCAGCAAACTTAGGTTAGGTGGACTAACACAGGTAAAGCAACATTTCAGATGGTAATTCTTAAAAAGTACTTGTATTTTCAATTACTTGTTATTCTTCTTTCATTTTCCATTATCACTTCCTCAACTCTTAAAACTGTAATATTCTATTCTCAGACCTCTAGTAACAGCAGCATTAAAGATGTTTATTTAAAGATCTACCCCTTCTACTGCAATCCACACATAAAACCCAAAACCTCTGGTTTTGATTCTTGCTCTTTCTATGTCCAGATAAACTATAAAAAACTCTAGGGATGTCCCATATATTCTTTAGGAAAGACTGATTTATTTGTATTATGACTGGCAATAAAGAAACCTGGTGTACATAATCTGTTCTGCTAATAAGATATTTCTAAGAAATTTAATCCTGTGTCTTGTAAAACCAAGCAATTACCTCCTGTGTTTAGCTCAAACACTATAATATTTTAGGATAAAAATACTTTATTTCAAGAAAAAGTATTTTACTGAGTCACTTCAATAACCCTTATTGTTCACAATTTTTTAACCTATACCAACAATATCATTTAAAGGTATATTTTCCTACATTACCAACTATTCAAAATGCATACATAAGAAACAGATTTTCTATCATCAAAAAGTTGAATTAAATTATCAACAGCAACTAGAATTTCAGCCTTGCTCTTTGTCCTAATTAAACACTAGAATAAATAACATTCTTAAAAATATATATATACCTTTGGTTTCTTCTACAGCAAGTTTATCACAAATCTGCTTTTCATAGGTGCAAAGGTGTTCCAGGGCTTCTCTATAGAGACCTGCTTCCCGAAGAACTTGATTCTGATATAAAAGGAGTTCACTATATTCATAATCCACTTTATCAGGGGATGTCTATATATGGATATAAGGAATACTAACAGTAAGAATTGTTTTCATATTAAAAAATTGCTTACATATTCAAATACATACAAGAAGTCTAAGGATACTATCTGATTACTATTACTCATTTTTAAAATATTTCTAAGTATCTGTCTAGGGAGCAATTAAGTAATGACAGTATTAACTTATAACTCACTGACTAAGAATCCATAAGTCTTTACATACGATAAATAAATAGGGGAAAAGGAAAGCTTTTACTTAGAGGCAGAATGTCAAATAATAAATCTACAGGGAATAAGAGAGAATCATCCCTTTGCAACTATCATTGGAACAGTTGATTCAGGCAGAATTATAATCAATGAATGCTAAAACTAGTGGTAAAATCTGATGATGAAACGGCTATTCATAAAGTCTTGACTTGTTTATTAAACACAAAGCGAAAAAACAAGTTTACAGCAAAGAGACCTAATAGACACCACCTTAACTAAGAAATCAAGCAGAACAAATGGTTATCATGTGCTTCTTAATGTGATGGACTGAGAAGGGCTCAACATCACTTCTGGGGTTTCCTGCCAAAAATATAACTGTATCTAATTATGAGACACCACCAAACAAATCCAAACTGATGAACATTCTATAAGAGCACTGCTCTGTACTCTTCAAAAGTATCAACGGCATGAAATACAAAGAGAGTCTTGGAAACTTCCGAAGATTAAGAGAGACCAAAGAGAAATAATAAGCAAATGCAAGGTATGATTCTAAACTGGATCCTGAAATGGAAAAAAAAAATTCTGGAAAGGATATAAATAATAAATTTTGAATATCGGCTATGGATTAGATAAAGTCTATCGATGTTAACTTTCATAATTTTTTAATAATCTATATAGTACTATCTACAGAATTCAGAATTACAGAGTTATTCTTAGGAAATATCACACTGAAGCACTTAGGAGTAAAAGAGCATGGTGTCTGAAAATACTCTCAAATGTTTTGGGAAGAAAATTTAAATAGATAAATAGATATAGAGACTATAAAGTAAATGTGTCAAATATTAACAATTAGTGTGCATGAACTCCTCTATGAAGTTCTTTGCATATTATTCTAGTATCTCCTCTATAAGTTTGAAATTATTTCAAAACAAAAAGTTAGCAAGTCTATGCACACTTCTTTTAGTTACATTTAGATTCAAACCTAGTTTACTAGTTTACCTGTTGTGTTTTCCTAAATTCTTCTAAAATCTTTGCTGCCATTTCATAATCTTCTAATAAATGATAAGCAATAGCATAACCAATCCATGATGCTCTCTGGGCAGGTCGAAGCTGAAGTAATTGATATCTTGTTTCCTTTAAGTGGGAAAAAATATTTTTTTCTTAAGGTTACAGTAAAAGCAAAAGCTCCTTAAAAAGATCACATTAATTCCCCACAACACTGAGCAATCTATCACAATGCTGGGAATAGCAGCAGAAAACAGTCTGAAACATCCATATTATTTAGCTTTATAGAATAAAAAAAAAAATACTTGTTAAAAAACACAATGAAGCCTCCAAGGTAATCTTGTAATTTTTTAAAAAGCTATGAGCAGGTACTCTTTGTTATATTATTTCCTGGTCTACTTACTCTAAGAAAAGATAGGATGGAAAAGGTAGTACAAATAAAAAACATTTTTAAAAATACGATGTCCAAATACTGAATTCAGATCTACAGAAAACAACTCAGTAGGTACTGCATGGAAAAAAAAAGAGGAACAAAATAGACCTGATTTAATAGAATGACTCAAGAATTAAAATGTAGCTACAAAGATAGAATATTAGTTTCAATGAAAGTAAAATAAACAAAAAAAATTTGCTTTCCCCCAAAATGTAATAACTAAGGATAATACTGACATGTTAATAATAGACAAAGTCATCACCTATTTGAGGAATACCAATGTTAATTTTCACTGAATTGATGAAATCCTATATAGTAACCTAACTCTACCACACTGTGATTTTTTTTTTAAATCTTATTAGTCCTGTCATAAACACAACCGCTACTGGGGGGGAGGATGTAAGATTTCATTCTTTTTAAAATGGAAATTTTTGTAACCAGGAAACACTCAAAAAGGTTGAAATATTTCAACAGCATTTTCCCCTAGAATAAAAAAATTCTCTATTTTACTTACCCTGTAACCCTCAAGATCTCGCATTTGAATCTGTAGTAAAGAAAGGTCCCTTAAGATTTGAAGATTGTCTTTATCCCATTTTAGCGCATTTCTGTAACACTTAATGGCTTCATCATATTTCTTGTCTGACCTCTGAAGAAGGCCATAAACATGCCAACCTAAAGGATTTAGTTAAGGACACAACCTAAAGGATTCAGTTAAGTCAAGAAATAATATTCTAGTAATATTTCCTAGGAAACTCAGAGAACTGTAGCTATTTATAAAATTACAGGCTAAATAAAAAAAGAAGAAAATATAAAGATAGAAGGTTTTTAATACAATGAAAAAACAGTACAGCTTTTCAAGCCTCTCAGAGAAAACAGGTCTAACCTGACTTGTTAGCTCTGTGACCTTGGATAAGTTATTTAATCTGGTTATGTTTCCTCAATTATAAAATGTAAATAGAAAGTGGATAAAGCAAAGCATAGCAGTTTGGTGACTAAATGGAATAACATATAAAATGCTCACTGGCTGGCGCCAAATAAATGCTCCATAAATATTATACCATTTCTAAAGGAAAGAGAGGGAATGAGTATCTATGACATATAATTATTTTAAATCATGTATATGTTCTTTTCTTTAGCTAACAAGGTGCTTAGGAGAGAAACCTTAATACAGTAAAAAGTTCCTAAAAATCACCTAAACATAAATTGAAAACAATCATTCATTTAACAAATGATTAAAATTTCTCAATAATAAGGATGGTAGATGACCAAACTGGGCAGTCTCCAGCATGCAAATAATTTAGAGCCTAGGAAGGGACACAGATAAGTAAGCAAAATCACAGGGTGTGAAAAAATGGCCTAAGGGGGTAAATATGTAAGCAATTCCACTCCCCTAATACAGGTACTTTTCACATAAACCACGATCACTACAACAGTCACCCACCCTCCTGCCTTCAGTTCTGTCTGCTTTTACTCTCCTGCCAAAGTAACCTTTCTAAAATACACATCATCGAAAGAAAAAAGACTTCACTCCTCTTTCCAGAAATTTACAGAAGTTTCTTTCACATCAGGTTCAAATTTTTCAATCTGACAATCTTTACACCAGGGATCCTCCACAGAGTAGGAAAATATAGAATGTCTAGGGATAGCTTATATAACTAACAGTACATATTCAATATTATAAAATTTTACTTGAAAAATCACCTTTGTTTTCATTAAATAAATGACAAAGTAAGGCTTGACAAAATCTTCTCAACTGGTTGGGACATGGTTTTAAAAAGCCTGAGACACACTACCCTTTACATCTCGCCCCTGTTACCTATCCACCTTCCCATTCTTCCGCACTTCAACCACCTCTTGAGCATTGTAACACCTTTTAACTGCCTCTGATCTTCATACCTAAAAATCTACCCTCAAGGAGTCTTACGTCCATCAGGAGTACCCAATTATATAAATCATGGCAAATAACACATAGATCACTACACAACTATTAAAATGATGAAAAGAGTAATACTCAGCTTACCTTTTTAGTCTCTGGTTACTCCCAACACACTCACTTTTGCTTTATTGGAATAGCAGTACTTTTTAACAGGCTGTAACATTTTTATGTAATATTAGAAACACTCTGTATATGCTTCTAATAAGTATCTTCCTCCTCCTTTAGACTAAGGTCCTCAAGAGCAAAATCCCCATTGTTTCTTAGTCCGTACTATGCCAGGGGTCTGGTAAACACTTAAAAATCTGCGAAGTGTTTCAGCACTTAAAACTGTGTTTGCGCACAAAACAGGCAAGAAAATATTTGTTTGAAAACTATTTAATAAATGGCAATCCACAATTTTTTCCTCTACCTTCCCTCCGACATTGTATTTGCTCCTATCCTCATACTTCCCTTCACAAAATTTATCTACTATAGTAATTAGCAATATCAAGGACTTTGTTAAGCATCATTAAATCTTTACAACACCACAACGAGGTGGTTCTGATTACCCTCATTTTACACATGAGGAAACTAAGCCTAAAATCACAGTTAGAAAGGTGAGCTGGGATTCAAAGCTAAATGAAGCATATTCCCAAACCTGTGCTCTTTATCAGTCTACTACATTGTTTCTATTGTTTCTAATATTTCTTAGTGTATTCCCTTCTATAACGTTATGATCATGATGAAGTCTGCAGGGTGCCTTTTTCTGAAGCATGGGAAGAGCTTTCATAGATATTTTAAAAGGCAAGCCCATTTATCTGTAAATTATATGTTATAACACGGTCCACATATAAAAGCACTTCCTGAATGAAGACAGTTGTTATTCAATTTAAGAACCATCTCTGGAGTTACATGGTAAGAGGAATATAAAACTTCTGACTCCCAAACTACTGACTTAGGTCAAGACACTCCAATCCAACTCTTAACATATATTTCAAAAAGGATACACACATGACTCTTCAAGTCATTTCTCAAACCTCTACGAACCAATTCATAAGCTTCTTCCTTTTTACCCAAACAGTTCAATGTTAATCCTTTCATAGCCAGGGTTTCTATTTAAAAGAAAAATAAGAAAAGGTGGGGGGGGGATTAAATATTAAAAATAATAAACAGCAAAAAAGGTAACCATAATCTCAAAAACAAATGTTGCATTACTCTAAGAACTGAAGATTACTGGGAAAATTTCCAGGTGTGCAGAGAATTAAAATATTTTAAAAATCGACAAACGAAGGTAAAACATTTTCTACTCTAGGCCTCCCTAGACTTTTTTTAGATAAATGGCAAAAAAAGGCACTAATATCTGTTGCTTCATAGGTAAACAAGATACAATAGCTCTATTACTGTTCTTCAGGAGAATTCCATTAAATGACATTTTATAATTACACCTTTAAAAAGAAGTTTTATTTATTTATTTTTAGAGTGAGGGGAAGGAAGGAAGGAAGGAGAGGGGGAGAAACATTGATGTGTAAGAGATACATCTATCAGTTGCTGCTTATACAAACTGGGGTTTGGCCTGCAACCCAGGCATATGCCCTGACTGGGAATTGAACCGGTGACCCTTTGATTCGTAGGCCAGTGCTCAATCCACTGAGCCCAATCAGCAAGAGCTATAATTATTCCTTTAAAGTATGAAAAACTTTATCTTGAAACAGGCTTTACTTCTTTGATCCCAAATTGCATAAAGATTAATGTCACTGTTCAATGATTAAAACATACACATAAATTATATACATATGTATTTCTGATTTGCATAAATTTCATTATTTTACAATGATTATTTAGGATACTATTAAATATACAATTAAAAGAAGACATCAGACTCCTGTCACTCACAGTCAACAGATTAAAACAGAAAATCAAGGCTCTGGACAGGTGGCTCAGTTGGATGGAACGTCAGACCATACACCAAAATGTCACAGGTTCGATCCCCAGTCAGGGTGCATATTGGAGACAACTGACAGATGTTTCTCTCTTACATCGCTGTCTCTCCCTTCCCCCTCAACCCCCGTCCTCTGTCTAAAATCAGAAGACATATCCTTGGGTAAGGATTTAAAAAAGAGTGAGAGGGAGAAAGAGAGAGTGTGAGTATTGAGGGCAATATTAAGTTTTCAGAAAAGGAAAAAAATATTTCTAATTTCATAATACATATTATGAAGTACAAAAAAAAATACTCATTATAATGTAGTTGCCTAACTTTTAGAACAAAAATTTAGAATTTATAGGAAAATTACTTCAGAATAAAAGAATAGGAATAAAGGTATTATACTGAAGAAGATTCAACATTTAGAGGAAAATACAGATAAAGAAATGGAAGAAAAAAAGGCAAACTCATGTACGAATTGTTATAAATCACGAATAAAAATTAAAAGCAAACAAATATATCTGGCAAATAGCCAAATTAGCAAAGTACCGCAGAAAGTAACCCCTTAGTGTCAAACAAGTAAAATCTACTCCTACAAGTTTTACCATTCATTTTAAAGTTTCTTAATTAATGGCACCCTGGGGTTGCAATTAAGTTTAAGACAAACCGTCATTTTATGTACTATTAAAAATTGTTTTCAGCCCTGGCTGGTGTGGCTTAGTGGATTGAATGCCAGCCTGTGAACCAAAGGGTCGCCGGTTCAACTCCCAGCCACAGCACATACCTGCGTTGCAGGCCAGGTAGAGAAGCAACCACACATTCATGTTTCTCTTCCTCTCTTTCTCCCTCCCTCCCCCTCTCTAAAAATAAATAAATAAAATCTTTTGGGAGGGTGGGCGGGGAACCGTTTCAGCCCAGAATGGTGTGGCTCAGTTGGTTGGGCACCATCTTGCAAACCTAAAGGTCTCCAGTTCGATTCCGGGTCAGAGCACATGTCTGGGTTTTGGGCCAGGTCCCCAGCTGGGGTCTTGGGGTATGAGAGGCAATTTGTAGAAGTTTGTCTCCCGCATTGATGTTTCTCTCCCTCTCTTTCTCCCTCCCTTTCCCTTTCTCTAAAATGAAATCTTTAAAAAACATTTTTTCAATTAAATTATGATACTTCACATGCAACCTCATTTCAGATGTTAAAATATGAGGAGAAACTGCATTTTAGAAAAGTGACATCTGGTATTCTGATGTACTGAAACTCTATCAAAGTTACATGAGCAGTATGCATACCTTAGAAATGAATATAAAAACCTAATATACAGCTGGCCAGCAAAAATACTTTTTAACAATGTTAATAAACAGTATTATTATTATTTTAGAGAAAATATATTAAGAGTAAAGATAGCTGATAGAGCGCTATTACTCTCTCCCTCTTCAATACTAAGAGAACAGCCCTGACTGGCATGGCTCAGTGAGTTGGGTATCGTACTGCAACCCAAAATGTGGACAGCTCAATTCCCAGTCACAGCATATGCCTCAGTTGTGGGCCAGGTCCCCAACTGGGGGTGGGTGAGACACAACTGATCGATGTGACATTTCTCTCTCGTATCGATGTTTCTCTCCCTGTCTCCTTCACTTCCTCCCTCTCTAAAAATAAATTTAAAAAAAATACTGAGAGAACATTATCAAGTTAATTACCAAAGACCCATGTTTCCTAACTGTACAAATCAGACTATACAAGCTTATTTTTCCTCTGCCTCGTCTCAAGTTTAGCTAAATAGTCTCTCCTTATTCTATAAATATCTCACCGTCCAATCTTCTACTCTTGCAGAGGCAAAAACTAAAAAGTAAAAAAAATTTCAAAACATTACAATATACAAACCATACATTAAATATGACTGTCTTGAAAAACTAATTAAGATAACAATGTTAAATAGAAAAATCCTGGTTCATCAGCAGAGAACGAAATGGACACTTTCTGAATATGTTATTATAAGAAATAAAATTCTCCAGCTCAACCAAAATTCTAAAGCAAATTTTTCTTACATCTTAAATAAATGTACTTATTAAACTTTAGTAAGCATAATTTGTCCTACTAGCTTCTTCTGACTTTCCTATCATGCTTATTTTCAAAATAATAATAAACTACAACTCGAGATGTATTATAATCTTCTTGACACTAAATTCAAAATACAGGAGTCAAAGATAAGGTCCATTCTCTCTGGAAAACAAGTAAGGCATCTGGGAGTGAAAGCCAAGAAGTAAAGCCAGTTCAGTACACAAAGACTTATCTACTTACACTTGCAAGTAAGTATATGGTATTTATATTTACACTTACCTCCGTGCTCTGCAAATTTGGGATTAGAGAGTATTTGTTTACAGAATTTCAATCCATTTCTATACTGTTTATGTTCATAACATCTCTGCCAAAGCAAAAAAAAAAAAAAAAATTTTTTTTTAGTTTAGCAAGAAACGCAAAAGTTTAAATTCAATGCTAAATTTTTGGTTCTGTTTAATACAACAGAATGACCAAATGTTATTTCCATAGTCTCCTAAATCCCACTAAAACGCCAAAAAAAAAAAAAAAAAAAAAAAAAAAAAGATTCAAATACAGAAAGTTAAAAGCAGAACAAAGGGACAGAATACAGATTAGAAAAAGTAAGAAAATCATTAACTCACTCCAAAAGGTACAAGTGTTATATAAAGTGAAAATGAAAAAAAGGAAAAGTGTATTATATTTCAAAACAACATTTTGTTTTTAACTGAAGGAAAGAAGTCTCTCAAGCTGCAAAAGTACAAACTAGTGCATGCAAAATAATGAAGGGGGAATAAAAGACCCACCCCATGGGATATCATACTGAAATTTTAAAGCCAAAAAAGTTTATTAAAAACTTCCAAAGGGGGGAAAAACATACAAAAGATCTGTAATCATAATGGCACTGAACTTTTATTTTGAAGTAATAACAGAATATTGCTAAAAGCCAGAAAACAACTATACACAGCCTTCAAAATTCAGCATGAACTTAAGTTTCAACCTAGAATTCCATACGCAGCCAAATTATCAATCAAGTGTATGAGTAAAGTGACATTTTAAGGCTTCTCAGAAAGTTAAAATTTTATTTCTACGCACTCTCCCTTAGGAAGCTTTTAAAAAGAATCAAAACAAATTTAACAAGACAACATGAAACTTACTTAATAAAGAATCTAATGCAGAACAGAAGAACTAGTGAACAAGCACTCCAAAACGAAACAGGAATCCATAGGCCATCATGGAATAAGTTTGCAGCAAGAGTAAAAATGGAACTGACATACTTCATAATATGAAAAATATTATTACAAGTCCCTAACAGCAATACAGGCACTTTTGGAGTGGGAGGAGAGCAACAGGTCTACAGAAAACCAAGCAACTGCATAAACAAGACATGTATTGCCTTCAGGAAAAATGAAGGCGTATATAAGAAAGAAAAGTGTGGTCTTAGTGTAATATTTAGCTTAACAGTAAGCAATACATACCTAATTTAAAATGTAAATATTAAGTACTAATTTACCAAAATACTGTGATATAACTATAATGGGATAACGAGGAAAAGGAAAGTGGGCAAATGTGGTAATGATGAAGTTCTAAGTCCTCATTTTCCATAATCAGAAGTGAACAAATGTTCATCAAGATACAGTGATATGTTATTAAACAACAAGAAAGCAAGTTTCAGGAAAAATGGCTAAAAGGACTGAGGGTACTTGACTCTGGAGTGAGAAGGCATGGGTAGCAGAGGGGGTAATGACTTTTATATTCATAATAAACCTTTCAGTGCTATTTGACCATTAGGTATCAACCTAATTCTTTTTTAAATTATTTTACTTGTTACAGGAAAAAAAAAACAACCCTGTAACTGAAAGATAATGGTAATCTATGCCAGAACTCATTGTGATAAATGTAAACAAATTTAGTCACAACTTTTGAAATACTATATTCAAAATCTGAAAAATGTGTAACTTTATACATTTAACATCAAGAAATCAATTGCTTTAATCTCAATGCTACAGCCAACTATAGAGTTGTTCTATACCAACTACATACTCATCATCTTTTTTGTTCTTTCACATCTCAAACCTAATATATCCAGAACACAATTGATTTTCCCCCAGAATCTAGTCTTCATCAAGTCTCTACCATCTCAGTAGATACCCTCCCCTCAACTCATCCAACCAAATGATGATGAAAAAACCCTAACTATCCTTGGTGCTTTCTCTCCCGTGCACTTCCATCCCGTGCCTCCAGTCCCAGCTTCTCTGCAATTGCCCCGCCAGCAGTCACCTAAGCACTCAGCAAGCTTAATGACCTGGGGTTTAAGAGGGCAGGGACAGCAGAAGGAGTAACTTGGGATCTATCATTAACCAAATATAACCAAAGAAACACAAGGCTAGCAACTAAACTTAGTGTTTCTATTTACTTAGCAGAAAGCCTAAAAATAATGTTTTCTTATATAGTTCTAATAACAACAGTAGAAGGCATTAAAGGAAGCTATGCTGTAAAGACTTGGCTACTTAAAAGGGACTCTCGACTGGTCACTGTGTTCCAAGAACTATGCACATACAAATAACAGTTTAAGTGCATTGTTCTTAAAACCCTCAATTAGCTTTCTGAAAATTTAAAATTCAAGACAGTGTTTTTAAAAAGGCAAGCCAAAGAAGACATATGTAGTAAGTATGTCTGACAGAGATCTTATATCCAGAACATATTAATAAGTCCTAAAAGTCAGTAACAATAAGACAAAAAACACACCCAAAAGAGATTATCTTAAAGGCCTATAAACACATAAAGGGTAATTAACTACTGTACATCAAAACCACAATGCCATACCATTAAATTTAATTTAATAAAATAAATCAGACAGTTATCTAATGAAGTTCTGAAGCAACTGGAACTTTCATACTTCTGGTAGAAGGGGAAACTGATTAACCAATTAGTCCAGCTTTTTCACAGAAGCAAATTTATGGTATAAAAATTATAGCTCAATAAACCAGGTTTAAAAACCTGCCCTGGCTGGTGTGGCTCAGTAAACTGAGCACCAGCCTGCAAACCAAAAGGTTGCCAGTTCAATTCCCAGTCAGGTCACATGCCTGGGTTGTGAACAGGGTCCCCAGTGGGGGGTATGCAAGATGCAACCGATGGATGTATCTCTCATACATCTATGTTTCGTTTCCCCTTTCTCCCTCCCTTTCTCTCTCTCTAAAAATAAATAAAACCTTCTAAACAAAATTAAAAACCATACTCCACTTTCTTGGAATGAGATAATAATACTATAGCACTTGGCTTTTTATTTCATCACACTTCAGAACAGTAATTAAGCTTCAGTTCCTAATGATTATGTTCCCAATTAATGAAACTTGGCAGTCTTCCATATTGAAATTATACTCAATGCCATTAACCCAATTATCCTGTCACCGTAACCTGTAAAAATAATTCAGCATGGCATACCTCTCCAAATACTTGCTAAGAATTCACTCTCCCCCATCAAGAATTAGTGTATGTTTAAGGAAATAGATGTTTCGATCTCTTTTTGTCCTAAAAACACTACTATGATAGATCGCTCATGGCCTGATAAATTAATGGAAAAAGTAACAACAAATATTCAACTTAGTTTATACCATAAAATTTCCTCAAAATGCCTCCTCTTGCCCAAGGATAAATGCTAGCAGCAAACAGGGTTAACAAGAAAAATAACAAGAAACGACAGAGTACCATATATCTTTCAACAAGGTTTTCCCCCAAACGTATAAGGCCAGATCTATCAGATCTATGCGTAATTCAGCTCTAACACAGACTTTCCTGATTTTTGCAGAAAAACAATAAAGTTTACAATAAAATATTAAACTTCTTCATAAAAAAATACTTATAAATTAAGACTGGAAACCATAAAACTCCTAGAAGAAAACTCCTAGGAGTAAATTCATTAACGGCAGTCTTAGCAGTATTTGGGGGTGGGGATGTGTCTCCTCGGACAAAAAGCAACAAAGCAACAAAAGCAAAAATAAACAACTGCAACTACATAAAACCAAAAAAACCCCTTTGCATGGTTAGATCTATGTATAATTTTAGCTTTAACACTGGTTTTTGTCCAAGTAAAATGGAATCTTATAAAAGCAATATTTTTTTTAAATTTTACTGATTGATTTGACAAAGGGGGGAGGGTGAAGAGGGGGGAGAGGGAGAGATGGAGAGAAACATCAGTTTGTTGTCCCACTTATTTATGCACTCACTGGTTTCTTCTTTACACGTGCCCTGACAGGAGACTGAACCTGCAACCTTGGCACACCTAGTCAAGGCCAAAAGCAGTCTTAAAATATGACAGAAGATAAAATCATAAGTTCTTTTATGACCATTCAAAAAGATGTAGATGTGCACAATTTAAAAATAGGTTTCTCTGCTTGTTTTTAAAAAAAATCCTATGTAACCACTATCGCCAAGCTCATGCTATAGAACTATATGGGAAGAAGGTATCATGACAAGATTCTTAATTCTTAACCAAACCCATTGGCTTAAAGTAAGTTTTTAGGTAACTTACTTTTATTTATGGAAAGATGCAAAATATTACACAAAGTAGACTTTGAGCAAAGGTTTCATACTGAATTCATTTCAAACAGGTTTTGTAAAACGACATGGTGAACAGACATGTTCTCCACAGTAGAATCATCCAATTAAATAAAAATACAATTCTACAATCCCTTCTCTTAAACTTGTACTGGGAGAAGTTCTTGACATTTCAGAATTGTGAATAAGGGTTTCTCTTGGTATGTAATGAATGACGCAGTACTCTATTTGTCCTTTTGCCTATAACATGCGTATCTGTTAATTCGAGATTAAATATCGAAAACATTGGAACACAGTAGACTATTTATTAGTGATTAAATTTTCACACTGCGCTATAGACACAGTAAAGCAAAACAATATAACCAGAACCGAATAAATTGTTTTAAGAGTTTAAAAAAATCCCATGTTCTAAATACTGGCACCGTACACTGAGATTCCTGCTTCCAAATGCATAGGAATAATAGACAGCTGATCATTCTTCTGCCAAGCATGAAACTAGTAATAAAACATGTATTTTCAATTGTTGGATGAGAGCCAACATAGGACTGTAATCTCAGAAAGGAAGCAAGGTAAATCCCAAGAAAATCCTGGAGGCATTTTCCAGACTATAGAATAGTGAGGGAGAACCCATGTAGAACATGGCAGTCTCACTAAGCAGGTATCTGAGTTAGAAAATACTCAAACAGCTGGAATTCATGGGGCAAGTAACAGAGAGAGCTGTACACAGATGAAGCTTCAGAAATCTGCACAGGAATCTTTGGTAAAATATTAAGCTGAGCAGATACACTACAAGATTCTACTGAAGGTGGGCAAAGATCAAGTACCAAGTAGCATGAACTGAGAAACTACTGGTGCTCATAGAAGCCTGAGAGACAGCTGAGTTCCTAATATCTAGTTAGAGACTTCATTAAACACTCCAGGATTCAGTAGACATTCAGAAATGCCATACCTTAGGAATAAGGCTAATCTAGACCCACTTGTTCTGAAAGGAACAAGCTAATGCACAAGCAAATTAACTGCTAAAACAAAACTCTGTTAGACAACAGAAGCCAGAGACTCCACAATATCCAATACTTTGGAAAAACTACTAAAAATGCAAAGAAACAAAATTTTGACCCATGACCTATACCAAAAAATATATATCTCAACAGAAACAGACTCAGAAATAATTATGTAGTAACAAAGACTTTAAAATATTATGTAATATTAATAAATTCAAAGGAAAGCATGGACACAAAAGAATAGGAAATCTCAATAAAGAAATTAAAACTATTTTTAAAATGAAAAGTATGATACCAAAAATGAGAAGTTAAACATATAGGCTTAAAAGATTAGACACTACAGTGATTTTAAAGTCAGAGCAGTGAAAATAAACTACTGCAGAGAAGCAGAGAACTTAATGTGGCTGCGGTGAACTTGAAAATATAAAACAGAAATAACCCAGAAGCTGAAAGAATAAAATTCACATATATAGGGGGAGGAGAGACACAGAAATTAAATGGAACAGTACTTGTGGAACAGTAGCAAGTGGTCTAATGGTATCAGGAGGGGACAGAAAGACCAAAGTGGGGAAAAAATACAAAAAATGCCAATGTGATGAAAACTCTAAACCCACAGATCCAAGAATCTCAACAAACCAGCAGAATAAACTAAAAGGATATGGAGGAAAAAAGAAAGAAAGAATACCAGAAGCACATTACAATCCATTTGCTGAAAAGTAATGGCAAAAGAAAGAACCGGAAAAGTAGTCCAAAAAAATATCCTCTACTATAAAAAGGTCTCTGCCCTGGCTGGTGTGACTCAGTAGACTGAATGCCAGGCTGCGAACCAAAAGGTCACTGGTTCCATTCCCAGGCAGGGCACATGTCTGGGTTGCAGGCCAAGTCCCCAGTTTGGGATGCCCAAGAGGCAACCAATGTATCTCTCGCACATTGATGTTTCTCTTTTTTCCTTCTCTTTCTCCCTCCCTTTGCCTCTCTCTAAAATTAAATACATAAAGTCCTTAAAAAAAAAAAAAAAAAAAGGCATCTCCAATTATCATCTCAGCTTCCACCTTAATAAATCAGAGCCCTGATTGGATAGCTCTGTTGTTTAGAGCATCATCCCAATATGCGAAAGTTGCAGGTTCAATCCAGGTCAGGGGGCACATGAGAATCAATCAATGAACACATAAACATGTGGAAAAAATTGATGTCTCTCTCCCTCCTCCTCTGTTATTGTCTCTGAAATCAATAAAAACTTTAAAAAGGAATTAGAAAAATAAGAGCAAATTAAAGTAAGCAAAAGGAAATTAAAAAAGTAAAAGCAGAATCAACGAAATAGAAAGAGAAAAATAGAAATCAGTGAAACCAGAAGCTGGTTTTTTGGAAAGGTCAATAAAATTGATAAACCTTTAGCCAAACACAGGCATAGTCACAAAAGTGTACACAACAGTGAAAAAACTAGAGCCTCAGCTTTCCAGTCAAAGGATGGGAAAACCCAGGGAAGCAGAAAGTGATCAGAAGATCACAGAAAAGAAAGAACTGGGGAAGGCAACCCCACAAAGTTGTTCATGAGCTCCAGGGGTCACCCTCTGAACTGCATATTCATAGATCGGATCCTATTCACAATAGCAGACTCTGCACACTGAACTAACAGATACATTGTCAGCTCTCCCCAGAAGAGCTACTTGCCGAGTGGCACATAAGCAGGACAGATCCAAATAGACTTGGAAAACTGAAATGATACCAGAACCAGAGCCCACAGAGCTGGGACTTGCAGCTTGAACCCAAGCAGATTTGCTGAAACAAAATGAACACTCTTCCTGTACAGAACTTAAACAAGACCCAGAATGTGATAAACTAATACTCAAAATGCCCAGAATAAAATCCAAAATTATGTGGCACATAAAAAACAAGAAAATCTCAACATGCATGGGAAAAGACAATCAACAGGCACCAATGTAGAGATGAGAGAGATGTTTAAGACTTTAGCTATTACAAAAATGCTGGAGGAAGCAATTAGTGAACACTTTTCTTTTTGAGGGGGGAAGGGGCTTCATTATACGCACTCAATACCAGAATGGAGATTAACAGGAAAGAATCAGTGTATTGAAAAATGGATCAACAAAATTAATCCATTCTGAAGAACAGAGAGAGAAAAGATTTTTAAAAAATGAACAGACTTAAGGACCTGTGCAGTGTTAAGAAACTTTAGTCATAAAACAATTGGCTGCTTATATTTATAGAACAGTTGAACAAGTTGTAAAAAGCCAAAAAAACCCCTACCTTAACATGATCTACTGAAAGAAAATTCATTATCTTTGTTCAAATCCTTATTACAGGAAAAGAAAACAAAAACAAAACAAACCCAGTTCCCTAGAAATGTAAACTGTGACATGGCAAACCAGGCAATTTACACTGATATTAGTGACACCAAAAATTTTTAAAAAATACACACAATTTAGGTTTGGCATTAGGATTACATGATTTTCATCAGTATTAACTATACCTTTCTGTTGTCTTCCTTCAGCTAATGCAAAAAAAATTTCGTTCTTTGAAATTAATTAAAGGAATGCAAACTCAAATCAAGGTAAATGACAAAAGCAAACTTGGCTTTAAAAGTCAGTCAAGCCCAGTCCAGCTTGTCTGATTTTAGAGAAATCAGAAACTAAACTAAAATACACCATCAAGGGGTCCTGGCTGGTGTGGCTCCATGGATTGAGTGCTGATCTGCAAACCAAAGGGTCACCAGTTCAATTGCCAGTCAGGGCACGTGCCTGGGTAGCAGGCCGGGTTGCCAGTAGAGGGCACGCAAGAGGCAACCACACAATGATGTTTCTCTCTTTTTCTCCTTCTCTCTCTAAAAATAAATAAAATCTCAAAAATGAATCACTAAAATAAAATACACCATCAAGGGGAACAATGGGTCTATCTGGAGATGATGGGAACGTTCTGCATCTTAAAAGGGGCATACACTGCACGGATGTATGCAGCTGTCAAAACTAACAGAACAGTACACTCAAGACAACCATTTCAAGAGTATGTGCAAGACCTGTGCATTTTACTATAGGTAAATCATATCTACAATTTTTAAATTTTTTTTCTAAAGCACAGAATCTCTGAAAAACTACCTTTATTCTTTTTTTCCTAAAAATCTTTTAGTAAGAGCACCCATTTGCAGACAATGTTGCCCTTTTCATATCATACAACTTCTGGCAAACTACAACCATGAAAACAAATCTTTAGAATGAATTTCCTCTTTTTAGTTTTTTTGGTTTTTTGTTTGTTTTTAAATAAGCTTGTCCTCTATAATAAAAGACAAAATAAGATCCACTGAGATAAGGCTTAAGAAATGAAGGCTATTTTACAGATTTTCTTCTTAGTCAAAAGAGACTTGAAACATCGTCTGGGGCAAGCAGTCACAGAGCCCATGTACGGGTCTAGCTCATTCTTTACTAAAATGTTCTTAGATACAATACACTGAGCCAAACTCTACCTCCATAAAACTTTTCTTGGTTGATTCTAGCTCTGTAAGAGTTCAGTTTTTCTCTTATTCAAGCTAAAGCAAATTGTTCTTTTGGCTGTTCTTACATTCAAGTTTTAAATACTCTCACACTCAAGGCCACCCTGTGAGGTTGAACCAATATGGTTCCCATACTGCAATATTTTTTAAAACTAGTACAATTTCAAAAACAAACTGGATAATTTAAATGGAGTTGTTAAATTATTTTTCTAAATAAACCATTTTTTAAAAATCTGTAATTAGTATTTCAAAAAACAGAAGGCATTACAATATTTTTCAAGTAACAAGCAAACAATCTTAGAATAAAATAGACAGGAGCCCCGACCAGTGTGGCTCAGGTGGCTGGGCATCGTCCTGCAAGGCGGTCGCCAGTTTGAGCCCCTCAGGGCACACATCTGGGTTGTGGGTTGGGTCCCAGTCAGGTGCATAAGACAGGCAACAGATGGGTGTTTCTCTTCCTTTCTTACCCTCTCACTAAAATAAACAAATAAATATTTTAAAAAATAGACAAGATAGATCTGTGGTAATTTTACACTAATGTTTGTTGTGTATCAGCATGAGAGTCACTGATCTACATATCTCTCTAAGTTTTGGGCCCAGAAATTAAAATTACAGATATCTGTAAAATGTTCCAGATTTTATCTTATCTTTCTTTTTTCAGCATTAAATTATGTGACTTAAAAAGTTGAAGGAAGATTTATGATTCCTGCTTAATATGAGTGGAATTCTGCTACAGGAATGCTGAAAGGACGAATTCTGATGCTAGAAATAGAACAAAATTTAATGAAACTCAAGGTTTGGCACAAAAAACGCCCCCTTTTTATTACAAAACCATAAGCATGTAATTCTGTAACAACAATATTACACTTAAGCATACCATATGACATTTTAGGTGAAATGCTTAAATTAAAACTATAAATTATTATACTCATATTATCACCCTACCATCCACACTCAAGCAGGTTTTACTTATGCTGGACCTTATATAACTAAGAGGCAGCTGTGTATTAGAACCTCACAATTATCTCAATAATAAGTGCTCACAGAAGACTCTGAAGAATACAATGAAGTGGCCGTGGAGACACAAAAACAGATATATAACCAAGTATTCAATTATATAAAACCTGAAATACAAATTATTTTAAAGCAAACTCTAGTATTTTCAAGCACTGCACATAAAAACAAAAATGAATTCCTGATAGGATAATGGTTGCCCCTAATTTCCAAACACTCTACACATCCTCATAAAAACCGTACAGGCCACGAAATACAGCAAATAAAATCACCCATGGCATTATAAGGACACAGACGACTAAAAACTCTAATTTACATGTAAGTGCGTAAGCATCCAAGACCAGAAGCTCCAATGGGAGCTGTCCAAAAGAACACTACAGCAAGGTCCCAGTGGTGACTGAACACATGTAACATTTACTAGGATCCAGCCTCGCAAGGAGAGGGCCACTTGTTGAGGCGAAGTAGGAGAGACTTGATGTATGAGCGCAATGGCTACTAAGGGAGCCAAAAGAAGAGGCTTAAAAAGTCTGTAACATCAAAGGTGGCAGTTTCAGCAAGGCACAGCTTGGAAGGAAGGGGCGCCTTAGGAGGAAGAAGTGTCACTTAAAGGCTTGTGGAGAAGGAGGCAAATGAAGATAAAGGCCCTACTGAAGTAAAAGAGAACTGAGAAAAGTGGGGAGAGGCAGGGTTGCTCTCGCTTATTTTAAAAACTGCATTTCATTGTAGCAAAAAAGGGAGCATGCTCTTGAACCAAGAGATTAAAGAAGCTACCCAAACCTCACTCCAAAAATTAAATTGTTTATATGCTTGGTCCCGTAAAATCTATCACAAGTAAACTGAACAGAAAAAAGAATTCAGCATCCATGTAAAGTTACTTATATGGAATTTAAGAAGTGAAAAAAATTTTGGCAGATAAAAAACACACCAAAAATCCTAGTGATAATCCAATATTCAAAATTTAAAATAGAGTGCACAAACAATAGGAAGATGTAAAACAGGGACAGACTGAACTTAAGAAACAAAAAAACACCCACAAAATCATCTTGGAGATAACGACTGTATTACAAGATACATAATCTCAAGAGATAGAGAATACGAATGCTTTTCAAATGAGAAATAAAGAAGAACTGAAGGAAAATAGATATAAAAGAAAATCAAAGACGATCCAATAGGCAAGAAGCACCAAAGAATAAAACAACAGAATACTCAAAACTATAATTCTTGAATTAAAAGAGCCTTGGCTGGTGTGGCTCAGTAGACTGAGTGCTGGCCTGTGAACCAAAGGGTCGCTGGTTTGATTCCCAGTCTAGGGCATATGCCCGGGTTACGGGCCAGGTCCCCCGTAGGAGGCCATGAGAGACAACCTCCCGTGGATGTTTCTCTCCCTCTCCTTCTCCCTACCTTCTCTCTAAAAATAAATAGTCTTTAAAAAAAAAAAACATCAATCTAAAAGATATTATGCCAAGTAAGTCAAGCGACAGATACCAGGTGATTTCACTTATATGTGGAATCTAAAGAACAACATAAATGAACAAACAAAACAGAAACTGACTCAAAGACACAGAGAGCAGACTGATGGTTGCCAGAGAGAAGGGGTGTTGGAGGAACTAGGTAAAAAAGGTGAAGGGATTGAGAACTACAGATTGGTAATTAGAAAACAGTCATGGGGATGTATAGCGCAGGGTGGGGAATATAGTAAAAAGTTTTGTAATAACTATGTCTGGTGCCAGGTGGGTACTGGAAATATCAGGGGAATCACTGTGTAAAGTATGACTGTCTAACTATTATGCTATACACCTGAAACTAATACAAAATAATGATGAATATAAACTGTAATTGGAAAAATTTTAATTTTTTAAAAAAAGGATAAAAGAAAACATTAATCTACATTCTGTAACAACATTCCAGAGAAAATTAATCTAGGGTAATTGACAGAGACATATTTTATAAAATCAATTCATTTTACAGATTAAGGAGATTAAGGAAAACCCTTCAAATCTCCAAAAGGAAAGACCAAGTCATCTACAAAAAAAAGCAAATCAGGGAGGCGTCAGCAACATATAACAACAGCAAGGCAGTATCTTCAAGAAACTTAAAAAGATATGAGTCAAGGATTTTATATCCAGCCAAGTTGTCCTTCAAATATCAAGGCTATAAGAAATGTGTTGTAACGTATAAGAACTCAAGAGATTTTCACAAGCATTGCTGAGGAAGCTCTACTAGACAACAGCCTCATCCAACCATGGAATGACGGGGCAACTTCAGCCAATGGACTGCTGGTGAATATTACCTGTATTTAATTATAGAACTAAATCTAAAACAAAGCTATTGATGAGGGTGGAAGAATAGTACATAAAATAACATGCTCTCACAAAAGAAGTTATTTTTATAGCGTTTAAAAGTCAGAAGAGAAAACAAAAGTAGAATAAGCTCATTAACTGCCTTACACAAAAAAAATAAGACCCCATGGATTTAAATGTAAAGCTAATATATCTAATAATAGAAGCCTAAATTTTTTAAAAAAGGACTAAGATAAATTTTAAAGGTATAAATATAAAGGTAACTAGAACAAAAATATAAAGCTTCAAAAATATAAATACATAAAAATATCAAATAGAATATAAGACACATGGTAACGGTAACAAAACGAATATGGATCAATTCCATGAAAAGGTAAAGTTCTTCCAACTATACTCACAACAGAGCAGGTACCAATGCGCATGCCTTAGTATGTGCCAGGCACTTTCATACACATCTCCCTACCTGACCAGTGAGGTAGGTTAGCAAAGTATTGTTTTCTTTTAACTCAGGCTTACAAACTGAGTCTTAAAAAGAGTAAGGGATAAAGGAAAGCACAGCCAGGATTCAAACCCAGGACCTTTCCATGGTTCTTTCCACACCAGGAGACCCAGGTGAGCCTCAAAATTGTTTCAAAACACAAATTAAATAAATGCGTGACACTTTATTTCCTTGCTTTTAAAATACTAGTCTCCCCACAAAAATCTTTAGAATTAGCCTGAAATTTTGATAGTCTAAATACAAAGTTTCTTCTAACAAAATGGTGAAAGAAGTTTAAGTCTCCTTAGCAGCAGTGGCTAAGATGACAAATAATGTGACACTATCTCAGGTACTAGATCAAAAAGTTCTGACTTAGTATCCAGTCATACTTCAAAGTGAAGGAGCCACTACCCCAAACCCAAGCTGTGTGATCTCTACATCACTGAGTTAAACAATGTATAGTCAGTCTGCTATGCTTGTTTTGAAAATACACATTTGCCCCAGCACGACTGATTAGGGAACATTTTGAGCATACTAAGTTTCAAATACTGTATTTGCTTCTGTGGGATTTTGTCTACCAGAAATATTAGGTGAACAGAGAAAACTGCACCCAGTTGAAAGGAGCCAAATAGGCATGGACACACACCTCAAATATCTACTTGGTGTGGTATAGGCCCCTACCCATCCACCTCTGGTGTTAAGTTTCCCTCAGATTTCAGTTAACTTTCCTTCCTTCCTTCCTTCCTTCACTACACACAATAACTGACATACTGCAATCCTTCTGACACCTACTTCCACTAGCAAACTTCAGGTCTTTCCAAGGACAAAGTGCAGTATTTACATTGTCTTTGTTAGCTATTTGCCACGCGAAAACTGTGCCATCATTTCTCTTAGGTTCTTATCTTTGTTTCTAATATCACTAATTAAGTTTTTAGCGTGTGCCCAATCCCACTCTCCCACAAGCCTGGTGGTTTTTAATTGCATGATTTTGCATAGCACAGTAACTTTTAGGAACTTGATATAGCACAACTGACTGTATATAAAGCAATTAGAAATATACTTTCAACAATGTAATCAAAATATAAGTGTTGGCTATATTTTTTATAATTTCCTCAAAAGAATGATGCAAAGTTTGTATAAGCTAATGGTAAAAAAAGATCTATCATAAAGTCTGGCTCAAAACAGATGTTCAATAAATACCAGTTTCCTTCATTTCCCCTTTCCTAAAGATTCTGTCTCAGTTTCCAAGCACTGATAATAAAAGATTATCTCGTAATCTCCAGGACAGCTCTCTGAAAAATAAGAAAAATACCATATTAATGGAAGCCATTATCATAAGGAGGAAACTCTTTTTTAATTGGAAATACAACCACGTGTGGAAGCAGAAAACAGACCCCTAAGGTTGTTTTTTTTCCCATAGATCTCTATTTTTAAAAGCAAACTTTCATTTCTCCTTTTATGCACAACCAGATAAAACAACTTACAGACGACACACAAAAATGTTTAAATAATCTCTCTACAAAAAAAATCAAATGGAATCTTTAGGATTACAAATATCACCAGCTTCAAAGTAAGATTAAAAGCAGATGACATGACACTGTATACAGAGAACCCTAAAGATTCCACACACACCAAAAATACTACTAGAACTGATCAATGAATTCAGTAAAGTAGCAGGATACAAAATAAATATCCAGAAATCAGTTGGATTTTTATATGCCATTAATGAACTATCAAAAAGGGAAAGTAAGACAACAATCCCATTTACAATTCCATCAAAAAAGAAAACACCCTAATAAATTTAACCAGGGATGTGAAAGAACTGTAGTTGGAAAATTATAAGATGCTGAGAAAGAAACTGAAGAAGATACAAATAAGTGGAATCGTGTACTGTGTTCATGGATAGTAAGAGTTAACATCATTAAAATGTCCATATCACCCAAAGCAATCTATAGATTCAATACAATTCCCATCACGATACCAGTGCCATATTTTACAGAACTAGAATATACCAAAAATTTATATGGAACCACAAAAGAACCTGAATAGCCACAGCAATCTTGAGAAAGGAGAACACAGTTGGAGTCATGTTACCTGATATCAAACTATATAACAATACCCTAGGAATCAAAACAGCATGGAACTGGCATAAAAACAGACATACGTTATGCTAAGTGAAATAAGCTAGCCAGAGAAAGACAAATACCATACGATTTCACTCATATGTGGAATCTAATGAACAACCTGAACAAACAAGGTAAATGGGGACAGACTCACAGAGAGGAGGATGACAGCTAGTGGTGGGGGGTGAGAGGGTTGAGGGATTGAGTAAAAAGGAAAAAGGACTCATGGACAACAATGTGGTGACTGCTGGGGGAAGGGGGTATAAAGGAACTAAATGGTAATGGGAAAAAATACAATAAAGATTTTTTAAAAACTTTACATATAGAGCAATGGAACAGAATAGAGAGCCCAGAGATAAACCCACACCTTTATAGTCAATTAATATTTGACAAAGGAGACTCTAAGACCATACAATAGGGTAAAGATAGTCTACTCAATAAATGGTTTAGGAAATAGTGGACAGGCATGTGCAAAAAAAAGAAAGACAACCTTATTACACTATACACAAGAATAAACTCAAAATTGAGTTTATTAACTTAACTTCTTATGGTTCAAAACCATAAAAATCCTAGAAGAAAACAAAGGTAGTAAAATCTCAGACACTGCTCATAGCAGTATCTTTTCCTGATATCTCTCTGCAGGCAAGAGAAACACAAGAGAAAAATAAACAAATGGAACTACATAAAACTAAAAAGTTTTTGCACAGCAAAGGAACACACCAACAAAATGAAAAGATAACCCACTGAATGGGAGAACATATTCTCTGATACATCTGGTAAAGGGTTAATACCCAAAATTTATAACGAACTTGTAAAACTCAACACTCAAAAAACAAACAATCCAGTTAAAAAATGGGCAAAGGACCTAAATACACACTTCTCCAAAGACGACATATGAAAAGATGCTCAACATCACTAATCATCAGAGAAATACAAATTAAAACCACAATGAGATATCACCTCACAACGGTAAGAATGGCCATCATCAATAAATTAACAAACAAGTGTTGACAAGGACATGGAGAAAAGAGAAACTTCCCGCACTGCTGGTGGGAATGAAGACTGGTGCAGCCACTGTGGACTGGTAAAGCCACTCACTTGTGACCCAGTGAGTCCACTTCTGAGAATATATCTGGAGAAACTCGAAACACTAATTTGAAAGAATATATGTATCTCCATATTCACTGCAGTGTTATTTACAATAAGCAAGATTTGGAAGCAGACCATCAAGTGAGTGAATAAAAAAGCTGTGGTACATTTACACAATGGAGTAATACCTGGCCATAAAAAAGAATGAAATCTTACCTTTTGCAAGAGCATGGATGGACCTGGAGAGTTTATGCTAAGTGAAATAAGCCGGAGAAAGACAAATACCATATACTCTCACTTGTATGTGGAATCTAATGACCAAAATAAACTAACAAAATAGAAACAGACAGATACAGAGAACAGACTGACAGGTCTCAGAGGGGAGGAAATTTGGGGGGTTCCATGAAAAGGTGAAAGGATTAAGGAAAAAAACCTCGTAGACAAGAGTGTGGTGATTACCAGAGGGAAAGAGGGAGTGTGGGGGGTAGAAAAGGGAACAGAGGGATAAATGACTTGGGGTGAACACAGAATACAATATACAGTTCATGTATTTTAGAATTGTACACCTGAAACCTATATAATTTTATTAAGTAATGTCACCCCAATAAATGCAATTTAATAAAATATTACAATTTCCTCAGAAGGTTTTAGTAGGAATTTCAAAATATATCAACTGAAAATATGTTCCTATTTTACCTAGCGAAGAAAATCTCAGTGGAATAGAGCGTATCAGGTAATAAAAACATTAACCTCTCATTCCTTTCTACAGTGCAATTTTTTCCTTTTAAATAGCCAAAAAGATTGCTTTTATTAAATTAAAATTTTAAGAAATTGTTTTAATTCCAAACTAACCAGCGAACAATATAATTCACTGCTTACCTAATAGGGAAAAACCATATGCAACAAGTTAAACTAGTTTTTTTTTAAGTTACAACTTCCACACGGGTTTGTACAGCGTGCATCCTGAAAGAGCACAGCCATACCAGGGAAGTTCCCAAAGTCGATACAGTCTCAGCAAGAAATTCCTTCTCCTTCACACCCTAATTTTTACACTCTAAGAGCTATCACTCAAACCTCTTCAATTGCTCTTCTTGCCATTAGCACTGGCAAAGGATATTCTTCTCAAAACAATTTTCACTAAGAATCAAAGTTTTCTCCTTTCAATACGGCTACTGCGTATTCAGGTGTGAATGTTGATGGCTGGCTGGGCTCACTGAGCAGCTAAAGGGCTTGCTCTGACACCCCGGCTTCCAGCATATCTTTCCAAATTCGAAGAATTCAACTTGATTTTTAAAATTTTCTCAAAATGACTCACAAAGGAACACTAAACTAAAAAAATTTCCCCTTCTAACATTTTATATTCATAATGGGATATACAGAGGCCCTCATCTCTGACTGTGTCAGACCCAGTTGTAGAGCTTTATGAAACTACAGATGACTGAACTTTGCTATCTGATTCAGCCAGCTCCTCACAACAAACATCCTCATTCAATCCCAATGCCATTTTTCTTCCGATGCTAAAACAATTTTTAAAAAATCAAATTTCCCCTTATGCTTTTTTGGTGGGAGAAAGGCCATGTAAACAAACTAATACTATGATTCATTCATAAATGAAACTCCCAAGTTCTTACCAGGCAATACAGGTTCTGCCTGATATCCTACAATTACCTCATATAGTAATGCACTCTACAAAGCCAAGGTGCAGCTTCACTCCCTTTTACAAAAGTCGGTACGCAAGCACACAATCCAAAACTCGCTCTTCCTTGCCCTGTAGTCACTGTTTCAACACTCATTTCACGCAAAAAGTATTTCTCAAATCTCTGTAATGGTACATTATTCTAACCAATAGGGGTCTAGCAATGAACAGAACAAAGTCCCTATTTTCATAAAACCTATATTTTAATTGCGCAAGACATGATAAACAAATTACTTGCATACATATATGTCAGATGGTAATAGATAATATGGAGAAAAAAGAAAGCAGGAAGAAAGCAGGAAGGTTGAACTGAGGAGGACTTGCCCTGGTCAAGGAAGGCCTCTATATGTAACATTTAGAGGACATCTGAGCAGAATTCTAAGAGAGAAGAAATGAGCCATGCAGGTATCTGGGAGAGAAAATTCTGAACGATCCTTTGCATATGATCCCTTATATGACCTAGTTTTTTAAATGTCCAAAAACACATAATATGAACAAAAAACGTTTTCCTGAATCAATGCTGAGAACTGCATTGCCAGAAGCAGAATTATTTTAAAAGATAAGAGAATGTGCACTAAGCAAAGAGATCCCTTCAGTTAAGGCCAGTTGGCCAGCAGCTCCTCAGCCCTCTCATTGTACAGGGCACCACGTCTGCTTCTTTGGAAACTGTCTTTTAACTGTCCAGAATGCTAACCCTTCACAATGTGGCTATTTGAACTAAATGAATTAAAATTAAAAATTCAGTTCCTCAACCCCACTAGCCATTTTTCAAATGTACAACAGCCACATGCGGCTAACAGCTATCATATTGGACAGAACAGATGCAGAACCACAGAAAGTTGTATTCTGCAGTACAGATATTAAGTTTTCAGTAAATCACAAATATTATCACCATGCTAAGCTACTTCTCTTACCGCTTTTCTAGGAAAGGAAAATGTTGTCCTTTAGACTTTAAACTAACAGCATAAATCATTCAGGCAAAAGTCCAAAAATAGATTAATGATGTACAATATTTTAAGGACTCCCAACTTAGATGTTTTTCTTACAGCTTACATTAACATTTAAAGAAAAAAAAGCAGCAACAGTTACCAACCTAGCAACACTTGACTGCTAGGCAAGAGGGTTATGTCCAACTTTTCCAAGTGGGCTAGAATCTAAAGAGGTGTGCATTTTTGCTGACAACCACTTTTCTCCTACCCTTCACCTACATCCTGAGAATGGTATAAAAATCTGGTGATACCTCTCAAACTATTTACATGAACAAATAGCCTCATGAGTAGGCAACGCTGTAATTTTTTAATGACTTATTTTTTCAAATTGTTAAAATAGTGTGTAATTACAACAACAAAAAACCCCACAAAACTACTTCCGGCAAACACAAACATCTTTTCTTTAAACTAAACTCCTACATAACATCTATCACATTAAATTCATCCCCTGCCCTTTTGCTAGACAAATTATAAACAAAACACATTTTGAGGACATTTTGACCAACTTATGACAATGTTTTATAGTCAGAAAACAGTAATGTGGGAAAAAAAGATGAGCCAAATATGCAACAAGATTAAATTTTAGATATCAACTGGACTAAAAAAAGCCAGGCAAATCCAGTATAGAAAGTGAAATTTTTTGCAAACTAATGTGTAAATCAGGTTTTCTTTGAAAAAAATAAGGCAAAAAACATACTTCATTATTTTGAAATTGAAGTTTCAAATTTTTTAAAACACAAACTAACTTCATTTCTTACTCAGTTTACTACACATACGAACTCAGCAATGCTTGATTACAAGGCATTAGCAGGGGTCATACTGGCATCTCTGGGCAACACTGAAGGAAGAGTTGTCTTGGGTCGCACATTAAATACATTGCAACACATAATCACAGAAAAATCTCATAATGTTTCAGGTAAATTTATGATTTTGTGTTGGGCCACATTCATATCCATCCATCCTGGGACGTATGCGTTGGACACCCCTGCTAGAGTATGCCCAACTTTTGCTTTAAAAAAGGCTTACAGTCAAAAGGACTAACTGTTTTAACAACTGAAGAAGCAGAAGCAATTTTGAAAAAGGGGTTTTACTTTTGGTTAGTAATATTTTTTTCATTCTCAATGTAAGAGAACAATTAAGGACATATATCCCCCTTTTCTTTCATTTAGTGTGATTTTCACATTTCTTCTCCATACACCTTAATCCTTTAGCAATTTGAATTTAGCAATTTATCTAAATGTCCACTATCACTACCAAAAAAATTTGTTAATGATGCTTAATCAAAAGTTGTTATTCTATGAAGTTAAATTGTGGTAAATCCTTATCACAGAATTCTACTCGGCAATAACAAGGAACAAACTATTGATAAACCCAACATCCTGGATGAATCTCAGAGAACTACATTGCATAAAAAAGGACAATCCTAAAAAGTTATATATTTTTTAGTAAACATTCTTGAAATGACAAAATTATAGAAAGAGAGAACAAATTAGTGGTGGCTGCCAGAGTCTGGGGGCAGACAGGATGGGAGGGTGGCTGTGGTTCTGACAGGGTCCTGGATCCCTGTGCTGATGGAGCTGTCCTGTATACTGACTGCTGTGGTGGTTATATAATCTACGCAAGTGTCACACTGCATGGGACACACAAAATGAGCTCAAGTAAAATGGAGAAACATGAATAAGACGGGCAGATTTTATCAACATTATGATACTGAACTGCAGTTTTACAAGGCGTTAGCACTGTGGAAACTAGATGGGTTCGAGGTATCTCAACGTACTCTTTGTTAAAACTGCATGTGACCTTACAGCTATCTCAAAACAACAAAGTTTGATTTTTTTTTTTTAAAGTGCTACCCTACCAGTTGGGAGAAACTGAATATGAACTGGATATTAAACAATAATAGGGTATGATTAATAATGATATTATAGTTTTATAGAACAATTACCTTATTCTTAGGAGGTGCTTGCTGAAGCATTTAGGAATGATTATGTCTGCAACTCACTTTTAATTCTTACACATGGGAAAAGAAAGCAAATCTAGCAAAATGTTAAATACTAAATCTAGGTAAAGGGTTTACAAGTGCTTTTTGTACTCCTCTTAGCTTGCAGTTTCTCAAAATAAAGAACTGGCTCTGACCGCTGAAGCTCAGTGGATTGAGCACCAGCCTGTGAAGCAAAAGGTCGCTGGTTCGATTCCTGGTCAGGGCACCTGCCTGGACTGTGGGCCACATCCCCAACTTCTCTTGCACATGGATGTTTCTTTCTCTTTCTCCTTCCTTTCCCCTCTCTCTAAAAATAAATAAATAAAATCTTTTTAAAAATTAAGAAAGAATTGGGGAAGGTTAAATACAAACTGCTACTCTTCAACTATGTTATAGTTGAATCTACATACCAATTAGTCATTTAAACAGTTTAAAAATAAATTGTTATGGCAAAACTATACTATATTCCCACCTACACTCCAATAGTCCTAAAAAAAAAATGGCAATATGGATTTCAAGGAAGCTAAGAGTTACATGGTATTGGATGTGACTTTCTGATGTTTTTTCAACATGAATCAACTAAATCTGTAAGTCATACGAATATTTTTGTAAAATCAAAGTTAGTTCAACGTGGATTACTCTCTTATTTCTAGAAAAACTGGATCCCCAGAGTTGCTCTACTTTTCAAACAAGTGAAATAAATTTAAACTGTAAGAGAAAAAGCAAACACTTCGATATACACACTGCAAACTTTAAGTCTTAAGTTTGGCAAATAGTTAATTCTTTCACAAGAAATGTTTGCACGAAAGAGGCAACCCACATACTAAATGCCAAACAAAAAACGTGCTACAATGTGTTAATTATAGCGCCAAGGCGACGAGACATATTTTACAATGTAAACAGTCCCTCCAAACATCACTGCATTTATGGAACCCCCCCCCCAAAAGAAAGGAAAGGAAAAGACACTGCACACATTCGAAACGTAAGAAATAATTGAGTATGAGTTAGTGTCAAAAGACTCATCTCAAAAGTTCTTATATTCTCTTTTCTCTGCTAAATTTTTCCATCGATGTTAACGCATTTTAGTCTGTAAGAAAAATCCTCGTCTGTAACTTCTGAACTAAAAGCTCTTAATTCCTCACTTCCTACCGGACCGCCCCCACGCAATGTGCCCCACCTCCCCGGGAGAACGATGGGGTGGGGCTGTTTCCCGCTCACAAACTAATAAATAAATATCCCTTCCCTGCTCTAGAAAGGAGTTAAAAAGAGAGGCCGAGAAGCTGAAGACTCAAGTATGCAACTGACCAAAAGGGGATAGCCGTTAAGAAAGCTTCCTTTTCTCTTCTGAACTCCTTCCTTCCCTCCTTTCAGGTCATTCAGTGACTCCGGGCCGGGCGGGGACAGGTGAATCCCAAGAGGAGAGGAAGAGGGAGGGACAGACGACGGAGGGAGAGCCGCGCTCGGGCAATGAATGAGCTGTGCCGCATCCGCACCACCTGTTCCTTCCAAGGGTACCACCCCGATCTGCCGGCAGGGTTCCCGCACCACCCGGGCCGTGGCTCCTGCCCGTATTGCCGACTTCTCTCCTAATGGCTGGGCCTCTCCTCCCTTCGCTCGGTGGGGCATACGAAAACCGGCAAAGTAGAAGCTAGGAGAACAGGGCCTAGTCCGGAACCACGGCCTCCGAAGCAAGGGGACTGAAGGAGGAAGCCTCGGGTCCCCCGCGCACGGGCCGAAGTGGGAACCACAAGGAGGGGACGAGACAGTTCCTTCGGCCTGACTAGGAGTAGGAAGGCGGGGTCCCGGGCCGCGGTGGCTCGGTGCCCGTCGGGCCGAGGTTACGGGTGACAGGCCCCGGTACCGGCTGAATCCTTCCCACTGCTTGCTCGGAGCTTCACACTTACTAAGATCCGCTTGAAGAGAGCGTTCTCCTTGGGCGGGAGGCTCACGGCCGGCATCGTTCCGGCTCCTCCCGCTGCTCCCGCCACCGCCCGGCTCGGTCAGTGTGTTTGTCCGACCGCCGCCGCCGCCGTTCCCTGGCTCTTCAGCCTTGATTGCCCCGATCCACCGCCACGACCAGGCCTCGGGTGTCACAGCGTCGCCCAACCCCGACACCCCCTTCCCCTCGTTGTCTTTTTCCCTTTCTCACTTAACGCTGCCGCCGCCTCCCCCCCTCCCACCACGGGTCTCCGTCGGCGGTTCACGTGGTAACTGAAAAGACCGACAGAAGCAGCCAAAATGGCGGACGCGAAGAGATTTCGCACCCGGGTCACACCTCCTAGCACGCAGGCGCGATGACCTCCTTTCCCCACCTCTTCTGTCCTGGAGCTTGCTGGGTAAATTGGAGACGAGCCGACGGGCCGCGGGAGCTCCGAGGGTCGCGGCAGGCCCCGCCCACCCTGTCGGTTCTTAGTGTTTCGGAGGAGGCGAGGGAATGAGGACAGGATGGTCAACTCTGGTTCCGACCGCCTCTGCATTAAAAAATAGCCTTCCCGCTGCTAGAATGGCCTTTCGTTCATTGAATCGACTCTCCAGACTGATCATAACTCGAGCCTGCAGTGGTAAAATGCAGTGGTTTCAAGAAGCGCTGTGTTTGATCATAGACAAAGTGCCTAATTAAGTAGCGGGAGGGAGAGGAAAAAGGCTTCACGCCAGTGGGGGACTTGTAAACAGATACGGAGAGGAGGGTGCGTAATGGAGTCTAATAAGCGTGAAAGAGCTTGAGCAATTAAATGGCCTTGGTTGGAGTCCCAGTGATTTAAGTTGTTCCCTAAGATGAACCTGTAAAGGTAGCCAGATCCAAAGTGTCATTTCGCACTGCCAAAGAAGCATCTGAATGTAAAGTGTGTGTTTTTATCTCATTGTTGAGACCATACAAGGCAAGGTTGACAACTGTCTGAGTCACCTTGGGGCAGCAGAGTTAGGGACACTGACTCCCCTGACTCTGGCTTCCAGCTAGTGCTTTACATTGTGACTCTTTGAACTCCATCACCAGAAATTCTCTTCATCACCAGAAGCCTTATAAGGGTAGCTGTCAAGGATACTAGGAAACTACTGCAGTAGGCAAGGTCAGACTAGATACCTACTAGGGCCTTTTCCACATATATGTCATTTCATTAACAATCATAGTAAAACTTATTTTTTATTAGTTCATTTTTTATTGTATTTTTACATTACCATTTATCACCCTTTTACCCTATTCCACCTCCACCCACCCCCCTGAAGTAAGTTTTAAAAGTGGTATTCCATTGATGATCTACAGTTTTTCACATCGTATGAGCCATTTTTATCCGTGATTATTTTCGGTTACCTCTCTCCTGAATTTGATCCATAGCATTCTTTGCATCATGAATCATTAAGTAATATGTGCTGTGGCCTTCCTCTTTTAAATTTATTTGCCCAGATACTTTACTGGCTTCAGCTTCTTCTTCCTTAACCCTGTCTGGAAGGTGTGAGTTAAGTAAAATGCTTCCCAGTGGAAAAATCTGGGACTAATGCTGGGATTTTCTGCTATCTCAAACACCTCTCCTGTTACCTGGGTCATAAATAACGTTTTAGTAGTCAAATCCTGGAATCTCCTCAGTTTCTGTGATCTCTCTTCAAAAGTTTCAGTAAGAAAATTGTTTTAGAATATGGCCAGTTTTTTAATCTTAACTTTTCTTAAAAAATAAAACTTAGAACAAACTTAGAATTCATAAAAACAGTTGTTAATTTGTAGTAATCTTTGAACTTAACTTCCCCCTTTTAAAAAGTCTTGACTATCTGAACAATAAAACGATAGGAAGACTGTCTAACTTCAGGTTGTGTTGCGTTTAGGATTTTCTTTAAGATTAGGTTTAAGGTTAGAGTTAGGGTTAAGGGTCAGTATTATGTTTAGGATTAATATTAGGTGTATGGTTAGTGGTAGGGTTAGGATTAGGGTTCTGGTAGGTTTAGGTTTAGGGTTATGTTTAGGATTAGGTTTTGGTTTAGGGCTAGAATTAGATTAGTTTCAGGGTTGGGGTTAGATTTAGGTTTAGAGTTAGGGTTCAGTTTAGGTTTAGGGTTAGGACTGGTGTCATATCCAGAAGTCCCTATAGCCATATTATTTGCTATGGTTTTCTAAATTTCCCCTGTAAATAATATACTGTTTTCCCCCTGGGGGAAGAAATGTTCTGGTTTTTGAAAGAAACATTAGTTTCCACCAGAAGCTAAGCACCTAAATAGTTGAGCCAGCTATATAGTTTGGCAAACGTTACACTTTTTTGGCTGGTAACAAATACCAATTTTTAAGATTCAGTGAATACTAATCTGAGTCAACATTTATCTGAATCATATCCTAGTTAAAATGGACCTACGAATACAGATAACAGTTGAACCACATAGTCAGTGACTGATATCATGAACCCAACAATAAAATATCTGCTCTGATAGGTCACCACTATTTGACAGATGGAGATTCTGTTTATGCTGTGAATGACAGCTATGCAGGAAGTTAACATAGCCAAGGCTAGATGATGATGAGATGGCGGCGGCGGTGGTGGTGAGTTCATCTGACCCCAAATACTGGCATATGACTGTCAAAATGCCACCTCCCCCTACAATTAACCAAAAATTAAAAAGTAAAGCATGTACCTTGCAAACTGTAATTCCACAAAGGGGATATGTAGATGGACTAAAACTCTGGTTTTCCAGCTGCTAATACAAATCTCCTCTCCCTTTGCCTGGGTCATAAATAAGGTTTTAGCATTCAAATTCTGGAGATGCTTAAATAATGTCATGTAGCAACTTCTACCAAAAATATCAGACCTATTAGCTCTGGTTGGAACTGCTTCACTGAAATTCTTTTTGAGATGTGTTTTCACCTACAGCTGCCTACTCCAAGGGTAGGGTTCCATGAGCTCTAACACACTGAGAGAAATGTGCTTATACTTCAGCACTTTCCCAAAATATACACCAGTAAAAGCTTCCAGGGGCCAGCAGAACAAAACAACCTTTTCCAATAGCAGTACTGAAATTAGTAATTTGCTTTCTGGCTCTGTATACTCTGACTAAACCATGGCTTTTGTTCCAACTTGTTGGATACTAGCAAAAGCTGTGTCAGGACAAGTTTCCAAGGGATGGTGTAGAAAGGAGATACAGCTGAAGGGTTGCTGAGTGGACAAGAAGAGGCGAAGCTGAGAACCAACAACTGAGTCAGCATATTAGTTGAGCAGTTTGCTTACATGAGCATGAGTCCGGGAGGCTCAAACTAGGTTACAAACTATATAGTGACTTACAATTTAGCAATCTATGTAGCCATCAGTTACATGTAAAAGTGAACCAGAAAGCATAATACAGCTATTTTACTCTTCAGTTAAATTTTTTTTTCCAGTAACATAGTTAAAATATAGAAGGAAAAGGGATTTGTAAACATTTATCTTGCTTTTAAAATGAGCCTAAGTGACACAAGGCTTAAAGGATTAAAGTATTAAAATTTTATCTATACATATTTTGACAAGGTCTTTAGACATCAGATCAAAATGAGAATTGAATGCACAAGTATCTGGTCCAACTGTGAAAAACAAAATCTATTGATCAGTACAATGTCTTTAACAGGCAAAAACTAGTAGTTTAAAAACTAAGCCATCCAACAACCCTATAGGATAGGTTTTATGTTATAAATGTAAAACTGAGGCACAGAGAGGTTAAGAAATGAATGGCATTTTGAACCCTGCCCTTCAGCTCAGGGCCTTAGGAGACTGTTCCAGCCTTGTTGAATGGGCTAAGGAGGATCTCTAACTCTGGAATCAGAAGACCTCAATCTGAATCTTACCACCCCCAACTGGATGATCTTGAACAGGGCAGACACTTCTTTTAAAATGCAAGAATTCTCTTTTCCTGACAGGGTTGTTAGGCTTTACTATGATAGTACGAGTAAACAGACTTCAGGAACTGTAAGAAGCCTTTCCAAGTAAGAGGTGTGATACGTCAGCCTGGATGAATAGCTTGTCTTCTTTGAGTTCCATCTATGAATTGAAGATAATAATCCTGACATGTCATGTGGTAGTTGGGAAGAAGAAATGAAACGATGCATGTAAACCATATGATGCATTAATGCACAGTACCGACAACACAGAATTCAGTGAACATGCTAGTTATTATCCAACACGACACTTCATTTTCAGTTTTCTGGCCCCTGATGGTAGATTTTTAGTAAATCTCTCGATGAGTGTCCCTAGGGAAAGGGTCTGAAATAAACTCTCAGAGGACAGAGAGAAGAGGATAAACTACCTCCTCCTCGCCCCGCCTCCTTCCCCATCACCCACTCCTTTAATCATTTCCTTCCTAACCCCACATTTCACAGACAGGAGACGGAGCAGAAGATTGCTAGTAACCTTGCTTTTAACCGCGATTCTGAGCTAAACCCTCTGTGCGGCGCGGCTGCGGAGCCGCCTCCACCCGCCAGGGGGCGCTCGACCGGGTGAGGACTCCCGGAGACGCCAGGCTCGCGGAGGCGGAGCCCGGCCCGGCAAGATGGTGCCGTCCACTCTTTTGCGGTCCTTCTCCAGGCTGCTGGCCCCGGCCAGGCTCCCGGGCAGCTGTGAGTATTCCTCCTTGTGCAGGCCGATCCGACCTCCCAGCCTGCCCTTACCAGGGTGAACTAAGCTCGCGGGAGCAGGGGGCGGCTGCAGCCCGGGCTCGTCCTGCCGTGACCTTCGCCGGCCGGAGCCCACGGCTACCTCCACCCCTTACTCGGCTCCCCATCGCCCTCCGCCGACCCTCCCCTGAGTGCCACCCGACCCCTCTGGTCTATGCGAAGGGACTTTGGGTTCTTCCGACCCACTCTTCACAGGAAGGGAGGCCCTCCCGGGGGCGCTTGTTAGACGCCCACTCCCGAATCTTCCGAGGGGTCCGCAAAAGCCAGTAACGAGGCTTTGAAGGCTCCTAGGGGCCAGGGGCGACCGGTCTGGCTCTGCTGGTGATCCAGGGCGTGTTACCTTACTTCTTTGAAACTGTTTCCTTGGCAGTTTAAGGGGTGGGGGGAAGGTGAAGGGAGAAGTAAATGCGATAATGTACGTGAAACGTTAGGTGTTTTTCCAGCAAGGCGACTAAGTTACAGATTTACAGACCTTCTGTCCCCTTTCAGCGCCGGCGCGGTCAAAGTTCTATGTTCGGGAGCCGCTACATGACAAACCTGACTGGCTCAAAGTTGGGTTGACCTTGGGCACTTCCGCCTTCTTGTGGATCTGTGTAAGTCGTACTTCCTTAGTCGTGTGACCCCAACGCAGCGGGGAGGAAAAGCATCAGCGTGAGATTGAATGTTGTGAGCTCATCTCCTCTGCGGTAGCATAGGGATATAATTGCTCATGACATATTTCTCCGTGAGGGAAATCCCAAGGACTAACAATTTCATGGGCATCCAGAAAATTTGATGAAGCTGAAATTTCTGTCATTCATTGTTACTTAGCATGGTTTTGTCATAAATGGCATTTTTACTACATGTTATCCTTTATTTTATTTCTTAATGGGAATGGAGATTGCTTGGGATTTTATGAAAGCACTTTTTTTTCAGATGCCATAAGGACAAACCATCAATGAACAAGCTAGTATACATTAAACCCCATTAGACTTCCAAAACGTGAGATTTTAATCATTGGTTTGTATAACACATTGTTCTCGAAATTGTACTTAGTATATATAGGTATGTAGCAATGTAGCAGCCTTTTTTTTTTTGTCTTTACAATATGTCAAATGCTTTACATGTAAAAACTCGTTTAATCTCAACAACACTATGTGGTAGGTACTGTTATTGTTGACCTTTAACAGATGAAGAAAACACTTGGAGAAATTAGTTTGCTGAATGCTGTTCTCTGTAACTTCAGAGCCAACTACACGAGACCAATTTATACCTTCATCATTTAAAGCTTTCCTAAAAAGGAGTTTGATTGCTGCTGAGAGCTCTTGACTGAAATTAAATCTTTAGGGGTGAAGAGGGTATAAGGGGACTAAATGGTAATGGAAAAAAATATAATGATTATATTTTCATTATTTTTATTTAACTCTTATTTTTCATTATTTTTAAAAGTGAAAATAAAAAAGAAATTAAATCTTTAATTGCAGTGAATGTCATCCTGTATCAACCATTGTTCCAGTTGTATATTCTGTCAGACAGTGGTTCTAAAAACAGTGGCTGTCTTCTGTGACATCTAGTTAATACACATATAGTGGGTGTTGGGGTTATTCATTCACTCATAGTATCAAATTTCTAAGGTTAGAAGTGAAATACCCACCACCCAGCCTGGACCCCATCTAATAAGCAAGTCCTGCTTTGTTGTGTTGGTTTAGCCCTTCTGTGGTAATACATCCCATTAACTACCCACTGAATGAAGTAATTTATTTGGCAAAAGTTAAATTTAAATTCTTACGGATTGCCTTGTCAAGTTGAGTATGTCAGATTGTAATGAACAAGCATACACTTTTCATAGTTTTTGGACTTTTGCATCTCCTAGCTTTTTATTTCTAACTAGAATAGTTATAATTTTTTAAATCTATCCTTGTTCCTTTGCAAAATATAAATATTAGTTAGCATCTTCCTCTTTAACTTCCAGGAATATTACATTTATAATTTTAATTTTTACCTTCATCTAGCTCATCAAGCAACATAGTGACGATGTTTTAGAGTATAAAAGAAGAAATGGGTTGGAATAAAGTTTTTAAATACTAATACAGTAAGTATGCAATTTTATAGAATGAATAGATGTTGCAAGTTAATTTGAACTCTTTAAATAATATATTTTGGTTGTTTTTTTTAAATTAAGCTTATGCTTTTTAGCACCTATATTCCTATCTGTGACACAATTATGAATTTTTAATACCTTGGCTCTAGCATCACTTATCATAATCATTTATAACTATTATGCTTTATGTTGAAAGACAATTATGTTTAAAAATGAAACCAGGCCCTGGTGGGGTGGCTCAGTTGGTTAGAACTTCATCCCAATACCTCAAGGTTGTGGGTTTAATCTCTGGTCAGGGCACATAAAAGAAGCCACCAATAAATGCATAAAGAAGTGGGACAGCAAATCAGTGCTTCTCTCTTTTCCCTCTCTCTCTCTAAAAATCAGTAAATGGAAATGTTTTTAAAAAGAATGAAACCAAAATCATATTATTTAATTAAATCTAATAGGGCTATACACAGTGCCTTCATGGCACTTATGATAAGTTATCATATGTGTATGTACTTCTTTTTTTTCTTTTTAAATCCTCACCTGAGGACATTTTCATTGCTTTTAGAGAGATAGGAAGGGAGGAAGAGAAACATTTATTGGTTGCCTCCCATGTGCACCCGGACTAGGGATTGAACCCACAACCCAGGTATATGCCCTAACTGGGAATTGAACCCACAACCTTTTGGCTATGGGACAACACTCCAACCAACTGAGCCACACTGGCACATATATATAATAATTTTGAAAATCTTTTAAAGAAATCCTGTATTAATCTTTTTATAAAATAAAAAATCACACTGAAAACCTCAATTTTCAGTAGATTAGGTTGATTAAATAAATAATTATATCTGCTGAGTAAAATAGTAATCATTAATGTATACGTTTTCCCCCATATTAACCCTCAAACTTAGCTTATTAGGGTTTGATTATCCAAAATTTTTAATTTTTTTTCACGTCACCTTGTTCGTATCACTACTTCAGTCAGCCAATCAAGAGATAAAAATGAAATATTTGAATCAAAAGCAAATGCTTTTGCTACTCTTTTTTTGTAGTTCAAATAAAATATTTTTTGCTATAACTTAAAATGAGGGGTTGATGCTCTTTGTGGATTTGTTTTCTAGACTTGCCTTGTGCTCTAAGGTGAATTATTTGCAGTGGTCTGATTTTAATATTTCTGCTGGTTAATGCTATAGTTTTAATTTTTTTTCTCTTCATTATAGGTATGCTCCATATCACAATTAAAGCCGTTCCAGTCTGTTGAGTTGTAAATGTGAGAGAAAAGTTATATGTGAATATATGTTATTAGCACTTGTGTTTTGCATCATTAAATGAAGAAAATAAAAATATTTCTGTATTCACATTGCATATATTGTGACAATATGTAGAAAATGTCAGTTCAAAGGTATATATTAGACATATTTCATTATGGAATGCACCATCTGATAACATAGTGAGTGGTAATTAAGGACCCATCAGTAAGAAAACCTATTAAGGAGATAGATTTAAAAAATGACTGCAGAAGGATTTGTTCCTTATATTAACCTTTAACTTCTAATCAAAACACTTATTTTTTAGTGTATCAGGGTGATAGAACTACTTTATTAATCTAAATACAAAAGAATCCAAATACTCTTTTCTTCTAGAGGAATCGTTTTTGGTTAAGTGAGAAAGTAAAGTTGAATCCTATTAGATAGAGTTTCTTCTCACTCCATTTGATTTTGAATGATTTTCACTTGGATGCCTTGTTGTGGCAACGCAAGCTTCTTGTCCCTTTTTACTAATATTACTTTCATCCAATGAATAGCAAACTCCTGACTGTTTCAAAAAAGAAAGGAGGAGGGGAAGAGTTAATAGACACAAATTAGAATACACTTCATTTATTCCTCATCAAAACTCTTTCTTGTGAATCAATTAAAGCTTGTTTATGTACCATTAACTTGTAATTTAAACACTTAGTATACCATACATTTAAAAATTCATTATTTCTGTCTCCATTCTGATGTTGAGTGGAAAGGTTTATTGCCTTATAATTGACTTTATGTATGTTTTGGCCAACACTTATTGTGGGAGATTCTTGTCATTACCTCGGGATGTCACTTCTGAAAATAAAATCATAGTTACATTATTTTGGGTAATTCTTTAATCCAAATTCAGTGAAAGACCAGATACAAGAGTAACTTAACTTTTGTCAATTTGGAGTCCTAGCCGGTGTAGCTGAAAGGACCTTAGGGGTCATGCATACCAAGCTCATAATTTTACAAGTGCAAAACCAAAGGCAAAGAATGATTTGTCCAACGTCACTGTGGTAAGTAGAATAATGGACCCCCAAAGATAACCATGTCCTACCCCCTGGAATATGGGTACATGTTAGGTTATATGGCAAAGGGGAATTAAGGTTGCAGGTAGAATTATGTTAGTTAATCAGCTGGCATTGAAATAGGGAGATTATCCTGGATTAGCTTGGGCCCACTGTAATCAGGAGGGTCCTAAATGGAAGAAGGAAGCAGGCGTGTGAGTGAGTGAAGCAGTATGAAGAAGTCAAGAGGCCATTGATACCTTTGAGGATATAAGGGGACCAGGAGCCAAGGAATGGAAAAGTCAAGGTCATACAACCCTGTTGTCACCTTGATTTTAGCCCATGGAGACCTGTGTCAGATTTCTCACCTACAAAACCATAACGCAATAAGTCTTTTGTGTTTTAAACTACTAAATTTGTTATCACAGCAGCAGAAAACTATTGTCACATGGCATAGAGACCAAGAAGTCAGCTATCAGCTCTTGTTCAAGGCACTTTCCACTAAAACACTTGAAATTCTGGAAGCTGATAGCCTTAGGTGAAAATAAAATATAACTGCAATAAACACCGTCTACTGTATGTCTGGTCTTGACAATACTTACCGTGTGGACTTGCATCTTGGTTGTTGCCTGTATAACTCCAGGGGGAGCCACTTGTGAAGACCAGGGCTATCTGAGAGAACTTCCTGCAGCGATGGAGATGTTCTGTCTGCTATCCTGCGCGGCAGCTGCTACTGCCATTTAGCTCCTGAGCATTTGGAATGTGATTAATGTGACTGGATTCTAATACCTAATTTTAGTTAATCTAAGTAGCCACAAGAGGCTGGTATTAGCACAGACATAGATTATCCTATGAGTAAGCACCTCCTGGAGTTGTGCTAATAGCGATGCTGGCAAAAAAAAAAAAAAAACTTTCTAAAATATTGAAACCTGACTGAAACTATGTTAAGCTATAAAAAGGCAAGGATACAGAAGGACTCACAGACCCAGACCATAGGAAGACATCTGGGCTCAGAAATAACTGGGGCCTGGGATTCAAATGCCATCAAGACTTCACTCTTCACTCTGCTGTCTGTAGCCGCTCCAGAGCCTCTGCATACAGACCTCTTCCCCAATCCACGTTGTAAAGAGTTGGCCACAGTCAATAGTTCCTGGGTTTACATTTCAGTTCAAGAGAGTCACTGGACTGAAAAAGAATCATTCTGATTCTAAATTCTCAAGAGGAACTATGGTCAAATGATGGATCCTTTCTTGTAAAAGGCTCCATGAAAAAGAGGATGCAGACAAAATGTAGTCATACATTAAATACAGTCAAGTTTTTTATTAGATCGAAATCACGGCCTTTTTTCAGATTTAGTGTGTGAGGTAGTCACATAAGTTATTAACTTGCCATGAAAAATAAAACAGTCTCTATAAAAATTTCAACTGTAAGAAGTTATGGGTTGAAAGATGTGTTGTCTTAATACCCCAGTATCTCAGAGCATGGCCTAATTTGGAAGTAGGGTCATTGTAGTTAAGATGAGTTCATATTGGAGTAGTGTGGGCTCTTAATTCAAGATGACTGGTGTATTTACAAGAAAAGACACACAGGGAAAAGACACACAGGTGGAGATGGATATTGAAATGCTGCATCTACAAGCCAAGGATTAGCAGCAAACATCAGAAGCCGGAAGAGGCAAGGAAGAGTTCTCCGCTACAGGCTTGGGAGGGAGCATGGCTCCACTAACACCTCGATTTCTCTAGAACTCTGAGCCTCTAGGACTATGAGAGAATAAATTTCTGTTTTAAGCCATCCAACTTTGTAGCAATTTGTTATGGTAGCCCTAGGAAAATAATACAGAAGTATTCAGAGTATCATGTTTATTTTGCTACGGAACAGAAAGTGCATAGATGGGGAGAGTACCAAGTGACCCCCAAGAAGAGTTGCAGAAGTTACCTTCTTGATTACCCTTCCCCCTTCATTTTATCTAAATATATTAGGCCATCAACAGGGTGCTCATCAGGACTTTCTTAATTGCTTGCTAATTTGTCTTCCTAGACACTCTTCTAAATTATTTCACTTTATATCCACATTGATCTGTTGAAAGTACAGGTCACAGCCTAAGAATTTAGTGCTAAGAAAAACAAAGCTGTTTCTAGCTTTCTGTGGAGTTTAGGAAATCGTTCATCTGTGAATATTGCTTTTAATTATATAGCACGTAAGCTCTGAATAAGTATGCTTAATATTACCAGTAAAGGACCCTTACCATATGTTTTCAAAACTAGTATCTTTGTTATTAGTTGCAGTTAGGTGGACGTCATCTTAAATAAGCCAAGTTATCTCTGACCCTAGCTTCTTGTTTTTCCAAGACCAAGAAAAATGTCAAGGATATGCTCAAGGGCAGCATTGTGGACAATGTGACTAACAGCTGGGAAACTATTGCCCAAGCCTCACATAGTCTTCTGCAGCGAAGGCCCAATGTTAAAATTCTCTCAGGTTTGGGAGAAACAGCTTGCCACAGAGTGAATTTGACAACCCACAAGCATGTCCTCTCTTGAGAGATGTTTCAAGATGTGAAAAAAATTTGCCATCAAAATGGAAAGCTTCATGTCTTCCAGGAGCAGTAGAGTAGGAAGAAAATTCCCCTCCATCCAAGGGACAGGAGCCTTTAGCTAAGATGAAAAGGGATTTGGAAAGTGACACTATTTCTCACCATTTTTGCCTTTCCCAGCTGGGAGGCCACATCTAATCTAAAGGACATGATAAGCTCCCCACTGGGCTGTACCATCCATCAGATGTGGATGGTCGGATACAATGGGTCCTGTCCTGTACACTGAAAAGCTGCAGGACAAAGCCAGGGAGCCTTGAGCTCTCATTTATGCTTGAAGTGGAATCAAGAGCTGCCTCCTCCAACTGGCTGAGCACGTTTCACACCTGATGTGCCTTAGGGCTCCACATTTTACACAGGCCAGTAAATCAGACCTGGTATCTGACTCCCAAACTCATCCTGTTAACCACACTATTAGACTACCTTGATTTTTCTTGCATATGTAGCAATGATAATCAGCATTCCCCCACCTACTCGTAAGAATTATGAACAACAAAAATAGGTATGACGATACTTGAGAAAAATTTTTACAACCCTGTGTTATTTTTGTATTGTTTAAACCAGTTTGGTTGTAACCAAAGGCCTTAGATTACATTTATGATTGATGCCTGGCCAGAGGTTTCTTTGTGATCATTGACCCCACTGATGGTGGGCTTGGTTCAGTGTCTCTTGAGCCTGATACTTTACCCTCTGTGACAGCAGAAATCATATCTTACTCATTAAAGAATGCCCTGGAACAGTGCCTACCATTATACTGAATAAATGTTTGTAAAATAAATTATAAGCAAACCCCCAGCATCTAGCTCGGTCCCTAGCATACCATAGGCATTTTGGCAAATACAGTTTGATAGCACCTGGGAATGAGGTAGAAGACTTCAGACCATACCCAGACCCCAGTCTACAACTGAGTTCTGAAGGGGAGCCTAAAATAATGTCCTAGGAGCCATCATCATTTGCAGATGTTCATGCAAGAAGAATTATTTTGGGGGGAGCTTCCAACACATTAAAAAAATATAATGCATGCAGTATAAATGCCTTGCTGCCTTTGACAATTCCTCTCCCTAGCAACCAAATCAAAATCCAGCCCTAAGTACAAGAAGGAAAGAACGAGCAGTAGTGGTAGACAGATTTGTTTTCTTGTTTTTGGATTTTAAATCTGGTCGCTCCAAACTTGGGTGGTTAGGAGTGCTCTGGATTGATTTGGTTTTATGTATTCATCTGTTTTAGCTACCACAGTTCATTAAGCATTCTACACCATCAGTGAGATAGCTAATCCCTCCTTGCAGGGGGATGTGTACCTTGTGTTGGTCAAAGGTAGCAAGTGTACCAATCTTCGTTTTGTTACTTTCAGAACTACTGAACGACTTGGTGGAGGGTACAGGTCTAGCCCCTTGTGCTGCGTAGAAGTCTAAACTTGACCTCTTCTTACCTGCAGATTACCTAATTGCTCTTCTTAAGTGTTCAATCCCTAGGAATAGCTAGCTGCTGTTAGTATCAGAAAATCAGTTCTGACTGTTGGTTTGTACTCCTCAAATGAAAGCATGTTAAATATTATTAGAACTCTGTTCAGAACTAGAATCTCCAAAGAATGTTTAGTTATCAAGTAGTAAATGAGCAAATACTTTGTCTGCAACATGCCTTAGAGAACTTGGAACTAGAAAAAGGATGTTCACGTCCTTTTTTATTTTTTAAATGATCATTAATTCCTAGACATTTCCCCCCCCCCCCCGCCCCTGTTGTTTGCTAAAGGGATAATTGCCACATCCCTCAGAGGGATGGAATAAGAATTAAAGGAGAGAGTAAGTGGAAGTGCTTTGTAACTGTAATGTGCCAAACACACGTAAGGGATTATAGCGGGGCACGGTCCCTACCAAAGATTATTCATTTTAAAAATGTTGTAAATGATTGGTTTTCATATTCAAACTCCGACAAATTGTTGTAGCCACAATGAGTCAAGTGATTGAAATCTGGGTGAAGAAATTAATAACAGCATTTTTAGTTGATGTTGAAATACTAGTTTCACATCTCAGAAGAATACACAGCATTTGGGGGGTTCATATTTAAAGTCGTTGTATATTTAAAGTGCATTGCTTGGAGAGTCAGCCATTGCCTGGGGACTTGACGATTCTGAACATCACGCAGTGCACTGGAGCTACCCCTCTCCCCGCTCCCGTTCCACTCCTACGAGAGCTAACGGAGTGCGTGATATAAAGTGGGTTCGTATTTCATCCTGCATGATAAACCAAGTGTATGCCGTATTCTGGATGCGAACCCCGAAACATTTCCAGCCTTCACTGAGGAATCCCACCTAGCGCGACAGTACCGGGCAGACAGGTGACAGCGACTTCTTGGTTTCCTATCCTGTTTCTCAGATACCTCCAACAGCTTCTTGGACCTCTGAGACAGCCACAGAGTCTGGAGACTGGGTCAAGGGAGGACGGTCCGGACAGAGGCCGCCCGGGAGGGGCTGGGACCCTGGCCCAGCCCCTCTCGGGGGCGTGGCTCGCCCACACTCACCGCGCCTCGCAGAGTGCAGACCTCGACCGCAGAGGCTGCGGCGCGCCGGGCTGTGGGCACGATGTATCTCCGCAGGGCGGTCTCTAAGACCCTGGCGCTGCAGCTGAGGGCGCCCCCCAGCCCCGCGCCGCTCCGGAAGGACGGTGAGTGCTAGGCGCCGGCCCGTGAGTCTCTTCCGCCGTCCAAATGAAGAGGACAGGAGACTTGTGCGCTGATCCCGCGGGAGCCCCTAGACCAGTCTGCCCCCGGTGGGGCAAAACCGACCCAGAGCAGCATAAGCCTGAGTTGGCGGGAGGAGTGGTTGGGGAACGGGGAAGGGTAGCGGGGAAGACGCCCCGAAGTTCTTGGAAACTTAGAGTAGGGAACCTTTCCAGAGCGGCTTCTGAATACGGACTACACTTCCTCGGTTCAAATCTCGATCTTACTCAAGTGCTTTAACCTCAGTTTCCTCATCTGTAAAATGGGGACTATATAGTTGAGTTTTAAAGGGTTAATGTGTAGTTAACGCGCTTAACAAAATGCCTGGCTAATGTACTCTCGGCTTACCATTTTTATTACTATAGGGACCAATCCACTCTCCAAGTTCGTGGGGGAAGTGGAGGCTTGGGGAGGAGGGGTGGTGGGCACTGGTCAGCGAGCCCGGCAAGGCGCAGGACGGAGTGCAGCCCCAGTGGAAGCTGGTTTAGACTCTGAAGTGAATAAATTCAAGACTTGGACGGGGCGCAGCAGCCTCAACGCACGAGCCTGGGCCCTGGCATCCCCCGGCGACGAAACGGCTTTCGAAGCCCTTTCCTTGGCAGCTGCGCATAGACCTGGAGCTGTCCAGCTGTTTGCCTCCATCGTCAGTGTGTATCTATCACCGTTAGATGTGCGAATTCTTGGGTAAAGAGAGCGTATTCAGAAATTTCCTAGCGGGGAAGTTGCACAGAGAGCTAGAAGCCAGGCACCAATGCGCCTAGCCGCGTGTCTGGGACGCCGTAGATGCTCAAGTGTGACCGTGGGAGGATTTGTCAGTCGCTCCAGGTTCGCGCTCGGATGCGGCTCTGCCCCAGCCGGCTCTTTCCGACTCCTCATCAACCTCTCCTCCCTTTTTTCGTGCCCATGGATGGGAGTTCTGCTCCTAGATCACTTCGTAGAAAGTTCTCAGTTCTCCCTTCACGTCGTCCCACTTCCTAAGGATTGTCACGTAGCTTTAGCCCAGCTTGTGCATTTGAGCCAGAGAGAAAGACGTTCTTGCGGAAAACTCCGTGGGCCTCCCTTCCCCCACTTCGAGGAGCCCTGTGCTCGTGATGGCGGTGGGAGGGAGGGAAGGTCTGTCCAACTAGCTTTATTTTTCTCTTAAAACGCTGGTGGGAAGAAGTCGCCTTATAAGTAACAGAAATAAGGCATCTTCGTTTTCTTTGGTCTTTATACCGAGTAAGATAGAGCCTTTTTTTCCCCCCGCTGATGAAATGGAGAAGCCATTCATCTTAACCTTCTGAAGGTAGAGGGTTCTTGTGATGGGCGTGGGGCAGGAAGAAAGATGAGAGCCAATGACCTGGCCTTTCACGCCCCTTACCTGTGTGCATCCCCCGCGGTCATCGCGCACCTGCTTGTGTGTGTGTGTGTGAGCGCGCGCGCCTGCAGAGGGTTCAAATAATTTCCCCTTTACCTTGGGGCAAAGGAAAAGTGGTTTACATTTTCTAAATAGGTAGTTCTCAATTCTGGTTGTAGCAGTGCTGATCTCTCATTTTCACCTAATAACTTTTCTGTAGCACTGATTTGCTTGTCTGTTTGAAGAACCGTTATTGACTGGAAATTTGGCTTCAGTCGTGGACATCAATTAGCCTTTTATTGGTTCTTTGTGCTCTGACGAAAAATAAAATTGTTTCAGTTTTATTGAAGGATAAAATTGTAACTGCCTCATCAAACTTTGTTCTCGGGTTTTTCCTTTTAAAAATGTAACTTTTTAATGAATGAACAATTTAGGTTTATAATAAATCATTGGAAAAAAAACACAGAAAGGCAAAATAGAACTCATATGTAATTCTACTCTTCATTGAATACAGTTATTTACATTCTAGTATATACAGTATTCCAGATCTTTTCCCCCCTCCTGCATTTTTTTCCCTTATGCACAAATCTGGGATAGTCCTGTGTAGGTTATTTTGATATAACTTTGCACTTAATATATTGTAAATATTTTCTCAAGAAAGTAAACATTCTTCTGGAAAAATTAGGATGTCTATTTTTCCCCATTGTATGAGTATGCTAAAATTCGTCCAACTAATCCTTATTGAATATTTACTTCCAATTTCGTTGCTCTTTTAAATAACTGCCATAATTGTATTTGTATTTACATCTTTAATTAAATCTCTAATAATTTTCTTTCTTTCTATTAAAAAATCTTTCTGATATTTATGTCTGGTTGACAACTATAAAACTTACATATTTTCTATTTAATAACAGATGTATTTTAAACCAAAAAAAAGCCCTCTGCAGGTCAGCACCGTAATCTCTTATCATAGGCTATTTGGGCGCATTTGTAGGGAAAATATTTTTTCCCTAACAGATGGACATTTATACTCAAACTAAGACCATATATGTGAATTTGTCCAGTTTTGGCACTACAAATATTTGAAATCAGTGCCAATTTCTAGCCCCCACACCGCGATCCTCTCTCCTCAGGCCACAGCAGTCCCTCGCCTTCCCCAGACACACCACTTCTGCCTCCAGGGCAGCGTCCCTCCCCTTCGTGATCTGACGCACTCCTGCTTTCCTTCAAAGCTCAGGCCTTGTCAATTGTCACAGCTACCCGGAGCCCATTGGCTGAGTTTTTTACTGCGTTTTCACACTGTTCTTGCAGCTTCTACTTATATCGATGACACCATTTATCATACTGCATTGAAATTATTGTCCACAGCTATCTGTCTGAACATCTGGTCCTTCTTGTAGACTGTGAGCTCCTTGAGGCCAGGAGCCTGTGTGTCTTGTTCACAGTTACATCCTTAATGCTTCTGAGAATGCCAGGCACATCATAGGTACTCGACTGTATTTGTTGATGGATAAAAAAGTTTACATTTTTACCTCTAAAATAAAGAATTTCAGCCATGTGAACTTTAAGCTCCTTCTAGCTTTAAGTCTATTATAAATATCCAATTGCCTTAAATTGCTTGCTTAAACCATACTTTCTTGCATTTCAACTATAATTCCAGGAAATATGGTATACACAAATTCCAGCACACAGAGTAAATATATTTGAATATAAGAACACAACACTTTTATCTGTTAGTTTGTACAGAATTGTACTTCTATTTCAGATATGATCTTCTTGCAACATTTGTCTTAAAAAAGCTTCTCACTGCCCGTCTTTAAAGGCTTTATATTAGAAAAATATATCTACATTTGTGTTATAGACTTACAAAAGTGTGTTCATTTCAACATAAATGTTGTATTTAACATATAAAATTTAAATACAAATATATTTAATTCATTTTTTTTGAAAAACTGTCTTTTCCTCTACACACTGTGGTGGAGTACGTACAGTAAATGGATTTCTTCTGCTTATATGCATCTTGTTTGATTTGAAAATTGTTTAATGCTTTTGTCATTTCTCCTCACCCATGCCTGCCAAGAAAAAGCCTCATGCTAAGCATCAAAATGACAGGTTCATAAGTACTTGTCGAATTAGGTTGGGGAAATGTCAAGTGGAATTATAACCACACCTCGTAATGCCATATTCCCTTAAGCTCAAATCACTTGATGTTAATAGATTCTAGGTTCACCGAACAGAGTTGTTTTTTTTTAAGACATAATTATGTGAAATAGTTTTGCTTCAGTGGCGGAGCTAACTGTGTTTGAACTTGTTTTCCTAGCACCTTTTCGCTGGATGTCATCTAAAAAGTTTCCTGGGCTGCCTGGATCAAATGTAATCTACTGCCTGGTTGTAGGTGTCACGGTCAGCGCTGGTGGATACTATGTGAGTGTTCGCCCACGGAGTTCAGGGTTTCATGTATTGCACAAGCTGCGGTAAACTCGAAGCAACATTCAGGTCAGGACAAGGGATTCTGAGAAAGGCCCAGGTCATTTTAATTATTTGAGGGTCTGGATAGATTAAAAAACATAATGCCAGGCTGGCTTGTGAAACTTGTGGTATATTTTAAATGCTTATGTATAATAAACAACATGACTTGGAAATAACTTCCAAGGTCTAAATTTGAGGCCCTTTCTTCTAAAGGCCTTTCTTTTACTCTGTGTTTGACTATGTTAGTTTTGGAAAAGCTAGGTTCCCTGGGCCACCGAGGAGTGCGACTTTTTCTATTATCACCATCTCTTCAATTCTGCTTAAAGTAGTTTATTTTTCTCATCTTGTGTTCTAGCCCTTGAATAGTAAGACTGATGTCCCTCGGGATGTCGCTGCTGGGATGGTCAGCTCAGGGATGTGAACTTCTGCACAGGGTCCGCACTGGTGTACTGAGGACTGAGGGTGCTCACTCCGCGTACTGGTCCTTTAAGCTGTCTTTGCTGTTCTATCTGCTGTGCTTGTTTTCAGTTATCTTTGACCCCTGTGAGAGCATGTGTTTCTTTCCTTCTTTATGGATTCTAAAAGGAAATAAAAGAGTAGATGATGTGCATTGCTTTTTCTTCTTTGAATTGTATGTACCTTTAAATTTGGCATGATGAATATAAACCATGACCAAAAAAATGCTCAAGAAATAAGCTTAATCACACATTTGCTTTCAGACTTATAGGACAGTAACATCAAAGCAAGGCAAACACATTGAACCTGTAACAAATTTGAAAGAAAAAACCAAAGCAGAGTTACAGCCACTTCCAGGTAAGGTGAATCTATTATTATTATTTTTTTTTCCTTAAGGCTCTGATGTTTACCATCTTAGCCTAGCAATGAATACTGTTTGCTTTGGGCTTCTTTACTAACTTAATCCAGAACGGCTCTGGGTGGGAGTTGGTCCTGAAAGGGAAAACCCAACCAAAACCTAGAGAATATTGTTGTATGTTTTGGATGAGTGCATTTAATAAATGGAACCAGTTTGCACTGGTACTGCTGACCAGCAGTTTTGACTTCTTTGTGTGGAAATGTTACTTTTCCCTCACCCAGATTACCATTCATGCAGGCATAATTGTAGTATCTGCCTCTCAGCAGCCTGACCTCTCCTTTCACTCATTATTCTCTTAAATCATAAAACTAATTTTTGTTTCAGTTTTGGCTAAGACCATCTGGGTATCTTTGCCTGAAGTACACGTGACATTAGTAAGAATCGGTCATGCCTGTTGAGTCCCTCAGTTGATCTGATTAATAAAATGGCAACTACAGGAACAGAAACTTTCTATTTTTACCCTAATAAATATTTCTTGCCTTAAATTGCTTGCTTCAACCATACTTTCTTCCATCTCAACTACAATACTATTATTATCAATTATTGTGATGATTATTTTGTGACAGAGATAATAGCTGCTCATGGACCAGTTTTAACCTTTCAGTCACGACAACAATAAGAAACATAATGTCACTAGTAAACATTATTGAATATAATCATAAGAAGGCTGATTATAATAATAAAATGCAGCATTCCCATAGTATTTTAGTGGTTTTGAATCCCCTTTTACATAATTTTATTCAATCCTCACAATAGGCCTCTGAGATAGATATTATCAATATCCCCCAATTTACCGATGACAAAACTGAGGGTGAGAAGATTCCTCAGAGTCATTGGCTAGTAAGTTGGCTACTTTTCTATGCTATCTCACAATGGGTTGGTTCTTTATTCTTCTGGGTTTTGTGTTTTGTTTTTTTTTTTGTATTTGAATAAATAACATATGTAAATTCTTTTTAAAAGTTCAGCATGTTGAAAGGGTTTGCAGAAAAGTCGATTGTCCCATTTTCCCTCCCCAGAGGCAACCAATAATACCAGCTTCTCGGAATCCTCCTGGAGAGAATCCTTGCAAATATAACTACCTGGGCATATAGGTTACCCTCCTTCTGCCCTAATACAAACGGTATTAAACTGTATGCATTGCTCTTTTCCTTGCTTTTTTCACTTAACAGTCTACCTTCAAGGACATTACATCCCAGTGCTTATAGCTCTGTCTCTCTTTTTTAAGTGCCTGCAGTGTTCCACTGTCTTCTCATGCTCTTTCAATTAATATTATCCTTTGCCTAATGGACTAAATCTTAAAGGTGAAAAAGAGAACCTTGTGGAAGCGGAGATAGCAAGTTCCGAAGCCCCTGAAGTATCTTCAGTGGAAGCTCGGGTGATCGATGCTGAAGAAAGTTCAGATGCTACAGCCGCAGCGGCAACAGAGGCTTCAGCCTGGCCGGACGCCTCGCAGGCTGCGCGGGTGGAGGCCCCCGCCGTCGCGCCGGGACCCGGGCCGGGGGTTCCCCAGGCCGCCAGGGGCGGAACCGCCGAAGTCGGCACCGCGGCGACCTCGGAGGCGAGCAGCGCGGCTCCGGATGAAGCCGTTGCCATCGATAATGATAAAAGTACAACAGAGGACGAAAGCGCCGATGAATGTGCTGAACATGAAGAAGGAAATTCTCCAGTTGAGTCAGACTCCTCTGCTGGGGATGATTTACAGGAAGCAGCCAGGGTCGGCTGCTGAGGCCGCCCCGGCTCAAGACTAATCTCACGCAGATTGTCACTTCAGCAAAAAACGCCATAGAGACTGATAGGTGCTTTTGTAGTTTTAGTCATCTTAGGGTTTTTTGGGGTGTTTTTTTGTTTTTTTTTTAGGTTTCTTTTCTAGAAAACTTTGTCGTGCCTTGAAGACTTTCGGTATCTACTTGATAGGTTTCAGGATTGAAAAATTTGCGATTTTATGTGTCTGAAGTTTTCTAGTCTCTGAGGTCAGAATATGACATTGCAGCAAAGAGCTGCAAAGACTTTCATCTTTGGATTTAAGTTTGACATCATAAGAGTTAAGCTATCTATGCAACCTGCATTCACTTAAATTTTGCTCCACCATTAGCTTACTGTAATGTATGTGAACCTAGATTCTTGAGTTTTGATTTGAACTCAAATAAAATTCGAATATCTTTAGTGCTTCTATTTGTATTCACTAATATTTATATGTATAAATAATACAGTATATATTAACATACACACACATAATGTCACACGAATATTGCAATGTCATCTAAGAAATCACATAATCTAAGGAGGACTCTGTATATAGCAACATGTGGTCTTTGTCTTTGGTAGACTTCCCTCCTAATCCCAGGATGAATCACCGCAATTCTAGGTGCTTTATTGAACCACAATAATGTCCACTAGAAGTCTTTCAAACCGGAATTTCCTCACTTAAAAAAAATACATTTTTTTCTTAACATTTTATTGTAGAAAACTTCAAACAAAAGTATAGGGAACAGGATAAGAAATCATGTGCTCTACATGCAGATTTATTGCTCTTGGCAAACCTGATATTCACAGCCCTACCCACTTATCTTCTACCACAACCACTGCCTATATGTAATAACAGTAACAATAATAATTTTCTAGTACTACTAATTATCTAGTCAGTGATCAAATTTCCTCAACTGCCTCATAAAGGTTCCCCCACTTCAGGTTTTTTTTTAAAAATCAGAATCCAATTAAAGTCCTCACACTGCAATTGGTCAACATACTCTTAAGTCCCTTTTTCTATAGGTTCTCCCTCCATCTCCCCTTTGCAATTTAATTTTTAAATAAACTGGGTCATTTGATCTGTAGAATTTTTCACAGTCTGGGTTTTGGTTATTGCAACATGTGGTTTTTGTTTTGTCTTAACATCCCTAGTTCCTGGTTACACTGATATACAGTTCATACAGGAAGGATAAAATAAGTACTTTGAGCTTTATTTCTAAAACAATAAGATGGCATTCTCCATAAGTGACCAGTAAGTTATTTTTAGCATCATTATAAACTCAGCAATTTAAACATAACTTATGCACTTCAATCAATTGCAGTTATTACCCTTACTAATACTCAAGTTCTCCATCAGTGACAAATGGGAGATTCTTCAAGTGGTCTTCTGAATCCTTTTGACTTAACGCTCACTCATACTCTTGAATCTCATCCTTGCTTTCTGGTATAAGATGTAAATATCCTACCCCAGACCTGAAATCAGCAGGAGCCCTGCTTCTTTTTACTATGATTGTAATATTCCTGTCAGAGTGTATTTTCAAACATTGGAATTTTGATCATGTGATAGGTGAAAAATATCTCAGTGTAGTTTTAATTGGCATTTCCTTTATTAAGAATGAGGTTGAGCCCTGGCTGGGGTGGCTCAGTGGACTAAGCACTGGCCTGCAAACCAAAAGGCCACTGGTTCAATTCCAGTTCAGGACACATGCCTGGGTTGCAGGCCAGGGCCTTGGTTGGGGGCGTGCAAGAGGCAATTGATCATTGTATTTTTAGCATATGGATATTTCTTTACCTCTCTTTCTCCCTCCCTTCCCCTCTTTCTCAAAATAAATAAATAAAATCTTTTTTTAAAAAAAAGTGAGGTTGAACACTTTTTCATTTGGTTAAAGTCCATGTCCATTTCTTTTTCTGAAAACTATCTGTTCATATCTCTAGTGAATTTTTTAGTGTTGTCAATACTTTCCTATTCTATTTTTTTAGAAGCTCCTTATGTACAGAGATGGTAAACTTTTGTCTCTGATACAAATTATAAATATTTTTCTAATTTGTCATTCATCTTCTTACTTATGATGCTTTTTGTAGTGCAAGAAATTTTTAATTTTTAGGTAATAAAATTCCTGGTTATTTCTGAATTTTGAGCCCTCGTTAGTGTAGCAAATTGGGAAAACATAGCCACAAATTCTTCTCCTATATGCACAGTCTTGTAAAGTGTGCCTTTCTATCTCTTCCCATCAAAAAATTGAGATTATTCCACCCCCTACAATGTGGGCTTGCCTTGTACTTTTTTCTTTTTAAGACTTACTTATTTTTAGAGAGGTGGGAAAGTAGGGAGAAAAAGGAGAGAAACATCAAAGTGAGATAGAAACATTGGTTGCTCTTCTATGTGTCCCCACCCCGGGGGACCAAACCTGCAACCCAGTCATGTGCCCTGACTAGGAATCCAACTGGCAGCCTTTCACTTTGCAGGGTGATGCCCAACCAACTGAGCCACACTGGTGAGGGCTTGCCTTGCATTTTGACAGAATCTTGTGAAAATCATCTTGGGAGAGTTCGCATACTCTTGGACCCCTGATACCACCATGTGAAGAAGCTTGGGTTTGAATCCACGAGAATGAAAGACCATATGGAGAGAGAGGCCCCACCTACAGCTTGGTCATCCCAGGCCATCCGGCTCCAGGCTTGAGGACAACTGTAATCACCTGGACCCAGGCACAATCAGAAAAGAACCACCCAACCGAACACAGGCCAGATTTCTGGGCCACATAGTTGTGAGCAAATAAGATGGCTGTGTATTAGGCCATGAGAACGGGGGAGTTTAAGCAGCGACATGTAGTTGAGATAGGAAATAAGACCTAACTTTGAATTTGGCGCAGACTTGCCTTCATATTGTCGCAGTTTCACATTCCTCAACAGGGGTGAAGAAAGCACAGGTGTGCCCAGCAGGCCCAGAGTCTTCTGGCTTTACCTCCTGGCCGCTGCTGCCTTTTCAAAAACTTTTGTAGAACTGCTAAATGTCCAGTGTGACTGCATGCTGAAGGTTTCTTTTTTCCTTTTACCATTCAGTGGGTATTTAAAATAATCCTTTGAAGCAGCAGCTATCACATCCACAAGCAACTTACATTTTATTAACCTTTTTCAACTTTAACAAGCAATGTAATGTAAGTTTAACAACAGTTTCCATTGGCAGCACTTTTATTATCAGACCACTGATTGATTTCAATAAAATAAAAAATATGCATTAAAAAGAGACCTTGGAATAGAGTTTGGGGCCCAGAATGTGAAACCCAATGTAAAAGCTAAACACTGGCAGCAGAGTCCGATAACCATATTATTTCTCTTGATGAAGACTGGGATGTAAAGGAAGACTAAGTTTACAAAAATGCAGTGTACGTTCTAAGGAGACAAGGACATTTAACAATCACTTTACATTTAAAATTAAATTATTACTTTGAATTTAAGTATTATTTTAATTGTTGAAAGAAATGTATGGCACAATTGTGGGCAATGGAACTGAGATAACGGTCCATTTTTTTTAATCTGAATTTTTTGTCACAAAGTGTATTTCAAGCCAGCTTTTGAGAATTGCAGCTGGATTCAGGAAAGATTAGTTACTGAATGTGTTAGTGACTTCTGTGCCAAGTATTTGTCCTGTCAGACAGCATCTGTTGACCAGAAGCAGCACTGCCCATTATAATAGAGCACATTATATAATGTTTTTCCTAAAGATCCCTCTTAAAAACTTCCTAGAAACAAATTATTTATCTTTTCAGCTAAGTTTTTAGTAAATAAGTTGGAGAAATTCGTAAAGTTAAATATTGATATTTGAGTTTTTCACATGGATGTATAATTTTAAGTAACCATTGCCCAAATTAATGATTAATATAAAAACTTAACTTTTATTTTCTGAGATTATTTCTGAGGAAGGGGAAGAGAATGAAGAGAAAATTAGTTTTTTTCTCTCATCATATGATACGAAGATGAGAAGATAGTGGGCATTACTACTCGTCCTTTAAGAATAAGAATCTCTCCTCACATATCAGAAATGCTTTCATTCAGGACTAAGGAAAGGTTCTCATTTGGAGAGGAAGATTTTATGTACACTGTGGTTCTATCTATTATGTCTCATGTCTCAGGCAGAAACCAAACAGAATGACCAATTATACAGATTGTTAAACTTCATCTGTAGATCAGATAACAACTGATTGAATTTATCATGAAGTGATTTTATTCTGTTAAGAGATTTAGTTTTACAAAGCCACAAACCAGTTAGTTATTTTAGTCATATAGAACTCTGAATAAGGAAAATAGTACATTTTTAAATAGACCTCAAATAGTAACAAAATATTCTGGAACCAAGCTCTTTTGAACTTACCATCACATCTCTCCCTCCCCCTAGTCCTCTCCATCTCCAAACTGTCCCCAACTGTTACCTTGGTTCAATTCCTCACACCTTTAGCCACTTAGCAAGTATTCCTGCTATTCAAGTCACAGCTATCCTTCTAAAATGGTAAGTAGATCCTGTTAGCTCCTTGTGTAAAACTTTTCACTAGCCCACCAATACCCGATGGAGGACATTTAAATTTGTTAGTACTTGACAGTCAAAATTCTTATTCTATGGTATGACATCCAAGGCCCTCCAGCAAACACCCCTGTCCAATCTTTCACCACTCTTACTTCTGCCCTTCCTCCGATTTTCTTGCAGCCTCCCGCCACCCTCCCTTCCCCATGATCCAGACAGCCGCAGTGATTTCACAGCATCTTTACTTGAACTTCCTGTCCCGTTTGTTTCACGCCTCAAGGCCCTAGTACGAGTAGTTCACTCTACCTGGAAAGACACTCCCAACCCCTCAGCTGCTTCAACTGCTAATTACTCCGCTCTAACAACATCTGCTTCACAACACCTCTCCTCACCTGACTGAGCTGAACCCACCACGCCTTCCTTTGTGTCATTCTGTACCGTACTCTATTTTTGCTCTTATCCTTCTGTTTTTCAATTACTTGTTTATATTTTAGACCTTCGGAATAGAATAGGAATTGTCTGAGAAGAAAAACCATTATCAGGGCCTTCAAAAAACGTTTGTCGAATGAAATTATAAGGCTCAGAGAATTATTGCCTGTTTTAGAGTCAACCACCATGAAAGTGCTGATATAAAGCCCTTTTTGACCTAAAGAAATAGCAATTCCATAGGATTCAACTTAAATATACACCAAGAGGCAAGTGTTGAGATGAGTTCAGATCGTTAACTTCACTACAATAACTAATAACTTCTAACGCAAACCCAGAATTTCCTCAGATTGTGTGGAAATTCAGCTGAAGAAATCCCCAAATACAAATGTGTTTTTTTCCATAAAGAAATCAGTCTATGGTTTTCTTCTCTTAGTACAAAACCTACCTGTTATTCTGAATGAAATTTTCATCTGTCACTTGATTGCCTTACAATAAATGTGGAAAGAGCTACTAGCTCCATTCTGAGGTTGCTAGGGCTACAGGATGAAAACTCTTCTATGGTACTTACTGTACTTTTTTTTTAAAAAAAGCATACATTTACAGGTATCTTGCTCAGGTCTCTACATGCTTTCCTTCACATCTTTGTTAGTAGCCTAGGGAGGACAGGGTAGCGTTTTGGTTCAGCGGTGCTCCGGGGAGCCTTTTCACCTTTGGAACAGCATCAGTTTCCATGAGAACTGTAGCTGCAGGCGGATTCCAGTGCACTTACACGTGCCACCTCACATTATTGTGGCTTTACTGTTCCTGAGAACCTGTTTCCCACATATTTATACATGACTTTTCCTGACAGTGACTGGCTTTTTCCAAAGCTGAAAGTTGAACAGAAATGCCCAATATGTTCATATTAATCCTCAAAATTCTTTCAAAACTCAAGCCAATATAATAAAGTTGTCAATGTGAGGGCTTCTATAAGTATTGGCAAAGACATTTCTTATCCGACGATAACTCACTTCAAAAGTTTACCCATGAAAGCAGCGGTAATAAAGCAGGGTTCCGTCTGAACTTTTTCATACCTGTTGGCATTTTGGTTATAGTAATAATTTTCTGCTTCTCCTTACAAGTCAATTTCCTGTTTCCCCATAACTCGGTATTAACAGGAAGCAGAATTTCTCATATTTTTGTCAGTGTACGCAGTTGGCCATCATCTGGACTGTGTGGATGAGTTTGCCTAGCCAAGTTTGCGGTCTAATAGGACTATCTGGCTAAAAATATATGCTATAAAAATAAAGAAAGTTGTTGGGGGAGGGGGACTTAGTAGATACAAAGACTTATAAAGCTATAGAGTTTAAGATAGTTGACATAGTGGATGGATAAACAAATAGCCAATAGAAAAGAACAGGGGACTGAGAAAGGCCACAAGCATGTGGAATGGGCCTGCATGACTGACCAGAAATCAGTGAGGAAATGATGAACTTAGTGGTACAGGGACTACTGGGCATCAACATAGAAAGATACATAAAATTAGCCCCTTGCCTCACAATACACACACACAAAATTCAAAATGAGTTAACAATTTATAAGTGAGAAGAAAATTTCTTAAGTTTTTGGAAGAAAATCCTTCTTTGATTTCAGGGAAGGGCAGGACACCTCCATCTGAACAAGGACACAAAATGCCCCGCAGCCCACAGACAGCGCCAGCACACATGCGCACTCCGAGTTAGGCAACGATGACCAGGGAAGTGTAGTTGTACATTTGTTACTCACTTATAATTATTTACCTTTCTGGACTTCAAAAGTATTTACAGTAACTTGCATAAGTCCCATTCATAGTGTGTGAAAATTATCATAGGAAAATATAAAAACAGGCAGATAGAATAGATGATAATTATAGATTCATGAATAATTTTATGGAATAGAAGCTCTTCTTGCACCTTAAACCTCCCACTTAAAGTTAACCACTCACTACACTGACTTCAGTTGTAATTTTAGTTTTAAAGAAGCATGGATATTTTATTTCCTTACCATGGAAAAGAAATACAGTTATGAAAATTCACCCAATTACGATGAGAATGAGTCCTACTTAGGACACCTCAAAATCTTAGGGCTTAGTGAAAGCCACACAGAGAATCCTTTTTCTGCCTCCTTGCATGAGTCCCAGAGAAGTCTGTCAGAGTCCCAGAAAACACAAATAAATGTATTTTGAGGAAGGTACTTCTGGTTCCCTATCGTAGCCTCCACACTAAGAAAAGATAGAACCAGCTACCACCTCCGGTCATTACAGACTCGATGCAGAGCTGCAAGTGTCAGCCGAAGTGTTCTCCACAGCGAGAAGACACAGAAAGGAGCTGCCTTTCCCCTTCCTTTGGTCTGCTGGGACACAGGAGGACAGAGCGGATCCTCGTAGTCCCAGAAGCAACCGATAAATAACTCAATGAAAGAGGTGTCTAACTATGTTAGAATAGATAGAGGGGTAACAGTTGTTGTTTTTTTCCTCTTTGGAATTTTAAGAATGAGACATTACTTACTTCTTTCCCCTTTGGCCAAGTTTTAATTAAAAAAAAAATTCCTTTTCTCTGAATGGTTGGAAAATATTTGATTTTCTTCCAGGCATTTTATTGAAGTAATTTCCTGTTTTACTTTCAAAAATGTTAAATGTGGGATGGGGATAAAGAAAGAGCTACCAAACGTTAGGACAAATAATCCTTATATAAGGTTGAATCTAAAGTACCAAGAGAAGTACAGACTTGAAATCTTTTATCATTGGTTAAAAAAGATGGGACGAAAAACATAAAAATCTGTCACTTGATCACTTTACAACTAGTATGGAAAAGAGCTTCCAGCTCCATTCTGAGGTTGCCAGGGCTACAGGAAGAAAACTGTCCTGTGGTTCCTTTCTGATGTCTGCTCCAGGTTCTGCCACTGGCTGAGTGATCAAAGACTGGTGGTTACTCTGGGCTGGATCTGTGTTTGTCTGTCAAATGGCAATTTAAGAACGATTTTTCTCCTTAGCTGTAGGGGTTGCAGATTTGAGACTAGATTCTCATTTTGAGGGGTGGGGGCAGATCAAGAGGGAATTGGGAATGCTGAACTTAGAAGAGAAGAAACGGGCCCACATTCTCCAGAAGAGTGCCTGGTTATAATTTTCTGCCAGTCATTTCAAACCCTGCCATACAGCAAAAACTCTTGCTGAAAATGGAAGGAAGGGTGATTATCTTCATTCTCAGATCTTTCTGAGCATGAGAACAGAACCAAAGTGATTTCTCAGTGTCCTCTGGGAGAGAAGAAACTGAATGAAAACTGAACCATGCTTCTCAGTTTTTTTTCAATGACTCCTGAACGACTTTGCTGTATCAAGTCTTGTTGATGGGGTTCTCTGAGCAACTTTTTTTTTTTAATTTAGTCAAATTGATTCACTACTTTTCACAACCCTGAAAAACATTTTTTAATGAAGAGATACATTTTTAAAAATATCATTCTTTGAAAGACATTTCCTGACATCCTTCTTACCTTCTAACCCGCCCCCCAAACCCCCAAAACTCTATGCAAGACTACAACTGTGTTTCTGGGTCACCCAAAGCTATCAGTTCTGTTTCTGAAATCTGGCATATCTCTGCCTAAAACTCTCTGTGCTGTATGCTGAAAGGTCCTGATGTCAGTCACAGTTCCAGGGGGACACATGTGACCAGGCAGGGCCAGTTCTACCACTCCTGGTCACCAGCAGGGTGATACTACCCTCACTCTAGACTTTCTAGAGTGAACTACTGACATATTTTCCTTTTACATGTAAATCGCACCTGACTTCCTTGAACACCTGGCTTCCAGACAGGGAGGCAGGGCCTGCCCTTCCCTGCGGTCTCCAGGACTCTTGTCTGCAGCCCAGGACAGCTGTGGTGCCGCTGAGTCCGAGACAGTGCCCAGGCCGAGGGCCTGGCGGGGCTACCACTCACAATTTCATTCCTTCTTCATTCCTAAATAGCTAGGAGCACCTCGTACACAACAGGCACTGCTCTAATCAGATGCCAAGAGAGGCAAAAATGCTAGTCTTCAAGAGGCTTATATTCTTTTGAGGAAATAATTTTTAAAGGTTTTTGTTCTTTACAAACACTCCGGAGAATCATGCAGTGCTGCCAGCATTGAATACTATCCTGGGCAACAAATCTGCACGTTCCTTTGCAACTGGTCCTGGGTGGCAGAACCTTTCCTCTCGCCTTTCCTGTTTACCATGACCCTCGTGTTATCTTCAAAGTAATGAAACACACCATCTTTTTCCCAGTGTGACTGGTTGTCAAATTACCACCACTGGATGTACTTTCCTTCTGAGCTCTGGTTTGCCTTTTTTTGACTGTAGCCATCACCACGTCTCCCACACCAGCAGCAGGAAGTCTGTCTCTTCAGTCGCCCCTCTATCCCCTTCACAGAGAAGATGCAGAGTTTTGGCTCCCGCGTTGTGAGCACAGTTGATTGCGGCATCTACTAGGAGGTTTAGGGAAATCCAGAATTTGGCACCAGAGGACCCACTACATGCTCACTTCAACATCTTGACCCCCGGAAAAAGGGTTTGTGTTCTAGGGTACATTTCTGTTAATCCTGGTGCTCTGCTCTCCGTTTCCATGGCTACTGGTATAGGTCTCTGACAGTGAAGCTGGGACAAAGTGTTTTTCCAGGTTCTTTGCTCCAGTGTCACTCTTAGGGGTGGCCTTCTCAGTACAGCTCTTCCAACTCATTACACACAGATGTTTTTCCAAGGTGTGCCATAGTATCTAAGTAGGGAGGAATTCCTGTCTCGACTACGCACTGTGCCCCAAATCAACAGCTACCTCCAAGGAGTCAGGCCATGCAGAAAGGTCTGCGATATCAGTGCAACTTGTACCTCCCCTAGACAAAATTTTTTTCTCAAGGATTTTCCTCTTCCATTCATTTTAACCATCTGATTCCTACCAGGCTCTCCACAGCTGTCTTTGCCATCAGACATGAACTAATAAATCTAAACCTTAAAAGAACAGACCTATACCGCAATTCCTAATATCACAAAGGTTTTTTTCTCCCATACCTATATGGATTTGTAGATGCAAATAAAAGTGAGAATAGAATATCTCACAGCTTCACTAGACAGCATCCAAGCTGAAATGCTGATGGCCAGTTACCCCTTCTTACCTTAGTGTTTAGGCCCCAGGCCTCTGTTGAGCTAAAAAAAATCCTGTTATATATGAAATATAATAACCATTGTGCTAAACATGAGTTTTTAAAAATCTACTTGAATATTTCCTGAATATTTATTTTAAATTAAGCTCTTTCCAGTTTTCTTGTAAAAAGTAATATATAATCATTTATAAAATTAGAAAACAAAGATAGAAAGACAAAAATATAAGCCATATCCTACTATCCAGAGGTAATGGTACTTTTAATTCCATTACATTTTATATATTTTAACTTCCAATCTCTCAAAACCATTTTAATTAAAATTTTAATTATATTGCCCCCAAAAATCATATAGAAAGACAGAGTATAAAAAGTTTCTACTTTTCCCTTACAATAGCATTTCTGAGAGTTAATCACTGTTAATAGTAACTATTCTTTTTGACATTTTTTACATACATAAACTTATATTTTTATTCTTTTGGAATCCATAGGGGTTTTTTTGTTTGATTTGTAAAATGTTACATTTTATTTTTTTCAACAACTTTGTTGAAACATATTTTATGTATCACATAATTCACTCATTTCAAGTGTACAATTCAATGACTTTTAGTACAGTATTTTTTTTTACTATTTTACATGTACAACTATCATCACATATGAGTTTTAGAATATTTCATCACTCAGCACAATCCCTCATGCACATTTACTGTCAACCCTCACCCCCTGAGCCCTTACCCAGGGCAATACTACCTACCTTCTGTTATTAGACCTTTGCTTTTGGGGGACATTTCACATAAATGGTATCATACACCATGTGGTCTCTTGTGTCTACTTTCATTTAGGGTAATACATGTATTTGTAGAAAAGCACAGAAAAATATTTATAGATGCTTAACGAGTTTTATTTGAAAATAGTCCCTCACAAGTAAAAAACACAAATAAGTTTTAAGTACTGCTAATGTTTGGGAAAAAACTTGAGTAATTAATTATCAGCCATTGAGAACCAATGGAAGATGTCTAGGTTTTTCTGACATTCCGCGTTTCCCCCTAGTGGCCAGGATGAAAAAAGGACGTATGTTTGCTAGTCAAAACGCACAGGGACTCTTCAAGTACTCCTAAATGAGAGACACACCACATTTGGGAATTTCATATGAGAGATGTTTCCTTTTTGTTTATCGAGGGCCCTTCATAAATCAAACTTCCTGGGAGGCATAATTTATCATCTTCTGCAATTCTTCCCACCATCAAATCTACCAGCCTCCTCCTGACAGATTTATTATGGTGTTAAGAGCTCAAGGCACACACGTGCCCAGCTGCCTAAGTTCAAATCTCAACTCTGCCGCTTGCCAGTTATGGGACCGGAGGCAAGTTACCCACTCAGTGTCTGAATTTCTTCTGTAAGATGAGGATGATACTAAGACCTGTCTCATGGGCTTGTTGGGAGGACTGAGTGAATTAAGGTGCATGGATCTCCTTAGAACAGTCCTGGCACATAGTGGGAGTTGAATGACTCTTATGTAGCCTCTGTTCCACATCTGATTTCATTCCTACAACAATAAACACCCAAGCCAGCTCTTCCCTCGGCTCTGCTGTTATCCTTACTCTTCTTCCTAAGGATTTTGTTACAGCAATTTTCTTATCTTTCTCCCTTTGTAATTTCCTCAACTTGACCAGATCGTCCCACTTACTTCCACTTCCCATATTGCCTCTCTGGTTTGAGATGCCATTGTGCACTGGGCATAATGGAGACCATTGTTATGGCCTTCTGGTCGGTCACCCAGCCTGGACCCTTACAGCATAACTGTCACTCAGCAACCTGAGGATTTCAAAATATTTATATTTTAAAAACACGAACCAGAATTTACTTGCTTCTGCTCAAAAGCAATGTTTTGTGGAGCAGGAGATTTGAATGCTGTACGTGATAGACGTTTTTCAGTCAAAAAACAGCTTTCCCGCAGCCAACTACTAAAGCACGACAGTCCTGCGTTTCTAGGTCCAGCACTGTCACCGTGGCCTCCCGGGTTGGGGGACAGTCCTGAGGAAGACAGGCGATCTGATGAGGGCCCGTTTTCACCCACAGCTGGTATCTGGGGCTCGCTGTACTGTTAGTAGTCCTATGGCCCTGCAACTCCCACACTTCCAGAGGGAGCTGTGGGGCCCCAGAACCTACCCTCTGCATTCCCCTCTCCCAACTGCTGGCTGTGTTTGCCTAGGGTATGTGGGTCTGAACTTTGCTGCTGCCTGCTTTAGATGCAAGGACCCTCGGCCAGAGGCGACATCCTTCCTGACTAGTAACTTACTGAGTTTGGATACTCAAAATATGCTTAGGTTTTGTTATTTTTCTTTCCAAGATGTTAGCCTGGGCCTCCATCCCCTCTAGCTTATCTGGGGTCCTGCTGGAGGCCACACAGACCACCTAACACCGAATAACATCTCCCCCATGGAAGGCTCCCGCTGACACGCTCTGCCCACCAGATTCAAATTCCTTGGATATTGTGGGAGGTGGGGTTGCTTATGCCTGCTCCGTGCTGACATACGGTGAATGGCCAAGTTCAAGTTCCACATAGTAGACTTTATCCATTTCTTCACACAAGCAAGGAATAGGTTCACTTCCTCCCTTAGCCCCATCCAAGAGCATTCCTGCCTGAGCAACCGACCAGGAGGGCCTCCGTCTTCCACGCCTGGCCCAGCGGGGCTGCAACATAGACAAGAATTGAAATGGTGGCCCACATGTCCTATGTCTATGTATGTGGGTATTATCAACCAAGTGGACAAATTGTTCAATAAAATCTGTCTTCGGAATAATATACCTTCATAATAATGAAATTAAAATATATATAAAGCTATGTTTTTAAAAAATATGACTAAAAATTGACAAAACATTAGAGGTAAATGAATTTAGTTATTGCATGTCTGGGCGTTCTATGGATGAGTAGAAAATAAAGGCAATCACAATTAACAAATGTTTACATATTTATTTCTCTGGTCTTCATTTCAGCAAAGCACCAGTGATGCCGTTATAATCAAGATTTTCACAATGGTTAGCCTCGCCACTCACTTTTGCACGCTCTCTGGGGAACAGAGAAACCGCCTTTGCTCTGGCTCCACGTCTAATGGGCCTGGCCTCTTCACTTGCTCTCCCTCTCTGCTCCCTTCACTTTCCGGTCCCCAGGTAAAGAGGGAGGGATTTGAATGGACAGTTTGGGAGAAGCTGAACATGTTCCAGTTCTTCCTCCTTGTTTTCTCTTTGACTTTTGTCTGCCCTCAGGGTACGTGCCAGGGCCCCGTTTTTCTGTGTGACTGTCCAGCACTGCCTATGATAAGGTAGGGAAGTTCAACTCAGGGGTGAAATATTAAGTAACCCTCTTGGTCAACATACCTAATCCACATCCTCAACTGCCTTTAATGGCAATAAAGGTGATAGTTTTGCTCTCCTGCTGCCTTACTCTTTCATCTCTCTCTCAACTGATGTCACATTTGGGCAAGAAAGAGATGCATCATTCACTGGGCCCCGTAAATTCTAACATGCAGCAGGGGGTCATGGTGGTGCAGTGGAGAGGAATGACGTTCCCATGTGTGCATAGTCTGGGCATTGTGCTTTCACAGATCTGCCCACATGTGGGCACAACTTTTAATTCTCTGTAACATAACGTAAGCCATGGTTTTACTGGAAGTTCAGGGACGGAATGCAACACAGAAAATGATATAACTCCAGCTCAGTCCTGGTTCCCTGCCTGGCTCCTGCACTACTGGGGTTGATTTGGGACAGCTCACTCTGCTGTCCATGCCCCACCCTGCCCGCCCCTGCCAAACTGCTTCACTGCTCTACTCACACCTCTGAGCCAGAATCCAGCCCCACAACCCCGGCCCCTGCTGAGTCCCAGGAGGGGAGGAGGACCTTCTCTCCGCTGAGGCACAGCCCACTTCTCTAAGTCCTCAGCTGCTTTTTCTGTCTCTGAAACAACTTTTTCCCAAGTTGAGTGACAGTGGAAACATAGTTTCTCAGAAAAGTTTGTCACAGAAGAATTCACCATTGTATACAGATGCGAATTCTGGTCCTATGGTACCTACAGTGCAGCTCAGAAATACATTTTCCAAAGTCTGGGTTCTACAGTGTGGAACACCATCATGTGTGGTAAACCAATCAATTACACCATTCACTGTGAATTGCATCAAGCCTGGGCTAGTTTTTTTTCATAACTGTTCCTTCTGCCTGAAGAAAAGATTGGGCCTGAATGTCAGTTCTATCCTCTTTGCCCTCTGAATTCTTCATCTCCAAACAGCTACTCCAAAACAACATGCAGAGCTCTTTGGAAGCATGGGAAGGAATCTGCTGGCCCAGTGTTCTGAGAAAACTTAGCAGGGCAATGAGTGACTTATGGCCTAGCAGTTCTGACCTTTGTGGAGATAATGTCACAGCTGATAGCCCTAACCTGGTTACTTGGCAGCTGTGTCAGTAGGGTCCTAAGGAAAGCAGATAATGAGACAGAGTGAGGAGATTTATTGGGGAAGAAAGCCTCTGAAAGATAGAGGGGAGGGTACAGAGTTGGGCAGAGATGGTCATCAGACCTCGATGCAGATCTGAGGCTCATAAAAGGAAAGGAGGGGGAAGCAGGATAAGGCAGAATGGCAGAGTCTCAGGCCAAAACAGATCTGATTGTCTCAGCCAACCTGTTTGGAGCAGATTGTCTCTGAGAGGAGTCCAGCTTTGGCAGAAATAATCAGACCCAGGGCCCCTGCCATACACAGTCACTGGCTGGGGCTGCCCAGAAGAGCGTGACCTACACCCGAAAGTCTGGGTGAACACTTCCTTGCAGCTGAACAGGAAGTTCTAAGCAAAAGAGGCCTAAGCATACACCTTCTTGGCTTCCATAGCAGCAGCCTTTGCATTTTTCAGCCAACTTTCCATCCTGTTACTGAACCAAGTGAAACCTCAAAAACGTTTGCTTGCCTAGCCAGGTAGCTCAGTTGGTTAGAGCATCATCCTGATAACACCAAGGTTGCAGGTTCAATCCCCAGTCAGCACACATACAAGAATCAACTAATGAATGCATAAATAAGTAGAACGACAAATTGATGTGTGTGTATCTCTCTCTTTAAAACCAATAAATGAAAAATTTTAAAAATGTTTTGCTTGTCACTTTGGCAAGATCCATTTCCTAACTCTGCTTTTTCTCTTTTACTTCTTTCTATCATTACTGCTCCATTCCAAGCCACTATATCTTGCTAGCACGACTGTAATAGTTTCTCCTGGTTTTCCCATACCCATTCTTGTACCTCCCACACTGTTCTCCCCCCTGCAGTCAGTCATCTGGTCACATACAAGTCTAATCAAATCCCTAGTAGCTTAGCATTACCCTGAAAAAGAAAAAAAAAAACAACAACAACAATGCTTAAATCTTTGACATCATCTTCAAGGTCCTGAGCATCAAACCCAACTTCCCCTTCAGACTAATCTCATACACTTCATCTACTCCAATACAGTGGCCTTTTCTCTATTCCTAGAAAATAAGTCTTGCTTCTTCCTTTCCCAGTGCTCTTGTTTATGCAAATCGCTTTCCATGGGACGCTTCTTGAATCCTTTCCATGTCTGAGAAATATGGCATGATGCAATGCACTTTGGTGTCTGCTTACTTTCCCTATTCAACATACTTTAAATTTGTCTTTAAAAATTAGGCAAAATGTTGGTCAGAGGGCAGAATTTTTATAAAAATATAACTGAATATATAAAGTACAAACAGGCATGTAAAAAAATTGAGGATGACATTACCACAAAAGTCATGTGCAGAATAAGTTGAACACAATTATTGTTTTTGAAGAAATAATTTATTAATTATTTTTCAGATTACTATAAAATATCAGTTTCCAGCCAATTATTTCTGTGGAACCATTAAAAAATTATGTGATGTTCGGAGAAAAGGAGAAAATTGATAAATGGAGGACTTCCGTTTCTGGCAGTACAGTGAACAAGATAACCTGAAAAACTTCTTGCCAAATAATATCTAGAGATTTGGATAAAATATAATTAATGTTCTTCTATATTTATGTATTTATATTTTAGAGAGGGGGAAGAGAGGGAGAGAAACATCGACATGTGAAATATCGATCAGTTGCCTATTGCACGTCCCCATGTGGGGACCCTGCCTGCAACCCAGGTGTGTGCCCTGACCAGAATCGGGCCAGCGACCTTTCCATGTGCAGGCCAGCACTCGATCCACTGAACTTGGAATTGGAACACACATACACATCGATTTGTTGTTATATTTATTTATGCATTTGTTAGTTGATTCTTATATGTATGCTGACTGGGGATCGAACCTGCAGCCTTGGTGTTATCCACACCAGCCAGGGCTAATTAATATTCTTTTAAACAGATATCTTGGACATACCTCTAAGGGAAAGAGGCGGGGGAGAGACAGAAGATATCAATTGATAAAATTAGGTGAAATTTATATTAATTAATTATTGAAATTTTCACTTTTCTGTGAGCTTGAAATTTTTCAAATTAAAAATATAAAGTAATACAATAGCAAAAATAGCAACAATGTAGACCCCAAATTCTGAACAAAATATTATGTGAGACAGGGAAGAGGATGAGGGGGTGATCAGAATTAAAGCATATCAAGATCCTTTCATTCTACAGGAGGGTAGAGGTAATTATTTTCTATAGATATAGAAAATAGAGAGGTTTTACATATTTTTAGTTTATGCTAAGTATGACTGCATAATTTTTCATGTGTTGTTACTCCCGAAGACATTAGACATGCTCATTCAAATATTTCTAAAAGCAGTGAAAGACACACTCAAGAACAATCCTGGCTGGTGTGGCTCAGTGGATTGAGTGCTGGCCTGCAAACCAAAGGATCCTAGGTTCATTACCAGTCAGGGCACATGCCTGGGTTGCGGGCCAGGTCCCCAGTAGGGGGCGCTCAGAGGCAACCACACACTGATGTTACTCTTCCTCTCTTTCTCCCTTCCTCTCTCTCTAAAACTAAATAAATAAAAATTTTTTAAAAAAGAACATTTATCTCAGTATTATTCATAATAGCTCACTGAAACAACCTAGCTGAGAAGCTAAGTGGATTATTATATATATAATGATATATATATATATATATTCAGAGGAATATGATACGATCATTAATGATGATGATATTCCTCCCTGTTTACTGAACTGAAAAGATTTCATGCATATGAATGAGTAAAATAGGTCACAGAATACATGTATGAGCTCTTTTTTCTTTTATTTTAAATTTTTTGTCATTGATTGAATTTTTTAGTTTTTATGTACCTATGAGTTCATTTATATAAAATTCTTTTTATATGTCAATGATAATGACAAAGCTTGTTTTGGTTAAGTGTCTAGATTATTTTTACTTTGTATCTTATACTTTTCTGTATTAGAATTTGTTAAAATAGGCATGTATTATTATTTTTTAAAATATTTTATTTATTTTTTTAGAGAGCAGGAAAGGGAGGGAGGAGAGGGAGAGAAACATGGGTATACAAGGGAAACACCGATCAGTTGCCTTTCATACGCTCCCAAACCAGAGGACCTGGCCCACAGCGCAGGATGTGCCCTGACTAGGAATTGAATCAGCAACCTTTTGACACCCTACCCACTGAGCCACACCAGTCAGGGCAGCATGTATTTTTTTTTTTTAATAAAAACAGTAAAACTGTTAAATGTAAATGATAAAATAAATTCCAAGTACTTTTTGCTCTTCCATTTTCACCTGGGCTAAGTCTATTAGCAAAGAAGTAAAATCATTGTACCTAGGAATGAAGAGAAGGAGAGAATGCAAGTAAAGACTAGGGACAGCTGTACTTTCTCCTCTCTTGTAAGCAGCTGAGCTTCTGTGGTCTGTAACAGGACTTCAGTATACACAAAAAAAGTCTGCTGTCTTTTTCTTGTCTGGAAGTTAGAAATATATGGTCTATTACTCTCTGGCAAGGAGATCCACCAAGAGAAAGGAGCGGTCATTTCCCTAGTTGATTTGAATGAAAAAAGGGCTCCTTAAGACTCAGCTTCTAGGGATTAGGAAAGCAGCTCAAGTCAAATAAAATACCCTGAGGCTATGGAATTCAATATCAAAGAATTTTTCACAATCTCAGTACTCAAGATGACCCCTCCTTTCACATTCTTTCAATATTCCACCTAATTCATTTACCAGAGGATATTTTAGTTGCTCCTCAGCAGTTCATTCCTATCTTTTTTAAACCTAGCACTAAGGCATCAAGATTTTAGCAAAGTATGTAAGTGCACACGTAAGCTTTCTTTAAGTTATGAGGTGTGGGTGCCTCCTAGGCCCAAGATTGCACCAGGGTTTGCAGGTGTGACGGAACCCACAGGTAAGGAAATGAATCTAGAGTCTAAGAAGCAGTTGGTGTTGAAATGTGTGTCCTGACTCTCAAGTCCCTTAGTCCAGCTTCCTGCTTGTACAGTTATGAACATTTTGTCCAACTCTGGAGGGTCCGCAAAGTTCATTTTCAAAATAATCTAGTCAGCGGGCAGTCTCCAACCTTTTCGCTACCAGGGACCTGTTTTGCAGAAGATAATTTTTCCCCAGGGGGTAGGGAGGGGATGGTTTCGGGATGATGCAAGTACGTAGCATTCAAGCTCACCAGGGGACCCCTCATCTAGATTATGTAAATGTTAACTTCCTGGTGAGAATACAAACACTGTGAGTAGGAGTATATATTTGTGCAAACTTTCTGAAGGATAATTTGACTAAAAAATTGCTATGGACTGATAGCGTTCCCCCAAATTTAAATACTGAAGCCTTATCACCTCCCCTCCCCGCCCCGTGTGATTATATTTGGAGATAGGGCCTTGGGATGTAATTAAGGTTAAATGAGGTCATAAGGGTGGGGCTATAATAATAATGATCAGATAAGGCCAGTGTCCTTGGAAGAAGGGATAGAGACACCAGAACTCTCAAACAGTACTTGTGTTGCTCAAATAGGACTGATACCGTATTTTGTCATGTATAATGTGCTCCTGTGTATACTGTGCACCCATGTTTTTGTGCACATTGTACACATTATTATACCTATTATTATACCCATGGTATGTAATCATTATATCCACATATAATGAGCACCCTTACTTTTCCCTCAAAAATGTGGGCAAAAGAGTGCACATTATACACAGCAAAATACGGTATGTGACTTTGAGCCTCTTATTTAACCTCTCTATTAGTCTATTATTACTGACTTTCTCCCTACATCCTAATGATCACCGGAGAACTTTATTCTTTGCTCCACTCCAGTAAACACAGTTTTATAAGTGGTTTCAATTGAGACTTGCCTACAAGGTATAACTGGGAGGACGGCGACAGAGCTGCCCATCCCAACCATCTTCCCCAGGGGCCTGCCCTGTGGGTTCGGATTCTGACTTGACAGCGCTGCTTTGCTGCGCTGGCCTCACTGCAGCCTGTGCAGTCGCACAGGTCCTCACACTTAGAAGGGCCCTGTGCTTGGTTTAATGCTCTACTGTTGTTGCTGTCTTGAGATTCTTAATAATTTTTGAATAGGACCCTGGGTCTTTATTTTGCACTGGGCCCCACAAATTATATAGCAAGAATTGCTTCATTGGGTGAAAGCATTGTCCTTAGAAAAGGCTTATTTTGAGAGCAAATCATTTACCTGAGAAGCATGCCACATTGACACTGGTTATCACCCATTTTGTCACATTAATTAATGTGCTAATTAATTAAGACAGCAGCACTCTGAAGGATTGAAGCATTGAACCTCCGAGATTTTTGGTGTGGAGAAGCAGCCTGGTCCAGAGCATGAATACTGCCTGCACAGGGAGGGACAAATGAGGGCACTATTTATGCTGTGTATCATGCTATTTATGCTAACTCTGCTTACCTTAGAGTATTTTTACTTAAAAGATGAGCAAAAATGAAAGATACTAGATTATTTTACCTACATTTCTAAGGGGTGACATTTTCATTCTTCAGAGTCAGATGAATGTTTGTAATAATTTGGTTTTTAATGAAAAGCCAATGGCATTTAGCAGTTATAATTCTGTTTATAATTTCCTTTTGAGATTTATGAAATCTATATTCTAGGTATTTTTTAGTCAGAAAATCAAAATCCTCCATGTAGTATTTATTAATACACCTTTACTTTATACTGAATCTTCAATATTAATTAAGGAGGTATTTTTCTCTATTTTACTAGATTTGTTTTCAGTTCTTCCAAACAACATTTATTTGTTGGACCAGAGTTTATATCATATGTTTTATTTAATTTTGTATTACATTCATTTTAATATGTACAGAAAACAAATTAAAACCAACATTTATGATAGTCTGTATCAATCAGCAGATTTTATTGCTTATCCTTATTTTACTGTAAAGGCAAGGAATGCAAAAGTCAACTGTTAAAATGGAAAAAAAAACAACAACACCCCAGTGAGTGTGGCTGAGTGGACTGAGTACCAGACTGAACCAAAAGCTCACAGGTTCAATTCCCTGTCATGGCACATGCGTGGGTTGCTGGCCAGGTCTCCAGTCGGGTGCCTGTGAGAGGCATCCAGTCGATGTTTCTCTTACGCATCGATGTTTCCCTCTTTTTCCCTCCCTTCTCCTCTGTCTCAAAATAATTAAATAAAATCTTAAAAAAAAAAAAAAAGACACCAGAGGACTTGATGTATTTATGTTCAATGACAATACAAATAAATGAATAAATATATGAATAGATAAATGACTAAATGAATGAAACGTGCTAAGCAGAAGCATGAAGAACTTTTAAAAATTATAACATTCATGTAATGAAATATGTATTTAACATATCCTGTTTAAAGAGAAAACAAGCAAACCTGTCTTTGTTGACCTATAAAAGAGTGTTCATGTTCACTAATTCAGAAATGTTGGGAATTTATTTTACTTTTTTGAGATTTGTTACAAGAGTTCATTTGAGCCAAACTGACAATACAGGCCAGGAAACAAGATCTCAAATGCTCTCACAAATCTTGGGTATTTAAAAAGTATTAGATATAGTTTTGGAAAAGGAAAGTGAAACAAATCTAATTTTCAGGTGTCCTGTTGTCGAGATAATGAAAACAAATCCTTCTGAATTCCTTTGTTTTCCCCACATTTCTCCAAAAGTTGCATTTATACAAGTTTTGTCCTGTGTACAATGTACTAGGTTTGTTCCCAACAGTTTTAAGCTCTTTCAGAAAAAGCCTGAGAACCAGGAAAGGGCCTGCATGTGCACTGAAAGCTTTAAACAGAAGAGGGCACTAAGTCAGAGCGTCAAACACCACTCTCCCCAAAGGGGAGAGGGAGGGCGGGAGAGGGGCAGAGTGTGTGTGTGTCTCCTTGCGGGCGAATTATGCCCAGAGACTGAGCTTGACTTTGCCAATAATTTATTTAACACACGTTCACTGCCGGAATTATAATTTATAATAAATATTTTTTTATGAGCCAAAAGCATACAAGATACTGTCTCTTAATAAGCCAATCAAGAAATAACATACTCCAAACCAATGATAGATTAATCACACTGTTATTCTAAGCAAAGGATGGATGAATCACACTGTTATTCTAAGCAAAAGGATGGATGAATGAAAGAAAGTCCAAATTCAGTTGGGATATACCTTTCTATGAGTTGGTTCTTGGTAGAGTCAGTCCAATTAAAGGGCTGAGACATCTACACAAGGGAGATCCAGCCTTATGGCTAGAGATAGGGGATCCAGAGCTGAGAAGCCTCTATAAACAAACCCTTGTTAATTTTACTAATTTACTGTCTTATGCCTCCATTCCACTTAAATTCCTTACTGACTGCATACCCCCAAATTCATGCTCCTTTGTCTTGTCAAATCCCTACACGTTTAATGTTTCTTTATGTAAAGGATATATAAATGGCCTGTTCCACTTCTCTCACAGAGAATTCTTTTAATCCTCCCATATACACATAACAAAACACAGGGCTTTCTCCTGCTATTCTCCCTTGTATCAATTTTATTAGTAGCCACAAGAACTCAAACAGGATAAAAAGGGTATTCCCTCTCCCTGACAGCTGGAAGGTCACAATCAATGTCTCATGCAGCAAGCTGGCTCAAGAGAACAAACCTAAACTGCCAAGAGAAGCAGCAAAGAAAGATGGAGAGGGAGCATCCCGAAAGTGAGTGGCTTTGTCACAATTGTCCTTGCCTGTCCCGTGGTTTGGATATATGGGCCAATGGCTCGTCAGTTTTTTGTCATGTACCATCAAGAGTCCTGATAATTCAATGAATGAAGACCAAAGTTCTTCTTTTATACTTTTTTCCTAAAGGTACAATGACAGTTCTATAACCCCCACCATTAATTTGCTCTCAGTAAATGCTATTCACACAAGGAATACTATTGAGAATAACTTTTGCGTCTCAGCGAGGCTAGAGACCAATTTACTTTGTTATTTAAGAAGGCGTGGATTTATTCTTTCATATTTTAAAACTTCTCCAAAATGGCCATATGTTACTTTTTTAAGTAAGAAAAAAGGCCAACCTTATTCTAAGAAAATTAAATCTTCAGGTAAGAAAGGATGAAGTTTGTATTTCTGTTTGAGAGCCCTTCAGATGGGATGTGGGTAGGTACTTCAATGCAGTAAAGCAATCTCTGTTTTAAAGTCCTTTTCCATGTTTTGCTCAAAATTAATGTGGCAAGGAAGTTTTCCTCTTATAATTTATTTCTGCTCTGACAGTGAAAGTGGTCTGCCTGGTTTTTCAGGCAATACGCTCTACTGTTTGAAAATGTTTACTTCTCATTTCCCCCCAATCACTTAAATATTCTTAATTTTGCCAATAAGCTACCTTCATCTTAACACTGCTACCAGTGTAACCACAGGGAACTGAAACCACTCAGGCTTTTGAGATTTGGGAAAAGTTCACGCCAGCACCTATTTATTTGTTGAACTAGGAGAGTCCAGATCCTGCTTTGAGATTTCTGAGAATTCCTTGAGCTTTGTTTCCTGGAGTCGCCCCATGTTTCATCCTTGGCTCAGATGGACATTAGACACAATCTCCTCACCACTGTCCACTGGAATTCCACGCTCGTCAAGCACTTTGTGAGGCTAACGCCATCGCTAAGGATTTGTGGGGTTGCTGCATGGAGGCATCTCACAGGGCAGCCGGTTTTCTGTCATCTCAGGGGCTCCACCTCCACGCTCTGCCTCTACAGTGCAACCAACACATTCTTCTCCTTACTCCGGGCTGGGCAGTTCTTCACATTTAGGTCCCAGCTTCCAAGCTAATCATGGAATTTCCCCAACCAAGGTGGGTCCCATTCTTAAGAGAAATGATCACACCAGTTGCTAGGAGAATAACATTTCCTGGTTTGTTAAATTAAGGCAGAGGAGTATTTGACACCTACCTGGGGTAACCGGGCTCTATCAGGCTGACACCTCTGCCATCTCGCTGATCAGAAAGGTTCCTGGGTGGTGATGAGAATCTCCCATTCTCTACCTCTCCATGTGCTCCATTTGAAAAATGTGAGCTGTGAAACAAGAAAACCCTCTTAAGCAAGTGTATGCATGGGAAAAAACGATCACCTCTGACAATGGAATTTTTTAACTCATAGACTGCAGTCATATTCACGTCCTAAGAACTGTGTCAATTATTTTCACCGAACTTTGGAGTGCACTCTGTGTTATTTAAAAGATAGAAGGCCTGAGATACAAAAAGGTCTGCAGTCAGTTACAAACCTAGGATTATACATTTCTCGGTGTCCTGGCATCATTTCCACGGTGCCTTCAAACCACAGATCATGAATTACTAGTTTTAAAGGCCGGTTTCCATAATGAAAATGTCCCTAGTAAAACTCAGGGAAGCCAACCAAAGTCAACATTTATCCCCAAATAATTTACAGTTCAACTCTGGTACTTGAATAACTCTTTATTCAGGAAGTTATTCAGTGCCACCTGGGGGAGGTCTTGCAATGAAGAATTTTGCAGAAGAAGGAAAAGACTGCTTACGAGGGTAGAGGAGTTACTGAGGTATTCAAAAACATACATTTCTTTTATTGAACTTTATGAACTTATAAAAATTAAAATCAATGTTGGGGGAGAAACATCTGATTTTACAATTATTTTTTTGAGTGACTCGTATGTACCAGCCCTATTTGAGTCGCTACGAGAATACAAAGTTGTGTGCCCCTGTCCCTGTCTCCAAGAAACTTGCAATGGGGTGGACACAATAGTGAAATAATAATAGCCAACCCTTAGAGAGTACTTGCTCTATTTTATAGGCACTGTTCTAAGTGCCTCTCATTTAATCCTTTACAAGCATATGAAGAAAGTGAGACAGAGAGACGATTAGCTAATATTTACTGAGTACTAACATATGCCAGAACACTATTCTAAGTGCTTTCTATATATTAGATCATTTAATTTCACTGAAAGCCTAGAAGGTATGTAATATTATTTTACAGATTAACTATATTAATCCTTACAACAAGCTTATTAATTAGGCCTTATTAGAATGAATTCCTTCTTGCAGACATAAGCGGAGGTGTAGAGAAAATAAGTGATTAAACAGCTTGTCCAAGCCTACACATCTAGTAAGTGATAGAGCTAGGAATCAAACACACCTAGTTTAATGCTAGAGTCTGTGTCTTAACCACTTTTAAATGTATTTTCTCTACTATAAAATCCCATTATACATGCATTTAATTTACATGAACTCAACCATATGCACTGAGAGGCCAAGAGAAGAATTTAAATAGGTAAGGCCGCCTCTGCACATCCTCATTTGGCACATGCTCTGGAGGGAATGCGTTAAGGGAGATGAACTGTCCCGCTCAGTTCCTGTGACTCTCAAAGTGAGGCCATTTCATCAAGCTGAGGGGGACTGTAGCTTTGAAGATTTTTGTAATACTTCTAATGTAGGACAATTCATTTCATCTGGGGTGCAACAATAATGTCTTTTAATGCTGGAGGACACTGAAGTTGATTGAGGAAGAGCAGTAAGTTGCTCTCCAGATTGGCGCCTTCTTAGGAAATCTCCAGGAATTTTTTAGAGTGTAACTTTTTTTTTTAACTTGCTCACTGACTTTGGTGCCTAACCCCTACGTGAGATGTAAGGCTGCTGTATACAATGATTATAACCTAGGGCAAAATATAGCCTCATTGGCAAAATAAGAACCAAAAGGTATGATGAGTCAAAGGAGGGTAAATATCACTTAGTTTGGAGGATGGGAGGTTTTGGGAAATTGGGAGAAGCTTTGTGGAGAAGAGGCTATTGGAGAAAAACTTCGAAGGCTATGTAGCGCCAGAGCGAGGGCATTCTGTGCAGGAGGAGGTTCCTGGGCAGGGAGGAACAATGGGTGGGAAAGCTCAGGGAGCGATCAGTAAGGAGCCAGTCATGGCTGGTGGCAAGACTCCATCGAGAAAAGTGGTGGCAAGTAAGCCTGCGAAGGTAGATATCACCAATAACAGGATGTGAGGCTGATAGCAACTAATCTAAATTACCAACAGTCAGACAATTTTAATTTTCTAAGCTAGGAGAAAATTTTAATTATCATTCTATTCTCTCCATAGAAAATAATACTGCAAAATCATCACATTAAGAAATAATGTGATAGTATGTAGCCAAAGAACATAGGAAAACTATTTTAGAAGGATGTCAGACAGTCGATTAATGAAAAAATATAGTATATTTTCTTTTGCTGGGTTTTACATTTGAGGGAGTGATCAGCTTTTACAAATCTATTATATTTGTGATTTATTTCTCACAAGGTACAGATTATCTAAACTAGGCCTATCATAGTTGTTCTCCAAGGAATTTGGAATTGGGACAAACACGCCAACAACAGCCTCTTTTTAATTTTTTTTCAAAAAAACTTTTAAATTGATTTTCAGAGAAACATCAGTTTGTTGTTCCACTTACTTGTGCATTCATTGGTTGATTTTTCTCTGTGCCCTGACCAGGGCTTGAATCCATAGTTTTGAGGTACTAGGGGGATGCTCTAACCAACCGAGCCAAGGCCTACAGCCTCTTCATGTGTCTGGAAGCTTGTACATGTGTGTTGCTAGTTGTGGGTGAGCCATATGCAAAACGAGGGCAGGGAAAGCTCTTCAGCTGTGGCTTAGCCCCAGGGAGGAGCAGACAATAGAGAGCAAGAAAGGAGTACCTACTAGCCTTCTGGGTCCAATCTATTCTAAACTTTCATAGGACCTGACACTTAGACACCGTGGGGGCTCTCTTTTTTAAAAAAACAAAGAATTATTGCCCTGACTGGTGTGGCTCAATGGGTTGGGTGTTGTCCTGCAAACTGAAAGTTCAGGGCACTTGCCTGGGTTTCAGGCCAGGTCCCCAGTTGGTTGGGGTTGGTTGGGGGACCTGTGAGAGGCAACCAGTCGATGTTTCCCTCACGCATTGATGCTTCTCTCCGTTTGTTACCCCCTCCCTTCCCCTCTCTCTAAACATAAATAAAATCTTTAAAAAAAATAATTAGTGATACAAAACTAGATATGAATATGCATATTTATTTAGAACATTGACTAACCAATTTTAGCTGTTCCCTGTGATTTGCCTAAGCTCCCTGAGTTTCCTGCTCCCTCCCTGCCTCACTAGACCCCAGCCTGCTTCCGTGTTCCATACCTGGCCTCCTGCCCTTCACCGTCTCACTTGGCACCGATCCCCTCCTTGCTGGGGGCCCTATCTAGTCAATTAAAGGGAGTTTGTTGTTGCTGAACTCCTTCCACTAGGCTCAAGGGCATCCATACTTCAAAGACCTTCCTCTTAGCGAGCTCTTATCTTGGTGACCTCAAAAAGGGAGCTTGTAAAAATAATTTTTGGTTTCAAATTCCAACTCTGTTTAGCTGTTTTAACAAAAGCAAGTCACTTAATTTTTTAAGGCTTCACTGTCCTCGATTGTAGGACGATTAGAGTAAATATATAATATTCCTGATAGCTCTAAGAAACTAAAAGCTGGACATTGGGAACTCCAACCAACTATGCCTCTTCCACCTGTGGAAGCTTAGTTTGTGCTGATCACAAAAGGACCTACTCTCTACTCAGTCACACGGGGTGGTAACCGAATTAATCCTTGTTAACCTATTAACTTCCTTTCTCCACTCATGTAACCAAATAAAAAAGCAGACTTTGTAAGTGGGCCTCTGAAATCCGCTGCTAGTAGAATATACGGCACTTGCAGGCTTGTTGAGCTGTGACTGGGCCCCTTCGCCTCCCTCAGGTCACATGTCAGAGGCATGGCCTGTTCATAAGGAGAGCATTGGACAGGGAGAAGCTGGAGAGGACAATGAGGAAGAGAGTAGGAGGACGCTGAGCAGCCCGTGAAGAGCACAGAGTCTGGGGACAGCAATGATAATATGGATACCTTCCTCATTGGATTCTTATGAGGAATAAAAGAGAAAAAGAAAGTACACATTCAGTGAACACTGAACAGTATAAGGTGATGCTAAATTTCAAAAGCAAGTTGTTGGTACTTAGGGCTCTGACCACATGTAATACAGTACAGATATTACTATACCTATTCAAGGGCTCTTTAATATTAATTTTAACCATGGAACTATTTTTATTTCCCTCTCTCCTTTATATTAGGGGAGTTAACAGTCTTTCAGGTAGATTCACAGTATTTTAAAACTCTCCACTCTTCTTCCCACTTATTCCATTCTTTCCTCTCTCATATTCATGTTTAATTATGGTCTTCCTGTGACCTTTTGATCCTCCATATTGATTGACTTCTTATCCCAGCCTTAAATTTCTCTCTTTTTGCTTAGCAGTCTGTCATCAGCAGATACGGAAAGTCTACTCAGACCCATCAGACCCAGCGGGGCAGACAGGAAGAACAGGATGCGGGAGCCACAGACGGAGGAGGGAGAACGTGCTGGCAGCCAGCGGAGAAGGGCAGGCCTGGAAAGACAGAGGTAGTGAAGATGGCCACAAACACTCAGCCGGCTACGGCTGTTAGGCAGAACAGGAATGAGAAAAGGAGGTGAGTAGCCCCCCGCACCCCCTCCAAACCCAGGCATGGGCCCTGACTGGGAATTGAACTAGTGACCTTTTGGATCACAGGCCAGTGCTCAATCCACTGAGCCACACCAGCCAGGGTTAGAGTGCTATTTTTAAAGAGGAGGTTGTTTTAAAATATATCAACAACTAAAATGTTAAAATGACTATATGTACTTATTTTACTAGAAACATTACATGATTAAATTACACATGCAACTCATGAGGGTCCAATTTCTCTTCTATATTCAAAACTTTGTATTTTCTGCTTATTTTACCTGATTGCATTTAATGGTACAAATGCCATACTTGAGAACTGTTTCATTGGATTCTGGAGACTTAATATGTCCCCCCAAATTATTTTGGTTTTGGTCATTCTCTAAAGCAGGTTTGTCATAACTTGTTTAATATACAATGTTTAAAATATTCTGGTTCATAGAACGCAATTTGATACCTAAAACCAAAAGAGAGTTTGGGGACTAGATTCCCAGGGTATGGGAGAGTTATGAATAATCATCTTTATAGAAGCCCAGAAAGGGATGGTGGGAGGGATGGATAGAGGGCTCCCCAATAAGATCAGTTAACACTAGGATATAACTGGACAGTTGCCCAGAACCACTAATTCTTTAAGGAAAGGCAAAAGAAGAGATTTTTCTGGTTGTTCTTGCAAAGTCTGCACAGTTGTTAAGTAACCTGAGTATCTGACCACCTGGAGTGAGGAATCCAACAAATTCAAAGATTATGTCAGTCACTCAAAATTCATTACTTTGGATGCCCTTGTGGTGGTCAGTTCTGAACATGGTTCCCAGTCTTAAGGTTCCCATGGTTCTTCATCTCTTGGTATCTATGTCCTTGTGTAGTGTAACTTCTCATTGAAGTGGGACTGCTTTCTGTGGCCAATAGAATATGGCATAGTGATGGCTGTGACTCCAGAGGCTAGGTCAGAAAAGCTAGCACAGCTTCCCCTTCTCTTGCACTATTCACTTTGAGAGCTTCCAAGGATTAGCCAAAGAAAGAGCATTTCCAGTTTGGAAGGAGCAAATGATTCCTTGGCTACCACTCAGAGAATTTTGTCCTCTGTGTTCCTCCTATTGCTTATCACTTCCATCCCTAAACTGGGCCCTGAAGGGTCCTCTTCCCATGTAACATACAGAAATGTGATACAAAGGCAGGAAAACTTCTTCCCTTGGTATAGCCTATCTTATTGAAGACACCCTGAAATTTTAAAAAGGCTGTCTTAGATAATTACAGAAAACAGAGGGGAAATAAACAGAGAAAAGAAGTACAAAAGCATTTTGCCTAATACACATGTTATATAATCTCATTTATATTTAATCCCTATAAACGCACGTGTACGTATATGTATATAAATGTGCAGAATAGCCTGGAAGCTTAAGTGCTCATCTATCATTTACGGTTACCTGTGGAAGAGTGGAGGTATAGCATGGCTAGATATGTGTAGAGGGTGAGAAGCGGAAAGAAAAGTACAGAAGGAAAGAAAACGTGACTTTTAAAAAAAATCAATTTTGTATTATTTGAAAATTGATGGTAAGAGTATATTTATGTACCACTGCACAATTAAAAATAAACCGTGCAATATAAAAAGCAGCAGCAATCTAGTTACAACACAAGACACCTCCTACTCTATGACCACGTTTCTAGGACTGCTGGCCACATCAGCCCTTTCCTGCTGAACCCGAGCTCTTTAGAATGCTAAGCTGCAAACTTCTGGGATTCTCTGACTTGGCCAGCTTTCACAAGCGATGTGTCTTCCCAAGGCTTGCTATCAAAGAGCTGCCTCGGGGAGATAATTAAGTTTGGTACCTTCAAGGCCAATTCGAAGACAGTAGATTGCTCTGTCTCCTATTGTATCAGTGAAAGACTGTAACACTAATTCTGGGTAACAAACCACCCCAAAACACAGTGCTTAAAACTATATATATATATATATATATTTTTTTTTTTTTTAATTTTCCCCTTGTAGGTAACTGGCTGCAAGCTGGAGGATGGTTCTAAACCTGTTCCATATCTCTCATTTTTCTTGGACCAGCTGAATACCTAGGCATGTTCTTCACACTGTGAATGGCAGGTGTGGAGGGAGACAAGCAGAAACATGCAATACCTCTTAAGGTCAGACTCAGAACTGTCACATTGTCAATTCTGTGCATATTCCTTTGGCCAAAAGCAAGTGGAATGACTCAAGGTGTACATCGATGGAATGAAGAAACATTCTATCTCTAATGAGAGGAAGTACAAAGCCACATTTCAAAGGGCATGCATGCCTGGAGCAGTGAAAAATTGGGAAAATAATGTTACCTGCCAAGGTCATCCACCTGGAACCTTTCAGCTTACTTCCAATTGGCAGTAAGCGCAATGTATTTCTTCTAATAGTGAGATCTGCTCTTAACCCCAGGAGTCAGGCTTTGTCCTTGCTTCTTCATGCCATGTTTTTGTTACGGAGGTGCAGTACTCTTGATCGCTAATTCCTTCAAATATCAAAGTAGACAGTGGTTCCTACAAGTGGTGCATTGTTTACAGGAAATAGGGATTAGAAATACCACCCTAAAAAAGGTGCTGTGTTTGTAGTATCTGGTTTACTGTGTACTAGTGGTTTGAATGTTACAAATTATAAATTCTTTAGTTCAAAAGGGTGCCAGAGACTTGTCAGGTTTTAGAACTCAGGAATCTATAAAACTTCATTAGAGTTCAGAGGATCTTTTTTTTTAAGAGGATCTTTTTGACTAACCCTATTTGCTATTCGAGCTTCCCCTTTGTTTAAAAGTAAAAGTCTCTCAATTAAGAAAAGTCCCCAGAGTTGCTTTTTAAGATAGGAAAGGAAAAATCCCCCCCACCTTCCATAAAGAGGCATTAATAGCTTAAAAAAGAAAGAGAAGATCATTAAATTCTCAGGTTCTTCAGGGACTTAAATCAGTGGGGCCTCCTGTGGTTCCCTGACATTTGAGCCCTATCCTAGGGTTATTTCCATGGTTCCCACGTTACTTTCAAGAGGAGCTACCACTTACATTCAGCAGGGTTTCTTCTTTGCTCAAGACTGGTTGTGGAGCATCAAAAGGTGCCCAGAAATGAAACTGGTGAACACCACGCCAAGTCCATCCGAGTGCGGTCTTCAGGAGCCCAAGGGGAGTAGAATCAGTCCCCACGCGCACGGGGCAGTCACTGCTCTTTGTTAAAGGAACAAACACTGTACCAGAAAATGCAGCGGCGGGGGGGGGGGGGAGAGAGAGAGAGAGAGTTGGGGGGGGGCTGTGGATCGAGGCGTTTGTATGCATTACTGTGCCTAAGAAAGATCATTAATGAGGCGCTTCAAACGCAGGACAACCCAGGGCACCGTGTCATTGGCTTTGTGCACTTGAAGGCGGGTGAGAGTGCCTTGCTGAGAGGTCCCCCTTTGTGTGGAAGTGGGGAAACCAAAAACGTGCAGCTGCTGCTGGCTTCTCATTTTCGAATTGTAGGCGCTTGGTCCAAAATACTCCCGCACCAACACACTCCCGCATTCTCGCACCAACAATACTTGCACTTGAGTTACTTCTCTGTCGCCGACCCAGCGAGGAGCGACAATGGCTCGGTGCGGGCGCCCGCAGCTCCGGGAGCCGCGCCAAGGGGCCGTCCGCCTCGCTCCGCAGCTGCGCGCTGAGCCCAGCCGCCCGACCGTCAGCAAACGCGGGCACCAACCGCCGCGCGGCCCGGCCGTTGGGCGGGTGGTAATTTCTGGGAACGGGGCGGGGTCCGCCGGTGTACGAGGCCGGGCGGGGAGGAGGAGCGGGCGGTGTCGCGGGGCGCGCGCCGGGCTGGGCGGTGCGCCACGAGCGTCAGCGGCCGGGGCGGGGTCCCGGCCGGGCGGGCGGCGTGCTGCTACCCGCCCGCGCCCCCACCTTTCCCTTAGCCTGGCGGAGAAGTGCAGACGCGAGGGACGCGGGTTAGGAGTCTTCCAACCCCGGCCCCTAGTAACTGTCAGACTGCCCGAGTGCGGGGCCGTCCCGGAGGAGAAGGGCAGGAGTCCGGAGCCAGGGATGGGGTGCCAGCCTGGCCCGCGGGGGCGCTCAAAGAGTGGCGAGGGTGTGTGCGTGCGGACCCGGCCGGCTGGGAGACGAGGGCGGGCGCTGCAGGTGCACGCGCGGCCCCGCCGTCCCCACGCGCCCGGGCGGCCGGCGCGTTGGAGCCCTTGCGCCAGTCGGGGAAGCGGAATGGGGGAGTTCCAAGCAGGGCGCGGGACAAGTGGGGAGTCATTACCTGAGAAGGCGGCTTTGGGAGAAGTTGGGGGACCAGGGGCGGGCAAGAATCGAGAGAGCTGTGGAGGCAGGTTTAGGCGGGCTGGTGGGGGCTGAGGGCGGCGGGCCCCGCGGGGTATAAATAGCCGGCCGCGCTTTGACAGGAGCTGCGGTGACTGGCGGTGCCGCCCCACCCTCGCCGCGCGGGGAGGGGAGGAGCGCTCCAAGCGGGCGGGGTGGGGGAGGCGGACTCAAGTGTCCTGGTGGCGGCGGCAGGAGGCCGAGGGGGAGGAGCCGACTGGGGGCTGGAGGGAGGGGAACGGGGCGAGGGCGGGGGCCACCATTGCTCCCCGCGCCGGGCTCTGTGTCGCTGCCGTCGCCTCGGCGGTTGGGGGTCTGAGGGGCTGCGCGGGCTGGGGGCGCTGCGCGGGGCGGCGCGCGCTGTTTTGTCTCCACCTCTCCCAGTGGAGCGGCTCGGGCTGCCGGGAGGCCCCGGCTCCCTCCGGACGCCCGGCCAGCGGCGGCGGCGGCGGCGGCGAGTCCGCGGCCCTGCCGGGAGGGAAAGCGACGCCGCGGTCTTCCCAGGCGACGCGGAGAGCAGGTAAGAGCGCGGGCTGCCGAGGCTGTGGGAGGGAGCGCGGAGGGCGCGGCGATCAAGCCTCGCTGTCCCGAGTGCCGCCGCCTGCCTCCGCGTCCCCCTCCCCGCGCCTGTGTTGTTTGCTCGGGGTTTGCGAAGGGGTTTTCCGGAGGCTGTGGCCGTGACACCCACTGGGCGCGGGGGAAGGGGGCTGGTGCCCTCGGGCAACGGTCGGGGAGCAGGACTCGGAGAAAGGGGAAGGCGCGCTACGCGCCGGCCCGCGGGGAGTGCGGGGCGCGGGGCCGGGCTGAGGGGAGAGGTTACGGACCCCGGCGGGGGGGATGGGCCGCGCGCAGCTGGGCTCGCTGTGTTTACATCTCCGCGCGAGTCACCTCTGCCGAGAAGCGGACTGAACTGACCCGCCTTCTCCCGCGGGGAGGCCAGGGCGGGGGTCCGGCTCTGGAGGAAGCGCGTCCTGGGAGGGTCCGGTAGGGCGGGAGGCAGCGGCCGGCGCCGGGGCAGGGCGGCTAGCTCGGGGCGGGACCTAGGAGGCTCGGGCCGCTCGGGGTGGCGTGGAGGGCTGGAGAGCAGTTCCCGTCCCCGCGGGCCTGACCGCCGCCTCTTACCTTTCCTTTGCTCGGCTGCTAGCTTGCACGGCAGGTTGTTCTTGGTCATTCTTTTATTCTCGCGCTCCACCCCGGCCCCCTGCTGCCACTTCTCCTACTCCCCGGGGGTAGGGAGGCTTGGCTCTGTTAGGAATCTGTTTTTAAACAAAACAAAAACGGGCTCTGGAACACGCGTCCAGCGACCGCCTTCCGGAGCCTCTCTTCGCGAAGCTGGCCCTAGGGGACCGTGCCACGGGCTGTTTTGGGGCGGCGCGGGAGGAGCTCGGGGAGGGCTCTGCTGCGGCTGGTGCCGACTGCCCCCGCAGCTTTGCGAGCAGGGCAGCCGAGCCCCTCTGTTGCTCCAGGTGGGCATTTTTATTCCAGTAAAGGACGGAGAAAATATTCTACATCTCCAAGAGTAATCCAGATTGCAGTTTCTAATGTTTCTCATGAGCCAGCATCCTGGGCTCTTTTTCTAGGAGCTAGATTCGCTGCAGAACAAACAGCCTTTCTTTAAGTTCTTAGCACTTCATTAAATGAATGAGGGGGACACTTCATTGTAAAACTGTGGGATTTTCCTTTTTTCTTGTGTTCATGAACATATACTTCAATTGTGTGGTTTAAATTTTAATCCGGTGATGAGAGAAGAGTAATCGTGTGTTTGGTAATCAGATTTGCTTTCTTTTTTATCTGTGAGTCTCTATGGAGAGGTAAATTAAGCGCTTTCTCTAGTGCCGTGATCACAGAAGAGTGCCAGAATCGGAAGAGAATGTATGTGCCCTTTTCAGGACTGGACGTTTTTGTTTTAGAGTGCCTTCCTTTCCTTGGAAGTTAGAATGATATAAGACTGGAAGCTGTTAAAGTAGATTTAAAGGAATTTAGGAATAATTAAAGTTTACATATGGTGCACCAGAGTTTACACGGTGTGTTCATATGAATGTTATTGAGGTATCTTCCAGTAAACACATGAAGTAGAAAATGAAAATACCTTGGGCATCTGCAATTTGAATATTTAGTATCAACCTGTTTTTAAGCTTAGTGCCTTAGTTAATTGATTAACCATTGCTTCTTATTTCAGACGTACATACTCACGAAGTCAGAGTTTTGTTGGAAAGAATTTGTAACTTTGAGATTTTTCTATCTTAATAGATTGGTAACTGTGGCTGTGGTAGGGCCTACCAGTGTTGGTGGCCTTGACCTACTCACAGATTGTACACCAAGTTTTTTTTTTTTGTTTTGTAAGAGCTTTATTGAGGTATAATTCATGTGCCAGTCAGTTCACCAATTTAAAGTGGACAGTTCAGTGTTTTTTAATCTTTTCACAGAGTTGTGCCCACAACTATCACCATAATCAATATTAGAACATTTAAAAAAAAAAAGAACATTTTCATCACCCCACAGAGGCACCACAGACCCCATAGCAGTCACTTTTCATTTTTTCCCAGCACCCCCAGGAGTAGGTACCACTGGTCTACTTCCTGTCCGTAGATTTGCCTATTCTGAGCATTTTATATAAATGGAATCATACAATATGTGATCTTTCATGACAGGTTTCTTTCACTTAGGATAACATTTTCAAAGCACATTCCTGTTGTATCATGTCATTATTTCATTTCTTTTTATTGCTGAGTAATAGTCCATTGTATGGATATACCACATATGATTTATTAATTAGTTGACAGATATTTGAGTTTCTACTTTTTAGCTATTATGAATCATGCTTCTATGAATATTTGTGTACAGGTTCTTGTGTGGACATGTTTTCATTTCTCAGGTATGTACACTTAAAAAAGCTTTCGAGTTATTTAATACCAAAGATTAATCCACTTTAAGTACACAATGAAATGACTTTTAGTAAATATAGAGAAGGGTTAAATTGTCACCACAGACCAGTTTTAGAACATTGCTATCACCTCCAATAATTCCCTCTAGTCTGTTTGTGGTTAACCCTTATTCTCACCCTTCAGTCCCAGGCAACCACTGATTTGTGCTTTGTCGCTACAGATCAGCCTTTTCTGTTTTTGTTTTAGTTTTTTAAATCATCACTGGAGGACATACCTACTGATTTTAGAGAGAGGGCCAGGGAGGGAGAGAAAGAGGGAGAGAAACATCCATGCAAAAGAGAAACATCAATTGGTTGCCTCTTGTACATGCCCCTACCAGTGAATGAATTCGCAACTTAGGCATGTGCCTGGACTGGGGATTGAACCCATGATAATGTAAATGGAATCCTACCAGATGTAGTCTTTTGCACATGGCTTCTTTCACTTAAAATATTTTGGAATTCATCCTTATTGTAGCATATATTGGTATTTTGTTCTTTTTTATTGGTATCTAATATTCTGTTGTATAGCTATACAACATTTTCTCTTTTGACCAGTTGATGGGCATTTGAATTGTTTCTAGTTTTTGACTATTGTAAATAATGCTGCTTGAACATTTGAGTACAAGTATTTATGTGGACATAATGGTTTCGTTTCTTGGGTTGATACCTAGGAATAGAAATGCTAGGTCATCTGTTTAAATTTTTAAAAAACTGCCAACCTGGTTTCCAAAGTGGCCATTCATTTTACATTTCTAACAGCAATGCATGACAGAGTTCCAGCTTCCTCACATACTTGCTAACATTTGTTATCATCCTTTTTTTTTTTTTAAATCGTAGTCATTCTAGTGGGTATGAAGTAGTTAACCTATTGTGGTTTTAACTTTCATTTTCCTAAAGACTCACTGTGTTGAGCATTTTTTCGTATGATTATTAGCCAGTTGAATATCCTTTTTGGTGAAAGATATTAAAATCTTTTGCCTGTTTTTTATCTGTCTTATTATTAGTTGTAAAGTTCTTTATATATTCTGGATTTAAGTCCTTTTTAGATACATGATTTGCAAACATTTTGTCTTGGTCTGTGGCTTGTCTTCATTTTTTTATTAGAACCTTTGAAGCACAAAAGTTTTAATTTGGCAAAAGTTTAAATTTTGATGGAGTTTAATTTTTCAGTTTTTTATTTTATAGATTCATTTTTTGTTGTCATAAGAACTCTCAGCCTAATTCAAGGTCTTGAGGATTTTCTCCTTTGTTCTAGATGTTTTATTACTATAGATTTGCTCTTATATTTAGATTTGTGATATATTTTGAATTAATTTTTATGTGTGGTGGGAAATAAGGGTCTAGCTTCATCAGTTGCATATGGGTTGTCTTAGCACCATTTGTTGAAAAAGACTTACTTCACCATTGATTGTAAATGTAAAGGTTTATTTCTGTACTCTCAATTCTTTTCCATTATCTTTGTCTGTCTTTACACCAGTACCATCCTATCTTGGTAGTGTGCTTTATGATAACCTAAGAGACCAGGTAGTGTTAATCCTCGAATTTTGTTCTTGTTTTTAAAAATTCTGTCAATTCTGAGACCTATATTAAAAGACTTGGCTCATCAATGTCTGCAAAAGTCTTGGAGTTTTGATGGGAAAGCATTGAGCCTGTAGATCAGTTTGGGGAGAGTTGCTGCCTTACAATATTGAATTTTCTAATACATGAACGTGGAAATTTCTTTTCATTTTTTGATCTTTAATTTTTTCAGTGATGTTTAGTATTTAAACCTTATACTTAAAAAAATATTTTGTTGTGGTAAAAACACTTAACACGAGATCTGTTCTCTTTAATTTTTTAAGGGTGCAATACAGTATTGTTAAGTACAGGCACAATGGTTTATAGTAGATGTCTATATTTGTCAGAGGGTTCCTTTTTAATCCTAGTTTGCTCAGAGTTTTTATAGTGAGTGGGCATTGGACTTTTTCAGATGCTTTATCTGCACCGGTTAGCATGACTGTCATAGTTTGCCTAGGACTGCCCTGCTTTTAGCACTGAAAAGTTTTGCATCTTGGGAAAATCCTCAGTTCTGGACAAACCAGTATGGTTGGTCACGCTAGTGTCTGAGATGATTATGTGCTTCCTGTCTTTTATTACATTAATATGATATATTGCATTAATTGATTTTCAGATACTAAACCAGCCTTATATTCCTGAGAGGAATCTCACTTGGTTGTAGTATGTAGTTTTTATGTTGCTGCATTTAGTTTGCTAATGTTTAGTTGAACATTTTTGTGACTGTATTTATGAGAGCTACTGGTCTGTAGTTTTCTTTTGTTGTGATGTCTTTGGATTTTGTAACAAAATACTAGCCTCATAGAATGAATTAAGAGGTGTTCTCTCTACTTTGTAAGTGTTTGTGAAGGATTGATATAGGGCCTTGAATATATTTGATAGAATTCACGAGTGAAAGCAGCATCTGGTTCTGGTTTTTCCTCTTTGTGACAGTTTTAAACTACCAATTTCTTTACTCGTTATAGGTCTATTCAGATTTTCTGCTAATTTTGAGTTATTTTCAGTAATTGTGTTTCTACAGATTTGTCCATTTCATCTAAGCTATTTAGTATTTTTAAAATATAGTTCATAATATTCCTATATATATTTAATTTTGCTAGTGTAGGTAGTGATGTTTTTCTTTCATTTATAATATTGGTAGCATGTGTCTTTTCTCTTTTTTCCTTGGTCATTCTAGCTAAAGATTTGTTAATTTTGTTACTCTTTTCAGAGAAACACATTTTGGTTCAATTGTTTTTTTCCCCCATTGTTTTTTGTTTTCTATTTCAGTGATTTCCATTGCAGTCTTTATAACATCCTTCCTTCTGTTTGCTTTGGGTTTAGTTTGCCCTTTTTTTTTTTAGATTCTTAAAGTAGAAGCTAAGGTTATTGATTTGAGTTTATCCTTTTTTACCTAGGCATTTGAAGCTATAAATTTTCCTCCAAACACTGTGTTAGCTGCGCCCCGTATGTTTTTATTTTTTAAACATTTTATTTATTTATTTTTAGAGAGAGGGTATGGGAGGGAGAAAGAGAGGGGGAGAAACAGTGATGTGAGAGAGAAACATCAGTTGTCTCTCCTACCCAAACCCCCAACCCAGGCATGTGCCCTGGCCAGGAATCCACCCAGTGACCTTTCTTTCTGGAATGATGCTCAATCAGCTGAGCCACACGGGTCAGGGTGCTCCCATACATGTTTATATGTTCTGCTTTTTTAACATTTTTCTTCGGTTCTAAATATTTTCTAACTTCCTTTGTGAGTTCTTTGGCCAATGGATTATTTAGAATGTATTGCTTAATTTCCAATTATTTAGGAATTCCCCAGGTTTCATTGTTGTTGATTTTTAATTTAATTCACCTGTAGTAGGAAAACATACTTTGTGTGATTTTACTCACTTTTAATTTATTGAGACATATTTATGGTTTAGTATGTAATCTGTTCTGAGGAAATGTTCCATGTGTGCTAGAATAGAATATGTATTCTTTGTTAATCAGAATATTCTGTAAATGTCAGGTCCAGTTGGTTGATAGTCTTCAAGCCCGCTGTGTCTGTGCTGATTTTTTGTCTAGCTGTTATACCAATTATTGAGAGTGAGTTACCTAAATATTATTGAAGTGCCTATTTTTCTTTTCAGTTGTTAGTTTTTGCTTCATGTTTTTGGGGTACTGGCAATAGGTATGGTATGCAAATACAGTTTTATCGATAAGTTGACATTTTCATTGTTTTGTAAGATCTCTGTTTACTTATAGTAATATTTTGTTTGGTATAAGTGTGGCCACTCTAGATTTCTTATGCTTACTGTTGCATTGTATATCTTTTTCTATCCTTTTACTTTCATCCTGTTTGTTTTTTGAATTTAAAATGTGTCTAATAGACCACATGTAGTTAAAATGCTTTTTAAAAAAGTCAGACCATATCTGCTTTTGAATGGAGTTTAGTCTGCTTATATTCAATGGAATCATTGTTGGTCAGATTTATGCCTGCAGTTTTGCTAGTTATTTTATATCTTTGTTCATCCTCTGTTGCATCTTCTTCAGTTAATAGACATTTCTAGGATTTTGCATTCCTTTGTCAGTTTTTTAACTAGATTTTTTGAGTTATTTTCTTAGGTTTCTCTAGGAGTTACAATATGTATCTTAATTTATTGCAGACTACTTCAGATTGACTAATGTAATTGTGCTAAAACATAGAAACTTAGCTTTATTTTCTCCCCCTCCTGTCTGTTAGTATTGTCATATATGTTATTTTTGTATGTATCAGAAGCCCAGCAATACAGTTTTATAGTTTTTTGCAGTTGTATGTCTTTTAAAACAGTGAAAAGAAAAATATTTAAACTCTTATATTTGCGTATATATTTACCTTTTAATGTGCTCTTTATTAATTTATTTTTGTTTGTGTATTTGAGTTACTGTCTGGTTATTTCCTTTATCTTAATGGACTTCTTTTAGGATTTCTGGTATGGCAAGTCTGTTGTCAGTGGATTATCTTAGTCTTTGTTTTTTGTGATTGTTTTTATCTTGTCTTTATTTTTCAAGACTAGTTTTACTGGACAAAGAATTCTTTGTTAAGGCCCTGGCTGGTGTGGCTCAGTGGGTTGAGTGCTGGCCTGAGAACCCAAGGGTCACCAGTTCAATTCTCAGCCGGTGCACATGGCCTGGGTTGCAGGCCAGGTCCCCAGTAAGGGGTGTGCAAGAGGCAACCACACATTGATGTTTCTCACCCTCTCTTTTTCCTTCCTTTCCCCTCTCTTTAAAAATAAATAAATAAAATCTTTTTTTTTTAAATAATTCTTTGTTAAAGTTTTCTTTTTTTTCTTTCAGCACTTTGTGTATGTCATCTTATGCTTTCATTGTTTATGATAAATTGTTTTTCTCTGTACTTGAAGATTTTTTCTTTGGTTTTCAACAGTTTTATTATGATGTGTCTAGGTGTGGATCTCTTTGTGTTTATTCTATTTTGGAATAATTAAACGAAAACCTATAGATTAATATTTTTCAACAATTTGGTGAGTTCTGACCATTTCTTTAAATATTTTTTCTGTCCTTTTTTCCTCTCTCATTTTCTTCTAGGACTCTCCTTTCATATATTTTTGGTATGTCACATAAGTCTCTGAGGCTCTGTTCCTATTTTTTTAAAAAAATTTATTCTTTTTTATTCAGAATTGGTCCATATTAAGGAGTTTAGATTTTTTTTCTGAGTATGGTTGGAACCTACTGGAAAAATATTGAAATGACCTTGATTCTTGACTAAAAGTTTATTTACAGCTTGGTATTTAATTTTTTCCTTTAACAGTTGCTGAGTGTGAAAAAATATATGTAGGATTTTTAAATAAATAATTTTAGCTTTATGACAAATAGCAGGGAAAATAACTTTTTCCTGCCATTTCTTCTTTGAAATTTAACTTTCTAAGAATCAAATAAAATACCATATGTCTAAAATTTTGTGTTACAACTATAGCAATGGCAAAGATTCCTGTGTTAACAACTTAAACCAAAATATATTAGTATCATGAAATTATACTTTCAACTATAATTATGGGCTAAAATATACAGAAAATGCCATGTAGTTGTATGATGACTGACTTTCTAAATAACTTGGTATGGAGACATTTCATTACTTCACTAGTAAAAACTGTCACAGTTAGTTTTGTTTGGCTAATATAATGTTAAGATAAAATTATAACTTCAGATTGTTTCAAATTAGACAATGTGGATAGAGTCTTTCAAAGCTTTTTGTGAATAAAATTTTTAAAAAGATTTTATTTATTTTCAGAGAGTGGAAGGGAGGGAGAAAAAGGGAGAGAAATATCAGTGTGTGGTTGCCTCACACACACCCAACTGGGGACATGCGCAACCCAGACATGTGACCTGACAGGGAATTGAACTGGCAATCTTTTGGTTCACAGGCAGGCACCTAATCCACTGAGCCACACGAACCAAGGCTGAATAAAATTTTTGAAGATAAACTGCCCTTTCAAAGTACCACTATTGGTTATTAAAAATTTTTAATAAAAATCTATGGTTTTTGTAATGTGAACAGTAAATGCTAGTATTTCCTTTTATAATGCCATACATATTTTTAATATTTAAAATACATCTTCCAGTAGGGAAACAAAATATGTTTCAGATAAACCAGGTATATCAAATCAACTCAGATACAAGTGACTCTAGAACAACACAGTTTGAAATGTACAGGTACACTCATATGTGGATTTTTTTTCAATAAAAACGTACAGTACTGTAAATAGCCCAGGCTGGTGTGGCTTAGTGGATTGAGTGCTGGTCTGCGAACCAAAGGGCCACTGGCTTGATTCCCGGTCTGGGCACAGGCCTGGGTTGCAGGCCAGATCCCCAAGACGGGGGCACGTGAGAGGCAACCACACATTGGTGTTTCTCTCCCTGTCTTCCTTCCCCTCTGTCTAAAAATAAATAAATAAAATCTTTAAAAAAAAGTACAATACTGTAAATATATTATCTCTCCTTTATGATTTCCTTAATATTTTTCCTAGTTTTATTATAAGAATACAGTATATAATACATATAACATACAAAATAAGTATTAACTATTTTTACTACTTGTATGGCTTCTAATCAACAGTATGGAGTCAAAAGTTATATGCCAATTTTTACCTGTGTAGGGGTCTGCACCCCTAGCTTCTTCATTGTTCCAGGATCAACTAACCATATACCATAATTTGGAACGTATTTTTAAATTACTCCAATTATTTTAAAAAAGAATTCAGTGTTTATTTACATAGTGCATATCATAAAGTTTGGGGGAAAATGAAGTTTCAACAGAAAGCAGATTCTCATAGATCTATCTCTATCACTTGGAGGGGAAGGAGTCTGGAAGTCCTTAGAGACTGGAATCTTTTTTGAGGGGGGGGTGTTTTTAAAATTTTAAAAGTTTTTATTCTCAGTGAGAGGAAGGGAGGGAGAAAGAAAGGGAGAAATCATTGTGTGGTTGACTCTTGCATGCCCCCCACTGGGGACCTGGCCTGCAACCCAGGCATGTGCCCTGACTGGTAATCGAACCAGTGACCCTCGGGTTCGCATGCTGGCACTCAGTCCACTGAGGCACACCAGCCATGGCGAGATTGGAATCTTGATGGCAGATGTTCCCATCACTTGCCAAGGAAGTATCACTCTTGTTCTTCGTTGCTCTATTTAGTGAAGGTGATACTGATTCACCTAAAGATCTTGCTTCCTTTTACGTGCAGTGGAAAGGACCGTTCACATACCTCCATCACACTTCTTCATAAACAATACTTTTTCTCAGCATTCATGAGTAGATTTAATAATTTAAGGGGCAAAAGCCTTGTTTTTGAATTCTCCATTAAATGCAAAGTAGTTTTCTGATTTTTGTTCTGGCACCTAATGAAATTTAAACTAGTGAAGTGTTGCTTCTGAATAACCTGGTTGGTATTTCTTTTCTTGCTTTTAATTCTTACCTGAGGATATGCTTAATGATTTTAGAAAGAGATGAAGGCGGGGGTTGGGGAGGGGTGGGAGGGTGGTGGGTTGGGGGGTTAAGGCCGGGGCTGGGGAGGGTGGTAAAGAACGAGCCATTTATGTGAGAGAGAGACACTGACTGGTTGCTTATCATGGACCAGGGATTAAACCACAACTTAGGTGTGTGCCCTGATGGGGAATCAAACCTACAGCCTTTTGGTGTATAGGCAATGTTTCAACCAACTGAGCCCCCTGGCCAGGGCTCGTTTGTACTTAACACCATCAACATTATGACATTTTCAGTCTCCTGGGACATTGACTTTGACAGTAATTAACTTAGTCTATTTCACCCTGATCAATAAGAGCCAGAAATTCCAAGGATCTTCACATGAATAACCTCCCCATGAGAAAGACCCTGTGTACCTGTATCACAGACATCAATAGGGTCACCCTCTCCACAGCAGTCTGTGCTCTTAGCCTTTCAATGGGGATCTTCCTGAGTCTGAGGGCACCGTAATTCTATATATAACCCTTGTGAGGAGAGACATTTACCACGTGGTGCACCTTGCCATCCTTTATGTCTTGTTCCGTGGGATTCAGTGGCTCCTCCAGGGCGATCTCCATTTTAGCATTTGTCCACCATGGTCTTTGGACAACCATAGTAAACAAATGATTATACTCATCATTTCGTACTCTCTTTGTAGGAATGCCATTTTCCCCTGTAGAGTCAACCTTCAGGGGAACATCCTGAAAGGGGGAGATGTGACCAGTCTCATTCTTGGAGAAGAGGAGGCTGTAGCGGGCGAGTGTGCCTGGCTGCGCCCCTGCGTGTGGCTCAGGGCCGGGGTGTGGCCTGGCATGGTCAGGGCTCTGCTCCCGCTCCCTTTGGCAAGCAGGTTGAACTTTAATTCTGTGTTAATATTGATCTATAATGTGTCTCTGAATGTATTTCTTGCCCCTTTATTCACTGGACATTTATTCTGACTATATTCGGTATTGTGTCTGTATTGGAAAGGATGCTTGCCTTTTCCCCAAAACAATTTAGAGTAGCTTAACAAAGGACACACACAGGCATACTTCGTTTTATTGCATTCACAGATGTTGCGCTTTTTTATGAATTGATGGCAAGACCCTCCACCAGTAAAAAGATTCCCATGACTGGCTTTATTGTGTTACTTGATTTATTGCGGTGATCTGGAACCAAACCTGCAATATCTCTGAGGTATGCCTGTACATATTACAGATAATAATATAGAAGAAGGAAACTAGGAATAATAAGTTGAGCCAGGGGTCAAAATTGTTGTCTGCTGTGTGCAAGACACTGTTTTGAGAGGTGTATTGCAGTGGTGATTAAAATAACTATGGGCCAGCTCTAATGGCATTTATATTCTAGTTTGTGTTGGTGGGGTGGTAGAATGATTTGCAGAGAGCATGCATAGTAGTCTCCCCCTTGTCCACGGCTGTGCTTTGCATGGTTTCAGCTACCTGTGGTTCAGTGTGGTTCAAGATATTAAATGGAAAATTGCACAAAGAAACAATTCATAAGTTTAAATTGTGCACTGTTCTGAGCTAGCGTGATGAAACCTTGAGCCTTCTCTCCTGCTCTCTCCAGCCTGGGACGTCAATCTTCCCTCTGTCTGGCATATCCACGCCACACACATTCCCTGTCCTTTTGTCACTGAGTAGCCCTCTTGGTTATCAAATCCGCTGTCAGGGTATCACAGTGCTTATGTTCAAATAGCCCTTATTTTCCTTTATGATTGTTATATTTTTATTATTGTTGTCAACCTCTTCCTGTGCCTGATTTGCAAATTTAACTTTATCAGAGCTATGTATGTATAGGAAAAAATAGTTTATATATTTTCTAGTACTATCGGCAGTTTCGGGCATCTGCTGCGAGTCTCATAGTTTATCCCACTGTGGATAAGAGGGGCTGCTGTAAGTAAAAATCTCACTTTGCACTTCATTACAGAGGAATGACAAAAAGTTGATAAAATCGAGACAGGTAAAAAATATTTTGTTTACTGCCTAAAATCTTTATTGTTCTTGATATGACTCATTTAGGGTAAAGCTAATCTGTTTGGTTCCCAGAGTAGTGTTAATTTGCTTTATAAATGCGGCCAAGAACAAAACCAAAAAACTTCTCTAATCTGCTAATTTATATGATCCATAGGCTTCTACTTAGCCATAATCAATACTCAAAGCCTAAAGTCCCCATGTTTTTATGAGTAACCTGGCCAGATTCTGAGTATTTTTATTTATAACCTTACAGTGGGTACAATTTAGATATATGAATAAAAATACAGGTTTTTCTTATAAGATTCAGTTCTATGTTAAATGTGTAATACTGTAAACTCTAAATTTCATGGTTATCTAAACTTAATGTTAGAGAAAGAAGTAGAAAGTGTATTCATTTTAAAAAGGATTAGTGAATGTTTTCATCTTATGTTTTTGTTCTCTGTGTGCTTAAATAAACTTTCAGAGCAAGTTCATTTTTTGTTTTATTTCATAATCCGGATGAGTTGAGAATCCAGGAAGTCTGCCTTCACGAGCCTTTACATCATACTTGGATGTGGAGCTGTTGTTCTTACTATGTCATAGCTAAGCATTTAAACTCAATCATGATATCACTCTGTAATATTAAACCTCCCATATAGTACATGTGGAAAAGATGGCGTCGATATCCTCTTCCAGATCATTAGAGTTTCTGAGATTTCAAGAAGTTAAATAACTTGCTCTTCAGAAAATAGTTAACATAGCAGGTCTGAAACTGCTATCCTTAGAAAGGCCTGCTTGCAAGGTTGGCCCTTGGCTGGCACCTGGGGACTTGGCTCTCAGGGTGTTCCCAGTAACTGATAAGGGTGACTCACTGTGCCTAGACTGTATGTGCAGCAGTATGGTTTATGTGGAACACCTGCTTTCCTTCTGGGGGTCTGGAAGTTTGGTACACACTAGGCAGAGGGTGCCTGGGACCTGCCTGCAATGAAGCCTTGGGCGCCGTGTCTCTGATGGGCATGCCTGGGCAGAAGCAGCGCACACACATGGGTGCATTTTTGTTGCTGGGGAAAGATTAAGCTCTGCCTGACCTCTCCCTGGAAGGAGAGGGCAAAGGAAGCTTTCATTGGATTGCTCCACATTCCACCTGCATCCTTTTCCTTCCACGTGCTGTATATCCTTACTCTAGCCACGAGTACAATGATAAGCCAAACATACCTCTTTAAGACTAAAAGATTCTGCCCTGCCGAGGCTGGAGATTTGTGTTTTAACTTCTGTGGAAGAACTTTACTTCCCTTTGCCTGGTGATTAGAGTCCCAGGTGCAGTGGAGAGGATGATATTTGGTCCTCCAAATAAAAATTTTGCATTTGATCGCTCGTCCATTCAGTGTATGTTCTACAGGCCCTTCAGTGCCCATGTTCTAGACCTTGTGGGGAAGCCGTAGACCTTTGGCTTAATTAGGTAAAGGGAGATGATCTTGTAAACAGTTTAATGGGAATGTAGGTGCACTTTTCCCCCAAGCTGTTTTTACAGGGGATCTTTGTGCTTAGCACTAGGAAAAAGTTTCTATTTTGGTTCCAGGTAGTTCTTTTATTTGAAATAGGGATAAATGTGAATTAGGATATAAGGCCTTTATCTAAGAATTGTTTCTTGCTAGTACGGAATTGCAGGCTAACATTTCTTTCTAAAAAAAAACAATTAAAATATATAAAATACTGATGCATGCCACCCACAGATGAATATTGAAACCATATTAAGAGAAAGAAGCCAGTTGCAAAAGCCCACATATCATATCATTCTCTTCACATGAAACAGCCAGAACAAACAAATCTCCAGATTCAGTGGTTGCCAGGGACTAGGAACTGGGGAAGGATGGGGAGTGATTGCTGCTGGACATGGGATTGAGGGGGGGTGGCGGCTGAAAATGTTCTAAAATTAGATTGTGGTGATGTCATACAACTAAAAACCATTGAATTATATACTTTAAGTGGGTGAACTTACATGTTAATTATATCTCAATAAAGCTGTTTAAAAATATGGTAAACGCATAGGCAGTCTTGTTAGATATTGCCAAATTCCCCTCGCAAAGTGTTGTAGCATTTTGTCTTCCCAGCAGCAATGTTAAGCTTGCACAATTTACCAACAGGATATGATGTCATACATTTTATTTAATTTTGACCGATTTGATAGATGAGAGAAATGGAATACCATTTTTAAAAAATTTGCATTTTTCTGAGTGAATTTGAATATCTTTTCATATGTTTAAGGATCCTTTTTATATCTGTTTTTGTGAATTGTATATTTTTCCTGAGGTTTTTTGGTCCCTTATTCCTTATTTTAAGTGTTCTTTATATATTAGTAATACTAGCCCTTTGTGTTTAGTATCCTATTTCTAATATCATAGAATGAGCTTTCCTTGTTTTTGTACTTTACAGACTTTTTGATGGGAATGTGGTCTGTACTCTAGGCAACTAAATTATTGTACGAGCAGAATTCAATTCTGGGTGGTACTTCGGTTTGCTATCATTTCCCACAGAGCTTTTCTTCAGTTCTGAGAATTCATTTAGTATTCATTATTGAAAGTTGTTTCTCTTATCGCTATACCAGTTCTCACCCCTAAGTTCCCTACCTAATGGTGGCTCCTGTCTGCAGTCTCTCTAGGACCCCCCAAGCCCACTCGGGTCCTCTTCTTTTATGTCCCCTCTGTACTGTGCAGTTTTCTTTATGGCATTGACGTTGTAATTGCTTCTGTGTGTTTCTCCTTATCAGATTCTAGACTGTTTGAAGGCTGAGTCTTGACTTCATTTTTGTGTTCCTGGCGTAGTGCTCTTTGGTATATACTATGTGCTCAGTAAGTATTCCTGGAAGAACTGGTATAGTAAGAGGTGAGAAAGAGGTGATGTCGTTGTAGGGACCAAGTTGTCTTTGGAGGACAGGTGGAATTTGAATAAATGAAGAGGATGCTCCTGGTGACAGAAGAGCACCAGCCGAGGGGTGGGGATCGAATGAGCCTGGTGTGTGCAGGGAACAGTGGAAGCGCTTGTCTGATGGGAGCATGTTTGCTTATTCTTGTGTTCATCGCACCTTGACCGGGCCTCTGTTCTGTGAAAGGCACTGGATTAGGTGGTTAGACTACAGGTCTTAAAAACCTGGACACACAGATTTTTAAAGCTTTGGACTGAAGCAGGCAGTAGATTAAGGAGGTGGAGAGCACTGAAGGAAAGGCAAAGGTGTTGGGCTTAGTATGGTTGATGGGAGGTAGCAAGTAAATGATCTGCTGGAGGCTGGTATTTCCCAGCTCTTTTTGCTGAGGGAGGTATATCATGTGATTAGGGGAAGAGAATTATAGAAAATGATACTGAATTCTGAGGGGATGAGGCTGCATTAAAGCTGAGACCTGTAAGACAATTAGGAATTGGCCCGGTGGGAAAGCAGGGGAAGGACGTTCAAGACCAGAGAGCAGAATATAGGGAACTAGCGGTAACTGTGGTGTGGAGGTGTTAGATGGAGGGGCCCTGGCCAGGTCGCTCACTTGTTCAGAGTGTCATTCTGATACGATAAGGTTGCAGGTTCGATCTCCAGTCAGGGCACATACAAGAAATAACCAGTGAATGCATAAATAAGTGGAACAACAAATTGATGTTTCTTCTTCTTCTTCTTGTGCATTCTGTCTCTCAGAATCAATAAATAAAATTTTGAAAAAGTTAGATGGAGGGAGTAAAGGAAGATGAGGCTGGACAAGTGAGCATGGATGAGATACGTGATTTCCATACCTAAACATATCAGAATGAACTGAAAATAGACTTAGGCCTCTCGCTGTTCCTGCAAAGTCAGGGTGCTTGCAAAGAAGTTGGGATCTCACCTTGCAGGTGATGAGGAACCACAGAAGGCTTACGAGGGGCCTGACGTTATTCTGTCTCGGGTCCCTCTGATACTGCAGCAGATGGACTGGCGGCGGAAGCAAGATTGGAGGCAGAGGGACACATTCTGGGGCTCTTACAACAGTGAAGAGATGTGATAATAAAGAGCTCAACGAGAGCAGAGGATGTGAGATTACAGAGAAGGGGTCGACAGTGAGAACACGGCGGTATTGATGGGGAGAGGAGTCACACATCTATTTTCTAGGCAGCCTGTGTGTGTGTTGGGGTAACTTTCTGAGCTCAGCACAGTACGAGAGGTAATACTTTGAGGAAGGTAAATGAGTTTACTTTGGGACATAGTGGACTTCTCTTATCACAGTTTTCCCCGTTCCATTTAATGGTGCTGTGAGATATCTTTGGATTCATTCTTGACTTTTTCCGTCTCACACCCCACATCCAATTTGCCAGAAAATCTTTCCATTTTACCTTCAAAACATATCTAAAAATTGCCCACTTTTAGTTCTCTGCAGACCCTATCACTCTGGTCCTAGCCATTATCACTTCTCACCCAGGTATTACAGGAGCTTCCTAACTGCTCTCCTTGTCCCTGTCCCTTGTCTGTTCTCAGCTCCGGAACGATCCTTATAATCATCAGGTCATCTTTCTGCATGCGAAACCTTCCTTCTCCTGGAGTACAAGTCAGAGCCCTTGCTGGAGGCCTGCATGGGCCTTACCTCTCTCATCATCTTCTCTTCTTCCTTTTGCTTCTTCACTCCAGCCATGTTGGCCTCCTTGCGGATCCTTGAACTAGTCAGATGTACCTCCCTGTTGCAGAGCTTGAATTTTCTCTTTCCTTTGAAGAAGGCTCTTTCCTCAGTTCTTGACATAGCTTATTCTTACTTTTGGGTCTTCAGTCATATGTCATTTTTTCTCTGACCATTCAGTTTGAAATTGCAACCCTTTTCCCTACTGAATATTTTCTCCCTTTGGTTTATTTGTCTCCTTAAACTTTATCACCCTTTACATGTGTGTTATATATATTTTATTTTCATCTCTTCCCACTGGAATTTAAGATCCATAAGGATAAGGACTTTTGCTTTATTCATTGCTGTACCTCTAGCACTCAAAACTTTGCTAGCATATAGTAGGTGCTCAATTAATATTTGTTGCATTACTGGATTAATTAATGGTGTGCCTGGGATATCCTGGAATAGGTGCTTATGACTTATTACACCCTCTTTAATTTCATAATGAAGTAGAGGCAGAAAGTGTCTAGTAGGCAGAGTGGAGCCCATGACATGGTTTAGACTGGGTGAGAGATAGGAGTGCAGCCGTGGCAGTACGTGAGGCAGCTTGGAGAGTGTGGGGCCAGAAGAGGACTAGGGATGGGATCCGGGAAGTACCTCCATGGAAGGAGAGTAGTACTGTCCTTAGACTCAGACAGGTGGGAACCCTGCTCTGGGCCTTGTGCTTTAGAGTTCCTCGTGTCGTCTTCCTGCAGCTATACCCCCCTCAATGAGATTAGGATTTGGTGGGGGAGGGCAAGGGAACTAGTCCATCTGGTACCCATTTCTGGATCAAGTGCTGAGTATTTGAACCCCTGCCCTTGTGTCCCTCGACAGGACTTTTTTCTGGTTCTCTCCTTCTTGACCATATTACGTGTATTATGGGTTTCTCTAGGCTGAAGAGATGGCCAGAGAGTGTTTGCAGGCATGTGGACAGAGCCTGGGATGTCTGCATGACCGTGTATGAGGCTCCTTGTACTATGGAGTGGAGGCAAAGTTGGGAAGAGAAAAAAGGTTCAGGCTGCAGGCCAGGTCAGGGTGTGGTTCTCCCTTGCCCCTCATAGAACTTGAGAGAGTCTGAGAGGTCCAAATCAGAACCTATCCTTTTAGGTTGTTATAAATATGTATGTCAAGATAGGAAGATAGAGTAATAATTTAAGAGCTTGTTAGCTTGATTTATAACTTTAAAATACAGGGTCTGGCAGAAGTAAGGCCTGCTTGAGTGGGTTGGTAGGGTAATAATATGGCTGTAATAATTGATAGTTTTAATTTGAACATTTTCTCTAAAATGTCATGTTGTGCTTGAGTATGATATTGTTATGTTACAGAGTTACCTGCTTATCATTTTGTAATAAAAAATTTTGTAATAAAAAGGGACATTGTTTGTCCTGGACCCTGTATTATACATATGGTATATGGGCTTCCATTTGTAGTCTTGCTCCAAGCTCCCTTGAAAATTATGGGTGGGTCTGTAAGAGGAAATTGAAAAGGAGGAGCTAGAGAGGGAGAAATGAATTCCGAATAGAGTTTCCGGGAGGGTATGAGCAACAGTGTCAGTGAAGAGAGAAATGTAGCCATTGGATTTGGCAGCCAGAGTTTAGCAGACATTTCAGTGGTGGTGGTGGGTGACAGACTTCTATAGGAGTACCTGAGAAGTCAGGGAGTGGAGACAGTATAGAAGGTTTTTCTTCTAGAACATAACCTGAGAAAGGAACTAGAGCAGTAGCTGGAGGAGTAGGGGTATGCAGGGTCGTGGAGGGGGACTTCTCCATGTTTAAGATGAGAGAGTCTTGTCAATGTTTAGATGTTGAGGGAAAGGACCCCATTGTTAGGGAAAAAGAGGGCATGATTGATGGAGCCGGGGCCTGGGCTCTGGTGCAAGGTCAGTGGATTAGCCTCTGAGAGGAGGAGGGCATCTGAAGGGGCTTGGGAGCAGGAAGTGACTTAATAGGCAATAATGTATCAACACTACTTTATAGTAGTTTTTTGGATTAGTTTTTAAAAACTTGATTTTATATTCCTGGGGATCAAGGGTCTTACCTGCAAGCCACTTGAAATATAAGCCCTAATGTAGGGCATAGGCTATGTATGTTGAATCTGTCCCTACTTAGTAATTATTATTAAGTGGTAATGTGCATTTTAAGTTTCATAAAAACTTCTGATTCCTCAATAGGCTAAAAATAATTTATCATATGTACTATGTAATGTGTGTCATCAGAATTTGGATATGGTTTGTAATAAATACATAGTGTCTGAGTTAAACCTATTTTGGGCAAATATATTTTTAATGGAATTATATTAATACTGTCTTTTCCCCCCCCTGCTACTAGTTCCAGAGAACTGCTGCTTTATATTTTAGCTCTTGGCAAGTTGTGAAAATAGTTGAAGGATGCTTAGACTACTTAACATTCCAGTTGTAAGTAAAATTTATTTCTGCTATTATTATCTATATGTTTAGAAAACAGAAATTGAAAATTGTCATAACTTACATGATAATGGTGAGCTTCAGTGTGTGGGACTGTGGATTTTTCTTAATTTTTATTCTTAAGATACAAACATTTCCTCCATTTTCTGTTGATAAGATCAGAAAGGAGACTAGTAGTACTGAATGGTCTTTGGTAGTGAGGTGAAATTCTGCTTTTTATTTTCAGGTATTTCTTTTTATTGTAGGAGTTTATGGAAATTAATATTTTATTTCCATACTTCTATGGTACCAGTAGTTAAACATAATAGAGGACATAATATTAATGAATTGACTTATTAGATATGTATTTTCTCTTTATACTTACATTTTTGCATTCTTTAATTTTTATATGAAAAAATCCTGTTAGAAATAAATCTCTGTAATTTCTCTATGGAAAATTTAACATGTACAAAATCAAATATAGAAACTTTTTAGGAATAATCTAGTGATGAATTTAGATGATGTACATATTGACATTCATCTCTACTGGGGGAAGATTGAATTATGTTTACTTGAAACCATTTGTTATAATCTATAGTGAATCAATAGCAAAAAAACTATTGAGGAAAGAATGATAAAATAATGTTAAAGGCATTCTAAGTGATTTCACTACTTTATTTTCAAACTACTCTATTTGAAAATATAAGCAACTGAAATGAATCTGTTTTATGGTTTTGGTAGAGTATTCAAAATGTGGGCACAAAATGAGATTGTTGCCATAGCAAAAGACAATAATTATTCAAATAAATAACCCAGATGAGCCAAAGAAGAAGAGTGAAATATTTGCAAGCCAATAAATCTTTTAATTTGTAATACAGGGAAATAATTTTAGAAGTTGTCTCTGTCTAGCGTATTTTATGTTTTTATATGCATAAAAGATTTTAAAAATTAATATGAAAATATTTCAGGAATAAAAGTACATCTTCATAAAAATAATTATAACATTTTACTTAGAATGTAAATGTAATATCATGAACATAATATAATATGCAGCAGCTTGGTAGGAATGTCAGTATGTTCATGAACTTGACAATACTAAGATGTAGAATGCTCATTACTGCCCTCTTTTGACACAAGGCTGTATAAACCTATCTCCTTTTTCTTAGATTATACAAAATGTTAAAAATTCGATTGCAGAATAGGTTGTACTTTATACCTTTCCTATATATTTTTAATAACGTTTTAAATTTTTCCTCTTTTTAGGCTCTCTGGTTAATCATCTTCAGAAGACTGGATTTCTGGATATCTCCTCTACTCCTCTGTTGACTTTTAAGACATGATAATGCAAACCTATAATACTGGCAATCATCCAGGAACCTCTAATTACACTGATTAATAGCGTTGCAAGCTCCCTCAGGGAATAAACAATGGCATCAGCAGTGGTTGACAGTGGAGGTTCTGTTCTGGAGCTTTCCAGCAATGGAGTAGAAAATCAAGAGGTTAGGCATCCACTGTATTACCTTATTGTTTTGTTCCTAGAATCCAATGCATGAAATGGTTTTGAAATTAATGGGAAACAAGTATTTGAGGATAGAAATGTACAATGCATGAAATTGTAAGTGTACATGTCATGTGTCCTCATACAATTTATGTACTAGAAGGTTGAGAGAATGTACAGCCGGGCTCACCAGGGTTGTTGGAACATGGATATGTTGGAGTGAACTGGGGGGAAAAATTGAAAGAAAGAATACTGTAGTATTAGCTGAGAAAGCGACTTAATTTCTGATCAAATTTATTGTTTTGGATTATAGAGGGTTTAGGTATATACTGTACCTAAATTAAATTCATCTTAAATTAGAATTATGTATCTCTTTTAATGGCAATTTTCATTTTTTGTTATTTTGTTACATCTAATTCAGTGTGGGGGGTTCCATCATATTTTAATCGTGTGTATATATGTATATATCTAAGAATTTAGGTAATTTGTAAATCATAAAATCAGGTTTTGAAATTTTATACATGTAGAATTTTTTACATTATTAGCACTTTTAGTTATTTTCTTGTTACTGATAACATTAAAGATCAAGGGATGAGAATAGAAAAATAACAGTGCCAGAAATGTATGGACTTCCAGGGTCTGGCTTCTGTTCCCACCATTCAGTAAAGACTGAATATTGGGAAGGAGCTAAATTAAAATATAATAATGCTGTCACACTAATGGGCGAATATTTCATCAGTGATGAGGTGGGAAAATGGAGAGTTTACTGTATTTAGAAAATCTGTTTACTCTGTATTCTGTGAAAGATACGGCTGTTACTGGTGCTTAGTACCAGCATAGGGTGTAGTGACACAACTGAGAAGCAAGTGAGGACATCAGGCTGTGTGTGTTCTGGACTCTGGATTCTTTGTTTCTGCTTGCTTGGTGTCTGTTCTGTCTTCCAAGGAGCCAGGGGCAAATTCAGCAGGAAGGAGATAAAGCAAAGGTTATTGCTTTTCCTTTGTTCTCAGTGCTTGGTAGCGCAAATGTTGTGTCCTGTTGGAATCTAAAACTGGTTCAAACTCATTAAGAGAAGCCAGAGCTACAGAACAACTTTATTCTAGTAATCAATGTCTACGTCTTCCTGGAAGATTTACTTTTGGTATGATTACTTCCAGGTGTGATTCACCAGAGAGAACAGGGACTTGGAGGACTTCTATCCATGTCACTCAAACCATTTATTGCTTCTTCAAGAATTTTCCCTTTGTACTATAGTTTTATTCTCTTGGTATTTAACCCTATGAAGGGAGCCACCAAGAAGAATAGGCAGAATATACTTACCTTGTGCTGATTGGGTACCACCAATATGGGGAAAGAGTACAACAGTTTATTTCTGGAAGACTCATATTATTCTTCCTTTACTGGAACCATGGGTGTGCTTGGCCTGGAGAACTGATTATTACAGGGGAGAGAATCTGATAAATGAAGTCATTTTACCAAGGCATTATTGGCTAAAGATTCATGTGGCATCAGAGCAGGATAAACTATTCTCGGGGAACTTTTTCTTCATCAAATATTAACTGACCACTTACCTTGTGTCAAGTACCTTTTTAGGCACTAGGGATAAACTATTTCAGAATGGCTGTGAAAAATAAATCAGGGCTAGAGGTAGATGGAAGGTGTTAGGGGGTATTTTAATTAGGGTGGTCAGGGAAGGCTTCTCTGAAGAGGTGGTATTTTAGTTTAGACCTAAATAAAGTAAGGGATTGGGCAGTGGAAACATCTGGGGAAAGAGAATTACAGGAAGAAAGAAAAGCCACTAGTATCTGAAATATCTCCTAATTTTACAAAGGGAGTTTTGGAGATAGTATATTTGAAAGATTTTTATCTTACAAGCAACTTTTCAGTAATGTATCTATACTATCTATACTGTAAAATGTAGGGTGGATTGAAAAAAATGATCTGTCAAGATTTTATAATCAGAGCTCTAGAATCTGAAGAGAAAGATAAATGTGTAAAAAGTGGTAGTGACTGTGTTGTACACCTGAAACTAATATAACATTGTATGTCAACTATAATTGAAAATAAAATTTAAAAAATAGGCAGTAGTTGGCCAAAAATAAAAATGGTGGGCATTTGAAGAGTTATTAGTAATTTTTCAGACTTTATTTTTTATAACTTTATTTCTTACTATAAAATACAAAAAAAGTAATACATTTTATAAAATTAGGATAATTCTCTTTCTGACAAAGATACCAAAAAAGTAAACTACAGTCATACTTTATAGATGTAAAAAAACAATAAAATAGTAATAAACATAAAAAAAGCAACTATTTATAAAAATTCTAGTTACTAAATGGATTTAGATATACAAGAATAATTCAGTATTAAGAAAACCATTAATATATCTCTCTCCTAATACGACATAACATATGTGATAGTAGGAAAAAAATACTTTTTCTAATACATTATAAAAAAATAACTTACAAATCAACAGTCAGGATCCTGTCTAATAGTGAAGTACCCGAGTATTTTCTTTAAAATTGGGAAGACAGTAAGTGCAGGCACTACCATTATTTTTATATAATTTTCTGCAGTCAGGCAAGATAACACAAAAATATTATAAAGGAGACCAAATTATTATTTGTAAGTAATGTGATCCTCTTGGGCAAATCAAGGGAATTCCTGAAAGCACATTAGAACTAATAAAACTTTGGCAGATACAAAATTAACACAAAAAATATTTAGCTTTCTTTAGTAAGGGCTGTAATTAGTTAGAAAAGATCATGGAGAATAAGATCCCTTTCAGAAAATTGATAAAAAATATTGAGGAATAAATATAAAAGATATATAGGACTTGTTTGAAGAAAATGATGATACTGAAGTGCATGAAAGAAGACTTTAATAGACAAAGAGATATACTTTATACCTGTATAGGAGAGTTGGGAAGGGTCCTTGCTGTGGAGCAGGGGTCCCCAGCCCCTAGCCTCCAGCCTCTGGTGCCAGTATGGGCCTGCTAGGAACTGGGCAGCAGGGCAGGAGGTGAGCTGGAATGTGATGCACTTGAATCATCCTGAAACCATACCCCCGCCTTCCCACCCCACCCCCAACCCCGCCCCCACTCCCATCTCCCTAGTCTGGGATAAAATACTCTTCCACAAAACTGGTCCCTGTTGCCAGAAAGGTGGGGAACTGCTGCTGTGGAGGACGTCAGCTTCTTTCAATTAATACGTATATTTAATTCCATCTCCATCAAATGTTAGGGCAAACTTTGGGGAAAATTGGTTATATAAACCTGATGATTTCATGAAAGAGGAAACACGCAGGAATAGCCAGAGCACTTTTTGAAAAGGAAGTGTGTAGCAGGTAGGTCTCACAGAAAGAGAGGATTAATGCAGGACAAAAAGGATTTAAATATATATTTTTAAAAATACAGTAACTACAAGGTCTAGCGGGCATGAGCTTCTAGACAAACAGCGTTGGGCATTTTTCCACTGCCGATCATGGCGGAGTAACTGAGACCAGATGATGCTCCGGCCATAAACAGCTTGGAACAAAACATGAAACCACCCTGTTGAAACATCGGTGCTCTGGCCTGAATGTCTGTGTCCTTCCAAAACTTACATGTTGAATCCTAGCCCCCAGTGGTGATGGTACTAGGAGGTAGGCCTTCAGGGGGTGATTAGATCATGAGGCAGGGGTCCTTACGAATGGGGTAGTGCTCTTACCGAAGGCTCCAGAGAGACCCCTTCCTTCTTTTGCTCTGTGGGAGTAAGTCTTAGACCCAGGAGAAGGCCCTCACCCAGTCATGCTGGCACCCTCAGCTTGGACTTCTAGCCTCCATATCTGTCAGCAAGAGATTTCTGCTGTTTATAAGCCACCCAATGTGTGGTTATTTCGTAATAGCAGTCTGAAAGAACCGAGGCGATTGGACAACAGTGCAGGATGGTGCTTCCCGAGAGAGGAGGTCTGATTTTAGTTTTACTCCTCAGAGCGCTTTCTGGACCACAGTTGGGGGAGGAAGAATACAAGCAGAATGTGACAGTCTCTCTGAATTGCGGAAACAAAATTTGGAGAGGCTCCCATAACTCATGTGAGGGGCAGAGTATCAGAGGAAGAACACCACAGCTCTGTCCTGCTCTTGAGTTGAATGAGCCTGCCAGGTACAGTGTGAAATTCTGTGACATCAGGCAAAGAATGACCAGAATATGTGTAAACTCAATAAAGTGCTGAAGACCCTACAGAGTTCACTCGGGGCTGGCAGATGTTAGAGCTTCAACCAGTTAGAGCAGACAAGAGAGCCCAGGACATTCATGAGAGGCTCCAGAAGAGTCATGCCTTATAGTAGGGCATGTAGATCAATGGAACATAATATAGACCCACAGAAGGTTGATTGATTTTCAGTAAAAGTGCTAACGTAATTCTGTGGAGAAAGAATAATCTTTAAACAAATGGTAGTGAAACAACTGTTTATCTCTATGCAAATAAATGAACTACAATCTTTTCTCACATCATATACAGTGAGTAACTCAAAATTGATTGTAGAATTAAGTGATCAAACTATAAACTCCTGGAAGAAAACACAAGAGAAAATTGTCTCAACCTTGAAATAGGCAATGATTTCTTAGATTGAACATACACCCCCAAAAACATGAACTTTAAAAGAAAAAAAAGGTGGTCCTTGCTGGTGTGGCTTGGTTGGAGCGTCATCCCATAAACTGAAAAGTTGGGTTCAATCCCCAGTCCAGGCACGTGCCTAGGTTGCGGGTTCAGTCCCCAGTCAGGGTGTGTGCGAGAGGCAACCGATCAATGTTTCTCTGTCACATTGATGTTTCTCTCCCTCTCCCTGCCACTGTGTGTCCTTGGTTGAGGATAGAAAAAGAAAAAAAATGAGCCTAAATTAATAGCTTCTTTTAAAATGCCATTAAGAAAATGAAAAGGCAAACCAAAGATTGGGAAAAATATATTTACAATACATGTATTGACAAAGAACTTATATTCTGAATATATAAAATAATAGGTTAGAAATAACCCATTAAAATGGGAAAATGGCTTGAAGAGAAAATTAGGAGAATGGCCAATAAGCACATGTAACAATACCCAATGACATTAGCCGTCAGGGAAATGCAAATTAAAACCACAAGGAGATACTACTACATACTTCCACAGAATGGTGTAATGCCATGTGTTGGAAAGGAGGTAGAGCAACTGGAACTCACATACATTTCTATTGGAATGTGAAATGACCCCTTTAGAAAACAATTTGATAGTCCTCTTAAAATTAAACGTACAATTACCAAATGAGCTGGTCATCTGACTTGTGGGTACATCTGGAATGGAGTGGAAAGGAAGGGAGGGGACGAGCCAGGACATGAATAGGAGCATCACAGCCATTGGAATATGGCGAATGGATAAACAATGGATATAGCCATACAGTGGAATTCTCAGCAATAAAAATGAATGAACTCCTGACACATGCAACACCATGTATAAATCTCAATATTACATTAATTTAGAGAACTTGGACCCAAAAGAGCGTAAGTGGTTGTTTCCATATATATGAAATTTGAGAAAAGGCCATTTATAGGACTAGGAAGCAGCTGGGTGGTTGCCTAGGCGTCTGTGTGCAGGTGGCGAGGGTTTGAGTGGTATAGGCGGTGCACAGGGGCCTTGTGTGGGAAAGTTGTGTTTCTTGATTGTGATGGCAATTGCAGATATGTCTGCATTTGTGACATAGGTAAAGTTGATGAAAAATAAATGATTTACTTGTTGAGATAGATTCTCCCACAAGTTTGATATTAGGCAAATGGCATTTCTTTTTAAAATTTTCAAATTAGCCCCTGTAGTCTTTAGGGTATTTTGTTTTTGTCCCATTTGTTATTTTTAAATGGAAAAAAAAAAGTCTTTTGATTTTTCTTCTTAGCTATATAACAACATTGTAAAAAACAGTAATCTGAGACATACTGAAAAATGAAAATCCCTCTCCTATCTGAGTATGTTTCTCTTATCATATTAAAATAACTTGAGAAATAGTCCTCCAGGCCTTATTATTATTATTATTATTATTATTTTTAGATGTTATTTACTTATTTTTACAGAGAGGGGAAGTGAGGGAGAAAGAGAGGGAGAGAAACATCAATGTGTGGTTGCCTCTCATGTGCCCCCTACTGGGGACCCAGCCTGCAACCCAGGCATGTGCCCTGGCTGGGAATCGAACCGATGACCTTTTGGTTCACAGGCTGGCACTCAGTCCACTGAGCCACACCAGCCAGGGCTCCTCCAGGCTTTTTAATGCATATGTAAAATAAATAATTATATAAATATAATTTATACAACAATCCTGCCCTGTCACCTGCCCCCTACCCACCCCCCCGTTACTGTATCACTGGTATTTTTCCATGAAGATACACGGATATTTTGCCTTAACCTTTTAATTGCGTTAATATACGATCGTTATTCAATCCATTTCTAATGGTTGCATTTATTTTTCTTTTTTTGCATTATGACCATTTTGGTTAGGGGACTTGTCTTAAAACTGCATTTGCATGGCAAGCACACATAATTTATTTTATTAACATTTATTTGGAGTGGCTTTTGGGGGCAAACATTTGAGAGGTCCCCCGGCGTCTGCCACTCTGTATGCTTCCCCTTTGATAAAGCGTTGAAGGTGGCCTTACTCCACCACAAAAGAAGAAACGGGGAACAGATTTTCACCTCAGTTTCACATCTCTCAGTACCCTTCTAACTGCGGTAAAAGGAGTGCAGTGCCACTGCCCCCAGCCGTTGTACGGTATTTACCTTTGGAAACCTCTGCTACCTGGAGAGCAGTGGCTTGAGGGCGTCACGAAAACGCCACTTGGGTGAACCCTGCAGTGCTGCACTCGTCCAGACTCTTTCCACGGAGCATCTCACTCCTTGAATGGAAGTTTCTGAGATCACTGCTAGTGCTCCCAGGAGTGTTGCCAGGTAACATACACGCGGTCCTGTTACATCTGAATTTCAGATAAACAGCAAAAAAACTTTTTACTTTAAATACGTTTCAAATGTTGCATGGACCATCCTTATCCTTATTATTCATTGTTTATTTGAAATTCAAATTTATCTAGGTCTGTTGTGTTTTTATTTGCTAAGTCTGACAACCTTAGCTTATGGGGAACTAAGCGGGCTGTTCCAGGACCCACTGAATCTGGATTTTAGTGATTGCATATTTTAGTAACTTGACCAAGATTATAGTGATCCAAAGTAAAATAACTTAGAGGATGTGTGAGTTTTCCTATATTCTTATAAAACGAAGACTCCCGATTCTTTTCTTTTCCACCCTCCTTCCCCAGTAAAAATAACTAACTCCTATACACAGTACGAAGCAATGATTATCCACATATCTGTAAGCAGTGGCCGTGGGTCCTGTCATTTGGCAGAGGAAAGCCTCATGAAGTTACATGGCATTGCAGATTATCAAATGTTGAATCCTTGAATACCTGTTAACATTAGAATGTGTTGCGCTTTATCATTCTTTGAGCCAAGCTACAAATGCTTAAATGCCTCTTCAGTTATATGAAGTACATGTTGTTGACCAAGATAAGCACTCTTGCTCTCAGACATCTTACTGTCTTGCAAGGAGTTGGATATGTAAACCAATAATTATACTACAGGATAATGAACAGTAGTACTGTTAGGCAGACAGCTTGTTCTGGAAGTATTTGGATGGAAAAACTGATTGGAGAATTATAAAAAGGTTCTCTGGAACCTGGCCCTTAGTGGATGGAAAGGGTTTGGGCAGATATGGAAGGTATTTCAGGCTGTAAAATAACAGGAAAAACAGTCACGGAAGCTCTTGTTTAGGGCAAAGGTAGTAATTGGACAGCTAAGTGACTTAATGTAGGAAATGTGGCAATTAAGGCTGTGAAGGTGGTATATTTGTTCCTTGGGGCTGCTGGAACAAAGTACTATAAACCTGGTGGCTTAAACAGAAGATATTTATTGTCTCACAGTTCTGGAGGCTGGAAGGTCACAATCAAGGTGTTGGCAGAGTCGGTTCCTTTTGGTGTTTGTGAGGGAGAATCTCTTCCATGTCTCTCACTCAGTTTCCTCTGCTCCTGAGCTTGTAGGTGGCCTCCCTGTGTCTCCCTTCTGTATGTGCCTTCACATTGTATTCGTTCTCTTTGTATGTGTCTCTGTGTCCAAATTTGTCCATTTTGCAAGAACCTGCTCATACTGGATTAGGGTTTATCCTGATGATCTCGTCTTAACTGGATCACCTTGTGGAGATTATTTCCAAATAAGTTCAGATTCACAGGTGCTCGTGGTAAGGGCTTCACCATCTTCTGCGGGACACAATTCAACACAGTGTTTATCTTTAATGGATGGATTGAGGCTTATATTTCAAAGAGTGTGTAAAAACCAGTGTTTAGTATGTTATACTTTCCTTTTAGGCAAATGGGAATTGTGAAAGCTTTTTGCGCAAAGAAGTAATATGAACCATTCTGATTGTAATGTGAGAAGGTGCCCTCCAGAGTTGAGGGCAGAGATAGTATGTTTGTATACTAGTGTTACACTGTAAAACAGCTGTTACTAATATGTGCATATTTAACTTTCAAGGGACTTTAAATTTGGATATTATTATAATCTTTTTTAAATATGAAGAAACTGAGGTTTAGAGAAAAACACAGGGTGGGTGGGGAAATAGGAATGTTGATAATTTGTCCCAGTTAGACATGTTAAGCTCAACGTATTGGCTGAACATTCCTGTGGTGATGTTAAGTTAGTAGTTTAAGATTTGGGTCTGGAGTTTAAGAGATGGGTCAGAGTGGAAAGCAAATATTTAAAGTTTTTTTAAATTTATTTTTTGAGAGGGGGAGGGGTGGAAGAAAGAGAGGGAGAGAAACATTGATGTGAAAGAGAAACATCCATCGGTTGCCTCATGTATGTGCCCCAGCCAGGTACCAAACCCGTAACCCAGGCAAGTGCCCTCACCAGGAATTGAACCAGTGGCTTTTTGCCTTGTGGAAGGACGCCCAACCAAACGAGCCACATTTGTCAGGGCTGGAAAGCAAATATTTACTAATCATCAGCATAGAGGTGCTACTCACAACCATAAGAATGGGTAGGCTTGCCTGGGGGGATGGTAGTATAGAGCAAAAAGAAAGGAGATGCTGATGGCGGAACCTTATAGTTGGCTGCATTTGAGCCACTGAAGATGGAGAAAAGTCAGAGAAGAAAAGGCGGAAGAAGTAATGTTTTAAATGAGGCAATGATCTGTGTATTGTCTGCAGAATGGCAGAGGAGGATGAAAACTGAAATAGAATTTGGTCCTTATTGACATTTTAAGTGAATAGTAAGTGAGTTGGTGGATTCCAGATTAAAAGGTGTATGTAGCAAACGAGTCAAGGAGTTAGATGGCCTGTCATTTTGAGAGGTATATATAGTGACAAGAAAGGAGATAATCTTGTTAGTGAAAAATATTTCTGCTTTTTTTGATTAAATGGAAGGATCCATTGAAATATTGAACTAAACAGAGAGAAGATTGGGGCCGCAGCCTTAACTGGTGTGGAAGGGAGTATTAGCCTTCTACAGAATTCTAGTCTTCAGTAATTTCATGGTTTAGAAAATTTGGTTTATTTTCTACTGGTAGGGTGGGGATTGGTGGTTCACAATATGAAATAATCTCAGGTTACTATTATTATTAAATATGCTGTTAGATTTCAGAGGAGTGATAGAAGTTATAAGTTCCTTGGATTACATATAAATAAAACATTGATCGTGTGGTTTAATACTAGTTCAGCTGCTACTTACGATGCTTCTTTCTGAGTTTAACGAGGGAGACTGCATCAGTCCTAACCTGCCCTGTGCTCCTCATTAGCAGCTGCTGTGTGGCTGGGTAGTGCTGCCTGCAGGTTGTGGTTACAAAGCGAGCAAGAGGCATGGTGATTCGGCTGTAATTATATTCAATTTGTGGGAAAGAATATTTTTTAATGGTAAAAAGTTGAGCTCACATTTTTTTGCCTTACACAAAGTAGGAAATTCAGTGTTAATAATCAGCATGTACTTCCTTTTTTAAAAATTGGAAGTGGCTGTATCTTTTCGTAATTTATTTGAAATTTTTGTGAAATGTTTGATACAAAATGAAGAGTGTAAAAATATATATGTTTCAGCCTAAGAATAACAAAAAGAATATATATCACCTATCACTCAGGTTAAATAATAGAAATTACTAGTATTTTAGATGGTAAAGTGTGTTCCTCTGTCGTATCTCTATCCTCTCTGTCCCCAGAGATGCCATTATCCTGACTTATGTGTTATTTCTTTTCTTTATAGTGTCATTGTGTATATATTCCTAAATGACATATTGTTTACTTTGAAAAAGTGAGTACTGTGCCGAGCTAACTGAGTTAGGGAAGGGCGGCATTTCCAGTTAGATGGAGGCACCCAGGGAAAGCGCCAGTGAGTGTGGTATCAGGCTTACCCAGGCTCAAGCGCTCCCCCTCGGGCAGTCAGTAAGCGGTGTCATGAGTGAGTTCCCAGAGACACGGGGCCAGCGTGGGCAGGAGTCAGGCAGGGCTACAGTATGGACCCTGCATTACATGTTTGTTTAGCAGGCGTGCGGTCACATGGGAAGATTGCTGTTCTTTATTTTTGATTTCTACGCTCCGTGTGGTCTTCTTTCAGCACTTTGGAGTATATCAAAGCAGAACTCATCTGGGAGGTAAAATGAGTGGTCTCAGCTGATCCAGGTAGCAAGGCAAGGTGTGGGGTGAGTGGGTACATCAAGGCAAGGTAGATATGAATGAGTCTGGAATAGGCTTATCGGGGCATTCTGGGCTGAGGACCAGTGTCAGTGTTTATCTTGGAGGTGACAGGTGATTGTGCTCAGTGTCTCAGGAGTCACGCTGCCACTGGGCTGGTTCCCCTTTAAATCTAACGCACAGCCGGCCTCCTGGCTCGCTCTCCACAGGCCTCCTTGAAGGTTGCTGTCATTTCTCTCCCACGTTGGATTGCCTGTGTTCTGTATCCTAAGTCATCTTTTTCATTAAAAATTTACTCTTTTTCTTCTTACGGAAAACACTCTCTAGTTGCTTCTTGAGAAAGGATGCAGGGAAGGTAAATGTTTTGAGCTCTTTCACGTCTGAGAAAGCCTTTATTCTACTTTCATAAGACGGTTTGGGTGAAGAATTCTAGGTTGGAAATGATTTTCCATTATAACTTTGAGTAAAGGGCTCCATTGTCATCTTTTTTCGTATGATAGTTGAGGTGACTGAACTGAGTCCAGAGTCTTTGTGTATGGTGTGTATTTTTTTTCTAGAAGCTTGTAGAATCTTCTTTTTGTCCCCAGTGTTAGGATGTTTCACAATGGTTTGCCTCAGTATAGGTCTCCCTTAATTTTTTAAACTAACACTTGGTAGGTCTTTTCAAATGGGTAGCTTACGTCCTTCAGCTCTAGAAAAATTTCTGGAATTCTTTGATTCCTTCCCAACCTTGCCCTCCTTCTCCATCTTCTTTTTTTCTGGACGTCCTGTTACTCACATATTGGACCTCCTGGACTGGTCCTCTAATGTTGTTCTCTTTTCTCTCCTATTTTTCCATTGCTTTATTTTTTTTTCTCTGGTTCTTGGAAGACTGCCTCAATTTTATCTTCCAGTCCTCTGTCTTTTCATTTCTGATATTGTGTTTTTAATTTCTAAGAACCCTTTATTTTTAAATGTTATTTACTGTATCCTGTTCTTGTTTTATGGGTATAATATCTTCCATTATCTCTCTGAGGTATACGAATATATATGTGTGTGTGTATGTATTCTTTGTCTTATATAACTGGTAATACTTAGCTGTCTGCTCATGATTAAAAGTTGAGGACTAAAGCCAACCAACGGGTCTGTTTACTTGAATGTGTTTCTGCAGAAATTTAGAGAACGCTGGCAGTAGTAAAGCCGTGTTACGAGCCTTAAAGACATTAAAGTCATTAAGGTCCCTGAAAATGGTTATAAGAAATACAAAAAAGATGAGGACTAAAAAACTGGAAACTGTTTTTGGTACATTAGTGATACTGGCAGATGTGCCTCATATATCTCAAAGTTGCCTTGTTTCTTCCTTTCCAATCTTCTGCTGAGGTGGGGAGGGCTGGTTGCCTGGCGTCCTGGGGGAGCAAGAAGGTCGAGGAATCAAAGTGCTTTTCAAACAGGTGTAGCGAGATCTTCCTTGTTTGAACCTCCTCCTCTTTCTCTACCACCTGCTCCTGTCCCATTTCTGGAGGTGACTGGGGTTGCCTTCTGAGGGTTCTGCAGTGTGGAGTGCCAGGCTGTGACTTGGCTTTCCTGGGTCCACTAAACCACTTAGGAATAATCGCCCATCCTCTTTCACTCTTCCAGGGTTTTGTTACTCTTATCTCTTCCCCTTTGTTGCTTTTATCTATTCTCCTTAAGAGTTTATTTCTAAAAGTCTTTTACTGCTTTTATGAAAGAGTCACATTTTATGCATATTTTTAATTTGCCATCCTCATCCTAAAGCTCTGATTATTTAAAATGTTTAGTCTATGCCTTGCCTCTTAACTTGAACAGATTGTTAAAGTTAGCCCTTTTCATCTCTTATTTTAGTTTTTGCATTCATATTTATAATACATGAAACTCATTGTGTGGACTTCTTGAGACTGTATGAACTCAAGGGTTTATAAGTGAAAGCACCTTTTGTGAATAAAAAGGTTGATTGTTTTTTAAATTTGCTCTTGTAGGAAAGTGAAAAGGTTTCTGAATACCCAGCAGTGATTGTGGAGCCAGTTCCAAGTGCCAGATTAGAGCAGGGCTATGCAGCCCAGGTTCTGGTTTATGATGATGAGACTTATATGATGCAAGATGTGGCAGAAGAACAAGAAGTTGAAACCGAGAATGTGGAAACAGGTAGACATCTCATCAAATGTTTATTATTTCTAACTTTCTCATTTTGTAAGTGTCAACATTACTATTGCCAGATGAAAAATGTACCAAAAAGCCTCCTTCTACTGCTATTTAGTATAGATTGGAAACCATTGAAACATCTCATATTTAAGGGAATTTATAAATTCTCCATTATAACTTTTTGAGGTTTAACAGAATCTCATATCGTGAATCCAAAGGACAAAATTACAGGCCTGTAATAATAAAATTGTTTTTATCACTTTTTCTGGGAGTGTAAGAATTGACTAGTTGTTATTTACTTACAGAAGTCTGTAGGCTAGTATATAAGGGTAACTCTTTTAATAAAAAATAAACATGGTATTCTCATTCTGTAGCAGATGAAGAGTTTCTTTGACTCAGTATCGGTGGAGCAGTATGATCCCTTTTTTCTTAGGTCAGAAGCATCCTTGCAGTCTATCAGATTCCTCTTCCATTTTTGTCTTAGAAATTGTAATATTTCAGTCTGTCTCTGGTGAAATAACTGTATGTTTAATTGGGGGTTGGTATGTATAGTTGAAGAAACCTTTCAATTTTTGCCATTGACCATAAAGAAAATTAGAGTATTTTACAGAAGGATTGTAGTAACTATTTTATAATAATAAACATTAAAATTTATTGTTCGCCATTAATGGAGAAAAAGAATCCTTATGCTTGGTGTATAGTCCTAATAAAAATTCTTAAGTATTAAGATAGATTTCTGTAAGTGTAGCCAGTCTCGTGATGAAAGCTGTGGGTGCTTGATGTCTTCCTGGTTGCAGAGGCCGAGGGGCCCTCCCCGCGGCTACCAGCTTCTTCCTGTTCCGAGCTGGGGCTCGAGCTGCCTTGCTCCTCAGAGCAATAGTGGCAATAATGCCAGCAGACCCCATGTGAAGTGGTGACCGATTATTTTTCAAAACAGGTTGCCACCAACCTCAGTTAGCCTTCACGACTAGTTTGCAGTGGTACTTGAATTACAATAGATAGTGCACGTAGTAGGAAGATAGATGCGTTTTTTCTGAGAGTTTGGAGTTTCTCAGAAGTTAGAAGTCAAGTGGCAAAGATGAATTTTTTCTTGAGAATAATAGGAAGAACAGCTAAAGGCATTATGTACGATGCTATTTTGAAGTAGCTATTATAACTAATTTCATTATAGGAGCATAACTAAACAGAAAACTAATAGCACACGAACAAAAAGTATGATAGCTAAAGTTGAATGAAAGAAAAGAATTGTTTGAAATTTCTGGAATATATTCAAAAGGCTATGGAAGACTGAGTTTGATAGCAAATTAGAAATGTAAAAAATGAAAACTATAGTGCGAAGTTTGCATTGGTAGAAACTTACTTTACCATAAAATATTTATTACGCTAAAATACCAGAGCAGATCGGTCAAATCTCACTGCTTATACAATTGGTGGTCAGTACTTCATTAATTTAAATTACTCAGAAAAAAACAATTCCAAATAGGAAGCAAATATAATCCATTTAAGGGATTTAATTTTCTTAAGTCTTCTTTAACTCTGAATGTGATGATTTCATTTGTAGGACAGAGATATGAGTGATTGTGATATTGAAAAAGAGGCTACACAAAGTCTGGGTAAAACAACAGCTACTTTTGTGATACTTTTTAAAAGTGGTTTTGAATACTTGATAATATTTTTCAGATTTATTTTTCAACACTAAAATGAACTGTTAGTAAATAACTCACTTTATGCTGAAATAGTCTAAATGTACCAAAGAAGTTCATCTTAATTTTTCATTGCATATTGACTCATGGATTTTTAAGGAAATCTATGCTTGCTTCATTATTTCTAAAAATAAAGAATAGTATAGTTTAGCTATTTTTGTCTCTTTACAGAACAACACTGTAAAAATTAGAATTCAGATACAATTGTTTTAAAAAGGCAATGCCAAATTCATACTGAAAACCGCTGGCTCACACATATATTGACCATCACAACAATTTAAAACACTCGTATTTATTCATGATAAGGCATGCTGACCGTGGAGTCTACAATGCACTGTTGTTTTACAGTATTACAGCTCATGGATTTTAATGTAACTTTATAAGGATTATTAATATAAATATAGATTAGTTTAGAAAAGCTAATCTAAGCTTAAATTTGTTTTTGTTTAACAACTCACGCATTTTTAAACAAATTAAAATCAGAATAAATTTTCATTCTGATACCTTAAATGTATATAAATTAATAAAGGTTGTTATGTTTTATACTAATGCATGTTTCCTTTTAGGTAGTGGATTAGGATCAGGCTCTTTTCTTGTGGTATAAAGTTTTAATTTAAGTTCCAGACATTTGTAAATTTGGAGAATAAGCTGAGTGGGAAGAAAAACAAAGGAATATTTATAAGATGGTTATAGCAGATTTTATTTGGGGAATTGGTGGAAATGAGATTCATATAGAATAAGATTTCCTTTTGTACATCTAGGAAACACTTCCTGGAATGCTCCTATATTTTTTATAACTTGGGTTATATTTGTCTAAAAATGTTTATAATTACACTTACTGACTTGTATGTCTGTTCTCTGCATTCCTATATACCCGCACGTATATATCCGTACCAGAAACAGTGTTCATGATGTCATCCAGGCAGGAGTATTAAAATCTAGTGATGTATATATTTAGCCATCTTCATTATTATTATTATTATTATTATTATTTTTAGTAAAGTGATTTCTGATTTTGTTAGGTGTAATTATAGGCTATTTTGTTTCACGTTTTTATAGTCTAAAAGTCATTTCCCTCATAGACCTTAAATGTAATAGTAATCCTCTCATATGTTTTGAAAGTTTAAAAATAGGCATATGCAGCCCTGGCCTGCGTGGCTCAGTGGGTTGGAGCATTGTCCCGTAACCAAAAGGTTGCAGGTTTGATTCCCAGTCAGGGTACATACGTAGGTTGTGGGTTCCATCCTTGGTCCCAGTGCATATGGGAGGCAGTCAATCGATGCTTCTCCCTTGCGTCGATGTTTCTCTTTCCCTTCTTCTCTCTCCAAAAGCGATGAAAATAAGTTCTCAGGTGAGGATTAAAAAAAATTCATATTCATCTAAATTTATAAACTGGTTTTTGAGGTTATTTAAGGTTAGTAATCCCGAAGAGCCTTTGAGGAAGAGCAGTGCAGTGTGGATGAAGGCTGGTTTTGACTGGCAGGCTCCTCCAGCTCTCGAGGCTGCTCCCCAGACAGAGGGGCCGAGCTGGGGGTGGGGGGAGTAGACTCTTGAATTCCCTAAGATTGGAAAATCCAAATTAATGTTCACTCAAAAAATACGTGCATGCGCGCGCGTGTGTTTGTTTGTGTATGTACTTGTGTATATATCTGTAAATTTTATTTTAATTTTTATTGATTTTAGAGAACGGAAGGGGGAAGAGAGAGCGAAAGAGACATCTGGACATTGATTTGTTGTTTCACTTATTGATGCATTCACTGATTGATTCTTGTATGTGCCCTGGGCAGGGATCAAACCCACAGCCTTGGTGTGTGGAGACAACAATCTAACCAATGGAGCTACCTGGCCACAGGCAATAATAAGTTTTGATAGAAATCTTTTAATAGTTGTCTGGGAAGATTGAGCTGTTTAGGAACTGCTTCTTCATCTTGCATCTTAACTTACTATATTTATCCTCTTAACTTTTCACTTAAATTTATGAGAATATGTTAATAAGTACTTTGCATTTTTTATGTGCAAGGCACTGTTTTCAGTGAACAGGATTAGGGAATGTTTTTGAGAAAGGGAAGGAGGACAATTGGTAGGATTTGGATGGACAGCTAGGAAGTAGGCCAAAGTCACTTTAGACTAAAGGAAATGTCAAAGTTCAAGGTATGTTGAGATGATATTGAGTAAAGAAGACTTTGACAGGAGGTTCCATTAAGAGTTGTGCCTTGATTGTGATTTGAACCCAAGATTTAGTCATTAGGTATATGAAATGCAGAAAGATTTGGAAGATTTTGAGTGGAAAATACTAGATATTTAGTATCTAAGCAGATAGCAGATAAATTGTAGGGGGAGAGATGAGGCAGGAAGGCTAGCTGTTGTAGCATGAGTCAAGGGATGACTTGAGAAATACTGAAACCAGGTTAGAAGTGATAGGAATGGAAGGGGCTTATATAAGCTATATTACTATGTAAGGTCTAACCAGACATGGCAGATTAAATGGAGAGGAATAATTAAGATATTGCTCAGTTTTTTTGATACTTAAGTGGTTATGATAGTATTGTATAGGGATTTGAGGAAGGCAAGACTGTTTTGGGAAGCAGGTAAGTTTGGTAATAGGCGTGTTGATTTTGAGTTGAATCAGAGAGTTAAGGCGACATATTCAGGTATTTAAAGATACTGAAATGTATAGTTGAGGTTCCATCACAAAAGAGATGGCATACTCAAATTAGGATAATTAAGGGAACACTTTATTTATTTTTAAAAAAGATTTCATTTATTTTTAGAGAGAGGGGAAGGGAGGGAGAAAGAAAGGGAGAGAAACATCAGTGTGTGGTTGCCTCTCATGCACCTCCTACTGGGAACCTGGACCTCAACCCAGGCATGTGCCCTGACTGGGAATCAAACTGGCAACCCTTTGATTCGCAGGCCGGTGCTCAATCCACTGAGTCATACCAGCCAGGGCTACAGGAGCACTTTAATAAATGACTAGTTTCAGATACGTGGGCAAGTGTAGGATGATCACAGAGATAGGGTGGTATTTCACAGTTAGTAGTGACAGAGCTGTTTCTGTCCTTTGGCCCTTTTATACATTAAAACAGAATGTTTGTTAACTCTTCTGTTACATTTTTGTCTTTCCTTTTACTTCCACTTGTTTAAAAAACAAATGCTTGCTTTATACCTTCAGTCTGTACTTCTTCCTGGTCATTCCTTCCTGAACTTACTGTGCTTTGGCAACTGCATTTATCATTCTCCTGAATCTCTTTGTTTATCAGATTTCAAAGGCCATTCCTCTGCCAAATTCAGTGACCCACAGAATCATCCAGAAGTAGCTCCTTCTTGATCTGGCTGTCTTATCTTCTGAAACACTGTGTTCTTGCTGCTTTTCTTACTGCCCCTGGCATGGACTGTGCTATTTATGCTCCTGAGCTTTTTCTCAAATAGTTTTCTATCAAGAATGTGTTCAGATATCATCCATTCTTTAAGGTCCGGCTACATTAACCCTTCCACAGTTATCGTGGCCTACGTTAAATGCTCCCTTTCTTGGTCTTCTGTCAGACTATCTGGATTTAAGCACTGATCATTCACTTTATTATACTGTTCTTGTCTTTATACTCCTTTTGTTTCCAAATTGAGTGTATAGGTCCCTTAAAGACAGAGATCGTATATTTTAATTTTGTCAAATGTAGTACATAATATAGTGTTTAACACACAGCTGTTAGGAAGTACAGACTGAAGCAAACAGAGTTTTGACTTAAAGCATAGTCAGAACCATCTGTGTGAAAATCTTAAGCATTTTCTGTTTATATGCTAAATATTGAACACCTTAGGGTTACTTAAAATATGAAAAGGTAGCCATCCAAAAAATATATATGGTCATCTAAAATACATCAAAGCCATAATGTTGTCATACTTAGATTAATATTATGTTAAAATCACAGTGGGTTTTAATCATCCTTGCTTACACCTAAGTATTTTTTTCTTACAATGAAAACCATATATGCTTATTGGAAAAATTGGGAAGTATTACAAAGAATAAATAAAGAAAATCACCCATAATATCGCCAGTGAGAAGACGGTAATGACTGCTTTTTTTTTACTTATTGCTGGCCTTTTGTAAGTGTTCATTTGAAGCATATTTAACATGGTATTATGTAATATAAAGAGAATTACTTTACCAACAAACATTGGCTGAAAGGGTTCTGGTAGCTTCTTCCTTCTTTCTTCTTATCATTGGGAACAGGGCTTTGGTTTTTAACCAAGTATTAAAACATAAAAAGTTGGATTTAGAAAATCGTCAAGAAAATATGGGCCCTGGCTGGTGTGACTCAGTGGATTGAACGCTGGCCTGCAAACCAAAGGGTCGCTGGTTCGATTCCTAGTCAGAGCACATGCCTGCGTTGTGGGCCAGGTCCCCAGTAAAGGGGGGTGTGAGAGGCAGCCTCACATTGATATTTCTTCCCTCTCTTTCTCCCTTCCCCTCTGTCTCAATAAATAAAATCTTTAAAGAAAAAAAAGAAAAGAAAAAGAAAACTTGGAAAACCTTTTTTGTGATCAACAAAATTGTGTTCAGAGGTTAGTTGAAAAGGCAGATGAATGATAAGAATTTTTATATAATGCAACAAGAAAGCAGTGCTTTTTAAAAAATAAATGAAAGTTTAGGTTTATAAAAGTACAGCTTAGGAAAACTAGATTTCTCTCTTGACAAATGTGTCCAGTTTCCTTCTTGAAGAACCTCAAGACTAATTTGGCTTCATGATGAGCTGTGATAATTTTTGTATTTGTTATATCATCAGAAATCCTCCCTGTGGCACAAAAGGACTCTTTTAATTAGAAAATATTGTTGCCACAGGGAGGTAGAAGACCGACATGAAAAACTGGGGAACCTGAAAAGGAGCCCCTATCCTAGGATTACCTGAAGGAGAAAGATTGAGCCAGAAGGAAGACAATGCTGGTAGGTTGGTTTTCACTTTATTAAGAATATTTACCCCTTTACATTTAATAACAGTTATTTTAACTACCTGTCCCCTCTTTTTGTTTGAAAGGTGACAGTGATTCCTCTTGGACAAGGGAGGAATAATGCTTTATAGTATTTTTCCTCCTCAACAGTTTGCTGTTAGAATTCTCCCCCGCCATGTGCCTAATATTTGTTTCTTTTTATAGATAAAGCTCTAGGCTATTTCATGCCTTCACTTCCTTGGAAGCTACTACTGAACATCTTCAAGCCTTTTTAAATGTTCATTTCTGGTATTTCTGCTTCTAATCTAGATTTTCCTAATTTTTAAAAAAGAAGTGTTTCCTTCCAGTTATCTGTTTTCTTGAGTTTAGCCAGGGCAGTGGTTTTCTAAAAACATAAAAATGTGAATCTTTTGTTTTGAGTCTAGAATTATTTGAATTATAATTGTACTGTGATTGAGGTCAGTTAGAAAACATTATAAGAGGAAAGTTTTAACATTTTAGTAACTGATTCATTTAGTCTAAGATGCCATCAAGTGTAAGAAACATTAATTTTAAACTACTGAAAGGAAAAAATGCTGCCACCTATAAATTTTAGTAGATGATCAATTGTAAGGTACATCCTGATTTCAGAGATGTCAAAAAGTGAAAAAAAAAATGTACATCTTAGAATTAATGACGTATGGTATCGTGTAATTATGAATCTTATAAAATTTCCATTTTTCTGGAAATTGGACATTAAAATTGAATATGAATAATGGAGGTGAGTTTTAGTTGTGGAAGTCCCTTTAGTAAGTGCTGATTAAGATCTCTAAAAGATTTTTAAAAGTTACATTTACTGAGGTAACACTGGTTAACAACATTATGTGAGTTTCAGGTATACAATTTTATAATACATCATCTATCTATTTCATTGTGTGTTCACCACCCAAGGTATAGTTTCCTTACATAATTGTATATTTAACCCTCTTTACTCTCTTCATCCTTCCCCCTATGTCCCAAGATCTCTAAATTCTTTACTGCCTTTTAAGAGAGTTTGTTTAAATTAAAAAAAAAAATCATTAAACTGTATTGTTTAAAAGCATACAGAATAACCATAGAGCATTAAATTGTGGAGCATATAGAAGATGAAAAAATTTTTTAATTTAAAAATTTTTTTTTAGATTTTATTTATTTATATTTAGAGAGAGGGGAAGGGAAGGAGAAAGAGAGGAAGAGAAACATTGATGTGTGAATCAAAGGTTGCCTCTCATACACCCCCAGCTGGGGACCTGGCCTGCAACCCAGGCATGTGCCTTAATCGGGAACTGAACTCATGACCTTTTGGTTCGCAGGCCTGCTCCCAATCCACTGAGTCTCACCAGCCAGGGTGAAAAAGTGTTTTAATATAACACATTTACTTAAATCAATAAATAGTTTTATCATAATTGTTACTTTTTATTTGGATTTTGTGATCTAAAAATAAAATGAAGCTTCTGCTTTCTAAACTATAACTTTAAAACAGGATTCTTTAAAGGTTCTTTAGAACAGCCACCGATTTTTACTGTACTTGAATATATGTTTTACAGTTTATTAACTGTGTGAAGAAGAAAATCATGGCTAAAATCAAAGAACTAACTACCCGGTCAATTAATAAAACAGATAGGAAAAGGAATGATTTAAAATGGCATTTGTATACTTTTCAAGAGAAATTTATATGAAAGGAAAAATAAGTATGAGGATCTAGAAAATAGATTATTAAAAGGTGTTTGGTTTTGGAAACTAGTAGAATACTATTCCTTTCCACTCAGACTTCAAAACAAAACCAAACCAAGACACTAAGTAACAGACCTGCTGGGTGTGGCTCTCTTGGTTGAAGGGCCTTCCTGTCACCTGGAGGGAATCCGTCTTCAATTCCCAGTCAGGGCACAGGCCTAGGTGCAGGTTGGGTTCCCCCTTGTTAGAGGTTTCTCTCCCTCTGGTGAGGATTTAAAAAAAAACAAAAAAATCCAAACTACAAAAAAAAGAAACCCACTGGGTAACAATTTTACTATATATAACAATGTGTCTAAGTAATATAACTTTATTAATTCAGACAGGAGAAGGCTAAATACAAATGATAATTTTAAATGGGTCGCACACAAGGTTACAGGTATTGCCAAGAAGGGGTAGCACGGGGTTCCAAGACGTACAAAAAGGACGGCTTTAAAACCTGTCTCCAGGCAAACTCCTGCATTCATTCGTCCTCCACCAGCTTGTCAGAAGGACCTGCAGCGCCTGGGGCTCGGAGCCCAATGCCTTGTGGTAAACAAAACCCTGGCTTTGCCTTCGCCAGGCTTTTCAGCTTTGCGGAGAAGGCGAACAATTAAACATGTTATTACAATAAAATCTGACGACAGTTATGATAGGATTAATGAAAGGTTTAGAAGAGTATACAGCAGGAGAATGCCTCCCTGAGAAAGTGACATTTAAACAGGTTTGAGGAGTTTGAAGTAATTAGCCAAGCTGAGAATAGCTGGTTGCAAGCCTGGGGGAAGGAGAACATACCCTGTTTGAGCTGCAGAAGGGAATTAAGTGTGGCTAGAATATGGATTATGAGAAGGAAAGGGGATTAAGGTGAGGCTAAAGAGGTAAAAAATAAAATCTTACTGCTGAGGGCTTGATAAATTTTGTATCTGTTGGGCTTTATGTAAAGGGCAGTGGGAAACCTTTTCAGAGCTTTAAAGTATGTTTTTTATACAAATTTAGTTGTTTCCAAAATAGGACTGTAAACAAAAAGTAAAGTAAGACAAAGCATCACCTAAAATAAAGCGAACTCCTTAGCTCCTCATTCCCAGCTATCTAATAGCTAGCTAACTATTCTTACTCACCTCCCACTGAATTGTCTGCCCCTCCAGATTGGGGCTGTAAGCATGCTCATTGCCTGCACTAAGCTAAACGGTATAAAGACGAGGTCGTTGCACAGCTAGCCCTTCTCTCCAGAATTAAAAGCTGCGTGCGCTGGTACCATGCTGTTTCAGAAGGAGGCAGAATCCATGTCCCTTATGCGTCCTCGCCCTTTTGTAAACTAGGAAAAGGGTCTAAGTCTTCCTAGATTCGTCACTTAGAGGAGGTCATGGACACTTTTAACACAGGTATTAACTGTTAACTTCGGTTCTGTTTTTCATGAGCCTCTTTGGCCATGAAAAACAAGTGAAGCCTGTGGACCTCTCCAAACAATGTTTTAAAATATAGAAGATACCTAGGATTACTAAGAACCAAATATATTGAAATACAGCTTTCAGACTTTAATTGTGATTTCTTAATGCATACGCTTCTTGAAGAATGCATTAATAAGACCTAGTGGCAGGTCTAAGTTACTGCTATAATTTGGAACTAGTGATGACCATAAACTTTTATTTTTATGTATCTTGAAACAACTATAATGTGACAGGAAAATATTTGATTTCCATTGGTCATGAAGTCACAGGTAATGCCCAAACTACTGCAGTTTGTACCCTCATTTAAAGTTAAAGAGCTAAATTTTAGTTAGAATCTAAAAAACTGTTTTCGCGCATCTCTTCCTGCTGTTTTTGCTCTCAGCGCCTTCTCCTCAGCCTTTCCTCCTCCGGGTCAGGTCCCCTCCATTCTCTTTTTCCTGATGCGAACTCATAATAGGGACCTGACAGCCATTTTAAGTGTGTCATTTACTGAACAGTCTTAGGTTCCCTAGGAACAAAAAGCCTCCCAACTAGGTAGCGGTGGTTTATCATGCCCCTTAATTGATTTATTTAATTTAACTCATTCTAGAACATTTGTATGTTTGAACATTTAGCATATTTCTTTAAAGGCTTTTTAGCCCTGGCTGGTGTGGCTCAGTGGATTGAGTGCTGGCCTGCAAACTGAAAGGCTGCCGGTTCAAGTCCCAGGCAGGGCACATGCTTGGGTTGTGGGCTGTGTCTCCAGGTGGGGGCGTGCGAGAGGCAACCCATCAATCTTGCACACCTATGTTTCTCTCCGTCTCTTCTGTCCTCCCCTTCTCTCTAAAAATAAATAAATCATTTAAAAAAGGGCTTATTTAATATTTTATGACATCTTTGTTGGTCTAAGATCCCTTCTATGTCCATGACAGAAATTTCTGTGGCCAGTGGCTCTCAAACTTGGGCAAAGATCAGAATCATCTAGGAAGTTTGTTACAATACAAATTGCGAGGTTCCACCTTCCTAACTTCTGATGTACTACTGAGCCTGGGGTGGGACTCACGAACTGGCATTTTCAGTAAGTCTCCAGCTGATCCTGGCATTGATGCTGTTGGCCCAGGTTTGAGAGGCATTATGGGAGACGTTGTCTCCCTCTCTGAGAGACATTACCTAGATGGTTGGGAACGATAGCACCAATAGAGAGTTTTTGCCATTATGAAAACCCAACTAATACTGTAGTTTCTTACTATATCATACCCATCACAAAATACTGTCATTGCAGGTGAAAGATACTAAAGTTCTCTGAGGTGTATGTGAGATGATATAATGCATTCCTACTGTTAATTCAGTGGGAAGCACTCATTGAGCATCTATATGCCAGCTACTGTTTTAGGCATGGGGCTAGCACAGTAGACAAGGCCGGTGATGTCTCTATTCCTGGTGCTTAGAATCTAGTGGAGAAAGCACACAAGGTCACCATTCTGTAAAATTGCTTTGTCACAAATCAGATTACATAAATTAACATCTCCTGAAATTGTTCTCTGAGTTAATATTTGCAATTAAGCTAAAATAATCACGAATCATTTCTTTTCAAGCATTTCTAGCAGCAGATAAATTCTTCCACCTCCTCCTCTTCCATATGACAGTTATTAGGTACAGTTGAGATACTGGTAAACTTAATATCTATAATGTAAAAACTACCTTTTACATACAAAGTACTGTCAGCCCCGAGGGAGTAAGTTGAATGAGACGTGGTACATGACCTCAAGGAAGTTTACAACCTACGAAGTTGAAAAGAGCAAGCATTCAAAGAAATCATTGTATGGAGTAGATAGGCAAAGAATTGCTAAATATGGTAGCTAATCTCAAGGTTCCAGACTGCATTATTGCTTCTGGGATGGGTCATATTTAAATTTCATCATAAGGGCATAGTTGATGTTAAGACTTCTGGGTTTGGGGGCAGAGGAGCTAGTCCGATAGAATCAAGCATTTCTAAATCTTACCATTTAAAATTTTTTTAAAAAGATTTTATTCACTCAATTTTAGAGAGGGCAAGGGAGGGAGAAAGAGAGGGAGGGGAACATCAATGTGCGGCTGCCTCTCACACACCCCGTACCGGGGACCCTGCCTGCAACCCAGACATGTGCCCCGACCGGGACTGAACCAGCGACCCTTTGGTTTGCAGGCTGGCACCCAGTCCACTGAGCCATCCCAGCCAGGGCCATTTATATTTTTTATGTGTGGAAACAGTACCATCAAAACACGAGTGATTTCTTTTTTCTATTTACATAATGTGAGGGAACAGTGCTAAGAACTCAACCTGTTTGCAGTGGTTAGTTACAATTTGGGAGTGGGATTAGGTGATGAGGTAGGACTAATTTTTGTTTTACATTTCTATAATTTTTTTCACTGAGCACATCAAGGGAAGAAAGAATGTAGCCCAGTTCCTCTCTTCCCCTTAGACATTATTAAGATAGAGTACCATTTTGCATAGTAAGTATTCCATATTCTCTAAGTTTAAGGTCAGTGTTCGGTCATAACTGAATGTTTGATTTTTTTTCCCACTTTGTAAGTCAGCCAAAATATATATACTACTGAAAAGGAATAAACAATTAAATGTTTTTATTGAACTAAAAAGACTTTTCATATGTTTTATATTAGTGTAGGTGGTGGTAATATGAATTATCCTTCAGGACCTATTTAAAAATGTATTTGAACAAAATGAATTAATTGTTAGCCAGAACTTGGGAGAGATTTTCTTACTACCAAATGAGGTTACAAAAGTGTTCTATCAAAAAGAAAAGAGTTGAGTCTCTAATCTAGTTAGCAAAAAGATACAGTGGTCCCCTCTCAGTAACCCAGGGGGATTGGTTCCAGGGCCCCCTGCGGATACCAAAATCCTTGGACGCTCAAGTCCCTTATATAAAATGTCGTACTATTTGCACGTAATCTAGACACATCCTCCTATATACTTTTTAAATTGTCTCCAGGTTACTTATAATACCCCATATAATGTAAATGCTATGTATATAGTTGTTACACTGTATTGCTTAAGGAATAATGACAAGAAAAAATGTCTATACGTGTTCAGTACTCAATCACACAACCATTGTAGGCCTAACTACATAATGCAAGTCAGCAACAACATACTGTAAATGGAGTATTTTTGATCCAAGGTTGGTTGAATCTGCCGATGCAGAACCCTTTGATATAGAAGGCCGACTGTACTTTTTTAAAAAGATTTTATTTATTTTTAGAGAGAAGGGACAGGAGGGAGATGGAGAGGGAAGGAAACATTTATGTGTGAGAGAAACAAAATTGGCTGGCTCTCATACTCCCCCATCTGGGGACATGGCCCACAGCTCAGACCCGTGCCCCAACCGGGAATTGAACGGGCAACCTTTTGGTCCCCAGGCTGTGCCCAGTCCAGGGCTGTCCTTTTTGTTTATGTGTCTGGCGAGGCTTTTAGGGAAGCTGGAACCCTTTTTTTCTATAGTACGTTTCTTAACCCTGCTACTTAATTCTCAGAAAATAAAGATTTAGAATACCTTAGAAGGAGGAAATTCTTTTGAAGAGGGAACTCTTCAAGGATTTGGGTCAAGAGGGCAGAGAAATCAAAGGTGCTGATTTCTTTTTGAGACATTTGCTTTTTTTTAATAAACTTGAACATCATTTTCTTCTCTAAAGACATTGGTCCTTAGTTAGCATCTTTGTGAGTGTACTACATGAAGCTTTAGCCACTTGGTTTAGAGAAAACAAGGTTGGCAGGATCCCATTTGTTTTAAGTTCCACTGCTGCCACTGCATGTCTCTTTAGGAGGCCCTCAGAAATGCCCGTTACCTACTCGCGACGCCAGGACACCATTAGTGTGTCTAGGTGTCTTCTGCAGGCCTGTGCTTTGAGAAGAGAGGCCTCCACAAAAAAGGGAAGAACTTTTGGGGAAGCGCATCCTTGGGAATAAAAGTAAAGGGCAGAAGACCTTGCATTCATTTACCATCTCTCGAAGGAACCGTAGAGTAGACACCACCACTGTAAAATCATATAACTGTATGTTTACTTTTGTTACCTTCTGTTTTTCAATAGTAATTAGTAGCAAGTGCTTAAATCCCTATACCTTTGTTTTTGGAAATGGGGAGGCGAATGAGAGACTAGTTAATTCTGCAATTAGTCTTAGGGGAAACAATTCCAAAGAATAGAACAGCTGAAGGAAGAAGAAAGCAGGCTGACTGCTTGTGCCCATGAAAGCGAGGAAAAAGCATGAGGAACCGCCCTTACTCTGAGATCATTTGTGGGTTATTGGAGACTGCCTGTGGTGTGGATAGCACTGTGTGTGTGTGTGTGTATGTATGTATGTATGTGCGGGGAGGGGCGGAGGTTGAACAAGAAATTAAACATGACCCGTACTGTAAAAGCGCTGGCTCTCCATTAGGGGAAAATGCATACGAAAACTCTTTAAAACCTAAGGTTTAATAAAATCGGTATGAAAGTGAGGAAGAGAGAGCTATTAGCTATTGTGATGGAAAGGTCATATTTTAGCTGATCCTGGGAGAATAAATAAACTTTTGTTTGGGAAGTGTTGAGAAAAAAAAATGTGATGTCACCTGTTAAATAAGCGTGCTAAGGAAAACTTTATTCAAGGCAGGGGTCAGGGGAATAGCGACCACTGCAGGAGAATTTTGGACTAGGGGAGAGAGAGTGGGTTCAACACTGAATACACTGGGCAGTGGACAGTGGTAGCCAAGGAGCAGGGTGGGGTCTGTGGATGGAATGGTGAGAGGGAACATCAGGAGCAAGTGGGGTTCTGGCTGAAGACAGGCCAAGGGCCCCCAGACATCGTTTTAATGCTTGTCCCTTGTTCTTACCATTCCAAGCAACCCATTCTTCCAGTAGTAGCCAAAGTGACTTAAAATAGAGGTTTAGAAATTGAATCATGATACTCTCTTTTTTCCCCCCAAAAGCTTTCAGTGGGTTCTAATTACACTTAGGATATATTCAGGATATTTCAAGACTGAATAACTTGGCTCTTACCTAACTAGAAACAATAACAACAACAACACCCCTAACATTTAAAATTTCTTTACTATATTGCCAGAAATAGTTTCAGGGCTTTACATATTAACATATTTAATATTCTCAACAACCCTAGGCTGAATAGCTTTTCCAAGGCTAGGCATCAGTTTAGGCAGTTAAGCAAGGATTTAAGCTCAGATAATAAGTATAGCTCCAGAGCCCAAGCTGTTAAGTATCATGATGAATTTTACCATACTTCCCTGCCCCCCACCCAGGAGCATACACACGCACTGCTATCTTTTCACCTTTTCATTAATCCCTACTTCCTGGGGCACTCACATGTGAGGGTTTTTGTTTTTGTTTTCTGGAACATAGTGCTTTCCAGTTTTCAGCTTCTGACTCCTGGTCGTCCTTTAGATCTCAGTCTGAATGTCACTTTCTCTTGAGAGAGGCTTTAGCTGAGACTCTTCAATCTCAGTTAGGACTGTTCTGTTCTTTTTGTCCTGGCCCCTTCCCCCGTTTTGGGGGAGGGGTTTGCTCCTTTAACTTGTGATGCAATTACTTCCCATGATAAGGTAGTAAATCTAAAAATTTCCAATTGTGTAAAATATGGCACTACTGTGAGTTTAATAAAATGACACGAGTGGCTCCTGTGTGAAGGTAGAGGTGTCGTGTGGAGTGGCTTCAGGGTCCAGACGGAGGCAGCCGAAAGTCTGCCATCAGGCTGTGGTTTGGTGCCACCTGGTGGTGTGCGAGCGCCCCAGTGACTGTTCTTTGGGCTAGAGCGGAGCGTGGGAGGCAATTACCAGTCTCGTCTGTGAATTCATGTATTTGTGAAATTTTACTCTATTGTATTCATACTTGTGTTTATTTGTTTAATGTTGCCACACAGGGTTTCGTACAGCCAGAGACCGTGTCCACGGTGTTCACTGGTGTTGCTCAGAGCCAGATACCAAGTGGGTTTTCAGTGAAGGGTTTGTTGAATGAGGAAGTGAATGAGAAGACTTCATGACTTGGAACGGAAGGACAGGGATTTTGTGTTTTGTTTGGAGACTGAAGTTTCACTTGAGTTTAGGCTTTGTAGAGATATATAGTTGAAAGACAAAAAGCTAGGAAGATAGAGTGCAACCAGGTTGTGGTGGCCCTTGAATAAAACAGGAACTGTGTGAAACATGATCTGGAGAAGATGAGAAGTGAAAAGAAGGACATTTATTTTAAGCAACTAGAGCATACTGAAATAATAGAAATAGAAGATACAGCTTCCAAAATACTAAGTTGGAGGGTAGGTTAGAGAATACAGTAAACTTGACCAATCTAACAAAGGGCAACAAAGGAGGGGAAAACCCCCCTCAAAATACAAATCATAAATCAAGATAGTAGAAATAAGTCCCCCAAACCAGAAATTATATTACAATCACATATTGTGACCTTAATATAAGTCTGTGCTATTTTAAACAGGTGCACAAAAAAATTAAATGTGTTAGTTATACAGATGTAAGTATGGAGTCCTATCAGATAGTTTTTCGGCCTTCTTTGATAAGTCATGATTTTTCTCCTTTATTGATGTCATTTAGTTGACAGATTCTCAGACACTGAGCTCTCCTGGTGTTTGAGAGTACACGTTGCTCATCGTTTTACTTTGATTTGCTTTAAAACAAGAGCTTTCATAAGTGGTAAGGAACTGTCATTTTCTTTTGTGTTGTTCTTATCTGGTTTTGGAATGAAGATTACACTAGGCTCCTAAGTAATCCAGGTTGCTTTCTTTTATTATTGTCTTCTATTTTCTGCAAAAATTTCTATACGATAAGAATTAATTTTACAATTTGTAAGAATTTGCCTAAAGAGACATTTAAGGGGTTTTATTTTGTGGAGAGAAGGTTTTGGACTACGTTTTGATTTCTTTTCTACTTACTATTCTATTCAGTTTTTTAATGCAGTTTCTTTTAATACAGTTTTTTTATGCAGTTTATCTAGATTTTAACTTTATTAGATTATGATTTTCATAATACTGACTTGTTATTTTTTATGTTATATGTATAGTTATTATTCCCACTTGTTCTACATTACATTTACATCTCTTGATAACTTGCCGAGGTCCATCTATTTTATTAATCTTTTCAAATCATCTTTTGGTTTTGTGAATCTTGTTTTTTAAAATATACTTCTCTATTTCATTTTACCTGCTTTTCATTATTTCCTTCCTTGTTTCTTTGTGTGTATTCTGTTAATTTTTCTGTGTTTATGAATTGAATGTGCTTCATTTCTTTGTTTTAAATCTTTAATTTCCTGACCTCTAATATTATCTCAGCTATATCACATATAGTTTGGCATGTTGTATTTTTATTGTAATTAATTTCTAAATATTTTAAAATTATTTTATGATTTCCTTTTTATTCCAAGGACTATTTAGCATACACTATAAGGGAAATCATGTATTAATTAGACTATGTCAAAATTAAAAATTTTTGTAGGACAAAGGATAACATAGACCAACCAACTTAAAAGCCTGACAGCAGGCTGGCAGAAGATATTTGGAACATCTATCTGAATTATTATGTAGAATATGTTAATATTCTAGAGATCAGTAAGACAAAAGGTGTCATAGAAAAATGACAAAGGCTATGAATAAGCAATTCATAGCAGAAATGTTAATGGCCAATAAGTGTATGAAAAAAATGTCTATATCAGTACTTATTAAGTATATACAAATTGATACAACTGTAAAATTTCTTGTCATGCAACAGATGGCAAAAATTTAAAAAGTCTGATCATAATTTCTATTGACAAGAATGTGAGAAGAAATGTGAACTCACACACCACTGGTGGGATTTTAGACTTGCACGTCTACTTTGGAGAGAGTAACATAAAATTAAAAATGCTATTCTGTGAATTAAAAATTCTATTTATAGGTATGTACTGGGGAGAGACTCTAGCATATATGCTTAAGAAAACCTAGATAAAACTTTTTTGCAGCATTGTTTATAAAAGTGAAAAATGGAAGCAACTTTATTTTCCTACCAGTAGATAATTTGATGAATAAAATGGGTGAATTTATGTCCTGGGATACTATGTAACATCTAAAAAGCATAGCTATATTTACTTATACCAACATATATAGAATGTAGATCCTGAATGAAAAAACTAAATTACAAAATGGCATATGTAGTATTGTCACAGGTCGGCACAGGTAACCAGGTTCTTGGTGATTGTGGACAAAAAATTGAAGCGAACACACAGAGTTTAAAGCAGAAAGCGAGAGAAAGCAGATTTATTAAGCCACACAGAACAGGGGAGCAGGCCAGCTCTGAGCAGAGCGGAGGGAGCCTAACAGCCCCAACCTCAGGGGCTAGAGAGCTTTTAATCCTTTAGGGTGGGTCAACTCGATTGGCTACTGGGAAGGGGGTCCCACAATGCTAATTTATTATAATGATATTATAATGAAGCAGAGGTCTGGTAGCATCTTCTGCGCAGGTGCATTCCTGATTCATTAGGTATCAGTGCTTTTCCAGAAAGCAGGAACTACCAGTCTTAGAACATGGTCTCTGCCTTATATTGTTCTTTATCTTAGCCCTGGGGCACCTGGAGTCTCCTTCTTCCTGACTATCTCCTGCCTCAGTATAATGTCATTTATGTACCCAAAGCATGCAAAATAATGCTATATATCATTCTGGGATACACACATACACAAATACATATACACACAAAAACATAAAAGTGTAAAAAATAGACTGAAAGAATATATACAAAACTCATGTTAGTGGTTTCTTTGGAGAGATGGAATTGTGAATAAGGACTGGAGGTTGTAGTTAAACATATTTTCACTTTTAATATGTTATTTCTTAGGGGTTAAAACCCACCTTCAAGCCATAAATAACAAAACAGTTGGTCCTGTGTAGTGGGAACGTGACTGTTACACTATTTTTTGTAGTTTCATGCATGTTTTAAATCCCTCTCAAAAATTATGAGATGAGCTCCTAAACTAGGAACATAAAAGACTCATTTCTAGCCTCGGATGATGGTCATATGCCATTGATAGAGGAAACAAAAGGAGATTTGTAGATAAAAGACCTTTCAATGTCAGTGGATTTTCCAAGTAAAGATACTTACCATAAATTGGAAATGAGAACCTACAGCTAAAAAACGTAGTAAGTCAGGCCTGGAGATGCAGATTTTTGAGTCAGTGCAGAAATAGTGCTGAAAGCCCAGGCGGTGAATGGAGGCTAAATGCCATTCTTGGTAGAATGGAGAGTGAAGAGAGAAGGTGGCTAAGGATGACACTTTGGGAGAACTGTCACAATTCAGGGCTGTTTAAAAGTGGGTGACATCAACTGAAAAGAAGTAAAGAGGAATAAAAACAAAGCCAGACAGTTTAAAACTTTATTATCGTGAAAATCAGATGAGGGGGAGGATTCCAACAAGGAGTGGTCAGTAATGCCATTTGTTTGGGTAAGTGGAGCCAGGTGAAGACTAAGAGGAGGTCACTGAATTTGGTAATTAAAAGCGCAGTGCTGACTTAAAAATTTGTTTTTGTTCTTTTAAAATTATGTTTTGTTGATTATGCTATTACAGTTGTCCTGATTTTTCCCCCTTTGAAAGCTCGCTGTTGACTTTTGAGGAACTTTTCAATGGGTAGGGTGCAGAAGCTATATTTCAAGGGCTAGGGGTGGGGGTAGGGTGCGGAGAAATCAGTTAATCTAAATATTCCTTTTGGAATCGATCAAAATAGAATTTGACTTGTAGTTGTCATATGGTTTAGTTAAGAACTCTGTAGTAAATTTTTTCATAAACATGCTAAAAAAAAGAAGCATGTATTAGCCCTTGTAAAGTTTCACAGGAATGGAAAAAAAATTTCCTGATACTAAACATTTTCTAATGATAGTAAAGAACCCAAGCCCTTAAAATCAGTTGTCCTAAATATTATTTAAAATAAATCATTAACCGTTTTAACTCACTTTTCAGGGTGTCATGCATATAAGGGTGCTTAGTAAATGCTATTTGAAAACAGTTGTTTCTCTGCCATCCATTAGAAAAGACTGCCTACAATAATCAGTTGACAGTTTTCTAGGAGTGGCTGTCAAGAATTAGAAGCAGTGTTTTCTGCTCAGGATAAACTGTAAGTGAAGAATCAAGTTGAAGGAGAGTCTGGCTCAGGGATAACTTAAGTAAAAGGCAGAAAACATGAACCTAAGCCAAATCATCAGTCTCAAAAATGATACATTACTGGATCCCCATTCATCATAGGGTTTTCATGGTCCATAAATGCATATATCAACACAACTTAGGATAAAATAACTTTGGGGAGTTGTGGGCATCTTTGAGAATCTTAAAATAGCCATGGCCCTTCTCAGAAAAATGTACATTTTGCCAAGAAAATTTTGTTTTTCTACCCCCTATTAAAAATCCATGTCTGACCTGGCAAGGTGGCTCAGTTGGTTGGAGCATCGTCCCATACACCAAAAAGGTTGTGGGATTGATTCCCACACATACCTCAGTTGTGGGTTTGATCCCCTGTCAGAGAGCATGGGGGAGGCAATTGATCCATATTCTCTCTCATAACAGTGTTTCTCTCCCTCCCTCCCTTTCTTCCTCTCTCTCTAAAATCAATAAACATATCCTCTGGTGAGGGCTAAAAAAAAAAAAAAATAAAAAAATAAAAAAATTCCGTGTCTAATAAAGCCTTTTATACATGTAAATAATTTAATTTTCCTGGGTAGTAGTTCAAACTGTAGCATATTCCCAATAAGCAATTTTGTATATCATACTGTCTCTAAGAATTTCACCCTTAATGGGGGTTCTGTATGAATTGAGAAAGCTTATTTTTTAAATTTATTTTTTGGTCATATTGTTTAGTGCTTGCTACCAGGAGTAGTAATAGGTGCCTGCAACAGAAACTTGCTCAAAATAAGTGCTGTATAATTATTTGTTGAATAAATGAAGTAATATGTGACTATGGGTTTAAACATTTTCATTTTAATAATATTTTATAAAACCTGATTATTAAATAAAATAGTAGTATAAAAACTGCAAATAGAGAATTAAAGAGCAGTATAAAAATAGGAAAACATTTTTTTTCCTCTTTGTAAATCTGTAGTGTGCATTTCTATATTTATTGTCTGTCTTCCAATGTTGGTGAACCAGGCTTTACCTAAATCACTTGATTCCAGTTCGTTGGCCTTGATAGACACATTTTTCTTATAGCTTACTTTTCTTGATCCTTTTTTTCTCCTAAACATGCCCAACACACCACAGCCCCGCTTTGGATTTCATCCTTAGTTTGGTTTTATCAGAAAAGTTTAGATGGCCTCCTCCTGATGTTCTCTCACCATTCATTGCTCAAAAATTTTTTCCACTTAAGAATAATTTCTTAGAAAGTTTCTTAACCATTGCTTTAGCTTTTGACATTAGAAAAGCAAAACAACCACTTTGCAATTTGCAATTCATAAATAGTAAAATGGATTTGATTTTTCATCCATTTTATAACTTCTAAGTTTTATAGATGATGATTGTTTTTGCAGAATTTTTGTCTTTGAAATCACAGATACTGTGTGACTTGGGTCAAATTATTTCACTTCTTGGGGCCTCAGTTTCCTGCTGTGTAAAATGAGGGCATTGGGCTAATTGAGTGATTCTCAAATAATTCTACCATTGGTAGTTAAAGAGCTGTTAGTATTACTAAAATAGGAAATTGGCATCCTTCCAAATTATAGAAAGCTAACATTAATGTATACTATATCTCTCTCCTTTGATTCCTACCTATATATTTTTTATTTTTTAAATGGCATTTTTTCTTTTGATTTTTTTTTTTTTAATCCTCACCCAGGGACCTATTTTTAATTGCTGTTAGAGAGAGAGGAAGAGGGGAGACAGAGAGAAACATCGATTGGTTGCCTCCTGTACACACCCCAACGGGGGGGGTGGGTGGGGAGGGGGTTGAATCCACAATCTAGGTGTGTGTCCTGACTGGAGATCAAACCTGCGACCTTTTGGTGTATAGTTGATGCTCTAAGCAACTGAGCCATACCAGCCAGGGCCTACCTATAGTTTTTTTTTTTTAACTTTAAAGCTTGTTTTGACCTTTTTTTGTACTAGTACATGATAGAACACACACTTCTGTTTTTCTTTTAAGTATAATATATATCTCATTCATGGTATTCAGTAAAAGAGATCATGATACTCAGGTTCCTTATTTTTTAAAACCTCTTGGTGATGTCTCTAGGCTCCTTTCCAACCATAACATTTTATGATTCTGTGTACTAAATAAAAGGAAAACACAAATGAAATCACCAGGGCAAGCTAAAAAAAAAAAAATAAATTGAAAACCTAAAAAACCTATATGGTATTAGAAACAATTGTATATTTATATATCTCCCCCCAATTTTTTTCACCTTGGTTACTACAGGACCATAAAATCATTTGAATAGCCAAGGATCTCTAATTATTTTTTGTTTCAGTAGACTTTGATGATAATGATTATATTATTAAGACTTGTTTTCTTTTTCTTTTTAAAGATTTTAGTTATTTTTAGAGAGGGGAAGGGAAGAGGAAAGAGAGGGAGAGAAACACAATGTGTGATTGCCTTTTGGGTGCCCCCTCCTGGGGACCTGACCCACAACCCAGGCATGTACCCTGACTGGGAACCGAATCGGCGACTCTTTGGTTCGCAGGTTGGCACTCAATCCACTGAGCCACACTAGCCAGTGTGAAGACTTGTTTTCAAAATAGAGAGATTGGAGGATGAAAGAGTTGATGCCTAGACTATAGAGAATTAAGAAATGGAGAGTACTGCTCAGGACTCAGTAGTTCAAAATTAGAGGTCATTTACAAAATTTACCCTGTTCTTTAAGCTGGGAAATGTCACCAGTTGGGAGTTTAAACTGCTCCTTCCTTCTGTATTATTTCTCCTTTGCTGATTAACAAATTACCCCAAATTTAGCAGCTTAAACCAACACACATTTATTATATTGTAGTTTTTGAGGTTGAGGTTTGGAGAGTGGCCTACCTGCACTGTTCCAGCTCAGGGTCTTTCAAAAAGCTGCAGCCATCTGAAGGCTTGATTAGGGCTGGAGGTTCTGTCTCCCAGATAGCTCTGTCACCTGACTGTTTGTAGGATGCCACTGTTCCTTGACTGGATGGGCTTCTCCACAGAGTTACTTGAGTGTACTTATAGCATGGCAGTGGGTTTCCTTCTGGAGAGTCACTCAAGAGGCAGAGATAATGCGGAGAATTTCTGAAGTCACACCCCATCAAATCAGCCTTCTCCTATTTGTTGGTAGTGAGCGACTAAGTCCAGCTGTTAAGTCCAACTCAAAGGGAGAAGGGGAATTAGGCTCCACCTCTTGAAGGGAGGATTATAAAAAGAATTTTCAGATGAGAAAATCCATAGGTACAAAATGTGTCATAGCAGATAAACAGGCCTTGTTACTTTGGTGGTTGGGGAGTGTTTGAGATTAAGAGTCAGAAGTGCTTGGGTTCAAATCCTGGCCCTGCCTCCCATTAACTCAGACCTCAGGCAAGGGACCTCATCTATAAAATGAGCACAGTAGTAATAGCTAATTCATAATAAGGGAGAGAGGAATAAGTGAGAAGAGTGAAGAGAAATAAGAGTTAGCTATTTCTTACTTTTTTTTTTTCCTGCTAGAGCACAGCAGTGACATTGATTCAGAGGATGCCCTTATGTGATGTTATTAGCAGAATATGAATTTGCTCTCTAGTGTCTACCATGTTAACCTGCCTTTTCTTACCCAATTTTTTTATTCTGCTTATTAATACCTGCTTAATCTTGAAGACTTTAGAGAAATGCAGATGTTTGTATGTGATGTGTGTATATACACACATATATTATACATACGAGTATATTCATATATACTTCATGGTTCAAGTCACAGTGTATGGAAAAATACATATTAAATCCTGCCATATTTACATTTTTAATATTTTGCTATGTTGATAAATTCTTTAAACATGTCTTTAATAGAACAATCCATTGACTGTCTTGATTATTTCCTCAGACGAGGCCCTGGAAATGAAATTACTAGGGCAGAATATATGAACCTCTTTCACACTTTTGATATGTAATGCCACATTACTTACATTGCTTTCCTGAAAGTTTGTATCAGTTCCTGTTTCTAGCAGCAGCCTGTCCTTACTTGCTATTCCTAGTATTATTGGTTTCTAAAAAGTATTAGTGGTTTTTGAAAGCCTAGTTAGAATAGCTAGGCAGAATTCCATTTACAATAATAGTGTGGCAGAATTGCAGTAAAGTCCAGGAAATTGTGTTTTTACAAGAGCATTTAGAATACATAGGAATCAGGTTTTTTAAATTAATTTCTGTCATTAACACACACATGCATATATAGTACATATGTATGTATATAATAACAAGTATTATGGAGGACTAGGTATAGCTTCTGTTTTCTTAGAACTTAAAATATAAGGTTGACATGGATACACATAATTAAGATGTATAGCAAGTAAATACACACACACACACACACACACACACAATTCACTTCTTAAGATACAGATCAGGAAGCAAAGAGTAAAGTAGAAGTTAGGTATCAGGCTTCAAGTTGACTCCCACATTGAGGAGAGTGCTCCTTTTTGAACCAAGCTTACTTGTCACATCCAGGAAGAAATAAACCTTTGGCTTACATTACTCTTCCCCATTCTAAATACAATACATGAAAAACTGATTGATTGGAGCCAGATTTGCTACAATTTCAATTATCTGCCTCAAGCTAGCCATTACTGCTTTGTGTACCTTTTCATCTGGAACCTGGTTAAGATGCTGCCTATCAATAGATGATCCATATTTTAAACTGACTAGACAAAAACAATACAAGTTACCAGTTATGTAGTTCCTTTTGTCCAATGGGTGGGAAGTTTACCTAATGCAAGAAAGATCCTTATTTGGTTTAAGGGGAGTTGTATTTTGGAAATGGCACATGGGTTCTTTTTTGGGAGGATGGGGATCATGGTGTAGGGCCAATGGAAAGGACAAAGAGCAAATGAACATTTAGAAGAAATTAAAAAAAAGTCTTAAGTTGTACTGACATGTTGGGCAAATATTTGTAAAATGATATTGCAGTAATATTACCACTGGAAAGTTTTTCTTTCTCTAGATTATCAACACAGTTCATTCACTTCAGATCGTAAAAATTATGCCTGATCTAAATTTTAAGTGCCAAATCTTTTTTTGTGTTTATTCAGCACTTATTGAGCACTTACTGTGTAGGAGGCACTGTAAGTGTAAATTTCGTGTAGGAACAACTTTAGGGCAAGTTTTGTTTCAAACATTTTTTTATATTATGAAATTCTTAAATCGGGGAAGCATTTTTTTCTCTCTTTTTTGGTTTAATGAAGCCTCATCTGAGTCATTTTGTTAATTTGATTTCTTGTGTTAACAAATTTATAGCCACCAAATGACAATTTATCTCCTCCCTCTTCTGTTGTATTTTAATATGAACTTTATTGGTGGTAATGTTTCTATGAAAAAAGGTTTTTAAAAGTAGATGATGTTATAAATGAATACGTTTATTTGTTCCCAAATGAACCAAATTAGAAATGAAGGGTGCTTGAATTTCGTGACGAGTAAGTTGGGGAAGGATAATCAAATCTCCCAGAGGTTGGCATGTTGTTGTTGACTACTACATGCCTGTTTGGTGTGCCTGTAACAGAGGGACAAGGACGCAGTCGGTCTCTGAAAGTACTGGAAGCGCCTTACTTTCCAAGTACAGTTTTTAGAATATTTTGTGGGTATGACTTTTTTGGTTGGTATGCCTGTGTTAAAGGGCAACCCTTTCAAGTGAGTGGGTTACGTGCTGCCTAAGCTTTGAAACGGCCAAAACAAGTTAAACAGCCACCTTTATTTACAGCTGCGAGACTAGGTATTCGCTCTCCTCCAGGAAGAAAATTTGACTCATGGCTCTTTTCCAGAGTGGGGACAATTGCAGACTTCTCCTCCGCAGAGCGTGAAATGTGCCTCTTCCTGCCGAGGGGCCCTGTGCTGCCCGCGGGTCTCGGGGCGACTTCCAGCCTCAGGTGTCCCCCTGGTCGCGGGCCGGGCCGCTCTCGGGCGAGCGTCCGGGACTTCCTGTCTGGGCGCGGGGCGGAAGGATCGCGTTGCCAGCCGAGGCGGCCGCCGCCGCCGCCGCCGCCGCCCCTGCCGTTAGGTGGTGGGGTTTCTCAGCCCGGCGGCGGGAGGCGGGCCGGCCTCGGCTTCCTGTCGGAGGACGCGCAAGGATCTGGGCGTCTGAGAGTGTGCGAGTGCGTGAGTGTGTGTCGGCCGCACGGCGTGTCTCCGGCCGTGGGTTCCGCCTCCTCCCCTGCCGCCGCTGCTCACGGTGTAAGTCAATGTGAAGCAGCAGCTCCAGCCCCGGGATAAACATGGCGACGTCTCTGCATGAGGGACCCACGAACCAGCTGGATCTGCTCATCCGGGCTGGTAAGGACAGGGGAACTTTTCTCCTGTGCATCCGTGCAGCAGGAGAGGGGTGCACAGAAGGCGGGTGACTCCCCTGTGGCGGTCAGTGCCGGGGGTACAGTGTGCACCTCAGTCACTGGGGCGGCCGGGGGAAAGGGGGGTAGTGAATGAAGTAATGGAGGCGACGAATCAGGAAGTGATCACCTTGGAGAGTAACCTGCCTCGAATCCGGCGCCGTCGCTTTAGGGTGGGTTCGGCGGGCAGCGGCGGCAGCTGTCGGGCGGAGCGCTGGCAGCGGGTGCCGGGGAGCCGAGCCGCAGTTAAGTTGGGGACTCGGGGGCGGACGAGTTGTGCGCTTCACCCCAGTTGCCGAGGAACCAGGAAGTGAGTGAGGCTGTTGTCTGTGGGCTGCGCCTGCCACGCTGTCTGGCCGGAGAGGCCGCTACTGCCCGCGGTCGGGGGCGGAGGGCTCCGCCGGTGAACGCTCGCCGCCCCCGCCCCGTTCTTCTATAGCTCGGTCCTCAGACCCACGACTTCCGCATGGACGAGGCAGCGCCGGGCCTTGTCCGGTAGACCGCTACCCGCCAAAAAAAAAAGCTGTGACCCTCCCTGGCATCCCCACCTTGTGTAATCTCAGGAGTAACGGTTCTGGAAAGGGTCGCTTAATGTGGAGTCGCCCGAGATGCCGTTTCTTTTGGCGGCCCTCCTCTCTTTCCTCATTTAATGGGTGGCTGTAAAGAAGTAGGTTTATGCCCCTTCCCTCGTGGGTTGCTTTTTTTTTTTTTTTTTTTAGTGGGGGAGAATGGGAAGGACACGGAATATCTTGTGTACTTCTGACCTGGAGCGTTGGGGCGCCAGAGAAGGTTTATTTTTGTAAACAGTGGGTGAACGTGAAGGAGTAGGGCGGCGGGAGGGAGTCTTGGCCCCAGAGAAGCCTCAGCTCGGAATTGCCCCCTTTTCCCCTCCCCCCCAAACCTCCCACCATAGCGGAAGCGCCTCGGAGAGGACAGAACAACTGGGATTGACAGGCCTCTGGTTCCAATCTGCTCGCTGAGACGTTCCAAATGAGAACGTTGATTTCTGGGGGCGGGACTGTGGGCTCGCGCTGGGCCAATGAAGATTGGGCGGGAGTGAAGCTGACAATGTACGCATGGAATTGGAGGGAAGAGGAGTGTAAACACGGAAGTGGCCGCGGGGGTGGGGGATGTGCAGCGCCACTGCTGCAGCGGAAGGGCACGGACTTAAGTTACATAGAAAAAGCAGCTTTACTTAATAGACAGCACAGCCAGGGTCCGGAATCGATGCAACAGTGCTTGCATCCTATTTACTTACTGGAATAATAAACATACATGTTCCTTTCCCCGGTTCTGTTTCAAATCGCCATCGATGGGAATTGGAAGATGGGAAATATTCATCAAAGAGTAATGCTCTAAAAGACCTTGCTCTCTGTTTTCCATCCTTTGTTTTTAGGTAGGGAACGTTAAATTAAGTTTGGTTGGTGAAACTGTGATTCTTTTTGGTTGGGGGGAATCATGAACACGTGTGTCTCTGAATTTAACAGAACTTTAAGTTGAAACAGAGTCTAGGATACTATAATCATGTGTATTATGTAACCCATAGTGAGTGACCAATCTTTATTCTATAAAATGTAATACTAAACGTTTCAAAGGTCCCAAAGAAAAGTCAGTTTACTTAGCAATGATTAAAACCCATTCGATAGTTGTTGTCTGATCAGAGGAAGAACTTAAGTATTAGTTAAGTATTAGTAAGAGAGTACAAGGAAAACTTGTTTTTTTGTGTATGCTCAGTCCACAAATAACACAATATGAATTAAAGGATGGAATGTTTTGACTTTATATGATTGATTGGATCAGTGATATTTCTGGGAGTGGTAAACATGTACATGTCAAGAAATGTTTCCAGTGGTTTTGAACATACCAAGAGAACCTTAGAATAACCCTTGCAGTTTGAATTTTGAAAAATATTGTAGAAGGCTTAACTTAGCTGATGGAAGGTATCATAAGCTTTTGGAGTTATTGATGAAACTGAATGTGTCCTGTAGACATTTTGCATGGAGTGGATACATGTCAGTCTACAGTTTGAAAATACAAAATTTTTATCTCCATTTGGTAAGGTTCTTTCTTTTTTTAAGTTAAATGCCGACTTCTAGCCCTACTGCATTTCTTTAGTATATACAGACCTGATAGTCGAAGTTTGCTTCATGATTTTAATGTCTTCTAAAGAATATGTTTTACATACAATTGTTTTCAAATTATTTCCTCAATCATGTTCATGTAATTTGAAGCTCCTTTACAAGCCCTATTTTAGAAGGAAACTTGATATAGGTTTGCTGATTTATCCAAGGCTTCAGTGAGTTAAAGTTGAGGAGGAAAGGTGGCCCAGAAAATGAAGAACCATGGATCTAAATTTTTATTGCTGTGAGTTTCCAGTGACCGTGGGAGTAGATTGTAATGTTTGTATTTATAAAATGGACACAGTGATACCTTTTTAATTCCCTTGAGGGAGTTCATCGGGTGTTACCTATAATTCCTCCTCAAAGATTTTACAGTCTAATTGAAGACACAGATGAAAATCTGTATTATATGTAAACCTGTAAATGTCAATATACAGTGGTTTATAATGGATTGATGATTAGTGTAGAATGACTGTTAATAAGGAAAACATATGGAGGAGATAAGCTTTTAAGTAGACTATTGTTAGCATAACTTTTCTAAGCAAGTAATAAAGCACTTGGTATTACCACTACTATTGTTGTTTGTTAAGGTACTAGAGGATATGTTTTGCTTTTGTTTTTCCCCTTTAGAGGCTTAAATATCAACTTTAGCTATCAATTTCAGCTTTAGTTATAAACATTTATACTTTTAGAGGAGTTTGACTACAAAATGAAATAAATAAGCTTAGTGTTATTAAAAATCACTTTTAGCTTTGGCTGGCCAGCTCAGTTGATTAGAGCATCATCCTGATAACACCAAGACTGCAGGTTTGATCCCAGGTCAGGGCAAAAACAAGAAACAACCAATTAGTGCATAAATGGGTGTAACAGCAAAGTGATGTCTGTCTGTCTCTCAAATCAATAATTCAAAAATAAAGTAAAAAATGTCACTCAGCATACAAAATATATTTGTGGTGAAGACTTGACATACTTTATAGAACTTTCACTGGCAACAAGATATATGACAAAGAGCTTAACTCTGTAATCAGTAGATGAGGGCCTCCATCTAGCTGTCACTTAACTATCTCTGTACTAGTGACTTCATTTCATTACGGCTTCATTAGGATTGATTAGGTGAACTCTAATAACCTTTAAAGTTCTAAAATTATAAGTAGCTCACAAATATTTAATGGAAGGTGAAGGCTTCTCTTTTTCTTGGATTTCTTTACATTACACCATGTACATGAATATGTCTGAGGTTTCTTTTATCTTTGTGCTAAATTGGAACTTGAATATGGCTGTGATAAATTCTTTTAACTATTTAGGCTTATTTCTAGTGTATATGTATATATATATAGGGTATTATAGGAAAAATGGATGTCTGTAGGGAAGAAAACAAATGTTATTTTAATAATGTTTATGCAAAGATATTGTGTCTGTATGGTCTGGATTTCCTGGATGATTTTCAGTTTAAAGTACTCTCTCTTCTTATTCTCAAACTTGCTTTCCTAGACTTTCCTTTCTTTTTCTTCACATTTTTTTGAGAACATGAGAATGGAGAAATAGGGTCACCAGAAGCTTTGTTCTACTTTAAGACAGTTATTCAGTGAAAGGGGAAATTTTTTTTGGAAATTTAGCCTTAGTGTTTCACTGACAAAACAAAAGTTGTCTCGTTTGTCAAAGTTCATCATGGAATTTGAACATGAAAATCTTATTTCTAATTTACTATATATTGGAATATCTAATACCAATCTTGAAAAGATCACCAATTTGGAAAAAGTTTAGCAGGATGTGAAAAGACGAAACATGTTTAAATAAAACTGAAAGAATGACAATACCTTTTGAAAAAAATTTTCTTGAAAATGTGGTTAAGAAATTACTCTTTAGAATTCATTGCAGCATTAGTACTAAAATTCATATAAAAACTGAGTTAAAGAGTAACATCAGGGTAGTCAATATGGATAATTCAACATAAAAAAGTTTCCTTCAGAAACAAATTTGGTTGGTTGGAGAGGGGCAGGCATGAGAATGTTCTTGACAATTATTTAAACTCCTTGTATTTTCTATAGGTTAAATGTTCAAAAGGATGTAACGAAATATTTATGAAAAACTTTAAAAAAATCTTTTAGTGTAAGTGGACAAAATACTATTTTGCTTATGGAAATGGAATCTTAATTCTTCACTTACACATTGATGTTTATGTTTAGATGCTAAAACCTAAGAAACATGAGGATAGAATTTGGGTGTTTATTAATTATATCTGATAAAAAATTGCAGCTACTCTTCTAAAAAACTAAAATTTCTGATCTGGGGATTCTGGGAGTCTTTGAAGTCAAAATTGTTTTCATGAGACTATTAACACATTATTTTCCATTTCACTTTGACAAGTATTCAGAGGAGTTTTATGGAGGCTATTACAACAGATTGAGTTAAGCAAACAGGAGAGTCCAACTGTTAGTTACCATGTATTTAAGAGATTTGCGAAACTAAAAACTACTCACTATTTTTTTATTTTATGAAGGTTATTTTGAATAAAAAATATTACTTGCATTTACAAGTATTGGGTTTATTAAATGAGTTCATACACATTTTAAAGTTTTCTTAGATTTATTCTCAAATAGGATAAATATACATAGGCCTATACAAACAAAATCTCTGCTATCCTCAGTAATTTGGGGGTGAAGAGGTCCTTTTACCAAAAAAGTTTGAGAATAACTGAAATACAGTTTTATCTAGTCAACACTTTTCAGTACTGTGGCCGCCACATGACCTATTGAGTACATGAAATGTGGCTGAGAAACTAAATTTTTAATTTGTAAAAGTTTTAATTAACTTAAATGTAAAAGCTGAAGCAGTGGAAAACTTTATGTCAATTACATGTTGAAATGACAATATCTTGGATATACTGGGTTAAGTAAAAAGTATTAATTTTACCTCTTGCTTTTTTTAATGTGGCTACTGGAAACTTTAAAATTACGTAGTTCATGTTATATTTTTAACAGACAACTCTGCTTTAGAAAATAATTTTATTCTTTTCCCGCTTTAAACCTGATACCACAACTGTATTGATTATAGAAAGTCAAAGGGGAACAAGTAAAGGTGGGGTGTCCCAGATCTTTCCCTGTTCCCTCTTTTCATTGTACTCATTTGTGTTCTTCACTTGCCTGTTACGTTATAGCCTTGGGGTATTAGAGGATAAGCGGTGGTAAGTCAGGTGTGGTAGTTTAGTGATGACCTTGTAATGTTAGGTTATGGTCTTACTTGGAGGGGAATACCACTCATTTAATGAAGTGTTTCCTGATTTTTTCCCATTGCTCTTAAATTAAGTTGGTATTATTTTTTATTTTTGACTTTAAGAACATTGTTATGAGCTAGATCCATTGCCAGCATTCTCTTCTGCAAAGCTGAGAGGTATGTCTCTTGTCAGACTTAATTACCAAGTTTGGTATTTAGTAACAGCTGTTGAGTGTGTCTGGAATAGTCTACCATACAAACACCAGTTGATTAGAAAGCTAGAAATGGAGCAAGCAGACTCTTACAATAGTAAAGGAAGGCATAAGCAAATTTAATGGCACTATGATTAAAAATAAAATAACTTTGAAATTTATTTGATACATTTATTTGTCCAAGGAGTATTAACTAGCAACGTCAACTACTAGTGTTAACCAGAAAATACCTGTCAGATTACTTTTCAGGTTATTGTTTCTTTTTTTAGAATGAGTGGCTTATTATTTCCTCCCGTATTTTTCATACACAGGTCTAGAAAGACACCAGTAAATCAGGTTTTAAGTAGGAAAAAAGGAACTTTCTGTCTTTGCTTATAAAATAAAATGCTTTCTTCGATTGTACAGCATTGTTAAATTCATGTTTATCCTTAAGAGTTGTGCAAAATTTTGTTAAATCTGTGTTTGAGTTATTGATCAGAACAAACTAGTGTTAAAAAGTTTTTAAAAATTCCAGAAACTTGAAGAGGAGAAATATTTTTTAAATTTGTTACCAAAAATGACTTGTTGACTTAGTCAATAAAAGAAGAGTAAAAAGAGATAGTGCTCACTTTTATAAAATGGGTGAAATATTCTTGGAAGCTATCATGGGACATTATTGTAAACTAATCCAAGTGTGAGTTCTTAGGTGTTCATTTTTTAAAGATGTGCTTACAGTTATTTCAGTAAATAAAAATGACGCAAACCAATAAGCATCAAAAAAAGAAAGAAATCAGCACTCTTTTTAATAGGCTGTTAGCTTACAGAGTAACTCTAAATTAATTTTGCATTTTAATTTAGTTTTGAAATATTTTACTTCCATTAATGTTTGGACATTTTCTGAACTATTAGTATAAGCTTCATGAGGCCAGCAGTCTAGTCACACGTGTATCTCAGGTTTGTAGCATAGGGTCTGGCTTGTGGTAAATGCACAGCCAACTGTTTGTTGACTGTGCATAGAGTATTAGATCTTCTGATTGGTATGTCATAGAAAATTTATGCATTTTCTGTATCCTCATTCTAAATTTAAAGTATAAATAAGTAAAATGTCTTCTTAAATTTGTATGTATTTGTTTTAGTCTGTATGAAATATTTCTGGGAAATAATATAATATGTTGAGGTCAGAAATAATGAGCTAGAAAATAACTTCCACTCACGTAACTAATGTGAAATTATGGTTTTGGAAATGTACCTCAGGCTGTGTAAGAACTCAGGGCAGCATAATATATAACTTCTCGGTAAATTTCATTTTGTTTATAATTTAGAGATCTGGTAAAATTCTCTTGCTGTATTAAATGTTTGAAACTGTGATTTTAATGCGATAGTTTTTAGGTTTTTTCTTAATACAATTACATAAGGAATTAGTTTACCCAGGACGGTTTATTAATAGCACCTAAGACAACAGCTAAATTGCAACACAAGCGTACTTTAGAAAGAATGAAATTCCTAGTATAAATTTTAAAAACCTGAGAATTTGCTTACCAGGGTTCTTTGGTGTATGTGAGTATTATAGGGAGGTACTCGAAAAACTTGAGAATTGTAATATATTTTATACTTACTAATACTAAGTTTCTTAAAGTTGAGCTGGAAGCACTGATTGAATCCTTTGCTTCAGTGAAGCTGCAGATAAGAGTAAGCAGGGTCACCTAAAGATAGATTTACTTAGAGGTTTGGCTGCCTCTCTGGAACCGTTTAGCTTTGAGCAGATTTCCATAAATGGAAAGAGCAACTGGAGAGACCCAGTACCTTGGTTGAGAGTGTGGATGATGTGCAACAGGTGGTAAAACAGTCACTGGATTTTTTTTTTTTTTTTTTTTTAAATAAATGCTCTCCAAATGAGTGGTGTTTGAGGCTGAGCCTTTAGCATTTGGGGAATTTTGAGGCTAAGTGAAATATTTTTCAATTAAAAGTTTCCTGGAAACAGTTTTAAAAGATTCATATCTTTAGTGTGTAGAACTTGTGAACTTGTAATATGACTTCATAGAATTTGTATAAATACTTCCTACTAGTTTCAGAGGACATGTTGAGGAAAATCTAATTAGAAACTGAAATATTCATGTTTCAGGACCTTTGACCAAGTAAAACATTCAATATTAAGTCAGGACGTGAAATTAATATTTCATTGAGGTAATACGTTTGTGCTTGAGTTGCCTATTTTTCTATAAGGTCAGTGGGTTCTTCAATACATAAAAGACACACTTGCATGCCTACTGTATGAAAAGTCTATGTTATGAACTATAACAGATACAAAGATGAATTAATGTAGCCCCTCTGATATCGAAGAGTTTATAATCTCACAGGAGTGATAAGAAATTATCACCACTTTTTGAATTCTTATCTGTGTTTTTTATGGGAGTCTCCTCTCTTAATTCTCACAACTAAACGAGTTAAGGAATACTACTGTTCTGTGACAGAGGAAATCCAGCCTTACAGGAAATTAGATTACTGGTCCAGGGTACCAGAAATCATGAGCGGCAGAGACTAGAACCCCAAGCTCTTGGACCTGGAAGCCTGATCACTGCTGCACACTCGACTGCCTCACATATCATTTAATCAGGAGAGCATCAGCTAAGTGCCAGGAGAGAGTTACAGAAGGCAGTAAAATGAGAGAAGGCTTCATGAACACCCCCCCCCCCGCCCCCCGCCCCGCTGTAAAACCTCTTTCTCAAAAGGATTTTTTGGATAAAACCCAGCCAAGTCCAGTGAGGTCGTGAAGGAGAGGGAGCAAGGTTATTGTGAAGAATGTTCCAGAGTGCTGTGGTGCTACAGCTAATGCACTCAACCAGGAGGGTCTGTAAGGATTGAACTGATTGATTAAATTAACTTAGAAATAGGTGTTTCTGACTGGTTCTGATACATATCACCCCTGATTTTAGTAACAGTATATTAAAATATTTGACCTTTATTATAGGATTGTTAATCCACAATCATTTTTTCTGCCTAGGTTAGTTTTGGCTTAATATTGATACAAGTTAAAATTCCAAGAGTTTTTCCTTGTTTTTCTTTGAATGAGATTCAGAAACTTCTCAGTAATTTCTAGTTAATTTTGATAGCTGTTTTATAACCAGCATGCGTTTTACAAAGTGAGGCTACTAGATTGTTTTGGTGTTCTGTAAATAATTTATATAGACCAATATATATCCATGACTTAGAGTTATGCACATGAGAGTTAATTTACATTTATGTCTTCTCTAGCAATCTGTTTTAATTTAGTAATGTGTTCAGTGCATTTTTAATTGAGTAGAACTTATTTCCCTCCCAGTGGAAGCATCAGTGCATAGCAGTAATGCACACTGTACAGATAAGACAATTGAAGCTGCTGAAGCCCTGCTTCATATGGAATCTCCTACCTGCTTGAGGGATTCAAGAAGTCCTGGTATGTGAACTGCCCTTTCTTATATAAACATACCACATGACTTTATGTATCTAGAAATAAACTTTTTAAAAAATATTTTATGTATTTATTTTTAGAGGGGAAGGGAGGGAAAAAGGGAGAGAAACATCGATGTGCGAGAAAAACATCTATCTGTTGCCTCTTGCACGCCCTCAGCGAGGGACCTGACCTGCCACCCAAGCATGTGCCTTGACTAGGAGTTGAACCCGTGGCTCTTTGCTTCGTGGGATGCTGCCCAGCCAACTGAGCCACACTGTCCAGGGCCACTTCCATGTCTTCACTCAGTGATAGGTAGACAGTGACTGCAGGGCATCGCCCATTTTGGAGCGAGGAGGTAGCTTCTACTACCTTAGGCTGAGAGTTTTCCTTTTCTTTTGGTCCATTTTTTTTCATCATCTTTAAGACTGCCTTTGAAAGTTATGTTGTCCTAATTTTCAATTTGTTCTAATTTTAACTTCAGATATTATTTTAGAGTAAGTTTGGACCTTCTTATAGGGTTTTACAGTAAATACTAAGAACAGCCAGACTGTTAAAGTAGAATAGGAATCTTATGTATTCACAGATAATAGAAGAAAATTAGAATATGTGTTAATCCATGAGAGTATGTGTTAACTGTTCAGTTGAAATAGAAATGTCTTTCCTTATTATTTATGCACATTTGAAGGAAGCCAGAGCAACATTATTGTATGTAATGCAGTACCAAATAGCAATCTGTATGTACTCTTTTAGTGACCCAAAAACCAGGACTGTTCCAGTAAGTTTTAAATATTAAAAGATGATATTCATTGGGTTGTAATGAGCAGATTTTAATTTTATTCATATTTTAAAATGAACTGTAAGTGCTTGTCACTGAAGTTCCATTTGAAGTAAAACTGGAAGTGCTTACTTGTCACTGAAATCATGTTTATGAAGTATTATAAATTTTATACTGTGTGCATGAATTACCTAGAGAATAATGATAGGTATGTGGAAGGAAAGTAATTATTAAAGAATTCACTATTATTTTATTTTCAAATATTTTTCCAGTTGTCAAAATAATGCAAAGTCTTGTACAGTGAGCTTGGAAATACAGAGTTGGGGGGCGGAGTAAGTTTACAGTTGTGAAAATGTGAAACACAAGAGTTTAATATTGTGTTATTTTCCATATGAACAGCTGTAAACCTACTTTTGCCTCTCCCTGTATATAAAAGTGTAAAGAACAGGGTTACTACTCCTTCCTCCCTTACCCAGAGTATTAACATTTCCTTCAAGTTGATTTTTCTTGCATTTTAATTCTTTACATATTTTAGATCATATTGCATGTTAACTTCAAGTTCTGTCCTGCTTTGATGAATGCTTAATAAACCTCATGTCTACTAAATATTGAATTGTCCACTTTAAGAAGCATTTAATGGGGGTGGGAAATTTTAATTTTTCAACTTTTTTTTTATAGTGGAAGTGTTTGTCCCTCCTTGTGTGTCAACTCCAGAGTTTATCCACGCTGCTATGAGGCCGGATGTCATAACAGAAACAGTAGTGGAGGTGTCCACTGAAGAGTCTGAACCAATGGAGACCTCTCCTGTTCCTACATCACCGGACAGCCATGAACCGATGAAAAAGAAAAAAGGTGGAGTATATTTATACATTTCTGGGAAAGTGGGTGGCATTTTTTCTGGTATTGTTTTCCCTATCAAGGGATGTAGGAAACATATACTGTAGATTTATGATTGATGTTACCTTAACTAGATATTCTCAAAGAATCAACAAATTAAGGTTTTAATTTTGTATTTTAACATGTTCGTACTGTTTTAAAGGAGTTAATATTTAAGCCCTAAAAGCAGTTGCCTGAAAATGAGATTATAACAGGTGTTGGACACACAGAAGGAAGAGTGGGGATTCACTGCTTTTTGTCTACTTTATGATCCTTTTAGGTACTTGGTTACTTTTTTAAAGATATTTAGTCTTTTCTGTATCTTTCATAATCTTATTTCCCTGTGTTAAAAGTCCAATTTTCTTTTCCATACCTTCTTTTAAATACCCAGATTGCCAGTAGGGACTTAAAAGTGAAATAAACTCACCAGTGGGAAAAGTGTATTTCCACTTAGTTGACTCCTGCTGAGACTTCAGACCTAATCCTGGTAGGTAGGTAAGGCACACGGCTCCAGCACATCCCCGACATCCAGAGGAGATGGGCAGCAAGTGGGTTCTTGTCCTGTTTGAGTCAAAAGTAAAATTTTAAAGAAACGAAATCCTATATAAATGGGTACTCATTAATTCCTCTTTCTTCACATTTTAGAACGGAAAAAAAAAATAAAGGCAAAAATAAAAACATATTGAAAATCACGGCGTTTTCCTTTCAGTTATTAGAGGTGTTTTATATTGCTGTGGTCTTCATGCATCTGTGCTTATTCCTGTGAGGGATACAGTGAAGAATAAGACAGTCTTCCTTCATGTAATGCATGTAGATAATTGTGTCTTGAGAAGGGTGTGAATGAGAGACTTTAGAAGGAAGAATCACTTCCTGCTGTAAATGTTTAAAAGCAAAAGATATACATATTAATAGCCCACTGTCCACTGTAGCCTTTGGCTGGTTCTATCCAATGCAAGCTATGATGGAATACTTAAGACATTTTCTCGTAGGGGCCATGCTAATCTTCCCTGTGTTCTTGTGCTGCTGAAGTGAGCACTAGAAATTTTATATTTTAAAAAATAAGCATCATATGTTAATAATTGTTTTTAATTGGTTAAAACTAATTTAAAGGTTATTAAAAAAAAAAAGATGATGGAAGAGGCCATGAAAAGCTGTGACTCATTTAGGGAACCAAGACCTCTAGATAGACAGGTTGATATGTGGAATTAACCTATGTGTTTCTACATAAACCAGGAAATAATTTGCCAATTCAGTACTGATTTTATATATTTAAAAATAGATGGCTTGAATGACCACTTAAAAATTACATGCAAGATTATTTATTGTATGTATGTATTTATTGTTAAGTATAGTTATTAGGACATACAGTTAGGTAGGTTAATAGCATGGCTTTTTGTATTTATAGAGCTTTTAATACACTAGTGTGTGTTGTGAGTTTCTAAGCAAAGATAGCATGTAGTGCTCTAAAAGTCTATTTGACTGCAGAGCCCTTTTCCCTACTGATGAATTACCTTTTCTCAAGCGTATGATTTGAGAAATGCTGTTTTTATAAGAAAATAAAGTAAGCCTTTTTGGGCTAACCTTTCCATTAAGGAAGTGGCTTTTGTGCTTGAATTTAGGAGATGGTAATGTTAATATTATTACTGATTTGTACATAAATTACTTAAATTGAGAGATTAAGCTCTATTTTAACGAGTAGGACAGTGAACTTTGTTTTAATTTTGGCAAAGCATACTTTTTATTGATCAGAATTATCATAAAAAAAATCCTAGACTGTAGTAGCTATGCATTTTTAAATATAAATTAAGGTACTTTAGTTCTTTATTTAGCTGGAAATAGTCCTGGTTGATGACCAATAATCCTTGCTGATGAAGAGTAGAGCGGCATCATAAATCCCAGGTGTATGACAATTACCAAATCTGTACTATACAGGTAGACCTCAGAGATATTGCAAGTTCAGTTCCCGACCACAGCAATAAAGTGAATATTGTAGTAAAGTTAGTCAGATGAAATTTTTTGTTTCCCGGTGCATATAAAAGTTAGGCTTACTCTATTGTGTGCAATAAAAAGCATTATATCTAAAAATGTGTATACCTTATTTAAAGAATATTGCTAAAGATTGCTATCCATCAAATTCTGAGCCTTTAGCAAGTTGGAATCTTCTTGCTAGTGGAGGGTCTCGCCAAGGTGTTAATGGCTGCTGACTGATTGGGGTAGTAGTTGCTGAAGGTTGGGGTGGCTATGGCAGTTTCTTAAAATAAGACAACAATTAGGTTTGCTGCAGTGATTGACTTTTTTTTTTTTTTTTTTTTTTTTCATTTGAACACTTAGAAGCCATTGTAGGGTTATTAATTGCCCTAATTTCAATATGGTGTGTCTCAGAATAGGGAGGCCTGAGGAGAGGGATAGAGATGGTGATCTGCTAGTTGGAACAGTCAGAACACACACAGCATTTATCAGTTAAGTTCATTGGCTTATGGGGGTGTGATTCATGGTGCCCCAAAACAATTACAATAGTAACATCAAAAAGATCACAGATCACTATGACAGATATAATAATGAAATGCTTGAAGTATTGTGAGAATTATCAAAAGGTGACACACAGACACAAAGTGAGCAGATGCTGTTGGAAAAATGGTGCCAATAGACTTGTTCAACTTTAAACCTGTTTGTAATCACTCCTTGGCCTTTTGGCTAAGATCGAATTTTTAAACCACCTTTTTGTAAAAAACCACAATATCTGCAAAGTGCAATAAAGCCAAGTACAATAAAACAAGGTGTGCTTATAATTAATCTGAAAATTGTGGTTTTGCCTTCCACAGTTTCAGTCAACCCAGATCCGAAAACATTAAATGGAAAATTCCAGAAATAAACAGTTTGTAAGTTTTGAATAGCACACAATTCTGAGTAGCGTGATGAAATCTTGAGCCTTCCCACTCTGTCCAGCCCAGGATGTGAATCTTCCCTTGGTCCAGTGTCTTTTCACCACCCGTTAATCACTTAGTAGCTGTCTCAGTTATCAGATTGATTGTCCTGGTATCTCAGTGCCTGTGTTCAAGTCACCCTTATTTTATTTAATGGCCCCAAAGCACAAGAGTAGTGCCATTGGCAATTCGCATATGTCAAAGACAAACCGTTAAGTTCTTTAAGTGAAAAGGTATGTATGTACATATAGAAAAAAACAGTGTATATATAGGGTTCAGTATGTCCCATGGTTTCATGCATCCCCTGCACTACTTGAATATTCCCTACCTCTTCCCTTGAGGCTTCTGATCACCTGCCAGCATTCATTCATCAGTGCTGAGGATTGAATACAGTGTGTTTCAGGCTTACTCCTTTAGGGTAGAGAAGTATAGCTCTTGTTTTTCTGTTCATTTTGGATGCTAAAAGTCCAAGAGAGCCTTCTGACAGAAGTGAGGAGAAACAAAAGAACACAAACATTTACTAGACATACTAAATAATTACTTGGAAGATTTTCTTACCCTTATAATGTACCTGCATGTTTGAGGTGGGGAAATTGAAACAATGCTTAAATTCTGGTGAATTGATTGGCTCAGAGCCATAGTGAGCATTTAAAATATTTTTTTACCTTTCCTCATTTGATCTCAAAGGGCTTTGCAGATTATCAGATCCTCTGCAGTAAAGCTTTTTAAAGCAATTTCATAGAACAGGAACAAAAAAGTTTATAGTACAATCTGTTTCCATTGCCACATTTTAGCAAATAGAGGCTCTGACCCATGCGAATAATAGGTTAGTAGTACCTGACTTGCCATATTCATTGAGATTACTACCAACTAACTGCTATAATCTAAAGTTGTAGAAGTGCTTTTAATGTTCTCCTTAAATGAGGCTTTATATATATACTGAATATACTAGCCTATAGATTGGTGTCCAGTTTCTTGAATAATGTGTTATCAAAGAGTCTGCTAATCATGCTTATTGTTCTTGTTTTAATACATTGTTTCAACATCTTATTTTTTCAGTTGGCCGTAAACCAAAGACCCAGCAGTCACCAATTTCCAATGGGTCTCCTGAGTTGGGTATAAAGAAGAAACCCAGAGAAGGAAAAGGTAATTTGGGGAGGGCTGTTTTGGAGAAGAAATGATTTTTTTCCAGTCAGGTGACATTTTTGCATTTGTCAGAAAATTACTTCTAGAACAGGGCTGTGTGGGAGTACTGTCTTTAGTAGTGCTTCTCAGCAGGGGTGTGTCAGCATCACCTGGGAGTTTTTCAGGCTGTCTGGACCCAATCCCCACCGCACTGAGATTCTGTGGCCCTGCATATATGAGGGGAGTGCAGGCAGTGGGCGTTTATTCGGGAAAGGTCCTAAGTGCAATGTGATGTACAGCCTTTTTAAGAGCATTGTTCTAGAGGACACGTGCATGTGTGACAGCACACATCCTCACATGGAGCCACTTAGGCTTGAAAGAAGCTTACAGCTAAGACTTATTTTTGATAACACAATTTCTTAAATGATAGAAGGAATGCAGTAATTATAGGCAAGCTGAATTTAATTTCCCACTCAACAAATTTGAGTCATGCCAGGAGTCAGAACAAAAATTTACCCGTTTTTGCCTTAGAATTTGTATAGTCTCATTACAAACAAATATAGCAACAAGCCTACATTCTGTGCTTTCCTAGTTTGTTGGGTAAAGTGATTTCAAGTAATATTTTAATAATGATTTCAGGTATGTTCTGATAATCTGATTAACTAAAAATTTATCACTTCCAAGAATGTTTCCAGACCACAATAATCAGTAGTTGGATCATTTTGGATTAATATATTCAAATTATTCCATCCTCAGCAGGTGGTTTGATGTATTAATTTTAAATAATTCAAGTAAAAATTAAGCCTCAAGTAAACATACCAAGAAATGTAGGGGCCCCCCCAATCCAGTTACAGTGAACTCTTAATTTAATTAGGAACTGATAATTAAGCTTGGGACAGATTTAGGATACTTTTATTTCCTTGTTTATAATTGGCCATTTTACATTTCTAACATCTTAGGTTTTATTTTTTTAATTTATATTGAAAACTTTAAAACTTACATAATAGTAGTAAATATTAGAAAGCTAATAAGTATAGTTATTATAAATTATTATTACTATTTTTTAAGTAATTCCTAGCATCAGTGGTATTTCCTGTGTTCAAAGACCTTATGCTTAACAATGGAGCAAACCTTTGTGATGACCTACTTTTACCAATAAAATGAACTTTCTTTAAAATTTTGGCCTTTATTACAATTGAGGCAGCATGTTGTAATGTGAAGATTAAAATTATTTAAGTCATACCTGGATTAAGAATCCAGCCAGTGTTTCCTCTGCAGAACTGTTACCACCTGTTTAAAGGAAATGCTAGAGGAAGAACATTAAGGATTAGGTGGAGGAGCAGTGGCTTAGTTTGAATGCCTCCCACCCTTAGAGGTTCTTCTCATGGGGCCTGTAACTTGGATCTGGATTTGAGGGTAGTAAAGGGACTGTGAGTCGGAGCCTAGAAGTGACCTGGTGACTTGGCAGCATATATATTCTACTCTTCTTCTCAGGATTCTTTTCTGTTCTTGCATCTGTTTAAGAAATGCTGGCACCTCGAGGCTTACAAAGGGAATAAAAGAAACACATCAGCCTGTAAAAGCCTGATCTTCTCATAACCAGTGCCCACCCCAGGCCAAAGGGAAAGAAAGTGGTACTTTCTTTTGAGATTAAGTTCTTTAGCTTATCTACCCTTTTCTTATATGCAAATCTTAGCCATCTTCTAAGACTTCATGTCTTTCTAATGCACTTTATTACTACTCCTGAAATCCCAGACATTATATTTTACCATTTATTTGAAACAGAATTATGCATTGCCTTGTGATGTATCTTAAATGGTTGCATACTGCTATTTCCTTTCTTATATTGTTTAACTTGTCATCTACCGCCATCCCGGCGTCCCCCTCCCCCCACCACGAGTTATACATTTTTTGAGTCGGGAGCCAGGTTTTAAATGCTTCTCAGTCTCTTTTACTGCACTTAAGCTTAGTGTGTGATGAATGAGTATTTTATTCTCCAGAAATATTTCAGTATTTTCTCATTTTCAAATTTTGTGAGTAGTGTGATCAAATGTTATATGTTTAACATTTGATGAATATTTGACTAAGGAATTGCCATATTACTTTCTAATGTTTCTATTTAAGGAGCTCATATTTTAAGACTGAAGCATAAATGTCTTTTATAACTGAGTTGTTCATATATAATGAAATCCTTTTAATATATTATCTTCACTGAACTGGGAATGATCAGTAGAAAGATTAGCAATTTTTAAAAATCTCTTTTTAGAGGCAGTAGCTTTCACTGATAAAGATGGTAAGAGGAGGTTTTAAAGGGTCATGTGTAGTTTGTACTTTATAACATATGTACCTCACAATTAATGCTTATAGGTGAATTAAAGAAAAGTATGTTTCTTACAAAAAGAGTGCAAGACCAATGTCTAAAGGTTTTGCCAATTTAATTGCATATTGCTTGCCTTTTCATTAAATTAGAAAATGCCTTTTGATGAATTTTGATTGTAGAATTTGGGCTTATATAATAAACATAGGTTCAAATAAATTTATTCAGTTTACATCTGTAAATTAATAAGTATGATTCTGTTTTGGATTCACTTTGTGCTATGCATTGTGACTTTGCTTTATTGAACTCACATTCTAGGATAGGGTGATACGATAGGAAACATCCAGGATCTCTGTTATATTAGTATCATGAGATTAAGTTCTTTAACATGCATAGGATGTTATTTTAAAAATCCAGCAAACAAGTATATTTATGAATTTTGTTACAATGAAAGATACTAGATAATACAAGTTGACACTGGACAAAGATTGTCAGTTGTCAGTAGTCATTCACTTAATGACACGCTCTTAATACATTTGTTTCACCAGTAGCAAATGAATTGATTTTTATCCCGCATGATTAAATATTTGCTTTTAATTACGTATTTAATTATGTCAATGAATTTTTAATCAATGTCTGTCATTGTTTTCAAAGGAAACACGACCTATTTGTGGGAGTTTCTTTTAGATCTACTTCAAGATAAAAATACTTGTCCACGGTATATTAAGTGGACTCAGAGAGAAAAAGGCATATTCAAGCTTGTAGATTCAAAGGCTGTCTCTAAGCTTTGGGGAAAGCATAAGAACAAGCCAGACATGAACTATGAAACTATGGGACGGGCTTTGAGGTAAGAGCACAAAGGAATGAGTTTTTGGACAAAACTCTGTATCTCTTTATGTTGTCTGTTAGCTGTTTAAAGAGAAGCTGTGAAAATCTTTTATTTATTATGACTTTTAATTTTGAGGGATATTCTAGGGAGTGTCTTAGATTTAGAGATAGATGGGGAAAGAGGATTTTGGCCATGATGTGTAAAATTTCAACATGATTGGAAAATCCATTTTTGCAGAAAATGTACTTTTACACTTAGGACTATTCCTTAATACAAAGTTAAATTTTAGACATAGAAAATTAAACTGAAACAACAGTTTCCAAATTGTTGGTTTGCTTCAGTTCTTGTGTATTTGTTTATAAAGGATTTATTGTGACATGAAAATTTTTGTTTTGTCAGTTTTGTGAAACACACAAAATTTGGTTTTACCATATTTTGGTTATACATGGCTTCTAATTAAGAGTGTTTTTAAAGGAAGACATAATTTATGCAACAGTATTTATATATCTGACAGATTCATCTTTACTAAGCACAGCTTAATATTTCCATATAGTGTCAGATTGCTTTTATAACCTGTGTAAATCAGAGTTGAATTTTACCAGTGTTTGTAAACACAGTAAAATAGTTTGTATTTAGGTTACATTACTTCCTTTAAGAAGGAACTTTTAGCTATTTTATATATCTCAAGGCTGTAGCACCTATGGCAACAGGTTCCAGCTCCATTCCTACCTCATATTCTCAGCCATTCGAACAACCCATGCAGGGAGATCTCCTTATCTTACAGAAATAGTGAATGTTTCTGTTAGTATCCATTCTGTATGGTGTTTGTTGTTTGTTTTTAGGGGGGGAATATCACAAATGTGATACTCATTTAGCTCTTTTTTTTTCTTACAGGTATTATTACCAAAGGGGTATTCTTGCAAAGGTTGAAGGACAGAGGCTCGTATATCAGTTCAAGGATATGCCCAAAAACATAGTGGTCATAGATGATGACAAAAGTGAAACCTGTAATGAAGATTTAGCAGCAGCTACTGATGAAAAATCATTAGAACGGGTGTCACTGTCTGCAGAAAGTCTGCTGAAAGCAACCTCCGTTCGTGGTGGGAAAAACTCATCTCCTTTAAACTGCTCCAGGGCAGAGAAGGGTGTAGCTAGAGTTGTGAACATCACTTCCCCTGGTCATGATGCTTCATCCAGGTCTCCTACTACTACCACATCTGTGTCAGCAACAGCAGCTCCAAGGTAAGAGAGGGAAACTGGCGGTTGCATTTGCTGCTTAGAAAATTCCTTGGCAAAACGAGATAGGTAGGTAGGTAGGTAGGTAGGTAGGTATTTTATTAATTTTTTTTTTAATATTAGCATTCCGAGAATTCCCTGTTGGTCAGGACTTTGAATACTACCTGCCATTTTATTTTATTTTCTTTAGATTTTATTCATTTATTTTTGAGAGAGAGCAAGGGAGGGAGAAAAACATTGATGTGTGAGAGAGGTGTCCGTCAGTTGCCTCTAGCATGCCACCTGACCTGCAGCCCAGGCATGTGCCCTGACTGGGAATCAAACTAGCAACCTTTTGGTTTGCAGGACAATGCTCAGTTGACTGAACCACACCAGTCACGGCTGAAAAGTACCTGACATTTTAAATATACTTTGTTTTTGTTAAAGTAGGTGATGTCTCATTTAACCTTCGTTGGGTTTTACAGTTTAATAGGTGAAACAATGTGGGCTTTAGTTTTATAAATATATTTATTTCATGGTATTTCATATTCTAAATGTCAGGGATTGTCAGTACATTTGTAGAATTTGGGAGCACTGGTTTCTACATTTTGTATTTCCATTCATCTTTTGCTCGAGAGACCTGTTGTATAATTTAACATTAAATACAATCAATCTTTTTTTAATTTACTAGGACAGTTCGTGTCGCAATGCAAGTTCCTGTTGTAATGACATCGTTGGGTCAGAAAATTTCAACTGTGGCAGTTCAGTCAGTCAATGCAGGTGCACCATTAATAACCAGCACTAGTCCAACAACAGCAACCTCTCCAAAGGTAGTTATTCAGACAATCCCTACTGTGATGCCAGCCTCTACTGAAAATGGAGACAAAATCACCATGCAGCCTGCCAAAATTATTACCATCCCAGCTACACAACTTGCACAGTGTCAACTGCAGACAAAGTCAAACCTGACTGGATCAGGAAGCATTAACATTGTTGGAACCCCACTGGCTGTGAGAGCACTTACTCCTGTTTCCATAGCCCATGGTGCACCTGTAATGAGACTATCAGTGCCTACTCAACAGTCATCTGGCCAGACTCCTCCCCGAGTTATCAGTGCGGTCATAAAAGGGCCGGAGGTTAAATCGGAGGCAGTGGCAAAGAAGCAGGAACATGATGTGAAAACTTTGCAGCTGGTACAAGAAGAAAAACCGGCAGATGGAAACAAGACAGTGACCCATGTGGTGGTTGTCAGTGCGCCTTCAGCTATTGCCCTTCCTGTAACTATGAAAACAGAAGGACTAGTGACATGTGAGAAATAAATAGCAGTTCTGCCATGGACTTCAGACTGTTAGTGCGAGTACTAACATAAATATTTGCAAGGGATGTCATCAAGAAAAGTCAAAAGGAGACTTTAAAACATTCTTAATGCATATAGGAAAACAATCAAACTTACTGGAAATGTTACCTATCCCATGTTTCAGTGGGAAATGAACTACATATTGAGATGCTGACAGAAAACTGCCTCTTACAGTAGGAAACAACCGAACCCATCAATAAGAATAAGGATTGAAAGGGACCAAGCAACTCACTACAATATCAAGTTACACTAAGACTTGGAACACTAATGTTCTGTAAGAGGTTATAGTTTTCAGTGGGGAGGGGTTGGGATGGGTGATCTCATTGTTACATAGAGCAATTTTTGATGCATTTTATATGCATACCAGCAAATATTACTGTGTTCACACAGAACTCACTTAACTGGTGCTATGTGAAGACTCTGCTAATATAGGTATTTTAGAATGTGAATTGAAGAATGGATCCAAAAGCTTCAGAAAGATAGCAAAAAAGATCTAGTGCGATTTTTTTTATATCATATAGCTTAAGCTGATTTAAAACAAAGGCCTTAGACTAATTTTCGATTTTCTTTATTGAAATAAGCTAATGGCTTGTTTGTGTAAAGCTTTTTTTATTAAAAAAAATTTTAAAAACCTTGTACCTAGCACAGTATTGTTATAGAATTTACATGTAACATTTTATATGGTAGCTTAAGTCTGTCAGTTTCTTGATTGTTGACAAATTAACAGTTGGCCCTGGCCTTTTGCTGTAACATGCTTGTGTCACTCACTTAGCCCTGGCGTCTGTGCACACACCAGTTTCGGTTCTCCTGTCACTTGGAAGTTAAGGCTCAGCATGAATTTTTGTCAGGTAATGCTTAATACCTGGAGTTTTCTTTTTTCCTTTTTTTTTTTTTTTTTAAGTTGAAATTTAAGAGGGAAAGTACCAGTGTTCAGATTTGAACTATAATAGTTTGTATATTCAACATTTGAAGTATATTCTATTTTGTTGTACTCTTGTTTCAAAGTGTATTCAAGTAGGTTTTCTGAAATATAGAAATTTATCTTGCATTTTGGTCTCTGGTTGATATTTATAACTATTCAAAAACTAGAATAGAGACATTGTTTTAGTTAAGAATAGAAATCCTCTTTCCCCTTCCCAACTACTGCGTAAGAAATCCTTCTGTTTTGTTCTTCTATATTAATATTTGGTAAATAACTGCATGTTGCCACTTCCTTTCTAATTACTATCATGAACTACAGTGTTATACTTACCATAGTGAATTTACTATTTTAATGTTGGCCACACTTAAAGAATTTATATTTTAAATCAAGACCATTTGTTTCTCAATCATACTTTTTGAGGTTTAGGAAGAACAAGTAATCTCTAGGCCTTTCACAAATTAGAAAGTAGAGGTACCAGAGGGATTACATGAATTTCCTAGTTTCACACCAGACTAGGTTGTGTGACTCTACATCTTAATGCTCTTTCTACTACAAAGAAAAGTCTATTTTTACATCTTTTAGAAATTTAAATAAACTGATGCTTAAGATTTTGTGGCCTTTAACTGTGCATTTCATCTGATAACTAAAGTTGACAATGATTTTTATAACAGCTCCCTTTGTAATCTTTTATTTTTCCCATAAACATACCTGATGGTACTTTTTAATAAAAGTTCAAAGAAAAACTCACCTGATTCTTAACCCACTTGAGAGTTAATCTCAGATTTTACCTCTTTAAATATTTCCTAAATATTTCAGCTTTCAAAATCTGCACTTCTGTGCTCTGGCAATTCATTGTTTTCTTTCTTGCACTGCAATTTCATTTGTTGAGTTGTCTTCCATACTGCTGTACAGCAAAGATTAGAGATTTTACCTTACTTACACCTCTCCCCAAGGGCTGAGCACATTAAACACAGACATTTATTGATTTTGGTAACATTTGTTAAGAATGTAAGTCATGTGCTATGGAAGATAGCTAAAGCAACTTAAATTTTTAGTGAGTAATTTTCTCTTTAGTTATATTAATTGGTTCTAATGAGGTTAAGCCAGGGCTACCTAGCTTTCTCTACTGCTGTACCTGAATGTTTTTTGTGCATTTCTTCCAGAGTAAGTATACCAACAGCTTAATTTGGAAACACGTTGACAGTATATACCGATCAGAGTGTTTCTGGTGATTTGCATTACTAGTTGTATGTTTTTTTATTAAATTTTTTTTTTTTTTTTTTTTTTTTAAGAAAAAGGAAGAGAGGGAGAAAGAGGGGCATGTGCCCTACATTGGGAATTGAACAGGTGACACTTTGGTTCGCAGGCCAGTGCTCAATCCACTGAACCACACCATCTAGGGCTAGTTGTATGATTTTTAATCTCAACCCTTTTGAACTGTAAATTATTATATTGGGTTGGCCCAAAAGTCCATTATGTTTTTTTCTATAAAATAAGACATTTTTCATTTTCACCAGTAATTTTTGGTGAAAATTTGGGTATTTTGAGTATGTTGGCTGTCTCCTGCTTTTGGCTTCTAGTTGGTGGAGGCCAGAGGTTTTACTAAACATCTTTCAATGCATATGACAGACCACAGCAAAGGATTATTTGGCCAAAATGTCAGTAGTACCAAGAAACTTTGCAAACCACACTTTAAAAATTTCTTATTTTTAGACTGAGGGGAAGGAGAAAGGGGCAGAAACATTAATGTGTGGCTGCCTCTTGAGTGCCCCCTACTGGGGACCTGGCCTGCAACCCAGGCGTGTGCACTGTCTGGGAATCGAACCAGTGACCCTTTGGTTCACAGGCCAGTGCTCAATCCACTGAGCACAGCCAGAGCTGCAAACCACTTTTGACGCGGTCGGTCCACTATAATACCTTCTGCATACACTGCACTAGTCTATTTTTTTGTGTGTGTTTCAGTTGCATTTTTACCTTTCTTGAAATAATAAAGCATAATATGCTGAAAATGTGTATCTTCCATCTTCAATATTAAAGTGGCTGCACAAAAATTCAAGTTTTTTTTAAATGCATGCTGATATGACAGCTATCACAATACAATCTTAAATTTAACAAGATTGTTTCAAATGAAGTTAAAGACAACTAAGCACTGCTAAGCCATTGTATGGGAAAAACATAATGGACTATTTGGCCAACTCAGTATTTGCTTTTTGTGTCCAGTCTATTAAAAAACCACATACCAATAGCTTGATGCATCTGCATTTTCCAGCTTCACCAGGCTTATGAACAATGGTCAGAAGTCTGTCCATGTATTTCTCAGGTCATCTTCCAGCAACAATTCCAGCCTTTGCCACCCTGCTTACCAAATGACCTGAGAACATGGAGGTCATGAGCTGTAAACTCCCCCACTTTCTGGAACCTTTGCTGTAAGACCATCTACTCACTCCAGCATCCATCCTTCCCATGTGTCAGTGGAAGGAGGCAAGTGTGCCTACTTCCTGTACTCAGCATCTCCTTTCACAGCTGCTTGGTTTCCTTGTTCCAACAGTTAACAGCTCATCATTCTGTCCTTAACTAACTTGCAGTCTGAATTCTGGCTTAGAAACAGTTCTTACTGATGTCTCCAGTACCCAGTAGTCGCCTCAGATGTTTTATTTTTTTCCACCTGATCTTGTGCCTCAGCCTTGTTAAATTCTTTTTGGTTTTCTATAACAAACACCCCTCTCATGGTTTTCTTCTCCCTGACCAACTCTTCTTAGTTGATTTTGCTTTCCCATTTAGTGTTAGTATTTACCTAGATTCTGTCTATGGGGCTCTTTTCCTCATAGAGAACATGTAAGAATTAAATGAGTTCATGATCAGGTTTAGAATCAGTGCCTGACACACAAAAAGCACTCTGTTAAATGTTTACTATTATGATTTCACCTCAACATGACTGTTAGAGAATCTCACCCATGCAGATAGTTTTTACTACCAAATACATTGTTCTAGCCTAGACCTAGAGCCTTAAATGGGTTTATCTAATTGTCAAATGGCTATTTCTTCTGAATATCCAATTCAACTCTTCTAAAATCTGTTCTTAGGTCAATAAATGATGTTACTGATAACCCATTACTCCTTACCCTCTATGACAACCTCACTCGTATTTACTGCTTTTACTGGTAACCCACACCCGACTCCTACTGTTAACATCTTCATCTGAAGATTATATCTATGGTGGTGGCTGAAGCCATTTTGGTGAGTTACTGAGTTTTCCTGGGTCTCTTCCCAAGTGTACAGGAGGTATTTGTGTTCAACTTTTGTTTATCTTCTTTTAATCTTTTATTACAGGGATGTCTCACCCAAGAAACCAAAAGGATAGAGGGGACATTTTTCTTCCCTAAAGAGCAGTAGGTCTAGGTGTGTAGTAGGCTGTACCATCTCTGCTTGTGTAAGTATGCTCTACCGATGTTCATGTGAGGATGAAACCTGCTAACAACGTGTTTCTCAGAACATGCCCATCATTAAGTGGCAGATGACTGTATTGGTGAACAGCATTGGAAATTCAAATTCTATTTTGGCTCTTGTTCTCATTTAGATTCACCTACTCAAGGCTGTCGTGGTAATGTCTCCCGGCTGGTGTACTCTCAGGTAGGTAGATGGTGTTTACTGCCTGTGCTTATAAGAATTCTAATTAGCGCAGTGTTTCTCAGCAACTCTCATAGGATTACTATTAGTCATGCTAAGATTTGAAACAAAAGGTACAGATATTCTGCTTGCCATTCCTTTCAGGTAGCCCCAAGACTTTATGTCTACAATGTACTGACAGTGGCTTGAAAAGGGGTTCCAGTGTAGAATCCTTGCGTGAACCACTTTGGGAACTCCAGCCATGACACTTGAGATAGCATAATTAGCAAAGATACCTTCAGTGTGCAGCTCTAGACCCTCCTTTGTCCACTTTAAAAAATGAAGATCTGTGTGCAAATGGATAGTGTGGACCACCATGTTAACATATTAAAAAATCAAATCTATTGCAGATTTTTTTGGACTGAAAGGACAAGATATTAAAAGTACTAGTTTTAAAAGACCATTTATTAATCTTACATACATACAACTCATGGGTTAAAATATTTATCAACTTATTACCAACAGGTTATTTTGTTTGGAAGCGGCTTCACCTGTTACCTTTACCACTTTTTTCCCCCAGTGAAAGAAAATCCTAGGTTATCTTTCTTTTTACAATATTTCTAAATGCTTTGAACCAGTCCGCTGGGTCTCTTAGGAAATTTCAGTGACAGCCTCATAAAGAGGTTTTCCTAGTTTCCCATCTCTGAAAAGAAGGTCCCACTGACTTTTCCAGCCACTGCTACATAACAGCTCCTAAGTAACCTATTGTGAAAAGCTCACTTCAATACAAATAATGACATTGAGTAACCTCAAATGTATACCAGTAGCATTCCAATGGAAAATTATAAATGTACAGCAGTGATTAAGTAATGAAGACTGGTCATGGAATCTCTTCAGGAAGTACAATAATGGGGGACATGGAAACAGCAAGAGTTATGATGAAGAACTTATCAACAAGAGCTGATACTGCCACTTAAAAAAACAATCAAAACACTGGGGCCTCCAGGCTAAATAGTTCCTTTTTACACTACTATTGTTAGACCCCAAGTAAAAACATCTTAAAGCCTTAAGAAAATTACTATAAATTACTGTATAACTCATATTTTGCATGGGTGTAAAATGTTTATAGTGCTATCTATAATTTATTAATTTTACATGAAGATACAAAAAATAAATATTGCCATGCATCTTGTTGACATTGAAAAAGTCAAATAAATAATTTGAAACACTGTAGAGAAATCACTCCTGCATACTTGTTAATTATGGAGAACTCAAAGTATTTTTGTATATAGCATCATCAAACTGAAAGCTTCAGAACAAGCCTAATTTAATGCTCTTAATTCATCTAAATGTAATGCTAAGGGAAAGAAGACCATACAAGCCAAAACTGGAGTGCAAACACCTTCTTCACTGTAGGTTTTAATGGAAAAGGTTCGTGAACTAGTGGGATTCCTTCCCAAGGGCATGCTGGAAACATGGAAATGTGAAGCAAGAGAAACTGGGAATCCTTCCTCGGGCAATTGAGGTTAAGACTCTTGTGATTAAAAAGACACAGAGAAGCGTTTATAAAAGTCGGTCAGGTTCCTCATTGAAGCTGAAGTCACATACTAGAGACAAGTGGTCTGAAGGATAATGGAAGGATGGTAGCCGGTTGGGTCCAATCTGTTCTTCAGTGAGCAAGTCAAGAGCGGACCTCACACTCAGAGCATGTTTAGAATACCAGATGTAGTCCAGGGTGTGCCGGCATTCCCCCGAGGTCCGGATCTTCCAGGTGGTATATGGCGGTTCTGACTGCCCATCAGCGCTCAGCAGCTTATAGGCGCTGTTCAGGTTCAGGCTGGAGGAAGCAAAGTGTTTATAGACCTCCTCTGTTGGCTCGGCATTGAAGTCCCCACAGACAATGAGGGGAATCTTGGCTCCCTGGGTAATGTTCTGCAGGTTCCGGAGAAGATCACAGCCTTGAGCTGATCGAAACTGCTCCCAGCCGGTGCGTGCTTTTAAGTGGGTGACGGCGATGCAGAACTGTCGACCAGACTCCTTGCACTCCAGGGTCTGTGCAATGGCCACCTGGTTGGTTTTCAACGTCATGGCCGTCAGCCTAATATTGGCACTGTGGACTAGCTTGAATCGGCTCTGGAGGAAAAACAAGGCACAGCCATCTGGCCCATTGTTATGTTCTACATCTAGACAAGGTGACCAGGGCTTGGGGAAAAACGTGCCTTGATAGCCCAGTCTGCTGAGGAGTGGTTGGAAGGTGTCAAAGTAGTGGTCTACCTCTTGGAGGCACAATATATCGGGTTGGTAGGCTAGGATTTCTTCTAGGATGAGACATTTTCTTTCTTCCCACTTGAGTGCTTCCAAAGGGCATTGTGCAAAGTTGTCTTTGCCCTCTCCAAGAGCTGAAATAAAAAAGCCAGTCGATTGTCAGCTACTACAGAACTATGACTTCTCAGCACCTGGAGTGTCTCCTTGGGTGGGATTTTACTCAAGACCACCCTGATGCTTCCTGCTCCAGATGCTTTGGGAGACTCTTGGCCTAAACTGCGTTCACTCACCAAACTAAAGAACCTCTTAACATCCAGATAAAGCAAGCAACTGACTTTATTTTATATTAAAACTATTTCATGGACATAGTATTTTTAAGTTTTAACAGCTTTCTTTGCAGTTGCAGAGGTCTAAACTATGCCAGATGACATGAATATATTTAACTCTATACTTAGGTCAATACTGACTGTAATAAGCCATCTGAACTGATACAGGCACTGCCCCAAATGAATGGAATCCATTTTAAATGGGCACCTTTTCCTACTTACAGATGAACATCTGGAAAAAAAAAAAAATAAATGAACCAAAGATTGGGAAGTCTCACTCCCAGCAGAAGTTCTATGTGTTACCCATTTAGTAGACTCAGTTCCTCCCTTGCAAATGCTATCTCAGTGCTGAGGACTGAAAGCTGGAGACAATGGAAAGTTCTGAGGCTGATAAAAGATGGGGTCCTTCAGATTTTGATGTGTTGGGAAGTAGACTTTCATTGTACTTGGATGGTCTACAGATATGAAAGCTAAGGAAGAAATCTTGAGCTGCTGGATTCATGATTAGTGAAAACCAGAGGACTGGCTTTCTTAATGTCTCCTTCTGGGAGCTCATGCTGCCCTTGTCACTCCAGCCTACACTGCCCTCTGCCCCACACCTCTTCCCTCCAGGGAAGACAGCAGTGCACCAGGCCACGTGAAGGAGCAGAAAGGCTGTCACCGCAAACTTAATGGCTCACGTACAGAAGCACCAGGCATACCTTGGGCGAGGATGTTCCACTGCATGACCCTAATAGGTGGGTGGCTACTGGGGCAATCTGTCCTCACATCCACAAAGTCCCTCTGGAACCGGGGAGGTCGAGTGTGCAGGACTGCCCTGCATTCCTCAAGGAGCTCTTTCGGATCAATGGGCTCCAGGTGTTCTGGGTCAGGTGACTCCAAATACTGGGAGGCAGCGCTGCTGTTCAGTGTCTTGGTGAGAGCACTATAGAGTCTGCTCGTGCCGTTGCCCATGGAACACGCTACAAGAAAGGAAAGGGAAGCACGATTACACGCTCAGCTCCTTTCTGGTCCTTCTTCCATTTTCACCTAGCTCACCTAGAAGGCAAGCTACAGTCCATAGAAGCAGAGACCCGAATTTAGGGCAGTGCTGCCACTAGCACAGAGGTGGATTAAAGGAGTTCTCATGTCTACCTTTCTACCAGGATGGGAGATTGAAATGCCACTGTTAAAATAATCTCGGAGCCTGGGCCGGCGTGGCTTGGCTGGGCATCGTCCCCTGAACTGAGAGGTGAGAGGTTGCTAGTCTGATTTCCCGTCGGGGCACGTGCCTGGATGGCAGGTTTGGTCCCCTGGGGCACATGTGGAAGGCAGCCAATCTATGTTTCTTGCCCGACCCTTCCTCCCCCTCCCTCTAAATCAAAAATAAATATTAAAAAAAAAAATTCTGGTCTCTGAGAACTAATATAATTACTTCTCAAGGTAAAAATACCTTTATTACTGAAAACCAGGTGCTCTATATGGCCTCCTCTAACCTATGATTTGTCTTCATAAAACCCAGTGTCAGGAAAGCATAGCTGAAACAATCTTTCTATATACTTAAGACCAGTTTTGTAAAGAGGCAGATGTTAGGAAGCTTATGTTAACCCTGGAAGAGAGAGTGTCACAGCAAGCTGCCGCTCCAGGATATCTGTCACCTCTCCAAGCTCCGTCTGTTAGGTAGGAAGAGAAATGGCCAGATTAACCCGTATCCCATTTCTCTTGGGTGTTTGCTGTAAAGCAGGGCTCTGTGGACCCCACTGAGCAATGTAGTTGACAATCTAGTGTCAATTGCTGCATTTTTTTTTTTTTGAAATTAGAAAAGGGGTTGGGGAAAGAGGAGGGGTCAACAGACAGCTGCACTCATTCCTGGGGATCATGGGGGGAGAAAGGGCAAGGAGATGTGCAGGAGGCACACTGTCTTCTGTGCATGTTCTAGTGCTTTGCTTGTTCTCCTAATAATTACAAATCACTAAGGAGAACAGAGCACAACTGATTAGCATGAGGGAAGTCGTACCTGTCACTTCACTTGTAAGCAGCTGATTCCTTTTAGGTCAACTGTACTTTCTCTTCATTATACTATAAAGTAGAGGCAAGTTTTACTTAGAATTACCTCCAAGATTCTGTGCATGATGAATCTTGGTGTGGAGGGATCAGGATTTCCCTACCACATCTATTCTTTGCCTTCTTTTGAAAAGACACAATTTTCTGTATAGAAATACATTGTTTGGCAGGCTGATGGACTATCTGAAACTAGTTATCAATCAAATTCACCATGGCAGGTCACAAGAGCAAATTCAAATTCTTTACTACCAAACGTCCTTTAAACATCAGGGTCAATAAGCATGCTAGCATGTTCTCTCTCCTTTTCATCAACTCAAAGGGGTCCCCCCTCCCCCGCCCCAAGTAAGACCACTAGGTTAAGAAACGCATGCTAGTTTCCCCAACATACACATAAGTGTACATGCATTAGCCAGCAAGACTTCTTTCTCACACACATGCACATGCACAAATGCGCATATGCGCGCACCCGCGCCCCCCCCCCCCCCCCGCGTTTCCAAACTGACTTGAATATACTGAGTTCTTTTTAATCAATTTGCTTGCTTGTTTGAGTACAAGGGTCCAAAGGAAGGTATTCTTGGCTGGCTGGCTGGCTGGCGGGGTGTGTGTGTGGGCAGTACGTGTGTGTGTGTGTGTGTGTGTGTACAGCAGTCTCCAGATCAGCGGCAGCAGCATCACCTCAACTGTAGGCCCAAGTGTCACAGGCATCACAGCCACTCACAGGGCACAACGGAGGGTCTTAAATTTGAGACAGCGATACCTGACATCTGTCAGGCTCTAGGAACTATTAGCTTGTTGTAGCTCAGTTCTAACAGGATTGTTCTACATCCTGTTGGTGACGTATCTCTGAGTTTTGGGGTGGTTATGGTGATAAGCAAGTATGTGGAAATGAAAAAGAGGGTATCCAATAGGAGTCTAAGGTTTGAGGAGTCCCGTGAAGCCAGAAAAACTACCCTGAACCACACTTCCTTCCAAAACTTAGAACAACCCTCAGATAAAGACAATGAAAGCATGCCAGAAAGACATGCCTAGAAATCAAATCAAAATGAGCTGAAGGTCTTTAAGAAAATGGGAGTATGGCCTCAATCAGAATTGCAGAACTCAGTAATGAGATAAAGAAAGCATTTGAGGGATAGTGACGAATATTATGAGCTTAAGCAAAGAAGATTCGACAAATTGAGTAACAGGAGTTTTTATAATGGGAAAAACAATGCATGGAAATAAACACAAAAACTATAAATCAAGAAAAGTGAGTACAGAGGGCTAATCACGCAGGATGAATTAAGTTGTAGAATTCTGATCTATAACATGGTGACTATCGTTAATAAGACTGTATTATATAGTCGAAATAATCTTGAAGAGTAAATCTTAAAGAGATCACACCACACACACACACACTCAAGATAAATATGTGAGACGACAGGCATGTTAATTAGCATGATGAGGTATTCATTTTACAGTGTATATGCATATCAAAACATTACTGGAACACCTTAAATATATGTAATTTTTATTTGTTAATTTTACCTCAATAAAGCTGGAAAAATGAATGATTTAAAAAATCATAAGGTTAAAAACATGTAACATGGACATTTTCAGACACCAACATGTAAAGCTTTGTCTTTGTTATTTTAAGAAAGAGAAAACTTGAAAAACAAAAAAAATACTTGAAACTACATATTAAAATAACATACCACATACCTGAGAATATAACCCAGATTGACCAACACCAACTGGACTGTAAAGGAAAAGAGAAAAAAGTCCCTTGGACATCTAGGCAAAAAGAGCAAGTAACTTAGAAGGAAAATAATATACGGCTCATCTATGTATGACCCAAGAATCTTATATATACCCAGCAAAATGAATATTGACTCTATGACCCCTTCTTGAGGAAGCTACTAGAGCAGGGGTTGGCAAACTATAGCCAGAGGCATATTTGTACAGTCCTTGAATAAAGAATGGTTTTAAGTTTGTTACCACATATACACAAATATGTGGCAGGGTCATTTTTGGCCCCAAAAGCCTAAATGTTACTGCCCAGCCCTTTTCAGAAAAACGTTGCTACTCCTGGAACCACAGGACATGCTTTAGACCAAAATGACCAGAGACACTGATATATAAACTGCTGGTGATCATTAAATATACAGCTACTTAGATACTTAAGTCTAAATGAGGTTAGAGGAGAGAGTACAATCTATGATGACCATATAATCCAGTAGTGAACAAATACAGATGTAGTGCAGCCAAAGAGGGTGTGTGTGTGTGTGTGAAAAGCAGGAACCAGAATGAGAAAACATTCAACGTTTTTTAAATGTTTCAGTAATCGTAATTACTAATGATAGTGTGAGTATTGTTCTGAGACTGTTGTGTAGATGTGAGTTGAAGCAAACTGGACATTCTAATTCCATGATTCCTAGCCTTTTTTTTTTTTTTGGGGTGCAGTTTGGAAATGCATTTCTAGGCTATTAGCTGTGACACTCAAGGAAAACATCCTTGTTAAAGCCAGCTCCTTTTGGCCCGGTAGAGGACTATGAAACCTGATCATCCACCTTACTTGTGACTTGCCCTCTGAAAGACTTTTGGTGGTTTTCAAAAATTAAATTTACCCTCAAAAGACAAACCTTTGCGGCAAAAAAGAGGAAGGCCACCCTGCAGCACGGTGAAGCGCCGACGCCTGGGAGGGCAGGGGCTCAGAGAACCGGCTCTAGCCCGGGCCGGCCCTGCTCGGCGCCGCAGCGCTCCAGGACTGCTCGCAGAGCTTTAAATGAGGGCCTGCGGAGTGATCGTACTTTCTTATTTGGGATATGCACCTAAGTTAGAGCCAGTAGCAACTTCAAAACAACCTACTAGTCTCGCTAGAGACACACATTTCTATTAAGAAAACATGCATGTACCACTCAGAATGACTTATTCCTCTCATTTTTGATACCTAGAATGGACAGTTTCCATCAGGTGAGATAACAGCATTCAGGCATAGAATGCACTGCAAATGGCCTAGACCTCTTGCCCCTGTCTTGCTGCAGATTCATGTACCTGAGAAAGATGTCATTAGGCTAAATTCTGAATCAGAGACTAGGTAGAGGGGAATTATTAGGAGGTGTTTGCTGTAGTCCTGTCTCTGCTCCTTCAATCTTACAGGAAAACCAAAGATGTCCCCATGTTGGCCTGAAAACCAGATCATTTAACAACAAAGTGGCCCAGAACACAGTAAAGTATTTGGGAAGCTGATGAATGAATGAGCCTATGGCACAGGGAGCAGGAAATTCGGAAAGAGAAACAGATGGTCCTGAAAGATGTTTCCACTAGTGCCCCCACCCACCCCCAAAAGACAACTGTGGGCCTCTTGTGCCAGGCTCTGTCCTCACTGCACAGCAGTCCTAAACAGTCAGGATGGGCAGGAGCATCAAGAAAGCCACGATGACCCTGCCTCACTCACACACACTAGACGCCAGGCACTACTCTAGCCACTGGAGGACGGTCAGGAAACACACTAAACTTTCTGCCCTCATGGAGCCTGTGTTGTAGTGCGGATAGACAAACAAGAGGACAGACAGACAGACAGACATAATTTGTCACATGGTAAGAGTGCTGTAGAGAGAGACCAAGGAGAAAGGGCAAGTGGAGTGCTGGTGAGGAGGGAGTTGTTTATACAGGGCGCTCCGTGAGGCCTCCAGACAGCTGCACTCGACCCGAGACCTCAAGTAACGGAAATCGGTAAGTCTTGCGTAGGCCCCGCATAGAGGACAGTGATGCAGAAGCCCCACGACAGGAGCAGGCTTGGTGAGGCTGCTGACGGGCCAGGGGACTGAGTGGCTTCCTGAATGACTAGCAGATGAGGCCAGGAGGACGGGGGGCACTGAGTAGGGCCTTTCAGGCCACTCTCAGGATTTGAGGCTTTATCTGAGGGGAAGCCAAGGAGATGTCCAGGCAGGAGTGACAATCTGATTTGCATTAAAAGGAAATCTAACTGGCTGATGTATTAAAAATACGCTGTATTGTCAGGAAATAGGACAGACATAGGAGACCTGTTAGAGGACAGTCTGGCGATCCAGGCAAAGAGGCGGATGGCTTGGACTAGTGGTGACCAAGTGGCTGGGTTCTGAATAAGCATCAACTAGAGCCAGCAAGTTCAGTGGGTGACTTGGGTGTGGTCTGTGAGGAGCCGTCAAAAGACCTCCATGAATTTGCTAAGACTCCTTAGGAAGATGTGGGGGATTTGCAGGAAATAGGCGTTTGGCAATTAGGTATGACTGATGTTTAGGGGAGGGGTGCAAACAGGAAATAAACTCTGGGAGATGTTAGTGGACAGAGGGGACTAAAGTGAGTTTCGAGAGAAAACAGGTCACAGGCTTGAGCTCTGGGGCAGAAAATCCGCGGAGACGGCTTGGCCAGGGAAGCAGGAGAAAAGTAAGGAGAGTCTGCTCTTCCTGGAAACCCAGTCAAGAAAGGGTTTCATCGGCGTGGTGATCACCTCCTGTGTCAAGTGCTGCTGGACAGTCCAAGGGAAAGGGTGACCGAGAACAGATCTGGATTTGGCAACGTGGAAAACGTTGCTGACTTGAACAACAGCCATTTCTGAGTTTTGGTGGAGTTGTGGGGAGATGAGGAATGAGGCAGAGAGAGGTGTTTAGAGGAAAATTTGTCCCCAAAGGAGGGAAATGGAGTAGTGGCTGGAGATGGGGCAAGAGCATTTGTGAAGCTATTATGTCATGTATGTTTGTGGACGGGGGTGATGCAGGAGGGGAACCCGGTGCGGCAGGACGTCAGCAGGACGTCACGAGGACGCGGACAAGTCCTCTCCCCAGAAGGCAACCGTACGCCTGGGCAGAACTGCCAACACCAGCTGCTCCAGTGCTCTGGGGGGAGGCCAGAGGCAAGGGACAGACTGGGACGCCTTCACTCCCGAAGGCCATGAGCTCCAGGTAAGAACAGGGCTACTCTGTGACATCATCCCCTCACCCCCGGAACTAGTTCACCTTGGCAGCGAAGACAGTGAATTATTAAGTTAAAACCTTCCCACAAAGCAAGCCCAAACTGTGACGGCTTCACTGGCAGCCTATCAAATACTTCCATAAGCAGTATCACCCCTTCACAAATTCCCGTTTACTGCTTCCCATGAAGGGCCACTCTGGAAGGCAATTTTGACAGCTTTTTAATTATGTAAACACAGATCTCACACATGGCCTAGAACCCATGCCCCTAGGCATTTACTCAAGTGAACTGGAAAATTAGGTTCACGTAAAACTATGTACGCAAATATTTATTAGTGGTTTTATTAATAATTGCCAAAATTGGAAGCAAGCAAGATGCCCTTCACTGTGCAAATGAGTAACTGACTTTGGTATATCCATGCAATGCAACACTATGCAGCAATAAAAACGAACAAACTATTGACTTGCAGGGCTCTTCCTTGCAACAAGGGCGAATCGCAAATGTGTTTTGTAAAGTGAAAGAAGCCAGACCCTAAAAAGTACACATTGTGTGACACTGACCATATGGGGAATTTTCAGGGAGATGGAACCACTCTGCACGGTGCTATGGTGGTGGACGCATGACTACATTCAGCAAAATAGAACTTTCCATCCATCACAATGAATAAGCTTTAATGTGTGCAAATTTAAAATATGTATGAACCAGGAGGTGCAGGGATCTCGAGAGGGAATTAGTAACTAAGAGTGAACACTATAAAGCCTTTACACACTACTTTTATATTTGTAACACAGTACCAAGACTTAGACCCACTTAAGAATGGCACGGCAGCGAGGCCATTTACTTGAATTTGAAAGCAAAAGCAAGCTGAAGATTACGGGGCCCCTTTCTCCACCTTTCCCATCCTAAAAATGGTGCTAACGACTACTCACTGCTTACTACATGCACCATTCATTCTGCTTGCTTGGAGTGTATTTTCAATAATTATCACAATCCTGGGAGGTAGCTACTCTCTCTCTCTTTTTTATTTTTGAGGATTTTATTTATTTTTAGAGAAAGAGGAAGGAAGGGACAAAGAGAGCAGGAGAAACATCAATGTGTGGTTGCCTCTCACGCCCCTCACTGGGGACCTGGCCTGCAACCCAGGCCTGTGCCCTGACTGGGAATCTAACTGGCGACCCCTTCGTTTGCAGCCGGGTGCTCAGTCCGCTGAGTGACACCAGGCAGCCAGAGACAGCTACTCTGCCCTTTAAATAACTTAGGAACAAGCCTCTTTGCCTCTCACCGGGTCTTAAAAATAACTTCTCTTTTTTCCTTTAGACTATCAACCATTACAAAAAATTCTTTTCACACATGAATGCGTGTCCGATCCCAATACTTCAAGCCATTCTACTGAAGTTTTTATGCCTTAATAGGAGTTGTGATTCCGGGCTTCAGAAAGATTGTCAAAGGTTCAGAATAGCTCAGCACCGCAATCCAATTTCCTGAGGTGAGATAGCACAAACAATTCATCTGGGTGGGAATTAAGATACTGAAAAATACAAAATCTTGGTAAAACCTCTGCTGAAATCTCGCACCTATCCTGGCATCTAGGTCCAGTTTGGATGTGGGTATTTTCTATTACATCCCATATTGTATTTTTTTTTGCCAAAAATCCGTCCCGTCCCGTCCCCCCCCCCCGCCACAGCCACTTCAAGGAGAAAAAATACCAGCCACCATTCCCTGTGATACACATTATATAATTTACATAGATCAACAGGCAGATCAAAATAGCTTTATTTCTTATGCCCAGCTCTTCTCTTAGCAACCCACTGCCGCTCCTTGCCGCTTCCTCATTCTGTGAGCACATTTCCAGAGACATGAGAACTGGCTGCCTTCACCCTGGGCATTATTATTAATACCTCCCCGCTATTTCACTTTACAGCAATAAATAACTCGTCTCGCCCTTACAACAGCCTGGAAAGACTTGCCAGAGAACTCAGATTTTTTAGAGCACACGTGCGTCTTCACACTGCCCATACTACATCCACAGCAAAGGCGGACCGCGACGCCCGCTCCCGCGCGCCGGCTCCCCAGAGCAGCCGGCGGAGCCGCCTCTCGGCTGCGGCCCCTACCGACTGGGACACCCCCACCCGCCAGCTGGCCCGACAGCACTTAGAAATCACAGCAGAGGGGCTTCAGGGCTCCTCGGTCCCTCACCGCTGCTGCTTCTCAAGTCTGCCCAAACCGTTCATCTGTGCATGATTTCTCTCACCGTCAAGTTGGAGCTTAGCCTCCTGGAGCGGTGGCCTGGCAAAACCGCGAGTTAAAAAACCAAAAACTCAGCAAAAGTCAAGGTTATCTGAGTTCACACCTGGGAAGCGGCGGAGCGGACCAACCTCGGGCCCAAGGAAACCTTGACCAGCAAAGTGCACAAAAACTGGAAAGGACAGACGTCACAGGAAGGCGCCACTCAAAGAGTGAGCCTGTGCTGCCATCTGGTGGCCACGTGCTGAACCACCGCAGCGAGGGCTAGTCCAGCCGCTCCTTAATTTCAGGAGGCTCCCAGCATAAATGGGCTCACCTTCGACACCAGCAAGCGACCACTTTCCCAAGATAACAACTGACATAAAACAGCCTGGATATTGGATACGCGGTATCTTTATTTAAAACGCATTGCCCACCCCTGCCTGCACTGTAACGATCAAGCCCATATTCCCCTTCTTACACCTGGCTGCCTTCTCTTACTTAAATTGCTCTTGATATTTGAACTACAATCTCCGTCCTTTACTCATTAGACTGTTAGCTCCCAGCGACAGGGACCGTGTCTACCTTGCTTACCCAGCCCAGGGCTTTATTATGCCACTGAGTGTGAGGCTGTGTAGTGCATTAACTCCTGGGCCCCAGAGGCTGGATTCTAAGTGCCAACTCAGGAAGATACTCTTTTCTGGTAAAGGTCAGGTATAGTCAGTGGACACGTGCGCTGGATGGCTAAAGCTTCCACTGTTCTTGGAAGATCAGGCTACAATTCTAGAGGCAAAACATTCAAACACATGACTCAAGTTGGGCTGCCTGTTTCAAATTCCAGCTCCTCCTTTTACTAATAGAATTCTGAATAACGTATTTACCTCCCTGTGCCTCAGTTTCTTCGTCTGGGGAGCTGTGCAGTCTACTTCCCTGGGTTGCTGTGAGGACTCAGTTAAACTAGCCATAGCCTAGTTGCACCTCCTATTCTGTTCCATTTAGTGAAGCTCACTTTCCTGGTTTAGGGGGACGGCTGCTGCCAGGCTGGTGCGTGCCGTGCTACTTCAGTGTAGTTTCACTGCTCTTTCTAACAATCCTGCAACGTTTGTGCTGTATTCACCACTCCAGAGGCGTGGCTGCTGGGGTTGAGAGCCTACAGTTTTCTCAGGATTGCATAACCAGTGAAGGTCCGGTGTGGAGCAGGCTGCCTTGCACCTTGATCGCTCATCTGCATCGCTGAGGGTGCTTGCTGATGAGGGTGCTGAGTCAGGACGACCGCGGAGGGCCCACACAGGCGGCAAGAGGTCGAATTCCGCCCCCTCCCCCTGACGACGTCACTGCCCGCACAGCACACACATCGGCACAGCACACTGTGTACAGGCAGTGTGGCGCCCCGCGCGGCACTGAACATATCAGGTGAAGGTCATGCCTCTCACCCTAACGTGTCTAAAAATACAAGCACCTCGACACGGTGACAATCCCAGCGACCTTTTGTCGCTGGGCAGCAGTCACAGAACAGCCAAGAACGTCAAAGGGTGTTCCAGCCATGCTAGGTTCATCTAGACAATATCACTAAGGAAGAGGAAATCCCTCCACAATAAGAGCTTGGGTTAAAATGTTTAGTTGGTGCTCTGCTGTTAGGGGGCTGGCCAATCATTTGTACGGGCTGGGTTTTTCTGGCTCAAGCACAATCTGGAGCGAAGTATGAAAAGGCAGAAACCAGGGGAGGCTGGGGGCACAACCACTCTCCACTCAGATCTGAGGTCTGTATTAGGACATGATGCCCCACTGCCACCACTCCCTGGACTCAAGCGAACGGTCCATTTTACAGGCCCAAGTGGAGGCATGAGAGCTAACGGGAACAAGCTGCTGACAGCAGAGTGCTTCCCTCTAGACCAGCGGCCCACAGGCTGCGGCCCGTGAGCCAAGTCCAGCCAGTGCCCGGTCCGGGACTGCTGCTGCCTGCGAGCTTCCACTTTTAAATAGCTGGAAAAATCATAAGGACAATAAGTTTTCATGACAATCACTCTATGTAATTCAAATGTCAGGTTCCATCAGTAAAGCTGATGCATCGTCTATGGCTGCTTCCACACTACAACGTCAGAGCTGAGTGGCTGTCACAGAGATCTACGGCCTACAAAGCCTGCACTATTTCCTAGTTAGCAAAGGTAAATTTAATGTGGTTCTTTTGAAGGAAGTTCCAAGAAATGTTAAGCTGAGTCAACAGAGACAAAGGGTGGGAGAAGCTGAGGGCTAATTGTGAGGACAAGTCATTTAAGAATGATGTTTGAATAAGCTGTGCTCGTGATGCCACTTCTCTCTCACAGATGGAAGTGGGCAGGGGTGGCTTCTGCCTGCTGGACAGGAAGAGATGCTGCTTCTGGGACAGTGGGCAGCGTGCCTGGGAAGGGCCCCCGAGGGAAGCAGACCAGGAGCTACCCCTGGATCTCAGGGCTATTTCTGAAAGAGGAGCGAGGCGTGAAACAGGTGAGAGGACACAGCATGAGGCCCTCCCTGCTCTGGCCACGGCAGGGGGTGGGGGTGGGGGTCTGCAGCGCTGTAGGGGGCCCGGCTGCCCACCCTACTCCTCGCCCCGTTAGCAGAGGTCCAAGGGAGAAGCAGGCACATGTATCTCTATCCACTTAAAACTACAGGAGAGTATTGTGGACACCCAACAAGAATTGGCTTCTCTGAAAAAAGGATCAGAGACCCAGAAAATGTCTAAAAATTTGAAGTGACTGCAAAACGGAAATGTTCAGGAAACCTCACATAAAGAGATAAAAATGACATTAAAAATGAGAGAAGAAGAAAAAAAAAGAGAGAAGAGACACAGGTTAGGTCCATGTGATCAGCAACCTGTCTAATGGAAATTTAAGAACACGAGGAACAATGGGATGTCTTCAGATTGAATGGGCTTACTGGGGCTGAGACTTTTGTCCTGATGGAACTTTTGAACACCAAGAAAAAGAAAAATCCTATAAGCTTCTAAGAGAGAATCAATACCTACTCACCATGATATTCAAAAATCTGAGGGAAAAGGTTTCTAGTAACGGGAATGTGCTACTTTTGTAATTAAAGAAATTGTATTGAAAAAATCATGTAAGAAATTAATCGTACAATACATCTCAGGCAATCTATCAAGTCTGACCTATCATTTGAAAGGTGTCTTCCTTCGGCAGTCCCTCAGTGATGGTTAGCATGCATGAAAGCAAAACATTAAGGTAATTTCCTCTGCACCCCCTACTGGATGTGGAGTCACAAGCATCTCTGGAGACTGGCAAAGGGCCCCGCCCGAGCTCTGGAGGTGCAGAGTGTCAGGGGAAAGGAGGATGGTGGGAGAGGACCAGGAGGCGACAAGCCAGACACCCCACTGCAATCGCTGTGCCGTGACTTTGGCTGCCTGTAACCTTCATGCACTTCCACGGAAGTCTTGTGGAAATAAGACACTTCATTAGTGAGAAGCTTCTAGCAGGCAGCTAAGCACTTCATAAAACAAGTGTCCTCTCTGGCTGTCCACAGAGCTACACCCACGTCACCAGGTGCTTGGGCCCTACTCGCAGATGTGAACATTCAGAAGGTCTGAGTGGGGCCCACCTATTTTCTGATAGTGGAAGGAGAAAAAAGGCCTTTCCAGAAACATTCAAATCTGACAGCAATAATTTTCTTTACCTCTTTCTCCTGGGTGCTCCTACCTACATCCCTACCAACGACTCATGGTGGCTGGTATGTTTCAAGTGTTGCTTTGAGACAAGGCAGAGGCAGAGACGAGAGGACAGCCAACTCAGGTTTTCAATTGAGGTCTTACTCCTTCCTGTGGCAAAGCTGATTGCCTCCAGGCTAAAAACAGTTCAGTACTTGTGGATCAACTGATTATCAGTGCATCTCATTTTCTTCTAGGTATAGTCCAGTGTTGGACAGCACACAAGGTTACATGCTTTATGAATGTTCACATACGTATGTGTTGAATGTGATTCTGGAACAAACGGTTATTCATTCAAAAGCCCCCAGGAGTTTACTGAAGTCAGACTCTTACCATCAAATGCTACAGGAAAATGATTCTTCGTTCTCCCACAAGGAAGGCAATTCATTTCTGTGCAAGCTTGATAATTACAAGCCTTCCCATTTCTTTTCTCTCCTGAGCAGCTTACAGGTAAGGAACATGCTAATGAGGCCATCTCAAGTGAGCTGGTTATTGGATTTTAAAATTGTACTAAGGAAAAAGCAATACCTTCCAGTGGTGAAGAGTAATGCCGCCAACTCTCCACTATCTGAGGAGGGGGAACCTTTGTCACAGGTGACTCCCCACTGCCTTCCCTTCTGGACTGTAACTGTGGCGGCCGCTGCAGCCCCTCGTGTGGAAAGGTAGCAGCAAAACACTGAGATCATCTCTAAGGTCCCCTTTAAACCCTAATAGCCTAGCCTTTGATGGCTCCAAAGGGACTGTACTCATCTTTATGCTGACCTCTCATTGCCAAGGGCCATATGCGAAGAAGGACCCTATCGTGGAACCGGGCTCATGTCCCCGCCCCGAAGACTCTCTGGAGGGTAGAGTAGCTCTCAGCTCCCTGAAGGCTTCTCTTGCCCTATGTCTACACTTTGTGGTACATAAGAATAACCTGGAGTTTTATTATGGTTGTTATTTCATTAAGCCATCTGGAATCTGGGGCCCACCACCAACGATTCTGTTGAATAGACCCACAGCAGGCTCCACGAACCCACACGTTTTCAAGAGCACCTAATGCTGGTTCTGAGGTCCTTCGGGAAACACATCGCAAGGGGCCTCTTCCCTCACCCTGCAGCATCCAAGCCTCACTCACTCCCTTCGCTCTGGGCTTTTCCTAAACAAAATGATTCAGTCTTTTCTGATCCTAACCAAGCTTCAAGGCCCAGCGCAACTGCCACACACTCCCTTCACGTGCCCCCGCCCCCCACACCACAAATTACGCAGCCAAGTTCCCATATCTAGGGAGCTCGCAGGGGCCAGCCTCGCCCTGGGAAGGGCACCTTCATGGTCCTGGTGTCTCCCCCGCCAGGTAAGTGTGCAACACGCTTGAGCCCAGAAAGATGGACTTTGCTAAGAGGGACTTCTCTGACTCCTACACCCTTGTGTAAACCTTTATCTCTTAAAATAAAAGGTGTTTAACCTCATTAGTTATTTCTTTTTGCAAATCTCATCTGTCTTACTGGACAGTGAAATCCTTAAAGGCAGACTAAGGCTCACATTCTTTTACCTTCTGTAGTAACAGTTCCGGCAGAAGTAACGCCTGCTTGAGTGTGGTTGGTAGGGTAATAATATGGGTGTAATAATTTGTAGTTTTCATTTGAACATTTCACCTAAAAATGTCCTATGGTGTGCTTGAGTGTGATGTTGTCATGCTACAGAATTACATGGTTACGGTTTTGTAATAAAAAAGAGGCGTTATTTGTGCCGGACCTCCAGTGTGTGAGCGCTCAGGCAGACTCCTGGAGCGAATGTGCGGATCAAGCAACGAGTGAGCCAATGTTCTAACAAGCAGATGAAGCTAAAGTGCACAAAACAGGAAAATGGCCTAGATTTTGTAGTGGCTGTCTACAATAGTTCAAAGACCATAATAATTTCTTTGTCTGTGAAACTAAGTGTTCTAGGGGACTTTTTAAAGGGTTTCTTTTACTTCTTCCACCTCAAACCTAACATTTTTCCTCTTGAAAATTTCCAGTAAGAAAAAACACTGTTACAAGGAGGCATCCATCTAACAGTTATTTCACGATGTGCCAAATTTCTATAGAACTGGAGAGAAAAAACAAAACAAAACCGAACGACTGTCAAGTTTACCCTTTCTAAAAAACCACCTAATTTTTACAGAGTCTCAGTTACCAGTTTAACATCCTAATTTTAAGCCAGCCTCTGCCTAACAAATGCCAAACAACCTGAATAGAGTTTCAAGTCTTGGCTTCAATCACATTTTGGATGATCGCTTTCATTAATTAAAGAAAGCCACACTGAACATATTGCTTCATTTGTCTTTCTTAAACTATTCCAAAACTTTTGGAGCAAAATGTAGCTATTTATAACATGGGACGGTCACACAAATGTCTCAAAAAGCAACAGCCTCACTTGCGCACAGCCAAAGTACACTTTTTAGTGTGGTGAAGTAATTGCCAATTTGAAAGAGACACTTTCTCATCTTAAAAGTATGATTAATTTGTATGTAATCTGTGGCCACAGTTACGTGTCCCCAGACAAAACCGAGGTGGCAAAAAAGGGAAAGTCCCAGGTATGTGAGGTATAAAGCTGGCTCTTGGAGATGGAAGACATCACCTTTACAAGACTTAACCCAGGTAAACAGAACTCAGGATGACGTGTAAGAATCGATAAGTGGAAGGCTCCAAAAAACCCCAAATAAATGTAAGACAAATCACTGCGTGTTATAATATTTGGTTAACATTAAAAACGGACCATCGAGGCCATGAAAGCCACGTGGTCCAATAAATGTAACTTTCAATTATTTTTTTTTTGCATAAAATTTCTATAATTAAAGCAATAAGAAGTAAAACCGACACAAATCATTTTCGGCCTCGGAAAGGGGGAAGTTAAACGTAGGTCCAGGAGAGAAATATTGAAGGCCCGACACCCAAGGACCTGAACACAACGTTCCAGCTCTAAGCCCCAGGCGATGAAGGGAAGAGGGAGGGAGGGAGAGCGGCCGCTTTCCCGCCCGCCGCCCGGCTCCCATTCATTCCGCGCCGTCTGCAGGCGGCGTCCTCCGCCGGGAACCGCCAAACACTCACCTGCGCCGGGACGCAACGCCGGCGGGCCCGAGGCCGCCGCCAGGAACCTGGGGGACGCCGGTCTTCGGGCGACCGCCGGCGGGGACGACTGGCAGCGCGGGCCGGGGCCCGGGCCAGGCCGGCGGCGCAGGCCGGGAGCGTCCCTCTGCAGCAGGGCGGAGCAGAGCCGCCACGGGCTCTGATACATGCCGGGCGCCGCTGCCACAACCGCCGCGACCCCTCGCGCGCCCGAGGAGCAGAGTACGGCCGAGGCCGATGGGAGCAGGCTCTCGGGGGCGCCCGAGCGGAGACTCCTTCTCGCCTAGCTCGGACCCTTGGAAGAGTCCTGGGCAGGCGAGCCGGAGGGAGAGGCTGGAGCCCCGGAGGCTGCTTCGGCGGTGGCGGCGGAGGATCTGTGACTGCGGCTGGGAGACCTGGAGGATACCGGGTGAGAGCGGCGCGCTGACAAAGCGGGCGCAACCAAGAGGGGCCCGGAGGGAGGCCCGTGGGGCCGGGCTCTGGCGCGGCCAGGCTAGGCTCCAAGAACCGGGGCAATTTTATTTCGAAAGGAAAGAGGTCTTAAGCTGGTGGTGGAGGGGACGCTGTAGGAGGCCTAAGGGAGCAGGAGTCCGAGGGCGCGGTTTTAAAGACACGAGCCCCGCCCCCTGCCGCTGGCTGGAATGGAAGCGCCCACAGGCGGGGAGTCCCTAGACAGTCCTAGGGCTGGGGTTCTGGGACACGTGTGCGCGTAAGTGGAAGACAGACCGCATCGGTGGGTGCGTGAGTGTGAATGTGCGAATACAGCAAAGCGCGCCCCCGCCCGACCCTTTCGGCGTAAAGTGTTTCCGTAAATGGAATTGAGCACGATAAAGCCCCGAGTGGGTGCGTGGGCGATGGTGAATGTGACAGTGTCCCTTTTCTCGGGGATGTCTTATTCGGGCAAAGGGGCAGAAGGTCTTAAGAGAAATCGGGCCATAAGGCTCTACGCAGGAGATTAATATCGGGGTGGCAGGATGCCCCAAGCGTGGCGATAGGGGTTAAAATAGGCCTGAGGTTTCTAGAAGGCTTATGAGAAGAATTGGCATTTGAGCGGGGCTGTAACATGGAGGTCTAGAATTTACACGTGCGGCATTTGGAAGGGGAGTGGTGGTGACTTATACACGAAGAAAGGAAATATGCAGAAAGCCCTGGGTGTATTTAGGGAAACGACTTTTGGTCCTGTAAGAGAGAAACTAAAGAGTAAGAAGACAGACGCATGCGTAGGCTACGCTGTAGAAGGCAGAGGTTCTAGTAGACTTAATTTGGTAGGAAATGGTGAGCTGCTGTGTTCTGTGAGTTGAGCAAAGATGTGATTAGGGCCCTGCTTTAATTGGGGGTCACGTATCTCTGGCACAAGGAAAGAAAGAGTAGACAGCTAAGATAAAGGGTTTTCTAAACCTGCTCCTAGGACTGAAAAGAATGGATGGAAGAAAGAGATCAGGCAGGAAATGATGACTAACCAGGAATGGAAGTGGGTGAGGGGGAGGGAACCCAAGACTGGATACCCCTCTGAACGACTTATGAGCTACAAACATGTCCTTGTTGGTTATCCCACAATTTTGCTGATTCTCCCATTTTTTCAGAACTGGGTTATATGGAAAGTAACCTCACAGGGTGATCTGATCATAAATTCCTAACTTGGCAGGTCATGGCGGGTAGTCAGGTCCCTTGCCCGTAACTTTTTAGTAAAAGGTTTACCTTTGCCTTAAACAAGCTCTGTTCATTGTTTTCCTGCACCCAGAGGCTAGCACGCCTTTGAAATAAATCATAACCACCTTCAAGAGAGCACATAATCTTGTTAACTATCCTGTGATCCTATCCCTGTTTTGCTCTTCCCCCTCCATAATTTCAAATGCATTAAAAAAAAACTGCAAAACTATTATTCTCCGAAGCATTTGAAATCCTGTTCCCTGGCATACGTCATCCGTTTGGCTTAAATAAACTCATAAAACTCTCTACAGGTTCAGGCCTTCTTATATGAGCACATCGAATGCCCAGAAGGTGTGGATGAGTCAGCCTGCACAGATTACAACTCCTGGAGGCAGGCTCCTTAGCAAGTCAATAAACCCTCCCAGTCTGTTTCCTTATCTATAAAGCTGGTAGGCTATTACCTTAGTCATTAGAAAAAAGAGATAATAACAGCCCATAAAAGTGTTTTGTAAATACAGGCATTCCTCTCTTTGCTGGGCTTCACAGATGTTGCCTTTTTTTTTTTTTTTTTTTTTTTTTTACAAATTCAAAGCAAGACCCTCCACCAGTAAATGCATTAGGACTCAACTTATTGCACTGGTCTGAAGCAAACTGCACAATCTCCAAGGTCTGCCTGAATAACGAAAGGTTACATTAGAATCTAGGTGATGGGTATATGGCTGTTCACTTACAATTCTTTTTCTTTTCCGTATGTTTGGGAATATTCATAATAAAGTATTGGGGAAAAAGTGCTTTGAAAAATGAAAAGTACTGTTCAAATATGAAGTGCTATTATTAAAAAGGATTCAAAGAGCATGCTATCCTGAAAGTAGTATTGTTTTTGTTATATATTAAACACCTCCTTTAAGCAATCAGGAAAAATATATATTAAAACGTACTTCAAAAATGTATTCAGTAGACATTTGTTTAGTACATATTCCATCCCAGGCTTTACGTGTGATCATGCAAAAAAGAATTGAATGAAGTCTGTTCACCCTTTGGTGGGTGAGATGTTGCGTAAACACAAATACTTGTAATATCTGATATTAAATATAGAATCGTGATATGAACACGATACGGTGGAAACAGACAGGATATGCCTTCTTGCCCGGAGAAACCAGGAGAGGCATGCTGAGCAAGGTGACTTCCAAGTAGAAAGGAATGAGGCAGAACAGCCAGGCAAGGGAAGGAGGGATGTTCCAGGAACAGCAAGTACCTCCACGCTTGATAAAGCCTGAGTGCAGGGTGCCCCAAAGCTGGGGCCGGTGAGGTGGAAGCGGGGGGGGGGGGGGGGGGGCAGGAAGGAATGCGTGAAGGGTTTTCAGAGAAGTTTGGACTTTATCCAAAGGATTCTGGGGAATTTTTGAAAGACTAAGCAGGTAGGTTGCACTGTTAGTGTTGCGTTTTGAAAGGTCATTCTGACAGCAGCCTGGAGGATGGATCGGAGGTGGGTAGAGCAGAACGGTGTCGGGGGCAGAGTGCGTGGTGGGCCTGACCCCTGCCCGAGAGGCAGGGCCTGTGTGCTGCGGTGGAAAGGAAGCCGCCCAGGCGGTGCCGGTGCGCTTCCCCTCCATCCCTCGGCGCTGCCTCCCAAACAAATGAATTGGGGGCAGTGAAGTCGCGAAAGAGGTGGGTTTCAGTACGTGCAGGAGACAGAAACCACAGGGCTGAGAAGCAGATGAAGTCTAAGGGGCCAGGGAGGGAGGACAGGGCAGCCGAGGCATGGCTCGGTGACAGTCCCAAAGAAGGAGGTGGCTCTCTGAGAACACTGAGTCATGACTGGAACATCAGATTGCAGTAGGCCCCTGGAACACCCAGGTGGAGTCACTCTGAAGGCAAATGAAACTATGGACCTGGAGTTCAGAGCAGGGTCAGGGCCAAACGCTTTAGAGAAGTCAGTGGTTACAGCCATGGATAATGGGATCGCCCGCAGAGTCTTGTGAGTGAGGATTGTTGGGGGCAAGGAGACTTGAGACCTGGTCAGAGGAGGAAAACAAGGAGAGAGTGGTGCCTTAGAAGTCCTGGAACGGGTTTCTAGAAGGGTACAACGGCACTGAGCACTCCCAGGAAGTCAAGGTAGGGACTGAATCATTTGAAGTTGACAATTAGAAGACAGCTTCTGGGTGGAAAAGATGAAGGGCTTTAGAAGTTCCAATTGGCTTGGTAGTCACGAAATGGTCACGGGGATGCGAAGGGAATGTAGTCAGAGATGTTGTAATAACTACATTTGGTGTCCGATGGGTGAGATTCAGCAGGGTGATCACTTTGTAAGTTATATAAGTGCCTAATCACAGGGTTGTACAGCTGAAACGAGTATCCTATGATGCATCAACTGTAATTTAAAAGTATATTTTATAAAAGGAAAGTGGCTTTTATCTCAGCGTGAATAGCTGCAGACAGGCTGGTGCTTGTGCAAACCAGACTCCCGTGCTTAGCGGGGAGGGAAGGCAGGAGCCCAGGAAAGAACAGCGGGATAAAGAACCAGCTGACCTGTCGTTTTCTCTTAAAATAGGGGCCACCTCAACAGTTGAGGAGAAGAAGCCAATACACATAGAAGTTGTAGTGTTTCTACTGTTGAGACTTTCTGCTTAGCTTGACTGTTTGCCCAACGCTTTTACCAATTCCTGTGTTTATTAACATCTAACTTTAGCTCTTGGAAGTGAAGTAGTATAAGAAAAACACATGCAAATTTGAGAGGAGGGAAATTTCCTTCTCTTATAGGGCTATCAATCTTACTGGATTAAGGCCCTACCCTTGGTTAAAAAACAAAATTCAACTGACTCCATTGGAAGATCTAATTGGCTTCATGACCCGCCCTGCCCAGGAGCTGTACCACATGGAAGGTGTTTACAGGAAGCACAGGGCAGCAAGGGAGTCCTTAGATAAGATAGGATTATTCTGGGGCCCAGACAGCTTTCTTCTAGGGGAGAGAAAGGGAAGTGTTTTTATCATGCAGATGGCTCTTCTTTGCATAGGGGATGGAGAGGGCTCAAGTGACAGCTGGGGGACCTTCCTGGTGCTCGGCCCGAAATTCCAGACTGCTTGATAAAGGTTACATTTCCAGGAGAGGCTGAAACTGCACTTGGGTCGGGTATGGAGGCGGCGTGTGGTGGGCTTCTGCTGCAAGTGATGCCGTCTGGGCCTGCGCTTTTCTCCTTTAACTTGTCAATGTAAGAAGCATCCAAACCTGTAGAGAATGTTTGTGAGATTATTTGAGCCTAACTGATCACAATTGCCAGGAAGCAAACTCTCAATGGATTGGGAAATGCTCCAGAAAATGGCAGTTTTGCACCTTATTTTATACATTAGAATCAGAGGAGAAGACGTAAGGGGTGCACATGAGATCTGTCGGTGATAGATAAGGAAAGCTGCAGAAAGCAAAGGCTGGGGAGGGGGTGGGCCTCTGGAATCGGACAGAAAGTAAAATGACAGACATATCTTTGACACAGGCGGTACAAGAGAGTTAACAGTCAACAATTACCATGATAACAATAGCAACGAGTGGGTTTGTGGTCTCCCGCTGGTGTTCTTTTTGGGGTCCGGAAAAAGGAAATTTGACACTCCACAGGCACGTTATAGTAGATGCAAAAAGACAACGGACTGGCTAAGCTGAGGTAAAGGTTGACCTTTGTTAGGGAAAAGCACCAGCCTAGGACACGGCCACGAACTGCTTTCATTTCGGAGGTTTTGACTTCGGACCACCCCGTGTGGTTGCTGCGCGCTCTGGGCCTGCAAGGCCGCCCGCAGGCCTCGGCTGCGCGTGTCCGGTTCATCCGTGGCCCCCTTTCTTACACAAACGCCTGTAATCTCTGCTGACTTAAAAAATGTCCAAGCCTGTAGAGAATTTTTCTGAGTTTAATTGAGCCCAACAGACAGGAGCGCTGGGGAGCGAGGTCTCGAATGCTTCGGAGAACACAGCCTTCCGCTACTTTTTCTGCATTTGAAACGAGGAGGGGACGCAGCGCGGAGATTCCGGGGAGCGGGGAGGAGGAAAGGCAGGGGTGGGGTAGTTGAGATTTTGTGCGCTCCTCAGGGGGGTTCGGGCTTATTTTGAAGCTGTGTTAATCTGAGTGCACAGAAGCAACGGACAGAGCTTCTTAAAGGCAAAGATAGACCTTTTACTAGCAAGTTTTATGTTTGAGAGTGACTACTCACTATAACCGACCCAGTTAGGAATTTATGAGCAAATCATGCCGTGAGGACACTTTCCGTAGAAGCCTTCTTTTCATTTACAGCTCATGTAACCTTACCTCCTGAAAGGCCCTAATGCCAAATGTAGTCAGGTTGGAGGTTAGGGCTTTAATACACGAATTTGGGGAGGCGGGGGACACAATTTAGTCCATAGCACAAAGCCAGGAAATATATCCACTCATGAGTAGTCAAACAAAATAAAGTAATGAAGACTCTATCGCTGTATTCTTCATTTTTTTAACAACTGAAGTGATAGCATTTTTTTAAAAAGATTGTAATTTTTATTTATTTTTAGAGAGAGGGGAAGGGAGGAAGAAAGAGAGGGAGAGAAACATCCATTGATTGCCTCTTTCATGTCCCCAGCTGGGGAGCTGGCCTGCTACCCAGCCATGTGCCCTGACTAGGAATTGAACCGGCAGCCTTTCAGTTCGCAGGCTGGTGCTCAATCCACTGAGCCACATCAGCCAGGGGTCTGGAGCAATTTTAAGACAGAAATATCCCAACTGTTTTGACTGGAGTTTTATAGTTAATAATGAAACCCATTTACAAATCTATGTTAGACTCCTATGGAATCTCTTTCATTCTTTATATCCTTTTCCAGATGTTTTTTTGGAGGGTCATCCCATATCCTGAGCCAGAAGAATGTGTCTCTCAGATCTCCTTTGGGGAATGCAAAGGTACAATTGACCCACGCCCTGTGGCTTTGCTCTGACACCCATCAATGCGGTGGGGCTGGGGCCTTGCTTCCCAGGAAATGTCCCCAGTGCACAGTGAGCAAACCTGGGGCAGGCAGCAAGTCTGGCGGGACAGCCTGGGAATTCCCCGAGGGCCATACATAAGGCCCCTTCCTCCTTCCTTCCTTCCTCCCCTCTTTCCCCTCACCCGGCCTCAGACCCGCTCTGCAGAACAGCTGCTCTCAGCCTCTTCCAGGCTCCTTCCTCAGTTTCCCTCACAGGCCTTGCCCTAATAAATCTTTTGCACGAATCCAATGCCAGTTCCCAAATATCACTGACAAATAAAACTGAATTTGTTGCCCGGGAGAATGAACACCTCAAGAGAGTTTTGTAGAAAAAAAAAAAAAAAAGAGAGAGAGAGAGCGCGAGAGTGAGCTTGATTGGTATGTCCAGGGGGGAAGGGAAAGGCCGGATTTTATTCAGAGTTTGAAGTTTGGTTTAAGGCAAGTCTGTCAGTGAGGGGGATTAGTTAGGAATTATGAAATAAAATAATTTAGGATTCTTGGAAACAGCAAAGCAAGGAATATGAGACCAGAAACCCAAAGAGTATTGGTAGGAAAATTGCTGATACTTTCTGTGAAAGAGTTGATGATCTTTCAAACAGGGTCCTGAAGCAAACGATTAAGTTATTTGCTTGGGCGAGAGCATCCTGGGATAGTAAAGTTGAAGTGACTAGAGGCAATGGAACAGTAAGTCATGTCAGTGTAAACTGTAGGGGTAGGTGCTTTCAGTTATGACAGCTAGTTACTTGGGGTCTACTTCTTGGAGGTTAAAGACTTAACGCAGGTACAAATATTCTAAAAGCAAATTATAAAACCTTTCCTGTTTCCTTTGACACAGCAAAGATAATCAAACTTTTGCAGTAGTTCGTGACCAGGAGAAGTTAAATTTTAATCTCCTATTTAGGCTAATTTCTTCGTGGGTTCTAAGGAACCATCAGATTTCCTCTTTACCCCTGAGTCACAACATCATCCGAAGGCATTTCATGGTCCTAACCTGCGGACGTTGAGGTCCTGTGATGCCAAATGAAATTATTATTACTTCCCATTTCCTGTCTTTGGATTAAAACTTTTTTATTCTGATTAAAATTTAAACATGGCCATGAGCTCAGAATAAAAAAAAAATACACATCTTGCTCTTTAAAAGATGAGTACATAAAACAAATTTTTCATTATTTTAACACCTAAAATAGTATTGAAAACTTCAAAGCTTTAAGGAAGATGACAATTAGTACAGTTTATCAATTAAAAATCATGTTTCCCTGATAACAAACCTGAAATAACAGTGGATTAAACAAGATCAGTTACTGGACTCAAGGGGTCCGTTTGTCTGCGTGCATCAAAGCCCAGCCCAACACGAACAGGAGTCTGCAGCCAAGGAAGTAAGGGTTTATCAGCTGAGGAAATGGCACCGAGCCTGGAGCCGCACAGATAAGCTAGTCCTCAAAGACCTGGTTCCCGGATAGTCCACGCGGGTACAGATGACATACGGGAAAAATCATTAATCGTGGTGACTAAAGGAGTTGAGGTCGTGGGCTCTCCCGATTGGCTGGGCCAGGGGGAGTAGCTGATCATTGCATTGGGTCCTGCTGTCGGCCGTGGCCTCGCTCAGTCTGGTTCTGTGAGGGCGCGGTCCACAGAGTTCTTTTGCTTTCATGGGCTTGCACTGAACCATGGCTAAGACAAGACGTTACCTTTCTCTTGACTGAAACTCTGTTTCTGTGGTCAGGAGACCTGAGGCTTTGTCCTTAAGACAGTGTGATACTGACCCAAATCTGTTGTCCTAAGGGCTTAATGATTAAGGAAGGGAGTGGACAGAAAGGAGAAAGTGACATCTCAAAGAAATGGAGTTCCTGCACGATTGCGCCATCTATTATTATAGAGTAGATTTGTTTTTCCTAGAGTTCTTTTTTAAAACAATAAATGAAATAAGCAGTATGTACTCTTCAGCTTAATGCTTTTGAGATTCACCCACGTTGTATGTCTCATTGGTTCCCAACATGTTATTACTGGGTAGTGTTAATGGACAAAATTCAACCGAGTAAATGGGAAGAACTCTGGGTTTATCAACTGGTTCGCAAATTTGGGCAGCCTCCCGTCAAACGCCTAGGAGGGTTAGATGAGTTGTACCAAGTGGAAGGTTTTTAGCAGTGGAGAGAGGGTGGGACTAAGAAGCTAAAAAAGTGGGTTGTTTCAGGCAAGGACACCTTTTCTTAGGGAAAGCCAGGGGGTCTTCACAGGCTGCTCACCTCATTAGTGCTGGCCAGGAAACCCCAGACTGATTGGTTTAAAATTCTACTCCTGGGAAAGGCTGAGACTGCAATTAGATTAGCTGTTAGTTGTGGTCTGTTGCCATAGCTTAGCAAAAGTGACTCCATTTTAGCCTGTTGTTTCCTTCTTTTTCTTTCTACTGGTAACTTTCCATATATGCTACAATTTGTTTATCTACTCATCTGTTGTTGGACATTTGGATTGTGTCCAGGTTTGGCTTTTAAGGATATAATGCTATAGATGTTCATGTGCACACGTGTGTGTGGATGCATGTCTTCACTTCCCTTGGGTGAACGCCTAGGAGTGGAATTGCTGGATTGTATGGTAAGTGCACATTTATAAAACACTGCCAAGTGGTGTTTCCAGTGGCTGTTGCACAGGAAGACAGAGAGCCTCACTCTGACAAGATATGCTAGAGGCTCGTTTTTAAAGGAAAATTATTTTCTCTGTTTATTATAAGTAATACAATAATACAGTCTCACTTTAAGGCAGGGGCGTCCAACCTTTTGACATCTTTGTGCCACACTGAGAGAAGAGTTGTCTTGGGCCACATGTTAAATTCATTGTGACATGTAATCACAAAAGTCTCATAATGTTTTAAGTAAAATTATGGTTTTGTGTTGGGCCCCGTTCAGAGCCACGCTGGGCTGCATGCAGCCCTCGGGCCGTGGGTTGGATACCCCTGCTTTAAAGCAGTAAATCGTTCAAACAAGAGAAGAGGGGCCTCCTTGCAGCCACCCCCTCACCCCAGATAACTCTCACTAGCAGTTGCTTCGGAAGGAAATGCCTGCCTCAGATCCCCAGGGGAAGTCACAGGGTTTGGGCTGCGCCCCGGAGGGGCGGGGCAGTACCTGAGCAGGAACAGCAGCTACAGCCTTTCTCAGCTGCGCCTGGTCTTGCTAACTGAAAGGGCTGCTCTTCTGCTTCTGATGAGTAATCATGCCCAAAGAAGGCCTGGGTATTTAGAAACCAATATTCTTTTCCCCTGGAATATACAGTGTTTGTTCCTTCTGGTGCTCATTTTTCTAGACTCCATTCAAACCATAGCCTTCTGTGTCCAACTCAAAAGAGGTTTATTTTTCTTAACATCTCTGCATGTCACATACAGGCCTAGGTGGAGATTTAGCAAACATCTGGTCTTTTCTGCAGCCCCTGGAAGATTGTGGGTAGAAGTCACCAGGTGTTGTCTTTTCAAATGGTAATTTCATCCCAATTTTGGAAATCCTAGGGGTGGGACAGAGACAACTGAGCACGCTGAGCATTTTCTTTTTCCTTTAAGAATGAACTTCAGACTATAAATTCTTGGAGACTTGTTTTCTCACACGGTGACGTGCGTTGGGTGGCTCAGATTCGTGGCTCCTAACTCCAATTCGGGGCAGAGGGTATGGGAACTTCTCTGGACTCATTCATCTGTTCATTCCACAAAAGCGTGTATTGAGCCCCCACCACTTTCCAGGCACAGTACTAGGTGCTGGGCACACAGCCGTGGGTGAGGCAGGCAAGGGTGCCCTTGTGGAGCGTATGTTTTCAGTGGAGGGAGGAGACCCAGATAACAAGCCAGCATCACAACTAGGATGATCACACGGTGTCGGAAGTCGATAGGGGAGAGAGTGAGCAGCATTGGAACTGAGGCTGAAGGGTGAGAACGAGCCTCAGAGAGGGGAGAGCGGGCAGGGAACTGTCCGTGAATGGCCTTGAGCCGGGAAAACCATCTGATGACTACGAGGGACGGAAGGAGCCAATGTGACGGGAGCCAGCTCACAGCTGTCATTGAAAGAGTTCGGATTTTATTCCAAGAGCAATGGAAAGCCATTGGAGGGTAAGCAACGAAAAACACAGGACATCAGCTGATTTGCGTTCTTAGAGAACACATCTAGGAACAAAATCTAAAACCTCCTAGGCCTCAGTGAGTGCAGCAAGGTCACAGGATGCAAGATAAATATACAAAATCAATTGAACTTCTATAGGCCAGCAATGAACATTAAAATAGACACGGAAATGAAACTCACAATACCATTTATAGTTTTGTTTTTTTTTAAAGAAAAATACTTAGGAGTAAATCAGCGATTGTGCTCCTGGGCGTTTACCCCAGAGAAATAAGACGTGTGTACAAAAACCTCTACGTGAGTGTTTATAGCAGCTTTATTAGTAATAACTAAACCTGGAAACAACCCAGATGCCCACCTGCAGGCAACTGGTTAAACCCACAGTGACACGTTCACATGGTGGAACGCTACTTAGCAATCCAAGGAGAGAGCTATTTATCCTCATACATCCTAGACCAATCTGTAGGTGATTAAATCCCCAAAGATTCCATGGTCTATGATTTCATTTATCATTCTGCACTGACAAGTTTACAGAAAAGAAGAGATTAATGGTTGCCAAGGGTTAAAGAAGGAGGGAGGCGGCAGAGGCCACCACGAGGGGTCCTTGTGGGGACACAGCTGTTCTGCATCCTCACTGCATTCTTGTTGATATCCTGGTTGTGACTTGTATAGATTCTCAAGATATTACCACTGGGGGAAGTTGGGTAAAGGCCAAACTGGATCTCTGTTATTTCTCACCAATGCATGCAAATTGACACATCTCAAAATAGAATGTTAAAAAAAAAAAAAGTTCACGTAAAAGAAAAAAAGGGTGACCTCTGCGTGCTCTGCTCTCTGGCTCCCTTCCCTGCGTTTTCCCTGACCTCACAGGGAGGCCTTGTTCTCATTCTCCCCCTGTGCCCCAGGGACTATGAGGCCACCGGAAACTGTTTTTGATGACTCTTCCAAAGATGTCATCAGTTCTGCCGTTTGTCAGCCTGTGTGGGAAGTAGCACACATTTCCTTCGCAGATTTTCCTGATTTTAAGTGGTTCAAGTTGACAACAGGGACAGGAGTGAATTACAACATGAACTGAATTCCTCTGGGAGAATTTGTGAGTTGACAATGAGAGGTTAGAGCTCTCTGTTAGGTTCCCCACAGCTTGGGAGGAAGGGGATGGGGAGGAAGCCAGTCAGCAGTTCTCGGTGGATTTGCAGCCTGTTGCAGCCTCACTGTGCCAGCTTCATCTTCTTGCCTCTGGCCCCCGCAGAGGGTGCCCCAAACGTGCCCATCTTTCAGTTCACTCTTGGATTGTTTCTTTGGAGTGCTTATGTTTTTCTTTTTCTTTTTCTGTTAGTCTTTGAAGATTTTAAATTAGGATTATATGTGAGGTCTGTCCAGAAGGTATTCAGCCATGTGATATGAGAAATAGAGATATTTATTGAAGAAGACACAAGATACAAGAAACATTGCCCATAGGACAATGACACCTCAGTCCCCTTCAAAGTGGGCACCTTGGGACTTCACACAGTTCTCCCAATTGCCACCAGCTGCCCTGCTGTATTTTCTTGAATCTCATTGATTGCCTGAAATCTCTTCCCTTTCAAAGGTGATTTTAGTTTTGGGGAAAGCCAGAAGTCACAGGGCACCAAATCTGGGCTGTAGTGGGGCTGAGTCACCTGGGTGATTTGACATTTTGCCAAAAAAAATGCACAAGACATGATGCATGAGCGGGCGTGTTGTGATGAAGCGGCCAGTCACCATAGTGGCAGCCTTCTCAATCTGAATAGCTTCTGCGCAGGGATGTTCAAGCTTCACATAAAATTTGATGCAGATTCTTTGCTCTACTGTCTGTCATTTTGAATGCGATGGCCACACAGTACTCATACTCTCTCAAGGGCGTCTACTGCCTCCACCAACTGGTACGGTGAAGGCATCATAGTTCACACATGCGAATTCCAATCCACTCTCCTTGGCTGCTCGTTTATATCAATATCATGCTAACCATTCTTGTTATATTAACAATTGCTGGACTTTTTTCTGGACCGACCTCGCCTAAGTATGCATGCTTGTTTTAATAAGCAAAAGGGGAAAAGGAATTCCTGTCTGTTGAGTGCCAACGTATTGTGCTAAGCACTTTACATTTGTTATTTAATTCTCTCAGGAAGGTAGGCACTATTTCCCCCATTTTCTAGGTGAGGAAATTGAAGCTCAGACAGGTTATGTGACTTCTCCAAAGATCAGACAGCCAGGAAGTGTCAGAGGCAACAGACCAACACAGGTAGTTACGTGGCTTTCATACCATCCCCTTCCCTCCCTCCCACCTTCCTTCTCTCCATCCATCCATCCATCCCAAACAGTAAAAAATCTACATTGCATATGCTAAGCTTTCACTCTCATATAGATGGCATGTTGACACTAAATTAATATAGTAAGTACATTTCCTAGGGTGGAAAATGTGAGTTTTAAAACAAGTTTTGCCCAGGTAGCTCAGTTGGTTAGAGCCTTGTCCTGATAGGCCAAGGTTGCTGGTTTGATCTCCAGTCAGGACACGTACAAGAATCAACCAATGAATGCATAATAAGTGGAACAAGAAATCTCTATATCTTTCTCTCCCTTCCTCCTCCTGTCTAAAAATCGATCAATAAAAAAATAAATAAAAGCATGTTTCTAGCTCAGGTAAATGTTAACAAACTGCCTTAGAGGCTTAGGTGGCCTCTTTCTTGAGGAAGAGTGTCCACGGCCACATGAAATTTTCTCGGCTGATTTGCTTATGTCACGTGTACCGATGTGCTGCGACTCCTAGATTTCTAGCACTGGACTAAAGCTGCGTTCAGCCTCTCTGGTTCACAGGTGAGGGAGCTGAGTCCCAGAGTGACTGAGCCCTTGGCTCCATGATGTACAATGGAAAGTGACGACCGGCACCAGGTCGCTTGTCTGCGTCCAGAGCCCTGCCGAGGTTGGCGTGTTGCTAGGCAAGGAATCCTGGGGTTACGTTCTGTCTTCATAACCTCTTTAGCTGGAAGAAAGCCCTGCCCAGTGTGTAAGATTACACACTCCGAGGTCATCTGGCTCCACCTCCAAGACACGTGAGGTGAGAGAAAGCCCATTTCCTCTTTTGTAAACAGAAGTCACAATAGTACCAACCTCTGGAGACTTGAGTAAATGAAATATTACCTGTCAGTGCCTAGAACAGAGCCTAGTGCACAGTAAACACTGGATGAATTTTACTACGACTCAAGCAAGGGGTTTGAGAGGATGTCATGGTTTCTAGGTCCTTATGCAGATGGTTTCTTTCTAAGGCGTGGGAGCCAGGTGTCTGCCTGTGTTGGTCTGTTGCCTCTGACACTTTCAGACTCTGACCTTTGGAGAAGTCGCATAACCGGTCTGAGCTTTAATTTTCTAACCTAGAAAATGGGGGAAATAATTCCTACTTTGGACAGAGAATTAAATAGCAAATGAAAAATGCTTAGCCCAACATGTTGGCACTCAATAGGCAGTAGTTCCTTTCCCCTTTCTCCTTATCGAAAGAGCTATGGAGATTTTGAGTTGAAATGCTGTCTTTGGTTGCCAGGTTCAGTCACCATGAATGTGGCCATAATTTAAACGGGAACCAAAGTAGCTCCAAAGCTCATTTGTCTAAACTAGGCTCAGACCACCATGCTTTAGAACATATGCGATATCCATCTCACAATTAACGTTCTGTTCATTGTTTGAATGCTTCCAGGAGAACTGGTTGCAGCCTCCCAGAAAGCATCCGGCTGTAGAGGGAAGGCCAGGGCTTCAGGCTCATAAAACCTCGAGCAGGAATGCAGGGCGCCGTGGGCTGGCCGAGGGCTGGCCGTGGGTTCTGGGCAGGGTTCCCAGTCACGGTTCCTCATTCAGGGATCACAGAGGGAAACACAGCCCTTGGGGGCTGCTGAGGGGACCAAGCTATATGTAACACAGGACAGTAACAATGGCTAGTATTCACCGAGGATTTATTAGGTGCCACGCATTGTTCTAATTAACTCGTGTACTTGTCACAGCTTCATCCTATGAAGTAGGTGCAATCACCACCATTTTTTGGATTAAAAACGCAGACACCAAGAATTTATATTACCTGTCCAAGATCACACAGCGAGCTGAGGGGTGGAACGTGGATTTAAACCTCAGCATTGTGGCTCCAAAGCCCAAGCCATTAGCTGCCAGCTTTATTGCCACCTGGGCACATAGCAGGTAATAAATATTAGCTTCCAATCCTTTCACATAAGATGGGCGTTTTTTGCATTGGAAGCTATTTTCCAGGTAGGGGAAATTAGTATCCCTCACATCAGAAGGAATGAATCCAGGAAGCAGCTAATTAATAGTGAGCATAGTCCTGGCTGGGTCGCTCAGTTGGTTAGACTGTCGTCCTGATATGCAACGTTGCGGGTTCGATTCCTGGTCGGGGCACATACAAGAATCAACCAATGAATGCACAAGTAAGTGAGACAATGAATCTCTCTTTCCCTTTCTCTCTCTCTAAAAATTCAATAAATGGAAAAAAATGGTGAAGGGGAAAAATAGAAAAAACAAAAGAAAATAGTATAATTTCTTGGATTTAATGTTACAACAATAAACTCTAAGAGCACAGTAGAATTTTAATTAGTACTTCATGAAATATATATTTTAAGATTTTTATGGAAGAATTTTAAACCAACACCAGTGGGAGAAGGGATGAGTGTTAAAATCAGAACAGATAAACAAGTCACAGGAAAGGGAATGAATACTGACGGAGCATCTGTTATGTTCCAAGCGCTATGCTGGATGGTTTACCAAACTGATTTTGTTTAGTTTTCATAAACATTCCTGAGAGAGAGGTTGTGCTGGCACCTGGACGAGGGGCCTTTGGTTCAGGGAGCCTGAGAATCTCACTGAAGCTCGCCCGCCCGCAGGCATGGGAGCCAGGGTTCCGCCAGCCCCACCGGAGGCCTCGGCAGACGGCTTCCTCCCCACCCTGCCTCTCTTCCAGAAGTCACATTCCTTGGGACCCTGCCGAGCCCTGTAAGTCACCAAGTGTCCTTGGCTGTAATTTTCAGTATCTGTGCAGGGGCTGTTCCCGGAAGACCTTGCTCTTATCGCTGCGTAGCGTTGCGCTGAGGACGTTCAGCGGCTTGGTCTGAATTTGTCAGGAGTCCAAGATGGAGACTGAGTGCTGTTGCCCTTAAATGCCCACAGGCCTGGGGCAGCCGGAAAGCCCAGTTGGTAGGCCCTCCAGGGGTCTATTGACATGAGCCACCAGGGGGGCTTCTGGTGAAGAATTCACCCCAAGGTTAGAGGACATCAAGGTGCACAGGCTTGATCTAAGCCTTTGCTCCAGACACAGGGGGAGAGGTTTCGTCTTTTTTACCAGCTCTGAAGGACAATAGTATTGAGCCCTAGGGAGCAGGGTCGGGAGTAAAAAGTAAAAGGACAATTTGACAGACACCCCTGTGACTGGGACCCACGGATCAGGTGTGACGACCCAAAGGTGGGCTTGAGGCACTCAGGGGGCTTAGCAGCACATCGGGGGCCAGCACCCAAAGGGAACATTGAGATGCCTGAGGAGGGCGGGCAGCGCTCAAGAGTGAGCACCCAGATTCCCAGGGCCCAGAGGGGAGGGTCTAGAATTGGGCTGGAAGGACCCGCACCAGCAAGTGAGGTAGATTCTTTGGCACAGTTTTGATATTACACTGTTGCTCTCTGTCCTCCCAGGTTGGTATGATGAAGAGATGGGTGAGGATGTGTTTTTAGCGGGTGTCTAAAACACCTAATCCCTAGAGACGTCACTTATGGCCCCTTAATCTAATGGAGGAGACAGCTCACAGCTGTTCATTGAACAGTCCCACAAATACGTCACTTCAAATTGTGATACGTCTTCAACTTGTGAGAAGGGGTGCCCCGCCGGCATACAACGGGGAATCCAACCTGGCCTGGGGCTGAGCGAACGGTAGGAAGGGTTTCCCTGAAGTGGCTTTTGCACTGGTGTGTGCATGCGCGCGCCTGCCTGGTGTGAACAGGTCAAATAAAGGACAGACCTTTATCTGCACAAACCTTTATTTAAAGCACGACTCAGGAGGCCTTTCTTCTCTGATGTGTAGTACAGGGTTGCATTTATGAAAGCCAAAGGCAGCACTGAAGGATGTGTCTTGCAGGTGGCCAGCTTTGCCTTCCCAGGCATGTGGACTGGCGGGGGAGGGGGGTGCATCCAACCGCCCTTCCTCTTCTTATGACTTGGTCACCCACAAGGTGCATGATTTTGAGCAAATTTTATAATTTCCATTTTTCTACGTGTAGGTGAGGGCAGAGAAAGGAGCGGAGTCTCCCAGATGATCTCTGCATTTCCTGCTGGTACTTTAAAAAATGTAATTGCAGGTTTTAGAAGAGCACCCTGCTATGACAGTTTCAGAGAGAGAGCTTTTCCTTTTGGTTTCCTAATTCCTCAGAAGTGACTCTCAGGGTAGGACTGAGGAGAATAGGGTTTATTTTGCTATCACATGAAGTCCTCATTATTGTATTAAACACATGTCATTCATTATTCAACACCTGCTCCGGGTGCTGAGTATTCAGAGGAAAATAGGGTATGTCCTCGCCCCAGTCCACTGTCAACGTAGAGGACAAACATGTCACCAGGTGATGGCAACATATAGGGATAAATGCATTGCAGAGCTATAGAGAAGGTGTTACAGGAGAGTAGAGGAAAGCCACCTAATGAATGTGTAAGAGTGATATTGTAGAGGGTTACACTTGGAGGTGGGAAAATAGGTGTGTAAAACCTGGTGGATGCTTAGTAAGTGGAGATGGCTGGACAAATGAGTGAATCGTGTTGCTGTTATTCCAACTCCAGATGGTTAGATGGTTGATTCTAAGACCTCCCTCTATTGTTCTTTCATGTCATAAAAGGACAAAAATGTAATAACGGCTGAGAGCGTTATGATTACAAAGAGCAGCCAGGCTCTGTGCACATTTACCTGGGTGACGGACGTTTACCTCCACTATGTATGTTTTCCTAACTTTTCCTTAGGTGATTGTTTCTACCATTAATCTTTCTTTCCAGACACTAGGAAGATGGCCCTTGGCCATTTTCATCTTATTGTGTTAGATCTTAGTCAGGAATGAGTTCGTTGCACAGAACACAGAGGCAGGCAGGATATGACAAGTTGGGGAAGAGACATTCGTAAGAGTTTCCTTCCCCAGGACGGATGGGGGCACCAGCGGGGGATGTGGGTCTGTGAAGCCGTCCCATGTTCTGAGCTGCAGAAAGCGCCACTTGAAAGATTGGAGCTTTCCCCTTAATTTGCTCTGAACACTTGATAGAGTAAAACATGCGACTGGAAGCCCTAAGTGCAAATCATCCACTTCAGAAGAAAAATGTTACTTTTATGCTGTCCATTAAACCATTTGCTTCCTCCATATGCTCCAGCACTTACCAGAGAAAGAAGAATTTGCCCACTGAAAATTGAGAGCACATTTCTGAGAAATTGTTTTCCATAAATCTTGCAAATTACTGCACTCAAATATTCTAGGTTGTAGCCAGACCGACCTCTGGGGAGCGATGATCAGGGAAATAACCATGAAGCGCAATCAGATCTCGCGCGGATCTGACTGGCAACGCCAGGATGTGACCTTTCTGTGCGGGAAGCATTCACGTGGGCCGCCCGAGTTGCCAGGAGCTCGGTAATTAATGGGGCACCAGAGAATGGGCTCTCTTCTACGAGCTGCTAATTAGTCTTCCTGGACATGGACCCGCATGCCCCCCACCTCAACCAGGTGTCATGTTCCAGCGACCCCTTGCTGAGCGGAGCTGGATGAGCGGGCGAAGGGCGTGGCTGACTAAACCCTGATACCGCAGTGCCACAGCCCTGTCTTTTTCCTCAAGCGGTCCCACTTGAGGAGAGTGACAGTGATGGAGTAATACTTACAGTTTTTGCATTCCTTTTTGGGAGACGATGCATGATTTCATTAGCAATATCATTAGTGTCAAGTGTGATGGCTCTGGACTCAGAGGGTGTTTTGCTTCCCTTCCCTTGGGTGTTTCGGGTGGGTAGGGTGACGTGGAGAGCCCCAGGAATGCAGGTGTTGCGGGGTCCGGCATCTGTGACCCACCGTGGGCTCTGGGCTTCACGCAAGGAAGCATTCGAACGTGAGCCAGCCTAGAGTTTAGAGTGAAGGCGAGTTTATTAGCAAAGCAGTGAGACAGAAGATGGGCTGTTCCACAGACAGAGCAGCCCCCCTTTAGCATGATGTGCTTCCTTTACTGAGGTTTATTGGATAGTAGGAGGGGGAGATAGGGCATCCAGTGAGGAGGGGGAATATTCAGGATCTTTCTGGGGAAAGGGGTGGAGACCTCTGGGAAGAGCCCCATCCGTCAGTTTCTGTCCTCGTAGAGGCTCTGTTTCCGATCTCGGCAGTATGGGGTGTGTCATTTAGCATGCTAATGTATTATAATGAGCATATAAAGGGGCCATGGGTTACCAGAAGGTGTGAGTCGCCATGTGGGATGGTGCTGGTCTTTGCTGGTTTTAAGCCATTAATCCAGTGTGGGATGGTCTTACTCTCTTCTTGACAGTTCCTGTGGCTTTTATTGATTGCGGCTGTTTTGCCACATACCCTGATAGTTTTGTCACTGTCACCCAGAGTCAGGGAAGGTATAAACCGACCCGCAGGGTGGCCATGCAAGCTTGTGCAGGTTGAGGCCAGCTGAAGGGGCGAGCAGCGCCTGAAGTCCAGCCTGCTGCCCACCTATCCAGCGTATGGCTCTGTGCATGTTACAGCCCAGCCCTCGTGGTTCCAGAGTCTAAATTCTTGAGTACACATCATACTGACTGTATAAACTAATAGTGTCCTGGGCTTTTATATCCTGGAGGCCAGCTTTCTCACTTACCAGCTACAGTCACTGAAGCCTTGGGAGAACATGAAGGTTGGAACAAACCTGTCAAAACCAGAAATTAAGTTAGATACCGGGGTATTATCTGTGATTGGTATTTGCTGGCCAGAGAGAATCATTCACTCAAGTACACCAGACTGTGTTTGGCTCCTCCCATTCAACATCAAGGTCTATAAGTAAATAGATGGGATTCCTTGTTCCCAGTCTCAACACTACAGTTAACTTTGGTTAAAAACTTATGGGGCTTAAGTGCTAGTTGGCAAATGATGAGGCTTTAGCGCTATATGTGACGATATTTGGCAGTGAAGAGATGTTGGCCTATCTCCCAGGGAGACCGTGAAGGCCTGTTGCACCTGGGTAAAGGTTGCGTGGTCACCGATGTTTAACGTCAGCGGCTGCAGTTCTGCTGAATCAGCCTTCTCAGACCAACACTGTGTTCTTGGCAGTGGTGCATTGGAAACACTGCGGGCTTTAGAGGCAGATGCTTGGCCCCAGGCCTTTCCTGAGAGAACTTCAGTGTATTACTTGGCTTCTGAGCTTCACCTTTCTCACCTGTAAAATGCCTTCTTCCTATGGTTGTTAGAATGAAATAAAATATGTAACGCATCTAGTGCGGAGCTTGGAACAGCCTCACAGGTTCTCAATAAACGGTAGTCTTCCCCTCTTCCCTCTTAAAAGTCCTTAAGGATTTCTGCATTAGTTTCTTAGGACTGCCATAACAAAGTTCCAAAAAAATGAATGGCTTAAAACAACAAAAATTTATTCTTCCAGGCCTAGAAGCCCGAAGTCCACACTGAAGGTGTTGGCAGGGCCATGCTCCTTCTGAAGTGTGTGTGTGTGGGGGGTGGGGGGTGGGGGCTCCTTCCTGGCCTCATCCAGCTCCTGCTGACCTCAGCTGTTCCGTGGCGCAGAGCAGCACAACTTCACCTTGTCGCTGTCTTCCTCCTGTGCCTGTGCCTTCACGGGATGTTCTCCTTGTGTGCCTGCGTCCAAGGTTCCCTCTTTTTATAAGGATACCAATCATACTGGATTAGGGCCCATTCTAATGATCTCATCTGAGCTTCATGGCATCTAGAAAGACCACATTTCCAAATAAGGTCACATCCACAGGTACTGTTGCTTGGGTGACAACGTACCTTTTTGGAAGGCATGATTCAACCCAAAACAATTTCCCATCATCTGTTGGAAGATAATAAGCAATTGTCTAGTAACTTTAGAGTTTCTAGAAGGCTTTTATTATCTCTACCCAGGGAGACAGGACTTTATATTTGTTGTGAAGGAGGAAAATCCCAATAAAACCAGTGTTACAGGAGGCAAGGATGCCAATTAGGATTTGGTGCAAAATTCTTTTGTTTTGTTAAAAATCACCATTTTTTTTTCACTTAAGATTTTACCACAATCTCTTCTCCATGTTGTAACATAGGTTTCATAATTTTCACAATTGGCATATGATCCAGTTGATGTGCACAATTTATTTCCTGGCTGTTGGATTATTTACAAATCACTGATCAAGAACATCATGTTTGAATCAGGAGTTTATTTGATGTCATGTAACTGTGCAATACCACCAGACCAGTCTTCCCCAGCTGGCGCTCAGTTCTTGGTGTTTGAGCATTGGAAACAAAGGAATTTGTAGAGTTGGACAAACCAGGAGTCACATCTCAGTCCCAGGTCTTTCCAGCTGTGTGAACTTGGCATATTTAAAAAAAGGGGGTAGAACAGTGTTTAAAATAAGTATATATTTATGTTCATATTAAAAACTGTATCTGTATCTGGCAGAAAAGGATCCAGAAGGATCCATAGAAAAACTGCAAAGCAGAGAAAAGTCCTGAGAAGTGGGAATGGAACCAGATTAGGGGCCGAGGAGGACACTCACATTTTACTATGTGTATGTGCGCATTAAAATTTTTTAAAATTATATTTTATTGATTATGCTAGTACAGTTGTCCCAGTTTTCCTCCCTTTGCCCCCTCCACCCAGCACCCCCACCCCCTCAGGCAGCCCTCCCGCCATTGCTCATGCCCACGGCTCACGCCTGTAAGTCCTTTGGCGGCTCCACTTCCTATGTGCACTTCACATCCCCACGGCTCTTCTGTAACTACCTATCGGTGCTTCTTAATCCCCGCGCCTCTTCACCCATCCCCCACACCCCCTCCCGTCTGGCCACCATCAAAACCCCCTCAGGCATGATTTTGCTTCTATTCTTTTTGGATGCTTAGTTTGTGTTATAGATTCAATTATTGATATGTATTTTTTGCCATTTTATTGTTCATAGTTTGAATCTTCTTTTCCTTAAAAAGTCCCTTTAACTTTTCATATAATAATGATTTAGTGATGAGGAACTCCTTTTGTTTTTTCTCGTGTGGGAAGTTCTTTATCTGCCCATCGATTCTAAATGATAGTTTTGCTGGATAGAGCAATCTTGGCTGTAGGTCTCTGCTTTTCATGACTTTGAATATTTCTAAAAAACACCCATTTTAAAAGCAGGTAATCCTTTGGAAACTGAGGGAATCTGACATTTTGAAAATATTTGTACCAATTCCTCTCTATCTCTTACCAACTGGAAAAGATAATTATGGAGAAAAGACAATTTGAGAAGAGAAGTAGAAAAGAGAAATCTGTATTCTTCTTACTTCTTGTCTTTAATTAAATTTTCTTTGTAACCTACTAACAGTTCCTTCAGATGTCTAAGTCTCTTTAATTGTCTTCCTTTTTAGAGAAGTAAAACACCAGAAAAAAATTTTTTTTAAAACAAATACATCATTTTATTAGAACTGTTGAAGAAATATTTGGAACTTTTGCTTTTGTTGTTGCTGATGTTGTTTCTAATAGGCTTCATTTTTCAGCTGAAACTTGACTTTGCACTGTAAGCAAATATTGTTGTTACTTTTTTGTATAAAAATACCCTTAGTCAAAAAAGTTCTGGAGAGCATATATTCAGTAAACCTTTCAAAATGATTGCAAGTCTCCTGGATATAATAGTAATGATTTTCCAATTATTTTTCTGCAATTCTTTCAACAAATTCTTTCTCAAAGGACGTACAGCTCAGCATCATCTATCATGTGTTAGTGTTTTAATGTCTGCTTTTGAAAAGTAGTGTTCACTGGTTTTAGAAATGAGGATTCTTCCATTTTACTCTTCCAGTCATTCTTTTTTTTTCTTTTCTTTTTTAACCTATAAGAGAAAGTTTATTTAGAAAGTCACAGCAGTAGATGAAGTGAGTTGTAGAAGAAGTGGGCTCAGGAAACAACTCACAGAGGTCGTCCTTCCAGACCCCTGGAGCTGAGGAGAAAGAGAGAGGCCAGGAGAATGCGGCAGGGGGGGGGGCGGGGGGGACACAGGGGGGGAAGGGGGGGCTGGGTGCTCCCTGGAGAGAGCTGCCCCCACCATTCTAACAAATACTTTATACAATTCTAGGAAGTGAGTGATGCACCTAGGATATAAAATTACCTTAAAAAATGGCATTTTCTTTTTTTACTTGATCTTAGCCAAAAGGCTGAGAAGCTATAATTTCCTTATTTCATATTCTTCAATATCATTCTAAGGTTATCATTCATTTAACTCCTAATTGGCTTATGGTAAAGATCTTTATAAGAGATCATTTCTTTTAATATATACTTACTGAAAAATTTTTACGAATAATTGGGCCTGACAATTTTGTATTTCTTTCATAAAGTAAGTGTTAATACAAATTAGTAAGATGTTTTCAGTAAATATAAGAAGTTTCATAATCAAAACCTTGGTGTGATTCCAATGAATTTAAAAAGAAGAGCTAAGTTCAGATTGAGAGGTCACTGAATTTATTTCGAAACAATTTGTACGTCACCAGTAAGAATACCAAGATGGTTTAAATGACCTTATGTACATATATGGTTATACATTGATTTGCGGTGGGACTGCCAGTTCTTATTTTTTAACACTGTCATCATCATCAACTTTGTGTACAAAGAATTTATTAGTCATGTAACTATACATCATGGTATGTACCGATGCTACCCAGAGAGGTCCATATATATAAACACCGTCATGGCCGCTGTTAAACATTTGACATTGGGGCTTTCATGAGTCAGGTGGCATAAACATGGCTGCTTTCTGAGTTCACAGCTTAAAAAGATGAGATCCTGAGGAGTCGTGTTGCTTCAACTGGGTTGAGCACCGACATGCTCTGAGGCATTTTGCATCTGGTACCAGCAAACACAGAACCTGGCACATGGGAGCTGCTTCATGAATGCTTGTTGCATAGAAGGTAAGCTTCCATGGAATGCAAGTGAAGGTGTTATGGAGAGAAAAGTATTGGGAAAGTAAGCTTCGTGGTAATGCCACATGCTGCAATGCCGACCTGAGTGCTTATTTTTTAGAGAGAGACAAAATAAAAACATATTGTCCTGTGTAACTAACATGTAACTAATATAATTTGGTTTCATTTTCAAATCTTCTTCAATGATGTGGGATAAAAATATCATTCCTTTTTTAAATCAGAAATTTGAAATACATTGAAAACCTAGAAATATAACTTCCAGGAAAATAGTGAAATTTCAACATTGGGAAAGCCAATAATTCAAATTGGTTCATGTATTAATAAATTAAAGGAGAATAATCAACTGATGATATCTCATCAGATGCTGAAAAGATACTTGATAGAATTCAATATGCATTCCTATTTTAAAAGAAACTTTTAATAAAAGAAGGAAATAAACCACAAAAACAAAAACAAAAAAACCCCCCAAAAATAAAAAAAATAAAAGGAAAGAAAAGAAAAAAACAAAAAAGAAATTTGTAATAAGCTTTGTAAAGGCAGAAACCACTAAAAATATAATAATGAGGCATTAGGATATTCCCGTTAAAGGTGGAAACAGGATAGGAATTCCACAATTATGTTGTTTTGGATTGTTAAAAATATTTTATTTATTTATTTTTAAAGAGACAAGAAGGAAGGAAGAAAGAGAGGGAAAGGAACATTAATGTGCGAGAGATACATTGATTGGCTGCCTCTCACATGCCCCCAGCTGGGGACCTGGCCTGAAACCCAGGCATGTGCCCTGACTGGGAGTTGAACTGGCCACCCTTGGTTTGCAGGCTGGTACTCATTCTACTGAGCCACACCAGCCAGGGCTGGATTTTTGGTTTATACCACATTCAGAAGCATATTCCAAGTGGATTAAAATGCGAATATAAAAAAATTTCTTAAAAGTACTAGAAGAAAGTATAGGAGGTTGTTTTTTTTTTGTTTTTTTTTTTAAATTTTAGAAATAGTCTTCCCTCTCTTCCCCTCTACCTCTCTCCTTCTTTCCTTCCCTTTCTCTCTTTTCAATATTTTGGCTTTGGGCAGGCTCACAAAGGAGGGCAGAGAAATTGCAATGACACAAAGAGATCCACAGGCACAAGGCCAGAGGCTGGTCTCCCTGCACTATACACATCCTTGAACTTCTAAGCGCTTTCTGTGCACTGTAATAACCTCCGTCCACCTCCAGGCAGCCCGCCAGGAGGTGAGGGGAACTCTGGAACAAGGGAAAGTGCCTGGCTTAGCAACAGCTACCTCTGCCCCTGGGTGGGTGGGGTGGGTGGGGTGGATGGCAGGGGGTCCAGGTCCAGCTGATCACATGCTGAGCTTCAGAGAAGAGCGGGCACAATGCCACAAGAAACTAAACAAAATCCTATCTGGAACCAGGGCACTGCAGAAACCCCAGCTTATATAATTTCCCAGAAAGGTTCCTTTCTGAGACTATTTCAAAAGCGGTATTTTGAATTATCTCTCCAGAAGATGCTTTGGTTAATCAGAATTAGAGTTCAGAAACAAGAGGAGGGGGATCTCTGTCTCTTCCAATGGAACAGAACACTTTCCTTGTTATTAGCAAGCCAGATGATGCAGTACTTTTGTGCCCCAACAGTGAAATCCTTACTGCCTCCAGGCAAGTAGTTTGCTGTTTACAGCTGCCAGTTACAAGGTCCCTCTTGTGTTTCTTTGTAGGTTACAAGCCCCAATAACAGGGAGACAGGCTATTGTCTTGTGTTCCTTGGAATGTTTTGTTCTCTAGCACTGTAACATGAATCTCTTTCCTAACTCAAGCTTCCTGATACCTCTGTCTCAGTATGTCTGCTCCCCTGGCACCTTACTTCCTTTTTATAAAAATATGTATTTTTTAAAGATTTTATTTATTTTAGAGCAAGAAGAAGAGAGGAAGAGATGTAACATCTATCGGTTGCCTCTCTCATGCCCCCAACGGGGGTCTTGGCCCACAACCCAGTCATGTGCCCTGACTGGGAATCGAACCGATGACCTTTCAGTTGGCAGGCGGGCACTCAACCCACTGAGCCACACCAAACGGCATATTTGCTATACATATATATAGGATTGAGGAGTAAGCTTATTACCTTAGCAGAATCTATTTATGATCCTACAGGGCTGGCCACGGTGTTGAAATGTCGTTAGAGTGACATTGAGGTATAAATCTTGCTCCCTCCATTGTTGAGTCTCCAATCCAGGTCAATCAGTTGCTGTTGCTTCACTGGACATTGATGGCATTTGATGTTAATCACAGGTCAATTAGCCGTTTTTGGCCAACCCAGCATTTTCAGTGCTGGATGTGACTTTGACTACATTGGCTCTTAGGGGAGGAGGGGAACTGGGATCTGAAAGGTGTTTATTTAAAACTCTTACCTCACCTGAGCTGCATTTTTAAACATTTGTTTGTTTCATTTCAGATTGTGTCATCTCAACCTATAGGGCTCCAAAGTGTTGTTTTTCTTTTCTTTCATTTTGACTGTCAGATGTTCTTGCATAAACCCTAACCCCCCTCCGCACCCTGAACCCCTTTACACACATTTCTAAAACATTGGGATCCGCTGTTAGTCCAGCCGGTACCAGCTCTGAGAGCTTGAGGTTCCCCCTTCAGGAGTCCTGTCTTGGCCATGCCACCGAACAAAATCCCCCCAAGCAGAGGTCCAGGTCTCACTGGCTTTACTTCATGAATCTGGCAGCAACTAGAATAGCTCCCATGAGTTGTACAAAATGGAAGGTTTTTAAAGGCAGGAAGTGGGTAGGACTCAAAAGTTCAGAGGGAATGATTTCAGGCCAGGGCACCTTGTCTCAGGGAAAGTCTGGGAGTCTGACCAGGTCTCCAGGGCTGACCAGGAAATGACAGACTGATTGGTTTAAAATCCTGCTGGAAGAGTCGGGAACTGCAATTAGGTGGTTATTAAGTTTTGAGTTGTCTTAGCAAAACTGAGTCCAGAGGCATCATGGCATTATTTATAATGGCCCCCACATGGAAATAACCCGAATGCCAGTCAACTGACGAGTAGCTAAGCAAAGTGTGGTATATCCATGTGGTGGAATGTTATTTGGCCAAAAAAAAAAAAAAAAAAAAAAAAAAGGAATGAAGTGCTACAACATGGAGGAACCTTGAAAACATTATTTTAAGTGAAAAAGGCCAGACACAAAAGGTTGCTATTGTATGATTCCATTTCTATGGAGTGTCCAGAATAGGCAAATCCATAGGGACAGAAAGTAGATCAGTAGTTGCCTCGAGCCAGACAGCTGGGAGAGGATGGAGAACGACAGCTACTGGGTATGAAGTTTCTTCTATGAAAATGACCTAAAATTTAATTGTGATATTTGTACAGCTGTGTAAATGGATTCAAAATCTATTCTCTACTTTAAATGGGTAAATTGTGTGGTATGTGAAATTATATCTCAGCCAAGTTGTATTTTTAAAGAAAGGCACAGCACATTTAGAAGGAACCAGTGAAAATACAACAGTGGCAGCAGACATTCAGATCTGTGTGGCAACCAGGAAGCCACACATGACTCCGCTTCCTCCCCGGCAGCGTCTCCTGCCTGCCCCCCTCACACTGATCTTCCCGCAGTCCTGTGCATCTGGCATCAGAACCACCGCTCGGAACTGCCATCGATGCCCGCCGCCGAAATGCTTCTTGGTCTCAAACCCACCCTTCCAGCCTTGTGTCCTGCATGAAGCTTGTACATTTTGGGGCCCCCATTATAGAAAAACATTTCAAATAGAAAATAAGATAGGGGTCACATATCTATTAAAATGGGAATGAGAAGGAATTCTATAAATGAGGCATCCTGACATGTCATCGTCCTTATTTTCAAGGGGAATCTGCTGATTATAAATGCTGTGGATTTCGGCCTGAGGGCTCCTGTGTGCCTCGCCCATGCAGCGGCGCTCGCTGCGCTGGGCAAGGTTTGGCTGTCCGTGGTAGTGCAGCGGGGGTTGTAGGGCCAGCCTCCTCTCCCCTGCTCATTAGTGTCTGGACAAGGATTAGATTTAAGTCAATGCAATAGTCAGCTTCCTCTTTATTTTTCTGAGGCAGGTAATCGAGCCCTCTGTCTAGTGGAGACCCGTTCTATCTCTGTAGCTCAGCGCTTCTACAAGCCCTGTAAATATAGCAGAGCTGTTCTTTGTGAAGTTAAAGCCTTGGTACATGCACCTTTGGGTGTTTTTCTAGCAAGGTTGGTGTGTTTAAAGTGCTTCATTGTCAGACTTTTGGTTCTAGGGTAGAGACAACTGGCACAAATGTAAAAACCACGAAGCCTTGTCTTTCAGTTTTTCAGTTCTCGCCCCTTCTAGATAAAAGCATCAGGTGGGTGTGGGGCAACGAGCAGGCTCCCTCTGGAAGCCGGGCCTTGTCCTGTGCCCCCTGGGGCTGCAGCCTGTCACCTTCCTCCCCTGGAGCCGCTTCAGCGGCGATGGCCGGCCCGGCTTGAGCCCTTGGGAGGCAGCGGTGTCTAACTGGTGAATTCGTATTCTGTTGCACAGAATTCCCTGGAAAACGACACAGTAAAAAATGCAGAAGGGGAATTCCTTGCAGGGGGCGGGGGGGCGCAGTTTCTCGGAAAAAATGCATTCCTTTTTCCTTACAAAGTCTGAACTCTAGGGCTCTGACTCACATTTCATTGGAAACTTGATGACTTCCTCAAGAAGGTTGTTCATGAGCTACATTTATTTTTAGGTTCTGGTTAAACCACCGACGTAAATAATTAGAAATTATTATTTCAAAATAAGAAAAGGTCATGGTGTGATTTTTATATTTAACCCACAAAATGTGGCATGAAATGAAGGAGAATGGGTCAGGGGTAACATGCTGCTTCAAAAGTCAGATTTCCCAAATTAACTTCTAGTCCCAGGTACTGTGGGTTGTAGATGAATAAATCCCTCTTGAAAAGAAATTACTGTTTTATCTAATTATAGGAGCAGTACATATACATTGGAGGAACATTTTTAGCTAAAGAAAAGAATGAGGAAAAAAACCCAAAGAAAAGTTCTGTATTTCTACCACTCAGAACTCATCTCTGTAAACCCTTAGGTTAATATTTAAGTGTATTTACCTTCAATGTTTGATATAGATAATAATTTTTACATAAAAACACAATTTGAAAACTTAGAGACTATGTTAAATAGTCTTTTGCACTCAAGAATTTAACATTCAGAGTTGCTTATATTTTTAGCAATCTGGAAGGCCCGTGACATGTAGAAACACAAGTTTACTGACAAGCTGGTCGGTAGCAATGAGTCGACTGGTGAGTGAGTCACACAGTGACTGCCAAGTATCTGCATCTCAGTTTGGCTTTGCTGTTCTCCACAGGGGAAGAGCGATTCATCGATATTTGTGGCTTACTTCTTAGTGCCTCCCAATACACACTCTCCCCTTCTTCAAAGATTAGACATGTTGTTGCCCATTAAGAGAAAATATTCCTTATTTCCTTTGTAAATAAGTGACTTAGTTTTGGCCAGTGAGATGTAAAGCTGATGTGTTCACAACTACTGGGGAGTATTGTTTTTCCATTTCTTCTGGGTGGAATTTCATTGCTGCGGCCGGAGCTCAGCAGCCATCTGGGCCTTGGAGGTTATTTAAGTGCCACGACTCAGAGGAGGCTGACTGTGAGCGGGAAGGGTGCTGGTTCCTGGCAGTTTTGTGCAGCCACCATGGCAGTATTGGGCTGCCTACCCTCCAGATTTGTTTTATATAGAAGAGAAATACATTTCTATCTTGTTCAAGCCAACGTAAATTTTTTTTGTTGTTGTTCTTACATTCAGTTAAAGTTGTTCCTAACGGATACAGGCTTGTTCAATGTTATCATTTACCTAATGTGGGGAGTTGTTGACTCACCTGTGGGAAAATGAGGACAAAGTGAGCTGGTCTTGGTTTAATGTCTATTCATGTCTATTCCTGTCGTGTCCTAACTCCTGGGACCCAGGTCCTATGGCCCCACCAGCAAGCACAGCTCTTAAAAGTGGGGCCTTGCCTGTGTTCCTGGGATGGGTGGGGCTCGGGGTTCAGCAAGAAGCTCCTCCAGCCTCAGGGGAAAGCCAGGGCTGGCCAGGGAGGAGTCCAGTCAAGAACAAGCAGAAGGTGAAGGCAACGGCAGAGTGGTTTTTCCTAAGGCAGCCGTTCTTCGAGTATGTCCAGGGATACCTGGGATTCCTCAGGGTCTATGAGGTCAGCGTTATTGGCATGTTTACCTTCCCCCAAACTTTGAGAACTGCTGTCTAGGTTTCCCTGAAAGAGGGCTTGCTTCAACCGCATTGACACCGCCAAGGCAGCAGCCGGAGCCCGGTGTCATGTCCACGGCATGGTGGATGGCTCTGCCCGAACCCCTCCCTGGGCGCTGCAGTCTGCGGGGGAGACGGCCCGCGGGTCCTGCGGGCAGAGGAAGGCGTGCCAACGCAGGGAGCTGAAATGCGTCCCTGCCGCATGCCTGTGTTGCATTCTAAGCCCCCGTCCCTCAAAGTGTGGCCTTATTTAGGATAGGAGATAGGTTAAAAGAAAGCTTTTAAGGTTTTAACTTGGCAATAATTTTCTTTTTTAAAAAATTGAGGTATAACTGACACAGAACATCATATTCATTTCGGATATACAGCAGTGATCCATGATCACCCCAATAAGTCCAGCTAACATCTGCCACCGTGCACAGTTACATTTTTTTCTTGTGATGAGAACTTTTAAGATCTACTCTTTATCAATTTTCAAATCTACAATACAGCATTACTAACTATATCATCATGCTGTGACTGTGCCTTTCAAATGCTCCTCATTTGACGGAGGCAGGTCTCCAATGCACCTAGTTTTCCTGGGACAAGGAGCCCTCTGCGGCTAGGCCGGCGGAGTCCCCGCAGTCTGGGAGGAGGGGCCCCCCAGACCTGGCTCTTTAAAGCCCCGGGCTTTATTCCACATCCACCTCTGCCGGTGTGAGCAGAGCTGGACTCGGGTTTGCTTGGGCCGAAGCCCCTGAGGAAATCTCTTCAGCTTGGAGGGCAGTTCCTATTTCCCTAGAGGCCTTGGTAAAGGTGGGGTGGGGTTCCTGGGGCGACCCTCGCTTCCGTGAGCCGCGGGCACTTGGTGAGGAGCAGAAAGGAGCTTGACAGCGCCCACGAAGAATAATTGTCCCACTTACAGGGACTGCCCAAGCTTGGTTTTCAGGCTCAGTCTTGCAAAAGCGGCCCCGGCCGCTGGCCTTTTGCAGGAGGCTCCAAGTCAGGTTCCAGGGAGCACGAGGTCTGGAGAGGGTAGAGTTTGAAAGAGGGAAATTACATGCAGAGGTAAAATATTTGCAAAATCTTACTTCCTTAAGCAAAATGAATCTCTTGCCAAGGGGTTCACAGGCCACAACCAGCTCCACGTTGGGGATGGGCAGGGGGCGGGGCTGGAGGCTGAGTCCAAAAACTGATTTGTAACCTTTAGAGATCATTGTATAACTGTACTGTTCTCAGTGGAGAGCAAATCCATTTGTCCCCTTCATGAAATTCCAGCTTACAGAAAACATTCAGGCCTTGCAACTCGACGCTTCTTGGCCAGGGCAGGGTGAGTGTCAGGATTCCGAAGCTCAGAGTGGAAAAAATGGACGCGCTCACCGAGGGAACCCCGTCTCCAGGAGGCGTGCTCCCTGCTGGGGCCGTGCGCGTGCGGAAGCAGGAAAGCCCCGCAACAAAGCCAGCGCCAGAGGATTTCTGGCTCACACAGGGCCTCTTTCTTTGTTCGTAGCAAAGTCATTATAATCATTACTTGATAATCTTCTTGGGATACATTTGTCCACAAACTCTCTAGTATTTACCCAGAACTCGCTGCAACCCCCTTCTCGCCTGTCTTTCTCTCCTGCAGAGTCAGGAAAACGAACAGTATTTCCCAGACTCGCTTGTAACTAGCACAACCCAATGGCCGGTATGCCCGGGGCAGTCCGGTGTATATCTTTTGTCATGGCGTAATGATTAAAAGTGCCCCTTCGCGTCGTGGCCGTCCTAGGACTGGCGGTCGGCAGGGAGGACTGGCTGCTTTGGCGGGTGCCTGCGCGGAGGCCTGAGTTCTAGGGCCGCTGTGGCAATTTCCGATGCGTTACGGGTGTGGAGCGACAGGCAGTGTGGCAATGCTGTTTCTGGGGGAAGGGCCCCAGCGTGTGGTTGCGCTTTGCCCAGGACGCTTTGTTTCTGGCTGTGTCGCATCTAAACCTATTTCCTTGGTCTTACTGGAAGTCTATAAGCCGCCTAGTGTATTTCACCTTATTTCATTAATTCTAAGGTGCCCATTTCCCCACATTTTTCTGTTTTGAAATTGGGATGCTTCATACAATCAGTGGCATACTATGGTTTAATTAGCAGTGTTGTATCTTTCTTAGTGGTTTATAAAATAACAGTGTGCTTTACAGATGATGGCCTGTTAGCTTCAGTGAGAAACAGTAATAAACGCCTTCCCCTTGTCTTAGTCTGTGTGGGCTGCCAGAGCAAAATGCCACACGTGGACGCGGGGCTTATGCACTGCACGTTTATTTTCTCAGTTCTGGAGGCTGTAATCTCAAGATCAAGGTTCCAGGCAATTTGGTTTCTTGTGGGAGCTCGCTCCCAGGCTTGCAGGCAGCTGCCTTCTCTCTGGGTCCTCACGTGGCTTTTCTTTGATGGGTGTAAGGGGGTGGGGTGGGGTCGGGGCCTGGGAGGAGGGAGGGAGGGAGAGAGGAAAGAGGGAGGGAATTAAGCCTGAGTGTCTCTTTTTACAAGGACACTAATGATATTGAACCGGGGCCACATTCTCATTACCTCATTTAACCTTAATTACTTCCTTAGAAGTCCCATTTTCAAACACAGACACTGAGACACTGGGAGGCGGCAGGTGGCGATTAGGGCTTTGACATACGAATTTTGAGGTGACACACACATTCAATCTATAACACTGCTAAAATCAAATAAAGTAGATTATACTGTTTGCAGCCAAGCACCCTGAACCATATAGAATGCAAACAAAAATGGAACTTAAGATAAGATGACTAGAATGAAAGTAACTAAGTCCAAGGTCACTTTTTCCTTTTAAAAATTCTACCTAGTTTTCTAAAGGAAAAAAGTGTGTAAATCAGAAATTTCTAGCAGAAAATAGGGGGTATCTTGCAACATCTGACAATTTCTTAAAAACCTGTGTCGCTTGTGCAGAATGGCCTAACTTTTTCTCTGTCACTCACCTTCCATACCTTTACTGTATCTGGAGTTCGTCTCCCAATTCCTCACTTTTCAATCATAAAAGAAACTTATAAGATGCAGTTGTACAGTTGTTATGTAGCATTGTGTGTGTTTTTAAACTGGTTTCCCAATAAAGTAGTTCATTTTGCACTATGACTATCATCCCCACCATTGTTGTCACCAATATTGTCACCAAAGGTATTGGAAAGTACTGACACGTGTATATGATGACTGTGGTAAGAGTCTATCATCGAGCCTTACTGCTCTTATTTCTGACACACCTGAATTTGACTCTTCCCCTTCCCGCTGGCCGTCTCCTGGCTGGGACCTCATCGTCTCCCACCTGGAAAATTGCAACGCGCCCCTGCACCTCGGCCTGTCCTTGCCTCTCAAACCTGCTCGCCTTACAGCGACCCAAGGACTCTCAGGCACCCTAGGAGCTTCGGCTCTTGGGAGCTGTGGCTGAGCAGAGCAGGGGTGTAAGCGCTTCAGGTGGGAGGTATTGGACGCTTTCTTGACCCAGGTATTCATTTATGTAATCACCGCTTTGCTTAGGGGCTGGAAAAATTCTTCCCCACAGACAAAAAACTGAACCCTGTCCGGTCTTGTCAGGAGGGTCTGACATAAATCAGGTTGTAGGAGGGGTAATGGTGAGCATATGTATGGACAGTGTGTACACACGTGTGTACACACATGCTCACACAGACACACAATGAACTAGGAGTCATGGTAGGAAATGTGGCACAATGAGCCAGTCTGAGATCAGTGATGGGAATGGTGGTTCTGCCTGCAAGCAAGCTCTGTCTGGCTGCAAGCGTGAGTCTTGGGAAAGAGCTGAGTGTGTCATTTAGGTTAAAAATAGGTTGTTATTGAGAGAGAGAGAGAGAGAGAGAGAGAGAGAGAGATTGATTTGTTGTTCTACTTATTTATGCATTCTTTGTATGTACCCTGACTGGGGATCGAACCCACAACCATGGCATATCAGACAATGCTTTAACCAAATGAGCTACCCAGTCAGGGTTCTCTCTTAATTTTCACAACAGAGAGTGAGAGAGGTGCCATCATTATCTTCATTTTATCATTGAAAAAATAAGTGCGTACAGAAGTCACCGAGGAATTGAGTGGCAGAGCCTGAATCCGGACCCAGGAGGTTGGCTACAGAGTTGAGCTCTTGACCAGCAGGTTCCGTGAAGTTTCCCCACCCCTGACCCCACCCCCACAGTGGAGCCCAACCTGAGTCCAAGACAGTCGTTCCTCTCTGTGCTCTGCTTGGTGCTTTCGCTAACATTTAGTAGATATTGACCAATGTGTGGTGGTTGGTTTGATGTGTTAAGTTAGTGAGGCTGCAGGACCAGTTTGTTGTGTAATCAAACACAGATCTAAGTGCTGCTGTGAAGGCATTTTGCAGATGTATCTGTGGTCAGTCGACTTGAAGGAAGGAGATTAGCCTTGGTATCTGGACTGGCTATCTAATCAAATGAAAGGTGTTAACAGAAAGCCAAAGTGCCCTTGAGGACAGGTGAGTTTCCCGCCAGCTTCCTGGCTCCATGGGTCTCAGACTTGACCAGCCTGTCTTCACAATCACGTCTTTGCAAACAATTCCACCCCGCCCCGCCCCCCCGCCGCGCACTGCCCCCCCCCCCTGCCCAGTACATCCCGGATTGATACAGTTTCTCTGGTAGATCCCAGGTTGATACAGTTTCTCTGGTAGATCCCAGGTTGATAGAGTTTGCTACACTTAATGTATAGGCTTGTTTATGAGGTGTTCATGTCCTTGTTGTTTCCTGATTCTAAGTCAAATCTTAACTTTCTCCAGGACATATTTAATGAATTTTTTAAGAAGAATTCTCAAAGTTTTAATGTGATCCCATTTGAACAAACTCCAAGTTTTCTCCGGGATCATGTATCCTACAAGAATCAGAGGGCTCTCCGGCATCATCCTCAAAACTGCCAGCTGACTGTTGTTTCAAAAGTGGATTCACCGTGAGGCAAGTGAGGCAGGAGGCCTGAGGGCCGCCCCCCCCCCCCCCCCCCCCGCCACCCGGACGCTGCAGGGGTCTGGGAGATCCCAGCGCTGTGCTCGCACGGACACCTGTTTTCAGGAAGTTCGTCATCGGAAGATATTGGAAGAAGGGTCATTGGAAAGAGATTTTCCAACATTTTAATACTTTTGAGAATTTATATGCTTGTTTAGGGCCTACTGGAAGGGCATCTTCTTTAGTTATCTTTAACATATTTACAAAAAAAGAGAACATTATGAAAAAATGAAATGTGATGCAATGCAAAAATACTTAAGAGGAGTGACAAAATTAATAGAAATGTTTCTGTTACCAAGAAGTAAGTTGTAATAAAATTTTTCAGGCCCTAACTAAGGCAGAAGTACTCCATGGAGGGTGAGAACTAAATTTTGTATAGAAATAATGAGTAAGGTCTTAGATTATTTGATAATACAACTGATGAAGGGAGTCAGTCACACAAACACATTAGGAAAGATTTGCACTTCTTGCTTCTTTGATAAAATACTCAAGTTGATGATGATGGTATAAAATTCACAATATGTCATTATGAGTACACTGATAATAAAGTATTTAATGAAATGTCAGTTAGTCATTTACTGTTTAAGATTAGCTACTACTCAAGAAAACCTGAAATGCCCTGAGATTTTATATCTTCTTTATAAAAGACACTTGTTGGGGGTATTTTCAAATATGAGAACAATTTTAAACACTTAACATGGCTTCAGTAATGAGTTGTGAAGCTAAAAGAAGTCTTTCTGTCAATAATAAAACACATTTTAATCAGTCATAATGGAGAAAGGACTGAATTATCTTTAATTTGTTCTATATAAAGAGATTTTATAAAGCATCATGATATGGAGAGACAAAGGATATGCAGCCAAAAAAATACACAAAAAATATAGAAATGTGTCAGGTAGTTAGTAAAACATTCAAGTTATTATAATTTTGGTGATTATGATGTTGGGCAAATTTAAAAATTTTATAATTTGTTGAGGTTTCTTTTTTGGTTGTGAATAAATATTTACCTAATTTAAAAATTGTTTTCTGTGAATGAGTACCCCACATTGTAGGATCATCTGGCCCCCCACAACCCAGCTTTCAGCTTTTGCTAATGCCTTTTCTTTTATCTGTCGTCTTTTCCCTCCGAGAGCTTGACTTCAGCTTTTCAGGGTTCCAGAGAGCAGGCTGACCCAGAGAGAGCCACAGGCCCAACCTCACGCCAGGCTGAATTCAGATTTGCGTCTCAGACAAATGATCACATATCACCAGTCTGCAGAGCTGCTTGGGTGTCCTGCTACCTCAAATGTTCAATTAGCAAATACCAAGGATTTAACATGGAGGCTTTGGCCTCAGGGAGAATATCCGATCTCCTTTGAAATGAGAGTCCAGTCAGTTGGTTGACCGTCATCCCCTAACTGAAGGTTGCAGGTTCAGTTCCTGGTCAGGGCACACACCTAAGTTGCAGGTTTGTTCCCGTGGTCTGGGTACATGCGAGAGACAACCACTTGATGTGTTGATGTTTCTTTCTCTTCCTTCCTCTCTCTCTAATAGCAATGGAAAAAAAAAAAAAAAAAAAAAAAAAAAAAAAAAGCAAGGTCCTCAGATGAGGATGAAAAAAATAAAAAGAAGGAAAAGGCAGGCTAGTGCTAACTTTAGACTTTAGGGTCACCCAAATATCTTTATTTTGTGATTGGATGCCAGCCCTCAAATGTCCTATTCCACTGCCTCAAAGAAGAAAGGGCCTTTTGTCCTTGGAAACTGAAAAATACAAGTCAAGTAGATTAGACAGGGCCTGGTCATTTTTCAGTTGGTCAGCACTTCCTGAAACTTGCATGAAATCACCTTTGCATTTCATGTAGCAGTTATTATTGTAGTAGCATGGAGACATTTAAAAGTCATGGTGAGAAACCTAGGTCTCAGGCCCTTCTCCACATTTTTGTATTTCATATTCTCCAATTGCACGCTAGGTGTCGCTCTCTACCCAGGGAATTTATTTCAGAGCTAAGCATTGTGCTGAATTTAGAGAAGAAAGCTATTTGGCAAAGAGTTTGTAAGTGGCTGTGAAACATATTTTCAATTACTTTCAAATAGGACATTTCTCCTCATACTTTGCAAGACGCATCCATTATTTTGTTAGTCAAAAGAAACCCTTCAAAATTCATCAAAGGAAGAAGCAGGATCGTCCATGGCCGCCTTTTCGCTCTCCAGCCCTGCGGCTCGGGCATTTAGGCAGGTGCGGAGGTGGACTGAACTGCGACTTGTCTCTGAAACTATTTCCTGAGCAGAGGATGGCACTGCAGAGGGGTGTCGGCATTTGCGCCTTTCCTAGGGGTGCAGAGACTTCCCTGCAGTGTCCTGTAGGCAGCATCTCAGAAAGGACCCTTTGAGGGTGCAGGAGGCATCATTGACTTTATTTTCCTGATGCAACGGGCACTTTCAGGCGTGAAATGTATGTGTGAACCTTTTAACTGGATTGCCAGGGTGATAGAAATCCAAAGAATTAACAGTGAGCGAGGGGAGTTTTTTAGTTTTCAAGTCCTTGTGGCTGAAACAGCGGCAGTACTCCGTGCATGCCGGCCGTGTCCCCTTTTGTTCGCCGGGGGTGGCTTAGGGCCGTTCCTCTCGCAGCCCCAGGAGGAGGGCAGGTAGTGTGGTACGACTTCGCTTCACCTCTCCCCTGACTTTTGCACCGCACACGCCCCCAAAATTGCAAAGCTGCTTCACAGGGGGCACCTTGGCCATAGCTGGCGACGTTGTTCTGTGTGCCTTCGGTCAACCCTGGGTGCATGAACTGGCTGAAGTTCCTGAGCCACTTTTCACGGAAAGTAATTTGAACTCTTCAGATAGTAACTTAAAGCAACTTTCATCTCTAGCCTTCCCAAAACAACAATATCCCCAAATTGACAGAAATAAAAGTGACAGTATCAAGTATAGGCCTGAGGTTTCTGGTGAGAACAGACTTGCTCTCTAGACACCTGTGGGCCCACGATGCTCCAGCCAGAACTCATCCAACAAAGGCTTGCTGTGTGTTTGAGTGACGTGCTCTCATTTTGCCAGAACCTTAAGGTCTGCTTTTCATGGACATGTGGGTCCACACACACACAATTGTGAAGTTTTACAAAAAATCATGCCTCGTAAAGTTTAGATTTTTATGTGTTTGGATTTCTTAAAATACTCAAATAAATCTTAGTCTTTGGTGAGAGTGGGTCACTGGTGGCTGTTCCCAAACCATTATTCCTAAACTGTAATTTGACCTCCTGTGGCTGATGTTCAAATGTGACCTGCTCAGTTTTCCTGTGGACGTGTGTGTGGTGACAGTTTGACACAGTTCGTGGTGTCCTTGTTCAGGTCTCAGTGACACTGGGTTTGAATTACACATAAAACTTTTCCTTCCCAAATTACCACTTTGCATGTGTAGAGAGAGTCCTCAAGTAGGAGAAGTAGATAAGGAAATAAATCGAATTAATTCATATACATGTATGTAGAAAGCACTCTCAGTACTTTTTCTCATTATGAAAGTAGTACAAATACACTGTAGGAATTTGGAAAAAACAGATTAACATAGAAAAGAATATACACAACACTCATGATTCCACCACCCAAAGGTTTCAACATTCATGTTTTTGTGATTTATTAAGATTCAGTTGATATATTTCCAGTTTTGGGCTAATTTAATCTATATCTATACCCATATCTATCTATCTATCTATCTATCTATCTATCTCTATCTACTTTCCATCCATCCATCCAACTTAATATCTATACAGCTATTATCTATCTGATTTAATCTAGGTACCCATCTCTATCATCTAGCACCCTAAATGAGGTCATTTTGTACATATTATTTTGTAAACTAGCTCTTTCATTTTTTCTTATAATTATTTTTCTATGACGTGATTTTTAATGGTATAAAAGTGTTTTGTTATTCAGAAAGTTTTTAAAACCAATCCCCCAATGGTTGGACAGGCTTGTAGCTTTCATTTCATGTACATTTATGATTTGTCCTTTAGGATAAAAACTGAAAGTGGAATTTTATAAGGTCAAGGGCATGTACAATATATACTTCAAGGGTCCTCCATGTTGGAAATTGCCTTCTTATATTTTAAAAGTCAGTTGACATTTATTTCTACCAGCTGCATACAGGCCTTCCCGGGCCTTTGCACTGTGGCCGTAGTGACTGCCCACGGTTTACCCTTATCTTCTATGCGAAAAGCAAACAGGTCTTCACATCAGCCTTAGGATGGCTGCCTTAGCACATTACAAGGGATATTTTATACCAGACTAAAGCAGGAGCAAATAAACAATAAAAAGTAATCGTATTGCATCTCTGACTTGGGGCATTTATTACAATAGGAACAGTTTAGTTTTAATTTTTAGTGATAAATACTTCATAGTCTACTAATAAACTTCCTGCAGTATATCTTGAAAAAATGCAATAAACTCTTTGTCAGGTGAGAATTCACCTAAGCCCTTGAGTCTAAATCTCTGTGGAATGAAGGATAAATCTGCCATTTTCCTGGTGAGAATTATTGGAAAGACTGAAAAGGAAGTGAGACTTAGCAAGGTTCTGGAATAATTACTGCCACTAGGACAAAATTGGGAACTACCTGCGCATCAAAGTAGCACTAATATTGGGTCAGGTCAGTGTCTTTAAAACTTTGTATACATTAAATGTAGTGCTTAAGAGATAAATGAAAGAGTTAAGAACAGATTTAGGAAAAAAATACCAAGTTAGTATCCAGTTACATTTGCAAATGCATTGCTGCAAAGATAGATTAGGGATGAAATTGCATTTGGAAGGCTTTGACATACTGTTCTTCATAAGGTTGGCAAAATTGGAGCAAAAATATGCAAGTCAGAAAATATTCAGGTTCTAGGTTCTAATGTTTATTTGTGCTGACTTAGGGATACTATTGGGAACTAGGAAAATTTCCTTTTCATTTTTTGGAAATTTCTTACTCTTCTCTTAGCTCATATTAAAAGAATTCAGAATGAAAATAGCTGTTTGTTTTTTCCTGATTTACAAAAAAGGATACACACTCATTGTAAAAAGAAAATTATAAATGGTAAAAAAGTTTAAAGAAGAAAGGAAAATAAGTCATTAAAGAACCACTACCCAGAGATTAACTACTATTAATATTTGGTGAACATCTTTCCAGACCACTGATTCCCTTCTTTCAACAGATATAAAGTTTTATACAAATGTGACTGTGCTACATACATTGTTCAATCACCTGCTTCTATTTTTACAGAAATATATGTCATGACCGTATTTTGAGGTCGATGTGTGTAGGTCTATAGCATCATTTTAAATGGCTGCTTAACAGTCTATTGTGACAATATGCAGTAAGCGACTTTAATTTATTATCTTAACATTTAAATTCTTAAAAATTACAAGACAGAGATGTGCTTCTGAAATGCTTGTTTCCCCTCTGAAAATTGCTGAAGTGCATCAAGTAAAAGGTGAGTATCATTTATTCCTCTTCTTCTATAATTAATCCCAAGTCCCAGAGGTAACCCTAAACTATCGTCTCCTCCAGAAAATTTTGTAAGAATATACAAACTTTTATAAACAATTTTTTCCAAGTGGAATCATTTTATATTTTACAATTTTCTTTTAAAAAAATTTTCATACTATATTGTGTGCACTTTCCAGATTGGTGCATATAAAGGTATCTAATTCTTTTTTAACACCTGCAATGTAGTATAAGTTTACTGTAATCGATTAAACCTACACCTTGTTGATAGATATTTAAGTTACTTTAATTTTGAGATACTCTAAACAACGCCATAGTGAACAACCTTGCATGGTCAACTTTATAAATGTCTGATTATCTTTTTAGTAGATTCTTCACAATGTTATTGCTGAATCCAAAGGCGTTCTTGTTTAAGGGATTGACCTGTGCAGTCAGACTGCCCTTCAGTGATCCTCTGCCTCAGGCCTGTCCGGGCCTTGGATTTTCTTTTTTAAAGATTTTATTTATGTATTTTTAGGGAGAGGGGAAGGGAGGGAGAAAGACAGAGAGAGAAACATTGATGTGTGAGAGATATATTGAACAGTTGCCTCTCACATGCCCACACCTGGGGACCTGGCCCTCAACCCAAGCACGTGCCCTGACTGGGAATCGAACCGGCGACCTTTCAGTTCACAGGCCGGCACTCAATCCACTGAGGCACACCAGCCAGGGCAGGATATTTTCATTTTTCTCTTTTCTAACCTTCTGGGTGGAAACATATGTCATTGTTGTTTTTCTGTGCATTTCTTTTATTAGGAGTGAATTTAAAGACATTTTACAATGCTTTTTGATGGTCATGTGAAGTTCTTTTGTGACATGCTTAATTGTGCCTTATTCCCATTTTTTTTTTAGGATGCTTATCTTTTGTTTCCTAAGAGCTTTTAAAATCTTGAACAAATGTGTTAGTTTTCTGTCGTATGCATTGTAAATATTTTTCAGTTTGTCAACTGCCTTTATATTTTTGAGTTCTTTTAAGGAAACATGCAAAAAAAAAAAAAAAAAAAGAAGGAACACATGCAAAATATTTAAACATATGACGTAATTAAGAGCTCAAACGAGCTTTTCCAGTGCATGTGAACATCTGCCTGGAGAGTACATCCCTGGCCCCCCTCCCCGCCAGCCCTCTCTCCCTCCTGCGCACTGAATAAGGGAGATAGAAATGTAGAGGACGGCCGGGCTGGCTTTTCTCTCCCTTCCCTCCTAAGCCATTACTTTTCAGGGGGGTTGGCTAATAGGAGGTTGTCACGTGAGCAGGAAATGATACGATAGCTTCCCTTGGTCGTTATAACACTATTGACTTCTTTCAGGTCAAGCAAGTTTGAAGGGAAAGTGTGGCTTCTTTCAGGGTTGGGGGTCGGGCTGTGGGGCCACTTCTTACTCAGTCTTGAATGTCCACCGAGTCATGCTGAGCGCCCCTGCATCACGGAAGCACCGGAATTCTATGCACGGGCATCAAATGGTCCAGGCGAGTGGGAAGCTAGGATCTGTGTAACCCATGAGCACACATACGCCCTCTGCTTGTGGTCCGTTGCTGCATTGGACTCTACTTATAAATACAAGTTCAAAAATCGAACTATTAGGAATTTGAAGATGGCAACAACGGAGCATGAAATCGAGTGTGAGGCCCTTTGGGGGAGGGGCTCTGTGTGACTGGTTGAAGCCATGAGGTGCGCCCTGAGGGGACCCACGTAATTACCGCTGGCTGCTGGGCCTCGGTCCTAGTTTGGGGATCCGTGCAGCCAGGAGAAGAAAGGGACCCGAGCCCCTAATACAGAACCCACGGCACGGTCTCTGATCTCTGGAAAACATCACCCTCTCAGCAACCCAGCTCTTTCCACACACGCTTCCCCTTCCCCAGGCCATTAACTTAATTCGTTTTTGCTCCTTTCAGCCGCAGCCGAAGGGAGTGTGAAGGGCACAGGCCGCACCCAAGAGCCCCAGCCCGCTCACGTAGGAATAGTCTGGCTTGTGCCCCCGAGCCCACTTCGACTGGCACGCAGAGATGGCTTGAAAAAAGAAACATTGGAGATTTGGGAAGCACGTTACAAAAGTAACTGTTCTTCCTGAAAACGTACTCGCCCTCTGGCCCAGCGGCTGCCTTTGTCCTGTCCTGGCTACAACTGCATTGCAAGGCTTGGTGAGGGACCCTCTATGCAAGTTTGCAAAATGCTTGAAATGTCCAGAGAAAAGTCACCAGTCAAGCTGAAGACACTAACAGCAATTGTTTGAGAGTCTGTTTTGGTACCAAACATTCTCCGCGGTGACGCCCAGATCAGCATGGCTCATTACCAGCTAGGCCTTGGGTGCCTCCCCGTAGTCCCCTCACGTGCCGGTACAGGAACCCAGTCTTATCGACTTTCCAAATCAGAACGAAACTATCCTTGAAAGTGCCAAGAAGCTGACACTGAAGCAGGGGAGATTTGAGTATTCTTTTTCCCCTGCCAACAAATGAAGAATCTAATACCCTAATCCATCAGATCTTCCCTACAGAAGCCACAAATCTTTCCTGTTTTGTTCCGCATATTGGCACAGTGACAATTTCATATTACACCCTGTCTCGAGTCTCTCTTGTAACCTCACTAAGTCTCAACAAGTTCACAAAAAGGGCGGAGGCAAATAACCATGGAAGGCAGGTGATTGTTTATTTATGTACTTACCTTGTTACATACCAGTCTATACCCAAGGCCTTTCCAGAAGAGCTTCATAAAAAGTAATAGTAACTGACATTCATCACAGACTGAGCTTCTGTCCATTTCCTGCTTCTTTAATAGATCCCCACAGAGGCTGAGGAAGAAAGCTCAGGCTATTGTCAGACAATTGTATTACTTTGCTCTCTCCAAGCTCATCAAAAATTCTTTTGCTGCTGCTTGAGTGAAACGTATTTTTGAAAAGATGACAAGGGTGTCGTTTGTAGATATCGTTACCAAACTTTGGCCGCCATTTTCCTTGACTTCCTATCATTCCCAACATTCACAATGCTCCCGGGAGTGCCTTATGGATCCGGGAAGGGGGCAGGGCACATAACACCTTCTTGCACTTAGCATCATTGCTCAGGAAATTTCAAAGCACTTACCAGTGGAAGTGTCCTCCATTTCTCTGATGAAAATAATGAAGAGTGCTTTGGTTTATGATGATAAATTCTGTAAATTCTGATCAGCCTGGACAGATAACATTTATGCGAAGAAAGTTTCTCTGTATAAAGGACAATTTCCAGTTCCTTCCTGTGGGGGGACTTTTCCAGTCTTCTCTCTCCTTTCCCTCTCTTCATTTCTCTTGTTTTGTTTTGAAAATCGTTTTGAAAATTGATTATTTGATCATTAAGTTCACGTCAAGGTGACAACAGAGTGGCCTTCGAAGTGCTTGGAAGGTCTGAGCTACAATCTCCCTTCCTTGGCTTTGGACACATTTAGTGTCCAGATGCGTTCATTTACTTCATTATGGTCACACATCCAGCCACAGGCGGAAAGGAGATGGAGTGGGGCAGGGTGAGGGGAAGCTATGAGGCTCCACTGAATCTTCCAAGCCCGACTCTCCCCCTCCTCCCCTCTCCCCACTTCAGACTGAGCGAGGGGCTCTCTTTGCTGCTTCCCCAATGCCTGACACACAGATCAGTCAATGCAATTGCCACCTTTGTGTGTGTGTGTAACTGACTTTATTACCTGGCATTGCCAGAGCAATTATTAATCATTGTTAAACAAAGTTTAATGCAAAGACTAAAAATAAATATTTTAAGTGTCGTGATTTTCTAGAATTATAATAATTGATTCAGAGTTATAATAATTTCCAACTTAGTAATAAAGCGTCTTTCTATACCACCTTTTTCATTTTATTAAGCTTGAACACATAGAAATTAATATCTGCAGGAGATCCTGCTGTGGGAAGCCATTTGATCAGAAACCGGCGAGTGCAAAGGCGAGTGCCTGCTTCGGTTGTGTAGAGAGAACACGCTTGCTCTCCGCAGATGTTTGGAAGCAATGGGCGTAGTTGGTGGGATCACTGGTCCAGAGACTAATAACCGATTTCTCTTGTCTGCATCCTTTAAAAATGTGCTATGTTAGGCCCTGTTGCTATTTTTAATTTTTATTATTATTTTTAAAAGTTTGTTTTATTGTATTTGCTCCATTACCATTTATCCCCCCATTACCCTCTTCCCCCTCCACCCAACACCTCCGCCCGCAATCACCACACCGTTGTCCATAGTTCTGTTTTTTGCTCGATCCCTTCTGTCGCTATTTTTAAAATGTTCTGTGTTGTGGATGATAAGGTCAGAATTGGTCCTGACTTTGTCACCAGAACATCCTATCCTTCAGACTTTCTATTTTAGGGCTTGATGATCAAGGTGAATTTCAGATCTTGAACAAATTTTAAATTCCGAATAATCAATTTGGGGCTCATTTGAAATTCTATCTGTGTTTTCTCCCCGTGGCTTGCCTCTTCAGGTGCCTCTGGATGTACCCGGGCTTCCTCCCATGGGTGTCTCCTTGAACTCTCTGGGTGCCGCGCCCCTGGCTCTCTTGTCTCTCCTAAATGTCATGCCCCCTGCACCAGCCCCCGCCCCCTGCCCCCGCCCCATGTGGCTCCCAGTGGATACTGGCCAAAAAAGCTTATCTGTCTTCATCAGCCCTCATGTCGTTCCCTTTCTGTCTAAAAAGATCTATTGAACCCCTATTCTATGCCAGATTTTGGACTAAAAATTGAGGACGCTGCCGAGAAGAAGACTCGGAACTCTGGATTCTCAAAATTCTCAAATTCTCATAGCTCTTGCTGATGGGGATCTAAAATTCGTTTATCTTCAAGATGACTTTTTTCTCCCCTCCCTAGCATGATTTCTTATGTGCAAATCAGGAATATTAAAATGGACAACTGCAAAAAAATTCATGAACAATTTGAGTCTTCTTTATTAACTGTATAATTATGGTAATATTCAAAATACATAGATTTATAAATTTGACCTTTTAGTGTGCTGTGTTCCCCTGAGAGAGATGGTGTTATACTGCTTTCTATGCCAAAAAAAAAAAAAAGTTCCTTCCAGCTTTGAACACCCTCCCCAAGGTGGGTTTCATCTATTTCATCTATGCCACACATGACACCAGCTAATAACAAAGAGACACATAGACTAAATTTTATTAACTAGATGATTAATTTATATGCTCTCTTTTTGAGGGTGAGGACTCTTTTTCACATTTGAGTAGCCAGTGCCTAGCGTCGGGCCTGGAACATAAGAAGGATCCAGTGAGTGTTTGCTGGGTAAACACACGGGCGGCAGGCTGGATTTAGGAAGCTTAAAAATGGGGCAGTCCTCTTCTTGACCATGGTGTTTGGGGTGGAAAGAAGGGAATGAAAATAGAAAGCTGAGGGTCCCCTACATGTAGTGTGTGTTTATTGCACCCCTAATTGTGCTAAGTACTTTACGTACATGACATGTATGAACTCTCATATTTAATTTCACAAAGGAGGAAGCATTGGTTTCATTTTACAAACAAGGACACTGAAGTGTAGCAAGTTCATGAGACATATTCAAGTCACACAGCAGATTATTTGGCAAAACCACCATTGGATCCCAGGTCGGATTCACTTCAAGTTTTGTGCTTCTAACCATTAAAATGTACTGCAGGATGGAGTGCTGCTTTGGTTTGTGCAAACCTGCTGGCAGGGTCTCTCTCCATCCCCTCCCCACTACCCTCTGGCACCCTCTCCCTTTTTCAGGATGATGAGCCTGCAAATATTAGTGTTGGGAGGGAAGATATCAAAGTATGAGTCTTCTTGGAAAGTCATATTTAGCTTGAGGAAAAGAAAGGTATAATTTGGTGAAATTTCTAATTTTATTTAATGTTGGTTTTTTTTTGAGTCAACATATGGCAGTAGGTCTCTTTGCATCCAAACATAAATCCCTAATGAGTTGTTTGAGAATGAAACTATTGCCTTATTTCAGGAGGATGGGTGTGGGGGTGGGCGGGGGAGAGACAGGCAGGCAGGCAGAGACAGAGAGAGGTGAGGGCTTTCTTGCGTTTGTGTGTATAGTATTAGTATCAATCAAATGTTAGGTTTCAGAATAAAAGCCCCCTGTTCATTTCTGGGAGTTTCTGCTTCTTCCTGGCCTTGAGCCTCATTCATTCATTCATTCATTCATGGGTCACAGCATGGATTCCTGAAATCCTGGATGGTGGAACCTTGTGCCGTTCGAACGCAGGGACCCCGGTGGGCGCGGAGTGAGGCTTCCCTTGCAATCTGGAGCCAGAGGGTTTTTCCCCTTCTGGGAGGGGGAGGGGCCCCTCCCACCGGGCCCAGGGCTTTTGACTTTGCACCACCGCCCGGCAGAGGGCGGTAATTAGCATACTTACAGCGGTCGGGCTTACCGCCTCCTGGAGGAGGTGAGGGATGCTTCCTCCGTCGCCTGTTCGGGCTGGGGAGAACACACTAGGGTGGCTGTCACCTGCTCTCTGATGTAAGGAAGGGAGACTACTGAAAGGCATTAACAACATCTTTTTCCCTATGTCACAGGACTCCAGCGTCTGTCACCGACCCGCCGGACTGACAGAACATTACACAAATAACTCTCCTTAAGCAGCCACGAGGCAGCAGCAGGCTTCCCCCCCCACCCCCCCTTAGAGTCTATCAACTGAGAATTGATAAAGTCATCACAGAACAACTGTAGTTTGACCCTGACCTGACAAAAGAGATCGAAAATGTCTCCTGCGGAGAGCAGCGCGGGGGCTGGGAACCGCCATGGCTCGGAAAGAAGCTGCTAGTCGGCTAAGGGCTCTCCGCTCGAGTGTGCTTAATAACTGAAAAAGTAAATAATGAAAGGGCAGTCAATAAACAATTGTGGTTTAATAAATTATTCATTTTAACGACACTGGCCGCGTTTGCCCAGGGAAGGGAGAACGCCTCTGCGTTGCCTGCCCATCAGCCGGGTCTGGTCGGAAGCGGCCCGAGTGCGGAGTTGTTCTCCTGCCGGGCGGCAGAGGGCGCGAGTGTCACAGCTGCGAGAGGACGGGGCTGAGCCGGCCCCGCGCCCCGGGCGGACGGGGCAGGGAAAGGGAGGTAGGAACGCGGTGAGCGGAGGTGGAGAGGAAGGTAGAAGCCGAGCGGGAAGGCACGGCAAAGAAAAAAGATATTTTTCACAGGTAGATTAAACTGAGCCCTGTACCGAAGCGAGGCATAAGGAAATAAGTAGAAAACAGTCGTTCCCTCTTTTTTGATTAAAAGGACTCACTTGAAACCTAGAGGATGACAGATTTGGAACAGTGAGGGCAAGGGCAGGGAGATAGTTCTAAAATCCAACAGGTTTACTTCTGTCTCGAACACCGAAGTCTTGATTTGCAGGGAATCCTCTCAGGAATCAGGTGGTTGTGTTCTCTGGGGCTTCACTCACTGCGATTGGGAACAAAAGCCCCCCTGGCGTGGAGATGCATCCCTGGCAGCCACCAGCTTGTGTTCATGTTCTGTTCTCACGGCGCTGTGATGAAGCCTTATTTTGTTTCTGAAGCGGTGTCGCCTGCGACAGAGCTCCCGTGGTAGGCAGGCTGGGAAGGGCCGCGGAGCTCCTGGGATAGTTAGTGAGTGCCTACGGCGCCGCGGCGGGACGTGCCCGCTGCAGTAATGCAGCTGCTGAAGCGAATGGTATTTATTTATAATAACGCAGGGGGCGGCCTGCAGGGAAGTGTCACCCTGTTTGTCATCAATCCCAGCTCCAGGCTGTTGTTGCCGCACAATCAGGCTTTGCTTTCAGTGACAAATTGGCTTCGTCTTCCTATTCAGACTGTCACTTTCCTTCCATGGGGATCCATCATCTCCATTACAAGGCCTCGGTGCTTCGGACCACACACACACACACACACACACACACACGCACGCACGCACGCACGCACACGTATACCCTGTGAGTGTGCCCAGGAAAAGGGTCCCTGTCCGCCACAGGCCTATGGACAACCCAGGGTTTTACAATCACCCATGTGAGCCCTGAAGATTTTGACAGCAGGCGAGGTGGGCGAGGGTGCCCCCTTGTGGACAGGTGAGGTGGGTCATTATTGACCAGCAGTGGCATTCATGGACTGACTTCAACTAGGAGCTCGATGGGACAGTGGGTGTCTCAATCCACAAAACTAAGTAATTACGAGGAGGTTTGGTACCCCCCCCCCGTTTTAATTTTAGGTTAAGTCTTCTCTCAGCTTGCGACAAATGGACTCTTAAAGTAGCTCCCTGCCCCTCATCATCTCTGTGACCTGTCACTTGCTTCTCACCAATAGGATATGGCACAGGTGACAGGTTGGATGAGATTGCACGTTCGTGATTACATGATCTGTTACATAGCATTGCAGCCCCACGTCCTGCTGGGGTCTGTTGTTCTCCCTTGCTGGCTTTGAAGAAGCAAGGAGCTGTGTAAGGGGACCCCATGTGGCAGGGAAGTGCAGGTGGCCCGGTGAAGCTGAGGGTTGTCCCCTCCTGTTGATACCCAGCAAAAAACTAACGCCACAGCCCTGCAGCCACAGGAGCTGCATTTGCCGACCACTGAGGGAGCAGGAGACATGAAAACAGGTGTTTCCCCAGTGAGTCTCAGGAGAGCCCGCAGCCCCGGGCGACACCTTGACCGCAGCCTGTGAGACAGGAGACCTTCGCCTGGAGATCCCGCAAAGCTGTGCTCAGGCTCCTGACCCACAGAGACTGGAGATGACAAATGCATGGATTCTTTTTTCTTTTAAATATAAAGCTACTTTGTGGTAATATTGTTAGGAAAAGACGGCATGTAGAACTATATTTCTTTTTATTTTTCTGTTTTTTGCCTATTTCTGCTCTGTCATCTTGTCAAAAACTGAACTACTTCCAAAGTGTGTTGAATGAATTTTCTTGCGTAATCAATATCAGCTTAGGTCTTAAAAGCAAAATTGCTGGACCACCTGGAATAGAACTTGCTTTCTATTTCACATACATTCCAAAGTTAGGTTCAAAGAGAAAATAAATTGCCACGAAACTGAACTTAGTTGGCCACTGTTCCCAGTTTTAGGCCTGGGCCTGGCTATGAATGAGATGACGATTACTTGGTTAGATCAAGGAAGCGGTTCCCACAGAGCACGCAGAGCCGGGAATGTGCGGGACGGGGCCCGTGGCCCCATTAGGAGCGTCTGCTCCACGTTAAGCGAGCGACACACTTTGAAGTTGAGAGTTTCGACTGTGCCTGAGGGAAATGCCATTGTCTGTTACTTGGTGGAGAGAGAAGAGCAATGGTGAGAACCCGTAACAGTGGAGGAGAGAAGGGTCAGACACAGGGGGTGGTTTCAATCCATTACCATAACGGGAAAGAAGACAAAGTGGCAGCCCTGTCATGGGGGGGGGGCGGTCAGGGTCACACAGTGGAGGCAAGTCCTGCAGCACAGGGGACAGCTCTGCCTGGCAGTCCTGCCTTTGCTCAGATCGCCCTTCTTTCCCGGACGTTCCCCCCGCCCACCATGCCACCCATTCCTGTGTCCTGCCGGGCCCATCAGACACTGATGCCTTCGTGAGATTGTCCATACAAGTGCTAGATTTTAAACTACCGAAAGTCCCTCAGGTTCTCTTAAATCAGAAAGATTTACTTTGATCAGTGAAAATAGGTACTAACATAGGACTTTTATAAAAGCAAAGTGGTGTAATGCAAACTTGCAGAAAGCAGGGGATACATGTATAAAATCGCCTCAAATATATGGAAAGATCTTTAGACTTACTTGTAATAAGAGAAAATAAAAGCTACATAGAGACACCATTTTTCACTTATCAGATTGGATGAACGCAAAGCTTTGACAGCACCCTCTCTTGTTAAGGCTGACGGGGAAACGGGCTCTCAGGAGTTGCTGGCGCCCACTGGTATATCTTCTGTGGAGGACAACTTGCCAATACCTCTCTAAACTGCAAACACATACATCTTTTCATCCAACCAATCACTTTTGGGAATTTACCATACAGATATATTGTCACATGTATAACATGTTATATGTTAAAAATTATTCATTGTAGCTTTTTTCTTCCAAAAGGTTGGAAACAATTCAGTTGTCCATCAGTACAGAACTGGTTAAGTCAATTATGTTGCATCAATACAATGGAATGTTGAGCAATACTATACTGCAGTATAAACAAAGAGGAAAGTCCCCGCGGATTGGTGTGGAAAGACTGACAAGTCTTTGGTTAAACGAAGTGGTTAAATGGAAAAAAAAAAAAAAACCCCAACAAAAAACAACCCAAGGTGCAGAACTGGATGTGGACTGCATTACCTTTGGTGAATAACAGGGAGCACAGAAATATCTATTCATATGGGCTCAGATTTGCCTAAAGGAACTCTGAAGGATATCTTTAAAAATCTGACAGAGTGGTTGCCTTTTTAGAGAGCTGACTGGGGCCACATTGGGAATGAAGATGTTCCACTCTGTACCTCCGAGGCTATTTGATTTTCAAACGTGTAAATAGTTTCCCTATTCAAAAAAATGGAAAAAGATGCCACGTATTCTCATGCTTTTCCCTCGTGCCTGCCTGGGGAGCGTGGATTCACTTACCGTTTACGTGGCGCGTGTACTGCTTTTTGCCTTTGGCAGATGGGGACAGCTTAATGTCACGGTAAAGAACATGCCTAGAATTTGCGGTCTGTCACACCTGATTCCAATTGTGGCTCCATTTGTTTACTAGCTGCGTGATGCAGGGCAAGCAACCACGCCTTCCTGAGCTCTACGCCTTCACTTGGAAACTGAGGGCGCCGCTCACCCTACACGTGTGTAGAGTAAATTAGAAGCTCGTGCCTTGCTTAGTAGAGTGCATGGCAATTGCTCAACCCCCTTAAACGGTGGTTGAGGTTAAGCTATAATCTCCTAGATGTCAGGGACCTTTTGATTTGTGCTTCTGCCTCTTTTGTTATTTTCTCCCACCAAATCAGTCTTGAGGGTGCTTTGTACAAACTCAAGGGTTGTTCACCAACGTGACATAATGCGGATGGCGATTGTTTTGTGAGTGATTGCAGGGAGACAAGTATTCTTGTTTTTAATTCATAATTTGAAAGAGTGAGTCCTCACTTAGTGCTGAAACAGAAATTGCTGCCTCTTGTCCCCCTTGAGGCGTGGCCTCACTTGGTTTCCAGCATTGGCTGGGATCAACAGGATAGTGACCCATGACCGGGGCTCCCGAGTGGCCGAGGCTCCCCCAGGAGTCGGGGGAGCAGGTGGGAGGCTCTGCAGGTGAGCCATGGGGATGGCTCACCGTTCTACAGACTCTTCTTTTCACGCTGATGCTGGAGCCTGGAGAGTATCATGAGTTCAACAGAGGATGTTGAGCACCTACCATGTGCTTGACACATGAACCTGGAGAAAGACAGACAAATGTTTTTGGTCACAAGTGGAACCAATCCTGAGGACAGTCATCCTTCGTTTACTGAGCAAAAGATATGGATTTCTCCCAACTCCTTCCATCTCTGTCCCTTTAAATTTCAATATTTTAGATGTAGCCCAGACCACACTGTTTTCCGTCTCACCTACACGAAAAACATTTAAGCCATTAACCTGAAGGTCTAATGCACAGATGCCAGACAGGGACAGACTTTAGGTCATGCAAGGATGCATTTGGCTAAATTCATATCCGAGAGAAGTAACATTATAGCAGCCAGGCCGAGGACAGGGAGGATGCGGGCAGCTGATTTATTTGCATTCACCCCACCATGCACTTGTCCTCAGGGAACAAGCTTTGTCACCAGACTAGGAGATGACCTTGTGGCTAGGATCTGGAGCACGTGACCTCTCACCCTTAATCTGTCATTTATGACCTTTTGCAAAGGTGGAACCCACTGGGACCTCTGATTTTTTCCCGTTTGTAAAGTTGAGACTGTAATGATACCAGGGAGAGGATGGCATAAAAATAATTAAGAATCTGTAAATGAGAGGAGTTTCTTGAATACTAACAGTACTGCCAAGAGCTTGGATGTCACCATACCAAGAAATTGCTGACCTTCCCCAGTGTTGGATGACCCTCTGCTTCCTCTCCTGAGTCACCTGGTTCAGTCTCTGTGCAGGAGATGAAAACCCAAACTGAAGCGAATTAGACCTATTGCACACTGTGTGCTCAATTCCTGAGCCTGGGACCAGGCCCCTCCTCCTTCCTTTCTTACTTAGTGGCAACTGGTAGCTGTCTGTCCAGCAAATTACGGAGCCAAGCAATTTATTACCCACCTCCTGTCCTCCCCACGGGTTTCCAGCGCAAGGGACAGCGGGTTGGTGCCCGTGTAGCCACTCACACACAGGTGCTCCGATACAGTGACCCAGACTTCAGAGGCCCCTCTGCAGTCCTCCCTCTGTGGCCGTGTAGGTGGCTGACAGTGGCACCTCACGCCTGTCCCTCTCTCCCCTGGCACATTTTTAAAAGATTTTATTTATTTATTTTTAGAGAGAAGGCAAGGGAGAGAGGAAGAGAGGGAGAGAAACATCCATGTTCAAGAGACATGTCGATTGGTTGCCTCTCACATGCCTCCAATGGGAGCAACCACCCAGACATGTGCCCTGACTGGGAATTGAACTGGCGACCTTTCGGTTTGCGGTCCAGTGCTCAATCCACTGAGCCACACCAGCCAGGGCCACCTGTGCATTTTTAACTGATCTTGGAGTACACTGTATGCTTTTCCCACTGCTGGGAAGTGGAGCAGAGAGGCCCAGAGCTGTAGCCTGGGACCAACCATGGCCATGCTTGGCCGGGCACTGGGCTCGAAGGAGCCCTCAGTGTCCAAGCATCTCTTGAAAAGCATCCTCTTCACCTCTGCCGCTGACCCACAAAGGGCAGAGCCTGCCATGAGATCCCGGTCCAGCCCTGGGGTTGTTCAAGTCATTTCCTGCAACGTTGATCTGGTCCTCTCTGTGTACTTTGCCTGCTAGAACAAAACAGTGCTGCTATGGAAACTGCAAACACCAGGCAACCTGGCCCTGCACTTGGCAGCCCAGGCGGAGAGAGATAATGGCTTTTGTTGTTATCTATTGGACGCTGATGCTCAGTCCGCTGTGCCCTCAGGCCCCCACTAGGGCCACGCCGATTGCTCCATCTGCGCTCTCTGGAGATGTCCCCAGCCTCCTAATGCCGGAGGTAAGCAGCGGCCCGGCCGGCCGGCTCACTATCCTGATGGCAACCTGGGGCTTCGTGCTTTCCTGATAGCTTCTGTGGGCCCCCCACCCTCAGGTGACCCAGGACTCTCAAACTCGCCTGCTGACCTCTGTGACTCGCCAAGTCCAACTGGTTGGCAACTCTCACCTCCCGCTTCCCTTTCTTTCTCCCAGTACTACTAAACACACGCTCCCGGAGACGCCCGTGACTCAGACGCTGCAGGGCGGGGCTCGCGCCCGCGTAGCGCTCCTCCCGGTGGGAGCCGCCGACGGCATCGGAGCAGGTGTTGGACATTCTCCTTCCAGAACGCACGCAAATCACAGCCCTCTAAACACACGTCTCATATGAAGTGGCAAAGGCGATTAAAACTTCTCCTTCGGCTGCAACATTTAATAAGAGGTCGATTTCCTATACCTGATATTAGCCATAATAATGCCGGGGGTGGGGGTGGAGAGGGGTCTCAGAGACTGAAGAGCTGGAGGGGGCCGTCTCCCCGGGGGTGGCCAGGCTCAGTCAAACACGGCCGGGCGGAGAGGTGTGGACAGGCACAGCTGTGTTTAGAATGCGCCCCTGTCTTGCTCTATTTTTCTAGTATTTGTGCTTTGAAAATAGCTTTCTGCTTTGAAATGCAGCCTCTCTTGTGCTTTGAGCTCACGTGTGCAGCAGAAGAAAGTTATTCCATTTCTATTTCTGAGAGTCTCAGGGACCAGCTTTCTCAGACTCTTAAAACAGTGGGATTTTTTCCCCCCGGCGGGCAACACCCATTTTCTCTGGTTTCAAACTGCTCAATTCTGGACCAGATAATCGCAGAAAGAAATCTTCTGACCCATTTGCTTGCAAATGCTTTTCTTTGGTAAGAAATATTTGATATTCTTAAAGCTCTTGCCCTATAACGTGAGGTGATTTTCAAATTCTATTTGATCCTTCTGAAAGCTAGCTAGCCTCGGTCTCAGAAAAATTGTTGCACAGGCACACACACAAAATAGTTCTAATTCCTGTTATTTCACACTCGTAGGTTGCTGCTGGCAGGAATATTCGGAGGAGAGAGGTGGCTCATTGAGAGGCCACAGTCTAATGGTCTTCCTACCTCTTTTCCAGAGAGGATGGAGCAGGGCAGTTCCTGGCTAAGAATTTCATGGAGGTCTTGCATGTGGTCATTTTATTTTATTTTTTTAATTTAACTTTTTGTGTATTTCACATTTTTTAAAGATTTTATTTATTTTTAGAGCGAGGGGAAAGGGGGGAGAAAGAGAGGGAGAGAAACATCAATGTGTGGTTGCCTCTCATGCACCCCCTACTGGGGACCTGGCCTGCAACCCAGGCATGTGCCTTGACTGGGAATCGAACAAGCGACCCATTGGTTTGCAGGCCGGTGCTGGCATGTGGTCATTTTAAAGCGGCAGCCCAGCCTTGGTGTGCGTGGGGGAACTGGAGCCAGCAGCCCCCCGTGGAGTGGGGGCTGTTTCCCCTGCGGATCGCCTGGCTGAGTGGCTGTCGCACTTGCTGCCGCTGCCCCATGTCACGGGAGGGTTTTGCACTGATTATCATGAGTCCTGGAAAAGATCAAAATTCAAAGTACAGTTGAATGTGCGGATGGCTTTCACAGCAGAATAGAGTTGAGAAATCACAAGTTGAACTTCCTTGAGTTGGGGACCGTCCCTTTTTATATGACTTATCAATGGGTTGGATTCCAGCTGGCCAGAAGGGCGCACTTTGAATTTGGGGGCAGGGGAGCGTGGTGATGAAGGGAAGGTATTGCTCTGCCTAGTTTTGTAGGATATTAACCTCACTGTGAGAGAGGCAGCCTCGCCAACTCCGGGGCAGGAGTGAAATAAATCATGCAGGTTTGGAGGAGGGGCTGTGAGATACAGCACAGGCTGATAGAGTAGGCAACTCAGTTTTGCTTGGCGTGAGAAGGGTTTGTTTTTAATTTGAAGTAGTTGCCAAATTACAAAACTTGGGAGATTTTATATAGAAACCCAGATTTCTATCTTCTTTGAAGCAACTGGAAGATCTGGCAGGAGCGGCCCACAGTCTGCAGGGCGGCAGCTGGGAAACTGATGGAAGCAGCTCCCTTCGGACAAGGCAGGCCTGCCCCAGCCTGCCGCGGCTGTGTTCCCAGCCCACGCCACGCGTCGGCACTACCAGCGTGGCCACCCCAGACTCGTGCGCTTGTGACTTCTGGTCTGAGACTGTCTTGCTGGCCTCTTCTGTGGAGCTTGATGTGTCAAAGTCATCACTGACTGATCTGCTCAAGCCTCGCATCCTCTTTTGGGATGTGACTTGAGCGGAGTCATTCAAATTTGGTGCAAGGAAAGCTAGGAGGCAGATTTTGTGGGTAGGGTTTCTTGCAGGGTAGATGAAGAGGCTTAGGCTGAGGTGTGTTTCTATGGGTGTTAATGCTCAGCGGTGCTAACACACAGCCACTGAAAGAAGCCACTGGGCCCTGGGCTCGCTTGCAGTGGCTTCCCAGCTTAAGAGTTTGCTCTGCTCCCAGCACACACTGTGGCTCCGGGAAGGTGGCAGTCCTCTGTCTTGCAGCGAAATCATCTGAAATGCATGGCCTCCAGAAATGCCACAGCAGGAGAACAGAGGGAGTGGAGACTCTTGTGCAAAGAGTTTGTCACCAGGCCTGGAACCTCCCTTGCAGTCACATCCCATTGTCCAGGACCCGGTCAAGGGCCCCCATGTGAATGAATGGCGAGGTAGCCTGTGTGCCCAGGAAGAGAAAAAGGAAACAAGTTGGCGAACACAGCGCTGTCTCTGCAGCAGAGGTTAAAAGACAAGCGGCTTTTGAGACATCTGAGCTCAGGAGAGCAGGGTTAGGAGTGGGGCGTGCCCCTGGTTAGGGACGAGGTGCCTGTCTGGGTCCTTGTGCCCTAGGGCGTGGGAAACAAACCTCTCCTCAGCACAGGAATGTTGGGCTCTCCTCCAATCTGCAGTTCCCTCGGGGTAGCCCGACCTTTTAGGGAAGTCTGCTCCCCCTCCCTGGATGGCCTTAGGCCGAGAATGAAGAGGCAGCGCAATGAAAGGCAGTGCTGCCGCCCTCTTCGCTGGCTCCCTTAGAGGGGCAGCGGGTCCACCTGCATCCATGTCCGGGAGTCCCAGGCAGTGCCCAGCCACACAGCAAGGGCGACCTGCCCCACAGCAGGGAGCACTCCCCGCTACAGTGCTCAGGAGGAAGGTAGCTGAAGCCTCCTTTTGTTCATTTCTACCAAAGAAAGCTGACCTCCCCAAAGGGGACGCTAACTGCGTGGGTTGTGCTTTACCCTAAAACTAGCTCAACGCCCAGGACTTATCAGTAGCCTTTCCCATGGATCAGTACCATTGATCCAGCACCCCCACCGCCAGGCGCCGGCTGGCTGAACACTCTGCAGCCTCCTCTCATTAATCCTCCTGACAACCCGATGAGTTGGATGGAATTCTCCCTATTGCCCAGGTGAGGAAATGGAGGTTCTTGAGCTCAAGGTCACAGAGCTGGTGAATCAAGGCCAAGTCTGTTTGATTCCAAAGCCAGTTCCATACTTTGCTCACTAGCAATGGGCCAACTTCATTGTATTGACTTATGAAGGACTCTGCCTGTTTTCTTCAACACTTCCCCCCTCCCCCTACCAGGGGATCCTCAGTAAGTGGGTCTCTGTCCACAACTTGTTGAGATCTCAGGTTATATTCCAGGATTTAAGGCAGGCGTGGGATTACTCCTGTCGTTGCTGTTAGAATCAAAAGTCCCGCTTCATGAACTATTTTAGAACTTTTGTCCTAAAAGTCTGGGAGAGCTTTGACAGGACCAGATCCCAAAGACGTTCAGGAGTTTACATTGCTCCTTGGTGGTACAGATAGTGTCCTGCAGATTCTGGCCTGAAATGGACAAAAGAAAGAAAGAAAAAAGGAAGCCTGGAAGGGAAGCAGAGAGGAAAGAAAGAAAGAGAAAGAAAGATACAATACATGCACATATGAATTACCTGAGCAACATGGGTCAGTTAATATTGAAGCTTATGTGCCTATGTATTTGGCTCTCGGTGTGTGCATGCATGTGTGTAAGCACATATAGACACATATACACACACACTCTCTTATTTAAATTATACTTTTTTACAGATATGGTATTCAACTCTGTGTTTGTTGCAGGCTTTTGAGTGCTTTTCCTCGGATGCGCTGGTGCTGGGGTGGGCATTGAACATCAGTCCTCAGGTGAGAGTTGAGATTAGGATCGACAATCAGCTAGACCCGACCTAAGCTGAGAAGCGTGGTGCGCAGTTAGGAGGGGGGCTGAGCTTGGAGGCCAGGAGCAGCCAGGTGGGTTCACAGGCCTGTTCGTATGCGGCATGTAGTGGCCTGACCCTTAAGGTTCAGTGGGAAGCATGGATCTTTCTCAGTTGGATTTTTAGGTGAAATCGCTTAATATGATGATGGCTTGGAGTTGCTTGGGGTAATGTTGGTGATTTCCCCTCCCTGAGAACTGTTGTGCTATTAGTGTCTGTCTCCTTAAGACCCCCCACACTTCACCTGCAGCAGGCACGTGGATGGGGCTGGTGGGGACAGAGTGGATGCCCGCCCTTGCCCCCTTCATCCTGGAATTCTATGTTATACATCTGTGTCTTTGCAGTGTGCAGGCGTCTAAGTTCAGAATCTCTGTAGTAAAATTCGGCTTCTTTGGCCTTTTATGTGAGGTTCAGTTGAAGTGCCCAGTTTTTCATAGTTTCCTCCAAGTTCAACGTTGAGATGAGCCCCTTTCGGGTGTGTTTTTAGTGCTTTTGCTTCTTAAATGAAGGCTTCAGGCCGGTCCGTTAGGTAGGCCAGGCCAGGTTACTGAAAATATGCTGCTGTCTGCCTGCGCAGGACAGGACTGAGGGCATATTGGAAGTCGGAGAACATCCCTGACGGCTGAAGTGGAATCAATACCCATTTCTTCTTGGGGCCCACGTGCATCATTTAATTTCTAGGCGTGGGGAGACCCCAGGCATTCCAATTAACAAGTCGTTTTCTTCCCCCATACAGAGCGTAGTAGAGCAAACACTGCAAACTTGAAAAAGAGGGGGAAAAAAGGAAAGCTATGAAACCAAATGTAAAAAGGCAGAAAACCTGTTGCCTTAAAAGAGAGGGTAAGGTAGCCATGTTACCCACAGTCTAAACTGACGGTTAGAGTCACAGGGGGTCCGGGCGGGTGGGGGTGACAGAGAGCGAGGCCCGGAGTCGGGGGCTGGAAACGCAGATTCCCAGACCTCCTCCCATTGGACTGGGACGCTCCCCCGAAGGGGCTGAGCGGGGACCCACTGGCCCACTGAAGCCTGTTCGGGGAAGACCAATACTTCTGATTTGTAGATACTCACAAAGTGCCAGTGACTTCAAAAACCTCTAATCCTTTCATTTCTGTAAGATGGGCATTACCGCCCTTGTATTTTGTGTTTCACGAGGGCAGAAATGGAGGTTCGGAGAGGTAACGGAGCTTGCCCACCGAATCGTTGACACTAATGGAGCACTAATTGTGTGCCAGGTCACGTTCTAGGTGTTTTATGTGTGTAACTCATTTATCTACTTGCTATCCCTGTGCCTAGGCCACTGTTCTTCTCTCCATCTTACAGATGGGGGGGGGCGGGGGGCGGCGCCGAGGTGGGAGGGCTCATCCAGGGCGCCTGATTAGTAAGTGGGAGGATTTAAGACAAGGCTGCCGGACTCCCCAGCCTCTTTTTTTCCCCATGATGCAGCAGCTGAAAATAGGAGAAACATCACAAAATCCAGAAAATAACGTACTGTTTTTATTTCTTTATTTCCTAGGCTACCTTTATGTTTTTTCCCTGCTTTGTTTGGGCAGCAGGCTTTGATGGCCTCTTTACATGACAATAATTTTGTAATGTCAATTTCTATAGTGAGAATAGAAAGATAATTCAGTCCTTCCTCTAGCTGATTGGTCAAACCTTTTATTTTTTTAGAGTTGAGAATATGGAAATCCTGCGATGTCACACACAGACAAACTCCATTAACACAGCTATAGGATTTTGGCCTATGAGAAAGGAGTTATGAAAATTCTATTTTGCACAATTCTCGTAAAAAAATCTAGTACATTTATAATCGCATATCACGCATTATTGAGTATGTTCCTGACAGAAAAGAATGTTTGTTTTGACTAGGCTTCAATGAGAATTGAATCTTCCACTTCTAGTTTTACATGTCGGAAGGTTAAAATAATCTTCCGCAGACTAGCTTCTGGTTCCTTACATTTCAAATCTCGGTTCTCTTTGGCTGCCCACAAACTCCCAGGGCCGAGTGCTGTAGATCAGGTGGTAGTGTGTTCTGATTTACCTGGGTCCATCCCAGTTTACACTTGTTGTTTTGGCATCATTAATAGGATCTTTCCTTTCACCCTCAAAGGTGTCCTGGTGGGGCGGAAGGAGTTAAAATTAGCTCACTTATGATCCACTTCTCCTCTGATTCCTGGGGTGATGCTTCTAGTAAAGAAAGGGGGTGGCCTGGGTCTGTCTCCCTTTGAAGAGGCTGAAACTGCACGTCCTGGTGGACTGATGATATTGGCTAGGAGGGACTTTATACATGGAATGCTCTTAGTTGGAGATCCCTGGTTTCGAACCCCTGTGGTCAGCAAACTTAGATGCTGCAGACTTATAAGGCATGATTCCTGGAGAAGATTGTGTTGCCTAGACAGCTATCTGGGTATAAAATGGGGACCTTTTATAACCTAAAAACTTCCCACTGTGTGAGGTGATGCATACGCCCTGCATATTATTAGTACGGGCCAGAAGGCGTGTGTCTGATGAGGGAAAGGATGACCTGGGCAGTCACGTAGGACGTCCCAGACGTCACCACGCTCTGCCTATGCCTCCCGATTGAGATTACTAGCACAGTTTGATTTTGGTTAACGTCTCTGATTTGTGAGTCCGATGTGACAACCTGACCTTTCAGGCTCGCTCACCTGATTTGAACAATAGATTATAGGGCATCCTGACCTTCGGTCACATCTTCGTGTGACCTCTAGCTCTGTATCTTCGTGTTGTGATATTGGGCATGTTGGTGCAGACGGACTTTTTCTGGAATCCCACCAACGACTTGACTAGACATGGAAATGAAGAAGGACTTCCCAGTTCTGGTGCTGATGTTGCTGTTCTGGTTCCACGTTGTGAGAACTGCTGGTTTAACACCACTGACTGGACTGTCTGGGTCCCAGTCCTAGTCTGGGATCCTGCTCTGAAAACGGGGGTCCAGGAGTCTTTGAAACCTTGCTTCCCAGATGCTGTTTCTGTTGCTTCTGGGCCTTGCTTTCACGGGACCTCCACCTTACTACATTTTCTAGTCCCAGCCTCCTTCCATGTCTTTAGCAACATTTAAACCAGAGAAATTTAGCATTTGGGGGACCTAGTAGGAACATGCTCTTGACACTCCCTCAGCAGGTTTCTGCTGCTTAGAGATACTGATGAGACCACAAGGCTGTTAAGGACACAGAGAACCCAAGACATCGCTCCCCTTTCCCTCCAGCCCTGTTGTTCTGCACAGCATTCTGGAGACCCTGTAAGGAGACTAGATGATGCCAAGATCTAATAATAAAATGCCAACAATAGAGAGACACCCCAAGGCTGATGACAGAGTCTCTACCATTATTAAATTCCCCGGGAGAAATTGAAGTTCAATGATTAATTCTTGAAAGGTCAAGTCCACATATATGTATACTTATGCCCAAAGGCTGTAAAGTTAGAAATAAGTTCTTAGGTTAAAGCCCCCAATCATCCCCTCCAATTCCTTATTTTGCTGAGTCCCTGGAACCGCCCTCTGACCCCAGCACACATACCAAGCACAACCAAGTTCAAGTTGCAGCAGCCTTCACCACCTTTGCTGAGACCTCCCTCATGGCCCCAGAGCCTTAGCTAAAGGTCAAGTGGCCTAAACCTATCTTTGGTGACTCGTTTGCTTTTGTCAAAATCTGGGTGTCTTTGTGTAAGGCCAGAGTGGAGGGAGCCTTGGCTAGATACCGTCATGCAGTTCGCCTTCCTTCTTGGAAGCCGCCACTGCCTGAGGGCAAAGGCGTCACACTCTGCAGGAGGGGAGGAAGCTCTTCCAGGAACACGTGGGCTTCCATGTGCAGGTGGCCTCGCAGGCCCACGGGTCTAAGGCTCCCTCCGCAGTTCTGATTCCGGTTTGGGGCTGGGCCTGGCAACCCGTGTTTTCACAAGCACCTCAGGTGATTTTGTGGAAGATCTGGCTGGCTCCATTTGACTGCAAATTCCTTGAATGTGTTCCCAGCTTCTAGCACAGCAGCTGGGACTTATTAGGAGCTCAGTGGCTATTTGCGTCTGCACGAATCACTGTGGACGGGAAAGGTGAGCAGCGAAGGCTGAAAGTCTCAGGAGGAACCTCGCACTGTTTTTCTCTGTGCTGCTCATTCTTCTCAGCTCTGTCAAGGACAAGAGATTCTTATCCAAATGTATTTGTGAGTAAGTTCTGGGGTTTTAGGTTCTGACAGAGGTGAGATTGGAAAGGGAGGGGAAGAGAAGACGTTATAAAGTCACTTGCTTCTAAAATTCCTGGGACTGTGCATACATCTATCAAATCATCACATTGTACACTTTAAATATATTACAATTTTGTCAGTTATACCTCAAGAAAGTTAAAAAAAAAATTCCTGGGACTGTGGAACCCAAAATTACACCACACTGTTTGTCAGTGAATGTCACCTTCTATAGTGACTGCTGCCCTTAGTCAGAGGGACCCTCCGCTGGATGCTGAATGCAATTTATTGTCCCCGTAATCCTTTCTACTTGTAATTTTATGTAGCAACTTCTGCTTTTAGCTCCACTTTGACTTCCAACTGTATTCTGCAAGCCCTTGTCTCTCACACCCTGATTTTTAAACATTTAGGTGTTATGTGCGAAACTCTTGTCTTCACAGAAGTTCCTGGAGCTCTGCTTTGCTCTTTCTCTCTGTGCCTCTCCTGCACATCCCTAAAAACAGAATTAAATCTCTGCAGCTAATTTGATTCTCCAAGAAGCCACTGAAAATCCTTTGATTAGGGAACTTCGCCAACAGCAATCTGTATAGAATGAATTTTAAACTTTGTGTGCCCCTCCTATCTGTTTTTCAGAAAGTTGCAGATTTTGCATAACTTGGCCTGGTAGCCAGTCCTCACACAGAGGCTGAGGCATGTGTTCCTGTGGGTAGGAAAGCTGTCACTGGACCCAATGAAGAGAACAAATACTCGTGCAGCAAAACGCGATCTGAGCGGCTGGGCGCTCCGGCGTTGTAGGGGTTAATAAGGTAATTCTACTGCACGTGAGAGTGTGTGACAGCCTGTGGGCCACCAGCGGCCACATCTCAGGGAGGCCAGGCGGGGCCCCGAGCCACCTGGCCGCCACCGCATCGTGCGTTGTGCATCGGATGCCTGTGGGGAGCTGCCGGCTGCCCTGCGCTGTGGGCCGCGGGGCAGCCAGCCACGTTGCCCCTTCCTTGTGTGTCTGAATGCTCACTGTAGAGGAAAAGCCGAATTCTAAGACGTTTTATCCACTGAGTTCTTTGAAGCATATTCTTCCTCTTTTGGACTTTTCTGCTTCCATCTGCGAAGCAAAAACCTAGCCCTAAAAATAGCTCTGGGTGCTAACGGTGCCGCATTAAGACGCAGTCCCTGTCCCCTTGGTTCCAGAGTAAACAGATGCGTCTCTTGTACCTTGGCCAATCGGAGAAATTGGGCCTCAGCCACCACACTCATCGGCTGTCTCCGCTGGTCTCTTGCAAATCTCTGCACACTATAACAGGAATAGTTTATTTTCATCCAAAATTTGTTTCCCACCTTCCATCGGCATGACCAGTGTATTTGCCCAGAAATGAGTTCTCTCTACCCCGTCAGCAGTGGTTCGCAGACGTTAGCGTCAGCATCCGGCAGAGCCCCCAAGGCGAGTTCAACCGCAGTGGGCGGGGGCCACCCCTTCAGTGGCTGATTCAGAAGGTTCGGGTTGGGGTCTGAGGCTCTGCATTGCTATTGCGTTGGCCAAAAAGTCCGTTATGGTTTTTTTTTTCTGTAAAATAAAAGACATGTTTTTCATTTTCACCAATAACTTTATTGATTTGGATATTTTGAGTATGTCGGCTCTCTCCCGCTATTGGCTTCTAGTGGGTAGAGGCCAGGGGTGCTGCTAAACACCTTCCAGTGCATAAGGCAGCCCCACAGCAAAGAATTATTTGGCCAAAATGTCAATAGTACCAAGACACTTTGCAAACCACTTTTGACATGGTCGATCAGTCACAGCACCTTCTCCATACACTGCACAAATCTTTTTTACTTATTATTTGCGTTTCAGTTTTGTTTTTACCTTTCTTGAAATAATCAAGCATGATAGGCCAAAAATGTTGTGTGTCTTCTTCCATCTTCAATATTAAAATGGCTGCACAAAAATTCACCAATTTGGTAAGATTTTTGTAAGAGCACGCTGATATGGCAGCTGTCACAATACAATCTAACAAAATTGTTTCAAATGAAGTTGAAGACAACTAAGTGCTACCAGAGGCATTGTATGGACTAAACCAAATGAACTTCTTGGCCAGCCCAGTACTAGCTCTCCAAGGGGTTCTGATGCCATTCCTGGTCCAGGGGCCAAACTGTGAGAACCGCCTACCTAAGCCTGCCTATTGATCCTGATTTAACTTCTGGACTGTGATACATTTGAAATACCATCAGGTTAATTTAAATAACATCAGGTGGAGAGGATGTTTAATTAAATCTGATTAAATTCAATAAATTAGATCAATTTAAAATGCCATCACATACATTTAAATGCCATTGTTTAAATTTAAAATACCACCAGTCAGAGAGATGATAGTTCACCCACAGGTCCAATGGAAAAGGGCAAAAAAAAAAAAAAAAAAAAAAAAAAAAAAAAAAATCGAGAGTGAATGAGAGCTTGGAGAACCTCTCACTTCTACGAATTCTTCAAAACTACACAGGAAGAGGCCAAGGTAGTGAATTGTGCATATTTATGTTCACATAAGGACAGCAGACTATAGCGATGTTATGGTGCGTAATTATACCAGCTCAGCTAAATTATGTATTGGAATATAACCCTTCCAGCACAACATAGGCCCAGCATGCTGATGGGATAGGCATTAGTCCCATCTCTTGAGTCAGAAAGTGGTTATTGGGTTCTGTTATGTGTGTGACACCAGGTTAAACATGGCTGCAGAAGTCAGATGACAAGAAGTGGTTCTCAGAGCTGACAATCCAGAATGTAAGATTAGTCAGAACTACAGTATGAGGCGTGGTACAAATGTTGTGTGTGAAGCACCGATTCATTATTTTGCATGGCCGACGGGAGCAAGGATGAGGTGAGGCTGGAGTTGTCAAAGGAGGAATGAGGAAAAGTCTCCTAGAAGAGCGGGTGTTTTGAGGGGACAGTGAACTCCCCAGGACAGGGACTACGAGCTGGTTGAGTGTCTGAGGACACTAATGCAGCACCTGGGCCGTTAGTGGCCGCCAGGTGCTTGTGGGTGTGTGTCTTGAAGGATGAGTGTGACTTAGGTGGAAAAGGGTGAGGGTCTTCCTCCCAAGAACAGGGAAGCGTGAGGATGATGGAAAGGTACCATTTCAGACGTGAAACGCCGGTGTGAGGAATTTCTTCTCAAAGACTCCGGGGGGACTCACTGGTGGTGTTTGAACCGGAGAGACAACCTGGATGAGTTTTGGTTGTGTGAATGTAACAGGTCATACGCAACGAACACTCGCTACCATGCTAAGCTCTGCACTGAGCACTTCATGCAGAGCACCCCCATTTAACCCTCACAACGCCTCTGACAATCAAGGTAAGTCCATGACTGTTCGCCTTTTACAGATCGGAGAGGGAGGTATAGAAACCTAAGGCCAAGGTCTCATAACTAGTAAAGTGTGGAGGAGTAATGGGAGCCCAGGAAAGCATGACGGTAGCAAGAGTCCTCAGCAGGGGACCCACCCTGGGGACAGAACTGTAATTCAGAGATAATATCCTCAGGGATAGGCAGTGGCCAACTGTGAGGGGACAGGGAAGGGGAGGGACGAGTCAAAACCGACTCAGAAGTTTTGAAGCTGGACAACTTGGGGAAAAACGTTACTATGACCTCGCAGTCCAGTCCTGGTAACATCAGCATCATAAAGAGCTTCATTGGCCCTGGCTGGTGTGGCTCAGTAGATTGAGCGCTGGCCTGTGAACAGAAAGGTTGCTGCTTTCATTCCCAGTCAGGGCACACGCCTGGGTTGTGGGCCAGGTCCCCAGTTTGGAACATGTGAGAGGCAAACTGATCAATGTATCTCTCACATGTTGCTGTCTCTCTCCCTTTCTTTCCCCCTCCCTTCCCCTCGCTCTAAAAGTAAATAAAATCTTAAAAAAAAAAAAGAGCTTCATTGTTTTTGGAAAGGTGGGTGGCAAAAACAAAAGAAGGAGACAGATACAGGTTGAAAAGGATGTGAAAAGAATGCCGTCATTGCTGCGTGTGTGAGGGCCACAAGCCCAGCGTGCACCCTGAGCTGATTTTTGGCACCTCCCTTGTTCCGGATCCTCCCCATGTCTCTGCCTGTAAACCCTATGAGGTAGAATTGCAAATGGCCACACATTCTCTGCACCTCCCTCCTCAAGAGGGGAGTCGTTCCCTGTCCTTTGATTTGGACTGTCCTTGACCATGTTTAATTGGTCAGAGCGATGTCCTGCCACGTTGTGCGCCTGCTCTGTGAGAGGTGTCACTTCTGCTTGCTGCCTTGGTGTCGCTGCGGCGCAAGCAGGCCCGGTTAGGCAGTTAGGTGGTTAGGCGGGTGAGGGAGACCCTGGGGAGCAGAGACGGGTCGGCACCAGCCAAGCCTGCCGACTGGTGAGTGAGGGCATCCTACCTGCCTGAGTCAGGTCAAAAGCCAAAAAAAAAAAGCCAACTCCAGCCAACCTTCAGGACGGTCAGCGAATCACTGATTGTTGTTTCAAGCCGCTGCTCGTGAGAGTGGCCTGTCACGGATCAAATGCTGGCTGGTTCCCTTGGCCGACCCCTGGCCAGGGCCATTGCCCTGCACTGACCCACAGAACCGGACGAGTTTTCCTATAACTCCAATGCAAACACTCGACTTCCCAGGACTGGGTTCCATTTATCTCTTTGTGTTTTTAAAACAGAAGAAAATAAGTCTAATTTTGTTGACTCACGATAGGCCTGGGAAAAAATTTCTCCTGAGTCCAATTTTTATACAACTAGACCACTTTGGCTTATTTTGGTAAGAAAGTTCCCCGTAAGTGATAATTATTGTTGCCTACATTAGTGATTTTCAGTCTTCAATGAGCATAAATAAAGCCAGAACAGACTACAAAATGAGTAGCCTTGGGCCCCATTCTCAGCGATGTGACTCAGTGAGTCTGGGGTGGGCACCAGGAGTCTGCACGGACAAAAGAACCCAGGATAATTATGCGGTGGGCACTTCACTGACCACACTTTGGAAGCATTGGCCACAATAGTAAAGGCTGACCCTGAAATAGTCTCTGTCCTTTGGCCTTGCTCTGTGATTTGCCTTTAATTGCAGGTGATTGGAAACGGTTCCTGAAGCAGGCCGACAGGTAAACAGGTGTGGGCATAGAGCTGGCCTTGTGTGTGCCTGGGCTCCGCATTCCAGGGTTCAACAAACTGGGTGTGGAAACTATTTGAACCCTGACTGGAGTTGCTCAGTGGATTGGGCGTCTTCCTGCAAAATGGAAAGTCGCCAGTTTGCTTCACGGTCAGGGCACATGCCAGGGTTGCGGGTTTGGTCCCCTGTTGGGGCAACATACAAGAGGCAACTGATTGATGTTTCTCTTTCACATCGATGTTTCTCTCCCTCTTTCTCCCTCCCGTCCCCTCTCTCTAAAAAATAAATAAGTAAATAAAATCCTCAAAAAGTCCAGAGACACCTCCAGTTTCAGTCAGAGCTCCGTTTGCTGTCTCCTGTCCTCCCCTCCCCCTTCCTGCTTCTCCTCTGGTTTCCTTCCCTTCCTCTGCCCTTTCTTTCCCTTCTCTTCTGCTTCCTCTTGCTCCTCTTCCTCTTCTTAAAAAAAAAAAAAGAAAAATATTTGAAAAAACAAAGGTTACATTGTTGCTGCTGTGTACTATATAGTTAGGCCTACCATGGATGTGTGTGTATTGAACGTGTCTAGACATTTTTTCTTGTCATTATTCCCTAGAGTATAACAACTATTTACATAGTATTAGCTATTCTTAGTCAGGGGTCTGTTAGGAGCTGGCCTCAAGCAAAGCTGGCCTGAGCTCCGCCTCCTGTCTCCCCCCTACCCCCCACCACAGCAGGGGAGTGAAGCTCACCTGAGCTCCGCCTGTGGCCCCCACCCCCGCACCAATTCCACAGTGGGGACAGCAAAGCTCATCACCTCCTGAGCTCCACCTCCCACCACTGCCCCTGCCGTCTTCCAGAAGGTTTGGGGACCGCAGTTCTAAGCAACCTAGAGATTATTTAAAGTGTACAGGAGGGTGTGTCTAGGTTATATGCAAATACCGTTATCTAAGGGGCTTGAGTGTCCGAGAGCTTTGGTATCTGAGCCGGGGGCCCAGGAGCCAGCCCCCCGGCTTGCTGAGGAGCAACTGTACTGAGAATGCCAGTCTCCCATACTTATGCCCTATAGATGCCAGATTTATTCATGTAACTCCCTCTGTTCTCTTTGATATTTTTATTCTGAATAAGGTATATTGAGGGAATTAATATAATGAGAGTCCTGTTCTGCAGGCATCTTCTTTCGCTTTCATCAGCCTTTGACTTTCTTCTTCCCACTTACCAAGGAGGCTCGAAAAGTTAACATAGCAGGCAGGGGGCACAATTAATTGGTGTCCAGATTTCCTTAACTGTTCTGTCTCCTTTTTTCTCAGTGTCATTCCTGAAAAGTGTGTATTGGATGAGAAGAGTTCACAACGTGTGCGGGGTGGGGAAGCAACAAGGGAGAGACACAGAGAGAGAAACAGAGAGGGACAGAGAGGGAGAGTGAGCTCTGAGTTAGGTAAGGGAAAGATAGGAGAAGCTTTGTCAAATTCTCACAGAGAATGTTGACAAGGGCTTTCCTTTCAAGCTCTCGAGTTTCAGGAGAAGGGGTGCAGGGTGGGGAGAGGAAGGAGGCTTCCACCCAGCGGGTTGCTTCCAGGGCGTTTGATGGCCTTGAAGGTGGATGAGAACTTGCAGCCGTGCCCCTGACCTCGGGCTGACCTTGCAGGGCCCCGGGTTCCGTGGCTCCTTTCTGACCGGTGTCACCCTCAGACAACTCAGTAGCCCCTGACAGAAACGGATAGTGGCAGCTGACGTGAGAGGACATTTGGGAACCTTAAGCAGAGTGACTAATTTTCTCCTTGCCCAACCAGGACTTTTTAAATCCACCTCTTCACTCCTTTCCCCAGCTGGTTAGGCTGCAGCGCTTTCTTTCCTTCCCGTGATGATTCCTTAAGCTTTTAAATGATCTCGGTTGGCAGTGTTAGTAAAGGTCTGAAATGAAAAACACAAAAGCAAGGAAACCGTCATGGAGGAGAAATACCCTGTTCTTCCTCTGAGTGTGGAAGAGGGATCAGACTATGTGCGTGGGTCTCTTATCTGTGGAAGCCACGGCTTCTCTTACGGTGTCAAATCGTGTTGGAACTATTTCTAGACGTCTTCAGAATAGCGGGTGACCTTAGTCAATTCAAACACCCGTTCAGTTTGGCGAAACAAACATCACTCCTTCTGATGGTGTGGCCGAGCTGGCCTGGCCGTGTGACCAGGGCCACACTCTCTCCACCTGGCGTGTTTGGAGGGTGGTGAAGGACCCCAAGCCAGTCTACCAGCAATATTTCTTCTTTTTGGTCAACACACACATGCTCAGATGTCTCCCCTCTGTTTTGGATATGCCCGTGGGGTTCTGAAAAGGCACCAAGGTCGCTCTGACCGGCCTCCCAGCCCTTGTAGCATGCCTTCCGGTGAAATGGCCACACCGAGGCAGTGAAGGGCCCGAGGTAGCTTGCAGTCCTCAGCAGTTACAATAGAACGGAGCGAACTGATGGTTGATTTTCTGAAAGGGAAACCATGAACGGCGCTACACTTCCCCTAAATGATTGGGAGGATAATTTTGGGGAGAGGCGGGGAGCAGCTGGTGCCTCAGTTCCTGTGGAGGGAAGCGTCGAGGCCCACAGCACGAGCACGAGCCTCTGGGCCACGGGGGTCCTTCCCGTCCCTCAGCCGCCGCGCCCGAGCCGCTCTCGGCCGGCTCTGGCGGTGGGGGCCGTTCTCTGCGGAACGCTTGTTTTCTGATCTCAGCACGCCGGCCTCGCTGGCAGCACAGGACGGCCGCTGCCCGACAAGGCCACGTGCCATCCAGGGACTTACAAATGGCCCCTTCGCACGGTGAACGGAGATTTATGATCACCTTCCCAGTCAATTAAAATTCCAGATATTACGAAGGCAGAATTCAATTAAGGTTAATTGCGGCTTCTGAAAGCCGCCTTTCCAAAGGGAAGCCATGAGGGGATTATGACTCCTGGTGGGTTTCGATCAGTTTTAAATAACTTTCTGGACCTTTCTTTTCTTGGCACAAGGCACGTCCTCCCCCGCTGCCTGGCTCCCGCTATTATCATTCGATTCAGATGTTGATTTTGCTGTCATAAGTTATCATGGTGACTTATTTGCTTTTGGCTTTGTCTTCTTCTTAAAAACAAAAGAAACCAAACCCCCCAAACAAGCACAACTCCCAAGGCTCTCAGCAGACCAGAATCCTAACAAAATCATAACCTGTGCTGTGTGGAAGTCACCGTGGTCTGACGTGAAAGAAATATAGTCCTTTGGAAGATTGTGACAACATTTCAGAAGCAATTATCCAAACTGGAGAAACAACCCGTTTCTTTCCCTTTGTCATTAAGGTGGATGAAAAGGTTCGCAAACACTGTCAACGAGGGGGGGAAGACCGTAGCAGGAGCGGGGAAAACAGGTGCAAACAAGAATTAGGATGCAAGTCAGGCTTTCCATTCTACCCTAAATTTTATTTTCTTGTCGTCAAGGGCTATTGTGACAGTTCTTAGCACAGTTGATTGAACTGGGAAGACACACGGGATGGGGCCTTCGTCACCAAAAGCAGAACATGTATTCCATAGCTTGCCGAGCATTCCGGAGCAAGGAGTGAATGGTAATTTCGGACGTTTCTTTTCTCGGCGTTTCCAACCTATTGTTCATCACTGGAGACTGATAACACGAAGCTAAAGAGGAGTTTTCCTTTTGAAAAGCAGAAGTGATAAGCCTGTGAGTGGGGGATGGGGGGGGACGCAGCCGTGGCTCAGGTGCCTGTGGTTTTTGCAAGGAGCACGGCTCTGCATTTGCCACGTGCAGAGAGGAGGCAGCTCCTCCTTGAGTTCTCAGCCCCTTCCTCGCTTCATATACCCGTGTCTGTCCTTGTACAACTGCTCGCTGTGGCACGTGTGCTGGGTGTGGGGACACATCCATATAGAAGGCCTTGCTTCCATGGGAGCAGAGCAAAGATTTGGGTGAGGCAACTAGAAAGGCTGCTGGTTCGCGTCTTTTCCTTCTCGTGCCTTTCAGCAGGTGGCACCACAAGGCCGTGGACAGGCTGGGACAGGTGAGGTTATCTACGCGGCTGGTAGATGTGGTAGCGAACAGGTCTGCGCAGTGTTGCGCGGTTTAAATGGGCTCTTCCCCATGCCCCTTTCATTTGTACGTGAGGGTAGTGTTCAGGTTGCTTCTGCCCCTTTGCAAGAAGGGCACACACGGGAACTGGTTTCTAGGGATTGATAACCTACAGATAAAAGGCTACGGTAGGAGGCAACAAGCATTTATTTGAGATTAAAAAAAAAAATAGCTTTTGGGGAAGCATTGTTTCAGGCAGGAGCCCAAATAGTGATCTGATTAGGAGACAAAGGCAAGAGGCCTTTGTGACGAAGGGAAGGGGAGCAATGACCGTCAGCAGGAGGAAGTCATTCCTACTGGCGCAGCAAAGTGAACAGTGATTCTGATTTTTGGTCCCGTAGTCATCATTGGTCTGGTAGTCCCAGTACCTGCTTTCTTACTCTCCTTGCCAACAGTTCTTGGGGACATGATGCTGCGCCAGCCCAGCGCGAGGGTTGTTTTGACCCCATTAAACATGCCAAAGGCTGGTGGAGTGAGCCGTGCGTGGGGGCCTCTGGGATGGTGGCCGCGCCTCCATTTTAAGGTGGCTCCATGTATGTTATTTATTTATTGTAACAGGATGGTGATGGTCTCATGAGCACAATGTTCCCTCCCATTGCTTTCGTCTACGATGAAGCACATTCTAGGAGGGAAGGAACCTCTTCAGGTACTTATCTTTGCCAATTTCCTGTTCCTTCCTTCTTTCTTTTCTTTTCTTTTCTTTTTTTTTCCAGGCAGGTGAGAAAAGGAGACCCTGGAAAATGAGAGGCTCTCAAATTGCATGGAGGTTGAGGGGGAAAGTTTCTGTAATCAGAAACCTGGGGTGTAATTATGCAATAGCCAGAAGAAAGAAACAGGCAGGTGGAATGAGCCTCCAGAGTCCGATTGCTAATGAATTCTCTCTGTTCCTCATGGAGAAGAGCCACATTTGTAAAATTAAAAGCCAGTGCCTCTTTGATGAGGGGATTTGCACGCTCTGCCGTCCTTTCTCCACATATTGTGCACTTGGGAAGGGGAGCAGGGATGCTCGCCCTGGAGTCAAGGGCATTGGAGCGAAGGAGGCAGCCCGCTTTCCCCTCGTTGCAAGGCCATGCGAGCCTTTTTTCAGAAAGAACTCGATCTTGCTGTGGGCCTGGCTGTTCTGGGGAAAATGGCGTTCTACACATAGCGGGCACGGCTATCACTATTATCTGGTGACCGAGGTTCTAGCAAAAACACTGATCATTTGAGGAGACCAAGAAACATCTACTTCATAAACCTGCAAGGTGGTCTGAAATCCAACCTTTGTATTTCTTTGGGGTCACATAATTAGCAGTCACCTTGGTGAACCAGAAGCACGATGTGGGGCGTGGGGTGGGGGCCAGGGGACAGTTGTTTGCTGCTGCCAGTCCGTGCAGCCTGGGAAGAGTTGATGCTTAAATTTTCTGGAAATTTGTGAGCTGAATGTTAAACATGGCCATCATGATTAAGAATTCAATTATATAAACTTAGAATTCAGCACATTAGTTTAGAAACAAAGGTAACAAATACTCAAAACTCATCATTTCCTAATTATTGTATTATATGCCGGGAGGCTGTTGACACCTACTGCGTCTGTGTGGTGGAGACACTATGTCATGATGATGGTGCGCCCGTTCCCAGCTCCCTCGTCAGGGACGTCATGGCGGTCACCTGAGAAGAACCACAGTGATGGTGTTCACACCCCTGAGGTGGAAAATCCTACAAGGCCAGGCTTTTTCCGCGTGAGAGGGTGCCCAGCACTGTGTGGGAGTGTGTGTGTTGGGGGTGGTGGAAACGCAGGGACTTGGGTGCTGGGCATGCAAAGATGTTTGTTTTCAAGTTGGGGGAGCATCTTGGTCAGCTCGGGTTGCTACAACAACACCGTGGACGGGGTGGCTTAAACAGCAAACATTTATTTCTCTCACTTCTGGAGGCTGGGAAGTCTGAGGTCACGGCGCCAGCGTGGTCCTGTTCCGGTGAGGACTGTCCTGGCTTCCTCCTGTGGCAGGCGGTGGGGAGGGGAAGAAGGAAGCAAGCTTCCTTGTGTCTCTTCTTATAAGGACACTGATCCCATCACGAGGGCTCTGTTACCGTGAGTACCTCCCAAAGGCCCCCCATCTCCAAATGGCATTGCCCTGGGGATTAGGACTTTCAACCTCTGAACCGCAGGAGGACACATTCAGTCCCCAGCAGGGACCCTGGCTTCCTGGCAGGGGAGGGAGTGCTGTCTAAGGTGGGAGGATACAGGGGACACTCCCCACACTTCCTGGCTCTGTCTGGGGCGGCCTGAGGGAGAAGAGGGCCCTGCTTCTCTGCCCTCTCTCCCTCTGCCCTTTCCAGGTCGCATGGGCCAGCGGGCCGTACCAATACCTAGTCTCCCTTCTTACAAGAGGAAACTTTGGACAGACCCTGGATTCTGTGGGCTGGCTTATGTTATTGGCCTAATGTTTGTGCCCCCCACCCCCAAAAATCGTATGTTGAAGCTCTGATCCCCAGTGTGCTGGTGTTTGGAGGTGAGGCCTTTGGGAGGTCATTAGGTTTAAATGAGGTCACGAGGGTGGATGGTGGGATCAGTGTTCTAAGAAGAGGAAGAGACTGAAGACCCTCTCCACACGCATGCACGGAGGCTAGAGGTGGACCATGTGAGCTCACCTGGGGAGGCCGGCTCGCACCAGACACCGAATCTGCCAGCACCTTGACCTTGGACTTCTAAACTCCAGAACTGTGAGAAATCAATGTCTACTGCGTGTGCCGCCCAGTCTGTGGCATTTTGTTACAGTGGCCCGAGCTGACTAGGACAGATTATGAGCATAATTTAGTACAGATGGGTTGGAGGGATTTCGTGGCCTTTGCCTACGCACAACGAAGGACGCAGGTGAGGATTCCAGGGTGCATTGTGTGTCCGCGTGAGCTTCGGGAGGATGATGGGAAAGAGACTGCAGGCTGGGAACCTGGGGCCTGAGAGTCATCTACTCTTGGGGCTGTGGATTATTGGGCAGGAAACAGCCTGTGTTCACTCACATATAAAACAGCATGTTCATCATGATGAAAGAATCAAAAAGTGGGGTTGTTTGGAAATCTTGAAACACTGTGCACTGTAAGGTGTCAGTAGACCGGGGGCATCTTTGAATTCACAGGCCCAGTGTATAAGGGAGATTTTCCAAGTTTTTGGAACCCCCTGTACCTCTTTCTCCTTGTATCTTTCCTCTTTTCTCCCTAATATTTAGTTTCCCTTTTTATGACTCTCTTCCTTTATTTTGATCTTCTTTCTTCTCTTCTTCCTCTCAATTTTTCTCTCCTGAGCCTCTTTCCTCTACTCTCCCTTTATTTCCTAATTCTATTGTAGAACTGGAGTATTTTCATTATTAGAGTAAGTTCATTCTCTTGTTGAAAACTGTCAAAGTCACCTTTTGTTATTTGCTCTCTCAGAACATCCCCCTCTCTTGCAATGAGGTGCACTTCACGATTGGGGGACCCTTGGTGAGCTCCTGACTCAGTGGCCCAGAGGTTGCTCACCCTGGGAGTAAGTTGTAGAACTTGCCAGAGGCGCGCCTCTAGGGCCAGGCAAGTGGGCGCTTGCAAAAGCGGCGCAGCCGAGGCTCAGACTGCGGGCTTTCCTGGGGAGACGGACGGCAATTAACCTTGGCAGTGAAGTGGAACCCACCTGAATTTGTACTTGTAAATCTGCACCTCTCCTTAAGCAACTATGATTGGAAGAATCCAGGTTTTCATCAAAAACGAAATTAAAAATGGAGTCCTCACATTATGAAAGAATTTTCAGGGAGATTTCTTTTGCAGCACCTCTTCCTCCGTGCATTAGAAGCCGTGTTTTGATTCACGTGAATTCGTCACCCATAGGGCTTTTGCTGGCAGCACGCCGCCGAACGCGGGAGGCTCCCCCGGGCTAAGCTGCAGAGGCGGCCCGTGTTTTCAGTTAAGTTTATTAACCAGTATTAATCCAATGTCCTGTGGCCTTTTATTGCTTTGTAAATTTCCTTCTTTTAGGGGGGATGTTGAGCCCAGGTGAGTGCGTTGTCTTACTTCTGCCCATTGGGGCTCAAGACACACCCTGTTTATTTGCACTCTGGGCTCTATCCTGTATACTGTTTCCGCTTGGGCAGGGATTTTGGTTTCTGTGACGTGCGGCATGAGAAGTCAGGTCAGTAATGGAATGCTTCGTGCAACAGACAAATGATCTGCCATCCCGACACACACTGAGGATGATGTTTACCTGGGGGGACAGCCCAGGCGGAGAGTGGCAGGCCAAGCCGACCAGGGAGGGCTTTCCAGGGATTGTCCAGGGGGCCTTGCGCTAAGAATGCTCTGGCCGGGCTGGATCTCAGAACTGCTCTGGTGGCCGGTTCACACTTGAGGGGCAATGGTGGTGGCCGGTACCACCTTCTTTGGGGCAGAGTTTGCTCAAGGTTACATGGGGGACTAGAGCTGGTCAAGCTGTCTTCCCGACTTTGTGTCCACGAGGCATCTCCTCCGGGGTCTCCTGAGACGCCCTGATGTTCCAGAATGTCCAGCTCCTTGGAGAAAATGCAGGTGGAAGTGAGTCAAGGGACCATGGGACGTCCTTTCTATAGAGACCGGGCTTCCCCTGGACGATGTTCTTTCTTCATTCCGGTTACCTCTCCCTCACCACCTGTAACAAGGCGCCACAAAATCCATGGCTGAAAACGGGAGCAATGTGCTCTCCCTGTTGTGGCGGCTAGAAGCCTGGAGTCAGCGCCACTTGGGTTGAAACCAGGATGTCGCGGGTGGAGTTCCCTCTGGGGGTTTAGGGGAGAGTCCGTTCCTGGCCTCTCCCGGCTTCTGATCGCTGCTCAAAGCAGGCACTGTGCCGCCCCTCTCCCTGGGCCAAGCCTCCCTCTGCCTCCCTCAGGGCGCCTGCGGTTGCAGTGAGGGCCGCCGAGGTAATCCAGGATAATCCCCCGTCTCAAGGTCCTTAACATAACCTTGCCTGTGAAGGTTTTGCCGAGTGAGGTAACGTGAACGTGTTCCAGGAATTAGGCCTAAAATCTCTGGGGCTGCTCTTCAGCCTGCTGCACCCTCCCTTAAATTTTCAGCAGGACTGCTTTTCAGCATCAGTGCAGCAGGAATGGCCTGTCATCCTCGAGTGGCATTGCAAAGACCTTCCACAGGCGCGCTGCCAACCAAGGGCTCTCTGGCCTTGGCGTATGGGGCGGGTGTGCACGGTAACAACCCCCGGCAAAGTGACGCATGGCGGCACCTACGTGGCTTCCAATGGCCTTTGCAGGAGGATAATCAAAAGCAGAGTCATTAGGTCTGTTTTATTGTTGTTTTAAAAATCTCTAACAACAATGCACCCTTCATTTTCTGCACCTCGGCGGCCGTTGCCACACCCTGCTCCTTGGTATACCACTGCCCTGGCTACTTCCTTCGTCAGGAGACAACGCCTCCTTTACTGACCGTGCCAGCCCCGTAGAGGTGAGGAGGCCTCGGCCCGCAGTGGCAGGCACCGGGCCCACACCAACGCCCCGGGCTCCTCAACCACAGCCCAGGGCCGAGTTCGCTGACGTGGGCTCTTCATATCCCATGACTGGCTTCTGGTTGCGGAGCTGTGAAGGCTTCAGAGGTCCAGCCTGACCTTCAGGATCCTCTTCTGAGCTGTCACAGGCTTTTTCCTGGGGGCAGGCTTTTCCTCCTTCCCAATCTGTCTGGTTGCGGGGCACGAGCTCTCTAGTTCTCCCGTTTCCTCCAGGAGGTCGAGCATCGGGTCCAGGGTTCCAGTGCCGCTCTGCAGGGAAACAGGGCAAGCGGGAAGAAACAGTCCCAGAGAGGGAGCAGAGTCTGGGCCTCTCGTATCATTCCTGTGGCAGGGAGTCCTGACGCGCAGTTCTGTGTTCTGTCTCTTAAACTGTGTGGAGCATCGCTCAGAGGGGTTCCTGGGTGGGTGTCTTATGTTGTCTGCCTGTGTTAGCTCCCCAGGTCCGATGCTGCTGGATGTTGTCTTAGCTGCTCAGGCCGAGGGGGCCAGTGGGTCCTGATGGCCTTTTCTCTGCTCTTTCCAGGTGCAGGCTTCTGGGTTGGCCCTCGGGCTGCCTGCGATGGCTTTGGGGAACCGCTTGGCTCTGCTGCCTCGCGCAGATGTGCCTTCCTCTCGCACTCCGTCCTCTCCTCTGTGAGCTCCCTGAGGGCAGCGCCTTGGTGCAGAGCCGGGCAGAGGGCAACCTCCTGCAGCTTGGCTTGTGCCCCAAGCCTGTGCGGTCGCCCCCCAACTTGGCTGAAGTGCTTACTTGTATTTCCTTCACCAGAGGCAGCCCTCTGTGGCTTTTGACCCTAACAGAAGGCCATGTGGCCTTCATGATCTGTATTCCTCTAGTCCTGTGGGCTCCCCCACCCTCCTGGACAGGTTTGGGTAGGGGCAGCCTCGAAGGCTTGGGTGAATCCCAGAACCAAGTAGCCAGAGTCGCATTCCTAATGAAAGCTCCACGCTGTGGCCCCCAAGGTCTGATTCACATTTGCACCTCGGACCACTCCTGTGGACACTTCGCTGTGGGAGGGGTGGGGCGGAGCGCACCCACCTTGCAGGCCGCCTTTCCGTGGGTTTTCCAGGTACCCCCTCCCCCGCTGGGGTGACTGCACAGGCTCTAGTCCAGACAACGATGGTTTTCCTTTCTCTCTGGAGGAGTGTGACATTTCCTAAATTGGCACCTGACCTCCTTTAAGATTTCCTCCTTCAGCTTCACCCCTGCAAGTTCTGATTTCTCTCACCTGCTTTCTCTGCTGTGCGGTTGGCCGGTGCCCCTCACCGACCAGACCCTAAGGCCAGTTCTACGGTGGCTGAATGTCAGAGCCGTTTCGCTCTGGGCACCGCCTGGAGACGCCAGCGTGTCCGACAGGCACCCGTGCGCTTGTGCTGTGCAGCTTTTCCCTCCTCGCAGCTCCAGGAGCGTGTCCCCACCACGAGTGCCCGGCCCCGCGGGTGGGCCTCGGGTTGGCGGCTCCTGGTGCTGAGGCAGACGGGGCGGGCCCTCCTCCGGCGCTTCCCCTCCATCGTCTTCTCTCCCTGTCCCCGTCCCCGTGCCCTCCACGGAGCAGTCTTGTAAAATCGCATCTCTCAAAAAGGAAGTACTTCACAACACAGAGACGATAAAAGACATAATACCCACTAAGGGACCGAGAGATAATTTCCTTGCATGAATTTTCTGACAATTTTGGCAGAGCTGCTTCCCAAACATCTGTGTTGAATATTCCCCGCCACAGGTGTGTGCTGCATGTGGTTGTGGAGTAAATAACCGTCAGAACGGTAGTCACCGAGGCGTCCGGGGCTCCGGGCCCTCTCCCCGGTTTGCTGGCTGGGAATCGGGGTGAAAGGGACTTGGGACGGGGCTCCTGCTCTGCAGTGTGGTTGGAGGAGGCCCCCTGGGCTCGGGGCCCTCAGAAGAGATGACGCCTGGTTGTCCAGAGCGCTGCCCTGAGTATTCACCTGTTAATTCAGTCACTGCCTTCGGCCTCGCAGACGAGAAAACAGGGCGTTGAGTAGTCAGGGATGGCACCCCAAGAACGCCTGTCTCCTCATCGTCGAGCTGAGGAGGACGGGCCCACGTTTCTCCTTCCGAAATGCTCTGCCACTAGAAGATCACGCCTCCTTAATTTACACACGATTGCAGGTGCCCCTCTCGTCTCGGGGGGGACGTGGCGGGTTTCCCAGAAAACGCAGGCCGAGCTGAACGCCTCTTTGTGCTTCCCATCACCATCAAGAAGAAAGTCTCTGGAATTGTAGCAGAAAGAACCGCCCCCCCCCGCCCCCACCGCACAAAAAATGTCTCAGAAAAAGAAGACTCTCTCCACTGTAGCGTCGGCTCCACAAAAGGGAAGAGGCCTTGACATTTTCCCAGGAGGGGACGGGCAGGGGCAGCAATTGTGACAGTTAGTGCAAGGCTTCCCAAGAGCCGCTGGGGGCGGGGGCTGGGTCTGACCGCGCTGCCCAACGAGCTTTTGAAGGGATGATGTACAGGCAGGCATCTCAGGTGAGAAACAGAAAGGTTGTTTTCACGTGAATCTAATCCCACCTTTCTCCTCAGTAGCCTGCGGACCTGTGTATGTACATATGTGTGCGTGCGTGCATGTATGCATGTGTGTATGTATCTGTCAATCTATCTTTTGGGCCATCCCTCCGTCCATCGGCCTTGCTGCCTCTCTGCCTTGCTCGCTCCCTCCCTCTGCCTCCTCTCGCTTTTGTCTCGTCCTGCTGAAATTGCTTGTCTTCCCAGTTCGAATGAGTAACGAGGCATTGCCCCCACCGTGGTGTGTCTGCCCTTCTGAGGGCGCTGTTCGGTGAGGCTCTTGAATTAAAATTCCAAGTCCGCCTGGAAAGTGGAAGCCTACATCTATGATGCTACCTGAGGGTTTTCAGAAATATCCCAAGGCCGGCGATCACAGCTGCTGATGGGGGGGGGCCTCTTCTCCCAAAGGTCCTGGAGACCTTAACATGCGATCTTCAAGGAGGCAGCCCCAGGTGCCCACTGGCAGGGACCAAGTCTACACGTTCCCTCCGTTCTCTGCCTCCTGAGGTGTGGATGGAATCGGAGGCTGCGAATCCTAGGGCTGACCTCGTAGTGCCTCCCCCGCCTTCCGGAGCTTGAGGTCTTGAGAAGAAGACATACTTTTTCTGAAAATAAATTTAGTCTCATGCAACCTACAAAAAGAGTTTTTGAAGGGCAAAAACCTATGTTAGCGCCCTGACCTTGCTCACGTTGACTTGCTCGAATTTAGTAACTGATGTCATTTACTGAGAGCTTCGGCACTTCTTCAGGGTTTTACGTGGATGAACACACAATTCTCACAATGAGCCAATGGGGGAGACGCTATTAATAGCCTGTTGTACAGGAAAGGGGTTCATGAGATGCCTGGTGTCTTTTGGGTGGTAAGGCGGCACTCTGCTTGAGGATGGCACAGACAAGGGAATCCAAAAAGTGAATTTCTGTCCTACCCATATTTTACTTCTAAATTCCCTACTGACAGGCAAAAATAATTTTAAAAATAGGGCAATAGAATAAATAGGGCAGGGAAAAACGGAGCGACGACGACTGGATTCGTGGTCTGCGACGGTTGGTGGAAGTGGCGGTGCCCCGTGGTGCCCCGAGACCCGCCTTGGCCACGGGTCCGCTGGTCCGCTCTTGAGAACATCTGTAAGGCAGACGGGTGCTCAAGCCTTTTGTTGCAGCCATTCTGAGCCCCGCTGTGCGGGCGGGGCCCCTCTTCGTCTGCAGCCACCCTCTTCCCCCGCAGGAGCACAGACTTACTGGATGAAATAGAACCCGGGTTTTCATCTACGCCCAACTTTTGTCAACCTTGACTCTTAAAATGCATTGGCCAAGCAGTGGCTCCTGAGGCGTGTGGTGGGCAGCAAGGAAGGGGAACGCTCCCGCCCAGCCCCCTATGCCTCCGGCCGTTCTGCTTCCGCATCTGCTGGCAGCTGCAGGGCTGGCGGGGGGCGGGGGGGCGGAGGGGGGCGCGGCGGGGGCGGGGCGGGGACTGACCCCCAGCCGCTGCTTCTGCGCGGCTGGCAGGATCTCTATTGCGTTCAGTCAGCAGTGTCAGCTGCTGCTGGACATCCTTCTGGACAGACCACAAACCGCCTGTGCTTTTAAAGAGGCTAAACTTGGCTTCTGTTCCTAAGCCTTTAAACTGGAGTGTGGAGAAAGCAAGCCCCTCTCGGGTAGGATACGAAGGGCTTATCCAAATGTAGAGGCCGTGTGCAGTGCGATTTTGCCTATGTCCCTTCCTGATGCCGGTTGGCACCATAAGCCCTGAGTGTTTTCATGCTGTGCCCCCCCCCCCTGTGGACACACCACACACACACGTACATGCACACACGCATCCACACCCTGACATTCCAATCAGTGAGCTTCCAGCAGGTGACCAAACAGAGGCAGCAAAAGCACTTTACAGGTCGGTTTGAAAATGGTTCCTTTAAAATGCCATGAGATCTGGTTACAGCTTTTTCGCTGGACTCTGTGAGGAAGTGTCACGTATCCTGCACAGTGTTCGTGGGCACAAGTGCCCCTGCGCTGGCCAATTCACCCCTCTGCCAAGCCTCTTTACAGCAAGAGATGGCTGGAGCTTTCGCGGCCAGAGCCCCTCATTCTCCCCCCACTTCGAGGGGAAAGCATTTGCTAGACCTGGCAGGACGTGGCCACTAGATGGAGCCAAAGCTCTGCGAAACACCTTTCGGGGCCGCCTGAGTCTGTAATTCTGCCCTTAGCCGAAAAATCCTTGGAGAAGAGAGAGACCTTGATCATAAATCCCACCCGCAATAACAGGTTCATAATGCATCCTAGTGACTACGTGTTGTATTTTTTTCTCCCTGAGAAATAAAATTTCTCTTTCAATGGAGAAGGATGTTCCTTAACATCTAACATGTGCTAATGTTAAATCTCTTTTCTAAGAAGCCTCAAACTAAGCCTTTAATGGGCGCTGACCAAGACCTCTGGGTCCCCTCTGCCGTGAGACGCGGCCGATAGCTGGAGGGACAGTGAACACAGAGAGCAATCGTGGCAGCCTGGAGAGAGAGGGTTATTCCCTGCCCCCAACCCCCAAATGAACATTTGACATGTCAAAAATGTTTCTGCATAGATCTAATGAGACAGAATCTGCAGGTTAGAGAGACAAGTGTACAGAAAATCTTCATTTTGGAAGGGAAGTGAAGGGAACAGAGACCGCTTTCTTCCATGTAAAAAAATGCTTACCTACTTGAGAGTGACTTTGAGAAAAAAATGTCGGTGGGACAGAAATGCAGTTGCTCCTTGCCCAACGGTCTCCTCACAGCCCTCCCTCCTACCTGGGAGGAGGAATCAGAGGCATTAAAAACATTGCCAAATGACAGAATCAGCATGAGACTCTGCATGAAAACACAGCACAATACATTCACCTATGTCACAATTACCCTTTTTAAAATTGATTTTAGAGAGAGAGGAAGGGAGAGAGAAAGAAACTTGGATTTGTTTTTCCAAGAATCTACAATTTATTGGTTTCTTGTATGTTTCCTGACTGGGGATTGAACCCACAACCTTGGTGTAGCGGGATGATGCTCTAACCAACTGAGCTCCCTGGCCAGGGAATAATTATTCTTTACATCAGTGCTTCTCTCAGCAGTGTTATGTGACAAAGGGGCTGGAATGTCCTAATTATGATGTACTTTTTGGTACCTTATTGGTGAACTCTTTACATGTTGATTGTTTACCATGTGCAAAATGTGAGATTAGGTAAAAACCAAAATCAAAACCAAAAACCCCAGACACCTAACACTTAACCTGGTGTTGAGTTTGTTGTTGTTGTTTTTTAAGATTTTATTTATTTATTTTTAGAGAGAGGGGAAGGGAGGGAGAAAGAGGAAGAGAAACATCAGTGTGTGGTTGCCTCTCACATGCCCCCTACTGGGAGACCTGGCCGGCAACCCAGGCATGTGCCCTGACTGGGAATCGAACCTGTGACTTGATTCGCAGGCTGGTGCCCAATCCACCGAGCCACACCAGCCAGGGCAGGACCTCCTGGTGTTGAGTTTCAGTTCCTTTGAAATCTCCACCTGTCGTAGATTCCCAGCTTGTTTTCCACATGGACACAGTGGAACAGAGGGTAGGATCGGGAGGGCAGAACCCGTGTGCCCTTCCACTCTCTTCTGCCCAGCACTTGGCCTCGTGCCGGGCACACAGTGGGTCCTCAGTCTACTAACTTGAGGAAGGAGTGGTACAAAGGTCTGGCCGTGGCCCCTGCTCAGAGAAAACATGTTAATTTCTGCATTTTTGTAGCTGTCACATTCTGAAGTCTGCTTATTTCAGATGGACCCTTCCCGAGGCAGACGTTTATTTACCCGGAGACCTTGCAAACGAATGGGTGAGGGTGAGGGTTAGGAAAAAGCAGGATAAAAATCACCTGCATTACAAAGAGGGGGACTAATCCTTGCTGCCTTTCAAAGAAACCAAACCCAGAGTCTCCAAGAGGCATGCGGCACAGTTATGTTTAACAGGTGTGTTGTTTCATTACTGAGCATCAGAAGTAAGAGGCATCTATGTCAGTGGTTTTCTTCTCCAGAGCTGGACGGCATTTTACTGGTTTCCATAAAGCTGAGTCGTCATCCCATATTTAGCTCAGGCCCATGTGGCCATTTGTAAAAGGGATGCTGCGCACAACGAGGCCCATATGCACAGTTAGACCCTGAGACACACAGAGCAGATGCGCGCAGGGAGGTGAGAGAAGGGTTTCTTCTCCCGTGGACACGCTTTTGCATGCCTTGGTGTCACACTTTATTTCCAGAAATAGAGTAATTTTGGAAGCAGGTGGATGTCTTTCAGGCTTTGAGTTGCTCTTTGATATTTCAAACGACTTCTTGCCTGCAAGCCCTGCCTTCCCTGACCCCACCCCGACCCTGCCCTCCCCACCAGGTAAGGACAGAGGTCTTTTTTCTTTCCTTCCAAGATGACTCACACCAGGGTACCTGTAAAGGGTTTTGTGAGTCTGGTTATGGGGGACGAACATACTCATTAATAATCTAAATTGTCCCCATACGTGTCATTTAAGAGTGAAAGTGCTCTGTAACACTGTCGCTTAGAGAAAGCCACTGTTTACATCCAGTTTTAGTGATTCTGCCTCCTTGGGCTGCACCCACTCCGGGATGTGGAGCCACAGGTCAAGGCTGGGGGATGTATCATCTGCCACCGAAGGCCTGGGCCACAGAAGCCGGGCTGGGACCACAGGAAGACTAGAAACCTCTGCCTCCTGCCCAGCTGCTGAGGCCGCGCCGCAGCCTGGAGGCAGGCAGACCTGGCCTCCAGCTCCTGTGCAGCCACGCTCCCCTCCCGCGGACCCCCGTGGGCCGTCAGCCTCACAAGGCCGACGGGATGCCGTGCACACCTGGGTGCTCACGTTCAGCGTCTCTTTCTCCCGAGAGTTACTCTAGTCCGAATGTCAGGGTACAGCTGCAGGAAACACCTCTCTTTGTCGCTCCAGGAGCCCCTCTACTGCTCGGGGACACCCCCCGCCTCCTTATTCCACAGGGGGTTGGGGACTCCCAGGCCTCGTAGAAGGAGAGTGTTCTCTGCAGTTATCTCTTTAAAGACGTTCTCATCAAAACACCTCACAGAACTTCTTTCTCCTCTCTGCCCTGTTTTCACATTTTTATCAGACTAGGGGGAACAAGGGTCAGGGGAGGGGGCCAGGGCCATCTCTGCAAGTCTGCTGAGAGAGGTCTGTCTCAGTCATCTTGGTATCAAAAACCAATTCCCCCCCCCAGCACCTCAGTTGACATAGAGGCAGAAGGAACCTCATTCTAATAACCCATTTCTTGAGGACCGAGTGAGATTTTGTAAGTAAAAACCAAGCGTAAAGAGGTCTCTGTCGATGATAAAATTCTGTGCAAACACCACTTGTTAGCACCCCTGTTCTTTGCTAATCTGATAATAGTCTTATGATAGCTGCTGCCAGGAAATATTAAAAGACTCTTTCCCAATTGAAAAGGTACCTGCAGGAAACAGTGTTTGGATTCTGGGATTACTGGTGGGTGACGATGTTTGGTACAGGAGCAGTTGGCCTGCAGTCGGTGTCAGAAGCAGGGGGCACACTGTGGGTAAGCTGCGTGCTGCGCTGTGTGTGACACCATCGTTACTGAGGACCCTTCCCCAGTTCAAGTTGTGCAGAACCAACGTAGGCCGGTCAAGTAATTGTAAAACAAGGCCGTTGCTCCCAAAGCAAAGACGTTCAATCAGCGTTTATTCACAAAGGACTGAGAGAGATGGCGGGGAGAAGGCAGTGCAGGCAGAGCCTCGCGTGCAATTGGAAAGAAGGGGGGACTCCAGGAGTCATGCGTGCCTCCCCCACCTGCACAGCTGTGCACATGCTTGCTGTGTACCTACCTACAGGTGGGGACACGTGTCCTCAGAGTAGTAATTGGAAGCTGACAGAGGGAAGGACTTAAGAGCCAATGTAGAGTTCAGATTTGATAAGTAGTGAGTGTTGAGTCATACTGGGTTCTTCCAAAATGCGTTTCCCCTCACAAAAGTAGTACCTGTGTGTGGCAAATCCCCAAAACATTATAAAATGTGCCTATATCAGAGGCAGTATGTTTCCTCTGCTGTTTGGCTCAGTGATTTCAAACTGGTTCCACCTTGGCCCAGGGCAGGGCTTTGTTTCCGCCCTGTAAACACCCTCTGGAGCTGACGTCTCACCTGATTTGGGGCCCGGTGGCAGCTCATGAATGTCTGGTGGTGTCGGACGGGATTCCGGGAGCTTCCCGTGGGAGGCAGGTCCGAAGGCCGGTGGGGGGCAGTGCTGGCTGGACATCGCGGGGGCGGGGGGACGCCGCCCTGGGCCGTGGCGACTCCTCACTGTGCAGCAAAGAGAAGGCACCGCAGCCCCTTGTGGCTTCCTGCAGCTCCCCGGACTGGGCCGGGCTTTCTCCTGCGGGGCTTACGGCCTCTGCTGTCCTTGGCGGTGCCCCCGCCATGTCTTCTCCCTGCTCCCTGTGGTCCTCTCTCCCAGTGTTGCTCAGCCTTGGACTTCAGCTCTGTCTGTGCAGGGCAGAACCTTCCTGCCCTAGATTTGGGGCAGAAAACAAAAATATTATTTAGTTATTTTTCCCCCCAGCCCCCATGCCTCCTTCCACCACCACCCCGCTGTCACCACACTGCTGTCCATGTCTATGAGTGTTTTTTCTTAAAAGTCGAGGATTGACAACATTTTTTCTTGTTCTGTTGTGTGCAACTCGCACCAGGGTGCCTGTAAGGGGTTTTGGGAGTCTGGTTAGGGGGTCGCACTTACTGATGAATAAGCTGAACTTTCCCCATCCGTGTGATTCGAGAGTGGAAGCGCTCCGGAACACCATCCCTTAGAGAGAGCCGCTGTCTACATCCGCTGCGTATCTTTCCACGTTATTCTAGGCATTTATGGACATGCGCGAGTGTGGCCCATCTTTGTGGCTGCATCTTTCACAGAAACGGGATCTTACTAAAGGACTCCCTGCTTCTTGCATTTTTCACTGAACACAGTTAGGACATCTTTCCAAATTGTTAGTGTAATTCAGCCTCAGAATCCCCGGGGGAGACGGAGAACGGTGTTGTGGGAAAGCACTTCTGAGAGCAACCCTCCCTCCCTTCCCAGTGACCCCTCTACAGTCAGTTCCCTCGCCCTCCACGCGGCGGCGCTCACGGGCGGCCGCTGGGCTCGATGCTCCTTTTTTATTTTCAAAGTGTTCTCTGACATTTCGCCCTCCCTCCCTCCTTTCTTTCTCTTTACCTTTTAAAAAATAAAACCACTGAATATAAAGAATACCATTGAGGAAAAGAACCACAGAAAAATTTTTCTCTACTTTTCCTTTCCTGGAGCTAGAACCGTCACTGAACTTCGATCGCCCTCGGGAGGGGGGGCCCATTAAAAATGTCCACTAGTCTCTTGAATGTGACAGTGCCACTGCGCTGCAGGGAGAGGGCAGGGGTGGCGGGAGGCGGGCTCTGCAGGGACCCCTAGGACGGAGCTGAGGCTCCTCAGGCTCCTTGGGAAGTAGTGTTCCTCTTCGGCCAACTGCTGTTATGTTTCTCCTGAGATGTATTTGTGCTTCTGTGCAAGAGCACAGCCGAGAATGGCCACAGAGGCAGGGCAGCGGAGGGCCTCCCGCCGGCTCCCTAATCCTGCTGGTGGGGAGAGGGGCCGCGCTGTGCCCTGGCTCCCCTGCCCTCTCCTGAACCCCAGCGCCTTTAATGATCAGGCAGGCGCTTGCAGGCTGCAGGATGGCGGGCCACTCGCCCAGCATGACCCGCATCCTCCCTCAGCCTCTGTTACGGCCCTCGTGGCCGGGGGCCCCGTCAGGAGTTCAGCTTTTCCTTGAAGCAAGGGAGATGGTTCAGTCCCTCTCTCTCAAACTTCAATGTCCCGTCTCTGTCTGTCAATAAGGGAAACCTTTGGACAAGTTGGCTGTTCAGTTTTTAGGAGCGAAGGAGCCTTCCTGAACTGGGAGGAAGGATTCTCGTGCCAGGACAGGAAGGCCTTGCCTTTCACCTCTGAGCTGTGGAAGGGGACTTTCGGGCCATGGACGCTTGGCGTCTTTTGCCTCTGTGACGGCTCCTGTCTTCAAGGACCTCTTTTTTTAATGCTCAATTACTAAATCCCAAGGCTGGTGGCAAACATTATAAATCATGACACTGGCAATCACAAAGAAGCAAAGAGAAGATTCCTAAAGAGTAGATGATGTCCTTCGATTTTCTGAGGAATAAGGGGCCCTGTTCTATTCCAGTGCTTCACGGGGAGTTATCTTGGCCCTGAGTGGGGTTTCCAGGCAGGAGGAGGTTACCTCCCCGGCTCTCCGCCTCTCTGTCTAGTGTTTCGTGTTGTGGCTTGTCCTTTCCATCTTCGCAATGAGGAATTTGAGGCGTTGGTGGGCTTGGTCAGTCTCAAGGAGCGAGTGGAATTTGAAACTGTTGTTCAACTGCGTAGGAAGACAGAGTCTCTGTTAATCTTCAGTTTTACATTCCTCCTGGGCCTGAGACCAGAAGATACTGTAGACGCCCGCAGGCAGGAAGCCCACTGAGATTTCAGAGTGCCAGTCACGTAGGCAGTTCGGCCTGGCACTCCCCTCGCCTGGTGGTCCCGGTGCAGAAAATTTGGACGCGATGCCCTGCGGGGACCATTCTGCTTCCTGCTCTTAAGGTGCTTGGGATGCAGCACACAAACCATCGTCAGTCAGGGTCTTACCTGTGGGCTCCCAGCTCGTACACAAGACATTTTTTTTCACCCGGAGGAGAGAAGGGAGTGTGGGAGGAATCAGTGAGCTTCTCAGAAGTCTATCCGGCCAAGATGTTTGGAGGAAGAGCCTTTTCTCTGAGGGCAGATCTATACCAATTCTGGTGCAGGTACCTATTCCGAGTCTTAAAAAGAAAGCCAGGACTTAACAACTAGAAAACTCAACGGAGCCCTGTTAGAAATTAGTGCAGTGAGTGGAACTGAGCTGGTAGATGAAGCCCCGGCCAACTGGGGCCTGGGATTTGGGTACCTTTGTTCTTCAGCTCCACGTCTAGTTTTGTTCAGTGATAATCCAATAGCAGTTCTGCATGCTGATTGGCTGGAGGAGGTTTTCTTCTCCTACAATGAGAAGATAATCAATCATGTTACTGGCTTTTGTCTTGGTGAAGGTATTTAGATTTGAGCCAGCTGGTTAGCTGCCTCGCGGCCACCTGCTTGACTGAAAAATAAAGAATCAGTCTCTTTCCCTTTGCAAGAAGGGGGAAGTATTGACTTGCGCGATAATTTTAGGTAGATGATTAAATTTGGCCTCTTCGGCTCCATCTGAGAATTCAATTCAGATGACTGGTTTTTCTTTTCATACACTGTTGAGCAATCCCGGGTGCTGCTATGGCTAATGTCCCTGATGCTGACTGTCCCTTCCCTGTAACAAAGCACAGGATCCCCAGACCCCTCTCCCTTTCCCGTGCCCCCCAGCTACAGGGACATAATGAGGAAATGAAGGCCTTCTGCCGCTGCGAGGGACGCTGCCCTTACACAGCCACGCTCCGAGGCCCCCTCAAGTGACCGCATTGCTTTGTGAGAGAGCCAGGACAGGGGTGATTTCTCTGATGGCCGCTGATAAACTACGCCGGGTTCCCCGGGTGCATTTCACACGTACAGTGCGGTCTGTCAGTCTTCCCGTGCCGCTCGGCTGGCATGTCAGACTCTCGGGTGCCGAGGCAGCGAACAGGTTCCGTGTGTGGGAGCCAGCCCCAAACCGGACCGTCATTTTGGACTCCCTCATTCCCCACATCCAGTCGGTCCGCAAATTCTGCCATGATAGCCCCAGGGCATTTCTCCTAACTTCCTACTTCTCTCCATTTGTACCAGTTACCCCCCGCCCTCCCGGAAAAGTTGCCATCTTCTGCCCCCTGGGCCACCGCAGTCACCTACTCAGTGGCCTTTCCGCTGCCAGTTTCGCCTCCTGGAAACAGTTCTGTGCACACTAGCGAGAGCACTCTTTTCAAAAATCAAGTAGGTCACAGAACTCCCTTTGTTAAAAACTTCCCGTGGCTGCCCATAATTCTTAGGCTAGAAGGAAGCTCTCCTATCGCATCCTCGGCACCTTAAGAGATCTGGCCTCTGCTCAGCTCCCTCCTCCCTCGTGTCTTTCCTCCTCCCCCACCCCTCGCCAAGCCCTTGCCACGTCTGGACAACTTCAAGTTCCCTTTCATCTGAGGGCCTTTGAAGTAGGTATTTCCTGTGCCTGGGACGTTCTCCCCCAGCCGTGGTCCTCCCAGGATGTCATCATTTTATTCTGTTTTCAGCACCCACGTCAACTTCTCAGAGAGTCTTTCTTGGCTATGCAAACTCCAGTAGTCTAGACCTTCTGGATTGTATTATCCTGTTTTGTGTTTGAAAAAGCATGAACCACTGCCATGCATTTTTTCTTGTTTATTTGTTTATTGCCTGGATCCTTTACTAGAATGTAAGATCGATTACAAGAGGGACTTTGTCTGTTGTGTTTGGGGTATGCCCAGTGCCTAGAATAGTGCCTTGTAAGTGCTTATCTAGGAAATGAGTAAGTAAAGCCTGGTGAGGAGATTTTCCTAAGGGACCCAGGAACAGGATGTTTTAAGTGTGGTTCTATCCAGAGTGAGGGGATGAGGCTGCATGGCTTATCGCAGGTTTATTTTTGACCCATATTCCAAGCTTCTAAGTTATCAGATGTTTTCTGAGGCCTCATGTCTGTGGTGTTAAGTGGATTCAAACAATGACAACCTCTTATCTTGAGCAGGTAAGAGACTGACCTCATTCTCAGCTGATCTGATCAGCTGAAAAGCAAAATGTGCTGTTAATTTTAGGACGTGTCGTATGTGACATTTTTGTCTTGCTAAAGGTTAGAGTCCAGTAGGAGAATTGGAGAGCTTGCTAAGTGTTGCATCTTTTGTTCCATTTGGAAATTAGTTGGCGCTGGGGGCAGTCCACGTGCTCACCCTGATTTGGGGTCTAGATCTTATTTTTCCAGGAAGGGCTGGTGTCTGTGCCCTGTCTCAGCGTCTGAAATATTGTATTCATGCATAAACAAAGGGCAGGCATGATTCACACAGGATGAGTCCCTGAACCTCCCAGACGGGAGAAAAATGTGGAGTCGTGATACTTAGGCCATTGCTCAGCCTCAGTTGTCAGGGCTGGGACGCACTTCAGCACATTTCTGCGATGAACTCTTGCTAAGGCTAGGTCAGTGACACCATAAAAAAGAATTTTGTAATTAGAAAGGCTTAAAGGGATCACTGGCGAGATGGCCTTTTTTTCTTTCCTTCTTTTAAAAACCAAGTCACTTAAAGAAGTAAACCTCACAGAAGTACTTCTTACATGGGTTTTGCCCATCAGTCAAAGCGAAGGGAGCCAGACTGAGAGGAGACGCCGTTGAAACTGTAAGGGGCGGGCTTAGAGCTCAGCCTTTGCTTGGAAAGCCATTTTTCATGCGATGAATGCATCTATATGGTGACTTCACTGGTCCTTCAAATTTGATTGTTTCCAGAGAGAGATAACAGGATTAGAAGCAAGATATAAGTGGAACAGCCCATTGAGAAAGCCCTACCTTATATGACCAGCCATAAACCTCCCTGTTTTCATTTAGCAGATGGAGACTAGTAATCTAAAACATTTTGACGGCCCTGACCAGTGCGGCTCAGTTGGTTGAGCATTGTCCCGTAAGGCGGAAGGTTTGATTGCCGGTCAGGGCACACACCTGGGTTGCTCGTTGGGCCCTGCCTGGGTCAGACCTCATCCAAGAGGCAACCGATAGATGTTTCTCTCTCACATTAATGTTTCTCTCCCTCTCTTCCTTCCCCCTCTCTAAAAATAAATAAGGAAAATCTAAAAAAAGAGGAGAGCCCCTTACTTCAATGTCTACCCCTCTTGCTATCTCTTGCTCCTCTCTTTGGAGTGACCTCAGCATTAAAAACAAATATGATGATGAAAGAAAATAACCACCTCCACCAAATCGCATGACATCTAGTGTACATTTTACTGCCTCTGACCCATCAGAGCCCCAGAAATTAGATCTTACTGGCGGTTTAATAAATTAGCCGAAATATGCCAAATCAGAGGCAACAAAATGAATGGAGGAGGAGCAAGTGTCAGAGCATCTGGTCCCCTAGGTGTTCCAAAGGGAAGCGCTGACTTTCATGAGCCACCCTACAACACAGAGCGGCCAGAGGGGTTGACTTGACGGCAGCCCCTCTCTTGATCGGAAGGCAGTGAGGGTCCATAATGAGAGATTATCCCAGGGCAGGAGTTTTAAACAAGAAGCCTGACAGGTTCCTTCTGATAGTTGTTTGGAATTACTAGGACCACACATAGGACTACTTCGTCCTTTTCCTAACAAAGAAACTGAGATCTGAAAGGGTTAAACGATACACCATGCGCCACACAGGAAGTTCATGACTAAATGAGGGTTAGTACCCAAGTGTGGTGATGCATAGCCTTTCTAGACAGAATGGAAAATTAGAAAAACATCATTTTCCCCAGTTTTATTGAGAAATAATTGACATACATCATGGTGTAAGTTTAAGGCATACAGCATGATGGTTTCATTTACATATGTTGTGAAATAATTATCGCGGTAGGTTCAGCTAACATCTGTCACCTCATATAGATACAACATAAAGAAAAGAAACTAAGAAAGAAAAAAAGAAAAACAATTTTCTCCTTATGATGAGAACCCTTAGGATTTAAAAATGATGGTTCGATGCTTCAAAGTAGGTGGCAATTCCTTAATCATCTGCGCGTTGCCAGGCCTGTGGGCCTCTTCCCATCCGCGTCAAAGGGTGTGCTCACTGTTTCTCTTTTCATACAACATAAAATTATTATTTTTAATGACTATTGTCTCAAGTGCTGTCTTTTGGCCGTGAGGTCACCTGTGTCCTGAAAGAGCTACGGTGTCTGAGTTTGAACACAGGATCTTCTACTCTTAGCTCCTCTGCTCTTGGGTAAAATATTGGACCAACCTGAGTTCCTGCTCCCCATCTTTGGAAAATGTAAATGCAAGCAGTGGTGGGCTTTACAGACAATCTATGCAGAGCCTGGTGTATGGTAAACATTTGACAAATGGTAGTTATCATTATTGTGTTGGAGGAAAGAATGTTTACCGGTCGAGAGAGTGGGCACTGGAGTCAGAGTGAAGGGCTTCGAATCCAGCCTCCCCTGCTTCCTAGTCCTGGAACCTCAGTAGCTTTGTAAGCCTTGGGTCCTTCCTTTTTAAAATGAGGAAACCAGAAATACTTACTTTGTAGAGATAGTCAGCAGATTTAATGATATAATTCATGTAATGTGTTTAACAGTTCATTGAATGTTGAAAAGTTTGATCAACACTGGCCATTATTATAATTATTTAAAATTTTGCCATAGAAGTTATAGGGCCAGAGTCACACTTCTTCTATAAAGGGTCAAATAAGTAATATCTTTAGCTTTGATGACGCAAAGGTCTCTGTTGTAACTACTCAACTCTGTCATTGAAGCAGGAAAGCAGCAATAGATGATTGTAAATGAATGAGCATGGCTGTCCCCAATAAAACTTTATTTACAAAAACAGGCTGTGGGCCAGGCTTGGCCTGTGGCTCCCAGTTTGCCTGCCCCTGCTGTGCGGCAGTGGAGAGCGCCCGCTCTGTGGTTCTGGAAGGCGTCCTGCCTTAGAGATAAGAGGACAGGTGTCTTTTTTCGTGGAAAGAAGAACTAAATAAGTCACCTTTAGGTACATGTATCGAGACAATTTATTTTCTACCCACTGATGTAGGGTCAGACTGCAGAAAAGAAGCATCTTGGGCAGCCATAATAGTTAAGGCATGAACACCCGTAAATAGACACTCAGTTGCTTCACGCAAAGCGCAGTGATTGACAACAGCAGTCAGGTGGTTGTGGGGGAGGCTCCAGGGCTTCGTCAGCTGATGCGGCTTAAGCGTTCCCCACAGAGCACACACGCAGGGAAGCTGCTTGTGGGAAGAAGGACCAGGACCTGGCGGCCTCAGCAAAGCCCAGGACCGATTTTCCCCGGTTACAGTCAGGGTCGGCGGCAGTTCAAAAGCACCACAACATGTAGTAGAAAAGGATAGTCTCTCTCCTATTGCTGATGGTAAATCACCATACCGTCTTAGAACCCGCATAGCCAGATATTGATAATGAACTTTCCCAGCATCCTCTTTCTTGTCCAGCTTTGGCTCTCGGAGGGGTCATTGAAGCTGCCATCTTTAATCCATATTCTGAGGACTTGGAAGGACAGTACCTTGCCAGTTGTCAATGATGGAAATGTTTGTATTGTTTTAATTAGGCAGTGTTTCTACAGGTATTAGAGTATATTTATTTTCTTGGGCATGACCTTATTTTGTTCTAGTTAGATAATAGGGTTAACTTTCCTTCAAAATGAACTCATTTAATAATCCATTTCTTCAGTGTGCTACTTTCTGATTCCTGAGCTTACATTTAATTATCCATTAATTTTGTGTTAGTAGAGGATGAATTGATACACTAGCTTTTAATAGGATTTACTTCAAAAATTTTCAATTACAGTTGAAATTCAGTAGTATTTTATTTAAATTTTAGGTATACAGCATAGCGGTTAGATATTTAAATAATTTATGAAGTGATTTCCCCCAATAATTCTAGTACCTACCTAACACCAAACCTAGTTATTACAGTTTTATTGACTGTATTCCCTATGTGGAGCTTCTCACCCCCATGACTGTTCTGTAACTACAATCTGTACTTCTCAGTCCCTTCACCTTTGTCACCCAGTTCCCTAACCCCCCTCCAACATGGCAACCGTCAATCTGTTCTCTGTGGCTATGAGTCTGTTTCTGTTTCGTTTGTTCATTTATTTTGATCTTTAGATTGTACGTGTCAGTGAACGAAGGCATTTACTCTTTAAACAAGAGCCTGCGAGATGCAGTTTTTTCATCCAAAGTGATGACTCTTCTATCAGGTATTTGGTGTGCGGAGGGGTGCTCTGACGATGCTGGTGGTGGGGAGAGGGGCTGGAGGGCAGTGTCTAACCCCCGAGCCCTCACCCCAACAGCTGGCTGCCCAGCTCTGGATAAACCTGAGTGCCCCTGGTAGACGGGGGGCCTGGCAAAGAGGAGGCAGAGTGGGAGTTCAGTGAAAATGCTGCACGAAGAGTTTCCTCAGTCATGTTAGCTGTATCCAAAAAGTCCCAAGGATTAAGCATCAACATATAGTCTATTTGATTTGGCCAAAAACTTGGCTTGGATGGTCTTGAAGAGTAATTTCAGTGGTGTGGAAGGTGCTGTATTTTTGGTGTCTAAGGAGAGAGTGGGTGGTGAGGTAAGGAAGATTCAGCTGTTGGAGAAAGGATGAAAATAAAGCAGTATTTGCAGACAGTAAGTAGCAAAGCTGGGGCATAGCCACTCTCACGGTGAAACAGAGCGTGAGGAGAAGTGATGCTTCTTGCCAGGGCACTGCAGTGCCTGGAAGAGGAGGGGCTGGAACCCACGCCACCTGACATCGAGCCGCGGGAGGGTTTTCCATGGAAGAGGCACAAGAGCACATTTGATGATAGAGGCAAAGACCAGGGAGGCTGGTGGAGGATGCTGATAAGGCAACTAGCCTTTGAGATGGAGACGTTTCTTCTCTTAAGGCTGCAAGGGACGAGCAGGAAGTAGGTAACGTGTTGAGGGAGGCAGAGCAGGGGAGGACCACTACTCTCCTCTGGAAAGTCCGTGTTGATGATAAACGAAAAACCTCTCTCTACACATGCACATACGCACATGGAGCCTGCTGACACATGATAGGGAATGGGGGAAATTTAGTAATTCTTCCTTGGGCTGATCCTTTTCAAGAAGTTAACATTCAAGTGATAGCTATGAGTGGCTAACGTGGATGTAGATAGAGAGAGAAAATTGTTTCCATTTTCCTGTTTAAGTTCCAGAGTTTCTAGGACTATTTTGATGCAATTCTTTGCCTACAAAGTATAGATTATGGCGGAGCTCGATTTCACAGAGACATGAGATCACTCTGTTCTCTCCTTGGCTCCCTCCCTTTCTCTCTCTTAACGAACTGATTTCTAAATGTTGAGTATATCCCAAGACGAGGGTCTATAAAGTGGCCTTAATGATTTTACCAGAACTAACCGCTAGCCATTACAAGATATACATTTAAAAAAGGACAATTAGAAACAATACAAAATCTGCCAACTCTATGTCCCAGTCATGTTTGAGAGCTCGGTGGACCGCATGTGCATTTCGTTAATTTTCTCCCAGTGTTATTTTGGTTTAGCCTGTTAGGAAATGCTAGGGGAAGAATAATGGGCATTTTACGATCACCACGCACACACAAAAAGACCTAGAATCCTTTAGTTTCACGTTTATTGTGATACCAAGTCTTCGTTCCTGCTCTGAATGCTATTCCCAACTGGAGTTCAGGACTGAGAGCTAGAGCTAAAATGATTCTCTTCTTGGGTTTGTAATCTCAGGAAAAACCAGAGATCCTAGAAATGAGCAGTCAGTTCATGTTTATCTGAAGTTCAAACATCCAGAGAGCTCACATCGGCAGAGGGAATTTCAAAAAAGTGCTGGCTAGCGAAGAGCAACTTTTCTAATTGCCACCCAAGGCTTGGAGGTGCTGTCTGGATTATCAAAGGGAGATTCCTTTTTGTTCTGTCTTAGTATTCAATTTCTTTCATTTGATTTTCTAATTGGCTGAAAACAGAGCACAGGCTTTTGAGCCTTAGCCAGAATCCTTGATTCCCAGCGACACTGAAGTTCTAGCCACTTTGTTTGAACAGGGACAAAGGGAAAGAAAGTCCTGCCATGTTCTTTATCCTGCACAGGCTACAGGGATGAGGAGACAGTCCCCTCTTTAAGGCGAAGCTGCTTGTTGTGACAGGGGAGAGGAAAGGTCTTGCCTACCTGCCTATCTGCCTAACCACCTGAGTTCAAGTGCAGACGCAATAATACCCACCTCAGGGTTTCATTCTAACACCTGGCCGCCCAGAGACGCTGCCCGCAGTCCTGCTTCCCTGCTCTCATTACCCGGGGGAGGTCGGTGGGAGGCCCTGCCCCACCTGCTTGAATGGCCGGGGGGAATGCGCCTCATTTTTCATCCCAGACACAGGCCGCCCTTCTGCCAGTGCCGAGTTCCCGCCCTCACCTCTGGACACTTCGGCATGTTCACTGGAAACATCATCACGGAGAACTCGGTTTTGACAGCAGCCTCTCTGAAATTATTTATTTCTCCTGTTCTGGCTTGCACTCGAATAATTCTCCATCAACAGCACATCTGATTGAGTTGGCATCACAAACTCTTTTGTATGCTATATGTTTTTTTTCTTCAAGAAATATTGAAGTCTGAATCACATTGGAAGAGCTGCCTGGTAATGATCTCATTATATATAAATACAGCCGCTCTGGCAGGGGCGATAATGACTCCAGGACTCAGGTATGCGGCGCGGGCCTATTATCCTCCGAGGAGTGGCCCCCACTCCCCCATCTCCCGGCTGCCCCACAACGTCGCTTTCGGTGTCAGGTTCAAGCTGCAGAAAACGGATGGCTGATTGGAGCTGGGAACCGGAGCTTTTCCTGCTCCCCTCCCTGACCTGTGTTCGGAGATGAAAGGCACCCGGGCCACGTGTTTACTCTTCATCCAGGAGTTTCTCGCGTTCCGATTGATCGGAGAGACCAAACGGCAGAAGGAGAGACATTTGGTGCTGGCTGAAAACCACAGCCACTCTTGATGTGAAGTGTCCCCGTTTGGTGAGGATAACTGTGACGAAGCAGTTCTGGGTATAGATGCTACTAAGATATTTTTTACAATAACAGGCCCGCCACCCAGTTTGAGTTCTTATACAGCAAAAGACACACCCAGATGGCGACAGTAGGGGTGGGGGCTGGGTGGGAAAGACCCTCCAAGTGAGGGCGTTTACTAGGTATTGGCAGCAGCCCTCTTTGGCTGCCAAGGCATAAGCAGGCGACTTTAGCACCCCCCAGAGGGCCACATGCAGGGCTGGATTCCCCATGTGGGTGAAGCCACCCTGGCAAAAGTTTACTCCTTGTGATTAGCATAAAAAAAAATGGGGTGGGAGAGCCGATAGACCGCATGGCTCTAGATGTCCCTGTCTGGTTCTAAAGGGGCAGTTAGTGAAGAGGGTTGCCATCTGCCATCTAAGACCAGAAAGAGGTGGCATGGAGGGAAAGTGCTTGGCTGTCTCCGCTGGCATGGGGTTAGAGGGTTTATTTTTCCCTTCTGATGTCCATCGTAGGCGCTATCAAAATAGAGAATAACATTATAGGCATCATTATTTGGCAAAGGGATGGAATGAGTGGCAAAAATATGTTGCTCCCAGTTAGACGTCTTTCACGTCCTGTATGTGGTCTATTGTTGAGCAATGACAATAAATTCATAGTGACTGAGAGAGAGAGTTATGGCCATAAAATCTAAAGAAGGAAGGTTAGTCAGACTAGACCGGGGCCTGTGTGGCCCGAGGGGAGCCCCTGCTGTCGGGTGGGACCATTCCCATTGCAGGGACAATCAGGACAAATGTCCTTGGCCGCAGTTGGATCCACACTATACACATGCTATTGGACACTGGTTTTCCTTAGTTTATTGTGTGTTGACATTTGTAATACCTTAGTCGCAGCAAAAGAATCTTCCTTCTCTCCCTCCAGGGCTACAGGCACTGTTGGGATTTGGAAGGATGCTTCCCCCACTTCTGCTCTGACTTCCATGGGTGATGGCAACTGAATACGAATTTAATTGTTTGCAGAAATCGAGCATTGGGACCCTACCGTCTTGCGTTCCCTCCATTGCCTGTGGAGGGATCTAGAGACGTCCCACGTTCAATTATTACATGCCCCCCAGTGCCTGCTTCTATTTCAGGGTGCCTCCATTTCTATGGTAATGATGATGATGATAATAATTAATTATAAACTACGCCTGAGAGTTTCCCATGAACCCGGCATTGCACTGCATGCCTTTCACTTTCTATCTCATCTGACCCTCCCCGCTCAGGGGGTGGGCCCTGCGATGTCAGTTTACAGATGACGTCACAGATCATGGATGAACAGTCAGTAGGAGAAGGACTGGTTTGTGGCTACAAATACTTGGAGGCTGCAGAAGCAGGAGAGAAGATGATGTACACAGATGAGAAGTCTCTGAGGGAATCCCTTATTTCCTCAGCCCCCTTGCATTTAACTAACTTATTTTATTTTATTTTATTTTATTTTATTTTATTTTACTTTATGTTTAAAGATTTCTTGATTCCCCCAGAACCTACTGTTTTGTTTCCTGATAATCCCTAAGACTTTCTTTTTTCTTAAATTAAATATTTTATTGTTCTATTACAATTGTCCCAACTTTTCCCCCTTTGCCCTCCTCCGCCCATCTCCTGTTCCCACAGTCAATCCCCACCCTGTTGTCCATATCAATGGGCCATTCATACATGCTTTTTAAAAAAATTTTAATTTATTTACTTTTAGAGAGAGGGGAAGGGAGGTAGAAAGAGAGGGAGAGAACATCAGTGTGTGAGCAATACATTGATCGGCTACCTCTTGTACTGGTGCTTCCAACTGGGGACCCAGCCTGCACCTCTGGCATGAGCCCCGACTGGGAATTGAACCAGTGCCCTTTCAGTCTGCAGGCTGGTGCTCAATCCATGAACCCACCAGCCAAGGCAGTGTTCAACCTGCATTGTCTGGGAAGCCACAGAAATAGGAGGCACGATTCCTGCCCACGAGCTACCTCTGATTTAGCCGGTGGATAAGAGTAGAACATAAAAACACCAACACAGGGAACAAATCTGGGTTTGGCCTCTTGTCTCTTATTAGTGAACCTTTCTGGGCTCAAGCTTCTTTTTAAAAACTAAATAATTGGACCGGATCAGAAGTTTGCAAACTTTTTAATGAAAAGGCAGATGTAAATATTTTAGTCTTTTTGAGCCATATGGTCTCTGTTGTGACTACTCAATGTGGCTGTTGCATCATGAAAGCAGCTGTAGACAGTCTGCAACAAATGGGCATAGCCATGTTCACATTGTGTTTTATTGACAAGAACACTTGTGAATAAAAATCAGGTAGGCCAGATTTAGGCTATTGCCAATGCAGAGCTAGCTGATGGCTATAGGTCCTTTCTGGGTAGAACATGCTATGGATTCTTCACATTCCACATTGATTTCAGCCATGGAGTGCGGAGACTTTTCTTTGGCTTTCTGCTCTTGAGGAGGAGTGTATAAGGAATGGCAATAGAAGTGGTCCTGGAGAGGCACCAGGAGGGATTCCCTGCAATGTTCTGATTGAAATTGCAATGGGAGGAAGCCATTAAAAAAGGTGGGGAGAGAGGTTCCATTAATCAGAGGTGGGTACCGCTGTTTTAGCTGGAGATCTGGCTATTAGCTCAGCAGGAAGACAAGGAAGACAAGATGGGGGAGGTTGCGAACCTGGCTTCCTGAAAGGCAGGTTGCTGAAAAATCCTCTTCAGAACAAAATTTTTATGTGATTCCTTAGAATCCAAGGCATCGTCAAGAACGACATTTTGCTTGTTCTGGGAAACACACACTAATGTAGCAATCTAACACTCTTACACAGTCTAACAAGCATAACAGTCAAAAGCAATTTAAACATAGATTTGATTTTTGTTGACAAAATCTGTATATACATATATACACACACATCTTCATTTGAAAACTCTCCCACTTTTTAATTCTCTATCTTTGATTAACTGGATTTTCTGAGACATTAAACGAATGTACAGTTGCAGGTCTCTTCCCTTGGCAAGTGACAGAGACACCTTGCTCACGTTGACTTAAAAATGGAGACACAGGCTTAGAACTCAGTGCAGTTCAGGGGAGCACTGGCTTCATCAGGGGTCGGATAACAACTGAGGTTATTAGTTTCTTGTCTCTTTCATTTCTGCCGTCCTCTGCGTGTCAGATTCCTCTTCAGGCTGCCTCCTTCCTGTGTCGTAGGTGTTATCCCAAGACTCCCTGTCAACTGCAGCAAAGGAGCGAGAGCTTCTTTCCCCCCCCAAAAGCTGTAGCATAGTGTCCTCCTGACTCCTTGGCCCTGATCGGGTTAGGTGCCCATTCCTAACCCAATTTCTGCGGCCTTAGCCAGCCAGGCCCCAGGGCACAGCTGCGGATGCTGGAGGGAGGTTCCCCAAAGGAGAGCTGCATTGCACTCATCAGGAGGGGGTGGGTGCTTGTTGGTGAACAAACAGCTGCTGTCCAATGCGACGATGCTACTTTAGAACTTTAAAAACACTTTTATGGACATGGTCTCATTTGACTTTGCAGCAGTTTTATGGGAATATGTTTGTCAGCTCTTATTATTTCCATTTTCTGATGAGAACATGAGGGCTCAAGTCACATGACTGGTTCAAATTCCTGTAGTTTGTGAAAGAGAGCGTATTCACTTTTCTGTCCCGGCGATGTGATGTCTGACCACTGTACGGCAAAACTCTTCCCTCTCTCATTTTGGACTAGATGTATATTGACTGAATTAGCATTTTGGACAGCCATATCACACTGGTTTATACTGAGTAAGAGCCTCACTGATTTGTCACGGGGTTGCTGGTAAAATGTAATGCATCTAAAAGGGCTTTTGGAACTTCAACGCGGGCTGCATTTATTGCCGTGATATCTTGTATTGCGTTTCTGCTCTTCTAGCCTGGCCAAAACTTTGGATTCATGCAGAAGCCAAACTATGAACTCTCTCTCCCAGCTTTATGCCATCTTCAAGCTTAAGAAAAGTACCCTACTATTTCATTTTTAAGTACAGGTAATTGCTAAAAGCAGTAAGATATATGTAACATGGAATAATTACTGATTTTAATCTGGAATGAGATCTCTACCTTTATCTTGGCTCGATATTATTGTGACTGAGATGGATGGAGGCTGAACGGATGTATTAAAAATGGGAACCACTTCACAGATGGACTATGTCTTCTCATTTGGCTTCTTGTCTCCTATTTCTAATATGAGCAAAATTTTGATTGAGAGCCTTGCCTTTCGCGATGAAAAGCCAAACGAATGGCCTGGCGTTAGTGGGAGCTGTGAGCCTGTGGACCGCGCCCCGCCTTTCCATTTATTTTGGGTAGAGTTAGGAAAATTGTGCCCATCTAGGTAAATGTTAAATCCCTGCAATGAAAATAATAAGATAATCGCAAAGGTGCCCAAGCACCGCAGTCTCTGAACGTCCGGCCATAAATACAGTAGACAGAACATATTCCCCCAGGGACTTAGATTTCTTTTGCAGATTAGAGAACTGAAATTCTACAACTCAAAAGTGGGACAAGGATTTGGCTAGAAATGTCATCAAGGACTTAAGTATCCTGAGCCAGGGAATGGCGGTGGGTCTGGGAGTCGCCCGCTGGTGGGAATGACGGTGAAGCTTTCTAAACAAACATTCTCTGGGCGCACAGCTTTGCTTTGGGTTCATTTTATAAAAACAGTTAAAGAAGGAGGATTTTTTATTAGAATCAATTACTATAGCTTAAACAAGACTGAGAACCATCAGCGGACCATTCAGTTTCTCTAAAAGTCTCCTGTAGGATTGGTTTCAGTCCTGACCAGGGAGGCATGTTTTTTGAGCCCCGTTCTGGGGAGGTCTTGGGGAGGGGCCGGCCGAAGGCCTTCTGCCACGGCGGATCGTCCTGTTCCCCCCAGTGACCTGAGCACGGCCCTTGCTGGCCCTGCCTGCCTCTCCCCACCCTTCGATCTTTGAGATACATGGCCATTACTTAGGTGTTTCCTACAAGAAAATTTACCTTCAAACTCATAAAGGGGTTTCAAAGAAAAGGAATGAAAGCTATTCTTTTCTAACCTTCCCTATGAAGTGATTAGCTCCGCGATCTGGGAAATACCATTTCTATGTAAAAGGAGAAGTACTTAGAGAGCTAACTACCAACACCCTTCCCCAGTTGCACTCCGACAACAGGAAACAGCAGCTGTTGCTGGTTCTCTCGAGCTGTGACCTGCCCCTCCTCTCCCAGGGCTCCTGCTTGGCTTCTTTCATCCCGACACCCCTTCCTTAGCTGCAAGAACAGGGTATCAAGGTGATAATAAGCGAGAAAATGTTCCAGCCTTGTTTTAAGCCTCAGCCACATTGCACTGCTTAAAAGAGGTTAAATGCTCTTGGGAGCCTGAGCTTTCCACCCCCCAGGCTGTGCAACCTGAAGCCAGGCCGACCCGGCCCCCCTGCCCCTCTCCAGCGAGGGCCTCAGCCTCCCCAGCAGTTGCTGACTCACACTTGGAAATTCAATCCTCTCAAGGTAATTCCTCAGCTTATAAAAAAACGTCTACAAGCTTGAAAAAAAATAAAAATGAAAAAAAAACTCCTGGCAATGAATGCTGAAGTTGATGCTTCCCACGCCAAGCAGGATAAGGGCAGGCTCACTGCCTTCCACAGAGGCCAGGAGGGGCGGGGAGCATTGTACCGGAGGGAGTAATTTGGGGGGCTCATTAGGAGATTTCTAGCTGTTTCTAGAACACCGCTGTCAATCTTCCTTCTCTTCTGAGGTCTTCGAGATCTCAAATGACCTGGGAGCTGTCTGGGCCACCCCTGTGTGGCACGTGGCCTGGCTTCGTATGCACATTAGAGAGCAAAACTGCTTCTGTATTCCCTCGGGCGGAGCAGCTCTCATTGCTTAGAGAGGCGCTTGGGTCCTAAGGTTGGAGCCCAAACTCATCGTGAAAGGAGATGGGGAGTTACTAACTCTGTCACTGCCAACCAGCTGGTGGAGATGCACATCATCATTGTCCCAGGCTTGGAGGAATTTCTCTCAATGCAGGACAGTTGCCCAGAGATTCTGCAATACCCCTTTGTCTTTACCACTCTTTGGGTCATTGTCCTCAAGCCATAAGAAGTCCACCCCCCCCACCCCCGCCGGTTCTGGCTGGATTGCTCAGTTGGTAAGAGCGTCATCCCCACGTGCCAAGGTTGCGGTGTGATCCTGGGTCAGCGCACATACAAGGATCAACCAATGAGTGTGTAAGTAAGTGGAGCAACAAACCGATGACTCTCTCTCTCTCGCCCTCTTTCCTTCTCTCTCTAAAATCAATCAACCAATAAAAAAAATTTTCCCTTCCTTTTCTTCCTCTCCCTCAAAGCTGCTCCTGTCCCCCATGGCAGGAAGTCCGCGGTGGCGGCTGCAGGACTTCCTGTGCCTCCTCACCAGACGGACAGCTTTGTTGTGGGAGGACTTGAGTGTTCTTGTCCCCTAAAGCTTCAGCTCTGAGTGTCAGGATGTTTTGCCAAGTACAAAATCCAATAGTCATTGAACCCTTGATAATCTTTTATGCCCTGTAGAAGTATGTTTTTATTCATTCGTTTCTTCAGCAGGTGAGAAATAAAGCTGTTCCACTCTAGGCATAAATTAGCATTTATAACAATGCAGTGCAAAAAATGTAATTTAAATAGAACTGATTAGAATTTTGATAGGGCACCTAGGAACCTCTAAACAAATGCTGATCAGGTAATGAGTGGAACAAGTCATTTATTTTAGTGGTTCAGCTATCTGTTCGATGATTGGGTCACCGTTTCCCAAACATATACGGTGACTGTTCATTAATTATTCACTTCTGGCTCAGTAATTGTCCAATTTAACTACAAACTGTGAGCTTATAGGCGAAGCCACAGAAGACAGCAGCGGGAGAAAGTAACAACCTAGATAAAAGTATATTTTCTTTTTGCAATAACAGATACTAATTCAAGGACTCTGAGAAAGGGGAGCTATTCTTAGACTTTGGCCTTGGTCTTGTCTTTGTGAGATGGACTAAGTGGCTCACCATTTGTTAAGCAGGGACATTTAAGCTCCAGAGTGCCGAGCTTTGCAAATGAGGCTGTGCAAGCTGGCACCCAGCCTGCCTTCCTAGGTGTGGCTGCCCCTCCGGGTCAGCGCCCAGCCTGCTGTAAGTGGGGCAGGTGAGCTGGGGAACGCTACCAACGAAATTGTGTGCTTTCTTCAGGGACGCCATCCTGGGCAACGTTCTGAATCAATCCGAAAGGCTTATTTGCAGGATTTTTCTCCTTGGATATTTTGGGGGTTTTCCTTTTATTAAGAAGATGGAAGTGTTTCCCTGTTATTTCACGAGGTAGTCCAGCTCACACCCAGGAAATTCTTGATGTGGCTGCTCCCTCAGTCTATGATTAAGTCAATGTCCTGCTTTGCTTCTTGATGAGCTTTCTTGGTAGCGATAATTAGTTTATCTGCCCTGTTGTCTTGATATAATCTTGATACTGGGATGTCCCTTTCTAGAATGCAGACTAGAAATTAAGTTCCTTGAAAGGCGGTAAGTTAACCATCCCCCCCACCCCCCGCTCCTGGTAAAGCATCGTCCATTTACTCAGGTCAGCGTTGCGCTTCTCCCGCGCTTGTGTTCTGTGTGTGTGGAGTTTCCGGGCATGCGGCTCTATAGAGTAGCTCGTGCTGTGAACGAGCACCTAATATCCGCCGCAGGTGAGAGGCAAGGGCCAGCGTGCTCCTGGGCCCGATTTGTGTGAATGGCACGCCAGGAAAGAGAACACCTTCCACCGTTTGGGTAATGGCCGGGTCCAGAGCAAGCATCGCAGGCGGTACCCAGCGGAGGCATCTGCATGGCTCATCATTACGGAATTAATAAAGCTGGGGACTGGGGAAGGCCCACATGCAGGCAGTGGAGTGACAAGAGTGTGCAGGGAATTTCCTTTGTGCTGGGAAATGAGAGCAAGTATCTCCGGGGGAGAGCCTTTGTTCCCAAACCCACTGTACCAATGGGGAAGAAAACGTGAGCGCCTGGCATTGCTGGAAGATTTTATAGTGGCCTGGCTCTGTGTTTGCAAAGTTCTACTATCATTTGAATACCTATTTCTTCTAACGGGCCTCAGGCCATTTTACTGCTGCATAAAGGAAGGCACACCGAGGCAAAAAGAATTGCCGAGCTCACAAAATAATCCTGAGGCCCAGGAGGAATGAGAACCGGTTGTCGACCTCAAAGTAATTTTAAATGCCTAGGCCTATGCCTAGCCCTCTACCTCTTTTTAGTTGTTTATGTATATAACTAAATACAAACAGAGAGAGAGAGGGAGGGGTGGAGGAGAGAAAGAGAGAAACCTTGATTTGTTGTTCTGTTTATTTATGCATTGATTAGTTGATTCTTGCGTGTGCCTTGACCTGGGATCAAACCCTCAGCCTTGGGATATCGGGATGATGCTCTAACCAACCGAGCTACCTGGCCAGGGTCCGTAACCTTTTTTTTTTTTTTTTGCACTAGAGTAGGCTTTTTTATTTTATTACTTTTATTGGGGTGACATTAGTTAATAAAATTATTTAGATTTCAAGCGTACAATTCTATAATACATCGTCTGTATATGTATTGCATGTTCACCACCCAAAGTCAAGTCTTTTTCCGGCACCGTACACATATCCTTTACTACCCCAACCCCTCTTTCCGTCTGGTAACGACCTACACCTCTTCTTAAAAATAAAGTAAAAAGGAATTAGATACACTATTAGAGATGGTTTATATTCTGTACAGTCTTGACTTTGATTCCAATGAATTGTGCTATTTAGAAATATGCTAGGAGAATTCACTACCTTGAAATAAATAAATGGCAAATGGTTAAATATTGTTTGGGGTAATTTATTTTCTCTGGCTATGTTAACTCTTGAGCAATTAACTCAATTATTTCCCTAATGTGAACGCTGACTCTCTTTATAGTAAGACAATTAATTGGACAATTGTTCTAGGGTGAGCATTTATTTTATCTTTCCCTTCTCTTCCCCTTCTGCCCATGCCTGGCTCTCTCTGTGAGAGCAACTTCAATAGCCTAACGTCTATGTAAAAATGGTAAGCTTTCAAAAATCATCACAAGGGGCTCTGGCTGCACATTCATCCTCTGCAGATCTCCACCCACCTTTGGACTTTTATGTTGTGCTTGCTTCCAGTCACTGCCAGCCACGTTACAATGTCTCCATTATTCTGGTGGGCACATCAGAGCTGATGGTGTCTGGCTGCAGCCGGCAGCGACCTCCACAGCTCACCTTATCATAATATTGGAAAGCAATTTCTCCGGACTGCTGTGAGCCAACGCCAGAAATCCAAAATGCTGCCACAGTCATTAAGTGATTTCCAATTAGTTAATTGCTTTCGCAGGCTGCTTCTTTCTAAACGGCACCTTCCCTGAGAGGCAGCGCCATCCATTTTTGAACGAGGAAAAATCCTGGGGCCTTTGGGTTTTAAAATCCTAAAGCAGAGCGTGCACTTTGGAAGAAACTTCACTCAGCACACTAGTCCCATGGAACAGAAGATGTTATCAGTATCACAGAAGGGAATAGAATTCCCTCCTGGCTTTTCCCAGCTGTCGAGCGTTTATTTTGCCCCCTTTACCTTGGAACGAAAGGAAGTGAGCTAGAGGGCCACCGTGCAGCACGGGGCATGGAGAACTTCGAGACCCACACTGATTCCGCTCCAGGGAAGCCCCCGGCCTCTGCGCGGGGTGCTCTGTGTGTGCGGGGCCACTCAGGGGTGCGTGGCCAGCCTCACTGGAAGGAGGGCAAAGTCCTTGGCCCGCTCCGTACGAAGCCACTTCGTGGAAAGGGGGTTGAGCGTGGTTCTGTATGTGCACTGGCAAAAGGACGTGCGTAAAGGCAGGTGAGAGGCAGGCCTGGGGCCTCCCTAGTCAACGTGTGTTGTTAATGGGGTCAGCGCATGAACATGATTTTTGAGCAATAGTAGGATAAATATTTACACAATAGGATAAATATTTACCCACTAGAGAAAATAGGGTAATACCCAACAGCGTAAATCAGTCATCTGTTTCCCTGAGAGAGAAAACTTGGCTTTAATGGTAGAAAGAATTCATAAAAAATGAGTAGAAATTTTCCTCTCTATTAGACAAAGATGCAGTCAAGCAAATAAGAAGCATCAGACTGCAGTGCCTAAAAACATCCTCTCTGGAGATGGACTACCTGGGTGGAATCCTGACCTTCACCTCTCAGTTGCGTGACTTTGGATAAGTTATCTGACTGCTCGGTGCCTTGGTCTCCGGGGAAACGGGGGAGAGCAATTATACCATCCTCCCAAGATTGTTCGAAAGAGTAAACAGGTGGTTAAACTTCCTAAGTCCCTTAGAACCAGGGCTGATACCTGGTTTGTTAAATAAACCATAGTTTGTTAAATAAACCAAAAATTTTTTTTAATACTATGCCATGTTTTGCCATGATTCACCTTTTGTTCTCTCTGTTTAAAAAGTCTCACCTTATGGTCAGTTAATGACCTAAGAGAATCAGTACTCCAAGGAGGGCACTGCATGAGATGCTGGCGGCCCACTCGGTCAGTCAGTCCATCTGTCATTCACCTGCGGTCCCTGCCATCAGCTCTCTAAGACAATTTCTTCCCCACCCCTCACCCTGACTCATTCAGCGCGATCTTTTTGTTAGAGAGCCAAGTGTATATTGGAGAAGTGGAGAGGTAGGTTACATGGGAAGGGGAAAGGAGGCAGTGGCTGGACTACTGGGTCAGAAAGAGGCAAAGAACTTCAGTGCGTGTGCATGTGTGCGAGAGAGGCTGAGACAGAGACAGAGAGGGAGGGACTGCCGCAGAGACGAGGAGACCGAGAGAGGCGGGTCGGGCGGCAACAGGGACTCCTCGGTGTGAGTGGAGACGGACGTGCCGCCGCCGAGGAAGGTCAGAGACCAGGGAGGAGTGCAGGGGGGTTCAGGGGAGCCGAGGACACACACCCGGACTGGCGCCGGTGCTTCCGGTCCACTTCAGAAGCAGTTGCTTCATCATTTCAGCAGCCTGCAGCTTTTTAGTAATGACTTTATGGATTAAAATTTAAAGCCAAATTAGATGTGTTTACAAAGCAGCATCCCCAGTGAATGGCTAACAAGCTGCCAAAGCTGGGCTCGCTGTTGTCCAGAGCTCGGGGCTGGGCTGTCGTAGACGGTCCTGGTGTTTGCTGCCGAGGGCCGAGCTGCAGGCGCCCCTTCTCCGGGGCCACGTTGCGGGTCTGGGGTCGCAGCCGCCGGTGCCTCCGCTGGCTGGTGGGCATGAGGAATGCACTCACAGGCACACACCTCCTTGCCTTGATGGGGATCCTGTCAGAAATTTGTCTGCTCTTTGGGTGTTTTTGATAAAACAATTTTTATTTTTAAATCTCCTTATGCAGCACATCCATTCCAGTTGGCAACCATAGTAAAGTTTGGCTTCTCGTAGTTGTCCAGGATTTTCAAGATGGTGTGCTTTGAACGTGGAATGGTTTTGGGGGTGATGAGTTGGTTCCCCTGCCCTCCCCAGCAACCCTGCCATTTCCTAGTCATTTCCGAGGGGGAGACTCTTTTATTCCAGTTTTAGGGAGTAGAATGCAGTATTTTCTACTCCCATGTTTTTTAGAACAGGGGCTACTCTTTCAAGTTGTTAATCAGTAGAGAGGAAAGGAGGCATCAAAAGCAATGTTGCTTGGTTCTATCTAAAGAGAGCCGTGCATTTTTCCTGCAAGGAAGTTTATTGATAGATTTATTTCTATGGTCCATGAAGATAGTTCGGATTCAATAACCACTAAATCGATCAGCCAGATAACCTCGTTCTGCCCTCGAGGAACTTAGGATCCATTGAAACAAGATGAACATCATACAGCTTTACCTTTTAATATTCTTTTGCCTTCTATTTAGGGGAAATAAAATCTCAAGAATCCCCACCCAGGGAGCCTGAAGAGGTTTGGGCTGTTACACACTTAAATCCATTCACAAGCCAATGAGAAGGTTTTGTTGGAGTTATTATTCCAGCATGGGTAATGCTCGTGAAATGGCTCCTTTACACAAAAGAATTAAGTGCTAAGTAGCACCGGAGCTGAAGACAGCATGGCCGGTGGTGATGGTCCAACGGCGAGTGCATTGTGTCTCCTGAGGGTGAGAAGCAGGCAGTGGGGACGTGGGGACAAGACTTCGCCATCTGTTAATCACAGGATTTAAAGCCACGATTCAATGACATGGGATATCATGCTAATGCTCCCCTTGTTGAGTGGCTTTTCCATTTCAGAAGGCGGCAGGATTCCACTGTAGAATCAATGTGTTTCTAAAAGCCTGATTAAGCGTGCTTTGGCGTACGTGGAATATTTTAATCCCTGGGTACTATTCATATTGAGAGAGGAGCATCTTGGGGGACTGGAGATGCGTTAAACCCGCACACTGAACGGATGATCTTTTACTTCCAGAGAGGCCCAGTGTGGCTGTTTGGGCCCCAGTGGCCCTGGGTAAGCTCCTGGCTTCTTCCTCACCTGCAGTAAACCCACGCTCTGGCTTGAGATGCATTAGAAATGAACAAAATGCACTTGTTTGAATCGATACCAGGCGTTAAGCAGCCCCTGGGCTTTCTGTCGGGTCTCAGATCGGAGTGGTTATCCTCGCGTGCACTGAGGTTTGGAAAACAGGAAATTTACAGCTAAATGGGCTAGAGGTGTAACCCCTCAATGCACTTAGTCTTGTGAATGTTGCTTGGCTTTTGAGCCTTTAGGAAGCTCCTAGCAGGTAGGAAGGAAGGCGATGTCTCCTGTTAGGGTTATATCCCTTCCCACGGTGCTGCCTCCTACTCGGTCTCCTGCACCTGACATGCCCTTCTTTCTATTCTAGGTGTCCAAACTCAACACACTCTGCAAGAGCCAGCTAAAATGTCACGTTGGTTTCCCGTGGTGCATTCCTTCCCGGATTTTTAGCCCCCTTGCCCCCAATAAAACACCCAGGAAGCATAGTGTCCTAGAAAAAGTGTGGATTTTGGACTAGATAAGTCTTGAGTTATGTTCCTGTTGTTCTATTCAATAGGTGTGTTTATCTGGTAAGGCTTCTCTTTAAACCTTACTTTTCCTTAATATAAAATGAAAAGTGCCCTACACCTTAGGTTTTTAGGAGGATTAAAGGATGTCCTCGAGTAGAGGGCCTGCCAGAGAATGTCCAATAGATGTTAGTTCCCTCATCCTTCGTAGCTCATTCTGCTAACTGCAGCTCTCAGCCTTTCAGGGTTTGGGGATTTGTTGGAGAATCTGCTGAAAGCTATGGTCTCTCCTCCCAGGAGGAAAAAATACACGTAAAATTTTTCATACAATCTCAGGAACTTCAGGGACCCCTAAAGTCCTAACAAGAACTTCCTTAGGGGTGGTTGATCTCTAGGTTAGACCCTTCCCCGCCCCAACCCAGTCAACTTTTGCAAGATACATGGACAGCACCTGAAAAGGCACCTGGCACTTAGGAGGGGCTGACTAAATCCTGATCAGTTTCTTCCCTTTCTCAATTACAGTCAGAACATACCCCATACCTGGGGGAAATCTAGCTATAATTTTTTCTTATATTTTGTTTTGAGAAGCTGTCATGTACAAGTTCCAGAAATACCTCTGAGCAGGGAGTCTGGTCCTTGACTGACATGTCTTCCAGCTGGCCTGCCATACCTGGTTTGAACAAATTTGGCCTTTTCAAAAAATCTTCGTTTTCTTGTCGGACTCTACCCTGCAGTCCCATGTGTGCTGCTACCCAACCAGGCGACGTGTTTTGCTGACATCTCTGTCCTCGCTCCTTGTATGGAATTTACAGCCATTACCCTTGGGTTGGTCCCCGTGTCTGCTTTATGGCAGGCTGCCCCGCTTCCATGTGATACCTGCTTTGCGGGTAGTGGGGCCAGAGCTCTGCCAGAGCCGAAAGTCACCCTCCGCAGATGCCTGATGCGTCCGGGGGTCGCCTACGCCTGCCCCGCCTCTTCTCAGGTCTGCTGGGGCAGGGTCCCCTTGCGCTGTATTTAAAAGCACAAAAGGATGCGAAATCTGGCTGTGATCCAGTTTGCCTGAACGACAGTGACAGTGAACCTGGGTAATTCAGGCCACTCTGGTTTTATAGCCCGTGCTACCTGGATGGTTTGCCTGCCTGTGAAGAGCAAGGCAATGAGCTGGATTATTGCCGTATTTCTCTCCCACTCCGTGCTGTGTAGCCTGGGCCTCAGGATACAAAAGTTGCCTCTACAACAAAGTCACTTCTCAAAAACAATTATGTCCCCCAGGGGTGAATATCTTTGTCAATGTGTGCCAAAGTATGACTAATCAATTTGGCTCGAAAAGCACCTTTTTCTCATTTGACTTTCACTTGATATCTTCCACAAAGAGCAACAGGGACAAAAATCTCTAAAAATAAACAGACAACAAGTAAACCAAAATCCCTCCTTCCTCCCCCAGCCGCCTCCCATTCATGTGCCCATTGCGACCGTGAGGTTGCCTGCTGAGCCTCTGCACCCGACAGTTTAAGGAGGCTGAGCAGCACTCTCTCTCAGACTCCGCTGGGCGTTCAGGTGGCCTGGCCATCTGGTTAAAGTGCACATCCTGACTGGGTGGGTCAGGGTGGGGCCTGAGGTCCTGCTTGGCTGCCGAGCTCCTGGGTGACCCTCGTGCTGCTGGTCCCCAGGCGCACGGTGGGGAAATGAGACTGGAGCCTTCTCCCTCCCCTAGGGCACCTGCACCCCACGGTCAGGCCCACCCAACCCACCCCCGGAGCAGGGGCCCCTCAGCCCTCTGCGTGGCACGCTCTCCATCGCCACCGGGTTCTGCTGTCTCGAAGCAAATGCAAGTGGAAAGGCTCAGTCTTGAGAGAGAGCGAATGACTCACGAAATCAAGGCAGAATCCTTTCAATAAATATATTACCCACAAGAAACCTCCCTGCCTGCAAGTCCTCATGGGCTTTTCACTAGTTATTTCAAGTTCTAAGCAGAAAATTGTTCATCACTTAAAATTTAGAACAGCTGAGAAAAGTGCAATGAATGTAAATTTTCAGAGTTTTGAGTACTTGAGGAAGCTGAGAACGAATTTTTAGAGCTTGAATTTAAGACAAGGAAAACTCTCATCCTATCCACTCATTCTTTTTTTACTCCTATCACACACCGTTTTTTTGTTTTTGTTTCCTGTCTCTTACAAAACCACCTGAACTTTTTTTCCGGAACGAATTGGGCGCATATTAACAAATTAATAATGTGAACCATCATTCTTTCAACACTGAGTGTCTCCTTTGTATAAAAACATTGTGGAAGTGACTTTGCTCCATAGTTAATAAAGCAAGCCGTTCCTCTCTGTGAGTTTCCCTTTTCACACCTGAAGAGCCCAGGGCTGGGCTGCACGATCCCGCGTTCTCTGCTGTTCTGTCATTCGAAGCACCGGGACGTGCCGAAGCAGTAAACATTCTGCCTGTTTGTGGCTCTTCTTGTTCAATACAATTTTCTTAGCCTTATTTGTTCGATGGCAGGGTGGAAAAGGTATGCATTGTTCTGTGTGTTTTGTGGTCAGAAGGGCATAGGGTGATGAGTGATGAAAGGAATGTTTCCCAGTGGGAATGTTGCTTTTTCCTTTCTTTTGAAGGGAAGTGTGTTCCTATTAAAGAAAAATCCTGCGTAGAATTCCTATATATCAAAGCTGGAAGCGTGACGGGTCTGTGCGCAGTCGAGCACTTTCCCTCTGCCCCGCGAGGTGGTGCAGAGATGCCCTGGGTCTCTGTGGAGGGGGGAATCATTGCTCCAGAGGGGGTTCTCTACATCCAAATTCCGAATCATTCTTTGCTGTTTCCTTGTAAATAAAGCTAGTGGTGGGAAATCTAATTTAGGAAACATGTTTAAGGGTGCGTGAGTCTGAGTAGGTCTGAGTAAAGAGACATGGGGACATGGAGAGGCTGTTTCCTCCTGAGGACAGTGAGGGAGACAGGTGAGGCCCAGGTGAGGGTGCTGAGGGAGACCGGTGAGGCCCAGGAGAGGGTGCTGAGGGAGACCGGTGAGGCCCAGGAGAGGGTGCTGAGGGAGACAGGTGAGGCCCAGGTGAGGGTGGTGAGGGAGACAGGTGAGGCCCAGGAGAGGGTGCTGAGGGAGACAGGTGAGGCCCAGGAGAGGGTGCTGAGGGAGACCGGTGAGGCCCAGGAGAGGGTGCTGAGGGAGACAGGTGAGGCCCAGGTGAGGGTGGTGAGGGAGACAGGTGAGGCCCAGGAGAGGGTGCTGAGGGAGACCGGTGAGGCCCAGGTGAGGGTGGTGAGGGAGACAGGTGAGGCCCAGGAGAGGGTGCTGAGGGAGACAGGTGAGGCCCAGGTGAGGGTGGTGAGGGAGACAGGCGAGGCCCAGGAGAGGGTGCTGAGGGAGACAGGTGAGGCCCAGGTGAGGGTGCTGAGGGAGACAGGTGAGGCCCAGGAGCGGGTGGTGAGGGAGACCGGCGAGGCCCAGGAGAAGGTGCTGAGGGAGACAGGTGAGGCCCAGGTGAGGGTGCTGAGGGAGACAGGTAGGGCCTGGCACAGGCTGGTGATGGAGACAGGTGGGGCCTGGCAATGGTGTGGAAAGCTGACCAGATGAAGTTGCAACACTTCTTGTTCAAGGGCTGGTTGTGAGTTTTGTAATGGAGAGGCTCGTCTTGAAACAAGACTGAAGACTGAGGGGTACACAGGCGGAGAGAGAATGAGGGCGGGGGTGTGCAGCCAGCCTTGGCTCCCTGGGTCTGGTGGGCAGGAAATGGAGCTGAGCCAGCTGCTGGGAGCCTGTGATGGATGGTGTGGAGGGGTCTCTCCTGTCCTTGTGGTTTGTCTGTTCACATGGAGTTGGTTTGGAAGTCCCAATCTGCAGACCGCAGGAGCTGAGTTTAGACGCTAAATCAAGTGCTTTTGACTTCACTGCCTTTGGTGTCTGCAGAATGCTTAAGCGCTGAGAGAAAAGGGAGCTCTAGTTTTTCCTTAGGTCAGTAGAGCATGAGCTCTGCTCTGGCCTTCGGGCAAAAGGCTTCCTACTTCCTGTACGAGCCCCCCACTCCAGGATTTATTTATTAAAAAATGTCTATTTATTCTTGCTTGTTTAAACTTCAGTCACCTTCAAAACACTCTCCATTTCATGCAATCCACCCATTGAGATGGTTTTTCCACTGCTCAAAACTGTTTTGAACTCTTCCATTTTATGCCTTTTGGTGCTCCTGCTATTATTTGTTTTACCTCTTCCTCATCAGCAAACCATTTCCCTTTGAGGACTTTTTTTCATCCAGGGGAACAAAAATAAGTCACTGGGGGCGAGACTGAGTGAATGGGGGGGCATGGGGTCATGCTGTTTTGGGTCAAAAACTGCTGAACACTCAGTGGGCAGGTGTGCTCATAAATCACCCACCTCAAATAGGCAAATGTGTTATCTTCAAAACAAAACAAAAATTCAGCCGAATACAGCCTCTCACAACAACACCGGTTTGTACCCTGATACTGATAGATTCCTAGAACACTCACCCAGGAGGGGAAGCCTGTACTACAAGGGACTCACTATCCAGAAGATACTACATTTTGCTATGTATAAAGCACACTTTTCCCCCCGAATCTTTGAGTGGAAATTAAGGATGCTCATTAAACCTGGGCAGTACTAATTCATACTAATTTAGTACAAATTCTCATTATTCATGGGAATTAGTACTAAAATGTGGGTGCGCATTATACAAGGCAAAATACGGTAGCTCCAGTTTTTTTGGTCCCCCCCTTGTATATGGTTTAAAAAGTAGATATATTTTTTCTTGTCTTACATGATGACTCAAAGTGAAGTGTTCCTTCCTGTTGTGAAGGCTGCTGTCTGGTTGAGTTGCTTCTCTAGCAGGAACAGGCGGTGTCATTAATTTTTTCCCTGTACCGTGTGGGCTGTGCAACGTGAAACTGACTTGATTGATCTCATTCCCACTTCCAGAGGGAGCCTTCGGAGGCAGGTGGGTGAGTGGGTGGGCGAGACACTTTGAGAGCTAATGGGTTTGTGTCCTTATCAGCAGCATCGCCCTTCAGTGGATGGATGACATTTTGGATCAGCTTGTGTTGCAGGGGGTGGGGCTGGGGTAAAAATCAGGCTGGAAAGAGCACGATGGGGCAAAACCTCAGGGAGAAAGTGAGTCCGCCTCAGCCACGCGACAGCCCTGACTGCGAGACAGGGTGGGCGCTCACTTGAAAGTGGGGCCCGGGCAGGGAACAGAGTAGGGTGGAAAGGGGATTGAAAGCCATGGAGCACAAGGAAGAGGTTGGAGACCAAGCCCGTTTAATGGCAAAGGAGAAATTCCACTGTTGCGTGTGTCCTGTTTATTGCCTTCAATTCTGGAGAGGCTGTGGAAGGGAGGGGTTTAGGGTTATGCTCTGTCAGCTTCCAAGGAGGAACAGGAGCTTCTCGGGCTCCACCGGAGGGTGAAATGTCTCAATGAAAGGGGCAGCCGCTTGCGGGAAGTGAATTTCTCCTCACATCACCACTCAGGCCGATGCTTTCAGGGAAGAGCTTGGTCTGGGGCGGATTTGGGCTGGGTGACCTCCAGAGCCCTCTGAAGGCTGTCAGACAAGGGTTCCATCATGCTTCTTAAAGTTCCTTCGCATCTTCAGGAACAACTCACAGACAATTTTGGCCTTGCTGAAGTGAGATATTCTCCCTTGGACAGAATCTAGTTTCCTGTGGAAGTGGAGTCGTACAGAATTCGTTTTTTTTTTCTTTTCCCATGGAGAAGTAAGAAGATTAAAAAATGTAGTTTCTGTGTAGTTGCTCTGTAGTTGTTCTTTCTCCTGCTCTGCAGAACCTAGAGTGGGATACTAGCTCAAACATATACTTGCTGTGATTTGGGGCAATGCCTCAGCTTCTTAATGAATGAAATGAGGCTAATGATAGTACCTGTACAGGGTTGTTACAAACATGATATGAAATAATATGCAAGGTCTGTCCAGAAAAACTCCAGCCATTGTTAATATAATGAGAATGGTTTGCGCCACCTTGATGTCACCTGGCAGCCCAGGAGAGTGGGCTGGAGTGCACAGGTGTGAACAATGACGACTTCGCTGTACTTGTCAGCGGGGACAGTAGACACTGTTGAGTGAGCATGGGCACTGTGTGTCCACTGCATTCAAATAACTGAGTGAGTAGAGCAATGAATCTGCATCCCATTTTGCGTTAAGCTTGAACATTCCTTTGTGGAAACAATTCGGATGATTCCAAAGGCTTTCGGGGAAGATGCAATGAGTGCAGCGCAAATAGAAGTGTGGCACAAACACTTCAGAGATGGCTGAGAATCTGTTGAAAGTGATCCACATTCTGGAAGGCCTGCAACAAGCAGGACACCTGAGAATGTTGAATGTGTATGGGCTGCAATCAACACAGATCGGCGACCGACAGTGCAAGAACTAGAAGCTGATCTGGGGATTCCGAAAACTACTGTGTCTGAGATTTTGACACAGGACCTTGACATGAGATGTGTTGTGGCAAAATTCATTCTGCAGGTTTTGCTACCAGAGCAGAAGGAACATCATGTTGAAGTTGCTAGTGACTTGATTCAAACCCCTACCAAGGACACTGGGAGAACTGTGTGAGGTCCCAAAGTACCTACTTTGAAGGGGGATGAGATGCCATTGTCCTATGTACAGTATTTCTTGTATCTTCTTCAGTAAATGTCTCTGTTTTTCATAGTGTGTGGCTGGATACTTTCTGGACAGACTGCGGCACATGTACAGTGCCTGACACGGGGCCTGGTACTCAGTAGTCACTCAATAAATGGAAGGTATTTCCTTGACAATTTAAAAAATAGAATAGTCAGACTTTAAAAAAAAGACAATGATAGGCCAATATCCTTGATGAGTATAAATACACAAATTCTCAACCAAAATACTAGCAAACTGAATTCAACAGCACATTAAAAGGATTATATTGACTATAACATGACCAAGGGGGCTTTACTCCCGGTATGCAAGGATGGCTCCTTACTTGCAAATCGGTAAATGTGATTTGTCACATCCATGGAATGAAAGATAAAAGGCACATGATTATCTTTGGACAATGGCAGGTCCTGGGGCTGCCCTTCACTTTGGTGAATGCGGGGGCCATGGATCTAGGACTCCAGGAGGGATGATGCGAGGGTGTAGGCAGCTCAGGCTAGAACGGGGGTCTTCTCTTGTGGCCCCCTTTGCCTCAGAGCAGTGGGTACTTGTTTGTGTGTGCACGCGCACGCTCGTGAGTTTTCCTTCTGCTTCCCCTAGGCTCTAGCTGCCCAGTGCACCACGTTCTCTGGTTCAGTGTTTCCCGCACTCCAAGGCGCACAGAACCTCCTGGGGATCTTGCAAAAATGCAGATTTGATTCCGCACACCCAGGGTGGGGCCCAAGCTCTGCGTTCCTCCCAAGCCCTCGGGGAGGGGGGCCAAAGCTGCCCGTGTGTACTTTGAGTCCACCAGGCTTCAGTCCCCACCAAGGCCGCCTGTGGAGCCTCGGGAGCCATTTTTAGTTTGTCAGGGACTTTGGAGCGCTGCCTGCCTCTCCTTTTCGGCCAGGATTCAGGGAGACTGCGGTTTCCTTATCCTCTGTTGCTGAGCCCCGTTATTTGCGAGTGCTATGCATCTCTTTTCCTCTGAAGATCAGTTCTACCTGCACACTATGAAGTCCGTATTTGGGCTTTTTAGGGCAACGCATCCTTTTCTCAGAGGAGCTTACGGTGCTGGTGGTGAAGGCCTACGTGCAAACCTGATTTAGGAGTGAAATTCATCTTGGTAGAGGGAGCCGAGCTCCTTACAAGGCAGGTAACGTTCTGCAGCTTGCTAAATTGATGGGGAGAGGCACGAGGATCCCGGCTCCCCTATTTTTTATTCTTTGAATGAAGTCTATCTTCTGAATTACATGAGCCATGTGAAGCAGGAAAAAGGAGCAATGGTTCTGGAAACAAAAACAGGGTTCTTATCTTTTCATGCAGAAGAGAATGCCTCAGGGTATTATTATTTGTGATTTATGGGGTGCATGGCAACCTGACCAGTGTCGCCCCGCAACACACAGAGAACTGTGCCCTCTGCCTTTGATGGCCTTTGGAGCGCTGCAGGGGCACCTTCCACTGTAGAATAGCTGCTGCACCACACGATTCTGACTTAAAAAGTCCCACTGGATGAGCTGCTAGGAAACTTGGTTTTTATTTTCAGTTCTACCGCTGACTTATTCTTTGTCCAAACTCCTGAAATCTTCTGACCTATTAGTAAATCAGGCCAATTATACTTGCTACCCGTATTTGCTTGTGAAATATCTTGAGATGTTTATTAGCTAAATTAGTCTCAAATACTTGTGAGAACTCACTCTTCCTTCTGAAGGTAGATCAGCTTTCATGGACAAGGTCAAACTATGTAAATGAATAAAACCAATTAAACAAATAAAACAGGGCAGACAGCCAGAGCATCCTTTGTGAGAAAGGAGTAGAAGAAAAGGCAATTTTCTCCCCACCTTCCTTTCCTTCCTTTTTTTTCCTGAATTCTTAAACAATCTTTATTTTGAAATAATTTCAGATTTATAGAAAAGCCCCAAGAATAGTATAATGAATTCCTGTACAGAACCCCACCTAGGTTGCTGAAGTGTGAACATTTTAGCTCATTTGCCTCCACCCTGTATCTGTCTACATTTGTGTATCTCTGTTTTTTCTGCCCCAGTTGAGAGTGAGTAGAAGACAAGTTAGATGCCCCTTTATGCTTAAATACTTCAGGGAGTGAGAGTATTCCAAGGATGTTTTCTTACGTATTATCTACAGTGCAGTTATCAAAATCAAGAAATGACATCAACAATAGTATTAAATCTATGGACTTTATTCAAATTTTGTCTGTGTCTTAATGTGTCCTCCATAGCAAGACAAAAAAATATTTTGTCTTGCTTTGATCCAGATCCAGACCAGACTCATATGTTGTATACAGTTGTCCTGTTTCTTGTCTGGTTACCACAGAACATCAACTCAATCTTTCTGCCTTTCATAGAGAAGGTAAATTCCGGACCCTATGAAATTTTGCTGAAGTTGGATAGACAAATACTACTGTACAATCAACCATAGAAGGTGACTAGGAAGTCCCAAGGCTGAATCCTGAGACTGAAGTTGTTTCTTAAAGTTATAAAAATATGACACAATTATTATACAAATTAAAACAATACAGAAATAAATCAAGTCGAAGTAAAAGTCAGCCCTCCAATCTTACTGCCACTCAAGAGTAAACACTGTTAAAGACTTTTGTATATTGTTTCAGATCTTTTTCTGTGGTCATAAAATGTGTACATTTATAACTTGTGTGTGTTTTAACAAAAATGATATCATACTACGCATACTGTTCTGTAACCTTCTCTAAAAAAAATTTTTGTATGCCTTTGGCACCTTTCCCGGTCAGCCATCCAGATCTGCGAGGGTAGATTTTGGCATTCCTGCCAGGGAAGCCAGACCTGAGCTCACAGGCTCCCATCTCTATTTTGGTGGCAGCTTTGATTTACGGACATGCTCAGAAGTGGCCTTGTGCACTGGGAGAGAACACGTCTCGTCCGTGGCTAGTTGTTCAAATACACAAAGACAGTTTGGGGAAGACGCTTCTTCTTTGGATTCTTGACCTTTCTGCCTTTGGGGCCTTTGGAGGAGAACTTCATTAGGGTGGCAGCAGCCTGTGAAGGTTGATTACAACTTGGATCAGATAGCCTTACACTAGGTATTATGCAGTAATGTTGACATTACAAAGGTCGAAATGAAGTATGAAAAAAAAGTTTATAGGGACACTTTCATTAAAATCTGTCTCTTTTGCACCACAACTAGGGCATGCCGTGGTAGATATAGATACATCTCGATACCCGCGCACGCACGAACGCGTTTTGCAAAAGCATTTGTAATCACTTATCTGGGCACCCACCCCATGGGCGTCATCCCCATGGGCGTTGGTTCCTAACCATTTAGACACTCTTTTATCTGCATCCCAGATTAGAAGCGCAGCTGCTCGCCAGCCTTAGATGCACTTGCCTGATCTTGGAGTGACATGAGGGGGTTTCTTGCAACTGTTTTGCTGAGATCTTTAAGAAAAGTGGTCTCGAAGATTGGTTTAGGCTGGTTTCCCTTTGGTTCTTGAGTGCATTTTTTCTGGACCTTTCTGACCTTTAACTTTATTCATTCTTTGCTCATCCTGACCTTATGGTGCCGCGAAGCCCAAGAGGGCAACTAGATAGTGATGATCAGGAGTGATTCATGAGCGGGATGGTTTTCCCATTTTGCCTCTCTCCCCGCGGCCTGCAGACTGAAAGCACTTTGGAATAACATCTCTGTTCCTATAACTGCCTTCTTGCACTTGTTGGGCAAAATCAGAGTAGTGATTGAGTCCCCAACACCCTTATGGCTCTGCAGAGTAATAGCATTTGTCACATTTCTTGTTTAAGCCCTTTAGAGAATGACATTTCACAGTGTAATGTTGCTTCACAGATTTATCCCTTGCGAGTTTTCAGTTTCAGGGTAGAATTCTCTCTTATGGCTTCACCTTTCGCCTACTTTGTGCACTTGTGAGAAGTCGCGCAAATAAGGCTCCCCTCGGCATGGCAAATGGATTCAGGCCGCGCTCCCGGGCGCCCTTCACCTCCCCATTCCCGATCGTTTCTTCCTTGGGTGTTGTGAGCAGGCCCAAATCGCCTCACCTCAAGCTGCCCTTTCCACTTTATGGAACGAGCCGCTAATAGCACACAGCTCTCGAAATTCCCGGATGACCTGCATTTTGATCTTTTTTTATTATCCCTTAAGAAATGTCTTAGTAATTGAAATCTAGAGTCACCGAGTTTTGTGATCCTGTCATTTAGCATTTTACTTCTGTTTGGTTTGTTTAGACTGTGCCTTTAAACCCTGGGGTGGTCAAAGTCTGCCCGAGTGGCCCGCAGGACTGCAACCAAGAATGTCGTCATTCGCTCAAAGGCGAGAAGTTAAACCGAGTGCCCACAGTGTTTGGGAGTCCAAAGGAGGAGAAAGATGCTGGAGCATTTTAGTAGGTAGCAGCCAGGAGAGGCAAGGCATCGCTGCCAAGATTTATACTGCATGTTACATTTTATTTATTTATGGGGACACGGCTCTCTGTTTTTTTTCCCTCTACAGTCATTTATCAGTGAGTTCATCCTGATTCAGCACTGCACTGAGGAGCCCCACTGCTAATTCCTCTTTATTTCATAGATTTCTTTTACCTTCACTCATAAAGCTTCAGCGTTGCTACTTCCTTTATTATCTGTCTGTATTTCACTGCAAGTCCAACTCTTTTAGATCCGCAGCGCAAGTGCTCTTTCCCCACCTCTTTGTCCTCTCTTCAGAGGTTGCGTTCCTCAGTATTGGCATTTCAGTCATTTGATCTATCCCAGCAGGTTCCCTGATGCCACCCAGATCGTAACTCCCTTTCTGGTAGCATCACTGCAAGACATTCCTGGTCATTTCCCTTGGCTCCTAGTATTTGTGGATCAGCGCCTGAGAGATTTACTGATGATTGGTCTTCTCTTTCAGGTGTCTGTTTGCTTAGGTCCAAACCACAGGTGGTAATTTAGGAGGCCCAAGGATATTGGGAATTGTATGAAATGCGAGCTTTGTTCTGCTTGGTAGGGAGCGCTGGAATATTCCGTGGCAGGCATCCTCACAGAAGGGCCATTCCTGCAATTGCTTTAAACAGGAAGATCTTCCCATAAGCATTCTGCTGGCCTTTGTAAATCAAATCCCATCCACCTAATGCCCCCCACCCTGCCTCCCACCCCCACCCAGAGCTACTAGATGGGGATAGTTGGGTTATCAGTTTTCAAAGTGGATTGCCTTCTAAAAAGAGGAACACATTTGTAAGAAATTTATATTAATTTTGGTTGGAAGAGAGTAGGATACTCCTTTTCTTGTGCTGTTTATTTTTCCTCAGTACTGTATTTGTGTTCTTAGCCACACACGTACACATAGACAGACATATGAGCAATGGAGGGACATAGGAGAGAGACAGAAAAATTTTCCCTTTTCGTGAGTTCTCATGATGTTGGCATTAAAATACTGAATGCTGCCTTATCACGAGACCTTCAGTTGTCCTGATCTGCATTGGTGACATCTATTCCTCCTGTCAGACAAGAAAAAGCTGTCCAGAATTTTTTTTTTCTGGGCCTTTTAGCTTTCTTTAAACGGTTCCTATAATTCCACGTGGAGGGAGGTTTTGTGGTTTGTGTATGATGTATTAGAAATTAGGAAACATAGCCTGGTCCTTACCCTGAGTATAATCTAGGAATTTACCCATCATTTAAAGTTACGTTGCCGTGAAGGACCCTCATGATCCCCCGACTCTGCTGCTTTACTCTGCAAAGCGTGTGGGGCCGTGGTCTGTCACGGCTGATCTAGGTGGGGTCTGGGAAGCTGAGCTCACTCATCTCACGACAGTGGATGAAGGGCTCTCTGACGGTGCATCAGGGATGCAGGTCAGAAGCCCAGTGTCCCCCGCGTGCCCGTGCACTGCTGAGGATGCGCTGGCCGTGAGGCACCGTGGAGTCTGCTTCCCCACTGTCCCCTCATTTGTAAAGCAGGGCGTTCAATCCGTCTCCCAGTGAGTCCTGTTTAAATTGGGCTTCTGCCAGAGCTGGAAGGATTCGAGTAGTGATGGGGTAGAACTTCCTGACTCTGAGGGTGTCAGGTTGCTTCAACCGTTGTATAATCACGTTCTCAACAGACCTTGAAAAATATGTTAATGTCTTTCAGTACCTGAAGGCCGGGGAGAGAACACTGTGACTTCTGGTCCATTACTTAGTTCCGGGGCAGGGGAGACCACAACAGATAGTACTAGTTAGTTTGTTAATTTCTGATAATTATTCATGGATTTCAGACAAATAATGATGTTCTGTTGGTTAAAAATGTTCTTGGAATCCTGTGAAATGGGTCCAAGCTGATAGATAGGATGACTAAGTAAACAATAGTAAGCAGTGACCAAAAACGTCGAGAGAAAAAAGCATGAGAAAAAGAAATCCTAACAAAGGATTTGTTGTATGTTTAAGATCAGAGGTACATAATGAAATATCAAATTAATTTACTTAGAAAATTCATTTTTGAAAAGGAGCAAAAATTACAAAAAATAGAATAAAATTGAAACCTCGTCTTTGACCATGGGGACAGATTTGAGGACACAAAGGGAAAAATAGTATTAATGCTATTTTTCCTAAGACATCAGAGGATGAAGTCACTGGGGTAAGTGACTCGTATGCTTGAAAGGTCTTCATTAGTTATCTGATACCAGGGTTAAAAATCATCCACATCTGCCTGTTGTAATTACCAACAAGTAGAGCGCAGTCGAAGAAACTGTGTTTCTCCCTGGTCTCCAAAATTTAGAGTCATTTTTGTGGACTCAACAAGTCCTTACTAACTGGATTTTGGAGTATGGTAAAGAATTTGATTAACCTATTGTAATGGTCTGAACCCTCTGATATTCGGACTATGCTGCAGGCGTCTACTGCAAATGCATATAGGCTGATGGCTTTTAACAATTACGGAAAACAAGACTTAAAAACATTACAGGCACTTAAGTGTTGAGCTATGGATTCTCCTCAAAATGGCTTCGAACAGATTTTTTTCTTCTTTTTTAAAACCAAGAGAGAAGTAGACTGATTCACCATTTATATAAGGAGCATAATTCATCTGCACTGATTAAAACGATCAAGCATGTGGTGGCAGCTCTTTATATTCCAGGTAAACGCTTCCTTTGTGCTTTTCAGACAGGAATTTCTGAAGCCCTGGGGGAAAAGCTGAAGTCAGTCAGCCTCTGGGGCGTGTTTTTATCCAGGAGGTGGCTGGAGATGGATTAATGGCAAATCACAATAAATTATTTATTGGATAATAAATGTGATAATTGTTCTTATTTATCATCAGTATAACTTGCCTTGTTCTCCTGTCACGCTTTCAATCAAACCCTCCCCACAGATTTGCTGGTTAAGAATATACAGCCAAGAGGTCATTCCAACAATTTTTACTCATAATGACACACCGATCATCTCCTAATTGAAAAATGTAAACGAGGGGCTCTGGAAGTAATGTGAGTGACCCTTGCATTTCTAACACAGTGAGGAGAGTCACTGTGTACCTCATGCATTCTACCGTGGGGAACACTTCCATTCTCCGTCATTTTGATGGTCTCCTGAATTAAGTGGAAATAACTTTTTTTGTTGTTTTCCGTGGAGAAGGAAAAAAACCCCCACATGCCCAAATTTGCTGAAAAAGTAGAGATGTAAAATACCACTCACCATCTACTGTCCCGCTGGCAGCTAATCCATTGAAGCTTAATTGTAATTACCCACCAGGTCTGAGGCCAGAGAGGAATACTGATTACTGCTACGTGCCTTTCCGTGGGCAAGGCTGTGTATTGAGCCTGTTGCAAAGTGTCAAGTGAATTTATTTCTACCGGCGGCTGTAATGGATCATTGGTCATGGACTATTTTTGGACTTGGTGTAATGGGAGAAAATAATTAAACTTATTTGTGCAGAAGGCCTTACAAGGTTGCCAGAATTGCCCAAGGAAACTGATAACACACTCATGCGCCCCACATGCTTGTGTCAGGTGTGGGCCACATGGCCCTGGGTTGTTTCCGTGGTTCCTCTTCATCCAGACCTCCTCACTCAGCTAGACAGCCCGGTAAGGTTTCCCCAAGCCTCTGTGCTGGGAGCGGCGGCCGCCGTGACAAAGAAGCCCGTGTACTTTGCTGTGTCTCTCCCCTCCCTCCCTCCCTCTCTCCCCTTTGCTTCTTTCTCGTCCCTTTCACTTGTTTTTGGGTGTGACCCCGGCATCGTAGCTCAGACAGGACCCATTCCCCCTGCTCCATTCCCCCTGACGTGCACCCTGTCGCAGCTCGCAGCCTCTTCTGAGCCCGCTGCTCCTGCGTAGCTCTGTGAACCCCATTCACCTTGCCCAGCCTGCACACCTACTCCTCCCAGGTCAGTCTGCTTCTCACGTGTCATCCAGGAAGTTTTCACTCACCTGGGTTGGATTACCCACTTCCCAAAGACGCTCAGCATCCTTCACAGCTCCTTTCTACAAGGCTCCCCCTGACACAGAGGGCAGGGCTTTCTGGACCCACCCTGCTCAGCTCTTGCCACCTTGGTTCCAGACCCCTTGGCCTAGGTTTTCACATCTCTACACAGCTCTGTACTGTGTCCCTTACTCCCAGATTTACTCCCTTCCTTGGACGCTGTGTAGTTCCCTCTCTTCTAATGTTGCACAGGGGACAGCTGGGGTCACCTTGACGCCCCCAACTCAGTTAGTGTAAGAGACTGATCCTTCTGCTTTACCCCAGGATGGAGTTTAGACAGTATCAGTGTCAACCTCCAAGGTAGATGCCACTTTCTGACTTTCAGTAACCTGGTCAGTGGGCCTGTTTTCCGAAAGGGTCTTGGTTGTTACCTGTGATTTTATTGGTATATTGTGAAGTTGGCCTGTCCCCTCCTGGAAACAGGAGTTTTCAGTCAATTGGGTGGTGTCATATTCTCAAAAAGTGCCACAAGGACCTTTCTTTTAGAGATCTTTCTGTCTTGCTCCTGACTAAGATTCAGTGACTGTAACCCTGTAGAAATGGCAAGCAGTCCTTCTGGTAATCAAATATTTTGAACCCCAAAATTAAGACACATGGATAAACAGCAGGACAGAATACTGGAAATCTTGAAAAACCTAAAATGTTGTGTTAGTCATCTATTGCTGTGTAACAAATGACCCCACAACTTAAGTGGATTAAAGCAATAAACATCTCTTATCTCACACAGTTTTTGTAAGTCAGGATTTTGGGAGCTGTTTGGCTGGGTGGTACTGGCTCGGAGTCTCATGGGGCTGTAGTTGAGACGTTGGCTGAAGTTTTGGTTATCTGAAGGTTCGACTTGGTGCTTCTAAGAATACTCACTGTCATGGCTGTAGACGGAAGGGCTCCGTTCTTCATTCTGTAAGTTCCGCAGGGCTGCTTGGGTATTCTCACAACATGCTGGCTGGCTCTCCCCAGAGCAAGAGGCCCAGGACAGTGGCTTTTATGATCTAGCCTTGGCGGTAATGCTCTGTTGTTTTCACAAAATCCTATTGGTTATACAAGTCTGATCGCTGTGGGAGGGGACCACCCACGGGCAGGAATACCAGGAGGCAGGGGTCATTGGGGAACCGCCTTGGAGGCTGTCTACCCCAATGTGTAGACTCCTCCTGCCCTCTCTGTCCTCCCAACCCCGCTGGGAAGGTGGCCAGGAGGACTGCGCCTTGCTGGGCTCAGCTGGAAGAGACACCGGGGCACATCACGTCCTTTGTGCACTTGAATCAGAAAGCAAAGGGCGCTGATAACTGTCATGGCACGAAAACCTGGACATTTTATTATTCTCTCCTTTGCCCTGTCTTTCGGCAGTCTTGGTGGTTTCCAATGCATCTTTCCTGGAGTACGAGTTCTGTGAAGTGCTCCCCCCAAAATTATTTTGCAGTCAAGCTCAGAGATTCACAATGTTCATGGCCTGATTGATGAGTGAAGATTCTTCCAATAGAGGTACTTATTTCTCTTTGTTTAAGCCAGCATTTCTCAAGATTATTTGTCTACAGATTTTTAAAAATTCTGTCATACCTAAAAACAACCTGTAAACCTTGTGCTCTCTAAAATATACATATTGAAACACTGGTCAGCAAGTTAGATGTGCATAGCCAGTATTATTCCAGAACATACTTAAAATAGCTGAATATAAAAGGAGCACATCGAACCTACCTGGAACATGATAGTCGAGCACACCCACTAGGCTGAAGCCCTTGAAGAGCAATTGGGCGCCTACAATACCAACTCAATACCCAAGACTGTTTGTTGGTAGGGGTCCCTCAGTTGGCCATCCCCTCGACTCTGCCCCGAGAGCATGCACCTTGCTGTGTCCTCACCCCTGTGTGAAATCTCTCCTGAAAAGCGACCCTGAAAATCTTTCAAGGAGTGTTAATCTGTTCCCCTCCAAGGAGGAGGACATTTTCTCCGCCCACAGAGAAACCCCAAGAAGCACTGCGCTGCTGAGATTAAGCATCTCTTAGCTGGTGGGTTTTATGGCTGGCTTGTTTGTCTTGGTGTGTAAGCCTCCGGGGCATAACCATTTCTTCTTATGAGTCTGGTGCAGCACTCAGCCCACTGTCGGCACTCAGCCCAAAGTAAATCATCGTAATAATAGTCATAATCATAAATCAAGGGAGTACAATTCAGCTTATTTATAGCCTTACAGGGGAAGCACAATAGAAAAAGTGCAGTTATTTTCCATCATATTATCCTATATCACTTCCAAGCAAAATGTCATATTGTTCACTAGTGTGTAGCCAGGTAATGAAGGATTCTGGCGTAACCTACAAAGTCCATGGGGCCAGAGTGAAATGATGTGAGGCTAGAAGCTCGTGTGTCCTGTTTCTATAATTAAAAGCTGAATTTCCAGGGCTTATTAACGTAATATTTAACATATAATTATCTTGACATTCTAAAAAGGAAAAGTGTTTAGGACAAATTATGTAGTAGTATTTAATCACAAAAGTCTACTGTTTCTGCTCATTTCTTCAAAGGTCTGCTCTCTGATTTTCAAGGTGAAGGCTTAAAGCTTAATAAAAATTTTAATCTAATGAATAATAGTGGATTAGTTAGTAGCTTATCCCTCCATGTAATATAAAGGGTGCCTTTACCACCTTGAAACGTGGGCCACTCTTACAGTTGGGCTTGTCATTTTTATGATTGAATATTAAAGTAGAGTAGCCACATTTCCACTTTTTTTAACATGAGGAACTTGGAAAACACACCTACATGTGCACCCACACCCGTCCATACTTATTGCCCCAACCCATATTTGTGAAAACAACAGTCCCTGATCTATCTACCATCAAGCAAATCACTTGAACATTTGGTAGATTTCTTTCTTTTTCTTTTTTTATTGTTGTTCAAGTACGATTGTCTCCATTTTTCCACTACCCCTTTTCCCCAAGCCACCCACTTTTGCTTCCCTCCCTCAATCCTACCCAACTTTGGCTTTGTCCAGGGGTCCTTTATGCATGTGCCTTGATGACCCTTCCCCTTCTTTCCCCCGTGATCTCCCTCTACCCTTCCCTCTGGTCACTGTCAGTTTGTTCCTTGTTTCCATTGCCTCTGGTTCTGTTTTGCTTGCTTGTTTGTTTTGTTGATTAGGTTCCACTTGTATGTGAGATAATTTGGTATTTGTCTTTCACCCTCTGGCTTATTTCACTTAGCATAATGCTCTCCAGGTCCATCCACGCTGTCGTGAAGGATAGGAGTTCCTTCTTTCTTTCTGCTGCATAGTATTCCATTGTGTAAATATACCATAGATTTTTGATTCACTCATTTACTGATGGGCACTTAGGTTGCTTCCAGCACTTGGCTATTGTAAATTGTGCTGCTATGAACATTGGAGCACACAGGTTCTTTTGAATTGGTGTCTCAGGATTCTTGGTATAATCCCAGCAGTGGAATTGCCAGGTCAAAAGGCAGTTCCATTTTTAGTTTTTTGTGATAGATTTCTTATCAGGGTATTTCCTATACATGTACTTAAAAATATATACATATGACACATGACTGTATTTTCTTCTTTTTTCATTAGAGCATTTCTGATAGAGCTGAAGTTTTCTTTAACGACTGTCTAAATGTTGCCCTCCCTTTTGTTAGTGGCTTTCCCTTTTTGGTGACTTTGTTTTATATTCTTCCAGATGTTTGTTCTTTGCACTAACATATGTATACGGAAGTGGGAAAGGTAGGTGTGAATATCCACTTTCATTGGTCATTGGTTAAATTACCAGCCCTTATTACCTAAAAAGATAAATCATAAGGAAGGCTATGAAATAATAATAATAAGAAGACCAATAATACAATAATAAATAAATAAATAATACAAGAACAAACTGTGTTTTGTCGTACTCGCAACTGTAAACCTCCTTTTGTCCACCCCGTATATCTATGAAATGTATAGTGTTGTTTTGTAACATGAAAAGCATTATATTTACATTATATTTTATAAAAATTACTTTTAAAATGCAACTGTCTATGGTGATGCAACCCCTTGCCTCCCCTACACTCATATTCTAGTTTAATCATTTTTATCTACTACATAATATTCCACCTCTTGAATATTCAACATTTTTAAAACAATTCCAAGATTTTTACTGCAATGAACATCTTTACACATGCTAGACTCTAGCATAGAGTGTTATTTTATTTTATTTTTTTTAATGAGGAGATGCCTAGAAGTATAAAAGCTGGGTCAGGGGTAAAAACATTTTTTATTTTAACAGGTGGTACAAAGTAAATGTTCTGATTTACACAGCCACCGCAGGTGAACAGAGTGTTCTCTCTAGAAAACCTTGTCAATGTATGGAATTTTCAAATGTTACCTGTTAACATTCTACTTCTGTGATTGGTCATAATATTATTAGTGATTTAATTTGCATTTCCCTTGTTATTCTTGAGGGTAAACTTACTGTCATCTGTTTCTCAGCCATTTGTATTTCCTTTTTCATTAATTGCCTGTTATATTCTTTGTTTATTTTCCTATTGGATTGTCTTTTTCTTATTAATTTGTAGAAGTTCTTCCTATATTCTGGACACAAACCTTTAGTCTTTCATATTCTTTTCAGATATCTTTCACAATCTGGTTCTTTGTCTTTGAACTTTGTTTAGGTGTTGTTTAAAAGTGGTTTAATGTTTTCAGGTAATCAAATTTATTTGTTTTCTTTTAGTGTTTTTACTTCTCTAATTTTAGAAAGACATGTTTAGTTCCCTTTTTTCCCTCTAGTTACAATGAGTTCATAGTAATTCTGGATCTTGGCTTGATCAGATGTGAAATCAATGGAGAGTTGAAACTCAGTCTACAACTATTCCTAATGGACTGAGTCAATGGGGAGTTGCAGAAAATATCTAGTACGTGTACCCCATTTTAACAAAGCGAAGGTGCCATTTCCTTTTTTCACCAGTGACTTTATGCCTGAGCTTATTATATTTAGCAGTTGGATTCCCCTCTTTTGATTTTCAGCATCGCCTAATTAGACATTTGGCAATCTTCATTGAATGGCTTTCTCATTCTGTCACTAAAATTTTAACAACAGTTGTTAAGTGAAACAAGGGAAAGCTGTGTTCACCAAGATGCATCCAAATACAAGGGAAAATGGGTCTCAGAATTGGAACCAACACGGTTATGTCAGATAGAAAACTCTCCCTGACTTCCCTGCTTTCTGTGCTCCTCGCCCTTCTGTTTTTGCAGATTTCCTATGTCCAAAACCGCTTCCAGCACATTCACCTTTGTCTGCTTTATTGGCGTGTGTTCAGGCTAAAGTATCACATAGTGAGACAATGAGAAGTTTGACGGGGTCTAAAGCGACTGCTGCCTGATTGCGGCAGTGGCGACGGAATACAGAATCTCTGTGGGACAGACTGACGCCCGGCTTCTGCTGGCCGGCCTCCAGGCTGGTTACACCTGCTGAGGCTCCTGTGGTGGGCGGGGACGAGTGTAACAGGTTCAGGTTTATTTTAGATATTGCTGAATTGATAGAGTAGCACCAAAAACCTCTTTCTCAAAGAAAATTTAAATGCAACTTATATGGCTAATGACATATAGGATATTTTGAGTTGATAAAGAGCTTTTATATATCTCATATTGTTTAGTCCTCACAACAAACCTGATGGGCGTTATTTTTAATAATAGCTTTATCGAGATATTATTCAAATATTAAACACACCTATTTGAAGTGTTCGGTTCAGCGGTTTTTTAGTATTCTTGAAGTTGTGAAATAGTTACCACAATTTTAGAATATTTTTTTTACCCCTCCAAAAATCACAACCCATTTGCAGTCACTTTGCCACCCCTCAACCCCCCAGCCCTAGGCAACCAGTAATCTATTCTCTGCCCCTACAGATCTGCCTTTTCTGAACATTTCATATAAATAGAATCATTCAACTTGCAGTCTTTTGTGACTGGCTTATTTCACTTAGTATATTGTTTTCCAGGTTCATTCACATTGTAGCCTGGATTAGTGCTTGATAATTTGTTAATGCCAAATAATCTTCCCTTGTATGGATGCACCACATTTTGTTTATCTGTTCATCAGATGATGGAAATTTGGATTGTCTCTACTTTAATAGGTATTATTACTCTCATTTGATAAGTAAGAGGACAGACTATAGAGCTCAAGAGACCTATTCACAGTCATACAGCTAGCCGCTGCCAGAGCTACCGATGTTAAATCCAATGTGTCTTTCATTTTTTAAGAAAATTTTTATAAAAATTTATGTGAGCCAAACTGACAATGATGCTGGGAAGTAAGCTCTTAAATGCTCAGCTCATTTTCTATTTTAAGAATGTCTCTTTTCATGTTCTTTTACTTTCTACTTACTTCCTCATAAAATTAATTAAAGACACCCCCAATATTTATGCTTAGGAATATTGCTATTAACTTGATTCCTTTGAGGCTAAGTCATTTTCTTTGAGTCTCCTGGGTAGGGATTAAGTTCTTGGGCACCATAAATGCAGTGAGGTTCGCACACATCCAAAGCCCCCGACACGGACATGCTCCAAGCACATGTCCAGTACTGCGGAATCCTGCTTATCTTGTCATGTTAACCTGTTATCTGTTAATAGTTCGGTTGTTGATGATAGTGAACAAATCCCAGGCCAGCACGTTCGTTATGATTTGAAAGCACGGAGGACTAAAATGTCTTGAAATTGTCTAGTTTCAAGTTTCACAGACTTAGAGAACTCTGTTTCCTTGTTCCTTGTGTAAAATGTGGAAGAATGTCTCAACTATAAAAAACGAACTTGATGCTAATAGTGACCAATACATTTTGTAATTCCGTAACTTATTTTAAGATTTCATCTGGCATTGAGCGTAGTTAGAATGGAATTATTGAAACTGAATCTGGACAGTGCAATAAAAATCTCTCATATATGGAAGAAAACATCAATTAATTTAAATGGCTCTCCCTGGGACTTAGTGATCATCATCCTGTGCCAAATACATTAGTAATGTTCAAATGAAATGGCCAAACATGCCATATTCAGCGATATTACTTCAAACTAATGGTTCTGTTATCTGGTTGTAGGGTGAATTGGAAAATCTGGATACATAGCTTTACATTTGGGAGGGAATTTTCATATTGGCTAACTTTCAAGCCTCATATTTAATTATAGTTGGGGAAATTGAGTCCAAAGAGTTTAAGGTCTTATTTAATATCACAAAGTAAATGTCACTCCTATGCTTCACCTGCCAAACAATTATCCTTAAGACTCAGCAGATGCCTCTCAGAGGACACATTCCCGACAACCCTCCTCAATTCTCCTGGATTTCCCCAAATTTCCAAGGGTATTGTACTCCTTTGTTATGTGAACTTGGTTGAACGTGAGCTTGACTGTGTCCTGCTTGTCCGTGTATTCCTAGTGCCCAGCGCAAACCTGGGCACACAGAGGATACTCTATAAATATTCACTGAATAAATGAAGCTTGTGTTTCCATGACACTTGGTCCAGTGTCCTCTCATACTTTTCTGTCTTATGGTCCTGGCTAGAGCATTTCTAACTATGTTTTTTTAGCAATGGGACAGTTTCCTTCCTGGTAACAACTTACAGGAAACCCCAGTGCTTAAGACAGATAATAGAAAAGCTGGCATCATTGAAGAAGGAGTCAAGCCCTGCCTGGTGTGGCTCGTTGGTTGGAGTGTCGCCTGGTACTCTGAAAGGTTGCAGGCTAAATTCCTGCTCAGGGTACCTGCCTGGGTTGTGTGTTTGGTCCCTGGTTGGGCGTCGATGTTTCTCTCTCTCTCTTTCTCTCATCATTGAATATGTCCTTGGGTGAGGGTTAAAAAAAAAAAAAAGAGAGTCTGAAAGCCAGAAGCCCGATTTTTGATCTTCCCTTTCACCGGTCTGTGGCAGGGGTTGGGGTGCGAGGAGGAGAAGAGGAAGACACACTTGGAAGTGTGCCAAAGGTCCAGGGGGTCGCAGGGAACCCCCCTTCCAGAATCTTAAGGAGGGCTAGAGTTAAGATCCTAACTAGGAATAGCTATTGCATATTCATTAGTCCTTGTTCTGTTTGAGAAAAGCAATCCTCTGTTAGCTTATTTAAGACTCTAAATCTTGTGGGAAGCTCTACGTACATTCCTTCCTCTCAGCAATCAGGTAATGATTACCTCCTGTGTGACGAGACTCTATTTTAGTAACTAAGGACACAAAACAGACTAAAATATAGTTTCCCCTCATGGAGCTTACATTCTGATAGGAAAAGATAGATGATTAAAAAAAAAAAAGAAATAAATTGCATAACATGTTTTATGGTGGCAAGTGCTATGGAGGAAAAATAGGAAAGGAGTAGAGGGTGTGTGAGTGAGTGTGTGTGAGTGTGAGTGTATGTGTGGTGGTCGCTGCAGTTTTAAACGTGGCATTGATGGCAGGTCTTGGTGGGAAAGGAACAATTGCAAATCGACCTGAAGGAGGTGAGGGAATGAACAGGAAGTGCAAAGCCCAGAGCGAAAGCACGCCTGGAATGGGAAAGAGGGTTTCTGTCTTCAATCCCCCTTCATGTGTAATTATTTTGATTCCAGAAAGCCATGGAGAAATTTGATCAAGGAAATGATTTGGTTGGATTTCCTTAGTCCAGATCCTATAAATAGTGAACAGATAGAAAACTACTTTCGTTATGAGTGATTTACCTGGTGTCATGAAATTCAATTTTGTTTGGCCAATTAGGTTGACTCGCATATATGCTGATTTGAATCGTCTTCCCATTTCTCTTGGCGTTTCTGTGTGGAAGGGAAGAGTTGAGAACCCCCTTTCTTAAGTGGTCTTTAAATAGGTTAGAGTCTCATCTGGAGTAGTTTAGGAAAGGCTTTTCCTAAAGGCAGATCAATCTCTCAGGTCTCATTACTGCCCGAAGAGTCTTTGCAACAGATGGAGCCTGTCCAGGCGATCTCAGATTCTCCCTATTAACCTGGAGAAGGTCCTTTGGCATTGTTGTCCTTCCCGTTTCCCCTGCATCAGATGCAAAGGAAGCGCTGGGGCATCTCAGAGCTCAGGGCATGTGGGAGAAGTGTCCTCCATCACGTGGACCAAATGCAGCGTCATTAGGACAATGCCGAAGGAAACAAGCCCTGAGAGGTTGCCGTGCGATTCCTTGGACCACATTTGCTGCGGAGCCTGTTTTCTAAATGCCTCACTAGTTTCTTTCAGGAGAGGTTGTTATCCGCTCTAAATAACTTGCTTTCTAGCCAAGCCACTTGTGGAGAGGACAACTTGCGCGGCTTCTGGGCCGGGCTGGGGACGAGAGTGACGGAATGGCAACCGGGGGCCTTTAAGAGCTGTTTGCATGATACGTTTTGTTTGTGGCCCGATCCTGGCCCCACGGAGTGTAGTGTTGGTGTTTAATTTTTATAAGTGCCCTGCACTGAAAAGTGGGTGCTGTGTAGCTTTCCAGTGGGAGGCTGGGGAAAGTGAGTCTGAACAACAGTGCACACGAGAGCTTGGGGTGGAGGAGACAGACCGTGTGCTGAGCACCAGCCCCCGTAAATGCCTGTTACTACTGGAAGGTGGGGAGCAGCGTTGGGAGGGGCAGGGTGAGTGGATGGGGCAGGAAGCTTGTGATGCATCATCAGCCAGTGACCCCCTGCCCATATTCCACGCAAGCGATGACTTTGCATGTGTTCCAGGGGAGCTCCTTACTAACGGAGCTCAGTGGCAAATTATTTTCAAAATGGAGTTTCTCTCTAATTATTGTCATGCTAACCTGTTCGCTTCATTTTGTGCAGTTGGTATAGATCGCACGAATGTGGAAAGCAACAGCAGGGCACCGTGTTACATGCCACCGGAGCTCAGCTTAGGGATGTGAAAAGTTCCTGGCTTTTGATACCAGAGAGCTCGGGCTCGGATCTTGTATCCACTGCTTTTCACAAGCTCAGTGGCTGGCTGGGTCACCGCACTTCTGAGTTGCCTGCTGATCCCCGTGCGGAAGTGGAGGTGATGGCTCCCCTCCTGCTGGCTTGCTGTGCTCTCAAGTCTCTGGCACAGTATGGAAGCACAGCAAATGTTACTTCACCCCATTCTCCTGAAGTGCCGATACCGAACTGGACGCTTCCCCTGGTTTATCAGAGGAATCGGCCAGTTATGGTGGAGAAGCCAACCTCCTTCAATTTATTTTTTTAGTGCTTTCCCGGGGCTTCGGTGACTCATCCTCAGGTTGGAAGTCACCTGTGAGAATTTTCAAAGTCCGGCGCCTACGGCGCCTCAGGGGCTCCCCTTCCTGGGAGGACCTAAGGGCACTGTGGGTTAAGACGAATACCGTCCAATGTCACTTATATATGGAATCTAAAAAGCAAAATAAACAAACTAACAAAACAAAACAAGACTCAGAGATACACAGAACAGATGGATGGTTACCACAGGGGAAGAGGATTGGGGAGCAGGTTGAAAGGGGTGACAGATGGCTACTTGACTTATTGTGGTGGTCATTTGGTAGGGTACAGAAATATCAAATCACATTGTGCATGTGACACTAATATGTTATATGCCAATTTTACCTTAAAAAATGGTTTTAGGCCATAAGGAAAAAAAAAATCAACCTCATTACTGGAGGTCATGGCAAAGAAGGGTAGAAAGGATGAGACAACATCCGAGCAGTGCTTTAGTTGACAGCTTGTGTAGAAAGGACAGTCAAGAGTTCCAGCTTCCCCTTGAGCATCAGTGGTGTGTCCTATTCTAGTCATTATGTCACCCATTGGTACTTATTTCTTTTCCTCCTTGCTTTTTTTTTTTTTTTTTAAATCTTTTTCTGTTCAGGCCTTCTTCCAGGATTGCTGAACTGGTAGTTTCTTCTGTGTAAGGGGAGCTTTTGTATTCCCAGTTCTGGGCATATTCTGTGACGGTTTGAACTCCTCTATCTTTTGCTCTCTCCTTTCTAGCTAAGACCCTCTTTACGTCTTGCTCCGGAAGCCATATTTACCCGGCCACGATTTCCCCATCAGCAGACACTGCTAGCCACTTTTGTCTCGCCATGGTATGCGTCGCGTTCATGCCAACTTGCCTGCAATGTTGTATCTGAAATCTAAACTCACAGGGAGAAAAGCTGTGCGTACAGTGAAGGTTGGTTACGTGTTAGATTGGGTGTGTTTGCGTGTGTGTATTCTCTTTGTTGGGTTCCTGCCTTCTTACCATGTGCCCCACCAGTCGGGACTCTAGTACCCACGAAGGCTAAATAAAAGCCTCCCCTTCAGAAGGAGAATATTTTTGTACAGCAGCATTGAGGAGTTTGGTTCCTGCAGAATTTGCGAGGAAAAGGAAACCCTAAGTCAGGAAGACTGATAAGTGACCCAGTCAACCCCGAGTCCCCGAGCACCACACTTACTTTTTGCTTCAATAAAGTCTCCTTCAAAGCAATCTCAATCCTTCATCAAAGAGATTTCCAGAGAACTCCCAATGGGTTAACATAAATCTCACTGTTCTCATTTCCCCCACCACCAAACTTGTCTTTCAAAAAAAAAAAAATCAGCCCTTGTGTCTCCATCTCTTTAAATCTGTTATCCTCAGCTGCTACCACTGGCTGCATGGATTACACAGCAGCCGTTACGACTGCTCCACACAGTCACAGCTTGTTCTCCCCCTGCCAGCTTGCACGCGCGGGTCGCCATGGAAGGCGTTCGAAAGGCACAGCCAGGCCGTCCCGAACCGGCCCCGCTCAGTCGCACTCGGCAGCTTATCACGCTGAGGATGTTCTTTGGACCGGCCATCAGTCATGGTCAAAACTTTCCAATGATTCCTGAGATAGGAACCCCTTTGACAGAAGTTTACAGTATAGTCCATGGAGCATGGGCTAAGGAAAATACTCTCTACTTTTGAGTGAAAGAAATGCTTTGTTGCCGATCAGAGTTTTACACTTTCTTTGGGGCTCCTTTTGTCATGGGCAGCAGCCGCGCTTGGGGTTCCCTGCCTGGTAAGCCACATGGGAGCGTCCATGATGGATACGTGGCTGCCTGGACCAGAGAAGAAGGGCGCTTGAGGGAGGTGGAGAGGGATAAAGAGGACAGAGAACAGGGTGCAGCAGAGGCGAGAGAAAGGGTGAGAAAACGAGAAGAGCCCATTGGAGAAACGGCTGTGACGGCCGTGGCCGGGAAGGAGCCGAGGCCCACGGGAGAGTCTGCGTTGGTGTGTCCAGGACACAGGCACCCAGAAGGAGGAAGATCTGTGAGCTCGACAGAGAGCGAGTGGTGAAGGAGCCGCCTTGGGAAGGGCTCTGCGGAGCTGGAAGTTGATGCCTTCCTGGCACCCCGCTCTGTGTGCATTCTTTGCCGTTTTTAAAAGTTAGGCTTTGTTCTTAAAAAAATTGAATTTTTGTGCCTGGTTCAGGTTAAGAGGGCAGATAACTCTGCTTTGCTGAGGGGAGTTCAGCGCCGAGGTCCTGGGGCTAATATTCAAACGTCTAAGAAGGCCGAGGAGGCCTCCCAGCAATCAGGCAAACTGCATTTTCAGTTATTTCCAGCTGAAAGAGAAGGAGTCATGGGCAACATTGTGGGCCCTGGACCCCCATATCTTCATGCATTATTTTGTGTGGACAGGGGGCATTGATTGCTTCAAGCTATGGGAAATCTTTCATCAAGCGAACAACATAACAGACAAGTGCTACCTACATCCCTGAGCCGAGGGGTGGAGATTGGAATTAGATGTCATTCTTTCTTTTATCTTTAGCTGCGATTTGGAGGCGCTGCCTCGGAGGGTTGATTTGCCCTTTCTTCCCTGGGTTGGAAGAATTCCATTAAAAGCCTTTTGCTTAATCAAGTAAAACACCCTGCGAGTGGCATTTGGCAAACTCACTCCCTTTTCTTGATTATTCTGGTCTATCGATTTGTGTCTCTGGAGAAATTCTGGAAACTTCCAAGAAGTCTTTCGAAGTTTAAAATATTATCTCTCTGGTGATTAACTTGAATCAAAGACTAATAAGATGAATTCTTTCCTTGCATTGTCGATCCCAGTTCTTTCTTCACGCCCATCAATCCTCCAGCACTCAGAGAACTTAGAAACGAAGAAGTATATTTGTCACCAGTGGGCAGCAAGGCAACAGAACAAATTCAGATTGGCCAGACAGAAATAAATGTCTTTGCAGGAAAAGTGGAAGGCACACAGTTGGTCATAGGGAGCTGGGAAGAGAGAATTTTATGTGGCTGTGGTGGAAGTGTGAATGACAGCATTGTGTTTATCCTGTCTCAGGTACATGCCATGAGGCCTGGATCCAAATTGGGGACAAGGGAAAAACATGGCAAGTGTCTTTCTTTATACTATATTTAGGAAACGTTACGATTGGCTTTTGCATTTCTGGTTCACAAGAGGAAAGAATGCAGCAAACTTTTTCAAAGAGCTGACTTTCTCCTGAAGAGAAGGCAGCAGAAAAATGAATGGTAGCCTCCTTCTAATTTGTGATGATGGCCTCATCGCTCCCAGATATTACTTTAGTTCTTGGGTGATGGTTTTCCCCACCTTAAATCTGATTGCTTTTTAAAGACGAAAAAGATCACAGGGGCTTTATAGTCCATTCTTAGTTATTACAAGTTTGCAACTTACAAATTGCTTTTGATACTAGTTTAAAAGTCTTTGAATAATGAAAATTCCAGTTTGTTGTAGATTTTTTTCTTTGCTCTGTGGCTTAATTAGCAAACAAATACTCACGAACAAAGCTGGTTAGTTCATTTCTCTTTTAAAATTTTGTTTCTGCTTGAAGCCCGGACTTCAGATTGCCTCAGTTATTTTGAATATGACTAGTACCTTTATTTTATCCAGAGAAACCAAGTAACCAACACACGAAATGCTGCTAACGTGCATTTGTCTTATATAACAAGAAACAGATGTCTTTGTAATATTGAAATGAATTATTTTTTTGTGTTTGCTCTCAGATAAGCCACTGTTTTTGTGTTTTAACTTATGCTGAGGTTTTTAGGTATTCTGAAGTCTGACCACTTTCATTCATATTTATATAAAAAATGCTCTCAAAATCAATGGTAATGTCTTATGCTACATTTTTTTTAAAGAAAGGAGATTTCATCTTTAGCAAAAAGCAAGGATACAAATTCATGCATTAATCATTCCATTGCTTTTGTCTGAAATTTAAGATCATTGCCTTTCTTTCTGCGTCAGCATCTTCATTAACTCATGCTTCTTTTTCTTTCTTTCTTTTTTTTTTAGTCAAGGAAATAAGGATAGAAGGCAGAATATACAAGAGCAGAATATAGGACAAGATATATGCATTCTTTGGAGGTAGGATTTATATATTTTTTGGCATTTATTTTTCTCTCAGACTGCCTCACTCTGCCAGATACTTAGAACATAGCTTGATAGTCATTTGATTTTTGTCAATGGGATAAGTGAGTAAGAAGATGGGGCTTGTGGGCAAGCTTAGACCAGCAGTTCCCAGAGCATGGTTCTGTGCAACACTATTCTACATATACATTCCACAAAAAATATCTTGAGTAGGGGAAGATAGATTGAGAAATACTACAGATTATATTTGCTTTAGGGAAGTCAAAATGTACATTAATATTATAAAGACTCTCAAAAAATCCTGTAGGACAAGAAAGCTATAGGAAGGAATAAATCCAGGGTACTTCAGATCTATTTGACCATGGATCTTCCCCTACCTTCCTTTTTTATTTTTTGAAACTTCCGTTCTCTTAATGTCCCACAGAACCAGTGCTTTGATGAACAGCCTGGGTTAAAATGGAAAAATCTTGTCTTCCCTGGGCATTAAATTCAAGAGGTATTCATTGAACAGGCACAATGTCTTCAGGCATCACAGGAAGTCCCATTAATATGAAAAAGGTGACCATGTAGCAAAAGGTTTTATTTCCCATGAGGTCAGACAAAAACTAGTTGAAACAAAAGTCGTGATGAAATATTGCTTAGGGAGGGGCCAGGTACCGCTTAAGGACATAAATGTCTGTCATGGGAAGCGATGGTTACGGCTGCCTAAAATGTTGGCTTCTGCAGAATCAAGGGCTGACTGCAATCTTGCAGAGAGAAGCTGTGCACGCGCCTGGAATGAATAACAATTTAGCGTGGGCAAGCAGTATAGACAGATGATTTTATGTATCTCTGATTTTTTAAAATGTTTTTCTAGAATAGGAGTGGACTAAAAAAAAAAAAAAAAATCAGATCCTGAAAATCTTTGTTCTTATGTTTGTCCGGCTTGAGAAGGGCTTTACCACGAAGGGGCCCGAGAGTGGTTCGCAGGCTGCCTTCGCGTGGCTCCTTCTCAGTATCATGAGAGCCCTTGCTCGAGACAAATGGGCCCCATCATTTCTTCACCGTTCAGACCTGCAGGAAGAAGACGGCACTGACGCGCGAGAAGCTTCCACATGGCAGTCACCTTCCCTTTATTTCTGCTCTCCCTTCTTTTTGGTAATGAATTGGGGTGTCGTTCGCTGCCTGCCTTGTGTTCATCTTTGTCAGCACTGGCAGGGTAACAGATAACAGCCGAGATTCAAGGCCACCCAGGGAATGAAGCCTGACAGGGCCTCATTTATCACTCCCCTTTTAGGGGGTCTCCTTGGTGGAGCCAGCACCGAAGCTGTAATCGGAGCGCACCAGGTCGCACAGGGGCCGGGCAGGAGCGCGCCGCCAAAAAGCCACTTGAGCTGTCAAATCTGCTTTGTAAATGAAGTGCTTTTCTAGAGACAGTGTGTTTATAATTGTCATCCTGTAGGCAGTCCCCCGATACGCAGGAGCTGCTCGCCACGTGCCCCCTCTCGTTTCCATTAGACAGATGAAACTTGCGCTCTGTAGAGAAAATGTGTGCCAGGAAAGCGGGTCTGTGACCTTGGGCCTCCCAGAGCATCCTCCACTTCCGCGGTTTACCTTTTTCTCTTAAAGGATTTGAGCATCGTCTGCCTGAGAAGGCCAGTTATCCAGGCGAGACAGGAACAGCCTGGCTGGAGAGCCGCCTCTTCTCGGGCCCTTTTCCCTGGGGGGTCTGTTCTCGCGGCGAACCTCCATCCACACAGGTCAGTGCCTCCCGGGCGCACGTCCGCGCCCGCTCGGTTCACCGCTCTCCATTCCAGAGCCATGCGTCCATCTCTACGTGGATGCGCCCCAGGCACCCTAAATTCACTGTCCCAGGCAGGAGGTATCTTTCCTCTTAACATGCTTCTCATCTGTCTTGTCCATCTGAAGCAACGCAAGATTAGGAGGGGCATCCTTGATCCTTCGCTCATCTTTACCCTCCTCTGAAATCCTAGCAAAACCAAATTCTGCTGGAAGCAACTCCTAAATATCTTCAGTAATTTTCCCCTCTTCTCCATCTCCTTGTTTCACCTGGATTTTTTCAATAACGTCCTTGAGGTTCCCCCTGCCTCTCCCTCTATTGGCAGAGAGCTGGTCCCGCCACGTTACGACGGAGCCTTTCACGGCGACTCCCCTCCCCCATTGGATAGGCTCGACGTCTTCCAGGGACAGTCCAGAGATTTCAGAATGGGTCTCTGTCTATCTGCCCACTTTTACTTCTTCCACTCTCTGCCTTGGACCTATGATCTGGCACTACAGAGGTACCTGCATGTCCTAGTAGCTGGCAGTCCCTTTAATGTCCCTGTACCTTTTCATATGCTCTTTCCTCTTCCATGGATGTCCTCCCAATGCCTTCTCACTCAGCAAACCATATTAATTATTTAAATTTCAGTGCAGGGACTATGTCATTTGTGGAAACTTCTCCAACTCTCTTTCAATCATTTGCTTCTTATTATCAGATTATTTTTCATGCCTGCCTCTCCACTATAAAATAAATACTGGTTTTTGAGTGCCTCCATTTGTCAGGTATTATATTAGCTTTTTGACATATTATATTTCATTCTTGTATCAGCCTATAAGATAGGTACTATTAGACCAGTTATTCAGATGATGAAACTGAGGCTCAGACTGAGTAAATAGTGTCCCCATATTCATACACCTGGTAAATGGTGGGAATGGGCTTCAGCTTCAAGTTATGTGACCCTAAACTGTTGCTCTTTCCATTGGCTTAAAAGGTATTTGTTCACATCTTGAGAATAAGCACTGTGTGCTGTTGTTTTTTATTTTCCTAGAGCTGAACACAGTGTTTGATACAGAGAAGACATTCAACAAATAGTTACTGAATGAATGAAACTCATAAAGGATTCCATCTGTTTGTACTCACAAGGTGCATTAGACACATTATCTCATTTTTCACAACAGCCTTAAATTACAGTTGTGGAAATGGAAGCTTGAGCAGTTAAATGACTTTGCTAAGGTCACATTTGAGGCCTTATATGAGGCCTAATATAGAGTGAAAAATCAGAGCTTTCTCACTCTATAGCCCAGGTTCTTTTCAAATGTCACGCTGGCTGCCAGTGAATAACTTCTCTGATGACAGTGGAAGAAGCAACATCAAGGAGGGCAGAGAGAGAGATTAAGAGCATATGGTTCAAGTCCAAATTTGTGACTGGGCTCTTCAAGGCTTTTTGGGGTTTCATTATATCCTTTCAATCCGGCTTTTTCTAACACAGCTCTGCGACCTCCAGCCGCCTCCTCTCCACTCGGGCTGCTCTCTTCACGTTCCCTGTTACACATCCTGCCTCCTGCTCCTCTCTCTGATTTTACTCACGCGCTTGCCGCGGCCTGAAGTGCCCTTCTCCGCTGCTGCACCAGGCGAATCCGTGCATCTCTCAAGGACAAGCTCAAGTTCCACATCCTCTGTGAACTATTCCCCATGGCTCCATCCTGCCGGCCCCAACCAAACATAACGTCGCCTGCACCTTATATTTTGGTCTTTGTTACATAATGTTATTGTGTTGCTCTATACTATCTTGCATCCTGTAATTACTTCAGCATTCAAGTGTTATTCCCAGGAATATTGCAAACTGCTTGACAGGGGGGACTGGGCTGTATATTTCTTTTATAGGCCCTGTGGTGCATAGCACAATTCCAGGCAGGCACTTGATAAATATTTATTGAATTAAATTAAATATGGCACAGACTACATTTAAACCTTCACAAAGTTCCTTTTCATAAATTATATGGAATTATGGGAGGGAACCACTTGTGTATATATTCAGTCTGGGCAAGTACACAGGAGATCACAGGACTATAGTGCGGGTTCTCGGACAAAGGGAAGTGGGTAACCTGGGACTTGGAGCCAAGGGCGGGAGAAGGAGTGGGAACAGGAGCTGCAGGAAGGGCTCAGAGACAGGAGACCTGGATGCCTCCAGGGCGAAGAGGCTGCCAAGCGCCTCTGTTTTTTGACGCTATTAAAAAGTTAAATAATTTGACAGTGTGTTCTTATGGAGTCAGATTTGCTAACCATATATCTTGCTGGGTCAGCAAAATAACATTGCTCTCAATTTTCTGCAGTGTTTTTTAGACTTTTATTTATAAAAAGCACTTCTATTCCTTTTATTACTCCCTCTCCGATTTCTTTCCCTCCCTTCCCTCATTCCTTTGTGTTTGCACGCGATCTCTCTCTCTCAGTCTCTCTCTCTTTCAATTGCACAGGCTTTCCTGAAATATCTGGGAGGATAATATCCTCTCTTAAGTGACTATATTCTTGAAAGGTTTTGTGATTTTTGTGACAGTGTATCAAGTCATCCACTATAGTGATGTATCCCTAAGAATGTTTCACATCTTTATTTTTAAAATATCTGGCATTTTTTACTCTCGGCCTCGTTCCTGTACTTGGATGCTCTAAATTATTGCCAGGAACACTTTCCTGAATAGTTCTGAGGAGACAGAAACCTAATATTTCAGAAGCAGAGACTGGGATTAAATGGCAGCTCAGGGGACTTTGTTGTTTATTTCCTTGCTTTCTAGGAGGAGAGAAATTATAAAACATTTCCATCCACTTGATTGTGATGGAAAATCCTTACGTGTCCCCAGGGAAAAGCATGTCACCCCCTTCCTAGGAAATAGTTTCTGATGTCCTGTAAATGCTATCAAATATCAAGAAATTGCTCTCCTGCAGGAAACACTTTTCCCTCCTCCCCCCTCTCCTCTCCCCTCTTTCCCTCATTCTTGGTGCCTGATTGTGCAGCAGTGATATTTTTCCATTTAAAAGCTTCCTATTTCCACTAAGGAAATCGTTTTATGGGATGAGACAGGCACCACTGGCCGCCGGCCCATCTCAGATGCGCAGACCGTCACCTCCCGGCTCGGTGTGACCACGTGACAAAGTTCTGATCAGTGAGCAAACAGAGGGGGCCGTTCATGTACTTCCAGATCCGGAGGTAACACATCTGTGTTAGTCAAGCCACCAGGTTTTGATAATCTGCTGCAGCAGGAACAGGAAACGGGCGCGCTAGGTGTGCTTGTCTCTCCACTTAACCTCCTTAGTGCACGTAACTCCCCTCTCTCCCTCTTCTCTCCACTCCCCCTTGTGCTCTGAGGCCTGTTCATCTTTCCACGCCCTTTGGAATTTCAGACAATAAAACAGAAATAGGCATTTACTTAAATCCCTGTTCCTTTGCGTAATTGCTCTCGGGCACCTAGTAAATCCAGCTATTTGCACGCATGAGGATGGCACGACCAAACCCACTTAGTTGCATGTCTCATCACTTTGGTCTCGGGCTACTGCAGCAACCTTTTCTGTGTTTGTTCTCCATTCTATGTTTTATCCTCCTGATTAGATCAAACGGACCCTGCCAACAGGCCATTCTTATCGTGGCCAAGAATCTCCTCTGGCCCTCCATGTGAGAGCTTTGACCAGGAGTCCAGGCTGTGACGGGCTACAAGCCTGGGAGTGGCCTGGTGACTGCAGCCACCGTGAGCTCAGAGAGCAGAACTGGGAAGCCCTGGAAAAAACATGGCAACAGAAATAAAAAAGAGAAAAGTCGTAGACTCTACAAGCACCTGGATACATGAACACAACAAAAATTGTGTTCTGCATTGTGCATCGGGAAAAGAACGGCAGCTGCTTCTTGCCTGTGGTGCTGCAGAATGGACCGAGCTCCTGGGAACGCCAGCTCTGACCACTGCAGACATCTGGGCGCCCCGGGAGCCTCCCCTATTGAAGGCTGGATTTAAGATGGGAGAATGAATATATATATATATATTAGTTCGTGGAAACATATACCCAAACTTGTAAGCGGGGAATTTTTTGAAAAGATATTAAAATTAAATTTCTGGATGTGTATTTGTTTGTATAAACATACACACAAATGTATAATAAAAGAAAAAAAGTCCATTCCCTGGTAGACTGAGACCCCGTCTTCCTTTCGGATTTCCTCATCGCACCCTCCTCTGGGTTCCCAGCCTGAGCTGGAACCTGCGGTTTGACGGGGTTACTCTCCCCTCTGTCTCCCGTCTGCCGCGCCCTAACAACCTTCGTCCGGCCTGGAATAATCTCCCCTCATCTTTCCTTCTTTTTCTTCCTTTTTCTACACTGGCACTCTGTACATTCTTTAAAGTCCAGCTTAAGTGCCCAGACATCCCTGATTCTTCTGCCTTCGGGCGACTTCCCCTCTCCGCCTCATTGAGCTATAGTTGGTGCCACCTCTGTGGTTTTATTTGTGAACTAAAGGTTATATACCTCAGTCCCTTTTGCCTGCTCACAGGGCAGAACACACGGTAATAATGCAAGTGGACTCCTACTTTGTCAGTCCCGGTCTCTGCCGCCCTCGGTACCCCTCCCTCACGCCCTCGGAATTAATGTCGCAGGTGGTGCGAAGCGGGAGCTGTGGGTAGAGAGAGGGGCTCAGAGGCTGTTCACGGGGCCGGATCTGGAAACGGGTTGCCATCCGGACCGCGTTCCCTCCACGAGAGCAGACGGTCTCTGGGAGCGCTTGGCAGATGCTGGAATTCTGTTGGCAGCTCGCTTGGCCGAACAGCCTTTTGTAACCACTCCTGACCTCTCCTTCGCCACCTCTGCCTTTACGTGGGTAAACTGCGTTGTTGTCCTCACCACTATCGTCATCGAAAGCTTCCGGGGTTTTCCTAAACGTATAACCCAGATCAGGTCTAAAACCTCCAGCTTGCCAGGGGTCATCTGTCCTTTGATGTTGAAATAAAATTTGGTTTTTGTACCCATTTCCAGTGGGAAACCCAGCCTTTCTTCCATTATCTCTAGGATTCCTAGGAAGTGACATTTTTTATAATCCCTGCTGGTTGGGAGTTCCTACTTGGGTTCCATATTTGATTTCTAGTCTGAATTTTGCTCTCTTAGATGCTGTTTTTTCCTCCGCCCGCATGATGTTATCCCGCCGCATATCACTCTCATCCAACGGCTTTCTCCCTCCCACCCCACCCGTTTAAGATGCTGTGTGTTACAGACTTCACTGAAGATTTGAGGGTTGATGGTGGTTGATCCAGAGGACTGGAGGGTCTGTGTTTATAGTTTCTATTAAATATATATTAGACATTCCTGTTCTTTTCAGATAGACCTGTCTTAAAAATTACTGGTCATCTTCTTCTGCCATGCCAAGGGTACCCCTCCCTCTGATTCCTCCTTTCTCCTCCTAGGTTATGGTTCCTGTTCATTTCTGGGGGGGGGGGGGAATTGTTAGATAGTCTTTGTCTTGTCTTAGAAGATTCAACCTGAGCCTTATGGACTTTAAGTTTATAATTAAACATGCTTATTTAGATATGTTCCTAAACAAAAATGGTTTTCTCTGTGAGAAAAATATTGTGATACTCTATTTTTTCCTCTTTTACTCTGAATTGAGAACATAAATCAGAGTTAATTGTGAAAACTGTAAAATGTTACCACTCCATACCTTTGGGTGTTAGGATTGTGGGTGGCTGATTGTTGCTTTCTCTTTTTTAGGACTTCATATTTTCAAAAACTGTTGTAATGAATAATGTATTTGCAACTAGAAAAAAGTAAATAAACCACTTTAATCTAAAACAAACACAAATTATTAAAGTGATTAATATATAGGTACTTATTATTTATATTTTAAAATATATGTCCTTTATAAAGTTTTAGAATCTAAGCTTCTAAAAGAGGCTAATTTTTAAGTAAGTTCCTTGTAAGGAACCAATGCACTGTGGGTCTCTATCTGTGAAATGATACCTACTTCATTCCCTGCCAGAGCTGACATACTGCCACTGCTTCAAGACATTAAACCATTTTATGGGGAAACTTGATGGGTACAAGTTATTGCCCCATTATCAGTGTGAGACACAGAATAAAATACCCTTCAGTTGGACCGATGGGAATAAGGACTGTAAAACAAGAACAACTTTGAGGAGAAGAAACTAAAGTGATCAAAATGGACACCCAAATTACTGAAGGCACACAAATATCAGAGAAAGATACAACGAGATACAGTAAGATAATGACTATGGCACATAGGCCATTTTGGCCAAATTTTTTTTTCTATTTCATTTCTGCCGCTATCAATTGCTAAATCAACAATTCCATTTGGGCCAGCTGCTCTAGTGATGAAGCTTTAAGTAGGATATTGAAATAATGAGACAAATGATAGAGTCATCCTTTACCGTAATATATTTTCATAATGCCTAACAGCCCCCCATTTAATCAAGAGATTGGCAGGACAGGAACAAGTTGGTAATTTACAGTTGGGAGGTAATAAAAATGTTATAATTCATGGATGAGACACCAGACTACATTATGTATTATGAATTTAACTTGACTTGTAACTCTTTCAGGAATTTAAACTGTCATATCCGACCATATGCGTTGACTTTTATAGTGATTTAATGAGGTGTTTGGTGAAAATAAATGTTGACAAAGTTACACAATTTTCTGATTCTATTCTGTATATTCTTTTTAAGATTGTTGTCTTCCTTTTGGATACTAGACCTGTCTGTCTTACAATAATCCGAGAGTTTCTCTTTCCCCATAACACAGGGATAGAGTCTTGATCTTGGAGGGGTTTTGCTCACTTTGCTTGCTTGATCTAGGTGGAGGGACCAGGGCAAAAAAGAGCCTAACTGAACCTAATGAAGAACCTCTGGTGACTACAAGATAGTAGTTGCAGGTTTGGAAATATGGGATCCAAAGCCCTTCTGTCTGAAGTGTCAGCTGATTGCCCAAGGAAGTACCTCATTTTCAGGGTGTGGTTTGGCTTCAACTTGGCTTTGCTAAGGGGCTATGTAGCAGCAGTTCCAACTGCTGGTCCTGATGCTGGACTTGAAAGGTGAATGATTATCTTATGAGGACAAGCTCAAGTCCTATGGAATCTCGAAGGAGAATCTCAGCTACTAGATTGATGCTGTTGATACTGAAAGAAATGAAATAATGACAAATTGTAGTGGTAGCGTAGTGAAGAACCTTACCTTACCAAGTGAGCTGTAATTGAACAGGTGCACCTTATGCACTCATTAGGAAAAGTAGGGAACAAGTAATTGGCTTATTATGCACTCCTTAATTGGTTCAACTAACTCTCGGGGCGTAAGGGAATACACAGAGAATCCTGTTTTGGGATTTGGCTAGGCCAGAGAGACATCCTGAAATTTCCCTTCATGATAAAAATGATTAGACACTCCACCATTTAGCAAACACAATAAGGAAATAACCCATAATCTATTAAGAGCTGCCTGAACATCCCAACTGTGTGGTCAATGAGCCGATGTGAACGTAAAACTCCATGGGAGTAAAGTGATCTGACGTGTGGGAGGCAGTGACCTCCTTCGGGCGCCAAGGACCCTGAAGAGTGACTGACTTTCTCGTCCTACAGGAAGCCATCTGCCTCCCTGGGGTGACACTTTTCTTGCCCATGAGTCTCATCCCAGCTGTGGCTGTTATCTGCATGTGTAAAGGGACATGGAAATTCCAGACCATTGCCTAGATCACATGGGCCTCTCCAACGCTTGTCTTCAATTGCCTAGATATTTCAGTCGAACGTTTTCTGGCCTAAGTGATAGCAGCCTTAGTTTTGCATTTCACCTTGGCTATGTGGACTAGACTAGGTCATAGGAGGGAAAAATATTAAAGCCGTGGGAGTTTTCCCAAGTGTTTGCGATAACCCACAACGCTATGTTAAAAGAAAATGGGCTTGTGATATGCCGCCTCATGATAGCTGATGCATTTTTATCCTTCAACATTTATAATTTAAGCCCAGGTTTTAATTTTTAGATCAACGAACATGGTGTTATCTGAATGCTTAAAAAAGGCATTAGATGTTTTTAGCATCGGGACCTGCCCACTTTGACCATCTCCACTGCCAGTACCTTGTCCAAGGCACCATTACCTCACCCCCGGGTGACTGCATGTCTCTAAACCGGTCTCCCCCTGTCACCTGCAATCTGGCTGCTGTGCTCCAATGTGTCACACAGTAGCCAGAGTTAGCCTATTAAAATGCAAGTCGATTTTGCCATTTTCCTACAACGGATCCCTCAGGGCTTCCCATCTCACTCAGAGTCAAGTCCATGGTTGTCCCCATGGCCAAAGGCCCTGAGACATTGGCCCCCAGAAGCCCCTCTGCCTCTCCTTGAGTTCTTGCCACTGCTCCAGCCACGCTGGCCCTGTCGTCATTCCCAGAGAGAAGCGCTCTCTCCCCTTGCGACCTTTGCACTTGCTGTTCCTTCCACCGGGATGTTCTTGCCCTATTATCTTCGTGACTCTGTTACTCCAGGATCTCTGCTCCAACAGCCCCTTCTCAGAGAAGCCTTTTGCATGAAAGGGGTAGTGTCCTCAGCCCCCCTTGTTCTTCTTCATAGGAGTTAGCCTCACCTGGTATTTCCTCTCTTTGTCTCTTGATCTGTTTGCGGCCAGGCTCCCCTGCCCTTGAACATGTGTACGAGGGCGGAGACGATGTATCTTTGTTTACTTCTCATGGAGGATTGAATTTTCCAAGGTGGCCATGACCAGATCTCTTGTCTCCTTAGAGTGTGACATTGACACTTGTGTGTTGAGAGATGGGTGGGGGATGCCTATGCTTTTTCCCCTTGAATCTTGGCAGGCCCGTGATTGTTGGCAGAAGTGATGCTCTGTGATTTCCAAGGATAACTCACAAAGCCTCTATAGCTTCCTCCTCTCGGTCCTCTTGGGATCCTGAGTCTTGCTATGAGGAATCCCAGGCTACAAGAAGAGGCTCCACTTCATTGTTATAGTGACTATCCCAGCTGAAGCCCAGTACTGATGGCCAGCTATGTGACTGAGTAAGGCTTTTCGATGACTCCAGGTCTCGGTCCCCATCTGACAGCAACTTTATCAGAGACCCTCAAGAAACAACGGCCTAGACTACCCCAGTCAACTTCCAGAACTGTGTGAGGTAATAATAAAATAATTGTTATTTTTTAAGCCTCTGCATTTTGGGATATCTCATGTAGCAGTGGTGGCATCCGGAACACTGCTGTGTCCCCAGAGCCTCCCACAGCACCTGGAACATACTTCCTCAGTCAGAATCTTCTGATCAGACAGATGATGCCCAACTCTGGAGGGAAAAGTGTGCTGGTTTCTTGATGGGAACTTCTTTTTCTCTTTTGTAACCTAATGACAACTCTTGATTAATTAATTTATATATTGGCCATCCCCCTGTATATTTAGAAATTTCAGGTTAGCATTGCCCTCTAGATTTTTAAATATATATATATGAATTTTTTTATATATATAAAGATTTTTTATATCTATATAAAAGTAGCTCACGGGACGTGGATAAATGAAGGTAAACTGAAGATGAAGCTTAAACAAGTGGTCTTTTTTTTAAATAATTTTTTTTGTCATTCATTATACGTAAACACCTTCGACAGAAAGACGGTTAGTAAGCCTAGGAAAAGGTCGCAATATCACCTGTATTCTTGCCATATTTCTCCCCGGTTGTAACTGCTAATCACAACTTACGTGGGCCATAGAGACGCTCTAGCCTCATTTACACCATTACTACAGTAGAATTTCAGACAAAAGAAAAGGCAAAGCAGAGCAAAAAGAGAAAAAAAAAGAGCTTTCAAAGTCACTGTAACTCACAGGAAGTATGTTGTTTTAAAGTGGGCTCTTTTCTCAATAAGGAAGACCTATTAACCCCTGGCGCTGTATGGCCTTCCTCTTCACTCCCCTGTGTCAAAGCGATGGGTGCCCTCAGAGGCACCCCTTCCAACGCCACTGGTGTCCATCCTTAAAAGCCATCCAACCTGATTCAGTCACTCGACTTTAGACACGAAGGAGTCAAGCTTCTGTCCGGGGACAGTATCAAAGATTTAGAGTTGATTTGTGTGTCGTTGGGCAGGCCCCTGCAGCCACCCAGCTGGCTGTTCCAGCGGGTGACTTAGGTCTTGCAGAGATGAAGTAGACCAGGGCGACTGGTTCTTTCTCTTCGAAAACCTACAGGAGAAACCTGGGAAACGGCTGCTTCATGTACAGTATCACCTGAGGTGTGTAAACCACCCATCTCCGCCGACTCCAGAAGGAAACCTGAGCCTGGAGGGGGGCCACGTTGGGGTGGGGAACCATCTCGAATGGAACACTTTCCCAGTCTCCCGAGGCTTCCGGACGTCAGCCCTGGGCAGAGCGGAGCCCTCCAGGCCGGGCTCCCCATGCGTTCTGTGACCCTTGGCTTCTCTTTAATCTTGATGGTTTCCCCTCTATTCCTGGGGGCTGACAGCAAGTTTGCAAAACAGCACATGAATGAATAAAGTCACATTAGAAATTGAATGTGGGCTGGAGGCAGAGGACAAGGAGTCAACCTTGCAGACCTGGCACTCGGAGACTGTGCGGCTGTGACACAAGGTCTGGGATGGGTGTCCCTTACACCCAGCTGAGCTACCGCAGCTGCCTCTGCCCGGGCCGGAGAGAAGCCTCTCCTGTCAAGCCCAGTATCGCTGTGGTTTAAGGCCTGATTCTTTCTGTTTTAAGCTGCTAAGCCTTCGGGGTGGTTTGTAACAGAGCAATAAGTATCAGGATACCGTTCCCAGGCTAGACTCCAGAAGAAACCACATGTGCCATTTCTATTTTTGATACCTTCTGGTGGCTATTGACAAATACCTAAAGAAATTTTCTGCTTTGGGATTTATTAATTGGCTACATTGTCTGTTGATTTTGCCCTATGTTAGGTGAATACTGCCAAATTAGAACTGTAGTTTAGTCGGTGTTTAGTTTTAAGACAGAGAGAAGGATAAGGCTTACGGTAGAGTGTTCTGCAGCCCATTCATCCCTGCCCGCAATTCCTGCTCCCCTGTGCCAACATTTTCAATTCTTGTAGCTCTTACCCGTTACTAACCTTTGCATTTCTCAGTAACACACTTATACTGCAGGTTTTGATCTATACATTTTATACATTATCTTTCGGTTGCTATTGCAGAAGCTGAGTTTCAACTTTCCTGGTGTGCTTGCCCTACCACCACGCTGTCCTTGCTACACACACTCAGATTTCTTCAAAGTCCCAGTTAGAATTACTATAGTTTTGGATAGATCAGTGTCCAGTGTCTACATTATTATGGTTTTATAAATACCTGTATTGTTCATACTTGGGCTACCAATTGTGCTTTAGTTATATTATCTTTCTTGAACAATCTTTACTGTTTCTAGAGTTAACAATTATTCCATTTTTAATTCTGCATAGCTTTCTGGGTACCTGTTGACACTTCTATCTGGAAATGGAAGTGTTTGTGAATGTAACTAAATGCCTATTCTCCTTGAAGTAAGTGAATGCAACTTCTCTCTACTGTAAAATTCATAAAATAATCTATCAGCTCCACTGTTTTCGGGGAGACATCCTTCCTAGAGCCCTCTGTCTTCCTGCTCAGGCCTGGACCGCATGCCAAGATTGCTGCAGAGCTGTTGCCTGGGGTTTCCTTATCTTGGGAATTTCTCTCACTTCTCTCGTTATTGGATGCCCTGTGTGTTAGCTGTCTATCGCTGTGTAACAAATCACTCAAAACTTAGCAGCTGAAAACAATCAACACTTATTTTCCCGCAGTTTTTGTGAGCCATGAATCCAGGAACAGCTTAGATGGATGGTTTTTGTTCAGAGTTTCTCATGAGGCTACAATCTTTTGAAGCTTGGCTGGGGCTGCAGAATCTGCTTTGAAGCTTAGCCATGAGCCTCTTGGCTGGAGGACCTGGTGCCTCACTACATGGACCTAATGGGCTGCGCACACCTGTCAGCTGGCTTCCCCACAGTGAGTGACGCAAGAAAGAGCACAAGACAGCAACCAAGACAGAAGGCTATGCGTCTCTTATAACCTGATTTCAGACGTGGCAGATTGTTACTTCTGCTATCTTCCCTTGGTCGTACAGACCAGCCCTTGCCCACCCTGGGAGGGAGCAGGACAAGGGTATGAATGCCAGGGGGAGGGGCTCATTTGGGTGCATCCCAAAGACTGGCCAGCAGTCGTCTCACTTGGGGTCCATTTTTTTTTTCTTCTTGGTTGACTTGTTATTTTTGGTGGATCACATTTTCTAGTAGCACCCTGAAAGGGCTTGCCTGGGAAGTCATCTTTTTCCAGACTTTGCATTTGTGAACATGTCTTTAATCTAGCCTCACCCCTGAATAATGGTTTGGGTTTTGAATTCTAGGTGGATATTATTTTTTGTCAGAGTTTTGAAGGCATGGCTCCATTTTCAGGTACTTTCCAGAGTTAATACTGTTATGTCTGATGCTGTTCTGAATCTTCATTGCCATGTGTTGTTCTCTGTTTTTTGAAAAAGGTCTTGACACGTGTGGGCTCTTCTCTTTGTCCCCTGTATTATGGAGTTTCATGTCAACATGTGGGTTCTTTTCTCCTTCATATATTCACGCATTTTCCTGGGTATGTGTTGAGCTCTTTCAATCGGGAAATTCAGGATCTTCAATTCTGTGACATTTTCATTTTTATATATTCAATAATTTTCTTAGTTATCTATTTCTGGGGCCATATATATTACATATTTAACCTGTATTGATTCTCTGGTTTCATTAATGTTATGTTTTCTATATTTTATCAGTTTTTCTTTGATCCGCTTTCTGATAGATATGCTCAACTTTGTCGTCCAAAGCTTTTATTGATTTTTAATTTTCTACCCTTACATTTTTGACTTCCAAGAACTCCTTTGTTTTTATGATGAATATCCTTTTTAAAAAAAACATTTCCCCTATCATTCTATCATTTCTTCCCTTTCCCCCCACTGGATGCTTTCTGAGAGCGTCTGGCTTAGCGGTCCTGGACTACCTGTAGCATGGAGAGTGATGCATGGGAAGTGGACTGGAATTGTGTGTGCAGAGGCGGGGCTTGTCAAGACGTGGGCTTAATTTAGGGTAATGGGTTGGTGTTGTTTCATTGATGGATGTCCCCACTCTCAGTATTTATAGGTCTTTTCCTTGGGTTGTTCAGCTTCCTCAGAGAAAAATTACCCAATCTCTTGCTTAGGGCGTATGTGTTGGGGGATGGATGACAAACTAGGCTGCCTGTATTCTGAGAGCTGATGGGGCAGGGAGTTGGGGAGTCTCAACACCCCTCTGGTGAGTTGACCTGGTTTTCCTGGGTCAGAAGGATGTTCCTCAGCTCTGGCCTGTGTCCCCGAGGCCAGAGTTTGTTTGGGTTTAGCCTCTCAGCAAATTGCTGGCATGGAGAGAGAGACAGTGACCAGGTTGTGGAAGCTAAGAAGGGGTCCAGGGGAAGAGGTTTCACTGCTTCCTAGACTGACTGACAACCAACCGCTGCTGCCCTGGCAGAGACCCAGCCTTCCTCTGCCTTCACAGGTGCTGGTCGCCCCGTCTCTGGGGGACATTTGCCTTTTCATTCCTGTGTGTAGAGGGGCACTGATTGGTCAAACGATTTTTTATAATAATACCAAGATATTGTTTGCCCCTTTCATTCACAGTCTCCTATGAGCTTACAGGGGAATTTTCCAGAGACAGCATGATGTGTGACATCACGACAGGTTCCATGAAGCGGCAGGTCTGAGAATCTGGCTGTCTTCTGTTAAGCCAGGCATTGCAAAGACTTATAAATATGTACAACAAACCCCCTCTTCTCACTGTATGTTTTTGTTTTGGAACATATAATTATGTTTCATAAAATATGTTACGTATTCATGTTAACATGTACTGAGTCTACTAATATTATTTACATGAATTAATAAATCTAAAAAGTTCTAGCTTTGTGGTAAATATTGATCTACAGGGTGAGCAGAAGCAGGTTTACAGTTGTGAGTGTGCAAAACAGTTTATTCTTGTATTATTATTTATTTATCCATTGTATTATTTCCATATGAACAACTGTAAACCTGCTTTTGCCCGCCCCTGGGTGTAGCCAACGCCGGCAACCGCTCCTTTGGGTCCTTGATAATTTTTAATAGAATGAAAGGGTCTTTGAGAGCCGGGGCCTGGCCTGCCTGCACGACCGTGACACTCCCCCCTTCTCTCCTCTCCCTCCTCCTCTCCTCCCTGGGGGACAAAGGCTGGCTCAGAGGGACAGTGCGGGGGAAGAGGTGGGCCGGCACAGCGCAGCCCTTTCTTCTCACCTTTGTTAAAGGTGCGCCGGAGACCTTCAGCTTCAGACTGGCCTGTCTGGAGAGAGCACGTGCTGCCCTCGGGTTTTGGCTGCGGGTGCGCTGAGGGCGTGCCGGGCCTGCCCCGGCGGCTCCTGCTTCGGACTGTCCCCTAGGACTGCGATTGTGTAGATCTGTCTAATGCTGGAGTAGAGTTGGCAAATTTATCCAATTCAGGCTGAAGAAGCCCTGTTTTCCAGTAAGAGCTTTATCTGTATTCAAGGCGACATTTAACTTTTAAAAACTTTTACGTTTTGAAATGCTCTAAACGAGTACAGTAGCTCCTCTACACCCTTCGCCCAGCTTCCCCCTAATGTCAGTGCTCAGTAACCGCCGTACAGGCGGTGAGCAGGAGACTCGCGGTACCTTACACTCAGCCACTCCATAGACCTTACTTGAATTTCATCAGTTTTTCAACAAATTTTCTTCTGCTCCAGGATCCAATCTAGGAGCTCCTGCATCTCTATCTTAATTGGTTGTGTACTCAGTTGAGAAAAATGGGGGTGTCATTTATTAGTCAGCCTTGTCTCCCAGCCCTTCCAAATATTGAATCTTTCTGGGATTCTGTGGCCTGAAGGGTGAGTTCCTGTTTTCGTCCCCATACTCTTCACGACAGCGCTTTGCGTGCTGCTCTGACGGACTCAGTCAGGCACAGGTCCACCCCTTCTCTGGCTTCCAGAACTTAGTGGATGCCCGTCTTCTGCTCTTGTCTGTCCTCTTGCTTCCCATGGTTTGCTTTCTGTGAGACTCACACTGTCTTCCTGCCCATGCTCTGAGAACTTGGGAGTTAATGTATTTTTATTCTTTAATATTAATATTGATTGGGTTTCAGGAAGGAGCAGAGATAAATAACAGGTTTAATCTTCTTGTTTAATTAGAAATCTGATCCTGATATCTCCCCGATTCATACATTAATTTTGATTTTCAATTGAAAACCTTATTTAGATACTTTTAATGACTGTTGTACTTAAAGCTTTATAGTTACTCTTAAAGCAAAAAAAAAAAGTATGGAAGATTATGGAAAGATAATGGAAAGATTGGAGAGCTTTTAAACTAACTTTATAGGGATACTATTTATTGTAATCAAACGTATGTAGGCCCTGATTAGAATGCTTTTTGTAGCCTACCTTGAATTTCTTAGCTTGGAATCAAAAGCCATGTCCAAAGATTTGCTTTATCCTTTAGGTTTGGCTGGTATCATGGCACCTCCAGCTACTCACTGCTCAGAGATGTCCATGGCTCTTTCCTCATCTCCTTCTCTTTCAGTTCCTGAAAAGGAAGAACTACTGGAAGAAAGAAACACTATCTCGTCTCTGGTTCCCAGCTCCCAACGTTCTTCTATCATTTTCTTGACTTCAACTGAAAAGAAGAGTGAGATTATAGCTATGGAATACTTTTCTACAAAATATTTCACTCTCCTTGATTACTTTTCTTTGAATGCAATAGAAATCAGGTTCTTGAGAGTTGGTAGTATTTATAAGAAGAGTAAAGCATTTTCCTCCCATTTACTATGTTAAAATGACCTTACCTTCGTATATATCTACTCCTTGTCTTCATATTTCCGCTTTGTATCTATGTGTCCATAAACAATGTGTTATATTATGTGTTGTGTATTTAAAAATTGCATTCACGATTTCTTCTTGGGGTGGAGGGTGAGGACGGGATGGCAGTGGAGAATAGAACGTGCGGACAGAATCCTTGACTGTGATGCTTTGTTTCTTTACATATAATGATCTGAAGCCCATATGACGACACGTTCATTGTGAGTGGTGGAAATGAGTATTTATGATGTCATTTGTTTCTTCTGCATTAAAAGTTTTCCCCCCCAGATTTTAAAAAAGCAACCATTTTAAAGCAAGATGTAGCTTGATTTTAATAAAAATAATGGTGATTACTTGGTTTTCTGTCATCCGAGAATGAGTTATCTTCCATAAGAGAAATGATTCTATCCAACTGAAACGTAACTTGTAGGTGTGCAAACCGCACTTCCCAGACCTTGGTGTGGGATGGCGCAAACAACAGTCACAAGCAGCATTCGGCGTATCTGTTCCCACCGGGTCTGCAGGGAGCCCAGCCCTCTCAGATTTGGTGAAAGAGTCTAACGGTCTCTATGGAATGTCTGTGCCTGGAAACTTCTTGGCACGCTGTCATACTGACTCCAGTTACTACAGGTGGTCAGCTCGCCTATGTTACCGGTGTCCGCCCCCGGTTCCAAAACAGGCAACATTCAAATTCCCGATGTAACAGGGGCGCTGATATCTCTGCCCTTGACACCCAGAGCACTCAAGCAGTCGGCACCCTTGGTGACCATGAGCGCAAAGCTGCCGCCGCCACCACCTAGCCATCGCTGGCACCAATGTTGCTCCTATTTTAGTCTGCGAGTCCCCTGTGGGCTTCAGAGAGAGAAGTATTTTGACTCCCATCAGCGCATCGGCCATGGGTATGGGCTAGGGGAAGAGTCTCAGTGACAGTCACGTGCTATGCTCTTTTCCCCCTGCTTCAATGCATGGCCTTTATTGCATCTTTAAAACACCGCAAGTAAGTGTGGGAAATCATTCGGCATCTTGCTGTTTCTATAGCTAGACACCTTCAATCTTATTCACCAGCCGGCTAAATTCTTTTTCTGAAAATGAGATACCATCCCAAAACTTTCTGATACCCTTGTTTTTAACTGCCCTGGCTTGCTGAATCAAAGCAGCTGAATCTGATACAAGTTCAATGCTGTTTCCTTCAAGAATCGACTCATCTTTCTGGGCTTGAGATACTGAACAAGTAACACCTGACCTCAACTGAACCCTGCGGATGTATTTTTTGCCCAAGAAATTTCTGATTTCAGCAAGAGAACGGTTCTCCTGAATAACGATGTTGATGGGGAAGTGGGCGTACACAGACCTCGTCTTGTAATGGAAGCCCTGGGTAACAGCCTTGATACATGCTATGCTCTTATTTGCTCTCCCTTCCAAGTTGGGGCTGTGGACTCTGTGCTTGGGATGAGCTCTTTTCCTGAAAGAACCTTGATCATCATTAAAATGGATCCCCTGTGAGCCTGCCCCACCAGTGCTTTTGCAGCATCCAGATATGCCAAATTTTGAGGAGACCATAGCATAGTCATGCTGGGACCCTGTTACAAGTTCCAAAGCATTTATATTTTTAAAAACATGATTTAAAAAGGAACTTTTCCTAATACAGACTACTTAGTGTCCTGACTTCAGAAATTATTTTTAGAATTCGAATGTAGGCGCCTGTGAGAAGAAGGTCCTCCTGCGTCTTGGGGGGTTATCTATAACAGCAAAGGCTGATCATGACTTTAGATAAATGCACAACATGACAAATACAAACATTGCTCAGGACCAGAAGCAGGAAGTAAAATGGAAAACTGGCTGTATTAGCGCATAGAAAAGCTATTAGAAGTTAAGTTAAACAAAGAAGTCATAAGAAAAAGCATATCAATCAAAAAAGGGAGTAGACAGGTGTTGAGGGAAGTTGGCAGTCACAAGGCCGACTTGCCACAGTGTTACAGTTCTGACCAGGATTCCTGGCCAGCAGACTTCATCCGTCTGGGGACAGGAACAGCTTTTTTGAGGCAACACAACCACCAAACCCACAGATGGAACAATCAATTCCATTAAACATCTGACTTTTATAGCCGAATACTATTGATCTGGTTCCGTGATCACTAAGTCAGCAGGTTAAAACTGAAGTCCCCTATGGCTGTTAAATTTCTTGTTTTAAAGACACAATTTGTGTTTAGCTTCTATATTAGTTTTTTGTAGGCAAGACATTAGTGCATCCAGAGAAGAATGATCTCCTCTCAGGTTGTGGAAAAAAAAAATCAATGATTAGAGCTTGCAAAGTTGAATAAAAGATTCAAGAGCTCTGTGAATTCACTGGAGTGGCAACAGGAGAGTTCTTGGTAGCAAACAATCCCCCCTTGACGGTACCCTTCCTAGGTACACAGCCCACCAACAAAAGTAATGCTATATTACATTAGATCATTTAGAATACAGAAAAAAACCCAGCGACAATTTCACCAATGTGACAATTTTGATTTATTGTTAACTTTTGGTATATTTACATGTAATTGTGTGTATGTTTGTATTGTATATATAGTTTAGTTCCTGATTACTTAACTTACTTTATATGTATATTTATTTAACAATTTTTTTTATTGGATTGCTACTATATTCTAGATGCTGCTCTAGGCATTGGGTGAATAAAAGCTTTTGCCTTCAAGGGGCATGCATTTAGAACGAGGAACACAGAATAAATACATAGCCTATAGTTGGTCGTCAATGACATGAAGAACAGATGAGAGAGAATGATGGGCATGCTCCTGGAAGGGGTGGACCATGGAAGGCTTCTTGGAGGAAGTGGCATTGACTAAAAGTCTGACTCAGCTTTCAAGAGGATGTAGTATTCAATGAAACAAAGAAAGATCTAGACTGAATAAGAGTTGGGATTTACTGAATAGATATTACTAAAAATCAATTTATTTCTTTTAGATTTCCGAGTGGGTTAGATATATTACGGCTATGAAATCTTTACTAGTGCTGGTGTTTCAGAACATTAGATGGTTGTTCATTATCTTAGAAGACAGGTGTGTGTGCATAGTAATTGGAATGGAAAGGAAAGAGTAACGAGTATGTGTGAGTGCTTCTGTGTGAGAAAGACTCCCCTGGGCCTCCTGAGGATTCCAGATCTTTCAAGGACCTTGCTCTCTCTCCATATAGTAAATGCTAAAACTCAGCAGCCCACTTTAGTGCCCCGGATGCTAAGTAGTTCACGCTCCTCCTAAGACTTTCCTATCATTTCTAATATTTTCATTTTGTATTCCCCAAATTAGAGACTAGGTCCATGCCCTCGATGTGGTTTTCATCATCAACTGATAAACATCTGAATCAAATGTACAACAATGTGATTTCTGACTGTCTTATTTCTACCTCTTCTATCTCTCAGCCAGTCAGCACTTGTCACACTCTTACGGAGGGCCAGCCGTTGAGGAATTGAGGTCAGAGATGGGAAGACAAGACCCCTACCCTGAAAGAGGGAGAACAGTCAAGGGAGCTGCAACGTGGGGGACAGGCGCTGTGACAGAGGCAGGCGCAGGTGTGGCGACGAAGGGGCCCAGAAAGGCAGCCTGTGCGGCTCCTGGAGTCCTCGTGTTAAAAGGAGACAGGATGTCAAGGGTGTGCACCGTGATGATTGTTTCTAATTTCTCATCGATATAAAACTAACTGAAGCAATTCCACTTCTAGGTACATTCTCAAAAGAGTTGAAAGCAGGGACTTGAACAGATATTTGTACACCGGCATTCATGGTCGTATTACTCGTAATAGCCACAAGATGGAAACAACCAAAATGCTCAGTGATGAAGAAATGAATACACAAAACGTGATAGGGAAACACAGTGCAATGTTATTTAGCCTTAAAAAGGAATGGAATTCTGATAGATGCTGCAATATGGATGAACCTTGAAACATTATTGTGAGTGAAATAAGCCAGACACAAAAGGACATATGTTGTATGACTCCACTTACATGAAGTACCTGGAATAGTCAAATCTATAGAGACAGAAAATAGAACAGCGGGTACCAGCGGCTGGGGGAGGGAGGGTTGGGGAGTTACTATTTAATGAGTCCAGGGTTTACGTTGAGAATGATGAAAAAGTTCTGGAGATGGATGATGGATAATGCTGATGGCTGCGTAACAGTGCGAATGTACTTAATGCCGCTGAACAGTACACTTAAAGCGGTTAAAATGGTACGTTTAATGTATGTATATTTTAACCTATATTTTTAAAAAAAGTAAGCTGAGATGCATATGTCCTAATGTGGATTTCCCAGGATTTGGACTATTTCCTTATTCTAGAATCTAGAAGAGGTTTTACTAGATCAAAATTTATGGGATTTAATAAGCATCATCAAATTATGAAAACAGTTGTGTGAGTTTACATTTCTCGCAGGCACATATAGAAGTACCGATCCCATCGTCTGTACCCAAATCCTGTCCTCGACTAAAGGAAAGAAAATCATTTTAATAATTCACAGCGCTAGCAAAGGACTAAGCACTGGGCTTTAAGTAAAAAATCGTGCCTTGTTTTGCACTTCTTTGTTTATTAGTGAGGCTTATACTCTTGGTACTTTTTTTTTTTTACTAGATATATTTCCTTTTGTATGGGTTCTCTGGTTTCCTATATTAAAATCCATGTCTCACTTTGTTTAAGGCAGCTTAGCAAAATACATACACAAAAACAGGATGTATTAAAGATGAGGAAAATTGGAGCAAAGAGAACATAATGACAGGAAAATAAAATGAAGACAAGGTATGGTATTGCATATGAAATTTGCCAAGGGGTCTGGTAGAGGAAGGCAGCTCATTTGTCTCTGAGTTTTCTGGAAGCCAAGGGAAAAAGAGGAACAAGACCCACAGCTTCATGATGACTTTTTCGTGGTAGTAACGCTCCGATTCCTGGCAGAGGATCTGCGACAAGTCCTCTCTGTGGTAGACCGTATCAAACATGGTGGGAACATTATTATTTTTTATTGAATTTATTGGGGTGACATTGCTTAATGAAACCATACAGGTTTCATGTATTCAGCTCTGAAACACGGCGTCTGCATTCTGCACGGTGCGCTCACCGCCCAAAGCCAAGTCTCCTTCCATCCCCATTCCCCCCCCTTTGCCCCTTCCACCTCCCCTCACCCCCTCTTCCCCTCTGGCAGCCACCATACTGTTGTCTGTGCCTGTTACAGTTTATTTATTTATTTTTGCTTAATCCCTTCACATTTTTCACCCAGCCTCCTGACACCCTCTCCCCTCGGGCAGCTGTCAGGCTGTTTTCTATGAGTCAGTTTTTGTTTTGTTAGTTTATTGTGTTCATTAGATTCCACGTATCAATGAAATTATACGGCACTTGTCTTTCTCTGGCTGGCTTATCTCACTTAGCATAATGTTCGCCAGGTCCACCCACGCTGTTGAAAAGAGTTCCTTCTTTTTTGTGGCTGAATAGTATTTCATTGTGTAAATGTACCACCGCTTTCTCAGCTACCTACTTCCTACTGATGGGCACTTGAGCTGCTTCCAAATCTCGGCTATTGTAAATAATGCTGCAGTTGAATGTAGGGCTGCATATCTTCTTTCAGATTAGTGTTTCGAGTTTCTTCCGATCAATTCCCAAGAGTGGAATTGCTGGGTCATAAGACAGCTCCAGTTATAATTTTTCGAGGGAACCCGCACTGCTTCCGACGGCGGCCGCGCCAGTCTGCATCCCCACCAACGGGGCACCAGGACTCCCTGTTCTCCATGTCGCCACCACGCGCTGTTTGTTCATTTATTGATGGAAGCCATTCTGACAAGCATGAGGGGATAGCTCGTTGTGATTTTAATTTGCATCGCAGAGAGCGTCTTAAACAGTTTCCTGGTGGAGGCTTACATTAATTAATGGCAAGCTATGGGGTGGCCGAGACTTTTTTTTCCCCCAATCAACGATTTCAAGGTAAACCAGAAATAAATTCCAGATGCCTGCTAAGTGCCCATACTGTAGGTGCATAATTCAAATGTATTATTAGAAGGGTAGAGGAGTGTTTGGGAGGGCTGATTCTTTCTCCTCCCTTTGATTAATGTTGCTGTTACATTCCCACAGTTGGTAAGCGCTCCATGGATGAGACCCAACTGAGGGCAAGAAATTCTGGACCTACCCAGGAAAATTGTGGCCGACCGAAGGTTTACATGGTATCCTTTCCTCCATGTTCCCATTTACCAGTCTTCCAGAACTTACATTGGGTGGCAGATGCCTTTAGGGAAAGGAGGCAGGTTCTTAAACTCAAACCTCAGAGCTGCCCGTCTAACTTCGAGTCCTGTGGAAGCTGGCAGAGTGCCAGAACATTGCAGCTTACGATCGCAGTTAAAAAGAGAGCGGGGACTGGGGTCCTGACCTCCTGGGGGGAAATTCTGCTCTTGCCTCTCACTAGCAGAGTGATTTCGGGCAAACCAGCCTCTCTGTGCTTCAGTTTCCTCCTCTCTAGTAATAAGAGTATGTACTTCCTAAAGTAGTGATGGATAAATGACTTAAAAGTCCCCAGAACAATGTGTGGCATAAGAGAAGGGCTTGGTTAAGTGTTAGCTACCAGTATATACATATTGCGAATTGGCACTCAGTGACGTTTGTTGAGTGAATGAGTGAGTGAATGAATGCCACTCTACTGTGTGCTTCATGTTCCCTTTTGTATATGTTCCTATAATTTTTCTACTTCCCAACTTCATCGCCTTAGTTTTGGAAGACCCCGTTGTGCCCAGGGCTACGGGACTCTTTCATAACACCAAACTGATGGTTTATCTGCATAAATATTTGGTGGTTCACTATGTGACCTTCCAGAAATCCAGGCTTAGGTCCTCTTGTCCCTTCTGATTTCGAGCCTTTAAATGAAACTAGTTCCTCCACAGAAAGAGTAGGATTGAAGAGCGCATAGAGCCCACCCTTTTCTGCTCCCTGTTCAGGCGTCCCTCCTACGTGTTGTTCCTTGGTCTTCTTTTTCTCTGGTCCCTGGTCATTTGCCTCCACCTACAGATCTTTGCCATCCATGCCTCCGGTTTCCGGGCTTTGGCCTGCGCTGGTCACCTTTGGGCTTGTGTCCCTTGGGTCTATTCTGCTCGTCCCCACCTGTCAAATGCAGGTGCTTTCGCTGCCCCACCCTTGGGGTCACCCCTGTCAGCCAGTATGTGGTGACAGAGTCACCACCAAGAATCCTCAACCTCATACCTCAGGGCCACCCTCCCACTTCCAACCCTGTCTGTCAGGTCTCAGACCCCACGTCACCTGTCTGGAGAGCATTTATCTGAATCCTCCATCAGTTTAGAGATAAAAACTGGAAAACGCTTTATACTGCATTTCTAACATGGTTCCTATTAACACTTCATTGTGTTGATTTAGCTTTATGTCTGTTTCCTCTCCTTATATTAGAAGCATTTTGGTGGAAATTATTGTATAATATGTGGTGGAAGTTGTATCTGTCTGACCTAGATTTGTGTTCTAGGTTCTTAACACGACCTCTCCCTTTTGTGTTTCCTTCTGTTGACGGAAACAAGCGGAGTGTTTAACCTCTGTGGCGGAGTCTTTGGTCTTGTCCAGCGTTGTACCGGTCTGATGGACACTCATTAGGGAGTTCCTTTGCTCGCAGGTGTCTGTTGTGTACTAGACACTGCATCGGCCTCGGTGCCGGAGACCTTAATCCATGTTTCAGTCCTTTAGATGGTTCAGTTGAATATTCTAAGTCTCAGTTTTCTGACTTGTGGGAGTGGGGCAATATTCTCTCCCAGAAGTGTCTGGGGGTTTAATGCAATAGTTCTGGTCAGGCTCGCTGCCAGTCCCTAGGAGGGCTTTGTGGAAATTAAGAAAAGGTGTCTGTACCTCCAGGCAGGCACAGCCCTGTGTGCCAGACGTGTCGCTGTCAGTGGAGGGTGGGTGGCGTTCTCCCCTCATCCTCTCAGCCGGGGGACGTCCCGGTGCAGATTATACGGCTGGGCGCAGAGACACCGTCACGTTAATGTACTGGGAGTTAATATGGATAATAAATTCTGTCCGTCTCTGTCCGTTTTCTTCCTTCCTTCCTCCCCCTACCCTGCTTCCTCCCTCCCTTCCTTCCTTTCTTTTTCCCTCCCTCCTTCCCTCCCCTCCTTCACTGCTCTATATCTTTCTATCTATCTATCTATCTATCTATCTATCTATCCATCCATCTATCATCTCCATTCAATTGATCATTCAACCTCTTTCCCCAAAGGACTTAAGGTGACATTGATTAAATTATAGAATCACTCCTAATAAAAAATATAGAAATATTTTGCATGGTGCTCTTTCACTGATCTACATAATTTAATTCTCATGATGGTCTTCTGAGGGGAGTATCCTGTCTCATTTTACAGGGAAGCTGACTACGTCTTGGACACATATAATAAATGATGGAGCTGGGATGGAAACTCAGATTTTCTGACTTAAACTCATTAAAAAAAGGGTTTTTTTTTTTTTGCCAATATCATGCCATCCAATCAGCTTGTCACTATGATAAAACACAGTATGACACAACTATTTTTATTTTGTACATCATATCTCAACATTTGGAATTACTCTTCAGTAACTGAAATGGAACAAAAATCAACATCTATTATCATACGCGCAAGGGAAACAGGCAGAGTTGGTGTTCTCTTGGTTTGTGTACTGTCTCTAGCCATTAGGGAATGTAATTGAATTTACATGTGAGAGAAGCAGCACACTCAACCGAAGGGATGTGGGTTACACAGAAATGAGCGGTGTCCAAAAGGGACTCAGCCAGCCAGAGGGGAGGCAGATGAGGGCGGCGCTCGTACCCGCAGCTTAAGCAATCACTTGCATCGTTTATTGTGGCTACCGTATATTGCTGGCTCAATATATCACAGACGATCTTATACAGGGGGATTTCTCACCAGTCTTGTTGCTAAACACAATTGGATTTCAGATAAATCTCACACATTCATTTCATATCGCCCTTTGTTACAGGATTTCAAAATGCTTGTGAAGTACTAAGGAAACAAAGTGGTATCTAGCTCTTATCAAAAGAGCGAGGGTATTGCATTGCATTGACGGTTATGAGAAATATGAGCAAGGAGATATTTTGAAATTGCAGGTCTGCCCTCAGAAACACAGCCCTGGGCTTCAGAAATCCCCCATTGTTAAGTATTTTCCTAGGAATGATACGTATCCATGATTCCTTTTACGGCAGTTACTCATGCATTTCCAATCTCATTTTTATTGTTCAGAGTAAGCATTGTATTTTTAAAAAATTATATTTGATTGATTATGCTATTACAGTTGTCCTGATTTTTCTCCCTTTGCCTCCCTTCCACCCAGCACGCCCCACCCCCTCAGGTAAGCCCCCCGCCATTGTTCATGCCCACGGGTCATGCCTGTAAGTTCTTTGGCGGCTCCATTTCCTATACTGTACTTTACATCCCATGGCTCTTCTGTAACTACCTATTTGTGCTTCTTAATCCCCTCACCTCTTCAGCCATTCCTCGACACCTACCTCCCGCCTGGCAACTGTCAAAACCCTCTCCTTAGCCATGATTCTGTCTCTGTTTTTGTTTGCTTAGTTTGTTTTTCAGATTCAACTGTTGATAGAGATGTATTTTTGCCATTTTATTGTTCATAGTTTTGATCTTCTTTTTCTGAAATAAGCCCCTTTAACATTTAAAACATGGAACGCGTCACGAATTTGTACGTCACCCTTGCTCGGGGCCACGCTAATCTCCTCTGTACTGTTCCGACGTTAGCACAGGTGCTGCCGAAGCGAGCACAGCATTGTACTTTCCATTGCAGTAGTACGAGATTTGGGAAACTGTCACTAAGTAAACTGGATATCATTCCATAATTCCTGACCTCGGGGCATTTTTTCCAGAGGTAAACAGTAGCGGCTGCCACCTCATCCCTGGGGAAGTGCCAAAGTCAGGTGGCTTCAGAGCAGAGAGTCTGGGCTTCTTGGGCCTGATGTTGAGCAAGAAAACAGGAGACCCTTTCCCAGGGCTCTTGTGGGGGAACAGGACAAACACCCACATTCTAATCTAAATTTGTCAGCTGTGTCTTGGGAGCCACGATTTGATTGGTGGCAACACTGAATCCAGGTTATAGAGAGCAAGAGAGCCCACATGGTACATGGCATTTTGGCAAGAAATGTGAGTTAGATAGAAACTTCCCAGGTTTAGTTTCATGGAATTATTTTAAGACTCTAAGGGAGCTTTAGGATAGTTGAGTCTAATATCGCTGTGGTTAGGTGACTGGCCTGCTGCTGACGCCAAATCCAAGGCCTTTCAGGTACCAGCCACACCATTTTCAGCCACTTCCTTTTGTCTTTAAGAGGAGGGCAAATATATTTATCTGAAAAATAGGATAGATGAGATTTATTTAGGACTTGTTTTGTATGCTGAGCCCTGTGCTTTCTTCGGCATTTCATTTACTCTTTCTGGGACCTGATGAGTCTCCGTGCTGTGACATTGTTATCCTTCCTAGCAGACAAGGAAGCGAGTCATGCATCGTGAGAGCCGGAATGCTAACCCGCTCTTCGCTCAGAGACCACGTGCTTAGCCACCACCTACGACTAGTCCCTTCTGCTGCTTGCCATGGGTCACCTTGTGAAGGGTCTCTGTTGAACATCGGCCCACAGGATAAGGCCCCAGGGGAGTGACAAACACTCCTCTTTCCAAATGGCCACTGTCTCCTTTCTCCTTTTTGTTCTCTTCTTTGTTGGGCTTTCTCTAACAGAGTGTCCTTGTGCTTTCTTGAAACAAGAGGCAGCCCACATGCTGACTGAAGCATCTTGCCTCTAATTCCCGCCTCCAGCTCCGGGCTCCAGCAGGTTTCCTTCCCCTTTTGTATATACATTTGATTGTCAGGTCCTCAGGGCAAAGACTTCTCAGTGTGTTTGGGACAATCTTATTTATTGTGTAAGGTGTGTATATATTGGGCACGTGTATAAATACTAAAATAACAGTGTTACTTATTTTGATTGAAGGAGATTTATATGTAGTCTTTCCTTACAAAGAGCAGGTAGTTTATTCAATTGCTATCGTGAGCAAGGCTAGAAGTGGATCCCTCAGCCTTTCTCAAACTTCCTCACAGTCTCTCTATTGAGGGCAAAGGAAGTATATTTCCTTCTGCCTTTATTGGAGTCTGGCAGCACAGAGAGTACTTGTTGTATTAAGAACATTTCCCTATTTAGTTGGATGGTTTGCTGCCTTTGGCTTTGTATTTAAGAAAATACACCGTTGGTGGGTGAAGAACATAACAATGAGGTACTTTGTACCTTAAAGCATTTCCACCAAGTGCTAGAGCTTGATTTATGGCGCGAATAGTGTTTGGGGGATGATAAATATGCAGTGTGGATTCAATTTTGACCTCAGCAATTCAAACTGCACCATTTCTTTGCATCCAGGGTCACTCAATAAGTGATATTTGTATGCCTGTAGCTGGGGCACTGTACGCTTCTATATATGGCTCAGGCATGGTCCAACATAGCTAATGAACCAGGAGCTGGACGAATCCAAGTCTTCCGTTTATTTTCTCCAGTGCTCTGTAGGTTCTCAGGAGAGAACACAGCAGTGTCCCCTGCTGGTGTGCAGGGGTGTCTGGGCATCTCTGCTCACCTGGTGGGGATGCAACGCCCCCCCTGACCCACAAAGTCTATTTACAGGGGCAAGGAGGAGACTTTGGGAGCGCACCCATCTTAGGGGAGAGGGAGCCAGGCATGAAGAGATGGACTTGGGAGCAGGTGGAGATGCTTTGAGTCCTGTGTGTTGCATGTGACTTGCATCTGCCCCCTTGGCAGAGCCCCACTGCCCTCATGGCTGTAAGAGAAAGCCAGGTGTGTTTCGTCAACACTACCTAAAAATGGGACACCAATCACGCTGCGTAAGGGACACCTGAGGGGCTGTCCACAGAGGGGTGCTGTCCCTTCCCCCTTCCTCACTGTAGACCACTGCCCAGCTTGGCTCCAGCAGGCCCCTTGATTGTCTCATGCTGGAGCATTCAGTCTGTTGACCATCCCATCCGTCTGCAGAATGTCCCGTGAGGGCGGGGACTGCTCTCTGGTCCCCACTCCATCATCAGCGCCTCGCACTGGGCTTGCCGCCTAGAGGAGCTCGGTCCACGTGTGGGATGAATGAAGTCTGGGTGAAGAACAAAGTCGGGCTCCAGGCCGCACTGGGGCGCCTGGGGGAGTGGGGGCCAGCTGCTCTGTGTTGTGTGGGAGCGAGAAGGCCTGGGGAGCAGAGTGGCCCTGGGCATCAGCTGACCAGGAGAAGGTAAACGGATATTTGGGTGTTTTTTGAGTATATATGCCATATTTGGATTCTGTCTCCGTTTCTGTTATATGACTTCACATTTATATCGCCCTCTGAGTTGACAAGAGCAGAACCCTTGGTTGATGTCACTGAGTGAAGCCAGTGCCGTGTCACAAGCCTCGGTGACTGAAGTCACTTGAGCACTCGCCATTTGTTTCTCCTGCTGTCACAGGTTTCAGGAACGCCCCTGGTTGTCAGGGCTGCTCATCTTGTGACCCCAGGATCGGAGGACTGTAACGCCTTTTCGCCAGCTGTTCCACGTTTCTGGGATCATTTGGGTGCCACCTGCTCAGCCCCGCTCATCTCCTGTTTATTTTCTTTTTTCTCCACTCCCTTTATCTGTGGAGCAAACATCTCAGTGCTCCTTAAAACTTCATAGCCAAGGATGCAAGAAGGACCAGTCCCAGGTACAGAATAACCCTGCACCACATGCTAAGGAAACTGGACAGGGGCACAGGGAGGGAGCGTATTCATAGCGAGGCCGTCTTATCTCGTTTCCATTAGAAACTTGAAATCCTCAGAGGGATCAAGGTTCTATGTGATGTTTCTGAGAGAAGAGAATTATTCTGGCCTTAAGAAATGCATTCTGGAGATTACCAGACTGCCGAAAACCTCGTATGTGCCCACAAGGGAACACGTAGTGATGGTATTTGTGGGCGTTGCTAGGGAAAGGAGATTGGAGTTGGCTTAAAGAAGCACCTAGCGTCTTTTGCTATTTTCCCAGAATCTTTTGCTTTGACATGATTTCTACATCTATGTCTCATTTTCCATCTGGCAAATTCCTACTCATTTTTTAAGGCTTAGGTCTTTAGCGAAGCTGCCGCAGGTTTCTAGCGTCAGGTGCCCCCATCCCCAACCACTGCCGATGGCATGCTTGAGTGCTCGTTTGTGTGGTAGTATTGCTCAAGACAGGGCAAGACCTGGCGGGATCGTCTGTAAAGGGGCAGAGAGGAAACGACTTTGGTTTTGCCAGACATATGGTCTCTGCTGCAACCATTCAACTTGGCTGCGATAGGGTGTAAGAAGCATAGACACTCTCTAAATGAATGAGCGCACTGCGCACCAATAAAATTTAATTATGGACACCGAGATTTGGAATCCATATACCCTTCATATGTCCATGAAATATTCTTCATTTGGTTCCCCCCCCCCCAAACATTTACAAGTGTAAAAATCGTTCTTAGCTCCTGGACCAAGCACAAACAGGCAGGGGCTGGGCCTGTGGGCTTAGTTTGTTCGCCCTGACCTAGAGCGTTTATTTGACCACATGTCTGTCTCTTCCATTTGACTGTGAGCAGATTGAACTGAGGGAGTGGGATCCCCAGGACAGAGCATAGTTCCTGGCACCTTGGCAAGAGCCACGGCATTTGTGAAATGACTGCTCGTGTGGGAGGATGAAGCAGTAATACTTCCCAATATTTGTTGAGCACTTATTATGCTGTCAGGCATCGTGCTGGGCATTTTATATGCATTTTCTCATTTACTCCTCATTTAATTTTGCTATCTGGAGACATTAAGAGCAACAATTATCATTAGACATTGTGCTAAACACTGTGTATGTGGACTCATTCAATCCTCTCAACAACCCTATGGACTGATAATATCTACTTTTACAGCTGAGGGAAATTAAGCTTGGAGAGATTATTTGTCCAAAGTTACCCAGCCAGGGAGTAGAGTGGGGTTAGGAAGGAGCCCGGTCAACCAGACTCAAGGGTCCTAACTCCTGAGCCCCACGCTGGAGAATCTCAGGGCTTGGATGCCCTCTTCAGAGTTAACTTGAATGTGAGACAGGTCCTGGGAACTTGCATGGTGATGCTGAGGCAGGGATGAGAGGCTTTCTCTTCTCCGTCTAGCCATTTGGTTGTGTTTAAGAACTATCACAACTCTGGTCCTAACTAGGGGAGTAATGTTTGGAGTGTTGCTTAATCTTTCTGGGTCAAAGTCTTCCACTAGTATCACCAAGAGTTTGAATTGCACACTGTCAAAGGTCTCCTCTTTTGAGGTTTCTGTAATTTTATTCTCTCCCATTTTCTGCTTGTGTGTTGCTGTTTCCTGTCTGTTCTTCTCTCAACCTTGGCTATAGAAATCTCGGGTCCTGTGGGGTTGCCTGAACTTGGAGAGGAGGGAGGGAGAGAGAAAATGTCCATCTAGTCACAAACACATTTTTAAGTCCATAAAATGGCTGCTTAAAGTATATTTGCTTTTTGGCTTTTTTTTTTTTAATGGAAAGGTAGTTTTTCCAGGAAAGACAAGTAACATTGTCTCCAGCAAATGACAATACTGGTAGCACCGTCTGTTTTCTTAGCACTGTTTAAAAGTACGTACCTTTTTGAAGGCATTATCTAATTCATCCTCCTGATATTCCTTTGAGACAGGTAAGAAGCCCTTTTATTAGAAGATCCTTTTATGCAGCTGCAGAATGAGTCTTTCTTTGTTGTAAACCAAAGGCGCTGAGTGTCCCAGAGAGATTTCAACAGCAGGCCACTGGGTGAGCCGTCGCTTCCCAGACTAATGGTCCCAATTCTTTAAAAAGAAAACAAACCAGATTTCTGCGAGAGCTTTTAGAAATTAAAAAAAAAAATTCCTTTTAATAGAAATGTGGCCTTTGATATTTAAAGATCTGAGTCACATGCTTGCCTCTTCTTTGACTGGTGAATATTAGTCAGCTGAATTGGGTGAGGTGGAAAGATCCAACTCATTACAAATAAGTATTTGAGGAAGGAGTGAAGGGATGGTGGAGAAAATCTTCAAAATAGTGGGAATGGTGCCCTTGGGGAATTGACTTGCAACGTGGCAATGTTGCCCGTCTCAGGTGCATTGTATTGACAAGGCCTTTGGTTTCTATTAGATTTGTCTGTGCTTAAGCAACATCTCTCTGTGTCTCTACAGATATTAAAATGGCTCCAGAGGGATAGACCTCTAAAAATACAATAAAACACTATTCTCCCCCCCCAGAAATCTCTCTTAATAAACACATCGAATGATCTTTTTGAGTACAACTTTTTGATTTACATAAAATATAGTACCTCCAAGATGTTTTCCCCGTGGAGGTATTGGCTTTCAGCTTTGTTAGGCAGTGACAGGCGCAAATATGTCCTGGCAGCCAGGGAAGGTCATGGGAACATGACGAAGGAGATGGGATTTGTTTGGGTGGGGGCCTTTCCACCTCCTGTTTGGCACCTAGGACCCCAGTGCCTCGTACTGCCTTTGACCTCTCCAGACCCCCACAGGAGAGCTCTGTCTGTGCTGACCCTTCCTCAGGACACTGCTCTCTGGCCTTTGCCCTGTCGCCCTCACCCTTTCTTTCTTAGCACATCCAGCCCTCTCCACGTAGAAAGTCAAGCTGACGAGTGAATTCACATTATGGTATAAATCAATGCTAGGCTTTTCGATTTTATGAATAAGGGGAATTTAGATAATTGAGAATTACCATGATTTCTATTTAATTTCTATCACCATACTTTTATAAAATAAAGGACAGGTTAATACCTTTAAATTAGGATAGATATGATATTGCAATAAAAGATAGTCCAACCTAAAAGAAGATGGTTAGCAACTTCATACTGACATACTTTTTTAAAAAATAAGTTATACTCGTAGAAGATAGAATTCAATACAATTACAAGTCATTTTAATTTTAACTTTACATGAAAAACTGTCAATCTATATCAAGAGATCATGATTGTCTAACGCGATGTGGAATTTTTCTTAGCATTAATCATTGTCAAATACCGAATTTACGCGTTGGGTTCTGACAAAACTGCAGCTATGTTTTTTAACTTGTTCATGCATCTTGAAATGTTCTCAGTGAACTCAGAGGAGCCCAGGAATGATATCCACAGAGCCCTTCCCAAAGGCTACCTCTGCAGGCTGCGGAGAAGCCCGAGAACTTACGCTGTGAGCAGGGTTAGGGTGAATGAATTTTCTGAAAGGAGCCTACAGAGCAAGCACCATGGAGCATCTACTGACACAGAGGTCTGTGCACCCTGGGTGTGCCATTTACTCCACCTGGAGCCATCAGAAACGAACCTCAGAGGGAGGCTTCAGACTGGTAAAAATTTCTGCATGCAGCTCAGCCTCTGGGAACTGTGTGGAAAAGGCATCACTAAGCTTCTAAGGGTCATTTGCATTTGAAGAGTTTCATCACCCAAGAAGTATCCAGGGCCTTAGTTTTAGTTGAGTGCAAAGATCCTTGTGGGGAGTCTTCTCAGAGCCCTAGGCATACTCCTCCTGAAAATGCTGCCAGCCCTTACAGAAATTGCACACTTCTGTGGAGGATTTCAGGCGATTCGTGGATTTATGAAGCCCTATTGTCGTAAATGGAACTTGGGAAGAAGAAGGATGAAGTGGAGCTTAATGGGAGAACTATGGAGGACGTGGAGCCTTCCCTGTGACTCAAAAATCACATCTGGGAGAGTCCAAGTAGCCCGGTTTTTAATATCTCAGAGCCTTGGTCTTTTTAATGATGCGCCTTCTTTCCTATGTAACTAGGCATAAATACGATGAGTATAATTATAATCTCATCCAACAGAAAGATACCTATTTTTATTCTTCTACCAAATTAAAGGATTGCTTAATTATAGAAAAATAAAACCAGTTTATGCTTTGCACAGAACCATAGAGGCAATAATTGCCTCTTGATCTTTGGAAACTTCTTGGTGCTCAATCCCATAAACCAAGGCATCCTACCTAGATGGTCATGAAGAATTCATGTTCCAACGTAATGCAACGATGCAGCAGGCATTAGAGTTGTCCTTATGCTAAACTCGTCCGTCTTGTAACTGTGATGCTAAGGAGGTTCGAGCATAGTTATTTCTTTCACAGCACCCTTGGCCTCAAATTCCTCCATGTGTAACAAAATATGTGCTTATTACATCCTTGAGTTTTGTCTCTGATATTTCTATTTGTGAAAGAGATACTAACAGTTAGAGAGAGATGGCATTGCCCAGTACGCTGCATGCATTTTTCATGACCCAGAAGCCTGGTTTCGCTTCCCATTCCCTCTGCCTTGCTGTGCTAATGCGGACCATCCATAAGGGAGGGTGGTTATCCACAGGCCCTTCTTTTAATAGCAATCTGTTTGGTGTCATCAGACAGGGTGTCTCCTGTTGGACACACCACACACACAAACACTTTTTTGCTTTGACTATTTCTACTCGAAGCATGTAAAGAGACATAGCACGATGCTTTCACATTCCCCCGTCCCACTCCGATGAGAATTCTAAATTTTTTGAATCTCTTAAATGTACCGGGACTGCAATGACAACCTGCCATCAGCTGACAGACCGGTGTAAACTTGGATGGGTCTTCTGATTCTTCTTCTGCTCACTGCCCTTCACGGTCCCCGCCCCAATCTCCCCATCATGTCCGCTCGGCTCCTTGGTCTCCTCGAGTATCTGGTACAAATAAGAGAAAGTTTGGACCTACATTGCAAATAATGGTTACTTTTTCTTGTAAATAGAAATGCAACCCTATTTTGGCTTTACTAAATATTTTTAGCCAATATGAGCATAAAAGATTTTCTTCAAAGCTAGGCTCTTCCTGGAATTCTGTGCGTATCTCACCTGGCATGTGTGAAGAAACGTTGAGTCGGACTGACTTCAACCCCCTTAGATGGTAACACCCCTGACTTTCTCTAAAGACAGTGATGCTGTTTAGGTCTAATTGCAACTGGTTGAATATAGTGCATTGAAAACTTGATACAACTTATTTTAAGCTACCAGTTTGATCCTTAAGAAAACTAGGACTTGGAAATCATTGTCAAAGTACTGATTTGAGAGCTGGTATACCTGCTTTTTTGTCACTGTCGGGAACTTGTTGGTAGTGTGATTTTTATTTAAAGAAGGCTTAGTTCTTCCTCTGCAAGGACAGCAACTGTCCTGCCAGAGACTGGCTAGATATCCAACAGTCTGCTTCTGTCCCGGGGCACCGAGGAGGACACATTTTCCAGCCTTACATACAGTGGGCTTGGGGCCACTTCAGTGGTTCCTGGCCTGTGGGCTCTGAGGGGCAGGGATGGGTGGCATTTTCAGTTCTGGTCACAAGATCCCTTGAACGAGAATTCAAGGGATTATTGTTCTTCTGCTTTGTTCTGCTGCGTTGTGTTGGAGACAACAGTGGCACCCTGTATGGATGAGAGTCCTTTAGGAAAGCTGCCCTCCACTATGACAAGGGTGAGAAATAAATCTTTATTGTATGAAGCCAACGAGTTGTTGGGTTTGTTTGTTGGTTATCATAGCTGGTAGTACTGGGTGCAGTGTTCCAGGGCCTTTGAGTTACTACCGTGAGTTCATGAGGGCGCCGTGGACAGCTGTTCTGTGAAATCCTCCCTCGAAAAATGAAATCCTTTTTATTTTGAAAAATGTCAAAACCTACAGAAAAGTTGAAAGAGTTAAACAGTGACCATTTAGATATCCTTCATCTGGGTTAACCAGTTGTTCATATTTTGCCACCTTTTCAGTGTCTTTTCCATTTAGCTATCTATTTTTTTCTTCTCCTGAACCTTTGAAAATAAGTCACATGTCGACACCAAGATCTGTAAAGTTTTGCTCCAAAATTTTACAGTTGAGATGATTTTGGTGGAATAGGCAAGCCCCTCTTGTCCCCCAATCACCTATTTGCATGCAGGTGCTTATTTTGAAAATGTGTTTCTGAACACAGGCTTTGTATAATTTCTATTATTACATAACCTTAAAGTTCACGGAGCTGATCAGACAACGAAAGCTCTTTGAAGAAAATGTCACTTTGCTTTTCTACTTTTATAAATAGACCCTTACTGATGCTCACCGTGTAAGGCATTCTTGGAGGCTGCTCCTGACACAGCTCTTGAGGCGCCGGACTCCTGGTGTTCACGCTGTTGTGTAGCAACATCCTCCCCTTGAGTGTGGGCTGCGCTCCGGGACTCACTTTCAGCCAACAGACTGTGGCACAAATGGTGGGTGTCACTACCGTGCCAGAGGCAGCAATGCTGCCTCGCTAGCACTCTCTCCTGGGGGCGCCCTCCCGCCTTCTCCCTTGCTCTGATGGATCCTGATGCCGCTCCAGGTCGGAGAGGCCCTGGTGGCAAGGCACCGAGGGAGGCGGCCATCCACAGCTGATGTGGCACTGAGCCCTGCCGCCCACACAGGAGTGAGCTTGGAAAGCAGGTTCCTTCCTTGGACAGCAGGTTCCTCTCCTCCCCTCCCGCTCCGCCCCCGCCCCCTCCCCCCCCCGCCCCCCCCCGGCCGACAGCTGAGACCTCCGCTGGGACTCTGGCCCCTGCCAGCACCTTGATTACGCGCTGTCACAGACCCGGAGCAGGACAGCCCCGCGGAGCCTTGCCCACGTCCCTACTCACAGAAACTGGGACATAATTAATGCTGCTTTAAGCCCCTGAGTTTTGGGGTAGTATTTTTTGCAGCAGTCAGTAACTAACATAGCACTGGATTGGGCGATTAGGATATGACGGTGGCTAAAGTATGAGCTCTGTCTTTGGGAGCAGTGGTTCTGCGAGGAGCACCCGAGCGGCTCTGGGAACAGCGTCTCAGGGATGGGGAGCGGGGCGCTCCTCATGCGGCCAGGCGTTGTCAGAGGACATTGCGCCGCGAAGCTGGCCCTGGGTCTGATCAGGATTGGACTGCACTCGGGAGTGGGAAGGGGGTGTTTCTCCCGTGGAGAGCCGTGCAGGGAGGTGTGGGGGGGGGGGGCTGGCATGTTTGGGAAGCGTCAGGTGGGGTGTGAGGGGAATCGGGGGCGCATGAGGAGGGCTGGGGGTGAGAGGCTGCAGGGCCTGGGTTACAGGATAGGATTTGTTTCCTTCTAGTGACCAAGGGGTGAGCCCTGGGCTGAAACTGTGTCTGTTGAAATTGGTACCAACCACGGTGTGGAGAGCACAGAGCGCAAATCTTAGGCAAAAACAGTTCCTTTGACATTTTATCATCTACCAAGTCTATGCTTAAATAATACCAAGCTAACTGATTAAAATCTCACCACATTATTTGGTTTGATATCAAAAATGGTTTTGCCTAATTTTTCCACAGACTTCTTTTTGTGGAAGATCAATATACTTACAATCTTTTTTCAAGATAATGGATGTGTAAACTCACCTTATTGTGGTAATCATTTCACAACATACACCTATATTGAATCATGATATTCTACACCTTAAACTTATGCAATCTTAAATGTCAATTATATCTCAATAAAGCTGGAAGAATAATCTGCATAAATACAAAAATAAAGAGAGACTTGTTTCATGGCAACTTATTTTTATTTTATGGGCCTTGGGCCTTTTGACAGAAAGCTGTTGTCCTTCCCTAGGAGAATGATGGGGAAATCCTCTTTTTCACTGAGGCTACAAGTTCCCTGGACCTGCTATTGCTATGTTCTTGAACATGGAGGTAGGTGATGGAGGTATTGGGCTGTGTATTTATATGTAAACTCACCTATGGAAAGAATCTAGGTGCCAGGAAGTCATTACAGCACTCAATTTCCAAGGGCTGTAGTGAATAACAGAATCAGATATTTCACAAGCCGATACCTACACAGCATCAACAAACCTGACATCTCTCAACTACAGACACTATTAAAAAGGACAGTGTGTACCTGAAGCAAACCTTGTTAAAAAAAAAAGGCATTTTTAAAATCTGTATTTATTGGAAAAGTTAGGATTCTATGTCGGTGCCCATTTTCTTGGGAAAAAAATATCTACTTTGGAATCATAAATCCACCACTTGTCAAATTTCCCTCATCTCGTGTTCAAGTCTTTCCCAGTTAAATGATCAAATAGTTTAGCATCACCTAGTCAGCTCATATTTCTTCCCCGGTGTTACATTTTTTCCTCCCCGGATTTAGTCATGTGATTTTGGCTCTTTCCCCTATTCGTGGCCAATACTCACGGCCTCTTGGATAACTGATACTTGCTTGATTAGCTGCGCAGCCGATATTAAAATTGGGATGCCCATTTCCTTGAGAATCATCAGGACTTTTGGGGGGATTTCTCGTTTTTTGCTGCATGAAGTGGGGCTGATGGAGTCCTGGCCTCCCATGGCCGGCCTGGCTCTGTTCAGTCAGTGGGGCTCAGGGATGTTGATTCTGGTGATGAGCCCACTTGTTAGAATGACTTGTTGTACTTTTTCCTCCGTTGGGGACATTTGTCAAGAACCACTGCTCTGGCAGTGGGGTCACTGCTCTCTGGCAGAATGAGTGGGGTCACCTTGATGTGTGTGAAACAGCAGCACACGCCTGTCAGTCCGGGATGTGGGCATGCGTGAGCCTGCTGCCTGAGAAGGGGCCGCCTCATTCCCGCAGTTGAGATTGATCTGGCGCCTGATATCGACGGCACTTAAATCTCGCTTCCCCACCTGGAGCTCCTGCTGATACCTGCGTCCTTCTCACACTTCAGGTATGGCGGCTGCAGTCTCAGAAGGAAGAAAGGTTGAGTGGAGGTCAGGTCTATAAAAATATCAGAGGAGAGCTTGGGTCGGTCTAAAATCACTGAACATTGTTTGATTTTTTACCAGCTCTTCTATGTCCAGCAGTTTTATAGAAATCACATTTCTCAAAACTAGTTCTAGCTCCAGCTCCAAATAAAAACCAAATAAAAAACCAAAACTATCTCTTTTATTCTGAGTCCCATTCTACATAATACCCAATGAATCAGATACATTGATAAAAAATTACAGAATTACTCAGTTCTTTTTCTGACGTTATGTTTTTGCCACCGTTGTCACTTATAACAAGAGAATTCCCAGGGTCAGGGCATAAGAATAGCAAAAGGGAAGAAAATCCCAGACAAACCCTTGTCTGAATGTCCACTGGGCTTCTCTGTGTTTTCGGCCCTGCACTCCCTGAGCTAACTAACGCTTTCCCTCCAGAAAGTCAGGTTGTTTTGAAGGTCTGGCCACCATTTTCATTTTCCAGTGTCCCAGAGCCAAATGCCCTATGTGCCAGTTCAATATCTCTCATATTCACTTTGTTGGGGACGTTCTCTGTTGGCCACAGCAGAGCAACGACTTGCTGTTTTTTCCCCTTTCAGTGTCGACAGACACTATTTCAGCGTTAAGCCTGGCTCACAGGTGTATTAGTCAGGACGTGCTGTGTAACGGCCAACCACAAGTGTGTCTGTGTCTTGAAGGCGGGGGTCTGTTTCCTGTGTGTGCTAAGTGTCCACTGTAGGGTGGCTTTTGGGGCTTTGATCAGTGTTCACTCTGCCTCAGAGCCACACGTTCATTTGCACCATTGCCTTCTGTGTTTTCACAGGTGGCAGTTTTACTAACTATTGTGTCACTGTGCCTCAGGGATTGTCATCCTTGTAACCTCTGATTACTTTCTTCTCTGTCCTTTTACTGACCTCATATTTTATTCTGGGAGAAAGAAAACTAAACTTCTTTAGTTTGTTGGTCCCAACTTCTGAATCAGTCAGGGTTGGCTAAGTTATGCTCTAGTAATTCCAAAATTGCAGTGACTTCAACGACAAATTAATACTCCTATTACACATTGAGGGGCTCTGCTCTCTCCTCCTTACCCAGTGATCCAAGCCGAAGGACGCTCCCTGTCTGTGTTATCATGGCCCAGGGTGCTGCCTTTGTGGGCTATTGCTGTCTAACCAGCAACTCTAGAACTTAGTGGCTTAAAGCAATGGCTGTTTACGTGCTCACTGTTTGCAGCTTGGGTGGGCTTAGCTGGGCAGGTCCGCTCTTCCTGCCTGGGGCTGCTCATGCAGCTGGTCAGCTGGCAGGTTGCTGGGGACTGCCGGCTGCTGGCTGGCCTCACTCACATGTCTGGGGCTCAGCTGAGCTGGCTGGGTCTCTCTAACTGCCTGGTCTCTCATCTCCATGGAGTCTAGCTTGGGCTTCCTTGTTCTGAGAAAGAACGAGAGGCGAAGTTTCAAGGTTTCTTGAGGACAGTGCTTACATTGTCACTTTCTCCATGTTCTATCGGTCAAAGCAAATCAGAGACCCAGCTCGGATTTAAAAGGAAAGACCCCACCTCTTGATGGAAGAAGCCACTGAGAATTTATGGCCATTTTTAATCTGCCACAGCAGGAAAATAAGATTGTAGCAAATCTTATACCTCTTCTTAGATCTTTTGCCTGGATATGGCAATTGTCACTTCTACTCACATTTCTTAAATGAAAGTAAATCCTGTGATCATGCCTAACTCCAAAGAGTGTGGGGAAATGGACTCCTACACTGTGTTAAAAAGATAGGAAGCTGAAAGTATTTAGTAGGAGGAAATGATGGTGTTAATAAAATTTTTCCAATTGTTGAACATAAAGGCTGCTATTTTGGGGGATTGATACGTTTTTTTGAATTGATTTTCAATAGTGAGCTGATCAAGCAGCAGAATTAACCAATCAGATTCAAGACTCTTACATTATATTTAGGCAGGTTGTAAAATTTCTATGATGCTATTTTGTATATGGCTTAAGCCTTCTCTAACGATCAATCATTTTGCAGCCTTGCACTGACTATAATAATCTTTGCTAAATCTGGCATGGATTATTTTTTTTGAGTGTAGCATCAGCACATCAGATCATGATGTTTATCACTTATTGATAAGATGGGTCATCAATATGCCTTTTATCTCCTTAGTTGAAGGGCAAGAATTCAACGACTATGTGCACGAAAATGATTACACAGAAATCATCCACATGACTGGAATCTCATATGTCACAGATTTATTTTTATTTAAAGCTCTATTTATTTATTTATATTTAGGAGAAGGGAGGGAGAAAGAGAGGGAAAGAAACACCAATGTGTGGTTGCATCTCCTGCGCCCTCTGCTGGGGACCTGGCCTGCAACCCAGGCATGTGCACAGACTGGGAATCGAACCGACGACCCTTTGCTTCGCAGGCCAGCGCTCAGTCCACTGAGCCACACCAGCTGCGGCTCATGTGTCAACATGATTTAAATTTAGTAGTAGTAATATTCGGATATGAGCTTCGAAGAGGCGGCAGTAATTTGGAATCCCCGCGGAGGTTCTACTGTTTCAATCAGAGAAGGTCCCTGTTTAAGGAGCTGAAGGCGGTTGAGAGGTAGGTCATTAAGTCATGTAATGTTCTTAACTGTTTTCATGACGAGGTTACATAAACCACGTCAAAAAATAGTTATATACAACTAGTTTTACATAAAACTAAAAAATTCACCAGTATGATTTTAGACTCAGGTAGCCTTAAAATCTGTAGAGGAGTCAGCTGGCAGCGTGCGGCAGGGGATCTGAGAGGCGGGTGCGGGTACGAATGGCGTAGCGGGTAAGAGCGAGGGCTCTGCAGCCCCCCGGGTCTGGCGCGGGACCTGGCCTCGCCATTTCCTGGCAGGCGTCCAGAGTATGGGGGCCAGCACTGGGTAGCCCACATTTCCACGCCTCCCTTGAGGTTCAGGGCATGTGACTGAGCTCTGGTGGCCGGGATGAGCGCCGCCGAGCAGAGGGTGCCACTTTCAGGCATGCGCAAGAAACATACCCTTCTGTTTGCGATCCTCACTGCCCCCCCCCGCCCCCCGCCGCCGTCTGCATGGAGGAGATTCGGGTCGGGGGGCGGGGGAACCGGGGACCCGGAAGAGGACCAGGACGATGGAAGTCCCCTGGGTTACTTGGGCCCTTGAATGACTGGGTGTAGCGCAGCCTACTTGTTGCGCCCGCACCTCTCACCCCCGACTGCCGCGCTGCATCGGGCTGAGTGAGACATGACCAAGATCCTTGTACTTTGTGAAGCCACTGAGATCGGGGGTTTGTTAGAGCAGCTTGTGTTCTCTAGTACACGTGTGATATCAGGCGAGATACACCGTCCTTACCGCTTCACCCTCCTCATCTATAAACTGGGGCAACTAATTCCCACTTCAAGGGATTTTTTTTTTTTTTTTTTTTTTTGTGAAAGGAATAAAAGAGGTGAGGTTTATAAAGGCTTACGTAATACCTAGCATTTAGTAAATGCTGAATAAATGATAGGTACTATCAATAATAATAAATTGGAATGTTAGGAAGTTTCCTTTTTAAAGTCAGGACAGACTCCTGCTTTTCATTTAATCCTAAGGGACTATGAGGTTACCAGTAAGTAGCTTTGGAAGGATTGAGGCAGAATTCACAGTATGAAACACTTAGTTGGATACCTTAGGGTAAGTAAAAAAATAAAATAATGCTGTACTTGATTTATTTCTTTGGTGATGAGAAGTACCTCAAACAGAACAGACCAGGGAAGGCCTATGAAGCCAGGTGTTCCTAATTCACCATCTTACTGGACACCAGCATGTGTTTGGCCAGACATTACAGCTGAGGTACTTTATGTGTGTTAACTCCTTCACTGTCACAGGACCCACATAAAGTGGGCTCGGCTATAATCCCCCTTGTACAGATGAGGGGATGGAGGCCCAAAGCAGCTAAGCATTGGCTTGTCCAAGGCCACTCCAGCCAGCGAATGGCAGAGCAGAACTCCACCGGGAAGCCCGGCCCCAGGGTCCACACTTTGGCCACTGTGTTACCTGCTCTCATAGGCACCTGCAGGGCAGGTGCTCTCTACACATTTGTTTAATTAATGAATGATGCCACTTGACATATTTTCAGAGGCCTGCATCACTCACATGGGAAACGGAACCTTCTGAAGAGCATCAGATCCCTGATCCTTTTAAATATTAAAATGTAGTGAAAGGAGGCGGGAGGAAGTGTCAGCAAGCCCTGTTAGATGTGCCGGATGCTAAAATGGCCCCGGATTCCCAGCTGCGTTGGGGAGAGGGACCCAGCCTCTGCTGGTGTGTGTGGTGTTGGCCTAAGGAGTTCTGGTCTCCACTCAGATGGTAGGCAAGCCTAACAAGATTAGAATTGGCAAATAACCCAAATGCCCACCTTCTGCCCCTGGAGAAGCTTCTGACTTGGGCCACCTGGATCTTCACAGAGGTATCACGTGATGCTGTGCCGTCTCCACATTGTTCTGCAGTTTTGGAGAAAAATGTCACTTGAAAACGGAAGCGCAATTTACACTTACTATTCCCCAAATCACTCTTCGAAGCTTATCTGCTTTCCCAGCAATTTTGTGATAGATTTCATGGCTTATTTTGTGTTCCAGGCTACTGCCAACTGGTGATTTCTTTATAAGAGATCATAGGTGAGTGGCAGTGTAACTGGCCCACTCTGTCTCAAAGGTGTTCACACACATGTATCTATACATAGAGCTATAGCAGCAGAGGAAATAGACCAAGTTGACCTGTGATTCCTTTCTTCCTAAATTTCCCTGTGTCTGTATCATAGCGCTGATCTTAAATCTTATTTGGCAAGTCACAGAATGTGCTAGTGTATCCAATAGATAAAAATGACCTTTTTTTGGCCTTCTGAATTTCCATGAAAGAATATTTGTCTTCACTATTGATCAATTTCATTGAGTAGTTCTTATGATGATTAGTACTTTTCTGTATTTATAGAGAATCAGCACTTCATAAATGTCAAAAGGCACTTTGCTTTACACAAGAGTCCGTGTTCTAACATTTCACAAACTTAGCAATTATCACGAGAACCACAGGTGGAAACTGGAAAATAAATAATTACAAAGGGAAGTAATTTTTTTTTCTCAGTAGAATTGGACAATAAGGAAAAGTCCTTCGTGACCTTGTTGTTTTGATGATTTGATTGCTGGTCCTTGACCACGGAGTCACTGTGGGATGGGAACTTTCTCATCTTCCTTTTTACTTCATTCTCTGCATTGGCGTCTTCTCTTAGGGGCTGGTATATCAAGTGGGCAATAAATACCTGCAATGTGGGATGCTTGTACTGGGACAGAGAAAATTACATTTGGATTGTGGGAATCAGAAAGGATAATCTTTTGGGGTCCTGTGTTACGATCATATTAAGGTTTATAAAGAAACTTCTGTATACATTCATGACAATATAAGTGAAGATTTCAGGCAATTTTTTACATGGGGGGTGTGCAGAAGGTTGCTACATAGGCTTAAAGGCAGTGCTGACCATCTATACTGAACTGACCAGCTCCTTCATGTCCTACAGACATACTCTGCGCTTGGCAGGTTTGTATTGGTCCCCAATGAAGCTACTTGGAAAAGTCATAGCAACACTGGCTACCAGTCACATAATATAACAGGGTAAGGAGGCGGCCTCCACTGGACTCCAGGCTTTGTCGGTTCATGCTCTTGTGTGCTGGAATGGCTTTTTTTGAGCTAACAATTTGTTGCAGCACAACTATGCCAGAGGCCCCTAGAAAAGCCCTATCTTGTTCTTAAAATAGGTGTCACTTAAACCTCCCCTACTGCCCTGTGTACCCCACCCCCGTCACTATTTGATGGAGCCCACAACCAGACTCTGGGCACAGGGGTTGCCGTTATCCCAAGTTATTCCCAACCACATGCCTATCCAATGATGCTCAGTCAGGGCTTGGCATCTCTTCCCAATAACTTTGGATGGAACAGGGCGCTTTTCAGTACTGTTGGGAGCCCTGTACAACTTTTTCTGGTTCAGTCTTCCAGCAAAAGCTTGAGATGTCCTGGGCATTCTCCAGCAGACTTGTGTTACCTACTTATTGTTATACGTGTTATGGCTCTCGCATTGAATGGCCATTTTAAATGCTGTTATTCTCATAGTTCAGGGGGGAAGATTCGCAAAGCCCTGTGTATTTCAGGAAACTTCAAAGGAATGATGAATTCCAACTGTCTAACTGGCACAGATTTTTTGCCTCAAATTTTCTGTGTTAAAGGTCCTGGACTGTCATGTTTACATTGACCAACTTTTCATGTCTTTTTAATGGATGAGAAAATTTCTGCCCTCATATTTTTGTTTCTGTTTGATTTCCATGGTCTGATTCCTGGTCATTTTGAAAAATGTCTAGGGCTTCTTTCAGAGCCACATTTCTCCTTGTCCATTTGCCTCTGTCTCTTCCATTCTTATTTTTCTGGCTTCTCACTTTGACCCCATCAGAACATGATAGGCACCTAATAAATTTTGACTGTGTGGAATTTTAGGAGGGACAGAGAGAAAGCACAAGTTGGATGAATGCTATTTTAGTATCACATCTTTATGCTGAAGCCTTTCAAGGGGTTATGGCCTTATGTCAGGAAGTAGAATAGACTTGAACTTCTCTGAGAAGAGGCCATTCCCTGTTTGAAATCGAGTGCAGATGCGCTGGACTGTGGGCGGGCTGTGGGGCTGGCACCAGTTTACAGGCTGCTCTGGTAACTGGGAATATTCGTATGTTGGAAAGGTGTCTGTAACCACCATGGGAAGCGAGCAAAAAAAAAAAAAAAAAAGACAGTAATTCCTAGTCCAGAATAAGCCATTTCTATGTTTGGGTATTTCCATCCAATTTATTGCCACGATTATTTTAAGTGCTCTTATGCAGATGGAACAAAGAATGTATTTTGCCTTTCATCCCAGCGGCTCCGTTGATATGTGGTCCCTGATTTTGATCAGCTGCGGTAGTGCCGTGTGAGAGAGCAACGCGATAATAAACGAGGAGGCAGGAAAGATAAACTGCCCTGTCCTGCCCACTCACCTCGATCCTTTAAATACAGATCGACTCCGGGACACGAAAGGACTGCCAAACAGCTAACCTGCACCAGCAGCCGTAGCGCTGTGGCAGATGAACTGTCCTTTGAAGAAAGCATCTCAGGGCCTCCTTAATCCTATCTCCGAGGATTTGCATATCAACAACCAGAAGAACCACTTGGCAATGGCCATGTGGACCAGTGGGAGAAGGGTCAGAAATCAGCTGATTGATTACTCAGGGACTGTGGTTCCCCGAACTCGAACTCGAGCAAAAGGTGGAGAAGAGATCTGAGCATGATAGGGGATAAATCACAAGGCATCTTGATATTGTTTCAGATTCTTCACTTTCCTCCAAACCTGCAATGCCCCACATAGCTCAGGAATCGAATTTTTGTAATTGAAAAGATTCTAGGATAAAATGGTCACATTTCCACTTTCCTAGTTGGGGAAAAAGTCGCACGGAAAGACTCCAGGGGCTTGTCCACAGTACACTTGCAGCTCTACATGGCAAAATTTAAAGATAGCAAATGCCGTTATACCTCCAGTTGTAGGGGTCTGTGATAACATTACAAACGATGAGGTCTCATTTACTATTTGAGATGTAGAAAAACTAAATGCCAAGGATGGCACTTACAAAATACAGTGTCACCTGGCACACAGTTGGTGTTCAATAATTATTTGAATCAAGGATGATGTGGACTGTGCTGCCTTATCCTATAATCCAGAACAATCCGGTTCAGCTCAGTGTACTACAGTTCAGCTCAGCGACCATTTACTATCAGTTTGCAAGTCACTGCGTTAGGGGCGGTAGAGAATGATAAGACCCAGTCTCACGTTGTTGTTAGTGATGGAGGTGATGGCCAACATGCGATAAGTACCAACAAGTACAACGTCTATGGAACAGGAAATATTAGCTTCACAAGAGAGCTCCCAAAAAAGCATCCCCAAGTAGCATGACACAGACGTGTGAACATTACTTCCAGACTGCAGGCTAGAGAAGAAGCCAAGGGGTAGTCACTGGTAGCCCTCGTCAGCCGGGCATAGTGAAGGCCACACACGATTGAGTACATATTTGCAGCCCAGAATGAATATGCGGTGGTTTTATTGAGACTTCTCTTCTAAGGTGCTGCGTGGTGGGGTGAGCACAGATTTTCATCTTTCTCCTGACTGACCTGTGCTCAGATCCTATTTCCACTAATGGTTAGCATTGTGAAAACTGGTAAATCTTTCTGGTTCTCAATTTTTTCATCTCTCAAATAGCAATAAGATTCCTATTAATACCAATTTGCAGGGTTGTTGTAGGGATTAAAAGAGATAATACATATAATATGCTTAATGCCACATCTGGCGCATGTCAGGCACTTAGCAAAGGCCCTTCTCCGTCTCTCCCTTCTGTCACAGCATAAGCTGACATAAGTCAGTCTAGTTTTCAAGTGCTTTCAGGCATCCCTGTTCCGTGGAAAAAAGTAGTGATCCTTTTCTGGGCTCTACTTGTTTGTAGCACTAAGGAAACTTAAGAAAATGAAGAATGTGCATGTCATCGGATGGACCCTTCCCACGATGGAGGGCACCAATATATCCTGCAGAGGATATTGTCTGTGTTTACAAAAACCTGGTGTCAATATTCAGAGAATTCTTTCAAGCGTCTTTTACACACATGATCTAAAGATTCACCTCATTCACTGTTGAATTATATTAGAAAAGTAGCCAGCTTCTGCTTATAACTTTGTTTGACTGATAAATATTTTATTCAAAATATAGCTTAGATCTGTATTCCTTTTATTCAATACTTGGGCTTTTGTCTCTTGCTGAAAATGAAAGCAGTGTACCTGTGGCTGCAGGTGGGGGTGGATCTCCTGTCTGAGCCTTCTCCCCTGGGGCGGAGGCCCCTTCGGTGTTACATGCGTTATGTTGTGCACTTCCCCCTCGTGTGCATCTTACCCTGAGAGTTTCTAGTTTCTCCTTCTTTTCTGAAGGCTTTTCTTGAAACACAGATGCCCCTTTATCTCCCTATTTTTCTTTTCTCTTTTTCCTCCTAAGAGCCTGTTTTTAAAAAGATTTTATTTATTATTTATTTTTAGAGAGGGGAAGGGAGGGAGAAAGAGCGGGAGAGAAACATTGAAGTGTGAGAGGGAAACATTGACTGGCCGCCTTGTGCGCATTCCTCAAGGAGGGGGAGGGGACCAGCCCGCAACCCAGGCAATGTGTCCCAACTGGGAATCGAACTGGCGCGACCCTTCGCTTTGAGTGACAACACCCAACCAACTAAGCCACACCAGCCAGGGCTCCTCCTAAGATTCTTACTGAAGAAACCTAAGTTTCCTCTAGGAAGTATTTTTGTCTTAAATCCCTTTGCTCAACAAATATTTATTCATATGCCAAAAACCCAGGAAAGTCTCTAGTAAACCACACTCTCCATTTGCAACATTCAAGTCTTTATTATAGTCATCAAAGCATTACTCATCATGGGACATTTTTTCTAATTCTCCTGGTGAGTCAGAAAACCACAAAATGCTGTACTTGGAAAAGTTACAGCAAATGAATATTTCATTCATTTCATATAGCATATATATTAATTTGTAGAAGATCTTGAAAACTCAATAGGTTGCTTGTGATAATATTTAAGTACAATATTTTCCTATGTTAAATAAGAACAAATTTCCCTCCCCTCCCCTCCCCTCCCCTCCCCTCCCCTCCCCTCCCCATCTCTCCTCCTTCCTTCCCTCGTTCCCTCCCTCCCTAGGTCATTTCTTTTTTTTAAAAAAGATTTTACTTATTTATTTTTAGACAGAGGGGAAGGGAGAGAGAAAGAGAAGGAGAGAAACATCAATGAGTGGTTACCTCTTGCATGCCCCCCACCAGGGACCCCGCCTGCAACCCAGGCATGTGTCTTGACTGGGAATTGAACCAGCGACCCTTTGGTCTGCAGGCCGGCAGCACTCAATCCACTGAGCCACACCAGCCAGGGCTCGTCTGGATCATTTCAGGAAAGAGGGAAATATACTGTCACAGTGGCTGATTTGCCAAGATTCACTGTATTGTTTGCTCCGAATATTTTTTCTCCGTTTTATTCACTTCCTATAGCTGTATGTTATTTAAATGGAATCACACACAAATAAAAAATATGGCACTCTCCCTTATTTTTGTGCTATCCAGTCCTTTGAGAGGCGTCCCAGAAATCGATCCTCTTCACTGATCACAGAACACGTACTCACTGAGCATGCACATGCCAGGCCCTGGGCCGGCGCTGGACGCTGCGTGGTGAACAGGAGCCCTCCAGGTGAGAGCTCAGCTAGGAAGCGCAGGTTCTCCTGGCCCAGTGTGGCTCACACTCAGTCCAGGCACCTGAAGAACTTCACTCCGTCTCACAGAACAGTGTGGAGGAAGACACTTGGTTTCCTGAAGTCCCGGCCTGGATTAGCAGGAGAATTCTTTTAATCATTTAAACTTCATTTTTAAAGAATCCTGTAAATTCCCTCTGGTTCAGATCAGCTTCCCTCATGTGTTGGAACAGCTGAGCACACTGGCCGCCGGTCACTCAGCCCCACCTGGAGAGGTGCACGAAGAACCACCCCAGACTCTGCGGAGTCCCCTTGTTGAGAAGTTGGTGGTAATGGTTCTCTAACAGGCATTCGTAATAGAAGTGATAAAAATAACCTTTTAGATACTGAAATCATTTTGCTGCCAAGGACATTTAATCAGGCCCATTGCCAAATGCTAATTAATGATACAAGTGGAGGATTTTATTTAAATTTGTTATACTAATATGTTGAAATATAAATAGAAACTGCCAATTGAGAGCAACTTGTCCAAGGGTGCAATGTGTCACGTAAGAGGACAAACACCAAACCTTAAAATAATAGACCTGCTGTGTTCCAGAAGGTCATTGAAATGGAAACCTTGCAAAGAAGATAATTTATTTGTGAAGAGCTTTTTGTAATTTCAAGTACTTAAAGTGTTGAAAAAGATATAAAATAATAAGGATTATTTTAGGCTAACGCTTATGAAATAAGATGAATTCAATTCAGCTGCAAGAGAGGTTAGGGCTAGATGTGTGCTCAAAGGCCATCTCTTTCTGGAAACTGAGTTGCTTATCCCAACGTCTCTGTTTCCAGCTGGTGTTAGTCCTGCGTTCTTTTCCCAGCACCAGGTGCTGCTGAGGTCCTGAGGATCTGCAAAGAGAGCTCGTGGTAGGGACACGGTATCAATGGCCAATGGCTGACTGCATTTCTTACGTGCTCTGTGCTACATAAGCATGAAATACTGCTGAAACCAAATATGTCTGCAACATTTATCAATATGTTTTCCACGGGGAAGCCCCACGGTTCACCTTTTGGCTACTACACCCCCGACATGTCCTGGTGGCTTAATTGTGGATTAACAACCATGGGTTAGCTAAAGGTTAAGAGCATGCAGGGTGCACATGCTTCTCTTCTTACCTAGATGGAGAGCAAAAATGGGAAGGTCTGTTTTTTTCTTCCTGTGTTAGTGAAAAGATTGGATCTAGAGATCTCTAAACTACAGTCCATCATTAATGAAATGAAAAATTCTGGTTAAAGAAACAAACATTTCGAGTCAAGGAGCTGTTTATAAGGATCAGTTTGATGGGGTCCACTTGGTGAGGTTTAGAAAGTGTGAGGGGGAGGCTGAAGGTGGTTGACATATTGAGCAACAGTGCACGTTTGAACCCATTCTGTTCTGGTTGCTTTGGGATTTCCCAACTGAGTGCCTTTGTTTATGCCAACTTCTTGGCCTGGAGTGAGCCTCTTCTAGTTCATTGATCCCTTACATTCATCCATTACATTCCAGCTCAAATTCCACAGTCCTTGGAGAAACCTCGGAGTATTCCATCTAGAATTAATGTTTTAATCAGCTGAAGAAAGATATTGAATACATTTAAAATCTAGTGGATAAATGGCACTTATTGCCTAGAATCATGCGACACTTATGATACATCATCTTGTTTTATTATTGGGTATTTATTTTTTTTATTATTATTTATTACTATGCTCGGATACCCAGCTCTTCAAATTAGATTTCACATTCAGGGAAGGCAGGTGTGGTATCTTTGCATTTTCCACATCTTTGCTCAGTGCCTCACTTAGGGAAGTAACAGAGTAAATATTTGTTGATGAACCAATGAATAAACACAGAGGGTCGAACTCAAATGGCCAGTGTGGTCACTGAGCTGCTGACTACAGGGTGTCATTCTCTCTGTGAGACAAGCTGTTCTGTTCTTTCGCTCTTCACTGTGGCCCTAATGCCAGAAAAGGGTCTGGATGCATCTCATTATGTGAAACATTAACTTTTTAACCACACATTGAAACGGTATAAACATCTGGGCCTGTTCACGATAGACACATTCAAACCTGCCTTGCCCGACGACTACAAAATGCCTGACAAGGCTTTTCAGGGTTTCTTTTTGCTCACAGAAGATCTCGGTCAACATTTGGATTCTTGAGAGTGCGGGGTGATGTCACTCCCTTGGCCTCACAAGGAGAATGTATTTTTAGTTGCTCTTCTCAAGACTTGACATCTTCTTCATGGAGCTCTAGGGACAAATAGACCCTACAGACCTCTTCTCTTTGCAGAGGAAGACCGTGAAGCTTACAGAGTTTAAAGGACGTGCTCAAGGTCACTCAGCTTGTTATTGGCAGAGCAAACCCCCGGAGAGCTTCTGTGCTCTTCCTACCACCGGTCTGAGTACAGTACAGTTCACAGGTGGCTTTATTATTTGACCATCAGATATAGGCCAAATGCTTAATTGTTTCACTCTATTGTGTGCTCTCTGCCTATCACCTCGATCTGTTTTGATCTTCCTACAGCAAGCCTTGAGAGCCTCTGTTAAGTAGGCTCATGGAATAGAAGTCTGTATCATTAGAGAAGTCAAAATAGTTTATTTGAGGTCAGTGACAACTAACCCCATGTGAAACTGATAGTTACCACTCTTTGAGATTATATATTGAAATTTAGTTCTGACAAAGGAAGAACATTTATTTCTCTCTGTGGTTGCTTGGCCGGTCCCTCCTGGCACCAAGAACAGGCATTTCTAATAAAGTACTACTGCGATTTCTCACTCGTCTGTGGGTGCAAAGCACGTGCTGCGCTATCGGGATCCTGAGTCCCTGCTCCCCTCTCTCCGCCCTCTGCAGGGCATGGAGCTGCCCTGCAAAGACCTCTCCTGGGCTGTGTGGGCTTCCAAGCGAGGTCTGGCATGTGCCGACTACTGCGTTTCCAGCTGTAGGATCTGAGCAGCACTGGACGGCTGTTCTTGCTTTCTGCGATGACCCCCATATTCCCAGCGCTTGAAGCCACCAGAGGAGGCCTTTCCCATGCTATTTGTGACGGCGGCAGCCGGGAGGGCACCGGCATGTACGCCAAGAACTGTCTTTAATTCTTCTCAGGAGGCCCACTTCAGGTTTCTGAGTGGCTGGTCCCACCCAGAAATGGAGAATGGATCTCTCTCATTCCTTTGCCTCGCTGTGTGACTTAGGCCCTAAAACATCATTCTTGGGAATCCTGTCACAAAACGTCTCATCAGAAAACAGCTCCTTCAGACCGTGGCCCTGATTCCTCCTGGGCTTGGGGCCCACCATGAAGTCGCGTCGCAGGACAGGAACGAGTTCCACTGCTACCTTCTCTGTGTTCTTCATTTCTCCCTCCTTTCTCCCAACCCCCTCTCAAACTCTGTGAAAACAAACGACAACATCCTTGACCCTTCTTCAGCGAGACATCACAGGAACCTGTGTGTCATCGCATGCAGACAGTGTGTGTGTGGGGGGGGGGGCGCGTCCCAGGCCCTCTTCCTCCGACCCAGGGGCAACACACAGATGTGAAAGCCCCTGCTCCTCCTACTTTCAAACTCCTCCTCTGTGCCGTGTATGTTGACATACATGATCATATTTAACTCTCACAGCAATGTGAAACCATCACTACTATTTCAAATTTAGCGACGAGGGGACTGAAGCTCGGAGAGCTTAAGTCAAGGTGAAGGAACTTGCTCACGCCAGGTGGTCGGAAGTGCGACACCTTGGGCCCCCACCCAGGGCTGGCGGGCGCCTGTCCCGAGGCTCTTCCCCTGGGCATCCCTGTTTCACTGCTGGGTAGCAGCTCATCAAACTTCAGGGTGCAGAAGGTTCGCCTAGGCCGCTTGTTAAAAAAGCGAGTCCCTGGACCCCATCGCGGGTGTCGGCCACCGTCGCGGCTGCCAGGCGATTCAGACGACTGTGGGAGCCTCAGGTGTGAAGGATGTCTGCGGGGCCGGGGCAGAGCAGCGTCTGCTAAGGTCCGTGGGACGAAGACTCGACACCACACTAGGCCCACCACACCAGTTCTGCCCGCGCTCTCTCGTCTGGGGCAAAGGGATGCAGATGGCAACCTCCCGCGTTCAGGAGGGCGCTGGGATGAGCACGGCGTTTCCGGGGGCGCTCGGACCACCTGCCTCCGCTAGAACATTCATTTAAAGAGCGCTTATACCCCATTACCTTCACAGATCCACTGATCTGGGTGTGAGCTTCGAGGGCCAGGAACCTGCATTTTTAACCACGCCCTTAGCTGGATGTCATGCTCAGTCAACGCTAGATATAAAAACACGCACACACACACCCCTTCCCCCGCCCCCCCCCAACAGGAAAAGATCCGGAAATAGTTCTTTCTGTGCTGCTTCCAAAATTAGTCTGTGTTTGAATTACCAATACATGAAAAAAATATACGACAAAGTTGTCTCTAGGCATTGATTCAATTAAATTTGTCATCTGGGCTTTGCCTACCTGTTCCAGAGAGGACGGCTATGAGGATGCTATGAGAAATAGACAAAATCAGAGCATATTAGATTGATCCTTTCTCTCCCCCTGGGTCAGTGAAGTGTACGTTTCCTTGCTGTTTTTCCCCATCGGCTTTCAAAAGGGATCCAGGGACTGGAGTCCTGTGAGAATGGATTTGATTGAAACTGCAAGAATATTGGAGCATAAGGGCTAGAATTAATTAGCATCCTTAAAACAGCAGCACTAGGCCCTTGAATTTTTGGAACATATGAATGGTAACTGTTGATTTCTCAACCCAAAGCAGAACATCTGTTCTTTTGCAGAGAGTCTCGCAGAGATTGCCGTGCAAAGTCAGGTGGGCGGGGGGCGCTGGGAGGAAGTGCAGCCTGCGCCATCGCTGTCCATTAGGATTTATTATTAGACAGCACTCAGTATAATTGCTTTCTCAGGAATTTTTAGCTCTCTGACACATACACTGTACATCTTGTGGGGTTTTATTGGAACTTAATCCTCTGTAAAGTTATTCCAATCAGAAATGTACATGGGAAGCATTCATAAACTATAACAATCTGTATTCAGAATTAATTTTACATTAAACACAAATCATTAACTCTCGTCAAGTTCTTCTCTCTGTCTTCTTGGCTTGGATCTTCGGGAGAAATAAACAAGTCAGTGGAGAAAGGAAAAGGCAATGGCGATGGCAGGGAAAGGAAGGGGTGCAGGTTACGCTGTTTTTCACCAGAGACAGGCCGCTAAGAATTAGATAATGGGGTGACAGCAAAGGAAAGTTAAAACAAAGAGGAACAGAATTATTAACAGTATCAAGTACAGACGCTCATCTACTCTATACTTATACATAAAGTATCATCTTTTTATTATTCATTTTCATTTTAACTCCAGGAGTCAGGGAGACCTTGGATTCAGTCCCAGCTTTGCCACACACTTGTCCTGTGATCTTCAGGAAGTTATTGAAAGTTTCTATACAGGGAGAGTTTATATAAAATAATAATACCTTTCTCTCAGTGTTCTTGTAAGGATGAAAATGAAATAATATGTGCACGAGCCTAGCAAACGTGCCCGACAGAGAAGGTGTTTACAAATGCTGGATACTTCTCTTCCTGTTTCCACAAAGTGCTATGCAGCTGATATTTTTTTACATTCAGACTTGATAGAATTGGATTATTTAGTTGCTGCTTCACTAAATTAATTGGAAAGCGAATGACTGACTACATTAGTTTTCTGTCTGGTGCTCTGCAAATAAATACCGTTTCTCGTTTGAGCTGAAGAGGGAGGGCATTCGCTTTTGTTGCATTTTCTGCCGTAGGCGTGGCTGCGGGAAGCGCCCTTCACGTCTGTGCGGGAGCACAGGGTTTAGGAAGGGCGGGGGGGGGCGTGAGCCGGGGGTGGGGCGGGGCTCATCTGGGCTCAGGGGTCTGCTCCTTCTGCCTTGGGATGCCTCTGTTTTCGGTCCGAGGGCTGGTGTGTTGGTAGGCTTGAAAAACATTAGAAATGCTTCCTATTAGTATTTTCAAATGTTATAAACTATCGCGTTTACTGCAAGAGAGAGGGGGGCTATTGCGTGGGAAATGGAAGGCGAGGATCGGCGTTGAGATTTAGACCATTAGGGTCATCAGGAAGGAGATCCCGTGGCTCGATTCCTAGAGTTAGGTTTAGTTGGTTTGAGGGTGAGAGATGAGCGCTGCTGGGGGTGTAGCCAGCCGCTCTGACTGCTCTGGCGCGCTCCGGAAGGTGCCCTGTGTTAGTTACGTTAATGCAGCCTGATGGTTTTATTTCCATAGCCTCCTTTGGGGGGGAGGGGGCGCCGTCTCTGAGATGGGGAATACGCGCCAAGTTTCAGAGTTTACCCGGCCGTCACGGGCACCCTTTCTCTTAGCTGCTTGTTAGTATGGCCAGGGATCGGAATTCCTATATACCAGGGAGAGACGCTACATTTAAAAATAAAATTAAACCACATTTTACATTTTCAGCCTCCACAGAAGACTCTCAAAAACTTTCCAAGGATTCCTCATGCCTTAGTCTCAGGTGGAAGAAGGCCATTTTTTACAAGATGAACCAAAATCTTAGCCGTAGGCTTTTAGCAGTCACTTCCTGCTTTTTTCCCTTCTAATATAAGGGCAAAGTAGAGGACAAGGACATTGTAAACCATGTGCTTCTTCAGGAGTAAGTGATAGAAGTGAAATTAGCAATAGGATTAGGAACTGACATTGGCCTGCCACTGAAAATAGACCAAATCTACTTTTACAGAGATATGGAAATGATCAAATCTGGGGTTTTGTGCGGTCGTATCTATCTATCTATCTATCTATCTATCCATCCATCCATCCCTAAGATTTGGGGTGTAAGCCTATGCTGGTTGCTAGTGAAGCTGTAATGAGTGTAGTGCTAATATTGGACTTAGACAATATTGGGGAAAAAAAATTTTTTTAAAAAAAGAGAGAGTGGCTGTACTAGCCCAGATAACCTGGCAATAAAAGCAAATCCATCCTCTTGATACCTTTTCCTGTGCCTTCTTGCACAAGGTGGATCTTTCTCTCTCGGCAGGTTTTTTTGTTTTCTGTTTTTGTTTTTGTTTTTTAGAGTCAGCGCCAGAAGGAAGACGCACAGGTGTCACAAGTGTATATTTTCTGGAGCCTCAAAAGGAGATTTCAAGCAGATTTCATGAGGAAATGGTATTCATTGCTGAACTGCAAATTAGATTGCAAGTGCTTTGGGCATTCTTAGTAAATTATATAGCTAAAATCTGAAGCTCTGCTAAACCCTTTGAATTTAATTTGACCGCTGGCAGCCATCAATAGTTAAAAGATTTTAGAAAACCTGAGTGCTCATACTTAAATGTGTTGGTAGGGGATATTGTAGAAAAGACAGGTGGCTCAGGGAGCCAAATAAAACACTGGCCTTTTTCAGACTATTCAAAAACTAATACAATAAAAATGAATGTACTGGATAATACCCTAAGTAGCGCTAATGTCATTAAGGTGCGCACAAGGCCTTAAGAGGTGCAAGTTCATTTTCCAACTTCTGAGTTGTTTCTAGGCCAGTGCACCTCTCTGCGCTGCGTCTCCGTCCTGGGAAGGCTGGCCTTCCCTTGGCTCCCCGGCCTGTGCGCTTTTGCATGCTAATGGAATATTCTCCCCCGCCCGGGCCACATCAGATTAGCAAATTTCTCGCCTAAAGCCATCCCTGCCGAGCAGGGAACCTGACGTTTGCCTTAAAGAGTCCTAAGCGTTTTTCATATGAAATTCAATTAAACTATTTCCTAGTCTAAGTGTCTGTTCAGTTCTTTACCTTTCAGCAGAATGAGTTTTCCTTCCAGTGAAAATACTTAAAAGCAGGCCATTGAAGGAGGCAGGGGAGAGAGGGTCAGGGCGAGGGCTTGGGGTGGGGGGCGAGCCATGCTGCTGGCGCAGTCAGCTAATTGTTCCCAGCCTTTGTTTTTCTGTTCCCCTTGAAGATGCGCTGTATTGTAATTACCGCGTGAGAGATTTGTCTTGATTAGATGGCTAGGCGGTGTCAGTGCTTCTGAAAGAGATGAAAATGCTCCGGGAAGGGGAAGGAGACTGCAACGTGGATTTATCGCGGCGACTGCCTAGGCCGTCCTCCCCGTGCCCTTGGCCCCTGCCCCTCACTTCTGTCCAGGCTCCATTTCAGGTACAGAGGGAGCCTGGACATGTTTGTTGCACAGTGGTCTGAAATAGGATCCTCTTCCCGTGGGAGGAGGAATATATGGGCAAGAACTTTGCAGAAGTGAGCCTCGAGAGAAATTAGGCAAAACCTCTCTGTCTTAATGAGATAGAACTACCATCAGCGCGGCCAGGGCTTTCTGCTCTACTTCCTGAGATGGAAAAAGAGCATACTTTGCCGGCCAAGTCTACACACTGGGTGGGCGATGTGGGCAGAACAATGGATAAGGCCGAAACCCTCTACACTGGCATTGCTCATCGTCAGCGGGGGAGACGAACTCATGGCTGCCGTGCCACGTGGCAGTTCTCTGAGAACATCAGAGCTGCCCCAGGTGCCCAGAGGACAGGGCGCCCAAGGTCGCCGCCCGGGGGAGAGTTGGGGAAGCCTTCACGGAGAAGGTCACCCTCGTGCAGTCTTGAGGACTGAGTGATGGGGGAAAGGGCCGGCTTGTGTCACGGGGAGATGGACTGGAAGGTAGTGAACAAGTTTGGAATTAGATGGACACTGGTAGCATCCGTTCGAGCCGTTCCAGGGAACAGTGGGGACAGAAACAGGTTGTGAAGGGCAGCAAAGACACCCTTCAGATTTTTCTTTCAAGAAGTTGACTTGAGGAAAGGGACAAGACAGATTTCTAACAGGAGTGTTTTCAATCTAGGCTTTCATGTAAAGCAAAGCAAAATGTTAATATCTAGATACCTCAAGCCCCACAGTCTTGTTATTAAAGGAAAATCAGACTCCATTTAGTGTGCATTTTTCAACTAGCTAACACAATGAAATCAGAAGAACATTGCTCAGTTCCCAATTTCTCCTTGTCTCTGTAATACAGCCTTTGAATGGGAATATTCCTCACAGGGAATCTATAAAACTATCTTCTCTTTACTCTGGACATTTTTGGAATTTTTAAAAAATAGCTGAGGTGAAGGACCTAGTTTACTTTAATGCATTGCTTTAAAATAGCAATATGTGATATGAAGGAGTTTAGCTTCACATAATAGCCTGTGAAGCAGAAGATATTTAACTTAAAGTAACATTTACTTGTATAAAGAGATTTTTTGAATGCACAAAATACATTTTATTCATTCATTTTTAAAATAATAATTTTTAACTTCTTTACGAAAGTCAGTGTGAGACCCACAAATATCGTATTTTCACTTTTTCTTTTTGTGATTGAATTATGTAACATTTTCAGTGCTCTCAATGAAAGGCTTTTCAAGCACTGGTTGTGTTAGGGGAATAAACATAGCTCTTTACCACAAACCCCAACATAACTGAGAAAAACAGTCAGAAGTTAATTTTTAGAACAAGACAAGGGAGAAATGAATTGCCATTTGGGGACCTCGGTGTCTGTGTGTGTGAGAAGCAGCCTTTGGCCCAGCCCTGAGTTCAGGTCGATTCTGGGATAAATACGTGTTTCCTTTGGAGTCTGAGCTTTCCATGCCTGGGACGACTGTACCAAGTTGAAATGGGGTAAAAGAGTGAGGAAAGTGTTAAAAATAAAAAAAAAAGAACTTTGCCAATTCTAGAAAAATCTGCGTCATCTAATGGCATCATATTTTTATCATAGAAAACATAATTTTCCCTATCATTACCACTGAAATTTGTTTTACTTAAAGTAAGCAATTATTGGATGCCTGATGAGCATGTGGTTTATATATGGCACCTTCATTCATATTTAGGTGGATGCCATTTTTTTTTCAATCCTACTTCTTGAAAATTTTATTTTTGGAAAATAACAGACATTTTGAGATTCTGAAAGATCAACAAATGTTGATAAATAAATAAATAAAAGCTGAGTTTTATGGGATGTAGATATACTATAGTAACATTGATTGAATTATTTCTAGCCAGAAAATACACATTTATATTTTTAAAAATTTAATAAAATTTGGGAAAAAATTTTCCCCAAATCAGGAAGTGAATGTCAGAAATTGGAGTGCAGTGTTTTAGTGTATTGGTTTTTCTTTCTTGTGCCTCCTGTGGGAGACAATGAGGAAGCGTCTATGAGACTTGATTTGAAATAGTCACATACACAGAAGAAAACCGCTATACCTCCAGACTCCAGAGGGAGAGGCCCACTTATTTAAAGAAAGAAGGCCTGAGTCAGAAAGCAAACATATGGGCCAAGAAAGATTGACATTGGTTATTTTTTTCTGAAAATAAATTTGAACAAAAATTAATTTTTATATTAATTTTTAAACTATTTTTGAATTTATTGGAGTGACATTAGTTCATAACATTATATAGGGTTCTGGTATGCAGTTCTACAATCTATCACCTGTATATCGTATTGCCTGTTACCAGCCCAAGCCAAGTCTCATTGCATCACCATTTACCCCCCCTTAACCCTCTTCTCCTTCCCCTCACCCTCTTCCCTCTGGGATCACCATACTGTTGCCTATGTCCATTAGTCTCCTTCCCTTCCTTCCCTTCCTCCCTCCCTCCCTTCCTTCCCTTCCTTCCTTCCTTCCCTCCTTCCTTCCCTCCTTCCTTCCCTTCCTCCCTCCCTCCCTCCCTTCCTTCCTTCCCTCCTTCCTTCCCTTCCTCCCTCCCTCCCTTCCTTCCTTCCCTCCTTCCTTCCCTTCCTCCCTCCCTCCCTTCCTTCCTTCCGCTTAATCCCTTTTTACTTGGCTGAGAAGTTTCTTGAACTTAAAACAAATAGGGATCACTGAGGATGATTGCTCAGGTTTGCCTTTTACTGTCAGTATTTTTTGTATTTATATATCATAATAATTCACATTCGTGAAATACGCGTATTCAAAACTATTCATATATTTATTTCATTGATGTCAATGCTTCACAATATTTCCAATATAGGGAATTTAAAATCAGCAAATTATAAATCAGTTTCCTTTCAGAATGCCTCCTATTTTCTTAGGTTGCAGTGAAAAGGGAACATTTTTGGAGTGGGACACAGGTTTTGTATAAGTTTGGTAAAGAAAGTCTTATCACTTGGAAAAAAGAAAGACCAAAAAGTTCTTCTTGATATGTCTAGAGGAAGCAATTAGAATCTCTTAGTGAAGAGACAAATTTTAACCTGTCCTCCAGTGCAACAGAAGACAGTTAAAGTAATGCCGTGCATGAGATATTAGAATCTGCTCTCTGAGCCTGCCTTATTACTGGCTGTTATTCAATAAAGCATAAAAGAATTCTCGTTCAATTTATCTTACCCGTATTTGTCGTGGTGGTGGGGGGAAAGCCATATGAACCACTAATCTAAATTTATAGTTATTTCACAAAAGACAGAGGCTTGAAAGAATCTTAAAAAGTTAATGCAGTTAACATCCCTGTCAATCAATTTATGATACTCCCTCAAAATAAAGCAGTTTCAGAGAAATGATTTTTCTCATAAGGTCTGAAAAGGCCTGTCTTCACTTTCTTAATTTCAAATTTAAAATGAGATATGTGGACAGATGGAGTGTGAGAGGCATCTGTTAAATCAAATCAGGGCCACTGCCAGGGTTGATGTGTGTGTGTAAATACGGGCGGAGTAGCATTGTGAAGGGTTATACCGGCTAAGGGAAGGTCACAGACCGACACGTTTTTCTTCCAAGACTTAGAAACCTAATAATTTTAGGCTATTGAATTGAAGGATAATTGCATAGTGCCTAAGTAGGTTTATCTGACGTGTGGAATTGTCATGACTATAAATAACACATATTTAGACATTTTAATTTGGTAGTTGAGTAAGAAAGCATGACAAAGAAATGACTTCACTGTTTATTCTGTGTATGGTGGGCTCAGGTAGGGCAGAAATGGGGCATCACATGAACTGAGTCTGAGAAGTTATGAAATAAACTCCAGGGCACTTGTTGCCAGGTAAAATGGAATTTTTTAGAGGATGAATATTTAAAGAATACTTAGGATCCTCATGGGGAGGCAGTGGCATGTCCGTGCTCCTATTCAGCCAAATCTGGAGGAATCGGAAACCGGCTCCTGTGCCTGGGAATGGCCCAGGGCTGCCTCTGCAGCTGGGCATTTCATTTCGTATTAGCATAATCCTCAAGCTTATGGGAGGGAGTTGGGAGATAAAACTGAAATCAGCTTTGTTCCTTGCTAACAACTTTGGCATCCTGTTGACACTTCTGGCTAAAATGAAGTTCGGGTTTTCTCTGCGGATTTTTATTATTTGGACTGTCCTTGTCTCCACCGATAATCAACAGTTCACTGCATAATATCTAGCAGTTACAAACCTGGCTCGCTCTTTTGACTGAGTAATCAGAGGTTATGCAAATTAACACCTTCACCTGGGGAAAGAAAGAACTTTAGAATTCACCTGGTTCAGTAAATGGGAGTATTAATCACAGGGTTTCAATAAAAAAGGATTTGGAAAAAAAGAAAGGCATTTCGCTCAGGCTTTTTCAGTAGAAAATATACATTCTAATTATCTTCAATATCTACCAAAAGGGGACCATTCAAATTGGGGTGACCCTACATTTAAATGAAATTGAGTAAGAAATAACATGTAAAAACAAATCATATTAATTCTCTCTTTCCTTCTTCTTTCCAACAGCAGTGGTGATAATTATAGTTAAATTGTTTGAAATGTTAAAGTAGTAATTAAAAACTTTGTTTTATTTTTTATTTTAAATAGCCCATATTCATTGTGCAAACAATGTCCCAAAATAGTAAGTCACTGAGGAGTTTGATTTTTGTAATTTTGCTTATTTATGCTTGTGGCACCTTCTCCAATGGAATCATGGTTCATATTGTGTTACAATCTCTTTTGTTCAGTTAACGTATCATGTCATTAAGTATTATTTCAGACTGCTACTTCTAAATGGCACATAGCATTTTATACCAATAAACTAGAATGTATTCAGTCCCCTAGTGCTGGTCATTTGGTTGTTTTTCATTACTATGAACAAATACAGGTTGAACATACTTACAGCTAAATCTTTGCATAAATCCATGAAATTATTACTTTTTTTTCCAGAAAAATCCCTACATGGGAGGCTTTTGCCATCATGTCTTCCAGAAAGTTTGTATCTGTTGCTATTTATGTTTGTGATCATTTAAATATGGACCAAAGTCAAGGAGCAAGGTTTCTGGAATGTGCGGCATGGGTGTTACAGGAACTAAACGAGAGAAGCAAGCCTGCCTGTGGGGACACGACCCCGACGGCCATGGCACTGGGCCACCCGAGCTTCCTGTAGGATCTTGCCTAGTGTTTGGACACCCTGAGAGTGTTGGCGGCGAAAGGGCGCCGGGGTAAGACGGGTGGAGTCAGGCAGGACGTCAGTTTGGCAGCCTCGGTGCCTGAGCTCCAGCTAAGAAAGAATTCATTTTCTCGAAGTCGTAAGATCATTGTGCGTGAGCAGCATGACTGTACCCACACTCTGACCACGGAGTTCCAGGGGTCTGTACGGGCTGTGGACAGGGGCGCCCCGGTGCCTGGCTTACCTTCCTCAGGGCAAGCGTGTCACCACAGAGGGGCCACCTGGAGAGACACACGTGTTAGAGGTCAAGCAGGTATGGTTTTAACGGCCCCCCAAAACCCAGTGGCTCCGGATTCCCGCCTCTGGGACTTTCTACAGCACCGTTCCCCTTGGAGCAGAGGAGCACTTTGACTGCACATGCAGAGCCCAAAGGTAGAGAAAGTCTTTATTTAAAAGAGAAATTTTAAACATAGACTACATTCCGAATATATAAAAGCATTGTGGTTTAATCAATAACATTAATAGACACCAGAGACTTCATTTTGTATTCACAAAGCAGCAGCGGGAAGTCCTGCGTAGAGGTCTGCTTGTGAAGGCTCTCAGGCAGGCCCTTGGTGACGGCTCGGACCGCCCTCGCGGCCCCCTGGCGCCGCTCCTGCAGCCTGATTTGCTCCAAGGGCCTCTCCATGCTTGGCCCCCCCCCCTCCTCCCTGTCACAAGGTAGGAGAAAATGTGTTCTCTATACTCTTCCCGCGCCTCCCAGCAGGGGTCGTATCCAATACTCGTTTTAGGCTGTAGGTTAAAAGTATATTCGAGAGCTGTGTTATGGACAAAAAAATTTCTCTTCTAGACTGCGTGCCATAGTTACAAAAATGGACAGCCGTGGTTTGCTAATGCAATTAGCAAGGTACATATTCTGATGCCCACCTCCATCCTTCATTCCTCCCAAATTTAAGAACTTGGAGTTTAAAAAATATCCTATCATCAAAGGTTAAAAAAGGAGTCTGTTCTCTATATGACTCTCTAGCTATGGTGACCAATATCTTGATTTTTTCAGTTTTAACCACAAAAATACTTTTCTGTTGGACTCCCTCGTACAGACTATAAAAATGTTTTTGACCAAAAATCACATTTTCCCCCCAGAAAATGTGATCATCACATTTATGGTTAAAACACCGCTCCTATGACTTTTCCATGCTCCTTCTGTCTCACCTTGAGAGTGTCCTCACTATCCCCTGCCCCTCTGGGACAGAGAGGCCTGGGCAAGCACCCAAACCCAACAGGACTTGGATTCATAGGGACGAGTGCTTGAATATCGAGCTCATTTTCAGGTTTCAGGTTTTGTTCTTCGGTGGTCCATTGTAAACCCAGGTGTCCGTTCGAAAGCCACGACGGGGTGCGTGGGTTTCTACTTGTGTCCCTTGGCCTCTGGGCTTGGTGGCAAGTTACGTGGGAAGGATGCTCTCCAGCCCCTCGCTGCCCATGGGAATCATCGAAAAGCAGTCTGCCAGCAGGAAGGTGTGAGCCAGTGACAAACGGTACCCGACTCCAGGGGAAAATAGACTCTGGGAAGCTTTTAATGCCAAGCTTTATAATGTTTGGGATGAAATACTGCATCAGATTTCTCATGAGGATGGGAACGACCTCAGATCAGTTTAACAAAGCATTTTCTAGCAGAAGAGAACATGCTTGAATAGAAAAAGAAAATAACCTAGTACTTAAAGCTTCGAGAGGGCCTCCTTTTCTACCTGTCGCTGGCTTTGCCCACTCTTTCATCCTGACTCCCGCTCTATAACTCCCAGCCAAGCTCACTTTGAAAACACTTCCTCTGTATGGATTTTCAGAGTTGGTCTTGAGAGCCAACATTCTGCCCTATTGAACTCTACAGTACCTTCATGATTGTCCAGTCGTGCGCACTGTGCCTTTTTGGGGTTCAGAAAACATGGTTGCTTTATTTCTATCTAATCAGTCATCAACCCCTTCCTGTGCTTCCTTTTAAAGTGCATCCCTCCCCTACTCTAGTCTCTGTCACCATCTTAGCCTGCCTGGGTGGACACAACACTTTCTTGTTGTTTTCATCTAGTTTGATGAGAACGAGCAGGATGGACGCAAGGCATTTTCAAAGTAAAATTTGACCTGGAATTTGGTACGGGGATAAAGGTGTCAATGACAGTTCCCAAAGGATTCTGGCCTCATCTAGGTGACCATCTATCAGGGATATAGAGAAAACCCCTGCTTTTGATGGCTGATGGCACTACACTACCATTGTCATTTCTTAATTTAATTTCTTAACTTAATCTGAGACTGATTCTAAGGATCCCTTCACCGTTGTGCCTGCTTTACCTGCAATGACTGCCTATGGCATTCTCCAGTTTGATACAAAAGCATGTGTAAAATGAAGAAGTAGGACCAGCATTTAAATACATTCCAGACCCTAAAGTCTATGAATCTCTGACTTGCATTGTTAGAAAATAAATGATTACCTGTCATCGGTCTATCTATATTTTCTTTACTTCCTAATTATATCACTATTTCAGAATGGAGTTCTTTTCATGTCTTTTGATTTTTTCCTATGTCTCATGAATCTGATACGATATAGGGAGCAGAGTAAAAGAAATATTATTATTGATTGGGCGTCAATAATGAGGAAGGGGATACACTGAGTATTCATGATTTAATTAATTATTCATTTATATATAGTTTTAGTTATCTTGGCAAACGAGTTGACTTGATGTTGCTGTTCCCTGTTTGGGATTTTCTGCTAATGTGTGGAGAAGATCCTGTTGTATGTATCCGGTAAAAAAGCGTGGGTAGGGAGGGGAGGAAAATGTCTTATGGCTTCTTTAAGGGTATTCCAGAACCTGTCTACCCTGGCTGTTCATGTGGTTGAGGTTGATGGCCCTGAAATTAGAGCAAATTAGGTTTCTTTGGCTTCAATCAACTTTCATATGATGAAAATGTTTTCAAAATAGCTCAGTCTGAAGCAAACATGACTGAGAGGCCAGTTGATTTTAATGTGTAAACCATACTGAGCTACACTTTTAGAAAAGTTAATCATTTTTTATGGAGTTTACTTTTTCCATTGTAGAAGTAATACATACTCATTACAAAATTTCAGAAAGAAAATAGATGGAGTGAAAAATTTCACCCGTATTCTAGCTACCCAAAGGTAAACAGGGTCAGCTTTTCAGTTAGTATCTATCCATCCCCCTTGAGAAAATATATATAGCTGTAATCATACTTTTAGTATTATTTTTATACCTTGTTTTTCTATTTTTAAAAGATTTCGTTTATTTATTTTTAGAGAGAGGGGAAGGGAGAAAGGGAGAGAAACATGGATGTGTGAGAGATACATCAATTGGTTGCCTCTCGCATGCCCCCAACTGGAGGCCTGGCCTGCAACCCAGGCATGTGCCCTGACTAGGAATCAAACTGGTGACCTTTAGGTGTGCAGGCTGGCACTCAATCCATTGAACCACACCAGCCAGGGCTATACCTGTTTTTTTCTTAGGCAACTTTTTAATGGCTTCATGATACTGCAGTGAATTGCTGCAAGTAACCTCTACAACACATTTACTTGGGCATTTAGGTGGTGTGTCATTTTTCAGTATCTTAGATAATGCTATAATGAGCATATTTGAGCTTTTCCAGTAATTAGGATTAATTTCTCAGGAATGATTATGCAAAGTGAATGTTTTTAAAGCTCATAATAAATTTTGCCAAATTAGTTTTAAAAAGTTCTATCGGTATGTGAGTGAGCCTTTTTCATCTCACCCTTATCAGTGAGGAATCTCCTTAGTTTAAAAGGCACTAATTTTATACGCAAAAATTTTCAGCGCTCTTCATTATTTGCTTATTGAGTGCCTTCTTTTGTAAATTATGTCCGTTTGTTTTCTGGCTGCTTATCTATCACAGTCCCAGTAGTTTTTACTTTTTTAAATGGAATTGGTTTAGTAGACTCCTCATATGTTGAACTTTCATCTTTGTTCCATGTATTTTGAAGTTTTGCTTGTTTTCCTTTTTATTTGGGTTTTTTTTTCTTCACATTCAATATTTTAAACTTTTACAGGGCAAAATTATCATCACCCAACTTTCTTGGGAATCAAAAAAAATTCTAGGTTCAGTTTAGATATTTATCTTCTCAAATGCTGCTCCCTACCAATCAATTAAACATTTAAATGAGTGTAATTAACATATATTTTTTAAATACAGGAAACAAAAAATTCGGAAAATTTTTTGGAACAGGTCTATCTCTGTTTTGCTACATAATTACAGCGAGAGAATCCTGAAAAAAAGGTTTGTGGTTTAATTTTTTATCTCCTCAATTATGAAATGAGGCTGCATTTCATAATATTTTATAGATAAGGATTATGCCTTAGAGCAGTGGTTCCTACCCCGGGGCAATTTTGACCTCAGAGACATTGGCAACGCTGGAGATAGTTTTGATTGTCACAACTGGGGGCCCTGTTACTGGCATGTGGTAGGGGCGCCCCGGGATGCTGCCAAGCAGCCCAGAGTGCGCCCGGCCCGTAATCAGGCGGCTCGCACTCGAGCGGCGCTGCTGTGGAGAGGTCCCGCCCAGTGCAAGTCCGAGCCAGGATGATTATTTCTACTGTCGCAGCGGGAGAGAAATTTAATGTGAAATCATTTAAAATTCACTGTTTCTTTTTCTCTTCGCCTCCTTTTTCTGAGGAGAAAGTCCATTATTTTCCACTTTGTTTTCTCAAGTAGTTTAATGACTTCCTTTGGCTCCCCTTCAGGAAATCTCCGGCCTAGGGAGGCCCAGGGAGGCGTGTGGGTGCGGGGATCGTGGCTGACCCTCCCTCCCGCCCGGGGACCGGCTCCAGGGCGTGCGGGACTCTGCCTCCCCATTTCTCATCCCTCTCTTGTTTGGAGTGGGTAATCTGGAAATCGGGGTCTTAAAAACGTGCATATGATATGCTTGCATGAAGCTTTGAGACATGTCGTGGCATTTGGGCAGGGCTACTTCTTCGGGCTGCCCGCCAAGTCAGGTTGAACAAAAGAAAAAGGGTAAGAAAGGTTTGTCTCAGCTAAAGTCCCCAAGGGAGAACCTACAGTCAAGTTCAGAGAGTCAGTGCCGATTGAAATCCAGAGATAAGAATAAAATAGTAAATAATAGATAGTAACTAGAAATAGAAACGAAGAGTTAAATAGAAGCAGAATTGTAGTGCAGTAGTTGCCACAAACTTCATTGGAAGAGTTAGGCGATTTCTTCGCTCAGAAACCAGGGCAACAGCTTTTATTTCAGTACATTCCTATCTTACAGGGCGCTCATTCATATTCTGTAAAAACCAGCCATCTAGTCACCAAACTAGCACACAAACAAGTCCTGTTTGCCATTTAAAATTTAAGAACAATTTAAATACATTTAAGCAGATGTAAATAAAATTAAATTGGATTCTTTGTTATAAGGACTTCCAGGGGCTTCGCGAGGACAACTTGCACTGGGACTCCAGAGGGGGCATGTCAATTACTGCCCTGGGCGTGTGTCCTCGCTGCGAACACGCGTGGCTCACAGAGCGCCTCGCAGGGCCGGGGCGACCCCGCGGTTTTCCTCCGCGGCTGCAGATCTGAACGAAGGTGGCCGTGTGAGTAGGACTTCAAATCCTGTCTCCACACCCACCGGGTTCCGATGGACCAGGTCTGGGTAGGGCACTGGGTGAGGCAGGGGCTGTCTAGGTGACCCCACTGTGCGGCTGGGGATGAGCCCCCTACCTTAACGGCCCACGCTGTGGAAAGAGCCAACTGAGATCTAGCAGAGCAGGTTTCCAAACTCTTCACTCATCAGGACCATCTGAGGGCTCATGAAAACCATCTTCCCGGGAGCCCCTCTTGCAGATTTGGACACAGTCTGTGGGGTGGGCTCCAGGAGTGTGGTTGGCAGCAAGCCCTTCAGTGGCGCTTACGCTCCGGCAAGTCTCAGGGACCGTCTGCCGCTGCGTCTCCCATGGTGGTGGCCCAAAGGCAGAGCAGGGGTGGTTGGCGTCCAGCGCTGGGGCATTGTAGAGCCTCACCGTTAGTGCCAGAAAGGTTTATTTTTGGTTCCTTGCAGGCCCACAGGCCTCTACATATTATTATTTTTTTAAACAAATGAATGTATTCATCCATAAAAGCTTCCTGAGAGTTCAGCCCTCAGAAAGTCCTCCCTTCCTTTCAGGCCCTCAGGATACTACCGGTTCTAAGAAGTTGTGGACATAAACTAGATGGCTGGTCTTGAGTAATGGAAGGCAAATGGGGGGGCGGGTGGGGAGCGGGGAGAGGGGCGGTGGGTAGAGCCAGAGACAGAGAAGCAGATCTCAAAGTGCAATCAGGAGGGAAACCCTGGGTTCTACAAAAAAGACCTGACTTCCGGTAGAGCTGCTCATATCTTCCTTAAGTCAGAAGCCACACTACATGCCCAGTGACATATAAATCTGCAGCATGTAGAGGTGAACTTCGAACTGGGCCCGTCTTGGGGAGATTGTTATTATAACAATGCTACAATACTGCATTAGTCCTGTTTATACTTGTTATCAGATTGCCTTCTAGAGTTCTAAAGCCCAAGGCAATTCTTTTAAGAGGTCAAACAAGCAGGCTGAAGTTACAAAAGATTATTGCTGTTTTGGTTAAAGCTACTAGGAGCCATTATCAGCTAAGTGGTAGATTTGACTCTAAGTGAAGTGAAGAGTCAGGAAATATTTATTATCTGGGAAACTCCCTATAAGGAACAAAGGCTCTCTTCTTGTTCTGTGGGAATGGAGAACTTGCTTACCCTGCCTAGTCTGACTGAGAAAAGGATCTCCAAAACGGTCTTTTAGATGTGGCACTCTGATAAATAAGATCATAAGTCAGCAAACTTCTCTGTGCCTGACTCTCTGCTGGGCATGAGTACTTAATTAACAATGAAAGTTTGGTTACCTCCTAGGGGCACAGTGTAATAGAGGTGCCCCAGTGGTGTGTGCTGTTTAAGATTGTACCCCAGGTGAATGTGGCCATGTTCTGCACTGTGACACCCTGCAGAACCTTCTTGTGGCAAGATGATTAGATGGCAGCCAAGGGCACTCATTCACCAAGATCCATGTGACACAGAACCACAAGGCCAGAGAGCGCTTCAGGAACTTGGACTTGGGAAGCAAGAGAGGACCCCTTTCGGCGCCAGAGGCGGAAGATGATGGCGATGCTGAGCTCAGGCTTGGGGAGGGAGGCTTGTGTGCTGGGCTGAAGGGGAAGCAGCGACCAGGAGCAAGAGGAACGTGGACTGCCATGCCGACAGGAGCAGTGATGTTGTGACCTTACCGTCTCTGGGGGGAGATGGAAAAGAAAGGCTTCAGTGTCTGGAGGCTCTTACGATCCGGTTACTGAGAAGCTGGTGTTCTCAGGTGCCCGGGCAGCCCCTACATCCTTACAACACACCCCACTCTGCCAGCTGTGGCTTGAGGGCGTCTCTGCTCTTGGGAGAGAAAGTGGAATGGAGAGCAGAACTCAGGCTGTTGCCAAGTTGGGTTAGGAGTCATGATGGAAGTACCGGCGCTACAGGAGGTCTGGGGCCCTTTATCAGGTGAACATGTAAGGTGAGAAATGAATGCCAAGGAAGACTTGGTGGGGCAAAGGGGCTTGGGAAAGATTGGGGAAGAGCACAGGCAACGGCTAGACGATGAGAGGAAGCGTGACGTTCTCAAGGAACCCTGAGAAATTTAGAATGGTGGCAGAGACGAGGAGAGCTAAAACTGATGAAACTGGAGAGAGGTGGTGGAAGTCCTCATTAATGCTGCCAAGGAGTGGGGAATTCATTCTGAGGCAAAGGGGGAAATATATAAGTATGTTACCCTGGCCTGTGTGCCTCAGTTGGTTGGAGTGTCAGTCCATAACCGAAGGGTCGTAGGTTCGATTCCTGGTCAGGGCACATACGTAGGTTGCAGGTTCCATCCCTAGTCCAGGCGCGAATGGTCCCCAGTCCGGGTGCTCCTGGGAGGCAACTAATTGATGTTTCTGCCTCACATTGATGTTTCTCACTGTCCCTTCCTCTCTCTCTAAAAGCAATGAAAAAAATGTCCTCCGGTGTGGATATAAATAAATAAAAGATTATTTATTGAAAAAATAAGGATGTTAAGTAGAGGACTTCAGTAATATGATTTGCCTTTAAGAAGAGTCACTCTGGCTACATTAGGGCGAGAAGAGGTTGGAACCAGGAGGACGTAGGACATTTCTCGCAGCGGGTGAGGAGGGTTGGGTTGGGGGGGTGGGGCGAAGGGAAGAGGGAGAGGTTCAAGGCTGTGGGGAAACAGAGCTGCCAGAGCCTGGTCATCACCGAGTCAGGAGGAGGGTGGCAGCAGAGCTAGGAGGGGCCCCAGGTTTCTGGCCTGGGGCATTTTCACAGAGCTAGGCCTGTCAGTGTGTTGAGCAAGGTGATATTAAAGATAGTGGTCTTATGAGAGCACTGGGCTTAAGAAGCCAGGATGTTAGAGGGGTAAGGTGTGCAGGGCGCGAGGCAGAGACCTAAGGTTTGGCTGTGACCGGAAGGAAGGGCCCTGAGGTAGGGCAAGGGGATGGCACGGTTTGAGAGGGGAGCAGCCTTGGCTCTGTGAGACTGGGGACAAAGATGTCCATCCCCTGGAAGTATGTAGGAAGAGCTAGGGCAACTCAGCAGTGTCCTGGAGGAGGTGACCCTGAGTTGGGGCTAAGAATTGGGGACTTTGTTGGACGGGGAAGGGGCAGAAAAGGGAAAGATGCATCCCAGAGACAGAAGACGGAATGTGGAAGGCTGCTGACGAGGGAAGAGTGCGGGACTGGCAGGGGACTTCCAAGTGGGACTGCAAGGAACCCAGGGCAGGCATGCGGTTCAGAACCCCGCATTCCCTGTGCTCACCTGAAGAATGCTGGCAAATGTAAAAACAGCCAGTCTACTGAAAAATGACTGCCGGGGACTTGCAACGATGCACGCTTTTATGAATACGAGGGCAGTTTTTCCTAATACTTGATCTGTATGGGGACTTGAGGAAAGTTTTGTGTCTGTACAATGGATTTTTTCCCTCTCACTCGCCTCTACTGCTTCGCCATACCTGCAGCCTGTGGGTGGATACCCTCTGCCCCAGCTGTTATGTATCTTCTCGGGCTTGATGCTACACTGATTCTTGATTTAGGTTTGGTACCTAATGCTTTGCAGAGAACCTTGCCCTCTCCCCATTGTCATTGAGTGGGGTTTTCTTTTCTTTGCTTTTTTTTTTTTTTTTTTTGAGGCTGCAGCCAATTTACAGTAATTAATGTGCCCAGGACAGCAGCTGCAGTAGTCATTAATTCCTTAATCTTGGAGTAGAAAGAGGAACGGATTAGTGCGAGATAAATATAGCTTATGGCATTTTCTCTTGAGAACAAACCCTTTAAAAACAGTGCATTTCTGCTGCAGCGTGGGGGTGGGGCAGAAGGCTGAGAGCCCTTTGCCTTTTCTTGGGGAATTATTCTTGCAAGAAGGACAGAGTGGGGGTGAGGTAAAAAGGGAGTTCATTTACAATGAGACGAAAAGGCTGACCCTGGATATCACGGGCGCTTTTGCCTTCACTCCCAGGACCCCGAGACCTCGGGGTGAAGGTTCGTGTTGGAGCTGATACCAGTGTTTCGTGCACACATCAAACATCTGCTTAGGAAGCCAAGCTGGGGGAGGAGAGAGAAAGGAGAAAATCTGGGATGTTTTTAAAGATGAGATGAGAGGTTAGATAAAACTTAGATGAGATGAAAGATTGCTGAAAGATGTTAATGGAAATCTTTGCAAACAAAAGCTTAAAGTTTCTTCAATCCAAAGAGCCAGTCAGCCATAAATATGTGTGGGTTATTCAGATGCTTCCAAAGGTTACTCGAAAATTGCCTATTTCTCTGCATAGAAGTGAGCTGTTTACTGCTTCAAAAACGTGCCTCAGAGTGAGTGCTTTTCTCATCTGAGACGGAGAAAATACTGAAATGCATGTAATGCTGGGAAATGGTTGATTGGAGAGCTGAGAGCCGCCTGGGGCTGGGGGCTGAGGACGTGTGCTCTGCCCCAGCTTTCAAACTGAGGAAAAAGCAGGTGACGTTGTCTTCGTGTGGCATGGGCAGGTGTTGGTCTCCTCGTGGGTCAGGTAAAAGGCCAGTGAGGCAGCCTGTGGGGCAGAGAAGGGGCCTTCGTAGGGGGGTTGGGTTTCTGTAACAGAGACCCTTGGGGACTGAGAAGTACTGCCTCCGTGCGTACTTCCTGACAGCTCCGTGGAGCAGAGAAGAGCTTGGCAAGACTCTCGGTGGGATCTCATTCATCCATGGCTGGCCCTACTGCACGGCCACGAAGTATAGGGCCCCTTCTTTATTCTGCGGGAGGCCCTGTAACAGAGACTCCCATCTGGCCACTTAGGTAGGTTTATACTAGATCCCAATAAAGTATGTTTTGTAGTTCAGATCCATCTTTTGGTGCACTGCTGGGATTGCCTTAACTGGGATTGAATTTATGTCAAAATCAGGGTTGAGACAGGGCCTAACAAGTGTGATTATAATGTCTGTACTCTGTAGCAAAGACAGTGTGGGTGACTCAGTTTCAATGAGACCCTTTTCATGGGAAGGAAGGTTGAGAGATGACATTTGCTAAGGGTCTGCTGTAGGCAGTGAGCTAGGCATCTTTGATGTAGTATTTTAATTCAGTCTCAAAATAATCCTTGAAAGCTATTTCCTCATTTTTCCATACAGATGAAGTAAGATGCCCAAGGTGAGAGATACACACACACACACATACACACAAGTGTTGAACTCCACACTCTTGGGTTCGTTCGACCCCTCAGAGCCCCTGGTTCCCTTGACTCAGGGGGAGTCAGTGGGAGTCACCTGGCTAAGTGCTCACTGCTGCCTTGGTGATGATGCATCTAAGGGTGGGCAGTTGTGTACCTCGCCCTCCCTCTGCCCTCTTCGGGGACTTCCCAGCGGGCTGCGGAAAGCATGGTCCACCCTGCTGATCAAGACGCCGGGGCTTTCCCTCTCTTCTCCCAAAGCCCCAAGGACTGAGACCAAGTGGAATCACATAGTGGTATTATTTGTACACTGAAAAATTTATGACTCTTTGTTAAAATATAGATGAATATGTTGGCTGCTGAGAACTGAAGAGAAGAAATAAACCGAGTTGTTGGCAACATTTCCCATGGGTTCCACTTGAGCGAGAATGAATCATTCATTGGATGTTGATGGCGACAACCACCACCAACCTGGCTGCTTTCAGACGCTGAAGAAAACAAGTCTGCTGTTGGCTGTACTGCAGCAGCAGGAAAGAATAAAGCAAATTAATTTCAGATTCATACAATGCCCACGTCCTCCTTTAGTGAGGCTTAGCTTGTCGAGTCTGGTAGGACGGACTGTGCTCACTTGAACCTCCTGACTTAGGCGGGCCGCTCTCAGGTCCTGTGCTTTGCCATGGTTGTGCCTCTAAAGCGTGACTCAGCTTGTAGGGCTTCGTGAAGAGTAGTTTGTTTACAACCCCATTTAATAAAGCTTTCTGTAAATTTGGCCCATTTTCACCTCGTCAACAGGCAGTGTAAAATAGCACAATACCAACAGAAGAAGGGTTTCATTGGTATTCAGTTTTGATTGTTAACATGGATAGAAGATAAACTGCTTAGCAGCTCCTCACAACCACATAAATTGGATGTCCAACAGTGCAAAACTCCAAAATGCATCTTTTAAGCCTGTGAAAAGAAGCATTAGAGGCAGAACTTAGAATTTGTTTCAACTGAGTTGACAGTAATCCCAAACACAAGGGAATGTCCTGGGTACTCTTCATTTCTTTGAAAATTGATATGTTATGGCTAAAACCAGCCAATAGCTCTGGAATGAAAGCTAACACATTTTTGAATTATCCTCGAGTCTTTGTGCTGTAATTTAAAATTGTTCTAGTCATGGTTGGCTCTACTGTGAGAGTCTTGACTGACTAACTTTGGCCATTTGGTAAAACTCAAACTTAAATGTAAATGACAGTTTTATGCATCAATTAATGATATTGATGTGTGTGGTTAAAAAAAAGCAATTGTTCTCTTCCTTGGTGTGTAAATATATTTTATAAATTTGTTACTGATGCTTCTTTGCTAGAGGTAGAATTTTCCTCTGTGTTAAGAGAAAATTTCCAATCCATTTCCTGCTTGAAAATACACAGTAGCTAAATGTACTCAAATTACAGGAAAATATACAAATTCCTGAGCTTGCATTCAAGGACCTACCTTGCCAAGGTCATGGGCAGGAATTCTGGGAGGCAATACTTTTGTTACTTGTGTGAACCCAGATTCTCCCAGTCTAGACTGGTATTGCTTTCCATTATCTCTATGGTTTTATACCCATCTTTCAAATTTCTGGCTTTATTTGGTCTCCTTCATGATTTTATATTTCTACCTAGTCTAGGTTATTTCCAAATATTTATATCACTTCTTTGTCACAAAGGATATACCTCTATAGCAGTAGAGAACATCAGTATTAAGCAAGACTCCCAAACTTCCCTTATGACTAATTCCAAATTTAAGCCTATCAAAAGGCTTGGAAGGGCTTTAGATGGGGTGGTTGAGTAGACCATACTCTATTTCTTAAGGGTTCCTTGGGCCTGTTGTGGGATAAAATGGTGTTCATTTCCCAACATTCTGCTTTCCTGCCTGATTAGTGGAATTGATGGTGGAATAAAGGCAGGTATTCCTGCTCTGAAAATACTCTTAAATGTCTTCTTTCAGGGGTTTGGGCTTAAAGGAAAGAGTGGAAGGAGTTCTGAAAGGATTCTGGGTTTCTCCCAATGCAGGATGAAGTGCTTCCAGAGTTCCCCTACCCCTCTTCTGCCTGCCTTCTCAAAAGATGCATCATGCAGAGCGTGGGTCCTCTCGGCCAAGGTCTTGGCTGGCTGGTGTTCCTGGAGTCCCTTGATCTGCTTGCTTGGCCTGAGTGGCACATGGTTACCCTAGAGCTGCCTCTGTCTTCTTCCACCTCCCAGGCTGAGCTCAGCAAAGTTGCCAGAGACTTCTTGAGGTCCCTGCAAAGTCTTTGGTGCCCATTGCTGCTGTCCCATTTTGTTCTCACATCATTCTGGTCTAGATGGGAGACTTAACCTTCCCAGGTAAGAGAGCTACCTAATAGCCTGCTAGGACTTCCGACTCCTCGTTATCTCGGTTGCAGAGGTGAGGGTAGGGAGCAGAGGAACTGTGATCTTACTGAGCAGATGGAATCTAGCAGGATCGCTTCCCTTTGCCAGGTTCTCTTCTCCTCTTGGGAGAGAGTGAACAGGGACCTATGTCTTATCTTAGCTTCTCCTTTTCCCTTTCCTGGAGTTTACAGTTCACCCTCTGGGGCATTAATGAAGATTCTGGCCAGGCTTATGCATGCCCATACCTTTCAAAGTCCTTACCTTCCCCAGTTCATTACTGGGTGGTGGAGGTCATGAAGTTTCATAAGAGTCAGTCATAGTGCTCTATTTGACATACTTGTGTCTGTCCGTGAGCTTCCGTGAATGTCCTCTAAATTGTCCAAATGGTTGAGGGAGGAGTTGGGAGGTGTGGTTTTTTGTATATGTGCATGTGGGCCCATGAGAGTGCGCACTGGTGTGGTCTTCTCGCCTGGGCGCTTGAACTGGGTTTGTTCCATCGTCCCAGCCACCCAGGTGCTCATATGAAAATAATCCCAGGGTATCGGTGTGGTCTTTGGAAGTGAACCCACTTGGGACGGAATTCTGATTCAAGGACCTACCATCTATGTCTTCTTGAGCAAGTTCTTTAACCTTTCTTCTCTCTAGTTCCTAATCTAAAAAAGTAAGGTTTATGATTGCAACCACCTTAGAAGTTTGTTATGGGGATTAGACAAGGTACGATAAGGTAGGTTATAGCTCATTGTAGGTTCCAGTAAATATCAGTTACTTTTTTTGACTCAGCTCTGTGTGAAATGGGGCGCAGGAATGCCAATTTCTGCTGGTCTAATTTAGTCATTCAACTAATATTCATCAAATGCATATTATGTACTCTGTTCTAGGCTCTGGGATAATATTAAGTAAAACTAGACATGGTGTCTGCCCTCGTATAGCTTACAGTCTTGTGGGAGAGATAGACATTAATAAATTGCAAAAATATGTGTATAACTGAAAATTATGGTATGTTCTAAGAAAGAAAAGTATAAGATACAGGAGCACCTGGCCTAGTTTGTAAGATGATTAAGAGTCAATTAAGTGAAGGCAGAGGGACCTTTATGCGCAAAAGTCATGTGGCAGAAGTATCCATAGTTTATTTGAGGAGTTTTAAGAACACCAGTGGGAACTGGTAGAAAATTGGGGGATAATTCTATGAAATAAGCCCGATGAGGTAGGTATGTGTATAGGTAGAATAATGGTCCACAAGAGATGTCCACATCCTCATCTGTGGAACCTGTGAATGTGTTACTTTACAGGGCAAGGGGATTTTGCAGAAGTGATTCAGATTAAGGATGTTGAGATGAGATTATTTTGGATTAGCTGGGCGGGGCCAGTGTTATCACAAGGGTTTTGAGAAGTGAAAGAAGGAAACAGGAGTGTCAGAATGAGAGAGAGGGGAGGAGAGGGAGAGGGAGGGAGGAGAGGAGTGGGGGTGAAGAGCGAGGTAAGAAAATACTACACTGCTGATTTTGAAGACTGGGGAAGGGGGCCACAGGCTAAGGAATGCGTCTGACTTCTAGAAGCTGGAAAAGTCAGCTTCTAGAAACAGATTATCTTCTTCTGGAGCCTCTAGAAGGAATGCAGCCATGATGACACCTTGACTTTAGCCTCATGAGACCCATTTTAAACTTCCAACCTTTAGAACTATAGGATAATAAGTGTGTGTTGTTTTAGGCTACTAGGTTTGTGGTAATTTGTTCTACAGAACAGGAAACTAATATAACAGGCAAGGCCCAGTCTTGTAGGTCAAAAGTGCTCCTACTTAGCACGCCCTGGGGGCCACTCGGAGGGGAAGAAACAGCTGGGGAGCCTGAGGTGGCCTGAGATGAGGTGGGGCTGGGTAACGCTCGGAACAGGAAGTGGCAGGATCTGGTGACTGACTTGAGGTGAGGGACGAAGCAGCTGCTCCGTCAATGATGATCTGAGGGTTTTGAGACCGAACGAGTGGGAAGACAGTGATTCAGGTCCATGTGAGAGGAAGGCGGAAAGGGGAGCTGGGTGGATGGCAGGCTGCAGGACGGCAGGACGGCAGGACGGCAGGACGGCAGGACGGAGTGGTTGGGTGGAATTAACCGTGAGCCTGGTTTTGTCAATGTTGAATTTAGAGCACCGAACGAAGAGTCAAGCCCTGCAACCGGGGGACCGAGGGGATGGGAACTGGTGAAAGAATAAGAACTAGGTTAATAGAATGAAGAACAGTGAGGAGATGAGGCTGAAGGTGTGTCTCTGGAAGGTGAAGAGTGAGATGAAGGCTGAAGCAACAAACATAAAAGATTTCTTTGAGATGTTCTAAACGTAGCAGGAAAGAGGGACGGTGCCCTAGCACTACTGAGCGCCCGCTTTGATAAGGCATTAGAATACATTTTACTTTTTAAATATATGTTAAGTAGTTCAATATAACCTTCCCCCCACAATTTTGTCCCTCTATTAGGACATAGTGTTGTTATTATTTTTAAAAGATGTTAAATACAGAATCAGAGAAGTGAAGTCACTTGCCTGTAATCAAGCAGCCCTACATACATAGTTGGGGCAAAGAAAGAGTGGACAGAGAAGGAGTTTGCCTGGGGTGGCGCCACTGAAGCCAAGAAGCAGGAGGGATCTACAGTCTCAAAAATTACTAGTTAAAGGTTAGCCAATCAGAATTCAGAATCCTTCATGATGCTTTGTTAGAACCCACCCTCTGGGTCACTGGGTACCAGGTGCTGTTCTTTCGAGGTATGTTTCATTGTCCACTGTCTTTTTCGTTATATAATGGCTTCTGTGATGATGATGATAATGATGTGTGTGTGAGAGAGAGAGAAAGAGAGAAAGAAACAGAGAGAGACACAGTAGGAGAAATCATAGATCACTATTCTCACATGCACAATTAATCTCCCCAACTAGAAAGTCAGGTTATAGAAGATGTTGTTGATCTTTAAGATGCCAGGCCTTCCCAGAAGTATTGGTTATAATTTTAGTGACAAACATTGTGGGAAGTATTTGACTTTTGGCTCGGAAGTTTCATGGTCCAGATGAATCAATAATATATGACACATCTTTTAAATTCCCCCCAATGACGGCCATAAAAGGCCCTCTTTAAAATCGCCCACCCACATTCAGACAGAATCAGATGGTCTATTAATTCAGATCCAAATTGAAAACTCTCACCTCCCTGGCTTTAGCTGTTCAGGATGCAGTCTGCGTCTAGTTATGAAAATGAACACTTACAGTGACCGCAGCCCTGAGCCCGATACCCCATATGGCACCAGGGTAAAGACCCTCGACATACGCACCTTTGTCTTTGGTCATTTCAGACTGAAAATACAATTAGACTTGGCTGTCAGACAGATGAAATCTGTCATATTTCCCCTATAGGAGCTGCACTCAGTCCAGATCAATAAATACAAAACCACTTGCACATAAATTGCAGACTAAGCTTGCGCCTTCAATACGTGTGGGCTTAAACTCACTTGTATCTGGCATACACCGCTTCCTGGCCAAACAGTCTGTTTCTGTGATTAGTGCAATTTCATAGCTGGACCAGAAAAACAAGGCTGAAAACCATTGCTATAAAGCACCAGATGGCTTTGCCACACCTTCCTGTAAGGGCAGCTCCCCCAGAAAATGTGTTTTTTTTCTTCCTTTTTTTTTAAGCTGCTCGCTGTATAGAATGGAACTTTCAAAATTGGGATGAGTTCAAATCATTTCCTGAGTATGGCTCCATAAAGCTGTTGTTATTTTTTTTTTTTTCCTATTCCTTCTTGAGATTTCAAACTGAATCTGTAATAAGCTTTGCCTGGACACGACTTGTCACATGGAAGAGATGTGATTTATCTAGAGATCTGAGATTCTCTGTGAATGCTTCACAGAGCCAGCTTTTACTTGATGAGACATACATGTTGCATTGGCTTTATGAAGAGTATGATGCACTTGCTTTTTCTTCAGAGACTGTTAACCAAGATAACATTTATTTGAGGGGAAGGTAAACTCTAAAACCTATTTCTCTCCCCTGCTGCTTCCCCTCACCACCCCCACCCCTAGTTTAGCTTAGAGGCCCAATTTCACACAAAGGGAATATTTTTTTCTAGTGTAACATTGAATTAGGCTGTAAAATTTGCTGCCGTAGGATATTAAGTGAGGCAATTAACCTAGACTATTTAGAGGCAAGAATTAGACATTTGCTGTATCTGAATAAGAATATCTCTATTTTCAGGAGTTACTGTGCAATAGAAACCTCCAGACTTCCAAATACAGTGCTTGCTAAGCAAAGTGATTATAAAATCAGGTCAAGAGGGAAAAAAAAAGTCCCCTGTAACACACAATATAAAAAGACATGTCAAGCGACGCGCTGTCACTTCCTCGAAGGCCACGGCTGTCGCAGGCAGACTGTATTCTAAGGATGGCTGCATCCACCTGAGTTGGGACTTAGCCAAGGGATGGCTGAGTGTCTGTCCCTTCCTCCGTCTGGCCATTTTTCTCCTGGGAATTCATAGAGGCCTAGTGACATTGTCTGATGCTGCCCATTTTGTGGTGCTCCCATTGTAACAGAAGCTTCTAATGGGTGGTATGTAGGACACTTGCCTTTGAGGGCTATTTAAAATCAACAATTAAAGATAATGGAGCAAACAATACATATTGTGTCTCTGGGACAGGTATTTTGAGGGAATCATGATTTGTGTAAATTATTCCTGGAGTCATGATAGACTTTAGAGGTATTTTTAATTCTAGTAAGTAAAGACTTACTTACGTACCAGGTTTGGATTGGTAGAGACCAAGGATCACCATCTTTCAGAAGCTGGAGGAGTGGGAAGGGCATGGGGCTAGTCCATGAATAGGCCAGGGACACCACCTTAAAAAAACAAAACACAACTTCAGGTGTTATTTTGCCAACTAGAGATTAATTTACATGAACAGGCTGGTTTTAAAACATCCCCTCCACCTGGGCCCCTCCCAAACCCGGACATATAGGATGTTATACACGAGGTCTGTCCAGAAGGTATCCAGCCATGTATTGTGACAAATAGAGACATTTACTGAATAAGAGACAAGATTCAAGAAACGTTGTACATGGGACAATGATGCCGCAGTTCCCTCCAGAGTAGGCACCTTGGGACCGCACAAGCATCAGCTGCCTTGTCGTATTTTCCTGAATCTCACTGATGGTCTGAAATCTCTTCCCTTTCAAAGGTGATTTTAGTTTTGGGAAAAGGCAGAAGTCTCAGGGCACCAAATCTGGGCTGCAGGGGGGCTGAGTCACCTGGATAATTAGATATTTTGCCAAAAAAACCCCACAAAAAACTCTGCATGGACATGATGCATGAGCAGGCTCATTGTCATGATGAAGATGCCAATCACCATTTGCCCATAGCTGTGGCCTTCTGAATCATCTGAATAGTTTCCACGGAAGAATGTTCAGGCTTAACACAAAATGTGATGCAGATCCATTGCTCTACTTGCTCAGTCATTTTGAGTGAGACAGTCACACAGTACACATGCTCACTCAACACCGTCTACTGTCCCCACTGACTAGTAGAGCGAAGTCATCATTGTTCACGCATACACATTCCAGTCCACTCTCCTTGGCTGCCAGGTTACATCGATGTCACACAAACTGTTCTTGTTATATTAACAATGGCTGGACTTTTTCCAGACAGATTATATATACCTATATATCCTAAGAGGAAACAAATGAAACACTCAAATTAGGGTAATTCAGAGAGAATCTATGGAGGTTTATTTATAAAGGGGTGAGCTCATGGAAACCAGAAGGGATAATTTGGGAAACTGGATTAGCAATAATTAAGCTCTTACAACTCCTGGAGCTGAAAGGGTATATGAGGAAGGAGAGCTCGCCCAACCAGAACAAGCTGTCAATCCTACAAGAAGAAAGTTTCCTAGATTGTGCTCTCGAGAGGTGGGATAGAGACCTTCAATGAAGATGTCAGCCATGTCCACAAAACCTCACAGAGAAGCAGCCAGAGAGACCCCACCTGGCCTTGCTCCCCTTTTTTTCGCTCCTCTGCCTTCCCATCAGGGGTTCCCATGGGACAGACGGCACAGTGGCACTAACGGTGCGCTCCGTTCAGGAAAGAGCAGAGGGCAGCAAGTGCGTCTCCACCAAACAGAAGATGTAGCACACACTAACCTAGCTTACTGAGTGACAATACTGTCCATCAAATAGAATTTTGCTTTCTTTTTAACACTCAGCTGAGAGCCGCTGCATTGTAAGAATGGTAGTTTGGAGCAAGTGGGCATTTCTAGAAGGACAGGCTTATGTGTGAGAATTAGGTGCAGCCGGAGCACAGCATGAGCCCAGAGGACTTGGTATCGTCAGGGGAAAATCTCTGTCTGATGGGTACAGGTTAAGGCTTGAAGTGGGAGAGCAAAAGGGAAGTGGTTCATGATGTTTTATAATTGGGAAAAGCACCACCCAGTTCTCTCCCCTAATTTCCCTGCAGTGGAGGCTGAGTCAGAGAGGCTGCGGGTTAGCTCAGGCTCATGCGCGAGTCACTTCTGAGTCAGAAGTCAAATCTCGGTGTCTTAACTTGCCCCCTCAGCTTGTCTCTGTTCTACAGTCTCCTGAACAAAAGTTACCAACCCAACATTTTGCCACATCTCCTAGTGACAGTGGCTGCTCTAGGTACGGGCCACATTTTGAATGCCACCTCCTGTGCTTCAGGCAGAAAACTCTCTAAATGTCTATTTGGAAACAACTCAATACTACTCATTCTATACCGTATGTATGTATACATGTATCTGGACCTGTGCTAAGTGTTAGGAGAGTCATAAGGGAAGTAACAGCCAAGGTGTCTGCCCTGAAGTGGTTACCAAGTCATCGTCCTCTCAGTTTTCTCTGGTGTTTCCCTTGGATTTGGTCAGAGCTACGCCTTGCCCTCCCCCCGGTCCTCCAGCATGCCTTCCTCATGGATGCTGTCCTCCTTCGTCCCTCCTTTGGCTCCTGCGATGCCACCTGCTTTTCTCTCCTGTTTTGCTTTTATTCCTGCTCATTGCTTCTTCTCATTCTCTTCGAAGGTTTGAATGCTGGTGTTTCCTGAGTTCTGTTCTCAGACCTTGTCTCTGTGGGCTCATTGCCTGAGATGAGGGGGTTTTTCAGAAAGAAATAGGGCATGAAAGCCCCAGTTTGCTGAACTTAACATCAACCGATCTGGAAGAGTCATGAATGTGGAAGAGTAAGACACCTATAAGTGATATATGTGCTTCTGAGATAAAAACAGAAAATACAATAGCATCAGAAAAAAAAGGACTATGTTGGAAGATCCTCTAACTACCTGATAATTATTGCTAGAGTACATGCTATCTCCCATTGGAGCCAAAATGTCCTCTAACAAAATCATTATGGCCGTAAAACCTTGGAACTCATGAAAATTTATGAACAGAAAATAGAGATGTTGAAGAAATGACCTGAGGTGGAGAAAACAGAACCTTAGACAACACTATAAATGATGCACTAAACTAAGTTAAATATGAACTTGAAGTTCCACCAGATTCCCCCCTGAATTGTGGGCAATACCAATAAACTCCGTCATAAATGAGGACATTTTTCTGGCACGTGGTTTCCGGTGTGGAGGTGCACAGGCGCTCCTTGTAAGTGACTTACTGCATACGACAGAACTTAGGTCGCAGACAGTTGATTTGTCCTACCATTTTGCTTTTTATTTCCATGGAACATTTTTTTATGTTTTCTCCTTTTTGATACTTCCGAGTACACACAGTGATTTGAATTCCAAGGTATCTGATACTAGAAGGCTGGTGGTAAGATTTACACAAAGAATCAAGCTTTGCGAACCAGAAATCTCACAATAAACCTATATCTTCATCATAATATAACCTGATCTTTCACAAGCGTTCCCCACCAAAACATGAAATGATATGTACGGGGAGGGGCCAGCACAGCAGACGATGCCCGTTGGGACCGGCTCCTCATACTTGTCTATCCGCGGAACCTCACTCTTGTATCAGCCTCTTGGAGACCTCAATTTTTGCTGGATTTTACTGCCATGAACAGAGGCTGTCTTTGCCAAGCCATGAGGCTGTAAAGCAGATTACTCAGCTTAGCTGCCATTTTAGGATTCAGACATTCCGCTCATGCTCTGTTACCTAGAGAGAAGGGGAGAAAAATGAGACAGACTGTCCATGACAGGAAAGCACAGCAGACGGTGAAGCTGATGGACAGAAAGAGAGGTTTGGACTGTGGACTCGCCTGGTGCGGGACAGACGCCACACCTTTCGGTTGTGCCTTTGCCAATGGAGAGACGTGGCGAGCTGCTCCCATGGGAGGGGGCGTGATTACCACCCACTGGCCTCATTTGGGGGTCACGATATAAAAGCGGGTGCTTGGAAGAGTCAGCAGGTCTGATTAATATCCTCGAGGCAGTACTTACGAGCCATTTTTAGCCCATCAAATGGCTAATAATAAAATACAGTGGTGCAATTTGTATTTTTACTGCAGGCCAATTAAGAAGGGGGAGAGAGTGGTAAGTAAAATGACATGTCCTTGCAAAGCCGAAACAACAGTCATAGCAGCAGGGGGGGCAGAAAGGCTCGCGGAAGGGAAGCAGCCAGGCACTTAAAGCAGCTCAAAGGGTCAGGCATCTCGTGTCTCGCTGCCCACCCCCTGCCAGAAAATTCCCTCTTCCCGCTGGCTGGTAGGGCAGTGGGTATTTTCAAAGGGGAATGATTATGTGGCAACATATGTTCATCCAGACAGAGATTGGTGAGTTTCAAATAGAATGGTATTTAAAAAAAAAAAAATTGCTGGAAGAGGAAATGGTGTTTCTCAACATTCCCATTGAGTTCTGTAAGGGTTGCATCCTTGGGTTTTGTGATTTAGCCTTCCTTCCTTTGTCTATTTTAAAGCCAGGAGGAAAAAGGCTTTGAAAAAACTTTTATCATTGGGTTATTATTTTTTTTGCCAGTGTTCATTGAGGGCCAGTATTTGAGTGTGGGTTTATAAAAACGTGCCCTTTCTGTAATGTTGGGGTGCACTAATCATGCCAGGAAATTCTCTTGGCATCTCCTTACCAGGCTGCTTCTTAGTGTACTGTTATTTTCTTTGGCTGCCTGGTATTGCTGGAGACCAGGAAAAAGAGAGAGATGGAGGAAGGGAGGAGGAAGTAAGAGAGAGGGAAGGATAAAAAGGGGGTGAGGCAAATAAGTTGGGGTTTACTTTATGAAGAGAAAGGAGGGGGGGAGGAAAGGAGAAGCAGGAATCAATGGAAAATGTTCATAACTTGAACAGCCAAGGACAACAGCTTGCTACTTAAGACCAATAAAGGAAATAAACACTGCCTACTGCCTGTAGGACAAGATGAGAACTGGGTGGGGTAAATTTGTCAAGGTTTTTGCATATCCAGACATATGTGGTCCCTTAGGACATGAGGATCGGTCCTGAGAATGAGAAAAAAAAAAGAAAGAAAGAAAATGTCTAGGTAATGTAGGGCCTCAATATTACTACTGAGAACTCTGGTGGAGGCAGGAATAGGGCGAAGTATCAACTCTAAGCTGTCTAAGTGGAAGGAATTCCTTGGATATTTCCTCACCCATCTCTCTCTCTGTCTTCTTTTTTTGCACATTCTATTTTGATCTTGCTTTTTAAAAGACAATTTTGCGCTTTATCTTTTTGTCCTGGTTATAAAAACAAAACCAAAGTAGGAGCCCTTTGCTTTTCCGCCTCAAGGATTTCACCCTGCAGTCTTGGGGGAAGATGGTGTTTGTCTCATGTCCCTGTCTCAGTTGTCCCCTGGCCGCTGTTCACCTGAGTCATGCATTGGCCTTGGTTGTTCTGGGTGAAAAAGAGTAGCCCCGTGGAAAGCGAGGCGGAGGCGTGCTCGCTGCTCCACGCGACCTTGCTCTCAGGTTGTTTGTGACAGTGAAACTCTGAGCTCATTCCACCATGTACGCAGACGCTCAGCAAACAAGCAGTCGTGAGCAAGCAGGCACAGAACAGCTACTCTATAAATTCACCGAAGTCCTCTCATTTCTCCTCTCAGGGGCTCCAACCATGACTTCAGCGAACGGAGCGCTGCTGCTGAATTCTTGAGGCAACCTTCACTTGCCCTCAGTGTGGGCAGTCGCAACCGGGGGTCTCCGAACGGGGGGGCTGGGTCCAGGGCTGTTTAGGGCTCAGGAGTCAGGGAAGAGCCCTGAGCACACCGGCAGGCCTCAGGCTTCTCTGGAGAACTGGTCCCTCTGCTCATGCGAGGAGAGATGTCTCTCCGACATTTTAGCCCATTCACATCTCTTGCATTCCACAAATTTCACCAATGATTGCCCGTTTCTAATATCCATTATGCTCATTTACAACCCATTAATTTCCCCTATGAAAACCCATTTCTGAAATTCAGTATGCTAATTAGCAAAATGTTTCTTGTTGATTAGAGATATGGATTACAGAAGGCTTTTAGTAATCACCTCTGGAGTTTGGTCTTTCTGCTAAAATGTTCGCTGACCACCCTGAGGTGTAGACTGCTGATTACAGCAATTGTCTCCTTCTAGGGTGTAGTCCAAGCTATAAAGGAAAACAAACCCCGTGCAAATCTACACTATACTACATTTGCTAACTATTTAGTAAATTATGGCTACCATAGCACATGTGAATACAAACCATTATACTCTGTAAGGGGCCATATTTAATATTAATTGTGTGTGTGCTATAATGAGTAACTCCTCTTTGTTGGACATTCAGGTTTTTTCTAGCTCTTTGCCGTAGTAATTAATGACATTCTTATTTTTACTTAGTTGTTCTGTTCCTTCCTAAAAATGAATTCCTAGAAATGGAATTTCTGGGGCAAAGATTTGCATGCTTAAACGTTGATACACATTGCTAACGTTCTACTTTCCAGAAGCGCTTACCCGATATACTGCTTCGGAGGGAAGGCAAATGACAATGTGCATTTGCTTATACACCAGTCAGAGTTTGGTATGGTCAGTCTTCCTAATCTTTGGCAGTCTCCCTATAACCTCACTCCGCCTCGTGGCCTTGAATTCCACTGCATTGATCAGTCCCAAATGTACATCTCCAGTTCAGAGACAGAAGAGAACTTGGAACTTGTGGATTCCCCAGACTATTTGACATCTGCGCTTAGATTCCCAGTAGATATCGTAAAGTCAGTGTGTTAGAAACTAAAACCCTCGATCCACCCCTCTCCGACCTGCTTCACGGTCACTTTTCCCTCACAGTTAATGGCTATTCCATCCTTCCAGGTGCTCAGGCCATAAACCTTGATGCCATCTTGGACTCACCTTTCCAATGTTATATCCAATACTCTGCTACCACGTGGCCCAAATCACTGCCATCTCTCAGCTGGGTTATTGCAGTAGTCCCCTAACAGGCTATCCTACTTCTAGGAGAGTCTAGCCTCAACATGGAAGCTGCACTGATTCTGATAATTCATGAGATAAGATCACCTCTGAGTCAATACCCTTGGCTGCCATACCCTCTCCTTCATAGCAAATGCCTGGATCCTTGCAATGGCCCACAGGCCTAGGCGATGTTGTCCCCCTCCTGTAACCTATTTCTTCCCTTACCCTTGTTCTCTCCTGCTCCGGCCCCATCGACCTTCTTGCTGATTTTGGAGCACATCAAGCAGCTCCCGCCTTCAGACCTCACGTCGGCTCAAAGCTCCGCCTGGCATACCTGGCCCGCTTGGGGGTCCTGCCCTGCTGGTCCTGTTTCAGATGTCATGGGTCCCACCGTCTAGCATCTCCTATCTCCCTGTCAAGCTTTATTTTATTTCATAGCACTCGCTTGTCGTGTATTATGCAGTTTACTTATTTATCTTGTTTATTGCTTATCTGGACTCAGTAGAATGTAAATGTCACAAGGATAGAACTTTTTCCCTCTGCATTCCTTTTTCCTGGATCTCTGGCTCTTGAGTATGACGCTTGCCACATAATGGACACTTGACAAATTTTGGTTGAGGAAACAAATGAATAATCTGATAGGTAAAAAATTAAATCTCATCTTTATTTGCATTTTTTTTGATTACTAGTGGGTGGAATTTTAATCATCTTGGTGTACAGAAGGCCTTCCTGAGCTTAATAAATTCACAAAGCATGACGGAAAAAATTGATAGATTTGACTGATTACAAATTAAAAACTCCTGCATAGAAGAAAAAAAAAATCTCTACCACAAACAAGATTGACAAACAGGAAATCTACTTGCAATACCTATTCCAGAAAAACAAAGTTAATAGCCCTAATACACAAAGGGTACTTACAAATCAATAAAAAAGATGAACACTGTAATAGGAAAATGAGTAAAGAAGAAAAACTGGCCAGCCACAGAAGAAGAAATACCGAGAAGTACCTGACAAAGGTTTGCTATCACTTTACTTTGTCTTAAATGTGCCTTCTTTAAATCGGAGGGAGTTTTTCATTTCCCTTTCCCTGAATTTAATTTCCGAGAAACTTCCTTGTTTTCTCCAACCCCGCCACGTACTTCCCCTGCATCCTGCCTCCCTCAGGTTTACAAACGCTCCCTGGCCTCCCTGCTCCTTCCTTCCAACACTAGCTGTTCTTGGGCAAAGCTCCCCAGAGCTGGACTGCTGGGCGTAATACCCCTTCGGCAGCGGGAGAGGACTGCGGCGTGGGGCCCAGACATTTTGTAGCAGTCCTTTACAGTATTCCAAACCACAGACAATGTGCGGATTTGCTATTTCAACAACGATAAAGACCTGTTTGACTTGCGTAGCATTCCCTGAGCCTACGCACCAGGAATGCTGAGCAACAATGTTTGGCTGTAGAGTGCCCTAAGCTGATTTTGCACGGAGTTTGTAAACTGCGCTCTGAAATTATTATTATTTATTTTTTTGCATGCCGGATGCAGTGCCCTTGTCTCGCTTCAGAGTGAGCGTTTTGTCTCATTCAGAACTATGTGCCTCTGAAGACAGAGATGGAAAAGAAAGAAGCATTAACCGGGGCATGCGGCGTGGAAATAGCGGCGAGCATGGACCACCAGAGGAGTCCCTGGCACACACCTACCCCCACTCGAATGGGACCACCTCAGAGTTCCCAGAAGGAGCGTGTGGTAAACAGAATACTCCCTGGTGCTCAAGTCCATGTCTAATCCCCAGAACTGGTGAATATGTTATTTTATAGGGCAAAAGGGACTTCGCAAATGTGATTCACCGAAGGATCTTCAGAGGAGGGAGATGATCCCAGACAATCCTGGCAGACCCGATGTAATCACAGGGGGCCTTTTAACTGAAAAAGGGAGGCCAGCGCTAGTCACAGAAGCACTGGAGTGATGCAGGCATTGCCTGCCGTCGGGGGCGCGCGCCGAGGCCTCGAGAGGCTGCAAAAGGCAAGGAAACAGATCCCCCCTTGAACTTCTAGAAGGAACATAGCTCTGCCCACGCCTTGGCTTTAGCCCCTTAAGACCCACTTGGACTTCTGACCTTCTAAACTATAAGCGTATCTCTTTCTATTGCAATTTGCTTTATTGCACTGCACAGGTGTTACATTTTTTTTTTTTAAATAATTGAAGGCAAGACCCTCCTCCAGGAAAAAGGTTACATCTCACTTTTATTGCAATATTCACTTTAATGTGATGGTCTGGAACCGACCCTTCCGTACTTCCAAGATATGTCTGCCTAAGATAATACATTTGTGTTTGTTTTTAGCTACTAAATTGGCGGTAAATTGTCACAGCAGGAAGAGGGAGTTAATGCAAAGAAGCTAAGCCCTGTTTCGTTCTGTCACCGCCACCGCGAGTCTCCAATGTCGACTGGGGGTACCTGGAGGGTGTGAGCGGAGAGGGCCCCGCTCAGGTGTGCCTTCCACGCGAGATCACGTGTGGGCCGCGGCCCGGGTCTGGCCGCACAGCAGAAGCACCTGTGGAACTTGTTAAAGCTACGGAAGCCCAGTTCTTTCCACGCCGCTTGGGCTGCCTTCTCCAGCTCCGGGGCTTGGGCGTGGCGCTCCAGTCTCAGGTCCCAGAGGCGGCAGTGAGACCAGGGAACAGGGGCCCTGAGAGTCTGTGGTCGCTGCACCGGCTCGCGGCCCATGTCTCAGCCTACAGGCGGACCTTCCGGAAGGAGCCCCCTCCAGGTGAACAGCAAGTCCCCTGTCCTCACGCCAGCCCTGCTGCAGAACAGCCCGGGGGACCAGCTGAAGGACTTCACACTGAAACTTGTCCCCTTAGCCCACTCAGAGGAAGTGCACAGTGAACCTCCCGGTCACTGTTGTCCCCAGGAAGACTCAAGGCGGAACCATCCCAGGGCCTGGCTCTGCACTGTATGGTTGGTGTTTCTCTTTTTTTCCCTTCTTTTAATTACAACAGAAGAAAAGAGGGAGTGTAAGTGTATTAAAAAGTGTGTAGGAGAAATCAGATGTCACTGTTATTCTGAAAGGGGAGACATTGTTACCAGTCCAGCCCAGGCCAAGACACAACATGTGGACAGGGCGGTCCCCGGTGCCTCCTCTATGGTCTTGTATGGAGTCATTGTGATTAAAAAAAAAAAAAAAAGTTACAGGGAAGAAGAATTGAGAGTTGGACAGGGCGTGCAATGAAGTCCTAACTAGATTGACCCCTCACTCTTTCCGAGATGCTGAGCTCAGCTCCTCAGGACAAGAATCCGCTTCATGAATGCCCAGGGCTGGTGGGGGTGTCACTCCGCTGTGGCTTCCAGAGCCCTGGAGGGGCGGGGGTCTTCGTTTCCAGCGAGGACCCCGAGGAACCCGGGACAGTGGAGTGGAGGCGGCGCTCAGTGTGTGCTGGGGCGGGGGCAGGGGGAAGGTTTCCAGGCACGCACTAATTCATTCTTCTCCACCTGGTAGTTAGCTGCGCTCTGCTTTCGTGTGGCTGTGATGTGGTGGAAATGGGGATGGTGGTTAAGATACTGAAAAGTTTAATTAATTACAGTAACTCCGGGAGGAGTGAGGGTCATGGGATTATTTATAGTGTCTGGCCGGGGGCCAACAGGGCCTATTAGGTTTCCAAAACTGACCCCAGTCGGTAGACATGTTTGAGGATGGCTTAGAAACGAGGGACTGCGAAATTTAGGGTGAGAAAAAAATAATCTCAGGATTTCCTTTGGTTCAGGAAAGGAGGCAAACTGAAATCTTTCCTCTACATTTGTGACCCATGTTTTCATTACACGGAAAGCATTTCTAGACTTACATTTTCCCTTGATCCAAACCTTTAATTCTTGGACAAGTCTTTGAAGAGGGGAGAAATGGGAGAAAAATGTGTGGATTTTATTGGATGCTCCCAAGATACGTTCCTTATCAGAGTGGGTAAGTGTGTTGTTATCATTTTCTTCCTTGAGGAAAACATTATTTATTCTCAGAGAAAAGGACACATTTGTTGGTTGGTAGCTCTGTTACCATGGAAACATATAAATTTAAAAAAAAATAAGAAAAATGTTTTAATACATTATTTTTAGACCTCCCTTTTCCCCTTGAGGTGTGGCATGACAGAATGGGGACATAGCCCAACCCTGGTCAGGGCTCCGGTGCTGTCGCAGGAGGCAAGGCCAAATTCCTCTCCTCTCGCCCCTGCCTCACAGATCGGCCCCATGTGCATTTTAAATGCACACTTTCAGCGTGACTGGTTTGCCTTAGGCTCCGCGTAGGCTTGGCAAAGCAGAGCACGCTGCCTGTAGGACGCGGTTGGCTCCCCGTGGGAAGAGGCGCCGTTTGGGACTGAACGGTGGCAGGCCACACTCCGGATGTCCTCACTAAATGCCCTTGTTAGCCCTGCTCTGCCTTTCTTGTGGGCGTGAGGCTGCGGAAATTGGGGTGATGGTAAGATATCAGAAAAGTTAATTAATAACTCTGCTGTTACTTGTATGCTCCTACTGGGACCTCCCACTTAATGCACTTGTTTGGAAGGACTGTTTCTGGGAGAAGAGGGAGCCTCCCACGGCGCGCGAGCCGCGCAGGCTTCGGAGCCCAGCGCCCGCGGATTTTGATTCTTGCTGTACCTCTGATGACATTGGCAACCTGGGGCCGGTGACAATCGCTTCAAGCCTTGATTTCATCGTCTGAAAAATAGGGATCATAATTTCCGCACCACGGCCCTTTTAGGACATTTAATGAGATAATACTGTGCACATGACAGGCTTAGCCTCCTGCTGGGCTCTTGGTGTGGCGATGATCGTAAACGTCACTGACAGATGCCGCATGTGTCTGTCACTTCCTAACACTCCCGGTGGAAGAAAGGACATTTCTGCAGCAGCAGGGTCACAGGGCTCCCATGGCCCTCAGAGAAGACCCCCAGGGTCCCCGGTATTTTGTTGACAGCTCTGTTGGAAGCCAAACGCCACCACATTTCACTTTAATGCCAGTGTAAATCTGAAAACATTTCACCGAATTCTCCTAAATAAATGCACTTCTCTTTTTTCTTTATCCAAGGAATATTTTTTGAATACTTATTCTATGCCAGGCCGTGTGCTGGGTGCTGGGGAAAAGACAATAAGATGACAATGGCTTCTGCTCTCACGGATGTCACATGTCGTGGGGACAAAAAAAGATAATGACCAGGCAGTTACACAGCCACGTGTTCAGTGCTGTGGCACAAATATGGTGCTATCGCAGCGTTTTGCTGGGGCACCCAACCCGGGTTTGGGAGCAGCATCTCTGGAAAGTAAGATTATGTTTGAGTCGGAGGTCTATTCTGGGGCCCCTCACTCTGCTGGAGCTGCCCTGAATCACTAGAATTCATTCATTTTTGCTTTCATTCATTCATTCATTCACTCACTCGCTCAGCACTTACGGAGTGCCTGTTGGGTCCCAGGCTCTGTGCCAAGCGCTGGGATGATGCTGGTGAGAAATGCAGACGCGTCCCCTGCGCCTGTAGAGTCCACGGGCTGTGGGGGCAGCGGGGTGGTGTCGGATTAAGAGAAGGCTTGGCCAGGATGGCGGAGGGAAAGGAGCTGAGCCGCCATCCAGCAGGGGAGGGGCTTGGAGCGCCAGCTGAGGCTGAGGGAGACTAGGAACAGGTGAGGGAAGAGGGCAGTAGAGCCTTCCAGGGGCGGGAGCAGGGCAGGAGCGGGGAGAGGAAAGGGGGAAGGGGAGCCGGGTCCCTGGAAGGGTGGAGAGCAGGCCGGCCTGGCTGCAGGGCTGACGGCGGGGCAGCAGGGTGGGGGTTGGCTAGAAGCAGCAGGGCAGCCCTGGCGGGGGGAGGCGGTCCGTGCTGGAGGCCTTAAAATCTGCTTGGCTCTCCGCGTCCCCACCGCCTCGTCGGTGCTCTGGTGGTCGGTGTGGTTAGGGGTGCAGGGAGGCTGCCTCTGGGAATTGAGGGTCGCCTTGGTGGGGGATGCTAGGGTGTGGGGTTCCAATCCCCTTTCAGGAATGAGGAACTCATTTCCCCAACTGCCCTGAGAGCTGTGGAGGGAGGGCTCCCAGCTCCCTTTGGGGGTGCCTCGCCCACTTTCTGGGGTGGTCCACAGCCAGCGGCTGAGGGCAGGGCGGAGGAGCACAAAGGCTGGACCACCTCACCCCAGTGGGGGACAACGTGGAAGGGCCGCCCCAGCTCCAGAGCCCCTGAGGGGCCCGCTGGGGCTTGGTTGGGACTGCATCGCTCTCACCATCTCCCTCCACCTCTCCCTGTGCAGGTGGGAATCCCAAGAGCACCCTGTAACTTGAGTTTTATCTCAACATTGACTTTCTGAGAAACCTAATGTGAGACAGCCTTAAAATTCAGCCCCTGTGAGAACAGAGTTGATATATGAAGGTTACTTAATACAGGCTGACTTCTGGGAAGGTACGGATGGGCCCATAACCTGAGGGGGTTTGTCAGTGAGGAAGGTTGTGCAGTTGTGGGGAGAGGGAGCAAAGAGGCTCACAGCAATTCCTCCTCAAAGTCCCGTCTGAGGCGGAGGATGCTCAGCTGCATGAATCCAGGTCTGACTCACAAGGCTGTCCCTGCGGTAGAACTGGATTTGTTGCTATACCTTCATCATGAGATGCCATTAAGCCTGCCCCGAAGGCATATATTTGGATTCTCTGTTCCACCCCGACCCTTCTGATCGCAGGCTGACTTGCCTGTAGGTCCACCTGAGGGGAGACCGAGGTGGACAGTGTTCTGTTACGGCTCACACGACAAATCTAATTTTTGCTGGGCATGAAGGCCTTGGGATCCTGGTTCTCTCCATGGTCGCTTCCCCTCGCGCACCTCGGAGACAGACCGTTAGGTCTCTGGCCGGAGGGACCTGGACCGTTGGAGATGGCCAGCAGACCTTTCCCTGGAAGGAACAGAGCTAAGTCCTTGGCTCTGGACAAGCTGTTCCTTTCTTCTTTGAAAGTTCTCACTCATCTCTTTTTTAAAAAAATTTTTGTTTATTTTTTCACTCATCTCTTTTGAATCTCTTTGGACTGATCCATCCTTTGCATTATAGGCTCGACAGTTTTTATTATACTCATACACCAAAGGTATATTAAATATCGTTTATGTCCAGGGGATGCGGCTATCATCATTTAATGACTCTTTCCTGAAAGCTGTATGTATGTATGTATGCGTTTGTTTATTTTGCATAAGAAGCCATTTAGCGCTTGCAGCCTATCAGAGTGGTGGGTGAGGGGTCGGGGGCCAGCTGAGGAGGGGTTGAATTTCCGATGTGCTGTTGTGTTGCTCTGTGGCTTGGGAAGGTTACTTTCCTGCTCTGTGCCTCAGTCTCCTTTTCAGGTTGTTAGGAGTGAGGGTGTTGTAAGGAAAGTGCTTAGAACAGTGCCTGGCGCCTGGGAAGCTCTCAGTAAGTGAAAGCTACTATTGTTACAGGGAAAGGCACCACGACGGTCACTCATGTTGCAGCCGTTTCTACTGTGTCCATAAGCTTTGCATCAGGAGTCTTGTATGCTTTTAAGTGTTAAAGTAAACAAAACCCCAATAAACGAAATAAAACTATCCCGGATAGATCTGCAATTTCTCTGAAAACAAAAAGTGGTAACAGATTTCTTTCTATGTCTCCAGGTTGGAGAGTCAGGTCTGACTGAGGGTGTGATAGCGTCTAGGATCGTCAAGGGCCAGCAGCTGGGAGAAATCGCCAGTAAATGTGCAAACGTGGTAAGTTTGTGGCATGTGACAGTTTTCCCTCTCCATCTCTTCCCACTTGCATTTTTAAAAGAAGTGCAGTTAATTTTCGTGAGCATTTTAAGTCCAAATTAAATCTCATATTGTGAATCTTGCAGAAGCTGAGAAAGATCTTGTTAACAAAAGCAAATTACTAAACGCCCACAAATCTGAATCAGGCCCACAGAATTCAAACTTAGATGAAGTACATGCCCACAGAATTCATCCTGGTTCATTTCTGCAGGATTAAAGCAAATGCAGGCGCTCCAAGCTGCCAGCAGATCTGTGACCGTGGCATCTAATTGCAGCTGCCTTTCAACTCTGAGCAGGTCAATGGAGGCACGATGATCTCAGGGATAATTTGTCTTTTATGTATTTCTGTGGTGTGATATGTAACCCCTGGCCGAAAAGGGCCCTTGCGGGTGTCAGCTTCTGTTCCCACCCGTAATAGAATAAAGAACTGGTAAATAGGTGAATCTTTATGTCTGTCTCTTTTGTCGTGTATCATGAGAGCTGAGGGATGGGCCCATCTCTGTTCAGGCATGGATTCTGGACTTCCTTTGTGTCGTGATTGGACTCAAAAGTGTGTGCCGATGCTTCTGAAATCTTGCCATACTAATAACAGTGTTGAATAGGCAGGCAGCGGTTGCATCTTAAGTCTGACTTTCTCTGCTCACTCTTGAGATGCTGAGCACCTCAAATGGGGTGGCGTAAAGAGATCTGAAGAAGTCGTGGTACTGTCTTGAGATGCAGGAGCCGGGGTTAGGGGGTGAAGAACTCATTTTGTCTGTGTCTGAACCGATTCACAGTCCTCTGCTCAAGTGCAGGCTTTATAGGATAACCCACAGCATAGCAGGTCTAGAGCAAAACTCTGCTGTACACATTTAAAGTGTGCATTAAGAGAGGACAAGGTTTCTGTCCTCTTGACTCCCCCACGCCCCCCCATCTCTGCCCCAGGCTCTTTGGAGACTTGAATTATTGAGTGACTGAGATGCCTGCCTCCAATAGCAAAAGTGTGGGAACCTTAGTCAGGCACTGTGGTTGGGTGGAGCTTAGGGAAAAAGCCCTCCTTAAGCCAGGAATTTCTCCCCACCCCCCTGCTCAGTATCCAGGGCTGCATCACTGTGGGGTCCACTCATGGCAACTCCATGTGGGTTGCAGCAGAACCAGGCGGCGTGGCCCCCATGGGCCGGTGTGCGTTTGTCTTCACACCTCCCGCTCCCGACAGGCAGGGTGTGCCCTCCCTTCCCCTCCCCTCCCCTCCCCTCCCCTCCCCTCTTTCCCAAGGCTACATTGTAAAAATACCTCCTGTTCTGAAATCCATTTACCTCCATTTTCTCTTCCTGACTCCCCCTCCAGTTTCCTTTCTCTCTCAACCATTATATAACCCACATAGATAAAGAGCCCACATGCAAGCTATTATGTAAGTAAATATGAGAGTCCACTGAAAAGGCCAGCAATTGTGGAGAAAATCACAGGCAGAACTTCAAGGGGGAGGGGGACCTGGAGTCTCTTTTAATCAAGAGGGGAGGGGTGGGGTTGCTGATGGACGCAGGGAGAATGTGTCAGGTCCAGGGACAAGAGCGATGGTCCAAGAGGTCTGGAGTTGTGTCCTAGCCTTCACAGATATTGAGCTCTGTGACCTTGACCTTGGGAAAATTGCTACAATTCTCTGAGACTCAGGCTTCTCCCTTGTACAATGGGGATAGTCATATCTGGCTTCTACGGTTGTTATAAGGGTTGGAGTTATTTAATTCAATAGATGCTGATACAGATGACATGTGCGGAGCCCTGGGTTCGGTGCGATGAAAGACGCCTGGTGTCTGATCTCCAGGAGTTTCCAGGAGAGAGAGACAGGTAAGTGAACAGCCATATAATTAAAACTGTCATGAGCCATGAGGACGCAAACAGAATAAATGCATCGGCGGTTTTCACGGCGCGGGCAGGGAAGTTCCTGAGAACGTGGTGATGTCTGTGTGTGGCACTCGTCATAGCTCCGGGCTCAGGGTAAAAAGAACACACTCTAGTTCATTTGATCCCCAGGACCCTTCCCTGAGGACAGGAGATCAGGGAAGGGCTGTGGGAGAAAAGCAAATGGTGGCAACAGGGACCGTCCTAGCAGTGGACTTCCTGCTTTCCCATCACGCCCATTTTCTGTCTGAAGCGGGAGGCTCACCTCCAAGCTTCAGGCGGCGGCAGCGTTTGCTGGTCCACGGAATGTCTGTGGCCAGACACCCTCATGATCCCTCCTGGCCTGCTGTCCCTCCTTGTGACGAGGTGGAGCCCCAAGGTGTGCTGGTGAAGTCCCAAGCCTTGGACAGAATGCAGCCACCGTGGTGAAAATATTAATGACATGGTTATTAATATTCAGGCTTTGAATTCGTGGAGTGTTTTCTCGTGAGTGCTTGAGGCAAGGGGGTGATAGGGTTTGGTGTTATTTTCCCCGGAGAGACAGAGGACCTCAAAGGCATTGAAGGCATTGGCTAGAATTTCACAGTAGAGTTGGCCAGGCCTTCCACATAGGTCCTTGTCACCAGCTCAGTGCATTACCCACCAGGCCCTTCGCCTGTGGGGGTGTTTGGATGCCACCCTTCCTTCTCCGCTGCTCTGTCCTTGTCCCTTCCAGGCACAGCCAGCCAGCATCCCTGGGGGCGCCGCCTGGGCCTGCCGTCACGTCCCCAGCAGGCTGGACAGGGCTGCGCTCTGTTCTCCTGACAGTCAGAGGGCTGGACAGCAAAACGGAGACATGTACTTGGCAGGCTCAGCTTCTTAATCGTGAAGTTAGCTTACTGTTACGAAGTTAGAGGTCAAGTATTTTAAAAGGCTAATCTCTGATGTAGCACAGGCTATAACCAAGGATGATGTAGGGTCCAAAGTTAGGGTAAATATATTTTTGGAAGGTTTATGGGGAATAGGGCAGGAGAGGGTGAACAGCCAGGCTTTTGCACTGGGTTTTCCTAAGAGACCTTGTACAAGGTGGATTAATTCCTTGGTCAAAAGTGGGCGCGGAAATGCCGAAGGCCAGTGGAGCGTGTCTGGGGCCTCTGGGAGCTTCGGTGAAAGGTCGTAGGGTGGGTCACAGGCTCACTCAGGGGGTGATTATTATTTTTGCATTTGGTTAAAAGTTGACAAACTAATTGCGGAGCCCATTGTTAGACACGGGCAACCCATTAGAGATGATTGTAAGCAATTTCTCTCTATTATTCCTAATGAGATAGATGGAAGCAGCCTCATCTGTTGTTTCTTGCTCAGAGAGAAATGGGGGTTTTATTTTTTTGCCTTCTCTTCCTCAGAGCAGGGCGCGTCCCCAGGCACCAGCCCGGTCCCGCCCGGCGGCTGTGCTGGGCGGGGCGCTGCGTCCCCAGCCTGGGCCTGAAAACGGATGATTTATTTGTCTGGTCGCCTCAGTGAGTCCCTTGCTGCCTCTTGTCTCCCACCTTCTCTCCTTTCCAAACTCCCTGCTTTCTGCTGGCAAGCTCTCAAGATACCGTTAATCTAAAAACCAAGAAAACAAAAACTGAATGCAAAACCAAAACCAAAACCAAAACCAAAACTGGGGATGTGGCGCTCAAATACTGAAAGCTTCTAGGAGCTGGGTCTTTCAGTGGGGTTCAGAAAAGACCCAAATATTCTTTGACAGAACATTTAGAGTATTTCTCACTTTCAGATACCGTGGGGGTAAGTACTTACGCATTGGTGGGATGTCCAGGGTCTTGATTCTGAAAGAGAAAGGGGTCGGATGTTCCTTGGCCCGGCCGGTTAGACGCGGCCCGTCGTGCCTGAGCTAGCCCAGAAGGAGACGCTGTTGCTCAGGCCACAGGGTCCACGAGGGAAGTCTGACCCCTCCGTTCACCCCTGGGGAGGAGCAGGTCGCGGCCCTCTTCCCGCGTGGGAGGCCGTCGCGCTTTTAGGGACGTTACCCCTCGCGCTCAGCCCTTGCTCAGACCTTCCACGCTCCTCCGTGATGGGGATGCACGCGTCTCTTCCATTTTTAGCAAGAAAATGAATTCTCATTGCTCTGGTAGATGTGCCACTGAGGAAGTTCATTTTAGTGAGGCTCTCTCGCCTTTTAAAAAATGTGTCGCTTGTCCCTTCTTTGTTAGATAGTAAAGATCAGACATTTAAATGACTGCCATTTGGTTCACCGGACCATATTTCATCATTACAGCCAATGCTGTTATGAATCCTTAATAATTTTTACTTAAAAAAAAAAAGTTCATTTTGTTCTTTTTTGCTGGTGCTTGGCACCCAGAGCTACGAAGTGTGCCAGATTCTTCTTATGCCAGAAAAATCACCAATTTGGAGTGTTCAGCCAGTGCCAGATTGTCACATTTTGAAATACGGAAGACATGGTCATAATTCCTTTTGGAAAGGACTTGGAGGCTGTATTGGTCTCCTTTGCTGCTGTAACAAATGACCACAAGCGTATTGGCTTAAAATCCCACAAACTTATTACCTGATAACTTTGGAGGTCCGAAGTCCGAAGTGGGCTCCACAGGGCTGAAATCAAGGCCGCTGCAGGCCTGCGTTTTTTTTTATGGAGGGACCAGAGGAGGATCTGGTTCCTGGCCCATCCTGCTCCTGGAGTTGTCCCGACTCCGTGGGTGGCGCCTCTTCCGCCGTCGGAGCCCAGCCATGGCCAATGGCATTGCTGCTTCTCTGCAGCCGCCACACCGTCTCCTCTGAATGACCCCCACCTCCCTCGTCGAGGGGCCCCGTGAGTACAGGGAGCCCACCAGACAATCCAGGATAGTCTTGCGATTTTTACCTTGTTCACATCTGCAAAGTCCCTTGTGCCATGTAAGGTAACATAGTCCTAGGTTCGAGGGATGAGGAGGTGGGTGTTTTGGGGGCCTTAATTCTCCCTACCACAGGAACGAGAGGCAAAAGCGGGCTAGAAGGTCAGCCTTGAGAAATAAGCAACACGAACACATTTTGAATTCCCCCGTTTTAAAAACTTTTCTTGAAACAGTTGTTTTTAGTCCCACCCAGGCTTGAAAATGGCACAAATATTAATTGAATTCCTGTTCCACTGTCCCCTTTGTGATTTATTTCATGTTATGGAAGTGTGGTAGTTTTGTAGGATGAGAAATTTACTTTCTAATCTTCTTTTAATGGTCAAGGGGCAAAGAGAACTAGTTTTAAGTGCAACTTACCCACATGGAGCAATTAATGAGAGAGAGAAAGTGGCATGGATTTTAAGATGTGACACAGACCAGAGGCAAATGGTGGAGAATCGACTAAGACATTCGCTGATATAGGAACAGTCCAATCCTACTGCGGCGAGAGTACTTGGATGCACATATACAGATTGTAATGCATTTTTTTAAAAAAAGCCCTGTGTTCTAAACTGTTTCACTGTTAAATTTCCCATTTGCTTCTCTCCGCAGCCAGACATTAACACCAAGAGCCAGCATCTTGGGTAAATTCTCCTCCTAGGCCCCTCTTTGTGGTCAGCGGGAGAACTTAGTGACTTAGAACCCACTTACCCCATGTATTGAAATCCTATGTTGAGTTCCAGGATGCTCTGTAAAGTTCGGGTTCTCTCCCAAAACAAACAGACCTGGCGTGGTCCCAGTATCCCCCTCAGAACAAACCAAAAGTCTCTTTTCTCATGTCATCTGTGCACTTAAGCCTCCCCTTGCAGCCGTTGCTCTTGGTCATCTTGACCGCTGGGGCATTTCTGGGTTTGCGCGGTGGCCTGCTCCCTTTCCATGCCTAGCTTTTCTGAGAGGCCAGCCTGGTGAGGCTGGCGGGCTGCCCCCGTCCCAGGTGGCCTGGGAAGCTTCCAGGATCTGCTGCTGCGGCCCTTTGGAGCTGTAGCTGAGTGGATGGGCGGCGGAGCTGGGAGACCCCTGTAAGCCCCTTCCCATCTCTGTGGCTGAGTCAGGCAATCCTGGGGAATAATGACACACAACCTGTTGGGACTGGCACCCGTTCAATTGCTTCCGCCGTGTGGGGACAGTCTGACTGTGCTGGCACCTTGTCCCGGGCTTGGCAAGAGCAGGGCACACTCCATTCTCAGCGCAGCCTGGAACGGGACCCGATGACAAGTGGCCATAAAATGATGACAGAGAGAGGCAGAGAACGATGGCTCAGGGGAGAGGGAGGGAGGCGGGCAGGACCAGGAACAGCCATGTAGCTCAGAAGGGGAGAAAAATAGGGAAGCGCTAGTTGCTTGGATGCTTTTTTGTTGTGTTTTTTTTTTGTTGTTGTTGTTTTTGTTCATTTTTGTCAGTCCTTATCTATGAGGATGTCTTGTCTTCTGATTTAATGACTGTGTCTGCTTAATGAATCATCTTAGGCTACTTGCTGATGGGGCTTTTTGAAAGAATGGCTTTGGGGTAAGAAATGCAATTAGAAATTATCACCAACAATGACCAAATGGGATGTATGATTTTGGTTGGCCATGACCATTGTTTACTGGCTGGAGAACACCAGGCATGGCCAAATGATGCCCTTTAACTGTAGAAAATGAAGTGTTTTCACTGATAAGCATAAAATTTTGTTATTCTGTAGCTTTATAATATCTGCGAATTCCTGGATAGAAAAGTCTTCTAAATAGAAATTAAAAATTTTCTTCCATTTTACTCAATAGTTCTCAAAGTTTAGTGCACAAGCTACTCAAGGAGTTTGGTAAATGCAGAATTCTGGATACTGTACCTGAAATTTCAGACCCCATGGACCCAAATTTGAATTTTAAACTAACTCCAAGGTTATCCCAATGCCCATGGTTGGGGTCATAGCTGAGGAAGATGGCTTGGATTTAGCTAATCGTGAATTGTTCACTCAATATCCCGCCCCCTCCCTACCCCCTGGGTTTCACATGATACGATTTTCTCTAAGGCAGCAGGAGGCGTCTGATAGTGCAGTGTATCACCTGCATGGTTATTTTCAGAGCTCTGTCTCAGGTTTATTCCCGGTACAAAGATTGAAAGATAATGTGAAATCAAATACGTGTGTCTGGGAGTTGAATGGCTGTCAGACCCAGGCATTGATTTCCTGGGGCTTGAGTTCTCAGTAAATGCCTTTCCAGTGAGGATTCCAATCAGGATTCTAAAGGTTATATGGAACGGGCCTGATTTCTGAGCTTTCTCGGGGGAGATTGCTTAATTTATAAGCAAGGGGTGGGGTTGAGGGGAGAAATCTTCTCACCGGCACTGTTTGTAATCAGCACACGGTTCATATTTTAGAATAAAATACTCTGTTGATTAGTGGTGAACTGGGCTGAGCCAGAAAATATCTCTGTACAGAGGATCCTTAAGGATGAAATATTTGCACTTTGAAGGATGTAAAGACAGCAAAATGAACTGTAGTCTGAACTGTGGACAAGCGTGCCAGGGAGATACCCGATTTCTCCCGCTGCTCTTACTCATCCCACCACCAGGGGGCAGCATTGCACTTTGGTTGGAAAAACGGTCTCTGTGGCAAGCAGCCCTTTAAATTAAAGGAGAATGTCTCCAAATGAGCAAAGCTAAAAACCAGAACATTAGCAAGAACCAGAAAACCAACAACACAGAACCAAAACTCTCTTTGTTATAATGTGCCGTCTTTGCTTTTCTTGGTGCCCGGAGTTTAATATTGTAGTACAAAGACTCTCCAGGGCACACTTTATCAGTCCATTAATACACACTTAGGGGTGGTACATAATGCAGTGAGATTATTTTTCATTTTTCCCACTTTTTATTAGGCCCTCCCAGCTCATCTCACTGCCCTCGCTAAGCAGATGCTTTCCTACCTCCTTCCCTCCCGGAGGAGGCAGGCCCGGTAGCTGGCCACCCCGATAACCCCGTTCTGTTTGTGGAGCCAGGCTGGAAGGTCCCCCTCCCTTCTCTTTGGTGCGTAAACACACTCACAATTTGCATGATTCTGGGGAATTCCTGGGGCCTACTGTTCCTTTTAGGCATGGACCTATACACACTTTTATAGGAACCAAGCCAGCATTTTCCAGGGAGCGATGCGATATCCATAGATGCTAAAATTTTGCACCTTTAAAATCAACTCATATTGTTAAAGGATAAAGTGTGGGTGGGTTAAAAACAAACAGCCGTGGGCTTTAGGAATGTCAGTCCCAACGGGACAGGGATCATGTCTGTCTGTCCAGGGCTGCCTCCCAGGTTCCTAGAACAGTGCCTGGCGTGGATGGTGCTAGATTTGCTGAGTGAATGAATTTAATCACGAGTGTCCTGCGGGCCCCTCCCTGGCCTGGGCTTTGCTTCCAAGTGATGATTCTCTTGGGAACCCAGCAACACTTCCTTCTTTGTCTTGGCCTCTGTCTTGTTTCTGGGCTTTTGGAAGTACAACAGCAGAGAGTGTCTTGAAGGAGAGCCCTCATGTGCAGCCTCCAAGAACGACTCCAACCCCCAAATATTTTTGTTCTTCTGAAATTTGCATATGAAGTGTCATACAATGACAGTGTTAATTCCACCCCTTTTTTGGTGGGGGGGGTCATAAACACTGTTGATTTGAAGGTAACTTTCTATTTATGTCCTTCTACAAAGAAGTTTTTCAATTTTGCTTCCTCCTCCTTTTGCAAGAAGCAGGCAGTTTGGGAAACTTGACTTTGAACAGGAGCAGAAGTATGCACAGGGCAGGGAATAACAGGCACTATGAAGATTAATTACTCTCATTGGAATCCGGCTTGACTGGGCGAGGTGAGACAGTTCAATTATTGAATCGCGCTGGTGCTGCTGGCTTCCGAGGACTGGAGGGCTGGGAGAGGCCTCCCTCCCCTCTCCATTCACGTGCAGAAGAGGCTCCTCAGCTCCTCAGCTCGCTGCTCCCAGTTGAACCCGTGGGCAGAGAGAGAGCACCAATGCATTTGGGGAGGAGACGTTCCCACCTCCGCCGCCTCCCGGCTGCATCCGCGCCAGGGCTCAGCGCCGCTGCCAGTGTCTCCCCTGCTCTGTGCAGGCTGCTTCCTTCAAAGCAGAGCCGAGGCTTTTGCCCTTCGCACACAGCTTTTTCAGGTGGGGCTGGGGAAGGGCTGCGCATCGAGCTACACATCGGAGCGCACCCTCAGGCCAGAAGACGTGCTAGCAGCGTGGTCCCCTGGAGCTTGCTGTGATGACGTGTGCGTTCCCTGTCCGTGACGTCCCACGCGGGGAGGCAGTGGCCCTGCGTGGCTGTGAGCACTGAAAATGGGGCTGGTATTAGTCAAGAACTAAAATTTTAATTTGAATTAAAGTTACACCTGAAGTCAATACGAGATAATATTGACTGTAAACTAAGTGGGGGGGGGGGGGGAACCCCCCAAACAACTGCCCCAGGCCCCACCCAAATAAAGTTAAATTTGTTCCAGTGGACGCTGTACTGGCCTGTGTAAGACTAGTGGGCACTGTCAATGCCCAAGAAATGACAACAAATTTGAAAAACACTATGTTAAATAAACGTAGGTAGGTTACGTTGACGTGTGTTTCCCCTGAGCCTGCAATACGGCCAAGGGATCTGTTGAATTCTAGAGGTGGGACATAGGTGTTACATTTTCCAAATTAATTTCACTATGCAACCCTGTGGTGATAGAAAATGCCCAGGAAAGATGTTTCTTTTTCACTAATGATTTTTCTCTTTGATGGAGCGTGACCATTGCACCATTATACAGACGGCTGGTTTGCACCAGTCTGTTATTAATGTTTTTTTTCTTTAATCACATCTTACCACACCCTCTCGTTTCTTATCAGCCCCCCTACTGCTTTTGCCTTGGCCAAGTCACTCCCCATTAGCACCTGAGGAGGGACAGGGGAGTGGAAGTTTACGTTCACAAGGAACACTGCTTTCTTTCCAAACAAAAGGTAGGTGGGCATGTCTCCTCCACTGCTGGAGGATCGCGTCTCAGGGACTTCTGTCTCTGCGGTGCCACCTCCTTAGCGTGGCCCAGCGTGGCAGCCAATCACTCTGTTTAGTGTAGATTTGCAAAGTTGTTCCAAGGCCAGTTTGTGTATCAAAACGAACCCTCTTAAAAAAACAGCTTTAGGAACCAAATGTCTTTGATCCTAACTACAACACTCTAAGAAAGGGATGGGCCGTGAAATATCACCGTCTGTAAGATGGAAAGACAGTGACTGAGCTTTTTCCCAGTCATCCGGGCTGAGGGGCGGGGCCACAGTTGACGGCTTCCGGGGGTCCCCATTCTCCGGCATCCAACCTGCCCCGCTCAGCTCATTAGTCCCCGCTCCCTCCGCCCCACTGGTACTCAGGCCTATGCACCTCATGCCCTCGCAGCTAAAATTCTACAGAAAGAAGGGGAAAAATGAGCCTGTGCAATCATTTTTTTGGTTCCTGCGGTTTACACATGCTAGTTAATTTGAGCCTTAATGTCGGTGTCTCAGAGTGACAGAAACAGCAGCCAGTCTGCTGTTGTACAAGCAAGTGCATATAGCCTAGTTGCTAACACCCTTGAAAAATGTCCCCAGAAATGCGGCTCACAAAGAGTTCTTTAAATTAAGCTAGATTTGTAAAGAGCCCATTTACTGCCTGACTTAGAGCTAAATCCCGTGGCAGAATAGAATTCGGGGCTAGCTGCCAGTGAGCAGAAAACAGCTTGGGTACCAAACTGTGAGCCTGTGAGTGTCAGGGAAAGGAGAGACGTTGGAACAGAAGGCATCCTGGAGTCTGAAAGGAAAGGAAGAACCAAAACAGAAGGAAGTGTCTAAAGGACAAGTACAGAGGGGTTGTCCAAGAAAGCTGGGATATGCAGAATGAAGAATGAGAGAAAAAGAATAAGAAAGACTTCACAGGAGAAAAGAAGGAGGCAGAGGAAGGAAAAGAGAAATTATGTTGTTTTCTTGCTTTATATCATTAAAGGGATGGGGCTAAAGATCAAGTCATTTCAACAGACAACCAGACAGTAGCAGGTTGCCAAGCAAAGCTGCTTCCCCACCTGGGAGTTTAGTCCTGATTTCATGCATGCACATAAACAAGCAATCAAACAATTAGGCAAAACCTATCCTATACTCACTTTTTCTGGGTTGTATTTGCTTTTAATAGGAGGAATTTTCTCAAATATTCTAATGTACTCAATGTCAAATCTCTTGGGGGAATTTTCTCAGATATTTGAATATACTTCATGTCAAATATCTTGGAGAAGACTTTGAACAGTGATGTGCAAATGCATTCCCTCCTCATTTCCTCCACAAATGGAGACAACATAGCTGATTGATATCTAACTGCAAAGTATTTAGTTACTTAACCTCTTGGGGGCTCTTACTTTGGTGGGATCTAGAACCTTCTGGGGGAGCTTATTAAGAAAGTTACCTGGACCCCAACCCCTGAGATTCAGATTCTCAAGAGGAGGCAGCGTCTCTAAGAGAAACCCAGGCCGGGGGGATGTTGGGAAATGGGGTCGGGCTGTAAACTGAACGTTTTAGGGCATAGAGGATGAAGCAACCTAATCTGATGCCAGTTCAAAGTGACTGAAAAAGATAGTCTTGTGGAATCACTGGATTGGAAATGACGGCTCCAGGAAACAGAGGGTGGCTGATTTTTTTCACACTGTAGTTCTTGGTAGTAAAGACCTCTTTTTCTTCCCAATTAATTACTGAAGAAAGACCAAACTCCACACTACGAACACAGTTTAGGGATGGTTCTGATGGGGGAACATAGTTGGGCTCATGGATTGCTTTCCTTTGGAATCTGGCTATGGTTCCATCCATCCTCTTAGGTGGGGCCGTTTCTGAGTCCCCCAAACCCCAAGCTACTGTTACTTTCCATGATGCTGGAGGGCCGGACTCTGCCCAGGGTCATTGCAGGAGCGAGAGCGGTAACTCCAGACATGGACAGAGGTTGGCTCAGTCCCGTTCAGCCAGTTACTTAGTTCTGTGACTGCGGGAAAACGACTCGCCGAGCTTCAGCTCCCCTCAGATGGGTGTAATTGCCATCCCTCACTGCGCTGTACGGTTTACAGGAGTTAAGGCATAAAGAGAGCTTGGCAGGATAAGTGTTTAATAAACATGGTTCCCCTGGGGGCCTTCTTATCTTTGATCTAGCAGCATCCTCTGCCTTCCACAGGCCCAAAGTTTTGCTAGACCCTGTCCTGTGCTCTTGGCCTTACCTCAAGCCCTACCCCAGGTGAAGTGGCCATTCATGTGTGTAAGTCTTGGTGGCCTTCAGATGCTTTAGTTTGTTATGTTTTCCAAGCAGAGATGAGAAGCCAGCAGGTGTCCCCCCGGACAAGCTGAGGGGTGGGGGCGAGTCCTGCTGGTCATGTCGGGGTCTGCTGAGTTGTGCGCGCCTGCCAGACAGAAGGACCCTGAGAGTTCTCTGGGTGGCCTTGTTGGGGAACACAGTTACTCATTTGCTAAGAGGCACTTATACCGTAATTTTAAGGACTGACAAGTAAAATTGTCTACCGTGCCTTGTCCTCACTCCCTCCTGGGCAATTTGCAAGATGGAGCGTCTAACCCCCTTGTGGGAATTCAAACATGTCATCCTTGCTGACAGGCAATCATGATTCTAATGAGGGCAGAAGAATTTAATTCAATAAAAAACCTGTTAGAACTGACAGCACAAATGTAAACAGGCCCCTGATGAATAATTTCGCTTGGCCTTCTCCGCTGCTGTGCTTGTTGACGTCGGCCATAACCGAATGTGGAAGGCAGATGCTCAGGTCTCTTCCGGTAGGACGGGACTGATGCCTGCCTCCTGACGCCGATGGGGATGTGAGGAGTGAGAGTCCCTGCGACTTAAAGCACATCGACGTGTTTGCAGTTGGGTGTCTGTCAGCCATGGTGTCCGCATTCGTGGAGAACGTGGGGAGGGACGGCATTTGGACAGGAGGTGACGAGAGAAGTGGCTGGCTGTAGGGACGCGCACCTTCTTCTCATCACTGTTCAAATTCTTCTCCAAGGGATTTGACATTGAGCATATTGGAGAACCTGAGAAAATTGCATTTGCGTTAAAACCATGGGCCCGGTCACTGGGGACCGTCCCCTAAAACAGGGTGTTTTGGTCTCATAAGGACCCTACGATATCCAGAGGCAGATATTGTTGGAGATTATTTTTGTCATTTTCAAGAGTTTCAGGCAGTAAAAAAAGTACTCATTTGTCCGCTGCTTTGATTCTTCCATGAGACTCTTAGCATATTATGCCAAAAAATTGTATGAATGTCTAGAAGTTTTTCCTTCTGTTTTAGCAACTGGATTTTAAAGGCTTTTCATTAGGCTAATTTATGAGTTGTTGCTTATTATGGCAAATTTATGGCAACAATACAGAGCTCCATTTTTAACAGATATAATTAATAATAAGAATTATTATTAATTCTTATTATTTCTCAGGACTCTGAGACATAGCTATGTCATTGTACCATCAATTCCTTGTAAATGGTGTTTTTTTCTCCTTCACTGTTGTTTTCTTCTAGTGCTTCAGAGTAGAGATATTAGAATGTTTGATTTCTTCTTTTTAGAAGACAGAGGAAAAAAATAATTAAAAAGGGCCTGATAGCAGGGTTCTTCCCCTTTGCCCAAGCGAGGATGTAGTGAACGTAGTGGAGACCCCGGCCCTGATCTGGAGGGGCACTCCCTGCAGGCTGGGATGCGCTGACGCCCGCCCTTGGCCTTCCCAGGGCCGGAAACTGTGAGAAAGCAATTTCTGTTGTTTTTAAGCCAAAAAACAAGAGCAAATAAAAAAGCTCCCCTCCAACCCTTAAACCCAAAGAGTAATCCTGAACATTTGTCTTGCAAAGAAAATATCATTGCTTTATTAATGACATTAGGAGGAAATAACAGTTGAATCTCAGTATTTGAGTGTTTTCTCCATTTTTCTATTTTTAAATCTTTGCTTCAAAATCAACCCAATGGTTATGCATCTTCAGCTTTTTTGGTGGAAATTCCTATCAAAGTTGCAAGAGGCTCAGGCCTCCCTGCCCGCCATGGTTCCTGCCCTGTGGGCTTTGCACCTGCCGGGGGAGGGAGCTGGTCCGCAGCACTGTTGCAACGTACCAGGCACGCAGTGTTTGCACCAAGTGTCTCTACTGGCGGATAAATAATGTTTTGCACACAAATGTCATGATCGTTTTTCCATGTATGTAGATGCTCTGAGGTTAAATATAAAGCCAATTGAGAGTAGTTTTTTTTGGATTGCACAAAGGCAGCTCGTATCACACGGGGAGCTCTGTGACAGGAGAGTAATGGAGACTAATGTCATTGTTTTTAAACATTGGGAACCCCTGCCCTAACCTAATGTTGACGAACAAGTAAGTGTTTCGAGGCCAAACCTCTACTTATGTCATGAATGTGTTGGCCATTGTTATGATGTCGTCTCTGCTTCAGTTTCTGGTCAGCTGCTCCCGAGCGGAGGTGAGTGGAGACGCTCCTGTCACCATCTAGTGGCGTTGCCAGGGCCCCCTGAGGACGCTCACCATGCAGCCGCGGGCGTTTGTTCCGCCTGCCGAGAGAAAACAGAAGCAAATATTTATTCCCTTTTTCTGGTGACCAAGAATTAATTCCTGTTCCTTGGGATTGCTTTCCTGTTGCCCCCTTTTTACTCGTCAGTTCGTTCCCTTGTGTTTTCTCGCTCATGGTGGTCTAGCTTCCAGAAATTGGAGTTTAGGAGCTCAGGAGAAGGATTTGGTGTTGCCTACCCAAGGCCATTCTGAAGGAAGGGAGGAGGAAACCTGTTTCCTGAGTGCCCGCTCCCTGCTGGGTTTAAACCTTTACCCCTCCGAGGTCTCCTGACGTCCGTCATCACAGAGAGGGATGTGGGGCTTGGAGAGGGTGAGGCTTATTCTCTCGGTTTTCTGGTGTGTTTGCTGCAAGTATGGAGGGGCCGGGGGCAGGAGTCAATTCCACGGCTGGAGATTTCTAAAACCCATGCTTTCTCCCTTTCCACCTTCCATTCCTTCATCTATAATACTTGATTACTTATGAACCACTAGGATTTTTCAATGAATTTACATTTGCTCTGAATATGTAAACTTTATTTTCCACTCAAGATTTCACTTATATTCTCAAATATAGCCCAGGCTCTTGTGTTTGAAAACATTTTTTTCATAGCTGGGAAAATCCAAACCTCGGATCGACATGTTGGGATTTATATTGTGGAAATCTACCGATAAGCAATTCTAAGTGTACTAGAAAGTTAGAACACAAAGTTCTTTGTTTTGTGTTCCCAGAAAAGAGAGTGCTCCTATAAACAATAGAAACAAATTCCAAATATGAACTCTTTTAATCAACAAGCAGCATCTGGCTGATAACACTCACTGTGTTTTAACTTTGTTGTCCCAAGTGATGGGCTGCGTGCCTGCGTTTGCTGACGTGCCTCGTCTGTGACCTGACTCTCTCTCACTCCTCTGCCCGCTCCCGCTGCGAGCCACAGACAGGGCGTCGGAAGGTACAGGCAAACCTTGCTGCTCTGCCCTTTCTCCTTGCCCTATCTCCCGCTTCATCATGGATTCTGCCATTTGCCTGTTTCTTGTCAAGGCTTTGAGCCACGAGCAGTAAGGGACAGCTCACAGTTCTGACCTTTTCTGCCTCTCACGTCCTTTTGTAGAAGCACTTCAAAGAGTAAACAGCCCGGTTGAGAGTCCCCTTCGGTGGCAGAGCTCTGTGGCCGGGTCCCTGACAATTCAGGCCTATGGGGGCGCCTGTGCCCCTAGCTCAGGCCCCGGCACCGAGCACCACAGCCAACTCAGCAACAGTCTTTTATTTTTTTAATTAATTGTTTTCAATGACAGTATAGATTTAATATTTCGTATTAGTTTCAAGTGTACAGCATAGAGGTCAGACAGTATAAGCCCCCCCAAAGTGCTTGATTTTAACACTGGCTCTCATTGTCCCAGTCTCTCTCTTTAATACCAGGCTTTGGGCATTTTCTTTGCAAATTAAAAAGCACACCATAGTGTTTTCTTCAAGGGAAAAAAAAAAGTTTTTCCCCAAAGAAAAATCCGTTGTACGACCGACCGTGCAGAAATAGCTATAGGCAGCTTCTGGAGCTGCGTTTTGCTTCATAATTTAGATGACAAGGCCCCTGCCCGCAACCTGAGCAGAGGAGGAGAGGGAATGAGCGAAGCAGCTTTGCAGCCCAATAGGGATGTGGCAGGCGTGCGTGGGCTGCTACAGGACCATGCGGGAGGGAGCATTTAATTCTGCCCACTGGTCCCTGGACAGCTTCGTTGATTGACTTGCGTTAGGAACTTTCCAGGAAGGTAGAAGAAGACACTATTCTAAGCCGCTAGAACAGTACGTGAAAGTGAGGCATGCGAATGCCTGGCCTGGCGGAGGCAAGCAGATGCTGGTACAGTGGGAGCACGGGGTGGAGAGGTGGGGCAAGGACCGTGGGGCATGCTCAGGGGTTGACTACGCTGGCCGTGCTGGCGGATCTGTGCTTTAAAGCCTGCGTGTGGCAGGACAGGGGATGGCCTGAGGCGGGGGAGGCAGCCAGCTCTGGGGACGCATTCCTGAGCTCCAGCAGGGCACGGGGAGAAGGGCATGGGGATCGGATAAGTGACAAGTGACTTCATCCATGTGCCTAGAACAGTGTTTGCATTGAGCATGTAGAAATCAACCAGTAAATACTGGTTGAAAGAGAGAAGGGTGGAGTGGGACATTGGCGACCAAGGATGTCCAGAGGGACCATCATTTCATGTATGCAAGTGTGGCCACATAGTCTCGGTTGTGCTGACATGCACAACATGAGTTATTGAATAAGTGTAGCACCTCTTCTTGGCCATTTTCAAAGGATGACTTGAGGGTGGTTCAATAAAGAGGCACATTACAAAAGCACGGGTAGTGTGTAGCAAGCTGTTCATTGACTAGAAACTGCCAGGGAGCAGTTACCGTTCCTGAGCCCCCGGAGACCAGGGGCCGTGGTATCCCTGGGGCCTGGAAGGATAAGCTATGTGGGGCGGGCTGCCTTGACCGAACGTGAAACCTTCAGGGGAGGTTTGCAGCGAGCTGGCAGAGGCCGAGGGCATGCATGCCTTTCTGTTACTCTTCTCTCCCCCAGTCTTCTAGCAGCCCTCCTGATGGGCTGAGTTCCACCTGAAGCTGAAGGTCAAGGGGGACTGTGGCCCTTCCCAGCCAGCGGATGGGGTGCCTGCTATTTCCTGTCACTCCACCTTTTTAACCAAGGTCAGAACGCCCGTGGAGGCGAACCGAGCTTCTCTCTAAACTCCAGTCCGACCTACCCCTCTGCTGCGGCTACTGCCTCAGAGCTACCTGGGCTTCCAGTTAGACCTCTCCCTGGGGTGCAGCCGACCTTTGGACCCCTGCAGAGCTGACAGGCGACCCCCTGACTGACAAGCCCCACCCAGGCGCCCGGAGAGGGAATTCCTCGGGTGCTTTATTATTCAGTAACAAAGCAGAAGGATCTCCTTATTGATTGACATTTAGTCAGAAAACATAAGGTCTCAGACATAATTAAGGGCTTTATTTAAAAACCTGGGCCGTGTTTGAAGAGAAGCCCACAATGGCGGTGACCTTGAACAGAGAACAAGGTGGAGGTTGCTGGATGCTGCTGAGTTCAGGGTCTCGGTCAGGTGCTTTTCAAGAGTGCAGCTCGTGGGTAACTGAACATGGGGGGTCCACACCAGTCACGGGTCCGTTAAAAACAGCCTCGCTAAGACTTCCCCTCTCTGTGTATGACTTCTGGTAAACTAAAGAATTTTGCAAGCTTTGAAAAGTTAAACTAATGTAAAACCCCTGTGGGGAATTGTTGCCACAGCTGGGTAGGATGCGTCAACTATTCAGGAACAACACTTTGCGAGGCAGCGCAGCATAGAGGATGGGGTCCCGCCGCAGAGAAATTTAGACGGACAGGATGCAGGAGCCTGGGAGGAATGTGACCAGGCTGATAGTATCGCAGGGGTATGTGAACCTGTAATTTAGCCTCAGGGTTCCTGCCCTCCATCACCGTCTCACCTTGGTTTTTTCCTGTCCTTTCCGAGAAGGAAATGAGGCTGTTGTAAACCTTCTACCTTGGGTGGTGGGGTCCGTGCAAGCAGCACAGGCTTTTACTACAAACCACAGTTAGGAGACAACGGGGCTCGACGATACTCTAGGCCACAGGGGTGCCCCACCTTTGGGTGTCTCCGGGCCATGCTGGAAGAAGAAGAGTTGTCTGGGGCCACACGTTAAATACATTGCAACATGTCATCTCACACAAAAAAATCTCATGATGTTCTAAGTAAGTTGATGATTCCGTGCTGGGCCACAGTCACAGCCATCTGGGGCCACATGCGGCCTGTGGGCTGCAGGCGGGCCACCCCTGCTAGGGTCTGACGCCATTGAACGTGGCAGCCGTTGGTTTGTTGGAAGTCCCTTGATGTTCATGTGCCCCCTCTTCTGGGAATTTTGTTTTTTCAAATGAAGTCAATCAAAGAGGTTCTACCTTTGATCCCTCTTCTCAGAGAAGTCACAGAGATGGAAGCAGATGAAATACCATATCTCTTTACTAGACTTTCTTAACACTCAATTCCATTGCCCGAACGAAGACACCAACACACTAGTGTCCAAAGAGACAGAACGCCTCTCTTTAACAGGGTGTTTTTGGAAGAAATGTACGGACCAGATGCTCACATTCAATTATTACCTTTCTGATTTAGCTAAAGCCAAATTGAAATTACATTGGGATTAATCAGGGGCTTCTCTTTAAAAAATCTCCATTTCCGAGAAATCCCTTTTTTCACCATGACGTTGGCAGCCCTGGGTACCCAATCGGGTATAAAAAAAAATCATTTTCTTTTTAAAGACAGCTTGTCTTTTGTCAACTCTTGCTTTTTCCTGCTACAATACATACTCTAGCTCCTTGTAAAATCACCCCCAGGTCCCCCACTAATTTCTGAAGGTTTCCATGATGTGACTCACGTGTGCTCACGAAGCAGGACCGTCACCTACCACTTGGCATCGGTTGGACGCAGTCGGCACTTTGGCTCCGGACTCTGCCGGGCACGCCCACACCTGCGTCTGCCAGACGCTGCTGCTTAGGTCACATCTGGCTGGTGTGCCAGGGCGCGTTGTCAGCAAAGCTTGACCGTGTCCCCTGGGCCGTCGGTGGACCTGGCTATGCTATTTTAGGCAGGGAAATAGGGATAGTGTTACTCTCCATTAGCCAGGTTGCAAGGCAGCATTGCTTATGTTCCCCAAATGAAAGGCATTTAAAAAAATAAAAAATAACTTCTTTAGTTTTAACTCTGAAGCCCATTTTTTTTTCTCCCAAGGCATATAAACTTATAGGGGTTGAAAAGACATACCCGTATGACAGACACTGTCCTCTTTCTCACTGGTCATTTGTCTGCTGATCCTTTCTGGAGCCAGTCGACTCCAGGAGGTTGTGCAGTTTCTCAGGGAAAACAGAGTCCTGGCAATACTTTCTCATGAGACTATATGACACACTAATACCTGAGGCCCAGCAGGGGGCGCCATTTTGATTTTAGCTGGGATCCCTTCAGTACAGGCATGAAGTTGAGTTGAAAATCACTGTTTTTAGACTCTCCCAAGCTCAGACCTATGGAGACCATTGGGTAAACCAAACAAGTGTGGCATCTGTCCTGGCTGACCCCGCTGGTCCCCATTCATATGTTGAAATCCTAACCTTCAGTACCTCAGAACGTGACCATATTTGGAGATAGTCTTTTTTTCATTAAAAAAAAAATAGTTATTTAATGATTCATTACAGACAACAATGCTAAATCTGTTAACATGGCAATGAAAATAATGTATTTCTATGAAAAATAACAAAATTGGAGATAGTCTTTACAGAGGTCAGTTAAAAGGAAGTCATTAACGTGGGCCCCTAACCCAATATGACTGGTGTCCTTATAAAAAAGGGAAATGGGGTGCGGAGTTGCATACAGAGGGGAGGTGATGGGAAGACACAGGGACAGCACAGCCACCTACAGTCTCAGGCAAGGGGACCTGGGACAAGTCATTCCCTCATGGCCATCAGAAGGAACCGGCCCTGCAGACACCTTAATCTCAGACTGCCAGCCTCCTGAGCTGGGAGACGATTCGTTTCTGTTGTCTAAGCCACGTGGTCTGTGGTACGTCGTGATGGGAGCTCCGGCTACTCCAGCGCCCCAGGGGCGGTCGTGGTGGCGCAGACCTGCGAGGCTGCCTCTGCCGGCGGGTGTAGGAGCCACTGCCCTGTGCGTTGTGTGTGGTGTCTGAAGAGCGTGGTGGCAGGTTGGGTACGTGCCAGCATCAAGGTGGGCCCGCAAGGGTGACAGGTGGTGTCCTTGCAGGAAGGTGGAGCCCAGTGGGGAGGAGTCTGGAAGAGGCAAGATGCTCAGAGTCAGGAAGACATTCGTCATTGTCAGGGAGCCTGTCAGAGCTAAATGACAAAAAACAAAAAAACCCGAAACACCAAACCCCAAAAACAAAGCTCCAAAAAAAAAACACCCAAAAACCAAAGACAAGGTTTTTCGTCATTTCGTCCTGATTTTGAGGAAAGTAAGGATGAGGCAGGGAGCGAGGCTGGGACTCAGTGGCTGGAAACGGGGCAGGAATGCAGGCCCGGGGCCGTGTGAGGAACCTTGTGACCAGTTACTAGCATCTGATCCTAAAGTTAGCCTGGGATTATCAAGGTCATTTTCCATCCCACACACTTATATTTCTGGCAGGTATGTCCCTAAATCGCCCCTGTCTAGGGGTGTGTGGGGTCCTAGTGTTATAAGCAAGCCCAGCTCGCTGAGAGGTGTGGTCACGTGGCTTCAGCAGTGAGCTGTAGTGGCCCAAGGAGGCAGAGAGCTCATTGCTCCGGCAGTGCAGTTCTACTGAATGAACAACAGGGCAAATCTTCTGCACGAGCCATTGGCTTGGTATGCCTATTAATTTCCAGCGTGCCATTCTGGGATCTTTCCCAGAAATGTCATCCATGACTCCTGGGAGGAATTGTTCCAAGCAGGTGTCACTGCTTTGCTACTTATAGAGGGAGCATCTAAAAGCAACAGGAGTTGCCTCTTATGCACCAGGGATCCCAGACAGAAGCAAAAATGCCCAGAGCGGGAGAGATGGTCAGAAAACTGGGGTTTCAGTTTAGTTTTGCCTATACATGGAAAACTCTTGAAGCAGTTGCTCCACTGGGTTCATGAAAGTAATAGGAGCAAGTAGCAGAGAACATGTCCTCGAATATTTTGGGGCTAACGCTCTTGAACAGCAATTTTCAAACATATTGCAGTGATAGAATCCTTTGTTCAAATGGATGCTTAAGGGGACTCATGATGTGACAAGGGAAGGCAGCTTTAGTTGAAGCAAGGGCGTGAGGCCCACGTCCTACTGGCTCTTGCCCCCCACCCAGGGAGGGTTTGGAGGCGTGACCTTTGAACACCACATGTGGCGCGGAATTCACTCCAAAAGAGGAGTCCATTCATTAACTGGCCAAGCTATGTTATGATTATTGAAAAGTCTAAGAAATTTTTAGATTTTCAAAATATAAGACTTATAATCTTAAAAGACAAAAGGAAAATTAGCCCAGTAGCTGTCCCAATTACTCACTGTTCTCTAACAAACCATCCCAATACTTGATGGCTCGAAATAGCAACACTCATTCAATTTGCTCAGGAGCTGCAGTTTGGGTGGGGTTTGCGGGGGACAGCTCTGCTCCAGTGGCTTCAGGCTGGGGTGGCTCCACAGGGGCCAGGGCATTGGGGCATCACTTCCAAGGTGGTTTACTGGGATGTCCGGTAAATTGGTGCCGCTGTCGGCTGGGGGCGTGGTCGGGACTCTCGGATTGGAGCCTGGGTTCATTTTCACGTAGGCCTCTCCTGGGGCTGCGTGCAGCGTGGCACCTGTTCCCGAGACAGGCAGTGGAAGCCACTGGTCTTGTGAGAACTTGGCTCGGAAACTGGCACAGTGTCACTTCCACTTTATGTCGTTGGTCACAGCACTTACAGAGCCCACCTGCATTCAAGGGGAGATTCCACGTCTTTGTGGGAAGAGAGCCGAAAGAATCTGTGGCCACCTTGAAATCACCACACCGGTCGTTTCTCTCTTCTCTTTTCCACGTTGTCACCTTTCTCCTCCTCCTCAGAAATGACAAGAATGTGTAGAGTTACTTCTCTGCATCAGACGCCTCGCTCAGTGTTTCAGGAACTGGGGGAGGAGGGACTGTCGAGTGTTCACAAGAGAAGCTTTATTTTCTTTACAATCTGTCACTGAAAAGAAGGAGTCCCTGCGTGTGATCACTTACCTTTAACAAATACTGACATATTGCCCACCACATATGCTGGGCGCTGGAGGGACAACCAGGCTCATTAAGACCCAGGACTTACCCTCAATGAGTTTATGGCCAATCGCTCTTAATACAAGAGAGACTGTCCAGTTTTCCTGTAGATCTAGCAGCAGTGTGTCAGGAAAACACAGAAGCGGGGAGGGGAATTCTGGCTGGAGGCAGCGGAGGGGGAGGCAGTGGTGTAAGGAGCCCCAGAGAAGAGTTCGAATGAAGAACATTCCACCACCGAGCAATCTGGTGAGCAGATGCCCAGAGGTTGGACAGGGCTGAGCGGGTTCAGGGAACGATGCTTCAGGTGTTTGGGCAGAAGTTAACATGCGTGAAGGTGAACTCAGAAAGATAACATTGAAAACATGGCTTGGGGCCTTGCCAGGAAAGTCCCAGAATTGCATTTTTAAAGCTCTCGTTTAGAAGACGTAAAACTGCCCATGTTTTATTTGAGAGTAAAAATGTGTTCTGAGCTTGCAGAGATGTGAAGTTCCAAAATGCCGTCCGCAGCTGCTGGGAACGGAAATGCGGGGCCTCCCCGTGGAGAATTAGGTGGAGATGCGGCCGTTCTTTCTGCCGTCTTTGTCCAGCGCTGTTGTGGCCATTTGCTGTCGGAGAGATTCCATTTCCTGCTGACAATTTTGAGTAAGGATTATCGCCTTTCCCTATGCTCTCCTTTTAGTCTCAGAGGACTGCCTGCTGGTGTGGAAAAGGCTTCCAGAATCCCTATTGCTCGCTTTGGGTGAGATGCCTATGGTCGGCTGAAGACAAGCAAGAGGGCGCGGGACAGGGATGCTGTGGAGGTGGCTGCTGTGCCTGGTTCCGCAGCCAGCTGACGGCGGTGTCTTCGAGGAGAACAAAGTGGCCGGTGGCGTGCGTCATGGGGATGACCCGGGAAAGCGGATTTCAAAGGAGAGGGCAGGGTGGCTGGGGTCCTTTGTGTTTTGGGGGCTGGGATTAGAGAAAGAGCGTCAGCGATTATTTCAAGTTAGAAGATGATGGCATCACCCGAGGAACTGCGAGAAAGAACAGAATCGGAGCTGCAAAGGGAGGAAATGAGAAAGTCAGAGTGAGATTGTTTGTGGGTGTTTGCAGGGCCTGCGAACATCTTGGAGGAGAGGATGAAATGCTCTGAGGTGTTTAGTCGCTGCACGGTGACCAGGAATTTATTAGCTGTGTGCTGCCGCGGGCCCCTCCCCAAAGTCACGACCCAGCTGGGCCTCGCGCTGGAACTCTGCATTCGGGCCCATCCTGCTTTTTTATTTCCTTTCTTCTCTTTACTTCTCTCCTGGCCTCCCCGCAGATGAGTGTGTGAGTCGCCCAGGAGCGGGGACCTCCCGTGTTTGTCCGCTGCTGAGCCGCAGGCGCAGGACCCACTCCGTGAAGGGTGGTCTAAGGAAGGATGAGAAGAGCTGCCTTCGCTCAGTGCTCATCCCTCCCTCACTTTGGCGGGAAACCCTTTCCCCTTCCCCCTGGCTAGTCACACAGCATGACTTTCCGGGAAATGTGTCACAAGTTGGAAATGTACCCAAGGTCAGAGACTAAAGAGGGAAGAGCACTAAGTTGTGGGTGGTCACGAAACCTCTAACATCCAGGAGGGCGAGAACTATCATCTTTATGCGGTGACAAGAGCGAGTGGACAGAAGGATTGAAAATACCACACTTGTGTGGGATGCCACACACCTTTCAGAGTCCCCAAAAGGAAAGCAGGAGGAGTGTCGGTCCCAGTTTACGCAGGAGAATGGGCTGCTGAGAGTCCGTGGGGGGCGCGCAGTCAGAGCCGCCCCCTCAGCAGTGGGGTCGGCGGGGGGCTGGCCTGCTCCCCTGGCACGTGACATCCTCGTGTCCTCAAGGGGGACACCGAGAATTTGAAGAATAGCTTCGTGGGAGATGGAGCATATTCCCCTCGTCTGTGTGATGGGAGAGTTCGTGGTCGCCAGGGTAGAGCCAAGGAGGCGAATAACTAAGGGTTTAAAGGCAATTAATTCCTAGCTTTCGGGCTGTCTGAGCTCAATTCAGATAGGAGAGTAGAGGTCCTAAAAATATAAACCAGGCTTTTTCTTGTTTGTTTGTTTGTTTGTGTTGTTTTTCGCGTGTGTTCCTTTTCTTAACTTAAACGAATGTGTGCAGGGCGAGAGCCCCTGGGAGGCATAGGGCCGTTTGGTTTGTTGTCAGTTGAGGCCATTTCCTTTACAAACAGAAAACACCCAGGCAAGTCACAGGCCTCCCCAAAGCCTCTCCTGAAATCTGACGGCGTCGCTCTGGGCTGCGAGCCCCGGGGCTTCCCCGGCGTCCCTCATCCCTGGTGGGAGAGGCCCCAGTCCGGCCCGCAGTGTCAGAGCGCGCGGCTCCCGAAGCAGAGCGCGCTCTGTGTGTCTGCGGGCAGGGCAGAGGCTGCCCCGCGACCGCACGCGCAGAAGGAACGGCAAGTGTAGACACCTGCACGGCGACGCCCGGGTGAGTCTGCCCGCTCAAGGCGGCCGTGTCCGTGGCCGGGGGAGAAGTGTTTCTCTTGGTTCAGCAAGTACACACCCAGGAAATGTGCGTGAGGGTGGCGCCTCTCCCCGCCCACTCAGCTCCCAGGGGAGCCCTTAGCAGGCACGTGGGAACATCTAACGATGTGTAGAAGGAAATTGTGACCACGGGTAGCATACCGGCAGGCTGGACTTTTATTTTTAAAAGTTGTGTGGTAGTCTAACTTATTAACAAAATGATTTCACTTAAGAGGAGGTCTTTGGAATTCCTGTTGATTTGTGTGGTTCCCTTTTGCCATGTCCGCGTATGAAATATGGCAGGGCATCCTCTGCTCCACATTTCATTAATCTTTCGACTCTATTTATGTGGTAGAGGGCAGAGATTCTCGATTGCCTTAAATAGAAGGCAACATTAAAGCCCAGACAGGTCAGGGAAGTCAGGCCAAGTGTTTCACTTTGAATGGGGTTGTTTAAGATTTTTAAAGTCTTCTAACTTCTCATCTTCAAATGCCTTTTGAAGATGAAATGTGCGCATGCCAGTGTGTAATGGGGTCAGTCCTCGACGGTCCATGGGTAATTGAGGTCTGCAGACAGGAACACCCTCTCCTCTCCCTCCAGCGGCCGCACGCCCTCCACCCCCACACCCCTCACCTATATTCACTGCAAGTCTTAACAGGAAGCAGAATGGCATTGCTCACGGTCCTAGTCTCCTGGTGAGATGGTCCTCGTCTTTTCAGGCTGCTATAACAGAACGCTGTGACTGGGTGGCTTGTAAATGCCACACATTTATTTCTCAGAGTTCTGAAGCCTGGGAAGTTCAAGATCACGGTGTCAGCAGATTCGGGGATTGGTGAGGGCCTGCTTCCTTTTTCACAGACTGCTGCCTTCTCTCTCTCCTCACGTGGTGCAAGGTACCGGGGGGCCCTCTGGAGTCTCCTTTGTAAGGGCACTAATGCCATTCATGAGGGCTCCTCCCAAAGGCTCTACCTCCCAGATACCCTCACTGTGGGGATTTGGTTTCAACAGAGGAATTTTGGCGGTGGGGGTGGGGGGGGTCACAAATTCAGTCTACAGCAAGGTTTGTTCCCTGTTGTGCAGTGGAATGGAAGAAAAGTAAGTAATAGCAGGGAGGAGAGGAAACAGGGGACAATGAGACACCAAGAAGGGAGGTGTCTGTCTCCACTGCCCCAGTCCCTGCAGTGTTGAGTCCGGGTCGGAGCTACCCAGGCCCGGGCTCGTGCTGCCTGGCCCACAGCTCTCGGCGGCGGACAGGGGCTCTGCTCGGCCCGCGGGGGCCGCCCTCGCGGGCTCCGACTCAGCCGTTCCTTTGTTGCGTGGACTCAGACGCAAACGGTATTGTGCAGAAGCTCAGGTGGAGGCTCTGAGGCGTGGACCTGCTATGAAGTTGGATGACTCAATCCGCCTTCTCCTTGGTGCCTGCCAAGCTCGCCTCGCCTTGCTCCTTCCTCTGGTAGGAAAGATAAACGAAAATCCCATTATTCAGCCCGCGATGTTGTGATGGCAGTTTCCTTTGAGCCTCTTGGCAAAACCTGGCTTGCGTTAGAACTGTACATCATATTGGATCCATTGAGAGCCATTATTTATCTGACAGGATATTTATAAAAGTCCGCATTAGCTGCAGCTCCAAGTCAATATGTTTCTCTCATGCTGACACACATCACACCAACAGGCTTGAAATATTTAAATACAATAGTCCCTTCAAGAAATCATTAATTTTTCTATCACCGTTAGAAGTGATAATTTGATGGAAATGGATTTGGTTGAAATAGCTGAGCCGACTGGAGTGGATACTTTCAAGTGTCTGGACTTCTGAGCCGCCTCCGTAGGACCCAGTGAGGGTCCCGTGAAGACCAGAACCCCAAAGCGGCAGGCCCACCCCCGGCGCCCCTCACCCACTTCAGTCAGGAAGGCGGCAGGCCCCCTAGGAAGACGGTTCAATATCAAGGAGAGGAAATGAACCGGGCAGAACCACCTCATTACTGCCCTGTCTCTTTCTGTCCCAGCCAGTCTCCCTCCTGCGTCTCCTCTCCCTCACTGCTCTCCCCTGCCCTCCTCTCTCTTTCATCCCCTCTCCATTTTTCTCTGCCTCTTCCCTGGCTTCATCTTTGCTCTTTGATCTTCCCCTTTTCTTATTCATATTTCCTGCTGTGTGTGGCTGCACTGAAATTGAGGACGGTCTTAAGTGTCTCCCCCAGGGTCACTGCTTTGGAGAGGGGGAGGGGGGGAAGAGATGGCACGTGTGCATGCGTGTGCGTGTGTGTGCATGCGTGGGTCTGGCTGTTGCCTCCACCTCTCCCCAGGGCTCCTTATACATAATTAATGCAGGTAGTTTCTCTGACTTTCACAGTCTAGAACAGGGGGTGAAACTGTCCGACTTTCGGGACAGGTGAAGCACTCAGCCCTTGTCTACTCATCCGGGACTTTGTGTTCCTGGGGGTGTTTCCCGATAGGACAAAGGAACTCGGTGCAACTGTGCAATTGCCAAGCTGGCATTGTGTTCTTTATGAAAGCGGCTTCAAAAGGGCTCATCCGCTTCGAGGGCGAGACAAGCAGGCAGGTAGGAGACATGTTCTCCTGTATAGTTCTTGATGACAAATCTTGATTGAACTAGGAAAAAACCCCACACATACACAAGAAACAATTCAGTGTAGAATTACATTGTCATGTCAGGTCGGCCTTGGAATTTTTCTCCTGGCCAAATTTGCAGTGAAGAAGGAAACCAGAAGCCCAGAGCAGCTGTAGACAGGAGGGGGGGAAGGGTCCCCCGGGTCTCCTGCACTGCGGTCCACCCTGGTAGCAATGCCACTGGAGCTACTCAGCCCTGTCCTCCCCTCTTGCTCCCTTACCAAAAACAGTTGTCTCCTTAGCCCATTCCTTTCTCTCTCTCTCTCTCTCTCTCTTCTGACCTAGTGTTAACTGTAGTTATGATTAATCTTAGCTCTAGGCCATTCCTAAAAGAAAAAAAAGACTAATGACTCTGAGTTCAAAGATCTTACAGCGTATTTCAGACATAGCAGGAGAAAGAGGAAAAAAGTTAATGATTACAAGCAACATATGATTAAAAGTGTGAAGAGGGAGCAAAGAGGGAAGAAGCTCCCGTGAAGCTGCAGTGGAGAAGGTTCCAGCAGGAGGCGGGCATCTGAGTGGACTCCCGGAGTGTGTACTGGATTACAGCACGTGGAGAGGACAGAGCAGGGGATTTGAGGGGGGATGTGGAGAAGCCACAGAGTACCAACAAGGGCTTGACGATAGGAAATAGCTAACGTTTTGTGAAAGTGTAATCCTTCTCCAGAGTATTTGCTCACAAGCATGGATTGGAAATGGAAGAATCAAATTATTAAATGTGTGAATTGCAGGCTCCAGGACTGGTGGGTGGGCAGCCGGCCCCCCATTTCTACGTGTGGATAGAGATTTCCCACCGGTGCCTGCAGTGAATCCTGCAGAGGAGTCTACCTGGCTAGCCACTTACCCTGGACCCTTACGAACAACGTCTTATAAACATAATGTCCCTCCCTGTCTTTGTCTAGGAAACATCATTGTTAGACTCTGCAGGGCTTCCTTAGTGCCATTTGTGAGATGTATCTCCCATTTTTCCTGCAGAGAAAGCCATTTAATCTCTGGATTCAACCTCAGGGTCAGTGGAGAAAGAAGTGATTTAAGAGTATCCACAGTGGCATTCAGGCATCAAAGCCGTCTTTCTGGGCTGTCTCACTCAGAGGCATAGGACGTCTGAGCTGCCAAGGACCGTAGAGACCAACTAACTCACAGCTCTCAAACTGGTCACACAGTCTTGGGGATTTGTGAGGTATCCACAAGAAACTTAAAATTTCAAGGTTTTACTTAGATAATTACCTAAAATAAGAATCATGCCATGTTCCGAAGGACCAATGTATTACCAAGTCCTGCTCTTTCAGTGCCTGATGGCGTTGGTGTGCATGTTGGCAATATTAGGAATTTACTTATGCTAACTGGGGAATACAGAGAGGTAGCCTTCACACTGAAGGCCAGAAGGCATTATGAAGCCACATGTGAAAAAAGACTTAACGAAGTTTCACTTCCCCCCTCCACCATCCTCAGGTGAACTTTGGGGCTACTGCGTGGTATCACCTACATCCTACCTTCCATTACGGAGACAGGGTTAGTCAGCTGGGTGAAGTGCAGGGAGACTCTGAGATGGAGGGTTTGCACCAGTGGGGCCTCTGGGTGGTCCCAGCAGGAAGGAAAAGGGAAGAGGCAGGAAGGAAAAGGGAAGAGGCAGGAAGGAAAAGGGAAGAGGCAGGAAGGAAAAGGGAAGAGGCAGGAAGGGGCAGAGAGAAAATAAGCAAGTCTTTGGAGCCCCTCGGTGAGTTTGGGTAGGAAATCAAATATGAGGAAGAGAGGATTTAGGCCAGTAATGGTATAACAAGTCTGGAAAATAAAAGGAATTAAGGAGAAGAGACTTTAAAAAGAGCTGCTCACAGTTATAAATGGGATCTTCTTGTATATCCTGCGACCCAGGAAGGATAAAAACTCTCAGCTAGAAGATTCTCTCCACCAGGAATTAAATACGTATGTCAGTTGATATCTTTTTCGAGATGTTGGTTAACGTCTTTCACTCATACTATTTGTATGAAATTTTAATGAAGGTTGAGTGTTGGAAGCCTCTAAGGGATTTTGGGGCGGAAGGACTGCGGGTGGGGTAAGGAAGGGCAAGCATTCTGCACACCCGCAAAGGGCCTGGCCAGGCACAACACACGAACACTTATCCAAGGAGCAGATTAAATTGTAGCCCAAATAGAAAGAAAAGCCCAATTGGCTTGGGGGGATCTCGAACATGGGTAGGAGCTCATTAAATAGATGACCCTTCGATGGAACAGTCTGCCATTTCAAGTTCATTTTGAAGCCTGGTACCTGTCTTGTTCCCGCTGCTGGTGGCTAGTTCTTTGTATAATGGCACTTTTAGGGGCTTTAAATAGAAGAGCATGGAGTTCAAAACCACTGAAAACCACTGCTCCAGGTCGCTGTAGCGCTTTCAAAGAACGGCTTCCTCCCAAGGGAGGGAAGGAAAGGAAGCTTTCTGCTCCTAGATCTTAATGGGGGCCACTCTGCTTCATACATTTGAAGACTTCGTCGCTGTCCGTTGTTACGTGATTTTTTGGTGGGCTGGGCAGGTTGAGAGGGTTAGTTTGATCCTACAAGCTGTGGTGGGCAGGGTGCTGAAGTGCCGGGCCCCCACGCTGGTGTCGGTTCTGTTTACCGTGGAATGGAAAGCTATCCTGAGCCTGGACAGGGACTCAGTCACAGCACAGGGTCGTACTTCTGGGCCCGCACAGTGGAAGCTCATCAGATTTCTCAGCCAGCTCTGAAGTTGGTGACTAAAGTTGGTGATGTTTAAAAAAAACAAACAAAAAAACACACAACCTGATAATTCCAGCAACAGCTTTTTTTCTGAAAAGCAACCAAGAGGCTACGTTAAAAAAACTACAGAAGCAGCTAGTATTTGCTAGTTACAATAATGAGAATGTGCCTGGTTTTCCTTTCCTTTCTTTTTTTAAAGCTTTTGGGTTTGTATGCGTTTGGAACGGTAACCCCCACATCTGTTAATGGGATGCCCAAGCTAGCGGGCTGGCGCCACCCTAAATGCAGGGCCCCTCCGCCTGCCCAGGTTCCAAATGCCGCAAGCAATAAAGAAACTGTTCCAGGTGGACGTCTTCCAGAGACTGGCCAAAGGCACGTCTTGCCTAACGACGATGCGCAGGCTACTTTATCTACTGTGACAGTACAGCATGCCATGATGTCATTTGATCTTTACCTTGTCCAACCATATCGTTTATGGATCGTCTGCCTCGTGTTTTTTAACTTTTCTCAGTGGACCATAACAATTAATGGTATTTGGCACCAGCTCCATCATAAACACGAATCGATTGGAACATGGACAACGAAATGACAAGAGCATTTCTGGCTCTAATAACTAAGATGGGCATCTAGCTCACTATTTATGTTAATGTTATAATCAAATGAAAACCAAAAACATGTTAAGTTTTTATAGAGAACTTGGCAAACCTCTGAGAATGTATCTGTAAAACCCAGTGCTAGTTGCTTTCTACCCTTCTTCCTTAAGGACCTTGATTTTTTTTATTCACTCTCTCATATTACTTTACATTAAGAAGTGCCTATTGGCATAGTTTTGGCTCATGAGACATAAACAGGCAACTGTTAGAGATTTCAGGGAAAGTTTTGCATGTCTTTCTTCCTTTACTCCTTTTCTTCTTTTCTGGAACTTGGATGTGATGCATGGAGGTGCAGTAGCTATCTTGCAACCACGAGGCAATAAGCATGAAAACCAAGGCCTACTTGCTAGGATGTTGGAATGGAAAGGTGATGAATTGGGTCCCTGATGACATCATTGAGCCATGTTATCAGCTCCAGATTATCTCCTGGACTCCAGTTGTGGAGAGCTCAGTCTGTTCTAGTTACTACAACAGGGTTTTCTAGTCTTTGCAGAAGAGTACAGTCCTTGGTGACATTCCCAGGTTGTTCAAGTTTGTTTGCAGTTATTTTCTTCTTTAGTAAAGCAAGGAAATAATTGATGGGCATCTTCTGTATTTGACCTTTCAAAGAAGTTAGATACCTTATTAACTACCCTTAGCACCGTTTCTCTGACTTAACTGATTCCAGCAACCCTCTGATTTCCTGCTTTTCTGACCAGGAACAACAAAGTTTTCAAACTACATGGAACAAGAATCAGGTTTCAGGGTAGGAATTATCTAGAGTTAAGCATAATGGATGGTTGTAGTTTCGACATGCTAACAATCTAGTTGGACACCTGGAGTGATTGTTATTTCATTAAAAGAAGCATTTTGTGGCTGATTGTATATAGTCAGCTAAATTATTTTATGGCATATCCATATGTCATGCTCCATTTGATTTGCATATCATATATTTTCTCCCTCAGTGTAGTCATTATTTAAACACTTAATAATTTATTAATATGTCCTCAAAATAACCTGAGTGGGCATAAATATGGATAGGAAGTAAATAATTGAGATTTAATCATAGTGATTTAGGGTTATAGTTGCTGTGTGTCAGGTGAACTGTTATGGTGTTCCTTTTGTCAGATTTATTGTTAGATGTATTAAGCACCCTTGTGGCTATTACTTGATAGTTGTTTTATCTTTTATGTTTTGAAATGTTAAAAACAATTTGAGATAACCTCATTGGAAGTGCATGCCTTGAAAGTACAACAGACCCTTCCTTTTAATTGGGAATTTTGTTACTGAGATAAGGAAACTACAAAATTCAGAAGTCAACTCTGACAGTAGTCCCGTCCTCTTTTTGAAAGCAGGGCATACCAGTGACCGGTGGCCTGAAGTTCCAGCAGAAAGTTCCTTTTGTTATCGGAGTACTTTGAGGAGGAGAACTGAGGAACTGAGGCGGGGGCAGGAAGGGACACAGTGGACCTGCTCTCTCCTGAAGCGAGGGCACTCTTTCTGTCGCTGCGGGGAAAGAAGAGAGGGGAAGAATGAGAGCTGAGCGCATTGGTGCGTGTCTGGAGCCTAGCTTGGGGAAACATCTGAGGACATTTTTAATATAACAACTTTCTTGGGATGTTCCACATACTGTGAAATTTAATCTTCTAAAGCATGTACTTCAGTGTTTTTAGTATATTTATACTATGATGCAACCATCGCCACTGTGTAATTTTAGAACTTTTAATGACCTTCAAGGGAAACCCCCATGACCAGTCACTCCCCACTCCCCTGCCCCCTGCTCCTAGCAACCACTAATTTAGTCCCTGTTTTTATGGATTTTCCCTTTCTGCACACTTCGTGTAAATGTAACCATGCGATACATGGCCTTTTCTGACTGGCTTCTTTCCCCTAGTGTAATGTTTCAAAGCTCACCCATGTTGTAGCATGTAGTGACACTTCACTCTTTCTTGCCCAATAATCCTCCATTGTTTGCATAAATCATATTTTATTCATCCATTCATCGGATCATGGACACTTGGGTTTCTACTTTTTGCCTACTATGAATAATGTTGCTGTAAACATTCATGGGCGAGTTTCTGTGGACCGACGAAGACTCTCTCCCCAACCAGACTTTGGTCAGACTCCCCCGAACCTTGTTCTTGACTAGGTCTCGGCCATGGCCTGTCCCTGCCAGGCCTGCACAGCCCAGTTGTAGGAAACATCCTACTAAGTCAGTGTAGCAGGAATCCTCCACCATCGATATATGATCACGTTCCTGAATGCCGCTTTTGATTTCTAAGTCGATCTGTCTTCAGCAAGAATCCAGTTAGGTTGGTTCAGCAAGAAATCTCTCTATCCTTAATGTCTCCTCTTAATAATTTTCCGGCCACTGACCCCCTCACTCTGCTCATTGGTTATAAATCCCCACCTATCTTTGCTGCGTTTGTAGTTGAGCCAGATCCCTCTCCCCTATAGGGACAGGGGACCTACTTGACACCTATTGCAATAATCCTTGACTACCTTACCATTTTAACGAATGTCCAAATAACTTTTTCTTTATTTTCACATGTCCTATATGTTTTTATTTCTATTGGGAATATAATTAGGAGTGAAATTGCTGGTCATATAGTTACTTATTATCTAACATTTTGAGGAGCTGCCAACCTATTTTCCACAGTGGCTAAACCACTTTACATTCACACTAACGATGTATGAAAGTTTCCATTTTTCCACATCTCTGCCAGCACTCACTGTTGTATATTGAGGAAGGTTTTAAGGACAGGAAAGCCAAATACCAATTTTCGAGTGTTGTTGCTCTTCTGTGATAAGATTTCCTCTGATCTTTCCAACCTCCAGCAGCCTCCTGTGTCACAGGTGGAATGTGGAGCAGGGCAAGGGGGTGCTGCCAGACCCCACTTTTGCAGAGGCCTGGCTCTGGGAGAAGACATTGGGCCCACAGTAAGACCTGGGTAGAAGCAGGCCCTCTGAGAACAGGACCCCAGGGAAGAATGCACAGCCACCAATGGAGGCGGGGGACGGGCTGTCTCAGTTGGTGTCTGGGCGATGACTTCAAGACATGGGTAACACTCTTAGAGAGTCGCCAGCACATCCCTGCTGCCCAGTCATTGATTTCTTCCCCTTGACTTTCATTTACAAAAAAAGTATATAATAATACTCGCTTGTAAAGAATAACTAATTTTTTTTGGCCACGTTGGTATGGGAGGCAACCAATCGATGTTTCTCTCTCATCCTCCCTCTCCCCTTTCTTCTCTCTGTCTCTCTAAAACCAATAATCATATCCTCAGGTCAGGATTAAAAAAAAAACACATTTGTAATTTTCCTCAAAACAAAGACCATCTTCCTGGCAAAGTTAAATGACATACACCTCTTTTAAATAAAGTGACTTTAGATTAATTCTGCTTTGATAAATTTCTGCATATGTTGTTATATTGTTGGCATACTTAAATTTATTCCAGGAGGTAGTGAAAACAAGGTTAAGAGGAACTGTTTTGCACAACATTCCGGCACAGTCACCTTCAATCCGGTTCACCTCATGCTCTCTGGGTGCCTATCTTGCTCTCAAAGGACAAAGAAGGAAAGAAGAGAAAGAATGAAGTCATGTGTGAATGGGAGGTAGTGTTTTCTGCATACCTTAATGCTTTACCCAACATGCTTATCCATGTGCGTGTGCATGCATGTGCAGGCCCTGGAATGCGTTCTCTAAGCACGTGTGTACAAGGTTGTGGGAATGCCACAACCCCCACAGCGTCCTCTGCCCCCTGGGGTTGGACGCACAGCCAACGTGATGGATCAATTCTCCAAGTTTCTGTGTGCTCTGTTGTTAAAATCCTCAATAACTGTTCGGCTCTTTTCCTATAATATGTATTTTTTCATAAGCCAGACACGGAACATTTATTTTCTTTTGAAATGGGCTCTTTTACAAACAGAATATTATAGATCAATTACTTCATTTAAAAAGATTTGTCTTTCCAGAAGTTGAAGAACAACAGCAACAACAAAAGAACCTATAATCTTATTGATTAAAAATTTTAACTGAAGTCAATTTTTTATAGCACTGAAACTCAATGCCTTTGAAGTAGGAACTAGCTGGTTCTCCATGAAGACACAAAGGTTTTAATTAATATTCACAACAATTGGTGAGTATAATTTTGGTCCCTAGAGGACATTCCCATTGATGCACTAGGAAGGTATTGAGGACAACGAAAAAGTAATTAACAACTGAATATGAGGGTCATAAAGTTAAACTATTCCCTAGTTTACAGTAAGCGCTACATGCATACAGAATGTTGTCTGAAACGGAGACAATACTGAATGCCACATATTTCTTCTGCTCTAAGTTGTGTATTTGATGCTTTTCTTGAACACAGGTGACTTTGGGGATAATAAGGATAATTAAATGCTGAACAGTTCAAGCTCGAATGTTGCGAGGAATTTTGGGATGATGGTAATGGACATAATAAGAGACAAAAGAAAAGATCTGCTCTGTATGAATTTCCTATGTCTGAAATTTAAAAAACTGTTATTTAAATGCAGAAATTTGGAGCGTTTAATGTTGGAAATAGTCACATGGAGATCTCTGTCTTGATCCTTCTTTCACTGACTAAATGGGTGAAAATCAATAAGCCATTATGTGGTTATAGACCAGCAAATAAATGCTCGTTCAGTTCAATTTAGTTCAGTTCAACACAGCCATAGAGCACCCAGTTTTTAAGGTTTCTGGTGGTGTCGAAAGACCGTCCTTTTCCTCAAGAAGCTTAAGAAAAAAACTGTGTATGCGATTGTGGAAAGCTGTGGTCCACAGTGCCTGAATTGTCTTTTCTCTTTGTTTTTTGTTTTTCTTTTCTGTTATTTTAACATGTTTTTCAGAGCAGTTTTTTGGGTAACAGCAAGGCTGATAGATATATATAACTTGTGGCAGATGACAATGCCCATTTGGGTATATGTTATTTTTTTAGATGTAGTCCTAACTTTTCCATCCTTTTGATTTGCTAATTACATAACAAAAAAAGTGAGAAGGCATGATTTCACAAGACACTAGGTGGCACATCAGAGGCTGGCTGGACAAAGATATTATTACATAGATTCTCCCATGCTGAGGGTAAAACTGTAGCTTTTGAAGCATAATGTCTAAGAGAATTTACAAGCATGGGAACTTGTGTTTGCGATGTGATTTTTCAAATGATCCTAATCTTTCTGTCCAAGAGATGACCCTCCATATTGTACTGAACTCCACCTCTGCCACCAGCATGAGCGGTGATATAGGCTTTGAGTGGGAGGGGGAAGAGGAGGTGTGATTTTGAAAGAACCTTGTGTATTTTAATTCTGAACACTCTGTGTACTTGCTGGGGGTGAGATGAAGTAAAAGAAGCAAAAAGCACCCCAGAGACTGGCATCCGTCACCTTCTCCCCGATAACCACATGTTCTACTAATTAGCATATATTTAAGTTATCTGACTTCCCTAAAATGGCTGTTTATTCTGGGAGAGCTTAAGCCAGTTATTGGAATAATCATATAATCAGGGCAGGGGGGACAAGAGACACGTAGGCGGGAACTTGGGTAATGGGAGGTAAGCAAATGGGTTGATCCAGGTGTGGACAGTGGGTGGCGAGCTTTGGACGTGGAGGGAAGAAGAGGGCGCTTGGCTGAGTGCCTTGGAGTCAGAGGGCGGGTGTTTGTGGGCTGAAGTGTGTCCTCCCCAAAATTCATACATTGAAGCTTTAACTCCCAGCACCTCGGACAGAATGTGACTGTACTTGGATGTAGGGCCTTTAAAGAGGAGATGAAAGGAAGAGGAGGTCCTTGGGCATGGGCTCTGACCCAATCTGATTGGTGTGCTCTCGAGAAGAGGATCCTGGGACACCGGGGCACATAGAGGGGTGACCGTGCAAGGACGGAGGGAGGGAGGCCTCAGAGGAAGCAAGCTGCTGGTCCCGGCCTCTCTAGGGCCGTGAGGAAATAAATTTCTGTTGCTTAAGTCCACCCAGCCCCCCATTCCTCCCCCGACCCAGGCAGTGGTATTTTATCATGGCAGCCCAAGTAAGCTGATAGAGCAGGGGACCAGGAAAGTGGGAGGGCGGTAGAGTCATCCTTCTCAGCAGCTTGCCTGAGGCCGTTACAGCAGGTGGCCCGTGGCTGATGACCGCCGGTGGCTGGCTGAGGTCTGAACGCTGAGGCAGTCGGACTCATTTAGAAAGCCGCGGAAACTCACCTTTGACTCTTCGGGCCCCGCTGCTGTGGCTGTGCCCTCCACGAGAGCCCTGTTTTCCCTCTCCCAGCCCTGCCTTTTCCCTCATAGAAGGGAGGAAGGAGAGGTCGCCATACAGTGGAGGAAGGAGGAAGGAGTGGTTTCCTATATTCCTCCCAGGGGCAGGAGATAGGGGGATGCACTGCCTTTGGAGAATTTAAAACCAATAATAAAACGGATTATGGGTTGGTATGCTCCTAATTGTCACTACAGTCCAGCAATTTTAAACAAGGCCAATGTTAAAATATTCCCCTCCGAAATAAATATTTTGTTGGTCCAAGTACTAAACAATTGCTGTGGGTATTGTTGAGCTTTATGAATATATAGCTAAGCTTCCAGTTGAACACATTTTTATTACCTCTTCTTTAATAAGAATTGCATTCTCCTTGGAAGTTAATTCTAAGGAGCCCCATTTGTACAGCAAGCCCTGACTCTGGCCGAGTCAGCTGCAGGCGTGGGCTTAGAGAGTAAGTTCATTAGGGTTCAGAACTGGCCGGCCTCCTTGGAGCTTAGCTTCTGCCTCCAGGCTCGGTGGCACTTTACATTCCTGCTCTGAAGCAGTAGGTGGGAAGTGAACGGCGGCGCACACAGTCGTAAACATGAAGAAAGAGAACTCGAGGTAGTTCAGTTCCATCGTTCTTTGGGGCCGCTTGCAGTTTTTGTTTGTATTTAATACTTTAAAAAGTGAAGTTGAGTATGAACTGTGAAGTGTAGCATTTTTGTTTTGTAAGCACACCTTTTAGTTCGTGCATGAGATATTTTACTGGATTTGAATACTGTCATGAAAATTAAGATTTAGTCTTCATCTTCAATTGGTAGTTTTTTTAGAACTACAGCACACGTGTCTCTTCCTCTCCATTGTCTCCGAGGCAAGTAGAGCCTTGATATGGTTCCTGTGTACGAGGTGATACTTAGACCTCGTGCCCTGGGAGCTTAGAGGTCAGCTAACTAGAAACATGAGTCATAATTTCTCATGTTAGCATTATACAGACAGACATTCAAACTTAAGGTGTGCCAAGGCCTGAATTAATGTTAGATTAATTCACATTCACTTTCCGCGGATTCATTCAACCAGCTGCCCTTGAGGGCTGACTGTGTGCCTGGCACTTAGCTTGGTGCTGAGGATGCAGAGAGGATGAAGCCTAATCCCTGCTCTTGGGAACTCCTAGTTTAGTAAAGGAGACAAGTGTTCAAGCCAATAGTTGCAACACAGGATTTAAGCATAGGGAGTATAGAGTGATGGGCAAGTGATTAGCCTGGTTGGGTTGAAACTGGATGACGATTTTTAAGCCTTTTTCTTTTTTTTTAAAGGAGTGGGTCTTTGCCAGGAAAGACAGGACCAGCGTTGCAGGGAGGGGAGAGTGTGTGAGGCAGGGAGTCCTGGACATCCATGGAGAGTTTGGAGGAGTGTGAGTGGGCCTCGCTCGGCGGGGCACAGTGGGTGGGAGGTTCAGGAGAGGAGGCTGGACAGGTTGTGGGGACTGGGTTTTATTCTGAAGTCCGTGTGGGGACATCACAGGATTTATAGAAAAAGGATGACTTGATCAGACCCACATCTTGGACATAGCACTCAGGTGGTAATGAAGCAGGGGGAGAGGCCAGGGGAAGAGAGGAAAGTCAGTAGGCAAGGCCTCTGCCTGCACACAAGGCAGGCCAGGCAGCTGGCACGCGGGCCACCTGAAGATGTCCCAGTGGCTGGGCCCAGAATACCCCCGTCCCATCTCTAAGACATGCTTCCCACACCGGTCAATTGTCAACTGAACACCACCAAGCACATGTGATTCTGCCCTGATGGGGCTGACTCAGCCTAAACAATTCCAAGCTGCATGTACCATTTTATGTAAATTTTATTATGTCCTCCATCTGTTAAATTTAACCTGGTTTCGTTAATAAAATCACAAGTGGGGAATATATCAACTTTTTCTATTAGTGTATATTCTGGTTTCTTTGAAGGGAAAAATCTTTAAAAAATTATTTAATTTCTTTCAGAGTAGTTCAGGTAAGTAGTTTATTAGTATTTCAAGGGTTTTCCTGTGAAGATAGGAGTTCCCAAGCCTGCTGGGCCACCATTTCAATGTTTTCAGCTGTCCTCCTGGTGGTTACTGTCCTGTTTTCTAAATCCCTGACGAGTGCATAGGCCGAGCTTGTCTTCATGATACGTGTCAGGCGGTCAGGGATTTTTGCAGTGGAGCAGAAGGAGACGGCACCTCCCTGTTTGGTAGTTAGACCTAAGCTGCACTCTCCTGATTTCTGCCCAGTGCGCCCTCCTTTCTCTAGACTGCGCTTTACCATGACCCTGGAGCCTCTCTGTGCTTAGAGGAAAGGACTGCGGGCGCTGCAGCTGCTGCTGCTCGCCCCCACTCACCCCGCCCCTGCGGGAGACCCTGCAGCCTGCAGCTCCGAGCCTCCCCTCCTGCGGTGGCGGTGGCGGTGGCGGGAGTCCCGGTGGGGCATGAGGTGATTGGGCCTCTAGGCCCTGGGCCCTGTGTGCTCCTCACTCTTGTTCTTTGATTAGCTTCACATCTTCCAAACATGTGCTGAAATTTCTCATCCCCTGCTGATTCTTTGTTTTTGTACTTTGTGGATTTGTGTTTGTTAAACATTTATCATTCTTAGTTTAGTGTGATTTTAGGGAATGAGAGGAAATGCACGTAGTATTTCACCACCGTGAACTAGAGGCCACCAAAATGCAAATCGCATAAAAATAACAACAACTATCGATGATTGTTTTAACCTCTTGAATGCCCTCTCAGGTAGTTCATTTCATTGGATACTTAGAAATCTTGAGGAGGCTGGGGTAGGAAGGGGTATTTCGTGGACTCCCCCAACTGGTCCAGGGTCACGAGGTGAGTTGCTGGAAGACTTAGGACTGGAACCAAGGCACTTCCCAGTAGCCTGGGAGGTTTTCTGGAGGTTAATATTTTGAATAAAAGCACTTATCTCTCTTAGACATAAAACTACAGATAATTTTAACAAAAAACAGGTCCGTTTTTTTCCTGTATGACTATGATAACTTCACATCACTGCATATTTCTAAAGATAAGCATCTTTTTAGCATTTGTAATATACTACTTGCTGAATAGATCCTAAAAGCACACATTTTCCCCGTGGGCTTATGAGCTAATGAGACATAGAGGACCATGAAGGCAGAACATGAATAAGGGGAAGCTGGGTAATTACCCTGCAGTGGATGGATTTGGCATCTGGCGTGCTGGCGTTCTGAGGCATTTTTCTTTGTTGAATCTTCTGGCCTTCCCCACAGCCCCTTAGTTATGGGAGAGACATGTAAGAGGAAGGAGGGAAAGACTTCTGAGAAGAAATTTAAAGGTGGGGAAAGAAAGAAATCACTGCGGAGTTGGATATAGAGCAGGAGATCAGGCTTAGACTGTGTGGAAACAGACATAAACCCTTGTTGGTTTACACATGACTAAATATCCCACCTAGAAATGAAAGCTCAGTGAACACAGAGCAAGTGTTCCCAAATGTTTTATGTTTAATGTTGCTCCCTGATGTTTCTCCTTTCTATTTATCTCAAGAGTGTTATTCTGAAGTGTTACCCCATATAACAGAGAAAGATTTTCAAATGAAGGTGGTAAAACAGTATGAAGCTGGTTGCTACTTTGAGAGACTCATGAGATAGTCACACTCATTTTATACCTGTGTTCCCCAGTCCCTAATTAGATGTACACTTTAATACGAGAACAAGAACGACCAAAATGAATATAGGCTCCAAAGCCATTTTTAGGGCAGTTTTTGAGGTTTATCAAGGCATAAGGGATCTGGGAAGGTGAGCTTAAACGAGGGATCAGTGGACAGGAAGGGACGGATTTCATATCACAAGGTATTCCAAACCATGAATTTGCAAATCATAATGGTTTTCTCGTACCACCAAGTGCCTGGTTATACAGCGGCTTTCCCCCAAATTTCCCCCGCCTTTACTCCATAGTTCTAATCAGTACGCTATATTTTTCTTGGGACACAGCCTATAATGTCAGCCACCTCCAGTCTAGTTGCTTTTTTGGATCCCTACCGAGTCACCATGGTTCTCCCTCTAAGGCAGTTAACAGGGACACAGTAGGACAGAGTTGAGAGATTGTGGGTTCTGGATTCAGACAAATTTCTCTTTGCCTGGCAGTTCCATGTAGCCGTATGTTCTTGGACTCATTACTTCTCTGAGACTCAGTTTCTTAATGTGCAAAATAGATTTACAACAATATATGTTGCTCTGCACAGGTTTCTTTAGAAGATTAAATGGCATAATACATGCATGATGCTAAATCAGTGCCTGGTGTGTAGTACATACCCAATAAAACGCAACTAGCATTGTTAATATTAAACATATCGTTACAAAGAGCTAACTTTATGAACAAAATTCTACTTCACTGTCTCTCAGGTTAAGAAAACTAAAAAATGTGCATAAGCCTTTTAATTGTAATACTTTAATGTAAAGCTTAAAGATTAAAGTGATAGAAAATAATACTAATATTGGATATTAACAACACTAATATGAGTTATTTATCCAGCTCATCAGAATAACCATTTAGCTAACAACCAGTGTATGCCAAATATTATGTATGTAGAAAATACAAACAAAATTAGTCTCTGGATTAAAAAAACTCATAATCTGGAGGGCTGTAATGCTTTATACATAGCTATGCTACACAGTAAGGTAAGCCCAGTATTGGAAACATACCACTGTAGTACCAAGAAGGAGTGGCTGATTCTAATTCACGGCCCAAGTGAAGTTTGCAAGGTGGTAGGTGTGGTTTGCATGAGTAGGCTTTGGGTTTAATCAGACATGGGGGGAAGGGAATTCCAGATCCAGAAAGCAGAGCAGCAAAGGATGGGTGGTGGAAGCTTGTGTTCAAAGCAGAGGTCTGGCCTGGCCACAGTGAAGTTTTGTAGAGAGAGATGAATGAGGATGAGAAGGTTGCAAAGACGTTGGGGTCATGTTTTTAAGGCTTTTCATACCTTGTAAAAAGTTCCTGCTTGCGTTTGGATGTAACGGGAAGCTTGACAATGACATGATCCAATTAGAGTTTTAGAAGAGACAGGCTTGTGGAAGAATTGCAGAGTGCTGGAGCAGAGTCAAGAGGTTCAATCAATCAGCAAGCTTTTGGGGCTGATCTGTTAATATCTGAGAAGTTCGAGTGTGGGCAGGCATGAGGGCCGCTGTAGGGAACGGTGAGATCTGAACATCAGTTCAGAAATAGAATTCATAGCATTGGATGACTAATTGGATATAAGCGAAGGGTTGCTGACATTCCAAAAACCATTATTGTTTTCCTTAAAAAAAAAAAAAAGGTAGCGTACCCAGGATGTAAAAAATGCAAATACCATCAAATATAAAATGAAGGAGACTGGAGTGCCTCAGAGACACCCTGTGTGTCTTTGGGAGTATTTTGGGGTAGAAATTCTGGAAAAGGTATCTGGATTACAGGCCTGTATATTATGTGAGGGCTGCTCTAAGATATATCTCTAGAAATAGAACTGTTGGGCCAAGGGGTTACCTCCATGTGGTAAAGAAGCAGGGTGAGAGCCAGGGAAAGGGGAAGAGCATGCCACAGATAGTCTGGGGGCATTGGGTCGAGAGGCGGCACTTTATTCTGGGTGAGTTGGGAAGGCCTAGTACTCTGAAGGGCCACTCTGTCCTTCAGGTCCTCTGACAGGGAGGGACTGATGGATGAAGGAATGGGGGCCTTTTGAAGAGCAGGTTTTGGGCAGTGAGTGGTTCTGATATTATCATCAATTACTCAAGGAATTAATTAATGGTCAAATACTTGGCTAAGGATAGGTAGGGTGATACATGTGAAAAACAGGGAAAAGGCTTGAAAAACACATTTTGGAGGCTAGAAAGGAGAATCATTTGGGAGCGAAGTATTTTTCAAGCAACAGCTAGTTGGGGCCCAATTGAGGTTGTAATGCACGAATTTGTAGAACATCCAATATTCATGTAAAATTGAATAGAAATGGGCTATCATTCTCAATCCTATTCCATAAAACCTTGAAAAGTAATTCAGGCTTATACTTAAGGTCTTTTGAAAAGACAGAAAGGAAGAAATTATGTCATACCACATACAGTAAAACTTCTTAAAATAATTTGTTTTTTTCCAGCTTGATGTCACTATTATGGCAGCTGCTACCTGTCTCTCTTTTTTCTTTTATAAAATGCTACTGGGCTCTGCTCTTGTTCTCCTCTGCTGTCCCTTCCTCCCCTCAGCCCCCTCGAGCCTCTTAGATTTTTTCACTTTACTTTTGAGGACAATTCCATGCCTATTTTATATAAATCAATTTTATCTTTCTGGACTTTCTCCAGTTCCCTTCTCTGCTCATTACCTTGACCATTTCAGCAAATGCCAGGACTTGAGCATTACCAGCAGAGAACTCTCACGAGAGGGCAGGATGGACAGAAAGACGGCAGAGACTTGGTCTTTAATATTTTTGTCTGTCACGTAGCGACTCTCAGCAACTGTGGAATGGCAGCAGAGAAAACTGGTGTTTGAGTTGACCCAACGGGACATGATCAAGCAACCCAAGCACATGTAATTTCTAAAGATATATTAGAACTTACAGAGTCATGTGTGGGCAATATATTTGTTAGTATGAGAGTTAGTATAGTTGCTGTATATGAATAGGCCAGTGGTATAGCATATATGAACTACTCTGTTGTGACATTATTCTCAAATATTTCTTTCATGATGCTTTTATTTTATATTACCTTCTTTGGCATTTCTCTAGACTTATTATAGGTATTTCTGATATTTTGGATTCTTGAACTTTTACTTTGTTCTTTAAACAGGCTTTCTTTGACTGATGTCTCTGGTTCCATTTGACCTTTGAGATGTTGCCCTTGACCATCCCTGAGCCTGAATTGATCTTTCTCCAGATCTTTGCCTAACTGGATAATTCTTATCTTTTAGATTCTAATTCAAATATCACTTTGTCAGAGGGCCTGCTCTGACTAGCTTACCTAAAAGGGCACCGCCCTTACTCCAAAACTGTTTAGTTTGGTGATTTATTTATTTATTTATTTTTGCATATCTTTTCATTAGAATATCAACTCCATGAAGAATGGAGTCCTTCCTGTCTCATTCACCACTGTTATCCCTACATGGTCTAGTAGCCCTGAGTGAAGAACAAATCATTGTTTTGCTTTGGTTGTGATTTTTTATAATTTGGTGGATTCTTCATGAATGCTGAGATTGTTCATGTGGCAATTATGATTTTCCCAAGGTGGGTTTTGATACTTTCTACAGTAATATGCACACACACTCATGCTCCTCTTGTTCTCTTTCTTAATTAAAAGCTAGTGGATAGATTGATGGTTAGAGATAATGTACAATAATATTTGAAATTACTTTTATATTACTGCTATTAAAAATTTCGTTCTACATTTTATGATTCTATGGCAGCTTTCTCTAATACAGCAACAAGCCCAGATATGATATCAACCAGGTAATGGTGCTACAAGGGAAAGGTGGGCCCGGAGGGGAGTTTGAGAAGGAGGGGGCTTGAAAGATGAAATGGGGGATGCGCATTATTGGGCGCATGGCAGTTCCGCGCACAGGTCTTAAAGGAGCGCAGATAGGTGGAGAAGGGAAAGGCACAAACACACACAGATCACTGGAAACACCCCCAAGGTTTATGAAGACTCTGAAAGACAACAAAAAGATGCTTTAATTTTACTTTTAAATTTTTAAATTTTTAATTATAGTTGACACGCAATATTATGTTATTTTCAGGTGGATAGCACAGTGATTCAACATTTTATATACTTTGCAAAGCGATCACCACAGTAATACCCACCTGATACCATATATAGTTACTACAATATTATTGACTATGCTCCTTATGCTGTACTCTGTATCCCCATGACTGTTTTTCTTAACTTCTAGAGTTATGATAATAATAAAATAATGACCAAGAACTCTCTACTTGTTGTAGATAGTGAGATGCAAACATATGAAAGTGAGGATGCCGAGACTGTTCAGCTTCTATTCCAATTTTGCTTTCTCTCTCAAGGAGAATGGTGCTTAGACTGAGCAAACTAGAGCAAAAATATTTAATAGGTTGTTGAAACTTGAAGTAGGTGAAAAATAATTAGGTAGTCTCTGACTATTAAGAAAATAAAACCTCAAGTTTTTGATCACTGATATTATCCCAGGCCATTAAAAGACCTAGCACATACAATAGGGGATTTTGGGTTTTGGTAATTACTTTAAAATTATGGAGAAACGCAGAGGTTCCAAAAGAGCAAACATAGGAAAATGTTGTCCGTGTTATCAAAATGGGAAAAGCTGTTGAACATGTGGATGTCAACATAGTTCTAGAAATATACAATTAATGTAAACAGGGAAAATCGTGGCTAGTGGATCTCCATTTCCAAAGGATTTTTTCTAATGAGAGACTCATTCGCCTGGACAGTAATATTTAGAAACTTTGTCACTGAAGTTTGTTTTCAGTCTCTCCTTACATTTTTAAAATAGCCATGGCTTATATAACGACACAGAAGCTTATCAAATTTGTAGATGACAGAACCAGGGAGAGAGAGATAATATAATGGATGAGAAGTATCATTCAAAACGATTTCATCAGGCTGGAAAGATAGGTAGAATTCAACAGGGTAAAAGTAACATCTTGCTTTTAGGGTTTGAATAAAAAACAGGTTTGCAAGTATTGTTAGGCAAAAAAAGTGACGAAAACACCTAATACTTGGTCCATGCCAACAAAATGAAATGGGAGATTGTAATCTAGATCAGAGGTGGCAGGAATAGCTATGCTAATCTGACCATGTCTGGAATACTGTGTTTACTCTAAGTCACGAGAATCATGTCCCATGTGGAATAATTGGGGGAACTCAACATTTAAGCAAGAGAACAGAGGACTTAGGAGAACTTAAAGGTTCTTTCTAAATGTGTGAAAGGCTGTCACATGAATGACAGAATAGTAGGCCTGACTCTACAGGAAAATTGCCTATGCCCATTATTAATATCATATTTCAGTTTCCCCTCAAGGACTTCTAGTGACTTATGACTCTCTTAGTTCACTTGCACTCCACTTTTGCTTCTTACACATTTTTTTTAGTTTATCATCATTATAACACTACCTTACATCGTATAGGGTTCTACAGGTGTGGGTCACCGTTGCCTGGATTTGACCCTCACTCTGCATGTGGGACACAGTAATGGCGTTGCCACCATCCCCATCATGCAGGGGAGGAAACTGAGTCTGAAGAAGATGGCGATGCCTTTTCTCCCAGGTGAGATGGCTTTCGACTGATGGAGCTCTAGCCACAGTTTTGAATTTCTGACTCCTAGGGCTAGTGCTATTTCTACTACCATATGCTTCTAGAAATAAAACCTTTCCAATTAATTAAGACTCAACACAGTATTGGTTTTTTTTTGACAAGAAAAATGATCAGTCCATGCTCTTTCCAACAAGTCTTTCAGTTCATTACCTTGGGCATGTGGCATGGCCCACACCTTTAACAGTTACTCACTGAGGTGACAGAATGCCTTGGGTGAAATGTGCAAGAAAAAACAATGAGACAGCACAGGTTTTAAAGGAATGGGAAAGGTTCCCTCTTTTAAAAAAAAAAAACAGGGCCAGTTTTGAGGGCAGAAAGAGCTTGAGGGATGATTACTTTGCATGTTTTTCTTATTATACATTTTTTTCGTTGTTTCAGCACCTTTCCCCTTCTTTCAGCAAATTGTCGCTTCTTAAAGTGATTAATCTATGAATAACTGCTTCTTCGAGCATGTAAATGCTCTAGCAAAATGGAGATAAATGTTTAAATTGTTGCCAGTTGCCTATGTTTGTAAATCATAATACATGCTATTGCCCCCAAATGTTCACGTTCACTTATAATAATACAGTAGTTAAGAGGGTGGTGGGTCTCTGGCATTTTGTTCCTCAATTACCCTATTTTCTACTCATGTGGTCCTAAGCAAGCTGCTTCAAGTCACTTTTCTTACCTGTAAAATGGGTGTGGCACTATTGACAGATTAGCGATGTCATGAGAATTAATTGAGATAGTCTTTATGAAATGCTGGAGCAGAATAAGTGGTCTACACACTTTAGCTCTTTTTACCACTCACTAGTTCTTCATAAAGATTGGGATGACAGTAAGGGAAAATTAATGATTAAAGAGTTTGCTCATTGTTGCTCTGGGTATGGGATGGAAAGGGTAGTGATACTAGAAATGCATTCTGGGTTTATGGGTTGGTGTTTATTGATTTCTGAGGCAGAGGCTGAGAAAGCCTAGTTGGCTGTACAGTCTGTGGTTGAAGCCAGACCACCAAGACAAGTGCATATTCCCAACCCATTCTGAAGCACAGAGGAGTGGATTCCCCGTGGTGGGATTCCATAGCAACTCCTCTTTCCAGAATGCACTGACATTACCGTATGTCTGACTTAAGGTAGGCTGGTACAATAGCTTAGCCTTACATAAAGGGAAAGAACTGAAGACAGACCTCTGGTCATTGACTCCATAAGTATTTAAGTATTACCTAAAAAAAAATCAAATTCTAGAGCTTCACCCAGGCACTTTTCCAGTAATGTTTGACATTCTAATCACAAATGATAAACAGAGCGACCCAGAGTGGGATTAGTAAAAACAGAGCCAGAACCATCCTAAAATGTCAGGCATTAGTGAGGAACTAAAATCATTTTTTAAAGGAAGTTATATTTCGACGTGACATTTGCAAATGAGCTCCCAGCCCTGGATGATTGCTTAAATCTTTTTCTCTGAAATGTGATTTCTCTAATAGCAGACATTGATATTCTGGGTATCTTTGTTGCTTAGTGTGTGACGCAGTGACATATTTAGTATGTTTTCATGCTGGAATGAAACTTGTCCTGTTGGCTGGGGTCCACTGCCCATGCTTCTTAGCTCACTGTGACCCAAGGGTACTCAGTGCATGGAAAAGTGAAATATTTTCATCCAGAAATCACCAAAATTTAAAGGATTTTCACAATTCCTGATGGACTTTCTGTAAAAGTGGTTGCATCCTTCCTGGGTTTCCTAAGTAGGACTTGCTGAACATGTTGTGACCATTTGTGAGGAGATTCAGGACCGTTAGAAGCCCAGGCCCTGTGGTATACGTGATGGGCTTGGTCGTAGGGTTTACTGAGGGCACAGGCTGCATGTCTATGATACCACTGGCCCCACCTTCCTGAGATGTGCTCTTCCTTCTCCTTCCCTTCCTCTGCTGCCACACTGTCTCACTTTATTTCTGTTCTTGGTGGGCCTCTCTTTCTTTAGTAGTCCTCTGCTCTTCTGATTTGCTCTTTCTAGTCATCTGTGAGCCAGGACAAAAGATAAGGGAACCTTTTAGAATGGTGCATAAAACAGGGGAAAATGGGTATGGATGAAAGTGTCTGAGGACCTCCTACATGCAAATACTTCAGTGTCGGTGTTCAGAGTTTGTTATATATGTTTAGGCCCTGAGACTTTATTTTCTTTTGCTGTCTTCCTTTCTAGTTCTTGCCTGTGTTTTGACCACCAGGTAGCTGAGTGTGAGAGAGATGGCATGTCCTTGTATTGCTGTTGCTCGGTGATCTCATCTTTCTCTTCACCACCACTTTTGTTCGGAGCTGCTTAGAGAACTCGTGTTTCTGCCTTGTGTTAGAGTTGAGTGTGTGTCTGATGGGGGCTAGGGGTTCAGTGAGTATATGCGGAATGATTGAATGCTTCTCCCATTCCATGCCATATTAGATTGTGAAGTCTGTGGGCAGGGGAACTGCTGTATTCATTCCTGCGTCCACGCGGCACCAAGTACGCACTCATGGTTTGCTGAGCGACCGAATGAGAGTGTTAGACTACCCAGTCCTGTTGGTAATAATTAACCCCCAAAGATTCCAAAACTTATTTTTATTATAGAATTTTATTACTAGGGGTAGAAAAATATTGGTGCTAGGAACATATGGGGCAATATCATAAATGAGAGTGTTTACAGAAAAAAGTGTTAAATGTCTATTAAGTTCTGTTGAATGTTCTAGAAATGTGTTTCTCTTTTTTGTGGGTCAGAAGAGTAGGAACGGTGAGGCTGGAGGCATCAGGAGACAGAGGGAATCTAGACATAAGGTAAAAGGGCATGTGAAGGGGAAGTGGATTTGCCAGGTGGAACTATCCTAGAACGGGGTAGATTCCTGGACCTGGAAAAATTGCCACCAGCATGAGTCCACTCATCCTTTTTTAACATCTGTAGCTGTAGGGAGCCACGAGAGAGCTTTCACAGCCATCCTTGACGGTGTGAGTGTAATCAGTCTTTTTGGGAGCAATGTCACTGTATTAGGTTCCTGTGGCTGCCGTAACAAATTACCACAGACTTGGTGGATGAAGACAATATAAGTTTATTATCTTATAGACAGTCCTGCAGGTTAGAAGAACACAGGTCTCACTGGGCTACAATCAAGGTGTTGACAGGGCTTCATTCCTTTCTGGTGGCTCCAGGGTAAAGCTGTTTCCTTGCCTTTCTGGCTTCTAGACACTTCCCATACTCTTTGACTCATGGTCTCCTTCCATGGGCAAAGTCTGCAATGACTGGCTGGTCAACCCCTTCTCACCTTCTATCATTTAGCTACTAAGTCTTCTGACTTCCTCGCTCACAATTAAAGGATTCTTGGGATTACATTGGTCCCACCTAGATAATCCAGGATAATGCCTGTATTTCAGGATTCGCTGATTAGCAAACTCACTTCCATTTACCATGTCATGTATATATCACAGGATGTGATGGTTGGGATGTGGACATTCTCATTGCACTGCCTACTACAGTCACCGAACAGGATATAAAGAGCTGAAGTTAAGGAGGATATCAGTAATTACAGAATCTCATGGTGGAGAAAGCTAGAGAACTAGGAGATCTGAGCACCTGGGGTTTGAATGGGCTCAGGGTTGATGCAGCCCATTCCGTTGAAAACAAGACATCATAGCAGGTATGTGACCAGTATGGCAGGTACCTATTCTTCGTCTCTCAGAACGTGAACAACCACCCGCTGGCCAGCCAACTTTTCCCGAGGATTTGGGTGGTCAGAGTTCCAAGTGAGATGCAGCAGAATCTTCATATAAAAAGAAGCCTAGTTTTTGAACAAGAATTTGAAATGAACACACCGTGGGCCTTTTATCCACAGATGACACCAGTTGCTTTTTTAATATGAAGGAGCGAAATATAAGAGCTTCATATGAGAGTTTGAGACATGTAATAAAGAAAACTAGCGATGGATCGAGACCCAGACCTAAGAATCTTGCTTTCCAGCTGCTACCCAGGCCTTTTTCCCTTGGTGAGTGGGACAGAGCGAGTCGCTTATCCATCCACAGCCTTGACTCCAGCAGAAGGCTGAGTTCTGGTACAGAGAATAGCTAATGTAATGCCAGACCTCTCTCAGGAACTGTAGAGATTTTAGATCAATATGTAGTCAAAGAGTACATGGTGATGACTTTCTGAAAACTTGATCAATAAGTATACATCACCGAGATCAGAATTTATTTAAAATTATGCACTGCCTGGAAGACTGCCAACGCCTGAGTAATAACCCCAGGCAGTCCAGACCCATGCCAGCTTCCTCCGTTGATATAAATTGCTGAAATCTCTCATGCTTGACCCCTCTGATGTATCAGCTTTATGTCAGTTTAGATATAGGTAAGTTTCCTATGGGCATTTATTAGCTTTATTAAAAAAGAGGCAATTGTCCAAAAGCCTCTGGGCATATGCACTGAAAACATGAAATAAAAGAATGAAATTAAATACTCAGGCTGCCAAACACCTCATAAAAAAAGAGCCAGGCCAGTTCACACTACTGACGCATGCCAGACTGGCAGGCTCGAGCTTGCATTTTTTTCTCCCGAAGGCTCACAAACCCTTCTACTGTCTGGGTGGATGGAGAAATGGGTTGCCAAGGCAAAGACCCCCAGCAGCTGCGATTTGGGGCTTCATATCTGGAATCCTTTCGTAGAAGTAGGATGGCTGATCTTAGTATGTTCGAATGAAACTGTGGAGGGGAGAACCCTCAATGGGAATCTGTCTTGATTGAAATGCATCCACCCAACATTCTCTGACTTGATGCACCACTTTACCGATGGACTTCACTCTTGGAATTCTCCTCATTGTCACCTCCACAAAGCCCGACGCGATTTCCCACCTACCTGCCTTCTGACTAAAACAATTACTCAGAGACCATATTGCCCTAAATTGGTAATTTTTGACCCAGAGTGATCCTACATCCCACAGGACATTTGGAAATGCCTGGAGCCATTTTTGTTGTCAGACGAGGTCGGGGGAGACCACTGGGGAGCAGTGGACAGGGGCCAGTGGGCACCGCAGTGGTTACCGAACTTGGGTCGTTTAGCTGCGGCTTCCACTGTTCTGGCCAGATCCACATACCACAGGAATTATTTCTTACTTAGCAGCTTGGACCCCCCAATGGAACTCACTTCCAAAAAAATTGAATGTGTTTATTTTGAGAAACATTATATTACTGTTTTAGAAGGATAATGATGATACCTTGCATAAAGATACAGTCATTATGAACGTACATACAATGCAGACATAAGTTACTAAATTATAAGTCGATACCTGGTGGCTGCCATCTTTTGGATCAAATGAAAGATTAGCAAGTTGCAGAGAAGGGTTAAAGAACGAGAAGCGCCGGACTGAGACTCTGTCCTTCGTTAAATAAAATGGGTTGATGGACTGACAAGAAAGTGGTTTTCTTTTCTTGTGATTTACTGATATTTAGGTCTGCGTCTTATGACATCTCCTGCATCAGTTCCCCTTGGCGTGAGCACAGGCCCCACATTTAGGGAACATTGAATTATTGTGTTCCTCATATACACACTCTTCTGCCTGAATTCTTGCTTTTCTGGTAGGTTCCCAAAGATTCGAAAGACAGCCTCGGTTTCATTTTTAGGGTGTGCATTTCACAACGGTGCATCAGATAATGGCTGCCTATACCCAGGGCTGTTTCTCTGAAGCCAAGACAATCAGACACATCTGACATGACCAAATAAGAACCTAGGCTGTTATTGCCAGCCAATGACAGTCCCTCCTGGGGTTTTATTGTCCACTCCCACCCCATTAAAAAAGCCATCTAAAATGCACTTGTAATCCTATTTGTAGAATTAAAGTGACTGCTTCAGAATGCTTATTAGAGTCATTATTCTGGGTGATGATGTTCTAAAGGGAAGGACTGCACCCTTTGATATTAACGGGTCACACCGCAGACATTCAGTGCACAACGGTGAGTCAGTATCGTAATTCACAGTATCTGCTTTTGGCGCTCTATTGCTAAACCCTGCCTTAGTGTACTGGCGCCACCATCTTTGTAAACTGCAGCCCAGGCTGAAGGGGCTGAGGGTTTCCTGTCTGTTTGCTGCTGGAGAACCTGCCGCACAGTAAGTGATGCCGATCCTCGCTGCCTGGGCAAAAGGGTGGAAAACTGCAACAGGCCCTGGAGGCTGCTGAGTCCCCAGCTGCTGCCGGGTGCTCTCCGCCCGGAGCCGCTTAGTCCAGGAGACTGGCACAGTGTGACTCTCTCCCCCTCGGGGAAAACCAGTTAATGGTTCCCGTTAAAAGGCGGCTAGCTCCGCTGCATTATGGAAACAGTCCGGGCTTGGCTGGATTTCCTCCCTGGGCTTGCTTTCTATACCTATAATTATCGTTGAGCGCCACCATAAAACCCCTCCAGTCTTTGCCTCATGTTGTTCTTCCTTTGGGGCACTGGTTCTGGACCCACCCAACGTTTCTGCTGAGCCATCAGTAGTGGAATTATAGTTAATGACCGTCCTCCTGCCCGCCGCCCCGCGCTCCTTCGGACGCGAGCAGAGGCGGCACCGTGCGGGCATCGCGGCAGGCAACGCGGGCTGTGGCGGGTCACCCTGAACGGTGACATCGCTGTCCAGGGGCACCGTGCCGCTGCTGTCAGCGGGCGTCGGCCTCGGCGGCCCAGCAGCCCTGCCTCGGTGACAGCCAGAAACAGGGGAGACTCACACACACTACGCACAATTTTTCTCCTCCCTTTGAAAAAGCCGTATCCTGAAATGAACACGCGCAGAGCGTCTGTCCTCTGCGGCTGCAAGGTTTTTCTCGGTGTGGAACAAGGTATTTCCAAATTTCCTCAACACAGGGTCAGGTGTTGCCTTATTGATTTATTTTACCAGTGGGATTCAGGCCCAATAAAAGATATGAGGTTTTAGGGTAAGATGAACTGAACAAGCGCTCACCCACTTGAGGGTTTATTATTTCACTCGATATTAACCATCACATGTGTTACTCCCACTGCTTAGTAGAATCTATTTTTGTTGGAAATCAACAGTATGAAATAATTTCCCTAACAGTAAACATTATATATTTGAGGGTGCAAATGCTCCATTTCCCTGTTCTTACAGCAAACTGCAACTTACTTTTCAGCTAGTTTTTTTTTTTTCTATTCTAAAAGGATCCTAAATAAAACGATTTTGCTTCTTAAGGTTAGAGGCTGTCCCATCTGACATCGCTCAGATAAAAGAAAAGCATTTATGTGTAATCTCTGGCAGATAGTGAAACTGGCTCTTATATAGAGTCATAAATTTTACTGCTGGAAAGGACCTTAAAGAACACTTAGCTCAACCCCTTGTGGGTGGTAAATGGAAGTAACCTCATGATACCTTCTCGATCGACGTTTAAGTCACTTTCCGAGGAAGAAGTTAGGAAAAACAAAACAAAACAACCCAAACATGTAATGAATGTAATCAGTCATTTCTAGAAGCACTTGACCCAAAGAGATAATCGATAAATGGGCAGCTGAAGACCAGTCCCAAATTTCAGTTCTGGAGGCTTGGTGTCCTGTGAGGTGTGTATGGCTTGGACTGTTAAAACCTACCAAATTGTGCTGGGTCTGTGTTACAAACTAGGGTAACATGGGCTGTGGGCCGCTGGCAATGGAGATAAAGGGGAGTTGAAAAGTGTGTCCATTACACGTACAGCCCATTGGCCTACAGAGCAAGACATGATACTCACCTGGCTAGGGATCTGGAGGCAGGGCCGACCTCCGACACCGACACTGTACCTCAGGCCCCAGGCTGTCCCTCCCCTCCCCTCCCCTCCCTTCCCCTCTCCATTCTTTGGGGGCTTTATCCTGGGGCTTGAGCAAAAAGGCTGCAGTTGTCTTACACAAGCATCTTGTGGGAATATTTTTTGTTTTCAGCAACAATCCAGAAAAATTAACCACAGTGGGAACTGCTGATGTCGCCCATGATTGCATGCCGTGGAGGTGAAAACCTGAGCCGGGGTTACTGTAAACTGTTCATCCCCTGAGACTTTGCAGCTATTGTAGCTACTGGGGTTTTCGAGGGAGAAGTAATGCAGGCCCAAGCCTACTTTATTCTATTTGGTCCTTGTGTATGGGGCCGGGTGGCCCCAAATGGCATGTGGGATGCAGGGGAGAATTTGTACATTAGCTCTCTTTGGGGGATTAAGAAAAACCCCTTTTGCTCCACTGTGACATGAGTCTTGTGCATTTTTGCCCCAACATCAGACGCACTGGTTTGGTGGCCGTTAAGATTCAGAAAGCTTATAGGATCTGGCACACAGCTTGGACTCAAGGAGGAGCTTGACGTTTAGATCAAGGATAATGACCTAGAACAAGTTGTTTAGGACATGATTTCCTCCAGGTTTCCCAGTCAGTGACCTGCCCGAGCAGGGTGAGAACTTCTGCAGAGTTCATATAAGAGCCGGTTTTCACAATGTGCTAAAAATTGTCAGAAGTGAAATTTGTAGCAGTTGGAAAGATGCGTGGGGAAAGGCGCCTGATGCATGTTTGATGAATTACCATTTTAGGCTTAGCCAGAAGTGTGAGTGAAACCTGCTGAATTCATAAAAAGAGACAGAACTGGAAGGGAACATAGGATGGATCCTTCCTTTAAAAGGACAGGACAAAAAAAATGGAGGGGTGATTAGCCAATACCTGAAAGAAATGGATGCCAAGAAGCTGCAAATGCAGTGCAATATAAAGGCAAAGCTGAACTTGAGAAAGGCATAGGGCAATTTTGAAAAGTTTATAGAATAGGCCACAATGAGAAAGCAGCTCGATGCAGTCGAATCCAAAGTGCTTGGTTAACCCCAACACACACTCTAAGGGGCTGGTGGGCTTTGCTTGGGGCAAGGACAGCGTGGGGGTGGGAGTGGGGAGAGTCAAAAGGCCTGACGCAAATTGTACAATGCCGACCGGATGACCAGGGGGAACACACAGCTGTACAGTCTGAATTTTCTCTCCTTTCTATGAAGGTAGTGGGTTTGGAAACGGAGTAGGAAAATGTTGGGACAGAGGGAACTGAGGAGATGGAGAATCTGTGTTTGTGTTAACTGGGTATGAAGCGCTCGGCCCCCGTGTGCTGAGAGTCCGTGAAGACGGGCTGGTGAGACACACTGGTGGTAACCTTGAGGGGGCGGGCACCAAAGAATGGGAAATAGGCCAACTTGTAGAAAGTGCAACAATGTGGGTCCTGAAAGCATCGACCAGTAATTTGATTTTAATTGCCAGACAGTTTTAGAGATGAACATGGGGAAGGGTAGGTGAATCCACCAAAAACAGGCCATGTTAAACTTAAATGTAAATATCTTTTGATAGAATTAATGGACTTAAATAAGTTAAATGCTAGAAGCCAATGATTTTGCAGGGTTTTCAGGATATCTCGTGAAGGCTACTGAGAATGGGTTGTAACCAGAGGTTGAAAAATTTTACTCTAAGAATAAAGACTAGTGGGTTAGTGTCAGTCTGGGGGCAATTATTCAGAGGCATGCTTCAATGTTCCTAGTTTTAGTTTTTGTTTCCTAACAACTTGGATTAATACACAAAACACATACTTCCCTAATATGCAAATATTTAAAACTGAGATTAGCAGTAACAAACTAAATGATAGGTTCAAAAATGAAGATAGAATTATGAGTCTAAATTAATAAGGTTTACTAATGGAATGGAACAAAAAGTATCAAACTTAAAAAGGAAAAAAGGCAAATGAATATAGGAGAGTAAAAAATTGGCTTTATATAAATTTGTTACCAAAAAACAAACCAAACCAAAGAAAACCTGGCATGTATCTCGGCGGCAAGTTAAAGGCGAGCCAGCTTTGTGTTGTGGCTCCTACGTATAGATCCATAGAGGGTCAGCTAATACCACTGGTTGAGCTGCCACTATAATGTTGTGTTTAGTTCTCAGCACCCCATTTTCACATGGAGCTCACAGAAATTCTAGTGGGCTGCACACAAGGAAAGCAAGAGTCTGAAACTCATGGCGATGAAGGAATGAAGGATGGCGTCCCTGTCCAGTCCTCACCAGTGTGGCTTGGTGGACGATAACTTGATGAGGGGGCATTTAGGAAGAAGTTTCAGTCATCATCTCCGCAAGAATTCGTGGAGTGCCTGGCTCGTACCAGTGACTGTGCAGGGCGTAAATTGATAATGCATACTGTCTGCTGGCGAAGGAAAGAGGCTCGGTGGGGGAGGAGTGGACATGAAGGTTAACAATAAAGTACACAGGGCCCAATGGGAGGGGGCAGCACTGAGAAGAGGTTAATCCTTGGGTACATTCTTGATGGGCAAAGGTAGTGAACCAGGTAGAGACAGAGGGAGAAGAATGATTTCCATGCAGAGAAAAAGGATGTGGGGAAACAGCAGCAAGAGAGGCGTCGGTATGCCTGCAGTGGAGCGTAGCTTGGTGCGGCTGGAGTGTGCGGAGTGTAGGGGAATGGCTGGAAGCAGACTGGGGCCACGGCAAGCCAGACGAAGGGGTTTAAGTTCATCCGAAAGGCGAGGAGAACTCACGAAGGGCTTTCAGCAGGTGACCTAATTAATAATGTGATTTAAGACGATCACTCCGGCTTTAGTTTGGAAGGTGCGTTGGAAATGATGCATCAGGGAGTCTAACAGAGTGACCGATGCAGTTGTCCAAATAAAAGGTTTTGAGGGCCTCGTCTCAGGCAGCAGCAAGGGAGATGGAGAGGTAGGGTCAGACTGTCGAGTTATTAAAGAATTAACCTCAACAGGACTCGACTGGGATGGAGGGAAGAAGAAGGAGGGGTCCAGTCTGATTTTCTAAATTCTAACCATGTGACTTGATGGACATTAATTTGATGAGAGAGGGAATTGAAGGGAGAAACAGTTTGAGGAAATGTTTAGTTTGAGTTTCCTTGGGAAGAGGTCCATTGATGGCCATTTGCAGTCAGACACGGGGGCCTAGAACCCCAGAAAAGGCCTGAGATACAGCCCCAGGCGTGTGGGCAGGGCTGTGTAGGTCGTCCTGGGGTGATATCTGCAATGGGGAGGAGAGGAGGGTCTGGCAGAAATACCAGAAACCACAGCACTGGCATATGGCACGTAGAGCAGTGGTAGGAATCTCTACGAAAGAGATTAAGGAGTAGCCCATGAGTAGGGAAGTGATATTTCAACTAAGCGCACACTAGCAACCCAAAGATAGAGACCGGTATAGCCTCTGACAGCCTGGAGGTTTCGGTTGGTTGGGGGTGCTCACTGAGAACAGACGGATTGTGAAGTGGGGAGAGTCTCCTCTGAGGGGTGAGAAGTGAATGAGCTGAAGAAACGGCGGCCCAGAGGCTGACGACGCGTGAGCCCAGAGCAGGGGGGGCCAGGCTCCTTCAGGCTTTGTTCTCACTCTTCCTTTCACTGGGGACTCCTGTTCCTCTGCCGACCATTGCAGCCTGCTCAACTGCTGCTCAATCTTCGAAGCTCCAATACAGGGAAAAGTGAATTGAGGCTTGCGTGGTGTCCATTCCAAGGCGTCCGTGAAGGTTGTACTTGCTTCTGTGTCGGCCATTTTGAGGGGATCCCAGACAAACTCACAGAGTGGGAAGTGATCCTGAACTTGGCTCTCCCAGGGCTCTGTGCTGTCCCCGGACAGCCTACCCTCATGGCATCATCAGTTTTCCTGTCTTTCTGCCCGAGGCCACTGTGAATGTCTTGGGTGTTAAAAAAAAATCATGCTTTTAAAGTTACTATTATTACTGTATTTTGTTGTGTATAATGCGCACCCATGTTTTGTGTGCATTATACACAGGATCATCATACCCAAGCTATGTCATCATTATACTCATGTATAATGCACATCCTTATTTTTCCCTAAAAAAAATTTGGGCAAACATATGTGCAATATACATGACAAAATACGGTATTATTTTTTAACACCTAGTTGAGCACCTAGTTTACTGCTTAGTATTAATATTTGCCAAATGCACGAATGTGTCTTTAGCCATGTTATGTAAGGAATTATTGAAGGAACTGGGGACATTTACTTGGAAAATCCAAATATGCTGTTTCACCCCATGCTCCCGAGGCGCTATTTTTTCCAGCTCTTGAGATGAAATGGAAGGTGAGATGTACAGGAAATCACCTGAAGGCGGCGCCTTCCTACTGAACCGTTAGGCTGTGGCTTGGCTCGCCGCCTTTGCCTTGCCGTGCTCAACCTGCACCCCATGTACACGTCCTGGACGGTAAGCTTAGGGAAGGCAGGGGCCACATTTCAGGAATTTGAACATCTCTTCGCATTCTTCACAGTGCTTAGCAAGTTCCTCACACAGTGTGCAGTGGATAGTTCATAAATATTTGTTAGGGTGAACCTTGATGGGCTGCAGGGGATTTAGCTTCATTATAATTAGCAGCACAATCACTGTCTATGCTGAAAGAACCAAGTACTGCATAAATCTTACATTGAGTCCTCGCTCTCAACAGACTACATCAAACTTTGGCATGTCTTTTATTAGAGACTCAGGTGGTAGCTTCATCATGCCCAGCAAGAGTACTTGGGAAATGGAGAGGAAACCTCTTCTGAGAGAGCAGTTCAGCTTGTCGCCTTCTCCTCTCTCTCCTCCTCCTCCTTTTCCTCCTCCTCCTCCTCCTCCTCTTCCTCCTCCTCTTTTACTGGTTTACAGAGAAATCATCTCCGTCAAGAGGGAGCCCAGTACACCTGAGTTGCCAACTCTTTACCTTGGACCCCTTCGGTGAATTTTGAAGGAACCTGAAAGATTTGGATCGATTTCCGGGGAGGCAGCCCTGCCCTCTAGTTAACATTCAGGCTCTGCTACAGTACAGAGCTGGAGCATTGTAACAGTATAACTCGGAGCCTCGGTTTGTTTATCTGTAGAAGGATTAACTATACCTGCTTCCAGCAGCGAGGATTAATGAGATGTGACTGTGTTTATTACAGAGATAACACATCCGAAACACTTAAAGAACAACCCGCATTTCTGTTGCTGTGAGGGGACATCGGGGGATGTCGCCTCAGTGTGTGGACCGATGCTGCGCTGGCGGAAGGATCCGACCTAACTCAGGCGCAGGCTGTGGGAGCCATTGCCGGCTAGTGAGTTTTGAAGTTCTGTCGCCTCTGTCGCCTCTCTCCCTGCGTGCCTCACGCTGTACTTGCCCTGGCCTTCTCCTGCACGCTCTCATGATGTTTCTCTCGTGAGTATCAAGGCCCGTATAACCTGGCTCTTGGAGAAATTTGTAACCACTTCCGCTCAGTCACTTGCTGTCAGAGGAACCCCCTGCCAGCCCCATGCACCTGTGTCTAACATCTCCACTGGCTTTTCCGTAATCTACTTAATCCCCACGAACTGTACCATTTGAGGCCTGCGGGCTCCTCTGCGGTGGCTGAGTGCAGCAGACTCGGGCTTTGGTGTCAGATAGGCTCTAGTTTAAACATGATCCTGGCACAAGTACTAGAGCCGGGGCCTTGTTTAAATTACCTGAGCCTCCGTCTTCTCATTGGTAACCTGGAGATCATGCTGTCTGCCTTGTGGGCAACACTGTAAGCCTTAGAGATGACGAAAGGGGGGTTGCTGGGTGCGCTCAAAAACGACAGCACTTGCCCTGCCGAGCGGCCTTTGCCCTGCCCCTTCTTGCTCCGGTCTCTCTGCTGATAGCCCCAAACTAGATCGTTCCTCTTCACCTTGATCCCACACCTGTGCCCGCCCCTGCTTTTTAAAGCACTTCTAATTTTAAGAATTGAACATCGTTACCCTTGAAGATTTCTACCCAGACCAGTACCAAATATAAACAGGCCATGATAATAAAGTCATATTGTCTGGTTTTAATATAACCCACAATGTGATTTAACTGTTTATTTGTCTTGATTTTAATGGATGAACTTCCTTATGTGAGACTCCTAAAATAGATAGGAAAACAGGATGTGTAAAATACCATTTTTTGAAAAAGCAAACATGGTCCCTGCTGGTAGCGATTGCCAGAGAGAGCACAGAGGATCAATTACTCCTTGTCTCTTTGGCTTGACTTTTCAGCCTAGTAGGTGTCCCTTCAACTTAGTAAGTATTAATATTTAGTGATTCCACATTTGATCTCCCTCAGAAACATGTCCAGAATCTACCTAAAGTGAATACGTTATTGGCAAGGCTGATGGGTTCACAGCATACCTGACCTGTAACAAGTATATCTTAATTTTAAAAGTTTCAAATGGTTTGTTTTGATAACTAGAGAAGGTATGAATTCATGCTCTCTGAACCCTCTTAGACATTCTTTTTAATTCTCGAGGGACTGAAGTGTATTTATTAAAGAAGGTGGAGGAGTGTGTAGGTTTAAGCTATTTCTTCCTGAGAGATCCTGCCAAGAACCCCATGCAACCGCTCCAACTTTGCCTCTAACCTGGACCATCTCCAGCTGCGGCGCCTGGTTCATATCTTTTCCTTGCCTCCACTCCCCAATGATCCAATTTTAGGAGAAATTATAAAGCTTGGATCACAAAATAGGAAGAAATAAACTATATGAACCATAGGTACTGCTTTTGAATATTTGTGCATTTAGCTTTTCTTATGGCACTTCATCCACGCACAGAACCGAATTTCCTCAAAAGATAACTTTGCAAAATCTGCGAATAAACTAAGCGATATTCGATAATCTAGCATGATAAAAGAACGTAATTTGTTTAGATGAAAGTTCTTTATGAGGGCAATGGAGTGGGGAGGAAAATAGAATGGGCTTCAAAATATTATTTTCTCTTAAATTTACCTTTGTAGGAATCTGTCTTCATACATACAGCAGCCTTTTATTTGGAATGCAGCTTGGAGCCACTGAAGCAAACATTGCTTTATATGCACTATGATACCAGATCAATAATGTGCTGGTGCACTGAGCCCAAAGGGCTCAAGATTAGGTTGCTGTTTTCTCTTACTGTTCAGTCAACAGAAAAAAGAACCAAAAGAAAAGAAATAAAATACAAAGAGAGACATTTTCATCTCCAGTTTTCAGAACTTCCATCCTCCTGAACGCCCAGGGAACGAGTGTGCAAAACTGTATAATTACCATTTTTAAAGGCAGTTCCAGAACTTTAAAAAGAAGTGTAAAGGATTTTATGCTTTCACATGTACAGATAGCAAGGAGTTCTTCAGAGAAGTTTCAGTGAGGTTGTTAATAATATTTGATGAGTACCAGCATGGTGTACCTATTTTCCAATCTTTTACACTATTTGTGTTCTTATTTTTTAAATCTTTGTGGATAAAAGTTCTCATGTCTTTTTAATAATTTTATTTATTTACTTTTAAAGTGAGGGGAAGGGAGGGAGAAAGAGACAGAAGGAAACATGGGTGTGAGAGAGAAACATCCATCAGTTGCCTCTCTCACATGCCCTGACTGGGGACTGAACCTGCACCCCAGGCATGTGCCCTGACTGGGAGTCAAACTAGTGATGTTTTGCTTCGCAGAATGATACCCATCAAACTGAGCCACACTAGTCAGGGCTGTGTTCTTAGTTTTAAAGTGGATTTCTTATAGCAGTGATATAGTTGACTCTTGTTTTTTTTTTTTATTTCACTCTTCTCAATTCTGCTTTTAAATTAGGGGGTTTAAACCGTTTATATTTAATGTGGTTATTGATATAGTTGGCTTAAAATCTACTGTCTTGCTATTTTTTTTCCCTGCCTTCTTTTGGATTGCCTTTTTAAAAAAAAAATGATTTTATTTATTTATTTTGGGGTGGGGAAGAGAGGGAGAGAAACTTCAATGTGTGGTTGCCTCTTGTGCACCCCCAACTGGGGACCCAGCCTGCAACCCAGTCATGTGCCCTGACTGGGAATTGAACTGGTGACCCTTTGGTTTGCAGGCTGGCATTCAGTTTGCTGAGCCACACCAGCCAGGGCTGGATTACTTGTTTTTAATTATTCCACTTTATCTCCTATGTTGGCTTACTAGATCTAACTCTTTGTATTTTGTGGTCATTTTATAGTTTATAGTATACATCTTTAACTTGTCTGAGTCGACCTTCAAGTGACAATCTATCATTTCACGTGCGTGTAAGACCTTACAACAATATAATTTCATTTCCCACATCCTGACCTTTGGGTTATTATTGTTATGTATTTTACTTCTTGATGTGTTATAAACCCCACAAAGGATTGTTATTATTTCTACATTAACTGGTCAATCTTGTAAAGGTATTTAAAAACTAAAAGCAAAGATTCTTTATATTTACCCAGAGAGTCCCCATTTCTGGCGTTCTGCATTCTTTCGTGTACACCCTGGTTTCCCTTCTGCCGGAATGACTTTCTTAAATATTTCATGTAGAGTGGGTGTGCTGGTGATGAATTCTTTCAGGTTTTATATGTCTGAAAAGCCTTCATTTTGGGTTATGGAATTTAAGGTTTTTGAGCATTTTTTTCTTTCTTTCAGTGCTTTTATTATGTTGTTCCATTTTCTTTGGCTTGCATTTTTGCCAAAGACAAGTCCACTCTAATTCTGATTTTGTTCCTCTGTCCATAATGTTTCTTTTTACTCTGGCTACTCTTAAGATTTTTTTTTTTAATCAAAGGATTTAAAAAAACTGAATTTTAAGCAATTCAGTTACAATGTGCCTTAGTTTAATTTTCTCCATGTTTTTAGATCTGGGGTTCTTGGAGCTTTTCGGATCTAAGGGTTTATAATTGTCCTCAAATTTGGAAAAAAATTAAGCCATTACTTTTTCAAATATTTTTCATATACCTCCTTTTCTATCCTTTGGAGATTCCCATTGAATGTAGTATTTTCACAGATCATTATTGGTTATTCAATTAAAAAAAATTTCTGATAGTTTCTATTTCTATTCCTCTAGATCCATTCATTTTTTTTTTCTGCAGTCTGTCAAATCTGCTGGTAATTCTACCCAAGGCATGTTTCATTTCAGTCATATTTTTTTTTTCAATTTCTAGAAGTTTGATTCCCCCTCCATGTGTTACAAGCTAGAAACTCTTTCCAATCAGCTAGCTGGGGTATAATGAGGCTTATTAACTTGTTTTTCCCTGGCTCTCGAGTTACTCTCCTGTGTTGCCGGATGTCCAATGTCTTATAACCACTTTCTTTCACATATATCTTGCCTGCTTTTTTGATTGTTTTAGGTGGGAGGGTAAATCAGTTCTCTAATCTCCATCGGGCTTGCTAGCAGAAATCTGTTAATCATACCTGATTTAAAGCCTGTCAACCTACCAAAGTTCATTTCTAGAATTGGGAAAGTTTCACTTGTCTTTGGTGAATCCTTTGGATGTATTTTGAACCTGATTAAATATTTTCATTATCTGGGTTCCCATCTGTTAATCTGTCATCTGTTAACAAGAATATAGCAATACATCCTCCATCATCAATTTATTACTCAGTTTTTCTACATGCAGAATTGGTATGATAATATCAGACTTCAGCTTTTGCAGAGCTATCCTACATAAATAATCAACAGCAGGCAATGGCTTAAAAAAACCTTTGGAAACAGAAATTTATGAATGCAAGCTATAGCAGTATACATTCTGTGGCTAAAAACCAAAAGTACTAGATGTTTCTATTTCTAGAACTCTATAATTTTGTTTTTATGGTATCCTCAGAGGAGAGCAAACAGATTTAGAATTATTGTCTTTTTAATATTTGCTAAGAAGAACTCTTCAAAAGGGAATCTACTATGTTCAGCATAAATGGAATAACAAAGCCTTTTGCTAACATAAAATGAAAGATTTAGAGAAAGGAATATTTCTTGAATAATTAGCTTTGGGGAAAAAAAGATCAAGAGAAATGACAACAAATAAACTTTTTAATTGTGCTTTTCGCCAAGGCACTAAAGGATTTTTGTGAGTTCTTTCTCTTTCTCCGTCTGCATGCACATTTGCATGTACGTATATCTACATTTTGTTTGTGTAGGCATTTGTGGAAGAACTGTCTAGCTCGCCTATCACCACTCTGGTTGCTTAGAGAAACCCCTTCCTAACACAAGGTCATGCCTTGCGTTCCTGGCGCAGCAGGACTAGGACACACATCTCCTAACTCCAGGTCTGGTCGTTTCCTCCCGGCTTGCTTTTGTATTTCTCCTCCTCCTCACCACTGAGAGGTGGAGGGAAAGTATCTGGAAAGATTTTTTTATTATCCTGTTTTTTAAATTTATGTGAGCAACAGGTTATTTTGCACTTAATATGGTTAAATAGGCTATGGGTTTATCCTATCATGCATTCACTTTTAAATTATAAAACCATGTTATCTTAGATGTTAGTATTGGCATCATATTTATTAATCTACTAACTTGCAATCATCAGTAAAAATAGAGATAACAGTTTCTTGTAGTTTTTGGTACTCCTTACCAAAATAATTTATCCAGTGGACACATCTTTATCAAGTATTCCATCTGTCTTTCTGCACCTCCCACCTCTGAGAAAATACAATAGCTCAACAGTTATAAACTACATTAATCACTTTTCAGAGCTCAGGGCCAATGTCTTAATGAAGTGTAGTTCCTTCTGACAGAAAAGAAAGTCTTGTGTTGTAGGAAGTACACTTTTTCAGAATAGTATCTTTGGTAGATAAAAGTGGCCACAAATATTTTGCAGCTCCTCACGCTGGGAAGTAGCGTCTTTCCCCACTCCTTTAGGTCTGACTCGCTCTGCTGAGCACAGTACGTTGGTAGTGACCCGAGCTGGGCCTTACAAGACTCGGAAGCTTCTGCCGTAGTCCCCTTGGAGCGCCCTCTCCTGGAGGATGAGAGACCAAGTGCAGAGAAACCCGTATGCCCTCGTCACCTCAGCCATTCATCCCAGCTGCCCACACTGAGGCCTGAGACTTGTGAGTGAGCTTAGATGGCACCGCACGGAGCAGAGACGAGATTGTTCCAGCTGAATCCATTTCTAATCGCCGACCCACAGAACCCCCAGCCAACTGTTACTTTATAAACCACTCAGTTTTGTGGTAGTTTCTTACACAGCAAGAGGCAACTGGGTACCGTACAGAGGAGTGGTCCCTCCACCTTCCTTTTTGCTTCCATTTAATCAGCCCTCCAACAACTTCAGTGTCTCTTCTCCTGGCCCTTCCTGAAAAAAGTCTTTAATTTGTTCTAATAACACTCGGTGCAATTATACTCTATGCAATCCATTTGCTATTGACTATTTATATAATAGCTTACATAATATGCACCAAGTCTTCTTTAAAAATCTCAGTTTATTTAACTCTCCTAGGACTTTAATGAAATAGATGGCAATGATACTCCATTTTAAAATGATGAAGCAATGCTTTGCATTAATATAGTACATCTTTTTTCTTTAAGAGAGGCTCACTTTGCTTTGTAGACATGATCTCACCATCCTTTAATTGTGCAGTCAGACATAGAAAGTGTGATGGGCAAACTCAACATCCTCATGGAATTTCTGGCACCGCTTACGCCTTGCGAGTGGTATTCCTTTGTTCCGCGGACTTTATTGTATGTGACGTAATAGATGTTTCAGGTGGGAAATAGTCCAAAGACACAATAAAATGTTTATTTTGTTTATGTAGAACTAAAGAATAGGCAAAATTAGGGATCTTTCAGGTTTATCTGAAGAATATTAAAAAAAATTAACCCCTTGTATTCTACTCCTAACATTTTCCTCCTCAAAGATTTGTACTTAAGGACTGAAAGTGATCTGCTTTGGCTAATTTTTATGGATGTGTGAATGGGTTGGCTGCTAAACTTCATTTTACTTTAGAAAGTTTGGCTTCTCTGTTAATATATCTTTCGTTTCTTGGAATTGGAAGAGGTGCCTCATGTTTCAACAACATACTTACTTAGCTGTAGCCGTCACCTCATCACAGAGCATTTGTCTTCATAGCCCTAAGTGCAAATGAAGATTTTCCCTTATATTCATGTGAGCTTTTACCAGTTTTTCAAAAAACCTGATTCAATCCCCCTGCCTTTTTAACCAGTTTCCTAAGAGCTTGGATTTTATGACATTTCTCTATTCCTGCTACAGTTCTACCAAGAACTATGGCTCCATAGCACCCTTTGGATAATTTAAATATGTAATTTCCTTCAGAAAAAGAGTCCAATCAAGGGCACAGTCTTGGGAAATGACCCACGAAATCACATCAGGGAGGACATTCCTGTATGTGGTATGATCTTGGTCATTCGGGCTATCATGACAGGACACCATAGGCTGGTGGCTGAAACAACAAACATTTATCACAGGCCTGGAGTCTGGAAGCCCGAGACTGGGTGCAGCACGGCTGGTCCTCGGTGAAGGCCCTCTTCCTGGTTTGTGTCTTCGCACGGAGGAAAGAGAGCCCGCGCCCTCCCTTCACGGGGCTCTCCCCTCCGGACCTAATTACCTCCCAAGGGCCCCCCTCCAAAACGCCTCACCTCCAGGCTTCAGGACAAGAATTTTAGGGGACACGCACACTCAGTCCATAGCAGAGATTAAGCCACATCACATTTCATTACCATTACAGCACAGCATTCCTCACTTGGTGCAGGAGAATCAGCAATGCCTGGAACTTCCACCAGGTCACGCGAACAGGAACTTCGAGGGCGGTGCTGCTTAGGAACCTGTATTTAGTGAAATTTCTTCAGTGATTCCAATAAATACTGAGGTTTGAGAACCTCCGAAAGACAGTGTATTGAAAAACTATCATCTGTTTTCTTCTTTTAATGACAAATGACATCAAATACACAAAGAATATAGAACTTTTTAAAAACACAGCAGGAGTTATAAGCAGTTAGTCATGGGATCAAGTAAATGTAATGGAGTTCACGCTGGATTTGGTTATTTTTTTTTTTTTAAGTGGTGTTTTGTGTGCACAGTAAAGGGAAAACTGACATCCCTTTGTTGAGACTGTTTATGAGAGGCTGTCTTTGGAGAGAACATTTAGATGGCACTCTTCCTGTCTGGTGGGAAAAGGTTTTCAGCTCTTGTCTGTTGATCTTGAGGTTTTGTTGCACAAGGGAATGAAACACCGGTGCGCTATATCCACAGAAGCAGAAAGAACTTGCTTCCCCCGGCCCCCTTTCCCCAAGATGTCATATCTTGAAGAAAAACAAAATAGAAAAGGAACAAATTTATTCTCAGGGAGCTTGGAGGAGCATGAATTATTTATTCTCAGAAATCCTCTACTATCTTTGCATGAAAGAGAGTCCTATTATTAAAAGTGAATGTTTCTTTTTCTGCATGTCAATAGCTGGGAGATCAGACTGGACTGGCTGCTAGATAGCTTCCTCCTTGGAGACTGAGCTCCCCAAGGCAGCCGCTGTGGCAGCTGTTTTTTTTTGTTTTTTTTTTTAAGAAAATAAAATCATTAGAACTGATACAGTAACACCCAAAATTGATATGACAGGGGTCTGCCACCGAGACAGTCTAAAAGGAAGAAAAGGCTATTAAAATGATCCCAATTACCTTTTAATTATGAATGAACACATTTGCATAAAGCACAGCACAGAGAAGTTCTGGGTGCGTGTGTGTGCCCATGTTCAACTTGCCTGAGTTTACGAGGCTCCTTATTTTCCTTTCAGCTAGGTGGAGCAGTAAATTCTCCACAACCTTCATCCTGGAGCTCAGGAAGTCAATTCCTCTTGCCTGGGGAAAAATTTAAACTTTCCCTTGATGCCAGCAATCTCATTTTCTTTCCAAGCAGTTGTGCAAATGAGAACAATCGTTTTGTCTTTTCCAGTTTATCCTGGGCTTCTCTAGAGCTGGAAGAACATAGTGCTCACTTGATAAAATAAAATGTGGCTGGGAAGAGGCAGCTGGGCATTTCAGTCCTGGAGGGATGGAAGAGAAAGGAGAATTAAAATTGGGCTTGTCATTCTGCAGAGCAGTGGCTTTGGGAGTCACAGCCTCAGCTGGCTCACCCAGCAACCTGGTTCTCTTTGCTCTGGGCAAGTGTTAAACTGGAGACTGACGGCATGTTGTTCCTGGAAGTAAAACCCTAGTTCGGAATCAGCCCTTCGTGTCTTTTTCAGAGTTGAGGGAGACCCTGCACCTGAATCATCGTTGTATAGAGCCCTGTCCTCTCCAGCTTCCGTAGAGGAAAAAAGCAGTGTTTGCTGATGTCCCTTTGTTAAGATAGGTAACTTTTTAAAGAAAAACGTCAAGGCAGTTGGAAGGCAAAATTCAAAAGGGGACTCGTCGATCCGGGGCGTCGCAGCCGCCCCGCCCGCGGACGCTGTCTCCCCCCCCCCCCCCGCACGGCGCGCAGTGCCTTCGAACCGCAGCCGCCCTTCCCCACTCCAGTCTCCGCGCCCCATCTCTCCCCGCTTCCTGTCTTATTCTCTAGGAGCTTGATAACATTTCTATGAAGCAGAAGATTAGAAACAACCCAAATGCCCATCAATAGAGAGGGCGGGCTAAATAAAGTGTGGCACATCCATGTAAGGAAATACAACAGAGCTCTAATAAAGCATCTCCTCTTCTCCATGTGCTGATAAGAAGAGATCGCCAAGATTCGTCGTAAAGGGAAAAGTAAAAGGCTCAGGATGGTGTGTGTAGTTTATCTTTTGTGTAGTCTTTTGTGCAATAAAGCGATGGCGGAAGAAGAATCTGTATCTTTATTTCCATGTATGTGCTTAAAAACGCCATCTGGAATCACACACACACACACACACACACACACACACACACACACACACACACACACACACACACACACCCCCCCCCCCCCCCCCCCCAATAACAGTGGCTGATGCTGAGGTAGGAAGTGGTTTTAGCCACTCTTTCATTGTGTATCTTTTGGTTATTTAATTAATTATACATATATTTTTTATTTAAAGGAGCGTTTCATTTAAGTATAACATACATTCAGAAAATTGCAGAGAGCCTCACTCGACAGCTCGAAGTGCTCATCCGCCATCCCTAGAAACAGAGTGTCGCCCGCCTGGGCCACCCCGTTGGTACCAGGAATCTTGCCTCTCTCAGGTGCCCTCCAGTGCCTACCTGTCCTCCATGGTACCCACTATCATGGCTTCTCCTGTTCAGAATGTGCCTTTAAAAAGGGCTGAAGCCATGACTCATACAATCATATAATGGATTTGAGTCAAAATTTTGTTTTACTCATTAATTAATGAAGAAACTGATACAAATCTAAAACAAACAAAACAAAATTCAAAGCAGTTCAAGGAAAATCCAAAGAACAGACCCACACATAAGCAATTAGGAATGCTGAAATGAATGAGATAAGAGATGCAAAAGTGGCCAACATCCACAGGGCGATAATCAATAACATCTTCACTTGACAAAAGTCATTTGTGTATCTGCAACAGATGGTCGAAGACAGTGAAAGTCACAGGCTTCTACAGAATCAGATTACTCAGAAGGGTTATCTTTGAAAAATAAAAAGATATCCAGTCATATTTTTTTACCCATCTCAAAGTCTTTCATTGTTTTTTTTTTCTGATACATTGTGCATTAATTTAGTCTGTTTTTGAACATTGTATATATAATGGACTTATATATAAAAATTCTGACTTCTTTCCCTCTATATTGTTTATTAGTTATTTATTTCATTGTGTATGGTTTTTGTAAATTCATTTTCATTGTGTGAATATATCAGAATTTATTAATTCTATTGTTCATGGACATTTAGATTGCTTTCTGTTTTGAGGTGAGAAACTAAAACAGGCATCAGCAAAATTTTTCTGTAAAGGGACAGATAATATGTTTGGCTTTGCAGGCCTCTCAGTTTTGTTTGCAACTAGTCAACTCCACTGTTGTTGCAGGAAAGCAACCATCACCAATACATAAATGAATGCATCTGGCTGTGTTCCATAAATATTTACAAAAACAAGCAGCAGGCCAAATTTGCCCTGCTGACTGCAGTTTGATGACCTTTGACCTGGATCTTTTACACACATAAAATTTACTATCTATTTAGTATGACTAGATCATTTTAGGACATGTGTGACCAGGTATAGATACAAGTTGTTTAAGGAACTTGCCTATAATTCCATTTAAACAAAAATCAGGCTCTGTGACTTTCTCAATCAATAGCGCCAAAGAGTGGGGCTGCAGAGCCCGCGGTTCACCTTCGGCATCAGCTGCTGTGCGGAAGCCTGTCACTCGTCACCCCCAGAGGCTCTGGCCCCATGTTCTCAGAAGGCCCAGGCTCGAGCTGTGATGTTCTTTGCAGTTCTGTGTCTGTTCCTTTCCCTATAAAGTACTTCTTTTATGTTTTCCTCTCTTATTTTTGTCATTTTGTTGGTAATTGCTATTTCATGCTTTTGTTGAATAGAATTCTGTTTCAAATGCTTAATTTAAGTATAATGGGGGCAGCTTTGACTCTAATATGACTTGTGGAATATTTTCTCTACTGCAAGCAAGTATATGCTTCTGGGTATGAAGTTCTACTTTTGTTCTGGATCTGGGGGCAATCTCATGCGGTGACTGGGTTCTGGCCCATCACCGCCACACCTATTATTGTTATACTGCTTTTCTTAGTGCGACAGGTGTGAACTGTGTCATTCCATTACGTTGTATCAGCCCGGGTCCCAGCCAGAAGCGTGACATACTTGAAACAGGCTACTGCAACGAGGGTTTGTTCTCAAAGCCCTGACTGAAAGAGGTGTGGCACAGGGGGAGCCCAGGGGACAGAGCGGTCCCTGATGGGGCAGGAGCAGCAGCGTTGCTGCCGGCTGGCCAGCGACACTTGGAGAGAAACAGGTGGCCGCAGCTCCGGCCACCTGGGGGAAGCAGTAAGGGGCGTGGCGCATTTGAGGCTACCTTGCAGGGAGGAAGCTTTTACTTTTCTTCCCAGAACCACCATGAACAGAACTCAACTGGAAGCTGGGGGACTTCGACGTCACCCCCAAGTCAGCTGCCCGGGAGCAGAGACCAGGATGGGGGACAGAGGACAGTGGCTTTGGAAGGGCACAGGGACATGGGATATGCAAGGCTATATTCATCTAAGTCATATTTACATATCGTTGTCTCACCTCTTAGGGTTCCTTACATTGGGTCACATCTAGAGCAACTTCTGCAGTCCTGACAGGATGTCCTTGGCCACCACTCCTGGATGCACATGGTGCCCTGTGGCCAGCTGGTCCCCCACCGCCCTCTGGCACTGTCACTCAGGGCAGTCCAGCTGCAACATCTGCAGAACGTCCTTCCCACATTTCCCAGGTCCTCCTCTTGGAAACTGTGAAGCTTCTCCTATTTCCCATCGCTCAGGTTGTCCTTTCCCCTGTACTCAGAACACAGTGTCTCCTTCATGCCTCCTTTTGACAATCTAGCTCCATCTCTCAGTGGACTTAGATCAGCATCATTATACTCACATCCCTACAGGGACCAGACAGGTATCAAGTGAGTGTATGGAGGTATGTACAGGGAAAGCTATGAGACCAAGTAATGCTCCCCGTTCCTCTTACACCACAGTCAGGCCAATCACAGGGCGAGCATGATGCCGAAGGGCAGCTGAAGCCTGAATTCAAGGAAGAGTGAGATGCTGGCTTCTCTGCTCCCACTGTTTGCTGCTATTTAGGAATGTAGGCTCTCTTAAGACATGCTGATGTTCCAGATTTTCATGGACTTCCATACACATAATATTAAAGATTAATGACTCTATATACCTTTTCTCCTGTTTAATTGCCTGTTGTCGACTTATTTTATAAACCCAACTATTGAACATAGGACAGTAGAGAGAAGTCTTTTCTCCCCTGCGTAAGGAAACACACACACACACACACACACAATTGGCATGTTGTCATGTATTACAAAATTTTTCTTGACAGTCCCATGAATATATTTACACATACAGTATGTTTTCTAAGAAGTTGTTACTCTTTTCAGTAGTAACGCACCTTGAAGTAATACTAAATAGGAATTGTTTTAAAGCATCCAAGAAGTCTAATAGACGTTGGTCTCCCTTGGGTGCATGATATTTGGCAGAAAATCATCTTCGTCTGAAGTGCGTAAAATAGTGTGTGTAACCTGTGACAGGTACTGTACAATTTCCTCCATTTCTGAGTCTGTGTGAATGTCAAAGACTTCCCATCAGTTAGAAACTCTCATAAATCACATGTTCTTGCTGTCTTGCTAGGTGTTCGGTTAGTGTTGAGTAAAATCCATTTAGAGAACATACACATATCTGTTCAACTCTTACGTCCTCCACAGAACTGGCAACAAATGTTGGTGTCCTCAGAAGACAAATGGAAGGTTTCCCATGGCCAGGGTACAGGCTATACTCCCTGAGGCAAAGCAAGCATCAGGGACTTTCCTGAATAATTGCTGTAGATTCATGACTACGGGATCTTCGAAGTTCTTGGGGAAATAATGCGAAAACTAACACTTAATTGCAACAAAAGGAATTTCAGATACTTTCATCTACAATTTCTTTCCTTGTATTGAAAACAGAAGATCACCTTTTGTGTTTTACGAAGTTTATTCCAATACCCCTTTCTTGTTATTTGAGAAGAAAAATCTGGTGACCCTGGGACCCAAACTTGAGGGAAGGAAGAAGTGAGTTTCTACGCTTTTACTACCTTGGCCTTGACCTTGGGCTAGTGACCCTGATGGTCAGAAGGCTCGTTAGGTTTGTCTCCTCCCCTCCACAAATGGGTAAAGGATTTTGTGAGGGCTAATTGAAATAAGTACAGTTGACCTTTGAATAACGTGGGGGGTTAAGAGCACTGACGCCTGCATAGTGGAAAGTTCTCATGTAACTAACTCTACAGTGGTCCCTCTGCATCCATTGATTCAACAAACCATAGATTGAAAACAGTATTTTCCATCCACAGTTGGGAATGTGAAAATACTGTTTTCCATCTGCAGTTGGTTGAATGCACAGGTGCAAAGCCCATTCATACAAAGGGCTAAATGAATTTATTGAAAAAACCCCACATACAAGTGGGTGTGTGCAGTTTAAGCCCATGTTGTTTAAGGGTCAACTATAATAAGCACTTAGCTAACTGTAAGTCCACCATAAATGTTATTTCTTCACTGTGCTACTCAATACAAGTTATTTTATTCACTTACACACTTTCCTCTCTAGAATGATCACTAAGAGGCTTTTGTGGACATTGACTCTCCTAATCAATAAAGACTGATGCGTCCTATATAGATAACAATATATTTGCGATAAGGTTGATCTGGTCTTCTGCTTTTTGCATTGTATGAACAAAAAAGGGATTGAGGAGGGACCATAGCTAATAAAGATTTTCAGAATAAGAGGTGTTGAAGTAATTTTCAGGCTCAGGATAGAGTCATTTCCACCTTAGATGGAGTATTAGCAAACTGAACTTTCATTTATGTTCCTGTAAATGGCTCTGCTTGATCAGAAATACAGTATAACCCGTCAGCCCAGCCCTAAATGTCAACTCTGGGCCCTGCACGTAGTTCCTCGATCTTTCTGTGTAAGGTCAGATAGGCAATCCCAGCAAATCATGCCCTGTTTCCACCCCACGTCTTCTAAGGCTCCCTGAAACTCACTCTTGCCCCCAACCCCTCAGGGGGAAGGCTCACTGCTTGTGAAGCACTGCACTCCCCCAGCTCTGGGCTGCTTTCCTCTGAATGAGGACATCAAACTCGTGAACTAAATTGTTTTAATTTTGTCCTTTGACACTGGCTACTGGAGAGATTAAAAAAAAATCTCTCTAGTCACGTTTTGGAAGATATTTGACATTTTTTATGGGATTGGAATATTGTTTTGCTCAATTGCAGGAAGACAGTCTAAAGTTGATCTACTCAAACCTCAAACAACTAGCCATTCAATTGATTCAGTAATATGTAATGGAGATATTTACTGTCGTGGAAAACAACTAGCTCTTGACTGACTAGGTTTCTTACTAAGCATGTTTATGCTTTTTTTTCCATTCTAGATGTAGGTCAAAGAATATCTCGATGCTTTCCTGCTAGTCTCAAAACCCATAAAAATACTTCTTAATGAAAAATCTCATATTTCTATTAAAAACAAAGGGGCCTAGGGAAAAAAAGAATTGAGTCCTCTAGTGTCTCAAATAAAATATTTTCCTTATGTTTGTTGCAGATGAGTAAAAGTTTCTAGCTAGGATAGTTGATTGCCAGATTATTCCTCACAATCCCAGGGGGCCCTCAGGTATGAGCCAAACCCCAGATTTAAGTTCAATCTCCTTGGATATTATTTTAAAAAGACGTAACATACTGTACCATTGAGGCTATCATTTACGTTAGTGTTAGGCTCTTACTGTAAGAGTTAAAGAGCTTTTTTCCCCTCTTCCTTCCAATGCTCATCTGAGGAAGTGCTCACTGACCCGAGAGACAGACAGACAGGTGGAGAAAGAGACAAACATTGATGTGAGAGAGAAACATCTACTAGTTGCTTCCCACATGGACCCTGATGGGGGATCAAACCCACAACTTAGGGCATGTGCCCTGGCTGCAAATCAAACCAGCTACCCTTTGGTGCACAGGACGATGCTTCAACTGAGCCACCCACCCAGGGCTCAAATAGCTTCTGAGTATAGCTTAGGAGGTAGGAGAACTGGTCTCTGTAGCTAATCATTAAATTTTGTGATGTTATATATAAAATTATATTATAATGACAAATCATAAATGTAAACATGTCAAATGTATCAAAATATGTCTACACTTTTACTGGGACCAGAATTATTTAGACGTTCCTTAAATGGGGTGCAGCCTGTATTAAAATGATTTGAACTAAAGACCTTTAGTGGTTTGACTAAAGGCCTTTGGACAAGAAGGCAGGAGACTTGGGCGTGCCGTGTTGCCTCCTGGGCCACAGTCGCCTGTGAAGTGAGGGCTCTTCTGGTGGCCTCCGAGGCCCTTGATCGTGTCATGGTTATAGGAACTCATTTTAAGCACATGCACCGAGAGGGATCCTTGCTGATTAGGTTTTCTCAAATTAGAAATGCAATCCTTCCCCTTCATATTTTTAAATTGATTTTACGACACCAAATCCATTCAAAATCTTTTGTTTAGTCTCTTTTCTCCCACTTAATAATGCCTCACTTGTTAGCCCTTGTGATGAGTACTAGGGAAAAAATTAAAAATCACAAAATAAATGGAGTTGGAAGGGAGTGTGACAGAGCGTCTGGCCCGGCCATCTGCAGTTGCAGCGTGTTGGAGTGTTGGCTCGCTCAGTAAATACTCAGGCGTACCCAGCCAAGTGCGCATCACGCTAGCATGGCCCAACGTGCCGGTCAGACTCAGGAACTTCTCCCTTTATTTATCCTTGGAACTTGTTCGCCTTACTTGGCTGAGGTTTCTGGACAACCATCCGATTCCAGAGTGGAGTCCAAAGTAAGTATGAAAAACTGGATCCTATAGGCAAGGCAGGATCCAGATAATTTTGCATAAACCTTCTCTGTTTCTACTTCTGTCTCTGTGTTGTGGGCTGTTCCACCTCGGCCTCCAACCTCTTGCTTTATCCTCATTTTGTGGGAGCTCAGAGAGATAACCCACAAAGCTTAGCTCAGTGCGGAGCCAGGGTAGGAGCCCAAGAATGCCTTTGCAGCACTTCTACAACGTGCGCACCTTGTGTCTTGCTCACCGCTATTTTGGGCACACCCAGAATGGCGCCTGGTGCATACTGATTGCTTGGCAGATACTTAGAGAACTGACTGGTTTGCATGTGCCATCTCCCCTTGTCTTTCTGTCCATTTCTCTCTCTCCCCCGACTCTGTTTCCAAGTACCTATTTCTCCTTTCTCTCTCACCCAAAGAAACCCAAGTTATTAAGAGAAAAAGGAAATTAATAGAGGGGCTCATTTTCAGTCACAATCCTTGACCAGAAAAATGGAAACTTTCAGTGATTGTGGGTGCTGGACAGAATGAAGGAGCTTCTGGGGGAGCTCTTTCTCCAGCCATCTCTGTGCTTATTTGTAAGCAAGGGTTCCCAGAGGAAAAGCTCACGCAAGCTTGATTCCAATCACAAATTCCGTGTCGAGGTGTTGAGACAGGAAGGGCTAAAGATCTGTTTATGCGGGGGGCAGAGGGATATGGGACCCACACAGGGGAGGGGGTAATGTTACCGAACAAATAGACCCGGGGCGGGGTGCCCAGATGCTATTACCGAAAAAATGACCCCCCCTTCCCCAGGGTCCCTCGGTTGTAGGCCCTTTGCCTAACACCCTTGGAATTATGGCTCTGAATGGCAGAGTTTGGTGAAAAGGAAAGGAACTATTTATTCAAAGGTTATACAGGTTTGATTAATGGCTAAATGTCACTCTTAAAGCTCAAAATCCCTTTAAAACAATCACCAGCACACACACAGTCCTGCCTCCCCGCTTTGCCCAGTTAGGCCAGTCAGGCCTATCAGGGGTTCCGTCCTTCAGAAGAAAAAGAACAGAAGTCCAGGGCTCGGCTCGACAGGCCTCTCGTGGTTCTCAGCACCATCCACTGCGTCGCCATGATCTCTAGCTCTTAATCCATAACCATGTGGCACCTTCTCATGGCTCACCAGCAAGAGTCCTTTCTTCCCTATTTCTTCCCACGTGGTCTTCACACTGTTACCTGGAGTCTCTCCCGAAGGCCCCTGTCTCTCCTCCTTCCTTTCCCAGTTTATTCTGCCTTAAGTCTTTCAAACCTTCCTGAGAAGTCTTGGTGGTATGCAAAACAACCCTCTTTGCATATGAGGAATGAAGCTGTCCTGTTATTGACATGCAAAATGACTCTCAGCAGCACTGCTCAAGGTACCCTTCCTTGATCTGCAGCCTGCCCTGGGGTGGGGAGAATATATTTTTCTTGGACACCCCATTTTCTGGACCCTGTTACAAATACCCATTGGGGTGGCCCCGGCTATGCCCCATTACAGTAAGAAGAGGTGGAGGCAGACATTGAGCGATGGGGCAGCCCCAGAAGCTAAAGGAGCTGGGGGAGAGCTTCTCCCAAGGGCCTCCAGAGTGAGCGTGGCTCCGTGGGCTTCCACCCAGCGATCCTGATTTCAGACTCCCAGCCTCCAGAGCTGAGAGACTCTATGTTTCTGTTCCTTTAAGCCTCCAAACTTGGGTCATCTGCTGCAGCAGCTGTAAAGAATGAATACACCTTTCTCATTAGGCTAGCACCTACTTCACACTGATATCACAGTTTAGGTGTTACCTCCTTCAGGAAGTTCTCCAGGATCCCCCTTGGGCTTCAGTTAGATGGACCCCTTACATGTTCCCACAGCAGGGTGTGCTAATTTTTATTAGAGAACCCATCAGCTTTTACTATATATGTCTCTTTCACTTGCTAATTTCACCCCTAAGTCCTGGTGATCGGAGGGCAAGGGCTGTGGCTTTCCCTTCCCCCTCCTCCCTAAGGCCCTAGGGTCCAGCCCACAGCAGCTTTTTCCCAGATGGTGATTGAATACACGGTCGCCGGTGAACCTCGTCGCTCCATTAGCCACCCAGGCCTCCGGTTGCAATCCACAGGCATACCCCTGCACTTTATTGCACTTCACAGATGTTATTTATGTTTCTCACAAGCCAAAGGCAAGACCCTCCACTAGCAGACAGATTACGGCTCGCTTTATTGCAATACGCCCTTTATTATGATAGTCTGGGACCGAACCTGCTGTATCTTGAAGGTATGTCTGCATTAATCTATCGCACTTTATTTTCAGCTTCTGATTGGGAAGATTTATTACACACTCTTCTCAGGATCGCTCGGCAAGTTCCTGCTGCGTCTTACTGACGGGGGTGTAGGGCGCCGTAGCCTCCGGTTCTCGGCTAAGGCAGCTCTAACCTCGCGGGCTTGCCTGGGGCTGTCACACAGCCTCTAAACAGCACCGTCCTCACCGACAAGACTTTGCTTCCTCGCTCCCGGTCTTGCTGGCATCACTGGACCAAGATGTGTGAAATCTACTCCTGGTCTCTCCTCTCCTGTGAGGGTCTTGTCGTAGGTTTTTGGTTAATTCCTTCTGGTTCTTTACGGTCTCTGTTTCCGTCTCTCGTCTCTGGCTCCATCGTTGCTGAGGTGCACATGAGGTTTTGTGCTGTCACATATGGTTTGTGTAGGCGGATGAGCCCTCGGACAAAGTCAGTGTGTGTGCAGAATAACCTCACGGCAGTGTTCAGGCTGTGTGACAGGGACGCGACAGGGACGCGTCAGGGATGCGATGGGGCCTCTGAGTTGTGGTTGCGGGAACCGGGCGGTGAGGGCTGGGCCAGAGAGGAGCTGTGCGGGCAGCGGCGTGGGAAGGGACGAAGGCAGAGACGCTCCCAGCCTGTGCAGTCTGCGCTTCCTCTTTAAGCGTAAGCGGTCTTTGAAATGGAGCTTGCAATTGTTTTGTTTTTTAAGGTGTGAGGCCCTCTCACTTCCCTCCTTTTTTTTCCTTCCTGGGGGTCCTGTCTTAGGCTGCTCCGTGCTGCCTCTCCCCGGCTCTTCGGCTCTAGGTGCCTGCTGGACAGCCAGGCCAGGACCTCTGTCCTTACCTGCCGAAGGGCCCAGGGACCATGCAGCCTGGCCAGAGGCCTTTCTGTTCTGGCCCTGCTTGTCTTTCATCTCATCATTCCTCATCAGTCAGGATGTTGATTTATTCCCCTGCAAGGAGCGGACACCAAACCACGTATTCTGTTTGGACTTCACTGACAGTCCAGGAATAATGGGGGAAAACACCGTGGGAATTCGCTGACAACCTGCTACAAGACATGCCTGTTCTTCCACATCTCAGTCCCAATTCGGCCTCTGGCATGAACCTGCCCCCACCACCTGACTCTGCCCTTTCCCCTTCCAGGCCTCTGAGCAAGCTGCTTTGGATTCTAAGCCCAATGACCAGGCAGCTCAAAGAGAGGCAGAGAGAGGACCGCCATCCAAGCCAGCACTGCTGGATACGGGAACGCGCTCTCCCTCCATCCAGGGGAAACCACGCAAGGCCTTGTCAGGTGGTGCCCAGAAGGCCAGCATCTGTGCCTTCCGGCTTCATTGCCTTTTGGAAACCACTGCGTGTGGGCCAGTAATAGTTGAGCACAGATTTTTTTTTTTTTTACAATCTCTCCTCCAATGTGAATTGAAAACAGTCTGCAAGTTTTTCTGGAAATTTTTTCAATGTTGGATCTCTACTTACTGTAAAAGGCAGTAAAACTACTCACCACAAAACAAACAGAAACCCCTCCACGGTAACGAGGAATACTGTGAAATTACAGCGCACTGCGCCAATCACTCGGAACCAGATCCAGCGCCCTCACTGGCCCATCCCTCCCTCTCTTGTCTCCTGCCCAAAAAAGGGCTGCCCCTGGGCCTTCCTAAACAGCATGCTCAGCTTGTCTAAAGCATCTTCTCCAAACGTGGAACGGGTTGACGACAGCGTCAAAGTTTCCCTCAGGACCGGGGGAGGGATCAGTCCTTTACATGTGCATAGTTAAAGGACCCATTCTGTTGACTTGCCCTGAAGAAACTGTGACCCACAAGGGCATTTCTGCTGCCACCACTCACCAGGCTTAAAAAGACCTTGAGGCTTTCAAATGATACAGCTTTCCAGCTTCTGCTCATGAAGGCCTCAAAACCCTGGCAAGCAGCCTCCAATAATAAAATAAACCCTCTTCCACGTGTAAGGTCAAGTGGAACACGTGGTTGGTTGCCTGATATCATAAAGTAGAAGAAAGATCAGGTTTTTAAACCTGGGTAAGTGACGGGCTAGTCTGTGCTGTTGATAGACATGTAGAGCTAAGAAGGGAAAATGGTTTTGGATGATTAGAAAAGAATTTGCGGTTAAGATATTAATAGACACTGATTTTTTTTTTGTTTTTTGTTTTGCCTACAGTAATTCCCAGATGTGGGATTTTGATGGAGCTCTAGCTTGGTTTCCAGCTCCAGCAGCAGACGTAGAGCCATGTGGTGTTTTTCTGCCATTAGAGTAGAGCAGAGCAACCTTTTCATTTTAGAGGGTAAGAAATTAGTGGGCCTTTTTGCAGGCCTTGAGTTCCCCTAAACATAGGAGCCATTCTATAACACTGTTTTTTAAAGTAGAATTCTCATCTGAAGTAGGATTATTTTAGATTTATAGTTTTCAGTGTAGTCTGGTTTAGACAAAGTAGCAGATAGTTTGTTTGTTTTTTTAAGATTTTATTTATTTATATTTAGAGAGAGGGGACTGGAGGGAGAAAGAGAGGGAGGCAAACATCTATGTGTGGTTGCCTCTTAACATGCCACCAACTGGGGACCTGGCTCACAACCCAGGCATGTGCCCTGACTGGGAATTGAACTGCCAACCCCTTGGTTCACAGGTCACAGCTCAATCCACTGAGCCACACCAACCAGGGTGGTAGCAGATAGTTTTAATACAACTTTAAAAACTATATTAATATTCTTATTCATACAAGATGGTGGTATATGTTAAAAATCATTATCTTTATTGCCTGCCATTTCTCTAGAATTTGATAATATGAAGTAAATTCTCACCAATAACACTCCATTACTCTTTTATCATTTTGCTTAATTGTATTACTGCTTCATCTGCATATATACAGAGGCTAACCCATTAATTGTGATTATAATTTTATTTTAATTACTGAAGTGTTTTATTTTTGAAACTACCTTAGAGGGTTATTTTGTTTTCTCAGGTGCTAAGCAAACATCCATTTCTCACTCCTATTAAGATGACTTGCTTTTCCTTATTAGTTTTATAAAAATTTAATAATAGTGATAATTGCCCTTGATATTTAGTTAGTATATTTCACGCTTGATTTTCTGTTTGTTAATAAAATGCTTTTCTTTTTCCTAGTTTTTCTTGCTTCCAGACCTTTCTCTGGGAGGCAAATACTTAGCTCATTAGCAGTCCCCTTTACTCTTTCAGAAATGTGTTCCGTGATGTCTTTTTTAATCTTTAAATAAGCTTCTCTTCCAATTTCAATACACTGGAAATAAGTCCCTTTAGCTTATTAATGACTTATTTATTGACACCTATTTTCTTGTTGGATTAAAAAAATAATTATATTGGCATATGCTTGATAAACTTCTTAGTAAATCACTTCAATGTTCTTATCCTTCTGTCTTCAATTTAAGGCAATGAAAAGTAATCAATCTGCTGAAAGTACACTAAAGTTAGCTTCTCCCCACTGGCTCTCAACAACCTTCATACATCTACTACTTAATATGCAATAGTCATTTCTCCTTTTTTCAGAAAAAGATGGGAAATGACCATTATCAATTGTTTCTTAAAGTATCCCTAACTTACCAACGTCTTCATTTAAACTCATTTGAATTTGTGAGAGTTTAGCTGTTCTTTGAAACATTTTTCTTTTTAGGGATTACTTTGGAGAACTGGGAGAAAATATTTTCAAACCACATATCCAACAAAGAACTTGTATCCAGAATATATTAAAAAACTCTCAAAACTCAACAATAAAGAAACAATCCAATTAAAAAAATGGGCAAAAGACACCAACAGCCATTTCACCAAAGAAAAGATATGGAAGGCAGTTAAACACACACATGAAAACTAAACATGTGCTTAGCATAAGCCCCAGGAATGGAACTGAACTCTTGGCAATTATTCCAGAGAAATAAAAACCTATGTTCATGGAAAAACCTGTACACAAATATTACAGCAGCTTTATTTGTCAGCCCCAAAGTGGAAACAACACAAATGGGTGAATAGTTAAACAGACACAGGTACATCCGTGCAGTAGAACTCTACTCAGCCCTGTTAGAAAACAAGCTATTGATACATACAACAACTGTATCGGAAGGGTATTATGCTGAGTGGAAAAAAAACACAACAAAACCAGTTTCAAAGGTTACATAGCAGCCCTGACTTGGTGTGGCTTAATGGGTTGGGCATCATCTGGCAAACCGAAGGGTGGCTGGTTCCACTCCCGGCCAGGGTGCATGTGTGTGTTGCGGGCCAGCTCCCCCATGGGTTAGGGGTGTGTGCGAGGCAACCAGTCGATATTTCTCTCACACGTCGATGTTTTTCTCCCTCCCTCCCCTCCTAAGAATAAATAAATAAAATCTTTTAAAAAAGTTTAAGTATGATACAATTGCATTTACATGACACCCTTGAAATGATAGAGCTGTATAGAGAAAACAGTGGTTGCCAGGAATGCTGGGGTTGGGGGAAGTGGGTGCAAACATAAAGGAGTAGCATGTGGTGAATGGAATAGGTCTATCCTCATTGTGGCTGGGGGTACTCGGATTTTACATGGGGTCAAATTGCATAGAAACACACACACGCAAACGCACGTACCACCACTGAGAACTGGGTAAGTTCTGTAATCTGGTGAATAGCATTGCTGCGATGTGAGTTTCCTGGTTTTGATGATGTATTGCTGTTGGATAAGATGTCACCCTTAGGGAGGCTGGCGAAAAGCTTTCTCCTTCTACAGGTCTTTACTCTACTCTCCTTTCTTAATGAAGATTTCCTTGCCTGTCTATATAAAACTGAAATCTACCCCTTACCCTGAATTTCTTAATCTACTTCCCCATGTTATCTCCTCTAGGACGTTGATCATTCTGACACACTGTGCGTTTCACTTACTTGGCCCATCTCTCCATGAGGGCAGGGGCCTTTTTCTGTCTCTGAATGTTCGTTCCTGGCATCTCCTGTTCTTATAAGGATGCTAGTTCTATTGGATTAGTGTCTCACCCTTATCTGGCCCCATTTAAACTTAATTTCCTCCTTAAAGGGCTTATCTCCAAATACAGTCCCATTGGGGGTTAGGGCATTAACCTATGCATTTCAGGGGACAAAACACATAACATTCTCACACTTACAATATACCTATGGAATCACTACTTTTTTATTTCCATGGAATGTTTAGAAAAATTGATTGTGTACTTGATCACAAAGAATACTCAGACAAATTCAAAGGCCAAAAAAAAAAAAAAAAGCCAATATCTTAGTGATAATTAAAAATAATAATAGGATGACCAAAAAAGTATGTACTACTTGAAAATCAAGAAATATTTCTGTAATTACCCTGAATCAAAAAATTCAAACTGAGCCCTGGCTGGTGTGGCTCAGTGGATTGAGCGCCAACCTGTGAACTGAAGGGTCGCTGGTTCGATTCCCAGTCAGGGCACATGCCTAGGTTGCAGGCCAAGTTCCCAGTAGGGGGTGCACGAGAGGCAACCACACATTGTTATTTCTCTTCCTTCCCCTCTCCCTAAAACTAGATAAATAAAATCTTTAAAAAAATCATTCAAAGTTCATTAAAAACATTAAAAAAATTTGAACTGATATTATGAATGGCCATGATATAAAAATATCAATTCATATAAAACTCTGTGCAGTTAAAGTTATATTAAGAGGAAAATATATAACACTGATGCTGTCATTATTAAAGAACGATATAAAAATAAAGGAACTTGACATGCAGCTTCAGAAATTAGAAAAAGGAGCAGTAAAATTAACCAAAAGGCATTGGGAAGAAATATAATAGAGACAGAAGCTGAAATTGATGTAGAAACAACAACATAAAGAGCAGACAGTAGAATGAGCCCAAGGGCTCATTCTTTGGAAAGACTAACAAAGTAGATAAAACCTTTTGCAAGCCTGATGAGGAGTAAGAGAGTAAACAGAGTGGATACAGCACAGATGTGGAGGGGCTTTAAAAATTGTAACAATCCTCAGTGATGCTCTTTGGTAATACACTTGAAAATCTAGACAAAATGAATGTTTTCAATCAAAAGGTCTATTATGCTGAGGAATAGAAGTTGGAATAGACACATTGTCATAGAAGGGATTAGAAGGGTAATTAAAGATCTACCTTTAAAACAGGCACCCTGGTCCAGATGGTTTCACAGCTGAGTTTCTAGCCAACCTTTAAAGAACAGATGACTCTAATGTTATTTAAACTATTCCAGACATCAGAATCAGGCTGAAATCTCCCCAATTACTTATATGTAGACAGATTAACATTAATAACAAAACCTGATCAATATAACACAAGTACGCGCCTCCAACTAAAGACTATTATCGCTGATATAGATGCTAACATTCAAAATAAAATAAGCAAATTCAATTCAACATACTAAAATAATTTTCCCTCTGATCAATTACAGTTTATTCCGTAGTGAAAATATGTTGAATATCAGGTAACTATTAACATAATTACATCACAAACTATAAACTCTACTAGATGTTAAACTGCACAAGGGAAAGAATTTTGCATGTTTTCTTTACTGCCGTCTCCCCTGTTCCTGGAACACCTGGCATAGGTGTCTGCTCAATAAATATTTGTTTAATGAATGGATTGTGTTAATTAAATCAAAGGAGAAAGAGTATATGATTATATCCAACGGTACATAGTAAATGTTTAATAACCAGCTTCCAAAAGAAAAAGAAAGAAAGCAAGCCCTGATTTGTTGTGTTTGCTGATTTGCACGGTGCAAATACTCCTTCTACCATGGCCATTCAAAATCAGTTCAACCATTAGCCAACATGCTACCACTGAGCGGGTTCAGGCCCCCTGCTGACAAATGGCTCGGTGCAGAAAGGCATTTGGAAGGTCAGCAGACATTCCTGAACAAGTAATGGAAGGCTATTACTTATATATGATTAAATTATATTTGCTAAAACCCCTAAACACAGTTTCAGATATGGAACACTGAAATGATTTCAGTAGAATGAAGAAGTCACAGAGGCTGCTGCTATGGTCACTGTTTTTTAACAGTGTTTTGGAGAGGCTTGCAAAGGTAGAAAGATAACAGTGTTGAAAAATCAGTTTAAATTGGAAAAGAATCTCTTTGGGAAAATAAATAATATATCAGAGAGATTAAGGTACTCTGTTAAAATAGAAATAAACAAAAAGCTAAACAAAGTATAAACAGTACAACAATCACAAAATGAAATAAAGCAAAACCAAACCAAAGCAAAAAGCTGCTTGGATTAATAAGAAAATTTGGTGAAGTGATTTGATATAAAATAAAAAATAAATATTTTTTTCTATATGAGCAGTAAACGAGAAATGGAAATGGTAAAAGTAGTTTATTCACAAAGAACTTATTTTGTGTTATTGACCACATCCATAGTCAGACCAGTTTCTGCTTTTGGCATTCTGTTTTGGGCTAATCAAAAGAAAACTAGGAAGTGGCAATTGAGGATATGTAACTAGGGTGGGGGAAACGTGTGGAGTGAGGGTATTTGGAACACCCATTACTTGGCAGTATAAAAAAGTTCAACATTTAATTTATTTTAGGGTCGCAAAGCAGGAACAAACTTTCTGTCTTTCCTGCTATTGCAAGATATTATGATCATGCCTATTTTCCTTACTTGACCATCTTATAGTAGTTGTTACAGACCTTTGAGTTTCTGAAGAGCACAGCGAAGATGGGCTGGTCTGGCTCCTGGACCTTTCAGAGGTTCACCGCCCTTGTGGCGGCCGGTGCACCATGCAAACATCATGCGTTGTGCGCCAGGCTTGTCTCAAAGAAGGGAACTTCACCAAAATGCCACGCATGCTCACTCCAACGTCTTCTCTGTTGTTCTCCAACTCTACTGCCTCTCATCATCGTAACCTGCCGTACGCTGAAATGTTTGGGGGGTGGATAGGGAGACACTTTCATATTTATAATGCGGAATCTTCCTGTTTTTTCTGGTGATCCTGGTCTATATAGTCACTTCAATGAACAAGTCATTTGTTTCCAGTGATTCCAGATTTACTGGGAACCCCGTAATACATAGACTTGTAAATGAAATGTCCCATATTTTATAGATTTCATGCAACAGACAGTGGAGAACAAAATCTTTATCCAGGGAGCCATGAAAATAGAGGAGGTCAGAGTGGGGTGGGAGGGGGCAGGGAAGGTATTCTATAGCACTGGTTCCTGTGCTTGGTGGTGCTTTTGAATCACGTGGAAGTACAGTTAGAATTAAAATAAAAATTGGGCTTAAAATGAAGAAAGAAACAATTTGAAAGATTTCCTTATGCAGGATGGTTTATGCATAGTGTATTTTCATACTGAAATAATTTGCAATGATTCTCAAAGCTAATGTTTTAAGACACTCTCATGAACCCTAGACAGTCTTGGTAGTCCCCACTGTGAATGCCACTGAGTGTATCCTTGTGGAAGAAAAGATATGGACATGATGCTGTATAAGGTTTCACCAATACGCCTCTGTACAGAGACATGAATATTTGGCCCTGGGAATGTATGTGGCTCCTGGCTATATTGTAGACTGAGCCGCTTTCAAATGACTTTAAAACTGTTTGGGTACCTGGATTAATTTTCCTGGACATGGCTTTAAAAGAACATTTTATATGTTTATAAACATTTAAACATATATGCAGGTAAATATTATAATGAAAATAATATGAAAACGGAAGCCGCCTTTAGGCTGATGGGAATGTAGGCTAGTGCTGTATTCCAGCAGGCAGTCTGGTAGTAGTTCAATGTGAACGTCTGAACGCTGCTACTTGGTATAGATCCCAAGGGGTCCCAGACAGGTCCTGATGCAGGATGACCCTGCAACGCAGTTTTCCTGAACAGGTCCAGTAGTGTTATTACCATTCCTCTCAGAAATGACCTGGCTTGGACAACACCATCATCTAACCCACGAGCATCCATGTCTGAGGATGTTCATTGCAGTGGTAGGGAGAGTCCTTCATGGCGAAGTGGAGTAGGGAAGATCATGGTGGAATGCACACAGACTACATTCGTAGCAGCAGTCACAATCTAAGAATTAGACGTTCTTAATATAGGCTACCTTTAAAAACATGTTGCATGGTCAAAAAAGAAATAGCCAGACTTAATGTATATTACTTCATAAAATAAAATATATACAAACAAACAAACAAACAAAAAACAGTGAGCATGTTGCAAGAGCACATGCCAACAGAAAGAGGGACATCAAATGCAATTGTTGGCTAAGAGGAGAGGGAGGAATGTGAGTAGATACCAGAATTAAAAGGGAGTGAAATAAAACAAGGTAGAGTCATGTGCAGACCAGTGCTTAGAATATGCTATGAACTGAACAGTATGATTAAGACAACGCTCTGTACCTGACGTCCCCCTGAAGTACCCTGCAGTCTATAATTACGTGTGATACAAGTATAAAGAATGTATCTTTTAAAATATTTTTACAAGCCAGAATTAAAACATTATATATAACCAACTCAGGTGTAAGAAATTGGACATAAAATGAATAGTAAGGAATCTTTGCCAAAATAGAAGCTTCTGTTTGAAGACTCTAATTGGAGAATTTACAAAGCGGGGGACGCAGGGAGGGTGGCGGAAGGAATGAAATAACCTCTGATAAAAAAAGAAAAAGAACACAACTCATCCTAGCTTTTCATCCACACTCACGGCGACCCTCTGAACCATGGTGATTTTCCACAACGCATGTAATTGTAAATTCAGCCCTGCCTGCTCAGTGCTCAGGCACCTCACACCCAGATTCTTAGGGAAATGAATGCCTTGAGTTGGACTCTCCTCTGGCGTCCTGACGATAGGCTCGGAGGGTCTCACGGAGGAACTGCTCTGGTCTTCCCCATGGCCTTTCTGGGACCCCCTGGCAGGACGCCTTGGCTGACAATTCTAACTAGATTTGGGGATGACTCAGCCTGGATGTTTGTCACCCCCCACGGCTGATGAAGCTCTGTAGGTGGGCGTCCCCTCCCTTTGTTTTTGTTGTTGTTTTTGTCGTGCGTGTCTCTCTGGTTGTGCATGTGTGAATGCTCACCAGTCTTCAGTACAGAAAACAGGCCCTTAACCTCCTACTGAAAACTTGGAGGCAGCTCTCAATTCTAGCTGGCTCAAGCGTGCATGGTTACTAGAGAAATGGTCCCCTTTATGCTACTGACAGTTGTGTGTCCTGAGGAAGGCTGAGATGTCATTGGAGTGCTGCAGGAGACTTGCCGGGAAGGCAGTTCTTCCAGCCTCTGGGGTTTGGTTTTGTTCTTTTTCTTAAGCATAGGGGGATAACCTAATTATTTAGTAACCTTTTTAGAGTACTGCCATTCCATTTTCCTACTGCCTTCATAAAACAATCATAACGGTAATAATGAGAACAACCTAATAATAAAATAATAGTTCCAAGTGCTTGTAGTATAGCGAGGCACTGTTTTAAGCTTTGTACTAAAGTGACTGTCTTTAATCCTCTCAACAATTCTCTGAATGAGATACTGTGTGGTCTCGGGTAACAGATGAGGAAACAGAGGCACAGTGACGTACAACAATTTGTATGAGGTCACACTTCACTATCTGGTGAGGATGGGAACTTGGGTACTTTGGTGGCAGGGAAGACTCTTGGAGCTACTGAGACTGCCACCGCACTGAAGCAACACAGGGTTCATTTTAGGGTGTGCTGTTAATATGATTTCTAGAAGCTTCCAGGAAGGACAGAAAGAGCTTGTACATTGAAGTCACACTGATTTAGGATTTTATTAAGATTTTGCTACTTTCTATTTGTGTGATTCTGGGGTAAGTGATTTGCCTTCTGAATTTCACTATTCTCATTAACAAAATGTAAATAATTGTTTTGGTTCTTATCTTGCAAATGTGAGAGAGTTTTATTTTTTAAATCAATGCTAAACCTCAATATGCTAATTATTGATCCCCAATTGTTACTTTTAAAGATTGTAATGTGACAAATTTTACTTAATTTTTAAGCAAAAATAAAAAAATAAAAAAATTAAAGTTTGACATGCAGAACTTAATATTTAAAAATTAATGTTCATATTAGCCAGATATTTTTGACATTAAGCAAACATTCAGACAAAGGAATACATATATCCACTGGTGACATGGATGTATCAATGCCATTTGGAGTGAGGAAAGCCATCTGGATTTAGGCTTTTCATCAAATAGTGAGATAGAAGTTGATATATGGGAGGTCTGATTTAACTAAATTTGAATAATTATACAATGAATGGCATTATTTACTGAGCATTATGTACCAGTAATGAAGCAATTTATATTGTGTTATCTCACTTAATTCTTATAAGAAACCTCACATAGAGTGATTGAATATCATGGTGCTCATTTTACAGGGGAGGAGCTGAGGCACAGAGAAGTCAGTAACTAGTCCAGGGTCACACAGCTAGTAAACCACTAAGTAGGGATCTGAACTCCTATCTCTCCAGCTCCAACCCTTGTGCTCGTAATTCCTGTAACTACCTCTAGACTGAATGTCATTATAAAAATTATTCTTAAGTTTGCAAATTGGCCAGCAGAAAAACCAAAACAACTAAAAACTAAATTTCTTTTAATTTAAGAAAGATTTTTGTTAAGAAAAATAATTTATTTGGTATATATCATGCAAGATCTGACTTGTGGATTTAACATAAGTCAGTCCATTTAGAATTGAGTTATGCTTGCATGTGTACCATTTTTTTGAAAAACATGTCTAGGGTTAAAAAGGTACTGAAAATTCATACTGGAGAGACCAAATGGACTGTGAATTAAATCAAATAGTTTAGACCTTTCAATGGCATGAAGAAGTTGAAACAATGCAGTAACTGTTTATTTTTCTTTTACAATTATTTCTAAATAATGAGTGATTCTGAAATAAAATTTTTATCCTAATTAATGGTGAATTAACTCTTTCCCTCCAGGATTCCCCTAAATTTTGTTTGATTTTTGATTGTGTCGGTAGTGAAATCAATTATATTTGTAGTATTCTAAAATGCACTACAAATAATTGGTTATTGACTATGGTTTAAATATTTAATTTACTAAATATCTTACTTTGTAAATGAGTTTGATTATATTCTGGGTTCTCTCTATGAATTCATGTGACTTGCATTTTAATATGCTTTTCTGAATGAGAGGGAAATGGGTGGAGTTATAAATAGCTGCTCAGACTTGAGCATAACCATAGAATACCCTTTTAAGTGTTCTGCTTATGTGTGAAGGAGAAAGAATGCTGACTATTATTCTTCTAAAAGACAGTGTTTATCAGACTGGGATGTGTGTGTGTGTGTGTATTCTTAGGGATCTGAATTATGTAGGAGATCATTTAAATTTAGTATTTTATTTGGATTATAACCTAAAATTGGTGTAAACATTCTCAATGAAATGCATTGCATATGGCTTCTGTGCTTCTGTATAGGTTTATGATTGTTTCATACCATGTGAAGGCTAAATAGTGTCCTAGTGCACTATGCAAATGGTTTTTCACAGTCATACAATTACAGAAAGACAGTGAACAAATAATTATACAGTGGTATGTTCTGGTATAGGTAGGTATGCTGAATTCAAAACTATCTGTGCCAAAGAAATTGGTGATATGATTTGGGGAGTCCTGTGTGGGTCCTGCCATTGTTCACACAATTCTGCACAATTTATTAGAAGTTCAGTGTAATAGTGTAAATATATATTTGTGTGTGTGCATGCATGTGTGTGTATATATATGTATATGTGTGTGGTTCATTTATTTGGTTCTGATATAATTGAACCAGATACTAGTTTCAGTTCAGAAGTTAATAATGCCAAAAGTCTAACCTTATGCTCAAGGAAACAAGATAGCTTTATAGAATTATCAAGAGAAACCCCTTTTCTTATTTGCTGATTTTTTATAAACTGACAATCTGTTTATCCTAAAATAGGGCACAAAGATTTGCAGTTATTAGTAACTTTTTGGGAAAACATGCTATGTGAAAGTCATTCTCTACATTATTGTCACTGAAGTTAAATTATAGATACAGTAAATGGGAACTAGACCTAAAATATATTTCTCATTAAACCTGCCTTTTAGTTTCAACAAAGCAATATCATTTGTCATTTGCAGTTAATGTCATTTTTATATTGTAGAAGAGCGGTAAGTGTATATTTATATATACACAGTTTATTTTGTTTATGTTTAACTTTCGTGTGTGCATATTAAATTGACGTTGGAATAAAATAAATTTAAGTCCATATTGTGAGTCTGTAGGAGTCTTTTTCTTTGAAAGAAATATATATATATGTTACTCATTGAAGCATTTACTAACCAAAAAATATGTCCATGAAAATATTTTATTATTAAGAGGATAAATATGTAAGCACTTTTAGTTGAAGAATTTAGTTGTCTAATTATATAAGTCATTCTGACTCAACTGTAGAAAATATTCCCGAGGGAGAATATATATATACAGAAATATATTTTCAGTGCTTTTACAAAAACCTGCATTCTGTATTCATGCTGTATTCATCCAGTATTAGTGCTTGTGTGTGTGTATGTGTGTGTGTGTGTGTGTGTGTGTAGAAGTATGAAATCTTCATGTTTTTGAAAATTTCATCTAGCAAATATCTGAAAAGCAATCATGTTGTAAATCAGTAGATAATACTGTTGAGTTTCCATAGCATTTTAGGTGGTTTTTACCCCAATTTTATTTTATCCAAGGAAGGCTGCTGAATCTTACAAAGGAGCTCTTGGAACCATCCCCTGTCAAGTGGAGGATTGTTTCCACTGTGAATCCAGGTACTTTCTGACTTTCTCCTGCAAAGACATGAGAGGAGGAAGGTGGACACAGGGGCTCTGTGGCGATTGTACATGATTCTTTGCTTAATCTGCTTTGCAACTTTAAACTATTCCACGGCTCGAGGGATTGTCTTCTCTATAGGTATATATCTAATCCGGGGATGAAAATTGGCAAATAAATGAGGTAAAAGTAAAGCATTGTTCAAAGTAGCCTTTTTACTGCCTTGGAGTTTGGGAATGATTGCTCTCTACATTGGCATTTGAGAGAAAAATTTGGCTATTATGGAGGGGTTTTTTTTTGTTATTTTTATTAAGCGAATGAAAAAGGATGGTTGCAGTTCAGCCACTGGGGTGTTGGAACAGCAAATTGAGGGGCCCCCAAGGACCTTGATGCCCACTCTTGAAGTTCAATTCCAGTCACTAAGATTAGAGTGGCCCTTCCGAAATGAGGGTCACAAATGCATTTGTGATTTAGACTATTTGTCTGGAAGCTGTCAGGGAAACAATGGACTATTATTGAACAGAACTGCTGATTTTCTCTTTGTGCCGTTTTTCCTTTTGTTTTGGTCATCTCGGAATGGTAAACTCTGACAGCCCGTAAAAAAAAAAAAAAGTTCTAGTTCTGTGGTAGAAAGAGGAACATGGAGACGGAAAGAGAATGTACAGAGATGAGACAGAAAAACGACAGCTTTTCTGTTTCATACTGATGTTGATTTTAGTCTTGAGTAATTTATCTTAATTGGCAATATGTTTATTGAGCATGCACTATGTAATAGACATTGGTAATTGGTGTGGGGATACAGATTAGACACAATGAAAATCAATGTCATCTAGAAGCTCATTGTCTAGTGAGGAAGGAAGGGTGAGCAGAGGGAACGTAACTAACAATTTCCTTAGCTCTTGACCCCTCCGCAGCCTCTGCAAGGGCTGGCCCACACTCCACTCCTGGTCCCTGTCCTTGGTCACAGGTGGCTGTTTGGGGACAGAGTCAGAGCCCAAGGAAGCTGGTCCATAGACTAAGCAGCAGTTGATGACTAAGCAAAGTGATGGATAAGGCATAATCTGAATGCCGGAGCCTATTAGGGTGTCTCCAGTCCGTCAGCAGCGTTCTTCATTTTTCTTTCAGAAACATGTCTCGAATCTGCTCTCTCCCTCTGCTCCCATCCCGTCGCTACCAACGTATCACCATTGTCTCCTCGCTGGTTCCTTTATTTGCAATGTCTCATCTAAGTGCATCCTCCAGTTCAGCTTAGAGTGATGTTTCAAAATACTACCAGGTCATGTAATTCTTCTACTTAAACAGTGTGTGTGTTTTCCTGTTGCACTTGAAGACAGCTCCACCATGATCAGCCCCCGGACCCCTCCCTCCTCATCACTCCCGTCACCGGCTAGCTCTCTGCCCTGCAGCCGCGGTGGCCTCGTGTCAGTCCCTGCTGTGTGCTAAGGTCAGTCCTGCAGGTGCCCTTCCTCAGGCACTGCTCTCTCTTCACTCCTCACGTGCTGGCTCCTTGGATGCCTTTAGTCTCGGCTGAGATTTTTTCTTGTAGCAGATGCCTCCATTGGTCTCCACTTTTTTAAAAAAAGATTTTATTTATTTATTTTTAGACAGAGGGCAACAGAGGGAGAAAGAGAGGGAGAGAACTATAAATGTGTGGTTGCCTCTCATGAGCCCCCTCCTGGGAACCTGGCCTGCAACTCAGACATGTGCCCTGACTGGGAATCGAACTGGAGACCCTTTGGTTTGCAGGCTGGTGATCAATCTGCTGAGCCACACCAGCCAGGGCTGGTTCTACTTTTGACTCTCTGCACTCTGTGACTTTCTCACAACACTTATCATTTTTTTATCATTGTAATACGCACACGTTTATTCTTCCTTAGATACTGTCTTCCTTAGATACCACTTTGCGGTAGCATTATTTCCTACCCTAGACCCTGTATCCACCCAATGGTGAGACCCAGATAAGAAGCACAACAAATATGCTCAGTAGATAAACAAATTTACATTAAGGCACACACAGAAACTGTCCATTGGGGTGGGGGCGGGGAACACTGGAGAAAGCAGATAATACATACTCTCAGGTGAGGTCGATCATTTTGGGGACCTGAGGAAACCTAGCAGTGTCTTGTAGTGTCATGTAGAAGTTGACCGGGTAGGCGTTGCCATCAGAGACATCTGGGTTCATACTCTTTAGCTCTAACAACTTGCTGGCAGTATTACCTTAGGCAAATTACTGAACCTTGGTGAGCTCTCTCTCTTAATATGTAACATGGAGGTAATAACAGCTTTTCATAACATTGTTATAAGGATATGTAATAAGGTGTGTTAGTAGTTAGCATGCATAGAAATGAATAACTTTTAGTTGACACTTCCCCGTGCCAGGCCCTGGGCTGAGAGGCTTACAGTGCTGTCTTACTGAATGTATTCATCGACCCTGCTCAACACAAACTATCATCCTTAGAGGGCAAATGAAGAACTTGAAAAAGAGGATAAGTTTAAAGTCATATATTCGTGAAATGGCAGAAACAGGATGAACCCTCAGGGCTTTGAATTAGAGAATTTAATCTTTCAAGTATAAGCTACACCGACGTTCGTATAGTTTACGGAAGAATACCTCCAAATGGAGGCGAGGAGTCAATATTTAGGACGTGAGTATACTTACTGTTCAGTATGTGAGCAGATGAAGGTAATCTGAAAACCACGGAGAATTGAAGGTACATGAGAAGCCACACCGAGGTGGCATGTGGCTCTTAAGAGAGACAACTTTGCAAAGAGCAGTTGTCTTTGTTCTGACAGTTTCTGTTCCCAAGTCTAGTCCCGTGAGGCCTGATTGAACTCTGTATCCTCTCCTTCCAATATTTATCAGATTGCTCTCTCTCTCTCTCCAGTTTTTGGTAAACTCTCTTGTTTATTGCATTTTTATCTGGGTCATGGTGGATTGTTTTTTCACGGGTTTGTCGTTCTTCATTGTAAAATCATCTTTTGGGTGCTGCTGCTTTGTTCTGGGGACTGTTCGTGGGCATTGAACTGTGGAAGTGTCCTCGCAGGATAGATTTCCATTTGCCTCTGCCTGGGCTCTGTGGATTTAACAGCATAGACCAATTTTTATCCAGGGGTTTCTTTGCACCAGGTAAAGCAAATTGGAACCCAAATCCATTCTGGCATGAGCCTCGGGCCTTGCCTTCTGCCTGGCATGCCCCCCACTTCCACCAGGCCCAGTCAGGGGGCGGGCTGCCTCACAGGTGTCCCGGGGGTGGTGGTAGTGTCATTTCCGTACACGGGCCCGATCCCTGCACGGTTAGATTTATTCAGGATTTTAGGCCCATTTCCTTTTTAAAGGCCAAAGGATATGTAGTTTCCCACTGCCGATATTACACCTTAGCTCCCACCGTCTCGAACCTTATCTGGGGCCGTAACCCTCAGGGACACCATCCTCTGCTTATTGTATTGGATTTACCATCACTCACTGTTTCTGTAGCCTGAATTTGACTCTTCTTCTTCTTCTTTTTGTTTTTTGAGGTCGCTCTGTATTTGAATTTTTGTATGTGGCTTATTTTATCAGAGTATCCACATGATTATCGGGACAGGTGAGCCCATTTGCATGATCTCCGTCCATCAGGTTGCCAGAAATCCCAAGGCGCAGAAGCACAAAGTGAGCGATTTCGTGCGTGCGGAGGGGACCTGTATGTGAAGAGGCTGAGAGGATTATGTGGCAGGAAGGGGAGGATTGTGCTAGAGAGACGGCGTGAAGAAATGGGCTGTATTCTGCAGGCCACGGGGAGGCACAGAAGGCCTTGCGTAAGTGCATAGCATAATACAGTCTATATTTTAAGAAGCTAACTCGGTCGCACCGTAAAGAAGAAATGGCACACCGGGAGATTAAGGACATGGAGACAGATCAGAATGCTATTGAAAATGTCTAAGTCAGACAAAGATAGCTGAGAGATTGACCGAAGCAGTGGAAACAGAAGAGAGAGGACAGACTCCAGGGAAACAGCAAAGACAGACTTCACAGCCTTTGGAGACTGTAGAGGAGAGACGAGGGAGAGGGAATCAAAGATAACTCCTAGGCTTCTGACCCGGATGCTTAGGAGGTCATATGGTTGGATTTATAATACTTCCTTGGAGATAGAGGTTATCACTGACTAGAGGCATGGTGTTGCCCCATCCCATGCTGTAGAAACCCCCATTCCAGTTCTGGTGGCATCTTGAAGAACCCAATATTGTGGTATGGCGGGGTAGACAGATAGTGGAATGGGTTGGTGGACTTGCTCAAACACTGGCTCAAAGGTAATGTTTAACAATCCTATATAGCAGATTACGTCAAGTACATCCAAAGCGGGTGCAAGTCTTCTAATGTTGTGAATTCCATATTTCTTAGACTGTCAGGAAGAGGAGTTTGATTCTTTTAGCTACACTTATGTTAACTGCATTCTCTGGTCTCCTAATTTTTTTATGTGATGGGAAGATAATGGGTTTTTTAAGGCGAGTAGCTTTATTTTTTTCCCCCTCTGGGAATGAAATATTTGGCCTATAGGAGGAGAAAAGTGAAATTAAATGAAACCATACAAATTGACAGAAAAAACCTCACTGTATGTTAGCAGTTCATAAACATTTTATGCTGACAAAGCTCAGCAAGCCTGGACAGAAATCCTTGCACAAATCTGATTATAAGCCCCCCTCACCGCAGCACAGACGGGCTCAGCAAAGGGACTTCAAAGAATAACCCGATATAATTTATCCCTTCCTTTTTTCTTTTAAAGAGAACTGCTTGGTAGGAAACACACCGAAATCTCCCCATATCGTACCAGTGTAAACCTGTATGGGTTCTTTGTTTATAGAGCTGCTTCTGCATTTTAGAGATGGGGAGGGGCCTGCATCGGTCAAACTGGCTGAGACTTCATCAGAAATTATCTCCATCAGTGGAGACTCTTTCCCTGCTCCTCCCCAATTCTTTCTTCCAAGTGCTTTTATTTGCTTTAGGTTTGGAACTGATAAACTCCAGCAAACATGAAAAGACCTGAGTTTTTTGACTTGAAAAGCGTGATTACAAGCCCGTGTCTATGTTTTCAAAGGCCAGGTCTCCAATTTAGCCCCTAGCTCTGGGGATGGTCACAGCTGCATTGCAGGGCTCCGTGGGAAGCCTTGGGGTCGAACACAACGGCATTTTAAGTTGAGAAACCTTTGAAGATCAAGATTTAAAAAGAAAAATCAACCCTACTGAGAGTCAACCATTTATGAATTGTGATCAAAGAACACTGAACTGAGAGCTGGATTCTGGTCCTCTCTCTGCCACTACCTGTCAGTGTGACCTTAAGCAAGTCCCTTGACCTCTTACGGCCTCAGTTTCTTCATTTGTAAAATGAGGGAAACAGAATCGATTAGTGGGTCCCAGACGCTGGGTAGTGGATGAGATACATTCGACCCTCTGAGAGTTGCTGAAAACTTCCCAGGCAAACTCTGTGATTTTGATTTGTTAGACTTGGAGTGCGTTTCAGGAACACCTTCCCTCCCTCCCTCCCTCCCTCCCTCGCTCCCTCCCTCCCTCCCTCCCTCCCTCCCTCCCTCCCGATTTTATTTATTTATTTTTAGAGCGGGGAAGAGAGGGAGAGAAACATCAATGTGGATGCATTTCATGTGCTCCCTGCTGGAGACCTAGTCTGCAACCCAGGCATGTGCCCTACTCTGGGAACCGAACTGGTAACCCTTGGGTTTGCAGGCCAGCGCGCAATCCACTGAGCCACACCAGCCAGGGTGCATGTCAGGAATCTTTAGCATGTAATGCTATCCTGGGGATCAGATATGCAGCTAAGGTGGGAAACCACGGTCCATGTAATTTTCACTTTGTTTTATTTTAAAGTTCTTTTGAAAATAAACCTAAAAAACTTCCAGAATTGTTATTATTCTGCATTATTATTATTATTAATATTTTTCCTGAACTATTCGAGAGTAAATTGAAGACATCATGATAGTTTATCACAAAATACTCCCTTGTGTATTTCCTTAGCAGACACATTCGCCTTTATAATCATGGTACAAAGTTTCCCCATAACGTTGGGGAAACTTAACATTGACTCCATATTACTATCTAGTATACAGTCTGTTTTCAAAATTTGCCAAATTTCTCTATTCTGTTCTTTATATCTCATTGATTTTTAAATACATTTCTACATTTCCAAAACAAACTCATGTAAGAGTTGAAAGTGCAGTATGAAGAATTTTATACTTGAACCGTTAGAGAGTAAATTGCCAACCTGATGCCCTAGTGCCACGGCCCCCGCTGTTCTGGCCTGTATTCCCCGCAAAGACTCTGCACAACCATAGCACCGTTGTCAAAGGGAGGAGCTTAGTGTGGACACGTTACTCTTCTCTAGACCTAGTTATGCCCATTGTCTCAATAATATTCTCAGCAGAAGAATTTCCAGTTCAGAATCATGCATTACATTTAGTTGTCATAACTCCTTCGTCTGAGTTTGAACTAGCTTCTCAGACTTTCCTTGACTTTTGTGACCTTGATGTTTTTGAAGATCGCAGGCCATTTCTTTTGATGCCCTTCAGTGTGGGTCTGTTTGATGTCATTTCACATCTGTCAGTTTGCAGATATGATGCTATGTTTTTCTCATTGCCTCTTGTTAGGTGGCCCACAATTTTGAGGTGTCTTATTGCTGATGATCTTCACTTGGATCGCTAGATGGACGTGATACTTTCCAGGCGCCTCCAGTGAAAAATTACTCTTTCCGCCTTCGTAATTAATGAGTGTTTTGAGGGGAGCCACTTTGAAACTATAAATGTCTCATTCATCATCAGACATTCAGTTTATTCATTCACGGACTTATGGTTTCCTATTTTATACAGTGGGTCATAATCCATCACTATCATTGAGTATTTATTTTAATAGTCAAATTTTCCGAATTGGGCAGTAGAAGCTATTTCAAGTTTGACATATGTCCCTATCATTCCTTGAGTACTCCCTTGCTCTCTGATGTAAACAGATGTTCTAGGATCATCTTATACTTTTCCTCCCCAGACCTGGATTCAGGCAGCTCTGCAAGCAGCCCTAGTTCCCCTGGACAATGGTCATCAGAGCCTAGGTGGGCAATAGACCTGCTCATTGCTATTGGCGTAGTACTACCACCAGTCCTAACGAGTGTATGTGTGTAGACACACATGTATCTATTTGCTATCTGTAGACACATGTCAGCTCACTAACTGCCATCCCCCCAACACACACATAGAAAATGCAGGTGGTGGAGTTAGTGGTACAAAGATGGATTTTGTTATAGAGGAGGGAGAAATCGTGACCTGAAGAAATGTGACTTATTGAAAAGCATAACCACAGAAGGCGAAGATCTTCTAGGGAGATTTTTGAAAACAGATAGGACTCAGGTGGATCAGTAACAGCCCATACAAACTCCATATTTTATACTTACGTCAACACCAGGTTGGGGTTTATAAACAAAAAAGCTGATTTATTTTAAATACTGGAAGCCAAATATGTTATTCATTAGATAATTTGCTGTGTAGATAAGTAACAGATTTTGATAAACACAATAATTATGAATTATAGTTACAGGATTTCCAAGTTATTTCTTTTTAAGGTATGTTTTATTAGTTGTGACATTATAAAATAATCACAACAAATGTTTTGATTATCAAGAATGTATGAGACCTGGTGCTGATTCCGATTACTGGGACCAGGCCCACCACGCATGGCTTCACGGGCTGTGCCTGGCATGGTCCCAGGGGACCCCTTTCACACAGACTGTGGTAGGAACTGCTCCCCTGATGTTGTACAACGGAGCAGCTCTGCAAGGAATTCAGTTCTGCCATCACTTGTCTGCATCCCACATAACCCAGCAATAGCGGACAAGGGCTTGGACCCAGGGAAGGGAGAGAAATTATTGCCATTGGCTGTAGACTGTGCATGTTAACAAGCACCTTGGCCAGTCTAAAGCCCAAGTCCAGAGCCTTTGAATAGATGTGGACACAGTGCTGCTAAATATATGTGTAAATACTCCGGCAGTTAAGCAATTTAAATAGCAAGAACTGTGTATATCAGTAAGAGGAATTAAAAAGGAACCAGCTTTTTGCAGTGTAATTACGTTTTACTGAATTAGCAAAGCAGCATGACCTTCGAGTGAGTCTCTGGGACTCCAGGAGACCTGCGTCTTCGCCAGCCAGCCCAGGGCCCTGCTGAGGCAGCATCTGCAGAGCTCCGGGGAGTGCGTTCTGAGCGTGTTAAGAAGGAGCTCTGTGAGATTAAATCCCTTTCTCCATTAACAAAAAAAAAAAAAGGGGAGGGGAGGAAACACTTTCTGTAAAGCCAGTATTAATCAGCCGAGGGGTTTGAAACATTTGGCAAGATCTCGTTGGCTCTTGCCCGGCTGAGGCCGCAACCGGCCACAGGCCCAGGCTCCCGGGCAATGCTGCTGGGCAGGACTCGGCGGGCTGGGCCTTCCGGCTGTTGCTCCCCGGGATGCTGGCATTTTCCATGGATGGAGAGAAGTAGGTAATTAACACATTGATCTGTTTAGTGACACCTAGATACGGGTAGCCTGGTGGAAATAATAGCAGTTGTTGAGTGCTCACTAGGCGCCGTGGGCTGTCTCCTTGCATGATTTCTCTTATTCCTGCATCTGGGCTCTGACATAGTTCGTCACGCCTTCCATCATAAAATCACAAGGTAGGAGGCCCTGGTATAAATCTGGGACCTCTGCTCTCAGGATGAGGGTAAATGGAAATAAATGCGTCACCCAGAAAGGAAAGAGAGAGAGAACTCCCCTCAGTCTTGGCCCTGGGCTCTGGGAGGGTGAGAGTCTTCCTGTCAGGAGCGCACCCACATCTTCTCGGGCAGAACTTAACCTCCCTGCAGCCCCACAGCAAAGGTGAGACACCCTCACACACACCTCCTCCCAATTTCAGAAATGTTACAAAGTGAAAGATTTCTTCTCCCAGTGAATGACACAGGGTGTTTTTATCAGCTCCCTTTTACAGGTGAGAAAAATGAGGCAGAGAGGGGAAGCCCCTTGTCTACCAAGGATGTGTCTCAACCCCTGAACTTGACCCCTTCCTGGAGACTCTGATAGTCAGGTGTATAATAATGTGTGTGAAGGAATGGTTATGTATATTAGTTCTGTCAGGAAGTTAAATTTCATATGTAAGGATTTCTTAGGTCTAAAAAAAATGAGAGTGTTCAGAAGCTCAGTTGCTTACGTTTGGCCCTGATCATCATGCTTTTGCCAGAAACACTTCCAAATATTCTAGAATCATATTTGTTGCCCCTGAAAAAGGGCTTTTTCTTTGTTGCTCTTGTGACTGTTTAATTAGAAGTTAAAGCACATAAGGGAGTAACATTCCTCTCCACCTTTCTGTCTCCCTGTTCAGCAGAGGACCCGCTTTGCATTTCTTAGCCCAAAAACATGCACCCTCACCGGCCCTGTGACCATGTGAAGAAGATCCTTTGCACTCACAACACGTGGCTGAATAGCACAGCACAGGCTTTTCTCATAGAAAATATTCAAAATTTAAAAAACTAGCTGAACGGTCATTTTTGAAGATGAACTGCTATTTCCTCAAGGTGTCTTTGTGGACCCTAATTTGATTTCTTCTATTATTTCCTTCCTGTATCGTTAAACTGAAAGATGATAAAAGTGTATCACTTTTGGCTTGCTTCTGGTCGCTCTCACATTATGTATGTAAACTGCATTTCTCAATAAAATAATATGGTTATGGAATCACGTAATGAAGTTGGTTGGCCAACGTAAAGGCTGCGAGGCTTCTCAGCCACTCACGTTAGTGGGGTTATGGCTTATGGTTCAGAGACAGAATTAACTAACTCCTGCTGCAGGGCAGCGGCTCCTGCAGTTTTCTTCTTGTTTTACTCCTCGAAGGACAGTGTCCCACTGGTTTCATCCGTTTGTGTTATTAGTTTTTTCATTACAGAATATTTTTTCATTTACTTAATCCACAGAGTTTATTTCAGAATATAGAGGCATATTAATGGCTCTAATTTCAGAATATAGAGGCTAAAATGTCTCTAATTTGGGGCATAAAATAATGATTGCTTTTAGTTTTCTTGTTTGCATGGGGTTAAGTGCTCATTGTACTTAGCTGGGCACTGGAGCTGGCTAAGGCCCCACCCCTGCCCCAAATTACCTTGCCTTCTAAGGTGGAGACAGATGTAGTCGCCATTAATGTGCTGTGCACTACAATAGGGTTCATATAGAGTCATATGTTGCTTGCAGGATAGAAAGTGGCCTCATGGCTCTTTGCAGGTTGATGGAGAAGTTATCTGAAACAGGTATCACAGATGAGTAGACAGTTCCCAAGTAGAGTGGGACCCACCAGTGCAAAACTCTGCTGGAGTGTCTGTCAGCTTGGGACGCAGTGCGTGGCCTGGGGGTGGGAGGTGGGTGCCGTGGATGGTAAAGGGAGATGGTGAACCTGCAGAGGAGCTGAGATCAGAGCGACAGGAGCTTTGCATCTGAAATATTACATGCGATAGTGATTATAATTTCAAGATACCTTTCCAGCCATTTTCACACATTTTCATTTTTGTGAGCTTTTGAGGTTCTCACTGCTGCTCCTGCTTTGAGATAGGAAAACCCCGCACAGAGAAATGTTCTAGGGGAGGCTCTGTCCTGGGGCCAGCCGGGGGAGGCAGAGCTCCTCAGGCCCATGTGTCTGAATGCTCCCCCATGATGTGGTAGTCGGGAAGTGCGCCCGGGCACTCGGACGGCTAACATGCTGACGCTGTCTGCCGCGGCTCCGGGGACATTTGCGGCGCTAGAAGCTGATGGAGAAGGTGCTAATGCAGACTGCCGGCGGAGCCCTCCCTCCCGGGCTGTCATCCCTGGGAAGGGCTGCGGAGTGGAATGGGGCGAACGACCGCGTTGTTACAGGCTGAGAAGGGCAAAGCGGCTTCAGGGATCTCTATTTGGGTACTGGAATGTCATGCCAGTAATGAGCAATCTGCAAGTCAGAGAAAAGAAGCAGTTAGTGTGCTCACGTTCATCCGGAAGGCTGCCCAGCTTCAGGATGGCTGTGAGGACTGAATTCGTTTCCTTTGAGGTTGATCCGAGTCACAAAGCCGCAGCCTCTTGGTGAGTCAATCTAGTCAGTCTGTCAGCATCATCTATTTCGTTCCCACCATTTGCATATCATGTAATTAGGTTTGAACAAGCCCTCGAAAGTGTAGAATACATACTCTGTGATGTCAGTGAATAGCTTTGAGGCTAACCAAACTGTACTCTGCTTGTGTTGAGATTCAGATTTGGAGCAGACCATAAATTCCATGAAACAGCAGTTTTGACTTGGCCAGTAGCAGTGAAACGGAGGGGACACAATCTCATGTTGGTGCTACCAAGAGCTGCGTTCAAGTTGTTGAAACGCTTATGTATTTCTTCACTGCTTTTGGTGCTCCTTGGGTCGCATTTGCGATTGATTCGTGAGCACCACTTTTATGCTAGGCCACTGCCTTCTACACTGGAGAGAGAAGGGCTGAGACTTGCTAGTTGTTTCTCTAGAATTCTGTCATCAATTTGGCCTGCCTTAGGGTCCTCAGTGATACCCTAATACTCTTTGCACTAGGGAAAAACATGGGAGAAATCTCTTTGGCACTCAGTCCACACAGGGCAGTATCATGGGGCATGACAGGTCAGAATCCTAGTGGCAGTGTGAGCGCCGCACGCACATGAAACACCCTCCCTGGTGATTTGGATTCCGGTCTCCCCCCCTCCCCATACTCCTTGCTCCTGTAAGAACTTCCATTTCAGACTCTAAAGAATATACAGTTGACTGCGAACAGCACAGGTTTGAACGGAGCAGGTCCACGTATATGCGGTTATTTTTCAATAAATACTTAGAGCACTGCAATGTATTGTCACTTCCTTGTGATTTTCTTAATAAAATTTTATTTTCTCTAGCTTACTTTATTGTAAGAATACAGTATATAGTACATATTACATATAAAATATGTGGTCATCAACTGTTTATGTTATTGGTAAGGATTCTGGTCAACAGTAGGTTATTAAGCTTTTGAAGAGTCACAAGTTATATGCAGATTTTTACCTGTGTGGGGCGGGGGTCAGTGTTGGTAACTCCCGCATTGTTTAAGGATCAACTGTACTGTTAAAAGATGATTGAAGAAGACATTTAGATGATACAAGCACACTTTATTTAACACTTCACGAAGCAGACACTCTCCATCTGGAATATTGCAAAATGGGGCAGGAGGCAGGAAGCTCTTGCAGGGAGTAAAGAACGAGGGAGAGAAAAATAGAAACTATGTGATTGACGGGGGCCACATAACCAACCTTGTTCGGGTGAGAAGGAACAAGGAAGTGAGTGTGGACCCCCGAGTGGCTTCGGATTCTGTGGGTCGGCGGACTGGGTGGACTGCGATTCTGGTCAGGCAGAGTAACTGCAGGACACAGAAGTGCTCTGATTTCAGTTTGCTGATGCCACTCCCTGGGCAGGAGCGGCTCTGACTTGGGCCTGGACGTCACTTCAGCAATATAAATCCCCTTGGGACCTTGCTGAACTGGAGATTTAGATTCTGTAGGTCTGGGACGGGTCCTGAGGGTCTGCACGGCCACCTTCCGCCTAGGTGAGGCCCTTGGTCCTAGGCTATAGGCTGCGCTCAGTGGGCTCCCACAGCAAGGAAGTGTCTGTCCTTGGACAAGCGCTTGATCACTACACACTTCACACCAGTTCTTTTCCAGGGGCCTGCCGTCCATTTTTATTGATAAGACCTAATATGGTAGAATAACAAGGAAAACATATCATGGCAAGGCAGAAAGGCATAGTCTCAGAAATATGTAAGTATGATGTAGAATTGACCTTTCTGAGGAAATACATGTTGGGAAGGAAACCACGTAGAAAGAGGCATGTGATATTTTGAATCAGTGTTGTAACATGAGTACGGATGTGGCATGTGGCTGCGAAATGTGAGTGTGTAAGTAGCATTTTTTACTCTGGGCATTTGAACTATCTCCTAGGACAGCAAACTTCAGGGTTTTCCTGGGTTTCTTGACCAATGTGGCTGACTGGAAGGGAAGCATAGAACTTGTAAGCTTGTAAACGTTAGCAGAAATTGTGAGTTGCAAACTATTAACCAATATCTGTGCTACTCAGCAAGTTTATTATTTGATTCACCCATCCCAAGTTGACGGGAGGGGAGAGGAGAGTTTTTGCAGAGGTAAGTTTGCTAAAGATTTTAAAAATGGATTTCCCTTTGGGAAGGTGAGGCCTAATTTTAAATAAACTCTTGCTGTGTTCACATCAGTGGCCCTGGATTAGTTAAGAGCTTTATTTATGTTTGCCAAAAACGCATCTTTCAAAAATGGCTGGAGCTATGTAATCAGCAACTTTAAGTTTGACAGAAAACTACACAGAACCCAGGAGCCGTTTCTCTGTCCTTACATCCTCTACTTAACTCCACAATGACTCTCCCTCCTAATCCTCTAAATGTTTACAGAATGTTACCATCGTCGCCCCTGGCACATTACCCATAGTTTGCTCCTTCTTCCTTGTATTCCTTTTGGTTTTCATTTTAAATCAGAGATCAATACTTCTAGCCCCTGCAATTCCTTTTCTCCCCCTTAGAAGTGACAGCAGCTAGTTGTCACGAAAATGAAGTACATACCTTTGGAATGAAATCTGGAACTGGCTAAAAATATGTCCTTGTACAATGGTTTCAACTTGGCTGACTGCAACACTAGCGTCTACTGAGGGTTGGTACTTTGAGAACTGAATATAAACTCAACTCCCCAAAGACATCTGAGAAAGGTCTCAAGCTAAGTGCTGCTTTAAAATATACATCATATCTGCCTGTGCAGCTGCGTTCCTGTGCCTTTTACAAGCATTTCCTTCAGGAGTAGACGTCCATGAACACCAGAGAATGAGACAACAAAGCTGCAAACACATTCTTCCAACTTCTAGGGCAAACACATGTCATCGGAAAAAAGTCACAATAAAGAGAACACTTGTCGAAAAAAAAATACACTATTATCCGATTCTTCCCCCTTCCAGAAGGCTAAGAGCCCATTGCTGTAAATCAATGAAGTCTGTGTCATTATTCCACTCTACAGTGGTATTTCTCACAGTGTGGGGGTGGTTAAAAGCGCAGATCCCTGGGCTACCGTCAGATTGTCTGAAGAAGAATCAGTGGATTCTGCATTTTCTAAATATTTTACTTATTTATTTTTAGAGAGGGGGTAAGAGAGGGAGAGAAACATTGGTGCACATAGATTGGTTGCCTCTCACGTGCCTGCTACTGGGGACCTGGCTTGCAACCCAGGCTTGTGTCCTGACTAGGAATCGAACCGGGATTCCTTTTGTTCTGCAGGGCAGCACTCAGTCCACTGAGCCACACCAGCCAGGACAGGATTCTGCATTTTCAATAAGCACATCTAATTAAATATTATGCAACTGAAATTTGAAGACTAGTAAATTAGGTTGAAGGGAGAAGTCTGCTGGAAGCTGTCCTTGGGATTAGCAAGGAAGCTCTTTCAAAAATGGTGGGTAAAATTAGTTGAACGTGTCCCCTATCTATCCCTTACCCCCTCGGTGATGTAAGGATAATAAAATCATATGTGGCTATTGTCAATCGGCTGAGATTATATCATAGAATAAGAGAGGTGGTCTCTGGCTGATATTATATTAGGCTTAAAATCTGTGTAGTATAGGCTAAAGGAGAAACTCGGGGTGTCTCTGTGGGGTACCTTTAACAGAAGGCACTTCCAGTCTGAATTTTAAGTCCTGTGCACTATTACTGGTGTCCTGAATGTCACAGGTTGTTGCTGCTCATAACTGTTTTTGGTGGAGCTCAAGACAGCACTGTCTCTTCCCCCTGAGACGTATCATCACAGTTTAGCTTCTAGGTCTTATCCTGGACTCACAGGCCCATCTTAGCAGAGAAATAACTCACTGTAACGCCATCCATTGGGAGGGAGGTGGAATTAGTTATTCCTCAGTATTTGGGCTTCTAAAGCAGAGGCCCACTTGGGGGGCATGTAGTGGACCAAGTACAGACACAAACCACTTATCCCCTTCACAGCCGCCCATAGGCTCAAGACAAGTTCACTGTCCAGGTGTCCATCCCTGGGCTGAGCCTGGCTGGCGGTGGGCACCATACCAGTCCTGCCTCTGGGACTGCAGCTTGTCTGCTGTTGAGTCCATAGCCAAAAGCCAAGGGGCTGACGTGATTTTCAGAGCAGCCTCCAAGCAAGCTGCGCGTGTGCTGTAGCCAGTGACCAGATTCCGGTTCTTGTGCAATGAGTTCCCAGGCCCTCTGGCCTCGGGGCGGGAACATCATCCTCACCAGTTCACCTCTCTCAAGGGGGCCACATCAAAAAAGTCTCATGGGGCTCACTCCTAACTGGCTTATTCCTTCTACCTAGAATGTTCTAGAAGCAGAGGCCCTTCTTGTTGGATGCTTTGTCTTTCCTAGCAAAGCAACATACAGCGACTCTCAAATAATTTGTTGCTATTCATTTCCTTCTCTCAAATAAATAGATTTTAAAAACCTAAATATATATATATTTTTTAATGGCAAGGTACTTGTCTTCCTTTTTCCTAAGGTGAACTAATCAGAACAGTATGCTCCAAGAAATCTCCTTGTCTCCTAACAGCTTATGGTCTGTTAAGGAAGATGGCGCTATGACAATAAATGCAGATGAACGGGACTGTCTGGGAATGAGAGGTGACCCACTAGTGGGCAGCTCCCCCGACAGAGGGAATGGGATGACTCCTCTTCCGCGGAGACGCACTTTGGGGTCCCTCAGTGGGCACAAGACACTAGGTAGGGTTAATTAAGTCACTATTAATTCCCATATTTCATTAATGTGGCATTTCACTGGGAAATGATCAAGTAGGAAACACAGAGTTTTAGCAGATTTTTATCAAAATAAAAAAAGTTTCTTTTCAGTCAGAAACCTTCTAGCTCTACTTCTTTTCATACCACACCTGCTCCCTCCACTACTGAGTGTGCTTCCCTCATCGTCGTGTTACTTGTGTAGCAATTTACAAAAAAAAAAAAAAAAAGACTTTCATAACTAAAGAGCCTTTTTTCCTATGAAAGTATCCTTCGGCATTGAAGTAGATGCATATCTTTCTTCTCTCTCTTCAAACTATTCACCATCCTTGATCATAATTGTCTAATTGCACCCATTCTTTGCATAACCCTCTGTACTTTCTTAGCCGTTTCCCAGGTGGTTGGAAATGTTATTTGAAAGACACAGAGACAGATGCATGTTATGCAATTAATAGACCGTCACTAAGTGGAACCAATAGACCATTAAAATGTACCCATGCCGTCCATGCTCCCTCTGTCTCCATCTTTCTCTCCAGCATTACCCTGGCCCAATGGCTAAAGGGATATGAAAATCCGTCTCTTCAACTCCACTCTGTTTTAAGTGCCAAAGAAGAACAGGGCCAGGTAACGCTTTCCTGCTCTCGGCAACAAATGGCCAACGCTTCCACCCCAAGCACGCTGACTGTCGAGGCTGCTGACTCAGCAGTTGCACCCTTTACAGTGGCAAGTGGAAGAATTGGCCCCCTCCAACCCAGAGAGAGGCAGTGTCTTGCAATAAATGGCCTGGCTCTATAAATACTAAAGGAATAATGGGCCTGTAGCTGCCAGGATTTTTGTTTGCCGGAAGTAGGGATAACTCTAAGCAGTTTATGGCACTGTTTCTCAGCAAGAGTCCAAGGGCTCTTAAGTTGGTAATGGCAATAACAGAAATGGCTTCGTGTCGATATGGAGACACAAATATGAAAAGATGTCATCAGCCAACATGAGTCGATTGCCGCTGGCAGCACCAGGAAAGTGGAGCATGCCAGCAGCATCAGCAGTGATGTGAGTAGCCATCAGGAAGCCTCTGAGGCCAAGGGCAGTGCACATCGAGGTCCTTGCTGAGGCCGGAGAGAAAGAATAATTTATGAGCCCTGGGGGCCTGATCTGGTAACACGTGATTACCTTTGTCAGTTGGAGTAATTATTGACCTGACAATATTCTGGATATACATTCAGAGGAACATGCCTTCCTGGGGTGACGGCAGGAAGTACCGTTTTCAGGTGACCGAAGTGCCCAGTCCACTCTCGTCATGCCCTGGGGCAGAAAGGGAAAACTGCTGAAGCTTTCTGGCTGAGGTCTTAAAATACAAGGGAGATGTGTGGTAGCAAATCCTCCCCAGTAACAGATTCTGTCCTCAATATTATTGGTCGCTTCCACTTACAGAGCACTCACTGTGTGCGGGTGTGGCAAAAGGTTTACATTCTTTGTTGTGTCATTCCGTGCTCACCGCGACCTTTGAAGCAGACACTGTTGCTATCTGCATTTTATAGTTAAGCAAAGTTGGGGCACAGCACTAAGTAACCAGCACACAAAGTAGTGCAAGTGGAGTCAGGAGTCGGACCCAAATTTGCATGATTCCAGAGCTTGAGCTGAAACTGCTCTGCCATATTGTCTCAGGTAATAACAGTCATAAAACAACAAATAACAGTTAGAACATCCTCAGCTGACATTGATTGGGTGCGTCCTATGTGCTAAACATTGGCCTAAATGTTTGAATAGATCAGGATGGGGGACAGGTCCCGGCAGAGCACAGAGGAGCAATTGCGGAGGGGGGGGGGAACGCTGCGCAGAGAAGGGCACCTGTGAGCCAGACGTTTAAAACACCGATCAGGTGGAGACAGAGAAGAAGGTCCTCTAGTGCACAGTGGGTCACCGGGGACAAACCAGGAAGGTACAGATATTTCCTTTTTGAAGACTGGAAGTAGACAACTCAGTGGTCAAGTTATATGGACAGATATTTCATGAAAGAAGATACCAGAATGGCCAATAGCATATAGAAAGGTGCTCAGTATCAGTAGACATGAGGAAAATGCAAATTAAGATTACAGTGGGATACCTCTGTACCCATCTGAATGGCTGTGATTGAAGAGACTTAAATAGCACGTGCTGGCTGGCGAGGAAGTGGAGTAACTGGGATCCTCATACACTGCTGGTGCGAGTATAAAATGATGCAAATATTTTGAAAAACGGTGTGGCAGTTTCTCATAGGATTAAACATACCCTTTCCCTAAGGCCCAGCCATTCCACTCCTACGTATTTGCCTAAGAGAAATGAAAAAAAAAAAAAAGAAAAAGTCTATCCTCCCAAACATCTGTACATCCATTTTCCTAGCAGATTTATTCATAATAGCCCAAAACATAAAATAACTCAAAAGTCCCTCCATAGGAAAATGAATATTGAATAGACAATTGTACATGTGTGTAATGAAATATTTCTACAGAATATAAAGAAACAAACTACTTATATACCCAACAGCATGGATGGATCTCAAAAACATTATTCTGAGTGAAAGAAGCCAGACACTAAGAACACGTCCTATATGATTACACTTGTAAAACATTTTTAGAATGGGCAGAACCGACCTCCAGTGACAGAAAGCAGATCCATGGTTGCCTGGGGCCAGAGGCGGGGAGTGAAATGACTGAATAAATGGGCAGAGCGAGAATTCTGGGGTGATGGAAATATCCTCTCTCTTGATTGTGGCAACAGTTACAGGGCTGCACGCAGCTGTTAAAGTACCATATTGTGTCCTGGGGAGCAGAAGGGGCAGAAGGCCGTGACGGAGGTTATTCTTGATTCAAGCATATAGGACTGACCACTTGTTGACGTCAAGACACCTCGTTCTTTTTCCCTACAATAGGGTCCTTGATGATGCTGTTTCCTGCTGGGGGTGTCCGTCTGTCCCGGTTGCAGGTGCTCTCTCAGCCTCATGCCGCCTCCTTTCATTGGCGTCAGCCTATCTAATTAGATGGCCTTGAGCTGTCCTGCTCTGATTCTGCCTGTTTCCTATTCTACCCGGTGCTATAGTTGTTGGTGCCCCGTACTTGTCTTGTATGTCTACTACGTATTGTCTAGCTCCAATGATCTAGAAGCTGCCTGAAGGCATGGGCTCTGTACCTCTAAAGAGCATATTGTCTAACAATGCATGTGAGAGTGGGCGTCCCTTACAGGTTTCTGACATAAATTAGCTGCAATGTATTGGTTTATAGGTCTGAGCAGAGAGATGTGTGAAACCTTTTGTTTTCATATGGGGATACATTGGAAAGAGACCCAGTATTTTTCACTGATGTTCACAGTGGAATTGGGAGGATTTGCCCTTGGATTAGATTTTAAAATTGAAACAGCTACATGTGAGTTGAGCCCAGAAGGATACATGACAGCTTTATAGAGACATGTGGCAGTTGGGTCATGAAATGAAAGGGCTGCCAATGAAAAACTATTATTTGTTCTGGGGAACTTCTAAAACAAAGGAAAAATAATTTTGCTTTTGTGAAACACGAAAGCTGATAGATGGTAATTATTTTCTGCTTGGCTGCAATTGTGACTTCATAACATAATATAGTATATTAATGACTGTGCTGTGTTAATTGGAGAAACAGGTATATTAAGACTATCTGTAAGACTTTAACACTGGTAATGTATCTGAATCCTTAACTTTATGCAAAATGGCACGAAATGTTATTTTTCAATGCCAGGGCTTTTATCCTCACAGCCAATAACTTTGAGTAGTGAGTTCATAGCCTTATCAACACAGAGAATCAACTAATTGACGGATTCTTCCACAATTTGTTCCAAGAAATGCTAATCCTGAGATTGGAAAGATGCAAATGCTGTAATCCCCTGGCTACAGAGGAGAGAGAAGGCACCCTACCGGTCTCTCCAAGTGCCCCTGGCCATTGTCCTCTTGGTTATAAGGTGGCGGAAAAGTGTTTCTCGGTACTAATAGAGGTAGACACAGGTTTGAATTTTTGAGTTTATGATTCTTGAACCAAGGCTTTCTCTGGATTTATCAGGACTTTGTGTGGTTCTCAGCATTTGTGTCTGTTTCTCAGTTGTGGGTACGGGTGTTGTTAAGTTAAACCCCTTGTGAGCAGGCCCAGTTAATGGCGGCCCCCTACCTTTTCTTTTTCACATATTATGCCCAGTTCTTCCCACTGGGTACTGGTGAGGGTCCTGAGATCACCACGTTGAAAACAGCCAACATTTACTGAGTGCCAACAGTGAGCTAAACACTTTACAAATGACTCTCTGGGGTAGGAATTATTATCATCCGCATTTTACAGGTGAGCAAACTGAGCCTTGGGGTAAGCAAGCTTGCCCAAGGTTACACATTAGTAAATGTTGGGATTTAAGCCATAAATATTTTCTTATTTTGGGGTCAGTTTTTAAAAACGCACTCTTTCATTGCTGTAATCTTTGGCCCTAGAACAAGATTAGAAAGAGCTGAACGCACTACCGCAAATTAACCCTACAGTACATATAAACACACACTTTGATCTGAATAGCTTTTTGCTCAGGATGGGCAAAATGAACTCCCATATGTCCAGTGTAGGAAATGTTGTTTTTCTTTCCTGCCTCTGAGTTAAAGTGATACCTTCTGTGGCTGCATATATGCGTATAAAAATAAAATCAATACATTTGCCCTCTCTGGACTTGAAAATCGAGTATTAACAAAAATCTGTCAATGCATCGTTAATAGACTCGATGTATATGTACCCCCCCTCCTCAGAATGTAAAAGGTTATGATTTTGCATATTTGTCATAAAGGGCTGCAGGACCCATATATTACTGAAGTGAGCTTTTCTAATGGGGATAAATGTACCGCACTGTGGACTCTCAAGATGACAAGATACACAACTCATGCTCAGTGAAGCAGGGGGAAATATATTATCCGTCTGCCATGCTGTGACATGCATATATTCCATTCAAGCTTTGCGAGGGCCTGAAATCCAGAGGGAGATCAAAAGAAAAGACAGACTCCCAGTGACGGCTTTTACAGCAGTTTCTGTTGGCTCAATGCTATTTGCATCGAGGGCAAAAGGCTCAATGGCTTCTTCAAAAGAGGAATTTTGTTAAAACATTAAATTTTATAAGCTTTTTCTCCCCCTCCTGCGAGTTGTATTTCTCTAAATTGCCTGAAAATCCAGGGATTTTTATAATAAATAATAACCTGAGGGAAAGAGTTGTACGCCAGTGTAATAATAATGGGGCCAGTATGGAAAAAATTTAAAAAGATACATTACAAGTTATCAAAATACCTTAAATTCAGATTTTTATTTCCTGAGACACAGTTTTAACAAAACTTATCTCCGACCATTGTTTTTGTCTGGCCTATTTCCTTCCCTCCTTCTCATGACTACACTTCACCCATGAAAATAAAGTTGCCCCAGATTAATAAATGCTATGGACAGATACTGCTCATTTTATTTGGGATAGCAAAAAAAAAAAAAAGGAAAAAAATAGCATAACTTGGGGAGTGACTTTGCGCAAGGGTTATAGTTTTCGGTTCTTGTTTCCTGCACTGTGCGTGGAGTTGTCGTGAGGCAGGGCGAGGATCCCAGGGGCCCCCAGAAACTATGCAGCAGTGCCTCTCTGCTCCACATACCACACTAAGCCTGGAGTCAGGACCATGTCGTCGAACCAGAGAGATCAAGCGTTAGGATCACCCCCCTCTGTGGAAATATAAGGTGTGAAGAGAGGTGTTAAAACTCTGGATATCCACTCCCTTAGCAATACTAAACAGATTTCAGGATGGCTGGCAGGAAACCAGGGGCTGGAGCCAGCTTTCTAGCTATTGCAGATTCAACTGCTTTGACCTCTGGAACACAGGGATGGCCTCCGCAACAGAATTTTGCATTTGCTCAGGAAACTTGACAGTAGCTTTGGTTAGAGAGGAGAAAACTGAGACTTACAGAGTCTCTCGGTCATGATTAAGTTCACTTGGTACGATAGAGGTAGAGTTCCCTCTCACCTGCTGAAAGCTGGAGGTTTGTGTTCAGGGCTGCGCGGCCTCTGTGGGGCCCTTCGGGAGGAGGCTGTCTCTCCGTCACGGCTTTGCTTCTCTTAGGGTGGCTCAGAGGGATGAGTGGGACTCTAGGGAACACAGAAGAAGGGATTAAAACACAGATAAGGAAAATGGGGGACGTCTGGAATGGTGTCAGCAGTAAAAATAAATTTAAAAATAAAGCAGATAAGGAGTACTCGACATGTTTTTAAAGGAAATTTTCAAGAACTTGCCTCATACAACTTTTCTTTACATCTCATTGGCCCAAACTTAACTGCATGGCCATGCCCAGCTGCAAAGGGAGTTGGGAAATTAGTCTTACTTCTGGAAGTTGGCTGCTCAATGAAGAATCAAGGGTTCTATTACTGACCGAGAGGGTAAAAAGGATATTGGGGTGGTAGCCTCCCTTTTTTATGGTGAGATTAAATAATTGCTTAAGGTTGCCCAGTTTTCTAATGGCAGAAGTTAGAAGAGGTCTTCTGAGGGTACAGTGATCTTTGAATCAAAAATGACCATTTATGCCTAAGTGGGGACAATTTATATAGCAAAGGAAATAAGGATAAAAACCATTATGATTTTAAAGCTGGGTTGGAAAGTTTGGTTTAAACATTCTTCCACCTATTATAATATGATTTCTATTCAGTTTTATTCTCTCCAGCTTAAAGTAAAAAAAAAAAAAAAAAAAAAAAAAAAAAAAAGCCTTAGACTATAAAGATGATATCCCAATTTACCTTCTGGCAGCACAGGTGAAGCAATGGGAAGCAGGGTGTCATTTAACTTGTGGCCACAAACCTCAAGTGGACACTGTGCACAGCTCTTAGACTCCCTGGTCGCCTCACTCCACCGCTCTCTGAGGCAGCCTCTCCCCATCTCCAGCTCACTAGTTTCCGACACCTGTCCCCATCATTGTCACCAGATGACCTTGTCTGTAATTTCACTAGGAGAATAAAGATGAACATGAGAATTTCTGCCACTTGCCACCACCACAAATCCACCCATCCCTGGATCCGTGCACACGACCTTCCTTTTGTTACAGCGGAGGAGCAGTCCTGCCTCTTCGAAGCCCAGCTGCGCAGCAGGCACTGGGTCGCATCCTGCCTTGCCTGCTCAGGGACTTGGCTCTGGCAATTCTGGGTTCTCTCTCCAGCATCAAGTTCTCCTTCCCTCTATCGTCATTCCTGCCAGCAGTCAAAGGTATTCGAACAATCTCCCGAGACCGGATTTCACATTCCTTTTCAGGTATTTTTTTGTTCTCCCGGAAAGAGGGTTTTATGTTTTACAGTCATTCCTTGACTCATTCCACCCGGGCTTTTATCCCCAGTGCTCCCCTGAAACCCTTCCCATCGGCTCCCAGTATTTCCCGTCTTGCCATAGCCTGTGGGCCTTTCTCAATCTAGGTCGTCCTTGACCTGTCAGGGGCACTCGACCCAGTTGCTCACTTCCGTTGTCTGGAAGCACCGGTTCTGCTTGGCGTGGGTCATCCTGCCCTTGCTTTGTTTTCTTCCTCTGTAGTGCCTGTGCCTTCCCATTTTTCTTGAAGGCTCTTCTCTTTCTGACCTATAGAATTTGGGGGTATCCTAGGGCGTGGCCCCTTGGCAGTTTTCTGTACTTTTTCTGGGCTCTGTCCCTAGGTGATCTCATTCACTGTCATTGCATTAAAGATCATCTACATCTAGGTGGCTCTAAGTTTATATCTTTAGCCCTGTCCTTTTTCCTGGGTTCCAGATGCGCATGTCTCATTCCCTCCTCAGCATCTCAGCTTGGATGTCTGAACAGCATTTTCAAATTAAAATCTTCAAAATAGAACTCTGAAGTCTCTTTTTCCCAACCGTTCCTTCCTCTCATTTTCATCAACAGTGCCACCATCCACTAAGTGGTTCTGGAAACAAAAAATCCGGGCGTAATCCTTGATGCCTCTCTATCCCACTAACCTCACATTTAATGTATCAGAAATTCACCTCCAACCTCAACATATATCTAGAACTTAATCAGTGGCACCATGTTCATCGTTACTTTTCTAGTCCAAGACCCCCCACTTAGACTCCTGATTGGTTCCTCTGCTCCTAATCTTGCCCACCCCCAAGGCAAGGGCTCCAGGGTTATCTGATTAAAATGTAAATCAGGTCATATAAGTCACTTTTCTGCTCACTGTCCTCCAGTGGGTTTGTTCACTCAGATTAAAAACCCAGCTCCTTTCCGTGGCCTTAACCTTCCCTCCCTGGTCCACGTGATCTCCCCTCCCACCACCCTCAGCTCTACCACCCTGGCTCTTCCTGTTCCTTAAAACCATCAAGCTTGCTGCCCCCCTGAGGGCCTTCGGGCATGTTTTCCCCTCTGCTGAGAAAGCTCTGCCCCCAGGTCTCTGAGAGGTTGGCTCCCCCGTTTTATATAAGCCTTCATTCCGATAGCACCTCCTCAGACATCAGGCCTCCTGCGGTATGCACTCGACCTCCACCTCGACCCCCTTACCCAGGCTCACTTTAACTCACAGTGCTTATTATCACACAACACTGAGTTACACAGACACAGGCTTTTGTGGTTTTCTTGTTGTCTAGCTCTGCTGCAGTGTGAGATGCATGAGGGGAGAGGCTTTGTCTTGCTTATTCTATCCCCTGTGCCTAGAAAGGTTGAAGGTGATTTGTGTGTGTGTGCGTGTGTGTGTCTGTGTGTGTGTGCGCGCGCTAGCAATATATGAAAGAAAGACTCTCTAGCCTCGGGGAGACTTCAGTCCGTCAGTTACCTGAAGGAGAAGCACAAATTTACTTCTCTTCTCATTGAATCTGTTCTAAGCACCTAACCCCGAGGCTCTTCTCTTTCTGGAAGAACAAATCCATATGCAGTAACATCAACAGCAGTGCGGAAGCAAAGGTCAGTGCGATCCCCACTCTGCAAGGTTTGCATCCCAAAGGTGGCACTGTGGCCAGACACAGATCCATTAGCTGCTGAGCCCACGGTACACTTCAAACGCTGAAAAACAGGGAGAATTATCTTCTGAATCAAGCTATTCACAACAAAGTCCTGGTGGCAAAGGAGCATCTCAGGCTCATCTCTCTAGCTCACAGAGGCATTCATTCCACACTTGTCGAAATGTAGCTGGTTTGAAAATCATGCTCAGGGTGTTCCCAGGGGCGTCAAGGACACCCGAGGTGGGGAACGACTTGACGAAGCAGGAAAACAGGCTCAGAGGACCGGGAGCATTTGTTTTTGGCATCCGTTTAAAGTCGTTTGTCTGCACAGCATTATCTGTGAAACCTGTTCCCCCACACCTTTGCTTTCCATTTACATGAAAAACAACATGCATACTTTCCAGCCTCCAGCAACTCCTGACAGGTTTTGACGAGATAACTTGAATGCCAGGGAATCACAGCCCTTTGTACAGGGGAGACAAAAACAGCTGTTTAGTACCCAAAATGCTATCCTGCCAGAGGGGGAAACTATGTCCTAAGTGACTATGGGTGATCCTGGGTGCTACAAACTTTACTTCCTGTCTATTATGAATACTGTACTTTAAAGTGAAGGAGAACGGTGTACAGCTGGTTGCTTTACCCAAACTGGGCCAAATAATAAATGTCAATCATTTTGTGTTTTTAATAGAAAAGGGCCACTCTTTGGGTTCCTGCTTGAGGTGCACAGCACCAGCTTTGGCCTGTCATGTTGTGATTACTTTTGTCCCAGGATAGGCAAAAATATACAGCATGTTAAGGTTGCCTTTGGCAAGGGCCCTATTCAGCTTTCAGGCTCTGTATATCTGCACACCCTTATCATCGCCCTGAACAGCTTGCTAATCAGCCCTGAGTTGGCCCTGGCCTTTTCTTTGCTTTGCTCCTCTTCTCGCTGCCTTCAAGAAAACAGAACCATTCATGGCTAGATAATGAGCAAGGTTTGCCACCCACAATATGCTGTTGGGGTATTATGTTAAGCTGGTCGTTTAAATAAACAACAAAAGTCTCAGGGAGAGCCTTTGATCTTCTCTTTATCTGCCTGAAAGAATTCAGATAGAAGAACCTGATGGGAAAGGAGAGCGCCTTACACAGCAGGAGCTAAGGTGGCAGACAGGTGAGGAATCTCACAAAGCCTGCTTGTTGACCTCTGCTCTGTGTCCTGTTGTTTTTGGGTGGCAGGAATTTGTTGGCCAAGTTTGCTTCCTCATTTACCTGTGAATTGCCCTTTCTCCTTGTGCAGTTCCAGAATTTGCCTCCTTCTCCTTAGTCCAGAAAGGCAAATAAACCTCCACTGGCCAATTTATCCCCTATTCTTATAGGACCCCCGTATGCACATAGGTAACACATTTGGTTATTTTCTCCTGTGAATCTGTCTCATGTCAATTTGAATATTAGACCAGCTAGAAGAACTGAGAAGGATAGAAAGAAATTTATTTTTCTTCCCCCCACACGTTGATTTCCTCCCACAAAATCAAATCAATGCAACTGTCAAGAAATTGAAAACAATTTAATGTGTTACTTCCTATGGATGTATTATTAGGAATAAGGTGTCTAATTTAGAATTTTAGGCAGAAGATATTTGGTGACTGGGATAGGGGAAAAGTTGCTTGAATCATTTGATATCATAGAAGTGGACCCTTCCTCAGCTCACCGATCAGATTGTCCTTGCCTTGGGAGTAATCTTATAAATCAAACCAGACTCTTTTTGGCCCTTACTCTTTTAATTAGTCTCCAACACAGACCTCTACCATTGTCGATTTGGCGCAGTCAGCCTTGGCTCTTTCATTTCCTTCAATTTTTACTTATAATATTGATATGTCTTTGGGAAGTCAGTGAAAAATGTTTCTTTGTAAATGTGGCCAAAGCCTCCAACTAGTGACAAGTATTAGCTTAGAAATGCCTTATTATTTTTTAGATGGCAACTAATCTTGGACAGAGCAAGCAGCTCGCCTGGAAGAATTTCAGTAAGATCGATGGAGAGCGCTCTGAAGGAACAAGCCCATTTAAGCAGAAACCTACTATTTTTAGTCTTGGACCTGAAATTTCCCCTTTTCTAACTCTTTTGCCATGCCCTCTGTGGAAAGCCAGCTTTTCAGATCAGATTCTTAGGAACGTAGGATCAGAGTGGACCTTTATCCCAACACCGAAGGCGAGAAGGTGCGGGAGGCTAGAAGGCAGTGTTTTAAGTGTCCCCACATCACCAAGAGCAGGATGATTTCTAACTGAACTAAATCCCTTTTATCATCCATTCTTATGATAATAGTAAGATCTGTGAACCTTTTGGAGGCTTTGGGATAAAAGAAAATATCATTTTTAACTTTCACTTCACTCACCGCTTGGGAACACATCTTGTTCATTTTCTCTTAAGAAATCAGCTAAATAGCTGGCCAGCTCCACATGGCTCTGGAGAAATGGACAATACTGATGGGAAAGGTGCTGATGACCACAACAATACACTCGCAGTGGCCATCTAGCTGATCCCTTTATGATCCTCTGTTCCACCTCGCTGAGGCTGGTAATGCGAAAACCAAGCCGAGTGCCCCAACGCTCAGCAGAGGGATTGCTGAGCTCACCGCGCCCACCCCACTGCCTCACTCAGTCCCTCTCTCACGGGGACATAACCTTTTTAGGACAAAGAGGTGGGGGGGGGGTGCTCTTCACGCTGTTTTACTCCCTGAGGCAGGCAATGCAGATGTGCCATCAGCATTTGCCTTTTTTTTTTTTTTTTTTTTGCTGGAAGGAACTCAGGCAGTTGCTGTTATAGGACATCGCGGTCAATTGCATCATGCGCCCTTGGCACTGAAAGCATGGTCTCTGGACGAGCGGAATCAGCATCAGTCTGGAGCTGTGTCAGAAATGCAGAACTCGGGTTCCAGCTCAGGCCCAGTGAATTAGGACCTGCATTTTAACAAGATCCTGGTGATTCCTAGGCACAGAATGTTAAGTGTGAGATGCACAGCCCTAAATTGCTGCATTTATTTACCCTCAGCTTCCTGGGGAGACAGGAGCAGGTGCCCCAGGCACTGCATTACTGACCTGTTCCTCAGCCCTTGTGTTCTGAGGTAGGAGAGTCTCGCCTTCCTTCTCTGCCTTGTGTCCTGGTTTGAGGATGTAAACCTTTCGCTTGCATGTTTAGGTGCCCTTTCATACTTAACCATTGATCTTTGGAAAAAGAAATCAATATTTGCCCACAAGTCATTCCTTGAGGGGCCTGTTTCGAAAGACGAAAAGGATTGATGGATAATCTTAGCATCTGCCGCAAACCTCAGAAAGCTGCAAATCTCACAGGTCAGTAGAGACTCTGGGATGACGACTGGCATGTGCAAGCAGCGTTGGAGAAGGCGTTGCAGAAATTCTTACCTAAGGCCTGCCTCTTTATTCCTCCGCCAAAGCAGCTGACATAAAGACCAGTGGCCGACTTCAAAGGGGGCAACTCTCTGCAGAAAGCGGCTCAGCGGGATCTGCAACAAAGAGCTTCTCAAGATCAACAGCAGCTTGCTGACACTAGAGTGGGTTAGAGGATTGAAAAAATGGTTAAAACAACATTAAGGCCCAATGGCAGTGGTGGAGAGAGATGCTGTGCAGCTTGTGATGAGGTCCCGTGGAAGGAGGGGAAGTGATGGGAGACTCAAGGGTTGACTTACAGTTAATAGGCTTAGTAGTTAATGCATGTAAAAAGCGATTTTTCCAGGAACTGAAGGTATGACCCACCCTGACTCCAGGGGACCACCCGCGGTTCCACCTTGGTGCCCTGGGAGGACTGCTAGCCATCAAGATGGGATCTGAGCCACTGCTCCAGGGAGAGACTGCCACCGCCTAGGACACAGATAAGGAATCCCCCAAAAGATGATAGGAAAATTGCCAGACTGCTGCTTTCTTGTGCTTAGCTGTTTCCCTGTATTCTAAAGCCCTTACCTATACTTTGTTTCCCTCTGAATTCCAAATCCTTTACCTACACTTTTTTCTCTTTATTAAAAAGATTGGCTTAAAAGGAAATGTAAGACGGTATTTAGGTGACATAAACCACCGTCTACTCAGATCTCTGGGCATCAGACTGAAGTACCCATAAAGATTCAATCCTCGTCTCTACCTACTGGTTCTGGTAGTGACAGGCAGTATGAATGCTGGCTTTTCCAGTTTCAGAGTAAACCAGCAGCTTTCTGGAGATTGGGACAGGAAGCTGTTGAAGTTGATAAATTGAAGTGGTGTTTCTTCCTTGCATTCTTGAAGGTACGATTTTTTTCCCCATAGATATCTGTAAACACACAAAGTCTATAATGTAGCATCATATGTCTCCATGAAGTTTTAAAATAGTTAAGTTGAATAGCTGTTATCCTGTACTCAAATAAACGTAATTCCTTAAATTAAGCTGTTTTTGCAGGTTCTCCGTTTAATTAATATAATTTACATACACAGACCCAGACACTGTCCTCCCAAACAAAATGACAATATGAGCTGTGCTTATCTAAGGCTGGGTTTTGTAATGCTCCTCTTATCAGCGTGACGACATTCTGTACTATCACTTTGGAAAAGAATTTAAGTTACTGAGTTTTTCAAGGGTATTTGGAAAACCAAAACCAAAGTAGGACTCCCTGTCAAAACGTGGCACCTGAGAACAGAAATGTAGGAGAAAGCAGATTTCCCATGGACAGCACGGGGCCCCACCCAGCAGTCACGCACAGTGTGAGCCGAGCAGCTCCCGGGAGCGGCATCACGTGGTCGCCGCGAATGCTCTTCCTCGGTTAAAAAATGCGGCAGCCGGGAGTGTGGTCCTGAGCCCAACGTACTCCTCATAAACTTGTTTTATTCATTCATGGTAATGTTTTAAAAAATTCTCTAATTAGCCTGGAGCCATGTAAAGTTTAAAGGGTAGCTCCAAAAATGCTCTTTACATGCCCTGCCATTTGTGGCATGTTAAGATTCCATTAAAGGAATCTGACAAAGTTAAAATATAACTTATTAAATTATAACTTACAAGTTAAAAAATAGTGCATTATTCTTATGGGGTAATGTGCTGGAATGATGTTTTGGAACCCCCTTCTCAGAGTGACGATTCTAAGCTGGCATTTGTATAAACAGAAAAGTTTAAACGGCGTTTGCAATACGACATTTTACCGGTGATGCTCATTGTCCTGCGCCGGGGGGCATGTGGCTCTGGAGCCCACAGCCGGGACAGAACCCTGCGCTCCCACTAGCGAGCTCTGCAGTCGCAGCCTCCTTTGTTTGAAGCATGGGGTTGCTCGCAATGCCTACACACTCCAAGCAGTTGCTGTGCGGGTTGTATAAAACGATTCGTCACACCCCTAAGGAAGCACCTGGCAGTGTCTAAATAAATATTAGGGATCCTACATTTTAATCTAATATTCTCAAGTCTGTAGCTCTTTCTAACTTTCCTGGGGAGTTTTGAAGCTAGAAAGGTTCCTATTTAGCAATATGGCACAAACACTAAGAAGAGGAAAGGGTGACTTTAAGGTGCATATTTGCATTTACGAGGAGGTGATGCTACTGGAGAAAATAATAACTGTTGTTCTACTCGCCCCTTAAGTCCAGAGTCTGAGTTTGGAAGGATAAGGATGAGCGTCGTTGAAAGGGGTTTGGGCATTTGTTGCATCAGCTGTTAAAACTCCTGCCTTCTCACTCCTTCCTCGATGACAGGGTTAGTGGGGCTGTCGCAGTGCCGCCGCCAAATAGGCCTGGTTATCCTGAGCACGCGGACAAATTGCACCTCTGCCCCAGACACTTGGGTGACCCATGGGCTTGCTTTGGCTAATGAAGTGTGAGAGGGAGTGACGTTTGCGACTTTCAGGAAGAACCTTTAATGTTGAATGTTTGACTAGTTAAGCTTTGCTCCCTTCTGCTCTACTGGTCGCTTATGCACAGGCTCAGAGGGGGCAGCCCGCAGCCGGGGCCCCTGAGAGGCTACGAGCAGCAGGGGCGCCTGCGGGCCTGGGCTGGACACTAGCAGGAGCCAGATACAAAGCAAAGTCGTGGACTCAAGGCGCTGAGATTTAGGAGGTTGCTCGGAAGGGCATTACGTAGTCCTGGCTCTGAGAGATGCTCTGAGACATACAGATTACATTCTAGGGTGGTCCATGTGTGGCATTCCTTGTAGACAGTGATTTTCTGATTCTTTTAACACAAAAATAAATATTGCATAATAAATTAGTTTATATATTTTGAGAATTTAGTAATAAATGATAAACATGTCAATAAAATGTAATAAATAATAAAATTACTTATTTACATTTGTTATTTAGTAATAAATAATAAAAATGTCCATCACTCATTGTCTTAAACATAAACGTATGACTTTTAGCAAGTTAATTTTTGCCTAGTTGAGTCCAACATTAAAGAGGAACTGAGGTAGAATATGTGTCTGTATCCTACCCTCAATTCCAATCAGTTTTAAAGAACCCTGAGTAAATTTTATCTGACTAAGGACCAAAGGCTGCAAAGTTACTGGCTAATTTTCCCGAGGGAAAAAAAAAAATAGAAGAATGTTAGAATTCACACAGAGAGATTCCTTCATACAAAATGACATTGAACCAGCAATCAGATATAACATTATTATTGATTTTTACGTTTTATTTATGGCACTGTGAGAAGGTGACATCCATGGAAAGCAGCAATGATTGCTGTATTTTGAACTCAATTCAACCCCTTTTAAATAAAACAGGAAAATATCTCACAAAAAGTCTTTGAAAACTGGAAAATGGAAAACATGACTACTAAGAGAGTAGGTTTGAAAAAATATTGGTAAGTTTAGGAAACAATTACGGTGGTGTTCACTTATTTCTTGGGTTGAAAATTTGTATTTTATAGACTTTACAAATATTATTCCATAACTATTGAAACACATAGACAAAATCATAGATCCATAACTAACCATTTCTGCTAAAACAAATTTGATTAAGGAAATAAACATAAATGATATGAGAAATTAGTGTTTTCAAAAACCAAACATATGAAAAAGATGGGTAATTTATCTATCAGAAATTAAATTCCGCATTCCATAGGACATTTTGAATTCCTGAGATTCTTGTATTTGGTGATCATACCTACTTTGATGTATTTTGTAGGAATTTTTTCTTAAATTCTAATGTTGATTTAAAAATTATTCTTGATTTTTCTGTTACCTTAGTGATAGGTGATAGAAGTATCAAGGTCTAGTTAGATGAATTTTTTTTCTCTTGCTAAGACATGTAGTTTTGGTTACCTGTTAGAAGTAATACTGGCTTATTTATTCAGTAACTCATATTGAGTGTTTTCTGTGTCTTTGTATAATAGCATGTTCTTCTGATGAGCTATTTTACCTAGTCATCCTTCATGTTAGGGATTCACCGAAGGGCACTGTTACAAAATGGCTGTGGGCTGCCTTAAAACATGTGTGGCCTCTTTAAGTTCTCCCTAGTTCCTCATGGGTAAAAAAGTCTGCATATGAAGAAGAGAGAAATGCAGCAACTCCGGGTCCCCATTCTCTCACCGCTGGGCTCTGGGTGGAAGACTAGTGCATCTGGTCTGCCTTACCCTTTGAACTGTGTTATGGCAGCTATTATGAAATGGCTCCTTGGACCTCCCTTGGGGACTCCGACCCTGACTTCTCCATCCCAGAGAGGGCCGGACTTGGACTGTTGGGTCCCAGGGTGTTTTTGTAATGAAAGGTTCTGCTGTGAATCACGACAGCACAGCATGTGTGCCTGACTTGGTATAGAGACTTCCTTAAATTCACCTTCCATACAAACTACCCTTATTGTATTATGCTTTGATCCTTCTGGATCACCTTTTTATTCATTAAATTCGGACTTTCTTCTATCAGGTGACAGAAATTAAGTTGCTGCGTAGCGAAGCTCTGTGCCAGACAGCGGTTCTCTTTCAGCAGTCCTTTTTGTTTGGTCCCTTGCCCAATTATTTGAATATTGGATTGCATTTTATTTGATTATCTAAACAATGACTTGAAAATGGAAACCTGAAAATGTTAAACATGATAACAAAGCAGAGATGGAAATTCTTTGATCTGCTGACAGTGACAAATCTTTAGTTCAGAGCCTCATTGGCCTCAAGATGCCTTGTGTGTATCGGCTTAGGTAAGAAAACATAAAGAGTACATATTTCATAAATATAATCATACTACCCTTAAAGAAATCGTGTGTTCGGTGTCTGAAAATGTGCCATGATCAGCAAACATTTGGGGATCACATGCTTGAGGAATTACTGTTTTGCATAATCACACTTGCTTCATGTGCCTTTAGATACACTATACCTCTTATGTTGCTTTAGAAAAATATTACCCTTCAGCCTTAAAATTGTTCCTTGCTTATTTTGCTCATTTTTTTCCTCTGTGCTTTTAGGCTCAATTATGGTTATTAGGAATTTATTAAACTTAAAAATGCATTAGGTGCTTGATGGCTGTGGTCTACAGCCTTTAAATCCACTTTTCCGGCAGCCTTTCTTGTACCAGTATGAAATTCACCCTGATGTGTGGGCGTGTGTGTATTTTTTAAACAACTCCCTGGGGCTTTCGGTCTCACTCTTTCTCAGTCTTTTTATGTCCGATGACTCCAGCGAAGAGTTTCTTGGGTAATTTCAGAGAGCATCCTGTCAAATGGCTTTTGATTTTTAATAAAACCCACATTCTCACAGTTAGTTTTTCTTCCTCTCCTAGGTCTGGTGGGCCAATATCATTTCAACAGCCATTACTGCTGGGCAGATTTAGCCATGCAGTGTCATTGAGCGACAGAGAAAAAACCAGGTTTCATTGCTCACTCCTAGTTCTTTACCACTCTGGTTTCTCAGGAGCATTCCATTTCATTGAAGAACAGAACATTTAAAAAGCACACCAAAACAGGCTTCTCTGTATCTGTGCAGGTGAGGAAAGGTTATACAGACCCCATTAAAAAAGAACAATACAGCCCACAGATTGAAATCTCATTGGCTTTCTATTAATTTGTCTTGGAACTGTGGAGCAGCTGAAGAAAAATATGAAAATAATATTCTTGGGTTTGAACCAGGGAGTTCAGGCTCTCTAGAGTTGCTTATTTGGCTCCATGAATCATTTTTGAGATTCTAAAGCATTAAATTTGCCATCTGAAAGTGCTGGAATTAGATGCAGAAATACTCTGTGTCAGGGAATCATAGATTCTGAAGTTCAGCCTGACTTTTTCCTATTTTCTTCACTTTAATTCCCTTTTTGGAACATAATTATTTTTCATGTAAAACTATAGGAATCTTAACTGCCCCCGCCTTAGACAGTTCATCTCTTTCTTCTCCCCTGCCCCGTGTCTCATTTCATCTCTCTTTCTCCTTTTTCTTCCCTTTTCCACTCAGGACAGTACATGCATAGCAGCTATTTTGCTGGAAAGCTCATTGCATTGTCTATTTTGTTTTAACATTCAAATGCTCAACTTGAATTCCTGTCTCTTTAGGCATCATGTAAGAATGGTACACATTGGAGTTGTAAGATATAATTTCTTTTCTCCTCTCTCCACTCCCTGTCTCCAGCAGCCCTGTAAAATAGCTCATTGCTTTGCATTTCTCAGGCATTCAAGTGTTTATAGAATCTAACGATCCTGCTCTCTCACTACCCTTTTATAAGCAGAAAATGATAGGTGAAGATGGCACATTTCCCAGGGAAGCGGCCTGAAAAGTGCAGGCAGCCTGACAGAGTCAGGGTTTGGAAAACAGCCATAGGCGTGGGCTTTTCAAGCAGTTGTCCCATCCACTCAAGTGCCACGTTTAATGGTGTAAGGACCGTCCAACTTCATTTTCTAGGAGAAAAGATGTTTGAAAGATGTATTTGAAAGTTTTCTCCATGAGTCTCCTTTTGAAATTCAGCATAACAGCTCAGAGTGGCCCTATAGCAAAGGAAAAAAAAAAAAAGAGTACCAAATGAATGAAACAGATGGAGCGAATGGGAAGCGAGGGCTTCTGTAGGAAGGTGAGTGCCTGTGGGGCAACAAAGCTAGGTGTGACTAGTAATTAGTGGCGTATTTTTCTGTACGCATGAACCCACAAGAACAAGCCCTTAGGAAGTGGTGCTAGGGCAAGAAACGCATTAAAATCTATCAGAATGCTTCCAGCACTGGACTTGTATTGCTTCAGTTACATGCTTACCTTAGCTGTGTCAACTCTGGGGTCCTGGATGGGAAAATTCTCATGACTATAGCTGGTAGTGAAAAGGGTCAGGCCAAACTTGGAATGACGTGGGGGCGGTGGCCAGACGGACCCACGGGTTGGATTCAGGGCTGGAGATTTTAAGTGGCGATCCAGGTAGACGCAGGGAGTGTGGCATTGGGGTCCCGCCGGTGGGGAGAGGGGCATTAGGCTGGAGGAACTGACAGAATTCAGGTAATAACGGTGGCGATTGTATGCCAGGCCCAGTTCTAAGCCCTTTGCATGATTTACCTCGTTAATCCTCATACAACTCTAGGACGTGACTATTGTCCCTGCTTCTCAGATGAAGACATTGAGGCATGGAGAGCTTAAGTAACTTGCCTGAGATCACACAGGAAATCACAGCCAGGGTCACGGTTTGAACTACACTGTCCCTCAAGTAGGCAAGTCGCTGCAGGGAGACCCAGTCTAGAGCCCAGAGGGTGAGCACCCCAGACACTTGTGGGGGTGTATGTGGGAGGTCATCTAAGAAGCACTTGGAGGCAAGTCATAGCTCACAACTGAAACACATTTCCTGACTCGGTAACTGCAAGTTCAGAGGTCCTGTGGTCTTCGGGCTGAGTCCTGGTCCATTTCCTTGTGATTGTTTTGTCTCTGCCCCCCTCTGAGTGACGGCTGCTTGAGATGCGGCTGCAATAGTTCTGGATCTCGTATCATCACCGAACACTGGCCAGAGGAAAAGCCGTTCTCTGGTGTTCCCCCGAGGAACATGGAAGCGCTTCCGCAGGTGCTTAGAGCAAACCTCTGCCTGCAGCCAGGACTCTGAACTCAGTCCCATGCCCTGCTAATCCGGTCACTGCTGAGGGCACGGGACAGCCTGGGCTGCCAGGAGCGGGGGTGGGGCTCGTCTTTCCTGAGCTGCGTGAGCCTGAGGGGATGACTGATACCTAAATAAAATTGCAGACCTCCAAGGGAAAGGAGGAGGAGGAGGAGGGGCTGAGTGACCACCCACAGTGGCTGCTCCAGCGAGGCTGCGTGTTGGTCTAGGAGCTGCGTGTTGGTCTAGGAGCTATTGATTACCACAGAAGCCCAGAGGCTCACTTCTTAGAACTGGTAAAACTGGGGAGAGTTTGATTCAAAACTCAGTTTCCTGGTTTGATTATAGTTCTAGAATGGAGCAGTAAACAAGGCAGATCAGATGCCGTGCCATTTACCCACCAGTGCAGGATTTCTTAGGTCTCTTCAGCTGGGGAAACAGGCTTGAGGCGCCGGCCTCGGTGAAACCCAGTTGACCTTCCTGTGACGGGTGGAGCCAAGTGGATCATGGCGGAGTGAGACTGAACAGTCAGTGCGTCAAAAGGGCAGGCCTGGTCTGCTTTGGCCTCTGTATCTAATGCTCTCTTCTATTTCTTATATTTCTTAAAATTTATTTTTAAATAAATAGGTTTTATATAGGGAGTGAAATTTTATTGGCTGATCGATTTTTAGATTGTTTTTGCCTAAATACAACTGTGAAGTTGGTAAAATGTTTCTTTGGTCCCCAATGTTCTGCTTTGGGCAGCGGTGACAAATACAGTGTCCCACACTACTGTTCCTGCCTCCAACTGCCATAGCAGACGTCGGTCATTTATCATGGCCCCTTTCCCGCTGAGTGAGGCTGCAGCTAGAAATTATTCTCCACTCAGCGCTCAAGGCAGCCGGTACAGAATTGGCAAGGAAGTGGAAAGTATTTTGCATGCCTGCTCCGGGAACTGCTTCTGAGAGGCTGCACAGGCGAGCAGAACAGTTTGGAACTATATATCAAGTCAAGTAACTGAGCTTCGAATCAGACGTATTCGGAATCAGACCGGCTTGGGTCTGAATCCAAGCTTTGTCGCTAACGAACTGGGCAAGTTAACTTCTCCGAGCCTATTTCCTCTTTGTAAAGTGAGATTGATGATAGCAATTTCCTAGGCTACTTGGTGACATTAAATGAGATGGACTCTGTACTATTGGCTCTCTCAATGTTAGTGCATGTTGCCTTTATCTCAAAACCTAGACCAAGGAGACAATATGATAAACATATTCTCAGTAACATGCAAAAGAGTATTTGCATTTTAAAACCTGCTTTAATAAAAGGAATTAATTGTAGTGTTTTATGTTATGTTTATGAGTCAAATGTTTTGAGTTCGTGCTTCATTTGCCTAAACCGCTCAGACCATCACTGATTCTACCTAAAGACACATTTCAGTTTCTAAAATGTCAAACTTGGCAGAGGCTAGTGTTTTAGGGAATTACAGATTGAGGAGAATCCATAATCTTTGCCCTTGAGGAAGTCAAACCAGAGGAGCACAGTGACAAATAAACATACTGTAGAATACAAATAACTAAAGCCTGGAAATGTACCCGCAGATGCTAAATTCTGGTTCCATAAATGTATTCACTTCTAAAATATCTGTGTAGGAAGACAAATCAATGAAATAGAATAGAATCTTAAGTAGGTCCAAATACTTCAGGGAATTTAGTATATGATAAAGGTGGCATTTTAAGTCAGTGAAGAAAGATAGATTATTTAATAAATGGCATTGAGACAACTTTTTAGCCACTTAGGATAAAAGTGGGATCTGTGTGCTTTAAAGAGAAAATGAAAAACTATAAAAATTTTATAGGGCATCATGGAGAAAAATTTTTTGGTAATCTTGGTTTGAAGAAGACCTTCTCAAGTAAGAAACAACCTAAGGAGACTTTTAAAAGCAAGAGTGATACAGATTAATTATTCTGTAAAATGTTAAAGCTCCTCTATGGAAAAATACAGTACTTGAAGGCAAAAGACAAAACTGGAAAACATCTGTTCTTGTCCAGTTGTATTCTGAAGAGGTTGTACCAGTTTTTACCACACCTGCGATTTATATGCAGCTATATCTTTAATATATAAATACAGAGTTCTTATATGTCAGCAAGAAAAATACACACAGATCTCACAAAGTAGGCTAAGTCTCATTTGTAATTAAAGAAATGCAAATTCAAACCATAAGATGATTTCCAACTATCATATTGGTGATCATTGTAAAATTTTGAAACTCACAGAGGATGATGGTGTGAGGCTACTGAGACCTAAGTACAATGCAGGAATCGTAAAAATTAGTACAACCGCTTTGAAACGCACCTGGACATTATCAGAATTTAAAATGTGCAAACCTTGTAAGGCCCACTTCTAGGAATTTGTCTTTTCATTTTATGAACACATCTGCATGGAGAGGTCTGGACACAAGTTGTTCATTGCAGTATTACTTGTAATAGTAACAACAACAACAGCAGGAAACAACCTCTACGTCCATCAACAAGAGATTAAAAGAGATTTTGATGCAGTTATATAACAAATTGTTATATAGCCATTAAAAAGAGTGTATCTACATGTGTTGATTTGGACAGATATTCAAGGTGTATTGTTAAGTTAAAATGAAGGTACTTATCAGCATCTATAGACATGTATCTGCATGGGAAGGTTCTGGAAAGGCATACAGGAAACTGTTGACCGCGGTTATCTCTGGGGAGTAACTCAGAGAGATTAAACTGGGAAAGTGACTCACTTTTCTTGGGACACTGATTCTACTATTTGAATTTCTAACCAAAAAGCATGTGTTGTTTGCATAATAAATGGGTGGATTAATGGACAGATGGAGTGATAAGCAAACCAATTGCATTTTTCCCAGCTTACTTCTTCTGTCTATACTGTATGTATCACCTTCCTTCTTATGTCACTAAATCAAAAACAAGAACAAATTCTTACCAGAGGACAAGAAATTGAAACTTTTCTGAAAAATAGGAAGTACATGGATTCAGAGAGAAACACCAGCTCCACATGAAGAAGAGACTCCTGTGCATGTTGAAGCCACTTGACAATCCTCTCCACTCAGCTCAGTCACCCAAGAGCAGGAGGGAGGGGGCACCTTGCAACAACCGGCCTGTAGCATCAATTGAAACAGCTGGGCTGGTTACCATTTCCCTGAGCCTGGCTTTTTCTAGAAGGGGTTGTAGAGTTATGCGCCCACAGCAGATGAAGTCATTGTGTGTTCTGGGTCTGCAGAGGCAGAGCATTGCCCTCGCTAGTTACCGAGACCCAGGAGGTCTGGGCGTCATTTTTACAGAAAGGAATCTGTTGATGTGTCTGGCTGAGGAGGCTGGAATGGGAAGGCCCTAGAGTTGGCATTCTCAAAAACAAAGGTGCTCAAGCTGGGAAGACTCACCAGACAGTGAAAGATGAGCATCTCTCTAAGAGTGAGGCATTAAAGCAAGTGAGCTGAAGAGCTGCTATCCGAAGAAACAGAGTTAATATAGCAAACAGAAGATACTGAAACAAGCTGGTTAATATCTTGAGGTATATGCCATGGAATATTAAGGATATTGTAATCATAACTGTAAAGCATATTTAATTAAATATTTGTTTTGAAATAAAGTCATATAATTTTCTTTGGTATCATGAGGAATTAATTTTTCCATGAGTTCAACAAATATGTTGAACATATTTAGTGTCAGGCCCTGCAAGATGTTGCTAAGTCTAATAATAACATGCTGTCCTATGCTTTTTGGCACGTGTTTTCTCATTTGCTTCCAACACATCTTTGTAAGGTGACGAAGGGCAGGGCAGCCTTTATTATATCTCATTTTGCACATCAGGAGATTGTGGCTTGGGATAGAGTTAAATATTTTGCTTACAATGGAACAGTCAGTGGCAAAGCTGAGATTGGCATGCAGAATTTTAAATTTCACATATGAAGCACTTCTAAATCGCATGGTTTTTGAAAGAAATGGAATGCTTATCCTACTTTATAAAGTGAACTAGTCACTGTGACTTTTCCTGAAGTCAGGGCATGAGAGCATTGAGAAGATGCGCCTATGAGGAATTATTGGGCTTCTGTTTTCTACTTGTATTTAATAAATACCACCAAGTACAAGATTCCTGGAGGCAGCTTCTGTGTATACATATAGCTTGGATTTATGGATAGAAAACTTAAGTGACATGCCTTTTTAAAAAGTTTTGTGGGTTGTCTGTTTTAGGCTGAAAGAAGTAGGTCATGAGAGTGACCACAGATTTATCAACAAATTTAAGATTTTTTTTTATTTCAGGGAAACATTGCTTATCCCCTGCTTTTGATAGCAATGGCGTGGACTGTGGCTGAGGAGAAGCTCCTGATCCCCCTGTGTCTGCGTCTCGGGACTTATTGTAAGGCTGAAGCTTGAATTTGCAAGGACACTGGGGTAGCTGCCCAGCCCGATCACAAATGTCCTTATCCCTGTGGACATCTTCCAGGAATAAAATCATTTTCTCACATTGTATTTGGCTTCGGAGAGCTTGTAAATAGGCCCGTCCTCCGCAGGTGATGCTGCACAATGGCTGGGCTTGGTGCCATTGAACTGTAAAGTACCATGAAGAGCGTCAGAAAGTTGAAATTAACTTTTTATTAGCATGACACAGCTGTGGGCTGTTTCATCTTGTCAGCAGCCAATTTCTGGGTCTCTCGCTTGCCGTTTCACAGACCTCACATTGGTTCACCTCCAGCTATTCCTGCCGTCCTCACAGGCACTGTCCTGCTCCTTGTCAGCTTTTTCTAGTCCCACCGCTTCTTTATGTGGCTTTTTGATATTTCAAAAGAAGCGTGGAATGGGGTAGAGCTTTCATTTTCAAATGTGCTTTCACTGGCTTTGATGCCTATCAGAACAGGAGCCTGGAAAGACTGGGTGAAGGAGAAATGGGGACCAGCTCTCCCGAGGGCCGCCTGACTCACCTCAGTGGTGCTCTGATTTTCCACGTGTGTCAGGAATATAGGTTAAACAATGAGTCTTCATGGTCCCAGACTTTGTGAGCCACCTGCTAGTTTTGTTGCTTAGACACTTGACAAAATAAAGACCTCCAGTGGTCAGACTCGCAGCGGATCTGAAATGGAAGCATCCTCGATGTGGCAGAGCACGCAGCCTTTATTCCTGTTCTCAATAACTAGGGCTAGTGGGCAGTTCCTGCCATGCTTTCTATATACCTTGTGCTTCTCCATTTGGCCACCCAAGTAGGCATCTTGTTTTTGCCTGTGAGTGTTCAAAGCCATGTCCTCTTGAAAGAAAGAACCTGAAACAGCTGAGAGCATATGAATATTTATTGTTATGTAGTTCTAATTTCTGAAACATCATGTTTCAACTTTCAGTGGAAACAAACTGCCCCTTTATGGAATTTAGTAGTGGTATATTTTGTTCTCAAACGATTTGATGAGCATGGATATTATACAAGGTCTCCTAAGGATTAAGATAGAACAACAAAAAATAGAAGTAAAAATTCGACCTAAGTTGTAAATATTTCTGGTTTTAAAGTGTTCTGCTCCTTGAATTTTCTGTGATTTTAGCAGCTTAGGAAAGACAAGTATTGGACTCTGCCTTGTGGAGCCCCATCAAAGTTAATGACAGTGAAAAAGTTCTCCCCTAAGGGCTGTAAAGATGTCTGAATTAATACCATTTGAACTTCTTTATTTGAATAACTGTAACCGTGCACCCAGTAAATCCACCCAAAAGTCAAATTCTCAATTAAAACTAGAGGCAAAATCAATGGGCCCAAATTACTGTAAGGATAAACAGAGTTTTGATTTTTTTTTTTTTTTTTTTGTACTTAGATCTGAACCATCCCTTCATTAGGTTTCCCCAAATTTATTGAATATTCTTGTCAAATTGAGGACAATGGTTCATTTGTCTCGTAGGAATCTGAGAGGAATATGCATTAGACAAGTGAAATGAAAGCACAATCTAATTACCTAAGGAAAACATTATTCAAATTACTGTTCAGCTCTGCAGGCATTCTGGGTGAAAATATGATGTCGAGTTGAGATGGTTGCCTTGAGTTTCTTTTACTCCTTGAAGAGACTCTTCTAAAAGTGTTGTGTTCATTTGCTGACTATGTGATGTTAAAAATGATACAGATTTACTAAACATTGCTGGGAATGATGTACTACCACCTACTGAGAATTAGAGAGAACAGATTTGATGGTAAGGAATACTGCCCTTCAGAGTGTATGATCTCTGGAGACCCTGGTCATTCTGTGATCTCACCTGGCGAAGAAGATATGGATTTGCAGATCCAGGTGTCCCTGGGCAAGGACCTCCCCCTCCAACCGCCTTCCTGATGGAGGCAGCCCAACAAAACACCCTCTGAGTGGTCCGTTGTATTCTTGACTGCAAGGGATAGATAGATCTGGTTGTATACTGATTTTTTTTGAATATTTCTAAGAGTTATCTTTCAGTTCTGTTTAATGTTTCAAGAACCAAGTTTCACATTCATGGCATATCATGCAGTAGATGTAATCGACTTCAAAGAGTTAGGCTTCGACATTTTATAACTGGAAGTCTGGCCGTTCACCTTGTAGAGTTAGTGACACAGAATGTGAAATAAAATACCTTAACTATGGAGAGGAATATCAATTGCAAATGATGTTCTGCTCTAAAAAATATGGAGACAATTATGCATTTGGGCTTTTGGTTCAGACAAGTCCATGTTTAACAAGTGAGCTAGCCTGTTTTCCCAAAATGCTTCTAGGAATTCTCCTTGAAGAAAAGCACAAAATTAGGGATATAAGAGAGTATAAGGAAAGTGGATAAAACCCAGAGGTCAAATATTTAAAATTGAGAATTAGCTCATTTAAAAACGGTCCAATAAATTCCATGTACAATGCTCCTCCTGAGATGTGGCTTATTCTACATACTTTGAATATTTCTGATTATATGTTGAGAAGTGACATTACCTTTCATTTCTAAAGATGGATGTGCATTTTAGTCATGCAGTGATTTTGAAGAATGTGCTTAGTATTTTGAGAGCTTCCTATATGTTTTTACATCTTTAAAAATTATATATGTATTCTCAGTGGAGAATCAGGAAACTATAAAGTTTTAAAATACAGTATCATGTTTTTATTGTGGTGAGAATACTTAACATAAAATCTGCCATCTTAACAATTTTTTAAGTGCCTCATACGGTAGTATCATTAGTATAGGCACAATGGTGTATAGCAGATCTCTAGAATTTACTCATCTTACAAAACTTCAAACTTCAACATAGAGTACACAAAGCAAAAATGCTCTTCCCTCCTGCCTTCCATTTCTCCCATATTCATTCCTAGAAGTTACTCAATTATTAATGTTACATAGGCTTGCATTCTCTTTTCTATACATTAATATGTATTCATACACATTATGCTATCTGTATGCTTATACCAACACATATGTATTTTTAAAATACATGGGATTAAATATACACATTGTTCTGTGACTTGCAACTTGCTTTTTTCACTTAATATTGTGCCATGTTTTCTGTAGTTCATTTAGGTTTACCTCATCCCTTTTAATGGCTGTATAGTATTTCATAGCATGACTGTGGCATAATGCATTTAACTACTCCATTTTTTGGTAATCATTAAGATTACTTCCTTTTTTTAGATATTTGAAAGAATGAAAAAAATAAACATCCATGTGCATACATCTTTGTGCACTTAGAATTTCTTGAGTTAGATTCTTAGAAATGGAATTGCTGGGTCAAAGAGCATGCACACTTTAAAGATTGGAGAGGTTTTGCTGGGATAGAAATGCAGCTGGTTTGTACTAGGAAGAGTATACTGGCAGGATATTATCAACTGACTATTGCTGGTATCTGTTTTGATAAGCCAGGGCATGTGCCACATTGGACGTTAAACATTTTGACTTTCATTTTTGAAATTGCCTTCCAAAAGATTTTGTTAATTTATGCCCTTCCCAAAAGTAATAAAAAAATACCTGTCTTTTGACTTCCTCACCTACACTTAACATATCTTTAAATTGCTGCCAGTCTGGGAGATTTAAAAAAATGGGGAGTTGCGGCTCAGTAAGTATCAAATGTAAGTTTTGTAAGATGAGTAAATTCTAGAGATCTGCTATACACCATTGTGCCTATACTAATGATACTACCGTATGAGGCACTTAAAAAATTGTTAAGACGGCAGATTTTATGTTAAGTATTCTCACCACAATAAAAACATGATACTGTATTTTAAAACTTTATAGTTTCCTGATTGCTAGTGAGTTTTCTTGGATAAGTTGATTGGTCAGTTTTGGTTCTTCTGAAATATGCTTGACATACAAAACGCTGTACATATTTAATGTATTCAACTTGATGAGTTTGTAGATAAATATGCATATACACTTGTAAAGCCTTTGCTATAACTTATGCCATAAACATATTCATCAACTCTAAAAGCTTTACATGACTTTTTAGATTATTTTTATTATGAGTGATAAGGATGCAACATAAGATTTATCCTCAGCAAATTTTTGATTGTACAATACTGTATTCTTAACTACAGGTACAGTGCTGTCCAGGGGATCTCTAGGAGTTACTCATCTTGCATAACAAACTTTGTACCTTTGACTAATACCTCCCTGTTTCCCCCTGCTCCCAGCCCCTGGCAGCCACCATTCAACTTCTGCTTCTGTAAGTTTGAGTATTTTGGATTCCTCATACAAGTGACATCGTGTAGTAATTGTGCTTCTGTGTCTGGCCTATTTCTCATTAGTGCCATGTCCTCCAGGTTTACCCATGTTGTCACAAATGGAAGAATTTCCTACTTTTAAAGGTTGAATCATATTTTATTGTATGTATTTCACATTTTTTAAAAAACCATTTGTACATTGATGACATTTAGGTTGCTTCAGTGCCTTGGTTTTGTGAACCACGTTACAGGTTACATGGAGCACAGGTATCTCTTCAAGATCCTGATATTAGTTCCTTTGGATATATAACCAGAAGAAGGGTTACTGGATCATATGGTGGTTCTATTTTTAATTTTTTGAGGAACCTCCATAGCGTTTTCCATAGTGGCTGCACTAATTTACATTCCTATAACATTGAACAAGAGCGCCCTTTCCTCCAAATCCATGCACGCACTTGCTTTTGTTGTGGTAAGGATACGTAACATGAGATCTGCTCTCTTACCAGCTTCTGAACTGCACATTACAGTAGCATCATTAGTGCAGGCACAATGTTGTTTTGTTTCTTCATGATACCCTTTATGTCAGGTGTGAGGTGATATCTCAGTGTGGGTTGGATTTGCATTACCCCGATTAGTGATGTGGAGAACCTTCTCGTGTACCTGTTGTCCACTTGCATGTCTTCTTTGTCTCAAGGAAAATGTTTCTGCAGGTTCTTTTCCCATGTTTTAATTGGGTTGTGTGTCTGTGTATGTTTTTTACCGTTGAGTTGCAAGATTTTCCTATATATTTTCACTATTAACCCTTTATCAGATAATTTACAGATATTTTCTCCCATTCAGTAGGTTGCCTTTTCATTTTGTTGATTGCTCCCTTTGCTTGGCAGAAGATTTCCCATTGCATTTCTATACACCAATAACAGACTATCCAAAAAGGAAATTAGGAAAACAGTCACATTTACAATAGTTTGAAAATTATTTGGAATAAGTTTAACCAAGGAGATGACAGACTTGTACATTGAAAGGTATAAAACACTGGTGAAAGAAAGTAAGGCAGACACTAATAAATGGAAAGACATTTCATGTTCATGGTTTGGGGGAATTACTATTGCTCAAATGTCCATACTACCCTGAGTGATCTACATATTAAGGCAATCCATAGCAAAATGTCAATGGCTTTTTTTTTACAGATATAGACAATCCTAGAATTTACATGGAACTACAAAAAGACTCTCCATAGCCAAAGTAATTTTGTGCAAGAAGAACAAAGCTGGAGGCATCACACTTCCTGATTTCAAAATATATTTAAAAACTACAGAAATCAAAACAATATGGTATTGGCATAAAAACAGACATGTACATCAATGTAACAGAATGGAGAGCCCAGAGGTAAACCTGCACATACATGGTTAACAGATATTTGACAAAGGTGCCAAGAATACACACTGAGGAAATGACACTATTGATAATCTTAATAAATGGTGATGGACAAACTGAATACCCACATGCACAAGAAGGAACTTTGACCTTTATCTTATACCATACACAAAATTTAACTTAGAAAGAATTAAAGACTTCAACGTAAGACCGTAAAACTCCTAGAGGGAAAGACAGGGGAAAACCTTCTTGATGTTAGTCTTGGCAATGCTTTCTTGGACATGACATCAAAAGCACAGACAACAAAAGCAAAAACAGACAAGTGGGACTGCATCGAACTAAAAAGCTTCTGTACAGCAAAGGAAACAATCAACAAAATGAAAAGGCTTTTTAATTTTCATGAGCTCGAAACTGTCAGTTTTTCCTTTAGGACTTTCCTGTTTCATGGCTTGCTTAGGGAGGCCTTTGACATTCTAAAAATATAAAATAAAAAAAATATATCCCTGTATTTTCCTCTAACACATGCACACATAAATTTAATCCCTTCATTCATCTGCAGTTTGTAGATGCTATGTTCAGTATTGCAGTCCTAGCCGAGAGACAGGGTTCTGGACTTCTTTTCCCTTCCCGATAGCTGATTTTCCCTATGCCGGTTATCCAATGGTCCATTTCCCCTACTAATTTCCAATATCAGCTTTATTACAAATTTTATAGCTAAAATCCCTATGTGTGTGTGGGTATACTTCTGGACCCAACTCTATTGGCTTGCTTTTGTCTTTTTGCATGATACCACACTGTCCATGTTTGTAGAGTATGCTTTGCTGTCTGGTAGAGCAATATCTGCAGATGATCAGCATTAACTTAGATTTTCTCTTGATTTGATTCTGTATTTATACCCCAATTCCCAAAACAGGATTTTTTTGTTTTTCCAATATTAGCAGAGTTTCTAGCTTCCAGCCTCTGGGTTCTGGTTAATACAACTGTCACTGATGCTTAACAATTTTTCTTGTTTTCCTGCTTGTCATGTAGGTACCAATGGGCATAAGTTGCCTCTTCTCTTCTGGTTGAATCTTTTACTGGTTGAGATATTACTGAGTTAATAATTATTCTTTAGGTGGTAAGTTGCAGCAGGAACGTTTTCCACAAAATATAATTTCCTAAGCTTGAATTTTTAGGTTCACCTTATTTTTTACCGCTGTACAGTGTTAAGAGGTATAAATGTTCCATGATTTACTTAACTAGTCCCTTTTTCATGATTGTTACTATTTCTTCTTCCTCTTCCTCTTCTTTTTCTCCTCCTCCTCCTTCTCCTTCTCCTGCTTTTAAACCAGGATAAAGTAACCATCAATGTACATGTATCATTGTGCACTTAAAATGAGATTTCATTTGGGACTGGTTCCTAGAATTGGAATTGCTGAATTCTTCAAAATCTGAAGAAACAATATGCATATTATTTTACTAATGACACACTAATAAATGTCCATGCTACTTTAAGGACAGCCCTTTTTAGATTTAAGATGACAAAGACCTCTCTGTCCGCCACCCCATGCTTCCTTCCAAAAACCATCTCCCAAGTAGCAGCAATAAGGGTGGAACACAAAAACAGAACTCCTTTCCTCTGGGAGACTAGGAGACACCCAGGACCTGAACTCAATACATGCGGCTGAACAGGTCAGTCCATGAGAGGGTGGGAGATACCTTACCAGAGTTGATGAAGACAAAGGTGGCAGAAAGAACAGTGACAAGAAGCAAGCTGAGCCCTGGCAAGCTCAGGAGTCACCACAGCAGAAGTGAGCCAGAGTGGCTCAGACTTGGGGACCCAGGCAAATGGAAGGTCGAGTGATATCAAGCTATTAATTTTCCCAATCCTACCATTTTGTTTCATGATTTATACATGGGATCCTGTCTTTGTTACTTCAGAACTCAGTTCCAGGTGCACGGAACAGGGGTTCTTAACCCAGATTCAGAGAATCTTTGAAGTCCCTGAAATTGACATATGGTATTTTGTGTGTTTGAGAGACTATATATAGGAATGTGTATGTGTCATTTTTCTCTGCAAAGGGTCCATCAGATTTCTTCAGATTCTGAAAGTGGACAATTACCCTCAAATGGAGAGGGTAAGCACCCCTGATGGAGATGCTGAATAAGAGTTTGTTTAATTGAATGGACAATATCCATTTGAATGATTAATTTTTCCTAAGGATGACACAGTTAATTGTGTGTGTGTGTGTGTGTGTGTGTGTGTGTGTGTGTGTTGGAAAAAAGCAGTAAAATCAACATAGTTCATTTAGATGAGAGTCAGATATGTTCACTGGTAGCTTAATTGCATCTACTTATTCCAGTTTAAGTGGAGAATGAATGTATGATTTAGAAAAGATCAGGCCAAAAATACCTGTACATGTCAATTATCCATTATAGAACAGAAGTTCATGTTTTAAAAGTTGTTCATTTTTTATTGTATTTTTTGCATTACCACTTATCCCCCGCCCCAGTACCTTCTTCCACCTCCACCCACCACCCTTCTCCCCACAATCACCACACTCTTGTCTGTGTCTATGAGTTGTTACTATTTTTTGCCTTCCCTTCCCTCCCCTCCCCTCCCCTCCCCACCCATGGCTGTGGGGACTGCTCTCTATCACTCAGTCTGGCTCTCTTTGGCTTGTTACTTCAATTTGTTCATTTGATTCCACATATGAGTGAAATCATATGGTACTTGCCTTTCTCTGACTGGCTTATTTCACTGAGCATAATGTTCTCTAGGCCCATCCCGGCTCTCGCATGTTTTTAATACAAAGTTCCTGATAATTGACTCTGCTCTTTTCCCAGCTGATGGTTTTGATTGACTTAACTCTGTTCCAGATCAATAGAACACTACAATTAAATTTATGCACCACTTCATTGACTGAATCAGCTGGCTATTTTGGGGTCAGAGACAAAGCCTTCTAGTCTTTAATCCTTCTCCTCCCTGTTGGAGTCTAGTCCGTGTTGGCCTTTCAAACGCAATGAGGAACAATGAGTTTCATGTCAATGCGTTTTCTAGTTCCGTGGCCTTGAGACAATCTTCCTATCTCTGTCCTCATGACTCAGAATTATTTAGCAAGTGTGCTGGTGCTGGGTGTCATTCAGCCTTACCTATGGATAGCACTCAAAAATTAGTAGTCGGGGTGAAAAGTGATGCGAAAGTTAGAAAATAGGTTCAGTAAGGTCCTCCTTGGCATGCCCTCTTCATTAAGGTTACTTATTTAAGTGTAATTTCTCAGCCATTTCATTTAAAATTAATAACTATTTTTAAAAATTTGGGTAAATACTGATAATCTTATTGAGTAAAGGGAGTTCAAAATAGGCAGTTTGTTAAACATATCGCAAACTGAGTAGTTTGGCCATGTTTCTGTTCTTTTTTTTTAAACTAAAGGCTTTTCTTCAGCAGTTTCAGGTTTGCAATACAATCGAAGGGGAGTTACAGAGCATTTCCCACACACCCCTGACTCCTCTCGTACTATGGACAGTTGCCTCCTCCACTGTCGATACCACTCATCAGGGTGGTGCTCTTTTTCCTTTATTTTTATGGCTGAGACTAGTGCAGAGAGACCTCTCTGCACTTTCCCCATTTCTCCCACTTTCTCCCCTCCTCCCAGCGCCCCCCCCGCCCCCCGGCCATCACTACACCGTTGTCTCTGTTTGTGGGTTATACATATGTTTCTTTGGCTAATTCCCAGAGCGGCACATTTTTTAATAAAGAAGAACCTGTATAGATCAACCCATCATGATCACCCAAAGTTCATACTTTACCTAAAGGTTCACTTTGGTCTTGTATATTTTATGGATTTGGACAAATGTATAATGAATGTATCCATCATTATAGTATCATACAGAGTATTTTTACTGCCCTAAAAATCTCCTGTGCTTCACCTATTTTTTTTTCCATCCTGTCTGGGTGACCACTAATTCTTCTGTTGCCTCCATAGTTTTGTCTTTTCCAAAATGTCATATATTTGGAATCATACAGTATGTGGCCTTCTCAGATTGGCCTCTTTAATTTAGTAAGACACATTTAAGGTTCCTCCCTGATTTTTCATGACTTGATAACTCATTGCTTTTTTTTAGCACTGAATAAATATTCCTTTGTCTGGATGTATCACAGTTTATCTGTTCACCTAGTAAAGAACTTCTCAGTTGCGTTCAGGTTTTGGCAATTGTAAATAAAGCTGCTATAACCATCCATGTAAAGGTGTTCATGTGGACATAAATTTGCAATCCCTTTGGATAAATACAAAGGAACACAATTGCTGGATCTATAGTAAGAATATATTTACTTTCGTAAGAAACTGCCAATCTGTCTTCCAAAGCAGCTATGCCATTTTGTAATCCCGTCAGCGATGTATAAGAGTTGCTGTTGCTCCGCATTCTTATCTACATTTGCTGTTGTCAGTGTTCTGGATTTTGGCCAGTCTAAGAGGTATGTAATGATATCACTTTTTTGTTTTAATTTGCATCTTCCTGACGACACATGATGTGTAGCTTCTTTTCATGTGCCTGTCAGCCATTTGCATATCTTCTTTGGTGAGGTATCTGTTAAGATCTGTGACCCATTGTTAATCAGGTGGTTCATTTTCTTATTCTGGAGTTCTAAGAGTTCTTTGTATATTTTAGATAACAGCCCTTTATCAGATATGTCTTTTGCAAATATTTTTCCCAGTCTGTGGCTTGTCTTCTAATTCTCTTGACATTGTCTTTTGCAGAGTACAAGTTTTTAATTTTAATGAAGTCTAGCTTAATTCTTTCTTTCATGCATTGTGTCTTTGATGTTGTTATCTAAAAAGGTATCATCATACCCAAAGTCATCTGGATTTCCTCCTATGTTATCTTCTAGGAGTTTTATAGTTTAAATCCTACATTTAGGTCTATGATCCATTTGAGTTAACTTTTGTGAAGGGTATAAGGTCTGTGTCTCAATTTTCTCTCTCTCTCTCTTTTTTTTGTATGTAGCTATGCAACTGTTCCAGCACCATCTGTAGAAAAGACTAGCTTTGCTCCATTTTATTGTCTTTGCTTCTTTATCAAAGACCAGTTGATTAGATTTATAGGGGTCTGTTTATGTTCTTTGCAGATTCTTTTTTTTTCACTTTATGGTCAGTGTTGAGCGAGACATGATGTTTTTCTGGAATCCACATGTCAATCTATTTTATGGGGGAAAAGGAAAAAATAAGTAGATCAGCAATAAATCTGTAAACCTGAACTCAGGTACCCAAAAGACATTGAAGGGAATGTTCAATGTTATTTATCTTTTATACCACAAACTAAGAGAACACGGTGTTGGCCTCTCTCTCTTCTGCTTTCTCCATGTTGGCATTCCCTTGGTGATGTTGACTCTCCTGTGGATGACTCTTAAATCATAACCAAGAGGGCTGGAAGGAACCAGGTACTGTTTTAGGAAAGGTCTGTCAAAGTGGGATTCTTTTTTTAATATAGATGAAGATTTTAAAAAGTTAGCATAAACACACATATTTGTTAGGTTTGGATATTAAATCCCTTTGTTTTATATGGTGTGCTTCATTGTATTGGCTGCTATATAGTAAAAACTAAGTTTTGGCTTGCATAGCTCTGAGGAAGTGACTTTTGCCTTAAAATCTGTTCCAGTGATCCACAGGCCCAAGTATTAAGATGCAAATGAGACCAGAAGTCTTTACAAATTGTGACTGCCCTTTGGGAGCATTCTTCATTGAATTCTCATTGGATTGAAGGTTCCTTCAAGTTAGGGACTGTGTTATATCCTGTGTCTGTAACAGATATTCAGTAAATATTTCAGTGACTGGAAGAATACATGAAAAAAATAAATGAAAGAATTTCCTCAGACACAGAAAATACTCCAGGATCACCCTCACGTGCTGGCAAAGTCACTGTAGCAGGGGTTGCCACCTGTGTTATTTTCGTGTCATGATTTCCTGTTGCAGATGAAGGAACTGCAACTCAGATGTTTAAATTATGTGGTATCCCAGGGCAGAGGCGAGATTCAGCTTTGCAACTTTAGGTGGGGTCAGGGAGGAGGCAAATTACGATGGGGCCATCACTAAAATAGAAGGATCTTGACATACTTGGGTGAAGTAGAACCCTGACAGTACTACCTCTAGCCCAGTAATCTAAGGACCCACGAGTCCCTTGTAATGGTAGTCTGTCATCTCTTCCTTCCTCCCGCGTCTGTCTGCCCTCCACATCCCACTTACAACTCTTCTCTGTTCATACACTCAATGACACGATCACCGCATTCCCCGCAGCCCCTCATCCCCTTGCCCTGACTTCCTTTACTGCTTGTGAGAAAGGAAGAGCACAATTGCTAGTAAGCTAATAGCTATCAGAGCAGACCCAAGGAGCAATAAGATAGAAAGATAATAGGTAATAGTGGGAGGGAGATATAAATGATCTTTGAAAACAAAACTGAGTTATAGTATTCATTAACTTTTGATTAGCATGGCATTAGAAACTGGATAGGCCATCTCTAATTCTGTTCATCCGACACAGAAGGAATTTGAAATCCACTGTTGTTCTTTACTTTCACGAAACCGTTCTCCTCCTGTCATCTATCTTCCCAGAATTGATTTCCTTTGTTATTTCCCCCTCATGGTTAAAGGGACTTTGCATTCAGCCCCAGGGGCTTTGGACTGGGGGTTTGTCTCATAGAGAAACGTGAGCCAGCCAAGGGGATACCCAAGTTAGTCTCTCTGGGCAAAGCAGAGGTGAACTTTTGTGAGAAGAAAAAATGATTATGGAAATTATGTTGATACAAACTTCTTCTTCTTCTTTTTTTTTTTTATACAAGTAACCTTTCCTGTGGTGAGAGTTTCATGGTTCAGCATTTTTAGATGTAAATATTTTTTCCTGACCATGGCATAAATGTTTCGAATAGCACAGAGGAATATTTGGCTTTAAAACAAGTGATCTCTCATTCAAAGGGCCGCCTGAAAGCTCCAGCAAAAGGGAGAGCTGGGGTGTGAGAAGGCGTGTCCATTATTTATCAGGCTTCTCCCGGGCCCCTGCTGGACTGGACAGGCGCTACGGACTGTGTGCTTGTGACATTAATCACTTTCTCTTTTAAATTCAGGAGAATCGCGCTTGGTATACAGGGTCAAAGACAAAGTACAAACAGCGAGAAAGCCAATTATGGGAAACAAGCCTCTGAGAGTAAGTTGGAGACAGTTCCATGATGATTTTGGCATCAGCCATTAAAAGCAAGTCTGCTTTCAATTTATATCATTATGAATAACAGTATTTACAATCACTATTGGTAAAAATATTTGCCTGCTAAGGTGATAAAGTATACAATTCTTGTTCCACTTGGAATTATTTGAAATGTAAATATGGAGAATCTCTGGAGATAACAAATAGTGTTTATATGGGGAGAGTTTTTGTACCAAGAACACAGAGATACTTGCCTAAAGGTGATACCTGGTTTTTTGCTTATACCATCAATTGCCTTCAGGTTTATCTGTTGTTTATGGATTTTGGTTCTTTCCAGAAGGGTATAGAGTAAACTGTAAACATTTCCTCTTTTTTGAAAATTTTGTTTATCCTCCGATTAGAAAAAAGAGTGGAAACTCAATTTTGTACAAGTGAATCCAGTATTACAAAGTCAGAGCAGGTAATGGCTGCTAATATTTTCCAAGGACTTTTAACTTCAACAAATTCAACTTCCCTCTACGCAGGAGAGAAAGCTGCTAAACGTTCAGTAATATGTCCAATGCATGTCAATGTCATTTACAGGATTTCTATGAATGGGGACAGTAGTAGTGCATGACACGTGCATGACATAGAGTCAGTCTACGAGGAGCGCAACTTGAAACAGCCTTTTCCCTGCGGTCACCGCATCCTGCTACAAGGCTGTGTTCCCCCTGGAACATACTCAGTCCCCGCCTGCCAGAGGTCCTTGCACTTGCTTTTCATCTCCCTGGAATTCTACCTCCCAAGGTCTCCACTGGACTGTCTCTTTCTTGTTAGTCTGGATTCAGCTCAAATGTTTTCTACATGAAGAACCCTTTCTAAGACCACTCGGTCCGAAACAGCACTCCCGTCCTACCCTATTCCAATCACTCTCTGCGACATAACCTGCCCCGCTGTTTCGATGGCGCTTGTTACCGCCTGGCATTGCATTATTTATTGCCTCTACTCCTTTGCTGGCCTCTTCTTCACAAGAGCAGAGAGGCCTTACCAGCCTTGTTGCCTGCAATAGCCATAGGTGTTCCTGATAGATACTTCTTAACTGTCTGCTGAATGAACGAAGAGAATATAAAGCAGTCTGCAGGAACTCTCTCTCCCCAAGGAGGCCATGGGCTTTCTTCCATGGCGGGCCCAGGGCAGCAGAAGGGCAAGAGAGGAAGCTCGCAGCAAGACACCCTTAAGTTGAGGCTCTGAAGTCACACAGCATCATTTCAGCTGAGTTCTGTTGGTTGTAACAAGTCACAGGACAGGATCAACAGCGTTAAGGGGAGGGAAAGTTGTTCTGCCTTGAGGAAAAAAGAGCAGAGGAGTCACTTTATAGAGGCATATGCTTCCAGGATTGGAATGCATGCAGCCAGTTTTGCAAACAACCTACCAGAGAGTATTAACTGTAATCTAGCAATATGTCTACGGATAACAATACTTAGAATTCAGTTTTGGGTTTAAGAATAGGATCAGCGGAGAATGACTGTACTGTCCATAAGAAAAACAATAACATTACTACATATATATGCTGGACATACTTTAAGGTAAAGAATATGCAAGATAGGCCGTTGTTTCTGTTGCTGCCTCCTGTGCCTCTTCACTAAGGATAGATAGATTAGTCCCATCTGGATTCCCGTCCCTGTGTCCTACATCATTGTTGTCCTTCACAGTTAAGCCATCTGCAGGGTTTCTGTTTGAGAACCTGTTACTACAGTGACCTTTCCTTAGGCACCTGTTTACAGTTCCATCTTCGAGTCCTCAGAGTGATCCCGGAAAGCAGTGGGCCTGCAGTGTTGAGATCCGGCCTGTGTCTGTCCCTGCCAGGATCAGATTTCTGTGTTCTGGCCCAGCTTTCTTTCTTCCTGCCATAAAAACAGAAGTGGTTTAAAATGACTCTGTGATGTGAAGAATCTTTTTCTGCATGAAATCTGAACTGCACATAAATCCTGCATTTGCCCAGAGCGGTGACAATTCCAGGGTGTATCTGATACAATGCTTTGGGCTGCAAGTAACAAAGTGCCTGACTCAGACTGGGTTAGACAATGAAGAAATTTATCATCTCCGATAGCCTCAGGTTTGATTCATTTAAGAGCTCAGTGGGGTGGGGGGCTCAGGTTCTGTTGTTCGTAGTGTTAACTCTAATCTCTTGCTTTGATTTAGCTGGAGAAAGAGAGAAACAAAATTCTCTCCAACCATGGACATGTTCTAAGCTGGTTGGCTGGGACCAATCACGCATTACATTACCCCTGGAGTCAGGAATGTGACCCAGCCAGGCAGCATAAATGGGAATGGGATCTCAGAATAAAACTGGGATTCTGATGGAATGGCAGAAGGGGAGAAGGGTGCTCAGTAGGCAACCCAAAGTGTCTTCTATGGTGGGTAACTCTAAACACGCTCTGGAAAACAGTTTCTGTATAAACTAAAGCTAAAATAATTAGAAAAAACAAAGGGGAAACTTCAAAAGACACTTTAAAAATAGAAGGCTGATATTCCTGGATTCTACTTGTTTGCTATGAGTAAAGTTGCCACACATGTCCCCCCCGCCTTCTGCTCAGCATCCCATGTACCGACATGTGTACACATAGGTGATGTGGTATGTGCTTAGGGCCCTGAAAAGTAAACCATGCTCATCTGCATTTTGGGGGAAAGCCCAGATGTGTTCTCAAGTATTTCCCTTCCCAAGGAAGGCTGCTGTGGCACCTGCCCAAGGCTCCCTGATGAGAGTGGTCAGGAAGGGAGAGGCAGGGAAAGAGGGGACCTGGAGGTGGGTTATTCTTACTCTTGCTCACCTCTTTCTCTTTAACCTCCGTGCACACTTGAAGGTAAGTTCCCGGAAAGCAGTGTCTTGTATCATTAACACCTAGAACAGCACCTGGCACAAAACAGATGCTCCTTAACTGTTGAATCAACTCCTGCACACCCTCGCAGGAGTAGCAGTGAAGTGCGGGCAGCTATGGGAACAAGGAGTCTTCCACCATCTGTGAGCAGAACTGCGGAGAGAGGGAAGGGATGTGCCACCTGTGCCGCTGGTTATTTACAATGTCACGGCTGCTTGGGCAACCTCTCTTCAGATTGCTGCGTCCTTATTCGTTGAGCAGAAAGGAAACTAACCAGTTAACTCCTTCAGAGAACAGAACATCCCTAGTGGATGTTGAATGATGGGATTATAAGGAGAAATTTACTTAGAGCCCATGAATTTGGTCATGTTTCGTGCAGCTTTGAGCTTTTTCTCAACAAAACAGAGTGAACGTGGAAGAAGTATAAAGCACCCTCTGTGTTTTGTTTGAAGATGGTGATGTGAATGGCTGCCCTTGAAGGCTAGTGCCGTGGGATTTCCATATAAACATTTGATGAAAGCTGAATTCCCAGCCTCTCAGAGCCCTTTGTGTGGAGCCACACCACTAAGTGGACGAGAGCCCTTGGTTCGGGGCAGGGGTGGGAAGTAGGGCCTGAGGAGCTCTGTTAGATGCTAGGCTCATTTTTTCCCCTTTGGGAGTCCGTTGATATCTGTTGCTGATATTAATTCAATATCCCAATTCCTAGGCCACCATAAAAGAGACAGGGTCTCTTAGGATTGTTACCGGTGACGACCCAGAGGCCGGCTGCCATCCATGAAAACGGCAGCAGCTCTCCCGGAGTGAGCAAGGACGGTCAGTGCCAGCCTGCCCAGGGCTCTGCGCATGTATCTCCCAGGAACCTTTACAAAAATGTTATGAGGTGGCTGTTTATTTGACTTCTGCCCTGGCCTTCCTGCAGTCTGTGGGTAATGCAGCAGCCAGAGCGATCCTGTTCAAACGTAAGGCGGGTTATGTCACTCGTCTGCTCAGAACCTTCCAGCAGCTTCCTGTCTCTTTCCGAGTATGAGACAAAGAAGTCCTTGCTCTAACGTACAAGTCCTATGATTCGCTGTCTCCCTTTGCGCTCTCTCCCTCCCAGATAGTCCTGTTGTTCCCTAAACTACCCCGAGCCCCATGCTGTTTTCTTGAAGCTCTTACCTTAGGCTCCTTGTAATTTCTGTCTCTCCTGTTTGGAATGGTCAGTTCCAAGATAGCCATGGGGGTAGCAGCCCGCTTCCTCCATGTCTTTACGTTGCAAACCCTAAGGAGGGAGATGGGTTCCTGGGAGCTAATGGGGTTCAAATTATAGTACATCCATACGTAAGAATAAATAAATATTTTAAAAAGAGCCTAGCAGCCATTCCCGCACTGGGGCCTCTCACGCAAACTGCCCTTCCCCAAGAAGCCTCTGTGCTGAGCTGCCCGCCTGTGCTGTGTCCTGCCATCTGAGCAGCTGTTATAAAGGAGTCCCTGGGATCCTATTTCAACCAAAAGTACTGAGGCTTTCCCTATCCAATCAGAGCCGTGCAGCTCCAGCCAATCAGAGCAGTTATATTCTGACCAATCAGAGACCAGTGGTGGGGACTTCTGTCTATGGGGTCTGGCACAAATAATGCCCATTTTTTATTACAAAATATTTTATTACAAAATCATAAGCATGTAATTCTGTAATATAACACTCATGCATTCCATATGACATTTTAGGTGAGATGTCCAAATTAAAACTGTAAGTTACTACACCCATATCATTACCCTACCAACCACACTCAAGCAGGCGTTACTTCTGCAGGACCCAGTATATAAGCCAGCTCCTCCCTTGGCTGGGGAGCTACCGTCGGCCCTCTTCAAAGGACCAGGAGGAGTGGCGCCGGTGCGTGGTCACACTGTCGGCTGTGCCGCGACAGTGCTGTCTTCACAGCCGCGCGTGCTGTATTACTGTGGAGCTGTTTGTACTACATGAAGTTTCCCTCACTGCACCCCAAGGTGGGGATTCTGGTTGGTGTTGAACTGGTGCCAATGACCATCTGTTGACAACGTGAGGGTCAGCTCACCAAGGACTTTCCTGGCGAGCCTAACGAGACGTCTTCATCCTCCCCAACCTGCCAACATTTCATACTTTCCTTCCCAGCTTTAATTATTTTGGGGGAGTATCAATTTTACTTATTTGCTTTGTTAATTGTCTTCCCATTAGAATGTAAGCTCCGCAAAGGTAGAAATTTTTCTGCTTTCTCTCCCCTTGTCCCCACAACCTTATAACCAGCAACTACAACAGTGCCCGGACCATGTGAGGCACACAATATTTACTGAATGATGGGTGTTTTCATTCTTTCAGTCATCACATGTTTAGTCTGCATTTACTAAGACAGGTATTGTAAAGTGAAAGTGAACCAGAAAGACAAGGTCTCCAACCTTGTAGAATATAAAACCAAGAGAGAAAAGAAGTGATTAAGGAAGTGCCCTTCTTATACACATTTGGCTCTAAATTTCACAGAAATTAGTGAAATTCCCCAATGTCCATTGTTCTTAAGTGGCACAGCAGAGATGAACACCCAGGAATCTAAAATCGCAATGTCATGCGGTTTTCTTCTTCCTTCAATGCCATGCCGGCATTGACATAAGTACTTAAACCCCCCCACACGTTACTAGTTGCACAGGTTTGTGTGTACATAGTGCCCTTCACTGAGAGAAATTTTGCTGCTATGTGTGTCTATTGTGATTGTTCTCTGAGGCATTAAGGGTTATCATTAGATGGAGCTCATCAATCATTATTATTGGGGATCAGCTTCATTGGAGCTGCCCTTCAAGAGCACCAAAATAAGAGTGATAACTATTTTATCTCCCTTGTTCTAAATAAAGAAAAATTCCCTTAGCATGTTATACCTAGCAAAGTGGGAAAATACAGTCTGCTAAGTGGGCACCTCATCTCATGGATCACACAAGGAATTCTTCCTGAAAAGGTTAGGTTGCCTATTAACTTTCAGCTCTATATTGTAATTATACACTTTTAAGTTTGATATTTTTGATCAGAAAGGGTTTTAGGTACAGCTTTGCTCTCTTTAATGAGCAATAACAAGAGATGCTGTTGGTAAAAGTTCTGCCAGATTCATGCTGTACCTTAAAGAGAGCAAAAAGGCTTGCCTCTCGTAAGACCCTCTTGCCTTTCATACCTTGTGACTGTCGGTGAAAATGCATGTGAACAGAGCATGGTCATCTCCCTCTTTCATTTCTTTAATCCTTTCCTTCTTGCTCCTGGTGGACAGGGGTCTTTCACTGCATGAATGCCATCAGCAGGAGTAGGATAGAACCTTGTTTTTATTTTTTGTGAATGTTAGTCTCTGAGGGAGAGAGATGCACTGCACTCCTCTCTGGCTGGACTGGGAGCAGATCAAAGGGCTGGCTGCAGGTGAGGCCAGAGCCCTGGGGCAGGGAGAGAGTGGGAGCGGGGAGCCAAGGGGAAGGGGCTTCCAACTGGCCCTTCCAGGTGTCCTGAGCCGTGCGTGCAGCACCCTATGTAAAGCCCATGCATATGCTACATTTGCAGCAAGCTTGTCCTCGGGTTCCCAGGAAAGCCACGGTTATCCCATCATATGGAAGTTATGTACATTTCTCAAAAATCTGAACGAGAAATGCTTTGGTATAAACAGAATAATACTACATTTAAAGTGAAAGCATGGGCAAAGAATAATTTGGTATGATTTTCCCCAAATCTTGGTAGTTCCATGGAGAGTACATAGATAGGCTAAAATGTTCATTCCAGACTAATGTCATTGGCATCAGCATCAAAAATGAAAGCACCTGCATGCGCTCAGTGTTGCATAAGACGCGCAGAGCGAGGCGCTCAGCCCTTGCTGTCCTGGCGCTGTGCAGGTATGGGGCAGTCGAGGCTGCCTCTGTCTAGGTGAGGGAAAGCACAGTGGTATGTTTAGTCCTCTAAAATTAGTCAGGTTGTGGGTCTGTTGCTTTTGGAATGAAAGTCTTTAAAGCCTTCTGAATAGGAGAACATTATCTCCTATTGTGCTGTCTTACAAGTTCAAAGAAAATATCACACTGAATTTTAAAAGTGATTTTTTTCAAAGAGATAAGACATTCCAAATTTGGTTTCAAATCATTTTAAAAGATGAACTCTGGCTACAGAGAATGGAAAATCAGGCTTATTGCAAATGTTTGAAAATATGAGTGAAGGGGCTCTGAAAGGAGGGTCGATTTTGTCGCACCTGCTTCAGCTTCCCTGAGAGTAGGTCTTTTCGGCTCATTTCCAGTTTTGTTAGATATTCTGGTTCAATGAGACCACGGCATAACTGAATTCTGTGTAGGTACATCGTTTCTTGTACCACTTGGTGTTAGATTAGTCTATGTATCTTTCTATTACTTTATTGAAAATAAATTTCACCCAATATGTAAAAATAAGATGCCTAAATATTATTTGCACAATTCTCAACAGACCTGAGATTATAATCACTTGGAGAACGTGGAGAAATCAGCAGTGCTCGAAGTTATTTCGCAAACATGTATTCTGGAGTCTTCTGAGTATGCCCAAGGTTTTCATCGTGGCGAACTCATCTAAGTATTTTCAATGACTTACACACCTGAGGTCTGCGGTCATCGTGCCCCTAAAACAGCTGCCAACATCCACGCAACAGTCAGCTGAAGCTGGACCACAGAACCACGGAGTGGTGCTTAGATTTAACTCCCTCTTATCGGCCTTGATGATGGTAATAATTATATTACTATATATGTTAGAGTAATATCTATGACTTCATATATACATATAACATTTCATAACTGAACAGGATGGGAAGAGGAGAGTCATTCCACATATTGGAAGCTTCCTTGGGCAGTTGTAATGGAGCTTCTGCTGGCGAGAAGGCTTTCAACATTGTTCCCCATAATGCCCAGGTGGAGCCAACTCAGAAACCCTCCAACTCTCTGATGAGTAAGGTCATGCAACAGATGAAAAATAAGAAAGCATCTGGAAGTGATATCATCCCTGCAAAATGTTCGTGAAAGAGAAAAAGTAACTCCTGTAGTGTCTCTGTATTCTCCCCCTGGAGATTCAAAAAATGAGAGAAAATGCGAGATGGCTCGAAGGCTGCGAAGGTCAGGAGTTTTACATAATGATATACATCCAATGGCAGGCTAGATACTCATTTCTGAACCAGCTGCAGAGCATATGTTTAGATAAAAGAGAATTTTTATAAACAAGTGGGTATCCATGAGAAAACTCTAATTTCTATCTTGGAAAGAAAATAGTTCATTGTCCTAAAGGTGGATGCTTTGACATGGAAATTTCACCTCCTTCTCTCAACAAGGCACTTCTGTTTCCTCTAGTCTCTAGAGCTTTTCTTTGAAAATGTATAAATGCCTTTCACTCCACTTCTAGATGGTTTTGCTGGGGAAAGAAACTCATCAATGGCTTAGCAACTTGAAACGAACCCAAAGCATCCTTATTTAATTTCTGAGTGATGAATAGCATTTTTGAAACTGTTGGACTATTTTGTAAACTTTCTATTCATTAGAAGATTTGAGAAGAGCATTACTTACTGGAGGCACATGGGATCAGAAACCAGAAAACCTAAGCAGAAATCTTGTTTTTGACATTTTCTGGTAAAGTATTGAGCCTCACGTTCTCTATACAGTGTATTACAGGTGTGATGGGCACTGTTATTTTAGGGGATGGAAGGATTGGGACTAATAATTCCATCCTTTGAAGAAGGTCTTTAGGTGATTGGCTTCCTCTTTAAAGTAAGAAAATATATCCAGGAATGTAAAACTGTTTTTCAACTGACAATAGATCTAGGTATAAAGATGGGCCACAAGTATCACAATTTTTTTTTTCTAAAACCTCTAGGCAACTTTTTTTCTCCCAGAATCAGGTTGGAATGTACACATGAGACTTGAAATCTTGACAGTATGCAGATCTTTGATCATTGTTTCAGTACAACTTCCCTTGGTGGTTCTCTTTAAATTTGTAGATCAAGAGAATGGAGAATATTATGAGTGTCTGGATCATGGTAAATATTCAGCTTGAGCAATCTCCATTAATCTGTGAGTCTCATCCCCATTTGCTCAGTGGTTAAACTAATCAGAGGCAAAGTTGACTGTCACCTAGGTCTCTGACATGGACCCTTCTGTGATTTCTCATATCCTTAGAATCACAGACTCAGAGAATGACAGTGAGGAAGGAAACGTACAGAGCGCCAGGATAATGCCGATGATTTTGTTAATGGCGCAGAGCGTTCAGATTTATGAAGGGCCTGTGCAAAAGGATACGGGAGATAGGGCCTGGTGAATTCTTGGGACGCGTATCTGTGGCAGGCAGGTCGCTGGGGCAGAGGCAGGAATGAGGTAGATAGATTTCAAGCTACTTCAGATGATGTTTATATTAAGGATTTTCTTTCCTTTCAAGTTCCAGGTTTGGCCTGGAGGACTTTTAGTTCCAGGGGAGAAGGGCCAGGCAACTGCTGGAATTCTAGTTTGTATGGCTGGCGCATCCTCACACCACCACGTTCCCTGCCAAGAAGTGGGGAAAAAATACATACAAAGAATGAGAGGCAGCCTGAGTGAAGAAAATCAGCTCCTTACTAGTTTTCCCTTCGCTCTATCCAGGCCAATGATTATTGATTGAATCATTCATGTCTTAAATCATTCATGGCTCAAATGCCCTGGTGGGCTATGTAAACAAATCACAGTCTAAGTCGGCTGCTCCCTTCCTTTTTTCCCCCTAAAATTTCTTGCTAATTCTCCTTCATTTATTCACTAACATTTTAGAGTCATTTCGTTAACTTCCAAATAATTCCTTTGGGATTTTATTCTAATTACGCACTGCTTGTTGATGAATCTAGGGAAGTTCAGATACTTATATTTTGGAATCTTTTAGTCCAGGAAAATATTACTTATTTTCATTTATCTAAAATGTAAAAAAAAAAATTCACCAAGGTTTTCTAGATTTTATTGTAATTTTTATTACTTTTACTTTTCACAATTCCTTATTTTCATTAAAAAAGAAAAAGAATGGATGTTTTGAACTGTATTGAGACAGTGATGTTTTAGTTGACCCCCAGAATGCGTTCTCCTTTACAGAACTCTTGATGTTTGAGTTGCACATGTAGTCATCTTGAATAAAGACATTTCTCAGCCTCCTTTGCCATTAGGTATAGCCATGTGAGGAAGTTGTGGTCAATGGCATTGAGCAGAAATATCATATATGACTTCTAGACAGCGGTTCTTTCAGGGTGGAGGTATGTCCTTTTTTTCTTCTTTCTCCTTTCTGGCTGGAATGCAGTGATTCCTAGACCCAAGAGCCACCAGGATATTTCTTAGGGAAGGCAGGGTAGAAAGCTGGAAGAAGCTGGCTTCCTTATGGTTTTGGAGAATGCCATCCACCTCCACATCTTTACATGAGAGAATAACCTTTGCATAGGTAAGCCAATGTTTGGTATAGTTGTTTGGTCATTTACCAAAACACAAACCTAACTGCCATAGTGGTTTCACTATTTTCTTTGGTTTGGTTAGGTTTTTAAGGTAATTTTATTGAGTGTTATATGTTGAGCAATAAGGCCACATGCAAATGAGATGATTTTTCTCTTTCCCCTTGCAGCATTGATACCTCATCAGCTAGAAATTTCACAACCATACTAATCAAGAAGACAAAAAAGCCATTCTTTTCTTATTCCTGACTTTAATGGGAATGCTGTTACAGTTTTACTATTAAGTATGGTGTTGGCTGTGGAGATTCTTCAAATTTAAGACAGGGATAATGAAATCTGTTTATTTTATAGAGTCGTTACGAGGGTCAAATGCACTAATGAATAGAAAGGTGCCACGTAACTGTTTCAAGCTAACCCATACTTGTCTGGATCTAATGGATCATTAAATAGTGGTGTTGTGTGTGTTTTTTTGGTCTTAATATTAGGGCCATGAGTTAGAAAAGAAATAGATGTTCTCTATTATGAAGAAAGTGATAAAGATTAAAAATTTGAAAATAAGTATGGGTAGTTCCTATGGAATGGAATACTCAAAAATTCATATTTGGAAAATATATGGTCAAAAAGACTATGACCTGTTTCACATGGTTAAGTAATGGATGGATGGTCAGTTCACCTCAATTACCAATCAAATGTTATATCACCATGCATGTAATCGAGTCATCAAAAAGGTTCCCTCTTGCATTTTCCTGCTCTGCTGCCTCCTGCAACTGCTTTAGGAATGTGTCTTTTGTGGATTTATGAATTCCACCCATTGTTAATATAACAAGAACAGTTTGTGCCACATTGATGTAACCTGGCAGCCAAGGAGAATGGACTGGAATGCAGGTGTGTGAACAATGACGACTTCACTGTTCCAGTCAGTGGGGGTGGTAGACACCGTTCAGTGAGCCTATGTACTGTGTGGCCATCAAATTCAAAATGGCTGAGTGAGTAGAGCAATGAATCTGCCTCCAATTTTGAGTTAAGCTTGAACATTCCTCTGCAGAAATTATTTGGATGATTCAAGAGGCCAGAATTACGGGCAACTGGTGATTGACAGCTTCATCACAACAACATGCCCTCTCATGCATCATGTTTTGTGCAGCTTTATTGGCAAAATATCATATCACCCAGGTATATGATATTACTTAGCCCCCCTGCAGCCCAGATTTGGCGCCCTGCAACTACTGGCTTCTCCCAAAACTAAAATCACCTTTGAAAGGGAAGAGACTTCAGACCGTTGATGAGACTCAGGAAAATACAACAGGGCAGCTGATGGTGGCTGGGAGAACTGTGTGAGGTCCCAAGGTGCTTATTTTGGAGGGGACAGAGGCATCATTGTCCTATGAACAATGTTTTTTGTATCTTCTTCAATAAATGTCTCTATTTTTCATATTGCATGGCTGGATACCTTCTGGACAGACCATGTGTATGTCTTTTCATCTTTTTACATTTTCAATCTGTTCTTGGCTCAACAAATTCTGTACATTTACCATTTGCTGTGGAAACAAGGTATTATGACTTTATGTCAAAAATTCTTTTGTTGTACCTCAAAAATATGTCTTTTTTTAAAAAAGAAAGTTTCCATAGCAGAGATGTTCCTTTTAAAATTAGTCCATTTTGCTCTTTGCAATTAGTTCCAGAAAAGATCTGTCGGGGAATGAATTATATCTGTTGACTTAAATGCTTTTTGGATATTGTCCATTGAATTCACCTCTAAAATAGCTGTAACTTATGATCTGGTAGCTTGATATATAACATGCTAGAAATCATTGAAGTTTAGTAACTTTAAATATTGTGCTTTTATTAATATGAAAAATACTTTAAAATATATACAAACCTTTTATTATATACATGCAAAAGTGAGATTTGAGGTAATTATCTGGAAACCTACAACAAGCCTATTAATAAGTTAAACACCCAAATGGATTGTTCTATGTTGGCTGTGCGAATTCTTCTCTCTTCCTGTATTTTCTGAATAGTTACCTCAAAATAGTTCCTCAAGTAATTGCCTCACTGCAGTTTGTTTATGATGAAATTCATCTAACATCAACATTTACTGAACATCTATTAAACACCATGCCTTCTGATCTGTGCTGGTAATAATAATAAACTAATTTTTATTTAGATTTCCATAGACTTCCTTCTTTTATATAAATTGATCATTGTAAAATCATTTGATATGATTAAAGAACTATTATCACATTTGAGGAAACTGAGGCACAGAGAGCAAGAATTATTTCATAATTCACACATACTACAACTCCAATTTGAAATCAGAATTTCTGATTATAACTTTTGTACAATTTTCTCTAATCTTCACTTCCCTTCATCATTTGACTTCAAACCTGCTCTTGGAAAGTAATATGTAATATCTAACAATGTATGTTAATGCATGTTGGATGCTGTTCTAAGTGCACTAGCTATATTAGTTCATTTACTCTTTATTGCCTCTCTTGGTGGTAAGTGGTGTTATTAGTCATGAGTAAGCTAAGGTCCAATGATGCTGAGTATTTTGCCCAAGGTTAACATAGCTAAGTACTTAGTGGAGCCGGGATTTGAACCCAGGCACACAGGTAAAGAGACCAGTCTCTTAACCAATTAGGGGACTATGTTTCTTCTCTACCAAGACACTCATTTTCTCCTTGTTAATGTTAATTTGTGTAATTGGCTCACTCCTTGTAGAAGTTGAATCTTTCCTTAGAAACAAAATCTATCTTGGTTTACTTGTCTTACATCTAGAGAAAACTAGAAACTGGTCCATTTTCTTTAGGTTTTATATTCTGAAAAGAGACTATATACTGATTTTCCAGAGAAGTAGTAAGTTTGCACAAACGGAGATGTTCGCAAAATTGTTTGATTCTTCAAGATGATCTGTTCTTTGCCTTTGTGTTAATGGAAATAAATGGCTGGGACTGGATTTTACAGGCCACTTGTGCCAGAGCATCCTGTATATTCAACCCACACCCAGTTATTCTTGGGCTCACATTATTGCTTTCCTCGGAAGTGCCTCCAGTATTTTACAGCTATTACTCATTCTGCTATCCAGAACTGACCAGAGCTTTCTAGGTGAAATTCTGTTCAGTGTCATGATTCCTCTGAGCTCACAGCAAAATTACATTAGCCTTTTTTTCTTTCATCTTTCTGTTTCTTTATTGTAATGCAAGCCCATATATCATCTGTTATCCATCCTTTCCTCCAGGTCTTTAAAAAATTTTTTTTTAATTTTTTATTTTTTTGGTTGTTACTGCCTTCCAGGTGTTTTGGATTATCTTACTTAAGGTCAGTAACATTTGTTTTGTCTGCAGCAGGATATTATTTTGCTATTCCCATCTTCTTTTTGCAGGATGAGTCTCAAATTTAGAATCACTTTTAACTGTATGTCCTGATTACCTTTATTTTCACATCATAAAAAATGTAACATAAAACACGAACTACAATTGACTTATTAGTAGAACTACTTTCTTATTTGGTTTTGGTCAGTAAATTATTGTTCATTTTTTAATAATTTGAATCACTATTTTTGATAACTGAGCACATATTACATGTGTGCCATTTTGCTATGAGGACTGTAACCATCAATAAAGAGCCCAGAGTCACTTTCTGTCACTTACTACCTGTGTGACTTGATCCTTAGCTTTTTCAGATGCTAAATGGCATTAAGCCTATTTTGTAGCATTGTTGTGGGCACTAAGTGAGATTAATTTGTGAAATCTGCTGGTACATATGAATGTTTCAAAAAGTACATGCTATTATTTGAAGGTCAGCTGCATAACAGGCATTTTATATGCATAATTAATCATTAAAATAATAGTTGAAGTTAATTTTATCCCCCCTTTTACCAATTATATGCCTGAGGTTAACTACCTTGACTATGGTCACTTAGCTAGTGAGTAGCTGGATTAGGATGTGTGAACCTCTGACTACCTGACATTAAAGCAGACCTGTACATAGGCTCATTGTACACCAGCCTCACCATTTATGAGGGGCATAAAAATCTATAGTATAACATAGGAAATAACATAGGACAAGTGCCATCATCTAAGTATAAGTATAGTACTACTGGGGTAATAGAAAAATGAGATTTTTCAGTTAGTAGTTCACTGAAGGACTTGTGCCAATTTCTGTGGGCCATGAATGAAGGATAGAATTTGGACTTGAGATGAGGGAAGATGCATTCTCGGTACAAGGGCCAGTGCTGGTCGTTAAGAAATGACAGAGCGATAGATCATTTATGGGCAACAGCTCCTGATGTTTTTTGACTAACGTTTGAGAGTAATGGGAAATGAGATCTCAAGGGTTGGTTAGAAGGTGGAGAATTTGAGTATTGGATGCAGTAATCTGGATTTCCTGGACAGGCAATGGGAAGTCATTTGAGGTATATGGGATGCGCTATAAGAGAGAGCGCCTCAAGCGTGTTGAACAACAATGATAAAAATTTACTTCTGAGAGTGTGATGTCTGCATTAGCATATGGACATATGAATGTAAAGTGCAAATGGAGATCTCTAAGTAAGGACGATAAGACAAGATGGCCACTAGGGGATGAGGGAAAGCTGATGGCAGATACCAGGTGGGAGCATGGGACGCGGGAGAATTGGGTGTTATTAACAGATCAGTATGAAAGTCTTTGATCATTGAACTTTTTTCCACTTGTACTTCCAACATGTTCATTGTAAATTTTTGATGCTTAATACTATTTACTCACTGGAACATGATGGTGAACGACAACCAAAAACAGGTCCCATTCTCATAGCTCTTACTATTTAATTAGGAATTTAGACATCAAATCCCTTAATCACATACCCAAATGTATAATTCTAAATGATAAGTCTTATGAAGGAATGGTATTTGGTTCTAAAAGGACATTTAACGCAGAGATTAGACTTGGTTTGGATCAGGGAAAACTTGCTTTAGGACATTATAGTTGAGCTGCGATTTGGAAACTGAATAGGAAATGCCATATTTTGCCATGTATAGTGTGTACCCGCCTTTTGGTGTGCGTTATACATGGGATCATTATACCCATATAGAATGCACATCCTTATTTTTCCCTCAAAAACTTGGGCAAAAGGGGGGGCATTTTACATCACGAAATACAGGTTCAGTGAAGGGAGGTCAGGGGAGAGGGTCTGGGTGGGTTTCACCAAAAGACAAGTGTCATGTCATCTGTTTGAAGGGCAGGCCAGAGCAAGACCATGCAGAGCTTTGCAGGCCATAGTAAGGATTTTGGTATCATGAAGGCACTGGGAATCCAGTCGGGGGTTTATAGGAGCTATAATCTGATTGCCGTTTGGGATGGCCGCTCTGGTTTCAGTGCAGAGAGCAGATCGTAGAGGCTGTGTGCAGGGTGGGGAGATATGAGGGGCGGGTGTGGGAGCACAGGAAGAATGTTACTGTGCTTGTCTGGGGGCGATGGTGCCCAGAACTAGGGTGCAGAGAGGTGGGGGAGGGTGCTGGAGGTGATGGTGGAGTGAGGGAAGAAGGCCTAAGGATGAGGCTTGGGGATCTAGTATTTAAAAGCTGGTGTGATCAGAAAGATCTCCCTGGTCATTATTTACTTACTCCCATGAGCATATAAATGGTGTTATTTTCTTTTGTTTCTCTTTCTTTACTTCCTTTTTTTTTTTTTAGATTTTATTTATTTATTTTTAGAGAGAGAGGAAGGGAAGGAGAAAGCGAGGGAGAGAAACATCAATGTGTGGTTGCCTCTTGCGCACCACCTGCTAGGAACCTGGCCTGCAACTCAGACATGTGCCCTGACTGGGAATTGAACCAGCAACCTTTCAATTTGCAAGCCATTGCTCAATCTACTGAGTCACACCAGTCAGGGCTCTTCACTTCCTTTTTAAAAAAATATTTTTTTAAATTTCCTATTCTTTCTCTCCTTGGAATGATCAAGAAGTTTCAGAATACCGCAGATAGGAATCTGGTACTAAGAATGCTAAAAATAATAGAATCATAGGCCATTTTGTAAGTAAATAAGCTATAAATGACTTGTTCAAGGTCACACGTATTTAATTTCAGAGTTAGTTCTAGAATGTAGTTTGCTGTCTCTTATTCTGATATTATTTCCAGCATTTCTGGCTCCTCCTCTAAAATATCACAAATGTATGCACGCTTCTTTCTACAGTGCTTAGTAGTTACCCGAGCTCAAACTATTAAGACTTTATCAAAATCCTCAGCTCATTTACATAAACTATACATTATCATAGAGAAACTCACCCTCAGTGTTAACAGTTTTCTCACAACAATTATATTCTAAAGAAAGCATGGAAGGCAAAAATTACAGATAGTCAAATTTACTAAATTATCCTTGGAAGTTCCTTAAATAGCCCATAAGCAAGTGAGGTGCTGACCCCATGAGAGACACAGGAAAACTGAGGCCAAGCAGGGTGGGAGCAGATTTGGGGGGCTCATCTCTTGCTCGCTCTGGGGCACATGCTTACAGGGCAGGATGGCCGGGATACCCATGGCACTATTAAAATAGATGCCCATTGGAATAGGTCTGTATTCATATTACCAACCTCTCTGCAGTAGGTCTCTCTTGAATCAGACCACATTAAGGATATAAGCAACATATGTTCCCAGTTGAATCCTTAGGATTTTATGTAGCATCTAATTTGACCAGAATAGAGAAGTCTCACATGGAAAGCAATTTGGCCAGGTTAACGCAGTTGCATTGCAATTACGTGCCCCAAATCCAAACAAAATGCCATTTTCCCCTTCCCAATCATTTGGATAACTGTGGTCTTATAAATTGGCTGATCATTATTGGCTTAACTGAATGTCAGCTGTAGCCATTTGCCATGTGAGCCTAGGCATAGCTTCATTAATACTAAACTCATGATCATCAATATGTGGTAAAGATGCATTTGAGGGTATGGGGCAGCTATGAAAATTTGTGATGAGCTAGAGGTAATTACTATGATAATTAAGCATTTAAAAGTATCGATTTAAATGGTGCAGGAAGATTTCAGCATTTGCCATTTTATCTACAAGAACTGATTTGCTGCCTTTATTCTTTATTTGTCTTTCCTGTGAATACATTTGTTGCTATGTTTTTAGTATTATTGTTAGCTTCATTGCATAATTAGTGGTATTCAGCTGCTGATTTTTGGCTTAAAAGAACTGTAATTAGTTTTCATTCACTAGTGGCATGTATACGGCATCAGGGTCATTGCCAAAGGTATAAGGACTGTAATTCTATTGCTAGGTTTTAAATTCCTATAAACTTAAAAGTCCATTTTGTTCATCTTAAGTAATAAAAAAGGCTATGAGATACAAATGATAGAATTTTATTTTGCTTGGAATGAAAGCATATTACAAGATTTGGAGGACTAATGTATATGCGGTAGCAAGTTGTTCTCTGTCTGAAGTTCAAGTGCTGTTCTCATTGCTTAGTTGGTTAACCCTATATAACCCGAATCATGTTTGGCATCTGTTCTTTTGTGCTACTTTCACCACTAATTGCACTATCGAAAGAAAAATATTATCAACAAGTAAAAATTTGGGCTTGCACACTCAAGCCACCTTAAGTTCAAAACTGGCTTGATTCATTAAGTAGCCCTTAAAGAGTTAATTATGAAGACTAAAGTCAAATAGGATTTGTAAAGCATTTAAGACAATACTCATAAATATTAGTTACTATTATACTATTATCATTTCCTTATATTTGCTCCATCAGCTCTCATATTTTTAAAGGATGTTCAAAGTCCCTACCCCTGGGGCTTGATGTCAGAAAGCCTTGTTAAGGTCAAAGTGCTCTGAAATTACAAAGCGGGAAGACACAGAGCTTTGTAATTTCAAATCAAATGAAGAAATGGGCCTTGAAGAGTGTGTCGTTCATATTGGCTGCAACCCTAGAAACCCACAGTAGACCTGTTGTTTACATGCTGCCACAGACCTGCATGCTCAGGTTTCAGTCCACTTTCTTGTTATTGCTCTGAGAGTTTTGGGGTGTGTGTGGGAGGGTGGGGTGGGGTGTTCACCTTCAGTCTTAGCAGTTTCTTCCCGACAGATTCTAAAGCGAGCACGGAAGGCAGAAACCACATGCAGTGTGTGTTGATGGACGAGGGCTTCTGCGATCACGGTGGACGTCTCAGCAATCACTGCATCTTTGGTGGACTTGTGCTCCCACGTCCTGCCCAATGGAGCTCGTCATTCAGACAGTGGGGTTGCTCTGGGTCTTTCCTTTTCATCCTCCACTGTCGGGAGTCTCTCACATGGGCCGCAGGAACGCTAGTGGGGTGACTACTGCTTCCCTTCCATAGAAGTTCATGTTCCGAGAGTGGTTTTAGGGTGAGAACAAAGGTTCTGGTGGTGAAGCAACCCTGGAGAGGGCAAGAATTAGGAGAAGTTAAAACCACCCCTAAGACAACGGCTGGATGATAAACTACTAGCCAACATCGGGAAGGCGGCCTCGACCTGTGTGCCAGGCACTGTTAGGAAGCGTTTGTGTGCGTTCCGTCACTGAATTATGGCAGCTCTTTGAGGGAGAAACTCTGTTACCCTCATTTGAGATGAGGAAGCCGGGGGAGCACTGAGAAGCCGTGGGATGGGCCCTGGGACGCGGATGTTGCGTTCTCCCTCTTACGTGGTGGTGGCAGGGAAAGGCTCGCTTCTTTTGTGTTTGCTTGGACTGGTCAGGGATGTCCATTTCTCAGCTTACCACTGGCCAGGAAATGAAGATCAATCTTCAATAATTAATTATGTTTTTTTAAAAATTAAAAATGTTTTAATTAAAAATTAATTTGTCTTTCAATCCCTAGATACCACTTCTGGTCAGCTGTATTCTTTAAATAGTATTACCGTGGACTGGTTGTGTACAGAAATAAAGAGAAATGAGCAGTTGAACCAATTTGGATTATTGAAGCAAAAGAATATAAATCTGTTGTTGAGGAAAAAAGGTTGAGATTGTAGATGGAGTTATGAAAATCAAAAGCACTAATTATATTCACATGATTCTATGTTAGTGCATGTTGGAGTCAAGATACTTTGCTCTGAAAATATTTGTGATGCAATATTTTCTTTAATTTTAACATTTTATTATACACATTTTAAATATATTACCAGAATTGAAAGGTTCTCATTTTCCTTTCCAGATCTGGGAGCCAGGGAGAAGAAACTGTTAGAGTTGAGAATTTTTTAAAAAGATTTTATTTATTTTTAGAGAGAGAGAGAGGAAGGGCAGGAGAAAGAGAGAGAGAAAGAAACATCAATGTGTGGTTTCCTCTCGCATGCTTCCCCCCCGCCGGGGACCTGGCCCAAAACCCAGGCATGTGTCTTGACTGGGAATCAAACTGGCGACCCTTGGTTTGCAGGCCAACACTCAATCCACTGAGCCACACCAGCCAGGGTGATTGAGAATTTTTTAAATTAGGGAAAAGGAGCTAGGACCAAGGAATTACAGAGAAAAACATGTTAGAACATAGTTCTGCCTAATAATTTTCAACCAATTGATAACTGATTAAAAACTAGTGGACTAATTATGTATTAAAAATACCCATCTTCAGTAAGATAATATTTCAACAACAGAACTTTGAAGGCCTTGCCAAAACTTTTATAAGAATTATCAAGGGCAGTCAGTGGGCCTCAAGTACAACAATATAAGTTGCTCCCATTTCTTTTTTGCCATTTTCTTGGATAATCTCAAGATACAAGGGGGACCAATTAAAACCCAGAATTATCTTCTGGAGAGTGGGCCCCCCTGTAATACAGGCATCCCCTGCTCGGTGAGCGTTCTGGGAACCCATCTGTATCAGTGTACTAGCTGGCGTTGTTGTGAGGAGCTGCGTTTGGCTTCAATGAATTTATTTTTACTGAAGGTTCTTTCAACACGTTTACCCATTTCATGATGGGTAACTTATAAGCACACCTTATACTGCACTGCGCTGAGTGTGCAGTAGTTTTTGACCCAAAACATCACACCCACACTTCCTATTCACCTGATCTTGCCCTGAGTGACTTTTTTTGTTTCCCTGGATGAAAAAAATCCTCAAAGGGAAACATTTTGCCAATGTGGAAGAGGTGAAACAAAAAACAGCAGAAGCACTAAAAGGCATCAAAATTTATGAGTTCAAAAAGTGTTTTGAGCAATGGAAAAAATGTCTCAACAGGTATATTGCACCAAATGGAGAACGCTTTGAAGGTGACTGAAGTTTAAACATGTAAGAATAGGTACACACTTTTTTATAAATAAATTCTTTATTTTGGGTTGCCCCTAGTACATTCACGCACACAGAGCAGGCGTGATTAAAGCCAGCACTGGGGATCAGACCACGGAAAGTGCGCCAAACTGGACATTAGAGCACCTGAGCCTTTATTCATGCTTTTTCTCTTTATGTTTGCGTTCCCTTGGGCACATGCTGACGTTCACATCTGTAAAATGGGGTAACACATGTGCTGCCAACTCCGTACAATTATTGTATAGAACAACAAAACAAGTGAATTACTATTTCAAGAGCATTTCAGAAAACACTGTTAGAGACAGGAAAAATAGAGCGCACGGTGGTAGAGCAGGTGTAGACTGGGAAATGCCAGCCGTGAAATGCAGCGGTGACTGATGGAAACGCAATGAGCTAAGCGGTTACTTGAGGTCAGCAGGCCAGTCCTGACCGCTCATCCCTGGGGTCTTTTAAAATATAACAAAGCCTGCTGCTCCCCTCCCACTTTAAATGGGGCAGGGCCCAGCTGTCGATCCCCCCGCCCCCTCACATTCCTGAGGTGACACTAAGGAGCAGTAAGGTTAAAACTCCTGCTGTACAGTTTCTGGAAGAAAATTTGCAGTTTGGGTAAAATGAACACGTTGACATTTTCAGTTTGAAAAATTAAAACCCTGCTATTACACAGAGGTCTGACGTAAATGAAATTCATGAAGATGCAGTGTTGACAAAAAGAGGTGATCGCTAATCAGAAATACTGCCATAAATATAGCAAATACCTTTCGTAGTGGGGAGTTCCAAACTAAATTGAAATGAATATATGTATGTGACTTTTAAGATAATTTTTCACATTAATGAGCCTTGGAAGCTAGGTTCATGGAATTCCAATTACTGAATGGGCTTTGAAAGTGTGATATTATGCATCGTGAGGAAATATAATAACTCCATTAAAAAGAGGGCTGAGGTAATGAAATTATTATAAACAACCCGATTCAGGTGTACTACAGAACATCTGGTGATTAAAAACTTTTATCCCTGTGGCTTCACTGTTTAAATTCAATTCACTTATATTTTGCCCCACTGCTAATTGTATTATTTGAAAATTCAATGATATGTAAAATATAAAGGCAGCAATTTAAAACTAAATATGTATCTGCTCTAGGATATCTCAATTTGCTGCTTAATTTGAATAATTTGGGGACCATTAGAAAATTGCTAAAGAAGAATTAGTGTAAAAACATTTGGGACTGCATTCCCAAATGTGCTGAAAGTCAATGGCCATGACCTTGGTAGCTGAGCGGAGGAATTCTTTGGATGGAACCATAAATTACCTCGCCCAGTTTGCAGCAGAAGAAACCAAGGCCAGAAGACACCAAGGGACATTCCCAAAGCCACACAGCTCATTAGTGGCAGAGTTTGGATGGCTCTCTTAGCTCCTAGCCCTCCTTGGCTCATTCTGAAGAAGCCTGATAAATATTCTCATGTTTTAGGCTTCAAATACTGGGGTGTATTTAGGAGTCCAACAACATTCACGTCATGAATAACTTTAGCGACCAGGAACCAAATCGGCCGGTAGCCAAAACAGGTGATGGCGGATTCTGTTTAAATGGAAGTTCCAAACATCATAAGAGGCTGACTCATATAGACGTTGACTCACCACGCATGTGATATTACTGATGGCCTGATCGTTTCAACAGTCATATACACCAGAATGAAAGTCATCATGTTACTGTCTCTGTACTTGCAGATGCATTATCCTGTTGTGTCACCTCCTACTTGTCTCCCAGCCCCCTGCTCCCATAGAGCCAACATGGCACTAGCCCGGCCATAACTGTTATGACGCCCAAACTGTGAAAATGGTGGCATGGATTGAACTAGTGGACGGGGGTAGAAAGACAATAATCAAGCATGGAACATGTGTTTTACAATTCTGCATCTACTTGTTATAGGATTATTAATGGCTGCATGAAATATTTTATGTCTCACAAATGTGTGGCAAGAGAAATAAAAGAATGGAAGGGTGGTATTTTAAATTTAATATTTAAAGATACGTTACATAAAATATCAAATCTTATCAGCAAGCAATGAATTTGTAAGTGCTTTGATTCACAGATATTTAATAAAAATCAACACATTGAGTATAGCATGAGACTATGAAAAGCCACACTTTATTCCAAATTATGCTTCTATCATTTAAGGCCTCAAAGGTTTTCCATTCTTCTGTATTCTAATATGCTTCAGAGAGTCATTTCTATTCTTATACGATACCCTATTTTTAAAGATTTTTTAAAAATTTGTTTTTCAATCACAGTTGACATACAATTTTATATTATTTTCAGGTGTACAACATAGTGATGAAACCCCTTGATAAGTCTGATACCCATCTGACACCATACATAGTATTTACTATATAATTTACTATATTCTCTATGCCGTACTTCACAGCCCTGTGACTATTTTTATGACTGATAATTTGTACATCTTAATCCCTTCACTTTTAAAGATCTTTGGAGAGGGAGGTTCCCCAGTCTTTCAGGCACTCATTCCAGCCCCAAGAGGTTAAAAACCTGATCAAAGAAGTGGGTTGGAATTCAACCCCAGGTCTTCCATGGGCAGAGCCTGGCCTTGCAACCAGCCAGGCTCCTGCAGAATGAGCATGGGTCTCCTGCAGGAACTTCGGGTGGAGGGCAGCTGATGAACGGCAGGCTCGGTCAGACTCTGCCAGAGGCTGGTGTCTTGACGAGAGAACTAGCTGGCTGCGCTAGGTTTTAAAGTGGCTAGCTTGTGCAGTTCGTTTTCTCCATGGCAGAACTGTGCCAGCTTTGTATACATTCTCCTGGTGTACAAATTTCCTCTAATGGAAATTAGGGTGTGGTGTGGGGGGCATAGCCATGAAGGATCATTAGGAATTTTGTGTAAACTCTGTTAATCACTCGATCTCTCTTCTGGACCAGTCTCCAAAGACTGGTCTTAGGTACCAGGGAGAGAAAGTGAGTCGAGGGGAAGAGATGTAGCCATATGAAACAGTATTCATAGTCGTACAGTGTTGTTGCCTAGTAACGGAGTTCAACCACCAACTTGGGCTGAGTTGAAGAGCAGCTGTGCCCTCAGGACAGAATGTATCCCTCCAAACCAGAGCTCCTGGGTCATTTGGGCTGAGTGGGCCACCAAGAGAAGTGACAGTTTCCACTGGGTTACAGTGATACGCACAGGGAGCTACTTGATGGAACAATAGAGGGTATGGAGGGTGTAAATAAGAAAAGATGGGTGGTCCAGTCACATGAAGTCAGGTGAAAGAACTTGGCAGCCAGTCCTGGCTGGGTAGCTCAGTTGGTTAGAACATCGTCCTAATACACCAAGGTTACGGGTTCAATCCCTGGTCAGGGCACATATAAGAATCAACCAACAAATGCATCAATAAGTGGAACAATAAATTGATGTTTCTCTCTCTCTCAAAAAAAAAATCAATTAAAAAAAAAAAACTGGCACCCTTCTTGAACTCTTGGAAGAAGGTTTTACAACTCAAATTTCCAGCTGCTTTTGCTCTTTGTCTAAGCCAAGAAGTCATTTGTGGTCGCTACTAGGTCAGTTATGCTGTCCTGGTTGATGTGACCTGGGGAAACAACAGTTTATGTGACTCTTTGTATACTAAAGATTGTTCACCATAGTTAGTTGCAGGGTTTTTAATTGCTAGAAAATTTTGGATTCTATTATATTATTATTGATCTCTTAATTATAGTATTTTTTTTGTGGCAGGAATCTGAAATGATTAAAAAGTGAAGTTAAATGATAGAGATCAATGAAATAAATCTGGATAATGGAAATCAGTAAAAATCCCTTTTTAAATATCTGAGTAAATATTTGCCTGTGGGTTCCACCTCGAAGTTTGAACAGAGTGTCCTTAAATAAATGCTCTGGGATATTTGCAAAGTTTGCTTTTTAGATATTATTTGATACTAAAAGATATTTTTATCATCTGCATATCAAGAACATTTTATTTTATTTTTGAATCGAAAAGCAGCTTCTATAATCAGAACTTGGTAGCACAATTCAGTTCAGAACTCCACTAACAAAAAGTTCCTTAATTTTTTTACTTCCTTGAACAAAGATCATGACTCCTTTATAGATCTTCAGACAATATGGTGACCTCTTTTTAATCTATGTTATTAGTTTCCCTTTCAGATAACATTTGAAGTTTGTTAGACTGAGAGTACTAGGGTCATTTGAATGTCAAAAGGCCCTTCCTCCCTGGGGACCACAAAGCAGTTCATAGAGGGGAGGGGTTATGATTTGCTGAATATCAAAGGCAGCCACGCACTGACAGAAAGCACTGGGGGTGTGGCAGTTGCCTAGCTTTTGGCTGCTAGTCTCGCCTCTTATTTCTTCTCTCAGTAAGTGACAAAAGTCATATTTTAAACTTTGAATCTACATGCTTCACTCACCAAACATTTAGAATCTGCTAGGTTGAAAGACTGTAAACAAGAACCTGTATTTCCCACCATTTATGGACACATAGGATGGTATCATTGGTTCGTTTTTAAAAGTTCATCTTAATGTTCCACTTTCCCCCACCTTCATGACCCATTGTTGAAAGATTACAATTTTACAAATAAAATCAAAAGCGTTGTGAGGCCATTATGGCCAGTACCAGAGAGCTGAACCATCTGCTCAACTCTGTGAAATTTCAGAAAAATTTTGATGGCTTGTTGTAAGAATGCGCTGCTGGTGGGATCCATGAGAAAGCCTTCCGTTATTGCTCCCAACTAAACCAAATGTAGTATGTTTTATGGCCCAGAAAATGATCCTATTCAGGGAAACTGGTTTTATAAATGCTTTAGAAATTAAAGGAACAATTCCCAACACAAATGTTGTTCCCAGTGCAAAATGCACTCAGTAAACCTGAGAGCAGCCATCATGGGGAACCTGTAGCGTGTGGTCAAACAGTCACTCACTACTGGCCTTCAAAGTGCTGCTTAGCAGAATGCTTGAAACCAGAGTCAAGGTTATGAAATGGAAACTTTTGCAAAGAGAGAGATAGAGAGAGAGAGAGAGAGAGGCACCTTGAGAGAGTATGACTTTCAAAAAACTTCAGAATAAAGTCTGAAAAATTAAACAGCAATGTACAGTGCCTGCCGTTTGGTGATCTTGTTTATTTATATATTTAATTTCAGAGTGAGGCAGGAGAGAAAGAAGTTAGGGAAAACCCTCGACCAGTGGAATAAGGAAGGAGGAGTGGACTTCTCAAACCAAGAAGCCCCTAGGCCCTGACATCGGAGCCCCTACTTCCACTCACGATCAAAGGGGAACAGCTTATGGCAGGAGACTCCTGCAGTGCTCACAGAAGTTAACAGCAACAAGGACTGGCTCCAACCAGGTCAATCCAAGATGGAGGAAAACTGACCGGAGACTGACTCCTTATACCATCATTAAAATGAAAACTGACACCACAAGCAGAAGGAGTCAGAGGGGATGTATGCAATGACACTTTCAGAAGGACCACATGGGAACGAGACCCCCTCCCAACCCAAAGGCGGAGACAGGATTTGGTGCCACAGTTCAAAAACCAGGAACATGTAAAACTTCAGGAACCGACCGTTCGCCCACATCCACTCAGACATGCACTTTTCGCTCTTGCACGGTAGTGTCCTGTAAGACTTGCCACCAGAGGGGCAGTGGGTGGGAGCAGCCAGTCCTGGGCCGAAGCTATGACCCTGTGTCCAGGAGTCCCGTTCTAGCCTCTTTCTTCTCTCCCTGAATAAAACTTGCTTTTGTCCTCGCTCGGACTTATTCTGGAATTCTTTCCTGAGTGAATCACGAGCCTGCAGGTCCCAGACCACGCTGCACTAAACTGGTCCAGTGACAAAAGGGTCCAGGCTTGATGCCTCTATTTAGGGCAATGTTTGGAAACATTCATTAATGAATAGAATGATAGGAAAAAACAGTAATATTCATTGACTATTTATCACACACCTGGCATTGCTCTGAAGGCTTTACATGTATTACTTTGTTCCCTCCTCATAACAACCTTAAGAGGTAGGAGTTATTGTTAACCTCATTTTACCTGTGGGGTCCAGAGAAGTTCAGTTAGGTAACCTGCTCAAGGTCACATAGTTATTTGAGGCAGAACTGAGTTTTGAATCTAGACATTCTGACTCCAGAGTCTGTGGTGGTTACCACTATTTCGTATGGTTCATCTATTCATTTCATAGATAGCTGTTAAGTGCTGACTCTACCCTGTGGAGCTTACAGTCTATTGGAGGGGAAAACAAATGCTAAATAAAGACATAAACATATGTTAGGTGATTGTAGCTACAATGAAGCGAGGATAAAGGGATAGAGAATGAAGAGTGTCGCTGGACCAGGCCTGAGCCAAGGCAGGTCATGTCCCAGAAGAGCCTAAGACTTGCAGGTTCTTAACTCAGGCAGGAATGAATTCACAAATGAGTCCAGGTGGAGGTAAAAATAGGTTTATTAAAGCTTAAGGTAGAGAAGCAAGGGGAAGGGGTTGCTGGAGACAGGACCAAAGCATAAGCTTGGGGTGAGCTGCTGCCACCCACTGCTCCCCTGGTTCAAGTCTCACTGGAACCCTTGGAAGAAAGCAAAAGTATACACCTGAAGGGACACAGGTGTGCTTGCGAGTGAGCCATGTGCAGAAGATTTTTGTCTTTGGGTTTTTTATTTGTCCTCGGTTATGGGAGAAGAGCTGGGATCTTTTCCTGTTGAGTTCTTATTCTTATAACAGTTGATGACTCTCTAATTCCACCCATCCAAGGGGAGCAGGGATTTTCTTCTTCATATGGACTCTCCCAGAAGTGTCATGGCATTAGTCCCCCTCAGCCCCTCTTCTATCTGCAGGAGGGTGGAGCAAGGAGAGGGCAGGCAATTGATGTTTCTCTCTCACATCCATGTGTCTCTCTCCCTCAAATAAGTAAATAAATAAATAAAACGGGAAATATTGTACTAGATGCCTGCAAATCACCAGTGAACAGACACATGAAACTACATTTTGTACCCTTGCTATTCTCAAGCAAAAGCAAAGTTAAAATCTTACAAAATATCCTACATAATTTAAGTTCTTAGTTTAATATTGACATTTTGTTGTGTTATGTTTACAGCTGCATTTTATAAACACAAAACAATGAATTTCCTATTATGTCTCTGGGGATGCATTTTTATCCTTTTATTATTTTGCATTCATTGATTTAGAGCCTCTGGGCAGTTTATGTTGTCATAAGTTGTATTAATATCTTTAAGTGATAGCAATATTATCATGCAAAAGAATAATGTTTCCATTAATGCCTTTGTCATTATTTAAAAAGATAATTATAATAATTCTTCATAACACTTTCCTGGGAAGCAGGGGAGAGGCAGTTTAGATGATTCCTCCTCAGAAGCTCAGAAAAATGGAGACGCTTGTAGTTTGGTGCCTTTCCGTGTCCCTCGGTCCACAGGAAACATGAATATTCAACCCAGTTTGATATGGAAAGTGTCCCTGCCTGGGATGGTCTCCATGGTTTCCGGGCATGTCACTGCATGCGGCTCTTCCCCACTCATTGGCCTGAGCCTGGCATCTTTATTTCTGGGGAAGCCATTATGGCCTCCGCTGTCACCATTGTCTCTTTCAAAAAAAAGCAACTGACGCCGCTGAACAGGGATGACTTGCAGACTGCAGTCATGAATCAGTTTTGATTTTGTCGCCCTCTATCCTTTGAAGTGTGGTCCCGTGATTAGTCTTTCCCATCACTGCATGAGAGGTGTGGCAGGCTCCGTGACTTTCCTGGTCCCTCTTGGGCAATAAGGTTTTCTGGTAACTTCAGGTCACAGAAAATTGCCTTGGTTTAGTAATTTAACTGTCAGTTGCATGTGTTAATAAAAACTATGAATTTGAGTTAAAGTTGAGGCTTCCTGCTGGCTGGCAGCTCAGGGGGAAGCCTGAAGTTGAAGTTGGAAGTGGGAAGGATTTATTACCCCATTTTCTGCTCCTTCCTCTCCAACGCACCAACAGAGGTTTCTGGCTCTTCAGGGACAAGGGGATTAGGGAGAGAGAAGGGGTAAGGCAGGCAGCAGAGGTGTTACTTCCCAGCTCCTTGTGTGGTATCTAGCATCTGGGCAGGTGTTAAAGCTGACAACCTGATGGATACTGACAGTTGGCTCTATTGTGGGGGCTTTTGTGAGTTTTCTACACTTCCCTGCAAGCTCTCAGGAAAGGGTCAGCTTTCACTTTGCCAAACGATTGGGTCACATGTCTTCTTCCTGTGGCCAGTGATCCGTTATCGTTTCATGGCACAAGCTATGAATTTTATCCAGTGCCTGATGAATGTACTGAGATCAACGGAAGATAGACCAAGAAACAGTACCTTACACCAGGCTGGGCAGTCAATCTAGGAGGCAAGTTTATGCTGATAGGAAGTATGGGGGAGAAGAAAGTGAAGATCAGCACGATGACAAAATAAATGGCTACTGCAACGAAACGGGAACAGAAATGATGGGATTGATGTCATCCACAAGGGAAAAGACATTCATGTGACATTATTCATGCAAGAACCTTTAGATTTCCTGTGAATCAGAAACTGTTGAGACATAGAAGAGGAAGTTATATAGGCATATCGTATTTGTGGTTAGGCAGAAAATAATTTCACGACAACATATGATCTAGCAGGATTAAGCAACTCAAAGTGTCTTTGCCCAAATGCTTCTGAGGATTTAGGTAGCCAATAAACAGGGAAGAAAAGGAGTCAATAGACAGCATTATTCTTTTATAAGAGAAGCTTAATATGCGTCTTTTAAAAGGATGAAAGTATGTATGAGTTATAAACAAATTAAATGGTTGAAATAAAGCTTTAACTTAAAGGTAATAAGATCATTAATATGCTCACTAAACACCAGTTGGCTATTAGAAACCTATTTAATGAGATTTACCAACCACTAAAACCACCATGTCTATCTGTTAAGTAGCCGTTAAATATCAATAATTTTGTTTGTTATGGCAAATACAGTTAAACTTATTCCAACACAGTAGGAAAGCTACAAATAATCACCATAATTAGTATGTGTGGAGTGTTTTTTTTACAAGCCAGCCACTGTCCTATAGACTTCCTGAATGTGATTTCCTTTAGAATGCACAAGGCTATCAGGTCAGAATTATTGCGTCCTCATTCACATTCATGGGAAACTGAGGCCTGGAAAGAGTAATTAACTAAGGCCACACAGCTGGTCGGTGGCGGGAAGCTTGAACGCAGGCAGTCTGACTCCGGAGCCCGTGTTCCCACCAATGAGTTACCCAATGGCCCATCAAAAAAATATCCAGTAGTAATCTTCCTGCAAACCCATAACAGCAGCGAGAGGCTGAGTGACCTGGCTCCTAGTGCAGGTCTTCCTGTGGTTTTTGTCACGCTGGTGGTAGGAGTCAGATGATTTCCGGTAGAAAGCAGTGTGAGGAAATCCTGAGTTACAGCCCTTGCTATTACTTCTCACAGTTCTGGCCACCTCAGGTACTGGAGACAGGGTCAGAGCTCCTGAGCTTTCAACCCTCCTAATTCTCTCTGCCTCAGGTTTTTTATTCTTTCATTGCCTGCAGTCTCAAATCTATCTTCTCTTTGCTCACCACCCAAAACTCTCTCTTTCTCACCCCCCTGGATCACCCCATTTTGTATCTTTCATTTTGCTCGCTGCCTGGGGTGGAGGTGGGCAGTCGGGTAGGCAAGAGCTTGTCTCAAAGATTCCCTGATTCCTGACAGCACAGGGTGTTTGCAGAACTCTGAAACCCCCTGAAGGTCTTGCTGCTGTGGTATTATATTACAGTTTCCATTTTGGGGGCAAATAGTGAATGGTGAAAGCTTAAAAAAAACAACTCTGAAAAACAATGTTGTGCTCACATAATTGTTGTTTGTCAAAACTACATTTATTAAACACAGCCCAGAGGAGGATTTAATTTTCTGCATCTCAGTTAATAATTAATCCTCTAAATGTATTGTTGAGTGCTGATGAATACATACCAAGTCTATTATTCTCTCTGAATTTTTGTCCAATATGTCAATTTGTTTTCTTATTTTTTTGTTTTCCCTCATTTTTTTAAAATTTGAAATTAATATCATTTCATACTGTTCCATAATGCTTCTAAAGCTCTTTGTTTCCCTAGAGTTTAACCTACCAATAGAGATTTTGAACAGTACAATCATAGCTATCTCTTTCTCTTTCATTTGGCCAAGTTTTAGATTATTACCTAAAATTGTTTGTATCTCAATACAGTGCAGCCACATTTTGAGCTTTGACAGCTAAACAACAACCTTAATGACGACATATACAAGAGGTTGTGAACTGTAACTGAACGACTTAACCATAACTGAATATATACATTTTAGGAAATAATTATGCATACATAGTAGACCACATTGGGGTTGAAAGTCTGGAAAAAATATAGTAAGACTCTGGAAGAAATTCAGCTAAACATACTCAGCTGAAATAAAACACATAATCTCAGCAATAGCATACAGTAGCTGGCACCAGTAAATTAAGCCACTGTCATACACATGGCTTGTATGACAGTGTCCTGTGTTAAAGATTCCATAATCACCCTTTGCACACCCATTCCACTGCCTAATGTTGAAGTGTAAAGGAAGGTCTTTACATACGGTCTGTATGTCTCTTGATACAAAGGAAGGCTGTTTCTTGGACTATCTGCATACGAGGGAAAAGCAGCTGATTCTTAAAATATCCCCTCTATTGATGTGAAGACTCTTATTACATCAAATTTGCACTTATTTCTCTAAGAGAAATATCTGTTGTCAGGCCTAGTTGTGGGTATGCTTGTTTGTAGATGCACAAGTAGGCTGCATAATGCAATAAGTGATGTAATTGTTACACATGGGGTGTGTGTGTAAGTGGCCATGTTACCAATATTTCTATCACCTGGAATGTGCCTAATTAAGATTTTCACTTCCCAGTTTTCAGGAACTCAACAGCAGGTGATCTTAGAGAACTGAAACAGTGGTGGTGATGGGACTCAGATAGATTATTCAAAACAAGAATCATGCAGGCTGACGCAAGTTTTAGTGCACGCAATTGCTCACCAAAGTTTGACGTTTGCTTTTCGCAACTCCCCTGTCTAAGGAGGTGGCCAGTAGCTGTGTGTGGCTCGTTAAGTTTAAAGCAATGAAAATAAAATAAAAAATCAGTTCTTTGGTGACAGTAGCCATATTTCATGTACTCGGTTGCCATCTATGGCTAGTGACCGCAGCTCTGGACAGTCCAGCAGGGGCGTCCAACCTTTTGGCGTCTCTGGGCCACACTGGCAGAAGAAGAGTTGTCTTGGGCCACACGTTAAATACACAAACACTAATGAAGACTGATGAGCAAAAAAAAGTTCTGTGCATAATTTTCATGATATCTACCACCACAAATAGGCAAAAAAAAAAAAAAAAAAAAAAAAAAATTCCTCACAGAATAACATTAACTATACAGTGGCCCTTTTGATAATCTTTTAAATTGTTGAGCAGGTCTCAAGTTTGTGATCACTAATATAGAAAATGTACATATCGAAGTAATAAAATGTCATTGTACATACATTTATTTTACATGACATTGTGAAACATAATCACAAAAAAGTCTCATAACATTTTAAGTAAACTTACGATTTTGTGTTCGGTCACATTCATAGCCATGATGGGTGGTGTGTGGCCCGGAGGCCACAGGTTGGACACCCCTGGTCTAGAACATTTCCATCAGCACAGGAAGTCCTAATGGGTGTGTTCCTTAGGGTAGAGCACCCTGATTTCCTGTGTGTGTGCTCATAGTGACACAGAAAAGTACCTTTCAAAGATTTGTGGCAATATTTTTAGGTTGTCGATTGCATAGTAATAAAATCTTAAGGTTGGTGAAATAATTTCTATCCCATACATGCATACTCTTAACAGTAGGACAGGAGGACTTACCTAACACCAAGGTGACTCAGGGAGCCTGTCTGGTCCCAGAAAACAGTCATTTCTACCTACTGCATTGTTTATTCATATGTTATTTCTCTCACTAAGAATTAGGAAAGTCTGCTGAGTTTTGTACTTTTCTTGACTTATATTTTCATCACTCGGTTTTTGATGAAGTACTTTCCTAAATTTTACTAGAGAACATTCAAAACTTCTGTAATATGGCACCTTAATGTTGTCCATAAGTCAAGTGAACCAAGTTCTGGGTTCTTAAAATGATTTCTGTGATTTTTAAACCTTTTTCAATTTTTCATCACCCTTTAAAGTATCAGTCAAATCATGGAGTTTTACAGATTCTAGGGTATCATAATATTAATAGAGAATGACTTCACCCTTTTTCTTTTGCATTCCTGTATACATGTATTAGTCGCAATGTTTTATTTCAAAAGTAAGTGTTAAAACTGCCTTTGGTGCTTTTCTCCTTCCCATATTTGGTGACACGGCCATTATTGGTGCCATGGCAGGCTCTGCACTGATCATGACATAAGATGAAGATTTCATATGAACTATTGGAAGGAAAAACGAGAGCAGTTATTTGTCAAGTGATGTCATGTGGGCGAGCACTGCAGGTTGCTGCTCATCCCTGGTCTAGGTGACAACTGCTGCAGGGGTCGGAGCGTGTCACCGGGAGCTCAGCGCTCCGGGATCTGAGGGTTACCGTCCGGGCCAGCTGAGATGGGAGCGCAGACTCTGAATCCTGCAGAGCTCGTCCTGGGGGTGTCACAGGTCAGGGGAATAAACACGAGTCATCGCAAACACCTCTCTCTTTGCCAGGAGAGGGGACGTGGCACTTCCCGCTGGTGGGGGAGGGCCCCCAGCCCCTTTGTTCAAAGGCTTTTTTGAAAAGGTTCTCAGTGGGGCCCGGTAACAGGAGTGCACAGGTGATCTCATTACATCAGCATGTTAATGTTCACAGAGAATGGGTGATGCTTTGAAGAAAACAAATGGCAGGAACACACCAATTTACATGGGCCCGGGAGGAGACTAGGAAACAAGAGAAACGACTGAACATGAGAGCGTAGTAGACATAAGAACGCCTAAAGGTACAGGGTTAGGGTCTGTGAATAATGCAGATTTCCTTCCCAGCATGAGCTGGCTGTAGCTTCTGAAGGAAGAACAAAGCACACTTTAAAGAATTTACTTTTAGGCCTAATTTCCCTGGGAACCACCAGATCTGGTTTAGGACTGACTCCGGGATTGTTTTGAGCCTGAGCCACGTGTGGGGAGGGAGCTGCCAAGAGACGAGGAGATTTCTTTCAGCTAGAATGAGGACTCCGGCCATGTCCAAGCTGAGCCAAGGGGTGCGGGCCTTTTGGCCCTTTCTCTGTGTCCCCCAAGTCCTTGTCTGCTATTCATACTGGCCAATGTCTGTCTTGGGTTGTTTCTCCTCATGAGAAAACTTACCCGTCATCAACAAGCGACCCTCACAGGGCCAAACAGGGTGATGCGAGGGAGGCAGGGGCTATGCCCCTTCGAGGGGGACAGGTTTCATCTCCTCAGTGGCCTGTTTTCCCAAGGTCTCCTTGATTATTTCCAGCCTTGGGGCCCTTCTCGCCTGTCGGCAGTGTCACAGCTCCTGAAACCAGACAGGGCATTTCCCCAAAAAATGAATTACTTCTGAGATGTCAGGTTCAAATATTTTTCTATCTTTTTTGATCTTAGCCTCTAATGACCTTCCCTATATAATTAGCAAATGATTCGGACCTAAATATATTGCTGGCACTTAAAGAAAAGCAGTATACCAAGAAAGACTTCATTTTTTCAGAGATAATATTTAGTGGGAGGGAATTGTGAAGAGATATAGATCACCTTTGATGTGTCTTTAAGGCATTAGAGTTCACTGTTTAAAATCAAGATGAGAAGATAACCATACTAACTTGCCTCTTCCCTAGCCTTCATCTTTCTGCCTACTGCTTCCTGGGGTTTGTTTTCTTTCTGGTCTCAGATTGATGAACTCATTATGACATGTTAGTGGTTTATTTAAATCCCTTAAAATCTCCTCTGCAGAGGTATGGTTCTTCCTCAGATCCTCGGCCACATTTATATCTGGCCTCTGGGACCCCAGCGAGGTGAAAAGATAAAGTGGCCAAGGGCAGTCGCTTCGTGCATTACATTGTTACCTGTCACTACGCTTTACCATGCTTTGTAAGAACAAGATGGCCCTCCACACGCAGGCCAAGACCTTGATCTCCAGCCAGATGCCCCGCTGCTTGTTTGACCTCATTAAAATTGAGTGATCGTATTAATGTTTAGGTCCGAGGCCAAACCTCTTAGAGCTGTTTAAAATTTCTTAGGCTATTATGATAGGATTTAGTTTGTGATCTTTTCTTAGTGTTGTCTAGCCAATCAGTCTGAATAGAAATAGACCAAGGGGGAATTAGATCAGGAAATTGGGATTAAAAGCAGAACCTGTGCTATAAAAAAATATAACCAACGTGTGGCTACTTATCTCACTTTTTTTTTTCTGTAAAAACAATTCATGATGTAAGACCCTAGGAAATATAATACTTAAAAATTATAGTTAAATGGAAACTTGTGAACTCTTAAAGTATAATAGTATGAGCTGGCCAGAGAGGCAAATAATTATGGCTGTTTTTTATTGTCAGGAGGCAGGGATTGAGGTCCTGACAGCTTCTGCCTGATACGATGCTAATTCCGTGCTGACCGGTGCCTCCATGCCCATCCCGCCGACGATCAAAAAAGTGAATTCAGATCACAAAGGAAGTATGACACAGGAGAACAATGCAATTTCGAGTGGTTTTGTTAAGATCATGCGGGATTGGCAACTGATCAGATTTTCTGAAGGCTACAGATTTTCTTGAACATAAATCAAAGCCACATCTATGAAGGATAAGGTTTTTATGTCCAGTTTATTTACTGCCAAAGGACACGTTTCCACCATTGCTTGGGGTCCAATAAACTTCCCTGCACAGCGGTCCTGTCAAGTTGGTGCAAATGCCTCCACTAATTGGTGTCCTGCCCTGTTGTTCTCATGCTGAGTTCAGTGTGAAGCCAGTGTCTTGCAAAAAATGGGCTTAGTGCAATGAAATCCCTGTGATGCTATAGAGCACAGATGTGCGGTGCCTGAATGTGTTTGTCTAGTCAGCATGGACACTTTTCAACCACAAATGATGCAGTTGATCAAATTTGATTGTTATTTTTAACTTGCATAGAAATGCTATTTATAGCACTTGTGCTCTGGCAGATAAACTCATTAGCCATCAATGACCCCAGGACTAATCATTCTTTCTTTTTCTTCTTTAATTCTTATTTTTTTAATGTTCACCCAAGGACATTTTTTTTCATTGCTTTTAGAGAGAGGAAGGGAGAGAGAAACATCGATTGGTAGCCTCTCGTACAGGCCTGGACCAGGGATTACACGTATCCAGACCAGGGATCAAACCTACAACCTATGCATTGACTGGGAATTGACAACCTGACTGGGAATTGAACCTGCAACCTTTTGGTTGTGGGCCGATGCTCCAACCAACTAAGCCACACTGGCCAGAGTTAATCATTCTATCTTGAAATTACCATCAGCCACAGAGGCAGTCAGAAAGAATGAAGGCTTAGGTTGAATGCCCACTCTCCACTGCCAGTTGACTTGTCATGTTTGCAATTTGGTCATTTTGGGTACCATCTTGGTCACTTCATTTCATATCTCTATCTCAATTCTCTTGAGTATACATTATGATTAGAATTTGATGAAAGTCTTTCCCATATTTAAAGTAAATAGTTATGTGATATAACTGGGCCACAGGATGGGAATGAGAATTACAGAAATAAGTAGTTAGCCTTGCTACTTTGATGAATGGAAATTTTATAATCAGACCCTTGATTTTTCTTTTATCATCTTTTTTTAGAAAGAACAAAAGTGGGTATAGGAGAGAAGAATGGTAGCTGTCACCTCACCTTAACAAAATCCTAACATACTACATTTGCACAATAATGTGTAACGTTTTTCTGGGCATGTTACAATTTATCAAAGCCTTTACATACAGGATATGATCCAAACTTCACAACCACCTAGTGTAGTGGGTGAATGGAGCAGCTCTTGTGGCTCAGAGTCTCAGAAAGGTCAAGTTGGAGAGGTCACAGTGGTTAGTGGCTGAGCTAACATAAACCCATTTGCCTCTGGTACAATAACTGTTCACTATACCACTCACTGTACCTCGACACTTTATTTACTGTTAATAACCCTTCTAATACTTTTTCAGACTTAAAAAAAAGTAGAACCTTGTCATATGTGGGATACTTATTTTCATATAACATAATGAAACTATTTTTGGTTGATTTTTCAACCTCTATTCTAGTCATATTTTAAAAACTAGATTGTAGAATTGTTACAGAAATTAGATTATTTTTACTTTATTTTCAGGGATATGTGAAAAATCTGAACTTCAGGGTGTTAGAGGTGAGAGGAACCCTACAGGTCTAGCATTGTGATGACAAGCGATCTAAAAGGGGAATGACCACGCCTGGTAGGAGAGGGACTGGACACTAAACTGCCACCTTACATTTTGGGGGGAAACTGCCCCCTTCAGACATTATTGTAGGAAATAAATTGAAATTTGCATTCCAGATTCAGGAAAGACATATGACTCTTGTTTTTGTTCATTTGTTTTGTTCTTTATATTTATTCAAAAAAAAAAAAAAAAACCAAACAACCCACGATAACCAAACATTGGAAGATCATGGAAATTTTGTTTGCAAAATGTGACTATTATTCCTAGGCAGCAAGGAGTTATGATTCGTTGAGGAATATAGACCCTGAGTTGTGACAATTATTGTATAATATCTCAGGAAGACCTCAAAAACACTAGTTTTAAGGGATGTTTGACTTCCTAACATTTTTTTTTTTTTTTGTGAAGCAAGAGGCAAACATTTACAAAAGTTTTATTGGCATCATGAAAAATTATGCTGTGCAATTTTTGATTTCATGAAACTCTGGGGCAGGCATTTCTTGGGGGTGTTACATTTCTTCTATTAACATGGCCATTGTTTCAGTAAGTGAACACCTTTATGAATAATTTTTCTGTTTTCAACCCCTCTACCCACCTCTCCCCCTCAAAAAAGGAAAGAAATTTTCTTCAGGGATCCCAGTCTGGCTGTTTGTTCAAAAGCATTAACTTAAAAATGACATCGTCCACATTAACTCATTCTCTTGACTGAATTGCCCATTATTAGGGTGGCCAAGCCATCTTCATCTTGTGGATAAAAGGCTTTTATTCTTGTGTTGAAAATCTTGCTGATTTGCGGAACACACCTCCAGCTAGAGCTTTTTGTTTTGTGAGTTACATAAGCTGTGGTGTGTGAACTAACATCTTGTCACTCATTGTTCTAAAGCAAGAGCCAAACTGGTGAGAAACCACCTACTGTTGACTATCAAACCTGTGCCAAAAAGGCAACAGCCACACGCTGTTCTGCTGTGCCCTCGGGTGATCAAACAACCCTGAGAGCAAACAGGAACTGCAGCTGCAGGAATCAAAAGGCTCCCCTAGCCTAGCAGGGGACAGTAAGGGAAGGGAGGGTTTTTCTCAAGGTGCGGTGACACTATGCAAATAGAGGCACCCTTCCTTTGTTTTTTTGTTCAGAATGTTTGAGCACCAATAGAGGAGAAAACTTCAGGCTGATGCAATTTTTGTTCGATAGATGGAGAAACAACAGGGGACCATGGCTAGAAAGATTTTGTTTCCTACTTGTGTTCTTGTATATGTATTTATGTTTAACTTATGCTCTTATTTTGTTCTGAAAACAATTTATGGTATCTCGGATATACGGTCTGTACAGAAGGTATTCAGCCATGCAATATGAAAAATAGAGACATTTACTGAAGATGATACAAGATACAAGAATCATTGTATAAAGGACAATGACACCTCAGTCCCCTTCAAAGTAAACACGTTGGGACCTCACACAGTTCTCCCAGTTGCCATCAGCTGTCCTGTTGTTTTTCCTGAATCTCATCGATGGTCTGAAAATCTACTCCCTTTCAAAAGTGATTTTAGTTCTGGGAAAATTCAGAAGTCACAGGACACCAAATCTGGTCTATAGAGGGGCTGAGTCACCTGGGTGTTTTGATGTTTGGCCAAAATACTCTGTGTGAGACATGATTCATGAGCAGGCTCGTTGTCTGATGAATCTGCCAGTCACCAGTTGTCCATAGCTGCAGCCTTCTGACTCATCTGAATAGTTTCTGTGTAGGAGTGTTCAAGCTTAATGCAAAATTAGATGCTGATTCATTGCTCCACTCAGTCATTTTGAATGTAACAGCCACACAGTGCACATGCTCACTCAATGGCATCTACCACCCCCACTGACTAGTACAGTGAAATCATGATCGTTTACTCAAGTGCATAGAAGTCTACTATCTTGGCTGCTAGGTTATATTGATGTGGCACAAACTGTTCTCTTTATATTAACAATGGCTGGACTTTTTCTGGACAGATGTTTACATATATGCATACATACATATATGCATACATACATATATGTGTGTATATATATACACACATATACATATATATGTATAAATTTTGGTTAAGATCTTCAGGATTATTTTTTAAATTTTTTCTAGTTTTATTGAGGTATAACTGATATAACATCATATTAATTTTAGCTGTACAACATAATGATTTAATATATGTTCATATTGAGAAATGATCACCACAATTTTAGTTAACATTCATCACCTCATAGAGTTACAGTTGTTTTCTTTGTACTTTTAAGATCTATTTGCTTACCAACTCTCAAGTATATGATATAGTATTATTGTGAACTGTACACTACTTTACACTACTTTCCCAGGAATTATTTATTTTATAAATGGAAATTTGTATCTTTTTCCCAATCCTGTCCCCAAGCTCTGACAACCACCAATTCATTCTCTTCCTATGAGTTTGGTTTTTTCAATTTCACATATAAGTGAGATCATATCATATTTGTCTTTCTCTGTCTGATTTATTTCACTTATAATAATGCCCCTAAGATCTGTCCGTGTTGTTTGAAATGGCAGGATTTCCTTCTTTTTATGGCTGAATAATGTTCCATTGTATATACAATATGTGCCACATTTTTTTTCTTTATTCATCTGTTAATGGACACTTAGGCTGTTTCCATGTCTTGGCTATTGTAAATGATGCTGTAATGAATATGCGGGTGCAGATACCTCTTGAAGGTAGTGGCTTCATCCTTTGATTATGTATCCAGAAGTGGGAGTGCTGAGTTATATGGTAGTTCTAGTTTTAATTTTTTGAAGAACCTCCTCCTACTGTTTTCTATAGTGGCTGCACCAATTTACTTTCCCACCATCAGCACACAAGGATTCCCTTTTCTCACATCCCGGTCACTAGCAACACTAGCTGCCTTTTGTCTTTTTGACAACAGCCATTCCAATAGGCAAGAGGTTTCATCTCATTGCTGTTTTGATTTGCAGATTATCTTTCATAGGTAGAACCAGACAATATTTTAGAGTACTTTTCTTAATAATGGAGTTAATAAGAAACAATTGTTTTAATGACACTTATATTCTTTCTGAAAGTTGTTTCTGTTGGTCAAAATGAAATCTTGATTTTGCAGATATTAAGAAGAAATGTCTTGGTACAATTCGTCTTTCATAAAGTAGTTAATAATTAAACTAAAAAAAATATATCCACATAGGTGCTTATGAATGATTGCTTTTAGATGTAGGAAATAATTTTCTGTAACTCTACACAACTTATCTTTCCAAGTAACATTACAGAAGATATAAAAACGAACAGGCAACAGAAGAGACGATTTGTTGATTCTAGTGAATAACATTTACACTGTTTCCATTGTTTAGCCAGCCTGCTGACTTCTGGTGAGTTGTGTATTCCCGCAGATTGACAACACCACCAACTTTTAGTCACAGGACTCCAAATATCAAAATTGCGGTCAGATTTGGTGTAGGAATGGATTGACGGCGGTCTGGGTGGCGCATTAACGTAGGAGGTGTGGAGAATTCCTGACCTCCTGTTTTCGTCCCTTCATGACATGGCCACAGGCTCGTCCTCAGGTCCACCTGTGTTCATGCACTGTGTCGGCCCGATCAGCTTACTAGGGTTTCTGGGCCACATCACCTTACATGATTGCACGTGAACCGTAATTATGAAGACACACCTCTGGGTTTGTTCTGAAAATTACTCGGCCTTCAACTCCAAATACCCTGGCGGTGTTTAAGTATTGCTTTCGGTGCTTCTTTCCCAATGTAATTATTTTGGATGATGTATCCAGTAACAGTAAAAATGAGTGTAAGCATGAATATGTACCTTAGGAGTGAGAGTTCGTAATGGAGGCTTAGCAGAACAGTGGGGATAAAGAGCAGAGAACGCGGCATATATTGTGTGGCCATGGCTGGAAATAAATCCGAGGCCTGTGCTATGAAATGGCTCATTGAAATCAATGATTTTGAGGTGAGGGGCAGAGCAGCAACCAGTGATTGACTCCATGGGTAGCAGCACAGGCTTAAATCAAAGGGCAGGCTCTGTCCTTGCTTCCCATGGCCGCAGGCACTTGCCCCCCATCGTTTGCTTTATTCCCACTGGGCATGTGATTGACACCTATTTACTGTCCAGTTTAGTATATCGCCATGTAGATCTGTCCGGGCCTGCTAAGTGGGTTGTAAGCCGCTCTGGACTTGGGTGACAGCAGTGACACACACCTCTTTGTAACTTTGTAATTCTGTTACATGGAGCCTTGCACATAGTTGATGCTCACAGATAGTTTGGTGATTAATCTTTTGTACCACTGACAACAAAAGTGACTTTCAACATGTGAAAGGTGAAAATCGTTACAGATCCCCATCTGGAATCTCTAAAATAACCTGGGAATCATCAAGTATCTGATTGTCTCATATGTCCCTTTTCGTTCCCCCTTTATGTCAAAATAAAGCTGATTGTTTTCCTTCTGGTTTATTAAAGGGTATTGTTGCATCTAAAATAAGAGAATGGAAATCCTGGAACGTTTTAGGGACTCCTGGATTCAACGTCAGTAACTAATGTGCCGCTGCTGAGTTCTGGGAGAAAAGAAATGCTTCAGCTTCAAAAGCTGTCTGTTAAACAGAGACAGGTGTGTCATGTTTACAAGGGACGTGACACTGTACCCTCAGCTGAAACAACGCATCCTGATGTGCGGTGATCTGAAGCTATGAACCCAGAGAACCCTGTCACAGGTTTCATGGGTAATTTTTGCTTGAGAGTGTTTGTCTAAACACCTTAGCAACCGAGTGGAATGGGCCAGTCTCGGCAACAACACACAGGTGAGAAACCATTATCTAATCAACTCCCATCAAACCAGTCAGTGGTAAAACAGCACTTCCCAGAAACACTTATTACAGATAACATTTTGGTTGTTAAATTTATGAAGTGTAAAGTTATATAACTTCTTTTTTTTTTGCAAAAGTCAAGACTGCATTTTCATACACGTATCCACCCACACACACAGTTCAGCAGGGGAAGCACTAATAAGGTCATTGACAAAAAGAAATTACATAAATTGTATTTAGCAATTTCCAGCATTCACTGAGAAAGTCCACACAGGGGTCATGGCCTTGCCAATTATGAAAAATGCTATCCTGAGTAATTAGCACACCGTGTTGACAAAAATGTCAGCATGAGTGGAACCAGCGTGCTCTATCTACTGGCTTATAAAATATATCTTTTTCGAACCCAAAGTTTTACTAATGTAACATGTTTTTATCGTGCAGGCTTACTATATAAATTCTTAAAGTACGTTTGGTTAAGCTAGTGCTCACCTTAGAAGCAACAACTGGCGTTCCATATGGTGGTGTGTATCATGGGCAAGTGTCGTTGTGCTGATTATTTGGGTGGTGGTGGCTACTTTTCTCCCTCCATGGTTCAGACATCAGGTGACCTCCAAAGAATGTGGAAATGCCCACACTCACTTGAGTTCTCTACATATGGAGCTTTGGGTCCACATGGACCACAGATCTCTGTTCCCACCACGATAAAATTAAGTTTCCTAAATCCTTTCTGCTGTCACCTTCGCTGGTTTCAAAGTTCAAGGTATATGCACCCCCTCACCCCCAACCCACACATACATGCACCCAGGCTTACATGGGTGGGCACTTTGGCCGTTAGCTGCTCCGCTAACCCGTAACTACTCCAGTTACCGTGGATACTCACCTAGAGAGACGACCGAGCGGGGAGTGTGATGGGGTATGGCACGCCGCGTGGAGCCCTCTTGTTTTAGTTTCAATAAGTTAACTTTGGATACAATTAATTTTAGAAGCAAAAAGATTTTTGTGTTGCAGAATATGAATTGATCTCTTAATCATCCTTTGAAAGTACTGTCTCAAGAGCCACATGCATCTAACTCAAATCCAATAACATTTTCTCAATGCAAAGACTCCTTTTACCTTGCAAAAGCCTTTGGCCCTCAGGGCTGACCAGCTCCTCTTTCCCAGGCTTCCCTTAGGCATCGCTGTTGTTTTTCAGCCATATTTACTAGTTTGTACAAGAACAAATGTCTTTAGGAGGAAAACCACTTTATGCTTTGTGAATCAGTTACTTATAAACTTAGAATAAGTGGACTATGAGGTTTTGATGAAAAAAACTATGTCATCAATGAGCATCCTAGGTCTCTGAAGAGGACTGTAGTATTTCCTTGGACTCTGTTCGTTAAAGGGCCTACTCTGACTTTTCTCTGTCCACACCCTTCTGATTACATGAGACTCTGCAGGGCCCTCCTAGAGCTCACATTCCCCCTTGCAGAGGAGACTTCAGGCCCCAGAAGCCCCTGAGTTCCCTGCTCAAAAGGCCCTGAGCTGTCACCCAGAACCTGGGCAGGCACCTTCCAGGGACCACCCTTCTCAGAGAGACCATGCCACAGGGTCCTCACGGAGGGGTCTGAGGGATGGCAGCTGTTTTTGCGGGATGTAGACAAATACACAGAGCTGAGGTTGGAAAGAGAAAGAGTCCCTTGTAGGTTGGGGACTGGTTCTACTCGAGGCCTCAATATTTAGGCACAAAAACCTGAGTCTATATATTCTAAATTAGAACCAGTTGTTATGAAAGCACATTGGTCAGGGTAGATGGATAGAATATTTTTTATTTAATAGGGGTTTTTTTAGGTGGATTTGTAACTTGTAAATCTTTAGACACGTGTGTATGTGGGCCTTCATTTGTGTTCTTGTGCCTGTCCTGCAGCCATTGCTTGCGGGCCTGGCAGAGGGTGCCTTTGGTGGTTACACGTGCACACGTTTGTTGAGGTCCACAATGAGGAAAGGAGTGTGTGGGGTGGTGATGTAGACAGATGAATTATTCAGCATTGTTCCTGCTTCTGGATCTTTAGTTCTTTGTGGTAATAATGGTGGTTCTTAGGTGCATGGGATTAATTTTAGACATTGAATGTGGGAAGCATTTATTAGGTAATTTCTAGAGGGATCTGAAAATATTTATGCCCTCTACATAGCATATTCATCAGCAGTTAAATACCTGGGTTGGAATTCTTCATTCAGCTGGATTCTGAGGAGCCTAAATCTTTACATATTTCGATTCTTTCATCTCTTTTGTCCCCTGTTGCCTTGGTCTAGTGTTTATCAAGAGTGGTCCCTAGGAATTTACTGGAAAACAAACTCTGAGAGCTTCCCCCTTCCTTATCCCAATGATCTATGGGGATCATCTTTAACAAGACTCCAGGTAGTTGTGAAGCATCTGTAATCGAACATTTGGGAACCACCCAAATGTACCCACTTAGGCTGCACCCACTTCTGGATGGGGTTATCAGAGACAAGCACGACTGAAAGTTCTCTTTGTCCACCATATTGGATCAGCAGCCACCAAACACCACCACTGAGAAAAACAGCTTTTATAATGTAAACAAAGAGCATGTTTACTTTAAGTTTTCTGGAAAAAAATGAGTGTACAAGCTAAATCATGTCTGCTTTGTGCCTTTCAATAATGCATGTTCACTTTTGAATTTTCTTATTTTTATATTTAGTGGTGGTTTCCAATTATAGTTCTTGATTTTGTTTTTGTTTTCCAGGCACAAAGCCCCCCGAGAGGTGCTTCATCAAGGAACAAAACGCCATAAAGTAGAGCCAATAAATTAAGTTAAAACTGAACTTCAGAGGTGGAGAGTAGAAAGAAAAAAATGCAACTCTTTCTCTACATGCAATTTAACTTCCAGAAGAAAAAACAAATCTGTTGCTTGTTTTCTTACAGTTTGATTAAATTCTGTGATCACAATAGCAACGCAAACCCACTCTGATGTTCACTGTGAATTGAATAGTAATAAAAAAGGATGTATTTTTATTTAGTGGCAGGAAAAGAAGATGGGAAGTTAATTGTACTCATTTCTGAACTTATACCAGGGTTAATATTTATTATTTGATAATTAATGTTTAATATAATTTCACTTATGTCTACTTGAAAATGCAGTTGATTTTTATATAAAATAGAGAAGAAATCAAGAGTGTGATGCCATTTTTACACATAGAGTTTTCTATTCATTTTATGTCTTCACTTATCATAAATTCCAATTTTGTCTTTTTTGCACTAAAAACTTCATTATCATACCAGGAAAATATAAGGATATTCTTTGAAGTTTTCTCATTTTTATAATTTTATGGTGGCTTTATAAATATTTCCAATATTTGCTTTCTAGGAGCTTCTGTTTTACAATTTAAGAATAAAAAGTTGATAATTTGACTTACAGGTTGTTTAAATGGCAAGAGCAGCTAGCTAAGTGTGTGAATAATTTTATTACTATTTTCTTGTTTCTTATGAAATTTGAAATAGGGTCTAGCAATCATAAGCAGCTGTGTTTATTCTCAGTCCAAAGTAAAAAAAGGACAAAGGATAGGAAGTCTGGCTTTTTCTGTACTGGAGTAGAATATACACATTTTCCTCTTGAAATTTCACCTCAAGCCCTGATATGACTCACTCCCTCCTCTTTGATGCTATGCGTTATGTTGATGATCTACCACAATTCCTAGTGTTCTCTTTTCTCACATATAAAAGATAAGCTCCCCTGCTGCCTCTGGGAAAATGTCTTCCTTATCTGAATCCATCCTACGAAATGATACTACCACATGTGTTTAATATTAATGGTATCCATGTGTTCCCCAACTCTCCCTTTTGTTCTTCAGAGGGAGATTGAATTCTTAAGTGCTTCAGGATCAAAGCTGATGTGTTTATGGGAAAGTTCTTACAGACTGATCGTTGGCGTTTTCTTGGTTTTACTCCTTCACTGTTTCCGTATGGACTTTGTGGCCAGTAACCCTGCTTATTCACATGGTACAGGTGGATGTGAAATGAAGCTGATCCTGATCTGTTATAATCTGTTAAATCTACTTGTAAGAATTGCTAGCCTGTGAAACCACCTTCATCATTAACCATTAGTGAATTTTTTTTTTCCTAAAGGGCTTACATATTCAATGAGTAGCGTATGGCTTGCACTTATTGACTTGTTATTTATAATTATTCTTACTCATTCCTTGGAGCTGTGTTTTTTCCTACAAGTTTATTCTAAGTTCTTCAAGGTCAAGCTTCTTTATTTCACTTGTATTTCTACCAGCATCTATTAGTTTTCTATTCTTTGTGGCAATTAACTGAAATAACTAACATTGCAACTCATTTGAATTAATGTCAAATTGTGCACAAGTGCTATAAGACATATACATGTTAAAATGGGGAGTTGTCTCACAATATTTTACCTAATTCCAAAGTTATGTCTTTATACGTGGACCTTCATTTTTCTCATTTATATAAAGGACTTCTATGATGTGTATATTAAATAACAAACTTTAAAAATCCAGATTTGCTATGAGTTTCACTCAGAAAGCTGTCAGAAGCAAATGTTTTTTTGCATGTTTTCCAGAGAAGAAAGATTCAGAAAAAGTTGCAGATTGAAAAAATCTAAGGAAGGATAGTGTGGTGGTCAAGGAGAATGCATATATCAAAATTTGTATTGAGTATTTTCTTGGTTTTATACCTATAAGATAACTTTCAAGGTTCCATCTTTATTTACTAAAGCATTTTTATGTACATTTGAGTATTGAAATGTTTCTTCTTAAAATGAATATTTATAATTAAAATATGAGAAAGGATGATTTCTATATCTTTCTAAATCTGCTGTAATTAAAAACAAGTCCACGCCTTGATTCTATCTATTTGGGAAGACTCAATTTCTCAATGAGTATTACATAATATCATATGCCTGCAAAATGCTGGGCTCTTAAAGGAATGATCAAAAGGGAAGACAGATAAATAGAGGTTTATTAGATGGAAACTTGAGTTTTAGATTTGTAATTGTTTAAAACCTATATAAATCAGAATATAACTGGTGTCAAAACCTGGCCACTAATAAACTGAAAACATTCTTACTCATTAATGATACAAATACTGAAAAAGCTGTATCTTTCATTCCAAGCCAAATATTGTTCAAGCATGCTATAAATATTTATAATTTGCTTACCATGGACAAAATGTCTTTTTAGGAGCTATGGTTACAAACACAAATTACAAAAATAAATTTCCCTGCCCCAAAGTAGCTTATAGTCTAGCAGAGAGATCAAACAAATTTATGAATAAATAAATATAAAATTATTTATGGCTCTTTCTACACTGAAAGTCTGATGCTATAAACAACAGTTAATGTGTACTCTTGGCTAAATTTTTAAGTTCTAAATTCATACTTGAATATGAAATTTAATTACTGTGTCATGAACAATGGTAATAAGAACTGGTAAGATGAAGAAGTGTTAGTCACACTTATGTTGAAATACAGGTTTAATGAAATTGCTCTTGCTAGAAACTAAATAATTAGCTAACATACATCAGGAAGGTCGAGTGTTTTGTAATGTCTCATAAATACAGAGGATATATCTATAATTATAAAATAATACTGTAATTTTGTACCAACAAGGTTAATTTGGTATTATGAAAGTAAATTGAGTCCTTGTACATTTCAACCTTGTGTAATTTAATGTACAATCATTGAATCATTTTTATCTTAGTCTTCAGCTTGATCCTTAGGCAATATTGAAGAGGGATATTGGGTGCATGTTGATGTAGTATCTGGACAACTGAAGGTACCCTCCAGTGGGTTAGAGCCATGAATGTGACATAGTAACAAAATGAAGATTCTGCAATTTGTATAGCACAACACCATTTGTGAAACTCCAGAGACCTACAGGTGATTAATCCTTACCAATCCTTCTGGGGTAGATGGTTGTGTACAGTTTCATTGCATCTTACAAGTAGGATAAATAACTAGCCTCAGGTTGGTTGCAGAATAGAGAAAATAAACAAGAGCTCTTTTTATTTCTTACTCCGCAATTTAGTAATGTTGCTGCTTTCTTTAAACAAGTCATTATTTTCTCTTTTACAGGAGTCTAGGCTATCTCTTATTCTGACATCATCTTTTCTCAGATTTCAGGCTGGGCCACGTCTCCCATGCCATGAATGTTGGTCACATAGTAGGTGCTTACAGTATTGGGCATTTATTTTTAAGCCTCTGAGATTTATTTTGTAAAGATTAAACATCATGTACGTGGATTCACAAGAGTCAAAAGTATCTTCTGACTGCCAGCACATTGAATCTGGAGTTTTGCTTTGATGAACTTGTGTTTTTCTAACACATTTTCCCTGTTGGAACAACAAAACTGCAGTTTTCTGACTTTTACAAATGAGAGGTGCTGTTGAAGAAGCAAAACTTGGTTTCAACTCCTCTGAGAAACTTATTAGGTAAATACACATTATTATGATCGTAAATAATGATCATTTATTTTTGGAGACACAACGCCAGAGCAGAAGTCATTCAGGCAGGCCAACATTTGTTAGTTGTAGGGAGGTTGCATCAAATTCAGTCTCCATTTGGAGATAATAGATAAATTATCTTTTTATATTTTTCTTATTCTTATAATATCTTATTATATTTTTCTTTTTCATGTATGCACCTCAAGGTTTAGAAGAAAATACATTGCTAAAAATATCAGACAATAATAATAATGATTGTTGTAAAAATCTTTATGACCTGCCAAATTTATAGCATGAATGCAAGCATAGAGTCACAATCTTTAAGGAAATTGAATTTTATTCTTTTTAATTTATTGTTTTGTTGAAGTTAGAAGCCCAACCATAAATTCTTTAGACTTGTTGGTGTTGAGTTTTCATTAGACATAATATATTTTAGTTTTGAGTATAGTTTTTGTATTTTTTACTCTCAGGGAAAAGAAAGTTGCCTGTCCTTTTTTGTAGGAGAGTATTATAAAATCCAGGCATAACAATAGGATGGCAATCAGTTCTCATAGTTGGGAGGTAGTTGTGATGCCTTATGAATCTCTGTTAATAAGTGAGAAGTTTTTAAGTTATGTTAATGAGCTATATCTGAAGGAACTGGGGGATGGTTATTCTTGAAAAGCTGGAATTAAAGGAGGATCTAATGACTGACATGTATTTGAAAAATTATCCATGGACAAAACCAAAGGGGAAGAGCTGAGGGAGGGAAGAAGGGAGGGGGCAAGGGAAAGTGGTGGGGAGGAGGCAGAGACAAATAAAAAAATAAAAAAAAAAGAAAAATTATCACATGGAATACTTTTGTCTGGTGTTGCTCCAGAGGTGGAAATGGAAATTTTATGTGCAACTTACAGGAGAGAGTAAATTTTAATTCAATATAAAGAAGGGCTTCCCGGTAACCTCTCTAAATCCAGAAAATATTTGCACTTCTGTTAGGAATATTTTAGAATGGATTCCTGAATTCTGCTGTGAACTTGAACTTCTGGACCCAAAGGGTGTCTGAACTCTAAATTGTTGGCAGTCCCATTTGAATCTCTGTTCTTTACTGCAAAATCCTGTATACCACACTTAAGTGGTCCTCAAACTGATGTTCTTTTCCAGTTTTCCAAGTTTGTTAAGAGACTATTCTTCCCCACTGCAAAGAGCACAATGGTCGAGTCACCTTTTCCCTTTCACAGCCACATCAGTCGCTGTATTCCAGACTCTAATTTCTCAGTGTTCCTCTCATCCATACGCCATTTATTCTCGTTCTCCACAGGCTCATCCAGGCCTTCACCATTTCAGACCTGTAGTTGCACATTCTCCTAATAAGCTTCCCTTTCATGTGCACATCTATCCCTTAATCTGTAATTTCCTTGTCACACCACTTTTATTGTCCCTTTCTTTTTTTTTTTAACTAACTTTTTTATTCTTGTTCAAGTACAGTTGTCGCCATTTCCCTGCCACCACTTTCTCCTGCCCCACCCACCCCCACTTCCCACCCTCTACCCTTCCCCACTGTGGCTTTGTCTATGGGTCCTTTATACCTGTTCCCTGACTTGATCCTTCCCCTTCTTTTCCCCTATTGTCACTTTCATTAAGAATATAATCCTCCCTTAACCCTTTTAAAGTTGTTCAGATTTTCTCATATCAGTATTTAGAATCTTTCTAAGTGTGGCCCCATCTAATCAATATTTTCTCTCTGCTTTCAACATCAGCTACCTTGTTCTCTTTAACTCTTCTCAACCCAACCCAGTGAGCAGTCTGTAGGTAGAAGCATAGGTAAAACCCTGTACTCTTTTATGTTCCACTAAGAATATTTCTTAGACTGATCTCACAATGACCTTTCTTTTATCCTGAAATCCACTTTAAACCCATCACATGATCTCTATAAAAAAATTCTCCCCATTTTAAAAGTTATCCATTAGTCTTGTTTATATGTGTATATGAAAGTTACAACTGTCACATTGCTAATTATTCTGAAGTGCTGACTCTATGTTTATCTGGGAGACAGAAATTTTCCTCTACTTTTGTAGGCTCTTTCAGCTGGTGTAATAATTGAATCTACATGGGACAGATTAACAAGAGAAAACAACCAAATTTTATTACATACATATGTTTGGGAACCCTATATTCATGAAAGACTCGGGGACCCCACGTATACGAGAGGTGCAGATACAGAAAGTTAAAATGAGGTACAGGTGGCCTCCTGAGCCAAGGGTGAGATAGGATGCCTTGGGGGTTGAGAGGGGAGGAGCAGTGTTTGCAGGCCAATAAGAGGAGCAGATGTTCAGTAATTAGGTGTTTTCTCTATCATAACAGATAGGCCATAAAAAGTTATTTCTGGTAATAACTCTTATGGGCAAGGCCCCTAATTTAAATTCTTTAAGGGAGAGGTAAAAGTTCCTTCTGAGCTCGTGGGGTCTTGATTGCTTTAGCTCAAAATAATCCACAGGCCAAAAGTAGCACATGTTGGGGAGGCCTGTGCTGAACCCCTTTCAATTTCATTTTATATTGCAATTTTCCCCAGAGCCTAAAACAGCCATGAGCATCTATTGAATGCACACTAAATTCTTATCAAATGAGGGAATCAAGAATCAGAAGTAGTGGATGTCAAATGGAGGCAAGGACCAGCGTGGCTTCCCAGGGAGAACATCTATGACATCTGTGGGTAGAGGTGCTTCCACAGAGAATCTCAGGAGGGGAATAGTCTCAAGTGGCAACAGAGTCAGCCTGCGGATTTCAGCCATGTCTTTTCTCTTGGACCATGTTGATGAGCTGTATGCGATGGGCTATTAGCCCCCAAAACATTTTGGGTTAAATAACATAGCTTGCTGCACCTAATTCCCATTTCTCTGGGAGAGCTTTAGGCTTTATTACATCTGCAATACTATGGAGCACATCATCTTGACTTGGATTTTTTACAACATAGTTCAAGAGGAACAGAGATTTCAGTGAATTTGATTCATATTGTCAGTTCATTTATTAGCAGATGTAATGATGGATCCATAAACTTGTCACCCCAGGTGGCACTAATGAACTCTTCTGCAAGCGCTCTCAGCAATGAGAGTGATGTTTGAAATAAAATGGATACTAGTGTTTTATCTCTAGAGGTTCAAGGACGACATTTGTAGGTGGCAGATCTTGTCCTCATTAGTGATTGGCATGCCCTTTGAAGAAAAAAATTCCATTCCCCTAAAATTCCCCAGATTTTCATTTTATCTCATCCTTATCTCAAACCTATACATTAGCTACTTTAGGTATATTTTTTCTTCTAAAGTATAGAGAAATAGAAATAAACTCTAAATACGACATATCTAAGCTTGTAATTTTTAATATCTTAGCTTTAAAAACATCTGTCACAGAAATGGTGAGCCTCCAAATGACTATATATACAACATTAAATAATTAGCAATTCACCAACATAATACCAGCAACATTGACGTACATCATGGATCATATAATTGAGTCTGTGGTAGAGACAGACATTAATAATTGTGGAAAAGGTTATTTAATTATAGATGAAATCCGTGCTGTGACTGAAATATGTCTTGTGCTGGGAGAGCGTATAACAGGGAGACCTGACCAGTCTGGGAGTGACAGCGGAGAGGGGCGAGGGGCAGGGAGGACGCCTCTCTGAGACGTGATGTTCGGAGACCTGAGGTGTGAGCGGAAGAGAGGCGTTAGCTGGGTGAGCATCGGGGCTAGAGCGGGTTGGGCCTCTCAGGAAAAGCAAACATCATGCTGGTGGCAGGAATTTACTTAGCACTTTAGAGGAACACAAAAGTGACCGGTTTACTCACATACTTCTTTTCATTTCTTGGCATCGGATGCCAAGAAATGAAAAGAAGTATGTGAGTAAATTGGGTCCCCGGGCCCAGTCTCAGTGAGGAGAGGCAGTTCCCCCAACACCAACCGACAACTCCCAGGATGCCAGCAGGGTGCATGAGGACTGGGCTCAGTTCCAACACCGCCTGCCTGGAGGGAGCCTCAGATCCCACGGGGTAAGGGGTCAGCCCTGCTGGACTGCGGCTGCTCTCCTCCACGGCCCACGTACGTACGTTGGAAGCCAGCTGCAAGTCCAGGCTCTTATCTATAGTTATGGCCAACAGGCTATAGCTTCGAGTTTCCAATAACCCCCTCCAACTCAGAATGCCAATTGCAAGTTCAGGTTATTACCTGTACTTCTGACCCATTGGCTATAGACCTGAGGCTTCCATGACCCCCTCCTTGGGTTTGATTAATTTGCGAGAGCAGCTCAGAGAAGTAAGATGTTACTTACTAAGTCACTGGTTTGTTTTAGAAGTTCATATAACTCAGTAACAGCCAGGTAGGAGAGATGCAGAGGCAAGGTATGCGGGACGGGCCTGGAGCTTCCCTGCGCTCTGAGCGCGCCAGTCTTTTCACACCTCCTCCTCCTGTGCCCTTGGACCGGAGTGAACAAGGCGGGTGGGCATGGGCCTCATGCTTGAAAGAATAAGATGATGAAAGGTGATGGTGAGGGACAGGCACCGAAAGTGACATTGCAGCAGGTGTCCAAGGATTTGGGAATAAAATTGTAAACATAGCCAACCGGAGACAGAAACACCCCCATGGCCCCAGAAATCAGGACTCCACCAACAGGGTAGTGGGGACGTGGGATAGCTGCCAGCTCTGTGACCCTGTTGCAAGACAGATCACGGCAGTTTTACATGCCTCCCAAGGGCTAAATTTTGCGATGCCCCCTTCAGTAGAAGGCAGCGAGAGGTGGGGTTAGTCTCTCCTGAAATAAAAAGCCTCTCCTATAGGGTGACTAGTCTTTCCTTTCTTCTGTGTGCACTTGGACTGGTCAGAGATGGTAAAATATTCTAGTGTTTCTTGTTGCCTAAAAACAAACAAGCAAACAAAAAAACCCTTCAAAGTCTAATTGAAAGGTGGACCAATAATAAACTGAATGGCGGAATAGAGAAGTGAATAAATCAGGAAAGTTTTTAGTGAATGAATGTCAGGAGAATCCACATCTTGGTGGGGGATACGTGATTTTAAGGAGAAGCAACAATTTTGATTTGAAAGACCACGCCAGTTAGATATAACTCTTTGCAACCTTTTTAGGCTTTGGAAAGGGAAGAAAAGGGGCATCAATTACGCCTTGTATTAAAATTAGCATCTGTCGTGCTCTTTTGCTTTGCTTTCCTTAAGCCAGGAATTCAGTTTCCCAGGGTCACCAACTGGCTTTCCAGACCCTCTCCTTACTCCCCGCCCTCAGTTATCCAAGAGGGGACACTGAGGGTTAGAGTCACACCCTTTATCTCAGTGCCTCTTCAAGAACACAGTAGATCGTCTTTTGCCTTTCTCGTTCCACCTCCAAGTCTTACTGAGAGTTTATGGCAAGTGCCGCAGAAGAGACTGTGAACTCCAGAGGATGTAAATGATTACATGCGACAAGCTCAGGACTGAGGGTTCACCCTCAGCGTTCACCAACTGGCTTCCAGCTCTAGGAAAAAGCTAGAAACCGTGAAGTATAGTCTCCACCGCGCACAGAGAACGAGTCCAAGCAGCAGTTTAGCGGAGGCGGCTGGCACGGGCGCTGCTGCACCTTAATAGAGCTTGGTGGGAAGACTGCACATTTCAGTTCCTCTTCCGCTCGCCATTTGCATTCACAGCCTGTTCACTAAGGTTTTCTCTTAGCTCGCTGCTGGTCTGCTTGGGACTCAAGGTCAGAATGGTAATTTGAGGAAGATGACAGTGAGGCAGTTAGTGGTGCTCAGGGGCTTTCCGGGCGGCTTTGAATCCCACTCAGTTTTCTCACATGGGGCTGAGGAAGGGAGTGAGGTGTTTTGCTGTGTATCGAGCTTCTGACTTCCTGTTTTGTTTTTTTTTTTATGTGACCCGTGGTTACCTATTTTCATGTTTTAAACTCCTGTTTGGTTCTTTTTTTTTTTTGTCTTCCATTTTATTTAGTTAATGGTAATAAGACTTTGCAGACATTGGCACAATTTCTATTATTCCAAGATTTAGAATGCCATTTTAAAGGAAAAAAAAACCCTTTTAAAAATTAATATGTACATATTATGTGAATAATGAATGCCCACTGTGGGAAACATAAATATATCAACATCAACACCAGTTCTCTGTGGCCCAGAGAGAACCACTGTTAACATTCTTGTGTGTCCCTGAGGACTCCATTTGGGATATTTTTTATGTAACACTGAGCATTCATTCTCGGCGTGAGCACACTGGAGAATGAAGCCCTGCACATTGCTGTTCTTTGGTCTCAGGGTTCAAAATGGAATATTCAAAAGAGTTCATTGGCAAGCTCTCTTCAGTGGTTTGTTGCAGGAGGGAGATCCATTTTTCTTCCATTTCCATAAAAAAATAGAAGAATAAAGTGTAAAGTGCAGCGTAAGGTATTATGGTTGCAGCTGAAGAGAAATTTCTTGATATTATTACTAGTTACTGGAACAAGTGCCTTACTGGTATTTACTACTTCACGGCTTACAGCAGGAAGCCAGGATGCACTTACCCTATTTGTTGACGGGTTGACTGACTTGACTAGATGGTAAGCAGCCAAGACTCTTCCGAAGTCCATACTATGTCGTGCTTTACCGGTTTAAAGCAAACAAACTTTTTGTTGGATTCTAATGCAAGGCAGTATTGTAGATAAAGAACTAAATAATTATAGGTAACAGAGTAGTAAATTCTGAAAACAAGTAAAATTGATGAATGCTTTATTTCTGCCCCGTATTTCTCAATCTTCCATATACTTTGCTGGGAAGGAAGTGGATGTTGGAATCCCTATAGAAAGGTTCTGAATTCAGGTTGACTAGGATATTCCAGGGCATCACATGCATTATTTGTCCTCAGGCTAATCTGGTAAATTAGGCATTGTGACTATGTCCACACTGCAGATTCAGCAAGAGCGAGGATGGTTCAGTCAGTATTCAGTGAGCAGCCGGTGCGCGAGGTACCGTGCTACTGCCTCGGATCAGCAGTGGCTCCACAAAGCCCCAACCCTCCTGGGGCTTATATTTTAGGTTCTAGTGGGGAAAGACAACAAACAAGTAGAGTCAATAAATGCTATTGAATGTAGGAAGGTTTTGAGTATTATGGTGAAAAATAGGGAGAGGAGATAATGTTCCCACTGAGATTGGACTAGACTCGTACTCAAGAATTCTATCTTCAAACCCTGTACTGCTTTGATTACAGTAAGACACCAAGAACTTGATATTATTATCTGAAGAGCTTGCCTGAGATAGGTTCATGGGAAAGGAGAGTATCTGTAGTTTATTAATTATTTTCTGGGTGAACAATAAAGGTTGAAGAACTGTGATGGAGAGGGAGAAGATTGGAGTATCTCACAGCTAAAGAATGGGAAGATTTGGCCCCTGTTGAAAGGCAAGAGCTGCAGTCAGCCAGCTCTGGATTCTTGTTTACTTCTAGCACTGTGTCAACAAGCCTGGGGAGAACTCAGAACACCCCCAAATCAGCAGATGTTTTCAATGTATTCATTTTGTCAAGAGTCAACATGTATTATTTTTCATCTTGGGAATGCATCTGTGCTCTGCCCTAATTTTCCCCATCTCAGTTCTTCCCTTCTAATTCAGTTGAGCTCAAAAGAAATTTCCTTCTAGAGAATGTGACTCATGTAGAGTGCATTGAACACTGAATGGATAATGGTCCATTTAATTCTCTATCTGTAAGAGTTGATACAATTTGAAGAGGAAAAGCATTAAAGAAATAATAAGGTGAAGAAGGATTGTTATAATTCTAGGCAGAAGATGAACCAGTCTGAAATATTATGTCTCTAAGTATATCAGAGTTCAATTGGAGCAGTAGAATCAGTGGGTGGGTGGACGGACAGATGGATGTGTAAGTGGATGGTTGGATGGGTAGGTATGTGGATGGATGGACAGATGGATGGGCAAGTACATAGACAGACAGACAGACAGATAAGAAGGAGGGACTAAGGAAGGCAGGAATATTTTTTACAAGGAACTGCCTTATTCAATGTGAGGCTGGTTAAGCAAGTCCAAAACCCAGCAGGCAGGAAATGGGGATGACCATGGCTTGAATATATGGTCGTGGGTGGTAGTAGTTCACCGGAAAAATTTCTTCTCTATTCGTGAGACTTCAGCTTTGCTTTTTAAGTTCTTTCTGCTGATTCAATTAAGCCCATCCAGATTATCCAGGATAATCTACCTTACTCAAGGTCATCTGGCTAAGGGCTGTATGTACGTCGGCAGTGGTCCTTCACGACAGCTCCTGAAATGGTGTTTGACTGAGTAACTGAGCACTATGGCCTAGCTAGGATGACACATGAAGAAAACAAACAAACAAACAAACAAACAAACAGGCAAATCACCCTGTAAATTTGTTTTCTGGGAACCTTCATTGGGATATGTACAGCAAACTCCTGAAATATACAGCTTTCCTTTTAAGACTTTTCACTTAAAAAGAAAAAAGAAAGAAAAGAAAACCTTCTTGTTTCAATGTGAAAAGTATGTTTTTGTTTGTTCAGCTGCCTAGATGTGTCAAACCCATAAGAAATTTATTTTCAAATGCGATGATAAATTAGCCTAGTATCTCTGTTTGATAGATTTAGAACACCACTGTCTTGAATTCATTTCATGTTAAAACAAAAATAGATTATTTGTTCGTCATATTCAGTGTCTGTTGCCCACTAAACAGCAAGTCATTCACACTTCTTGAGTTTGTCTGTTTTGAGGGCTTGGGTGCTGGGGTGGGCATTGGGTGCAGCCCTAGTAGAGAATCATATCAGTTAGAATCCACCATGGAGATCTTCTTACCAGCCATTGGTGGGGCTGGGCATATGATATGGCCTATAAGACCAAGGAGATATAAGTGAAAGTCTAATAATCCTAAATAGAAAATAAATATCCATGAGTCCATAAAGACATAAGGAAATAATTGAATAAGTAATTAAATGGGGAAAAATAGGCAAATTTCTCCTTGATTTTGGACTTCTGGCTCCAGAACCATATATATTTTATATATATAAAAATTTGTCCTCAGTTTTACAACTTGAACATTTGGGTTGGCGGTCAATGATTTGCAATATCTTAAATTCCATAATACTCTTGGTTTGTGCAAATCGTAATATGGTAATGAAAAAATAGACTTTTTTCCATCGGTCATATAATGAATATGGAAATAAATCTCAAATGGAACTCATGATGTTACTGCTACCTTGGGGTAAATATAAAACGCAAACATTTTTCTTCTTACTTTTTCTTTTAGAATAGCTATTTAGATATGCTTGTGTATGAAAGCCATACTATATTTTATACAGGCAATTTGCTAGGTTTACTAGGAATACCTGATTTTTTAAATATAAAATTTGATTTATATAGACTAATCTACTTGCCTTTAAAGCATTATTTTAGAAATAATATTAAAATCAAATTAATAGTTTTGTAAACCCCCATTTTAGTTGTCTAGATGATTATCTTTTCTGTAAGGCTTTTCTGAATGTAAAATTTAATGGATGACTGATTCAGTCACAGAAATTTTTAAATGTTCATAAAAAAACCACATTTAACTGTATTCCTATAGTTCAGGGAACTTCTTCTTGCATATAATCTATAGCTGTAACAGCCTTGGGTCTTATTTCATTTCTTAAGGGTTTTTGTTTTCTTCTTTTTAAAAACCATTTTCAAATATACCTTCTCATCTTCCAACAAGACCAAAGTACCTAGCCATTAATTTTTCCTACTCTTATAATATTGAAATGCAAATATAGATATTATAACTAATGTTTATTAAGCACATGCTATGTGCTCCCAAGCTTATATATTCTTCCAAATACGTAAGTTTTATTACAACCTGTAAGGTGGGTGCATTGTTTTCATCCCCACTTTATAGATAGGAAAACTGAAGGACTGAGAGATTAAATAGTTTACTCAGAGTCACATAACTATTGTAGAAAAGAGCTAGGATATCAAGTCAGTTGTAGATCTCCAAAGCCCTGCTCTGGACCTCTAACCCCCAGCGGCTTCCCTCATGGGAAGGGCTGTCTAAGCTGAATGGATTTTTGACCTACTGCGTTCATGGAATTCATCATCAAGACCAGAAAGGTTCTTTAGGGCTCCACTGCCTAAGAGGGTTTTTGGTCATTGAGTGAATAAGTGTGTTTTTAAAAGATGTATGTTAAAAGTAGAGAATATAGTAATCCCATGGGCTCTACTGAGTTGTCCAACCTCACGGAAGTTTGTAAACAAATCAAGCACCAAATGACCCAAGTTCTGTAGTTAATGAGTTCAGTGAAAAGACTAACCACATTTCTGTCCTGCCCCGCCCTTGGGCCGTGAGGCACCTCACTGCCCCTAGGCTGAAGGCATCTTACCTGAACACTTCCAAGGCTTCGTGGAGGTTCAGTCAAGAGCAATAGTTTTGTTTTTTTTTTTTAAGTATTTCCAGTTTTCACCTTGACTGAGGGTACAGGAGGGACCATTCCCATGACAGAGAGGAGCTGCAGCACTTGTGACATCCCCAGGGGGAAAGGCTTTCAGTGTTGATTGACAGATAGCAGCTTTACAGCCATTCACCCCTAAAGAAAGCACAGTTTCTGCCAATGCCACAAGTGTTCTGCTAATGAGGATTTTCAAGCTTTGGATCCTGATCATTTCACTCTGGACTATTGAGCCGTTGCCGTCTGTTGCCTGAGTGAGGCTGGCAGAACCATGATCCTTCTTCTCTTCACTGCCTTTCTCCCATGTGCTCTCTCAGCTCTGCAGAGCTGGATAGGAAGTGATTTAAGTCACATTCCCAGAGAGAGAAACTGGGCAAAGAATAAGGTAATGAATCCCGGCAAAGTTGGAAACTTGCACTTTTGCAAGAATTCTTTTTGGGCCTGAAAGAAGGTGGTAAAATCAAGAAAACCATGCTCTGAGAATCAGATTACTGAATCTTTTGCACATTTGCTCTGCATGGAGTCTGCCCGAAGGAGCTAAAGAAATGGAAGTCTGGGCACAATTATAGCTATCCAAGATTTAAAAATACTAGTACTTCCCCCATGTTGATAAAAACATTCATTTTCATTATTAATTAGGCTTTTATTTCCACTGAATGCCAAAACCCTCCATTATTTCATTAGCATTATTGAGCACCCACTATGAACACATCACTGAATGAAAGAGTTTTCCAGTGTATCATCTTTTTCCCAAACTATGGTAAACGGTCTCAGGCTAATGAGGATTTTTCACATTTTAAAATATGTCTAAAATCTTAACATGTGTCTTTCCTTGTGGTAGTTACTCAGGTCTATTTAATAAGTAAAGTGAAAGCTGCAAAAGAACCGAGCTACAGTATGATCAATCATGTGGCACTGTGTATGACAGTAAGTGTTTGTGTTAGACCTCCCTCTTAAGAGTTTACAGGGACTGGGAAATGTTCATTCTAGAGAAAACATTGACACTAAACACTTAAGGACATTTACAAAAATTCAAATTAATAAACACTTCTCTAGTGCCCACTGTCTTCCAAGCACCATGCTGGCTCTGTACTTAAAAAATGAGAGTTTCCCTCCCTCACAGAGTTCATCATCTAGCAAGGAAGCTCACAGACTAGTTTTACATGAACTCAGTCTAGTGTAGTAATAATAGTGTTGTTGTTAAAACATTTATGCCTTATATAGAATTAGAGATATTATTGTATAACAATAAGTAAAATTAAAATGCTGGATACAAAAGAAAACAAAGTGAAATCTGTTTCCCTATGGCACCTGCCATCTTGCTGACACTCATTTTGGCTGACAGAGGTGGCCGACGTGTCTGTCCTCTTCCTTCACGTTGTCATATGAGTCCCTTCCAAGTTGTGTTCTTTGTCAAAGATGCTGCCCTTCTGGATAGATACTAACCTTGAATGAGGGCTTTGTCGGGAGCTGAGTTTCCTCCTAGTGCTTCTAAACAAGCTCAAGGTCCAGTTATGAAGAACAGGGTCCTCATTTTTCCAACTCCAACAAATGATATGGTATTTTTAAAAAATCTTCACCTGAGGATATGTTTATTGATTTTTATTTTATTTTTTAAAATCCTCTCCCAAGGATATGTTTATTGATTTTAGAGAGAGAGAGGCAGGGGGAGAAAGAGAAAGAGAAACATCAGATTGGTTGTGGGATCAAACCTGCAACCCTTTGGTATATGGGATGATGCTCTAACCAACTTAGCCACCAAACCAGGATGATACAGTGTTTTTTGAAATGACCAACGAAAAGCTAGACTTTCCCTAGTAGTCTCTGGTCATCCTGTGGTTTTCCCTTTAGCTAGTTTCCCAGAGAGTAGAGGATTTGGCTAATATCTAGCAGCAAAAGTTGTGCTAAGGTTATATCAGAGGCCTACCTAGGTGTGGGGCACAAGTAGCTAGTTGAAACTGCAGCTTTTATTCATTAAGACAGAATCCAGAAATCAATCCTTCTCGATGATACCTGGTGGAAAGTCAGTTTGCCCCAGAAAAGCCAGGGATAACACAACTACTCTGAAATTAATAAAGTGGAGAAGGGCTACAAATCTTTCAGCGAGCATAGGCTATGGAAGGCTCCAAGTATGGAGTATCTCACCAGAGATACTGTATGTATACAATCATGTATATGTAGGCAGACAACAATATATTTTTAAATATGCCATGAAATAACTTTGATTTCAATGTTTGGGACTGGTAGATAATGTGAACAGGAATATGATGTATTTCAGGATATTTACTCATTGAGTGAGTTAATAACTTTTTCACCTGATTCCCTGTGAACGTGGCCTTAGGTGGGTTTTGCTTACAGTATTTAAAATCTGGTTAAAAATTACACTGTCAAGTATTGGTGAAATTTCACTATTTGGACTGTCTATTTTAGGACCTGCCTCTACCACCACATGAGCATTTGTGAGCTCTTTCGTGTGGTAGAAATACAATTATAACCCAGGACTCTACACCTTCATTCTGAAAGGAAAATATTCTGAGCTCTGCTAGTTGAAAATAACTTGTATAGTTAGTTCTATGCATCAGAGCTTTCTCAATTAACGCCGCTGTGGCAGATTCCACCGTAACACTGGGAATGCTCAAATATAGGTTTTACTATACAAACATACTTGCCTCAGAGACTGCAGTTACCCAGCATTTTGAGATTTATGGCATATGGTTCAATTTTAAGAAATACAACAAACTATTTTCAAATGTCTTAAATACTTGTTATTTTGCATGTAATTTATAACCATGGTACCTCAACCTTAATAAAATTATAGCCTCCAGGGTTATTTTCATAGAGATGGCTTTTGCGTCTTTATGGCTTAATAGCACAGGCTAGGATACAGAATTTTGGTATTTCAGTAGAGTATCTCTAGCTTGCATTGTGCCTGGAGTCAAGTTTTAATTTCCTTTACTTATATAATTCATGCGCTTCTTCTTGGCTCACTTTACATTTTTGCCCTTTTAGGTAGTAGTGTTAACTAAGGAAAACCCAGAGGCCAAATTCTTTGCCCAGTTCCCTATGTGGCTGCCATATTGTAAGAGAACGTAATCTTCTCTCACTTCTAGTCCTATGAAGAATGTTACAACCCTTGTCTTTGGGGACCCCACTGCTCTTCTCCGCTCACCTCTAGAAACATCTGGTAGTGTCACAGTGAATATAATGTATTCTTCCATGTGGGCCCGATCAACCAGAGGAAGATCTACGATACAAACCTGATGTTAGACTATGACCTTAACAGATATTCAAAATCGTCTTTGCCTTATCTCTGTTTGGAAATCTATTTTGGATGTTATACAAATAAATACATGTAATATTGTCATTACTCAAAAGACAATGTTGGCAGAGTTTTGCCTCCTCTCCTTTTCTTTCCCCATTTTAAAATTATATGAAAGATGTAATGCTTCATATTCATTTTTAAGTCTTCCATCCAAAATTATTCACATCTATGTTTCAAGAGGGTTGCACCAAGCTAGGCCTGAGAGATATTATCCTCATAATTTCAAGTTCTGAATATTATATGTAGGTCATAGTTAATGTCATGGGGTAAATAACATTCATCCATAATTATCACATGTATTTCACAGCATTTGCTATTGCATGAAACTAAATCCAGGGTGATGTACTTACTATAAATAAGAAATGGATAAGAGTTAGCATTTACATACCATTTCCCAAACATTAATTAATTCAATGGCAAAATAAATATTATAACTTGTGACAGAAAAGCCACTTAAATTTTAATACTAAATTATTAATTACTTGAGAAATGTTTTAGTTGAGTGGTAATTAGATAAACAGAGCTAAAAAAAGACTGCATTACATAGTGCTTGTTCTTTCACATTTTAATTGAAATAATTAGATGGACCCAACTTTTTTTTTATAGGGAATGTACCTAGGGGTTTAACTCACTATAGAGGGACAACATCAAATGCTCTAACAATTGCATTTAGGGAGTTCAGAAGTAGAAGAAAGCTATAAAGGAGCAGAAAGTATGTTCGAAGAAATAATGATGTAAACTTTCCTAATCTGGGGAAAGAAACAGACATCCAGTTTTAGGGAGCATAGAGAGTATCAAACAATATGAATCCAATGAGACCCGCACCAAGATGTATTGTAATTAAATGGCAAAAATTAAGGATAAAGAGACTATCTTGAAGGCAGCAAGAAGGAAATGACAAGTCACATAAAAGAGAAACCCTAAAAGGCTATCAACTGACTTCTCAGTAGCAGGATAGAAGGGAGTGGTAGGACATATTTAAAGTCCTGAAAGAAAGGACCGTGCAACCTAGAACACTATATTTGTCAAGGCTGTTATTCAGAATTGAAGGAGAGATAAAGCATTTCCCAGACAAGCAAAAACTAATGGAGTTCAGCACCACTAAACGGGCTTTACAAGAAATGTGAAAGGGTTTGTCTGATACTAGAATTCCTGCTCTAAATATTGCCTTTATTCTCTCAGCGATTACTATAACTTTCATCTATTGCAATTGATGGCAGTAATTTAGAGAAGACTACTATATCTCACATAACCAGTAACTTATAAAATGTTAAGATTTATAGTAAGTAAAGTGTATCAGGTCTGCCTCTCTAGGTGGTTGTGGCCTAATGGAAGTCATTGGAGCTTTAATCTTGACCTGATTGTCTTGCTGTGCTGGGTGACATTGGGCAAGTTATTCCAACTTTGTGAGCCCAAATTTCTTCATTTATAAAATGAGGATAAAAAAAATTGACTTTACTGAAACAGTTTATATGAGATAATATATTTAAAGCACTTAATACAACAACTGACATATTGTTCCCCAAATTTAACCATAATAGTAATAATAACAGTCAATGTGGATGTTATTACTATTATTTTATTCTCAAATTTTCCCCTGTGAAATGGAGATAATAATATCTGCACTGCACTAAGAAATAAATGAGCTATATATATAATGTCTCACATACAATAGGAACTTAACTGTTTTTTTTTTTAATTCTTTTCTAGACAAAACAGAACCTTAATTTATCTCTCCATTCAGACATAGGAACTCTGTCTGAGTTAAGTCCTTAGGCTCTATAAATGTCCTTTAGTTTCTGAATTTTAGAGGCTTTTTCTGTAAATTTTCAGTGTTGAGTGAGAGATGCTTGGTGCTCAGTTTTTTTTGTTATTTTTTTGGGTTTTTTTTTTTTTTGGCTATGATATTTTACACAATTTCCTCCATTTTGGGGTTATTGCGTTGGCTCTACCATACCAGTTGTGAACACTATGAACATTCCAGCAGACGGTGTGGTCTCTGTGTGTTTACATGGGGTTAGGTTTGTCCGACCCAAGTCCCATGCCTTTTCTATCTAATTCTAGAGATAAATTTACTTCTTGTTCTTTACAGCATATATGTGGACCATCTATTATCTGTTACGGGACTATATAAATAAATAGGTTCTGATTTACTGACGTGCCTGGATTTTCTCTGTGCTGTATTCTGAGTTAGCATTCATGTTATGCTACTCCAGATACTGTTTATTGTTACACCCAGAGTTATAATGAACAAGTACCCAACCATTTGGTAACAGTATTAGACACCCAAGTCAGAGGCTGGCTGTCAACTGCAGCAGGTCACAGTACTACAGGCATTGAGATTTCCTATATCAAATCTGAGTCCTCAATGTGAAGATTTTTAACTGATGGTTTGGAGAAAATAAAGGAAGAAATAATGCCAAGGGGAAAATATCTTCCGATCTTTTGAATTCAAATTTATTTAATGAAATAGTAAAATATATCATTTTTACTTCTTGAACACAAATCATTTTCCCTTTGGAATCTGTATTTTCTACAGAACTATTGGTTTTGTACCACTAGATGAAGCTGAAATCCTCAACTGAGCCGAAAGAGGAAGAAACAGCAGATTTGAGTAAATTTAGCTGCATCTCTGCTTTAGTCTTAGAGTGGAGACTACTCTTGAAAGGAATTCCTGCTGCCTCGACAATTTCCCGTTCTCTCTCAGATTATGGAAATAGCCACTACAGTAGTGTTGTTATTCTTGTTCTATATTGCAGCCTTTCTCCCTATCTGTGTTTCTTTCTTAATTAGGATTACCTGCCATGTCTCACTCCTCAAAGTGAGGCAAAAGCCTTGATTTGCCAGTCTTCTAAAGCAGCCATGTGATCAGTAAGACCAGCTTCTGGTGTGAAAATGAAATTATTTTTTATGTTAAACAAAGAAACTGCAGGATTCCACCTGCAGCCCAGGTCTGACTGGGAAATGATAAAAGAGGCAGCCAGGGTATCACTCTCTGATCAATGGATTGCCTTTAGACATGGCTTTTAAAAAGCGAATCCTATCCCCAAAGCCACACAGCTGTAAGCCCAAGATGTAGTAGAAAATGGGCCACTTGTAGGAATAGGAGATTAGCAGAGCCCCCTTAGGGACCACGGCAGGGGAAGCCACAGCAGGGCAGCCATGTTTTCCTGTGGATGGGCTTGGACCAAGGGGCGGGCGCATGTTGGAGAAACACAATTTTATTTTGTTTTATTTTATTTTGCTCACATTTGCCTAAGGAAGAAAATGTCCCAAGAAACCCAAACACCACTTCGGGGAGTACTGACCTCCAAAAGTGAACTTGCTAATTTGTTAGGCAAGATGTCTGATCCTTTCCCATATTTGCTGAGACATCCAGCTTGGGTCTTTCTCCAAAGTACCCGGAGGAAGTGAGTGTTGACCAAGTGCACTGGAGGCGCTGTGGAAGACTGAAGAAATGGGGGCGGTCTGGAGAAGATCGGGCCGTGATTACTCTCTCTCAGGGGAGACTGATGCTTGCTCTCCTTAAACTGCTCCAGGGCGGGAGCCAGCGCGGTTGTGGAAGGAACGAAGACACACAGACCTATTCGTGTTCACAGGCCTTTCATTTTCTCCACCTAAAGAGCAGCCTTGCTGGGCAAAAATTATGGCCTAAGCACATCAAGACCTGCGCGTTCCTAGGACAGGCAGCATTTAAGGAATGTAAATGAAGGTTCTCATTGTGTGTTTTTTTGCTTATCTGCACATTGCAAAACATCATTTTAAAGCAGTGGAGTGGTCCTGTCTGTCCGGTGCAAGGAGTCCTCATGAACATCGTTTGGCATCCCTACAAGGACATTGCTTCCATGTCACACCTTTGGGGAAACGATCTTGATTCAGGTAGTTTCCTTACCTTTGGACCTTCCTTTTTCGCATTGGTTTCAAGGTACCACGACAGCACAGTTGGTGAAACACGCCCCCGCATGAGCGCATAAGCGCACGTGTCAAGGAGGAAAGGGACTGGTGGTTTTGACCCGCAGTGCACTTCTTTCTTTCTTTCCCTGTAGAAGCTGCCAGGTGATAACACAGCAGGAAAATATTGGAATGTGTAAACCGTAGAGAAAAGCCACAGGGTAACGCTTAACATCAGTGAGCCGCAGGCCCGCCCCTCGCGTTCTCTACGTGCGGTGCTGCCAGAGCGCGTGCAGTACTGAGAGTGGGGAGCGTCGTAAAAGAGGCTGTGGCCTGTAATTACCCGGGGGCTGACAGTTGCTGCACACCTTCTCTAATGATACCTGGCGCACGTCTCCATGCCTTACTCAGGCAGAACGTAAACTACCACTTTGCAGTCACCTTGGGCACTGTAACTCACTGCCAGCTTTCTGCTTAATCACTCCTGGAGTTGGGTATGGGTGGAATATGCTAGGACTCTGTATTTAGGATTAACCATTAAAAGACTCAAACTCTTGAAGGAAGTCTGCGTTTATAGGCACAGTCATAACTTTTTGGATTATGATGTTTAGGGAAGGGAAATGAAGGCAAGCCTTAGATCCTGGAGAAGAATTCGGAGTTCCTCAGAAAAGTGCCCTATAAATTCCAGGTATAATTATCTGGATCATTGTTGTCATCATTTCCATCTAAACATGTTTCTAGATGTATAGTTGGGAATAAAATTAATCTTGTGGAATGTAATCCTCGGGGTCTTGAAAAACAACCCTGGAGAGGAAAGGCATCCTGTGGCCAAGGCTTCAGGGCTTGCCCGCTGGTGGCCTTCCCAAAGGGGGGCACAGGACAGTGGGGGCACCCTCCTCCACACACGGCCCTGCTTTGTCATGTGTTCATGTCAGCTGCTTGAATTATCTGCTGTGACTACTGTGGAGAATGATAGCAGAAATAATCCATTAAACTTCAGTTGGCAGGACAGAGAAACAACTCATGAAGAAAATTGGCATTATTTTGCCCAGATTGCATGTCAAAATAGGGGGAAAGCATCCTGTTCAGAAGGATGTCTGGATAAACTTTCAGGGAGCGGGAAGCTGGCCAGGTGAGCGTGTTCTGGTCATCAGAGGTGGTGGCTACCTCTGGCGGTTCTTGGGGAGGCAGGAGCCATCATAGGGGCCTTTTGCCGAGTGGGCAGTAGGCTATGAGGAAAGCGGATTTACTCCCCATGTAAAGGAGAGAAGAGCCGGAAATGTTTGAGGAAAATCTGAGAGAGAGGAACGAAGAGTCCAGATTCTAGGTATTGTAAGAGTGGAGAGGTCAAAAGAAGAAAGAGACATCTTCTGTGGAGGCTTAGGGGAAGAGGACATTGGAGGCAAGACTATCTGAGGAGTTTTAAGTTGTTTAATGTGCGGTGAAAATTATTGATCTTCTCCTCCATCATCCTTATGCAAATGTTAGAAACATCTACATTGCTCACTTCATGTGTATGTGTGTGTGTGAGTTTCTTAGGGCCACTCAGAGAAGTAATGAGTTCTGCACACAGGTTTCCTTAGAAAGAAGAGACTTAAGGAAGAGATCAGGTTAAGGCTCTGACCTGTGTTGGTCACGCTGTTTGAAGATGTGTTGAGTGATTTTTTCAATAGATTAATGTCTAAAAACAGTGCATGTGTTGATGAACTCCAGAGCAAGAAGACTAGAAAATGCTAATATAGACTTTCAACATGTCTTTCAGTTACTGAACAGAAATCCAACCAAAGCATCCATGTGGGGGGCAAAGAGGACCCTAATTGTGTTTGATAATATCTGGCCTAAGAAAGAAAATACCAAAGTGCAATTAAAATGAAAGAGGAAAAGGAGAGAAAATTATTTTAATTGTTATGAATGTAATTATTAGTAATTATTTTTTGAACAGGATGATGTTGAATATTTTCACACAACTACTCCAATGTAGTTACTGTTTTATTTTTAAACTTCTTTTGATTATCTGAATCCTTGATACATCTGAATCCAGAACTCTCCTTTTATATCTCTAGGGATCTGATATTAAAGTTGAAATAACAAGCTTGGTGCTATCATGATATGCCAATTCAAACAAAGTGAGAAGAGATCAAATAAATCATAGCCAAGTAGGATATGTGGAGCTGTTTATTGAGTTGTATCACATTCTGGTTTTCTGTTGATGTTACTCCCTCTGTTTGTCCTTGAAAGCCAGGGGAACCTCTGTGGAGGCAGCCTGTGGGTCATTAAGTCTTCTTTTATTATTTATTTTTTATTTACAGTTGACATACAATATTATATTAGTTTCAGGTGTACAATATAGTGATCAGACATTTCTATGCCTTATGAAGTGATCAACTGGGTAAGTCTAGAGTCCATCTAAGATCTGAAAAGTACCTTCAAGATAATCCCATGCTGGATTCCAGCGCATGCTGGATTCCAGCGCATGCTGGAGCTGTACTTGTGCTCTGACGGTCTAGAATTGAGCCCTAGCTTCTGCTTAAACTCTTTAGGTGTTCACAAAGCTGACAGTTCCATTTTCTGAACTGTTTTAATTGTTAAGCAACTTAAGCAACAGGATGTTTGGTGTAATTTTTTTCTTGTCTCCAGAGGCCCAAAGTTGGAGAACAAAACATTCTAACTCAAGGAGCTAGACTTGCAAAGGGCACGATACTAACCTTGGTCTGTCTGCCTTAGCTATCAGCACCCCACTGGCAGGTATTAATAATGGGAGCTGAAAAACTTTAGGGAGGAAAATTCATTGGAGAGCCCTTCCTATGTGTTGCTGGGATGGGGAAAAAGAGTTAAGCTCTCTGCTCAACACTGTAAGTGAGGAGACTTATGGAAGAGATCAGGTTAAGACTCTGACCTGTGTTGGTCATGCTGTTTGAAGATGTGTTGAGTGATTTTTTTTCAATAGATTAATGTCTAATGGCGAGGTGTTGTATCTGGAGCTGCCCCTTTGTGGTGGCAGAGGGAAGAGAATCCCTGGGAATGAGCTTTCCCTGCTCTGGCTGTGCCCTTACCATTATCTAGGTTTAAGTGCCTGGTCTGACCCTGGAACCATCAAAAGAGTGGCCAGTGAGTGAGAAGAGGTGGAGCCGGGAAGACAGAGGAGGTCAGTCATTCATGGACCTCAGGGTTCCAGCCCAGATTAAGGGAGGAGGGAGAGACTCCAAATAAGACAAGAGTCAGAACTTTTATGCTATTGGCTGTGGCTTTAAAAATTATTGCAATGATCCCTGGTTGGTGTGGCTCAGTGGATTGAGTGCTGGCCTGCAAACCAAAAATTCGCAGGTACGATTCCCAGTCAGAGCACAAGCCTGGGTTGCAGGCCAGGTTCCCAGCTGGGGGTGTGTGAGAGGAAACCGATCTCACCTCTCTCTAAAAATAAAAATAAATATATAAAGAGAATCTTTAGACAATTATTGCACTGAGATTGCCCTTTGACTAAATGGGGCTGAGAGGCCGGCTCTAGATGCCATCAGTGCTGGGTTGGGGGGAATAATGACCTACATTGTTTAAATGAGAAGACGGGAAAAACATTTTTTTCCCTCCTTTCCTCTTCCCCCTCCCTTCCTTCTCTTCTTTCTTGGTTTCTTCCTCTTTACACCCTACCGAGTCGAGCTGATTCAATACATTAATTTTACTTAAACCGATAGCAATCTGCTTTCCTTTTACTTCAGCTTTGGTTTTATTCTTGTCTCTGAAGATATATACAAAAGATGTATTAATTTACCATATTAACTACTTTCAAAGATGCGAAAATTACATTTGTATGCCCCCTTAAATACTTCGTACTGAAGGTTGCAAATGCCCTAATTCTCCAGGCATGTTTCCTACAACTGGGCTTATATCCTCTGCCTGCTGGGCCACCCTCTTCCAGCTATTCTTGGTTAACTTCATTCATCTTAAACCCGAGGCTCGTCTTCCAGTTGTGCTGTGAGCACAGCAGGCTTGTGCTGCCACTCGCCCCGTTGCAGTGCTCTGCGCGGTCACCATAGAGCTGTGTAATACGTCAGGGCTAGGAAGGTTGGCTTGATAGCACATATTGAAAGTATCTGTTAATTTTCAAAAAATTAGTTATAATGATGAAATTGTAATCAGATGTATTTTAAAAACAAGGCCATTCTTCCATTTAGGTGAAATAGTTTTAGGTGGGCATCTATATGGTATGATTTGAAGATTTAACATTATGGCCAAAGTATTTATACTGATGCTTAAAATGCTAGTGATTCTCATCTGGTATTGTGCATTGACCATACATATGCAACTGGAAAAGTCCTCTAACATTCCAGGGTACCTTTTATCTTAACTGTAAAATGAGGAACTGGATAGGACTGAATTAAATTTCTCAAGCATTTATTGTGTGAGTACTAAATATGTTACTATAATACCAAATAATAAACTATGATTCCTGCCTGAAAGGAATTCACCAGTTAGAGAGAAATAAACAAATATTCAACTAGTCTTGGTGCCGAACAGATTGAGATAACATAAAAGAATGTTAACACCATGAAGGTTCATATTGTCCCTCAAAAAAAATATTTGTTGAACAACTGGATGCACTGAGATTATGTTTCTAAGGAAGATTCATGTTTCTTCCTATTTTATAATTACCTGAGTTTTGTACTGATTCTTATTTTTAAAGAGTTTCTTCCTCTTATGCAATATTATTTAGAACTGGAAATATTCTGAAGGTATAACTTACTATATAATACCTTCTTGCAAAGAAATTTAGGCTTTTACTCGACTGTCATGGTAGTACCAGGGAGCCGGGGAATACAAGGCATCTTGCTGGCAGGGGAGAAGAGACAAAAAGAGGGAGAAAGTGATGTTTAGAAAAGGTAACTGTGGACAGAGAGAGGTGAAAATTGTTGTTTCTTCCTCTCGCATTTCCTAGAGTTGCCCATTTAGTCCCACGTAAGTGATCCCTGAATCGCTTAAAGTATTTGTTCCTCACACACTGCAAGAGCTTTGCATTCAGAGCTACAGAGGGTTTGGGATAATGGAGCTGGAGCTGAGCTAAAAGTTGAGCAGCTTTCATTCACAAAATAGAGACCAAATAGGGCGTGTTGGTAAGAGATTTGTTGGAGAAAGCTGTATCAATTGAGCCAGAGGTCAGAATGGGTCAAATAAGGAAGTGCGAGAAAGTCACAGCTGGTTTCTTCCAAGGAGGTTTTGTAATGCTAACCATGTACATGTCACATGGAAATTGCTGATGCTGACATGACTTGCAAAAAATATTAAGCAGGGAATAATGTGACTTCATGTTATTGAATAAAACATATTAGTGAATCAATTTAAGTCAAGTGTATGCAAATACAGGGGTGAGAGGGGAGGGGTGTTCCTGTGCATGTATGCAAAAACATATTTAATTGCACAAAGTAGCTCTTTGACTCATTGATGTTGGGACACCTGCAATTACACGACGATCTCAAATGGAAGTACATGTTGGCAGGAAAAATAACAGATGTTACCTGATAGAACTTAGAAAAGATAAAGAAACTATCATTATCCTTTCCGGAGTAGAGTTCATATAGCTCTTGGCACTTGGCAGAGCAAGTAATGACCAGCAGACCCGTGAGCTGTACGGTGGGCGGTAGTGCGTGCTCTGAGTGTGTGATCATGCACATGCTACAACCAAGAATGATTACAAACACAGTCATTTCATCTTAGCTTTGATATGTGCAGCCAATAATTTTCTCACAAGAAATAGATCCCAGAGAAGTTAGTTGTCTTCATGACTCATGTGAAATAAACCACTTTTTGCCCTTTACCTTTAATTATTTTAAATGTGTTCAATAGTTCTTAAAACAATTTTTCAGTTTCTTGACTATTGCCATTCTTTAAGTTTCTACCTTCACTGTTGGCTCTTTTATGCTTGTTTTGTCCATTTTATTCTCATCTTAATTTCACCTCCAAGCCAGTTAGGTGAAAGATGTCAGTTTAACCAATATTATTATTTATTTACCAAAAATCTTTTGGAGGGATAGCTGTTTAGGCTACAGGCTAACTTTATTCCTCTGCATGATTAACTGATTTCAGTTATTGTGCTTTTGGGTTTACTACTCATGATCATACTACAGAATTATGAGCCAGGAATGCCACATGACTTTTTAATAAAGGTCATCTGGTTTCACCCATTGAGGAAGCAACAGAGAAGGCAGAAATGCCCACTTTGTGTAATGTATGCTTTTTATGTTCAACTTGGAGCATGAAATATCTCATCACATATGTGGTTAGTATGCATCCGCTTTAACAAAAGTATTGTTAAGCTACTATTATAATTGTGAGTGTTAATATTGAACTATTTCAGTTGCAATTTTGGCTGAGTTCCTAATGCTCTAGTTGCTCCATGTTCCAAAAGGAGATGTTGCACCACCTTATGTGGGACTTTATAGGAAGTGCATGTGGGTGGGAAGGAGGTGTTTTTCCTTATTACAGATACAATGAGAGGAGCTCTAAAGAAACCATTCAGAGAGCTTGAGCAACACTGAGGATTGGTACTTGTCTCATGCCTGAGAAATCCAAAGGTGGGCATCAGCTTAAGGATCTTGTGGTGGTACAGTACAGGGCTACCGTTGGAATGGTTGGTGTGTATTATGGGTTGAATTGCTACTCCTCCAAAGCTATGTTGAAGTCCCAACCCCCAACACCTGTAAGTGTAACTTAACTTGGAAACAGGGTCTTTGTGGCTATAATCAAGTCAAGGCAAGGGCCCTACTTCAATAAGACTAGTGTCCCTATAAGGAGAGGAGAAGTATATACAGACACACACAGGGAGGAACTGTCCATGGGAGGACGGAGGCCGAGATGAGAGTGATGTATCTACAGGCCAAGGAATGCCAAGGATCACTGGCAAATACCGAAAGGTAGAAGAGACCAGGAGTGATTCTCACCTACAGGATTCAGAGTGAGCATGGCCCTGCCAACACCCTCATTTTTGGACTTCTAGTCTCCAGAATTGTGAGAAAAATTTCTGTTGTTTTAATCTACCCAGTTTGTGGTACTTTGTTATGGCAGCCCTAGAAAACTAATAGAGCGTGTAATGGCACTCCTAATGACAGCAAAGTCAGACAGTTTCCCACAGACAGAGTATGAGCCATAAGACAGAAGAAGTAGTGGAGCCCTTTTTAAGGTTTTGTTCAAGTAGGCTGCTTGAACGGGCAGGGACAACTCAGCAAATGTTGGAAGCAAAAATATTGGAAGTGCACGGCCAGATGCCCAAGGGCTTGGACAAGAGTTCTGAGCAGTCATCCAAGGGGAACCTGATTGAGAAATGCTACGGGAAGTTTTTCTGTGATGAAGTTCTCCCGAGAACCCACAAATGTTCCCATAAAAGACAAGATCTGCTTTAAACCCAGCAGCCACATCGGGGCCTGTTATAATATGTAGGAACTCTCCTGCCCTTTCTCCTATCCTATCTCTATTTAGATCCTGGCGAGGTAACAAATCTACAGTAGTGCACCGAGGGGAGAGAGATTGAAATAAAGAGGAGAAAAAGGGAAGAAGACATTCATTCTAGCTTCCTCCACGATGGGTGGTCAGTATGAGTCAGGGGAAAAGATTTAGCACTGAATTTAATGCAGAGTTGGTGTTAAACTGGGTAGGGCATAGTCATTAATGCCCCAGAATTGCTTGGGAGACTTAAGGTGACTTTTTAATTATGTGAAATTTATCAGAAAAAGCTTGGAACCTTCTCTAGTTGTTATCCATGTAAGCTGGGAGTCTGGGCAGGATGCAGGTTGAGGTGGTCACATTTAAATGGGTAGGTATGAGTGGACTTGATAAAGAAATTATACTTTCTATTCCACCCTATGAGTCTTGCTCATTCAATGTATTAGAAACTTTAAACACTTCATGGGAAAAACTCCTTTCAGACTTTTTTTTTATTCTCACAAGAGGTCTATGAGAAAAGTGGGGCCGATATTAATGATAAATAACTGAGAGACAAAAACAGACTGTTCGCACCCTGATGTCCTGACATGGAAGTGTTCTTCCTCTATGATTGATTTCAGTGATAGTTATTTTAGATATTTTTCTATCTCCATTAGTAAGCACAAGATTTTTGAAAATATTAGCTTTTTCTTCAAATATTCATATTTGGCTCAAAGGAAAAAGAACACTTTTGGGAAACTACAATATCTTAAAAGTTGAAGGCCACTTTCAAAGATTGGAGTTGCTTGTTTCTAATTGTTAAATTTTGGTGTCTTCTTGATTAAATAGGCTACCAACTATCACAGCCTTATTAAATGCAAATCAGTATTGTTTATATCACATCTTTATCAGTTTCATTAATATACAATACACTGAACATATATAAAGTGTGCAATTTGATAAGCCTTGACAGATGCACACATGCACCTTTAAACCATCACTACGATAAAGATAATGAACATACCTGTCAATATACAAAATTTTCCGAATTTCCCTTTGTAGTCCTTCTCTACCACTTTTTTTTTTTCTTTTGGTGGGAAACCATTTATTTCAACTTTAATTTCTTTAGGATACATAAGGCTATTTAGGCTATTTCTTCTTGTTGGCAGTTTGGGTCTTTCAAGGAATTTGCTCATTTTATCTTTGTTGTTAAATATATTACCACAAAGTTGTAATATTTCCTTATGATTCTTTAACTGTCTGTAAAATCTGTAATGCTATCATCTCCTTTCTGCTTTTGATCATTTATTTCTTCTCCCTAATCAGTATGGTTATTGGCTTATAGATTCTATTAATCTTCTAAAATAACCAAATTTTGGTTTCAGTGATTGATTTTTTTTTTCTATTGTATTTCTGATTTCTCTTTCACTTATTTCCACTCTGATCTTTGTTATTTTCTTTTCTCTGATTACTTCAGACTTAATTTGCTCTTCTTTTTTTCCTCAGCTGAAGACTGAGACATTTCTTTTTTCTAATACTGGCATCTTAGTGCTATACATTTCCCTTATGTATTGTTTTGGCTGCAACTCACAAATTTTGGTATATGTGTTTTCATCTAGTTCAAAGTACTTTCTAATTTCACTTTTGATTTATTTTTTGACCCATGGGTTATTTGCTTTCCAAATATTTAGAGAAGTCTTTAGAGATCTTTCCGTTGTTGGTTTCAAATTTCATTCCATCGTGGTCAAAGAAGATGTTTTGTGTGACTTGAAGCCTTTTTTAGCTTGTTCTGGCTTTCCCCTCCCTGACTATGGCTTGGATACTCTCTTTAGGGAGTAAGTTGGAACATTATTTATTTCCAGCTTTGCAGGCATCACTGTCATTTGTTGTAAAATGAGGTAAAACTTTTTCTCCATTGGCTCAGGATCTCCAGCTGGGCCTGAGAATTAAGATGCCATAGACAGATAGACAAGAGAAAAGCTTGAAAATTTTATTTTTACATGTACTCGTGAGGCATTAATAAGAAAACGAAGACCCCCCAAAAGTGGTCAGGCCTAAGTGCCTGTATACTAGGTTGAAGAAAGGGTAGTAATTGTGGAAAAGTAACTAACATTATGGGGAGGCTAAAGGAAGATTAGGGTTATTTCAACAAGATTGGTTTTTACAGATTTTTCTTGGCCTTGACTCCTTGTCTCTTATGATTCAAATGTTTTTTTCCCTCCTGGTATAAGGAGGAAATCTTTCCCTTGGGATGTTTATCTCTTGCTTTTAGAAAGATATGGAAACGTCAGCATGTCTTCCTTGTATCAGCTGTTTTTTCAATGCCTATAGCTCAAAATAGTTGGTATGTTAAACAAGCTTATTTGGGATAGGATGCTCCGAACCCCCTTAGTTCAGATTTTCTCGTGTCCAATATATTAAGAATTCTTGTTTTACATATTCTGCCCATACGGTCCCTGTTACTCTATCTTGTTTAGAAGTACAAGTTTACATTTGTTATATATCCTTTTTATGTGCTTTCTTTTTTAAAAATTTATTATTGTATTTTTTTCCATTACCATCCAGTCCTCTTACACATGCCCCCCGCCACCCCGCCCCTCCGGCAATCACCACGCTGTTGAGCTGATGTGTCTGGGTTCTTGATTTAGCTCCGCCTCTATAAACAAGACAAGGCCAAGGTAATAGGAAGAATCTATAGCAAGTGGGCAAAATACACGCTGAGTATTGTCCTCCAGGAAGAATCTAGAGTTTTGAAAACAGACAATGGGATTACCAAGTGTGTGGAATCAGACCATAAAATGGTCTTTCTTTAAAGACTAATCAGACTCCGATGACCACCATGACTGTAAGGCCATAGAGACACAGTGTATAACGGACAAGCTCAAGCTGAGGCAGGAGACCCAGGGTTACAGTTTCTGTGCTGCCGCTGTCAGATGTTGGCAAGTGGCAACTAACCTGAGTATCACTAATAAAAATAGTATGTTGGATTGGAAATAGATTTATGGGCAGCATTCACAGAGATTGTGATCTAATGAATTTGAGCTTGGTCTCTAAAATCTCTATTTTTATAAAGCTCCATATGGGCTATAGAGATGCGAAATTCGTTCTGGAAACTGTTAGATCTCTTAAATTACTTTTCAACCCTTAGTCTTATCTATATTTAACTTCGGTAATGGCAATAATACTACCATTTGTTAAACACTTACTATGCATTGCCTTGGGCACCTTACATACATATCCTCCAATCAAACAGTCTCTCTCACAGTGGATCTTATTATCCTCATTTTCTGAGAATTGACATTTCTTTCTTTGGAAGACTCAGTAATTTGCCCAAGGCTACATGTGGAGTCCACCTAGAAAATGATGAGCTTAGATTTGATTTACAATCTGGCATCAAAATTGTGCTTTTTCTACTTTATTGTGGTACCTATGAAAAGACTTTGCTCTGTATATCCTTAAGTGTTTTAACATTTATTGGTTGATTTCAATGTGTCAATGGTAAAGGATTATTTTCTAAAGATAGAGTTTATACATTTTATAAAAGAGAAGTCATCTATAGAGAATGATCAATTAATTTTAAGATACTAGTACTTGAACACTTATCTCTATTATGCTAAAAGCTGTATCACATTATTTCAGAGATTTCACACATTCTAGGGTTTCTTTGTGAGAATATGTCTATTATTTAGTGATAGTATGAATTGAATGCATATATTACTTAAGCCCTTCGCAGTACTTTTAGAAACATGACTCCATGTTCTTAGGTGATTTATATGTGCTATTTTCATACATCTCTTCCTTTCAAGTCTCTTCCACATCATCCCTTTATTTTTTTATACTAATTTCTCTCTCTCTCTCTCTTTTTTAAACCATTTTTTCCTTTTTCATAATTCAAGACAGTGCTTATGAGAAGTCCCTTCTAGGTGCTTATTTCTCTTTTTCAATTTTAGAGCACTGGATATTGTTATTTCACATTGGAAATGGTAGAAATATTCAAATCATTCAGATTTGAAGACAGCGAATGTTTTTATAGGGCCCACACATGAATGAATAGCCTTTCACACTGTGACTCAGGGAAAGTAGAAAATAATTTGTATTTCAGAAGTTTTACCAAGGTTCTAGGCAGGATAAAATTAATAAAAATAAAACAAACCTCCCTTTCTTTGTATCCTGGCCAGATTTTAAAAAGTATTTGTAACTTTTATGTGTAAATGGCTTTCAATATTTTGGGGGAATGCTTTGGATAAAGGTCACTGACTTAATACATTCCCTCACTTTTCTACCCAATTGCTGTTGTCTCCCCTCTCCCTCTATTTAATTGGAGCCTTCCTCAAACTTGAACTGATCGGAATGGAGTTAGAGTGAAATTAACCAATTCCCTAGAAAGAAGTGGGGGCAGCAATACTTTAGAAAGCTAGTTAATTTCTCTTTTCACAGTGCCTCCCCGCCTGCTCTCAGGCCTGACTTGGAAATCCCGGAGAAGAGAAATTAACAAGCCCCCTGAAGCTGAACCCCTACAGCCTTTCAGGGGAATTGGTTAATTTTACTTTGCTGCTCCATTTGGAGCAGCTGGGGGTAGTGGTCTTGAGGGAAATAATAGGACCTAGTGCATGAAATCCCTTTACATTTTAAAATAAAATTCCACTAAGTTTGCTTATCAAACTAAAAAACAGTATTCCCATTTGCCTGCAATACTGGTCTACGCACTGGCACAAACTATTTCTATTTTTTCCTTCAGTTTTCATTTCTCAAGCCAGTTTGAGATGACCTTTCAAAAAAAAATTTTTTTTTTGATTCACTAGTATCTTACTGAATAGATTTTTTCCTCAATGATCAATAATTCCATTTATCAGTAAGCAACAAATAGTTAAAGCTTTTTCTTTTTTTTTTCTTTTTTTTTTTTGCAGTATAGTTCAGGCTAGAGTGCCTTTCCCTCTCTCCCCGTTTAAGGCTCTAAAGTTCTTTCTTTGGTTCTGGTTTGGGGAACTCAGTCAAGGTCTCTGAAGGCAGAAGCTCCCAGGCTCCACCCAGGGAGCATGACCGCAAGGGCTCAGGTGACCCCGGGAGCTGTTAAATCCGCTTGTTCCTGGATTCTCTTACTCTCTTCCCACTTCCGTAACGTTTGCAGACTCTTAAATTCACAACCACGCCTTCCCTAGGTGAATATAGCCAAGGAGCATGAAGGGCGTTAAAGTGTGCTCTTGGGGCATCGCACCACGGACCTCTTTTCTTTCTGATTCTTCACCATTTAGTTCTTTGTTCCTCTCAAAGATGTTTTAATGATGGACCTTCATCTTCTTTCCTTATGGTGACTAAGTGTCCATAGTTCCCACTTGTGCAGAAGTCTCATAAAAATCTTGCTCAGAGTCTCAAATGAATTGCTTTTTGTTTTCTTATGTATGACTTTTCAGTTAGTTCCAGGACAATGAGAGCAAACGTGAGACGGGCTTGCAAAAGTTAACATTCAAAAATATCACAGTGTTTAGAGTAACTCTTATCTTACCCACAGGCATTCCTGACAAGCAGAGGTGGATGCTTCTTTCGGATATTAATTTACGTGACTTTCCGTGCGTCATCCGTTACCGCTGAGTGAGTGCTATCGTGTTGTGAGTGTATTAAAAAGTATTACTCTGGAAAAATCCTAGAAAACTCTAGTTTTGACATCAGAGCCTCTGACAAGTAAATCTGTTCTCATTATCCCAACATCTCTCCGGGCTTGTAAAAGTCCTGCAGGTTTATGACGCATCACAGTATCCTTCACCACGTCCTCTTGTTCTTCAACATAAAGCTGCCACTTACACTAAAGCAAGCTTAATAAGATTGTCGCACAGAGCCGACTCATTTGCACAGAACGCTGCTGCAGACGCTAGCATCCTTTAGCTGCAGGCCTTCTTTGGCCGCATTAGAGTATCATGCTCGAGTTAGAAGGATGAGATGCAGGTGTGCTCTACCCATAAAATTACCATTCACCCCTAAAGGGTTAGAGCCCTAAATATCAAGATATTCATTCTAATGTGAGTGGAGGAAAAATGCTGTTTTTGCACCTTCTCAAATGAGCTCGTAGTCTTCAACCATCTACTCTACTGTCCGGACTAAGTGGACAATAAGAAAAATAATAAACCACGGTTCATTTTAGATGTTAGCCCACATCCAAAGACTGAATGACCTTCTCTCAAAGCTGTTTTAAATAAATGGTGTATAAAATATATACCTAGAGAGTCGTAAATGACCAAGGTGATATCTGAGGCCTTTGGGGAGATAATCATTTCAAAAATTCCATGCTCTGTCACCTTTAATGGTCTCTGGCTCTTCATTTAGCTGAGAGTTGGCTTTTTAATGAACAAATGCCCTAGCCAGTGTGGAAGGCATTCTTAACATGGCCATATATTTTGTGGTTGGGACAAAGAAGAAACTGAGATAAGAAGAAGATGTCAGAGAAGTAAAGGAACGTCTGGGAGCTGGTGGACACCCTTGTCACCAACAAAATGACGTTACATTTGGTGGGATAATGATGCTAGTTGCTGAATGAAGCCTGGCATTTTGTACCTTAAACTTTGGGGAGACGGTTTATCTGAGTATTGGTTTGTCTTTAAAGTCTGAACCGATGGGCCCATAGTCCACCTCATAATCACTGTGTGTGTCCTTTCCAGTCAGTTCTAGAAAACCGGATGTTCCCTGAAGTTATAAAACAATGCTGGGGCCATCTGAGGTATTCCAGGAAGTGTTGGGCCAGGATTGGCTCCTAGACCTTAGGAATGTCTTGCGTTATTGTAGTTAGGGAAGGAAGCAGAAAGAATCTGTACTGTAAATCATTTGTCAGTTTCTGCTGATGACCTTGGCTCAGAACTGTCCCAACGGAGGTAGACTTGGTGGAGTTGAAGACGCCCTTGCTTTCCCAATCTTGACTCATAGCCTCAGAGACTCCTACACTCTGCCGGGATCCTGGTAAGAGTCAGTAAACAGCGCAGCAACGTTGGAGGCTTCTCTGTCAAGTAACAAGAGAGACTTCCACTGTTGTTGCCTCTGCTTCAAGCGGCTTGAGTCATGGAGCAAAGGGACATTTGGTTCTCCTTGGTGACTGACTGTGACTGTTAAACAGCTCTGTTCCTTACGGAAGCGTCTCTCTTTTAAAATATTAAAGCAACATATTGGGAACTAAGGGCTCTTGCTTATATTAGCAACTTTAAGCTCACTTGAAAAATTATATTTGATAAATGTTCAGGCTTTGAAGATAGCCAGGTACCATTTACCACCTTAAAACACATTGTGGCCCGGACTGGTGTGGCTCAGTTGGTTGGAGCGTCATTTTGTAAACTGGAAAGTTGTGGGTTTGGTCCCCAGTTGGGGCATGTACAGGAGGCAACCAATAAATGCTTCTCTCTAACATTGTGTTTCTCTCTCTCTCTCTCTCCATCTCTCCCTTCCTTTCTCTTTAAAAGCAATGAAAAACAAACAAACAAAAAAACGCCCTCAGTGAGGATAAAAGAAATAAAATAAAACCAAAAACACACCGTGCCAAGCGATATAACTCTAATTACTCCTGAAAGTATTAATGGCTTTTTCAAACAAAGACATTTGCTTTATTCCAGATAGGGATGTCGGACTAACCATATTGGGGGACAAAGTGCATGTGATAATTGCTTTAAAAAAACTCCACGTGACTTAATTGTCCCCTAAGTACAGAGTAAACCCGCATGCTTCTTTTCAGCATACAGTTTCAGCATTGCGCTTGTTTTCAGCATCGTTTAGAATTCTTTAAAAATTTCGCATAATCTTTTTGTTTACTTTAGAAGACCAGAAGTTAAAGAAAGTTAGCTTCTGGGAATTTCTTTAGGAATTCCAGATCCAAGTGGTATTTATCAAGCCAGTTACACACCTAGTTTAGAATCTTGCCATTTTGGTGATGTATAGAAAGAAGTGAGCAGGCAGCAAATGGTTTAGCCATACACTTTATTTTTTATCCTGATTTGTGTCTGTAACCTATGCTGTCAGGAAGATGAAAGCAAGGGTCTGGCCGAGGTATTGGTCAGCAGGTGTTTAATTTACAAGTGATGAGAAGGGAAGAGTTAAAGGAATTTTTTTTTTTTTTTTGTATGCTGACTATGACTTTCTACTGAACAGCACTGCATTGTCTGGGAGCAACAGCTTGTGAATATTAAAAGAGAACCATTTTGTCTTGTCCTGTTGCCATGGAAGATGAGAAGGTGAATTTGGAAAAGCAAACAGAAAAAGCCTTGGTGAAATTAGATTGTGTATAAGCAGGCAGTCTGCCCAGGGGTGCTTTTTCTTGCCCAAGCTGTGCTGTGCATGTGTGTAGGTGTGTAGGAGAAACGCAGGGCAAATAGCCCTCTTTGCAGTATTTTGAAGACAAATTAGAGCTGTCGCTGCTGTCCTTGAGGCAGTGCAGGCTGGGGAGTCGTGACAGGGTGAGACCAGTGTGTAACTGGTGTCCACTCGGGGTCAGTCCTTCCATTGGGACTGTTGCCAGGAGTGCTTCCGGCACCACCTTAGGGGCAATGCTAGTTACTTTTTGCATTTATGTGCCAAACCTACCTTTATTTTGTCTTTGGGAAATATTTTTAAAAATCTTTTATCTTCTTGGATCAGAAATCTTTCTCTATGTGATCTTCTAATAAAAAAATAAGTTCAAGATCTCAGTGGTTTACAAAATCACAGTTTATTTCTCATTCTGTTCATGAAGATCCTAGGACAGCTGTGACTCTTCATCACATATCTTAGTCACTTGGGGACCCAAACTGAAGGGAAAGGTCTTAATTCAGTCCTGTGGCAGGGGAAGGGGCAACGGCAGCTCCATGCCATGGCACCTGAAGCATCTGCCTAGGGTGTTGCATTTAGTACCTTTACTTACGTTGCGTTGTCCATGGCCAGTAAGGTGTGTAGTCAAGTGAGATGTAAATTCCCAAAGAGAAGCACTGTTAAGTCACATGGCAAAAACTAGGGACACATAGTCCTCTTTGAGAAAAAGGGGATGAAAATGAGTAAGTGGGATAAATGATGCCATTTTCAGCACTCCCAGTCTGCCTTTGAAGGCTTATGGAAGTGATGTGGGATAGTGTGGAGGCTGTGGGTCTTTCTTCTTAGGACCAGAAGAGAGAGGTACCTCCTGGTTAAGCTCTGTGCAGCTGCACAGTGCTGGGCACTATAAGTTGCTATAAAGATGAGGAAAATAGATTTGGCTCTTTGAAGATCCGCCTCTAGTGACCTACAGTTCTTCTTTCCGTACATCATTGTGAGAGTATACCATGGTCTTCTAAACTTCATTTGTTGGCATGAAAGATCTCAACTGATGTATGTGCTTTTGCATTTATGTGGCCACATCTACCATTATTTTGTCTTTGGGAAACATTTTAAAAAGTATTTTATCTCCTTGGATCAGAAATCTTTCTCTATGTGATGTTCCAATAAAAAATAAGTTCAAGGTCTCAGTGGTTTACAAAATCACAGTTTATTTCTCATTCTGTCCATGAAGATCCTGACTGGCATTTTTGTGACAAAGTGCGTCCTGCATTCACAGGCAGCCCGTAGGGGCCCTGTGACTTAATGACTGGGCCAGGGCTTCCGACCGCCGGCTCAGTGCTATTTTCCATCCCCCATGTGCCTTCTCACCCCAAATCATGCTGGAGTTCCTCCTTTGATGCATGACCTTTCTTGACTCTGAGGGTTCATACACGCTCTTTTCTTTCCTGGAATCCCCTTTTTCCCTCCTCTTCACTTGTGAACTTCTAGTAACCCTTTAGGTCTAAGCTTAGAAGTCTTTCCATTGCCAAATCCTTCCTGACCATCAAAATTGTGGTTAGGGGCCCATCCTACCAACCCCCCTAATAATCTACACTTCACCTGTCATGGCACCAGTGCTTCAGTAATTGAGTGTCTACTTAGATGTTTTTACCACTGACCTGAAAACTCTGAAGATGGAAAGAATACCTATTTTGTCACTTTTGTATTCTCAGTGCCTAGGGCAGTCTCTGGTCACATATCAGGGCACCAAAGGGTATTTTGGGGACTTAACAATTAATAAATGAGTGAATTATGCTTTCTGTATATAACCTGTCATGAGAATAAGGTTAATTTGTCCTTACTCTAATAAACCCACAATGGACGTGCACACATTCAGTTCCAAGGAGCTGCATCAGTAGAATATTCAGCTGCTTTTTGTGATATTTGACATCGAAGATTATATTAAAATTGATGTTGGCATTTGTATAGATAGTTTTAAACATTAATCAAACACATGATAGAGGAAAATATTGCTACAAGTTATGAAATTAAGTAGTTGAGGAATGCCATAACCAAAGTAAGCTATAGCAGCTCTAGTTTTTGTTCAGGGGCAAAGGTGTAAAACTGGCATGGCTGAATCTACTTCCAACTTACCTCCCTTCTAGAACTGTAAGATACTAATTTATGAGTGACCTTAAAAATCTTTTATCCAACTTCTATACCACATAAGAATTCCTGTAATAATATCTGTGATAGTGGCCCTCTAGCCATGATTTTAATTCTTCACAACTATCTCATCACCTTGCGATCATTAGAGAACTCCAAATAGAAATAATAATGATATCAATAGCTACCTTCCCTGAGGTTGTAATCTGTTCTGAGCACTATGCTAGATGTTCAGTATATATCATCTCATTTAGTTTTCACAATGACCACATTAAATGGGTGTTATTAACTCTACTAAAGGGTAATAGCCAAGGCAGAGAGAAATTATAAAGCAAGTCCAAGGTCCATAGCTAACAGTTACTAGTGGTGAGGTTTTACATTCTTGTCTCAATAACTGCGAGATCCAAGGCCGTTCTCATAGAATATTAAACAGGCTCTCAAACAATATATTTCCTTATATATATAAAATTAAAATTTATTATTTTTCTAACTCCATATATTCATTTTAGTTTTGTTTCTTAGAGAAGTCCAGAAAAAAAAAAACTCATCCTCCTTTTTCAGCCCCATCCTTCAGAAATTTGAAAATAATTTTTATATACTTTCTAATACTTTTCTAATTAAATGTAGACATTGGCTATGAATTGAATTATGTCCCTCCAAAATGCATGTGTTGAAGTCCTACCCTTCATTACCTCAGAATGTGACCTTATTAGATGGTAGGGTGTTTACAGAAGTAATCAAGGTAAAGTGGACTCTACTGCAATATAATTGATGTCCTTATAAAAAGGCAAGTCGGACAGAGAGACATGCCTAGAGAGTAGGTTCTGTGAAGACACAGGAAGATGCCACGCTCCAGCAAAGAGAGAGGCATGGAACGGCCCACCTTCACAGCCTTGAGAAGGAGCCCGCCCTGACAACACCTTGGGTTCAGATACGTAGCTACTAGGACTGTGAGACAACACAGTTCTGTTGTTTCAACTCCCCAGGTTGTGGTGGCACTTTGTTATGGCCGCCCTCACCAACTAGTATGACTTCCATAGATTGAGTGATTCCCCAACCATCTTCCATAATACCTTTCTCCTTGTGGCCTTCATGGCAATATCCCACTGGATACACGATGCCAAGACTACACAGTTTCTTTCAGATATGGTCTGACAAAAGAATAGAAGAGAGGAAAGGTTAGTTTCATTTTTTTTTTCTTTTTCCTAGTTACTGTTCCCCAATGAACACAATAAAAGTTGTATTGAGTTTTAACAGCAAAAATGATTGACTTACAGTGAGAGTCTGCTTTTTTAGACTCGCAAGTGATGCTTTGAAACCCTTGAGGAAGGGAATCTTTCTCCACATAGTCAATAGCTAATTCATCATAGATCCAAAGTTTGAGGGAAAAAATTCCTATTTTTCTCCATCTTTTTCCTTTGGTAATGAAGAAATGGAAACATGTCTTTTCTAATCTGTTTTATCTCAGGCCACTGAATTGAGAGCAATCTAAATAATGATGTGTTTGCAGAGTAAAGGAAGACCTAAAGGGGAGGCTAGTGAACAAAAGAGTCTGCCACAACTATACAATAAACATATTAAAGGAGCACTTCTAATTAAATACGGATTCAGTTATATTGGATCGAAAGTTGAATCAGTGTTTTCAAGGAAGTATTATCTCTGCAAGCAAATGATTACTGTTGAAAAGGAATATATGTAAATCATGAGGTTGACTCTCTGTGTAGGTAATATGCTTTGCACTGTTTCCATAAGGACAGTAATATATTTTTCCTCTAATCTATCCACATTCTTTAAATACCCACAAGTATATGTTACACAATTTTTTTTCTATCTACTAACACAGAGATAGGATAAATACTTGTAGCAACAATTTTTCTTCTCTTGCAAAGCTGGGTAATTCACATCAGGATCAAGCATAAGATTTTGAGTTAATATTCTAAATGAACTCATGGATCAGATTTCCAGAACATGCCATATGGAAACATTTATGGACTTACAGTCCTTAATTTTACAATCATATTCACACAGAGACAAAGTATGGACACGAGTTACAGACACTTGAAGTAACGTGACATGGCATCCTGATAAAGCCTCACTTGTGAGTGTGAACTAAGCTTTTCATTGTCAAGAATAGCGCTATATTTGAGAGCCATGATTTGAAAGCCCATTTAAATGAATTGTGAATTGTGTTCATGCTGTTGTCACAGAGCAGTGCCATCTTGTCCTTCTGCCATCCTGTTGGTCTCCTGTGAGCCACACTGCTGGCGACCCTTCAGTGCGTCTGTCCTTCCCGGAGTGATCAGGGGGACTTTTGTGCTGTTATATCGACATTTGCTGTGACACGTTAGAGCTCTTTTACATCTCAGAACAATGTCATAGGATTTACTAAATAGCAAAGCTTGTATTACCACTGAAAAACACTCTTGGCTATCAAGAATGTTGAAAAGGACATGAACTATAACATAGGGTATGCAGAAGTCTGTGGCACGCAGCCTGCTAAGATGGCTCCAGAGAGCCCCACCTCCTAGTATTCAAAGCCTTGTGGTCTCTTACCCCCTTGAACGTGGGCTGGACCTACTCATTTCTAGTGAGTAGAATATACTAAAAGAGAGAAGATGTCCCTTCCGAAACTGTTACAAAAGACTCACTTCAGTCTCTCCCTCACTCTTGCTTTTGCACTCGCTCCTTCTCCGTTCTCTGTCTGTCTCGATCTCCTTCTCCAGTTCATCTTGCTTGCCTGTTTGGATGAAGCAAGCTGCCACGCAATGGAGATGCCCATGTGGCAAGGAACTCTGGGCCAAAGCCAGTGAGGAAGTGAGGCCCTGAGGTCAAGAGCCCACCCAGGACTGGATCCTGCCAACAGCCTTGTTCCAAGTAAGCGTGGAAGCAAGGTCCTTCCCCAGCTGAGCCTTGAGGTGATTGCAAGGGGTTCCTTTCGACGCCTTGATTAATTCTTGACTGTGAGAGGCCCTAGAACAGAGAGCCTGCTGAGCCTTGCCCAGAGTCCCGACAGGCAGAAGCTGAGGGTAATAAGTAATACTGTTTCAAGAGGCTATGTTTTGGAGGTAATTACAGAAGTCAGTCAATGGACAAATAACCACTATGTTCTGTTTCGTTGTGAATGTAGGGAGGCAGATTCCGTGAGATAGGAGAGAGAATGCCAAGAAAAATAAAAGCATGAAAGCAGAGATACATTATCCTGGCCTTAGGGTTACCCTCCCCCACGAATTCATTTTGCCTCTTCCACATTTAATCCTGTGGGAAAATTCATGTTGAATTGAGTGAGTCTGGAGTTATGTGTGATGTTCTAGAACACATCTCTTCACTCTGTGTGGCTCAAGTCTATATATTTTAATTGTATTGCTAAGATTACAGAATCCTATTATTCTGTATAATCTAAAATGGTACTTTTGATAGAACCTCTAGATACTGAAAAGTCTTGTGCTTGAACTGTTCGTGATTATAATTTGAATCCTTCTCCAATTCAACATATCTGTAAACTACTGAAATAAATAACAAATTTACTGTAAGGTTTAGTTTGTAAGAACAGCGCTCAGAAAGGCCAACAGCCTTCGACCTCAAATATCGACTTGCCAAAGATAAAAAAGTATGGTGATTTTGGGTGAAGTCTACACTTTTTTTTTGTTGTTTGTTTTTAATTATGTTTCCATTTCCAGCTCATGTTTCCTTCATTCATGAGTTTAACTTTCTCTTGAGACTGTATCAACACCCCTGGGGCACCTGGGTACAGGAAGCAGCCCCCTTTTGCCCCTTGAGCAGACACAGTTCTGTGTGACTTGAGTTGAAAGAGTTATTACATCTGTGAGGAAGGAGATGCTTCTTTCAGCCCGTGTGTGAGCGGAGGCCTCTTAGATGTTTAATTCATACGCTAGCCTTCTGAGGTCAGGATTATTATCCCTATTTAGAGGATCTGGAAACCAAGGGGAAAAGGGTGAGTAATTTATCCTGGGTTGCAGGAGAGATCAGTGTCTGAGCTAGGATTACAGTTCAGGAGGCCTCCAATTCCAAGACCTGTGCTCGGACTGCACTTATTTCAAGCTAACTTGGCCCACTTAAAAAGTCCTCCCTCCCTCCTGTCTGCCCCCAGAGCCCTCCATTGAGCTTGAACTCTGTCAGCAAATGCCAGAGAGGTCTACAGACAGTGGAGAAAATATATCAGACATTGGCTGGTTACAGTTGGGCTTTATTATAGCTTAACAGGCAGTTTCTCCTCCAAAATGGGTTTTTATGTAGGGACATTGCAAGGTGAGGTTTTTTTTGTTTTTGTTTTCCATGTAGAGATGTTAAAACAGTTTAGTTCACCTTCATTAGTCTTCACCTTGTGTATCAGAACTCCAACAATTTAGGAGTAGGAAAAAATAGCAAGGGAAGTTTTATACTAATAACATGATATCAACAGACTTCCGTATAGCTTTAGAAACATACTGGTGTCTGGCTTCTTTCTACTCAGAATTCTTCCCAAGAAGGGTCTCTACCTAGACCTCCTCTGTTCATTTTGGTGTCTAGAGGTATTTGGGACATATGAGAAGACACAAAGAAAAGTGTGTGTGTGTGTGTGTGTGTGTGTGTGTGTGTGTGTGGTATTATAGTTAATATAATTAAAAGTAATGAAGTCCCTGAGCAGTGAGCAGGTGTGAAGGAGAAAGGGAAGTGCAGAGAAATATTTTAGAGTATGGGACTTCCAAGGGTCATAGCCAGGTTTGCCTCTGCTTTTTGCCAGCTGTATGAGCTAGGGAGGGTAAATCAATCACTTAGACTCTTGGAAGGGACAAAGAAAATCCAAATAGCACTTTCTCATTAAACAGTTCAGGGTGGTGGGAAGGGTGGGTAGATAAATGACCAGTTATGATAGAGTGTAATTTGTACTATGTTAGTATTATGAAGAAAGTGCTCAAGAAGCATGCAGGTAGGAACATTCAAGCCACATCTTGATTTTCACTGCGTGCAGACAGAAAGTATTTTAATTAGAAGACCATCCCAGGCCTGAGGGTAAAGCCGCACAGCCAGTGGGAGAAAGGATAATCCTGGATGGCTAGACCATTGGAATGACCAGACACCTTGAGGAAAATTGCAGGAAGTGAAGAGGGAAAGAAAGGAAGAGCAAATCTGGGATAAGGCCAAGAAGTCTAGACTATCCTGTGAGAAGGAAGGTGTTCATGAACACAGCTATTCATCCAGCCAGCCAGCCATTCATTCATTCCAATTTAAAATCCAGGCACCAGGATGGATATCTAGCAAAGACGCAGTACCCACTTAGAGGGAGATCTCAGGGTGGGTGGCCAGTAAGCAGGCAATTACAGAGCAGCAGCGAGACCATTAAAGACCAACGCACAGGAACACAGAGGCAGGGAGAGAGACTATTTCATGTTGCCTGGGAGGGTTGGCACAGACCTCTTGGAAAAGGGGGTCCTGCAGGTGAGCCCTGGTGAAGAAATAGAAGGAAGGAAAGGAACAGGAAGGAAGGGAGGAATGTGCGGCATAAAAACAGCAGGAGACGTGGATGTGATAGCTCTGCTTTAGCTTATTCATAAAGCCATGCGGAAATGTTCCTTATTTTCCCAGCTCACCTCCGCATTGTGGGAAACTAAGATACCACAGGCCTAGGATGCACAGTGCGGGGTGCCAGTCAAAAACACATTTAAGTAGAGACTAAGCAGCCATCCTCCCTGTGGGTTATGGAGAGACGCCCTCAGAATTCAGAGGCGTGCTACGCCCAGGATTTTCCATTGCTTGGGGTCAGGACAGTTGAACATTAATTTGTTGAATTAAGTTCTAATGATGCTTGCCTCTTTTAATTGCTTTCCTGGTCAGGAAATAATTTATTGTTCTCATCAAATTAATTGTAGATTGAGAAACCAAGAAATAAGGGGTTGAGGAGGGGCCTATGAGAGCTGACGATGCTGCAGGGAAGGAGAGGTTGTAGGGAAGAGAGGGGGATGCGGCTGGCAGACTCCTTTAAAAACTCAAAACAGGCAGTCAGAGAAGGCCTTTGAGCCATATTTCATGTAGTTAATTCTGAAGCACACGTTTTACTTTCAATAATTATTCTTAATATTACCTTCTATTCTTCAGAATTCTCTATTTCCTATTTTTAAAAAATAACTTCACACTTTTCTCTTTTGGAGTGACGATTTGAGGAGAGCATATATTATTTGTAGATCAAGTACCATTACTAGGGAGAGAAGCTCATAAATCTATAAATCATTAATATTGACAGTAAAAGAATGAATTGTTTTAACCAATAAAGCAATTGGAAGAAGTGTTTTGTTTATTATCAGATTTCTATTTAACACATAAAAGTTCAGTTGTCTAGATTAAATAACTGACAATTATGTGTATGTATTTATAACCCAAATTCCTCATTGAAAATCTTAAAATATTAAATACTGATATTACTAAGGCAGAGAATAGTAAAAGTGTAAATCTGTCCCCATCTCATTCATTTTCTGCACTATTTTTCCCTTGCTTTATACTTGAACATTCAATATTTTTTTTGCTGTAATTCTTTTTTAAAATTTTATGTTCAAACAAGTGGATTGGTTGGCTTTACAATGTGAACATTCAATATTTTTGACTAACACACTTTCATTAGAGACCTCTTTAAGATAAAACAAAACTCTTACCTATTACCTCAAAATTTTAAAAATTCTTAGGAAGTTCAAAATGGTTTATGCTTTTCTCTACAGTCACACTGTTAATTTAACAGTGAAAATGTATTCACTGTAATAATGTGTCTACAGAGCTGTAAAATGGGAGAGAATGAGACCTTATTTAAAATGAGGGCTCCTCCGTGATTCCGTGGCTTAGTGAGGGGACTGGGAAGATTCAAGTCTTTCAGACCCACAAGGACAAAGGCAGGGAGTGAACATATGGAGCAGAAAGGAAATGAGACAGTGATTCATGGTGATGCCTTCATTGTAATTATCACGGCATAATTAAATGCATCCAAATACTCTGGCTATAATGGGGGAAGAGTCCATTATTTGGTTATTTAATTTTAGAAAAAGGAACTGTGGCCAAAAATTAGGAAAAATTGAAATGAGATATGTAAGAGGAGCTTTTAAAACCTTCAGGAATTGGGAGCTGTTTAAAAACACCTTATTGGAAATCCAAGAGAAATAAATGGCTGGCACATATTAAGTAGCCTGAGCTATTAATAAAATCCCTGTATAGCTAGGTTATAAAGTAAAATACAATCACTCTTTGGGGGGAAAAATATATGATAGATCAGCTAATTGAGGACAGAGGAAACTATAAAATGTGACAGAGCATATAAATTAGAAAACAGATCAATCTATATTTCATGTGCTTGTTTTTGAAGAGGATATAAAGGATGTAGAGAGAGGGTCTGTCTTCTAAGCTCAGGGATCTTACTATCTACTTGGAGAAATAAGAGGTACATGGAAGACTCTGAAGACTCGCATGAAGTAATCAGGGCTTCAGAACATGATAGCGTCATTTAAATTGTAGCCGTGAAAGGAAAAATTGCCACATGCAGGGCATGGGCGAGACTTCTTGGAAGAGGTAGGATTTAAGGATAGGCTTTTACGAGGTGTAGCATTTGACTTGATCAAAAGGAAGGGGAAAATCATTTGCGTGTTGGGGTCAGAAAATAAGTCAAAAGGAAATAAAGAACATCCAAGAAAATAATGAGAGATGGAAACATGCCAAAAGCAGATCATTACATAGAAAACTAGAGGACCAACATTCCATCCTTGGGTGTTTATTGGATGCCATATGTGCCCAGCTCATTGCAAGCTATAGTGGCAAAATACAGGAAGAATTTCTGCATTGGAGAGGCTCAGTTTGCTGTGTATGAGATGAGAATATTTGAAGATATTTGTATCACCTTGCAATAGAATATCAGCTTGTGTTAGAGGCTAATCTGTGTGGCGCAGTTCTACATTTCATAGCGTTTAGGAAACGGAAGGAGGACCAGAGTGAGAGTCAATGGTTGCAGGAAGGAAATGAATCTATCTGAGCTTTGAAATTAGAGTTCAGTACATCACAGAGCAGGAAGGACATTTCCTGAAATTAAGTGAATTGGTTATTTGCAGCTATTCTTACAGGAGATTACATACACGGGGGGGTCTGAAATTACTTCGGTTTGAATAGATGACTTTTTTTGACAAGTTTATGCCAAGTTCATATTTCCTATGTTCATTTTGTTTCTTTAATTTTGCCTTTGATCATAGTAGATTATACTAACTGCCTATCTGACCCTATGACAAGGAAATTTCTAAAACCATTGGCTTCCTTGTATTGTTCCACTCAGCCAGAGAGAAGCCATAGACTATAATAAGTATTGGGTTCCTTTTCTAATCCTTGTTTAAGTATTAAAATTTTTAAAAGTTAGATTTTTTTTTACTATTACTATGGTTATTATTATCTTAAAATGTGTTTTCAGTAAAGTTTGTATGATTTAGGAAACAGGAACAGAATCTGAAATACAAACATGTTTACTCCATTGCAAAAGCACAGAGGACTTACTGTGTTTGCGATACCCACCCGGGGAGATGCCCTTTGGGAGAAAGTGAGATCGGTGGCACCGAAACAGAGATGATACAGGGGTAGGTTCCTGTTGCAACGAACAGTCTATTGCTAAGAAAATCCCAGATCCTCGTCTGTGTTTGGTCTTCAAGCACAAGACAGTGAAAAAAAAGAAAGAAAAATCGTGTTACCTATCTGAAAGCACCTCTTATTTTATTCTAGCCTTGAGTGACATGTTTCATGATGAGGATTACAATTGTGCTAGGCTAAAAATTATGGCAAGAAGTTGTAACCACCCCCCCCAACATTCAGGAAGAGCTGAGTAGTTGGTGCCACGGGGACAGGCTGCGGCAATGACTAAGTTTATTAGTTGTTTTCAGTGACGGGGGAAGCTGGTTTCCCTCCCTTCTGCACTGGACAATGACTGGGCTCCCTCCTGATTCAGGACCTGCAAAAGTGCTATTATTCTTTGTTCTCCCAACTGTTGACACACTGCTAACTATGAGGGGGCATTAATAAAGTATTCTGTAACTAATCATAACATTGCTTTAGATAAGGTCATTTTTGAAGTATCAGGAATTCCTTTGTCTTCTACTTACAGATACAGTTCGGACCCAGAACTGAAAAGTGGCAGACTTAGGGGCTGGAAAGATCAGGAACGAAATTCCCAATCTACTGCTTCTGTTCTTGGATAAGTGGCTGACCTCTTTCAGCCTGAAGCTCTGGACTATTCATTGATTTTAATTAGCCTGAACTCACAGGTTTTTTGTAGCGAATTACAAGAGATAACCAATACTACAGTCCCTCTGCCTCGGTGAATGCTCAGTAATTATCAGTTCCCTTCTACTCAACGAAGTGTAGGTCATCAAAAACTGGGATCGTCAGCAAAATCTGGAGGTTATTGCCAACAAATTCTAGCCTAAGAATCCTAGATAATAAGAATGACATATGAAGGAGGCTATATTTAACTACTTTTGCCACTCATTTTTATAAATCACACACTTCCACCAAAACCTTTTGATACTTCAAAAAAAAAAAAGGTGAAAAGTTGTAATTGAGTGGGAGGAGCTGTGCTTTCAGAATAAGCAAGGGTAAAGCTTGTGAGAGCACAGAAGGGTGAGTGTTAAGAATCCTATTTGCTAAGTGGCTCACAACAGACGGTTTGGGGGAAAAACTCTCATAATTTTAAACAATTTGTGATTTCCCCTTCAAAACTGGATTTTCAAGGGGAACTAAATATAACCTCTGTCTAATTCCACTCACTACTTTCTTTCTATTTTGTTTGCAAGGTGTCAATTATTAAGCGTAGTTCATATTGATAATTATCCTGCATCTTATTTATTAATGACTAACTATTAAGCTTAAACCTAATATCTCCAGAGGTTCTCAGATCTCTGTCTTCGCAGGTCATTGCTCTTTCACTCTTTGCAGGACTGAGTGCTGAGAAGCTTTCGAGGCTTTGGGGGTTAAGGTAGATGGGTCTTGGTGGTGTGATTACCCGTGATATAGTTCATTACCACTGATGGAGTCACCCATGCAGCCAAAGAGAGAAGAGTGGCCTGGGAAACAGTGAACTAATAGGCAATAAATTATTACACCAGGGAAGACAGCCATACAGAAAAGCAGCAAGTGGCCAGGACCCAATAGAATATATGTAGTTTTTATATTACTCGATGTGTGTGTCTCCTTTTTTCTTTTTCAGAAAGACAGATTTCATATTCAAACCAAAATTTATTTTTTTCATTTCTTCTTTGTGCCATATCAATATAGATATGTTAAGAGATATAAAATAATAAAGGCAAAAATTGAGTTGACTCCTCATCATGCAGCTTCCTATAGTCCTCATTTCCTTGTTTGGGCATCTCTCAAATTAAGAATTATACCTGATTCCTTCTGTTCAATATCTCAGTGACACAGATTGCAAATTTACATTGAGAGGATAAAAGCTCACTGGCTTCTCCCACATGGGAAAAAATATATATCCTAACTTGCAAACATTTTTGATATGGGAACCCCAGTAAATCTCAGGTCCCCACAGCCCACGGACCCCTGCGGGACTTCAGTGCCTTTGGGTCTTGGTCTTCCTCAATCAGGAAGCAGCACTCAGAGAACTCAGTCACATGCTGCTAAGCAGACAAGCTTTCTGCCCCTGGACCCCCAGAGGCCCCCCAGAAGTTGTTTTCTTGTGGTTTGCTCTCTCAGAGCTCCCCTCTTTTGGGTCTACTCCCAACATCTCCAAAATAAGCCCCTTCTCGATTTTCACCTCAAGTGACAAAAATTCATATTGAGCCTTTTCTCATGCATAAGAAAGAAAGCTTCCCGGTGGCTCCAGGGCTCAGCTGAGATTTTGAAGCTCCTATCCATCCTTGAAATTAGAAAAACCAATATCTTTCATCCAGGTAATTATACTTTGCAGCCTCTCTAATGCGTAGCCAGTAGAATCATGCCCATTCATCCAAGGTAGCCACGACCCGTGGTGGTTCCAGTTTGAAGATCTTGGGCTGCATTTTATATCATTTTTGTTGTTGGGACTAGTACGTGTGCTTGGTCAGGAACGGGAATATATCCTTTTGCACTTTTGTCTAAGAGGTTGACTATATTTCACAACTTTTTATTTTTGAGTGGTTTTAGATTTACAAAAGCTTTGCAAAGGTAGTACAGAGAGTTCCTGCCTATCCTTTTCCATTTTCACTTGTTGTTAATATTTTACATTACTATGGTACATTTGTCACAGCTAGAGGTACAACATTAGTATATTATTTTTTTAAATTTTCCCCCATTGGGTTTTTTAAAATAATTATATATAAGCATACAACATGACAATTTGATATCAGTATATATTACAAAGTATCACCTCCCAAAATCTAGTTACTATCCATCACCATACAATTGACCCCCTTCCCCATTACTAATTGATTATGTGATTCACTGAATGCCACACTTTATTTGAACTTCGCTTATTTTTCCTTAACATCCTTCTTCTGTATTAGGATGCACATCACATTTAGCTGTCATGCTTCCTTAGCTTTCTGTGTGACATTTTCTCTGACTTCCCATGTTTTTGAGGACCTTGACAGGTTTGAGGAGTACTTGTCAGAGATTTTGTACACTGTTCTTCCGCTTGTATTTGTCTGAGGTTTTCCTCATGATCAGACCAGGGTTATGTCTTTGGAGGAAGACCACAGAGGTGAAGTGCCATCCTCATCATGTCATGTCGAGCACTCTTGCCATCAACACCACTTGTCACAGGCGATGTTAACCTTGATCGCCTGCCTGAGGAAGTATTGCCAGGTTTCTTCACTGTGAAGTTACTGTCTCTCCCCTCTCCCTTTTCCATACGCTACCCTTTTGAAAGAAAGTCAATAAGTATAGCCCACACTCAAGAGCAGGGACTGAGCTCTACTCTTTGAGAAGGGAATAATCTACTCAAATTATTCTGAATTCTTCTGTAAAGGAGATTCATCACTTCTCCAAGTCAACTTTTAACATGAGAAACGATAATGTGAATACTGTTATGCTCCCAAGAAATACATTCTTCAATATCTATGCAAATTATGAAAATAGACCGCGATATTCATAACCCATTTAGTTCCATGTTTGGACTTAATTCAATGTTTTAAAATGTTTTGGTTTTAACAAATCTTTACAATTTTTACTCCAAGCCTTCATGTACAAAAAGTATAGGAATCTTAGATAGAGTCAGACTTTTTTTTTTTTAATCCCAAATTCAGGGTTTACAGAGGCCTCTGTTTTCCTTGGAGCAAGCAGTCAGGTGTCCACAGAGGAAGGATTACTCTGTGCGGTGTGGCACCTGCAGGGAGACATGTCTTGATGGGGCCTACCTACTGAGGGTGCGACAGTCTGCCCTGAAGACGTGAGACACCCAAAGGGGTGTCTCCTCTGTGGGCCCCAGTCGCTGCATTTGCGTTGGACCAGTATGGCCCATGTCAGAGTGTGTGTGTGTGTATTTGTGTGTGTGTGTGTGTGTGTGTGTGTGTGTGTGTGTACAATTTAATTTTAATTTAGATCAGTGGGTTTTATTTGGTTCAGCGTAAGAAGACTTCATGGGTTTTTGGCAATAGCCTTAAGTAGATATTTTTAAATGACATTGGTTTGTGAGTCTAGACCACAATTAGGTCGACTTGTTTTTAATCTAAAATACTGCTTTTAAAGATAATTCTGTCCCATCGATAGAGCTTCATGTGTGTTACAGATAATTTTTAAAACTGGAAACAGTTTTTTATAATAATTTTTGAAAAAGAGAAACAGCTATCCGGAAGCAAATGTTTTTCAATAAAAGAGGTATTTTAAAATTTTCCTAAAATGCAAACATTCTATAGGGCATTTTCGCATGCACTGTTCAGGTAAATTGTCTCTCTGGGGGAACCAAAGGTCCTGACCTCGATCAGCATTTGCTGATTTCCGTGTTGTAGGCACTTCCACTATGACCAGTTTTATGCTACCAAAAAGTTAACAGCTGCCTCATAAAACTCCTGAAAATTTAGCAGCTTTAGGGAGTTCATAAGAGTAGGTTCTAGCATGCCTACAAAATTCCTTCTTTTTTTCTCTGGAAAATGTGAACATGGGCCCTACCTTGGTTAAAGCAAGAACTGTTGGAATTTTCTTCTTGTAACTTGCTTTTGTTACTTGTCTGGTCTTGGGCAGTTTGTGTTAATCTGGCAGGGACAGGGCAGGGACCTTCTGACGGTATGGAACTGAATGAGGTAATGGGACCGTTGCGACCTTTGGATTGTCTGAGAACTTGTTAAGTTAACTGCATCTGGTCCAAGTGCTCAGCGGCTGTCATCCCGATTCCCCGCCCCCACCCCGCTTTCTTCTCTGGGCTTCCAGGGTGTTTCCTCTGTCTCTAGGCGTGGGCTCACAGCCGCGATGTAGCACTGTCTCAAGTACGTGGAAACACCAAGCAGTCACTAAATTTGGGGCTTGAATGCAATATTTTCTCAAAGCTAATGTGCCATCAGTTTCATAATATACCTTTGACTCATGAATACTTCTTATGGAAAATAAAATAAACTATATTAAATATGCTCATCAATCCTAAAGTGCATCCTCTTTCAGTAAGGGGTGTATGTGTGTACGTGTGTGAATGAAAACTAAGACTATACATCTTGCAAATAAGGAAATAAGGCAGGTAATATATGGGTAATTTTGAAAGCTTTGGTGCAGTGTGAGTAGACCTATCCCAGGACCGTGCTTTTTTTTTTTTTTTCATTTTTCCCCAATCGGGAGAAACCAACTTTTCCTCCTTCAATAGTTTCAAATCATTGAAACACTGTGTCACGTCATTTATGGGCATTGTGTGGACTCCAAGCTGTTCCGCTTTCTCCTATCAGAGAATGATCTTTGCCAACAATTTTCCTATTAGTTTTCCTTAAAAATGCCCTGTACCATCTCAGTCTCAGTTGCTAAACAAAGATGACGCCCCCGCGTAGAATCTCATGTACAGCGGGCGGATGTAGGTGCTGACATCCTTCGCAGTGTCCGCATCTGAACCAGAGCCACACACTTGCACGTCCGAAATCAGCACTGTCACCTTTAGGGTAAAAAAGAAAATAAAGATTTTATACTATGTGCTGCTGTTACTTATGTCATCTTGCCCATTAATGACATAATAAAAGGTTATTCAGTACTCTCCATTTTTTCTTTTTCTGCTCCTGATTTTTTTCTTAGCTGAGAGCCTTATTTTAACCATTCCTTAAGTTTTCTGCTTATCGGGTGGCAAGACAAGTGTATTAATTACATATAATACTTTGTGAGGATTCATTTAAGGGAAAGAAGGTGAAAAATAGATTAAACTATTTTTATTGATAAATTTTGAATTTATGAAGGCAAGGGACAGATATTACGTGGTGAGCACATTATTAATTAATTCAGCATGCATGCCAGCCTTGGGGTTAAAAAGAGCAATAGGAGTAGGATCTTAATGTGTTGTGGGAAATGTAAAAAATATATAGATTTCAGAGTTCTGCTCAGACCATGAACACCAGAATCTCCAGGATTTGAACCTAAGCATCTATTGTCAGTAAACCTACAAATCTGTTTTTAGTGATTTTATTATATAGCCATGTTTTGAAATCTCTGGCGCTTATCATATATGATCCATAGAATAAGTCACATTGACATGCGGGATATCTATTTTCTCTTTTTTTAAAAGGCAAATATACTTCCTCCTTTACTATTTTTTTTTCTCCCAGCTTGAGGTTTTTCTACAGAAAAAGTGCTTGCCATTTTCAACTCTGTTCACAGCTATTCTGCTCATCCACTCTGCCCCACTTCCCACCTTCCTGAGACCTCACCAGAGGGAAACTATTTCCAGTTGGAGAAACTCCATTGGACAAAAGTAATTTATGTAGCCCTCAGCCAATTCTACATTGCTTCTTATGTCAAAAGAAAGGTCATTTTTATGGAGTCTTCCTGCTGCTCCTGAAATCCTTTTCCTCCTTGATTTAATGAGCCCTTTGCTCCATGGCACACTAAGCTTGGTACAGGAGAAATATCAAGATAAACACGACACGCGCTTGCATCCCACTCGGGGAGGTCAGTGTGATTTAAATCAGTATAACATGAGGCAAAAATCAGATTCATAGCAGTAAGTGGAAAGTTTTCACATCCCTAAGACTTCTTGGGTGCTTTCCTTTTATTTCCACCCAGAACAACTCAAGCCCCATCCTGCACACTGTGAGTTCAGGTATTTTCTAGATTTACGATGAGTCCCTGCCTGCTGGCCCGTACAGTCCCCTCGTGGGCGGCTGCTGGCATCTCCAACAGCTGTATTCTGATCATCACGTTTCATCAACTTCTGTCTGCCCTTTCCTTGAGCTCAGGGCTTTACTCAGGTGTTGGCATTTCTCCTTCGTTTGCCCAAAGAATGACTAATGTCAGGCTATTGCACTGAGTCACTGAAAATGTAGAAACAATGGAAGCTCGTTAGAGTACAGAACAAGAGACCAACTTATCTTTAGTATCAGATGTTATTCTGAAGTTCCTCCCTTTGGTCAGACGTTCCTGGTGTATGGAAATCACTCATTATCTATTTCCTTGGGTCCCAGACTTGCATATTGCTAGATTCACCCGCTGACTACTCCAAATCCACCTTCCACCTCTGTTTCCCTAATGTTAGTTAAATTTTCCAGTCGCCTGGTGGAATGAAAAGTTGATGATACTTAGTAATGCAGAACAAATTTGCCCCTGTTAATTCTAACTTCTCTCCTGCACGCTGTCTTGAGAGCCAGTCAGGGTACAACCAATGAGCCCAGACAAATGGTTTACAAACCAGGCTGCCCTCCTTCAACATCAGTTGTAACAGTAGCAACATCTCTTTCTCTGTCCCTTCCATTATAGAGATAGAAACTAAGTGCCATAGGGCTGTGTAGCGTTTACCTAAAACATGAGAGGGGAGGGAGGGTGAGAGGGAAGTTCACATTTTGAGGTTAGGGACCATCTTTCTTCTCTATGGTTCCAAATGCTAAGGCAGTTCCTGGCACAAAATTGTCATCCGTTATATGCTTGTATGTTGCATAGATAATTGAACACTTAAAAAATGTTTCTGGCTGTTCTGGCCATTAAATACAAAAGCTGAATGATTTTTGAAGTCTAGGAGGCATGGAGCATGTGTGTGGGCCGAGAGCGGCTATGTGGTGGGGTGTGGTCTTATATTTAAGCAGGCAATTAATTTTTCAAGGCAATTAGTTATTTAATTGACCATTCACGTAAGTTAATGCATTTCAATTCCTAATTAATCTCCATTTTATTTAAAGCATTTTATATATATACCTCCAATTTCTAACTTCTCAGAAAGTGGTCTTGACTTCTGAGGTGCATGTACCGCTAAGGGCACGCATGTGCCTTCACGCAAACAACTGGGGGCATTAGAGAAATCAAGTTGAGCCACAGTGGCTTTTTAGAAGACATTTAGAAAATTAGATGGATCTCATTTCACAGAATTTTATTAAAAAACGTGGGTTATTCCAATTTTTAACTTGTTTTTCTAGACTAAGAGTCGCCGAACTTTTCCCATAAAGGAGTGGAGAGTCCATTTTTAAAGCCCTGTGGGCCCCACGGTTTCGGCCTGAACTGGCCGATGCATAAACTAATGGACAGTGCCACGTCCCACTAAAGCCGTGGGGGGAGTTTGCCCGCAGGCCTCGTTTGCCAGCTCTCGACACGGATGCGTGACTGAGACCCGCCTGTTGCCAAATCGCAAGGACTCTTGCCCTGAAGCGTGTCTTCCCCTGTGCGCAAGGTCCCCTCTCTTCTGTGTTCACACATATGTGGTCCTTCGATCTTGAAAAAAGCTTTTCTGGTTAAGAAAATGCTATTCTCACGAAGATACCTCCCTGCCTATCTCCTTCGTACCTGCAACCCGCTTCTCTCCTACCATCTGTTGTTCCCTAGTGGTTTCAGGTGCCTAATGACCCAGAGCCCTAGGGCGGCCGGCAGCCCTGGTTTTACGTTCCTCTCGTACCTACCACCAGAAAACTCCCCCCTGCTTTTTTTTCCTAGTAGACTTTTAAATAAAAATTGAATGGAAAAATAATATACGTTGACCCAGAAATATGCATAAATCATAAGCACGCAGCTTGAAGAATTTTCACAGAAGTTTTTGTTTTTAAATTTCCATGACCCTAATTCTTTAGAAAGGGCCACAGTGGTGAAGAGCACAGACTTGGCAGGCAGATTACTAAGTTCAAAACACAGGTCAGCCACTCACTAGGTCAGTGACCTTGGGCAAATTATTTAATTTCTCTCTGCTTTGGTTTTCTCACTTTTAATATGTAAATGGCAATACTACCTATGTCATAGGGTTTTTCCCCCAGCTCTACGGAGACAGAATTGACATACATTGTGTGAGTTGAAAGTGTATAATGTATTGATTTGATACACTTATGTACTGTCAAGTGGTTACCAATGTAGCCTTAGTTAACACATCTAACATCTCATATAATTGCCATTTTTTGTGTGTAGTGAAAACATTTAAGATCTACTCTCTTAAAAACTTCCAAATATACAATACAGTATTGCTAATTATAATCATCATGCTTTAAAATTATAATTATAAAGTTCTGATCCCCAGAACTAATTTATCTTATAGCTGGAAGTTTGTAAATTTGGACCAACATTTTCACATTTCCCTCACCCATCAGCCCCTGGCAACCACCATTCTGTGTTTCTGTGAGTTCAACTTGTTTAGATTCCACGTATAGGTGAGATCATACAACTCTTTGTCTCTTTCTGTCTGGTTAATTTCACTGAGCATAATGCCCTCCAGGCATCTCCATGTTGTCACAGAAGGCGGTGTTTCTTTCTTTCACATGGCTGAAAAACATTCTGTGTGTATGTAACTGACATCTCCTTTATCCATCAATTTGTAGGTGGGTACTTAGGTTGTTTCCATATGTTGGTTATTGTGGATGATGCTGCAAGACACACAGAAGTTCAGATATCTCTTCAATATCCTGGTTTCATCCTCTTTGGGTACATACTCAAGGTGGGGTTGCTGGAATACAGAGTAGTTCTATCTTTAGTTTTTTGAGGAACCTTCGTACTATTTTCCGTGGTGACTGCACCAATATATATTCCCACCTACCTTACGCAGGGGTCCCCTTTTCTTCATTTCCTCAGCAGCAGTTATCTCTCATTTATTTGATGATAACCATTTTAATAGATGTGAAGTGATCTCTCATTATGGTTTTGATTTTCATTTCCATGATGATTAGTAACGTTGAGTGACTTTTCAGGTACCTTTTGGCCATTTGTAGGTCTTCTTGTGGAAAATGTTTTATCATTTTCTCTGCCCATATTTTAATCAGACTGTTTTCTTTTTGCTATTGAGTTATATGAGTTCCATATATATTTTGGCATACAAAACTGATTCTCTCATGTTCTTTTAGAAACTAAATTTGTTTTGTTGATTTTCCTTTGGAAAGTGTGGCATGAAATTGTTGAGAAGTTAATTTCCAAATTCAATTATTTTCCTTAACTCCAACTTATTTAATGTTGTTTTACAAACCTGGGTGATTTTATATTCCCTTGTCATGTATATTAGTTTTGTATGACTGCTGTAACAAATTACCTTCCTTGGTAGCTTGAAACAATACAAATTTATCATCTTACAGTCCAATTGTTGGACTTCTGGAGATTAGAAATCCAACATGGATCTTACTGGGCTAAAATCTAGATGAAGGCTGGGGCGCATTTCTTTCTGGAGGCTCTAGGAAATAATGTTCTTCCTTGTCTTTCCCAGCTTCTAAAGGCTGCCTGCATTACCTGGCTCTGGCCTGCGTCCATCTTCAAAGCCAGCGATGGCCATTCAAGTCATTCTCACCTTATGCAGTTCTCACACTGTCGCTAGCGTGAAGGAACCTTGTGAAGAATTGGGCCCATCTGGATAACCCAGGGTAATTTCCATATTTTAAAGTCAGCTGATGAACAACTATAGCTTTATCTGCACGCTGAATTCCTCTTTACCATGTAATCTAACACATTCACACGTTCTGAGGATTAGAATGTAGGCATCTCTTGGCGGGGACGGGGGGGGGGCACTTTGCCTACCACATCATTTTGTTGCATAAGGAACTGTAGATTAGAATGAATTAGGAAGACTCAGAGAGATAATCATTTTTTTAAGATTACATATTCTAAATCAGTGGTTTATACATTATTTTTTAAAATTTTGCCTTTAAGGGAGAATTTTTTTTTCCTGATTGTGGAATAAAAACGATCGAAACACAAGAGTTGATTATTTCCAAAGATATTAACATACATTAAGATACAGGATTTTAAAAATATGCTTGAAAATTTTGACATCTAAAATTGACATAGTCTGAAACTCTGGAATTATTCATTTTAGTAATGATTCCTGAGTTATTGCTTTCTTTTACTGTCTATACTATAAAAGTGAATATGTTTGTCCTTGAACTAAAAAGGTCATTCAAAATGAATAATTACTTTCTCTGCAGTACATTTTGGTGGCAAAGGACTTTTGTAGACCTCTGTCTCGGAGTCCCAAGGCCCAGCCTGTCTCCCCCTCCGCTCTGGTGGTTCCTTAGGCTGTGGCACGAGAGTCACTTACAAGGCAACTCCTCCACGAGTGATTGTGTAGTCTCGAAGAAGGAGACGATAAGCTCCGCAAATTTTTCTCTTGCAAGACATAACTAGAGGAAAAATTCCATTCCAGTCATTGAATTCGTGAACAGGAAGGCTGTGCTTGGACACTATTTACACTCTTCAGAGGTCTTAGGAGTTTTGTTTACACTAAAGTTGGGGGTAAAAGGAATAACAAAGGGAAATGTGCATTGGACTAGTAGTCATAGGACATGTTGCAGCTTTCCTTAAATCACTAACTTTATCTTTGTTTCATTTTCTGAATTTGCGAAGTAGAGAGATGGGTGACTTGTACTTCAAGTTATGTTTCAGTTCCAAAATTTTATGATTTAAAGATCCCCTTTCCTGAAGGGTAAATTTTACTTAGTCTCAAAAATTTGCTGGTTGTGGTTGTAGGCATCTATATAATTCTTTTCACTACTGGCTGTAGCATATGTACTCATTGGGGGAATGACTGTCCTCTCAAAGACAAGTCATCCTGGAGCTGTTCTTGGCCAGGTAAGAAGATGTTAAAGCATGCAGGATATCCCTTGACACCTGTTTTCGATGATGTTCTTGCAGTTCCTGGAAAGAAATAAAGGGGCTTTTCTTTGCATTGGTGCTTTCCAGATGTGCGGGTCATTGCGGGGGTTTTTGCTGCCTCAGCCTTCTTGGAGTGTGGGAAAAGTGGCTTTCTCTTACCACAGGACCCTGTCTCTACTTCTTATTGTCATGTTGACTTCCCCCAAGGCTTTAAATTCCTACCTTTTCTAGGTTTTAGAAGTTCATTTTGCTTTTCTTTCTCATGCCAAACAGCCACACTACTCACTCTGTACTTGGAAGACCCTTTCTTCAGAAATCTGGCTAATATGTGAGTGCAAACATCCTTCATAGCAATCACACTTACTTACTCACTTTCCTGTTCGATTTATGAGCCGCCTCCCTGCCTTCTTTGAGTCGTGTGCTCTCTCACTACGCTCCAGCTGAATGGATTGCTATTCAGCGCCTCTAACATGTGGCACTCCTTTCCACTCTGAAGCCATACCACGCGCTGTGCCCCACGGCGAGGGCGCCCTTCCCTCGCACTGTCTGCGAGGCTGACTCCTCTTCGTAAACGTTGCCTTCTCCGAAACGGCGTCCCTGACAGCCCCGTGCAGGCCAATCTCTCTCTGGCCTTACATTCTCTGTTATTTTTCGCTTTTGGGTAGAATCCTTTCAGTTCATGAGAAGCGGAACTACCCAGTGGGCATCCGGTGCCTGAGCAACTACGCAAGCAAGCAGGGTCGGCCTGTCTGATTTACTGACTCTCAGATCTTGGAGGTCATTCTGCACAATTCCAGGGCGTCCTCATCTGTTCCACAGAAAACCCTGCCAGGGATCTTCATGCCTGTAAATAATTTTTTCCCCTCTTTCTTTCTTTATAGACTTCAACCTCCCGTTCCTCCTTTCCCTAAATTACCTTTGTTAACTTCAAGAGAACAGGAGACTCAAATCTCACCAACCTATTATAACTAGGCCTCCAAAAGGTCTTCACCTGGGCCAGGTTGAGAACTCCCAGCGTTTTTGGGCCTCCCCGGTTTCCCCAAGAGGCTGCACAACGCACTCTTCTGTCCTCTCTGTCCGATGAGCCTGTCTCTGATGGCAAGGCCACACGCTTCAGGGAGGGATGTCAGGCCATAAGACTTGGGCCATTCTTATGCAGTTTTTTTTTCCTTCTTGCTTCATGAAGAAATTCAGCCTTTTGGGGAAAAATTGAGTATCTGAGATGGCCTGTAAGTATCACTTTTTAGACATCGCTCCTTCACAGGAGGTCGCTGGGGACCGCAGAGCGCTCGGCATCCTCCGTAAGCTCTCGGGGCTGTATCTGTGCTCTTCCCACTTGAACCTCCAGCCCAGCACTTTCCGCCTGCGCAGGGGCGGCCAGAGCGTCCTCAATTCCCGTCACCACCTCGGCTCTCAGGTACTCCCCAAGCCTGCACTGACCGCTCAGGGTCCTCGTCAGAGCTCTCGCATGTCCTCAGAGAATGTCATGGCATTTATTCCAAAAGCTCATTGCATCTGTTTCTAGGAGTGGTACTTATTAGCCCGTGTGCAGATAGATGTGCTCCGCAGGAGAATTCGTGACAATCCAGGGTTGTATTTGGACATTTTATCTAGCTCTGGACACTTAATGGTCTTACTGAACAAACCAGAAATTAGCGGGGCACAAAAATATGAACCTGCTTTACTTCTCCTCATTGCCACCCTTGAAAAGAGGCTTATGATAGATTAGAATTCTCCTGTCCCCTTTCATGGACAAAGGTCCAGTCTGTTCTAGGATAGTTTAGGATTTCAGTCTCATTTCTGATCTAGACCTTTCACTTCTCCTTCTCTCCCCGATCAGCCTTAAAACTGGGTTTGTGGATAGGGGTGGGGAAGAATTTTGTCCCAATCCTGAGACAAAAATCCTTCCTGTGGGATTAGGTTGTCAGATTTACAAAGTAAAACAAAATGCAAGATACCCGCTTAAATTTGATTTTCAGATAAACAAAACATTTTTAGTATACTTCAAGTAATGCATGGTGTATACTTATACGACTTTGTTTTTTTGTCACTGTTGTTGCTGTTGATATGAAATTGAAATTTAACTGGGCATCTTGTATTTTATCTGCTAAGCCTACCCTTACAGCCTTTGGGTTATTTGGGGTGTTGGAATTTAGAAAAGGGGAAAGAGAAAAATGTCTTTTGTGTAATTGAACACATGATAATAAGCAGTTCCCTCTTGATTGATTCTCAGGGTTCTGCTTTGCTGCTGACTGGCAGGGGCTCAGATAGGGGCCCCTCGCCAGGGGCTCATGCAGGTGACCCCCCAAGCGCTCAGCTCTCTGACCCACGGACCGTGGGCCTGCGTGACCTCTCCTGGGTCCCCTCAGCTCCCGCCTCTAGCAGCAGACCCCAACAGCGCAGAGGGAACATCAGTAAGTTCACTGAATAAGCAGACGTCTGCAGGTATCTGAAAGCCTTTTGGTTGACCCTCATCCCTGGGAAGGGTTTCTCTGAAGCCTCCTCATGTGGTTTTGGTGCATATATGAGTTTGAGTGGCAGTAAAACATAGATACCACATTCAAAATGTGGCGAGAGGTTTAAACACTTTTTAAAGAGACTATTTACTTAATATTTAAGGCTGAGTGATATTCCACTATATATACATGTTACATTTTGTTTATTCATTTCCTGTCAATGGACACACATTGCTTCTATGTTTTAGCTATCGTGAACAATGCTGTTTTGAACCTAGGTGCACAAATATCTCTTTGAGGCCCTGATTTCAATTCTTTTGGGTATATACATAGAAGTGGAATTGGTAGAGCATATGGTAATTATATTTTTATTTTCTTAGGAACTGCCATACTGTTTTCTACAGTGTCTGCACCATTTTACATTTCTACCAACAGTAAACTGGGGTTGCAGTCTCTCCCTGTATCTACCTATACTTGTTATTTTCTGTTTGTTTATTCATTCATTTATTTTTGATAGTGGCCATTCTAAAGAATGTGAAGTGGTATCTCATTGCGGTTTTGATTTGCATTTCCATAATGATTAGTGATGCTGAACATCTTCTCGTGTGCTTATTGGCCATTTGTATATCTTCTTTGAAGAAATGCCTATTCAGGCCTTTGCTCTTTTAAAAATCCGATTGTCTTTGTTTTTGCTGGTGAGTTTTAGTAGTTGTCCATATATTCTGGGTATGAATCCCTGAACAGATATATGATTTATAAATAGTTTCCGCTGTTCTGTGGCTTGTCTTGTGAGAGACAAAGCAGAGTGGTGGTGGCCAGGGACCGGGGCGGGGGAACGGGAGCTATTGTGTAACAGATAAAGAGTTTCCGTTTTGCAAAATGTAAAGTGTTCTGGAGATGGGTGGCGGCGATGGCTGTCCAACATCGTGAATGCACTTAGTACCACCGAAGTGTACACTTAAAACTGTTCATACAGTCAATGTTGTACATTTTACCTCCAAGAAGGAAAAATGAAAAAAACATTACAATCTCACCTGGGAAAGCCTATGGGTGAGAAAGTGAAAAGCTAACTTGTTATACACTGATCACAGTAAAGCAATACATTTCCTTTATTAATTTAAAAGAACTATTTTAAAAGATGTGAGCAGGATGCAGGAGAATTTAATAGCTTTGAACTCTTACGTCACTGCCCGGAAGACTGAAATGCTAGGGAAGTGGAGAGAACTGCCCCGGAGACAGAGCTGTGTGGCAAAGGTCACCCGCAGGAGCCCTGTCCTTCACCTGGGAGGTACAGCCAGCCCTCGGTAACACCAGCTCTCCCTCTCTCCCATCCCTCCCGGCCCCCAGGCCCCCATTCTCCACAAGAGAGGCGGGAGAACCCAGTGAGGTGGCCCATAGAGACCAGCCTCTCAAGCGGAGAAGGTGCGGTGGGTCTGCAGGCGGACCTGCGGGGATGGGGGAGAGGGGTGCACCAACATCCTCTGCTTCGACTACCGACTCTTGATTCTCCTGCATTCTCTTTGAATTTTGCAGTCTTTGTTTATGGGAGCCTGGAAGGCTGAAGGGAGGGTGCGTGCTGCCTGGGGCATCATAAAGCGCCCTCTGTAGGGCGGGCACAGATGTGCCTGTGGGCGCTCCAGACCAATAGTCCGCAACCTGGGCCGTTAGCAGCAACTTCAAACGACTGAAAGAGTGCTCTGCAGCGCCCTGACTCGGGTTTAAATGAGGGGAAATTGTTATTAAGACAGTACCTCAGGGAAGATACGGGTTTTGTAGGGCCTAAACTTACGCAAGTGTGTAGAAACTCTTTAAGGAAAGGGTACAAATGTATGAATACAAATTTAAATATGGAAGAGCCTATTCATGTAGAATTAGAGAACCACAGCACATTTTTCAAAGTTGGCTAATGCTGAGGACCTCACAGCACCCCTACATCACTATGACACTTTTCCCTCTACTGGTGGGCTGAGTATTCTTTGAGCACCTTTTTATGTAAGAAAGATTTTACAGGACTGGTATTTTCTCTAATGTGCAGAAATTCAGTCCTTCTTTTGGGATGGTGGATTCAAATTAGTTTTTATTGGTATTTTTTGCCACTTACTCTTGATATCATCACGTCAATTTTTAGGACTGTGAAATTTAAGAACATTGCTATAGTGCATTTTTAATCGTGTACACTCCTTTATCAAGTGCCTTTTTAACAGGAATCAGTTCTTTTGACTAAATGCCAATATGTATCAAATTCTCTGCCTACAGTTTCAGCTTATATAACAACTGGAAAATTTTTCCACAGTTTGGCTCCTGACTTTGTTCATTTCACATCTCACTGCCTCTCCTTCCACGTGCTCTGGTTCCATGTGCTGCAGACTTTGCATACAGTGATCTGACATCTGGACCTGTTTGTGTCATGAAGCTGGGTGTGTCTACATAGTATAGCGTGTTCCTGGAAGCCTCTCCCAGCTGGCAGTGACCTTACCATATACATAAATAGCTGGGAACCACAGAAATAGATCTGATTAAACGCCATGTAAATATATCCTTGATTCAACTTCTCTTTTTCTGGATCCCAAACACGTCTGCAACCACTCCAACTCCAGATCAGAGACTGAGCATGAAGAGAGTTGGTAGCTCTAGAATATAGCTTACGCTGACTAAATTTCCAAAAACTCATAACCATCCAAACACTTTTTTACACCCTCTTAGCACGTTAAGGGTCCATGGAGCTGCAGCTTCATTTGCTTCATGGTAAACCTGTGTCGGCCCCTGACCCCTTCCTCGTGGGGCCCAACCTGCTGCCGTGAGGTCGAGTGGGGGATGGGCTCTCCTCTGATGCTCAGGTCCCCTTAGTGAACCCAGCATCCTGCGCTGCCTCCTTCAGCCTTTATAAAACACACTCTCTTTGGGTTTTAGCCTCAGTCAACATTGGGACCTTCCCCCCGCCCCAATCCCCAATCCCCAATCCCAGATGCTTTAGCAGATAGTTAAAGACGAAGTTGTAAGTTTCATTTTCCACCAGGAAGCCTCTTATCTCTCAGGTACACCAACAGGTACAACTTGACGCTTGGGGCGAGGCCACCGACATACTACAAATATTTGCGGCCCCGCCTTCGGTGGGCCCGGAAGCCACGGGACGACCGGAACAGGGTGCCTGGGACTGTCTCTTTCCTCACCTGACCGTCAGCAGTAATGCCCTTGGAATAACAGTGATTGATATTGTTTGTATATTGAACGTCGTTATATTCATTTCATTTTTAGTCATCCCAATAACGAATTAAATTCTGAAATCACTTTTGGACCACTGATAACTTTATTGTCAAGGTACTTGAATGAGTTGATAATGTTTGTCATTTTAAAAGAGGCTGTGTCTGAGAAACCTCAGATTAAAATTCTTGTGCCTTCTGCCTGCCAAATTATGAATAAATTACCAAAGTCAAAAGGACAGCTCTCCAAGTCTGGGAATAAATGCTCCTCATCACATTGAATTCTGTTGCCACTTAATTTGCACTTTTAAATTTGTAATTAAAAGCAAATAATGTATTTTGCCATACATAATACACAGCACGTTTTTGGCCCAAACTTGCAGGAAAAAAATCTTTCATTTTAACTTTTTAGTTCAATTTATTTATTTATTTATATTTAGAAACAAAACTGATTATCATATTCCAGGATATTATTTTGCATATGTTGTTATTGCTTTCTTTTTATATATTTTTAACTGTTAAACTTTAAATGCGTAAGCGCAAATAAAAGAAATGAAAACATTTATACAGATAAAGAGTTAGTACTACCCATGTATAATGTGTATCCTTATTTTTCCCTCAAAAATTTGGGCAAAAAAGTGCGCATTATACATGGCAAAATACGGTACCTATATACATACATACCAGTGTGTATAGCATATATGATATCCACATAACACACTCTTATTTTCTTTAGGCATTTTAACAAAGCAATATCATGTCCTCATCAGCAGTGAATGGCCTTCCTCTACAGCTGGACGTACTAATGTTCAGCTATTTAAACAGGGATAGAGGTTAGATTACTACTGTTTTAACTATGATTAAGGATGCATATAAAATTAATCCTTTATGACTTCTCCTAGGTTAAGCTCAGGTTCTTTTCTTTTGTTGTCATGGAAAAGAACAAAAGACAACGCTGGCTGAAAGCCAGGAGAGAGACCGGCACACAGGGGCCGCTCAGGTGTATAACAACAGTAGTGAATTTCCCCATGATACAGGGTTGTCGTGGCAACCAATAAGCTGGAGTGCTTTAAAATAGTTTGGAAAAATGTAAAATGCTATAGCGTATTAGAATTATGTTTGTATTCTATAATTCTGTTTCTCTGTGTTTCAGCATAAGCATGGACCCAGTAATCTTTGCATAGCAGCAGTTCTTATTTTAAAAATTCACCAAGATTTAAATGGACTTTCTAAAATTTTCTTGGAATCCTCATGGTTCTAATTATTCCCATTAAATTAAATGTAGTTTTCTAAAAAATAAAAAAATGTTTGCTCTGGAACAATGCAGATTTTAGCAAACGGTATGTCTGAAGATGGTTATTACTGGGAAAATAATTAAGAAGGCCAATAAATACATATTTATGAATAGCCTTAAATAAAATCAGTAGAAAAAAATGCAAAATAAAGGTTTAGTTGATCCGTGTTAACTTATGTTTTACTTTTCTTCTCCCCACTCTTTCCTGCCTGTTTGTTATATTAACAATGACATTTTCCCATGAATTTCTATTAAAAGTTTTTGCCCATACAATGGAAGTAATGATCACAGAAGTTGGTAGTTCATGGTTCCCTTTTCTCTTCAAAAGTTCACTTTGTTGTTCAAAATGAATCCCAGAGAGTTAATATCAGAAAAAATAGAGGAAAAACACCCATTTCTGATTATTATGCGTGCCTGTTTGTGGTTTGTAAGCCTACACGTTGGCCAACTTCGTGTTTAGTTCACAGATTTTGAATAAAAATTTAAACTTATAGTGTATTAATGTTCAGTTGTGTGACTTATAATTAACATCCATTCAAATGCAGGTGGATATATAAATAAATAATATATAGGCATGCATAGTTTTAAACATTGGACCATAAAAGACTAGACTTCTATTTTGCTACTTTATCATGTGCTATCACGGTGACAACACTAAGATGTAGTCGATAAAGCAAGTATTTTATTTATTAGATTATTTGAAGAAATTATCCCTTTGCTTAAAGAGTTGGGGTCTCACACCTGTAAATACTTTTGAAGCCATAAAAAACATAACACTCAAAGTTGCTGAAGATCAAGGGCACATATCGCAGTTAAAAACAGACAGAACATCTGAGTTTTCATTCTAGCCAGACGCAACCCATATTTCAGTTTGTGTCTTTTCTAATTGATTCAGCAGGCCTGACATGGAACAGCGCATAACACCATCAGTTTGATGAGGTGTGGCCTCTGCTAAGGTCGCTCACTGGGTAACTACAAAAACAGGCACATATGTTCCTGAGTCAAGGGCTTCAAAGTTGGGCAGTGTTACTCTCCAATATATTAAAAAATAAAGTTTCCGATCACTATGCACTTTGAAGGTTTACTTGGCTGAAAAGAATGCTCTTTGGAATAAATAGCAGTATTAGAGATAGAATAAAAAAAATTCATAGGAAATGCTGAATTACTGCAGAGCAGCAATGATTTTTGCATTTCATTAATAAAACAACAACAAAAATATTCTTTACTGTAAAATGGGGAGAGAAGCAAGTGAAGTAATTGTGCCATTTTCTTTCTAGCTCTGAGAGCCTGTAAGTAAACAGTAGAGGTCAACACCCAAAAGGGAAAGCAGCCAAATGAAGCCAAATGAAGCCGGATGAAGCATTCCTCCTGATGTGCCATAAGTTGAACCGTTGTTCTGACTTTCCTTTTCAAATCATGTTTCCTTCCAAACAATAAGTATCCTAAACAGGAATCATCAAACTTATACCAAGCAAAAACTCAGCGATGAGAAAAAAACAGGACACATCCTGAAAGGTAGCCAGTGTGTGCTAGTCATACCATCGTTGCACATTTTACTTTGAAAATGAAGTTATTTGTGTGTTGCCAGCACATTCCTTAGCAAAACAACCCCTAAATCTGTTTTAAACTGGTTAGATGGGAAGAGCAAAAAAATAATTTGATTTCCACTCTCCCTGATATTTTCCCTTTTATTGCAAAAAAAAAATCTATTTGGAGGGAAGAAAAGTGTTGAAAAGCTCTTGTTTCTGCAGCCACGGCGGAGGCGATAGATACCACGTCTGCAGTCTTGCACGGCTGTCAGGCATCAGAACCCGGGAGCATCTGGTTGAATAAATCTCCACTATTATCCGAAATGAGTTTTTAGTAATAAGTCATTATTCCCCCCTGGCATCCTGGTCTTCAGGGTTGAATGTCTCTCCTGTTTGAGCATGTTTTGTAAAACCATTGATAAGCAGAGTAGCTGTGAGCAGATATCATTACAAAGAAACATTCCCTTCATAAAAACTGGGCCAAATTCCGTGCTTGGAAAATGGGTGTGATTTATTGTGATGTATTTGTTATTTGTGTTTGCTTTCTGATACGTCTCCTGGTTCATGTGGCATTTCTAAATGGAGAATAGAAGAAAACAGAGGCACAGAAATGAACGGGAGGGAGAGAGTTTGGCAGGAAATCTCATCTCCTGATAATGGGACAAAACACTCTGCCTCTCTGAAATATATTTAAATTTTGTAATTAATTTAAAGAAATAGTTAATTTTTGAAAAATACCCATTTGAAAAGTTATGTGCAACATTTATATATTATCAGTTTTCCCCTAAAGTTTTCTTAATATAAAGATTATTTTTTCTGTAAAGATCAAGGACATATTTATTATAGAAGCATCCTAAGTAGGATAAATTACAAAACTGCTTAGAGTAGCATAAGGTATAATTTAATTTTATCAGGAGTGTAGTTCTGTACCATTAATTCTCAATTATGAAATATGAACACCATAAATATTAAGTATTTGGTGAATAAATTATTCATATGAATAATATTTTACCAATCTTCTGAAAATAATATGGAATATATTGGGATTTTTGACAGAATTTAGAAACAAATCAGGATTATGTCAACCTACCCATTTTGTAGATAAGAAAATTGAGATGGAGATCATTTGCCTAATGCCTCATCAGTACTTGTTGTAGAATGGGCAATGAGAACTATTCTTCATCTATCACACTCACTCTGTAGTTTAGAAATGTTTCTAGGACGTATGACTTTCATAGTAATATGCATCCAATGTAAATCTAGTATAAGGGTATTTTTATATAACTTTATATTGAAAATGTGTGTAATATTTCACAGTCATTCTGATGCAACATAAGTAAAATATTTTATGATACTCATAAAGAGTTTGATTCATGGCACAATACTTTCTAAATACCACAGTGATTTATTATTTGAACACTGTGTACTACTTGTGTAATTGGACACTCTACTTCAGTTATTAGACACACAGCACACAACTTACTAAAGGATAGACAGTATGCTTTTGCTTTTGAACTTCAGACCTGCACAGTGAAGAGAAAATAAGGAGTTTGACTCTTGGGACTGCAATTCATAAGTGTGCAATATTTGCAATATTTAGGAATTTGAATATTATAATAAAATTTTGTAATTAATTTTATCACCCTTTGGAGCATGCTGGCCAACGATGCAGCTACTGGGCACAGGTATACTCGGGGGCTGACAGTTTAAACCACTGAGGCCTCAGGCAAAGGGGCTGCTTCCTAAGAATCCAATAGCAAGAAGAAAAGATGAGTTTCTAAGCATACTTGTCAATACAAAGAAAAATGATGAATAATATTAAGAGGTCAGGGATTTTATAGAGAGGTTAGAGATTGAAAAGAAATGGAGTAAACCCATGAAAGCTTCGTAAAATAGGTAGACCTTGAGAAAAACAATTAGGCATAAGATGCTGTATGCTTTCCTGGAAGTTCCAGAAGCAAGGAAGAGCCTGGGCAGAGGCCCACAGGGGACATAAAGTGGAGGTTAGTGTGAAACAAGATCAAGAAAGTGGAATTGCATGGGGAGAGAATTGGACATGGTAGAGATGTGTGTTGTCTCATGCATATGATTTATGATTCCATACAGTTCATACTAAACACAAAATTGTGGATAAGAGCCTGGATTCTGGAAGGGTTATAATTTAAGGGTTCTCTTTAATTGTAAAATGTGAATAATAATTCTATTTACCAAATGATTAACACTTTTCAAACTGTTATGATGAGCCAGGAATTAAACATTTTGTCTTTGTCAATTCATTGGACCTCAGGATAACCCCTTGAGGTAAGTTCTGATGCTCTTGTTGTGAGGATTAAATCGACCAATAAATGTCAAGCACTTAAGTGAATATAGCAAACTCTCCAAAGTGAGCAATTAGGATCATCTTAATGAGGTGGCCTTCAAATTAAAATGAACGTAAGTTCAGTCAAGATCTAGTTAAGTCATTGTTGATAGTGATATCACCAATGTCAAGAGAGAAAATAATAAGCTACGGATGGAGTCATTGTGATTTCCAGCCTCATTGTAGTATGAAGATCAGAATAAATGGTTTTATCAATGTTGTGTTGTTTCACTTTTGTAGGTCACCTATTATTTTTATTTGTTCAGTGTCTTTTGGGAGGTGCGTATTTTTAGTGCACACAGATATAGCTTGAGAATGGGTTTTTAATGAACACATTTTTGGTTTTGGCCGCCTGGTTTTGATCAAAATAAACGTAATGTAATAAAATCCATTGGGTGTAATGAGATTTCAGATACCGGTGAATTTAGTTGACTCTTTAAGAATTCCCACCCTTCTTACACAGTAGTTTTGAATATCTTTTCTCTCTGTGCCAAGGGCTGCCTCAAATCTCATCCTTCATAACAGCTTTGCAGAAATAGTTCGGGACAATGTTCTCCCACACGTTGGAACAGGCACTGATTCTAGGGGCCTGGAAATGAATGACTTCGGCTGAAGCTGAAACTTGCTTCCACATCCACCTGATCTGTAACATAGTGTGTTAGAGTTAGGTAAGATAGTAAGACCGGTCTACTGACCCTGGTATAGCCTGCATTGATGGAGCACCGGTCAATCGCAAATGAGAAGGGCAAGAGGCTGATGCCTTTTGAATATTCACCCTAGATGATGAGAAAATGGAAATGCCTTTTATATTAGATTTTATTGTTTTTGACTAAAGGATAAATGCTACCTTAAAACCTTTGTTTTTTCCACTTTTCAAATATTGTTGTTAATTGACAAGTGCAATGTGAAGTACATGGTAAAGTGATTTTCCAACTAGGCACATGATTACTGTCCTCAGGAAACCTGAATTTGGGCAAACCTTAGGGATAGATACGTATAGATTTGCGTGATATGACTCCTCAGCCACTACATATCCTTGGAGATTGTTGAAAGTATGGTTCTTTATACCATACTTTCAGCTAGCTCAACCTGGTGGTGTTTTTCTGTTATGATTTTAGACATTCTTGTTAAAGATAATATGCTAAAAAGTGAAGAACATATTATAAAAGTGGAGAAGTTGAACTCTGATACTTTCCAGAAAGGGAAGAGGTGGACATAGATTTTGAAAAATATTTGTGAGGCTAAAATAATGATCTCAATAAAAATGCAGGAATAATATATAGGCTGCGCTCCTATGAACTGTTAACCTCCCTGGCTGGGTTCCTGTCTTTCAGATTAAGCATTTTGTTCTTTAGGAAGAAGCAATGTGCACATTGATTTTTCAGGAAAATGAGCCCCTCAAGAATCCATTGATGCCAATTCAACTCTAAGTCTGAGAGCATTATTATATGTGATCTGATATTACTCATCCAGAAGACCTATTTTTTTCCCCACACGTGGGATGTTTTCTTCATTTTTATTTTAATTTTTAAGTACAGAGAATCTGTGTTGACTCAAGTGGTTTTTTTTTCTCTCCCTTCTGTTTTCAGTTTTGTCTGTATTCTTTTGAAAATGGCTCACTGCTAGTTGTTGACTCTATTACTTAGTCAATTTTTTAAAATCAGTTTCTACTTGGACCCAAGAAAGAGCGTGGTTTTAGACTTCAAGACTCTTTGGAAATTATGCCAGGTCTTCCACAGTTGAAGGGGCAACATAGCAGAGTTTAGAGATCATAGGCTGGGGAAAGAGATGTCTCTCAGCTCAAATCACTCCTCACGGGACTTGCCAGGCATCAGGTCCCTGCCACTCTCTGGGACGGTTCCTCCTTCTGTAATACAGGGATTGTAGCACAGACCCCATAGAGTTATTGTGAGCATTAAGTGGGAGAACGTGTGATTAGTAGAGTAAAACGTCCAGAGCAGGAATGGCTGTTACAAGGGAGAGAAAATGTTTATCAAATCACAATGAGAAGCTTGAAGCTTTACCAGTTATAGAAGATGTTCCAGTTATATTTGGTCTTGCTCTGTGAGAGTTGGGTAGTAAAGTATATACTGTAGGTACATGTGAAATTTTTTGGACGGGAGACCCCATAACCTACCTGTTTCTGACAATGGAGTGTAGTAGAGAGCAGCATGGTGTTCAGGTGATGGTAGGAGGAGTTGGCGGTGAGTACCTGGGCTCTGGACTGGCTCTCCCTCAACAAGAAGAAAGTGGAAGCATCAATTTCAATAAGGGCACCTGGTGTCTTATACTCCTGTGGCCTAAGCAAAGGGGAAGGAGCAAAGAACAAAAGGCACCCAATTTTCAGATTTCTTAGAGTTCATATATGGGTGGAGAAGACAGACAATAGGTAAGATAAATAGGTCATTTGTAACATACAAGACAAAGTTGATGCTTTGGAGAAAAATCAAGCCGACGTTGATTGGGAGAGTGTTTGGGTGAAAATCTGTTTTTCCCAGTGTGGTCAGAGAAGGCCTCCTTGATCAAGATGGGAAAGAGGGAGAGAACCAGCAGATTCCTGAGGCTAAAATGTTCCAGAGAGAGACAAGGGCAAGGCAGGTGCCGGCAGGAAGGAACTGTCATTCCCGGAGAAGAGCAGAAAGGAACGTGGGAATGGGCTGGGGCGGGGCGGGGAGCCGAAGGAGCCGTGGTAAGGGCTTCTGCTTCCACTTAGCGAGAGGCAGTAAGGAGGGCAGTGATGGGGCTTCACATGCCGGAGCGGCCTTCACGCTGGCTGCTGTGTTGCAAGTTCTCAGTGATCTGTGAAGGCGGCAGGGAAGCGGATTCATTTAAAATCTTAAAATATGAAAGGGAAGAATGAATGACAAGAGTAGTGGCATATATTTGCTGAAAGCTTTATCCTATGGCTCAACCCTGAGTAGATTTAACACCACATAATCTCATTCAATCCTCACAACTATGATAACATGGGCTCCACAAGTAACTAGGATCACACGGCTCCACATCGAGAGGATCTATTTCTAGGTTCTAGAGGCCAAACTCTTCCAGGTCTTCCTTCCTAGTGAGACGTTGGATGAGATTTTAAATTTTTATGTGCTATTTACATGTGTGTGTATTTTAAATTTTTTCTTTAAACTCTATCTTCTTCCTACTAGGAAGCCTGATTATTAGCTTTTAATAAAACATTGACTTTCATATTAATGACCATAAGTGAACGAAAATATTTTCATATTTCCACCTCCCTAAGGTCAGCAGTTTTCTGTGAATCCTATCAGATACTACCTAAATTCACATAAATGTTCAGCAACGGGGGGTATTTTGATTCATGAATGTACGCTCATCTCGTCTTGACAGTCTTAAGTCACTGCAGTGGGAAGTAAAGCCGATTTTTTTTGATGCGCAATTTGGCGTCCTCAGTAAGTCTTTCCAGGAAAATAGCAGATTTTGAAATGGATGGAGATGCACAGTTTGGCATCCTCAGTAAATCTTTCCAGGAAAACCTCAGACTTTGAAATGGATGGAAATGAATAGGTATTTGCCTTAAATCTAAACCCTCTTCTCATCTTTGATGCTTTTTCTATTCAGGTTCCAGTGACATAGTGTAAGTTCAAAGTGCAGTGGCTGTTTCGAAAACTCTAAACATTTTTTGAGAGACACGAGAGACTAGTATAGTGTTAAGTCCCAGTGGAAATTCGATCATAATGACCAATCACAGCTTTAAGCAAGTAGAAAGCACATCTTACTTTGCATTGTATACAGAAAGGCTGACTGACATCCCCCACCGAAGATCTCCATATTCTAATCTCTGAAATTTATGAATATGTTACCTTATATTACGAAAAGAACTTCGAACATGTGGTTAAGGATTTTAAGATGGGAAAATTATCCTTGATTATCTAGGTTACCTTCTTGGCCGAATGTAACCACAAGGGACCTCATAAAAGGGACAGGAGATTGGAGAGGAGTGCGGGCTATGCATCCAAAGGGAGAGGTTGGAGCGATAAGAGGAGAAGCCGGGAGTCTGAGGAGGCAGGCAGCCTCCAGAAGCTGCGTAACACAAGGGCATAGCTTGTCTCCTAGAGCCCCCAGAAGGAGCCAGCCCTGCTGACGCCTTAACTCAAGCCAGGTGAGGCTAATCTTGAACATCTGACCTCCAGAAGTACAGGATAATAAATTCGTGTTGCTTTAAGCCACTAAGCCCGGGATTGTTTGCTACAGCAGCAATTCTGTAGAAGGCAGGCAGCCCACTCCCGTGTTTCCCTGCACGGTCGCCATACAGGTGAGGCTTTCCCTAACCCTCCCGGTACAGCAGCCGTGCCCTGCCTGCCACCCGCTGCCTGCCGGCCCCTCGCTCTTCAGTTCGCACCCCGTGCTGGGGTTCCTCCTTTGCGCAGGGCTCACCTTGGAAGGCAGCTTCGTGTGGGTCGTTAACACCCCAACGGTCACAACACCCCAACAGTCACACGTCACCATGGTCCTTTTGCACGCAGCCATGACTTGGAGCAGCAGAGCCCACTTGCAGCTGACAGTTGCCTATGGCTGGCCCTACGAGCTTGGCACCCAGTGCCCCTTGGCGAGCCGGGCCCCTCCGGCTCTCAGCAGCCCCCTTGCCTTTCCTCTACCTTCTCCTTAACCGCTGCTCAGGCTCTGTGGAGTCGACCATTGGTCCAATTTTAGCCATGCTTTACGTTTTTCTACTTTATAATTTATTTATAGTTCTTGGTGATTCCTGCTCCTGTGAGTCAGCCATTTTATGGAAATTGTTCTGGTGAGTTCTGGCCCTGAATCTTACACGGAGATTTTCATCCGACTCGTGACTGAATGAACTAGGTTTGCACTCACAGTTTATTATTATTTTTTAAATAGAGAAAATGCATGATTCTGTTTATGTGAGAGACGAAGATTCCACCCGCCCCTACTTTCAGTCACGCTTTAACGTATTTGCAACTGCCCTCTGGCAAGTTCTTTAATAAGCGCTTCCCCAGCACAAAGTGTGAAGTGCAGCGCCTCTAACAACTGGGTCTAGTGAATGTTGACATCAATCATCTTGTAGATGTGCTGTCAGTAGTGATGAAGGGTATCCTTTTCAGAGATTTTAAGATTTCCTGCTTCCTAAAAGCACGAGGAGTGGAAGTCCAAGTTGAGACTTGCCTGTAGTTTTATATTGCAATGACTCAGTTCATGATTGAAATTAAAGTACATGATTCTTTTACAGCTTGAATTTTTGAAATGAAAATACCACAAGCATTATGGTACTTCAGTTGTACATAGGAGCCATATTTGTATTTATAACATAATTTTCCTTCATTGCTTCTCAGTATTTTTTCTGGGGTTTACATAGTGTCAAAAAAATGTGGTTTAAAAAAATTAAAGATTTTAATTACTGTACTCTAGGTGTTTTGAAATTGCTCATTTATGAATGATTTTAGTTTGTTTAGGGTTAATATAACCTCAACCATCTGTTACACAAGAGCACTTTCAGGCGTTCCCCGATGATTAATAAAAGTTTTTATTATACGAGGTTAATTACTCTCCAAATCTCTTTCATGTCACAATTTAGGCTTAGTTGAGTAAAAGGCTTGCAGACAAGGCTGGACACATCTTACGATGACAAGGATCCCATGACTCCTTCCTGGGGAGCTCTGTGAATCCGGACTGGAAGTGGAGCGCGCTCCCCGGGGCTTGGGGTGGAGGCTGAGATGTCAGATTACTTTGTCCTGTAATTCAGTTAACCTTTATTGATAAAATTATTCAAACCTACAGAAAACAAAATAATATAGCAAGCACATGATGCACAATCTAAACTTAACAGATATTATTTTGCCATGTTTTCTTGATCTCACACCTCATTTTTATCTGAAAGAAATAAAACATTAAAGAACCCAGCAAAGGCTCATCCCCATAACTCTTTCTCCTCCTGCCTCCTCAAAGGTAACCGGGGTCGGTTGTGTCGTTGTGTGTATTTTTATTCTTTTACTACATATGGAATGGATTCAAAAACAATATGCAAAATTCTACTGTGTACTTTTAAACTTTATGTAAACGGTGTCATACTGTGTATATCCTACTGCAACTTGCTTTTTACCATTTAAGCTCATATTTTTATGATGCTAATACATGTGAATTTAGTTCATACATTTTATCAGTGGTGTTACATTTTATAGGAATAAACTAAAGTTTACTTATTCCCCTATGATGAGTACTTAGGACGTTCATACGTTTTTGCTGTTATGAACATTAGTACAATGAGAGATCCTGGTATGTACTTGTCTCCTTTGAGCACTTGTGTGGGAATTCCTTTAAGGTAGATTTCTGGAAGTGAAATTTATAACTGATAGGGCCAGTTCAACTTTAACTTTTCTAGATGTTTCTAAATTGCTCCCTAAAGTTGTTGCATAAATTGCATTCTCAGATCAATATTTAGGTGTCTTTTTTCCCATATCCTCACCAACCTGTGCATGTTATCCATCTTAAATATTTGTCAACTTGAGAGGGGTGAAACATTAACTTTTCTTTTATTACCCTGTGAAAAGAGCGGGTTAAGTTTTGTTACTATGAGACCAAAGATACTATTCTTTTTATTTCCTTTAAGATTTCAGGCATAAGGAATTACATTTATTGTATTGCTAGGTTCATGATAGCAAATCATTGTTAGTTCATGAATGGCCGTCTTTAAATTTACCTGTTTGTTTATAAATAATGTCCTGGATGTTCATTAACCCGCAATCTCTCTCCCTTTGATCCTATAACCCTGAATTTTGGAGTGTTTATCATCTCCTTGCCTTTTAGAATTTAGTGTGTGTGTTATTGCTTTTGCTTGGCTTTGAACTTCATGAAGACACTATCATACTGAAAGGCTTTTAAGACTATTTTACTTAACATTTCATGTCAGATTTATCCTGTTGTGTGCAGCTCTAGTTTCTTAATTTACACACTCAATTGTGTGAATAAAATACAATTTATTCAATATTCTTAAGTAGAAGGGAATGCTTTTTATTTTTTGGTAACTTTTGCTTTCTGATTGTTCTTGTGGACATCTCATGGTGCGCGTGTGTAAGCCTTTCTCTTAGCAAAATTGCTATCGGTGGAATCGGGGTTGTAGGGTGTGCAAAATTCCAGCTGTACTAATCTTTGAAAGTGTTTCTAAGATTCACCTGTAAAACATCTGGATCTGCGTGTGTTAAAATTTTATAACTGTTCAATTTCTCTCATAGATACAGTGCCATTCTCATGTCCTGTCTTCACGGCTTACTTTTATTAGGTTAACTTTCTGTAAGACTTTGTCCATTTCATCTAAGTTTTCAATTAAATTTAAATAAAGTTGTTGATAATATTCATTTATTATCTTTTTAATCTCAGTTGCATCATGAGTATTATGTCTCCTTTGTCATTTATAATATTATCTGTGCATCCTCTCTCATTATTCGTCAGTATTAGCAGAGGTTTGCTTTTCTTTCCTCACCCTTCAAAGAAAGATTTGACTTGGAGTTTATTGAACATCTTTATTTCATCTTTGTTTTCTATTTAATTCTCCTAACTCTTTTTCTTTACTTTCTTTAGATTTATTGTTTGTTTCTAATTCCTTATATTGGACATTTACTCGTTTTTATTTTATTTTTCAAGGACAGTTTACCTTCAGGATTATTGTGTATTAGTATCAGGTGTGCCGCCTAGTGGTTAGACAGTCATCCACTTTACAGAGTGAGCCCTCTGACATTTCCAGTGCCCACCTGGCACCGTATGTAGTTATCACAATACTATTGACTACGTTGCCCATGCTGTACTTTTTGTCCCCATGACTGTTTTGTAACTACTAACCTGTACTTCTCAATCCTTTCACCTTTTTCACCCAATCCCCGAAGCCCCCAACCCTTCTCCCCTCTGGCAACCATCAGTGTGTTCTCTGTGTCCGTGAGTCTGTTTTAGTTTTGTTTGTTCATTTGTATTGTTCTTTAGATTCCACATATATGTGAAATCATATGGTATTTACCTTTCTCTGATTGACTTATTTTAATTAGCATAATAACTTCTAGGTCTATCCATGCTGTTGCAAATGGTAAGATTTTATTTTATGGTCAAGTACTATTCCATTGTATTATATGTACCAGAGCTTTTTTATGTACTTTGGACATTTATTTACTCTTTAATTTTTATTCTTTCATCTTTTCTAATGTGACCATTTAAGCCTCTACATTCCCCTCTCAGCAAGGCCTTAACTGCTCTCCAGAAATTTAGATACATTATTTTCATTTTTATTTATCTGTAAGAATTTTTAATTTTTTTTTTGAACAAATGGGTTCTTAATGGGGATTTTGATTTTTCTGTTTTGAAATTTAAAGTTAATTGTGTTGTGGAGAATATGATTTGTATACCTTTTCTTTGAAAAGTTAGAAAGTTTGTTCTACAGCCTAACGTGTGGTCACTGTTTCGCATGTACTTACGAAGAGGATATTTTTTTCTTCTGATTCTGTTTTGATGAGACTATGTTAGCCTGGGGTCACTGGATGAGAATGTTCATTCATGTCTAGGTGTAACAGAGGGTAATTGGTAATCAAATTGCAGATTGTACACTTCTGAGACTGATAGGTAAACTGGGCCAGATGAGGGGATCCTGGCACTTACCCAGAATAGATGACATGCAGAATTTCTCCAGAATTATTTATGTCAGGCTGGATCTAGAGAGCATATGCCATGCGAACAGAAAGCCAGGGGACCTTAATGATCTCATTCATGTGTTACGGTTTGCAACTGGTGAACTTGAACTTCCATCTGTGCTAAGGAATGTAACTGAGACCTCAGAGGTATATCTTGAAAGCACTGGCTTCCTTCTCTGTGCTTTAAGTAGGTAACCTCAGCTGGTTTTCCCAAGTGGTGCTGTTCTTTCAATCGAATTTATTATTGCCATTTGTCAAGGAAGTGTTGGTAGACCTTAATGAGGTACACATTTTAATGTTTTCTGCCAGTGAAGTTTTCTGTGAATAGTCTGATTAAATCCTCTCTGTCTTAAAGATCTGCACATATATCTTTACATGTTCAGGACTTTAAGTCTTTCTTTTATGAGAAATATAAATGTCTTTCGGGTACGGCCTACTTCTATAGTTATGGTGATTTTTAATGAACAGAAGAATTATTGTTCTGGTAAATTTGTAAATAGTTCTCTTAGTTGTTTTTGTATTTTTATTATTCTACAGATGTTACTGAGGGAATACTATGTGCTAGGTACTGGCTCTTGGGGATAGAAGAGTGAGTCCAATAAATTCCCTGCTCCCATCTCAGCAGTGGTAATAATTGCTGTGATGAAAAATAAAACAGGGTAATAATGTTGAGGATGTCAAGCATTTACTGTGGGGGTTAGTATTTTATATCTGGCAGTCAAAGAACACCATTATTATTAGGTGACATTACAGCAGAGAACTTATTAGGTAATGAAGCAAGCTGTGTAGGTATATGTTTCGTTTAAGAAATACTGCATTATCTGATGACATAAAACTTACTTTTATACATTCTTTAGTGTTTTTTAAAATTTCCTCTTTATTATTTAGGCCAATGATACATGTATTCATTCTGCTGTCTATGGACACTTGTATTATTTTCAATATTGGTTATTATAAGTAATGCCCAATATTAATATTCTCATGCACATCTTTTGGTATGTGGATGTCCTTCTTTTTTATTGGGCATATTCCTAGGAATGGGATTTATTGGTCAAAGGGCATGTGTATGTTTACCTTAGTAAATACAGCTAAACAACTTTGCATAAAGGTGCAGCAACTAACACTCCCGGAAGCTGAATATGAGTTCCAGTTGCTCCCCATTTGCATCACTTCGCGTCTTGCCAAGCTTTCTCAAGTGAGCCACCGTGATGGTGGGGGTGAATGTCCCGTGGTGGTCGTTTTAGTTTTAATTGCCCTCGTGACTAATACTGGTGAGCAGTTTTTTTACAAATGTTTTGGCCATTTTATCAAAGTGTTTGTTAGAATTTACTGCATGTTTTTTATTGTACTGTCTTTTTCCTCTCGATTTGTAGGAATTTACTCTGGATATGAGATATTTGCCAGCTACAAATACTTCCTCCCATCTCACGGTTCACTTTTACAGTCTCTTACTCATGTCTTCTGATGAGTGGAAATTCTTAATTTTAATATATTCTAATGTATCCTTGTTTATGGTTAGTGATTTGTCTGTCCTTTTTAAGAAATCCCTGCAAAAAGAGAAAAGGACTCATGGACATGGACAACAGTGTGGGGATTGCTGGCGGCGGGGGCGGGGGCGGGGGTGAGGGGGGATATGCTGTAAGGGGGCTAAATGGTAATGGGAAAAAATATAATAAAGATACAGAAGGAGAAATCCCTGCTTTCCCTAAGTTGAGGAATATGTCCTGTTTTCTTCTAGATCAGCGCCATCTGTAGAAACATAATGTGAGCCATGAGTCTGAACATGGTATATAATTTTGTTTTTAAATAGCCACTAAAAAACAATGAAATGGGTAGAATGAATACAAATAATAAAATTATTAAGGAGACAATTATTCTTCTTTCTTTAAAAATAAGATTTCTAGTGCCAGCAGACGTTGTCCACTTACAGCACATCCCAATGCGAACAAGCCACATTTCAAGTGCTGGTCGCCACGTGTGTGTAATGGCTGTCATGTGTCATATTGACCCAGTTTAGGAGCTTTAAATGACGTCCCACTTACATTGAACTCCACCTCCACGTGTAGTTGTTTTGTGTGGGCATGAGGTAGCTTATAGAAATAAAGGAGGATCTTCAATACCCACAGCCAACCTGGATCCCATAGGAACTGAAACAAGGCTTGATGATGCTGGCACATTCTAAGTCTCTCATCTATACATAGTCTCAATTTATTTCATGAGCATTTTTCAACATGACAGGGGGCAAGGCCCCCAGTTGTTCTGGAGTCACATCTCTACAACTTCCAACAGGTGAGAAAAGATAAATCTAATTCTGCTTAGAAATATCCCAGCTTAGGTCGCATTCATATGCCTTGCAGCCAGGAAGATGATTATTTTTGGTCAGGTTATTATATGCCCATATTTATAATCATGGGGCAGAAATAATTTACCACACAGGGGAAGCTACCGTAGCAGATCACATCTATTTCTTTCATAAGATGCATTTAAGGAGCTTTTTCCTTGTGCACAGTAAGCGCTAAATAAATAATTTGTAAATAGCAGTAGAATAGTTTCCTAATTTGACAGGAGTATTTAAAATAAGGCTTAAAGCAGGGGGAGGAATAGAAATGCATTTGCCTGGAACTCATTTTTATAATACACATATAGTTAAAGACTATCCAAATTCTTAGCTGATATGTTTAGAACTATTGATTTTAAGAGTTCATTAACACTCAAAATAATTCCGCATTTTCTTTGTAACCTGCATTTTCTCCCAACTTCTTGGTGATCAGAAGAGGGGCACTCGTGTCTTCAGTAACTACATGCAGCTTTGCAGAATTTTTGAGTGTGACTAACTTATCTTTTGGTACAAATCTTTTGGCCATTAGTCTAACTCGAGTGATTTTTTTGTCATTAATTTTTTAAGAATAGAGTGAAGGAGGAGAATGTTATTTGATATAGAAAGAACTTTTTTCCCCCCCTTTTTTAAAAGAATTTATCTAACTTCCAGAGTGAGGTCTCGGTCTCAATTTATAAGTTCAGTCATTTAGCACAAAACATAAAATTGCAGTATGGCTCTGTACCAGTTTCAGACAGAACGTTGTTCCCTGGGATGCTGAATGGTCTACTTTCAACTTGTATTTCTTCAGAGCTAATATGTCACCCCTTTGGGGAAACAGAGGCCTCTCCTCTCTCCATTATGTTCACACATCAGGAGAATTTTGTGAGTGGATGGACTCGGAGGAGGTAGAAGAGAAATAGAAGAAGAATCTTTCTTTAGTTTTCTTTTTGAGATACTTCCAACAAGATTGAAGGAGAAAAAACACATTTCTGTTTTTTAAAAGACATGACAGCTGGGTAAACGTATTTATTTTGGCTATAGAAAAACCCTGACTTGGTCTACCCAAAGAAATTACGTAGGGTCAGAGAGACAACATAAAAAGGAAATAATGTAGCCTCAATTATTTAGATGCTAGAGCATTGATGTGGTGTCATTTTCTCAGGGGCCACTATAGCAAAATAGTTCTGACCTTTTCCCTGCTGCTTTCTAAGTGTCTGTTTCTTACAAGTGTCATCCTGAACCTCGCCCCATCCCTGCTTCTCACACACGTTTTCTGTTTGTTGTTTTTGTTCAGACATTCAGAAGCATGTGGAATAGTGTGTGTAAAGGGAGTTGCAGGGTGATGATAACATGCAATTCTCACTGAATCCAAAACCTCTAAACCACAGCCAAATGTGGTATCTAGGATTTCTTTTCTTTTGGTATTTATGGACACTTAAGAAAGTTAGTAGGGTTTTAAAATGTTTTGCCTTTCTCACTGTTTCAAAGTAAACAATGTAGTCTTATCTAATGTTTCTAATTCATTGTAAGTTGATAATCATAATATAACAATGGGTAAGACACTTTAGGAAAAAAAGTCATGCAGGATATCATTACCTTTCAAACTGTTATTCTGCCTTTCTTTTCAAGCTTTTGCCCAATGCATGTTTTTATGTCATTGCAATTATTATTTAATTTTTAAATTAGTTGTTAAGTAATTCAATGGACTAACATGCAAATGAAGAATGTGTATCTTTTACTTAGTTTAGGAGATCAGTTAGTGCTAATGAGAATCAGATAATGAGTATTTTCTAGAATCACTGTGATTTTAAAACTTGTCACACTCAGATGGCGATTTTTAAATACTGGCATATTGTTGGCAGTAAGAAATAGTTTTTATTTTTTAATGTTGAGTAAGGCTCACAATTGTTACGTTCATGACAGCAGCTATACAGAATCATTCTAGCTTTGTAAATATTAGGTTTGACTGGGTTGCTAGGAAACCCCAAAACATAAAAGAAAAAAAGCAGGAAACAGATTATAAAATCCAAATTTTGTTGTTATAAACATTGCCGTCCTGGTTTTCATTCTATTATCAAAATAGTTATATGTAAAAGAAAAAAGGAACTCCACAATGCTCGGATCATTTCCTGTTTCATTTTTCATTTTCTTTCTTGGGTCAAAAGTTTTTGTCCCTCGCTAGGAGTTGCTTTAAATCTCTGGGAAGGTCTGTTCTGAGTTTACTACTTCTGGATTGGTTAAGATCCCTTTAAAGGGCATGCTTTGTTCTCTGAAAAGCTTAGGTCAGTTGGGCAACATGCTGCTACTGTTAAAAAAAAAAAAAAAAGAGCTGAGTCATGCTGGAGCCTTCTCATGCGGCTGATGCAAACCTGGAGAATTTGCATCATCATTTAGCCGGAGTAAGTTGGTGTGACAGGCAGGAGCTTAAATACCAGCCCAAAAGGAAGCTGATCTGGTTTGTAATGATAGGGCTGCCGCGGCAGCCACAGCTCCGGGGTAGTCGGAGGAGGTGGAGGAGCCGGAGCCCCAAGAGCACACAGGTGTTTCTGAGGAGTAATCAGATAGCTGTGAAGGAGAAAATACACCTCTTGAGTTTTTACCTGTGAACACAATAGCACTGAGAGACAATCAGAGAGCAAAGAGGAGGAGATTGGCCAGTCACACCAAGAGACACCAAAGTTGAAAGTTTCAGTTTTTTCTTTTTTTCCCCCCTGTTTCATTTTCCCCACCGTGTGTCACTACAATGGTCAGAAAGCCTGTCGTGTCCACCATCTCCAGTGGAGGGTACCTGCAGGGGAATGTGCAGGGGAGGCTGCCTGCCCCGGGGGGCAAGGAGCCCCCCGCGCAGGAGACGGTGGTGCTGAGGAAGAAAATCACCTTGCTGAGGGGCATCTCCATCATCACGGGCACCATCATCGGATCGGGAATCTTCATCTCTCCCAAGGGCGTGCTCCAGAACACGGGCAGCGTGGGCATGTCTCTGATTGTCTGGACAGTCTGTGGGGTCCTGTCCCTGTTTGGTGAGTGCAGCTGCGTCTCGGGAAGGGGGGTGTGTCTGAGGAGCCGGGCAGCTGGCTCTCCGGGAAGGCAAAGGGTCCTTTTTAAGGAGCCAATGACACGGCAAAGGCTACACTGAACGTGCTGATTTTTGTAGGGGTATGTGAGCTGCCCGAGCACCGTGTCCGCTGCTGGCAGGACCCTGAGTTCCTTCACGGGGCTTCCTGCAGGCTGTACTCACTTTTCCTGACTCAGACAGGCTGTTTCCTGACTTTTCCCTGTGGCGACCAGAGCAAAGGCTGACTTTGATGACCTGGTGAAACGCACGCGAGCTTTCCGGACCGGGCGGTTGTGCTTAGTTGTGTGTGTGGGGCATCGGTGCCAGGTGGTACCCTGAATGAAACACCTGTGAGGGGGAGCCCGGTGTGGCCTAGTTAGACGCAGAACTGAGTGTTCAGCAGAAGTTTTACCGGCTTTTGTTTTCTTTTTTTTAATTGGCAAAAAAAAGGGTGGCAGTGTTTCCTTTTTTAATCTTCGAACTTCATGTGTTTGTCAGTTCCTGGAACTCATTTCAAAAGTCCTTGATGAGGAAAGAGGGTGTGACTACACATAACGCAGTCACTTTCATGAGTGGGTATATATATTGTAAGCGTCGGAGCCTACTTCAGATTTTTTTTAACCTTTCCTCTCTCCCCAGTGCCTGTAAACTTCTGCAGTCTAAATTGTAAAACTGGGACTGGGTGTTAGTTTTGCTGTGTTTGCCTAGATCTGTTTTCTTCACTTACGGTCCTCTGACACAGATCATTTGTCCACCTGTTCACTGAATGGAACTGCTAGAAGAAATGTTATTAATTTTCCTTCAAGATCGAGATTTCTTCTATTGATTTGATGATTAATAGTAAAGAGTTAATAAATGTCCACTCATGAGGGGAACAAATTACTAGAAAGCTACATGAGTTAGTTGCAAAGGTGACAAAAACTGGTGAATAGTTAAAAAAAAATTTCATTTTTGCTGTGGCGGTAAATGTTTAATATGTATTTGTTTTTCTCTGGCAAATTGTGTGCTTTGATTCCAAAAGACACTACTCTTTAATGGTACTAACTCTTTGTTGTAACACTAGGACCAAGTACTAACTTGGTTCTACACCTATCAGTCCTTTCATTCTGAAGGCCTTGTGGTGTTTTAATTCATTGGTTTGAGCTTAAGAGAGCTCCAATTTCTATTATTAGTAACAAACCATTTTATTTACTTATTACTTTTTTAAAGGAAGAAGTTATTTTAAATAAGACTTATTAAACCAAAGCTTTAGTATAAAAAGACCCAGGGAGGAGTAACTTTTAGATTTTTAAGAGTTTGTGGTATTCATAATGGTCTTGCATGTACATTTATAGCCAAAGAAACCTAGTTGTTGATGGACCTAAATGACTTTGTGCACCTTCGGCCTGTCTTCTGCAACACTGGATATATTCTGAATAAATCAGTGTTTTAATAGGAAAAACCATAACCTCTTTCCTGGACTTCGCATACTATGTACATGCTGCTCCTACTATGTGATTCCCTTTTTGTACACAATAACACATTCACATACTATAAAACGGGTTGCTCTGAGCATTGAACTGGTTAAAGTGATGTTGACTTGCACTATGAAAATATGCTTCTGCAAAAGTATATCATCTCAAGCTCAGGGGAGAAAAATGCTAAAGGGACTAACTAAAGTTACACCTGAGTTGGTATTCTTCAATTATTAATTGCAGGGAGTGTACTCCTGCGTGAATCTACATATCAGGATTTACATTGTGTTTGTCTCTTAAGTTACTGGAAGGTTTTTGACAGGTGGGCCTTCCGAACAGGAAGCGAAGCAAATGTAAGGGAAAAAGTCTTTCTTTTAAAACTCTGAAAGTCTGGAACTTTAAAGAATCTATGTATTTGGTTTACAATTTTTTTTTTTGTAAAGCTAAGATCAATACATGGATTTTTATATCCTGTTTTGAACTTTTTTCATCTGGGTAAAATGATTATGGAACTTGAGAATTTTAAATGAAATTCTCAATCCTCCAGAACTCAATTTAAACTCAGGGCAACTATCCTGGAGTTCCTGCAAAGCATGCACAGGTCTAGGTATTGATTCTCTGGCAATAAATTCTGAGCTATTTAAGACTGTTTCCAATAACATTTTATAGTGGATGCTTTTTTGTACAGCCTACCAACATGGCGACTGGTTTCCAACAGACTGTGAAGTGCAAATAGTCATAATTATTTATCAATACACCAACTATATCAATGATCCTCAAATATCAATCTGCAGATTAGTTACTCTAGACTCTCTTGGTTAGAGAGCAGGTCTGGGGTATGATTTTTTGAATCTGATTTTTGTTTGATTTTAAATAAAAAAATTCTTCCCTGGTGACTCTGATAAAATGCTAGGTTCAGGAATAGGGTAAGTAATGCCCAGGCTTTACTGAATATCCACGTTCTATTCACGTTACTGACTAGGGGTAATTTCCCATACGTTTAGTCTCTGAAGTAGCTCAAGTGAAAATTGTGTTTCAGTATGGTAGACATTTTCACATAATATCAAGGTATATTTTCCACTATCTTGATAAGTAATTGTTCAAATCAACAGGTGTAGCTGTGTTTCACGAGGGGCTCATCCCACGAGTCAGGCCCCGGGCGTCCTTGGCACCCGTTATCACACCGACACACAAAAAGTGAAACTGAGGTTTTGGGAGGGTACATAACTCAGTCAAGTCCGTCCGAATGTATTGCTAAATGTTAAAATTTGGTGTATAATTAATTCTACCTAATGTAATAAATGCAACTTACAGCACCTCTTTTTTTTTTAAAGTACGTTATTTCAACCACCCAGAAGTTTATACTTTAAAAACATCCAAGAAAATGTTTTCTAGAAATAAAATATATGAGTTAAGATTCATTTTGTTCAAAACATATTCTACAATAAATAAGTGAAGCCTTTCGAGACCTAGACTTTTCTGAAAAACAGATAAATCTTCTTTATTTTGATCCACTACAGAAATATTTATTAAAAGGATTCTCATTACAATGAGGTCAATTTGGGATAATTTCTTATCTTGGTGTGAAGTTGTCTTTTAAGATGGTGACAGAAGGAGACTTGAGGTGGTAAACATACAATACAATATACAGTATCATCGAACTGTACACCTGAAACCTATATAATTTTATTAACCAACGTCACCCTAATAAATTCAAGGAAAAAGAAAAAAAGAACAGAAAAATAGGTTAGTGTTATTAGCATCTAGCTCCTCTTTTTCCCTTGTTCCTAGGTTTGACATTTAAAATTCTTAAAAATATGATACTGCTTTAGGAGTTTGTCGTTACCATTTTAAGTAAACTTACATAGTTTAAATAGAATGGACAAGAGCTCAGACTTAAGGAAATTAAAAGAAGAATTTGGTGGGTCTTTAGCAATTCGATGACCATCATTTGTCTTGAAATATGGATGTCATTTAGGCCAAAGGGTGTGGTACTATCCTGTGTAACACAAACATTGTTGTATCAGTGGACTGCTAGGTGACTTGGTGGTATTTATCTTTGTATCTTTTTATTATAAATATTTCACAGGAGCCATGTCCTATGCTGAACTGGGAACAAGTATAAAGAAATCTGGTGGTCATTATACATATATCCTGGAAGTCTTCGGCCCATTACCAGCTTTTGTAAGAGTCTGGGTAGAACTGCTCATAATCCGGTAAGTGCATTAATAGGACAAAATTAAGAAAACTGAACCTATTTGTTATGCCCTTCTTTGAATTACCATGATTATTTTAAACTAGTTACCCTGGCTGGTATGGCTCAGTAGACTAAGCGCCAGCCTGCAAACCAAAAAGTTGATGGTTTGATTCGCAGTCAGGACGCGTATCTGGGCGGCAGGCCCAGTCCCCTGTTGGGGATGTGCGAGTATCTCTCACACACTGAGGTTTCTCTCCCATTCTTCCTCACTCTCTTCCCCTCTCTCTAAAAGTAAATAAATAAAATCTTAAAAAAATTTGAGAGACTTAAAAAGAAACCTAATTAAAATATGCATGCCACGTGACTGCGTTGTGACTATGTCCACTTCAGGACACAGAGCCTGTGATGAAACACCTTTCTCAATTAATGTTTTCAATTCAGTTTTGCCATGGCCAGTAGTTTGCCAGCCATGCCAAATGTTTTAGTAGCTGCTTCCCTTTAATTTTCAATTATTCCTGATGACATTTCTAGGAATGTTAACCTGAAAGGACATGAAGCGTCAAAATCCAGCTTGATAAAGCACATTCTTTGACTGGCCAAAGTGAAGTGCTATGCTAAGAACTTAGGTTTTTATTCTTGTAGATCGCATTACTAAGACATTTAACTTTACTCAGTTTTTGTGACTAGGAGACTTTGGTGCTTCACAACTTAGTGTGTCGACAAGTTTAATATTTAAAAAATAAAAAGACTTTACTTGACGTAAATGACCCACTTCCTAATGTTAAACAAATCACTACACTAATCAGCTGCAAAAATCTTTTTTGATTTTATTATTACAGCAATGTATTACTCTGCCTGATACTCTTGGTTTAGAATCAAGCTGCATTGTGCTAAGTCACTGTGAATAGCAAGTTCCCTTCAACTTCGTGGGAAACCTATGATGTCATATGTGAGACATTTAGAGTACTGCAATGCCTGGGGTTTAACTGCTTTCAAAAACATGACTTGCACACTGTGATTACAGAGTTTAACAAAGGTAACTAGGAAAACTTGTTCTTCATGTAAACGTACCAGAAATACACAGCTGAGAGCTCATGTGAGCTTTTATCCTGTCATTTGCGGCTAAGTGGCAAAGACAGAGCTACTAAGCATCAAATAAACACTCATCTTGATTTTTATAGTCCTAGGGTTCTCTTTTTTAACAAAGATCTTCAGAGTAGTATTTACATCTTTGTTAAGTCTGTTCTCATTTTAAACAATTCGATATTATTTAAAACTTGTCTTGATGAAATAATGATAAAGAAGTATTCTGTTTCTTTTCTAAAATCTGGGATTTTCTAGGATGTGCCTTCCACTCTTTTCTGATGATCTGAATCTTAATCTTCAAAGGTCAACTGAAATTCTATCTTTTACACAGTTAGTTTCCTGTTTGCCTTATTTTAAGGTATTTCTTTCCTCTCTATTTCTTCTGAAACATGCAGTCTCTGCTTCTCAGTTGACATTGAACATGCTATCTTGTATTCTTACCTAACATTTTAGGCGTTTGTATCCTGGTTCCCTGTTAAAACCGCAGTCATTTCAGGCACTGAAGACCAGGTCTCATACTTTTTGTAACCCTCATACTTCTTAGTTCAGTGCACTGAGTACCACAGATATTAGATTATTTAGAATGTGAATGAAAGTTTAAGGTTATCATATTTTGACTCAACATACTCAGCATTCAAATAAGCACACTACCTAGAGTGCGGGGTTGTCAGGACGGTGGGTGTTGGAACTTGGTAGAGCTGGACTTGAATCCATGTATTGGTTGAGTGGCCTTGGCTCATTGCTTGGCATTATGATAAGCATGGTCATTTATATCCAGTAGCACAGATATAGTGCTCATTCATTAGTGTATTCATTCCTCACACTGCTCCTGGGCAGTGATAGGCAAGTTAAAGAGATCTGAAGTGGAATAAGTCATAATTCCTCTTCCCAAGTAGCTCATAATCAAATGTTACTTTAATTATGAGAGCTAATTTATGGTGTGCATGGGTGCATATTAGTGGAGAAATTGCCTAGATATACCCTAGAAGCTTTTTTTAAATTATTTTTCAGTTACAGTTGCCCCTATTTTCCCCCCATTACTCTCCCTGGTCCTTCCCACTCTCCCCTCCCGCATTCAATCCTCCCTCACCCTGTTGTCTGCCCATGGGTCCTTCATCCATGTTCCTTGACTTGACCCTTCCTCTTCTTTCCCCTGTTATTCTCCTCCCCCTCTCCTCTGGGCACTGTCAGTTTGTTCTTTAGAAACTTTTTCAGTGGGTTTATGTATTCCTTTATAATAGTGGACTCACATTGCTCAGTGGTCTTTTAAACAGAGTAAAGAATGACTTGAGCAGTGGCAAAATATCTAGATACTTTATGAACATTTCTGTTGACAATACACATGGTACCTAAATATTTAATATTAAAACGGTACTTCAGATAAATTCACTCTTGCCAGAAATCATCTATAAAATCATCTATAAAGATTTCAAGGAAAGAAATAGCACACATCAGTGCAAAACAGGGGCCATTAGATTGAATTCACACATTTGCCATATAGTTAATATTTATAGGGTTTCTGCTACATGATAGACATACTGAACATTGGGAATAAGCACAGTGATTAAGATGGACACAGTCTTGAACGCATGGAGCTCAGGGTCAAGTGAGGGCGATAGTTACCAATAAAGAAATCGCATCCTGCATAGGAAGTCACCACTATGATAAGCACTGTGAGAAGGAAGGCCCAGGTTCACTGGGAAAGACTTCCCTGGGAGACCTCACACAGTCGGAGGGCAGGAGCAGCTTTCTCAGGCAAAGGAAGATTGCATTCAGCTCTGAGAGACGAAAAGCTGTCCATGAGTTGCAGGGGCTCCAGGCAAAGGGTATTCAGATCTTCCTAGGGAGGAGAAGCAAACCAAAGAGGAAGGGAGAGTTTAGACCAGCGGGAGCCTCCAACGGAAGGGTTTTTGCATATTATGATCTCGTTTTTAAAAGCACTAAAATGACATGACCAGATTTTAATTTACACATCAAAAGATGTATAAATGATGGGGAACAGGAAAAAAAGTCCTGTTTTGGAAGAGGAGGGGGTCTCCAGGAAGAGGAGAATGTCAAGAAGTTTATAGTGCTGTCCGATACCAGCAGGCCAACGCTGGAACACACGCAGGCAGCTGGTCTTCTGACAGTCTAGGGTTTGGGCATGGCTGTGGGGCAGCTGTGAGAAGGACGGGAAGCTGGAAAGGAGGATTATTGGAGAAATTAGACAATCCCAGGGGCTGGTGTGTGTATCCAAAGAATATGCATTCATATATACCGATATTGAAGCTAAAGAGACATGTATAATGTGCTCAGAAATATTTGAAGAATTAAAGTAGAATGGTTTGTTACCTGTTTTGCTCTATACCTGAACTTATTTCCTTTTGTGATTTCACACCTATTTTCTCACTTGTGTTAAATTACACAGGTGCTTCTATTTTTCAGCTTATGCTTTGCATCTAAATGTTTCTGTGCAATTAAGAGTAATCCTTGTCTCTTCACTTGTTCATCTATACTGGAAAAATAATAATAATACAGGGTAGGGGTGTAAGCATATATTTGCAATAAATACTAATTTTTTGTTGCGTTTTGCATTCATTTCCCTCACCATACCCCAAGCCATTACATCTGGACTGTGAACACATGCTTACTGGGGCTGGGGTTTAAGTGTTGACTTCCTGAGAACGAAGACTGCTTCTTCTGAAGCTCATCTCAGTCAGGATGTCAAGTAATAAACTAGACTGTTAAGGGCAGAAAAGGCAAACATGGAGACCAGAGGCAAAATTGATGGTGCCCAGTCTTGCTCCCAAGCAACTGTGACATTTAAAAACTATCCACCAAAGTTATAGACAATATGTCATTGATCTAATGAAATATGAAGTTCTGAAAATTATAGACTCTCCTATTTAACATGGTCCATATACTGAATAATATTCCTTCCCAGTAGAAAAAGTTTAGTGAAGATACTATTTTTGTTAGGAACCTAAACATGTGTGTTTTCTAGCCCTGCAGCCACTGCGGTGATATCTCTGGCCTTTGGACGCTACATTCTGGAACCATTTTTTATTCAGTGTGAGATTCCTGAACTGGCAATCAAGCTCATTACTGCTGTGGGCATAAGTGAGTATGAGAGCTATAAATATTTTTTTAAAAACCCACAAAAGGGACTGGAGACAAAGTTCCCTCAGACCGTTCCTATGGTGGGACCTGCTTCCCACCTTGTGTTCTTTTTGCTTATAGTTTCTTGCCAAATTTGTGTTGGAAAATAATGAGAAAAATAAATATTTGGAGTGATCCCTGATATTGCATTTCATGCCAGTTTTCATTCCATTGGGTCAATAGCCATGATGGCTAATCTTTTAAAATAGGCAAACAGACCCCAACTTGTCAGTAAAATAGAAATTGGATTATGTGTAAAAGAGACAATTATAGATGAAAACCCAATCATTTGATGCATTTTTAATATTAGAAGTTCTCCCTCCTCAGTGATAACATGCTGAATTAGAACTCACTTAGCCTCAGGGAGTGAAGTTTACGTGTTGGGTGTATACATTGTGTTCATGCATTTTACAGGGTTAGCAGCTGTCACTCTCAGTGTTACCGGTTTAGTTGCCCATTGGTGGCCATGATGATTCTCTTGTCTATATTTGAGTATTAGGAGCATTTCTCAACTAGGAGCTTTCTTTATGGTCTCCAAATTCGTAAGTTGCTCATTTTTATCAGTGGGCACAGATAATAGAAAAAAATTTTAAAAGAAACAAAAGAGGTTTATACACAACACCACATAAGCCATATAAAGCCAAATATGGCTAACTTTTTAGAAGAGTGTGGCTTTCAAATGCTTGACAATTACTGGAAATGATAATGTAATTCTAGATGCTAACTGAATGACTGGTTGAAGAATCAACATTTGATTAAGTTTAAATTACTCAGAAATAGAAAGCTACCCAGAAATAACTGAATTCTGTACTCTTAAAATTTTCAGTTACATGTAGATAAGGCTTTGTAACAGGCCAGTGAGGGCAGTGACTCACACCTGAGAGCAGGAAGGTGAGTGGCTACTGGGAATTACACACACAAATACGGTAGCGGGTCCAGCTCCGGCTCTGGGGGCAGGCAACCTGGGACTGAAACTTCGTGTCACAGTAATTTTAGTTATGTGATTGAGGCCTACATATTAAACCACTTTAACTGTCAGTTTTATTTATTGGTAAAATACCTGGGCAAAGATAATTTATCTTGAATGGCTGTAGAAAGATGAAATTATGTCAGAGTTTTAAGGGCTTTAGCAGAATTGCCCATAGAAAATTCTTGATAAATATGATCTGACAGCCAATATTGTACCCATTATATTGACTGAGGCAAAATCATATCACAAGTAAAATATCTGAAAAGAGAAAAGTAGGGAGAGTGTTTTTGAGAGCTCTGTAAATTGCCAGTAGAAGTTACTAATTAAAAGCCATAACGAGCAAACTTCAAGTAGGTTTTATGTGAACATCTACACTCCCACAAATATTTCCCACTTTGGCCTTGAAATGAGCTGGGTAATGATAACACATTACTATTTTAGTAAGGCTAGATGATTATTTTCATAAATATTCAAATTTTATTAAACTTTTTTAAGGGAAAATTTGAATTTTAGGGGCATAAAGGGTAACCATTCAAACCAAAATTTTAAAGCAGTTACATGCAAGGATAACTAAGTACATTGCGGCTTACAAATCTTCTTTCTGTAGTAGAGATTGGTGATAGAATAGTTATTTAACAGAGGCTGAATAAACCTTGGATGAAGCTAGACATTTCTCTCTATTTCTGCCACGAGTTATAACATTTGTTTACAAATTCTCATGTTCCTTCTGCAAGCTGGAAATTGTGAGGAAATTTGTTCCTATAATCCGAAGCACTAAACGAGAAAACCGGATGTTCTTATGACTCAGTGGGAGGTAATGTAAATCAACGGTCTGATTGGGAGAGTGAAACAGTCTTAGCTTTAATGCGCAACAGGAAGTGGAGATAGGAGAGAGCAGGAGGCATTTGCCCCGGGGCAGACCCCTCCCAGTCTGCATTATTCAAAGCGAGGACAGGTGACTTTCTCCCTGCCGGGGTGGGGTTCCTTGAGAAGTGTGTAGCAAGCAGAGTTGAATCATGTGAACTTCATTCTTTGTGTTTCCCAGAGAGGGAACTAGTGTGTGGTAGTTTGAAATCTCTAGTTAAAGTAAAAGTACAGAAGAGCTGTGTTATAATCAAATCACTGAAAAAAGGCATTTCAAGTGTTTTTGAAACGTGAGCCAACCATTGGAGAAAGGAGGGTGGGGGTGGGCTGGAGACGTCCTAGACGCTGATTTCCTGCTTGTCACACCGCCCCCCTTTAAAAAGTACAGAGGTCCCCAACTTAACGGCAGTTTGAAAAGGATTTTTGGACTTTATGATGATACTGTAGCAATATGCATCCAGTATAAACCATACTTTGAAGTCGATTTTATTTTTCCTGGGCTAGTGACCATGGGTCGGCATCTTCCTCGTGGTGCCGGATGGCAGCACTGAGCGCAGCAACCAGACACCTGATCTCCTGGGGCCAAGCCCCTCGCTCCACTAGCAGACTGTGTTGCCAGGGTTGTTTGTTTGTTTGTTTGTTTGTTTGCTTTTTAAAATTGTATTCTGAGCACATTTCTGGTAGGCTTGGCTGAGCTATGGTGTTTGGTAGGTTAGGCGTATTACATGCATTTCCAACTTAGAGTATTTTCATCTTAAAAATTGGTTTATTGAAACATAACCCCATGGTAAGTACCGGATCGTGAGTACTGGACTCTGCTTCATTCCTGTTTAGTTAATAAAGATGAGGAGCTGTGCTTGTCCAAAGACGTCTCCATCGTGGGAGGCGTCTCAGGCCCACGGACGTGTAACTGGGAAATCTCACATTCACTTTCGGCGCTCCCTTCGGGCCCACCGCTGACTTCACTCCTTTCACCTGCTATGGATCCCCCTGAAATTTTACTGTTTTTGTAGTTTCATGAAGCATTGACGTACATAGGCTGAGTGTTTAAAATGACATTTTGTCTGTTGTTCTGGTCTCCTGACACTAAGCCCTAATAAAAATATTTTCTCAAAATGTGAGATCTAGTCCCAGATCCATCCCTAACGACCTCTCTGAGGCTCTAGGAGTACAGTTTGTGTGGGCGAGCAGACAGCCCTGCCCAGCTCCTTGTACCTGCGGGAATAATTAGAGGGAGCAAACAAAATAACATATGATTGCATAGTGGGAAAAGAAAAATCAGCCAGTTCTACAAGTGTGTGACTGTATTTTCTTTAAAACTGTATTTCCTGGCATCAGTAACTTTCATGAAAGAAACTCTCGTTCTGTGCTGGCATTTCAAATACAGCATGTGGAGTGGCTTTACTGCTTCTTCTGAAGTCTAGCTAGACTGATTCCTTTTCCACCATAACCAAATTACCGGGAGAGCCAGCTTTCTTAGGCAGATACTCATAGTATTGAAATACACAAGTCCTGCAGACAACAAGACAACAACCATTTTCTTTAGGAGAATGACAACTAAAACGTGGCATCGAAGTGCCCCGAAAACCCAGCTAAGACAAACATGAACCTTAGCAGAGAGGAGGGGCCACCAGGAGTCTGGGAGACCAGGTGTGTGAGATCAGGTCTCTTCTGAGCTACTTCCTCCTTGTTACCTGAGAACTGGCGGCAGAAGTGTGGACTCTGGGGCCGGCCTACCTGGACCCCAGCCCTATCTTCACACTTATCTGTGTGAACGTGGGTGTGGTAATTCATGTCCTGAGTCTACGTTGAAAAATAAGGCTAATGATGGTAACCGCATCATAGAGATATGAACGTTAGATAAGTGTCCATGGAAAATCTTTGCACAATGCTTGCCCTATAATAATAGTTTGCATTTGTTACCAGACTAAAAGGGTTCATTTGCCTGCGTACATCAAAGCCCAATAAGACACAAATAGGAGTTAGCAGCAGAGAAAGGAAGGTTTATTTTTCAGGAAGTGGCCCATGCCTGGAATCACAGGTGAGCTAATGCTCAAAGACTGGGCTTTCAGGGGGTGGGTTATATAGGGGAAAGATCATTAACTGTGGTGACTAAGGGAGTTAGGGTCATGATCAGGGTCATTGTATTGATTGGTCGGCACTAGGGTAGGGGGTTCTTGGTCATTGCATCTGGCCCTGATGTCAGCCATGAAAAGGCTTCTTCTGGTTTTGCTGCTTTTCTGGGCCTGGAGCTGAAACACAACTGAGGCCTAGATGTTTCCCCTAGTTTGACCAAAACTCTGTCTTTGTGGTCAGCAGGCCAGAAGCTTTGTTCCTAAGGTTATTGGATGCAGATCAGAACCTCATTGTCCTGAGGGCTCAACGCTTAAAGGAGTCGTTATGCCCAGGAGAGGGAGGCAGGTGGGTCAGGGTGCTGGATGGGGCCAGTTTGGATCAAAAGGAAATAGAGAATAAAAGGTCATATTAAAGAAATGAAGCTTCTACGCAGCTATACATTCATTTAATGCTTTCAATTTTTATTCTCAATAGTGAGATCCTAAATACAGGCTCTCTTTATTGCTACACATCTTCTCTGAAATTAGCGCCTCCAGAAAATAAATCTTAAGGAAGAGCTAAAGGCAGCCTAGGCAGCTGTTACCAAAGACAGTGAAAACAACCCACGTTAGCTCGACCTTGGAGCATTCGTGCGGCATTCGGTATAGCACGAAGCAGTCAGAAGTAAGGGAGAACATGAACCTGGGAGAAAACCCAACATATCCAGGCTCAGTGATCTCACTCTGCAAAAGCAAAAACAGACTTGAATTACAGAATTGCAGCCAGACATACTTGCCAGTCCTTAAATCAGAGAGTCAGTCCTTCACATCCCTCTAAACTCCTCTTCAGATACAGCTCTCTTCAACAAATATGTGTTTCTTGTCTCCAGGACTTGTATATATGGCTTTCCTGGATGCTCTTTGTTTCTTAGGAAACTGCATCATAAATAAGTGACAAAAACTCTATGTTCCTGTATTTTCATTTTGGTAACATTTAAGATAAAGCAAAATAAAAATCGTCATCATCGTTGCTGTCGTCATTGCTGTCATCATCATCCCAGGTTGATATAAAAAGTCTCTAATATGTGAAAGTAGCAATTATTATTCAAAGAAAGTCACACTAGGACCAGAGAGCTTGTTCACATTTCTTTAATTATTACATTATGGAGAGATAGTGTATAAAAAACAAAGTAGATATTATTTGTTTCAGAGACTCAGAAGACTCTTGCTTTTAGTGGTTCCCAAATGCCTTTTCAAATATTGTTGGATAAGCAACATCCATAGGCTTAAATTTCTCCGTAAAGATGCATGACACCACAGCCATTTCTGCCATTTGAGGACCTTCACGTCACCTCGGCACTGGTGCCTTGTTCCTTGTTAGCTGTACCTGTCAGGGTCTCAGAAGTGCCTCTCAGATGGAATTCGATGTGCCACATAATGAGCACTGTCTGGGTGCTGCGACAGAGCAGTCTTGAGAAATCTTTGAGAGAGATCCCTCTCAACCGGAGTTTTTATTCTACCCATCTGAGAGCAAAGCAAGGTGAGGTGATCGATTCATAACAGTTGTTTAATTTTGCCTTCCATTTTTCTAAAAAGACTTAACAAAATATCAAAGAAAATCCTGAATGCCTTTCCTCTTTTTCCATAGGCACTAAGTACTCACACTCTTTATGAAAGTAACAAACCCTCTTCCTCTTCTTAAACATAGTTAAAGGTTCCAAACATAAGAATGCCTCTTTCTGTTTCTTCTCCCCCTTTCCTCCTTCCCTCCCTCCCTCCCTTCCTTCCTTCCTCCTTCCCTCCCTTCCTCCTTCTCTCCCTTTTTTTTCCTCTTTCTTTTTCTTCTCCTTTTTCACCTTTCCTCTCCATGCAACAGTTCTCTTCTAGTGTGGCGTACTTTCAGGCAGAGAGTGCTTTTGGTTTTAGGAGTTCTCCTTAGAAGAAAACAGTGCTCTTTTGTTGGCAGTAGGAATATAAGTTCAATTTCTTTCAGGCCAATGCCAAATCTCTTGAACTGAAAAATTAATCCTCTTCCTATGATGACTCATTTATCCCAGAGTCCTTTGCATAGAAATAGGAAAAGATATCATTGGATGATGAAGACAGGAGCACAGTTGCATTGTATTATTTTCAACCTGTAAGTGCTTTATACTGGGGAGAGAAAAATAATTTAATTTTTTATTCTTTCTCTGATGAAATAATGCCCTGTGCTATTCAGAGTGGGCCTATCTGTTTCTTCATGTTTTCAGCCTCAAATGTACATAAAAATGTTCCCTTAACCTCCTGTGTAGCTTATTTGGGGCCCCAGTCTTTCTGTTCATTCTCATCGTCTCTCCTTTGAAGCCTTTCTTCATTAGCAAACCCCTAGATCACTCTGTGGGATCTACAGAGCCCTTATTTTTTTCCATCTTTGAATTTTTTGAAAAATGAAAATTGTTTTATAATTTTGTGCTTACAATGCTGCATGTTTGTGATAAAAACTGTTAAAATGATGCAGAAAAACAAATAAGAAAAATTGAAAATTACTTAGTGTTCCATTATCGATAGGTAACTTTTGTTAATGTTTTGGTAAATAATTTTTAGATGTTTAAAATTTTCTTTCTGTCTTGTGTGTGACTACCTGTCTATTTATCTGTCTCTGTCACTTGGCTGCACTGGTCAGTATAATATCATGAATGCTCTTTCATGTAATAAATATTTACCTGCATCACGATTTTAGAGGGCTGCATAGTAAATCATTAAAAAGATGTACCTTAATCAACCTTCCTTTGCAGATCTAGGTTATTAAGCCAGTAATATTTGTACTGAATCTTAAATTCCGAAATCAGTTAATGAATATGTCAAACAATGAAAAGTGTAAAGACAACTTATTGCTGTGTGTAAGAAAAACTTTCTGTTGCATTTCAAATATAATGATTCTATGTTTTGTTTTTATATCTGAAGAAGGGGGAATGTACCTTTTAAAAATAAAGCTTATAGATAATAACTGCAAACGTCAGATACCAAGTCGCTTTCTAAGTTGGTGGGGGAGGGGCGTGGGTAACACCATGTACGAGGTTTTGTAAGGAGCATAAAGCTGAAATTCGCTGTCTAGAGTAGACTCAGTCATTCCTGAGGAGCAGAGAAGGCAGCGTCTTAAAGTGTCGCCATTCATTTCCTGTCTTATTGGCTGAAGGTAGTATTTTGTTTTGTTTTGTTTGTTTTTTAAACTGCGTATGCATCTCATTCATTCTTTCAACAAAACCGGGTTGATTATCTTCCTGGGCCAGGCCAGAGGCTGGATTCTAGCAATACAGAGAAGAACGCCACCTGTTCTGGCCTCGAGTTTCCCATGGTCCACAGCCTGGCTCCAGAGAGAGCGGGTAGTCAAACGCTGCGCAGGAAACTGCAGACAGCGTCCGTAAGGCAGGGAAATCCCGCGGGCTTCACCCCAGTGCTCATCCAAGCCCGCGCACTCTTTTGGACTCATCACTTAATGTTTTTTCCCCAAGTCCCAAAACAAGTCTTGGAAGCCTCTTCGTTTAGGGTAGGCTGCAAGTCACTCGTTGATGTGCTAATTGGAAAGTGGAGAGGAAAACCAAAGGTGCTGGCTGAGGCTAGTCCTGTGAGTAAAGAATAGGGCCCCGGCCAAGTTCTTGACATCTCCCTGCTTCCGGAGTGTGACCGGCGCGGGGAGGTGAATACACCTACCGACAGCCGCCGAGGGAGGAAGTCGCGGCTGCCGGAGCACGCCCAAGTCACGTTCAGCGACCTGGCTGCGTGCTCCGCTGGCTTCAGGGTGTGCTTGGAAGATATTTTTATAGAATCATTAAGGCAGTGCAATATACAGTCACTCCTATGTCAAAAAAGAATAAGAGAGGACTTCTTACTGTCTGGGGTTTTTGACCTAAAAGCTTCTCAAACTTTAATGGGCATAAAAATCACCTAGAGATCTTGCTGAAATGCAGAATTGTATTCTTGAGGTGCGGGTGGTGCCTGAGTTTCTGCATTTCCGAAATGCTTCCAGGTCACACCAACATACCTGGTTCGTGGGTCAGCGCTTGGAGTGGTTGGGGCCTATGATGTCTTCATGTCAATGAGGATCCTCCTTTTGTAACTTCATCTGGTTTTGTTTTCCCTTTTTTTTTCCAGCTGTAGTGATGGTCCTCAATAGCATGAGTGTCAGCTGGAGTGCCCGGATTCAGATTTTCCTAACCTTTTGCAAGCTCATAGCAATTCTGATAATTATAGTCCCTGGAGTTATGCAGCTAATTAAAGGTATGGACCAAAAAATAAATGCTTTTTAAAGTACGTGTCTGCTTTTGGTCTCCTCTAACACTTTCGCTTGTACTAGCAGAATCCCTTAATTAGTCCCTGCTTGTAGAACTTAGACTCTATACTGTTGTCTAATTGATGTGAAAGGCTGCTACAGCGAGGATGAGTTGGTATTTAGAGCTAAATGGCATCAAGAGCATTGAGACTGGGCCAAACAACAAAATATGGCATCAGTGAATTCTGTGTCAGTATAAGAAATGAAAACTCAAAGTGAAAAAAAGAATCTACCGTTAAACTACTGATGCATATGTCCTATTTTTACTTTAAAATAATTCAATGATAATAATGAAGATTAAAGATATATGGAAAAACAATGAAAGATGATCAACAATTCTTGTCCTTTATGGTTATTATGCCTTTTACCTTGAGCATGGAAACTGGATGGGAGGGGAGTCAGCTATGGCCATAGCATTCCTAAAAGCCAAATATCATGGGACAAAAATCATTGTGTAACTTAATTTTTATTGTTACATTATTTTTAATGTAAGATCTGCATTTCTCTGGAAATGGTACACCATTTTCTGGGAGTACTTGCATAATAGAGTTGACTGTTCAGTAAGAAAAATGAGATGGTTGAAGGGGCGACATCATTTAGAATTTTTGTGGTTTTTGGAAGGAGAAGTCACATGTAGTAGCTTGGATTCAGTGGAAACTGTTGGAAAAGAAGCAGGTCCAGGTGAGTTACTCAATTAGCCATGAGCATGATAGCGGGAAATAAATAGGAAAGTGAGATACAATTGTAAAGGAATGACGCATAACTCGGGCATGTTAATTGTTTAATGTTTACGTGGACATTGTCGGTTCCAGGAAAGGGAATTTATTGAGAAATTTAATAAAGTTTCAGGAGAATTACACAGGGCAAAGGGGAATGCCAAAATTCCACAAAATGGTAGAAGAATTAAACAAGAACAAATGAGGAAAGATCCATTCCCCGGTAGCAGGGAAAGAGAGTTGCTGTTGTCCATTGCATAAGCCCAATGGGAGACCTTGGAGCTCCCCTGGCTACATGTTTTCATCAGATCCGGCAACGTCCGCCAGCTCGGAATAAACACAACAAAGAGAAGCCATGAGCTGGTCCTCCTTGCTCCCGTGGCCTCTACAGAGCCAGCCGGTTCATATTTTATCCAATCCATGAGAAATGTAGGGAAAACAATCTGTTTTGTGAGTGCTTTCTTTTTTCTGGGCTAACTCTTTAGTCTGTTGTACGGGGTTTCCTCCATTTTTGCAAAGTGCAGAAACCCTGAGTCGTTGACCCTCCTGGAGTTCTAGCTTAGGTTCCAAACAGTGCGATGCTGTCCTTGGAAACCAAGGTATTTTTCTATCTTTATCTTTTTGGTTGTTATCACTTACTTACATATGTGAGTGAGATGAGAGGAAGTTGCCCGGATGTTGCTATCCTGCAAACCGCTTGAGAGCAGATGCCGTGGGATACCTTCTGGATCTTTTTCTGCACTTTACACTAGAATGACCCTTTAATTCAATCTTATGATATCAATGCTTAGTGTGACCAGGCTTCCTCATGTATCTAATCCGAGAAATGCCTTGAGAGTATTACCACGTTTAAAGTTAGTTTTAATATTTTGGAGAGCATTCTTAGCAGGTATATTACCCTGTTACTATAAAATGGTGATTTTTCTTGATTTCTAACAATCAAATATTTCTCATATTTGAAACGCAAGGAAGAAAAACAGCTTTACTAACATAGATTGTGCATTTATTTCTACCCTAATCAGATCTCAGATCCTAAATATAGTTCTATGCTCTGTGGTCACTTATGAGAATTTGTGAAACTTTCCTTTGAGTATCATGACCTTCATCTTCCTGTGACTTCTGTTACACAGCCAAAATATCCCTGAAGTTCAGAATGCCTTTCTTTGTAATAATCTCAAAATGGCACTTTGCAGGATATTTGCTTGGGACCTGATCTTTATAAAGTCTGGTTTGTCTTATTGATTATCAGTGCTGCACTATTAAGAATATTGCCTCTTTAGGTCAAGTAGACCACAGATCATGATAAAAACATACACCAGATGTTTTTATTTGAGTTCCAGCATTGTTAGTTCCCTTTTACGAGGACACAGAGATGTTTTAGTGATGCAGCCATTTCCGAATTCACTGTATCATTTTTAAAATTGAGCTACATTAGGGAATTGGGTGCTTCGAGGGAAAAATCATTTAGTGTGTAACTTAACATTCTCTACTTTTGGTCTCAAAACTCACACATATTATATTGATATGCATGTCGTTGCTGGGCAACCCCAGCAGCAACTGAGGTTTGAGTGAAGAGAGAAGGTCTCATATATCAGCCACCTCCCCTAACTTACTTATGTGAAGACCAATTTTGAAACAATATCACAGTTTCTATTTGGGTAATCTCATTTGCTGTTTTCTTTAGGGAAGAAATTTTACGCTTAATTCTGAATATTGGCTGACTAAATCTGAATTATTTTTTTTTGGTAATTATCCAAAAGATATACAAGAAAGGGGCCCATTATGATTCACAAAGTAGAGAAAAATGTGATCAATGAGAGTGTTCAAGCCAGATATTAATGCAAAGTTTGTTACAATGTATCTATTTTAGAGTTCAGTATAATTTCCTTTCAGTGTTTCTAGAAGGAACCGGAGCCGTTCTCTAGAACAGCCTTCACAGGCTTTCACTGCAGAGGGGAAGGTGGCGAATCTTTATAACTGCGTGCCTTGTGGCCTCTGTCACGACTAACCTACCCTACTGTTTTAGAGTGACATCAGCCATAGACTGATAGTGTCAGTCATAACACCTGAACTACGGGCCTGGCTACACTCCAATAAAAACTCTTTACCAAAGAAGCTGGGGGAGGGTGGTGGAGCAGATTTAGGTACAAGGTACAAGGTTTTCCAACCCCTCCTGCTGGTGTCTAACGAACTATAAGGGTTGAGAAGCAAAAAGTTAAATGATGTGAGAAGGCGATTCTGGGCTTTCTTGATGCCTCCTCCTTGAGAACAGACGCTTGGATATTTTTTCCCAAGCATTCTATTGTATTATCTTCATTTTGAAGAATTCTGTCATGCACCCGTTAAACTATGGGTTACCAAAGATTCTTTAGTCTCCATTCATGGTCAAACTCTGTCGAGAATGAAGACGTGCTCAAACAAGGGATTTTTTTTTAAAATACCATTTTCTTCTTTGCTGTAATTTTATTAAAAGAGAAGTGTGAAGGAATGTTAGTGGTGATCAGTCTACTTCTGGGATTCCATCGCTAGAATGGATAAAGTATTAAAAGACAAGAATGGCAATGAGCAGAGCGTAAGAAATCTTGAGCTGAAACAGTAGTTTATATCCATCCCTCCCCGCCTTGCCCTTTCCTTGTGCGTATGGTTGAAGAATAAATAATAACTAATTCTTTGGAAACTCTTCAAATCTTTCTCTTCTCATTGCAGGACAAACACAACACTTCAAAGATGCCTTTTCAGGAAGAGACGCAAGTATTATGGGCCTGCCACTGGCTTTTTATTATGGGATGTATGCATACGCTGGCTGGTAAGTTGATCTCTCTTAGTCTAGTTCATGAACTCTGAGTGCTTTCATTTATCGCCAAGCAAAGTGCTAGGCAAGTGTGAGCAGTTGTGATCCAGTGCAGTTTCCTCAACTCAAAGCGAAGAAGATGGTGTGGCTCCCGCCAACAGGCCAGTTCCTGTGCCTGTAACAATGCAAACGTAGTGGAGGTTTCCAGTCAAAGTGAGCGCCAGGTTTAGCCTAATGTTATAAAAAACAAATGCTGGGTCTTAAGAACCAATAAAAATCACTTGTCAGGGTGGATCGGTAAGGACATAATGGTGCCATGAGATATTGAAGATTATTACTTTGCTTGTCAAAAGGCCTTTCAGCTGAAGCTTCAAGGGTGTTTACAAATAGGGATTGATTTTTTTCCTCCACCTTTCCATGAGAAAGAAATAATTCAGATATAGAAATGAGTAAGATGTTCCTGGGAGGTAAAATGGTACTCTAAAGGCAGGAAAGGAGAAACCAGGATAATGAAATCAGTTGTGCTAGATAATCTGTTCCATTTTGAAAGACCTTACGAAATTTCTTAAAATGTACTCAACATTGGGAAACAATACAGCGAAGTTCATTAAAACCACCACACCATGGGGCTACGTTGCCTTTGAGGCATGCCAACTGTGATACCATTCTGGTCGAAGCATTAGAACTTTGTGTTTATGCCTTGGTTTGTTCAGAAACTTAACTAACAATGATCGTGGATAAAAGTGGGGTTTTCCTCATTAAATTTTATTGATCTAGTACAGTGACTTTCAATCTTTTTCATCTCCTGGCTCATATAAACTAATTACTAAAATTCTGTAGCATAGCAAAATATGTATTTTTTGCCAGTCTGACAAAAAACAGATATAATTTTAATTCATTCACACTGGGTGACTATTGTGCTGGCTGTTGTCATATTTTTATTTGGCAATCAAAAGGAAATAAAGGTCCATGCCACTAACTAAATAAGCAGGTGTTGCATGCTTTAAAAATTCTTGCAGCGCACTGGTTGAAAATCACTGGTCTAGTTAAGATTTAGTTGAAGTGACTTTAGCTAGAAAGCCCGCTAGGTAGAAAAGTATTATTTAAACATCAAAATTGTTGAAGGTTGTTAGAAAATTGTAGCTCTAAGGAGTCTAGCATAAAATATTTGTATATTACCAGATTATTTTTACAGCCATTGTGTGTAAGCATTAGTCTTGAATCCCTCAGTATTTTGAAGTCTTTTTAAATTTTTGCCCAAAGCACAATGTGATGTTGGGCAGAGAAAAGAACGGAGCTGTGATCACAGGGTGAGCAGCAGAATCAACTATTCTGTGACTGTTCAGCTGGGATGAGAACTTGGGAGCCCCGGGGCATCAGCCAAGCTGCTGGGAAGGTCACCAGGAGACACAAGAGTGGAGTGGGGAGGTGGCAGAAGCTTTTAGCTGGAGCCAAGAGCTGGGAGCCCGGCAATATTCAATCAGGGATGCGGAATGTGGAGATTGTCACCAGGGAGACTTGATTAATTCTGTTGAGTGAAGTTTCTTTTGCTTGTGAGCACCATGCATCTGTTCCCACGGAATATTAAAATATTCTTCTACCTCACCCATGCCCCCACTACCAGCTACTGAATATTCAAGTCACCCACTTTATGTGGAGCAAATCTCCACTTCTATGGGCTTTGGAGGGCTGATAGATTCTTTATGGATGAAGGCTCTTTTCATTTTGAATGATCTTATTACCTTACTATTTAGTTTTATTGATATTGAACCCAAAATGTTACTCTTGTTAAAATGACTTGAAAAGAGAATGTAGGTGATACAAACAACCTCCTACCACTTCATGAAGTGCACAGTCTCCACTCTCAACGGTCCACAGACCTGAACAGTGGGGTGGAAGACAGGCAGCTTTCATCAAATAAAGAATAAGGAACAAGGAAGAGAAAAAGTAGAAATTGAGTAAGGAACAAGGAAATATAGAGCCCAGAGTTGTCTTGGTTTGGGGGAATTGAGTAGCTCCATGTTGGGCCTCAACGTTTATCCTACTGCTGTTTATAGGGTACATGGTGTTTATGGGAACCTTTATTTGTACTTTTACCCATATAACCCTCATGCCTACTCCCTATTTTTAAGGACAGGAAACTTGATTTTCTTATATTCTTGAGGATTCAATCATAATACTGGAAATTAAGGCCAGGATTTTGAATGAAATGTTATCTGAGACAGGAGGCTTATGTAGGAGACAGATTGGTAACTATATTTTGATAACAGGTTGTTACACTACCTGACTGAATGCCGCTTTGTGGATAGGTAGGGATGGCCGGGTTGTTAATCCATGGCCATCGGTCTCAGAAAATCGAAGCTTTCTTTGGGAGATGGAGTCTGTTGGTTTGGAGTTCCCAAGGAACAGTTCCTATCTGGATATAAACGGAACAAGAGTGAGGTTAAAAGAGTTCCCAGGGATGGGGGGTGGTTTAGTCACTTTCCAAATGGGATCCTGCCTCTCTGACCTCTCTCTGACTTTCATGATAAATTCACAAGACTGGGGTGCGGAATTAGAAACGGGGCTCCGTAAATGAGCCTGCGCCCCCTCTGCTGCAGCTGTGACAGTGGTTGATGAAGGAAAAAGTCGGGGAGGCCTAGCCCAGAAACATGCCAGGCAGCGATTGCCCTCAGAGCAGCCGACCCCGCTGTCCTGGGGGCCTCGCTCCCACCCGTGGGCTGAAGAGGAGCGAGGCACTGCCAAACCCTGGCTGTGCATACCGTGGGGTTTTGGCTGTGAGGAGTGCAGAACCTTTTTAGAATGATAAAAGCCCCTTCACAGAAACATGATTGGGGGAAGGAAATCATTAACCCAGCCAGGTCAGAGAGTTGGGTCAGAACAAGTTTTATATTCTTGCCAATGTCTGTATTCAGAGAAATATGCCTGCCCCTTCCCTTGTGGTCCAAGGGAGCTCCGCCAATTTCGGCCCCATTCCTGATCCAAAGCTAAATATTGGTGGGTGGGAACATATATTTTTTTTAAACTGTGTGATAGAAAATAGGCTTTCGGTGTCTTTTTTCTTCCTTTTAAACCCTATCCTCAGTGAATTTGGTCTTTCTAAAGCACCTACTGGGATTATTTTGTACCATTGTGTCAAATCTAATCTAAAGAATAAGCTTTTTAAAATAATTCACATAGTTGGGGACTGGAACGCACTGACAGCACTTTAATACGCAGCCGTGGAAGAGCTGGAACAATAGGTCTTGTGAACATTCTCTGGGGGCTTGGAGGAGATGTAAAGCCAGGAGGAGGCTCCGGATTCACTGCCAGAGGCGAGCAACCATTAAGGTGTGCTTCCCATGGGGCGGATGTTTGGAGCACAGTCAGCAGCCCCCTCCTCACCCACACCCGCCCCAAGCCCTTGCCTTTTCTCTATTCTCTGGAGCTATGGCAGATATTTGAAATTGTGTTCTTTTTTCCTGAATATGGCCTTTCTTGCTTAACATTGTTGGGAAGTATGTTTCTAAAACAAATGTTAAGAAGGAACTGGTTATTTTTGACATCGGAAGCCTGGAAATATTTTTTTTAGTTTGTGTGCTTTTTTTTGTTTGTTTGTCTGTTGTTTTGCTGTTTGCATTTTTCTTCCGGCACTTCCCCCTGACTCGGGCTTATAACAAACCCATCAAGTCCCTCAGAGTTACATATTCCAGGTGTAAATATTGATTGCGGCTTGCCTTCCTGATGCAACTCAACCCCAATTTTTAGAAACCTACACTCTGGTCATTAGAAAATATCTTTGAAAAAAAGCTCACTGCTTCCCCCCCCCCTGCCCAGACAAAAAGAAAATATTTTTAGCTGCTAATTTTTTAAATCAATTTTATTGCTACTGGGTTTTTTTCAGCTATTCATGTTTCTACTTAAAACACATCTTTAAAATATTTTACACCTTAACCTCGTTAAATGATAAATTGATAAAATTAACAATTTTAAGAGTTTATTTGAGCAAAAAATCAATTCCAATCGGGCAGCGTCCCATCTAGTAGATGGAAAGGAGCTCCGAGGAGAGGTATAGAATGAAAGGCTTTCATAGGCTGAAGAAAGAGGGAACAGGAAGTCATTATACTGGACAAAAAAGCAAGTTGGTGATTGCAAGGCTAGTTTCCTGTCCGTCAGACAGGTGACCTAACTAGTTCTGGTCAGGTGAGTCCTGATAGAGTGATTTCAGATTCCATTTCTGGGAGAGCTGAAACTTTAAATAATTCTTGGTTTGGGGACATAAGGCTTAGCATAAGCGACTCCATTTTGGGTCTGTTGTTTTGAATGACCATGACCATCAATTGCCTACTTGTTAATTTAGATAAGTTTTTCTTATAGAGATGGAATATGACAGGTTTTCTCATCTTTGTTCTAAGTCATGAGAAAGTTTAAGTGTGTTAAAGGCTCATGGGCTAATATTCCAGCTATTTGGTTTTAGATTATGGAGAATTTGTACCTATAGACCCACACTTTTGTGTACATATATAATTGGCATGTTACCATCTGTGGAATACTAAGAAAACAAAGGAGTATATTGAAAATATCACTTTTTTATTTTGTGGAAATTTCCCACACCTATGAAGTGAAGAAGTAGAAAGGTCTTGGTCTTTATATGTTCAGGTTTCCCCTGTATGAGGTTTTTTGTTTTCCCATCTTCACAATCCATTGATCTAAGTGTGCATATTTGAGTATGATGTCCACTTCAGTCTTATTTCTTGGAACCCAGGGAGAGAACTACAGGGCTTCAGAAGGTCTTTGGGTTGGAAAAAGAAGTCAAGGATGCAAGGCAAGGCAGTAGACATTCCTGACTAGGAAAAGTAGGGTAGCAAAGTGAAGAAAAGGAACCCGAATTTCTCTAGGACTGTAACTTTAGGGTAATATTTGCAGTCCTGTAGAATTTGAAAGTGTAATATTGCATGCCCAGGATGCTTCTTGTCATGGGATAGACCCAGAAAAGTCTTCAGAACTTGGAAAATTTTCAAAAAGCTCTTCTCTTCCGTTATCAACTTGTAGTGTAATGACTCACAGTGCCTAAAATTAGCTGCCTAAATACACACACACAAAAACAGTAACCTCAGAGCGTTGTGACGTGAGGTTATTTGATGGGATGCATACTGGAAATCAGTGAATTGAAAGGGAGAGGTGAGAACTTGAGAATTTATCTTTCATCCCATTTCCTGTTCCTTCCTGCCCTGTGTGTTTATATCTAGAAAGCTGGTTCCCTAAAACTGAGTGATGCTACTGTCATACTTCTCTTGTCCTACACATTTTGATGGACTCGTTACCGCTACTGAAACCTGGATTCTCAGAAGCCAAAGGCCATGTGTACTTAAGTCCTGCGCTCTCTCCCTGTGCCGCACTGGAGAGCGCTCAGCTGTCACTCTGAGCCCTGTGCGCAGTACCTCGCCACACCCCATGCTCATGGGCTCTGCTCACTCTGGGATGTCCTTACACCGCTGCACCTCAGTAAATGTCCAGCAGCTTTGTGGGCTCGGCTGGGCACGCCTCTCTGGAACGCCCTCCCTTACCTGCCCCTCTGGGAGCGGCCTCGCCCGGCTCCCGTGGTGCCCTGGGTGTGCCGCAGCATTGTCTTCTGCGTGTATCACGTTATTTTACGGACCATTCTATAAACCGTGAGCTCCTTGAGGACAGAAGCTATGTATTTTCCACTTTGATTTCCTCAGTGACTGACCCATGATAGTCTCATCTTTTGCCGGGGAGGGGTGGGTGGGTGGGTTGCAAAACATGGTAGAAAATAGTTGGTGGTTGACATACATCTACCCTCTGACCCAGTGATCGTGGTCTGAGTGTATAACCAAGAGAAATGAATGCATGGTTCCCAAAAGAACAGGTGGAAACTTATTTATAGCACCTATACTCATAATAGCTATGAATTAGAAGTAATCTATATGTGCATCCACAGTAGACTGTATAGTGTCACATTCCTGTGTTGAAAGGAAACAATGGAAAATAATGAATCACAGGGATGAAAATCACAAGCACAAACACAAAGGCCAGCAAAAAAGCCAGACACAAAAGAACAAATATTATGTAATAGTTATGCAAGCCAATATCAGTCTATTGTGATATGAAACAACTGAAACATTGAATCCATGATGCTAAGAGAGTTAGCGGTTGCCTTCGCGGAAGAGGGGAGGAGATGCACACCGGAAAGGCTTGGGGGACTGTGCAGGGTGGCAGGAACGCTTGCTCTCTTGGTCTTGCTGTGGGTTATGCAGGTGCATAAGTGTGTAAAAATTCATCATCGTGCATTAAGGTGTGTGCACTCTGCTGTTAGTATATTGTAGTTCTATAAAAATGTTAAATGAAAAGTAACTCTGTCAATATCGTTTAATAGGAAAATGATTTGTGGCAGCTTTTGGTTGTGGAACATTTTCATCTTACTTAAGTGTTTGTTTATAAAGTTTTCATAATTCTCAGGTTGATTTTAAATAATTTAAAATTTAAAACTTTGGAAGTATGATCATAAAAGATATTAATTGCTTGTAATTTATTTATATCTTTTTAGGTTTTATCTCAACTTTGTTACTGAGGAAGTAGAAAATCCTGAAAAGTAAGTGGCCATATTTACTCTGAAATATTTATGAGGAATAAATGTAAAGTTATATAGCTGAAAAAATACACTTAAAGAAGAAATTGAGTGTGGGCTAATCAACTTTATACTTATCATCATTGTCATTCACTTAGGTGGATAAAATTTATTTGATTTTGTCATGAATTAGATATGGATATAACTTTTTTGTATAGTCTACATTCAATACTAAATTATATAACCTGAAGGCATAAAAGAATAAAGTTATATTTTAGATAACCTATTTTATAAAATTATATATACAACTTACTGTGGACTTAACAGGACCTTAGTTTCACACGTTGATAATATCAATGTTTCAATATATATAAATACTAAAGAACAGTGATGTATTAAATCAGTTTTTTTATTGCAAAGAATTTTCTCTCATCTCAAAAAAGTGAGAATAATAATAACACCTACATCAATGAGTTGTGTATATGAGTTAATATTTATAAAGTACTTAGGTTAGTGACTGTCAATTTTTATTCTCTGCTTATTGTTACTATTATTTATTCTTATCTTAGGAACAAGTTAAATATTACTCATATAAGAGTGTTTTCTATATTTCAAGGTCCTAAGCATTTCTTTCTTCAGTGTTCTTGAAAGAAGTATGGAAAATTATTCCAACCCATACTGAAGCCTCTATACTTTCAGTACTAAAATTGAATATGCATTTTATGATCCCTCTTGTTTTTGTGTACAGAATTCATTGAATCTTTGTATACAGAGAAAATAAACTTGTATTTCAAAGGAGAAACATAAGATGTAGAAGTTTTATAATAACTTAAAAGTAACTATCAAAACTCATGTAGACTGAGATTATTATCGCTGATTACGTTGGGTGAAATATTTTAATTTTCTGGAAATCATGATTCTGCAAACTTCATTAAATATTTCTAGAATCCTTTTAATTTGATATTTAATTTTAAGGTCTTAAACTAAGGCACTTCTCAGGAGAGATTAAGTTAGAATCTCTGGATGTCAGGCCAAGATAATGAGTAACTGTTAAAACTTAAGTTGAAGAAAGACACATCTGTTACCTTTCTTTTTTTCATACTAGATATTCGAATAGTTTTTGCATGGGAGATTTTGTGTAAAACGTATCCAACACATTTATTTTCTCAAAATCTGAATACCAGAAATCCACAAAATCCCCTTGGTGGAAACTAATGGTTAAATTTGTACCATGTAGTTATCAACCAAAGAAGTTCAGGATTTTGAGCAATTTATTCAATGTATTAATTTAAAAAATAACATTCTTCTGCAATGTTGACAATCAGTCCAGGTCTTTTAAAAATAAATCTTATTTTTTTTAATGCAAAGAATGCTTCGGGAAATATTTATGGTTGACTATAGAGAACAGATGGTATAATTATGTGGCCCTAGTCCAGATGTGTAATTTGTATTATTTTGTAGGTAGACACAGCTCCAAAATACCTTTCGTTACAAGGGAGAATAATCATAATTTCTTCTCCTTCGTGACGTGCCAAGATAAATGCCTTTCCCCATCAGTGGCGGGTGCATGTGTGCAGGTGTGAGGCAGCATGCAACTTTCTGGCAGCTGGTGAAGTGAATCATCAGCTGCAGGTACAACACCTTTACTATCCTCCTCCACCTAGGCCACACATTTTTCCTAAAACTGTGGTCAAATAGAAAAAGTGGTCATTAATTTTGATCACTGAAAATGTGATTTAAAATTTAGAGAATGTAGAATAAGATATCATGATTACAATTGGCAACCCTTTATATATAATTTAATTTCAATGGACACCTTTCAAATTACCTAACATTATTCTACAGAATAATTTCTGAACTTCTGTTATGAGCATGACTTATGGAACAGTTCTGTAAATGTTATAGCAAGTGAGAGATAAACTGGGAGATTAATAGGATCAAAATTTACTAGCTCGTGACTTGTTTCCTCTGTTACGTCTCACCTGCTCTTAAAAGCTTGAAAAGCACTACTCCTAAAATTTGAGGCAAAATTTCTGCTCTATGATTCCATTTATAATGTTAAAAAATGTTCCCATCATCGTTCTTATAATGTTTCCTTCTCTAAGAACAGCTTTGGATCTATGGACGTAGTGATACTTTGGGAGGCATTTAACATTTTTATGTAAAAATACAGTAATTATCACTGAAATGTTGTGATAATATAAAAATAGTGCATTTAATAATTACCTAGAGCATGGTGACTGGCTCCACAAATGAATATATTAAGTAAGAAGAGTATTTTGTGGTGCATGAAAGTCCAAAGCTTGGATCATGTGGTGATACAGTCCCAAAGAATATCTGAATTTTAAAATGCCATTTCCCCTCCCCCTAATGAAATGTGTAGTGGTAATGATTGCTAATGAGTATATTTGTTTTTTAAAATCAAAATGTTTTTATTTTCAAATCTAATAGGTTTTGCCTATGAGATTACTTTTACGGCGACTGCAATCTATCATTGTTTAAAAAGTTACACAGTGCAAAGAACATATCATTGAGATGTATAATGTTTGTAATCCTGCTCTCAGATTGATAAATCATGTCTGGTGTTGATGAAAGCCAAGAAATGAATTGCTTTACTTTGACCTTGGGAGTCTGAGATTAGTCTGTTTGCCTGTAAGACTTGTCTCAGTGTTCTTCTCACTTCATTTATTCCTTCTGTTCTGAAGAGTTGGAAATAGTAGACTTGAAGGAAGTCAGTAAAGCTTGATATCATCAGTCATTTTTGAAGAGCAGGCTATCAACATGCTCTGAATAATCAACTTTAATAGAAGGTTTAAATAATCAGAGTGTCATGTTTAATTAATACTGTGCCTGCTGCCAATTTATATTAATTGATGCCTGAAAGTCGTCACACCTTGTACCAATGATAATTTAAAAGAAGAGAAACTTGGATTGGGAAAAATGCCCTAAAGACCTTGAAGGCAGAGAGATGGATCAGCCTAGTTCATAAATGGTCCACAATCATGCTATTCTCATTCAGTTCAGATGGTGCATAAATTCTTAGTATATGTGTTTTTAAGCCTTATTGACTTATATTAGGTTAGAGTAAAGGGATTTATTAATAATATTATAGTTTTATAAGGCTTATAGGACATATAAAACTGTTAACCTGATCAAAAATACAGCAAAACAAAACAATGTAAAGATCTTGCCCAAATGTGCTATAGGAAAGATGCATGATAGAACATTAAAGGTTGTTTTGAAATTTGAGTCATGCTTTTGGGCATTTTAAGGGGGCAGTTTTTATGAGAGACAAGTCTTTCTCTTTATATGTTTTGTACCTGACTTAACAGTTGCTAGAAAATAGCATATAATATCCAAATTTATATATGCATATTATAGCAACATGATATTTTGTGATTTTTTAGTCACAAAGTGATATCTTCATTTTAAGAAAACTTCCAAAGTTTTCTTTACAAATAAATACGTTCTTAAGACATGCAAACTAATTGTCACAGAAAATTGCCTCACTGTAAATAAGTGTATATAGAAAACTCTAGATTATGAAGTAAAATTAATGTGTAAATGAATTGCCAAACAAATCTCTCAAAAATGATGTCTCCTAATGAAGTTGATTTTTGAAATTGAATTTATACCCAAGTTTACAAAGATTTCTTGGCCAAATGGGACATCTCTTTATTAATGACAGTAAGGCATTGTTAGAATTAATCTTAGTATGTGTCAGTGTCCCTCTTCAATTACTAAATTTATTATATTTGGTGCATTTTTTGTGGAAACGTACATAAAAAGTTTTACAAATCCATTTTTAAATATGTTTTACAATAGGGGCATAATTATACTGGTTGAGTCACTGAGGCAGGCAAAAGGCCAGCATTTAGCCACATGTTCCAGAGACTACATGACTCCCCATTCAGAGAACAAGGTCGTCACATGACTCATGCTTGTCTTTGCTCAGTCTAAAAATTTCTCACTAACGGAGCATGCGGTTGATGTACCCTGGGATCAAAATTCTTGCATTTCTCAGCTTCACATATGCATAAAAAATACATTTGGCTCAAACAGTTTGTTCATGTAAGGCTAACATGTCAAATAAGTGGTACAGAAATTATAGGGTTATATTATAATATTTTATCAGGCTATAATCAAGGAAGACACGTATTAATCCTTCAAGTGCTTTGTGAAAGCCATTTAGATTTTTTTTTTAAATTTTAAGGATTCTAACCCCATTTTGAGACAAAAATATGAAGGTCAATGCTCCTAACTGTTCTACATCCTTTCAGAGTAGTTGTTTCTAAATTTTAATTTTAATATCATTGAAGTTTATATTCTGAGTGTAGACTCATGAACTCATGCTTTAGAAGCAATGATAGCAACTGATTTAATTTTACTCTATGTTTCTGTTCCCTTTAATTATCTGTAAAATATTCAAAAAATTTCAGAATTAGAGAGGACCTTGGATACCCTCTAGTACAGTTTTTTTGCCACATGCATGGATCTCCTCTATCATATCTTTGAATGGATATAATCCATTCAAAAGAAAATGAGAAACTGACCAAAATGTCCTTGAACTAGGTGACCAGTATTTTCACTTGCATATGTTGATTAGCAACCTGCTAATATCTTTGACCATTTCAAGCTTTGAGAAATTGTGAGCTTGGTGGCACAAGCAAAGTTGGCCAAATGTCATGACTGTAATAGGCACAACACAAATGAGAAATCAAGTGACACACACCAGAGGTAACAGAGTTAGTGCCCTTTTACCTGTAAGGAAATACCTTCCACGGTCAGAAGTAGTGTCAGCCATTTGTAGGTCTCCTGTTTTTGAGCTTATACTTTAGTAACGCTCCTCATTCATATTCTCATTAATGCAAATCAGCTATCCTTCTCTGTGCCTGGATTTAAAAGTTAATGACTGAACCCAATAGGTGACTCATTCATAAATTTTATACCTGGTGAAAACCTTAGACCACTGATCTCTTGGTCTGTGACCTGCTGCGTGGCTTTCAGTACGATCTAGTGTTGTTTTAAGATTCTCATAAAAATAGAATAATATCCCATGTTGCTTGTTATAAGCAGAGATGAGATGCATCCAGCCCATTATATTCTCACTTGCCATGCACAGAAATGATTTTGATAGTTTTGTTCTAGTCATAGTCAAACATTGACTAGGCTTATTGATCTGCTCAGGAAAATGAGCAACTTTTGAATCTGTATAAATAGGCGTGAAAACTGTATTACCAATGTAAACATCTAAAGTGCACCAAGTGGGGTTGGGGCTTTCCAGTAAAGAAGGATTTCCATCACTTTTACGAACTGTAAAAATATTTACTTTCTGAGTCTTTGAAAATAGTGCTGGTTCAGGGAATCAAAATTTGAATCCTGTCTCCTTTCAACCAGCTGTTTGACCTTGGACAGACCTCTAAATTGCTTTTGAATCTTTGTTTACCATTTTTAAATAGAGGGTAATAATCCCTATATAATAGTTCTCATGAGATTGTGAGGATAAACTATGTGAAATTCAAAATGTTAATGACTTGACAATATACAAACAATATCTGCAACCAAAACCTATATTCTCAAAGATTAGAATATTTCATAATCTTTGGAAAAAACTGGAGGATCAGCATAATTGTTTGATGAACGTGGGTGCCTTTTCTACACTCATGACCTATAAATCAGCTTGAAAAGTCATTCTGCATCATCAGCAAATTTCCGATTATTGGTAGTTAAATGCTCAGAAGCTGAGGAACACTGCTTTTTATTTATCTCTAACCTCCCTCAGGTGGCAATGCGCTCATGCATCATAATCGGAATGAATTTCTTGGCAGATTTTTTTCCTTCCGAACCAAGTATTTAATGTGCCCGCAACCCAAACTGTCGGTGTCACACTCTTGGCTGATGGCAGAGACCCAGTGGACGCACTATTTGTCTTTTCCCTGCAGATATCTATTTCGAGGTTTACTGTCTTACCAAGATGCCAATAAACTTCTTTGTGAAACCTGACAAAAAAGGCCTTGATCTGAGTGGCTGGCATCATGCATTTAAGCTACTATTTTTATTTCTAAAAAAGAACCTATCGAGTTGATACAAAACAGAATGCAAGTTGTTACTTTACCCCAAGTGGTTTTAATGAATTTTTGCTTAATTAAAAAAATGTGTAACCTTTATTAAAACTATAAACAGTATTTTTCGACCTGAGTACTAGGTGGATTACAGGGTAGCATGCTAGATTATTTTTTAATAATGTGGTGTATTATTTCCATTCTTTGGTTGAGAACATTGAAGTTCATAGAAGTGAATAACTCTCATGGTTATGTAATTAGTCCATGAGAACACTAGCAGTAAAGTCCATGTTTGGTATAGCGCATGCACTGTTTCCAAAGATCATACACTTTCCAGCGTGCCAGTTGGTCTCTTTGGGAGGCAAAGCAGAAGTGAGCCACGGTTGTGCAAGGTGGTGTAATGGCTGATTAAGGAAGCGACTTTGCTATGGAAGAGGAAGTTGGAAGAACAGTAGAACTTGGAAAGGTAGAATAGAGAAGTGAAGGCATCTCAGACAGGGGAAGTGTGTACATGAAGCCATGGAACTGTTTAATGGTTTGAAGGAACAATGTGTAAACTGCTCTAGGTAAAGCAAAGGATTGTGAAGAGTAGAAGACAAGATGGTAATAAAGTGTGAATGCTGGGATACGCTGAACCTTAATCTCCGTTACAAGAGTTTTGGACCTAATCTATTGGCCAATGGGACAGGGTGTGTGCGTGTGCGGGGGAGGATGTTGCGTTTTTAGTGTCTACGAAATAGTGATTGAGGAAGCCGAACCTGATGGTAGGGTCAGTGGATTTTTTTGTTTGTTTGTTTCATGTATACAGGTTAAAAAGAGTTGATGTCTGAAAAGTCATGTTTCAATCTTCTTTTATATGTTTAATTTTAATAAAAGCAAATGTCATTGAAAAGTTAATTCCTTTGTAGAGTTGAACCATTGCTAGAATCAAACAAGATAACAAATCATGTGGCAAATAGCACCGCACTGTCCCAGGCCATAGCTGCAGACGGTGGTGCATAGAGAAAAGAGATGTCAACATGGAGTTCACATACTCTCTTAAAAAATATAAACTTGTCTTGTTTGTGATGAAAAGGATGCTATCATTTATCATTTTCCATGCCAACGGAAGAGAAAATGATATGAAATGAGAAGAGAATTCATTTTAGGAGACAGTGTTGAGAAAAAGGGAATTTGGATGGGCCCTGGAATTCTCAAAATATAGTAAAAGGGCTTATTGTTTAGCCACAATTCTTTAGATATGCTGGTTGAAAAACATAACAGGCCATTGTGAGTTTGCTTCCAGTTCTACAATATTATGGGTCTCTTTTTGGGCTTGTGAATGTACAGGAATTAGCGTGGGGAAGCATGCACTGCACCACAGGTTTCTGTTGTTGGGGAGGGTGGTCACGCACCAGTAAGATAAAGGAAACATCCAGTTAGATTTTAAGGTCAAATAGAAATTGTAGTTAGAGTTTGGAAATATTTCAAATAAGATGTGTTAAAGAGCTGGCTTTTAAATGTTTTGTACTCTAGGGGAAGGGTAGGTTAAGGAGGAGAGGGAAACAGCAATACCAGTACAGGACAAAGGTCGGCCTGGGAGGCAACTGTCCCTACCAGGCCCCGTGAGATTCACACTGGTGTTGTGAAAAGAGCTCTGAACTTGGAGGCAAGTGACTAAGTTCTAATGCTGGTTCTGGAAATACTTAATTTTGTGACCTTAGCTCCATCCTTCACCCTCTCACTACCTGTGATCTCTCAGCCACAGAAAAGACACGATGGAGTACCAAACTCTGAGTTTCCTTTCAACTCTAGTATGAGCTATAATTCTTGTAGATGACACACAAGTACCTGGTTTGACAAGCAGATGATATTATTTTGGGAGTGTGGCCAAGGGGATAGAAACTTAGGCAGGAGATCTGTCTCAGGAAGAAAAAGTGTCACAAACACAGACACACAGAAGGGATTCTGAGGCCAATTTCTAGATCTCACAATGACTAGGAGATTAGATGGGACTAAAGATTTTTGAATTATTTCAGACGTGGTGACAAGTGTGAATGGACACTTGGGGGGAGGAATGAAGCATAACTGGTCCCCCAGTACATGGGAACTTAATTATTAGAGCTGAAGATCTAGGGTTAGATCCAAGCTGTGGGATCATATCAGTGGGTCACCTTAAGGATCTTCAATAGGTGGGGTGTGCGAGGAAGAATGTAGACATTAATATAGTTCTTAGGGTTAGTCAGTAATGTGTGTGATGATCAGTCCTGGACTCTACTCACTATTTTTATCATATAAACCTACCAAAGGTGTAAAAGGGTGTATGAACCTTTATGGTACAGGATGTCCATACTGGCCTTTTATTATGTATTTATTTTTCTTTTGAGTCTAGACATATATTAAGGGACTTGCCTATAAAGAGAGGTATTTTCTCTGATCTGCTTTATGCCTTATACATTTCCAATAATCCAGTTAGGATTGCATTATTTATTTATTATTTTATGCTGCCTACTGGGTTGTGTTTGGGGAGAGAGGGAGTTTTGTAATAACTTGCAAAAATGTTTATTTATTCCTTTACCCAATTTAACTGTTCTTCTAATGCTTATTAAATAAACATTCTTCTAATGCTTATTTTGCAGAGTTTTTGTGAGAATTAGAAAAAATATATAGATTGATGTATCTGATAATACCTTGCTTATAGTAGATGCATATTTAATGGTAGACCACTTACTTTTTATTAGTGTTATCAAATACCATGTCATTGGCTCATTTGTAATCTAATAGGGATTCTCAGGCCAGGATTCGTGAATGTGGGCAAGCACGCCGTTTCTTTTCTTCTGCGCTGCCTCTATGTTGAGCCTGAAACCCATTATGACAAAGTAAATACCCTTATTTGAAACACCTTGCCGTGGGAAGCAGAAACTGTCTCAGTCTCAGATTTAGGCATTTCTAATCTCTGACACTGATATGTTGTTTTTCAAAAACATATAGTATTTCATTGGTTTTCTAAGGAGACAAGCTCATAGCTTTTAGCAATCAGATGGTTTTCCCAGCTTACTATTTACTACTGCACCATATTCTTATTCTTCCCTTTTTTTCATATTCTCTCTTTCTTAAAATTTGGATGGAACAGAGATAGATAGCTATCTGTGGCAAAAGCTTAACAATATTCAATGCTATGAATATTAGTTGAGCATTCAGTGGTCAAATACCAAGGCCACTATTTTATAGTGGGATATATTATATGGAAAATACTTTATGAAATGAAGCCCTTGGCATAGCTATTTTATAATAAGTGAAAAACTCAAGTTTATAATAGATAACACAAAATGAGAAAGAGACTAAAAATTATAATGCGTGATTTTATTGGCAGTCATTTCTTGATCCTGGTAGGCTGCCCACCGTACGATGCTTTTTATAGGCATCTTACATCTCACTTCTTCCAAAATGTCTGCCCTCTTGGCCTTTCATGATGCCACTTCTTCTTCCTCCTCGACAGTCTCCTGTCATAGTCATTCTCGCAGGGATAGACAGCGAAGGATATGATACTGTCTCTCAATTTTAAATTGTTTCAGCTTTATGTGACCTGTATTTAAATAGTTCTCCACACATTTTCCTTCTTCCATTCCACTGCCGTGTTGTGTAAAAACAAAACTGCTTTTTAAAAAATGCATAAAAGCATTAACATTTGCCTACATTCCACTGTCTAAAGCTGTTACTCAAACACATAATGGAAGAGGTCCTTGGCTAGCAGAATTAAGTAATTTATTCCAGGCCGTTTATTGAAGGTCATTGGTTACAAGATTAAAACAGAAATTTTATGATTAGGAAATGCTGAAATAATAGAATATTATCAGGAAATAGTTGCTTTTTATTTAACATCTTTACAGATGTACTGGTACTTAAAATAGTTCTGATACCTCTTTGGGGGGCAATATTTATTCTTTCTCTATGGGTCTTGTCAGACAAATAAAATTTCACTTCCTATATTCTGGCCTGAGGCAAGCAAAAGAGAAATTAATATAGAAGACATGATTAGCTTTGTTTGAAGCCAGAAAATGACAAAAGAAATGAGTGGGATAGATAGCAAGAGGAGGTCATGGTTTTAAAATACTGTTTTGTAGCTGCCCAGAGCCTGGTGGATGAAAGGTTAAATGTCTTTAAAATGCATGTAGCATTTGGCTCTTTGATCCTCATAAAGCCTTCACACTTGCCAGAGGGAGGTGATCAAGCTGAAGTCCCTCTCTGGGCCTTGGGACTTCTGCTCCGAGTCCCAACCCAAGCTCTGAACGGCAGTGGGGCGGAAGCTTCAGTTTGGGACTGAAGGGACTTTTCACACCGTCCTGTTTAGGAAGCAAGCCTGGGACTAGGCAGAGCGGAAGGTTCCTGTTCCCGCAAAGACAGCGCGCAGGCCTTGCCTGCTCTCACCACTTCTACAGCGACTCCTGGGCCTCTCGCCCCGTGCCCCGCCCCTTGTCAGCCCGGCTTCCCCAAGGCCACACCTCCAATCCAGGGCCCAGGACAAGCAAGATTTCCTGATTATCTTTGTTCTCTGGTTCTCCTAACGAACACAGCTTGTTTATTCCACTCTTAAATGGCTATAACACAAACCTCCACCTGAGAGTTTTGGTCACGTGATCCATTTAGTTAAGTGATAGAAAGGAAAAAAAATTTTTTAAATGTATTCTGTACCCTAGTAGAAAAATTCGAAGTAGAACTTAAGTTTTGAATTTTAGTAATTTGATAAGCTAAATATTTAAATTTAACTACATGTAAATATGATCATGTGTTTTAAAATTCTGTATATTGCTTTTATAAGTCTTTTTGCATCCCTAGATCATTTAAATCTCACTCAGATTTTGTTTTTATTTAATTTTTTCCTGATTTCTTTTTATGTCCAATTTTTTAAACTTATCTGGAATGGATTTCTTTTAGTGCAATTCAGTGTAGGCTCTTGATTTTTTCCCAAAATTTTCCAGTATCCCAGCATTTTTTGAAAACTCATATAATCCCTTAGTTTATGATATTTTTTACTTACTTAGTTTATAATACTCACATTATAAATTATGATATTTATCATTATATTAAGTGTTTATGTTTTAAACTAAGTTGTATTTCAAGGTAATCCATTCTGCTTCACTTATCTTTTCTATTGATGTATCAGCCAATTATTGTACATTTTCCTTATTAGAAGTTTTAATGCTCTTTTCTTATCTGGGGAGAAAGATGGCATTAATTATTACTCTCTTTCTCCAAATAAGTCCATATTGAATATGACTTATGCTTGTATGAAGGCAGTTTCTACTTTTAGCTTTTCATGAATGGGAAGAGAATCAATACAGTGCTTTGAAATATAAAATAAAGTTCGTAGTTTTTAAGTTATTTTGGTTGTATTATCTCATAATATAATCTGTGTTATATAAATATATATTCTATATGTAAGGATAAATCCTTTATAGTCCAGAAATTTCTTTTAAGTACTATGCTTAGTTATTAATTTGGTTTCTTCTTTTTCTTCTTTCAGATTTTGAAAATAGTAGCTAATTAAAGTAACCTACAAGGTAGCTGCCAATAATATTAAGCTTACTCTTTTCCCCTATTGGCATTTTTTAAAAACCCCTGAACTATACTAATAGAGCACATTTTGTAATGATTTTCTATTTTCCAGGATTTTTTTAACAAAATGCCAAAATATTAATGGAAATATCAATATAAACAAACAAAAATTATTTATGGCCCTTATTATTGTTGAAACTGTCCTGTAAGGAATTAAACATGAATTAATTTAGTTATTATGTATTTATCTAACTAGGTCAATTTATATTCCTAAGAAATAATCCTTTACTACATAGGCTGTAAACAGGGTAATACACACAGTTACTAAACAACATATTAGAGAGGAGAAGAACTTTTTTTCCCTTGACATTCTTCTTATCTTTGAACTAAATATTTCTTGGAAAATATTTTAATCATATTTTTACGCATCTCTTAGACATTTCCTATTCTTATGAAATGAGAAAGGCAATGTTAGGTTATTTCATTAGTAGCCTTCGTTTTCTCATGGTGGTTCCAATTCACTTGGTATATGCTAAATTTATGTATAAAAATCAACGTAAAGCACAATTGTGTTGCTCTTTCAAATTCAGTGGCCATTCAGAAAGCTCAATATTTTGACTAAGCGTGAGAGCCGCCTGCTGTAGTATATTTAGAAGTGAGTCTTTCTCACGCCTCTACCGGTCCTTGGTGACGTCATTTCAGCCTGGGGCCCATTCCCATTGGCTGTTCCCTCCAGGCCGTGGTTCTGACTCCCTGTGTGTTTGTCCCGCCTGCTCCTCGTGGACGGCTGCCCACGGGCAGCGCCATGCTGTGTTCCTGTTTTATGGGGAAGTGTTCTTGTGTGGCTGCTGTGTTTGATATTAAATCTGAGATGAACTTCACGAGGTTCCCTGCTTTTTATTAAAAATGATTTTGGCTGGGGGCTGTGTTATCCTGTTCATAAATCAAGCGTTCTTAGGGATTTAATAATTTACAATTCACATGAGCATTGTGTGGAATAAACATTTCTCTGTTAAAGCTGCCTCTTAACTTTGCTTTTTTATTTATTTTTTATTTATCCCCTTCATTGCTTCCATCTATTTTTTTAAGTCTTCTTTGGGGAGGTCTGTCCAGATTTATTTCATGGCTGTGAAAATAATGTAAGAGGAAGAGTCAAAATGATAGCTTAGTTGTTTGAAATCATTTAAATATGACTAAGCTTTACAAGGCTTCCTATCATTATTGGAAACAAGCTTTTATTTTTTTTTAATCCCAAGTTACATCTTCCAAAGTAATTATCTTATCTCTCTGTTTTAGTGAACCATTCTTTTAAGACATGTCTTAGAAATAAGAGGTTGGTAAAACAAACAAAAGAAAAAATAACAGAGGTCAAGGAGGCTGGGACCTCTTGCCACACACATGGTTGCAAGCTACATAGAAAGCACTGTTATCTTCGAGGGTGACAAGCAATCCTGGTAACCACCTTTCGAAAATGTTTGCCCTAGAGATTTAGAACAAATACTCTGAGGGCACTTTATAATGCCCAGTGAATAGCCTTACTTCCTTTGTAGAATTCGGTGAGTAGGAATACGTAAATAAAGATATTTGAAAAGACAGGACTTGGATGTCTTTTTCTCTTATTAAAAAATAGGAGGGAAGGGGAAATACTGGGCTGGGGAGTGTACTTAGAAAAAGGAAGGAAGACTTCTCTGAGGGGGAGACTGACCTGAGAGTGACTGGCAAGACTAAGGCAACCTCGTGAAGGCCTGGGGGTGAGGGAGGGCTGTGCTCCGGGGAGAGGCCCTCCATGTCTTACTATGTGTGAATTTTAGGTTGCATGAGAGAATGAATATTTTTTGTGGTGGTTGATATCTTTATCCCTTGCCTGATAACAATGTCTTGCATAAAGAAGATATTTGATAAACACTGGTTAAATGAGTGAAGTCTATATAAAGGACTTTGATAGAATGTGTATGACAGCATCCTTAATAATATTACTACAAACACTCTCCTGAAATTCAGGTGAATTTTAAAAATTTGTTTGCAGTACTGTTTTGATAAACCTGAAGGTATAAATTACAGCAACTTAGAAAGGCAGTCCATGAGTGTCTATGATACAATGCTCCACGTATGTGGCCTTTGGGAGGCCTGACCTGATCCACAGGCCCCATTTGAGAACCTGAAAGAGTGGACAGGCCACTTATACTTTAAATGACCTTTTGTAATGATCCATTTTTTTTTCAGCCAAGATGACACTTGGACATTGTAGTGATAGAAGGTGATTTAATGTGCTGGTTTCCCGGTTGAGGATAGAATCATAATCTTCAGAACACAGGAGAGGAGATTGTGAAGTCGGCACATATTCTCTCCTCTGATTGACAGAACAAGGCAATGGCAGAAACTTCTTTAGGATGTTCTGATATATGATTAAGTGTTCAGTTGAGTTTTCAGAGTATTCTGTTCAACAGTCTTTATGGATTAGCTTTATTTGCTGAAGGGATTGGACAATGAACTTTTAAGTAAAATGGACTTTAGATTTCATTAATTCAATGCTTTCTTCCATGGACAAGAAGTGTAAGCCCAGAGAGATCCAGCGATCTCCCAAGTTCCTGTTAGTGGCTGGGCATGACTTGACCCAGACTTCAGAGTGCAGGCCAGAGAGTTTTGGGGTTTTTCATAGTTCTCTGAAATCCAGTTAAAGCAAATATGAAAGGCAAAACTCCAGAGATAAGATGTCACAAAAAGACAATTTCCATTTTAGGTGGTATATATTATTTTTTTCTTGGTTATAAGGTTGTAATTGGGTAACGGGGCTGAGGGGGAAAATGGAATAGAAATGAAGTCAAGCCGTAGGTGGGTGTAAGGAAGGCCTCTGTTTCTCCAGGACAGGCAGTCCCTCAGCCTTCACGCATGGAGCCTGAGCTTGAGGAAATTATCCCTGAAGAGAGGTTTGCTTAGGCCTCTTTGTAGCCTAAGAAAAGGCACAGTAAATATAAAGTGAAGGCACAAAAGCTTTTTTTTTTTTTCCAAAAGACTGAGCATTTGAGATAAAAGATAAAAGATCACAACATTTCCATTTCTGCTGGGAATATGAATCTTTGTAAGTGGACAGCCCGAGGGGAGGAGAGGGAGGACATGCAGGAAGATCTTCCATTCTGTGGGCCTTCGTGACCTTTACAGGGAGCCGTCAACGGTCCCAATCACGAGTCTTCATCACCGCTTCCTTGACAATGACATATCATCTCTCTAAACCTGCAGGGTGCTTGGCCCATCGACTCTCTTTCTTCTCATCTTCGCTTTTCTCTGCTGCTCCATTGAGCAACTGGCCATTTTCTCTGTGGCCCTGCCCTGTGGATTTACCTTTTTGATTAAAGCCAGGCCATAGCTGTTGGCCCTCCCATCCCCTCACAGCTTTCCTGCTAAGACTTTTCTCCTCAATTACCCTAAGAGTATAATGGGAATTTGTTGCATTGAAAAATTATTTCCAACTTCATTGAGTCAAATATGTACATATATACTTACTTAATAATTCATAGATAGACATTTTATAAAACCAAGTTGCATATTTTTAATTCTATAGGAAGCCGCCATTGGGTCCAAAAGGTGATCTAAAAACATAATTTGACCTATTGAAGAATATAGAACAGTCATTTTAAAACTATTTCAAAGCACTGGAATACTTTAGTTGTCTGGCAGAATATTCATCCATAAAACAAGTGAAGAGGACTGATCTGGTTGAAGTGAAAACAGTGGAGCCTGTGATCCTGTCTATTGTCCATTTTCTATTTCGATTCCCAGAGCACCCAATTGGAAAGCCAGTTATGTACTTGACCACCAGATATTGAAGTGAATAACTACTAATAATTAGACTAATCATTGTTGGTCAGAAACGTTGACTCAGTTCTTGGTGGCAGAAGCAGTAGTTCATTTGTCATGGTTGACTGTCCCCAAGTTTACCTGTTCCATTTCCTACAATGCGGCTGGCCCTGACTATTTGTGTCTAGAAGGGTTATCAGTTCCTCCTAAGAAGTGTGTATGGTCTGAGGGAATTTTTGACGCTAATTTTCATTTACTGTGTCAAAGTACGTATATTTATTTTATGTTGCCTTGTTTTTAGTATATTAATTTAACATTCCACTGTCTTATTATTTATCCTTGGGCAAAACAAGGGCCAACTGTGCTTGGACCTTGTTGGGTTGATGGCAGTTGTCAGACATGCAGGAGAGCTTATGTTTCCAAATAATGGACGATGGGCTCTATCTTCACTCTGTTTCTGGGAAGTCTGAGTAATAAATTTTTCACCATCCTAGCTTTTTCACATGTAAATGTTTTTATTAGACTTTGTCATGTGGGGCAGAATTTTACATCACATACAGGTCTCTCATAAAACAAATAGTATAGGACCCATTTTAAATCTTACATAAAACAATTAACTGAGATTTACAACAAGTTTCAATATAATGAAGTCCTGCATTCTTTTATTAGTTCGGGTAATGCCAGTTGCTCTAACAAACTACAGACTTTCAATGGCTTTAAAGAATCGAAAATTTACTTTTTAAATTAAGTAACAGTCATCCACTGTTGGAATCCTTGGCTGACTGGTGCGTTTCCTTCCCCAAGTTGATTCTGTGACCCAGACTCCTTCCAGGATGTGGCTTTGCTACTCCGTAATTGTCAGGTTGCAAAACGGGGTGGCAAGACAGCCCACTTCTTAAACATGCTGGCCTTCCATTGCCACAATAATTAACACACAAGAATGAGGCACATTCCCACCTAGAAACAAGAGAGGTTGGGAAATGTGGTCTATCTAAGCTACTTCTCAGAAATGCTTTCTACTCCGGAATGAGGAACGCCAATTTGCGGCAGGTAATTAACAGCCTCAGCCATACAGCTGAATCTCAGGAACTACATAATAAAAATGGTTCACTGAGATGCTGCATTACCGCAGTGTGCTTTAGACCAGATCTGGAGGAAAATCATGAAAATTTAAAAGGTGTATTTTTAAAACAATGTAACAAAAATAGGTATTGGCCATGAGTGTTATTAAAATATTTTATCTCAGTTATTTAATTGCTACCATTTTATTGGAAACCAATTTTGCTTCTGTGTACTCAGACTTTCCCACTAATATCTTCGTGTTTACCCATGATAAATACAGGTAACTCTAATACACCTGGAAGACATACTCTAAATCTTTAGAATATGAGAAAAAATGAGGTGCAGACAATGCAAATTTTTTACTTGTATGAAATGCAAGCCAATGGAAATTTACTCTCAAGCTACACTTTGCTGAATAATTTTATTTAGGCGTGAATGTATTCAAATAGTAGGAGAAAAAATAAAGTATTTAAGGAATAAAAATGCTCATAGTAACGCTCCTGACTGCCTCTTCCCCTCTTTCTGGATTGCAGGTTTCAGTTCATTTCTCCCTGTGGTTTTGCTGCACATTTCTCCCTCCATTATGTGTCTGTGCACATTTTTCCAGGAACCTCCTTCCTCCCGGCTGTCTTTTAATCTGTGTCTGTTCATTTCCTACATCTCCCTACAGGTCTCTCTGTCTTCTCTTTTTGTTTCTGGAGCTCTTCGTCTGTGGACAATGGAGAATGGTGAGATTTAGATTAGACCCCGGTGGTCCTGAAATGTAAAATGTCTCAGTGGAAACAGGCCTAGCCTTGCCATGATTCCGTAAGAAGCCGAGGGCAGGCATGCAGTGCTTGAAGTCAGAGGGGTCACTCTGTACCTTTCTGTGACAATCTATTTGCCATATCATTGTGTTCAGCCTTGGCCCAGAAATTGTCGTTAAGTTGGAACATGTACCACGAACCTTTAAGGATGGTCGTAAATAGGTTTATCAAATGTATTCTTCCTCTCACACTACATTTTTTTTTCCATTCACTACAATCCACCCCACCTCCTCAATAACTTGCTGTGTCTCCTCAAGTGCATTTCTTTTAAAATGTCATTAACAGCCCGATTCCCACACATGGTGCGGGACTACACATGCAGCGATAGCACTAAGTGACAATGAAGCAAAATCACTGAAAACATATAAAGGATTTGTATAATTCCAGTCATCTGCAGTCTAATAGGTTCAAGTCTGGAAACACTTCAGACTTGTTCACTATAAGAACACTTATTTGTAATTCAATCCCTGCTAAAAACACCAAAATTCACATAGCTGGGTAGCGTAGCTCCTTGTCTAGGGGTCTCTGGGGAGGTTGGAATGAGCAAGAGTTAGGGGAGGTATGCAAAAATGTATGGAAGGAAAATCATATAAATGAAAAATGTAGATTCATTTTCTTGGTGATATATTGTATCTTTTTGTTGGTAACACATGGCTGAAGTTGGAGGGGTAAGATAAAATTAACCGCAGTGGTAATAAAATTAACAGTGATTTTGCCAAAAAAGACTGTAAAGCAAAAAGAGGGATGCTTGAGTAATTTCTGGGTCAGTTCTAAAGAAAAGCTTTCAAGGCCTCTTTTGGGTCATTATAAAGAAAAGGTGAAGTAAGGATGATTCTAAAATGAATACTTGGAATACAAAGATACTTAAGGTAATTTTAAATACCTTATGTTGGGATGGATCACAGTTACATTTCAATCACATAAACAAAAATTCCCTAGTTTACTAACAGAATTAAAAATGCTTTCAAAAACCCTGTTTTCCTTTTTTTTTTTTTTTTTTGTATTTCACATATTGGGGAGGTTGCAATATTCTTGCCCTCCTGAATTCCTCTTTTTATTCCTCTCTCCTTTTTTTCTGAATGCCAAATACATGTGTTACGAATACTGATGATTTTTAAATAGAACATGCGAAGCATCAACCACTTGTCTTCAGAGATGCCGAAATACCCAAACACCCAAGAGTAGGTTTTAGTAGAACTGCCATCATGCCCTGCCCGCGGCTCCAAGATGATTTCAGATGCCCAGGGTCAGTGAGTTCCATGGTCCCCACTGTGTGTATCCAACATGGGGGATTGTGTGGAACTTACTTTGGTTCACACAACTCTGAGAAGATTTTGTTCAGTTATAAAACAACTCTAATAATATCCTAAATTCAAGTAATATGGAATTACTCATACGGTTTGACTTTCAGAAATCCCTGTAACCTTGAGATGGGTTCAACTCTCTGGAGGCTCAGGCGAGGTTTGCTCATTGTGTTTTCATAGCGAGAGTCTTTTTAGCCAGCCTGGAGCCCTGGAAACAATGGTCATTTTCTGATGTATTACAGTCACAAACCATATTTAAAAAATGCAACCTATGCTGCATGTGTGTTTGTGAGGACCATTAGCTACCTAGAAAACTCTACTTGGCTTAAAAATGTGTCACGTTGTAACAATCTGACATTTGTGTCACTGATGTTAAATACAATACATGTTTATCAGCTTGAAAGAGTCGTAGGGACCTTGTAGATCGAGTTAAAGTTGGCACAGCACAGCCGTGGTATGATAGGAGGTGTCATGGATGTGGAGCTCAGAGCTAGAGGAGCTGAGTTCAAGTTCCAGCCCTTCCGTTGGCAACTTCGTGACTTTGGCCATGTCACAAAGGCCATGACAAAGGCCATGTCTGAGCCCTGGATCCCTTGTTTGAAAATAGGGGTATTCATGACCTCCTATTGCAATGGGTTGTCGTGAATTGTGTTTATTAATGGTTCATACTCTAGCTCATTCCACACAGGATTTGAAATATGTGTATATTTGAAGATAGAATATATTTGTTAGTGCTTTGGAGATTATACTAAAGTAAACCATGGGCTAGTACTGGTGGGACCATTTGGATTTCAGGGGAGAGCTGTCCCTTAGAATGAAGGTGCCCCCAAGCAGATGTCCAGACTTCCATGTGACAATTTCAAATGGAACAAGTATTTATCCATAGACGTCTGTTGACATAGACTAGTTATAGGTGCCAATGTACAGTAAACCTATAGGAAGACTACCCAATACCTTTTGACTGAAAACCATTTGCAACTAGTGAAAATATCAGATTTTCCCATACCTAATGCATCTTATTTGAAAGGACGTAACGACAAAAAGCTCTTAGGGACTCCGTGACTCTTCAATACATTTGTATTTTGTTAATCATAACAAACATTCACAAATCCTTGAGGAAGAGTAGGCCACTCAGGTGTAGGTGTGAGTCACTGCTATCCAGCCTGAAGACACTGGGTTTGTGGTGCTTAGAATCCGTGGCTGCCTCGCCGTCACACAGAGGCCGCAAGTGTCAGTGGCCCGACAGTTCCTTTAATTCCTTGTATTATTGGGTGCCGTTTGCTTTAATCCTGGGTTACTAACCATGCTTATCTGCCCTCTGCATCTAAGACCTTCTGAAGGCTGCCGTGGCTCGGCCTAACAGCTTTTATCGGCTTGCCCAGCAGCTCTTCCGCTGTGAGCTGGAAACCCAGGAGCTAACCACTGGCGCCGAGGCCTCCTGAACACGCCACTGCTTTCCTCCTCGGCTGATTGCTCTTTATCGCAAGGCAGCCGGGACCCCTCTCCTCCTTCCCTTTGTCCAAGTGAAATAGAACCTCAGGACAGAAGAGAGTGCCTATTCTGCCACGACCCCTCCAATTCCCAAGCCTCCATTTGACCTAGAGAGGAATTGCTGGGCATGTTATGATTGCAGCAAGGTCAGGCGGACTCTCTTCTCCTATATTTTAAGTGCCTTTGATTTCCCCCTCTAATATCTGTTTAGTATATGTAGCTGATAGTAAAATTGTTAATCTAGTTCAGTTTATCTGACAAGCATGCTTACTTTTCTTTCTTTTCTACTGAGGTTGTCTAGGGGAATTCATTAAGTTAGCTTCTGTTGTCTTTTAAATTAAAAAGAAGAAAAAAGAAAACCTACCTCCTAAACAGTGGAACTATACGTTACAGTTCATGTTACACAGAAAAACTGTACAAATCATGAAATAAGGATTTTCCCTCCTTCCTAGTTGATGAAGGTGCATTTTCAGTGACTGCAGGAGAAACACAGGCTTGATAAGGGCTCTCCACTACACATGATATCCAGCAATTACAATTTCTCCGAAAGTGATAGCGTTTGAGGACCCACGTGCGGGGGGGAGAGCGTACACGCTGGCGGTTAAAATGCTTTGACTTCAAGGTAGGCCAGATGGGCGGCGGAAGCCCACTTCCCACTTCCCCGCTGTGCATCCTTGAACAGTGACTGAAATTCTTGAAGCCTTCATTTCCTCACATAGAAAATGGTGATGCTTCCGACCTATAGGATTCTCCAAGGATGAAAGGAGGCAAACATGTAAAGAGCCTAATAAAATGTTGGGCCCAGAGCAGACACCACAGAGATGGCAGCAGCTGCCAGTGTTGGCTTGTTGTTATTGACAAGCTGAGATAGACAAATAAAAGGGCAAATGTGACCTGGAAGGCTAGGGCTTTTTTTGGTTTTGTTTTTATTTTTTGTTTTTGTTTTTTGTTCCTCTCTTCTGCTAAGATCAGTTTTGAGAACCTCCCTCAGAAGGACCGGAATCTCCGCGCTGGGGGTGGTCTGGATTCGCTGCCGCGAGCCCAGGCCCAAATGTGAGACTGACTCCTCGCCGCTGCTTCGCGGCATCGTACGATGGGAGGAGCTGCCTGTCCTGGTCGGGTTAGGGCGCTTCACTGCACTTCACTTTTTGTTAGCAGAACCTTTTCTTTTCTTAACTTCACTCCTTGATACTATTTTTGCAAGGGATAGAAAGTCTCTCTCCCTCTCTCCAGTTTTCTCCTCCGTGGAAAGAACTTAACATCCCATTTGGGGAAATTGTAAAGCTGAAAGGATTCAAGTTTAAAATAACACAGAGAGTGAGTGAAAAGCTGCCCATCGACCTTCATGTTCGTCTTCATCCGGCGAACATTTCCATGCATTTCCATGAAACCTTTCTTTCAAAGACACAGAATTCATCTTTAATTTGCCTTGTGCTATTCCCTCTTTTGTATTTAATGGGTCCAGTGATTTCCATTGCTTCAATTTAGCATTTGTCAATCACAACTAGCAACGCACGTTATGGCGTTAAGAGGAAATTCCTCAGGCCGCTCCTCGCCCTGGGGAAGGGCAACGCCTGCTCCTTTCCCATCAGGATGCCAGGATTTAGAGGTCAGCGTGTTTCCCCACCAACGCTTAAGGCTTTGGGGATCAGGGGAGTGCTGGGCTCCACGCGGCGTGATGGATGGCGGCTGCCGACTGGCTGGGTTTGCCTGTTCGGCACAATGAGCGGGCACTTCGTGTGCGAAAGCACGCCCAGCATGCAGAGTGAGCCAGGCTGGGGCCCTTTTCCTGGTGCTAAACTGTGTTTTTCCTCTTGGAAGAAGTTATATTGAAGTGTCTGTTAGTGGCACTCCAGTGGGTTAAGGCTCCATGAGGGTTGATAAGCTCTATGGCCTAAAATAAACAAAATACCCCCCCAAAACAAAAACAAAACCCATCAGCCTTTAAGCAGGGAGCTGAAGGTTTCAGTTGCCTGGACTGGAAAGAGTCTGAAGAGGTGATTATGTTAAGCAAGTAATGTGTTTCAGTAACATGGAATCAAATTAATAGGGTCAGTAACTTCCTGGCTTTCCCAGTGCATTAAATGAAGACATAACATTGCCTTTGTGCGGGGTGTTTCTTGATGTCGGCGCTGTCTGGTCCTATGTTCTTCACAGCACGTCACCTCTAACTTCACGGGATTATCTGTGCTGTTGCTTTAATACACTCATCATATTAAGCTTTCTTTGAACTTGCAGCAGGGTGGTGCAAAGGCATTATTGTGAGCACTTCTGTGCTTTTTGTTTGTAAAAAAATGATGATTCCCATCATTTAGAAAGGTATTGATAGCAACATCCTGCTCTCACACTTCCAAAAGTACTTTGGAGGTATTAGTTCCTGGTTAGGGAAGCTACTGGAGGGGAAAATGCCCTGAATGTGAAAGACCTTTTGGGGGACCAGTATCACAGAGGGGTTGAAGCCATGAATTAGTACGAGAGGAGGGATGGAGGACAATGGTTCTCAAGGTGTGGTCCCCTGACCAGCAGCCTCAGCATCACCTAGGAACTGGTTAGAGAGGCAAAGCCTCATGAGTCAGAAACCCTGAGAGGAGCTCAGCAATCTGTGTTTTAACAAGGCTTCCAGGGGACGCCTGCTCATTTATGGGGTACAAGAATGCGATAGACCCCCCTGCTCTGGGGGTAGAGCAGGAGACAGCTGCAGTGTCTGCCCCCATGGCCCTTGTCACATTACCAAGGAACACGTGGTACTCACCCTGGGGCACTGTGTATGCATATCCAACGCAGCCTGTGATTATCATATGCACCATTTAATTTTTTTGTTTGAATTCGCCTGTTACCTTCTTTAGTTTCAGGAAATGACTCATGAAGGATGACTAATAAGCGATTCCTTTGTGCATTTCAGAACTGTCCCCCTTGCCATCTGTATATCCATGGCCATCGTCACCGTCGGCTACGTGCTGACCAACGTGGCCTACTTCACGACCATCAGCGCTGAGGAGCTCCTGCAGTCCGATGCCGTGGCTGTGGTGAGTCCAAGCGGGGGAGGGGCCGGCTGGAATTTAGGTTAATGAGTTGATGCAATTTTATAGCAGTTCCTTCCAGCAAAAAAAGGTTTTGAAATGCAGTAATCTTTCCCTGACCTGAATGATAATGAGTATTTAAAATTTTAGAACACATCTTAGCACATTCCGTTTAACTGACACAGCTAAAATCCCATATGGTTTCTCTGTAGTGTTAATTTCATGTAAAATATTTCTGCATACGCATGCTTGACAACACATTTCCACATATATACATCGAATCGAGGCATTATTTTTCTAACATGTCTTTAAGGACAGGTGGGCAGTTCCTGAATTTTTTTTAAAAAGTGCAGTTCTGGTATGCAAATTGCAATTTATATTGTACTCTTTCCTGCTTGTAAACTTTTCAAACATTTTTCCCAAAGTACCCTGTAAGGATTTCCTGGTTGACCATATATGTTTGTTTCTTCTAGTATATCCTTTTGAATACTAGTCTTGGGATATTATTAACTTGGGGGAATACTGAGTTATTCAAAGTTAAACGGATATCATTGCTATGGTGCTTCTCAGAATACTGAAGACACTAATGTGCATTTTAACTCCTTAAGGATGGATATCCAGAATTTTACATTTTCCAAAATTTATTAGAGTTCACGCCAGCCATGCTCCCAAAGGTCATGTTATGGGACTGTTATTCTGTGACCCGGACTTTTATTTCATATAAAAATTTAGGTGGTAAGAGAGCCTGTATGCATAACCTCATAACAATGAAGGGGGAGAAAATGACTTTCCATGATTAGGTGTCAGTTCCTTTAGAAATAGTCGCTATCACCTCATGTCAGCAATGTCAGTCAGGGAACAAATTATCTCATTTCCTGTGAACCTGTGTACGAGTGACTGTATTAAAAAACCAAAGACTCCGCCACTGATGTAAGTTCTAGAAGACACCCCGACAGACAGAGCTTCCTGATGCGGGGCCGGACGTCTCACCACACGGGACAGGGGGCGGCACTTGCTCTGAGCCGAAAGTCGTCTTTTCATTGCACACAGCCCCAGCTGCATCAGGGACAAGTAAAGAGTCGCAGTTTATTTTTTAGTTTTTACTTTGGAAAGGACATCCTTTATGCCGTGGCATAAAAGGAAAGTTCTTGTTTATCCCTTATATTTTCTATGGGTTGATTTCCTTGGACTTGGACATGTATGCTAGCCGTTTTATAGGAAACCACGGAAGAAATTGCCAGATAATTGAGACGGAGGGACTGTTCGATAAACAGAGATTCGGCTCCTGTGCTTACTTTACTCGGGGGAAAGGTTTTCAGAGCACAGCATAGATATGATGTAAATGGTTAAGTCATCAGGCCTTTTCTACCACACTTTTATGTTATAACAGTGGGATTGGTGTACGAAACAAGATTCTGTCATACTTCTCAGCGTACATTTGTGCTTTTCTATCAAAATGCGGCTTTCTTGGCTAAAGAGAAGGTGCTGTGCAAAAGGATTTCTATCTCCAGGAGCAGAACTTCTGGAGGAGCTTTTTAGATTTACTGAAATGATAGAAAATTTTGGCCAGAGCTGGTAAAGATTCAGTAAATGGATCATGGTTTTTTGAAAGTAGAGAACAGGTGCTTGTTTAGGCCTTTGCCCACATTTTTGCAACAAACAATGCCAAAGTACCTGATTTTAATTGTTGTCTACAGAGTTAGTCTGACCCTAAACAAAGAGAAGGGTTATAAAACACAGACATATCACCAGGCTAATAGAAAGTCATCGAGCGAGTCTGGTATAAATTGCTTCATTTTATTCCACTTTCTGGCAAAGCATTAATTTGCGTCATTCTGTCGTTCACCAGACCTTTGCTGAGCGGCTACTGGGAAATTTCTCATTAGCAGTTCCGATCTTTGTTGCCCTCACCTGCTTTGGCTCCATGAATGGTGGTGTATTTGCTGTCTCCAGGTGAGTGAGTTCAAGCATTTCCCGAAATGTATTTCTGTGTTTGAGATTGAATGGGATAAGGATAACTTTATAAAGAAACAGTGCCTCCACATCTGTTGTTTTTAAAGGAACATGCAGGATGAAATCTGCCCAGATCCCAACTCCATTGCTTATTCTGCCCATTAGAGGGCACTGCTCCCCTGCTCACCGCCAGCCAGAGGCTGGGCGTGCGGCATGTTTTTAATAGAATGTCTACAGAGTCTAGCAACAGCTCTTTTATTTCTGGTGATAAAATCTGTTGTTTCTCTAAAGGTGACAAGAGAAAGAGTAAAGTAAGAGACACCAGAAATCACCACCCCTCCCCGTCTGTATCCCTGTTGCTTTCTTTGATGCGAAAGACCCCTTTGCTTTAGTAACATAAGATTCAAACCCAATCAGATAAATATGAGCGTGAGATGTCATCCTTAAAAACGAAATAGCCAGTTGTTTACCAGGAAAATGAGCTCATGCGGGAGTAGCAGAGGAATTGCAATTTGGAACGTGCAAACTGTGGTGAAATCGTAGGCGAGGAGAGAGAACAAAGGAGAGGGGCTTGCTTTTATAGAGGGAAGGAGGGAGCTGAGGGGGCGGTTTTGGTTGAAAGGCCAGGGGAAGGGAGTGAGAGTTGAGGGTTGCCCTGGCTTCTCACCAGCTGGGTTATTGCTGGGCAAGGAGAAAAATGTCTTTTCTCCTGCTGAGGTAGTGAAGAAAGCATCTTCCTGTTGAGCTCCCTTTTCAGAGCTTCCCAAGTCCTTTTAAATGAGGTTCCCTTTAGTCCTGTTCACAGTGTGTGTGTGTGTGTGTGTGTGTGTGTGTGCGTGTGTGCATGCGTGTGTTGGACTGAATTGGATAGGCAGCACATGTACAATGCTGGGACCTAGAACTAAATTCCTCATCAGCTGTGGATATGTAGGGAGAGCTCTGCTGAGTCAGTTGCTGCTTTGTTTCATTCTCCTCAAAGAAGACTAGAGCATACGTTGGCAGATTTTATTAAATCCTAAGTCAGATTTCTCATGATGTTCTCTGCCTTATCTGAAAAGTGAGGTCTAAGTAATCACCTAAGAAATGTTCAGACCAGGTGGTATGAAAAAGGGGCACATTTTCTCCTAGATTTCTGGGCTTTTTCTCCCTCTGCAGTGATCAATTATACAGTTAACTCCACCGCCCCCCCGTTTTTCTCCCATCAGGTTATTCTATGTTGCGTCGCGAGAGGGTCACCTTCCAGAAATCCTCTCCATGATTCATGTCCGCAAGCACACTCCTCTGCCAGCTGTTATTGTTTTGGTAATGCATATTAACAACTATCTCTAGGTGTAACCTCGAATAACAGGTTAGCAAAGAGGCTGTCACACCAGGCTTCGAAGGGTACTTTCCTTCCTCATTCATTGCAAGAGCGGCTCTATGTGTGTCTTGGAGGAGGTTGGCAGGCGCGATGTTTTCCGCTGCCTCCCTTGACTCAGTGTTTCTGATGCACATTTGATGCCATGGGGCAATAACCACCATCACCTTTTTTTTTTCATATGTGTAGAGGTCTCGGGGAAAGGATTCAGCTTGGCTCCTGTCATTGACATGGGATCTCGCAGAAAGGGGTGCAGAGTAATAAGTCCCAATTCTAAGTACTGAGCATGGAGCTGAAAACCACAGTCCAAAATGGTACAGATGTCTCCTCATAGGCTCCTTATAATGAAACGCACACAAAATTATAGAGGGAAAAACCATGAAATCCTAGGCAGCGCAGTGATTCTGTGATTAAAAGGGAGACGTTTGAGAGCAACTCTACAAGGGAAGAACTAAAAGCACCAGCCAACTCTGAAATCTGAGTTGCAGAATTCTTCACTCAGAGAAGAGTATTTGTGAAGTGTGGGATACAGAAGCCTGTGTGAAGTTAAAAGTCCTCAAAACCCACCGGCCTTGGGATAGTCGCTTTTACCTACCATTTTGTAGCATTTTTCTCAGATGGAATCTGCTGTCAGGAGCACCACAGAATGCACGGAGCATATTTTTTTTTTCATGCATTTAATTTGTTTCAAAATGTTTCCTTGAAATTTCTTTGTAAAGTACACAGTAGACTGCGGGAGGAATCTGGAAGGTAATGGTCACTTGTGGGAACAGAATGTCCTATTCCATGAAGAGGCCTTTTGTCCTCAGCCTCCGCTATCAGTCATTCCATCCTTGGCCTGTGCAGCTGCAGGCACTGGCTGTGTGAGGTCTGCGCTGCGTTGTCCCCTGTGGTCTGGGGGGTCACCCGTGGCAGGCTTGTGAGGGCAGGAGAGGGGAGGAAGGAAAGGTCGCTGTTCTGCATTCAGGACCGACAGCGGCACTCAGGAGTGGCTGTGTCTCATCTTTGCGGAGCCAAGTGCCCCTCCGACCTTGCTGGCTGAGCTTGTGGCCAACCTTCCAAGAGGGTGCACTTCTGATTTTTGTTACTAGTTATTTATCAATCGTCTCAGTCTCTGGGTCTTCCCATTTTGAGCCATTGAGAATGACTTTGAAAACACAGCCTCTCCTGTCAAAATGGAAAAGCAACTAAAAAACCAAATATCCATATGAAGCTCCTTCTGAACACTGGGCCATGACGATGGTCCCCTCCTGCTGTTACTGGTGTGCACAGAGACGCTCAGGGCAGGACACAGGCAGGAGGTTAGGTTTTAATCCTCATGGTCATTTGTGGGTGTAAGGGACCATTTGAAAAAGAGAATAGCAAGGTTTACTACTGTGTGGCCGTTGCCTATGTTCCCCCGAGTCACCCCGCTCATTTTCTGTCCCTGCCCCCAGTACCCTCTGACGGTGGTGATGCTCTTCTCTGCGGACCTCTACAGTCTCTTGAATTTCCTCAGTTTTGCCAGGTGGCTTTTTATCGGGCTGGCGGTTGCTGGGCTGATCTACCTTCGCTACAAGCGCCCAGATATGCATCGTCCTTTCAAGGTAAGCTCGGCCATCTTGGTGGGCTCCCCTCAGTGTTTCCCCTGATGCCTGGTCCTGCCTTCGTCATACGCTGGTGATGGGGGGCCATGCTCTGCTGTAGAGTGTCTAACGCTTGCAGGTAGTGCCTTCAGAGTGGATTGATTCCAGCTCAGAAAAAGAGATCGTCGCTTTTTTTCCCCTAATGTGATGTACTGAGCTTTGTATGTCATACTTTTGAAAAGAGGTGGTATTAGTAGAGGATGTTTGTCGTGCTGATTTTTCATGAGTGCCAATGACCTGATAAATTCAAAGTATGGGATACTTTGATCTGTCTTTACGCTGAATATTTCTGGATGGTCAGACTGAGAGAGGGTGAGGCAGATACGTATGGCATCATATCACTCATTAAAACTCTAACCATGATGCTAACTAGGCATTTTAAGGATTTTTAAGTGTTACGACTTATTGCACTCTTTTTCTATGTTTTACACTCTAGAACGAATAAAGATGTAAAATATAAAGGGAAAATGAAGGTGTATGAACCTACCGCTTAACAGAAGGCATGTTAACCATAAGTCAGCATCCTTTAGAGAGGGCCGAAGAACACGCTGCTCATCCCCCTCAGCCTTGAGCCTTCATAGATTGATTTGTCCTCACTGTTTATAACAGATAAGGTTGTCAGTTATGTTGTTAGAATTTGTTGCTAATTATATTCACTGCCTAATCCCGGCAACATCTTCATTAGCGGTTGAATAGGAGTTGGCCTGTTTGTTCTTGTCGTTTCTTATTGTGAATCTCCAGCAGAAAATCAATATCCCCTGAATGGATTTAACATGTAAGTGGCAGCCCATGGTCCTGGCGCCACATTGAAGTGGATTCTAATCATAATTACCAAAGAGCCCATCTTTTAATATCAAAAACAGAGATTAGAGTGGTACTTAACTAGTAAAGTAATTCAAATAGAACTCCTGAAATGATACACATTTTTTTGTCCTTTAGATTTCATTCTATCCAAGGATTTTTTTTTTTTTTTTAATTAAGGGGGTATGAGTAATACATTCTTTGTGCCTCTTTAAAGAGATTTTGCTACTGAGGGAAGGTAGGATGGTGCTTGTCACTTGGTCACGTGAGCAACATATGGCCCAGTTATATGGCTGATGTTCCTGCCATGAAGCACTGCTGTTCCCCGCACCTGCTGGGAGTGATTTGTGTCTCCACTGTGTTCCAGGTGCCGCTGTTTATCCCAGCGCTGTTTTCCTTCACATGCTTCTTCATGGTGGCCCTCTCCCTTTATTCGGACCCGTTTAGCACGGGGATTGGCTTCATCATCACGCTGACAGGGGTCCCTGCTTACTACCTTTTTATCATATGGGACAAGAAACCCAAGTGGTTTAGAAGAATGTCAGGTAAGTCTTTTCAGCAGTTCCAGAACCTTTTCACAGACTGTTGTAGAAAGCTCATCTTTGTGTATGTGTACAGCACACACATCTTAACGTTTAAAAATGTCAGCAGGACAACTGCTTGTTTGAATATATTATTGCATTTTAACTAGAACCAGAAGAAGGAAAAGCAGGAAGCGTGTTTAGGGAGCAGCCACTGAACCCTCTCAGGGCAGTATTTTGTTGGGTTGCTTGGTCACTTCTTAGGAGAATAGCTTTCTTAGGGGAAAGTTTACCAGCACTTCTGAAAATGGCCTAATTGCTCTTCTGAGTGCTTTACTAGCCTAATTATTTTTATTCTGGGTGGAATGCAGTTTAGAGATTCTATATCATAACAGCCTCCTTGATGAGTGATATCAGATTTGGTAGGGAGTTAGGCAGAGGACTACAAAGGTCCTAGGTACATGATTATAGCACCGCGCTTTGTAATAGGCACGATAAGCCACACAAGCATCAAAGACCAGTAAGAACAAGGAAGAGAAGACTCACAGCTCTCATTTATTATATGATTCCATGTATTAGCACAGACACAACCTTAATTAATCTTCAAAAACCTTCTGAGTTGGGAAAACTATTTTTCCTATTTTATGGACTTTGAGTTATAGCATGGGAGAATTCATGTACCTTGTAACAAGTCACAGATGTTAGGTAGCAGAGCTAGTTCATACTCAGGCAGGTTTGTATTTTAGAAAAATCATCCGGGAGACAGTGAGGATGGATTGGAGGGATTGGAGGGTGAAGACAGAGAGCAGGGGTTGTTGGTGACTGCAGTAACCCTGAGGTGAGCTGGGGAGGGTCTGAGCACAGGCCGGGACCGCAGATCCAAGAGAAAGGGAAAGAAATTCAAGAGGAAGCGCCCGTAGAGCTTGGAGACCAGGCAAGTTGGAGGAGGAGAAAGTAGCAGATGGGTAGTGGGGAAGGTGCTGAGGAACAGCCTCTGTTGAAAGCCCCACCCTCTGTCCCGGACTCTGCCAAGGGACATGTTTTCCTTGTGTCATCATCTCTTCTAGTCCTCCACATGGTCTGTGCGTGAGGCCATTCCTATACCCAGATGGGGAAACCAGGCCTCGGGGGCGGGGGGAGATTTTATTTTGAATGTACGGAATGTAAACCATTGAGCTAGGATTTGAATCCACATCTGCTGGGCTGCAAACTCCATGGTTTTTCTAGATCAGGTGCCTGGGGAAAGAGAGAGGGAGTAAAAAATACAGCCAGAGAAGCAGATGTGTTCTTGTTGGTGAGTTTAGAAAAGAATCTTTGTTCTCATTTGTTTTAATTTACTTACTTTACCATAATTAATTTTTAAATGTTCAGCAAATAGTTCAGAGAGATTTCTGGTAAAAATATCAATAAATAATGTCGGTGCTACTAAAAATAAAATAAAAAACAACCAGGTGTATGTATTGCATCTCTAGTGTGCTCCTGAACTCATTTAGAAGCCAGTCATTTAAAATAGAGTTTTGCTACTATTCCTTTTTATTAGCTTTTAATTGGTATATGGTATCTTTAGACCTTATTTGTACTGTTTATACTGAAGTTTGTTTCCTAGTTGGCAACACTATTCCCCAAAGAAGCGTTACTCTAAAAGTTAGGCTCTGTAAGGCTAACACAGGCACACTGATTGCCTAGCAGAGTATTTAATCTCTGTTTCTCATTAGATTACATTAGTTTTCTGTAGAATATTTTTAGTTATGTCTTCTCAGTTGTAGGCAACACGATTCTGAAAGAGAAAGAAAGTCTTGTTCAACAGCGTTTACCATTAGGGTTGCTTCCCTCATTACGAACGTCCAGGGCAGATTAATACTCATGACTGTGAGATCTGGGTCTGTCTCAGGTCCTGGCCGGACACAAGTGAGACCCCGGAGCCCCACGCAAAACCAAGCGTATGTAGGAGGAAAGAGCTGGTGGCCCTGGAGTCGGAGACGACTCCTTATTTCCTCGCACTCAGCAGGCATTGTCTTCCTCCTGCCCGTAGTAAGCCAGCTGTAACACTTCGCTCCTTTCGCTAACGTGTACGTAGTTTGCACCATTGTTTTGCTCAGTGTGTGCCTACTAATACGTTCTGCGCCTGCTCTTTCTTTGATGTGTTTCCCTGCCATTGTGCTTTTCAAGTTTTGGGTTATTTTACTGTCTCTAATGATGTCTTGAACATCTCCAAGGACTGCAGATTTAGTGGTAGCCGTTTGTGAAAGTGACAGCGATGTAGTAGTCTCGTAATGGTTATTTGGTTCTCAAAAACACTGTTAAGTCTCACCAAGGAGCGTGGCGGTCCTGCCTTGGAACTGCGCTCATTGTCACCCTTTATCTTTATAGCTGCCTTGGAAGTCCTCCCTCAATTTTCTTTGATTTTCCTCTTAGGCGGCGTTCTTGTAACAAAATAAAAAAAAAAATTCATGGTATTTATTGCTGCAATAGCAAGTATTTTCCTAGCCTTTGGCCAAAACAAAAGGTGCGCATACAGGCAGACGGAACAGCAGAGTCTTGAACCAGAACGCCACCTCTCCCCCGGCCGCCTCCGTGCTGTTAGAGGCAAACCCCGTGTGAACTTGGAGGCCAGAGAGCCTCTGCTTGGAGCAGTTCGCTCAGTAATTTCATATCAGATTGTCTTGTTGGGTAACATTCTTTAGCCTATGTATTAGCCTTGATTCTTACCCTAACAGCCATGAACCCATTAGCCTGGTGAAATGATGGTTTATCAGAACACATGTCCCTGAGGGTGCATCTATAAAACACGCAAGGCCACCGAACAGCTGTCAGGAAATGTGAATGGCCGCTCTGTCCAGACAGCCAGGGAATGCTCTGAACCTGAGGATGTGAGGTTTCCAGAGATCCGATGAATTTTCTGGCCACAGGATGCCAGTATTGAACCACGTTTTGTTTGATAGCATCCCTAGAGTGAAAAGAAAATGGGCTCTTCAGGGAACAGTCAGGCACCCAGAAAGCTTTTTGTTGCTGTCTGTGACAGAGTGCTTCCTTCTTCTGGCTGTTTATTTTTATTTATTTATAGAAACACAAGCTCCTCACCCAAGGAAAGCAGGGCAGATACCCCACTGACATGCCCACCTGGGGGTACCTAGCCCTGGCAAACCCTGGCCAGGCTCCGGGCAGCCGCTTCCCTTGATTGCCCGGATTCATGAGCCAGACTCTGTTCCTGCTGGGAGGGAGCGGGGTGACTGGCAGTTGGTCCCTCTCGCTCAGGGCAAGATACGGAGGACAGCCACGCTTAAACAAAACCTTCGGTGGCGAAGACTCATACTGGGCAGCCCCAGCAAAACGTATCCATTTCTGTGGATTGGGGCCAGGCAAGTCCAGAGCCCTAAAATCACAAGCTGCTGACAGTATGCTGCTGTGACTTCATTTCCGAGACCTCCCTGGGAGCAGCCTAATGCACCGGACAGACGCTGCCCGAGGACCGCGCGCATTGCAGTTCGTCAAGCTGGAATGCATTTCCCAAGGGGCCAAATGAGACCATCCACGTGAAAAGATTCTGAGGTGTTTTTTTTTTTTTTTAAAGTAGATACTAATATTCTTATCCTGACTCCTGGGGAAGATTTTGTGCTACTGTTTCACGAGTTCTGGCTGTAGGTCCTGGGCTTGCACCAAACATGGTTGGCAAGTCAGATTCTGTGAGGTTGGTGGTGACCCCCACTGGTTTCAGGAACACCTGCTGAATACGAACGGTGAAACTGAAGCTGTGACCGTTGCCATTTGGTCTTGTAGCTTGTGGTTGCTGAAAACACCCAGTGTATACTCACTGGCTCCACTTTATTTCAAGAAATAGTACCATGGTGTTGATCATCCCCAAAGCCAAAGGACTTATGTGAGCATGGATGCCGCACCCCTGGGCTTTCCCGGGCAAGCGGGAAGCATCCTTGGAGGCTTTCTCGGGCACCGGTCTGAGCCCATGGCTGTAGATAACCTAGAAGAAAATGGTGTGGAAATAACAGCAACTCAGAGGCAAAATCAGTCACTCCGCCCAAACCTCCACAGTGTTGAGGATCATCCAAATCCTGACGCTCCGAGAGAGCATAAGAAAGTCGTGGGAGACCCAGGACCAAGTGGATGTGGAGGAAGAGAAATGACTGGGTATGAGGAACCAAAAGGGAGATTCGTTGGCCCCAGACGTGCAATGGAACAGAAGACCCAGACTGGATGAACATTCAGGAAGGAAAATGTCGCACTTTTAGGAAAACAGTACGATCTCTAAGTTGCTGTCCCTTTGTCAGGACCCGATGCAGCGTTGTGAACCAGGTAAGCAAGATGTCTAAGGAAACAAAAGGCTGGTGGTCCTAGAATACAGAATCACACTTCAGAAGAGGCTTCTGTTTTGAAGATGGAGGAGCAGATGCTGATTACGAAAGACAGTTATTAAAAGAAGAAAACGAAAAATCTCAGGAGATAAATGCATGCATAGACACACACACACGACCGGTGTGGAGAGAGTTCAGGGAGCTCCAGCACACTTCTCCAGGGGGGAAGGAAGGGCTGGGAGGATGTCAGTTTAACCCCACGGCTTTGCTCTTGACCACAGCAGGCGCCTGAGGCCTCTCGCTTCACCCTTCGTCTGCCTGCAGCTTCTTCTCTGCCTGCAAAGCCACATCTTCCTACTATTGATTGACGCTCTTCTACAGTTTGTTTTTCTAGGGTAATTCTACCGTTTTTCTTTCCTGCAAGCACGGACTTTTATTGCTCTTGAGTGTTCCCTTGTGCTTCATGGACATCTCCATGTAGAATGGGCTGTGACAAAGTATAATTTATTTAAGAAACATGTGCATAGAGTTTACCATTTGCCAGAACTGTGCCAGACCCTGTATAATTGATGGATATTATAAAACGAGTGTGCTGAGGAAAACAACTTGGGGGAAAACAACTGTTATAAAGTGAAGGTTGAAAAGACAAACTTTTTTAGTGGTATTAAATAGTGCTTGGAAGGGCCTTGTGACAGGGAACAAGTCAGAAAAGACTGTCTTGTTGAGAGATGGTCTGGGTCTGAAACCATCAAAAAGGGAGAGAGGCTCCAGGTCCAGAAGCAGTTTGAAGAGTTTTTATAGAGACTTATGACAATGATAAGAGGTGAACAACAACTAACAACCCAGGAAACTAGAGTCACAGGGTTCTAGGACTGCCGATATGAACTGATCTAGCTCCGTGGCTCCTACATTTTAATCTCTACCAGAATCACTGATTTCTGGACCCTACCTTCAATTTCTGATTTAGTAGGTCTAGAATGGGGCATGAGATGCCTTTGTAATGTCTCGGCTGGTTTGCGGAGAACACTTTAAGAACCACTGACCTCGTCCAAGTCTCTTGTTCTCCTTTTTTAAATTAATTTATTTTTATTGAGATGTAATTGACATATAACATTGTGTAAGCTAAAGGATACAATATGCTGGTTTGATACAATACATTTATATATTGCAGTATAATTACTACAAGAGTATTAACTAACATCTCTATTATGTCATGTATTTGTCATTTCTTTTTTTGTGTTGAGAACAGTTAAGATTTGGTCTCTGGGCAACTTTTACAATATAGTACATTGACTATAATCACTATGTTGTGCATGAGATATCCAGAACTCACTTAATTACTAGTTGTAAGTTTGCACCTTTAAACAGCATCTTCCCAGTTCTCCCTCCTTCAACCCCTCATTATTACCATTCTACTCTGTTTTTATAAGTTCAGTATTTTTAGATTCCACATATAAGTTATTTCACACAGTAGTATTTGTCTATCTCTGCCTGACTTTTCTCACTTAGCATAACGTCTTCAAGGTCTACCCATGTTATTGCGAATGGCAGGATTTCTTTCTCTCATGGTTAAATAATATTCCATTGTCTGTGCGTGTGTGTATCACATTTTCTTTATCCATTCATTTGTTGATGGACACATGAGCTGTTTTACATCTTGGCTTGTGAGCAAGGCTTCAGTGAACATGAGTGGGCAGCTGTCCCTTCGAGATACTGATTTCAATTTGTTTGGCTGCATCCTTCATAGTAGGATTGCTGGGTCATATGGTAGTTCTACTTTTAATATTTTGAGGACCCCTCCATACTGTTTTCCCTAATGGCTGTTCCAATTTACATTCCTACCAAAATGTATACTTATAAGGGTTCCCTTTCCTTCACATCCTTGCCAGCATTTGCTATCTCTTGTCTTTTTTTTTTTTTTTTGAATATGGTTTTTTAATTGCCTGTCTTATGTGTCTGATTTATATGTCCCAGGCCAGCAAGCCACTATGCTCCACACAGTCATTGGGAAGCCTGGTACCTTCCACCTTGTGTCTGCTACTTCAAGTGTAGACTGTAGACAAGTTTAGTCCATGAGCTGCTTGGTAATGGTACCACGAGATGAGTCATAATGTCCTAACATGTATATGTGACATCTCATTGTGGTTTTGTTTTGCATTTTCTGATGATTAGTGATGTTGAACAACTGTTCATGTATATGTTGGCCCTGAATGTCTTTTTTGGAAAGTGTCTAGTCAGACTCTTTGCATATTTTTTAAATTGGCCTATTTTCTTTTTGTTTTATTGAGTTATCTGAGTTCTTCATTTATTTTGGATGTATGCTTTGCTAATATTTTCTCCCATTCTGGATGTTGTCTTTTAAACTTACTGATTGTTTTCTTTGCTGTGCAGAAGCTCTTTAGTTTAATCATGCTTGTTTTAATTTTTTTTTATTGTCTGTGCTTTGGTGACTGAACCAAGAAATCATTACCTAGACGATTGTCAGGGATCTTTTTTTTCCTGTTTTCTTCTAGAAGTTTTGTGGTTTCGGGCCTTTCATTTAAATCTTTGCTCTAGTTCAAGTTAATTTTTTGTGAGTGGCATAACAGGGGTCCAGTTTCTTTCTTTTGCATGTAGATATCCAGTTTTCTGTCCATTCCCTATTGCGTGTTCTTGGTATCCTTGTAAAAAATAAGTTAATTATCTATATATGGGAGTTATGTATCAGTTCTCTTTTGTTCTACTAATTTATGTGTCTCTTTTCATGCCATACTATTTTGATTACTACAGCTTTTTAATATAGCCTGAAGTCAAGTGTTGTGATGCTTACAGCTTTGTTCTTGCTCAGTATAACTTTGGTTATTTGGTTATTTGTGAACCAGGTAAGCAAGATGTCTAAGGAAACAAAAGGCTGGTGGTCCTAGAATAAAGAATCACACTTCAGAAGAGGCTTCTGTTTTGAAGATGGAGGAGCAGATGCTGAATACAAAAGGCATCTTTTGTGGTTCCAAACAAATTTTATGATGGTTTTTCTATATATGTTAGAAATGCCATTAGGATTTTGATCAAAATTTCACTGAATCAAAGGTCACTTTTGATCATATGGACATTTTCGCAATACTAATTCTCCCAATCTTGGAACACGAGACATCTTTCTATTTTTATTTAAGATGTCTTCTGTGAACAGAGATAATTTTACTTCTTTCTTTCTGATATGGATGCCCTTTATTTCTTTTTCTGCCTAATTGCTCTAGCTAGGACTTCTAGTGCTATGATGAGTCACCCTTGCATTTCTGAGATAAATTGCACTTCATCATGGTGAATGATCCTTTAATGTGTTCTTGAATCTGGTTTGCTAATATTTTGCTGAGAATTTTTGCATCCATATTCATCAGAGATATTGGTCTGTAATTTCCCTTTCTTATAGTGCCTTTGTTTGACTCTGATATCAGGGTAACGTTGCCTTATAAAATGAGTTTGGGAGTCTTCCCACTTCTTCAGCTTCTTTGAACAGTTTGAGAAGTCTTGATGTTTATTCTTCGTGTTTGGTACAATTTGTTGGTGAAAGCCCCCGCTCCTGGCTTTTCTGGGTTGGGAGGTGTTGATGGGTCTGACCCTTGAGCTGCCTGGGGAGTGGGACTCACGGTAGTGACAGTGCCCCTGGCAGTGATGGGTCGGAGCCAGGACCTGGGACCCAGGGGCAGGGCTTGGGGCAGCAAGAGCCATCTCAGCAATGACAGTTCAGAGTCTTGACCAGGGACGGGGGAGGGGAAGGCTAGGCGGCGGCAGCGCAGACCTGGGGGGGCAGCCAACATGTGACTTCGGGACCCTAGTCGTGGTGGTGGGAAAAAGCCCCACCGCGGGCTGAGCTGGGCAAAGAGCAGAGGCTGCTCAGGTCTCCCGGGTGTTGAGGTGCTGTGGCTCCCATCCCTGTGAGCGGGGCACAGCACCAGCTAGGAAGCCTGAGGCCAACTCTCCCCTCAGCAACAGCTCCAGCCTGTGGGAACAGATGCAGAGGTGGGGGCCTCCAGGCTCCCCTCGGGGGGTGGGGGGAGCAGCATGCCGAAGACCCAGGGAGGCCTCCCCAGCAAAAGCTGCCGATGGCCGATGTCCGCAGCCGTGAGGCTGGCTGGGGTCCTCCGGTTCTCCCTGTCGGGGACCTTCCTCGGGTCTCCGGCTGGGGGACAGGGTGATGCAGGCAAAATGCTTTCTCACCTGTGCCACCACCCTCGAGTTTTGAGCTCTGCCAGGCTGCTGCTTCTTTGTTGTCTAGAGCTTTTCCTGAGTTGTTTTCTTCAGTTTGTCGCTTTTCGTTGTTTTTGCTTTTTAAGGGGGTGATGAGCGTTGGGACCTTCTGGCCCTTCGCCTTGCTGAGCTCGTTCCCGAGTCCCTCCTTCCTGTTGATGAGGCAACTGAGGTCCCGGGAGATTAACTGTTTTGCTCAGTAATAGACTATAAGTTTGTGACTGAAAATTTTATTCTGAATCTTCTCCTGATTTTGCTGAGGAATTGATTATAATCTCTTAGGTGCAAAAACAACAAAGCCATTTTAAACTGAATATGAAATGTGGTTTTGAACATTTATTTATATCTTGATTCTATTGTCTCAAAATATTTCAGCTTTCCAATTCATAGTAAAATGCCTTATTTTAATATAAAATATTAATATATTCTTAGGGAAATTAGAGAAGTGACACATTAATTGAGCATGATAGGATTCCAAAGAAGTAAATAATTCTTGAAAGTACTCTATGAAATAGCGGTTGTGTGTTTTCAGTATCTGACCCAAAATAATTCAGATTTTACTGTTTTCTATGCATTTCTGATTTCTGTGCATTTTTAATTTTTCTTCATTATTTCTTTGTAGGCAGAATAACCAGAACATTACAAATAATACTGGAAGTTGTACCAGAAGAAGCTTGTCATAAAGTATGAATTAATGCATTGGAAATCGTGGCAGTCTCTCCTTGGCCTTGTTTCTGCCCAAAGGGCTGAAACAAAATATGGACGTTCACTTCATTTTATGAAAACCCAGAAGATTCCAGCTCTGGTGATGGACTAAAGGAATCAGTTATTTCTATTCATATCGTTTAGCATATTCAAACTGGTTTCTAAGAAATGTAGTTATAACTCCATGTAGTTGGAGAAAGCTGATAGGCAACTTATACCCTGAGTTCCCACGATTCTTGCGTCCTGATGCCTAACCTGTTGAGGTGAGGGGAAAATACTATGGAACGGACAGTTGCTTCAGTGGTCTGTCTCTACAACATATCATGGTGAAAACCTTCACAAGGAAGACTGAGTTGTTTTCTGTATATATGGGATTTGTAAAAACAATTTTTACATTGTAGAGATGACCATACTGTGAAAAGTGTTTTCTATTAATCAAAAGAAAGGGGGGAAAAAAGCATACATCAACATTATGGACCAAGGAAAGAAAGAAATTTGTTTCACGTTGGCATTGCATTGCTTCCCTATAGATACCGACTTAGGTATCATTCATCTTTTAAGGGGTGATACTCAAAGCATTTTGAACAAAGGGCAGAGGGGATATGCCTCATGTTTAATGAACACTTTAAAGAAGAGCTTTTAGGAGCTATTGTTTATGGGACAAACCCAAGAATTATGTGTAAGTAAAAACCCTTGAGGGTTTATTATGTTAGGATGTTTTTCGCTTGTCAGCAGCAGGCTCCGTGGTTGGGTGGCATTTTGTGTTTCAGAGCAGCCCGTTTGGGCAGGAAAGGATGCGACCCTTTCCTGCAGCAAAGCAACAATCAGGTTGGTAAGCACGGTCACCGCTTGATGAATAACTTACTTTTGATAAATACATCGAAATACGTGCCTTTTCAAGTCGTCAAATTACAACGTCGGCATAAGAAAGAAGTGCCCACAATATTATGCCCAATTCTACGATCGTGTCTGAGTGCAGTGCTGGTGATTCTGAACATTTTTTTATTTCATAGTTATTTTTACATGGTGATGAATTTTGACAGGTTGTACGTTTCCTTTACATATTTTATATTCTGTTAAAATATCTCTTTGGATAAAACTGTCCAGATCCATTAGGGAAAGATATATATTTACATAAAAATTGAGGAAGAAATGTCACTGCTAAATAAGATTCACAACCGATGTTTCTAAAAATTTTCCACCTCTGTATCTAGGATTTGCCATTAATTTCCTCACCTTAATTATCATTCTACTTGCAAAAGAGATAACTGATAAAAAATTCACTAAAAGAAGTAGAAACTGTGTATGCATATGTATATCCAGACAGGTGTTCTGCTAGGCTTAGAAAATACTGTGCAATTTTCTACTGAAAGTGATATCATGATGAAATTTCTTAGCTGTTATTTACACACATCTAAAGTTAAGGAATTCATTATAGCCAGAGTATGTTCCATCCTTTAATTTCTTTGTCCATTTGAAAATAAGAATTTTTGAAAGAATTGCACTGATTAAAATAATCAAAAGAAGATGTAGAGTTCACAGATAATTGGCCAAAATAGCAATGATAATTCATAACTTGAGGCAATTCCAAATCACAAATTTCAATTTTTGCTCTTAGTAACAGTTTAAATAGATCCAAGACTGACATTTTTCAGCCAAACCTAGCGTTTGGGTCTCTAAGTAAATTCATAAAAGTTTTTCCTTTCTCTCTTACCATAGGGTTTCAAAATTTGATCCAGAGTCTCTACTTCCTATATCCATTTATCCATATATCTTCCCACTATTTTGTTGCTGGAGATAAAAATAAATTTCCTTTATATTCTTATTTTTTAATCTAAACCAGGAAACTCTTCTTGAATTTTTTTTTTGTGTGTAATGAAAAAAAAAGTGAAATCTCATGGAGAGTTTCGTGTGGTGTGGATGGTCCCTGAGGTTAATGTGCTGATATCAACAGATGTCTCCACATTTCATTTATTTCCTTATTTTCCATTCTAAGTTCTCCTTAAACATATCACTGTGCCGGCTAAGTAGCATACATATTCATTATTTTTCCCATTATTATCAAAATGATTTTTCATTATTGAAAAATTGTTATTAAAATGGTATTGTAATACCATTTTAACCAGACAGAAAATCAGTAATTTTTTAAGAAAGTAATGGCGATTAAGTTATACTTTAATTCATTTTTAGGTTACATCATGACAAGACACGGCATTTCTGTAGTCGAAGAATCAATATTCATCATTGCTATTCAGGATGGTGTCATGTAGAAAAGACCTCTGACTCCAGACCAAACATGCATGTTAGGCATGTGCATGCACAGGTGTGCTTTGCTCATACCGTATGTCCCTCAGTGCCGCTGGCACAAACTTAGGACACATTATTAGGATATGTTAGAAATGCATGACAGTTTATCTAACACTAAAATAACTATATTGAAATAAGTTTCCAGATTGTGTTATGTATCTGGTAAAATTGTTTCCCCATTTGCTATTTGATACATTAACAGAAGGTTAACATGAGTATAGGTACATCACTCAACAGAATTCTTCATGAATGATAACTAGTCTTCAGGAAACTTATTATTTTATCTCTACCTGAAGATAAGCGTATGAGACTAAGAAAGGGAGCATCTTTGACCTGTAGTTAGTTTCTTATAACTGAGGTAGGTTAGGAAAGGATAGAAAACCAGAGCTCAGAGTAGCAGGAAATGAAAGTAGTATATGATTGGGGGTAACAACATTTTGGTATAATTTGTTATGCAGTATAGTCAGAGAAAAATCAAAAATTAAGTGCCTGCTACGCATAGGTGGCTGTCCTGAGACGCTAATGAAACAAAAGCTTCAGTGTCATTCACACAGACATGCCCCTTCCAATGTCCTGGACCTGATTTTACACAAGGAATTACGTATTAATTTCCCTGAAGAAAATCAGCAAAATTGTATATACTTCTGACCCTATATAATCATATACCTCTTTGAGTAAGAAGGTGAAATATTTCCATTAGTTTTTCTATTAGAAATAAGCTTGTGGTATGTGTGTGTATACACACACACACACACACGGTCCAGGACAAATGATGCCCCTTTTTTACGAGCTGGTAATCTATAACAAATCTTTACAAGATCATAAGCATATAATTCTGTAACATAACATCACACTCAAGCACAGCATATGATGTTTTAGGTGAAATGTTCAAATTGCTGTCCATCTCATGCGAAACTTTCACTTTCCCTACCAACCACGGTCAGTGGCGTTACTTCTGCTGGACCCTGTATTTTATATTTTTATTGATTTAAAAGAGGGAGAGAGAAAAAGAAAGGGAAGGCGAGAGAGAAAGAAAGAGAGAATGACTTGTTCCACTTATTTATACGTTCCTTTGTTGCTTCTTGTGTGTGCCCTGACCAGGGATCTAACTGGCTCTCTTGGCATATCAGAATGACCCTCCAACCACCTGAGCCACCCAGCCAGGCCAAGACATATTTTTAAATAAAGTTGAGAGTTAGTTGAACTATCTATCTATAAGTGGCTTTTTAATAATATACATTATGTAATATATAAGGAGAGAGTTTCGCCTTTGGCATTTTTTTTTGTCAGTTCTGAATGATAGAAAAACGATAAATGGGATTCTAATTGTAGGTCTTTGTTTTTTAGGTTGGAAAGAAATGTAGAGAGATTTGGGATTTGAATGCAGATGAAATTTAATTTTACTTAAATATAACCTTGCTTCACTTTACTCTGTATGATGTGTTAAGTGTTGTATGTTGGTGCTGATGATGTTTACAGTTACATTTGACTTTACGACCAAAGTCAGGAATTGAGGGATGTCATTGTGTAACTGGCTGTAAGCTCATGGTGGATATAAGTTAGAGTAGGTAATGAGTCATTTTGACAGCTTTTGTTTACATTGGTAATATACAGGTAAAAGAATTACTACTCATAAATGTTTTTTAGGATAACTTCCCATAAATGGCATTTTTAATCTTTCTCAATATAAGTAATGCCTAAAAGGGTAACCTCTAGGTAGTATTCTTACTGTACTTAAAAGGTATTTTAATATCCATTTTTAAGAAATAATCCTTTCTTCTCTTTGTTGTATTTTTCATATTAGTTGGTGTGAAAAAAATAAATGTTCAGTCTAGTTTTAGGTTTGATACAAATACACAAAGGCATAAAGTGTGGTATCTCAGAAAGTTCGCCAGTTTTCTGTATGGTGTGAGATATTGCTCTTCTTTATATCCCTGAAGAAAATTAACTTGATCTCTTTGAACCACTTCTCTCATTTTTGGAATGAATCAATGATTCCCTTGCTGTTATTTTTTCGCATTATATCCTCACGATAGGAGTGAGTTTACACAATTACCGATACTCTTAGTGGGAAATTACCACTTAGGTTTCCCTCCTTGGTAGCCCCACCTCACCCTTCTCTGTTACCACTGGCTTTAAAATATCACTGGAAGACAATAACAGTCTCCAAATACCTATCTGTTACATGAGTGTTTTTCAGCTGTGTAGATCAAGGGTGCATTTAAAGTATCAATAACTGCCTTACTAGTTTTATAGGTATCCGTCCTATCAAGAAACTGTGGAGAATTAGGCATGTAAGCGCCAGACAGAAATGGATGCACTGGTTTGAAAGTGAACATACTTCTTTCCCTCACCATATACACTACTGATTTTGTTTAAAGTATGACTTTCAAGTGAATTAATTTATTGGTTAGAAGACTTGCCTGCTGGATCCTTATTACCTCTTGTGGACGCCTCCAAAGGCTACACTGAAAGCTAGAGGGAAGATACAAACTAATGCACAGTTATCTCTTTTGCATCAGTGACTGTATTTTGAGCACCTTGTGTGACAGGGCATCTTGCACAGCACCTTGCGGGAAAGCAGCCGGCCTTTGGATGCTACGGCTGTAACGGTTGGGCTGTGAGGTTCGGCCGCCCTCCTTCCTGCCCGTGCTGCGGCGCGAGCTGGGAAGCCTGTTTGTCTCACACGGGGAAGCAATGCAATGCGGTTCCCTGGTTCTACATGGGAACTGTCTGGTTTCAAAAGATTTCTTAGTAGTTTTTCCCTAGCATTTCTCCTTTGTTCCAAATTTCCATTTACTGACTAATGGAATATAAAAATATTATATTTAAGTAGAAAAATAGTTTGGAGAAATAAAACAGATTGTTTCAAATGAGTGTATGCTTGTAAAGAACAGAATTGACCTATATTAAACTACTGTGTAAATTGATAATTTTGGACACTACCACATAGCACTTTTTAATTGCTCTGGAAGCAAAAATCAATACATATAGTAATGGTTATCACACAAACCACAGGAATCCTCCCAAAATTTTTAGTAGCCTGGGATTATTTTGATCCTTTCCTTGGAGAAATGTTTTACCTAAGGGTTTAACTTTGTGAATGTTATTGCTACCGCTATAAATCTGGAACTGAATTCTTAATACTTAACAATACTCAACATTTTGAAAAGTGGGGTCTTCTTTTTACATTATCCATGTTTAGAGAATGACATCTCTCTTTACTCTTTTAGGCTATTTGGGGCAAATGCCTGTCAGGTATGCCCACATTTCTTTCTCTTCTTAAACCGATTGCAGCACAATGGTGATGAGTTTGCAGTGGTACCTTCCAAATGTTTTGACGTTTTGCAAACATAACCATCAGATGTGCTGTAAGTGCATTGCTTCATACCATAAAATAGAGTGTCTCTGGTGAAACTGGGGAACAGCCATGTGGTTGTGTTTTACTGATCTTAAATGCTGGCTCCCTGTGGCTTTATAATAAGCACAAGTCAGAGAAATGCAAGCCACATGGCTGCCTGGACTGAACGCTTGGAGAACTTAATTTGCCCTAGTTTTCTGATAAAGATTTGACTCAAGATTTCTCAGAGCTCGGGTTTTGCTTATCAGAGTGGATTAGATGGTAGTGATGCACTGGTAGAGGTGGTTTTTAGTTACTGACTCAGAATTCATCTCATGATGAATCTTTCATGTCTTTTTATAGTAAGTATATCTGTATTTACTTTATAAAAATGGGTTAATGAGCTTTGTTTTAAAATTTGACTTAGTAACTTCTTTTTCAATTATCAAGGGGTAGAAACATTTGTATGTGTTTTGGTATGTTCACATTACATCGTATTAAGTACTATATTTGAATGTATTTAAATGTCATTTATATTCTGTGTCAAGCATCACTAATTTGCACCAACACAGTCAATTTAGCCCAGTGGGAAGCTGGGGGCGGAGTCTCGAGGTTCAGTGGGAGCGCTGGCAGCCGTCTCTTTGATCTGTGCTTAAACTGTACTTTATGGGCCAGGTACACCCCTCCACCTGGATCTGGAATACACTTGTTAGGACTCTGTACCATTCCCTTAATTGGGGTGGGGGCAGGGGAACACTGGATCTGGCCTGGCGATCCAAGGTACAGGGCAGAGACATCTCGCTGAGGAAGAGTGAGCCTCATCCGTGGCGGGTTCCTTCGCCTTGGCATTGGGAGAGTGAAACGTGGTAAAGGGCGTCGTGGGTATTTTATACAAATGTTACACAACGTCTTGTGTTGATACATTCTCAAAGAGCAAACCTCCTTTCTGCGCCTAAATTCCAGTTGAATCTGGAGTACTAAGATATGTAACTGTGAAAATGTAAATGGTGCAGAGGGACCTTCATTTGGGGATTGTGTTGTGTTTCTTAGGGTTCTCTGGCACTGGTGCCTATACTAGCATGTGATACATGAAATAAAATGGATTTTTCTACAGCTTAATGATTTCCTTCTGGGGAGAGCTCTGGTGCAGAAATCACACTGCCAGATGGTGTTTATGGGCTATTTGTGTAAGTGGTAAGATACTATGAAATAAGTGTGATTTCATCTGGTGGAAACTCTTGATGCATATGTTTTTTGAATGGAATGAATTTTGGTGCAATATGATGTCACTCAATTTTGCATTGAATTTAATTTCAATTGTGTTTATGTATATGTATACTTGTCATGCTTCTAGCTGCTTCAGTTTTTGTATATATGTTTTTGTACATATTTTTACTTGAAAATATTTGAAATGGAAATTAAATAAATGTTTGATAGTTTACATAATAAAAGTCATGTTCTTTTTTTAAGTGCAGTACATCTCATCAAATTGGAGGTGTGGGTATTAAGGCTTAGCTGGATCTTCCGCTGATTCTGTGAATTTGTCGGTGTCTCCCACTCATCATCCATTTTCTGTACTAAAAACTTAAAGGGGTGGCAGATTCAGTTAACACGGTAGAAATTCTTCTTCCTCTTGGCCTGTATACATCCATACTCTGGTCCACAATTCTAGCAACTTCTTTCTTCTGTTTTCACTTGTCCTAGTACAGGACAAGTCTTCTGATTTCTTCCTCTTAACAAAAGCCTCATCTCTTGTCTCTCTCTCATTGTCTTCACATGTTTCCCCAGAATGTTCTTTCTGAAACAGAAATACTAGAATGATCACTAATGGTTTCACTTTTTCTTTTTGCTGGTAGATAAAATCCAAACTCCTCCGTATAGCACACAGAGCTTTCCACAATCCCCCACCTGTCTTTCTCCAGCTACGAATGACCACTTCTATATTTTCTGCAGCCATATTAAATGTCTTTTTTGGTGGTTTAACAAAGAAAAGATGCCATTATTTCATTTGACCCACTGCAGGTTCTTACAAGAATTATACTTTCCTCTCCCAGTTCTATCTCCTACTCCCCACATAGGAAACTTATAGCCAACATTTGAGACCGAATTCAAAAAAGTTTCTTCCAGAAACTTTCCTGAAGCTGGCTTAGGACCTGACCCCCGAACACCTTCATTATCGGGAGCACACCGTTTTATATATCTGTTGGCCATTAGTATAACTTTTTGAAAAATGTCTATTCAGATCTCTGTCTGCTGTTAAAATAAATTTTTAGTGGATTTTTTTATGCTATTGAGTTACATGAGTTTTTTCTATGTTTTAGATATTAACCCCTTATCAGATATATGGCTTGCAAATCTTTTCTCCTATTCCACAGGTTACCTTTTCATTTTGTTGATTGTTTCTTTTACTGTGCAGAAGATTTTCAGTTTAATGTCCACTTTTTTGCTTTTTTCTTTTGTTGCTTTTGCTCTTAGTGTCATCTACAAAAAATCATTGCCGGGACCCATGTCAAGGAGGTTTTTCTCTGTTTTCTTCTAGGAGTATTATTGTTTCAAGTTTTACATTTACATCTTTTATCTATATTAAATTATTTTTTGGTAAGTTGTATAAGACAGGGGTTCAATTTCATCCTTTGCATATGGATATCCAGTTTTCCCGTCACCATTTATTGAAGACTATTCTTTTTCTCCAGTGAGTATTCTAGATTTCCTTGTCAAATACTAGTTGGTCGTACATTTATTTCTGTGTGCATTTATTTCTCGATACTTGTTTCAATTCCATTGGTTCATGTGTCTGTTTTATGCCAGTACCATACTGCTTGGTTACTGGAGCTTTGTAATACAGTATAAAACCAGGAAGTATGAGGCCTCCAACCCTGTTCTTCTTTCTCAAGGTTGCTTTGGCCATTTGGGGTGTTTTATGGTTCCATAAATTTAAGGATCATTGTTTTCTTTATTTCTGTGAAAAATATCATTGAAATTTTAATATGTATTACATTGAATCTATAGATCACTTGGGACCGTATGGACATTTTAACAATGTTAATTCTTCTGACCCATGAAGATGAGAAAAATTTCCATTTATTTGTGTCTTCTTCAATTTCTTTTATCATCGTCTTATAGTTTGAAGTGTACAGATCTTTCATCTCCTTGGTTAAATTTATTCCGAAGTGCTTCATTGTTTTTGATGCTATTGTGAATTGGATTGTTTTCTTTATCTTTGTCAGTTTGTTGTTAGTATACAGAAACACATTAGATTTTTGTATATTCTTTTGTATTTTTGTATTGATTGTATATTCTGCAACTTTACTGAATTCATTTATTAGATCTAATAGTTTTTTTTGTAGAATGTTTAAAGTTTACTAAATACATGATCATGTCACCTGCCAACAAAGACAGTTTTACTTCTTTCCTGATTTGGATTCATTTTAATTGTGTTTCTTGCCTAATTGCTCTGGTTAGGATTTCTAGCACTATGTTGAATAGGAGTAGTGAGAGTGGGCATCCTTGATTATCCCTGATCTTAGAGGAAGAGCTTTCAGACATTTTTATTATGTTGAAATATGTCCCTTTTATACCAAATTGAAGTGTTTGTTAGATATTATAAAAGGATGTTCTATTTTGTCAGATGCTTTTTCTGCACCTATTGATAAGATCACATGATCTTTAGGATTCATTCTATTAATGTGCTCTCATGTACATTGATTTGCATACATTGTCCCATCTTTGCATCCCAGGAATAAATCCCACTTAGTCATTGTGTATGACTCTTTCAATGTGCTGTTAAATTTGGTTCACCAGTGTTTTGTTGAGAATTTATGAATCCATATTCATCGGGCTGAGCTCCCCAGCCAGATGGTGTCACTGGCTGGTCTCTGTTCAGTCTGGGCCACAGGCTGGGCTCCACGATTGGACAGGCAGCTGGCTGGGCTCCACTCTTGGGCCAGTTCTCTGGCTGGAATCCCTGGTGAGGCGGGGCTGCCAGCTGTACTCTGCATTTAGGTGTGGCTGGAGGCTGTGCTACATGGTCAGGCGGGCTTGCTGTCCAAGCTCCCTGGATGGGTGGGGCTACAACCTATGCTCCATGATTGGGCAAGATGGCTAGCTGGGCTCTCTACCTGGAAGAGGCCACTTGCTATGCTCAGCAGTTGGGACGTACTGTAGGTTCAGGCCCCAAGGCTGCCTGAGGGCACTGTTCGGGCTCACTGGCAGAGAGGGGTAGAGGTTCTGCTCTGCAGTTGGACAGGGCTGCTGGCTTGGCTGAGCAGGGCTGTGGGAGGGGCTCCACAGATGTCCAGGTTCTCTGGCCAGAGAACCTGGCCGTGTCCAGCGGTCGAGTAGAGCTGCTGACTTCCTTCATTATCAGTCTGGGTGGGATCGTAGAATGGGCTGTGCCACTGGGACCCACCGGCTGTGCACCCAAAATGGGCAGGACCGCCAGCGAATCTCCCTGGTCTGACAGAGCTACCGGCTTGGGCCTGCAGACGGGCAGAGCTGCTGTCTGGTTCTGAGGTCAGACACCACGGCCAGCAGGGATGCCATTTGCTGAGATTGCACACCTGCTACTGTGAACCCCTCCCTCTTCCCCCTCTAAGTGACCCGCCCCCGCGTCCTCTGTGAGTCAATACCAAAGTGTGTTTCCCAGGGAGCTTCCTGGAACATGGGGAAGCTGGGTGTCTATTCCTGGCTCTCCTCTACCCACTGGAGAGTTTGTAGCCAACGTTGCTGGCCTAAAGAGGGGGGATACGGTCAAAGGGAAGCCATTCCTCTTACCGTGCTGATGCAGTTTCCCATGGTTTTTGAGTTCCAAGGTGGGTGCTTTGGCCTCACCCCCAGGTTCTGGGATCTTCGCAAAATCATCTTGCCTATGAGTAGTTGGTTGTTGCTCTTTCTTGTAGGGAAACTAAAGTCAGGCAGCATCTCTTTTGCCTTCTTGCTCTGAACAGTTTTTTATACCCAGGTTCCCCTTACCTGACGTTCCATTACCAGGTGTTTCTCTATGCACTTATAGTGACATATTGATTTCCTTAAAAGAATAATTTGATATCATCCAGGTGTGCCTAATGATAAGAAAAGGTTAATGTAGAAAGTCTATGATTATTAGTTAAACACTTTCTCAAATTAAAGCTCTCAGATTTCAGTGAGAGAATATTGAATCAAAGGACTGAAAGGGCAGAAGAAATTGAACAATGGTTCAATTTTGTAATAGATGTTATTTATCATTTTTATTAAACTTTGTATTAGCCATGTGCTTTGCATTGACTCAGATACTCCTCACCATTGTCTGTGAATAAGACAAATGACAAGTCTTGCTTCCATTTTTGGATTAAAAGAATGAGTCCAAAATAGCTTAAATGGCTTGCTTAGAGCAACAGAAAAAGTCAAAGAGGTCAGGTTAGAAATTCTAATTATCAAATCACTCTTAAATTTCAGACTATTTAATTTAACCATGTCTTAGGTGAAGACAATTACTTTTATTTATAAGTCAATCAGTCATTAAATATTTACTTTGTCTCTCCTATACAGTTAGCACTAAGTGTTATGGTATAGGAAGTGTACCCTGATTCCTCAGCTCTAGGAACTCACAGTAAGTCAGCTCACATAAAGAAGAGTAATAAGCCACAGGACACACCAATTAATACAGTGTGTAATTAGCTGGGGAACTGAGTAGTACGACTGTGAATGAATGAAAAGATAAAAGCATTGGGCTTTGCATTAGACCTTAAACATTTGAAGGAGACGATCAGGAGGGTGGAAGTTTGTTCTGGATGTGTGAGTGGTTTATAATTTGAGAAAAGGCATGAATGCAAACCATACCATGATTTTGGTTCATAAAAGACTTTAGTGTGAGTAGAGTCAAGGATAATAAATAGAGAAATGTTGACTGTATCATGTCTGCCTATGGCAGGGCCTTTAAATCCTGAGATTGAGTTTGATCTGAAGATGGAAGCCACCGCAAACATTTGTGAAGGGAATACTGTGGTCAAAGTGGCAGCTGAGGAAGGTTATGTCATCAGCCCTGCTGGAGAGAAAAATTGATGAGGGAAAATCTGGGATCAGCCAAATCTAGCTAATGAGCTTCCACAACAAGTAGTCATGGAGCCTAGATTAGGATTGGAGCTAAAAGAGCAAATGAATGAGAAATTCTGGAGAAAAACCCAACGTGACTTTGTGCCTGACATACTAAGGAGGAAGAGGAGTCAAAGGTGAATGAGCTGATGAATAAAGGATCTTGTGATTGAAAGAGGCACATTTTGTGGTAAACTTATGATTCCATTCTATGAGGAGATTGAAGCACATTTTCATGTATGAAGTGTTGAGTTTGAGGGTGTGAAAATTCCACCTGGATACATCCCCAGAGCGTTAGATTTCGGGCAAGAGTTCAAATGAGAGCAGAGGATTTGAGACACACAGTATTAATATTCTTGGGAAGGCTTGTAAACATCACTTCTCTTCCCCACTTGAATTATAAATACATTAAGACATAAGTCAAAATTGTAAGGCAGGCAGGGGAACAAAATATCATCTTCATTGCTGACAACAGATTATATAGAAGAGTGTGATTCGTAGCTGTGGACAAGTAGGCTTTCTAATATTGAACTCTTCAGGATTTGCTCATCTCACTGCAGGAAGCCTTATGCCAGTTGAGGCCTCTTCCCATTGATCTCTGATCCTGTAAAACTGCAGCCCTGGGGAAGCACAGTAGAATGAATATCCTCTGAGGCCAGGATGACTCCCAAGAGAGAAAAGACACAGAATCAATGTATTTTCCAACTCACTGATAAGATAAAGACACGTAATATTCTCGAATGAGGCTGAGTATTTCCCTTACATGGCTCTTTCCACATGGAAGTAAGTATTAGGGTTGGGAAAGGACCATCTCTCATCACCTTCATGCACCACATGTAGGAGCGCTCTGTGTAGAAATGCAGCTTAGGTTCAGAAAAATGTATCTGGTGCACTTTGTATCCCCAATTTAACTCAAGTATGGTGCTGGGGAAAATGTCAGTTATTCAACAAATACTTTTTGATTAAATGAGTAAATAAAACTGCAGTTGAAGATGATATGAAGTGATGGCTTGCCACTTGAGAGAATGTGAAAAGAGAAGAGTGTGGTCCATGGAGTAAGCTGGCATGAGCTGGGTGGGCAGAGGAATGAGAAGGGAGTTAAATGGGAAGTGAGCAGTGGGCACCTACTAAGACTCTTTGGATTCAAGCTGGGTGTCTGTTTTGGATGCTGATACAATTGTAGTTTTGGAATACTTCCACTGATGTCATTCTCTATTTCTCTTATTTTATTCAAGTTGGCAGCCATCCTGGGCTTTGTGATTTCAGGTGTGTGGTAAGTGAAAAGATGCTGATGATTACTCTATTATCTTCAGATCCCGGAAGCAAAGTCACAATTGTCAGCCTTAACAAGCTTGTTATGGTGTATAATGTTATTTAAGATTCTTTTGGATGCAACTAACAGAAACCAATTCAAGTATCTGAAAAAAAAATGAGTCTGATAAGGCTAAAGCCATGTCTTGAAGAGCCATTTGTCAGAGCACAGTCTGGCCTCAGACCCCAAATCTAGGACCGAAAAGCTAGAGGGACCCAGGCATCATGCTCTCTTCATTCTCTGTGTCTCTGTGTGACTCCGTTATATTTCTATCCTCCATGTACCAACTGCTCTGTAAATATAAGGCATCTCCACCAATCAGAAGAAAAACTCAGATGAAGACTCAAAAATTTTAGTCACAATTATAGGGAGTACATTGACCCCAAGCAGAACACAATTATGGCTCTCGGCCCTCAGGTCCCTGCACCAGTGAATAGTTGACTGCTTTTGAGGAGGTGGAATTCCCAGAGACTACACTAACTATTAAAGGTTTCTTCTCTTTTATCCTGGCTGGTGTGGCTCAGTTGGTTGGAGTGTCGTCCTGTACACCGGAAAGGTTGCTGGTTCGATCCCTGGTCAGGGCACATACCTATGTTGTGGGTTTGATCCCTGGTAGGGGCCCATACGGGAGGCAATTGATCGATGTTTCCCTCTCACATTGATGTTTCTCTCTCTCCCCCTCCCTCGTTCCCTCCATTCCTCCCTGTCCCATAGACACACATGCATACAAAACGTGAATAAATCAACAAATTAAAAAGATTAGAAAGAATGAAATACAGTCAGTGCTAAAATAACTAATATATTTTTTAAAGGTTTTATTTATTTGTAGAGAGAAGGAAAGGGAGGGAGAAAGAGAGGGAGAGAGACATGGATGTGTGACAGACACAGTGACTGGTTGCCCCTTGCACACCCACAGTGGGGACCTGGCCAGCAACCCAGGCGTGTGCCTTGAGTCGGAATTGAACTGGTGACCTTTCAGTTCACAGGCCAGCCCTCAAACCAATGAGCCACACCAGCCAGGACTAAAATAACTAATATTTATCAAATACATATTTTGTGCCTTTAGTGCTATTCTCAGCACTAACTATATACTAATTTAATCCTCATGACTTAATGAAGTCCACATTATTATGATGAAACTGAGACAAGTTGAAGTTAATTAAGTAGTATGTCCAAAGTCACACAGTCAGTGTCCGGCACATGTTAGGTATTTTTAAATAAATGCACCTTAAAGTTATTCCTACTCTGACCACCAAATATTTTACTTTCAGTCTGTTCATAGTATGGAATTTTTTTTGCTTACTGGGCAAAAGCAGAAGAAACTGTGATCAATAAAGGACTGATGATGGATATTGCTGGTTGTTAAGGAAATCCATAGGTCACAGGGCATACTGGAGCTTCTCTGGACAATTCCTTTCCTGGCTTGGGGAGAGGTTAGGAGTGGAAGTATAATTTGGGAGTTTCTCTCACAACTGGAAAATCCTGCAAATTGTAAAACAACTCAGGTCAAATTACAGGCCTCATTTCTACAATCCTGCCATGAGGCCAGAGCTTGTAAGTATAATTTTACTTCTAATTAATAATTCCACCTTCCCCTTAGTTTATTGCTTCTAGAACTTTTTGTTTTGGTAGAGGTTAACAGAATAATAGGGAGATTTGGATGAATGATCAATTTTAGTTGGAGCTTTTAAAACTTCCTCAGAAATTGTTTAGATTGAACTGACAAGACAAGAAGTTAAAGAATGTGTGAAAAATCACAATCACATATAATCATGTGTATATTTTTACATTAAATTACACTCTATATATAATTACATGTAAGTACAGGGTCCAGCAGAAGTAACGCCTGCTTGAGCATGGCTGGTAGGGTGTAATAATATAGGTATAATAATTTATAGTTTTAATTTGAACATTTCACCTAAAATGTCATATGGTGTGCTTGAGTGTGATATTATTATGTTAAAGAATTACCTGCTTATGATTTTGTAATAAAAGGGGTATTATTTGTGCCAAAGCAAAATTATACATATATTTGCTACCCAATAAGCAAATATTATTTTTGAGCACCCACGGACCATTCACAAACAATTGAGTCTCTAGTGGGTTCAATGACAAACAACTAAATCTCAAGGAAGCAACACCCTGTAATACCGTAGTGACTATGATGATAATGTAGTAAAATTAAAAGTCAATAATAAAAGGATAGCTTTAAAAAGTCTATGTATCTGTAATCTTCAAAAAAGACTGCTAAGAGATCCTTGGGTAAAAAAACAAAAAGAAAAACAAACAAACAACGTAGATGATAATGAAGAAAACAGCGATCCAGCATTTTTAGGTTACAGCCAACGCATGTTGAAAGAGAAATTTAGAGGGTAAGGGGCATGGAACTGTGGATCTAGGGGGACATAACACTCCAAACAGCACCACCACCTCAACCAGAACATGAGAGGGACCAAGAGGAAGGATCATATTTTTAAAAGATAATAGTTTCCAGTGAATTAAATAATACAAGGATAACGTGTCCCATTAAGACCAGTTTTTAGAAAGGAAGAGGAACTACAAAATTAAAATGACAGTGAGGAGCTGTCATAGAAATGAATGTACCAAAGAAATCCTGATCAATGTAGGGTGTAAACTACCACCACTTTTTCAGTGGCTCTCTCTACCTCTGAGATCCATACAAGAGAAAGGAAAAAAGAAAAAGAGGAAGGATGGTTACTTCGTCTCCTGCGGATTACAGCAATCCCTCACCTCCCTATCAAAGGAATTCACTGCTTTTTCTAGATTTCAGAGGGAACCAAGCATAGGGCAAGCTTTTTCACTTATCTCCTTTCCTCTAGAATTTCTGACCTAATAATCTGAAGTTCCCAGACAGTGCAATTTTCAAACACTAATAGCCATGAATCATAAGATATTCTCCACAATTTACCTTTAATGCTCTAGTAATGAAGCAACAAAAAGAAGACGTGAGACAGGTTAATTACCTTTTAGCTATATAATAAGATAAATGTGGCAATGAAAGATCATTCCGGAGAGTTTCCTTGGAGTTCCAATATGAATATGGATTTTAAATTACAGTGTCTCCCTATAAAGCCTTTTTCCTTCATTTACCAAACATGAGTCTTATCTGCATCATACAAATGAAAAGGTAATTTATTCTTTTAAATGGGAAATTTACCATTGCAACCCTGATTTGCTTTGTGCATCTCCTATCTTAGACGGATTTTCCAGGTTATAAATAACTGAATGAGTGCTAATGTTTTATAACATGCTTTAAAATTTTTCACTGGTGACATATGGCTCTACCAAAGTCCCTCATCCTCATGCCAGTAACTGTTAAGTAAGTCCCTTCCTTTTGCTAGAAACTGATCTTTTATTCATGTACAATATTATATTGTTTAATTCAATAATTTCATTCAACAAATAATAAGCAAGGACTGTATGCCAAGTTGAGTGTTGTGCTCTCAACCACAAAGCACAGTTGTTCTCAAGCGATTAACACTCTGATGAAAAAGAGACCCGCCAGCCCATATAAGATGGTATTTATGGAACGGATAGGGGCAGGTATGGGGGCATATGGGAGCATGTAATGGTAACATCTAATCCCCCTGACGGAGGCTGGAGATGAGATGCTAGACAATGTGATTCGTAAACTGGGATTTAAAGGCCAACCAGGCCAAGTTCCTATTGCCAGGTAAGGTGATGGAGGCCACATAGTCGCAGGTTTGAGGGATTAAGCCCTAAGTATTTCTGATGGCTATTTTTCCACCAAGGACAAAGTGAAAACATATTTGGAAGGACTTGGTAATTTAGGAAGCTGGTGTGGGATGAATGAAAGAGAAAGTAAAAAAGGGAAACAAACAAACCAAAAAACCCTCATAAGTGTTTAACTTACTGACATTAAGGAAAGAGATATCAATTGAAACGAAGTACTGGCATATCTGGCTGTATTGCGCTTCACAGGTGTTGTGTTTTTTTACAAAATCAAGGCAAGACCCTTCATCAGCAAAAACATTACGACTCGTTTTATCAGGATACTTGCTTTATTAACAGTGGTCTGGCATGGACCCCGCGGGCTCTCACGGGTCTGTCTGTACTTTAGAGGAAGCTCGTTCAGGTGGGAGGCGTGCAGCCCATGGAGGCTGAGGTGCCTGGGGAGCTGGAAGGCGGCAGGCGGTGGTGTCTCGCAGGTATGTTGCTGTCTAAACCCGAAGCTGGAGGATGGTTATGTTGGAGGTTTAGCCTTGGATGTTCTCAGGCTCTAGGAGAAGAGTTGAAGCCATGTTGGATGAAAACAGAGGGAGGGTTTGAGAGGGAGAGACAGAAGAAGCCAGCACTGGGAGGGTTTGGAACCCGAGCAGCCCTCATTGCTGATGGAGGAGGATTTGTCTGAAACAGAATATCAGGAGAGAGTACCTCGGGGCCAAGGGAACAGAGGTATGGTGTTTACACTGTCCCCACTGAAGTCCCACGAGGGGTTACTGCTGTGTCACCAGAGCAGAGAGGGGGTGACTTGATGGGACTCCACACCTCTCATCAAAATCAGAGGAACTGTGCTTTTGAATTGCCAATTTATTGGGTTGGGCAAAAAGTCTGTTACATTTTTTTCTGTAAAATAAAAGACTTTTTTTCATTTTCACCTATAACTTTATTGATTTGGACATTTTGAGTATGTCGGCTCTCTCCCGCTTCTAGTGGGTAGAGGCGAGGGGTGCTGCTAACCATCTTCCAATGCATAAGGCAGCCCCACAGCAAAGAATTATTTGGTCAAAATGTCAGTCGTACCAAGAAACTTTGCAAACCGCTTTTGACAGGTTCGATCAGTCACAGCACCTTCTCCATACACTGCACAAATCTTTTTATTTTGCGTTTCAGTTGCATTTTTACCTTTCTTGAAATAATAAAGCATAATATACCAAAAATGTTGTAAATTTTCTTCCATCTTCAATATTAAAATGGCTGCACAAAAATTCACCAATTTGATGTTTTTTTAAAATAAGCGCTGCTATGACAGCTGTCACGATGCAAAATAAAAGTATTTCGAATGAAATTAGACACAACGAAGCACTACTAGAGGCTTCTTATGGAAAAAAACTAAATGAACTTTTTGGCCAACCCAATACATTGTTTCATTGGGTTTTTATTTGAATGAAGGGCTTTGGGACAAAATGGCATTTAAAATTAGAAAACCTCTACCATAGAGAATTTGAGGTAGAGTGAATAATGAATATCACATGGTCACTTGGCTGGAGCATGGTGTGAATGTAGCCAAAACGAGGCAGCTACATACTGATTGCTTCCCCTGATCTGTGTAATTAATGGTGAGCGTCACTGGGTCCCTGTGTTCTCAGTGTCGTGTGTGCAGCTGCGTCATGGCACTGCTCCAGGTCTGTTTTCATTTTTGTTTTCACTTGTCTGTGTTCCCCTCAAGACTGTGCACACACTAAAAAGTTCTCCAGTGACTTTTATCTTTGTATTGCAAGTGTAAAAAAATGAAGAACAATTGATTCCCTAGACCTTCTCTTAGGGAAAAGCCTGACTATCTTTGGGTAGAGACAGACCTCAAAAGTATGATGCTTGCTAAACTGCTGTGCCAGGAGAAAAAGAGATAAATTGTTTTGTTCCTGATGGGGAAAAGGAAGAATGAACAAAAAGTAAGGGGAAAAGAAAGATGGCAAAGAGAGAGCAGGAGATGAAGATGTAACTTGGGCCCATAAATTGTCAATAATGTTTTCACACTTATAAATCCTTTACTTTAAATTAATAACTAATAAAGGTTATGAATTTTAGCTGAATTAATGTGGAGCAAAACAGAGTGTGTTTGGAAGAAGTACTGGATGAAAAGTTCTGTGAAAATGGAATATCTGGGAATTTGAAAAGATTGTGAAGAGGCTTTGAATTTTAATCTTCTAGTATATCTTAGATCAGTGCTGCCCAATAGAAATACAATGAGTCATAAAAGGCAAGTCAGATATGAAATTTTAAATGTTATTGAAGTCACAGTAAAAAAGTAAAAATAAATAAATAGAATTAATTTTAATACTATATTTTATTTAATAAAATATGCAAAATATTTAAACCTGTAATCAGTATAAAAAGTATTAATAAAATATATTACATTCCTTTTTTTTAACCAAATCTTTAAAATCTGGTGTGCATTTTATACTTAGAATAGATTGCAGTTTGAACTGGCTAGATTTCAAGTGCTCAGTAGTTGCATGCAGCTAGAGTAGCTCCCATGCTGAACATTAAAAACAAACAAAGAAACAATCTAGATCTCCACAGTATAGGTAACCTACAGCCACTATTAACATTTTGTTTTCAGTGCTCCTCTGGGATTGTTGAACTTGGACCAAATATGGACCTGCATCCGGGCTGATGCTTACCCAGTAACATGTTCTCACCACAGCTGCCTAACTTGTCGGGTACCTGTAAACTAGGACTCACCAGCATCAATGAACACACAATTTCTTGAGTACAAAGGGAATGGTTAATCATCAGGGCTTCAATGCATTCTCTCCCTTTACCTGAAAATGCCTCCAAGAAGGAATAAAGGTCACCCAGTCAAGTCTTCCTGTGGACATTCTAATTACAGAACTGGGAAACACACGGAGGTATTTGGTGGTGGGAGCATCTTTATCTAAGGAATGCCTCCAGCAGACACCTCTGGTCTGTCAACAATTGCATACGGCAGCCTGGACTTTGAGGGGATGGCATCTAGGGATGTGTGTGCTTGGACTTTTAGGAAATGTCATGAAAGCTGTTTTGGGTATAAAGTGGAGCTATTTTATGCTTAAAATAGGTGTCTTCTGTGTAAGTAGTGTAGTTGCATACATCATTAGTGATCTCATATGTTAATCAGGGCCAGAAAGTGCTCTGACAGGGTGGGCAAGTGCCAGATGAGCTGCCCTAGGGAGCCTAGACTTCTCACATGCTTTGCCTGAGCTGCGGATTCTTCTTAAAGTCACAGTTATTGATGGAGCTCGAAACGCTGATTCATGTAAGTCTGGTTTGATAATTTAGTCTTTTTTTTTCATTTAGAGATTAGAATATTTAATATGAAGAAAATAAAGTCTATGAAGACGTGCTTAATAACTTAGTTGCTAATACAGCTCTGATTGTTAAGCAAGTACTTGAATGCCCGCCAGGGGTTACTTTATCTAGAGTGGTTGTTGTCCTATATGGTAGGCACCAGTCACATGTGGCTATTTTAAATTAATGAAAATTAAATAAAATTAAAAATTTCATTCCTCACTTGCACTTGCCACATTTCAAAGGCTCAATAGCCACATATGGCTGTTAGTTATTCTATGGACATTCCTGTCATGGCAGAAAGTTCTGTTGAACAACCCTGTTCTATAAATTAGAGATATTATTGGGAAATAAAGTGTCACAAACTAGAAAGAAGCTTTGCTTTTACTTAAGACATGTCAATAAAATGAGGCAGAATTGTCAGGCATGCAACTCAGAAAATATTTTGTTTTGACGCTGAGGGATGAAGGAGAAGGGTGAGAAGGGGAAGAGAGGCAGGGAACATAAGACATGGGCAAAGGCTGTGTATTCTGCCATGTAATTCTGTATTTGTGAGTACTGTATTCTTTCTGAGCTGGAGAATAAGCAGGAGTACAAAGGCACTAAGTTTCATGTAGGGACAGGTTTGGAAGCAAATAGCCCCAAGATCAGGCAGGGCTCTGGAATTGCAACAATTGTGAAAAAGACTTCAGCTTTTCTAGTATTTTAGAATTTATGATTCTAGCCATATATCGAGGTCACTAAGAGAAGCAGGGATGATGACCTTAATATTTTGATTATGTTAGTACATGACATGATGTCTGATTTAATTCTCAATAAGATGTTCCAATGAATGGCTTAATACAGTAACCAGTTGATTTTCTTGAAGCAACTTTTGTTCATAGACAACTAGTGTATTGCTGCAATTTTCTACCTTTTTCATCTCATAGCACACAAAACTAATTACTAAAATTTTGAGGCACACCAGAAAAATATATTTCTTGTTTATCTAAATACTTTTGATTCATTCATACCAAAAGCCTGCTGTATTGGCTGCTGTCATTTTTTTTTTAAATTTGACACTCTAAGGGAAAAGAGGTCAGTGCCCCTGACTCAATAGTCAGATATTACATTTAAAAAGAAATCTTAAGGCACACTGGTTGAAAATCACTGGTGTATGGAAGGTTAACGCAGCACAATTTTTGACTTGCTTTGATTTTGCAATGACAATGTAAATTTAGATCAATTCAGAAAGAAGTACTGTTAGAAGCCAAAAGGTAGACTAGCTTCTCTTTAACCTTTGGAACTCTACAGCACTTCTTTATGTTAAATTTATCACTACACTAAAAACTCTGAAGTAACTAAATATGCAAAAATCTGCCGCACATCTTCTTCAACTACAGAACAAGTCTTGTAAGTTGAAAAGAATTTTACAGACACCATTACGTTGAAAAAAAAAATGCAAAAAGGAGATGACACGAAGATGTTGACCTTTAGGACTCATTGTACTAAAGGCAGTTCTGGAAGGGCAGCTCAGCTGGATCTCAGCACACCAGTCCTGAGGACTGACTTAAGGGCTGAAACTGCCTTGTCTGGAAACTGGTTTAGATGCTGTGTAACTGAACTATATAAACAAGGCTTCATTAAGTTAGTGTTCATTGTATTTATGCCTTTGTCATTTCCTTCAATGTTAATCTTTAAGTGAGAATAACATATAAGAAATCATTGCTGAAAGGCCTAGAGTTTATCTTCTGTTATTTATTGTGACAGTCGTCTCTCTACCACCGTTACACTCTAACAAGTCAAACATCAGTTATAGGGTGTTTAAGACCTTGTCATTCACAGCACAGTGTCTGTTTTGACTATACTTAATGGCCAGCAGTTACTCCAAATGAGTTAAAGCATATTACTGTGTAAGCACTAATTTTTTACTACTTACTGCCCTGTTAAAAATTTCCCTATTCCTCCACTGTGTTTCTCTTCCCTTGTAAGTTTTAATTATAGGATGTAATTAGCTAATAAACAGGATTAGATACTGCACCAACCAGGTTGATAAGCATAGGAAATCACCACCACACCGGCAAATGATAAATGCATATATGTACATCAGACACGCTGGCCTCACATTTTCCCACATGTCTATACCTACATGAGACTTTTCCTCTTCAAATCTGCCCAGCTTGGGTTCCCTTCTTTTAGAGAATGGCACTACCATTTACATTTTTGTTTAAGTAAAACAATTGGCTCTTATTTTCAACTATCTCCTCCACCCTGTCTCATATTTATTACATTTGGTAAATATAGGATATAACTGTAGGAGGAACAAGTTAATTTGAGTGAAACTAATTTTTTGTCCTTCACCCCCTTTTAGAATTATCTAGATTGTCTGCATGAATGTGTATCATTTATAGGTGATTCATTATATAGACTAGTTTTTCTTTTATTCACAGTAATTTTCTGTTTCAAAATTGGATCAGCCATGATCTTGACTTTCTAAAATCTACATGTATTTAATAGCTTTCAATTATTGAATAGAAAAGGAAATGGAGATTTGGATATATTCAAATATTGGTTTTGCTATTTTTCTTAAATTGTCTTCTAAAGAGCACTGATGAGAGCCTGGACATCTATATCAAATGTAGAATGAAACTCAGCTGACAGGCCAGGGTTAGCCTTCCTGTAAATACATGTGAGTGTATACAAATTTTCTGAATTTTTATTTTCTAGAAAGCTCACCATTACCTCTACATTTATAAAAATATATGATAAAATTATTTTCAAAAACAACATAAGAAAAAATAAAGAGAATTACTAGGGAACACTGGCATCAGGGAAATCAGAAATAATTCCAGGTTATTTGAGTATAATATCTCATTCATTCTTATAGTCCTCCTAGTTCCCAGTGTTGAAGGATATTCACATGACCTTGTGGTGTTTGTCCTTGGGACACACAAGCATCCAAGTCTGCATTAGATGAGTGAGCCCTCATTTTGTGCTTCCGGGTGAAGGTGTACAGAGCAGGTGAGACAAGGGAAGAGGACACTGCAGGAGTTCCCAGGGCCTCAGACCTGCCCTCCAGGTACAGAACTCCTGTGACTTCCCCTAAACCAAAATAATGGAGAGCATTTTAGATGGAGTTTCTCCATCTCAACCATTTATGTTCTAAGAGCCTAGAAGTAGACCACATGTCCTATCCTGTTATGTCCTCACTGAAGTGCAAATATGTTTGAGAATTTCTAATTCAGAGCACACCCACCAGTAAGCAGAAGAGAGTACGGGAACAGATGCCAGGATTTCGCTGCCCATTTGAACATTTTCTTAGGCATAGAAAAGCTTTTTGTTTTTGGATATATTTACCCCACAGGGGTAAGATAGGGAAAATGGAATCAATGATGTCAAAGATCCAAAGAGAAGCACCTAGGGAGGAAGGGGTGGGGGAGGAAGGGAGAAAGAAGAGAAGGAGAAAGAAAAATTAATTTTCTCAAGGGCTTTGAGTCATGGGCCATTAGTCCATGGATATAGGAAGCAAAGCTATAGAAAAGGTACACCCACAAGCATTCACTAGTAAAGTGACCCATAAAATAGCCTAGGATCTGAGCACTTTATAGAAACACTCTTTCTCTCTGTTGGAGAAAAGCGAAGCTTGTTTGGAGCTAACACCTGAGACAACTGCAGAAGCTGGTCACTGGGTATGGAAATGAGAAGGATGTTAGGAAGAATGACCCTTCTACTATTTCAAATGAGTTGGAGGTGGATTAGGGTATTTGTTTTCAGATGTAATCTTTTTGGCTTTTATTCATTGCTGTGTTAAGTCTTTATTTCAACCAAGTAGAAGATTTATCATCAAGTTATCATGCATAAATGTTATGAATATTAATAAATTCTAACATGTAATAGATCTAAGAAAAATGTATCTGAATTATCAAATTACCAGTCACAAAATGGACAAAACTAACCCTTCAAACTTATCCTCTGTGTTGTTGACAGTTTTACTATTATTTGCATTACGGTACAAAGAGCTTTTGGGGACGTTATGGATGACTGGAGTGATGTGTTTGTATCATCAAGGCTTCTCTCACTGTTACAAAACTTCCTTTTGAAAACACTTTAGAAGATATTTCTGATGTAAAAATAGAATTCAGGTCAAAATGTGAAAATTAAAACAATCCTTAAGTCAGCTTTGACCATGTAAGAAGTGGGTGAAATTCAGCATAAAAAGAAAAGTTAAAGCAATACCCAAGAGTTTAAAAGAAAAAAAAATAGCATTTTCATATAAAAAGAGAATTCTTTACCACCTTAATCCATTATTAAAGGTGACCATTCATCCTTAGTAATCAGATCAATTTGTGCTGAAATTTAGTTCTATATGTGTGAATTGCAAGTGATCTTATTAGTGTTCTTCTACATCAGCTTTGATAAAATCCCCAATCCATTTCAGTTAAGTTTCTATTGATCCACTTAAGAGATCAATTTGGACTTGTTTGATTCCTTTGTCAAGGGATTTCATCTGGCTTGAGTTAACGTTATGAAATAAATGTGATTTAGAAATGTAAGATGGAATAAGAAAAGAGTCCAGATGAGTGTTGACAATTATTTGAACTCAAGTTTTTCCATTTGAGCATCTGAGCATGTGACAGGGCATCGCACTTAGAAATGGACTAGAAAAACAACAGGACACAGGAGTCAGAGCGCCTTTCAGAGGGATCAGCAGCCCTGCTCTCCCTCACTTCCACTAGCAATTACGTTTCCTATGTCATTTGACAATTTTCAATCAAAATATAGTTTTAGTTTTATTCTTAAATATGTTTTAGATCTACTTATACTGACTTCACTAACTATTTCTTTCTGCCCATTTTTCAGTTTTCTATTATGTTCTACATGTCCCCCTAACTTTTCTTAGGAGAGAAAGAATGGATTTTAAAATGTGTGGAGATTTAGGGGACAATTACCAGAGTTCCGCCTGACAAGCTTTTTTTCTGTCTCCTTCCTCCCTTCAGGGACAGTTTTAGAAGTGGCTCTATAAAGAGAATGGCCCAGAAACATTTCCTTTTCCTACCCAATTCTCTTCTCTTATTTGTAGAATAGTTGAGGAACTCCTTTAGCAGCAAGCAGCCTTCAAGGACTCGTCTTCCACCTGGTAAAGAATAGGTGTGTAGGTATGCAGTGACTCTGCATGCATCACATTGTCAAGTTCCAAGTAAACTGAGGACAATGAGGTTTGAAGGTAGAGAGTAAACACAAGGCAAAAATGTCAGTGTGTAATTGGTGGTCCACATGTTATATAATGCCCTTCTACCCATCGCTTTTCAGGAGAACTGAGCTACTACTAAGTTCTGTGGGAATAAAAGATTAGAATTTGTGGAAGAAATTAGACTGTTGACAAATGTAGGAGGTTGCTGAGGAAGTGTTGTGTGGAGGGGGGATGTTGGATGACTAGGGAATTAGTTATGAAAAATCATGAAAGTACAGGGGCAAGCAGACAAATCGGGCCAGTGACCAAGTGGAAGCAATGACCCTCCCACAGGTTATAACAGAGAGAAAAGGGGAGGAAAAGGTGGTGCGGGAAGGTGAGGTCCTGGGCAAGGAGTGAACGATGATGTCCATTTTCACCATCTTGGTATTTCAATTATCATTAAATAATTAATTCAGGTAAATTTTAAAGATCTCTGTTATGCCATTTCTCATGTTTGTTGGTTTACTAGATGAAGGACAATAGGTTAGTTAAAAGATTTTTTTAAACTAAGATACATAGAAGATTTTCTGCGTTCAGCTTGCTTCATGCTAAAGATGAGTAAATTGAGATCTAGTAAGTTTAAAAGATCCATTCAGTGTAACACAATTCGTCAAGATAGTGTTCTGTTCGCCAACTCTGACCTCAGTGCTTTTTTTACTAAACCATATTCCACTTTGATGAGACATTTTGACTCAAATTGCTGTCCAGGTCTCACACCCTAAAACTTGTTGATCCTGTTTGTGGCCTTGTCCACTTTTCAAGACTCATTCCTGAGAGGCGGGATGTTCTCTTGCTTCCCTAGAAACTACAATGAAAGAGATGGGTGACAAAAAAGAGCTTTCTGTATCCTGACAACATAAGAATATTCATCTTTAACCAATTTCACCCAGAAATTCTGGCAAAATCAGAGAAAAAAAAACCGTAGAACTGTCATTCCACACCTGGGAGATCATGGAAGAAGGAAACTTCTGCAATGGCAGTTTGGCAGTTTGAAAAGGTGCAAAAGAACCAGAGATGCCCTTCTGCTTCCGCGTCACTACGTAATTCTCCTGGTCCATTGTTTCCTTGTGTCCCATCCAACTACTTCCACATCAGCTATTTAAATTTGAAAATGCCCGCTAAAGTGGATGTATTAGACAGTCAGCTCCAGTGTATTCCAGGAGAAAGAAAAAATAAAGGATGTGGGAAGGGATGAAAGATTTTGGGCTTTCCCCCACAAAGATACATAAAGATAAGAAACACCTTAAAGTAAATGCAGGTTATGTTTTGGCATAGGACAATTTCAAGTCCCTGGAAACTGGAGCACACTATGAACCAAAGCCTACCCTAAAATGTTTACACCTTGACACCGAGCTATGCTGGTGCAGGAATAATGAAAATGGGAACGCGTGGACTTCTGTACCATTGAATACCCCTTTCGCCTTCTATTTCTCAGGAGATGTCTAGGATTATCTGAACAAATTAGAGCCAAATTTAGTTGTGCTTGTTGATTTCTCATTGTTGCTCTGTTTATGAGATGTAAAGTAGTCAGTTGCTAGTGCCATTGATTAGTAGTCATAGCAACACTTGGGAGCTTAATCAATCTTCAAAGCAATTTATTGCTTGTGCCGTTTATAGCCAATGCCACAAGAGAGATCTTTTGTTCACACATTTAAAAATCACAGACACATTGCCTTTCTTTCTCCTACAGGGTGGTGGGCTGTTCCTTCTCTGACTTTCTGGAAGTGATTGGTAGAAGTAAATTATTGTCAGCTTTTTGATAAGCTACGATAAAGATGGAACCCACTTCTCAGGAGAATGGTGAATACTTTACCATCCTGTTTCTTATGCCAAGAGAGGGTTGAGAGCAAAAGTGCATTTGGGCAAACGACAATATAATGAACGGCAGTGGGGCAGCACCGAACTTTGGAGCACAGGTGTTGGGAGGTCTGGTGGGCGAGAAGAACGGCAGTGAGCGGATGCTGACCACGCGGTGGCAGCGCAGCTCGGGATGGCTATGGTCGCTTCCGCTCCCTGACGCCGCACACTCTCAGCTGCACCTTGGTGCTCCACGACTCTTTACAAAAAAAGTGATCTGAAAAAAATTGTTTGAGAAGGTGTTTGATTTTGGAACAAAGACTTCAGCAGCAAACGTTCAAGGTCCATAGGTCTCGGTGGAGCGTTAGGGAAGGGCGCCCCACGTGGTCACATCCCCGCACCAGCCTGGAGTCTCTTCCCAGCTTCTCGCCTTTCCCCACCAACCTCTTGGCCCCTTCTCAGCAGTTCTAACTAGCCATGGAAACTTAAGAGTTAGCAACCCGAATGAACTTAAGCCAAAGATTTAAAACCCCAAAGAATGGGGGGAAATGAGGACATCAAAGTGGTCCACAGCCACTCCCCGCCACAATTCATTGACTTTTCACTAGAATCTAGGGCACCATATGGATGCGTTGAATGAGCTGATTCCCTGCGTAAGAAAACTGAAGCGGCACTTCTTTGTGCGTCTGTGGAAACAGAATAGCACCAAGAATACGTTTACTGTGGGAAATTGGCCTACAGGGCCAGGAAGTATCCACTTCTTCAATATTCATTTATTTTTCTGACCAGTAATAATTATGGCCTGTAAGTAGCAACTGCCAATCTAAATATGCAGAAATAGAATGAGCTCAGAGGGAGACTTAGAAAATGCACAGGAGAGGAAACGCTCCGCTCCGGGAACAAGGGGTGGGAGCAGAGGGAAAAGAAGGGAAGGGTTTGAGGGAGGGAGCGGGAGGAGAGAGCCCTAGTAGCCTCTGTGCAGTGCGCGCCTCCTGCTAATGTTGTGTCAATATCCCACCTGATCGTCCCTCACCCTATGTATCAAATGTTGCTGTGAAAAATAATAAATAATATTTAGAAATAGTTCTGTAATCCTTATCCTAGGTACATGTAATATGTTATTACCTTCAGCAAAAAATGAACGAGAAACAAAACAGTGGCCACTTAAAGTTGGTTTTTGACACTTTCAGTGTCTCCCTGTCTCTGATATCCTTCACTATTCACCTCACTTTCTGCTTTTTTGCGAGGGCGGCTGCCATACTTAATACAGCACTCCTTCTGCCTAAAGGAGTTGGATTCTTAAGTCTAACTGAGCAAAAAAAAAAAAAAAAAAAAAAAAAAGTCATGTTCCTTTTAAAAATATTTTGGAGGGAAATGAAATAAATTGGGGCTTCCGCAAACACATGAAGAAGAGAGCAGAGAGTACTTAGTGCGTTGGGTGAGGAGTTCACCCAGTGTCGCTAACAGCTGAGTCTGTAGGTGACCCGATGCTCCGGAAGGGCAGGCTGGCCCGGGCTTCACCGACAGGAACAGCGAGCAGGGTTTTGAAGTATTTGTTTAAGTTTATTGGCTGATTCATTCCTCTGAAAAATTGGTTTCTTAAGGAAGTTCTTAATCTGAGTCTTATTGTATCTGGACTGCACGAAGAGATATGAACCCCATAGAGATAAATAGGCTCTGTATGTTCTAAATGAGTGGAATATTGACCTTGGCTCTTTCCAGCAGAGTGGTTGGGCAGAATGGCGGAGATGACTTATGAGGCGACTTCTCTGCATTAATTTAGGTGGCACGCTCTTCCCTTCACGAGCAGCTTCGACGTTCTCTGCCCAGACAGCAAGTGTCTGCTTTGGAGTCCGCAGTAATCGAACACTTGCTCTCTTCCCCACATTTAAATAACCAGTGCATAAAAAGCCTTGCAGAGAGTTTGTTTACACGCGTTTAAAAAAGGATAGACTTTGTGTTTGTAAAACTTCACATTTAGCACTGGCCCTTCTATGCTTGTTTTCTGTCAAAAATATTTTTTTTGGAACATTTTCACTGGAAGTGAAAATACACAAAATTACTAAGAATGTGAGGGTTGTTGAAACAGGAAGTTAGGACAAAAATTTCATTATACTTGCAATGATTTTGATGTTAATCAGCTTCAAATTCTAAGTTTCCCTCTTATATATTTAAATGAAAGAACTGCATATTTTAAAAGTGCAGTCCTCCAGGACGGTCTCTTGAATGTTGAGCAGCCAGCAACATGTCGTATTTATGGAGCATTTTCTTGATGCATTTCTGTAGCCTTGGGAAGAAAGGTCCTTAATGAATGTGACCTCTCTCTATTTCTTCTAATTTTCCAGCTCTGTAAATCTTGCAAGGTGTGTTGAAAGCCAAGATTTCACACCTTTCTGCTTTATGATAGAATTATAAATGTGAGGTAGGTGGACAGATGAGTTTTGTTTACCTTACCCTTTGGAGGAGAAAGTAAGAGATACAGTGACTAAATGGCTTCCCTCAATGTTAGGAGCAAATTAGGAGCTCAATAGATTTTTTTCTGAATGCTCCAGCTAGTTTTGAAATCGTTCCACTCTTAAAACGTGTACAAAACCTACAGAAATGTACCTAAAAATGGCAATTTTAAAAATGTGGTAATAGTATACTCCAGGATATTGAAGTGTAAGTAAGACTGGATCACTTTAATTTTGTGTTTATTATTTATACCCTTCATTGTTAAAATAAAAAAGTATTTAAAGAGCTTAGAAGAAAACAATTTTTTAAATAAAAAAAATTAGTGAATGAAAAATAGGATAAATCAGGGGATAACATTTAATCATATCCCGCCTTTCATAATGTCCAGTAGACTCGACTGTGGGTTGGCCGGCAGTTTGCCATCGGTCTTCCCTGCACCAGAAGAGAACATTCAAGGAGCGTTTAGTCCCTGACACTGTGAGCTGTTTCCTGTGTGCCCCGCCATTTTTTATATGAAATATATACTTCAAGGGCATATTTCCAAAATAAGAAGCTCAATAAAGGGATAAAAATAGTGGGAAAGGATTGTTAAATTGAGAAAGCAAACTCGGTTTTAATCAAAATGCAACCTAAATTAGTCTTGGTATCAGACTTTTCGGTGGGGTGAAATGGTTTCCTGGCTATGTCAGAAAACAACAAGAACAAAACTGAAGAAAAGAATAAAGTGGACATTTCTATGTCTTCATGGTAATGTTTACTTGCATCCTCTGTATGCCTTGAGATTATAGTGAATAATTTTATTCTGACAAGTTAACAAATTGATCGACTAGGCCTGTGAGGAATTGTAAGTATATTTAATACAAGCGGAAGCTATTGAGTTATCTCTATAAAACAAATTGGAGAAATGCCAGTGATAACTGGCCAGCCGGGAGCCCATCCAGAGATATATTTGGACCTTAATATCCTTTTCCTTATTTCATAGATCAGGCATGTGTTTGTTCCCCATTCACATGTTAGTTAAAATAGTGTTAACAATATTTATTGAGTAACAATTATGCATCAGGGTTTTATAGTTGCTACAGCTGATATTAAGAAAGAAGTCCACAATGTACAGTGTGTATGACATAAGAAGTTATGGAACAGATAAGTCAAATACTGCACAGCGCAAGCTTCCTAAGGAAAGCCCTCAAGAAGAACCAGCCACAGCCGAGGGAGGGCAGAGGACAGAAGGGCGGCCTCTTTTGAAGGGATGGAGAACGGTTTCATGGAAAAGGTGACATTTAAGATGGGATTTGAATAATGGGCATGTTTTGAACCAGTGGGGGAGGATGTTCCTTGCAGAAAGAATGCCTTGAGTAAAGGCACTGAGGTGGCATTCAGTCCCATTCACATCTCTAACAGCCGCCCAGAGAAGCAGCCACCATAGGAAGCCCTTTCATCTCTCCTCTCCTTGACGCAGCTTTCCATTGCATCTCGGCCCCTCCACCTGGAAAGCACACCGCCAGCCCCGCCTCTGCGTTCCTGCAGAAACCTCATTTCTGCAGCGCCCCGTTAACAAGACAATTTCTTTGCATGGTCTGCATGACTTTTCTCATCAGCAACTCTGAGAGACGCTCTGACCCAGATCATTCTGTTAGTTGCAGCCAGCTGCCTACTGATGACAAGACACACCTCCGCCTGCACAGGGCCCTCCCTCTCTGGCCCCTTAGACAGGCATCTCACACCTCATCCTGCTGACTCCAGGTTGCCTCCAGGGCCCGGGTTCTCTGCTTATCTAGGAGGCAGGATCAGGTAACTGAAGGCTCCGTAACACAGGAATTTGGAGTAATCCCGTTTACTAGCAGTAGGAGGTATCATAGGAGATTGGGAGACATGGGCTGGAAAGATCATTTATGCTCCTGTTGTTTTGTGTTTTTCCTCAGTAAATCTGTGAAAAGACTTTTTAATTTATTTTATTTTTTTAATTTAATTTTTTAAAAATTTATAAACATGTTTATTCTATCACAGTTGTCTCAGTTTTTACCCTTTTATCCCCCTCCCCCCATCCCACCCCCACCCCCCACTCCCACAGTCTCCTAAGGTGGAAATCTCTAAATAACAGGCTTGGAAAATTGTATTTGATTTGATAAGACATGAATCAAAAGGAGGATTTTGAGCAGGGTTTACTGTTTACATTCATTTCTCTAGATACTCAGTGTGTGCGTGTGTGTTTTCCAAGACACATTTTGTAAAGAAAAGGGTGGGGACTATTAGATGACCTTCGCAGTGCCATTCACAACTGCCATCACCTGAGAAAGGCTTTCTGTGGATGAGAATGAGGGTGAAAGCTGGAAACAATGTTAGAACATAGCGCTTTTCACAATGTCACATTCATAAAAGGCTCCAGCATCCTGGAGGAAGAAATGGGTTGTTTGTAAAAGATAAAGTATTTTGGGTACTCTTCCAAAGAAACCCAGAACACTAAATCAAAAGATATATATGAGGTTTGTTCGGAAAAAGTCCAGTCATTGTTGATATAACAAGAATGGTTTGTGTGGCATTGATGGAGCCTGGCAGCCAAGGAGAGTGGACTGGAATGCACATCTGTGAACAATGACAACTCCACTGTACCAGTCACTGGGGATGGCAGACGCCATTGCGTGAGCATGTGCATTGTGTGCCCATCATATTCAAAATGACTGAGTGAGCAGAGCAACAAATCTGCATCAGATTTTGCGTTTAGCTTGAACATTCCTCCACGGAAACTACTCTGATGATTCAGAAGGCTGCAGCCGTGGGCAACTGGTGACTGGCAGCTTCATCACGATAATGTGCCTGCTCATGCATCATATCTCGTGCAGAGTTTTTTGGCAAAACATCAAATCACCCAGGTGGCTCCACACCCGCCACAGCCCAGGTTTGGCACCCTGAGACTTCTGGCTTTTCCCAAAACTTAAAATCACCTTTGAAAGGGCAGAGATTTCAGACTGTGGACGAGACTCAGGAAAATATGAGAGGGCAGCCGATGGTGATTGGGAGACCTGGGTGAGGTCCCAAGGTGCCTACTTTGGAGGGGGCTGAGGTGTTACTGCCCTATGTACAGTGTACCCTCTCCAATAAATGACTCCATATTTCAAAGTACATAGCTGGATACTTTCTGGACAGACCTCGTACATCCCTAAGCTTATTGCAGTGTTATTTACAGTGGTAAGATATGGAAGCAACGTAAGTGCCCACCAGTAAATGAGTGGATAAAGAGGGAGTGGTACATATGTACAGTGGAATATGACCCAACCATAAAAAGGAATGAAATTTTGATATCTATAACGGCATGGATGGACCCAGAGGGTATTTTACTGACTCAAAGGTCAGGCAGAGAAGGACACGTGCGAGATGATTTCACTTCCATGTGGAATCTAAAAACCAGAGTAAATGAACAAACAAAGCAGAAACAAACTCCTAGATACAGAGAACATTTTGACGATTGCCAGATGGGCGGCATATTAGGGGATGGTGACAAAGGCGGAGGGACTGAGAGGTACACACTGGCAGTTACAGAACAGTCATGGGGATGGGGGTACAGCATAGGAAATACAGTCAATAATACGGTGACAACTACTTATGGTGTCAGATAGGTACTGGATTTAATGGGGTGATCACTTCGTATGTTATACAAATGTCTAATTATGGGGCTGTACGCCTGAAACTATTATAGTATCGTGTGTCAGTTTTTTAGAAGAGCAAGTAGACAGCACCAGTAAAAATGGAAATCTGCATTAGCCCTTGTGGAAGACTAGTTTTAACCGGCAGAGACTGGATAGAAACTGAGACAAATCTCAGGAGTTTCATGCTCTGCTGACAGCAGAGATGTGGTTCAGTTAGCTCCTAGCAACGTGTATAAGGGATATTGAAACCCTTCCAGACTACAGTACATTTGGCAGCTCTCTGTGGGATCATCTTTGTTATGTGTCTTCTGTTTGGAAATGTATTGTATAGCAGTTATTTTAAGTAGTATTTTTGAATCTGTTGTTGTGTTAATTATAGGAACAACAGGCCAACACAATTATACACTGAGGTGAATGTTTTATTCAGTGAACGAAAGAAACTTCCACTGGGACTGTAGAGACATCGCAGTGGACTGAAAATTATCAAATATGAAAGGGTTTAGGTAGCCAATGGCACTGAGAGCTTCTGAAGCGGAACACCAGTATTTTTTTTTCCACTGTAGTTTATGTAAGAGTCACTGAAGAAAGAAATGCTTGGCATGATTATATTTTCTTGTGTAATGTAACTAATTTCACAGTGGACTATTTTTGACAGGAGTCCTTAGTTTCCATCCATATGTTTATTTCATTTTCTAGAAAAGTGGGCTTTGCCCTGGCACTTTTGAGTGCTATTAAGCACCATGGGAAAACTTTTTTTTTTGGTGCATTCATCGGTGGCAAAAAAAATAAGTAAATAAAGAATGAAAGAAAAGAAAAGAAAAGAAAAGAAACGAAAAGAAAAAAGAAAAGAAAAGGGGAGGTGAGTCAGAGTGAATTGCTTGTAGGCAATTGCATTCCAGCACAGGGACTATAAAACCAAACAAGGCCGCGTGCCTCCTCAAGATCTGGACCATGGAGAAAATTATGGATGAGCATGAATGCAGAATTCCACACCTTCCTTCTGCACCTTCTGACCAAGTGTGTCAAATGTTTGTTTTAAAGACAGTCTGAGGAGGCACTGTGTTCTCATTCAACTACCGAAACACTTGAGAAGCTATCACGTGAGAATAAGTGGCTGACTCTAGAAAATTAAGTTTTTATTTTTTCTACAAAAAAAAGATAGCCTGAAATTTGTATCTAGGCTATGCAAAGAGGGAAATACAAAGCAGACAAACATAGTACTGATTGCTGTTGAATTCGTTGAAGAGCGGGTATCTTATTTTCTTGAATTTTCTATTGATTTACTTCAAAGCTATCATTTCTAAATAGATTTTCTGGGGGGGACTAGGGATCTTGACACAAAAATCTTCAGTGGGTTGACAGAGGCTTAACTCTGGCACTTAATTTATTTTACAGACTAAAAAAGAAATTGAGGCCCTTACGAGGTTCTGTGAGCTTGCCTCCTCCGCGTCCCCCCCCCCCGGCTTACACAGTGCACACACACACAGCGTTGTTTGAATTGTGCCCCAAATGAGAACCAATCAGATGCATAATGCCTGCCTGTTATTGTTAGGTTAAGTGTCAGTTGAATAGGAAAAGGAGAAGTAGAGCCACAACCAAGCACGGCTGTAAATGCTGTTGTATGCAGATAGCAACAGTTTAATCACCCTAATTTAGTATGAATTTTGGCCCAAAAGAAAAAAATAATACAAACAAACCCAAATGGTTCATTCACAGAAAATTTATTGGTGACAGTTAGGTTCATGGCATTTGCTAATGTACAAAAGGCATGGAAAGTTAAATGACAAATGATACCTTCTCTTGAGATCCTCAAAGCCTAATATTAACAATATTTATTTCTTTATAATAGCAAAGAAAAAACCCTTAAGACATATGAGTTTAATAATAAATTAACAGTTAATAGGTGGCTAGAAAATGAGGAGAGTTACTATAAACAGAGTCAAAACCAAATAGTACAGGTTAGAAAAAAAATCGCAGCCCATATTAACAGAAGAAAAGGTCTAACTTCACCAATGTGTAAAGAGTATCTACAAATGAATAAGATTACCCAGTAGAAAAATGTAGAAATGATATAAACAAATTAATCATTAAAGGAGATACACATAAGCCTTAAAACTATGAAAAGCTACTCAACCTTAATTATAATACAAAAAATACAAATTTACATTACACTGAAATAACATCTCTTACCTATTGACGTTGACCTATACGTAAGTTTGATAATACTATATTGTCAAGAATGCGGGGCAAATAAACACTTTACATATTGCTTGAGAAAGTGTAAGTTGCTACAATGCATATATGCAGGACAATTGAAAATGTTGATTAAAATGACTTTCTGATAAAACCATTTCAATTTATTTTGTAGGTATAATAGTACATATTTGCAAAATGATGTATGATGAGGTTATTAATTGCATCATTGCTCAGAATAACAAAAGTTACAACTTCAAGTTCATCAATAGGCTGTTGATTAAATACACTGCCTTGTAATGCTATAGTAAATACTATACAGCTATAAGTATATGCTTGTACTCTGTATATTAATATAAAAGTACCTCTCTCCAAAACTCATCATCAAGTTAAAAAAAGCAATGTACAGGACATACTCTATAATATGTTATCACTTGTGTAAAACCAGAGGAAAATTATGCTTGTCTCTGCTTATTTATGTATAAATATCTTTGGAAACACAAACATCAAATGATGGGAAGAATATTGCATGACAAAACAGTGGTGTGCACAGGCTGACGATTACTTACTATATAGACAGTAAAGGCAAAGACACTGTGAGCCATTTGAAGCAACCTCACCTTAATATCAAATCATATTAATTGGCATTATATTTTTCTCCTATATTATTCTCCCACTATGCTCTTATATCTTCAGGATGGTCAATTATTTCTGAACAGAAGAATAATATATAAAAAAGTTAATTTTCCTCACAGTGTGGCTAGCTTTCTGTCTGTACTTGATTATGGCACATGCACATGAAAGTTCATGAATTTCAACGCTTAAATGATGTGATGATTTGGACTAAACTTTTAGGATATACTTGATGCAGTCCAAGTTAGCTTATTATAGAGAACTGGCACTATGCAAATAGCTCATTGATTTTTATTTCTACCCCTTACATGGTGTTTTACTCAACATTGGGAAGCGAGCTCCTAGCTTATCAGAAAGATGGATTGACGCAGCCTAACTGAAATCAATCAACATTGTCAAAGTTGTAGCTGAAATGGATTTTTTAGGTGAAGAAGTCATGGTGCTCTGTGCCCACTTCATTCAATAAAGGTGACTGGAAAGGGTTAATTTCTGGTGAAGGAGGACCAGTGGTGGCTTGGGCTGCCTTCTGATTGCTCGGGCAGGTGTGTCAGCAGCAAGTCCCCTTATATGCCCCCCCTGACTCCTGTTGCTGGAATAGGCAGAGCATGCCGTGCCGTCCTTGCCGCTCCTAGTGCGGGCTGTCCGTGATTGGCACGTGCTCCAGGAAGCGGCCAGGCTGGACGGCAGGCAGAAGGGAAAGTGAGAATGATATCAGTAGCCTCCACGGGGGATTTATTGTAAAGCCTGCCATCTTGTCAGCATTGTTTCAGGACGACAGCTGAGGCTTTTGCCAAGTATTGAACATCTGACCCCATTTGGCTTGTCACTTTAAGCTCTGCCTTATTCTAAATGGAAGGGCTGACCCTCTGAGAAGCCATAGTCGGTTCACGAGTTTGGTTCATCACCAAGTTCAAGATGATTATCTGAAGTTTATTTGAACCTCAAGGGAGAATGAAATTGAACTGACAAATCTTGCCAGAGCAAATTTCTCCAGGGATTTTTGGCCGTTCAGCTTTTGCTTAGAAATGAATGACATGAAAGTAGTTTTTTCCCCCTGGCCATTTGGGATTGGATGGTAGATTCCAAACATATCATATGCCACTCCGCTGATAATCCAGCAGGGAAAGAAATATGTTTAATCATTTTTGAAATGAGAACTAGGACATGGACTTTAGTCTCAGGTTTAAATTGTTTCTTTAGCTGACAGATATTATCATATACAACAGTTTATATATTCCAGCTCCTAGAGACTGAGATTTTTCCCTACTAAAACTTCAATGGCTAAAATGAATTAAATATAAACTCTCAGAAATAGCCAGTAATAATGCAAACTTTGGAGTTAGTTAGACCTGGGTTTAAATTTTCTCTCTACCACTTCTTAGAGATGCAACCAAGGGCAAGTTATTAATTAACCTCTCTGAACTTCAGTCTACTTGTTCTTCAGACAGGGTTGGCGATGCCTCCTTTATAGTCTGAAGTGAGGATTACACAACCTCTAAGCGAGTGTTTGGATCATAGTAAATTCTCTAGGAATTTTAACTATTTTTTATATTAATAGAGTGCACAGTAGACACATAATGTATGCAACTAACCTACAAAACTTTTTAGACACAATTGCCATTATCCTTTCCCAGGCAAGAACTTTTATCAAAGGCAATAATGACAGTAATGCAACGATACCTATGGACCGTCACTTGGATTGTAAATGACTGCGTCCGGGGTCGGGGACAGTCTGGACGGGCTGCAGAGTTTGCATGAGAACTGAGCTGGCTTACGGTGGCAGTTGAGGACCAAACTGTATTAACTAGTTTCAGCCAGGTAGGCAGCTTTTCTTCCTAAATGCTTACCCAGTGATACATTGTCGCCTCATGTACCCAAATCAAGGTAAAATAGTAGAGGATGAGTGAGTTGGGTGATGAAGACTCACATAGTCTATTTAGTACACTATGACCCCAAAATTGAAGGACCATGAATCTGTATATCAATGAATAGTTAATGGTTTTCAAAAGTTTTAATTCTTCAGTGTATAGATTTGTCAACAAAATGAGGAGGTATCAAGTATTCTGTGTAGACAATATTAGTTTTTATATATTTAGAGAAGCAGCAGAATTTGAGCTGTGACAGAGGATGTGACAAAGCTATGGTAGCTGATTTCTCACATGACTGGCAAGTCAGTTCTAACGGTGGTGTTTTCAAATACTTGGACCGCAGTTACCATCGGCACAATAGCTTCTTGTGAAGGTTCCTTAGAAAGAAAATTCGCCATTTGAATGACAGGTAGTTTAAATGCTTAAACAATTTTATTCCTTTGCAGTCACATATCATGTTGCTTTTAATGAAGAATTTAGTCTTTCTCCTGAATACCAGCCTGGCGTTGCCCATGTTTCCTATGTCACTTCATTGGAAAACTGAAAATTATGGAATAAAGAATTAAAAACACTTTCAAATTCCATGTCAAAACGAGTTGTCACTAGTAGCTGGCCATTGTGCCGTCCTAGACACCCCTAAACATCAGCCAGTTTTCACAGGAAAATAACATAGTAAACACCTTGTTTTTAGTTTTCAAAAAGTAGGCAATTAATTTTCTTTCAAGGAAAACAAATATTTTTTACTCTCTAAAGCTGACTGGCTAAGTGTGCCCTTGTAATCAAAGCAGCCAGCTCGGGAACAAAAGGCAGTCGCGTATGGTTTGGCCCATTTACTTAGTACACAAATCTATTTTTCTAAACTGTGTCATAGGGGATAATATTCAGACTGAGCCTCCTGAGCAGGCCTACAAGAAGGATGGTGTTAGACTGTGAAATGTGACAATGCCTATGTTCATAAAGCCTCAGGAGAAAGGCTGGCTGCTTTCAGGTTCTATGTATATTTCCTTAGATTTAACTTCAATTGTTCATATTTCATTTTCAGTATATTTTTTATGTTCTCAGTAATTATGAGAAACACAGAGTTATCATTTCTTGCCCAAGTGTGTTACATGGTAGACTGTTCTCTGGGTTCAATGCATGCTATTCCCTTTTGTAATACAAGGTCTGTCCAGAAGCTATCCGGCCATGTAATAGGGAAAATAGAGACATTTATTGAAGAAGATACAAGATACAAGAAATATTGTACATAGGACAATGACACCTCAGTTCCCTCCAGAGTAGGCACCTTGGGACCTCACACAGTTCTCCCAATTGCCATCAACTGCCCCATTGTATCTTCCAGAATCTCATCGATGGTCTGAAATCACTTCCCTTTCAAAGATGATTTCAAGTTTTGGGAAAAGCCAGAAGTCACAGGGCCCCAAATCTGGGCTGTAGGGCAGCTGAGTCACCTGGGTGATCTGATGTTTCACCGAAAGACTCTGCATGAGACATGATGCGTGAATGGGCACGTTGTCTGATGAAGCTGCCAATCACCAGGTGCCCCTAGCTGTGGCCTCCTGAATCATCTGAGTAGTTTCCGTGGAGGAAGGTTCAAACTTATCGCAAAATTTGATGCACGTTCATTGCTCTACTTGCTTAGTTATTTTGAATGCAACAGCCACACAGTACACATGCTCACTCAATGACATCTACCGCCCCCACTGACTAGTACAGTGAAGTTGTCATTGTTCATGTATGTGCATTGCAGTCCACTCTCCTGGGCTGCCAGGTTACATCAGTGTCATGCAAACTGTTCTCATTGTAATAACAATGGCTGGACTCTTTCCGGAAAGACTTCATGTACTGCATACCTTAGTCTATTCTCTCCTCTAACCTCTATCTAGCTCCCTGATGACTCGAGGACTATAAACTGTAGTGTTTTGTGAAATGTCTAATGATTCCAATGGCTTCTGGATTATCCAAATATCCAAACATATAACTATTCCATAGGAAAATTATTTAATTGCTCTTATTCATTACACATAGGCCAATAACGTTCTTGTTCTTTTTAATAAGAGTGTTACCTTGTTGGTAATTATTTCTTTTTATTCTACCAAAAGGCATTGTAAAAAACTAATTATACCCTACCTAGTCTTTTCATACCTGTGTACTGTTGGTTTCTGATCACTTTTCCATTTAATCAATGTTGTTTTGCATATCACTTCAATCTACTAAAAATAGTTGGGTGGTTGGAGGGTTAGAGAAGAAAAATGAATGAAACAGATTTGATGATAACTAAAACCAGCCCGAACATTTCATTCTTTCTCTTCTTTATTAACATGTGTGGTCCCATCTTAAAGGGGCATAATCTTCTCTCTCAATGAATGGTGGAATTGGCCAAAAAAAAAAAATGTGATTCAAAGTATGTTTTGTGCAATTGGTTTTAGTTTTCAAATACCTGCCATGCTCCCTAACTTACTTTCATGGGGCCTTGAACACAGGCAACACAGAGCATGTCTTCTATGGTTATTATGACATAAAATGAAATGGTCTATAGATATAGAGAACAAGCTGCGTCATCAGTTGACAGGGAGGGGGTTCGGGAGCCGGGTGAAAAAGCTGAAGGGATTAAGACGTACAAGAAAATAATGACATGAAATGAAATGATCACAGAGTGTGCAATACCACTGGCTTCTAGTTTTATAAAATTGCTTCTTCTATGAATACATCCTATTAATTAATGGTGGGGGGTGGTGCTTCATACCTTTTTCTTTCTTCACATCCCAGTAATTGCTTCCTTCCTTTTTCGGTTATTGGCCCAGGCTGTGTTGTTTCATTTCGCCAGCCGCCTTGTATTCCCACCTCCCCGTGGGCCTCCCGTCCTTGCGGGGGCTCCGTCTCTTGGATGGCCTCATGCTAGGAAGGAGAGAGGTCAGCTTGCCTGGGCTTCTAGGAGCCCTTTCATGATTCCTACGTTGCTCAAAGCCTTCTCTCCCTAACCTGTAGTTTTAAGAAATTATGATTCCATTTTGCTGTTGCTGTTTGTACTTTGAACTCATAGGTGTTGCTTGGAAAGTCAAAATTCCTAGTGTAAAACTAAGAGTGTCAAGCTTCAGATAAATGTCCTAGCCACTATTTCCTAGAAGATATGCTTGTATAGAACATGGATATATTTCATTTATAAAGGAAACAGACAAATGTGGTCATAGGTATTGAGCCAAGAAAATAAAGAAAACATGACAAGTTGAGGTAAAAGAATGTTTTCCAATTTAGAAAAAGCAATTCATATTCTAGGTTTGTGGAAATCCCTCTTAAACCAGTGCACAGGCCAGAAAATACAGCGATTTCTCTATCCTAAGAATGTCATATGATTGGAACAACAGAATAATTTGGGGGGAAAACAAATCACTTTTGTGATTTTTGTGACTTGTTGACATCATCCATTTTCCTTTCCTACAGCCAGAAGGTTATTTAACCTAGTCTTGGAAATTCTGAGGTGCCCCGAACCCTGTTTCCTGTGAACAACTAAAATTCTCCCATATACTATACATAAAATGAAATTTCAACAACGGAACATACCATCTTAAGATCTTATGAGCGACCGAACTAATGACAACATTTGATTTCATGCGGCAGTTTTCATACAGGGTAGCTCGCCAGGCTAACCTCTGAGCATTGCCTTGTGAATTGATCTCCTTCAGTAATGAATGCAGGCCTTTCATTTATTGAAACTAATTGTGAAATCATGGCACCCTATCTACTGTCTACGGTAGAAATAATTTATGAACATTAATTGCAGGAAAGAGAGGAGCCGTGTGCTTCCCAGAGCCCATCAGCAAGCTGTCCTTCCTGTTTTATCAGTAAGCAAAGCCGAGAGCAAATAACAGATGGAACTGTCCCTTGGTGGCGGCCCAGAGCGCTCGTGAAATATAACGCAATCTTCCCTCAGTGCGGTACGTTTTTAACGGTGGAAGATCAGAAGGAGGCGAAGTGTGGGTTAGGATGAACGCCTGCTCTGATGAAATGTCCCCTTCTTCTTGGAAGATTCGAGAGCAGATTGGGCTTTGGCAGCTGATCTTAGTGGCTTGATAGAGTGTCATTACAGAATGCATCTGGAACATTCTGTGGAAAAGGGACAAACCTCAGAAGATTAAGGTGCATCTGAGGCCTGATCTGTACTCTTAATGGGTGGTTAAATTCTAGTTCCTTTAAATAGTCATCAAAGACACCACAAAGCCAAAGATAAAGCTTCGCAGACACGGAAATTGGGTCCTCGTTTACCATCTGTCACAATCATTTCATCCTCTCGCAGTATTTTATTCTACTTACTATAAGTACGTAGTTGTGCATTTTATGTGTGGGGGTGTGTGGCTAAAATCTGCATCTGTTGTTTGTATAATCACATTGAAGGCTCTTCTGGGGCTGGAGAGCTGGATTTAGCATATACTTTTTTTTTCCTAATGGAAAAAACTATCAGCCCAACTTCAGTGACCATAATGGAACAGCATTTTAGGCGCTCAGACAGGAAGTGGTTCCCAATTCCACTAGCACACCATTGGGTCATGCCTAGTTCACAATTACTCTTCATAGTCGCTTTTCTAAAACTTCCCACTCACCCCTCTCCCTCATTCCTTCAATATTGAAAAGCCTCTTTACTCCTATTTAAAAGAACGAGGGTGCCTGAGAGAACACCTTTAATAAGCCACCGCCACCTGCCCCTCCAACTCCCAAAGTCGCTGCTTCATTAACCCTCTCCTTTTCTCCGATTTCAGGGACAAAGTGACTTCCTCCTTCATAAAGCTAACTCGGACATGTGTGTTCCTCATTTTGCCCTATTTCATTCATCCTCCCATTGTTTCATTACTCACCGAAACAGTCAGCCTTTTTCTCTCCAGTGCCTCCTCCAACTGACCTGCATTTACCCCCTTACAGAGGAAAAGAAACAAAGCATTGCTCCCAACACTGCTGTCCCTTCTATTTCCACAAAATTTCTTGAAAGGTTGCATCCAAATTTTGGCATCCCTGGGCCACATTGGAAAAAGAAGAGTTGTCTTGGGCCACGTGTTAAATACACAAACATGAACGAATGAGCAAAAGAGATCTTAAGCCCGGGCTGCGGGCCGCAGGCTGGACGCCCCGGCAGACCATAGCGCCTGCCCCTGGCTACCGTCATTCCCTCTTCCCTTTGTTGCCCTCTCATCTTCTGCCCCCCGTTCCCTGGAACTGGTCTCTGAATGTGCCCCATTCTGACCCACTGAGGGCAACTGTCACAGTTTTAGACCACTCAGCAGCTGAGCACTCGTTCTGCGGGGGCTGAATCCCCCAGTTTCCACATTGGCAGGAGGGAGGTGTAAGGGCGAAGAGGTCAGATGCTCTGTCCGTCTGCACCGGGCTGCCCGGGGCCGGCCTCGAGCCTTTGCCGTCCTTCCTAGGGACAGAGGAGAGGTCACTCTCAGGGTCAGCAGTAGAGCCCAGAATAGGGGACGGTGGCAGCTAGTGCGTCTGTGGTGTCTCCAACTCAACGTCTTCTCTGCAGTGTTGCCGGATGACTAATCCCTTTTGGTTCCTTCCTACTTTCTGACACTGGTTTTCCAAGTTTCAAGTTATTCTGTGAGCTGACATTTTTGCCATACGTGTCTTTCATCCCTTGATTGAAATATATTTGGTTTACGTCCCTTTGAATTAAGGACCATGTGGATACAGAAAATGGTACTTGGGGATGGTCTAAGGTGGTGGCGTCTGAGAAGGCAGGGCAGGGAGAGAGGACGTGGGCTGCGTTCTGGACGGGGCTGCAACAGTGAAATCCTGTTTCTCTAGGGGACAGGCCATCACATGCAGCGGTGAGAGAGCTAATTAAACACAGCCTCTGATCTCTGGCATGAAAGACTCCCTTGGAATGGAATGCCTATTCAAGGTAAGGCTTTGGGGGAACCAAGTTGCCACTGTCATTAAACAGATAAAATAAAATACTATAGGGATGCAGGAATGTTTTGAGAGCATTGAATAGCTGACAAAGTGAAATGATAAGTTTCTCTCCTTAAATTCTTGATTATGGCATAGATTGAATTTCAGGAACTCTAACAATGCTGCAAGAGTCTCTTAATTCTCTCAGTTTCTTTCAACTTTCATGTACTTAAAATGAAACTCAGGGTTTGATATGGTTGCTGAATTATAATATCAATGAACTTTAAAGTCTTGCTGATCTTTTTATGTGTAAGTGAGAGTACTGATCAGAAAGATGTAGGGGCCTAAGCACTAGAATTTGAACATGTGAGTGGGTTCCAAGGACTTGCAACACCCTGACCTGCTAACCTCATGCTCCGCCCTCACCCCAAGTCCCCCCACCCTGCAGGGTGCGCTGCCTCTTGATGCCTTGTAAGGGGCAACTGCATTTATCTTTTCCCAGCTCTGCTCAGTGAGGCGTGCTGACAACTTGAAGTCAGCCAGTGCAGAAGTATTTTAAGTGCTACAAAGCAGGTTTCCCCCTCCCCCTCTTGCTGGACAGTGGGTTGTTAAACACTCATCAGCACCTTCCTGTCTTGGGCTTGGAGAAGCACTACCTTCCTTATTTGGGGTGGTCTCTTCTTGTTTGGAGACTACTCTTTTTTTCTCAGGGGCTAGCTTTGCAAGGGAGAGCTAATCCCCACGTGAAGCCCACAGCCCCCCACTTGTGCCCAGACTTCCAGTCACTGGCCTGATACTGGCCTCTCCCAAGGGAGTCAAATGCATTGTAACAGCTGGGCGGAGAAGTTTTTCCTTTTATGATGACAGAACTATGTGCAAGAACGATAATGACTAATAAGAGTGATTGATCCTCTATAAGAATAATTTTCAAAGTGATAACTGTATCAGCCTGAGCTGGCTGCAGTCGGTCCGATTCTTGGCTCATCTCCTTGACTGTAGCCTAGATAGTGCAGGTGAGATTCCCCAAATCCCTTAGATAACACAGAGAAGCACAGCAACGACTCAGGGGTGATACTGTCACACACACATCATCCCCACCTCATTTGTCCCCCAGGACGCCTAGATCATTACCAAGGTCCGAAGAAACGTGGCGGTGGGGGGGAGGATGCTGGAGGCAGGTGCTTCCATGGAAATAGCTTCCCCGGGTGAAAAGTGGGGGAAACGATTATTGTAGGGCAGCAGAGGCCACGGGGGAGCGTTGAAGGTGAGAGACACAGTGGTCGTGGCTACTGTCGTCGGCAGCGAGGCACGCTCAGCGGTCAGCATGTTATGAATCACAGGATCTTTGATGGTGGTGGCCGATCATCCGGTCCTTCCATGGAGACAGGGCATAGCGCATGAGTCCTTCCTGATTTGTGTTATGGAAAACATGCCACAGCTGGGAAGCATGAGACTGACTCTCAGATGCGAGTTGGCTCTGTAATCCAGGGTTACTTGATGCCAGACTACGTAATAATATCACTTGTATGTGCAGTGACTCTCTGCCCTGGCCTTTGCCAAGGATCTGGGGTCATTTACTATGTACTGCAGATACAGAGCCCTTCGCCTGGGTAGCCTATCCTGTGTTCTAGGTTTCTTCAGAATGGCTGGGAAATGGTGGTGTTTTGGAGAAGGAATTCTGAAGGACTATTGCTCTTTTATACCAATGATGTAGCAAGCATCGAGAACAGCAATTATGTTTTAAGGGTAATGTACTTTTAGGGGTCAACATTCACACACACATTTTTAGGTGCCAGATTGTTTTGACTTTGTGACAAAAATAGACTGCTTGCATTTCAGGTCCTGCTGATACCAACACTTCCTAGAATCTGGCTACACAGACATTTCATGCCAAGTGTTATCTATATGTGAATAGAATACAAAGGAAGTATAAAATGCCACATGGCAAAACTACACACAGAAAGGGAGGGACCCAGAGGTTTGGGATATTGTAAAACACTGGTTCTGAGCTACCCACTTCCCAGAGACTCAGCTACCACTGTGGTATCCTCAGGAGAGCAAATGGTACTTCAGGTCATAAACTGTTTTGATTCGCGGCTGCCTCTAGGTGGTCCAGTCTTGTGGTTAATCTTCTGAGTACCTAACTCAAATAGGTTTCCTAAGTAATTGGCAAAATCCTCCCTTGCTGCCTCTCCCATGAACAGGGCTATTACAGCTTCTGGAGGTGGCCCTACCTCCCAAAGAGCTTAAATCCAAAGTACCATTGCATCTGTAGGGGAATCGATATAGCTATAGATATATATAATCTGAGCTGGCTGGAGTGCGTCTGGTTCTTGCCTACATCACTAAATGAGAATAAAATTGCAGCAACGGTCAGACATTCATTCTTGGACCTATAGGGATCGAGGGGCCTGACATTTATGTGAAGATGCTGGGGGGGAAAATCACACACAAGGGTGAGGGATGAGAACCCGTTTGGTTATGAAATAAATAATAGCTATGGGGTCACTGGTCCATAGGTGGGAGGCGAGGCCAGTGACGAGGAGGAAAGGCAGAGTGAGCAGAGCCCGAGGCTGTGCACTGGAGGGCCCCAGCAGACGGCGTCCACGTCCCCCGGGGATGTGGTCCGTCCGGCACGATACACCCAGCAAGAATTTGTCAAAGGCTCATGGGTTTACAAAACCCCAAGCTGATGGCACCCTCTCAGGCCCTCCCACCCCTCACTGGCTCCAACAATGCCTCTCCAACAATGTACACAGGCACAGCACCCAAACTCGACTCCTCCGGTTCAGATGGTGCCGGCTCTTAGGTACTTGCTCTGAAGATTCAAATCCGGTGTAAAACAGTTGCCCTTTATACAGTGACTTTCTCGTACTCTCGGGGGCCCCCTCATTCCCGTTTCTCTTTGTGCCCCCTATTCAGTACTCAGCACACTCTGCTTTGTATCTACATTACTTGCCTGGGAATCTGTCCACCCTTCACGTCGGTGAAATTAGACAGAGGACCCCACGTTTTATACGCTTGTGTTCACAAGGCTGGTGTGGTTCCTCCTAGAAAGTAAATGCTTCTGTCTCTAAACAGTTTTTTTTCTTTTAAATGTGAATTCAGTCCCTGATGTATATTTCATATTGTTTTTGCCTGAAGCAAACCAGCAAAAATGTAAACACAGACTTTCATTTTTACTCTTTGGCTTACAAGTAAACATCGGGTATATTGATAAAGCTAACGTTGTTTTGTGTATGTTTCACCAAATGGTCCCCCATTTTTCCTTCCTTAATAGAAAAATGCATTTCCCAACCTTGGCCACTGGGGGGAAGCATCGTGCAAAGCTAGCATTTATTTCATCCTTCCAGTGCCCGGTATAAACAGAATTTCCCAAAAGCCTCTCTGTCAAGGACTGTGCTCTGCTTTTAATGTAAGCACAGCCTTTGTCTGTCTGATAATGTGACTGTTTGTCTGTCTGTTTCCTCTTTGTCAAATTCTTTCCTTTCCCTTTTTTTCAAGGGCCCTTTGTGAGTTAAAACTTTTATTTTGAAACTTTCCAGAGCTTAATTAATAAACATGAAACCTAGCCGAAGCTGGCACCGTGCCCTTCTTTTGCTCAACCACACGGGCATGCGAGGGTAATTGTAGTTATTTACATTTGGCATCCAACTGACTCAACGAGCAACACTGCCTTTTTTTGTCTGCGCGTACCGAAGCTATTAAATTAAACAGGTTAATGTGGCCGCAGCATTTCGCCCCCTACTATCCCCACAGCTATAGTAAATCTGCCACCTGTTTATTTCCATAAAAATTCAATTACGGCACCACCAGTTATTCTTCTTAGGCGAGCAATTAACTTCAGGCAGCTTCGGGCCCCAAAGAAAGACCAGGCCGCCCTGCTCCGTGGCTCCTCCTCGCTCCCTGCAGGCCCCGGCGGTTTCTGTGGCTAAGTGACGGCGTCCTTCCGCACCAGCAAGAAAAAAAAGAAAACAAAGAGAGAGAGAGAGAGAGAGAGAGAGAGACACAAAGGGACCAGAATGCTGTGTGCTATCATGCCAGTGAAAACGCAAAACCTAAAAAGTCGCCAGCAGCCCTCCTGCCTCGCCCTGTCCAGCAGCGGGGAGGCCGCCAGGCGCAGGGGAGCGCGCGGCCAGGTCCCGGGACCCTCCTGCGGGGCCGAGCAACCCAGCAACGTGAAGAAGGAATCGCTTTAAAAATGGTTCGCCTTCTTTCTTCTTCCTCTCTGTAAAAAAAAAAAAAATGGGACCCTAAAAGGAGAGGGTGGCCAGCGCCATAGCACGCGGGCGACGGCACCCGCACAGCGACGCGGGGAGGCCCCGGTTGGCCGCGGCCCGCAGCCGCGCTGGGGCAGCGGAGGCTGTGAGAAGCAGCTGCGTGTCTTCCCCCTGTGAGAAGAAGGAGTCTTCAGTTCCAGGTTGAAAATGCTGAGTTTTTCCTCTTGTTCGTTTGTTTGTTTAATGTCTCCTTCTTTTTGTCACATTTCTTTTCCTTCTCTCACAAGTCCACCAATAAAAATAAAAACGACCGTCTCTGCCCTCCAGGGCTTTCCTCCATGATCTGAGTGTTGAACAGAGATTGAGAGGCTTGCTTCCCAATTAATGCCATCGATACTGATTTTGTTTGAATAAATAGTATTTATGGTCAATGTGTGAACATAGTTTTAAGAGCAAATTAGGCTGAAGTGAGCATGAAATCATGCCTACGTTTCAAGAGAAAATAAATGCTTCTCTATAAGTAGGTTGGGACCGATAACTATCAAGTAGTAATTGTTATCAATAAATTCAGAGAACAAGAGAATATTTTAAGAAAGGAAATAAATCTAAGTAAGGTGGAAGGAGATGATAGGACCCAAGGGGCTCGGAGCCGGCGCGGGGCAGGTGGGTGGAGGGCTCAGGTCACACTCCTCCTGGGTCACAGGCTCCAGCTGGTCCCGGCAGGCCGGCCTGTCAGATGTCAGCCTTTCCCAAAACGCTCCCAGTCGATCAGGTGAGTCTATAAATATACGTCCTGCCCTTCCTTCCCTTCCTCCTGCCTCTGAAGGTGCCCCGTGCCAACAAGCATTAGTACGCTGCTGGGGTAGACGAAGGTAATAAAGCGGACTTTGAAGGCAGCGTGTCACGGGAAGTAGATACAGTCTAATTAAATTTAATCTTCTTTTAAATGGTTCCTCAAAAGAGAGACTCTATTAGAAGGTCAGGAGGGCATTTTCTAAATCCTCCCTGGGCAACACGCCACAGGGCCGACCCACTGCGGGTGGGGGAGTGGAGGAGATCTTAGAACCTGGCTTTTATCTGGATGGGATGGGACTTAAACAGGGACCCACACTCTTGTGGTCCTGGGACCACATGCTCTGCTGTCCAATGGGTTCAAGTTCAAGATCTTGAGAATTGTCCTTTTCTTGTCTTCAGATGTCCTCATGAGCCCTTCTCTTTTCAGTTCAAAGTAGAAATGAAAATGGGCTTTAAGTGTTTATTCTTCATCCCAGATTTTGGGCACATGCCTAATTTCCACTGCTCCCTTCCCTCCTGAAGAGTTTCAGGCTTTTTGCTTTTGCCAAAACCAAGCAAACATACAGCTTGGTACTTTGAAGTCTGAGTTAAAGCAAAACTAAATGGACCATGTTTATCTGATCAATTAAGGAATTGCCTGCATCCTTAGAACTGATGTTTCTCATTTAGGCAGCATTCTATACAATCCTCAGGAAATGAACAACAGAGATTGAGTTTGGGGAATGGGGGTCATTATACAAAGAAATGCAGGAAGAGCGTGGAAGAATTTGACTCGGCTCCAACATACGCTCCGTAAACTGACTGGGCTCCAGTATAAACGGAAGAATACCTTTGTAGAAGTGAGGCTGTAGAAAAGTATTAATGGTGGTTCCTCAAATAGAAGTTTGATTTAAAACTCCTTTATTGTGTAAAGTGATCTCGATTTAATGGTCTTCAGCATGATTGATGTTTATATTTGCAAAACCTGGTCTTTGAGAAAGATCAGCACGCGTACAATTCACTTCAACTGTCATTCAACAGGGTGTGCTCTATAAATAGCACCATGCTAAGCAGAGGATTCGATTTAGAAAAAGAAATTTTTTTTAAAGGATAAATTAAAACCCTCTTGGAGGTTTACAGGATTTTGTTTTGGAAAACGAACTGATCAACATCAATTAATTAGAATGATATAACATGATAGGTAATTGAGCCCTCTAGCTGTCCCCCATCAACATCCTGCTCCACAGTTCTCAGAGGCAGTTGAAGTCACTCTTGCTGGCTTTCTTCCCGCCAGGCCAGGGCCTACGCACGTGACTCTTCCAGAGAAATCCTCCCTTGCCTCAGAAGCCCAGCTAGATTCGTTAAGTCCTTGGTTTGAGGGAGTTTCATCATCCAGTGGGTGCCAACGGATTTAACTTGAAGCTGCATAAGGATAAGGATTATGGGTTTTTTTTTTAATATATATATTTGGCAGGTTCTACAGAGATTACCTTCCAAATTCCAAGATTTTGGCTTGGAATTGTGACTTGGCAGGAAAAGTAATGTACAATCTTCAGGTGTAGGGTTTTTTTTTTTGTTGTTGTTGTTTTTGGTTTTTTTTTTTTGTAGATTTTTATACTCTCAGTCTTGAGGCAACTTAGAATTTTATAAAATAGGTTTCCTCAAGTGCCAAGTTTTAAGCTTTTATTTTTTTCCACTGGAAAGTGTGGGGAGAATGGTAAAGATAAAACTATTGGACTCTCTGATCCAGAAGTTTCCCCTCTGATTTGGTTTTCTGTAGGCTTTATTTTTAACATCTATCCCTCCCACCAAGGTAGGCAATGCCTGTTAAGTTTGTAATTAAATTCTGAAACCCCCTTAACTTGATTACATATTATGCATTATTATATATTAGTACATACCAGAGATAATTATTTGTGAAGACTTTTGTGGATGCCAGGGTTGGGGGAGAAGGCCTCTCTGGGAAAGACTATTCCAAGATGCTACATTTCTTGACAAAGTGCTGCGTTGATGTAATGGAAAACATTTCTAAGTGTATTTATTTACACGTAAAATATTATATCATTAAACTGCAGCCTATGGGACAAATTTGGGAAATAAATCCCTTATACTTAGGAAATATTCAAATATATGTATTTTAACACCTGGAACAACATTAATGATTGTGTTGCAGCGAACTCATTGTTTGCTTTGTTCTGGACTTAGACTACATATCTTGCCTTATCTCACATGGATGTAGTTGTTCTTGAGTCACCCCTTATCCTTATGTAGACTATTAAGATGGCAATTTTGAAAAGAGCGAGAAAGAGGGAAATTTTTATTCCATTCTATGTTTTTTAGAAAGTCAGACTGCCTTGACTGCTTTGAAAGTGAAGATCCTTCTTCTCTTATCAACAGAGATAAAGTTCAGTCTATATTATTTTTGGAAAATGTGGGCCTTAAAGTTCCTGGTTTGACAGGTGCTGTATAAAAAGGAGGAAAGAAAACCAACCCCAAAATAGAAAATTGGGGAGACAATCATGATGGGCTACTCAAGTTCTCATCCTATTTTAACCTTTGCCATACTGCTTCCAAATACTAAAAATACAATAAGCTCAGGTGGCAGGGACTGAGTTTTTTTTCTTTCAAATCATCACTGAGCTACATTTAACTTGGTAGTTAATTTTCCATCTCAATAGTGACAGACCAACTGTCAAAATTTTGTACACTTTATGTCCATCTTTGTTTGGAACACTTCAACTACTTAAATAATGCAGTCGAATAAAAAAATTATAATTAGTTAGGTAACTCAAGGATTTGGATCTTCAGTTATCTGTTTACTGAAGATTTTAAAAATGTAACCCTGAGAATAATATGATTTAAACCCCTTTGAAGTCACTTTCTCTCCTGAGAAACAGTATGTTTTATGCCCTGTTCATGCAAACTTTGCTGAATCCTAACTTTACTAAATGTTTAAGCATTGAATGTAAAGTCTGTGAGTCCCTCAGATAAATTACAAGTGTGGGCACCTTCAGTATTATATTGTACAAAGAGAAAAGAATTTTAGGCTACTAAATCTATTCCAGTATTGACTCTCATTAATCTATCAGTCCACAGAGAATTTGTGACAAGTCCATGGCATGACCCTCTTTATCTACAATGAATGCTGTGTGCATGGGGACTTTCTGGTGCTCAACTTCTAAGAACTCAGTGTGAACTCCTGGTCACTGTTGTTTCTGTCAACCACCAGCCAGAACCACGAGAAGAGTTAGGTCAGTAGAAATGCTTTTAGGCCAAATTAAGTAACATTCTTGAGATGTCTGACTCCATCTCATTTTAAATTATATTTGAAGACTTTGTGAACTTCTGACCTCACTTTATGCGTATTTTTGAGAAGAGACTGACAACCATCTTCCTCTACATAAGCTTGATAGAACTTGTCCCATTTTCAGAATTTCTCCCTTCTGTTCTCTGTTTTTGGCCTTGGTCAACCTGGAAGCAAATTTAGTACTACCCTGCATTCCCCACAACTACGATTCTTTTACCTTTCACTCTACAAGTCATTATTGAAAGGTATAGATTTTTATCACATAACAGATGTCGTACTCCCAAATTTCATTAAAAAAATCATGCTTAGACATCTCTTCCCAAATTCTCTCCCGTATTTCTCAAAACATCCCTCACCCTTCTTAGAATGTAGTTTGTATATGAGAATAGTTACAGTTGTAAAAATAAGATGTTATTTTTCCAACTGCAAATAAATTTTATTCATTATAGTATGCTAAGTTATTGTTTTTCTTGGCTTGAATGGACAATTTCTCCTGTTTTTCTGCTATATTATCAGAAAGTATTTCTTAATATGAATTCATCTATTGTAGAATTAACATCATTGTATTTGATAATCTCTAAAATAGGTGAATTATTTAGACCTATTTGTGGGCTACTTTTAGACATGTTGTGCAAATAATGAACCCTAGAAGATACTCAAATAAGCTCCTTATTCAAAACAATTATATAATTTCATAAATGAGAATCTTCTAAGGTTATTTTAAGCAACTGTTTAAAACTTCTTGAAAACATTTCAAGCTAAACCATTTAGGCCAAAGACTCTTCAACCATCTGTACTAAACAATGGTTTTGTTGTGGTTATTATTGTTAGTTTGTTTAACTTTTACACAATCACATACCAATGCTTTCATAGAATGCACTGATCGTGTGCTTGGATGGCATGACCATATCAAATTATTACGTACATTTCTTAGTGCTTATTCCCAATTTTTGTCCTTATGTGGACCAGTAGCAGTTTGTAGACCACCATGGACCACATTTAGAATGGCACTGATGGAGGCGACTGTCTATTGTGTAAAACTTTGGGGAGTTGATCAATAGGTTATTCTTATATTATAGCAAATCTGTAATATGTATTCAGAAAGATTCATTTTTCCCTAAAGGAAAACTTTTATGCCTGCTTTATAAAATTAAGGTATTCATCTGGCTGTAGATTTTTTGAAAAAAGATGTTCACACTACCATCGACTAACTTACTCTGCCATTTCTTGTACCACGGAATACTGTGCTCATAATCCAGTGCCTTGTCTTAGAATCCAACTCCTGTCAAAAGTCTATATGGGACAGAATTTTATATCCTAAGATCTCGTTTAGACATTCCAGGTTGTGGTTTACGTTTCATTTGCTCCTTTGTTTTTAGCTTGTCTTTCGGTTTGTTTTTAGCTGAGTGGGGTCATCACATACCTGAGTATATGAGTCACAGTGTCTTGACTTATAGAAGAATCGTCTAATCGAGATGATTATAAATAATGCCCTGCCTTAAATTTAGAGATGCTTTAAAATATTAATATCAAACTTAATATCGCATTCTCTTCAGGGTTTTTTTTGGAACATTTTCTATTTAGTATTCTCTATTTGAAAAGCCATGTGAAGGATCATACTCTTTGTAGAAAAGGCCCTCTTTTACAAGTTATTTTTTAAGATTCAACACATCTCACCTACGAACAAGAGCGAGTTGTTTATCTTGCTAGTCCAGGCTCAGATATTACTGGACTGTTATGCATGGATTCATGAAGCAAATAAGTATTAAATGCCTTCTATATGCTAAGCATGGTACTAAGTCCTGCTAATTCAGTGGTGAGTAAACCAGGCGTTTTTCTTGCCCTTAAAAGTAAAGGATCTAGTGGAAGAGATAAGCACATAGGCAAGTGATAGCACGAAAGTGTAAAAATCTGTTTCTGATAAGCAATCTAAAAGGAAGGTACATTGTTATAGAAGTGTATTTAATTGTTGGATTTATTCAGCTAAAGAGATGCAAACATGTTTTTCTCTTCCATTTCCTTGTTCTAGGCTACTAGCCTAGGTAACACTTTGGTTTAACCCAAGGCATGCATATCATCCCTAAGATAATAGCATTCCACAGGGTGTCCTGAGGGTCTCAGAAGAGAGGCAGTCACTGGGGACCATGTTTCTGGGGGGAGACATTGGTGTGCTGGAGGATTTAACAGAGTTGGCTAATGTGGGTGGTTTTTACCGTGCATGATGGCGGTGTTGCTAGAGAGCATAGCCTGCGTATTGGTGGTGGAAGGCGAGGTGGGTAATTCAAACAGAATAAGGAGGCCAATCTTAGAGAGCTTCCCTGTGGGGGTCAGAGAACAGCTCTCTCATCGACCATGGCTCCAAGAGCCCAGAGGTCCACTTGGACATGGAAAACCCCTAGCTAGAGACGGGAAGATTTTATCACAGAATAAGCTTGTCTTCAACTGTAGCTGCAAGCCACAGAGGACAGCATAAATGCTGACCGATTTCTGCTGTGGGAAGATTTAGGGATTGGGATCATTAGCGCTGAACCTTGGCAGGCAGCACCAGATTGGTGGCTAACAGTCCCTCCCATCTTCATCTCATTGACAAGAATTGTGTTAACCTTTTACACATATCCAGTTTCTTCACCTTGGCTGGGAGAGTGGTGAAGTCAGGTCCTGCTGGAGCCATACAATCAAAGATGGGAAGGGACTTTTATGCTGACACCAGGGTAGTGGAGGTTATCCAAGAGCTGAGGAATTAAATGCTGAGGAAGACAAGATCAGGGCAGAGCATCTGGCCAGCAAACTTCCTTCTCATTGGGTCTCTAATTGCTCGGGTCTGGGAGGTGTCCAAGGGACTGGCACAGAGAGTAAAGATACCTGGGAGCTGCTTCAAGGTTTATAGAAAAGAAAATGACAGTGCAGCTGACTGCTAATGGAAATAAAAATCATAATATAAAGAAACTTTAATTCCTGCCTGGTTAAAATTAAAATATATGTTATAATAATTGATGATATAATCTTAGAGGGAATGAGAGTGGATTTGTACATATTTTCCAAAAGTCAACCACAGATTTGTCAGAAAATTGCCCAAGAAGCAGAAAGGCCTGGTTCAGATCAGATCCTTATGGATTCTGCAATTTGTCATTATGGATTTGCGTTCCTAAATCTTTTACCGAGAAGGGCAGAAACTCTCCCCGCAGGCTCCGCTGTTAGCTGCAAAGGTTCTGTTGCTCTCCCTTAAGATGTGACCTTTGACCTGCAAACTATGATTGCAAGCAAGTCTTATAAAATATATATGCTAGGAAATTGTATTTTTCCCCTTCATTTATAGACTGTATTTGTCATTGGCGATTGAATTTTCTCACTGACCTCGTGGTGATTAACCCATGGGCTATGACCTCATGGTCTTGCTGTTGTTTAACCTAGCAATATAAAAACTGTATAAATTTTCTTGTTAGTCGGAAGCATACCCTGGACAATGGGGTCTAGTTTTCTTTTTCTCCTACTGGCCTGTGGCAGAGATTGCTACTTTCCCATAATATCCATTCTCTTTTTTACCTAGTAACAGATCTCCAACTTGATTCAACGCAGCAATGTGCCTAGTCAGCTAGGAATTGTCTCTGCTTTCTAAATATTTTTAAGGAGTAGGAACTACCATATATTAACTTCTCTCTTGATAAACAGGAGACTTGCATAGATTAGTTAAACTTTGGGACATGTTTAAAGAGTCACAGTTATTTCAGTGGAGGATGTTGTTTCCAAGCCTCATAATGCCAGATTAAAAACCCTTGATTATCCCTGGCTTCTCAGTGAAATCCATGGCGCTGAACTAAGTTGCAAAAGAAAATTGCAAAGGGTAGACTATCACACTTGAATATTTTTTGACTTCACTGTACAAGGAGATAGGATTTTTATTTGGCACTTTATTTTCTGTGTGGTAAAACCATAACACAATATTTTTCATTATGGTCAAATTTGGGAAAGTGTTCCATTTTTATATTTGGAATATTACGGCCAGTTATGTGGCTGAGACATCTGTTACTTTGGTCCTGTGGGGTATCCGTCCCCCCTCTGCTAACAAAACATGCCTGTTTTGCATTACGGAACCATCACCCGTCTCTGATGCCCAGGCCATGTGATCAGGCTTGGCTGACCTCTCCGACTCCAGGGTGGAGGCAGCTTCAAGTCCTGGGTTGCGGGAGTCACAGGGGTAGGCGTGTGACGCAGCCTCAGGTCACCTCATCGCAGGAGGAGTGGGGTGGGAGGACATACATGCTGGGACAGCGTGGCTTCTCTTTCCAATGGCCTGGAAAGCACCTGCCTGGGAATTAAGCCAACACAAAGGCGGAGGAGTGAGAGATGGACAACAATCACGTCCTGAGGTCACACGTTGCACACACGTCTGAAGCTGGGCCGCCTCTGGATTCTTCAGTTTGGCGAAACAGCGGATTCCTTTCTTTGCTCAGAGGTCGTCTGGGGTGGTATTCTGTTATGTGTAATAGAGGAGTTCCGACTACTCTATGGTGCTCATTGTCCAGCTCTTTTTTGTGAGCCATGTTAAGCCAGGTAGCTGAACCCGTAGGATGGGGAGGGAATTGAATCCAGTATTAACTGTGTCTCAGAGTTTTTGTCTGATGTCTCTTCTGGCCTACTTCAGAGACTTAGTGGGAAAAATCCTAATTTCCCAATCCATTAGGTCTTGGAGGCTACAAAAACTCTTCTAAGAGAGGCACCATTTTCCTGGTTGAAGCTTGACTTAGCTACTACTGGGTATAGGTTAAAATAAATGAAAATGTGAGGACATGAAGGAGAGGCAGGGATGCTGGGCTCCCCTCAGGCCACACTCACGTCTGGCAATACCGTTCATAGAGCCTCCAGCGGGGAGAGAGCTACTGGTTGGATCCGTCAGGGTGCAGAGCAGGTAGCCAGGCCCTGGTGACTGTGGGTGGAGTTGCTTACTGTGTGAGGAAACGAGTTCAAGTCCAAGTCTAGCCTCTTATCTCTCTTCCACTTCCTGGTTTCCCACAGTGGTGTGGGTCTATTTGCGTGAAGGCTCTTCCTGGGACATGATACTTTCCACGGCTCTGTTTCTTTCTCTTTGAGCCTCTCCTCACCCCTTCTCAGCCATGCATGAGTGCACTGTTCTTAAGACTTGAGATTCATAGAATAATGTGGTTCTACTCAGAGATTTTAGAGCATCTGCTCCAGCCCAGACTTCACCAGAGTTCTGGCCTTAACAGGCAGGTGCTCGTACAATAGGAATACAGGGGTCCTTTGATGCACATTCAACTATTGCTGCTTATGTGAACAAGAAATATTAATGGTATAGTTATACAATATGAATTAGGTAAATGCATGCATTTCCTTTTTATATTATCTGTCAGGAAGCTGAAAGCTGAATGTATGGCTTAAACAAAACAAAAATTAACCTTTCATTGTTTAAGCTATTATGGTTGGGTTTTGTTACCTGCAGCCTAGTAAGATCCTAAAAGAAATGTACTTTTATACATATCTATTATAGATGACAACACTGAAAATAGGACCAATGGTTATTTAATTTTATACCTCTCCTATGCATAAACTCCATATAGGAAAGGTTTATGAATTTTTTGCCTTATTCTTTCTTAGTCATCTTAGCATCATATTCTTAGATGAGTACCCAACATGTAATACACATTCAACAAATATTTGTTAAATGCGTTATCTTCTAAGTTTTCATAGTGTATTTGGAGAGAATAATGTATCTTTGCTAATCAGAATCTTTAAAGATTTCTAGTGATATGATATATTTAAGTTTTTAGTCATTAACTTATTTGACAAGTTATAACAGCTTAGAACAGCAATTTTTAACCATTTTCTTGTTATGCACACATAAGCTAATTATTAAAATCCTGGAGTACACCAAAAAGTATATATTTTTTGCCAATCTGGCAAAAAATAGATACAATTTTGATTCATTCACACTGGACAGTTATTGTTCTGTTGGCTGTTGTCATTTTGGGTGATAAAAACTATTCAAAAATGAAATACTAAACAATTTGGAAGAGGTTTTTAAATCCTAAATGGGGTAAAAGCAATAGGAATTCAAATCTATATTTTTAGATTCAGAGTTGATCAGAAGCTACTAATAGACCCAAACCTTCTTGCTGAATACTTCTAAGTTAAAGTCAGATGAGGTATTGGCAGAATAAAGAATATTAAACTTGGAGAAGATGATTCTTGTAGATAGGAAAAGGGTAAGGAGAGAGTTTATAATTTGACATATTTGAAGCACTCTCTTGTCAGAGATAAGTTAGGTTTATTCAATGCAGTTTCAAAGGGACTAAGAGAAAAAAAATGGAGCGAAGTGTGGAAGTTTCAGGTTGAGACACTGGAGCTCAGCATGAGGCGAATGTTAGCAATATGCCATTTTCCAAAGTGGATTTGTCTGACTTGTGAGACCCGGAGCTCTGCAGCCTGACAGTGAACTGTCATGTAACCACCTGTTAAGGATAATGACAGGCAGTTCCCTGTTTTGGTTGGGAACTTGACTAACTCACCCATTAAGACGCTTTTGTTTAGGTTAAAACAGTTTGATGGATTCCTTTCTCCTGTTTCAAATGATGGTATTTTGGGGTATCTTCTGAAATAAGGTGACAAAGTGACCATAGTTACGGGGTGAGGACTTGTCAATCATATTATTTGCTCAACTTGGATTTTACAGAAAGAAGTTCCCTGTGTTGCCCCTTCCTTATTTCAGGCTGACAGTGGATCTGTTGCTGCCGGTGGGTGTTGGACGAGGGAGGCTCTTGGGTACTTGTCTATTTCAGGCCCTGTGTTGGCGGCTCCTCATCTACAAACATGAACGTGTTTATATTGTGAGAAGCGTTAAACCAGAAGTCGCCGTGTGCACGCCTGCATGATTATAGCATCCTTTTAATTAGGCCAACATAGTTTTGGACTTTTTAAAGTTTTAATGTGTTTGATGGTGTAATCAATGGTGGACAGAAGGGAGGTTGCCACACGTGTTCCAGGCACTGTCGTATTTCATTCCCTCGTAAAAGCAATGGCTTTTGCAATCCTGGGAAGCTGTTTTGACTTTCAGTGTTAAACCTGTGCCCAATGGGAATGAGTTATTGATCACATGACTCATATATTAGTATTCCTGGCCCTCACTACCTAGAGCTAAGCCATATTAGCCACATTTCAAGTGCTTGGTGACCTCATGTGCCAAGCAGCTGCTGTAGTTCACAATTGTGGCCTAGATCTTTAAAGGGAACCCCACAGGTATGACATATAAGCTTCCAGGATTTTCCATGTGAATAAACCCTGTTAGTTCCACTTCTCTCTTTCCTCATGTCACTCTTGTTTTTCAGTTTTAAATTTTTTAAATGGTCTTTATATCTATGTCCTATCTCCCTCTCTTTCCAAAATAATTTACCCCATTTTGAAAACCATTGAGTCCCAAGTCCATTCTTGTGTCCTGTAAATTACAGAATAGTAATTTGGCCTATTGTTCATTGCTCTGTCCCTAAAATTAGAACAGTTCCCAACACATAGATGAGAATTCAAAAAAATTGGTCGAAGCCCTTGAAATTTTGCCTCCTGGCAACTGTCGTCAATTTTGCCTCAAACAGCCATTAAATCAAGAATAACAGATAGTTAGAAAAAGCAGCACAGTGGAAGAAATCATAATGATCTTTGATCAAAAAATGTGAATTTGGTCTCATGTCTGACACTAACAAGGACCTCCTAGATCTGCTGCTATAAATGAAGTGGTTGGGCCAAATGCACAGTAAGATCACATCTAACTTGAGAATTATATAATTCTGCCCTGTCCAAAGCTTCCTCGGGATTATTTTAATTAATGAAAATAATTGCTTGGCTGCTGAGAACTGGATTGATGCTATTTAAAACTATGTAATTCCCATCATAAACCCAAGATATCATACAGCTATTTATTAGCACAAACGTCCCTTTTTTTTGGCCATTTGTGGCAATCTGAAGTTTCTCTTTCATTTCTGATACCAATATATGTTGTCATCAAGTTGGAAATGTATGGCAGAGGGTTAAAGCTAAAAGTTTTGTGAAAGTGTTTTTTTTCCCCTTAAACAGGTAGCAGAAAAATATGAGTACTCTTAGTCATATTGCCCTCAATACCAGGAATATGACAATAAATTAGTGGGATACAAAAAACAAAAGCCACTGATGTAAAGACTTTAACTAGTTTTGGACCATCATTGCATTATCTTCCTTTATGATTGAGGCTCCGAAGAACTCCTCTTCCAAGGTGGCAGCAGGAAGAGCTCTATGAAGTTAGTCTCCAGTGAAATGAGCAACGCTAGCGAAAACTATAAAAAAAATAACCCCCGCATTTAAAGTCTCTGGAAATAGTCCTAAGAGTGTACAGCAAAGTAGTAAAGAAAGAAACATTTATTCAACATATTCCACTAAGACACAGAGAGATACTGATAATCTGTGACATTTGAGCCACATGCTACTTCCTCTCCTCCCTCATTTTGTTCAGATTTGACAGAAGCACATATAGAGAAGAAAATAGGATTATATTTTTAGACTAGAAAGAAATCTCTTCTAATATTGTTCACTAGAATCCAAGTTTCAAATTTTGAATTTTTTAAATTACTTGTCATAGTGAGCCTATTAACAGGTTTAGCATTTCCGGGTTATGTTTGGACTACGGTGGCTTATTTCTCCATTGGGTTTCAAGGATCATGATGTGATTCATTATGTGTCCTTATGAGTTCTTCCGGTAATTACAGAGAGAAACAATACATATAAAAATGAAAACATAACTTTAGCCATAAGAGAAAAGCTTAGCTTTTAGGAACATTAACTCTCCTGAAACACCTGACCTACTAAGAGAGAAAGACACCAGGTGAAGACAACATGATGTAATACAAATAACGCCCTCCCCCTCCCCCGCCAAAATCTTTCATTACAAAATCATAAGCATGTAATTCTGTAACATAACAATATCAAGCACACCATATGACATTTTGGGTGAAATGTTCAGATTAAAACTATAAGGTATTACACCCATATTATTACCCAAGCAACCACACTCAAGCAGGTCTTATTTCTGCTGGACTCTGTAGGATGGTTGTGCTTGAGATACAAGCCAGAGCAATAAAGCAAAAGTAAATATAGAAACAAACACATACTTACATAAAAGTTTTTAATGTTGGAAAGTAGAAAACAAATTGCCATTTACTCATGGATATTTTTATTGTATATATAGACATCCAGAAGAATCTATTAATAAATTATTAGGCCAAATGAACTGAGCAAGATTGCTGAGGAGAACTTTACGTTTATAAATTTTATATAATAAAAATTTTTTAAATTTTATAGAAACGACTGAAAGAATAGAAATACATTTTCTACTTTCAAAATGAGCAGGAGAGAAATAACAGGAAACAACGTAACGGATCTTTGAAGACGACCAAAGACTGATGTCTGGAAAAGGAGGCTGCAGACTTGCAATGACTTTGGCGGTCAGACAGGGTCACTACAGGTTTGCTCTCAGCCAGGTCTCATCCTCTGCCCGCGGCCCTGTGTTGCGGAGGGCTGGAGGCCTGCAAACAACGCTTCCTGGGATTTCTTTGGCAGCTGGCTTCTATGAGGCTCTGACAATGGGAGGCAATAGCAGGTGATGGGAAGGCGAGAGGAAGGAGAAAGCCCACAGCCGCACCTTCTTTAGGTGGAGGGAGAGCAGAGCTTTGGCAAAGCCTTGAGCTGGGTCCCAGCGGGGAGGGCACGCCCCCGGGGTCCGGCCGAGGCCGGCGGGTTCCAGCAGCAGCACAAGCCTTCTGGGTTATAAATTAAGCTGCGGTAGCGGGCCTTGGCAGCACGATGCTCTTCCTCCGTGTGTCCCGGGGACAGACCTCCGGGGATTTGGGGCCCCAGGGCAGCCTCACCAGCAACACGATGTGCCTGGATTCACAGGCACCCCTGGTAGTGAGAGCTTCCTCGGCACCTGCCTGAGGGCCAGGCCCGCTCAGCCTGCAGGCACCGCCCTTTCCCCTTCTGCTCCTGCAGCCCGGGCCTGCGAGCTCACAGCCCGCGCCAGCCGCCCAGGACCGTCCTCTTTAGCCCTTGGGGTGCTCCGGCCCTTTTCCTCGGGCGTAGCTTCCCGCACGTGTTACATTGCTTTCGTGGAAATACCGGTTGCATTTTCAGTTTTCCAGAGAGGACAGTGATACTGGGTACGTGGTGGGAGTACAGTCCGGCAGACCCCAAACCAGTGTTCCCTTAGTCTTTTCTCCCACATTTACACATAGATAATTTTAGTGTTATGTATTTAAAAATATTACACGTGTATACTAAATCCTCTCATTGATTTATCGCACGGTATGCAAGTGAATAATTACATACTAAGATATATCTCAAATAGAGATGAGGATATTAAATCAAGAAAATGTTAAACTATGTAACTTAACAATTTAAAGTATATTAAATCTTTCTGGAATTTAATACATGAAGTATAAATAACATGATGGTAATCATATAATAAGCAAATACATCTTTTTCCTGAAAGTTTTTTTTTTTGGCACATATTTTTAGACTAGAAATCTCTTATAATATTGTTCGCTAGAATCCAAGTTTCAAATTTTGGATTTTTTAATTACTTGTCATAATGGAACTATTAACAGGTATAGTATTTCCAGGTTATGTTTGGACTGTGATGGCTTATTTCTCCATTGAGTTTCAAGGATCATGCATTATGTGTCCTTATGAGTCGTTCAGATAATTACAGAGAAAAACAATACATATAAAAGTGAAAACAACTTTAGCCATAAGAAAAGCTTAACTCTTACCTCTACTGAAACACCTGGCCCACCAAGAGAGAAATATACCAGGTGAAGACAACATGATATAATACTATGTACTTACCTGGTATTGTGCGTTCTGGTACAATTCTATATGTAGGAAAGGTCTCCATATCCACAAATAATAGATAGTTGTACAGGAAAGGTCTTGAAGGCAGAATTTTCTGAGGATGACTAAAACATTTGTTGAGAATGATTGAAACCTCAGTCGGGATTAGAACCGTAAACTTTCACACGCATGAAGTTTGGCACTGGTAAATGTATTTGCCCATCTGTAGATGATATTTTGATTTGGGATTACTGTTTCTTTTTTTATACCTCCTTGTATGTGGCCGATCCCTTATTAGTACACTCCTACTGTCTGTAGATGGTAGACCTTAGAGGGCAAAGCTGTGCGTGTCCGGGCTGCGAACTGTCTGCCTCCAATTCCTGGTTTAATCACTAACTGGGGTCTTGGGGGGGTTCAGTAACGTCATTTGTTAAATGTCATGCGTGTAAAATGGATAAGACACACCTGTACTTAGCAAGATAACCTGCTACAGCCTTGGTACATTACCACTTAAGGATTGTTGTAGCTGGAACGGCAGGGGGTGGAATAATCAAGGTCAACCCTTTGCACTTTAAAATGGGCTTTGGAAGTCCGACTCATATGTTATAAAACGAGGTTTTTAATCACAAAAAACAAACAATTGAAAACTGTTGCTAAACTCTAAAATCTTCTCTTTAAACATGAGGAACAAAAGTGTGGAGGTCGGATCATGAGATTTTTACTACAAAGTATGAAATAGGAAGGATGACTTGCACCAGGTGAACACATTGGAGCAAGAGAGATAAGGGTGCACTGAGCCCCCAAGGGCAGCCCGCTCTCCTATCCCTAGTACCGTCAGGAAGAGGGGGGCATCGCCCCACTCCCATCTTCAAGGCAGGGCTTCGTAGTGCCCCCTAACAGGATGGCCACAGGATTTTATGTGAAGGGTTTGCCTTTTCTGGCAGAAGGAGGGCTTGGGGAGCACCTTGCTGTGGCCAGGGCTCTGAAAGAGCAGGTGTGGAGAAGAACTGGAGTTGCTTCAGGTCCCCATAGAGTAAGGCGGGATTGCAAAGGCTGGTGGGTCGCAGGAGGCCTGGGGTTGGGTGAGAAGTGAGGACTGTGCTCAGGTACGAAGGCCACGCTCCCGGCTTGGCTATGGGCCAGGCTGCTCCACTGTGTGCGAGAACCAGGTGGGACCACTTACATCAGCTGAGGATGGGGAACAACGGTGGTCACAAACGAGTACTGGGATCATTCCACTACCGCTGCTGTGTCTGCCGCTAATGCTTGCTCTGTCTCTTCAAAGTGCGCTTTTGCCTTGCCGTGTATCTTGTATTTTTAATTTTTATTTGAGGGTAGCTAAGCACGACGCACCAGGTAAAAGGCCTTCAGCAAGGGGCGGGAGGAGTGGGGGAGGGGAAGCATTCTAGTCCTCTGATTAGGTCTCAGTCTCTTCCCGAGCCTCCGCCTCCGGGCTACGAGCTTCACCTGTGCTTCTGGCCGCAGCCCCCTCGCTCCAGGCCCCCAGGTGGGGCGTGATGGCTGGCGTGGGCGGGCCTGCGCTACCTCCCTTTGCCCAGGTCAGGTAAGCTCCGAGGAGCCCCGGCAGGTGAGGATCTGGTTAAGCAGTTTCCCCTGCGGGCTGGCCTTAGTAAGGACAGAGTGCCCTGGCATGTTTCCAAACAGCTTCTCCTCTCAGGAAACGGGAAGGCTTTTCTCCGATGTCCACTGTGAGAGCTCCAGGAGGTAAGGCCCGCACAAGTGTGGGGTCCCGCCGCGACTGGGTCCCCCTGGAGGTGCGCTCTGGGAGACGTGCCGCACCGAGGCCTCCTGCAGGTCCCCAGCTGCATAGCTCACGGTTCGCTGCTCACGGGTTCTACTTCTACGGGGACTGCGCCCGCAGAGGTCTCCGCTCCCGCGTGCCTGCGCCCTGAGTCCTGAGTCTCTGTGTTCCCCTGTCATCAGTTCGCCCTGTGACACCCCTTCTCTCAGAGACGGAAGACCAGCTGCTGATCCCCCCACCCCCAACCCGAGCGTTCGGCTTTTCACCTCTTGTTAGGGCGGAGTTGCGGCTTCCAAACATGTGAAACTGGAAACGTGCACTACATTTTTAAAAGGATATTTGCTCATTTACTTTAAAATAACCATCCTAGTATATGTCAGCATAAACAATGTAGTTTACAAAAAAATAACTTTTCCAAAACAAAAAAATTTTTTGAGAAGAATGATACCGTTTTTACACTTTTCAAATCTGTCTAACATCTGCCTTAATGGTTGGATTGTCATATGTTTTTCTGCATTTATTTTGCTGTGATTTGCTGTTTTGGGTGATGCAAAAGAAGACATGTTTAAAAGGGATTTAAGCCTTTAAAGCTGTAAGAGTCTTTTCTGATAATTGTGGATATTCTTCTTTGGTATTACATGAAAACTTGTCATAGGATAATTTCTTTTGTTTTTAAGTTTTTATTAAATTTCTTGAGGTGACATTGGTTAACAAGATTAAATAAATTTCAAGGGTACAATTCTATGATACATCATCATTGCTCTGTGTGCTCACCTCCCAAAGTCAAATCTCTTTCTGTCACCGTATATTTGACCCCCTTTATCCCTTACTTCCCCCGGCCCCTTCCCTCTGGTGGCCACCACAGTGTTGCCTGTGCCTATGAGTTTTGGTTTTTTGTTTGCCTTGTGTATTTGTTGCTTTTAGTTTTCTATCCCACATTACATTTTTAAAAGGAAACTCAGAGAATAAGTTGACAGCACTGAGGAGAAATACCGAAAATGATGTTTCTGCACTCCTGAGTCTTAATGCATAAATATCAAAATTATTATTAAAAAAAAAATTGCAGGCCCTGTGAACAACATACTTGCAAACCATCCGCACTAAGACGGGCGCCCCTGGGGGGCGGGAGTGGGGAAGGGCAGGGCGCCTCTTCCATCTGTTTGTCTCTACCACCCAGTTCACTCCACTGTGTAGGGCTGAGCTGGTCCCTTCATTTCACACCTTGCTTTCTACATCCTTGATCATCACATCTGCCAACCTTTGATATGCCTGCCTGCATGATGTTTATATTGGTGGTGGTTCCCTCAGTTATACTCTCTCATCCCTCTTGTTTCAACATGGTGGCCGTTTCTCTGAGCGTCTGGGTTCTGAAGCAAACATCCTAAACCTCACCTCTCCCTTCTCTATTTCTGTGTGTGTCCTGCTACACGATCAGCATTCTGGATGATGCATCCATGGCAGGGTCATTGTAAATCACCTTTGTCAGGCTGAGTCGCTGTGCTTAAGAGTTGAGCTGAAAGGTGATTCCTCATTGCACAGCAAGATAACATTTCCTATTTCAACATTAAACATTCCCTTGCCAGCAGCAGCTAGGAGATGTTATCCCTTAAACATTTTCCATCCAATAGTGTATAGGCAGCAAAAGTTTCCAGTTTGTATGTCCTCCACAAAGGTCTAATAGAAATGATGATACCTTTCAGTAGGAACATGGAGAACGCTATTTTGTGGTATTTGTTCTTTAAAACAAACTTAGCATATGAGGTCTGTCCAGGAAAATGTCCAGCCATTGTTAATGTAAGGAGAACAGTTTGTGGACAGTGATATAACCTGGCAACCAAGGAGAGTGGGCTGGAATGCACACGTGTGAACAATGGTCACTTCACTGTACTAGTCAGTGGGGGCAGTAGATGCCATTGAGTGAGCATGTGCACTGTGTGACTGTCACATTCAAAATGACTGAGTGAGTAGAGTAGTGAATTTGCATCGAATTTTGCATTAAGCTTGAACATTCCTTCACAGAAACTATTCAGAAGGCTTTTTCAGGGACAATGCAACGAGCCCAGTGCAAATAAAAGTGTGGCTCAAACACTTCAAAGATGGTTGAGAATCTGTTGGAAGCGACCCACATTCTGGACGTTCTGCAGCAGGCAATACACCTGAGAATGCTGAACGGGCGGCGCGGGCTGCAATCAACACAGATCAGCGACCGACAGTGCGAGAACTAGGAGCTGATCTGGGGATTCCGAAAACTACTGTGTCCGAGATTTTGACATGGGACCTTGACATGAAACGTGTTGTGGCAAAAGTCATCACGCAGCTTCTGCTCCAGGGCAGAAGGAACATCCGGCTGCAGTTGCTAATGACTTGATTCGAACCCCCACCAATGAACCAGATTTCCTCAAACAGGTCATAACTTCAAAGGGGATAGAGGCACCATTGTCTTGTGTACAATGTTTTTTGTATCTTGTATCTCTTTAAATAAATGTCTCTCTTTCATCGCACATGGATGGGTACTTTCTGGACAGCCCTCATCTATCTCACAAGCAAAAATATATTGTTTGTTGTTGTACTCAACGTTCAATAGTTTTGAATGGATTATTTAAAAGGTATCCACGGAAGAAGTTAATTTTTCTTGTTGAGGAAAGATAATCACAAAGGAACCAAACTTAAATTTCACACAGCAGTTTTGATTACCTTTCTATGAGCAGTTAGAATGTTATCTTCTAAGCTGCAGAGCAATTAATGGCAAGAAGTGCAGGAAGTATTTAATTGAGTATTGATTTAAGGCCAAGCTGTTGTTTGGCTGAGGCATGGCATTATGATTAATGGATCTTAACCAGAGTTTAATTTTTCAACACTATTCCTGATTTTCAAGTATTGTAATAGCAACCCTCAGATAATCCATCGGCGGGGGTGGGGGTTGGACTTTTTCTATTAATTTTGTAAAGTTTTGGTTTGCATTTTTAACATATCCAAAAGATGTCTGGCTTTTGATCAAATCTTCGAAGTCTGCTGCATTTTGAATACATTTAAGATTAAATTCTTCCATTGACATATTGTCAATTAGTCAATACATTCATTCATACAAGTTCAATACAAGGTAATATCATTAATGGCATGGCTTACAGAGGAGGGCTGTGCCATATACCTCCCTGGCACACTGCAGACAAAGAATAGATTTTCCTTTTTTGCAATGGTGCTGAATGCCAACTCGAAGGTCGGAGGATGGGGAAATGCCTTTCAAGGGCTCATCCAATACTATCTGTGACTGATTAGTCCCTATAGAATGTCAGAAATATGAACTTGTAATGTTTAAAATAGCCACGTGGCCACTGTCTGATTTCACACATGACTACGCTCAAGATGATGACTTACACTGTTACCAGTTTAAGTATCAAACGCTTCATTAGGATCTGTAGGTACACAAAGATGAACAAAACAGTTGGGAGTGGCCGCCTCTGTGCACATACAGCCTATTTTAAACACAAACATTGCAGAAATAACTAAACCATATGGCAGTCGGCAATGCGTGCTGTAATAAAGAATGACTTTCTAGTTAAATCTCTTTACGGAAGTTTCCAAAATTATCAGCCATCTCATTCTCTTTGTCCTCCTTACTGGTCCTTACCATTCTCCCCAGTCACTATTATAGCTAAATCCCTTTAATATTTTGTCTTATCAACATCACCCAACAGTTGTTGCGAAGGAATCTGCAGTGTAAAAGTTTTGATCTCTTCAACCTCATTTTGCTATCTTAATATATGAGAGGAGCTGTTTGTTTCTGCTGCGAGGTGGTTTGGGAATTTGTTGGAGTCCCAGCAGCAATTTCAAGTCTGGCAACTGGTACTCCCTCTCTGAAATGTGGAACAGCTACTTTGTATCAGCTCCCCAGAGAGCTAACACGTTGGAGGAAAGCATGGAACGCTCGCAGCAGGGGTTCTACTGCCTGAATTTTAAAACCCTTCAATAGATTCAAGGCTCCGGGACATTTTAATGATCCTGGAGCCCAGAGTGAAATTGGTTGAATCTATCAGACGATAGGTGTTCAGGATTAACCATGCAGATTTGCCACACGAATCACTGAATAACCTTTCATTTTCTCTGCATCTTCACAATTAGGTGGTGTGAAGAAAATGAGGAGGTAGATTGTAGATTTATTTCCATTTCAGATCAACCAAGTTACCTGCTGGTAAAACACCATAAAAATTTCACATTCTTATAACTACATTCATTTTGGTCACTGATCAGTAAATTTTAGGAGGTGGAGCTTTGTAGGATATGTATATACTAAAGGAAGGGGTATTTCTTATCTCTTAAGAGAATGCATTTTATATAGAGTTAAGTGTGAATGGCATTTAACAGTTGCGGAATTGTCAGTTCATTTAGAGAATTACAATTTTTCCTCTTTAAACACTAATATTTATTTCCTTGAACTTTATTTGAAGTATATGATGAAAATTCAATTTTTCTGAGCATGTATGTTTATGTGAATCAATTTGGTACTCCAGCAATGTTATGAATTTTTTTTTCTTAAATACTTGTTAGTAATATATCCCTTCCAATCGAACTGTGCCACTTACTTTTGTGTTGAAATATTTTCACTACGAACACACAGAACTACTGACAATATAGCAATATCATGGTGGCAGAAGAGTTCTGCCCTCAGTTTCTTTCTGTCTTACTGAGTGGGGGTTGGGAAGCAGAGGCATGTGCTGTCACGGGCTGACGAGACCACAGCTGCTTCTGTGAAAGGATTTGGGCATTTGGACCTGAACTTACTTGTGGGTTATATAGTCTCCATCCAGGGTATGACCAGGGTGCGTTGGGCAAAGGGGAGGGCATCTTGCTCAATGAATGAGTGAATGAATGACGAAATGAAAGAACAGCCAGTACAACCGTTGACCCCTGGGATCAAGTTGTGTCTTCTGTTATCCAACCATACGTTCTCATAGCAGGCTAGAAAGATGCAGTGGAGGACTATCTAAGTACCAATAGCAATAATATTAAAATCGGTGTTCGAACACTTGTGGTGGGGGCCCTGGAAGTAGGAACTCAAGCCTCCCTGCTTCCCTGCCAGGCTTCACAGTGATCGAGGACACAGGCTGCATCTTAGAATCCCTCCCCCTCCCCCCACCTCCCCAAAGCTTGGGATGCCACTTTTTTGCTATGGAAACCATAGGTAAATAACTCAAGCCTACCCTCCCTGAGGTTTCTCATCTTAAAAAGAGGATAATAATTGTCCCTATCAAGTAGAGATGGCTTGTGTCTTAAATGAACTAAATTTTATAAACTACTTAGAACAGGTTTTGACAAATTTGAAGCACTGTCCAGTGTCAGCAGTTGTTGTTATTGTTATTCCACCTGTGAAATCCTGAATGTATCATCCACACGCTTGTGTAGCCTCTAAAAGTACCTTTCTGATGTTTGCCGTGTACACCTCGCATCTCTCGGGTTCTTCTCCTCCGTCCATGCTACGCGGACAATTGCGCCGACCTGAACCGCACTGGGGTTCCCCGGTTCCAGCTCTGCTGTCCCTCTTCTACTCCCTGTGTGGTCCCTGGCGTTTTTTCTTTCTGACATTTCTAGCTGCGGGAAAGGAAGTCCCTGTTCCCACTCCCCTTCATCCATGCCTTTCTCAGCTCTCACATGCTTTCTTAGTGTCTTACAATACCTTGATATTAAAATAATGCTTATGATTTTTTCCTTTTCTTTTCTAGCTATTTCTGCAAAACGCCCTCGGAATCAACTGGCAAACAACACGTGTAGATGCTGGTGATGCTGTGGCCCCCGCGCCGCTCGCTCGGCTGGCAGCCCAGGGTCCCCCGCCGGCCTCAGCCTCACCGTCCACCGAATTCCCCTTCAGGTATGTTTGCAGCTCACTCAGACCACTTCTTAACGTTTCAGACTGTCTCTCCCACACCTCTTATTTGAAGTTCATGATTTTGATGCTATAAGCTCGAAGTATAATTTTAAGAGGTCTCTTTTTAATTTCTGTAAAGTTGCTACTTGCTTCTCCTATATGTGAAGGAGACAAAGGGGAGATGAAGGCAGATTCAAAGCCCAGGCATGTAACAGCTACTACCAATGACGCAGCCTCAGAGCCCTAAGTTTGGAACTAAAGCAGACGGCTGTGACTCTTTCGTGCCAGACAGACGCGATAGGTGTGCTAATACACAGGGAAACAACTCAGAGACCTAATGAGATATTTTACTGAATCATTTTGTTCAGCTGACACCTTTGCCATTGACCCTTGAGGTTGGAGGAGGACATGATGTGAGAAGTTACGGTGGTTTCCCTTTGTATGTTTGTTTAGCTTCTCTGTGGAGGAGCTGTGCTTTTGATTGCACGTGGCTCACTTTCAAAAGACTGAGTGTGAGTCTAGTTAGTGACCAAACAGAGGAAAATGTTTATTTTTGTAAATAACAAAAATCCAATGGAGTGGATTAAGAGAATAATTCTTTACTCTGTCATGAGGGACTTTGGGGAAAAAAATAATTGCTCCCATTGAATGAATTGATTTGATCATTGTGGCGAAGTATGCGTAAAAGAATGAAATTCATAGAGAAGGAGAAAAGATAAGAAATAACGACATGCTTCAAAACTACAATATTTCTCATTCTTAAAAGGGATATGGAAATATGAAATAAAGTTATGACTTTGAAAGCAGATGTACAACACCATGTATGCTGTTCTGTTGGTGTAAATCATAAAAATGCTCCACAATGTAAATGTTTAAGATACTTTTATTGAATTACTGCAACAATAACAACATGCCAGGAAAGAAAGGCATCCATATATATGCTAATTAAGAAAAGGCAACACACTGTAACTACTGCACAAATCATAAAATATTCAGTTTGTGTTTGTTGAGGCTCCAAAGAGGTTCTGTTTTTAACTTTATGGGTGCAATTTGGCTGGAAGAGAGGTGTACGGGAAGCAGGTTATTAAATGCTCTTTTACTGTTACTGGCTGTTTAGCAAGGCGCTCCAGTGGGGTGACAGGGAAGGACAAGCTGGACTTGAAACTGTCTTTTAAATCACTTTGATGAGTTTCAAGAAGAATATTGACCCCTCCAAAGCAGTGTCTTTACTTTGCAAATCACCTTGATGAGTGTAAAGTCTGTTGGGTAGCCGTTGACCAAGGTGACGTGGTTCAGCGGCTGGACTGGTCGGCTCTCCGTTGGTAGTGCCTGTTTTTCTTTTGCACGTTCAATGCAGAATGAAAGACTGGGATGAGACCCATAACTCACTCCTTAAATGGACGTAAACGTACCTCACCAAATTGCCACTGTTCTGCCTACGTCTAAGGCATGAGGATATGTAACTATATGTGAGTGAAAAATGTCATTTCCATAGTCAAATTTTGGGGGTCATTGAAACGCTCTGACAAAATGTGTATTTTCTGACTTGCTGTTTTAGCCCTCCTGCAGAATGTCAATATTTCTAGCCTTGGAACTGGACTTCTGTTGTAAAGCTTTCAGACCCTGGGCTCCACATTTTCTAAGTGGCATGCCTAACTGACTTTTGCTTCTGTGACTTTGTGGAGAATACCATTTACTCATTAATGTCTTCCCCTTCCACACTGATCATACAGGCTGTCTCCTCCAAGTTGGTAACGAGGTATTAAAAGTGGGTCAAAGCACCAGGCTCAGAAATGCTGTTTTGGGACCCGCCCCCCCGCCGCCCCCCCCCGCCCCCCGCACTGGCTGGCCCCTCTCTTCCTGGCGCACCTCCTGCAGCGATCCGGCAGCGTTACCCCAGCACTAATGGCTCTGTGCACTGACTGCTTTAGCTTGGTTCCCTCACTGTCTCATGGGCCCTAACCTTAGCAGGATTACTAGTACAGGGATGAAGTCCTCTGATTAAGTGTTGAAGGTTTTTGCACCAAGCCAGTCTGCAGAAAATCCTCTGAGGGTATGCCTGCAGGTAAGCGAAGAACATTTTGTGCCCAGAATGTAGATTTGCCATTAGAGCCCATGAAGGCTGGAAAAGGTATATAAATTGAGCTCATCCCCTGTAAGAACCTGTCTTCGGCTGATTAGAAGCGTATTTGGTGTCTAGAGTGCAGACAATTCGTGATTCTTCCTCCTGGATCATATTTAGTCACTGCAGAGACCACTTTGAGTCAGTGGTGCAGCATCTTCCCCTGAACCCTTCTTGTTGCTTTATTCTGTCTCCCTGCCTGAACTGCCAGTTCCATCCTTCGCTCCTTGCCATGGCATTAGTGGGCCTCAGTTTGGGTGTCTCCCCTAGCAACAGCACGGGCGATCTCGTTTTCTGTCACTCTTTTCAGAGTGGAGTTTTAAGGATCCTGTGGTGGCTTCGTCATGTGTCAACTGGGCAAGATTGGATTCGTTTCCTAAAATTTTATTTCCTGTTTGTTTCTGGTTAAGGTGAGAACAAGAGCGCTTCTTGCGGGAGACTTGGAGGCAGGAAGGGAAGCGGCCAGCACTCTGTTGCATGCGGGTCACCCCTCTGCTGTCTGGTCTCATCCTTGTGGGGCTGCCATGGGCCCCCGACACCCCCCTGCCCTTGCCAGATGTCTTTCTCAATGCCTCTGACTGCTGGGCCACGTGTGTGCTCTTAGCATCATGACGAAGAGTCAACCTCTGTAGGACACCCCTATCATCGGGGTCAGACAGGCATTAAGAACTGACTACCACCTGATGTCTGTCTGTCCGTGTCCCGGCTTTCTCTGTGGGCTTCATGCTCCAGAATCCCATGCAAAACCTGCCCTGCATAGGCCGTGGGGGATGGGACATATTGGTGTCTCATCCCGGGGCAGGGAAGCGGGGGATGCACCGTAGCAGCTCTGCAACTGAGGGGCCAGCAAGCTCCCTCTCCTTGGCCCCGTCCCCCTGGAGTGGCTCTTCCTTAGCGGAGCTGTGGAGGGGACAGGGCTGAGCAAGCAGGTCATCGCTCAATTGCCGTCGACTCTTGCTATTCTTACCAAGTGGTAATAGAGCTTCTTAAATACAAGTTTGCTTGATGTATGTCCTTAGGGCAGTTCCTGAGACTTCAAATTTCTAAAAATAATTTTTACCAACCACAGTCGCTTCACTGGGGAGCCAGGCTGCAGAGTTGCCACATTGCCCCTCTGGGCATGTGTCCCCAGCTTAGTTTGCTTTTGCTCACACTGGGGACGTTGCACCCGGTGAGGCAGAGACATGGATTTGTCACGATCTTATGCGGAGATTCAGTATGGTTTAAGGAGATGTGTCCGAATGTCAAATTGAAAAGGGGGTGATGGAGGTTGCTTCATATTGTGACAGTTCAGCTGGGCTGGACCACAGTTCCCAGAACTCTTTCCTGTCTGTCCCTGGGTAGGGTGGGCCCCATGAGAGAACCTTCTGGGGTGTTGGAGGGGAGAACTCTAGCCACAGCCACTTTGCACTCTCACGCACGGCTCCTTATTTACTGGTTCACGCCGTGCCGGGAGGCAGCAGCCGGGCCTGCGACCGCTCCACCTTCCGCTGGAGCCTCCGGCAGTTTCTCTGAGCCCCAGGCCGGACGTGCACGGTTCGCACGTCTCAGCTTCTCTACGTCAACCAGGTTCCGAGGCAGCAAGTCCTGGGTGTCCCTTTGTCCGCACGGGCTCCCGCTTGCGTTTTGGGGTTCAGTGTTCTCTTGCTGTCTCTAACGTGACACCCATCTTGCCGTCCCACCCATCTCTAAGTTCTAGCACCAGACAGGAAGGCAGCAGTCAACAGAGACGGCTTAACCTGCTCCCACACTTATCTTCCGTCAAATTCCTGCCTGACAATCGTTAGCCAGGCATGTGACCCTTGTGTTCCCATTTCTTTGAACCCTAAATGATATAAACGCCAGCACCCCTTTTTCTTGTTTACGCTGAAGAGCTTTCTAAACATGACTCCAAAGCATAATCGTGCGGAAATATCAAACAAGAACACTTCTGAACATTGTGAGGAGGTACAAAAGGTCTCCCCCAGGTAGAGGGTAACCTCCTGAATCCTGCAGTCAAGGGAACGCGAAGAAGCTTGACTCAGAACGTTGTGAAAACCAGACCTCTCTCCTCTGAGACACCCCCTTCTCACGGACTCTCTCTGGGGCACATCAGAGCACCTGAGACCTGAGACGGTGTGTATGAGTGAGAGGAATGATTCAAAACAGAGGATTCAAATGAACCCGTTCTCCTGGACGCGCTCGGATTTTTGGAGACTTTTTTTTACAGAAACTTTTTAATGGATAAGAATCTCAGCTTCACCAGTTCTAACCCTGAGACCCTGAGACCTTCCTGTGTGTCTCAGTTTCCTTCAACTCACAACATTCTTTTAAGGACTGCAAAGTTTGTGGGAGCTGTTATCATTATTACTTGCCCGCCTCATGCCGCCTTTCAGGGCCCCTCCAGAGAAGGTGGAACGTGCGTGGGCTGGAGAGACTGCTCAGGCGGCCTTTCCCAGCTGGTCACCCTGTGGCTTTCTCGGTCTGGCCCCCGTCCCACTGTTGGGGTCACCGGCCAGCCCCTATACCACTGTTTCTCTTTCCAGTTTGTCTCCAGATCCCGTTCTGATTTTGGGGGTCTCCTGATGTTAGCCCAACATCCACCTCTTGGCTGAGAACCATAGTCATTTGTTCTCTAAAAGTAAATCGTCTTTCCCTACCATGTCACATTTCTTTTTGGCCTTTGGAGAGGTTTGGGCCACCTGCCCCCCCCCCCCCCGTCACCCCCCCCCCACCCCTTAGGAACCAGGCTTTTACAGGTGTATTGCTCCCTCTGCTGGAAGGTTTATACTACTACCAGCCAGAGCTGCCGGCCGAGACCCTGCACACGGAGGGCCTCACTTAACTTTCAGAACAGCTCTACCAGCCCCCTCTTTCAGAGAAGGAAACGGATGCCTCCCCTTCAGTGGCCCAGGTAGGCCGCATCCAGAAAGTGAGCCTTCACCGCTATTCTACTGGGAAGAGTGCTTAGAGCTCAACTGGGAATATCAACCTTTCTTGCCACTAACAAATGTATCTTGAACTCCGCTTCTGTGTGTGACCTGCTCAAAGGAACTTGAACTCTCCCATTCAGATAAAACTATCTACCTCGTAGAATTGCTGTGAGGAGTCAAGGACATATTTTAATGTAAGCAATCTGGCATGCTATTTGGTATATATAGTAGCTCTTAGAGAAGTATTCCTTACTTCACCTTCTAGTCCTTCTAGTGACTTCCCACTCCCGCAGAACTCCTGTGGGAAAGTCTTCCTGAAGAATGAAAGGTGCTTCGGTCCCTTTTTGCACAGAATCCTAACCTTTATAATTTGAGTCTGTCCTCAGTTCTGAAAAATGGGTCTCCTCCGGCCCGAGTTTCCCCTGCCCTTCCCCATCAAAAGGCTCAGGGGCCTTGATGTGAAAAGGCTCCCCATGACTCGGCTTGGTATTTCAGGGTTAACAAGGCAGTTTGCTCTTCATTCCCAGCTTCCTAGGTACTAGAGGGAGTAATGTGAACACTAGCTCATGTTGGTTAATCACTTCTCAAATCCAGATTTGTTCCTACGCACACAAGGTGATTCAGGATGCCTGTCGTTTAGAGTAGTATGTAGTTCAGTGTCATTTGGATGAGTCAGCAGAAAATATGAATCAGCGTTCTTGCTTCAGATGATAATATGAATTGACATACCCGCTATCACATGAAAATGTCTTGCAACATATGTGGTATATTCATTGTTTCAGTAAAGTGAGAGAGGTTGCCTTGGTTTCCAGGGCAGACTTGGCTAAAGATGAGTGGTATTTAAATGCTCTATGCCTTTGCCATTTTAAACTTCCTCTGAAAATTAAGGGGATGGACCCAGTGATTCTAACATTCCTTTATCTTGAGTTCAGTGGTTTTCATGTTTCAGATCTCACCCTTTGTATCTACTAGAGAATAACCTTAACACCCTGCTGGGTGTTGACCAACAAGATTCAGAAAGATGCAATAGAGATTTTGTTCGCATATAACTTGAAAACCATAATCATATACAAAGTAAGTTGTATAGGGGCATCTCACAAGGTTTTTATTGCAAGGGAATCATTTTCTTGAATCTTGGGTCATCAATGTTCATGTTTATAAAAACAGCTCAGTAGCTGTTGGACAGGTCAGGCGTCAAGGTCAAGGCTTGCAATGGGATGGAAAACATTTCATAACTATAGACTTCACAGATGTGTGCTAAGTGGTAGCGTACACTATTTTATATTAAGATGTCACCATTCCATAGATAACTCCAGATACTTAAGAATAATTTAAGTAGACTAGTTATAGTGGTGATAATGCCCCTTAACAAGGATGTTGTGCATTTGTCTCTCCCTCAGTAGGAAGGTCTTTGGCCTCTTTGAGGAGAGTGATCCATGTCACTAATACAGATCTTCTTTATAAGAGAAGAATAAACTTCACAGAATTTGTGGATAATCTTATCAAAAAGGATTAAAAGCTGTGCTAGAGGAAATATGATTCGTCAGGAGCATCAAATGGCTCACACAGGCGTTACTCTTCTGAAGTGGGGTGCCACAGACTGATCACGGGTAGCTTCCAGCTTCGCGGGGTTAAATACCGCCATTTCTAAAATGCCTGGGTAGGTCCACCCCCTGCCCATCCGTGCTTTGCTTGTTGACATTTTTGTGTTGTAATCAGTAATGCAGAGGGTGGTATGAACGTCTACACCTGCTCTACTGTCTGTCTCTTTCAACAGATTGTAGTGAGGACGATACAAAATACTTCAATTTTTCAATCCCAACTAGTCATACTTGTAGTATGGCGTGCACTGCTAACTGAAAAGACACTCTGCACCTTAAACCATGTGGTTCTGGAGACAAGAAACGTCCAAGACAATGAGGGAAAAGGGGACACTTCTCAGCTGCAAGATTTGCATATCGTTCTGCTTGCATGGATTCGTACCTGTAGTGTTTTCTATTTGCGTATTTAAAAGCATAAATCCTGAAATTTGCAATGTGTCTCAGGACCTGTAAACTTTACCTGTATTGGAGAGGTAAGAACTGCTAGATAAGCACTTCCATCTCTCCCTGTTTGCTACAGACCCTAAGAGCATCGTACCCTTGAAAGTCTGCTCATTTTCCTCCCAGGACATAGGACCTAATGTTCTATGGCACATTTATCATGCATCATCATGATTTATATGCCTACATATGAGAATTCCCTTGCTTCAGAGATGAAGCAGCAACTGAATACAAAGTTATAATGTTGGGGTGGGAGTGTAGACAGACATAAAAAGTAAAAGTCTCGATATTAATTGTTATATAACTTAAACATAGCTAGCAACAGAGTAGAGTTTAGGAAATAGAGAAACTAAAGCCTTTAAGTCATTTTGCTTATCCAAATTTCTTAATTCAGCTATACTTCTCCTTCCAAGTCAGTACTTCCTAATCTTGCTCCTGATGCAAGGCTAGAGCTAATGGTGCTGAATAGTAATTTTGTCCTCAGGTAGAAAGGAAGGAAGAAGGAATAAACAGGCCTTCCAGATAATTGCATAGCCCTCCCCACCATTCCAATGCCGTGCTAGCATTTCAAGTAATGTCCCTTTGGTCTCGCAGAGAAGAATCATTTCATAATTTATTGCACTGGATTACAGGTAGGTACACTCTGCAGCTGGAACATGACGAAAGGGCAAACGGGCAGAAACAGTGTCAGGACAGTTGGTACGTTTCACATTTTCTAAATTCCTTTTTGAGCCGCTTTTCTAAGAAGAGTCAGTAGAACAGACCTAAGTTACAGAAACTGTAGATGATGGTGCCTAGTTATCATCTTATTCTAGAATTAAGATAGAAAGCTTTCTGCAGAATCCGGTTCTTTTTTTTTATATATTTATTTTGTCTACAAGAAACCTACGTTTTTACTTGTATTTTTTCCATTACCATTTAGCCCCCTTATTCCTCTCCCTCCACAACCGCGGTGCTGCTGCCCACGTCCTTGAGTCCTTTTCTTTTTGCTTGATCCCTCCGTCACCTAACCCCCACCCAGAGCTGTCAGCCTGCTCTCCGCCTATGAGTCCGTCTCTATTTTGCTTGTTAGTTCAGTTTGTTCATTAGATTCCACATATAAGTGAAATCATGTAGCACTTGTCTTTCTCTGACTGGCTTATGTCACTTAGCATAATGTCCTCCAGGTCCATCTCTGCTGTCACAACGGCCAAACTGCTGCATCAGTTACCAAGTAACGTGTGAACCCTACATTCTTAGTCCATCCCAAAATCTTACCTCTGCCCCGCTTCAAAGTGTTGGGGATGTAATTAAGAAAAAATGTGATAACAGCAACACTGAGTATGAGGATGGGGTTAAAGTTAAGGATTGAATAGGGGTTATGTCTTTTACACATAGTACTTTGTAATAAAAATGATAATTAAGGTCTTCTAAACCTCATTATTTTGAGACTCTCATCTGCAAAATGAGAACAGAGTTTAGAAGCTTACAGAAAACAATGTGGAGTAAACTAGGGCAGGATCTACAAAGTCTTTAACTTTTATTTCTATTCTAAAATCTAATTGGACTAATTTGAATTTCCAGAGAAATATGAAAATAGACTTTTGTTGTTCTTTGAGATTTAAATGTGAATTCTTATAGCCCATACCATGTTAAGCTGATTATTCATGATGTAATAGTTGCCTTGAGATATTTTTATCATATTAAATTGTCTTCACATTTAAATATTTTATAGAATATTTTCCCCAATCTAAGAATTTCTTAACTTTTTTGTTATTAATATATTTAATAACTTTTAAAATATTAAAACTTGTTTGGCTTTCTACCTCCAAATTTACTTTGCTATAAATTTATTAAAATTTTATATTAATAGTTACCAGTAAAATTCATATACAATCTTCTTTTAAGTGATACTTTCTTATAAGGGTTATTTTGCTCAATAAAGTAAATTGGTATACTTAATATATTTTTATTTTGGAATGCTATACACCGGGCAACCATATTCAAATTTTGAAAGTCTGAAATAACTCATACCTAAAGTGTTCAGAGATAATTATATACGTTTGTATTTATTTCCTGCAATTGGTCTGGTCAAGATCCCTCTCCCCCTCCCTCTGTTCCTTATTTTTTCTGCTTTTTCAAAGTATACCATGCATGTAAAAACTGCACCAACAGCTCAATTGTCTTGGAGTAGATATATGCATATTTACGTATACATCTATATATACTTTATATACATCCCCTGTAAATGTCAACACTGTCTCAGAGTTTCTACACCACGTCACTACAGACATTTTGCACCAGAAGATTCTTTGCCGCAGGGAGCTCTCCTGGGCATGGTGGGATGCTAGCAGCATCACTGGCCCCTGCCCACTAGGTGTCAGTAGAACACTCCTACCTATCCCCGCCCTCCATACCCCCCTCCCCTCCCCCTGCTGCAGATATGTCTATAGACATTGCTAAATGGCTCTGCTGGGGGCAAAATCACCTCTGGGTGAGAACTACTGCGCCACACCGACCTTTATGGTAATCACTTGCTTGCTTTATTCTTTTACCATATAACTATGCATTCTTAAACATTATCAAGTAGTTGTGCTTGAAAAGAATTCTTTATAAAATAATTTAACCTGTCAAATAGGCTCCTGATCAGGAGCCCCACAATAGCCTTTAAGGTAGAGAGACCATACAGTTTGTAGCCCAAGCCGGAGCCAGAGGCATTGAAGGCGAGGGGCCCGGTTGAGCCTCGGTGAGCGCGGGGCTTCTGAGGGGCATCCGCAGTGAGCGTCACCCTCGCCGGCCCCTCACGCAGGCCGCCCGTTCCCAAGAGATAATTGTGCATGAAATGAAGGCAGAGCGGTTTAAAACAGGGCATCCCCAAGGGCAAAATAATGAGGGCCGAGTCAAAGTGTCAGGGATGAAAATTTACAGAATTCAGCATTCATCTCATTTGGGTCATAAAAAGTTACACTCTTCAAATAATTTCCTCCATCATTCCCTATAATAACTATGTTCACCACATTAGCACAGCGCACTGACTGAAATGTCTTCCAATTTTTGTACATAATTGCAAAAAGGATCATAATCACTGTATTTAAAAGATTTTTGGGTCCGTGGGTTGTGGGGGTGTGCATGTGTTTACTGTGATACAACTCATAGACCATTCAATTCACACATTTAAGTTATACAATTATTATTTTTAATTTTTATTGATTTTAGAAAAAGGAGGGAAGAGAGAGAGAGAAGGACTGTTGTTCCACTTATTTATGCATAATTATTGATTATTGTATATACCTCCATGGGGGATTGAACCAGCAACCTTGGCGTAGTGGGACGGTGCTCTAACCAAATGAGCTACCCATCATCACTATCTAATTTTGGAGTATTTTCAACACTACAAACAATAGCCCATAATGGTCCCAATTCCTACTTGCCTATCCTGGACATTATATATAAGTGGGATGTGTGGTGTTTTGTGACTGAATTCTTTCAGGTAGCACAATTGTTTGAAGGTTCGTTCATGGTTTCAATTGGTTAATAGCACTCGCTTGAACGTAGGTTTTAGACTTTGTTTATCCATTCGTCGGTTGATTGGCATTTGTGTTATTTTCATTTCTTGACTAGTATGAAGAATGCTGCTATGAACATTCATGGGCAAGTTTCTGTAGGGACATATGGTTTATTTCTCTTTGATACCTAGGCGTGAATAGCTGGTGATAGGGTATCTGCATTTTTCATCTTAAAGGACAGACAAACTGCTTTCTGCTGTGGCTGCACCACTTTACAATCCCAGAGCAATGTATATGGGTAATAATTTCTTCACATCCTTGTGAATACTTGTTATTGTCAGTCTTTTATTTTGGCCATTCTAGTGGGTGTGAAATGGTATCTTAGAGTTTTGATTTGTATTTCTCTTATGGTTCATTACATTAAGTGTCTTTTCACATGTTACTTATATATATATGTATCTTCTTTGGAAAAATGTCTATTAAGACCTTTTCTTTTTAAATTGGATTTTTTTTACTTCTGAGTTTTTTCTATATGCCAAATACATGGCACATATCATTTATGTGTATAAATATGTATATACATAGGTATAAATATACATAGGTATAAAAGGTGTAAATATTTTTCTTCTATTGTGTGGTTTGTTGTGATAGAGTGTCTAACTCTTTGATGTTTGACTCCTGGAAGCTTTTAAGGCCCTCACCTCTGAATTCCCCTCTGCCCCGAACTGAGCGAGCTGCTAAGCAAGTCCACATTCTCCCTCCTTTGGGACTGGAAGGAAGCTCAAACTCTGCATAGGGACCCTCAGCTCAGGCTCATCCCATAACATGGTAGAAAACCGCAAACCAATCTCTTTTCCTGGCTCTCTCCAGCGATTTTTGTACCTTCTCTGGAGTCGTCTTGCTCACTTGGAAAGCCTCACTGTATGAAAGGGTGTGTTTCATACCCTCTTGATGCATGTGTGATGTCATCGGTCTTGATATTCAAACCAAGCTCTGGGTGGAAGTCATTCTATAAGAGGAGTTGCCAAACAATTGTCTTTTCACTATTTCAATAGTATCCTTTTGGGCACAAAATTTTATAGCTTTAAGCAAGTCCAATTTATTTACTTGTTCCTTTGTCACTTGTGCTTTTGCTGTCATATATGAGAAAACTTTGGATACCTCAAACTCATGGAGGTTCACGCCTATGTTTTTCTGTAAGAGTTTTAGAGTGGCATCAATTACTTTTAGTTTATGACCCATTTTGAACTAATTTTTGTTTATGGTGTGAAGAAAGGAAACAGCTGTATTCTTTTGAGAGCCAGAGGTCCTCACGCTGTTTGTTGAAAGACTATTCTTTTCCCCTATTTAATTGTCTTGGCGCATTTGTTGTCCGAATCTTTTGGGCAGGAAGGAGGAGAGGGTCAAAGGTTCTTCTGAGTCTTTTGCTTATGAATAAATAGCTTAAAACCAATATCGCAAAAGGGCAGCTTCAGGGTGGTAAAATTTTGGTTCCTTTGGATTTCCTAGAATTAAGATATCATCAATGGATAAAGATAGGTTTACTCCTTCCTTTCTGATACGGATGCCTTTTATTTCGTGTTTCTTGACTAACTGCCCTCCCTAGAACCTCCAGTGCAATGCTGAATATAAGTGATGACACCAGAAATCCTTGTTTTGTTCCTCGTCTTAAGGGAAAGGCATTTAGTCTTTCATTATTAAACACGATGTGCTCTGTGGTGTTTCATAGATATCTATGATCAGGTTGAGGAAGTTCCCTTCTATTCCTAGTTTGTTGAGTGTTTTATCATGAAAAGTATGGAATTTGATCAAATGCTGCTTCTTCATCAATTGAGATAATCATGTGTTCTTTGTCTTTTATTCTGTCAGTAGAGTGTAGTACATGAATTAATCTTCAAATGTTAATCCAACCTTGCATTCTTGGCATAAGTCTCACTTTGTCACACTCTTTAATCTTCATATGTGTTGGACTCTGCTAACATTTTTGGAGGATTTTTGCATTTATGTTCTTAAGGGGCATTGCTTTGTAGTTTTATTTTGATATCATCATCTGGGTTTGGGAGCAGTGGAATAGTGGCTTCACAGAATGAGTTGGAAAATGATTCTGCCTGATTCTGGAACCAGTGGGGGTATTTTTGTTTTTGTTTTTTTTTCTTTTGGTCATATGCTACCACTGAATACTTTGCTCAGTTAGTTTAGTTGTCAGCTAAGGACTGAATATAAATTTTCTTAAATGCTCTAAAGAAGTCTCCCCCATTTTGTTCTGTGTATATAACGGGGTGCCCCTTCATTGTTCTGGCAGGCTGCAACTCCACCTTAGTCTACATTCCCTTTTCTTGCAGAACTTGAAGTTCAGCCAGAAGTGAGAGGCTGAGAGTCTTTCGTGGTCATGTGCACAGCATTGGACATGCCAGTGAGCATCTGTATTCCTAGAAATATGTTGGAAGTTTTCAAAACCTCTCATGGGCATCTCTTTTGCCAGATTTTTCTAATATATTTTTGGCCTGTTTACTCAACCTTGTCTCACTGCTTCAAGCAGCTTCGATTTTAAATAATTGCTGCTGATTATTTTTGACAAACACCTTGGGGAAAAGGTTTTTCTGCCTGAATGAGCTGAGCCAATTAAAGACAAGTTGTATAGATGAGGCTTTTCCAGGCAACTGCCAGGCAGGTTAGACGGTAAGAATTCTGAGAGGTAAGGCTTTATAGGGAGATCCACACCCATTTCGTCCCCTTTCATGGTGGCCAGACTCTTGGTTTTCACCACTACTGTGGTTACGACACTTGATTTTCAAAGTTACTTCAGAACTGGGGAGAGGTGATTAGGATTGGAGAAAGTTAAAATGCTGCAAAGCTGTCTGTTTTTATATGGAATACGGCCCTTTTACTGAGTAAATGCTCCTCAGATTGTTGCAAGTCTTGAGCTAATTTCCAGAGTTCAGGAAACTTGATTTTGAAAATTCTGCCATTGTAGTTGGTTTTTTGAAGCAGCAGGTTTTCTGAGGCTCTTACTCTGCCATTTTAAAACTGTGTCCTCTCTCTTTGAAAGAGTTTAGGGAATTTTGTCATTTCTGGAGGTTCTGTAATTCAGCAAGAATTATCATATTACATTAAGAATTTTCATAATGTAACAAACATTAACTTTTAATGTCCCTTTTATCCAATGTCACATTTTATTTTTATATTTTCTGTTTGTCCTTTTTAAAATAGATTTCAAGTTTGATCTTTTAGATATACTTTTCCTTATACATTGTTATTTATTAATTTTAATTTTAATCTTTATTGATTCATTCAAGTTTTTAAATTTATTTTAATTATTAGTTCAATTACTTTTCTTCTAATCAACTGAAGATGGTTATATTCATGTGGGAGTCCATGAGTTTGCCCTGAATAGATGAGCAAGTCTTCCTCAGTGATAGATCCTGGAACATTAGTTGAGAACATACTGCTTAGAATAAAGATAACATTTCTCAGCTATTGTTCTATCTTGGTGTATTCAAGTGGAAACAGCATGTGCAGTTTCTGGGTAGTGCCTTTAAAACAAACCATTGTCTTTATTCCTGTATTTTTTGACTCACTCTGCCATCTGCAAAGCAAATATGACAGCTGATGCCGGAACAGTCATATGAGAGCAACAAGCTGGAAGGATACTGATGATCCTCAAGTTGATGTACTACTTCTGGACTTCTTATTGTCAGGATTTTTATTTGAATGTGAAAGATATCAAATTCCACCTTGTATAAACTATTATTGCAGGGGTTCTGTCAGTTACAGATAAAAATAATCCTGACAGAAACAATCCCTAGGTACTGATTTGACTAAATCCTTTATGTTTAATGTAGTGTTACTTTTATTATGTTCCAAGAAATCTCATTTCTACATGATTCTATCATTTATGTACTCAGGTATTATTCAGAAAAGTTTCATTTTATTAGAAATGGCTTTGGGTTTAATTTTTATAACTTATTTCTTTGATGTCTTTGCATTATGACAAGTAAAATTTCTGCTCCTTGCAGCACATGATGGACATTTTAGTAGAAGAGCAAAAGGTCACATATAATAACTATGTGCCGTAGGGAGGAGGCCCGCCCGTGGAATGGCTCTGTGAGCTGGTCCTCTGGACTCTGTCACACTGGGGCTTAGCATTTCCACATGCACATTTTGGGTGGACACAAACATTCAGTCTGCAGTCCCTAACAACAATTCTTAGTTTAATGCAAATAAATTAGCAAGTACATGTCATTGCGCACAATCACAATAGGCAGCAGAGGAAATTTAGTAAACACGGAGCTACCAAAGACATTTATCAGCATCTGGTATCCTTTTTAGTTGCCATACTAAAGTTTTTTTTATTAACTATGAGTATAGCTATGTTTTAAGTTCTTATTAGCGTGGAATGTGTCTTATTCTATATTTCCAATTCACACATTCATATTCACTCAATGTTTCATGTTACTGTTTGTCTTACATATATAATTTATTTTCTTTTTGCCATTTACATAAATTCCCATTGAGAAAACACCCTTCCATGTGGATTTACCCATATTTTGAATGTTTTAGGATAGCATTTGTTTTGTGCAATTATGGCCCACTTAACTAGCTATAAAATAACTTTTTCAAAAGTTATTCATTCTGCTCTTGTGTTATGATATCCTATGTGAATATTTTTGTGTTAGGCATATTGTTGATTGATGCTTAGTGAAGACACTGTTTTAAAATATATTCTCTTTATCCCTGGTAACTACTATAAATATACAACTCAACCAAATTTCTATTGCCTTAAATTTTCCAGCAATTATCCAACTATTAGATCCATTCATTCAGCCTCTTGAAGCTGCTTAAAGAAAATGTTTCATCATGTAAATGAGTCAAATACTTTGAAGTTTATTTTTAAATAGTTTTTTCTGAGTTTTATTTTAAAATCAAACGAATGGACTAAAAATGTACTTGGTAGTTGTGTATTTCAAAATTAAGTCAAGTATTTATAATAGGGTACACAGAGGGCACTGTATATCTAGAAATGTCTTCTTAGATTTTTGTCACTGTCTTCTTTTTTCCCTTGTGTCTTTGTGTTCACGTATCTCAGTTGTCATCCTTAGGGAATCTCTTTCCATTAAACAGCCTCTCTTTTTTTCTCTTTATCATATTATTCCTTTTTGGTTTCTATCTCCAAGAACCTGTTATGGTCTAACAACAAATTCACTCTTTAAAGAACTATTTTTAAAGCCTATGCAGGGTTTTAAGAATTCCAAGACTGTTTGCCCATTATTTTATTCCTCAGGTGTTCTATCAAGGTGAATTCTGCTTTTAGGTTAAAAGAATATGAAAAGTAACTAATCACTAATATTTATGGTACAGATTTCGCTAATGAAAATATGAGACCGTGTTAAGTTAGAGTCTCAGATAATCAACAAATACCTTCTCTTAGTGTAACACTGAAAAATTACTTATATTAGTGGGAGTTACTTATACTAAATGTTTTTGAAATTAATGTTTAGCTGGGTGTCCATTATTTTATCTAGCAATTCTGCTGATATTATTCCCAAGACAGGGTAATTTTTGTTTCTCTTGGGATGATAATTCTCCAGAAACTTATGAATTCTAAATTCCAAAGTCCCTCTCATGGTAAATAACATTCATATTTGAAGGCTGTCCAATGAATGAACAATTCCATGCTAACTTTTAAAACCTTTTAAAAGATCAGTTTTAATATTATCATTAGAATATCTCTTGAGATTTTCTTTGAATAAATCAAAATTCCTTAAAAATTTACCAGTTGTATGTGTTTTTAGGGAATTAAAATGAAGAAACAAACATGGAAGTATACTGGTCACCTAGATTGTATTGAATTTCCTATCGACTATACAAAATTATTTGCAAAGAATAAAAACAAGGCCAGTAAATATTTTTATAATTACATTATTTCTAAGAAGAAAAATACTTCTCTCTTTATCATGAAAATCAGGGCATATGCACATTAATTTTGAAACAACTCCCTCCCCCAAATTTGTCTTTTCAGAGCTAAAAATAGCTTCATAGCTCATATCATGTACTCTAAACATGTACAGCCTGAAGCACAGTTTTACAGCTGAGTTTTAAGCCCCCATGAAATGGGGTTTCTCATGGAAATGCTGACAGACTGGTAGCCGCAGGGACCCCAGCAGGCCCCGCTATAATAAATGGGTCTGAGGGAGACATGATATAGGCCCACAGGTAATTAATGGCAGGAGTAAAATAAAATATAGGCGCACCATCCCACTGAGAGCATGACGCAATGGAAGAAACTTGTAATAAAACACAAAGAATGTCTTTAGCAAAGGGCTATGAGGAAAGACTTGTAAAATAAATCATGAGCTGGGACTGCAGCTATAAGTAGTCATTGCATATTCCTTTATAATTAGAATTTTTAAAAAAACACTATAAAATCATTTTTGGCTAAGCAAAATTACTCTGTGTAATGGATTGTGAAGTCAATAAAATACAAACTCAACTACTCAAGCAGCTAATAATATCCAGGGCTTTCTAGTTGGAAAGTGTGGCGGTAAGAACTCCAAAATTATGCCTCCATATTGCAGAAGAATTGACTGTAAAATATATTCTTAGAATGCAGAACGATATGGCTGCTTTTTCTCTCCCCCTTGATTCAGTCTCCTAGAGGATTTTTTAAAAAATTATTTTTGTTTAACTCTGGAGACCAAGAAAGTCCTAAGAAGTAGGGGCATACTTCTCTTTGACGTTTGAAGTCTGTAGTAATTTATGGTCCATTTTTTCCTTAATTAGAGATAGCTGACATCAATTTAAGTGCCTAAACCAACTTCAGCTTCATATCTCCATAGGATTTCGGCTCAGCCCTTGTCTGCCAGGAGGAGTCAGTGTTTGTGAGTGCACGCTGACTAGTTCTAGACCAAAGGAGTGCATGCTAAGACCCCACTGCATGGTGGGCGGGGCGGGTGGCAGGTAGCGGAGGACCGAGGGAGAGGGGGCGGGAGGGAGAGAGATTCTTATGAGAGATTATTGACTCAAAATTTTTAAGTGATTTCAATCAATTCTCCATCTTGTTTCCTGGCCTCTGGGTGGCAATAAATTAATCCTACACGTTAAATGGGATGACTGAGTCTTGACAAGTTTGAGTGACTTGCCAAGGTCTCATGGCCAAGAAACTGGAGTAGTAATGACAAATACAAACTACTTCCTCCTGCTAACGTTTCTTCATTTTATTATAGTCTCCTTGTAATTTCAGAAAAGGGTAAAATTTTTTACCTGAGTTAGAGATATTCTAAATTGATTTACAAGTACCAATTTGGGCCAGATAATTGAGATAAACTACCTTCTGCTAGGACCATTCACAATAGATATTAAATAAGTTTCCCATACATAAAAGTATTGACGGGTAAAAGTCAACAACCATTATTGTGTCATTAATTACTGAAAAGACATTTTATCTAATGAAATGACTTTTATATATTTTATTCTAGTAAAATTTATAAAATTGCTTAAAGCCTTTATTGAACATTTTTGAAAGTAGTAGCTGCTTCTTTCTCCTTTTCCAATTCAGCCTATGAGAGATGTCATCTTGATCTTTTTTTTTTTTTGAGAGTCTTTGAGATGAAGAAAGAATAAAGTAACATGAAAAATTCATGAACTTTTAAATTTCTGATTATAAAAATATTTTTGCAAAATTTATGGAAATACATTTCATTTATATTTGTAGGCTGAGTAACTGAAAGTCTCTACTTTCAGTTTCTGGGTAAGTAGAATTATAATTTTGTAGTTGGAATGTAGTTATAATTAAATTGCTTTCAAATTGTTTATCTTTTGTTTTAGTTATTCAAGTCTATCGTTAAAAATATCTGATGCATTTTTTTGGTGATACGTAGTAAGATAAATTTTCAACTATATAGGATATTAGACCAACAGTCGGGTGTGGCTGAGCACTTTACATCTTTAGCAACCTGGACAAAACTGGAACTTACTTTCAGAAATGCCAAGTTTGTCCCATGATTCAGACTAATCAACAGAACCTTTCTCCTTGATGCTCATTAGACAGTACCATGCAATAACTAATCTATGATCAACTTCCATATTATCACACAATAAAGAGCATAATCTTTAATGCATTAACCTTTACATAATTTACAATTTTTTGCTGTCTTTTAAAATGCATTGTCCAGTTTGGCTGACATTCATTCATTCCTTTAGTTGAAGGAAGCAATGAGTTTATTTACATTCTGGCACAAGTATCTACATATAAATGTTTTAATCCGAGTATTTTCTTAATCTGAGTATCTATACATAAATATTTTCCTATGTTTATAGCTGAATCTTAAGATGTTAATCCTGTGCAAAACTTAAATTCCAAGCCACATCTACTGACACTGGTACCATATTTAGGTGTCACAACAATGTCAAGTTGTTAAAGTGCATACTCTCAATTTCTGAATTTAGCTGGTCAATCAATGGGTTTCAGTGTGTGTATGTATATGTGTATCAGCGTTGGGCAGTGCTCCACACTTGGGGTAATACAGCTTCAGAATTTTTTCTCAGCCTAGTAGGTATGCTCTTACATGCCTCCTGAGAGTGAAGATTAAATTATCACTCTCGTATTTTCAAGAAAAAGAATTTTGGGGGCCCTGGCTGGGTAGTTCTGTTAGTCAGAGTGTCATCCCAATAGGCCAAGGTTGCAGGTTTGATCCCCGGTCAGGGCACATACATGAAGCAACCAATGAAAGCACAAATAAGTGGAACAACAAATTGATGTGTCTCTCTCGAAACTCAGTAGGTATTAAAAAAGTAATTTTGGAGAGCCAGGAATATTATATTTCAAAAACACATAGCTATATATTTTTAAACTGTCTCAGATGACAATGTGAGAGCAAATAACTTACATGCTTTTCTTGTTTATTTTTTCCACGTATACCCTCTTCCCCCTCCACCCCCATCCCCATCCCCCCACAATCACCACACTGCTGTCTGTGTTTCAATATAATGGAAGATTTATTAGAAAAGCTTGCCTCAACCACCGCCCACCTGTCTAATCACCAAATGAGGAGCATGCCTGGAGATACCTAGAAATATTTTCCCGAAGTTTCCATTTCGGTGTATCTTGACTTAGCTCTCCTTGGCCTTTGATTGCGGTTTGTCTCACCACTGTCCCTATTCCGGTGAGTTTCCACAGCTATGAAATAAGGAACCCGCCCCTCCTCTGTTCGATGCAGTTCTTCTGTATGCCGTTCTTATTCTCCGAGTTGACGCCATTTAGCAGTTGCCCAGAAAAGAGAATCGCTTTTCAGTTCCCTTTTGGTCAAGTACAGGCAGGTGGAACACAAAGTAAATTCTTCTGACTTTCTTGGACAAAGTATAAACCCCCAGTGTCAGGGATTTGTTTTAAAGTTGTAATCATCATACATATTTATAGTAGTATTTTTATAGCTGTGCAGCCTTTGAATTATTAAAGCCATGCCTCATGGTTTGGAGAACTGGTTTACGTTTTTTCTGAGCACCATAGTTTCATTTACTGTACACAGATTAACAGTAAAACTGAACTCTACCCCATTCTCCATAAATAATTTCTGAACTTTTCCTACATAGCTGGAAAAAGATATCTTTCAATGCATGTATGACATGCCTAGTATCCAAAGAAGAATATCCTTGGCTAGATGTTGAGAATCACATTCCTTGATTGGGAGACTTCTCACACACAGCAGTAAACTTTTTAACTGATGAGAGTATGATAGGTTAGCATCATTGAGGATATACCAGTCGGAAATGTGAGCATCACAAATGTATTTGGTTAAAATCATACTGATTACTTTTTACATGCAAAAAAATCACCTCAGTTTACATTTTATTAGAAGCAGGAAAGCCTGTATCCATACCTTTATTATTGATTCAACTTCAAGTTCTGCACATTGAAACTGTTACTGATGTGCCTCTTGGAATGACATATTTGCTAGTAGTATGGGAACCTACTGTAAGGGCATAACAGAAGGACTTAAGGTCTTCCGTCATTTAAATTTATACCCTGCAATGCTTTTGCTTATGCATGCAGATGGGCTAATGGCGCCGCGACTGTCATTAACCCAGAGTAGCTTCCAAAATGCTGGGCGGAGAGATTCTTTTCTGTGATTACAGTCCTGGGCTTTCAGTTTCAGCCGTGGCCTATTATTTTATTATTATTATACTTATTTTTTGGTCTCTTTGCAAACCACAAAGATTTTGCTAAGATGAATTAACTCTGTGGTAGATCGCCTCCCAAGTCCCCATTCTCTCAGCTGCAGCTATGGTCTCTTCTAAAGCACTGTGCGCATTGGTGCAGGTCGTGCCCCGAAAGTCACTGGCATATCTTGAAATGTGCTTGCCTGCATCAGTTCACTGGGTGGCACGGCTCTGTTCCTCATCGATTCTTTTCACAGGACCGGCCTAGCAAGTCTGAATTCAAATGAGCAGCGCTTTTAGTGCTGATGAACTCACTATTCTGCAGCACTTTGCTGTTTGTATTTTAATCCTGCCATTTCATGGGCAGAACAGCATGTAAAATCAGCTAGAATTGTAATAAAAATTCCGGCATGTTAGTGTTCTTTATTTCACTGGAATTTGTGCCTTGACTTTTTCCTCCCTACTTTTCTTTCTGTTTTATTAAACTAGTTTAAATTACAATTGACATGCTAGTTTTAGGTGTGGAACATTGTGATTCAACATTTATATACCTTACAAAGGTACCTTATATACCTTACCAATAAACCTAGTTAAACATCTGTCACTGTATACAGTTATTGTGATGTTATTGATTCTATACCTTGTACCTTGGCTCTTTAAAGCTTAGCTTCATCTGGAATTATATCCCTTGCTGATATATCTATATTATATCCATATCCATATCTAATCACTTCCTCTAAACCTTTCTTGTATTGCTGTGTCTGGGTTTTATCAGAATTGTTGCTGCTGGTCACCCAGGTGTGAAAGCCAGGACCCAGCTTGGCTTCCTTTTTCATTCTTAACTAAACACCTGCACTCTGTCGCTCAGGAAGTCTTGTTTTCACTTCTTGTGTTCCTCAAATTACCCTTCCTTTGTATCACTGCATTTTACCCCTTCAGTGACTTTCTGTTACACTTGGTAAAGTCTGAAGTCCTTAGATCACCCAGGTGGAGGAAAATAGAGCATTGTAAAGTGATAAACTCGGGGAAATTCGCGACTAGGGCATATTTCCTAAGGAAATAATCTGAGATAGACACAGTATTTTATGTACAAATATATTGTACACAATTAAACTTGTTTTAAAATATAATGTTCCTTTGGATGCTCTTCTTTGTATCATCTCTGTGTATGGAGCCATGTGGATCTGGGACACGCCTACTAGCAATTCTGCTTTGGAGAATCTTCATAGGAAAAGTTTTAGATTATTTGCAATTCCTTCCATATTAACTTTTGCCTTCATTTCAACCTAATAGTATCTCATAGATTTCCATTCTAGTTTCAAACATGCCATATCTTCTTGCATTGTTACTTGAGAATGGCGAATGTTTTCCTAAAGATGTTTTCTGGATATAGTGTCATAGAATATTTTCGAAAGTGTTTTTACTTTCTATAAATCTTCAGGATAATTTCATGCCCCTCCTCCTTTTTTTTTTTTTTAATTGTTCATCACCCATGAGGAATGTTTTCTGCTTTACTCATTCTCAAGCGAGATGAACTCCCTCAAGACTCAGTGTTAACTAAGCGATAAAGGGTTGCCCTGTCCTTGACTTGTTTGCCTGCTGCCTTGCTGATGGTCACAGGGTCCTCCCGACACATAGCTGAAGCCTAGGCTGATTCTTTGTCCAGCTGTCAGTCTAACACTTCATTTCTGAAAAATATGCTTCTCTTCTGAAATGTGGCTTTTTCCTACCCTGATTACTTTGCAGAGACGCTAAAACAAAAGTGAATTAAGCCTTCCAGTCTCCAAAATCAGCATCATTAGGGTTGTATTTTCTGAAATCAGACTTTATTTTTGGAAGCACTTTTTCCCAGGAAAGAGCGTAGTGCAGGCAACATCCCCTCCCCAGACCCCCTTCTCCCACCCCCACCCCTTGCCCCACCTGGTGTGTCCCTTGTCTGTTGACTAACACTCACTAGCCGTCTCCAAACTAGCGTAGAAAGCTAGACGGGGACGGAGAAGGACTCTCAGCCTCAAAAATAATTGATCAAAAAACAGCTGCCCAATTTTTTTTTATTGGTACAAATTCCAGATGTAAGGCAGAGGCCACTTGCCACTTGCTGAGTCTGCATGTCATGAGATTAAAGCTATATGTTACTCAGACAAAGCTAGTATTTGCTGAAACCAGCGCTATTTCTCTAATAGCAATGAAATATTTCCCAAATTTTTGCAATAAGTTGTGTTTGAGCCTTGTTTTTAAAGTTTCTTTAAAATATTTTAGGCATCTGAGGGAGGTAAACCAGACTGGCTTCAAGGTGGGAAACCTTACGGCCTGGGTTTGGGTCACTTACTTTGTGATGCATCATCTGAATTTCAAGGCTGCCTGCCCCTCAGACCCCATTTGTGAGGGCGGAACGTTCAGTTCGAGCTCTACGCCAGTACAGCTGCCTGGAAACTCTCAGGGCCACAGATGACTCAGCCCTATTGTTTTAACACTGTTACATTGGAAGTATTTGTCAAAATTAAAATGTGTAAGAAATGTGGGCTTAACTGATTTAATTTATTAGCAATGGTCCTTTAATAGAGCATTATTGAAGGTAGAAAAATGGAATGCCGTTTTAAGGGGGGAGATATAATCATGATGAAACATTTGGCAGTGGCGTACTTTATATTTTAATGTGTGCGGAAGAAAGAAGGCATAACTCAATTCAGTGACTCTAGCACAGAGATAAACTGAATTTGAGATCTGCAACTATGTGAACTTAGTAACCGCTCTGTTTGTAGCCCCTGATAAAGAAGCATGAAATTGCCAATGCAATAAACATGATTTCTGACCTTTGAAAATTTGCAATTTGATGTATATTCCAACCTTTTGATGTTATGAAGACCAAATAACTCAATATATTTTTTAAGAAGTAAAGCTATACACATAGCTGATCCTTGAAATGCTGATTTTTCAGCACAGATCAAAACAGCAATAACAGAGGGAAAGAAAAAGGCATATTTTCCTATGAAGGGTAAATGACTTAAGAGAACTTACACTTAGAAAGTTTTAAAATCAATATACTTTAATTTGTTCATGGAGGTTTGCCTTCTATTAGAATCTATTGACTACACTGAACTACCAAAGGCAAAGGGCTCATAATGTGAAATGCATAGTAGACTTATATTATATGTTTCTTGAGTGACACATAAATGAATAAATATGAAATGTAATTAATTCAGAATAAGAAAACATGATTTGTGTGCATTCTAATTTTTTTCTATGAAGTTTTTGACAAATTTCTTTTCTACTAAGAAATGCATAGCTAAGAAAACTTTTTATGCATTAATTAAACAGGTAATTTATTAGTGCATTAAAAGTCATAGTTTGATTCACTATTAAACTTTTAATGTCTGTTTTCTTACTATTCAGTAGAATCTGCTATCAGGTGACATGGATCTTTGTAATGTGGTTTCTTTGCATAGCAATAAATAAATAAATAAATAAATAAATAAATAAATAAATAAAATAAAAATCCCAGAAGCATGTCTGTTTGCCAGATAATAGGCTAAGTATCTAGGAACTCAATACAAGTTTCTACATGCTAGATTAGGCCCATCTGCTTCTCCACATCAGCTCTCCAGTCTTCTGCGTTCTGTTCTCTGCTCCCAGGAGGCTGAGTTGGGTGAACAACAGCATTGGCTTCTAATAGAGTTTGGCCAATGAGAATCTAAGCAGAAGGTTGGAAGGTGGCAGGAGTGGGACATGGAGGCTGTGTCCTTTGAAAGAAGGTCACAGGTCCTAGCAAGGCAGCCCTTCCTGTAACTGTAGCATCCTCTAGTCCTCAGGCCCAGCCTTGGGGGCACAGGGACAGCCCTGTGAACCTACACTATCGCTATGGGTTCTTTACAGTACACTCTGCATACTTATTTATAAATACTGTTAAAGTCGTCTAGAATAATCATAATTGGAATAATCTGTTTCTTATTGGAACCTCATGAGAAGAAAGTTTTGAGTGGTATTATGAAAATCCTTCAATACTAAAATGTTTAATTCACTGGATTCAGTGTAGACAACATTTATTATTAATGTAGGGTTGTTAGAGAATATTGATTAGTCTTCTCTGAATACCCATGTTTACCTTAACTTCTGGTTGTGGAGGTATATAAAAGTGGAGGTATAAAGGACTACAAAACCTAATTACTTGTTTTAAATTAAATATAACTAAATACTGTTAAAGACAATAACAAGTTTGCCAGATAGGAAAATATAAAGAGACTTAACAATTGCTAAAAGCAATACTTCACAATTATCTCACAGTATTTTAGATTGTTTATTTTCCAATTATGGTTGACATACAATATCATATTAGTTTCAGGTGTTCACCCAGTGATTAGCCATTACATATCTTACTAAGTGATCATCCCAATAAATCTCATACCCTATTTCACAATATTTTAATTGGTCTTGTATCTAATGTAGATATTTCATAGGCTTTGGTCAGAATACATTCCAACTGGATATTATTATTAGTGTTGTTTAATCCTCACCAGAGGACATGCTTAGAGGGGAGAGGGAGAGACATTGATGTGAGAGAGAAACACCCACTGATTGGTTGCCTTTCATATATGCCCCAACTGGGGACTGAACCTATGACCTAGGTGTGTGCCCTGACTGGGAATCAATCAAACCCATGACCTTTTGGTTTATGGGATGATGCTCCAACCAACTGAGCCACACTGGACAGGGCTTAGATATTATTTTCAATTTGGTCTTAACCTGAATTTCCTATGGTACAATAGCATCATCATTGGGATCATAATTGACATGAGAGAGTGCCTCTGTCTTAACTTTCATGCTCTGTGCCATGGTATTAGAACATCGCCTTTCCTCAGAACATGGTAATATGAAGGGAGACTTTAGGTAAATAATAAAAATGCCTTTAAATCATTAATGAAATGATGGAAAGATGAAAGAACTCCTTATTCAGTAAAAGGTTTTTTTCTCTCTCTTTCCTACAAGTGTATTTATCAGAAAGAATGCAATGATCACACATCATATGTCACAAAATCTTTCAGTGGGAAATGCTCTCAGTCATCTAAATTAATGAATTAAACCTGTCAATTCTAAAACGCTAAACTGATTGCATTTCTCACAGAAATGAAGTCAGATCTAGTGATCAAAAATTAAAAAACAAAAGGCAGTACATCCCACTGAAACACCGACAACTGATATTAAAAAACCTATTTTAACAATGCAGTGGAGTAACTTTTTATTAGTGTTGTGTAAGTCAAACTGCTTTACTATATTATTATTCATTAGATTTTTATTTTAAGAATATTATCCATCCTTGAGTTCAGGCTGTATAAATCATATCATACTCATGATCTTGAAATAAATAGAGCCCATATTAATCTTTTGGTTACTTGATATTTTTCTTAACAACCATGCAAGTGCCTCTATACATCATATATACTTGCCTATTGCATCCTGGGACTGTTTTTCAAGTTGTTTCCCATGAGAAAAATTTCATCCCTGTATCAGGATTATGAGTGTCTTCAGTTCATGGACTCTATAATATACCTCTTTAGGATTCCATAAAGCACATGTAACAGAGTTATAGACATACTACAAATGTTTGCTGATAGATTTCAGTATTAAAACTATTCTGTAGCCATGATGAATGGCCTATTAAGGAAATCCTAGAGATAAAAAGATAATTATTTGTATCAGGCTCTAGAAACATGAAATTTTGAGAGAAGCTATCTTTTGCTTATGCACTAGTCTGCTGGCAAATGGTATCATGCGTACTATATAACAGCTAACATTTTCAGCAGAGTGAGGAATGCAAAAATGAGATACAAATGAATCTATAACTTCTATAAATTTATATTCTAAATTGAAAAGTATGGTAGACACTTTTAGGCATTGTAGCTTACTCAACTTTAAACAGTTTCTTCATGTAAGAGGAACCCTCATGGAGTAAGTTATAGTAAGAGTCAAGGCTCCATGGTCACCGTATCGGTGCTGAGAAGTCTGGATATCCCTTCTTGCCCTTTCTCGGGAGAGCAGACATAACTAGTAGACACTTGGTATCTAGAGGATTTAAAGCAACTCTATAGGGAGGTTAAACTGTTATTTATGGCATTGAGATTGAGGCGCTGCAGCCCTGGAGACAGAGCGTATCTCCTTCAGACTGTTGCTGGGACCAGCCTGGATGATCTTTATCTTCCTGTCACCCAGGGCCCCTGGGTCCTGCTCGCTCCCAAGCCTGACTCCACAGGCTTCATTGACTCTGTAGATTCTCTTTATGCCGACTTCTTTAGAGTTGGTTCAGTTGCTTGCAGGCAAGAACTGGAACCGATGCATATGACAAAAACTAAAATATAAACAAAAGTTTAGGAAGTTAAATATCCGCCATGGTACTATCTAGAAGTAAAATAAAGGTTGACTGTGGACGCTAGTTTTCAAAAAAGATTCCATGGAAGGGAAGATATATGGGTCGGGACTTGATGAATGAGTGGAATTTGAATAAGTAGGGATTAGAAGGGAGTGAATTCCAGGTCATGTAAGCCCCATGGCCAGTACCAATGGATTCAAGAATGGGCTTATGGAGGGGCAGTGCCTATATTTCCAGAATGAAATTAATTTTTACCATTTCTTTTGAATATCACTATAATTTCCTCATATACATTAACTTTATTAATTTATATACAATGCCCAAATTTGTCATAAATCTGGGATCGAATAGTGGGGATTATGGTTTATATAGGTTTATGTAAACAGTCAGTAGATTCCCGTATAAGCATGTATGTGAATGACACATACGTGTCTACATATGAGCCCGTTCTTACTGAATCAAATGGGACAAAGTCTGTTGGATTCTTTTATTAAATGATTCCCCAGGTGCCCAGTAGTCTTGCCATGACTGGTGGCAGTGAGGAGAGGCAGGTACAGGTACACAGGAGAGACTTTGAATCACCTGACTCTTGAACCCTTGACCCACAGCTAGATCAAAACTATATTTTGGTGACTTGGCATAGTATTCAGAAAGGCTACATAAATATTAAATGAACTGTAAATCTAAGTACTATATCAGATTAAGAACAAACGACAGAATATTAAGGTGTAAGCTGCCACTTTTTATATGAAGAGGTTTTTATTATTTTTTTCTCTTATTTAGTTAATTGTTTTATGTTTCTCAATTTCAAAAAAATAATCTGCATGAACAATAAATGCCATTAAGGCCATTTTAGTCTGTGAATAAGAGTTAAATCTTAAGCTTTGGTTGAAAGTGGCTAAAAATAAACAAATGCTTGTGTTTTGAAATTCAAATAAATCAGGAAAATTTTGAGTCTCTTCCATATACTAGTCACTGTCTCAGTGGGAGAAGTGGAGCAATAAATGGAGATCGTGGGCTTCATGAGGCTTCCTTCAAGAGAGAAAAGGCCCAAGCTCTTGTTTCATCCTGGGGGACAGGCAGAGCAGGCTTCATGCAGGGCTGTGAACAAGAACTCACCTGCTGTGTTATAGGTCAACATTTTTCCCCATTAAACTGGAAAATTCTCAAGCAAATGTAATTTCAGAAATGCTGCCCTATATGTATACCCCTTAGAGATTAGTATTTTTCAATTAAAAATTGGGGGATAAGTTACTTTTTATTATAGTCATTAGACATATTTTACAACTGTTCTCATGATTCTTCTGGAAGCAGGGGAATAATTAAGACTGAATCCAGGACCACCTTGTCTCTGAATTCATTCTTAATGTTCTCAAAGCAAAACTAATATTTATTAATGTTCTTTACCATGTCACATGTCTTTAATGGTAGCAGCTCTTTCATTGCAAGTTGCTATAAAGGGAAGTACTGTAGACTGAGACAAAATTCTTGGTATATGACTGGTTCTGTGCTTTCTAGATTACGACTGCAATGCTCAAGATGCCTACATCATAGGTTAGTTGTAGGATTATATATAACAATGAATGTAATATCTTAAGTGCATTGTAAGTGCCAAAAATAGAAGCAATCGTATATTTACATTTAAAAAAGGATGCTCAGTAAAAAAATGGTACAGTACAATTATCATTTAACAATTAATTAATTTCTACTCTTTATGTCCCTGATTTTGGAGAGCTTACTAATTTCTGAAGGGGGAAAGACAAGATTATATGTTTACTAACATACCACAAAATAGTACCATCATCCAGCAATACTTGGCATAGATTTTTCACAGAAAGAAATAATTCAACAAGTATTTGTAAAAGGTAAAATAACCTCAGTCCAGCTTGCCAAGGTGTGTACTGTGACCTTGGACTAAGTCAACCTTAAAGAGGCGATCATTTTTGTATCTGTACCTACTTGTAATATGCGCAAGATTTTCTGATATGGTAGGAGCATCCTAAATACCCTCTATGGATTAGGAATTAAACATTAAAATTATTCATGTTTTATATTGTTGATAATACAATATTATCCACAATACATTTTGGTGATTTTTTAATATCAGGTTTATTACTTGAGTGGGGTTAAAGAAATTGTTCTGATAATTTTTTTATTCTTAAGAATGATAAACATAATGTGTTCTATCTCTGTACTTTGACAAATTTAATAAAATTTTAAAATTTAATATTTTAATTATAAGCCTTGTAATTTAGCTATTTAAGATGACTGAAATAATGGTGACAAACAAGTATTCTTCTGTAATCAAAATAGTCACTCTGGTTCACTGTTGATCATCTTAATGATTAATTTATTATTCCCCCAAACCAAATACAACAATGGCTTTTGATTCCTTACACTGTGTATTTGGATTATACAGAATTTCTTTGTTACCCTTCAGTATATTTGGGACACTAACAATCACTGCTTGAGAGTTCAATGAATAGGAGATAAAACTATAATGAATTAAACATTTAGTAAGAACCTTTTAAAGTGAATACATAAGTATGTCCTATATTGAAAATATCCTACATAGTCATCCAAAAATTATCGAATACAAAAAGATTACTCCCTTCAAATATATTATCTATAGTACGTCCTTTTATTGTAAACTAAACTAAATTTCCAAATTAGTATGATATTCAACACATTTCATAGTCACAGTCATATTCTATTTTGTGTTTATTTTTATTGGAGTAACTTGTTGAACTTTAAAACAAAATATAAATATTTTAGCCCACTCTTCCTTGGTTTCTCTGCATTATTATTTTATCAAAGCAATCGCTTCACTGTGAAATCTGGATGAGATATCATAATGGAAAATACCATCAATAATGGAGTATCTTTGCTCAGAAAAGAATATCAAGGAATCCTAAAATTCTGAACCTGCCTTCTCATATTTGATAACTGCCTACTAAAGGACCTCCTCTTCTTGCTCAATAACTTACATTTTAGGATTAGGAGAATCACAAAGCATCTGTGTACATCTGATATTAAATTAGTTTTTAATTATTAGGGTAGAACTTAATACAGTTTTTCAGTTATGTTTTATAGATTGCCAGAGTTTGTTCAAAAATTAAATATTAATCATTGTCATTTACATTTATTGTCATTGTAATAATACTCCCTAAAGAAGATTCTACAAAATAATTTTTCTTCTTAATTTCACATGCTATGGTGAGAGGTTAAGATAATTCTGGAGACTCCAGTTCAAGTAACACACATCCACATCATATGTAATCAGGTACGATTTTCACAACAACCCAGTAGGAGAACAAAAGGATGATTTTATAAACTCTGTGTGGAACAAAAACTGTCAACCTCAACATTCCCTGTGATATTTCTATTTATTCCTTACCCTGCCTTCAACCCCTAGAAACCATTGATCTTTTTATCGTCTCCATAGTTTTTTTTCCAGAATGTCGTATATTTGAGCCATATAGTATACAACCTTTTCACATTGACATCTTTCACTCAGGAATATGCATTTAAGTTTCCTTTATGTCTTGATACCTCATCTCTCTTTAGAGCTGAATGTGTTCCAATACTTGGTTGTACAATAGTTGACCCATTCACCCATTGAAGGACATCTTGGTTGCTTCTGAGTTTTTGACAATTATGAATACAGCTGCGATAAACATTTATATGCAGGTTTTTGTGTGGACATATGTTTTCATCTTTGGGTAAATACTAAGCATAATTTCTGGATTACAAGGTGAAAGTATGTCTAGTTTTGTAAGAAATTGCCAAACTGTCTTCCAAAGTAGCAGTACTATTATGCTTTTGCACAATTAAGAAATAAATGTTCCTGTAGCTCCATGACCTTACCATCATTTGGGGTTATCAGTGTGTTCTGGATTTTGGCCATTCTAATAGGTATATGGTGGTGGTATCTCATTATTGTTTTAATTTTCATTTCCCTGATTAAATAGGATGTGAAACATATTTTCATATTTTTATTTGCCATCTGTGTATCTTCTTTGGTGAGGTATCTCTTAAGGTGTTTGACCCACTGTTTAATCAGGTGGTTTGTGATCCATTTTGAGTTAATTTTTGTGAAGGGTGTGAGGTGTGTCTAGATTCATTTTTTTGTGTGTGGATGTTTAGTTGTTTCAGCAGTATTTGTTGAAGAAATTATCTCTGCTCCATTGTATTGCCTTGGTTCTTTTGTCAAAGACCAGTTAACTTTATTTATGGGAGTTTCTGTCTGGGCTCTCTATTTTATTCCATTAATCTATGATTAATTGTAGCTTTATAATAAGTCATGATGTCAGGTAGTGTCAGTCCTCCAACTTTTAACTTCTCCTTCAATATTGTGTCAAATTTTATAGGTTTTGTGTCTCTCCACATACACTCTAGAATCAATTTGTTGATATCTACAACTTAACTTCCTGGAATTTGTTCGTTGGTTTTTGGCATTAAATTATACTGAAGTCATGTCTAAATGGCCCAGGTTAATGGGGGAAATGATCAATTATTCCAGTAACTCAGAATTAAAGTTACTAATACATAAATTCTTGTTGAATTCTTTAAATTTAATGCACCTGGCTAAAACAAGAATTGGTCACATGTATTTTCTCAGAAATTGAGGCAGAAATTCCTCATGGACATATCCAGAAGACATTTTCTTAGCCTGTATTTGTTTTCAGTCATCTCTAGAGGGAAGAATTTAAAAATGTTTATACTGTATTTGAGGTGTATAGAAAAAAAATTAAAATGACACATTTGAAAAATTAATCTGCCAGAGAAAGATTTTGCCTTCTAATGATGAGGAGCATAATTTAGTATGACATGCCAATAAATTTGTATATTATTGATGCCTGGCTTTCTCAATGTATAGCAATTTAGTAAAATGAAAAAGGAATGCAATAACAAATTAAAAACTTGCTTTAAAAGGGAAGTGAAATGTAGTGTTTTTACATGTTAAATTTTTGGTGGAATTTTTGTGTAGAAAAGACTACTTACAGGTTTGTCGTTGATTATTTAACAGATATAAATAAATCTACAGTTCATAACTGAGTGTTTAACAATTCTAAGTTCAGAATAGAAATATTATATTTCATAACCATGCAAATTTTGGTAACTATCTTCCTCCGAACACTGAATTATGTCTGGTCTTATTTAAAATTTTATTTGAATGCTTTCTAATATTTTAAACTGCATTTGTAAATTTAATATTCAATTAAGTAGTTCAGTTTTTAAAAATCTTGTTGCATCCTTAAATAATACTTATAAATGCAATGCACTTAAATAGAATGAAGCTCAACATCTCATTCATCATTCAAAATTGAATATAAATATTTTCATTTATAATCAAAGATCTAAATTAATTACTTTATTGCATATGACAACTTGAAGTTACAGAATTCTAATTCTTCTCAGGGAAAATCGTCCACTATTTGGACGGGGAAAGAGAAATGATTGGCAATGGAGTTCTGGGCAATGTCAGCCTGACTCTGGGCACTATCAGGTCTGTGCGATGGTGTGTGCCCTCCCGATTGATCGGTTTACAGGTTGGTAGAGAGAGTCATTACATTGTAGAAACTGATAAAAATGCAAGTTTCAGGTAGCTTACCGAAAAAATCAAAAACCCATATGATATATTTAAGATACTTGAACATTTGATTTCCAGTCAACCCGGGAGATGCGGATGAATGTTTACAAGAATCAGTACATGACCTTGACCAGTGACTTGTGACCTTATTTTAAGCCCCCAAATGACATCTTTATTCATCATGGGTTTGGCGCTCACACCGCACTCCACTGGCCCTTCACTTAAACGACCTTCAGGGCAGCTGCACTGGTTTGAAACGATGAGCTCTCTATAAGGTTGACCTAAGAAACTTATCTGTCATTCTGACATGTTGAAGAAATCTACTGGAAATGTTGGTGGCAAGAACATGAAATGGACTTGTTGAGATATAAGATATCCAAAAGGAGATACATTTAAAGACATCCCATTAATCAAACTGACAATAGAAAAGCCCAAACAGAGAAAAAAGTACAGATGTCTTGCTAAACCATGGCTCATTAATTTTTCTCTTTTCCCCTTTCCTTCTTTATATTTTCTATTGGAACATTTCTTAAGTCTGAATATAGTCAGTTTCATGTGGATGATTTAAAGCCTGGCAGTTACATTACAGAGCAATTTATTTCAGAAATGTAAATATTTTTAAAAAATTTAATCTCACCCTTAAGATTGAAATTTATTTCTAATCTTGGATTAAAAACAGCATGTAATAAAACATTAGATGAGAGATCTGTAACAGTTTCCACAAACAAGTAGAATCAAAGTGTTAATGAACCAAATGCTTTGCAAAGGGTGTCATAGCAAATGTTAGTCAAAGTGCTGGCTGTAATGTCAGCAATACCTAAAGTCTAAACATGACGTAATTTTAAAAAAGACATTGAAGAAAACGTATTCCTTAAAAGTTATTATTATAATCAGTGAATTAAACAAGCATAACTCATGAATTATGAATATAATAAAGAGTTATTTCCACAGGCATTTTAGATTTTGTAGTTCGAATTCTTCCCTCATCTGGATAAAAGGAGCACCTTGTCTTTTCTTGGGAGTATTAGCTGTAAGAAAGGTCTTTGGTCACTGAGTCTCACAGAACAACTCTGTTGGGGACAGTGACTCTGTAGGGGGACTTTAAGGAGAAGTGGCAAAACTGCCAAGAGAGCCACTTGTGCTGCCATGGCAGGGGCCGCAGTGCTTTCTCACAGTCCAGGAGCAAGTTGGTGGCCGCGATGTTTCAGAAGCTCTGGAGAGGGCAGGGTCACTCTGGAATCCGGAAGCCCTGGAACCCATGGTGGCAGCTCCGTCCTCACATCCCAGGACTGGAAAACATGGCACTAAGCCACCATAGGCCCCAAACAAGCAAGAAGAAGTAGATATGTCACAGAAAGAAATCATGAATAATTGGGACTCCATTTAGCCAGCGAAGAGGAGGCTTGATGTTGCAGAGTCTGGAAAACCTGTGCAAATGGTGATGTGTAGTGGCTAACGCTGAGAGATGATCCAGCTGCAAGGATGTGTTGCCTCAGCTGTTGCTGTGGACCTTTCTCACACTCGCATAGTATGAAAGGGAGAAATAGATCTAGTTGAACTGGATCTTACAGCTCATGGGGAAAAAAAAAAGTGCAACTGCAAACTAGAACTGTTTCTTTAGCTCTTTCTAGGGAGCAAAAACTCAAAGAAACCAACTGGTTGAACAAAAATCCAAACTTATGAGAATTATGTTGACTGAATAAGCTAGGACAAATCTAAGACCTAGCACACAGGTTCTGGACCACCTACAGGAAGCCCTCCAAACTCCTAAACTTGGTACCAGGGCTAACGTGGCTATCATTTTGGCATTTGTGTTTTGGGATGTGCTTGTTATTTTTTCTATGTTAGCCTACAGAATGGATGAGGCCATCCAGGGTGTGTGATTGTGTGCTCGTGTTGATTAGATAATTCATTTACAACTTGGTGTTGGATTCTGTAACTGTCAGCCACCATATGTGGCCAAGAAAGGCTTGAATGGCTAAAGCTTTCCGGGATAGTGAGTGGAAGTGGTGTTCCCATGCCGAGAGGAGGACAAGAATTGGTTCTTCTCATGCGGGATTTAAACACAGGATGGTGTGCAATACTCTTTTGCTTTATCGGCCCTGTCTGACTGGTGCAAGTTCCTGGGGCTGTAAACCACAGATGAATTAGGCACCGTTGTTCCCACTGTGCCTGACATGATTGCAAATTACGAACACTTTGGCACTCGGCAAGTTGTCTGGAATGTTGCTAATGCTCTCTTTTTAAAACACCCTCCCAGAAATAGTATCCGTTCGCTTCACCTGGAAAGGCCTTCAATATACTTCTACTGCTTGAAATCCCAAACTATGTTATCTGCTAGTTGGGCCAGTCCTGGAATACTGTATACTGCTAATTGAAATTTAAAACTTAAATATTCTGACATTGATGATATGTTAATAGAAATAATGATGAACATGCCTCTGTAACCTTGCAGGGCATCCAAGCCAGCTGACTATATGTGGGCCCTGACTGGGTCGATATCAGAGGCTCTGCATCACACTGATTGTCTTAGAACCCAGAGGCGCATTCAACATCCTCCCAATTAGAAAAAAAATTCTATGCCTGTGGCCACGATGTACACTAGGAAGAGGTTGATCATTAACTGGGCTTTTACGTTTTGTAAACAGTACACTCAGAATTGGGCATTTCACTAATCCTCTCTCCCAACTCACCAAACAAATTTGAATGAGTGCCCTAAAATAGGGAACTTTGGAACCAACCTTGAGGGTAATAAAACAGTCTTCTCCAGATCCACATGTTTTCTTGAAAATACGTAAAATTCCAGGAGATTGTGACAGCAAATTTTGGGTGTTTGGTCACACAAATTTCACAACCAGTTGGTGTCTTCGGCACTGAGAGCCATAGTTGAAGTCGTGGGAGTACGGCCCCCCTGCCCCCACCGCACCTTCTGCGTAGTGTGGATCTGTTTCTAGTAGAGATTGGGCATTTCTCTGCGAGATAGTCAGGATTTTCTGGTGTTTTACCCAATAGCTTGGCTCTGTAATGGGTTCTCTGTAAATCAAAACCACATAAGGTCAACAAGTCCCAAAGTTTGGGGACTCTGATCAAAAGACAGCCTCCACACACCTAATACATGGTGCATGAGGAGGTAATAGAATGAGAAGAAGAACACTGGGAAATTGGACCAAAGTTACAGGGGCTCTAGTTTAGATAATTACCTTTATCATATACTTACAGTAATTAGTAAATGTTAGCTCAGTGGTGATTTCATCTGTAAGACTTGCTGCTCAACCAAAAGCTGTGATTTTCTTAAAGTGTAAAATTAGGTGACTATGAAAATTGTGGTAGAGATTTGGAAATGATAAAAACAACCAAATACGTGTTCTACAACTAAAAAAAAAAAATCCACAGTAACTATAGTTAAAAAAAATTAGATCAAGAACTAAGCTGAATAGACATAGCGGAAGAGAGAATAAGTAAACTGCAAAGTAGATGAGAATAAAATACTCAAAATGTAGTATGGAAAGATAAATGGCTGAAAAATTCATAAGAGAAAATAAATTTCACAGAACATAGAACAAGTGGGTCTAATATTCATGCAATCAGCTTCTGCCAGGGGGAGGAGAGAGGATTGGGGCAGAAGTAATATTTTAAAATATGGCTAAGAATTTTTCAGAACATTATACATAATAAACTTTCTCAAATATTTCTTGAAGTCTATGCTGGTTTCTGTGGATCTGGAGATTCATCACCAAATAAAATGACACTTTTAGCAGGCAAAAATGATAATGGTTCCAATTGATTTGAAATAAAACTTGGGAAATGTGGGCTCCTTGTTATGCATGAGAACACAATTTTGTATTTGTGGTATTAAAAGAGACATAGTACATTGTTTGATGAGTAAATAACTAAGTTTCAATAGAAATAATATTTCTACTTTGTAATTGGGGGCAACTAGACTTGGGTGGAATGCAGCAGAGTCCCTAAGTGCTGTGTTATCTTGCCATCTGTAAAGGTTAACTGAAGCTTTCAGGGCAAGACCAACATGGACTGAGAGCCGTTATATGAAAGAGGGACATTTGGCAAATACTCTTGGAAGAAGTACTGACTGAATGCATGTAGAGCATGGAAAAGGGTAAAAGAAATGGCCCCTTATGTATTCAGTACCTGCAGGGATTAGGATGCATTAATGAAATTCATAGTAATTTCTTTTTTAAAAATTAGATAGGAATTATGGTTATTGTGTGTTATGTTTGCCTTCCCCAATCACTCTATATGAGATATATTGGTTTCAAAGATTGCAGAATGGCATTAACATCAGAATTGGGTTTTGATAGTGGAAACAGCGTATACCGTGGAACTGTATTGTTAGAATAGGATGAATTGGCTGAATGAATGTCTCTTTAAAGAGAATAGGTATTTTTAGTCATACGTGGGATGACAGTACATGCATGGGTAATATTCACAAGTGTTGGTGGTCATAGTACTGAATGTATTATTCCTAATTCCTGCTGGCTCTGCATCCCTCCTGCTACTCAGCCACATTGAATGAGCAGCAATTTATGTGTGTGATACCCTCCCTCTCAGTCTTAGTTCTGACCAAGGTTGACTGAGTCTGATCTAAGAAAATCAACCTATAAACTGAGTAGCGACATATGATTTATGCACTGATGGAAAAATTCAGAAAATATACATGTTTGGTTGAATAGAGATTTGGAAAAATGAGAAGTAAGTCAGTAGAAGAAATGTAATCTAAAAATAGTGTAAGGATGGGTCTGAGGAAGTAGTCACAGCCACATTGCTGGTATTATGAGTCATTATTACATGTATATTCACATCCTAAATTTGTTGACAATAGATATTTGTAATAAGGTGAGGTGTGGAAAATTTAGAGAAGCCAGCATGTGTTTCCCCACAGGAAAAAACTAAGGACAACAATGGTACCTTTATATGCCCTCTCTGGACCAATGTCCCTGGAATCGGATGTAGATTATAATAATGGGAATCCCAAACTTTGACTAGGGGCAGCGGTAAAAATACAAACTGAGTTTCCCCCATTGAGCCTGGGTTGATGCTTTTCTTTAGAGTTAGAATTAATTTACTACAACTTAGAACTTTGAGATGAGGCTAAACCAAGAGGTTAAAAGCAAATCCAATCCAATCTTTCTCTCTCAAATCAAATCAATCTTAGCAAGATTTTTTTTCTAGATTGAAATACTATTTAAGTATTGAACAAAGTGTAAAAAAAAAAAGAAATTGGGATGGGAAAATGGGGGAAATGTTAGGTAAAGCTGAAAGAAAAGAGAGAATAAAACATGTCAGATTTTTAAATTATTATTATTGTTGTTGTTTAGTGTTCTGCTTTTACTTTGAAGCAGTCATGAACTGAAAATTGAAGCTCCCAACAAAGCACAGAAAAAAATTTTTGGCCACAATTTCTGACAATTTTTCATCGATTTGTAATACATACACATGCCATAAGAACCATTCATCAATGTTCCGTTTGTTGTTCTTAGGTTGCAATTAATTTTAAGGAAAAGGCCTGTGTTAAGTATATTTGAAGACTATTTTAGAACTGGAAAGCCCTCAAGGAATGAAGAAACATTAGGCATTTTAGGCACTAGAAACTCTAATCCCAGGAGTCCTGTGACCTCAGCCAATCAATCTCTCCCTCTCTCCTTCTCTCTCCCCCTCTCCCTTTTCCCTGTCTCCTCTTTGACCATTCTACCCTGCTACCTCTTTCCTCCTCCCCCTCCCACCATATGCAGAAATATTGCTTTGGAAGTGCATCATTTGCACATGAATCTTATTAAACTCTCTGGGATATCTGATATTGTCAAGAATCTCCCCCTTAGAACTCCTCTCCCTTGGTTTCTGATATACCTTTCATCAGTCCAAGTAAATCCTGTAATATACACCCTATTTCCTCTTATGGAAGGAATTCTCAAAGATGGATCTTCAAATTAGTTTTGCTTAATTCTTTTCCAGGATTTTAATTTTCACTCCTAGGTGAATGTTTCACAGATTCTTATTTCCATGCAAACCAGCTGTTTATTTTAAATTTCTGATATTAACTCTAATAATGTATTTGGTCTTATATCAGTCACAGTGCATGCTTGAGGTTTGAGGAAGCCAAAAGTAGACTTCTGTTTTCCTCCCCTGAGTTCTGAACTGATTGACAAGTAGAACGAGAGAACAGGCAGCTCAGAAGCCAAGTGTCAACTTTATCAGTAGTAAAGCTGTGTTGGCAGGGGTGGCTCATACCTGATCCCGGCCCTGAGACCCACGATCAGACAGGTTGAGCCCCCTCCTCACTGCCAGCTCTGCGCCAGGGCAGGGGCCTCATGGGAGTTCAAGTCTGAGCCCCTAGAACTAGTGGCTTGGAGATGGGAAAGAGCTGAATACTCCCTGGAGACAGCTCACCCCAAACCAAATAGGGAGAGAGGAGCTGGAACATTCTGCCAAGATCCTCTCTAAGTCAGCGCTCCAGGCTTTGGGTGAGTGAGTGAGGGGTGGGGGGAAGCCATGCTAACAACACCCCCTCCACGCGAGGAAGGGAAAGACTGGATCTTCACACCAACCGCCAGGATGAGTAACAGTTCCTACGCTGGGGCTCTTGTCACCCTTTTCCTTTTCTTTGTTTTGCTTTATGCCAAAGAAATTGTATGTCTGTTCCACATTTTTAAGAGTTTTTTTTTTAATCCTTACATTTCACGTCACTTTTGGCCATCTATCATTTCCTTTTTTTCAATCAGCAAGAATACATTCTGTACTCCAACTTATTCCTGAGCTATTGTAATAAGCTTTTGCATTCAATGGTTTTCTTTCATCCCATCTGTCTCCTTCAGTCCATCCTGCAGGCCACTGAGAGCCATCTTCTGTCCCCATGGTTTTCACTGTTCATCTGTTTCGTTCCTCCTCCACACCCCGTATTTAGGAAGAACGTCTTCTAGGCAGGTGAAGGTCGGCTGGCAGTTACCGCAGTGCTCAGGAGCAGAAGCCACGGGATCAGTGAGGCCTGAGCTGAATTCTTGTCTCTGCTGTAAACGGCCACAGAAAACTGGGTAAAATGCTTTCTCTCTGAGAATGAGAAAGAAGTATCTGAACAGATCAATAAGCAATAAAACAACTGAAATGGTCATTGAAGTTTTCCTCTGAAAAGTCTACAGTCGGAGGAAGTCTGACAAGAGTGCCACCAAACTTTCAAAAACCAGCCTTTTTCTATCTTATAGTAATGGAAATAAATGTAAAATCCATAAATAAATCATTGTCTAAATGAATTTAATAATGCATTTAAAATAATAGACTCTGAGAATGTAGGCTTTATCACAAAATTATAAGTTTTTTCCTATCATAAAGTTGATTAATGTATTTAAGACATTAACTGACTGAGAAAGACCATATAATTATTTAAATATTGAAAAAGCATTTGATAACAGTAAATATTTATTTTTGTTAAAACTCTTAGCATCCTATTAGAATAAAGAAGGAATTTTCTTAAATTTGAAAGTTTCATATCCCACATCTTAATGAAATATTACCTTCAGTTCCTTTAAGATAGGGAACATAAAAAAGATGCCCACAGTCTTCATTAGTATTTAAAAGAATATTGAAAATTCTGTCTGATTATTTAAGACACATAAAAGAGGGCATAAGAATTGAAAGAGGAGTACAGTTCACTGTATATATGATCATCTACCTAGAAAAAAAAACCTATGAAGTCAACAAACAATTAGTGCTAATTAGTACTATTCGTTAGTTCTGAACAGAAAAACAATTTACAAAATCAATAACCAAGGAGAAAAATAGTGAAGTTGAATGATTTTATAATAACAAGCTATAAAATATCAAGAGTTTAACCTAATTAAAATTACAAATGAAATGTCTGGGGACATAGAAGACAGTAGGCGATCTGGCATTATGGGGAGACAGCTCTTGCACTCAAATGATCGGCTGATACTGATTTAATGTCAACTCACAGCCCTGGCCTGGCAGGGCCCAGTGTTGTGGGGCACCCCACTAGTCACTCCGGGCCAGAACTGAGCTTGCACTGAAGTGCACACGCCAGGGCCAGAGGGCACTACTGAGGAGAAGCTATGCACTGTTGTAGGGAAAAACACCTATGACTGAAAGTTAACTGTAGTTGAAACAAATAAATCTGTGAACTTTTCAAAAGTGATAATGTTATTATTGTGGGCCTTGGTGAGGAAAAAATCACGTGGATTTTCGTATGTGCAATGATATCAGAGAGCAGATCTCCAAAGTGGCACAGAGTAGATAAATGGAATACGTGGCGGTGGATGACAGTAAGGACCCAAGGGAATTATTAATGTGTCATTTCTCCAGCCGGGTGGTTATGCACAATTTTTCAATTTATTCTTTAAAAAATACACATTACAGTCCTCGCCCATTAGCTCAGTTGGTTAGAGCATAATCATGATATGCCAAGGTTGCGGGTTCAATCCCTGGTTGGGCACATACAAGAAGCAACCAATGAACGCATCAATAAATGGAACAACAAATCGATGTTCTCTCTATCCCTCCCTTCTTCTCTCTAAAATATCAACTTAAAAGGTCTTTTAAAAAATACGCATTACATATATTCTCTATGTAAAATTCCCCATTTATAAAAGGGAAATGTATGTGTAAACTTTCCTATATAAGGATAAAAATGTTTTGAAAATATATTTACAATTTTATAACATTAGGTGCTTCTCGTTAATGGAATGTTTTGGAAGAGAGACATGAGAGACTTTTGACTTTTAAACTATGTAAACTATATATTTTTATATATATATAATTATATAAAAGAATAACAAATATATAATTGTAAATATATATTTACAATTATATATAATTGTATTATAATTATATAATTTTAAATAATTTTAAGAAGTTATTTAAAAATAAATGCTGAAAAGGACAACTGAACTAGCATAAACATAACTAGAAAACACCTTCCCCCTGAGAGCCTCCAGAAGGAACACAGTCCTGCCAACCACTTGACTTTAGCCCAGTGGGTCCCATTTCAGACTTCTGACCCCCAGAACTATAGCAAACTACATTCGTATTGTTCAAGCCACTAAGTTGGGTGTGTGTGCACAGCGATAGGAAACTGGTACCAGCTGCATGGGCTTTGTGCTAGGTGTCACTCCTGCAGCTGGGTTATGTCACACAGCAACAAGGGCTTATCTGGGTAGGACTAATTAAATCACATGAGCCCTTTACAGTCAGAGTGTTTTTGTCAACGTGTGGCGAAAGAGATCAGAGCGAGTCCTGAAAGAGTGACAGCGTGAGGAAGGTTCTCCATGGCTGACATTGTACATAGTTTTCAATGTATATAGTTGCCTAAATAAATGGTTGCAGGGCCCTGGGGGGAAAGGATTGGGAAAATTGCCTCCACGTATAATTAGCATGGTGTTTCAGAGTCCTTGATGGAGACTTGCTCTCTCCTTCAGTTGGTGTGTTCTGAGTTTGAGGACCACTGGCTCAGGTTTGGAAACTAGGGATCCAACTAGGGATCCAAACTGGGGTTATCCACTGTGTAGCGGACTCCAGTCTTCTCACGTATCCTTGATTGCCTTTGAATATATTCCTTAAGAAATACCCTTGTTGGCTGCCCATTTAACCAGCCCCTAGGAAAATCACGTCCTCCTAGGCACGCCAGTAGACTCCTTCAGATCGATCTTTCCTAGTTGCTATTCTGACCTTGCTGCTCATTGCGGTAATGAGCTCACTGCTGTGTGGGGACACTGTCTCTCACTGCCACTCCGGCTCCCTGCTCAGTTACAGCGTGGCTCACCACCAGCCCCAGCCTGCAGAGAGCAGCCACTAGTGAGCTGCTCAGCAATGCTAATGCCCCTTTGCAATCTGCTTTCCTTATCACCATAGTAAATGGAGTGTGCTTCAGGCTCTTCCAAGAAACTGTCAATTATTGTTTTGTTAATTCTTAAGGGGTAGAACGACTCTAGGATGCTCATGCCCTGAGTGTCTAATCCCTTCCTCCACAGAATTGGCAGTCCTGGCAGAGCTCTACCTTATTTAATTCGGGGCCATCACTTTTCTTATACTTCTAAAAGCCATACGCAGCAGAGTATTTGGCCCATCTCCTCAGGGCTGTTAAATCACAGGAAAGGGCCCACTATTGACAAACTCTCCGTTCTCTAGTTTCTATTCTACCTTTCCTGATTCAGTAGCCTCGGGACTCACTCCTGGGCACATTCTTGTTTCCTGCTAGTACGTGTTGGCCACATTCTGCAGGGCCTTTGGTGTATAATCTCTGTCCTCTCTCCACATACCTAGAACACTACCAGCCAGATTTTGCTGAAAATTAACCCTAATGATGGATCAGGAGGCCAAGAATCGAGGTAGGAGCCAATCCTAAGGAGAACAAGCTCTGTCTTATATGGCATCTATAGATACCTACCATATCTGGGAGCTCTGCATGGTGTTTAAGTGAAGACGTGTCTGAATGTTCACACAAAGGGATACGAGCTACTTCTGTCTATTGCCACACAGGGTCCAAGGGATTCCGGAAGCTCAAGTACTCAAGGGCATCTATCCCAGACATGTTCATTGGAGAGGCTCGGGGTTCCCGCTTCTTCCCTGTCAGGGTTGTGGCTGTGCTGTGGATACTTGGCTAGGCCAGGAATGCCATTTCTTTGAACTGCTGCCTCTCATAGTGAAGGCCTATGCCTAGATTTCAGCTGTACTGTCTGTCAGCTGTGGTTGAAAGGTGGGCTTTTCAGATGTTACCAAGAAGGTTCTCTGAGTCCTACTTTGCTTGAAAAGTTTTTATTATAAAAATCCTCACCTTTCATTTTCTCTTTCCAATATGACAGGGCACTTTGTGATAGTCACCTAATTCTGCACGACTTACAGTTACCATTTCCCCTATGGTCACTGCGCCAACCAGTACCTTCCCTCCCACTTACATGCTGGCACAGTTCACCCAGTGAAAAGGGATGAGGATCGCGAAGGGGCACCAGCAAATCTCAGCGCTCCAGCGCGCTAGAGAGTACCCGTCCTCTGCCTGCCACTGGCCACGGCTGTTCTTCGCCAGCTGACTTATGGACGATTGAACAGGAGACTCCTATCATGAGAATCTGCTTCCTCTGATGCCTTCAGGCTCCAGCCGCCTGACGTCACTTTCCCTAGGAACAGGGCCTGAATCGTGAGTGCATGAGTGAGGGTGTGCTCTCTGGGGAGAGGCAAATGGGGATAAAGCAGGAGAGGGCAGGAGAGGGCCAAGCCAGGATGGGGTCTTTGCTGGAGGCGAGCTTCAGACTGATCCCGCGGAGGATATGGGACAAGAATGGTGTCACAGAGTTGGTTCCCCTTTGAGGTACCCTAGGGAGCTAGCGGCTGCTGGCCACTCCCTCCTGAACCGAGACTTAAACTTCTGGGCAAGGTGACTCCCACTTGGCCACGGGCGATTCTCCGTAGGAGGAGGCGTCTGTGAACGGCCCGCAGGTGACTGTCCCAGCAGCGGAGCGATGGGCTGCACCTGCTCTGCGAACGGGACCTGGATGGGACATGATGAGCTCCTGCCGTGACAGGACAGGGGCGGGGGAGGCGTGGACAGTATTGAATATAATTTTACCCCCTCTCACTAACATAATAAATGGAGATACTTAATTGTGTAATTCAACATAAAACATCATTTTTCAATGTTATTAAATAAAAGTGCATTTACTTTTAAAGATTTTGTGAGACCGATGAAGGGGATCAAAAGAGCTAAGTCATTAGCTTATGTGACAGCAAAGGCAGGCCGAGTTTTCTAGGGCTAGGGATTAATTTTCCCCTATTCTGTACACAGACCCGGTATTTGCCGGCTAGGGCTGCCGTAACAAATTACCACAGACTGGGTGTGTCACACGAGAGGACTTTATTCCCTGCCAGCTCTAGAGGTGAGAATTCTGAGGTCGAGGGATAGGCGGGCTTGGTTCCTTCGGAGGCGCATGAGGAAGGGTCTGCTCCAGGTTTCTCCTCTTGGCTTGGAGGTGGCCGTCTTCTCCCTGGGTCTTCACAGCATGGTCCCTCAGTTTGTATCTGTGTCCACATGTCCTGCTCTTAAAAGGACATGGCTCGTACTGAATTAGGGCCCACTCTAATGACTTCATTTTAATATAGTTACCTCTTCAGAGGCTCTGTCTCCAGATATGGCCATATTCTGAGATATAAGACTTCAGTATGTAAATTCTAGGGAGGATACAGTCCTGCTCAGAGAAGCTGCCTACCTTATTATCTGAAAGTGTTGAAAATTGGTGCGCTTCTAGAACATTTATGATTTCAAGCACACCTTTCATTTGAAAATGAGAATGATTCCAACTTAGGTTTTATTTTCCCTTTACGCTATAAAGGAATCATCTTTCAATTCCAAAATTAATATTAAAATGATTATATGGTACAATCGTGTCTTCTCTTGACATAATTAAGTAAAAGAATAATATCAGGTACAGACTTGTGTCTGTGAAAAGCTGGTACAGGGATTATTTTTGTGGGAACTTAAGCAGCAAGAACCAAACATGATTTATCTTTATTCAAATGTGAAGTTCTATTTAATTAGAAATTGAATGAGAAGGAAATACTTCTCCTACATATTAATAAAATATTACCCAGTTCAAATTTGAATACCATTTTTATAAATTGCATATTTTCCCAGCTTGGATTACCCACGATCGGTACTGCATAGAGTCTCTGAAGGCAGTTCTCGGTAATGAATGACAGTCCTGGGTTCTGACGACTAAGAAACAGGTATGCCAAAGGATAAATTTTTATTAGCAAATGACAACCTTGTTTTTTAAAAGATATAACCTTTCGACTTGAAATTCCACAAATACCATTTCAGCAGATGAAAGCTTATTTTGATGTGGAAGAAAAGCTGTTGACAGAAATGAATTAAAGTGAAAAGCATTGTACTCAAGATCTATGTGAATAAAGGAATAATGAGAAGAAACTTTACAGTTTTCAAAACTTTATCACATATACATTTAGATATTGATCTTTTAAACTATCCTATGAAGTAGCAGGATGACTTTTGCTCTAATTATACAAATTAGGAAATGGGAACTCATCATGCTAGTTTAACTGTTCAACTCCAAAACTTATGAGAGCAGGTTACAGCTCAACAACCCCCTGCTAAGTAGGAAGAACCACTTTATCGGGGGAAGATGAATATACTAGGTGTTCTTCTGGTCACCAGGAATAGAGCGATGGACAAAAATGATAAAAGTCCCTACTCTTTGGAAGCTTAGAGCTACTACCGTCAAGAGCAGCCTCATACTTACCCTCTTCCTGATCAAAATATACAGGGAAATAAAAATGGGGGAATTGAAACCACTAGCATTTAAACAGATAGGGACATGTAGAATTAAAAAAAAAAAAAGGTTTAAAAAAACTGTGACAAAGTCAACTGAGCCTTCTAGGAAGCAGCAAGAATGGCCAATGAGACAGGGCAGGTGCAGGGTGGCCTTTTCTGAAGTTATGGAGGCAGAGAGGGACAATGAATGGGAAAGGGAAGTCTTAAACAAGGAAGATTTGCACCAAAGGAAACTTTTCTGCTGTGCATTCAGCTTGCATTTTTTAGAGGAAAGGTCCCTCTGGCATCCTCATGGGGACTCTGGAAAGGACAGAAGCCACCTAAGCAACCTATCGGAGAAACCCTGTTTGGAAATGGGTGCAGGCTATGTGACTATTCAATTAAATATTTTCCGTACACATGCTCCCTCTTGTTTATTTAGTGATCTTTGGGATATTTTTTACATGCCCTTTTCAGTAATACTTTCTGAAGATACTGTGGATTTTTTCTTCGGTGGGGGAGGGCAAATATACACACACTATCCCGTTACCAACGGTTTCACTTTCCACGGCTTCGGTAACCCACAGTCAACCGTAGTCTGAAAATATTCAATTCCAGAAATAAACAATTCATAAGTTTTAAACTGAGCACTGTTCTGAGTAGCCTGATAAAGTCCCCTGCTGTCGCACCGCTTCACGCCGGGGACGCGACCCGTTTTGTTCAGCGTCTCCACGCTGGGCATGCTTCCACCCACGAGGCACGCAGCGGCCTTGGTTATCAGGTCAGTTATCAGAGAAAGGGAGAGAGAGGCCACATTCACCTAACTCTGATTCCAGTATATTGTTATAGTTGTTCTATTTTATCATCGGTCATTGCTGTTAATCTCTTACTGTGCCTAATTTATCAACTTCTTCATGGGCGGGTACGTATAGGAAAGACATAGCGTACCCTCCACTGTTTCAGGCATCCACCGGGCATCTGGGAGTGAACATATCCTCACAGTTAGGGGGTGGAGCGACCGTAGTTCAGATGTTTTGTAGACATTTACTGAATATCAATAGTTCAATAAAATAATTTGACATTTTAAAATGTATTTTAAAATCTGTTGCAGGGATTTTTCTTCTGTAGTCACATATTGTTAGGGATAAAAATCAGTTACTAGTATCATACCTTGGCTTCGGATCTATCTGCCTTGTCAATTTCTATAGAATTTTTCAACATTTTTTTCAGCTTCGATTTTGAGAAGATTTGTTTCAAGTAGATTGATTCCTTCTATATGTACCTGATAAAAGTGTTAGTCTCCTATTAGTGCTCCTAGGAACTGACAGGAAGAGACCCAGGTTTCTCTGACTTTATGTTGACACCTAACAGAAGATGAACCTGTCCATCAGGCAAGGCTGAAGGTTGACATTTAATGTGCTGAGGTGCAGATGCAGAGCTTACACTTGAGAGAACCTAGATCCGAAGGTAAACATGGGATACAAGTGCGAGGAAAGGGCAGCTTCGGCCAGTGCTTTCATATTTACTGTAGCCTTTGAGCTGACTCCTTACTTCTAACTCAGACATAGGAAACAATTGAGGGGCCAGAAGCAAGGATATTGTTAACTTAGGTCTACAGTGTTACAGGGCTCAGGTAAGCAATAGCCCTAAAATATTGGGCGAGTTAATGAATCTCTCTTTCCTGTTTGGCAAACCACAGGGATAATCCTGGCCTCATTAAGCTTTTGTGAAGATTAAATGAGATGATGTGTGACAAGCTTTAACACAATACCTGGTAACTATTAGCACTTGACAATGATAATTTAAAAACTTAATTGCTCTATTCTTTTTCTCACCCTCCGGATGCAATTCCAGCCAGGTTGGATGCTTTGGGAGTTGTTCAAGGAATTGTCTTTTATGGCATTCACAAAAACTCTTGTTAAAAGCAACAGAAATGAACTGTTATTGATGAGACAGAAAAACACATTTATTTTTATTTTAAAAAATGGGCAACTCATAGAAAGCTCAGCTTCCTGAAGAACCAGGCTCAGGACTCAGCTTCCAGGAAACCACAGATGACACTGGCAAACCACCGCCCCCGCCCCCCCCCCGCCCCCCCCGCACCCTGCACGCCCTCCTTCCAGGAGCTCCAGGTGACTGTCTCCCTGCTGGGATCTCATTCAGAGCCAGGAATGCAATCTTGCAACCCCTGCCACTCAGAAAGCCAGCTGCCACTGCTGCCACCTCACAGCAGAATGGACCTGTCAGACTCTCCTCCTTCATGGGGTCTGGTTCGGACGTGAGCCTTTGCATTCGCGATCTCTGATCGCAACAGTTGAGCCTCCAAGATAAGGGAATCATGATTTTTGGGTTGTGCTTTGGAGAAACTCAGATCGTAAACGTGAAAATTCTCCCAAATAGCAAGGATGTTCAAAAGTTGCTAAATGGCCAGAGAAACAGAAAATTGGCTATTGTAAGTCACTGCAGAGAGGGATTCATTTTCTGCTTGGAGCCCCCTGCCCTCCGCCTCCCATAAAAGAGCGAGCTGTGTGGATGAGCTTGCCTGTGAGTGAAGGGTCTGCCTGTTTGTGGTGCTTGTCTCTGACCCGGCTCAGAACATTTTGACTGCTTGTCTCACGGTGTATGAGAATCCACTCCTTCCCCTGCATCCTTCACTAGTGCATTTAAAACCCGAAGCAAAGGCAGCATAGTTGATACTGTTAGTTTATAAACTATCTATTTACACATGTTGTGATAAATTTGGCTAGTAAATATTTATGTTTGGATTTCACACTAAGAGTAATGATTCTATTCAGTGTGGATTAAATGAAAATGATTTAAATAGAATGGCATGTTAAGGTTGTTAATAATAATGAGTTGGTGTAAGTTAAAAACTTCATTTGGTTCAGCACGATGCACTGTCAGGGGAATGAGCGCTAAACAAGTTCAATCCCAGTAGATGCTATGCAACAGAACCAGGGAACCAGAGCAATGTGATATTAAAACTCCATGAGCAAAGGAAAAAGCAGTATAAATGGTTAAAAATTCAACTTTTCCATTAATAGAACTAATATAATTAATCTATGATTCAAAGACTATACAAAAGGAAAGAACCTATACAATTTTATCGAGTCCTAACTTTCAATAGTCCTGAGATGCAATCTAAAAACAGCAGGGCAGTAAATGTTTTACTTTTACTCCATAGACGAAAAAGCAATAACACTTTTTTCCCCCCAAGATGGGCCAGTGTACAGGAAGGTACTTTTCATTAAAATTACTCTTAATTTTAATTTCCTGAATTTGAAACTTCGGGACATTTGCACTTAATGTGCACTGCAGGTTCATCTATTTTTTATTACAGTAAGTGATAAAAGATTTTCAACTGAGGTTGGAGGAGTTAAGTTCACACGTCACATGCACTCATGCCACAGCTTTCAATGAACGAGGTTTCAAATGAGGCAAGAACTTTTGTATCTCCCAATTCAACTGCACTATAGCCTAGCATAGCATAGGCTGGTACGTATTTTTCCTAAGCAGTTTCTGTCCTCCTCTATTTTACGGAGAAGAGGAATCTGCCACTTTGCAAAGTTGAGCCAGTCGGCCCCAGTGACCGGAGGGCCTTGTGAAGGCCAGGACTTCGAACACAAACATTCTGACTGCACATTTTCCTGCTTCGAACCTTAGTAATAATAAGTGCTAACAGATTTATGGTAGTTTTTTCATGCACCAGGTACTATTATAACCACTGTACAAGAGTTTTATCATTTAACCTTCACAGCAAAAGTATGAGGTAGGTATCTCTATTTTATAGATGAGCAAACCAAGGCACAAAGGATATTTAACTTGTCCAAGGTCACATCACCAGCAAGGGACAGACCTAAACTTTGAACAAGGCTGTCTGGCTCAGAGCCAGGACTACTTAATACCCTTTCCCACAAAGTCTAAATTGGCTTTTTTTTCTTTTAAATCCAGATTCTGATGCTCTGCTTAAAGTGTGAATCTCCAGTTAGAATTTTTTTTAAGTTTCTACTTTCAAATGGTAGGTGTGTAGTAGAGACCGAGAGTGCACTGGGGAGCAAGGAAAACAGATCCGCACCCGCACAAGTTGAAAAGCTCAGGAGAGACATCTAGGAGGCGCAGAGAATAGGAGAGAGAGTGTTAATATGGGGGAACAATACACACCTTCGGGAATGTGGTCAGGACCATGATTTAACCTAACAGGCAGGAGGAGGTCTCTTGGCTCGTATGATGTTTGAACTGATAAGTGAGTGATGGACCAGTGCTATCCAGGGGTTTATGGGGTTGAAGTTCAGGCAGATGTTGCAGAAAGTCTGAAGGTGTGATGGCAAAAAATTATAACTTATTAGAGAAACGGAAAGCAGGTTAATACCGGCCCCGTGAAGGGATGGTGAGCAGACCAGCATTTGAGAGTGCAAGTGTGTGTTTGGAAAAACTCACCAAGGGAATTTAAGAAGCATGGGCTTTATCCTAATGCAAATGGGAGATCTTCAAGGGATTTTTAGCACCGAAGTGAGTTTCATCAGCTGCGTGTTTTCGTAAAATTAGCCTACTGAATAGGGAACAAATTGTAGGGGAGCAGGGCTGGAAGCAGAGAGCTTAGTTACAAGGCCGTTTCCAATGCCCAAAAAGGCAACGCCAGTGGCCTCAACTGGAAGGTCTCATGGGTGGGGAGAGAAGTAGACAGACAATGGAAATATTTAGAAGGTAGAATGTATAGGCTGTGGTGAAGGAGATGTGAGCAATTACAGAGTAGGTGATGTCCAGGTTAACCGCCAGCTTTCCAGCCAGTGTTAGTGGGGTGAATGGCAGCGCTCTTTACTAAGACAGAACACTGGAGTGGGGCTGGGGGGAGGATGGTGAGCCCCATTTTAGAAAGAAAACTAAGTGGGTGTGTCACAGTAATAGAGGTTACAACCCCAGGGAGAAGTGGGAGCTGGGAACAGGCACTTAGAAGGCATCAGTTACACACTGCGGAGTATGGGGGAGAACTTGTAGAGACGTTACCCATTCCTTTACAGAGTGCTACAAGACAAAATGTTGGAAAGGGTCCAAAAATGTGGAATTTTAGCCAATTCCTACAGACTGTATTAACAAGGTTATGAAGGGGGCAATGACCTTTCTCATAAATAATTTATATAAAGATAGTAAAGTCCTTATTAGAAAATCTGTTGTATTTTTTGATGTCGCAGGTATCTGTTGCATTCTGAATTGCTCATATCCTTAATGTTATATACCATGACGGCAAGGGAAGAATTTTAGTCTCCAAAAACAGAAATTCTGAAGAATAAAGGCGACAGCTTCCTCCTGTCGCAGAGAGTGAGCGTGCTGTCCTTGTGATGGCTTTGCTTGCCCATAGTAATGAATGGATGACTTTGAATTATATGAAGGTTAATTATCTGGTCGTTCTTGATGAGAGTGTAACTCTGCTGTGGGTCATTTGTGAGACACCGTGAGTGCATGGCACATTGACCTTGCCCTTCCCATTCCAGGCCATCCTTTGTTTTGAACACAATTCTAAATGAACTTCCCATTAAATTTTGACTGTTACCATGTGTATGGAGTAGCAAAGCCTAAATAGCTGGATGAAGGTCCAGATTGGATGTGTTACATCTATTCAAAGGCACAAGAGATAGGGCTCCGAGGTCATCTCTAAAGGGACACGGCCCTTAAGAGGTCTGAAGCAGCCAGCGTGACACTAATTGACCAAAAAGCAGCTGTACAGAAAGTCAACCCCGCACCTGACAAGGGGGTTTTGCAAAGGCGAAGGAAGTGTGTAGTAGGCTAGAAATCAGAGGTGACATTTTATTTGCTTAAATAGTACATTCTGGAAATGAGGCCACCCAAAGGCAACACAGTTGGCCCTGCGGGCCCTGAATTGCACAGCTGCCCCGTGTGCACGGTGCGTCCTGGAGGAGTGGCCAGCCTGGACGGTCACCTGCGCCTTCGTGATCCTCTGACACAAGCTGCTTCCAGCCAACTTTTCACCTTAACAAATGAAAACAAAAGTAGTACAATCTGTTTTCATAAAGTGCTACCATGAGCTGTGCTGATGATTTTTATAAATGTAGAATGCATAGTTGAGCGAATTACAAATTTAGGGTTCAGTGCATAAATCCCTAATATATAATTCTGAAAAATATGATATGTATGAAGAATGTTAGTTTATGTATGTAACGTAAAGTATACACTGTCTTACAATACTTTATATATTTAGAGTTTTTAATCCACTCAGCCAATTATATCTAACTAGAATGGTTGAGAATGTCAATTCGGTTTAAGGTGACAAAATGACATTTGACTGGAATCTATTATAACTGACATTGTGGCTCTTTTGATTTATGTTCAGTGCTGAACACAGACATCATTTATTTTAATATTCCTCTTCTTGGGCAATGTAATAAAAGCCTAGTAAGCCAAGACTTATAAATAAAGCATGTGCTCGTTTCATTAATATTTTCATGATTAGCTGTTTGGGGATTTATGGATATGCTGTGGGGAGCTAAGGTTGAGCTAAACTATAGCTTCCCTCCAGATCGAGCCAGATGCTTGTATTTTTGTAAATCTGAATAACTTGTGTTGATTGCCAATTTTTTTATTATAACCATAAATACTCAAATTCCCTTGTTTTTATTAGTTCACAGATAACAAAACATCAGACTGCTTTATTTAAAGGTATCTCATAACTGTGTGGTGGAGAAAAAGATTTTTCTGTGCCGTAAATGTTGTTATGTGTATGTATGTGAGTAAAATGTAAGTAGAGAAGAAACTCCCACTTGGTACCTTGAATTTTTGGTAACTTTTTATATTCTCAAGTGTGTGAGCAAGCACGCACAGCACACTTGCCTAAATCAACACTGTTACTTAGTTTAGGTTTATCTTGTGATTGGCTCTTCTTAACCATAAGCAGGCTAAGTACATGGAGTTATAAAGGTGGAGACACTGTACTCCCTCTGTCTCTGATAAATTGTGATTTCTCATTTTGATAATTAAGCACTTGTTTTAATGCATGGAAATGTTTTCCTCATATATTATTCAAATTTTATAAAGATAGGATTCAATTAAAATGTCATGCAAAAATAAGTATCTTACCATAAATGGCATTCTGTGTTTACTCAAACAGTCTTTCATATAAAGATTCTGTTCTGTTAATTTTGATATTTTTGGTTCTATTCTATCTCTTACCAAATGTGCATTTATCAATAGTGGTCTTACTATCCCATTTCACAGAAGAGAAAATGAGATTTTAATTCCCAGAAAGGCATGGGCCAGTCAGAAGGAAGGGGGCTAATTAAGTCACATAGGGCAAAGCACCTGTATGTCAGTCCCTGTAACCTCTACCCTACAAGTGAGGTGAGATCGATGTGAGAATTAAAATAAATAAGACAGTTTGTATAAAGAACCAGGAGAGAGTGTTTAACAGATGTTAGTCAAGTTAACAAATGTTAACTGAGTGCTTTATTTCCTTATTTGGCTGACCTCTCAATGTTAATTAAACAGACTGTAAATTTGAGAGCGAGGTATTTCAAATTGTTTAGGTTTGAATCAAGGACTGATAAAATGGATGAATAATTCTTAAATCTTGTTTAAGCCTGGCCAGAGGCAAGGTAAACTATTACCAAAAAAAAAAAAAAGTTTCTGTGTACTACGATGAAATTTATAATGTAAGTTCCGTGAGAAATGGGGGACACAGAAATCAATACATGTTCTGCTGCTTAGTCGTGACCTCTTCCTTGTGCTTATTTGCAACTCCCTGGCTGTTAAAATGGAGGCTGCTAAGTCAGTGCCTTTGCGGGATGTACCTTCTACTCTCCTTGGGAAATCGGAGTGGAAAATGCCGTGATTAGAGCTGCATCCTCAGGTTAAAGTTTATTCTTAAACACTAGCGGGTGAATTTCAAAAGCCTGGTTAAAAAACTTCGGTGAAAACGACAGTTTCCCTCAAAAGCAAGTACTTAAGAGAGTTTACCATGGCACAGTCAAATTAGATACTCATCGCAAGGCCATTTGTTTAGCCTTTGAAAAGGGTTAATGGCCAGAATGCCATGAGAGCTTCTTCTATTTTAAGACTTCCATTACTTGCTGTGAATATCCATCCTACACAGCAGTTTACAGTCTTTAATAGCTGCTTAGATCATTAGTTTCTCAACTTTAGAATTTCCTTTTTTATGTACACTGGTGATAAATTTGTTACAAAAAGTGAGAACAAGAAGAGTTTCTATTAGATTCCCTGTTAAATCACCAAAAAAGTTGGAAGATAACATTTTGCATCTAGACAGTTCTGTTTTTAATATAATGCAACCCCCCGCCCTAAGAGACTGGTATTCATAGAGAAATTTTACTTGCATATAGTAAAATAAACTTAAGATATGCAATATCTATTAAGCATTTTTTATGTCTAGCACTATTCAAGGCATGCTGTTTTATATGTAAAGTGACAAGAAATGAGGCATGGGAGAGACTGGCTAGCTGTTCATCAAGTTCACGTACCTGCCTCTTAGGTTCAGAGGTCAATTCCTTTTGCAGTGAAATGTGGCCACGTGACCGAGTTCCTGCCAGTGGAATGTGGACGGAAGTGATGTTGGTTGACCACCGCTGAGGCCTGGCTGCCAAGAGCCTTCTGTTTGTCCTTCACAATCTCTCTTACCCTGTCTGCGAGGGAGTAAGGGACTTATTTCCCTCGGAAGCTACCTTTTGAAGATTGTGGGGCCCCTGGCAGCCTTTGTCCCTGAGTGACCTTGTAGAACTCAAGTGAAATCGCGCTTCAGCACGTCCTCTTTCTCCCTGGTTCCCTTATTCCTAGGGCCGTGGCCCTGCAGGCCGCGGGGGCTTTGGTGGCCCACGTTTGCAGTCAGCCTTTCCCAGAACTTGGAGAATGCCCGAAGCCCTGCTTCCCTTGGCTTCTCAGAGGCCGCTTTCTCTTCGGATTCTTTTCTTTGTGCACGCAGTAACGAGTGAGCAAGGGAGACGGGAAAGGAAATGTCAGGTTCATTTCAAAGAAAATGGCAGGTTCATTTCAGTGATTTTGTCTTTTCTCTGAGATGTTGGCCCCTCCAATTCGGATGCCTTGATGGTTTTGTAATGCCATCAAAAAAATCTGTGTTTCTATTTTATATTATTTCTGTTTTATTCAACTATTCTGGTGGTTCCTGATAGGAAGATTAGACAAAAACAAGATGCTCTGTCTGTGCCTCTAGGAGCAGAGTTCTCTTTCAAATGTGTGTGACCTTCCTTTGCAGACTGATGGTAATTTACCTGACTGCTGCCATTATAAAATGTACTTTTTTAATTCTTTCACCTGTGGCCATGAGATTGTGTGCCCCAAACAGTCGGCCAGTCCAGTGACTGCATAGTCACGTTCTTCTTCATCTTCCCCAACATTACTCTGGTGGTGTCCTCCTCCCAAGTTCAACATCTTTTGAAATAACAGTGGTGGTTTTCAATGATGATGATATGGAAATACTATGTGCATACTTGCAGTTGCTCGGGAGTTTTTCAGCGTCAAATCTTTGCTTAGCCTCCAAACAATTTTAGATTAAGCATCTCAACGCCGTAGGCGGTAACCTTCAGTCCATTTGAAGAAGGCTGTAACAGGGTTTCGTTCCATAACGTCAGTTATTATTGGGTCTTTAAATGCATATCTTCTAGCATTGTCCTTTGCTAGCAGATACTCATAAAAATGTTCCCAATAAAATTATAAAAATATTTGGTGCTCATGTAAAACGGTGCATGGAAACTTTTCTGGCAAAATTGAAGGCATGAGAGGCGTGACATGACTGGTTCTCTCTCCCCTTCTTTGGTTTGGTAAATTATGTGTCATACATGATTATAACAAAACTCATGTGAAATGAAAGTAATTAAATGCGTAACTTCTGCGTTACTGAAGAGCTCTTGCTGAGCCCTAGAAGAAGTGTATTTATGAAACACTTGCAACATGGAAAGGAATGTGCCAGGCAGTGAAGATAAAATATTATTTGAAAATTTCAACTTGTTGATTACTCTATCCAAATACATGGATTTGGTCATTTTGTATTCTTTGTTACTTGAAGTCCTATACCCATACTGCTGAGTTCTTTAAAGCAAATTATATACAATATGTTGTTCTTGTGGTCTATTGCTGTGTAACGAAACACCCAAAGCTGAAGGCTCAGTGGGTTGTGTGTCCCGGATGGTGCGTGGACATGGCTGCAGCCGATGTTGACTCGCCAGGGCCTGGGGGCTCCCGGGGACCCAGGCTGCTCCCCCCGGAGCCCCAGCCAGCAGGGTGCTGCGAGGAGCCCGAGGGCAGGCATTGCAGGGGAGACGGTGCGTGGCCCAGGCCTGGAAGCGGGTCGGCATCAGGGCAGCCACGTTCTGGCGCTCGGTGCCGCTCCGCAGACAGAGCCACCCTGATCTAAGGTGTGCCCCTGGGCAGAATTTTCAGAGAAAGCTCCAGGATAAATTTGAATTTTAGATAGACAATGAACCATGTTTAGTGTAAGTGTTTCTCCTGCAATATTTCATTACACTTTTCATAAAAATCCCCCATCGTCATTGTTGATCTGAATTTCAAGATTAAGTGGGTGCTCTACCACATTTTTATTGGCTCAGTTTGGCAGCCCTGCACCTGGCTTTCAGTTCTCCGTGGGCCCCTCTCTCAGCTTGCGTCGGGCAGCTGGCTTAGAACCGCCACATTTCCTCTGTCGGGCTCCTGCACCCCTGACTTCGAGAAAACCCCGTGAGCCGTGATGGAATGGGGCCGCTTCCTCCATCTTAAATGGCTCTCACATAAAAATCACCAGACAACATGAGCTTCTCCACCGAGGATTTAGCTTCATGTGACTGCCTGGGCCCAAGATTGGAAGTAAAGGACAAGCGAGGTTCTGCTGAGAAGGTGAAGATATAGGGAATTGGGGTTTAGACAGCTCACCTCCTCTGAATGAAGGTACCATGTGTGTTTTTAGGGGAAAGAAATGAGAGCCCTCAGACTGGCGTCAGTGGGGGGGGCAAGGTGACGGTCACTGCGGGAGGAAGGTAGAGAGCGACCCTGGGGCCGGTGCTGGTCGTCGTCTTGCCTGGCTCTCCGGTCTCTGGGGAGAGGCGGAGGACTGGGAAGGCCTAGAGACATTAGCCCTGGGAAATGAGGGTTGAAGTTTGCGTGGCCCTTGTGCCTAGTCCCAGGCGGAAGCCAGGCCAGCCGGGCAGGGGCACTGAGTGCAAAGAGAGGGAAAGAGAGCTGTGCGCTGCATCCTTAGGTTAAACCACCGCAATGGGAATCATGCTCAGAGCTGCTCCCTCCATCAGAAATCACCCCGTGAGACCTGGTGTTTGTCTCCGGCGGTCGGGTTGAACGCCCTGAGCCTGATTTTCTGTTGCAAAGTCCGACATGCTTGGCTACGTTCTTCCCACGGGATGGGACCGTGAGAACACACCCTCGCCAGGGAGTCCTGCAGAGTAAAGATAGACAAGTAAGTCTTGAGAAACCGTCTGGCCAGCGCAGGCCAGATCATCACAACTGCATAACTGAGGACTGTGAGGTGGCTGGACACCCACGTTCACTGTCAAGGGTAGGACCTTTAAAGGGCATGATAAGCCTGCTGGCAGTTTTTGTGCAAAGGGCTGGATGTGGGAGAAATATTGAATGTGGAAATATGAAATTTATATTTTCTTATACAGTAAGAAGATGGGTCCTGGCTGTGTTGACATGACCTCATCCCCAGTCACTAACAAGAAATCCCATGAGCCATTAGTCCAGACTTCATCTTAACTGGCACATTCCTCATGCCACACCAGTAAGACCAGAGGACTTCATCCGTCACACCACGCAAGAAAAGACCAGACCACAGGACTTCATCCCTCACACCACGCAAGGTAAGACCACAGGACTTCATCCCTCACACCACACAAGGTAAGACCACAGGACTTCATCCGTCGCACCACACAAGGTAAGACCACAGGACTTCATCCGTCACACCACGCAAGACAAGACCAGACCACAGAACTTCAAAAGTGCCTCCTTCAGGAAGGGGGAAGAGGTTATTTGTTTTAGGCTCCACATAGGGGAAACCTAATCTGAGGCGGGATTCTTAAGTGGTTTACTGTGTTTTAGTAGAAAAGTGGGGAAGGGAAAAATTGCAAAAAAAAAAAAAAAAGAAAAAAAATCCTGATCTCTGAGGGAACTCTGGAGATGGATCAAAGTTTGATCAACTCTGTGGTGTAAAGCTTTGAAGCTGGTGAGGTGAGAAGTTGTGGGTTAGGGGCAGCCCTTTTAAAAATCTCTTATCAGTTGAATGGCTGGGAAGGGAAGTGAAGGGGTAATTTGCGTTTCAAGGCATCTCACTTTGGCTCAGGTCAGTTTTCTCTTGGAAACTAAGTATCATCTTTTCCCAGATTTCTGTAGTATTATCTGTCCTATTTACTTGTAGGATATATAGAAAATACAGTTTGTTAAAATAAGCCAAACTTGGTGAAAACGTGTGATCACTTAAAACTAAAAAATTGAAAAATATTATCTTTTATAAACACAGGTTCAATTTGTGGAACTTGTATATTTTTCTGGTTTATATTGTCTTTTAGTAGCTTCATGGTTTTGTATTTTTACATTGAATCCCTGTTGCATTCATACCATACAAAAATCAATCTCAGGTGGATTAACATTTTGTTTTTCCATGGGGTAATTTCCTAGGCTGAATACTATTGATCATGTTGCAGGATACACATGGGTCCTTTTACTGTGCTCTCTGCTCTACTGCATTATTTTACTGGTCTATCCCTACACTGATGGTATTTTGGATTTATTTCTGTGGCATAGCACCTATTATAGATAAGTCTCTTCAATTAATCTATTAATTAGTGAGTCACTTTCTAATATTATACCAAACTCGGATTTATCTTGGGAATTCAACTTGTTTAAGGTATGTCTTAATTTTATATACAGTTGAAAGATTCACCTTCCTGATTGATTACTCAAGGTTTTGTTTCCATATATGAATGGAATTTGTTTATTTTTCATTCTTAAATGCCTTTTCATGGTGTTCTTACGATTATAAAAACTCAGAAAAATACCTTCAATGTGTATGAAGCCAGCATAGAGTTGCAATTATAGCCTATCAAGATTACCAAATAATCAAAAGAAGTATCATGTAGGGCTCTGGGTTTTGATGAAAGGAGGATATTTAGTTATTGATTCAATATTAAATCGTCATTGTTCTATTCAAGTTGTCAGTGTTGCATTGAGTCCATTTTGATGCATTTTATTTTTCTAGGAAGTTGTCCGTTTCTTATAGCTTTTCAAATTTATTAGAATATATTTTTTCTTTGTCTATGATGGGAGTGATAAGTATTTTAAAACCTTTTTAAAAAGCTCAGAGAAATTTATAAGTTTCTTTAATCTTAAAGTGTGGTTAAAACAACTTTTGCGGAATATGTTTTTTTTTATGCCTATTGTGTTTATTTGGAATTTAAATTTTCCTGAAGTCTTTCTGTTGTGGGGTGGATCTATGCAAGAGAGCTGTGTTAAAATCTTACTCCACCATCTTCTTTCGGGCTTTATGCTAGGTCTCTGCAGTGGCTTAGTAGAGGATCCTAGTCTTTGCTGGCTTCTGTCTTGCTACTTACCTGAGCTACCTGAAATGGAAACAGGAAAAGCCTGCCTTCGTGTTGCCTGTCACTACCAGAACCAATAAGCAGAGACAAGGACTGAATCTTTATGGGCACTTTATTCGAATGCTGGAGATCTCAAAAGACTGCAGGTTATGTCTTACATTTACGTTTTACATTTCATTTCAAGCTGATCTTTTTAATAAGGAGGAAAAAAGTGTAGGTAAGGGGTTTGGAATTCAGGGAAAAGGTTAATCAGATAAAAGCTGCAGTCTGGCAATTTCCCTAGCATCCTTTTATCCGGTGATGGCGACTGGTGAATCTTTACCTGGGTCCTGGGCGGTGGCAGTCTCTCCCTGGAGCGCAATGGCCCAGATCCCGTCTTGATGGCTTGCAGTCAGCCTGAGGCACAAAGATGGAGCTGCTTTTGGTCCCCTGGAGTCAGGGTGGGTCATACCTTCCGTTCCTGAAACAACAGCTTTTTACATGCATTAATTAGAAAGCTTATTAATTATAACTCAAAACTAAAAATTTTCCAACTCTTGAGTTCCTCCATCAAAAGGACTTGTCAACATATTTGCACTCCTCAGCAAAGTATTTCCTCTTACCCCAGATTTACTTACCAAATTCAAATACCCTTTTCATGAAAGCATGCCTAGCTTCTTACTAAAAAAAAAAAAAAAAAAAAAAAAAAAAAAAAAGTAGAGCTGGTTTGGGATGCTAATTGCAAGTCTTATACTGAAGTTTTCCCAGCAGCTTTCAAAGGGGAAGGCGGCTGGCTGCCCTTCCCAGGCACGTGCAGCTGCCTGGCCTGGGCTTACGGCCGATCCGCCGCATGCTGCCATTCTGAGCTCGCCTCCTTCGTTCTGTGCCAGTAATAACAGCTGTTGCTGTTTGTGGCCTGCTTTTCCAGATGTTTTTGAGATTTAGGAGGGCAACTGAAGTAAGAAAGAGCTACGGTGATTTCAGAGGGCTGATAAATGAACAACGGGAAGGGAGACTTGGAGCGCTTGGCTGATGCTCTCAGCACTTCGCAGCGGCCCTGGGGGGATTGCCAGTTTCCCACCCTCTGCGGAACCCCGCTCCATGACGTGGCCTCTTTCCCTTCACTCTCACACAACTGTTTCAGGTTTTATTGAGGAGCTGCAATTCAAAAGCTCTACCGGAGCACAATCCTGATCGTACCCTTTTTCACTTTCTCTCTTTTTTTTTTTTAACACTGTAGTACACACTGCATTAAAATACACAACAATGAAGTGTCTGTCTAGCTTGATACACAGGTGTACACAAGTGTAAAAAATGAGATTTTTCTCTAGCTGTATCTGGGTGGGAGTTACATTTCTCCCCATTTCCTGAGTCCCTTTCCCAGTGAACACCTATACTCACTGGCAGTCACAAGTAACCACTGCTCTGAATTTCATAATTACAATTAGTTTGGCCTGTTATTCAGTTTCATATAAATGGAACATAGAGCAGTATTTTTTTGTGTGGAATTACTTCCCCACACTTACCCATATAAAACCATAGCCCTTTTATTTTGTTAGCCATATTCATTTGTTGTGTTTATTGTAATGATAAGTTATCTGAAGACCATAGTCTTTTTCTAGTAAAAGCATAAACTTTAGCACTGCACAGGAAAGTATACATCTATATCTACTGACCAGCACATTTAAATAAACCTGGTGCTAGCTTTGTTTGATGTTTCTCTATTTCCCCATCATTGCACAAGAACAATGTTGCAACTGAACAAGAAAGTTCCACAAATATTATTATATAACTTGAGAGCAGAGGTAAAAATGAGACATAAATATGAAAATACATTTATGGATTTGATTGATTTGGCACAAATTTGTCCAAACTTTCATTTCTAACTCTAGACTTTCCTGGGAAGGACAAAGGTTGGAAGAGCCAAGGTTCAGACTTCAACCACTGAAAAATGTAAACATTTTCTGACATGTAAGACTGTTGGCTGATTTGGCACGTAGGCAAGTTGACATAGATTATAAGGATAAATTATTTTTTTCCTGTGCTTCACAAAAAGAAAAACAACCAAAAAAGAGTCCTTCCCTCCAAATTCTGTAAGGCTCTGAGAGGTTGGGGTCCCAGGATCACACTTTACTTTAGTTTTCTATAATTCGGAACATTTCTCTCAGTCTGTCCGTGATGTTGAGGGTGGCCAGGGAACCTTTGGAGATTACATGACTATTATTAATGTCCCTCCATTTGGGCCGGCCTAATGTTTTCTCACAATTAGGTTCAGGTGGTGCATTTTTGCCAGAAATGCCTCTGAAGTGATGTGATGCTCCCCGTACATTTTATTAGACAGTTAACATTATGTTTGGTTTTCCAGATGATTGACACTGTGTAAGTTAAATGGGAAGAATGAATAGTTAAAATGTTCATTTAACCCAAAGTCATCTATAGATTCAATATAATACCCAAGAATTGTAATTCTTTGAAAGCAAAGCCTTGCACACCATGTACAAATTTTATATAATTATAAAAGAGAAGAAAACTATTTAATGTAAAATTAATAATGTATTAAAGAAAACACTGATGTAGGTAGTGACAGACACATAATTCACCTTGTAAACATATGAGTTAATTGACTATGTATTGTAAGAATACATTCTTTTCTCTAGGTTACTTCAGCAATACCATAAGAAATGAAAATATTGTGCATATTATGACAAAACGTTCAGTAGTGTGTTTTACACAAGATTTTCAGGAATGTCAGAGAAGCAGTGCCTGAACACATCCCATCTTATCCAGCCCAAAAGAACAATCTCCCAAGATCTTACCGTCCCAGGGAAATGAGTGCGCTAAACCCACCTCCAGAGGCAGGAAGTCAGACTCTAGCCTGGGAGGGTGACTTCACGCGTAATGGAAGCTGGATGTCTTACATTATTGGAAGCAGGGAGACAGGCTGGGCCCCGGCAGATGGTTGCTACTACTGTGCATTGATTAGCAAGAAAACAAATGTAATCAGATAAGGGGTGAGAAGCTACCTCTGAGGTGCCATCAATAGCATCACTGAGGGTTATAGAGGTTGAACCGGGGAGAGTGGAATAGACCCCGTCTGCTGTAAATTTCTACAGTAGGTCAGAACTGAACTGCAGGGCTGGTGTAGGCCTGCCGCCCCGTGATGGAGAGCGGAGGGGGTGGAGTTGCGGGCACAGGGGCCTGAGCTTTCGGGGAGTTGCTGATACAACTCATCGCATCACTCTCTCTGGCCAGGGAGTGTTCCTAGGCACGGTCGACTTCAGTGTGGCCGGGATGGGTTGGATGGATGATCTGAACGAGGAGGGCCAAGTCCAAGACCATTTGCCGGCAGGATTCCTTCTTGTTTCAGGGGAGGTCAGGCTTTCGTCCTTCAGGCCCTGAACTCCCTACGTAAGGCTCACCTACATTATGGAGACCAATCTGCTTAACTCAAAGTTGCCAGCTGAAATAGTAATCTCTTCAAACCACTTGTACAGAAACATGTAGGATAAACTGTGACGAAATATCTATGGGGGTGTCCAACCTGTGGCCCACAGGCCACATGGAGCTCAGGATGGCTATGAATGCAGCCCAACACAGAATTATAAATTTACTTAAAATATTATGAGTTTTTTTGTGATCATGTGTTGCAGTGTATTTAATGTATGGCCCAAGACAACTCTTCTTCATCCAGTGTGACCCAGAGGAGCCAGGAGGCTGGACACCCCTGGTAGGTAGTATAGCCCAAGGCAGTTGTCTTTTTTTTTCTTCTCCTAGGAAGTTACTTATTTGGGGGGAAGAAAGTTATGGGATGGTGGGAAAGGGTAGTGTTAAAAAAAAAAACTTTTGATGCTTGAATTTTAAGTGAAAGGGTAGTGTGAGAAGTGAGAATTCATATGGTTCCTCTTTGGCAGTAATACTCCAACTGTGGTATGATTGAACCTGTAAGCTTTTCTATTTTATTTCCCCACTCAGTAAAATCCCAGCAAATTAATTGGGAGAAAATTGGAGGGTTTTACTGGCAGGAAATTAAGGGTTTTATAGAATGAGACATGTCCATTAGCAGTGAGAAATGAAATGAAAGACTAATAAGTAACTATTTATCTTGAACACCACTATTGCAGGAATATAATACAGAATAAAAATTATGTTTATTTTCAAAATGACATTTTTCTAAATGAAATTTTATATTATACAACTAATTCGTTTAGTTACTCTAGGTAGTGATGACTGATGGTTTGAAGACTTTTGGGGTGGGGAGGACAAGGGGCTATATTTTACATTTTCAAATTTTTATCCTGCTTCCGGCAACGGTTGGCCGGACCTAGAAGTGGCATAAGACCTTTGAGTTCTGTCCAGTGGAATGTAGGCCAATCACATGGATGTAAGAAGTTTAGGGGAAACTGGAAAAAGGATGGTTTACCTGAACAGTTGCTACCCACGTGAATTGCACATAACGAAGAGGGAAAAGGCTTTGGTAGACAACTAGTCATCTGAGATTTAGAAATATATAAACCCCATTCATGTTGTCTAGTCAAAAGATACAACTATTAGAATATGCAGTTAGGTAGCCCATTTTCATTCAGACAGGGCATATTTGAAAGACTTCTTTACCTGAAGGGAATGGTTTGAGTAGTTACCTATTAACTAGAAAAACAGTGCCCAAGAAGAAAAAGAGAATGTCAGTGCCTCCAGTTGTTAAAGAACCTGTATGGATGTATGGACCAGTAGAATGAAACATCCAGTCCCCCTTGATGGGCATATCGTTATAGGAAAATTAGGTGCATCAAACATTGCCAATGTATGACTTTTTAACAAGTAATTATTGGAAAATAAGGCATATCTGCAGCCAAGTGGGATACTCTGTTTCTTTGTGCCATAAACCCAACAGGGGAGGCTCTATAAAGGGCGGTCTGCATCCTTCCAGCATTGCACTGATTGAGTGGGTAAGCCTGTGTAATTCTTCAAAACACAGCACTGAGCATTGGACACATAAAAAGAAAAGGTGGTCCTAGGCATACGTAGCTCCTCGAATGGACAAGTCAGAGAAGTTAGCCATTTGCCTTGAGAAAGGAGCAGAGAGGTACTAAGACAGTTAAACTAAATGAGCTGGCTTAGGTATTATTTTCAAATAACGAACAATTTTGAATATAAATAAAAATGACACTTATTTTATTGCTCTTTACTTTAGCAGCTGCTCAAAGTAAAGAGCAGTAAGATTGAGAATGCTGAGTTAACTAACATTTCTTTTTTTTCATCTATTTTTGTGATAGGATCGATAGTCCTAAAATATACAAATGCTCTGATGTATAAAATGAACATCATTTGTATTCCCACAGTTCAAATCATATCCAAATGAAAAAAAGAAGCACCTTAAGACGACATTAAAGGTGATTTCAGTTTCTTATAAGTTTTATATTTTCAATAGAAAATATATTAAGATAGGAGGGAAAATGAGTATGATACTAATTTTTGTGCCTTCAATCAATGTATTGATTGAGAACACAATAAGAGTTTAAAGATTTATTACTGGGGGTTTACAATTAAAAGGCTGATGTGCTCATGCAAAAATCGAAGAAAATGATCTGATATGCTAAGGAAGGAAAACACTCCTTCAGCAGAGCTGAAAAATTAAACATTGATTAATGCAAATAACATAATGAGGGAACATGTCTACATTTTGCCTCTTTCAAAGATGTAAAAAAACAAAGTAAATTTGACATTATTTGTGAAAATGACATATAGAATTGTATATTTTTAATTCCAACATGCAAGACTAAATGAACCAACAACTATTTGCTATTGTATTAATTTTTAATCAATTACTATATCGTATTTGAGGATTTCTGGACAATATTTTTTCTTGTTTAAAGAATTTAGAATTCTGTTTTGAAGACTTTTCATAATTTTGCATTATGGCATATAAATCACATGGTAGTTTTAAATGCAATTGTAGAATCCATAATAGAAGGGAATCTGCCAAAGTACAAGTGCAGAGCAAGAAACTCGCTGTTGGTTTCATGGAAATACTAATTAAACTGTGACTTACAGGCAATCTAGGGATCTAGACTCAGAAAAGATAAATTCAATAGTCAAATGAGAAAAAAGGAAAGAAAAAAAATCATTGGTGAAGGAATAGCCTGTTTATACAGAAGGTGAAATAGTACAAAGGCAGGTTACTGCTGATAGATCAGCTCTACTTTTAATACCTATTTTTAACCCCAACAAAGCATCATGGCGGTGAATCATAGGAGGGTAGAATATGAGTGGGATTCAGTTTTACAGCAGGGGGCTGAATTAACTAAGCAGAGATTAACACTAACCATCACACCAAATACCTAAGCACTGCAAGCTTCTCCGACATTCAGCGTCTTTTGTCTGGGTCACTGCTTGTCTTGAGGGGTGAATGCCAGACGCTGAATTCTCGGCATTTTCTTCCCGATGCTGTGATCCCAGATCAATACCCAGCTGATTGCCTTCATCGTTGAGGAGCGAACATCTGGTACAGCTGTTTGCTCAGCAATTGTTCAGCTGAGATGGAGTGAAAGCAAATAAGTTCCAACACAGAGTGTACACAGATACTGAAGAAAACGGGAGAAGTAAGGAACATGATCAAAATTCAGGCAAATAAGAATTCAGAAAAGAAGTTTTTTTTCGTTTAGTTTATCTCAAGGGTATGGAGATGTATTGGTGTGAAATGTTTTCTATTATCCAGTCAGGAATAGAGTATGTCTAGTTATTATTATTATTATTATTTTGTTTCTTTTCTTAATATATTAGAAGACCGCAATAGTTATTTTTTTTTTAAAAGGTGCACTAGTGGATAAAATCAAATTTGCTGGAGAGAATCCTGAAGCCAGTCATTTCATGCTTCATCCTTATATGTCAGTTTTTAGGTCATATAACACTGATTTGTATTCATCTGAAGGATGAATGGGAGTTCCTGTTTGACATGGTGTTGTAGAGAGACCCTAAAAGCACCCATTTTACATCAAATCGACAGCTACAGATGGTCCAGTAGCCTCTCCTACCTGCTTCAGTGTGATTTTTTCCCTCATTCGACAGATGTGTAGGAGTTACTCAGCTTTTTCTATCTTGTTTGCACCCCACACAATCTTGCCATAAACCCCACCCCTGGAATGGGGTGACCCACAAAACGGGGGGACTCAAAAAACTCAGGTGACGGGGGTTTAAACCCTTTCAGTTTTCAGAGTTGCTCAGGGTTTTCAGAACTGCACCTGGGAGCCGAGACCCCAGAACATCTCAGTTTGTAAGCCTGTGGGGCTTGCAGCCCCAAGACCCCCAGAGCTACAGCAAACAGAGAGCCAGTCCTTTCCAGCGTCACACAGACTCAGGCATCCGTGAGACCCTTCTTGTCTGTCTAATTTATCACATGCCCGCCAGCCTAACTGGCTGAGATGCCCTGAGGACGGAGCTAGCAGACACTCTCCTCACACTCGCCCTCGGCCTGGCCAGCCAGCATCTCCTGGAAGGAGCTCGTACCTTTGTCTGGAGCCCCAGTTTTTGCAGCTGCCAGACAGGGGACACTGGGACATGGCCTGGCTCTGGTGGCCAGCAGGCAGCGCTTACACTGAGGGGCCCCACAGGACTAAGCAACCTGAGAAAGAGTTCTGACCCAGCTACAACCCGCAAGGCACGACAAGAAGCAACAGAAATGCCCAGGCTTCCCATGAAATAGGCCTGTTGGCTGCTCTTCACAGCCGGGCCCGAAGAGGCAGGCTCCCGATTACTCACACACCCAAAGGTCAGCCTCTTCAGAGGCCTCGGCGGGTGGATGCTGTCTTCTCGGTGCCCCTCTGACAAAAACCAAGGCACAGACACATGCACAGGCTTCCCTGTGGGAGATACTGGCACTCGGGATTCCCCATGTGGCACCCAGTTTGTGTGGCTGCCACCCAGGAAATGTCCCTTGACCACCTGGCTGTGATGGTCCCATGGGACTGTAACAAAGGGAAAGACAGGTCTTCGCTCTTTGCATTCTGCCAGCGGCTGAGACAAAGCCCTGGTCTTCCTCAGACAAAGACCTGTTTGCTCATCCTTGAACTTCTGCCTGAGGGGCAGACTTTGGTCTGACACACATCCAAGGGCCTCCTCAGGGGCCCTTTGGGGACGGAGCCCAGCGGACATTGTCTTGGTGCTCTCCCTTGCTACATCTTGCCTGTATGTCCTGGCAGGGGCTGCCGCATACTAGTCTGGCACCCCGATTTTTACAGCTGCCACCAGGGAACACTTCCAGATCACCTTGTGCTCATAGCCACAGAGACACAGGCAGTCCAGCGGGGCCACAGGTGCATTTGCGCACCGTAAAATCACTGCCAGGGGGTCCAGCCTCTACTCTGCCTGAGCCTGGGTGCTGAGTGAGACCCCCCTGCTTCGGGTCTGGCAACCTCCTCAATTGCCAAGAGCCAGTGGAACCAAACAGGCCACCCTGGGCAGTCACAAAGGTTGGAGGAACAACCAAAAACGAGGGCAGCTTTGAGGGCAAAAGGCAGGGCCTCCGTCTTGCAGGAGAGAACCCTAAAGTCCCGCGGTGGGGGTCGGGGGGTGTGGCAGAGGGGAGGCTGGGCTGTCTAATGTGCAGAAACGAACACACAGTCAGACAAGGGAGTGAAGCAAAACGAAGAAACCAGGACATGTTTTCCAAATATAAGAATGTAGGCAGAAAAGGGGTTCTACAAAAAGTAACCTCCAGGGTGATCTGATCCTAAATTTCTACCTGGGCAGGTAATGGCAGGTCGTTGCGTGCCAGGTGTGCAACTCCTTCACTAACAAGCAGTCTTTTCCTCTGGCACGTCAGCTCTGGCCATTGTTTCTGTGCATCCAGGTTAAGACGCCTTTGAAATGCCTCCTTTCAGGCCCCTCCTTCTGAGGTTGCAGGGGGGCACAGAATCTTACCTGTCCTGTAATCCAGCTCAGGTCTTGCTTTGCCCCACCTTTGTGTAATCTTCCTGAATTCCCTCTTTAATCTCAAATGCACAAAAGGAACTGCAAACCATCATTCTCGGCTGCATTTTTCTCAGTCCGTTGAGATCTTGCTTCTAGGTCTATCCTCTGACTCCAACAAATTTTCATAAAAATTCTCTACAGGCCTGGACGCCCTTACACAGACACAGCTTAGCAGTGCCCAAATGAGATGAAGCTGACCAGAAATCATTCGGGGGGAACACTTAACTTGTGTTGCCTCTTTCCCTTCCAGGTATGAAAATGTAGTTCTGATATGTCTACTTCTGAAAGGATGACTTTTCGACTTTCGCTCTGTCTTTCTGCCTGTCCAAATCCTACTTCCTGCCAATCCTATTCCATGCTTGACATGGTTCCAGGTGGTAGGGCTGCCAGGTCTACACCGCTGCACCCGCTCGCCACGCCAGGACTGTATGGTCAGCTGTCAACAGCGCTGGGTCTCTGCTGCCCATGTGGCAATTAGCCGGTCTCTGCCACCCCCTTGGCATTTTACTTCCTCTGTATTGGACCCTGGCTCTACTTCGGGAGTCTCCTGTCTTGGTATTAAGCTCGGAAGCTCTGCACCCAAACCTGTGAGCCTTCCCTTCTAAATTCCCCAGGGTATTTTTGTTCCCTATCCTCCAAATGCTCATAGCATGATTGTCACTTAGCAGATATTTAGGAAGTAAAAAAAATAAAATAAAATAATCAAGTACTATGTTAAGCATTAAGAACTTAGAGGTAACTAAAATTGTCTCCCTGCCTGCAAAACCTTCAGATAATAAAATAATCCTTAATTTTTTTCTGGCTACAGTCATGCACCACTTAATGACAGAGGTATGTTTTGAGACATACACCATTAGGAGATTTTGTCCTGTGTGAATTTACACAACCCTAGATCGTGTAGTCTACTATACACCCAGGCCTTACGGTATACCATTGTCAAATAGGCAGCCTGTCATTGGCCAAATGTCGTTGTGCAGTGCATGCCTGTATTTTGATTGTTCACATCCCTCAGGGAACAGAGATCCAGGATCAGAAACTCTAGGTTTCTTATCATAGATCATGAGGGGGATGCTGTAGGCAATAAACTTCAACAAAGTAATAATAAAAATAATAACCAACATATATCAAGAATGTATAATTACCGGAAGGGTTTTACATATATTAACTCATTTGTTTCATCGAACAATCATAAATAATGTGGTGCCAGTTATCTCTGCTTTACTGATGAAATGGAATTTTAGAAAAACTAACCCAGGTTGCATAGCTAATAAATTAGAGCTCTATTTTGAACTCAGCTTTCTAGTCCTGACAGGATATCACACACACACACACACACACACGCACGCACGCACGCACGCACATACGTGCACACACGCACATATGCTCACTAGTGAGAGATACAAACACACACACAGATATCGCTAGACTTTTGGAATGCTAGAAGACTACTCTACTAAACTATTGCATTGCTGCGTTACCAAAGGAAAACATCAAACCACAGGAGAGCAAGAGAAGAAGGGGGAAAAAAAAACACAGAACTACAAAAAGAACAAACACAGTTACCAAGATGGCAATAAGTAAATACTTATCAATAATAACTTTAAGTGTTAATGGACTAAATTCCCCAATCAAAAGACAGAGGGTGGCTAAATAAGTAAGACCTATCTAGATCTGAGGTGAGTCTCTTGTAGACAGCATATGAAGAAATACTCAGACTTGAAAGTACAGAGACAGAAAATCATATTCCTTGTGAATGAAAATGAAAGGCATTACATGATAGTACAGGGTTCAGCCAAAAAATAGGACATAACATTTGTAAATATTTATGTACCCGACATAGAAGCACTTAAATATGTAAAGCAAATATTAACAGAGCCATAATAGTAGGGCTTTACTACCCCAATTACACCAATGGATAGTTATCCAGACAGAAAATCAATATGGAAACATTGGCCTCAAACAATACTTTGACCAGATGAAGTACAGAATATTTTATCCAGAAACTGCTTAGCACATGGAACATTCTCCAGGATAAAGCACATGTTAGGACACAAAACAAGTCTTAATTTAAGAAGATTGAAATTATATATATCATCTTTTCCAACCACAGAGACCAAATGACATGCTACTAAACAACAAATGGGTCAATGACAATTCAGTGGGATAGTAAAAAACACCCTGAGACAAATAATAATCAAAAACACAACTTTGCAAAATATAGGGAACACAGCAAAAGCAGTTCTAAGAGGGACATTTGTAGTAATACAGGCCAACATCGAGAAACAAAATCCCAGATAAACAATCTAAATTTAATAGGCTAAAAAAATAGAAGAGATCAAGAAAACAAAGAGCTGGTTCTTTGGAAAGATAAACTAAATTGATAGACCTTTAGCTAGACTGACCAAGAAAAACAAGAGGGCTCAAATCAGTAAAATCAGAAATGTAAGGGAGAACTACACCTAATACCACAGAATTATGTGCAAAGGATCATAGGAGACTAGTATGAAAAATTATCTATTTCTTCTAGAGTTGAGAATTGGTTAGCACATCAATTCCTAGAAACATAACTTTCTAAGACTGAATCATGACAAAATACAAAGTGGGTAGACCAGTAACAAGTAATGAAATTGAATCAATAATTTAAAAACTCTCCCCAAAATCAAAGGTCCAGGACCCAACAGCTTCACATGCAAAATTTTCCAAACACTGAAAGAGGAGTTAATACCTACCCTTCTCAAATTATTCCAAAAAAACTGAAGAAACACTTACAAACTCATTCTACGAACCCAGCCAGCATTACCCTGATATATCAAAACCAAAGACACCACACACACACACACACACACACACAATACAGGCCAATCAAAAACTAAAAATCTAAAAACTAAAAATGGTCATCTGAATAGATGCAGAAAAAGTATTTGACAAAATTCAACATCCATTTATGATAGAAACTCTAAACAAGATGGGCATAGAAGGAATGTACCTCAACATGAAAAAATGTACACAGCATCAACATTTCCCTGACATGTAACTGACAGAGCAATAACACACAAAAGTCAACACACAGCATGCTAGCTTTATTTTCCTGGGCTTGTACTTTGGTGTCCCAAGTTGAAGATGAACTCTTTCATAGCCTATTTATCTTTATGCTGACAATTAGACTTTCTCCAACCAAACCTCAGACTTGATGCAAGAATGTAAATTTCTTAAATGACTTGATGCTGCTGTCAATTAGGTATGATTTGTTTATCCTGTGAATATAAATTTTGCTAATGTGACCAACATTACATCTTAAGGTACCTATATCTCACTTAGTAAATTAGGAAGGAGAGAATTTCATAAACTCTTTAAGCTTTGACACTGGAAAAGAACAATTTCAGGATATAATTGTTATGTTTAGTGCAGGGATTATTTCAAAACACTAGGCACAATAATACAGGTATAAAGCATTTACTATAATTTGTAAAGGAGCTTTTTTTATATTTTCTCTACATGCTCTTACTACTAGAAATTTATTACATTTCAGTTGCTACAAGCCAGGATTCCTGTACAGGACAGCAATGCCTTTAGCTATTGTAGCTGTTCTGGAACCAACCTTCAAGCTTTATAGGTTACTTTTCACAGAGTTTTTGGGATTAATTAGAGTTGTCCCAAAATCTGTGGCCTGACACAATCTGTATATTAGCCCCGTCAATATTGCACATGGATTTCAATCATAGATCAATTGAAATTCCTGAATTCATGAACTTTGGAATAAATCAGCACTATCTAAACTCAATTTTCTATAATCTCTAGAAAACACATTGTAGCACTTATTTTTCTCACTGAAAGTCATTTCTTCAGCCCGTTCCCCTCTCTTCTCCTGGACTTTTATCCCTGCGTTATTGAAGTATGGCACTTCAAATGTGAAAATAAGGCCCTTTAAATATAAAAATGACTTTGGCAATGATGGCTCTAGCATTCATTGTTACTCAGGAAGTCAACATGTAGGTGATGATGAGGTTCGAGCTGCTAAACTTTGGGGTGCTTTAAACAATTACTCAGGATACATAGAAATTCTTGAGGTATTAGACAGTTCTGACTTATATGTTAGGACTCACATTGTAAGTAGTTTGTTAGATATTCTGGAGAAAATGATAAACATCTAAAAAAATGGAAAGCATGCTAAGAAAACCAAGAGAGAATAGAAACTAATATATAAAGTTTTTGTCAAAAAAAAGTTTAAAGGCTCAGCACTGTAATATGTAACCAATTGTGGAAATACGCTCTATAAGCTCATGCTTGCCAGAAAATATTGCATATTAGGTTTGATTCTTGGCCTTTCACATCTTACAAGTGATTTGTGACTATGTGGATAATTTTACAACTTTTAGGGAAAGAAACTGATTCCTTTCTTTAGAATGTCTCCACGTATCGGACAATGTGGTTGCATTTGGTTTCTTACCAATTGCAACCTATTGGTTTCTTACAAGGAATTATCACATGTATGTTGGCAGAAATAGAGGTGTCCTATAATTTGCAATTAAATGGCTCACTTTTTAAATAGTGAAGAAAAGGGGTGATCAACCAGTAGATGTGATACAAGCCTCAAGGAATCCTCCACTTTAGCTACAAGATTTGGAAGGCTTAAATTTTAGACAGCAGTACTCTATAATTTGCATATAATTTATATAGCCTTTTCAACCCATCTTGAAACACTGTGGAGCACAGCACATGAGGATCTCAAGGAATTCACAATGAAATCCAGTGTAGACATTTTGTTGTTGTTACTTAACCTTAGATTAGAACACTCTGTAAAGTTGAATAGGCAAGGCATGTGAAAGTGATTTAAAACATTTAAAAATTGCACTTTTTTCAAGATATGGAATAAACTCTTCCATATTTGCTTTCATAAATGCTGGGTATGGCTTAATTCCCCTGTAATAAGATAATGAGCCTATTTTGAACATCTCCCCTGGTTTGCTTCTCATTAATAAAGCTCCGGAACCATCTGCTGTAGGCTCCATCTCCAAGAGACGGTCCTTTGCATAGAGTAATGAAGAGCCATCTGTCTCAGTTTCACAGTCATTAGAGTTGTGCCACCAGTGAATGAGATTTAAGATTTTCCTAGAATTAGAAAATAAAAGCTACTTTATAACTAATCTTTGGAATATAAGATTACTTTCTAAATGGGAGGACAGAGTTTTAAAAAAATGTATCCTAATTCTCTTTTAGCTCTTAATCTCTCTCCTAAAATGAACCCTAACTATCTTTAGGCTCTTAGTGTCTCCCCTATATTTTCTTGGTCAGGATAATGGAAGAGTTACAAGGAAAATGATATTTTGCATAATGCGCCTCGTAATCTTCAAGATATGCCAAAGCAATGAGTCAAGTAAAAATATACCTGGGCGATTGAGGTTGAAGATTCAGGAACTAAAGATGCTTGGGATTAACCATTCCCTGAGCTTTTTTTTTTGTTTTTTTTTTGTTTGTTTGTTTGTTTTTTTTTTGAGACTTACTCATGGTACCAAGGGCTGGGCTCTGCTTTTTTCTTCCAGCCTTAGTACGTTAATGGTTTATCCCACAAAGTCAGCTATAGCTCTAAGCAGTAGTCTTACATGGGATAATCCTAAAGAGAAGGCAAGGGTGGGAGGGAGATCAGGAGAAAATATTGCTCTGTAAACCAAGCGGGGAAAGGAGACAATAGCTGCTGTATAAACAGCCAGCACTATGTGTCATGATACCCTGCATAATTTATGGAATAAGTAATAGGTATGCAAGTATGTTACATAAATTTACCAAGTAAATTTACTTAAAGTCTTTAAAGAGAGCAATTACAATAATGACAAGTATATTGTAAAAATGGCAGGGGGGAGGAGAAGATAAGGAAGTTTGTAGTTGAGCTACATCCTCATTTTTTTTTCAGAGCAAAGCATCTCTAAATAATGGTTAAGATGATTAAGAAATACCTATAAGACACTACATTTTTTAGATAAAATGAGTTTTCAAGAAAAAGATCTAAAAGAGTTCAAAGTATTTTTTTTTTCCTTCCAGGAACAGAAAATGAATCTGAAAATGAATAGAGAAGGGGCAGTTGACTTTTTCTGTCACATAAATATGTTTTTCATTTTTTAAAAAGTCATGTGCATGCTTTATTTGATCAAAACTTAGAACATTTCATTTACTTCTCCACAAGGTCTTCCACTAAGATAGAAGATTAACTGTCATCATAATAGATCTTTTCTTTTTTAATATACCTAGAGTAGGAAATAAATTTATTCATCTCAAAACCCATTCCTTCGCATTTGAGTTTCTTTGAAGCATTCAGTAATATCTCAGAAATTTATATGCCACATCTTCAATTTACATTATAATTCAGTGAGAACTCCATATCCCCTGACTTTGAAATAGAAAACAATCAAGGCAGCAGTATTTCACTACCGACTTTCCAGTTAGCTTACCAATCAGTGTTTGGGAAACATAATTGAGTGAGAAAGTGACAGACTCTCTCTAGGGGTCTCTGCCTCTGTAGACACAAGCACGCACATGTGCGCATGCATACTTCTGTGTTATAATTCCTTACATCAGCAAGCCCTTCAATCGACTCTAGTTTTTTAAAGCATTTCTTGAAAATTAAACGGCTCATTGAAGCGCCCTGGTAGCACTTGCACACCTGCATTTAACACCACACAGCCATAGTCCTCGGCGGTGTCACTGTGGTTCGTGGGCTTCATTACACCAGAGTAGTTTTTAAAGAACTATACTTGTGAAACAAGATATTTTGTAGAACTTTTAGGGTGTTCTTCAGGTGGCATGAAGGACTGACTTCTGAGGACCAAGAGGGTTTATGTGCCTCCGTTTTAAAATGAGCCTTAAAAATTAGGAACAGAAAACCTTCCAAGGCTTTATGAAGGGTAAAACTGGTTCCACCCCCATCAAGCACTGCTATGGTTGCCATAGAAACAGCGCTCCTATGTCTAGGAACTACTGTAGGATCTTTTGAAAGAGGCACAGGAACCCCCTCGAGAGAGACCTAGCATTTTATACTCGCCACAGGTCGGTCATCAATCAGTGGCCAGAAAGTGCTAACTAAAGACAGTGATAAACGATAGAATGGCCCACCAATGGGCAGTTGAGGTAGGGCAGAAATGGCAACTATCTCCCTCCTATTTCACTACCCTGAGGTAAGAGGAAAAGAGTTATTGTAGGACCAGTATCAGACCCCTGTGCTCTAAGGCATTAGAGCGTGAAAAGAGTAGAGAGCAGGCTGGCTGGGACAAGCCCTGCTGGCTCTTGGAGGAGGTAAGAGAGCAGGGATCAGGAAGGGGAACATCCATTTAGACTGGCCAGATTCTTAACCAAATATATTATAAAACACTTTATATACTACGGGCTATCCTCCAAAGGTACAGTATTAGCATTTAATTATGTGCTATGTAGCATTCCTCCAGACACTTAATTTGATATCAATTAAGTTCAATGGTTCAGATGGTTCCCTGATACTGAGATTCCACAACAAATACTATGTTTTGAGCTGTCTTTGTCAAGAATGAGGCATGTTCCCAGAATATAGTCATAGTTGATACACTTTTCTTTACCTAACCCTACAGGCATTGACATTGTGCCCCAGAAGGACACAGATGAGTACAACCCAGCAACAGGTCAGTTGAACTAGAAAGGAAGGGACTGAGGAGGAGGAAACAACGGTGAAGGCAGGGACTATGGTAACAATGAAAAGTGTAAATAGAACAAACTGATGGGTGTCTGGATTCTAAGCGCAGGAATGTGAGTTTCCCAAATGTCTGTGTGTTTTAGTTTGTGAAAATGAAATCCAAATTGTGAAAGTTGAAAGGCTTGAGATACAATAGGTAGTTGTGACTGTCTCTAAATGATGAAAGTTTATGCCGTCGCTTCTGTTGCGAATGTGAGGAGCCCCTCACCTCCTGAGGACAGAAGGCTGCACTTCATGTCCGTCCCCTGAAAGGCAGAGCAATTGCTTCTGCTCCCAGAGTGTCGTGTGCCATGTCGTCTAAGCACATTGTGGTGCGGGAGTCTCTCTGCTCAAGTCTGAAATGTTGACATAGTTGGCCCAGCTAGAAATAGGGCACAAATCTAAAGAGGCTGAAACTTTTCTAAATATCTTTTTTTTTTTTTCCAAAGAAAGTAGAAGAATTCAGCAGTCCATGATTGGTTAGTCATACGTTATACAAAGCAGCTGTTTTTATGCAACATTTCATTTCTACCAGTGCTATCTTTCTGATTCAGCTCGTCTGTAGAACTTGACAGAGCCTGAAGACTAGCTTTAGTTTATCAGTATTTCACAAGTTCTTCATTAAATTGAACAATATCTGTGGTGTGTTTTGAAAATCAAACTTCATAAGAATCAAGTATTAATGGTCACTGAGTTTTTTCGCTGGGATAACCAATCACTTGTTCTGACTTCTCAATTGTCAAAAAAAGAAGAAAAACTAACAGCTCAAAGTTCAACTAAGCTTTTGTGAGTTTCCTGTCAAAGCAGCACTTATCATTCTTATTTATAAATAATGCACTCCATACGGAAATGCCATATAATTCAGTTCCATGCTTCACTTGATTCTAGTGCTCAACTCTCCAATTAGGCATCTGTTGGAGAATGAAACTTAGTTTTCCTGCACATAACACTGGTCTCTTTACTAACGTAGCTTGAATAATAATGTCTTTCTCAAGAGATTAATTTGATACCTAAAGTGGCAGGAAGAAAGATTCAACATTTATGTTACATTGATCGGTAGGGTATGAATATGGCATTGTTATTACACAAACCCACGTATTTTAAAATACCATAATGGAAACCAAACCCAACGATGTTGAGCACAGGAAATCCTGCATCAGCAGCATCAGTGTGATATCCTGAAGACGGTTTCCATGACTGTTTATGTTACATGCTATTATTTTCAAACAGGCCAATTGACATATTACTAGTATTGTAAAAGAAAGTTAAGAACCATATGATTTCACTCAGTGTGGGATATAAAACTGAACGCAGGGAATAAACAAACAAAAACCCATAGACACAACAGTATGGTGATTACCAGAGGGAACGGCATGGTGGGGTAGTAAAGAGGGTCACGTATATGATGACAGAAGAAGATGTGACTTTGGGTGGTGGGCACACAGTGCGCTATGCAGGTCACATATCACAGAAATGTACACTTGAAACCTATATCCTCTGATTAACCAATGTCACCCCAGTAAATTTAGTAAAAAGAAAAATAACAAAAAAAAAAAAAAAAAGGGAAAGCTGTTCAAGACAAACTACCAAATGAAAGGTGAAGTTATGAACTATGTGGAGCTCTCGGGTGTCAAGGTGGCCGAAGAAAGGACAAAAAGCCACACTGTCAACGTAACAGTCAAGCCCCTACTTACTTACTGTAAAAGTATAACCAGAGATCAAACCCCAGCCTTCCATTTCTGCAGGTGGAACGTGAGGCCAGGGTTAGGAGGCATGCTGTCCAGGCAGGGGGCATCGTCTACCTGCCAAGGACCCCTGAACAGAATAGAGGGTCCCTACCTTTTAATGAACCCAAGGGCCTTGGGGAATGGGGGGGTCTAAGAATGAAAAGTACTGAGCCAGAGGGGGACAAGTATCCTCGTCAAGGTCCCCACTGAGGTGGTCTTGGCAGAGATGCTTGAAAAGTGCCTCAGCCACCTCCCCTGGTAGAGAGACCTCCGACAGACATGCCCAGGCTAGGAGTTCAGGTCTGCGTGAGCTTGGCTGGCCTAGGAGCCTCAAGTCCTCAGCGGTAACTCCCTCTGGAATTTCTAATACTTGGGCTGGGCACCCGATCTGTCCTGGAGATGGTGGCTTTCCTCATAGGGCCTGCAAAGCAAAGCCTGTGCGGTGGCCCATGGTCAGGCCTGACATGCCCCCCAGGAATCTGGGCTCTCAGGCCGGACTGCGCACACCAATAGTGTCCAGTGCAACAAACATACGCCACGCTCTGAAGGCCTATAACCTTCACAGATTGTGAAGCAAACATTGATTTCAGTGATGAGCAATAGCAAAAGCAAAGTTCAATTCATTATTAAAATTTTCTGTTTTATGAAAATGAATGTCTTTATATATTGTTCAATTTAGTATGAGCATATAAAGTGTCATATACTATAATTTCAGCATTCATAGAATGCCTGGCCTCACGCTATGGCATGTGACATTCACAGCGAGGATGGAATACTGTCTCTGCCTATAAATGACTGCTTTCTGGGGCTGGAGATTATTGCAGGAATGGGTGCTGCCTCTCTGAAAGAAAAAGTGTTTTTTTTTTTGAAGATGCATCATTGGGAAGCAAAAAATATTGACTATAACGATGAACTTACATACCAACAATAATGAGGAAAGCAGAATTATTGTTGAGCTGAGTGTTCAAAATTAATAGTTAAATAGTATTCATTAAAATGAACTGTACATAAAAAAATTTACCAAAGTAATTTTCTCTTCATTATGAAGACATTTCTGACAATATTGAAAAGCAGTGCAAAGCCAAAAACAATCCTGTGCAGCCTTAAAGAATTGTTTGGAAATTAACAGATAGAGAGGCTATACTAGCAGCAAATCCAATTATTTGCTTATCAAGAAATCACAACATTTAATCAACTACAGTTCTCCCATCTCATGTTTAAATTTTTTTTAAGCAAATAAAGAAATATGTGGGTTATATAGAATAGGGAGGGCAAAAAAAGAGACAGGAATTTAACTTAGTTAATATTTGTATATATTATAAATAGGTACATACCCCACACATGAATATAAGCCCTAATCCTTAAAAGATATTATGTATAAGGTTTTTTTTTACTTTATTGATTTTAGAGAGAGAAACATTAATATGTTGTTCCACTTATTTATGCATTCATTGGCTGCCTCTTCTATGTGCCCTGGCCCGGGATCAAACCTGCAACCTTGGCATTTCAGGACAGTGCTCTAACCAATTAAGCTACCCAGCCAAGGCCTGTAAGTTATTGACTGAGCAATAATTTTGTTCTTCTTGAAGTAACTTGATGGTGCGATGGGAGATTTTCAAAATCTACATCTTTAAATAAATTCTTTTACACTTTATTTATGAAATAGTTTTTTTTTGTTTTTTTGTTTGTTTGTTTTTACTTACGGTCCTGTGATTTCAACAAAGGTAAATATTGCAATAAAGTGTAACAATAATTTACTGTCGTACAAAATCAAAATGCTATTCTTTCAAATACATACGCCTACATGATAATTTGAATTACAGCGAACACATTTGTGAAATCGGAGTTGCAGCTATGCAATAGAACTAGATATATACTGTCTTATCAAATGCAGTACAGTTGCTTAAAACAAAGACTTCATTTGTAGCAAACCAAATCCTGTCGCTGTGCTGAGTCCTGTTTCTACTGCCCTTGAACATCAACTGTGTTAAAACAGAACCGACGGTGCTGTAACAATGTTTGTTGTTGCTCTGCTAGCACATTTTTCAGTTTCTAAACAGGCAAATAGCATAGTGAATTACATGGATCTTCTTAATGTCGAGTCAGAGACAATTTCTTTTTGGTAGCAAATTATCTTTGATATTTGAATTGAAAACTCACACAGAGTTCCAGAGTGATTGATAAAGCAAAACCCAGTTAGGTTTGTCCCAGTTCCTTCTTCGTTGCAGCTTAGTCAAATGTGTGAAACTTTGCAACTTCTGGGGAGCCGTCATGATGCAACTGCTTTAAAATAAGAGTACCAGGAAACAAACTATTCTGAGTAGTTTTGCTTCACAAAATAGCAGGACTAAGTTAGCTAGTTTACTCAGAATACGCCCGTTTCTGTTTCATCTACCCCATGTCCTGTAAACATATGCAGAGCCTTGCACGAGGGTCCAGCAATGCTTGCTTGCAAGGGTAGAGCAGTGTTTCACATTAGCCTAAAAGTACATGTGCAAACTACAGGTGGCCCTCCAGTGAGGTGGGTCTGGATCGCCTCAGAGGTGGCCTCCATGGTCCTGAAGGGACAGGGGGCAGGAGCAGCAGCCCGTGCTACCAGCGTGCACACATACGACTCTTTTATTGCCATGTCGTCTTCAGTCTTTACAGCCTTATGAAAACAGGAATGTTGTTAAAAGTCCATGCTGCTCAACGTCGTCTGTAGAGCCACACAAATCCCTGTCAAAATTCCAATGGTACTCTCCACAGAAACAGGATGATTTTCCCTAATCCTTGTTTGTGACCACAAAAACCTCACGCAGTGAAAGCGATCTGAGAAGCACAAAGCCAGAGGTGCCACATTTCCTGATCTCAAAGACAGCACTTCCCTTTACCGAGGGGGGCCTCTTCCGAGCGCCCCGGCCGACGCCGAGGGCTGTGGACCGTGTATGCAAAACTTGTAGACACAAGCCCTTGTATATACAAAACTTGCATTGTCACCACCGTTGTGCCTCGGGGCCGTTACCGAGTAAAATAAGGGTTGCAACAAGCGAGCACAGGCGCGGCGGTGCCGTGACAGTGGCTCTGACAACCAGCACGGTCCCCGAAGTGACACGCGGGGGGGCGGGGGGCGCGGGCAGCGTGGGCGGGCCGGACACAGGGGTGAGTCCGTCCACCGACACAGTGCGACGGTGGCGCGTGTCACCGCGCTCCTCAGGGCAGGGCGCAGCTTACAGCTTCTGAATTGTTCATGTCTGGAGTTTGCCGCTTAGAATTTCAGACTGTGGTTGACGGCGAGTAACGGAAATGGTAGAAAGCCAAACCACAGATGGAAGAACTACTGTAAACCACAAGGCTACAGTAATTAAGACAGTATGATACTGGCATGGAACTAGACACAGGGACCAACGAGACAGAACAGAGAGCCCAGAATTAAGCCCTGCATATGTGGAAAGTTAATTTTCAGCAAAGGGCCAAAAATACCCAGTGGGGCCTGAATAGTCTTTTCAACAAATGGTGCTGGAAAAACTGAGTAAACCCAGGTAGAATAATGAAATTTGACTCATATCTTCTTACGCCACTCACAAAATTGAATTGAAATGGATCAAAGGCTTAAACATATGACCTAACACTATAATACTCCAAGAAGAAAACGTAGATTTTTGGATATAACAAGAAAAACAAAAGTAAAAAAAAATCAGCAAATGGGACGACAGTAAACTTAAAAGCTTCTGCACAGCAAAAGAAACAAAAGTCAATCTATGGAATGGGAGAAAAGTTTTGCAAACCATATATGTCAGATAATTGGTTAATGTCTAAAATATATAAGGAACTCCTAAAACTCGATTAAAAAACAAACAGATTTTAAAATGGGAAGAGAACCTAACTAGACAGTCATCAAAGAAGACATACAAACGGCCAAACAGGTACGTGAGAAGATGCTCAGCATCACTCATCACCAGGAAATGCAAATCGAAACCACAATTAGAGGCCACCTCACACCTGCCAGGAGGGCTGTTATCAGGAAGACAAGAGATAACAAGGGTTGGGAGGGTGTGAAGCGCAGGGAACCCTGGAACACTGAGAGCGGCGCTAATTGTTACAGCGACAGCAGTCATGTTACAATATACATCAAATTAACATGTTGTACACCTGACTTAAATTGAGGCAATGTTTTATGTCAAATATGTTGTAATTAAAAACACAGAAAGACCCATTAATAATAAAGATGCTTTAAGGGCTATGTGTGAAGAGAAAATTTGTTTTATTTAAAAAAAAAAAAATAGTATTGGAGCAGAGTTGGATAGGTTTGTTAGAAAAGCACTTTCACCTAAACTGTTTATTGTTTTTTTGTCTCCTGGAGAAAGTTTAAATTATTAAATATTTTAAAGATACAGAGCAGTATAATGAATTCATGGAATAGTAATATATGCCCCTACCAAGTTAATAAGCAGGCAGTATATGTATTAATACTAAGAGCTAAAAAAATGAGTAGATGATATATCAGCGACCATTCTAATTTTTGTACCCTATCTGATGAGCCCTACTCTTGTCTCTATTTTACAAACAAGTAAAATAAGAGGAAGGGAGGGTCCGGGGCTCCACTGCGAGCCACCCCCAGGCAGTAAAGCTCCCTAATTCACACTCGGAGCCAATCCACCCACAGGGTCTCGCGTGCTCTGCCGGAGCCCAGGGTTCCCTGAAAATGTCTGGGGGTTGCTAAGGTCTAAATTATTTACAAAATCATAAAAAGACATTGTTTGCCTTTCCCCCGCACCCTGTCGCCTTCGCCCTGACCAGGGACAAAGCAGGTTGGTCCGGCTGCCGGCACCTCCGCGGGCATCGAGCCTGCAGCTTCGCGGTGCGCTCATCGCCGTCAGAGACCTCACCCCCACGCGTCTGCTGTTTGGAAAAGGCAATTTACTTAAGATTTACCTTGATGCAACAGTAAAACATTAATTTTTAAAATTCTAAAGGCTCATAAAAATCAGTGGCTTTCACTGATTTGTTTGGTTTTTAGAGCTGCATTGGGCATTGTTTTTTGTAAATGCTGCTCCTCTTTATTGCCCTCAGGATATTTTTTAATTTGCTTCTTACAGAGAGCATAGTTTTGGATAGTCTATTATTACAACATAAATATAGGTGGAGCAGAATAATATGTGATAATATTAATGATGAAATATAAAAAAATAGAAAGTGAGCACTGGGTATTATATTAATGGCTTCGGTTATTCCTATTCTTTTTATCCTTTACCCCCTTAATATCCATTGCCCAAAACAAACAAGCTAAAAAGACAAACATTCTCAGGAGCCAGGCGTGGGACACATTTTTGCATTGCTTCTCACACTTGCTCTAGTCTAGGGCCCGAACACGGGACTCAGACGTCGACACCGAGGCCTTGAGGGACAGCTCCCTCCCCTGAGTCGGGAGCCCACGTGGCCATGCGGCTCAGAACCCGGCAGCTCCGGCCCCAGGCGCCTCCAAGGGCCGGTCACGTCTTCCACGGGGCGTGGGTACTCCGCGCGCCTTCGTACGTGGCGCTTGGAGATTGCATCACAATCATTTTGCTCATCCGTTTGTTATTTCCATTGGTTCATAGTATCATTATTTTCCACATTTGAAATATAATGTAACTGAAGCACAGATTGTTGTCAACACTAAGAAAGGTGGCATCAAACGCCGCTCCTTCATTTAAACTGAAGCAGCAATGGTGCCATTTTACTAATTTCCGTTTCAGCAGCATGGGGCTAGAGCATGTTTTTAGTAAAGAGAAGACGTGACATTTATGATTTCGTATCCTGTATGTTTAGTACAGAAAGCAAAATACATAAAGCAATAAAAAAAAAGTGAAAATTCCTTGTGACATTTTACTTTATTTCATAATTTAGATCTGGCTTTTGGGGTCTAGAATTTCCTGGTTCACTCAGCTGCAGTAATGACTTTATTCATCATAAAGCAAGTGAATACAATGCTATTGCCATCACAAAGGATCACAGGAATCAGAAAGTATTGATTCTTTTCCTTAAACTTCTAATCAAAACCTCCGCAACATGTAGCTGTGGGCTCAGAGTTTCTGAAGTTGAAAGCTGTAGAATGTGGACATTTTTCTTTCCCAAAGCTATTCTTTTCTTTTCTCCACCCAACTCCAGTGGGAGGCTCCGAGAAAGGGGGCCAGCAGTCCAGCCTTAGCGCGGAGGAGCTGCTCAGCGGCCCGACGGGCACCCAGCGGCCGCCCAGCGGCCGGCGATGCCGCCGTGACAGAGGGCTCGGTCCGCGGGCCAGCAGGCACCCCCGGGGCCTCCACCCCTCCCTTCCCCTTACGGCCGACAAGCGCTGTGCCAGGCTAGACTGCTGGCTTTGGTTACTTTTCAAAGCTACAATTTTACCAATTTTATTTGAATACCGAGTCATTTCAGGTTTCTCAGTTTAAAAAAAAAAAAGATCACTAACACATCCCTGTCCCCCAGCTACTCAAAGGATATAAAAAAATCTTTTAAAGCAATCTATATTAATAAAGTCATACTAGACACTACAGAACTTATCAATATTAATGTCTACTTATTGGAAAAATTTTCAAGAACAAGGAGAAAAACAAATGTTTTATAATCTTGACAGAGCTGACATTTGAGACTGACCCAGAAATCAGGTATATGGTAGTGATGAGAGTCTCTAGGATGGAGCGGAAAGCTCTGCGGTACATCCTGCGCTGAGGAAGGATCCTGCGTGTTAATGAAGGTGAGTTAAACAATATATTGGAAAAACTTATTTGTGTACAAGGGAGAGAAAGATGGAAAATACAACTAGAAAATCTTTAAGACTGGCCAGTATTTACACTAGACTCCAATAGAGAAACTGGAAGTTGACATCAGAACCCCTTAAAATACTACTATTTTGATTATTTTTTACATAACACATAAACTAATAGACATCATGAATGTCTCAAATATACTTTTTTTCATATCTTCATTAATTTGGCACATAGAACCCAAGGCTGGGTGGTTCTTACTAGGTTCTCAGAGTCCAGATTAAATGTCCACAGTGAACAAATGCAGGAAAACTCTGCTCCTGACAGCTCTCAGGAGACATGGTGACTTCACCCTTTCATGTCTGTCCTGTGTTCTGTGGCGCATTTACCCACCTTCCCATGGAGAGGTTTGTCCACACCCAGTGTAAATGTTGGCTCATCTATGTACCATTTCCAAATACCTTTGTAAGTGTCTGAAACCATTCTTAAAAATTCTGTCAGAGAATTTATTTTTGCTAGAGGGCGTTTCAGATTTATGTTGTAATTCTACTGGGATTCTCACCTATTTTTAGCACTATTTACTTTCTAACGTTGATATGTTGAAATGTCACATTTACATATTTTTATTAGTAATATTCAAATGAAAAATTAATATATGCATATAATAAAAGGGGCATAAAAAGATTATTTTCTATACAAGATTCTACAGAGCTCTTTTTTGATAGATGACCATTATTTTGTGCATCCTCTCATAATTTGTGTATGACTATGCACAAATATATTTATATTTTTAAGAAAAATGAAACCATGTTTCATATACATACACATGCATACATGTTTCATCTCGTGCAGTTTTCTGTTTTCAGTAAAAATACAATATATATTTTGGCCCAACCCATATCATCAAATTAGCTCAATTATTTTAGCAGCAGGGAGGTAAGTTTATTACACATTTATAAAATGAAATAATGAACCTTATATAAATGGGCATTCATTTCTAGCATTTTACTAATACCTACCATGTTACAATGAGGATCTTCATACACATGTCTTCATACAAAGTGGCACTGTGATGTGCTTTAACTAATAGAATACGTAGGACAAGACAGTGTGCTCTTTTTGTGGTATGAGAAACAGGTTGCCAAGCGAAAATTCCAACTACCAGAGACTAACATGCCTTTCCAAAGTGCAGGAGTGAGAATAAATAGTACAATGTTTTCAGCTACTCATTTTTATGGTAGGGAGTTACACTGCAGTGGGTTCCTACTGAAAGAGGCTTCATTAAATTGGAGACTTTCTGTTCCTCAAAAGATACCATTAGGAGAATGAAAAAGGAAGTCTTGGACTGGAAGACATTTACTAGATATACAGCTAAATAAGGACTTCTATTCAGATTATACGTAGAACCTCTGCAAGTCAATAAGGGATAGAATGGCTATCAGCAAAAAGACAAGAAGTAAATGGGGGCAAGGCCCCAGGAAGAGGGCCTTGCGCATTATCAGGGGTAGTGTGAGTTGGTTGGCCACTGCGGAAAACTGTGGGGAGCTTCTTCAAAATAATTTAAATAACACCGTCATATGATCCAGCAATCCCACTTCTGGGTATTTACCCAAAGAAAATGAAAAGACTAGCTTGAAAATTTACCCATACCCCTACCTTCAAAGCAGCGTCATCGAGTACAAGAGCCCAGCTGTGGGAACACAGAGCAGAATGCTGGGACGGGAGAGACGGAAGCACAGCCACTGCCCTCGGAGCAGGTGAGCAAGGGGAGTGTGGAAGAGGATGAAGGTGAAGGTGAAGGTGGTCGGAGGTGAGCGTGGGATCAAGAGTCATCAGTATTTTACCATTTCTTCGATAGACATCTAAATGAGATAAATTTGGGGGAAGGGTACAGGAAAGACAGAAATCGGTATTTCCCTGTCCCCTTTCTTTCATACATCTTTAGTATCTTCAGCCCCTGTAAAACAGGAGCTTGACAAACACTTATTTAAGAGAGTGATCCAATTGTTATAGTTTATAACAATTTGAGAAAATAATAATATACATTCAAGATGTATTACAAACAGTAATTATGCTTTATATATTCTTGAGTTTGTAAATGCTGTGTTAGTTAAAATAAAAGTCATGCACAATTTTACTCTAAATCTGTACTTAGGTGGTTATTTTCCTTTGGTAACAGCTTATTTTGCATATTTATGTATTCAAATGTACACTTACTAATCCTAGACCCAATCAAATGAAAAATGTGTGGTATAATTAATACTGGCCTAAAAAAATAGGGAGAGTTGTTCCAAATGTCAGTGTAACAGATCATATTAAACAAAGGATGCTCACATCCTAAAAGAAGAGCCATTTACACAACAAAAATGTCATTCAAGACTAGGGAAACTAAAAAGCCAACTCTGTTAAGCATGAAACAAGCCAAGCATTAGCACAAACAAATTATGGGTGTGTGGCATTTTCTACAGGCGTTTTAAAATACTAAACTGAAATCCATCACATTCACAGCTTACTGTGCCTTACAGTCTCCAGGAGAAAATAATGGGTTATACATTGAATATTCTATTCTATTTCTTTGTAATTCACGTCAATACAAAGTTCACAGCAGGTGTTTAGAAGTGTTTGTAGTGAGTCCCTGATACAAAACACTCAAGAAATTTAATTATATTTTATAATTATAGTCAATGTTACCAGTAGACCATGCTTATTTAAATTTTAAAATTTAAAGGTATATTTACTCACTGTAGCCCCTTATGATTGATATGATTAAATTAAAATGATGGGGGAGAGTAAATATGTCAAGAAGTTTTTAAATTTACAGTGGCATCCCATCTAAAGTGTTCTCTATATTTAGGAGGAGCTTCTGAAAACCAGCAATACCCTAAGCAGAGTGAGATATAAAACAATAGATGTAAACTGTGACATCAGAAACATAAAACATCGAGGAAGAAATAAAAATATAGTTTCAGAATACATACAAATTGCTATCAACTTAAAATAGACGGTTATAAATGTAAATCATGTTATACAAGCCTCATGGTAACCATGAAACAAAAATCTCTAGTAGGTACACAGCAGAGAAAGAGAAAGAAATTTAAGCATACCACTAAAGAAAATTCTTAAACCACAAAGAGAGCAAGAGAAGAAAGGACTAGAGGAGCGAAACAGCAAGGAGACAAAGAACAAAATGACAATAGGTATTACCTATTAATGACGACTTCAAAACTAAATGGACTAAATTCGCCAATCAAAAGCGACAGAATGGTTGAAAGCAGGGGGAACTCCAGGACCCATCTATCTACTGCCTTCAAGAGATTCATTTCAGCTGGAAGGACACATGCAAACTGAAAGTGAAGGGATGGAAAAGAAGAGCCATGTAAATGGAAACCAAAAGAAAGCTGGGGTAGCAATGCTTATATCATAGCAAAATCACTGTGAGATAAAAACTCCAGTGAGAGACAAAGACGGTCAGTCCAACAAGAGGACATAACATTTGTAAATATTTATGTACACAGCATAGGAGCACCTAAATATAGAATGCAAATAATAACAAAGTGGTGAAACAGACAGCAATACAATGGTCGTAGGGGACTTTCATACCCCACCTTTATCAATAGAGAATATCTATGTTGGTCTATGGTGTAAGTTGGTGGTGGAAAAAAGGGAACCCTAGTGCACTGTTGGTGGGAATGCAGACTGGTACAGCCACTGTGGAAAACAGTTTGAAATGTCCTCAAACAGCTAAAAATGGAACTGCCTTTTGACCCAGCAAATCCATTGCTGGGATTATAGCCTAAGAATTCCAAAATACCAATTCAAAATAACCTATGCACCTCAGTGTTCATAGCAGCACAATTCACAATAGCCACGTGCTCGAAGCAACCTAAGTGCCCATCAGTAAAGGAGTGGATCAAAAAAACTATGGTACATTTACACAATGGAATACTATGCAACAGACAGAAAGAGCTACTACCCTTCCCGACAGAATGGATGGACCTGGAGAGCATTATGTTAAGTGAAACAAGCCAGGGGGTGAAAGGTAAATACCCTATGATCTCACCTATAAGTGGAGCATAATCAGTAAACCAAACAAGCAAGAAAAATATAACCAGCAACATTGAAAGAAAAAACAAACCAACAGTAACAAGAGGGAAGGAAGGAGGAGGGTAACAGAGAAAAGGAGAGGAAGGGTCAAGTCAAGGAACATGTATAAAGGACTCATGGACAAAGCCAAAGTGGGGAAGGATTGAGAGTGGGAGGTGGGTGGGATGGGGGAAAGTGGTGGTGGAAAAATAGAGACAGATGTGTTTGAACAATAAAAAATGTTAAAAATAGAGATCATCTAGACAACAGTAAACAATGACTTGAAATGATACATTAGAGCAAAAGGACTTCATAGGCATATAAAGAGTGTTTCATCCAAAAGGAACATAATATACATTATTCTCAAGTGCTCATGGAACATTCTCTAGGGAAGGTCATATATTTGGGCACAAAACAAGAGATAATAAATTTTAAAATATTGAAATTATACCACATATCTTTTTCAACTCTAATGGAATAAAACTAGTGGTCAATTAGAAGAAGAAAACTAGAAAATTCACAAATATGTGAGATGTAACAACATTCTACTTTACAACCAATATGTCAAAGACATAAAAAAGATAAAAAAATATAGTGAGAGAGATGAAAATGGAAATACAACTGACCAAAACTTAGGGTATGTTGCAAAAGCAGTTCAAAGAGGAACATTCATAGCAATCTATGCCTACATAAAAACAAAAACCAAGAAACATCAAATACACACTCTAACATTAAAATTTAAGCACCTAGAAAAAAAAAAGCACAAAGCAAAGCCCGGTGTTAGTAAAAGAAAGGGAATAAAGATCAGAGGGGAAATAAAAAGAGACTAAAAGGCAATACAAAAGATCAATGAAAATAAGAGCTCATTTTTCAAAAAGATAAATAAAATTGACAAAACTTTAGCTAGACCCACCAAGATAAAGAGAAATAAGACTGGAAATCAGAAATATAAAAGGTGATGTTACAAAAGATATCATGGTAAAACATAGGATCATAAGATACTACTATAAACAATTATATGACAAAAATGGACAATTAGAAGAAATCAGTAAGTGCTTAGAAATATACAATATTCCAAGACTGAACTTAAAAAAATAGAAAATCTGAACAGACCAATTACTAGTACAAAGATTGAATCAATAATCAAAAACCTCCCAACAATGAAGTCCAGAACAGATGGCTTCACTGGTGAATTCTACCAAGCATTTGGAGAAAAATTAACAGTTTTTTTCTCAAACTTCCAAAAAGCAGAGCAGGGAACATTCCCAAACTCATTTTACAAATTCAGCATTACCCTGATTCCAAAACCAAACAGAGATGCTGCAGAAAAGAACACTGATGCAAAAATCTGCCCTAAAATACGAACAAACCAATTTCTATAATTTAGTAAAAGGATCATATACCACGATCAAGTGGGATTTATTCCAGGGATGCAAGTATAGTTTAACATCCACAGATCAATCAATGTAATACACCACACATTAACAAAACGAAGCATAAAAATCATATATTTGTCTCAATAGATTCAGAAAATGATTTGACAATAGTCAATATCCATTTATGACAAAAAAACTCTTCACATAGCAGGTATAGAAGGAATGCACTTCAACATGATAAAGGCCATATATGATAAGCCCACAGCTAACATCATGCCCAACTCTAAGATGAGGAACAGGACAAGGATGTCTACTCTTTCATTTTCATTCAGCAGAGTATTGGATGCCCTATCTAGAGAAATGAAGCAAGAAAAATAAAAGGTATGCAAATATAGAAGAAAGAAGTAAAAATATCACTATTTGCAGATGACATAGTATCAGACAAGTATATAGAAAACCTAAAAGACTAAAATACCATAAGGATTAATAAACGAATTTAGTAAAGTGGAAGGATACAAAATCAATATTTAAAAAGCTTTCATTTATATACACTAATAACACACTGTCCAAAAGAAAAATTAAGGAAGCAATCTCATATACAAATGCATCCAAAAGAATAATATACCCAGGAATAACTGAACCAAGGAGGTAAAGACCTGTACACTGAAAATTATAAGACATGGATGAAAGAAATTAAAGAAGACACAGATAGAAAGGTATTCCATGCTCATGGATTGGAAGAGTATTGTTCAAGTGTCCATAATACCTAAAGCAACTTGCAAATTAAATACAATCCCTATCAAAATCCCAATGTCATTTTTTTCACAGAAAAAGAACAATCCTTGTATTTTCATGAAGCCATAAAGACAACAAAGCCAAAGCAATCTTGAGAAAGAAGAACAAAGCCAGAGGCATCACACTTTCTGATTTCAAACTACATTATAGAGTAGAGTAACATAGAGTATAGTGCAGGCATGAAAATAGACACATAGATCAGTGGAACAGAATAAGAGAGCTCAGGAAAAAACCCATGGCTACATAGTCAATTACAACAAAGGAGTCAAGAATATAAAAAATGGGGAAAAGACAGGCTCTTTAATAAATAGTGTTGGGAAAACTGGACAGTCACCATGAAAAAGAATGAAAGTGGAAGACTATCTTACACCAGTCAAAAAAGTCTACTCAAAATGGGTCCAAGATAATAATGAAAGAGTTGAGACCATAAAACTCCCAGGGGGAAAAAAACGGAAGGAGCAACTCCTTGACATCAGTCTCAGCAATGATTTTTTAGGTCTGATACCAAAATAAAAGCAAGAAGATAAAAAATAAACAAGTGGGACTACGTCAAACTAAAAAACTTCTGCACAGCAAAGGAAAGCATCAAGAAAATGAAAAGGCGACCTATTGAATGGAGAAAATATTTGCCTGGAATGGAGAAAATAAAATCATATGCCTGGTAAGAAGTTAATATACAAAATATATAAAGAACTCATATGACTAAAGAGAGAAACAAACAGTCAGATTTAAAAATGACCGGAGGACTTGAATAGACATTTTCCCAAAGAGCACGCACAGAGGGCTAACAAGGGCCTCAACATCAACATCACTAATCATCAGGGAAATGATAATCAAAACCACAATGAGACTTCACTTTACACCTGTAAGAACGGCCATTTTCAAAAAGACAGGAATAAAAAGTCTTGGTGAGGATGTGGAGAAAAGGAAACCAATTGTGCACGGTTGATGAGAATATAAATTGGTGCAGCCTCTATGGAAAACAGTATAGGGGTTCCTAAAAAAAAGAAAAATATAACTTTTGAGTATTTATCAGGAGGGAACAAAATCACTTATCTCAAAGAGATATATGCACCCCAATGTTCACGGCATTATTTACAGCAGACTAGAAATGGGAACAACCCAAGTATCCATCAAGGAACAAATGGATAAGCAAGGTGCAGTGCATGTACACAAGGAATGGTATTTAGCCACACACACAAAAGGAAATCCTGCCGGTTGCCGCAACGTGGATGGACCCTGAAGGCATTATGCTTAGTAAAGTCAGTCAGACAGAGAAAGACACATACATTGTATGATCTCACTTCAATGTGGAATGTAAAATAACCTCAGAAACAGACAACGGATATATAAACGTCAGAGGCTGGTGGCAGAGGGGCTGAGGAAATGGGTGAAGGTGGCCAAAAGGTGCGGACTCCCAGTTCTAAGTCCTGGGAATATAATGGACAGCATGGGGCTCTAATGAACAATACTGGATCGTATATATGAACGCTGTGAAGAGAGTAGATCTTAAAAGTTCCTACCACAAAAAGAAAAAGTGTAGCTGTGAGGTAACGGACATTAATTAAACTTAACTGTGGTGATCTTTCGCAATATACACATACATCAAATCATTATGTTGCATACCTAAAACTAATACAGTATCATAGGTCAATTATATAAAACGTTTTAAATAAAAAATTTAAATACACAGGCAAATTGTGTGGGTAAGTAATTTACAGATCCCAGCTGCACTAGAACTCACGGAAATACAAACTAAAGCAACAACAACATACAATTTCATATCCATCAGTTAGATAAAAATGTAAAAGTCTTATTACAGCAAGTGTTAGTGATAAACAGAAACTGCCCTATACATGTGGTGGGAATATTAACAAATAAAAGAAAGTAATGACTTGGGCTATTCATGTATTGCATCATTTATTACTCCTAAAGATCCTATGGGGTAATTACTATTATATACAAAGCAAGTTAAATAAAAGAGTAAAAGATATTTTCAATTAGCATCAATATTTATACAAATACAGCCATTGGGAAATAAACTCTAGCATATTTATTTTTTCTAGCTATAGTTTTCATTGGTGACTATAATCTATTAAATACAAATAATGCATAGACCTTGTAAATAACAAAAGCTGAGTTTTCTAGGTCTGTATTTTATAAAATGTTTACATCTTACGTAAGTGCATTTAATTACATGGATGGCATTTCTAGAAAAGGACCCCTTCCTTAAGACTCAATGCAGAAGTGATTGCGTCTGTGTATGAGCGACAATACTACTTAACTAATTCAGGAGGAATTTTCTCAACGTCAAGTATACATGGGGGAAACTCAGTAAACCAGAGAGCTTCGCTGAAAATAAAATTCCCTGTCAACATTACTTATAGACATAAGAGGTTTATCTTATCAATGGAATTAAGGATATCCTGGCACATTCAATCACGTGCCTTTGTCATGAAGTTTTATACTATATTATATGTTCTCAACTCTTAAGTATGGTACCGATACTGGTTTTTGATTCCAAGCCTCAGAAATCACTTTATCTAATTCAACAAAAACAAATTTATTTGAAGGATAGGAGTTTCTTAAGAGTTAAAGGACGACCTGATTTATCAAGCCTTTGAAGGGGTGTCCAACCTTTTGGCGTCTCTGGGCCACAGTGGCAGAAGAAGTGTTGTCTTGGGCCACACATTAAATACACAAACACTAAGGAAAACTGATGAGCAAAAGAAAGGTTTTAAGTAAATGTATGATTTTGGGTTGGGCCGTGTTCATAGCCATCCTGGTCCGCATGTGACCCACGGGCCGTGGGCTGGACACCCCTGGGAAGAATCAGTACATGTTCAGGTTCCCAGAGAAAATAGGAGCTCATTTCCTCAGGGACCCCCACTGATGTACATCAGCCTAAGAACAAAACCTCAAGGTAATGGGTCCTGCGTGGCCTAGAGAGTCACATGCCTACTGCACTTCCAAGAGCAGGTGCAGAGGGAGAAGGCAAGAGTAGCAACACCGAATTAGTAACTTATCATATTGTGAGCCACTGGTTTGCAGCAGAGCAGCACACGGCAAGTCAATTATGATTCTTAAAGAAGTTTCCATTATTTATTTTGCTTTGATAGATACACACAGGCATGCCCTGAGAACTTAATCTCCAAGTGAGGCAGTAGAGAACATTCAGAAGTCAAAAAAGAAAAAGCTAGTGGTTTGCATTTTTTGAAGGCCGGCATTCATGTTTCTGGGATAGGCAAGATTCAAAGGAATTGCCTGCCTTCTTGTTTAACTCGAGTCTATTATATTTCTCTGGTGTTCCAGCAGCTTTCCATCATCGTGTCAGGGCAGTGCTTCATAATATTTTTCACATTTTCTGCCTCATACATCAAACTATAGAATTTTATCCATAAGGCAAAGCTGTCATTCTGTAAAATTTTTAGCAATGTTCTCATTTTTATCTGACATCTAGAAATACCTAAAGTAATAAAAAATCATTTTTACCTCATATTTGCTTTGGTTTTCATTCTGTCCCTGTCAGTCTGTATGCGGGCTAGCAAGGGGAGATTTATATAACATCATTTGGGTGTTCTAGAATCAGACAAAGAATACTCACCGTAGCTGGTTTTTTCCGCACAGAATTTTATACAAAAGCACAAAAACCATGCTTAGAATACTCTCCTTTTTTCTCTCAAAACTTTACTTTTTGGCCATGAACACTATTCATCAGGTAGGAGTTTTGCACTATACATATATAATAATTTACGTATAAGATATTCAATGATTACAAGGAAAGAAAAACTTCATTTCCTCAAGAACGTCACTATTTTGGGCAATTTAATGAAAACATTAGAAAACCCCATTTATGTTCCATAGTATTGTTGCATTATAATTTTTAATGGGCCATTGAGATATTAAAAAAATGATTTTACCAAACATCCAGGTTTCAATTAAATTCTGGGAATGCAAACTAAGCACTAAAATAGATCCTTAGTTTCAAACTGCTTACATATTTCCCAAAGTAGTTGACGAAAAAAAAATGTAGGTCTAATCCTCAACACACTGAACTTCATGGTTCAACTGCATATTTAAACTATATATGGACAATAATTATATATTTTACTGAGTACTTCGTAGGTGCCAGATACCATGCAAATGTATTAACTCATCAAATTCTTGAGTAAGACTGGGAATCATTAATTTCCTCTTTTAATACCGAGAAAACTGAGGCTCGGAGAGGTTGACCCACTGGCCTGAGTTCAGAAAGCGGGTAGAGCTGGCGCCTGCCCCCGCCCCCGCCGCCGCTCCCCCCCGCCCCCGCGTCCAGACTTGGGCCCTGCCCTCTCCCGCTCTGCTGCCTGGCTTCTCACCAAGTGGCTTCACGGGGCAAAACCCAAACGATACCGGATGGAAAAGATCCCAGTGTGATCAAGCATTTCCTTTTCCTAGTCATGACTTCCTAATGGACAAAAAGCCATAGTACTGATGATGAAGTTCATCATTCCGCTCAGCAATCTCGCTTTTGACATAAACTCCAAAACAGAACTATCAAAGTAACTCATTGATGCACAACATAAGAAAAGGAACCGCTTGGCAGGGCCCCCCCGCCCCCGGCCCCAGCTGAGTCTCAGCCTTAGGGTGAGGGGACGACTTGTGCGTTCTGTGAAAAAGGGCGGACGCGAGAGATGCAGAGATTTTGGGCAGTGACCCCCGCTCTCTCCTCAGTACCACACTTCACCATATTGATAATCAGCGCCGAGGCCTGCTTATCTTTACTTACTGCAGTATTTTCCAAAACATATTTGAATCAATTAATGAGCAATTACCTAATTTGGAAAGTGTTACTGAGGACTGAGTGAGAAATCTAAATTCTGTGATACATTTGTTGTAACTAGGGAATATTAGGTCCTCTGAAAGCAGCTTTACACATAAAACCAGATGGGGTGACTAGGTTTCATCAAGAATTGCTCGAGAGAGTGATTATTTCTAAACACTCAGGGTAAAGCTGGGCCAATTAGAATTTGCAAAAGTGCATGTACGCATTATCAATTTATGAAGAGAGTTTTATTGTTATTGTTTCCCAGTTTGATTTTATTTTGCATGTGAAACCAGAGGAAGAGATAAAACCAACTAATTTGTAATAAATACCAAAAATGTCTCTTTCACTAAAGCTTCTAGCTACCATACTTTTTAAAGTGCATGACATCATCAAGCTGTTTTGCTTTAAGTAGTGGCAAGCAATACGCAGCTTACCTACATTCATAGCATAAGATACAGAATTTTTTAAATTTTGATTTAGCCTGTCATTACAAAGATATAAGGCAAAAAGCACTTTCATTTTTCATTGAATAGTTTTCTAAACCATTTTTAATTATAGCTTAGTTTTTCAAGAGTGTTTAAATTGTGCCTCAAAATTAATTGTAAAATGTACAAGATATGTAAAAAATGATTTTCTCTAAATTATACTTGAATTAAAACGTTCCCATTTCCAGACCTGATTCTGTAATTTAGATAATTGGCCACTAGGTGGAGGTAGTGTCTCCATTGTCAGAATAGTGTTGCCTCTAGTAGCCAATGAACAAAACGTTACATTTTGTATTCATAAAAATATAAATAAATATGGCTACTATAGTAACAACAGATATTCTCTTGGAGGTTGGTACCTTTAGCTATATGTTTGTAAAGCTAAAAAAAGGAAATGGTCCTTTACAGAGATGATGACAAATGGCTTTCCAAGTTTTCCTTACCTATGTAAATTCGTTCATCGCAGTAACTAGATGGCGAAGGAAGTATCACCCTTGTTATTTTACTGATGAATAAACTCAGCTTGGGTAACACCTGAAGTGACGGAGTGGAGACAGGAATCTGTCCAACAACAAAAAAACCTGCCCTCTTTTTTTCATGCTTTGTCAACTTTACCTTATCAACTAATACCAAATCCCAGGTGAGAGTCAAATGACAAATCTCCATTTTCAAGTGTCAGGATCATCAATAGCATCTGCTCGTGGCTGTCAGGGCACAGCACCACTGCCTAACAGGGTGGCCCCCACTCCGACGTTACTGAGACAACTTTTGCAGGACCGACAAACTCGTTCTTTCCTTCCATACTACGCTCCATCTGCCTCTACTTTCTCTTAGTTACCGCCTGTCTGATTTTGTCCAATGACAGTTCGTCTCAAATTGGTGAACATTTTGTTTTCTGGGCCTAGCGTCCGGGTTCCTGAACCTGAAGGAACAGTGACACAGCAAGGGAAAAAAATCACCTAATTTGGGATCCTGAGCCAAACTCCAGCCTCTGCTACCTAATAGCTATTAATTCGACCCTTTGGACTTCTGTTTTTTATATATAAAATACTGAGCTTGGTCTGAATGATAACTTTTCTTTCCAGTTTTAATATTCCGTGACCTGGTTGTCAGTGGCTGTATTACACCACTTCTGGATTGGGTGTAGTTTACTTTGCAATAATACAAGTTTTATGATAATGATTATGATCAATATGTCCTACCCTGCTTTTTTTGACAACACAATTCTTTATTTCATCAGTGCCATTTTTCTCAGCCCTTGAAATCTCTGAATATGTTGGATTAAGCTTTGATTTCCGTGGATCAGGCCACCAGTGAACGGAGAGATGAAGGCATTTCACCCTGACTGGTCTGTTTAGGGGTTGGAGGCAGGGCCTTGCCCACTCGCAGGTCAGCAACAAGAGGGGACAAAAGTGCCCTCCCCACTGCACTTGTTGTCAAACAAGACCAGGTTAAGTGTGTCCCTAGGCTAAAAATGTTTTTTTAAACACATAAACCCCCTGCTAATAAAAAATATTAGGAAGGAAGCAGAGACTAAGTTTATGTGTAAAAATTACATTCTAAAGTTGACACAGGGAACTATGAGTTGTGTGCGCCCTGTTACCGAATACATCAAAGAAGAAAGAAACCTCTAAGAAGCAAGGGATTGGATCAGCAATGGGTGGTCAAAACCGCAATGAAGACAAAAAGGCAAAGAGGATAAACTGATCCAAGTGCTTGGAAATTAAAATACTAGTGGCAAAGTCTGTATTTGAAATTTCTGGAACCATGAATGAGTGATTTGAAGCACGTATTTGAAAGACCAGCAAGACTCACCAAGATGCAGCGGGAGTTAAGAAGTGGCTCAATGGGAGTTCAGGCCTGAGCCCTGAAGAGCGCAGAAGGGCAAGCAATCCGACGCCGTTGCTGACGGAGCAGCAACCAACGGGAGCGGAATGGGAGCGGTGACCTTGATGGTATCCCAGGGAACCACACAAACTCAGTAAGCCCCAAACTGAGGTTACAAACTAACAAGGATTATTACATTTCTATATTAAAAGGGTTCCTGGCCCCTTGCAACACGGGTGTTGGGGGGACTCCCGCCACACCAACAAGCAGTTCTCAGAAACCAACAGGGTGACCAATAATTCAACTAATTCAGCTCAGTTGGCGGTAGCACCGATTCCACAGGTTAAGGGTTCGACCCTACAAGACTGCCCCCGCCCCACCCCCACACGCATGCTTCAGATGCCAGCTACCAGGCCACTACCTGTGCTTCCTGACTGGCTCCAGACTGGAGGTTCCAATGACCTACTCCAACTCAGAATGACAATTGGAAGTCCAGATTGTCAACTGTACTTCTGATAGATTGGCCATAAATCAGAGGTGTCCACAACCCCCTCCTTGGGTTCCATTCTAGCAGCAGAATGGCTCAAAGAGCTCAGAGAAACATGTTACTTATGAGAGCACCAGTTCACCGTAAAAAGATAAAACTCAGGAAGAGCAAGATGGAAGAGACGCGTAGGGCCGGCAAGGTGTGTGGGAAGCGCCCAGAGCCCCACGCGCTCCCCAGCCTACAGCTCTCCCCACACCTCTGCACGTTCACCGACCCAGAGCTGTCAGAACCCTGCCTCGGGGGGTTTTGTGGAGGCTTTGTTACCTTGGTAAAATTGTTTAAACATTGGCCACTGGTAACTGATTCAACTTCTAGCCCTTTTGCTCTCTCTCATGGAGGTAAAGGGGTGGGACTAAAAGTTCCAAACCTCCAATCACAAGGCTGGTTCCTCTGGCAACCAGACCCCATCCTCAGGGGCTTCTCAAAGGTCACAGATGACCATAATAAAGGGCACCTCCCCCCCCCCCCCCGCCCCCACTTTGCAAATTAGGAAATTCCAGTTCTGGAAACTGAGTTTTGAATTATGAATGAAGATCAAATATACAGGGTCCGGCCGAAGTAAGGCCTGCTTGAGTGTGATTGGTAGGGTAATAGTAAGGCTGTAATAATTTATAGTTTTCATTTGAATATTTCACCTAAAATGTCATAGGATGTGCTTGAGTGTGATATAGCTATGTTACAAAATTACATGCTTATGGTTTTTAATAAAAATTTCTATTTTACCACCAAAATAACCATAAAATTTAAGACAAAATACAATTTGTTTAGTAACAGAACAGAAACCACAGAGAAATTTGGGAAAATTTTAGAAATGCAATCTTTTGTCAGCATTCAAGAAAAAGAGAAACATAAAACAGTGTTATCAAAAAGTTGAATCAGTAACAGGGCTTTGCTACCCTGGCTGGTGTGGCTCAGTGGACTGAGTGCTGGTCAGCTTACAAACCGAAGCGTCGCCGGTTTGATTCCCAGTCAGGGCACATGCCTGGGTTGGGGGTCAGGTCCCCAGTAGGGTGCACTCAAAAGGCAACCACACACTGATATTTTTCTTACCTCTCTTTCTCCCCCCTTCCCCTCTCTCTAAAAATAAATAAGCCAAATCTTTAAAAGAAAAAGTAATAGGGCTTTAATAATAATGAGTTTTCATGTGATATATCAACATTTGAAATGGTAAAAACATTTAGAAGAAGAGAAACCTAGAGAAAACAAAATTAGAGATAAGCACATTTTTTCAGTCTTTGCCATCTTAAGTAAACAAATATGAATAAGAGATTCAATATTTTAATACCTATTTAATTTATATACAGACTAGTGCATTTAACTTACCCAGAACATATAGGACTGTAAAAATGCATCTATCCAATTGCTCATGAAAGCCTTAAGTTGATGAAATTGGGATTTCCTCAGTGTTTCTGGATACAAAAACTGACTATTGTACAGAGAATTATTTTTTCCTGCACAATTTATAGGTTTTAATCATACTAAAATGAAAACCACAGTGAGATTTTAAGGAAAAATAAAAATTATGGTTCTAAAGTTCACTTTGATAAATTCAAAGAGGAAAATACCTAAGAATGTTGGAAGACAAAGATAAATAAGAGGGACTTGGATTGTCACCTCTTAAATAACATTATAAAACTGGAATGAAAGATGTGGAGCCAGCGCAGTAAGTGATGGATCATTGTAGCAGATCCGCCATGAAAGGATGAAGGCACCCATGTAAACCAATGCATTATCGTGAGGTGGTTAAGGTATTGTGTGGGGGGAAATGCCACCTAGGAGTTAAAAATCCAGTCAGTTGTTCATCTCAACATATGCTCAGACAAGTTTAAATCGAATGGAAAGTGAAATGTGAATGAGGGAGACTGTCAAACATTGTAAAAAGAAAACGTAATTTAATATGCAACTGATCATTGAAAAGTCAAGATCTTTCAAAATATAATAGCAATGGAAACAAACATAAGAGAAAATACTGATAATTTTGAGCTAAAGTTGAAATGTCTATTTAAACATTATATTTAAACAGTACACATACCTTAATATTAATATACTAAGAGTTTACTGTGAGCGGAAGAAGCATAAAGAACAGAGGATGGTAATCCAAACTAATGTAGTTGTTAAAGGTAGAACAACCAAGTCCAAGGGATGAGAGTTTCCGTAAGAGTCTAACACTTCTAATCCTCACGGCAGCCCAATGGCATAGGTCCAAGTTGGTCTGCTGTTTATGAAAGAAGAAACAAGGAACTAAGAATTGAAAGCATTTGTACAGCCTAACATAGTCAATAAGGGTAGAGCCAGCATTAGAATCCAAATGGTCCAACCCCAGAACACATTCTTTTAACTCGTACTTCATTATATTACAATGAAAACAGGAAAAAAGTTACTAATATGATAGAACATTTAATATTATATACGTGACTCTCAAATATGTATAGAACAGACATTCAAAAATTCAATGTAGAGAGACATTGCAACTAAAAATGAATTTAAAAAATAATTCAGTCTATGTAAGACATATTCTTATGTAGAATATCAAAGTTCTGGAAATATTCTAGAATGTGATTTGACTGTAATGCATGAATCAGTGGACTTTAAAAAGTTTTACTTTTTATTATTATTATTTTTTTAAGTTTTAGATTTGGCCTTTGGTACAGGGATTTCATGTCTAAGAGGTACCCTAAGAAAATATTTAGTGATGCAGATTATAAAATGTTGCATTATTTGCCACACTGGTAACTTATGTAAATAGGGAGGAGGGCAAAAGCAGTTTTTCATATGGAAAATAATATAATTAATAAAAAATAATGAATAAACAGTTTTATGTACTCACGACTGTAAGCCTACTTTTGCCCACCCTGTATAGAGAGAATTCCCTTTTTAAACTTGACTCTCACAATCATCCCTAGAGTTTCTCCCAAGAATCACAGATTCATTCAGAATTTTTTAAAAAGGTCCATTGGTGATTTGTCCCAGTCAGTGTTAAATAAATTATAGTATCTATTTGAATTATTTTATCCATTAAAATAATTAATTTTTATAATTATAATTATGAAATAATTGATTTTTAATAATTAAAATAAAAATAAGAGTATTTTTAATACTATTTAATATTGTACACAATATTTATAAACTTTTAATAACTTTTTATACTTAAAATATATTAATTTTAGTTTAAAAGAAACAAAAAATATAGTGTAAATATGTTGGTTCATTCTGAGCAAATACACCACTAAAATTCATCCCGGTTTACACTTCCCTAGGAGAAAACATTTACACAGAATATAGCTGTGTACTCGAAGGTTCAGTGAATTTTACTGTCATTTCACAATCAGGTAACATATTCTGCTAAGGGCAGTGTTTTCATCTCGGTAGTCCTCACATCTCAAGCTACTAACAAACTCTCTTGCAGAGAGCTGACGTCAAAAAATGGAGGAATTAATAAATGATTAAGAGAATGGCTAAATGAAGAGACAAATATGAAGCCAATCACAGAACTTAATATATTAATATATGCTTGGAATGTTTGTATGTTTTTTCTCATCATTTATTTTCTAATATGAATTTTACCTCTATGGTTTGGAGTTGGACTTTTTTGAGTAGCATTTTCCCTACTCTTTACATTAAAAACATTAATACCCTACAATTATACTATTTTCTGTTGAATTCTTGAATGCCTTCTACTCTCTTTATAAGTTTAGTATATTTGAGTTTATGGTCAGAATGATCTGTCAAGTTTAGAATTGCAAATAGGGCACACACTTGTTTTGTATTAAAAGAATAAGAACAGCCAGCGTCTGAAAAGTTAATTAGACAAAACAGACAATTAATTACATCTTATTAACGTGTAAAAGACCTGTGACAAATTGCACTAATTGCATGCTCTTATATATCTGAAGAGGTCAGGATGCTTTAAAAGTATGTTGTTAATGGAAGACAAATGTATCTTTATGTGCTTGATAAGAATATTATAAACTGCATTATTTATGACTCCACTGGAATACTTAATAATTTTAAGCTTTAAATTAAACTGCTCATTAAACAGGAGAGCTAGTACCAAATTCTTAAAATAGGCCATACGGGCTGGCTGCAGTGTAAGATAAATGTGAAGGTCTAGCATTTCCTGAGAATGTCTTTATACGCTTATTTTTTAAGTGACTGAGCCCTAGAAATGTTAAACTGATCTTAATGTGCCCTTACTAAGGTAAAGGGGAGAATTCTTCCATTAACAGTATTCACCCCCAAGAAATGATTCATTTTTAAAAGCCCTCAGTTGCTTAAACTTAAATAGATGCAGTCAAATATTCTCATTAGCTATTGAGCTTTATTTGCAAATGAAAAAAGATGGAAAGAAAAAGAAATACAAGGCTTTGGGTACGCACTCTTTGCAGGAGACTAAGGGAATTTTAGGAGGTGGGCACAACTAAAGGCAAAGAAATAATGGTAAAGGAGTATGTTAGAAAAAATAGACAGAACACCCCATAGAAGCTTTGACAGAAAAAAAGTAGATGGAAACAATTTAAAGTAAGGGATGAATCAAAGTGGCTCTCACAGGCAAATACTTAATTCCACAAAGGCGCCGTAGTTTCTTCCACTGAGTACCTGTCAGGGGGAGGGAACTCTAGCAATTCTAGAAAAAATGATTTCTGTGCCAGTTAACAAAACTCAGTGCTCACTCAAGGCTCTCAGAAGGGCTTCGCAGGTATCGCAGGTTATTTTTCTTCTGTTCCCTAGAGGCAAAGGCGTTCCACAAGGGACCTGACTGCCACCGCATGATGCAAGTTCATGGCTGGTGAGCTCAGTTCATCAAAACCCTGTGCCAGTGAAATCCCCATGCCACGCCTCCCTCTGCCAGGGACCTGGAAACTGCACGCAGGCCTAGCGTTAAAGGAGGCGAGGAAAAAGGATGAGCCTTTACCCCCTGCTCTCTGTACACCCGACCTTTTTCAGTGGGCGGGGACATCAGGTTTACAGCGGAGCCCTTGTCCCTGGATGTGCAAGCTCAAGTGTGTGATCAAAAAACCTCAACCTCAACTATTTCAGTTTAAGGCTCACAGAATTCATTTACTTTTGATTTTCCATGTCTCAGTTGCTACTTGCTGTCCATACATTAGACTCCTACATCAGATGGCAAAGATTTATAAAGTGTCTACAGCAAGGTAATTTTAATCTAATGCATGTGAAAGGCCTATGATAATAGGCAGTCAAATAATAATAATAATTGAATCTAAACCTGAATGATGGGGAAATCAATTCCAGAAAATGTAACCCTAAGATATTAGTAGAGAACAGCAAGATTTATTAAAGAATAAGTAGACAGATGACCTGTGATATTAGAATGGTAAGCCTTAAGGGAAGAATATATCACATTCATGGGCATGACCAGTCCTATATTTCAGCTGAACAACTTCTGGATCACCCAGAAATCTATTATAAGAGCATAGATTAAATTAGTTGTCCAAATATATGGAGAATGTTATAAATGACCTGATCATAATCATGATTCCTTGGGAAATTCTTGGTGTATCTTCCATACTAAGCACTTGGTAGAAGTAAGTTTTAAATGTACTCATCTGTTCCTCACACTCACATTTTGTTAACTCTCTTCCTGGGGAACATTTGCCATTATTGTGAGTTGATGTTCAGCGTACTTTTCAGGTGTTCACACTTGTTTACCCAGATGAGACGCGGGATACCATGCAGGCCGGTACGAATTCAGCTAAGTTTTTAACGTTGAGCACAGGTGGATGTGAGAGGGCACGGGCACTGGAAGCTGAAAACATGAGGGGAATTTGTGCAGACTCCATAGGTTCTTCCCCAAAGACCTCACTGGGAGCGCAGGATAGAAAATGGGTGCAAAAACCCAAGAAAAACTCCTTCCTGGTGCATGCCTGGGAAAGAGACCAACATCGTCTGGCTGCTCGCTCCCCTATGACACAAAAGCCCTAGGCCAACAGAAGTGGGCACCCAGTCAGCTCACTGTGAGGGCACCGGGGAAGAGCCATTCCAGTTCAGGGACATGCTTCCTCTAACTGCTATAGTAAAAAGATGGCGGTGAATTCTGTGACTTAAGGCTGTATTTAATATATTCTTTTTTTTTCTTTTTCTCTCCCACTTTCCCCTGCCCACCCACACCCACCTCCTACCCTCAATCCTTCCCCGCTTTGGCTTTGTCCATGGGTCCTTTATATTTAATATATTTTCTTTGCCACTCTTATCTAAAACCATGTATAATTAGTCACTGCTAATACATGGCTCTGTAAAAGGAGTACACACATTAAAAATAAAAGGGCCAGCAGACTTTTTAATCTTAAAAGTGAAACTGACATGTTTATCCCTCGACCCTGTCCCCCCCCTTTCAATCACATCGGAACTGGGAAGATTCAGCTGCTACAGACGGTGCCGTTGACACAAATACAAGCCTTGTATTACTCTGTCCTTGAATTTTAACTACTCAAGGAGTGCAGTGAAGAAGTCACAAATAAATACAAGAAAGCTACTATCCATATGTACTAAGTATAAATGGAAAATATAATGGAAAAAAAATAACTCTTTGAAAAATCTAATAAAAATGGAAAATTCCTAGCAATAAACTTAAAGAATAGGTAACAAAACCTCTTAGGAGAAAACAACATGAATTTACAGGAGGACATCAAAGGAGACTTGACGATAGGTAGAGGAACAGGTAGGAAGAATAAACATTTACCAACAATGTAAATCTTACTCTAATTGACTCATAGATTTAACTGGATCACAATAAAACCAGAATATGTTTTTTTTCGTTTGAATTCGACAGTATGATGTTAAGTTTCTCCAGTAGGATGAATATGTGAGACTCGCCAGAATAATTCTAAGAGAGTAGGGAATTCTCAGTTTGTAAAGGTTATTTTAATGAGTGCAGCCTTGATAGGTGCATCTTCACTACCACCAGGCGCTCTTCACTGCACGGAACCTGGGCTTCCCGGCCCCCAGCCGCAGCCGCTGCTCTAGGCTCCAGGAGGACTGGGCTGTGTGTCTCCAGCATTCTTCCTGACAGTTTGGGGGGGCGGTGGGGGGGGCGGGGCTGCTATCCCATTCCTTATCTTCACACTGAACTTTTGAGGCTGGGGGTGGTGGATACGGCAGCTGCCCAGTCGGGCACAGCCCCTGCCTTTGCTGTATTCTTCTGATGTGACATACCAGCATTGCCCCTCAATTCACATTCCTCTTCAGTTTTGATGCCATAATGAGAAATGGACTGAAATTTCAACACCTCAGTCTTTGCACCTCAGGGCTGATCTATTTTTTCTATGTCCTTCTCTAGAAGAGCCACTTCCGCTATAGCTCTGACCAACATCCTCTTTGTTTTAAGTAGTCAATCTTTAGTTGTCTTATTTGTACACATCTTGCCATGCCATACATACACCTTCTTTACGATCTATTAAAATGATGCATATTTTTTCATCGCTAGAATGATAAAAAAACTAAGCTCTATATTCTCCTCTTACTCTTAGTTCACAACTTTAAAAGTTTTAAATCATCATTATTTTAAGAGTTTCATAATAAGCTCCCGAGTAAATCAATCATAATCTATTCTCAGTTGTCGCTGGACCCATGTGCTCGGTCCTGCATTTGTGCATGCAATTTTATTGACAGTCATTTGTTTATGTAGTGTGACTGCTTTTGTATTACAACAGCAGAGAACACTTGCGACAGAGACCATATGGCTTGCAAAGCATAAAGCGTTTACTGTTTGTGCCTTCACAGAACAAGTTTGCTTTTGATCTATGTTATTGTGGAACAGCTAGAGGTTTTAAGACTTTCCACACTAACAACTAGTCAAAGAGGAATAATAAAACATTGAAAAATATTTGATAAGTGAAAAAAGTTACAGGATAAGAACTGTGGTGGGAGGAAAGGGGATTAAGGCTTTTTAAACATCTATTAAGCAACATAGAAGCCTATCTACATTAAATGTCTTCACTCACAAAACCCTAATGACCCTGTCTGTGTCTTCCTCTTACACTTTTGAGGGCAAACTCCCTCTGATAAGCTCTAGTGGGAACCAGAATTGTTTCTCTTTGTAGTCTGTTCTTAATCTGGAGGAACTCCAATGTTTCCCAAAGAAGCCTGGCTTCTGATAGTTTTGTTTCTGTTAAACACTTTTTTTAAGGTAAAATTGTGACTCTCAGAAATATAAAATGAACACTTGTCAAATATTTTAGTTAACCTATGACAAAACTAGTGAGATGTTATCAGCAATTGAAAGGAGAATTCAAAGAATTTTTATGTAGTAAGAAATGCTAAAACAAACTTACAAGGAGGCACATAAATGGGTCTAGCCGTAGGCAATAGTTAGTTGCATTCTACTGGACACAACAAATTTATATTTTTATGGGCGGAGTCACTCGCATTATTATCAGTTTTCTACAACTTATTGAGTTGTAAATTAGCTCAAAATCCATGAAAGGCAGGGGTAACACAGATGGAGTAAACTAGATAGGACCCCCGCTCATCTTTTTCCGGCATATCTCAAAGTCACGATTTTTTCTTTACAGCTCAGATGGCCCGCTGACTTAAATCCTTGCCTGCTTTATTACCCATATGGAACCCTGACCTTTTTTCATTGGCTCTTGCAGCGTTGTGGTTTTCAGAAGGACATACCCTGCACTCAGCAGCACTCGAGGAGCCAGTAGGAAGGTAGTTGCATATTGAAAGCACAGAAAAGGAACAACTTACCATTTAGTATTAGACATCATGGCCCAGAGACCGAGGCCACTCCTTTCCCTCTGCAGTAGATACTTCCACTGGTGTCCTTTCCTCAGCCATCTCTCCACAACAGTGGCCTATGGCAATTCAGTGTTCCCTGCTTTATTATGCAAAGAAAGTTAGCATCCTTTTTCTCTTGTCCTTGGACTTGGCTATGCCCAAGAGGATGCGACTGCTCAATTGAAAGCAACCTAAATGCCCATCACTAGATGAGTGGATCAAAAAATTATGGTACATTTACACAATGGAATACTACACAGCAGAAAGAAAAAAAGAACTACTACACTTCACGACAGCATGGATGGAACTGGAGAGCATTATGCTAAGCGAAATAAGCCAGGGGGCGAAAGACAAATACCATATGATCTCATCTATAAGTGGAACCTAACCAACAAACAAAGATGCAAGGAAAATAAGACCAGCAACACTGAAAGGAAAAGAAACCAATAGGGACAAGAGGGAAGGAGGGAGGGGTGGGCAGGGGAAAAGGAAGGGAAGGGGCAAGTCAAGGAACATATAGCAAGGACTCATGGACAAAACCAAAGTGGGGAAGGATTGAGGGAGGGAGGGGGGAGGGGGCAGGGAAAAGTGTTGGGGGGAAGGTAGAGACAAATGTATGTGGAAAAATAAATAAATTAATTACAAAAGAAAAAGAAAATTTCCATTGAGATCAATCAGGGCATTTTCTTAAATTAAAGAACCAGCCTCCTCTAGAGGTGAATATTATGTTAGTTTTCTGAAGAACAGAAGCACCTTTAGTCCTGTTTGTTTTCACTTCAATAGCAATTTCTTTTTTCCAAGGTAGTAAGGTAATTAGGGGTGGCAGCCGGGGGGGGGGGTGGCGGGGGGGAGCAGAGTAAGGGGTGTGGACAATTCCGAGGGCTGAGAGGTGTGCTATTTTGCATGTGTTTATGTTGCTGGGGAGGCCTCCCTGCTAAGAGATTTGGATGAAGTGAAGGAGGACCCGGTGAAAGTGGTTTCTAGATCGAGGGCCAGCCAGTGTCTGCTCCGTAATTGTCAGCGGACTTGCAGAGGAGCCAGGAAGCCAACGTAGCTTAGCAGGGTGCGTGAGGAGGCAGGTGTTAGAAGGTGTCAGAGGGTATGGCAGAAGCCAGCTCATGTAGGGCCTTATTGGTGAGGTGTTTGTAAGTCAGTTTGTCCAGAAGAGTTATAGTTTCGTATAGTTTTGCCCATTTTGCAGCCTAATTATCTATTGCCTTTTTTTAAAAATTTCAAAGTGTTTCCATTTAGATAATTATATTGCCATCCTACTTATATATCACTGTAAAAACTTAAGCTATTATTTTTAAGTAAAATCAAGAGCCACTATAGAATTTTAAACAGAGGAATGACATGAAAACACATACATTTAAAAGGAGGAAATTAAGGAAACAAATGAATAGTGGGATCATTTTCATAGACACTGAAATAATAAATAATTACATTGGGAGTGAGAATTACATTAAGGTTATGGACAGATTAACAAAAAAAACATACAAATTCATTTAATACAAGTGTTACATGACAGGGCTTTCCTAAGGAAATAAAGACAAGCCCCCCGACAAAATGGTTAAACCTGAATGTTTTCATGCTACGTTTGATGAAGAGTGGAAAGCCATATGAAAAATGTGATAGGACAAAAGGTATGAACTAAGTGTAGTAAACCGAGGGACATGTAGTAAGATCTGTTGGTTCAGATCCTCCTCTGTGCCCTTCTTAGAGATCTACCAATGTCAACTAGCACCCAAGCAAGACGTTCCCTGTTATATTCTCCCTGCCCTTTGGTTATTACCTTAGAAAACTGAAAGGCGCCCAGAAAGTTACGAACTGAACAGTAGTATCATTTCCTTCAAGGCATTCCTCAATAATGGAACTGGAGCTTTACAATCACTGAAAGGCAGGCAGGCTGGCCAGAGAGGAGCAGCTTATTGTTAAGGAGGTCACTGAAACGGCAACAGGCATTTTTAATCTTTCTGCATCCTGGTATACCGCGGAGCTAGACTGGCAAGATACAGAAACATTGAGTTGACAACGAACTATAATGTCATTTTGAAAAGTGGCCTGGGCGAAGTGTATGCTGTTTATTTCATGATGAGATTTGTGGAATGGTGACATAGCTGTCACCTATTCTGATTCCAGCCATGGTCCCGTTTCAGTGACAGTAGGCACTAAAGGTGGCGATTTCCTCCCACTCTGTCATTGCCCCTGCTTGGCACCTCCTCACTGGCTGTGCCATTTGCTGGGGACTTGGCGTGGCCACTGGAGTTCATTATTCACTATTGCATCTTAGCAGGGCTATTTGCCCTTTATTTCCTATGGAATGGAATGAAAAGACCAGCATTTCTAAAAATTTATTTAAGCAATCATTTGCTTCTCATTTATTTCCTTTGGGAATGAGCCTTGTTGACTCAGGCAGGCATTCTGTGCTTTTCATTAGGTGCTTTTACTGAAAAGTTGAAAGAAAATGTTGTATCGTATGGGAACTAAAAGAATCCCTTGCAAAATTTTTCCACTGTTAGTTTGGCTATTCTGACTTTTTAAAATCAAAGAAGTTTCTATCAGGTTATTCAACCAAATAAACTGCCTAATTTTCAGGTCATATGGCAATATGACTTAAGCAAAACCCCAGAGGAGATATGAAATGTATATTGTGAATTCGGTGCCAGTAACAAGTTACGACACACAATTGTAAAAATAGTTTAAAAAAAGAAATTTTATTTGTTGTACTATGGGAATAGTAAAAGGTTTTTAGATTGGATATAAAGGACAGGAAAAATTAGATTTCAAAGGAGTTTGAGTTTTCATGTTTTCCTCTCTTCCCTTGTCCCTCCCTCCTTCATACCACCCATAACAAAGGTACAAGCGCATCCCCTAGGTGGATTTGATATCTAGATTTAATTATATTATTATATTAATGATCGAATATGGTTTTCCAAGACTTGGCCTCTGAAATATGTCACTGTTAAGGAATTTCCAGCCCATTTTGTAATCTGAGTGTAATTTACAGAGTGGGGCTGTATATTCTGTAGTTTCTTTTTAAAATGTTATGTGCTCTCAATTCAATTGAGAAAACACTGAGAGCCTAGGATTTGTGAAGCACTCCTGAAAAAACACACCACTCCTTTGGGCAGGTGATGCCCAAATCCATCAGAGATGGCCTCTGTCAATTTATGGAGGGGGCAGTTACTTGCAAAAAAATAAAAGGCAAATTCAGAAAAGCACTGAAACTGATTCACTGATACATTTGCTGAGCTCCTATTACATGGCAGGGACTATGCGAAGCAATGGTCATACCAGACAGAAAGACAGCCTGGACCTTAAGGACCTTACAGTCAAAATCGAGATGGATGAGGAAGCACCCGACTGCTGCCTGTAATAATTGCTGTGAGGAACACAGGTGCGTACACGGTGGACCTGACGCTGTCTGTCAGTACCATGTTCTACTACAGCCAAACATAGGGGCCACCATTTCAACGGCAGACATGGGTATTAGATTACAATACTGTTAAGCCTGGACAGAGCACTTTTATTCACAGTATTTCAGGCAGTAACTACAATGTGAGTGGCAACAACAGAAGAAAGCTATTATCCAATCCTTTTGTCTACTCGTCGATAAATCCATTCATTTTCTCTCCTTGTTCTCCACGCCCCAATCACTGTTTTCAATCATAATCTCATTCTGGCCCAATTTGCAATGGGATATTTATATTTTTTTTTATCCACACTTTAAAAAATGCCTGCATTTTTTTTGTTCCTATGCACAATCTTAAGTGTTACATTAAATTATTCTTCATATTTATTCAAATTTTACTCCGCTATTTTCACTTGCTGTGTTACTTTAGTTTCATATTAGTATATTTTATCTCCTTTTGGGCATACTAAGTGTTCTGATATTTTAGAATATGAGTAAAATTATTAAGTTTAGTAAAACTCTTTGCACATAGCAAATATTCACTAAGTGCTTGATAATTGGTCATTGGACTTCCCCACTATAAACTGCCTTGTCATTTTAGGGCCTTTCTGGGCAAACTCTATACCTAGGCGTGTTAGCCTGAATAATGTCCTCCCAAAGAGGCCCATGTTCTGTGAGAAATTAAAATTGGAGATGGCGGTAAAGGTGTTAATCACCTTGAGGTTAGGGAGATTATCCTGTATTAGCTGGGTGGGTTCTCATACTTAGCAGAGGGAGGCAAGATAGAGAGAACCCGGGGGCTCGCAGTAGGGGAAGATTCACTCACTATTGCTGGCTTTGAAGATTCAGGAACAAGCCGTAAGTAAAGGATTGTGGCCTCTGGAAGCTGGAAAAGGCAAGAAAATAGATTCTCCACTAGAGTGTGCAGAAAAAAGGGTAGCCCTGCCAACACTGTGATTGTGGCTCAGTGAGACCTTTTTCATACTCTGACCTCCAGAACTGTAAGATAACAAATGTGCTATCTTTTGTAAGCTTTTAAGTTTCTGCTGATTTGTTGTAACAGGCATAGGAAACTGATACACAAGGAACACACCATTTATTTTATAAAAAATACTTAAAATGGGCCTTTATGGAAAAAAACATCTATTGAGATTTTTCTACTAAGTCATAGGCGAGTATATTCCTGCTCAGTTTAAATTCCCCACGCGTGCTTTCTCACTGTGCGCGTGCACCCTGGTCATTAAGGAGCGCAGGGCTGAACGTGAGTGCCCCGGCGTGATCTCCGCCAACGCCACCGCAGCTGGCACCATGGATCCCCGCCCTTGAGACGCATGCCGCACTCAGCTGCTTGTAGCATTCTTCAGCAGCTAGGCTCTCCCTTAAGTTTTGGTTTTTTCTCACTGCCCTCCCTGCCTGCCACACACTTAGGTTTTCAAACTCAGCCTGCCTCTCAGAACCTTCCTGCGGCCACGTTCAGACCCCGCTGCCCCAGTCTCGGGGGCACGTCCCACCCTCCCAGCCTGCGACCAGCGGTAAAGAAGAACATTACATAGTTTCTTGCCCTCTACACACCTTTCCTACACTTCAAATTTCCATTGTGTGTTCAACGTGCTTTTTTTCATATTGAAAAAAAATGACATTGCCCCCAAGAGCCAAAAGGAAATGGGAACTGGAAGCAAACTGTGGGCATCACTTCAACTTCAGCCTCGCTGTCCCCAGTCTAGCCCTCTTGTGCTTCCGTTGCTGGCTACATCGGCCTTTCCCATACGTATGACCTGCTCTGGCCTAGTCAGGTCTTCCTCTCTAAACTGTAAGCCCCCTGTGCGGAGGGAGTGTGCTTTCCTTGTCCTCAGAGCCCCGGTCTTCGCCTCTGTTTCCGGCAGTTACCCAGTAATGAATGGCGCAGTGAACGGCAGAGTTCTCCCCAGCAAACCGCTCAGCCTGCTCTCACGGCGTATGGCAAAGGGCTGCTGCGTTTGGCTCTCTTGGCTCGCGTGCCTCCTGTGCTGACAGGCTGACTTCCTCCTTCCTCTGGCCGCCGCACGCTCAGTCCATTTCCCGTCCTCCTTTTATGGCCAGTGCCCGAACCGGGTGACCTACACCTGAGCCACAGCATCTACTCATGTGTTGCATCCCTGACGTCCCCGGCTGCTGAAACCGCCCTGCTACTGGAATTACTCTCCTCATATCACCACCCGCCTACCCAGATTCAATAACCTTTCCTCAATTTGTGTTCTATTAAATCTCTCCAATTCTTTAGAGCCCCTGATCTTTACACCTCTTTATTGTTCTTGTTCTTCGGTTCTTTTCTGCTAGTTGCCCTTTCTCCATAGCCGGTACTTTTCCTTTAGATCCATAACTGTGGTTTATACCCTAATTTGGTCCTTATGTCCCCTACTGCTGCTGCTTAAATATGCACGTGCTATGTCCTCTTGCAGCTCTAAGTACCGCTTTACATTCTACTCCCTGACTTTCCACCTTTGCTTCAGTCCCATTTGTGCAAAATTAAACGGCACCACAATTTTGTTACTGTGACATTATTGGAAGCTCAACCTTTCCTAAACAAATACTATTTTCCCTGCAACCAGTCACCCTTCTGAATATCCCCACTCCTGCCAGGATAACTTAGTGCCCTCTCTTTGAAAACCTGGAGACAACATGATTTTTTTTTTCACTTAATCTATTAGATTCAGTCATTCATAAAGTTTTCTTATATCTATGATGTAAATTATGTTAATATTCACAATTCTCTTGCTGTCTAATGATTGTTCAGTCACTCATTGTTTCCTATCCTTTTTTTTTAATCAGACAAGATCAGAGTACAAATCCTGACTCTTTCCCTGTGCTGTATAGCCAAGAGCAGGTTGTCTAACTTCTTTAAGCTATGGCTTTCTGAGTTTATAGAAATGGGATTGTAATATCTGAAATGCTAATTGTTCATAGAGACAGAATGAATTAATGTACACATTTAGCACAGTTTCTAACAAGTAAAAGCAATCGCGAAATAGTTAATATCATTTTACTCACTAAATTGTAGATATTGTATTCCTCTATTGAATGACATATTCAATACTTTCTTCACATTTTAATATTTCACAAGTAAGATTGTGTTTTATCATTAATAGGATGTCATAGATTATATGCCATAGTTAATTTTCTCCTGATTCTAGAATAATCAATACAATTATACATCTTTTAATAGGTGGTGTCTAAGATTCAGTGAATAAGGTAATATTATTTGTTATTATTGTATCAGCCTCTTAATGGGTCTTTACTCCTTTTAACTTTCTATGAATATATTGCTGTCTGCCTGTTTTTTGTAAATAAAACTTACTTTACTCCCAGGTTCAGGTTCTACACGGTCCTTGCTCAATGTGTTCAGCCTTAAAGGCTCTCTAGAACGTCCTGCCTTGCAGTGTGCTGTGCTGTATTTCATGCCAGCTCCCCATTAACCTGCCAGACTTGTCTGCCATTAATCCCCCAACTCTCAGGCCTATTCCCGCCTCTGTACATTTGATTCTGACTTTTCTCTGCCTAAGATCTTCCCTTTTCTTACCTATTTAAATACTACTTATCTTTATAGATCAGACTCAGTTTTAATGAATTATTCTTTAGAACTATTTTTAGCTTGAGAAAAGTTGATGAAAAAGTTACACTGAACTGCTCCTACATCATGTTCTGAACACATTTTAACATGTGTATACATACACGCAACAGGATTAAATTGGTTTTGAATTTTTTTTCTAATTCCATTGATTGTGTCTTTAATCGTATGTTTTTGCCTGATGTCATAGCATCATAAAGCCAGACAGTAGCTCCCTTCCTGAATCTATCTGAAATAACTTGCCTTTCCTCCTTGAATAAGAAGAGGGCAGGATCTTGCCTCCCGCCTCCCATTATGATTATTCCAACATTTCGACATTTTCCCAGAGCCTGTAGTGGTAGTTACCCTCATCTTTGTCCTCTGCACATTCAGCTCTGAGAGCGGCATAAGAAAGGGCTTAAGCCGCATGTGGCAGCGGCTGTCCAGCGAGGGAGCACAGCCAGCATGTCCAGACAGAGCTGCAGGCCTGGCAGTGGGCAGGACGCTGGCCGAGGGGACAGAGAGGACAGCTGTGCCCCTGAGTGATGTCTGCTCCCTGATGAGAAAAGAATGGGCATGTGTCCTGATTTTCACATTCTCAGAGTAGCCACAATTGGATGATAGTCAAGCTTTTGGAAAAACACAATTTGCATTTAATGAAGAGAATGCAGTGTACCTCTAGGTGAAATAAAGTATCAGAAGCCTGACTTAAGGCTATAGGATTTATTTTAAGAAAAATATAATTTTATCTCAGCTCCGTTGGTTAAAGCATCGTCCCACAGACCTAAGAGCTGCAGGTTCAATTCCTGGTCAGGGCACATACCCAGGTTATGGTTTGCTCTCTGGTCAGGGCGTGTACAGGAAGGCAACCACTTGATATTTCCCTTTCACACCTCTGTCTCTCTCTCTTGCCCCCTCAACCCCTGCTTCCTCTCTGTCTCAAAAAAAGCAACAACAAAAAAATGTCATTGGGTGAGGATTAAAAAAATGTTATTTTGAGCAACGAGTATATATGATATTAAGTGATTTGAATTAAAATATTGGTGTTAATTGGAGAACAGAATTTGAAGTTTAGCATCATTTGAAAAGTATTTCGATCAAGCTTATATTTATGCATAATTATCATCTAATACTTAGTAATGCCAAACCATATGACATTAGAATGCTAGTGATTTAGATTTTTATTGACCTTAGGTACTCTTAAAAGAGACACTCAAAAATATTTTAAATATGTTATCTTTACATAAATATATGCATTTTTTATTTTAAGATTTTCTAATCTTAATGCAAAACTATGTAAAATTTTAAAATAATCGCATAATATCTGATTCGCTTTCTTTATATTGCATCACCCTGCCTTTGGCGGGACTGAACTCCTAGTCTGCCCAAACTGATGGAATCCAATCACTTTAAATCACTTAATTGCTCTTATTTTGAGTTTCCCACAGTCACAAAAATTTCTTGAAAATAGCTTTAGGGATATTTTGAAATTTTTTTAAACTCTCATTTGGATCCATCTAAATTTAAACATTGTCCTGTACATGTTGCCAAAACAAATTTAATATAACTTACAGTTGGTATAATTTGTTCTCCGTTTAACTCAATTACTCTGATTCGGTGTTTGCAATATACTTTTCTAAAGGCTCAAAGATGACTATTTTAACTAGCTCCAACAGATAAAAGTCACATACTGATTTTATTTATAAGGAAATGTATTACTGACATATTTACTCTGAGTTCGATTGGGTCTAACGAAGAATTACAATTATTAATATGAGCACCAGAAAAAATAAGGAATAGACAACTTTGGAAAAGTCTCTATACACAGGATATGCTTTCTGCTATACTGAGAATACCAATTAGTAAGACAGTATCATAAGTAGAACAAGTAAAATCTTTTTATGTCTATGATTATTTAAGATTAACCGAGACAACCGAGAATCAGTTAGCTACACAGTCACTGCTGTTCCCTGATGTCTCAAGCACACCCAGAGGGGTCGAGAGTGGGACAGGGTGTTTATTGGCCTCTCCTGCACAGGCCGACTTCGACAAGTGGCTGTGACTCTTACAAAGACTTCTCCTTTGGTATTTTATACAAGTAATAACCCACCTGATCTGTAATTACAGATCACGCTAGCATTCAGATATGAGTGTGTCTTACGAACGCTGGTCTCCTAAACATAGAAGGGTAAAGGAAGCTCCTTTTGCCATCGCTCTGGCATCAAATTAACATTCTGGTTTCTACATGATAATAGGTTATACTTCGTGGACAATTGTCTTTATATTTTTGGAAGGTGCTCACCGAGGGGTTTTGATTTCTCCACAGGCCTCCCTCTCTGGCCTGCAGATGGGCACTGTGTCCTCACGTGGTTTGCTGTGTGCATGTGCACCCCAGGTGTCTCCCTTCTTTGGACAAGGACACTAACCATCTGGCCTTAGGGCCCACACACATGATGTCACTCAGCCTTAATTACCCATTTCAAGGCAAAGTTAATTTAATCTCCAAATACAAGTATATTCTGAAGTATACAGGGGTTTGGAACTGCAACATATGAATTTGGGGGGAACTCAACATAAAGTGAAGGAATTTCTGGAACAATTTATAGTTGATTATGCTTACTATTTTCCATCTGTTTAGCTGTGGCAGTCACTGCTTTGTTAAAATAATTGAGAGTATTCTCTGGCACCACTAGCATTTTCTTAATGAACAATTTAGGTTAAATTCACATAAAATTAAACAAATTTTTAAAAAAATTATACTTTGCATGTTTATATAATTAGAAAGCAGTGGGATATCCAAGGAGAGACTTCGAGGGGGAAGAAGTACAGGCACACCTTACAGATACTGTGGGTTTGGTTCCAGACCATTGTTGAAAGCTGAGAGTTATAATAAAGTCATATTCTTTTTGCTGGTAGAGGGGCTCACCTTCAATTTGTTTAAAAAAAAAAAAAGCAACACCTGTTCAGCTCAATAAAGCAAAGTGCAAGGAAGCAAGGTATGCCTGCCACACCAGCCTCTCGTGGGGGGAGGTGCTTTTAAGGCTGGAATGGAAACTAAGGCACACATTCACGTTAGTTTAAATGGTGATATTTCTCATCAAGTATGAAAAAATATTTTTTTTTAAGGGCAGAGGCGGAAAAATGAATAATAGTTGGACAATGACACCATCCTAGCGATGACTGCCTGGCGTGGAAGATCGAATCTCTGTCTCCATGATATTTCATAAACTACTTGTTCTAAGCACTCATTTTGATGATGATTAATTTTATATGTCAACTTAAGTGGGCCACGAGGTACCCAGATGTTTGGTCAAACATTATTCTGGGTGTTTCTATGAGGGTGCATTTAGATAAGATTAACATGCATATTGTATTAGCAGCCTGAATAAAACAATTGGTCGTATAATTGAAAGACTGAATAGAACAAAAGGTTGATCCTCCCTCCAAGAATTTTCTTGCCTGACAGCCTTTGAACCTGGACATCAGCTGTTTCTTATTTTACAGCAACGTGCAGACCTTCAGACTTAAACTGGGATATTACTGGGTTGGCCAAAAAGTCTGCTTAGTTTTTCCCGCAAAATAAAAGACACATTTTTCATTTTTACCAATAACTCTGAGAATGGCTATCATCGACAGATCAACAAACAACAAGTGCTGGCGAGGATGTGGAGAAGGGGGAACCCTCATGCACTGTTGTTGGGAACACAGACTGGTATCGTCACAGTGGAAAACAGTATGGAGTTTCCTCAAAAAATTAAAAATGGAACTGCCTTTTGACCCTGTGATCCCACTTCTGGGACTATATTCCAAGAATCCCAGAACACCAATTCAAAAGAATATAAGCCCTGTAGATTTTACACTCACCAGCTGCTGTAACATCCTGACAGTTCCTTATAATGAACAAAGGAAAAGAGAGATGCATCTAAACCCTGATTAATACTCACCCTCTATGGGAGCTTAATTTTTTTGTGAGTTTTAATTGTCTATCCCACCAGCAAATAATAGAGCCCTCTCTTAAGATACTGTAAGGAAGCAATAGAAATAATGCATCACAATAGATTTGTGTTGGTATAACATGTCAATTAGCAGGGAAATTAGCAGAAAAATCTTTAGAAAGCACTTGGGGTCTAAGAATAATGAAAGACATAGCAATATAAATGTATAGATGTGGGGGATCATTTCAATATTGTTGGCAACCGTAAATTTTTATCAGTTGTCTACCACAGCTCTTAAAATGAAAACCAAAGGCCCAAAATGGCGACGCTCATGCTAAGAGCCCGTGATACTGAACCTGGACTTCATACCAGATCTAACTGCGGTTTCAACCCCTCCTACACATAGTCTTAATCAAATAATAGATTAATTTATCACATGCATCCTCGCCATCTCCCACAGAAAGAAGCAGCAAACTATAAGATAAAAACCCTTCCCCTTCTCGTTCCCAAAATAAAGATGAACTGGTCCAAAAATAATCCTCCTTTCCTTAGTCAATAGCTCCCTTGCTGCACCTGCCTTGCCGCCTTCTTATAAAAAACCTCTATTTTGTACCCTGGAGTGCCCTTCTGGTTGCTACTGGGAATGCTGCCTGATTTTAAAATCACTTAATAAAGGCAAGTAGATCTTCCAACTTACCCAGTAGAATTTTGTTTTTTAACCCAGCGTAACAAGCCCACCCATAACTCCCTCACGTACAACAACATGAAGCAGTTATTTTACTCACTCGTACGCAGCTGGAGCAGGAACCAGTGAGGCCAGTTCTGCACTGCTCCACGCTGGACGGCAGGCTCCCCTTCCTAAGCAGCTCCTCACAAGGCTGGCAAAATGGGGCCCACTGATGGTGGAGGGGTTGGCCTTCTCCTGTAGGGACCTCAGGCCTGGGCAGCCTCTCCCACAGCGTGGTGGCCCTGTTCCAGTGGCAATCACAAAACTCAGGAAATGGAATTCTCTGTATTTGAAGCCCTGGGCCCGGAAACTAGTGTAGAATCACTTCAGCCGTGTGCTATCGGTCAGGCTGTCAAGGAGCCTGAATTTAAGGAGACAGAACATGAACCTCCTTCTCAAGGGGAGAAATGTCAAAGCATTTAGGAGCCCTGTGTTTGAACTGCCTCTGTATGTCCTCTGGCCACCTGGAAATATGCTTGCCCTCTTACAGGGCCCTAGAACACCTTACCTCATCACAGAATTGGTCTCTGGCTCAAAGCCCCGAGTTTCATTAGCTAAACAGGTTCGAGTCCAGCTGAGGGTCCTTGGGGCTGGCTCCGTAGAATCAGCTCCTTGAGTGTGGTCCTGCTGATCTGCAGGCCTAAGAACAAAACAATAAGCTCTCTTCCCCATGGCACATGTGGCAAAGCACAAGGGGACAGGTGTACGATAATTGCCAATGATCTCATTAAAAAGGGTGTCGCCAGAGGCACAGCACAGTCACTGGTATGCCACACATGTGAGTTCCAGCGGGTGGGCCTCTTTCGCTTCTTTAGGCTTTTGATGGTCCGGCCTCCGCGCTGCTCACCAGGAATTATTCTCTGCGGCTATTATCTCCGCTCTCAGGCTTCATGGTTCTGCCCTCTGAACCCTTCTCAACCAGTTTCCTGCCCATGGAAGCGAAGGGTGCAAAGATTGCTTTCCATTTTATTCTAAGCTACAGTTATTTTGATCAGGACAATTATCTTAAAAACTGAGTGGATTTTCCATTAATGGAATTAGGGTTCTCTTTAGTAGGCTGAAGCCACACCACACTTTCTGTTGTAAGGGACTCCTGACACAGCTTCTGTGAGAGGACAGCTTTATAGACATGAAAAAATGCTCAAGGTCACTAATCATCAGAGATATGCAAATTAAAACGCCAATGCGGTATCACCTCACACCTGGCAATGACTACCGTTGGTAAATCAACAAACAAGTGCTTGCGAGGATTCTGAGAGAGGGGAAACTTTTTGCACTGTTGGTGGGAATGCAGACTGGTACAGCCACTGTGGAAAGCAGTATGGAGTTTCCTCAAAAAACTAAAAATGGAACTGTGTTTTGATCCAGTGATCTCACTTCTGGGAATATATCCTCAGAATCCCTAAACACCAGTCAGAAAATATATATATACACCCCTATGTTCATAGCAGCATTATTTACCATAACCAAGATCTGGTAACAGCCCAAGTGCCCATCAGTAGATTAGTGGATGAAAAAACTGGTACATTTACGCAATGGAATACTACATGGCTATAAGAAAAAAAAAGGAACTCTTGTCCTTTGCGACAGCATGGATAGACCTAGAGATTATAATGATAAGCAAAATAAGCCAGTCAGAGATAGACAGATACCATTTGATCTCACCCATATGTGGAACCTAATGAATAAAATAAACTGACAAAATAAAACCAGAGGCATGGATACATGGAACAGATGGACAGATCTCAGAGGAGGGGGTGAGGGGACTAGAAGAGATTATTCAGGGAACATACATCCATAGATGCATAGCCCATGGACACAGGCAACAATGTGTTAAAGGCGGGGGGGGGGGCCTGGGTAGAGGGGGAGCAAAGGGATGGAAAATGGGAGAAATATGTAATATTGTTAACAATAAAAAAGACAAGACTTTTAGAAGTCCCATCGTGTACAGGAGAGGAATTGCAAGACATGCCCTTCCAAGAGTTCCTGAGTTACTACCATTCTTTCTGAGATATTAAAAGCCATTTTATAATCCCACACAGAATTAGATTTGGGGTATCAGAGAAATGATTATTTTGAGAATTTTTTTTTTTGGTCACAAATAAAAGCCTGGAAAGAGAAAGTGTTTTATTTCTGAACTTAGCAAATTCTGGCTCCTTCATCTTTAGCTCCTTCTCCCCTGCATTTTTATCACAGCTGGCAAGAGGCAGCTATGGGGGATTTTCAGTATCCTCCTGGATGGTTGAGTTCATTAGTTTTATTTCCTTTTCTACAATGACTGTGGGACTCAGGCTGCCAGCATTTCCACCGCTGTAGAATAGGGGTCCCATCTCTTCTAGCTCCCAATAATACGTCCTTCATTTTCCTTTAAACCCTCAGCAACAACCTCCTCAATGGTCCTTGGATTATTTTTATTAACACTCATCTTAAGGTTTTTCTGGCCCACCTACGGCCTACCCCCAAACCAATAACGTAAGTTGTTTTTCTTATGGGGAACTCCCTCCGCTCCGCCCACCCCGCCCCTGCCCTGCGGCACTTTCTGGGTAACAAAATCTGCATCAGTTATCTGTGACTACAGAACAAACCCTTCCAAAACAGGGTGACTTAAAAGGATAATGATTTGTTGTTGGCTCCCAAATCTGGACTTTGGCCAGCGCTTAGCAGGAACTTCGACTTTACTCTGAAATAGGAGGAATGCCATGTTATAAAACCTCCAAAATGTCAAAAAAAAAAAAAATATGAAAGTAAACGCTGTCTCACTTCAGGGTAATGACAAGACACTTTCAAACAACACAATATAGCAGTTAGTATATTATTAGAATTTTGACATGAAAAGTGATTCAGACTCAAGGAATAGACCTATTTGAAAAATTTATAAATCTTGGATAGCTTCTATTTATCACATCAAGAAGTGTTAATAGATTTATAATTGAAATGAGGAGATACGATTTTTGGTGGATAGGCCATTAGATTCACGACATGAAACATACCAGCGGATAAACTCCAACTTGGTTTGGAGCAGAATAAAGCGCGAGCCTCCTTCTGCCATTCCCTGCGGTAACGGCATTCGCATCGCCCATCACCCTCCCCCCTTCGCGTTCATTTTCCCCTCTTTTTCCCCTTTCTTCCAATTCAATACAGTCCTTTTTATCTGTTGCCTGGTTTTGAACTAAGTAATCTTTTCTCAATGGTTACAGCTTTTTTGGTTTTCTCTAGAACTTTGACTATATTTCTCTTTTTCATTGCCATTCCCCTTCTCTGTTTGGATTATTGTCTGTTTTTCAAATAAATCTACTGTCATGGCTACAGACCAACTTAAGTTACAGAGTTTACGGAACACGTGAGGGCCTTCCAGACTCCGAAATAAATGTAGAAGTGTTTCATTAGAATAATAGAGTGTTACAAGGCCCATGACAATCACAGCGTTCCCTTTAATGATTGAGAACATTTATACTCAAATCCGAATCTCTCCTTGGAAGGGAGCCAAAAAAGTCCCAGAGGTCTTACTTGTACGACCAAAGGAACAGACTATGAAAATCCCATGTGACTCTAAAAGAAAACGTCCCCATAATAATTTCATTTCTGGTTTGCCATTGTTGTATGAAACGCTGACTTTGTGGGCTTAAGCTGAGACTTACAACAAGAAGAAATATTTTGGTATGAACAAGTCAGTTTAGAGGCTCAAAAAAGCACAGTTTAAAAGTGTAAAAAGCTATTACCCTCGTGACAGCATGGATAGAACTGGAGAGCATTATGCTAAGCGAAATAAGCCAGGCAGTGAAAGACATACCATATGATCTCATCTATATGTGGAAACAAATCAACAAACGAGTAAGAAAAATATAACCAGCAACATTGAAAGAAAAAACAAACTGACAATAACGAGAGGGGAGGAGGAAGGGGGTAATGTGGAAAAGAAAGGGAAGGGCTGTCAAGGAGCATGTACAAGGGACCCAAGGACAAAGCCAAAGTGGGGAAGGATTGAGGGTGGGAGCTGGGGGTGGGTGGGGCAGGGGATAATGGTGACGGGAAAATGGAGACAAACGTACTTGAACAATAAAAAAAAAAAGAAAAAGAAAAAGAAAATAAATACAGGAAAAAAGTGTTTTACTGAAAAATGTTAAAGGAGCAGAAGAAGGAAGTGGAGCATGGCAGAGCAGGGCAGAAAGGGGTTTATTTTTATACACAATGAGAGAGAGAGAGAGAGATTGTGTATTTGATTACTGAAAAGAGTCAAGTTTTAGTTTTACCAAAATGAGAAATAATCTTTTTTACAATCACACATACTTTCCAGAGATAGACAGCATTTTTATTATTAAAAAGGACCCCACAAATTCAGTGTTTTCTGTTCTGTAAAATGATCACATAGAATTAGATTTCTAATAGGAAATTCAATTGCCTAGGCTGCTTAGGAGTTTTATTAAGAATTCCAAATGCTGCAGAAATAATTTTCAAACTTTCTACTTCTGCTACTATTGTGACTCTTAAAATAGATAAAAAGAAAGTTAAAATATTTTAAAACTCTCTAAGAATTTTAAGTTTAATTTACTCACTACTGAGTATTGAACCAGCTTCCAGAAAAAAAAAGTAGTTTTTTCAGTGACTCATTCTAAGAAGCCTTTGATATTTCAGAATTTTTCTTAATATTTAGAGTTATAATCCCGAATTTAGCAGACTTTGACCTGGGGCTAGACAAGACACGTATTGGCCAGTCTCAACAATGGTTTTGACCCCAGATGAAAATTATTAGAAAAGTCTGTGATATAATATCTTCAAATGATGGCAAAACCAGAATACAGTATTACCAGCATTACTAAAATTTTTTAAAATGAATATTTTTTGTAAATATCTCAGACATTCATTAATATAGGAAGACTTTTCACCACTCCTAGTCTTTTTCTCATATATGTGATCCTCATGAATACATGAAAAATTCTTATTGGCATAGAAACAATACAAAAGGGAAATTTTGATTTTTTTTTAAAAGAGTATGAAAGACTCATTGCCTATTACTTTACTAAGAATTCATTTATGAATTATGCAGATTCTTTAGCATGCATTAGATTGTTTAATTGTTAGTTTTTATTTGCTTTTAATTACCACTTTTTAAATATGTGACTAAAAATTTAACACATGCTTTTGTAAAGCCATCAATAGTCACAGTAACAATGAAGACATGTTGCTCCTTCAACACATGTGCAAGTCATTACCTAAGCACTCCGGAATTTATAAAATTACATCTGTCTAGCCAGTTGGGCAATATTTATCTAAAGTATTCATTTCTACCATTTATACCTTACTTAACATGTCCATCATGTATATAACGTCTAGTGTTGCAGCGATGAATATTATGCGTGCCCTTTAACAGACTCGGAAGGCAGAACACCCTGGCTCCAGTCTGTGAACGAAATGGAGAATGACAGGGTCTGGGGTTCTCAGCCCACTGTCTGTGCTCCAAACGCGTGCAATTACTTCTATCACTCTTATCTGTGGGTTCTCGGGTATTTACAGCTGGAATTTGTCTTTGTGTGGAAAGGAACTAGAAGACAAAATAGCTCAAAAATACAGTATGTATTGTCAAGACAAGAAGTTTAAACAGAAAATCTAGACCTCATTGGTAAATATTTTGGTTCCTGGCCATTTTTCTATTTTGGCTAACTGCCTTCTATTTTCCATATTTTTTTCCTTTGAATCTCACATCTGGTTTTAATTTTTTTATTCCAGATTAGAGCAATTGTATGTTCCCTAGCTCAAAAATGCTTAGGTTGTTCCAGATTCTATGTCTATACATTTTGATCATTGATGTATGAAAATGTAGCTTTATCCGTGTGTCTTTCTATTTGTGTGCCAAGTCTTGTTTTGGTGGCCCTGACGGGATTGCCTCGTTCAGTGTATCCATCCCCCTCCTACCAAATGGTTGCCTTAGCGATGAGGAGGTTTGCTCTGTGGGGTACAATATCTCTTTCTCAGTTTTGTTTAAAGGTTCAACATCTCATTGTGATGAGTTCAGTTCTTATAAGAAAGAGGTTTTACTTATTTTTAAACAAATTTTTGAGTTTCTTAAAAATTATCCTTCTTTAAAAAAAATAGATCAGTTGTTTTTAACACTGGCTACACAATAGAATCATCTGAGAAATTTAAAAGCAATACTGATGCTAGTGTCTCACTTAAGACTAAGTAAAATCTCTATTGGTAAACCCTGGGCATGACTACTTTTTATATATCTTAGATGGTTCTAATATGAGGCATGTATTGAGAAATTATTGTTCTAGATTAATGCGCCTCAAACTCACATGTATGTAAACATCACATGTGGATTTCATCAAATTATGGATTCTAACTCGGTAAATCTGAGAGCCTACATTTCTCACAAGCTTCTCAATGATTTCAATACTGTGGTTCATAAACCACATTTTGAGTAGCAAGGATCCAAATGCAAGTTAACATAGTTAACTACTCAAGTATGCAATTATAATTAATATAATGAAGAATTTATGAGACAGATATTGCTTAAATAAATGCCAGATGTGTTCTATGGGCTGTAATAAATATTTTAGGAGACTTTTTGTCTATAGTCACCTGACACTATCACTACTCTTGATGTTGTTCTTGGTAAGTACTTGTTTTAAATCCTCCTGTTGAATCACTCATTCACTTTTTTCCCCAAGTGTTCAGGATTTCCAAATGCTTCTAAAAGAGAAAATACAATGTTTGATTGGATTAATCTCTAACTAAGAATGTGTGTGTGTGTGTGTGTGTGTGAGGGAGCTTGGTAGGACTTTGCCTTATTTGAACTCTCTCTGTTTAAGGAGCCCCTTCCTATCTCAGCTCTGGAGTGACTTTCCTGTGTTCTGAGACTTTTCTGCTAAAGAGACTAATCTCAGTTTGTGATGAGCTTCAGCCTCACCATTGCCTTAAATCTTTTTTATTCTTTTAAGTATCACAGATCTCCAAGTATCAAAGTATATATAACATCTTGGAAATATCTGTGACTGTATGAGTGGGCGGGGATGAAAATATGAAGCGTGGTTAAAAATTAGGGTAATAACTAAACTAAGTCTTAAACTTCAAGTCTAGAGTTCCTTTGTTAAAGGGGAAAAACCCACAGGTTTTTTGATCCACATTAGGACTTGCTACACACTGACATTTTAAATGACCACCCTAACTCAGTCTCGTCCTTCTGTCTGCCATCTCATAGGCTTCTCTGCCCTTCTGAGCATACGTGCCCGTTAGCTAATTAGTTTATCCCATGATTAATTCCTTCCTTCTCTCTCTACTCCTTGACACTCAGGGCCATGCAAATGATCTCTACCTTCCACTCTCTCTGTCTGAGGGACAAAGGTCAACATTCACGGACCACTTCCTCTGTGCCAGCTACTGTCCTAGCCCCCTATATGTGGGAATCCATTGCATCTGCCCAGAAATCTTGAGAAGTAGGTATTTTTTCTACTCTACTGAAGAGGAAACTGAGACGCACAGTGGCTAAATAACTTCCCCAAGGAAACACTGCTTCTAAGTGACAAACTTGTATTCAAGCCCAGGAGACCTGCAAAAGGGATAATTACAGCCCTTGCTCACAGCGTCGCCCTGAGGACTGCATTCACAGACAGCTCCCTCAGTAGAACATTCCCTTCATTTCTGTCTGTCCCGAGGCCTAGTCTGCTACCTGGCAGTTAAAATGAGGGAAGTTACCAATATTGTATTTAACAACAGCTATCACTTATGTAATGTTTACTCTTCAATTCTAGTCAAAACACTTTATGTGCATTAACTCAGTCCTAACAGCAGGCCCTTCAAGCCCCTGGAGTTAGCATTGTTTTTTTTAGCTGCATTGCAAGTGAGGAAACTGAGGCACTGAGAGGCTGAAGAGTCCCCCAAGCTCACAGAGCCGGGGGCAGGTGGTGTGTGGACCGTTGGTCCCGTCTGGCTCCAGAGCCGGTGCTCTCAGCCACGTGGCTTCACTTGCCCTGGGGATGAGAGGATAGACGCACCTTCTTGTCTTGTGGGTCGACCTGACGGACCCATTTCAAGGGGGGAATGCCCAAGCCCCCACGCTGCTACTTAGTGATTTATGACTGTGCAGTTTCGTCTTAGGATTTAGACATGTTTCCCACAAGTAGGCCCCCAGGAATTAGAAGATGCCTGTCTGCATGCTGTATGTATAGCTTCTTTAAAATTCGGACCACATCTTGAGTTAGGAAATATGGATTTAAGGGAAATAAAATGTCTGCAATCTTTGTCCGTCAACCTTGGGACTGACGAGCTGAATAAATATGTTACATTGCCATTTTTATTAGCGATATAAAATGTGACCGGTAACAGTTGGGAAAAGTCAAACAGTCGTTGCAGTGGGGGCGACGGCACGTAGGGGCTGGGGCGGAGTTGGCGCTGCCGCAGCCGCTTCCCCGCGGAGTCGGCCCCGGAGTCGGCCCGGAGGGCGGACAGGGCTCTGTGCTCGCAGACTGCCCTGCCGGCCCCGCGTGTGGCGTCTGGCTTCGCTTCACACTTCTGCAAAGGTCGTTTTAACTGAGACACAGGCGATTAATCAAAGATTCTTTGTTTAATTTAATTTTTTACCCTTGCGCTGCTATGCTAATTTGAATAGGTTATAAGTTACACCAGGGTATTGTCATATGCCCAGGTGCAAGACAGTGGGTTAAACATGTTTTCTGTTTCAATTTTTTTCTTTCAAGAAAAAGAAAACCAGGTATTATTTTTCAAAAACCTTAAGGAAAAATATAAATTTTAAGGGAAAAGTCTGAGATTTACTATGAAAGCAAAGTTAATTTAAATTAAGAAGACATGAGATGCTTTCCTAAACAAACATGAAGACCTACAGAATGCTCTATTTAACTAATGAACTAGAACTACTTTTCTTCAAGATATCAGAATCTACATTTGAAAGAAAATGTTTGAAAAATTCCTTTTAACTAGTATATATTTTCTATCTATAATCACTTATAATCTGATTATATACACATTAAGACGATACAGTTTATCTTGGGCATTTACCAATCAGAATAAAGCTTATTCGAAGGACTAACAACCTTAATTGTTCAAAAAACAATTATTCCTGAAAGCAGATAACGGGATTAGCCAAAGGACGAGGTGTGTAACTAATTCATAGACACAGACAGCGGCTGGTGATAGCCCGAGGGCAGGCGGGGGGGGGGGGGGAGGGGGGTTGCTGCGAGGAGGAGGCGGCAGAGTGGGAGGGAGTGGGTGCATCTGCAATAGTGTCAACAACAAAAATAAAGACAAATACTTTTAAAAAGGAGAGAATTATCTTTCCTTTCCAATCACTGGTATTATTTAAAAATTATAAACTAATCAAATGCTGACATCTAAATATCACAAGGTTTGCCTGTAAAATACCTAGTGATTTATTAGTTTTTATAGCAAATTGTGCTTCTTTAATGTTAAGGAATAAGCATTTTGTCTCAGTGTTTTTCTTGAAGCCTTTCCATACTTTGAACCTTCTAACTTACCATCACACAGAAAAGTAGCAACTGCTACTGAATATTATATCATTCATTCATTTAGTCATTCTTTTCTACAAACGTCCTACATTATATCCTATCTCCTACGTCCTGGATTGCTTAGTATACCACAATTACATGTAATGGCATAAACCTATAAATCTGAGCATTCTGAGTCTTTGACAATTAATATTGAAAGTCTTGCTATGCTAAAACTCTTATGACATTTAACTCCATAATAACCAATATAATCAATATGCTCTGTGTTGCAGTGATTAAAATCCATGTGAGGGATCCATGGGTTTATTCTTAGTCAAGTAACTTCATTCATTCATCCATCTAAACCATCTCTATAAATGGAAGAATAACAGTATCTCTCCCTCATGGCTCCTAAAGGCAGAGCAAATAACATATAACAAGTGCTTAGCATATTTACCAAGAGCCCCCCAAATATTAAATGTTATTTTTAAAACATTAAGAGAAGTCTTGGGAACTTTACAATCATGACCCCTAATCTGTGTTTTAGGAGGAAATCACCAGGAGCCTTGGTTGGCAGTACTACGGTGGCTTTTGTTGATGTTATAAAATGAGAGATTAAATTATGATTAAGAATAGCTTTAAATCATTTAAAATTATCTCATACTATTTATATTATTGCTTAGGTATGCTTTTAATGTAGGACCATTTTAAAAAGAGGAGTTTGCAGATGGAATCAGACTATTATGCATTTATATGTTCCCGCTAAACTTGATTTTTTAAAATCTTAATTAGTTCCTTATAGACAGTCTAGAGGAGGCAAAAACTAATCCAGAGGGCCAATATAACAAAACTTAATTTTATCACGGGCATTTGAATTATAGTGAGGTATTCTGATACTCTCATAACTTTATTTCTAATATGAAGTAATATGTAACAGTTCCTGGGAGTTGGTCAGCATAATGATCTGCATTTCATTGTAATAATTTGCACACTGTTCTTCGAAGGGCCAAGCATAGTAGGAACTGATGTTGTGTGTTAAACACAGGTCACACCAGGTTTTCCCTTATTGCCTCTCAGTGATGTTCTTGCCTTCTCCAAAGACGCTAGGTCCTTAGGACAGCCTTCTTATTGATGTCCTATGTAAAATATTAGAAATACACATTAACTAAAACTATGAATTAAATGAATTTAAATCAAAATCACATACCACGTTTTTATCCATAGGAGTCTGGAGGAAGATAATATGATTTTCATTTTATAGATATTGATGCTTACCAAGTAAAAATTATTTTTGTATTAAATTTCAAAGTATGTAACAAATATTCAAATGTTCAAATTACTCTTTACGTCCTCTAGCATACAAGGAAAATTACTCTCATTCTACACAATATTAGATTCTAGAAAGTAAGGCATCAAAACACTCAGTGGTTGAGAAAGCAAATAAATGAAATCTGGACAGTAGTCAAATGGAGAAAAATAAAGAGATTCTAATTATCTAGTCCAGTATGTCAAATGAATGGAGTATGCTAGATTCTTATGAGAAAATAGTCTTATATATTACCAGAATAGTGTTATTAATATCAACACTTAAAATATTAGCTATCAGAGAAGCAAAGATACCAACTTCAAGTTTTAGAACCAAAGAATCCAGATGACAACTTTGTTTTTTCCTGTAATTCTGCGTAAATTTGGAACACACTGATCCCCTGCTTGATTCTCTCCAATAACTATGGAGGATGTGTACAATAAAATGGAATAGGGCCTTATCACTGGAAGTGTAACATGTTTTACAATTTTTTTTCCTTTTATACTGCACATCTCAACTTGCCAACTACTCCCATAGTCAGGAAAGAACCTTTACAGATTATTTTTAAAATGTTATTTTTTTGTTATTTCTTGTTAATATTTTGATGAGATTCTTTCAATTTAGTGGATCCTTGGAGTCATGCCAGGACTTGTTATTTGGTTTCAGTTAAATAATTAAGAAAATTGTATTGGAAAATTTAGGTTGGATGTGTAAAGGATGTGCAAAATCCTATTTCAATATGAACACAGTGTCTAAACAAAACCATATGTTGCTGGCAGACCTTGGATAGTATTTAAAATGTGTTGGCTCTCTATAAACTTTACATTCTAGAAGACAATGTTAAATTCTTCCTTTTAAAACATCAAACTTAAGAAAATTATTCCTGTGCTTTATCAGATCATACTAAGAACTGAATAAAGGGAAAAGAAAGTAAAAGAAAGAGAATGAGAAATTTTGTTGTTTTTTTGTGTATCTGTCAATGAGCAGAAGATGAAGAGTAACAAAGATACAGGAAGTAAAGATGAAGGCTACAGTTTGGCAAAAGCTTGGTTGTCCCTGTGAGTGGCTGGGTTTTAGAAACTGGAGGCGGGACTGAAGTATCTATCACTTCTAAGGAAGCCCAGAACCAAAGAATTTGGGGACAAACCAATGAGGGAAAAGCTATTATGAACCATTAGGAAGAGGAAGAACCCAGACTGCCCATGGAACTAGAGGGAGGATCCAGGGAAGGTGCTGATCCAAGAGTTTGAACTAAGTTAGAGACACAGGAAACTTGAAAGGGAGTTTGGGACCCATGAAGTGGGCACAAGACAATTGTCACAAAGACCCTGAAGAGACATGTGATTCTTCGTCATGTTGTAATGCTTGGGTGTCTCAGGCAGGAAGACAGTGAGAGGGAGGAAGGAGGAGGGAACATGATGGAGCAGGCGGTGCTGTGGAGCACATTAGCCTCCCTGAAGCGAAGACTCTCCTCCCTAAAGTTACAGAAGAGAAGAGGAGAATAGATGGGAAGAAGAGAAACTTATTTAGAAGGTGTGAATACACTTACATTAGGTGGAAATAGTGTTGTTGGGAGATGCAGAATGAGGTACCTATCTCACACTTAACTCACATTGAACCTAAAGCCAACTAAAACAAATGAGAATTTTTATACCTGTAGTTTGGCTATGTATGTTGAATTAGATATGGGTTTTGAGGCAGAACAATAAAAGCAGGGTTTCCTTTAGGTTTCTCGTCTAAACAATTTAGTAAATAGTGATGACAATGGATTCATTACACAAGCAGTCCTCCCTCAAATCATCCAACCCTAGATGTCCCTGAGACCCTTTAAGTGACTCTGGGAAAACAAAATCATTTTCATAATAATTCTAAGATATCATATGCCTTTATAATTCTTATTCTCTCCTGAGTGTTTAGTAGAATTTTTCAGAAACTACATATTGTATGATAACATCATTGCTCTATTGGGTATGTGTATTCTTGTGTTCAATTGCTTACTATAATTACTAATTCAGTAAGATAGTAATAATTCATATAAGAGAAACTCTTTGGAGTCCTCTGTTATTTAAAAAAACAGCTTTGTGTATGTGAGTGTAATTTGTAAATTCCTATGTGAAATACATAACTGTTTTGAAAAGGTTTCCTTTTCCTTCTAAAATCTCAACCTCCATTTAAGTTTCATTGAATACTATTTAGTAAGTATTTGTTGAAACTCTTTCTCATTCACATTGCTTTCTTAAATTGTTCTAGTCTCTAATGAAGGAAACCTAGAAATCAGTGCTTGTACCCAGACACAGAACTGAGTTGGGCCTATGATCGAGGCTGACTCTATCATCTTTCCCTCAAGAATTTGAATTAAGTTACACAAAGTATTTTCCAATGTCCTGGGAATCAGAGGATTATATTAAGTCATGGGTACAGTTGGTTTAGTGTTTGTCCAAATCCTCTGGTGAACAAAAATGATGAGGAAACCAAAAGAACCTTGAAGACCAAGGTTTTCTAGAGAGACTGGAGGGACAGGCTGTGTCCTGACCTCCTGCGTTTGGGTCCTGGGGTCTTGGCCTTCTCAACGTGCGTTTCCCTTCGGCTGTGAGAGCTGGTATGGTTTTGGTCCTTAGCAACCGAAGAATCCCTGACTCACTTCACCAAGACAGCTTACCCATTGGATAAAACATTCCTTGACTCCCCTGAAACTGTCTGACAAAAATACAGCATCAGACTTCTCTTTTCACTTCCTTCTTCTAGTTACTACGTGGACATCCCTGGACTCAGCTTTCGTTTTCACTTTTTGTAAGCGTTCAAACAAAAAGACATTGTCCATCTTCCCGTATAAGGTATCCACTGCTTAAATATGCTATCAATAACATGCATGTCTTTTTAGTGATTACTTTTGTATATATAACAAAGAAAAATGGATTATTTCTTGTGAATAAGGAAATAAGGATTCTGGTATTTTTTTTTTTTATTTTTTATTTTTTGTCTGTAGTACAGCTTCTTTCTCTCTCCCTAGTTTTCTCTTGCTTCAGTTTTATGCTCTCAGGACTGCCCAGCTAACGGTGCACTTGCTGGGAAGTCGAGGTATTATCTGTGCAGCTTAAATATTTATAAGTGAAAAGAAGCTGCAAGCTGAAGGGTGTGCCATTTATGAAAGCTTTAATGGATGTAGTTTAGACCCGACTGAAACCTGTTTGGGGAGCACAACTGCATTTGTTTAATGATACATGAAAATATTCCTCTGCACTTGGCATAGCATCCGCGAGTCATTGGAAAGCAGAAAATGCCTAACTGTAGTTGGTGAGACTTTTACTGCTGGAAGAAAAACTGCTATGATTATAGCAGAAGACTATGTTAGCAAAATAACCGTGCTTCTGGGGCTTAAACGCAGGGAATATTATTGCACATATGTCATGACAATGCAGCCCCTGTCTTATTAAGTGTGGGTTTGGTCCCACGTGGGCAGTGGCGAGCAAATACTGGATGGCACTGGCACTTGGCACCGACACCTGCAAGCAGACGTCACTGGCAAATACTGCACTTTTTTCTAATGCAGAACCATGCCGGCTTCTAATTAGACTTCTGAGACACAGTGGGATGGAGGATATTCACAGCTTCCAATTAGACTTAGGAGAAAAGGGGGAACAAGCATGCAGGGGGCTTACTGGGGAGCCCTTGCATCTGGTTAATTGACACATACCCTACCTACTCCCCCCAACCCTTTTTTAGAATGTTCTTTTCCTTGAGAGACACCACCCTAGGCTGAGTGGGTCTCAGTGATTTGTGTCAAGCGGGAATAGCTCCTAGCCACAGAATTTGCTCTGAATTTGACTGACTTGGCTCTTCTGCGCGTGTCGGGGGGTGGAAAGAGGACAGATGAAAGAGAAAGAAAGTCAGGACCACACCGCAGTGGGCTGAGGGTGGGAAGGGCCAGCTGGGATTTCCGTGCAGTCTGAAGGCAAGAGCTCCCCTCCACAAAGACTCTTTCCTATCGCCCAGGAAAGGGAACACTTGAAGCACCTTAGGCTAGAAATGTTGGATCCATTCACCGCACTGTGTCAGCTGCCAGTCTTCTGGACCAAACTGAAAAGAATGCAGTGGATGACAAAACACCTCTTCTGAAGACAGCCCTTACTCCTCACTAATCAACTCTAAAGCTCATCTTGATTATTTAGTAATTAAGAATCCAGTATGTGATAACAATGATTTTGGTTTGATCTAACCAAGTATTAAAATGTCCACAGATTTTAATATATATGTGTGTAATGTGTGTGTGTGTGTGTGTGTGTGTGTGTGTGTGTATAAACATGTGCTGTAATTTTCTTTTCCAGTTCAGTGTTATAGGCATCAAAAAATAAAATTATAAAAGTTACACATGCACATAGTTTCAAATGATTCCACAGAGTTAATAATTCCCAACTCTCCCCACCTCTCCCCACCTCCAGAGGAAGCCATTTAAAACTTTAGTTGTTTCAATTGATATTTACCTCATTGTGTCTTAAAAACATGCTAAGGCTACTCTGTGTTGATCCTTTTCATTTTGGCATAATGCTTTGCCCTATGGAAGAATAAGACTTATTCTTCCTCATGCACTTGTCAAAACGGTAAGGAAGACTTCATTCAGGACTACTGTGATAGATGCCAAGACTGTCACGACAGTGGAAGACATCGGCCTTATCTCTGAATACAGTGAAGGCAGCAGGGGATTTGTAGCCAGGGAGCAGAGGGAAGGGGTCAGTGGATGGAAAATGACTAAGAGGACACATCAGAAGTAGCGGGAATCTTGTTAAACCAACTTCATTGTTTCTGAAGACAGGCCAGGGTGACCAGATAGCAAGAGTGAGGATGAGGAAGGTCAACAGATGTCAAGAGGAGCTCTTGCTAATCTGATTTAGCAGGATGCTGGGCTAAAAGTCTGGAACTTTCGTGAGGTGGGCCAAAGACAGGGCTATAAAGTGGCCTACCAGAAAGGGGCTCAGAGGGGCGGGACTAAAGCAGAGCCTGTCACACCCCCTGCCCGCGCTGCACCTAAATGCCCTCCTCCACCCCGATGGCTATGTAATAATCCTTAGCTCAATCAATAGTCATTGCTTGCTTTATGATTTTACAAATATTGTCATAATGCACTTTAAGGCTCAGCTACATTGAATGGTTTATTATGACTATATTTTCTTTCTTTTATAACATATTGATTTTCCTGAGTTTAATAATTACCTCATTTATTTATCTTCTACAATCAAATCATTGCCCCATCTTCTTCATAAGTATAAATCTCCTCATTCAAACATACCAGACTCTCTTTCCTTCCCTTGCTCCCTACCTTTTTTCTTGCCCCTTTAGTCTTTGTTCTTTCTTCTTTCTCCATTCCCTTCCCCTCCCTTACCTGTTTTTTTCCTTTTCTTTACCCAAAAGCAATGCCAGAGTAATGGTGCTGGGGATGACCAGGTGTCCCTAAGCACCACGTGCGCACAAAGAACAGGGACTCTGGGGCCTTGTTTTATAGAGCCCAGCCCTGTCCTGATGATGCAACAGCAGCTCACCCTGCACATGGCACCGCACCTGACTCATGTCCATTCTCTTAGACACTTGAGGGTAGGGACCAGCCTCTGTGGCCAAGTATGTGCCCTGGACTTCTTGGGCTCACAACCAAACTAAGCACCATAACCCAAGGTGTGATGTGGGGCAAAATGACAAGATGGTCAGGGAAGGTGAGCAGAAGAAACACCTGTGCTGGTGCTGTCCCATAAAACCTCCCTGAATTTCCCACCTCTCTTGACTTTCTGCCACCTTGACCCAGATAACCATGGACTTTGGAGGCCAAACAATGGGACTGGTGGAGCCACAATGAGGAAGTGACTTAGGCACCTGATTCTACCCTCAGATAAGCTAGGTGTCCTTAGGTCCAGAAATTTAACCAATGGACAGTCTTTTTTTCAGAGTTGTAGAAGGGCATTTGCTGTTGGAAAGGTATCTGAGAAAATCATTAATTATTACACAGACTTTCAACTTTACCTTGTATTGTGAACTTTTCCTTTTCTCCATAACACCTTTGTAAGGTTATGATGCTACCACTTTTTGAATCTTTTGGGAATTCTGGTTATCAGATTAACTCTTGTTTTTTTTCCACTCTTGGCTTAGAATTTGTTTTCTCATGTCCTTTAAGGTGTTTGCTTTATCTTTTTTTCAAACTTAAAAAATCCTTGTCATTCCATCATTTCCTTCATCCTCTTTTCATCCTGTGGTTTTATGAGTGAGACAAAACTGACTTACTGTTATTTTGGTAGGATGTGTTCCAGTTGATATTTGTACCTGGAATATTATCTACTTTGCTGGATTTTTCTGCTCTAAAAGTAGGAGCTATGTAGTGTCTCTCCTTCATGCTTTTGCACTAAATGACTCCTGGTCTCCAGACTTAATGCCAAAGGTATTCTTATTATTACCTTCTCATTCTCTCTCACTTCTGATTATTGGTCATCAGTGATTATACATATATGAATAGGGCTTTGGTATTAAAGTTTTTATTTAGGATCCCATTGTCCATTTTCCCCTTGATTTATGTATATAGTAGTTTCTGTCTGCTTTCTTTATAACACTAAAACTGTCAGTGGTCTCATGTTTAATGAGACTTGAGTGAGATTGAGTTTTACCTAACAATGGCATTTGCTTATATGAAGCCCTTTATATTGCATGGAAGACTATCTACTGAAAATATCTCTCTCTGGCTGAGAGTTTATTAGTTTAACTATTGTCCCCATTTTAAAGATAAGGCAACTGAGGCTTAGAGAGGATAGTAGATACGCTCAATTTGCAGCATTCAAAGGACACAGGCCTTGAACTCAAATCCTTTAATTTCAAATCACTTGTTCTTCTACTTAATTGATTCACTTTTTATTGTTCAACAATATGTCTTTATGTCCTTGGTATTTGTCTGGCTGAAACTAGAGTAGTTCACACAATTGTCAATTTCTATGATCTTGTAGAGTTACTTTTCAGGGAGAGATAGATAAAAATCAGTGATGTTATAAATAATTTTTAAAAATATCAGCAGAGAATTCCAAGTGAAGATAACAGTTTGAACACATTCATCTATATTTCTTCCTCCACAAATTCCACAGATTACTCTGAGTTTTGTTGTTGTTGTTCAGTTTGGTTTTGTTTTAGATTCAGTGAAGAGGTTTCTCCCTATGGGTGAAATATGAGCTAAGACTGAATGTGGCCACTGTGGATAGCCTTTATAACCAGAACTACAGCTCTGGGCTTGAATTACAAGAAAGATCGAGATATCCCAAGGTTAAGAAGAAGAGTATAACTGGAAGAGGGAATAGTGTTTGATGCAAGGTGGGATACTCTTATAATGTGCTGAGACACAAATAAGAGACAGAAGGAGTATCAATGTGGTCGGAGTAGAGAAGAAGGGGAGATGTGCACAAGGAAGGAATGGTACCAGATCAGGAGGACTTTACAAGCTGGAATCAGACGTTTATCCTAAGTAAATGCAGAGAGTCTGAGCATGAGGTCAAGATTCTATGTGATGGTGAGGAGTCACTGGAATATTGTATGTACACTGGAGGGTGTGTATAAATATATAATTTGGTTTGTTTTTCAAAGAACACTCTGCCTTTTGGGTAGAGAGTTGAATGAAGGGAGACTATATTTTCAGAACACATTTTGGAAATTCTGTCATGAGGTTTGCTAGTTGATAGGATGTTATGGTAAGAAAAAGGGAGGATTCAAGAATGATTCTTTGGTGTTGGCTTGAGCAACTAGGTAGGCAATGGGGGTTTCTACTAATGTATAGAGAAGAAAGCAGAAGAAGCAGGTTTTGGAGCAACAAGGATTATTATTATTTTTTTTTTTTTTGGTGTTGTCTTTTGTTTGTTTTTTCGGTTCCATTAAAATTGAGATGGATATTTCCCACCCGAGGACGAGAATTGAGTGGACCACTTAGAAATGAGTTTGCAGACCTCAATTATAGAGAAATAGATGTCCAGATTATATAGATATTATTTTAAATCATTGCTCTTGAATGAAATAAATTATTTAGAGGAAAAAAAAATTTACTTGAAACAGAGAAAGGGGATTAGAAGGGAGCCCTAAGGCACTTCCACGCTTACTTGTGTGACAGGAATAGACGAAAGCAGCAACAAAGTTTGAGAAAGATGAGCCAAAATGAAAGGGATAAAAACTAGAAAAGAGTAGAACTCAAGTCAAGAGGAGAAAAGGTTTTAAGACTTGTCAACTGTGAAAGATAAAGATAAATGCAGACAAGTGATTATTATATTTAGCAAAGCTGCGAAGTAGCAGCATCCATGAACTGTGGGATGTGGAGTCATTTTGGAATGACTTTAGGAGAAAAATGGAAGCTAAAGTGAAGATGTGAAGGAAGACAATTTTTTTCATGTGGTTTTGCTATGAAAAGAATCAGAGAAATATAGCAGGAGATAGGAAAAGAGAGTAAGGGAGAATTTATACTTTTTTTTAAAAGCAGAGATTTAACGCATGTTCCTATGTTAATTGAGCTGGTAGAGAGGAGACAGAGACCTCACTTGCAAGAAAGAGGAGTTAATCAAGGAGTGGAATTCCTGAGAAGGAAGAGCAGATGGCACCCAGAGCAGGGAAGGCTGGCGCTTGGGAGGAGGGACGAGATTTCCTGCAGCCCTAGCCCAGAGGGCGGCTGCGTGCAGACGGCTGTAAGTGTGGACGAGCTGGGAGATTTAATGGAGGGAAATGAGCAAGTTTATGTTTGATTATTTTTATAATGTCATTAAAATAAAAGTGAGGTTATGGGGTGAAGAGCATATTGGAGTTACTGTCTTCAACCTGAGAATTGGACTATGTTTAGAAGGAAAAAAAAAAAAAGAGCAGCTGAATCAAAACGCATTTCTTAGTATCACTTTAGCATATGCCAGCAATGAAAAATAAAGATTTATGATCCTTGAAATATACATCACTAACCATTAACAACTTTCCACTCACACAGAAGTCCTGACATATTGCCTCTACTTACTTAACTCCATAGTTTCCATCTTGGGGTTAAAATGTTAGCATACTGACGGTATAACCATGTTAAGTTATGATCGCCAGTAGAAATGTTTTAAGTCGTCGTACATTTTGTTTACCATGTAAATCAACAGTTGCTCCTATTTCTGGTATATCTGCAGCATATAAACACCTCCCATGGTTGTATAGGCAAGTAATACAACAACGATAGAGCTTAATCTCTATTGCAGCCTGTATCAATCATCATTATCAACTTGTATTTAATAAGCCCTAAGTGCCATTAGGAGATACAACACTTCTATTGCTATCTCCCCCAAACCAGGAGGCATAGAACAGTGTAATCCCATTTGAGAACCTCTGAGACATTCCATTAACAAGAAGAGAACAGATGCCTGGGGATGTGGGAAATGGTTTCTGGGCATCCCATTCAGTACAGTCGGGTAGGAGGCCAAGGCTACAGGAGACAGGAGACCCTGCAGAGCTCCAAGATCTTGCCAAGTAATATTTGTTTCAGTGAAACTATGCACTTACCCATTTCTTCTTGGTAGTGTTTGTTTTAAAATGAAAGCAACCAAGACAAGTCATGTCTAGGTTTTCTACTACACGTCTAGGGGAGGCCTTTTTGCAGAAAGTAATTTATTTTAATGAGAGTACTATTGTACATAGCATCTCATGTAGTATTGTAAGGAGAAAAATGAAACGCTTCTATTCATCTGTAGAAGACTCAGTCATCTATAAAGTTAATTAGTTAATAATAAATGCAGGCATGGCCTTGTTTTTTTTCTTATAGATCAATAGTAATGGTCCTCGATTGTAACATGCAGATTATCTTTTTTGATGAAGTGAGTATGTTAGGTACACAGCATTAAAATACGCTTCCTAGACATAGGGATTTTTACGAAATATTCTATTAAATTATCATTTTGAAATTGAAAACCTTAGGGGGAAATGAATTATAATCAGAGAAACTGAGGCCATACATGGATGAAATGCTTATGCAACATGAATGAAGAAGTCCTCTTTGAATTATCTCCTGAGACCAATCACTGTTTTAATTCACGTTCATCCCAAGTAATCCTCCATTGCACTTTCTCCTTATCTCATCGCCACCAAGCGCCCTCACAGAAAATAAATAAAACCAAAAAGAAAACCAAACCAGCTGAACGCATAATCTCCGGAAAGTTGCTGCAAAACGCCCAGACATCGCCCGGATGCCCGTTAACCCTCTTTCATGAACCTTGCTCACGGCTTGGCTCACTGAGTCTGTGTGTGCTGGTCACCGCCACCTTGGATTGCATTTCCTCTATGAAATGAGATACTCGGAACGTTTGATCTCTGAGAGTCCTCTGCGCTGTGAGCGTCCATCATTTCACTCGCATTACCCAGCGGAGCCATCGAGCCCTGGCAGGATGACACGCGGGCTCCTCCAGAATTGATTAGGAGGTGGGGGGGTGGTGACAGTAGCAATCATACAGTTACGGCACTTGTCATGTCTCGTTGCCGTTAGTCCATTCACCGCATTGGGAGCTGTCACTCGCTTTCTTGCAAAGTCTTGCATATGGGTGCCACAAAAATCTAGGGAATTCAAAAAATGCCTGTTGTATCGGATTGGACTGTATCAGCACAACACAATTTTCCCAAACCAGAGAGGTCAGGTTTGAGGTTAGAAGGCCCCAGGGAAGGGAGAAGGCACTATCATAACAAATGGTATCATTAGCCCCTCGAAATGCTACTTTGCCCATCTAGCTATGGAACCATGTTAATCTAGCTACCGAAGCGACAACATCTTTTGAACTTGCCATGTAGATAGATTTAGCCTTGCACAGAGAAGTGAAGCTTGAAATGAGTTTAAAGTACAGACTCATAATTCTTAGAATGGTTATTTAAAATCAAGTAAAGAAAATGTTGCTGAGAAGTAGCAAAGGCAAGGGAGGGTCTGTCACTCTTCCTGTATATATGCCTTTACCATTGGATTTCTCTCGCTTTTTTGCAACATGTGTTTTTGTAACTAAATAACTAAGCTGATAGATAGATGATAGATAGACAGACAAATAGATATACAAATAAAACCAAAAAAGCAATCATTGCAAATATCAGGTCAGTAAAGAAATCACAGAAGAGAAATGACTTCAAGAACACCGATCTAAAATAGTTGTGTTTTTTAATTAATTTTCTATCAACATCTTTAAGTTTCCTTTCTCACACTTCCCTTAACACCCTCATGTCCAGGTACTTATAGCTCTCTCATCTTCTGCAATTCTTTTTAGTTTTATTTAGTGAAGGTGAAACCGGCCCACCTTCCTATGCTAGGGAGTATTTGGAAACCTGGTGTATGTGTTGAGAAGGGGCGTTTCCATCACTGAATGGCACACCGTAGTGGGAATGTCAAATACCCTGCAGTGCCTGGGACAATCCCACAAATGGAAGGACTGCTGTAACTTCTTACTGTTATTATTAGCCCTCAGTGATGTATTGTCTTCATAAAGATCCGAAATATGATTCAGATAAATATTCCTTTTTTGAAGTAAGCTTAGGAATATCTACTACATTAAAACCCAAGAGTATTTTCTCCCTATGTATAAAATGTGCATCTTTATACCATGGTTATTTTGTATAATGAAAAACAAGTTTTACTGTCAGAGACTAAGAAATAAAAAACATTAAATCAAGAATAAATTCATAAAACTTACAGGCACTCCCCTGTTTCCAATTTCTTGAACTTTGTTGGAACCTACCACCTCTGTAGGCAGCGTTTCCATTTAGTGCTCACAACTCTAGTTGCTTTTCTGCCATGAGGCCTGTAGTCTATGGCCATTGAGACTAAGGAGGCTGCTCTGGGGCAACGGACCTGTTCTCAGCTATGTGCTCACCTTTCTCTACGACTCTAAAAATAAGAACAGTGTGGAAGTAGGAAGAGAGGGGGCAAGGGAAGAGAGAAATATTTGGTTCTTTTCTGTTACTATGCAGAATTTATTTTCTGAAATAGCAGAACCACTGATCTAACATTAAATATAATATTTAACTTCCTTTGAATAGTTTCTTCTTAATTAGTTAAAAAATCTAGTTATCAACTCTCTCTCTTCCTGGTCCAATTAACTCCACTGATATTTGTGGTTAGGCCTCAACATGCTTGCTTGGTTTCCTATTTTGGTATGATCATTACGACTCTAATTTGGCATTTACCAAAACTTCACAATCCCAATTTCTCCATGTAGTAAATATGTTAAATTAATAACAGTGACAGCTTCCCAGTACTCTCACTTTATTTAAGAATTAAGCAGGCTATTTTCATGCAAATTCTGCTTGAGTTAAACACAGCCAATTTTTTTTTCCTTTGTCTGGATGGTGGTGTGCCAAAAAACTGGCTAGACAAAACTTTCATTTTTATTCCATTTGCTTGGTTTTGCAGGAATTCAGTTATTGTATACATCTGTGGTTGAAAATGCTTTTGCTTCTATATCACTGTTCTCCTGAATTGTGGTGAAAGTCATCCTTTACTCAAAGCACCACAATATGTGCTCTTTGTTTTTTCCAAGGGGAAAAGTGCATCATTGACCTTGGCCGTGATCCTACATATATCAGCGAATTTGAATTTAATGAACCTCGCTTGAAAGTATAGTTTGTAAATACAGACAACTCAAAAAATCAGGAATAAACAAACAAATCTTATTACTTAAAACACCCTACAAGATAAAGACACCAGATATGTGATCACAGTGACTTGACGCAGGAATGTCTTACAGTGTAATGGGCTTGGAACTTGGCCTCTCGGAACCCACACATTTGGAATTCGTCCTGTGTGGTTTTACATTGCTTAAAAATTGTGGCTCCTCTATCCTCATTATCTTGAAAATCCTCAGGCAACTTACATTTTCCCTACCGAGTGCCCTTAATTCCGAGACAAGTGTTTGGTGAAAACTTGGATGGTGAGTGAGTAAATTATGAATGAGAGCAACTAGAGAAACAAAAAGTCATTGGGTAACTAGTATGCGCTTAACTTGGGGAAAGACACTCAATTCATTATAGAGGCTTAAAAGGATGCCTAGAGAAGATAAAGGGTCTAAACTTTGGTAAAGTAAAATCCAATGCCTTGGGTCACGTTCTGAATTTGTGCCTGTGAGAGATCTTTGGACAAAGTCAGATACCTTAGAATAATGCTGTTTTATGGATCTTTTTGGTTATGTTGGGAATACTCAACGTCTGTGCTACCCAGTATTGTAGCCTGTAGCCCTATGTAGCTATTGAGTGCTTGAAATGCGCTTAGTGCGACTGGAAACTAAATTTGTAGTGTTAACTAAATCCAATTAATTTTGATTTAAATAGACACATATTTGTCAGTACAGTTCTAGAGAGTTCCTTGTAATGAAAAACAGGTAGGGAAGGGAAAAAAATCCAACCAAAAGTAAGCAATACTGTAAGTAAGCAGAAGCAACCCTCTATTTCTCATCACTGTTGGTCATTCATGCCTTCAGTGAATACATAATATGTACACAAATATCACACATCACATGCAATGTCAACAGAAATCAGTTATACATATGCAAAGACTTAGAAATTATGCCACCCATAAACATTTCCTGAAAAATGTGCATAATGGACACCCCAGCTGGGAGACAAATCAGCCAAATAAGCATAGATATAAAGAACTTGTTGCTACTAATGAAGCAAAAGATATCTCAACAATGGTTTTATATATAGTGATGAAACAATACGTGTGCCAAATGAGGTTGCTTTCTACTTATAACCAGAAGAAAACACACTGTAAGAGTTTAAAGTTGTGTTAAATTTTAGATACATAATACTGGGCAAAATGAAGGTACCTTATTTTCTGAAGTTCTAGCATAAAACTCAGTTCTAGGCATGAAAAGGGAACTCAATTCCTATTATTTTTAATATTATGAAAACATAATATTCTTTTGAAACATTTTCTGATGTATTTAAAAAATTGATTCTAATAACACTGAGTTTAGTAAGGCTGGCATTATTATTATCACTATTTTTCAGAGGCAAACAATGCAGAGAGATTGTGGAACTAATCCAGTACAGTAAGTTGTTAGTAAGTGGGGGGAACCAGGAATTGGAATGGGTTCTTGGGATATGAGGGCCGTGCTGTTTCTGCCTTATATTCCTGGCCTTCAATTAATGATGACGGTGACCAGAGTGAGAAAACAAGGGCATCAAGGTTTATCACTAATAAGGACTATGGACATTTCTTAGAAGAGATCGACACATGCTGTATTATTCTCAAGTTGGAGTAGCTTCTTGATTGATTGTACAATATTTCATTTGTCACATGTGCTCTTGTTTGCAGTTATAAATTATAGTCTCCATTTTAAATTTTACATCATAGTGAAAGAAGTTTTCAAGCACTATTGTACTTTTTCTCTGCCCTATGCTATTTCCTCATACATTCTGGTTTACAATATCTCCCTTTTTTTTTCTGTTTTACTTTATCATTGTGATTTCTCACAATGATCTTAATGGTCAGAGATTTTCTTTTTTTTTTTTTTTTAAAGCTTAGGTATTGTTCAGTTTTACACAACTTCTTAAAGGGCTCAAATATAGAATCTATGTCAAATATTTTTGAAATCCATTCCAGCTGGTGAGTTAAATATTTAAGTGTATTCTCTTTCTTTAAAAATCAAATATGACTTGAACAAATCAGTTATTGATGGGGATTAAAAATTACCAAAGCATATAATTCTCATGATGTCTGTTATACTGATAATTATCTTTGTGATGAAGCTTTGTATCTTTATCATTTAGTTTTGATAAGATTTAACACTATTTTGTATTACATCTATTCTGACACAGCTTGCTTATATTAATGTAATTAGCAAATTGAATTGATATAATTAAAGAATAGAGATTAAGTATTTTGCCATTATACTTAATAATACAATAATTTTCTCCATAAGAGTTTCCCTGATTTAACATTTTCAAAAGATTATGAGTAGTTTTAAATAATGGTTCATTTCCTAAGATATCTAATCAAATGCAATTGCATAAAAAAGTATTTGTTGAGAATTTGGAAAGTAAGTGTTCTAATTAGGTTTCACACAGGGATTTACTGAGAGTTCAAAGTTCATATAATTATCAGATAATGAGACTATAATATTGGCATTTTCTATAGTGGAAATATTTTACTTTGTTCAAAAATAGTATCTTGAAAACACTTGAATGTAGAGTTAATCTTCAAGGGTTTAGAAATCATTAAAACAATATTAATAAATCAGAGGAACTCAAAAATGGGTAAAAAAATTGAAAGGCAGGCTTATGTTAAGTTTAATATATTTTAACAAATAAATTTTCCTGCCCACATCCAAATAGAGAAATAAAATTAAAAATGGAAGAAAAAAAAAAGCCCAGGAAAGCCCAGTTCTATGGAGATGGTAGACTGAGCTAGTTTTCAGCTTCTCAGCACAAATATAGATAAGTGTATGTATATATTCCAAATATCATAAAATAATTAAACATACGGCTCTAGATGTAATACAAAGGAATTCCCTGGCTCCTTAAATTATGGGGGAAGCCACAGGCAGGGAAGATAGTTCAGGAATCCAGTGGAGGCAGGGCGATAGACCAGATGCGGGCCCTTGTGGACTGAACCAGGCTTCACTGCCTACCCGGGGACTGAAAACTGATCACAGGCCCATGACATGTGAGCAGCTAACAGGGAAACCCTCGAAGAGAACCAGCACACCAGAAGTACCCGGAGAGTGGTAGGGGGACCGCTGTCCCCTGGCTCAGGGCAGTGGCAGGAAAGAGTGTCTCCATTCTCGGGGCTGGAGACATAACAAAAAACAGAAGCCCGAAGTCCGTGATATTGTGTATGAAGAATTTAGAGGGAATCCCAAACCTAAAATGTTACCACTACCACCAAGAAGACTAAATGGAGCCCAGTTTGGGACCAACCATCTAGGATACCCTACAGAAACAAATGTAAACTGCTCTACAAGGAAAATTCCTCATCTCAGGTTTTCTGTGGATCCCATAGAGAAATAAAACAAAACTACTAATCCCTTTCAAGCCCCATAAGCGCCCTTACTTCTCACACATTCATACAAAAACCAGCTGCTAATGAGCTAAAAAGAAAAAAAAAAAGATCTATTCACTAAAAAAAAAATAAAATAAAGTGAGTGGCAGACAAAATAAATAGAAGTATTGGCATCCACCCCAAGAACTTGAGATGATAGAATAGCCTGAAGGGACCATAAACTTTATGTTTTAAAATGATCAAAGATATGAAAGAAGAAATACAAACTATAATGAAAATAAAGCCTATTATGAAAAACATTAAAAGATTTAGAAAAGTACCAAATGGAATGTCTAGAAATAAGATAGTCACTGAAATAAAGAACTTAGCGTCTGCTCTGAATAACTTAGTTTAGGTTGAAGTAGGATATAAAATAATAGTGTGTGCTAATATCCAAAAGTCCCATAATAACACTTATTCCCCCGATGCCACACTCTGGCACTGAGGCCATGTTTCCCTGAGGCCTTCTGCCCTGTAGCCACCGGGGTCCCGAGGAGACCTAAGCTCAATGGAGTACATTTTCCAGATGCCCCCAACTTCATCAATCATCTTCCAGAAGGAGTTGTGCTTTCTCCCTGCAATCCTGCCAGACAGAGACCGGTGCTTAGCACCATGCCCTGGGATTAAAACCAGGCTTCCTGAGTTTAGACGGGACAGGTCAAAGGGGAACCTTTGAATAAATCTGCTGTACCCCCAACAGAGAGGAGAGGGGTCCTTGCATTCTGGGACCAAGACCACTCCTAAAATCATTTCTTCCTAATCACTAGGGTCTAAGAGGGGACAATGCATTTAGAATAAAGTCTGGTGTCTTCCCAGGCAGTCCTAACCTAGGATGAATGTGGGTCTCATAAGACAGTCTCAGCTTCGGCTTGTCATCCCAGAAATTACACGCGTAGTGCCTGCTTCGAGTCCCCAGAGTAACCAAGAGTGGTCAATGTATCATGTGATTACCCTCCCTTAAACCTCATTGCACTTCCTCTGAATAAATTGATTTCTTTCCTAAAGGTAACAGGAGTGAGGCTATTTATTTAACAAACAATGGAAAGATTTTCTTGGGGTGTATAACACCAGTTCATGAGTATTTTGAAGCAGGGAAATGTAATGTAATTAGAACTAGTTTATAGTCTCATTAATTTCATTAATTCCTACCAACATATACACACAGGCAACTATACTCCAAATAGCTATTATGTAGGTAAAATTATAAGTTAATAGAAGGTCTCCATAATATTTTTGGCAGTTAGCTGCAATTACCCTAATTCACAGATTAGTTGTTCATAATACCAGACACGTCGAGGAGGAGGGTTAATATTATCTTCATTCTAATAGACTTGTCCAAGATATCTTTCCTGAGAATAAAATTTTAGCAATACTGCATGTTGTCATTGTAATGGAGTAACTGACATTCCCGGTGACCTTTCTTAGGTTTTGTACCATTGTCTTGTTCTCTTTTTGCATTCAACGTGTATTACTTCTGTGATGAGAAAACTATTCCTAGAAGCTCTATGCTCACATTCCTTGGGAAGTTACACCTGGCCTTTCTCCTTGCGTCCGTCTCCTGTCTAGTGCGTTTCCCACCCGCCGGCCTGACCCGCCGTTCGCCCCCGCCAGCCCACGCGGCCCTCTCCCGGCGTCTGTCTTCGGAGACCCTGTCTGCGCTCACAGCGTTCAGCGAGCTGCTGAGTCCTGGAAGGCGGTGGGCGGCCGACACCCGGCCCGCTCGCCATCCTCTCAAACGGCCCCGCTCGCCTCCCCTTGCCCGTGGAAACTGGCGTTTTCAGGACGCCCTCCTCGCTGCGGATCAGCCGTGGCTGGCAGAAGTTCACGGGCCTTTTCCAGGCATTAATTTACGATCTGCGCATCTATTTTCTCCTGAGTTTGAGCCCTTACTCATCTAGGCAAATTGATTAAAGAAAACCACTCTGCTGGTTTTTAGCAATTTCGGCTATCTTGCAGTTATCTTCACAATAAAGGGTAAACATATCTTGGTTTCTTTTCCTAAGTGCTCTCATTTTATTCATGGCGTCTGTCGGGTTTATATACAGAAGGGAGGTGCTTTTTTTGTGCCTTGTTTTATCTCAACAGTGATACTGAATGACTGATGATAGCATTAACAACACGAAGGGTGGGGATAAGATCACGATGCCAACTTTTCTCCCTCTCATCTGTTATTTTGTTAAATGCTTAGGGACCTGGAAAAGAGAATCAAACTATTCTGAAAGAACTGAATCTTTTAGCAGTGCCTCACATTCTGTTTTTTGTGGTTTTTTTTTTTTTTAACTCTTTAGGAAATGCCTTAAAACATGACTAGTTGCTGAAGCAGTTATTTATCATTCTAGAAACATAATGAGGTAAACACGTAAGCTTTTTCTCCTTCCATCCCCAGCCCCTCTCCGAGCACCTGTAGGCAGCACAGAGCAGATGTTCAATAAATACCCTGTTGATGTGAACCCTGGGAAGATACAACTATTGACGAAGAAATGATACCTGATTTATCATTCCAAATTATCATCTCAGTAACTCTCATGACACGCTCAGATTTCACAGAACCTCTGAGGTCAGAATGACTTTCACTGTCAGAAATGGGGCCTCGGTGTATACTTTCTCCTTTCTCTGTCTCTCTCTTTTTCTCTCTCTCCATCACTGCCTTGCTTCTCTCATGGACACTTGAATATTCCTTTTTCACTCACTCCCTTATTAAACAGATGTGTATTGAACCAGGAGACATTCTAAGCACTCTGGACACAGACAGGAACAAGGCAGGCAAAGCCCTGCCTTACGTTCTGGTGAAGAGCTTTTAAGATGACCTTGCTGTTGGGGTGGAAAATAAAATTGTCACAGTGAAAGTGATGAGATAGGTCAAAGCCTCTGAATCACTTAGCATTGCCTCATCACGGATTAATAGCGATTGCTACTAGTTAATACTTCAACTGTCACACTGTGTGTGCTAGAATTAGATTGCCCCACATACCTCTAAATGACTTAATCTATGCCCTTCAAATAAGGTAAGTGTGAAAATGAGATTACCCATAAATAGCTGAATGTTTGTTCATATTATAAAAAGCAAGAAAATATATTCCTCGTTAATAAAATATCTTAATAAAGACAAGAATTATAGTTTTCAAGTTGGCAAATGTTATCTAAATAATGGAATGATGAGTTTACAAGCAGGCTAATTCTGTAGTCCTATTTACTATGCCTCATAGGTATTCCAACAGATGTTTTAAATGGACATTCTGTCCAGAATGTGGCTACTTTGTGAGAGCTGTGATTTTTCCCTGCAGTTCTTCAGTAAATTTTTAAATACAAAAGTCTGCCTGTGGTTCTGCAAAATAATCAAAGCAAATGAAAATATTACTCTTTAGGTATAAACCATGTGTGAAAAACAGTCTCCTCTCCTCCCAAGCTGGGAGAAAAATACCTTTTTGCAGGTGTAAGTTAACATTGCCAATTTTAAATGAAGCTCATTTGAAGGCTGAGTTATATATAAACCATTAGTATAATTAGTATAATAGAGCAATTAATACTTCTCCCAGGGTAGATGAATAATTACTGAGGTAAAACTTTGTAAATGCTGTCACTAGGAACCAAGGATTATGATATATATTATATAAGCATATATCTGTATGAGGGTATGAGTGAATAGAAACACACACATACATATATACATATTCCACATGTTATTAGACAGAGTTCTGCTAGTTCTCACATGGTGACACATGGACAGAGATGGGGGGGACAGGCACTACAGTTTATTTCTCCTTGGGAATGGTTAAAGGAGCCCATCTTTTGAAAAATGAATGTATGCTTTGGCTTTATCTGCCTAGCTCAATCATAATTTAAATTCCTTCTTTCCCCTCTGTGATTTGAGAAGACAGTAAAGGCCAACTGATATGGCGGAATACATCACCACTGGTTCCTACAGCATGATGATGTTGTTTACAAGGCACGTGATGATGATGTTGTTTACAAGGCACAGAAAGCATGTGGTCGCAGACGGCATATGACTGAGACAGCAGATCGCGATCCCAATTCTTGCTTTGAGATTTTGCCTGTATTTACAGAGGAAGCATCGGGAAGTAGAAAAAAGATCCCTACTTTTTTAAATATAAAATTTCAAGGGAATTAGCTGCTTGACAGGCAGCCTCTTATATTAAAAAAAATAGGAACCAGCATTTCTGCTTCTCTCAGGGGCCTCCGCATTTAACACAGGTGAGAGCGGGGGTTTGAAGGCTGAGGGACTGCACGGGCTGCCGGAGCCAGCCTAGGAAGGAGGAGTGGCTCTCTCCAAATGAAAGAAAAAGAAAACAACCAGTAAAAACAATGAAAAGATCTCTCCGAGTAGAGATGATTAGTAGAGAGAAAAGAAGCTGTAGTAGTATGAGAAGGGTGCTCACTGAATGAAGCTCCCTCTACCGCAGGGGGGCCTTATGAAGGCACAATTCTTAGGAAAGATTAACTTGAGCAAAATAATAGCCACTCTGATGACAAGTTGCGATTGAGAACCATTATAATACACACATTGAAGTAAACGTGAATTTATTTTTACCCCAAGCTAGTGAAATTATATATTTTGTTCACATATATGTATGAATCACCTAAAAAGACTCAATTTGTTGCCCCCCAAATTAGTTTTTTAAAAACCGTTCTTGTTAACTAATACTTGTGTTACTCATTGTTTTTACATGGAGACTTTGATTTGCTTTGTTAGCATATTATAGTCATTGTCAATAAAAGCACCATGCCCATTTAGCTTTTAGAAGGGGAGAAGGCTTTGTTGAACATATGTCCCTAACTCTGGTGGTGCAGCGGAGGGAAAACAGTTTGATTATGTTGGTAAAATGGAAGTGAACTAAATCCCTATTTTTGTTGGCAAAGGGAAGGGAGATCAGAACTGTAATGAAAAGAGTCAAAGAACGAACATGCGCTCAAGAGGAGGCCTGGGACTTGGTTCTTAACAGGACTGAGGAGAAGTCAGACAATGAACAAGAGCCCGCTTTTGTCCCCATCTGTTAGCGGTTCTTTCCCTTCTCTCAACCTGACGTGCTTTTCGTTTCTTTTCTTGTCGGGCCAACAGTGAGCATTCTGTTGTTTGACATGTCTACCACTCCCACTTCCGGGTAGTGCTAGGACCTGATTTCCCCTTAGGGAACCATGCTTCTCTGCTGCCAGGTTGTGTGGCTTGAGTGGGATGGAACTCACCGCTAGCTCCAGGGTCAAACACATCGCCTGCACTTAGTTACAGGGATTATTTTAGAAATGGGTCAAACAGCCCAAAACACAGAAGTTGGTTCTAAGGTTTTTCCTGGAGCCTGTGGGTTTCAGGTCCTGTCTTTCTACTGAGGTCCTTGACTTGGTCGCACATGGGTCTGGAGCTTTGAAAACTGCATGGGGGGAAGAGTCCTTCAGAACAAAGCCTGCGGAGAAGAATCAGAGTCAAGATCTAAAAACTCTAAGAAAAACAAATTTCTGCTTTATTGTTGGAAGTTCACCCTGAATATCTCAGTATGTTGATCCATGTACCTCCCTGTTTTGTTTAAGATAGACTGAATTGTATTTCTGTTACTTGTAACCCCAAAGCTAGGTCAGTATACAATAGAACTGATACACATAATATAAAGTTAAAATTATAGAAATTTGTCTCTGGATAAGTGAAAGAGAAGAAAAGGAAAGGAAAGGAAAGGAAAGGAAATGAAGGAAGGAAGGAAGGAAGGAAGGAAGAAAGGAAGAAAGGAAGAAAAAGAAAGAAAGAAAGAAAGAAAGAAAGAAAGAAAGAAAGAAAGAAAGAAAGAAAAAGAAAAGAAAGCAAGCAAGCAAAGAGGGAGGGAGGTAAAATATTAAAGGCACTGGAAGTTAGCAAAAACCCTGGATGAAGGGAAGACGTAGGGAGAATTTCTTAATTTTGCGGTTTTTATTAATAGTTAGAGGGTTTCCAGAGTTTGCTGTATAGAGTGGCTGAATCTCTGATGAAAAGCCCACACTCTTTCTTATTTTAGGCAATCACTGCTTCTGGAAAATGAGGGGAAAATCCCAGAAAAGATGAAGTCATAGAGAGGGCACCTTAAATTCCATGTATAAACTATGCTGAAATCCCTGGTTGACCCCTGAACCATCCATTTGTGGGGTTGACTTCAGGCAGCTGCTGCAAGAATCACAACACTGAACTGAGATTTGAGCTGCGATCCAAGAGAGTTTGTAGTTTGATTCCAACCAAATTAACTGTTCATTAAAAGAACAACAAAAAACAACACGTTTCAGAACACAGTAGAATCCAGAATTATTGCAACATAATATTCATGTGTACTAGATAATACAAAATTTGACCTTCAAATAAAATCAATGTGAAGATGCAAGATTTTTGAGTTCATAGAGAAAGACTTTGAAATAGCTATTTAACTATGCTTATGATGTAAAGAAAAGTATGCTTGTAATGAATAGAAAGATTAACAGAGAAACCTAGGTTGTAAACAAGAACTCAAAGACATTATGATGAGGAAGTAAGAGTGGGAGTCCAGAAAATAAATAAAAGATATGAGCAAATCAGCTAGGAAATGCAACATCTCTAATATGGACTGGGAAACATAGCTTCTTTTTTGGCAACATTTAATTATGATCAGTATATTCAGGCAATTAGTTTATATTTGTTATTTTCTTCATTTAATGCATAGTGAGCCCAGCAGTCATTGAATACATTAGTCTGTAAATGCACTCCTAAGTTCTTTATTACCCTGGTATAAACTTAACAAAGAAACAAAAGAAAAACTCACGGAAGTCAGAACTTGTCTTAATTTTTTGTCATTTTTTAAGTTGATTCAAATCCTTTTTATTATAAAGCGGAGGATAGATAAGTAAATATTTTAAAGTAATACTTGAGAAACTAATTTTAAAATGTCCAAAAATATAAAAGGATATAGTGATGAGGTAGTTTCTCTCTTATACAGTGTTAAAGCCCTTTTGCAACATTTCAGAAGAAAACAAATTTTAACAATTCGATGGGATAGGCAAAGTACCATACTTATAAACACATAGGCATTAGATTCAAAGTTATAGATTTAGGTCCTGACTATATTATTTATTAGCTATCTGAACTTGGGCACATTTCTCAGCTTTTCTGAACTTCATATACCTCTTCCTCAAAATGAAAATTTTGACTATTACCTTTACTGGTTTCTTTTGTCCTGTTTTAATGCTCATTACTTTCTCACATTACTTATAGCTGCATTTACTGATGCTGGAGGCTGTGATATACGCTAGCAACAATTATTTGGGAACACCTCATTAGCCAGTGATGAAAACTATATTATATTTTATAAAAGAGGTTGATTTGAGAATAAAGGCAAACATTTTTATCATAGTATATAGTGCAATCCACTTCCCTTGTACCATTATCAATAAACTGTTATTTTTGTGGAAAAAAAATTCACTGTTTTTCTCATTGCTAGGGTGTATGGCAAAGTGAATCCAGTTTCAACACAGGGCTTTGCAAATGTATATGCTTTTTGTCTAGGTTTTGCAATTATTAAAAGGACATAGTTTAGTTTGTGTAGTTCCTCATAAGGTTAACCAGATCTCATACATTTCCTTGTGTCCTTGAATATATGCCTTTCTGCTTAACTGCTGAATAAAATCAACTTATAAATACCCTGGTTCTATGATCTCTAAGGACTTCCCCAATGTGCCTCCACTTTGGAACAGCTTACAACATTCTTTTCTCTTTGCCAGTGACTTGAGTACACTGCTACTCCTCCATCTGGTATGGGAAGCAGAGAGCTGTTCTGTTCAAGAGTGCTCAGCAAAGGAAAAGCCAAAGCTCTCGTCCCTCCCCCATACCCAGAAATTTTAAAGAAAGAATTATTGCCTAATGATAACATACAAGCTGCTTGGAATTTCCAAAATTGTAGCCATAGTGTTGAAATGACATTCTTTCAATTATGCGTGAATCATCATTTTTGTAGAGGGAAAAAAGAAACATGCACGAAGGAGTATAGTACTTTCTCTGTGAAATGCTCTAATAGCTCAGCAACTCCCACCTCCTGTTGGTCCCTGCATTAGAGCTCTTCAATAAGATACAATGGATCATTCACCCTTCACATTGGGTGACTGTCAACAGGGCTCTTGAGGTTTTCTGAGGCATCTCTGTGTAAGTTGGAAGCATAGGTGGCAGTGAAATTGTCTTAATCATGAAAAGGGAAGCAAAGATTGACGTTTGATCCTAAGGAAGGAATACTTCAGTAGCTTCCTTGACTCTATAAATCTGTGCTCCAAGGCTGGCTGAACTTTAGACAGAGTGGTAATAAGTTTCTATCTCATCTTGACAAAGCATTCCTTACAAAGACATAAAAGCATGCAGAGGTAATTTTGAGAATATTTTTGTGTCTGTAAGAAACCACTCGCCATAAAAACAAAGTTGAAAATATCTGAATCATATCCTTACACACATGCATATGCACGCACATGCACAATATTATGTGTGTATCAGCCAAGCATGGCATGATGGGATTGCACATCGCCACTTTTTATGAGTTTTATTATTCAAGTATATTTTTTGCTCAATGACCGAAATGAAAATTATTAAAATAGAAATAAGGTAATTAGCTCATAGAATGGGCTCAAACTTTAAACAGAAGTATAATGATGTAAGTATAACCATAATTACAAAAGTATATAAAAATCATAATTGTAAAAGTGTATTACATTATTATAATTACTTGAAAAATAATCGTTTTACTTTCCTGATTATGAAAGTGACTCATGATTATTACCAAAACATTCCAATAAAGAATTTTATAAAATATAAGGTGAAAACCCCAATAATCTTTGATGCCTAAAGTAAGTCACTGTTAATATTATTCAAGATTCAAAATGGTGGCAGACTAGGTAGATGTTACCCTTACCTCCTCCCAGGACCAAACTGGAATTACACGTACAATATAGAACAATCAACTTGAATACCAACTGAGGACTAGCTGAATAGAAGTCTTATAACTAAGGATATACGGAAGAAGCCACATCTAGACTGGTAGGAGGGATGGGGATGTGAAATGGGCTGGTCCAGCTCCCACGTGCAGCAGCTGAGATTTCAGAGGGACGTTTCAGCTGCAAAGCTTCCCCCTGAGGAGCAAGGGATTTCAGCCCCACACCGGGCTCTATAGCCTGGAGGTGTGGCGTTTGTGTGAACTTGGTGCTGGTTCAGTCCATGGAAGCTGGGGGCATTGGTTATGCTCCTCACAGGAGGGGATCCGAGCGGTAAATCTTTATGGCTGCAGGAGGGTGCCTCGCACCTTTGTGTTGGTTGTGTCCTGGAAAGGTGCGTAGACCAGTTAGTTCAAAACAAAGTGGCTAAATTCAAAGCATCATTGGTGAATTGGAGTTTTAGCAGAATCCAATGACAAGGAAGGAGAAACCAGGAACTCCAAGATTGAACATGTGCTTGTTTATATGGGACAGCAGGTAGCATTCTCCCATTCTGGAGAAAAGACTGCTGAAGACATATATCATGTTCCCCATTCAAGCTTATATGGGTGAACTTTATAGAAGATGGAATTCAGCAGATAGAAATTGGCAAGTGCCAGTAGGGGCAGCTTTTAATGTGTTAGTTCTGAATGCAATCTAGAATTAACTAACCAACCTACTGGGGAATAATCGTATTCTCAGTGTTCTTTCTCTTGTCTTCTGGGGGAAAGAGGTTTTCTTTTCATTCTTTCAGTTGTGGGTTCGGAGCCATCAAAAGAGATGGGCGTGGGAGGATGGTTAGGAAGTTAGCCAGATGCCCTATGCGAGTTCTGGGGTGTAAGCGAATCTACCTGTCCCTGGTAGTAGTAGTAAATGGATCCACAATCAAGGCTTGAACTGGTTCTTCGCAGTACACAGAGAAAAGTGATAGCGGCTTTTTATTCTGAACAAGCTCTCCAAGCACTCTCCCTGTTGAGCCGAAGTGACTTCCACAACATGAACACCAGGACCCAGTGTTATATTTGTAGGCTTAATTATTCCAGAAAAACATGAAAACATCTGTGCTCTGCCATTTTACATTATATTAATTTAAGTTGACAGCTTCTTCGGTGACACATTTTTCTTGTTGTTGTACTTGTGTGCTGTGCCCCATGGTGATTATTGTAGACACTTTTTCACACAGGGTGGTCCGCAGTCACTTAACACCTAACATCACATTGGTCTCTCTGGTTAAGGAGTCATTAATTAGGTGGACAGAAGATAAATGTATCTGTAACAATGGCAAGGAGCCAAGGCTTACTACTCCCAGTGTTCAGAGAAGTTGCTAGAACCCAATCTATCTTCAGAGAATGAGTAACATGGGTTCAAAAGGAGAAAAACTGATGTGAAAAGAATGCTATTTTAAATAATCATTAAAAATGAGGGGAGAGGGAGCAGGAAGGGGGAACTGGATGAACAAAGGTGAAGGGATTAGACAGAGAACAGACATGCACAACCCACCACACAGACAATAGTGTGGTGACGGCCAGAGGGAAGCAGGGTGAGGGCGAGGTGTGGGGAACAGGTGAGCAAAGGGGAGGAGAAGGGACAACTGTCATAATGTAAACAATAAAGACAGAGAAAAAAATAATTTTAAAATGAGATGATTTACTTATTTGGATGAAATTTTTTTCCAATAAATCTTCCCAGAGGGTTTATAAGCAACAGTCTTGGAACATTTCCAAATTTGTGCTGACACAGTTTCCTGGAGAGCCTAGTAAATGTTTTCGGGGGAATCCCATATTACGGTCATTTGATTATATTTCAGGATCTAACAGCAATGAAGGTACTCATAAAATATACTAGAACTGGCATTCATTTGGAGAAAATTAGAGGGCCTTTTATGTCTAGGAAATGAAATTCTTTGAACAAGAACTTACTTCACTCACATGTTTCTCTTTACTGAGGTTCTTTATGTATCTCAGAGAGTATGGCTTTTTTGTTTTTAACTGTCAATGTCTGTGATGTTCTGAATCAATTTTTTGTTTGAAGATCAGGGCAGCCATGATTTGATTCATTTTCCATGAAAGTTTTCTTTTTTAAGATGTCTCTTCAAAATAAGCCTTTTGCATTATATAGGGTGACTCGTACAGAAGGTGGTGATTATGAAAAATAAATGAAAGATGTCTGATTGGAATGATGGCTGGAATGGCCTACAAAATAAAATTGGGGGGATTTTGTGGATTTGTGTATCTTGTAGACATAGTCTTAGTTATAAAGCTTGGTGGGACAAGTTTTAGAGAGTCAGATGAAGTCAGACACGGGGAACAGTACATCGCTACCAGGGCTACTGGCGTTGCCATAGCAGGACATGCCCGGAGACACTGGATAGAATGGGGGGTAAAAATGCTTTCAGTTTTAGGAGTATATTCTTCTTCTTTTACCATACATTTGAGATATAAACTAACACGATGCTATTCAAATGCTACTGCAAACAGACACTTATTCAAATGTTGGTTATACAGTGTTTGAAACAGGGCGTGTGTTATTGTCAGGGGGCATGTGTTATGTCGGCCTCTTTGTTTCACACTCGCTATGCCTTGTTTAGCCACCGGAATAAAAACTGCAAAGGATGAGCAATTGCTTGCCAGATCCCATGTCTTTCCCAGGTATTTGAAAACGAACCTTCTCAAATTTTTATGGCTTGCCATTTTCAGCACTTTTCAAATATATTTTGATATATATAATATATTATATATTATATCTATATACTTATATATAGATATAATATATAATATATTATAATATATTATATAGAGATATATATATCCAGTGAATAAGTTATATAAAAAAAGTCATGATGTTTAAAACTTTTTGAAACAGAAATCTTAATTCTTTTTTTAAGTACCTCTGTCTGTCTTGAAGAAGAGTTTTGATTCTTTAGGCTGCCAATTTTATTCTTAAAACTGTACAACATTGCATCATTTTTAAATTCCTACCAGAAGAGATGGCCTGGCTTACACTGTCTTTGGCTAATAAAGCACATTTGGAAATCAAAGTAAGCTAAGAGATGTTCCTCAAATATTTCCTGCCTTAGAAACTAGGGAAGCAGTGTGGCAAAAGATTACAGAAAATTCTGGGAGTCAACAGGAAGCAGCAGCAGCTTAACGTTAAGGTAAATACGGCCTGGATTTTTGGGGACAAAGACACACAAGAGTCTTTTTATAATTTATCATATATTTAACAGATATTTGGTAAACTCTCACTAGGTTTCAGGCACTATGTAAGCATATATGTTCTTTAGTAATAAAGTTTGTGTCACGAAATGAAAAGGGTTGAAAATTGCTGGTGTAGATGAATGAATGAAACAATAAATATGTAGTAAATCACAAAAATTTCCCATTTGTTAATCAGGGCATTAAGATAAATTCTTTCTATAAATGTTGCGGATTCATTAACATTTAAGAATTACATTTGTTATTCATAATTTTCCTGAAGTCACTTTCCATTTTAAGTATCATTATGAAGTATGACATATTGTTAGTTTTACAAAACCATAATAATTTAAAAAGTAGAGTTAAGATCCTCTGATGAATTTGCCGTGAAATTCCTACCAGAGTGGCTTTGTTTGAATCTGTTTTGTTTTATATAATTAAAAACATATTTGCTCCAAGTATCAACCTAGGACAGCACATTTAGAAGAAAGGTTTCCCCTTGGGTTACATAAACATCTATATGGACAGGATACAAATGTACCATCTGGCTTTGTTTCACAGAAGTATGCATATTTTCAATCTCTGACCAGAGTACAATGTCCCATGATTGATATTTAAAATTCTAATGTGTACAGTGCTCACTTGCACACAAGTACAATGGTTACTTTTCCCCAACATGGATATCTCTAAGCTAATGGAATGGGTTATTTCAGTACAATAGAAATCCCAAAGCTTTCTTTCCTTTCCATCTAACTACATCCCTTGTACCTTTCAGCTCACACTGCTTTTTGTTTGTTTTCTGGTTTAAATATAGTCAAGGTAGTGATGACTTTTTAAATTAGTTAAGTGAGTAGTTTATAACCATTGCTGGTTGTAACTCAGGTTTTCTTCTTGGCTTTTATTTCATATTATTCTTTTTAGGTCATCTTATATTGCCACCTGTCTTTTGCTGAGCTGCGGACTTAGTGTTACTGATACTGAAATCAGTATCTCCTTTGCAAGGTGTCTTACTTTTTCTCCATCAGCATAACATCCAAATTGCCTTACAGTACCTCTGCTTATATCCATCAAACCTATTTGATCTCCACGTGTCTAAAACTAAAGCCGTTGCCTTCCTTCAAATGTATCGAACTTCTTTGTCTTCCAGTGTTTCCCATTTTGGGTGGTAGCCCAACCACAATCCCTGGTCACAAAGCTGAACTACTAGGAATCATTTATCTTAGTAAGGATGTCATTCTCTAAGTTAGTTGCCATAATTGATTTAATTCAATATAGTTTATTTCTCACTCCCACCCCAGTCAAAAGCAGGGATTCCTGGTTGGTAATACTCCTGCAATTCTTTTTTTTCCAACTTTTTTTTTCTCTTCCTCTGAACAATTACGATGGGTATTTAATTGGTCTATGAAATGGAATGATAATAGTGTCAAGATTTCAAGTTTAGAAGAAAGACGACCCATGTAACCTGCCTAGCCTATAAACAGCGTTTAATAAATAGTAGCTACTCATTAGGATCAGATTCCTCATCATTTGGTTCCCAGGTAGACGAAGAGAAGCCTAAAGGTATGAATCTTTCACCACCTTTGTATCCACGATGCCTGTTTATTAAGATTTAAAGATTCTTTTAATAGCGGACACAACACAGTGACACTCAGACAGGTGGGAGGGACAACTCCTTGGTTACATGTCTCCAAACAAAAGGCAGCTGCCATGCAAGGCCTCACAGGCTCCTGCACCCAAGCACAGAGTGACGGCCGCACGGAAGCTTATATGTAGCAAGAGGGATGGGATTAGCTAGGGCTCCCTATATATCGGCTAATTTGAACAAGTTTGGAGGCCCCGAGGAACAGCAGGTCTCTCTAGTTTTCAGGTACCTGACCTAGGGTGGCTGCAGAGTGTCCCCCAGTCTGAGAGCCTGAGAAGGGGAGTTTTGGGGGGGTGGGGGGAGACTGAACCCCTCCTCAAGAAGGAGAATTGACTGGCCTCTAGTCAGAACTTCAAAACTGGGTCAAGGGGAAAAAACTATACTTAAATGCCTTTTAGAGTCCTTGGTAAAAATAAGTAGTTGTTTTATCTTTGTTCAATAGATTGAAATTAATATGCTGGGAAACTATTGATGTTATCTAACATTGTTTCTTAGATCTTGTGCTTAGTATTAATGTTTGGTTTCGGCTATCCTGACATCAATGATGAATTTAAATAGTTATTTCAATGCCTTTTATTACAAATCTATAAAGAGATAGTGATATATTGCATCAATGTTTTTAATTTCCAGTAACTTTTTAAAACTCAGAAAGTTTTTGAAAATAGTGAATTTTCAGTTGTGACCATAAATTGACTCATGTATTTTTGTATCAGGTTAGGCATTGTCTCCAGATTCTTACCTCCATCATGTGATGGAGGAAACATGTACAAAGTTATCATTCAAGGGTCTCAAATCCAAAAGTATTCATACTAAGTATAATTTACCGTGCGTTTTATTTTAGTGGTCGTTATCATTGCAAACATAGTCACTTTCTGGTCTCAACATCTGTGAAAGTGTAATGGATATTCAAGAGGAAATCTAAGAGTTCTTTCATTTTATTGTGTACCATGCATCCATGCTTTGACTATTCTTCATTCTTAATCGTTTGGGATGCTTTGCACAATTCCATCTGCTCTACAGTAGAGCTGGCATAGCGCTCTCCTTGGAGTCATATGTTTTCCTGTTATGCCTTCCTCATCTTGAAAGCAGAGAGAAGAGAAACCATTTTCTTCTCTCCTAAGGCCAGACACCTGCTTCCTTTGTCTGGTTTGGGTCACACAATTCAGTCATTTTCAGGATTATGATATGCTTATTCTGGGAACAATTCTGGCAAAAGACAGGTTCCTTAGAAGCACTTGCTTCTGGTTTCACCTTTGTATTCTCCCTTCACCCTCTCATTGCTCCCAGCTCTTTCCCCTGTTTTCCATCAATTTTTTCTTGTTAATTTTCATTATTGAATTTCCTATGTAAGAAGGAATGCTTTAAAGATTTCCTGGGTTCACATGTATATTCTCTGTTCTGGTAATGATGAGATTGAACTGAAGAGATCTGGGGTTAGATTATGGCCAAGAAAACCTTGATACTACTCAGCAATTAAAAACAAAACAAAACAACAACAACAACAACAACAACAACAAAAACCACATGGCAACCTACCTAGCAATAATCTTGCATCTAGTGGACTTCCCTCCGGTCATCTCTCTGTCCAAATTTTTTCTTCTCATAAGGCACCGGTCATATTGGATTAGAGACCACTCTAATGACCTCATTTTAACTTAATTAGCTTTTTAAAGGCCTTCCAAATACAGTCACATCCTGAAGTCCTAGAGGTCAAGACTTCTATATGTTGAAGAAAAACAATTCAACCTATAAATGGTATCTACCAGTCATATATATACCATGGAACTAACCAGAGAACTTCTCAGGTATCATTTCTCATCTTTCCAAATCTCTGAAACTTTATTTGGCATTCCATTTGGAAACATTAAGCTTCACCACCATAAAATTTTATATATTATAGTGATTGTTTTGAACAATATATTTATCATACAGATAAATACGTATAGAATTCTTTGGTGGGTTTTTATCCATTTTGCTTTGTATATCTTGCAAGCCAACAGAGTATTTGGGCACTTTGAGGAATAGGTCCTGGATATTAGAGAAGCCTTTGTCTCTCTAGGTCTAAGCACTCTTACCTCTTTATCCTCAGAAAGCTGATTCCCTCTCATTTCCCTACAGAATCAAAATAATAAATACATATTTTAAACTCCCTGACCACTTAAAAACAAGTGTGTGTGTATGTGTGTGTGTGTGTCTATGCACGCACGCACATATATGCACTTGCTGATAGGATTTTCCCTCTGTAAGGAAGTGAGCTAGTCTGCTTTTCACTCTGGTCTCATTAAAATGACAGAGCTGGGTTGCTCAACCACTCCCTTCGAAAGACTAACAATTTTCTGCCCGACTATATTTAGAAACTGACAATTTTCTAAATGAGGCCTCTAATCTTAAGGTAGTTCATGAAGTACTTCTCTTGCTTATTTTAAATATTTTCCTATTCTCTATTCCATCACAATTTTTCCACATGAAGCAACTATTCTCATACCTGATATTTCTTCCCATGACTTTAAAAATGTAAACATTTATATCTTATCTGTTGATGAAATAAGTAAGAACATTTATTTGCTCTTTTACCTCCCCTCTCAGATTTTAATCTGGGGAAATGATTTATTTTAACTCTTTTTTTCTTACACTTTGGATTCTAAAATTTTAAAAAATTATTTCTAACAGTGAACAAAGATGTCCAAACTGTTTAATCATTCCCTTGATGACCAAGACACTATTACACAAAGGTGACGACAATAAACTTTCAAGGATATCAAGAGTGACATTTGTTTTTCATGTGTCTTGCTTGTTTGGTTTGTGTTTTGTTACCATATTATTCTTAGATTAATACATTGAAGAAGATATAAATGTTTCTGTGCAGGCCACCAGATCTAGACTTCATACTAAGTATTTTGGGGGGAAATCTCCTAACGTATATAACATCAGTAGGAGTTCTATACAAACTATTACTTTCCCAAAGCACCCCTAGTATATAGTGAGTATCCACTGTGATAGTTTTAAATTTTAAATATTTTCGACACCTCAAATTTTTATAGACCTTTGAGTTCTCACTAATGAATTGCTCACAAGCATTCGGGAATGTAAGGCAACCTTAGAGCCACAATAAGTTTCCTGCATCTCTGCCTCTTCAGCAGAACTCCTGGGAAAGGAATCCCTATAGGTTGTCTTTTCTACTTCTATCAATTTACATTTCCATGATCCCTAGAGTATTGCTCAATTCTAGAAGGTTCCTGGCATCTTTGGATTTTCATACTAGTCCTTTTCATTTCCATAATTATTATGACAAATTTAATATTAGGAGTTAGAAATTTTTCATCAGCTCCTCCAATTAGGGGATCTTAGCAATGCATTATATTGACTTCAATTATATTGACTTCAAACTTTTTTCATTGTGGGTTTACTATATTGAATCTCCTGATACAGAAATGTTGTCTATTAGAAATGGAAACTTGAAAGGTCAGGAAATACTCCAGCAAGAATTTTGTCCTTGTGAGACGCTATAGTACAGGGTTTTTACAGTCTGGGCAACAAAATCAAGGCAATGGCACTTGTATAGCAATTTAAGATTGAGAAAAATTGTTTTGTCATTATTTCATCTTACAGTTGAAGGAACTACATCTCAGATCACTGAAGCGAGCCGTTCTGGCCCTACCGATAGGAGGGAAGAGCTGAGGTTTGAGACTGGTTTCTGGCTATTTCTAATACCAGAAAATTGAAGCAATTGTAGGAGAGGTAAAAGTATGGCAAAAGTTGTTAATGAAGAACTATTACCCACTTTGTTGTCTTAGAAATTCAGTCTCAAAAATTATTACGTTAACCAGAATAAACATAGCACGTATACAGTAAGCTAGTCCTTCTTAAGTTCTCTCTCATGAAGGAAACGAACTGATGATATGAATGATATGAGAATGAACTTAGGCCAGTTTTTGCAAATAATGCCTTCCAGTCTGAGATCGAAAGACAATATTCCAGGGGCAGTATTAAATTACCAGCATGGCTCAGTGCACTGTTCAACTTCCAATTCATTGTCAAATGAAATTGGTATAGTGTCAAAACCCATCAGAACCCAAACACAACAATTCCTCCCTGGAGAAACATACTGTAACTATTACAAGGAACTTTTAAGGTTTATTGATTTGGAGATAGGAAGAACAGATAGATGTGAGACATGACAGAGATGAAGCACATTTCTCAGACAAGCATAATAAACATGCTCCCAAGTCAGGGACCATTTTAATATGAAAACAGAGCAGCACAATTGTCATATGTTGTACTGCACTTGCGCTAGGTTACAAATATCCAAAAGATACTGCTTATTAAGATGTTGGTGCCAACGTAGTATTTGCTTTATCTCTGATAGGAAAATAAGACTGATAATGTTTAAAAGGTCTAGGGTTCTGATGATAAAGAAATTGTGGGACAGCTTAAGGACTCCGTAATATCAGGATCTCAACTTCAGAAGAATTCAGTAACCTCATCTGCCAATTTCCCTTGTTTGTTTAACCCCTATTTAGTATCTTCCTACAGTGCTGGACCTCTTTAGTATATTTCTGGATAAAGATGACAATTGATTTTTCCCTGGGTAGAATTATCAATATAATTATGCTTGTTTACAGCACTAAAAATTATGCCAATGGAGTACAATGTGCTCTTCAATATTCTGTATTCAAGAATAGGCTACTTTTCTACATAGTATAAGTAGTGTCAATTCAAAATTACTTAATCAAATGTGAATTCTATACTGAAATTGGCAAATGAAACAGTGACTTAAAAGCGATCTTAACAGATGGATAACCACTTCCTAATTCAGGGACACCTATAGTACATTTTTCATTATGTTTTAGTATTCTGTCAGTATCTATACTGATAATAATAGAATAAATCTGATTAATTATTTGACATATTTGTAAGAGCAAATGAAAATAGCATTACAGATGAAGAAACATGCCAAAACCCTGGGTGAAAAAACTAAAAATTCTGAAGATGCTAATTTACGCAAATAAATCCATATTATAGTGTACATCTGAATAATACCACAACAGGAATTTATATGAATATAATTATATTTGAAGGGGAAAGTAAAGATAAATATCCTAAATAGTTTTGTAAAAAAGTAAACAGTGAAGGAGATATATTTTCCAAGGATCCAAGTTTACTGTGAAATGATAGGAATTAAAAGAGTAATTACATTAAATACACAAGGGAACTCAGAAAAGAATTCTGCAAATTGACTTGTCTATATTGAAAATTTGCCCAGAGGTAAAGGTAAGGTTGCAAACTAGAAGGAAAACTGTTATTCAGTAAATGTTCTTCTAGTTATTCAAGCCATGTAGAAAATTCCAGATGGATTAAAATCTAAATTTCAATTCATTTAGAATTGTTGTATGGTTTTTATATATAAGTATATAAATATTAAGAGTATATGAACAAACATATTTGTGCAGAGGAATATAATTTATAAAAATATTTAGGAGTGAAGGCTTTCTAAGTAAACACTAAGCCCAGAAATCACAGGAAAGATCATTGATATGGCTACAAAAATAACACTGTATTATAAGTGCTATTATATTCAATGTTGAAAAGTCTTCTACAAATTAATAAAAAATTATAAAAAGATAGAGAGCTTACTCCCAGAATAAAATATCACATAGGCCAACACACTTAAAAAAGTATAACATAACAAAATTATTAAGGGAAATTTAAATAAAGGAACACTGAAATACCAACTTTTTCACACAAGTATTAAAATATCAGTTTTAGAAGGTAAATATACCACTACCTTCTTAATAATATTATAAATTGGAATAGCCATTTTAGTGAACAATTTAGAAATATCTAGTAAATTTAACATGTTCAAATACATTAACTTAGCAATTTCATTACTAAGTGTCCTATAATATTTCTGTTTTCTACATAAAAATCTACATAGCATTTGAGAAAATAGCACTTGCTATTTTAATTCTTGACATGTGAAAATGATTGTATAGGAACTGTGTTTTCATTGTCAGTATGTGCTTCAGTAACGCACCCATACAACCACTGAGTGCAGGTGCTCTCTAAGCACTGACTTGGAATGCACTCCAAAGTATATTGGTAAGAAAGCAAACGAAAGAATGATGTATAAGAAATATGTTCATTTATGCTAAATCAAACAAACTTAAAAACATAACTATGTATTTTATTTCAAGGAACATGTTAGAAAAGAATAAACAGCAAACTTTTAATTGTGGTCGACTCTGAAAATGGTAGTACTTGAGAAACATTAAAGATTGTAGATTTGGGAAACTGAACATCTAACTATACTTATCTATTGTTTGCTATAAGAATGCATTTAAGTATTACACACACTTTTTCTAAATCAAGAAAAAGTTTGATTAAAAATTGATAAAATCATAAGGCCTACAGTAAACTATATATGTATCAACACTAAGGAAAGAAAACTCTTTAAATTTTAGAAAACGTTTAGAAAATAACAAAGCCACAAATGAAAACATTAGTAGGTGGAACAAAACTAAATTAAATAAATAATTTCCCATATTAGATAATAAAGAAAAAAATAACAAACTAGGAGTGTGCTTGAGACTAATACATCAAAGGAAAGGGTAAGATTCTTTAAGATGAAGAATTTGAACAATGGAATGAAGAAATTATTATGAATCCAACTGACAAGTAAACAAAGAGCATGAAGAGACATCATGTTATCAAAATACAAGGGGCATAAAGCATTAATCACATGTGAAAGATGCAAATTTAAGCAATAGAATATCTGTCCGAGAGAGAGCGGGGAATGGTCCCAAGGCACTCCCCACCCCAACACCGGAAAAGCCTAGATCAAACAAACTAAGATTTATTTATATTGTTGCCTGGCCAGGGAAAACACTGCTAAGAGCAGATTTCCAAACAGCATCTAATAAAGGAGACTTTACAAAATTGTGTTTTGCCTCGTGTTTTGTTGTTGTTTTACAAAGAGACAAATAAGGCTGAGGTTGCAACCTGAGTGACTTTGGGCGCGAGTTCTGGGGGGTGGGGCACAAGCAGGTAAGGTTTGGGTGAAACAGGCCAGGCTGAAGTTACTTTCAAGTTTGGGGGCTTTTCAATATAGTAATTTTATGGAACATCCTGTGATTTTGTGTGTCCAAGGCCAGCTATGGCCTCAGAGCTTGTTTTTGCGAGTTTATAGCCTGTAAATTTTTACTTTATTTCTCAGCCCTGAAAGATAAGATGCTGTGGGTCGGAGTATGTGTGTTGAGATCTCTCAGGAAAGTGTTGTGCGAGGAGGTGCTGTATCAGACGCTGCTGAATAGCCACCCTAATCCTTGAGTCGCATGAGCTAACCTGGAGCTGTGGACAGTACCCCACACCCTCAAAGCTCCCCACGTGAAGTGCCTGCCTTCATCTTCTCTACCTGAGGACTTTCAAGCTCCCTACGCCCCCTGGACAAACCTCGATCAAGGGGAGAATGGAGTCCCAGCTTCTAGCTTGCAGTGTTACATTCCGACGTGATTTCTATAGTTTCTAAGTCCCTCCTGGCACTAGCAACATTGCTACCCCAGGTGTGGACCCAGCCACCTGGCCATTCCAGGTCTTCATCCTTTTCTGTATAGCCACACAGCCTCTATCTTTATTCTTTTAATTATATACAACTTTTAAAAAAAATACAATCTCCCTATCTTACCTGGGCAAGTTACTTCACTATGTAATTCAAATTTTGAACTATTATCTTTATTATATTTTTCCATTACCATTTAGTCCCTTTAAAGCCCACCCCAGCCCCCCACAATCACCACCCTGTTGTCCACGTCCATGAGGCCTTGTTCTTTTTTTTTGTCCAATCCCTCCACCCCCAACCTCCCCGCAACTAGCTGTCATCTGTTCTCCATTTATGAGTCTGTTTTGCTTGTTAGTTCAGTTTGTTAGTTAGATTCCACATATGAGTGAAATCATGATATTTGTCTCTGACTGGCATATTTCACTTAGTCTAATGTTCTCCAGGTCCATCCATACTGTTGCAAAGGGTAAAATTTTCTTCTTTTTCATGGCCAAGTAGAATTCTACTGTGTAAATGTCCCATAGTTGTTTTATCCACTCATCTACTGATGGGCCTCCATATCTTGGTGATCATAAATAACGCTGCAGTGAACATAGGGAACTTATGTTCTTTTGAATTCATGTTTTGTGTTCCTTTGGATATATTCCCAGAAGTGGGATTACTGGATCAAAAGGCAGATCCATTTTTAATTTTTTTCAGGTATCTCCACACTGCTTTCCACAGCGGTTGCCCTTGTCAGCATTCCCACCAAGAGTGCAAAAGGGTTCCTCTTTCTCCACATCCTCACCAGCACTTGCTGTTTTTTGATTTATTGATAGCTATTCTGACAGGTGTGAGGTGGTATCTAATTGTAGTTTTAATTTGTATTTCTCTGATGATTAGTGACATTGAACATCTTTCCACATGTCGATTGGCTATCTGCATGCCCTCTTCAATGTATATCTATTTATTTATAGGTTTCTAATAAGCATTTAAAATTTTATTTCTCAATTACAGTTTACATTCAGCATTATTTACAATATAGGTTTATAAAAGAAAAATATAAAGAAACATTCAAAACTACACATTAAATAGAGGCAACCTAGCATGGAACAAGTGGTATCACACTCTTACTGAATTGTGTTACTTTTAACTTGGTCACAGATATTTTTACATTTTAATCAGATTAACTTCCAGGTGTCATTGAGTCACCTTTGGTGTCATCCCTCTCTTTCCTATTACTGGATCAGATATGTGTAGATCATGTTCTTTATTATCACATAGTTCATCATCCTTAATTGAAATTTCTAGCTGGTTGATTAAGAGATATAGGGAAAACTGGTATCTTTTTAACAGACCATTTCTCATAGATAACTCTACTTTCCTTTTTAGGACCAGTTTTAAAATTTTATTGCAATTTCAGATTATGGACTTGATAAATTTCTCAACAAGTTTTTATCTGTTGCTTCCTAAAATACTTTTTACAAGCCCCTGTTCAATTTTACAAAGGAAAATTGGGGAAAGCCAAAGATGGGATTGAAAAAAAAAATACAACAAAACAGACTACAGTTTTAAAGAGAAGGAAAATTAAAACCATCTGGCTGAAGGACAATTATTTCTTTTCACTATTTTTTTTTCTCAAAGAAAAGACAGAAATGTTTGAAGTAAATGGAAGGTATTTTAGTTTACTGGGAACATAACTAATGCACGCCCCACAAGTCTGTTACGGCACAGATGAGGAAGTTAGTTCAAAGTGACGGGGTTGGGGGGCAGCTCCATTAACGTTTCATAACTCTGCTACCAAACTAACATCCCAAACACCTGGTGAACTTGCATATTTGAGGAGAGGTGAAAAGAACTTCTAAAAAAGAAACAGAAAAACTTCTGATTGCTTGCAGGTGTAGCAACCACACTGTGAAATATGTGTGATTTTGAGAGTGCACAGAATTGTTACAGATTAGGTCGTCATTACTTTAATTGTTCAGAATGTTCTAGAAGCTCAAAAATTTACTCAAGAAGTTGAAAAAAATATTTCTTCTTTGAATTATTCATACTGATTTTTTTTAGTTGTACCTTGAGAATCAGATGAATTTTGAGCATGAGTATTAAAGCACAAATTAGACAAAGCTTTGGTTCTAATTTATGTAGTCTGGACAAGAACATATTTTTATATATATATATATATAAATATTGAATAATGCACAAAAGGTCATATTTATTTTATTAATGAGGAAAAATCAATGTTTTGGGCTGTTTTTTTTTTTTTTTGCTCATATATGGATATTTCTACAATCATAAGAACATTGGCGTTAGTCACCTTCTGAGAGTAATCCATACCAATGAAGTTTTTCTATGTTTATAGTGGGCCTGAAGTTCAAGGTAATTATTTCTCATTTCTAATGTATTTATGCTTTTTATGTATACAGGGGTGACTGATAACTGTGTCCTTTGAGATAGCTTTGAAATGCACACAGACTTGAACTTCAAGTAGCTGGAGTTCCTCCTAACAACTTATTTTTTCCCCAAATCAATATTTCAAAAACAAGGAGAACAACTCCTCTCTTTAAATATTGACTGCTTATTTGAATGTCAAGTACAGTGAACTTTCTATCTGTCCAGACCTTTCTAGTCAGTCAGTTGCCTGCAAAAATTTACCCTGGTTCCAAACTCTTCATTTTAAGTATCTCATTCCATTTCTTATATATCTACCACCTTTACACCTTCACATGTTCAACAACACTTTGAGGTTTTGTTTGTTTTTTTTTTTAGGTGGAGAAAGCAACGGAAAAAAAATCACTACTAAACAGTTTGAAAAATGTATCTGAAGTGTCTAACAAGTTGTGTTACTTTTTCTCTATAGTTCAGAGGATGTTTTTAGGTTGCAGCCATGGCCCCATGAATCAATGTGTTTAGTTATGTCAGTAAACAGCACAATAAATGGTTGTGTTATGTAGCTTACTCATGAACATGCTGCTTCTCATTCTTAAAAGAGAGAGCTTTAGGGCTTTTGCGTTTTAAAAGAAAGGATGTTCTCATGCAACACGGCATTATGGCTCTGCAGTGTGACTTGGTTATAATAATGCAGCGAAGCTTGTTTTACATGGTTGGTGTTGTGTCATAGGATTAAAAAAAAATCTCTGATTAAACATTTGAACTTGGAGCTCAAATCTAGAGTCTTGGCTGACTTGATTTCACAATGGGGTGTGTGTTTGCTGTGAAGTACGATAGAATCTCACATATTACTGGATAACTCTTATTCAGAGGGAGGATTTTTTTCTTTCCTCTGAAGAAGGCTGAATACATCCCAGTACATGGAGGCAGCCGAAGATACAGCCCAGCTGGTTTTCTGCTTTATCAAGATCATCGGATCTATACTAAGATTTGTGTAACCTGAGTTGACTGAATGTGGTTGATTATTTATGGAGTAGAGGTTGGAATAATCTAGCACATGTTAGAAACCCAGGCACCCAATAGAAATTTCCAGCGTTTGAAAATCATGATTTTGTTTCACTAACTTATTTTTCAAGTTCCAGTGTAGTGGTTGGGAATGTCCCAGCCAAATGACATTGTGAACTTTTAAAAATTGCATGTAATGTCTCAGGTTCCACACTTTTTAAATTGGCATAGAAGATATCTATCTTATAATTGTGAGAATTAAATTTAAACAACATAGTACAATGCCGAGCATTTAATAAGAAATAACACTCAGTAAAAGTTTTCATTTTAATAACAGCTTCTTGTCGTGACTGTTTTATCATAGCTTTTAAAGCTCTCTCAGATCATTTGGTAACCACTTTTTATAGGAACCTGTGATTCTGGAAGAAGGGTGTTATCATATGTATATATTTTTTATCCACATAATGCCAAACATGTTTCTGGCACATTACATTTAATAAACATTTGTGCAAGTGAATAATAGCCTCAAAATCGCTTTATGTCTACTAGATTCTAGTGCTGGAATTCAAAAGATTTATGTCCCCTGAAGAAGATTTCATTTTAACATGGATCTGGTCATTGTGGTTCTAGGGATAACCACCACATTTTTTTTAAAAAGCTATTTTTATTAAAAGAACTGAACAATTGTCTTGCCATTGATAGACTGATTTTTCAGAATATATCATATTTGAAAGATAAGATAAAGTTATTCTACTTATTAGTCCAAACACGCATATTTAAAAGAAGTATTATCCTCTATTTGCTGAGTGCCCCTAGGCATTACATTAAGTGTACTCTCAGTAGGCCTGGAATCTCAATAGGCCTATTGGTGTTCCACATCTACACATATACAGGAAACAAAACATAGACGGCATTTTCAAAAGTTCCCTTTTAAAATGATTTATGCCTAAACCACAGACATTTCAACTATGAGAACTGAGACCTGGTGATATTTACAAGGACCCCTCTTTAATTCTTAGCCCTGAATTCTAAGTGTTTCCCCAGGAGAATCAAATTTTAAAAAACTGTTTAGCTTTTTCAGCCCCTTAATAAGTGCTTTCTGTTCGCTGTTCCGCCCTGTCTTCCACATACACAGCATTTGTCCAATGCCTAGGCGGGTAATTGCAGGCAGAATGTGAGCACGCCCTTCTCTCTGATTTCTTCTTCTCCAGATCCTGGTCCTTCAGGTCTTCCTTCTCTTTCTGGATACCTTGTTTTTCCATGCTCCCTGATCCTTCAAAAAAAAAAAAAAAAAAACAACAAAAACAAAAGACAAAAAACAAAAAACAAAAAACAACCTAGCTTTCCTAGGTGGTCTTGGTTGGAGACTTACTTTGCACAAGGTACTCCAAATAGCCTGCAGCAGTCAACTCCAGATATGGTTTAAAAGAAAAAAAAATGTTGAAACATACAGAGCATTTAAAATTGGGCTTCCTGATTTTTTAGTGCCAAAGGCAAGATAAAAACAGTCATTCTGATTATTGTTCTAGATTCTGGAAAAATAACTTTACACTTGGGTATGCAGGTTCTCTTATAAAGTAGTTTTTTTCCTAAGTCTAAAACACTGCAGACCTTTAGGGAAGGTCCTCATAGCTGAGGAAAAAATCTACTCAAATTGCCAAAATCTGCAAAGTCTCCAGCATGGGTCTTGCTCTCTGGACACCATAGTCCTTCGGAGTCTCTAGCGCACTTTTGTAATCACTCTCCTTCCTGGAAGTTGAAATTCCTTATAAAGGGACACACTATGCCAATGATCTGGAATCTAGGTCATAATTTCATCACCTTCACTTTATAAAGATTTCCATTTTTTTTCTTTTAATACCTACATTTTTATACTGATAATTTACTTTATACCAACTCTTTGGTATCAGCTTCTAATTTTAATACTGTTTCTGTGAGAGGACCATGCAATGTATTTTACAACAGTTTGCTTCATAAAGCAGAGTTCTGGAATATATTAAAATGAAAGGTGGGGGTACTGTACATATTTTATCCTATAAAAGTAATTTTAATTGTATATATTAATATATACAATTATGTACATAATTGTATAAATATGTCATGTATAAAATATACAAATGAGACATTATATCCCATATAAATATATCATGTACATAGTATACTAGGCACTAGTATATTGTGTGTTGTATATTGCATATTCACTCCTAAGTGAATTTTCTCATAATTTTTTTTCTCTAAACCATTAGAATTTTATTTCACAGAAGCCACACTGGCTCGTAAACACACCTGTATGAAGTCATTTAGTATGCTGTTCTTGTCTTCTCGTTGCAGACTTTCAAGATCTCTCCTGGTCACTGCCCTCCTCGTCACTTCCCTCCTCCTGTCTACTCCTTTCCACCATTTTTCTCTCTCTTTCTTGTAGATGTAATAGGTATGCATTTAGTCATTCCCTGGCTTGTCTGACTGACCTCTCTGTCATGTTCTGCGAAGTCTATGAATCCTGAGTTTGGAGGTTTACCCTTCTTGTTTTTAAATATATATTTTTCCATTTCTCTCCTCTTTTGGTTCTAAAATCTTTATCCAGCATGATTGCAGATTTTGTTGGCCTATGGTCAGCATAAACTTGACTTTGGTCATGATTCCCAAATTATATCTGGTCCATATGATCTGTGTATTGCCCTTATAATATTATTTTAAATATCCAAGTATTGGACAATTTAGAATATGCTCAATTAAACATGACATAGAGTGCAAGGTTGTCTGTTTTTGTATAATTTTATCATATGTAAATGCTCTTGGTTGGGGCCATTCAAGGTTTAAATAATCAGAAACACATTTGTAGCCACAATGTCTAGAACCTATTTTTATTATTAAATTAGATCATGTTGTCCCCCATCATTCGATGGAGGAGCTTTCCATGGAGGAACCCTGACGATATAAATGGGTTTGGGTCTTTTTCCGTCATCAAGTTTTGTTGACAGGACTTTTCCGGTAGCTGCTCCTACCGAACCAACTATGGCTGCCACTGATGGTATTACAAGTTTTATCAGGACTGGTATGTCTAGCATTCCTAGAGGCAAGCAAGTTACAGCTATTAGGACAAGTGGGCTGACAGTAGTATATCTTGTCCAAGGAAATTCTTTATTGGGGAGAGATTTCTCCCCTGTCTTGCGAAGCTGGAGTTGTCCTCACCCTCCAGTGGTCCAATAATATTCCCATCTCCATCCACAGTTATTTCCTGTCGAGAAAATTTCCCCTGTGAATCTCTTAAAATGACCTTACATGGGAATTTGTTCTCTCTTTTTTTTTAATGCTAATTTGAGTAGGGGGTCCTATCAGGACTTCTTGTGGTCTGTCTGGCCTTTCTCTCTGATCAAATTAAATGCTGCTCTGCCTAAGGTTTCCTGAAGCATGGTCCTTTTACCTACGGCTTTTAACTCTCTCTTTATCAACCCATTGAATCTCTCCTTATTTCCTGTTGCTGTGGGGTAATAAGCCAGATGAAAATTCCACTGTGTATCTAGTTGTTGTAATAATGTTTGCACTGTACTGGCTGTAAAACGTGTTCCTTGATCGCTTCCTATGACTCTAGGTTGCCCCATAATGGCAGCACCACCTAGCCAAGGCTGGGACCGTGGCCTCACACCTGGATTAGCACAGGCTTGTGGTGTACCTATGCCTGAACGTACGTCTACCATGGTGCAGGCATATTTCTTTGGAAATCCTGCTGCCATGGGGCCAATGCAATCAATCTGGCATATAAAGTTAAAGGCATCAGGTCTGTGTGTATCCGATGGCAATTTTCTTCTATATTGTTCACTAAATTGCTTGCACTCCTCACAATTTTGCAAAAGGTTTTTCTAATTCTCTGCCAAGGAACCTTCAAATTCGCATACCAGCTAATTGATGCATGTGTTCCTGAGTGTCCTAGTCCCTTGTGAAGCTCAGGGATTGTTTCTGGTAGTATCTCTTCATATGTCATCTCTTTGTTTTAATAGAATATTTGCCCTCCTTTTTAGTTATATTAATGGGTCGCACTTTGGCTGCATAAACTTCATAGTCCTTAAATTTAGAAGGTACTTTTCTCTGTTTTTGGGGAAGTCCCATTATAGGTAGTTCTCCCCCTGATAGTTTATCTGTTGTATTATTGAAGATTGTCTCTCTTGAGTCATCTGTTTTGATGAGCAGAGACATGTTACATATGTATTAATTTTCTTACTGGATTCATATAATTCTTCCCAGTAGTCCCTGGAGCAGACATCCTTTCCATTAATTTTGAAATCTCTTTTGGTCCATTTTTTAGACCACATCGTCATGCCATTTGCTACTGCCCATGAACCTGTAAAGGTATACGTTGTCTTCTTGCTTTATTTTAATGAGCGTCTCACTGCCAACACTACTTCTGTGAGTTCAGCACGTTGTGCTGATATAGACTCATCAGTTAGTCTCAGAGTTGTGGGGTTCTGCGGCCTGAAAGCTATAGCTGTCCACTTGGTGAGTCCACTTTCAGTGGTCAAGGAGCCATCTGTAAACCAGGAATCAGAGAATCAGACCAGGAGGGACCCCATTTCCCCGCGGGGGCATGGATTTGCTCCTCCCTCGGAATTATGCCCGGCAAGCCTTTCTCTGCTTGGTGAATCTCCTCTGTGAGGAAACTTGGCTGTCCTTTAGCAGTCACATCCCTACTCTGGATGTACCGCTTCCATGTCAGGACCTTCTGGTTCAGAGTCACTCCTGCCACTTCTTCAGGACTGAGTCTCGCCCAGGCCAATGCTGGTATCTGAGATCTGATGGTAATCAGAGCGTTACCAGTGAGAGGCTCAGTTGCTTTTAGTGCTTCAGAAAGAAGCCATGCCAATATTTCCAAATTGGAATAGTTGCTTGAGGCATATGGAAAATGTTTGGTCCAGAAACCAGCTGGTTTACATGATTTATCTTGGTTACTCTTCATCCATAAGGCTAAAGCGCCATAATCATTGGAACATGTCTGGTCTAATATAATTTGGTCACATTTCCTAGGATAACTTAAGTTTTGGAATGTGTGTATACACACACACATATGTAGATATATACATACATATATACATACATGCACATATACACATATGTATGTATATATATTCCTTCAGTAACTTGAAAGCCTGTTTTGGGGTTCACCCCATTCAAAGTCAGAGGCTTTCTTGGTGACACCACACATTGGTCTGAATATGTGTCCCCTATAAGGACTATGTTGTCTCCAATAGCCAAAAAGTCCACTTAAATGCTGTGCTTCAGTCTTGTTAGTAGGTTCTTTTAATGCCTATATTTTATCTATTGCTGAGTCTGGAACTTTCCCTCCTTCAGATGACCACTGTGTTCCCAAAAGCGGTGCTGTCGAATCAGGGCCACGGGGTTCTTCCTTGTTAATGGTCCATCCCTTGGCCCTAAGTTCCTCAATTAATTTATCCTTTTCCTGTTTTAGGAGTGCTGGGTCATCGTGCATCATGGTGATATCATCTATATAGGGTATGATTAATGACCCACATTTTGCGGTATCTATCTGGGAGGTCAGCAATGTGTGAGCTAAGCCTGGACTATTGAGGCATCTTAGTGGCAGTCTTTTGAATTGGTATTGTGTGCCTTCCCAGCTGCACGTAGTGCATTCTCTAGACCGTGGTGCTATAGGAATAGCAAAGAATGTACCTGACATGTCAATACTAAAAAAATATTTTGAATTCTTGACTGTTATTCTGTTAATAACTTCCTCAGCATCTGGCAAGATTCTATCCATTTTTGGTGAGGATTTGTTAAGATTCCTATAATCTATAGTTGATCTGTATTGGCCATTTGATTTAAGAACTGGCCATATAGGTTGTTATAAAGATGAGATCTCCCTTTTTCTATGATATCTTCCCTTAAAAGTTCTTTTATTTCCTCTCTTATTTCTTTGAGTTGTATATATTGCTTTGGAGGGTTTAAGAAGGCTAATTGGTTTTACTTGTACTGCATTTACTATATATAATTTAAGGGTTTTATATGAAATAAACTCTCCTAATAAGAATGGTAAATTATCCATTCCTAATATATTTTCTACAGTAGGTGCTGTATATTCTCATACTTTAAGGGATTCTAAATTATATCTAAGAATAAAGAACGTAGTAGCAAAACATTGTGTAATCTTTCCACCTAATCCTCCTACATTAATAGGCAAGATTCTTTCTATTTTAAAGTCTTCTTTTACTGAAGTTATTTGTGATCCCCTATCTATAAGAAATTTGACTACTTTTTTTTTATTATTTACAAGGATTTTAAGTTTGATTTAAGGTCTGTTATCCATTGTCTGCTACCCCAAATATTCATCTATATTGGAATGGAATAAATAAGCCTACACCAACATATAATTATAACATATACCATGGAACTAATTACTATTATTTTATATTAATAAGTTTTCATAAGTACTCATGAACTGATTATTTGGATGTCTTAATTTCTCATTTCATCTATTGGGGTAAAAAGAGAGTCAAATTGATCATTCTTTTCTCATTAAGTTTACATGACAAGCTATAAAATATGGTTAATGGACTTTCATCAGATAACTGTTGTTTGGCCTTCTGAAAGCTTTTAAGATTTTATGAACATATGATGCTGTGTAATTGGTTCCCAAGGTGGTCCTAAATGTGCGTACTATAAAAGAACAGCCAGTCACACTCACAAACATTTATTTTCCTTTGACCCTTTGGTGTCAGTGGAGAGTGCACAGACAGAATTTATTCTCAGCGGCCATTTCTTAGTGTCTTCACTGGGCAGGGACATTTAAAGGGATGAAAGGGCAGAAATAGTCAAAGCTACAACAAACCTGAATACCCTACCAAGTAACTTTTCAAAATAGTGTCATTCCTAATTCATATCGGCCCCAATTAAAAAATCTAATAAAATGGATTGAAATAATTGCATAGTTATCTTTATTTAAATTTTAAAAAAAAGTTTGCCGTATTGTTACAGAACTGTGAAAGGTTTTGCCTGAACTCAGAAGAATGCATTGGGCAGACAGAGAAAACTGTAACTATGCTTTCACTTTTGGCATTGGATGGTAGTTTACAAAACAAAAGCAAAAAATATATATACAGAAAAACTTACTTAAAGGCAGAAGTGAAATTATCTAGGGTCTAAGTAAGGGTGTGGCCACGTATTGCTCATTTTTTACCATTTCACTGGTGTTTCTGAACTGATTGTTTATCGCTCTCATCATCAGAACCCTGATACCACCACCACCTAACACTGCAAGCGAGCACACAAACGGTCCCTGACACGCCTGTAGTCAACTGACTTCTTACACTGTTGCACAGGTGATTGCTGAAAACCGTAGAAATTTTTGAAAAATATTAATTTATATTCTATCTTCATTTTTAAAAAAGACTTTATTTACTTATTTTAGAGAAAGGAAAGGAGGAAGAGAGGGAGAGAAACATCGATGTGTGGTTGCATCTCACACATCCCCTGCTGGGGGCTTGGCCTGCAACCCAGGCATGTGCCCTGCACTGGGGATCAAACCCGCGACTCTTTGGTTTGCAGGCTGGTGCTCAGTCCACTAAGCCACACCAGCTGGGGTGCTACTCTGTCTTCCTTTTAATTGCCTTTCCTCTTCTTTTCATTTCCTCTACATTCTGTCAGATTTACCTTTTCATCAGGTTTCCCATGCATTAGAATTGCTACAAACTCTTAGTTTCTTATCACAGCACAACCACATCCTGCCTGGATTTCAGGGCTCCCTGTGGACATCCTACCTGCTGTCAGGCTGTACCTAGCTTTGCTCTCCAACACATCCGCTTGCATCAATCAAGCTGTTCACCTAACATTCTCAGGTGAGATTTGTACTTACTGTCTTTGTCCTCCATGTTTATGCTATGCATGTCCATCAGTTATGGGGGAAACGTTTCTCCCCCTTTTGTTTAACTAACTCTGACTCCCTTCCAACTTTTGTTCCATTGAAATTGCCTCTGATTTTCTGACGTTTGTTTATCTTAGCATTTCTAACATCTTATAGCATTTTTGGCCCTTCAAAATAAATCACCCTTTAAGAATTTGCTGATAACTTTGCTAATTATTTCATGTGCCTTGTGTTTACCTCTTCAGGCAGATTTGCATACTTTTTAAGTTTGGGTCTCTGTCTTACAATGATTTTATCTTTTATGCATTTCCCTTGCATCTAGTACAGTGATAAGAAAATGATGTATGCTCGAAATCCTTGTGGATTGATTGAAATAATTGCCTACCATCGAGTTGTTTTTGTCATTAGCTGACAGAATCAAGTTTTAGAGATCCAGCTAAATGCCTGCCTCTCAGCCTCCAAAGGCTGGCGCAGATGGAAGTCACCTTCCTGAGAGTCGGACTCCTCATTAACTCGAAAGGGACTGCCGCGTATTAAAAATTCTCTTTATGGATTATGATGAATTGCATTCCATTTGATTCATTCTTTTGTATTCAAACTATATTAGTGATACATCCAGAAATAACATTACTTTTTAAATATATTAAAAAACTGTCACTTATTTTCCTAGAGTTGTCAACTTAGTTTACTATTAAAAAGTTTAAAAAAGAAAATCACATGACGATAGCCCAAAGCATTTTCTACATAATTCAGAAGTGGAATGATGTTTAGGAAAACTAAAAAATAATATGACAGGAATAAAATAACAGGAATGATATTCCTGTTAAAATAAATATCTACATAACAAATTGTCTTTAATGGAATTGGAGCAGCATTCTATTTTCTAAATATACATTCATTTCTTTAGGTATAAACTTTAAAATATAGATATAAAATAGAGTGAATAATATGCATTTTAAATGAAAGGAATATCACAAAACATGTCAATATCTTGTTTTTGATCTTATATGTTTTGAGATATGTGGATAAAATAAATTTAAATTTTATTATGAAACTTGATGCTTCATAAATATTTTACATTTTAATGAAAAATATAGCATAAGGAAGACGTACTTTTCATTTAACTTTGAATTTTTTTTTTTTTTGGTTGCTTATATTCTCAGTTCTCAAAGATTTGCCTTCTCACTGATTTAACCTTTACTGAGCCTTTTAATCCCCAGCTATTTTATTTTTACTCTGGGAATAGTTTAGGTTTTGGTTTATGGGTTTTTTTTTTTACTTTTTAAAAAATTATATTTGATTGATTATGCTATTACAGTTGCCCTGATTTTCCCCCTTTGCCCCCCTTCACCCGCCTCACCCCCTCAGGCAAGTGTCCCACCACTGTATGCTTGGGCCATGCGTCTAAGTTCTTTAGCTGCTCCATTTCCTATACTGTGCTTTACATCCCCATGGCTATTCTGTAACTGCCTATTCGTACTTCTTAATCCCCGCGCCTCTTCACCCATCCCTCCACGTTCCCCTCCCATCTGGCAATCCATCAAATCACTCTCTGTATCCACGATTCTGTCTCTGTTCTTATTTGCTTAGTTTGTTTTTTAGATTCAATTTTTGATAGATTTGTATGCTTTGCCATTTTATTGTTCATAGTTTTTATCTTTTTCTTAAATAAGTCCCTGTAACATTTCATATAATAATGGTTCGGTTATGATGAACTCTTTAGTTTTTCCTTGTCTGGGAAGCTCTTTACCTGCTCTTTGATTCTAAATGACAGCTTTGCTGGGTAGAGAAACCTTGGCTGTAGGTCCCTGCTTTTCATGACTTTGAATTTTCTTGCAAATACCTTCTAGACTGCAAAGTTTCTTTTGAGAAATCAACAGGAGTCTTATTGGAACGCTCTTGCAGGTAACTAACTTCTTTTCACTTTCTACTTTTAAGATCCTCTCTTTATCTTTAACCTTTGGCATTTTAATTATGATGTGTCTTGGAGTGGGCCTCTTTGCATCCATCTTATTTGGGACTCTCTGTGCCTCCTGGACTTGCAGATCTATTTCCTTCACCAAATTAGGGAACTTTTCTTTTATTATTTTTTCAAACAGAGTTGCAATTTCTTGCTCTTTCTCTTCTGCTCCTGGTACCCCTATGATGTGAATATTGGACCTCTTGAAGTTGTCCCTGAGGCTCCTTATACTATCTTCATTTCTTTTGGATTCTTTTTTCTTCTTCTTGTTCTAATTGGTTGTTTTTTGCTTCCTTATGTTCCATATCATTGATTTGAATCTCACCTTCATCCACTCTACTGTTGTTGCCCAGTAAATTGTTTTTTATTTCAATTAGTGTATCCTTTTTTTCTGACTGGATCTTTTTTATGCTGCTGAGGTCCACACCAAGTTCCTTGAGCATCCTTACAACTAGTGTTTTGAACTCTACATCTGATAGATTGCTTATCTTCATTTTGTTTAGCCCTTTTTCTGAAGTTTTGACCTGTTCTTTTATTTGGACCACCTTTCTTTTCTGTCCTCATTTTGGCAGCTTCCCTGTGTTTGTTTCTATGTAATAGGTAGAGCTGCTTTGACTTCATGTCTTGGTACTGTGGCCTAATGTAGTAGGTGTCCTGTAGGGTCTAATGGCACAGTCTCCCTATCACCCAAGCTGAGTACTTGAGATGCGCCTTTCATGTGGTCTGAGTACACCCTCCTCTTGTAGTTGAGACTTGGTTGCTGATGACAGATCAATGGGAGAGATTTACCCAGGCCAGCCAGCTGCAAGGATTGGCTGTGACCACTTACCACCAACCTCCACCCGCTGTGGAGGATCAGCTGTGCAGAGGCAGGGTGATGATGCTCCAAAAGGGTCAATGGCTGTCCGCTGGGTGCGCTGGCCCTGGGGTTTCATGGGTGGTGCAGGCCAAGGTGTGTTTTGCCTGAGGCCACCCTGCCTGAGCTATAAAGCAATCTGAGATGGCTGTGACTTGTCCTGGGCTTAGAGATTCCTAGGTGAAGCCAAGCTGTGAATCTAGGCTGGCTGCTGCTATTGCCAGGCCTGCAGCCACTTAGCAAGAGGTACTGGAACTGGGGGCTCAGTAAGACTGGCCGTTGCTTGTTTGAGAGGATTTAGGAAGTTGTGAAACATGAGCCAAGACCAGCCATTCATATGGAAAAGCATCTTGGGTAGGCTTGTAAATTGGGTGGGGCAGAGTCTCTGGGGATCTCCAAGTCTGGTCAAGCAGAGTTAACCAGGTTGATGAAGTCTCAGGTATGGCACCAACTTGCTGGCTCTGTGAGAGGAATGTTTAGAAAAGGGACAATAGCCTCTGCTTGCCTTGATGTCAGACACTTCAATCTCTCCCTGTATGCCACTGGTGTTTTTCAAGCTTCCTCCCCAGCGCTGGAGCTCAGAGGGAGTGAGTCTGAGTAGGTGAGTCTGTGTGTGGGTTCTTCAGGAGGAACTGCTTGGTGCTCCAGAATTTTCTTCTACTTACTCAATCCCTGCTGGTTTTTGCAGCCATAAGTTGTGGGGACTTTTCTTCCTGGCACTGGAACCCCAGGCTGGGGACCTGGTGTGGGTCTGGAACTCCTCATTCCTGTGATATCCCTCCTGAATTTTTATCCAGACCGTTGTGCATCTGTGCCCTTTCTACCAGTATGGATGGATGGGATTTCTTTATTTCCATAGTTGTCAGACTTCCATTCAACTTGGTCTTTGATGGTTCTGAGTGATGGTTGTTCTGTATTTCAGTTGTAATTTTGATGTGGTTGTGTGAAGAGTGGAGCCATGTCTGCCTATGCTGCCATCTTGACCAGAAATCTCTTTAGTTTTTTGTTCTTTATCTTTCCCTAGACACTTCATTACTCTGTACAGAAACAGGTAGCTCTTTCCCATAGCTTTAAGGCTCTGTTTATTTTCTTCCCACACTTTGTATCTTTGTGATCCTACATCTCTCCTCCCCAACCCCCAACATAGTTCGAATTTGCTCTGTATCTGCTTTGATAGACTCCAGAAAATTATGTATGACTAACACACACACATAGATGTAGGCATATACACACATATGCACTCACCCAATGAGTGAAAAACATTTTTCTCGTATAAGTAGTTCTCAACTATAAATAATACATTTTTCTCTTTTAACTAAGGCTTCTTTTAATTCTACTTCTTAAAAAATGATAGGAGAAAATAAATGATGACCCCATGGGGTGATACTTTTGTCAGAAAGTACTCACAGAAAAAGAGGGTGGTGAATGGAAAGGTTAGAATTTGTGTTCAAACTTTGACCCTGGCAGATTGGCACACTCATGATGAGCAAACGTTCAGCTTTTCAAGTCAGCTTATCTTATATTCTGTTTTTTGTTGATTTAGAAGAGTCAGAGCCCTTATCTCTTTAGTGTTTGTTTTAAAAGCTGAAGCTTAAGTAAAATTTGTAAATTGGCTGATTTGAGCATGCATAGATCATAGATGGTATATAGTGAACTGAACGTTTTCATTACAGAAAATATAACTGGGACTATTAGATGTGCAAATGGTGGATTCAAGTTGCAAGGACCTCCAGTCCTCTGTTGAAGAATGTTAAATAATTCCTGCTGTCTTAGGGCTAGTACTTCCTCTTCAAGTGACAGAGGTCAGCTCAGCCTGATGCTATTTTTGCTTTTGGTTGTGGTCCAAGAATATAAAAAGAGAACATCTGGATTTCTGTCGGTTTCAGCCATGCTGAAAAGTTCTCTATAGTGTGTGTTTGTTTTTATAGATTCATACACATTCTCCACATGTTATTTTCCAAGGAAGCCACATTTCAAAACCGTGAACTTTATCTCATTAAGTGCTAAAACTAAATAAAATGCCTTTTAAACTCCCATGTGAAGTCTTAGTCCTGCGATTCAAGTCATTTTTCAAAACACACGTTTCATGCTTGATGTAACTTTAATTCTCCCTTTTCCTGGGAATCATGACTTGATCTTGAGAAACACTCTAAAAATGTCTGTATTCACTGCTTAATGATAATTAACAACTATTAAGTGGGTTATTTTTACAGTCTTTTGGAAAAAAAAAACCCCTGCTTTTAAAAAATTAAATGTAATGGCTCTTTGAAGCAGTTGGCATTTCTGAAATATAAGGTAGCAGTTTTATTCACAGAAGGGGGTTGGCAAATAAGGAGAAATACTCTTCTAATTATGTAGTCAGTTGATCGCAAATTCAAACTGGTAATGAGAAGTCTCCAGTTAGCAAAATTTTCTCAAGTCTAAGTTCTTGGTGATTTTTAAAAGCTTTTCATTTATCTTCAAACAAGGACAATCATTTAAGATGAGTGTCTGCCACCAGTATGACTACTTGTCCAAAAACTGAACAGAAATAACCTTAATACTGATAATGAAGTCCCTTCTAGGACCGTCTTTGGCATACTGTTGCCTAGATCAGTGTGAAACAGAAAAAAACCAAGTTTAAATGTTTTATAACAGACTTGCAAATCCCTAAACCCATGGGTTGCCAGCTTAAACTTTTAAATATTTTAACATGAACTTAGATCACATTCTAGGTTTTTAATTTAGATTTGAAATCTAGGGAGAGCTTGGTTTTTAAATCACTCCATGTACTCAACCATAGTACTAAATTCATTATTAGCTGTTGGTAAGTGATAAGTAAGTTTTAATTTTCCTGATATATCTGAATAACCCGTTCTATTGCCTTAAACGATTTTGCAAACTAATATAATCACTATCATTTAAACATATCTTACACTGTTACTTATCCACATCTCCTAGAAACAAAGTTCATTGTAAAATTTTATTATTCTTACTTTTCCTTCCATTGAAAGCATTCTGTGATCATTATACAAATATTTTTTTTATTAGATTGTTAAGGTGTTTCTAAGAGGAGGGAAATATCCCAGTTACATTGAAGCTGGGGTTATGGGGTTCTAACTATCAACACTACACCTGCCCCATGCCAACCACATATGCTAACAGAGGTCCTTTTGAATCCTGTGTAACATGTTGGCCTGTTTGGGCCACAGTCTGTAGCCAAACGTATGGTGAATGGCTTTGGAGAAGAGTCTTCAAATGGCAGGCTGCCATTGACATCTCTGGGCTCATGTGCCCCACTTAAGCCTGTGCAGTTCCAAATTGGAGCCTGGGACTTGTCTGCTTGTGCTGAAATGTGAGGAGGCCCAGATTTTTTACAGCCTCTAAGCCTCCCAGACAAGTGTAATTATCAGCTTTGAAAGAGCGAGGACTATAAGCCAAATGCAAACAAATTAGGGAGTGAGAGTAGAAGAGCTGCAGCAGCGGGTCAAGCTGGGTGCAGAACGGTTTAGCATTTTCAGAAACCAGAGAAGAACGTTGCTGCAGAGAACTGTCTGTGATAAAGTGGACTGGCCCTTTAGCGCTTTTTGTTTCTGGTCCTGAAGGAAATCAGCAAGAAGAGGAGAAGAGCTTTCACACAAGCAGAGCTGTGGCAAAGATGGTGGGTAAGACATGGAAAGACGTCCCATTAGGTAAATGTTATATGATATTGCGGTGACGGCAAATTTTCCTGGAGAGAGCGAGGCATAACTGATAAAAATAACAAATAATTATTTTAAAAGTTACTATGCTGGGGCCAGAATTAGGAAGCCTACTTAACCAGAATTAGAATCCTTTGATAGATGATGACTGGATAAAGAAGATGTGGCACATATAGACAATGGGATACTCCTCAGCCATAAGAAAAGATGGAAATACTGTCATTTGTGACAACATGGACGGACTTTGAGAATATTATGCTAAGCAAAATAAGTCAGACAGAAACAGCTAAGAGCCATACAATTTCACTCATATGTGGGCTATAGAACTACAACTCATAGACACAGACAACAGTGTGGCGGTTACCAGAGGGCGGGTGGTAAAGGTAAAGGGGGCCAAACGCATGGTGTCAGAAGATGATCTGACATTGGGTGGTGGGCGCACAAGGCAACCCACCGATCACGTGACACAGAAATGCACATTTGAAACTTACATGATCTTATTAACTGATGTCACCCCAATAAATTTTTTTTAAAAAAGAGTAATTTGGATCACACTATTTTGAGGAGGAAAAAAAAAAAGAAATAATTGAAAATTCTACCAGAACTAGAAAGCCTACTTGACCATTTCTCTCAATTACTATATTTATTTTATAGCATCCCTTCTGAGTGCATATGTTCTGATTTCATGTTTCTCTTTATTTTCTTATAAGTTATCCTAGCTAGTCTTGCTCTTTTCATAGATTACTGCTTGCATGGGACGACATACAAATGAAGGCCTTCCTCAAACTTCCATTTCCATGTGGCACACCCTCTATTCCCGAGTTCAGAGGCACATTTTGGTCATGTGATCCCTGAGAGTTTCTATTCTATAGCAGCGGGGCTTGCTGGAGTCCCGGGCAGCCAGTCAGGCACTGAATGAGGCAGAGGCAATGATCCAGGGTGGGGGAGAATCATGGTGAATTGGAGGCCATGTGCTTCTTCTGAAGGAAGCTTCTCCTACTCAGCCCCAGCTCAGGGTTTTGTTGTTGTTATGTGTGCACGACACCCTGAGAACCCAGAATTCTGGTGTGTTACAAAGACATTGTATGGTTTTTAAAAATGTTGACAAAAATTATTATTCTCTATTCTAAAGAATGCTGATATTCTTAAAAGTGCTGCCAATACGATGTCGTGACCCAAACTGTCTGAAGGCTACGTTTAGCCTAACGGCCATATGTGTACAAACTTTGCTCCCAGACAAACAGTCCTCACCTGGACAGATTCTCACAAAGCATTCAGAAATCTTAGTTTGTCCTAAAGAGACTGGCAGATTTCTCTCCTAGGGCCTCAGCTTCTCTTCGTGCATTCTTCCCAGGAGCTCCCCTGAACACCTCCTGCATGCAAACCCTCCCCCGGGATTCAGGGAGAAGCCTGCTCCCATCAGTTAATCCTTCTCGGCCAGTACGCTTCCGTCTCCACCACCCCTCCGTCCCATTAACACTGTCTTCCAGCACATCCCTTGACTGCTCTCTCACCTAGTGATCTTTTTCACTAGCTAATAACATACCCTCCCTCTACTTCTTGTCTTAGGTAGAATTTATTATTCCTTTCTTTTCTCAGCCTCCTTTCTTCCAGACTTTCATCATGTCTATTACCCGCCCCCCCAGCCCCAGGGGTGTCCAACCTCTTGGCACCCCTGGGCCACACCGGAAGAAGAAGAGTTGTCTTGGGCCACACATTAAACACACACACACTAACGAAAACTGATGAGCAAAAAAAAAAAAAAGGTTTTAAGTAAATTTACGATTTTGTGTTGGGCTGCATTCATAGTCATCCTGAACCACGGGTTGGACCCCTCTATTCCTTCTTACTAGTATTAAAAACAGCAGCAGGTATAACTCTCATTCTACCAGCTTGATACAAAAACCCCATAGAAGTTCATTTCCTAAGTTTCGCTCTTGAGCTCCCACTACAGTGAGGAATTCAACCTCCTGTCTCTTGGAGTGCTTTTGTCCCAAGGCTGTTGCCAAGTTTCTGGAAGACTCTAACCAAGTGTCACAGTATGGTGGCCTCCCAGTCCCCTGTCATTTCGCATCTTTGTTTGGTGTCCATAGGGTCCTACCTATTTACCAAAGAAATAATTTGCTAATCTGAGTCATTGTATTTTATAACAGGGTTAAAGCGTGCCCTTCTGGTCTTAAAAAGATATTTTTCATCCCCAACTGTCCAACAATAAGAAAAGCAATAGAGTATGTGAGTATGTGTGTGTATGTTTGTCTGTGTGTGAGTGTATATATACGTGTGCAGTGTGTAAACTTATCCTATGAAATTGGAGTTATCTGTAAAACTTCATCATTAATGTGATGCTGTAAAGTTATAACGTTATCTTCTAGGGGTTACCTATGCATTTATAAATATGTATTTATTTAATTTTTCTGACAAGGTAAGAGCTTGTTTCTCTTCCTACCTTCCCTTTACATGTGTCAGAACTGAGGCACAGGGAGCTTACGAAAGTGACGCGAGGTCACAGAAGTCAGAAAGAGCGAAGTCCGACCCGGGCAGCCGGCTCCAGAGGGAGCGTCCGGCCCGGTCTCCTCAGCAGCAGCCAGCCCTCAGAGGGAGCGGCGGACTCAGGGCGGCGGCATGGTGAATTAAATGCCACCGCCTTCTTTTGTTCCAGATCCAATATGGAATCCACTGCTCTTCTAAGAGACAGTTAGAATCTCGAAAGTAGTTGGCAAGGTTTCTTTCTCAGTTCACTTGCAGGCCCGGTGTATGATGAGCTTCTTCATAGTGAGCGAATACATTTCACTTCACTTAGGTGATAGCTGCAGGGGAATATTATGACCCTGTTCCCAAGACTGATCTTTCCATTCAGCTTCATAAATTGCTTGATGTCAGCAGGACATAAATACAATCTGTAGGCTCTGTGGAAGCCGATACGCTGAATACATTTCCAACAGCCTTTTAGAAAGTAATGAACTACACACTTCACTTCTCTTTGGTATTTGTAGCAGGCTCTGAAGGCCACGCCTTCTACCAGTTCGGTGGTAAATAATCTCAGTCTTTCAGCACTACTCCAGAATTACAGTAAGAAATCTCAACTTTCTGGGAGGTGCCTAGGGATGCTGTTACCATGGCGTGATCAAGGGCTCAGCAACGCCCCTTGGTTTCTGCTGGTGGTGTCTGCTCTACAGGAGCTTCTCTGAATTGTCAGCATGCCCTTGCAGCTCTTAGTAGCCTCATTCTCCACAAGTGACATCTACTTTTAATGATCCTCATTTCATTTCCTGCCTCTGTCTCTAAACATTTTTACATACAGCCAGTTTACCACCATCTATGCTCACCAGGGAGGTTATAACTGTGGCTAAAACTTCCCCATGCACTGAAGATTCCATTCATTTCTACTCTCTTATAATTTGCCTATCAAGTTGCTCCCTCTCTATTGCAATGTCTTTCATCACTTTACTTTTCATTGATTTCCTTCCTCTAGCATATACACCTCTTTCTTTTATCTCACAAAAGCAAACTCCTCCTTTGATTTTGTAGTCACCGCTGCCTACCTCTGCTCTCTTTCTGCTTATGGTTCTGGAAAGTGTGTCAACATTGTCTGCCATGCCTTCCTTTCTTCCATTGGATGTGATTCCTCTGCAGTTGGAATTTTCTCCTGAAGTCTTCAGTGAAACAACTCAGCATCCAGAGCTGCTTCATTTTCCAAGATTTTTCACGGAAAAATGCCACTTTCTGAATTCCTTCTTTACTTCTTCAATTTCGTCCTTCTATCAAAACTTCTCTTTCAACTCAGGCTGACATCTTCATTCCCCATTGTTTCTGAGACATTTCTTTCTAGAGAGTATATCCAATTCATCATGTTCAAACCAAACATACCATACAGATCTGCTCTCAAACCCACATCCTTTATTTCTTATCTCAGCCAACAGCGTAACAATCTATCTCCCACACTAGAGACGTGGGATTCATCTCGAATCCTTTGTTCCCTCTAATCGTTAAACCCAGTCATACACAAAAAAATTGGTATTCTAAACCCTCCTTCTTTCGTTTTTTCATTCCATCCATGGATTCATTGCTCTCCTGGACTAAAATAACAGTTTCTTGTAGTGGGGTGAATAGTGCCCCCCTCCCAAAAAATTCATGTCCATCTGGAACCTCAGAATGTGACTTTATTTAGAAAGAGAGTCTGCAGATGCTATTAGCTAAAGATCTCAAGATCAACTCATCCTGGATTTAGGGCAGGCACTCAAATCAATGACTGGTGTCCATATTAGAAGAGAAGATTGCGCAGGGACACTCACAGAGAAGAATCACACGAAGACAGAGGCTAAGTTTAGAGTTATCTTGTGTAAGTCAAGGAAGAGCAGGGGCCACCAGAAGCTGGAAGAGGCAGGAAGAAGCCTTCATAGCCCTGCCGATGCCTCGATTTCAGACTTCTAGCCTCTAGAAATGTGAGAGAATAAATTTCTCCTCTTTTAAGACACTCAGTTTGTGGTACTTTGTTAGGGCATCCCTAGGAGCCTAATAAATTTCCTAAGTGGCATCTATAACTTCTTCTAGCATCGTGATTCTTTACAGAATGCTCTGACAATCAGTTGAATGTATAGAACTTCTCCCAGGAAAGATGCACCCAATTTCACCAGCTTTCAGAACCTCCAAGGTCTGCCTGTATATCTTCTTAATATCTGGGGGCCAATTAAGAATTCCTTTCCTACACACAGTATCCAGAGTTCATTTACTACATTATAATTTGAGTTATGCCTTTCTCTGATTTAAAAACATTAACCTCCTTCCTGAACTACAAGGTTCTATACAATATGACTTCATTCTGATACAATATAGCTCCCTTGCTGAAATATCCTTTGTTCTTATTCCTCCAAATGAATGTGTTTCCAGAGCAAACCATGCTTCTGTGCCTGGCACATGCTGTGTGCACTGCCTGGAACTCCCTTACTTCCACCTGCACCCAGCCATTTAATGAATTCCTAGTCATTCTTAAAGTTTTTATGTTACTCATCTCATCTGTGAATCAAATGATCTCATTAGTGCAATATATGCTGCTTTTGCAAAAGTGATTCCAAGTCCTTAACTCTGCCATGTTTATGGAATACAAGGTGCTTTACTTTGAGTGTGAGAAATTTTAAATTATATTATACTGTAGTATTTTGTTTAAATCTTTATCCACTATTTCCAATTCCCGAAAGAAAATAATTCACTATAATTCTATACTATATAATATGGTACTAAATATACTACAGTATTGCAATTGTAGGCTTTTATTCCAATCAGTGTAGATTAGAATCTTTGAATCATTACTTGTGGGGTTTTTAACTGGAACAAATGTTTAAACTTAACAAATGTCAATTGTCTTCTCTGTGAATTGGTAAAAAAAATTTTTTTAATGCTAAACTCATAGGATTGTTGTGAAGATTAAGAGAAAAAATATTCTAAATATTTAGCACAGCATCAGCTATGCAATAGGAATTAAATTTGTAGTAGTTAAATTTAACAGTGTTTCTTAGTTTATAAAATTATAATCAATATCTCAGGTTGTAAGTCATTTCTAACCTTTCCTTTTCCTTACAATTTATCTGTTGGAGAAGCTGGACTTTGTTGATCTTATACTCATGGTCTAGTTCAATATGGCTCTCTTCTCTGTACTCCCTGGAAAATTCCAGCTGGATCCAGAGATTTGGATACCTTTGGCATGATTATTCACATTGTTTGGCAAGAGCTATAGAAAGCATATACTATCTGGAAGTCTCTTGTTTTGTGATGTTAGTACCCATTATTGCTAATGCCTATATCTGTTAATTCACTGAAGGTTGAAAAATGATGGTGTTCTCACTCTAGCACGTCTATTTCCATTTACTATTGGGGATACTATTATAAAGAGACACATATCATCATTTAGTGACTCCCATGGGACATGGAAAAATATGGGAAAAACAGTATAAATGTTTGGGTTTTTAAAAATTTTATGAATAGGTTCCCATCATCCTCTAAAGATGATTAGTTCTTCTTTAACTAAAATTATGAACCCATAGACTTATACATATTTCATGAGTTTAAGTCCTTTGCAATTATTATCATAATTGAAGCTCAACTGTCTTATTTTTAGCAAATGGAAGCTTTTTGATGTTGATTCCTAAGTCCCTCTGGCCAAACTCTAGTAAGTTTTTGTTAACTGATGTGTTAAGATGTGGCTCATATTGAACATGTGAGTCCTCAATATCTGCAGCTGGTAGGAATGTGGCTCATACTGAACATCTGCCCAGACCTGGAATTAGCCTTTTTTTCCAGGAAACTTTTATTTTAGTGAGAAATGTTATTTCAAGAAATTTGAAATAGATGCTCGAGACATTTGTTGTTACTGCATTGGTCATTGTTTCTAAGTCTTTTTCAGTGGACCAAGCAAAGAAATATATACCTGTATATATGCAAAAACAAATTACCTCTTTAGATTATATTGATATTTCCAATTAAAAATCAAAACTAAGGAAAAGAGCAAAGAAAAAGGTATCACACAACCTGACTTCAAATTATACTATAAAACAATGATAATAAAACAGCATGGTATTGGCAGAAAAACAGACACACAGACCAGTGGAACAGAATTGAGAGCCCGGAAAAAAACCACATGTATATAGGCAAATAATTTTGACAATGAAGCCAAAAACACACAGTGGAGAAAAGAAAACCTCTTCAATAAATGGAGCTAGGAAAATTGGAAAGCCACATGCAAAAGAAAGAAACTAGCTTACAGATTGTCCCCATGTACAAAAATTAATTCAAAATCGGTCAAAAACCTAAATATAAGATCTGAACAATAAATTACATAGAAGAAAACATAGGTACTAAACTTATGGACCTTGGTCTTAGAGAAGATGTTATGAATTTGACCCTAAAGGCAATGGAAGTAAAGGCAGAAATAAATGAGTGGGACTGTATCAAATTAAAAAGCTTCTACACAACAAAAGTAATATCCAACAAAACAAAAAGGCAACCAACTGATGGGAGGAGATATTTGCAAACAACAGCTCCAAAAAGGGGTTAATATCCAAAATATATAAATGACTCATACAACTCAACACCAAATAAACAATCGAATTAAAAAATGGGCAGAGGACCGCAACAGACATTTCTTCCAAAAAGACATACAAAATGGCCTACAGATGTCTGAAAAGATGCTCAACTTCACTAGCTATTAGGGAAATGCAAATCAAAACTGCAGTGTGATACCAGCTCACACCTGTTAGAATGGCTATCATCAACAAGGCAAGTAATAACTAGTGTTGGAGAGGTGGTGGGGAAAAAGCCACTGCTTTCCGCTGCTGGTAGGAATGCAGACTGGTACAGCCACTATGGAAAACGGTACAGAGGTTCCTCAAAATATTAAGAATAGAGTTATCATATGACCGAGCAACTCTTCTGAGTATCTACCTGGATATTTTGAAAACACTTATTCACAAAGATAAGCACCCCTCCCCCCATGTTCATTGTAACATTATTCACGGTGGCCAAGATATAGAGACAACCAAAGCGTCCTTCAGTAGATGCCTGGATACAGAAGGTGTGGTACATATATGCAGTAGAACACTACTGGGCCTTAAGAAAAGATGAAACTTGCGACAACAGGGACGAACCTTGAGAATGTCATGCTAAGCAAAAAAGTCAGTCAGAAAAAGTTTGGAACCATAGGATTTCACTCGTATGCGGGATATAACACTGAAAGTAACTAATGAACAAACAAGAAAAACAAATAAACACAAACTCATAGGCATAGACAACAGTACGGCGATTACCAGAGGGAAGGTGGGTGGGGGGCGGTGGAGGGAGGAGGGGCCAAATATATGGTGACGGAAGATGATGTGACTTTGGGTGGTGGGCACGCAGTGCGCTATACAGATCCTGCATCACAGATATGTACACTTGAAACCTATATAATCTTATTAACCAGCGTCACCCCAATAAACGTAATTAAAAAGAACCCTAGGGAGCCTTTATTTGACTTCTTCTCCATGACACTGGTGTCCTTCCTTCTAAACCAAGAATCCTCATTCTCGAGAGCACACACAACGCTTGCTTGTTCAATCCGCAAATAACACACAGGGGTGGCACAATGATAATAATCACACTGCCGTGAATGTAATTATGAAAATAGTAATTTTTTGCATATACTCTCACGCTCACTTTCTTCCCTCACTTTCTAAGTAGTTGCCCTGCACCTATGTTATCAGCGCACATAACAATCACATACTGCGCTCACTTCTTAAATTCCATTTAGTTTTCTTTAGACCTCAGCACTGATTCCTGTGCTGATAGCGCTGGTCATTCTGGTAATCCGAAGCATGCTATCTGGTCAGCTGGAAGGGAAGTACTCAAGGTACGGTGTTCCTTACCCTGCAAACCACTAGTCTTTTTGTGTTCTTTGTACTTGAAAGTCAGTTTTGTTGGATATAAAATCCTTGGTTCCCATTTTCTTTCCTTGGTCTTTTTAATTATGTTTCTGATGTCCTTCTGGTATAACATATTTACTGTCCAAAAGTCTAATGAAAAATTATGGAGTTTTTTTAATATCCAAAGAAGTTTTTTTTTTCTTTTTCTGAAAGACCGATAATTATATTAGAATGCCTTGATGTTGGCACACAGCGTGTTCCATCAACATGTAAATTAAAATCTTTTATTTCAGGAAAGTTTACTTGAATCGTGGTTTCAGCATTTGGCCCGTTTAGTGTTCCAGGCAGGAGCTCCTTCTGTCCCTGTGTTGGCCAACTTCTATTATTTTTTTAATATCTTTTCTCTGTTTTTTGAGTGCATCTTTAGAATATGTTTTTTCTCTTTAGAGAATTTGTTGTCTCTTTTACCTTACTATAATTTTGCATAAGGTATGACCATACTTTTTTATTATTTATTTTTATTTGAAACTTGTTTTCCTGGACTTTTAAAATTAGGCAGCATTCAAACTTTACAGAGCTCCTATTTTCTCTCCCCTCCACACCCCCACACACACTTTTTGGGCAGTGATATAAAAATATAACGGTAGCTTGTTTTCTCTGATTTCCTAGCTCTATTCCCTTTTGACACTTTAGTAAAACCCTCCTTTCCTTCAGATAAGGCATTTCAGATATTAGTGCCTTGTTCAGTTTTTTATTCTGTTCACTGCCTTCTCCCTTTGAAAGGAGTCCTGATAGGCATTTCTTTCATGTTTAAGATTCATGGAGACCCAACCCTTCTAGGCTCTTCGGTCCTTCTTACCATCAACCCCTTGCACTTGCTTGCTGTTAAAGGGCCCCCGCGACCCCAGGCTAGTTTAAGCCCTGCTTCCCAGTGAGCTGAGTACTCCTCTTTTTCAGATGCATCAGACACTACCATGTTGCTTCCTTCTTTTTTCTTAAACAGAGATGCTAAAATTATGTAGGTTTTGTTCCCACTCACTGAAGATTATGGTGCTCATCAGCATACCTTATCACTTAATTTGGTTGTATAGGTTGCCCATGTGATTTTGATTTTGCTATGTGGATGTTTCTGTCTCCTTTATACAGGTGTATTCATTTCCTATTGCTGTGGTGACACATGACAACAAACTTAGCGGCTTCCAACAGCACAAATTTATTCTCTTCAAGCTCCGGAGGCCCACAGCCCAGCTGGCTGCGCTGTCGGCGGGGCTACGTTCCTTCGAGGAGCTCTCGGGGAGGATTCATTTCCTCTCTCTTTTCATCTGCCAGGGGCTGCCCTCTTTCCTTACTTAGTTGAGGCCGCTCTCCATCTTCAAAACAGTCAGTGTAGCATCTTCATATTTCACTCCGACTCTGATACTCCTGTCTCTTTCCCTTACGATCACATTGGGCCCACTGAATAATCTGGGATGATCTCCCGTTGCAGCATCCATAATTTAATCATCTACAAAACCCTTTTTGACATCTAAAATAACACATTCGCAGGTTCTAGGGATTAGGACACAGATACCGTTGATGGAGCTGCTCTTATTCTTTCTGCTACGGTGGGCACATCCGGTAAGATTTAAAAAAAAAAAGACTTTGCCACCATCTTCCCCAAGTCTTCTCCTGAACTACTATAGTTTTCTCACCAAAAATAAATACTAATGCTAGATGGAAATTTCAAAAGAAGGTGAATCTGGAATATTATAGTTCTATCATGCTATATATGCATCAATACTATAGTTCTATAGTTCCCTTAAATGAAAACCTTTACCTGGCTTAAAGTGTGCTACTTCAGTCCATCATATATTACACCAGACAATATTTTAAACAAAAAACAAACAAGAGGAGTAATATGTTGGATTTTGTTGGTATTGGTGTATGCGTGTATTTAAAATTCCTTGACTCTAACATGGCATGGCACTGTCCAATAAAGAGACACAGATAAATGAAGGCAGAAGAATGGTTAAAGTTTGCACATCCCTAACTCATAACAATAAAAAAATCATCGTTTCATCTACCTATAGGTAACAGACGAGCAGCGTAGAAAAGCCCTGCCTCTGCGTCTGGTCTGAATTAAAGTCCCACTGAAGGCGGATGTGGAAGTCACTCAGGCTCGTACGTTCTTTAATTTCTTTGATTAAGGCCTGCACAAAGTCAGTGTAGCTAGGGGGCAATATGCAGGCTTCCAGAAACTACAAAGTGTACCAGCTGGTCCCAATTACCCTCACTACAGTGTGACCATATGCACAAATGTTCAGCTTTTTGTTTAAGTTCGTGAATTTTTTTTAAAAGTGAGTTTTTGTAAAATATTGTAAAATACTCACTACAGTATTTCTCAATATTTCATACATTTCTTTCTGCTAACTTAAACCTTCTAGTTATGGTTAAATGTATGGATAAAGCAGGTCAAATAAGACAAAGAGTCTAAGCTGGCAGAAAAGAAATCTTTTTAAAATTTAAATTACAATAAAATGCAAGTTTTTTTCCAATTCATTTTTTTCAAATAAAGATTTTTAAGAAATATTGATTCTTAAGATAATCAGTTAGAAACTAAATCCAGCAACCCCAGGTAGGTAACTTTTACATCCGCTGAGTAAGAATAATGTGAGTTGGCATTTCTGACTCCCGTGACCTTTACCAAGTCCTAAGGTGTCTCTTAAACACATCCTATTGAACCAGAGAGAACAAATACACATGCTGAATTGACCTTTTTAATAACAACCTGAAGTTGAAAGTCACACTTTTTCCATATTTTCTAACTTGAAGTTAAAAGTAGGCTTTTAATACTGCAGTTGTCTCAGTTAATTTGAATTCAAAAGTCTGTGTTTGCGCCAGAATGCTAAAGGCCCATTCATATTATCTGCAGGGTGAGTGAAATATAGCTAGCCTGGTTAAGGAGGCATTCAGTAATGTGGAGATTTATTATCTAATATGTATCGCAACAGAATGTGCCTTAATTTTTTAAGTGGGAATATAGCAATTTGTCCAGCTTACAAATATGTATCAACTCTTTAAGTTAGTGACAAAATAACAAAAAAAATGCGCCTTCTAATTTACTAAATGACATTATGCATAAGTAAGGGAGAAATAATGTGCTGCATTGAAAAGAGAATGTCTACCAAGTTCAGAAACAAACCAATATGAATAAGAACAGAGGGTATGTTTATATAGAAGTCCCACAATACCTCTGTCTTATAAGTATTTACTCTTTAAACAAATGTTTAAGTAGGTATCCAAAGGCCTAAATGTGTAGCTGCAATTATATTTTATAGAAACAGTGGTGGATGGATACCGTTTAAAGTGTCCCTAATGTTAATTATGATTTATGAGTTTACATAGTCTGGAAAGGGAGAAATGTAATAATCCAGCCTTCTTTCCAGAAATTTTTTAGTTGCTATTAATTTGGAGGCCAGGAAGTGAAAATGAATTACTGCAAGGCAAATAGCTCCCCATTTGTGAGGTTTGGGCTTTGTCCATTTGCACAGTTTCAGTCAACCTAACAAGACATATCAACCCGCTTGCTTTTGCTATAAAATTTTGTTAGACTGGATGAAGAATATTGATCAAAGTCCCACTATCTCAATTTTATTAGAACATTTCACTGACCTTTTAATTATTAACAGGACACAAAATTAGTGGTCTAAATGACACTAACCTGCTCTGGGGATTCTATTTAAAGGGGTTTCAACAACCTAGCTGCACCATATTCTGGCATGCTCATGGAACATACTTCTCCAGCACCTTCATATCTAGGGTACTAATTCATTAAGAAGGATCAGGCACAATGCCATTCACAAGGCTGGAAATGCTTTCTGCATATTTTTCTAACATACTGAATTTTTGCTTAGTTTTCATAACTAAAAGGGAATATCATTCAATACAAATTTCATATTGTAGGTGATTAACAATCACATGACCTCTTTGAACTCTCCGCTGTCCTAACCCTATACAGCAACTAGGATTCCTCCAGCTCTATGATTCTATGATCCATAAAACTCAATGCGACTCTTTTCAGTCATCTACTGCATCGTGCTGCAGAAGTGTGAACAGTAATGATCTATTTAAAATTCACTGTCAGAAATATTTCAGGTTCATAGAAAAGCATCTAATATTTCATGTTGGTATATTTCAGTAATAGATGATGACTCAACTTCAACTCATGTGTCAAGCACAATATTTAATATTCTTCTGGGAAGATTATTTCAAATTATAAATCAAAATCCAAATAAACACTGTGCTTCACTTGAAATCATAAATAACTGTCAAATATAAATGAATGGCTTATTATACAGATGTCAACTATTGATAGATGGGGGGACTTGCACATTTGTTATTGCTATTTTCAAATCTGTTCATGCTTAGAAGTCTCTCAATGTGATCAATAAGCATCTTAATAAGGTGGCCAAGATTGTCAGGAAAGATATCGTTTTTCTTTTTTTTCCCCATCACTAGTCTCATCTACATTCCTTGTTACAAAGTTTTCTATTTCCTCCTTGTAATATATCTCAAACTGACCTTTCAACTACTTACATCCTAAAGGGAAGAAAGCTAAATCCAACATTTGGAACAGCTGCAGGTGTATGTCTAGAGGGCATGGGGGGGGGCAAAGTTGGCTGCACTTCCCTTCTCCTGACCAGTAAGGTAAGGTCCCATTCATGGCAAGGACACAACGTCCCCAGCCTCTCAACAACTTGTGCTGTCATTGCATTTTACTGCAAAGCAGAGGATGTTTACACTGACATTCTGAAAAAAATATTATCGTCTTCGGTAAGAGATATTTCTTTCTTTGGTAAGAGACTTTGTGCGTCAGAACGGTTGCATTGCCTGGCCAAGGTATGTGGTGTGGATCGCCGTCACGTCCTCCTAACTAACCTGCATCATGCTCCCGCTGGACAAATCGAACAGTTACTCGTGTGAGGTGAAGTGCCCATAGTGGTATAGGAAAAGTGGTGGTGTTATAAAGTCCTTTAACATTTTACATAAAACTCACGGTGGAGGGATTTTCTCTCCTTCTCTATATGTGTGTCCTAGAAGGACTTGGAAATGACCCATAAAGAACAGCAGGACGTAGAAATGCAGAAAGCACATGAAACATTTCATACCTCCTCGCCCATACTGGGCATGACTGTTAATGGTATCTGTCCACCTTTGTTAAAAGTTCGGTTTCACCGAAGTCATCTCAGTCTGTTTTGGGCGTCCACTAGTGAACTGGACTGCCACTCAGGTCAATGAAGTCTCTCTTTGTGGCCGGTGGTGTTGGAAGCTGGTAGAGGCTTAGCTAGCCAAGCTTCACTGTCAGATTCTCAGAGTTCCAGAAGGCGGAAGAGCCTTTTTAGAAATTGGTAAGAGCGACAGCTTGGTGCTTGAGAGAACTTCCACAGGGATTATTTGTCTAGTCTCCCTCTGAGGCTATGTATTTGCATCCAGTCTGTGCTGCATTCGCAGCTCGGTTTTCCTTTCCGCATCGGGAAACCCTCTACTCTCTTCAGACTATTTATTGGGGGTAGTGAGGCCTTTACTGTACACCTAAACAAATTATGTGCACGCAGGGAAAATGTGGAGGTTTGAAAGTACAGACGGCAGACATTGGCATAGACTCTCAGACCAACATTTAGTATTAATAACCCCCACTATACAGAAATTGAATGTGGTATTATTAATCCCTTAGAAGAGTTGCTTTTTTATTTTTTTTCCAGCTCTGATCTCAATTATTCTGAAGCAGAATCAATGGCTATGTTTAAACATTTTCCCTAGTGCAAAAAACTTCTTACTCTGGGAAATTTCTTTCTTCAGGCCAACTCAAACTCAAACTCAAACACAAAAAAAAAAAAAAAAGGCCACAACAAGGAAGCTTTTACAGGGATTTTTCCCTAGAATAAAAAAAATCATTAGCAGGAATTAACTTGCCCCTGAGCCAATCCCAGGACGGATTGTTACTTTTTCATATATGAAACTGTGCTTTAACTCAACCCAGGATTTTCAAGGTTGGCGGGGACTACGTTAAGCACTGCCCTGCAGGTCTACCGTTATCTTAATAATGAAGATAGTTCTGAGGAAGAGAAGAGGAGATGGGATAATTATGCTTCTAATTAAGTCTAAGAGCAAAATTAAAGGCACGTTGGCTGGTTTAAGCCATAGCAAACTTCATACCAGCGTTTTTTTCCATAGACAAATCTGTGATCCAATCTCTTAAATGCAAAGGGAGTAAGGTGAATCACAGATACAATTTTTCTCCTGTTAACTGAAAAGAGTGGTCTTTTCTGTTCATTGTAGTGAAACAGTATTAAGATGGTAAAGTGCAGATGCAAGCTGTTCGCTATCTGTACTTTAGAACTCTTCAGTAATTATATAAATGCAAAAGAGATCGTTCCTTCCACATGAACTCGGTAGCTAAAGTCAAAACTCTTGACTTGGAAATGAAGCAATGGCTTAAAACCAAGCCTGAGCTCCTTTGCCTTTCCCTTTTTACATATTCCTATTTCTCCTCCCCCTCCCCCTTCCTCCTCCTCTTCTTAATCCCCGTCTTTCTTCTCCTGCACTGCAGAAGCTGCTGCTGCTGCTGCTGCTTGGATACAAATGGAAAAGAGGATATGAGGGGTCATACAGATAATATATTTTTCTGACTTCTTATGGTCCCAAGCATCCCTTGGCTGAGAGCAGAGGAGAGGTGGGCTGGCTTAAGTCCTCTGCTTAGTCTCATAAAGCCATAATCCAGGTGTCAGCAGGGCTATGTCCCCTTCTGCGGCGCTCAGTGACAATCTCTCTCCTGGCTTCTGCCTCATGCCTATCCAGCCCCATGCCTATCAGCGTGGCCTGTTCTCAGCATCTAGAGGTTGCCACACAGTCCTTAGCTCTTGGCCTCGTCTTCAGACGTTGGTGATCTTTCTTCTGCCTCCACTTTCCTGCCTCTTTTTCTGCTACATCACTCTCACTGACTCTTCTTCCTCTTCCACCATTTTTTCCCCCCAGCACAGGGAAGGTTGGAAATTAAGCGTGAAGGAATGGACGGGAGATATCTGGCATGCAGTATTACTCCCTTTTAATGACTGTTACAAGGAAAAAAATTTTAAATCTATGTAAACATCTTTCCATCATAAAGGCACAGGCGATTACATGGGTCTGCCGGAAAGCCCAGGGTAACTAATTCTATCTGCAACCCCCCTTTGTCATCTGAGATAACACATTCACAGGCATAGCAGCAGGGCACAAAGGTCACAGGGACCGAAGTCCTGCCTGCCGCACTGATCCTGTAATGTCGGTTTAATGGTAGAACATGAGCTTTAGAAACCAGACGGGTAGATGAGTTTGTAAACCTTCATGAAAAGCCAAGAAGCTTAATCTGGCCTCCTTCACAAGTCTGGAACTAACAGAACACCTATAGGCAGCGTCAGAGTTTCTTTTTCAAGACTTTCTTTGTCCGATTCAACATATGGATAGTCACTTGAGTTCCTCAGATTTTACTCAGGGGTGCATGACTGACATGGCTCTGGCCTGGAACAATTTTAATGTCATGTTATTAGGCGACCATTACACCCCTAGAGGAGCCTCACTGTTGCGTTCAGTGATAGCCAATTTGGATAACCTTTCTTTTCATATTCCCACCAAACTGAATTAGTTACAATATGAAGTATGTAAGTAAAACCAATAATCTGCTTTGCATAAGATAGAGATCAAAGGAACTTTGGAAAATAGTTGGCAAAAGCTTTATGGAAGCTTTAGAGGAATCAGTGTTAAGCTAATGTTTTTGAGAGTATCCATTATTTATACAGGCTTTTTATACAGACATTAAATTGTATCATATTTTTTTACAAGTATTTTAATGACCACATAAATCTCTCCAATAATTTAATTCTTTCCAATCCAGGTCCTTATTCTTGTGCATTTTAAAGTGTTTCATTTTTAAACTTCCAAATGCAGACTATATTAAATCTCATTTTCTGGCATTGTGGGATTTTTTTTTACCCTCTTTGAATGTTTTGTATTTCTCCATGATGATACATTTTAAGCTATGAGATAACTTGCCAATTGAAATGAGAGAGACTTTCTAATTGTCTTCCAAAAAGAAATCAATCAACATTATCACCAATGATATAAGACAGTACCAATACACCAGTATCATTTTTTGAAGTTTTGCCAATTTAAAAAAAAGTCTTTATTTAAATATGCTAAACTTTATATGCAGTAAGTTCCTGCTCTTTAATCTGGTTTTCATGTTTTTGTTTTTTTTTTTAAATTAGGATTCTTAGAACAGAGGCAAGAGCAGCTGGATTCCTTGAGGAATTTTATATCTTCCCCAGACTAAAAATAGTTATGCATCCCAATGAAAGTTGGTTGATTTGGGCTCAGAAATGACTAAATTAAACATTGTTTGTCACAACCTGAATTTTTAAAGAACTATCATTAATATTAAAAATGTGCTTCTTTTAAATAACTATAATCTGCACAATCATGTTGGAAAAAATGAGGTAATGTCCCTAAAAAGCTTTTGATTTGTATGATGGAAACAATTGCATAAAAGTAAGCTATTATTATTTCATTTTTAATATAACTAAAATAAAAATATTACCTAAGGATTTCCTCTTCTGCTTGATTTAAACCTGATAAGCCTGACTTCTTTTTCACTTATTTTCCTCTCAAAATCATAAAATATCTAGAGTAATTTTTGTAGAAAAAGAAGCAAAAATAAAAATATCACTTTTTAATTAATTCATTTGTACAGAAAACATTTTTCTGCATCTGAAACACAAAGGCAAGCTGACTCATTACCAGCTGTAGAATATTAAGCACGCATTTGGCCTGGCACTCTCAGCGCCCTCCGGATTTGCTTCTGTAAAGTTAGGCATGGGTAGTTATCCTGAATTTTTTTCATTTTATTTAGAATACTTTTAAATTTACAGAAATATTTCAAAGGTAACACAAAGAGTTCCCTATATACTGAATACCCTGTTTCCCCTATTGTTAACAAGTTACCTTAGTGTGGTACATTTGTAACAACTAACAAACCAATATTGATAGATTATTAACTAAAGTCCACACTTTATTTACATTTATTTAGTTTTTACATACTGTCTTTTCTCCTTTCCAAAATCCCTTCCAGGATACCATTATACCTTTAGTTACCATGTCTCTTCAGGCTCCACTTGATTAAGACAGTTGCTCAGGCTTTTCCTGTTTTTGATAACCTTGATATTTTTAAAGAGTATCAGTCAGATATTGTGGAAAGCTGGGATTTGTCAGATGTTTTTTCTCATGATGAGACTGACGTTATGGCTTTTATGAAGGAAGACCACACAGGCAAATGCCATTTTCATTATATCTTATCAAGGCTAAATACTATAACATAATTTATTAGTATTGCTATTAATCTTGATCACCTGACTGAAGTTAGTGGTTGCCAGTATTCTCCACCTGTTAAGTTATTCTTTTCTTCTTTCCATTCTTTAAACATCCGAAGGAAGAGATGGTAGTTAACACTCCATATACTTGACAGTAGAGTATACATGTAAATTACTTGGAAATCTTCTGCAGGGGAGGTTTGTCTCTTTTCTCTCATTTCTTTATTTATTGAATTATTTCTCTGTATTAGTATAGACTCAGGGATATTCATTTTACACTTTGGGCTATAATGCAATATTACTGTATTTATTTCGTTGATCAAATTCTTTGGCAGTTGAGAACTCTTCCAGGCGGCCCCTGCATTCCTTTGATATCGCCCCATCGTTGTGGGGGTGTGCTGTGGTCGTTGTTGTTGTTGCTGTTGTTGTTTTGGAGTGCGTTCTTTACTTCTGAGCACTATGAGATCCTCTAAGAGTCATCTCATATTATTTCCTGACTAGTTAGTCTTCAACTCAGTCATTTTTCCCAGTAGGCCTAGTTTCTTTTATTGAACAATGATTCTAGAAACCAAGAGCTGCGTGCTAGGCATCCTGGGGTATTTTTCATATCTAAGTCTATCCTACAGATAAAAGCTCTTGGGACCATTCTCCCACATGTATCTTTCATTAAGTACCAAAAGTGTCCCTCTGATGGATGTTTCCAGCTCTGAGCAAAATATAGGATGTCAGTACATAAGCATATAATCGTGGTTTTATGATTCCTTGACACTGCCAGTTATGAATATATATTGGTGCATCACATATATAATGTCCCAATGTTGCCCTCTTCCTTTTTGAACCGTCACATGGATTATGAAAGTAAGAATGATTAGAATGAAGGGCTAAGGTTGCTTGCTGATTAAATATCTAGCTCTCTCAGAGACCCCCCAGGCCCCTTCCCCTGGTGCCAGATTCAAGAATATCCACAGTTGCTGGTGCTAGCCAAATCCACAGCAGGATCGCTTACAGCGGCCTCGGTCTACTCCATTTGTTTTATCAGACAAAAATGGTTTGAGCATTTACCTGTTTCAAGCACTGGCTAAGCACTTTGGATATAGTGTTGAACATAATAGGAAAGGTCCCTATACCATTTTAATGGCAAAGATAGGCAAAAACAAATAAAGAACCGTGTCAGAGAATTTCAGCTAGTGGGAAATATCATTAAAAATGAAACAGCAGCCCTGGCTGGTGTGGCCAGTGGACTGAGCACCCACCTGCAGCCCCAAAAGGTTGCCATTTCAATTCCTGGTCAGGGCACACGCCTGGGCTGCGGGCCAGGTCCCCATTTGGGTGTGAGAGAGGCAACCCATTGATGTTTCTCTTGCACACTGATGTTTCTCTCTCTCTCTTTCTCCCTCCCTTCCTCTCTCTCTAAAAGTAAATAAATAAAATCTTTATAAAATAAAAATAAAACAACGGTGTATTGTATATGTTCAGGAAAGGTGATATTTGGACTGAGACCTAAGTGACAGGAAAAATTCAACCACATAAAAATTTTACAGGTGAGAATTCTAGGAATTAAACAGAGAAAATGCAAATACATATTCTTGGTGTGTTAAAAGAATAGATTAAAGGCTGGGACCAAAGAAATATAAAAAGTAGCAAATACCACAAAGGGGGCCAGTTATAGAGGAAGCGGGTGACTGCGTATGTGGCTTTAGGAAGTTTGGAATCTATTCTAAGGGTGATTGGGTGGTATTAAGCAGAGGGGTGATGTAATTTGGTCTGGTGCTGCATGGTGAGGAAATTACAAGAGGACATATTTGTAGCTATAAAAACTTATCTGATGCTTACAGCATGCCACAAACTATATCTAATGACTTTACATATATCGTTTTAGCCATCACTTGAAATAACATTATGAGGTAGGTATTATTTAATTCCATTTATGTGCTAGGATGTTGAGACACAAAGAGGTTAAGAAAATACATGGAGACCATCTCACTAGTGAGTAGTGGAGCCGACATTTAAACCTTATTAAATTTGCAACTGTTCCATCGGTTCAAATTAAAAATCAAAAACGATGTCATTAAACAAGTTTAGAAATGTCATATTATTAAAGAAATGTTGCAGAGAGGACATATTTAAGGTGTGACTTCAAATAACTTTAAGATGATTTTGGCTAGTGGTACCCACAACATTTCAATTCTGCCCTCAGTCTAAACACCTTTACTCATAAGACCTATAAGAGGAATATTTGCAGGAGGGAGCCAGAATAACACTTTGTGTTTTTCTGAAATCCTATTGGAGATCTAAGCTAGTTTGAGCCATATGGAGTCTAGAACCATCAGAGTTAATTGTTTCTCTGCCTAGCGACAAAGAGGAAAGCCATTTCCTGGTTCCAGTTCTTGGAGCTATGCCTTTTCAGGCTGGAAACCAGTCAGAATTAGAATTTACCTTGCAATACTAAGCACTTTGTAGGAGCTGTTAAAGACTTTACAAAGAGGAAACGAGAGCATAATGATTATGCCCATGTGCACTCTTCTTCCCTGAAAATGTTACTCTTAGATAATGTGGCTGAATCAGTACAGCTCTCCTTTAGGGTGCAGACAGTTGCCTTTAATGCTGACTCATAGCAGTGGAGCTTGATTAACCTTGTAACTTCCCATCAAGTTCAATACATTTAGTAGACCGCACATTATTAACATACTGAAGACTTCAAGATCAGCACTGAAGACACTTGTTTAACTGTTTTAGTCCATCCTTCCAAAAACATGTTTTTTAATTGAAATGTTTCTTTTTCTACATAGCATCATCTATTAACATTCTATAGAAAGGGGGTACTATGTACTCACATGGAGAAAACTTGCCTTGTATCACAGAGGACAAACCGTAAAATTTTGTCTCTTGAAGTGAAAGCTAATTCAGGTTAAATGGTCCCTTCTCTAGCTAGTACCAACTTTGGACAGAGAAGTAGATCCCGTGGTTCTGCCTTCCCAGAGCAAAGCTATTGTTTGTTGATGTTGACTGAGCAATATAATGCATGCAGCAAGAAAATAGATTAAATTGCCAGAACTTAGTGAAGGTCTTAAGCCATGGGAAGAAATGAAGGTCACTGTAAGCTCTCTGGTACCACACGGCTAGAAGACTTTTCGCTCTGGGATGGGAAGTGGCCTCTGAGATCATGGGGGAGAAGGAATCACAGGCCCTTGGAAGTTGGAGGGTAGCAAGCTCACCTCAAACTTACTGTGGAGAGCTTCATTAATTTCATAAATCGCCAAGAATTTTCTTCCATTTCTTAAAGAGTAAAGGAATTAAAAAAAAAAAACTGGGCAGGGTAATAACTCTTTTTGGAGTCAAGCAAATTAAAACAACAAAAATTCATACAAACAACCTACAGGAGCATTAAGAAGAGCAACCTTCCGCAACACAGCTAGAATTCTATCTTTAGCCATTTTTAGTATGGCAAGTCAAAGAAATAGCTACCAGTGAAAGCAAGATATGTGAAATTCTAACTGCGTATAAGTAATTATATCACAGACTGATAGTTGTAATGTCATGAGGAGGAGGAGGAGGATCTGAAAGAGATTTTTATAGCTTTGTAAATAGAAATAATTATTGAATTTCTCTTGTAAAGTTAGACTTCCTTGAGCCTTCTGATATCTAGATCTAAGAAACATGCTAACTTACAACACAGTCAGCAATCTGAAAATAGTCTCATGTCCTCTTACCTCACCTAAATAAAATTCTGATATCCAACAGTTATTTAAATTTATGACGTGAAATAAAATAGGGAGTGTGTTTCTGCCTGAGAATAAATAGGTATTTTACATAGAAGAATTTAAAGAAGACTTGTTTTGTACTAAAAGCTAAGATGTTATTTTCCTTTGGGGGGGGGTCCTATAATTTTTGTTTTCAAAACATTTAAAATATTTTGTTTTTCAAAATAAATATTGTAAACCTGTAAGTATCTCATTAAAGATAAAAATAAAATTCCTCTGAATATTATCTCCCTGTTCATTTTCTCTCTACCCTCATACTACTTCTCTATCCTTTTCTTTGACAAACTGAGTATTATGACAGATTCTCTTACAGCACCAAAATGTATGGTGAAGATCACTTTTGGTAATGATTTGCTAATAGTTTATGTCAAAGTATGGAGTGAGTGAGTGCCAATAACGCAGGAGTTTTTCTTGTGCTGAAGTTGGAGTTTAATGTTATTTTTTGACCATGTTCCAAAAACACTGGCAGTTCTTAGCTTATGATACATTATTTTTGCAATATTCTTTAATAGCAATTCAGTACATTTCATTTGTATGTTACTTCTAGATTCAATAGGACTTCTGTCTAAGTCAGAGATACCTTTACTCTCAAAGACACAACTGCTATGGTAATTTTGAGTGACACAGTGACATACAATATTTTCCATAGTTCTCTCTCTCTCTCTCTCTCTCTCTGTGTACACACACACACACACACACACACACACGCATGAATAATTATATTCATATATATGTGTAAATATATGTACTCTTTCAGAAAGTAAGTGAATTTAACTTGTGTGATTTTTTTCGACAGATAGCTACAGGATAATTATTAAGCAACGATTACATATAGGTATTGTTTTAGATGCTGAAGGTTAACAAAGAAGCATGTGGATGAGTTGAGTGAATTGCTCTTTAATGAAACACTTGCAAGCTTTAAGTGCTATATATATGAGAAAAAGGAGCACTCCGAAATCAAGAACATTGCTTCCGGTCAAAGAAGAAAAATTGAAAGTGATGGCAGAAGATGTGGAAGTAACAGTAGGAATATATTTCTCAATGAAGAAAGAATTACTTTTCCCTTTTATTCTTATTAAATATTTGAGAGCTTTTACATTAAAATGAAGTTCCAGGGTGGACCAAAGGAAAATAACCAAAAGTTGCAGATGTAATCGAAAGGGATAGCGTATCTTTCTGAATCAGAAAACGGTCTTAAGCATATGCTTAAAATGAGGAGTTGATTTTGATTTGGAGTTTACGTTAGCTGTACAACTGGAAAGTCATGGGAATTCCAAGCTGTGATGCTCGGAAAAAAGCAGAGCCCAACGATGGGCCATAAAGGATGTTGTGTGAGAAAAGAAACAGACCCCAACCCCTGGCTGCTTTGCTGCTTTGGGATAAGCCTTGAGCTGCACAGTGAAACCACACACTTAGTGCCTGTGGAGGCCTGCTAGTTTTCCGTTGCACATGGGTTTTGTCCCTTTCTCTAGCCAGTCATTTAACAAACCCGTGGTATTTGTCACAACAGGGACAAGACAAGCAAAAGTATGTAAACCTACAACAATGGCGTGTCAGTGTTATTATTTTGTACAAGGGACATAACCATATACTTTTCTATTATACATTTCTTTTTCTGTTTACAAAGGATATCAGGATAGATTCTGGAAAAATATTGCTGATATTTCAAACTCTAACTATTTTTATATTTTTAAATGTTACATTTTTCCTACCAGTTTATGTGGTATAAAATAGCTTTGGGTCTTGTTGTTCCTCCTGATAAGAATATGAGAGGTTTTATAAAGGAATCCTCGGTTTAATATTATTTATATGTTAAAAGTAAATAGGCATTTGGTATATTTTATCACGGTACTGTATGCTCTAGGATTTAATCAAATGACATTATCGTCTTCTCTATGCCTTTGCAAACAGTATTAAAAGAGCATTGATTTCTTTGACGGGTAGTTATTCGGTCCCTCCAATTCCAGAGACTGAAGTAGTTTCTTACTATTTAGTAATAACCTTGGGCAGGCCTAGACCCTGACTTCAAAGAGCTTATAGTCTAATTGATAAGAAGGATCTTTAAACAAAACTAAATCTTACCGAACAGTGCCAGCATGTAAACTAATGGGATATTCAGCAAAGGCGGGACTTGGATGCCATGGGATAGAATGAGACAAATACTGTGGTACGCAGCTCTTCTCCTTCGGTACCACACACGCTTCATTCAATCTGGGTCAGCACAAACCTACGTGTAGCACAGAACTCTAACAAACACTTAGGAAGATAATATATGCCACATGCATGTTGATTGTTTCAAATTAAGCCTTTTGAAATATTAACGACGATCAAATATTCATACGATGTCGGCGTCTCTGGAGTTTGCTAAGGGCACGGAATAAAGCGCCCGTGACCACCGAGGAACCGCGCTTCATTTTGCCGCAGAGGATCGCACCGACTTCCTCTTCGCGTTCAAATGCAATTAAGGTGTTGCTTGCAATCTGTAAAGCTTTATTGTCTGCATCTTCCTCACCTGAGGGACCACTTATCTGCCTTCCACACAGCAAATTCGGGCGCAGTTCCGCTGACGGCTCCCCGCTTCAAGTCAAGTCGGAGGGGCGGACGGGCAGCACCGTGCCCAGCAAACTGCTGGGGTTGTGACGCTGCCGCCGCGGCCGTGCGGCCCAGTGGGCAGCCTCGGGTTCGGGAAGACCCAGCATCACTGCTCGGGTAACGCTCGGGAACAGGGGAAGAAGATTCTGGGTATTGTTTTTAGGTTTCCTCTTTAGTGAGTGCCATCTCATGTATCTCTGGGCCTTGCTATGTAATAAGTATACAGACTATTATCCATTAAAATATAATGTTTAAATAATTTGGAAAAGTTTAAATAGTTCTCCAAAATCTCAAAACACAGTAATGTACAAATTTGGTAATAATCAGTTCATACTAGTCCTAGAAAATAAATGTGTGATACTATCACCTCAGAAATCATGATTCACTGAGAGGTGCTTTAAGTAACATTTAAAAGTAAACTAATATAAATAATTAATGATGAGGTAAATCTTTTATGTATTTTTCAATACCTAAAAATACTGATAGTAACCAAACTCTTTTATTCTAATTAATCTGAAAAATTAGACTGGGAACCCTAGGATAATACTTTAAATATTGTATTATTTAATTGGATAAAACTGCTCCAAGCATTTAATGTCAGGTCTGCTAATAAGGAGGAAATCAGCCTAACTTAAAATAAAGGAATATAGGAGTTGGTTTAGGTGTGTTTTACACCTCTAGGTACATGATTTGTTCCCGTGAAGTCACTGTGTCTTTCTGTGTCTATCATATATGAAGTGATGAGGATACACAACATACCATTTTGAACTTTAATCATGTTCAAAGTAAGAAATGCACTGTAAAAGTTGTCCAGAATGAGCAGGAACAAATATTATTCCTATGTCCTTTAAATTATTCAAAAACAGTGGGCTGCGGTACACATGCATATTGCACCGTCCCCAGAGACTGTTGTAATTTGATTAATTTTTCTCCACATTTTCGATGACTCATAGGGCATTGATTTATGATTACCCTCACTGCCCAATTTTTAGAACTCACACTAGTATAATGCATCCTAGGTTGTTCCTTTCGTTGTTGTTGTTGTTTAAGTAAGTATCATTTTTCAAAGTGGAGTACCCAAGTTTCAGGGCTACAGAAAAAAAGTCAATTTTGGTTTTGTAGGAAGATTTACCTCTGTACTTAATTACTTCCACCATCTATGCTATCTCTCTCGGAACACAATCAATTTATTTATATGTCAGTGGATATTGCTTTCAGTGCTGTGAAGCATGACAGAGAAAAATTAAACACTGGGAACAAAATGTAAAGGAGGTTAGAGCAGTGATTTTCAACCTTTTTCATCTCATGGCACACATAAACTAATTACTAAAATTTTGTGGCACACCAAAAAATAGATCTTTGGCTGATCTGACAAAAATAAAAAGGTATAACTTTGATTCATTCACACCAGTCAACTATTGTTGTGTTGGCTGTTTTTTTTGTTTATTTTTTTGTTTGTTTTTTTTTTGTTGACAACCTAAGGGAAAAGAGGTCAGTGCCCCTGACTAAATAGTCAGGTACAGCATGTTTTAAAAATTCTTGTGGCACACCAGTGTGCCTGCCATGGCACACCAGCTGAAAATCACAGGGTTAGACAAATATAGAACGTAAATGGTAGGTGGCCACACACAGAAGTTGTGTAATGGTATCTGTATTTTAGATCTGCTGCCCGAACCTAGGATTTGGCTGTACCCTCAAAAATTATGAAATCTCATTTTCAGCTTGCCTGGTTGGTAGAGTGCTGCTTAAGAAATACACAAATAGAAGTTTTTTGCCAAAAGGGAAACAGTTCAATCACTGAGAAATGGGTTATGGCATCCTAACTGCTGGTTGAAAGTTGGAGGAGATATCTGGTGTTCTCCAATCTGTGTGCCAACAGGTTTGGCACAGGAAGTTGAAAGGAATTGTGTCATGTAGAGTGTGGTTCATCAGAATTATACTGGAAATTAAAGGAAGCCACCCTAGAAGAGTATGCGCTAAAAGGACGCAAATGGTTTAGGAAGATCAATCTGTTCAGTGGATTAATTTTGAGAGAGCCAAAACTGGGGGAAACCTGTTAGGTGATGATTACAACTACTGAGATTTTAAAAAATGGTGATGAATTGAACTACAACATTGATAGTAATGACATCAGTAGACCCTAATGTGGAAGCTGAGGTAGAGAGGGGTTCCGTAGCTCAGCCACAGATTGACAGGTAGAGGGAAGCAGAGTCAGGACTCACACATAGGGTGTCTGAGTCTGGAGCCCTCTGTACCATATTGTTTTTAAGACTGAGGATGGAGATACAGTGTAGATTCAAGTGAGATTCATAGGCAGGATTGATAGGAATTGATCACTAAAAGGATGCAATAAGCGAGGGAAAACCACAGGCTGGTACGTCAATTTGGAAATCGTCAGTATCTATTGTACAACTGATGCCATGAAAGAGCAATGGACCGCATGTGTGGGTTAGAAAACACTACATCAAAAAATGGTACCCTAGAAAAGTCCAAGATTTAAAGTATGCAGGGATAAAGGGAGCCTATAATGGCGATTAACACAGAAACAATAATGTCACAAAAACCAAGGGAGGATCAAGTCTTAAGGATGGTGCATCAAGTAAGCAAATTCCAGGGAAAGTATAAATATACAGTGAAAGCTGACTATTGCTTTTATTTGTTTTTCAGTGCCCATTGCTTTTTGTTTTACTAATAAGGAAGTCATTAGTGACTCTGGAAAGAATGGTTTCTGGATAGTAGATGCCTGACCTAATTAAGTCTTAATTCAATCTAGCATAGACTGGAAGCTGAACTTCACGATTTATAACTTGGAGAGTGGTAGGCTAGGAAAAGAGGGATGTAGCTGTGTATTTTGAGTATATGCGAAAAAGAGGCATCACCTGGAAAAGCCAACTAAGCTTTGTGGGGAGAAATAATGAAATATGAGGACAGAAGAGGAAAAGAGCTATTAAGTAATAGTTTGAAAGAGAAGAAAAATCTAGATCTAAATAGTAGAAAACAACTAAAGGACCCAAAAGGACTGTGACACCTGAATCATTTGAGGAAACTGTATTGCTCACATTTCTACCCTATAGGATTGGTCACAATATGTCTTCTCCCAGAATTTATCTCTTTTTGAAAAATCAGGTCCGTTCTTTTTCAGTCATTGTGCAATGTCACTTTGGAGTCTTCAAACAAGATCTATACGGACGGATATTTTTAGTGAAAAAAAATCACTAATTTCCGTTTCTATATGTGTACATGTGTGTTTGTGTCTCTGCGTGTGAATGTGTGTAATTATAGGAAAAGATTTTGAATCACGAAAGTTAGGGTGAAGTGCTGTGTTTTATGACATAGCCTTTAAAAATCCTAATTACTTGAAGTCTGTTTCCAGAGTTAGAAGAGCTGAACCACACTGTTTTCTAAATACTCAGATTTGGTATGCCGCTTTATGACAGGAAGTTGGCCTTCAGAGCAGGAATGTATGTAAACAAAGAAATGTGGCTCACAGGAAGGTGTAGTTAAAGCAAATCCCAAAGGCTGCTCCCACTCTGAGCGTCTTTCTGTGTCTTGATTATTTGCAGATGCTTCACATGAAGCTCAAGATGAAACCCAATAGGGGCCTCCCAACACAGGCAGGGCAGTTCCCAGCAGCTCAGGGTGTCAACAGCTAAACCAAACAAGGAGACGGAAGGAAGAAATTTAATGCCATCCTGCTTCAAGATACACATGATATTTTTTCTCCCTTAGGAATCCAACCTCAGGACTGAACTTGTCAAAGAGAGACGGAAAAATCAAATAGTACGACTGCCCAGAATCATCACTCCAAACAGGGAGGGTTAAAAGTTAGCGTTGTCGGGTCCTTTGACATTATTATAAAGTCACATGCCTGCTGAGCTTCAAATCCTACGGTCTTGCCAGAAGTGCATAGCTCTGCCTTTCTTGGCTGTAAAAATGCTAAGATGCCAAAGGCTACAAATTGTCTTATATAAAGTCATGGGAACTTCATAGAATAAAATAAAGAAGAAAAAAAAAAGACAGTTTTGTTGGTCTTACAATGTCTGTCTTACAATGTCTTACAATGAGCGAAAGGAAAAGTTTCTGATTCCTGTAGTGCTGTCAATACAAAGACATAATCCCATTCTTCTGGAAACTGAGCGCTGCTTTCTTTTCCCTAACCTGAGCAATGATGGGAAGTCACGAGAAAGTAAAGCTGGTATTGCACTCTTGGAAATCTGCTGGCTGCCATGCTTTCCGTTTAGAGGCCAGCGAAGCAAACTGTGGAGGGCGTGCTGAAAAAGGCCTGGCACACAGGCCGGGCAATCCCATCACACTTCCCCCGGCAGTGCCCGCTGCCCGGGCAGCGTGAGAGATGGACCCTGTAGGCGCCCGCAGAAACCCTCAGAGAGATGCAGCTGGGGTCTGCAGCGTCGCAGAGACTGCTGTAGAGAGGACCACTGCTTGAGACTACTCACCTCCTGGAGGACCACGGGCCCACTGTCGGGGGATGGCCAGGGCCTTACTGTACCGCCGGGAAGTGAGCCCCCCTCTCCAGACACGGAGCCTGTGGACAGAGGACCAGGAGAGTGGGCCCAGGGGTGGTCGCGGGGGGAGGGGGAGCGCTGCAGCTGTCAGGCAGGGGAGAAAGGACGCAGGTTTCCTGTCCCCTCTCCTGCTTCCCATTCCTGAGAAGCTGGCAACAACGAAGGGGAATAGGAAGAAGTGAGACAGCCCCATCCACCCGACCGCATCCCATAGCCATTAGAACTGTAGTTCATGCTGAACTAGAAGAGAGGAAAGGATGTTTTATATATTAAATAAAGTTACAAAGGGAACAAAGATGAGTCATACAGACCAAGAAGAGACTGAAAAACAAAGTGGCTAAAAATAATACGATTGTGCCAAAGCATCATTAACACATGTGGCTAGTGCCAGCAAGAATAAGAATTTCGACACTGTATAAATGGGGGCAGTTGCTGAAAAAAATAAATCAATTTCATATTTACTACATGGTCATCTGGGGTTCCTCAGCACAGTCATTACCCAGGATAGCTCAGGTTTGCAATGATTGAATTAGACTCGTAAATTATTCCAGGATCTCATTTTTGTGTTTTCTAATTATTGATATTGAAATCAGTGAGTCCTTTATTCACTGGTGATAATGCATTTCTACCTGCATCTTCTCTGAATCTTGGGGGAAAATATGAATATTATCTTTTAAGATAAACTTACCACCTTTCTCATTGTTAACATTCAAAATTTTCAAAGCCTTCAAGCTCCTTGGCAGCTACGACCTCGCTGTCTACTAAGGCTACCCCGCACCAGCTCATTTCTATTTTCATGTGTGTTTGCACTGCGCTTTAGTGCGTCCACACACACATGCTCTGCCCTTCCTTCTACCTGTCATCTCACACGGGCACGCAGCTCTAACTGTAGCTCTCCTTCATAGTGACGTGGTCCTCACTGTGCCATGGGAGGGGCAACATGCATGGCAACAGCCACCTGGCTGCCGTAGGCAGTAAGCCTGGGTTGGGTTCCAGAAGGAAGAAATCCTCCTCCTGGGGTGGGTTCCCCAGGAGACCAGCAGCCACAGCTATCGCGCTGAGAAGAGACCTTGCTCTAGATGCGCCCCGTTTCATTAAACTGGGTGTTGTTCCACACCCAGTTTAAGAGGGTATATTGACCAATCAGATCCAGTGACGGAGCCTGGGCATGGAGGGAGTGGCCCCACACTGCTGAGTCAATGTCTCCAAAAGTCCTCTGGAGGTCACCGAAGCCGTGGCTGGGGACAGGCCAACGGAGCTCTGCCTCAAATGCTCAGCTTGGATTAAATGATAAAATAATGCATGCTGTTTTGACATTTTTAAGTCTTTTCCTAAAGGAAAATATTCTACTTCTACTATGCCTTAAGATTTATTGTTCCTGTGATTATTAAGTAACATATTTTAGTTTTTCATACGATGAATATAAAATATCCCATTTCAACAGTGCCAATTTTTTTTCTCTTTTTGGCAACATAAAATTTTTACTTTTCTAATTTGTTGAAGGTGAGATTTCTTTAGTAAGAATGTCATAATATGTACTATTATTCTCAGTATTTCGATCCCCACTAGCAAAACCTTAAGCCTAATAGTGGAGTGGCTAAGCTTGGAAAATAGTAAGATTGTATATGGACTTTTTGGAGAAAATGGCAATTATTTTAAGTGACTATTTATATTCAGATGAAAATAAGCTAACGAAACTGTACGGGATTGCAGAGTTAAGCTAGATTCCACCCCAAAACACCCCGTACGATTAGTTAACTAAGGACGAGGGAGAAATTATTTTCCTGTCGTCACCCAAGTTAGATGCAAGTCCAATTCTCCTTTTCTATGTTGCATGTTTTGATGTTTTTCATCTGTTTTGTTTTCTTTTTTCCTGACTTAACCAAGAGATTATTCCTTGGGTTATATGTTACTGGATATGGATATTTAAATGAAGAGTGGGAAGCATTCTAAACAAGACAGAATAGCTCTGCGATGCTGTGGATTAGATATGGAGAAGGCGGAAGTCATTGTAAATCACAGTGGCTTCAGTGGGAAGGGCTCATACCCAGGAAGACCGGGATTAACAGGCGGAGGGGCAGGTTTAAGTTCTACGTGCCAATCCCTAAACAGACTTATAAGTGTCATTCCTTAGACATGACCTAGGGGGTAGAGTGGAGTCATTGTGAAATCTTGAAAATAAATTTCTGATTCCAAAGAAATTTGGCAGCAAAATGTCTAAATCTGGGGCCTGGAGCTTCATTGACCGTGAGGACTGGAAATGCTATTTGAGTCACCAGCATGGAGGAAGTATCTGAAGCTATGAAAACGTACGAAGTCCCTGAGGCAGTGAACTTAAAGGGCCATCAGCAAATCCAGAGTTGCGGTAGAATTTAGCCATATGGAGCAGTGGGAGGAGAGAGAGATCAAATATAGAAAAACATATAACTTAAAAGGATTCAGTTTGGGACAATGTCAAAGTAATAAATCAAGAGAAAGTTTGAGGAGGAAGACATCTATTACGTAGAAAAGTATATAAAATTAAAAGATATCCTTGGATTTTGTAAGAAAAATTGATATAAGCTTAAGGGCACTATATGCAGTAAGCTCCAGCTTTTCAGTTGTTCCAAAGGACAAAAGTGAGTTAAACAATTCATTTATATGACAAATATTTATCAAACAGCTACTATGTGCTAGGCATATTCTGTTGATGCTTTTCACGTTATCTATGACCAGCGTCTTTAGAAAGCCCTCGCATCCTTGACTTTTTCCAGCATGCTTATCCCTAGTGAGTGTGTAAAGACTGTTCCAAGCTGTGCAATGATGCCATAATCACTTCCCATCATTCACTGTAGGAACCTTCAGATGAAACAATCTTTGAAGATTCCTCTCTTGGGGATGTATTTTGACTCCAGTCGGAAAAATATTTAAGGATCTCTATTAAAGTCCTGTTATTTAGTTGGGAGAACAATTACTGTGGCCTATAGGTGAGAGGTTTTCATTTTTATATGTACCTGTTTAGTAAGCATTTTAGAATAAGGACCTTTGTTCTCTATCTCCTACAGTTGCTCATTAGGTTGGGGAAGATGTGACTAGGTAGCCGAACAAGAGGCCAGTACATCCCTTTAACTCCTGGAGCAAATACCTCTTGGTTGCTGCTTAACCTCCAGGTCACTGTTCTCTTAGAGAGGAAGGAAGGAGAAGGCACAGTTTCAGATCAGAGGGGAAGGATAATGTAAGTAAAATCATGTCACTAAAATTGTCTCTGGTCCTGGATCTTAGGCGTCTAAGGCAGCTTCCTCTGCCAAGGGATGTCAAGTGATTCGTTCACTGCACACGTTTCTGTGTGTGTGTACAACTACTAGGTTTTAGCTCTTTAGGCTAAAGAGAGGGGAGAGAGGGAAGGAGGAGAGAGAGGGAAAGGAAGAGGGGGTGGGGAGATGGGGCCGGGTATGTGGGGGGGGAGAGCAGTGGTAGGTGAGAGAGGGAGCGTATGGGTGGAAGGGGAGGTTGGAGGGTAGTAGGAGGAGGGGATGAGGTGGGAAGGGACGGGGGAGAGTCCCAGCGGGAGGGAGAGCTGCAGCTGCGTCCTTGCAGTCCTCAGATGTCATTATCTCCCATGTGGCAGCGGACGCTAAGGCAAGTGGAAGGGGTTTGTGACTGCCCCATTTTAATTGTTTATAAGAAACTCCAGTAAACATGGGTGTTTCAGATGCAAGGGGAGATTGTGGTATGTGAAATATCAGATAAGAGATTTTTAAAACTGGGCATGCTAGGAGATTTGTGGTAGATGCAAGGCCGTTTATGAACGGAGTGGAAACTAGGCGGGCCGAGGCTAGGCCTCTTGGACAAGCCACTATCTGTTCCACTTTCACGGCCTTACACTCTTAGGTGAAACCCATTGGAGGGAACTGTGGGCAGAAAAGGTCAATTTCTAACAACGTAAACATACTAATGTCAATTGCCAATATTTGTATCCAGGGTTGCCTTAAGAAAGCAAAGGAACTCTGTGCATCCATGAGCCCTAGAATTTCAGCACCAACAAGAAAAATGTGTACTTCCAGTCCCCCAGGATAAATGGCTTATGATCTGAAAAGGAAAGTTTGTACCTGAGAGCTTAATAGTGGAGAGGGATTTAATACATTTGCATACCCTCTTCACCCTTTAGGGCACTTTTGGTTTTCCAGTTCAGGTTCTCCTAAAGAAATGGAGGGCCCCACCTTCAGAACACTTACTAGGTCACGAGGCTGTGCAGTGGAGTGGGCAGAGCTTGGCCTTCCCAATGCTGACTTTTAAATGTATTGAAAATATATTTGGAATATCTTACCTTTTCTGTACAAGACACAGCAACAGATGCCAGTGATGTCACAAGTTCCTACCTGCCTGCGCAGACCTCCTCCTCTCGGGCCCCACAAGGGCACGTCCTGGTCACTGTGAGATCTCATGCTGGTTCTTCACCTCAGCCTTAGTTTATTCCCCTAAAAATAAGAGAAGGTATACAACATTTATGACTGGTGATTATTTTTTAAATTTTCAAATATCATCTCTACTCAGATAGACTTTTCATTCAATAACATTGAGGGTCCTTTTTGCTATGACTTTTGGCAAATGTGCGCGGTAGTGCGACCACCACAGCCGCGTGATTTAGGACACCTGCGCCATCCTTAAAACATTTCCTAGTGCCGCCTTGTAATCACCTCCCCCTGGAGCCCAGATCCTGGCCCACTTGGATCTGCTTCCTGTCACTATAGTTTGGTCTTTTAGGATTTCGTGAATAAAGGCAACCATGCTTTAGATACTTTTTGAAGTCTGGCTTCCTTCACTCAGTAGAATGCTTTGAAATTTACCATTGTTGCCCTGACTGGAGTGGCTCAGTTAGTTGGGCATCATCCCCCAAAGCAAAAAGTCATCAGCTGGATTCCCAGTCAGGGCAGGCCTGGGTTGAAGGTCAGGTTCGGCAGGACAGAGCATATAGAAGCAGCAGATGTTTCTCTCCTTCTCTTTCTCTCTCCCTTCCCCTCTTCCTAAAAATAAGTAAATAAAATCTTTTTTAAAACTCCCCTTGTTGTTTTGTGCATCAGTATTATTATTCCTTTGTGTGAACCTTCAGGTGTTGTTTAGATAATTAAGTTTATGTAGATTCTGGCAAGCACTTCCCAGTTCACAGAAATTGCTGAAATGTGTGGCAACGATTGAATCATTAAATGATGGTCAGACTCTAAACATTTCCTGTTGAGTTTTAAGGAAAAGTACCACATTAAAGAAGTAACATTTGGGGCTAATACACAGAGGTTCCAGTTAAAAATAAATGAGAAATTCTAAATGTAAACACATTCTGGCAAATGAGGCTTCCTTTGGTTTAATTAGTGCACATGTTCTCTAGACTGATGTGTCGAGTTACATGTCTCAATTCTATTTTCATTTTGTATGTGTAGGTAATACCACACTTAGAAATATAAAATCTCCAAGGGTCAGTCTTTATTGTTGCAGACATGGCAATTTATGTTGTTGCAACTCCAGCAATCAAAAAGTCTGTTAATGGCATCATAAAACTTGACACACCATTTTTCCCCTACAGAGAAGAAAATTAGGAAGTTGAATTTCAATATAGAAATGGCACTCAGAAAAGTGACCACAGATAAATCTTGAAGCTATTTTCAGAAAGAGGTTTCATTTCCTATGTCTCATACACTAAAAGTATGTCTCTGAAATATACTCATTTTTTATGTGATCAAAATCCAAAGCAATACTCATGTTATAATTTCTCCCATCCCCAAGTCAAAATTTATTCAATGGCTAGAATTGGGAGGCTAAATTTGGGAAGTATCTTGACCGATACTGCTTTTCTCATTCAAAAGAGAATGTACACTAGCTCAGGGCTTGAAATCTGAATTTGGATTTTGCTTCTGAGAAGTAGTGGTTAGGATTTATAGTTTGTAACTTTAAATCTTAAATGAATGCTGGATTTATTGAGAGCAGAATACTGTCTCAAATTCTGCTCAGACTTAAATATGACTTAGCTGAAACCAGCGTAATCAGAACTTGTGGAAGGCCATACTTTTGTAAGTAAACATTTTACTCCATCATATACTGCATTCATGCATACAACATTTTGGATGTTAGTTCTGCTGCTGCTATGTTATTATTAAAAATTCCATGCCCGTATTTTGATTTGTTTAAACCTTTGTGTGCTGGTGATGAATTGAAGGGCCAATCATTATTGTGAGCCAGCGACACATTGGTGGAGTGGCTGCATCAATGCCCATGCCTGCTTCATTCACACGTTCCTCGGTGTGCAGAGGGGAAAGAGCACCAGCAGCAGGCCGAGGAAAGTCTGGTGTCGCAACGTGGAGCGCAGCCAGCATCTCTCTGGATGTCAGTGCAGGGCCATTTCGCCTGTATGTAACAGAACTGTTCCTGAGTTTGTGATGCAATGCTTGGTACTATGAACTGTATGAAATACAAACTTCTCTCTTGAACACCAGCATGAGGAAATGCCCAGAACTCTTCTCTCATTTGGACATAACAGTAGTATCCCTGCATCCATAAGGGATACCGTTGAAGACCCCCCAGTGGATGCTTCAAAACATGGATAGTACCAAACCCTGTATAAACTGCTTTTCCTATATATACATATCTATGATAAAGTTTAATTTGTATGTAAGGCAGAGTCAGAGATTTAAAAAAAATAACTAATAATAAAATAGATCAATTAAAATGTGCTGTAGTAAAAGTTACGTGAATAAGGTCTATCACTCTCTGTCTCTGAAAATATCTTATTGGACTATACTCACCTTTCCACTTAAAGGAAGCACTTTATGGCTTCTTTTTGGTATATCCGAATTGCCAGCATCACCACTCTTGCACTTTGGGGTCATTGTTAAGGAAAATAAGGGTGACTTGAACACAAGCACTATCCTACCAGACAGTGGGTCGGACCACCCCGCCGGCTCCTGAGTGACTTGCGGGTGGGGAGCACGTGCAGCGTGGAGATGCCGGATGGGGGGCGGCCCATGTCCTGAGTGGGAAGAAGCGGGATGGTGCGGGACCTCCTCAGGCTACTCCGGACAGTGCGCAATTTAAAACTTATGGTCAAGCCAAAAAAAAAAAAGAAAAGAAGCGGAGAAAGAACTCACAGACATGGACAAAAGTGTGGTGGGGGAGGGGAGGGGGCGGTGGAGGTGGAGAAGGGTATAGGGGAGATAAATGTTAACGGGAAAAATACAATTTAAAAAATAAAATTGAAAAAGTATGAATTGCTTATTTCTGCGAGTTTCCTTTTAATATTTTTGGATCATGGTGGACCACACGAATTTATTAGGTCATTTCTTATAACCAATGGCATGAAAACCTTTTTTTACTGTGACTAATAAATATATTTTACATTGCAATCACATATACATCTATATACTTAAATAAAGTACGTAATTTAAATAAAAGTTAAACAATTGTTTTACAAAGTTTACTTGTCCTTACCATGAGTAATACACTGTTATTTTTTAGTCATCTATTACAATTTATAAAAAATCCTCCTCATAATTTACTATATTGATCTCACAACCCACTAATGGTTTGCAAACCACATATTGGAAAACAGTAATGATTGCATCCTGCAATGACTTAGTAGAATCTATGTACACCTGCAAAAAGTTGAATTTAGACTCTTTGAGTATAGCTTCCTTGTAGTATAACTCTGTTCTTAAGAGGAAATAGTTACTTTTGATTAATTTTTCTCATATTGAGCAAAATTTTGCATCTAAACTGTTATCTAAATATAGCATTTTTGGTACAGGAATCAGGAGGCCTGGCTTCCATTTTTGCCTTTCTGATAAAGAATCAGAATTAGCAAAATGTCCTTGGGCACTGATTTCAATGCTAGAAAGCTCAAGAATTCTCTCTCTCTCTCTCTCTCTCTCTCTCTCTCTCTCTCTCTCTCGATGTGTGTATTTAATATGTAGGCCTGTGTGTGTGTCTTGGCATTTGTTATTTTCATCACTGCTGTCTTATTTTAATAATACAAAAAAGTAAAATGAACTAGATTAGTTTTACATTTCTGTGTAGGTTTAAAGATCAAGTCTTCTATTACTTGTAATCAGTAAACTATAACCATGTGGTTATTTGGAGATAGAGAGCAGGAACTAGAAGCAAGATGAGCGAGTGCAGGAAGCAGAATTGCCCAGCTCTGTGGGCTTCTCTACTGGTTTTCTTAGGAGATTTGGGGGTTCATATTTTCTTTGGGAGAACCAATCAGAGCTACTTCATAATATCTGCTTAATGTCTGCCTGGGTCCCCAACCCTAATTCTATTTCTAAAATATGTATATTTTTAAAGAAGACCCATGTTTCTAGGTCTTAAGTGAGGTCTAAGACTTCTCTGTATGAGACAGTAGAATGTGAACTATTCATCACAATACTTTCTTCCACTGCATTAATTTTTCAAGAACTACTATTGGCAAATAAATACTAAAATGTGGTGCATCTTTAATAATCTTTAATAATCATCCTTAAAAATAATTCAAATTATGTGGTAAAATTCAATTGTATGCTTTTAACTGTCCTTTTCAACAAAGGTTATATTTAGTTAAATGTAATATAAAGACACAGAAACATACTTTTTTTCTTCATCTGTTATTGCAAACTTTAATATTTTTTTCTCCAGAAGTTTTGATATAAAGCTTTCAATTTTCTTCTGAATTATACTTTAGAGACATGACAAATAAGAAGTCTCCATTAAATTTGTTGATTCTTTTTACAAGACATGTATTGTTTGACCATTTCAGTATACTCATACAGTGATACAAACTTCATGTTTCTGTATTGTATGTACTAAGCCAGCTTTAGATAGATCTACTTTCTATTAATGTGAACAGAACTCCAAGGCCAAAGAATAGCCTCTTGTGGGGCCAAATGAAACAGCTAAGTGGCTATGCTTCACCCTGAGATATCAGGCTCTTATGCACTTGCCTCAGCTGGACCACTTCTGCAGGTCTTGGTGACAATTACTTCCTCTCAGAATTCACAAGCCTGATCCCCACATCATAGAATATGTAGTGGCCGTGGCCCCTGAGGTTGGCTCAGCAACAACCTACCACCAAAGGGGCCCCCTCCCCAGCCCAGGCGAAGGGCCACGCGCCAGCCACTAGTGTTGGAGCGTGAGGGTTTCTTGGGGTGCTTGTGCCGGTGGCCACCCCCACCCAGCCAGCCCCAGGCTCACACCTCATTGTGCCTCACAGGGAGTGGCCCGCGGGGAGGGGGTGTGGGGATCAGAGGATCAGGCTCTTCTGCAGCCTCAGCTTGACCTCTTCCGGAGGTCCTGGTGAAGATTGTCTCCTTTGAGTGTGGGAGCTGGATCCCCACATGGAGCCACAGGCTGAAGCTGGCTCAGCAACTGCCACCAACGGGTCACCCCTCCCCTGCCCCTCAGGCAAGGCCTTCAGAGCCACTGGTGCCCATGTTAGGGACACTTGGTAACTTGAAGAGTATCTTTTTTCTCAGGGTCTACAGATAATTTCACTGAAACTGAAAAAGTAATACAATAGCCCCCACCCTAAATTGGGGGCCACCCTTCCTGCACCGTTTCCCATGCTCTGGAAGCACAGAGCTTGCACAGGAAGAAAATTTTTTACAAGTCATGTCTACGTAGAAATCACACTCTGCCCCCACAGTATCATGGACTAGACTATTTACAAACATTCACATTTTGAGTTAATCTCTCCTTTCTGCCCTACTCCAGCCTTTTCCCCTGGCTGAGCCTGAAGGATGGACATACGGCAGGGGAAAGGGTGGTGGGCTCTTCAAAGCCATTGGCACCACCTAGGAGGCTGTCCCCCTGTTCCTGTCCCTCACCACAGGGTGGCTGATGGTCTCCTTCCAATGAGGGGAGCAGAGAGGCACAAAGGCAAAGGCCAGTCCCTGGAAGCCACACCTTGAGCCTGAGGGTTTCCTGGGGCGGCGCAGGTTATTTATGCCAGGCACCCCAGCCGCCAGCCCCAGCCCCGCACCACGCCGGGCACACACCTCATTGCGCACCACAGGGAACTCCGGGAGGTGGGGGACCCGGCTTCACGATGCCTGGAGGGATCCGGAGATCAGGCTCCTACGCTGGCCTCAGCTTGACTGCCTTCTGGTGGCTCCTGGTGACGATTGTGTCATTTTAGAATGCGTCAGAGGGACCCCCACGTCGTTGAATGTGGAGCAACAGCCCATAAAGCTGGCTCTCCAACTACCACCGACAGGCGGGGCCCCTCCCCCGCCCCCAGGTGAAGGGCCACAGGCCACCCAGTTTGGAGCCACTGGTGCCCACGTCATGCCCAGATGAAGCTGGCTCAGCGACTGCCGCCACCTCCCCCAGGGCACCCTTCCCCCGTCCCTCCCCAGCAGGGTCACAGGCCAGAAGCTTTGGAGCCTGAGACTTTCCTGATGCTACGGGGTAGAGATGCCAGTGGCCCCTCCCTGCCCCGCCCTCACTGCCCCAGGCACACAGCTCATCGAGTTACAGGGAGGGGCTCAGAGCGAACAGGGTATCTGGCTCTCTCCCGGGCCTTAGCTTGACCTCTTCGGGGCTCCTGGTGAAGACTCTCTCCTTTGAGTGTGGGAACTGGATCCCTACATGGAGCCACAGGCTGAGGCTGGCTCAGCAACTGCCGCCAACGGGTCACCCCTCCCCCGCCCCCCTAGGCAGGGGCCCCAGGCCAGGCAGGACTTCGGAGCCTAAGGCTTTCTTGCTGCCACAGTGGTAATTAAGCCAGTGACTCTTCCCTCTGATGCCCCCACCCATGCACCCGCCCTCCCAGAGCCCCAGACACACACCTCCTAGCGCCTCACAGGGAATGGCCCGGAGGGGTCAGGGGGGTCCACCTCTTATCCTGGCCACAGCTGACTGCCTTCTGGTAGCTCCTGGCGACGATTGTGTCCTTTTAGAAGGCGTGAGAGGGACCCCCACGTCATAGAATGTGGAGCTACATTGCATAAAGCTGGCTCAGCAACTGCCACCAACGGGCCACCTTCCTCCACCCCTCCTTCCGTGGAGGGTCTCAGACAACCTGCTTGCAGCCCCCGGCGCCCCGATCGGGGCCGCTGGCGCAGGGTCTACCCACAATCTTTTGCTCTCACAAGGCTGTCCCTGGGCCACCACCATTGTAAAATTTTTTTATAAAGACTTTTTAAAAAAATTTATTTGTTTTTAGAGAGAGAGAGAGGGAGGGAGAAAGAGAGGGAAAAGAACATCAAACGTTGCCTCTTGGATCTTGACCAGGGACCAAATATGCCCTGGACAGGAATCAAACCCGCGACCTTTCAGTTCATGGGACAACGCCCAACCTACGGAGCTACTCCAGTCAGGGCCTAAGATGGCCCGCACACACCCACAGCTTTCAGTCCCTAAGAGCAGAGAGATTAAAGTTCAATTGGAAAATCATGTCAAATATATGTTATTGTTTTGAGGGTCAATGTTTGAATTATTGCATTCATAGCACTAGTTACTAGCAAAAGCTCTGTTAGACACGAAAGTCTGAAAGAATAGAGGTTAGGTATCTGCGTGATAGGATTTGAGGGGTCAAAGAAGAGATATTTCTTTGTCCCTTTTTCCCACTCTAAAAGGACTTTATTCACTTGTATATGTCCTATATATCACATTCAGTGACATTTTATTTGTAAAACTGCACAACCCATTAAGAAGAAGAAGAATAGTAGAATAATATATAATCAGCGCTAAACTAGCTTTTTGGCCAAGGCGATATCTAAGACCGAATGTCAGAAGTGAAGGGTGATATGGGAAGTGAGAAGTTGGGACAAAAATTCTAGATTGAGCTACATAACTTTATTCAAACACATCCCAGAATCTGATAAACTCCCTTATACTTTGCCAAAGATTTCTTTCAGATAAGGTACAAATAAGATACAAAAGCATTTGAGACTCTGCAAGTTTACTGCAAAGCCAGGGAGTATATTAATATAGATTAAAAACTTCAAATATTAAAATTTTTCATTGCATGTTCTTATGCCTATCAATTATAATAACTAATTAATTATCAAACTGGTTAATTAACATGGTATTCATTAGATCGTTGTTATGTATCAGTAAGTATGTATTGTTATGTATCCTACAAGATTATTAAGGAAAACACTAGTTACCTTAGGTAATTTAAACAGATTTCAAACAAGGATTTGGAAGCTTAGAAAAATCACTGAAACGCTTAAGAGGGTGATTGTGATGTATGCGTTTTCACTAGATTTCAGTTTTGCTGCCTCAGTTTGGTTCTGAGAGTCAGAGATTTGTTGCTTCTACCCCAAGATACTGTAGGAAAAAGGAGCAAAAACTGACCGCTAACCTCGAAGTCTGAGTGTTGACAGGGGGAGGTGCAATCCAACTGCCCCCACAAAATTTCCCATTTGCCACTCCCACTGCAGCTACAACAAACGCCATAAGGTGGCAGTATGGTTGGCACGTTTGTGCTTGGTATTTTAAAAAACCTACTATGCTTAAAAACATACTAGAAGAAAATTCACTAAACTACTAACAGTGTCTCATCTACCTTGCGACAGTAAATGAGATTTTGGTCTGCAAAGTATGTTAATTTTCTTAATGGGATTGTATCATTACTAGCATTTCTACTGATATATTAGTTTCCTATTACTGCAAAACGAACTACCACAAACTTACTAGCTTTTAAAACAAGCCACTTACTATTGTAGAGTTTTCACAAGTTGGCAGCCTGGGCACAGCCTAATTGGGTCCTCTACTCGGGGTCTCACAAGACCTCAATCCAGGGGCCAGCCAGGACTGGGATCTCATCTGGAGGCTTGACTAGGGAAGAATCCACTTCCCAGCTCATCAGATTGTTGACCTAATTCATGTTCTTACAGATATAAAACTAGTAGGGGCTTGCCTCTTCAAGGCTTCTCTGAATTCAGGGAAAATCTAATTCTGCTTTTAAACAGTTTACCTGATTAGGTCAGACCCACCCACGATAATCTACCTTTTCATTAACTGAAACTTCCCTGATGAGAATCCTTAATTTCATCCTTTAGTCTTTCCAAATGAAGTAACATAATCTTGGGAGTAATATCTCATTATGTTCATGGGTTCTACCTACACTCAAGGAGAGCTTATACAAGTGCATGTGTCATTGGGTTCATCTTAGAATCTTGCCTATTGTAATTGTGAAAAAAGAGATCCTACTTCACTGGGAACTGCCTGTCTCACATTGCTGGGCACAGCCTTTCCTGCTGGTTCTTGCACTGACTCCATCAGAGCGTTTATTAGGAGCCCAAATTTCTGAAGCATGAAGTAAGGGCGTCACGAGAAATATTACTTTGCTCCACAGTGGCGTGATGACTTGAATTGATACAATTTAATTCCAGACTGAGATTACATCATCACAGAACTACAAATTGCTATAGGATGAATATTTACATTTCCCTTCATTAAAAAAAAATATATGGGACCCAAATATGGGTTGTACCTGGTCATAGCTAATTAAAAGTATAGCTAGACTCAGAGCCTAGGCTTCTGAACCCCTTAAATTAGTAGTGTTTTTTTTAATAATGCCAACCTATTTTCACCATGAGATTATTATGAATTTGTTTATGACCATTAAAACTGTTTTCCAATTTCAATGTAAGAAAGATGTATAATTACAATCTTGTGCCTAATTTATTGTTTTAATTGTACTAATTTCCAAAGGAGGCTTTGTGATCGTTCTATTTATATTACACTGAGCAACGCACATTCGGAGCAAAACTATAGGAAGAAGAGCAGTATCAAACACAAGATAGATGCACCAGTTACCAGGCCTGCTTCCCTTTTATCTTCATGCTGTGCTATCTTCTCTCTTCTAGGCCTTGACCCAGCATCACTTTATTGTTTAAAAAGAAAATACTCTCCTAATTCTTCCGATCTCCCTTTCTCTGAGGAATTGATCACTAATTCTGTTATTTATTTATTTTTTTTATTGTCTATATCTCCCCAGTAGACTGCAGGCTTCATGATGGCAGGGATGTGTGTCTGTTGCGTCCACTATTATATCTTTGGTCCCTAGAACAGTAATCGGCACAGACTAAGTGCTCAACAAGTACATGTGGAATGAAAAAATTAAAGAAAGAATAAAAGAATGAATGAATATTTATTTGTAAGAGGTCAAAATCATCCTGGGAAGCAACAAGGCTCAGAGAATGTATGGAAAATATGCACACGTGAAAAACGGGGAAGTTTTTGTTATTAAAATACTGAAAAAGTTTAGGTGGTAACAAAGTTTGGGTGGTCTAGGACTTTAGATTCGGTACTTTAGATAACTAAAACTGTCACATTCTCTAATGTGTCTTCTGAGAAGTTTAGAATACCAAGCAATAAGGCCCTTGGTCAAACCAGTACCCTCCAATTCTGCTATCCAGTTCCTAGTTAATGACTAGTGAAGAGGAATTTTTATAGGATAAGATCTTAAGAAAACACATTAGCTACTTACTCTTTTAGCATTTCATATATAGATGTAAAAAATATATATACACACATAAAGCTGCCCAGAAAGTTGCATCAGCTCTTTAGACACCCACAAGACCACTTTAAGTTGATGCAGCACAGGGTTAGACGCTTTCTTTTCTAAAAATCAATGTGTGTACTAGCCCTTCAGGTTCTACTCCTGTATTTTTTTGAGAAAGTGACATAGAACCCTGTATAATACTCAGTACCTTCTAAATAATGCTTAACTACCTTTTCTTTAAATTTAGCAGTTAGGACACACACACCCCCCTCCCCCCTCAGCTTCCACAGGAGAACTGACATATTTTGTTCCTTATAATAATGTAACATAATAAATAACAACTCTTCATCTTTGCCTTGGCTGCCAGGGTGTTTAGAACTGTTGTTATCTTCCTAGGGTGACAATCAGCCTGGCTTGCCAGCAATTCTTGGGTTTCTCATCACACGGGGCTTCCAATATTAAAATCGGGCAACCTCAGGCTAATAAGAATGGTTGGTCACCCATACTTTTGATTATAAAAGGAACAGATATGTACCTGTCTTTGAAACTTTAAAAATTATAAATTCATTAAAATGTATTAAGTACATATATATAAATTTATAAAAAATAAAACGAGTTGTAGGCACACAGTCCAAATGGAAGATTCCATTCCACTGGTTGGATTAAGAAAGCAGACCAGAGGGTGAGTGAGAGTGACTAAAGGAAAGGATCTGAAAATCACTGATGTGAGGGAACAGCTAAAGAACAGATGGTCCCTTTATTTGCCATGTTGAGAGAGGCAGGACATACTAAGTGGTGGTCGATGGGGGCGGGGTGGGGGAAGAAAATGGCAGAAAAAACAGGAAGGGAAGCTTCTGTTTTCACTATTGGCTAAAGCTCCTTTATTTATTTTAAAATTTTCTTGTCAAGAGTTTGTCCTTCTTGATAATTTCTCCATTGATGTTCACAGCTTTTTAAAGAGAGTCTTTAAACAGTGTTAAAAATTAATGGATTAGGTAGGTGCAATTTTTTTAAATGTCTAAACAAAGATACTGATACAAGAAGTTGTGGCCTAAATATTGTTATCGTTAAGTGACAAAGCTCTGAGTAGAGATGTTTTGGTTGGAAATGACGCAGAAAGAATTCCAGCCCCTGCCACAGGTTGCGAAGTACTCCCTCAAGCCTCCACATCACCACTTTCGCATCCTTTACTGAGCCAACATATTGTTTTTCTGTCCAAGTAATTTTCAGCAACACCCACAGAATCCCCAGCAGTGACTGCGTCTAACACAGCATCAGGCAAAAAGTCAACTTCATGTGAGCAAAATGGCTTCTCAGGATTCATGCCTCTGAATAAAAATCTTCCTCCACATTCCAAAAGAGAGGAAAGGAAATGAAGAAGCCTCTGGTTATGAAATTAACAAGTCATTAGCCACCAATTCCAAGGCAAAATAATTAAATAAAACATACATATTTTATAACCCAGTTCCAGCATCACAAAAGGAAAGCAAAATTATGCAGTTCTACCCAGAGAGCATCTGTGTGATAGCAGCAGTTTAATAATTAAAACCAGCTTTTTTAGAGGAGTTTTCCCCATGAGATTCAAACCCCAGTCAAGGAGTCTTTCCTGAGCTCCAGGGCCTGGGCTGACTCCTTCCACCAGTAAATTCCACCACACACAGATGACTTGGAGTGTTTCATGTTTGCTCGGTATCATACCACTATTTTATGCTCTACAAAGTTAAGTTTACGGATTGACTTAGTTTATCAATCAATGAATGTATCATTTTTGAGAAAGCAGAGCTATATGAAAAGGAAAACTATACAAGCTGCCAAAACATTTTCACTGCTTTGTTCAGTTTGTTAATTCAATAACTTGCTCTGCCACATGGAAAGCTGGTCACCTAAATGGAGATTTTCATGTACGAGACTTGAGGCCCACAGATCCCATGACTAAAGGATAGGATCTAGGCGGCCTCATTCTAAAATGTGCCCGCTGTGGTTTGAGCTGAAATTTGTCATGTGCACTCTTGAATGAATAGCCCCAGTGTGGGCTCCATCTCCAGGAGCTGACAGCCCCGCCTTGGCTCTGGTGTAAGGTTTGTGGTTTCGTTTTGTTTTTGGGTATTGTCCTTAATCACATTAGAAGCTATTATAATCCCCCAGCCAATCGGGCAGCTTGCTCTTGGAGTGGCCATTCTTTCTGTGTGCCGCTACACGATGAGTAATAGATTTCCATGACATTGAGGAGATGACATTATTCTCTCAACATAGTTTCTTTTTGTCCAACAGTTGATGCCGCCTCTCTGTACCAACAGAAGTTGAACACACACAGGAGAGTGTTCACATAGTGGGAATAAAAAAAACTTTTTCTCTATGCATTTTTACTTAAAATAGTGTTCTATTTGTTTTGTGCTCTCTGAAAGCAACTCTGTCAGGATCAACCCACTTTTCTATTTTGTAGGCTAGGGAGGAAAAAAAGAACATTAAAAACATGTATCAGCCATACTCATACTGCTCCAAAGTGTCATAGCCAGTTCTGGGTATTAATAAACCACAATGGTTTTTTAAAGTGGCCTATGTCATTAGCCAACCCTGGTTTTGAAAATTGGCTCTTCTTCCTACCAGGGTGACTTTTGAAAAGTGACTCAGACTTTCCAAATAGGAGTGTATGCCTCAGTAAAGTGTAAAAAACAAAAAAGTATCTACATTTTAGCATGTTTTGAGGAGTTAAAGAAATAATGCAATTATGTGTTAGTAATGTGTCTATCACATAACCGTTGGTTAAATCATTGTCACTATTGCCATAAGAAGACTTTAAAAAAGTACTTTCTTTCTACAGCTAGAAAATTAAGATAACAATACATACCTTTCATAAATATATGCGCTATGGTAAAGTTATACATTTTTTAAGAGTCACACAGAAACACATGTGCAAAGAAAATGTAGAATCCCACAATAATAAAATACTTTAACAAATCTACTCATATAATATCTGCTGATATTATTTCTATGAATCCTCTTAAAACCTCCTAATAACCAATACTCTAAAAAATGTTCATGAGGCAAACTATTTAATGACATTTTGCAGAGAGGCCTTTTTCAGCACTTGTCCCAGACACACATGGATATATACTTAGGGGCCTTTCATACAACTAACAGATTGGGAAGATAAGGAAGCAATTCTTCCTGGTAAATTCTCAAGGGAGCTCAAATTATAGCCATCAGAAATGAAATAGAACTCTTCAGAGCACAGGAAAACACCTGCAAAGATTATGACACATAAGACACTATTCTCTTTGTTCTCTGACAAATGGGGAAAAAAAAAAAACAAACCAGAACCAAAATCACACCTTTTCTGAGGAGTTCCGACACTGTTACGGAACAGCCCTTAGGGCTCTGAGGCCACACTGCCAGGCAAAAATTCCAGAGGCAAAGGTTTGGGGATAAAGGAAAGGTGTCTTTATTCAAAAGCAGTTAAAAGCCTATCAAGTCACAGCTTTAATCACTTAAGCCTATCAATGAAGGCTAAACTCTAACACCTTAGTTCTAGCTTTTCCTTGTTTTTACTTACCTTGTTTCTTTTTCTTTTTAAAGATTTTATTTATTTATTTTTAGAGCTAGGGGAAGGGAGGGAGAAAGACTGGGAGAGAAACAGCAATGTGCAGTTGCCTCTCGCGCGCCCCTGCTGGGGACCTGGCCTGCAACCCAGGCATGTGCCCTGACTGCAAATTGAACCAGCAACCCTTTGCATTCAATCCACTGAGCCACACCAGCTAGAGCAGTTATCTTGTTTCTGTAGGGTTAGTTTACAAACTAAAAACTATATTAAAAATAATATACAAAATTTACACCATTTTGGAAGAATGGCAGGCTTCTGCCTCAGAGCCTGTTCCCTCTAGAACACCCAAAGAAGAATAACCCCGCCACCCTCTTGCCAGGCCAGCCTGATTCTAGGCTATGCCCAGAGTTTTTTTCCCATTCAAAACCCCATCCATTGGAGAAGTGCAGGCAGCTTCAGCACGATCATCCAGGTGTCCTCGAGGAAGACGAGCCTGAGAGAGAGCCAGCTCAGGAGCCAGGGAGCCAGCCTGCCCTATTTCCATTGGTTCTGGAGGCGTTCAGCTTCTCAGCCAATCCCATCCCAGACTGCCCACAACTGCCCCGGCAACTCCTCCTACCGCCTCTCCCTAGTTCTCCCCAGAGATGTGAGTTATCTTAATCAGGCCTCTCTGAATCACATGTGCAAATAATTAGTACCAATCACCAGTTCTGACAGGCTAGACATAAGGTGGCTTCCAATACAGAACAATACAGGGATCGTAGACACAACTCTGACAACAATAGCAACAATTTCTAAGAGCTTACATCCACATCCTCTGAAGCTATACAAATGAGGGCGCAGAAATATCAAGGCCACTGGTATTTTTTAAAAAGGTGATATGAGTATTTGTTACTAAAGAGAAACCAAGACAGCCTTTCTGGCCCATCCTGAGAGGTAGCCACCACCTAGGACTAGGGTGTAGAGGTGGTCATGCGGCAGATACAGAGGTTTCCCATACAAGATGCAGAAAAATCACCTTTATTCTATATGTCCTCATTTTTAGGAAAACACAGCCACTGCTCCATTGAAACACACACATATACTTTCCCTTTCTACTCCAGGAAAACCTTTGAGCCAGCATTTACCTAGGGCCTGGGTCAATCAGAAGAGCTGATTAGCAGAGCCACCCGGAGGGCACAAAGCCTTGCCCAGATGAAAGCACAGTTGTTGACATTCCATAGCCCCAAGAGTGTTCCGACTCTAGCCCTTGTATGCTCCCTCCCTCCCAACGAGGGCACACGTCCATGATGTCGCACAGTCCAGGCCACCGTCATAAAGCAACTGTCGCAATAAACTGAGTCAACCTTTCTGCTGCTGGAGGGTCTTGCCTTTAGTTTGTAAAACACACAACACCTGTGAGGCGCAATAAAGCGCGGTGTGCCTGCCCGGAAACGTGCGGGTAGGGAGAGAGCCAGGCTTGGGCCCCAGAGAGGAACTCTCAGAAACACTGTGATCCAATGACACAGGGTCACAGACGGGGATGGAAGTATTGGAGGAGTCAGGAGACAAATGACAAGAGGCACATGAGTAAGGTCCTGAGCAATTCTAGAACTAGCAAAGTGACCTTAATTAGGCCACTTTGTAATTTGTAATGTAGTGTAATTGGTGTGATTAATCTGAGTCTTTCTCATAGAATAGGATTATATGGAAGGAGTTGACGTAATAGATGAGACCATTGCATAAAAATTCAAGCACATCTGAATGTGAAGTTTTAGTTGTAAGTTATTATAGCTACTTTACTAAATGAAAGGCCTGGGGACACAGCAGAGGTTTAAATTAATAGGATATTAATTATTCTATAGTTCAGTCACTTTAAACTTTTTTCCTCATTCAAAAGAGAAAAAAGGGAGAGGTCCGTGTCTGAGGTATGGGTGTTGAATTGCCCGAGAGACCACATACCTGTCAGTCTTTTAACAGCACAACCGTTGCCTTGGTCCCACTTTAATTCTGCTGCACTTGCCTGAAGATTTCTCAAACCTCTGGAAAATTTTTTCCCTCCACAGGGGTTTTAAGACCCAACTAATACATCTTTCAACTTTCTGGACTACAGTGAGACAGTTCCTCAGTCTTTTCTCTCCAGTCAAAGATTATTTGGGCAATTCAATAAATTACATTAATAACCCTAATGCTTCACCTGTTCCAATGTGCCTGCCCCTGACCCCATGACTTTGTAGTTCCTCTTTCTAGTGGGATATAGTATATTTTGTTTCCTCTGACTGTGGGCCTGGCCCTGTGACTTGTTTTGGCAAATAGAATATGTCAGACGTGATGGTTGCCAAGTCTGTGTTCATGCCTCAAGAGGCCTTGCAAGTTTCACGTTGCTTTCCTAACCCTCTGCCCTGGCCAAGAGAAAAAATTGTCTTGGATTAGCCAGCGCATCCAAGGGAGCTGACAGACGTGGAGAAGAGCTGCCCCAGATGAGCCCGATCTAGGTTAACCACCCCCAAGATGTCCCAGAGCTGCATGAGCTAACCCGGCTCTCATGTGGCATGCTGCTGAGAACTCGTGGCCATGTGTCATGCAGGATTATTGGAGCGATAGTTAACTGACACACTGACCCTCCAAAATTCATCCCTTCTGGCACCATGGGGGTGAGGTCAGCACCCAAGCCTTCAGGCCTCCTTTCCCTTGGGCCCTCTATGCTCCCCACCCTGCATCAACACAGCCACTCCCCGAATCGAACTGCACAGTCCCTTTTCTCAGCCATGCTGGAAAGAAATTCACTTAGAAACAACAGCGGGGGGAAATGCAAAGTCATTTTAAGATAAAGAACAGAAAACCCATGTGTAGGAATATTCAACTTGGCTTGCACAGTCCCTTGACACCTGAACTACTATGAGGCTGATACCCAGTGTGTGAGATTATCCAAATATAGCCACTCACACAAAACAAAACAAAACAAAACAGACTTAAAACTTGCCATAGAATGAGCAATCATGCCTCTTGGGAGTTCACAAAGCAGGACGGGTTAAGAGTGACTAAATCGTACTGTTGGCTGAACACAGAGGTATCTGTGGAACTAGGCGGAACCAGGTTACCTAAATGAGGCACCAAGTATGTACGCTGGAAGCCACATAAGCTCTCCCAGCATCTTTTCCTTGGCCAAAATGCAGGGAATATCTGTTTTCTAAGTTTATTCAGAGGGCTAAACAAGAAAAACATCTGAGGCACTTAGGAGTTATAAACAGCCTCCTTTCTATTTTTCTAACTGAACAATGATACAGGTCCCATAGGACTCTCATTATACCTTCCTTATATTTGTTCAGACAAGTGATACGTATTTCAGGGTCATTACGACTACTAAACAGTCAATTCGTCGTAAGTGATAAGGTGCTTACTATTATGTCAGATGGATCTGTGTGAAACTGAGCCATAGGAGCCCAGGGAACATGTAATTTTTTGTCCCTATTCTAAATGTCCATGCTCAAAGGATAAACCGCTAATACTTTTACTTTGATTTTGGCTTCAAGTAAACATGAAAATTCAAAACAACACTCAGAGAACTGTTGATGTTTGTCTTTTCTAGTTAGGCCTTTATCTCCTTATTTCTCTCCTAAGTTTATAAGAGTGGTTGAGAAGTTAATACTGCATTTCCTGACCAAATTCACTTGAAAAGTTCATGATTTTCTATTAGCCCGTGAACCCAAAGACAGAATTTTTCACCAGAAAAATCCAAATTGGTGAGATTATCTTGGATATCCACAGTGGGCAAATAAAAATTATGTTAATGGTATAAAAATTAATAAATGTTAGAGCATTTTTAAAACACATAACCATAATGTTGCTTCTTCTAATAGTTTAAAAGTATAGTAAAAAAAAATGTGGGTTACTTTTTTTGTTTGTTTTTTGCCTTAGAGCCTTTCCTAATAAGCTAAAGATAAACACGAATAACTGTATTTCAAGATTTGCTCTGCTACATAATCCCTCCTCAGATGCTTTCAGACACTAAGGAATTTTTCAAAGATTAACCTTTGGAAATAGTTGTCTTTTTAGAAAAGAAGAAACAAAAGGAAGAAAAAAACCAACTCTGTGAAGTTTCCCAGAGAAGCTCCTTCTAATTTACACTAATGGATATGCAGGTCATATGGAAAATTAAACAACAAAATCGAAATTTTCAGGGCAAGAGAATTTATGCACACAAATCCTATTACCAGCTAATGGGATTTGTGGGGATCCCTAGTGACCTATTTAGAAAATTTACCCCCTGCCGTTCAAGATGAATATATTATGTGGAGGAAACCCAAATACACAGTCGGGCTGTTGGCTCTGTCCCCAGCCTGTCAAGCGATCCCTCTGCATGTCAGAAGATACTGGCAACCACATCACTTTGCATATCTGACTGACAGTGCAAAATGACATCTATATTTTCCCTTTTAAATTCTTCAAACTTGTTTTAAATATTTTTAAAGGTTTCTTTTTTCCTTCCTTCCCCCTTTCTCCTGTCTTTCCTTCTTCTCTTCCTCTTCCTCTTTTCCTTTTTCTTCCTGTTCCTCCTTCTCTTCCTCCCCGCTCCCTGTCCTCCTCTTCCTCCTCCTCCTCATTCTTGAAGGCAGGAAAGAAACAAAGCAAGCATTAAGGAATGAACACTCTCTTTTTGTCTATGCGGTGATGCTGCGCTTCTCTTTGTCCAGGACTCCTTTCCCAAACACCTGTTCTCTCTGGGGTGGGCGCACTAGCCGCTCTCACGCAGCTCTCAGACGGGAGGCAGGCTCACTCTCTAGGAGGCAATGCTCCGACTTTCAGAAGGGTGCATTTCTACGTACCAGCCAATGAAATATCTATTTCCTCAAGGCATAAATCTTGAATTCTTTTTCAGAACACACAATCTGGAATAAACAAACAAATAAACCTAATGAACAATTAAATTATCCCTCCTTAAATACATGAGTTTGAACTATATTTTTATAGCTAAAGAATTTAATAGTTTGATAATGATGAAATACCAGATGAGAACTTAGGCAATCCTACTTTGCTGAAATGATATATGACTATGTATTTTATATGTTATGACATTTCATGCCCAAATTTACTAGATAGAAACAATAGTGTATTCATACTATTGTTGATACTTGATAGTTTGCTATACCTAAATTATGATTATATTTTTAAAAGATTTTATTTATTTGTTTTTAGAGAAAGGCAGGAAGGAAGAGAGGGAGAGAAACATCAATGTGTGGTTGCCTCTCACAGTCCCCTAACTGGGGACCTGGCCCACAACCCAGGCATGTGCCCCACACTGGGAATTGAACAGGGAACCCTTTGGTTCACAGGCCGGTGCTCAATCCACTGAGCCACGCCAGCCAGGGCTGATTACATTTTTAATAGAAGTTACAATTTTAATTTAAAAATTCTACAGATTACTTGAAAATGACTTTAAATATTTTAAAAATTAAATATAAATTGTTCATTAGACCCAGATGGTAAGTAGTTATAATAATTTTTCCTGGCAACTTGAAGGTCAAGCTGCATATATTCTAAATGAGAGAATGTATGTGTTCTAAATTAAAACTTTCTAGCAAATCTAATAAAAGTACACTTCCCTATCTGGACCTCTAATGTTGGCTAAAGGGAAGAAAGGGCTCATCGACTTGGACTTTGTGGTTGCTATCCTTGGACTTTGCAGGATATGAAAAACAGTAGGGCAAGAGGCCAAAAAGAAAGGACAAAGATTCTGGAATGACCTAATTTTTGTTTTCTGAATATGTTGTGTTTCACAATTTTCCATGTTTATTTCATATGGAGCCTATGACTATTGAGTTTGGCGTTTGAAGGATAAATGTTGCCGATGAAGATACCAGCTAGGTTAGCTTCAGAGCTTTTCCTGAAGACTGTGGGACCCTCCCTGCAGGTCATCCCAGGGCAGTCAGATCAGCTCTGGTGACAGCAAGAACATCATGTAAAAGGACACTTTGTTGTTTTATGAACATGTGCCAAGCCAAAATTTCTATTGTGCACCTACATAACCAATTATCAAAACCACCATGTCAGTTCAACTACAGTACACATATATTTTTACTCATTTGTAGACCTGTAATTACTTGCATTTAGCTCATATTTTTATCTTAGAAAACAGCCATAACAATTTTTATTGGTTGTACACATGAGTAGGACTCCTTTATGCTGTTGAATAATTGGTCAATCCTATTGAATTAACCTAAAAGCCATACCGAGCGGCAGATGCCTAGATGTGCTGGTCTTTTTTGATTATGTGTTAGCAAAACACAACCTCCAGGTCCCCTGTCCCACTCCTGTGTGTCAAGGGCATTTAGTGGTACAGATAGCTCAGTTAAATCTCATCTACTTGGTCTCTATTCAATCAGCTCTCCCAACTGTGAACCATCAATGGAAGGAAGCAATTCAAAGGATTTTGGGCAACACATCCTGTGGCCTGGCCCAATCTCTTAATTCCTATTGTAAAATTCTAACCTATTTTCCACGTGGCCCAAACAATAAGCTTCGTAAGAGTCACAGCTATTAGTATCCTATTGCTTTGTCTTAAGGGAAGCATACAGAGTCTAGCCTTAAAGTCGTGTCCTTTACTTCTCCCCATTTCTCTCAATAATTTATCTAAATAATTGACTTTTTAATTTATTTTTTGTTAAGGCTATTTTTTGAGCAATTTTATGTTCACATCGAAATTTAGGGGAAGGTACAGAGATTTCCTATATAGTCTCTGCCCCCACACAGCCACCCCATTATCAATATTCCCCACCAGAGTGGCACATTTATGACAATTTATGAACCTGCATTGAAACATCATCATCACTCTAAGTCCATAGCTGACATTACTGTTCATTCTGGATGTTGTATATTCTGTGGGCTTGGACATATGTATAATTACTTGTACACATCGTTATGGTATCATAGAGTGTTTTCGCCACCCTAAAATCCTCTGTGCTCCGCCTATTCACCTTTTCCCTCGCCCGACCCCTGGCAACCACTGATCTTTTTACCCTCTCCATAGTTTTGCCTTTTCCAGAATGTCATATAGTTAAGGCATACAGTGTGTAGCCTTTTCAGATTGGCTCCATTCAGTTCACTTAACAGTATGTATTTAGGGTCCCTCAATGTCTTTTTATAACTTGATAACTCATTTCTTTTTAACACTGAATAAAATTCCATTGTCTGTTTGTATCACAGTTTCTTATACCATTTAACCACTGGAGGACATCTTGGTTGCCTCTGAGTTTTGGCAACTGTGAGCACAACTGCTATAAACAACGTGTGCAGGTTTTTGCGTGGATGTAAGTTTTGAACTCCTTTGGGGGAAAAACAAGGAGTGCAATTGCTAGATTATATAGTAAGAATATATTTAGTTTCCTAAGAGATCGCCAAACTGTCTCCCAGAATGGTTGTACCATTTTAGATTCCTGGAATGTTCCTATTGCTCCACATTCTCACCATCACTTGGTGTTATCAATGTTCTAGATTTTGGCCAATCTAATAGGTATATGGTTGTATTTCACTGTTGTTTTACTTTGCATTTATGTGATGACATATGATGTAGAGGACCTTTTTATACGCTGCTTTGACATCTGTATATCTGTTAGGAAAATTCCCTGAGGTGCACTGAAACCTGTCTCCAAAGGAGGACGCGCCCCAGAGACAAAAAAAGAGAGGCTGAGAACTCCAGAATTACATCAACAGCTTATTAAGGGGACTCCCTGCAAGAAGCAGTGTCTCAGGCAGCAACAAGAGGGAAAATCTCACGTTAAAGAGGGAAGGGGTTCGCTCTGGACAGCTCAGTGACACGTGCCACCATGGGAGGTTTGTAGCCACGGGGCATGTGCTTGTTAAGAGCTGTATAAGCCCGGGCTGTAAACAACTTAGAAAGCCCACTTCCAGGCTCAAGAATCTTCCCTTCACATGATATGGGCCCACCCCACCCATGGTGAACTGAAGGTCACTTTACTTGTAAAATGGCACAGATCACGTTGAGTCCCCCAAATCATTTTACTTTACAATATCCTGTTTGTTGAGGTGTCTGTTAAAGGCTTTGTCTCACTTTTAGTCAGGTTGTTTGTTTTCTTATTGTTGAGTTTTAAGGGTGGCTTTGTATATTTTGGATAGCAGTCCTTGATCAGATGTGTCTTGTGCAAATATTTTCTTCCAGTCTGTGGATTGTTTTCTCATTTTTTTAATATCATAATTGGTATTAAATATTTATCTTCCAATGCATTTTCTATATGAGATGGTATTTATGGAATAGAACTCAGATATAAGTAGGTGACTATAGTGAGCAAAACAGATGAACTTGATTTTCTTATTTTGAGAAATATTTCTGAGGACCTACTGTGCCTCATGTTTTAAGCTATTCTCCTAGGAGAGATGAAAAAATAAAACCAACAGTCAGAACAGTATGGTACATGTCACAATAGAAGTTTCTTAAACGTTCTGTGGGCTCGGGAAGGAAGAGGCATCAAGCTTTCATGGGAGCTCAAGTAGGGATTCACAAGGAAGGTGATAGTCATTAAGATGACATCATTTTAATCATGTCTCTATTAATTTGATTTTTCCCCAGTGGTGGTGGGTCATCCTTTCTTGTTGGGCCCTTGTTATTTCCCTTTGTTTCCAGAGCTGCCTTTTGTGAAATCCACAGACTACCTCATTCCCTTCCTTTGAAGCCCTGCTCCCTTTTCTCTGTCAGTGGTTTTATCCTTTGCAGCAGTTTAATAGGTCTGCAGATTTATCATTCTAAATCCATTTTTATATTTTATAACTTAGGAGATGGTTACTATTTATAAAGGCTTTAGGGTTCATCCAAATAGCTCTGTTATTTTTTAAACTTTTATAGGCTTGATAGGCAAGTTGAATGTGTGTTGAATTCACAACTATTTGTGTGTGCTTTGGTTTTCAAAGATTAGTGAGTGCTTTATGTAGAAAAGAAATCAGACAAAGGAAAGCTAATTAGTAAGAAATAGCCTAGAGGAAACAAACCTGGACTTAGTCCTGGCTGCCAACCTAAAAAAGCAAATGTCGTTCTACCACAACATTTCAGAATGTTCCTTTCTTTTTCTGAGGATCTCAGGATCAAAGGAGCAAATGCTGCAGAGGTAAATATAAATCCATGCAGCCACAGCAAATGTTGCTTGTATGGGCTAGACTCAAATAACCACATTGGCACAAGGCTTGAACTTTTAATTGGAGACCAATTGTGCCCAATTAAAGATGTCTTAATGAGACAAAACCACAAAAGAAAAGGTACATTAACACAAAGTTTGCTTTTAAGTCAGCTGGAGATCATTATATTTGTAGGAGGGGTTCCATGTTTTGTCATTTTCTACTAACACTAGATGACTACTGAGTAATTTACAAGTAGAAAAATAAGAATAACGGTGCAGTGCACTGGCAACAGCTCAGAGTTGTGTTTTTGAAAACTTTATCAAAAATTTCAAACGGAGCTACTCATCCATGTGAATATACAAAATCTGTCCTTTTTTGGGCAAATGCTTTCTTGTTATGGCCTTCTAAGATGTTAGCTGAGCAGCTTCCTTTCCTAGTTCATCTGCTCCAGGCTGTGCTGGCATCTAATCCATTGTAAATATTTGGGTAGATTTTGTTCTTTCCTCTTTAATATGAGAAAATTTTAAAATCAATTTTATTCTGTAAAGGACAAGCATGTGGTTTAATAAACAAATTAAACTAAACAGCTTTATCCCAATTATTACTCAAGAAGGCTTTTTCCAGTGTGGCCTCATTTGAACAAACAGCCTATTCAATGAATTTGACCTTATTTACTGAGTCTTAGAAAAAAAGAGAATCTTGGGGTAATAGAAGCCACCGTCAAGAATTTTGTCATTCCCTCTCTTTGTCATTCTCATCTGGAAGAATATTTCATTGGAGTTTTCTCTTTTAGTACCACTTCTGTGGGTGTCTGTACTGGGAATATCACTGTGCTAATGGCGAAGTGTTTTTTATTCAAGGTCCAGTTGAAACAAGTTTGAAACTAAACTATCTTTAGGAGAGGAAGGTTTAATAAACTCGTAAACTTTTTATTGTGTTAATCTCAGAGTCTGTAACAGCAGAGATTTTGTTATTTTGGAGACGTAAACGCTAATGACTTAGGTTGGGAAGTGAAAGGGGGAGAGCAGGACATCAGCTTTGACTCTACGAGCAGGGCCGATTCATCTACGTTAAGTAGACATTGACCTGGTAGTTTCCAGGTCAACAGAGATACTATATATAAATATCTATATTATATATAGGTATATAACATATATTATGTACAGTGGTAAAAAAACCAGTATGGCATACTAGTCTTGGAAAAATCACAACTCTTCTGATCTGCTTTTTAACTATAGTTTAACCCTTTGAAGCTATGTACTGAGAGAGCATAGTTAATTTCCTCTTGTTTGTACTTCTATTACTTAGTATTAAATACAATGTGTTTTAAGAATTGTTAATGTGTATTCTCTATTACTATTCCACCAAGTGGACCATTGTAGTAGAAAGACAAGGTACCAGTTACATATTGCGTATTGAGTCTGGCATAATGACTTGTGCTGTCTAGGTATTTAAGAAATGGGGTGAGATGGCTCTAGATTAAAAATAAACCATATAAGGGTTGGGTATAGACTTTAAATAAAAATAAAACTAAAATACTACTCCCAAAACACGGCTTCCCTGAAAAATTTTGAAGTCTTACTTTGCTTAGTTGTTTGGATGCCACTAACAAACACTGGCATGATTATATGATGCCATAAATTCTTGACAATTATTTTTATTGTTTATTAGAATTGCCATGTACATAACTGGTGGTAAATTGTTATTCAGGAAATAGTACATTCTATTCCATATAAAACTTGTAAAATAGAAAGTGGGTAAAACTTCTTAGCAGAAATGGGGTAGAGCAAAGGAGATTTATAATATTTTAACACATACTATCAATATTTGAGATGTATGTTAGACAATAAGATTTCTAAATGTTTTATTTCCCCCTACTTAAATTTTTAGAAATTTGTTTCCAAAAAGTTCTATTATTTTTAGGTTAAATGTGAAAACTAAAAGATAAGAGAAAATTAAAATCAGCTGTACTAACTCTGGTTATAGTTCATTGTTCTTCCCATTCCCTTAAATGAAGATGCTTACAGAAATAGTAACATTTTCATAAGAAACTAAAGACCCCAAAATGAAACCACATGTCCTGCTAAGTCTAGTCCTTAAGCTCAGGAAATAGCAATTATCTTTGTTGTTGTTTTTTTCTTTTAACTCCTAAAAATTTAGACATGGTTTTGCATTCCAGTTTGGCAACTCCATGCAATTCCCCATCAATGTCACTTTTTTTGTGGGCCTTTTATCCCTTTTAATGTTATGTTTGATGTTTCCTCAAAGGAGGTTTTTTCTGAATGAAAAAATGTGACTTTAGTTCAGTTTAGTTTTGTATCTTTCTTCATATAATCAGGCCAACTCTAAGTGAGATTGAAAATATCTTCTGTTCTCTGTTAAAACTGAGTTTTATGGCTGCTGAAGACTGATCATAATTTTTAATTTTGCAAGTTTTTTATGGAGTAGAAGGTGTTATTTCTTGAATACCAATGTACCATAAGTTATTTCTATGGCAGTTCTCATAAATAATAAAAATAGATTTAAAGACTATATCATATTGCTGCTTCTCTTTGGGATATGACTTTACAATCCTTCTTCCTGAAACAATTTCCTAGATATATTTCTAAACTTGCACGGGACTGACCTATCTCTACCTTTGCCACATTTTTTCTGGGCCATAGGTATTCATTTATTCAGAAAATATGTATTGACTAAAATATAGGATGAGAAATATGGTGATAGAGCAACTTTATACGGTATGCTGTGCGCTAGTGTTATTGGACAATGAAGGGCTTTTATTTCCTTCCCTCATTCACTCTTTTTCTTTTATATAAATCAACAGGTGGCAGGTGGCATACTATTAGAATTTCTTCTGCAAGCTACGCTTCTCCTGTTACTAACTACAACTACGGGATTTCAGTATTTAACTTTCCAAACATTTCAAAGTTTTGTGTGCACTTTTGAAATCAATTGTTTAACAATTCAGAAACAACCCAAGCTCATGGCAGTCACTAATATTGCTGTAGAGCTGTGCAGTTTACCATTTGCTCGCCTCAGATAGCAAGAAACTAAAGTTGTGCACCATTGGTTTAATTATTCTTTCCCCTTGTCAAAGCTGAGTTGAGTTAATACACACAGACACATTAATACCTATAGGCAAGGTCACCCAGCTGGAAAGCAGTAGTCAGGACTGAACCCAGTCCATTTGATTTTTGAATATTTTATTTAGGTATCTATTCATGAGCTTTTCCTCTATCTCTGCAACTGTACTACATTGAGTCAGTCTAATAAAATTCAGAAAAGCAGGGAAAAATAAAACTGTGGTCTACCTTTATAAGTATATTTAAAATGTAAATACTTTAGACTTCCATTTTTACTATACTTACATGAGCATAATCATTTTCAATATGCCCTTTTTATATCCCATTCATCATGGATCATATTATAACCATAGAACTTTAGAACTCTAAGGAAGATTGGCGATTACGACGATCGTAACTCATTCTTATAAAATTGTGCATAAGAGATTGAATGTATACAATGTGATAGAAGGCAGTTTGGCTTCCATGTCAGTAGGGTTACACAATAGGGCCTGTGGTGTGGAGGGAATTATCTGTTCTTTCTGTGACCTTCAGTTTTTCTTTTGTAAAATCGTGGTAATCTTATCCGCCTTGCCTTTCTTAGTTTTTTGTTTGTTTGTTTGTTTTTGAGGATAAACCTTTTTGTAAAATGTCATAAAAATATAACCAGCTAGTATAAAATTTTCACAGAGTAAGATTTCTATATCATTTTATGTGTAGATAGCATGTTCATTTCTTATAATTTCACTTCCAGGAAATTATATGTTTTTTTAAAAAATACAATTTTTGTGTAAAACAAAAGAAGGCGAACCGACATTTAGTAATGAGCAGAACTGGGGGAATAATACAGTCTCCAAGCCTCCTTAGAAACTTACCTTGTGTGTTAAATGTACTTTAAAAATTAATGAGAGAGTTGGAGTTTATAGTTAGCCTTCATTAGAACTCTAACTGCATAGACAAAAAAGGACCAACTGCTCCCTGTAAGCCTGTTTTTCAGGTTTCTGTTTCACAAAACAGATTTGAATCCCTAGCTCTTAAGGAAAAAAAAAAGCGGGGGTTGGGGGGACACTTCCAAGCACCAGCCGCTCAGGGCTGTGTGCAATGAAATGGAGGTGGGAAGACAAAACCCTTCAGGATGGAGCAGAGGCCATGTAAACAGATGTGAGTGAGTGAATAGAAAAGGTTGAATAGTTGCTTTGTTGCTTGCTTTCTGTTTGTACCGCAGAGGGTCCTCTCTATACCAGACTTTCTGGCAGATGATGTAGCACATACCTCTTCCTGTGTATAGAAAGCACACAGAATCTGGTCTGTGCAGGGCAGGCAGACAGCCTCCGCGCTGGGCTCCGTGTGTCCTCATGAATGTTTATTTTCATGAAGGTTTCATGTCAGACCAAACATTTATGGTAATTGTGAGAGAGGATTGATGAAAAGCCCATGTAATTTTGCTTTTTTTTTTTTTTAAATTTACAGATAACCATCAGTCTCCGACTGCATGGTCCAAAGGAAAAACACTCTATGAATTTTAAAAACTTGCCTTTCTTATTGACAGGTATTAAATGACATTGTAGCTTAAAGCAAGAAGGAACCTATGTTCACAGTAAAAACATTTCTGAAAAGAAGCCCTGTTATGAATGTAAACAATGTGTTGAAAAGAGCAACGTAACCTTCACTCTATTCTTAAATATTTGGGTAGAAAAATACATGGCATTGTTGAAGTGCTCTACACATGTCCATTGATTTATTCCATGAGGAACTGTTACTGTTGCTTGCTTGTAAAAGGTCAGAAACCAGAATCTGGAAGCCTGCCCAGGTTCCTTTAAATAACCTCAGGGGCCTGGCAGTTTGTGACTCAGGATGCCTCACTGGGTGGCGAGTAGGTGGGCAGGGGTTGAGAGGGGTCGGGGGAATGCCTTTTATTATACTCTTATTTTGAGCCGAATAAAATCAACACCAGCTTCTAAGGCCAGTAGTAGCCTACAGCAATAAAGCATAAAATGTTCCTTCATAAATGTATATGGTCATATTCAACTCTTCCCCTCCAGCAGATTTTTATTTCATAGGGAGGAGAATAAATGGGTCTCCTGAAAGCCGGTGGATTTACAGCTTGAATTTACAATTCCTCCAGCATGGCGTTAACTTCGCTAATGAAAATGTTGTGTCTGCCGGGCGGAGCTTCTCCACGGACACAGCGGCGCAGAACCAGGCCCAGGAGAGGGGTCCGACATCGCTGTGAGCGAGGGCTGGGGAAGGAGGCAAACGCTGAGAACGTGCCCCCTTTTCTCAAATGGCACAACACATAATAATGTCATAAAAGGCATCATCCTAGAAACTGCAGTTACCTCTGTATAACCGGATTGAACTCCCTTGACAATGTCTGGATCATCTTACAGTACCCAGATGTTCCTGCCACGAATTGCCTGACTTCTGTGAGTGTGTGGAATCCGTCGTGGGGAGAAAGGAAAAGGGAAGTGGCCGTGTTGAAATTTACCTGGTTTCCCTCCCACGTCCCAACAGTGGTGTACCTCTCCCTATGCCCTTTAGAGAGATGTAAAGTATGTAAATTAGAGAGCTTGCTTTAATTTCTTGTTCTGCCACTCTGACTTGGTCGCGAATAAGCTAATATGAGTTGGGCACCGAAGTGGAAAAAATGAAAAGGAAAGAAAAAAAATGGGGGGAAAGGAGGAGGGAGGAGGATGAGAGAGAGAGAGAGAGAGAGAGAGAGAGAGAGAGAGAGAGAGAGAGAGAGAGAGAGAGAGAGAGACCCAGGCTGCAGCCAGGAGCCCCTCTTCCCTGCAGCGCTGGGAGCCCGCCGGGGGTCCCCACGCTGCGGCTGCGGCTGCAGCCTCCTGCACAGGCCTGCGTCCCAGGCGGGCGCGGCCGCTGGGCCACCACAGCCCCTTTTGTTCGGAGCCTGGCCATCGCTGCCCGTCTCAGCTGCCATATGGTGCGGCGGGGACGGCCTCACAAAGACAGGCAGGGAGAGCGAAGACTCAAAGGCCAGGGAAGAAAAGGAATCAGGGGCCAGGCGGCTGCGAGCTGATTTACGTCCTGCGTTTTTAAAGCGGGAAGTGGGCGAGCAGGGCTGCAAGGGAGAGGGTCCAGGGGGACAGGGCGGCCGCCTGGGGAGCGGATGTTCTCGGAGATGAAGCTTCTGGCAGATCAGCAGCTGGGCTCTTTCCGGCGAGAGGCAGCAGCCTCTGCTTGTTCTCCAAATATGGTGCTGAAAATGGAAACTGTCCACTGTAGTTGTTTGTCTGTGTTATCAATCTTTAAGTCATCGCCAGGATTCCTAATGGCCAGGGCCGCCATTATTTAATGATGTCACGATGATATAGTTGGCAAAACCAAGCAGACTGGAATTTTACACGCAGTCTCCCATTACTGCACGGTGGCGAGAGTTGCATCTTGGGGAGCCAACTTCTCCTAAGAAAATTGTAGCATGTTGGTGTTTCCCATCCTCCAAAGCTGGACACCCCGCCGGATCCCTGCAGGCCACTTTTACTTTTGAGGACATTTGAGGATCTAACTTTTTCAGGAGTTTATGGCAAACCCTGTCATGGCACAGCACACACCTTTGTATTAAAGTACATAAACACTCCTAATTTATACATTTGTCTGTAGAGATTCTTAGATTTTTGCATTCAAAGTGGCCTGAATACATAGTGCTAATACATTTGGGTACTTTCAAAACAGTCTATGCTAATTATGTTGAACCATTGGATTTTCCCTCCGTTTATTTTCTCTACACTACAGTGTACCGCTATATTTATCATGTTTCATAAGTCAAAAGAGACAGAAGTACAGGTCTTTTGCCATAGGAATAGCCTGATGATTTTGTTTATTTCTTCAGTAAGTAGTTCAGCAAGTAATGCCCCTGCAGGGGAGTTCATATTTAATTCTGGCCTGATAATGTTTGATGATAAACTAATGTTATGTGAAAATATTATTATTTCCCAGACAACAAGGCATATTTAAATATCCACATACTACAGGATGATACAAGTTATTAAGTATTTATTTCAGGTATAATTATGCACCTATTATGAAGAATACAACCTGAAGTTGCTTTCCAGTGGAGTCCAGTGAACCACACTGTACTGGCTTTGCTCCTGCACATTGACAAGTCCTTCCCAGCATAGGCTGATGATTTTCCTAATCCCCCTCTCTCTTCAAGCTGAAGTGCGCCTGAGCTGTCTTTGAATTTCTTTTCATCTCTATCTACAGGGACTGCCTTGGAGATCTAATCTAAATCTCATGGATTTAAACTCCATCCCTGTGATGACGACACCCACATTCACATCTCCCAAACTCCGTGTTTGTCTGATAGGCTTCTCAAACGTAATGTATCCCAAACAAAATTCCTGATCTGTGCCCACTAACCCAGCTTCTCTTACAGCTTCCTAATCTCATCTAATGGGCACCTCTATCCTTCTAGTCCCTTGGGCCCAAATTCCTGAAATCTTTGCCGCCTTCTCTTTCTCTCAGGGCGCACATCCAGTGCATCAGCTATCCATGTTGATTCGACCTTCAAAATACCACCAGAATCTAATCTCACTGTTTCCATTGCTACCATTTTGTTCAAAGCCGCCAGGGTTTCCCTTTTGAGTTATTGCAATGACCTCCTTATCATGTCTTCCTGGTTCCATTCTTGCCCTTATGCTATATTTGCAAAGAGCAGCCAGGGTAACCCTTGCAATATTTTTATGCTGTATTGGGTCCTTCTATGTATACAAACCTGCAAACAATCTGGCCACCCATGACCCCTTCAATTTGTCTCAGCTGTACTTTCTATTCCTATCTATTCTGCAAATGCACGAACAACACTCCTGCCATTGTGCTAGCTGTCCTGTCTGTCGAGTGTTCCTCACTCCCTCCCTTCAGGTTTTCCTTACAATGCCATCTTCTCAGTCCTCTCCCCTGACCCTCCAGTTAAAATTTCAGTGCGCCCCTCAGCACACGCCGTCCCACTTTCTTGTTATATTTTTGTCCATAGGTCTTTTCACTGTCTTATTTCTCCCCAAATTCCCTTTCGGTGAGAGTAGAGGCATGAGGCACTAGAATCATTGAAAATATATATGATATGTTTTCTCATGAAGTCTGGATTATGGTTACCATGTCTAGTTACTACCAGAAATAGATCTAGATAGAAATAGTGGCTCTATTTTCTTTCTGTTTAAGTACACACATTCCCCCCCGCCAATATATTTTACATTCACTACTCTTCTTTTTTCTCATCCATTTCCAAAAAATAAAGAACTGATATATGTGAGATGCCAGGACCTACTTCTAGACAGTTTCCAAACTGAACTGACTTTAAGATAAAAGGAAATCTATGAATAAAATAGAAGTTAAAAGTAATAATCTGTAGAGAGGAAAGTAACTGATATTTAGAAAAATGAAAGTAGCAACTTACATTAGACTAAATAATATCCCTCAAAACAGATCAATTAAATGACAAGCTCAGAAAGAAAACATCACTTTTATGACCAAAGCACTTGGTATGTTCTGTAAATGGTAAGACAGTAGAATTCCTTTGTTTGCACCCAGCCTATTTCTTGTCCTCACTTTTTTTCCTCTGTTGCCACCATGGATTTGTTGAGGATAGGTTCTCTACCTCAAAAGTGCTCAAAGCAGGAAAAGAAGACCATCTGAAATCAACATAACCAAACAAAATCATTAGAAGTTACTTGTACGTGGAAGGGCCTGAGCCCTGGAGTCCGCAGCGTTGGTTAATACCCAGCAACACTGGTTAATACCCAGCTCCAATGATTAGTTGCCTCAGTAGCTTAGTCAAGACACTTAGTGACTCGCAGCCTCTGCTTCCTCATCTGTTATATGAGAAAAATGTGTACCGCAAACCACTGCAGTGATGGTGATAACTTAGGCCTCTAAGACATGTTCTGTCATGCAGAAAATATAAAAAGTACACTTATTTTTAGTATTAATGTAATAAAATATTGACCAATATATAACAAGTAACAGTATGGAAATCACTTTTAGTAACATTTCAACGTTTAAAATGTAGAAGTTCATGACAGTTTAAATTTTACATGATTTGCTCTTTATGGTTTTAGTGACAGCAATAAAGAAGATGAGAGAACCCTGATTAGTAATGGGAACACCTGGCACCTTGATCACCACTAAAATCTTTCTGCTCAAGTAAACCTCAAAATATACAGAATCTCTGCTTGATGGCATATAAAGTAGATCTCAACCTAAAGCTAGTCTAATATCCACAACTTCATTTTTATAATTAAAAAAAAAGAGAGGATTACCTATCACATTGTGGGTTATAGCATCATATGAATTTGGAAGGACACAGCCACTCCGTTCACAGCATGTTGCCAAGCAGCAGAGGCCCTGAAACAAATGTATGGACTGATGGAAATTATTACTGATAAGGATAGTGAAATTGACTTCAAAGTACAGACCCTCTCCTTAGCCGGTTTCTTCCTTTGCGTGTCTGCTCTCTCTGCTTGTAGTTTGCATCCAGACTTGGCCTAATCTAGGTACTCGTTTTATCTGTTGGAGACTATTCTGTGCTCCTGCTGTTTGTCACCACTCACCACATTATTTGAAACAGCACAGGGCCGGCTCATCCATCTCCTTTCCCCCCCTTCCTTCTTGTGGCTGATTTCATTCAGCTCACGCTACATCAACTATCTGAGTAGTCATGAACTAGCCTCGGCGGGCAAATGAGTGGCAATGAGGATGGCCGATGAACTGCATCCCAAGGCCTGCGGACTGGACAAACAGCTACCAGTGCCATATGACGTTCACTAACTCTATGTACAAGGTACTGAGCTAGGCATTTTAATGGACCTTCCCTCATTTAATATTTGTTTCAGTTTCTAAGATTTATATTGCCATTCCCACATTTCAGCTACTGGCACTGAGATCTGCAGCGTTTGACATATCTTGTCCCAAATCATGTACTTATTATAAAAAGAGAGCCAGAATTAAACAGATATTTTGTGACTTCAAGTTCCAAGAATTCTGCTACAATAAGCTTAATATCAAATAGAGCCAATAGATGATAAAAAAAAATCTTATTTTTTATTGACAAAATCAGATGCCTTGGTCATTGGGAAAGTTGTCTTGGCTTATAGAATATTCATTTCAGTCAGTACCTTCTCACATCATATGCTATCTAAATGAAAATGCAATAAGCATCACATTAAGAATTTGAGCATTTGGCTATCTTTAAGTTCACCCGAATATCTTCAATTGTAATCCAAAGAAAGGTAACTTGAGCTAAGTCATAAAAGGGAAGGAGGGCTTGGCCTGTGCAAGGCAGTGTCTGTACGCCATTTGTTTGAGGGCGGTGCCCTCTGAACTTCATTGTGGTTCGTGAGGACTCTATTCCTGTCTGTTTTGGGCATGTGTGAAAATCTGCCTCTCTTATTCCATGATCTTACTGGGGACATTGCAAGCACCCTTCTGCTGTTCGTGAGTCCATCCAGTATTAAGGAAGAAAGGAGTAAGAAATGTAGGAAAAAAAAAATTAGGTGGAGAAAATTGAGGCAGAGGTTGGGGGCTTGGTACACAACAAAGAATCCTCTGGCTCCGGTCCGAGGTCTGGCACTTATTAGCAGGAGGACTTCGGGCCTCTTTGAACTTTATTGTCCTTATGTGTAAAATATGTGTCTTAATAGCATTTACCTCAAAGGATTTTTTTTACAATGCACAAGTTATACAGTTTGTATCAATATGTGACTGAAATATAACAGGTGCTCAATACATATTCATTTTTTTCTTCATGTGTGTTTATTTTCCTAAATAAAGTATATTTCTTTACATTCTTTAGATGAAGGTCTCCATTTTAGCTTTCTTTATCAAACAAGGCTTAGCATGGTGTTTGTAATGTAATAATTCACTTCACTCAGGAAGTGAAACAACATGGAAAGAAAAATAGAAGAACAGATGATTAGAAAAGAGATGAAAGCCAACATGCTAGGGTATCTTCAATGGATAGCTCTGAAATTTCTCACATTCTGGGCAGTGCTTTGCTTCCGGTATAGTGGGCTTTAGGTATAAACTTCTCAGGCAGTAAGATTTTTTCCAACTGGCCCAATATGTGTCCAGTTCCAAAAAGCAGGTTATTTTCTCAAACTGCATATTACATATGTTTTAAAAAGTTACTTATCTGAAACCAAAAATGGGACCATTTGTGCTATTTACTGAGACACAAGGATTCCCATTCTACATCCTGAATTTCTCTCTCCTTCTTGCTCTCTTTCAAGCTCAAACTTTTAACATGCTGGTGTATTTATTCTTTCCACAAATATAATTTGAAATACAAGCCTTATTGGGGATACTCTCAAATTAACTGAGGTGGAATAATTGCTTTCATTTTCTTCTGTTTTTCCAAGAGGACTGACACATGCTGAGCTGAGGAAATCTGACCCCCAACACGTGTTTTCCATGAGGAATATGTTTGTTGTACAGCCACCGAGTTAAAAGCAAGCGTCATTCCCTGGTGCCCAGAGGTAATTTGGAAAATGAGCCAGAGGAGTCAGGGTTGCTATTTCTCAGTCTGCTTTCACCATTGACAGGCTATTTTTATACCGACTGGAGAGAGATTCAGGTGAGGCAGACACCCCAGAGAATACGGGGGAAACACTTACGTTCACATGGGTATTATGTTATGCTCACTAACATATTCTAATAACATAATTCCTGTTTCCAATTTTCACAACTTTTAGACTCTTTGGTATAGTGCCCAAGTCTAATCTTTTCTTACAACCTCCAGATTTCTCATAGAGGACATGCACTGAACTTTGTCCTTCACAGTTACTTGGATCCAATTAAGGTAATGCTGTCTCTGTTTTGTGTTCTGATGAACTCACCGAGGTATCACTTTCTCTGACAAATACCCAGATATTCTAATGAGGTCAATGTTACTAGTTGTCTAACTAAGTTTTATTTCCTGGAATTCACACACTGGGAGATGCCACCGGGACATTGATAGGGTCCTGGACACACTACCCTAAAATAAGGCACTGCGGCACATTAAATATTTTAAGCTGAAGGAAATTGAGAGAAGGCAGGTGTTGGAAGGACTCCCTAACCTTCTTCCCTGAAGCAGGTCATGAGACCCTTACGTGTGAGGTACCATCCCTATTCCCAGGTGAAAAAAGTATTCTTTTCTCCAAAGACTGAGAGACACCGGGAAGAGTCTGAACCAACCAGCCATGCTAAGTGACCCATGGTTACTACACTTAGCTCCGACTTTAGAGTCTTATATCACAATTTCCCCCAACTTTCCACTTGTCATCAAAATCTGGCATAAAAATGTTCAGGTTTAACCATTTGTTCAGGTCTTCATTCCCTTATGAAGGCTCCTGTGTCATGTAAAACTTATATTTAAATATATGTTTCTCTCCTGTTAATCTGTCTTTTGTTACAAAAACCCAGACAACGGCATAAAAGGATAGAAGGAAAAGGTATTTTTCCTCCCACATGATGTCATATTGAAAGGACATGCTGTTGGTAAATACAGAGTAAACATATTTCCGTATAACTCTATAATTGAAGAAATTCAAGACCATGCATTATTCTTTTAATGAAATTCATTTTGAAATTGTAAATTAATATTTTAAAGAGACTGAATAAAGTTATGTTTTGCAAGAAAATGCTTTCACTGGAGATCTTACCTTTATTTGGATATTCTCATTTCTAGAATCTCTCTGGGCAGTCTGATCCAAAGCCCTTGTGGGATGCAATTTATTAAGCAGAATAACTTTTTTAGTCTTGGATTACTAAATGTTGTCCCTAAAATTCTTGAGCAATTTAGTGTTTGCAACAGAGGCCTTTGCTTTAAAGATACTACCAGTGAATGTGAAAGTGTAGACTCTGTCACTAACTACTGTCAATGAAAAAAATGTCGAAGCCTGTAGAGAAGTTCTAGGAGTTTATTTAAGCCAAACTGATGACAATTGCCAAGAAGCAAAATCTCAATGGACTGAGGAAATGCTCCAGAGAAAAGCAGTTTTGCAGCTTATTTAAGAAATTAGAATCAAAGAAGGAGGCATAAGGAGGGTTACCTGAAGTTCATTGGTGGTAGATTAAGGAGGTGGGAAAAAACAAAGCAAGAACATCTCTGGGATTGGATAAAAGGTAAAATGGATAGACAGGCACTCCTTTTGCACGGGTGGGTACAGGACAGTTAACCGTGAACACTTACAGCCCACAGAGATGGTGCGCAGGGAACAAGACAACAACGGAGGGTTCCGAGGCCTCCCGCGCCGGTGCGGTGGGTGAGCCTGAGGGGTCCGGAGAAGGGGCTCACTCTGACGTTCCGAGGGGATGTTAGCTTAGATGCAAAGAGACAATACACAGGCTCACTTAGGGTGGAGACTGACCTTGGCCACGGGAGCTGCTGGCCTAAGCTATGACCACCCGCCCGGACTCACTTTCAGTTAGGAATGTTTGTGTCCCGACCGTCCTGTGTGGTTCCTTTTGGACTCTGAGCTCGTAGGACCCGCCGCGCAGGACCCCCTGAGCGCGCTGGGTTCAGTGTGTGGCCCCTTTTGTCCTCTACACCATGCAAATAGCAAAATGTCCTTGGGGTGTTTGAATAATTTCATTTATCTAGCGTTTATTCCCTTTTATTATGTATCTCTATAGAAGACTTTGAAGAAGCTTCAATCCACAGGAAAGAACAAATATTTTCTTTTGAGAGGATGTTCATAATCCTTCGAGCAGGTGTTTTACCTCTGGACAGGCAGAGTGGCATTTGTACACTACACATTTGACAAGAGTTGTTTGTCAAGTGCCTAACATTTTAACATATTTTGTCTAATGGACATAATCAGTCACACTAAGGAAGTTTAAAAGTGAAGGTACTTTTATACGATAGAAGGCATATTAAAAGTTGTGCGACTTTGCAAGCATACATCTTCTCTCTCAACTACAACGCTTACGGTGAGGCATACTTGAGGATAATATAAAAAGGGTATTTCCCCTTCCCCGCCCCACCTTTTTTTCTAAGAGATTTCACCGTTTTAAATATTTCCGGTAGTATTCTAACTCAGGCTGCTCAGTCAGAGGCGGTAGCTGCCTAGGCTTGTGTGCTGGTGATTTTTTGGCTTATGGCAGTAGCCAAAAAAATATTGCAAGAAATAAAACCTCTATTTCATTCATTGATTCCTATCACCAAAGCCTATCTGTCGCAGCTGCATTCATGACTGAAAATAATTCAATAATATGTGTGTGTGTGTGTATATATGCAATGTACAACGGTATCAACATGTACTTTTCAAATCTTGCCTATAATGCATTGAAGCTAACCTTAACTCTGGATTAACATATATTAGGTTTCAATAGTTGAAAGATTTTTATGGCTGCTGGCCCAAAATTATTTTTCTCTTAGACAATGAGATAAAAACCAGGCCGCCTTCTTCAGATAATTGTAACTACTAAGTCACTTCGATTCCTTTAGCTTGGAACCAAGCAGCAGCCCTGCCTGACTAGCAACTGCATCCCGCACCCCCTCCCCACAGCTGCCCCCCCCGCCGCCACCTCTCTCAGCAGCTCCAAACTAAAAGCAGATTTAAAAAATAAAAACCAAAGCATTCGGATGGATTCGTTTCCTGTACAATATAAATCTTTTAGAAACGGTGATTCATGAGAAGAAGAATCGTCTTTCATTGGCTTATAGCATTTAATGTTAAAACTGAAGTAGAGCCATTATATTCTTTATAAAACTACAATTTAGTGACTTCTGACCTTTTCTCATCCGGTCCCCAAGTATTCCTCATTCCAATAGTAACAGCATAGGAGGGGGGTGGGAAAGAGCCACATTTCTAAGAATTTCACTTCTGGAAAGTATCATTGTAAAGAATTCACTTCCTGGCTCATGGTTTACATGACCTGTCTTTTCTAGCTTGTTTCTCGCCCCCCACTGCCCCCTTCCCTCTTCATGGCAAGCTGTGTTTTAACTCGTGCATTCACTGCTGCTTCCTGCCTCCTTTGCTTGCTATTTTCATATCCATGGGAATGGAATCTGCTTGAGCTATCATATCAATATCCCGCCCCCCCGCCATTGACTCAGAGAAACTGGAGTTTATAACTAACAAAGTCAAGACAACACAAAATATGAGCTGAGTTACCCTTTATATTGTGTTTTCGGGTGGGCATTCCTTGTTTGTGGTTGTTGCTGTTGTTTTTTAAGTGGCTAATCCCAAAGAAAAACTTGACTTAAGTGAAGGTCTAATTTCCTTTTAGGAACAAAGTACATGGTCCTGCTTTTAAATAAAAAATGTTTTTATTTTATTTTTAAAACTAACTTGTATTTCTTGTAATCCATTATTTTCATTCGCCACCTCCCCCCCCCAAAAAAAAATCTGACTTATAAGTCACATGTATGAAGAACCAGATTTCCATTATTCTGTCAGGAAATGGGAGAATCAAGTTTGAGGCAAAAACCAAGGAAAAACTTAAGTTAGTGCAGTTAAACCTCAGCTTATAAAATCAATACATCCTCAGAACCTTTGTAACAACACGCAAGAGCATCATACTGGTAAATGTGAAAAAGTTTTTCAGTTGCTTTGTTTTTAGGTAAATAGGATTTCTAAATAATTTCTTTAGCTTGAGAAAATTTCCAATTACACATATTTTCTCCTTAAAAAAATTCAAAAGGAAAAGAACAACAATGTAGCCTTGCAACTATATTCATTATATTTTCATACTATCTACACTAACTTTTTTTTTTTCCAAATGAGAGTTCTAAAACATCTGTTTCCAATAGGGTGCGGGAGAGTAGAATACACTCTAATTTTTTTAGTTTTAATTAAGTGAAAGAAAATAAACTCTTTCCTCATTCTAGTTTTGTTAATATGTTCATTCTTTTTTCTTTATCTCTGTTCCTTCTTATTTCCACCACTACGCGCGCCTGTCGACGTTTGTCACTCAGTCCCAGAGAAAGAGCATCTGCCTAACTCAGCGCGGGCCCGATGCTCTCGCACGCGCAGCCCTGGTGTCAGACCGGCCCAGCTTCGCGCCCCTGCGGGCCTCTGTCTGGAAGAGCGGGCGGTGCTGCTCCTCGCGGGCTGCCCCAGGTTCCCCTGCAGGCGTTCGCAGGGACACTGGAGTCCTGAAACCCCCACGCCTGGAACAGTGGCGAGGCTGTGGGGGTAAAGGCAGGTCATTTTCGGGGCCAAAGCAAAGGGTGCCACAGGGAAAGAAAGGGGTGGAGATGAGGCGACAGAAGCCGCATGAAAGGCCACAAAGTCCTCACTTGCCTGCAAGTTATCCTAAACCCTAAGGGTGGTTGCTCTTATTACCCCACATATGCGTTTTAAACTCAGAGGTTCATATATGTTAAGTGTATTTCTTGAATTGTATATGCTGGGCCAATAAGTATCAGAGTCAGCACCAAAGGCCCATTTGTCTTTCTGCTAAATTACAAAGGTGTCAACCCGGCAGGATCTACCAAAGGAGGTGCCCGGCATCGACCGTCCTTTTCTGTACCTATTTTAATCGAAGTTTCTAACTTCATTGTTTCTTTTTGGTATGTGATTTAAGACATTCAAAATTATAGTCACATACAATAACAAATTTTCTTATTTTTACATTTTACTCATTTGTTCATTTACCCTTTGCTCATAATTTTTTTTTTTTCATTTTCCTTCTTCAACCTTTTCTGGATTGACAGATCAATATTTTGTTTTCTTTTGTGTATCTTCTTTAAAGCTATAATAATAAATTATACAAATATCTTTTATATTGTTCTATCGGCTCCAATCCTTGGCGAGCTTATTTGGGTGCTGTGTTTGTGGACTCTGCTTGATGGTATCTTACTTCTTCAGTGGTTCACATGTTTTTACAGAGATATCACTTCAAACGACTTCCCCTTTCCCTGGCCAGGGTGCTCTGGGTGGTTCGAGTGTCCTTATAGAGCCACTGTGGCATGTTTGTTTTTCCCTACGGAGTAGCTCAGGACGACCTCTTTGAGACCACTTTTTACGGTTATTTCTTCGGTGTCAGTCATGACATCATGCAATACTGTAATTCTAGACAACTTCCATGCAAGGCTTTGATTTTATTTTTCACAGGAGAATTTTTCTCTACGTGGAACCGTGGGTAGAACCTGCCTGCTTTTATGGGTCGGCCGCTATTTTTTTCTTGTCCTTTGTTCTAGGAGGCTGCATTCATCCCAGTGCTTTCTGCGTGGGTCTCAGCTCCTGGTCCATGCCTGTTTACTGTTTTGAACCTAAAAAGGGCAGACCTTATGATTGAAGTCCTTACCAGATCAGAGATCAGATAACTCTTGAGCTATCTGTGAGTTTTACCACTTGCAAAGGAGTTTCTTCTTTCTGGAATCTGGGAATTTTTCTTTCTTTAGAATTTACCAATTCTTATTTTTCTCTTATTTTCCCCTCCCCTCCCCTTCCTTCCCCTCCTTCTGTCTCTTCTCTCTAGTTTCCTTGCTTTTCTGCTCCCACCCCCATCTCTCTCTCTCTCTCTCTCTCTCTCTCTCTCTGGTCTGATTTTCTCTTGTTGTAGGAGGGTCTCAGGTATCAGGACAATATGTTACTGAATACATATTAACTCATTTTGACTGGACTATTTAAATATAATCCCAAAATTTATTCTTGTCCTCAGCCTTTGCTCTCTCCGATCCATAGCACAAACTGATTCAAGTTTCCTCTTCCTAAACAATACTATCAGCATGCCAAGCACCCTAAATCTACCTTTGTTATTTTTTCTGGTCTAATTTGTGAGGCCAAGCTTATGATGGAAATGAGCATGTAGTTCAATGTACCTACCAAAAGTGTTTTTAAATACAGACTATTACATTCCTTCTTAACTATGAAAGTATCATTAAGAGGGTAATGTACTAAATAACCATAATAGGAAGGAGAATTATTTATAACTATAACAGTTGAGCTTCTTCATCAAAGTAATGATTAGCAATTACTGCTTCTTTGAAGACTGTACTTAAATTTTATTGACTCTCAGACAACTATCTGGAAGTATCTCATTGGTGATATAATGGCCCTGATTTCTAAATCCTTAAGAAATAATAGTCTTAATCCTTTGTATCTATTCTAAAAGAAAGAAAGAGCGAATTACCTAATGTAAAATAGTTTGGTTTGTTACATATAAAATCGGCTGCTCTTCTGTTCCCATATAAATGTTCTCCGATGTGATTTCCTTCCATCCAGGTTAAAATCAGGTTGCACTTCCTTGGAACACACACATCCCTGTTAGGAGAAGGAATGAAACTTGGCTGAAGTCTCTAATGAGAAAGTCAGCCATAGATGGAAAAATGCTAGCCAGTAATGTGACCCATGAGGCATTTACACCCATTAGGATGAAAACGGTTTGATTCTCCTTGACACAGGCTCTTCCTCTGAGGCTGTGATTCTCCAGAGCTGTGGCCCTCTTTCACAGACATCCTACCAAGTTTGTGTTCTTAGGGTTCATTCATGACTCACCTAGAGGGTTGTCCAACTTTATTAGTAGAATTTTAAACAATAGGATATACTTGTACAGTAGTAAAGTCTTTCTGATTTATGTATTTAATATTTACAATATTCCTAAGGGTCTGACACAACTTTTAGCATCATTTTACAGATGAAGTAACTTGCCCAAGATCACACACCTGGAAAGTTGGTGTAGCCAGATTTGGCCCAGACACTTTGCCTCTGATCCCTTCCACTGGATGTTGTGCTACAGTTTACCACTTCCAACTGACCATCCTGCCATGTGAGCTCATTGCACTCTTCTAGTGAGCTAATTTCCCTTCAATGTAGACCTGGGTCTAGTCTTTGTGAAATATTTCTGATAAACAACTTATTGGCATGACTGATTATATATTTTTCTTGAAGAACTGTTCATTTATTATTTCCAAAAGCATTGAAAAAATCTATTATCCAAATAGTTTGTTTATTCAGGAAAATAAGTTTAGTATTGCCATTAACTTACACCACCAGAGAAAAGCTGATTAGAATATTTAGAAATTAATCCATGAATACAATTAGAAGAGAAAATAAATGGTTAATTGTGTTAATGCATCTTTCTCTTTATAAGCTGCATATGTTCACAAAATAATTGAATAGATAAATTTTATTTTCCTAACTGATGAAATGTTCTCACCTCTAGTTGTTCTTGTTGCTGCCACATCTGAGGGCTTTTATTACCCTGACTGTAGGCACTGGGAACTGATCAGACAGTATGAGAAGCTGCGCCAGCTAAGGAAGGAAACCAGTTTCTGTACACTCCAAATTCTAGAACTGAGTTTCATCATAAACTCTATGACGAAAGCAAGTAACAGTTGCTATATCAAATGAATGTGTTCAAAATGACTACTGATAATGTTGGGAGATGTACTCGTCATTTTCACATAACTCAAATTACATAAAATATGATTTAGGTCCCCTGAAGAAATATTTCAAAATGTGCTGCGTGTTAGGTTCTTGCATTTCCCTACAGGAGATTCGAAGAAGGAGGGCTAGGAAAATGGTTTGCTTGGCAGATCTTTGAGTTTCACACCCCTATTGCCCATGTTCGCATTTAAACTGATCATTTACTGGCAGCAGATGGGTAACAGGATGAAAGTTTTCAGTATGGTGGGGTGGACATCTATATTTCCAGACACAACATGAAAGAGTACAAGGCAGCGTTCTTAATGTGATTAACAAAGAGGCATGGAATCTGCTATCAATCTTCCTCGTTACTGTCATAGCGCTTCCCAGGACTGTGAAGAGAAACTTCACAATAGCTGAATGCATGTTACACATACAGATGGGGAAGTGCCTCGGGCGGTTTGGCGAAAGTCCCCGGCAGTCCATTTTCTGAATGCCTGCCTTCTGAATCACCGCGTCATCCCAGTCTGATATTTCCATCTCAGAAGTTCTCCTACCTTCGTCCTGACATGGCAAACAGAGACTTGGCTGTATTATCATTCCATAACCATGTTTGCTGCATTTGAGAAGTTTATTATCGACAATAAGTTTCATTGAGATTAATACTAAGTTACAAGATGAAAGTCTCTGTGGGGGCGTGTGTCCACCCTCCTTTGGTCTGGGGAAATCCCTTTCTCAATTTTTTTTTCTCATTGTAGAAAAAAAAAAAGGATATTTCTATCATGAGAGTCTTTTTTTGTGAATAATGTTCTAATTGATGTATTATTTCAGTAAAAATGTGTGAATAACTCATATGAGCTACTATTTGCACAGTCTTATTAATTAGAAAAGACAAAAGACATAGGATCATTGTTCAAATCGGCGTCTAAACTGAGGAGAGGTTGGTTTCCTTACTTACTCTTTATTTTAACTCAGTCTTTACTAATAAATACTTGACTTTGGGTAGCTGTTACTCTGGTTCCATCAGAATCATAATATTAAAGGATGATTTAAATAAAATGCCTCAGATTTCTTAAAGGTCTTGTAATAATATTGGATGGATTCCTAGTTCCAACTTGGCTAGGTAGAAGATGAAGTTAAGAGCTGGGTAGAGGGTCTGGTGTTCATTCAGGGAGATGAAAATTGAAAGAACTGAGTTGGCAACCAAGATACACTTTCAGGTGAAACCAGGAAGTCGAGGGACAGCATTTAATTGAACATTAACTGTAAATATAGAGCAAGAAGATAGAATACTTTCAGAATGTGTTTGGAGTTCAGGCTAAAATTAAGGAGACTTGAAACCCTCTGGAAGGGAAAAATATTGGAACTGAGAAATCCCACTTAAATTAGCAGTGATGCTGACCTGCATGGCATCTGGTATCTTGGATTTGCATGTACCCATTCAGCCTCTTTTGTTAGCTTTCTCCAGCCGTGATAAGAGATCAGGAAGAAGATGGAACAAGTGAGGGATAGTTATGATAGAAAGTCCAGACCATGAAGATTCTGGAGTCAAACAGAGGTACGGAAGAAGGCCAAGTCTCTGGATTGTTGATAGACTAAGGACAAGATTCAGCTTATGAGAAAATGAGATACCTCAGATTAGTAAATAGTGATTCGGAAAGGAAATTTCAGGAATCATGACCTTGGAAGAGAGACGGTGATTGAAATAGTGACAACACCAAATGTGTGGCCTGTTTATGCCATAAGTATTGTATCATTATCACAATTCTTAGGCACTGAGAAAGCCAGGAATTATGAGGTCAGGTTATGAAGCCATTGTATTTAAATAATATTGGATCTTTATTTTTAACTGTTATACATATTTACAAAGTTCCAGACCTAATTATCAAGTGCATGCTTGATTGCAAATTTCACTCCAAGGATATTTTAAGGGCACAAAATTATTCTCAGACATCTTTTTTCCATCTGAAGTCAAAAAACCAGCTTATTTGCCCTCTAATAGTGGAATCTTCCCAAATTATCAGACATTAGGTGCATAGAGATTTCTCTTCTTTTTATATAGGAAGGGGCAGGTTCAGACATTTTGTATGCCTTTAAAAAATAAGAAAGTCACCCCTCCCTTAAATATATATATATTTGTATCTTGTCTCCTTCCAAAAAATGTTGGTTGTTATGTTTGTTTTTTGTATTCATTAATCACCATTTGCAAAGTAATTTACTTTCTCTTCATCTTTTTTTTTTTCTTTTTCTATTTGCTCTGACACTTTGATCCGGCTGACATCTTTCAAACATAATGAAAACCAGCTCTGCCTTTTCTTGGTTTCCTCGTTTCTGAGTACTATGGCAACGGGTGCTAGTCGACTTAGTAAAACTTGAAAATGTCACATTGCGCTTCAGTCTTTGATGAATGCACGTTCATGAATACAAAATTCGATGCAAAAGCAATTAAAGGAAGTCTTAAAAAGCACCATGACCAAAGTCACCCTCAGATGATATTCCCCAGGTGTTGTGTTCAGAGCAAGACATGATGAGCCATTCCTGATAGTCAAAAGACAAATCCTTTTGTCTTTGAGAATGATTAGTGATCACTTTAAGAAACACTTTTTAATGAAATGCAATGATTTCTATAAATAAATCTTAATTCCAAATCACTGAATTCACCGAGAATATATTTTTCTCTCCAAAAGTAATGAAATCCATGAAAAACATAAAACAAGCAAGAAACTAATAGACAAATTATTTAACACACATACATACATTATAACTTAAACCTAAGGTCATTGACACATACAAAACACACAGAGACACACCCACCAGACATGCACACATACGAATTTTAACTTACCTAGTTTTAACAAGAAGTTGCAATACAAAAACATTTTAAATGGTTTGCTGTATAATGACAAGAATTTGCTCATCCAACAGAGACTGACTCTATCTTTATTTAATAATCTCCCCCTAAAATGGCTATTTAGAACTATAATAACCACAATAATACAGTCACACACCACTTGGCAGGGATATGTTCTCAGAAATGCAGAGTCAGGTGATTTTGTCATTGTGCGATTATCAGAGAGCGCGCTTACGGGAACCCAGGAGGTGCATCTACCGCACTCGGAGGCTATCCGGTCTTGCCTACTGCTCCTAGGCTGTGAGTTCATGCAGCATGCTATGACACCAAACAACACGAGACTAAAGCAACCACCTGAGAAAATGATGCGGTCAAGAGAGGCAGTAAACATGAGGTGGATGAGGTTTCTGCCAGCACAACATGGCATCCTGTTTCACAGCAAACTTTTTTTAATAAGTAGAATGAGTAACTCTGAATTAATTAAAAGTATATATGCATATACTTTCGAATGCATAAACGAGTAAGATACTCATTTATTATCATTATCAAATATTATATACTGTGCACGATTGTGTGCACCTAACTTTTATACAACTGGCAGTGCAGTGGGTTTGTTCACAATGTGGAAAGGCCATATCTGACAGAAGCAGAAGCAAAGTAACGATAAATAAACCCAAGGCTTGCTCACAATTATTAACTGATCAAAAGCATAAGAAATGTACAATAAAGTTCGAGGTTAGGGGAAATGTTACATTTTTATATAAATATTTGAATGTATCAAAGGATGTCACACTATCTAAAGCTAGCAGTGAGTGCATCCTTGGCAATTCACAGTGAGTGGTCCAAGGACAGACACAAGGCTTTTAAAGTGAATCCATGAAAGAAGCTAGAAACATGGAAACTAGTGCAGTTTTAAAATGCAACCATTATCTGCAGGAAAAGGTCATAAATGAGGTTCATGTAAGAGACTTTTAAACAGTCTGAGCTTCCAAAAAGGATGCATCTTGACCACACGGTCACATGGGTAACTTGCTGGGAAGTTCATTACAGGGAGTGCCAAGACTCACTCGAGAAGCAGTAATAATGAAGGGGTTAAGAGTGAGCACTCTGAGAGGACAGATAGGATTCAAAGCTCAGCTCTGCAAATTTCCACTGCATGAGCTTAGTAAAAATGTCTTTATGTCCGATATCCTAATTCACATATGTAAGAGGAATGATAATAGTAACTGATGCCAAGGAGTGCTGTGGGAAGTTGTGTGAATTGAGTGAAAGCAAACAGATTATTTACTTGAGTCCCATCAATAAAAACAATGTCAGGCTGTGCAATACTCTGGGGACAGTCAATTAGCGGAGCAGCTGTCAGCACTTGGTGTTCCTGAAGTTTCCTCAGTTACTCCCCGCTTGCTTGGAAAGGAACATACAAAGGCATCTACCAGATTGCACTGAATGCATTTCCAAAGGTATACCAATATCAGAAAATATGTAGAGAAAATGGGTTTGACCATATAGAACTAAATATCAATGGCTAAAATACCATAATCAAGACTGAAAAAAAAATGAAGCATTACAAAAGAAAATTTGCAATAACTATGACAGTTTGAGTATCATTAGTATATAAAACATGGAAGTCAGCTGAAATAAAAATAGAGCAGATACTTCATAAAATCTGGCATACAAATGAGCAAAAAGATATAAAAAATATTTCAACTTTATTATGAACCAAAGGTAGACATTAAAATTGCTAAAAAAAAAAACCAAAGCATTAATTGAAAATTACAGGAGATTTGACTTTGGGTGGTGGGCACCCATTGCAACACACAGATGAGGTATTACAGAATTACACACCTGAAACCTAAACTTTTATTAACCAATGCCACCCCAATAAATTTAATTAAAAAACAATGTCCTTCACATCTTTTTTTTTTCATTTTTCTAATTAGTAAAGCAAACTTCTACACTCCAAAAAAAAAAAAAAAAGAAGAAGAAGAAGAAAGAAAAGAAAATTACAAATGGCAGAAGTGTAAGACTGAGAACCAATAGAAAGGAAGTTATAAAGCATTCTCATAGCTTGTTGGTAGAAATGTGGAACTGACATAAACTTTCTAAATATCAATATGATAAATAGATTAAAAACTTTAAAAAGTGCATACAATACAAGGTATTCTATTGTTAAGATTTACAGTTAGAAAATCGCCAGCTTCACAATATTCTTTACTATAATTATACATTGAGAAATAATGGAAACAAAATAAGAATAATTCAGGATAGGATTAATTAAATATGAATATATGGAAGAGAATGTATGCAATGAAATATCTCTCACACTTTATGATATATATATCTGTATGATATATATCTGTATTTATTGGTATGGAAAGAAATGCATAATTTAGTGTCCAATGTATAAACCAGGTTGCAAAGCTATGTAATATCATTTTTCTTTAAAACACCTAGAAAGAGAGAAATAAGGCAAATATATAGAAAGGAAAGAGGGAAAAAAGCAAGGAATAAAAAGACAGAAAAGGCAGATAAACGGGCACCAAAATTCAATTGATTAGACGTACATAATTTATGTTTTCATTTTACTTTTATTTTCAATACTTTTTAAAGAACATTTTTTAAGATTTTATTCTATTTTTTAGAGGAAAGGAGAGCAAGGAGAAATAGGGGAGGAGAAGCATCCATCAGTTGTCTCTCACATACCCCCCAACCAGAGACCCTGTCTACAACCCAGGCATGTGCCCTGACTAGGAATCGAACCAGTGACCTTTTGGTTCAGAGGCTGGCATTCAATCCACTGAGCCACACCAGCCAGGGCTATTTTTAACACTTTTAATGGGAACTTATATTTGGTTGAAAACAAAACCATTTCCATTAAAGTAAAAAATATATATATTGCCTACAGCCTTTCTAGGTAAAACAGTCCAGTTGGGAACATAGCGGCTCTGCTCCAAAGAATCTTCATACAGTAGCAGAAAAGTAGCAAAGGGTTTGCTGAGTTTCGTTTATGAGACAGAGGTCCTTTAAACCACAGTATAAAATGGCTCATCTTCCTGGAATGTCATTTTGCTCAAGGATTTAGAAAAATGAATGAATTTTTGTCCTGTTAAAATGTTTTTGGAATGTGGAAGCATGTTGTCTCAAAAAAATATACGCTTCTGAATTTTTCTGATGTGTTCATTAGCGTGACTTAGAAAAAATCAATAATGGGCATTCTTTTGAAACTCATATTTTTAGACACATTGATAATAAAAAATAAAATTAATTTTAAGTGCCTGCTTTTCTACACACTTGCAAGCTTGCTTAGGTCAATATACAGTGCAATGCAGGTTTTTAAAGCAGGCTTGAATGATCAATTTTTCTCATGAAGAAACCATTAGAAACAAAACCACAAATATTTTTTTAAAACCTGGCTTAACATAACTGAAAACATTTTAATGGAAAGGAGTTCAAAAACTATTACATTTGGTGGATTTCATTTTCAGACCTAAACTATTTTTGCAGGTAGCAACTTACTGCAGAAAATTAAATTTAAAATGGATAAAGAAAGCTGATTGTGAGGCAGGTGAATTATTTGAGATGTTTAGTTCACTTACATATTTACAAACTCTACAAAAATTAGAGAGTGTTTTGACAAATATTTCCCTGAAATAACACAATTGATGGAATGATGAGTGGATCAGAGTATTTCCACATGCCAATCAATTTTTAGGACACTGTTTCTCTGAGTATGTCTCCCACTAAGAAACCAGTTTCATTAGTTTTTAACCTCTTTGAAAGCTACAATAAATATTTAGTATATAAATGATACATTAATATCAATGTTGGGTTCTAATACTTTAAGATCCCACTGGAGTCATATGTTATAAAAATAGGTTGTGTACACCCTCTATGACCCTCACAGATTGTCTAACACCAAGGTGATATTCATGAGGTATTTATTGGATGTTTGAGGAAGTATGGATTGAATAAACTCCTGTGGCCTATACTCTACCTATTGCAAATTCACCCCACTCCTCATCCTTGGGCCCCTCACCTTCAGCTTCCGTTAGAAGTTAGAAGCCCTGCTTTGCACCAGCTTCCCTTCTGGATCAACATGGAATTTGGTTAAGCTGGTCCTTTTTACTTTTCAGAATGTCCTGTAACTAATATTAAACTGTTTCTGTAAACCTGAGGATCAGTATGAATTTTTTTTTTCCTATAGAGTATTTCCCTTTTGTTCTCTGAATTCTTGGTCCTTTCTATTTCACAGTAGGTATAGCAGGTAAAGTCACATCATAAGTGGAAGCCCTAAACCATTTTTATAAGTAACAGATATTATTCTTACCCACATCTTTTGTGCTTTTTTTTTTTTTGCCTTTTCCTAGACTAATCACTTTACCACCTGACTTAAGAATCAAAACATCTAACAATCTGTGACTTTAGGCAAGTCATAATGATGTTATGTATCTGTATCAGTAAAAGAAAAGTGTGGCTGGATTACAGAGCTCTTAAGGCAATGAAATTGAATAATGTACTGGGAAATACTTTATAAATTCTAAAAGATCACAATAAATTGGTAATATCATACATGTTTTCTACCTTTGCAGTTTCTTTTATTCTGTGATATTATTTTTATAGACTTTATGTTTTTGCTGTTTAACACTTTATATTAAAAGCTATTCCACATTTTACTCATGTATGAGACTGTAGGCAGGATATGACATTTCATTCAGAAGAACTGAAGGAAACAATACAACTGTTGTCTAGTCCTGATTTTTCCTTTAGCAAGTTGCTTATTTAGAAGAATGATTTCACATGAAAAATGACTATACTTTTATCAGTTATGCTTCCACAAAGAATATTTAAAAAGTGGTCCTTTAAAAGATGATGTGGGTTATTTATAACTTCCCGTATTCCTCTCGCCTTAATGGCAACACAATATACGATATTTTATAACCCCTGTAATTTCCATTATCAGTCTGCAACTCTGCATTTCTTTCTTTGTTGACTCATATATTTGCAAATTATTTATTCATCCCAAGATATAGCTATGCAGTTGAAAGAAAAGAATAATGTCAAGGCTGAGCATGAGTAAAAGTGATTCCACGAAAAGACACATAACTCTCTTGTTTTTCTCCTCATGTCTTGAATTAGTACCAAATTTTTAGAATAACTTTTGAAAATATTGAAAGATGATTTCCGTGAATGAAGGGTCTACTTTCTTTTCTACCTTGCTAATGTCAATTCCATTCCTTTTTCCATTCCATGGAGGGATTAGCTGTGTTGGAAATGTTTCTTCATTTTTGAGAGTTCCCATGGAATATGGGATTCTTTTCATGTAGATTTTTATTTGTTTTTGTAAATTTAGTATTTCACATGAATTTCTTTTGAGGAGAACATATCAGGATGTCTTTTATTCAAGAATACTGTTTCTATAAACTTCCCTAGCCTTTATTTTGTTTATCCCTTCCTCAAACTTATTTCCTTGAGAACTTTCCAGCTTCACATATTATGTTTATAAGGCTATAAATGACTCTCTGAGATTATTTAATACTACTATTATACTATTCAGTTTCAGAGCATTCAAAGAATACTGGGTCCAAGGTGGTTACTGTACATAAGGTATTCTGTGTCAGTAAGAATCTGTCTGCACACTGACATTGAACTGCCTCTGGAACACAAATGAATTAGTGTGACTTGCTGTTTATTATCTGCATAAAAGCGAACTATAATATATATTTGCTATCAAAAGCACTAACCCATATTTGACTATTCATAGCATAGAGAGGATCTTCCTGCAGGAAGCTGACATTATTTCCCAGCCACGAATGCCGTCTAAGCATTACTATATGCATGCCTAAATCAAGTCCATTTTCTAGTTTGTAATGAACCACCAATATGTAGGTGAGCAGAGCATAATTTTAGGACACTAGCTAACTATGAATATTAAGGGACACAATGTCCATCATAAACTTTCGGGTAATGGGAATCACACAGACAAAGGCCTGAAAGTGGATTTCACATGAAGTATAAAAGTCGTAAGTGTTGTAGGGCAGCACAAAGAAGGGGAAGAACAGATTCAATCTAACTCACAGTTATGAGGCATCTCCCATCTCCTACAAACAAAGCGTTTGATAACAAAATAAAGTGAATATAAGACAAAGAAGATAACTGCTCTGTTCCCAAGAACCTCATGGAGAGGTACAGAGGTCATCAATGCAACAAACTCCATCCTGAATTCTGCCCTAGAGAAACTAAACGAGTGCAATAAAAGTAGGGAAAAGGAAACAAAAATACTACTTAGAGCAGTAAGTTTCAAACTTTCTCATCTCATGGCATACAAACTAATTACTAAAATTCTGCGGCACACCAAAAAATAGTTTTTTTCGATCTGACAAAAAAATAGGTCTCGTTTTGATTCATTCACACCAACAGCTATTGATGTATTGTCATTTTTAAAAAATATTTACAGTCTAAGGGAAAAGAGGCCAGTGTCCCTGACTAAATAGTCAGGCACTTCATGTTTTAAAAGTCCTTGCGGCGCACCAGTTGAAGAGCACTGACTTGGAGAATCAGGAGAGGCTGGCGATGGGCACAGGGATGAGATTCCCACTAGTAGAGGTGGAAGGGAGAGTCTTTCCAAAGACGATGGTGTGAACACAGGAAAGAACGGACAACATACAGTGTGTGTTTAAGAGTGATGAGAAATCACCCTGGCTGGTGTGGCTCAGTGGACTGAGCACCAGACTGGAGCCAAAGGGTTGCCTGTTCAATTCTCAGTCAGAGCACATGCCGGGGTTGCAACCAAGTCCCCCGTAGGGGGCACTGAAGAGGCAACTGCACATTAATGTTTCTCTCTCTCTTTTCTCCCCTTTCTAAAAATAAATAAATAATATCTTTTAAAAAAAGAGTGATGAGAAAGCATGAGTGCCTTAGGAAATAGTATGCAAATGATGGGGGGTTTTGATCAAATTACGAAGAAAAACTCGAATGACATTTGATGATAATGTGTAAATATGGATTCAAAAGTTTGAAAACAGGAAGTTAATGGTCAGACTTATGCTTCAAAAACACCATTTCGGGGCCCAATGGTAGACTGAATGAGACACTATGGAAAAGGTACACATTAAAAAAACCATTGGAATAATCTAAATGAGAGATAATGACAAGGTAAATAAGAAAAACAGCAGGTTATATTGCAGTAAAATAGGTTAAACTTGTCATGTTTAACTACCTGTTTAGATACCACTGAAATGATAGTAAAGGAATTTTTTAAAGTCTAAATCAATAAGGTCAGTAATATTGGGAAAGAAGACAATATAACAAATATTTTGAAAGATACTTGGCAGGTGGAAGACACCTTTACAACCAAAAGAGTGAATGAAAAAGGAAAGCCACATATCTGGAAGTTAGTGCAAGGAAGAGATTTCTCTCCTGAGCGATGCACAGAATTCAGGTCACAAAATTTCCAGGGCAAGGCAAGAATATTGGAATTTAATTTCTGACAACCCTGAAAAAGAAAGGCTAGAATTTAGGGACATTAGGTCTGTGAGGTGGTAATTCTGAGGAGAAGGCCAATGACAAAACGGGTTAATTGGAGGGCCGTCCATGCAGCATGAGCTAATGGGAGTGGCCAGAAAAATTACAGGAGTTCAAAATCCCATAAAAGGCTTAAGTGACTAATTGAGGAGTTGACTATCCAAGTAACTGAAATGTCCAGAAGGAGACCAGAGCAAATAGGAGGTAAATTATCAAAGACACAACACAGGAAAATTTTCCAGAATTGAAGAACATGTGTCTTCATAATAAAAGAGCCCATGTTTAGACAAAAATAAAAGTATCAACATGAGTGCAACATTAAAATTTTGTAGGATAAAATGAAAAGGAATAAAAAATAAGTAAGTACTTTAAAATCTTCCAAAGAGATTAAAATAGGGCATAAAAAAAAGAATAAGAAAAAAAAATGGCATTTAACTTCTCAATAGTAATATTGGGCCTTAAAGGACAATGAAAGAAAGACTACATTGAGGACTGAAAAATGACTTCCAACCTAGCATTCTACACTATGGCCAGCCAAATTTTTAGACTATATGAGGATAGAATAGATTTTTCATGTTTATAATGGCTAAGAAAATTTCTCTCTTTGATTATGAATCTAATTGAGACTATGCTTCTCGCATTGGAGAGGAGGAAGTCAGCTTGATTGCATCTGTGGGCTTCATCAGTGGTTCTCCTGTGTCCAGACCCTTTTGTAATCTCCTCTCAAGTTAACTCTGCACTTGGCCAAGTGACTTGCTTGCAACAGTCGGGTAACAGTATGTTTGTTGCAGGCAGGGGTTTAAAAGACTGCCTGTGCACTCTTCCCTTTCCTTTTGACTTCTAAAAACCACCATGAGAATATGTCAAGAGAACAGGGCTAGCCTGCTGGAAGACTAAGAGAAACGTGTATGTGAGAAACCCATGAAGGGTAATTGAGTCAACCAACTGAGATCATACTAAACCAGCAAGTCCCAAACTGACCTAGAAAGATAACATCAACATATGAATAACCTCAGCCAAGTTCCATTCACAGATGCTCCAGCCTTAAGAAAAATTTTAATTTTCATATATATGAAATATAATATTACAGTTGGTATAGAGAGTATCCAGCCATGTAATATGAAAAATGGAGACATCTACTGAAGAGGATACAAACATAGTACATAAGACAGTGATGCCTCAGTCCCCTTCAAGGTAGACACCTCACACAGTTCTCCCATCTGTGTCGATTGCAGCCCATACACGTTCAACATTCTCAGTTGTTCTGCTTGTTGCAGGCCTTCCAGAACTTGGGTCACTTTCAACAGATTCTCAACCATCTATGAAGTGTTCGTGCCACACTTTTATTTGCGCTGCACTCATTGCATCATTGCCAAAAGCCTTCTGAATCATCCAAATAGCTTCTGTGGAGGAATGTTCAAGCTTAACGCAAAATCTGATGCAGATTCATTGCGCTCCTCACAGTCATTTTGCATGTGACAGCCATACAGTACACGTGCTCACTCAACAGTGTCTATCGACTCCACTGACTAATACAGTGAAGTCTACTGGCGTGAAAATATAAGGGATAATAAGTACCTGACAGGAACCTGGTACCCTCAGGAAGAGGGACAGTTTTCTGCTGGGGCAAAGACTGGAATTGATTTTGTTTGTTTTCTAAGGAGCAGAGCTTCCTGGACAGAGCACAGATCATTGTGGGTAGGGGAGTTTTGGAGACAGAAGTTGACAGCAAGGAGCCATTTTGTTTGTTTGTTTGCCTGTGACTGAAAAACTAGGCATGAAAGGTCTGGATCAAGTTAATTTGCATCCAAATCCTGAAACCATCTTTGTTCAAAGTATTTTTGGATGTGAGAATTGAAAACCCCAGATTTTTCTTGGCCTAGACTTCTGATGAGATTTTTACAAAGAATGAGTCCACCATGAAAAAGCAAACCTCAGCTCAGGCTAATTTCAGTATCACCTACCCTGAAATGCATGATGCTGAATGAATAAGCTGGTGTCTGTACACAAATGCGTGGATTACAGCTGTTATCTAAGGAAAATGCTTCTTTCAAGGTAGTGAAAATAGCTGCTCTTCCTCTATCTGAGGAGTATATGGGAAGAAAATGCATGATTGGAAATTCAAATGTGTCATTAAAAAAGCAAAGTTAGGTTTAAAAGTCTCATTTAACTAGAGGATAAAACTTTTAAATATAGTGTGATATAAATGTGCCCAGGTAAACCACTGTGCTTTGATGGAGCAAAGATTATCATTTAAAGTAATCCTGTTTCTTAATCCCTTTAACTTTTTTGGATCAAGGAAAAAAAAAAAAAAGGAAAAGCAAGCAAACAAAAAACCCTCACAGACACAAACAGTATGGTGATACTGGAGGGAAAGGAGGGAGGTAGAAGAAAGCAGAGGAGGATAAATGGTGATGAAAGGAGACTTGACTTGGGGTGGTGAACACACAATACAGTGTACAGATGATGTGTTGTAGAATTGTACCCTGAAACTTACATAATTTTATTAACCAATGTCACCCCAACATATTTAATAAAAATTAAAATTAAAATTAAACTTGCTCCTCCTTCTGTAGGAAACAGACATTACGGCAAGAGATAAATAAGCTAAAAGCAGTCATTAAAGAAGGATAAAAATGTTCAGTGATTCCATATTTTATGAGATTATGTTGGCAATAACTTCAAGTGTATTAACCCCTCATAATCTGCTTCAACCCGTACGCACCCCTCTAAGGATACAAAGAAGGCTTCCGTTTCAGTAAGCAAAGGAACATACAAGTTCAACACAAATCAAATAATCTCTACTGTCCACATTACCCAGAGTTCTCGTGTGGACATTATTGAATAAAAGGTGTGATTTTTCTGCCCACCCCACTTCATTTTCAATCACACTGTGGGTCCCAGCACTGTGTGCGTGCATGCGTGCCTGTACATATTAAAATCCACTATGAATCTTTTTCATTTTTAACTAGTCCATATTTGAAAGTCCAAACTCTGTAATTCAGCTTGATCTCTACAAATTCTTAGAATAACCAGTACTCTTCAACAAATAACACTTTGGCAATATACGACGAGCTTCCGGTTACACAAAGGAAAATAAGGACTGCACTGCTTTGTAACACAGTACCTGATAACCTGCGATGTCCTAGGAGAGCGATGTGGAAAACCAAGACTGTTTCCCTAGTAAGATGTTTAATGAGATCCTTACTCCTGCCAGTTAGAGTGGATCCACAGAGAAAATCCAACTAATGTGTGTCAGTGCTGTGAAAAAGAAAAGATGGCCTCCGCAGCTACGCGTGTTTCCGTATGCATTAAAGGCAGAACTGAAAACACTAGTCTTCTTTTGTAATAATGTTGAAAACCGATGTTCGTAAGAACTCAGGTTGAGAGTCAACAAAAATCAAGTCTGGGTATAAAGGAAGGTGCAGGACCTATAATTTCTGTCAATGAGGTTGGAAGGATGAAAGGGAAACGGGACTTACTTGTGTTGACAAGTATTCATGGATGTAGAATGTATACGGAGAGAAGATAGCCCATTATCCACCCACATGACCTGAGCAGAGTAAAGAAGCAACAGATGATCCAGGACACTCCTCAAACCCTCAAAACTCAAGTAGGAAGTCTCTAAATGTTAACGTAAAGTATGAAAGTAAAAAATCGCAGTGTTTTATTTTTAATACACGTATCTCAACTTTGCTTAAAGTATACATAAATTGAATGTGAATTGAAGTTTCAATGAATATGTTGGGAGTTTTTGGTTTTGCCTAATTCAGCATATGGTCATGAAGCATAGGTGAATCATCACTATATCACCATGTAAAGGACCTTCTCAAGATCCTTGTGTTGTGTTTTTGTATATTTATTATCCTGGACAGAATCACAATTGTTGGATATTCCAAGCTCTGGATTTTCAAACTTTAAAATGCTCAAGAGCTGCTGATAGAGTGTTATTTAGTCACTATTTCTAAATGACCTCATGAAAGAAGTTAACCGAGGAGAACCACAACAAGACATGGCTTACTAGTTTTACTATTGGACTTGGTTGCCCTTCTTAAGTATGATGGCAAAAATGCTCAGATTTTCTTTTCAAGGCCCAGTTCCAATTATTTTAAAAATTGGTGATGGTGGATGAGGAGCCACCATTGTGTGGTATTGCCTGGCTTTGGGATTGTGTATGTGGGAAGTGGTTGTCAAATGAGATACAAGGAACAAAACTGAGTTCCTATCTTACATACTCTTATCCTAAAAGAGGGGCATTTTTGCGCACAAGTAAGAATGTATGTGTGTATATACATAGTGTGTGTGTGTGTGTGTGTGTGTATAAATTTCAAAAATAAATACATTAACTTAATTTAAAATGCCCTATATTGTTCTTATTTTTCTAATTTCACCACAAACCAGTGAATACCTAGTCTGCACAGTGATGTGAAGTCAGGTTCAGGTGAGTAGCCATGTTGGCATTGGTTTTTCACCACGGACAGAGAGAAAGGGACCCGACAGCGAGTGACCATAACCCAAGTAGATACTGTACTGCAGTTCCATCACTGAGTGATATCACCCTGCACAGGCTGAACTTGCCATCGGTTACCATGGTACGCAGATACATTATTTATACATGTTCCTATTTTGGAAAAAAAGACCAAGTAAAGCCTCGTATGGTTGGATATGAAAATGGGAGTGAAATAATGGAGACAGTCGTAAGAGAAGTGGCAGAAATAATCAAAAGTCCTCTAAAACACTAGTTTTCATCATACTATTTACAAATATATCTAAATGTGTCCTTATCATTGGGAAGGCCATCTTATATTTCTATTAGAAATTCCCGACTTTCTCAGCTCTCTTCTACGTGTATTTGGATGAAAAGACCGTGAGCCGTGTGAACTACAAAACATCCACATTCACATAGAGTTCAACCACAGAAGAGGAATTTCGCTAGGCTTCCTCTAGTGAAATGGCCTAAAGTCAAAGGAAAACATTAAAAGAACTAATTTGTATGAGATTATTTTATTAAACATAAGACAAACTAATATAAACAATGAAATGTTTAGTCTTTCAAATTTGATGACACCCACTTTCCTTCTTTTTCTTGCAACAATTTCCGGCTTTCTTTTTCTTTTTTTTTTTTTTTTCTATTCTAGTTTTCCCAAAGCTTAACACTGGCAATCCTTAAAATGATTAAATTATAATTAAAATATGGGTGTTTTCATGTGCATAGATGTATCACTCTTTTTCTTCACTAAGATTTCCTTGATATTGTCAATCATGGGTTATGGATAGATGGAGATTTAAAAATATTGTGTAATTATTTTCTTTTGTATCAAAGAGGATTATTCACCTGCACATTTTTATAAGATGAAAAATAAGCAAGCCCATGTAAGAGAAGGAAGAGTCTGCTAAGCTAGGCCTTAAAAAAGCATTTTAATGATTCATCAGAAATTGGAAACTGTCCTTTATTTGGTAGTCTTAGGATTTATCATTCTCCAGGATTAATTAATTAAGTTTTCTGCACAGAAAAGATAAAATTGACAAGAATCTGTAGAAAACTAGTTAAAAAAATTTTTTTTATAAACTGCTTTTTCCCCATCTTGCTCTCAAAAGACATTTCTCCTGCCTTTGTCGACTCCAGTTTAGCAAGTGAAAATGTCATGGAGAGCACGGGGCACAGTCTGTCTGCACAGGAACAGTGTTCGCAGGCTGCTCCATTTGTGCTGCTGGAAGGAAGCATTTGAAGGGATTCTAAACGTCAGGAATCTTACAAAGTAAAGGCACTTTTAAATATTCAGGGTGTTTTTGTTGTGTGTTAAGTAATCTCATGATTTTTCTCATTCTCTCTACTAATTCTTTTTCTAGTCCACATATTTCTGAATACCCCAATAGACCAATTAAAAATATATCAAGATATGTACAGATATGTTCTTTTAGAAAGAAATGCAACAGTGGTAAATATTTAAATTATTAGTGCTTTTTGTATCCTTCAAATTGCCTTCATAATGAGTATAATTTCTAAATAACCTTAAAAATAATTTCAATATTACAAGTGTTTTATATTATTAACACTTTAGAAACCATACGACAGTAGAATCAAAATGATCAATGCTATTACTATAAAACTGTCTATCTAAACTCTTTAACAAATAGCAAGTATAGTAAATAGATTAAAGGTATTGTAACAACGATGTGGCTGTCTAGGGTGCTAAGTTACAAATGGAATGTGAGGCTGGCTTTCTCTTGAATGAATGAATGCTAAGACTGATAAGCAATACCTGCTATGGGAGAAAAGACTAGCACTTCTGCTTCAGATTTGTCATTTCTGATTTAAAGTTATGCCTAGAATGATTTATTATGTGGAAAATGAACTATCTTTGATCAGTTTTTATTAAAAAAGATTTCTCTATTTGCCACAGTATTTCCAATGCTTTCCTTCCGCTGAGCTTTCCTCTGTGCCTTCCAATAGTTGATTCAATTCCAGAGAAAACTTCCTTCACCGATCCCCATGGCCCTATCCTGGTAATTTTTATGACCTGGAACCACTTGCAGAAAAATGCAGTGTATCCACCTCAGCCGTTCTCTACAGCTCTACACCAGTCATTTCTCTTGGACCTCATGAGGACTCTGCATCTGGGTTGCCATGTTTTGTCCCACTTACTGGCTTTCTGTGAAAGCCAAGCTTTTTGCTATGTAACTTAGGGGCTCTCGCTTCTTATTTAAAACATGGTTATGCCACAGAGAATTTAGGCTATCTAGGGGTCAGCTTCCTTCCCCAAGATTCTGTGCCTTCCCCCATTTCAACATATTGTGTCTTTGTCCTCGCCCTTACATCTTGCTCTTCTGACCCAGAGAGAACACCCCCATCTCACTCATGATAGCCTGTCGTTTTACTGCGTTTTCACTCCCATCTCCTTCTGCTTCTCCATGACTGTGTCGTGTAAAGGTTCCTACTCTTCTTTGTCCCCATTCAACCAACCCATTGCCCTCAGCAAATAAACAGTCTCAAATGGACTCTCTCCTAAAAATCACAGCAACAACCATAGAAACACCTTTCTAGACTTTAAATTTTATCTAGTGACAGGCCTGCCTCATACCCTCCCTTCTCAGGGAAACTCCATCGAAGGGCAGTTCATATTGTCTGGGTTACAGGGAGGGCGTCCATCCCAATGTGGACAAGAATGAGCTGGAAGTCAGTGTGGAACAAGTTCCTTCTGTATAACATGGGACAAGCTACAGAATCTGTCTCTGAAAGTTTCTAGAGCTATACAAGGATATAACACGTGCTCAATTCAGATATGTGAAACCTAAATTATTTAAACAAGGTAAGGATTGCCATATACACAAGAGATGGCTTTTGTATTATTGAGTTCATTCTCCTTTAATATGTTTCTCCCTCTTCTGTCTGCTTCTAGCAATAGCTTCAGTCAGATGTCCATCATCCCCCACCTAGATTATTCAACAACTTTCTAGTTTGTGTTATTGCTTACTACCACCTGATTCTAACCCATTTCTTCACCCTTCTACCAAAGTGTTTATTATTTTCAAAATATATCTTCCAACCTGATGAACACTTGGAAAGGATTCTCATTACCAAGCCATGTTCCATAAAGTTTTACTTAATTATTTGCATCAGAATTGCCTGGGAGTGTTTGCTAAAAATGAATAATGACAGTACCCCCTACCATTGGATCAGGATCTTTAGGTAATTTTTATAAAACATTGCATCACAGGTTGGATGCTCAGTTTTTCTGCATAAGGCCCATTGCTATTGACCACATGATGTTGTACCACCCTAAACTTCTACTGAAGTTTCCCAAGCATGGAACATTCTATCATGTTGTATCGTCTTTATACATGACCCTTCAGAAATCTGCAATTTTTCACCTTTGTTTAATCAAATTTTCAAGACTCCCCTGCTTCAAGAAATTTCCATTGATAAAAGGGAAATATCATGCACTGTAAAACAAAACAAAACAAAAAACTTCCATCTGTCTTTCTCTACCCTTGTATATATTTAATATATTAAACACATGAATGCTGCCAATGCTTTTGCCTCTCATTATGTGTACCTCACTTTAACGTCTTTCTATCAAATTGTAAGAAAATTACAGTCTTTTATCTTTGCATCTTTAGCACCTAGTATATTGTATTGCTCATAATAAAGACTATACATTGATTTATCTATCATCAACCTAGTTACTTATCCATCCATCCATCCATCCATGTAATTGTGTATTTATTATTTGTATACTTGATTATTTATTGTTCATGGATTTATTATAGTAAGTATCAATTAGTTCATAGAAGTACATAAAATATATGATGAATTTATCAGCTATGGAAAAGCAAATGAATAAAGGGAGACAACTCTATTGAAGATAATGTACATCCAAATCGACTATAGTGACTTATACATCTAATATGACAAATGAGATTTGTCCTTTACATAGTAACCATTATCCACAAGAAAATCAATATTATCAAGTTGCTCTGTGAGAATCCTCCTGGAGCTTAGAAGTACTGAAATCAATAAAGAAAGAGCACCATCCATATGCTGTGCTATATTTTAACAGACCCCCAGCTCTCCTATGCTACCCAGCAGTTAGAGCAGCAGAGTTCTGTTTTCAATGTAATATGGAAAGAAGTATGGTTTATTCAGTCTAGGAACAGCCTCAAAAATACCTTTCATAAGATCTCCCAGGCTCTCTCTGCCCCTTGAGTCCAGATGGGGAGCAACCAGCAGGAGATTTGACGGCCCTCGTGGTGAAAAAGCCACTAGACAGAATGAGCCCCAGTATCTCAATTACCAGACAGAAGGCTGCCCAACTAGACTCAGATGAAAGACATAAGTAAGCTTTTATTGACTTAAGTACTAAAAATTGTTTTATGTTTTTCACCTTAGAGCAATTATCCAACTTTAGCTGAAAGAAATTGTCACAGTGGAGTCCTCAATGAGTTCCTTAGGTTTTTGTTTTTTATCATAATATTTGTCATAGAGTTATGACAAAATAAAATGCATTTTTTCCCTAAGTAGCATAAAACTCCTAAGTACTCTGATTTCTAGTGATCTGGTACAATCAAAGAATGTACTTCAATATATGGAAGAGTTGATGGACCGACTATATATTTTTCAAGTAATAATCTCTTAGCAGTGCGCCTCTCTTCCTGGCCTTTTTTTATTGTTGTTCAGTTATAGTTGTCCCCCCTTTCCCCCTGTTGCTCTCCCCTGCCCTGCGCCCCCTGCTCCCGCAGTCAGTCCCCACCCCATTGTCCGTGCTCATGGTCCCTCTATTCATGTTCCTTGACTTGCCCCTTACCCTCCTTTCCCCTGTTACTCGGTTTTTGATAAATATTCAGTGACTGTGAAGTAGTGGGTATTCCTTAAGTTTAAATGAAAGAGTGAGTTCATTTAATATATCTCAATTTTTTTTTCCTGTGGCTCTAGTTAAGAGAATAAACAGAAAACAATGGAAACAGAATAGAGGTCAAAAATCTTCCACAGATGAAGAGGAAGCCTGTGGTTTAAAGTGATTTAAGGACAGAAATTCAGGAATGGTTTTCTTTACCTTAAATCTGTAGCATTAACCTTTCCGGTTGGTAATTGTGATTCTAACTGAATCCTTAGTGTCAGCTCCAAAATGTCCTGAGGACATAGGGTGACATTAATGACAAATCTAGCCAGTGGGTTGGTGAAAATCAAGTTCTCTTTTACTAGTAACCCTAATGGTATTTTCCACATTTAGATGCTGGGTTAAAATCTTAGAAACGGCAATGTCTTCATGCTACTTTTGTCTGCAATTGTTTTACAAGCTGACTTGTGTATTTTAGAGGGTACTGGTGACTTAAATGTAGAGACACAGATACAGAATAGTCACTGTAAATGGTCACAAATCAGGAACAAAATCGTTGGTAAGCAATGCTTTTATCAAGGCTTAATGATTCAGTTCAATATGGATGCAGACTAAATTTTATATTCTTAATCAAAGCATTTTTACCACAACCATCATCTCTTTCACCAAGGTTAACACTGTCGTCCTCTCCTGGTTCCGATTTTCTCATGGGATTTCGAGCACTAGCTGCTCACATCTAGTGATCTGAGGCGTAACAGGAGGCTCTTGCTAGTGTGTCCCCATGTTCTCCCTCTTCTGCAGAAGCTAAGGAAGGGAGGTGGCATGTGAAAATAAAAAAACTAACAGAGAAATGAATACTAATAAATACTTGCTGTTTTGAGTAAAGGATTGGGCCAATTCTCAGTTTACTCAATGTAAATCTTTCCTTAAATGAAAGAAAAAACTATTCCATGGCAAGCAATGTCTGGAGTCACAATAAACAATGCAAGTTTGCATCATGGGACCTGAGATCCAGTCATCCTCCTCATTTTTCAAAATGCAGGGTTGGGGGGAGACCCTATAGCTTTTTTCCTTAAAAAAAATGCTATAGCTTCAATTACTTAGCTGGACCATATTTAAGGTGGGTATATAAAATCGTGAGAGTAGTTTCCATAAATCATCCATAGGAAGCAGTCTTTTTACCTCACTCTCACGACCCTTGCCTTAAGGAATAAAACCGTAGCTACGTATCATTCTCTTCCATGTCTGTTTGAAGTGCCAGGTATGGTCATTAGCAGCCTTTCCCTCATATGCATGCGCCTTGGCCTCCATTTCATTAAGCTGTCAGCGTCAGGCGAAAAGAAACTGCTCCTTATCTGAGCTGATAGAAAGCAGTGAGGCTCGTTCCCTTGTGTCTGCATCTTGCAGTGAGAAAGCAAGACTGGGAAACAGATTTATAACAATGCATGGATGCACTTAATTAGAAAAGACAGTTTCAGAGCAATGACATGCTTTTTCCCCCTCTGATGCGCAGTCCACAGAGAGAGGTCAAATATACGGTGTTAAAGCTTCACAAGTTTTCAAAGCTTTTCCAACTTCTTTCTCTTGTTATTTTTGCTGCTGTTGTTCTTTTCATTTTCCCTTGGTGTGTTTTGTTTCTATTTCCTCTGAATGAAGAACATTCTTTCTAGATTGCTGTGTTGGGAAGAAGGTTGTAAATGAGTTTCCCCTCTGACATTCTACCCCTAATTATTAAAAGAGAAACAGTATTAATGAAGGATGAAGCTGCAAGAATGAAAAGGCTTTGAAAATCATTCTAAAAGTGAACTATTCACTTACTTGGAGGAAAGGAAAATAAGGTTAGTAGTTTAAGTTTTTCATCGTTATGTGCAGCATAACAAAGGAATGTGACTCGTCATGTATTGTAACCATTATTACCTGAGTCCACAAGTTCTAAGTGCCAGGGTTACTCAATCACTGTGCATAATGAGATGATGAATGCTCTGTTCCCAGATGTTATTTACCAGATATATTTTCTTCAGCAAATTAAACCGGGTAACACATTTCTATTTGGCGTCTAGGGCTTTCCTGGGGCCCTCCATTCCTTCCACTAAATGGACCTTTCTATTAATATCCCGGAAAGAGAGCATGCAGCCCGTTTGCCGTTCCCACTATGGACACTATTAAACTGAGAGGCAACACAGAACTACGGCACTTCAATGGCTGTTGGGCTGATAATGGCCTTCCTGTGATATTCACTGTAGACCCAGCTTGTGCTGAAATGCGGAAACAACTGCCATGAAGTCCACTGTACCTACCTCCCCACAGCTTCTCTCTACCCCAAGCGCATTCGTTCATTCTGAGACACTTATTTGAGGTCCCTTGGGGTCTAGGAATGCGGTCGGTGCTAGGAGCACACGGGTGAGCAGCACCAAACTCCCCCTACCTTTAGGAACCTTGCCAACCTGGGATACAAAAATGTGCAGGTTATTACACAATAATGTGAAAATAATGTGATTTGTGATATGATAATGATATACACAGGTTGATATTGAAATACACATAAAAGTAATACCTCATTTTGTGCTAGAATTTCTGGGAATCTCTTCTGAATAAAGAATGATGTATGATCAGATTTCTAAGTGATGAGTAAGGGTTAAGAAAGTTAAGAAGTAAAAAAAGAAAAAAAAGAAAGGAAGAAAGAAAAAACATGGCTGAAACTTAAATATAACATGACTATTCCATTACTGTGCTAAGCATGCTACAATGTTTTTAAATATATTCATCACAGCAGTCTGATACTGTAAGAATTCTTAAATTCAGAGACTCAGAAATAGAAGCAGTTTCCACGGTCACACGGCTTAAAAGTAAAGGATCCATCTGATAAATACATTTCTCCCTCACCAGACTGTAATTGCCAGGAACAATGGAAACACTAAACACAATATGCACTTGAGTTTTGGTTGTTAAATTAATAAATATGTGAATGATTCCAATGAGATTCTCTTATTATTATATCATGCTCTTATTTTGCTGGGCAGAGAACACAGTTTGTATAAATGCCTGCAGGCAGGGGAGAACGAGATGGATGCTTTTAGAGATCTGAAGGTGCTTTAGCTTAACCAAAACTTTTATTTCTTATTTAAGATTTCCCAAATGTAATACAACACATTTTCTTTTTTCTTTTTTTGCTCTTAAATTTTATCTACATTGCCTGGTAAGACAGAAGCCTGTTATGTATTATTAGGTGTATCTCTGCAAATGTGATTTTAAAAGAAAAAGTTAGATTTGAGTTTCAGGGGAGACATTTACTAGATGTGTGATCATCGGGCAATAAAAATATGAAAGTTTTCCCATGTGTGAAATGCCATAAAGGGCTCTCTCTCCTCCAGCCTATTGTAAGGTTTAAATCGAACTGCCGGTGCGCGGTCTCAATCACAGCAGCTGCTAATGCCGAGCGCGCGGCAAACAGTATTCTTTCCCTTGCCCGATTTTTGAATTGAAGTTATTACTTTCCAGGAGTTGTTACTATTTTGTTATATCAATCTGTAAATCAGGTGTTTCCAACCTGTACAAGCATTAATATAAAGTCTAAATTTGGGGGTGGTAGAAAATTACATCCTGTAGCGCTGTTTGTTTGTTTTTTATACCATGTAAACCGTTAACTCGGGTATCAATTTCTGGTCCTGTGGTTTATTAAAAGGGAAGTTCCACATTTTAGCTTCTATTTCTTTTGAAGACAAAGACCCCAGGTAGTAAACTATGCAGCTCCTGTAAGCCATTCACTTCAGCCAGCGCACGTATCATTCATTCCTAAGCGGCACCGGGCGCTCGGCAAGGTGCCCCGCAGCCGAGCTCTAAGTGAGCCCATCAGCCGGTGGGGGCGGTACCATGACTGGCGCTGTGTTGAAAAGAAACGATAAAGAGAGGGTGGGAAAGATATTTTGGTATTTAGAATCACATTATTTAAATACGGATTCTCCGTGGTGGTTTTGAGAGAGTAAAGAATTAAATGCGTCTGAGGTTTCACACCGGAGAGGAGGAAGAATGGTGGGTTCATTCACCGAAACGGGGGAGCTGGGAAGAGCGAAGTTTTCAGGGAAAATGAGGAGCTGAGTTCCGTAAGTATTAGACTATCTGCGTGAGATGGCTATTATACAAAATTACACAGTTTTGTGATGTTAATTGTACAAAAAGTGCGTGCAGAGTTTGCTCTACAGATGAGAATATCAGAGCTGCTTGGAAAAGAAAAAAACAATGGTTAAATGGGAAATGGGGTTCTCATGGGAGAAAATAGATTAATTGATAGGCAGGTAGGTAGGTAGGTACATGGATAGGCAGATTTTTTAAAAGCCAGAGACAGAACAAAAATTGGAGGAATATTTATACTTTGAACAAAAAAGCCTAAAGAGACACCAGCAAAGGAAGAAAGAGTAATAAAGCAAAAAAAAAAAAAAAAAGGGCGAGGAAAAAATGAGGTTAAAAGAAAGGATTGTTACAATTAATTAAAGACTGTAGAAAATTCTAAGATGTTAAAAACTAAAAAGGAACCATTGGATTTGGCAAATAAATTTTTGTTCATTACATAGTACTCAATTTTTGCTGCTTACCTCATATGACTTAAACTATTAAACATATCAATATGAGGGACATTCAAAGACAAATGGCAAAGAGCAAAGAATCCTCTATTAGTCCCGCCCCCCAACCCCATATTTCCTGAGTAGAGAGGTGTCATTGGAGCAGATCCTACTTACTTTCATTGATCTAACTTTTGGAAACTTTGAGAAAAATCCAGGGAAAAGGGTATTTTACATATATAGAAAAATAGACTTGCTTGGTAGTATGAATCCACTGATATTTTTATATTAATTTATTATGGATGGAATCCTATTTTTATTAGATTTTTTTCAAGTTAATATCTTAAGTTATGGTAGAATAAAACAGTAGTAATATAGGTCAAAGTCAGGAGAAAGAATCAAAATTACAATATTAATCATTATTGAAGCAATATCTACTTAAATCGTTAATACATCTCATAATGAAATTACATCTCATATCCAATGTAAGAATTTTTTTTCTGTTGTTTTAAAAATCAAACTTTGTGTAACTTTGGTCAGTGATTACAAGTTATTTCATTCTACTTTATATTGCTTTGGTTACTTAGCAAGATTTTTCTTCCCATGATACTGATGTTTTTCAAATCTTCCAAAAAAATTTCCCAAACATGCCTTCTTTCAAACATGCCTTTTTTAATATATTGCCCTGTATTATTAATGCTTGAGGAATAATTCAGATAAGCAGTTTGAAGGAATTTTTTAGCTAAGTATTTTTCAAAATTATGATTTACTTTAGCCACAGACTTTTGGTTTATATGGCAAATTTCATTGCTAGAATTTATGGTATTTGCTGCTGTGGAGAGGCAGAAAAACACCAAGTAAACAAATATAGAGATAAAATAATTAGAAAATACAGGTAAGAGGAGGCTGGCTTTTGACAACATGAAACAAGCAGCATCCCCTCAGCTAGGATGATATCTCCAAGGAGGTGCCCCTTTTGAGAGGGAACAATCGATTACGGATTGAGGAAAGAATGTTCAAAGGGTAGAATAGCACACAAAGAAGCCCTGTGGCTTAAATTTCTTCATCTGTTAAAGAGGGATCATGATAATCTTTACACACATTTTTAAAAATTAAATAAAAGAAAACATATGCAGGACTAAGTACGGTTCTAGAAACATTGGAAACATTAAATAAAGGTTATAACACTCTCCTCATTGGTAGGATTGTTAAAATAGGAAGTGAGCGCTGTATTAGTGTCATGAGCACCGGTTTGATTGTAGACAGCACTCTAGTTATCGAACCCACGCCGCCTGTGTACTACAAACTTCTCACTTCAGGCTAATTGCTCATTAAGCCATAGGATCTCACATTCCTCTTCTGAAAAATGGGATCTGTCCTGGGAGGTCAGTCTCCTAGGCAGGGCGGAGAAGGGTTAGAGGAGCAAAAGAAAATAATCAGCATAAGGTCATGACATCAGCTTTATAGAGGAGGTTGTGGGAATAGATGTTGTATAATTACTAAGTAGTAGAAGCAAAGTCTAAATCTGAAGTCGATGATACACTATACAACTGCCTGTTATCGCCTGTGTATTGGAACACATTAAATTCTCCTTGCAGTAAAATTTAATGCAAAGGCTATGTAGATGACCCTGAATCCACGTAGGGAACTTAGAAAGCTTATCAGACTTTAACACAGAAGTGCACAACCTAGGATAGTGGCATGGTGGGGTCTCCCAGAGGACATGTGGCAATATCTAGAGACCTATCTAGTTGTCACAGTGAAGGTGAGGAGGGGAAGAGTTATTGAAATTAGCATCCAGTGAGTAGATGCCCAGGACACCGCTAAACATCCTATAGTACTCAGGACAGCCTCCTACAACAAAGAATTATCCTGCTCAATGTGTCACTAGCGTTGAGAAACCCAGGGTTAAGATAATAAAGAGGTACATAGTCTATTAATGATGGAGGAGGTAGTGTATAAAACATCAAATTTATAGGTATACTAAAAAGGGTGAAATTAAAAAAATTCAGGAATACCCTGAAGGTAGTTTTCTAAACCACAAGAGATAAGAGTTTTTACTTTCTCTGGAAGCTGTAGTCATAAGAATGGCATGAGGGATGGCCTCTATAAATAACTGCTTTTCGATGTAACTCACCCTTGGAAATATGATATTGCTTTTCAGAAGTTGTAATATGGAGGAAGGAAGCAAGCTTTAAAAACTAGAAATTTTGCAAACTCGTAGTCCTTCTGTCTCACTTTTGAAGTATGTGATGACAGGTCGATGGAAGATCAATGGGCTCTGTCCCACGAGTGAGAGAGAAAAATTCAGAACGCCTCTACTAAATCTCGTTGTTATTTATGCTTCTGATTAGGAATTTGAAAATGTTAATAATTCAAAATCTTGTTTCTATCCTGCAGTGGCTTTCTGTCAGTTTTTGGTCATCCAAAAAATGGAAAATTTTTTTTGCCCTTACATTTGGGCAGAGCACCTTTCAATGGAATCCATCTGTTTCAAACGCTGTGGGCTAGTAAGATAACAATGGGATGTGTAGTGAGAGCGGACTGACTCCACTAAAACTGGGAGCCATGGTAACCTGCTTAAGTGTCTGACAGGAAGTAGGAAGAGCTAACCTTGAACTGGGGCATGGGTAAGACCATGAGCCTGGGGCCAGACTCCCTGGACTCAAATTCAAACACAGCCTTTTTACTATCTGCTTGTCCTAGAGCAAGTTACTTAATATAAAGATCCCCACCTTATTCTCTCTAACACTAAAATGGGCATCAATAATAGTACTTGCTTCATAAGGTTTTGGTAAGGAAAGTCATTGTATAATATGTAGAAAGTTACTGAAGGAGGGTCTGATATATTTTCATAAGTTATCTTTACACAGAAATGGTCAGCTAATGAAAAGTAGTGCCTATATTTCAATTTATTGCACTGTAAAATCACATACTCAAAACATGTCTCTTCATAGGCTCGAATCCAAATTAAAGCTATTGAGTATGTTATTTTAAGAACAGCAAAACAAAATGTGCTGGGATTTAACAACGTATGTATTAACAATGCAAAGAGAGAATCTTTTCTAACACCAAACCCCAAAAGGAGGACCAAAGGTACTTGTGGTCTCAACTGATTTGAAATACTGGGCCCTTAAAAAGAACAATGCCACAGGAAAGCTTGAACAACAGCAACATTAATATGGGCTCCTCCTTTGTAAATCATCCTTACATACACCATGAAGGGTTCTTCCTTTGAATAGACAACATGGTTTTGCCTGAATAACAACAATGTTCTAAGAGATGTATTTTGGAAATGGATAGGACCTGCCTCACTTACAGGTAGGGTACGATATGCTTTGTATTGGGAAGAAGAGAACTGTAATAGGTGGCTCCTGGTGCTTATGCCAAGAAACACGTGGATAGAGAGGGTCAGCCCCTCTTGTCTGTTCTTGAGTTGGGGAGCAATTTCGTGCTGTTCCTAGCTGAGTTGGGGCAATTGCCTATTTAGTGATCAAAACTGTTCTCTCTCTCTCTCTCTCTCTCTCTCTGTCATATTCTCTCCGTGATTGCAGAGGGACATAGAAACCGTGAACATCTTCCATCAGATCTAGATGCCTGGATCACGCATCTCCCATTTACGACACAATTGGAGAGGAGGAGAGAATTATCTTTCTTTTGAGAGGAGTAACACCCCTTGGACCCATTATAGAGTATTGGCTCTGGTCTTAGTTTTGCTGTAGGTAATGGAGAATGAGGTCACACCTAAAACTCAAAGATAAGAAAATAGGCTAGCAGCTGGAGAACAGGTTATCAGAGAAGGCAGACCATCAAATTCTGAGGAAGAAGACTGGGTCGGCAAATGCTGGAGGGGCCCTTTGTAGCCAGTTTGCGGGAGTCGCAGCATCACACAACCAGGCTCCCCGATACAGTTCAACAAGGCGGTGTGGTTTAATTGGATGGCTACCTAGTGCTTAGACTCAGAGCCAGGATTAGTGCAAAGGGTCTGAAACAGCACAGTAATGAAACTAGCACCCACATAGTGGGAGTTTTTTTTTTTAATTTTAAAATTTTTTTGGTTTCCCCTGAAGTAGAAAGAAAATAGGAATGAGCAGTTACTCGGTGATGAATACAGAACATCACAAAATCACTTCCCAACTGCTAGCTAAGTAGAAAAATAACCATCAATCTTTTAAATGATTTTAGAAAAATATAGTACATATATCAAGAAAACTCTTTGACATCTCCTACCAGAAACCTAAGAGGAGGCATTTGTTTAATTTTTAATGTGCTGAAGGGGTTTTTTGGTAGTGAAATTAAAGCTAAGTTAACATTAAAGAAAAAAATTTCATTGACCAATGGAAAACATTAAATTTTTTTCTCATCATGTCAGTCTCTAGGACAGATGCTTTTTGACTGGGGAGGGTGTCCTAAGTTCCTGGCTCTACTGACAATTATAAGCAATACTGCTATTTGTTAAATAAAATACATTAAAAGTTTAACATTAGTCCTTTATTTATGCACAATATTTAAAAGTCAGATTCATGAAGTTTAACTTACATTACTTTCACCTTTTTTAAGTTTATAGTTCTTTTAGTTATAACAGACAAACAGTTGTGTTTGCTAAAAATTTTAATACTGATTTCTAGAGTATATAGGGAGAAATTTGTCAATAAAAGACAAAACCTTAAATTTCCAACTTTTAAAAACTGACTCTGAAGCTTGCCTGAAAATATATAAGAGAATTTTAAAATCAAGCCTTTCAGAGACTGAATATACATATTCGGTTCTGTCATAAAACTGCGGTGAAGAAAAATACATATTTATATACTGACATTAAAATATATATTACTAGTACCACAAGCATAATACATAGAAAATAGTCATTAATTATATTTTGACTTTAAAGTTCTAATTTGTAAACTTATAATAGCACAGTTATATATTATTAAATATGTTTATAATATGTGAATAATTTGCTATCTTAATTTAATAAACATTGACCTAAGAAAAATTATCTTGTTTTAATTAAATATTGCTTAATTATTTCCCTAATATACATTAACTTGATATGTTAAATATTCAGTGCCTGTATTTATAACTTAAAATAAAACGTGTCTTTCATAGCTTAATGGTCTTAGGAAAAGAACACACATTCTTTATTAAGATCCATAAATGATAAAATTGATAAATTTTTCCAGTGTTTTAGGTTGGTTGCACAAGAAAATAATAATGATAATGATATGATGTCAGAGTAATTTTATGTATTATGGCAAACTAATAACCTCCAGGGGGCTCAGCTTCCATGAAATTCATTTCGTATCTCATCTATTATGGAGGGTCTGTGAAAAATAGTTTACTCTTCCCCGTCTGAGATATTTGGCAATGCAGGCCTGGCTCATGAAAGCAAAGAGATTAGATATTGTCATTTTCAAAGGGTAAAATCTGTGAAAGCTGTTTTCTAATTTAAGAACTGTCTGAGTGATAAAAATCTCTTTATGCAAATAACATGGGAGGGACAAAACCCAGTCGTTTTTCTCAGCTTTCAAAATAGATATATTCTTTTTGTTTTAAGCAGCACACTTCTCAGAAAGGCTATTTCATACAATACACACAATCAGGGACGTATGCTCACACTGGTGATGTTTACTTCTTGAAAGCATCCACCCCTGGAGTTGTCTAGCGCTCTTCAAGGGAAGAGTTTCAGCCCTGGCTGGGGAGCTCAGCTGGTTACAGCGCTGTCCCCACGCACCAAGGCTGTGCATTTAGACCCCTAGTCAGGGCACATACAGGAATCGACCAATAAATGCATGAATGAGTGGAACAACAAATAGATGTTTCTCTCTCTCTCCTGCCCTCTCTCTTTCAGTCTGTCTCTCTGTCTGTCCCTCTCTCTCTCTCTCAAATTAATGAATAAAAGGAAAAAAGAGAAGAGTTTAATCTTTTCACACCAAGGAAATACTATGAGAATTTTAAGTCCCTGTTGTATCTAGAATTCTAGTTGGTGATAATGAGATTCACGTGGGACGTAGTAATTATTTGCACTTTATCATGTTACTTTCAGGCCGTCACGTAGTCCCCACTGCCTAACATCAGAACTTACTGACGGCTCAAGGCCTTCTGCGAACCCCTGGCGCTGCACTGACACCCCCTGCATGTGCACCAGAAGCAGAAGTCTCATCAGATCCCCACGAAGGAGCCTGTAGCCAATCCGGTGCAAACAAACGCCTTTTATCAGGTCCCTTTGAAGGCCTGAAGACCTTGTTTATTTCTTTTTTGTCCTGAATTGACTGTTTTATCCTCCACAATGACACCTTCCCTGAAAATTGCCTCCTATCTTAATATTTCTGGTTTTCTGCTGACTCCTTCTGCTCCTTCTCCACCTATAAAAATTCCACCCAGTCCTCTGGGTCCAACTTACATATAATCCAGCGTTAGTCTGTGACATTTCTGAGAAGAACTACACTTCTCTGCCCCTGTAGTCTCTTTCCCCAACTATGTCCCCATTAACACTTGTGTTTTGTGTTGCTCTCTTATGCACATCCCATTCCCCTTTGCTGTAGTGAATGCTTACAAAACTTGGTTTATTTTGTTTCTCCAAAAGTTTAGTTCCTAGACTTGCACCAGGGTAGGTCACATGTATCGAGAGAAATCAAGTTGTTTTCAGTTTATTTCAAACCATCCACTCTCCATGCATGCCATGACAAAGTGAAGGAAGGAAAAAGAGCAAAATAAGAACTATTTAATCTGAGCAACTTTTGTTTACCAAGCTTTCTTAGATCTTTTTTTTTCTGTCTCTATCAAGAATTCCTTTTTTGTGCTACTTTCTCCTTTGGGCAATGTTATTGGAAAGTAAGCTTTCATGAATGCTATTGTTTTTCCTATCTTCTAAGATCTTGTATGGGACAGCACAATAACTTTTTCAATGAAAACTTAACATTTGGCAACATGTTTTTTTCATTCCTTGAATTCAAATTGTAACTACAAGAGTGAACATGCCATAGTTCAGTTTTGTTGATTTTCTTTCAGCAGATGTGAAAATGAAAAGAAAATCTTAAGAGGTTCTAGCTCATTTGTTACTTTGCTGTAGCTTTCATGGTTACAGAGGTAACACAAGTTCAACTATCTACTTCCAGAGGTGCTATCACTCTGTTTTGGGGCTTTAGTTCTCTACAGACTTGAAGACTGGCCAAGGCTAGACACCTGCTGAATCAGCAATGGTCCTTCTCTTCCCACAATGCACATCTCCCAGAGCAGCTCTTTCTCAGTCTCATCACTTTGTGCTGTGAACTTCCTCCTCCTCCATACACTCTTCCGTGTTTGTCTCCTTTCCAATTGCTGGAAATTGTTTCCTCTACCACCCTCTTTGTTGTGGTCCTCATCCATCTCACAGGTAATTCACCTCAGGTATTTCATAGGATGATCCCTCAACTTCCTTGGCATACCACTAGCCTCTCCCTTAAAATTGTGGATACTTTTACAAATCCCTTGAGTCTACAACCCTATTTTTCCTGGCCAAGAAGTGATCTTAATATTCTTTTAGAGCTCACAGACACTTCCTTACCACTGATCTTCTTCTCACAAGCCCTTCTTCTTTGATGCTTACTTCACAAATTATTTTCTTTCTACAAGTGTTCTAATTACTTCCCATCATTCACTGAAATCTTTGGTACACAGAACCTACAATTCTTTTCTAATCAAACAACTTCCATTACTAGACACAATGTTCCGTCTAAACAAAGGTCGGCCTAGTTCTAATTTCAAAGTTCCTTGAATTTCATTAATATCTACTTCAGTTTAATAAACTCTAAGATAGTATGATTCTTGGAACAAAAATGCCTATCATAAAATATTAATAAGATCTTGGCCATTTTACTGAGGGTGTACATTTATTGAATGGGGATATGTATACTTGCTCTGTCCAACTTCTAGTATTTGCGGGAGAATGAAAACACATAAAGTATGTGAAAATGCCTTGTACATGACTGTAAACTACTAGGAGTTTGAAGACTCTCCTTCAGTCCAGTTTTCAACCATGTTGAAGTATATGATATGATTTTTTGTGGTCCATGGAGAAATTTTGATATTTATTTCAAGTTATTTGTTGAATTTACAACCTAGAGACATTCTTCATGTCCAAATTAGAGAGCTAATGTGAAAATGATCGTGCACCAGTGCCGAAATGGCACTGCCTGAGAGGATTTGGCACACTTAAGAATTCTAAAAATAAAAATTCTGAACAACAAAATCACCTTGAAAATCCCTCTTCTACCTGAGAAAGCAAACACAGCCTTTCTCTTGAAAAATATAGCAATGTCTCAAAAGCCATATCTAATTGTCATTTGGCTGGTTATCAAATACAAATTTAACATGGTTAGGAGTAAAAAATGCAGAGTAAAAGGAGTAAAGGATATAATTATTATATATATAATATATATAAATGAATGAATGAATGAATGATTTTACCTCCTTATGCTTTCAAAAATATAGTAGAAGTACATGTATTCTTTTATTCACTTATTGAACAAAACATATTCTGCATTTATTGTGGGCTGGGCATGATACTTGTTGCTATAGACAAAATGATATGCATGGTCATGCATAATCACAGCCTTCTCAAAACTTAGAAGCTAATGGGAAGGAGATTAGTCAGACTCACAAAATCAAATGAAAAAGTTGCTATTTTAGCAAAACTTATAATGGGGTGATTTGACCTATAATGGGGTGATTTGACTTGATCAGAGAGATCAGAGACTACTTCTTTGAAAAAGGTACAAAGGAGAAATCGTTGCCAACTAGGTATGGAGAGAAGAAAAGAATGTCCAGCCAGAGGTCATAGTAAATGCCCAGGCCCCGTGACAAGGAGTCATAAGAAGCACAGAGGACTGAACGACATTTAGATTCCTGCAAAACAGAGTGAGAGGAAGCATCGCGGAAGAAGATACTAGGAGGGTAATTAAGGTATGAACTGCACAGGTCTTAGAAAAGTCCGTGATGAAAGAATATTGGTTTAATCGTTATCTCATTTTTATTTTAAAATAATGGGACTGTTTTCATTGAGTATACATATTTTTAAAATTGTGATTTGGTTTTCCACTTTTCTTTTATTACTGTTTATAGTAATAATATAAATTTTCCTTTTTCAATTTTTTAAGTGAAAAAAATTAATCAGTTTAAAGAAAATAATATTTGGTAAATAAGAGTACAGGTGCTGCTCAGATATGGTAAAGACCATATAGGTATTATAAAAATGACTAAAATTTGTGAAACATCGCTTAAGTTTAACATGAATTTTGTGAAGGAAAGAATTGAGTTTGCAGAGATTGTTTATCATCAAGGTTGGCATTTTTATTATAATCAATCAGATTTGCTGAAGGAAAAGAAAACAATAACAGTAATGCTAAAGCCATTTTAAAAATCCTTCAGATCATTTGCAAATGGAACCTTGGTATTTCCAGACACCTGTTTATTTATGACATACAAAATATGACCAGATATCGATCCCTTTGTGTCCTTAGAGACACTCTGTTGTGTATCACGTATATTCCCATGGCAATATTTGGGCGATTCTAATCTGAGGATCCTGGTGTACAGCAAACCTAAAGAGCAAGTTTGATCGCTAAGTATGCTCCCTCTAGTAGGATGAAAGTGCTCACAGACTCCTAGACTCTTCTCTACGGCTTTAGTGATTCCAGGCTCAGTACAGATCATCCAAGGAAAGGAAGGTCCAACGCTGAGAAGAGTCTCTTCTGAAGTTAAGCCCCCTTCCCCCCATGCATTCTCAGTGTCTTTCTATGCTCTTCTCTCAAATAATTTATTTTTAAAAGCTGGGACATAAAAGATTCATCCTAGTTTACCTGTGGCATCACTTGCTCAGCACTAACTGGGTGCCAGGAATTGTGCTAAATTCTCCACATTCATTATCTCAACAATCACGGCAAAACTATGAGGTTGGGATTTTATTATCCCTGTTTTAAGATGAGATCATCGGGAATCAGTGAGTTTCCATAATTTGGCCAAGTGTGTGCCTAGTAGGTGCCAGAGCCAGAACTGGCATGAAACCCAGGAAAATGTAACTCTTCCGTGTTTGTGCTATCAGCCTCTGAGATGCCTGCTTTCCTTTCCCTCCCCCACCCACCAGCTCCACCGCACACAATCGCACACAATCACACACACACGTTTCCACAAACTCATGTACACACTTACATATACACATACGTAGACATAAAAACATACTCATATAGGCATTTATAAAAATACAAACATCTGGGAATAATATAAAAGGATGTCTTGTAAACTCATGATCCTGGGTGATTAAATGAAATATATAAAGAAGAAGCTTAATTGAAATTGTACATGCTTCCACTGTCGTCTACCGTTTCATTCTCCTGTATGCTGGTTACTCTGGGGTCTGTTCCCCACCTATCCTTACACAATATCAAAGGTTCATATTTCTACTGACCAAAACACAAATATGGGCACCGACGACCCATATTTACTGAAAATTACTTGTCAGCATACAGATCAATAGAGATTATAAATTCAGGTTGTAAGTCAGGTTCAGGAAGGACAGTTGCCAGAAAGCCACATTGCTTGGAATAATTTCTGAATTACTGGCACTGGATATTGCCACATCGATTTATTGATTTAAACAACAACAATAATCTACAAGCTTAAGTGGCATCTGAAATAAGGGAGTGCTTTCTGGTGCTATTAATTGTGCAGGTAGATTTTTTAAAATATAAAGTTATTACCATACATTTAATTATTTTCGTAGAAATTTTCTTTTAGGGTGCTTCTCAGGAAAGCTCTAAGAATTGAAATGATGTTCTTTCTTTGAACTGAATTGATTTTTTTTCATGCAGCCTCTGTAATCAAGCCATAAACCACAATACCATTATCACATGTTAAAAATAATTTCTTAATATTCTAAAAATTTCCCAATTGTTTAATTGTTTTAAGTTTGGCTTCTTAAGAGCAAAAAGGAGGATCATATTTTATGATTGAATGAAACGTCTTTAATGCAGAGTTTAGCACTTCATCTCTAATGTTTCTGAATTTTTTTTTGTTGGAGATTTACATTTTTTTTTCTGTAGCGTTTCCCACATTCTGGCGTTTGCTGATTGTCTCCCACCAGTGTCCTTAGCACGATTTTCTTTCCCTGCACATTCTGAGATTTGGCAGTTCAGGGGGCTGATCAAGTTCCTTTTCAGTGTCTGTGGCAACTGTACTTTCTGAGTGGTGGTGTACACCCCCATATGGAAGCACATAAAGTTTCTTGTCTTTTTGTCATTTTATCGGTCATTGATGATCATTGCCTATATCCTTTATTTTATTATACATTGAAAAATGATGATATTCTAATTTTAAAATTTATCTTCCTTTATCAGACAGAACAGTTCTTAAAAGGAGGAACATCCCCATAGCAAGTCTGCTTAATTAGAAGTTATTTAGAGGAGCAGAATAAACACAAATTCTTTCCCTTTATTTACAAGATATTTGGTTATTTAGCTTATTAAAAGTTGACCCATAAAATTTTTGTTTGTTTTTAATCACCATTGTGAATTCACGGATTTAAACATTTTTAAAGTGTTGGAATACATTGCAACTATCCTTGAAATTGCTTAAACGATTCAATCTTTGGCTAGTGGGAATCTATTGAGATTTGCTCTTGAGTCCCAAAGGCATTATCCTTCTAGGCTTTGTGACATTTTTATTTCTTTTATGATAGGATGACCCAGGCACATCTTATACAGTTCCTTTCGCAGACCTGGAAGCAACCTTTTTTCAAGGGACCCTAGACCCTTTCAAATAGCAAAATGGTATTGAAAGGCCACAATTAGGACAACAAAAGAACTGATTCCTATTGGATAGTCATTGATTCAAGATCTTCTCTGTGATAGAAATAGGAAATATGCATACGAATAAGTATGTGTGTAATTTTAAAAAAATAAAACACATATTATGTTCATTTTATCCTGTTTGATATTTTTGATTTTTAAATATTTTAAAAATGTACTTCTGTTTTATAATTATAGAGTATACTTACATAATTTAAATGTTCAAAATATAAGCAGGATATATGCAAAGGAATTCAGCCCATACCCTTCTCACCTCTGCCCTGCTCTCTGCCTCCTCCCTTGGGAAGCTCTTTAACCTCTAGGACTTAGATGGGGGCCGACCTGCCGCGGAGCAGGTGTGATTTTCCTCCCATTCTCACGGTCGTTCCCTAGAACTGGTGCTCATTCCAGCTCCAGAGTCTCACCCAACGGGGGTAGTTTTCATTTTTTAGTCAAACAGCACACTATTAATAGGTATTTGAGTTATTGCCACTTTAAGTTCTTTTCTTGTTGTTGTTGTTATAAATAGTGCTAAAATAAATAGCTTTAGCCAAATAATTTATTTTGTAGTATTACCATTTAATGACTTTATTTTTTTATAATCATCATTTTTAAGGTGGGTAATTACTACCTTGTTACTATCTTTATTAAGTTACATTTAATTAAAAAAATTATTGGCCGAAAAACGAAGTGCTAAGAATATAATTTTATTTGATTGACCAATTGATGTATTGATCCAGTCAAATAATTGCAATGCATACTGATGGGAGAAATTAGGACAGAAAAAGGGTAACATCCCTTAGGATTAAACTTGTCGTTAGATCGGCCACGACGACTGTGATAAAGCAGAGCCCCCGCCCCCACAGGGTGCCCCTGGACGTTCCCCCCACCCCACCCCACCCCACGCCCCCGCTGCCGCATCTCTAATTCTCTGACACCGCGCCTCTACTTCTCTTACGTTCTTCTATTTTTTTCTTCACACTTGCCCCTTGCCCTTTTCTATCAATTGTTGACCATAATACAGCATTTAAGAGAAAAATTAATGTTTAATAATTTCAGTCCTTGAGCTATAGAGTAAGGTATCAATTTCACATTACTCAAGTAACTTGGCGCACATTGAAGGTAATAATAGCCTTCCAGGCGCTTCCCCACAGCGATGGGAAAAAAGACGCCTCTTTAACCCTTTAAAACTCTCCCGTCTGCCAACCCTGTTCACCTGGCCTAGCCTAGGCACCCTTCTCCCTCACCCAGACAGCCAAATCCACCGCCTCCAAGCACTGTTGTGCTTACGTACATGTTTCGTAGGGCCAGATGGCTTCCCAATTTGCCTCAGAGAGTTATTTGTCCCTTCATGACATTTTAAATTATTTCGAGTGGCACCATTTCTCTTTGGGATTGCCTCTGAATAGACAATTCATTTTTCAGAGAGAGTGTGAAGGTGATTTTTAAGCCAGAATCAAGGATCTGATTTTCATAGGCTTAGAGTGCTTGTATGGAAATATGACATCACATAGGAAGCAGTGAGTCCTGACTTCTCCTTGCTCAAGCAGCAATTCATTTCTAGAGAATTGCTAAAGGTAGGGTTTGTATCCGATTTAATCTTAAATTAAAAAAAAAAAAAAGCAGCCCACAACTATTGTTCAGTGCTGATGTTTGGTGCTTTTCTCCTTCCAGTGTATGATTTCTCCTTCCAGTGTATGATTATTTACACATAAGTCGTCCTCTGTGGGAATCCTCAAAAGATGGGGACTGTAAGGTGGAGTTGGACAGAAACACTCTCACTCCCGGCACCTGTGTCTCGCTCCACCTCACACCTGCTCCCATGCCCGGCCTGCCCTCCCGCACAGTTCACGGCCCTCCCCTTCCTTTCCTCCCCAGGACCAACGGGCGGCGTGGGCCTCTGCCATCGCTAGACTCAGTGTAAGGAGATATAAGCAGCACCAGTTTTGCTATCAAATCAGAGATCGCTTTCCTCGTCTCTGTATTGCATGCATAATGCAGATATACTAGCATTCTTAGAGTCAAATGGCTTATTTTATCTACTTATTTATTTTTCAAATTGCTTGTTGTTTAGAAAGAATCTAAGGAAATGATTCTCAGCCTTGACTGCAGGTTGTAATAATTACCTGGGAAACTTTTCAATAACCCAGGACGCAAGACAGGCCAGTTCAGTCTGAATCTCTGAGGGTGAAACCCAGGCCTTGGTATTTTGTAAATCTCTCCAGAGGACTTCACAGTGTTACCAAGAGGAGAACCATTGAAAAATGCGTTTCTCTAAGGCTCACACATTTGCAGTTGGAAATCATCACTTAGCAGGAAAGCCGTGGCTCATAAGGAAGTTTGTCATGACCCTGAACAGAAAGTTTTGTGAATCAGTGTCATTAACCAATCCATTGTTTATAATTTAAAAATAAATATGATAAAATACTATTTTGAAAAATTAAATATAAACTGCTTCTATCTTCTGTTTTTTTAAAAGAGAGTTAAGTGCTAATATTTTAACTACCTTCCCAAGCTAGAGAATAAAACCCCTACAGATAATGTTCAGCTTACCCAAGGAATTTGACTAGGGTAGGATTCATAATAGTTATCCTCCAAATCTATTTAGACTCCTATAGTCCATTGCATAAAGTTTTACTTCTATCCCCACAAAACTTCTTTAATGGAAATTGCCCATATGCCATACAATGCATGGTTGACTTATTTTACATTTGCTTAACAGCCTTATTCCATGATTTAAGGGGACTTTTGAAAGGGCGAAACAGTCAAACAATATCTTAATAACATGATGGTTTTAAAAGGGCACTCAAAGGCAAAATGTGAATATGACATTTTAACATTGATTAGTAACATGAGTATAATGCAGATATTCCATCTAAAACCTAAATTCAGCACATCAATTTTTTAGTGACATACACAGATTTTTTAAGCAAATGGTAAGATTTTATTTTTAATAAGAAAAATGATTTTTTTCACACATGAAGAATAAGGTAGCATTTGTGTATATTTATATGCATGTTAGAGTTTGAAAAGTCAAGTTACTTTCAATGCACATCATGAAAATACTAAAATTTTTATATTTTTAATTTGTAAGAGGTGATAGCAGCTGCTTCATTATGCATTGTATGTGTTCAGGGACTTAACTCATGTGCCTGGGAGCATATGCTTTTTGGAAAACATTTTACTAAACATTTGGATGTTGTCATACTTATAACTCTGGAGAGAAAATGCACTCTATTGTTTTAATTATATTTAGCATGTAGCTTATGTTATTACATGTCCTTTAAGAGTGATATTGATATATGACTATTATATATAAGTAAATAGGGAATGTACATGTGTATATATACATATCTATATGTATACAAATATACTCATTAAAATCCTTAGAGAGCCCTGGCTGGTGTGGCTCAGTGGATTGAGCAGTGGACTGTGAAGACAAGGAACAACCTAAGGCTCCACCGATGGATGAATAAAGACAATATTATAGCTCTGGCTGGTGAGGCTCTGTGGATTGAGTGCCAGACTGAACCAAAGGGAATCGCCAGTTGGATTCCCAGCCAGGGCACATGCTCAGGTTGCAGGCCAGGTCCCCAGTGGGGCGTGCGCAAGAGGCAGCCACACATGGATGTTTCTCTCCCTCTGTTTCTCTATCCCTTCCCCTCTCTCTAAAAATAAATAAATAAATAAAACCTTAAAAAAAATCCTTAGAGAAAATATAGCAAGTATGTATACTATAATAGTTATACCCAATTCTTATTTCCTTTAAGAATGTAATGATTTACTCAACTGTTTAAATAGACTTAATTGACATATCCTGGTTTATAGATATAGATTTATTTTAATTACAATTAAAAAGAAAGATACCTGAAACATCACTAATATGATTCACAAAGATAAGACAATTTGTTGCTTTTAAAGATCTGTTTTTATGCATAATATACTTGTATTCCATTTTTTTAAACAATATTCTATACTCTAGACTTCCGCAATACCTGAAACTGAATTTAAGTAGTTGGCATGTGCTCAGTTTCTATAAAGTTCACATTTTCTGTAATGCATAAACGAGGAAAATATTGCTAAAATCTCATTCGTGTTATGGACATAGGTAAGCATGACAAACACGGTTTGGTGGCCCATGTTAGAAACAAGCCGTGAAGGGGAGAGAGCCTGTCAACAAAACCTCTCCCTGGAGCAGATCAAATGCTTGGAGACTTGTCCGGAGCATCAGAAGAAGGTCCAGTGCAGTGGGCGGCACATCGGACCACATACTGCCACTGCGCAGGCGCTGCTTGGGAGCGCAGCAGGAGATCGTTGGGGCTTTCCCGGGGGCAGGGGGGGGGGGGGCGCGGTGGGACCAATGAGGATCCCAGGGGAAGATTCCCTAAGGAGTGTCAGCAGCACAGAACTTCTCCAGATGATGCAAGGGCAACGGCCAAAAGGAGTGGAGTGAGACTGAGTAGACTGCATTTGGAATACTAGGAGAATAAAACTAGCAAAATTAAGAGAGCCTAAAGGTCAACTACTAGAACTGGGACAGGAAGTGAGGATGATACATCAGGTATAAGGAAGAAATTTCATTAAAGCTAGGGACGTGGCTTAGGTCAGACTCAATGCACCATCAATCATTGGTGAGCACCTGCATTTATACATATTTCTTGACTCAGAACAAGATTTGGCCCAGATACACTGGGCAGAGCTTTGAGGGGGTAAGGGGCGACGTTCAAGTGGTCCGGGATGGGAAAGGAGAGAGGTACAAAGGCTGTGAACCAGACGGCATTTCCTATGGATACCAGAATTCAAGAAATAGGGGTGCAGTTCAACCATCTGCAACCGCCCTTCTGCTGCGTAAAGAGCGGTCCCGGTGTGGGTCTGCAGCTTCCCGGGCGGAGCCTGCGTGGGCGCTGTAACTCTCCGAGATGTGTGCCGTACGCCTGTCGTGGACAGAAGTACCTTCAAACGTTTCACTCCAAATAAGCCGTCAAGAAATTTTAGGTGCATAAAGTTTCTTGATGGAGTGTTATCGTGTGTATCAAGATAAGATATAAAGAACTCACATGCTCACTTTTATTTTGTCTAACCAGCCCGGGGGCAATGTATTTTCTGCAGATTCAAGAGCACACTACCTGTACTCCAAACATGAATTACAACAAACAATAAGCACTAGAGTACCTAAGGTTTTTTCTCTCCATTCGCTTGATGGCAAGTTTGAATTATATCACATTCCAAACATTTATTTTATTTTCTCTGGTGTTTTACTTGAGAAAAAATGTACATTTTGTGGGGCCATAAAGAATGGTATGTAAAATTAAGTAATCTATTTACAATAAGAAATTTATAATCTTAAGGAAAATGTCCTTATTCTTAATGCCAAACATAAGGTATGGTTAAATGAAATTGTATGTTTTTGACCTATGGAATTAAAAGGAAAAGCAATATAATCAGGTTTGATAAGATTGGTTTCCATTGCTAAGAAAATATGAAGTTCAATAAATGCAAAATTTTCAACATTGATATAACAAATGTTATAATTTTCCCCCAAGTGGAGTCATTAAAGTTTTAATTATTGCAGAAAAATAGTTTTGTAAACCTCTCTTTCCCAACTTAAATTTGTCATAAAAGTACAAATAAAACTTCACAGCTTTCACCACATAACGCAACTTTCCAAGCTTCTAACAGCCTAATCATTCTTTTGTTGCCTCAAACAAAGAAGCCTTCTTCCATTTGAACCAGATTGTTTTAAATGCTTCTTTTTCAAAATTAAGTTTTATCATTAAGAGAAAGGTGCAGTTTTTATAATCATTTACTGAGTAACAAAAGAGGAGGTTTTCTTTTAACCCCTTTATAGTTAAAATAAAGAACAGACTCCTGCTATTTAGGATACAAAAAAAGTCATACATTATCACCTCATTGTGACCCAATGTAAACTTGTTAATAACTGCAGTTTATGAATATTTATCATGAAACAAAGTGCTTAAAGGGACAGTACAGCTTTGATTTTCAGGTAGCATTTTTAATAACTGATTAATTTGGCTGTGTGAGCCTTTACAAATATAGACTTTCCTGAATTTGTCATATCTTTTGTGAATCTTTCCCTCCTTTCATTTCAAAATGCCTTAAAAAATCTTTACTGGAAATTACTCAACACCCTTCCTGCAGACAGAGTTTTGGTCCAAAGCATCTGCAGGATGTAAAATTAGGAATCACTGAAGACAGTTGAAGTAACTATTGTTATCTGATCAGGGTTCCTGAACTGAAAATATCAGAAGACCAAGCACAGACCTTTGAAATACGATACAGTCTTGAAAGATGTGGCGTGCAATTATAAAGTGAAATAAATTTTCACATTCCAGAACCTCAGTTCCTTCCAGGTATTTGTTTGAGTCCTTAGCCATTTTTCTGCTCCTTCACTTCTCATGTCTAGTGCTTTCCTGTGTGCGATCTATTTTCCTGAGAAAACTTTTCCACTGAGCTGAAAACCTGAGAACTCTTAAGTCCAGATGAATGATAATGAGCATTGTCAAAGAGGCAGTAAAATTGAGTCCTTCGTTCTGGCTGCTCAGCCCCGAGCTGCAGGAGTTAATTGTGTGAATGGTAATGAGACCAGGGAGGCAGCAGATGCTCGCGTGCCTTTACAATCCAAATCCCACCAACCAGTTCCCCCCACAGAAACTTTGAAGGACATCTTGGCACCCTGGAGATGGAGAGAGACCCAGCCATAGCCACATGCCACCTGCTAGACCTATTGTAAAAAAAAAAGAAAGAAAGAAAAAAGCCCATTACAATAACAAAGTTGTTTGCTGTCTTTTGCAATGACTTTATGGCACTGGTTTCACTGTGCTGGAGGACTGGAAGGAAAAGGGGAAAAGGAACATCTGATTCTTTATAGAGACACATTTGTACCCAAAACAGTTCATGACTTACATGGAAAGACTGATGATGTTCAGTATATGATGCATATTCTCCTGGTAAACCAAGCCTGCCTCCCCTCTTGTGACTCCTCCTAGGCTGTTTATTCTTCATCAGATTCCCAGGGCCACGTGGTTTTTGATGATATTGAGAAAAAGGGCCCCCTTTACCCCCACAGAAAAATCAAAAGAGGATAAGGTTATGATGGAGAATTGTAATGCTTATTCTTTTCTTAATAAAAATAAAACCCTTTGACTTTTTTAATAGTCTTAGCCAAAACTATTTGTTTTTATTGCGTTAGAGTTATCGCTCACCAATCAGTTAGTTCTTTAAATTTGTTAAATATCTAAGATGAGGAAGGTCAGAATGGCTGCTTAAGGAAAATGAATGACCCAAATGGAGGCAACCAAAATCAGAAGTGACTCTCACATACCGGGCACTTCAGGTGTGTGTGACAGTGTTTCCCATGTGGCTACTTAGGACTCCCGAGGACGACCGCAAAATGGTATGACTGTAACAAACTGCCTTAGAGGTCAGTTACTTTCACTCTTGAGGGTGTGTGCACCTGCTTTGCTGAAAACCTGATATTATATTCCTGGTAGGAAAATGAGGACCTATATCTAGCATTGGAAAATAGGGTCTTGTTCAATGGCGACTGCAGACATGGAAGGTTTGTCACATTTTACTCTGCCCTAGGAGGGAGGCTCCATGTCTCTGAGGATGTTAAACAAAAGCTGCTGAAGTTCTCACTTTAGTTTAGCTGGTTGATCCTCATGATTATAAATACGTTTAGGCTGGAATTTCTGAATTCACTGCAGACAGCCTTGATGATCTTGCATTAATAATGCAGATTTTCGATTGAAATATTTACATGCTTTGCAAGTTTATATCATTATTATAAGTTCAGGTTTTGTCTGTGTAAGCTCTACGGTCCTGGATTATGCTGCCTGTAAAGACACAAGATCCTACAGTAAATAAAAAACTGTGTTCTTTTCATAATAATAAAATATGTGCTTTTGACTTACTGAGAAGTCAGATATGGCAGCATGTGGGAGCAATATGTAAATGCCAGGCAAGCTGTTTATACTGGGATGCACTCCTGCATAATAATCATAATCCAATTCCAGCGGAAACCTTTTGAATTTTAAACATTGCAGAGTTACAGCAAAACAGAAAGAACCACAGCAAATGTTGTAGTTGCTGATTGTGAAAAAGCTCAAATATGTTGGCTTTTCTTTTTTTTGCAAATCAGGGATTTCTATGACTTTAACACTATCCAGCAAAATCACTTTTAAACAATTTGCCTGTGTTTTGGTTAACTGCTCTGGATAAAAATGAGGAGGTGAGATTTGCTTTTTCATATTCCCAGTGCTGGAATAACACCTTAAGACAGAAATGGATAGACCTTTTGTCTAAGAAAATTTGTATTGGAAGTTGTGGAGATCACGAACGTTATTTTATTATTTCATTAAGTCAATATTAGAAATTCTTTGCAGGCAATGATATTGAAGACTTGATATGCTTCTTAAAATTTAAAGAAAAATTTCTCTGTTGTTATTTATTTGAATGATTAAATTCAGTACTTTGGCTCCACAAGAAAAAACGCATTTGCTTGCCTTAAATTATATTACTTTCTTTGCCAGAAATGTTAGTGCCTTTCATTTAGTCTCACAACAGAAGGCAGAGTTTCTAGAAAAGTGTCAAAATGAATAATATACTCTTGCGTACTCAATGTTAGAGGGATATTCAGGTGTACTTCTTATGCCTCCTTCCCAAACTGAGGATCCAATACTTTATACCAAAATAAGTATTTGTGGAGAGTGACTTGTTGCTGGGAAGGCTGGTGATGGTATGAACAATGTTGCAACATCAAAGAGCTGCTGAGTGGGAAGTGGGTATCTTTGCTCTCAAATCAGTATCTCTCGCAGTGCATTATGTTACTCAGCCTCCCCCCACCGACCCGCGCCACCCCCTTTTCAGTCCCCTGTTAGCTTCTGCTCAAACACTGAAATGTTTCTAATTATAGCATAAATAAGGATCTGAATGTCTACTCTCCTCAGCTTCCTAGACTTTCTATTTGCCCCTTTTAATCCACAAATGACTCAGTTGTGTTTCCTTCTGGATGCGCCTGGTCTCAAAGAAATACCACATGGTCAGAGAAGACGTCCTAAGGGATCTGGGCTATTTAGTCAGAAAAATAACACCTTTGCTTTTATCTCCTCTGCTTTCCCCAGATCTGCCTAAAGATCACTTCAGTTAATTCTGTAGCTTTGATATAATGTTCAAGGATAACATCTAAAGGACAAGGCAGTGACGATTTTGTGTTGCACGGGAGGCAATATTTTTCCACGACACAATTGCACCTTGACATGTCCTCGCATCTTTCCCCCTAACTTTATAATTTTGAAAAAAGAAAGAATTCAAAAATGGGACAGCCTTTTTCATTTAATGTCTAAGAAACAAGTAGCTATTTCTGTATAGGAAGTAGGCTTTAGAGGCAGATATACAAATTCGGTATCCACTATGTATTAGCCACGTGAACATTTATTTGCATTTTGCGAACCTTTGTTTCTTTTTCACGAAATGGCCCGAGGAGTAGCGTGGCGGACAGCAGGTGCTCTCCACGGAACAGTCCCTCTCCGGGGCACTTCGTCAGTGGGCCTCCTGGTTTCAGCGCTCTGTGTGCTGTTCCCATACCCAGGGGTCAAGCTTCATTAGCCGAGGCCCGTCGTGACAGTTCCACCCTCCTTGCTAGAGACTGAGGAAGGGTCATGGGACACAAGTCTGACCAATGAGCTTTCAGTGACTATCAGTGGCAGGCCCCGAGCACAGCTTTTTTCCCGTGGCCGAGGAGCCCATGCCAGGTGGCGAAGGCCGCAAAGTGAAGAGGGAAGAGCCGGAGGAGGAGAGAACCCTGGTCCTCGGCGGCATCCCAGAGCGACATTCACATAGTGTCAGAGATGTCCTGTCTCTGCGTGGCTGGGATCTTGAGATGATAAACGCCTTCGTGTTGATGCTGCCTGGGTTCTCTGACTTGTATCCCACATGTTTCTGGTAATTATAAATATTTCATTATTAATGTTATAATAAAAATTAAATGAGAAAAAATGTATAAAGCACGTGGCAGGTAATGGCTTTCACTTAACTTGTACCTTTAGTTTTTCTGTGTTCCAAGGCCTTAACATTTCATTTCTATGTGAGATGTCACTATTGCAGGTAATATTTTTTTTTTTTTATGAGTAACTCAATCTAAGTGTAAAACTCTGAAATTTTCCCTCTTCACCGTATTTTGGAGTAGGCGTTCGCTACAGCGTTTCACTGCTCTGGGGGCAGGTGTTTTCTAAAATGCTTTCCTGTTTAAATGAGAGGATTTTTTGGAAATTAAATTTCTGTGGATAGAGAATATTAGCTATAATTGATTGGTTTATTATAACTAAATTAACTTACTGAAATTTAAAGTAAATACTAGATAATAAAGAGGCGCAACGTTGTCATAAATGGTCGCCTCCTAAGTGCCTTATAGGGAATAGACATTTTCAGTCGGGGTAGGTCCAGCAATTTTCCTCAGTTTTGTTTCAACTGAAAAATTTTCTATGTAATTAATATACATTTATTATTTAAAAAGTATGTAAACTGTTCAAGTCCTTTTTTAGACTGGTAGAAGAATGGAAAATATACACATTTCCAGGGACCAGCTTTATATGTTACTAAAACATACATATGTGTTAGTAATCATTTATTTACTTTATTTTATGAAATTTTAATTATTCTTGATAAAACTTGCTATTTGACAGAATACTTTGAATCTTTTATTCTCCTTATAAAATTAAGCATCCCACAATTTGATAACATTGCACTTAGTACTGTACAAATCCTAGGTTGTTCCTCATTGAACGTGTTTCATTCAGCTGGAGGATGACAACTATGACGTGAATAATTTCCCACAAATTCTAAGGAAATGAGACTGGACACTAAAGCGGTGATTAACCTTGCAGTATTTGCTAATGGTAAATTCTTCATGCATAATTGCTGCTAATTCAATACACATTTATTTACGCTTAACATACTATATTAAAACTTCCTTTGAAAACATTTTAATATAATCTAAACTATCCTAAAGTCCCATTGATTTGATTTTCATTAGGTAAGTAAAGGCTCATACTTCTAAGTCAGGTTAAATTTCCTTTATATTTTTAGAAATGTTATCTTAAGAGTATACACCAGTTTATGTGCAGCGAGATGCTCCTAGCTGGAAAAAAATAGTTGAATAAATTAGATAATGGTTAAGGGCATCCAGAAATATTGCACATAGAATGGATTTTCACATGCACATAAAAGATTTGAGCAGCAGCAATAGACTTTTGGTTGCACTTCAATTTCTTTTCTAAATCCTAGCTAGAAATAGTTAAGGATAGATGCACAGTGTGCTGAAGACTGGTTTCACCACACCACTGCAAGACATACTGGCACCAGAAACACACAAAGTAAACTTATATATACTGGACAGATGCAAAACACTCAACCGGATATTCCTAAGCATACGCATATGTGCAAACATACATACACATAACGACTATGGAAGTATTTTTGTCTGCAGAAATAGCTCTTCAGAAAGAATTAAGTCTCTTCCTGAGAAGCACTCCCCTCCCCGACGAAACCTGCACCACCTCTATGGATGAGGACAGGGTGATAACTGATATAAAACCCTGGATCCCCAGAGAAGCTTAATTTCTCCTCCCTTTCTACGAATTTAACTAGAGATGTTTTCTTACATCAATTCTCCTTATATTCCTGAATGAATGGTAGCTAAGCCCTGGCCTTTTCTATGATAACCTTTACCATGTGTCCATTGTCTAAACTCCCCCGTGGGGCAGAGTCTCACCACACAGAGGGTGCGAGAGCCCTCATATTAGGGTTTCCGCCACTTCAGACAACAGATCACTCTGTGTGTCGGAAACTCTGGTGTGCCTTAGGAACGAGAGGAGGGTCTTGTTAACATGCAGAGCCGGTTTGAGTAGATCTGGGATGCCGTCCGAGCGCCTGCATTTCCAACAAGCTTCTAGGTAACGCCCACACTGCTGCTCTGTGGACCGTGGACTGTGCAGCAATGCTTTTCACTAAGAACTTGAGACTCAGCTCCCTTGCAGCCTTCCCATGCGTCGGCAGCAGCTTCTGGAACACAGTGTGTAGGCTTGGTTTTCCGCATCCGGATCCCACCCTGAAGAGAAGGCATTAGGTGACTGTGTAGCAGTTCAGACGGTGAATGCTGACAACAGCCTTGAGCCACCCTGTTTAGCTTCGGGATCTGGTCTCGGATTTTGACTAGGCTCCCAGCGTGTGTGCCCATTTTCAGGACACTGGATCTTAGCTGCCTGTCTTATTCTCTCCATTCTAATCTCTCACTCCTTATCCTGCCTGGCTCGAAAGGCCTGAAGTCCTAAAGCGCACAGCAGCTCCCCTGCCAGCCTTGCATGGGGGCTCAGCTCTACCGCCTGTTGCCAGAACCAGGGTCACCAGCTGGAACTTGGTGCACTGCCTTTGGCAGGACCTCCCAGTTACTGGCTGCCCACTCAGACAAAATTGGCCCAGCACCTGCCACTGTGTTCCGTGGACCCCAGCTCTTCCTGGGCCCAGAGATACTGCCCCCTGGCAACTGTACATCTGTGCCTCAGGTGTGTGCCTGCTGTGGGCATTTGGCCCATTCAGTTTAGATAAGAATCTGACTAAAGGCTATTTCTAGTCTACAAGTCTAGGGATAGTTTAAGATCCATTCCCCTTTCCCACCCCTTGACCTTAGGTTGATAATATTGTTCTAATAAGGGTTCATATTGTTCAGTGATCTTCCATTATTATATTCTTGACTAGGTTAGTAAGTGGAATACAAGAACAACATAAAGAGATGGAATATGATTGATAAAAGTTCTAACGGATCAGAATCTGACTAAAGGCTATTTCTATTCTACAAGTCTAAGGATAGATTAAGATCCATTCTCATTTCCCAACCCTTGATCTTAGGTTGATAATGTTGTTCCAATAAAGAGTTCATATTGTTCAGCAATTTTCCATTATTATATTCTCAAATAGATTAGTAAGTAGAATACAAGAAGAACAACATAAAGAGATGTAATGTGGTTGATAAAAGGCCTAATATGTTTATTTTTAATGAAAATCTTATTTGACAAGTTTTCTCATCATTGCCAAGATATTATATCAAATTATATACTTTTTCTTCCCAGTGTAGTGTGACATGGTATGAAAAAAATTATCTCACAGTATTTGAGAACAGGCAAATATTAGATGTGTATCCTACACCAAATATGAAATGATTAAGTACCTGGTAGACTTCCTTTAACTGTATTATTAGATATGTTCCTATGGTTTAAGAGTCTGGAGGTATACTTAGGTAGGGCTGATAAATCTTTTCGAATTTTCTTCAGCGAACCAGAAAGTTTTCAGGATCATCATAGATCAGTGCTATTAGATTATGTTTCAAAGGTGACCTTCATAAATCAAAATTGGAGAGAGCTTCATCTTCACAGCATAAAATTATATAAGCATCTAAACCAAAAGTTTGAAAAGCAAAAAAGGACTGTGAATGTAATCCTTTCTTTTTTTTCTTCAGTGGATGGTAGGAGAACACAAACACCAGAGGCCAAGGAAAGGAGACTGACTTTTGGTGTATGTTTGCTCTGGGCCAGCCTCTATGCAAAGTCCCTGATTACAGGCAAACCTCATTTTGTCACTTTGCTGCATTGCGCTTTGCAGATATTACAAATTACAACAGATGGAAGGTTTGAGGCAACCACGTGTTGAGTAAGACTATCGGCACCATTTTCTCAACAGGCTCAGATGATGATTAGCATTTTATAGCAATAAATTCTTTTTTAATTAAGGTATGTATATTTTTTAGACATAATACTCTTGGGCACTTAATAGACTATGGTGTAGTGTAAAGGTAACTTTTATAGATGCTGGGAAACCACACAACTTGCGTGGCTCACTTTATTTTGATATTCACATTATTGTGGTTGTCTGGAACTGAACCCACATTATTTCTGAGGTATGCTTGTATTTAAATCTTACAAGAATTTGTAGAAGCGAATTATTATTATCCCCAGAGGATTAGACCGACTCAGGCAAGTTAAATAATTTGTTCAATCACACAGCTCCCAACTGGTGGTACCTGCATTCGCACGTGTGTTAGACTCATATAAAAAGTCAAACTTAAACAGCTCCAGAGTGTTGGAATTCCTTAACTTTACCAACCTTTGTCTGGCAAAGCTTTGGCTCTTATCTAATTTCCCAAGATGCATAGCGATTATGTAGGGTTGTTACAGACATGTGGTGTCAATCAGGACCATGAGTTCACCCTACGAGGCATTTCACAGCAAACACTCTGAGGACAGAGTGTGATGTGGTGCCAATCCACAAGAAGGCTGCGCCATCCCATTATTTTTATGATGGTAGGAAATATACGATATGGTCAGATGGAAGTGAATGTTTATTCTTCTACCTATTTTGTCTTTCATGCATTCTAATAAAATACAAATTAATAACTAAGAATTTTAAAGCAAAATGCACATCTATTTAAAAAAAAGAGTGACTTTGTGTATTCTGCTACCAAAAACAAGACTGTTCTTAACATCCTGGAGAGACATTTGTACTTAGTGATTATGTCTTACATTTTCCTTTCTCTTTAGTAGGAAGAAAACCATTAAAGGTTTAGAATTATAAAGCTTCATTTTCTTTAAAACAAAAGTAATCAAAATAAATGGCGTAAGAAAGTGTCATTAGAAGTGACAGGATACATTGCAAATGCCAGCTGGTATCTTTTCTCTAGGGTTAGCAATTGTTGGCCAATTTAGGCTAAAGCTGTAAAAGGAACTCTGTAGGTTAAAGAAAAAAAACCCAAGATGGAGTCAGCCAAGACTCTCTTCTAGGAGCTTAGTGGTGCCTAATGCCATTTAGAATGCCACAGTCCTCAAGAGGTGGGACCATCGCCAGATCCTAGGTGGATGAACTTCAAGGACTGAATTCTCCATGACTGGATATCTGAGAAGTTGTTTTAGGGGGTCTACCACTTCTCCATGACTTTGTAAAATTCCAGAAGAAGGAGAAAGTTTGATCAAATCACTATGAGATGACAACCTAAAGTTTATTGGTTTTTCTTCCCTAATAGTGCCCCTTCATAAATGGCAGATGATAGGGAGAAAGTTTTTTTGGAATTTTCTTTTCAGGGCTACCAAAGAAGGATATTCTGAATTGCCGGGACTAAACAAAAATGCAAAGGAAAGATTTATTTTCTATTTTGTACTTTTGAAAACAAATTTGAAAAACAGAGTAGTGGTACCTATTAAGGACAGATCAAAAGCACACCACTATCAAGTAGGCATACATAATTTTTCAGGGAGAGATGGGCAAAATAAAAATGAAATGATATTTGATGAGGATGATCTCGTAAGTCAAAAATGCCATCCTCCATAAAAAGATGTCAAGTTCTTCAGGGACTTCCTCATAGAAAAATGTTCTTTATCACTCTGTATCAACTTACAATCTATTTTAAATATTTCAGTAAGTTGACCAGAAGCTCTTTCACACTGAGTAATTCTTTTCAAGCTCACTGTCAGAAATAAAATATTTTTAAAAATTGCTTTTCCTTTTTGAGCATTAGGGAGGATGCCCTCTGCATGGAGGCAACCAAGTCCATTTTGGGGGCGTAGACTTACCAAGTCCACAAAGAAAACTCTCCTAGAACAAATGGAGTTAGATTACCTTTGAAGTTTCACCCCAACTTTGAATAGTCACTAATTCCTTTCTTTGCTCTTTTGGTGTTTGCAAAGGGGTTCACTAAAGCCTGAATTGATATAATTATTGGCTCAGATTGTTAGAGATCTAGGCCAGATGGCTATGGATTTCTAAAGTCCCAGTTGCTTCTGGTAGCTTTCCTGGTTTGCCTATAGGGTTTGGAGATCAGCAATTTGAAAGGGCTACAAACTTGCAAAACAGTGTTATTCATGGGGCAGAATGTTCATCAGCGTGACCCAGTACTAAATACATTCATTATAGGCATTTCTATTCTGCACAATTTGCCACACAGCACTGGTTTCTGGAGGGGGAAAAAAGACAATGGCTTATAAAATGCCTCTGAATGCCTAAAAAGAAGGAGAGGTCGTGCTGAGACTCCTCTGCTTTCTTTTTTGGAAAGAACCTTCTTAGTGACTTTAGTTGAGCTCTGCTGAGAGTAAGCAAAGTGGAAAAATCAGAAAATTGCTTTTTTTATATGTTTCTGGGGGGCAAAATAGAGAGTGGGAGAAATAAATGGAAAAAAGTAACAGTGAGATTATGTGAACAGCAGATATGCAAGTGGCTGAAGACAGCTGAGGAATAATGCAAGAGGTATGAAAAAAAAAGTGAGAATAGAGCCGCGGTGATAAACTTAAAAGGGATTGCAGAGCAGAAAGAACATCATAAATAATCATATTTTCAAATAAGAATACCGTATCAGTTCCTGTGACCTGGATAGAGCGCTGCCTCCCATGATATTTCCTAGCATTTTGATGCACACAAAATGCAGTTTTCTGCTCAGGCATTTTCTTCTTCAATGTAAACAAGCTTTGGGTTTTTAAAATACATGTCTGAAAAGTGTCTTCATAAATAATACATATATTATAACAACTTGTCTTGTAAACTATTGAGCCCATGTTCCCCCAACATTCACTCTGACGACCCACCATGGATACAGAGAGTCTTTTGGTAGAAATTGTCATGCTAAAGCATGAAATGTCCCTTCTCCAAGATAAACAGGATTTTTTTTTTTTTAAGTACAAGACAAAGAAATATCATAGCCAATTTTGTCCAAACTCAAGGAAAGAAGTGATGTACAGTATGTTGCTAATTAGTTTGAAATCCTCAGGTGTTTCTTTAAATCTTGCTAATTAAGAGAAATCAAGAGTAAAATATAACCCTTTTCTTATCTTCAAAGAATAAAGATGAAAGAAAAACAGAGAATGAAACATCTTCACTGGTTCTGCCCCTTGAAACACAGCCCCAAGAAAATGTGCTTGTGCTCAGAGAAGGAGAAAGACCCCATATTTGCAGAGGGGGAGGGGAAGGAGGCAGGCCGAGAAGCATAATTAGAAGCAAGTTTTCAAATTTTATTAAATCCCTCCACCAACAACATGCACTTAGAATATTTTAAGTTAAACCAGCACTTAAAGACCATGAAAAACAAGATGATTACATGTTTGTGGAAGTAGAAAGGGCAATTAAGAAAACCAGAACAATTTAAAATGCCATATAAATACAGGCGACCAGAAGTTGATTTAAAGTTTTTTCTTCTGTAATTTGTCTCCCCTTTGTCGTGGCACGCTCGGAGAAAGTGAATGCAAGGGCTGGGGTGGGGGGGCCGGGGGGCGGGGAGGGGGAAGGGGAGGCGCGGTCCAGGGCCGCTTCCCACCCTCCGCTCCCTCCCGCGCCCCCCGGCCCCCGCCTTCCTCCTCCGGGCCCCCTCCCTCTCCTGCCCTCCTCCGCCGCCCGCCCTCGCTCCGGGGACTCCATCAGCTTTTGATTTGGAAGCGCGCTGATTGGCTGGAAGCCGTTCAACACACGCCGGGCCAGAGCGCTTTGTCTGAGTTGAAGTGAAGTTGTACAGATTTTAGGCTGGAGTCAGCAATCACGGGTGTTTAGTCTGCAGCCGAGCCGAGAAAGGGAGCGCGAACCGCCCGCGGAGGAGCCGCCGCAGACCCCGCCGCCGGCACCCTGCCCTGCATGGATTCCGACGGCTGGCGCGGGGCGCCGCGGAGGTGACGCGCCGATTCTGCCTGCACCGCGGCCAGCCGGCCAGGCAGAGGCGAGGGTTGGGGGACTCCATGCCGGGGATATCTGGAAGTCGTGACACGGTGTGTATGCAACAAAAGTTTGCGAGCGGTTAATTGCTGCTGTGTTATTAAGAGGCGCTTTCAAGTTTCAAGTACCAAATGTAGCTTAGCTTTAAGTTGCCAAAGGAAGTTGGGGGAATTGCTTTGCTGTTTTAAGTTGCTTTGCGAGAGGAACCTCATAAACCGACCGATGTACCAAACGAATGCTAAAATGCACTTTAGATTTGTTTTTGCACTCCTGATGGTGTCTTTCAACTCCGATGTGTGGGGCAAGAATTTGAAATACAGGATTTATGAGGAGCAGAGGGTTGGATCGGTAATTGCACGACTATCAGAGGATGTGGCTGATGTTTTAGTGAAGCTACCTTATCCTTCTACTGTGCGTTTTCGAGCCATGCAGAGGGGAAATTCTCCTCTGCTCGTAGTGAATGAGGATAACGGGGAAATCAGCATTGGGGCGAAAATTGACCGGGAACAGCTGTGCCAGAAAAACTTGAACTGTTCCATAGAGTTTGATGTGATCACTCTGCCCACTGAGCATCTGCAGCTTTTCCATATTGAAGTTGAAGTGCTGGATATTAATGACAATGCTCCTCAGTTTTCACGATCTCTCATTCCTATCGAGATCTCAGAGAGTGCGGCCGTTGGGACTCGCATCCCCCTGGACAGTGCATTTGATCCAGATGTTGGGGAGAATTCCCTCCACACGTACTCTCTCTCTGCCAATGATTTTTTTAATATTGAGGTTCGGACCAGGACTGATGGAGCCAAGTATGCAGAACTCATAGTGGTCAGAGAGCTGGATAGGGAGCTGAAGTCGAGCTACGAGCTTCAGCTCACTGCTTCAGACATGGGGGTGCCTCAGAGGTCTGGCTCATCCATACTGAAAATCAGCATTTCCGACTCCAATGACAACAGCCCGGCTTTTGAGCAGCAGTCTTACATAATTCAACTCTTAGAAAACTCCCCCGTTGGCACTTTGCTCCTAGATCTGAATGCCACGGATCCAGATGAGGGCGCCAATGGGAAAATTGTATATTCCTTCAGCAGTCATGTGTCTCCCAAAATTATAGAGACTTTTAAAATTGATTCAGAAAGAGGACATTTGACTCTTTTCAAGCAAGTGGATTATGAAATCACCAAATCCTATGAGATTGATGTTCAGGCTCAAGATTTGGGTCCGAACTCAATCCCGGCTCATTGCAAGATTATAATTAAGGTTGTGGATGTTAATGACAATAAACCTGAAATTAACATAAACCTCATGTCCCCTGGGAAAGAAGAAATATCTTATATTTTTGAAGGGGATCCTGTTGATTCATTTGTTGCTTTGGTCAGGGTTCAGGACAAGGACTCTGGGCTGAATGGAGAAATAGTTTGTAAGCTTCATGGACATGGTCACTTTAAACTTCAGCAGAGTTATGAAAACAACTATTTAATCTTGACGAATGCCACACTGGATAGAGAAAAAAGATCTGAATACAGTTTGACTGTGATTGCTGAGGACAAGGGGACACCCAGTCTCTCCACAGTAAAGCATTTCACTGTTCAAATCAGTGATATAAATGACAATCCTCCCTACTTCCAGAGAAGTCGGTATGAATTAGCAATCTCCGAGAATAACTCGCCGGGGGCATTTATCACCGCTGTTACTGCCACAGACCCTGATGATGGAGAAAATGGGCAAGTTACATACACTATTTTGGAGAGTTTTATCCTGGGAAGTTCCATAACTACATATGTTACCATTGACCCATCGAATGGACACATCTATGCCCTCAGAATTTTTGATCATGAAGAAGTCAGTCAGATAACTTTTGTGGTTGAAGCAAGAGATGGAGGAAGTCCAAAGCAACTTGTGAGCAACACCACCGTTGTGCTCACCATCATTGATGAAAATGACAATGTCCCCGTGGTCATAGGGCCTGCGCTGCGCAATAATACTGCAGAAATCTCCATCCCCAAAGGGGCTGAAAGTGGCTTTCACGTCACAAGAGTAAGGGCAATTGACAGAGACTCTGGTGTGAATGCTGAACTCAGCTGCTCCATAGTAGCAGGAAATGAGGATAATATCTTTATAATTGACCCACGATCATGTGACATCCATACCAATGTGAGCATGGAATCTGTTCCCCACGCAGAGTGGGAGCTCGCAGTTATCATCCAGGACAAAGGCAATCCTCAGCTGCATACCAAAGTCCTTCTGAAGTGTGTGGTCTTTGACTACACAGAGTCAGTGACAAGTACAGCAATGACCCCAGTGAGCCAAGAATCTTTGGATGTCTCCATGATTATAATTATTTCCTTAGGAGCAATTTGTGCAGTGTTGCTGGTTATTATGGTGCTGTTTGCAACCAGGTGTAACCGAGAAAAGAAAGACACAAGATCCTACAACTGCAGGGTGGCAGAATCAACTTACCAGCACCACCCCAAAAGGCCATCCAGGCAGATCCACAAAGGGGACATTACGTTGGTGCCTACCATCAATGGCACTCTACCCATCAGATCTCATCACAGGTCGTCTCCATCTTCATCTCCCACCTTAGAAAGAGGGCAGATGGGCAGCCGGCAGAGTCACAACAGTCACCAGTCCCTCAACAGTTTGGTGACAATCTCATCGAACCACGTGCCAGAAAATTTCTCATTAGAACTCACCCATGCCACTCCTGCGGTTGAGGTAAGATCATCCACTGCACCATTTCACTGACAAAGTAGCTAGCTGTTCAGAAGTTGGGTTAAGGGTTAGTTCTGAAATGTTTCCATTAAGAGGCAACAGTACTAACAATATGCAAATTAAGTAGGGTGCAAGTTGCATTATGTATATGTAGCAAGCTTACAGACCTGAGCATACTGTTTTAATTTTTCCTTAAAGAATCTGCATGCATGTATTATGTAGAATATTGAAAAATAAATGTGAAGCTCACAAAGGACTATCTGATTGGAATCCTCATACTTCCAAGATTAAAATACTGGAAGCCAAATATAAAGGGGTTTTCATTTTGTCATAGGTGTGGTCTGTACTTTAAAAATAATAATAAAAAAAAAAAAGCCCAAACAAACACACAAAACCCTGAGACCTTCAGAATCCTATCTCAGTGCATATTATTTGTTCAGCTTTGGAAAATTTTCTGACATTCTTTTTGCTGCATGTGTTAGAACGTTGTATTTTAGAGTATTTTCTAAGTATTTTTTATAATTGATCACTTTAATCTGAACTATAAAATAAAGGAAATCAGCCTGCTATTTATACCAGAGTCCCCTTTCAAAAAGAAAAAGAAAAATCAGTTGTATAAGATCATTCCAATTTCTCTGGCACATACTCAGTTACAATTGGTGGCTAGCTGCAGAGTCTGCCACAGCTCAGCACATGGAAATCTTTAAAAGACAGAGAGCACGTTGATTGTTTTTTCTTGCTGCAAGCTTGCGAGTGTTGGGGGTTTGTTTCCAGGAATCAGTTCTGTCTGTTTGGTTTCCAGCAGGTCTCCCAGCTCCTTTCAATGCTTCACCAGGGGCAATATCAGCCAAGGCCAAGTTTTCGAGGAAACAAATATTCTAGGAGCTATAGGTATGAATTACCCTTGTGTTGCCTATTAAGTCTCAAATAACATGGATGCTAAAGAATAAAAACTCTCCATGCATTCCCTGATTTATCTTTCTAGATATGCCCTTCAAGACATGGACAAATTTAGCTTGAAAGACAGTGGCCGTGGTGACAGTGAAGCAGGGGACAGTGATTATGATTTAGGGCGAGATTCTCCAATAGACAGGCTGCTGGGCGAAGGATTCAGCGACCTGTTTCTGACAGATGGAAGAATCCCGGCAGGTAAGAGGGGAGTGATAGATGAATCCTTATTTTTCAGATCTGCTATGCCGGTGAAGTGAACAGTTTGCCCCATGCTTATATCCTCTTTGTCCTTTGTACTAAGTCTCTGTCATTTGCACGTATTAGCAATGAACATAGACTGAAACACTTTAAAGTTGTTTTCTTACAATTCATACTGCGCAGTTGGAGAGGAGTAAGCATGAGAGCTTAACCAGCCAAGAAGAAAGGAGCGGGCAGAGGAGGGGAGAAAACCACGTTGCTCTCCTCCTCTCCCTACGCCGTCCAGTACGGCCACAGGACCCTCTTGAGCAACTCTTCACGTAATTACTGGGTGGCTGTTTTCACTCAGACAGCCTGTTTTGGTGCGTGGTGGTGAGCTGGACTGTAATTTGGAGGACACATTTCCTGTGATGGAGACCAACTCACAGAAGCAGAGATGAAAATATTCTAGGAAATGGTATGCTTTAATCACTAAAAATAGGAGAGAGAATACATCTCTGTAGGTGGTATGCATAGAACATTTTCGCCACCTTTCATTTTATGTCTCCACTAGAGTAGAAGAGAAACAGAGCCCAAGGGAGGAATTTATAAGTATGTAGCTGGATGGAGGGGACCCTAGTAAGTTATGAGGCACTTTTTCCTTAGAATCCCTCCTCTCTAATTGTGAGGGAGAAACTCCCTGAACCAACTGGCTACGTACTGACCTGCATCATCGAAGCAACGCTGTGGCTAAAGACTGTAATATTAAATCAAGTCTCAGGAACACATACACATTCCTTTGGCTACTTATGTTTCTAAATTCCACTCGGTGTTGATCTAGCGACTGCTGTTCGGTAAATGAAAGGCGGAAGAAGACTATGTTACCCGTCTGAGTTCATCAAACATCTGTTTTCTAAATACGGATCAGTGAGAGGGTTTTGGAACTAGACATCAGGGAGCTTCGGCGGGCCACAGAAATTTGGGAAAAATCAGTAAACAAGCTCTGCTCTCATAGTGGTAGTAGTGGCGGGGCGGGAGCTGCGGCGGGATTGACATCAGTCGTCGCCGTCACAGGACTGGGAGCCAGCGACGTTCCAGCGCTCAGGCCAGGCCCGCGAGGCGTTCTGCACTTGCAGGCCTTCTCTCCGTGCTGGACGGAGGGATTAGGCGTGGGCTGCGGGAGGGGCGATGGTGAGAGAGACAGAAACTGAAGCGTCTAAAGTTTTAAAAACATGTCCAAAATTAGGCAATTTGTTCACGGGAGAGGTGAGAGCGGAGCCACTCCCCAAACTCTTAAATACTCTTCTACCAAGAGTAACGATCTGAAGGAACAGGTGGTTGCATTTTTAAAAAAAAATGTTAAGAGGCAGTCATTGTTTTAAAGTCTTCTTCCCCTCCATGAAACTGTTAAATGCTGCTTATTTAATGGTTTTCACAGCCCTAGATATTGCGTGTCCAGCAGGATGAGTGCACGGGAAGGATGCACAGTTACACGAAGGGCTGGAATGCACACAAGGGTCTGGGCGCCCGCAGTCTTCCCCGGCATCTGTGTGCTTTGTTTTGTTTTGTTTTTAAATTCAGAGATTTCCTCTACCAATTTCAAGAGAAAGCTCTGAAAATCTGTGGGATATATATGGCTTCAGACAACTTGCTGAAAGAGAATCAGTTTTATTTATTTTTTTGCCCATGAAATGGGTATATGTGTGTGTATACACATATATGTATATGTGTATACACACATATGAATGAAATGGCCAAATTTCTATTATTCTGTTACACTGAAAGAACTCTAATTTTGAATTCTGGTCCCTAATTTTGAGTAACCTGATTTCCCAAATTGCATTATTTTGTAAAACAGAAAAGTCACTTCATAGGCATAATGTCAATATTTCATTATGTGCCTTTTAATTGTATGAAGTCTATTCATTGAAGTTTTAATTTAGCAGCATAAAAAGAGAATAACTGCCCCTTCTTACATTGTCTTGCAATTTGTGGGCTTAAATATTGCCTAAAATCCTTTTAAATTCTGAACTTTAATAGCTAATCATGGTCTTAAGAAACATGGTCTCCTTCTTAAGAAAAGATGAAGGCTTCTCTTGCTCTTTCCTGGATTTTCAAAGTTATCAGCACTAGGTATGTTCATGGCAGCAGGGCTCTCTAATGCTTGAGTTCAAAAATTAAAATAAATGTTAAAGAATAAAGACAGTGGGGAAACAATGGTTAGATATAAAGTCTAGATATTAGTGAGTCTTGTTCAGTAAGTGACTTTAGACCTCTTCCAAGTTACATTGCTTTTTAATGTTAGAGGCTCACTTTATATTATCATTCATAATACCACTTAATATATAGACAGCCTTCAAGAAACGAGTCCGTGTTTAACCCAGCCACACTTAATCCAGGTGTGCGGTGGGAGAGCTCCTTGTTGGTGGACGGTGTTAGATGACCACTGGTTGCGTTACAGCAGGTACATTTCTGCCTGACCTGTTACCTGCCTCCCTGTGGAGTGCGGAAGAAAGGGTTTTTGCAGGCAGGGAGTACTGGGATATCAACAATGACCCACTAAATGTTTTAAGCTTTATTCATCTTTGGCTAGTATAGGAAGAAATGTGCATGGTGAGTACCTATGCAGATATAGCCATCCTTTAATTATGACTATCATTCTGATGATACTTCACCAGTTTTCTCGTTAATTCTTCACCCTGGCAGCTTCTGCCAGCACATTAGGGTATAAAAGTCATGCTTTGTAAACTTATATTCCCAGGAAATACCCCAAGCAGAAAAAAAATTAGTCCATATTTGAATGCCATTAACAGAAAGCAGTGCATTTTTTGAAAGCATGTGTATTTTTAGGACTTACGTGTCTTATTCTTACTGTTTTTCTGCATTAAACTGTGATCAAATATAGATTATATTATGTTGCATTGCCTGCCAACAGGGTCATTTGTGGTCATTTGTTCTATTAATTCCCACAGAGATAGCCTGCATTCGGAGCAGGAAAGTCAGCATACATTTCTGTCTGTTAGCTCATGTTTGTCAACATAGTTTCCCCCTTACTCATTTACCTTTGAACTACATATATTCCTGCAAAATCTCCATTTTTCCAGGCTATTAGCTGGACCAGGGCGATTTACAGCACAAAGTCTTCTGAGGTTGATTCTTGCGATGCCCCTTCCTGGTTGAGCTCATTCCCTTTTCATCAGACTGTCCTCAGGGGTGATTTAATTCAAACACTCCTCCTTAATTCTGAGTTCTCTTCCTTCTCAAGGCTGGTCGTATCCTAGCCCTGATCTCTCTTCCATGGTTGGTTTTACTGTGTAAGCCTATGAACTGGTGATATTCTCTCTCTAGTAACTCCTCCCTTTGCTAAATCTTTCATAGAGCTTGAACAACTTTTCAAACCTTTTTAATGTATATATTTTTTTGTTTAAAAACAATAACTGACTCGTTGCCCATCAATACCTGATGAAACCTATATATACCTTGGCATTGTAAGGCCAATGAAGTCTTCTCCTAGCTTATCAATTCTTAATTGTGGCTTTTTTGTGCCTTCTGCAATGGACAGGGTCATCTCTTCATATAACATACCTATTCTTCGCTCATGCACTTTTCTACCCAAAAATAAAAAATCAAAAAAGTCAATAAAAATAAGGCTTTTGTTCATTTGGTCTGTCTAAATCCTATTTATCTCTCAAATTTTGTTTCAGGTTTCTCTTTAACGACTTCCGCCTCCATGTTCACTATTCTTTTCTTACATGCTCTCAGCATCATGCAGTTGGTGCTCTAACTGAGCATTTATGGCCTCATTTGCTACCCTTCACTCAGAACTCGATCTGAACCATGTGAAGGCAGGGAGCTGTCAGAGCACTTCATATTTGGGAGGCTCTTCCTACACAGCATTTGATCACTCATTAACTACTGGCTTGGTAGAGGTTAAGCACACATTTTTCTTCTAGTATTTCATGCTTGCTTCCTGACCTACCTATACGATTCATAGAGTGTAGGAACAGAATTGATAGTCATGTAGTGGGAAAGAAGAGATCTCTGTTTCCCTCACATCCTCCCCTCCCCAGGGAAAGGAAACCCTTGGCAGTACTTTCCAAGAGGGACAGAGGGATCGGCCGCTTGTACCATTTGCCAACAAGTCCTATACACGGGATGTGGTGTGGAACCTCCATGGCACTGAATTAGGCGTGCACTGAAAATGTTGCCAGTAGTTGAGTCTCCAGGGAAAAGACTGAAAATGGCAATGAACCAGAGAAATAGCTTCATCTGCACCCCTGCCCTTCCGCTTGCATTATTTTTTGCCATCCCTCTCTCCATGAGTGTTTCCTTGTCAATTTTTCTTATTTTCTGAATTTTTAAATTTTTGTGTTAATTTATTATTTTAGAATTGAAGTCCCATTAATTTATTTTGTGAAATTGTAAAATAGCATCCTCTATTTAACACGTCCCTATGACCAAAATTACTTTTGAACAGGATTTATCATTTTAATCACCCAGATTGTATTTTGTGTTACATGTTCATTATATTTGGGGCTCTAGAAGTTTGGTCATGCTCAGGATTCTTAGAAGCATATGTAATTTTTTCCTCCTTTTTCTCCCTCTTTTCATTAAACTTTAGAATAAAAAAGTCAATCAAACAATTAAGTCTTTCCTACAGAGTTAAAGGTCAGAAAATAAATGAAAGGCTCCATCAAGCCTGTTACGCTTCCTCGTAACAGGATGTGAGTGAGGCAGCAGAGATGGGTCTCCTTTCCATTTCCGTTTCCAGAGACTTGGGGAATTAAGAAAAAAATTCTTTAAGTGCCACTTTGATAGTTACTTCACTGCTTAGAACACCTCTTGCTATGAAAGTAATTCTGTTACTTTCAACTTCTTTTGGCTTCGTCCACACCAACCGAGGCACAGTAGTTGGTATTTCCAAGTTGTAGTAATGCATGAAGTCAGCACATCTAAACATACTATTACTCTTAAACCATCCTTCCTCATTCCAACTTTACCTTTCTTCAGAGCAAACTGACACAAGGGTTCTCAGTGTTCGCCTCTTTCTCCCACCCCACAGTGGGTCCTATGGAATCAGCATTCATGCTATCTCTGTATTTTTCTCTACTTTGTATTTTTAGCTTTTCTAGAATCACTATTTTTTTCACCCATTCACGACACTTGCTCTCATTCTTCTGGATAAATGTCCAGAAGTAGGATGGCTGGATCATATGGCAGTTCTATTTTTTAATTTTTTGAGGAAACTTCATACTGTTTTCCATAGTGGTTTCACCTTTTTTGCATTTCCAAGACAGTGTGTGAGGCTTCAATTTCTCCTCATCCTTACCAACCTTTGTTATTTTTTGTTTTTTTATAACAGCCATCCAGACAGATTTGAGATGATATCTCACTGTGGTTTTGAGTTGTATTTCCATGACGATTAGAAAATATGTAGTGAATGCTCATTCTCTGCAGACATTTTACCTAGTGCTAAGGATACAGCAGTTAACACAATAGACAGCTTGCTTCCTCTGACAAAGGATTTGGCATGTTCTAGACTCATCCCTTTTAGCAATAATTTCATAGAAAGAGAAGCCTTTCTTTTCTTTGCATTTATTTTTTAATTTAATTTCCTTGCATTTTTTTATTGTCGTTCAAGTACAGTTGTCTCCATTTTCCTGCCACCACTCTACCCCGCCCCACCCACCCCCACCTCCCACCCTCAAACCTTCCCCCCACCCCATTGTCTTTGTCCTTTATACGTGGTCCTTGCCGACCCTTCCCCTTCTTTCCCCCATTATCACCCTCCCCCCTCCCTTCTAGTTACTGTCAGTTCTTTATATCGGTGTCTCTGGTTACATTTTCCTTGCTTGTTTGCTCTGTTGATCAGGCTCCACTTATAGGTGTGATCATATGGTATTTATCTTTCACCATCTGGCTTATTTTACTTAGCATAATGCTTTTCAGTTCCACCCATGCTGTTGTAAAGGGTAGTAGCTCTTTCTTTCTGCTGCGTAGTATTCCATTGTGTAAATGTACCATAGTTTTTGATCCACTCACGTACTGTTGGGCACTTAGGTTGCTTCCCATATGTGGCTATTGAAAATTGTGCTGCTAAGAACATTGGGGTGCATAGGTTCTTTTGAATTGGTGTTTTGGGATTCTTAGGGTATAATCCCTGCAGTGGAATTGCTGGGTCAAAAGGCAGTTCCATTTTTAGTGTTTTGAGGAAATTCCGTACTGTTTTCCACAGTGGCTGCATCAGTCTGCATTCCTCCTGACAGTGGTCTAGGGTTCCTTTTTCTCCACAACCTCACCAGCACTTATTGTTTGTTGATTTGTTTATGATGGCCATTCTGACTGGTGTGAAGTGGTATCTCATTGTGGTTTTAATTTGCATTTCTCTGATGGCTAGCGATGCTGGACATCTTTTCATATGTCCCTGGGCCCTGTGTTTGTCCTTGGAGAAGTGTCTATTCAGGTCCTTTGTCCATTTTTAATTGGGTTGTTTGTCTTCCAGTAGTGGAGTCGTGTGAGTTCTTTTTGTATTTTGGAGGTCATACCCTTGTCCAAGGTATCATTGGCAAATATATTTTACCATACGGTTGGTTCCCTTTTCATTTTGCTGATGTTTTCTTTAGCCATGCAGAAGCTTCTTATTTTAATTAAGTCCCATTTGTTTATTCTTTCCTTTATGTCCCTTGCTCTAGGGAACATATTGATGAAAATATTGCTGTATGGAATATCTGAGAGATTCCTACCTGCGTTCTTCTCTACAACTTTTATGGTGTCACAGCTTATATTTAAGTCTTTTATCCATCTTGAGTTTTTTTTTTTGTATATGGTGTAAGTTGGTGGTTGAGATTTTTGGGGTTTTTTTTGCATATAGCTGTCCAGATCTCCCAACACCATTTGTTGAAGAGGCTATTTTTATTCCATTTTATGCTTCTGCTTCCTTTGTCAAATATTAATTAACTGTAGATATATAGGTTTATTTCTGGGGTCTCTATTCTGTTCCATTAACTATGCATCTATTCTTACACCAGTACCAGACTGTTTTGATTACAGTGGCCTTGTAATATAGTTTGATGTCAGGTATTATGATCCCTCCTCCTTTGTTATTCTTTCTCAAAATTGCTGCCGCTGTCCTGGGTCATTTATCGCCCCATATAAATTTTTCAAATGTTTGCTCTCTATATGTGAAATATATCACTAGTATTTTAATAGGGATTGCATTGAATCTATAAATTGCTTTGGGTAGAGAAATATCTCTCAAGTAGCCAGATCTAAAGAACAACTCTAAATATGTAGGTATGGCTGATATCAATCCACTTTTCATTAAAATATAATTACTTTCCATTTTATGCATTCTCTCATTTGCTGTAAAATGAAAATTGTGATATTAAAGAGACCTAATTATCGCTGGAAAAGATGGATGATTTTTGGAGTATAATTTACATCTTTACATTTCCTGGTTGTTGTGTAGTTTAGTTACTGTATTTTCCAAAGTTTTGAGATTTTTCTGTTTAGTTTTCTGCTTTTCTCATATCATCTATCATTTCTATGAGTGTGGCCACTCACATTCCAAAAAAAGCATCATAACAACTGGAAGAATGGGTTTTTCATGTTCTTCATCTTCTGATACTTTTCCAGCTATTTGAATTTCAAATCTTTACAAGAAGACTTCTTAACACAGTAACTACAGATGCCTGGTGGCTGAGGATAATCTGCATTGCTATTTTACATAACAAGTCAATAAATAATCCAGAATACCTTTGAGAGAGATTAAAAAGTATAATGCCCGAAAGCTTATTATATTTTCAATGCTTCCATTAAAAGTAAAGTAGGTCAGATAGACCTCACAATTAGAAAGTTACTCAAAGGTATTACTCAAGGATTATCTGGTAGCATTATAAAGTTATGGATTTCACCTTACGGTTCTGGCATTTTTAGAATTTATGTTCAGCAAATATCTTATCAGGCACACCTTACCTCTTTACAGTCATTCTCATGTATAAGTTACCAATCCATTTTCTGTTACTTGAGTAGCAGAAATCATATTTCTGAGAAGTATGAATTCTAAATCCTCCTTTCCTTATTTGGTGAACAAGAAAAAAATATACACAGCAGGTCCATAAAACTAACATTCACATCAAAGCCATAATTGTGATTCATCTAATGTGTACATTAATGGATTCCTATCAGGGTGGTAGTTTAAACTGTCTCATTCTATGATTTTGTTTTTATTAACAAAATGCATTCTCCCATCCCCCTGAGTCACGCTGAGTGTAACCCCGAACCCCGTTCTTCTCCCGGAGCGCAGCCATGAGGCTCTGCACGGAGGAGTGCAGGGTCCTGGGACACTCGGACCAGTGCTGGATGCCGCCGCTGCCCTCGCCCTCCTCCGACTACCGCAGCAACATGTTCATCCCGGGGGAAGAGTTCCCAGCGCAGCCCCAGCAGCAGCACCCGCACCCGGGGCTGGACGAGGACGCCCAGCCTGGGGATGCCGGCGAGAAGAAGAAGAGTTTCTCCACCTTTGGGAAGGACTCCCCGAACGAGGAGGACGCGGGGGACAAAAGCACATCCTCGCTGCTCTCGGAGATGAGCAGCGTGTTCCAGCGCCTCCTGCCCCCGTCCCTGGACACCTACGCCGAGGGCAGTGAGGCGGATCGGTCCAACTCCCTGGAGCGCAGGAAGGGGCCTTTGCCGGCCAAGGCCGCGGGCTACCCGCCGGGCGTGGCGGCCTGGGCGGCCAGCACGCACTTCCAGAACCCCGCGGCCAGCCCCGCGCCCGCCCTGGGGGCCCACCCCGGGGCACAGCCCTCGTCCAAGTGGCTGCCGGCCATGGAGGAGATCCCCGAAAATTACGAAGAAGACGACTTTGACAACGTACTCAACCACCTCAACGATGGGAAACACGAACTCATGGACGCCAGTGAGCTGGTGGCCGAGATTAACAAGCTGCTCCAAGACGTGCGCCAGAGCTAGGAGACTTGAGAAGCGTTTTTTGTTTCCATATGTGTGGAAATGGGGGACAGAGAAAACCCTGAAAGAACGGGCATTGCCAAATCGTTGCATTTATCATAAATGTGTCTGTGTATATTGAATATTAAATACTGTATTTTCGTATGTACACAATGCAAGTGTGATTATTTTAATCTGTATTTTAAAAATACATTTGTACCTTATATTTATGTGTAATTTAACAGACAAATTTTATTTTTTTACTCCCATGACAAACATGTCTTTCCTAATCATGTAGAACATAGCCACTGTTCAATTCTGATATACTATTCAACCAGAAAATACAAAGGCACTGCTTAGATGAGTTACGTTGGGGAAGAAAGTGTTATGCCGTAGGATCAGCCCCACTAAAGCATTATAGAGTTCTCACTTCTATTAAGGCACCCAACTTTTTCTCCAATACTTTTTAAATTAAGCATCAATAAAAATGTTAAACTATTTTATTATGGTTGTTGTTATTATTTTTACTGCTCTCTGCTAGTTCAATCATTCAACTGTTGCAGCAAAATTGAAACACGAGGTGAAATTCTACGTCCAAGCTGGGCTGTCTCTCTCTCACAGTCAATGGTGAAAATAGGGCTCGAGTCATTTTTTTCCCAACTCCCAGGCCCCTGCCGTTCCAGGGGCTCGCCCTGGCCTGTTCTTGAGAATGTTTCTCCTAAAGTATTGTCTATTTATAATCAAGGTAAACAAAGAATTTCATTCCACCCTTGTAACAGGAGATGCGCCCCCAGGAAATGGAATCCGTCCTTTAAATGGATAACAGTATGCATTCTAACAGCATGAAGTATTAATGGACAAAGACAATTATGTCAGTATCCCTCCCGGGGTAGTAAATATAATCGATTTATGCTGAAACTGTTCTGTTTGAATCTTCCCTCTCCTCACACAATACTTGAACATTTTTATCTTTGCAATATTTTTTTTTTGCTATAAGTATTCACTTTTAGCTTTTGTCTCCAGTGCATGATCTCATATTTTTGCTTTTATATTTAGTATAAGAACATTTATAAAATTACGTTTTTGCTATTGCAGTTCTGTTTTATTTGTTGTGTGACAAATGTCAAATTCTTTATTTATTGTGCTGTTATCTCTCTGTGTGGAATGCTTTGGTAAGGAGGTCGTTATTCTGACTGTTCTCATTTATGACCAAGCTTCTATTAATGTTATTTCTATGAATACACTATCTTGATTGTACTCTCCAGAAAATATTACTGTCGATGAAAATAAAAGAAAAATTAAAGTAAAGCTAAAGTACTGTCCATAAATCAGTCCTGTTCCTATATATGTGTTCAAAAGCTTTGCATGAAGCATATCCTTCATGAAAAGATAATGCGGGGTTAAGGTTTGAAGGATAAGGAGGGGACCATTCAGCTGGCTCGGCAAACAGGAAAAACACAACGGCGAAGGCATGAATCTGGGACTTGTAAGGAAAATGAGAAGAATCTACAATATTCCCAGTAGATTAAATAGTTTCGATGCCTTTGAAGTATAAAGAATATGGAATAATCAAATAATAACTGCTTTACCGTTTTTTTTAAATTAAAAAAAAAAACTTTCTCAGAACATTTTGTATTAAGTTGCTTCCGGGGGGGAAAAAAAGGTACCCTTGCAATGTGTCTGTTTTCCTCTACCCTCGAAGCTCTTTCAGCTGGTCTAATAACTAAATCTATATGAGGTTGATTAACAGGAGAAAATAAGCAAATTTAATTACATACGTAGGCATGGGAGCCCCATACGCGTGGTAGGTTCAGAGAAAGGGAAAATGCGGCATATATGACATCGCGAGCTCCAGATGAGGCCAGGCTCCCCGGGGCGCCAGGGGGTCCATGGCAGCATGATAAGAAAAACACACGTCCTGTAATTAGCAGTTTGCCCTGCCATAGAGACAGGTCCAAATCTAGGTTGTATCTGATAATCTCTTGTTATGGGAAAGGCCTCTAATTCAAATTCTGCCAGGTAGTTGCAGGAGAGGGGCGGATGTGTTTCTTTTGAGCCCTCGGGGCCTCAGTTGCCTTTAGCTGAAAATAATCCACGTACCACAGAGGAGCATCTTGGGGTGACTCCTTCGGAACCTCTGCATTTCCAAGGGGTGGAAATATTACCCTCCTTGGTTTACTGGTGGGGAGTTGAAACACCGGGGAAGTAGAATATCCTAAAAATGCCTAACTCGGATATTTTAATTCTTAAGCGACTACCAACCACATCAAATAGATGTGGTATGTCTTTCAAAAGACATACCCTTTACTGGAGGGGCTGCAGTTTCAAGTGAAGTTTCAGTTTATTTTTCAGTACATTACACGCACAAATGCTAACCACATTTAAAAACATTCTGCTTTTCAAATTCACTCTTTTGGCACACCTTATCGTTAAGAAAAAGACTTTTATAATTTCATTGTTCTTAAAGCACCAACAGCAATTTAGGAAGCAAAGCTGGAAATCAGTGTTTACGCGAAGCACATAGAATGCAGTATTATTGCAACACAAAAACTCTGTGCCCCGATTGTGCAGTAAATACTCCATGTCTCACACTCCCTGCTTCTCCTTCCTTCTCTACTTCTTCTTATTGCTTTCCATGCCTACAGGTCAAGGGATATCAGCGTAAGATTTTTGCTTTTCACTACTGCTTCTTTCACAGGTAATATCATCTCAGAGAAAGCGGGAAGGTTTGTGCTGTCATAGCAACCTAACCTCTCTTCCAGTTTGCGTTTCCGCTTCTTTGATATCCGGCCCTTCCTCAGCTTCAGACAATCAAAAAGCACTTCAATGAAAGAGATTCTTGTCTCCATTCATTATTTCTTACTCCCTTTGTCCCCATTCAATTCCTATAAGTGTTCTTCAATAATAATAATCTATTAAGGGACTCATCTTCCAAAAAATGTAATTCAACACTCCATCTGTTGCTTGGCAAATTTTGCTTTTAAGTGCTTGTTTATAGGATGATTAGAACTGGCTTTCTTCAAATTCTTATAAGTTATTAACATGATTATTTTATCATTTCTTTCTTTCTTAGTATTTAGCAGATGGGGCTTATAACTTTGTTAATCACTTAAATTCTTCTACCTGCTGTCACAGATATGTCAAATTTACCACTTACGAACAGATAACTGTTAAGACAAAAGATGGTAAGGCACTGTCCTGTTGGTGTCACTGAAGAAGTCTCATTGGTGGAAACCAGCTTAGCTTCTTTGCTTTGTTCTTTTGTTACCAACTAATGTCAGAAAATAAGCTGAGTATAAATTACTGACACATTAAAATTCAACAAAGTGTGACTATGTAAAAATCAGCTGCATGGGTGAAAAAAGGCATTGCTTGACATAGCAACTCCCCATCATCCATGAACTTATAGAACTGACCCAAAACAGTTCAGGGAATTTGCCAAATTACTAAAAAGATTTTGATGTTTCCGTTCTAATTCACTATACCTTGAATTAGCAGTATCACATCATAATATCAAAGATTAGAGACACAATGAACTTTGAATAGGCAGTAAAGTGTCATATAAAATTAAATTCAAGCCATACGAAAGTTTTAAAAATTTATGTTGAGTTTTAAAAACATTAAAAACAGTATAGGTTTTTCAAAAGAGCCAGCAGATTGACTTCCTTAATTGCAGGTTAAATTTATCTTGCATGTATAAGCTGCCTCATGTATTGTGAGAGTGTAAGACGCCATACTGATTGTAGTTATTTAATATATTAGGATGTCTCTAGCTGTGAATGATAGAAGTAATTCTCAATGGCTACATAAAGTTTTAATTTAATACATTAGGCCGATTGGGCCACTGAAGAGCCAAATCATTCAGTTTATAGAACAAAAAGTAAGTCACTTTTTTGGAAATAACTTAATGATATCTAAAGTGCTACATTGCAATTGTGAAAATGTTATTTCCCAAATTGTGCTTTCATTCTTCATGTGTGTAACTGGGCTTCTAGTGAAGTATACACATACGGTACACCAGAAGTAATAGGATCCTTCATATAATCTAAACTAAAAAATTGTTGAATAGATAGACACAGCATAATAGATCTGAGCATGAGTGTGTGCTTTATATTTTTATTGTACTCTAGCTTATACAACTTGTGGAGCTCTTACAAAAATTATATGGGGAGCTGGCACTGCAAAAATTGCTACTAAAATTTACATACTTCCTGACTTTTAAAATTGCAATACCACATTCTACCCTGCTACTCTAAAATAATAGTTTTCTATTTCCTTTTATGACTTTTGCAAGTTGCTCCTAATTCTTATTTGCTTTTTTCAGATTTTATCTCCTCTATTTATTTATTTTATGGTACTCCTCCTTGGTCGTTTATCCAACTGTCCACATTTTACAGCATTCCTTTCCAAGTTTTTGCATGTGTATAGTACTTTATATAACCGCCTAGATTTTATGATTTTTGGCATATTTTCTTTGTTATTAGGATAACAGGGATCATATTCTTGAGATATGAAGCTAATACCTTTTCAATCTCACTGCCATTGGATGGGATGCAGAAGGTTCCGATGCTTTTCCTTGCCCAAATGGGAAGTGGCTCATATTATAAACTGTATTACATTTCAAAGTGCTTTTATCTAAATAAAGACAGGCTTTCTAAAAAGCCCCAGGTACATTTTTGTTTCATTAAAAGGTGCATTCTGCAGCTTAAAATAACTAACCACAAACTATCCTAGGCAGAGGAAGCACAGAATTTCCTTTGGAAGTAGACCTTTGTGTTAGAGTTTTAGGTTCCAAATAATCTACATAACTTCCAGTAAATCTTGTTACATGAGATGTGACAAATCCAAAAAATGCAATCAGCAGTGTTTCCTGAATTCTAAAGGGAAGAACAGGTTGCCAGCCCCTGCCTCCCTGCTTGGATCTCTTCTGCAAACTGATGCCCAGAGGCTGTCAGTGGGGAGACAGTGAGGAGTGGGTTTTGTGAACCGCCCCTGCACATTGTCAGTAATTGCTGAGAGTGTGTGGTTGCCAATACATGAAAATGAATAACATTGTAAGAAAAGTTTTCCATAAAGACTGACCACTGCAACTAGTTTAGACCTTTGCTACTTTTTCTCCCTTCCCTTTCTCGTTGCTGGCAGCTGAGTAGAGGGGCAGCAGATACAACATTCCTTTATCCAACAAATATTTATTGTGCACTTCCTATCAGACGATAGAGCAGGCACTGTGTTATGTGTTTGAGATACAGTGGTGAACGAAACAGACAAAGAAAGAGATGAAGACCACGACACATCTATTAGCATGGCCAAAGTCCTGAACACTGACAATGCATGATACTGACGAAGATGTGGGGCAACAGGAACTCTCACGCATTGCTGGTGGGAATCTAAAATGATACAGCCATCCTGGAAGACACTCGGCAGTTTCTTACAAAACTAAACATAGTCTTACCCAGCGGTGGTGCTCCTTGGCACTTACCCGAAGGAGCTGATCACATGTCCACACAAAAACCTGCACATGGATATTTACAGTAGCCATGTTGATATTTGCCAAGACTTGGAAGCGACCAAGAACGTGTCCTTCATTAGGTGATGGATAAATAAACCGGGATACATCCAGACAATGGGATGTTATTCACCCCTAAAAAGGAATAAGCCATCAACACGTGAAAAGACATGGAGGACCTTGTCTTTTCTCCCTGAGCCCTTCTCCTTGGGTATTTTTTTCTAGATCAGGTGGTGCAGTCACAATCTCCATGTTGATGCCCAGAGCCACCCCTTTCTGGCAAGATGACTTTAAATAAGCCACATAACAAACCAACAATTGTTTCTTCACACTTCTACTACAATGTTCATAATAGTATCACTATTCTCCTCAAACAAAACAAATAGTAAAACCTTTAAATTCTAAGAGGAGAATGGGAGGGCTTGTAACGGGGACAATCTGTTTGCTTTTGTCACTTTTCTGCAGAAGAGCTCTCCAGCTGAGGTGCAGATACAGAAAATGAAATAGTAACTTCCTTCCCCGCCTCAGGCTTTACCAGGTGGCTTAAAAGACAAAAATGATTTTACATAAAAAAGAGAAACTATAGTTTATATCAGTATTAGTGGGGAAGGCTAACACTTGCAAAAAAACAAACTCAAAATGATAGCTTCTCCAATATGGCAGACATTTCTTTCTCCTCACATAATGGTCAGTCTTAGGTAAAGGTCGTTTGAGGACTAGGCTCATGGAGACTCCTCCTCAGGAACCTAGTGTTGCCAAGGTTACTCTGGGAGGGCTCTCCTTTCCAGCCAGACACCAGGGAAATGATCTGGAGTAGTATAATTAGGAGGTCCTAAGGGACTAGGCCTGAAAGTGTCTTATGCCAATCTCACTGAGAGCCCATTGGCTGGAAGCAGTCACATGGCCACCAAAGGAGGCTATGAAATGCTGCCTGCTGCATTTGGTGAGCAGCGCATTCTCTACCACACGATCCTTAGGAGTCCTGCACTCTCAAAGTGTCATCCAGGCCATTTAGGTAACATCTACAGTGATTTTCTGTTCACTCCTTAAAGTTTGATACCAAATCCTGGGTATCAGGACAGAGAGAGGGAATATTCTTATATCTGACTTATTTTTGCGTCTCCAGAGACAAATATAGATTTGACCTGTCAAAGATATTCACACTATAAATAAGTAAAAAGAAGAAAAAGGAGTAGCATTTAAGTCCTACCAGAGTAATTCGTAATGGCTGAGAGTGGGGGCAGGGCAGGGAAGGTGATGGGGGAAGGGATGGTACTAATTAGGATGATTGACCTTTTTTCAAAATAAATTTGACCACTTTTTCTCAAATTCTGACATATCAGAAAAGTGTTTCCCTGATGGTGAGAGTGGAGAGGGTAGAGGTTGCCTACAAACAGTGAAGCAAGATTTTAGGGCTTGATTGGAGACGGTACATTCCACTTGTCAAACTCATCAAAATGTATATTTAGCATCATAGATTTTATTTGTAAATTATACTTCAACAACATTTTTTAAAAATTATAATTTTAAAATATGGCTAAGAAGCACAAATAGAGAGGACCATGAGGACTTTTCACGGAATCAAATCAAATATCTGATTCAACAAGTCAACTCAGAGAAAGTCCCCAGCAGAATATTCCATAGGATGTTGCACTGGCAGTGACTCAGTTCTGTGATCTAACTGTTGTCTTCAGTTATGTCTCTAGGTCTTTTAGGGAAGAAAGTGTGTAATCAGATTTAATCATCTAAGCCTCTACTACACCATCAGTTACAACGAGGACAGGCGTGTGAGGAAACCATTGTGAATACTGGAGACCAAACTTATTTAAGGAGCCTTCCCATACTTAGAAGAAAAAAACCTGTGATTTTGCTTTGTGTTGACAGAAACCCAAATTGTCACACAGGGGACAGATCTGTGTGCATTACCAGGGTAGAAAATATTGTAGGAAAGAATGTGTGTGTGTATACTAAAATATATATAATGTACATAACAGAATTCTTACTGAGTTTTCTGAAAGTACTTTTGGAGTATTAAATATCAGCTTTATAATGTAAGAAAAATCTGAGACTTATCCAGAACTATCACAGGAAGATTTTGAGCAGTAAGAAGATTATTGCTTCAAAATTACAATAAAGAAACAACCAGAAAAGCTTCCAGAATGAGCATTAGACCCCGGCCTGCCAGTAGAGAGCTTACGCTGTGAGTTAGGATTCCAACCAGCACGCAGAGTACTAGGGATACCTGTGATGCTATCAGGGATGCCACTTGCCCCTGGGAAGTGTTTGCAGAATCTTCGCTCTCCCATTGAGTGAGTCACGGGTGCAGGTTTGTGATTCACTGCATTAGCTCTTTTACAAAAACAAACAAGCAAACAAGGGGCAGAGTCACACAAAACAAAATCATAATCTCCTTCTCCATATTCCTCACTTTTATTATAATGTATCTACTCTGATAAGAGTAAAGCCATGCCATACATTATTATCCCAGATGAAAGAAAACAAATTGCAAAAGATGAACAGACCAACTTCCCTTCCTTAGGAAGAATCTCTCAATTCCTTAATGTCTTTCCATGTGAAGGGGTGCCATCTACTCATTTAGCATGAAAAATTTCCGTTGATATTTAACTCTCTGAGTTAAATATTCAAATTGGAAAGAACATACTACCTAACTCCTCAAAGTTGTAATGGTGGTTTAGACTGTGAGTCAGAATAATTCATTTTATTTCATGATAGAACAACTTTTCTGAAAGAAATTAATTTCTGTTCTGAGTGTTTTTCAATTTTCCCTTTTCTGCTCACATGCCTCCCAAAAGTTAACCCCTCTTCAGGATATCATGTCCCAAACATCACCCCCTCCTATGAGAAGAACATTTGATTTAATCTCATCTCACCTTGACTCTTCACACTTTCCTCATTTTTATTTGGTTGTAGTTCAGGTGGATAAATGTTCTCCTTCAGTTTGTATAATATCTATTTTTTTCTATAGAGCTCTCAACTGTGTTTTTCATTTAAAAAATCTTTTGGCCAAAAACATGAAAAATGAATCACATATCAAGCAATTGATTAGTTTCAGATTAAAACAATAAAACATAACAATAATCAAATGTTAACGCTTGTGCTTAGGCATTGCTTTCCTTCACAGTATCCTGCTATTTCAATTATTGTAAGTTTAAACTGATAGAGCTAGAGAAACATAACTCTCTTTCCTTTTTTTGTCTCTCTATTTTTAGGACATTTCTGACTATTTTATTCCTATTTTAACTTGGAAAATAATTTGTCTAGTTTCCAAAAATATGCTGTTGCTATTTTTACTGGGATCACATTAAATTTATAGGTTCATTTCAGAGAGAACTGACATTTTTATGACGTTGCATTTTCTTTTCCAAGAATGTGTCTTGCCTTAAGTGGAAACTTACTTTTGTGTTTCTCAGTGGCATGTACAGTGTTCCTCAAAGATTTTATGTGTCTTGTTAAGTTTTGTGTTTTATCTCTTAGTGTTTTATTCTAATAGTTAGTTATTGTCCATATGAGAGACCTGTTTCTTCCTATGTCGCAACTTGGTACTCAGCACTATAACTGCTTTGTCTTATTATTTATAATAGTCTTCCGATTCATCTTTTTAGATTTTCTAAGGAAAAAGTATATTATTCTCAAGGAAAATAATTTAAAATTCTGTTTCCCAATTTCTGTTTCTAAATTCATTTCCAATATCATTGACTATATACTGCAGAAAAATTTATAATCAAAATGTTGACAGCAAATTTTGTTGCCTTATTATTGATTTCAAAGAGATTGTTTTTGAGATTTCCTCAATAAGTATATATATGCTTTTTTGCATATATATAGTCATGTAGATACTACCCTACAGTCTTATGCTTTTAAAAATCAAGAACAGATGTTGGATTTGGTGAAAAACAACTTATTACATTTAGTGAGATTTATATGACTCTCTTTTTAAACAACAAATATGATAATTTATATTTATAGCTATCCTATTTTACCACATTAACATGCCAGAAATAAACTGCACTTGTTTTACTATTTATTAAATAAACAGCTGAAGCTTTTTAGTTATTTTTAAAATTCCTATTTTGATGTTTGAATGTTCTGTAGTTTTCTTGTCTGTGGATCTCTTTCCTGGGTCTTTGGTACGAATGCGGATGTGAGGCCCACATTCTGAAGTGGGTTGGAAGTGTTCCTTTTTTTCCGCTTTGCTCAGAACAGTCGAAGTTTAATTGCAGTTTTCTATTCCTTGGAGTTTTGGAAGAATTCCCTAGTGAGACCCTCTGGGCAGTAGCTATTAGACAACTTTATCTCTCGAATGGTGTGTAGTTGTCCAGACCCACTTTCAAGGGCCAGTTTTGGTAGCTTATTTTTCTCAAAAAAAAAAAAAATCAAAACATTCATTTCATTCATTTCTTAATCTGATTTGCAAAGATTTGATAAAATTAGTTGTTTAGAATTTTACTAATTTCTACAATGCCTGTAATTTTTCTTTGCTGTCATTCATAGAGTTAGATAACTGTCCTTTTTATTCAAGTTATCAATTTTGTTAATGAGAAGGAGCACTAGGATTTACTTATTGATTCTAACATTTAACTATTCATACTAAATTAACTTTTGCTCTTTATTACTCACTTCTTCCCTCACATTTGATTTATCTTTTTCCAAACATTAAAATTGGATGTACACTGCTTTTAATATTAGATATTACATTGCCTGTTTGCACTTTTCACTGTGTATTTCAGAGATTTAGAAACTTGTATTTTAATTGTCATAATTTTAAAAACCATTTTAATTTGATTTACTGTTTCATAGAAGAGATGTGCAATAGAAAACTTGTACACTTCCTGGGCTCTTCCAGAGCTGTTTTCCTGTGTGGGTGGTGGTCTAATTGTTCTTCATCGGGGGATGGAGTCCACGGTCTCCAATTCTACCATCTTAGTGACATTATTCCTTCTCTCGTTACTTTTTGTTGATTGTTGGGTGGAATGCAAAAAGGGGGAATCTTCTGCATTTGTACCACTATTTAGAAATTGCTAGTACCATTTTTTATGTGTCGTTCACCTTCATAGAGGTAATATAGTCAATGAAATAGACATACTTGAAATTTTTGCATGCAAATTTATCTCCATCTGCAACCATAATTTATTAAAAATGAATAGATGTGTCCCCCCACTTTTCTGTAATCTTCCATCTCCAGGGATATGGCCCCATCTTTTCTTCCTGGAGTTTTCAGACCCTCTATCCTCTCTATATGCCAAATCCTACATTATAAATATATTCTCTTATCCATTTCATCTTGCATAATCCTAACATAGGTACTACTCCATTATCACCCTTCTTCCCACTATACTCCACAGTCAAATTTTTGAAATACATGTTTCATACTCACGAACCACATTCTCTAACTGTGTACCTCTTGATGGTCTCCTACCTTTTGTTCCCACTTTTTCATGAAACTGACCAATGCTATAAGTAGTCTCAAGTTGATGAAGCCAATGTGCCTTTTGGTCTTCATTTGACATCACCTTGTATCACATTTGACATTGTTAGTTATATCATCTCTCTTTAAATCTTATTGTTCTTTTGGCTCTTATATTAACTATGTATTGTGTGTAACAACTTGTCCTCCAACCTTAGTGACTTATAGCAATAAATATTTATTATCTCAGTTTCTATGGGTTAGGAATTCAGGATGGTCTCAAATGGTGGTTCTGGCTTAGCATCTCTCCTGAGGTTGCAGGCAGGATATTGGCAGGGGCTGCAATAAGCTGAAGGCCTAACTGGGACTGGGCGATTTGCTCCCGAGATGGCTTACTTGCATGGTTATTGGATGGAGACCACAGGCCTTACTCCGTGGACCACTCCACATAGCATGGCAGCTGATTGCCCTCAGAGGGAGGGATTCAAGGAGGAGTGAGCGATGAGGGGGCCACCGTAGCTTTTATGACTGAGTCTTCCAAATCATACTGTATTATGTCAGCTTTATTCTAGTCGTTAGAAGGATGTCACAAAGCCCAGCCACACTTAAGGGGAGGGGAACTCGGTTCTACCCCTTGAAGGAAGGAGCACCAGAGAATCTGTGGACTCATTTTACAACCACTGCAGCCCTCTAATCCCAGCATTCTGAAGGTTCTGTTATCACAGGCTCCTTACACCCTCTGTCCATCCTACAGACTCTATCCTGCTACTGTGATACATAGAAATCCAAACTGAGGAAAACACACGTTACCATTGTAGTTTAAATAAGCATACCTAAAATGAGCAATCTGGGCAAGTGGTATTCTCACAGCGATTCTCATCCTGGGAGCTAAGTTGGGATAGGCAAGAAAAATTGGGTTGGGGGTGGCTATAACAGACTTTTGATTTAACAGGAAAGGCATGCATCAAAGACACATTCCACCATTTATTTCCTTTTTTTTGTTTGTAGTCACAATATTTACTCTAATTAGAAATTTCAAAGCATTAAAAGAGAGACTAGGTTCTACTTTTTCGTTTTTGTTGTCTGTTTTTCAAAATGAGACATGGACTAGAATAGCTTGAAAAGCGCCGACTTAAAGAAGGTTGCTTGCCAAGGCTAATTGCTTTTTGAGAACACTACACATTATAGCAGCAGCAATATGTTGAAGGACATAATAACAAATATTATGCATGTTCCTATTTTTTGCCTAAAGAAAATGGGTAGCGCTTAATAAATTTAGCCTTCAGAATTGGACAGGAAATGTCTGAAGAACACAAATTGTTTAATAGTGGAGAACAGGGTGGTTGGCAATTATTGTTAAAACCTTTGCCTCCTGCTCTCATACTTTAATGCTAAGGCATCTGGAAAATTTAACCTTTTCTCCTCAGGCAATATTTTGTCTTGATATTCTGGATCCCTGAAACTTTGTGAAAAGATCACTATCCATTTATCTCAGTTCAATGAATTTTCCAAGAACACATGTCTCAGATTCATACTCCAGACCAGCCCTGGGCCATCAGTTCCTTCCGTTTGCTCGTTAAGCCGCTGCACTTCATCGCTCAAACCACCGGCTCCCACGCTGAGTATCTGAATGCGTTACTTATTTTCTTCTGGCATCAATACCAAGGCAAAAAGGTTGACTCTGTGTGCACTCATCATCATTTTTAACTTTCTCCAAGTAAAAGAAATAGTCAAGACATATGCCAAAGTAGCTCAGGCAAATAAAAACCCAAACTTCCCCTTAACTGGTGTAGCAATATACGGTTAATGTATTTTCTTCTTATTTGCAAGGTCCACCATGGGAATCTTAGCTTTTTTATTTTCTCTCCGGTATAGAGTAAAAATGGCAAGAGGTTATTTCAGGGCAGAATTTTGGAGAATAATTTGAGTTAGCATAAAGTTAACATTTCCTAAGTGGTTATTTCAGAAACTAGACCATTAACCTTTAAGGAAGAAAAAAATATATATACTGGAATTTTGCACTAGTATTATTGGCTTCAGACAGACCTTGGAAAATGAAGCATATCTCTTGGACTGACTAAAAGTAGTATGGTTATCAGAAACTAAAAAATATTTATAACAAAACACTCCTACCTATAAGTTAATCTCACCGAATACAATGTATCAAAAGTATTTTCTAAATCCTGGAGGGAGGGGGTGCAGAGCAGAGGGGGATAAAGGTGAGAAAAAAATGGGACAACTGTAGTAACATAATCAATAAAATAAACTTAAAAATAGTTATGAAATAAAATGAAATAAAAAGTTAAAGATAGTTATTTTTCAAGTTTCTGTTCAAATTAGAATATTTCTAGAAGAAATTGTGGAGTCTGATAAAAGGCATAAAATGTAAAGGAAAAGCATAAAATTCAGGTAATTAACAAATTTATAGGGGATGATAAAAACCTTTACGTTAAGATATTCTCCCATAAAAGAATCATATAGAAGAAATACAGATCATAAGGAATCTTCCAAACACGACCTAAATAATCTTTTAAGTTGAACTCAGACTCACGAACATCAATGAGAATAAGGCCGCCAGTGATAGCGAGTAGCTAACAAGGGTTGAAACGGTAAGGGTCATTGATGGGATGGGAAACGTAGCGGCCTTCCTTTGGGATCTGGGGTGTTGGCTGAGAGTTAGGGATTAACATGTCCAAGAGGGACTTGGCCTCTGGCAGAATATTTGGGAACTGAGGCCTATTCTGTTGCTCGCAGCTGCAGACCGAAGCGTTAATACAGTCCGTTCCAGCGAAGCACTGAGGACGGATGGCCGCTGGAAGTGCTGGTGAGCCCGTCTCGGAGCCGCAGGCTCCAGGCTTGGCTGTCACTCCTGACTGAGCGGGTGGACTTGCTGGTCTTCCTCAAACAGGAACCTGCCTAAGCCCCCAGCCCATGGGCTGCATCTCCCCTCCAGAATCTGAATTCTAGTTCCACTGCGTCATGTGGCCTCAGAGTATGATGGGCAGCAGGGAACCTGTCATTGCTGCTCCGGTCTCTGTATTTTCCCGCGTAACACTGTTCCAGGTCTCACGTGCCTATTTGCTAGGTCAGCCTTCTTTGCTTAACAGTCACTTCGGATAAGTAAGGTCGTAGGCCTGCGCGGCCCAGTCCCTCAGAAACTATGCAAGCAAGTTATGCATAAACGGGATGAGAGTGTGTCCCTATGTGAGATGTTATGACTAAAATGTTGCAACAATTAATGCTCATTGTCATGTTTTCATTTTAAACTCTGGGAACAATGAACTGCTTTATTCACTGCAGGAAGTTACTCATTTTCACATTGTCGCCATGTTTGCATTGTGGTGGACAGACCTCAAGGTGGCTCCCAATCACCTCGGCCTTCTGAGGTGTTTGCATTTGTATGACCCTTCCCTGAGGGTAGGTGGAACCTGGGATTTGTTGCTAACCACCAGAATCTGATAAAGGTCATGGACTATTATTAACTGTACCCCTGTGTGTCTTCTGCCTCCCTTTCCTGCTTCTCCCTCTCCCTTTGTAAATTTTCTTGGGACACTGTCCTCAATAAATTACTTGACTTAGGACACAAACCTTGACTAGAACATTCTACTTTGGCAGAGTCTGTGCCATGTCTCTGGCTTTAGGTATGTATTGCAATAGGGTGAAAGGAGGAACTGTATTTCTACCAAATCAGAATGTAAGCTCTGTAGTAGCAGGGCTTTTGACTGTCTCTTTTGTCACCATGTCATAAGAGACTACCATAAGCCTGGCACACAGAAGATGCTCAATAAATATTTCCTGAATGCATTCAAGGCTATATACATAATGGAAACCTGATCAAAAAAGGAAAGTAGGGAGTTAAAAGATGGACTAAGATGTAATGTGGAGAAGGGGGCATGGGTGGCATCTTCCTCTTTGTTAATTATCTAATGCTGTGTAATAAATCCTCCCAAAATTTAGTAGCTTAAAATAACACCAATCCTCGTTCTATGGTTCAGGAACTTATAACAGTAGGAATGGCTTATCTGTCTGAGAGAAAACTAAAAATCTTGAGGCTGGTATTTTCTGAAGGTTTTTCAGAAAATAAGTTTGACAGTTGGTGTCTGATAGTTGAGTGCAAAGGAAAAGAGAGACAAATGAAACAGAGGGAGGGAGGGAGAGAAAGAAAGAAAAGACCAATAGTAGAAGCTGTATTGCCTTTAGACTTACCTTCAAAACTTACACACCATCACTTTTGCCATATTGGTTGAGACAGAAGTTCCACCCAGGCTCCAGGGAGGTAATATTGAGCCCACCTCTTGATGGGACAGGTTAATGTCACATTGTACATTTGAGGGTATGCAGTGAGATACATATTGGTTAAGCTGTCTTTGGGGTAAAAAAGACCACCACATTTCCTCTAACTCTAAGAAGTAATTTTTTTTTCCTTTTCTTTCTTTTCTTTTTGTTTCTTTTTTATTTAGAAACTATTAAGAGGAAGATCACCGGCTTCTAAATCAGGCTGGAGATTGATCTTTCTAGATTTTCTTATTTACTCTGTTAATTTTCATTAATTTAGGGCTCTGTTTTTGTAAAAGTTTCTTTCTCCAGATATAATAAAATAATACTTCCAGCTCTGGATTCTAATATATTTCAATACTATCTATCGTTGAAATATAATGGCTAATTCTCAAAGTTTAATAAAGATATTGTGGTCTCAGTCTTTATGGATTCTGAATGTATAAAGAGGAATAAGGTTTTTTTCTAGATAACCTTCAAGCTACATTACATGAAAGGCTACAAAATATAGATGTTAACTTAAGAGTAAGGGTTCTGAAGTCAGCTGGCTTGGATTCAAACCACTGCTTCTTACCTGTATAAAGTAGACAAATCACTTAACATCTTGTGTCTTTATTTCCTGATCTGGAAAATTGGCATAATAACACCTAATTTATGCAGTTGCTATGAGGAGAAAATAAGTTAAAAAACAGTGTTCTACACACAATAGAAGTCAATATACATTAACTGCTGTAGTCATTATTATCTTTAAACAATTTAGTTGCGTGTACCACTGTATTGGACAATACAGGCAGGCAGCCATTAAAAAAATGTAACATGACTATTAAATGCATACATTGCACAATGTAACAGCATGGCTACTGAGAGCAGCGGCATTGGGCCCCCCAAATATATGGCCATGTCCTCACCCCTGAAAGCTGTAAATGTGAACTTACTGAAGAGTCTTTGCAGGTGCAATTATGTGAAGATTTTTGACACAAGGTCATTTTGACACAAGATCATGAGATTTTGACTTGGATTATTTGTATGGACCCTAAACCCAATGGCAAGTGTCCTTATAAGAGACAGAAGAAAAGAAGACACAGAGAAGAGGAAGAGGCCATGTGAAGACAGAGGCAGAGACTGGGCTCTACAGCTAGGAACTAAGGAACATCCAGAGTCACCAGGGGTTGGGAGATGCAAGGAAGGGCTCTCCCCTGCGGCCTTTGGAAGGAACACATCCTGGGTGACACATTGAGTCTGGACTCCTGCTTTCCAAAAGGATGAGAATAAGTATTTGCTGATTTAAGCCACCAAGTTTGCGTGAGTCGTTGCTGTTCCCCTGGGGAATGAATACAGGAGTAGATCTGGCGGTGCCTCCGTTTAGTACGCAGGATACATTACTTTTTGTTCTCCGCTTTTTGCCCTGATGGCAGGCAACAGCTAACATTCAATTTCACAGACTAGTAGCTGTATCTGCTAAATGTTTTTGATTAAATTGCTATGTGTGGCTATCATTGGACCCAATTTAAACACTAGAACTTGGGGTATTTGTTTGGCCCACAACACAGCCTCTGAATTGTTCCCGGTTCAGTAAGTCAACAATTATAGGCAGTGAAGCAGGCACAGAGCGGCGGGGGATGCAGGTCGCCGTGAATGCGATCTGCTTAAGACGTTTTAATACCCTTGGAGGACGGGTGCTTTTATTCAAAGATTTTCATTTTCCTAAAAGGGAGCCAAACATTTGCAAATATGTTTTTAAACTGTTCTTGATCATTCTTTCCTTCCCAATACAAATTGTGCTGCTTAGAATATATGTCATCTTTTGTTTGAAATTAGCTATTAATGTTGCTAGAAAATGTGTTTCAGAAGCTCATCTGAATGGATCATTTTTCATATTAATATTCTTAATACATGTATATTACTCCCTGAATGTTCAAATTTAGAAGAAAAATCAATATATGTCTCTCCTACACTCACACAACTTGTAGTTTAATTTACCTAGATGCATTATTTACAGAGGCTATTTGTAGAGTTAGGAACTCTGTTTTCTACAGCTCTGATCAATTTGCCTTTACATAAAAATAAAGTTACAAAGCCAATGTGGCTGCAGAAAGCCTGTCTGTAAAAACGAATGCCGAGGCATTGCGGCGGTTCCCCTGAGCTGCCTCCTGTCTTAAGAGCTGCTCTCTGGCACGGGCCCCAGGACAGCACAGTCCCCAGTCCTTTTCCTGACCAACCTTCATTGTGGAGAGTGTCCACATGCAATCCTGTGAAAGCATTCTAAATCATATTTAGAAATACATATGCTGCCATAAGGCCTTCAGGGTTGCTTTCAATTCATTATCATAAATTGTCAACTAATGCTTGATCTGTTCTCTTATATCCATATTTTCTGTGCTATATAAAGAACAGAGCTGGGATGGTTTTCTGCAATAATTAGAGTACAAGGACATGTTAGGTGCTTTCAGTAAATAAATGATAAAAAAGAAATCTCTGTATCTATGTCCATAGTACACTTTACAGTAATTTAACATCAATGTGTGAATATGGATTTTAAATTTTGACTTAAAATAGGGGTTGAACCAGACAAGTGAAGACACAATTTTTATATAAAACATTATATTTTTAAAATTATAACAATTTCACCTAAAACTAAGCACACTTTTAAATGGTGTAGACAGGCTTATTTTTTTTTCCCTTTCTTTCCACTTCGATTGATATTTTACAGTTTTTCTTATTACAGTATTTTTGTTACTGAAAAAAGAGTTTTTAAATAACAGTCCTTCTGTAATTCAGTTAGATATTAAAACTTTACCAACTTTATAGAACTTTAAAATAAAGTGAGATAACATCCTTTTCTAAAATACTAATTGAAGACTCATGTTAATTGATTAGATGTTTCCAGTTAATATATTCTCATCTTTGCTTTTTAATCGAAGGACTAATTTTTCTTTAAACCATGGCCATATTTCTGACTTAAGAACATTATTAGAAAATATCCATACATAGATTAGTTTAAACTGAATTCAATTTAAACATTCTTTAAAAATGTAGGTGTTCACATTGGACCATCTTGTAACACAACCTCAGAAGTCATTTATACATAAGAATAAACTTTATTTGGAAGGAGAATGGACACGAAAATCAATTAGGAAATCATGATCTTAACCAAAGAAATAATTCATTTCTTTCATACTTAAAATTAGGGATGCTATCAAAATTTTTAAAAAAATAGTCTCTTGGGATGATGTTTTGCAATTGGTGGTGATGGTTACAGAACAATGTGAATGTACTTAACAGTACTAAATTGGACACTTAAAATGGTTAAAATAGCAAAATGAAAGAGAGAGAGCATATATCTTTCTCCTTTTATTTTCAGTGAGAAGAGAAATCGCTATTAACAATAACTGCAGCCTCTCCTTAATGGATCACCATTACATTGCCCTCATGGGTGTTATAATGTGTTAGCAACACAGAATATAATGGTTAAGAGCAGAGTTTTACAAAATTACTGCATTAGGTTTCCTTACTTTTTTGAAACATATGTTCTCTGACAAGATGATGCGATTTATAGATCATGTTCTCAGAAAAATGCAAAAGTTCATAAGATCTTAACTTAATATTTAATTTTAGCAAGGGACCATGGAGGTCTATCCATGAATATTTGTGTTAAGAATTCTTCAAAAAATTCCTTTGAAAGGAGACAAAAAGTGTCAGGCCAGTAAGACATGATGCTATATGATTGTGTATGCTGTACTTACAACTCTACAACAAATGGGTCAAGCAAAGGTGGTTTGTCAACTTTAGATTATAATAAAAGGCAAATCACCTAGGGAAATTCTAACACCAAAAGAAATCACTCAAGAATTCCATCTCCCTTTTGTTGTGATGGATGTGTGGGGTATTCTTAACCTGATGCCACAGAATTTTGTATTGTGTAAGCAACTCGACTTTTGCTGTGGGATCTACATTCAACAACCAAACTCCTGGCTTTGAGCAGATCTGTCACGGAGAATGTCTGCATGTCACTAATGGACTTGCCAGGTGTTGTGACCAGTGTCATCCCCTTGGACATTTACATTTCTAGAGGTCTGCATACAAATCTTACCCTCAGAGCTCTTGCCAGCCTTGTAACACAAGGATTCACCAAGACTTGTATCAGACTGAAAGCTGAGCTAACGCATTCTCCAGGCCATCTTTTCACTCCAGGTCTCTTCCTGTTCCTGAACCGTAGGTTCTAGGACAGTAAGAAAAACGAGAAAATTATTAGGTTCTCCTTAAAATCATCATTAGGAAAGATATTATGAACTCTCTAGCAAGATTTTAGTCTTTATTAGGAATTAGAGAGTCAATGTCAAATCATGTGGGAAACAGAATTTGGCTTAAGAAATTAACGTTTTACTCAGCCTGGTTTCTTTTTAAAAGGGATATGTATCATAAAGGATCTATATATTTGGTGTAAGAACTCAAAACCATTAATATTAATATTGAGAAGAAGCAACGTAGTAGGTTACTGTCTGAAGGCAGAAGAGTGTAAGGTGAGCGTATAGGCTCTGGGGTTGGTCTCTGTTTGACCTAGAACAAATTCATTATCCTCTCTCTGTTTATGTTTCCTTATGGAGATAATAACATTATTTGCCCCATACAGTTGTGAGTACTGCACATATAAAGTACTGCTTAGAGTAACTTTCATAATTTAAGTATATAAGTACTCAGTAATTGCCTATTAACTAATTGTCCCATAATTTTAGAATTTATTGAAAAGTATGCTAGTATATAGAAGAAAAATCATAGAATCTACTAGAGATTTTTACAACTCTAATTTTAATTACATTTTCCAATTTATATTTTACTACATCAATGACTACTTACTTATAGTCTAGCAAAATTCCAGAGTAAAAAGTAAAAATTGCTTTTCAATAAGATGTCACATTGACCATAAATGTGACATTTTTTCAAGTTTTAAATTATTTTTCCAAATTCAGCCATACTTTAAAATATAGTCTCTAATAAACCAATATCTTGAGTAGTTTATTTTTTTCTGGATCATCTTAATGATATCTCTGTTATCACTAAAATTTGAAATGGAAGTGGGATGGAGAATTTGCCTCTCCTCCTCCTCCCCCTCCATCTTGGAACCAGATTACAAGGTTTGTATATCCTGTTTTAAAATATTTAAAAAACAAAAATCCTTTTGTCAAGTCATGTGCACCATGGGTCTTTAACATTCTAAACCTGCTATGGTTGCTAGAATAGTTTACCACAAAAAGAAAAGAAATGCCTTTGGCATATAAAAGACAAGAAAAAGAAAGAGAGAAAAGACAAGGAAAAAAAAGAAGAGCAACCCCGAGCTCACAAACAAGCTATTGTACAGAGCTGTAGCTTGAGGAGGCACTGCTATTAGGTAAGGTTCATAATATGAAAAGACAGGCCGATTTGGGCCCCCTCGCCTGGTGGGATCAATCCTGTCAGTCCATTTATTTGCAATCCCTTGTGATTTCTGTATCCCACAACCCTTTTGCATGAAAATGAACCACAAAGGCGGTCAAAACACCTGCTTTACTGACAAGACCGATTAATGCTTTGATTTATCCTCTAAGTGTGAGCTAGTCTGCTGCTACAAGGGCCTTGGGTTGGCATGTAATTCATCAGGCTTTGCAAGTCTTCTAAGTCCCAGAGTTTCAACTGTGAATGTCTTTTGTATGTGCTAGAAAGTTCTGTTAACCCCCCAGACACTCACTATGGCGGGAAGCCAAAGTTTTTAATCAATATCCGTTCAAGTATTTCAAGTTAAGTGACTGTAAATTATTGGACTGATTGGAAAGCCTTCTGGTATACCTTAGGACTACATCTCTCAGCACCCTACTTAGCCTAATCCAGAAAAAGGAGGTAGAGAGACTTTCTACAGTTTACTTCAAATTCTCTCCTCTGCAGCCTTCCAAAGTTGATGCATCGTTTTTAAACTGTATATAAACAGGTAGGCTGGAAGAGGATGTTCACGTTGCTGGAGCAAAGCAGGGTACCTTCTCCTTTCATGGGCTCAGGGCCATGACTCGGCCATTACATTGGGCAGCCCATTGGTATTATAGGATGTAGTTGTAGAATTCAACTTAAGATAAGCGAATCTTAAACAACCTCCATAAGATACCTGGCTGCAGAAGATAATACCTGGCGGATGTCCTTTTCTACTTTTCATACCTGAGAGAGCAAAAAAATCTATGTTATCTTTCCCAATTGAACTTTTTATAAACATTTCTTTCAGTGATACTTGGAAAACACTTTTCCCCCCATTCAAATTCCTAGAAGAAGACCCTTCAAGTCTTTTTTTAGGAATTTGGTACTTTAGACCATATCACTTCACTGGTATACATTTGAAAGATTATTTCATGAATGCTCTACAAACCAGAGTGCTTAATTTTCTGTAAAAGATGAGCCTTATATACAATAATGGTGCCAAATGATACCATCATTACAATGACAGCTACGGTGAAGGCTATTTCCTACTGCAAAAGGAAAGAAGCTATAGGAAGAGAAAGAATCTTATAACTTATTTAAAAAAGGAATATCCAGGACAATACACTTCTGAGTACTGTCCTGAGAAGTCAAAGTAACAAGGACAAAACTGTAATTGCTGATAATCTGCTCTATTCCAGGAGTACACCCAAAAACCCATTAAGGATGATAAAACAGGATAAAACTTCATTGATTTGCCACAACTAAATGGCAAACCTGGATTGCAAAGCCACTCAAGCTCCAAAGCTAAATTTCTTTCCACCGTACCCCATAGCAATGAATAGTTGAGGCTTAGACATGTGCCTTTGGAAAAGTCAAGTAATTATACAATAGTTCAGAGACCACCTGTATTTTTTCAGCTTTTATACAGCACTAGTGTTCATGGCTTCAAAACCTTTTGCAGCTGTTCCTGCTTCTGCAAATGTGTGCTTCTGCTGAGAATTTGGCTCTCCTCCAAGAACATGCACAGATAAAACCGAAGGCCTGGGTACAGCCTTAGCTTCAAGTCAGTTCAAAGCCCTGAGGGGACATCCAATTTGTTCTGTATTTATGTTTGGTTAAAATGACCTGGTTTAAAGTGCCCTGCAGCTTCCTGGCAGGATATACTTTGTGAGGATTAATAAGTCAAAAAGAAAAACAAAACAAAACACAATAACTTTCATTCTTTTTTGCTTTGTTCCAAATCGAATTATAGGCAGGCAAATAACAGGTTTACTACAGAATCATTTGTGGGATTTTTTTGTAGCAAAGTCAATGAGAAATACTTGAATCAAAAGCAGAAGATTGGCTGAACTTATGAATCTCTTTGCATTTGAAAGTCTAAAGAAATTTTTCGATAGAAAAGGAACTGGAATTAATCAAAATCTGGCGATGTTAATGAAACCAGTCTAAGTATCAGCAGATCAGTCAAGATGAAAGAGCCCAATCAAATTTCTTTGAGAGTAGAAGGATGTAGCCATAGTTGTTAGGAACTTGAACTCAAATACTAAACTATTTGGTATGATTCCTAGCTACATTCCTACTATTATTTATAAAACTTTGACCTAGATTTTGAACTACTGTAATTCTTAGTGTTGTCTTCAGTAAACAAGAATTCTAATATGACCCACTTTAATTAGATAATTTTAATAGATGCAAGGTGATTCAAAGAAACAGCAAAAGTTAGCTATTTTTGTGACAACTACAAATTAATAGTGAGTAATGTAATAGATTTTAACTCCATTTTTAAAAATGTCTATATTGTTGTTTAATCACAGTTGCCCCCATTTCCCCCCATCACTCTCCCCACCCCACCCGCCCCCACCTCCCGCAGGCAACCCTCCCCTGCCCTGTTGTCTTGTCCATGGGTCTTTTATCCATGTCCCATGACTTGACGCTCCCCCTCTTTCCCCTTTCAGCCCCCTCCCCCAACACCTCTGGTCACCGTCAGCTTGTCCTGTATTTCCATGCCTCTTGTTCTATTTGGCTCACTTGTTTGTTGATCAGGTTCCACTTACAGGTGAGATCATACGGTATTTGTCTTTCTCCGCCTGGCTTATTTCACTTACCCCATTTTTAAAGATGAAGAACAGGGTTATCTTTCTCTAATGCTAAACAAACTTAACAGGTACAAAATACAGCTAAGGTGCTCATTTTCAGCCTTACCAAGCCAAAGACTTATCTCACTGAATAACACAAACAAACAAACAGCAGCTGTGCAGCCCTGGAACGATTGGTCGTTACTGAAAGCTTTCATATCTATTTTTCATATCCATCACCCCTCTCTATGATCTCCCTTAAAGGGCTTTTCCCCGCTGGGATCAAGTTACCATTACATCTCACCCAGATAAGATGTGAGCCAAACATCCACGGGCTGCTCATCCCATACCTCCTGCTGCCCTTTTGCGATCCACTCTCCACTGTGCTGCTGCAGCGGCCTTTACCATTGCCATCGGCTGCCCAACACATTCAGCGCCTTGCCATTATTCTTAGTATGAAAACAGTGTTCGTAACCTAGCCTGAGAGACCCCACGTGATCTCTGTTGAACAACTGCGTTAGCTCGATTTTCACCCTCACCCTTCCTTTGCGCGCAGGGGAATTTATTTAGATTTCTATGCCCACTCCACTCCGCAGCTTCGGCTCCATCGGCCAGCTGCATTCTCCACTCCTCTCTTAGTAGGTTCCTTAGTACAGTTGAGCCAGCGTTCCCTGACTTTAATCATCTCAAATTTCCGCACGTACTTTTCCACTGCAACAATCGCGGGGGGAGGAGGGGTGCAGCTGGGGGCTACCTTACAGGTGGTTGGAGCCGTTCTTTCTTGACCACCTGACCGCGGTGCCCTAACGGAGGGCGCGACGTTAGCTCTGCGCTGCCGCATGCCCAGGGCCTGGCAGGGGGCCTGGCAGCTCGTGCTCCGTAAACATTGTTGAAAAAATTCAGCAGGCGAACAGCAGATTGCACCTTCTAAAAATACGCTATAAATGAAGACATTCCGAATTAGACAATGTGGGCAAAGGAAGGACGAGAAGGAAATGGAAAGTATATCCCAAATAACATTTGGAACAACTGATGCAGTGTGTGTCTCTCTCCTTTCATTATCTTTGTTCATCACAAAGTTAAACACATAGTACTGTGTTGCTATCCTCGGCGTACAAATGTAATTTTTAAAAAAATACAGCAGTCAAGATTTTATTATTTGTCAATCCTGGATAATTAAGTGGATATCATTTTGATCTATTTATAATTACACAGAGTCTTCACTATAATGTGTTATGAGCATAAATGTTAGCATAACTTTCACATGGGGACAGATTTGAATATGCTCTCACCCTTAATTTTCAGTGTTTTATAAAGTAAACTTCAGAAGAGCTCTGCTTAGTCCTTTCTAGTATCATTAAATCAAACTATTATTATGGTAAGTTATTACATTACTAATATAGTATACATACTATATAGTATTATTATATTAAGCCAGTCAGAGAAAGACATATACCGCATCTAGTATGGAATCTAGTGAACAAAGTATACGGATGAGCAAAATAGAAACAGAGGCATGGATACACAGAACAGACTCACAGCTGTCAGAGGGGAGGGGGAGGGGTGTCGTGGGGAAAGGAAGTGAAGGGGTTAGCCAAGTAACATGTATGCATGACCCATGGACACAGACAACAGCGTGGTGATGGCCAGAGCCAAGGGGAGTGGGAGTGAGTGAGGGTGGGTAAAGCGGGAGAGATGGGGACAGAAAGCGATGTGGCCTGGGGCCATGGGCACGGAAGCAGAGTGCATACGACGTTGTGTTGAGTTGTACCTTGAAACCTGTATGGTTTTGCGAACCAATGTCACCCTAATAAATTCAATTAAGAAATGACCCGGTAGGACTGTACTAATTTAAGTGAATGTCTGTCATATAATATGTGGCAGCAACTTTCTTGGTACAACAACAACAGTAGTAACAAAAGCCGCAGTTTCTGCAAGACTTGGAAAGCTGAGGAGATATATCATAAAAACCAAAAGAAAGGAAGAGCAACACTTTTAGAAATATCATTCTGTTCATGAAAAATGAGACAGTCTGGTTCCTCAAGGCACTAAAATGCCTGACTGATGAAGTTCATATCTTCTCTTTTAGTTGTTTCTTTTCTACTTGAGCAGTTTCTTCTTTACCACGTGACATGATATAGCATCTCCAAGGTCAAACTAGTTTGAAATGGGGAAGCAATTACCATTCAACTCAGCATCGCTTTGTTTGCTCACAAACCCTAGGAACCACATCTGGCCTGTAGCAAGATTACTATGAGAATATACTCAAAAGATTACAAGTGCAGGTCAGATATTGAGGTCTTTCTAAAGAGAGTTTGAATTTATTTATGATGTGTGGGGCAATTTCCTCTAGAGAATTAAAATAGGGGAAACCCCTGGTTTTGATTAGAAATTGTACAAATGAGGGAAATGAGATTTAAGTAATAAAAAATTACTCCTTTGATTAATTAGTAACTTATAGGCTAGAGAAATAAGAGATATTCTCTGTAGATAAGAGGTATGGCTTTTTTTTCCCAGAAAATAATAGTTCTTAGAATCAAACAATAGTGTCAAGTGAAAGTGTAATGAAACCTTTTAAAGGCTGGAATTCCCAGATAAGAACACATGAATATCAGCATACAGTCAACTTTATCGATTTGGTCATACAATTGAATTTCATATTGATGAGTTATAAAATAATCAGGGGACCAATTTAGAAAATAAATGAAACAGATTAGCTTTGCTCAGCTTACTACCCTTGACTTAAGATTCTGGCGTAAACCTCAGTCTTTTTTCACATGTGGAAAATTTTAGGGTCATCTTTGTAAGAAGTATCTAGTCATCCTTGAAAATAGTAACCTTAGCACTCATCTGTCTAACAGCAAACCACAGGGAATATCTACACTCTCAGTAGAAATTGATTTGCTTTTGTTGATAACAAATGTCTTCCATTTTCATTATTTCTAGGAAGGCTTACAGATTCTAAAAAAGAAACGCCCTTGTCAATTACTCCCAAGTTCAATGGTGGCACTCAATTGTTACTTCCCAAGAGAAGAGGGTGTCTTCCTTGTTTACATTCCTGTAAATGCCTGGAGGACGAGAAGAACACTAGCCAATTAGGCTTTCCCAAATCACACAACCCCTCACCTTACGGTCAAATTAACCTCCTTGCGTTGCTCCGCAGCACCGCCAGCTCAGTGTTGCCTCCTTAGAGTCACTGTTTGCGGAAATGAACCCTTCACCTCTTCAATATGCCTCAGTTTCTCTTTTACCAAAACCAGAACCTAAAGCCCCAGGAACACTAAAAGCAAAGAAATCATTTTCTATTATAATAAGTTCCATGTCCCTAAATCCAATAGCATTTTATATCTTTGAGCATCACAACAACCTTTTGCCCGCCCCCCTCCAAAAAAAGGTATTCCTATTATTTTTCATTTTATCAAGACTGGCAGAAGTAAAAAACCTTGCCTATGCTAAAAAAGAACAACTCAAACTTTACAACTTATAAACACTTATAAACACTGTGGCTCTCCCTCTCCCAAAATATGCAGGTTTCCTGTGGAGTAAATGAGAAACTGGACCTTGTCCTTGCTGAGGAGGTGGGGATTAAAAGCTCTGGGGCTAAGGGAGAGGGTCTTCGTTTGATTAGGCCGTTAACTTGCTCTTCTGCATCGGGAAAGTCATTTAATTTCTTTAGAAATTGGTTTCCTCATCTACAAGATACAGTTGATAAAAAAAGCAACCACAGAACATAGTTGTGGCAATTAAGTGGTATAATAAGTAAAGAGGCCACGTGAAGGAGCCCACAGGCTCAGTGAGAATATTGCTATTACTTACCCAAGCACTGCTGGCTTGGTTTTGAATGGAGTGTCATTGTTTATTTATTCTTAGGCTCATTTCCCTCTACATATCAACTGAGAACTTATTTCCTAGACTATATGTGTGATATTTACCTAGAGGAGAGGAAAGTCAAACATATATGACTCTATCACTTTTATTACACATGCTTAGTATGTGGTTAGTTTTCTGATAAAGCTAGGATTCTATTATTTGTCTTATTGCAAATCAGATGATTACACTGACATTATTTTATGCAATATAAAATCATATAAACATACATAGGTATGTGTAGCAACATTAGTACAGAGGATTTTTTAATAAAAAAATTAGTTTTATAAAAATCCTCCCAAGATTAAGTGCATTTGTCCTTTTTACCAATTTCACATGCTTATTTACTCCTTATAGTATTAAAATCCTATTGTGTTTTAATCAGCTGACATCATTTCATATCTTTGTGATTATCATCAAATTAGCTTCATAATTATAACTTTTGTCGAAAAATATTTACCTAAATCTTTAACTACTTCCCTGTCATTGGACATTTAAGATATTTATAATGGTTTCCTATTATAAATAATTATAATTAATATTTGTAAATTTAATTTTGCTCTGTTGAGTTATTTAGATAAATCCCCTAGAGTGGATAATTAGTGGAATTCTTACCACTCTGCACTTGTTAGGCATCAGTAGTCTTTAACTCAAGAAGTTAAACAATAACTTATGCAGTTTTCCATAGTAACTGCACCAATTTGCAATGCCAACAAATTCTTTTCTCCACATCCTTGCCAATATATTATTTGTTTAGTTTTTGATGATGGCCATTCTGACTAATGTGAGGTGGTACCTCACTGGGGTTTTCAGTTGCATTTCCCTGATGATTAGTGATGTTGAGCATCTTTTCATGTGCCTGTTGGCCATCTATGTATCTTCTTTGGAGAAATATCATTTCATATATTGAGATTCCTCAAAAAACTAAAAGTAGAGCTAGTATATGACCCAGAAATTTCACTTCTGGATATTTATCTGAAGAAAAGAAAGATACCAATTTGAAAAGATATATGCACCCCTATGTTCATTGCAGCATCATTTACAAAAGCTAAGATTTTTTTGGAAGCAGCCTAGGTGTTCATCAACAGATTAATAGAAAAAAAGATGTGCTATATATATGAAATCTCCCCATTGAAATAATATGGACGGACCTAGAGGGTATTATGCTGAGTGAAAAAAGTCAGACAGAAAGATAAATACCATAAAAAACAGTACAAACAAACACAAACTCACAGAAAAAAAAGACTAAAAGGATAGTTGCCAGCGGAAACTGGGATGGGGGATGGGTGAAAAGGATGAAGGCAGATATAGTCAATAATACTGTGATATTTGCATGGTGACAGATGATTACTAGAATTAGCTATAAAAACATTGAATCATAACATTGTATACCTCAAACTAATATAATATTGTACACTGATTGTACTTAAATAAAAAGTAGCTTATACAAAATTCTAATAACACATAGGTAAGTATAAAAGATGTGAACTGCACTTTCACACGGTGCTTGGAAAGTGTGGGTTATTCGTGAGACAGGTTGCTGGCTATATTTATAGACCATGAGGGCAACTTTGAATGAGTCTCTTGAAAGGCTATTCTTCACTGAATACGAACACCAAAAGCCACATTGCACCTTGAAAGCACCACATTTAGTGTCATCGTTCTGAGTCAGCCAGAATGGCATAGTAAATATACAATGAGTAGTAAAGAAATACCAATTCATTATCAGATGCAGTGTAAGTTTACAAAAAAATCCATTTATTTTTTGAATCAACTATGCCTTCTTAAAGAGTATAAACAAAAGCTTTGGTCTCTTATTCCAAGACACGCAATTAAACTATTTATCTCTTTCTAGGTGCCCAGACATAAACTAGAATAGCTGCTCTCCCAGGTCTCCAAAGGTCCTAGATTAAATCTTGGGATTGCTTTCAAGTTGTAGGTTACAGTTGCCTTAAGTACAGTATCCCACCATCTCTGAGTTGGTAATACTAGGGTTTGCTCATTTCACTTGGATATTACAGCAAATGATGAAAAGACCCCCCTTTAGGCTTTGGATTGGTTTAACTGAAAACCTTTCCTACTAGCAATGCCTAAGCTATTGCAGAGTTATTGCCATGCTGTGTCAGATAAATGTAAGCACACAGAATAAAGCTCAGGGTTTCTGGCCAAAATGTTATATAAAAAGCCAAAGTTTTATTATTAATTCAAGATGTACAGTCTCTCTCAGTAAAATGCACATTTTTTCCCCTTTAAAAATAAGTTTTAAATGGAATAGAAGATTGTTTTCACTATGAATTTTAAATCACTTTTCAATGGTATGTAACAAAAATGGGAAATGAGACAACTGGTTTGAATAACATGTTTGCCTTTTCTTTGGTTCTTAATATATTACTTAATTTATGGGGCATTTTCATAAATCCAAAAAAAGTACATCAAAATTATTAGAGTGCCTATTTCTCTTTCCGTAGTTTATGATTCTCCTACCTGAACTTTGTTCAGACAGAGCACGTCTTCCGCCCAAACCGCACCAGCGCCACCGCTGGCAGGAATTTAGCAATTTCATACACATTGATTTCTTTTGTGTTTTCATGTAACTTTTTTTTTTGTAAAAATTAACTTGGCTAGACCACGAGTTATTTCAAATTTCAAAAAGAAATACATTTTCCTTTTCCTTTTTCTCTTGGTTTTTATCACTCTTCACCTTCCACCTCTAATCTCCGCATAGAGACGAGAGTGTTATGCTCTCTCCTCCCAGTATTATGCTGCTCCAGATAGAAAGCAATCCGCTGACATCCTGAATGGGTATCCTTTGTGACATCCTCGCCTAATTCTCTGTCCCCATCATTACACAATCTGCAGGTGGGATTCCACTAAGAATGGTGAAGACAGCAGATATACAGCTATGCATTCAGAGATGAGTTGCATAGAAGGGGATTTTTTCTTATTGTTATTCTTGAGGAGACAGAGGTTTAATTTCTTTCAAGTTGGAGAGAATCCCTCATGTTGAGTTTCATTTGGAACTTTGAGCAGTATGTTTAATCAGGTTCATTTCCTGTTTCCTGATCTTACAATTAAGGCATAACACATTGCCATTTTTAGAGCTGATTTTCTCAATAATAGAAAACTTGGAGAAATTAATTTGAGCCACATATGAAAGTGACTAAGCGGTGGACTGAACTTTAAAAGAGGTAACATAGTGTTTAATGGTAGCATAGAAATCTACAGCACGCTTTAGATTTGGGGATATTCCAAAACATATATTCTATTTTTGGATTAAATCTATGTTTCTGTGCTGCTATTTTCTAAGGAAACTCCTGAAGAAACAGAATAAAAATTATCTTTATAGGAAGAAAAAATTATTCGGCCTAGGTGCTTCATTAAATTGAAATTTATATGTTTTATGTCTAAAATGAAACAAGATTTTGAAATCACCTGAGATTTTCAGAGGAAATCTGATAAGGAGGAATATTATTAGAGAAGAACAATTAGGAGAGTTGAGAGCTATAAATCACATCATAAGAAGTATCTTAAGATACTGAACATATTTCTTATTCAAGATGATAGAAACAGGACTATGGAGGTGAGTTCTGACACAATTTCATGCTTCAAAAATGCAGTGGGATGGGGAGACATTAACTAATGAGGTCCCCACCTCCTGCAATTTTTGAGTAATGATCAATGACAATTAGCAAAAAGAATGCTTTATAAGTGTTTGGTATATTAGGTGGGAAATTTGACTAGTTGACATCTCAGTTATTTTCCAAATCTAAGGTTGTATTTTTTCTAATAATTTCTCTTTTGAGAAGGTGATTTCTGAAACTGCTATCTTGGTAAGTTTATTTGTTTTTTATAGGAAACATATCATGGTAATTGTAAGCTATGAGATGTGTTTTTATTTTTAGCTTTTGTTTATACTTCAGGCTATGTGTTGTAATATTACATGTGAAATGAATTGATATGAGAAGATATTTCAGATCCATCCATCTGCATAGGATTCCATTATTAAAAAACCAAGCAATAAATTTCAACATTTTCTTCTTCCTAAAAGTAATTGCAGATAGTATTCAAGATAAACAATGCAAATGACAATAATGTCAGAAAAAAGTTACGTGAGAAAAACAACTACTAATAAATTTTGAAATGAAATCACATTACAATATATGTATATAGTTAAATTTTTAAAAGTAGTCTATAATATCTATGAGATTGTCTTGTGACAGTGTGCAGTTTCAGAATAAGACAGTCCTAAGTACTCTTGATTGTAAATGTTTTAAGAACAACCTTGCTTCAGTTTGAATACTATGGTTACCCAAGGAAACTCCTGAGTAGCTCCTATTTTTAATGTTGAAAAAGATTTTGTATATGGGCTGACAATTCTTTTTAAAATTCAAACGATAATACTATTCTGCCTCTCCAAACTGAGGTGTTTTGGAAGATCCTTTAAAAACTTTACTCATAAAATGTTTGAGGACTGCTGCAAAGGAATGGGAGTTGGCTAAGGAATTTATTGTGTGTGGTCCAAAAATCCTGGATAAGAATGAAAAGGGTGTTTCAGCATCTTTTCTGGTCAATCACCCTGGGCAATGCCTCTGCGGATGTCCTGGGGTCTGAAGACTATGCTGTGGAGATAGCAGACGAGACCTCGGACGTCTCATCTAAACAGAAGCCCCTGGAAAGTTCTGTCAAATGGAAACATTGTGCTGCCTGTTCTGGGAGGGCTGAGAGAAGCCAGAGGAAGGGCTTGAGAAAGCCCAGAAAACAAAAGTAGAAGAATTAGCCAGCATGTATTAGTATCACTGTGATAGACTCGGTTTGTGTTACCAATGAGAAAAAACTGCCCCATGACCTGAGGGTCTAGGGCTCTGAAGGCAGGCTCTGAAGTCTTCTCCTTCAGGTCCACAAGTCCAGAAGCATGGCACAGAAGATGGGAAGAGCAGTCAGTTGAGAGAGGGAAATTGTTTGATAAAGAAGGTTCTAGAGAGGAAAAGGAAGGCCTTGCAAGGTCAGTAAGAGCAGAAGCAGCAGCTGTAGCTTTAGGGAGGGGATTGCCATTGCTTATTAGAGTAGACCACTGATAAACACAGGAAGAGTTGAGGCTCCTTTGGTTAATTCTCCAGAATAAACAGGGGATCCAAGAAGATGATGTGTGGCTCAGAATCAGAGATAAGAATACAAACAAAAGTAAGGCTTAGGCATAGCTGTGGCAAGAATGGCTGCAGGGAAGTCAGTGGTCGGTGGGGTAAACTAGGTAGTTACTCTCATGGTGTTGGTTTTTGTTATTGTTTTCTGGTATGTGGATTATTTTTCATATTTGTGTTTAGACTGTTTTTGTTTTAGATTAGTTATATACTGTTTACCAATGGATATATTCTTAATCACCACAACTGATTCTTTTGTGAATTTCAAAGGGCCACTAAACATACTGAACATAAAATAGCCACCAGGGATAGCAGGCAAGCATTCAGCATTTTGTTCATTAACATGCAGTTAGAGAAGGGCCTTTATAAAATGAAAAATAGGTGCATATATTTAAATTGTGCTCCAACTGAGAGTATTGCACTTGCATATAGGCTGTGAGCTTGGCCTTTAATGATATTGCCAGAATGACTAATTCTACGAGGACTTCACTATTCTAAGTAAGGTATTTTCAATCCATACCTTTTTTCCTCCCCTTTTTCTATTATTTTTTTTTTGTTTGTTTGAGAAACTTGGCTGTTTGTAGAGATTGCAGGAATTTGTTTTGTTTTGTTTCTATATTAACCGAAGACCTGTATGTATAGTCTTTGCTCAGGGGGTATTCCTATGAACTACCCCTGAAAAGGTTGCTATTGGAGAAGCGGGAACATCTGAGAACGGCTCACTGCAGCCTGCCCTTCTGTGTAACACGAATTTGCTCAAGTTTGTTGCCCAGACAGAGCAGCGGCACATTCAATTATTCATGTTTTCTAATTAAGCCCTGCTGATTGTGTCTAAATGGAAACTTTATTTTGGAGAGAATGTGTTCTTACTGTTTTTCATTACAACAATCATTTGCCTGATGGTGACATGTCTCTTTAGGGTCCTGAGTAAACTATTTGTTGGGATTTTGAAATAATCTAAAATTCTAGATTATTCTAGAACTCACATATCGATATTATGTCATGTTGAAGGTTTCCAAATTGTTTCTATCATGTCTTAGAGATGACGCGACATCTGACTTTTTGCTAATGATTTTTTAGTTTTCATCAGTATAAGAAATTACAAACCCAGATTCTATTGTGATGCAGTTTATTTAGCAGTTGCTGTGTGATTCACTACAGTTGCATTCCTTTAAAAGCTGAATGAAGTGATTCAAATAAGTATTACATTTATATACCTGTGTCTTCCTTTCAGTTTCTGTGCAGATGAAAAATGTGTCATATGTGAAAATTGACCAGCCATCATTAGATTGAGCACTATTCATCCTGAAAAAAATTTGATTTTAAACATGAACATTTCCTTATTATCTCTTCCCATTGCACTCCCTCAAGGAAAATTTTCCAAAAGTTTAATTAATGTATGTATGATTCTTAAAATCATTGAAATTTAAATTATTTTAGCCTCATGTCCTTAATATGATACTACTCATTTCTTATAATTCTATTCTTGTGTTAAGAAACTTCTATGATCTTCTTGGTATATTTCTTTTATCACTTACCTTATTTAATTAGTAAAAAATAAAATGAATATCTTAAACTATGTAAATCTACTTAGAATACTTGCATACATTTTTGTATATCAACCATTGAAAAGTTTAAAATAGTCTAGTTAGTCTGAACAATGAAACAGTAACAATATGAGGAAGTTCTGAATTATCCCTTTCGGCTAATAATATTAGTCAGATTACATAGAGAAGCTACCACTCTTTTACTTCATGAGAATATATCCCAGCCTTAGTGTTTTTAAAATGTAAATTCTTATTTATAGACTATGTTTTTGTTATTAGAAAAGACCATATTTTTCTTCTATAGAAAAGAAACATATAGATTCTTTCTATATATTTTATGGTGATTACATCTATCCTAAACAAAATGACAGATCTTAATGAAAAATAGAGCATGCACTATATTTGATATGTAAATATCTATTGCAATGGCTATTCTGTCAGATTTATATTTTTATAAATAGATATAACATAGGGCACTGAAATAGAATAAAAATGTATGTAGAACTTAGTCAGCTTTTATATAGCTTTGGAACTAAATTTAAGAAGGTTTGAATATTTTTTGCATGTTATTTTTCTACTCAATTTAACATTCCCTTTTCAAAGAAAATATCAATCTTTTCACTTATTAAAGTAAAAACAAAGTGTGAAAAAACAATTTTAAGTTTTGGACAGATCTTTATATATGACTTTAACCAGTTTAACATATATTTTAAAATAATTATGATAATATAGACCACTTTTTATGAAAGGGATCATATAATGTTATGTATGTAACCAAGAGGAAACTAAAATACTAGACCAAAAGTCAAATATGGGAACAGATAAAATTATAGTTGGAAATTGAGTAGTTTCAAGAATAAGACAGGATAGATTTTCTGATAATATATATATCTCATACTTCACGTATATAATGACCATTTGATTAAGTTCTTCAAGTTAGTCTTGGAATAACAGATAATGCCATTTAAGGAAGAACTGACTTTCTAAATGCTATTTGACAAAGAATTTCTTTGGAGCAGAATCATTTTTTAAAAATTCCAAGAAATTATTAATTTATTAAGCACAGATTGTGTTATGGATGATTCTGAAGTAGATGAAACACTTTATAATAGAAAATTTATAATGCTGAGTAGCATTTTTGGAAATTCTTGAGTCTGAGTCTTATTTTCTTATATAATGTAGTGCTGTTTACAAACAATATTGACCGATTAAAATAGGGCTATATGATGATCATTATTCATGGTATTTTAGGATGTCTATAAGGAATGAAATACCTAGAATTTAATTGGAACTTGAATTATGTTCATAGTACTTGTTTACACTATTGTGGATGAAGGATCTTTATAAAACAGATTTTCTGAATTCTGCTGATATTCTCACATAGACTTTTGCCAAGGTTATGAAATAATTTTTTGGAATGTACTTCTACTACATTTTCTGTTAAGTACATTAAATATATTTAGGATATTACTGTTAGGGTAATGTTAGGCCAGCATTTTTAGCTTTCTTAACTCCAAAGTATTAAAATAGATTTAGTTTCCATACAAATATCTAATATAGACCAAACAGCAAAGTAACTATCTTCACTTATATTTAATTTAAACCTTATATCTCTGGAAAATAGGTATTTTTACCTGCAATGAATGTAAAAAGCTGCAATCTTTCTAGTCCAAGTTCATTGTATCCTAGCTATCTCCCAAATCTACATAACCTCTCATTCTCATATTTAATGAAGCCCAATGGTTAATATAATCTGAATTTTTTATCTTTTCTAGAAGAGAAGTTCTAGACCTTAATTATATCCAATAATTATTGCCATTTAATTAGTTGGATATAATTATTGGATTATATCCAACTAATTATTGGATATAATTAGTTGGATATAATTAGTATAATTATTGGATAGAATTAATTAAATATATTTAATCCAACTAGTATGTAATACCCATAGATACAACCTTGTGTATCTCCATCTACCTGTTCTTTGAATATGACGCTCATACCAGGTTAGACTTGGAGCCTTGGAACACCCCAGCATGCATCAGTGGAGACTCCGTCTTATTGGAAACTGGTTCTCCTCCTGGCTCCTACACCCTCTTCACGCTGTTCTGTTGGTACCATCAAATCTCTTTCATAGACCACTCTTACACTACCATTCCATTACAGTTACTTACTTCTCAGGGTGCCATTCTTGGACTTCTCCCTTCATTAGAAAAGAAACATTCTTCTTGAGTTGTTTCATTAGCTATAAGGAAGGATTCAAACTGCTTATTGTGAACTCAGACTTTTGTCCTCATCTCCAGACTCATATTCGAACTGCATAGGCATATCAAAAAAAATTGTGTCAAAAGCCAAAAGTAATCATGTCTCCCATATTTCCTTATGCTTTTGAGTTTCCTACTCCATAAACATAACCGAGTGCTCATTGCTGAGTCATAAATCCTAGAGATAGCTTTGATTTCTCCATCTCTCATTAATCAACAAATCAATCAATCAATTATGGTATTAAATTGGTATTAGAGCTTTTTAATGTGCCAGCAACTCTTCTGTGCACTGAGGATCCAGTGATAACATTCCCCACCTTCCTGGAAATTTTGCTGTGGCCAATGACAGATATTAAACAAATAACCACAAAAAAAAATTCACTGAAAATCCAGCTATATGAAAAACTTAGAATGAGAGACTCGGTTCCAAGACAGCCTATAATGAAACACTTGACCTAGTCAGGGAGGCCAGGGAAGGCTTTCTAGAGGAAGGGAAGCTTGAGATGGAAAGGCGAGGGTTCCATGTAGGGACCTGTGAGGGTCAAGGCTGCCAGGTCAGAGGAAGCACAGCAAGTCAGAGCAACTGACAGAAGGCCACAGTGGAGTGGCCACAGCAAGAGGCGTCTGGGGCAGGGTGATGACAGTGGAGCATAAGGAGAATAAAGGAGCAGAACACGTGTGTTCTTACAGGACTTCTACAGATCCTGTGGGAGACATAACTGTTGTTGGGTTTCAGACAAGGGGTAATTTAATCAATATGTTTTTTAAAATTCCTCACATCTAGTTAACAAATCCTATCTCTATTAACTCATAAATATCTCTTGAATTTGTCCCCCTCTTTCTTTGTCATCTCCTTAATATAGGTCCTTCTTAATTTTACCTGAATTACTGCAATAGTATCCAATCTTATTTTCCCATCTCTATTCTTTCCATGCCTATGCATCTCCTCATTGTGCCTGGGGGGAAATAAGTAAATGTTCTGTTACATAGAGTAGTGTTCCCTAAATTTCCTAAAATATATCAGTCCTTGCAGGTGTTTTAAGGAGAAAATATTTCATGGTCAATGTAAGTTTGGCAACTACTACACAATCAATCCCCCATTTGGTGGTTGGCTAGCAGTGCAAATTCTGCAGAAAAGACTTTAACTCCTTTTGGAGTTAACATCAGGTGTTTCCAAAGTTTAATCAATGATAGTCTCTTTTCTCCTCTTACAAATTACCGACATCTTTCCATACCAATGATCTTTGGAACTTGCTTTTGAGTCATTCCGTACAGTGTGAAGTTTAAACTCCCCAATAAGGCATTCCAAGCTCTACTTTAAGACTTGTTTCCTTCTTCCCCTTCATAGCACCAACTCTGATAACACTTCACAACACATGCTCAACTGTAGATCTGTAGAACTCTTCACACTTCCCCCATGCTATTTTATAATATGTTTCTCTTTGCTCAAAATACTCCTCTATCATTTTGCACTTGGCTAGTCTTCATTCAAGAACACTCAGTTGCCAGCCTCAAGAAGTCTTCTTCCCTTATCTTTCTATGAGACCTACACAGAAGTCTTGTCTTCTTTTTGGTTATGCCCTTACTTTAAACTCGTTATACTTTACTGTTTACTTTTACAGCCTAATACTAAAGTTCTTGAGGAAGGAGACGACATTTCTTTTCTTTGCATCCTTCTTTATTAGCGTTATACTTGGAATACAGTAAGCTGTGAGCAGTTGCCTGTTATATAAATGAACAAATGTGAGGAACCAAACCAGGATCAATAGCAGATAAATGAGATATAAGGCAAAGTTTCATTCCTCAATAAACCTGAAATTTAGTGAGAGTAGAAGACAAATGACTACAGTAAAAAGATTAAGAAAAATCCTCTGAGAAAAGTATGCAAGTTCCCATATGGCTGGATGAATTGGAAGAAGATTCCCAAAGTAGTTATTATTTTAGATGGGCTTGTGACATCCTACAGTATTTCTACAGGAGAAAGGTGGCTATTCTAGGTGAAACTAGGAAGTGCAAGGGTATAGATCCCCAGGAGACAAGTCCATACCAGAGTCTGTGATTCACATGTATGGCTTTTAATAGACTCAGAATTAATGTTTTGATATAAGTAGAGATGAAGCTTTAAGTGGTGTGAGCATGAGTTGGTCATGAATGCAGATGTTTTAAAAAGATTCAATTGACAGGATTAACTTTAGGAGAGCTGGGTGTGAGGAAACCAGTTAGAATGCATACAACAATACTTTAGGTCAGAGGATGTCAAATTTCTATAAAAGGCCAGATAGTGAACATTTTCAGCTTAAAGGGCCATATGGCCTCTATCACAACAACTCCACTCTACTGATGAAGAGTGAAAGCAGCCATAGACACTATGAAATGAGTGAGCATGGCTTTCTTCCAACAAAAATTCATTTACAAAACAGGTAACGGCCTGCGTTTTGCTCAGGGACCATAGTTTGTTGGGTGAAAGTTAATGAAAGTCTAAACTGGACAGATAGCTGTGATGATGGAAAAAAAGGGACACATAAGAAAACCATACAAGTGGAATATACTGCACTTATCATTTTATTGCATGTGGGTGACAAAGGAGGAAACTGAGTTAAAAATGAAGCCAAGAGTGGAGTCACTGAGAGGCTGATAGTGCCATTGAAGGGAATAGACGTGTTAAGATAGCGGTAGTTTGGGGAGTGAAGATGATGCCCTGCACAATGCGGCAGCCAGGCTAACAGAGAAAAAGCTATGCAGTATAAGGAGCAGTCCCATTAAGCTGTGAACAACATTGAACATTCCAAAAGCCTGAGTTTGGCAATGAGTTTTAATAAAATTGTTCCAACTTTTCAATTTTTACATTATAAATAATAAAGAGGTATGTGCATTTTCTTAATATTACAGCATGCCCAGTGTGGTTTTATTAGTATTCTATTAAAAATTCATTGCTCTTTTACCCATCCATCTGGGATATAAAACAAATTGTACTATTATAGAAAGCATTTATTTTACACATAATAATCTATTCCTTGCTATAAATAAGTCAACAAAGTATGTTGCTTGACAAATGTGACCTTATTCTTTTTTTCTTTATTCACACATCAAGAGGATTTAACTTTGATTTTAAGCAGTCAAACTGAAGTAAGAAGAAGTATAAACTATCTTTCTCCATTTCTTTTCCTGAGCAGGCAAACGTTACAATGCATTTCAATGAGAAATATACTTGTCAGGTTGAAAGGAAGGAGTCAAGCGAGCTAGCAATGCAATCTGTCAGGCTTCCTTACTGAGCCTACTTCCTGGGAAGGAAGGAAGGGAAGGAAGGAAGGAAGGAAGGAAGGAAGGAAGGAAGGAAGGAAGGAAGGAAGGAAGGAAGGAAGGAAGGAAGGAAGGAAGGAAGAAAAACCCCAAAGATCTAGAAGTGAACTACCAAAATTATGGTATTCAAAGCCACTCTGAAACCAGTCAGCAACATTGAAATAGGGCTCAATACACCTGAAACCTGTTTGAAAGAATTATTTTAACTTCTACTTCTTGGATTTCTATAAAATTTCCTTGTTAAAGCAGGAAGCAGAAAGGCTTTCTTGAAAATTCCACTTTATTACAATGGGCCTGCAAACATAGCTATTATTATCCTTTGTGACATGGAAAGTTTTACCAGAGGTAAAAACTGTGCTCCTGCCTATAACCTCATATACCAGGACTCAGCTGCTCATAACTTTTTCAAGCTTTCTGTCTCTTATGTTGCCCATTACCCTTCTATCCCAGTTTTAGTAACCTCTTTCAAAGATCTATGGAGACTTTAGAAACAATACTCCTATTCCAAGTAGGTCCATTGATCGAGATTGTTTTCTTCCCATTATGAGGCAAACTGAATGCTTCTCCAGAAAGAGCTATTGTATTTTAAACACTAATAGAAATGTGTTCTCTTTGGAATTTTTTAAAGAAAAATATGAAACAGCTGTTGGTTGTACATTTGAAAATCTACTGCTGAGCATGTTTAGTGAGATTCAGAACATTATTTTAATTATGCCTACCTATCCTCTTGTTTCATTTTATCACATGAAATACAACTGACTATTTATCAGATTTAGAGTGATGGTAGGTAATCCTTTGTCCTAGTATTCTGCAAGCAGATCTCAATATAGCTGGTATATTAACTACACTAAGGAAACATTCAAATTGAAAATGATGATGAAAATAAAGCCTATCTGGGCTGCTATTATCTAACAGGTTTTTCACAGAGATAACTGCAAATGCCTTCCAGATGGTACTATACTTGGAGGGCGTTTTTAGGGTAACTGGAAATACATTGAGTTACCTCTAAACACTAAGTGACAGACATTACCTAATGATAGGGTGTGGTTAAAACTTTTTCCAAAACAATTAGATTAATTAAAAAACTACCCCAAAGAATTTAAGTATTAACAAGTGGTCAAGTGTATTTATAGTTACAATTGTCAAACTGGGATATGAGTACCCTGGTAGGAGTGGGTCAGGAAGACTTTCAAAATGATAGAAGAGTGTAGATAGTTTTAAGAAAATCAGTTTCCAGATTCCCATTTCCATACGTATTCCTTCCAATAGGTGAGAAGATTGATCATGTATCTTCTCTTTCCACACCTCCCTTTTCATAACTGGCATGTTTCTACCTTACTAAAGAAAGGTAGATCGCTCACCAGATTTGCATTTTTTGTAGCAATGATTTTCAATGAATGACCTCAACTGGTTTTTTACTCAATTCTAGTCAAATAACACATTGCTCATGAGGGAGAAAGCAGCAGAGCATTGAACCATTAAGCATCAAACCTGAAGTAGGTGCCCACATTTTAATCTATCTGTGTGTCTTAGGGTTTGATTTAAACATATTTAGGGCACTCCTATTTCCAGTTAGAAAGAAGTATCTTTTGGCACTGTAATACCCTTTCCCAAGGGGGGAAAAAACACAGAAAATCTGGGTAAAGTACCACAATATTCTGTCTGAAGGAATTTGCAAGGCCTGGAGAGGCCAAGATTCCAGAAAGGAGGAAACCACAAAAAAATTAGTCATCATTCTTCAAGTTCCTTTTCTTCTTAGGGCATTTGCCAATGCTCGCTTCCATGTAAGAGGAAGACACAGGCAAAGGCCACAGGCAAGGAGCAGATAAGCCAGCAGAACAAATGGAAAAACCCATTGGCTGCAGAGACCAACATCTGAGTTCAAGGCTGCCAAGGCAGAAGAGATTTGAGGGGCAAGATCCTAGGGAAAGGGCAGGCACAGAGTGAACTCTACAATGTTGTCGCTGTTTACATTTTGTCAGCATTTGTTGGATTTTAAAGCTGGCAAAAAAGAGGCTAAGAAACTGTATAGAAAGCCACCTATCTGTGAGGTTCTAGGCTCATAAATGTGGCATTCCATTAGCTCCCAGTTAGTGGGCTGGATGAGGCACTGCAGGATAGAATATAAAACCCATACCCAGTGAGGACAGATTGCTGGCTCTTCCAAGACAGAGGTTCCATGTAGTCAACTTGTCACTGAGTGGCCATTTGGTTGCTGATTTGGTCTCTGTTACTGGCAGATGGGAAATTCAAAGGTGACAGTGGTCCAACTGGCCTGGGTAGGCAGGAGAACATATTGTTGGACCATAGGTAGACTTCATTTCTGTCACCATGTCCACTCTGCTTATGCGCCCATTGAACTGGTTCTGGAGTTGGCCATTGACAAAATCTGGCTAACATTTACTAAGTTATTTTTCTCTTTGGTTTTTTAGTACGTGTTCCAAGAGGGTTGCACTCTGGTAGGTGTTAATGTGGGATACACGATTCTTCCCGCTTTGTGTCTCTCTATATGTGGGTATATCCACCAATTTGTTTCTAAGAGAGGCTTTCTCATTCAATCTTATACTGTTCTCCTTTCAGCACCCAGAACAGGTGACTAGGTCACTGGCCACTGCACTGGAATCTGTATATGGCCTCAACTAGGGCTCCTTCTGCTTCCGCCAGAAGTGTGACAAGTGTACCGCTTACAAATGTGCCTGTTGGAAGATTTTCAGTTCTCTCTTTCAACTCACTCTCTGAAGATAGCTGTAATGTAGCCATCATCCATTTTTGTTTGCACCACCACATGGAGATGACCCGTCCGTAAACCAGGTAGGGCTTTTCCCTCCTCCTTCAGCCAGTCATTAACACCACCCACATGACCGTAAGGTGGAAGATGGTGTCAGTATAGTCAGGGTAGGTGGTATGGACACCTGAGCTACCTGCTCATCTGCTTACTCATGCTTCTTGGGTCGATCCTTGATGTCCCATTTAGAACTAAAGTAGTAATGAACTAGTAATGGACTGTCACTGGCCCTGTCTGATGCTAAGACTGGGCCCATCGGATAAACACATCTCGTAAAGGGTATTTATGGGCATCTGTTCAATTGTTGTCCCATAGACTGCCTTTTCCTTCTACCAGGGCTCACCAGCACCCCAGGAGCTGTACCTTGAGAGGTGTATCATTTCCTAGTGTAGATCACATGGCTTTGCACTCAAGGTTCAAAGAACTGGAGTGTGATTCACTCATTGGATCTTGTAAACACTACACTTGTATCTTCTCACCATTGAAATCTCCAGCTTCGCAGAGTCTGCCAGATACTGCGATCCAAGCCAAGAGCTGCTTGTACTGCAGCCAGGACCAGCTATAAAGCCTTTTCCTGTTCAGAATCCCACTGAAGCCTAACAGCTTTCTGAGTCTCCTAGTATGTGGGCCAAAGTAATAATTCCAAGTGTGGAATGTGTTGCCTTTGGAATCCTAAGAGGCTCTTTAGGCATTGTGCCTCTGTTTTTGTGATAGGAGATGCAAAATGAAGCAATCTAACTTTTATGGTCTGTACTTACATGTTCAAATGAACTTTTTTTTTTGTTGTTCATCAGTACAGCACATCAATGTGACTTAGGGCTACCTGTCTAAATCCATTGTCCTTATGGCATTGCCCCAATCCAGTCTCCACTAGCCTACCCCCATTATTCAATTGATTGCATCATCACAGCATAGCGGGTATTCCCTTCTATATACCAAGACATTTCCCTGAGTGACTACCACTGAAATATTAAACAACCAAGTCACTATTTTTTGTTTCATATTTTTCTCAGGATTGGATTCACTATGACAGCCAGGCAGCAAGTGAGCCTGTCCCTAATGTATCTCTTTACTCCTTTTCTTGAACCAGTCTCAGCAGCAATGCTATCTGTTCACATCACCTGAGAAGAAGACATCAAGATCTGACTAGACACAAATGAGAATTATTGTGGTCAGTGCCTACTATGGCTAAAGAGGGAGCCTTCGCCACTTGACACGGGTCTGACACCCACTTGAGTAGAGAGGAAAAGAAGGAGGGTGAGATCGGAAGACTCACGGGCACACAAAACACAGGCACAATGACTGGACTTTTAAAAATCCCAGGAAATCTAGTTATTTGTTAATATGTTTTTTTGTTTGTTCTTTGTAAGCTATTTCAGTAAGGAAAATGAGCTAAAGAATACAAGGAAAAAAGCAAGCGTGGCATTAAAATTTGGCAGGAAAATTGGTAGGAAAGAAGCAAAAAGGTGAAGTTATAGAAACTTGAGGCTGGGAGAAATAATATATTTAGCCTAAAATATTTAACTTAGTAAAAGAGAAAGTTGATAATGGAAAAATTAAGATTGTGTTCCTGATATTTATTAATTAATTTATTTATTTATACCATTCATATTTTGAAAGGATTTTTTATGAAATACAGCTAGCTATTTTACAGAGTTGGATATAGACTGTGTAAAACACACTAAGTTTGTGCTTCTATGATGTCTTTCTATTCCTTTGTATGCATATCTTTTTTTCTGCTCTGTGTTCTATATCAAGAATTACGACAGGAAAAAAAAAACTTGGATGGCTCTTAATAGAAGAGTGCCGCCAGCTGTGAAAATTAATGAGACCAAAAACAAAAAAAAAAAAATACTGAACAGAAATAACAGAGAGCTGTAAAAGTGAAAAAAGAGATTGAGACAACTTTATGTGAACTTATTTTGGTAGCAGATCTTGGGTCTGTATAAAGCTGTGAGGCCTAAGGAATCTCCCCATAATCAGGTGGAATAGGGCATCAGGTGCTGAATGTGTACATCAGAGGAATGGAAAGGAAGGTTCCAAATAAACATGACGTCCTCTTGCAGTAATAGCAGCATGCCCACCCTTGGACTGCCCTTGCCCGGACAGTAATGATACATAGTGAACACAATTTCATAACCAACTCTTTACTCGGCAGTGCAGCGAAAGGCAGGCAGAAACGGGAGTAGGGCACGTGCACAAACTCCCAGCGGCCCATCCTCCATTGTAATTTCAGAGAATCTCTCACACATCTAGAGCGGCCGTTGTGACAAAGGCAGTGAGCAGCGCTGTGATCATGGTGGCCAGACGGAGAGATCGTGGTAAACTCTCCACCTTGAAGCCCAGTCTATGAAAGACATCTCAGCCGGCCATGGTGGAGAAGGTAAAACTCACAGAACTCGCCACTGTATGGTTCTGAGTCTCGAAGAGCCTCATTAGGGGACCTCCTCCCTTCCCCCACTTACAACGAGTGGAATTCCCACGGCCACAGCCATTGCGGTGGCAGCAGTAGCGTCGGGAGGGAACCTGCCCTCCGCGGCAGCGTCTTGGTGGGCTGGTCTGGCTTGAGCTGTCTCATCCCAGGGGAGCAGCAGCAAAACTGAGCCGTGAACTGGGCCAGATCTGTGGACAGTGACATTGCCTCCTGGACTCTTGGAAATACTGAGGGAGGGGTTCGTTGCAATAACGCTGGACTCCCCGGAGCTGTGCGGTGGGGCTTCGAGATCATTCCAGTTTTGAGATAAAGGTTACCCGAACCCGCGTACTCACAAACTTGATCAGAGTCCAGCTCTGATATATAGAACTTGGTTTCTGTGTATTATTTGTGGAGGCTCTTAATATTGTTGACTCGTGTTGTGAAAGGAACTAAATCTCTGAGAGGAGTTCCCAAATATTATCGTTGTGAATATTAACATTGATGTGTAAGTTTTCCCTTGAGTTTTATTGTCAAAAGAGAGAAAACAGTTTTTAAAGCAGTGTTGTCTTTCCTGCTGCATAGGTTTAAAGAACGCTGCAAAATTATTTTTTAAAACCCGTGTTGTGCATTTACTCCGGAGATGAGATTTGCTAACTGTATTGTTGTGGGGGGTGCGGGGAACTAGAGTCTCAGCTTTGAATGGCAAAGGACGGCACTCGCAACGCCCAGGGGCAGAAATCCCAGGACACTGGTGCTCAGAGCAAAGGACCCAGGATGGCGGCCATGGCCACGGTCAGGGATGTGTTCAAGTGCCAGTTAGTAAGAAGTGTTACATCGAGGGAGTATGTATCTCCTACTGAGGTGACTGGCAAGACCAAGATTTACAGAGCAGAGCGCTATTTTAAAAAGCCCCACACTTAATGCTAAGGTGAGTTAACCCAGATACTCAAAGACAATGGGCAGGGTTTGCTTAAGGCGAACATAAAACTTATGCCTGAGGTGTAAGTACCCAACGCAACCTGCCCAGTTAGGAATTTATAATCTGATCACCTTGTGAAGTTACTTTCTGTAAAACCCTTTTTTGTCTATAATTCTAAAGACCAATAGAGACATTGAAATAAAATTATAAATACAAAACATACATAGATTCAGGATAAAAAGCTCTACATTTTCTTACTTTGTCCATTGATTGACAATAGAGTCTTCTATTGTTCATTAGCATAGACCTAAATTTTTTATCCTGATAATTAGTCTTTTAAAATGTTCATTATATTGTTTACATTTGGTACATTTAAAATGTAAATTTTTAAAGTGAGAAAAAAATGAATACAGAAATGTATAGAAAAATAGGAATGAGTTAAAAGTGACCCAAGATATCATTTTTGTTTTTATGTTTTTAAAAACATAAAATGAAACAATCATATGAGACGGATATTATTTTAAAACCTTGTTCCACATTCAATTCTTCTATATGACGAAAAAACCAGAAGATTACATTTCTATGAGAGTAATGTTTCAGTTCATTTGAAAGTATTTTCATCTTTATGATAGGAAAAACTGATTGTTATGGGGAATAAAAAGGAGACTAGCACATTCATTCAAAAAGATGGTACATTTGCAGCCAAAATTGTTCACTGATATTTTATTGTTTTGTTAAGGCATTTGTCCCCTATCCTACCCCTATTCTTATTCTGAGAAAGTCATTCCGTTGTAGTCAGTAAGAGCACAACAATGTACTTAAATGTAAAACCCAAATGGTTTTTATTGTTTGTGGTTCTGTCAAAAGCAAACGTGTTTTCCTGAGTTATCTAGCTATTTGTTTCTCTTTAACTTTTCTGGAGGGTATCAAACTTTGAATGAATACAAATCAATGCTTTTGCTGTAGAATTTTTTTAAAAAAAAATCCATCCAGTGTCTCGAAATGGTTGAAGCTTTAACCAACAGTTGTACAATTTTTAAAAATAAAGCTCTGTCTGCCAGACAGTTTCACATTTGGGAACTCGGCTTTGCTTCGCCTATCCTGGCACATGAAATAAAGTTTCCACATTCCCAGAAACCTAATGATAATTCCACATTGCTGTTCCCTTCTGGGGGTTCAAGCACATGGATCAAATCGCAACCTCTCTCTGAGTTCATGTTCATTTAAAAATCTTTCCCCACCTTGAGCTTTATTTGTATTTTTCATTCCATATTATTTTTCATGAACTCAGTTATTTTCAGGGAAAATAATTTTTTTGTACTATTGCTTTGCTAACTATGAAAATCTCCAACTTGAAATTCTTTAAGTGACACTGGTGGCAAAGAATTTGTAGCGACACCTCCAAATGAAGGAACTAATGTAGAGCATTAGATTTAAATGAAAAACCTCTCCACTCCCCAGGACCATATTCTGCTTTTAGACTTGTCTTTTTATAGGAGCATTTCCACATATGGAAACATGTAAGTGAGAGGTAAAGGAACCCTGACACCCTTACATGTATAGATCGGAGGCTGAATTATTTGTGTTAAGTGTGACATACAAATATTGACATAAGAATTTCACAATTTATTTAAATTTGGTTTGCATATGTGTGGAGAAGTGCTTTGGTCTAAACAATCTTCCTATATTGATAAACCATTGGAAAATTGCAATACACATTTCTGATTTACTGTAAACTCCTAGCATAAAGTTTGTCATTAATAGACCATAGTTACAGCTAATCAACTTCTATGTAAGCAACTGCCATTAAGTTAAGTGGAAATGCATTTTTATTAAATGCCTTTGATGGTGATAATGGCAAAATGATGAAACAGTAACAGAATTAACCTTATTTAGATTTTTAACAAATTCAAGTTTAGGCAGAATTGATTGGAATCATTAGAGTATTTCTAAGTACAAACTATTGCAGATTCTTAAATACAGTTTGACATGGGATAAATGGGTCCTACCATTTACGTCTGGAATGTACTATGTGGAAGATGAAAACAGAATTAAAGGGAAATTGGCATTCCTCTACTAGCCTTTCCATATCAAAGTAAACAGAAAATGGACAATCGCTGAGGGAGGGTTCCGCGCACTTGCTGCCACTGCCAAAAGTCAGAGGGAAATTGTAGCAGGGGTATAATACCAAGAATTGTGGAACTTGAACAAGCATGTGTTCTTTCCCCAAGATGAACCCTTCTGGAGAATTTATATTACAGTAGTCTGCATTGGCTTATTTATGCACAATTTTATTTGTACATTTCTTTCTTTCTTGTTACTCCGTTCCTCTATCGGGAGAGGTTGTTGCCAATGTACACATTATTTTTTATAGCCTGTCTTAAGGTATCGAAATCAGTATTAATAAATCCAGTGTTAAAATTTTTCAGTTAAGTAGCTTTGCCTGAACTACTGCGATATGAATCAATATAAAGTGTTTTAACTTATTTTCTTAGGTATACTGCCAGAGAATGACATTTATGAACCACTTTTTTTTATTGTTGTTGTGTTGCTGTTTTATACATAGTGATAGATTTTATCAGACTCCTTTTTAGACCATAAGAGTGGGTTTTAATGAGGTAAATGCACTAATATTTGACAAGTATAGTATATACATAGAGAGCTTAATTTCTCATTTTAATGGAGAGGTACCAAATGATAACCTAGTCAAGAATGCAATAGTATATATGCCCAAGGTTTCAAGAGGAGCATGTCGATTTAACATGGGGTCCTTGGAGACGGGACCCGGAACGACCCCCGGTTCGCCTGCTGCCTGGTCTGCCCCGGTCTGCCTACCGGCCGTACAGCGTTAGCTGACGACGTGAACAAGTTGGGTTATTTTTTACATGTGGTAAACTCTCTCTGCCCACTTTCAAGAAAGCAAAGGGGTAAATCTGCAGATAAAAAGTTAGGACTCTTCTGAGTAACTGAACATAGTGGAAGTCAAATGGCTGTTTCCTCTGGAGGGAAGGAGTGAAGAGTCTTTCGCCTTTGCATGCAGCGATGAGGGTATTTCACTTGCTGAAGCTCGTTAAAGCCCTGCTGTTTATGCTATGGTGAAAGTATAAAGCTTAGGGATCAGGTATGTTCCATCAAGGCTAGCAGAATCAGAAAATATGCATTGCACTACCAAATTCACAATTGATTGGTGACGCCGTAGCTACTGCCACATGGATTGCCCCACCCGCTCAATCATGTGAAATTTCCGTGTAATTTTAAGAGAAGATAGAAATGCCTTCTGAATTTTTTGACATTTGATTTTTATGAATCCTGATCCCTGCATAGGAGTGTGCAATTGCCATATTTCACACCTGGCTCAAGGAAGAACACCTTATAAAAGATTTATATACATTATATACCACCCTCCTCTGTAGGGAAAAATTCATCAACTTTTTCCTTCCTATGTATATCTTATGACAGTACCTGTGAATTTTATCTAAAGAAGCGAGGGAACCAAATCTGAAAGCTCAGTCTTCATTGAGGATTTTGAAGTGATTATACTGTTTCTATGAGTTCACTTTTGTTTTCTGAGATTCCACATAAGTAAGTGGTACTATGTAGTATGTATCTTTCTCTACCTGGCTTATTTCACTTAAGGTCATTGACAGGATTGCATTAGTGATGTGTGAACTCTATTACCCTCTGTCATATCCTGAAGAGGTCTGTACTGCCTGGACATCCCACAGGAAATCACAATGATCCAGTTAAATTACAATACAAGTTGATCGGCCGGGATGAGCAAGAGGAGGCTAAATTATTTTAGCCTTGGTGTACCACACATATGCCTCAAAGGGCTGAAAAATCACAACGAAGGCCCCTGAAATTCTGGAACAAAGCCAATCTACCCTTGGCAGGTTCTTGTGTGCCTTTCTAGAAGTAGCTCTTGGCATGTTGCTGGCATTCTGTAGAGAAAGAACACTAGATGATAGGCCACCGAGTGATCATGCATGCAGAGCTGCTCCTGAATGGCCTGGGTTAGGCCAGACATTCCGCTCTGGTATAAATGTTGCGTCCGCCCCAAATTCATGTGTCAAACGGCTAGCTCCCAGAGGTGGCGGTATTGTGAGGTGAAGTCTCTGCGGGGTGATTAAGTCATGAGGGTAGAACCCTCATGAATGAGATTCATGTGCCTAGAAAGAAGACCCTCCCGGGAGATCCGCATCAGGATGCAGTGAAAAATCTGCAAGCTCAAAGAGAGCCTTCACCTGACGGTACTGACACCCTGACCTTGAACTTTTAGTCTCCAGATTTTCAAAAGTAAGTTTCTGTTGTTTATGAGTTACCCAGTCAGTACTCTGTTATAGCAGCCCAAATGGACTAAGACACCCACCTTCCAAGTCATAGAGCTCACAGGCCCAAATAGCAGTTCATCCTCAAATGGAAATTGTGTCTCCGGGATTGAGCAGGAAGAGCTGACACGGACGAACTGAGGGAGGAGGCACCCCAGATCCCCCGGGTTACCCTTGCAGTGCGCACCAGGGCCTCCTTCCCAATGCTTACCAACGATCGTATGGAAGCGGGGGGCGGGTAAGAAGGCTCTATCTGTAGCTAACAGAGGAAGAAATTCCTCAACTTCTGATTTATGGAGAGGCCATTTCCCTTTGAAGGGAAAAGCAAAGAATGGATGGTGCCTACCTGAGAGTCACATTCAGGGGTGAAAGACAGTGGGGAAAGGAACTTCCCGCCAGGCAGAAGTGTGATAGCGCACCTGGCCATCCACTTTATGTGGAAGAAAACGTGCCTGAAGGTAAGAATTCGTGCAGATTTCTGGCAGTGACCAATGGCTTTACTGTCTGGTCACGGGCCTGAAAGGAAAATTACTGAAATAACAGACACCCAAATGTTATTATAGCTCTCTAACTATTCAGTATCCAACATTACATAGCTTGTTACTTGCAAAGAAAGGAACACTCAGTAGGCGTATCACATTTAGAGAGTTTTCTCTATGTCAACACAAATTTCCTTTGAAAAATTTCCAAGTTTTTGATTTGGATTAAAAAAAATGTATCTTTAAGAATGTTATAACTTCCCAGTTATTTGTGGTAACATTTTTTGTGTGTGGTGTTTGTAAGAAAAAAAATAATACTAACTTTTTCTCCTCTTGATAGAAAAAGACAGTTGCTATAAAACACTATATGCTTGTATTCATTCTGTTATGGAATCTTCAAAAGAAAAACACCAGAGTGTGATGGAATATATGTTGCCAGAAAATTCTTTAATTATCAAATTTCTTCCTGAAGCTGAATATTTTCTTATAAACAGCCACCAGGGACTGGAATCTTAGTAATTCCCCAAATTAGACTTTACTCAATAGGTTTAAGATGACAATTTCCTCAGGCATCTGTTAAAGTTTCTTATTTTTTACTCTTAGTTCTTTGCTAATTTAATTTTTATTAGTCAGGAGCACTATTTTCAATCTTTCAGAGTTGACATGCCTGCAATATTTTATACAACTACCCATGTTTTCTGTGTGACAGATGGTGAAATCACATATTTTTCAAAGCATTTTTATCCTCACAGTGCATATTTCCATACCACCTGATTATACATCACTGTGACAGACTAAGGAAAGGAGATTTTTCTCAAATGATAGCTATTTGCTGTTTTAGGTGTCTAGTATAAAGGTACCTAATGTAAAATATTTGAGCTTTCTTGCATCCCTTAAATATAGTAATTCCTGTAAGTACTGATGTTTTAAGGATTAGAAATACTTGTCTTATGAAACCATTATATATGAAGGTTCACAGAGCAGTTTTGTGCCTGTGTAGGTTTTTGTTTCTACATCGGAGACAATTGGTCATTGTTCCTCAGTTTTAAGGAAAGAGATTGAACTATTGTTGCATCTGACTCATCCTCTAATAGTCATTTTTCTCCCTTCTAAGCTTTCAAACTTATCATTCCTAATTAAACTTCCTAAAGTGTATGTCCAAGGCCTTGAACAACATCTTGATGCATCCTACAAGGTAAAATTCCTAGCATGGCATCCAAGAACCCATATGTAATATCCTTAGCCCACATTTCCCCAGCCACATTTATTAAATTTGAATATGTTGTGTGAGAGGTAAATGGAGGCCGGTGTCTTAGACCTGTGTTTCCTCTACGGTACCTACCACAACAGGTTGGATATAATGGGAGTTTAAGTTTCACGGGTTTAAACTAGACGGTTACTTATGCAACTGTCTGAAAACAGTATTACAAAAATGTAAGTAACCTACTGGAATACAAAAACCTTGGTCCAAGCCCAGTCCTTGCCAAAGATTCAGCATTCTGATTAAAGAACACTTTGGTGGAAGAAGGAATGCTTCTGTCCTTCAGAAAGAAAAAAAAAATACGTGGTTTTGAGCACACCTATTTCAGAATAATAATTAAATACACTTTAAATGGAACTCATCATTATTATTAGATATTTCATGGGTAGAATTGCCTTCTTGTGCCCTGCTTGGAAAAATGAAGAAGAGCCCATGATACGACCTCCATAGAAAAAAGCGCCTAAGTTCCAAATGGCTGAATTACAAGAAAAGTTCAAGTACAATCTTTTTATAGGATGGGGAGATGGGGATTGTCTATGTTTTCAATAACACCTATACTCAGAGAATTATATTTTAATTTAAAGATAGTTGTGTGTGATGTTTCTGTCATGGGCAATATGACAGAGGCAGCTGCGAGGCCTGTCTCCACACCACGGTTGAATGGAGAACTCAGGTTCTTGGCGCTATTGGTAGCGATTCCAATACAGGAGAAAACAACACACAGAATATGTTTCCTGAGCAGGGAATTAAATGAGTACATACAACTCAGCCTCTGATAATAAGATATCAGAAGAGGAAAGTGTCATATAGGTGCAGATTTACTATAAAGTGGATATAATTGTAGATCTTTTTTAATGATAGAAAGGTGTTTGGAAAGTCTCTAAAGAATATAGGACCTAATGTTGACTCGAGAGGATTGGTAAATAGTACTGTGTATTCACCTAAATGAGGAAGTCATGAGTTTTTATTTAAATTGTGTTTTTAAATAAAATTACTTTTTCCGATGTCATTCAACTTTTCTGGTGTTAGATTATGGATATCAGATATTAGAATCAATTCAGAGCTGAAGAATTAAATGTTGAGCTCCACACACTAATGTTATAAATTACTAATGATCTGTGTGTTTGTGTGTACATATATGTACATATGCATATATGCATGTTTATATGTGTATATGTGTATATATATTTATATATTCATATACACACATATCTACCTATATATCTCCTATCTCCTGCTTTCTCTCTCACATACATATACACATATATGTACAGGTATGTTTATATACATACACACACATATTGCTTTCAATACTTAGTTAGCCAGTGAACACTTGAGATCATGATTGATACTCCATAATACATGCAAAAAATTAAATGAATTTTAATACGCACTTTACTTGATAACATGTTTAATAAGCAGCAGAGTTGGAGAAAAATAACTCTTTGGATCATTAGTCCAGGGCAATTTCAACTCTGCTATATTCACTCTTATCCAGCTGCCTATTAAATTTATTTCATGTTATCAGCAGGGTATTCTTAATGAATGTTAACCAAAAAATACTTACAAAATGAAGCTCAAATAAGCCATAGGGTTTGGAAGGGCTCAGTATGAAACCTAGCACATGAATGTGTTCATTATTCTTTTCTGTGATCTTCCTTACTTCTTTGAGAGAATTTTCTGAGACCACTTTAAAATGTGGCTTCTCACACTGCAAGAATCAAAATGTCTCATTTAAGATACTTCCTAGTCTTTGATCAATAAAGTCACAGAAGTTTTGCAAAATTATAATAATATGGCTTAATAAGTTTTTCATATATATTTATTTAAATAAACCAGAATTTTCATCATTAATTTAAATTATTATTCCAAAACTATAATAAATTGCTTGATTTGGGATACTTCCTATGAGAAGGAGATTGAAGATTATTGAATCACACACATAATGTGGCTTTGCTGCAAATCACATACATTTGAAATATTTGCAAAAATACATAATGGTTTTTTTAATCAACTTTAAGATAGAAAGTCCAGTTTTGTTGGGGAGGGTAGCTAGGTCAATCTTGTTCATTAGAAATAACGAAAAGCCTAGAGCTGAAATTTACAGTTCTATCATTTGGTTTAGCCAAAATATTTTAAGCAAATGCAAATTAAAAACCACATATATTAAACATATCAAAATATTTCTTAACCAACATTACAGTAGTGTTGAATTTATTAAACCAAGAGAATCTTCTTGTTATAACAATCTACATATATTTTCAGATTTAGAGAAGTTCCTTAAGCAGTGCTTCTAAAACCACAGTGGTAACAGGTCCTCCCTCCCTCCCTCCCTCCCTCCTTCCCTTCCTTCCCTTCCTTCTCTCTCTTTCTCTCATCCCTCCCTTTCTCTCCCTTTCTCTCATTCCATTTGAGATCCATGAAGAGTTGGCTACCAGCTGTGGGGTTCGTCTTGGAGAGTTTTGAATAGCTTCCAGGTGATTGGAAGTCTTGCCATTAGGCCTTATCCCTCTACTATAACATAATGTTCCATGTACTTTAACCTCCAAGTGAGTGGGTCTTACCTACTGTTATACATCTGTTAAGCTGTCAGTAGACACATCTGCCTATAAAATCTAGGGCATTTTGAATACTTTCAGACAATGGCCAATCCTGTTTACTTGACTCTGTCCTGCAGAGCATGTAGGTGGTGTTTTCTAGGGTAGTTTTGTAAGTTATTTTGTTTTGTTTTTCTTAAAGAGCTATCATACTCAGCCTATTTCTTCATATAAGAACAAATCATTCAATATGAAATCCTTACAATCACAATACAATCTAGATGTCTTTGCTACATAAATAGTTTAACCTCATTCATTGTCTTTTCGATTCATAGTCTGACTCTTTCTATAGCCGGCCCAGTCCCGGTGATGAGAATTTTGTAGGAGAGTGCATTTAATTATATAATGTTTACCTGTGCTATGGCTTTATCTTATTTCATGGCCCTTTATATTTATCTATACTTTATTATTAATGTGTTTTTATTCGTTTCCGAGCATTAGAGATTGAGTGATAATGACTGCTTAATTTTTTTGGTATATTGTCTAGTAGAGTACTGGTGTATTAAGATGATAAATAAGCATTGCTTGTTTATTTGATTGTGTTGCAGTGTTTATAATACTCAGAGAAAGCAGAGAAACTGGAATAAAAAAAGTCTTCTATTGAGATGATACTATACTCATTTCTTTATTTTTTTAAAATATTTTATTTATTTTTTTTTAGAGAGAGGAGAAGGGAGGGAGAAAGAGAGGGAGAGAAACATCAATGTGTGGTTACCTCTTACATGCCACTCCCCGCCTCGCCCCCTCCCAACTGGGGACTTGGCCTACAACCCAAGCACATGCCCTGACTGGGAATCGAACCAGTGACCCTTTGGTTTGCAGGCCAGCACTCAATTCACTGAGCCACACCAACCAGGGCATACTCATTTCTTTAAAAGAAACTAGTCTTGTGTTTGTCTCATCTGTCAAATAGCCATATTCTAAGCCATATGAGGCCTCTGTGCGGAATAAACTATACACAAAAAAATCTCAATTAAAAGCCTGGGCAATCTCTATTTATATATCTATGCCTCTGCCTATGCTTATATCTACATCTGTATGCGTATTTACATGTATCTATATCTATCTATATATCAATATCTACATTCTGATCTATATCTATATCTAATTTGTGTCTTTATCTATACCAGAAACACTATGTTCCAAATGCTGCACTAGTTGCTTTCACAATAATTCTTAAGACAACCATAAAACACTATGAGGGAAATCCCTTGAAGTGCTCATTGGTGAATTCACCAATATTCAAGACATATGAATGCAATATGGATCCCACCAACACTGGGCAAGGGGGATTGGCTACAGCCTTCCAATCTTAATTCATTAGCAGATAGAGCAAGACTCACTAGAACTGAATGCTTTAGTTGTTCATCCGCAGTTGAACTGTTTTTTTGTTTTATTTTCTCTTTATAGAAAATAGAGATTTCTACACCCTGTCTGGTTTTCTCCCAAGTATTTCAGAGTTATAGGCAAATGAGATCCAGCTTCCTACTGAGTCTCTTTGATCAACTACTCATACATAGCTGATTATATACACAGCAAGGGTAAACATACAAAACTGATTAAGCATTTAAAACTCTGTCATTCTCTATTGAAAACACTTAGATGTTTCTTCCTTTTGCATTACTCTACAACTTCTGTCACCTGCTGTCTCATCCACAGTACCACTCTTCAATTTGTTCAGTCTTCTCTAGATACACAGGTCTTGTGATTCTTAAAAAACAGCAAGCTTGTTCCTTCCAAATTGCCTGACTTCCAGTGATCCTTCCCATGTACCGGCCTAAACAACTCCTCAGACAAGCCCTCCCTGTTATCCAATCTGCAATAGACTCTGGTCTATTGCTTCTTGTTTTTAATTACCTGCATGATGACACATTTTTATAGATTCCTATGAATATTCAAAAGAATTTAAAATATTGTCCATAATTTCACAATTAAGAGATGCAACTGGGATTCAAACATATGTCTGCCTAATCCAATGCATACACATATACACATAAAGGCACACACGCACACCAGTATTCTGTATGTGTTGAAAATAAGGGTCTGGTCAAGAATGTGAACTGCTGCCAAGAAGAGGAGTTGAGTGAAGTAAACTCTCACTAGGGTTTATGTCGTTTAGTAAGAAGTCATTGGAACTTGCAGAAGCTGTTTATTTCCCTGGAGAGATGGGGGCAGACATTAAATTCTGTTCAACTGAGGACTGAGGAGTAAATACATTTTGAGGGAAGCTACACAGGGACACAGTTTGTCTAAGAATGAAAGGAAATGTCTGAGATTGGAAAGACTTGAGTCTCACGAGTTGTTGGGAAGGAGCTGAAAGGAGATCTTGAGGCTCAGAGAGCGCAGGGAGGAGCCTGCTCCCTTGCAGGGGGGAGGAATGGAAGCCACTGGGAAGGGTCAAACACCGAGTTCACCACAGTTGGAAGGCAGGCAGTTTGGCATAGCAAGTAACAGTAAATAATTTGGAGAATAGACCTAACTTAAACTGTGATTAGCATCAGTTTTCTTCACTGAAAAATGAAAGTTGTAATAGCCACTCTGACGGGTTGTTATATCAATAGACAAAATCAGGGTAAAGTATGCATATATACTTAGCATATCATAACAATTTAATGATTACATAATAGCTATTAATATATAATAGTTAAACAGGTTCCCCAAAGTTATTTCTCTGGTAAGTGCTGACAAAGATTTGAACTTCTGTCGCAAAGCCCAGGACCTCACCATGTACTTTATGCTCCAAGATTAAGTGCTCCCTACATGTCTTCATGTGTGTTTATCTTCAGATGAAGTATGTTTTCTGTTACCTACAAAGACAGACATGGCGACCCTGCAAACATTGCTGATACGACGTCTCACCTGAGGTGTTGGAAGGGAAACGAAAGCATGAAAGCATGAGCAAATATGTGCTACAAATGACTCACCTAGGATACATGAACAGTAATTATTGAGGAAGATGCCAACTCCTATGTATCAGCACTACAGGATTAATTCATGCCATATTATCTGAGAGCAACTCTATCACTCTCTAAGAAACTGAACCAGTTGTAGGCTGTCACACTTGTCCCTATAACAAATTCACTCACGCTGGCAAATGCGGTACACTCATGAAAAGAAAGTAACAGTTCAGGTGTAAGCATTAGAAGGTAGCAAATATGTAGTATACTCCACATCTTCTTTGGCTCTGCTTTTGTCCTGGATGTTATCATAGTTTATAAATATATGTTTTCTCTTTTTTCTAAGAGCATGGACTTTGGACTCAGTCCCACCAGATCTAACCCTTGAACTACACTTTATAAGTTTTGGAATGTTTGTCAGGTTACATAGCCTGTTTGAGTCTCAGGCCACTCATCTGTAGTAAGTGGAAATAAAACATCATACTGTGGCTGATAAAATAAACTTGTATAATGCAAGTTTCAGGTAAGCTGGCCTGCCCTTGGAAAGAGTTGTTCTGCTCATTTACTCATGGGATTTTAATGAGTAAATGAAGACAACTCTCGAATGTATTCCTCGTTTTATATTTCCAGTTGCATACTTTTATTGTTTTTCAAGGCCTAAAGTAAATAATACACCCCAATCATGACTTGTACTAGCAAACCGTAACAATAAACTTTCCTCCTTTAAATCATCTCATACCTTAGTTTTATCATGATATTTTCATTTTTACCCTAATCTCTCCTCCCAGATATAGATTATATAAATCAGCATTCATATTTGAATCAAATTAATAAGCATGCTTACTAAGCCAATGCCCACTATCATACCAGGATGGCACACAAGAAATGTCTTGAACAAAGTAGTTACATAAAACCTAGTATGTTTATTAATTATAGTTACTAATAAAAACTAAAATGTAGGGTTTATTGTGGGTCTTGTCAGTTTCCAATATATTAATTATACCTACAAGATCACTATTGAAAATACCTTGGAATATTACGGAGTCATATAATCAAAGGAAAAAGAAGGCGTTTTACATTTTTAACAGTTCATTATTTATGCTGGTTGGTTTTGTTTTGTTTTAATAAAAACCAATCACCATATTTACATAGCCACATAATTTTGATAGAGAGCATATCTATTGTTTTCATTAGTCAAATTTTTCAGAAAAGTGATCTTTTTTATGTATTTCTACAATGTCATAACTAGAATTACCATTTATTTCTCAGAATATATTTGTTTCCTGTTCATAATTCCTTCATCATCAGCTTATACTGCACTATCAATATATTTTTTATTTATTAGCCCTTTACACTGACATTCATAAGAGTTTTAAAAGTTGCATTTTTACTTAACCTAAAAGCACACAATACTTTTCATACTGATGGTCAATATCATGCTATGTCTAACTACATATGAAAAGCCAAACAAATTTGTTTGTGGCTTGCTCGTCAGGAAGTCTACGTTGTGTAAGAGAGTCTTCAATTATTTTCTGATCCCTATCTTCATTTTAGGCCTTTTTCTCGAAGGTAGAGATTATGAATAAAGTGCTTTCAAATATACCAAAGAAAGGAATTATATACATAGATGATATTACTAAGTAGTTATTCTAAATAGAAAAATCTTACTTAAATTGTGGTTAAATGTGGTTTAAATGTGGTTCTAGTGACTACATATTTTGCTTAGTTTATCAAACTAAACAAAGTTTGTCAAACTAAAGTTCTCATTTAATAAATATTATATGTTAATATTCATTTTCTAAACTTTAATATATCTATCATCATATATTGAAATTTAGTCCTTTATTTAAGTACAAAAGGTAAAAGGAATTAAAGATTTATTTTTACAAAAAAAAACCCTTTTTTTCTTTTCTAGAATCAACTTGTGCCATTTTCAGATTAAACCACAAAATGTGTAAAAAAAAAAACTATAATTTTCTTTATGACTGTATGAAATTGGAAGTGTAATGAGAAAAATATTCTTACTAAATTAAACATTTTTTATTGGTTAAATTAAACATGAAATTAATGTGAATTTCTAACTGGTTTTATTAAGCACAATAATTTCACAATAATTTATTGTTTAAAATGGTCAAGTCTGATTCATCAGATACCTTCCTTAATCCATAATGCTTATTGTATTGGAAAATTAAATCTGCTACAGAGGTTTCTGGATCCTTATTTTACAAGAGCTATGGTTAAGAAAAATATAGGTGCTGGAAGTATAGAACATATCAGTAGGGAAGAGATGTAGTATCCCTGCGTATGCATCATTAAAAATAATTAATTAAGAGTCTTGATTATCAAATAAGCCAATTAAGTACAAAATATTGGCTTCAATTTTGTAAGAATGAAGAGTTTCTGCTAGGAAATGTTTAAAAAATGGGTGATATACTAAGTTTTATTTGTTTTGTGTAAAGAAGCAAAAAATATGGGTGTAAATTAAATTTCTGAGATTATAATTTTAAGTCATAGAGTTGATTCCTCTCAAAACTACATATATTATTATACATTCTTAATATCCCATAATAAAAATCATTCCTTGTAATTAATATTCACATATACAATTTGTCATTATAAGTGTCTATTTCAAAGACAATATCAATGATAATACCACTGGCTTTCTTTATATGTGACAATTTAGATAAACCTGAGATACATGATTTATAGTAAAATAATAATTCTTTTAAATAACTTCTTGATTTTGATGAACTCTGAGGTCCACAAGGGCATAAAGTCTTTTCTCTTCTTGTTTTACAGTTATCACTCTTTTAGCATAATGACTGAGCCAAAAAAGATACTTGACAAATATATATTAAATAAATGTATGAATGAATTTGAAAATACTTCATTTATTCTGATTTTATTAATTTAGAATTTTTAGCACGATATGCATTATATGAAGCCCCAATTATTGTTACTTCATTAATTTAAAAAGAGAAACACTAAGATTAAATAACTACCTTAAATAAGACTTTAAAAAATGAACTATAATTCAAAACTTCCAGTGTTTGAGTATATAGGACCTGGCCTCAAGAGACAAAGAAGCCATTTCTGAAGATCCATAATTTAAAAAGAGTTTAGAGAAAAGCTCTAATTGTCCATGGAAATAAATTTCTCAAAATTACTGCTGTCCAGTTATAGCTGGTTTTATAGGCTCTATCAGAGGAGTTCACTTTTTTTGTCGGGTTTTCTACAAATATTTAGACTAAATTTTAAAATGTCACTTTTGTTCCCCCTTGCCCCAGTTTAAGGCAGCAATTGAAAAACCAGCATGTATTTCTTCAGTTTTTGAATTTGACATCAACTTTTTGTTTTTTGGACAAATGCCCAGTTCTTGCCTCCTAGAATAGCAAGGGAAAGAGGGAATTATTAGCTTACATTGATTGTTTAAGCCTAAATAATTCCCAGGCTAAAAATTTCAAGTAACACTGTAAATGTTAGTTTAATAAGGGCAAAAACCAAGTTATAAGATCACAGGGAAAGGCATTTTGTCTTTCACAAAATTCCTTTAAAAAGCTCTTGATAGGACAATTTTCATCGTACCACCTCGGGAAGCCTTGGAGATGTCTGACAAGTCACACAACATCCTCGAGGACAGACCCCACCCAGGGCAACCTGAGAGCTTCTCCGTCCTCCTCAGTGAAGTACAAAGTGTGACTCTAAATACCTGCTTTTTAATAAACATGCCTATATTTACTCCATCAGAAGAGTGTGGTCCTTTAAAATGGCCATCTTGGGAGAGGGTCTATTTATTCCACTACGCAAAGAATTTGGAAAGCCTCTTTAATCGTATTTTCTTGCAAATATGCGAGCCATGCAGAAACAAAAACCAATCTTAGAACTGCTAAAATACACAAACTATTTGGGGGCTAAAAATGGCACAGCCTAATTCCATCACTTACATTTTTCATGAGTCTTAGTTCCAAATGAAATGCGAATGTAAAGAATAAAAGTTCAGTGCTACTGCGTGAGTCAATAAAATACACAGCAGAGTATATGAAGTCACTTCCCAGAGAAGGTTTACAAAACGCCCAAGGAGGGGAGGCTGTCACTGGATTGGGACTGTAAACTATCAAGTGACTACTTGCATAAAGACTTAAAAAAAATAAGCCATACCTATTTTTACATTGCACTTCATAAATGATGAGTATACAGTAAATGTTAGAATCTCTTACTTTTTTCTTGAGTTCAAAGATACATAGTATATAATGACGTGGTGCCCTGGCAAATAATTTTAATTTGTGAATCTCCATGCATCTGCCACTACTCAATGCTTTAGTTTTGAATTGGGGTCAATAGACAAATGGCTGACTCGTCACTGTGCCTACATGATGAATCAGAAGCAGTCACAGGGTGGCAAGGGAGGTCTTCACTGGGGCTGGTTCTGAGTTCTCTGACAAGGTGTTGCATCCATCGACACAAATCTTTTTTTTAATCCTCACCCAAGGACATGTTTATTGATTTTAGAGAGAAGAGAAGGGAGGGAGAGAGAGAGGGAGAGAAACATCGACCGGTTGTTTCTTGTACATGCTCCTCTGGGGACTGAACCCACACCCCAGGCATGCTCTCTATCCGGAAATCGAACCTGTGACCTTTAGGTTTACGGGACAATGTTCCAACCAACTGAGCCACACCGGCCAGGGCTACACTAATCCTAATATGTTCTCTGTAACATTTATTACAAAGGAATGATTTCTGAATTATTATGGCATTAAAATGACTTTTATAAGCAGAGAATTGAAACATACTAAAGAATAGAATATTTATATCATTTTAATCAGCGCTTAAGGCGAAAAACACAGGTAAATTATTGCTTCTGTTTATAGTCCCAATTATCCTAAGTACTTAGTTTAATTTGTCCTCTTTATTATTAAATTTAGAAATATAAAAATCTGAAGAGAATGCATGTTCCTGTTAAATTTTGATTGAATATGAAGCAGATATAATGTATAGGATTTTTCATTGAACTGATATTTTATACTTTTATTGAAAAATATAAGCCCTGGCTGGTGTGGCTTAGTGGGTTGAGCATCAGCCTGGGATCCGAAAGGTCGCTGGTTCAATTCCCAGTCAGGGCACATGCCTGGGTTTGAAGACCAGGTCCCCAGTAGGGGGTGCATGAAAGGTAACCACACACTGATGTTTCTCTCCCTTTTTGGCTCCCTCCCTTCTCTCTCTGAAAATAAATAAATAAATAAATACATAAATAAATAAAATCTTTTTTAAAAAAGAAAAATATAAATGCTGTTTCTTGTGACCCAAAAAATTTTTTAAAAAAGCTTACTATGTTTATCTACTATGTATAATGTATGAGGAATTATTCAATAAAAAACATATATACAGATCATCATAATATTGATACGGCCTGTGTGGTGAGTGTGGGTCATTTGGATTTGAGGGACAAGAAAAAAGATCAAGACTATGTTTGTTTTACAAAACTCATACAATGGGGTCACAAAGACAGATTATAAGTCTGGAAGACAAAAACTGACTATGAAACTATTGTAGGTTCTAGTGTTAATATATTTATCTTAATAAGTAGATAAAGACTCTGAATCAATAAGAATCCAGCCTCTGCATCCAACGAATAGATTTAAAAGTATGTTAGTCACAGAAAAGAAAGGACTTGTTTCTGATAATAAGAACATAAGGTATGCTTTTGATTCACAGATGGAGGAAGGCACCATACACGGTCTGAGAGCGCAGGTTGACTGGTACGACCTCTGTAAACTGAACCATCTCTGGGTATTTGTATGATGGACTGAGATTCAGCTAGACCAGTGACTCTCTGCTGGGGGCGATTTTGTTCCTCCCAGGGGACATCGGGAATGTCTGGAGATGGATTATTGCAATTCGGGGGAAGGGGCACGCTACTGGCATCTATTAGTAGAGACCAGGGAGCTGCTAATGAATAAGACAGTCCCTTACAACAAATAATTATCTGGCCCAAATTGTCACCAAAGCCAAAGTTGAGAAACTCTGAGCAGATACATTGTTTTTTCCCTGTAGACAAATGGCTAAGTTATGGTCCCACCTATTGATAAACTGTGGTTCAAAAAATGCTTCATTGTATCCATTGCCAGCTAACCCTCATCTGGCCATAAAAATATCCTGTTTAGTATCATGGGAAAGAAATTGAAAGGGCGATACATGAGTGAATGCCTATGCTTCTTTCTTTGTCAATCTAATTTATTTTCAACTTTAGGGACCTTTATTTGCTCATGGGAGTGGGTTAAGGAGAGCTGAGTTCATGTTTTCCCCTCCCATAAATCACAGGTTGACTCAGGTGCCTTCAGAACAAGAGGAGAAGAGGTAAGATCTCCGATGGTGGGGAAAGTAGAAGTTACTTACAGGGGAGCTGGGACAAGGGGAGAAAGAGTAATTACTAAAACAAACTATGTAGAACAATCATTTTTATCTACAGGGATGTCAAAGTACCGATCTACAAAATGTTCTGGGTTATAATACAGGGCCCTTCTCTTTATTTTTCTATACACTAGATACTTACTCCTGTCCATATTCTTTCGGAGACATAAGAAATGTAAAAAAGTCACTCAAACAAATATGTTTAAGGGCAACGGTGCTGAGCAATGATACAGACGGTAACTACAATCTTGTCCATTTCTATCAATGATTCACTACTCATTTCTTCATTACAGTAAAAAGAAGAGTGCTTGTCAGGTAGCGGTGCTCAATCAATAGTGGTTGGACGAGTAAATGGTTCATCATCCAAAACATGAACTCTCCTTTATAGCGTTAATACCCTACCTTTCTTTTATCCAGTTGCTTTCAAGCCCAGGCATTTCTTTATCTGTAGCTTCTCTATCATTCTCTTCTTTTCTTCTGAATGTGCCTCAGACAGTCTCATTCTTGCAATGGTCTCCTGATTCCTTCTCCTGTCTTTAATGTTAACAGCCTTTCAACTACCTTGCTGACCACTTACTCCTTTTAAAACATACCTTCCTGCATACTTTCTACTACTTTTAGCACATTTAAAAGTTTCCTCTTGTCTAAAATGAAACTTTTATGTTTAACAAATTGCAGTTCATCATTTTAATTTCACTAATTGGCTGGGAAGTTTACAACCGATTTAAACTACTATTTATTTAAAAAAATACTATTTGGAAAAATAGGTAAGAAGGCCAGCATGTCATAGAGTAGAATTGCCATTAACTAGGAATTAACAAACTTAAATTGTTAATCTAGTTTAACATTAAGTAGTTATGTGAAATTCTATAGAAACCTCTTAGATGGTATCTGAGAAATGTCTGTTATGCAGTTTTGGAGGAAGGAAAGAATATTATCTGATACTTGGATTTCAGGAAAAAAAAACCCCAAAACTTCTTTGCTCAATAGCTTCATTAAAGAAAAAAAATTATGAAGACGCTAAAATTTGGAGACACAAGGCCCATTTGTTACATTAGCTACAAATAAGTCTTACAGATCATGTTACAGAAAGTACTAGGAGGATGGAAATAAATCACTCGCCATATTGTTAAGGGGAAATCGCTCTTCATAAAGAGAAAAGTTTAAAAGTGAAATGTTTTTTCCACTCCTCTTGGCTTCAATCAGTCCAGCTGCCTCTTAGCGGCCACGCCACCCATGATCACTGCCGCTGCGTTTGAACCATCGCGGCCTTGAGATGAACTGCTGGAGCACAGGGGCCTGAGGGGAACGCGCACATATACATTGGCATCGTTCTTCAGTCTCCTCTTTTTAGTGGCATTGCTTTCAAGTCAAACTGGCTCCTGTCCAAAACCAAAAAAAAAAGCAACAGTTTAACAGCTGGTATCAATTTAACTTCAGCGGCTCTCCCTGCTCAAGTGTCCCAGTAGAAAACTGGATGCATGATCTAATGGACTTGCTATTTTGTAACTGGACTATGGTGCTTATGCTTGGTTTGAACACTGGATCCTATGTAAGGTAATCTCCAGAATTACATACCTGCACTCTCACCATGAGCAAATATTATTTTTGTATGTTTGTAAGTTCATTAAGTTAATACCTAACTGTATATACACACAGCAGGGGATCTTATTGTCTGGGGGAGAAAACTGAATAAACTAGATATAAAAATTTGTACAAAAACCTATCTGATGACTAATATTATATTTTGACATTAGCACTGGGATATGCAACTCTAGAAAGAGAAAAATACTATAATAATGGAAAATGGCATGTACATCACAGGTTATTTTTCTTGCAACAAAAATTATTAAAAGTATAGTTCCTCTCATGTTCACTTACACAAATATGGAAAAACTAAGTGTTATATACTATTGATTCATTTTCAAAATATTTGTCTTTAGGAGACATACTGTGGCACTTCGTAACATTCTTATACTTTATTATAAAGTTGCCTCATTTTTTTTAGGAGCTTATATTGCAACCTTAGCTGTCTGAGATCCCATTCTCTAGAACCAGGAAGTAAATTTTGGCAATATTAAAGAGAATTTGGATAGGAAATTTTCCAGTTCATAATTTTAGTCCTTAAGAAGTACAAGTTCTAAATTTGGCAAGATATGCTGGTTTTAATATATTCTACTCTGAAATAGAAACTCTCTTAAGTTTACTCTAGGAAAAAAAATCCATTGCGCTCCATCAAGACAAGCATCTCACAAATCACAAAGAGAATTTTGTAACTAGGCAACCAAGGTCAGCAGGACTGTGCCCAAGGTTTGGAGAACCAGCTGAACACACACACACACCAGAAGAGTGAGGACTTGGGCTGCGAGAAAGAAAATTAATGTAGTTTGAAGTAATCCTTTTAAAAACCTATCATTCCCTAACACTATGCAGGTGTACCCTCTGAAAAACAGCTAATAAATCTGCTCCAGATCCACATTTTGAATAAAATAACTTTATTTTATTCAAAAGACTTTCCATTATAAATATAACCCAATCAGACAAGAAACTGAAAAATAAACAAGGAAACCCTTAAACAGACATTTTTTTCCTAACATGAGTGATTTCATGGAATAGTACAGGAATACTTGATTTTCCTAGGCAAAGATAAATGCTCATAAAGAAAGGGAAAATTTGCTAACTTCTGTAGTAGAGAATGTTAAGATGTATAAAATGCTTTCATGAGTTCTCATCAACTTTTCCAAGTAACGATAATTGGTGTTTGTGTTTTTGATATTGACACAAAACAGCATGTTGGTCAGCACTACAAAATTATCATACTTATCAGAAGAATTCTATTTTTTAAAGATTTTATTTATTTACTTTGAGAGAGAGGGGAAGGGTGGGAGAAAGAGAGTGAGAGAAACATCAATGTGCGGTTACCTTTTATGCGCCCTGTAATGGGGTCCTGCCTGGCCTGTTAACCAAGGCATATGGCCTGACTGGGAATCAAACCACTAACCCTTTGGTTCGCAGGCAGAATTCTGGAAAGTAACAAATACAACTAAAATCACTGTTATTGGTTTTAAGTTGATGGTAGAGTTGTTCGTTTCAGAAGCTCAAAAATTATTGGAATCCTATAGCTCCAAGTAATTATGTCAGAAAATTATATTGAATATTGCAGTCCTTCACCCTGTTAAACTGTTGAAGTGTCTCACAGGGTTAGCAGTACTGAGAACAGTTCTAAAGCTCACATGTGACTTCTCAGGTCTTCTAAGTCTTAGCTGAGTACGTTTGGTAGACAGTTTGGATACACTCGGTTATTATTCTGTTTGCTTACGTCCCATCTGTTTTTTCCTGAAAGAAAGGTCCGTATCTGTGAGAAGAGAGTCATTGCCGGACGTGTGCACAGTATGCTCAGAGAAGCCGTTAAGCTGTCCTAGTGGATTCAAATTGATATTTGGTTTTACATTTCATATTCAAATTCTTCCAATCTAAACCTAATAATGAAAGTTATGATGCACCTTGTCTAGAAAATATACTATGTATTTGTCAAAGAAAGGAAAGGAATGGAGGATGTCTCTATGGGATCAAAATTTCAAATTGTTTTAAGATGTTGGAAAGGCTCTGGCAAGGCACAGGGAAGGACATATGTTTTATCATGCATTTACCCTTGCTAACTGTGCCTTCCCAATTCTCTGGTTTGCACGCTGCACATCTAACCCAGCTTCAGCGGGGCCACGATGACGGGGAATGTGGTTGATTTGAAGAGAAACCTGTATGTCACAGTGGTGCTGTGTTCACTGGATCTTAGGGTTATCATCTCAGCACAGACATCTTTCTAGGTGATATTGAAAAAAATACATTTGTGTACATTTATAGGTAAAATCATAAGTTGTTTGGTTCAGCAGTATTTTCTGAACTTATAACCTCTCCCTCTTAGCTGACCCACAGGAGGGCGTACGATGTTATATTTGTAGGGACTCTAGATATATTTGACAATTTATGCCCCAGTGAGAAGATCAGTAGGGAAGTAAGATTCAATAACTCAGGCTCTGGATGATAACTGACAATATCGGAAGAATATCAGACACTCAATTGAAGTTCACTTACACACCATATTATCAGCCAGATTGTTCTTAATGAAAAAGAGTTGTGATAAGAAAGCCAGATATGGAATGAAAACTATACATATACATATATGTGTGTGTATGTGTGTATATTTTTTACAGACTTGTTGTTACGACTGACTATATGGATATCATTTTAAAGGTCTACTTTTGCATTTTTAAAATCAAATCTTTAAAATATTATATTACTGGCAGCCAATTTTAAGTGGACACAAAGAAAATTGCAGAATTTCCAAAGAAATGTTCTATAAGCCAAAACGTATCAAGGACATTATTAAATGAATAAGAGTTTTTCCCTAACATAATAACTATGTATCTGTAGGTTCCATATCTGCAAGTTCAACTAACCTTGGAATGAAAATATTTAAAAAAAAATTTCTTCACATTGTTGCCAACATTTACCATGTACTTAGGTCCATGATGGTTGAGTCAATACTCAACATGTACAGACTTTTTTTTCTTGTCATTATTCCCTAATTGTTAAACAACTATTTACATAACTTTTACATTCTCTTAGGTGTTACAAGTAATCTAGCAATGATTTAAAGTATAGGGAAGAAAATGTGTAGGTTATATGCAAATATTAAGTCATTTTATAAAGGGATTTGAGTTTCTATGGATTTTGGTATCCATGGAGGTCCTGGAATCAATGTCCCTCAGATACTGAGGGACAATTGTATATCCATACACTTTTTAGTAATAAAAGTAAGTTTTTTAAAAAAAATTTACTCAAGAGTTGTTCTTTGTACTGGTGAGAAAAATGTTAAAAATTATTTTAAATGAAAAACAGTAACTGATAAAAATTACCATTTAGTAACAAGAATTCTTTAGATTTGACAAATATGTAAATAAAGTCTCTTTAAACATACATATATGTATTTTTTTTATATATATATATATATATATATATATATATAATATCTTCTGGATCTTTTATCTCACCATAAAAATGAATGTGTTTCCAAATGGATTAGCCATAAGGTTTTCATACATTGTTAATTTTCACAATAGATGACATGTGTGAGCCAGATGGAAGTAATAAAAAAGGTCCCTCTACTTCCTGTACAGCTCAAGAGAAAATAATACTATTCATTTTGACCTCAAAACAACCATAATTATTACCTGCATAATACCTTGTTTTTCACATTTACACCTAGAATAAAATAATTTTCATATTAGTAGCATTTTCAGTTGATTGTGTTGAAGAACTTGAAGAATTAATGCTTTAAAGAGAATAATACCTACTGAAAGAAAACTTTCATTCGAACATGATAATAACTTATCTGGGCTTCCACTATAAACCTCTCTTAGCACTATTTTATTATAACTCCCATAGAAAAAAGACATAAAAATGAAACAAATACTAGCTCAAATTTTAAATTAAATATGGATATTTTAAATGAATAGTTAAATGCAAAGCTTTAGAAGTTACTTAGAATATCTAAAATCATATGAGTTTTATGCTAGAAAAACAAAAAGGACTAATCAACTATTTCTAGCTCAGTTTACTTGCCAAAATAACTTTTAGCATAAATAATTTGACTAACACATTTAACACTTCATTTTGTTTAGCTTGTCCTTAGGCATAACCAAGGCAAATGGACAACTGATGAAAGAATGTACTTACTCGAGACACTGCAATTAAAAAAAAAGTGAGAAAGAGAGAGACAAGGACTTCGCCATTCTAAAAAAGAAATTCTTTTAAAAATTCCTTACATTTGCAAAGGGAGGATAGTGAGAAAAATGTATTAAAAAAATTCATGGGTTCTGTGACTCCTTGGATATGTCTTTATGCCAACACTGATGTTTCGTGTTGACTGTTGTCAGTGAGCATTTCCCACTAGACTGGCGTGTGGTCAGGAAGGGGCGGAGCTGCCTTCATCTCTGTAGCTGCCGGGCACGGAGCCCATGCAAGCGCAGCTCCCTTCCTCAGTTTCATCAGTGATCACCCGTCCTATTATTGCAAAATTAAAGAATAATTTTTTTGTGTTGTTCAAATACATTTGTCTCCATTTTCCCGCCACCACCTTCTCCTGCCCCTCTCCCACCCAACCCCCCAATCCTTCCCCACTTTGGCTTTGTCCGTGGGTCCTTCATACATGTTCCTTGACTTGACGCTTCCCTTCCCTTTCCCAGCGCCCCCCTCCCGCCTCCCCTCTTGATTCTGTTGGTTTCTTTTTTCTTTCAGTGTTGCTGGTTATATTCTAAATAATGGAAATGAATAATTCTTTGTCAAAAAGTTTATGTAGTTGATGTTTGTTTTACCTAATCTGTTTGTTGGAGAACACTAAAGAATTATTATTAAATGTGTTATTTTTATTTATAAACAGAAATGCATTGGAATTGGTCAGTTTTTCCCACAACTCCTTGATATTGTACTTATGCACATGTTAATTTTTTAAAAACTAAAAACAATTTGGAATAAATTGTTAATTAGATCAATATATGTGCAAAATACTATCATAAAATTGACAGTTTTTTGAGTAAAGAAGAAACACAATGCTATAAAATTAATGATACAGTACACTTTACAAAGATAAAATGACATGTCACGATAACTTATTTTAGTCTCTTGTTCACAATTTTGAAATAAATATTTGACTTGAATAATAGAAATTGTTATATTATTAAAAAGAAAAAAATTGTCAATGTTTTTACTGTGTGCTTAAGTCATTCTCAAATTTAAGGAACAATAGCAACTTAGCCAAGTAGAATTTTCAGAGGCCTTACACAAACATTCATTATTGAGCATACTCATAATTTCCAAGTGGCCTTGAGTTGTGCAATAATGTGGGCATTTGTGCACATAGTTGGGTACATATACTATGAGTGTATGTGGTAGTATCTATTTACTTGCTTATCTATCTATCCTGTCCTATTCTATCATCTGCCTATTCATCTTTTGATAGTATTGAAAACCTAAATTGCATGTAATTTTCTTCATATGGACTTAAACAAGACTACAGAAACTCCTTGCAACTTAATACTCCACCTGAGATATCAAATTGTCAATATTTTTCCTTAACTTATAACTGTTTTTTCTCATGGGTTTATAAAGAAAAATAAATTTTATTGTTCCAACAATATTGGATGCATTGGTTAAATTTTATACATATTATATTTATGAGTAATTATGTATAAAAACACACATACAAGATATATAAAGATATATTATCACCACTAGACAAATGAGAAGCAATTAAATAAAATTGCTTACATCTAGAGACATACCTATACCCTCAAGTGTACATTCAAAATCATGTTTTCCATATCTATTCTATCCTGGTTAAGGTATTTGTCTAATGGTTAAGCAAACAATCTAACAAAATGTATAGTGGAATGAAAATACGTATATTGGAGTTAAAAAATTAGTAATATGCATCTCTAAGGCAATATTATTTTAAATTGTTACAGAATGCAAGAAGCATAAAATGTACATAAATGGGTGTGATTAAGTTGAAACGCAGTGTATGGTTCCACATCTTGAAGGACAGGCACTAGGTGGTCTGACATGTTGAGACTCCTTTGAATCACACAATTGTCATAAGGTCTGTCCTGGAATTACTGTCAGCCTTTTATTTCTATGGTATGATCACTCCTCGTCACAACAGGCCATCCAGCATCGAGCCATAAATGAAGGCCATCCACACCGTGTTAAATTCTACAGTGTACAATAATTTTAATGTTTATCCTTTTATCTTTCTTTTTACGGCTTTCTGCATTGGTTTGGTTTTTCAGTAGAGCTATACTACGGTATTCTGGCAAAACAGCATGGCTCTGTGGTCTGACTCATGCGGCATGATTGTTTCCAGAAGTGTAGAAATGTGATTTCATTTCCTCTGTTTTTCTCCCCTCCCACCCATTTCTTTTGTTATAATAACTATATGGTGGAGTGAGTTTGAGATGCATTTGATATTTCTTATAATGAAAATGAAAAAAAAATGTATGCTGGGGAATAGGGAAGACAGAGATGATAAGGTGTCATTTTCTATCTGCTTCAAGAATGTTATTTATTTGCTTCATTGTGTGGTAGTCCTGAGAGTGAACTGAGTATTTAGATCAGATTCCAAAAAATTCCCTTGCCCCAATATTACCTCCAATTTGTAGAGAAGGATAGGATAACACTATACATTTATAAAATTTGTTTTCACATCATATTAATATATTTTCAATATTAGTTCTCATTTATTAAAATTCACAGTATAAGTTCCCAGGGCCTTACATGCAGCGATTTCTAATATGACGGGTTTACACTTGAACAGTAAGAACAATGCAACAATTGAACTTCAGCAAATCTTGAAACATAAATAATAGACTTAAGATAGCCATATGGTTTGAATTTTTCAAATTAGCCGATTCTTGTTCAAACATGCAGATCAGGGATCTGGAATTGGCAAACATTTTTTTCTTAAAGGGCCAGAGTAAATATTTCTGGTTTGTGGGCATTGTGTACTTGATCGATTATTATTACCTTCCATCGCAGTATGAAAGCCACTGCAGATGACACGTAAATAAAGAGGTGTGGCTGTGTCCTAAAAAAAAAACAACTTTGTAAAAACAAGTTACCCAGTGCAGTTTGCTGACCCCTGATGCAGGCAATTGTTCAGTATTATCGGGTACATAGAAATGGATGTGAATATTAGCATTGAGAATTGTTTTCTGAAATTTAAAGTTTTAAAAGATAGGTGAAAGAGTGAGGTATTTGAGACATGATTCTGATCTGTAGTCAAAAGTAATCAGAGCGCCAATACGTAAACAATGAGAGTTTGTGTGCACGTTCCCTAAGGTCAACAAGTATTGTTCCCGATAACATATTCCAGTTTTAAACATGTACTTTATTCAGATATGACTAACTAACTTAATACAAACTGAAAAAGGAAACTGCTCTGCTAAATGTTTCTATAATTGTATGGTGCAAGGATATATATATATACACCCACACACACACACTAATTTGTTTGTACACATACACACACACACACAAATTAGATCAAACTTGTTAGGAATAATATCAAATTTCCTATATTCTAATTGATGTTTTTATCTGCATGTCCTATCCATAACTGATAGAGGTATGTTGAAATTTCTTAGTTTTCTTAATTATACCTTTCAAAGAGGTAGAGCTTTGAACTTTGAGAAAATTGTGTTCATTTTCTGAAGGCTCATGCTTTCCCTGTCTTCTTCCAGAAATCTTTCTCTAATCCAAAGTGTTCAACATTTTCTATTATGTTTTCCTCTAGAAGTTTGATATCATTAACTTTTACTTTTAGATATATGATCCATTTTAATTTGATTTTTGTGTAATGTGTATGATACATGTTGATATTTACTTTCTGTCATTTAGAGATAGATATTGTTGTTCCAATGCCATATGTCGAACAACTTTTCTTTCCTCAATTGAATTGCTTAAAACTTCTCTTTAAAATTAACTGATAATATATGTGCAGGTCTATTTATGAGTATACATTCTATCCCATTGATCTATATGTTTATCCTTTCACTAATACCATCCTTTTGATTACTGTAGCTTTATACATCTTTATGTCAGTTCTCCATTACATCAAGTGATGTAAGTTCTCCATTTTTTTTCATGTTTTTAACACTACCTTTGTTGTTCTACGTTGGTTTCATTCCCACATAATGCTCCCCAATAATGCTTCCTTCCTGTGCCACAAATGTGGATCCTGAGTCCTCCCTCACAAACTCAGACTCAGAACCTCTTTCCCAGGCACCTTGACTTGCAGCACTTCTATTTTATATATAGTAACTTAGAGGCTTTTTTAAAAATTGTATCGATGTGCTATTACAGTTGTTCCAATTTCCTCCCCCCACCGCCCCGTTGCTCTCCTCTGCCCCACCCCCCAGGCAGTCCCCACCCTGTTGTCCATGTCTCTGGTCATTTATATGTGTCCTCGACTGGACCAGACCCTTCCCCTTCTGTCCCCGCTTATCTGGTCACTGTCAGTCAGTCTGTTTCTTGTTTCCAGGTCTCTGGTTCTATTTTGCTCGTTTGCTTGTTTTGTTCATCAGGCTCCTCTTACAGGTAAGATCGCATGGAATTTGTCTTTCACTGCCTGGATTATTTCACTTAGCATAATGCTTTCCAGGTCCATCCATGGTCTCGTGAAAGGTGCCAGTTCCTTCTTTTTCTTTCTTTCTGCTGGGTAGTATTCCCTTGTATAAATGTACCACAGTGTTTTGATCCACTCATTTACTGATGGGCACTTAGGCTGTGTCCAGCACTTGGCTACTGTAAAGAATGCTACTATGAACATTGGGACGCATAGGTTCTTTTAAATCGGCGTTTCAGGATTCTTAAAGTATAACCCCAGAAGCGGAATCCCTAGATCAACTGGCAGCTCCATTTTTCATTTTTTGAGGAGATTCCATATATTTTCCATAGTGTCTGCACCAGTCTGCATTCCCACCAACAGTGCACTAGGGTTCCTTTTCTCCACAACCTCATCAGCATTTGTTGTTTGTTGATTTGCTCATGATGGCCTTTCTGACCAGTGTGAGGTGGTATCTGATTGTGGTTTAAATTTTTAAAAAATAAGTGGAGATGAATCAGAAAGCTTGTCAGTTTCTTTCACAATTTATATTCTAAAAATTACTTGTCTACTTATTTAGACTTTCTCCTTTACTAAGGAGGATTATATTGATCTTGTTGCACTGTACCTGAATCTACACTGATTCGCAAAACAACTTGAAGATAGTAGTGTTAACACGTGTTCAATTAAAGAAAATCTTGTGATACCTGGAATCCATCTCCTTGTTGCACTCTGTTTTAACACAACCATTTTCAAAGTTTATTTACTTTTCTCAGGCTTCTTTGTACTTTGCTTTTGAAATAAAATATGGTACTATTGAATAACTCTTCTTAGCATTATCCTCTTTTCTTCTTCGATTCCCAACTTTCCAGTCCTGTTGCATATTCAATAACTTTGTGACATTTTCCTCACTCTTCTGTTGCATGATTTCTTAAATGTAGGCATTTGCTAAAATTTTGTTCTTTGGCCAAATCCATGAATTTGAGCTATTGCCAATGTAAGGTCTTCTCACACCCAGTATTTAAGTCGGTTTGTGTGGTTTTAACAAAATACCATAGATTGGGTGGCTTAAATAACAGTCACTTACTTCTCACAGTTCCAGAGGCTGGAAAGTCCCACTGTTTATGTGCTGGCTGATTCAGTTCTCGCGACGGCCTTCTTCCTGGCTTGCAAACAGCTGCCTCTCGCTATATCCTCACGTGGCAGAGAGAGGAAACTCTAGCATCTTCCTTAACCCATAAGGGATTCATTCCATCATAAAGACTCCACTTTCATGACCTCATCAAACCTAATCACTTCCCAAAGGAACCACCTCCTAGTACCTTCAAATTGGGAGTTGGAGCTTCAATGTAGGACACTGGCGGAGGGGGACACAAACACTCAGTTCATAATGCCCAGTTTTGAGGTTTTATTTTCACCCGCCAAATGGACATCTCTACCAGGACTTGATAGACAATTAAAACTCAAGGCCAAGTAATCCAAATCTTGTTCTTTTTAGATTTTCATTTTTAACATAGCATTCTAGGATCTAGGGCCAATGGCTAACATAGATTCAGCTACTAATTAATGAAAAATAGATGAAATTGTCTTATGGACCAAACAGCTCCTCCTCATTCCTCCTTTACTTTTCTAAATGTCACTGGTTACTTTGGTTAGAAACTTTTGGGTCACCTTTGACTTTTTGTGTTTCTCTTACCACATAGTGTCCACTTAAGCGATACTTTTCTAAATTCTATATATTTAAATTGAAAACGCTTCTCTTAGCTTCTTTTCTTTTCTATATGTTTCTGTTTTATTTTGATTCCTCCCTGTGAGCATTCTTTCTCATGCTTAGAAACCCACGAGGTGGATCTTGCTCTGAGAGACCCTTCAGCACTTTGCTCACATCTTGCTAATGGCACCAATGTATAAAGCTCAGTGTACTTTTTAGAAAAGTGTAAAATGGAAATATATTTTCTCCCCCATCCTTATTAAATTGTAACTTTTGCGAGCAAGGTCTGAGTCATGTTCACCTTTTTAAATACTGCATCACACACACACACACACACACACACACAATGCCAAGAACACTCCATATGGTGCTTAGTTGATTGATGAAAATGGATGTGTAAATAGACAATTCCTATCAAGTTTATTTGATTCGATTTTTTTTCAACAAATAAGATTTCCCCAAGCTACAAAGAAATATATAGAAACAAAAACAAAAACAAAAACAAACCTAACCCTGGATATATCTACTCTGCCAGTGGCGACTAAAGAATTTTTAATCTGTGGATAAAACAAGAAGATTTTCATTGTAGATTTACAAACATGACTTTCACACAGTACTATGTAAAGGCTAAAAACTACTTTTAGCCCAAGCACGGTGACTTCAGTCTATAGCCTGAGGGATTCCCCCCTCACCCAGATGGCATGAGCGTCAAACAGATGAAGGGAAAAAGGGTAAAATAACGTTTGCAACATAGGGTTGGCTGCTTTCTTTGTTTCTTGAGAGACAGTAGGTAATGCAGACAGCTAAATTTTTCTACTATTACTTAACACACCACTAGTTTGCCTATTCATTCCTATAGCTTTATTTATAATGTATCTGCTTGACTTCACCCTCAGGTTACTCCTCTGTCATGGTTATATTCGATGAAGCTAATCTGTTTTGTTAAAAGCAAACCTCCACTTATATTGATAGTTACTACCACTGTGCTTTTTAGTTTGACAATTTACGGATTTTGAAGATACAAAATCATATTCACGTAGACCACATCTCTACATTGTAATGGTAAATGTATTACCTGTTAACCACAGATTTCTTCACATATCTGACCAATTAACTTCCACAACCTTTTACAACCTGAAATAACATGGAAGAAAATATTTTGCATTGAACATTTCAACAGGTCAATTTTCCTACTAAACAAAGAGCTCATAAAAATTAACACATCATGTTTCCATTTATAAAATGGTACTTCTTAAATAGATTAAAAATTAAAGAAGGCATTCATAAAGAAAATATCAGGTTCATTAGAAATTGTGGAAAAGCAAATTCGATCATTGATTAAACTGATATTTATATGTTATATGATTACTGTGCCATGGACAATATATTAAGCAGCCAACAAAGTCCCTGACCTTATATATAGTACATTTTGGTGAGCAAAAGGGGAAATTTAAAAAAAATTAAATACTTGCACTTTGTAGCAACATATATGCTGTGGAATACAGTATGCTGAAATAACATAAAAGAGAGAGAATGCTATGATCTAGAGCAGCAATTTTCAATCTTCTTTCATCTCACGGTGCACATAAACTAATTACTAAAATTCTGCAGCACACCTAAAATATATATATTATATTTTTGCCAATCTGACAAAAATAGCTATAATTTTGATTCATTCATATTCACACCAGACGGCTATTGTTGTGTGGGCTGTTGTCATTTTTTTAATCTGATAATCTAAGGGAAAAGGGGTCAGTACCCCTGAGTAAATAAATAGTCGGGTGTTGCATGTTTTGAAAATTCTTGCAGCATACCAGTTGAAAATCGCTGATTTATACGGTCTGGGAAGTCATCCTAAGGAAATGATATTTAAATTCAGAGTTGAAATACGAGGATTTACTTCCATAAATGAGGTCAATGTCTCACACCAACCAACTAAGAAAGAAAGAGCTTCATGTGTATGAATATCATCCAGCCTTATCTATAATTACAAAGGAGAAAACCAATAGTCTAATAACAGGTGACAAAATAAGTTATAGTACAAAGAGCTGATGGAATATTATGAAGTTATTAAAATAATTGTGAAATTTATATTCATTCCATCAATACCTATATTGAGTTAAAAATGATACATTACATAGGGCCCCACTGTAACAAAGCGATGTTTCTCTCTGAGGCCACTCTGATACCTTTACCCCACTGCCGGGCTGATTTGTACTTTATTGAACAATGCAAAATAGACAACTGCAGTAGCCTCCAATAATTTCTCCCAAGCCTGGATTATTATTTTATGACTACTTTGTTTCATTGGCCATATAGTACCTCTTTAAATACTTCTGCTACACATGCTAATTGCCTGCTTTTATGCTATTAAACTTTTGGGGAGCTGACATTTTTTGCAAGTAGCATTAAAGGTTTTGAAGACAGAAACTGAAATATTTACACATAATTTTGAAGAGCCCCTCTAATTTTACAGAATGGGAAACTAATGGTCTGATATGCCTTTTTCAGAATTCCCAATTTGGAAGCCGGAATTATTCTGCTTGATTGTTTAGATATCCCCAGATTGTTCCTTTTTATTTTAACTTCAAGCAGTGCATAGCTAATTAGCATAAAAATATTGCTCACGAATAAAGCACAAGTATTCTAATCAAAAAGGGACACCTTTGAGTAGTCTTTCAAACTGCTGTGATCCTTATTTACCCTCTTTTATGCTAGTGAAAATGGTTAAAAGACAATTCTCAAGTAGTCCGCAAAGTTCAAAATAACATTTTCCAGCCTTGAATTCTAAAACTCCAGGCGGCTGATAAGTGTGGAGAGCATCCCATCCTTCTTCGCCTTCTTACTTATGAAGCCCTTGCTACACGTAATAAGTAACCCAAGCTTCAACTTTCAGAATTAAAGAAAAAAAAACCCAATAGTGTTTGTTTATTTCGGCACCCTATAGGTATAGACCTCTTTGCACCTGTTCACTCCAGTTGCAAAGTATTGAGCATCCTTGAATGACACCGTTTCATTCAACATCATTTTGTTATAATATTGATGAGATGCCTTAGGAACTTCACTCTTATTTAGAAGAATTAGCCTGTGGTAAAATTGGTTTTGGTATATGCCCGTTTCATTTCAAGTTGCAGAACCTGTCAATGACGTTAAGTGAGGAATCTTGTAATACAATGAGTGGCCTAAAGAGCAAAGCACTGGAGTTAGCTCCTCTCCAAAGGGAGTCTCAACGTCCTTGTTTATAAACACAGGTAATAAAAGTGACAACATAGCATAGCTTTGGAGAGGGGACCAGCTATCCTTTAATACTCAGCATTGCACAGGAACATCAGAAAGGCTACTGAGTGAGCACTAAATAAATGGTAGTTGCTATGAGAAGAAAGGAGAGGAGGGAAAGGTGGAGGAGGACACAGACACAGGGGTACAAGGCGAGCGGGAGGAGATGGAAGAAGACAGGAAAAGGCGTAAGAAGCCCCCCACGGAGCTGGCATTTCGCATTCTGTAATCCTTATAAGGACCATGGAACACTAAAATGAACTATTTTGAATACAGCTACAAGGGATTTTTTTAAATCAATGTTCAACACTTTTAAAGAATTTTAGAAAATTAATTTCAATCAGTAGAAAGTTTAGATGTTGGATTCCTCTACAGTGTTTATTTTCTTTCTTTCTTTCCAATTTGCCACAGGCCTGACCGTGTCAGCCCCCGGCTCTGCAGCCTCCGACAGATCCTTTAAGGCCCTCGTTTGACATTTGTTTCATTCATTGTAAGCGATAATTAACACCTCTGTGCAATTTAACTATCTTAAGCGATAAATGCCCTTTAAATGATTTTTTTTGTTTAAATTAAACTCTCAGTTAAACTTTCTTTAAGTTAACTTTCTTGACTAAATTAAACTTTAAATAACTTCATTAAACTATTGTAGATTGTTCCAGTAAATCTAGTTGAAAGGATTTTAGCTCCTCTTTCTCTTACTTTCTTTTCTCTCTGCTGCCCTCTCTCTTCCTTTTCCTTTTCTTTCTATTGGTCCCTCTTTCTTTTCTTTCTCAGATACACATTCAGACAGAGTTGATTTTTTTCTTTCCAATTTTAGTGCCTGCAATCAGCCTTTGAGTATGTGCATCTGTGCTGATAATTTGTGAATGAGTGTCGCTGAGTGTCGAACAGAGCAGTTTATTTCTGAACTTATTGTAATGTAATAATTTCAAAATACTGCCAAAAGGCATTTGTTTATATTGTTTTATTTGCCAGCCACATTTGAAAGAGATCCCTTTTTTAATTTTTTAAAATTTTATTTCTCTTTCAAATATAAAAGCTGTTAAAGCATTACTTAAACTAGAACAAAAGCTGATTCTAAGAGGATTGAAAAATGAAACAAAACAAAACAAAAAGCAATCCCAACCACCTTTCAAGTGCCTTTCATCCTACTCTGCAAGGTACTGAAATAGAATTTTCTATTCCTGTCACATCCAGTTGCAGGATTTACCAGAAGTGGACCTTGTTCCAGTTAGATGAAGTAAGATTATACTAAAAGCTGCTGATCTGTTTTCAGAAGAATTGCTACAATCCACGAGAGAAATTGCTTAGAGTAATAGAATTTTAGCAGAAATGAATCTGTTACTAGCTGGAAAAAATCTGTTATAGCCACAGAGACTTGAGGTGCCTAACTTGCAATTTTGATCATGGCCTACGAAAGTAGGACTTAGAATAAGGGAAATGCATTGGGAAAAAGTTTTATTTTTCAACAGAAACTTAAATCCCAGTGAATTGCACCATCTCATTTTTTCTCTAGGGAACTCTCAGAAGATATTATAGTTATTACTAATCCTGGCCATGAACTTTACCTGCATGTCACTTCTCAGTAATACCTCCCTGATCCAAATGATAAAAGGAGGGCAGACGTTTAGGCTGTTCTCTTTGGTGAAAGCTTTATCCTGAGGGACTAAATTTAAAAATTGATATTTGATTGAAAACACTGAATTGATCAGGCATCCATGCAGAATAACTGTGCTCAATCACAAACTTAAAGGACAGTTATGACTCAGTAATTTATATTTAAAGACATGCAACACTTAATGATGGTGACAAGTTCTGAGAAAACTGTCCTTGTGCGACACCCCGCGCGCACTCACACCCCGAAGGCACAGCCCCCGCCGTACCGCCTGTGTCCTGCGACGGGCAGCGCAGTAGGCTTGTGACACCAGCATCGCCACAAACGCGTGGAACTGGGGTGTGAGCCCAGCCCTCGGCTTCTCTTTTGGGGATGCAACTCCCTGATGCAGGCTTTCCTGGAAGGTGTCCAGGGCACAGCTGGCGTCCGGGACGCACGGTGCACCCAGCTCAGGGCTGGGGCCCAGCCGCCCCTCCCCCACTGAGGCTCCTTTATTTCAGAGACCTTGGTTATATCGGACAACCGGCCATTTGGGCTACCTGTCCTCTTCTGTCCCCACGCCTCTAAATGCACCCATGAAGAGAGGCCAAGAGCACCCAGGTGCCGCCCCTCCCGCCCCCCGTGACCGCAGAAATCAGGCCCACGCACACTCTGCGCGTCCACTCACCTCGCCCACTCACCTCGCCCAGCGGCTCCGGCGCCCGCAGTGTCCGGGGTCTGTAAGTAATGCACCCTTTCTTTTTCTTCAACGTTTCCAGCGGTTCGGGGGGCTTGCAGTCTTAACAAAAGCCACAGCGGCTCGGACCAGTGTAAGGCCGGTTTGTAAAGCGGAGACACCTGAGACAGCGGCTGGCCGCTGCGCCCGCAGGCCTTCCAGCCCCGGGTGGGGGTTGGCGGCGGTAGCGGGAGCCAGGCCGAGCCAAGCACAGCGGTGCCCTGTGCTACGGAGTCACCGGCGGGGGTGGCCGACCTGCCGCCGCCAGCTCCCTGCGGCCCAGGGTGGCTATGAATGCAGCCCAACGCCAAATCGTAGATTTACTTAAAACATCATTAGATTTTGTGTGTGTGTGTGTGTGTGTGAGATTACATGTTACAGTGTATTTAACGTGTGGCCCAAGACAACTCTTCCTCCAGTGTGGCCCAGAGACACCAAAAGTTTGGACACCCCTGGAAGCGGCACTCACCACAACCCAGGGCAACAGGAATTTTTCAGCGCCGTTATGAGTTTATGGGACCACTGTCATATATGCTATTTGTCGTTGACCAGAACACCGTTGTGCCGCACATGGCTGTATATTTTAAGTAATTACATTTCAGTAAAATGTTGTAGGCAAGACCTTTGAGAACCGAAGGAGCATTCGACATAAATGAGTGTGTCATTTACACATTTAATATGCATTTCATATTAAAAAGTGCACAATTGTTTTGTCCAAACGTATACCTGTCTTTCGTCTGTACAGGCTGCTAGGACACTATCACATAGAGTAGGCGGCTTGCGCACAGCCGCGATGCATTGCTCACGGTTTTGGAGACTGGAAGTCTCAGGTCAGGTGCCAGCACGGTTAGGTGCAGACGCTCCTGCCATGAACACTTTTCTTATCTTTGGGGGTAGAAGGAGGGAGGCGGCTCCGTGGGGTCTCCTTTATCAAGGCGCTGATCCATCCTTGCGGGCCCCTCCCCGTGGCCCAGTCACGCCCCAAAGGCCCACCTGCTATTGCTGTCACAGTGGGCATCGGATTTCAGTGCCTGACTTGGGGAGGACACGTTCACACCATAGCAATAACGGTGGGACAAAATAAATCACAAAATCATACAATTTTTAAAATATACGTGAAATGGAAACTCAATCTAATCATCTCACTAAACTCGGTCTTTGCTGCTTGCTACTGAAGAAGTGAACTAAGCAAAATCCAATCAACAAAAAGCAAGTTGTAATTCGGTGAACTGAAAGTTTTTCAAACTCACAACAGATTGCTGGGGACCTACAGTGGCCACGAGGCACACGATGTCAGAAACCTGTCTCCTCGCCCTCTGTCTCCCAGTGTGGCCCCTGCTTAACCCGCCCCATGCGATTACATTGACAGCTGAATTTCTTGCGCCCAGCACAAGGGGATTGCAGGCCACGCGTCTTCAGGGTTAGAACATTTCCAAAGGACACACAAAAACTCCAGGGGCAGAATTTTTGGCTTCATCTTGTCAATTGCATTCTTCCACTTACACAGACATGTGTTTTATAGTACCTGCAAGTGAACAGGAATTTGCCCTTCTAGTAGGATTATTAGTTTAAGATGTATTCCATTTTTGATTCTGATTACACAAAATATCTCAACATTAAGAATGTAATAATGCTGATTTTCTGATATATGTTTTTTTTGACATAGCTTTCTTTGAAATACAGAAATTGCTAATGCTGTAACTCCAGAGCTGTGTAAGTGAAGTACGTACCTTCCACTCCTTTTCTGCTTTCTTTCTCTTATATACATCAACTTTGAAAGGTCAAAGCCTGAATTTACAGAATAAAAGAAGGAGTGGTAGATATCAGGTAAGGTAACAGAAAAGAAATCATTGCATCTCTCTTCTTTATAAGCTACTCTATTGGTTGATATTCTGTTTATTTACTAGTTATAGCACAACCTTTGAGTAAAGGGAAATACATCTATCTAATAAGTTATCTTATAGTCATCTTACAATCTCTTGTCTTTCTCCATTTGAATTTTACAAAGATCTATATACACAAGTAGATGTAAGAATAATATTCCTGATAATGTATTTGCCTTTACATTTTTTGATAACTCTGAATATAAATAACAAATAGTGTTTTCAAAAATATTTTTTATAAAGATTGGTTTTGAAATCTGTGTTTTCTGATTGACTGTTTCCTACTAGAAATAATTGAAAGCAAAGGGAATTATACCATATCCTGCAATTTATTAAAGCATTGAAGCATAAAAGAAGAATAAAGAGTATTAGGTACACGAGCCATACACCGTCTTGTCACTTTATCAGTAAATGATAACATGCTTATATTCATTCAGAGATAAGCGATGTAAACAGACGTTTTTACGTGGAGAAGGAAACCCTGAATTGTTGACTCGTTCTGGTGTATCTGGGCTCAAACAGACACTTGAGGGTTTAAGAGGGAAGGCCATGACCAACAAATCCAGATGCTCTTTGAGCTCAGCTAAACCCAGCAGAAACTCTCAGCTGCATGCTTTTACCCTTGAGACAGTTTGACTTCAACAGCTATTTGCAGAGTTATGTGAGGGTGAGACAAAAATGAATGTACCATGTAAAGCATGTTAAAAAAATAACATATTGGTTTGAAACACTTATTCCAATTTTTATAAGGCTTTATTTCTTTCCTGCAAGTGGGCTTTGCTTGTTAAAAGAATATTGCCCTCTAAAATATATATAAACTTTCTTCTCCTTAAGGACAACATAAACATAGTTAACCTATAGCGTCACATTCTTCTGAGACTAATACTGAATAAAAGAGGGCATTGTGCAGATGGTCAGCAATTCTTTTTCTGCCCAATACCCTTAAAACTGTGTAATTATCTGAGGTGTTGCTATAAATCCAGTATTTACAACGTACATTCCTTAGAGGGTGAGGTAATTGCATGTGTCATGAGGGGAGAAAAAAGTTTCAATTTTTTTCCGCAACTCTTTTTTTCATCATTGAATTTATGCTTTGGAAGAAACATGAGCGTAGATATTATACTCCAATGCATGAAATCATAGCAAACCTACTTTAAACAATTCACCTAATAATCATAGCATCAGTTAGTCTTATTTCTAGTGAATATAAAATGACTAATTACTTTAGTGCTATTTTTTTTTAATTTAATGCTTTCTGGACATATTATTTCAGAGGTTTTGACGTTAACATTGTTTTTTATAGTCTCTTATGTAAAACTCAAACATTTTTATGCCATACCACTTGAATTTAAAATGTTCTTAGCTCTTTCAATTTGCTCTGCTGTACAAGTTCAGGGTTACTTAAAAATTGCTTTCATTAGGAAATTGTAGAGCAGGCTGAGCTTGCCAATAAAATGTCCTTGGAAAGTTATTGTAAAGGAACTGTATTCATTTTTGGGGGGGGTTGTTTTCTGAGTCTTTGCTTACTCACACACACAACGTGTAATAACGGAGCATTCTTTAAAAACCAGGCTCACTTTAAAGGCTCACGCTTGTTCAGTCGGTCACTCTGTACAGACCAGGCTCTGTCTTTACGTCACTGTGATGCTGCTGTTCGAGTGTAACCCAGCGGAGAACTTCATACTAGTCCTCAGTGAAAGGCATTGAACTCCCAAAGCTCTCAGCTTTCTCTTTTTACGGCCTCAAGGCACATCAATTCATTCATCTTAACAAAGCTGTGTTGAAACTCACAGCCAGTGTGAACAGGACAGAGAACAGAACAGAAGGAATGTCTGCCCTGCTGGAGTTCACAGTCAAGTAGGAGAGACATGTTAAGCATGGAAATAAAAACATGTACAATATGTATCCATGACAAAATATATCCCTGTTACAGTAATTTAGCTACAATGGTTTAATCAAATAGGGGTTTATTTTCTCACATTCAGAAAGTGGCATTGTGACAGATTATAATTTCCAAAGATAGTCACACTAATGTATTTTATTTTAAACGCTCTTTCTACAATTGAGAGGTGGATGTTATGCTTTCTTCTCTTGAATATGGTGGGATTCAGCTGTGGCAAATGAAATGCTAGTGACTTCCATGACTAAATTATAAAAAGAAATGAAGCTTCTGTCTTATCCTCTTGGGATGCTTCATCATGAAAAGAGCTACCACGTGTGTCATGTAGAAACCAAACAACACATGGATTGGCCATGTGTGGGAGTTCCAGTCCCAGGCCTGGGTCCTGTTGAAGTCTCAGCCAATAGTTAGCATCAACAACTGCTATTTGAGTGAGTCTTCAGATAATTCCAACACTCAGTATTCAAAACTGACTGGAGCAGGGATGGGCTGCCCTGATAAAATCAGACCAAACTAAAGATTTATGGTGAAATTAGAATTGATGTTGTTTAAGCCACTAAGTTTTGGGATTGTTTGAGCTGACTTTGGTACCTCTAAGTTGGGTGCTAGCAAACGTATAGACATACGCACACCTATGTGTACATATGTATCTTTCAGGAATGAGTGGTGAGTGGGTAAAAGGAATCTTGAAAAATTTTGAAGTGAGAGTTAATAAAAACCAAAAAGGAGAGACTATTAGTAGAAGCTTCTCAACCCTCAAAAAGACTGTCAGTGGGAGCTTTAAGGAAAATGAGAAACATATCATTGTAAGGTGGGAGAAAGGGGGCACTTGTTTTATGGCAGTAGAATGTTTCCATACTCGGTCATCTGCAGTAATATGGAAAATAGCATGTTTGTCTAATGAACCCAAGCGGGCACAGTGCTGAAGATGCCTACCTTCTTCAAGCCGCCTATAGTAACATGAGAATGGAGAGCATTAGGCTAAAGAAAGACCTGTTAGATAAAAGTGAACCAGAACTTGCTGAGTTTAAAAAATGAAATTGTTTCTCACTTCCTGCCTGGTTCGATGGACAAAAAAAAAAAGGATTTCTGAGCAAATATCAGATCCAGAGCTGTACATGGCATATATAACCACAACAGTAAGCCCAGAGCGGCCTATCTTTTTGTTTTGTAATCTTAAGCGTGTCAATTTTACTCTCATATTTATAAGATAGCTGATGCTTTTCTAGTGATGCACTCAGTTCCATGCATGAGAGAGGACCATGGCAAAGGGCAAGGGTCACATAAGTTATAAGGGCTTTCTTTGCTTCAATTTCAAAATTAGTAAAATAAGGTTAATAATAGCAACTACCCCATAGATTTCTTGTAGGGATGAAATACGTTAATAATTATGAAGCATTTTGAATCATGACAGGAACATAATGGGTGCTATTAAAGTGTTTGTTTAAAATAAGAAGAAAAACAGCGTGTGCCTCCTGAGCCTGTTTTTCTGATTAGAAAACAATAGCTTTTATGAAAGCCCTGATAGGTAGAAGTCCTCTCGCTTCTTTGCCAAAACTGAGTGACATATTTTTAAGTGGGTGAAATTCCATGTTAAGGGAATAGTGAGGAAGAGGACAAGGGACACCAGCTGGGCAGCCGTGGTGAGTGCCCTGTACAACTGTCAAATCCCACGCGAGCCTATGCTGGGGACACGGAATGCAGTCTGTGAACCTACGATGTTTCAAGCAGGGCGGACACTAGAGCAAGGATGTGTCATATGTATCTTTGGCATAATTTGCTCATATTAACAGGACATTTGGGGGTAATATTGGGGAAATATATTGGGGAGAATCAAAATGAGCTTTAAAAACCAAACAATAACAATGAACTTTATCATTTAAGAAATTGTGTGTGTGTATATATATATTTTTTCTTTTACATATATTCACATATTTATCATTTCCTTCCTTCATATCTGAGTTACAGTCTGGTGTCATATTTTTGTTTTTTGCCTTATAGAATTTCTTTAGTATTTTCTGTAGTATGATATCAACATGTACTGTCATATATTGATTAGCTGAAAATACATATTCTTTTCATTTTTGAATGATAAATTTAATGGTACAAAGTTCTTAGTTGGCTTTTGAAAAAAGCATTTGATATATTTTTTGAATGTCTGGCGATTGTTTCTTCTGAGAAGCCATCTGTTAATTATATTGTTAATGCAACACAATTGTATATAATGTTATTTTTCTGTTGCTGTTTTCAAGATTTCCTCTTCTCATTTGGCTTCAGCTGGGCCTTTGTGTCGTTATGTTTATCTTACTGTGGATTCATTGAGTTTCTCAAAATTACAAGTTAATATTTTTCACTAAATTTTTGAATTATTCACCCATTATTTTATTATTTTCCCCATTTGCCTTCTCTGCTAGTACAATTACAGAAATTCTAGATAGATAGATATCATTTTAGAAGTGTCTGTGGCACACTTGATTTTTATTCATTTTTCCTCTCTTTTAAAGTTTTGTGTATATTTATTTATCTTGCTTCAAGGTATTCTTCAGTTGAATATTAAATCTGTTGAATCCTCTAGTAAATTTTTCAGTTATTCAATTTTAACCTCTACATTTTTCTATTTAATAGTTTTCATTTTTTTATTGAGTTTGTTTATTCATTAATCTCATACTGTCCTTTAGCTTTTAAATGCAATGTCCAATAAATTTTTAGCATATTTATTTATTTACTTACTCTGAACTTATTTTTTATTTTTGACTGTGAAATACAGATAAATAAAATCTGCCGTTGTAACTACTTTTAAGTGTACGATTTGTTGGCATTAAATACCTTCACAATGCTGTATAACCATAATCACTATTTATTCCCAATATAACTTTGTCATTTAAACATTACAGGACAATCTGGTTGTGCAGATATTGTGCTCAATTTGTAAGCAGGAAGTAAACCACAGTCATCGCAACAGCCGCCATCTTGGATCATTAGCATATTTATAATAATAACTTTGGAGTCTTTACTGGATAAATGTAATATCCAACCCAATTGGAGTCAGTTTTTATTAACTGCTTTTGTCCTCCCTGAAGTATGTCATATTTTCCTGTTTCTTTACATATCTTTTAGTTTTTGTTTGAAAATCAAACATTTTATACGTATGTTTTTTGTCTATGGATTCTACTTTGTTTTTTTCCCTTCTGAGAACTGTTGAATTTTTAGCCTAGTGGGGAGATAACTGGACTGAGTTTAACATGTGAAATTTGTTTACCCACAGTGATCAATAATGATGGTGTTGCTCCAGTTTTTCAGATTCTAGCAGCTTGTTTTTTAGCCTGGCTTCCTGGTGGCTTCTCTGTGTTTGCATAGTTTAGTGGTCAGCCATTCATCTGGGTAGTATTTACACGAAGCTTTTGGGGATTACTCTGTCTGTGGTTCTCTTCTGTAGTTCCCCTTTAACTTTCTAGTTGCTCGGGCATCCCAGGGTTCAGATTCTTAACCTCAAGCCAGTTAGCTTTAGCTTCCTGATTCCCATGCTGTGTTCGGGGGAACATAGTTGCTGCAAACTGAGATCTCAGCAGGAGCTGACATGTCCTTCAAGGGTAGAGTTCTCCCTAATGCCTACCAGCGTGTCCTTCAGGCTTTCAGGGACCTACCACATGCCTGTGTAGTCATTAGCCAGACAGAGCTTTGGAGAGTTTATATTCAGTCTTGGATTTTTGCCAGTCGATGGCTTTCTTTTTCCTTCCCTGAATTCAATTATCTGCCACTTAAAGCTGCTAAGGCAGGGACTTCCCTTCACAGGCACTGCAGTTGGAGAATGAACCTGAGATAAAGACCTCACTGCTTCCACTACAGTCTAGACTCTCTGAATTCTTTACTCAGTCAATGGACATTGGAATTATTACCAATTCAAGAAGTATTTTTTACTCAAGAAGGATGGTATTTTTTTCAATAAACTTTGTTCAGGTTTGTTGCCTGACCTGTGTTGTTTCCAATGAATTGGTGAGGTTTTATGATTGTTTTCTGCGGGAGGAACTGCCTGTCCTCTCCCCACTGTCATTATCAGGGGTCCCGAGTTCTTTTTCTCACCTCTCTCATCTTTATTTCTTTTCAAGCTATACGAGTATTGTGACCTAAATTTTAAATCTTTCTTTTAGGATGACTGCATACTCTCACTTGTGGGCAAGGGGGACCCCCCCAAAACACTGTAATTATCTTCTGGAGGGTGGGCCCTTTGTAGTACAGGCTTCCCCTGCTCGGTGAGTGTTCTAGGAACCATCTGTGTCATTGTACCGGCTGAGGGTGTTGTGAGAGGCTGCCTTCAGCATCGGTGAGTCCTTTTTTAAGACTCAACACGTTTGCCCATTTCACAATGGGTGGTTTGTGAGCGTACCTGCCCACACTGTGCTAAGTGTTCAGCCGTTTTTGACAAAAATATGCATGACCCCTGTGCCCCACCCTCCCTATTCACCTGATCTCACGCCGAGTGACTTTTTTTGTTTGCCTGGATGAAAAAGGCCCTCAGAGGGAAATGTTTAGCCGATGTAGAAGAGGTGAAACAAAAAACAGTAGAAGCACCCAAAGGCATCAAAATTGAGGAATTAAAAAACTGCTTTGAACAGCGGAAAAAAAGTCTTAAATGTGTGTATTGCATCCAATGGAGAGTGCTTTGAGGGTGACATCTAAGAACAAATACATGATTTTTTAATAAATACATTCTGTTTTTTGGGCCCTCCTCATAGTTGGTAGAGCACAACATACTTGTCCACTTGCTCAAGACTAAGGCAGAATGTCACTCTGAAGTACTTACTATGAGCCTTTTTAATTGTAGATCCTCATTACCATCGCTCAGGGCCCAGTGTCACAGGTGTGCTCAGGGAACCAGGTTCTTGGTGCTCATGAACAAAGAATGGGACAAACCACACAAACAGAGTAAAGTGAAGCAAGCAAGCTTTGCTAAGGACAGTTCACTCCTCAGAATATGGCAGTGGGCCAATCCCCTGAATGGAGGGTGGCCTCCTGTTGTCTGAGGGGTTATAATTTTATAAGGCTTTTTACTTCCCTATTCTTAATTTACTTTCTACTGCAGTTGAGTTAGGAGTTCTATAATTTTTCTGCTACAGCGCAGGCAATTACCCATAGTTCTCCCTGATTGCCCACTTGGGAGCTGGAAACTGCAATGCTTATTTATTACAATCAGATTATAATAATGCTTAGGTGAACTATGGGTTGTTCAGGATCAAAGTGCACAGGCCTGGCTGTGTTTTTAAGTATTGCTATGTTATTACAAGACTATTTTCAAAATTCAAGATGTTGGCAAGTGTCATGTCAGCTCCTTATTTTGATGTCAGCCTTCCAAGACTTCCTCATTTTTATTTTACCTGCTGTCTCCCAGTCTCCTGCCTCAAGTCCAGCTACTTGTGGGGAGTAAGGTCGCTATTTCAGGAACTCAGCCTGTCTGGCCTAGGATGGTTGGCTTAGCTTTGCTGGGCATATTTTGCATTTGTTGAGGATGCCTTTGGGACTTCCTCATTTCTAACTCTCTGCCTGCCTTACCGGGACTACTAGGTTTCCCTGTCCTAGCTTTCATTATTTTTTTCTAATGGTAGCTAATTCATTTTCCAATCAAGTTTTCCTCAATAGCTCTAATCCTTTTGTGACCTAAATATATAAATGCATATTAGTTCTTTAAGAAAATAATTCCAGCCCTGGCCAGTGTGGCTTAATTGGTTGGAGTGTCATCCCATAAACTGAAAGGTTGCAGCTTTGATTCCTGGTCAGGGCACATGCCTGGGTTGTGGGTTTGGTCCTGGGTTGGGGCATGGGGCACATACAAGAGGCGACAATCAATGTTTCTGTCCCACATAGATGTTTCTCTCCCTCTCTTTCTCCCTTACCCTTTCTGTAAAATCAAAAAGCATGTCCTCAGGTGAGAATTAAAAAACTAATAATAAATAGTAATTTCAATGTCCAATTAATGAGTGAAGAGTTCAGAGAGGCTGGCAGGTTTAGAAGCAGTTGTGTTGTTTGTTCCAATTTGGCCATGATTTTAGTGTGATGGAAATTAAAATCTTCACATGTGTGGATAGGAGCTACTTCTCATACCTTCCGTTCTCTTTCCATGTTCTCACATTAGAGAGGATAAATATTACGCACATGTAACTTTTTGCCTCTTCTTAATCATCCTCCAATGTGAATATATAGTTCTGTGTAAAGCATTGGTATGAGAGGGAACAACATATATATTTATTTACTCTTTTTAAAAATACATAATATATTTTATTTACATATACATTTTTAGCATTGTTTTTCTTTATTGTATTTTTTTCCATTACTACTTAGTCTCCTTAACAGCAATCCCTCAAACAATCCCCACACTGTTGTCCATGTCCATGAGTCCTTTTTCCTTTTTGTTTATTCCTTCCACCCCTTCACCGCCCCACCACGAGCTGGCGTCCTGCTCTCCATCTATGAGTCTGTCCCCATTTTCCTTGTTAGTTCCGTTTGTTCATTCTACATATGAGGGAAATCATATGTATCTCTTTCTCTTACTGGATTATTTCATTTAGCATGATGTTCTCCAGGTTCACCCACACTGTTGCAAAGGGTAACATTTTCTTCTTTTTTATGGCCAAGTAGTACTCTATTGTGTAAATGTCCCATAGTTGTTCTATCTACTTATCTATTGATGGACACTTGGTCTGCTTTCATACCTTGGTGATTGTAAATAATGCTGCAATGAACATAGGGGAGCTTATGTTCTTTCAAATTAGTGTTTTGAGTTCCTTTGGATATATTCCCAGAAGTGGGATTGCTGGGTCTAAACGCAAATCCATTTTTAATTTTTTGAGGTATCTCCACACTGCTTTCCACAGTGGCTGCACCAGTCTGCATTCCCACCAACAGTGCAAAAGGGTTCCCCTTTCTCCACATCCTCGCCAGCACTTGTTGTTTGTTGATTTAATGATGATGGCCATTCTGACAGGTGTGAGGTGATATCTCATTGTGGTTTTAATTTGCATTTCTCCGATGACGAGTGATGTTGAGCAACTTTTCATATGTCCATTGTCCTTTTGGAGAAGTATATATTCAGTTCCATTGCCCATCTTTTAATTAAGTTGTTTGTTTTTTTGGTGTTGAGTTTGGTAAGTTCTTTATAAATTTTGGATATTAAACCTTTATCAGGTATATCAGTGAATATGTTCTCCCATTCTCTCGATTTTGTTGATGACTTCCTTTGCTGTGCAGAAACTTTTTAGTTTAATGTAGTCCCATTTGTTTTGGGGTTTTTTTTTTGTCCTTTTGTTTCTTGCCTGGGGAGATATGTCCAATAAAATACTGCTATGAACAATGTCCAAGATTTTGCTGCCTATGATTTCTTCTACAATTTTTGTGGTTTCAGATCCAACATTTCTTAGTATCTTCTTTTTCTCTTTCCATGTTATCACTTTAGAGAGGGCAAATATTATGCAAATGTAACTTTTTCTCTCTTATTAATCACCCTCCAGTGTGAATATACATGGCCTGCTATTCTAAAAGTTACTGACAAAATTTTTGCACTGTGGTATGCAATTGTTTTGCATGGCTAAAAGGTTTGAAGCTTACCTGTTTCAAAGGTTTGCAGCTTCAGTGTTTTAATACATATATTCTCTCTCTCTCTCTCTCTGTCTCTCTCTCTCTCTCTCTCTCTCTCTCTCTGAAACTACAAAAGGACAGATGAGTAAGCGTATCTGTGTATGTGCATGTTTGTGTGGGTCAGTGAGATCAAGAATGTCTGAACATCCCCCTGTCAAAACTTATGATTTAAAAACTTAAAGCCTAAACACATGCTATATGCATTATTTCAGTGTCTGCCTAATATTTTCTATTATAGAGAACAGAAGGGTTCAACTTAAGTAGGTGAGAGACAAGTCGTTTATCTTCTGCGATGTTTGCTCGGGTGTATTCTGAACTCTTTAATAACTTGATGGACACAATCTTTGTTGGGATTCTTTCATTTTGTGACACAAATCTCTGAAATTAATAGAAAAAATGTTCACTTTGTGCCTTTCTTGCCCTGCCACACACTTCTTCCTCCAACCATATGTCATTAATACAGCTAATGGAATTTTGGCACCAAACCTACTGGGAAGGGATGTGGTAAAGGCGGGGGCAGATGAAGGTGGGTGACAAGAACAAGGAAATACTTGATGTTCCTCCATTGAGCAGTGGCAGCTCCGTCAGCCTGCCCGCGGTCCCCACTGACGGCTGCAGCCCTCTGGCACGTGACCGTGGCCCAAGCACTCACGGGCTGCTTGGACACCGCAGCCCCTTTTGTTAAGGTCTGAAAATACAACTCATTCCTTTCCTTCTCTCAGCTGCCATATGGCTTTGTGGAAACTGGCCTAAAAGGAAGCAGGAAAAAAAAAGCCCTCGAAGTAAAACAACAACAGATGAAATTGATTTATTTTCAGCATTAAGAGATGGGGGTGGAGGCCTTTCAGAAACATAAAACCCTGCACTGAGCAGGCAAACAGGCTGCTCAGATGACAGTTCTTGTATACACTTCTTTTTTTTTAAATAACATGTGGCAGAAAATAGAAGCTTCATTGTTTTACTTAACTACTGTATCCAATTTGAATGAAATGAAATTTTCAAGCTTAAGTAAACTGACTGGCCCATTTTCTGGTGCTCTTTAATTTTAGTTGGACAAAATACTTCACAATTTTAAAATATGTAGTGAACATCAGTCTTCTAGAAGTTTATCCTACTCTATAACTTCTGCAAATGATTCTAGACTGAAATCACTTTATTTTAGTTCTCCTTTAAGCTTCTCAATTTAGGCAGTTATAGCACTCTTCTAAATTGTTTTAAAAGCCTGGTAGAATATGTCGAAAGCATGGGATTGGAAAGGACATTTTGTCATGCTGAAAAGGTGTGACAAGAGTGCTGGAAATACAAATGAAAGAAATATGTTAGAGAAGACAAATATACAATAGCTCTGAACAAATTTGTTAAATCAAAATATTTAAATTTTAAGGATATTTGAGTTCTAAAATATTCTATAAGGCTATACCTTTTTCATTTGGACATTTGAAATGATGAATAAAGGTTAGTGTAATTGCCAAGTATAGGGGAGTGAAATTATTTTATTGATATTTATTACTTTATTTTTTAGTTTGGTGCTCAAGTGCTAATCAAGCATCACTAATATACATGATATTTTCTAAGAGTTTCTTATATTTGTGTAAATAACTTGAAGCACTTGGTTATCCTTGAATTTTGGACTTCTTATTTATTTATTTATTTATTCTTTCTATTAAATTAATTGGGGTGACATTAGTTAACAAAATTATACAGGTTTGAGGTGCACAGCTCTGTAACGCATCATCTGTACACGCTGTATTGAGCATTTGCCACCCCAAGTCTCTTTCCGTCACCGTTTATTTCCCTTATACTGTCCTCCGCCTTCCCCCTCTCTGCAATCACCACACTGTTGTTTGTATCCATGAATCTTTTCTTTTTCTCTTCATTTTTGCTCAATCCTTCCACACTCCCAACCCCTGCCCCGCCCCCACCAAGCTGTCAGCCTGCGTTCTATCTATGAGTCTGTCCCTTTTTGCTTGTTGGTTCATTTTGTACATTAGATTCCACATATGAGGGAAATCATATGGTATTTGTCTCTCTCTGACGGGCTTGTTTCACTGAGTATAATGTTCCCCAGGTCCATCCATGCCTTCCCAAAGGGTAAGATTTCCTTCTTTTGCATGTCCAAGTAGTATTCCATTGTGTAAATGTGCCACGGCTTTTTTATCCACTCATTTGCTGATGGGCACTTGGGCTATTTCCAAATCTTGGCTATTGTAATTGCATAACACTACAATGAACATAGGGGTTCATATATTCTTTCAAATTAGTGTTTCAAGTTTTTCTGGATAAATTACCAGAAATGGAATCACTTGGTCATAAGGCAGTTCCATTCTCAGTTTTTTGGGTAACTCCACACTGCTTTCCACAGTGGCTGCGCCAGTCTGCATTCCCACCAACAGTGCGTGAGGGTTCCCTTTCTTCCACACCCTTGCCAGCGGTTGCTGTTTGTTGATTTATTGATGACAGCTATTCTGACAGGTGTGAGGTGATGTCTCATTGTGGTTTTAATTTGCATTTCTGTGATGGTGAGTGACGTTGAGCATCTTTTCATATGTTGGCCAGCTGAATGTTGGACTTTCATTTTAAACATAGATTGAATATACCAAGTTCAACTGAGTGCATAGGAGAAATTAGGCTATGGTACGTCAGAGGCTTGTTGCTTAATTCTTTAAAGAAACAAATAAAATCTGAAAGATGGCTACATGTGAGTGACAGGACATTGAGGCAGAGGTGCAAGTTTAGCTTTATCACTTATAGACACATTGTTTGACTTTGGCAAGTCACATAATGACCTCTGTGTTTGTGTATATATTTTTTTAATGTTCAAAAAATTTCAAAATTTCTTTAAGAAACATATCCCTATATTTAAAAGAAATCTTGTCACAAAGCCTAGCATTTAAATAGGTAAAATTAGTGCTACCCTGAAAATCTTTATTTTTTAAAAGATTTTATTTCTTTTTAGAGAGATGGGAAGGGAGAGAGAAAGAGAGGGAGAGAAATATCAATGTGCAAGAGAAACATTGATCGGTTGCCTCTCTTACGCCCCCAGCTGGGGACCTAGCCCACAACCCAGACATGTGCCCTGACTGGAATCAATCTGGTGACCCTTTGGTTCACAGGCGAGCTCTCAATCCACTGAGAAACACCAGCCAGGGCTGAAAAATCTTTAGATGTCTAGAGGAGGTTACTGCAAGAGAGTCTGTCCTGCTGCTTTTGTGTTTTGGGTAATTCCTTGGCAACTTTTTTTGGAGAAACTGATTGTATGATTTGTAAAAATGTTTGTCTCTTTAAAATTGAATTATTTCATGAGAAAAAAAATGAGAATATAAACTCATCACTGGGTGTTGTTAGGTTTGTAAGAGAGAATATCCTGTTCTCACTTACAGGTTTATGGGCAAAAAGGTTTTTTTTTTGTTTTGTTTTGTGTTTTTCTTTTTTAATCCAGCCACGCAGGTAAATTGTGAGTATCTATTGTTTTGACTAGATACAAACTTTACAGAGGAGACAGTATTTAAAAATTTAAATGGCTGACTAAGAGTTCTATTTATATACTTATATATTATACATGATAGAATATTAACATAAAAATAGCATTACTTTTATATTTTAAGTAACAGATACTTGTAAGTATAAATATTTAGGAGGGAAATTTATTGAAAAGGAATTTAAAAGCAAAAAAGGCATTCTTCTCTGTTTTTTCTGCTTACAGTCAGATTAATTTTTATTAAGACCACATGGCATTTGGCACTGGTTTAAAACTGTGAAACTCGAGAAGGGCTTATACCACCTGAAATAAAAATACAGGGGTGGGGGGAAGAGGGGTTGGCCTCAAAGAACATAAATGTATCCAAAAGAATTTTCACTTTTGAAATGTGCAATTGCTCTTAGTTATTTGTTGTGACTTTAGTCTCTGTCAGTCCTTCTCTGTGGTTTGCATTCTGCAGTTGTGCTAAGGAATTGGGTGTCTTACCCTGAATCAGAAAGAATTAGTTTCTCCTTTAGCAAAAATCTGGGAAGCATATGGTCCTGTGCAGATGTACGCATGTGTAATGCTTACTTGTCTCAGAGTTCAGACAGTGACATGTGGCTCCTGGCTCACTTTTGTGTCTGTCCAGTTTTGTACCACATGTTTTCCAACTTGGAGGAAGCAGAAATTAATTGCTTCTCACCTCATTACTTGTTCTATGGAGAATGTACTAGAATGGCTGGATGGTTTGTGGGTCCCAGTAGGAGTCAGAGAAATCTTAACTTGTATGATATTTTTTATACTTTAAGATGTTCCTGCTACGTTTTCAACTGTGACCAGAAGGTATAAAGAAGGAAACCGGCAACTCAGCGGCTAAGCTTTGAACACTTAAAACTAGTCAATATTCTCCCCTGTGTCATTAAGGGTTTCCAGAGTTTTGAAAAATCTGTTTCCATTTTTTTAGTGATGCAAACTTTCCAGTTTATTTATTTTACTATGAATTTCATCATTATTAAGAACTCTCTTTTTATTGGAACCATTATGATTGTAATGACTTCCAAATGAAAATTTATAATTATCTTGTAAGGAAAGGATTAAAAAAGTTTTAGTAAAATATCTGATTGTGAATATCTCACTTTTGAATTTATTCTTTCATTATCTGGTATCATTTTGAAATGGTTTAATGTTATTATTGGTAAACATTTTCAGAAAATCTCTTTATTGATCTAAATTCTGTGTTTGAAGTCAGGGTTTTTACCTCTATCACTGCAAATCCAAATATACATTTTTCATAGATAAGTGACCCTTTGGGGCATGATTACTTGATATGATCAATCTGGTATTTACCAGAACATTCTTTAAAAGCACCTTTTATGTTAATTTTATAAAAAGAATTTTATAGACAGTTGTTCTGAGTATGTAGGATTGACTGCAAGGCTACTGTGGTAGTTTGAGTCTAAGAGTTTTCTGACTCCCTCCATGATGAAATTTTAAAATATTTTATATTCAGGAAGCAAGATGCAACAGGGATTTGGAGTATTAGAGAGTTATTTTAAAAGACAAGCCAGCCATTGAGCAAAATTTTCAAACTAGATATTTATCTTTGGGGATCTAAGTTATTTTTGCTTCCACTGTTTTAGGTACCCACTATAGTTTGCACTGCCATGAATTTTCTCTGGAAACTATGAAAACAAGAAATGAATTCCTAACAACAAAAATGCATGCATGAAAAGCCACTCTTAACGTCTTATAGCTCTTATCACTCTCTGGGGATATTTGTATTCCAAAGGAGAGACTCATTTGAAGAACAAATGTTTAACTCAGAAGAGTCACATTTTGTGATGCAGAATTTATTGTGTCATGCAAAGAGGAATAATATTTGGAAGCAAGAGGCAAGTGCCCTTCTCAGAATCCTTTGGGAGGTATCAGATCCACAACTAGGTTTCAACCAGGTCTGAAAATGTCATGTACAATTGAGATGTATTCTACTATTAGAACTCCTGCTTCCAATTATAACTGTGGAACAAAAAATAATTAGAGAAACCCCATTATTATGAAACTACTTAATAACCCTATCAATTTGAGCAATGAAACCCTTCTGAAACTAAAGTTTTACATCTATATAATGGGGCTAATTATATCAACCTGTAGGGCTGTTTAACGATTTGGAAAAATTTAATAAATTCTGAAACACTTCGTCTGAAAAATATTAGGGACTCACTAAATGAAAAAGTAGATTAAAAAATAGTGGTTGCCTAAAATTTTTTTAAAAAAATCTATTTTTTCTGTATGAAACTATAATACACTGTGATAAATGTAAATCCATAGTGACTTATTTAATGTTCTCAGCAATCCTTTGAGGTAGACACAATCGTTAGCCTAATTTTAAATGTGAAAAATTTAAAGTTTAAAGATATTCACTGGTCCATGGTCTCATGGTTATTGCTAACTATGGAAATGGGTATAAAACCAGAATTCTCTGATAGAAGGGTTCTTAACTACTAGCCTAACTGACCTCCACTTTGACATCTATCTATTTATCTGTGCTAACTATAGAATTCATTTCCGTGTCAGCACTATTCTGGTTTTGTACTGATATATGAGGATAAACCTTATAAATTTATACTTGCTCAGTGTGATATGTGGCTATTATTACTCTGCTTACCAGACTGTAGGTGGCCACTTGCCTTTCAGGGTCCGTGTCTACCTAGCTGATATGGAATGGGGTAAGCTTGCAAAATCCTACAATACAACATTCTAGCCAATGGAGAATTAAGTTACTATTTGATGATTTCACTTGCTTTAGCAAAACAAAAATCCGAAAGATAAAGAAAATTCTGAAGTAAAGGAATTGAATAAAGAACATTTTACTTTGTGCTTCGTGATGGCCCAATGATGTTTGATAAACTGGTAAACTGTATTTGTATATCTCTTTTTGAAGCCCTAAGATTTTTACTGGAACTGTCAGAATACTTTTAAAAATATTTAAGTCTAGACCAGAAGCATTAAGGACAAAGATTGCATCAACCAGAAGAATGTGAGGCCAACAATAAAGTGGTAGCGACCATGCAGCCTCTGGTCATTTGATGACAGGAGCTGCTGAGTTGAAAAGCCTTTGAAAGCATTCTCCTTTTAACCTCTTGGGGTGCTTTCAGTTGGGACTCTGGGTATTTCTTTGCACAGAAATCTTGGACTACAATTTATCTTTCTATTGGCAGGAAAACTCTAACTTACTACCCCCAGCTTGGAAGATAGAAGGTATTGGCAGGGAGATTTCTGTGGTTGGCCTCTAAAAGCTTTTTCTTTTCCTGTTTCATCAATCTCTGGCTGTTTACCTTTAAGACATAAGACAATATTTTACCCCCCTTCTCCTTTGACCTAATCAAGTATTAAACTTCATTTTGATAAATCATTTATATTCATGTTTAAAAGAAGCATAGCAATTTTTTTTTATCCCTGATATGCAGTCTGTGGTAATGGTGTGAAATAACTTTACTTTCACCTCTTGATATGTTTCTTATGACTCAGGAGGTCCCATGGGACTTTATATTCTGCTCCATGAACAATTTTTTTTAGCTCTGGACAGATTATCTTGAATCTTAATATTTATCAGCATACTAACACTTTTGTTATTTCTTTCAAAATAAACTTTATTTAGGGGAGCCTAACATTTAATTTCGATCAAAAGGTAAAATTTTATTTTGTAGATTTATCACATTAATTTCTGAAATTATGAAACATAAAGATGCAAAAGGAAGCAAATTCTGTGAAGACAATGGTAGGCATAATATAGTCAATATATTTTTATTAGTGACATTTTAAATGATTGTATAGAAACTGTTTGTATTTAGCTATCACTTATTTGGGACCAAGATTAACAATATATTTTGAAATTTATTTAGTATCCTTAATTGCATAAACATGTGAAGGAAAAAACAAGAATCATATATAATTTATTATATGGACATAACAATGCTACTCTAAATTTACGTTATCAGAAAGTTAAGTACATATATATAAATAATGATTTATACATGAAAATTGGTGGTCTAAATGTAAAAATACACTTTTACATTTAATAAGCATTAATGCTAGCCTAATTTTTGTATTTTATTTTTTGTTTTTATGTTTGTTTTGGTTGGATGGTTGGCTTTTGTACCTAATTTCTCCAGATTGCATTTTCTTTATCTCAGGATAGTTACTGTATAACCCAACTCACCTGGCTGATGTAGCACTTTACAGTTTTTAATGAAATATATCAGTTCTTAAGTAGAGGCAGAGCAATTGACTGCATGAGAATTGTGTTACTTTTGTGCTCCTGGACTATTGATCTGCCTATGACTTGTGTAACTTCTATAGATAGGCTAAGAAATTTATTGGTTTTCCTCAGCTAGTAAAGTCAGCAGAATATTAGGAATCTCTGAACACTTGATGAACACTTCATAAGGGAATATTAAAAGATAAACTAATAAAGGATATTAAATTTCTAAAAATAACACATAAAATATTGATTCTTTTAGAAATTTTCTCAAAATTGAAATTGGACAATTATATTGACATAAAACACCATTTCTGAAATATTCAATTTGATATAATTTTAAGAATAGATCTTTTAATAACATTCCTACATGATTTGGGTTAAAGATGGATTAATTTCTAAATAATCACTTTATAAAATAATAAGTAATATCCCATGGTTGGTGTCATTGTCATTTAGTAAGTTCTATGTTTCCTTTATATTTTGCTTAACATAATCTTGAAAACTTTGTTCTCTTACAGAGAAGGAACATAGTCTTTAGTAAATAGTTATCACATTTGAGGGAAAAAGTATCAGTCTCCATTTAACATTTTCCTCTAAAATATGAGCAAGCTTCTTGCAGCATGGCTATCTTAGTATAATTTATAAGGATGTAAAGGAAACAAACAATATAAAAAGTACTTTCCCATTTATTCCCTGAGTTGTTGTCACAGATGTATCCAATTAGAGAAAAACAAAACACAATTATTTAATATTACAAAAGTGGCTATTAAACATCTAGAAGATAAATGAAAGATATTTTGTAGTTCTACAATTAAAAATATATAAGCTACATTAATAAAATTTACTTTCAGTAGTGTGAGGAAGAAAATTGTACTCTACTACTAATTGATTAAGGATGCAGTTGCTCTAATCTAATTTTGGAAAATTTTGTAGTAATTAGTAGACTCAGGCCAAGCTGAAAATTAAAAATGCATACTATATATAATGTATGCTACAGAATAGGCTAAGAATATGATAGAAGAAAATATCACCAATTAGTTCTAGGCATTGTGATAGAATTTTACTTGAAAATCACTTAGAGACTCATTTAGTTCATTTTTGGGGTATCTCACTTAGGCACACTGGATGGCAAGAAATGATATTTTGGTTTACATCTGGGGGAAAGAGTCACAAACTTAGCTGAATCATCAAGAGCAAGGGACACTTTATTGCATAAAAAAATCCGGAAAAGGAGTAGGGAAGTATTCAAGAATAAAAGTTCAGATGTATCATCAGGAAAGTTGAGACCCGCACACCCCCGCCCCCAGCCGAGGGCTGCCTGGGTCACTGTCTCTAGTGGAAACCCATTCCGCGGCGGCTGTGAGTGCTGGCTGATAACTCCCAGCTGCGGGGTGCCCCACCTTACCTCCCCCTCCGCCAGACCTTGGCCAGTGTGGACAGACACGCTTTGACTGAATTAATACTTTTCATTGTACCCTCATTACAGTGTGCACACTTTAGCTATTTGTTGCTTAGATACCATTAAGACACAGGTACAGTCACTAGATTTCTTGAACTCTTTGATTTTTGTTTAATAAATATGATTCAAATATAAAGGATTAATTAGCAAAAACATAATCTAAAGAATAGATTTCTCAATTAAGAATTGTGAGGACCAAACAAGAGAGATGTTTACATAGCAAAACTTCCTTTTGCCCTTCCTCTTTGAGAGTATCTACTTATACAATTGCCTCATTTCTCGTTAACAAATGTCTTTCTATATCTATGTCCTTTATATATAAGTTTCAGCAACTCTTATCTAACCTTTAGGTAAACAATTTTATCTGACTTTCTGAATGCAGAGGTAGGGACTGTACAACTAAAAAAAATTTTTAAAAATTCTTAACCAAGTTCCTAGAGAGACTCAAAGACTTTTGAGAGCCAGTTTTATTATATTTGTAAGCTAATTCTGTTTTATTTCTATTACTAAGATCCATAATTAAGATATTTAATTATAGAGAACAGTCTTTGTTAGTTTTTAAGATTAAGCACTATCAAAATTATTTTAGTTGTGAAAGAACCACAGTTGAAACTGAGTGTACTGAAACTACATTCTATTGCAGAGCAGTTGCCCTGATAACACTGCATATCGAGCAACCACAAACCTCCATGACATGCAACAATATAATAATAGATACTGTTGATCATGGCTCTGTCAGCTGGAGAGTTCTGCTGACCTGCACTGGAATCAGTGAAGTTCACTCATGTCTGTAGTTGGCAGTTCATTAGCTACAAGCTGGGCCTTCTGATCCTGGCTGAGCTTTCTGTCATGTCTAGGCCTTTACTGGTACAACTGGGCCAGCTGAGCCCTGTGTTCTAATAGTGAAGGCAAGGAGCAAGAGGAAGGACATGGAAGTGCACAAGCCTCCCCTCATGTCAAATATGTCCTTCTGCATTAGCTAAAGCCATCCTGTGCCTGAGCCCAGAGTCCACATGGGAGGGCATGGCCCATTGCTGTGCAGTTGAAGGTCAATAAGGCAATCAGTCTCTGACAACCGGCTACACCTCAGCTTAAATTCTTAACGTGCTTTCTCACCACTGCTTTCTCTTTTAAGTGCTGAGCTTTGAAGAAACAGGGAGAAATTTCCTAGGATTTGAAGGAGGATATGTAGCTAAATATTAAATCTGTAGTCTAAGAATATGACATAATCACAATATTTTTATTTTCTTAGGAGCCAGATAACCTCAGTGTATTTCCAGGTAATCCTGATTTTTTTTTTAATTGAGGCTCAAAACATATTATGATGTGGATAAATTTCTTTCAATTAAATCCAAAATGTATAAATCAGCTATGACATACCAGGTTTAAGTACCTATTTGCTAGATATTTGGTATTAAAATGCAAACAATATGCGATATATCGGCATTCCTTAAAGTATTTAAAATCAAAGTGTAATGAAAGTTTTGTCAAAACTCATATTCTGATTCAATAAACCTGGGGTGAGGCACAAAATGCTTCATTTCTAAACAGCTTCTGGGTGATCACAATATTCTTGGTCCATGGAACACCACTTTGAGTAGTAGCAAGAGCATAGATTGCACCTATAAGAAACAGATCCTACTGTGGGTAATGAGAGTGAGGCAATGTAGACAGATGAAGTACTCTGTGTAAATGCCGTGACAGAAAGTCCTCTAGAAAAACAGAACAGGAGGGAGAGGTATAGGCAATGTTTGCTTCAGAGCAGTCAATGCATGGAGCTACCTAACGCCATAACATACTGAGGGGAGTCCTTCTATATCACTGGAGTGGGATGACAAGAGGTCAGGGAAGTTATTGCAGTTGAGTCCGTGCCATATCATGAATGTAGCGGATGGGAGCCATCTACCCAACTGTAGACTTGAAGTAGGTCATGTACTTGATTAGATATGCTTTTTAGCACTCCCAACCTTGTGACCCTCTGTTAAGAAGGGAAAATAAGTAGGCATCGAGAATACTCTAGAGATAATTTCAGTAAAGGAGGTACTCTATGTTGACAGCCTAAATTAATGTCATGACAAGTAGGATGATGTTGATGTACTCAAGACATATTTAAAAGATAGCAGTGGAATAAATTAATGATAGATGAGTTGAGTAAAGAAAAGTAGACAGAAAATAGATATAAATCCCAGCTAGTTAGGTGTTACTACAGATGCACGTAAAAAAACACATGAAGACTTTTCTCTCTCAAAAGAGGGAGGGTATTGGGAAAAAAGAAAAATAAACTATATCCTGGTTAAAAAAAAGACATTATGGAAGGAAGTTGATGCTTCGTCCCAGAGAAGAAAACAAATAAACACTTATTGGTAAAAGTATCAATGTCTTTAGTCTTCTTTCCGATAAGCATTTTGGTTCTATTTTAGAATATTTTAGCCAGTGGCACATTTTTGGTGACTCTTTTCTCCTAAGTTTACCTATCAGCACACCTTTAGAGTTTCTGCTTGGCTCCTACCTACGGTCAATAATAGATGATTGTTATAATTTCTGCACGAATTTATTTGTGGAACCATCTCCTCCCACTTGGTAAATCTGTCAATCTCATTGTCCACATTGCCAACAGGGGACCCAGCACTTTTGCTGAGCCTGTCCAAGTTGTCCCCCAATGACTGAGGCTAACAGAAGACACCCTCTACGTTCTCTGGGATCACCAGTCATAAAGAAGGTGTGAGCCTTGAACTGCAACTGCGTTTTTGAAAGAAGTCAATTCATAGAAGAGAGAAGAACGAAAGGCCCTGGAGTCCCAATGGCGTCCTTTGTGTCCTGAGACCCCATGTCAGTCCTCCCGTGTAGCTATGTCATCCTGAAGCTTCCTTTCATAGTGTTTAATTTATTTTGAGATATATTTTTGTTTCTTGAAATCAATAGAATCCCAGCTAACTTGCGTTCTAAAACAATAAAATGAAATGATCATATCTACCCTGCCAGTTTTAGTGAGGTAAGGTTGTATTTGCTCTTAGGCACATGAAAACTATCACCCTATGTCATCATGTAGTTCATGCTAGGTAATTGCATAACATATATGGAGAATGCCAGAAATAAATGCAAATGAAAGCACAACCATTTTTTGCTAAGGAATGAAGACTTTGTTATGTATCTTCTTTTTAGAGTTTCAGGCACATTTGTAAATGGAGGAAGAAGAGCTCCATAGAACGAGTTTATTTTGTATCATGGAACAGATGAACTTTGGTAGCATAATAAGGAAGCCAGATCTTTCACAGCGATCAGTAGATTTTTCTTCCTCTTTAAAAAAAATTAAATTTATTGATGTGACACTGGTTAATAAAAGTATACAGGTTTCAGGTGTACAATTCTATAATACATAGTCTACATAGCGTATTGTGTGTTCACCACCCCCGAGTCAAGTCTCCTTGCATCACCGTGTACCCTCCCATCCCTCTCCTACCTCCCCTACCCCCTTCCCTCTGGTAATCACAATACTGTTGTCTGTGTCTATGAGTTTTTGTTTGTTTAATCCCTTCACCTTTTTAACTCAGCCTGCCACCCCCAGCTCTGCTCCCTGCTGACAGTTGTCAGTCTATTCTGTCTCTAAGAGTCTGTTTCTATTTTGTTTGTTAGTTTATTTCGTTCATTAGATTCCACCTATGAGTGAAATCATCTACTATTTGTCTTTCCCTGATCGGCTTATTTCACTTAGCATAGCAGTCTCCAGGTTCATCAACACTGTCACAAAAGTTAAGATTCCCTTCTTTTATATGGCCTAGTAGTATTCCATTGTGTAAATATACCACAGCTTTTTTATCCACTCATCTACTAATGGGCACTTGGGCTGCTTCCAAATCTTGGCTATTGTAAATATTGCTGCAATGAACATAGGGGTGCATATATTCTTTTGAATCAGTGTTTCCATTAGTAGTTCCTGGCAGCCTGAAGAGGAATGATAGATAGTGAACAAAATTATAAAGCAAGGAGGGTCAATATTGATGGAAGCATGAGCAGAAGGAAAAGAAACAAAAGGAAAAATCTAAGATTTTAATAATTTGCTTCAAGTTACCTGAATATGAATTTTATGAACACTTTCAAAGGCCATTTATTCATTTAAATTAATGCTAAAAATGTTTTCAAAATTCTAAACCATAAGCAATAAAATGCATTGTTTAAAGAAGAGATGCCCTATTATCTGAGGTCCATTGCAGAACATTTTCATAGTAACTGTTATTTTCTGCTGCAAAGAAAAATACTAAATTTCCAAATCCTGCCTACATCTGAAGCAAGCTGGGTACTTTAAATGAATTCTATATTTTGACAATATGCAGACCAATATTTTTGTATTTAAGTAGCATGCATATATTACCACCTCTAATAACCAAAGACCGCATCATTTAAGATAAGTGAAAACAAACTCCTTAAGAGGCAAATAATTCAAATGGCTTTGCAGGGGCATTTTTGCTTAGTAAATAGCAACTCAGGACAGCTCAAGATATTTGCTCAATGGTAGGCTAACCTAAGTGATCAGAGTATGTTTAAGATAGACTAAGCTACGCTGCAACGTGCAGTAGTCCAGGTGTAGTAAATGCATTTGACTGAATATATTTTCAACTGGTGATGGGGTTATTGGGACATAACCCCATCCCAAGCCAGGGAGCCTTTGTACTCTGTCATATGTTCCAGCAGAGATAATCACTTACTCATCTCATTGCAGTGAAATAATTCTCAGTTAATAATAATATGTTTGTTGCTCTATTACTCTCAGGGTCTTCTATTAGAATCTTGTAAGCAAATTTTAGTGATGCCTGGATAATATTGTATTGCTATTTTATGATTCTCAGAGTAGCCATTTATTCATGCACCCAGCGATTTATTCCATAAATTACTGAGCCCTCATTGCGGGCACTGCGTTGTGGCAGGCGTTCTGGAGCAGAGAAAGCTGAATAATTTACAATTTCAGTGTTCAGTGAGCTTGCAAATAATGAAGACAGAAAAGCTACACATGAAATATCTCTCCCATGAGGTAATAAGATTGTGGAGATAAAGGAATCACTGCAACCATGTGAGAGTAAGTAAGATTGGAAGAAGAGGTGGCATTGGAACTTGACTTCAAACAGACAGAAAGGGAGGAAGGGCACATCAGACGAAAGGGATACCATAAGCAATACATTGAAGTTAAAAACTACAGAGCATTTGGGAGGATAGACAGACTAACAACAGATTGCATGAAGGGAAGAAAAGGGAGCAAAACTTAAAATGGTCTTTCATGGCCAAGTAATAGTAGTTTTTGAATGCCAGCCTGTAAACAATCACTTTACATTTTAGAAAATAAAGAGCTATTAAAAATGTTTAAGACCCGCTAAGGTCAAGGTATGGTTTTATAGAGATTAGGGTGTGGGATGGATTATATGGTGTCAATCTTGTAGTCAGAGAGACCAGCCTCTTTAAAAAGTCTTAGGAAGAGAAATGCGAGTTGAATTAGAGTAGTTACACTAGAGATGTAAAGGAGAAGACAGATGATCAAAATATTGTGGAAATAGAATCAATATGTCTGGGAGACTGGATGGATATTAAAAAGGCAAAGGCAGGAGAGAAAAAAGTCAATGATAGGTTGGGTATTAAAATCCTAGGTGGCTCAGAATCATAAAATAATTGATAAAAATATGTATTTAAGTAGAGATATATAGGATGGGGCAAGCAGTGAGTAAAAACCACCGTGTTACATGCTTCAGGCTGGAAGACTTGATTTGAGAGGAATAAGCATCTGTTGCGGAGCCCAATCCTGGCTGGTTATCAGTTATTAAAGGAGGTCAAAGGCCAAACAAAAACCTACAATGATCCCCTTATTGGGTTTGACTAATTTTCTAGAGCAACTTACAAAACTCGGAGAAAGTTTTTACTTACTAGGTTACCAGTTTATCATAAAAGGATATAATTCAGGAACAACCAGAGAGAAGAGAAACGCGGGACAACAGTAGGGGAAAGGGCACGGTGCTTCACGCCCTCTCTGAGCTCACCTCACCTCCCGCGTCTCCGTGTGTTCACCAGCCTGAAAGCTTTTTAAGTCCTGTTCTTTTGGGGTTTTATGGAGGCTTGATTACATAGGCATGATTAGTTCAATTTTCGACATTGATGATGGAACACCCCTCTTCCTCTAGCCCCCCTTCCCTCCCCAGAGGTCAGGAGGTTGGACTGAAATCTCCAACTCTTGACTAAGGTGGGGGTTCCTCCTTGGCGGCCAGCCCTATCCAAGGTGCTTTCCAAAAGTCAACTCATTAATGTGACAGACAACACCTTATTGCTCTCTTATCTCTTAGGAAATCCCTAGGGCTTTGAGAGCTCTGTTCTTGAACAGTGGATGGAGACCAAATATACAAGGGGAGACCCAAAACCCCTGGGATTTATTTATAAAAAATTGTGTATTTATTCTTACATGATTAAACTTCGGTCACCTTCAAAGTACTCTCCACTGGATTCAATACACCCATTGGGACATTTTTTCCACTGCTCAAAACAGTTTTTGAACTCGCCAATTTTGATGCCTTTTAGTGCTTCTGCTGTTTTATTTTACTTCCTCCACATTGGCAAACATTTCCCTTTGAGGGCTTTTTCTTTCAGGGAAACAAACAAACAAAAAAAATTGCTCCTAGGTGAGACTGGATGAATAGGGAGGGTGGGGTATAGGGGTCTTGCTGTTTTGGGTCAAACTGCTGAACACTCAGCACAGTGTGGGCAGGTGCTCCTGTAAATCACCTGTCAATCACCTGTCATAAAATGGGCAAATGGTTGAGTCTTCAAAAAAAATTCCCGGAAGCCAAACACAGCTTCTCACAACACCACCAGCTGGTACATTGATACAGATAGGTTCCTAGAACACTCACCTAGCGGGGGAAGCCTGTATTACAGGGGCCGCCCTCCAGAAGATAATTCCAGGTTTTATTTTGGGTCCTCCCCATGTATATTTCTTATTATATATCACAAGATCACACAAGCCATACCAAATATGTAGGTCTGGAGCTTTTAGGAGTCATCTTCTTTCCCCAAAAGAGAGCACATCTGTCTGAGAATTAGTGCCACACAGAAGGAAGCAGAACCAAGAAACGGAGAGACGTGGTCACAGTAGCATAGTTTTTGATCACCTAGGTCCAGCTGTGCCTAAAGCTAGCGTGCCCGAAGGCTTCTCTGTTACATTAGCCAATAAATATCCTTTTATGAGGAATCTAGAAGGGAGCTGGGTTCTGGAGTTGGATTTTGGTCACTTGGAGCACCGAGAGTCTGACCAATGGACAGAGGAAAAGATCCCATGGTGCTTAAGGGGGTATCATTGAATAGGCGGATCATGTTGAGTTATTTGGAGAGATTTTGAGTTTAGAGACAAAGATCGTTATAGAGTTGAGAGGCAGCAAGAGCAGCGGTAGGTGGGCTGGAGGTAGTGGGTGAGAGGGGTCATGGGAGGTGGTTAGGGGTGAAGAAATTTCACTTCATGCTCTGTTTTAGTAGCGGCTGTGATGCTTTGGAGCAGAATGAATGTGAATGGAGCAAAAATTTTACTGGAATAAGAAGACAAGGAACTGTATGGCTTTTTTTTAAACTACCATATACAGTACTTGCTTCATCTATTCCTCTTTGCTCACTCACACTGCTACAATATCTTTGACTCCAACGAGTCACCAAAACTATTTTTGTTTTTCTTGCTAATAACATCTCTGTTGCTGAACTCATTTAACATCTTGCGTTCTTTTATATTATTGCTGTACCATTTGAGACCATTTAACTCATCATATTTTTAAAAGTCTCTTTTTGCTTGGTCTCGTGGCCCCGTCTGTTCTGGTTTTCTTCCTACCTACCCATTATTTCTCAATCTCCCTCCCAAGTTTCTCACCTGAAGCCCACTGTTTAAGTATTAAAGGATTCTGATTTTTAATCCCCGGCCCTTTTTCCTTTTCACTGTATGCACTCTTTCTAGTGGCCTCCGCTGTCCTCCATAAACTGGAGACCCCAAGAGGCCTATCTTCAGGCTAGGCCTTTCTTTCAATGTTGTTTCTATATTTGAATTACCATTCTACATCTCTGCCTGAATGTCCCATAGTTACCATAACATATAAACATCCTAACTATACTTACCACTTGTGTTTTTTTGGTGTTTGTCACATTTGTCTCCTCTTCTTCAGTCTCCTGCTCTGGTCAAGTTGACTGGCATTTAGAATTTCACATGTAGAAAGAGTAAGCATTTCCTCATGTTAAGCTGGAGTCTTTTCTAGGATGTTCTTACTCTCACATGGAGTTTAGATAGTTCCCTAATTGAAATTCTTCCATGTTTGTGATAATCTGGAGAATAAAAGTCCACCGTCTTAACTTGTCTCTGATTGCTCTAATTTCTGCTTACCTTTCTGGTTTCACAGCATCTCTGCAGTTCCTAGAACTCTTCATGTTCTCCCTCATTTTTGCATCATTTGCCCTTTGCTTTCCACTTTACTGATATTTAATTATCACCACTTTTACCTAAGCCCAGTTTAGTTGTCCTTTTCAGGAAATTTGACGAGTAAGGTCCTAGAACCAGTGTGTGTCCTCATACGATGTGAGCACCTGTGTATGGCCCACACAGGTCTACATGCTACTCTGTACACTGTAATTGTTTTAAGCATTTTGAGAACTTGATGTTTTGTATCCTCAGAGCCTGATGTTCATTCAGCATTGAGAAAAAAAATCAAGAAGGAAGGATAAAGGTGGTGAGGGAAAGAGGGAGGAAGGAAGAAAAGCAGGTGATGTTAGATACTTTCATGAGAATGTCTAATTGTAATTTCCTTCCCACTGTCTTCTGAAGCCTCACCATGAAAATATAAAGAACACATATAACTCAATAGCAGAAACACAAATTCCAGTTAAAACAAAGGCAGAGGAACTGAATGGACAGTTTTCCAAAGAACTCATACAAATGACCAACAGGTACCTAAAAAGGTGTTCAACCTCACTAGTCAATACTCCATATCACTAATCATCAAAACCACGGTGAGATACCACCTCACATCTGTTAGAATGGCTATCATCAAAAAGATGAGACATCAGAAGTGTTGGCAAGGGTGTAGAGAATAGGCAACCCTAGTGTGCTGTTAGTGGGAATGTGAACTGGAATAGCCACTATGGGAAAAAAATATGGAGGTTCCTCAAAAAATTAAAAGTGGAACTATTATATGATGTAGCAATCTCATTTCTGAGTATATACCCAAAAGAACTGAAATCAGAATCTTGCAGAGATATCTACACTTCTGTTCATTGCAGCATTATTCACAACCAAGATATGCATATGGAGACAACCAAAGTGTTTGTCAATGGGTACATGAATAAAGATGTGACATGTATATCTTCCAGTGTGACACATATAACAAAATATTATATGTTATATGTGAATATATGATACACACACAGAATATTATTTGGCCATGAGAAGGAAATTCTGCCATTGGGACAACTTGGATAAACCTTAGGACATTGTGCTAAGTGAAACAAATCAAACAGAGAAAGACAAATACAGTATGATATCATTTATATGTATATCATTTATATGTGGAATCTAAAAAAGACAAACTCAGAGAAACAGCAGAGTAGTGCTTACTAGGGTTTGGGAGGGTAGGGAAAATGGGGAGATAATTTGTCAAAGGGTAGAAACTAGTACTTATGATTTACAAATTTGGAAATCTAATGTATACCATGGTGATTATACTGTACAGTATAGCTGAATGTTTTTAAGAAGGTAGGACCATTTAAACTGCATTTGATTATATAGGACCTAATAGAAAGCCCTGGCTAAGAGTCTGAATGCTTTTCCCCAGAGAGAGAGAAAATAAATAAATAACATAATACATTTTGGCTGACTGATCAACAAAATATTAAGTTATTTTCTGTACTAGATTATATATTATTAAACAGTTTAAATTATCTAATGTTACGAACAATGGTAAAAAAAAGTGACTAACATTTTGACAAAACTGGTAACAGGAGATTGACTTTACAAAGCCCCAGTTGATTTTGTAACTCCGGTGCATCAGTCAGAGTTCTCCAGAGATATAGAACTTAGGTAAATATATTTGTGTAATTTATGCATATATATTATATAAAATATCTATTATACCTGTATGTACTATATTACATACATTGTAAGAACTAGGCTTATGTGATTGTGGGACTGGCAAATCTGACGTCTGTAGGGCAGCGGGCATGCTGGGAACTCAGGGCATGAAGGCAGAATTCCTTGTTTTCTAAGAAATGTCAATTTTTGCTCTTAAGGTCTTCAGCTGATTGGATGAGGCTTCAATTGATTGGATGAGGTTGACCGTATCACCCAGGGTAATCTCCTTTACTTAGAGTCAGGTGATTTTGAGTGTGAGCCACATTTACAAAATACCTTCATAAGGACACCTAGATTAATGTGATACATAAAAGCGAACCATCTCACCTGGTCAACTGGTTTTGTAGTTTGCTTTCTTTTAAAGTGATATATACTTTACATATATTAGCTATAATATATGAATACATTTAACTAATTCAACTATTAATATTGATATTCATTAACGCTCATTAATATTTATTGCAAATATATGAACTATTATATATTTCTATTAATTAATTTAACACTCTTTATTAAACACTTGCTATGTATTAGGTACTACTTTGTTCTGGGATACATACAGTAAATGTGATATTGCTCCTGTATAGTTGAGAAGTTTACATTTAAATGAGATGAAACTTAAGTCTTGACTTGCTAGACATACATCATCCCCAGTTTTTTCAGCTTGGAAGAAAGCTCTAAAGTATATTTCTTTCATTAACTATTACTAGTGATTATATGTGCAAGGCACGTACTATGTGCTCTTCACATTTTACAGGGTAAAAGCAAAAGTGCTCTTCCTTCCAAGAGTTTATAATCTGCTGGGAATTCATTCAGCTTTTAATTCTGTCACTATATGAGATGGGCAAGTCACTGTAATTTGAATTTCAGTTTCCTTATCTGTGAAATGGGATTTACTTTAGGTATATTTTAGTGAGATTTCTTCATGGTCCTAATAATATTATTAGTTTGAAGATTCTTTGTATAGAGAATTATTCTCCAGTGGGTAGAAATGTATACATTATTTATAATGATTTGATTTCAAGTAGGAAATGAGTAACCGATGACTTGCATTCGAGTACTGAACTCTAGATATGCTTTCTTTTATTTAGATTCAGAGTTAAATTGCCTTCATAAAACAATTAAAGTTAACTTCAAAGACTGATGGAGAAAATGGCCAATAAGTCGAAAATAGCAAATGCAGGCTTTGACATTATATAAACATTAAATGAACAGTACTGTCTTGGGATAATCAAGTGGTTCTGAACTATATAGAGAAGAAGAGTTATGTGAGCTTTGAGGATTTGAAAAGTTATATTATGTGGTAAAGATTATTTGTAAGTTGTATTATGTTTGGCCTGCAAATTAAAACTTATTTTCAAAATGTGGCCATTGAAGACTAAAGGAGCCTTTGCATTATAAAATACATATTACAAGGAGATAGTGTGTGTGTTTTTTAATGCTTATAGGAAGCTGTTCACTCTAATTGTATTCATTTCCATAAAAAAAGAAAATTGCACAGGACAATGATGTCATGGTCTTATTAGTACTCGCAGGTTTGATGTTTTATAACTTGGAAGGGAAAGATACACTGTTTTATATATTTTTATCTTCATGAGGAAAAAAATAAACCTTCTAATCTGTAATGGAACCGCCTGATACACTCAGTGCACACCGAGCTTCATTCTTCATACATATTTGCTTTCTATTTTCATGGCACTGGGAATGGAATGTGATCCTCAGCACGCAGCCATTATCCTACCCTCTGAGGTCACAGCCTTTGACTCAGGTTCAAGTTCACCATAACTTATTTTTACAAAGATCCTGAGATGCAGCCAGCCTACTTGATGATACTTCATTCCTACTCAGCTCATTTCAAAATGAGGATTCTTGCTGTTTCTCCTTTTCAGAGCCTTTCTAGTTTCAGTGTGAAACCTTTTAAAATGAAACTACTGTTAATGGAAATGACTGAACACAAATGCGTTTGTGCCAACTTCCTGATTCTGTCTTGGATGGTTAAGCTCCATAGAGCCCTCGACTTTCCAGTTTTATTCATAAAGACATTACTCAGCTTGGCAATATTTTCTCAAGGAATTTCTGGGTAGTACACACTTTTTGGGTGGTAGCAGATGGCTCACTGTTTCCATAAACTGCGTAGTGGAGTAAATCCCCGGCATACACGTCCAAATGCTTGCTTTGTTGCCTTGTTTGGTAGTAAATCATGGATATCATTTGTGACTAGAGTGAGTCAAAGGGGCCATTGCAAGGTTGGAGATTGCATTCTTTCTGACCTTTCCATTCTCCTTTCATGGTTTTGTGTTTGCTGTTTACTGTATGCATTTTTTTACTTCACCCTCCACCCCCAAACAACACACTGTGACCTGACCTCAGTGCATCTTTACAAGACTATGTGAATGGGCTTCACATTTGGGAGCTGCCATTTTCTAGTCTTCTCCCAAGCACTGCTTTCATTGGTTTTTAATTAATTAATTAGTTAATTAATTTTCACATAATGAATTTCATGACCAGGAGAGCTGTAGACGTAAATAGCAATTAAACAACTTGCACTCCTCTTGCTCGTCATTATAGTTTACGGCTTGTGCACGTGAGAGGCTCTCAGACCTGACTGTGCATTAGAATCACCTAGAGGGCTGTAGAAAACTAGCCAGGCTTCTGGGCTCCAGGGTTTTAGACCCGGTAGTTCTTGGGGGTGGGGCCTGAGAATTTGAATTTCTAACAAGAGCTTTGGTGGCGATGCAGCTGCTAGTCAGGGAACCAACTTTGGAAATCATCTCTGTAGAACCTAAGAGAATACTAGACTCTCGTCGTTTTGTTCAAATAAAATACCAGGCTGTCATTTGCTGAAAAGGGCACAATTGGCATGGTATTTAAGAAATAACTGTGTCCTTTTCTTCTTAAAACAGTTCACTTTCCTTAAGCTTAGCTCTCGTGTTCCGTACGCATGACTCAAACTGAAGGAATGCTCATATTTCTGACATGTCGTGAGGCCTACCGAAGCCAAATGTGTTTGCCATATCGCTTAAAATGCAGTTCTAGTGACAATTGCCTGCCATGGATGAGTGCAATTTTTTTTTTAATGTATATAATACTTTTTGACATTGGGGAATAAGAAGCTATGAAAATAAGGTTGATAAACCACTGGAGAAGTCTTTCCTTAAATGGTCACAATCTGCCAAGAGCTGATAAGGAAAAAGGATCCTGTGGGGACAATGACAAGAGACTTAGAGCCATCAAACCCATGTCAACATTGGGTGAAAAAACAAATAGAATTCCAGACAATTCAGAACAAATACTACAAATCAGAGACTCTTCTGAAACCTCCTTTCTTTCTTTTTGTTTCCCATCTTTATTTTTTTATGTATTTTTTTTTTATTTAATAACCCCAAACCTCCTTTCAACTGCACACTTTTGAAAGACAGCTAAGGAGCAGAGAGGACATTGGGCAACTCCACAGCAATAGTTACTTTGTGCCTTTTCTTTTGTCTTTCTTCTCTTGATCTCAAGTTAAAGTTGTCTTCAGTAAAAAATGTTCTCTATGGTGCATGTCATTTCATTTCAAATACAAAATGCTCAGGAAGAGATTGAGGCAGAGCAAGGGTAAGTTAATTATTAAAATTATGTGTTAATTATAATGAATTATTTTAGAGTAATGAAGTAGTGCTCAGCAGATTTCTGTTGTGTCTTCATATATTCTGTCCCAAAGAGTTTTGAAACTATAAAATGTTGTTGGAGAAGGATATTGTCAGATGAAGTTACAATAAGTCTTCATAGATTTATAGATCCACAGATATTACAATATGGTTAATTATCTTTTACATGATAACATTTTTTCACAAACTATTGCATAAAACTATCTCATATTTTTAATTTTTAAAAATGTTGACATTAAAATGGTTTACATGACCAATTTTGAAACTACTTCTGATGCACAGTACTTAAAATGAATGGCAGCAGATAATGGATTGACTGGAGTTTGTGAAATATAGGAGACTACATTTTAAAATATCTTAAAAGTAGATGTGCAGCTAAGGTTGATGAAGAATAAAAGCTAATGACACTAATATCCCTTAATTGCTGAGAGAGGCTGTGTTCAGGGCACTCTTCTAAACACCTCACACGGTATGAAGTTCAACCTTCTCTGCAGAATAATGCAACAACTAGCCTGTATTAATGCTCACAGCCCCCACACAAAAGAAACCTTTGGAGAGTTGCCATGAATTACTTCCTAGGCCATGAACTGCACAACAGATATAATCCTGTGAAGTCTGTGGTTTGTGGAAGTCAAATAATTTGGCAAAACTCATGTCAGTACTAAATGCCGATGCTAGAATTTGAACCCATGCTTATTATTTTAATTAACATTAATAGAAGCTTATATTAATGCTTTCAAGACCATTCATGTCTAAACAAACTTCTTTTGCTGCTTTTAAAACAAACAAAAAACTTAGTTGGAGGGGTTTGCCAAGGTGGAATTTTATCAAAGTTGACCAAGAAGTTAAATCCTGTTGAAACCTGTGGTTGTGAGGTAGACATAGAGATATTTACCATACAGGTATATTTTATTTGTACAATATAAAGGCATCCTGCTTACTTTACATGCATAAATGATCAATAAAAAAATGCAGATTTTTGTGGAATTAGAAGTAGGAGATCCATGGTGAGGTAGCTCAGAGACAATAATTTTTTCTGACTATCCATGAAATAAGAGACAACAAAGTCTCCCTAAAATAGAAGAACGAATATTGATTTTAATGTTTTTTTATCATGTATTTCTTTTTCTTGTTCCAAGTGCTAAAACATTTGCACGTACATTCTTCTAAATCATTGTCATTCTGAATTCACCACTTAAGTTGTCAATCGTAAAAGAAGTTTCTATGAAGACTTGGCCAAGTCAGTGGGTGGGATGAGAGTACACTGGTTTCCTGGAAAGAAAACGTAGGGCGATGCTTCCTGAGGGGAAGCGGCTCTCTCAGTGTCGCCGTCATTCCTGGGCTCAGCGCGACTCACTGCTCTGCAGAAGCTTTGAACCAACTGTCAGCCTCCAGATCCCTTCAGGCCAAGGCAGACTGAACTACAGAGAGAACACTTAAGAGCACATCTATTTTTCTTTGAAATAATGTCAGTGCCCTAGGAGAAGCAAAAGAGGATAACAGATATGCAGGTACAAATAATTTACTCAGGATGGTAGTAGAGAAAATAGGAGGACTTGAAAGCCAAGATATTTGAATCAGCTTAGAAACAGCATAAAGCTAACAAGAGGGGAAGGCTGAACAAAATGACCATGATTCTAAGATAATAAAGATTATACTATGTTCCAATAATAAACAAGAAGTGGAAATGACTTAAAATAAGTTAATGATAAAGGCAAACTTTTCAAAGTTTTCAAAAAATAGTAGGACAAAATAAACTCATGTTAATTTTAAATTATGGAAAAAGACCAATAGAATAGAGCTTGACTATCTTATCGCATGCTGTTCATCATTAGCTTGGGAAAAATCTTCTAAATTATGACATTATATAAAGTATTTAAAATATATAAATGTAACTGAATTAAGAAAGATCTCATTATACTTTTATAATTTTAAAATGGGGATATTTTATCTTGATAGTAAACATAACCATTGCATAATTTAAAAAATATATCTTTATATATCCAAATAAAAACATGCAGGTACAAATTGTTTTCTTCAGATGAACACTACCATTACTCACTACTTAAATTTAATGCACAGAACTGATTACAGCATTTTTTGTTCCCTAACTATAAATTTAATAGCAGTAACTTTCCTTTGAAAAAGTGATGTTGGAGTAAAAAAACACTGGCATTGATGTAAAAGGGAGCTTTTCTACATCTAAGGTGTAATTGTCAGAAGTAATTCGGCCGCACCTCAGTGGAGGTTTACTGACAGAAGCAAGGAAATTTTGTAATAAAATTTACCTACTGTATACATGAATCATTGAACAAACATACATAATGCCTTCCCATTAAGTAAGAAATGTAGGGAAGACATTTCTCTGATGTACTGAAGAAAAACATAGCTGCCAAATATGCAAGTAAAATACAAATTTTCATTCATTGATTCATTCAGTCAATATATTTATGGAATGGCAGATATGGCCATTTTCTCATGGACTTTACATTAATTGCATTTTCTTGAAAAGGTTACTTAAAGCTCTGGAACGTTTGCTCTGGATAATAAGAGGGGCAGTTAATTGAAGGCATAGAAAGGAATCCCTGAGAGTACAGCTGAGATAGGGAAGATGTAATTGGCATATGCCAAAATGAAGTTATTTAAGCCAGAGGCACCCGTAGTCCGTTGGTAGCAGTGGAGACTGGATATAATTTGCTGCATTATTTTGAGGGTTAGCAGAACAGTAAGTGGTCCTAGAAGTTTTGCACAAAGGATGTAGGAGGTCTGTTAATTAATAATGTGAAATTTCCACAGCGAAGTAATGGAATATTGGAACCAGTAAACTATACTAACAAATAAAAGAGGCAGGACAAGAGTCCTAGGAGGACATTAAAAAACCCTCAAAATTAGAAGAGATATTTAAGAAGAAGCCCGTTATCTCCATTATCAAGATTGCAGAAAGCTTTAGGGAAAAATACCCGCTGGGTATGTCAGAGAGTAGAAAACCATCATTGGAAAGAGATGTTCCTGGAATTATTCAGGTGAAAACCAGGTGGCAGAGGGTTAAAAACTGAGCAGGAGGTGAGGAGGTAGAAAGAGCAAGCATAGGTGGGCAATCTCCTATGAGCTTGTTATGCATATCCACGGCAAACCAGGTGCTCTGATGAAGGGATGGCAAGCAAACTCTCTCAGGTGTTACAGTTCCACGTTTCAGCCTAAGCCGGGACTGGACTCAGTGCACAAGCAGAAATGAATTGGTTCTGCTCTACCAACAGTGATGGTGAGGGAAGTCCCACTTTCCTTTTCATTGCAGTCAAGTTCACACAACATAAAAGTAACCATTTTAAACGTGGCATTTAGTGTATTTACAATGTGCAACAAAAGCCTCACTTTTAATAAGCTTAGTGTACTTTGAAACATAAAACCAAATAGCTTGAGGAATCAGATAGGGCAAGTGTTTGACTTTAGAGAATATGCAAGGAAAAGGAAACCAAATGAAAATCTGAAATAGGCATTGGAATAATTCCACTTTTTGTTGATTAAGGGCCTTATATGGGCCAAGTGCTTTCTAAGTAACGAAGTGCATCTCCAGCTAATCAAGGGTTGTGGCAAAGCCATGGGTTTCATCATACTTTTATGTCTCCTTGTGGTTGTGTGTGCATGATTTTTCAACAAGCCCCATTTTATATTGGAATCATAAATCTTTTAGTGCATATTAGGCTTCTTTTTGGGTTTTGTTAGTTTTCTCTAACAGAGCAAGTGTCTCTTCTAGAGCATGTTATTGAAAACCAACATGTAAAAAATCATTTACAAAAGAGCTACACCTTGATTTTCCTAAACCTGTAATTAGAAAAAAATATTTCTAGGAATCCTATCTGACTCAATGAAAGGTCAGGAAAGAATTTGGGTGTTTGGAGAAAATTGAGTGAAATGAAGAACTACCACATCTGAATGATGAAATCAGGCCTCTGCAGTTGTTTTGGGACAGAAAATAGAGGCCAGCACACAGGTTGGAAGAGAAGAAGTGGGGGTGTCAGGGCTGATAATGGGGAGGCCTGGGAAGGGGGTGCAGATGTGAGGGGTCAGGTGCCTATTTTCTTTAATGGCGGAACTTAGGTACGTACTTCTACTGCTTTCTTTTCGTAAAAGCACAATAACCTGAACTGACTTAGATAATTTCCCTTCTGCTACAAACATGAGAGCACAGGTAAAATAAAACTCAAAAAAAAAAATATCTAGTCAAACACAAAGGAATGAAAGGAAAGATTCAAAGAACAAAAAATAATAAAAATTAATATGGTGTGCACTGATGAGCTATAGTCCATAGTGACTCCTACTCTATATATAGAGATGGCCTCAGGCTATTGAAAATGGTTAAACTCTAGTTTCTACTTTCATGCATAAAATACTGCTGGAAAATCCTCTCTTTGAGATTCGCCATCCATTGACAGTATAGTGAAAAAAGCCTACCCACAAAAAGAGATGTGGCCATAAAATTTCCGTCTGTCTAGAATCTTGAGTATAAAGGTTAAAAAAAAAATGTAGTGGAACAACTCAAAGCTTTGGGGCTAAACACCTCGACACCTAGATTTCAAATTTACAACATGTACCTGCAATTTTTCCAGGAGCATTGAAACCCATGTAACACTGTGAGAAATAAGGAAACTGAAAGAATATAATCAGAGGTGAAAAAAAAGTTTGGTAAATTTAGCTCATAAAACTCAATTATTAAACATGAGAGGTGAACCTCCACAAGAAAGTCAGTAGATGCAAGAAACAGAAATTGACATCAAAAACTGAAAATAATAGAATAAAAAAAGAAAGTACTAAATATACATGTTTAAAATTATTGAAGAACAAACAAGGGAATAAAAGGAAAAATTTGAGAAAATAAAATAAAAGTTTAAATGGTACATGTGTAATAATTGATCTGAAAACTCAATGGAAAGATTAAAGATGAGACTGAACTAAATAGAGAATTAGTGAACTGAGAGACAGGACTAAGGAAATCACCTATTATGACACACAAAAGGCTAAGCAGCTAGTGATAGCGACTAGCAGGGAGCACCAGAGCGTTTTGGATGTTCTTCTTAATCTGGAGACATGTTCTTTAATCTGGAGACAAAGTTGTACAGATAAGAGTGACCTCTCTCTATAAAGGGGTAAAAGTGATTACATGCAAGTCTACAAAACAGATTATATAACATCTGAAATTTGTAAAGGGGAAAAGATAAAAAGTTCTATTAATTTTAGAAGTCAAAAATGGAATAAAAGCAAGGAAAGCAAACACGGTGAATAGATGTATAAAACTCAAAATATAATAATTGCAATAATTCCAAATATAAATTTACACCTTTAAAAGATACAGAGACTGATTTAGTAAAATAAAGAATTTTATTTAAAAGCATCATACCTAAAACATTATGACTAAGATATTTTAAAATTTAAGAAATGGGAAAAGAGCAACCAGGTATTACACATATGTCAATATTACTATATAACCAAATAAACTTTAATGTAAATACTTTTATACAGATAAAGAGGGCCTTAACTAATGATAAAAAGTAATTCATTAGGCAGAAATTCAAATTTGCCTGAATTATTTGGTTGTTTTCCATTGTTATGACTTTAAAAGAAAATAAAGTTCATATTGCCTATTTCTCTATTCTAACTTCCTGTTTTTATTTTGGTTGGTAGTGTGGATGGAATCTATGATCAGAATTTATGAGTAGAAAACATCTGTTACCACCAAAATGAGAGAGTCCATTAACTGCCCTTACAATATACATTGTGCATAATTGCATGGTTTAAGCTTTAATTTAGATTTAAAGTCTCTTTAAAAATATAGCAATAAATACTAGACCAATGGACACCAAAATCCATGATGAATAACCAGTTTTCCACTACACTTTAAATATGCAAATCTATCTATTCTCTAAAAGGAGGCAGAAAATAAAGTGTTGGCTAATCACACTAGCTAAACATTATTTATAGAGAGAAAAACGACTGGTTGGGGATTTCTCTAGCCATTTTTAAAACCTGTATTTGAGGCAGAGTAATGGCAACCCAGAAAATATGGTGGGCAAACGATGTCTGTTACTCATTTGAAATATGTGAAAAGGTGATCACTGAATTAGAGCTTCATATTTAGTTACACTTGGGTAATGCAGATCTTCTCCAGCAGGTCATGCAAGCAAAGATCTGAACAGCAGCAGATCTGAGTCTTGGCAGAATGACTTGTGACACTCCCAGAACACAAGAGGACAGAAGGCGTATGAAGAGTCATCCAAGGCCACCTCCCACCCCATCGTGTGAGGTTTTCATAGACAAGGTCTCATCAGCTCCTGGGTTCTGATGAGATATGAGGCTCCAGACCTCCACACTCTGAATAAACCTTCAAAACTTACAACCACTCAGTTGCATCTAGAATTAGCTCTTCGGCAACACGGTATCCCACTACTCAGGTTGTTGTCATTTGTTCTCTTTTGTTTTAGCATCTTCCTTTTGACCATGGACCATGGGAAACAAGCTGGCACCTATTACTAATGCTTCTTTTCTTTTTTTTCCTGAATTGCAAATGATAAGGTCTTAGGAATCTAAGTGAACCATATCTTTACTAGTAAAATCCGTCAGGCCTTGGCCTGGCCTTATTTTGTATGTGCTTGACAGTTCAGATTAAGAAATTCATTTTGCATCATTGAAATAGGACAACAGGCCATCTTCCCAGAATTGAATCAATATAGGTGTAGTTCTGTTTCATGGGTCCTTGTAATTCCGACCGTGGGACCAATCCCCTGCCTACCATACACACACACACACACACACACACGCATGCATGCACGCACGCATGCACTATACCCATAACACAGCTCCTGAATATTTCTTGACGTCTGAGTTCTTAATCTCCCAGTTAAGTGCATCATGTGTTCAGAAATATGGTTCTTCCAAGTGACATTTGTCCTGGGAAATGAAATAGTGCCCTTAAAATAGAATTCTTACCCCTAAACCTCAATATTAATGTCAAACATCTCTGCAACTGACTACCCAACTGAAAGAATCACCACACATCATCTGTTAGACTATGTAATTTCTAATTTCAATTAGTTTAGTTTCTACTGTCTTTTTTTACTGCTATATGCTCATACATGAAATAGTATTATGTGTAGTGATTGGGGCTGCATTATAAGTCTTGATTGAATAAAAGAAGCATTAAAATAGCATGGCATAACAGAGTACTGAATAGAATAACTTATTCCAATGATGAAAACCTTTCCAATATTTTAGATAGGAGGTTTCCTAATTTCAGTCTTATGAGTTAAAGTAAAAAAGAATGCCACAAGCCAAAAGGTGCCGGCACAGCCTCTTGGCCTCGGGGTGCTCGCTGCACCGGATAAGGAGCAGCAGGGCTGAGGACCACGCTGTCCTCCCTTCTTCCAGCTGACATTTTGAGAAGGAGAGAAGTGACAAAGAGAAAAATTAAAATCTATCTAAACATGTTAATAACAAGATTTACCATATTATAAACTACTTTGTGTTACTAAAATAATGATCTTAAGAGTAGCGATGAAGACAATTTTATGAAACCATTTTTAAATAACGTACAGGTTGCTAAGAGAAATGCTTGCCTGAGCTAAGCATCTTTATTCTGTCATATTGAGAAATTTTAAAGTGCAATCAAGAACAAAGACTGAATTACAAACCTATATATTCCATCCACCAGAATTAACAGCTGCTAACATTTTATCACATTTAATTTCTGTTTTCTCTAAATAATTACAAGTTACATACATAGTAAAAGTTGACCAGATCTTCTACTTTTCTTCTCTACCTACTACTATACCCACAACCACTGTTACTGCAATAATTAGAGAGCTTGCAGACATAGATGAGACAGGATTTAATTCATGAGAAGAGAGGTTTTGGGGTGTTTTGTCTTTTTTGAGAGAGAGGTTGATATTCTGCCATTTCCAGCCCACTTACCCAGAGGGATTGGTATTCAAGAGATCAGAGCTTTTCTCAAGGTTGTTTGGAGGTGATAGTTTGATTTGTGTTTTCTGCATTTTGGGAATTCCAGAGCAAAAGATGACATGCTGGCCAGATACGTTGGTTATGAGTATCTGCAGGCTGAGAAAGTGAGTAGGCTAAGAAAAAGAGTAGGCGTGCCACGTACAACCAAGGGCTCAGGTGTGTTTGGAAAAGTGAGACCCTTGAGGCCGATGTGTGTTACTCTGCAGCCATGTCCTGGTGCTCAGTGGTGTGCACAGAGCAGGTGGAAATTAGGATTTAACTAGATGTGTGTGATTATTAGTTTTGCTTTCCCACAATGTGGTATTCTATCATTTGTTTCTGGAAGGAGGTTAAATGTGTTTAAAATTCATCCAATACCTTTACAAGGTGAAAAAGTTAGTATTGAATCTTTCTATGGATAAACGGGGCAAACGGCAGGTAGCAAGGGGAGGAAAGCCAACCTGTTACTTCACATTTTCCACAAGTATGTATTACCTGTGCAATTTATAAAGTGCCATATGCACAGCTATGTATATAAATATTTTGATTGCAAGATGACAGGGCTGAATGAAATAAATTTTAGCTGTAAAAGAAACATGACATTTTAATGAAAAACAGAGGAGTTACTACATCCTGTTTGTGAAAATCACAAATGACTTCCAAAACCAAAAAAATAGAATAATCCAACTCAGATCTAGAGAGCAGTACCAATTGTAACATAACTATAGTACTTGTATCAAGAAAAATTGCTATTTTCTACTTCTGGAAATGTACATGCATTTTTAGGTGTCAGATCTTGAATCTATATATTCTAAAGCTAATTGGAGGGATGTGTAACTGGTCCTAAAACAAAAAAAAACAAAAAAGGTAAATAAACCTGAAAGAAAAATCTCATGTAGAAAGGTTATGAAACCTGGACTCTTATAATTTACAATAATTTTATAAATATGACTATTCATTTACTTGATTAGAATTCATGACACAAGGTGCATATGGAGTAAATTACTTTGCCTACATAAAGTAGTGGAGACGTCTATAAAAGGAAGAAATTGAACATCAAGAATTGAACATGCCTTTAAATTATAAATCACCTATGTTGTGCATACACACAACTGATTATACATATAACTTCAATTCCTGAAGTTCTGCATTACTTGATAAATCAGAATTTAGTAAATTGAGAGCATACTAAATCTGCATATATACAAGTATCACACAATGCTGTACATATTGTTGGCATTTGTTGTACATTTCCTTGATAGACCTATATTTTATTTCTTCACAAATATGGATTTTAGCTTTTTCGCTGTAGTTGCTATTGCTTTGAACCATTCAGCCTCACTATATCTCATAGTTTTGTTTTTTTTTTCTTGAACCAGGTGGGATTAAGGCTCCAAAAATAATAGAACTATGTTATTTTCTTTTTCTTTGCTTTAGAAGTTAGGTCATCTTGACATTTAGCAGTTTGCTTAAATTGCACTGATAATACCTCAAGGAACAAGTACCTGATAAGTAACATTATATCTTAAATGTCCTCAGCAAAGTTGCATTGTTTGGTAAGTTCCAACTCAAGAAGGTGAAAGGAACACATTATATTGATCGGCTGTGTCTAAGAGAGACATCTGCTGGCTGCATTTGAAGAGCTACTCTGGGAGGTTTTCATGAGGATTGGTACTTCTGCCTTATAACGTACAATCAGGAGAAAGAAGAAAAAAGGATGTAGCAAAAATATCTGACAACATTGCCAGAATTTAGTTCATTCGAATAGTGATGTCAATTAGATTATAACTACAGGTACACAAAAAGATGCATTGGTATGTGCACTGTAGAAAAATGCGTTAATAGTGCTCGATGACAATGTTCTTCTATTACAGAATAATACATGGACATTAAAGTCACATATAACATAAACATAAAATGATGGTTAATAAATTATCATAAAACCAATATACTATTTTGCTGGACAATATTGTTTATTATAAGTCAAAAAGTGAAAAATGATCTCCAAATAAGAGAACATTTTATAAAATGTTACCTTTGGATATAACATACATTTTTTGAACAGTCACATCTTTATACGTGCTGTGTCTTAAGACCTTTCCTTGTTTTGCCATTTCACTTTGTTCATATACTTATTAATATAAATGGTAGCAAAAAGCTAATCATAATTTTTTTTTGCTACAGCTACTTCTTCCAAAGACACCAAGAAATGGGTATCATTTAATAATTACATCTGTGTGCAACACTATGCACACATTACTATGAAAAATCCATATAGACAGAAAATTCAATCTCAATAATAAAGTTCAAATTAATGTAAAAAAAGCAATGTCTGATATACAGGGTTGATTGAAAGTCTAAAAAGGATTTTAACCACTTGAAAAGTGTTTCTCTTTTTATATGAGTTCCTTGAAATAACTAGTGAACATATTTTTAGAAGTGGTTTATTTCTTTGACCAGCTGTGACTCAGTCTCTTCTAACAAATTTCTTTTGGTCCAAACTCATGGCTTATCTGCCCATTCTATGTAAGCGTTTCTCCTACTGCACTATTGCTTCATTTCTCTTTCTTTCCCTTTTCTCTGGGGACAAGTTGCTATAGCGGTGACCTTTATTTTGTTTTAAAGAATTGTGTCATTTTTGTGCGTGAGGGTAAGAAGGACATTTTCCTTAAGTGTTTGCTTCTTTCTTGCATTAATTAACAGCTTAAGTCACTCTGATAGTTAGGGGCTGATGTAGGAAATACTAGTTTTTTGGCACACTGCAACCTCTGTTCCCTTTTTCATCTCCTACCTTTCAGTGCTGCAGAAAACTAATATTTCTTACATCAGCCCTTAAATATCAGAATGACTTAAGCTGGTAATTCTTTGTATTTATATATAGACGTATGACATACAAAATGATTTCATATTTTAAAAAGTTTTATCCTAACACTCTTACAGTTAGGATTATTTCTCCTGCCTTTATTTAACTTGCATTCCTTCTATTTTTTCTTTCATTCAGATTATCATAAATTAAAACGATCATTTTATCATATTTATTTCCCATGTTGTCTTCAAAAACTTTTGGAAAAGATATCTAACCAAAAATAGCAACTGATTATTTGTATTTCCAGCTCAGGAAATTAGAGACTCAGAGAGCATAAATGATATCCACTGGGAAATAAGTATTTATTTGTTTTACATTTATTTTTATTTATTATATTGACCAAGCTAACCCTCCACAATTTTTTAAACATTTCCTTTGCAAGATGTTCAGTATTCATTAAAAGAAAGCATAAATTTTCCCTGAAAAAATATCTGGTTAAATTTAAAATTAGTGTTAATTTTCAATAATTGTTCCATAACTCCAACTCAATGCTTTTATAATATTATTGCCATATTAATATCTAATTATTACCTACTGACATCTGTTCTTTTATTCTCTTGAATAGTAATCTCAAATCTTCTCTAGTTGTACAAAGCAATATTTAAATGTATTTTGGGATGCAGTCTCAATATAGTGATATTTACTTTTTTATATGTTTGCTAAACTAGTATTATACAAATATATTTCTACATTATAAAATATACTGCTGACTCAATTCAGCTACATGTTTCTCTGCTTTTAATCCTAGGCTATAACAGGAGAAACTATTAGAGAAAATATTTATTTATAGTAGTGTACCTGTATGGCCTTCCCAATCAGCACTTTTTAGCATTAATGATTTTTGTGTTTTCTCCTATGTTTTAAATCTCTGTAGCTCTTATTTCGAAGATTCACCCCTTTCCAGAAATCCTCTGTCTCGCTCAGTCTTATTCCTCTCTTTGCTGAAAGCCTTGCCTATTATTCACAGGGAAAATGGAGTCCATTATACAGGGTGGGGGAAAGCAGGATTACAGTTGTTCACGTGGAAAATAATCCCATGATTCATAAAAAAAAATACAAAGATAACTCTGTGTTTTGTATATTGAAAACTTTAATTTACCCATGTATTTAGCAAACATTTATTGTTCTCCTCTCCGTTTTGGCTCTGTTGCAGTGGAAAAATGTTCTGGGTCCGAAGTGATGACGTAGTGGTAGTAATTAGTGACGAAGGTGGACATGGCCGGCTCCTCCGTGTCCCCTACCGTCTCCCTTTTTCATTATAATTGAGTGTAACTGGCACATAGCCACTTAACAGTGATTATGGATGCAAGGTGCCATAATTGGTATTTTAAACTTTATTTTATCTTTACCTTCTGGCATTTTATATAAATAATCTCTTGGTTGTATGATTCTTAAAAGTCTATGAGAAACAGAAATTAATGGCTAATGTGTAAAACAACACATTGAACACTAGGCTAAGTATGTGGATTATTTTGTTTAATCCTGGTCACATACTCATGGGGGTTTGGTGATCACTAGGCAGGCAAGCTTGTGTAAATAAAACATGCAATGCTGAGGTTTACAAGCGTTAAATGAGCTCAAGGTCAAATATCCACTAAGGATATGGACCTACAGTATAACTGTAGTAGAATCTGGCTAAGGAGCACCTATAATTCATCTTACAGGAATAAGAATTTCTTAGTTATCACAGCATTTCTAAAAGAGAAATTGATCCTTGGCTGAACCTTCTAAAAAAAATGCTAAACAATCTCTCCCACTTTCATGGCTTACACAGGCACTTAAAATTAAGAACAATGCTTTGACATGCCCTCAAAAGCTCCACAAGCTACAGTCACTATTGACTCCCACGGACCTCATGTTGAACTGCTATTTCCTGGACTGTGGGACTCCGGCCACATGGGCTTTTGGCTATGTTTGTTCAATGAATGCAGCATGACCTCTTCTCTGTCATCTTTCTGCATGTGATATCCTGTCTAGAAAAATTGTTGCAATCTTGCGTTCCTATTCTACTCTACCTACACCATTGAATCTATTGACATAATTGTAGGATACAGTAATATTGAAATGAATCTTTTTATTTTGAGATAATTCTAGATTTCCCATGAAGTGTTAAGAAATAACATAGAAATAGCCTGGCAAACCTGCACCTTGTTCCCTTCAAAGGTAACATTTTGCATAAACAGGAAATTAAGATTGATACTCCACCAACATTATTCAGTTTTCACCAGTATTATATGCACTCCTTTGTCTGTGTATATTTTTATAGAATTTCATCATGTGCAGAGGCAAGTGACTCCTTCCGTGGCCAACATACAAGACAATCCCATCGCAAGGATTCCTTGTTACACTTTTTTATAGCTACAGCCACCTTCCTTCCTCCCCGCTTTACAGCTCCTGGCAACCACTAAATGTTCTCCATCTCCACAGGATTGTCGTTGCAAGGGTATTATACAAAGGGAACGTACGTTTGCTTTATTTTGGCGATACACTTTTTATTTTTCAGATACCTTTAGATTTACAGAAAAATTATGAAGATGACTGAGAGGGTTTTGGTATCTCCCATGATTAATATCTTATGTTAATTAATATAGTATAATTGTTAAAGTTAATGAGACAATATTTCTACATTACCACTGAAGTGGAGGCCCTATTTATCATATTTCTTCAGTATTCACCTAAATGTCATTTCTTCTGTCCCATGATAGCATTCAGAATACTACATCACATTTAATTGTCAAGTCTCCTTAGATTCCTCTTGATAGTTTCTTAGATTTTTTTTTTTTTTTTTTGATAACCTTGACAGTTCAGAGGAGTACTGCTCGGATGTATTAAAGACTGTCTCTCCATTGGATTTTTGTGATGTTTTTCTGTCATGATCAGACAAGGATTCTGGGTATGGAGGAGGAAAACCATAAAGGTTAAGTTTCATCTTCATTTTCAGCACATCCTATGAGGGGTAAATGCCGTCAATATGACTTAACCACTGTTGATACTAACCTTGATCAAATGAGGTAATATTTGTTAGGTTTCTGCACTGAAAAGTCATTTTATTCTCCCTATCCAAATGATACTCTTTGGAAGAAAGTCACTACTTTCAGTCCATACTTAAGAAGTTGAAGTTATGTTCCACTTGCTTGAGGGTATAGTATCTAGATAAGTTATATGGAATTCTTCTGCTCGGGAAATTTACCCTTCCTCCTTTTCTTCCTTCCTTCTTTCCTTCCTTCCTTCCTTCCATCCTTCCTCCAACCACTTACTTAATAATTACAGACTCATGGTTACATATTTTATATTTTGGAGTATATTCCAATACTACTTTATTCGTTGTGTTGCTTAAATTGTTCTGGCTTTGGCCAGTGAGAGCCCCTTTAGTTAGCTCTTGCTTCCCATTCTCAAAGCCCCATCATTGTGTGTGTGTGTGTTTGGTTCCTTATCGTTGTGGTTGTTGACACTTTCTCATTTGCTGACAATACAAAGAATTCCAGGCCCATCTTACATGTTTACTTCATCAGTCCTGGAATCAGCCTCTTATCTGAGAAGCCCTAGTTCTTCTTATTGAAGAACAGTATTAGAAACTGAAATCTGGGTGCTAAGTGTGCTCAGTATGCATGTAGGTTACAACAGTGTGTTCCATTTTACTGGTGAGGAGTATTTCACAATATAGGTATAACATAGTTTGTCTAATGATTCACTTGTTGAAGGATATCTATGCTGTTTCTGTTTTTTGGCTATTTATAAAGCAGCTAGGAACTTTCGTGTTCTGTGGATTAAAGACCCAAGAGTGCAATTTCTGAGTCATATGGTTAGTGCATGTTTAGTTCTACAAAATACTAACAAAGTATTTTCCAGTGTCTGTACATTTTACTTTTCATTCCTATGAGCAATGTATAAATGATTGAGTTTCTTCCTATCTTTGCCAGCATTTTGTATTATTTTTAAGCCATTTTGTAGGAAGGTTGGAAGGAAAGCAAGTGAGGGAGTGAGATGGTGGGGGGAGAGAGAGAGAGCCAATTAAGAATGCTCCATTGTTGTGAGTTATACCTTGAATTCAGAAATGTTAAAACCAGACATAAAAAAAGTGTACCATAGACCCAATGTACAGTGAACATCTGTTGCTCCTTCATATCTTACATAAAAGGCCACTTGCTCATAGACGCTTTGCCTGACCCTGCGGGCTCGATGAGGTCGCAGGCCTGCACCTTTGGTAGCTCCCATTTATTCTTGCACAGTGATAAGGGAACTGTGCAATCACACCCCATGATATTTCGTTCTCACGCCCTCCTCCTCACAGACCCTGAGCTCCACAAGGGCAGGGCTGCTCCTGCTTTGTTCACACGTCTCCTCAACACCCACTCCAGGCTCTGGTGCAGAGGTGCTCAAGAAACATTCTGAAATTACTACATAAACAGGTTTTCAATCAAGTGATGCAATGTTCTTGAAGTTCTATTTACTTATTTATAATACAGAAAATTGATTTAGATCGATCCTAAGACTCTGGACTTCCAGTCACAGAGAGGGGTGACAAGCAACAAGTATAAAGGCATGATTTTTATTTTCAAACTTAATAGTGTTAAAGAAAGAATACCAATTAAATTTTATCAATTAAAAAAGTATACCATCTCCATACAATTTTAAAAGCGAGGTTAAACATTGTTTTCCATTTATAAAACTTATTCCTGTCCCCATCTTTGATGTGGCCCAATATGCCAGGAGAGCTTGGATTAAGTTGGCCTGTCTTCCCAGGAAGCTTCAGTGAATGTCTGAGTATCGCGTGCAAGGGGACCATGGTTTCTGCTGGTTTTATTTTCATCTAGAAACTAAGATAATCTTAGAGACATAAAAAATATAGCATCCTAGCATCCAAAATATGTTTGCTGTATTAGGCTCTACCAATAAGGAAAAGTTTGTCAAAACAGAGTGATTTTGAATTTTATTAGCTATTGATCTATAATTTTAACGTATTTCAGAATCACTCTTCAGTACTGAGGTCAATACAAAATAAATTCAGTATATTTATTGAAAACAGTTTTGTGACACAAATTTATTGCAAAATTTATGACCAGTGGCATAAAAATTAAATTATGTGCCGTGGTACAGGATAGCCAATGAATTAAAGTCTAATGTGCTTGACATGTCTCCAATAAAAAATAATGTAATAAATCATAGTCAATATAAAATATTAATCAATAAGTGGCACCCATGTATTTTTTAATAGGAAAGTAAACTAAAATCATACTAAAAGGGCATGAGTAGTGATGAGGGCATTTTCAAATTAAATGAGAATATTCTTCAAATACTTTCTTATATATTCAAGCATTTTAAAATCATTTTTGATACCACTGCATAGTCTTAAACACAGATTGATGGAGCATAATTTAATATTTATATATAGAAATGATTAGAGGGGAAATGGAAAATTTTATTAGAATATATGAGCAATGTAAATAGTGCAACTGGGTAATTCAGGCCAAATCACTTCCTATATAAATAAATAACAATTCAAGTGCTTTTTTTTTCTTCTCCATTTTGACTTAGGAAGCCCTGATGGATTCTTCCGTTTCTCACAGTCCATTTTCTCCTCCTTACTCTAGCTCTTTAAGTAGACTCTCACTTGTCTACCGTCTACGTCCCTAGCCTACGCTTATCTGACCACACGGGGCTCAAGTGGATGCAAGCAGAAGTTACATGAAGCTTCCAGATCACAGCTTCAAAGAAGAGTTTCCCTGGGGTCTCTTTATTTCCATTGAATGAGGACGTGATGGTTTATATCGCATAAAGAAAATGTAAAAGTTAAATAAGGTAATTCATGTAAAAACAATAAAATTAGGTATTTTTAATTATTACATTACTATTCATATTAGTTATTGATTCTGTGACATATTATTAAATAATAATGTTAAATTAGTTACCTTAAAGAAAGTGTAAGTGGACAAGGCCAGGACTTTCCACGTGTTATGAAATGTGTCCTCAGATCTGACTCTGAATCTCCCGAAGGCCCAAACAAAGAACCGACATGGGCTAGTTATATAGTTTTCCGTGTCCATGAGAAAATAACGTGTGCCTAGAAAAGACAAGGATTTTAAATACCTATATTATAAAGTAATTTTCATGGGCTTCTAGTAATGCATAGTAAGCTCTGCATCCACTTCTGTCCCCCTATCAGTATAATATGAGGTGAAATTTCAAAGCTTAATGAGGTGACATAGTTCTATAGGCATCACTGACTATGGACAGGTGGTGTAGCAGAGTATGTAGGGGTGGTGACCTAGTTTGAATCCAGGTTTGACTTCTACTGGGGATCCCCAGGCAAGCGACTTATCCCAATCAAATATAAAGCCTTAGACTGCCTTAAAAACTGTTCATTAGCAGTCATTCAGTCTCCCAGAGATTTTTAAAAATGGACTGAGGTTATTTGCATTAGTTACTTATACCAGCTTAATAGCAAAAGTTTCCAGAAGAATCACAGGAACAAATTTATCTTCATCATGGTGGGGCAAGATTCTTATGGCTGGAAGGATCCTTTGGGAAAATAACAGGTCCTCCTAGGGAATGGGGCACTTGGAAACCCTGAAGATGCTGCCTTGTTCCCCACATGTATGGCTGTCTTGGTATTTTCCAATTTCTTTTTTAATTTAAGAAAATGTATATCATTTCTTTGTCAGTTGACATCTTTTCATGAATCTTTCCATCATTCTCAAAGGTTGGTGTCAGAATATGAATTGACACAAAGACCCAGAACCTAAGTATTAGTTTGGTTTGGAGGGATTAGGGACAAGAACAAAAAGAAGAAAAAAAATAAAAACTTGGGAAAGAAAGTGTTACTGGAAAGATAGGAATGCACCCAGACCAGTCTAAGTAAAAGCCATATCAATGTTTACCAGTGGCGAGTGTTTATTTCAGTGGAACATGACCGTAGTATTACTTGAGATTTGAGGCAGTCTAGCACACTGGATTAAAGGTAAATGGTAGTCCAAACACTACGTGTGCATGTCTCCTTTAGATTCTATAGTCCATTGGCTTTAACCAAAGGAGAGATGCCTGAGAGTTTCCAGCAGAGACGGGAACTAGACCAGGAGTCTAGTCCAGGAACTAGTCTAGTCCAGGGACTAGACCAGGAAGCGCTAGACCAGGAGTCTAGCGGGTAAGCAAAGCAAGAACTGACACCACAGGAGCGTCTGTGGCTGTGCATAAGCACTTAGGATGTTAGTGTCGGGAATCCCGGTGGAGCAGGGCCCCCTCAGCCCCAGCATCCTCTCTGTAACAGAGGTTTGCATAAGTGAGTGTGCAAGATCTGAGAAGTACTTCTGTTGTAACCTTCTCAAAGCCCCTGCTATGAGGAAAGGAGAAAGGCAAATTTCAGAGTAAGGGAAAAAAAAATTTTTCAGTATGAGGATTAGTATTAACGGTGTTTTAATTTGCATGAGTGGCTGACCTCTTTTTTACATGGTTTTTCTGAATAAGATGTGGACATGCAGCTTGTTGTATATAGTTACTGTATATTTTATAAACATTCATATAATTTATATGTACACACATACATTTTTTAAATTTTAAGAAATTAGCTTCAGAGGATAGGAACTTAGAAATAATTTCATACTTGGACCATATACTTTCTGAGTGTGTAGAGTCAGAAGTTACTTAGGTGACAGGATTTTCATTGCAAAAAGTGTATACGACAAGGAATTTAACCCCAACATTTTTCTTTGAATGAGTGAACGCATATGTTCATGGCCAGTTAGGGAGATTCTGAGAGTAAATGTTTGCCTCACTTCAAGCAGTTTTACCATTCCTACAATGGGTCATGATTCTAATGTAACTGGATTGATAGAAAGATAAGGTGATCAAAGGGTTAACTAGCTTTTCTCCTTCAGGCACGGTTGCATTTTAGGGGAAGATATTTTGCTGTACGGAGGCCAAAAGAGATAAGTGGAGGAAGCTGGAAATAAGCCCAGCTCCTCCAATCCTAAGGTCGTTGGGAAAATAACTTTTTTCTTTTCTCATCCCCTTGAGGTGTTTTGCTAAGCATAGTTTTTCCTGCGCTTTCTGAGGAAATGAAAGCATCTGGCAAGGCGTTAGCTGTCTGTCCCCAACCCTGGTTCCCATCGACCCCGACTACTTTTATGCCTCAGTGAAATGTACATAGGATTAAGTATCTGGAATAAAAAAAAGAAAATTATTATATTGGGAGGAAAATCATTGAAGTTAGTTATCAAAATATTAAACTCTTACAAGCCCCACGAGAAACTGATGGTAAAAAATCAGGGTCAGGATTGGGACTGTTTCCGGTTCCACAGGTAAGGAGCTTGGAAGTTACCGCTCCATCCTGACAGCAAGTGAGAGTCTGAATGGGCAGAAAAATCAGCAAGTCTTCATCTGTAAGAGAGGGGCAGACACGGGGCAACCCGCTGTCCCCAAGATGGAGAGAGAGAGACAGATGAACACAGGGAGCCACGGTTTACGGAGCACAGAACAGACAGGAGCCAGCGCTGGGGAAAGAAAACCTCAACTGTAATTGACGATTGTGATTATGTTACTCTTGATAGAACTTTCTTACTTGTTTTTTTGTTTTAGTTCGATCTGAACTGAATTTCTCTTTTTCTTTTTGCTGAAAGCTCCAGAAATATGTTGTTCCTCTCAGTGAATTACTCAGTATTGTATAAGGATCTTATATTTATATAGTTCCTCCAGTATCCAAAAATACCTAAAAGGATAGACTACAGATTTAACAAAATAACGCAAATAAAGATTATATTGATGTGTAAAAATTTAAGAGATGTTACAATTTTATGGAATGCTGTTCTAGTTTGATGATTTTATCATTCATAAAACATAGGGTGGCACTGTGCAATGTGATAGAGTGAAGAGAGAGCGCAGAGCTAGTGTAGGAAGCCTGGATTCTCATTCTGGCTCTTTTGGAAGTAATTTAACAGTTCTTGTCCTCACTTTCGTCAGTGGAACATAAGATGGTGAAACAAAAATATTTTTATTTTCCTCCTGTCTCTAATCTCATTTTATTCCCTTTAAGTATACACATGTTTTAAAAATACTAGGTCAGTTTGCATGTGTATTTTAGTTTTTGTTCAGTAAATCATGGCCTGAAGTGATGGAACCAATGAGGATCAGTTGATAACAAAAGGGGGAGAAACCAAGGGGGGGAAAACCCACTAAAATGTTATACTGATGTTCAGCTTGATAATTATGCTCTGACTCATTTTTTTATAGAATTGTTTCAAGGATCATAATAATCTCTACAAGGTATTTATAAACACTGCACTTTTGAAAACCCTCTAAGCTGATCATAGTCACATTAATAAAAGTTTAGCAGATAAAATTTAGCAGGTGCTCTTTATTTGATCATTCTAGGATACATTTTGAAGGGAAGCTTCTTTTTCACTTTAGAGTGATTATATTTATTCTTTCAGAATTTATTGAATACAAGATTGAGAGAAAATGGTTAACCACAATGGAAAATGGAAGCAGATGGTCTATTTTATTTTCTCATAATCCTTCTGGGAGTTGAAAACACAGAGAAAGATCTAGTCTTGGCAGAAAGAAGTCATAAATCAAAATGGAACTCACATCGCCCTGGCTGTGTGGCTCAGTTGATGGGAGTGCCGTCTTGTACCCTAAAAGGTTGCGGGTTTGATCCCTGGTCAGGGCACATACAGGAGGAAACCAATGGATGTTTCTCTTATATATCAATGTGTCTCTTTTTCTCTCTCAAATCAATAAATATATCCTGGGTGAGAATTTTTTTAAAAATGACCTTCACATCTACTGCCTGCAAAAGAGTTAGAACCTATGAGTGTTTTTTTTCCTTTGCAGTTTTGGGGAATTGTAGAATTTTGTGTGTACAATACAGTGAGGTTGCTATTGGTGGGTTCTTGGGTCATAGTATAAGTCATTTTTCTTTCTCAATATTTTTATCTATGGAAGTAACTTTTGTTTCAGAATGTTAGAAGATTCTGACAAAATGATCAGAATCATTTTGCTTGGAAGAGGGAAGGCATAGGATTGGCCTGAAGTCTAGTTGTGTATCACACTAAGGGCCTTTTGGTCTTTTCCCCAGTTGCTCATCCACTTTTAGTGGACTAGGGCAAACAGGAGGGGAATAGCGGTTTCTGTCTAGGAATAAAAATCATGGAGTTGTCTGAAGCTTCCCTTTTATTCATCTTTCTGGATGCCAATCATTATGGTTGGATAAAAACAAAAATAGATTTAGAATCTGCAATTGTGTCTGCATTATGTCCAAAATTAATCATTAGGTAAATAAGCTTTTGGAAATAAGCACGACTAAGCATCCATCTGGGCATGAACTGGGGTCCTATCTAGATGCTATGCCATTTTATACTCTTTGTACTATTATCAAGTACTCCATACAATTAAAGTTTAATTATTAATTTTTAAAAAAACTTTTACATTTTTTTTGTTCCTTGCAACTTCCTCTGAGAAGTCTCCTAAATGTTCTTTAGTTTAGCACTTTATTTTACTATTTAGAATTAGAAAACATACGTACTCACACAGACATATTTCACAAGGAGACAGCAACTGGAAATCAGTAATCAAGTTATTCATCTTTGTTCTCCCAGTGTTGAGTGATAAAATATGAAATGCAAGCAATAATTAGTTTTATTTAAATATAAAACTAAAATTAAAATCCCACTTTTGATTAATTCTTGTAATGGCCCCAACTTGCTTATCTACTTAAAACAATTATGGTAATCTTTAAAGGTTCATCGCAAATACAGTTTTCTATAAAGCATTTATTTTTTTCATCCCATCAAAATCAGTGTATTCTTTTTCCTTTGAAACTAACATTTTGTATGTTTCTTATTTTGCTTATCTCACTCTTCCTAGAATTCAACTTGCGCATGCTTTCTCACTGGAATAAATACAAATGATTCATTCCAATAACTCATTCTCTCTCAGAATAACTAGGGTCCTGTTGTAGGTTCTTGAAGGCCATCCTTGAACAAAATAGACAAAATGCTTTGCTTGGTAGAAGTTATAACCTAATTGGCCTGGACAGATATAATGAGGATACTAAAGAAATGCTAGAAAATGGTAAGTATTATTGGAATAAGAAAAAGTAAGCGGTGTAAGGGAAATGGCAGTGCCAGGAGGTTGGGGCGACAAGGGAAAATAGGGGGATCAGGGTCGGTAGGCCACAGCGAGGGGACATTTTTATGACGACTTGACTGGCGATTAGGGTATTAGCCACATCTCTCCTGGGACCAGGGCCGTGTGGCAGGAAGCGTGGTCCGCGCCAAGGCCCTGAGGCGGGACCCCAGTGGGCGCGCCAGAGTTACTGCGGCCTGCGTCACTGCAGGGCGCGTGTTAGGGAGATGGGGTGTGTGGGGGAGGCGAGGTCAGAGTGGTAAAAAGGGGCTGGGTCATCAGGGGCTCTATAAGCTCTTTGAAAGATTTTGCCTCGTACTCAGTTTAAATATGGACACACGGCAGGATGTTTAGCAGATGGGTGACATGATCTATTTTAAAAGGATCTCAGTGCAATGGTTGTATTAAGAGGATTCGCTGTGGCAGACGTAGAAGCAGGGCCACTGGGTATGGCAAGAGAGGGATGCTCTTGTTTCAAATCACAGAGTAACTGCGAAAGGAGTGAGAAGGGGACATGTTCCAGGGAAGACTGCAATGGATAGATTGGGAGGGGAATATGAAGAGTTGAGTTTAGAAATGTTGATGGGATGTCTATTAGACATCCTAGGTATGTTGAATAGACACACATGCTTTTGCTAAGTGTTATTTACACAGTCATTTATTATATAGGAACTAACTGTATACATAAAACATAATCATCACTATATTTTCTTCTTACTTTATATACTGGTATTTTTAGATAATAAGAAAAGCGTGTGTTCTAGCCTAAGATAATGAATCTAATACTTTGTGGCTAAGAGTCAATATTGTTCTTTAATTTCTGATACTTGGACAGGGATTTTTACCAAATCTGTAATAATAAGGACATAAGAATTTAAAAAATTAAAGCTTCATGGCCCGTATTTTATAAATTTGTAAAAACATGAAATATGTGGTATTTTCCACTATGACAGTTTTAAGGTGTACCTATCATATTAACTTTCTGGTAAAATGTCAATCCTGAAAATTAGCACAACTAATGAATTAGACACACAAAGATAAAGCCTTCGCCAGCCCAGAAAATCTATGCAGTGCTCCCATGCCTGAGTACCCCTTTATTATTTTCAGGATTTATCATGGAAATGCGAGTTGACAGTTTTATGTGTGGAATGCAAATCTGGCTCCCTTTATCAATCCCATACATATTAATATGTATGCATGGTAATTTTTGTTGCTTGTGGAATGGCCTTTAGACACTACTTAAATTCTATGCAATTTAATAGGTAGGATGTTGGAATGTATGCAGTTCATGGGCTTGTTATTAAACTGATAAAATGTTTGTAGAAATTTGCTCAATGATTGTAACTCTTTTGCTATATTTCTGTACATGATCAAAAAATAAGAGGTAAAATGCATTATCACATATACATGATAGTATATTTATACACACATAGATAATATATTTACCAATGTAAGAGTTGTTTCTATTTATGAAAACTTAATAACTTTATCGAAGCAAGAGACTCATTGGGGAAGAGTAATTGTTACAAAATTAAGGTACATATTTTCACGAAGTTTCAGAATTTATCTGAATTAGTGTAATTAAGACCCACCAAGTGATTCTTAGCTTTCTAATTAGGAAAGAATATAAAACCTCATAATCCGTAATTATTCTTTCCACATGTCAAATATCATTATCAGCTAGTCTTGGTAATAAAAATGAAAAAACTCCCTCCCTCTTTTCCTCTTAGCATTTCTCACCACAGCACTTCAAGGATTTAAGGCTTTGTGCTTTGCAGTCAAGGAAAGTTCCCTTTGAGTATCAGATCCAAGCACTCAACAGCTGGGTGACCTTAGACAAATCTTTTAAACTCTGCCAGGGTCAATTACTCCAACTCTGAGTGGCCATAACAATAGTAATTGCTTCATAGATTTTAATGATGTAAGTAATTGAGATAAAAAAATAAAATAGTTACCATTCTTCCATACAGTGACCACTCCATTGGATTTTTATCATCATCATGGTCCTCGTCATCATACGTGCACATCATACATGCACATCATACGTGCACACCATTTTCTCATACGTGGTACCCATGAAGTATCAATAGATAGATTCTATGTCTGTTCAGAAAACCTATTTAAAATTAAGTATTATTTCTGTAATTACTGATGCATGTCTATGTGCGTATAAATAAAATGTGCCTAGATGGCTTCTGCTAAGAACAGGAACAAGATACTCGTTGGATCCCCCCCTCTAACCCGCGTGCCCCTCCGCTGCCGCGCTCCCCGTCTCCAGACTGGCGCCATCCAGATTCTGGAATTTCCATGCCCGTCTCTTTACTTCCCACCTCACACTCACTTTCTCATTCTGCATTAGGCCCTCATCCCTCCCTTCAAATCCATTTGAGTGTTCCATAGCCTTAATATCTATACGTACCACGAATTTTTCTAGCGAATAAATACCACGGGCAATTTTCTAGCCATGTCTTGCCCTACTTTAGCAGCATTTGACAGAAATGGCCGCTTCTCTTTCTTCAATATCTCTCTGGTGTCCTGCTCTCCTTGCTTTCCTTCCAGCCGTCTGGGTGCTCCTTCTTGGACTCCTCCCCTCTCCCTTCAAAGATTTTTATTAAGTGTCCTAGTTACTCAGGAACTCTTGATGATGTCATCGAAGTTCACACATTTTTAGTCCTCTCCACTTCTCAGTGAATTGTTGAATAACGACAAAAACACAAACAAAAAAACAGTGAAAAAAACAGTGAAAACACCTGATTATTGTGGCTCGAAAAGTAGTCCTCATGCTTTACTTCTTTCCTTCACATCCAACACGTTGGTAAGTCCTATCGCCTCTGCCTTTGAGGGACATATTAAATCTGATGAATTCTCTCCATTTCCACTATCATCATTGTCTGTACTGGGGTGCTGGGGAAATAGCCATCTTGGTATTTTTTTAATGTAGCTACAAGATAAATAAAAAGAATAAGTACAATACATAATATAGTAAGTTCGTTATGTCATGACAAGTGCAGTGGGGAAATCATAAAAAAGGGAGGAAACTAGGAGTGTTCTAAAAGATGACATGGTTTTAATTGTAAATAAGAAACTGAATGTAAGCCACGCCGAAAAGATGACATGAATGAATGTTCATAACGTGTGTTATTCCCAGGAATTCTGCTTAAATAATTCAAGCTGCCTGAACTTTGATACACTAAGGCAAATAACTCACTGACTTTACAAAAGTGTAATTCAGTGTAAATCATAAGTGAAAACCATATACATGTAACAAATGTTAAATGTGATCAATAACATTTTTTCTGTTTCAGCAGAAAGTCATGAAAGCAGATATTTTAGGAGGAAGTTCTCAAGCAAGTTTCTAGAGTATTTATGTAAATTCTAAGATATTATGAAAAAACTCTGTTAGTGTTACCCCATAAGGTCCCTGTGGGCTGTGTGAGAGAAGTGGAAAACATGTGATACGCAGTCTAAGACAATGTACTCAGGGTCGTCTTCAGAGAGGAGGGGTTGCTGGCGGGCTGTGGGTTTCTTCTCACCTCCTGTGATGAGGCAGCACCTCCCCATCTCAAGCCAAATGAAAATGGGCTTCACATGAACCAGATCTATATTCAAGTTTGAAACGTCTAAATGCAGGAGGCCAAATCTGGCTTCCTTGGAACAACAAGGTCAAATGGACCGCTTTGAGAGAGAGTAGACCAAATCGCTGCCAAGTGGCGATGCTGGGTTTGAGGTGATAGAGAAGAATATTAGAAAAAGGAGTGACAGTGAGGCATCTCTAAAGGACCCTTTACAAGGGACTGCGACCGAGGAGTGAGGCGACCTCCACAGGAAAGCCTGGAGAGCTAGCACGGCCGAGAGGAGACGGGGTGATGGGTGAGGGAGACAGGAAGGACCACGTGGCAGAAGGAACATCATCAGCCGCTTTAGGAGCTCCAGGCAGCTCTGCGGCGATGAAGAAAGCATCACAAGAGAGTTAGCTTTTGGCATTTACTAAACCCAAATGGTGGTAATGCTGGATTACAAGCTTCCCAGGCAAGTGTGGAGGCGACTGGCGCTTCTCTCTCCCTACTGCTCTTGCTTCACACTTGAAGGGTTCCCTAAGAGTCACATTCTGGAGCAGGAGATCAAGACACGAAAGCCATGCCTTCCCGTGCCTTTGCTTATGAGCTGAGGAGAGAGAAATGGTAGATTTGAAGAGAAGTGAAAGATTTGATGATAGACTGACAGCGATTTACACGTGTATATATGAAAGGAACTGAAAATCTGTAAGATCTCCTTGGGATTTCACTTACAATCGAGACAGAAAATCAATCTACAGAATGCCCTGAAAAGGAAAGTTATGAGGAAGAATAAAGTTTCTCCCTGGTCACATCCTACCACATCCAATTTTTCAATAACTGAATATGTGCAATTTTATAAATTTCATTAAGTTCTTCATTGAGTTATAATTGGTTCTGTTGGGAACATTGTTGATTAAATTCATTTGTTCTTTATCTAAAATTAGAGATCAGTTCATTTAATAGAAACAATTTGGCAAATTATTCTCAATGATATAGTGAGGAATAATTGTGAATGACTTTGAAATGCACAAAAAAGATGATTGGGTGTTCTGTCTAGCTCATCCTTCACTGTCTTTGAGTTATATTACCACTAAATTATAGACGTCTAGGAACAATGGATATAATTTTCCTCCTAGGCATGCAAAGTAACTTTGCTGCATAGAGGTACTGTGAATTTCCTTCTTGTCCCTCCCAAAGATGCCAGTTTTCCATCTAGTGATCAAATTCAAGTCAATATTCTTGATTATTTAATATGTATCTCTCAATTCTCCCTTGAACCCTTTTGTAATATCTTACTGGTCCCCTCATTAAGAACCAAGTTAAACACACATTTTGACACATGGTCATATCTATATGAGGGTCGTGATTTTATCCTTAAAAAAAAAAACACTCTTTCAAACCTTGGTGATCCCACTGAGAGGCTCAGTTGGGTTACCTGGTAGAGCAGGCGCCAGGGGAACACATTTTATGCTGCTGGCCTGTGGGGTTTTTCTTGGCTGCCAGAGTCGAACCCAAGTGGCAACAGTACTTTGTGTTGAATTTGTGTTTTCCCTTTTTCTTCTCTCTCGCTGACTTTGCATTTTGTTTTGGTTTATGTTTCACTGGTGTATTTTGTTTTCTCTTGGTGATAACAAGGATTGGGTATTTGGTTTTATGATCTGACTAGTGATCTCTATAGCTGGGTTTCAGAGATCAATTCTTGTTGGGTGACAGATAACATAGAATACGTTTTGTTATTCTTTCCTGATTATTTTATCTTTTGAGAAGTTTGAGTTCAAATATAGGAGTAAATATGTACCTATAGGAAGGAAAAATACCTCCTTAATATCTGTGTTTCTGTGTTTATTCTTAATCTGTGGCTGAGTTATGGGTCTGAAACTAGAAGGACTTCCTGTGTCTATGTGTCTTATGTCTGTATTCAGTAAGGCCTTTACTTGTCACTCGGTGTGAAATGTTTTACTATCTCCAGAGGGAATTAACCAAGTAGATTATTAAGTATCTTAAATTATAGGAACTCTTTAGATTGCCTAATAGAAATAAATAAACACATAGTTGATAATTTTTTAAATTCCCAGAAAAAGATATTAAAATGTTAACAGTTTAATTGTCCTAAACTTATACAAAACTTTCTTCTTACAGAAAATTACTAAAAAAAAGTATTAAGACACCAAATTCACATTATTAAGATGAACTTTGACAAGCATAATGGGATAATTTTTGTTTTATAAATCTAGTTATGGCTTTTATTTTATCTATTACTATTTAGTATGATAAAAAGCCTACATTTTATTTTACTTGGGGTTGTTTCCCCAAACTTATACATGTTTACTCGTCAAATAAGTTAAAAAATATTCTTGTGTAGTACTTACAATTAATAAAAATTTAAATTTGTTCTACTAAATTGAAGAATTATTTTGTCAAATGTGTTATTTCCGTAGGAATTATATTTTGCAGTATGAGTGCAAAGGAAATTTCTCAGATGTTTAAATAATTTAAAATCTGTCTAATATCACCTTAATTAATGGATATTCATTGTTATCTAAATAATTTTTTTAAGATAGAATACGAAAGCAAGGTTACTAAGCATCATTTTAATTTTATATGCCTTTTAATACTCTCTAGAGAGACTATAGCTTTGAGTCATGAGTGTGTCAGTGAGACTTGAGTGACCTTAGAAAGTCTCATTATGTCTGGCCGTGGAATTGTTAGTCTGGTAAATGCTCGTGTAAGTCACGCCTCACTTACCCAACCCCTTGCATTTTCTGTGAAATAGTAGTTACTTTGGTTAAACGATATGAACCTTTACTAGGAACAATGGTGACAGACAAATACAGCCTGCGTCTCTCTTTGTTTATCAAAGAAAGAAGTGTAGGTTTTCCTAATGTGCAGTTTTCAGGCTTCTTAATCTGAACCTTCTATACTTGTGTGGATCCCAAAGAGCTTTCTTGCCTTTGTGTGTTACATATTTACTGTATTAGAATTAGAACCTGACATTTTTAACACATTGATTCATTTGAAGATAGTGATAATAAACACTTTACGTTTTGACATAAATGTATCTTGGTATTGTCCCGGAAGTTGTTTTGACCTTGGAGACCTGCTGAGAGAGCCACTGTTCTAAAATAAAGTGTCCCTTGACTCCAGGAAGTGAAGGAGCACAATGAAATCTCACATTTGGAAAGTGAATTTTATTAGTCTTGGCTTGTAATACCCATGCCTCAAAAAAAAAAAAATGAATCTATGAGAATGTTTCAATTTTAGCAAAGTTCTCTCACTTTGGATGGCTTGCTTCTGTGGTTTTAAATTAGTGCCTTTAGGTACAATAGGTTTTTTTTTTTTAATATATACAATCTGCCTAGATAGTAGAGATTCTATATTGTATCAAATTCATTTGCTATGCTTTATGCTGAATTTATAATCTTTACTACTTAAAGAAGGGAGGGAAAAAAGACAATTTTTTACTTATGAAAGAGCTATAGTTTTTTACATTTGTGTCATTTCCTATTTTCTTAAAATTTTTTGTCATTTTGCTTAAGTACAAACCAGCTATTGCCACGTGCCCACGAGCCTGTCTAATCAAGTGCCCAAACCTCTGACAAGTCTTTTATTTCACCTTTCCAACATCCACGCTCAACTTGTTAAAAAATCCACTCAGAATTTTCTTTGAGATTTTCCAGACAGCTCCTGAGAAATAGTACATACTTCCTTTTTCTCTTTAAATACATACAGGGAGATGCTAAAAATTGTTAGGGTTGTTTGATGTGTTGGTATTCTGAGTTGTAAGGTTGCAAAATATATATTGCAACCTTCCCTAAATTTGGATAGGTATGGTGTTATTACTCTAAATAGTTCAGAAACACTGCTTTCTAGGAAGACTCTGGAAATTCATCAATGTGCTTCTTTCTGTGAAGGTATTTATCCTGCGAGAGGGTCCTGCCCAAAACCCCCGTGGGGCAATGCTGTCCAGTGCTGCAATGGAGACTTTACTCTCCTCCGTCCTGAAACCGTTGTTTATAGAAACAAGCTGACCGCAGCCAGAAATTAATCCTGTACTGTCTACAGAGCATTTTTGTTTTAGGGTGTTTTTTTTTTCCCAAGGCTCTGCTACAAGCTATAGCCAGAGAATATGTTCTCAAGAAAGAAAGATGGTTTTAAAACTTTGTGGAAAAGTATTTGTCAGGCACTTCAAACTTTTGACGCTAAAGGGTAGTCTGGTGGGCACAGACGCTGAGCAGGCTACCTCACTCAGCAACCTGCAGACCGTACCTGCGGGCTGAGCCAGCATTCCCAGGGCTCAGTTTAGTCCAGAACTTAGCCACCTGCAAGCTGGTGGGCTACCCAGGGTCTGGCAGAACCAAAACTAATTACATAAAATTGAATGAACTGATAAGAGAAATCCCATTTTGTTTATTTAGTTGGAATATTGTTGAGGTTGTTTTAATGTTCTGCTTCCCAAATACAAAAGTCCTTCTTTGTATGTACAACCCATAACAGTTTAGTGCCTCTGCTCTTGCATGGTCAAATAAGACATTTAAAAATGATATCTGATGCTCACTGACCTCCCAGCTTCATAAAATCTTACTGAGTCTCCTTGCTTTTCATGGCAAAAAATACAAATTGTGTAGGTTCTGTAAGAATCTGTTCACTTTCCACTGGGACACAATTGACAAAGTGTGTAATCTTGGCCATACCTGGAGTGTCATGTTTGAGAAAGATGTTCATTGAATCGGTGTGCCAAGCCCGTTTTAAAGCAGAATGTTGGCTTTATTCACAGAGCCAGTGCCTACAAAGTTCTGTTAGAAAAAGCTCTCTTTACATTTGGCTCACAGGAAAAGGTCTTTTAGTTGGTAAGAAAGACAAATTTCTGGCAGGCCAGGATCTTCAGAACATTTTTGGGATTTTTGGAAGAGAGGTATTCACTCAGATTTATGGGCAGCATAGCTGAAGTTTTATGGAGATAGTTTCTTGGGTCTTTTTGCCTATCCTCTGGTTAGAAAATAAATGGAAGCATTTAAAAGTATGATCTGAGATTCTTTATGAAAACTTTCAGAGAGAAATGAATTTTTTGGCCTTGTGGGTTGTTCCATACTTAATGGCTCTTGATTTGCAAAAGGATGCTAAAGGGCTAATTAAAACTCTTGCTGGACCTCAATAAATAATTGGATTAAACCTAAAGAAGCCAGTCTGGACCTAGACTAATCTTTCTTTGACATTACGATGAACTTAAGGTAGGAAGACTGTCAGAAAAATAAGTATGACAGGACTAATGGAAATAGGCACAATTATTAGTGGGCATCTTGTGTACTGTACACATCTTTTTATGTCCATTTCTCATAACCTTTGAGCTATTTTACAACTTTGTGAATAGTAGATAACTGATAGTGATGTGAATACTTCTTGTCCATATACATAAAAGTACATTTTGTCTGGTAAAGGTGTGATCGAGTTCCACAAATCCTGTGGAAGAGGTATATTATTCTATCTGTTAAAGACATCTATTTTGGTATTTCTGTTTGCTCATATATGTGTCTGCTTTTCCGATAATCCATTGACCATTTGCAACATCTTTGTATCCTCTCATTAATTAATGAATTAAACTACATAGGTGCAACATGTTCATACGATGTTTAATGAGAGCCATGCTTTTTTATTTTTTAAAATATACTTTAATATAATGTTTTGATTTCTTTCAAGTCCCTTATTGTCATTTTTCTACTTGTATGTAACAGCTGCTATTCAAGTAGATTTATAAGACCTTTTAATTCACAGATCCACTCTGCACTGGTATCAATATGCTCATTTTACATCTAAGGAAGTAAACTTTCAAGATATTAATTTATAAAATTATGATTTAAACCCTATCCAGTGCCTATACCCTCACTAAAAGGTTGCTAATTTTTCAAATTGTTTAACAAAGCTCCAAAATTCAAATAATTAAGACTACTGGTCATCATCTACCTCAGTGTAATTGAATTTGGTTTAATTGTTTTATCAATCAAAACATAAGCTCTTAAAAAATATTCCAGGAAAGTTCTCAGTGAGATGAAAGAAGATGACATATGATGTATACATTCTGCTGACAATAAAAAAATACAACATAAATAACCCTGGAAAATTTGCTGGTATATCATTCACAGTATACCTCTATAAAATTGGCTGACTACCCAACTCCCAACCTTCCAGCAAGCCTATTAACCTTAGCTGGTATTGTTTTGAACAATTTTCAGAATCATCTACTTTATCACCAAAAGCCAGGCACTGCTTGTTCATTTTTTTATGTTGTTTTCAGTTTTGTTTTGTTTTTTTTTTAAATAAAAATAGAATCCTTGATGGAGCTGGCTTTCTTACATACCTCAGCAATATGACTTGCCCATGCTTAGATATGAGGTAGCATTTTGGATGTCTTGCTATAAAAGTTTTTTGTCTGTCTAAATTGCAATGCCTTTGCATTTTGCTTTCTTTTCAAAGTTTTCTCTAGTCTATAACTATAGGTTTCCAGGAGCTATTTTTGTGAGAACAATAAAATGTTACTCTCTCTTGTCCTAGAATTCTATTACCAAATGTCTACTTGCCTTCAGATATTTGCGAATTTTGGCTTTCTCTGAAATTAAAAAGTTCAAAACAAAAACTTCACTTGGGCTTGTGATAGTTCTGGATAGTTTATATCTTAATTTCTTTGATCCTTTTTGATTAAATGTTGAAATCCACAGAGAGCCTGTCTACCCATTTCTCTGTGTCCAGCAATTTCAGAGGATCCAGTTGTGTGGCTAATTGTGTCTCCTTCAGTCTCTTCTTAACCAGTACTTACTTTGTAAAGTTGTGAGAATTAAATATGTATATTGGCTAAGCCCATTTTGAGCACATAATAAATTTTAGTTTTTTTCTGTTCCTTCTTACGTTTTCCTTTATGTTTAATTTTGTCTTTATTATTCAGGCACTAATTATCTATAATACCCTTGATGTACCCACTACATTCACTCAGTTCTTATCAGGATTAGTTCCTCTGAACATTTCAAAGTTGTCTGACTCTTCTTCTTGGATATTTTTTTGGAAAAGTATGTTCCTACTTTCATGATTCTTAGATCTTTTTTCTTTGCCTCTTATGTTATTTTTAAAAATGTTATGTTTCTCTTTGTTGCCTCGCTCATTAACCCCAAATTTAATTCTTAAGTCTACGTTTGTTTTACTTTCTGTTTCCTCCTTTATAACAGTCATACACATTTAAGGACTTTAAACTGATTCCTTCAAACATTCTCATCCTTTCTCTTGGGGCTTTCAACTTCATCAGGATTTCTTCACCTTCATATGTAAATTCTCCTCCAAAATTAGCATGTCAGGGCTGACTTCATTAGCTTCCCGAAGAAATATATCATTTGAAAATTCTTTATTCAGGATTATCCTTCCACAATGCCGATCTCAATTCAAAAGTAGCCTAGGCAGAAAGCAACGCTAGCGTGACTTTGACTCACCTTCTTTTTTACTCCTCACGTGTTCGTACCATCCTCAAATTCCGCTGCTTCTTTCTCAAAGAAGGATTGTAATTTCTTTTTCCCTTTCTATTTAAACAGGTACTATTTTCATCAAGGCCCTCATAATTTATATTGGGCTAATCGAGAAAACCTCATACTTGTCTTCTATTCTCACCTTACTCTAATAGAGTTACATCTTTCTCTTAGAACTTCTTGAGCAGATTTCATTTTCCACGTATTTGTCCCCCTTTCTATCATGTTGCACTATAGTCTTAAGCTTTTAATTAAAAAAACGCTTCACTTTTTAATGCTCAGTAACAGATTGAGCTATTAAGTTGTTTCCATTTTTCTCACCTCTGTATCCTTTATTTGATTCCCTGGCTGTATTTTATATGCTGCACAACCACTCGGGGGTGTCCAGCCTGCAGGCCGTGGGCCACACGCAGCCCTGGATGGCTATGAATGTGGCCCAACACAAAGTCATAAACTTACTTAAACCTTTTTTTTTTTTTTGGCTCGTCAGTTTTCATTAGTGTCTGTATATTTAACGTGTGGCCCAACTTTTCTTCTTCCAGTGTGGCCCAGAGACGCCAAAAGGTTGGGCACTCCTGATTGGCTCAGACAAGTCCAGCATCTTTTTTGTCCACCATATTGGTAAGTGCTATAATTTTATAAATCAAAAAATATAATAAAATAGGGACAGCTTTTCTGCAGAGATATGGTTTAATATTTAAATAATGTCTGGAATGAATTTCTTTACAACATCCCATCCATATCTGAACTCAAGCCCAGGGGGAACCCCCTCTCCATCCTGACAGTGGTACTGAACCCGGCTTTCATTCTATCCACTGTTGTAAAGATGCGATTGGTCATGTTTTTCTACATTCAATCGTTCTTCCATTCATTTACTCATTCATTAAACACTTTTTGAGAATGGACTGTACATCAAACCCTTTTGAATGTATATAAAAACAAAATGTCACTGTATTAAAAATCTCTTAAAGTAATGGGGCAAGAAAATACAATATTGACATGCAATGTAATAAGCATCACATTTAAGCTACGGGGAAAATGCTTTGGGGAAGCTTTAGAATGTTGTAAAACAGGAAAAGAGGGGTTTAGATTGTGCCTGGAAAGGAAGACAGCAGAAACCTTTTAGGCAGAGGGATCACTTGTAAAGAGGAAGATAGATGAGAAAATGCAGTGTGAGGTTAGGCGCCATAAGGAGTTTGGTATGACTTCGTTTGACATGATTGCTCTCTCCCGCTTTCTTTCCTTCTTTGTTTCTTCTGGTATTTCATATGGACTTTTCTTTGCCATCCTCACTGTTTGAGGACATCTTTAGACCAATGCTAACCTAATGCTTTGTTTTCATGAAATGATAGTAACTTAAAACTCAATTTGCAAACACCATGGTAACCATGCAGTTGGATATATTATCTTTTTCTCTATAGACATAGCACGTGAGCTACTCTGTCAAAGTAGCCTCTATTTAATAAATGGAATAGTCATGAGCAAATTAATAAATGTTTCAATATGTACATTTCTGCACCTTTATCTAGACTTTCACATGGACAGCTCTAACTGGCTTGGTTCAAGTTCACTTCCGTTCATATGCTCAAGAACACATTTGTCAGACAGCAGACAGCAAGGCTCCTCTAGACAGCCGGTAGGCTGCAGAAGAGATGCTGAAGAGTGAAATTCTAATTATGCTTGACAGAGGGTATTCTAAGGTGTCTCATGCCAAAATAATGAAAGTTATTTTTCTTCAGGAAACTGAAAGACAATGCATGAAGCATCTTCAGGTTTCCATGGAAATCAAGTTAAATAAGAAACATGTGGCACTTTGTGATGGATACAGATCATCCAGAAATCACATCTGCTGGCTAACTAGAGAGATGACTATAAATCTTCTCAAAAACCAAAGGAGAGAAAAATGTAGCAAATATATCGAATAATACCTTCATGGCACCATGTAGCATTGCTCTATAAAGAAGGTTATTTATAATGGTCAAATTATTTATTACACAGTGTTTTTAAAAAAGAAAATTAAAAGTATAGATGAGTTACAATGTTTAAATACGATCTTCTAGACTCTAGATATATCACTTTCCTACTTATAAACATTACTTTTAATCTTTAGCAACATTTAAAAATTTTAGAAATGTTTGTATTTTCAGCTTGGGGGAAGCTCATATCATTAGGATATTTTAAGGTATTTTTAACAGTCCTCTGTAGAAATTTAAAAGAGTATTTCTTGACCTCACATGTACATAAATAGAAAAAGATTTATTTTGAAGAAGTGCTAATAGCAGGTAAATGTTTGTTGTGGAGTAAATGTTTTACAACTATGTACATACTTAATGGGAAATTTGTATAAAGCTCACAGTTATAAATTCAGACACTTAATCTTCCTCCTCAAAAAAGTTTCTGGACCACATTTCTCTCACCATGCTCCATTTCTAATAACATTGCATTTCATTATTCAAATAGAATTATATAAGATTTTTTATTTTTAAGTATAACAAAAGAATAATTCTCACTTTCTTATTACTTTAAGAAATAATATAAGATGCATATCCATGAGGGTTAAGATATACACACTACTTAATTTATCATTATATAAATAGTCTCATGTTTCAAATATACAAGTAACATATTATCATTATGTAAGTACTCTCATGGGACAAATATAATAGTAACTTCTCACAGATTCATGTAACATAAGAGAAGTCTATGACCTTCAATAAGCCATGTGTTGCAAATATTTTCATTGTTTTTGTCTCCTCCTGTGCCCCTTAACCCTTAGAAAAGAACTATCGATTTTTTTCTTAAGAATTAAATAAGAAAGAAAGGGGTAAAGCGCTTCTCTCGGTCCACTCAACCTCCTGCGCCCACGCCTGGGAAACGGTGGGGCTGGCGGAGGCGGCCACGCCGCGGAGTTTCGTCCTGCGGCCTCGGTTAAAAGAAGAAGTACCAGATTTGCTCCTCTGTCTTCCCCGTCACCGCGTCTTCAGATAATGCCCCGCGGGCGTCCGCCGCAGGAAGCGGGGGGCTTCGAACCGGCCTGGGAAGGGAGGAAGGGGCGCGCCGGGCGGAGCACCTGCGGTTTGACCCTGGCGGTCTAGCTCTGCGCGCCCCGCTTTGCTCTCATCCTGGAAACGGACCTCTATTAAATACCTCTATTGCGATGAAATTCGGGTGCGGTGTCAATTTCCAACCAGAGAAAAGAAAACCATTTCAGGAAGCCACGATGTAAGATACTGGGAATTCATGACGTCCTGTAAGCGTTATAGCATTTTAAGGGGATATTAGAAGTCGGAGTTAAACTCTCTCGTTTTCAGATACAGAGACAAGTTAACGATGAGTCTTAATGACTTGTTCAAGGTCATCGTTAGCTTTTATTAGACATAAATTGCATGCTTTATTTAGTTCCCTAGCTCTTAGATGCCTGGTGGTAGTTCCAGGCATTTTATTTCCCCCTCTGATATTAGATTAGTCACATATTGGGATGGGGAGTGTGTCGTAAGGGGTTAATGCTACCCCCGAAGGAAGAGCAGAGTGATAATTAAGAGAAACCTTTGGGCAGATGCGTCTAGTTTAAAAATTCTCCTCTTCCCTCCTCACAGTTCAGACTAAAGGGATTTTCTGTGAGAATATTGTTCTAGGTTAGGATTTTAATTAATTCCCAGCATGCAGAGGGAATTTATAGGAGTGATATGTTATATTGCAACCAAGATATTTTTGTACCTAAACATCCTGCCCCCAACACTTTTTAAGGTACTGAGAGAGACAGCGATAGACACACACACAGAGGCATAACTTGTAAATAAAGGGGTAGAGGCACAATTACAAGTTGCTGGACACGGTTTTTAGGCTGAATGAGTGGCATCCACTCTCCACTTCCTCCTGAACAGGTCTTTAGCACCGACAGAAACAGAGCTGTTTCCCTCACAGTAGGAGGAGAGATGGAGGACACACAGTTCTTTTGTTAAATCCTGATGATTTTATCTAATATTTTAATTATTTTGATGAGTAAAGTAAAAAAATTTTTAAAAAGCATGAAAAATTCACAGAAAGATGTGTCAAAGTATCTCAAGAGTAAAGGGGTATGTGCAGAGGAATTTCTTACCGATTTCTGATATTTAAATCTGCTCTTGTTTCATAGCTATAAAAAGCTTAGTCACAGTGGTAGTAGAATAAAAGACATTTCATCTGGCACAAGTGGGATGGAGGCCGTCCCCCTACCCATATCCCAGGAAGAAGCGATCTGGTTACCTTTAACCCAGAACAGAGGGGCAGAGGGGACAGAACGGAGAACCCACCTTGTTATTATGGTAGCTCTGAGTCACTGAGTCTCAGTGTATCTTCACCATTTTGTGACAAGGGACAGCCTTACCCTGGCTGGTGTGGCTCAGTTTGTTGGGTGTCATCCTGCAAAACAAAAGGTCTCTGGGTTGATTCCAAGTCAGGGCACATGCCTGGGTTGTGGGTTCGGTCCCCGGTTGGGACACGTGTCGGGGAAGGGGGCAACCGATCGATGTTTCTTCCTCACATTGATGTTTTTCTCCCTCTCTGGCTCCCTGCCTTCTCTTCTCTCTAAAATTTAAAAAAAAAAAAAGGAAAGAAAGAAAGAAAGAAAAAAAAAAGTGACAGTCTCACATCCGCCATACAATTTCTATACATTGCCTGGCTGCATTCTGTGACTTTTTGAAAACTTCTGCCAAACTAACTGTATGATATGTGGGCAAATCAGCATTTTTCTTCTCCTTTGTGGGGATCCCCAGAGCATGGAGGATAATTGTCATGCAAGCCACATTTGTGAACCTTTGGATGGTGCATCTGAGAATCAATCATAGGCTTCTGGAGGCACGTGGAGGCTGGCTGGGTTTTAACTTCCCATTCCATTCCTTTTCATCAGGGTTTTATTTTAAAACTTCCATGGAAGAGAAGTTAACATACTTTACTTCTAGGTTTCAATATATAAAAAGATCATTCTAGCATAGCTACTCCTTAGGTAGATGTATGGCTTAAAGAAGGAAGAATGTCAACTTTATGTATGGTTAAAACAAAAAAAATTAGATATATTTAGCATGATTAGTTAGACCTGGACACTTCTAAGTCAAACAAGGTTACAGTTCCTTAGCGTCTCTGTCCTTTATCACTCATACATGTTTAGGGGTTACCAATATGCATTTTTACCTAGTTGCCCTGTGACAGTCCTCCCCTTCAGGCCGTTAGCTACGAAAGGATTGGGTGGGGCGGGGGGAGAAGGGAATCAGTATTTTTTGAGAATCCACTCTGTGCCAGGTACAATATTACCTGTTTTACATGAAAAAAATTAAGCCCTGGCTGATGTGGCTGAGTTGGTGGGAATGTTGTCCCACACACCAAAAGGCTGTGGGTTTGATTCCTGATCAGGACACACATCTGGGTTGCAGGTTAGATCCCCGATCAGGACACGTATGGGACACAACCAATCGATGTTTCTCTCTCACAACCATGTTTCTCTCTTTCTCTTCCACTCTCTTTAAAAATCAAGAAACATTTTTAAAAAATAATATAATATTCTTATGAGGTATGCATTCTTTATTTTGTAGTACACACATACCCCAAAACAGACTCAGACGTTAAGGAAATTGAATACATGTTACTGCTAAGATATGAAGTATTTTTTTTAAAGCTTCAAGGCTTTTATCTTTACCATTTTTGAGCTATGATCATGAGATCCTACCTGGTTATTTGAAGTCCCAGTGGAAGAGAAAGAAGTTCCTGCCCATCTTTAACCTGTACCAAAGCTTGTGATACTGGTGGCAGAGGAAGAGGGAGGGACATTTTGCAGCCAGTCCTTCCGATGCTGAAGGATGCAGCTGGAGAAGAAGCTCTGTGACTGAGCCATATGTGTCAATCACTGGTCTCCATGCAAACAGACAGCACAGGACGAGGAGAGGGTGGCCCAACTGAAATGCCCTTGATTCTCTTCAAGCCTTTCTGGCTCTGGCGCAGCCGCTTCCCCCAGCAACCCTGTTCTCTTCCTTGGACGACCTCTTCGCCAAGGTCCCCCCAACTCTATGGGGTGCTTCTCTGGTCCGATCTCTGTCAAGACATCCCCCGAACTCAAATCCAGTTATATTGCTCAGAATCGCCTCTCATTGTCTTTAGGGTGCACTTGCCATGTTCTTCAACTGTTCTGTTGCCATCTGACCGTGATGATTTGAAAAACTCGGCTATAGTTTCTATGGGAAAAGTGAATGGGCAACAGAGATCACAAGCTACAAAACAAATATTTCTGTATAAATATATTGAAATCTATAATTTGCAACAAATACCCATGCATTTTTTTACCTTATAGGGAAGTTCACCAGTTCTTTAGATTTTTTTGAAGAGTTTTAGGGAATGCCGGAATTTTTTCTCTCAATTGTCTTTAAAAAAAAAAATCCAAATTGAGCCCAAAGCTCAGGAAACATTATGCATTAACAAACCTCAGACTATTACTTAGAAACAATTTTATTAAACTTTTTCTGACTAGAAGTTGTTCAATCATGAAACATAAAGAAGGAACATGGAGCAGAAAATACATCCTGTTCTTACGACAAAGCGAGGTGTCAGAGAGATGAAGAAATTGCCAGGGTCAAGGGTGGTAAAGCAGAGCTTGTCCTCAATGTCAGTGGCAGAAGGCAGGTAACATGATTCATTGCTTTGTCATCCACCGCATAACCACCTGCTTTCTGTTTAAAGATAGGTTTCAGGAAACATTCAGGAGTAAGAACTACCCTTTCCACTCCCTCTGCCAGCCCAACGCATTGCTATAGGATATTTATACACCTTTTATTCAAATGAGCAATGCTTCTTTGCGAGGTAATTTGGACAAATGATTAATAGGATTTGGACTTTCGAATGTGCCTGATGTCCTACATTGCTATATTATTATTTAACAATTACATGTATATTTGTGTTAAAATAATGAATGCAAGGGGCATTGAGTGGGATATAAGTAGGTAAAACAGCTGTAAGTGCACTGGGAAAATTTTGGTAATAACATATGCTTAGTACTCAACCTAACATAAATTTAATATGACTTATTTTTGGATGTTTTTAAAGTGCAACTTCATAGCTCCTATCAGAAAGATCATTAATACTTGGGAACAGAACAAGTGATAATATTCATGTCTTTTCATGCTTCTGTTAAAGGTAGGAAGGAAAAATTGAAATCAAGAAGATATAGATAAATAACATTGCTGTGTTTGATTTTTTCAACCATTTTTCAGTTCATGGTTTGCTTGTATCTCTCTGCTAATACCCTTTGAAGAGGCAGAGTTCTCAGTGATGGGTATGACTTTGATTCGTCACAGCAAGGACAAGCTTCATTGTGATAGATGGATATTCAATTTTTTATGCATATGCTAAAGATCGTGCAGTTACACTTGTAATGTGTGGTTCCTACCTCTCCAAGTTAAATCAGCACAATTGAAATATGCTTTGTTGTTTTAAATAACATCTTGGGCTTGCTATGTACCTATCATTAGACAGTCAGGAAATACTTTGTATATTTGACCTAATCTTATATACTGTTCACTTATAATATTGAGAAATTTATTTCTTGAGTCATTATATTCCCCAAAGCCAAGTCACTCTTGTATAAAGATATAAGTGTTGGACTTCTTATTTCTTCTATGATGTAGCAGAAAAGCTAGTTAGAAAGCATATGATGGGATCATCACTCAAATAATTTACAACTGAATAACGTGCTCAGTTGTTTAAATGATTTTTAGTTTCACTTTCTTCAGCTATATAATGGGAAGGATTAAAATAATTTACTTGAAAATATTTCATACATAAGCAAGTTAGCAAGATTGTGACCAATTAATGGGCCAAGCATTGGAGAAGATGCAGTTTAAGCAATAAGCCTGGAATTTGGGGCAGCTTTCACCGGGGGGATATTTGTCAATTCTGGCAGAAGTGACTGAGGGGCTAATACCCTCAGAGGCGCTTTGACTGTCTCCTGGACTAACAAAACAAAAATCCAAGAATTTCCACTAGGAAGAAGATGCCCCAGATAAATCCACCACATTTGGGCTGGGATCCTGATGGGAGGCAACAGTGTGTTGCAGCTAGATGTTAACTGACCTTCAGAGAGACTGAAGTCCAATGTCATTTAACTTGCATCACAGATACTTGCTTTAGTTGGTCTGGGTTTGTTATTGACCCCAGATCCCCAATAGAAATTGTCAAGGTTGTGGTTACTTTGGAGGAAGAAAGGAAAAAGTTAGAAATGAAAGAGGACAAGAAAGGAGCTTTTTTGGTCTTGGCAAGTGTTTTGTTCCTTAGACTGGGTGGTAGTTACAAAAAATGATCTTGTGATAAATCTTGGGCTATATAATTTTGTTTTGTGCACTGGAAATATTTTATCCTAAGTAAAACTAAATATGACTTTAAGAGAATTAATATGAGCTTAATAAATGTTAGCTGATTTCAGCCAAAAAATAGTCAAGCAAATACGACAAAAATATTAAAGCTGGTCCATAAACTCATGAATGTTTGTTTTATTGATCACTTTTTTGTCAGTGTCATAAAAATGATATGCCTCACAAATAAAGTTTTTATTTATCAATTATACCTAATAAAACTGGGAAATATAGTAAGAGAGTAAAAACCTACCAACAAAATATACTCCAAGAGAACACTGGGAAAAAACATCATCACATTCATCTCAAGGGAGCAAGACATTACATCTTGGTTGTAAACAACTCAGGTGATATTAATAATAGCTGCAAGTCATTCCTGAACATTGTTTACAGGGCCCAGATTTCTCACTTTATACACTGTAACATCCTTTTCAGAGAAAAAGAAAAAAAATATTATAAAGTAATTTCACAGGGCTTAGAAATAAGCAGTAGCTAATGCCCTGCAGCTCATTATGCTAATTCAACAACTGTAAAAAGACAGCTTGAAACCAGTATTATAGCTTTTGCCCTTTGAATTATCGGGAATAGTTGCACTGCAGAATAAGTTTGGTAAAAGCCACATGAGTGGAGATCACATTTTTGAATTCCACAACGTGTCATTTAATATGCTATGCACATTTTTCTTCTCTAAGAGATCAGCAAGGTTGAAACGTTCTTTACCATTGATTTCAAAGAGCGTTCTGAACGCATTGAGTTCCTATGGCATTTTGAAAAGGCAGGTGTCTTTTTTTTCCTTTTATTGTTCCTCATATCTAAAATATGTATGAATCTTTATTCTTATGTCACTCCACATTTGAAACATTTCCTGATACATGGAGACAGCATTTGCAGCTTCGGTTGCTAGGCTTCTTTACAGTTGGTCTCTTCCGCTATTGTCATTCCTTTACCTTCCTGCTGCTAGAGAGTAACATCAGGATGCAAATGTTGATTTAAACATCTTTGTATCTTTATTCATTATTAAGGATTCAATAAGCATCAGATAAATCAGTGAATGAAAATGAATCCTTAGATATACTCTATGCAACCTATGAAACTATTGCTGTTTCCTAGGAGACCGAATGCACTGACTGAACTTTTGTATTTGTGTTGTGTTTTAATTACTATTGATCATTAAGGAATTCATAATATTATCTCACATAATATAATATCCACAGGAGTTTCATAATAAATAAATAAAATAAACATTTAATTATCTGCAAACTGTATCAATGTAAATATGGAATACCTTGGAGAATATAGAAAAAATTATGAAAATTGATACAGAGTAAGTAAATTTTGATGCAAAACAAATACATAAAAATAAACTTTATTTAAATATATGCAGCATGAGGATCGTAGCATCCCTTACTGAATACACAGACCCCCTCCTCTCATGGAGCTTACATTCTATTTTAGGAAACACGACACACAGTGAGCATGATAAAAGGCAAAACGTATAGTCTTTTGGAAAAAAGAAGAAAAATAAAGCATATGTCAAAAAAGATATGTATTTTTCAGTATTTGTTTTACCCATAGGAATAATTTAATTTTTACTTTATACACTTTGCAAGTTTCCTGCTTGTGCAGAACTTTTTTTTTTTTAATTTTGCTGCTACAGTTTAGATCCAACCTGAGAAAATAAGTTCTGCATTTTATTTAGACTCAGTTCTAACTTCCTTTTAGATCTTTACCTTTAATGCTCATATTCTTGTAAGCTGTCTTAATTCTGTCTATAAAACCGTCTGGAATATAAGCAAACAAAAAATAAACTGATAAGAAACATACAGAAATCAGGTAATCCTCACAATTTCTAACAAATTAAAAACAAAAAAGCACGTCAATGAGTTATATAGGTAGGACATACTTTCTTATTTCAATAATGTTAAAAATGTTGACCAAACACAAACATCCCAACTTAAAAACAAGGGAGAGGGAGACAATGGTGGAAAGAATCGGGAGGACTAGACAAAGAACATGCGTGAGTGGCCCACGGACACGGACAACAGAGTGGGAGCTGACCCCAGGGGGTGGACTGGGCAGAGGAGGGCAGAGGGGGAAAAACTGGGACAGCTGTAATAGAATAATAGGAAAGGATTTAAAAAACTAAAAAAACCAAGAAAACAAAAATGAAATATAAGCAGCCAATTAAAAAAAAGAAGTAATCAATGCCAATAAGTGGTAAAACTAATTTGATTACATTAGTTATCCAACAAACACAATTGAAGTAATTTATAATACAGGCAAATATTTATTTTTACATCTGCATATATATGCAAATATAGTAATAATTGGAGAAGTAAATTAGTTTTTACTTAAACATATTAAATAAGGTATATCCATATAATACAAAAATCATAGTTTTGAAAACTGTTGAAGCACATAGAATAGACAGGTATAGACTGCCTAGTAAAGATTAGAGGATACAAAATTCTATTGTGACAATTCTTTGTTCCCAATTATACAATATACACATGTACACAGAAATAAATAAAAAATGGTTGACATTTGATGAGTACTTACTTTGTTTCAGACACTGAACCGAGGATTTTATCAAGATTATTTCACTTAATCCTCATAAGAACTATATCATGTAGATACCAGTAGTATCTGCGTTTGGCGGATGAGATAAATTTTCGAGAGATTAAGTTCATAAGGCTGCTTATTGTGAGATCCAGATATGAACCAAAACAGTGAGACTCCAGAACTTTAATTATTATGCCAACTTGCAGGTCAACTGAGGTTCGTCTTTATGATAAAAATATAATTAGTTAGAGATTCAGGTCATAATCCCACTTCTAATGGTAAGGCCAGTGCTGTCCCCAATATTCCTAAAGTTCCCAGGGGCTTGCATTTTATTTGTTTTTGATCCATAGAAGTGGTGCTCATTATCACAACAGAAACTGTGACTGTGAGAAACCTTTATTTTTAAGAGTCTTGGGTCATCCTGACACTGGAAAAATTGTGGCTGGCCACCTTCTGTTAGAGCTCCCTAATCCTGCTTTCCTTCCTTCTCTTCTCCCTCCCCCCCCCATCTTTTTCTTTTGCCCTACCCTCCCCCAATGAGTTGTTTCCATCTGATGTAGAGCAATTTAACTACAGTGTTGGTGTTTCCTTCTAATTCGTGTGGCCTGAGAGTAAACGTTGAAGATGTTTTGCTAAGATGAAAACAGTTTTCAAAAACAATGGATGCCATTAATAATTATTTATCTGCTACACTAAAGAAATATGAAAATCCAAATAGAAAAATATATATATAATAAGCAATTGCAAAGTGAAATACAAATGACCAATATACATTTGAAAAAAATTTTCAAGCACACTAGAAGTTAAAGAAATGCTAGCATATATAGTTACAATACCATGCTTATTTCAGAAATTGGAAAAACTTCAAAACTACATTACTCGATGCCAACAAAGGTGTTTTGGCAGTATTTACTGGTATGAACTTTATATTACTATTTCTGGAAGGTACTTGGCACTGTATTAAAAGGAATCTTCATACTAAATTTATATGTTCTGATCCTATAGTTATATCAATATCTTCTAAGTGGAAGAATCTTATTCTATTCTTTAAATATAAACAGCAATTTTTATGGTCTCTTGTCAACCTTTATTTAATATTACTTATATCTGGATAATAGAGTTAACATTCACTAGAGTCTATATAGAGCTTCATTATGTCATAAAACTTCATATTGTCATTATAAAAATCTAGTTATTTATGTATATGTTTATATAGATGAATATATGAATTTATACATACAAACTTTAATTGTAATTTTTAATTCACAGTCATTTTCCTTTAAGATTTATACCTTATTTCTTCTGCTCATCTGTATACGCATATGTGGTCATTCTTTCTGACTTCATCTCTGAAACCAATCGGCTCCCTGGGTTTGCCTACTAGTGCTTTTCAGAGCCGTTGCGTTTCCAGCACCAGAATCCTAGTGTTTTGTGAGGCTCTGTCTCTTTCCCTCCCCTCTCTCACCTGGGATGCTCTGCCCTGCACTGCGTCTTCCCCAGCTCCTTCTATGCACACAGGTGTCCTAACTCCTGCTTTCCTATGTCTATGGCCGTCTCTAATTCTGCCTTCCTCTTACTGGTATTTAGCCATTGGCTCTTTATCTAGACCTATAGCTTATATGTCCAGTGTGGCACCCTTTCAAAGACATTTTATAGGCAAATAATCAACCTGTTCTTAATGGTTAAATATATTCTGATATTCTGTTTGGAAGGCCTTCACAGGAAAATAAGGGTCTTCAATCAATGCTTGGGAGGTGAGAGAAGTGGATTTAAGTTGGAATGGAAACTGATCTTCATTTAAATAGCATTCAAAATTCAAACTCTGAAGTACAGCATAGGAAATGTAGTCAATATAATGTAATAACTATGAGTGGTGTTGGGTGGAAATATTTGAGGGGAACACTTTGTAAACTATATGATTGTCTAATCTCTATGCTGTACACCTGAAACTGTTACAGAATAATATTGAAAGTAAACTTTAATTGAAAGCAAAAATTAAAAAAATTCAAACTCTAAGTTCAAACAACAGAAGTACTCACAGATAATGGAGAAGAAAGAATACCCATCTTATAAGTGAAGAGTTCGCCAGTTCTTCAGAATTAAGAAACAGAAGATAATTTTTGTGGGACACAGTGAGAAAGTTCCCCACTTGATTGTTAGGTTAATCAAGTGCACTTAGGGCTGGGAATCCTAAGTTTCATGTGTCCATGGATGGAAAGAAATAAACAAGATCTCTATGCTCTGATCGTCCCATGACTGATGATGGGGATGCCAGCCTCACCAATAACTCCTGCCTTCAAATTTCTAGAAATCTCCAAGATGGCTGCAAATGAGACCAAGCTACTGTTTGCCAATGTTGACTACGCTGGGAGAAAGCTCCTCTGTGAAAACTTGAAGGAACAATGAGCCCCCGACACTCCAAGGCCAATGCCTTCCCCAGTATGCCCCTCAATGTCTGGGGGCTTACATTATCTTTGCTTTGGATTCACTGAAGTGATATTCATGACCACCGTTGCTCTCACTAACCCAAGCATTCACACTAGTATCATGGAGTCAGGAGGCATTGGCCGTCCTCCCCAGAAATCCCTTCCAAGCCAGAAAACCATGACTATTGTAGGAGTTTCAGCTAGGGCTATTATTTTATTTATTTATTTTTAGAGAAAGAGGAAAGGAAGAAGAAAGAGAGGGAGAGAAACATCAATCAGTAGCCTCTCACACACCCCAACCTGGGGACCTGGCCCACAGCCCAGGCCTGTAGCCTAGCTAGGAATTGAACGAGCAGCCTTTCAGTTCTCAGGCCACTGCTCAATCTACTGAGCCAGGGCTGATAGTGACCATTGTGAATTGCATCCAAAGATCCTAGGGGATTGGTCCTGTCCCTTCTGAGTCATTCCACCAAAGTTTCTTTAGGAATTTTAGAAACAGGAAAAGTCGGTATTATACAAATTACACAATTTACAAAATAATTACTGCTAATAATTACTAATTAGAAACCATTAGTGTCTAATGGATGATTTTTCCTCAATGAATATTTATATATCAGTACACTAAATGCAAAGAGAAGTTTTTAAGTAGCTTATGGTGTATTTTTAAGATTCCAGGTGTTCAGTTCATCTGCATATAAATATGACATCTACACAAGCATTCAAGTTTATTCACCAGAGTAAATGAGACCCCTCTAGCTATATTCCTTGTACTTCCTTCAGAGATCAGTTCAGCACAAACGACATTATTTACTCAGGATGACATTAAGATGTTCGCTCTTCACAAGAATAAACACACTGATGATGTTAATGCAGGCACCTCAATTTCTGTGGAACACACACTTAAATACAGCAGAGGAGCGCATGACTTTTTTTTTTTTTTTTGCATTTTTAAAATTTCAACACGTGATTACAGCTCTCAGTCTATGCCAAGTCACCTCTTTAAGACTTTTCAGATTTAATTGAAACTTTTAACTATTGTACATCTAGATTTCCAAATAAATAACCTCTGCATAATTTGATCCTTGCTCCTCTTTGATGGAAGCAGAAGATAAAAATGTAAAGAGACTCAAAGACACCAAATTCTATTTTTCGAAAGGCACTCAAAAGGAAAAAACAAAAATGGAATGAGCTGAACAGTATGAGGAAAGTCACGATAGTCATATAAACCTTTGGGTAAAATGAACCTCCTGAAGAAACAGATGGGTCTTTTTACAATGAACAGAGCATTTTTATGGTCTACTGGAGCACATACAATAAAGTGGCAACGGAGACGTTTAGAGAAGTCTATAAACTAAGATTCTGTCTTCATAAGGGATAGTAAACAACTCTAGAATGGATGCACAAAGGTTTTTTAGTTCTGCCACACAAACAATAGATGCAGAAGGCAGCATGTGGCTGAGGCTACATCCATTCTTTTCCAGTTTCTATGAACACTTTGTTCCTGGGCTTTTGGTGCTGGAAGCTTGCTGTTGCCTGTTCAGGATTAACATCATTTACACAGTTAACTCCTGAGGCTCTTGGCCCTCAAGTTATTGCCGATTATTCAGTTCTATACATTTTACTTTCTGAAAGAAAAGAAGCAATATTCCAGATAGTGTAGATTTCTTAAAAGATGTACAGCAACCCTTTGAAAACTACTGGACAATTTCCAGGTCAAAAAGTATAAGTAAATTTTTTAAATTAGAGAAAAAATGATAGTTGTTCCTCAGAGATCTGGGGGAAAGTCAAAAAAACTAAAGACATAAAATGTATCCCAAATAATTTAAAAGAAAAATGATACTACATTGGCCAATATTGAAATAAAAACATAAGTATATTTCCAAAATATAGTCCTGAAACAAATACTTTGACAAAATATTTTTCTTCGAAACAGAAATTGCATTAAACAATGCTTAGATGACAAACTGAACAGTAAAATCCAGTTCTATACATAAAAAAATTCCAAATAACTAGGCCATCCTACATTATACAAACATCATACATTATATACAGTTTTATAAGATTATACATTATACATTATATACAGTTAATTTAACTCAACCAGAAAATCATGCAGAAAAAGAAAATAATGACTTTAAACTCTAATTTTAAGAATAATAGTTTTTACTTCTTGAGAAGCCATATAAGAGTAATCAACCTCACAAATTAGAAGGAATTACTTGAGTTAGAAGCAAGTTGTTATGGATATAATAGTTAAAACAATATTTTAAATATGTATTTGATTATCTGAAAGATATCACTTGCAGTTGGAAAAAAATTCAGCATTTACAAAATGGTATACAATGGAAAAATCACTATTTTTCTCACTCTTATGATCTAATCTTTCCCCTCTGAGAAGCTATCATAACACTTTACACTGTGTTTTTGTTATGTTTTTTCACATATTATAATGTAAAACAATTCCATATGGTTCTGCCTTATTCTTTGAAAGACTGCAAAGTAGTTCACTGTATATGTATATCATGATTTATTTTTAGAGTTTTGTAGTTTCCAATATTTTGCTATTACAAACAATGATAACACTAGTGTTTGGGTATATGTGTATTCCTAGGTGAATCTCTCTGTAGATAAACAGCACATTTTACCAAATCTTCATTGTTGACTACAAGATAAGCCATTATTTTTGGTTCCATGAGGAAAGATAAAAACCACCACCATATAAATGATGTGCATCATCAACTATAAAATACATCTTGATTTTAAAGATGTTAAAATGTCAGAATCCATAACAATGTTAACAATAAGTATATCTTAGAATCAAGGAAATATGACATTATAAAGACATGGCTTGTCCTGGCTGGTGTGGCTCAGCAGACTGAGCGCTGACCTGCAAACCCAAAGGTCGCTGGTTTCACTCCCAGTCCGGGCACATGCCTGGGTTGCAGGCCAGGTCCCCAGGTAGGGGTGTGCTAGAGGCAACCGATCCATATATTTCTCGCACACTCCCAGCTGGGGACCTGGCCCGCAACCCAGGCATGTTGCTCTCCCTCTCTTCCCCCTCTCTAAAAATAAATAAGTAAAATATTTTTTAAAAATCAAGACATTGCAAAACCAAACTGCCATTCTGTGACTTACTGCATTTTAAAGAATTGACATTTCATGGACAGCACCAGAAAATGCCCGTTTCCTTTTTCTGAAAGAGTGCATGTCATATCTTGAATGTTGGCCAGCTTCCTATGTTAAAAAAATAGTGTCTTTTAATATGTGGAAATGACGTTGCTATTTCCTAAACCCTATTTCATATCTTCATTGCCTATTTTTTGAACTCTAATAGGACATTTCTATCTGGTTTTCTGACACTAATCTCTCCTTTTAAGTTATTCTCTATACTTCTACAAGAAATACATTCTCCAAATATTTTTTAAGTAATTTTCTTTCTACAATCATCTCTGGGTTTGTTCATAGCTACAGAAGAAAACCAACCATTATAATAGGGATGCTGGTGCAGTCTTGCCGACACCCGCCTCTCTGACCTCCCCGCCCCCCCATCCCCAGGTAACGGCAGGAGATCCCGCTTGGGGAAATATATACTTAACATAGGATAGGTAAATTTTTATTGACAGAAAATTAATTTTTGTTTTGACAGTACAAAATAAATATTGAACGAATATTTAAATTAAAAGACTGTTTTTCTTCTGGGGACTCAACAAGATTAGTCGTGAGTTACAAAATGCTGACAAGGGGAAGAAAAAGTCAGACATGACTCTGATGTTTGAACCTGGGTGATTGGAAGACAGCATCACTGGCAGCAAAATTCCAGGAATATGCAAGGAGGCAGGCTTCTAGAAAGCTAGTATGTGCTCTTGGAAATATGTTGGTGTGCTTCTGAAGATGCTCTGGTGGAGACAAAGCTTAGGTGGAAGTGCGACCATAAACATTTGAGGAGGGATGAGGCTTAGATAAGTGTATTAAAAGAAATGTGAATGAGGGTGACTATCATGAGTTCACTTCAATCACTGAATATATTATATTTATTTACACTTTTACTTTATACAAAGAAAAATCTTTCACTTTGGCATAGTTATGCAAATCATAAATTTTAATGACTCATTTGTTGCAAATCTAAATACTTTTTCTTAAACCTACCTCCTGCTAAAACTACTACATATGTACCTATTTAAAAACAAAAAAATAAATGACTAAATTATTATTATTTAAACCCAGAAAATAATAATAACATAATGTAGTAGATTCTTTCTGATGATATTCAAATACATTTTGGATAGTGTTATATAGTATTGTACCTCTTGGTTGTCATGGCAACTGCATCTCAAATTTAGAGCATCAAATCTTCATTTTCTATCAATTTTCAAAAGGCAAGAATGTATAAAATAACAAGTTATAAAATGGCTCCTTTATTTTTCATTTTGATGTGTCAGATGTAAATATCTTGTGTTATAAAATATAGTTCAATGATAGAGATCTTAATGTACATTAATCTTAATGTAAAAAAATTAAAATTAGGCTAACAGACATTGATAAATATAACTTTATCAGTAAATATCAATTTATATTGACAAATACGCCATATTTAATAGTAGATGTTGAAAAACATGTGTATTAACTACCAGAAAGTCACTTTCTTCTGCTGCTAAATATTAGCTATCTGGGCAATAAGTGGTTGAGGTTCTATGAATATATAGTAATTATGATTTTGTCTAGTTCTAGTTTAGCTACAATAATATCATATATTAAATGACACTCAAATACCTAATGGACTAAATAACTAGCTTTTACACTTATGGTTTCCTACATAAAATAATCACGGTCTCTGCACTGGAACAATTAAAATAGCAAATGTCAATCTGTTGTTTACTAGGTCAAAATATGGTAATTTTCCAACCTCAATAAGTGCTCTTATTTTTAACTGATAGCATTATCAAGTGTATTTTGGCATATAAATGAAGAAAGAGACATCTTTAATGGTAAATCTAGGTCTAAAGCTTTAGAGTATAAGGAAAGGGAACTAAAGATTTCAAAAGTCAATCAAAGGGTTTTTGGCTTTGTAGGTAGAAGCTTCTTACTAGGGTTTCCACACAGGAGTTGAATAACTACGTAATTGAGTAGATACTTTCCAAGATAATCCTTTGTTTAATGCACCCACGTGAACACTGACCCTGGTGAACTCTGCTACTCTTTTACCAGAGAGCTTCAATAATTCATGCAGTTGTTTGCCTTGGTACAGAATCATAAAAAGAAAACCACAGCATAGAACTTAATGTGTTTTAAAAGTCAACTGTGGCTAAAATAATATTTTTATTACTAAGGACTTCTATCCAGAAACACTGTAACAATTTATATATAAGCAATTAGAATATAAAAATTCATGCATCAAAATGAGCCTTCTGCAGAATAAATGTCTATGAATGTTTCAGTCAGTGCTGGGCAAAAAGTGGCAGCATTGACTTCTTCCGCGGTGAGGACGGAGGGGACGCACACAGCCGGGGGCGACGCAGGGCCTTATGTGGAGGGAAACAGCCCTTTCTCCTGTTTGTGAATGGATGCAGCTGGGAAATGAACACTGGAGCTGAAATGATTGGTTTTGTTGCCCTTCTGATTTTGCTGAACTCACTATTTTAAAAAATCTGAATCAATAAGCTATTCAGACAATGGTACAGATATGACTTTTTATTCTTAAGTCGATTTGACACGTGGTGGATTTTAGTGTGAATCTAATCAGAGGAGAGGCCTGTTTCCAAGCAGTGAGCTTCAGGCTAAGATTTCTTTTATAGGTAAGTCCAGAAATCCATGTATTAAAATGTGACTCTGCCTTAGCAAGGGGAAAAAAATCACATTGTTGAAAGGCATCCCAAAAATTCAAGAATTTCCAAACAAGCTTGATTTAAATCATTTAGGTACTGGTCTTCCTATTTATAAACTGTGGGCCTAAAAACTTGGTAATTTTGGCTTTTAAGAAAATATTTTGTCTTAAGATCACTTGTGCTTTAATGATAACTTAAAATGTTCAGATTAGGCTCTTAAATATTGGAAAAGTAGGAAGTTTGAGTCAGACTATTCCAATGTGATTCCACCACTTTGCATTGCATGCATGGTCTTGGACAATGAAAAATTCCACTAAGCTCCCTTTATCTGAAAAATCGGAATAATTATCGTAACTCAGAAAGCTGTTGTGAGGAAAATAAAATAGTAAACCACCTGCCATCTAGCACAAAGCAGGCATCTGAGAATCATTAACTCCCTCCCTTCTTCCTACTCAGTACTCTGGTTTCAAATGATCATTTACCTTGAACTTTGCTTGTCATTAATGTACAGATTCTGCTTCAACAGGAAGCAAATGAGGCTAAAGGATGTGTTGAATAGAGGAGTAAATTTTCTTAGAGCAAGCATTTTGAGTAGGTTGTAAATATCGCAAAGAAACGTGTAATGATAGTTTTTGGAACATCTGCACAAACAAAATAACTATCTAAGTAAACAGAGGAGTAGGAGATGTGTTTTTTTTTTTTCCTCTAGATATTTGGCTCGAGCAGCTACCCTTTGATTTATGTAATTTTATCATTATGCTGCAACTACTTTCATTCTGAATTATTCATTCAACATAAGCTAGCAATAAAGGCAGTATCTTTCTTTGGCTAAAAATTCTGTGACATTAAGAAGGCTGTTTAAATGAACCATGGCTTTTTTTTCCCCCTCCATTTTATGTTGTGAATAGATGTTGGTCTTAGACAAACCACGCTTTGGGGGAATTTATCACAGATTTAAGAAAAGCTTCACGTACATTAATAGAATAGGATTGTCTTTGAGCCATGTCCTTGAATGGCCACTAATTTCTTTTTTAGCTCCCTGCTTGTCTGGAGAGAGTTTCATTGAAAGGCCTGTAATGAAAATAGCAGCACAAATATTGGCTTCTGCTGCTAAAGGTGCTCCAGATGGTAACATGTTTGTGAAAATGCATGTGCTCATACAATTAGTTTTCTCAGCCTGTGTTTTCAAATGTGAAATCAAGGAATAATGCATCATGAGTGTAATATTTGGGGTTGTTACCAATAGAGCCCATGTTAACATATGTAGCACACTAAAACTCAGTGGATTTTTTTTGTATTTACTTACATATTTTAAACCCAGATGTTTATAGATTATGCAATACATAATTTTTGCATAAGACAGCCACTGGTTCTATCACATTGAAATTATGGAAGATCTATTATTCACTATTACTTATTCTCTTATGTTACTGGAAATTTAGACTTACTCTTCAAGAGTGAGTGAGACAACACATGCCAAGAATCATGCCTAGTACCTGGTACATAATAAGCACTCAAGTAAATGCTCATAATTACTAGTATTCTTATAAAGTTCCTAGTCACCCCAAATCTATGTTACACTAATAAATATATATTAATTATCCATGATGTGCTAGGCACTAGATTATATATTTCTATTTAATCATAATCTCATTACAACTCTGAAATAGGATTATTTATCTCTATGTTTCAGGTAAGGAAACTATAGCTCAGAAGTGGAAGTGATTTGAGCATGACCCACAAAATCAGGATTCATATCTGATTTTAGCTGACATCAAGTTCAGCTTCTCCCTATGGACTAAATGGTGATTCACTATTAGCAAAGTCTTAGACTGACATTCACATTGAATGAAATTTCTTTTTAATATTTGAGTGAGATCATCTCATCAATTTATAAAGTTTGAAAATTTAATAGCATAAAACATCCATTTAGTATGTTCACAGATTCTATGGGTCAAGAATTCAGTCATTGTATGTGCAGGGACTGGGCACCAAAAATCCTTGGGCTTAACAAGAAGACAAGAAGGCTGAGCTGGGGAGCAGAGCCAGATGAGGGTCCACCCACTCCCTGTTCTGGAAGTCGGTGCTGGCTATTGCCCAAGACTTACCTCCTGGTGGCCTCTCCACATAGCCTGGGTTTCCTTAGAGTATGTGGCTGCGTTCCTGGTGTAACGTACAAAAAAAGAGAGAGGATGGATGAAACCAAGGCCACATCCTACAGACCTGGCCTCAGAAATTACAGAACATCACTCCCTCCGTTGTCAGTTGGTTGGAGCAGTTGCAGGCGCACTCAGGTCCTAGGGCAGTAGGGATACACTACATCTCTCGAAGGGGAGAGGCAATGTTCTGAAATAGCATTTGGGACCAGAAAAAACCCTGTAGCAAATTTTGTAAACACTATTGGCCACACTTATAAATAGTAATTATTTTAACCAAATAAATAAGATGTATATAAAAGCGCTAAGTGAAAATGCAATGGCCTGGTGTGCTAAAAATTTACAAAGTTCCTCAACAAACTATACATCCTAAGGATATTGTACAATGTATTAGATCAATACCATCCAGCAGAATTCAGAGTCTGCATATCTAATGCACACACATCTGATGCCAACATGTGTAATGAAAAACCATGCAGCTGGATACGGTATGAGTAGATGGTTTTGCTCTAGTTTTGCTTTTAAATTGAGCTTTCTCAAAATGATTTTTATAAGAAGTTAAATGGGGCAATAATTAAAGTATTACTTCAGAAATTCAATAAAAACTGAAAGAAAATTTAATTAAAACTAACATGATCCATATTTGAGCTGTTTTGCTCTTTTTCATAAATCGATAGACCAGAATATAAAAAACCAATCATTTTAAACTTTGAATAGCAGATAAATCCACACATGAAAATTTCCATTGAATTCCTGTTTCCATTGTAATCCAGCAAGGAAGTAAATCTTCTAAATGAGAGACCGCCATTTCTTTGGGAGCATCTCATCGTCTGTTTATTATCTGCTATCACAAATTTACAAAAATGACCCCATCTGTGGATTTAGAAGGTGGAGATTTAAAGAAAAAGAGTGGGGTCAATGTAGCTATGGATCCCAATAATTATTTTAGGCTGCTATATCTGTTCAGAGAAGTAACAGGCCAACTGAAGACAGGTGAACGAGAAAGGGCTCATTGTCTTGCTAACGGGCATGCCAGCAGTAGAGGGGTTCCTGGATAACAGTGTCCCCGTCTTAAAGACTCAGTGTTCTTTCCTCCCTTGTCTTCTCAGTCCCAAGCCTGCTGTGCCCATGGCAGGCATTGCCGGCAGGAGGAAAATATCCAGAGCAAAAGAGGATCCTTGTGCTTGTTTTGCGTGCGTTTTTGAGAATAATGATATTTCTTTTTTCTGTAAGCTCCCCAAATGTTTCCCACAGCACTTTGTTTAGGGCTGTGTCACATGCCTGCACTTTAATAGGCAGAGGAAGGGAAATTAAATGATCATGCTTGGCTTAGTCTAATCAACCTTTGTGCCCCGAGGCTGGGAAGAGATCGTGATTAACATGACCACCCAAAATGTGAACAAAATATGGGTCCTATTAGCAAAGAGGAAGCAGAAAGAAAACTGTTGCATAGACGAACAGACCAGGGCCTCTCAAGTTTTGGTGTTGTACAATCAGCTGGATATCTTGTCCAAATGCAGGTTCCAATTTAAATGCCCCAAGACGATGGGATGTTATTAATGGGCCACACTTCAAATATAAAGTACTATGAACCCTATCTCCTCAGACAGTAATCTTATAAAAATAGTCCCCTTTTTCCTTTATTCATCATATTTTCAAATGATGTAGAACGTTAATGTTGATACAGGAAAATAAAAACCACAATATAATCTCTAAAGTCCTTGTTAAATAGATCCATAAATTTTAAAAAAATGGATATTTTTCAATATAGAAAATGTTTTTTAATTAAACATCACTTGTGTTTATTATCCACACAGGCATATAAACTTACAGTTTACCAGTTAACCGTGAAATAGAACATACAAACATTAGCATAGTATAAGAATGAAAAATATTTATGAACTTTTGACTCATAAAGATTTTTCAAATATATGTACAGTCTAAGCCAGGACACACTTAAAATGTTTTTATGCTTACCATGAATTCTGTACGAATTGTAGCATCTCTCAGTCAACAATTTTCCAATTACTAAAAATATATTGAGCCTTTATGTTACTAACTTTAAAAACTGAATCATCCTCCCCAAAGTGGTTTTGCTAAAGGATTACTTAGTTTTTATATTGCCTAGTAGTTGTGAATTATGACCAAAATATGTGTAACTCATGACTCACAAAAACCAAAGTTACTTGACTAAATTCTCCAACCAGAAATCTGGTACCAACTTCATTAACTTCTAACTATGTTACCCACCGTAATTCAGAAGGTAGTTTCTTAAAATAATAATAATAATTTTCAAATTATGTATTTGACAACTGGTAAATTCTCATAACCAAAAAGCTTGCGATGACCTATAGTCTTTTTAAAGTGCACGGCAAATATTTCTCAAAGCCTTTGTTCTTGGAAGCACAGTATGTTCAAGGATGTTTTCTGACAGCCTGTCTCATAAACCTGCTTCATCGCCCTCTGCTGGCTCTTCCTTTGTATGGCAGGTTGGCCCTCACTGTTTAGTGGAAGCCCTTTGCTGGAATCGCTATTCTAACTAATGTTGTCTATTTGTATTTTTACTCTATACCTATTGAAAATTCCAATGTTCAAAGTAGGTAACCCAAGCACATTTATACCTCAAAAAATATCTTCCTGATTGTGTGCAGTAATGTTTCGTTTGTTGCTTAAAGAGTTCTAGTTTTGTAAAACAAAGGAAAAATGGATGAGGGGTACTTATATATTTTGTTCCCTGACGATTCCTTAGTGTGCAGAATAATGCCTGGCACAGAGTAGGTGTTCAGTTAGTGGTTGGATTATTAAGTATTTCTGTTTTGTATAATACAATATTCCTTCTTTATTTATCCAACCAAGATTTGAAAACAATTTCATCTTCTTGTTAAAGAACCCAATAGATGTAGTGATGAGATACCAATAATAGAAACACCTGCATAAGAGATTTTTCAATATCACAGTGTCCTCTTTAAATACCTTTATAGCATCTTCTCTGAATAACTTAGCAATATTTTATGTGCACAGAGTATGATTTTCTTGCTGCCTCAATTGAGTGGTGATGCAAAGAACTTCAAATGTATTCTTAGAAAAATACGCTGATTAATGGGGAACTTTGGAATATGTTTTGCAAATACATCTTTGAAAATTTTTAGCATCCTCCATTTAGAGTGTATTCTGCTCAGTTACACAGTGCTTCATGCAATACAGGCGTGTCCCATTTTTTCTACTATTTATTCTGCAGGCACCATAAAGCAGAATAATGCTTTTCATTACCAGGATGTATGCAACCAAGGGGCTGAATTCCTAAGGGAAGACTTGGCATCAAAATTGTATATCTCCTCAATTATGCCATCTTTTGTGATAATTATTTAATACCAAATAATTATTATAAAAGGAAAAAAATGAAAATCTGTATTCTATAATTAAATGTCAACATACTGACTGGCATTATTATTTACCTAGAATATAGTCTAATGTTTCCTCCTTTCACACTGTTCACTGTTTAACGAAATTCCACCCACTGCATCGCTAAATGACATTAGATCAAGGAAACACCATAAGAAAACAATAAATTTCTGTGTGGAACCAACAAATTTCTGGTTCTTAAGTTGCCAACTTGTGAATGACAGCTTGTGTTGGGCTAATATGACTGAAGCGGCTAGCGATTGACCACAGTTTATGGTCCTCCTTCCAGGGTGCAGAGTTGCCACTGAAACACAACTAGCTTCTCACATACAGCTGTAGCTCATGAAAGGTGAACAGAAATTATGTTATCTTTCTAATGAGGGCACTTACAGAACATGGAGCTTGTCCACTGTCCAGAAGCAGGGGACACGGAGCCCTAGAGGACTGGGAAGTCAGAAGATATTAGGGACCTCAGTCCCTGAGTCAGTGCGTGGGCAAAAGCCACTCACTCAGCAGGAGCATTGGGCAGGATTGGGCCACTTCATAAATGAAAAATAAAGTACTGTACAAAGGCACTAATATGTTCAAGTTTGCTTTTTCCTCAGCCAGCATTACCCTAACAAAAACCACTGATCACTGTATTCTACTTTATATAATTCAAAAATATTTAATAAGTAACTCTGAATATGTAAAATAATTATAAAAGATAAACCCAAGTATAATCCATATAATTAAGAGACTTTAATGGCATAGGCTTTTGTTTAAAAATGATGGTTAATTAGTAAATAATGATAAGATACCATAAATGCATCTTATGGGCCAAGAACTAATAAATGTTCATTTAAACATGACAAAGATCCTGTAAATTTGTTGTTATTCTTCACTGTACAGATGTGGAAACAGAAGTGCAAGAAAAGTAATTATCCAGAAGTTGTAGACTTAAGTGTCGAAAGTTGGAATTAAATAGAAGTCTTCCTACCACCAAAGCTGTTTTAGTTCCATTATTATTTGCTGTCTTCAAAACCAGCTCTTCGAGCACTTGTCTCATTCAGCCGTTATTTCACCACCTTTACTTACAGTGGTCTACAGGGGAGGCCTCGCTTTCTGGTCAAGGCTTTACTCCAGGACTCTTGGAATCTTGCTATTGGGTTGGCCAAAAAGTTCATTTGGTTTTCTTTCGTTAAGATGGCTCTAGTCGTGCTTAGTTGTCTTTAACTTCATTTGAAACAGTTTTGTTAGATCGTATTGTGACTGCTGTCACATCTGCATGCATTTAAAAAAACTTATCAAAACCGGTGAACTTTTGTGCAGCTATTTTAATATTGAAGTTAGAATAAAATACACAACACTTTCAGCATATTATGCTTTATTGTTTCAGGAAAGGTAAGAATGCAGCTGAAACACACAAAAAAGATTTGTGCAGTGTATGGAGAAGGTCCTGTGACTGATAGAACATGTCAAAAGTGGTTTGTGAAATTGAGTGCGGGCGCTTTCTCACTGGATGATGCTTCACGGTCAAGTAGACCAGTTGAAGTTGATAGTGATCAAATTGAGGCATTAATTGAGGACAATCAGTGTTATACCACTGTATGCAGGAGATAGCCGACATACTCAAAATATACAAATCCATAAAGTTATTGGTGAAAATGAAAAATGTGTCTTTTATTTTACAGAAAAAACTAAGCAAACTTTTTGGTCAACCCAATACTTTGCTGAAACTCAACTTGCTGAAAGTCAACTCAACTTTCATTTTGCATAGATTTGTAACTGATAAGGAACAATCCCATAGAGATATTAGGTTTAAAATCACAGAGAAGGATAATATGTCTTCTGCTACCATTTATGTAAATGTTAAAACAGGAGTTAATAATGTATATGCTTGTGTAAACACAGAATATATTTGGAAAGCTATATAAGAACCTTGTGATTTTGTTCTCTGATTTGGGATTATAAGGGAAAGAGACTTACATTTCCCAGCAGGCCTTTTGTAACTTTTAGATATTTTATTTAATTCAGAAAATAAGATAGAATGCATTATTTTCCAGAAATGTATCCACATTTATTTTTCAGGTTGCTGCTATGTTAGACACATGTGGCTAAATTTTTTTCCAGATAATATCTTTTGTTCATGATCATACTGATTCTTCTACCTGGAATGTCTTTCTCTGCCAAAATCTAATTCACCTTTCAAGGTCATATGAAGTTTATCTAAAGTTTTCTCTGATTACCTCTACAGCAATAGAAAATTCAAGCCATACTCGAACGTGTCATTCTCTGTTTGTGTATTTCTAAAGATATAGAGCTGTTCTGCTACAAGATGTGGGTACATGAATTATCAGATTATAAATTCCTCAAAATTAGGAATTATTCTTGTTTTCCTCTTTGCTCCACAAAGCCCAGGCCTACCTCAGATAGGATAACACAATGATGACTGAGCTCTGGCTGAGTCACTCCTCCTTGGCACGTGAAGTGGTTTCTTCCATTTTCCTCAACCACAATTCAGATCCCAAAGACGTCCATATAACATACTTTCCTTCTCAAATCATGCATCAAAATCCCTTTCCCAAGACATAGGCTCTGTTATTTCTCTTACAAGACACAGATGATCTCTTCGTCATGATTGTAGGAGAGAGATTTAGGAGTTTTCGTCTGTCTAGTCATCACACAGAGAACAAATAATGAAATACGAGATATGGTGTGTGTAGATAACGTTCATTTGTCAACGTAAAAATGGTTTTATGTTTTAATCCAAGTTTTTAAAATCTTCAAACTCTTTTAAAGTTATCTCAGTCTTTCTTCCAATGGCTATTAGCAAAGACTTCTGAGCATGTTTAGTATAAATTGTAAGACAAAAAAGTTAAAAATTGGTATGCTTATTATTAAAATAAATTCCTAATATATTTCTTTTTCAATGTAAGCTCTGCTTTCTACATACCAGTTCCTATATTTAGCTTAAATCAGTAGCTTTTAGCATTTAGTGTTATTAGTAGCGATGCAATAAGAGGAATCAGTGAGTAAAAGGTACATGTTAAATACTTGCAGTTTTTATGGACTTATGTATTCTTTGGAAAATGAGGAAAATATATAGTATACAAAATATTACCCAAGTTGTTTTTAATAGTAATTAATAGTAGTGTTGTTCTTGAACCATTTGTAGAAAGTGAAATCTTAAGGCAAGGTAAAGTCTCATTTTATCAAAAACGTTCATTAAGTGTATCATTGTCACAAACTTACCTATCATTCCTGAAACCAGGAAAACACTAAGAATAATCATATGCAAACAGGTAAACTGAGCAGATTTTGAAAGAGTGTAAGTAAAACACTTTGGGCTTAAAGCCATTAAAAAGAAATTTGTATTATGATAGATTTCAAAACAATGAAAAATAATTGTCCCCAATTTGAGTGAATGATGTAATAAATGGCTAATGCAGATGACTTAGGTCATAGCTTAGAAATTTGTTAATGATAATGGATGAGAAATTACAGTTAAAACAACTTTCCAGACAGAACTACTGAGATGTGAAAAACAATGAGCGCACTACGTACGCCAACAGCACTGGGTATAAATCTCCCTCACCCTCCCAGATGGCTGGCTGTCCGGCGTAAAATATGGATGATCGATTTATATGCATTCCTGCTATGCAGTGTTTATGTAACTTTAGCTGGAAACCTAGGTCACATTGTTAATCTTCAGAGAGTCCTTTCTGTTAATTATTCTTCAGGCACTTCGGGAGAAGTCTGTATTTTTATTCGACTCATATTAAAGATAAACAAAATAGCATAGGTGTATGTATAGATGTAATACAGTCACGGAGATGAGATAAGAATACTGAAGTTCTGCCCTTTGTCTCACCTTTCCGTCATACAACTGAAATCATTGTGATTTTTTTTCACCCTGAAAGTCTATGAACATATAGCATAAATCTACTAATATTTTTTGAGCCACTTTTATTTGAATGTTCTTTAGTGGGGGTTTTTTTCGTCTTCTGTATTTATTGAGATTAAAGAAGGAAAAAATTAAATGTATCCAACACGGCAGAATCCTGATGCATTACCTTGAATTTCAGATGGAGTAGAGAACCATTTTAAAACAATTGCCTGGGTTTAAACTACATTTTATAGAAATGTTAACAAATCTCTTAATTTTGGAGGATTCCTTTCAGTTTATGCCTCTGAATAAAAAATATCAGCAGCACTAGTAATTGCACTTGCTAGATACCTCTTGGGCAATTTGTAGTGTGACTTATTCTGTTTATTTTGTGTTTTTCCCCTCTTTCATGCTAAGGTTTTTCCATAATGCCAAGATGTTTGAAGGCAGCAGAAATGTATAATATTAAATTCTGGCTGTTATATATTAAACTCTCTAAAAGTACTTATTGCTAGCTGGTTTGAAACACTCCTCTTAACACTTCCTTTTCATGGTATTTTCATGATGCAAAAAATAACTTGAGAGCAGCGCAGGCCTGAGAGGGAACTGGGGCGCGACTGGCGGGGTGACTCTGAACCCAGCAGAACACCGTAGAACCAGGGCATAGCCGGGCAGATCAATGCCAAACAGTAAAGCAACCCTTCTCCTTTCTGTCTGTGCAGCAGGTCATTGACCCGGGCGCCTGAGAGGGGCCAACGATCTCCCCATGCCTAGGACATTCCTGAAGGAACCGAGGCAAGGCCCAGGGATGTTGGCGAGTTCAGTCAGTCAGTATGGAACAAACCGTGAGTTCACATCGTTCAAAATGTCACTGACGACTGTCCCCAGTGGGGCACTGGAGAGCATGGAATCCTTGCCAGCAGTGAGAACGTGATGACCAAAACCTATGCAAGCAATGAATTGCTTTATGATGTCAAGATCAAAGGTAGATAATTTCGCTAGTGATAATCTTTGCTGAATATTATCCAAAGGCTGTCTCGTTTCGTCAGTCACTGGATGAAAACCTGGATTGCAGGGTTTTATGGAGTAAGTGGGAGGGGTGAAGTCCTGGGTGAAGACTGAGACCGGCCCGTATAGATATGGAAAGGGGCTCAGTGAAACCTGGCCTGATGAAGTGTTCTGTACATTTGGGGACTCCAGAGTTTAAATTTCTCTAGAGTATGAATTTGTTAAAAATGAAGACACGAGAGTAACCATAGTAGCATCGTGGGTAGCAGGCTGGTTCTATTATAGTCGAAAAGGATCAGGGTGATCTTCAAACCGGCAACTGGTACAACGTTGCGTACCTGGGATAAATGCCAGTACCAGTGAATAGTGGCCGAATACCAGCCTTGGAGAGAATGAGCAACTTCCCCCAACCAGTGCGTTCTAATATGGAACGCACTGTCTAATATTAAAACCTATACAGGTAGGTTCTTTCACTCATACAATGAATACATTATAATACCTGGCAAAGATCTGTGATGTTCAGGAGACATTTTGTTGCTTGATCTTGTTTTCTTTCATGAGACGGCTGTCTTTTACATTAGGAAAATCTGATTCATAAAATGAGAGTTTAGAGGTAAAATTGTACAAATTTACAAACAACTCTTGTTTTTAAAATTTCTTTATTTTTATTGCAGTGTAATTGGCACACAAAGTATTACTTTTAGGTGTATAACATAATGATACAATATTTGTATGTATTGCGACGTGATCATCACAATGAGTCTAGACAACGTTTAGATGAGGACACTTCGTTTTCTGACAAGGACTTTTAGTTCTGCTCTCTTAGCAACTTTCGCGTATCTGATACAGCACTGTTAACTACAGTCAGCGTGCTGTCCGTTACATCCCAGGGCTTATCTGTGCCTTTTGACCTCCTTCACCTACTTCGCCCACCCTTTGGCCCTTGACTCCAGCAATCGCCAATCTGTTCTCCGTAGCTAATGAGCTTGGTTTTAGTTGCAGGCATATTTCCTGTTAACAACCAATAATGATTTGGTTTGGTGAGCGTGGCTGATACAAGAGAGTTGGAAGAGAACTATAATGGTGCTTTGAGAGATTATAATTTGACCTGAATAGTATTAAGTATAAGCAAGGTAGAAAAGAGGAAATGGATAAGTTGGTATCATGTTAATTTTTTTCTCTCTCTGTTTCTCCACCACACATTGTTTTAGTACTGTGGCAATTTACAATTTTCAAAGCTATGTTTAATGGTATATACATCAGAAAAGGGTGATAAAAATTGTTATCTTCAGAAAAGTGCTATATAAGCTATTGAAAAGTATTGAAGATGCTAATGTCAATGGAAGCTGATAGATATAAATGTTTTATATCTATTAATAGTTATGACTATGTTAATAAAATATGAAAATTATAGCAAGTAAAAGGTAGATAAATAAGGAAGTGTTATCTATAGCTCTCATAGAGTGCAATCTAAGAAAGGAGGTGTAATTCGACTATAGAAGATTAAAGGGGAAGGTAAACATGAACCCTGACACTTACAATAAAGCGAAGAAGAAAAAACTAATATCAATCCAGGGAGTTCAGCTGATGATTTCATGAAATTATTGTATTTTCAGAGATGTAAAGTGGGCTCTAGAAAGATTTAGAGGACATGTGAGTAAACAAGATTGAAAGGAGAGGATAAAATAAATGCATTCTATCATTGACGCAATCAGCTGTTTAATCTCAATCCCATATGCCCCATTTGATTATGTTGACAAGTAAAAAGCATATTCATCTAAATTTTTAAAGTATTTAGACATTAACCAATATAATATGAGTCATCTAACTTGTATGTTGCAAATAAAAATTAGATCAACCATTTAAATTGAAGCAATAAGGAGTGACATTAAATTATTCAATGACAAATAACTCTATCTAGTTAAATGTCATACACATTTTTAAGAAATTCACTTGTCAGAAAGATAGCTAACTGCTGAAATGATAAATAGCATGGTAAATGCAGAAAAAGGTCAATTAGTAATCCACTGTTTTTGAAATCAACCTCTTCTGGCATTTATTTTATTACAGTTGTATTATTCTCTTTTATTTATAGAATGAAGATGAGTAACTTTCATGACATACACATTTCTCATTCAGACTAAATAAAAACTAGGTTTAAATTTACCTTTAAAGAAATCGTAATACTGCGTTAACCAAATCCTTTCTTTTTAAATGCCTATATAGAAAACCAGGTACTAAAACACATTGGGAAAGGAAAAAAAATAACTACTGTAATATTTATAGCCCAAGTTATAAATTATCAAATAAAAGAGCCCATTGACAAATAGTTGTCTATTTTTATAATTTTAGTAGATGCTGAAGTATTTGCGAATTCACTTAAATGAGTTGAGGTTGTAATCACAACAGCTAATTTAAAAGAATTCTCCAAAGATAAAATAGTGTTCTGCACTATTACAGAGAGAGAACTGGAATAATTCAGCATGAAAAAACCTCACTGTTCCCATTTTAAGGTTTGTAGATTGCCAATGAAATTGTTTTTGTTAGACTGAGAAATACCCCTCCCCTAAAGATATCCATACCCTGATTTCTGGAACCTGTTAATACGGCACACATCTTAAAAGGGGTTTTGCAGATTAGATGAAGGTGGTGGAGTTTGAGGTGGACTGGCTGTTTTGGTTATCTGGTGGGCCCAGTCTCCTCACAGGAGTGCTTCACAGGAAGGGCCTTCTCCTGCTGAAGTTAGAGAGAGATGCCACAGAAGGAGAGTAGAGAGAGGAGACAGAGAACTGTGAGAAATATTCCACCTGCTGTCGCTGGTTCTGAGGTGGAGGGGACACATCCAAGTATCTAGACAGAGGCGTCTAGGAGCAAGGCTCAGGCCGACAGCCTGCGAAGAAATAGGGCCTCCGCTGCGTGGCCCAGTTCTGTCGACGAATTGAATGAGCCTGGGTAGAGATCCCCCCTAGGGCCTCCTGAGAGGAACGCAGCTCCGCTGAAGCCATGATTTTGGTCTTGTGAGACCTGGGAAGAAACCAGGCCAGGACACTGGTCTTCTAGAAAACTGAGAAATAAATTGGTGTGGTGTTAAGTGATGAAATGTTTCATAATTTGGAACAGTATTAATAGAAAAACTAATATAAGGTTTCTTCCACATTTTTTCTCATGTGAATTTTCTATATCAAAATTTTTTCTTCTACTGGCTAAAGTGTTAACCTCTTAACACTTAACACATATTGGTACATAATATGCTCTTGAGTTATTTGCTATAAAATGCCCTCTATTAAGCTACCCGTATATTATGGTTTCATGAGGGCTGATAGATGACATGGACTAGACATAAAAGTCTAAAAACTTTTGAATAACTGTTATACAACTTGTTAGCTCTGTTAATTATGTTGCACAGATTTTTAATCTTCAATTTACTCATTTGTCATTTGATGACAATAACATTTACACAAAATTGACAGAGGGTTTAAAAATAATGACACAACCTGAAACATATGTGCTTATGAAAGGCAGTTTCCTTATCATCTATCTTTCTTGGACAAAGTTATCTGCCCCCCACACTACACGTAACTCCTGGTAACTTTCAGTTAAGAGAACCTATTTATATATTTATTTATTTTGTATTTGTGACTTATTTTCTTCTAATAATTGGGGTTGGTCTTTGTTTAAATTAATATGTAAACAATTGTATTACCTTGCCACTGTAACTTTTAAAGATAAAATCATTTTAAGGATCTTGAGATTATCTTGGATTGTCCAGGTGGGTCATAAATCCAAGGACGTGTATCTGTGTAAGAGACAGAGGGCTATTTTACTATGGCTGGGAGACATTTAAAACAGCAAACTCACCAAGAAAACACACAGAAGGTGGAAAGGGGAAAAAGTGGCACAAAATTGACAGTGAAAAAGACACTTGTTTAGAGTATGAGAGTTCAAACAAGAGGGCAGAGCTTTGCCTCATCTGACCTCAGCGGAGAATGTACACGTCAAGAGAGTCAAAGTTTTTCCTGAACTTTGTATAGCCACAAATGGCCACAAAATGTCCTAAGTATTGATTGGAGGTTACAAATAAATGTTAGAGAACACGTGACTTTGCAAATGCAGAATCCATGACTAATAAAGAGCAGCTGTATATGCCTTGAGACTGGGCTAAATGCTAAGAGAAAGCCTGTCATGATGTTTATGATCCTTGGTGGCATGTTTAGCTCTGTTTTGTTTAGCAGGTCATCCTCCCACAGAGTTGGCAGAAGACACTGAAGTCACGTGCTTTTGGATCTCCCGTACAGAGAAAGAATCTTGTAGAATTTATCTGACACATTCTACATAGTCCTTAATTTTGGCATTCCACTGATCCAGAGCCCAGTAATTCATGAGGATGTCCAGTCTATTTGTCAATAGAGTATTTAAATGAAACTTAACCAATAATCCATATCCACTTAGAAAAGCAACAAATCGAAGAGTCCAAAGCTGCTGTGTCAGCAGCTTTACTTTTATTGTCACTTAATCTCAGAACAGCTCTGTAACAGACTCTAATTCTATTTTTGTCAAAGGCGAACTCAAGACTCAGAATGGTTTGTCAATCTGTCCATGATTTTATAGATAGATATGGTGGAGAATGGTTAGTGAAACACGTGTATGTCAAACTGCAACGTCCATGACTCTCCCTTATACCATCCTCTGGCCTTTGCCACTTACTTGCATCAATTTCTTTGATTTAACAACAGAATTCTTTTTGCTGTCTGTAATTGCAAGGTACTGTGCTACTTCCTGATATTATAGCTTAACCTGCCAACTTTAAAAAGCAAAAGACAAAGCAGCTGATCATTTCCAAAAGCTTGGTTTTCTGAATAAACTTCTGCTGGGAGATACCTTAAGGGTGTATGACTTAGAGTGTGAAATATTAAATCACATGCAAAACATGAGACTAAAATATATTGCAATCATGGTACAACAGAGAATTATGGAATTTCAGATTAGGGAGAAGAGATTAAATGGAAGATATTAAACTGAAATGATAAAATAATATTTCATGAGCTTAGAAATTATGCTGATTTCTTAACATTTAGTGAAAGAGGTAGGGAGGAGAAGAGGTCAACATATGCAAACACAGTGAGAGGAAAAGTAAGGGACTATGGGGATAAACTATTTGCGAAGGATCTGAAAGTATAGAAACTAGCATGAAGATCATGACAATCCAGTCTATTTTAACCTGACATCGTGGTAACCAAACAGCACGGCACTAAGGAAGTGAAAATACATATTAAGAAGAATAAGATAATGAGAGATTAGTTGCAAGTACAATTGTCATTTTGTTCGAGGGTTGGGAGAGTTAAGGAAGGTTCAGATCAGCTAAAAATGAATCAAAAATTTCCATTCTAAGTGGTAAGGAGAATGTCCTTACTATAACAAGGCTGAGCTGCAATACTCGGCAACATCTAGTAAACATTGTAGTAATTCTACTTGGAGAAATTATCTCTTAGAAAAATAGCCAGTTGTGTGTACAGAAGATTACAGTTTATAATTATGAAAAAGGGAAGAGTCTACATGTCTCAAAATAAGGGTCGATTTAAAAACACATCAGTACAATTATAGTAGTAGTTCCCAAGGCTCTGGTCATCAAAATCAATTGAGGAGCTTGATAAAGCTACAGATTCTCCTAATTCACCCCAACTAAATGAGTCAGCATTTCTGGGGGTAGATCCTAAAGACCGGTATTTTTAAAGCAGTCCCTCAAATGATTTTCACGCAGGAGCAGACATCAATACGTACAGTGGAATGCTGTCTGGGCCTCAAAAAGTCTATGGCAGAATAATTAACAACATATAAAATACTTAAAATATACTGTTAAGCAGAAGAGCAGTCCCAAGCAGTGTGTGTATCACAATACAGCTTTTATTACATACAAAACACACATGCGCACACCCAGAAACACATCCGCAGTATTGCTGATTAGCTTGGTTAACACTAAAAAAGAGCAAGACATTTAAATTATGATTATAATTAATGTAACGTATGCTATAATGACTAATATTTAACAATTCACACTTAGAAGGCTATGTCCAGAGATGCAGTTGTTTCTGTGTTTCCCGTTTTAACTTTCAAAGCCTGGCTGAGAGAGAGAGTTCTTCTAAGTTGCCTTCCTAAGGAGGCTGCGCTGTGAAATCCTGGACAGCTGCCGGGGCACACATCCTGACCGCGGGGGGCCGACCCACAGTCCATCGCCTGGGCGGGGCAGACTCGCAGAGGCCCCCGGATCGCTCGCTCCTCCGTGCGCTCTGCTAGTACAGCCAAATGAATGGCTCCAGTGTGAAGATCCCACCTCCGCTCTTCGTAAACAAGCTCAGACTAGCTCCTGTTTGGAGAGCCCTCGAGCATACAAAGTCATTAAGTTGAGACTCAAAATAAGAAACTTCGATGGGAGGTAGAAGACAAAATTCAGATTGAGGCTGCCGGCCATGCGGAAAATAACCCTCAAACTTTCTGGTACGCAGTTAGTTGCCTGGAAAGCTCTTTTGCTTCAGTCTTGAAATATGACTGATGTGATGGAGGCAGTTTCCTGTAAACTACACAGACTCTGATTTCTCTCACATATTTGGCAAATGTAGCATTCCTGTTGAATATATTGATGAACAAAGTTTGACCTACTAAAAAGTGTGTACAATATAATTACCAAAAAAAAAAAAAAAAAAAAAAAAAGAGCACACGGCAAATTTCTACAATGGGAAAATACTAATGACCATAACTGTACTTGGGGTGAGTAAAATTTACCTCTGGGCATTGTAGTGACTTGGTTCATTCTTATGAGTCTCTGTTCGCCCTGTACAAGCATTACGCGCATAGAGGGGGGTGAGGATGGTTAAGCGCAATTCTGTGATTCACTCAGAGAAGAAATTGCATAGCAGGTTTTACTTTTGTGTGGTTTGACTCATAGTTTAGTTTTATTTATAGATTCACAGTATCAGGATACTATATAAATATGATTTTTTACATAAACAAAAATATGCTGCCTACCCAAGGATATAGTTATTGATGGTTTTTTATTATAAGTTGAAAAATATTGATCAATTTATTTTATGGAATGGAAGAATAAAACAAAACAGGTTGACTCACTTGCTCTGAAAAATTATTCGGGCCATAAGAAAATTTCTCAATCCATTTCTGTCTGGGCCCCTGTGCAGAATCAACAAGGGTGGATCACTGATGTGAGATTCAGGTTTGTTACTGGGTATTCGTGCGTATTACCAATGTCTATTTCACGAGCGCTGAATAAATGATGTCGCTGCCATTTGCTGAGCCAGTCATCGAGGGAGCCGAGAAGCAGATGGACCAGAGATTGAATCTCAATCTGAAAGTTCAGCTGTTTGACCTTAGGAAAAGTTACTTAATTTTTCTAGATATCATCGCACACCCCTGAAACAACAACAACAATGAACCACGTAATACGGTACAGGAGAAAGGGCACTCAGGTGGCAGAGTCTGGTAATTATGAGTGATAATGTAAGAATCCCAGAAGATTGTTTGACTCAGAATTGGCTTTCAATAAACAAATTTCTATGTTCTTATTTTGGGGAAGCAGAGTGGTCTGGTAGAAGGGAGGCTTCCAGTTTCAGCTCTGAAACCCCGGGTGGCGCGTCCAGGAGCCACGTCCCCATCCCTGAGCCTTTATCCCCTCACAGGGAAAGGAAGAGGATGCTCAAGCTTTGGAATCTTGGATGTATCACTTTGTCATTCTTCACTGCAATTTCCTCATGCCTAAAATGAAAACGGTTTTATTACATTCAGTATCGATTCCTAAGAATCAAATTTAAAATTATGCATATATAATTGTAGTTTAAGTGGTACATAATATATGTTGTATTTGAACCTGCTGTATTGTATGTGAATATATGCGCAATTTTTCAGACAATATTAAAAATATACAAGTACTTGATATATGGGATTTTTTTCTTTTTCCCTTTTATTGTGAACTTCGACTTCTACAACTGAGGTCAATATCTTTTATAGATGCACAATTTTAAATTTGATTCTTATAAATGTATATTGAACTTAGTAAAAACCATTTTCATTTTAGTCACTCACCTTCCCTTAGCCTTTAATTTTAAGAACTGTCCAAAAGTTTTTCAATTCCCATGGAATTTTAACAATATGCCATAAAAATATAAAAATCCTTCTACAATCATTTCTTGTGCCTAAAACCATAACCTTAGATAACATTGAGGTGGGTGAATTTCGATGTGGAAACACATAGATAAGAGGGGAGGATTTAGGAATAAAGCGGGTTCAAAGTGATCTTTCTGTGCTTTTGGATTGGAGTTCTGACTGCTGCTATGGAGATGTTTCTGTTTAGAGCTCTGCTCTATATAGAAATTTCAAAGTCAAAGTGAGACACTCTTCTTCAAACCTTCATTGGTGATTAAATAAGTAATCGTTTTGGAAATAATTAGAACCATCGAACTTCCTTATACACTAGCCAACCCCAAGGAAACAGCTTTGCGCTGGCTCTCAGAGTAAGTGTAGCGGACCGTGAGTCTGGTTGTCTTCCATCACTCTTCATTTATTAATTCTAACCTCGGGACAACTCATTCGAAATGATGTCATGTTTGTACACTACCGCAAATTGATACCTCACGCTGACTCTTATAAATGAAATAAAATTGGGTTATTCAGTCTATGTTATTACCATAACCTGAGTGAACAAATTCCAAAGTTTTATAGAATGTTATAATACAACCCCCAAAATAAAGCAGCCTAGTTCTCATTTTTAAGTGTTCAGTGAATAATTTTGTGTGTATAGTAATTTCTAATTACCTATTACTCACGTCTGCTTTAATACACCCTTCTACAACCTTCAACACAGATGCAAACTGAAAACAGTAATAACATTTTGAAAGCATTCTGTTTTAGCAGTTAAATAAGGCTGGTGGAGCAAAGTCACCAAGGTCTAGTGGCATTGCTTAACAATGGTGATGGAACGTCATAGAGAAGCCCATATGAACACAAAGTAGAGGCTTCTAGCGGTGACAGGGCAGCAGACTGAATGCACCTTTCGCCTTCCCGTCTGATGTTGGACTTCTCAGTTCCCGGCTGACTTGGCAATGCTGCGGCACTGCAATACCTGGCTTTCTTGAGCCCTGTTGACATCCACACCGCTGTGTGTTTATGCTTCGAAGGCACAGTGCGTGGAAGGCCTGACACTCTGCTCTGCTGTTAACCCTGAGGCCTTCAGAGGCCATACGACCACCTTTCAACACGGAGCTGTTTTATTTTTAAATTGAAATAATGCAAATATAAGGGAGGAAAATGGGATTGGTGTCACTGTCGCTCCAACCCCTAATTGCGGGGCTGTCGTGACTTCAGTGCCGCAAGTGACTGTAGTTGCAGTGGAGACAGAGAGGTGTAACGAAGACATTGACTGATGGGAAAAGACGCTGAGGAAGAACGACCTCAAAAAGCCCGAGACAACCTGAAAAATACTTAACCTCCTAGATATTAAATTTATTTTTTTGTTTTTCTGTAAGATGACAGTGGTAACACCTTCAATGAGTATATTCGTAGTCACACTTCAATGGTATTTATTTTCTTTGCACTTATTAGAATATGATACTCAAATGCAAATTTCCAACTGTTAGTATTTATGTCCTGAAATTGTGTCAAATTATCTAGATGATAAAGCTTGGTGCTACTATTCCTTTAACTGCCTGTCTTATTACAGCAATTTGCCTTCTTTTTATTTAGCTCCTTCATTCTCCTGTTTAAAAACTATTACCAAAGTGACCTTTGATTCTTGTGCAATAACTGGAAAAATCATTTAAATAAAGGTATTGGGGTCATGACGAATATTTTAAAAGTCAGTTTGTAATGCTGACTGTAAAGGGCTAAGTTGTTTCTCTCTGGGTACACAAGTACCATCATGTTGTTCAAATTCGAAGGCTGCAAATCACAGAGCAATCCACACCCATATTATTTCCTGAAATAAATCTGATTTTGCATAGACAGCAAACATTAAAACCATACCAAAGGGAGGAATATAGTTCTCCAGGATTCCTTCTGCTTCTTTGGTTCCCTCTGGGATGCTTTTGCTTCCACAAGCACAAGAGAGGTACTGCCTGCCGAGCAAACCTGAGACCCCAGCTAGGAAAGGATGACACAATTAGACAGGGTCCTTTATTACCTCATAGAAACAGGGTCAGCAGACATTTCACACATCAGTCACAATTGCATGTTGTCTGACCTCTGACTTGAGTGTTAACGGGCGGTGAGTACGACCTCTGAGGATGTGCTTCAGGTGAATGTGTTTGTGAGGAGTGGGTTAGCTCTTGCCTCCTGACTGAAAAGGAGCCTTTCAACGCACTCCCAGGCTCTCAGCTGTTAGCTTTTATTGTGATAACTGCTCACCCGAAACATGGAGTCAAAAGAGCACCACGTTCTCCCCCATTATAGTCCATATAAGAAGGTGCCTTTTAGGATACTCAGACAGTACCCTCCTTCCCCTGTGTGGTTAAACGTTGCCTCGATGATGCCAGTGTGTGTCAGCCAACCGCAAGAAGCCTATTGTCACCGAAGCCAGTGCTCAAAGCTCCCTCATTCTGAAGCTGCCCTGAAAGAGGCAGGAAGTCCCTGCAGGAAGAGCAGCAGAGGCGGAGAGTGCTGACTCGTGGCCTGAGGTGTCCCCTGACAACGAGAAGAGTGACAATAGAATGAGAGGGAATTGAGGCTGTCAAAGAAGCCTATCATAGTAATGTATTTTTACTGTCCTTCCTGTGTCTGATCTAGTAACTACATATCCCAAATGCTGAAATTCCTCTTTTCATGGTCAAGTTATCGATGGGTTTGCTATGGAAATGCCTCCTGCAGATTTCCTCATATTCATAGAATAGGCGCATTGGAATTTTTCTTTTTCTTTTTTTTTTCATTTCTTGTGTGTTTCACAAGAATTCAGGCAAGGATTGTCATTTAAAATTGGCCCACCCCAATGGTCCAAGGTTCTAAGATTAGAAAATCTGAATTCATCTGAGACATATCTGTCCTTTATCTTCTGTAGTCACCAGAGGTAGTAATTCTCTGTTTTCTAAACAAATCTGGCCTCCACTTTTGCCCCCTCTCTATAACACTTTGGATGCTAGTTCATTGTTGCTTGGCTGCGTTGCAGATATCTTCTCCAGGTCTGTGACTCATAGTTCTTTTTTCATATTCTGATGTATTTTATTAATAAACTCTATTTTTCAGGACGGCTTTAGATTTACTGGAAAATTGAGAAGATAGTGCAGAGAGTTTTCATATAGCCTACACCCAGTTTCACTATTATTAACATTTTACATGAGTATGGTCTGTTGTTTAAATTAATGAACCAATATTAAGACATCTTTTTTTCTGTCCCAGGACCCCAAACAAGGTCCCACACATTATTTATTGTCATGTGTTCTTAGGCTCCTCTTGACTGTGGTAGTTTCTCAGACACCATTTTTGATGTCCTTGACAGTTTTAAAGAGTACTGGTTAAGTATTTTGTAGGATGCTTCATTACTGGGATTTGTCTGCTGGTTTTCCCATGTTAAGCTGGGGTACAGGTTCCTGGGAAGAAGACCACAAAGGTCGTCACATTCTGTCAAAGGTACCTATTATCAACATGGTTTATGACCTGGTATTAACTTCCATCATAATGAAAAAGTCAAATGAAGATTTATAAATTAAGACAAATAAGATATATTTAATACTCAATAGGGGTTACAGAAATATTAATAAATGTAAAATTAATGTTTATGCTTCACAGTTTATAATCTATTTAGAGAGAATATGGAGACATAAAACTCAAAAACTAGAATGCATAGTTTTTTAAAAAAAAATTTTGTTTTTGATGTGTGAATTTATATAGAGGGGAAAAAGTCTTACACAATGGCTTCTCAATCTGGTATTTTTCACAGAATCAGTGGAGGTTCTTTTATTTAAAAAAAGAAAAAAATCTTCCCAAAAGAAAATATAATATGTTACAGTTATTCCACCAAAGATCCTTATTAGAAGGTCTAGTTGTTTCAGATACATATGAAAAACAAACAAGCACATTGCATATAATTATAATGAACATTCAATGTTGCAAGGCATAGTATTAACACTGTTCTCACCTATATTATGCAATAACTACTTAAAAGAAAAAAATATATTTTGGGGAAACAAAGAACAAAAAAGAGAGCTAAGGGCATGACATTTAATGTATGCCATTAAGTTGAATTTGAAAATAAATGTAGGACTTGAATTGGAAGAGAGGAATAGGGCAGGGATTTCTGGTAAGGCAAATAACTAGAACAGGGCTCAGATGTAGGATCCCCTGTGCATTGAGAAGACAGTAAAGAGAGAGCAATTAATGAAATCAAGTGTTTAGGTTTGAATAAGATGGTTATTAAAGTGAAACCAAACAATATTTTAATAATGTGGAAGCTCTGTTTAAAACCATGATAATCTGCCATTCATATAGGAAAAATATCAAAAGTCCTTTAACGTGGCATGCAAAGTTCATCAATACCTCACTTCAACCCATGTTTTCACATTCATCTTCCCCAATTTCTTCGTCTGTAACCTACTTGCCAGCCGAGGAAGCCGTCTGAATTTAGACTCTAGCTGTAGAAGACCATCCACACTTTAGGTATAAAACTCATGTGACAGCAAATCGGATGTGGACAGTTCCTTGTATACAGATCACTGTGACTCTCAGTAGGTGAACGCCACACCGTAGGTTTGTAGATTATCAGGGGAAAAAATCAGGGCATGAAGCAAAGGCAATTATTTATAAATTAACCAGCTGCAAATTCTGAACTCGATGTCCAACAGATATGCCTTAAATTAGAAAATGACTGAGCGACACAGTCAGAGGTCACGGCAGAGGTTTCTGTTTGGAGTATATAGTGACAGCCTCTGGCAGGAAGCAGACAGGGAGAAAACCACCAAAACACCAGTGCTGTGTCGCAGTGACAGAAAGTCCCTCTTGTACTCCGAAAAATGTTTGAATGGTTCATGGTATCCACTGAGACATTTTTTTCCCCTTTTCTCATTCGACAGTGTGTATTTAGAATATTTCATTACCATGTTAACCAGGATAACTTGATCTCTTTTTACCTTAACCTTGAAAGAGCCAAGGTAATATGAATAAATAAGTAAAATGTTGCAGAAAAGACAAAAATCTCATCTTCTGAAAACAGAAACCAGATCTAAAGCATTTACAAAATTTAATAGTCAAAATGAACCCTGCCTTGTAACAATAGTTTCAACAAGGATTATTTGACTATTTCATTAATTTAAAAAACTATAATATAATTATGTAGAATGTTATCCATTAATTTTCCTATTTCTCTTAAAAAGAAACTGGATATTATATATTAGGTCTAAAATATTTGCACATGTCCTCCTCAAGGGTTTGATCATTTGAGATCAAAGGCAAGAGTAAGTCTGAAACTCCGAAAAGAATGCAATTTCTTTTTCACAGCTGTTTGCTATTTCACCCCTGCAAGAACAATAATAATTCAGTGGAAATATTTTTTGAGCAAAGAAAGAGTTTAAATTGTGATTGAGGGCACGTGTTCACAAGGCTGAGCCACTTACATTAGCCAGTCAAACTAATCCCTGTCTTGGAAGATGGAAATTCTCTACAGATTCTTAGGCGTTTCTATGAATTCATGATTTGTGTTTGCTTGCTTTAATCAAGGTTGTTATGAAAAGGAAAGAATTCCTTGAGTAGTACTATGAATAACACTTTGGTTAAATGACATGATATTATCAAAGGGCTAAGACATTGATTCAGATAGCAAATTACATAATGTCGTGCTTCTGTCTACTTTGTTTTCTTAGAAAAGATGAATATTTCTTTCTAGTTACATGTAATAAGGGACTCAAATTTCAGGTTTGTGTCTGAAGTTCTCTGTTTGCTTTGCCCTGTTTTATTCTGTCTTCTGGCGCCTTGTCCTGCATGATACTATCTTAATTATTGTATTAGCCTTCTTTGTGTTGGTTGAATGGATATTTCTCTCTGCCTTTACTTCGAATCCTGCTGAGAAACAGTGAAAATGTTATTCTTTATTTCAGAGACAAGAACATACCAAATAAAAGGACAAACAAACAAGAGACTCAAACATTTGCCACCTGTTGTTTCTGCAGGGTATTTTCACTGTCTCTCTTCTGGTATCTCTTCACTGACATTTTGCTAGCACCCAAGAAAAAGGCCAAATCAAAAAATGGTTGAAGTCCATCATGTTATGCTCTCATTGCTTCTATACTGACTAATGCAAAGTTGGGATGGAATTTTATGGAGCTGCAAGATTGTACTAAGGGAAGAGAGCTTCTAGAAGTTACTACCTCTGCAAGATTTGTAACCATTTGTGGAAGGGTTTGGGATGACAGCCAGCTTCTTGCAGAAGAATTGTTTCATTTAATGCGTGTTTAATTTTGTAAAAATTTCCTATCACACATCATTGCACCAAGGTTCTTATTGCAGCCACAGCGAAGTGGGGACCTCCCTGGCCCGAGTTGTGCCCTCCCCTCTTTAATTCCTATGATGCCATTTTTCACAGATGTGGGTGTGGAGATTGGCCATTATGAAGTAAATGAACAGATATGTTAGAGAAAGATCTTGGACTTATCCTAGAGGCCTCCCCATTACTGTAATTACCGTAATTTCTCAGTCTTGGAGAGGCATGGGATTTCAGAGTTAGGATTCCAATACCCCTGCCATACCCTACCCCGTGATTTAACACAGGAGGGGCTATTTTTTCAACCCTCTGCTGCTCTATGTAGAAAATGGAGACTAGATCCTGATTAATCAAACCTTTACTGTGTCCACATATTTTTCATTCCCTTTCAGAAACCCTGTGCTTATGCATGTTCAAGGTAGAAAATTGAGATGTTTACTTCCATTTCCACACGCATTCACAAAGCACAGTTTGTTCCTACGTGTAGTTCTTTTATTGTTATTTACTATTTGCAAATCACTGCCATGCATGCATTCCTCTGTTAAACACTTGATAAAAGGTAAAAAAAAAAAAAAAAAAAACAAACAAACAAACAACAACAACAAAAAAAACAGAATTAGAAGGGCACGAAGGCAAATCTGACTGGTAAGATCTCTCTCACATCATAAAATCTCATTGCAGTGCTATGAAATGTTCTTGTTGGCAATGCTCAGGAAGAAGGGACCAATTCCTGTCTTCCAGGGTTGGCAAAGGAAGCAAAGCTTTCAGTTGGTCATCCAAGGCTGACTTTTGCCAGCCAGACTTGACTCACAAATAAAATACATAATATATTAGTTGCCATCCACTCAGGAAATCTCACTGCACTTTAAACCTTTTGAATCTCTACCTCATCTATGAGAAAATTCATCCCAGTGGCAGCTACCCCTTTTCCCTGACTTACTGCGATGCCACATCATGTTTTTCTCGGGGGAGAGTCTTTGATAAACACACGGCATAGACTGCTCCAGGACCCAGGCATTCACATTGAAGAGCTGGAGAGCACTGTGAGCGGCAGGACTCTGCACAGGTAACGGGGTGTTAAATGAACCCTTTGGTGTTCCCAGGTCCATAGTACAATAGTAGATAGCAACGCTGAACACGAAGCAAACATTTTTATGTCGATTTAAAAGAAAATGACTTGGGACCCTGTAGCCAGCTCGGAGATGTGAAAGACTAGGAACTGAATTAGGGAAGACATTCCTCTGTAGGAAGAGATTGCTCCACTCCGAGTCCCAGAGTCTTGGGGAGGGTGCTAGCTTCTGGCCCCAGCCTGGCAAGGAGCTTGCCGACGGAGCTGCTTTGTAAACATTGACCTACTTGCTTCAGTTGGTTGAGATGAAAAACTTCTGCCTCACCAAAGCAAGGAGGCTAAAGCAGATTGTGAACCTGACATCAATCTGACTTGGGAATCACAGGGCTGGCTTTGGGGCAGAGCCAGTGCTGCCAAAGCCTGAAAGGTCTGCTCTGTCCACTTGTCAGGGTGAGGAGCCGGTAGGCGAATGTTTTACATGGGCCAGGTGGGAACCAAAATGAGAGAGCTGGTGAGAGATTTGGGGTTGTCTTGACTTCTCTTTCCTAGAGCCCTAGAGGGTTAAGGATTCCTTGGTTGAAAGTTCCTGGATGTTAATGGCTGGTCACCCAGGACCTAAAGAATTGTAAGTGACCACTCAGGATGGGGATGCAAACTTTCTGGTCAAGGGAGGCTGGGAGAGAGGCATTCAGCAGGTACCACTCAGGGGAAAATCTAGCCCTAACCATCTGCCAGGCATGGAGCTGGCCAAGCTACTCAGCTAAGCAAGAGCCCACCCGGCGCTGTCATGCCGCCTCCTGCCTCTGACTTGGAGTTGACACACAGCAAAATAGCAACTAAAAACAATTGAACGAAGAGCAAAAAAAGGAGAGGGTGGCAAGAAGAAATATCTCCCTTTGCTAGACAGAACTGGCTTGAAGGAGGTGCAAACTGTGGGAGAAAGGTTCACCTCTAAGTCAGGTTCTGAGTTTTCATTTATGTCTGGCATTGTCCATTCTAACTGCACGTCTGAGAATGTTTGAAATGTAAGTTACCATAGGGCCAGTGGTTCCGTGGAGTAAGGAAAAATGATAGCATTTCCGAATTTTCATCCAGGGGCCGGAGAATATTACCCACACTGAATAAATTTTAAGGAGTTGGACCGAGGGTGGTAGGGACACACACAAAAATCTGTGTTTTGTTTATTTTGCAAGTTGTTCTTGTTCTGTGTCTAAATGGCTGTGTATATTTTGCTTTATTGTAATTTTACTTTTAATTTCTTCCTCTTGGTGTAAACATTAATGGAATATTGACATTATGTTAGATAAATCAGGTAGAGATTTTACCATGCATACTCAGAAGACTGGTTGCTTCTTAAAATTTACCCATAAATTATTAGTTTAGGTCTCTTAGAAGTTCTATATCACTACAAGATACCTCCAGGTTTCTAAATTTTCATTGTTTGTTTTCTTACTTTATATCTTTTAGAGATTTATAGTTTACATATGCTCTTACAATCCTTAAGTTATTTGACAGTCAAAACGATCCTGTGTCATAGTAGCAGAACAGATATAGTTTTGCCTGTTTTAGAGAAAAGAAAATGGACACTCAGAAGTAAAATAATTTCTCAAGTTTATATTGCTAAAAAGTGGCAAGACCAAGATTCCAAATTTCCCAAATCCAGATCCTATGTATTGCTGTCCGTGTGCTCTTCTTAAAGATAATAATCCATAAGAACTGACAATTTCTGGGCATTTCCTAAGTGAGTGACACTTCACTAATTGCCTTTCTTTATCTTGTTTTTAATAAGCAGTGAGGTGGAGATGACCATCCCCATTTTGCAGATGAGAAGATGGAGGCTTTCATAAATGTAAAGGTTTAACCAAGATCGCGTGGAAAGAGTAAGCGGCATAGAGAGGGTTTGAATCCAATCATTCTAACTTCAGAGCCTCATCAATTAACCACCGCACTCTCCATGATTTTGAAAAGAGCACTTTATAGCAAGTACATGGTTCTCCTCATATAACAGAATGTAAAGTATACATCATTTTAAGCAGAACTGCTACTAAACTACTATTTTTTCTAGAGAGGTAGAAAGAACACTGGACTTGAGGTCCATAGATTTTGTTCTCACGTCAGCTTTGGTTTTGGATAATTGTGATATTAACCAAGTCACATAATTTTTCTTTATCTTTCCTTATATGCCTATCACACAGAAACTGTGATTACATTTATTATGCAACTAGAAGATTGTTATACATAGGCCCACATAGTAATAGTGATGAATTTCTGAAGGATGAAAAGTATAAATATATATGCTGTCTTTGTCCATTTGGACTACTATAACAAAACAACCGTAGACTAATTGGCTTAAAAGAAACAAATTTATTTCTTGCAGTTCTGGAGGCTGGGACATGCAAGATGAAGGCACTGGCAGGCTTTGTGTTGGGTGAGGACCTGCTCTTGACCCAGAGAGGACCGTTTTCTTGCTGTGCTCTCCTATGGTGAGAGCGCTGGGGAGCTCTCTGGGATACCACAAAAGGGATCTAATCTCACTGGGTCGAATCCCATAAGGCCATGAATCCCATGCCTGAGCATTCCGCCCTCACAACCTAATTACCTCTCCAAAGCCCCACCTCCAAATTCCAGCAGACTGGGAATTAGGTTTCAATGTGTTAATTTGTGGGAACCCAATCATTCAGCCTCTGGTATACGCCATTGATGCCATTAGTTGCAATATAAATAATGAATCTGGTATCATGGCTGATCCTCAGCTGGCACTTCATTGGCCTCTGTGTTGTACTGTTTGTTAAATATTTCCCAAGTACACTTGTCTCTAATCGAAGAGTTCCATGCCTTTCAAAAACAATAGTATAATAGCACATGACACTTGAAAAAGGAGTTTGTTGGGCAATGAATATTCCTGTCAAAATGTCAGAAATGTTCCACTTTCTAAGACATATATTTACCATTTAACAATAAAACCTTTAATCAATGGACTGAAAGTTGAATTGCAATAAAATCTTACTCATTAATATTCATTCAGTGACTAAATTTTATACAGTCAACACTTTCATTGATTACACATTGACAATGTGAATCTATTATTGTCTACCAAATTTTGACGGTTATATTCCAGCTGATGAATTTTGAATTATCAAATTGTACTGCTGCCTGTTAGCAATCTTCATACAGCAGTATCTGTGCAATTATTTGACTATTTTATTGCATTTTATGTCATTACTTACAAAATGAGTAGGAAATGGGGAAGTGATAAGAAGCTTGCATCTCATAAACTTAATTCCTTTGAGGCAAAGCTAGAAGTCATTATTATGCTTCAAGCAATGGATCTTAAAATTCATTGTGTTCATTGTTATTAAGCTAGTTGGCGTTCTATTGTAAAAGGAGATAAAAAGTGTGTATATATATGTGTGTGTGTGTGTATATATATATATAGAAAATAGGAATCATTGAAGAATGTGTTGTTTAAAAAGCAAGGTTCACTTAGGGAATTTATAATATTGTATTTTTAAATTTAATCTTTGGGTTTTTTTTTCCCATTACTATTTAGTCCCCTTTAACCCTCCTCCGGCAATGCCCACACAGTTGTCCACGTCCACGAGTCCTTTTTAAAGTGCACGGTCATTGAAAAACTTTCTCATGAAGGATGCATTGAATTGAAAGTAAAAAACCAATTCAAGGGGTACCCCGATTTCAGAATTGCTGAAATGTGAGTCTTAGAATCAAATACACATGTTATTATTTTTAGTGCTGAAAAATGTTTTGACCAGCTTTTTTATAGTTGACTCTGATATGTGTTTAGAATGTTTTATCTATAAAAGTTATGATAGAAACTAGATCCATTTTCACCATATATGAAAGCTCATTTAAAAGTGAGTAATGTTTGGTAATGGCAGAGAGCATTGGCATATTATTCATATTTTAAATGTTTTTGTTTATAGATCATAGTAACAAAGACATGACTTCATGTAATATATTTTGATTTTCAGCCCACATTTCTGGGTCAGCCTTGAATGGGGGCAAAGATTAAGAAACAAGAATTATTTTCTTTATGTGGATTTACATAGTAGGCTTTCCCAAATAAAATCTGTATCCCTGATAATAATTTAGCAGATTTTATACATTAAATTTATATATGTTGTGTTCCTAAAAAAAGAATAAAGAGTAGAAGATAATCTGTACAGCAAATGAGGCATAGTTTTTTAATTTGTTATTTTCTTCTCATTTATTATATTAGTAATTTTTTCTCTAATTCTTAACTTTCATCTTTTATCAATTTTTATGTCTTGCTCATCAAAATTGCTTCAGTGTCTGCTAATGGACAGAACTTTTAGCAGCCTATTCTCAGTAAATCTTAGTTTATAAAAATAAAAGTTATAAAATATTTTGGATCAGACTATCAAGAAGAAGTTACAAAAATCACATTTTTTATTCTTCTTTATATTTGGTTAAATAGCTTACTTGGAGATGATTCTTCATTAATTTTTTTTCTCTCTGTGAATTACCCAGGATCTTTCCTGATGTCAATACTAAATGCTTTTTTTTTTTAAAATAAATGTCTTCATTTTAATTTCTGGCTGTTTTTTATCTTGATCATTTTAAAGATGTGAGGATGATGGACTCATTTATGATATTCAGCTTTCTAACTGGTTAAGTACAGAACAGTAAATTTTGTTTCAATTTGAAGACTAGAAATGCAGGTAATAGAGAAGTAAGATTTGGTGAAAAGTGTGATTATTTAATTTTGGAAATAGGGAGTGTTATTTTGTCTATGGGAATTTTATTTTATTTTTTGAGTGCTCTTTTCTTTTTCTTTTTTCTAATAGTTCATTTTTATTGTATGTTTTCCATTACCGTATTTCCCCCATATCTTCTTCCCCGCCCCCGCCCCCCCCTCCGCAGCAACCCCCGCACGCTTGTCCGTGTCCACGGGTTCTTTGTCTTTCTTGCTCACCCCCTGCACCGCTGCCCGCACGCCCGCACGTCAGCCTGCTCTCAGTCTATGAGTCTGTCTTCCTGTCGCTTGTTAGTTGTTTGTTTGTTTATCTTTCTCTGACTGGCTTATTTTTCATGACTATCGACCTATCTAACCATTAGGGGATAAGCCATCAGGGGCATAAACTGATTCTAAGTAACTAATACAGACTTTGCATGTAATAGATACTCAATAATTGGTTTACTTGTTAAAGTTAATAAAGGTTATAAAACTTTGGATGTATATCACTTGACAATTCTCATTCAATTAAATTTCCATTTCAGACAAATGATCTGAGTGTTCAGAAATATTTACTTACTTCCAATCTATCCCAAGGGTTTAGATCTCCACCATTGCTCAATATTCTATATTAATGCAAAAGCAGGTCTTTAGCTTTATACTTTATGTACATTATAGACCTTTATATAAATTTAGAATATTGAAAAAACCCCAGAACATGTATTCTCTTTGCTTGCGATTATTACTACTGTAGGCAACTTGATACTTATTTTCATATAGTAATAGAACATTGCTCTTGACTTGCTTAGCAAGCACTATTTATGACTAGGCCAAACCTAAAAGCACAACCTTCCTCAAACTCTGAGTTCATGAGTAGCTTTTTGAGCAATGTCTTCATAAATTAATAATGTAGGGTATCCAAATTTATATTCATACTAAACTAATAATTAGATTGGGTGCATGAAACAGTTTACTTTCATTTTTATTTCCATTTTGGATCTTGGCATTTTTTTTTTTAAATAGGCTTTTACTGACCTTTATTTTTTTCTCAGAATAAATTTAACACCAGATATTTTCTCAAATAAGCTATATTCCTGTCTTAATTTATTTATTTTAAGAAAAATAAGTCACAAAATACACTAAAAGTATGTTATATTTTTATGATAACAAGCACTGGGGAGCAATAAGCTGTTGCTTTGCTTATTTCTGATACTGTTGGTCCGATACCTGCCAATATCTAAAAAAAGTTTATGTTAATCATTTAATTAATTAAAATATAGTGAAAGATCAAGGGAAAACGGGAAAGAGAAAAGGATGTAAAATGTAGTTTATTAAGATTAAAACATTTCTGCTGCACATATATATTTCTATATTGAAGACTAAAACATGGCCCTGGCTGGTGAGGCTCAGCTGGTTCGGGTGTTGTTTGAACACCAGATGTTTGTGGGGTCCAACCCTTGGTCAGGGCACATGCCTAGGTTGCAGGTTCAGTCCTGGGCTGGGGCACATGTAGGAGCAACTGATCGAAGTTTCTGTCTCATATTAACGTTTCTCTTTCTTTCTTTCCTTTCCTCTCTCTAAAAATCAGTAAACATATCCTGAGGTAAGGGTTTTATTTTTTTTTTTTAAAGGCTAAAACTTGTAGCTACTCGAATAAGAAATATGCCCAGAGAGAAAATACAGTATTTGCCATCTCACTGTACTTCCACGTGTTAACATTCTAAGGTTTTATAAATTTATTATGCAGTTGTATTTTCAGATTTTTATAATCACATAAAATATTTGTTTCATTATACAAGTTGTATTAAAGTTAATTAAGAATTGCATGCATATTCTAAGTTATTTAATTATAAAGTAGGTTTTATTTTGAGTATCTAATGTCAGAATCCTTCCATCCTTAAGGAAATTTTTCTTACGTCTCTATTAATGTACGCTTATGTAGAACTGGCACCCCTTTGGCACCTTCAGTGGGCGACGTGGGGATAGTGAGTCAGAAATAATCATGCCCAGTTTTCTTCTAAACTTCTACCCATGAATCAGTTAATTTACATGGAGATCTGTGAAGCCTTCCATGGCCATTTGTATTTCTTAATCCCTCTTTTACTGGGTATACTTATGAGTAAATTGTACCATTATTTTCTTACAAGCATCAGACCTCAAATAATTTGTATAGTCGAATGTATTTTCAAGTAGCCTTGCCTTCCAATGAAAGAATTCTTCATACTATGTGTCTGTTTCGCTGAATGTGTCTCATTACTGTACATACGTGCTCTATTACGTTGGTAAGAATAAGAGAGTGAACATAGTCTTAACTTTTAAAAATAACTTTTTTTTGACTGAGGTTTGTTGTACTTGTCTGTGGTTCTTGGCCTGTATTAACCTATCAGTGCTATTGCCTTTCTTTAATGACTAGCATTATAAAGACAAGGTTGATTTATGAGTAAGAGGAGAAAGAGAATCTGTCTTCTGAACTCTGGAATTACGGCGATTAATCTGATAGCTCTGTGGGTTTTCCAGCATTATACGATGACAATAGAAAGGGTATTTGGAAAACAAATTTACCAGTCAATTATTTACCTATATACTTCCCCCACCAACACACAAACACAGAGCTTCTCACATTACCATTTCATCAATTTTGTGAAAGGTTAAATGGACAGTTCTGTTATTTCTAGTCTTTTTGAACTCTAACTTTATAAAACCCCAAGGTTAAAGTAAGCCTAAAACACCATCGTATTCTCTTATTGAATTCCTGATGCCATACATTTGAAGCAACTTAAATTCTGAGTCTCAATGAAGCAACAGAGGCACGCATCCAGGAAGTCCGAATGTAAAAGATGGATATTTAGTAAGAGGACCTGTCGAGTGGATCCTGCCAATCTTGGGGGAACAGTGCCGATGGGGGCATGTCTGGGCAGTTCAAGAAGGGGGCTGCTGTGACTGAAGAAACATAGGCAGGTAGAAAACAGTAGGAGATGGGTCAAAAAGATCGGGGACCCAATGTTTGTAAGATTTTGGAGTATTGTAAGGCTTTAATAGAGCTCAAAGGAAGATGTTGACTAGTCTAGAGCAGATATGTGCCATGCACTAAATTATCGCCTATCAGAATCATTGTGGTTTATGAACGCTGTGATGCAGCTAGACTGTGAACCAATTAGGGTATGGTTTTAAGATGTGACAATAATCCAGGTAAGAAACGAGGTGACTTTTAGCAGTTGAAGTGATGACAAGTGATTTGATTGTTGTTATTTTGCTGATAGATTTTATGTGTGTTGTGAAAATAGAGGTATTGAAGATGAATTCAAAGATTTGGGCTTAATCAATCAAATGGAAGAATGAAATTGCCATTTGTGTAACAGGAAAGGTGATAGAGTAGGTTGTGTCTAGTAAATGTGTGAGGTCATGTTTTGAACATGTTAAGTTTAATTTGCTGATTAGTGCCCATGAAGGTATGTAGGTATATAATCCTGAGATTTAAAGATAGATGGTTGGAATTTAGGAGAAAAGTCTGTGCTGGAGTTATAAATTTTGAAGCTGTCTACATAGAAATACTATTCAAAGCCCTTGAACCAGATAAAATCACTATAGGAGACAGAGTACATAGGAAAAAATAGGTATAAGAATTGAGTCCTGGAACATTCCAATATTAGTTGGTAGGGAAGGTGAAAGAGAACCAGCCAAGAAGACCCTAAAGGAGGGCTGGTGACAGCAGAGGAACCAAGGACAGTGTTGCAATCAGAGGAAACCAACAACAGTCCAACAAGGAAATGTTTAAAGAAGGATGGGTTAGTCTATGGGGTGAAATAATGTTTACACATCAGGTAGGTTGGTGACAGAAAATAAACTGTTAGACTTAGCACTATCGATCGTCCCTAATGAGTTATAAAAAAAACTGATACACACATGAAATAATTTTGGTGGAAGGATGTCTGATTGAAGCTATTGGAAAGGTCTCAAAAGAAAATGGAAGGAAAACAAGTCAATCACAGACAGTGAGTATAAGTGATGCTTTATAGCAGGAGAAAGTGAGGACAAGAGCCTTTTTGTCCTTAATCTATAGGAGCAATATTGGCATGATTGAATATTCATGGAAATTACTAAGAGAGAAGTGAAACAAAGGAGCATGAATCATCAGAACGATGTTCTGAAGGAGGCCAGGAGGTTTGGAATCGAGAAGAGGAGGGTGCTCAGAGCTTATCCCAGGATGGCGATCAGAACTGTGTGGATATGTAAAGTGATGGGATTTTGTGGCCAATTTTTTTTTTCATCTGCTTTGGTTTTATTAGTATATGAAAAAGTGTTTGCCTGTGTGTGTTCCTAAACCTGGTGTTTACCTGCTCAGGTTATTAATATTGCTTATGTAATGCATAATTACTCTTTTCAAACCATGTATTTTCTGTAGTAGACTTAAGAAATTGAGTTTAGATTTTTTTTTTGTGTGGGTGTGCATGTATCAAGATTGCAAGGTTATAGCTAACTGCCACTTGCATTTCCTTAGTAATGCTCACGATTTATAATAGAAACGCTATCTGTTTTAGTATGTCAAGGACATAGAAAAATGCAAGTGTTTATAAATTAAAGAAAGAAATGAGAACCAGGAGACTGGGAAATTGTACAAAGATTAATAATATCATTGGAAATCCAATTTGCCTGCACAGAAAATCATATTTTCTGGAAGAAATATTAATATCAGAGATGTCTAAACAGGTTATTTAAAGATTAGATTTCAAAGGATGGAGGAGTAAGAAGAAAAACAAAGTCAAACAACTAAGGAGTAATATTGCATCAACTTGAGATCTTATTAGTGATTGATTCCCATCTATTTAAATATCACATGATGGTGATAAAATATAAAAGATTATTTATAGCTCTCTATTTTGAAAGTACTTGTGGAGATCATTAAGTATATTTTGCTTAAATTAGGCCAGAGATATTTGAAGTACCCTATGGGGCCAGATATGAGGCAAGTATCAGATTAGAACAGGATGTGAACTTCACACACAGGCTCTCAAATCCTGGCTCTACAGGAGTGATGGGGGTGGAGTTTTTTCCTACACGTACGATTAATGAATATGACCTTCTACCTTTTCATGTTTTTTTTTCTTTTAAAATGTTAGCAAATTTTCAGAAACAGTTATGAGGATATTGGATGGAATGTATCTCAATGCGTCCATATATTATAACATCTACATTCATGTTATAACAACTTCGCTGCAAGTTGTAGACACTGAGCAGATTATACTTTTCCTTTTGTAATTTTTAAATTGCTAAAAAGACTATCCACCCCCATAGGGATTTTAGGGGACTCTAGTCACCATCATCATTTTTGAACGCATGGTGGAATTTTGTAAGTATTAGTGAGACCTTTCCTTTGCCTCACCAGTTTCATCTGGAAATGCAAAAAAAATATTTATGAGACCTTATTGAAAAATTACCCAGGAGTCCCTCACCTTTGCTGAAAAATAGGACAGTAAAGATGCTTTCCCACAGCCCTATAGCACGTAGGCCTGCTTTTTCCTGCAGTGTCTGATTTCGTAGGGCATCCTTTTCCAGGAAAGCCTTTCATCTTCAGTTAAACCTGTCCAAATCGGACCTGTCTTTCAAACCCCAAATCAAACATTTGGTCATACATATTGAATGTAACCAAAAAATAGAAAATAACGCTATAGGAAAAGTCCTGAATAGCATACCCCATAAGAAAGCCCTTCCTCCCGCCCTGTTCGGTCTTCGGGGCTGAGCTCCCAGCGCCAGAGCAGAACGCGCCGCTTGCTTCCCGCTGGCCCGCGCGCCTAAGGGAGGGACGTGCCCCGCTTTGCAAGTCGCACAGAGTGGCGTAGTCTTCCTCACAAACCAGGCTCCGGGGCGGGGCGCGCGGGGGGCGTGGGGGGGGGCTGATCCATCTCAACCTGCGATAAAGAGACTAAGCCAAGAGAAACTGAGGCCTGAATGGCGAGTCCCTACTTTCTGTCCTCAGGAGGTGAGCCTCCGTGGCAAATGCTAATTTCGACTCAAGTCTTACCCTTTGATACTGTGTCAATTTTAGTTTAGTAGGTTATAAGGATACTGAGGAGAAGATCTGATCATCTTCAAGGGTTGGAAATCAGTATCCGTGCTGCCTTCTGGGCATTTAATGCAGAACAAAGGCATTTCTTTGTCTTTGCCGTCCGGAAGCACCTGATAGAATCAAGCAATAACATTTGTTGAATTGAATTGGGCTCATATGTTTTTGGAAATATTTAATGCAACCTAAACAATTTCAGACTAGGAACACGGACAGAATTAAGGGAAGGAAAGATCTTCCTTGTGTAAATTTAAATACATAATTAGGCAGAAAACAATCCCTTCTTCTTGAATATTTTTGGCTCTTCTTATACTCTTGTAATTTATTTCATAGTATAAGATATGAGGATGAGGGAAGACACCCGAGTGAAGAATTTTTCTTAGTTCATTGGGGAGCAGCAGCTCTGCCTACACGTTGCTGAAGTGTTTGTTTTAGGAAGGTTTTGTTCCAAGAATGGCAGTGAGTGAAAAAGTGATGTGCAGAGACCTCTAGAGACTGCTCAGCATAACTACAGGCACTGCTCCGCCGCTATGGTTCAATGCCGTACTGTAATTGAATTATTCGGGGAGCCATAACACAGCTATAAAGAGAACAAGGTACTATTCTATTCCTAGTGATGCGGTTAAAATCGGTGTTCTCAAAAGCCTCATGCTTTTGGCTATTCTCCCCTTAATCAGTTAATTAAGGTAAAATATGCTTTACATTTGCTCTTCTGCAAAAACAATGATTGAACAGCAGACGTTCGATCACTGTGTGTGCAGGAAATTTATTTTTAGAAAAACATACTAAGCATTTACCTGCTGCCATGACATAAGGATATTCTATTTTTTCTTACCTTTTTTTTGTTGTTGTTGTTGTTGAGGGGGTGGGGGAGCTGATGGTTTTTACATATATTTTCCTTTTGACCCATGGGATGCCTTTTGATACCTTGAACTATAGCTGGAAAACTTCTTTAAATGCCCATTACTAGTCCTGCAAGAATTTATTGCAATGAAATTCCAGTTTACAATATTGTAAACACATTTTACAATCAGTTATGTCCTCACATTTACTACTTTTCCTCTTTACACTAAGCGGTGAATATTGAATATTTCCTGCTACCAAGAAACAATTAAGCATTAGCTTCTTCTCTCTCTTTCTCTCTCTCTGTCAGACTGTAGTAGTCATTTGTGTGTTAGGGTTTTCCAAAACACAGACCCAGTGAGAAATGTGTGTGTGTGTGTGTGTGTGTAACATAATAAACAAAAATGTGTATATTTTATGTGCATAACTAATAGCACATACACACACCCAGAAACAGACATACCCCGATTTTTGTGCTTATGTGTAAGGGAGAGGCAGATTTATTTTAAGGGATTGGCACATCCAAAATCTGCAGGGCAGGCTAACAGACTGAAGTCCCAGGGAGGTGCTGATGTTGCAATCTCTATTTCAAAAACACCCTGGAAGCAGAATTCATTTTTCTTTAGTGAACCTTTCTTTTTTTCTCTTAAGGCTTTCAACTAATTAGATGAAGCCCTTGCACATTGTGAAAGGTAATCTGCTTAACTCAAAGTCTAATGATTAGTCACATCTAAAAAAAAAAAAATCCTTACAGCAACATCTAGACTGGTACTTGACCAAAAACTAGATATGACGAACTTGCCAAGTTGGCACATAAAATTGACCATCGCACTAAATAATTTGATAACTTTATTCAATTTGACTCGGTAAACCAAAACAAACCAAAGCTATCAAAACAGGAACACTGACATACATACACAGTTATAGGGTGAGTAGAAATTTTTTTAGTTTGCTTATAGTATAAATTCTATCTAAAATTCTAATAAATTCTATAAATTCTATCTAGTAAAATGTTTCTGACCATGAAGTGATAAATCTAGTGACTTACAGCTAAAGTTTGCAGCTCCCTGATGTTCAGCCTACTATAGGGAAGACATTCCCTTACCGTTGGTTTAATGTTAAAAATATTGGAATTTAGAATTTCCTTATTTTTATAATTCACATCCAAGTGCTGATTATTGAATCAAAACAAGTATTTTTTAATTGATCAAAGTATTTCTTATAGAAATGTTGCCTGAGATATATTGCCTTGATATTTTAAGTAAAAATTGAAAGATCCTAAATGTCAAATATATCATTTATTATTGAGCAGGTAAAATGAAGATAATACTGTATCTTTTTTAAAATTAATTTGTTGTCCTATACAAATATGAAAGTGTGTCCTCTTAGAAATTAGGTTTTCATTAATATTACCTATGTAAAAATACTTGAAATACAGGGTGGGGCAAAGGTAGGTTTACAGTGTTTTGTGTGGAAAACAATATAATAATTAATACATAATAATACAAGAATAAACTCCGCTTTGCCTGCTCGCAGCCATAACCCCGCCTGCGCCCGCCCTCTTTTCTGACAGAGTTGTCTCCATTCAGCGATACAAGCTTGAGCATGGGGTTGGTGAAGAGCGTTCACTGGCTTTGGCTCTTAAAATCTTCTTACACTATTTGTAAATGAAAGGATTACATCTCTCTGGATTACGTGCACTAGCATTTTCTTTTGGAGAAGCATTTGTAGTTTTGTAATATGAAATGACTAGAATATGACTGGGAACTCAATTGGCTAATTATAAAAACAATTATTGACACAGATAAGTAGCTTGTACAGATCCTGTAGCAGTTTAGTAGAATAGCCAGAGGTAAAATCTACTGTTACTGGTTTCTAATAGACATTATGTGATCACTTGAGATGTCCAAACTAGGGATCAGGTAACAGGAAAAAGTCTATATATTTACTTAATTCCTTAGAGACTAAGGAAATGGCACTATAATCTCTTATCTATGTTTTATCAGTGGTAATATATTATAATCTATATAGAGGTATATAGCTAATTTCCTACAGCTGATAAATAATATATCTAATTTAATATATATCTGATGTACCTATTTTAATATATATAACTGATAAATATCTAAACAACAATTTTGTGTTTTATTTTGTTTTAAAGCTAAGGTTAATAATTTAGTTGAAGGGTGAATTGTTGATTTTTCTTGATATATATAGGGATAATACCTTCTGAATCTAAGCATAGTGAAAAATGAATAAGTATTTACAAAACCAGTAGAAGTACATTAGATGGACAGATGAAGTTTGAATACAAAATATTGGATTTGAAATGACAACAGTAGCAATTGAAACAATAGAAACATAGACATGAGCACAGTGATGATAAAATAATGATAACAAGTATTCAGGTACAACAATTTTGTGTAATTGGAAAGGTCAGGCCAAGAAATAGGTCAGCTGTAAAGGATCAGGATCCAAAATAATAATCACAGAGACAAGCATTCTCTTTCTTTTGAAAGTAGGATGTATCACATCAGCCTACACAGTGTACGTCTGGAGTAATTGATGACGGGAATAAAAAGCGATTAGGATGAGCAGTTTGCAGCAATCATACGCTTCGTGATAACTGAAATCTGTTTGGCATTGCCCACACAAAGAATACTGAATTGGAGAAACGTCATCTTGATATAAATTTAGGCTAACGTGTAATTGACTGATAGGTTCATTTCTGAAATCAGACAGTGGCAGAATGCAGGAAGGCCCAGCGGAAGTAGCCTTCTAAGGAATGAAGGGAGGAGTAGGTGGTCGCTGAGTTTGAAGCTGGCGGAAGTAAGACCTCGCCTTCCCTTTCTCCCACACTGCTTAGCTTTCTCTTACTCAGAGTGACATGCTGTCCCCTTTCAGGGCAGAGCCTCACATATCTTACTTGAGTTAATGACATGTATTTGGCTTATATGCCTGGTTGAGATAAAAGAAGAAGCAGCAGGAAGAAATTTGTCTTGAGAGACAGAACCCACATTCTGAGCACACAATAGACCACACTGGAGAAACCTGCAGTTGTGGTTCCCGTAGACGCACATCTTTGGGGAACTGTCGTGCTACCTGAGACACATTGAATCATTCTGCCACTCCAGAGTGACATTATTTTTAACACGTTGTCATTGATTAGTTTGCAAGGTTCTTGAATTTCCTATGAATGAATTCACATAATATGTATACTTTTGTGTCTGGTCTTTCACTCAACATGTTTTGGACATTCTACAGTGTTTTTGTTCATCAGAAGCATGTTCTTTTTCTAGCTCTACACAATTCCGTTGTTTCTAAAAAAAAGAAATAATAATCTGTTACACCAGTCACTTGCAGATGGACAATTTTTGTTTTTGTTTTGGAGTCATGAAAAAGCTATTGCAAATATTGGTGTATTATTGTCACACTTTTCTTGGGTATCCTTGGATGATAGGGTATGCGTGAATTCAACGTTAACAGAAATGGCAAGAGTGCAGGCAGGGCCACGTGGTAGCCTTGGAAATCATCTTCTCTGGCCCCCGCTGAGAGAGGGATGCACAAACAACATCACATCTCATGGTAGAGTATCTGGCAGATATTAAGACCACCTTTAAAGACATAAAAGAATGCAGGTGTGATGAGCCCCACCTCCACTTAATTTATTACTCTGACCCCTGACAAAAACCCTCAGAGATCTTGAAGGATTACGGACTACTGCCAACTCCACCACGTGGCAGCCTCCACAGGTGTTCCTACGCTGGGGCAGCAGTGTCTTTGTCAGAGGAGGTAAAGAGAGCCATGGGCACGTGATACGCCGCCACTGATGCGGCTAGTGCGTTTTGTTAACAATTTCTGTCACAAAAAGGAGGAGCTGAAACAGTTCGCTTTAATAGGACATTGGGAACAGTACACACTAAAGGTTTAATCCCAGGACTATGTTAACTCTCTTGTCCTCTGACATAAGGTGGTTCAAAGATCCAGAATTTCTGAACATCCTGTGGAGCATCACATTTGCGGGCTTACACCATGTAATAAGGCTGAATACACAGGAATTAGCTAGTCATTTGGAGAGCTTGGAAAGACACATTTTGTTCTGAGGAAAACTTGACAAGGACATAGGAGCCTGCCCTACTGATAACTTTATAGAGGGCTAGTTGTCAGGAGCATGGTAGAACTTCCCATCTAAAGTAAAAGGAAAAACACAGCGTTTTTCAACAAATAAGGAAGCGTGATTCTTATGAAGCTTATCAGGTTTCTAGAGACAGCATATTCTCTACCTGATGGTGTTGCTTTGGCCCATAAAGCAGGTAGGCAAAAGGCTGCAATCTTTTAGTGCGACCCAGAGTAGGAACAGTTTTGGCATCAGGTCCAGGTTGCAATGGGAGTCTCTTTTCAACTAGGTCCACACAACGCAGCAGGTCCTGTAGTAACCGAGAGCTCAGTGGCGAGCATGTGGAATCCGTGACACACCCCAGCCCAAGAGTCGCAGGGCAGGTCCCAACGTTTCTGCGGCAATGGCACATCCTCCGCAGAAGAGAGTGATGTCATTTTGAAGACAGCCCCTCTTTTGTTTCTGTTTTTGTTTTCACGTGACCATGGAACACTGATTTCACTAGAGTTCTGGGATCATCGTTCATGAGATGTGTTCTGTCGGCCTCACCAAGTCATGAGTGGATGAGGACCTGGGCCGCACCATCGGCGAAGCCAGCAGAGGTGCTGGCCCGAGGCGGGGAGACCGTAGGGAGAAGGTGAGCATCCATATGGCCCTGAAGTCACGGCTGCCATGTGGACTGTAGCGCATCCCCCTAACCTTCCTTGTCTGATCCATTCAAGAAGAGAAACTCAACTAAGTCTTAGAGAACCGCTCCCGACAGTATACATAAAAGTGGATCGGAGTGGGGTGGGCATGAAGGACACGCTGTGCACCACACCGGGCCCCCGGTGGAGGAAGGACCGGCCTCACAGAAAGCCTCAGCTGCCGCCCCTCCCAGAGTTGCCCCAGCTGTGGACAGCCACTGAGCCCAAGTCGTGATCTAGATGGTGGCCCGCGTCCAGGGGCTGGTCAAGGTGGAGCAGGAAGTCTGGCTCAGCAGGAACAACACAGACATGCCATGTCAGTTCCAGAAACGCCCACGGGACTGACTGAAGTAACCAGGCCTGAATCTACCTTGACTCCTCTATCTGACCCTGCTGCTACTCTATCCTTCCAAGGCCCTGTCTTGGTAAATATACTGAACAGTAAATTCTTTTGGGTATGCTTCTCATTGAACAAAGCCTACCACAAACATTGCTACTTGACCCATGCCTTTGCTTCATGTATTTTGAAATCACATTATTTGACCTGTGCAACTTTATGAATAGGATGCCCTTGTTAGACATTGTTGATTTTATTGTCAGACAACCATCGTAAACTCATCCGTGGTGATTTTATCTTAAATTTTACTTTGCGTGAGATTAATTTTGTTTCCTCTGCTTTGTTTTAGTTTATGCCTGTCCATTCCTTTTTTAAATGTCCATCTCCATTCTTTTATGTGTATTCTAGTCCACCTGGGTCTATTAAAAATCTACGTTAATACTGCCCTTTAACTAGACAAGCTGAGATCCTTAATGTTTGTGGCTACAAATCATATGCTTGGCCTTTTTGCCTTAGTGCTGTGTTTCTCTTATTTACTCCTTTATTTTCTCTCTTGCTATGTGGCTGATGCGTAGTTTTTATTCATATTCTTCAGTGATTTGAGAGGCATATGCCACTTTTCTATTTGTCCCTGGTTACCATCAAGTTTCAAGCAGGCACCTCTGCTTTCAAAACCTGGCAGACAGTGTGTGGAGAAAATAACTCCGTAACCACAAAGCGTAAGTAGCATGTCGCTAGTGTATTTTAATTTACGCTTGATCCTAAAAAGCTCATTATAGGATATGAGTCTTTCAACAGCTCTTCCTTAGTAACATAAGGCAATAAGCAATTTAGATACACAAGAATATTTTACTTTTTTTGGTTCCAAATTTAGTAATTTTAGAATTTTTTGTTTACATTTTTAAAATGACTAACGCTAAATTAACTCAAATGTGGTTTGATGTTGAAAGAAATTTAGCTCAGTTTGTGAGAATTTATGCAGAATCCCTCTTGAAACCAAAATAATTTTACTGAAATCAACCATAGTTTACTTAACAACACATTTAGAAAATACTGTGTGTATTTTCCCAGCAAACAAATCACTCAGAACCCACAAATTTGATGTTTCTGCTAACCTTTTCATCAAAAGTTGTTTGAAAGAAGATGCAAGAAGATTAGCAAATGATTAGTTTAAACTTTCTATTTTAGTGTAATCAAATAGTTCACATTTCTAGATTGCATTTTTTTTAATCGACCAGTATTATTTTCTTACTCAGCCCAGCTGTTTTTGACAGACAGAATAGTGCAATTTGAAAAGAAGTGGTAAGGGAAATTTATAATTTAACCACAGAGATGAAAAATTACCTCTGGCACCAAAATCTGAGGGGAATCATGAAACACCACGCGTCCCCGCCAAGACGTGAAGGGACTGGAAGTGAGAAGCACTTGAGTATTTGCTCTGTGTCCAGCACATCATTGTTTTAAGAAATGTGACGTTCTCAGTTATATTACAGAGTATAAAATGCATTCTTGACATTATCGACAAGCAACTTGTGTTGACCTATTTTACAATTCTAGTTAATAATATTTCAGTTTTTATTTTTTACTCTGAACGTTATGATCATGGTTTGATATGCTCGAGTCTAAGTCACTAATAACAAAAAAGATTAGACATGAAAATAATTAATGTAAAACTATCCTCACTATTATCAGCTCTTATTTCTTTAAATTTTACAGTGCTTTATTAACATATAGTTTAATTATTTTGAAGTGCAAGTCATGGATAAAGTCATATATAAGGTTATAGTTTCATTAAAGTATTTTTTTGCTCTTCTGTCAATAAGTAGAAATTTAAATGATTGCTAGGAATGATGCTTATTTTTGAGTCATTGTTGACAGTTCTGTCTCAAACCTTATTTCCTGCCAAATTTTTTTCAAAAGTTAGATATGGATTTCCATATTTATATATCAATCAATATATAATTTTTCAATTATTTTTATTATAATGAAATGCATGTAGCATAGAATTTATGGGCTTAACCATTTTTAAGTGTATGGTTCAGGGCTATGAAGTACAGTCACTGTGCTCTGAACTGTCGCCAGCGTCTGTCCCTGGAACCATTTTATCGTATGAGACTGAAACTCTGTATCCATTAAACAATCACTTCCTGTTCCTCCATTGCCCATGGCAACCCCTGTTCTCTGTTCTATGCTTTCAGCGGCTCAAAGTACGTCCTATAGGTGCAGTCAAGCTGAATTTGTCTTTCTGTGACTGGCTTGATGAATTTAGCCTAATGTTGTCAGGGCTCATCCATGCTGTGGTCTGTCAGAATTTCCTTTCTTTTTAAGGCTGAATAATATTCCACTATATATATAGACCCCATTTTGCTTATGCATCCATCTATCGATGACACTTGGGTTGCTTCCACATTTTAGCTTCTGTGACTATGTTGTTATGAACACAGTGTACAAATATCTCTTTTGAGACTGGTTTTCAATTTTGAGGGGTATTTACCTGGAAGTAGAATTGCTGGATCATATGGTATTTATATTTTTAATATTTTTTGAGGAAACACCATACTGTTTTCCACAGAGGTTGTGCCATTTTCTATTTCTACTGACAGTGCACAAAGATTCCAATTTCTTCACATCATAATCAATGTGTTCTTTTCAGATTTTGTGACTTTGTTGAAGACTGTCTCATGCCCAGTGATTATCTTGGCATCATTGTCAAAAATCAGTTAATTACATATGCGAGTGTATATTCCTGGGATTTCTATCCTATTTCATCAGTCTATGTCAGTATTGAATTATTTTGATTATTGTAGCTTTGTGTTTATTAGCCATTTGCATATTGTCGTTTGAAAAATACCTATTCAAGTCCTTTGCCTATTTTTCTATCAGGTCATTTTGTTGTTGAGTTTTAGGACTTCTTTATATATTTTACATATCAATCCCTTGTCAAATATATGATTTGCAAATATTCCCCCATTCCATAGATTGCCTGTCATGATGTTGATAGTGTTCCCTGATGCAAAAAGTTTTAATTGTCGTGAAACCCAATTTGTCTATTTTTTTCTTTTGTCAGTGCCTTTGATGTCAAAACTAAGAAATCATTGCCAAATCTAGTGCTGTGAAAATTTGTCTTATTTTTTTTCTCTAAGAATATTATTAGGTCTTACATTTAGATGATGGGCTAATTTTGAGTTAATTTTTATGTATAACATTAGGTAAGGGTCCAGCTTCATTCACTCCCATGTGGATCTTCAGTTCTACCATCATTTGTTGAAGACTGTCTATCCCCAGCGAATAGCCTTGAAACCCTAGTCAAAATCATTTGACCATCTATGCAACAGTTTACTTCTGGGCTCTCTGTTGTATAGCATTGGTCTCTGTGTCTATTTTTATGACAGCACTACGTTGTTTTGATTATTGTAGCTTTGTAGCAAGTTTGAAAATCACAAAGTGTGAGTCATCGAGCCTTATTATTCTTTTTCAGGATTTCCTTAGCTCTTCAGATCTCTTGAGAGCCCATATGAATTATAGGATGGATTTTTCTATCTCTGCAAAAGACGTCATTGAAATGTTGGTAGGGATTGCACTGAGTCTGTAGATAGCTTTGGGTAACATTGATATCTTAAAATTAAATCTTACAGCGCATGAACATGGATGGCTTCCCATTTATTATGTCTTTAATTTCTTCCAGTAATGTAGTTTTAATTATACATTTTCCCCCTCCTCAGTTAATTCCTAATGATTTAATTCTTTCTGATCATATATAAATTAAATTTTTAAAAAATTTACTTTTCATAATTTTCTTTGTTAGTAAATAGCAATGCAACTGATTTTTGTGTTTTGACTTGTATTATTCTACTTTACTGAATTTACTCATTCTAAATTACGTGTGTTTGTATGTGTATTGTCTGATTTTATACATGTAAGTCACATCATCTGTGAACAGAGATAATTTTACTACTTCCTTTCTAATTTGTGTAACTTCATTTCTAATTTTAGACTAACTGCACCAGCTAGCACGTCAGTGCTCTGTTGGCTGAAGGGGTGAGCTAGCGTCCTCTCCTGCTTCCTGATGTCAAGAGCTCCTCATCTTTTAGTATTGAGTCTCCGTTCACTGTGGGCTTTTTGTATTTGGCTTTTTATTATGCTAAGGTAGTTTTCTTCTTTTCCTAGTTTGTTGAGTGTTCTTCTCATGAAAGGGTGTTGCGTTTTATCCAGTGCTGGTCTGTTACGCAGCTGCTTCTCGTCCTCAGGTTTAACGTCCCAGCCGCGCTGTGGTCAGAAGCGAGCATTCCTGCCGCCAGGGGGCACTTCTCACCTCCTCCCCACTCTTACTTCTGCCCACTTCGCATTTACACCTTTTTGTACTATGACTATGTTTTGCAATATTGTAATCGACAACCAACATTTTCTGATTAAGTTTGCTTTTGCTTGTTGATAGAACGACCTATTATAATATTTTTCAGATGTCAGGAGAGTCATTTTCTAAAAGTCAATTTACTATGTATTTTTTTTAATTGAATTTGTTGGGTTGGCATTGGTCCTCAAAATCATACAGGTTTCGAGTGCACTCTCAACAAAACATCATCTGCACATCGCATCGTGCGCCCACCAGCCAAAGCCAAGTTTCTTTCCATCCCTGTTTCCCCCTCCTTTGCCCACCTCCACCTACCCTCCACCCCAAATATCCTCTAGCTACCACCACACTGTCGTCGATGTCTATGTGTTTTATATATATAATACATACAGAGTATATATACACATATATACGTATTTACTTAATCCCATATACCATAAAATCTTATTTGATGGGATTTCAATTTGCTTCATGGCAATATTTTTTTAAAAGTTAGCTCACCACTGCCGCAGCTCCCTGCTGCTATTTTAGAAGACTAAGGACTGAAGAGAAGTTGAGAATAAAGATCCTAAGAAAATATATGCACAATTCTTGGATTTTACTCTTATTTTCTGGAGTCAATACGCACATAATTTCCTTGAGAAGGGCATTTCCATGCAAGTAAATGTTCAGTGATTTTGTATTAATAAACATTTCTTATCAAACAAAAATTGATTAATAATTAAGTGGGATATAGAATGCTAAATTTTATCCCACTTTTCTTCTCCTGCTTTGAGACTTTGTTGCAGGGTTTCTTAACATCTCATTCCACTGATGAACAGCATGATGCTACTCTGATGTTTGTTTCTTAGAAGTCCGTTTGTCTGCTGTTGTTTTAGTGTATTCTCTCTGAAAAGATTCAGAATGATTTTTTTGTCTTCAATATATAACATTCTACAATAATTTGTCTAAGTATAAATTTATAAAAATTCATATTGCTTGTACTGTACCATCCTTATTACCATCTTTAGTAAACCTCTTACCCCCTTACAGAATTATTTCCCTTTTGGGCAGATTTTGTGTGTGTGTGTGTGTGTGTGTGTGTGTGTGTGTACACAATGGTATTTTACTTTTTCAAAAGCACTTTTTTTGTACTCTCTCTCTTTTTTTTTAAGATTTAATTTATTTATTTTTAGACAGAGGGGAAAGGAGGGAGAAAGAAAGGGAGAGAAGCATCAATGTGTGGTTGCCTCTCATGCACGCCTTCCTGGGGGCCTGGTGTGCAACCCAGGCTTGTGCCCTGACTGGGAATTGAACCAGCAACCTTTTGGTTCACAGATTGGCACTCAATCCACTGAGCCACACCAGCCACGGATCTTTCTCGTTTCTAATTCTCTGTCCTTGTGTTAACTAATTAGAACTTCTTGAATTTCTAGGACATCTTGAAATTCTCTGGAGATACTTAAACACACACATACACACACATCTCTTTATGGTAACAATATTTGCCTTTGAAGACATATTTTTTCTTTGTTTATTCTGTTCTTTACTTCTAAACTCACATACTTTTCAAAACCTAACTTTTAAGCATGAAGGAATTAAAAGTTTGACAGGAAGCTCTATGTTATCAGGCAGAACTTTTCAACTGTTAACTTTTTCTTCAGTGGCTAATGTTATGTTATAATAAAGAGGACTCCAAGAGGGGCTTGATTCTATACACGACTGCTCTGTTTGTATCCTGAGAATATAACTACTCTTTTAAGGAGTGTTTTGTGTTAGGAAGAAGGCCTTTCTTTCCATTCTTCTAGAGGTATTTGTACATGAGTATATGTATACGGGTTTATGAGAGAAAACTATATTAACCTTACATTTTAGAACCATTATTTGCCCCTGTTTTCCTTTATAATTCATAATGAATTTTTTTGAATTGGAGGTCTGTGTTCTCACCTCTTTGTCTCTATACATCGCTAGAAGAAAGGGATACTGTGTGTGCGCACGTGTGCATGTGTGTGTCTGAGAGCCACTGTCTCCCTTCACAATACTGTTAGTCTTTTTCTGGAACTATTAAAATGCATTGTGAATATTTTATAATAGAATTAAACACAGTGGTGTCTCATTAGATGGTACAGTAAATCTACAATGGCATGAGGAAGACTTTTTAAGATGTATTTTTCAAGGAGCTCACATAGCTGTATTTAATGCAAAGAAGAAATTATCTGTCATTTTCCCCCTACAATTGTGTTAAATTGCCAAGAGTGACTAATTAAACAAAGATCATGGGAACAGCAACACCTCAGTCTATTATTTATACAAACACTTGTAGAGCAAAAGATTGTAAATTAACATTATATCAAGTTTTACAAATATTGTCTCACTCATGTTTACACATCAGCATTAGATTTTGTGAGAATATTGTTAGCACATATAATTAAAGATCAGAAGGTTTCCTACTTGGCATGGGAAGTAAAAAATGAGCAGACAAGAGTAAGTTATTCTTTCTAATTATCTTTTTTAAAATTTTTATTAGAAGAAATATTTCAGGTAAGTGCAACTCAAGTTTTAAAGCTGTGTTAATTTAGTTTTAATGACTCTGATAGGGAGTTATTTAAGTCTATTTCACATTAGCCATATTTCTTTTTGAAATGCATTTTTCAGATTATAATTTAACTTCCAAATAATGAAATTGTAAAAATTGATTATATATTAATCAGAAGTGGATTTAGAATATTTTTCCTGGGAAAGAGCTAGCCCTAAAATTATAATTACAGCAAAAATGTGTATTTTGCCAGATGAAATATTATTTTACTCTTGATAGAAAAAGTATCTGCAGTTGGGAGTCCACAGACATGGAGGGCTGACTGCATGCATTGATCTATGTGCTATCTTATATAGGGACTTCAGCATTGGTGGGTTTTGAAATCCATGGGGGCTTCCAAGATACATCCCCGTGGATGCCAAGAGACAGTTTAAGTTTTGTGGGAACAAAAAGTTATAAATGGACTTTCACTGAGAGGGGGTTGCGTTTTTCAAGGGTCAACAGTATATAAATATACATACTTTTTCAATGTGAAAAATGAACATATAAATAAAACACTAGTAAGTAATTGATTAAATATGTGAATGTATCTTTAAAGAAGAAAAATAAGACGACTGACATGTGGACATTGTGATCCAGCTGAGGCCTCAAATGTATGCTTTGAATGCATGTGTATCTCCATATAAGGAGACAGTAAATACAATCCGAATTGTAATTGTGCAGGATCACTTGTTTTATGGATATAACAATTGTAAAACAATGTAAGAAGACTTACATTATTAGATAAGGGAAAACATTTTTATTTTTTATACTATGACTCCAAGTTGCAGTTGTTTGCAGGGAAATGAGCATGAAAACAGATTTCATGTAACAAAATAGAACTAGTCATCAGGAATGAAGGAGACGCTGGTGATCCTATCTCTACTACCTTCGATTTTTTCCTGTGGAGCTTTCGCAGTGGTTTCCCTGGGCTGATATAATACTGCATCTTCCCCTCTGTTTCCTCATTCCTTTTTCTTGGAATCTTGAATTACCTCAGTTTCTGGTAACTTTATCCCACTGAACCTGCAGATATACCCTGTAAAATATTATTTCTAGGATGTTGATCGTATACAATGTAATATATTGCAATTTTACTTTACCATTTTTTATTCATTTGACTGATATTTCCCTTTATGCCATTTTAATTTCATTATGTTTGATTTCTTTTGACTGTCTTTATTGCTTGTTTTATATCCCATGTTAATTACTTCATTTCTCTTATAAACTAATTTTCTCCTTCACTACTCAAGGGAATTTTTTTTTCCTTACACAGTACAAGGAAAACCAACAACTTCTCCAAAATATAAACTCAAGGAGGAATAATTCAATCCACTATGAAAATATTTGTTTGATAATAATTATACACTTACAAAGCAACATGCAAGGCACGCATACAGTTTTAAATAACAGATAAGAAACAATATTGACCTTCTGGAGCTTAAAATCAAGGCAAAAGTCATAGCAAGTATTCATTTCATTATAATACAAAGTAAAATGACAGGAGTAGAAAAGTCACAAAGACATGATGTTCAGAAGACCAAGGAAAGAGTGGAGAAGACAGAGAAAGGATTGGAAAAAAAATGTTTTGTTTAGGTGTCTATGAAGGCTTTTGGGGTAACCTACGATATACACAGGATGTAAAGCGAATGAAGACTCTAACACAACACCCTTGGGATTTCCAGAATGCTGCCTCTGCTGGCAGACAATTTCAGTCCTTGGAAGCTATGCGGCCTCCTTAAACTCCAGCCACTTAGCTGAAAAATGAGTAATAAAAACCAGTCTTCTTTGAAAGCTACCCTCAAGTTTAAATGAGATCAATGCAAAACACCTTGAAAATTTTATATCCCGTGTTTTTCATGTTTTTTTTTTTCATTTCTGGGGGGTGAAAATCTGAGATAGCTACATTAGGATCAATGCCAGTATGAACAAATAGATTGCATTCCATGCATGCACAGGTAGATTAGGGTTATTAGAGAATCTACTTATATAATTTCTCTTATTTAAAATTAAAGGAGAGATAAACATTAGGTACATGGTTGTGGACGAAAAGTTTACTGAAAGTAAATACCTATTTATCATAAAACTTTGTTTAGCAAACTAAGGATAACAGGACATTTCCTAAAGCTAATAAAGAACAACATAGTATGTAATAGTAAAATGTTAAAAGCATATTTTGTAAATGTAAATGAGACCAAATGTTTTTTTCTAATTACTTAAATTTATCATTATATCCAGGCCTTAACCAATTCAGGAAGACAAAGATAAGAAATGTTGTAGGGACTAGAGAGAAGGAACAATGATATTATACACAGAGTGGGATAAAAGTAGTTTTACAGTTGTTTGTATAGAAGATAATATAATAATTAACAAATAATACTACAAGAATAAACTCCGTGTTTTACATACTCACAACTAGACAGCTACTTTTGTCCCACCCTGTTTACAGACAAATTAAGAGAGTGACTATGATTTTAAGTAGGTTTCTTGACTACAAAATCATTTTTAATTAATTACATCTCTACGTACTGGATAAAAAGAATAAGATAATATGATTTTAAAAATATAAATATTACAATATGATGTACATAAGAATGAATTTGACAAGAAATCTCCAGTCCTTTGTGGTAAAAATTTTAAACTTTTTAAGTGGCATAAAGATGATATAAACAACCGAATAGATAAATACTGTGTTCATGCACAAGAAAGCTTTATTATCAGGAAGATGTCAATTCATTCCAAATTAAATTCATTGTGATGTTAAGTGAAATCTTTTTTTTTAATCTGGTGGAACTTGACAAGTTGACCTGAAAATACATGAACTAGCCAAGACGCAATGGCAGACAAGACAATTAGAAGGGAGGACAAGGAGGGAGTCGGTGCAGGGACACAAACGAAGACGTACCACAAACAGTGGGAACTGAGACCCTGGGGTCCGCTGTGGTGGAGACAAATAATCAGTGCCCCAGAGGAAGGAGCCCAGATACAGATCCGTGGATCTTTGCACATTTGATATATGGCAGAGGTGGAATTACAAATCAATGGAGAAGGAAGAACAAGTTAACCAGTGATGCTAAAAACGGATTTCATTTTTTAAAAAATAAATCTTTGCTTCTCATCATATACAAAATTCCTAGATATTAAATATTTCTATGTCATAACATTTTAAAATTTTAATATAAAATAAAAATTTTTTCATGACTAGAAGGTACAGAGTATTTATTAAGCTATCTGAAAACACATAAAAAAAAATTGTGGTAGTTTGATTATATTAAAGTTCATTGCTTTTCCTGAAAAGATACCATTAGAAAGAGTAAAAGCCATGTTTTAGGATGAAGAATATATTTTAAATGTAATATAACTGGCAGATAATTGGTATACAGACTGCAAAATACCTTCCTATAAATCAAAAATAAGATGCAAAAATACTGAATTATCAAAGTGGCAAATGCCATAAACTCGCTTTTTTGGGGGGAGGGGCTGTATAATCCATAAATATACAAGAGTTCAGCTTCTTTAGAAATTATGGAAATATAAAATTATTACTACAATTAAATACCTCTGATGCCCCTAAACTAGACAGTAATTTAAAACACTGTTGGGAAGGATATAAAGAAATAGAATTCTCTTATGTTGCTGCTGGTGGGAGTGTAAATTGTTACAGCCACTTTGGGGAGCAATTTGGCAATACCTAGTAGAACAAAATATGTGTCTACTCTCTGACTCTTATACTCCAGGGCCGGAAGTACAACATAACATAGAGAAACTCTTCCAGAAGTGAGTGGGAAGAAAATATTGAAGACTGTATGAGTTTTTGCTGTAGCACAACAACAATAACAATAATGAAACCCTGAAACAACAGAAATAACAAAACCAATACATTTGGTACACTCAGTGTAAATCAAGCTAGTAGTGAAAATAGTGAACTAAGTTTGCATTTATCAAATTGGATCTAAAACATACAAAGCTGAACTAAAGGAATTTTCAGGAGAGCATAGAGAGTACATCCTATCGGAGCTTTTCTTCACTGAATACTCCCTTCTTTTGATTCAGCCTTAACAACAACAGCAGCACGTTTTTTGTTTATCCTCTTCTCCTTCTTCTCTCATTATTCTATCTTCCTTCAAGAATCAGAAGAATTATCTATTCTTCCTGTCAATTGGGAACTTGTTGAAAACTTTTCCTAGTTCTTACTCACTGCAACTGCCTTCCCTTCTCCTGAGTAATCAGTCACGTGGCTTAATGAAAGAAGTATAGCAAAGAAATTTATTTTATGGAGGAAAAAATTGTGTCTAATATTTTGTGGATATTTCTCATATTAGCAGTCCTGAGCCTTTGGAGATTGTCCTAAATAGACATTAATTCATTCTCAAACTCAATGTTCTCTCAAGTATCTTAAGAAGCAATAATGAGTCAATTTGGCTCAGATCCTCACTGTGTCATGATTTTTGCTGACTCAGACATCCACAAAATGCCAGTGCATCTTCTCCAGGCTGGTTTTGGTGCCTGTACAGAAGGAAAAGTGAACTTTGGTTTCCATGTCCACTACTTTCTCAAGGCTCAAACTGAGTGAACATTTGGACAATGGATTGAAGGAAGCCCTGGTGTGAAATGGAATGGGTTTTTTCATAGAGCATCTGAAAAGAAATCTCCCAATGCTATTACAAATTATATAAACCTTTCAATCTATTCCCTGTTTATTCATGTTAATTTCCTATTCCTCTAAAAGAAAATTGTTTTACCCTCTTCTGAATTTCAGTTCAATAAGTCTTTATATTGACTGTCAACGAATGATGACTTGTTCAAATTACTTCTCTAGTTATTTGTTGTTTTGATCTCAGTCATCAAAAAATTATGTCAGGGTGTAGGGTTATAGCAAACTGACACATCAATCTCTTCTAAGCTTTTGACTTAAAATCCTGATAGTTGATAGTTACTTAAATCATAGTTAATACAATACTTATAAAGCATTTGTAATGAGAAGGCACTGTTCTTGGTGCTTTATCTGTATTTATTTCATGCAATCCTACAAATTTTATTAATATTCTTATCTTATTCTTAAAACTGAGGGACAAAGAGTTTAGGTAATTTATCTAAAGTCTTGTGGCCTGAAAGTGGTAGAACCAAAATCAAGCCCAAGAAGCTCGGCCTACAATATGTGCTTTAAACAATATGCTATCCTGCCATTCTCAGAGTGATTCCTAAATATGATAAATTATATTTCCTAATCAAATAAAATTTCTGAACCTACAACTTTTTATAAGACCCTCAAAGGATGAACTTGCCAAATAAGTTCTCTTCTGAAATGGTACAGCCCATTTTGTCGGCCAGCCTTTTTACTCTGGGCAGCAAACCTCTGTGCTTCGTGCACTGCTGGCTTTTCCCTCAAAGATTTATGACTAGGATAGGTACAGAGGGCTTAAATGAGGGAAAAACAGGGCAGTGTTTCATTAACCTTAAAAATGTTGCAACAATTGTTAGCCTGAGAGCAGATTGCAGGAAGTGATTTAGCCAAAATCTGCCTGAGTTGTAAATGGTAGCAGCGTATGTACCAACAACTTGATAAGAAGAGAAAAAACAGAAGAAAATAGGTATGTCAGTAAATAGACATGAATATTAAAGAAACAGTATTATAGAAAAGTAATGGATGCCACTAAGGAGGAAGAGATTAGATCTAGGACAGTGGACATATCAGAGATGGTGGCAAATCTGCATAGCGAGAGCTGTTGGGGTCTGAGCCACAGCAAAGTATCAGTGTCTGCAGATTAGCAGTTCTTTCAAGATAACCCAAATTAGGGAAGGTAGCATTTTCTTAACAGCGTGATGGGAGATGACCAAAGCGAGACAGGATCCTGGAGTATGTTGTGGAAGATTGGAAGTAGTCAAGCCATTGAGAGCAGGGAGCTTGAGGGCGTCAAACTTTCTGAGTGGTGATAGGGGAGGATTTACATGAGAAACAAGCTGATCCTGTGGAGTGGGAAGACAAAGTCACAAAGGTTCTGAAACTGGAGCATTTAGCCTTCTCTTACGGAAATGAGAGGGACAAATAGGAGAAGCGGTACAGCTACAAAGATGAATCTCACCTAATATGAAATTTTTATTATGATCAGTCCAGTTCAAAGAATTTATTGCAATTTTATTGTTCAAGAGACAATTTGAGACAAATACATGTCAAAGTGAAAGTAATAGAACTAATGTGAAAAGATGTGATTTTTCAATGCTATACAAAACTACTCAGTAACTGGTGTGCTGCAGTTTATTCTCTCTGCATATAATGGAAAATTACCATGACAATTTATCTTCTTGGGTTTCAGTATCATCAATTTAGCTTTCTTGCCTGCACTTACTTTTGTGTAATGATACTTTTCATACCATCATGTATCTTCATCTAAAAACCGCAATTAGCTTCTTTCATTGAATTCCTAAATAAGTAAATGGCTTTGATAAAGTTGGGACATTCTTTTAAAGAATGTTTTAAGGACAAAATGCCTTCTCAGAATAAATCGCCTTGGGCTTTGTATAATTAAAAAATTCTTTATTTAAGTAAAGGGAAGGAGCATGGAGCAAACAATATCTCCCACTTAAATTCTCCAATTTCATGAAAAATTCCTCAGAGATTTCTCTAAATGGTATAATAGGGGATAATTGGAATGAGAGACATTAATGTTCTTGCAGCTGACACTATTGGCTTGGTCCAGATTAGCAAGACAGCTACCCTTTTTCTCTTTTGTTTTCAGGGACCCTGATTCCCCACTAATGCTCTCCCTAGCAGCAGGGAAACCCACTAGAAACTACCAAGGATGCCTGTCTAACTTTTATGTCCTGTGATCACCTACCTATCTGGTTGTGGGCCCCCATCGCTGTTATTGCTTAGTAAAATCTCTGTTTCATTTCATGCATGTACTTCTCCCTCTTTCTGTCTCTTTCCCTTTTCCTCTCTCTCTCTTTCTTTCTTGTCATACTGCCAAAGGGGCTCGTTCTAAGATAAAAAGGGAAGCATGTTTATGTGTTTTAGTAATCACTGACAACTTTTTATTTAGTAGAGAACTAGTGCCGTAATACTCAACAGTGACCATACAGAAACCTCATATTTACATGAACTTACAGAGAATGCGACTTAAAGCCTATCCTGGAGGTTAAAAAGTTTTTGCATGGTCTTATGATGCCATCGGGCACCAAGGTCTTAACAGACTCTTAAGAGGAAGTAAAACAGAATAGTCTCACTATTTTTGTTACTTTCCAAATCCCCAAAGAGCACAGCTGCCAACTGGGGAGGAAATTAGGATGGGCAATAGAGAAAGTGAGCACTTTGTTTAGCACTTAGCATCTCCCCGATGTTGTAGTTGCAGTGTTCCTCCCATTTCTTTCTACAGATAGAAGGTGAGCATTATTATTACCAATGTTATCCTATTTGACAAACACCTGAGATTATATAGGTGATGGGAAGTGAGATAAGTCTTCTGGTTCTAGCTCTAGTTTTGATACTTCTTCAATGGAGCTGTTGCAACTAACCCATGTTGCCTTAATTTCACCTTATCACTCAGTGTGCAGAGCAAAGACATTCCCTACACCAACTTTATCCTCTAAGAGGCTGCTTGAACAAATGATCAAGAGAGTCCATGACATGGATACAGTCCATCAATATTGTGTAAAATGATAAGAAAGTGGAAATCTAACCAACACATGTTTTGCCTGTCTTTGTAGTCAGGGTATCTTACAGGTGATAAAATCACTACAGTATACTCGTTGGGATTAAAATCACTCCTAGTGGTCTCCTTTGGATTACTTTTTAAAAAAAAAATGTTATTTTCTATATTTAGCTTTCAGTAGATGAAAGGATAGTACAGATGCCAAAACATTCAAAGAGATAGATTTGGAGGTACCAGAGAAGTATGTAATTATTAGATTTTATTAGACTCAACAGACAGCCAGTCTGATAAAGAATGTGTGTTCTCTGATTATTTAAATGCTTCACAGAGGCAAAAATAGTAAATTGATTGGAGAAGTTACATTTTGGAATGATAGCCATATAATGTAGTCTGTCAGTAAGTGTTGAAGGCTATCTTTTTTAAAATAACATATTCTGTTTCTGATTATTTTTCATGTGGAAATAATATAAATTTTAAAAATGTATTATAACTTGTTTTAGACTAGACATTTTTATAGTGCAATTATTAAAATATAATGCTCTTAGCCATTATTGAGTTGTTTTAATACATCTGAGTGCTTCAACAGGCATTTTCCTATTAATTTTGTATAGTCCATCATTTATTAATTTATATATTAATTTTGTGAAAACACATTTTAATTTATTTGTTGACATATATACTCATCATTTATTTAATAGACTTATTTGATAATCCAGTATGAATCAGGCATGAGCTTAAACTGCAATATAAATGTGATTGGAGTTTTGGCCATAGGAAAAAGAAGTCATTAACATATAAACCAGAAAAATCATACAATAACCCTTTTTCAGTTGGAGCAAATGAGTTATTTTAGTTATACATAAATTTTATTGAGAAATATATATTTGAATTGAGTTACTTTATCAGAATTTTTAAGCTAGCATGAAGTCAACAGTCTAAGACACTGATTGGACATTTCTCTACTTTTATTTCAGACTTGATTTCCTTAGCATGTATACTTCAAACATATGAGAATAACAAAAATTGATAAAATCTGAAATATGAAACTTCTAGAAAAATAATTTTATTGTTATAAATTAATAATTCTAGATATATTTAAATAATTTTCTACTATTTTTAATTCCATCATTCGTCTCATTTGTGCCAAAAACATTTTAACAACCTGTTTAAAGGCAGACATTCCCTTTAGATAGTTGAATATATTAATAGATTGATATTACTCTGCACCCCCCACCCCCCCAAAAACAGGAAGTAATGCAAAGTTAAGTGTCAAAGAGTGTGGAGTACTAAGTAGGAGGAGAAAAAGAATAAGGAACAGTAATTCTATCTATTACATTCTTCAGTGTTTATTTTACATTTCATAGGTAAACATTTTTAGGGTAAAGTGAACACAGACTTATGTCTCTGAATAAAAACCTGACTCTGTAACACCAAAAAAGATTTGTCAAAATCTCCATCAGAATTTTAACTGATATGGTCTTCTCTGACTGGCTCCACTGCGTGTTGGAAAAGCCCCAGGTACACTAGACAATTTACTACAGGCAACTGGATTTAGTAAGTATATTCAGTAATAAAGTACCCATTTATGTATACCTGAAACTAAATATTGTATGTCAACTTTAATTGAAAAATAAAAAGCTTTTTTAAAAAAGAGCATTAAAAGTATACAAGGCCCTTTGCGTTACTATAACAGTTAATCCATAAAGATCCCAACATTTATTTTCTTCCATTTTCTAGATAAGGAAAATAGAAACATAGCTGAGAAAAATGACTTGCCTAAGGTCAAAGTTCTACTGATGTGTTGATATAAAAGTCTAGATAGAAAAATACTCTTAAAGCTATAGTGAAGCTTTAGGTCTATGTAGTAAAAGATTACGTATCATCAATACAATTTTGACAATAGTAAAATATGGGGAAATGGGCACTACTGTACTGGTAATCTGACATTGTTTATCAGACAGCACATGCACACATTCTTCCGTGCAAAAATTTATATAATAGACTTTTTTCACATATTATCAGTTTCACTAAAGAGGTTCATTAATTAAGATTCTTTAGAGTATTATTTGTAACAACAAACACAAAATATAAATAATACAAATATCCTTTAATAAAGGGCTAATTTAATTATTGATGGCCCATTTGTACTCTAAATGGCTAATCTTTTCTACTGTAGTAAGAGTCTCTAATATATAGTTAACTAAATTAAAAAAAAAACAGGATACTAAAAATGTGATAATATACTCCCACATGGGTAAAAATGAAATCTATAATTGATTATAGGCAAATGTTATATACTAATATATATGACCTTTTCCATAGTGAATATATTTTGAGAATGGAATAATGGGTGTAGGTTGGAAAAATGGCTCACTTTTTATATACATTTTTAACATTTTACTTTTCAATATGTACAAGAGTTATTTCATGATAAAAAAAAGTAGAAAATAGTAATAATATTAATAAGAGCAACTTTTATGTTACTATAGGCCGAACATTGCACTAGCACTTTATATTTAATGCAATTTAATCCTCAGACCACTCTGAGGAAGGTAGCTTTATCGCCCTTGTTGTACAAATGAGAATAAACAGAAGAGCAGAGAAGTTAACTAACCACAGTGTGCATGGCCAGAAGCTCTGGGGGTAGAAGTCCAGGTATGTCTCATTCCTAAGTTTGTGCTCTTAACTACTTCACTCAATTTTATGAATCAAAATAATAACTCCTGGGGAAGAATAGAGGTCATGGGACAAGACTGTGACCTACTTTCCATGTGACCTTATTGCCTTGCACTAATACATGGAAGGAACAAATGATTTTGTATAAATGGGAAACAAATTAGCATTGGGGGAAATTAAGTCATTCTTCTTTTGTCTGTGGACATAACCTGAGTTTTAGGTTTTGTTTTGTTTTGTTTTGTTTTTAAGGAAAGATAGAGAAGGGCCAATATTGATTTACAAACCTAAGCTTCTCTCATTTCTGACATGAATTCCTGTGAATTCTCTTCATGTGTATCCATATGACTTTCCAATCCTAGTGCAAAGAGCTCAATACATGTTGGTCCTAAAACAAGTAATCATTTTAAATATAATTTGTTTTACTTTTCTCTATGAAAGACAAACATTTTGACATGTTCATCTGTTCTTAAAAGCTCATCTTAGTAGCAGAAGCATCTGTGAAAAAACCAAACAGCTGTGGATCTAAATATAGACAAAGATTCAGTCTTTACAACATAAAGGTTGGAAATGTGCTGCTGCTCAACATGTGAAACTGGAAATGTTATATGCTGTCGAAGATGCAATTTTTAGAAATTGAACTAATGCTAGTTTATCTCACAGGGAAGTGTGTATCCTTCATAGTCACATGTATTGCACTGCATTTTTCTAGTGTGAAAATGTCCACATGTGACTCATACTACAAAAGAAGAGCCAATAAAAGATATTCTTAGTTTTTGTTTGTTTCTTTTTTTTTCAATAACTATGACATCATAGGGCACAAAATACTGATATTTAAAAGGTAAAAGAATAGAAAAGTTTAAGGAAATTTCAACTAAAAATTGCAATTAATGTGAACCCAAATTAAGCATTGTATTTTAAAGATACATAATAAAATAAAAAAATTTCCTTAATAAAACATTTTCATTTGTTTTCTAAAAATAGAGTTGTATCAATTCCCAATTTATTCGTATACATCTTATATGAATTAAATTAATATTATGATTGTGTGTAAAAATGTATTTAAAAAATCTTAAAACACATTCTCAATCACTATCAATATCTTTTTTAACCCAGTCCAAGATTTTAAGCAGCACTTCAATCTGTGTTGAAAGATGAGAACTTCTCGCCCATATGCAACTAAAGACAAAGTTTGGGGAGAACATGTGACCAAAGAAAAAGATTGGATTTCTTCCTTTTTTCTCTGACTTGACTCATTCGGGTTGCAATGCCTTGGAGCTTGCTTGTGTGAATGGAGGAACAACAAGAGACGGGATAGAGATTTTTAAATTTGCTGATGGCTTTTATGCTCTTTCGGCCTGGCAATTTTTTAAAGTTGATGTATCTCACTGGTGCTTTTTGGGCTCATTAAATGTGTTTCTGCTCCACGTTTTTTGGTCCCACCTCAGCTCTTGCTTTCTGGTTGTCAGCTTCTTCAGCATTCTGGTTGTTTGTCTGTTGACTTCAGTTCTGTTGAACAATGGTTTCTGACTCAGTCTTTTCACTTAGCAGGTTTTAGAAGGGTAGGACCTTCAGCTTTCTCAAGCATAAAAAAGATAAAAACAATTATCATCTGTGCTTTAATTGAGCTCTCCAGTGACACCATGGAAGCCCCCCTTACTAGGCTGGAATCGGAAGGTAATGCGGTGGAGGTGGTGAGAAAGGGGGATTTTATTCCAACAACAGCTTTCTCCAAAAAAGATCCCTAAAGGTACTACTTTGTTTTCTAAATCTTGATATTTTTAAAATTTTGAAGTTGTGAAGTGGCCAAATAATATGGATCAACTGACTTTTTTTCCCTATTACTTATTTATTTGTAGTTCAGCATATGGAAAACAGGCTTACCCACACTTTGAGGTATACTGTCTATAGTACTAATACGTAAGAGAGAAATGGTACCCTGCGGTTTTGTCCACAGTTCCATTTTTGCAACATGATACATATATGTACATTGTGTGTGCATATAAATGATACTAAAATATATTTTGTGTTAAAAACATCTTTTTTCCCATGTTCAGCTTCAAATTATAATGATTTTAAAATAAAATTACACAAAATAGATCTTATAGGAATGAAGTAGAGGCATATATGATTTATAGAGTTTTATCCTCTTTACCCAGAAGTACATTTATTGAAGATATTTACCATATAAGTACACTCATCAGCCATTTCTCTGTGAAATATTTTAATCAAATACGGAACATAATTATCCTTAACCAATGTAACGTGACTATTTTCAGCAACATGGTGTTTTTCATTCCTCTCCTCTTTTCTATACAAGTGTAATTACTTACATGAATATAACTCAGTCTCTAAAAGTTGGTTTCTTGTCATACATCCCATCCTCACTGTGCTAGAATGCATGATCGGCTATCCATGAAGATAGTGTCTAGCTGAATAATGCAAAGATATTAATCATGCCCATACACAAGATCAACCTGTTACTGTAGTGAGCAAAAAGAGAGGATACAATGCTAATTCTATGTAGGATGCTTGTGTAATTTTAATACATAATTTAGAAATTTCAAGATAAACTATCTTCGCTAGTAAGTCCAGTTAAAACCAGTACTTGGGTGAGACCATTTGTTATTAGAACTAGAATATTTTATAGCACTACAAAACTTCATGGTAAGGTTCCATTTCCTCCTTAAATTCACAGAAAATCAAATATGGGCTTTATTTTATTTACCTTTGTACATAAAACTAGTTATAGATTCAGAGGAAGTTAAAAAGGAATAACAGAGCATAGCTTTGACCGCCCTCTCGTCCTGTTTCCCTGGGGGCGAGAGCCCGCGTAAGCGCAATCACAAAATCACAGCTAATAGACAGACCATAGCACAGACCACAGGTCTTTCTTAGATTTCTCCCATTTTACAAATATATGTATGTGTTTACAGCTTTATGTATGAATGAATTTTTATAACTTTCGCCAAAATCAAGATACAGAACTCCTGATGTAAGAAGTATCAATAAATTTGTAGACATTTTTATTCTACAACTTCAGAAGTAGATTTCTGTCATGTTTTATATCCTAAATTAAGTATTATGTTCTCCCAAGCCTTCCCTAAGCATCATATTTAAATTGAATGTCTTACCGTGTGTTCCCATTTATATTTTTCTCAAAGTATTATGTGCTTGTTTATCAACATTTGTGATTTATTTTTGAAATTTATTTAAATTTTTAAAAACTTGGCTTTATCTACTAGGAATTAATAAAAAGAGGTTACTCTGTTTCTTCCTCCCTAGCGCCTAACATAGCACTGGTAGTATAGCAGTCAATATTTAATAAATATCTATTTTAGGAATAAATGCAAATTGATATTTTGTTTTAACATACTTTCCATAAATGCATGGTAGTCAGTGTGTCTTTGAGAACACCTTCTGTGAAAAAAAGTCAGAATATTTAGGCGTCACACACTCAGTGTAAGCCACTATGTCCGTTTAACCGATGGAGAGGGATGTGAACACAAATGAACAACAGGGTGCATTAAAGAAACACAGTTAAACAGAAGAGTGATGCTGCAAACACGCTGGTCAGGTCATGGTATAAGTGCTACGTCCAGCTCTGAGGGCGTATTCTTAGAAGGAGAGAGAATAACATGAGTGTATGGAGTCAAGTGAACATGTGACCTACGAAACCCTTGGGGAACCAGGAAGGTTTGGCTTCTAAAAGCCTGAGGGACAAACCTAATAGATATCTGCAGATGTGGAGCAGCTGCCACATGTAAGATTTTTTTTCTCCCTATTTTACTCAGAACTCTGGTTAATAATAATGTCAAAGATTGATTTTACAATGAAAATGATACCCAAGTAACCTAGAATGATTACTCTAAGGAAAAAAAAGTGTTAATGTTTCTGCCAGTATTTCTTTAGGCTGCTTCAGTTGCTGCTTTCTCTTACATCTGAGATTAGATTTGAAGCTTTTTCTTTTTTTCACTTTTGGTGGTGTAATTACATTTACTTTCAGTCATAAAAAGTGGGTCAATTAAATACTTTTTGTTTGTTACATTAATGATGTACTTATTAAGGTGTTAACTAGGTGTTAGACACCTGCCTTGTGTAAAATCTCAGAAGTACAGCAATGAGGAAATCATAGCAGACGCTTTGTAGCAGTTTGTCCTTGCCAGACAATGCACCTGGGCCCTAGGTCAAGTGAATGGAAGGAACTCAGCAAATTAATTAAAAACCAGTGCAAATATTGAGGGCATTAACACTACTCAGTATGATCCCATAATGGCAGATACCTGTCATGATGCATTTGTCCAAACCCAACAGTGTAACCACCAGAGTGAACCCCAGTGTGGACTATGAGCGATGCGATGTGTCAATGTAGCTTCGTCAGTTGTAACAAATGTGCCATTGCCGTGGAGGATGTGGATAATGGGGGAAGGTGAGCATGTTTGGGAGAGGGAAGTACATGAGAAATCTCTGTACTTTCAATTTTGGTGTGAACCCAAAACTGTTCTTTAAAGAAGTCTTTAAAAATAGTATAATAAGTTATAATTTTTTTAATATTCTATTTTTCAAATTTACTGAATTTACATACATATCAAAATTTTATCTTTATTAACTATTTTTGAAATTTGTTATCAAATATATTTGATATTAAAGAGTTTTGACAGACTTTAAAGATGATCACATGGATTACCCTAGTCAGTTTATCTTTTAAGCAACAGATATTTATAGTATTGTGTATATATTCTTGAGGATTCTTACATTGATCTCTTTAGGTAGTATTTGTTTTTTTTGTTGTTTTTTTGGTTACTCATCTTCTTTTATTTTTGGTATTTTTCAAATTGTGTTCACAAATTAGTATCAAAAACCAAACTGTGTGTCTGTCATCTGGCTAGTTCAGCTGAATCCAAACTCATCTCTTGATTCATCTATTTTCTAGTTTTTCATAAAGGCAAAATTTAGCAGAAATAATAAAATAATGAAATCCTCCCCTTTTCCCTGTAGAAGTGAATTCTTTCCATAGTCTATTCCTAAACTTTTAGTCACCACCACATTTACCAGTTGTGACAGTACTTAGAACTAGGGGATTTCCAAGGATGAAGTCTGTCTGCTTCAGCATTAACTTCTAATAGTGTTCAATGTTGTTCAAAAAACAAACCCAAAGCTTTCAGCGTTTTTCTGAAGAAGCTCTTTAAGCGCACGTTCTGGAAAGCCCCTGAGCACTTGTCGCTGCAGCCCCGCCACACAACGCTCCTCCAGCCCTGGCTGTGAAATGCAGTCCCCCGCTCCGCCCACGCGGGGGCGGAAAGGATGCCTGGTCCTCCGGCCGCAGCACCTCCTGCTGCGCCGCGGGGCGCGCGGGCACGCGGGGCTTTCTGTAGACAGCGCAGAATTTCTGTTCTTTCCGAAATTGTTAGGAAGACGACAACTCCACATTGATAGAATGCATGTATGGCGGTGAAAATAAGTGTGTTGCCTGGCATGCGTAATAAAATGTAGAGTGTATAAAATATAAAGAATATGTAAAATACGGTGCAAGCTGACTTCACCCCCTACGTTTTCTGCGCTACATGGCAAGTAAAGACCTGTAACTACTGTAATTAAAGCAGCATTCTGTTTTATTCAATTTTATTTTATTTACTTGAGTGCATGAATTTTCCATATCATCTCATTTTATGCTGTGCGAGTTCTGTTTTTCTTGCTTCTTGATCTTATTAGTTATTAAAAATTAAGTTCTTAACCTTTGTTTCCGTGCTCAAATCTCAGTCTTTATATAACAAGTTAACCATCAGTTGATTTCTTAGAAAACTTTCGCTTCTATGATCATAAATAATTTGAATATCAGGAAAATAACAATCTAAAAATAGAGTAATGACCATCTTTAATGTCAAATTGCTTCAGATTCTCCAGCTTGAGCGCTTTCTGAGTTTTCTGAAGTGCCCGAGTCTGTCGGACCCGCCACACGCAGCGGGGCGCCGAAATGAGAGGGTGCGGTCCCACACCCAGCTTCCCTTCGCCCGCCAAGTCGGGTCTTTTTAAAAGTAAACACCATACGGTGACCCATAAATGAGCATCTCTAATACTCACTTTTTAAAAATTACATAACCCGAGTCCCATTATTATACCTGAAAAAGGAAAAACACTTATTTAATATCAATTAATATCACTTCGTGGTAACAAGTCTGGAAGAGAAAATAAATACAGCAAGTTCATACTCTAATTGCAATTAAAAGGACATGAACTAAGGAGGGATGCAGGAGGGAGGCGGGCAGGGCAGAAGGGGAGAAAGGGGAGAAAAAAATGGGGCACCTGTAATAGCACAATCAATAACATATACTTTAAAAATGCAACTGTACAGCTTTTATCAAAATTCTTTGCCCTTTTATTTTTATCTCTTTGTTCTCAGATTATGTCTCAAAATTTTAATTCCTAATATAGTAATATAATTAATTGTTCACTCTATCATCTATGTTTCTATCTAAATATACCTACTTATCTACATATAAATCTTCAAAGTAATAATACCAATATTATTATTGTGAATATGGTCACCAAACACTGTTTGAGATTTCTTTTCAATTCTTTTTAATGTCATTAAAAACAATTATTATATGGTTAAGCCATTAAATTGATTAGTTTTATTTTGTTTTTTACTTGTATAAATTGTTTTAATATATATTTAATGTTGTTTTATATTTATGCAAAATAATTTGAAGTTTCTAAATTCTAATCTGTAAAATAAGATACAGTAAAAGAACTGTACCTTCAACTCCTTTCCTAAGTCTCTGCTTCCTCTTTTTAGATAGTAATTTTTATTTTTTATTTCTACTTCCCCTTGTAAAATACAAGCATTTATTGTGTATATATGTATCAATAAATATGTTTACCTTTTTATATAAATAGGCCCCTTTCTTAAATAAAAGGTAAACACAATAACTACAGTTTTTCATCTTTAAAACATATTTTAGCGGTTAATCTACAGTCATGTATGAAGATATTTCTCATGCTTTTTTAGAGCTATACTCCATTTCATGGATGTACCATAGTTTATTCAACCTGTCCCCTGTAGATGGACATTTTGATTATTTCCTGTTTTGTTTTGTTGTTTTTTTTACAAACAGAACAATAATAAATAGGCTTGTGCATATGCCATTTTAGTTTTTCTAGGTTATCTTTAGAAAAGATTCCTAAAGGAGAGATTGTTTTCTAAAGGGACAAGTCAATAGGCATATTTTCTAGATATTACTAAATTTATTTTTGTAGATGCTTAACAGCAATATATGCATGTGTATTCCCCTACACTATTTTCATGATTTCTGGAGTTGAAAATGAATCCTCTGACTGGACACAAATTAAATAAGCCTATTGTCGTTAGAGGTTCAATAGGTAGGCTTTTAGACAATGGTTGCTACTTTTGAAAGGGGCTCACATAATCATTTAGGTGTCTTTCTTCCAGTAAATGTTCTCTGGGGTAAGCAACAGCTCTACAAGAGAAATGGCTGGCACACCAGTTTACTTGGTTTTGGGAGGTCTATAAATTTAAGGAATCTCTGTGGGATGGATCCACCCTTCCTGGTAACACTGATCCGGCATGAAGTCCGTAACAGTGCTATAATCTAAGGTCCTAGAGTGGAATATTTTAGGTTAACTCCTCGTTGCATTTATTTAAATGGTAAATCAGGGAATGGCCTTCTCGTGCAACTAAGCATGTATATGAGGCCTGCAGAATTACCATACTGTTGTGTTTAATTTATTTTTTGAGAATATTATCTTTGGGCCCTAATGGTGACTTCATCACTGTAAGGTACACATGTTATGCTATACTCATTGCTGCCATGGCCCGCACCCCTGAGAAGCCTCTCAGAACAACAGAGTCACTGGAGAGTTAAAGAGTGTAGATCAGGGCAGTTCACCACCACCATGCACCTGTCAGAAGTCCAGCTGGCTCACACATAACTGAACATAAGGCTGCTTGGCTCTCTGCCCAAAGAAACCAGTGTATCCTGAAGGGCGCCATATTGACAATTATGGATATGCAAAATTGTTCACACATTCAAGGTTAAGAGCTACTTATTTTGAGCTCATATCTTCATGCAATTCGTCTGATGGCATATGGGGTCATTTCAGAGCCTAGTCGCCAGAGGCAAGAATTGCTGCAGCAACTCACTTGTTCTAAATTATGGTTTATGTGCAAGTAGTTTAAAAATTAATTATCCTTTTAGGTTTTGACTAGAGTTTTAAATGATTACCAAGGGAAAATTGGGAAATAATGTAAATTAACATCTGAGTAGTAAAGAATAAATGTATCGATCAGAGTTAGGTGTGACAATGATGGATGGTTTCTGCTGGAACAAAAAACAGCATCTATTTGATAATGATGTGTCATCAAATAACATAATGGCATGAGAATAAATAATTAAAATTGCCTTCTTCTAAATCTTGCAAGGGGATTCTCAAAGAAATAATTAACTGGTTTCTGGATTTTACATTAAAGATAAACTATTATAATGTACTTGGTGTTTTGTTGCTTTTTACAAGCACTCCGGGCAGGGTTATTATTCTGGGTTTTCCCCTTTATTGAGTCATCCATTTGTTTATCTTTGTATTTATTTCTTGTCCCAATCACATTGTTTAGTTCTTTACTCAAAAGCACTTATAGTGTTTGGCACTTGTGGTAGGGGTTAATAAATATTTATTCATGATAATTTATTTTATGAAATACATGCTTATTTTTTTTAAATTAATGCAATAAATTCAAGCTTTGTGATTGCCAGGCTAACAGACAATCATATAGGATCCTGGAAAAAGGGCCTGCTTAAAATAGAGAGGGGAAAAAATGTATCTTTAAAAAAAAAATCTGTATCACATGTTGGTGGTACTAAACGCTTTCAATAATTAAGTCTTCTAAACTGTCCAACTGAGTTCTGAGAAATAAAAGGGATGGTTGATGGAAAATAAAAATATTCCATTCTATTCTGTAAAGAGTAGATCGAAAGACATAGATTATAGCCAATAATGAGATTCTTCATATCAAATACCAGAATTAATAGTTACTGAATCAGTCAAAATAGCATAGAGTAGACCTTCCCTGGATGGATTATCTCTGAAGATTTGCTTACTATCAAGATGAAGAAGCCCAGAGATTATCGAAGCATACCTGGTTAATTATTCCTAAATTTACCAGTTATATAAATTACTCCATCTCCCATGGGCAGAGTAAAAAAGGCATAGAGAGAAGCAAGGAATTAAGGTAATTCAGAACCTTCTTACAGAATAAAACATCACACAGAGAAGAATCTTTCTCTCACAACACTTTATAAGGTGAGTTAATATTTATGATCACTTGCTGAAAGAAAAACATATGGAAATAAGTTTATACCAGATTTAAGAATGATGATCATTAACCATATTTTACTGAAGCAAAAAAATCACATTTCCAAAGATTCTAATACTCAACAGGGATCCATATATAAAAGATGGAGTTTTAGAGGATAGGACTATTTTGATATTCTTAAATCTCCTTCCATATTAATGTCAAAGAGTCAGACTAGTTGAAAGATAGGGAAACTACTCTTAGTGCATCTGCCAAGCAATTTCAGACAATTTGACTGATTTTTTTAGGTAGTAAGTTCTGAAAACAGAAACTGTTAAAAGCTATCTGACCTGAATTTATTCCACGAAATTTTATTCCCGTCTGAAAGTGTGCCTGTGATTTATTCTCTGTCACTGCCGCATCTACACTAATGCACCATTATGCATAGCTGATGTCTCCGATGAATAACCATCACTCTTCCTGAAGCCAGGACTTTATGATTACGTCAGACATTGTCTGGCATAATCTATTTAGCTAGTCGATTTTACCTCCATACTTTCTTATGATTCTAGAATAATTATTTAAATATTTACTCTTCTGTGTTTAAAATTTGCTAGAACAAAGAGATTATGCATGCAGAAAGTGCGCAGGAGGGTTGAAAATAACAAATGATACATCGAGCACAGCCTAATGTGGCTTTACTGGAGTAGAAACAGTGGTAATAAATCACCTGCCAATGTTGATAATAAAATACTGCATTGGCCTCCATCAGCCACAAGAGAAAGGTTAAATGTTATTTCTCACAATAACCATGTGGTCTTCATAGCTGACACCTCCAATATTAAATCCCATCATTATTTTCTATAGAAAACATTTGGTCTTATCCCTAATGGAACATTTTTATAAAGAACTACTTTGCAAATATCTATTATCCTTGAAATACCTTCATTCATTTTATGGTTATTTTACTCTGTAAAAGTATCTCTTCTCTTTAGTGTAAAACTACTTTTGTGTAATGGGTAGCTTTGGGTAGTTAAAATTTATTCTGGTCAACTGTAAGTGGTCTTCTAATGGTTAGACTCATATGAACTCAGTGTTGGTGTAGGTTGCAAATTGAAATATTATCCCAGAATAAACTCAGTGATTTATTTTCTAGTTTATTTATTAAATCAAGTATCAATTTAGTCTATATTGCATTCCAAATTACTTATTTTAAACACCAACCTCATCTCTATACCACAATTATTTCCCTAATATGCTTTCTATAAAGAATTAATTGTTATTGAGTGGATTTGAAATGTAAGTTGGACTCAAAGAGAAGGCAGGAAATGTGTTTAAGGAGATGCATACATTAGACATATCTACAACGGTATTAATACAGGCACACGAAGCTTATAATTTGTAAAGATATTGACATGTACACATAAACTTATATTTTTGAAAGAATATATATTATGATAGATACTTCCAGCTATGGTTACAAAGGAAATCACACTAACTATTCATGACTGCACCTACACCTGCCTCATTCCACTACATATTCCGACCTTGCCCACCCACTCTGCTTTCCGACAGATGTCAAATGGAAAACTTGGCTGTGCTTACAAAGCCGTTTTGGACTGGAAGGGCCTATGGTATCCTTCCCGCCTTCCTCTGCTCAGAGACCGTTTAAAGGAACACGCCTGTCAGCAGTCATCCAGAGAACACCAAGGTTCATTGAACTAGTTTTATGTCCTGGCACTCACTAACACCGACCTCAGAGGTGCCAGAGCATCCTGAAAGAGAGAATGCCTTCCTGCCCAGCCCAGCGCAGAAATCCGTTAATTTGACATCTAAAAGCAACATTGCATGTGACCACTCACAGTTACTCATACCCACCCCTGAGCAAAACCAACAATGATTTTTTTTTGACAACTCACCCGAAGGCCTTGCTTTGAAAAGGCACATTTCTTCCATACAACCATCTTCTATTCATACATGCCTTTAAATCTTTACACAGGGTGTTTCTAAACTTGCTGCTGCAGAGATGCTCAGACAGCCTAACCTGAGAACACAGCCTTTGCGTCCCACTACAGGGCTGTGAATGACTTGAGAGCAAGCGCTGTTATCTGTCTCCCAGCTGCATCCCCAGAACAACTCTTGGCACAGAACAGGTTATATCTCCAGGGCTGTTCCTGGCAAAGGTCTTTGGTTCTGTTTTGTTTCCTGGACTGAAAATAGGGAGGATCAAATCTATCTTAATTCTTGCTGTATCCCCAGCACAGTCCTGGCATTGAATATTTAAAAAAATAAATACATGAATAAATGAGAGACAATAGGGTGGTTTTTCTAAGGTGGCTCAGTCTAAGAAAAAGATAATTCAATATGATACAGCATATAAACTAAAAATAATATATACATTTGAAATTGTAACATTCCAAGTTATAATTGACCATCAAGTTTTAAAGTATACAGGATCAATTACCATTTTTTAGGGCAAAAGTATGTCTTAGGGACATAAAAATAATGGAAAACAGAAGATTTATCCAGAACACAGAGATTAGAAGTCATTTATGTAAAGAGATTATAATCCTCTCTTTTTCTTAAAAAAGACTTCTAAAAAAATTGTTACTCTATTTTTTGTTTGTTTGTTTCTGCAGCAATCCCTGGTAGGACAAAATATTGACAGATGCAAAAGATAATTTTCTCATTGTTATGTTTCTGTTCATTCAGTTCTCTTATAGTTGACATTGTAAATGATTTTTTATAAAGAAATATACAACTTTCTCTTAATATTCTGTTTTATATTTTTCTATATCACAGTCTTCTTATTCTATTAATTATGTATTTGGATAGCTTGGGAAAAGGAGGTAAACGGATGCTCCAGATATACTTTATGTAAAAAAAAGAAAATAAAGAAAGAAAAAAAGCAGCCATATAAATTTTATTTTAAAATTTGCATCATATTCTAAAGATACTGGACAACCCCAAGTGAAAAAGACAGTATAGCCAATTATTTAATATAATACAAAATGGTTTTTAGATTTCTATGCACATAGTTTCACGTAACTACATTGTATTTACTAACACCATATATAAATGCAGACATTTCTAAATCATGATACCCCAGTTAATTTTATATGTCAGCTTGACTGGGCCATGGAATACCCAGATATTTGGTCAAAAATTATTCTGGGTGTTTCTGTGAAGGAGTTTTTGGATGAGATTAACATTTACTTTGGTAGACTAAGGAAAGCAGATTGTCCTCCTTAAGGTGGATGGGCCTCATCCAATTATTTGAAGCCCAAAGTAGAACAAAAAGGCTCAACCAACTCAAATAAGAAAGAAATCCTCTAGTCTGACTGACTTCTAGCTGTAGCACTGGCTCCTCCCTGCTCTCCCACTGAAACTGAAGCGCTAGTTCTCCCTGGGTCTGAAGCCTTTGGCACCTGTTTGCCTTAGATTAGGTCTATACCATTGGCTCTCCTAGGTAACCAGTTGGCCAGTTCACCCTGCAGATCTTAGGACTTGTCAGCCTCCATAAAGCGAGAGCCAATTCCTTATAAATGTGGAGATAGAGAGAGGTGGAGAAGGAGAGGGGGAGGAGGGGGAGAGGGGAGAGAGGGAACCAATAGGATTTACAAACACAGGTTTTGTTTCTCTGTAGAACCCTAATACACACTGCATTTGATGGTATGACTAGCCTGTAACTTAATGATATGTAAGTAATTATTCAGGGAGCCATAGGTATTTTAGGACTGTCTGGCTCAATAAGGAGTATATCGATCTTTTATTTCGGGTAATCAGCATAAATTTTGGAAGTTTGAGAAATCAGACAAGACTGACTGTGGAGGAATAGGAAAAATAAATGCTCTGGTTAGAATTTGAAAAGTTTTGGTAAACGCAAGAGTTTACATCTCGATTCTAAAAGCAAGATTTCAAGGTCAATTGCCCAAAAAGTTTCAATTATAAGCTTAATTTCAATGGTTTTACAATATGAAAAACTAAACATTCATTTAACATCAACCTTTGCCAACATTTGGAAGGAATGGAAAAGGATTGTATTTGGGTCAGTTGTTATATTCATTGCAGGAAAAGTTCTCCATTGTGTCTGAAATAGTTCAGTATCATAAGGAATACGTCAGTGTGTTCATGTTGAGAGATACACATCAACAATATTTTACAACGCCAAGCCCAGGGGAAACCAGGAACAGATAAAGGATTATCCCAGAAGGATGTGTGGGGGAGCCTCTTGTGTAATGGAGTGAATCTTTATGACACACATGGAAGAATCACAGAGTTCCTGAGAATTTTATACCAGCTTGAAATGAGAGACAGAGACAGGGACAGAGAGAAGATAAAATCAAAGGCTTTCATACTCTCAAATTTCTACAGGCCAGGAACAGGCTGAAAAAACTACTCAGCTTAAAACACTTGTCACCTTTCTAGAAAAAGGGATGACTTTGAGGTGGAGCCACAGCCTAGAGGGAGAAGCCATGAACCCACAGGGCAGAGCCTTGAACCAGAGAGGATTATTTACAGGCCTTGAAGCTTGGTAGAGTTTGACAGGCTGGAACTCAAAATTTCTTAGGAATTGTGATTCCTTTTTTCTTCAATGGAAATGTCTACAACTGCTTTCCTATGTCTGGCCTATCATTGTATTTTAGGAGCAAAGAGCCTGTATCTCGTGTGTCACAGGTTCTCAGATGTGGTGGTATCGTGTCTCAGGTTGGAGTACACATAGAGCAGCAGATTTTGGACTTGCCATTCTCCGTAACTGTATAAGTCTATTTCCTAAAATAAGTCTATTTCTCTATATTTACACAATCTTGTTTGTTCTGTTTCTCTGGAGAACCCTGGCTAATACACATCTTAACATATTCTATGTTAACATATTCAGCTCTGTAGTAACTTTAAAAGAGTTAAATACAGAAACTTTACTACCATCCCTCACCCTTTAGGTGTGCTATTATCGGTATACATCTGCATATGTTATAAACTATTTTTATCATTATTGATTTATAAAATTTTAAGTTTTTAAAGAAGGTGAGAAAAGAAAGGAAGATACTTTCTGGAATCGGTTAAGCTTGCGCTTGCCCTTCCTGGTTCTCCCCGCCTCCCCGTGGATCTGAGTTCCCGCCGGTGTTCCCACCTCCCTGCTGTGTGCTGTCAGTGTCAAACATTGTCCATTTCTGTAGTAAAAAGCCCAACAATACAATTATACACCTATTATATGTAATTGGATTATAAAACTGTTAAGAGGAAAAAAGAGAAGAAATGTAGACTTGTACTGTCTTTTATTATTACCTACCTAATTTTTTTTATTGATGCCTTTTTGTGTGTGTGTGAAGTGGAATCTGGTGTCACTTGCTTTCAGCCTGAAGATTTTTCTTTAGTGATTCTTGTAAAGCAGATGGGCTAGCAACAGACCCTCTTAGGTTTTGTTTATAACAATTATTCAAGTAGTTAGACTTGTTACTGTTATTCTTAATGATTTTAATAAATGAATATGTTTTAAATGTCAGTTTTAATGTCATTGTGATAGATAATGATAGCTCTGACCCACATAATCAAAGGCTTTGTGGGTCCTCAATAAGTGCTGAGTGTAAAGGTGTACTGAGACCAAAACGTTTGTAACTATTTGGTTACGTGGTTGATAGAAAGTCAAATTTCTGTTCTCTAATACTTCTCATAGTTTATTAATTCACACATATCATGTTTAAATTAAATTCCATAAACCACTATAAATTTTTCCTGCTTTTAGGTGATATCAATTTTCTGCTCCTTTAATTGTTTAAAAACTAGACATATTTTAGTGTAAATTTAGCCAACATTGAAATTTTATTATTGTGATTGCTATTGTACACAGAGCTAATAATTGGTTTACGGAGTTTAAGAAAGAGAATGTTTTATATAGTGTTAATTTAGTCTCCTTGAAATTTAGGCAGTGCTATAGCACTATACCATTTTTTTTTTTTGTACTAACATGGCAAATGGGAAAGGGGCGTTATATCTCCTAGATGTTTGCTAACAATGAGGAGGTAATGATAGAGGACAACACTGAGCATGAAATATTTATGAAGTGCCACTTGTTGGCCCATTCGGGAAATCAATATTTTAACAATCACATTCTGTATTACCTTGGATCGTGAGTCTACTGTGCCTAAAAAAAAAAAGTTTATAGAAGTGGAGACTGTAAGCACCAAGTGTATAAAATTTCTTAAAAAGTACACATCCTGGAGCTATAAAGAGTAAGCAAACACACCATTAGCAGAAACTTAACCAGCAATGATCTTCCTGCTTTTCACCTAGTGTGTATTACATTTGTCTTATGGTATTTGATGCTTTCCCAACAATGTTCTGTAAAGTCGTAATATTATGCTGTGTTATTAGGCTGATTTTAAAAACCTTGGTTGAAAAATAAATACCAAAATTATACAAAAGGCATTTTTTTCAGAATCTTTTTATGATTTTTATTGTATTTTTTCATTACCATTTATCCCCCTTATAACCTCTCCCCCCCGCAATCACCACACTGTTGTCCGCGTCCATGAGTCCTTTTTCCTTTTTGCTCCATCCTTCCATTTTTAACAACCCTGCCAACCCAGAGCTTGTCAGCCTGCTCTCTGAGTCTGTCTCTATTTTGCTTGTTAGTTCAGGTTGCTCATTAGATTCCACATATAAGTGAAATAATACGGTATTTGTTTTTTTTTGCTGACCGGTTTATTTCACTCAGCATAATATTCTGTAGGTCCATCCATGCTGTTGCAAATTGCCTTTTTTATGGCCATGCAGTACTCCATCGTGTAAATGTCCCACAGTTATTTTATCCATTCGCCTACTAATGGACAACTGGGATGCCTCCGTATCGGAATCTTTTGCGGGGGGATCGTAGAACACTTTGCAGATTCTCCTCACTCAACCTGAGATGCTTGTTGATACTTGGTGCAGAGGCATTTTGACCTAGAAAGGACCTTATATTTTCCTTTCACCTCCTCCTGTTTTTTTTCTCTTACTGTAAGAACCACTAGATTTTTAAAATTCCTCCTTTCCTCCTCTTGATTTCAAAGTCACACTCTCCTTTTTCCTGTCACCTGGAAACATGGGGTAAGGGAATTTAAAATACTCACTGACAGCATTGTAACTACCTTAGCTCCTTTTCTTGATAAAACATCAGCTGTAGGTATATTAAACAATCTTTATATTCATGAAATATTTCCAATAAATATAAACTTTCTGAAATACATACATAGTAAAAAATAAATATATTAGCAACTTACAAACATAACTGCAAATCTAAACTGTAAGTAAGCAAAGAAAAGATATTTTTAAAAACTTGTTGATCCTTTTAATATTTTAAAACCCCTACAATTATTGGCTTTATAATATGAAAAAAACATTATAAATTATGTCAAATAATAATTATACATTTTTTTCTTTGAGTAGATAAAAAGTTCATCTTAGTCTTCTGGATATGATTTCCTGTGGTAGGCTTCCTTTTTTCCCCATATCTCAACTGTATCTTTAAACACAGTTAAAAGTTTCTCATAAACTGTGAATTTCAGTAATTGAGTTATCTCCAAACACTGAATTGCATTGTATGATAAAATGTAAAAAGAGGATTAAAAATAACAAAGAGGATTTTAAATACATAAAGCTATCAGATCTAAATCTACAGCTGAATTTTTCATCTTTATTGTTAAGTGTTGTTCTAATGGTTTAAACTGAGTTTAGCTTAATAAGAAACAATTCTCATTCTTTTAAGGATAAAATGAATTCAGTTCAAATGATAGCAGCATAATTTTGACTATAAACTTAAAAAAATTAGAGTTTCAAAACAGGTAAATTTTTGAATCCAGAGTAACATTAAAACAAACCAAAAGATTTTATTCAACAAGACAGATTGAAGATACATAATGATAGTTATATATTGCAGTGACAATTTCTGTATAATGTGATATCTTTATCATATTACCAAACATTCTTGTGTTTTGCATAACATCTAAATACATCTAAAAAATAAAAACATGCAAAATCACATAGATTACTAGTTTTCACCTATTAGTAATGTAGAGTTGTCATAATTGTCAGTGAGAATCAATTAAGTTAATCACTGAGAAAAGATCACAGAGGTTTCAGCATCTTATAAATGACCAACAAAGCAAAATTTATATGAAAGTGTGCCATATGCAGCTCTCTTTGAGATAATGATAGACTGATAGATAGAGATAGGTAGGTAGATAATGGATAGGTAGGTAAGTAGGCAGTAGAAATATAAGTAGGTAAACAGACAGTTGGATAGATAAGTGTATAAGAAGAAACTGAAGTCATACATTCTTTGAAAACATTTTAGGAATTTAGTATTTAGCAATCCTAAATACTTAAATGTGTGAAAAAGATAGAAAGTAACAGCTAAGTTCTGGTGATATATTTTTTTTCCTCCATATTTGGAAATTAGAACTGCAATTATTAAAAAGTAGAAGTAGTAGAGTAAATATGTAGGGACCAGAATTGATTACAATAGCAATTACAGAGGCCTTATTTCTCAAGGTTTTAGTTCTCCTAAGTTTACTTTTTCTCAAGTAATTGTTCTACAATAACGTGAGGCTAGTTATTTGTAAAGGATCATCTCCCCTTAAATGTGTACTCTCTTTTTCCATTGGACTACCAATAGTTCCCTCAATTATATAGCACTTCCTTATTTGAAATAGAAAGGTTTTATATTTTCTGATGGAATAACTAGTATCCATAAAGAAGGCTGGGAAGGAATGTCCACATTTCCTATGTAGTGATTGTATAGATTGTCGTTGGCAAGCAAAGGGCCCCCAGGCTTCCTGAAACATTGATTGGAGTAATGGGTTTTTATTGATGTGCCATTCTTCCACAAGACAGATTAAAGAGTCAAGAATGAAACAGACTAATCTCAAAATGTGTGTTCTGGGGTCTCCTGGTGGGAAGTGTCTTATGACAAAAAGATGAACCTCCGAGGGATCTATAGGTCTTTCAAATGATCTCACTAAAGCACGGACCTTGGCAATCAGTTGGCCTCTTCAGAACCGAATCGTGGGGTCTGCCCGGTTGCCGGGTCCTCTCCTTGGAAGCCAAATCCAACAACTGCACTCCTGCTCCTTGCTTTCCCGATCCTGCCTTTACTTGATATAATTCCGCACGCCCAATATGAGTTTTTTTCCTTCTTCTTCCCATCTTAAACCTACTTTCCTTTTCTCTTAAATATGACTTTAAAAATAATTTTGTTGTTTTACTATGACTTTTTTAGATTAGCTCTAGGCTCACAACAAACTGCGGAGAGGGTACAGACATTTCCCATATGCTCTCTACCCCCTCTGCTCTGCACAGCCTCTCCTGTGATCAATGTGCCCACCAACAGGTGCACGTTTTACAATTGGTGAACCTGCACTGACACATCATAATCACCCGGAGTCCATAGTGTGGGTCATGGTCCACTTGGTGGTACATTTTCTGGGTTTGGACAATGTAGAGTGATTACGGCAGGAAACAGAGCATTTTCTTGGCCCTAAAAGTCTCTCTGCTCCACCTGTTCGTCCTTCACCCCATGCGTTCTCCCCCTCCCACTACCTGCAAACCCTGATCTTCTCATCGTCTCTGTAATTTTGCCTTTTCCAGGATGTCAGAGAGCTGGAATCCTACATTTATGTGGGCTTTCCAGATTGCCCTCTATCACTTAGTAATACGTAGTTCAGGTTCCTCCCTGCCTTTTTTCAGGGCTTGATAACACATTTTTTTTTCAGTATTGAATAATATTCCATTGTCTGGATATACCACTGTTTATCCATTCACCCAAGAAAGGACATCTCCCAATTTTCGGCCATGCTCCCAATTTTCGGCAATTATGACTAAGCTGCTATAGACAGCCAACCTTGGTTCATCTACCCATGTGGTTTTGTGCCAACCAATCCGAATCCTCCATAGCTTTACAATTAGCCAAAATCTGACCTGAGAAAACTTCATAAATTCGAAAGCATCCATTCTATTCATTGTTATTCCTGAATTTTCTAGAATTTTTGGAGCACTGAGAAGATCTTTCTTTAAGTGTAAGTCAAAACGGAAGTCGTCCTGCAAGCATCTCACCTTAATTTGCACACCTGCGGGTAAGGTTCAGACCCAATCTTAGGAGTGGGAGGGACCAAGAGGTTGGTTTGGCTTAGAACGGACCCCTCACACCAGCGGGAGGGATCTGGTTGCTGGGAAGGGGTTGCGGGGAGGCCTCCAGGGCTGCCTGCCAGTCATCTGACTGAAAAGCCCTCCTCAGGGGGCCTCCTTTATCCCCGCCCTGTTAGCCGGAGGTGAAGCGTAGGATTAAGGGGCCTGTTGAAAACTCAGCCACGGGTACCTGGCCGCCCAGCTGTAGGAAGGCAAGGCCTCTGCTCCAGGGCGCCATCTTGAAGCGCTTTCCCCTTGTCCTGTCCTGGCGGACACGCTGGCCTCCAAGGCAGCTGGCAGCCTCCGGGATGTGCGCTGCTCAGGTAAGACCTGGCGGAGGCTCCCCAGCCTGGGGTCCAGCTTAGGGGAGACTGGTGTGGCCTCAGCTTTCAAACCACGTTTCTTGTGGGCCTTGTCTGTGGCTTTCTTTCCCCTAGAAATTCTTCATTGCTCCTTCACGTTGCAAGGATAATTTAATTGGGTAAGGAATTCCAGGTTTGTGTTTTTTCTGTCAACATTTTAAATATCTTATTTGTCTTCCTTCTTGATTGGTTCTGAGAAGTAGGATGTAGTTTTTATCTTTGTTCCTCTATAGGTATGTCCCCACCCCCCACCCCCAGGCTTCTTTTAGGATTTATTCTTTACGTTTGATTTTCTGTAGTTCTCAAACGGTATGCGCAGGTGTAGTTTTGTTGGCATTGATTGTGCTTGGTTATCTTGGAGTTTCTTGGATCTGTGGTTTGGTTTTTGGCATTAATTCGGGGAAATTCTCAGTATTTTTTTTAAGTAAATTACAGTTAACAGTCAATCTTATGTGAGTTTCAGGTGTGTGGGCATAGCGGTTAAACATTTATATACCTTACTGTGATATCCCAGTAAGTCAATTACACACCTGCCACCATACATAGTTATTAAAATATTATTGACTGTATTTCTTGTGCTGTACTTTACATATCTGTTATTATTTTAAAACAAATTTGCTTATTTTTTAAAAGATTTTGCCCTGGCTGCTGTGGCATAGTGGATTGAGTGCTAGCCTAGGAACCGAAGGGTTGCTGGTTGGATTCCCAGTCAGGGCACATGCCTGGGTTGCGGGCCAGGTCCCCAGTAGGGGGTGTGCAAGAGGCAACCACACGCTGATGTTTCTCTCCCTCTCTTTCTCCCTCCCTTCTCCCCCTCTCTGAAAATAAATAAAATATTTTTAAAATAATTTTTTAAATTATATATAATTTATATATATAATTTATATATTTAAATATATAAAAATTTGTATATTTTAAAAATTTATTCAGAGAGAGGGGGAAGGGAGGGAGAAAAAAGGAGAGCAACATCCATGCACAAGAGAAACATAGATTGGTTGCCTCTCTCATGCCCATGGACCAGGGACCTGGCTCGCACAGCCCAGGCATGTGCCCTGACCGGGAATTGAACCTTCAGCCTTTCAGTTGGTGGGATGACACCCAGCCCACTGAGCCACACCAGTCAGGGTATACCTGTTACTATTTTTTAACTGCCACTTTGTACTTCTTAATCCTTTCAGCTTATTTCTTATGTTTCTTTCTCTAATTATGTTTTATTTAACTACTTTCACCAGAGAACAAGTCTTGTTAAGAACAGAGCACCCTGGAGCATTTCAAAAACGGTTCCTATTTCCTCCCTCTGCTAGAATTCGAAGGGGATTTTTCTGTGATATTTACTGTGAGAACCGGCATAAATTTCTCCACATAAATCTTACAGGCTGTAAGGGCCCCTCTATGGCTGGACTCCCCTGGAGTTTTGAACCTTAGGCTGGTGCACACTGAGCCTCCAACAATTCCTCAATTGCAGTTAAGGTTCCCTCACAACTCCTCGCCTCTCTGGTGCTCCTGGTGGTTTCACCTTGGGATCTCTCCTCAAGTCAGTAGGAGGTTCCTGGTTTCTGAGTCTCCAGCCTTGAGGGCAATGGTTTATTCTGTGTTCTTCCCTCCCTTAAGGATCTGAGAAGAGTTTTTGATTTTCAGTCTGTTCAGCTTTCACTTGTCAGGACACCATGATGACTTTCAAGATCTTATATGCAACTCTGGAAAATGGGAGCTAAATAAGCCCTTTAAGATAAATTGCTTGGCTATTATTTAATGCCTGTCTACATCCGTCCCTTGCTAGAGATGTTGCGGTCCTGCAGCACTATTTGCAAAGCCGGCAGTCTAATATCATTCTGGATATTCGGTCCTCCTATTACCTGTCTCACAAGGGAACAGAAAGCACTAGACAAAATTGGTATTTAGGGATCCTCTTTCTCTGCCCCCAGTTTTGAAACGATGACCTCTATGCTTTGCTCTGTATTGTCTGCCTAGAAACTGATTGTATAGATATCTCACATTTCTAGAAGCTCTCTGGTGAATAACGTTGTGCGTATGTGAGTGTTGTGGAGAATGTCATGGAGCAGGAAGGTTATTCTTATATTATAAATCCTTACAATTGATTCCCAGCTCTCTGCCATAGCTACTCATAAAATTACAGATTAAATTAATAACCACCCTTTTCACCCCTTGTTTCTTTATCTCTCCTGTTAGCCTAGACCTAGACTTTTTAAATATTAAAAAATTGAACTGCTTCTCTACTGGGGCAAAGACAGAAGGGTTAAGAGAGAAATTCCAAGCATGATTGTGAAGTCAAACCTAGTGATTCTGTGATTTCATGAAGGTCAAAACCTGCATTCTCCACGTGACAATGCCTCAGAGCACTGTGCATAGGCTGCCGCTGCCTGTCCCAAAGTGCACTAACACTGGTTCGTATCAGGTACCAATGACTGAAGAAGGCTTTTGTTGTTGTTGTTGTTGTTGTTAAAGAATAGAGAAATAATTTAGTTTGTCTACTTACAAAAATGTTCAGTTGGTGGCAAGTAGATATAATGTCACTATATTAATAGAACAATTATTTAATTTCAGTGTTATAGAATATATTTCTTCACTTTAGGAAAGTTTCACCTTTAACAAGATTTTATTTGCATGTTTTTATCTCTTTCTCTCCTAGGTTAGACCTTATTGTCTTCCTTATTGATTTGCAAAACGTAGTGCTAGCCAACAGCTCTATACAATCACCAGTAGCCTATGTCCACTATTTAACTGGACTTTAGAGACCGTTTTATACATTTATCACCCTGTGCTGCTATTCAAGGAAATTTGTAAAGTATACAGAGGCCTAAAGAACCCTATGTGGTGTTTTTCTCTCTGATTGATTTTGAGTATATAACTGCTCTCCAATGGATAAAAAGCAAGAAAGTAATTTGGCTTTACCAAATAGCTCTCAATGAAAGTGATCATTGTATTTCCTTATGGGAAAAGAAAGGCGGTCCAGGGAATTTCTTCAGGGCTGTCTATTCGCTTAATCCCTTACCAAATAACCTTGTAAAAAATCAAAGAACCGATTCTTCCCACTCCCAGCACATACATTTTATTTGAATACATCAATAAACCACTCACTCAGAAAAAATGAGAACTTAAATATAAAAATGTGTATACATACATATGATCTTATTTTAGAAAATAGAAATACTACATATTTAAGTTGGTACGTTATAATTGTCACTCAACTAAATAAGAACATTTTTCATATTTCATATTCTACAGTACAGCTTTTATGCTGAAGTTGTATTAAAATTTATTAAGCTAACCTACTGTTGAACATTTATGCTATTTCTAAATTCTCATAATCACAATGTTTCAGTGAATGTCCTTTCACATAAATGTATTACAAATTCTTAAAAATAAAATTATAGTAGAAAGATTTCTGCAAATAAGTCATTCTATTTTTTTTGGCACAATCACCAACCTTGGTATTACTGTTATGTTTAATAAATATCTTTTCAAAAGAGAACTATAACATTATTGATGTTTTAATTTGAATTATTTATATAAATGCAAAGTAAAAGTTTAGCTGGTTACTTGTCCTCAATGTCATATATTTTTATCTGTTTAAATTTTTATACTTACTACTTTTTCCCCCCAGTTTCAATTGGAGCATTCCTTGTTTTTATATCTCTATAATATTTTTATAGCCTTCCAGATATGGGGAATATAGTTTCCCTTGTGTTCCTTTTGCTTCTCATGTTTATGTTTAATTTTACTTCACACTGAAAACTTCTATCAATAATTTTTATAGTATACTTTTATGTGTATTCCACTTGAAAGTGCCTTCTGTCCCAAAACCAGGAACATGAATATTATAATTTATATTTCCTGTTGTTTAATTTAGCATTTGTTTATTTTTTAAATTTTTGCTCCTTTAATATGTTTGAAATGTGTATTGGTGTATGATGTAAGGGAGAACTCAAAATTTTAATAATTTACATACTTTCTGAAAGTTTATTTATTTTTACTTTTTTTATAGTTTAAAGACTCTCTTGATTAATTTCTATTAATAAATATAGTTGTATGACTTTTTCTACCAAACTACTATTTTCAAATTACTTTATAAAATTCCATTGAATTTTTAATGGAATATCATTAAATATTCACATTATTTTGATAAATATTATCTGTAAGCTCATGGATTGTTTTTTCTTTCTTTGGATGTTGTTAATCCTTTTAAATCTTGGTAAAATTCCTCTGAGTATAAGAATTTCCAGCTTTTTGTTTTTCAAAGTAGTCTATATTTTTAAATACAGAATTATGTTAACACATTTTATTCTTTTCTACTTATTTTGAAACAAAATATTTATTTGCAATTACTGCCATTATGTGAAGTGATTTTCTCATTATTACTCACATATGTTTTCCTGCAATAAACTTGACTTGTTCACCTAAAACTGGATGCAACATATAAACATACAAGACAAACAAAAACTTGTAGACACAGACAAGTGTGTGGTGGCTGCCAGAGGACAGGGCTCGGGGTCGTGGTAAAGGGCAGGGGGTCGAGATGTGGTGCTGGGAAGAGACTTGACTTTGGGTGGGGGGCACACAACTGAATATACAGATCATGCATCGTAGAATTGCACACTTGTAACCTATATAATTTTATTAACTGCTGTTGCACCAATGCATTTAAAAAAATGTGAAGAAATTTCATTTAATATTAAGAGTTCTACCTCAGTATTCGTAAATTTGTTTTGGTTGTGGATATCAAATTATATTTTCCAGGTTTCGTAGTAATTGTGAACATAATATGGAAATCATTTAATCTTGTTCTAAGTTGTGTTTATCTAACAGCAGTGAAATGTTTCTTCAAACGTTGAAGCAGTGTGTTTTTAAAATTGGCTGATAACCATCACCTTTAATTACAGTAATAGTTTTGAAAACTTTCTCTCATATTATCCCTTCTTGTTTTATTTATTTTTGGATTTTTTCTTGAGACAATATAAATTGTTGATTTATATTTTATATTAAAAAACTACTTCTTTTGGCTTCTATTAATAGAGAATGACACATAAAATTTACTTATAATTAAAAGTACACATGGTTCTGCAGAGTTGCTGGCAGAGCCTTCTGGCTTCTGAAAGCAAAGCATGGACACCTCGTAACACTGTTGCGGTCCACAGAGCTGGTGGCGTGGAAGGCAGCCGGCCTCATCGGGCTAAGGCAGGGAGGGTTGTATTCTTTATTATCTTACCTAGAGGTGTGTAGATTTCACCGATCATTTCAAAGAGATCTTTAGTTTTAGTGAATCCTATATTCTCTTGTATTTTTCATCAGTGCTCCTCTCATTTTTTATTACTGTCCTTTGTCTGCTATCATTAACTTCATTAACTAGTTTTCCAGCTTACTGAAGTTAATACTCAGTTTATTTCATTTTTATATAGTAATACATGATTTGATGTTAACATCCCTCTGCTTACAAAGTATATGCTATATATCTTGGAAATATGGCATTCATATTAATATTTTTAAAATAGTCCTTTTCTGACTCGAGTATTTCAAGAATGTGTTTCTGTATTTTGTTGATTTAAATGCTTAAATAAAATACTTCCTAAATTGATCTATAGAGTTAATGTGGCCTCAAATACAAATAGGCGTTGTTTTAATTTTAGTATAAATGTTAAATATACAATGCTTAGTTTTCCAAGCATGGCTTCTTCTAGGGTGCTGTTAGCGTGCATGTTCTAGGCATGAATGCGGGTTTAGTGTGCAAGAGATTCATTGGAGGGAAATGCCTGTAGATGTTAAGGGGAACAAACTAGTGAGGCTGAGAGAGCCTTCAGTTTGTGCTGCAGGTTGGACCTTTGTGAAGGAGAGTGAGGTCAGAAAAGATGGGAGAAAGAAACTCAGATTACAGCATAATTCTATGAACGTTTTGACTAAAATAAGGACAAGTCTTTAAGCGAAAGGGACTCATTGGAAGAATTTCACATCTTGCAAGAATAGGACTGCATTTGTCACATTGCCGAGCTCAATCATCATTCACTGAAAGTAGGCCCAGGGGAGTGTGGCCTTCATGCTAATGTGATTATGATTCTCAAAAGGGGGCTGCTAGGACCTTGTCCTGGCCACCGTGGGCCATTCCTTCTGTTGGACAGATCTACTTCTCCGTGTAGACTGATGCATCGGCTTCATGGTCTCTGTGGTTTCTTTCCCTGAAAAGAAACTCAGAAGTAGGTAAGCTGGTGGAACGCACTATAGCCTCTTTTGCTGCTTTTGATTTCTAGGTTGAAACGAGTATTTATCCTCTTCCTTCTACACTGTCTGTCCAAAATTCTTCTCATCCTTAGACATCACCTTGGTAGATCTTGATAACTTGACTGGTGCTGTGACCCACACATTCTTCTGTGATGTGTCTGAGCCCTTGGTAATCATGCTGTTCTCAAACCAAGTTGTGGTCTTTGCCTGTTTACAGTGACAACGGGTCAGGAAGGACCAGAACTAGAATGGATCACCTGGGTTCACACATGTTCTTTCCCGTCACTATTGTGTTAAGGCATCTATGATTGTGATTTCTTTTCTCCTCCACTGGTCCATGACACAAGGAGTCTAATGAGATATTTGCAGTACAAAGTTCTGTTGCACAAGTGTGTCCTTTGTGGGGGCCAGTACCTACATCTGTGTCACTGTCATGCTGCCCACTCTACCAGTTTAAGAGAGGCTGATGACAAAGACTGGCTGTCAACCACTGTCTTAAGTAATTTTGTCTACTTAGTTGTTTAGTGCCATTTTTATAGTGAGCATTAATCTATCAAAACAATCTCCATTCTTTGTGTCCAATTCACATTACTCTTGTCGACTTCCATGTGTGTTCTTGTAGCAGGTCACTTCTCTTTTCACATAAAGTAGAGAACAGATGCATTGCGTATAGCCCTGAAATATTGAACTCTCCCTCCTTCCTGCCATTCAAGGCCATGCTGAAATGGGGCTGAAATACAGCTGACACCAGTTTTCAGCTCGCATCCATATTCTGAGATGGAAAATTTATAAACCACGTCGAGACCTTTTTTTCCTCCTCCAGCTGATCCAGTGGAATCTCCTGAGGCCCAATACAGCCAGGAGCACAAACTCGGAGAAGGGCGCTGGTGCAGCTGTGGCTGATGAGAGGCGAGCCGGGATAGGATACCTGGCCATATAGCATACGCATGCCCTCTGGTCCTACAGAAGTGCAATCCAAATGCCCCTTTTTTGTGTTATAATGGTCAGATGCTGGGCCTGATCTAATTATGATTGTCCAGGTCTTACAGAAGTTACCTCAAAATGGGAAATTTTGGACATATTGCCATTTAGAACACCACAGTCAAAAACAATCAGTCTCTAGCAGGCCTGTTTCTTAAAATGTGTATAATTCTCTGGTGCAGATGAATGGCCTTGTTCCCAAATCCAGAGGGCTCATGTGGTAATGCTCCAGTTGTGATTCACTAATAAGCTCGGCATTGCATATTTTCCCAGGATAGATAGCTCGAGCGTGAAAAGCAATCTTCTGAATTTTGTGACTCAACCAGCAGGGCCACTTACATTATACCCAGGATCTCTGAAAGGCTCCATCTTAGCCAGGGCCTCAAAGTTGGTTGCCTTCCTTGTTACCTGCTGAATGAACCAGAGCAAGATTTTTATGTCAATGAATGTAAAATACAACAACATGTCTTTTAGTTTGGAGAGGACATCAGAGCATTTTCATCTGTAACCCCGGTCTTCCCCAAAGTGCCAGGTTTTCAAATCCTGGTTGTCTCTCACTATGGAGCACGTTTGTCTTATCAGGCCTCCAGTATACAGCCGCCTCTTGTTTATCCTGTCCAGTCAGTCTGACTCCGTTGGTGTTACGAATCATTGTAATCCTAGGGAGATGCTCAGGTGGCCCTGAGTAAGTACTTCAGACTGCCTCTTCACCAATGTCCTGAACAAAGGTTCAGAGTTAACAGAGCCCTGATACTAAGCTGTGAGTAAATATCATTGCCTAGCCCACATGACTGTGACATGATCTTCTTTCTAACCTAAACTGAGAAGAAATCAGTTAAGGGATCAATGGGCAAATATTATGTCCCTGAGTCTTTTATTAATGTGCTCTAGCAGTGATACTATGTTTGGCATAGCATCTGCTGCCGGGCTGCTGCCTTGTCGTCCTTGTAGAACACGATCAGTCTCCAGGATACACCCAACCCAATGTCCCAGGCTGGAGAGTTAAATGGAGCTTTTATAGAGACTGCCTCTCACCTCTGCAGATTTACACTTTAGTGGTGTCATGTGTTAGACCATGGTCCCCCCCAGATTTGTATGTTGAAGCCCTGTTGCCCAGTACCTCAGAATGTGACTGTACTTGTTATGCATTTAAATAAATAATTAAGATAAAGTTAGAATATAAGTAATTAAGGTAAACTATAAAATACAACTTCTTATAGGAAGAGATTAGGACACAGGCATCTACATGCAGACAAAAGACTATGTAGGGACATGGCAAGGACCTCCACAGGCCAAGGAGAGAGGTCTCAAAAGAAACCAAACCGGCTGACATCTTGAGCTTGGGATTTTAGCCTCTGTAACTGCGAGACAATGCATTTATTTTGTTGAAGCCACTCAGTCCATGGTATTTTGTTGAGGCAACCCTAGCAAATACGAATGGTGAGGTAATCTCTCCCACTACTGCCCATGCAGCGTTGTATAGAATTTACTGTTTTGGCTAGGGTGGGCTTTCGTGTTCCTCACAAGGACAACTTTTAACCCACAGACCAATGAACCAAGGTGAGGTGTACATAAATTGCCAAGTATATCACTTCCAATTATTCATTCAGTGACTGGAGGAAAAATCCCGCTGGGTGGATCTTTGGACCTTAGGTCTGTCTGAGCCAGGCTTCGTGAAGATTCCATTTATTCCCTTGCCTCATAAGCCCTCCCTCTACCAGTGGGCCCGGGATGATGCTTTGCGCCTCTAGATATCAACGTCAACTCAGAGCCTATGTACAATAATCTTAAATGTTTAAGTATGCCTACTCTGAAGTACAGTTACCTGAGTGAATGGGCATACGTCTCTTTAAGAAAAGGACTAGTTGTCAGAAATTACATTGGCTACATTACTGAGGCGTCTTCCTTCCGGGAACACAGACAGGGTCATAGTTTATTGAGCTGGCTGCTCTTAGTCACCTGCTCCTAAATTCTTTTTTCTTTCCGGTTGTACATGCCTAGTGGATTCTGTTGGCTGTGTGCTTATTTTGTTCCCAGGAACTCCATGTGCTCTGTCAATCCACAGCTTCTATGGGCAAGCTGACCTGTCTTTACGGTGATTGTGGCTGCCGATTTCTGATGTTCAAGTTCACACTCTTCAGGCTTGTGTTACTTTGGTGACCTTAGCATTCCTGAGTATTAACAAATCCACCTCTGTGAACGCTTCCCCTCCGGTCATCTCTGGTCTCTGGAGGAATTCTATCACTGAACTTCTTGGTGTGCTGGTAAATGTTGCATTTGGAACTCCTGTGGAACATAATCCTCTAGTGACTTATCTGGGCTTACTTGGTATTTCAACTGGAACATTCCCACCTCCTTCAGCCTCTATTCTTTCCATTTCACTCACTTTGGACTTCTTTTCTCTAAGCTTGTAAGGGCTATTCTTGTAGAGAGTTTGCCTCATTCACCAGTGTACTTGCCAGATGTTTCCCCAAAAGTACCCCCAAATCAATGAATTCTTGTTTAATCCTGTCTTACATTTGGCACTCTCAAAATCCAATGCCGCTCATGCCCCCGAGGTTCCTGTGGGAACATGCTAGCTAACTCTTGTGGCTCGTAGTGAGTGATGCCTTTCCCCCATCATCAGGCCCAACATGTCCTCCGTAGTTTTATAGGGGGATTTAACCCTAGCTATTGGCCTGGCAGTCAGGCAAGGAGGTGAGGAATCTTTTTCGGGAAGTACCCGTTAACAGAAGGAGGCCTCTGCAGTATCCACCAACACTGGGTATGTTCTATCTCTTATCAAGGAAGGAGGGGTCACTTCTGAAGGCTCGAATTACTCAGAGGGAATCTTCAGAACAAAACATGCTCAGAGTATCCCTACTGAGTTCCCCATTTCGTGGTTCAGGATCCCAGGAATTGCCAGCCACAGCACTGATCAAAGCATGATGCACCTGCTTTGGCTGAACATTGAAATTTCATATGTAAATGTCGCTGGCACCCTATGGCTCTGTCAGTCCCTTGGTCTTTTGATGTGCTGTGTCTGCTTTCACTGACGGAGATAGGAGGCCTCAGATTTAGCCGATAACTGTTAATGTACCTAAACAGGCATCAATTCAACACAAGAGCAACCAGTCAATTGCATTGTTGCTAGTCACAGTTCCCCCCATATCTTTCAAAATTCCTGAAATAGTGCACCTTAACATGGCATTTCCCTATGTTAGGTTGTTTTCTCAGGTCATCCTGGGACATGGTAACTCTGTAGCCATTTAGCCCCTCCTTGTTACTAGGGACTCTCTGTGACCACCTGCTGCTCGCTCAGTGGTCAGCGAGCCAGTTCCAAATCCCTATCCTGTTGCCTGTTTTCTTAGGCAACTCTTGGATCTTCTGAGGAGCAGGAAACAAAAATGAGATTACATGTGCAAGATATAGATGACTGTGGAGGACAATTAGTAAGAAGCCAGAGGAGTCAGGGAGAGCCTAACATACCTTGTAAGTTTTCTATCAGTAAAGGAGAGAAGGAAGAAAGGTGGCTGATAGGGAGAGGCACAGAGAATATCACAGTTCAAAAGCAGGTTCATCCAGGCTGAAGGGGAGCCTTGAGCCAGAATCCCCAGAGGAAGGGGTCTCATGTCTCACAGGACTGGAACGGTATTAGGATCACTGCTGGGGAAAGGCCTTTGGAAGGGTGACTGTTCTGCGGATGCGGTGATGGATCCAGAAAGGCAGCCTCTGGGGTCATTACTCAGGCGTGCCCTCTGTGGCTGGACATCTGAGAGGCATATTTTCATGGCAATCACAGACACTGTCTAATGTTCAGTGGGAAATTTTTTAAATAAGTATGCCCCATTTCCCAGAGCCTTTAATTATCTTTAATTAAAGACGGCCTGGAGAGGCCCTGCTAGGCTTTTCTGTACGGACTAGCTACTTTCTTTTGAAAAAAAAAGTTTGATGTTCCTCTTTATGGTCTTTTTAAATCTTGACATAATGGGGACAGAAGTCCTCGGATCTTGGGGTAGGAAGGGACGGCCTTTTCCGATTTTCCCGTTTATACACGTAGAGGGTTTTTTGTTCTTACTTCCTTTGATCATTGAGGGCTGGTTTTGGAAAGGAAGTCAGAGGACCTGCTCATGCTTTCATCTTTCTCAGAAGTTCCCCTGATCCCCGTTGAATCCACCTGCTTATTCCATCTGCGTGTCTCACTGAATGATGGATCTTGTCCTCGCCCAAATCCTTCCAAATGCAAATGGATGAGGCCTTTTGTACTGAGAAGGTGATTTATGTGAGGTAAGGTGTCTGCTTGGAAGTCAGTAAAACGGTTAAATAGATACATGAACAAATGCAGTGGAAGTGAACATTGTTTTACAAAAACCTAAGAGCATGGATTCAACTAACGCCTAGAGAGATGTCCTTCCATGTTTTTCACAATTAAGTATTGCTGAAAGACTGCTTGTGCATATGTGGATTCATTGATTAAATTCTGAGTTGCCTTGTCTTTTTAGAAAGTTAATGTGATTAAATGAAATTGTTGGGGTATTAATTCATCTTTAAAAAGCGCATTGTACATCTCTTCATTAAACAGACCCAGAAGAACATGAAGGAGAAGCCATTTTATCCTGAAGTCATTCAAATTGAAATAGCCACAACAGGTTTAAACTTTTTTAAATGTTCATTCATATGTTATAATGATATTTGTTATGAACTAATGATATTAGCTTAAAGCATGTTAATGTACAGTCACTGACTGGCAAATATTTTTAAGTGGAACCAAGGTCGTATTGAAAATGGATCTGTAGATTAGTGTTCTCATATTTATAAGCCGATGTTGTATCAGTGATTGTAAGGTGTTTTTTTTTTTATGAAGTGAGAAATTAAAGACAAGAAATAAACTAAACAAAACAAATTTAAAAATCAACGTGTAATTAGATTTGAATATAGGTTTTTTAAAATTTTATCATTTCCTTTAATCTTTTAGAGTTAAATAATCACAGCTAATCTATCAGCATTTTAAAATTATTATTATTTTTTTTGCTGAGTCCAAAGAAATAGACACAGTTTTTATGTAAATACACACACACACTTAGTTTCTTTGGCACCTAAATACCAGCAAATTATATAATACTTAATTAAATCACCTTATACCTTTCACAGGTTTTAATTGTGTGATTGAGGCGAAAATAACCTCAGTGGACTCTTGGTAGGCACTCAAGTCAATGCATGTAACTACAGGTGCCAAGAACCCTTCATCAGTAACCTGGTAGTTGTCAGAGTTTCAAAGGCATGCTTATTAGTATGTTCCAGAGAGAATGGAAAAAATAGTTGGAACCCAGCAAGTTGCTTAATTAAAAGGTGATTAAAGAAGCTTCTACTGTATATGCATCTTCCACATTTTCAGCATTTTTTGTGGTTTATTTGTAAACAATGTGACAATGTGCTATGTCAACATACTCTGTACGGAAAAATGTATGCTAGTGTCTAGAACCATTTAAAGGTGATAAGCTATTCCTTTCAAAGTGCTCAATAGTAAAACTGGCTAGGTACCTTAAGCTATATAATTGTATTTAGCAGTTATACTATGATACTTACGAGATGGAAAAGCAAGATGAAAATAAGCAATACTTTTACTTTACTTCATGATTATTCACATACAGTTAGTAACTAATTTAGAAAGTTACTGTATCTCATGAATTAATGAAAATAATTATCTGCCTAGAAGGAAGTATTAAAAATAAACATAAACCACTGTACAAGAAAGTACTTGAATTCTACATATGCCATTTTAAAATTGGTTTCGTATTGGTTAAGAATATTGTACTATTTAGTTTCAGCTACTTCCATGGTCAGACAGGCCTAATACTGTTGCTCCAGTTGAGAATCTCAATGTTACAGCTTTTAAAACATCTGAAACACTAGCAAATAAAATCTCTTACTAGATGAAATCATTTTTGGTTCTCTCTAGATAATCTGGCCTACCTAATCTCATTCTTGATTTCAGGGTTTTTTTTTAGAGAGGGATTCCCGCCCCCCACCATAGACTTCCTGAAATAACTTTGAATGAATGGGGTGTTCAGTTTTTCAAGCACATGAAACCAAGTTTCTTGTATATTTCTTCTATCCAACAAGTGCTCACAAATTCCTAAAGAACTGTTTCATTGACATCTGAACTTGAAATTGTTTCTAAATACTATTTATATTCATTAAATTTATCCTTATGAGTATTTTAATTTCCACAAATACTACGATCATAATTCTGCTTATTACTCCCATGTGGAGCAAAATACATATTTTAATAATTAAAACTTTTTAAGTTCAAGCTTTTAATGGGCTTATATATTCATGAAAATTTTCAATTACACTAATGTTTCCGTGTTTATGAACAATGTAACTCTAAAATGAGCAGGAAAATACTGGTAAATAAACTTCGTTATTCATTCTTATCACCACGTAGTTGTCTTTATGGTGGCTATTGCGGCCTTGAAACGAGAGTGCTCACTGCACTGGGCATGAGCAAAGCTGTTCAATTATTCCATGTGGTACCACAGTGCCCTTTTCGGGACCTGTGCGACGGACTCTGCTTGAAAATTGATAAGGGTTTAGAACAGCGGCTTAGATTTCATGCCTGTGCTGTTGGAGATGCTTAACCTGTGCCCCTCGCTTTGCTCTGGCACTGTCTTCCATGAGGACTAACAAGCCATTAACAGTGGGAATGGAGAGCTGCGTTCATCTTGTGAAATTGTTTCTAAACTAGGTTTTCAAACAGCTTTATTTTTTTTTAATTTTTTAATGTGTACGTATTACGGTTGTCCCAATTTTTCTCCTTTGGCCCCCTCCCCCAGGGACCCCCCAATTCCCATAGTCGGTCCCCCCCACCGTTGTTCATGTCCCTGGGTCATGCGCGTATGTTCTTTGTCCAGCCCCTTCACCTTCTTTCATCCAGTCCCCAAAGCCGAGCAACGAAAGGCAAACACCATACGATCACACTTATAACTGGAATCTAAATAACAAAATAAACTAATGAGCAAAATATAATAGAATCAAAGGCCCAGAAACAAGGAACAGAGTGATAGCTGTAAGAGGGGAGGGGGAGGTTGGAGGGAGGTTGGGACTGGTTCAAACCACTTTAAATGCACTTTTTTTCCCCCAAAGGAATATTAGTTTCTTCTTCTCTTCTTTCCTCCCTCCCTCCTCCCCTCCTTCCCTCTCTCTGTTCCTCCCTCCCTTCTTCCCTGCCTTCATTCCCTCCCTTCTCTTCCTTTCCGTGTTTCTCTTAATAATATTCTACTGAAAACTTATTTTCTGAAGGGTGCAAAATGTAACACCTGCAACTCACACATAGGAGGCAGCAAAAATTTAACGTTTAAAAATGGTGACTCTGAAAATGTTGTTTTATGACTTTAGTGCTGCATGTCGCTGGGTCAGAGCGCTCTAACATGGAGAGGCTAGACACTTCAGAGAGAATGCATTTGTAATTGTGTCTGGTGTGAGCAACGTTCATCTGCCGCTTTCTTAGCAGAGTATTCTCTGGGCAAAATAAATAGTTCTTATTTACAATTCAACAGGTAGTCATTCATTCAGATTTGAAAAGCAGTTTATATTGGCTTTTCTAAGTTCAAGTACAAACAGAAGGTTCTGTGAAGGGAATAAGTAGTCAAAACATACAATATGGAAGGGCTAAACATCTTTAGACCTATAACTGAGGGCAAAGCATAAGGGATCTGCCTCTGCCCACATGTGAGTTTTCACTTTGTTCTCCTTCAGCACAGCCCTTCCAGGCAGCGGTTGCAGACCTGCCCTCTACAGTGTGCTCTAGGGACCCCGGCTGACCCAGCCCCTGGTCATCACCCTGTCCAGGGAGAGCAAACTAGGGGGGCCAAGGAGACCCCTGTCCCTGAAACCTTGTGTCTCCTCCCCTTCCCCATGCAGCTCGGGCCCTGGAACCAACGCTAGTCCCTCCACAGTCCTTGTAGCTACGGCTGTAAGGTGGCTTTACTACTGATGTGCTTGGCTCTAGGCCCTAACATCGGGCCGGGGCTTCCATTCTTGACTGAGGGGTCCTGGGTGGGTCTCGTATATGAGGGCTAAGATGTTCCTTTTAGTGAGGGAAGCTGCAGGGACTGAGAGGAAGAAACAGGGACACAGTGGGTGCCTACATTTGTACTTGACTTGGCCCTGCAAATGCAAATCACTTTTGAGAGAGAAACTTTTGAAAATGTATACTTTGTATCTGCAATCCACTCCTAATTTGAATTTCCTAGTTCTCTAAAGGGCTGTTAGAACTCTATGCTTCAAAAAATAATGATGTTATAAATACAGGGGTGGGCAAAAGTAGGGTAAATTACCAGCCATAATTACCTAAAAGATAAATCGTAAGCAAGGATATGAAATAACAATAATAATAAGGCAAATAATATAGTAATTAATACATAGTAATACAAGAATAAACTTGTACTCACAACTGTAAATCTACTTTTACCCATGATTGTATGTTTTTCTTTTTCAAAATATCGCTTTACTACATTGAACTAAAATATATATATATATATATATATATATATATCTAATGTCCTTCTTTTCATTAGCAAATGCTATGTACGTTATGACAGAACCAAATGCTATGTATTTTGTTATGTATGGATCAATAGTTCAGTTAGCATGCGTCAGTTATCATGTGTTATGTGATAGCCTTTAAGAGTATTATGTAATATCCTTTATGACAAATGGAATAATCTGCCTTTATGTCACATCTCTTATTTGAAGTAGTTTTCTAAGAGTGCTATAAAATATGTAATAGTTCATTAACGATGGCATTCATACTACGGTCGTGACTATCACATTTCCTACTACACAGGAAAGGGAATAATGCATAGGAGACAGATTTCAACATATATAATACAGCTGGTTTTTTTGTTTTGTTTTTTTGTTTTTTTCTGTGAGTGATAGGAAGATAAAATGAAAGAGAATGCCCAATTTTTACAGCCAGAGTTACAATCACTTGTCCATACATGCAAACTCCAACTCTATACCATCAGATAAATCTTCCAAATACACTACTGATTTCAGAAAGAAAACATTATGGTTGAATTGCAGTCACAGAAGATAGGCTAAAAGTATTTAAGGGCCTATGTCTAAACAAAAACTTTATTCAGATATTTTGTAAAGCTCTGCTATGCATCCTAAATAGTTGGATTCTAAAATTATGTGAAAGCTAGCCATTAGTTATATTTGGTAATATTTCATGCAACTCTCTCTTCTACTCTAGGTAGAAAATTTACTTAATGCAGAGAATCCTAAAAATCTAACCCCCCCTCCCAAACTGCCTGTTCCCAGCACGTATTTCCCTTGTCTGTCCAACTACCGCCTTCCTGCTACGTGGAAGCCACGGTCTGTCAGCAGGTCTCCCAGAAGACGCGAGGGTGCTATTGTTCTGGTTTTCCTCATGTTATCTTTCAATTCTTGATTTTACTTGGCTTTCAGTGAATCCGTCAAAAGCTTCCTGCTGAAGCATGAGAATCCCGTGACAGCTTTCGGGGCGGTGCCCCTTATGAAGAGATGCGGCTGCATGTAAGAAAAGGTTTAGTTGTCAGGCTGCAGCACGCAGCTGGCACCTTAAAATGATCCCTAGTTTTCTTTCAGGTTACTCATGTGTGGGCACCCACGTGGACCGCACAGCCCATTGGGAAGGTGATGTCAACAATGAGCTTTGGAGTCTTAACAGGATGTGGCCTTGTTGCTTTAGGGGACAAGGCCTAGAAATAGGATAGTTTCAGAGAGCAACATGGTTGTAAAAAATTAGGCTTCAACCACTGGCACAACCATCGGCAGAGGTGCCTTTGCCAAAGAGATAGTTTATGAAATATGTTGCTTAGAAGACCCAGTGAGCTACTCAGTTGATTCAGTTATCATTGTAAAGCAGATTTGCTATGTAGAGGGAGACATAATCTGATTACAGTTTGTGCGTATGAAACAAGAGGTATGAATATACTGTCACAAACATATGGAGGGATAAATGGAAGTTGCATTTATGTCCTTTCCTAGGAGTAACTCTGGGAGATATAAAGTATTTCAGAATTTCCAGTAGCTAACTATTTAAACCCAATACAGTACTATTCTGAATAAGTTCATACAATGGAAGAATAGGAATTAACATTGTATGCCTTAGGAGATATGGGATGTATCCTGTAGACAATGTACAGTATTGATATCACTTTCTCAAAGGAGTCACTAGGGCTGCTAGTTAAGTCTACTAAGTAACTGAGGGCCCTTCTCTATACACACACGCACACATGCACGCCCAGACACACAAAACCCAATCTCATATTGATTGCCTTTTCAGCTGGTCTCATTGCACTCATTCTGCACAATGACATGATGTTCACTTGATACCTCTGTGGTTTTTTTGTTTCAAACAGTGTCTACTTCTTGTTGCCCACCCAGGCTTTACCCACCCAAGTGATGCTCATAATTCAACAATTAAAGGTGTAGAGCTAGAATGGGCATGGATGTTAATTGTTTTCCTGATGACTGTAACCCCTGATGATATTTATTTTAACTACTGTGGCATTTATTGTCTGTGACAAATGGTTTATTCTATGTGTGTGCATGTTAGGGGGTGGTGGTTTACTGCTCTTCTAGGATCTGGGGACTCAGGAGTGAATAAATAGTCCAAAACTCCTGCCTCTGTGGAGTTTACATTCTACTAGAGGTGGCAGTCATTTGAGCAGTTGCTTCCATGTGAACTTTTGCTTTTATTAAATAATATTGTGTGGCTTATCATTTCTTTTCATTGATCAATGGAAAGTAAACCACGCTTGGATCTTGACATAAGGGATCCGTGGCACATGTTGAGTGAAGGGGCAGGCAGCTTAGCAGAGAAAAGGCATTTAGGTGGATTGTAAAAACACTAGGCCTGTCTCTTTAACTTTTAATTTTCTGATAGTAAAAGAAACCAAGTCATTCCTTGATGAAACTATTGTTAATTCAGAAAATAAAAGAGAAAGGTGGAGAATGAAATGAGGGAAACATTTTTTTTTCTCTTGGTTTCTTGCTTTCATGCACGTGAAAAAAATATTCATGAAGAAAATGTGCACCCGTAGGCGTAATGTGGATCACTTACAAAAGGATTCGCTGCCTTCTCTTCAAACCTCAATCGTCCAATTGTGAAATTAAGATTTTAAATTTCTAAATCAATTGGCAAAATGTCAAAATTATTTGTAGGTCCGAAAGAACACGATTCTGTCCCCTGAATTGAATAGTAATACAAAGAAATATTTCTCCTGTTGTCTTATGATTATATTCACATGCGTGTACTGCTGAATTTGCCTTCAACATAATTATGATGGCATAAGCCCAATATTTAATTAAGACCTACACCCTGTCAACCACAGGCTGAATTGGACGCCTTGCTGCTGTGCGCTAACAGGGCCGGGCTTTTCCGAAGGTTTCGGCTGAGAGCCGGTTGCTGTAGTATGACTGCTGCTCTGAGAAAACGTCTTCCTATCTCTAAATACCCTGTTTTGAAATGTAATTTTTCCATAAGAACCTCTTTTATCCTTTTTTACACATATTTTTTTCCTTTAGGGAAATTCTTAACCTTGGCTCTCCACTGCTTCTCATAGCTATTACTCTTCTGGGATGTCATTGTGAATCACCAGAAACTGTCTACCCTCAAGCATCACAGAGGGGGCAGTGTTTTATTGTTGGAAGATGAAGGCGGTGAAGGTTCTTGCCCAGAGAAACAACACATGTTGTGACTATGCCAAAGAATGAGTTGATAGAAGCATGTTAACTTCATGTCTTTATTGCATTTCATTCTTTGCACTTTTATAGACAAGATGCAAAGTTCAAATTGGAATAGGAAAGTGAGCCTGAATTATTCTGAATGCATGTTTTCTTCTTAAAATGAATACTTAAAATTTCTTTATGCTAAAAGCAAATACTACTACTTCTCCATAGTGTCCTTCATCTAATTATATTTTCTAATTCTAGACACTGGGAATATTCAGAAGCACTTAGACATAGTGTCCTGGGGTGGAAATATGAACAAAAATGGATTTCTTTTGGGGTGGCACTTAAGGACATTGAAGTGAGTCCTGGATGTAAGTTGGACAGTGGACAGCTAGTTTAAATGCAGGTTTTCATTGGGATGGGGGTAGTTTTACAATAGATTAAATGTACTTACGAAATTACTGTGACTGACTTTTATGACATTGTGATTATGTAAACTTGAGGACAAATCTGGGTTCTGAAAGGCAGGCAATGAGATTTTGTATTCTGACCCGCTCGGTTCCCCTCTGCCTGCCATGCCAGAGCGCTCCCAAGAGGGCTTGTGGTGTATGTAGAGTTGTATTGGCAGTGCTGTAACAGAGGCGCACGTACAACATCAGCACCCGCATTTCTCATTTGTTCCACTACATCTCATTTTGCCTTGGACCAAACTAATTTTGAGTCTTGATTAATTCTGTCTCCTCTTCTGCTTAGGCTGTCCTACTTGGCATAGCAATTAAATTGTCTTTTTCTTTCTTTCTTTTTTTTTTTTTTGCAATCTTTTAATTCTGTTCCCTCAAATTTGAATGATATCTAATTCTTCCAGTCCTGGGCACCCCTCGCTGTTAAACTGAGAATAAATAGCACTTTATATAGAGCCATCATCAGCTATTATAGAACTCAGTCATGGCCAAACATGTGTGTAGTTTTCAGGTATAATACTATTATTAATCATACAGAGGTCTAATATTAACATATTATTAACAGTGACTTTGGAGCGTGCATGGAATGTACTTTTTTAAGAGGTGTGCTTTGATCACTCTATTTTGGCTTCTCTGTAATTTTTTCCTTCTCTGTTGATCCAATTCATACACTTCACTTAAACAGAATGTATCTCAAGTTTAATCCCTTTCATTGCTGGGTGTAAATACTGGCCAATTTAGGAATGTTAATGAATACATTTGTTCCCTTATTAGTAAAAATCTAAACATAAAGGATTTGGGACATGGCTGGATTTGTGGGTGTGAAGCCTCATAAGTTGCACCCAGGAAACTGAATTACTTTGATAAATTCAGGTAGTACAATAAGTTGGTAGGTCAGTTGATGAATGTGTGGCTCTTCAAAACATTGACATGCTTTATTTAGTTCAAAAATTTGTGTTTATCCAATCTTAGCACCCTTAAAGTTTATAGACAGCATTACATTTAATAGAAGTGTATATCACCAATCAGTGGTTGAATCGTGTAAAGTTAGAAATTTGTTCACATTAGCAGCGGTGCCATCAAAAATAGTCATCATTACTTAAATAGTGACAGTCTTCATCAAACTTTATTGCTTTTGGCTGAACATTCTGCCACCGTGATAGTGTATCAAACAGATACAATCACCTCATCTCTACATTTAATTTTCTATATTCTTCCTTGATCATATTCCATTTCCTGTTTTGCATTGTATTAAAAAAAGTAATTTTTGTTTTCAAGCTCTATTACTCTTTAAACTTTTGAACATCTTTTCAATAGGATTTGAACCAAAGTACGTCAATTTATGTTTTTATTTATTCTGGATAAGTTCTGCTCTTGTTAGCCAAGTAGTTTTTCCGGTGTGCTTTTCCAGCTCTCTGTTCCCGTAACTGGGGTCAAACATTTTAATGGCTAATGATGTACGTGTATTAGTAGTTTTTTAAGATACTCTCCTTTGATGAGCTCAGTGGTGCTGATATAATTATCTAGCTATTGAAATTTAGTTTTAAAATCTAAGAATGATAGTGGCAAAATCTGCAAAAGCCAGAAGAAATACTTTGAGTTTGAATTGAATTGCATACACCATTCCAAATAATCTTGCTTATTTCAATTTCTTTGATTCCAGTTGCAGAATCTAATAGTCTAAAATTGGGACTATTTTTTTTTTTTAGAAAGGTGGGTAGTATTAATACATTTGTAGGCCACGTATCATTTTCAGAGTGTCTGAGTAACTTCTGTAAGTCTGTGGCACTTTACGTGGAAGAAATCTGAACACTTAGCATATGGTGTTTACATTGCAGTCTTCAAGCATCTAAACCACTTACACTGATAAAAATGCTGGGTAGGTTTATTGTGAATATAGAATATATTTTTTGAAAAAATCAAAAGCATCTAGTTAAAAATGAATATTGCAAAGTAAATCAAAGAAGGTTTTCAAATTTATTAGTAACAAATTTAAAGCTAGAGACGTGGAAGTTAAAATAATGTTAACATTTTTCTTTGTTGTAGTCTATGCATCTAAAGTTTTAAAACTACATTGACAAACAAAACACCTAACAAATAAGATAGATGAGGAAAAATAATACAAATATTTTCAATGTATATAAGATAATAGGAAATATAACTTTTCTTGTCCATGATATAGGCATAAATAGCATAATACCTCATTTCTAGTTGAAGGAACAGTTGAGAACAGTGACCCAAGGTTGTAAATGAAGGGTAACCAGCCCTCCCGGTTCCTCTCTTTGGGGAAGCAGCTCGCCTGCCAACAGGGGAGCCAAGAGTGCTGGCTGGGACTCTGAAAAAATATGATTGTAACTTTTCATGACAACATGGAGTCTTCAGGACATTGTTGTGATAAGTTGTGTACCTGTTCTTTCTCAAACTATTTCACACTGAAAAATTCATCAGTCTGCCTTAAAACAAACACATAAATAAATCACAGTAACAACAACAACAACCTAACTCCCAGGGTCCAAATGTCCAGAACAGAGCTGTAACTGGTGAGGGTGAAGCCTTCTGTGTAATCTTACACCAAGTGTCAACATACACCAAAGCCCGTCTTGGGGATAGGGATCTAATGGTAACACAACAGACACGCCTTCTCTTATCCCCATCATACTCATCAAACAGGGTGGAGGGACACCTTCCTGCCGGGGGAGAGAGAGAACATACTTATAAGTGAGAAAAATGTGGGACTTTCAAGGGACTGAAATGAATTCAGTCCCAGTTACTGGATTCTAGAGGGTAAAGGAAACTAGTTTAAGAGGTGAAGTGGGAGAGGGAAGAAGAGAGCAGGTCATGGTGGCACTTGTAAATCAGGTTTAGGAGCATAGACTTTCTCCTCAAAGGAAATGGAAGCCATTTATTTCTTTGTTTGCAGAACAAAGAAGTGCCATAATCAAATACATGTCTCCCAGGTTAGGCAACAGGGTAGACATCGGTCCTGTTCACTGGACGAGGGATCGCTGGAGGGGGTGCAGGTTTGGGAGATGATGAGTTCAGATGCTCAGGTATTGGGTATAACATGTCTGGAAGACACTCACGCATAGAGGAGCAATAGGCAATCGAGTATATGTCTTTAGCAAATGAAAGCAGTATGATTTGAGACGGCAGGGTAGCTAAACAGCACTTAAAAGAGTTATCAAAAGAAACATGATACTCAATCTTATGTGCAAGTAAAAATATATGTGTAGCTTCAGTGAATTTAGGATCAACAAGAAAAATGACTTTTAGATCCCAGATTCAGGGGCATTTAAAGTGTAGAAAATTAATAGGAATCACTTTTAAAAAAAAAAGGAGAGGATGAGTTTTAAAATTTAGCTTTGTCATAGAAAAGAGAAAGTAGTTGCATGATGGTCAGGTTAGAGAATGGTTTCTTTAAAAGAAAAAAAGGTATACTATTTGAATAATGATGGGAAGCAGCCAGAAGCAAGGAGATCTCCGTTCTTCTTTCTCTTCTTTTCTGTGTAAAGGCAACATTCTTGAGGATGCCTGTAAGGGCTGGGCAGGCTTTGTGTACATATGTATACACAAAGAAAAAATAATTGAGATAGCAAAAATAAAAATTGAGATTTTGTTCTAATTCTTCTTTGGTCTGGAGGAGGGGAACAAGGGGAGAGAAAGCCTGATCAGAGGCAAAGCGCATTTTCCAAGGAAAAGTGGAGCAGGCCCTGAATTTCAGGATCCCTGGGGGAGAGGCGAGGGAGAACTCACTGTGCTTTGGGATTCTTCGGGTCACGACCACCTGGCTTCCGTCAGCCTTTCGATTCTGACTTTCTGGCATGTACTGTTTATTTGTCCCTGATGTCTCAGTCTCTGCTAGAGCAGTGGAGTCAAGTTACCCAGTTACTCAGCCCTCCAAGTTCAGCCTCTGCCTCCCCAGGAAGGGAAAGCCTGTGGTCTCAGAAATAGTTATCCTGCCAGGCCTGGGGCAGAAAGAGAAAGATGGAAGAAAGGGGGTTAGGGAAGGAATGTCTTAGTGTGATTCTAAGTTGGAAGTTGGAATGTGTAAGTCTCATGACTATATATCTCTCCCATCCCCTGAGAAAATGCTAGATAGGAAAATGTAAAAATGTTAGGTTTTAAGCAAATTAGCATAAAGAGTAAATGTCTTTTTTTTTTTAAAGACAGATCAAAAAGGCTCGTCATTTATTCTTTTCCCAAGGAAATGTATTGGGTTTCTGATTTATTTAAGTAAGAAGTGTTGGCATAAATAGTTAAACACATGTAACCAGCTTGGTTCAAAGCATCAAGACTTGTATAACAGCATGAAAAAGGCTCCGTCTATGACCTGTTAAAAATGCTTTGGAAATGTAAATTAAAGATGACAACATGAAACAGTCCTATTGATACAGCTCCTTTTAATTATAAAACTATGCAAGACCATACAAAATTTAAGAACGTTATGAAAGATATTAAAAATTTCTAAGGAATGGAACTTTGAGTTAGTTTATGGCCTAATAGGGGTTCACAAACTTTTTATTACAAAGCAACAGCTAGTAAACAGTTTAGGCCTTGCAGTTCATTGGTCTCTGTTCTAACTACTCAATGGCGTCATGGTTGCTTGGAAGCAAACGCACATAAAAGAATGAGGCAGGTGTGTTTACATGGAACTTTCAAACTGGGTGAAGATTGGGTTTGACCCAAGGGCTTTGGGATGTGACTCCTATCGTGGGCACAAAAAACATACAGATGGGGAAAATTCCACCTGAATAAAAGTTATATATAGTAATATTTTACATGTGTATTTGTCAGCATTGTTATTTTGGGGAAGCTCCAGCCATCATAAAATAATTATGAGACAGATGATAAAGGAGATTTAATAAGTGCATCTCCTTCTGGAAAGGGTTTCCATTTTAGGACAGAAAGCAAGGGAAAATGGTTAGATACCATTTTTCTGGTTTTCCAATCGCATTTGAACAAGTTTTCAATCAGGTTAGAAACTACCTGAGAATTTTCTCTTGATCACAGACATTTAGAAATCTGTTTATTCAGTCAATTATTCAAGAAAAAAAGGACTAAATAGCTTTGTGTACTAATAACCATAGGAGGAGATTCATAACATGTAAGACAGAATCCTCATTATCTAATGCTCATAGACAAGCTCTTCTCTTGTGATACAAGAGCTGCAATAATGTGATCTGTAGGATGTTAGGGGAACACTAATGAAGAAACTTAGGAGACTCTAGGATATTAACTTTTAGGTGACTACTTAGAAAGGATAATGTCTTAATTATCATAACAAAGTGATCAAAATGAGTGTGCTAATGTCTTTATGATTTTTTTTCCATTAAGTGCTGTAATTACCATTGGCCATGGGATCAGGAAGTCCATTTATTTTCTCTTTGACTTTTCCAATGACCGTGGCAAAAAGTTAGTCTAAAATGTCCAGTTTTCACATATAAACTAAAGGATTACAGTAGTAGGGTCAGCTCACTGCCTCTCTTGCATCTACCTGTGAATATGTTGCTTCATAGTTTAACTATATAGAAATGAATTCATGCTGGTCCTTTATTTTATGCATTATTTTATGATAATCTCTCGTCTACCCAGCTGTACCTCCCACTACGCTGTTCTGGAGAGGATAATCTCACTCTCTTATAGCTTAGGTCAGAAAAAGCTGCCAAATACTTATGTTCCAGAAGATGTAGCTCTTCGTACTTGGAGGTTTTGGTCTGCCAATGCAGGAACCTTCCAGAGGGACAGGTTCAAGAGAGGTGCTGGGGGTCATTGCCACACAGGCCTGGAGCCATTGAACTTTTCCCACTCCCCCCTCCACACACCCCCCGCCCCCCGCCAGGGACCATGGCTAAGTGTGTGGCAGCTTTTTCTTTTAGACTTTCATAAAACAAATGGTCTGCTTACACTGTATTTTCCCAAATATAAAAAAAATTCACCTAAATTTGTCATTCTTAAGTAAGCTACCTATTCTTCAAGTTTTCTGTTTTATTTCTTTAAAAAAAAAAATAAAAAAGATATCTTGCTGAACTGGCACCTCTTTTGCTGAAGACAAGGTGACCAAAACATAAATAAACTAAATCCACACATGGACAAGGAATTTCAGGATGCCATTCAATTATGTGAATATTTGGCACTCATTAGACAAAATATGTCTTAAATGTATAATCTGTGTCTTACTGTTTTCATTATTAGACTCCAGAACACTGCAGAAAGCCCAGCTACTTTATGCTGTAGCCTAACCCTGACACTTGCTACCTTGGAAGTCAGAATCCTCCTGGCAGAAAGAGAACAAGTAGACTTCCGAAGTTGTGGTACTCAAGTAATTTATTAGTGACTATTTGCAACAGAGTTGCAGTGTTAGGGCTAAAATGCTGGAGGAAAGCCCAAGGCCTAGTGTCCAAGTTTAATAATAAGCCATCTTTCCTGCTCGCTTCCCCCTACACTTACTCCCCAGCCCATCAGTGTCCACGCAGGGGTCCAGTGTTGTAGACGTGTGATGTGAGTCACGTTACATTTTATCTCTTACCACCTCTTTCTCAAAGCAAACATACAGTTTGGAGGTGTTAAAGAGAGGTATGTTTTCATTTAGAGGCCTAACATTCTTTGACATGTATCCATGAGATAGATAATGGGAGGTATATCTTAGGAAACCAACAAAGCAAATGGTCAATAAGTGTATACTAGTTCTAGCAGCTTTGGAGATGGTAATCAAAGGTGCATGGTGCAAAGGGCAATAAAACCTTTCACTCTCTTTCCATATTAGAAAACTGCAGCACAGGCTCGCTGTAAGAGATGGTACAAAGCTACAGCACCGTCCAATGCTAAACCAAAACCCCCAATGATGATCTAGTTCAATTCCTTAATGAACCAAGACACTTCTCAAAGGATTTGATGGTGAATTCATCCTCCCTGTTGAACCTGTACTCTCCCCCGTAGAATTAACCCTACCTCCACTTGAAGCCCCCAAGTAGGGTTAATGACTAGACATCCTTTATGGATGGCTCCTAAATGAAGTATACATGAGTTGCTCAGAATATTGATAGAGCAGATAGATAGAGGCGATGGTTAATAGTGTATAGTCTTTAATTATGCATGAATGTGCATATTTCCTCTGTCTGAAAGACCTAGACATCATCATCCTACGTGAGAACATCTGGTTTGTCTTTCAATCTAGAATACCCAATTCCAGCAAACCTTCAAAAGAGTATCTTTAAAAGCACTTTACATGAGTAAGAATTATAATACATCCTTCCCAAGTGAAAGGAGTAATGTATACCAAGTTGAAACGGAAGAAAGTAGAACGAAGAACTGATGTGATCCACAGAGAAATGCAACATGAATTCACATAGGCCATCTAAAACATGCTATGGCACCACTTAAACTTTAATTTAATGTATTCATCATCAACCATACATTGAGTATCTACTATGAATTTGGCAGTGTACTATATACGGGCTATAGATCAGGTATGAAATATTTCATCCTTGCCTCGGAAAAGCTAGTGGCCAAGAAAGGGAGACAACTCCAGAGAAGGATGCAGTATTCACTGTAGTGATGTAACCATGGGAAGGAACAAGAAGGCACCTTATTCTCCCAGGAAAAATTTGCTGAAAGACAGACCCTGATCCCCCACCAATTAGATAGGCCATGCCTCCTTTATTACAATGAGAGAGGAAAACATGTAGAAAGAATAGCCGGGTATACTACTTTGCAAAAGTCTCTTGAACATGAGAAACCAAGAAAATAGATGTTTTTTTAACATATGTGGCCTGAAATGGTCAAATTAGAGCAAACTAATGTCTTTTGTCTTCTGGTGGTTCAACAGGATGGCTTGTATTATTATTTTTTTTTAATGTGAAGAAAAAATAAGACACCCATGGAAACTGTGGGGAGCCTTCAGATTACCGTGAGGAAAGCGAGCCTAAAGCCAGAGCGAACGTCGACACAGGTGCACTGCCGTAGAGCCCCAGAACATGCTCCTGCCTGAGCGCCGCTCACAGCATTGCAATCCTGTCAGTAAGTGGGGACTGGGGCGTCCAACCTTTCGGCATCTCTGCGCGACACTGGGAGAAGAGTTGTCTTGGGCCACACATTAAGTACATCGTGACACATAATCACGCACACACACACACACACACACACAAATCTCATAATGTTTTAAGTAAACTTGCAATTTTTTGTTGGGCCGCGTTCACAGCCACCCTGTGCTACAGGTTGTACAGCCTTGAAAGGCAATTTAGGTTTGTTTGTTTTTTTTTTCTTTTAAACCTGGGAGTGAGACCATGCTTTTCAACTGCTATGCAGAGAGATAGAAACAAACGTCCTGCAAGATGTTTTAAAGTCTTTACAGTACAGTATTTTATGTCAAAATAAGTCAGGTAAGTGCATATCAGATTCAGGGGTGTCCAACCTGTGGCCCGTTGGCCGCATGTGGGTCAGCATGGCTATGAATGTGGCCCAACACAAAATTGTAAATTTACTTAAAACATTATGAGATTTTTTTGTGATTGTGTGTCCGTGTATTTAATTTGTAGCCCAAGACAGCTCTTCTTCTTCCAGTGTGGCCCAGAGACACCGAAACGTTGTTTACCCCATATGTTAAATAAACCATGGATATATGATTACATGGTAATATTTTCAGGAAGCATACACAGTGAGATGTACTAATTTATTTCACTTCATTTTTAAAATTTAATCTTTATTGTAGTTTTTCCATTATCATTTAGTCCCCCTGTACCCCCTCCCATCAGCCATCCCCACACGCTGCTGTCCATGTCTTGAGTCCTTTTTCTTTTTTGCTCCATCCCTCCATCCGCTAGCCCTTCCCCCTTCACGTCTCTTGTCATTGTGTTTTCTTTTCCTCACATTAAACATCGCTTGTATTGGACACTGGCAGAGGCTCTCTGCCTAACTAGATGGGCCAGAAATCTCATCTGGTGTGACAAATGAAAGAGACATGTAATTGGCTATGTAATTTTAGGGTGGAACTGTTACCAGTTTTAAGCAATTGATGTTCTTAGAACAACATTATACACAGCTCAAGTGATTACAATTACTATGGGGAATCACTGAATGTTCCTCTAATCTTCTAGTGGGTTATAGAAATTGACGGAAACTTTCGGTAACTGGTATTTTACTCACATATGATGATGATTGGAGTTCAGCTTTTTTGATTCGAAACCGTACTTACCATAAAGCTACTTTCATTTATTGGGGAAGGTAGCCATCTTGAAACAGAACATGACTGTCAATTTTCCTCTAAGTATACAAACCTTTAACTTTAGATCATGTCAAAGTCTGTTGCCTGCAATACCTGCCATACCTGCCAGCTAGGGGCACCTAGATGTTTAGTTGACTTCGGTTTCTATTGTTTTTACTCACTCCATGGTCTTATGAAACTTCCAAACAACGCCAATATTATTCTTTCAGTTTCTGTTGCACATATACTTTTTTGTCCACCCTAATTTACCAGAACACCAAACCTTTTGAGATTTATGGGAAACTGAATTAATACAGCTGAAAGTTGGGAGAAACTCTAACTAGGCCATATACAAAGTTATATTCTAATGACTTCCTGGCTTGCATTTTAGGGAACTGATTACATTACCTCAGACTTGGAAATATTACCCTTAGCAAGAGTTTGTGCTATGCTATTGTTTATTGCTGGTCTTGCATTCCTCCAATATATCACATGTGCCCTTCTAAACCTTCTTAGAAAATTGGCTCATTCGTCACTTATTTTAGTAGGTTCTGTATGATTTAGCAGATGTAAAGACACAAATGAGACAGTTCTTGATGTGCACAAGCTCACCATGTGCTTACAATTAAAGTACACTCTTTAGCATAGATTTGCAGAAAACAACTTTAGACACAGCATTCTGGATAACGCTGTAGTGGCAACATTTAAAATATCCAAGAGATATTAGTTCTTTATTATATCTCCAAATATTAAATTATATTATAGTGGGATATAGTAAGTTTCCATGGCTATGAAGGATTCTTAATGCAGCAGTGATCAGAAAATTTGAAACACTGTAAACAGAGTAAGAATTCTAGTAATAATAACAATAAGACATATGAACACATACTTAGTTTCTTCCAGATGCTGTGTTAGCGCATCACATATATTAAATTCTAATCCTTTCAACAAACCCTGTACACTTGATATCATCATGCATTTCTAAGGGTGAGTCACTCACCAAACACCATGTACCTGGAAAGGGAAAGGGCTGCTACTCAAATCACGTTTTGTTTCTTTCTGCCACAAAGTATATAATGGGCAAAATATAGATGCATCATGGGAAATGCATCATCTTGTTTCAAAAAGGAATGGTGGGGATAACAGGACCCCCCAGAAGGTAATGTAGATCATCGGTAGGTTTATCGGTCTTAGTTTAGGGTGGACAGGCAAAGACACTACCTGCCAATTAGCCAAAATTGTTTCGCCGAGCAATAAACTAGGATGGCAGTATTTGTCATGGGTAAGATCGTTTCACTTTTTCTTTTCTGATATTTATTAAACAAAATGAAACATTCTAGATATTAAAATGCATTTTAATTGTCCATCGATTATAAATAGTATAGTGCTGGCTCTGCACAATAAAATAAATTCCAAATGGCTCTAGATTATCTCTGGGGATTCCTTCGAATATATTTCACTGGTAGATGTATTCTGGACAGGAATTTAGTGTGGCTATCAGGGCATCGAAATAAAATTAGCTTACCTTTCCCATATAGCAGAGCTTAATCCGCTTTACAAGTTAAAGAAGACTTTTGTCACAGACAAAGGTTATTTTGACAAAGCCAAATTAAGATCCAGGTAGGTCTTGAAACACAGAAAGAATGCTCAATCCCTAGTGAGTCCAGCAATAATTAACGTTTGACTGAAAAACCATCGGAATGACTTGAAATGCTTTAATTGGTCCACCTTTATTGCCTGCAGGCTTTTCTATTGTGGGGATGATTTAAACCTCTTCTTCCTTTCAGCTGAATCTCAGCATGTCTCAGATTTCTGAATTCACCTTTATCATTTGAGGCCCTAAGGAGAAAATAAGTTGTAATTCAGCTTTCATCTGACTTCATGGAGAACCACATGCGCTTCTATAATATTAAAGGGAGAGCTGATTAAGAAGGCAGGAATTCATCACAAAATAAAGCAAAATGAATAGGAACGGGTCTGTAGGTGTGCACTAATATCCATGGCCTACTTCTTTCCTGTAAAATGTATCAGGTAAATATGTATATTTAATTTAAAAGAGTGATAAAAGATTAGGTCAGGAAATCGCTGGGGAGGCAAATCGAGATACACAGAAGCAGTATAAAGCCATACATTTACTGAAGCCTCTCAGTATTTGTTATTCTTATGGTAAAATGAGACATAAAATTACTGAATGTTAACTGTATCACTTACATATTTTTATCGTTGCCTACTTTGAATGAAACCCATGGGAGGATGCTTATGAAAAATAATGAGAGCCGTTAAGAGTGCAGATCTAACTGAAGGCATTATCCAGCATGGCAACACTTGCAGCTGGACCACCATAGAAATAGAAACAAATATGCAGATGGCTGACACCGGTCTGCCCATCAACGAACCATTAAGGCACATTATCCCAGCTGTCAAAAAAATTTCTATTTATATTGCATAATCATCTTTGCTAAGTGGTCGATAGGCCAATTAATCTGTTTACTTTTTAAGACCATATTTGTATACATTTAGAAAGGTGGAATTTTGTGTTCTAGAGAGTCTTTGTATTTGGTCTCTCTCTTTTATTATATGTCATACTATCCTAATTTCAAACTATTGTTATGTAATTTAGGTTATAATAATATCTAATTATATTAACTGCATATGTTCAGTAGTGTCTGCTTTATTTAAACATATATGTCCATGTATGTTTTCATGTAAACTTCTTTCACATACACACCAAGTTGAGTTTTGAGATATGTAGTTGTAGATAACATGCTGAGAAAATAAATTTTAAAGATCTCTTTGGATGGAGAGAAAAATGGGCAGGAACACATTTTCATTCCTTTGTTACTTTCGCTACATGCACACAAACACACACACACTTGAATGGAATAGGAGTTTCAGTATTTCCATTATGCTGAGATAGAAATGCCAGAACGAGTAGAAAGTGGAATCCTGCTGTCATTGAGAGTACTTGAATCTCTAATTCTGATTCTTATCTGAGGGTTGCCAGCGAGCATAAAGGAAAATTCTTGTCAATCTGCTACTTAATTGGATGCACTTCATTCTATTTGTAATCTCTTGGGAAAAGCCATCTCAAACAGTGGACCCGTAACATTTATAATTAAGATGCTGCACTTGAAGCTTTGCTTTCACTTACACTGGGCAGACCATTATTTTAAGAGTTATGTGGGCTTGGCCAGTGTGGCTCAGTTGGTTGGAGCATTATCCTGTGAACCAAAAGGTTGCAGGTTCAATTCCCAGTCAGGCACACACCTAGGTGGTGAGTTTGGTCCACAGTGGGGATGCATGCGAGAATCAGCCAATTAATGTTTCTCATTTTCTCCCTCTCTCCGTCCCTCCCTTTCTCTCTCAAATCAATAAGTATGTCCTTGGGTGAGGATTAAAAACAAATAAACAAAGAACCAGGTTGTGTTACGTGGTGAAAGTCATTAAGTGAACTAAAGCAGAATAAGGGAAGAGAGTGGGGGCAGCAAGGAAAAGCCTTTGTGTTATGGAGACCCTTGAATGGCAGGAAGCGAGGAGCTGAGCTTTGCAGTTACCCACAGCATGATCGCCCCAGTAAGAAAGGATAGCAAGTGCTAAGGACCCAGGGTTGAGAGTGTTTTCAATGAAGTGAGTGAAGGAAATGAGGTTCAAAGGCCAGAGGAAGAACCAGATATGTAGGCCAGGGGTTGGCAAACTATAAACCTGTGGGTCGAATTCTGCCCACCACATTTTTTTTGTAAATGACATACCCATTCATGGATTCATGTTGCCTATGGCTCTTGTCACCCTTGAGCAGCAGAGTTGAGTAGCTGCATGTTGTGTTTATTGCCTGTCAAGCTGAAAATGTTTACTTACTGGATTATATATTGTTAAGTTTTGGATTTTTACTCTTAGAAGAAAAATCATGGAAAATTCCTGAGCAGAAAAGTGATATTATCTGACTTATAGAAGAAATATTGGTTTCATGTAGCAAGTGGACTTATTGAGGCAAGGAAAGAAGCAAGGAGCACTTGGTAAATTGTTTTCATAATGTGAGCCACAATTATTTGTGATTCATCCCCCAAACCATACAATTGTGAAATTTTGAGTGGGATACAAGGCATAGGTGATTTGTTGTGTTCTCAATATAAAAAGATATCTTGAGAAAATTCTTATTTCTCTTGTGCATTGTGTAAACCAAGGGAGTGATGAGGAAATCCAAGGAAATGAATTGGGTGATTATATTAACAAGAGACTCTGAAAAGGGAAATGAAACAAGTCTGGAACGCCATATTCAGATATTTGTTTGCATGCAAGTTGAAGGATGAGAGAAGACAAGGTAGTGATTTTAATTCCAAGCTAAGAATGTGGTTCAGATAAACATGGCAATTGGGATCAGTGTAAAGTAAGTGGATAAAAACCTACATGTGTTTGCTGTGATGTTTACTAGGTTATTTTTGAGCCATTTTGTTGATACAACAACCCTCATTGTGCTCCAAACACTGATCAAACTGCCAGGAATAGTGTGGTTGAGGAAACACACCACTTTTTGCCCTCCTGAGGCTGACCATCCTGATGTGGACAATTGACACCTTTGGAACAAGTCCCTTTTTAAGTGCTAATGAGGGTCTCCTCAGTTCTCTGATAGAAAATTACTGGCTGGCAAATAATGTCATTCTTCTTCTACAGAGCATTTGCCATTCTTGATCAAGATTGATCTGTTGCAACATTTGTCTGCACATTCTAGGTATTTCAGAACTCCAAGTCTCAGATGAAAACATGAATAAAATCTTGAGCATATTCTAAATTCCTTGTGGAAATGAATTAGCCTACTGCCTGGATTTGGAATCATATTAGCAACCTAACATTTCACAAAAGAATGTCAATTCAGCTGCCTGAGTGTCTGAAATGTAAAACATATGGGTCGTTTTATCAACAACACAAAATATTGGCATTTCATACACTCATTAAAAACGTCAGTCATGAATTAGCTGTGATGCCAAGAACTTGCCTGAGACATCTGATATTTGAGAGATAGGATCTAAAATTTATATGAAGCATTCGTTTTCTGTAATCAGGCAATCAAGAAACTGAAGCTCAGGTTCTATTTCATTTTCCAAGTTTCATGACTTAAAGGAACATAGAATTTGCTCTTTCCCTTCACCATTATGCCTGTGCTTCCGTGCTTTCAGAGAATAGAATTTGATAGTTTGATGATTGCATTAGTGTATTCATAAATATTTATACATTTATTGCCAACCATTATGCCAAGTATAAATATAAAGGACATCTGAGATAATAAACTTGCTTTATTTCATAAAACAAAAAATTGTTCTAACCAAGAGCTTTAGCTCTGTAGTCAAACTAACATCAGTTGAAATCCCACCTTTCTTACTAATAAGCTATATTCTCTGACTCAGATTTTATTAATGTTCAAAACATCAATGTTTTACTTGAGAAATAGAGACTAATAACATATACCTGTTTCATAGAGTTCTCAAAATGATAAACCTGTGTTACAAGGTTTTAGCATGACACTTGATACCTGTTAAATAGCTATGATCATGGTCATCAAGTTCTAATTCTCATTAAGAATATATTTTTTTTTTACTTTTTACTTTGGAATAATTGTAGATCAGTGTATAATTTTAAGAATAAGTTGGAACAGCTCTCTATAAATTCCAGTCTTCTCAGTCTTCTCAGTCTTAATACCTTGTATTAACTGCAATACCAAAAGTATGAATTAGATATATCACTGACCTTATTCAGATTTCTCATTTTTTAAAAAATTTATTGGGGTGACATCGGTTCATGTGGTCATGTAGGTTTCAGGTGTACATTTCTATGATACATGATACTGTGTGCCCACCACCCGAAGTCAAATCATTTTCCTTCACCATAAATTTGGCCCCCTTTACCCTATACTACTGCCCACCCACCTTCCCTCTTATAACCACCATTCTGTCATCTGTCTGTGTCTATGAGTTTCACTATTACAGCCCACATATGAGTGAAATCATATAGTAAAAAAGATTTTACTAAAAATCTTTTTTAGCTTTTTCTCACTGTCTTATTTTACTTAGCATAATATTCTCAAGATCTCTCTATTCACCAGTTGTATATACACTGAGTGTGTGTATTTGTGTATATGTGTGCGTACATATTTAGTTCTGTGTGATTTTTATCATAGGCTTGTGTGGCCACGACCATTGGCAAGATACAGGACAACCCCCAAATGAGGATCTCTGACGTTCCCTTTTACAGCTCCCTCTCCCTCTCTCTGTCCCTCCCTACCACCTGATGACCACTTACCTGTCCTCCGCCTCTATAATTTTGCCATCTTAAGAATGTTATATGAATGCAACCATATATAATCATTTGAGATAATTTTTATCACTCAAAATTATAAAGAATTACAGGGTAATTCTTTAAAACCCACCCAAATGTTCTCATGTAAGAACGGTCAGTTCCTTTTTAAGACTGAGTAGTATTCCATGGTATGGATGAATTATAGTATATAAGGTCTGTCCAGAAAGTATACAGCCATTTACTATGAAAAACAAAGACATTTATTAAGGAAGACACAAGATATAGGAAACATTGTACATAGGACAATGGCATCTCAGTTCCCTTCAAAGTAAGTACCTTGGGACCTCACACAGTTCTCCCAATTGCCGTCAGCTGCCCCGTCATATTTTCCTGAATCTCATCAACAATCTGAAATCTCTTCCCTTTCAAAGGTAATTTTAGTTTTTCAAAAAACCAGAAATTGCAGGACGCCAAATATGGGCTGTAGGTGGGCTGAGTCACCTGGGTTATTTGATGTTTTACCAAGAAACTCTGCATGAGACATGATGCATGAATGGGCGCATTGTGATGAAGCTGCCAATCACCAGTTGCCCGTAGCTGCGGCCTTCTGAATCATCCAGATAGTTTCTACAGAGAAATGTTCAAGCTTAATGCAAGACTTGATGCAAATTCATTGCTCTGCTTGATCAGTCATCTTGAATGTGGCAGCCATACTATACACAGGCTCACTGAACAGTGTCTTCCGTCCCCACTGACTAGCACAGTGAAGTTGGCATTGTTCGTGCATGTTCATTCCAGTCCACCCTCCTTGGCTGCCAGGTTATATTGATGTTGCACAAACTGCTCTTGTTATATTAACAATCGCTGGAGTTTTTCTAGAAAAACCTCATATATAACTATGCATTTTACTTTAACAATTCTTATTGGTGTGTAGTAAATATTATGGTTTTAATTTCTACATTCCTTACGACTAACAATATTGAATATATTTTCATGTGCTTAAATAACTGTTTTGTCTTCTGCCCATTTTCTAATTGGGTCGTATATTTTTTTTCACCCTTGACTAGAGAACTCTTTACATATTCTAGATAGAATTCTTATCTTGGATATGTGACTCACAAGTATTTTTTTTTCCTCAGTTTGTAGCTTGATTTTTATCTACTACAGAATCTTACACAGAGAAAAGCCCTTTTAATTTTGATGAGGTCCAATTTACTAAATTTTCCTTTTATGGGTTGTGCTTGTGGTAGCAAGTCTGAGAACTTGACACTTAGCCCCAGGTCCGAAAGAATTTCTTTGACAGATTTTTCTAAAAGTTTTACAGTGTTATGTTTTGCATGCAAATCCATAATCCATTTTGGGTTATTTTTTTCTTGTATGAAGGTGTGCTATTTAAGTTGAGGTTCCTTCCTTCTGTTTCTTGTTTCTAGGTTTAATTTTTAATGGCATATGTCACAATGATATGTAAAGTTTTGTTTCATTTTATAAGGTAAAACTTGTTGCTGTAAGGAAAAACATAATGCCTCTCTCAAAAACCGTGTATTCGTTTTCAACTGTCATCACTTTTAGGTGGAATCTTGTACGAATTCTGTGTTGTTTTGTTAGTTTTTATTTTAGTTTAAAAAAACGTAGTCTAATTTATTCAGATTTCCAAGTACACCTTCACAAAGTTGAGAAGGTAGAAAGTTACTCATATTGCTGATTAGTATGGCGATCACATCGAAATGAAAACACTTAAGCCCCGGCGCCCCTTCAGTGTATCTTGACACAGAGACAAATAAAGGACTGGATGGTATAGAATCAGGTCAGGATCGGGACCAGTATTTTCCTATGCATTTCTAACCAGGAATTGACTGTGGATGTGTGCACCCCCACCCCCACAATTTAAAAGCCTTTTTAAAGTAGCGAGACTTTTGCCATAGCAATGTTGTGTCCTTCTCTTCTCCAGCCTCTTCTCTCCAGTGACTCTGTGTGGCTGTGGCAGTTGAAATGTTATATTTATACTTATATTTTTTTCTATATCCATCCTGGGCTTAGAGCTGGAGATCTGTGTGCCAATGACTAAATTTTCAGAATCTTTTTGTATCTAGGGCTGAGTGACTATCAAGGGCGCTGTGGCTTAGGTCAAAACCCCTTGGGCCAGAGAAGCTGAAAAATAAAACTAACCCATGTCTTATACTTCTTTAGCATTTATAGTAGCATATGAAAAGTTGTTAACAATTAGAATAAAACATAAAATGGCAATGTGATTTGTAGCTCTCTGAAGCACTGGCTGCCCACAGGTAGTCACCGATAACCCCAGCAAGGGAATGCAGAACAAATCTTGGCTAGTTAAGTCAGAAACTAAATCTCAGATTTCCTTTGAACACTCATTGCTGAGTCAGTAAATTTTGTCCATTAATGCACTAATGAGATGTGAGAGTGAACAGGTTGTGTCCTTGTAAGAGATGACGCCCAAACTAAGTGGCTTAAAACAATAAGCCATCGGTTATTTCACAATTGCTCTGAGTAAGGAATCCAAGTGCCTTGCTTGGGCCTTCTGCTCCAAGGGCCCGCAGAAGGCTGTGCTCCTGGCGTAGGCTGGGGTTGCGGTCTCATCTCAAGTTCATGCATGTGGGGGCTCACAGGATGGTGACTTGAAGGTCATGGTTGAAAGTCGGTCTTAATTCCTCGTCCTGAAGGCTTGTCTCTAGCACAGAGAAAACACAGCAGCGGCTGCTGACTCCCTTTCCATGAGTGAGCAAGAGAGCAAGAGAAAACACCTATAACCGAACTCATCTCTTGTCATAAACTAGTCTTGGAAATGCTTTCCCATCACTTTGCTTCCTTCAACTCAAGGGCATAAAAAAAGGAGGCAGGAATCCCTGGGGGTCATATTAGAGGCTGCCCAGCACTGTTAATAATGCTGATAATAAGCAAATTATTTTTCTTGAAAACCCATTTGATTCTTTTCTTTCCCACTAGTGATTATATACATGTGAAATGAACAGGAGAGGAGACACACCCTTAAGAAAATTTTGTTTTGTCAATGTATGTAGCCTTGAGCTAAGATAAGAAACGAATCATATAAAAGAAGAATGATAAATTTAAATGCTACAAATGCACATGGCCTTACTTTCAAAAGAGACATTTTAATTAAATATTTAAAATTGTCAACAGATTCTGCTAGCATTTAAGATTATATCTAAGACTCAACAAAAGACAACATAACTGAAAAATCAGAGTTTTTTCCATAATTTTAATAGCATTGATTTTTTAATATTGGGGTAATATATATACCCAATTATAATGTTTTGTTTATACCAAATTGTTATACAAAGTCAACATTAGATCAAAAATATAAAATGGCTTTATGCGAAGTGGTAAGGGATCATTTCCTTGGTAAAGAACCATATTTATACAATTTAGAAAATGAAAGTGATGGTTTGACTTTTTTTTGTTTTGTTTTGTTGTTGTTTATTGTTACTTAGTTAAAGCATAACATTTTCCCCCCTGAAAGAGCCAGGAGGAAACCTAACTTTTTAGGTTAGTTAATTAGAATGACAATTTATTTTATTATCATTAATTTGCTCACAGTGTCCATAATGAGAGAATGTGACTAGAATTACAAATACTAGCTGGTTGGGGTATGTTGTCTCATTCTGTGACTTCAGATTTTAGAATCCAGTATTACACTGTATTGATTTTTTTGTAAAATCTCTCATTGTTGTGTGCGATATTAAACCATGGAATCCTTTCCCTGCTGTGGAATTGGACGTGTAACCATTGTCTCATAATGAATATGCTGCCTAACAATGGACTCCTTTATAAACACAACAATAACATTTTGAATTTCATCATTATGAAAGATTAGAAATGTACAATTTAATTCCCAGGGTTTTAGCGTTAATGCGATACTAGCTAAAATATTTACATTTCAGTGCCAGTTTAATTAAGCATATTCATTGTCTTGAATCAAAATATAATTTGCTCTGGGTTTAAATATTTCAGCATTATGTTTGTACAGAGTCTGAACACTGTCACAGAGGGTCCTTAGAGTTAATTTTCAACTCCAGCAAATGAGTCATTTTAAGCTAACCCAGGCTTCTTGGTGCGTCGCACACAGCTTTACATTTCCTGACAAATTGAATTGCAGCCAGGTGTCACTCTTTGGAATCCCCAAGGTTTGTATCTGCCCTTTCTGCTCTGACATATGCTTTTGACATAGCCGGAAAATTGTGTGATAGAAACCTGCGGAGCGGTAATACCCTCTACAGCAGGGGTCAGCTGTAAAGAACCACTAATGAGGCCTCCCATAAACAAACTGTTCTGCACAGTGGCAGCGACAGAGGAAACTAAAAGAGACACGACCTAGTACATGTCGCATGTAGAGCAAGGCTCTCCCCTACCCATTCTTCACTGTTTTTCCAAAAAGTGAAAAGAGGCTGATTTCCTTGCCTGTATTTCCCATGAGAAAATTATTTGATCTTATTTGACTTCTTGCTTTTGTTTTCCTCTCAATTTGAGAACTATCTCATATTTACTTTAATTGATGTTTCACAATGGCTAGGTCATCTACTCTCTGTCTTCATTAAAAATACATGTCACTCTTTGAACTCATGTACCCAAAGCGCTCGGACCAAAATCAATTAATATTTACATAACTTGCAATAAACTGTTCCTAGTGGACACTGCCTTGTATGTTAGTCTGGAGGGGGACTAACAAAGAAAAGGAAAGTGTGTAACTCCATACAATAAGTGAAAACTACCAAGTAAAAATGAGGTTGGATGTTCAGCCCATAAACTTTTCTTAAAGTGAAATCTGCTGAAATGCAATACTGTGTCTCAAGAGAAGCACTGAGGTCATATTATCCAAATCATTCCATAAAGAAGTAAACAGAATCCTGGCACATGAGGCAGGGAAACAATGGCTATGACTGCGCAACCTACAAAACGATCCAGCGGTTGTCTACTAATGGCATTTGTTACATGTGATATTTGATGGGTGTATCATTTGCATATTTTTAGGCATTTAATGTTTTGTTAATGTTATATTTATCTACCCTCTGAATAGTGCATTTACTAGTATACAAAACAGTCATTTCAGAATTAAGTTAAAGTCAAATCCAACAAGTGACTAAGTAGAGAGAGTTTGCAAAAATGTCTACCATGTTGCATGCAATATGCTTCAGGTTATTTGATTCTGACATTGTTTTTTTAAGCTTGTTAGGTATGAATAACACACACATAGATTTTGTTTCAAAATAAAAGCTCAGCATACCGTATATGAAGACATAATCCAATTATTGTACTTATTTTAAAACTAATTAGAAAAAAATGCCTCTTTTGCCTTTTGTAAACTATGCTTAATAATATTGTAGTCTTGTATAATTTGCTCATGTTGTTCCTGCTGATCCCCAAATATGAATGAATGAGATAAAATGCAGTGAAATAAAAGAAGAGATTAGTGCCCGAGTTACCACAGAGTGAAATGCCTACTGCAGCAGAGCTCTCGTTGACTCCACACTTTTCTCCCTTCCCACGTCACAGGTCTCCTTGACGCTCTAATCTGCCCTTCTGTCCAGTCTTACCTCAAGTTCAAGGACTCTGGAGGAAAGCATCTTCATTTACAGATCTCCCTTCCTTCTCCCCGTCCCAGTTCTAAGGTAGCAATACTCATGAGCCCGAGAGGTTGTATTAATGTGACAAGGTAGTATGTGTGTGTAAGTGGCTTGTTATCCCAACTGCATTGTCAATGACTTATAAATATAAGATCAATGGCTTTTAAATTTCCCCCTTAGGGAAAAATCCAACTTATTATTTGTAATTTTTATTATTCCCCAATAGGCTAAGCAATCCTACTTCAATTAGGTGGGTTCTGAATAGATTTGGAGCAGGCTCAGCTCTTAAATACCCCTTTCCTAAGTTCCTTTGATTACCAGTAACAGCAGCTATTGAATAAGTGATTGAGATTAGAGGTATCATCGGGGGTCTGAAACAATTTTTCTCCATGCAAAAATATTGTTTTTGTGTATGTTGCAAAGCGAAGCCCAAATATCCTGTGAACCATTTGACCCCTATGTCTGAAATTTCTCTCCTCTAAATAATTCTCTGTATCTCTAGTTAGTGTGTTATGGAATAAAAAGAAAGGAAATTATCACTAGACCCTTCTCATATGAAGTATATAGAAACTTTGAGGATTTTTATAAATACAGTGACAGAGAAAATTAAGGCACTTTGAGAAGGTTTTCATTAAAGGATACGTTGGTCCACAGGCGTCATTTGAAAAAGGTTCACATAGACTAGTCACTGTCCTTTAATTCTAACTCAGGGCAGGCACAAAATGGCGCAGAAAAGAATTATTTTTTTTACCCCTGACTATAACTACACATAGCAGGTTGAGCAATTTGTGCACCATCAAAATCTTAACTCATTTAGGTTAAAATGTGTTAGGTGGGAGGAAAGGCTGAATAAATGGAATTTTTCCCCTTTGCATTTTAATTAAGCCATAGAGTGATATCTTGGTGAAATTTGAAGTAACTTTAAACTCAAGATAAAGTTAATGTCTTAGGAGGAATGTGTGTGAAAGGTAAGGCTTATAAAGTATATTTTGAGAATCATCTTACCTACTGGATATTCTATTATTTTTATTTAACATATCTCATCTTAAAATTGTGAGAATAAAATGGACAGGTAGGTTGTATGAACCATCCCTTCAGTCCCCTATCTTCCCCCCCTTGCCCTTCTTCCTTCCTGCCCTGCGGCTACGAAGGGCGGGCGGTCGCTCCTCTGTGCTGTGTGGTGTTTCTTGAATCCCACGGTGGTGAAACAGACCCCCTGCCCTCCGCGGGCGCGTTTCACAGGCAGGGCCCGATACGTGCACAGCGCTGTGCAGTTAAGCGTTGGCGCTTTGTCTGTCTTCCAACTAAGAGTCTCCTGAGGGTCTTGCTGGAGTCTTAAAGTACACACTATCGATGAACTTCCAAAAGCATGAGACCTAAGAAGAAGTATTCAAAAGTATTCACGAATGTGGGATTTCATTTTTCAGTTTGTTTTACATGAATAACCTGGCTCATTCCTCTGAATATTTGTTTATCAACATTCACATGAACTTCAGATTCCCAACCTGTCCTCTGCATGAACAGCAATAAATGAAAGTTATAGCGACAGGAAATATGTGGAGATTGTTATAATAAGAATGAAACAGGAGACACTAGTATTGTTAGCCAACATATGAAATGATTAAATAACATTTAAATGCTTATAACATTTAGAACTTGATTAAATTTTATTTTTCTTTGTCCTACATTGAAGTCATATTATTCAGATTAATGATATTTCTGATAAGGTGTTAATATCCAAAATTTATAAAGAACTTACAAAACTCAGCACACACACAAAAAACAACGAAACAATTAAAAATTGGGTAAAGACCTGAATAGACACTTCTCTAAAAAGGATATCCAGATGGCCAATAGACATATGAAAAGATGCTAAACATCATTAATCACTAGAGTAATGCAAATTGAAACCACAATGTGGGATCAGCTCACACCAGTCAGAATGGCTATCAACAATAAATCAACAAACAAGGGCTGGTGAAGATGTGGAAAAACGGAACCCTTTTGCACTGTTGGTGGGAATGCAGGCTGGTGCAGCCACTGTGGAAAGCAGTGTGGAGATACCTCAAAAAATTAAAAATGGATCTGCCTTTTGACCCAAGAGTTCTACTTCTGGAAATATATCCAAAGGAGTCGAAGACACTAATTTGAAAGAACATAAGCACCCCTATGTTCATTGCAGCATTATTTATAATCGCCAAGATATAGAAGCAGCCCAAATATCCATCAGTAGATGAGTGGATAAAACAACTGTGGGGCATTTACACAATGGAATACTACTTGGCCATAAAAAAGAAGAAAGTTTTACCCTTTGTGACAGTATGAATGGACCTGAAGAACATTATGCTAAGTGAAATAAGCCAATCAGAAAGACAAACACCATATGATTTCACTCACATGTGAAATCTAATAAACAAACTAAACTCTCAAGCAGAATAGAGACACACTTGTAGATAGAGAGCAGGCTGACAACCAAGGGTTGGGGGGCAGGGTAGGAAGTGGAGGGACTAAACAAAAAGGAAAAGGACTCATGGACAAAAATATGATTCGGGGGAGGGAGGTATAAGGGGACTAAATGGTAATAGAAAAAATACAATAAAAATAAATATCAATTAAAAAATACATATAGTATTTTCTATTACATGGGAATGTAAATTTGTACATTTCCTATGGAAAACATTATGGAGAGTCCTTAAAAAATTAAAAGAACAATATCAAAAAGATATCTACATTCCCATGTTCATTGCAGTATTATTCATAATAGCCCAGATATAGAAGTAACCTAAGTATCTATCAGTGAATGAATGGATAAAGAAGATGTAGTATGTATATAATGGAATATTACTCAGCCATGAAAAAGAAGGAAATTCTGCCATTTGTAACAGCATAGATGGAACTAGGGAGTATTATGCTAAGTGAAATAAGCCAGACAGAGGAAGACAGAGACTAACACTACCTGGCATTATAAATGGAATAATAAAAGTAAACAAGTCTAACTCATAGAAACAGGGAGTAGGAAAATAGTTGCCAGGAGCTGGGGTGGTGAGGGAAAAAGGGAGAGGTTGATAAAAGGGTATAAACTTTTAGCTGTAAGATGAATAAGGTTTAAAGAGCTAATGTAAAACATAGTGACTATAGTTCATACTTTATTATGTAATTGACACTTCTTGAGAGAATAGAACTTAACTGTATAAACACATACAAATAGGTGAAGTGGCAGATATGTTAACTAGATGGAAGGAATCCTTTCACAATGTGTATATATATCAAACATCATGATGTGCCCTTAAAATATCTTATAATTTTGTCAATTTTGCCTCAATAAACTGTATAAAAGGGTTTTATAATATTTCCACATTATTTATAGTAAAAGAAAATTTAAAATAAATTATATACTCAAAATTAGTGGCGTATTATGGTTGAAATAAAATATTTGTGGAGACTTAATACAATGAAAAATGCTGATATTAGAATAGATACAATAATTAGCATGAACATTTAAAAATACAATTGCTATCTTAAAACAACAGTAAATGTTAAGGATTTAATTTCTAATTAATGTAAACCTGAAGAATATGTTATTTGGATAATTCTCATTTTGTTTTCTGAATAATGACCAAGAAGGGTTATGTCAAAAGACTTCACTGTATTTCAGGGAAAATTCAGATACAGGTAACACAAAAGATAAGAACCCTAAAGGGTGATATTCAAATTTCTCTATCCCTTGGCATGTCATCATGAATGAAATTAATTTTTGAATTCTAGTTAATAGGTCGTTTCAGTTATTTAAGAATTATTGCATGGGTTTAAATCAATGTTGTGTATAAAAATTGAAGAGATAGATTGTTATGCCTGCCTTAGTAGATTTGATAATTCAGTGTTTTGAAATACCAAACATGCTGTGAGGCAACATAAAAGTAATAGATAATGAGAAATAGAGACAGAGGGGTTGAGAGAAAATGACCAAGAGGGAAAAATATGTGTATAGTAACATGGAAAAAGAAATAACATGTTTTTTTTTTACTATCAAATATTTTTAAATTGTCATTCTTGTCCTATTACAGTTGTCCCAGTTTTCCCCCCCTGCTCCACCCCACCCCCAACCCCCAACTCCTGCTCCCACAGTCAACCCCCACCCCATTGTCCATGGCCCTGGGATCTTTAACTAGACCCTTCTGTCTCCTTTCTCCCTCATTCCCCGCCCCCTCCTCTGGTCCATGTCAGCCTGTTCCTCGTTTCCATGCCTCTGGTTCTGTTTTGCTCCTTTTGTTTGTTTTATTGAGTAGGTTCTACTTGTAGGTGAGATCATATGGTATTTGTCTTTCACCACCTGGCTTATTTCACTTAGCATAATGCTCTCCAGTTCCATCCATGCTGTCGTGAAGGGTAGGAGTTCCTTCTTTCTTTCTGCTGCATAGTATTCCATTGTGTAAATGTACCACAGTTTTTTGATCCACTTATTTACTGATGAGCACTTAGGTTGTTTCCAGCACTTGACTATTGTAAATAATGCTGCTATGAGCATTGAGATGTATAGGTTCTTGTGAATTGGTGATTCAAGATTCTTAGGGTATAATCCCAGCAGTGGAATCACTGGGTCAAAGGGTGGTTCCATTTTTAGCTTTTAGAGGAAGTTCCATACTGTTTTCCACAGTGGTAGCACTAGTCTACACCCCAACCAGCAGTGGACTAGGGTTCCCTTTCCTCCACAACCTCACCAGCACTTGTTGTTTGTTATGTTTATGATGGCCATTCTGACTGGTGTGAGTTGGTATCTCATTGTGGTTTTAATTTGCATCTCTCTAATGGCTAATGATGATGAGCAGCTTTTCATATGCTTATGGGCCCTCTGTATGTCCTCCTTGGAGAGGTGTCTGTTCAGGTCCTTTGCCCATTTTTTAATTAGATTGTTTGTTTTCCTGGTCTTGAGTCATATGAGTTCTTTATATACTTTAGAGAACAAACCCTTGTCGTATCGTTGGCAAATATGTTTTCCCATACAGTTGATTCCCTTTTCATTTTGCTGATGTTTTCTTTAGCCTTGCAGAAGCTTTTGAATTTAATGTAATCCCATTTGCTTATTCTTTCTTTTATTTCCCTTGCCCTGAAGAATGTATTGGCAAAAATATTGCTGCATGGGATATCTGAAATTTTCCTGTCTATGCTTTCCTCTATGACTTTTATGGTATCTGCCGTGACCCCCACGGAGTGGAGGTCCCTGGGGGGGCGGGGGGAAATGGGAGATTGAGAAAGAGACAACAGAAACAGTTTAAGAAAAAACGAGGGTCAGGTGGGGCATTGTCCTCAGGTGAAGAGACAGTGACCCTGGACATGGTCTCTGCATTTGTTTTATGGGGGTTGGTTATATGAAGCTCAAGGACGTTTTGCAGCTGCGGGCAAAGATTGTTCGTTTCCCAGCCTACCTAAATGATAAAATATTTCTTCTGCAGAAGTTACACTTGTATTCAGCTGAAGCTTGCAGTTAACTATTTCTTTCTCAACCCCCCTGGGTTCCAGCTGCAGCTGCCGTCAGCTGCTGGCTTGCTCTGCTTTGCAGATGCAAGCTGGTCAAGCGTGGCTTTGCCAAGCACTCAACTTGCTTTTGACATCAGCCTTCACCATCCTCCACAGTATCACAGTTTATGTTTAAGTCTTTTATCCATTTTGAGTTTATTCCGCTGTATGGTGTAAATTGGTGGTCTAGTTTCATTGTTTTGCATCTACTATTCCAGATCTCCCAGCGCCATTTTGATGACGAGGCTATTTTATTCCCTCCTGTGCTTCTGCCTCCTTTGTCAAATATTAATTGACCATAGAGACGTGTGTTTATTTCTGGGCTCTCTATTCTGTTCCATTGATCTATGTGTCTGTTCTTATGCCAGTACCAGACTGTTTTGATTATAATGACCTTGTAGTATAATTTAATATCAGGTAGTGTAATCCCTACTACTTTGTTCTTCTTTCTTGAGGTTGCTGTAGCTATTAGGGGTCATTTTTGGTTCCATATAAATTTTTGAAATATTCTATATCTGTGAAACATGTCATTGGTATTTTAATAGGGATTATGTTGAATCTATAGATCACTTTGGGTAATATGGACATTTTAATGATGTTGATTCTTCCAATCCATGAACATGGTATATGCTTCCATTTGTTTGTGTCTTCCTCAATTTCTTTCTTCAGTGTTCTGTAGTTTTCTGAGAACAGGTCTTCTACCTCTTTGGTTAAATTTATCTTTAGGTACATTATTTTTCTTGTTATTATAGTAAATGGGATTTTCCCCCTGGTTTCTGTTTTTGATATTTCATCGTTGATGTACAAAATTGCCTATCAAAGGCTTAAGTACTATGCAGAGTATGAAACATTTGGGGAAAATGTGGGACTGTGCTCTGTTAAAGGAAAATTAAATTTTAAGCAAGTGTTCAAAAGAAATCTTTCTGATGAGGTCTATTTGATTAAGGAAGTAGGGGCAGAGACATTAAAGCTGGGTGGTCCGGAGCACTCACCTTGTCTCAGTTGCCTTAGCTCTGGGAGTAAGCGCAGAGACTCCCTGAGGCTTCCTTGCTGTCTCCAGGGTCCACAATTTGAGTTTCAAGTGGAAGTCAGGAAACACACACATCAGGCTCTATTTTCAGAACAAAGTGTGGAACACAAGTTGTGCCAGCTTAAGTTTTTTAAAATTCCTGGTTATATTTTCCTCTTGATTTTTATGTTTTCTTTTGCCTTATTGGAATGAGGCAACAGAAAACATAAAAATCAAGTTTCTATTTCTTAAAAAAGAGAAGTGCTTATTTTGGATGTGACAGATTTCGAAAGAATAAGAATTGTATTGAAGGACCCTGTTATCACACAATTGGGCGATGAGGATGAGGTGGCATGAAGCCATCATGTGGTCCACTGCCTGCGTGAAATAGCAGGATAGCCCCTTAAACCTGCACTCTCTTCTGTGCCTTTTCTAATGAAAATAAGGAGTTACAGATGAACAAATGGCTACTTTCTCAGCAGCCTCTGTAAGAAGCTTAGGTGATAATGTTTCTAAATGAAAGGGGTTTAAGTGCCACTGCTATTTTAGGGACAGTCAAAGGAAAAAAAAAAGGCCAATGTATTATTAGCACTTATATGACTCATTTTTAATAGAGCTAGTCATTAACCAGGACTTTGGGATTTTCCTTTTTAAAAGCAGTTTATATATTAGTGTCTGAAACTAAATGCTTTATTTCTTGGAGTTACAGAAAGTACCTTCTTCTTGTTACTGTAAAGGCATAAAATACTGGAACATTGGTCAGAGTATCATTGACGTTTTCCCCTAGAAAGACCATGACAAATGTGTTGCATTGTCACCAGGTAAGACAACCTGAAAAATAACAGTGTTGTTATAGTGTATAATAAATACAGAGATCTAAATAGATTTTACCCGTGTGTTGCTTTAAATTAATACATAAGTATTTTTATAATCCTCACTTTAGAATTATTAAGACTCTATTATGACTCAGGGTAGGTATTTATTAACTCTTTGCAGGTTTTAAAAACAGGGAATTGAACATGTTGTAGGTGCTAACCATTTTGCCAGTAGGTGGCAGCATAGCTCTTTGGTTGCTTGGAAGAAGGGCTTTAAAGTAGTGGAAAGAACTCACCATTCCGGTGATTAAAAAAAAAAAAAATTTTTTTTTTGTATGCATCATATGTTTCTTTTATTTTCGCACCATGTTCATGCATTGGTATATAATATTTAGGTCTTAGTTTTACAGATGATTAGCAATTTGCCCTTTCAAATTGATTCTGATATATATATATGCTATAATTACAACATTATGTCCATTTTTAAATCATAACATTTTAGAGCATAAAGAAACACTTCTAAATCCTCTGCTTCACCCCTATTATTTTACAGAGGGAAAAAAAACATAGAGGCCCAGAGAGATAAAGTGATATGTCCAAGTTCCATCACAGGTAGCGCAGGAATCAGCTTGCCTTCCTTTCTCAATAGAAACTTATCCGAACAAATTTTCCTTTGCACAAACACTGAAATCTGGATTAGAAAACATAAACAACTTCTTATGTTTCATTTTGTTCCTATTTTAAAGAAAAACATTCTCTCCCTTTCTCTTTTTGGTAGGGTTTGGTTAAATTGCGCAGGAAGACCATTGATAAGTGGTACTATTTTTTTCCTCACTACTGACATTCTTAATTCAATAACATTAGACTGGGTGACTAGGTCAATGCCCGCTGACCTGACTGTTTAAAATGATGAGATATCATTTTAGTAACCACTTGGTACCCTGGGCAGCGGGAGTCATACCCATGGTCCCTCCCTTCCCTTCCAGATCCCCTTTGGCTCCCTCAGGGTTCCTGCCTCTCCCAGCACAAAGGCTGCCCAAGGGCTTACATTCACGAAAACACTCTTGTCCCAAATATGAACACGAAGTCTGTCCAGAAGGTCTCCAGCCATGTAATATGAAAAGTAGAGACATTTAATGAAGAAGATACAAGATACAAGAAACATTATATATGACAGTGACACCTCAGTTCCCTCCAGAGTAGGCACTTTGGGACCTGACACGGTTCTCCCACTCGCCACCATCTACTCAGTCATGTTTTCCTGAATCTCATCAACAATCTGAAATTTCTTCCCTTTCAAAGGTGATTTGAGTTTTGGGAAAAGCCAGAAATCTCAGGGTGCCCAATCTGGGCTGCAGGTGAGCCAAGTCCCCTGGGTGATTAGATGTTTTGCCAAGAAACTCTGGACAAGATGTGATGCATGAGCAGGTGCATTGTCGTGATGAAGCTGCCAATCACCAGTTGCCCACAGCTGTGACCTTCTGATTCATCTGAATAGCTTCTGGGGAGGAGGTTCAAGCTTAATGCAAAATATGATACAGATTGTTTGCTCTACGTGCTCATTTTGAATGCGACAGCCACACAGTGTACATGCTCATTAAATAGTATATATTGCTCCCACGGAGAAGTACAGTGAAGTCATCATTGTTCACACATGTGCATTCCAGTCCACTCTCCTTGCCTGCCATGTTACATCGATGTCACAAAAACTGTTTTCTTTATATTAACAATGGCTGGACTTTTTCCGGACATACCTCATATTTTTAAGGATTGCTTGTTCTTCTTTAGATCTTGGCTCAAATGTCACCATTGCAGTGAAAGTCCATGAGGTTCCTGATCATCTTAATTAAAATTGCAACAACTTCCCCCTCACCCTTTTTCCTATCCAACTTCTCTGATTTATTCAGTAGTTCTTGTGTCTACTTTAAATTTGGGAACATTTATTCCTGCAACCAAAGAACTATCCTATTGTCAATATTGGCAAACAGTGTATTTTATTTGTTTATTAGTTTATTGTCAAATTTTGGATATCTTTTTTCATTCTATACTTCTAACATCTAGAATAGGCCCTGGTAAATAGTAAAAACTCAGTAAATTGAATGTTGACTCTGTTCTTTTTAACAAAGACCTTCTAGTCCTTTGAAGGAAATGATAAACAAACAATGCTGTTGTGCTTTTTAATGTCTGGTTAGCATAGGTCTTATTTCCTGAATTATTTATAGTTCATACAAAGTATTATAAGCCTTGTTTTCTTGAGTTACTATGTCTTTGTTGGTAACTGATGGTCATTTCAAGTAAAAATAAATGACAGCATTAATATGCTTTCTAGATAATTGTGAATATCTTCTTTTCTTTTTTATTCTATTTCTTTGTCTTCCTCTTTTTCTCCTCTTATTTTAATAATTATACTTAACAAGTACATGAGTCCAAACGAATGAAGACTAACCTTGGAATTTTAATAATCTCAAGTTTAGACACAGAAGACTAAAATGAAGGGTTTGTTTGGAACCCCGGTCGTAGTGCCGACCTCGGCAGATCGCTGGCTGTGCTCCCGGCCTGCGGGCCGACTCTTCAAGCTTTCTGTGCGCGCCCTCATATGGCCGGGGTGCCCCTTGTCGTGAGAGGGCTGGTTTCCATGACTGATGCATATCAGTTGGTACCTAGGCTACGTGTCAGTGACAAGTGATGTCAGAAGAGATAATGCTAATAATATGTGTGACATTTTTTTCCTGTTAAGTAAATATTGATCCAAGCTTTGTAGGGAGTGTTGTTACATTGAACCACCACCTTAAGAAAACACAGAGATGCCAGATCCTTCGCTTTGGGGTCATTCAAGATTTCTCATAAATGTAAAATGTGGTAATCCGTAGTGAGAGAAATATGTTATGCAAGCCAAGTCAGCTCCCATTAAAGTCACACTATGCTATTCATTTGTTTTAGATTCAGCAATATGAACTTTTTATTATGAAAGGATGAACTTTACATTGATAGCCCATCTAGAAACAGTAATTGTTCCAATAATGGGCTCCTTTTATGAATTAATCACTAAGAAAGAACGAATAAGAAAGAGCTCAGTGTCACAAAAATAAAATTAAAATAAAACATTGTATATTTCCTCATTGAAATCATGAACAATTGCTATTGCTGACTGTGAATTATTTTTCTTCAAAGTAGTAAGGAAAGTGAAAAAGTGCATCAGTGATGATAGGCAGTTTTATATCCCTAAGCAGACACGCCCAGCTCTTCAGAAAATAGGACAGAGGAATAAGAAATGAAGAGTTATCAGCCTCTAAAATCACTCTCTCTTGCCTTGAAATGAGATCTGGATACTTACATTGGAATGCGGTTTGCCACCAGCCAGTGTCCACAAATGTATAGGAAATACGATGCAAAAACTACAAATGGTAATGTTATCCAAAATTCCATTTTCATCTAATATTTGAAAATAAAATGAATTTACAAAGAAAACATTTGCATTACAGAGGCATACTATTTTTGTAGTGGTATTTACTATGTGAATGATCATATGGTATATTGTCACTTAAAATATCGAAGGTCTGGGTAAATTAACCATATGTTGAGGAAAATAAGCCAATAAGCCACCTGTAGTTTTGTTTATACAACAATAACACACGCATATAGCTGATGCCTCTGATTTTAGCCATCACGATCTGTAACACCTCTAAACATAAAAATGATTACCCACAGGCAGACTCCTTCAGTTGCAGCTATGCTAATTCACAGTTTCCTGGGCACCACGTTCACAGGGCACTGGCAATGTGCATTGCAGCCAGTAATTGTGTGCAGAACACAGCAACATTTTCTGAAAATTTTAAATATGACTCCTAGCATGAAGCTTTCCTTATGGACTAACAAGAATAATTTTTCTTGGACTAGGAACTTTAGAGTCATTTATGATTTCCATAATAAAATTTTGAGACACTATTTATTAGAGAAATTGAGATTTTCATGAGGTATTTCAAAACATGCTGCTGTATTATTTTTCATTCCTTCCAGTGTGGTTTTCTTCTCTTTTATACTAATGAATTATTTGTGTTTCTGTACTCTGCCACCCAGTAGGCTAGAGCTTGTTGGACAAAGAAACCATGGCTTTGGTTATTGTTGTAGTTCAGTAGCTAAGAGAGTGGAAGGCATGAGGTATTACTCAAGAAATGTTCATTAAATGTACTATAAGTATGCAGTGTTTTTTTCCCTTTGAAAGCTTTTTGATGTGTATAAAATTAATAACAATTGAAATATTCTAACCATTGACAAGCTATTTTCCTTTATGTGATACATTTATAAACTTTTGTAGAAAAAAATTTCATTTATTCAGTTATTTGCTTTTTTATTTCTCCCCTCTTTGTTTTTAATGAGAATACATAAGAAACTAAAGCCAGTTTTTTCAAGGCATGAAATTTAAAGGGTTTCTTTACAGTGACTTTGATAAACATTTATGAGAGAAATGTTAAAATACTAGGGACTGTATTAGGACATTTTGACTAAGGGATTTATGGTTGCTAGTTTTCCTTTTTTTAAAAAAAAAATTTTTTTTAAAAAAAAAAGCAAGCACAGACTTCTGAAATCAGGTTTTGTGCTTTCTGATGTTTCATATTTGAATCCAAATACATATATACTTTTATATCCCTTGCCAAAAATAACACCAACATAAAAAATATTTTGTTTTCACCATTTTTTCCCTAAAGTCAAGATCCTTTGTCATCATATTTCTGTGTAATAACCAGAACACCAAAGTCTGAGTGAGGAAATGATTACATTTCTTTGTTAACACAAGGCTATTTTTTTTCCTTAGAAATATACGTGTAGAAATAGGGTCTTAAAAAAAAGGGGGACTTGAGAAAATAAGGAAGGCACAGTGTATATGCTTGTGTTATTACACTACTTCTGTGTCGTTAAACTACTTTTAAATGCCATTAGAATGCATGAGAAAGTCAAACTTATTCCTTGCTGAAACTGCTATGAAGTGTCTTCTCTTCCTGTCATTTTTGGTGCGAGTACACATGTGCTTGCAGGTCTGTTTCGGGGGTCCTACCCTGTGCGTCCTGAACTAAGGTGGATGGACCCGGCCTACAAGGCATGGGCATTTCACTCGGGTCCCTTTGCCCCCCAGTGCTGGCTTGCAGTTTTCTGTGGGTCTCCTGGGCACGTGCGCTGGTCTTTTCAGGTATACCAAGTATATACATTTTAACATCAAATATTATAAAGTTAAAAAGTATTTGGGAAGAAAATAATGAAAGCATTCTAGGTGGTAAAATTTAATTTATTTTTTTATTTAACCCTAACAATAAACAAAACTACAGGTTAATACTTACAGAACCCCACTATGTTTTTCGGATTCACTTCCAGGTCTTGCTCTCTCAGTGTTCGTGTGGCGCGCGGTATGGTGTGATGCGGCATCCTGATGGTCTTGTTAGCCTTTTCAGTGCTTTTGCATTTTGCTAATCTTTTCTTGTCTCTTCATACCAACCTCTATCTTCCCTGAGTCTGAACCAAAGTGATTACTTCTATTAAGTTTTTCTGTTGTCGGTTAGAAGACATTAAGAATAAAGTTGTTTGCTTTGTTTCTGAATACTTTCCTCCTAATGTTCTTAATTTTACTGCAGAAACCCAAGAAATTCTAGAAATTAAGAAGGTGCCATGTATTTTATAACATCTTTCTTTCAGAAATTTGAAGTTGCGTGTTTCCTAAAAGTGGTTTGGGTATCTAATACTTGCTCAGGAAAATTAACTGATTTTTAAATCATTGTTTTCATTATTCTCATATTAATTGATTTTCTTTGATAACAGATATTGAGTGAGAACAAGTTGATAAAAGATCACGAACCTAGTAATATTTATAGCATAGCTGCCCAAGTTTTACTAGTAAGATAAGAACTATTCAAGAAAAATAACTCTTTTGGGTTTTCTTAGGAATCAAAATTAATTGAGACCATAGTATGTTACCAAAACTATTCTGGGACTCAAATGGTTAACGTATGATGCAGGGGGGGAAAAATCAGCAATGCCTACTGTCCTTAAAATATAAGTGCTCCAAATAGGAGTTTTGAGGCCATGTCTTCTCAGTGTACAACCTAGTAGCTGATCTTATTTCTTTTTTTCCTCCCTATTTTTAAAAAGATATAGTTACGTAGACGTTTCGTCTCTGTATTTGGTGTTGCATGGGTGATTGATGGATGGTTGGTGACATCGCATAAATCGCAGCCTATGTCAAACTGGGGCAAAGTGAAATAGATGGAATCTTGTCATTAGTACTTGACCTTTACTTTAATGCAGCTCATCAGAGCGCCACTTAGTTGTGGGAATATATCAAGAAATGCAGTGCCTGCCCTCAAATTATACTTGGGAAAAAATAATAGAGTATTCTGTTAGCACACTCTGTTCTTCTGTTAAGTCATGGTTATCTTACGCTATTGTATCTGTTTGTGATCATATAAAAGAATTATTCTTATCTGTGAGTTTCTCCATCCATAATAATAATTTCCACATTACCAGAGTGTAAGTGGAGGGGCATAGCTTGACTGACTCACTCTGGCTAAAGCAGTAGGAAATGCCAAGAAATAGCCAGTAGCATATCAGGATAATTTGTCAGTTGTCCCAGTGCTGAAAAGCACAAATGCTTTACCTTTCACACATTAAAGTGTAATTGGAAGATGTTTAATCACTTACTCATTTAGATTCATTTACTCATTTTCAAATAATTAAAATATATTGACACATTGCAATGTATTAGAAAAAGGGAAATCATCACTGAGTTACTTTTGTGAGAGGCAGATTATTGAGTATTTACTAAACATATATGTAGTGTAAGTTATTTGTGATACTGAAAGTTGATGCCATATTTGGATGATGACTTTCTAAAGAATTACATCTAAGGTAGTAACATGCTACCTAGACGCTTTAATGTAATTGCAAATAAAATATATGTCCAATATTTTTACACAAATAAATAATACTTCAGGTAGTTACTGAAAAATAGTATTTTCAAAATTATGAATTATGTATGTCAGTTTATATTCAAAGAGATAAAAATAGGACCTTTTATTTAAAAATTGAAGAATTCAACATTTCTCTTGATGCCATTATATGTTAGATGGACCCAATCTTGCCTTTTCAGTTTAGACAGCATTAAATTGAAGAAAAGACATGAGGCAAATATTTCCAGGCTTTGGACCACAGGTAGCGGGTGATCGTGGCTTTGAGAAAAGGAGAACAAGATGGCGAACCCCTTGGGCAGTCGGGCTTTCTGCGGCGGGACCTGCTGCAGTGCCGCGACCTGAAGTTCTACCACAGCACCCCAGCCTCGCTGAGCTGAGTTCAGGGCAGCTGCAGTGGTTGACGTTAGTAGGGCAGGTCCCAGGGAAAAGGGAATGCAAAGAGAGAGAAGTCTCACGAATCTGCAGGGGGGCCCCTCATGTTTTCATGACTGAGGGACAATTTGCACTGTGCAGAGGAGACTACTAGAAGGCGAGTGGAGAGCCATTGCTTCAGGGGGACCGGAGCTGAGAACAACACCAGGACATTGGAGTTCTGGCCCAACACAGAGATGGAGATGTCCCAGAATACCTGTCTATTCTGTGGAGACTGTGGACACTTCACATCGCGGGAGAAAAGAGTGTGGCTTTGAATAGGAGCCATACCATTGGGTTATGGGAAAACCTAAAATAGACATGTCCTAGGTTACCCCAGTAGGCCCTCTGCACAGAACTTCCTGTTTCAGAATCTGTTCCTAGGGAGCCCAGTGTGAAGCGAACGAGCCTTGAAGTGGTACTTGCAGGCAAGCGGCCTCTCAGCACATCATTGCTATTTTTGCAAGGGCTAATTTTCCAGTGGACTGAGTAATGCACAGAAAAGAGGGTGACCAGGGTGTGCGAAATGGGTAGGGTCAGCAGAGAGATAGTGGGACTGCTGAATTTATGTAAGAGACCCTTTCATGAAAAGTGTGTCTTAGAAATTCAGTTGAAATCACTGAATAGGATTTAAGGTAAAGGTAGCTTGTCAAAATTATTTGTTGAAAAAGAAGGTGGCACAGAATGATTTCACCGTTTGACACCTAGATCCTGTGACTGCCAAGTACACCCTGGCAGTGCTGGCACCGAAGGCTGGCAAATCTAACAGTGCCAGTGAGGCAAGCTGGCACCAGCACGTGCTGGAAACTGCTTAGACGAACACTCGTGCCCAGCCGCTTCTTATCGTAATAAGGCAAAGAGAAAGCTAAAAGCAGACTTTTACACCGCCAACACTTTTTTCCTTCTTTTAATTGCATTAATTGGGGTGACGTTGGTTAGTAAAATTATATAGGTTTCAGGTATACAGCTCCATAATACATCATCAGTAGGTTGTATTATGCAAAGAAGGAAAAAACTCATAGACACAGACAGCAGCATGGTGCTTACAAGAGGGGACGCAAAGGCAGAAGAAGGTAAAGCAGGGGTGAGTGGTAATGGAAGGAGACTTGGCTTGGAGTGGTCAACACATGATCAACAGCTTTGTTGTCCGCATCTAGTTATTTGTGAATTCTTCATCCATCCCTCCTCACTCGCCCCTCCTCCTGTGTGTCTGCCGGGAATGTGTCCAGCCACCTAGTCTCTCAAACAAGAAATCTGGGAGTCAGTGTAGAATCTTACTCGCATAATCTTCACCTGCATTCACTACATTATTCCCAGGCTGGCTGCTACCTCTTTATTAACATTTAAATGCGTTCTTTTCCCACATCTCACTGTAATTTTGTGGTTCTGGCCATCCGTGTTGGCTGGATTATTTCACAGCTTTCTTACAAGCAGTATCTTCCAAACCAACCTCAACATTGTTCAAAGAATGAAGACGTCTAAATGCAAATCTAATCGCCCTACCTTCTATAATATCCACGTGCAATGGCTTGCGTTCCTGAGGTGCATCTCAGGCTCTTTACACAGCGCAGAAGGCACCAGTACTCTGTCCATTTATCTTCTCATCATACCTTCATCTTTCTCTCTGATGACATCTAAACCATAAGAATGTGAAATACCTGATGAACAAAACATGATAAGTTCAATTTATTTTTAAAACTACTTTCCTATCAAGCCCATCTATATGGCATTTTATTTACTATACTTACGAGTTACTGTAAAGGGACATTGAGGTCAGAGCAGGTAAATCTGTGTTACCAGTCCCTCAACTGCAGGTGAATTCGCCTTCCAGGGGCCATTTGCAATGCCTGGAGACGCGTGTGGGTGCCGCGTGAGGGGTGGAGGTGCTACTGGCATGTAGGGGACAGCACCCAGGGAGACTGCTAAATATCCAGCAGTTACAGGAGAGTCAGTCCTTCACAAAAAAACAGTAGTTATGCATCCCAATGGGTGAGTGGTGCTGAGACGGAAAAACCGCAAGCTCCGTGGATACAGATGGCTCTTTGGCTCCAAGTATCTGTGTGATGTTAGGTAGTCTACCTATTTTTCAATGTTTTTTAAATGGGGGGAAGGAGGGGGAAAGAAGGGGAAGGGACAAGTCAAGGAACATGAACAGAGGCCTCGTGGGCATGGACAACAGGGGGCTCAACTGTGGGAGTTGGGGGCGGGGCAGGGGAGAGCACTGGGGGAATGGTGGGACCGCTGTAACCAAACAACAATGAAAAACACTAGACCATAAAAAAATAGGAAGAAAATGGAGGTAACAACTCATGCATAAAAGGTTATATCAGAATTAAATCTTTGAACAATACCTGTATGTAGGTTGCAATTAAAAATGTTAGTCATTGTTGACATATATTATCAACATTATTGCTTATGAATATATGTGCTTTTTAATCACAAAGTTGTTTAATCAAGGCAAAGTTGCCAGAATCCACTTATCTTGTTGCAATATTTATATCTAGTTGTGATTTCCTTTTTTTTTAATGAAATACCACCTAGGTTAGCCATAATGATACTAAGTGTATCTTGTTTTCCTTTTCTCTCCTCTCCAACCATATCATCACCAGAGATGAGCTGTTAGTGTTTCAGTCACATAACGAGCAAAAATTGTACCAAACAGCTGAAAGGTCTAGTGTTCGCAAAAGGCAAAAATGACATATAATTTGAGCTGGGCTGGAAATCAGAAGTAGTTGTCTTAATTCTGGTGAATATCATGAGATTATAGAGTTTTTTATTTTTTTCTTTCTTTTTCTTTTCTTTTCTTTTTTTTAAAAACAGTAACAACACTAAATTCCCAAGCAAAGAAAACATTTGCACTTTTGGCTCAAAGTCTATAAAATCAGAGTATGTACTTAGCTTACTTTCAATATTATAATTTCTGTCTTATTTTTCCAGTTGTATAAAAATCCTATAAAGATATAATTTGTTGGAAAATACTTGCAACTTCTGATATCAACAAATAAACTATTACAAAAAAATTTTGCTCTTATACAAATACAATAGTTACTAAGTTAATATAAATTTAAAGTTAAAGCCCTTCTCCCCTGAAATAATGGACTTCATGGAGTTTTCTAGCTTCCTCTCCACTTGTAAGCTTTTTGAAAAAAAATTATTGGATATTGAAGCATTGGATACTAAAAAGAGAAAATTGTTTTGGAATACTTTTATAATAAAAAATGTAATCCATCACATTTTAGGGAATTTTGAGGGAAATCTATATCTATATCTATATACACACACACATATTCATATATATGCACACACACACATAATAACAGAAGCAGTAAGAAGCATCACTTAACTTTGAGTGAAGTTTCTTGAGTACTGTGTAGCAAAAATGTAGCACGAGCGTTTCTCAACCTTTATTAGACTGCATTTTGACTGAAAGAAGCTTTACCCCCACTGGAAAAGAAACATTGTGTTCTAAAAGTGATATAAAGCATTTGACCAAAATATCTTTTTGCAAAACTTTAGAAGACAGATAAAAAATATTCATAAGACTATTTAGTATATAGATATGGCTAGATATCTGATATGTGAATTTTTCATCGTTAATGTTGATTTTCCCAAACTCAAACTTTATAGACATGTAAGACTAATGGAGAAATGACATTTAAGAAAGAGAAAGAAAGAAAAGAAGAAAGAAAAAGAGCTTAAAGGCATAGTATTACTATACTATTACAACAACTATTAGTATAACAATTACTATACTATTGTTGCTGTTATTAGTTTTGGTCTAGAGTTCAATATATGAAAACGTGCATTTGTCTTCCACCTCCCCAAACCACACTACCATTAAGTGAAAGGGTCCCTTACTCTGAGGAAAGCGAGTTGTCATGTTGCGGGGATGCTCAAGTGGCCTAATGAGCAGCCCACGGAGCAGGGAAACGAGGCTTCTCTGTGAATAGCCGTCGAGGGACTGGGGTGTCCGTGTGACTGAGCCATCTCCCAGGCAGGGTCTCCAGCCTCAGTCAGGGTGACGCGGCTCTGGCCGCCACCTCGGCCACCACCTCCTGCGGCGCTCTGAGCCAAACCACCCCGCTAAGCTGCTTCTGAGTTTCTGGCCCACAGAAACTCTGAGAGGAACACGTTGGCTGTTTTAACACGCCAGAGTTTGAACTGCTTTGTCACATGGTCACAGTTATCCAATACAAGAGAAAAAGAGAAGAAAGAACATCATAGCAGAGCAAAGCAGGTAACCCAACCTGTAAGGCCGATAAACAAGGATGTAAGAGAATGCAGATGGGGTTGAAAGCAAGTGGATGAGTAACTGAAAGTTAGGAAAAGGAGAACTTAGATTTCAGGATGTCCGCTTCTACCCTAACCCCAAATAGAACAAAACAAAGGGTTATCCCTGCCCTTTTGGCTGAAGACGCCTGGCTTGCTCTCTGCAGGGCTGGTGGATTCCGGTCTGGGGGCTCGGGCGTGGAAAGGACCGCAGTTGCGCTTTAGGTAAGGTCAGTTAAATGGGAGTCTACTTGGCGATTAGCAGGCATCCAGCCTGAGTCTCCTGATAGCCTCCTAGGATTTTTAAGAATTGAGGTATAACCCCTACGCACTAAGAAACATAGTTGAATGGTTTTCTTCTTTTGGGATTCATCAGTCCGCACAAGGGAAAGTACCCTCGGGGGAGCGCAAGTTTCGCAGTGGGGCTCCGATGGCTGGGTTACTGCACTCTGGTCCGCACCGGGGTGAGCCCAAGTCTAGGATGGCTCCTGAAGATCCGCAGCCTTATACAGGCTCCTCCTTTGAGCCTGGGAGGCGTTGTGAATGTGACGGGACAGCCTGCTGGTGACAGTATCGCCTTCCTTGCTACAGGGGGAAGGCTTTTGCAGATGTCATTCAGGCATTTCACCCGTTGATTCTGAGTTAATAAAAAGGGAGACAGATGGCCCTGGGTGGCCCTCACTCAAACAGGTGAGCCCTTAAAAGAGACTTAAAGCAGCAGCAGATGCACTTCCTTTGGCCTTGAAGAGGCAAACTGCCATATTGAGGAGAGGGCCATGTGCCTAGGACCTGAAGATGGACTTTAGGAACTGAAAGCAACCTGTGGCCAGCAACCAGCAAGAGAACGTGGCCCTCAGCTCTGGGACGGGCAGTGTTTCTACAGTCGTCTTCTGTCAATGACCGGAATGAACTTGGGAAAAGAGTCTTTCCCACTGAAGTCTGGTTGAAAGGTAGCCCAGCCCAGCCACCATTTCACTGCCACCTCCTGAAACGCGGAGCAGGAGAATCATCTGGACTTCTCACCTACGGAACTGTGCGATTTTGAATGGATTTTTTTAGGCCACTAAAGTCGTGGTCATTTGCTGTGTGACAGTAAGAAACAGAAATGAATGGACCCACTGTTGGACAAATTCTGCCAATTCAAACAGAATTGCCATTTATTACTTTGCTTCTCTTTAATAAGAATAGGTAACCCAGAATAATTAGACTTTGAAGAAAGACATTAATCATAGACAATGAAATCATTTTCTCAGAATTGAAGGACATGAGTGTTCACATTAATAAGTCCATTGAGTATCCAGCAAAAATGAAAAAGACTCAAAATGAAGCAGTGCATTGTAAAATTTCAGAACACAGTAGATAAAGATAAGATCAAACTGAACTGCATTAGATTTTCAATAATATATAGAAGTAGAAGAAAAGAGAATAATACCTTCACATACCAAGAAAGCACCACCCTCTTCCCTGAATTTTAAACCAAGGCAAAAAAAAAAGGATATTGTATTATGGTAGAAGAAATAACTTATTTGGGGAGACATGAATCTTCACAAAATGTTACCTTCTGTGCCTTTTGTGGAAACTACTGGAGGCTATGCTGTTCAAAAGTCTAGGGAGCACATGAAGGAAAAAGAAGCCTCAGTTCCAGAAAACAGACAACCTGGAGGTGGTTCTGGCAGAAGGAGGGCGGGGGAAGGAGGTTTCAGGAGGAGCGCAGGGCCGGCTCGAGCGCACGGTGCGGCCCGATGCGGGCGGGGCGCGCACACGGAGGCGGCATCCGCGCAGGGTCACCCGGAGAAGAGGAATCGGCAGATATTTTGATGAGTTTGAACGTACAGGAGATGCCTGGACTTTTCAGACTCAAATGGGCTGTTACAGAAAAAGAAACAATATTTTATTAGAAAATGATACAAATTCAAAAATAGAGGTACTCTTTATTTCAGAAAAGTTAAAAAGATATTTTAAAGGTGCTCACTCATGTACGATACCTGGCTCAGCATTGATGAATAATCGCAATTGTATACCAAGATGCCCCGGGTGTGTATTTAACCAAATACTGTGACATGAGCTTACTGTAAACGTGGAGCGGAGAGAGAACAAGGGAAGGGGCTTTCAATGGTAAAGATCTAAATCTTACATACAATATTAGAAAACATATGTGCTTCCTAAAATGTATATATCTAGAAATAGCAAACTAGACATAAATTCTATATTTGCACATGTAAATATAAGAAGACACAACTAAAAAGAAAAGGAATGGGATTAGGAAGTACTAGGAAATGGGAAAAAGACCACTTCTCATTACCAGGTTTTTTAATTCTATTTTGGTTTTGTCAACTGAGTGTATGTACTACTTTTATATATAAAACTTATTAAAAGGATCATAGTAAACTAATTAAGATGCAAATATGGTGGAAATATGAGAAAACATTTTCAACTAATGTGACAGTCAACAAGAGGATATTTATTCAAATAATGCACTCATTACTGTGGGAAAATATATCATGCTGCTGTGGTTACAAGTGAGCGATTTGGATTCAGACACCATTTTTGAAACTCAGCTCCTTTGACTTTCTTGTTTGTGGGCTAGATGCATAATTTGCTCCTCTCTGAAAAATAATACCTACACAGGGTAGTTCTTGGAAAAATAAATCAGAGGAAACTTACGAAGTGTTTTGAAAGTACCTGGTAAATAGTAAGTCAGTGTATATTAGCTATACAAATTACTAGGCAATACTCTTTACTGAGCAGATCTATGTATACAGTGCTGTCCTAAGCCTGTGTGTAAAGTAACATGAACGATTCAGTAAGGATTTTTGCATTTGAAGTTGGCTTTCTAGTGGGCAGTCTAGATAAAAGACAAATGAGAAAATAAACTTACAAGTTTAAAAAGCTAAAACTTTTCAAAATTCAAATCCTAATAAGTGATCAATGCTCTGAAAGAAACCGAGTAGTAGGCAGCATTGGTGAGTGTGTATGTGTGCGTGTGCGCGTGTGTGTCGGAGGTAGAAGCCATACTTCTAAAGGTCTTGATTGGTTGCTCAGGAGAAGATAGTATTTAAGTCACAGCCTACATTAATCTTCCACAGACTGGATGCCTTAAACCACAGACATTTATTTCTCACAGTCTTCAAGTTGAGAATTCTAATATCAAGGTCCTGGCCTATTTGATTTCTGGTGAAGTCTCTCTTTCTAGCCTGCAGGTGACTAATTTTGTGCTGTGTCCTCACGTGGCCTTTCCTGTGTATTCACAGGGGGGCAAGGGAGAGAGATTTGGCACTCTGATGTTTCTTTGACCCGCTTACATAATTTACTCCTCAGCTCCTGAAAAGTACAACTTCTACCACTCAATCCCATTGGATCAGAACCCACTTTTATGACATCATTTAATCTTAATTACTTCCATAGAGGCTTTATCTCCAAACACAAAGAGGTTTAGGGCTTCAGCATATGCATTTTGAGTGGACAGAAATATTTAGTCCATAACAAAGCCCCAAAACAAGAAGGTGGATTTCATTACTAGGGACAAAGTGAGAAGACATCTACATGTGCATTAACTTGTTTCAGTAACTGAAAGAAGCCTAACGGGGAAAGCAGAATTGGTAGGCATAGGCAGGTATGAGACAGGAAAAATGGGAATGGAATGGTATGGTGAGGAGCTTCATGTGATGATTTTTGGATTTTATTTTAAATGTGAGGGAAAGCAGAGGCATTAAGCCAGTGGTAATATAAGGTATTTTAGAAACAACATTAGATCAGCTACATTGATAATAGACTGAAGTAGTCCTCCCATGCCCTCCTGTGTTTGTTGCCCAGCAGACCCAGCCCCCAGTGGTCATATAGAAATGTGCTGGCGTGCCAGCTGGTGTCATAGTGCCTGGCGAGAGGTTCTAGAATTAATTGGGCAGGGCTGGAGGAGCTGTGGTGGGCAGGAAAACCAAGCTTTCTGAAATCATCTGGCCAGCTCCACACAAGGGAGAGCAGCCACACTCTTACTGCCAAGAGTCCAGCTGAGGGTGTCAGAAGTCCATGGAAGGATCACAGAGCTGTCTCTCTTCTCTTTCCTTCTCCCCGGCCCAGACAAGGCTCTCGAGCATGGAGGAAACCAGAAGCAGCCAGATGTCAGAGACGGAAAAAGGTGTACTCACGCAGAGGGACAATGCTTGACCAAAGGGTCTGTGAACAATCACGGGGGTGTCAGTGCCTGAGCGACCTGCCCGAGGCAGGCTCAAGGCTTAGGGAAATGGAAAATGCTTGCTCCCATCAACTAGCTTTCCATGTTGCTGGAGAGGTTTTTGCTTTTGACTTTTCACAGTCCAGTTCATATTAGATACACTGTCTTCAGTCAAGCAAAATAGCAAAACTTAAAATAACCTTTAAAAGAGTTAATGTCCTATAATTCAGTTCAGGGAAAAACCGTAGGAAGGGAATTATCAGAGACTCCAAGAATCCTCCAAAATATTAGTGTTATGTGAACAATACTGCATAATATGCAGTGTTATTGACAGAGAGTTCTCCCAATACAATGACAGGAGAAAACGTGCATATCACAGTTTATAAAACATTATATGTACATATGTATATGTATGTATTAAAAGGAAACCTGATAAATATACCCTATAACAAGAAATATATAAACTATTATACAACATACATACACACTATGTGAAAACCTACTAAAACATTAACAATGATTATCTCTGGTGGATAATGTTACTGATAGTGTTTTAAAAATACCATATTTTTAAAACTTCTATAATGTTCATTTTGGTTTTCTCTGGTGGTTATTCACAAAATAACATAGTGCCTTTCTCACTGTAAAATATTCAAACCATATTGAGATAAGGGAGGCATGTATTTTAAGAAATGCGTATCTGGGAAATTTGTGCAATTCAAGCCTAATATAATTCAAGAATAATTTTTCTATTGAAAAGGAAATAGAGAAATATAATCTAAAAATGGAGAAACATTTCTGATCACGGGACATATGAGGGGGGATGCAAAAACCCCAGAATTTATAAAAAATTGCGTATTTATCCTCACATGTTTAAACTTCAGTCACCATCAAAGCGCTCTTCATTGGATGCAATACACTTATGGAGACTTTTTCCACTGCTCAAAACAGTTGTCGGACTCATCGATTTTAGTGCTTTTTAGTGCTTCTGCAGTTTTTGGTTTCACCTCTTTCACATCAGCAAAACGTTTTCCTCTGAGGACTTTTTGCATCTGGAGAAACAAACAAACAAACAAACAAACAAAAAGTTGCTGTGAGTGAGATCAGGTGAATAGAGAGGACGGGGCATGGGATCATGCTGGTTTAGATCAAAAACTGCTGAACACTCAGCGTGGAGTGGGCAGGTGCACAGGTAAATCACCCATCATGAAATGGGTAGATGTATTGAAAGAGTTGTCCAAAAAAATTCGCTGAAGCCAAACGCAGCCCCTCACAGCAATGCCAGCTGGTGCCCAGACACAGAGGGGCTCCAGGACGCTCACCTAGCGGGGGAGCCTGTGCCACAAGGGGCTCGCCCTCCAGAAGAGAATTCCAGTTATTTTTTTGAGGTCCCCCTTCGTACAACTCCCAGATGTACTTTTTTCCTCTAATGATGATTTTTACTTTCCCTAAAATAAAGCTCCCTACATTAAAAGCTTGACCTCTTTCATAGAAATTTCACATACCTAATGGAATTCCAAAGTTTTTTGATTGCTTGACAGCATTTTTTAGAATTAGCACTGGCTGTACTATTTCATGAATTCTTAGATGATGCTGTCACAAGCTAAAGCTATTTTCAAATTGTAATAACAGTGAATGTCAAAATAACAGCACAAGTGTTACAGAAATTTTCTGGAAATTCTAACGCATGTTTAAAACAGTAGGATTTAAAAGATGTCCTGAAATAAAAAGGTGGGAAGTGGGTGTTTCTCTTTACCAGCTAAAGGGACGCCAGCTAGTGGCGATCAGAAAATTTTACAGCAAAGCTGGTTTGCTGGCTTACACATTAACAAATTCTTAATAATTAAAAGTTCAACAATTCACATACCATCGTTTTGTAAAATGCAGTTACGCTGCATACACAGCACAACACGCCACTGCCCGGTCCCACCTGCGCACACAGCTTACTACCCTCTCCTCTCAGTCACGTGTCCCTCCCCAGAGGTAACCACTGAACGAGCAGCTTGTGTGGTGCTTCCAGTCATTGATTTTATAATTTTATATGTGTATAGTACATTGTAAAATGTATGGCTAAGAAAGACACATCAAAGCGTATATAAATTATTTTCCCTCAATTTATGTAATAAAAATCACTTTTTTGTGATACTGTTCTCAGAAGAAAAAATCTCTGGGTACAGCATAATAATTGATTGGTTCATAAATCAGGTCCAGCAACCCAAAATTTAAGAATTTAGGTACAAGGAGATTTTCCTTAGAATCTGTCCTGCATAGCTACATACTTCGATTTGTTTTACCTGAATATGGACCGGCATGTTAAGAGTATGCGACTCCATAAATTCCTGTGACTTGGTCACTTTTCTCCTAAAAATAAGAAAAATGGGGAAAGAGAAGAAAAGCCAGCTTTTCTTCTTGATTTAGAATAACGTAAGCTACTTGCTCATGTAGTGTTTTTTCTTGAGAAATAAGGGCCAGCCCACTGTCGGAGCTATGCTTATGCCTCCTTGGAAACAGTTTCAAGGAAAATTATGGAAAATCCGTAAGGATTAGGGATAAACGTCTCTGCGAGATGATGGCTCTCCCTTTCCTTTTTAAAAAAGAAATACATAGAACAAAAAACACAAATTCAAAGTTAGCTAAGTATTTATGGGAAAAGGCTTAATTAGAAATTTCTCCCCAAAGAAACAATTTTAAAATTTGTGATTCCACTACCTTAAAATTTTGCCTCTTCTAAGTTTCTCATCTTATAGGAAACTAGGACCTTTGTAGCTAATTTTTTCTATATGCAATGTGTGACTCAGATTAGTAAATTATTGGGCAACTGCTATTTCAACAATGAATAATTTCCTGTCTGACCTTGCAATTTTCTACCATTATCATTGTTAAAATACAGTAATTCTACCAACAACGATGTGTTATGGATAGAACACAGAATAATTAAAAGGATTTAAACATTTTCTAATGATCAAAGAAAAGAAGTTTAGTTACGGAAATAAGTTTATTGCTGTTAGAGATTGATGTTGATGGCAAAAACTCATGGCCATTTCCCAAACATATTTGATTTATATTTGGCTTTTTGGATGATGACCTTACCTCAATTTCACTTAAAAACAAATAATTCAAATTATATCAGGTTTTTAAAAACTAGAAATGTTTAAAAATAGAACTTTTAGGAAATTTAATAAAAGATTTGAATTTATAAGAATGATTGACCTGGGTTGCTGTTGTCATATTTCTCAGGAAGTCAACTCAGTAGTTAAATAGAGATGTGCATGTGTTAGTTTCCAATTTTTGTATTTCTGGAAGGAAAGGGTGCTTAACAGATGGAGCAACATTAAACTTTACGGAGAGTTGCGTTCCTCTTGTGTACAAGTCCATGCAACAGGCAGGCCCACTTGACAGTTTAATTCTGCGTTAGGCTAATGCTGGGGAGGGAGACCCTGTTCGCAGGCAGCACAAGGAGGCTTTCGCCTATAGAATTGTGAGCTGTGAATTCTGAGTTGGCACTCTGAGCTTCTTAACTTTTAAGCGAGACTTTCCTCAGCATCCTATAGCCAAGAGTAGATTATTTGCCCCATAAATCCATCTAACCCATTATATTTTTTCTGTTTAAAATCATTTAGCAAATATACCCAAACCAATAAAATATGCTTTTCATATGGGTTATCTTATTTTAGACATAATAATCACGTGTACGTGAAAGACAGGGAATGGGTTATAAAATGGGACAGTTTTGTTTATGAGAGCATGCATATTTAAAGAGAACCGGAGGAGTTCTGCATGTTAATCAAATTGTTATTTGTTTGGATTTTCTTAAAGCACATGCTATGTGGAGACTAGTTAAATAAATTAGCCTCTCTTATGAAATACGTATTGCCATTGTTCTGGAATTGCCTATTGGCAAGGCAAGGAAAAAGAAGAATCACTTAGTATGAAAGTGTGTCCTTTTGTCTCCTTTTCTGAAAGCCGGAGGTTATGTTCTGTGCTGCTAAGGTTTTCATCAGAAGGGTTTTAGCATCTACTTAGTTGCATCTCTAGTGAGTTAGGTCCATGAACACACAAAGAAAACAAGTCAAAATTAAAGTAACAATTTTGCATTCCTTACTAGTAAGCAAAACTTAGGTAGAACACTAGCTACAAGAATGAGGCCCTAGTTTTCATTAAATAAGGAATTTATAATATTGCCAACACATTAGAATTTCCCTAGAAACTTTGTTGAAAATACTAATGAACAGTTTTCACCACCAGAAATGCTTATTTAATTGTTCTGTTGATATGTCTTGAGTATTATATTACTTTAGCTGTTGCAATTTACTTTTTAAACATACTTTATTTTGATATAATACATGTATGATAAAATTTACTCATTTTAAGTATTTAATTCATATTTTAAAAATGTTAATATCTGTATAACCACTGCAAATCAGGATATATAGAATATTTCCATTTTCCACCATCTCTAAAATTTCTTTGTGCTGCCTGTGCACTAGATCCACCCACCCATCCCTGGCTCCTGGTCATTACAGGGTTGCTCTCAGTCCCTATAGATTAGTCTTGCCTGCCCTAGAATTTCACATAAATTGGATAATTAAATATTTTATTTTTTTTCCTTTGGCTTTTTTATTTATCAAGTGCTTTTGAGAAGCATCCTTGCAGTTGTTGTATATATCCATAGTTGGTTCTTTCTTACTGAGCAGTGTTTTATTGTGGGTTTACATCACATTTTTTAAATTTTAATTTTACCTTTTGCCTTAAAGTAAATTTTACTTTACATTTTTTATGCTATCCATAGTTCCATACAAATTTCAGAATCAATTTGTCAACTTCTACCAAAGCAAAACAAAATAAAACAAAAAGTTTAAAATGTTTTGATTGGAAATTATGTTGACTATATGAATGCATTGGGGAGAACTTAAGAACTTCACAATATCATCTGTTTCAATTCATGACATTGGACTCTCTCCCTAAATTTTAGGTCTTCCTAGGTTATTGTCAGAAATAATTTTAATTATTAGTATATTGGTTTTTCATATATTATGTTGAATTTATCTGAGAGTATTTTGTCTTTCTTATGCTATTTTTAATGGTATTTTTACTTCATTTTCTGATTGTTTGCCAGTGTGTGAAAATGCACTTGAAATTTTTCTAGATTTCTTTGGAAGTTCCATCAACTATTGATTGAATCTTGCTTTCTGTGAAAGAAAACATTTTTATATCATCCTTTGCAATAAGCATGCTTTGAGTTTCTTTTTCTTCTTTGTTATATGATAGAACCTCCAGGAAAATGTTAAGGTAGAAACGGTGGGAAAGGAAGCCTTGCCTTCCTAAATCAGGGAGAGCAGTCAGCCATCGACCGCTAAGCGTGAAGTGAGGGGTGGGTTTTTTAAAGGTGTCTATTATCCAAATGAAAATTTCCCTCTTGTTCCTGGAATGTGACAGACAGTTCTGATCATTAATGGACACTGAGTATCATCATATGTTAATTATGTACCTAATGATGTCATCATTTGCTTTTTCTTTATTCTATTAATATGACACATAATATATAATTTTTGATATTCAAATGCTGAAACAACTTGAATTTCAGGTGGGGCTGGGAAACATTTCATGATTTATTAATGTTTTTATATATTACTTAGATGAATTTATAAACACTTTGTTAAATATTTTTATGTCTATTTCCATAATAATCTCCCCAAATGCAGTTTCTCAGCCCTGTACCTGGCCATCCCTTTTCTGCTCTGGGACCTGGAAATGCCGCTGGGCACGAAGCCCAGCACTGTCCATGAAGGGAGTCCCGCAAAGATGGTCAGGAACGGTTGTTTTAAATGGCATCAGTTCCACCGTTGATGTCTTATGTCTATAGTCAAACACCTAACTATGTCACTTAGAGGGCAACTGAGACTTAAAAAACAAAACAAAACTGTAGTTTATAAGAATCATCTATTTCCATTATCTGAGATGTTTTCAATACTACCTGCATATGCTGCAAAAAAAAATCACTGTTGTCCCGATTTTGTCACCAGGGGTTTTAGTTTTCATTGTTCTGTTTTTTACTTAACTGAATATTTATTCATTTGCTTCTGTTTTTGTTTTTGTCTCTTCAGGGGACCCTACGGTAAAGCCGTCATTGAGAACTGCCGCTCTGAGTAAGTACGGCCTCTTCTTGTACATCACTTCACTCTTCCCCATGGAGGAGGGTGAATAATTTGCACAAGTTCAACTGTAAAACTAGTAGATAATCCTTATAATATGATGATCACCAGTATTTTAAGTCATGTCAAGTGCGACCACCAGAGGAGACAGAGGGGAGGAAACAACAAAGTTTCTTATACTCAGAGGTCCCAGAGGCAGGTGCCAGGGCAGGCCGTGCGGGCCACACGGGGGAGGCGTCAGGGGGTCAGGAGGCTGAAGACGGAAGCAAGGGGAAGGTTTAGGCCACCGCCTTTATTGCAGTTTCCACCAGGAAAGAAAGGCAAGGCAGGAAGGAGGCGCGGTTTGGGATTGGCTAGACTGAGTAATTTTGCTGGGCTTGGGGTGTGGGAGTGTCCCTTTGCCTCACACCTGGCCCTAGAGGATAAAGGCAGAGGAACAGCGCCTGCTGGGAACCCTGCGAGGAGAGGAAGGGCGGCTCTGCCTTGGGCCGTCTGCACGTCAGCCACGCACTCCTGGTGGGTCCGAGCCTCCTGGTGGGAATTGCAAGGAGGAGCAATCTCGCCCCGGCCACAGAGGTGTTTGCAGGGTCAGAATATTACAGAATACAGGCAATTAAAAATATTTGCAGTACCACCAACATTCCTATTCTTTGCACGTTCAAGTAATGCCTTCTCAGGCCAATACTATAGTACTGTTTCCTTTAGTTGAGTAACATTTTTATTTTGAACCTCTTACTTATATAAACTGGATGTCCTTTCAAAGGTGAAAACTGCATACTTGATATACCTGTCACCTGACCCTGGTCCCCACTTTATTACATGATATGATTCCTCTCAAAACTTTTCCTTTGAGGGGTTTGATTCCTATTATCTAATACCAAAAGAATTATTTAATGTAATTGAAATTCATTTCTAGTTTAATTAGAATTTAATTTCTAATCATTTCAAAGAAAATCAACTGCCATAAAGTTAAATTCATTGCTGCCTTACATTTGGTGAAATGGTTTCTTAGCAAAATCTGTCAGCCAGGGCCTTCTCGTAAGCAACAAAAACTAATTTCTAATCACTTAAGAATCAAATGCATCAATTGAAACAATACTGACTGACTCACAGAACTGACAGGTGGGAGAGAAAGTCAGGCTTCGGACGAAACAGGCACGCCCGAAGGGGACGCAGTGGCCCCGTCACAGCCAGGGCCGCGCCGAGGACGGGGCGTCTAGTGGAAGTGGCCTTGATGTGGGGTGTTGGAGGCTCGTGTTGTCACCGCGGCACCCGCCAGCGCTGGGCAGTGTTACTCCAGTGTGCCTTCACCACCACCTGCTGCAGAATCCTCAGCTGTTCCCCCATCACACACACGAGGTCCTCGGTCTCAGACCTGGTGGCCTTTGTCTCAGGCAGGTGCCGAGCTGCTGGGCAGGCGGGAGATGCGAGGGGCGGGCTGTCGGGCTTCTCTGCTACACTGGGTGGGAGGTGGAATGTTGGTGTGGGGTGAAGCGAGGTACACCCCACTTTGACTCATCCTGGTTGACTTCCATGGAGGGGAGATTTCAGATGAAAGTGTCAGATTGTCATCCTCGCTTCTGTGGCTCTTCATTCAACTTCATAGCTCATGAGTGCTCTGGCGTTTGTTTAAGAAGAAGTCAGTCTTCACGTGCCTGTTTTTTTAACTCTTATGAAAAGCCCTGTTCAGAGAAGCAAAGTAAAGGAAATGCTTTAACTTATTATGAATTTTTGTCCCTTCTCCACGTAATCTAGATTCTGCCTTTGACATTAGTTCATTCTTTGAAAATAGACATATTCTAACTGCATTAGTTTTGTGCTCATAGAACCATTATAATGGGCTTATGTTTTATTTTCTGCCCTTTACTTTCCTGTTTATAAAACTAGGTGGAAATCGTGATGTATTCACTTTTGCATTTGTTATAAAAATGGTGTTTAAGAATTTCTCATAGTAGCCCTGGCTGGTGTGGCTCAGTGGATTGAGTGCTGGCCTGTGAACCAAAGCGTTGCTGGTTCGATTCCCAGTCAGGACACATGCCTCGGTCGCAGGCCAGGTCCCCAGTGGGAGGCATGCAAGAGGCAAACACACATTGATGTTTCTCTCCATCTCATTCTCCCTCCCTTACCCTCTAAAAAAATAAATAAATAAAATCTTTAAAAAAAAAGAATTTCTCATATTAGTCTTCAGATTTATTTAAATTTTTGTGGAGTTCAAGGGTTAAATGATTCAGTGCAAGAAAACTATTAATTTCATCTAAGGAACTGGTACCATATCTCATTGTAAGTAATGTCGAAAGCTCAAATACAAATATAAAGAGCAAACATATTACTGTTTTCTTCGTGTAGTTTCTAAACACTTGTCATTATTTTAACAAAACTCCAAAGGCACCTGTGTTTACCTAATTATAAGTGTACACAAAAAATTAATATAAATTGTGATGTACGTGTGTCCCTGTATTCCTCATGAACCACTTAAATTACTCTTTAAAAACATGTGGATTATAAATGATGCCTAAAGAGTTCAGATGAAACAATAATAAAACAACTAATATAGTGAAACTCATTTCCTGAACAATCATTAGAATTTGCAACAATTGATGAAAACTTGGGACTTTAGCACCGTGATTGCAGAGGTTTATGTTAATAATAACAAATTAGAAAATATAAATAATCCAAAATAATGAAAAGTATAACTATATTAGAAATGCCACAACCCACAGGAAATTTTATTTTTATTATGTATGCATTCTTAGATTTATATAGATATTTATCTTTAAATTTAAATTTAAAATGATTTAGTTTCCTGTTTTATTATGTATGTTAATAGGATCATTCCTTGATATACAACCATTCTTGATTTACTTTTCTAATTCCTCCAATAAATTTAAATTCTGATTAATAAATAAAATGTACTTATGAGAATAGATAATTTCAAGAATTGTCTGAATTTTCTAATAAAGCAAAGCCTCTCTCTAGAATTTTCACCCTAATTTTATATTATTCCACTTGAATATTCTTCCTTGGTAATACTTTTCTCTCACTGTGTAAAAGCAACAAAATATAACTATTTTAACAATGGTCATGGTATATAATATTGAGAGGGTTATTTAAAATATGTATTGACCCTGAGAGAATAGGTAAAAGTAGTAAAAAAATTACAAATAAACAGCAAAATAAATATCAATAATTTTCAGTTTAAAAATTCAAATGGTATGTATATTATTCTGTAATAACCAGAATATTTAGAAAGCAGTCATGCAATTATGGTAGATTTCATAAATCTCTGTGGTTGCTCAACAGCACAGTACTAGTTACAGTTTTGCAGCCAAGAGCATACTTGTGGAGTTGTTTTTGTTCTATTTCCAGTGAACTTGGATTTACAGGACTAAAGCATAGTGAACTTGGGGACCAGACTAGACTCTAGGACTGGGGTTAATTTTGCATTTATAATAACTGCTACAGAGCTTCAGAATCTGTCTCATTTTCTGTGGAACTCACAGACAGCCGGGACTCTTTCCCCTGGCAGAGTCATTGGTTTCCGTGTCTGGAGTCACCAAAAGAATAACGCTTTATGCACAAAATGTCTTAAAAGGATGCCTGAATGCAGGAAAGACCTCCTTTCCGACAGGCTAGTTTATCAGTCATTACAGGATAACCGTTCTTAGAATAAGGTTCTTATAATAAGGGAGAGCCCATTTTTCTGAATGATTGTGTACACTTGTGGTGAAACCCACTGAAAACTAATTCCCTCTCAAACTGTGAAACCCACAAAGAGTTAAGAACACCACGATGGCCGGCCACTCCAGTCCAGGCTGAACAGGGAAGTCTGGAGAAATGGAGGCTCATGCGCTCTTCCAAGGAGCTGCCAGTATCTTATAACATCCGAAAGCATTAACATTAAGGCTCTATTCAATTTATTATTATAATCATCTGAATTCTTTCTCCTTTTCAAAATGTTTTAGATATATGGTCTTAATTGAGATGTTCAGTCATTAAATCAAGATACTATATCTTTGCATTAAATAATATCTGCATTTCAGTTATTTTTCCTTAGTGCAGTATATGAGATATAATTTGTGTAAGATCCGTTAAGCTACATACTGTTTTCTTTTTATTTTCCACAAGTAAAATAAATTTTTATAAATTTATCATAAATCTTACAGTAAACATTATTCACTTAATGAATATAATATGTAGAGCTTGATGGATCACAGGTCCTTTATGAGACTATTCTGCTATTTCTTCTCAGAACGAGAGAGAGAGAGAAATAAGAAGGAAGGAGGGAGGGAGAGAAGGAAGGAAAGAAGGAAGGAAGGGAAGGAGGGAGGGAGGGAGGAAATTGATTCATTGACCTAATTTAAATGAATAAAGTTCTCTATTTGGATGAATTACAAGCTTTCTACAGTGGATATCCAAACAGTAGCTTACAAATTAAAAATGACCATTATGTTATCAAAGTATGAAATAAAATATAGTGAAGGGAATGGAAAGACATTGTAGAGTCCTTTTCAATTGATGCTCATTGTTTCAGGATCAGCTATGCTTTAGGACCCGCTCTCAGTTTCTATGCTCAGGATTGCCAGGAAAGACGATGCGGTTGATCTTGCTGTGACATCAGTTATTGCACTGAGTACCAAGGGCCGAGACCGATGTTGGGTGGCTAAACCGGAGTTCTCTTCATCCTGCAATACCTTCTGCACAGGCATCTTGAGTGTTCCCTTCAGATTAGAAAACATTCATGGTACTAGCTGTTTTGTCAGGTGCCTGAAAGCACCGCTGCCTTTTAGGACTGAGCATCGGAGGTTTATCTGTTCCATGTTAGACTCTCTGATTCTATAAAGCACCCTGCTTGTTTTTGGACAAGCTGGATGGCACCATCACATGCCAGGGCTGGTGGAAAGCAGAAGAAGGCAGGAGGAAGCTGAAAACTGGGGAGGCTCAGCGGCCGAGCACCCATGGTTACCGTCCCTTTCTTCGTTGTGGGAGAGATGGGCAGGTTACCTGAGGAAGGGGACTTTAGCACCGCTCTCCTTCCCAGAAGGGTCCAGGGTGGTCGCTGAGGCTTGGGTTTTTGAGGAAGCTGCTGAAACATGCTATTTGTGTACAGGAAAAACACTGAGATTTTTATACTGTGGAGGAATTCCTTAGAGTGAAGTAAGTAGTTGATTAAAAAACTATCAAACTGCCTCATCTTTAAGACTGCCAGTTTATGATTATTTGTTCATTCACGTTAATGAATGAAAATATAATGGGGGTACAGAATCAGTACAGAAACCAAATGAGGTTTCTACTGATAAATATAAGGTACTGTCTAATTTATTTTTTTAATTTTCGAGTAAGACCTCAGATGTTCATTTATTTATGTATATCTGTTGGGCAATTAAATTTTTTCCTGTAACTTAGTAAGGAGGACAACGCATAATGGGATATTTAACTTAATTATAATATTGGTGGCCTGAAATAAACATTTTATAACTAAGGACTTGGCACAATCCTAATATTTTCCAGTTAATTGTCTTATAGGTTTTTAATTTAACATCTGTAGTGAATTCCCATTGTTGCACTACAGTTACTACTTTCAAATTTTTTAAAGTTTATTATTGAAATTTCTTTTTCAAATTCAAAGGAACATGTATAAAGGGCACATGGACAAAGCTAAAGGAGGTAGGATTGAGGGTAGGAGGTGGGGGTGGGTGGGGCAGAGGAAAGTGGTGGCAGAAAAATGGAGACAACTATACTTGAACAACAATAAAAACAATAAAAGAAAAAAATCACAATCAATTATTTTTAGAGTGAACAGTATATCATTGTATATTTAGTGCAGCCAGTTGGGACATAGATTGAATCAAGTCAAATATCTTGCTCTCAGGCAAATCATTTTTTTGTTGTTGCTGTTTTTGAGCAACACTGATCACCAGGGAGACGGGTTAAGAAAAAGTGAATGAATCCACGCAAACCCATCACCATGCTGGAAACCACAGAGGGTGCACTCTGTCAATACCGTCGTCTTTGTTTACAAAGCACAAGTTATAATTAGAATCAAATACAACGGTTTTGGCCAATTTGCTCCACAACTCAACAAATTAGTTAATAGATTGAAGTGTAATGAATGAAGTAAAAAGAAAACACATGCCATTCTATTATTTCTTTGTCATTTTCTGCATGGGACTTTGCATTTTTAAAATGACCCCTTAGCCTATCATGCTAGGAAAATAGTGAACGTATGATGCATAATTTTGAGAATACACATTAAAATAGAAGAACATGTTTAGATGAATTTGAGATTATACAGGGTGAACACAAAATCATGGTGCATGAAATTAAAGAAAGTGAGATTTTAAAAAACTGGGTGGTATTTGTTTTACTGTTTTTCAGAATTCTTATACCTAAAGAGATATACATAAGACTAAAAATAGATGTCTTCTCACTTTTATTTTTATGTTGGTCTTTGCAATTATTTGTTGTAAGATCAAGTCCAAAATGAGACTGACAGAGAGAGAGGGAGAGAGATTAATTGATCGATCAATTATAACTCAAGCCCAAAGAGGTTGATATCTTATGGAAAAAGACAAAAAGTTCATTTAAGAAACTGAATTACATATATAAAGATGACATCACAAAACAGTGTTAATTTCTCTGGTTTTAAAATGTTCTCAGTGATAAATTTAACTTTTAATAAATAGTGTCGTGACAAGTAAGTAATCATTTGGAAAAAAGAGAAGTTACCTCCCTACCCATGGGACAAGTTTCCTCACTGCTCATAAGAAAGTAACGCCAGGTGGATAAGAGAGTCAAAAAGCAAGGATGTGTTCTGAACTCACAGGAGCAGGCCAAGCTACACTGGATCGAGCCAGCAAGGGGCCCACGAGGGCCAAATTAGAGACAAACATCAGAAAGAATAGTGAGAGTAGCCAATTATAACATTGAATAATGTCATATTATGCATGTGTCCATAGTGCTGCTTAAAAAAAATTGGCGGAAGAGGAAAGGTCTTTATTAATAAAATACCAGCTACTATTTGGAGAAGGAAAACAGACTCAGAAAACCAGCGTTTGTGACTATCATACTTTTTTAAAGCAAAGATTATCAGTAAATGTTAAATTTTCACTCACACAGGTTTTAGGCATCATCTACTACCAGTGGAATACATTTCCCTAATGGAAGGATGTAGCAGGCAACACGAGAAAAAAGTGATCAAATGTAGCATCACTGACAAGAACAAAATGGCACATATGCCTCATAATGTCATGCCCTCCTAGTATTTTTGACATAGAAAATATTTAACTCAAATCTAATTTATGAGAAAAGAATTAGAACAATCCATATTATATGATTTTCTTTGTAACATTTGGTTGAGACCCTTAAAAATACCTCATGTTCCACATCCTACCTGGCTGGAGGAAGCTCTAGCATTATCATGGCCACCCATTATGGCTGGTCACATATACAATTGTTTTCTCCCTGTGAGGAAAAAAAAGGAAGTGTTTAAAGCTTAAGCTCTCTGGACACATCGATGCAGCCTCTTATCTTGGCTCTCAGGTTCAGCGACTCTACAACCATTTCTATCATTATTTTGAATGTGTGAATTACATGTCAGGTTCAATAGCTCCACGTTCCTCTCCCTTCACTTCCAGTTATTTCACTTTTGCCCCATTCAGCACCCAGTTCTTGTTACAACCTGTGGGCCTCTGGATCAACCAGGGGCACCAAAACCCCAACCATAAACTTCATTGTTTGGCCTTTAATAAAAATCGACTTCTCATCCCTGCAGTCTCCCTCTCTCTTTTAAAACAAACATGTTAGTAGTATTTGGGTATCAGTCCCTTGGACCACTCTCTTTTTTTTTTTTCTTTCCCTGAGCCTAAAACTCTTCTCAGTTTTACAGTTTCTTAACAGAGGTCTCAGAACATTCACTTCCACTTTTTTTCTCCAAACCCTCAACTCCTCTTTTCCTTGGACTTCACACGTTATGCTCAGTTGTCGATTCACTCATCCCATAAAGTGGGCATTATCAAAGGCATTTGAAACTTAGGATAAATAAACAGGTAATATTGCAAGGCCTTTAGAATGTACATCATTAAGGAGAAACCACAAGTGATAGATATATAGTAGAATTTGTTTCTAGTTAAAAACATAATGTTTAAAGTAATAAAATACTTTCTTACCGAAAGCTAGGCAGTAGGCCACTTATGGAGAGCAAAGAGAATCATACAGTTTTTTTGCATGGAAAGTGGGGATTTAAACCTGTTCTGTATTTGGGAAAAAGCTGCCATATCAAGATCCATTTGAAATGTTGTATATTTGACTCTGTAATTCTACTTCTGAGAACATACACTGAGGAAAAACCCTGAAATACCATAAAAATGCTCTGAATGCTAATAATAGTTTAATTTATTACCTAAACTTGAACACTAAGACATTTTTATATAAATTAATTTGCTGGCATATGGTAGGAAATTATAAAACTATGGCAACTATTTTTACAGACTTTTATGATGACACCAGAAAGGATTATGCATATACCCATATAAATGAATATAGATTTTTCCTTACATCTGTATCAGATGCAAGTAAATTTAAAATTTTCAAAGTGAAAGCACTGCCATATTAACAATGATAGTCTCTGAGCAGCAAAAGAATGGAGGAGCTATTTTTGATTCTTTGCATTTTTAAATCTCCTAATTGATTCTAATGAGGAGGCAGAACATTCTGTTGTTCATGTGCTTCACTGTTTAGAGTAAATCTTGTCAGTGGCATTCCTAGCAGTGCTCATATAGTCTTTTTTCCAGATGATTTTCTTTAATGCAGCATATTATGCACTTCGGCAATTTTCCCTGCCTGCTCTTAACTGCTTCTGTCTCCTGGAGGTAGATTCACAGATTCACATGCGCCTCTTTGAGATCTGGAAAGCACTTGCTACACAGTCTCATTCTTTTGGGCCTGGACACAAAGCCGCCAGGTTTCTGGGCAGGAGTGATGAAAAGGGGACAGCAGGGCGGGGGACGGGGAGGACGTTCCTTCACTCTTGCGTCGCTCGCCACCCAGGGGGCCTAATCATTTGCCATTGAAACTTGACCAGGCTCCTAATACATTTCAGGTCATATGTTATTTGCACTTACAGGCATGGAAACACAAATTTAAAATTTTAAACTGTGACTCATAACACTTCACTCCAGTACCTATAAATAAAAATATAAAATCTTATATAAAATTATAATTTTAAAATGTTTATTAAAATCCAGTTAGATTTTTACCTCTCCCTCTTTATCTCTTTCCTCAACTATACAGGTAAGCAATTCTATCTGTGTTCACACACTTCTAAATCTCTCACGTAAGTCTTATTATCGTGGTTGCTATTTCACGTTGGCAAATGCAGCCTGATTTCATCATAATATAAAGCATTAAAACCTCTCATTTGACTAAACGCAGGCAAATGGCACAGCAGCTGGCTATGCAATATTCCAGAAAAATTTAAAAGTTCTGGAAAAGAAATGAGTTGTTAAGTGTTGTGATTGAATCAAGGTTTTCTTGTCAGCTATAATTAGCTGGATGCGGGAGTTGGTCCTTGGACAGACTCGCTTGTCAGTACCTAACTCTGGGCGATTGCTTTCGGGAGGAAAGAATCTCCTATTTTAAATCCAGATTGAAGGAAAAACTGTGAAGATTGGAATAGGCCTTTCACAGCTGCATGGCTTTAAACAATAGAAACAAAAACCTCTGTTACTTAAGCTGTTTGGCAACATTTTTCTAGTGGAATAATTAGCCATCTAGGTGTGGAAACATGGATGGTGTGGGAACCAAATGTGTTTACAAAATATGCCTGATACGGTCACTGAGGATTGAAGGTGTTACCATCTTCACGTCGGCATTTACCACCCAGAGAGTGAGAAAGAACCCTAGTAATGCCATTTTTTTCTGCAGTGACCTTATAACAATAGGGATGTTACATGGTTTGTGAAGTTTAAAATACGACTCTCTTGGGTCCATCACCGATACATGTATGTTAATTTGCTTTGACAGTGTTCTTCTCTTTGATAAAACTTTTATTTGCCCACAGAAGTACCTTGTATGTATCTTAAAACGCACTCCTCATTGCAGAACCTGCATGTGATGATTTTATTCATATAGCAAAATAAAAATGTAGTTGCATGTTTTGTGGCTACCAGAAGGTGAAAGACCTACTGAGTATAAAAACAAAACAAAACAAAACAAAACAAAACAAAACACCCAGAAGGAGTAAACTGCGTCAGCCTTCTTTCAGCGTGTCTGTTAGGGTTTATGCTGAACTGGCATATTCTGCCTCTGATTAGCTTTCTAATTTCTTTAGGATTTTCCACATCAAGGCAACCGTGGCTTCTAAATTTAGAAAGAGTCCCAAAGCTAACATTCAATGACCCTATCTTGATAGATAATAAATAAAATATTTTTAACTTGCAAATATTTAAGAGAGCTTTAATACGCAGTTATTCCTATTACGATGAGGATGGCTGTTATTGAGGGAAACTCCCAAGGAATGGCAGAATACGAGAGAGGAGTCGGGCAGTCTGGCTCCCTGCGTGGCCGTGTGGAGCAGAGCGGCCCCCCACCCCTGTGCGGCCCACTTCGGGTTCTCGGTAGGAGAAAGGAGTTTCCCTCCAGTTTAAGTCCCTGCCATCTGGGTACCCATTACAGAAGACAACTGATCCTGCATCCTAAGTGTACGGGTCCCGTTCTTTTTGTCCATGACAGGATTCTGTCCTACCAGTAGTGGCTAGAAAACAAGGCGTCAGCCCAAAGCCCCAGCCCTCAGCCTGGATTGTTAGTTGGGGGCGAGGAGGCTGTGGAGGCAATAACTCCTTGTGGGCACAGGATGACATTTCAAAATAGTGGTAAGATATATATCATAAAACTTACCATTTTAACTATTCTGAAGTGTGCAGTTCAGTGGTGTTCCATACGGGCACATGGTTGTGGGGTCCTCAACGTGATCCTTCTCCAGAAATGTTCCATTTTCCCAAACGGAGATTCTGCGCCACGGCTATCTAACCTTTGGGCGTCTCTGGGCCACACTAGAAGAAGAGCTGTCTTGGGCCACACGTTAAGTACACTGTGACGCATAATCACACACAAAAAATCTGATAATATTTTAAGTAAATTTGCGACTTTGTGTTGGGCCGCATCCATAGCCATCCTGAGCCGCATGCGGCCCACAGGACAGAGGCTGGACCCCTCCTGAAAACCCATCCAACACTCATTCCCCTTCCCCCTCCCTCCAACACCTGACACCCACCATTCTCCTTTCTGTCTCTATGGCTGTGGCTACTCTAAGTACCTCATATAAGTGTAATCATAAAGTATTTGTCGTGTGTGCGTGTCTGGATTATGCCATGCTCTACTCTTTGAAAATATTTTGATGAGCATTTCATCACTCAGGCAAACTTAATTGTTTTAGGTATACACTGATAGTTGTATTTATTCACTAATTAATTTTTAAGTATGCTCTGGGTTGAATTGGGTGTTGTATTTATTCACTAATTAATTTTTAAGTATGCTCTGGGTGTTCCCCTCAAAGAGCTATGTTGGGGTTCCAACCCTCAGCACCTTGGAATGTGATTTTATTTGGAGATAGGATCTTTACAGAGATAATTGAGTTAAAATGAAGTCTTATGGTTGGCACTTATCTAATATGAGTGTTGTTCCTATAAAATAGGGAATTTTGGAAGTACACACACAGACAGACACACACACGCACTAGGAAAGCCATGTGGATATGAAAGCAGAGATGCAGTGGCGTTTCTACAAGCCACAGGTTGCCAGCAAAGCCCCAGGAGCTAGGGGAGGGGCACAGACCCTTCCCATGGCCTTAGGAGAGGACAAAACAGCCAACACCTTGATGTTGGACATCTAGACAGCAGAACTGTGAGATAATAATTTTGTGTTTGTTTTAGCCACTTGGTGGTACATTGTTAAGGCAGCCCTAGCAAACTGATACAAATAAAATGCAGAGCTGAAAAAGGAAAAAATAGAGATGAACTAGTTTTTGCTGTTGATTTTCCTTTCTATAACCACTTTGTTCCCACCAAGGATTTTGTTTCTTACCTCTAATTGAGTCAAGGGAAAAAAAAAATCAATGATTTCGGTCACTTTCACTTTTACTTAGCATTACCTGCAACACTAACTTCTGAGGTACCTCACGCCTGACCCCTTGTTGACACTTCCCCAACTGCAGCTTTTGATGATTAACGCCCCTCATTAGGTCGCTTCCTCCTGCTCATGTATCAGAAAGGTCTCCTGCAGCTCCCAGCGGTACCCCCTCATTCAGTGCCCTAGTGAAATTACCAACAGGAAACAAACCTGTGTAATTTTCTCCCTTTATGAATAGCATTGTTCATTCAGTAAAAGATAGCAATTCCTGCTTGCTGTTAACTGTTTCTGCAATGAAAAGTTACCTTTTTTCCTCTTGTCTTAAAAATCAATCAAAATGAAGGCATATGCAATTAACCAGCCTACTGAGAAAGGGAATATTCCTTTTGCTGTGGAACGCATCTGACTTCGTTTCTCAGAGTGGGTCTATTGTGCAGGCGTTTTCATTTAGGAAGCACTCAATACATTTAATGTGCCTGAAGTTCCCGTTTGAGAGAGCAGAACAACAGATGGAGCATGAGCGAGCCTGTGCCACTCTTTTTTATCCCAAGAAAGCTTTTTTTTTTCCTCAACAAAACAGTTAATTTTTAATACCAGTCGAATGTGGAATTTGGGATTTTGTGGTTTCCAAAGTTGAATACAAAAATTGTAAGCCAGAGATAGTGCTATGTATAAGAGGCATGTATATAAAAATTGTGGCTTCTTGGTGTGAAAGGAATTTCATCTCAGGCATTCTCTGAAGTAGTATAATACATCTTCAAAATTGATTAGAATTTTAATGACCATAGACTATAGAAATTTAAGAGCATAGCAATTTTTACAATGTTGCAATTGCTGTGGGGAAAAAAGAACATCAAATGAGTTTACCTATGTCCTTAATCTTAACTCCAAATAAATAAAATTGGGAAAAAATGTATCTCTATACAGGCAATAATAAAGTCATCAAAAACAGATATTTAATACAAACACTAACAATAAAAATTCAGAACAAAACAAGCACAAAATTTAAAGATGAAGCAGAAAATAAATATTTTGATCAATAACAAGAAAAATATTCAGAACAAAATGTAGAAACACAAGATTTAGAGATGAGGCAAGAATTAAATGAATAAACGTATGTTAGTGTATTTAGTATTATGCATTGAATTAAGAAACATATGTTTTATAATTTCATTGTATAGCAGAAGTCCATTATGAGTCCAGGTTGCAAATATTCCTGGACTTTTGGAAATGATGGATATGACTGAGAGATTAGAAGCCCCTTTGGAAAGAAATGGTCAATGTCTTGGTGGGGAGGGGGCGGGAACTCTGCAGGAGTTTGTCTTGCACACATACCTAGAATCCCGGGGTTGTGGACTTCAGATTCTCTGGGTTTTTTATACATGTCAGCTCTTGATTAAAATTCACATATGTTCTCCACCTTGAATATACCATGTCCAGGCTCCCGTGGGCTCATGACTCACTCTAAGGTTGAGATGAGCTTATAAATAAAAACCGAAAATAGTGTTTCTGTTAAATTATATCTTTTAATCACAGTTTATATTCAATAGTATTTTGTATTGATTTCAGGCATACAGCGTAGGGGTCAGACAATCATGTACTTTACAAAGCGATCCCTCTGATATTTCAAGTACTCATCTGGCCCCATATATAGCTGTTATAATATGATTGATTATATTCTTTAGGCTGTAATTTACATCTCTGTGACTTTTCTGTAACTACCAATTTGTACTTCTTAATCCCTTCATCTTTTTCACCCAGTCCCCCAACCCCCCTTCCCTCCATCTGTCAACTGTCAGTCTGTTCTCTGTGAGTATATTTCTATTTTGTTCGTATGTTTATTTTGTTCTTGAGATTCCACATATAAGTGGAATCATATGGTATTTGTCTTCCTTCTGCCTGACTTATTTTACTTAGCATAATGCCTCCTAGGTCCTTCCATGCTGTCGCAGAAGGTAAAGAAGGTAAGATTTCATTCTTCCTTATGGCTGAGCAGTATTCCACTGCGTACATGTAAAGAAAAATCAGTATTGTTTTGAGATCCCTCTAACATAGCATCACTGCAAAGTATAAGAGAACTGTTCCCATGTATTGGCATAGAACACAGCACTAAACCCAGGGACAGCCAGGAGCCTATTCTGACTTTTGTCAAAGGCACGGAGGCCATCTCGCTGGTCTACCTCCAGATAACAATAGTGTCCCTCATAACAACAAGGGAGGCAGGTGCTAGAAGCACGTGTCACCAGTTGTTTGAGCTCATATTTGTAGAAAAGAATTTAAAGGCAAATGCTGATGGTAGTCTTCAAGCACATTCATGGACCGTTGGCTTTATTAATAAATGGGAGTGGACACGAAAAATATATTTGTACTGTGAAACAAGTAATTTTTCTTTACTACTTGATTTTAAAATGGCTTCATTTAATTCTACAATTTTCAATTTTCTCTAAGCTTACTTAACAAATAAAACTTTATGGTTTAGAGTAGTTTGGGGTTTACAGCAAAATTGAGCGGGAGATACAGATATTTCCTAAATAACCCCTGCCCTGACCCATGCATAGCCTGCTCCATTATCAAGTTCGCTCCCTGGAATGATACATTTTTTTAACCAGGATGAACAAACATTGACATGCGTTGATCATGCAGAATCCATAGTTAATTTTAGGACTCACCCTTTGTGTTATATATTCTATGGCTTTAGGGCAATGTATAATGACACATATCTGTTGTTATAATATCAGGAAATAACAGAATATTTTTATTGCCCTAAAAAATCCTCCCTGCCCCACCTGTTTGTCGCTGCTCACCACCACAACCTCCCCAGCGACCACCGATCTTTTCATCATCTCTGTAGTTTTGCCTTTTCTGGAACGTCATGTGGTTGGGATCACACAATATGTAGGTCTTTTCTGATGGGCTTTTTTCACTTAGTAATGTGCCTTTAAGGTCTCTCCCTCTATTTTCATTGCTTTCTATTTCATTTCTTTCTAGTACTGAATGATATTCATTGTCTGGACATAGCACACATTACACCTTCAGAAGGCAGCTGGAAACTTCTGCGTGTAGGCTTTTGTGTGGACATAAGTGTTCAGCTCCTTTGGGTAAATACCAAAACACATGATTGCTGGATCCCATGGTCAGAGTTTATTTAGTTTTATAAGAAATTACCAACTTGTCTTCCGAAACAGCCGTACCATTTTGCATCCTCATTCCAAAAAACAGTCAAGAGTTCCTGTTGCTGCACTTCCTCGCCAGCATTTTGGTGTTAGCGCTCCAGACTTGGCCTTCTAGTAGGTGGGTAGTGGAGACTGTTCAAAATCAGTGTAGTGCTATTTAACAAAGTGTTCATGCCCAGGTATTTCTGAATGTTGCCAAAACCGATGATTTGTCTGAACTGTCAGGTCATGAAAACACCTTGTTAAAGGGATTCCGTGTATAGGCTCGACTGCAGTGATTTTCACCCTTTTTCATCTCATGGCCACAGAAACCTATCACTAAAATTCTGCAGCGCACCAAAAATACATTTTTTGCCGGTAGGACAACACTAAGTATAATTTTGATTCATTCACACCAGATGGCTCTTGTTGTGTTGGCTGCTGTCATTTTTTATTCACAGTCTAAGGGGAAAGAGGTCAGCGCTCCTGGTGGCACAGTCAGGTAGTGCGAGTTTTAAACACCCTTATGGCGGACCCGCGTGCCACGTGTGACGCACCCGCTGAAAGTCGCCCGTCTGCTGTGACTGAGTTGCGTTATTATTTGTATATAATTATACATACCATGTTTGCCACATGTATTTATATATGAAGTTGACCCTTGAACAACATGGGTTTGAATTGTGTGGGTTCACCTATATGAGGATTTTTTTCAATAAATATATTTTTCTCTTCCTTATGATTTTCTTAATAACATTTTATTTTCTGTAGCCTGCTTTATTGTAATACAGTATTTAATACATATAACACAAAAATGCGTGTTAATTGATTGCTTAGTTTAACAGTAAAGCTTCTAGTCAATGGTACTTTATTATTTTCAGGGAGTCCAAAAATCACACATGGATTTTTACCCATGCTGGGGGCCAGCACCGCTAACCCCTGCATTGTTTCATGGTCAACTGTATGTAGAAATTTAATATAAAGACATAGTAAATTCTAAGAATTGATTTTATCTACTACATTAAGAGAAATGCAGGGTCATGCATTTAAAATTAAGTAGTACATGCAATGTGTTGTTCAAGCTTGACACATGTATTTTAGCTATAATTTCTTGCCCACATATAATATTCTCTAAAGGAGGCAAATCACTTCATCACGGCAATAATTTAACTACTAATGCCTTTAACCTCTAAGCTTGACAGGAATCCAACAGGTAAGTGTAGCCCATTGCAAAGAAAAAAAATAACAGCATGCAGTTAACCAAATATTGTATATAAGCAGTGGCTAAGCCTTTCTTTGAGGACACAGAGCTTTGGATGTAAATCTCCTGTCTTTTTTACTTGCTGCAAATAAATAAAACTACCTAAAGAAAAAAAAATAAGGCAAATATACAGAGAGAAAAACTCTCTACAAAGGTGGTAAACAAATTTTTCTTCAGACTGAGTAAAAATGACTAGTAACTAACATTGTTCTTATTTTTTCAGTTGTTTTTTTTATTGTATTTTTTCCGTAACCATTTAACCCCTTATACTCTGTCCCACCTCCACCCACTGCCCCCTGCCCCCCCCGCCCCCCGCTCCCTGCCCCTCACAATCACTGCACTGCTGATGAGCCCTTCTTCCCTTTTGCTCAATGCCTCCACCCCTACCCTCCCACCCAGCACTGTCAGCCTGCTCTCTATTTGTGAGTCTGCCTCTGTTTTGCTTGTTAGCTCAGTTCGTTCATTAGATTCCACATATGACTGAGAGCTCTTGAGTTGAGCAAAATAACATGAATGAGTTCTAGCTGAGATTATTTATTCAGGCAAAACCAGAATTAGGAAGGGCGGTGACACATACATCATTGCCACTGTTACAAACAGCTTTGAAAATCCAGTCTCAGTTGAGTGTATTAAACTGTGAATGACTGACTGGGCAGGCAAAATTATAGTCCACTAGGATAATTACAGTTCGCAGTCATATCTAATGGGATCTGCATAAATCAGGGTATTGTTTGCCACAAAGTGTATTTATACTTGTCAAATGATTCTAATTGGATATTTACAAAGGACCATTTCAATTTATAAACATGACTTTTAAAATGAATATTTATAAAGTACTTGTTAAAGAAAATAAATTCACTCAGGTAATTTTGAACTGTGATTTTACAGCATGTAGTATAAAACCGTCTCTTACTAAGGAAAACATCTACTAAGCATCCGTTGATGATAATGCTCAAAATAAGATATAGATAGATAGGATCCTTTCAGCAGTTCACAGGGCAAAATATTTCATAATATTTATGTATTGTCAAAAAAAACAAACAGTGGCATAAATTTAAGTACTAATTTTGTAGAGGGACCGGCACTGAGATGATCCGCATTGGCACACACAGATGTAAATCCTGTACCTGTGCAACTTCTATAATGCCTGGCAGGTAGTCCTACCTATGTTGTAGATCTTTGCAAAAAAATGAGTAATAATGTACTATGAAAATTATCAGGTATTATGAAATTAAATTAGGCTTTTGAACTACCACATATTCTACTTTGGAAACCTCAATTTTTGGATTTGAATTTTTTTAAATTAAAAAGTCAGTTTTATTTGGGGGGGGTGGGTGGAGGTAGAAGAGGGTATGGGGATAAATGGTAATGGATAAAAATACAATAAAAATGGAAAAAGAAAAAGAAAAAAGAAAAAAGAAGAAAATCTTAAAAATTAATTTTAAAATAAAACTTTGAGAGTAGGTCAACAATAAATACCTAATTTTAGAGATTATTACATATACATAATATGGTACAACTGAATGTAAATATAGTAGTAGTATATTCATTTTGAAATGTATAAGAATTTTGTCAAATACATTCGAACATATAATTAGACAAAGCAAAACAAATGATTCATCAAATTACATACACAACTCTAAAGGAGAGACACCTGTTATCAAGTTGAGAAAAGTAATTCCTGAATAACAAAGTGGTAAGCATCTACAATTTGTTCTTACTTAGAGATATGCCACGCCTCTTTAAATTTATTTTTATTACACAGTTGTTAAATTTTTATTGATCTGACTACTCATTTTTTCACAATTAATACTGACTTCAGACTAAAAATAAAAGATCTTGCTACCTCATCATATTCACTATTACTTCTTTCATTAGTCAGATTAGCACTACAAAGCATACCCTTTCACAGAGCCTTTGACTGTTGGGAGCGTTACCTGGTTTGGAGGCTAAATAACCCATCTAAGCACCCAGTCCTTTCAAATCATTGACTAGCTGTCTACTGGGTGGCTACTTCTGTTAATCTGATGATCAGTCTATATACCGTGGACAACATTACTGTAACATGTACACTCTCATTTGTTGCTTGGACATGACCCACAAAAACTCTTCCTAGTTTCTAGGAAGGGCTGGACAGCCAGAAACTAAGAGATCTTGCATAAAAAGAACCCCCCAACAGAGAAACTGCTGTGGCTTATTCCTGTCTCCTTCCCAGCATGGGGTCTACTTGGCTTCCCTTTGGTTGTGCAAGGTTGAGTGTCTCCTCTCGGTTACTCAGGACTACATTAACATAGCAGCTGGTTGAAATGGAACAACGGTATTTAAGGGTGAATGATGTGAGTCAAAAGAACATATGGACCTTTCAGTGCAATATAGCCTTTTTATCCCTATTGGAGAAAAATTTCTCTTCTATCCAACTCTACCCAAGTAGAGTGATCTTACCTTATTCTTGAGAAATGCATTTTCTGCTAGATGTACAACAAAACTTTTCCTCTTCAGGAGGAAAAATAGTTTTGAGTTTCCTTTAGAGACTGGAATACCTCCTACCTCACCTTACATCTTTCCATACAATAGGGGTTACTTGTTTTTCCCTGATAGGACCATATGCTTTCAGAGTTTCAATTAGTATTTACTTTGCCTCCTTAGAACATCTTTCCCTTTTGGCTTTGACTTTCTAATGTAATCTTATCATTCAAGATTTAATTAATCAATATATTGTTTTTAAATCATTTTCTTTCATTCACAGTCTGTACCATACTCTTCTCCAAAGCTTCTATATAGCGTTGTCCAAACTTTTAATAATATTTAAAAAAAACCAACATTCCCAACTTACCTATGGGATTTGGTGTCCAGAAGCCTGGGTAACAGGTACTATAATCTCAGTGTCTACATCTAATCAACAAATTTTCAATTTATGAAGGGATTAGGTAACTCTATGAAAGCCTTGATTCCTTAAACACACACACACACACACACACACTTATTTTGAATATAATCCATATGTTGCATTAACCTATTAAGATAATTTATCTGAGTCTGCAGATGATGAAAAAAAAAATACCTGATTCAGTCCATGGATGTACAGGCAGAGGACTGGAAGGGAAAATTCATGATGTCTGAAAAGAACCTTCCCTTATTTCAGCATGTAGTCATCTACACGCCTTCTTATACTCTCTTCTGTCTTAGAAGGAATAGGAGCTCTGGTAGTATATTACCCAACTCTCTTCAGGGATCCTCAATGTGATTAACATTCAGTCAATCAGATAGAGGAGGTCTGTCCAGAAGGTATCCAGCCATGTAATGTGAAAAATAGAGACATTTATTGAAGAAGATAAAAGATGCAACATTGTACACGGGGCAGTGATACCTCAGTCCCCTCCACAGAATGCACCTTGGGACCTCACATGGTTCTCCCAGTTACCATCAGCAGCCCCATCGTATTTTCCTGAATTCCACTGAAGGTCTGAAATCTCTTCCATTTCAAAGGTGATTTTAGTTTTGGGGAAAGCCAGAAGTCACAGGGTGCCAAATATAGGCTAAAGGGGGACTGAGTCACCTGGGTGATTTGATGATTTGCCAAAAAACTCTGCATGAGGTGTGATACATGAGCAAGCTGATTGTTGTGATGAATCTGCCAGTCACCAGCTGCCCATAGCTGTGGCCTTCTGAATCATCCAAATAGTTTCTGCATAGGAACATTCAAGCTTAATGCAAAATTTGATGCAGTTTCATGTTCTACGTGCTCAATCATTTTGAATGCCATGGCCACACAGTGCGCATGATCTCTCAACAGCCTCTGCTGCTCCCACTGACTAGTACAGGGAAGCTGTCATTGTTCACACATGCGCATCCCAGTCCGCTCTCTTTGGCTGCCAGGTTACATGGATGTTGTGCAAACTGTTCTCATTATATTAACAATGGCTGGACTTTTTCTGGACAGACCTTCATATTTATGTGGATTTTTGAGATAGAAAAATAAAAAAAAAACCATTGCTCTCTTTTTGCAGTTACAATACACAAGCACATAGACTTCCCAGACATTTTGCAGCAACTTCTAGATCTTTCCTCTGTAAGAGCCTTGGGACCCCATTACAATAAAGCATTCAGAATGTCAGAGAAGGTGGCCTTTTTAGAAGCATTGCAAACACTGAGGGGAAAAATAATCCCTATCCAACAGGTTTATTTTTATGAGGACAAATCTCTGGTCTCTTCATATTGAAGAGGATGTCCTGTAATTATCCTGCCACTGGGTGACTGGCTGGTTCCCCTGGCACGTGGAGCCCTATTAGTGAGTCAGGGTTGACCTTTGCTGCTGGCTGGTTAGACACTCGACAGCAGTGGTCACGGCAGGCGAGCTTGAGGAAGGAAAAGTCATGTTAAAAGCCCAGGTATAAACCTTACCTGGACCGCCACAGCCACAATGGATAGAAACCAACGGAGCAAGCACCAGGGTGGCAAAAAAGTCACCAGTAAATTCAGTCCTGTCAGTTCAGACGACTTCTCTCAGAGTTTTATTTCTGGTCTATCTCCTGACTCTGCTGTTAAAACACTCTATCCTTTAGTGTCTGGAAAAATGTCCAATGCAATGTTGCTTAACAACAGGGACACAGAGGCATAGGTCTGAAAATAAGGAGGTTCTCATTTTGGGGGTGACTTTTAATATTCCCTGGAAAACTGCAGCAGCTCACTAAAGCCAAGACAAACAGTGACCAACCCCCTAATGAACGAAGTTTTAAATCACAGAAGCTAAAGGCTTTAGATACTGACTGAGAGCAAGAGGCCAGTGAATGGTTAGGGGAAGAAGAAAGGTAAAAGACAGACAGGCATCACAATAAAAAAAAGAACTTTGATATCTATACAATTTGTATTTTTACTTGCTTATGTAGATCTCTGTGTATGTTAGCAGACGTTTTATCTTTGCTCTTCAGTTACTAATTTACATAAAGTATTGATGGTTCGTAGAAGTTAGTTTCTAGGTTCTAAATTTATAAAAGAAGGGTTGCAAGTAAATTTAAGGAAGATTAACATCACTGAGGGATGGATTAGTGATTGATGGTATTTTGGGCCCCTGATTTTTGGGGAGAGATTGGGAAATCTTTGTGAGGAATAGCTCTATTAAATTAGAATGACGGTGTTGTTTTTACCATTACTGCGGGCTGAAACTTTAAATATTGGCCAAAGTGGTGTGTGCTCCGCTCCCTGTTGTTCCCTTTAGTGTGAGCATGTGTTTCCAGCCCCTCCTATGTTCTTTCTATCACAAGACCTGAAAGCCTGGAAACTAGGTTTTTCAGACTCCTTTGTATCCAAGTTTCAGTACATGATTCATTTTTGGCAATAAGGTTCTATATTTTGGTTTGAATCTTTAGCCCAAATAATTACCTAACATGCAATGATTTTACTTTCCTGTTCGCAGTTCCCTACACTAGAATGCAAATTGTATGGGGGCACGGGTTGTTTTTTGTCAGTCTGTCACGGTTGCACCTTTGGTGCCGAGAGCAGTATCTGGCGCATATGAGGGCTCAGTAATAATTGCTGATTGAATGATAAATGAATGAATGTGAAAGCTAAGAGGAAACATAAGAGAAAACAATGATTTTTATCTGCATTTGCGCACTGAAATATTTTAAATGAAACAGCAATGATCACAATCTTTTGGTTCCTAACATACATAGAGACCTGAGCAGGGTTAATTTTTCAGCTCCATAATTTTACAAGAATATTCAATTCTTTCAGAACCTACTGCACTTAAAAAAAAGTACGGAAAGAAAATAAAAACTAAAATCTCAGGTGAATGTTAACAATAAGAAAAATTCTTAAATTTGTGAAAAAAATTTAGGGAATGAAACACATGCATTGAAAAATGGTGAGCATTGCACTTTTGAATAAACAGTTATTGATTGTACAGGTTAAATTGAATGTCACTAACATCTGTAGGAAATGGGAGCATAATGTGTTGCTGTAATTCATAATCCTGAACAGTAGATACTGTTTTACTTTTGCCCTTCTACCCACATCAGGGATGTGCCCCCTGTAGGTGCTACTGGTGCATATGTCTGTTTCTCCAAATGAATTAGCAACCCCTGACGGTCAAAGCCCATGTGTTGGTATCTGTGTATCTCTCCGGATGCAATATAGCTCTTCTCGCACAGGAAGAAAACACTTTTACTGTATTGAATTGAATGAAAACATTGGATGTTCATGAGTAGCTAGCTAGATATCTTCTGAACTTACAGAGTTCAATTTCATAAATGCTAATAGCACATTGACTAAGGTTATATGAAAGTACCACAAACTGAAGTAAAAGAGCACGCTTTCAAAACAGAATCATAATTAATGGGTAGACTGGGTATTCTTCCTTATGCAGGACTTATAATGCCTCTCAGTATTTCCTTTCAACTTAGCACATTCTTGCAAAATAAGCATAGGAATCATTTTGTTCAAATTGTTCAAATAATTCTTAAATTAAAACATTTTATATCCTAATTACATCATCAGTCATTTGAAAATTTTAATATTAAAATGAATATATAGTATTTTAACAAAATTTAACTCCCAGAACTGTTCTCTCAACTTAATAGAACATTCTTCATTTGGACTTGAAAAAGTAAGCAGCTGTTTATATCTTATTATTCAGCTTTTGACCTTATTTTACTTAATCATATATTTTATATTTATTATGAATCTCTTTAAATGTAGATGAGTCTCTTTCCCCCTGTAGTGGCTCATTGAACTGATAGTTTTGACATTTCTTCCTCAAAAAGCATGTATAAGTGTCATCATAAAATCTAATTTACAACTGTCCTACATTCCACATACTCAACTTAGTTATACCTCTTGTTAAATAAATTTGAATGTCATATGTAAGATTTTTGTTGATGAGATGGATTCCATAAGAGACTCAATTGTCAAAGTGTTAGCTTCATCAACTTGATATTTCAAAAGCAAAAATCAAGAACCTCTTTCATTTCATTTTTTATGAAGAACAACTTTTGAATCACAGTTGTTAGATAGCAAGAATTACACTCTTCCATTTCTGGAAGAAATAAAGCATTATTAAGATGGTGCCCTTTTGGTATCAGACTCAATACTGTTATTTGTTGTAGAAATATGTCCTGAAATATTAATTTTTAAATGCATGTACTGGATACCAATAATACTATCACACTTTTTGCCTGGCTCTGGATTATGGTAAGCAACCGTGTTTGTAAAGTTCACAAAATGCTTTGCCTGTTGTGAGGTGCACAAAATGTATAAAGCAGCCTTGCCCCATCTCATGCCTCTCTGGAAGACAGCAGGAGGAGGCGTGCACCCCTGCGGTCGAACTCCGTGTACCCAAGGGAAGAGCAAGGGCGTTGGGCTCCTTTAGAAGGGAGACTCCGGCTGGAACACAGAAGAATGGGGAAGGTGTGTGCTCAGGGTGCCATCTCCAAGGACCTCCTTCTCATGCTTAACGCGCAGCTGCTACCAATCTTACCAAGCCTAACCTCTCCTCTTCGCGTTGGATGTCTCAAACCAGAAATCTCTGGAAATGTCACAACACTTCTCTTTCTCTAACCACCATGTTGAATCATTTACCAAGTTCTACCAATTTTATCTCTGAAAACTTGCTTTTTTAGTATGTAGCACAAAGATATATGTACAGCCTATACAATAATATTTTATATGAACTTCGTCATGTACACATGTGTAGCAAGGTCTTTTTGGAATCTCGTGATCTCTGAGTTTCCCCCTGCCAATCCCCAGTTCAAAAAATTAGTCCCATTGTCAAGTAAAATAGAGAAATCAGTTCGTTTTACAATATAATGTTGTAGGTATACATAAAACATGGCAAAGTAACTCAGCACTATGTAAAATACCAATTTTCTTAAAAGAGAATATACATTCACTGTCAAGGGGGTGGACTAGATGAGTTAATATGTTTTTCCCTATTTAATTTCTGCAGTCCTTTGAGGTCTGACAGTTATTAAACAAGTAATTAAGAGACATTATGCAATTACATTTAACTTGCTTTCATATATGATGTTTAATTTAATATGTGACTTTATTATGGTTTTCATGATAGACATTTAGAGTCAATTCCAGGATATAGTGAGTATAAACCTAAAATATGATTTAATTTTTAATACAGTTTTCTTACATAAAAAACTAAACATAATTAGTGCTGTAGTGAAACTCTTATTTTTCTAAAATCAAATTTATCAATTTAAATTTATAAAAAGATATTTTGAGATTTGAATTTTTAAGTCCCTAATAACCTTAAGGAGAAATGTAGTCAGTGCCTTAGGGTGTGTCTATTGAACACATTATTGAAGTTAATGAAACAGGGTGTAACATACTCTGTTCATTTAGCCTATTTTAATGATAAAAGCATTCAGCCATATTGGGAGCTCTTGATGCTAGGAATTCATTCAAAAGGCTATAAAAATAATTGCAGTGTAATCTAGTTTAAATGTCATAAGTTATTTAAATTATAAATGTTATTTTTATTTTTTTTACAATTCTTGTGATATATTCAGTATCAAACAATTGTAGTGGCAAGCTTTAAAAATTTAATTTATATCATGTGCTAAATTGAAGGAGAATCTCAAGAGAAATGCCCATGCTATTTTCCCAGACCCCCTTTGCATTCCTCAATTCCGTCACCGAAAGTTAAAATTTGAAGTGATTCCTCATACGACTCATTTGGTTTTATTTCTGGAATATGTCTTGTGTCTGTCTTGAGCTTTCCCCTCCCCTCTAATTTGGGTCTCATTGCTTCTCAATTTTGCTTTTAAATGAGCTTCAAAGCTTTTTCACTCAATCCATCCTTTCTCCGCCACTTTCTCATTAAACAGTTTCAATAGTGTTATGTCAAGCTCATGCTCAAAATCTCTTTGCTTTCTTCTAAGCCTCACTTTAAAATAAGAAGCTTATCGTCTAACCCCAAACCTCTACCACTCCTACAGAGAGAGAGAGAGAGAGAGAGAGAGAGAGAGAGAAAGAGAGAGAGAGAGGCTGTACTCAACTGACCTTTGCAGCTTCACCTTTTGCTGTTTATGTCCCCCTGTTCTTCTGTTCCAGGGACACTAGAGTACCAATTCCAACAGGCATTTTCCTTTCACCATTGCTGTGAGTCACTGACCAGACCCCTAGTAATGGAATCCCTTTTCCCTCCGGCCCACCCTCTGCCCAGCTCAGCCAGTTCAGTTTCTAGGTGGACGTAATGCACTTGCTGGTCCTCTCCATAGAGCTTTCCTTTCTCTTTCTATTAGGAATTAATGTTCATCTAATTTGTACTCCTTCTGGCATGGTACTTAGCCTGCTATGTCTGAATTAGCATACTTAAACTCAGCATTATTTTATTTTCTCCACTATGTATAAATATTTGTCAGCAGAGATCTCATATTTATTTGTGTCTCTTCCTTCTTAATATTCAGAAGAAGAATTTCATGGAGCTTAATATCAATAAACATTTACTGGAGGAAGAAATGAATGGATGAAAGGAAACAGGAAGGAAGTATGATTTCCTGATTTTCCTCTGCTCAGGTTTCCTTTCTCAATTAATGGATACATTTTAAAGTTCTGATAATTTATGCAAATATCCTACAACATATACAGAATATTTCAATAATGAATTTATGAGGGATCAATTGCCCACCCTCAGTCACACTCCTTGCTCTTTTGACCTTTGGTGTTTGTGGGAAAGGTTTGCTTTGTGATCTACGTATTTGTCATGAGCTGAACCACAGTCTATGAACAAGTTCTGGAACCCTCTCGTCTAAACTAACTTTGCAGAAATCCCTTGGCTTTGCTGCACAGCATCCAGCCCAAAGCCCACTTTCATCTGAAGGACCAGTAAAAACACTATTTTCTCATGTGTATTTTTCCTATTTAATCATAACCTAAACATTCTTCTAAGAATTTCTTTGAAAATTGTATCGAGACTCTGTAAAACAATCTCTCACATGTTGCCTTCAGATGGCTCTTGAGATCTTTTTCTAAATATGACTTGGCCAAATAATAAGAGTTAAAAAAAGGGTTTTTTTCTTCTACATTTACTGTATTATATATCAAAGTGAGTGAAAACAAAGAAGCAATTTAATAAATGCTTATTATTCTCCAAAATTCAACCAGCCCCTGCAGTTTTATGCAAGAGATCTAAATGTGTTGCTTGACTCACTTACAATTCTGAGTTCATTCTTTTTTTTTTTTTGCTATCATTATAGAAGCAATTAATTTTTTAAAGTCACTTTATTAAAGACCATATCTCATGAAATACAATGGTTATTTCTTTTCTTCCCCTTTGTCAAGAACTCCTTATTAACCTGAAAAGAGCCAGTGGTGACCCTGGTTAATAAGAATTTCTGCAATAATTGCATGGATTGGGTAATTACTGATATGAACAACTTACAGTACTCACATTTGCTGGAAAAGTTTCTTCCTTTAGTATCGCCAGGGTAGCTAAGAATTCTAATGGATGTTTTAAAATTAAAAAAAAAAATTAGTCTTGCCAGAGGATATCAGCAAACAGAATTTCTTTGGTCAGAAAAAAAATCACAAGTCTAAACAAACTCTTATCATTTGTGTGCAAAGAATGACTATGAAGAGGCAGCGGAGACAGAGTGAAGTTGCAAAAGGACAGTGGCGTTCTGAGTCCCCGGGCTCGGGTCTCGGTGTGATGTCAGGCAAAGCGCTTTTCTATGTCTGCGAACTGATTATATAATAACTTCTGAAATGTGAAAAGCGGTCTGTGCGTCACGGGGTGGCTGATGGGGTCACATAAAGTCACGTACATGAAAGCCCCGAGGACAACGCCCGGCGTTTTCTAACAACGATTACAATTGAATGCATGCTTGCGTCAGAGAATTTTGCATATATTTTCTTAATGATGTTTCTAACTTCATTTTTAATCTTTTGTCCCTTTGAAGACCTACCTGTTTTTTTTTTTTGCTTGATTTCATTACAGTGAAATAATTTTTTATTTTTTCTTGTTGTGAAATTACAGGTCTCCTCATTATACATTTTTTCTGACATACTCTCATACACACTTATTTATACCTAAATATGCCACCATTATACTGTGTGCCAGTCCTAGCTGAGTGCACCCTATATACCATTGGTGTCACATATTTCTGCTTTGAGTAATACCACTGTAGGTATTGTTAGTATCGCAACTCAACGACTCAGAGTGGAGGGGGTTTATATTGTCATCCTTTTTTTCCCTTTACAAATAAGAAAAACAAAGCAAAGAAAACATAAATAGCTTCGTCAAAGCAACATGGAGACGTGGTAGGAAACAGAGAGCCAGGTTTCCATCCCGTTTTTTGCTAACTTCTGTTTTGCTAAGTTCTGTCCTCTTAACATGAAAGCCACACTTCTGCCATGCTCTGAGTTTGTCATGAATAAAACAATGAATGTTTCTGCAGAAATTATGCCTCATTTTCCTTTTATCTTAAGCTCACACAATATGGATATGTGCCTAATTTCTATTATATATATATATACCTTAGTAATAGAAAGGGTTGCCTTATCCACTGTGTGATCAATAAAGACAAGAAGCAGTGATTTAACATCTTTGCATTGTCAATCTCGACATTTTCCAGCAAGAGCCTCAGTATCAAGAAACGGCAAGCCCAAATTCAGTTTTCCTTAGGTCTTCAAGATAGATCCTCAGATTTCCTACTACTAATAAAGGTAATTATTCTAAAGGAGGAGTTGATAATGCTCACCTGAGAGAACTAGGCTGGGCCACCTCAGAAGGAATTCTCGGGTCTGGCTTTATTGGCCAGTTTACTCTGATGCTGTCCAAGGGCTCAGTCAGCGGTCTGTATCAGGACACCTTGTCTGTCACTGTCAGCGTTGGCTGGCTATAGCATGTTTTTTTTCTTCATGATTTGCCTCCATACTATTGGAATATCTTGTAAAGGCGGACTGTATGCCACATTTTGCTGCACAGAAATGTTGACTATGATATTCATGTACTTTCTAGCCTTGTCAGGACAAATTACTTGAAATCACCTATTCTTTTGGGGTCATTCTCTATTTTAATATCTCCCCCAAAACGTTTGGGAACTATCCTACTCAATTCCTCAAAATTCCTGAGGATTCTATGGGATATAATCTGAGGGGGATATTCGATTCCTTTGGTCAATTTTTACTCCAAATTTCTGCTTTCTGTTCAGATCTTCTTCATATTCACTTACCACTTCCCTGTCTGAATAATCAGAACACTTGTATCTCATTTTACGTAGGGCGCTAGCACAAGGCCTCTGACTTTAATAGATTTTTAATGAAGGACTGATTACAATACAGAAAAAATTATATAATAACAAAAATAGTGAAAAGCTTAATATTGAAAACAAGATAATTCCTCTTGCTAAACTTCCTGAATAGTCTTCAACCCAAGAGGTATATCATTTATTTTTTATTTGCATTTTAATCTTCACCTGTACACAGGTTCTTCGACCTCATCTAGAATTCTACTTAAAAAAGGTACAATAATGCATTTTTCTGAAGGAAAAAAAAGCTTCATCTTCCTCTGGCACGATTCCCTCTTCTCCAAAGTTTGGAAATTCTGTGACAATTTACTTTTCTTAATTTTCCTTCCTGTTGCATTGAAATATTATTACCTCATGGAATTCTTAACTCAGCACATTGTGAAAACAATAGGAAAAATGTGTGAAGAAGATTATACATTTTCAAATGCACTTTAAACTGTATACCTAGCTTAAATAAGCAACAGCCGATTTTCATTTCTAAAATCAATCTTCATTCTCCATGAATGGGAAGCTGGTGGTGAGTCAGTTCATTTGGCTAAGAAAACGATGGTCCAGATTCTTCTTTGTCTTTGTCTGTTTCCTCCTGTTTTACCTCCTCCACACTTCCAAGACTTTTGCCTCTTGCCTGAGGGTCTTTGAAACTAATTCTTTGATAGAGAGGGCTCATCACCAATGTTCTCAACTTTTGAAGTCCTGTGGCTGTAATGTTGTAAAAGGCATAAAATAATTTTATAATATGAAATTATGTACTGATAGTACTGATATCAACTCCTAAAATTAGTTCCTATTTAAACATCCATTCTTTCCTCCCCCAAACACAGACATATGGAATACAGCCATTTACCACTGGAAATAGTTTGCTAATATTTGGATGCTTTGAACATCTCGTGTCAGAATGGAAATAAAAAGGAGAGTGATTACAAGGTGAATTTGAATATGTCTTGGCAAAGAAGCAGAATTTCATGAGTCAATAAAGTGAGAGGTTGAGCAAAATTATTTATCACTGAAAACCATTGAAAATTGTGCATATGGCAGAGTTCACATATTTGCAATTGAAAGGATCATTGACAAAAATGATGATAAAGAGCTTCTGAAAGAGAATAATTTAAATATCAATGGTGATGAGAAGTCTGTGAGAAAACTGATAAAGTCTTCAATTATTTTATGTAATAATCTTTTTTGGTTATCTTTCTTTAGAATCCAAATGTGAAGTGGACTGTCATTTAATGCCATCCTATAGCAATTAAATAATAATTTTACAAATAAAATATTAACTAACACTTGAATCATGTTTATTCAGTTTAATATTCAGTATGCACTTATAAAGAAAATCAAATATGTGAACCAGTTCTCAGTTATTGAGTCAGTTCTTAATACAATGATGTAGAGAAACAATGGCAAAATAAACAAGGACGGAGGGAAGGAAGGAAGGCACAGGCCTCACACTAACATGAGTTAGAATTAACTATTTAGATGACAACTTTTCATATGTGGTTTCAGAACTCACCGCCTGTAAAAAGATAAAAAGATACTATTTTATAATGAGCAAATTCCATCTTTAGACAAACATCAGTTATTAGTATTGTATGTGGGACCAAAGTACTGTGACCCCCATATATCATTTCCACCTTGCAGAAAACATGCATGTTATTGCTGTTACCTCCATTTCCTGAAAAAGATTGTTACAGCAGTATCAAATTTATTAAAGGAGATACTTTATGAAATTTCTGAGTTAAGTACCTGACTCATGGTAGGAACTGAAATATTTTAATTCACTCTCCCTTGAAGATAGCAGAAGACTTGATAACACTTTACCGGTCCCCACAAACAAATAGATTGAGTACATGGGTCAAATTTGGGTCCTTGATTATTCATAGTGGAAAGTCCAGTTGGTACTGCACTTCTTCCTACTTCTTCATCCTTCTCTCCATTTCAGAGGAGGAAAACGTAAAGTGTAATTGCAAAGTTATACCTTAATGGTCCTTCATCATTCTCTTTCAACATTGACCTCTAATTTCATTGGTACATATAGTTTCTATTTTTCCTAGTATAATTAATTTTAACAACTTATGTTGTATATCCTTCTATATTGTGTATTTATATAATTTTATTTAAAGCATTGATTTCTCAATTTATTTAAATAATCTCTTTGACCTCTAGATATCAGATTGGGAACCAAAGCATTTACTCAATTAAAAGAAATGTAATGACATTTTCTTGAAGTATATATTCATACTCCAAACAATAGAATTTTAAGAGAATCATAAAAAAAATTTCCATCTTTCCTTACACAGTTATTTTTAACGAAGTGTCACAAACAAACATTGATATCAGAGTACTGAGTGTGTTGAAAACAAAAAATGCTACCTTAAGGTGCAAGTAATATACAGTGAAACTGCTTGATAAACATGAAGATTGCCTAGTCAAAAAATGCCTTCTGCCAGAAAGTAACTGTATTTAATATTGCTGTCCAATTTTAAATGTTTGCAGGCTGCATCAAGAAAAATTATAACAATCTGACATCACTTGGGATGCAGTTGATTGTGTGTGGGGGCAGCATTTTTATAGAATTTGTATTGCATCAAAAATGCTGACAAAATCAACATTTGATATTATTAAAAAATTATAATACTGCCCTGCTGATTGATGAACACGTATATTTAATGTATGTATTTTAGTCAAAGGGTTTCTTTTGAAATTGTAGAGCTATATCCTGTTTTCAGTCATTTTAATAATATTAAGTCAAGTCATTTTTTACTTTGATGGAGGAAAAAGTGAGTTTAGGGATCTGTTTTCAGTCAAATTATTTTATCTAGACTTATAAAACTCCACTTCTATACGTCTCAGATGATGAAACTTTTTTCTTCTCTCTCTTTTTAGTCTGAAAAACTAAAAAGAATGCTGATTTTTCATCTGACTGTCCAGCAAGTGAGCTTAGGTGGAAAGTTCTTCTGTTTTCCCTTGATATCTATTTATCTTGAATTTTGTAATGATAAATTCTAAAAAAAAAAAAAGAGTGAATAGCCCTCTTCAACAGTAGCCTCCTGCTAGGTGCCGAAGTCTTTACTCTTGGCTTTGGTGTTCCACGATGGCTCCAGCTCTACGGGAGAGCCCACACTCTTTTGTCCTGGGGGCCGCTTTGCACACACTAGATTCAAGACTGAGGCAGAAGCATGTCTACTGCAGTGATTTAATAAAATCATGAAGCACTCTATTCATTTCCCTTCTCTTTTCTATCCTTTAGTCTGAAAATCAAGGGGCTTTTACCCAGTGCTTCACAGTTGTCTGAGTTTCATGAATTCTCAATCAGTTGGAACTTGGGTTGAACACCTTTGATTGGTCTTAGCCCCTTGGGAATGCTTGGATCACTGTGATTGTTCATCATGAGAAAAATGTTAACACTGTCAGCTTGTAGTAAGAGGTTTGGGATAGTCAGAGATTGCCTTGCAAAGACCTTTTACCTGGATTTTTTGGTGGAATTTATGATCTCTCTACATACTTCCTTGTATCAGAGAGGACAAATAGTTTTAGCTTGGAAAAAAAGCTCATGACATACAGGAATAGAAGATATTTTTAGATAACCAATCTATGTTCTCTGTAATTTAAAATGTTTTTCTGCTTCCTGTTTTTTCAACAGGGTTTTCATCCCCAAATTAACCATTTGTACACTATTTTTACAAAACACCTGTGCACTTTTATGTCTTTTTCTAAAAGGGGAATTCCTTGAATATGTCCTCTTGAAAGGAGAACATTCCAAAAGGACGATATATATGCATTGGCTAATGTTTTAATATTACTGCCCATTATGCTATTAAGGTAGGAAAGATTTCTGACATAATAAAAACCCTCTGGTGATGTAAAATATCTTGATCATGCTCACTTCTTACATGTAACAATTATATTTAAATTACAAAATATTTAAAAACCATTGTTTTGATGTCAGTAAGCCTGACTAAAATGGGACAGAAACTGTGGACATTTTTTTTTTAAAAAGAGAAATCATGGAAATTAGAAGTTTGAAGGACTGGAAGTGCACCAGGTCTCCCTGCTTGTTACTTTTTGACTAAGGGTATACATTAAACTCTTAGGTACAGCACAGAGAAGTAAGCAGTCTTAATTACTTGAGGCATCTGAATACAGAGCTGGAGGATAGTAGCATAGATTACAGAAACAAATACTCAGTGAGCGGGAGTCCAGACAAAAGGAAGACATAAAGGGATTGTGCTCTAACATTTCATTGCAACTTTGCCCAAATTATTGCTTGACCATCGAATTATGCGTATGGTGAGGAGGCTGTGGGACATCTCGCTAACCCTGCCAGCGCAATTAGACAGGCTGCATTTCACGTGCGAGAAGACAAAGAGTGCAGTCAGAGTCTACAGAAGTTAATATCCTTCTAAGACAGAAATCAACCCTTTTCAAAGCAATATAACTAAACGTGGGGTGTCTACAACTTACTATTCACAATGTCTTTTTTTTATTGTTGTTCAGTTACGATTGTTCCCATTTCTCCCCTTCCCCCTGTTGCTGTCCCCTGCCCTATCTACCCGCACTCCTAAAGACAATTCCGCCCCATTGTCCTTGACCATGGGTCCTTTGTGCATGTTCCTTGACTTGACCCTTCCCCTTCTTTACCCTGTTATCCCCTTTCCTCCTCCCCTCTAGTCACTGTCAGTTTGTTCATTATTTCCATGTCTCTGGTTCTTTTTTGCTTGCTTGTTTCTTTTGTTGATTAGGTTCCACTTGTAGGTGAGATCATATGGTATTTGTCATTCACCCTCCTGGCTTATTTCACTTAGCGCAATTCTCTCCAGTTCCTTTCGTGCTGTCATGAAAGGTAGCAGTTCCTTCTTTCTTTCTGCTGTGTAGTATTCCCTTGTGTAAATATACCAGCTTTTTGATCCACTCATTTACTGATGGGCACTTAGGCTGTTTCCAGCACTTGGTTATTGTAAATAAGGCTGCTATGAACATAGGGATGTATAGGTTCTTTTGAATCGGTGTTTCGGGATTCTTAGGGTATAATCCCAGTGGTGGAATCGCTGTATCAAAAGGCAGTTGCATCTTTATTTTTTTGAGGAAATTCTATACTGTTTTCCACAGAGGCTGGACCAGTCTGCATCCCCACCAACAGTGCACTAGGGTTCCCTTTTCTCTGCGTCCTCATCAGCACTTGCTCCTTGTTGATTTGTTAATGAAGGCCATTCTGACTGGTGTGAAGTGGTATCTCATTGTGGTTTTAATTTGCATCTCTCTGATGGCTAGAGATGTTGAGCATTGTTTCATATGTCTCTGGGCCCTCTGTATGTCTTCCCTGGAGAAGTGTTGGTTCAGGTCCTTTGCCTATTTTTTAATTGAATTGTTTGTCTTCCTGGAGTGGAGTCCTGTGCATTCTTTATATATTTTGGAGATCAAACCCTTGTCTGAGATTAACATTGGCAAATATGTTTTCCCATACGGTTGGTTCCCTTTTTATTTTGCTGATGTTTTCTTTAACCGTGCAGAAATTTTTAAATTTGATGTAGTCCCATTTGTTTAGTCTTTCCTTTATTTCCCTTGCCCTAGAGAATGTATCAGTGAAAATATTGTGTGGGGCAGCTGAACTTTTCCTGCCTATGTTCTCCTCTCAGACTTCCATGGTGTCACAATTAATATTTAACTGTTTGAACAAAATGTCTGTTAGGAGGAAAAAAATAATGAGACATAATAAGAAATTGAAAAACATAACTTATACTCATGAAAACAATATGTCAACAGAAACAGTCTCAGATGACCCAGATGTTAGAAGAAGCAAAACAGAGCTTTACGGGAGCTATTATAAATGTGTCCCAATACCTGAGGGAATATAGTCATAAACTGAAATATGTGGCCTCTCTGTGTGGAAAATTGTAAAATAAAAGCAAGTGAAAATTCTAGAATTGAAAAATACAGTGGGTGAAAAGAAAAATTCACTGAATGGGCTTAACAGTAGTGTTTAGAGTATGAAATAATAAGTCGTTGATTGACTTGAACAGATATCAATAGAAAATATTCAATTTGACCAGTACACTTAGTAATCAATGGGACAAGTTAAATGGTCTAAAATGTATGTAATTTCAAAGTGCAGGAGAGGAAGAAAGAAAAAATAAAACAGAAAAAGTATTTTAGCAATGATAGTAGAACTTTTCCAAATTTGATGTAAATTTCTGTTTACAGTTTGAAGGAGCAAAGTGAATGCCAAATGAGATAACAAAAACTAACATATAACATTCAGGAAAACAAATAAGAATCATCTCTTATAAGAAAAAAAATTGGAGGACAGGAAGAAATGGAGCAGTTTTTACGGTGTTGAAAGTAAATTAAAATATCAAAATAGGAATTTATATTTAGCAACTATAATCTTTAAACTGAAGTTAAGATAAAGATATTTTCAGGTTTGAAAAAAAGTTATTTCCTAGGAGACCTGCAATACAAAACATGCCAAAGGGTGTTCTTTGAGCTAAAGTAAAGTAATATCAGACAAACACTCAGATCTACAGTTAGAAATAAAGAGTGCAGGAAATAAGTTATATGAAATTAGATATTTCTAATGTTATAAAAAGGTATATGAGTGTGGAAATTTAAAATTATTATACAAAATGCAGAGTTTATAACAATAGCACAAAGAATGGGGTGGTTATTGAAATGATACTCATGTAAGATTTTTATATTCTTCACAAAGTACTACAATGTTAATGCTAAGTAGATCATGATGAGATAAAGATGCATATTGAAATCTCAAGATTTGATCACTAAAATCTATTTAATTAACCCAATAAAAGGCAGGAAACGAGGGATGGAAGAGCAAAAAAAAAAAAAAAAAAAAAAAAAGCTGATGGGACAAAGAAAAACATACTAAATGGGAGACCTAAATTGAACCACATCAATAATTCCATTACTCAGACTAAGCATTCCAATGAAAAGAAAGATTGCCAGTGTGGGTTAAAAAACTGAAAAGAACAACCCAATTGTACATTGCCTATCAGAGATACAGTTTAAATAGAAAGACATAGAAATGTTAAGGTATAATGTTAAGGTATAATGAAGGAAAAAGATACACCATGAAAACACTAATTATACGTAAGTTTGAGTGACTATATTCTATGAGACTATGAGGACTTCAGAACAGAGACTGTTACCAGAAATAAAGAGGGAAATATCAACTGTTAATAGGGTCCACCAATCAGTGAGTTTAAATAATTATAAGTAGGTGTGGACTTAATAGATTTTCAAAATACATGAATCAAAAAACTGACAAAACAAGAGGAGCAACAGACAAATACACAATCATAGTTGGTGATTTGAACACAACTCTCTCAGCAATTGATACATTGCCAGATGAAAAAATAAGCAAGGATATAGAGGATCTTAATGGGACAATCAACTGTTTTGACATATATGAAATTTATATAAAAAGTATGCCCAGCAGTTACAGAATCCACATTTTACCAAATACACATAAAATATTCACCAAGAAGTACTATATGTTGGACCATAAAAAAGTCTCAATAAATATAAAAAGAATAAAACTTCAGGAACAATTTATAATCTTCTACCAAGCAATTGGCCGTGTCATTATTTGCGGGTTCTGTCATGTTTATTGTTATTTTACTGCAGCTTCTTCTTTTGAAGTTTTAAAATTTCTCATAATTGCTATAGGCATTTATTAATTTCAGATGCATTTAATATCTCCACAGGCAGATTATTTCCAGAAACTGTACCAACTTTATAGATAATTGATGCCCCAGGAAAGGAAAAAGAAAAAGAAATGGCCTTACAATATATCTCTCATTGACAAATGGCTAACTAATTATCAGGTTTAAAGTAAAGCAGGGCAGCTGGAGAGAAGGTCATGATCCAATTTAATCCCATGTAAATTTTGGATATGCCATTCACTTTGGTTGAGAAACTAAAATTAATTGCATCACTGGAATATGGTGGCTCAGAGGACAGATTAGCTGAGTCTGTTACATGTTAGTTTGAAAGAGCATCTAGTATATCTACTGGGTCTCAATTTAGTTAACACTGAAGAGGGTACCCTTTCATTATTCACATATGTATACTAACTAGACAGACTCCTTGCTGATAGGAAGTGCATCCTGTTTTGGAATGTTTCATCTCTACAGCCAGCCTTGAAGTGAACGCCCTTGAATGTGGCTGTTAGTCTTATAGAAAATAGTTGTTAAATTTAGAAAAAGCTCACCAACTTCAGCCTGAGATCCATGCCGTTATTATTGATGAGTATAGCTTGCAGTAGGTTAGTAGAGGAGCTCTATGGACCATTATTTTAATAGCCTCGCTTTGCTAAAGCAGGTACATTTAGCAGTGTGAAATGTTAGTGATCACAGGTCTCCTCTGTACTGAGGACGGGAAAGTTATCTTCTTTCATCCGAGACACTGAAAGCACTTAAAAGACATTATCTCATTATCTCTGTAACATCTTCTGACAGAATTGGCTTGTAGTATAATTCCCATTTTATTGGTGGATAAATTCATGCACATTATGGTTTTATAATTTAGCTAGGCAGCTGGTCTGCCCTGGCAAAAGAGCTTTCAGCTTTGCTTCATCTTGGAAATTTGTCTCATTTATGTCTTCACATTTCTAATGCAGACATGACCTTAATGTTCCCAGAAACCAAGCATTTAAGTGGTCATTTGTCCAGTGACTTTTTATTCCTGAAGAAATGTTCCTGAATTATACTTTATTTCATTTTGACATGGAAGAGAGATGAATAACATTTTGGATAACTGATAGAAATTGATTTGGGTCATTTTGTAGATTCAAATGAATAATAGAACTCTTCAGCAGTATTTTTTTTCTGAATATTAAATGGCTTTGGTTACATTTTGTTTGTAATCACTCTAAAATATTTAAATGCATAACTTTTAAAAATCAACCCCATTCAACTCTTTATGAGACATGTACAAATTAAGTCCATGACACATATGATTCTCGGACATGAGTCCCCTAGGAGATAATGAAAATTTTCCTAAATGTAGTTAGAGATAAGAGACTAAAGCTATGATGACATAAGAGCTTTAATTAGCAGAACGTCAATTTAATGCAAATTATTTAATTGACTCAAGACAGAGGGAGGGTTGTATCATCTCATTGTTTTACAGTTATTCTATGTTTTTAACCAGAAACAAAAGGTAGGCAAATCCAAAATACGTTTTTTGCGGTGGTTACACAGGTTTATAGAAGATACGAATGCGGTTTTGGAAGTCTGACTCATGCATTGTCCGGAAGGGTTGGGGAGACCCTCCGCTTTGTATTGGATAACATTATTCCTCAGTGCGCACTATGGGAGGAAGAGGGTGAATATTGGACGGAAAAAGGGAACACAGATATAGTAATCATTCTGCGCCTCTTCTGTGTCTCAATTTTCCTGGGAAAATTAGATTAAGTGCCATTTATGTATGAGATACACTTCAGAAACCGGCTATATACAAATATAATTCTAACATGAGTCTGTCCTTCAAAGAGTAATATATATTTATTATTATAAAAATTAAAAACAAGGATCAGTCCACGCAGTGAAAGGAAGGCATAGATCAACATATAATATCTTGAATTTTATTTTATTTTCTGATTATCAGAGATCTCACAAGTTATTATGGCCCATGAAGGGGCTACTACATGCTGCAATGAGGGAAAAAAAATAGAGAGTGAAAAAAGACTTTTTCCTCTTTAAAAATAAAGTTGGAATATATGATTTATGATGAAAGCTTTTATGTATTTAATGAAAACTCTGGACTTCACTAATGTAATCCAAAATACTGAAAGGATTTTTAACAGATATTTAATTTTGACAGATAAATTATGATTGAGTTCTAAAAACTTGGGATTTTGAACTATTATTAGAAAAACACATTAATATTTTCATTTTAGGACTGTAAGATTATAATAGATTCCTTTTCCACTCCAGAGAACCATCCAATTAAAATTTACTCTCAAAGATAATATATGACATTTTGATTTAGGTTCAGAGTAAGCATACATAATCTTTTTAAACATTTTTATTTTAAAATAAGGATCATTCAATATATATTTTCCTTTCTCATATTGTAAAGGTAGAAATTGATCTCGTCTTTTTGGAAATAAACCAAAATAAGGCTTTGATACAATCCCAAATTAACATAAAATAAATAAAACTATGCCAGTATATAAATTTGACGCAAATTGTGCTCCAGTCTTAGGATAAGTCATATGCCTATAGTGAAAGAATCACTTTTGAGTCGGAAAAATACTGATTAATATTATTTTTGTGACTAAAACATTATCCTGTTCAGTAATGGTTCACAGCATGCACCGGAAAAAAATATAGTGCTCTCTGAAATACTCATTTAATAAAGATCAGTTACTAAATATCTGCATTAAAGACGATGCATTGTTGTACAACGTTTTCTGTGTCTTACAGTAAGCCAACTTGAAAGAAATGTTTGCTTAGTGCCTTGAAGGTCAAAACTGCCGGGACCCCAGTTCAGACAAAGGCAGACTGGGGATTCCAGAGATGACGGGAGGGCCCCGCTGGGTAAACCTGGCAGCATTTTGACAGACGTGCATGAGTTCTGACCTTAACTCCCGCAGAATGCCTTGTTCCTGGGAGAGAGAACCTCTCTTCTGCAGAACTGTTCAAAATTCATTTCCAATATGCTTCCGCTTTGCTCCGCTCTGTCTGAAAATATATGCAGACAAAGTTGATTGACAGCCCTCCAGTTAGCATACCATGAAGGTGGAAACCAGAAGGCTACAGTTCTAATTCACTGATCGCTGAAAGCTACAGAACCTAATTTCTAGGTTCGTTCGTAAATCTCTACTCACTGTCCCAGCAGGAAAACAAATAATGAGGGATTACATAGGACTAATGGGACTCTGTATAGGATAAGGGTGTAAATATGGAAATAGCCATCATGAGGTCGCTCCTCTTCTAAGAAAAAAATCACGTTTATTCAAGTAGTTCTCTCACAAGATGGCTAATGAAATCATTTCCCTTCCCCCCAGAATACTTCTTTCTCAAGTTAGAAAGATACGCAGGGCGCATTTTCCTTATGCTTTAACATATCTGTAAAACATAAAATTATCCTTTAGAAGATATTGAAATTCTGGCACAAACTGTCAACTAGCCCAGCAAATAGTCAAACCTAGCAGCATCCTCCCCTTTCTACCTCTGACGTTCCGGCTCTGCAGGCTAGAGTCTCGATTCCCCTCTCTGTGCAGCCAGTACGGCGTTGCAGAAGAGTTCCGGTTAATAAATCATACCTGAAGTTAACTCATGCTTTTCCTTCCCTCATTCTCCAGAGTTATTTGAAGTGAAAGAGTGAGACAGAAGAGAGAGGGTCAAAGGCAGAGAGTTAAAGATGCCACAGTCCAGGTGCTGCAGGTGGAGGAAGGGGCCATGAGCCAAGGAATGCACACGCTCCCCAGAAACCACAAAAGGCAGGGAAGCACATTCTCTCCTGGAGCCTCCAGGAGGAAACAGGCTGGATGACCCACTTTGGACTTCCGAAATCCAGAACTGTACATGAATGAAGTGTGTGTTGTTCCCCTACGTTATTGGCAATTTTTTTGTATAGAAGTCATCAAAAAAAGAAAAAACCTAGATCTGATTTCTGTTAAGTGTAATATGCCTCAATCTTAATTGAAATGGTTGTTCAAGGATTTTTAGTTCTCAGAGAAACATACCAGAAAAGTGTCCAAGGGACAACGGTGAGGTCAGCTGACTCTCCTGTGGTAAATGGTTCTTGTTTTATTCGGGGAGTTAGGCTTAACTATGTAATATAAAGACATCTTAAAAAAGCAGTACTTTTAAAGAATGATCTAACTTGCTCAACAGTTTGTTTCTTGTTTCATCTTTTCATGAATGGTAAAGTCACAGTAAACTCACTTGACTAAGAATGCCTGATGCTTTGGTAACATCCTTCAAAGGCTCAGCATTCACTTAAAGTGAATGTTATATGTAAGTATGCATGTAGTCATGTCTCAGGCACAATGACATATGCACGTATGTGAAACACATACACACGTCTTAGTTAGCAGACAGAGGCTGGTGTGTGTGTCTGACAAACCCTTCCGCGGCTCCCACGTCCCCCGCCCCCCCCCCCCCCCCCCCCCGGTGCCGTGTCTTTCACGATCTCCCCCTGGGTGTGGGCATAACGGGTGATCCGCTTCCGCGCTGGGATATGACTAAGGGGATGAAACGTACGTGATTTCACCCTATAAGGTTGCAGCTTCGGTCTTGCTGGATCTCTTTCCTTGCTGACTTTCAAGGGACTCATGTGGTGAGGAACTGAGGATGCCCCTAGGAGCTGACAGTGACCCCTGGCCGGCAGCCAGCAAGGAGCCAGGTCCCCAGGGGCTCAGGTTTAGAAAGCACTGCTCTGAACCCCTTCAGCCTCTGAGTATTGTGTATTTATACTTTTATTAGCTGAACACCAGTGCTCGCATTTAAAGGCCACCACCGAAGTAATAAAAAGGAGCATCTAAGCCATTTATACAGCTCTGATGCAAGTCCAGCCTGGCTCCTTCCATGCAGTTATGTATCAGTTCATCCATCAATCCGTCCGCCTCTTCATACAAAAGGAAGATGACTTCAGTGACTGTCATCTCTAGGTTCCATAGTAGTCCTTCTTGAATGACACGGCCTAGCCTCACTAATTTCTCATACTCTGCCTTACCGTAAGTGTCCAGGCCTGAACTAGGCCAATCTGGGGGCGTGTAAGTCAACCCTGGCCCTTCATGGTGCCCCTCAGCAGTCAACACTCTGTGGCTGAATTTAATCCTAATACAGTTGTACAGCCTGAATCACTCAGCCAGTGAATCTTTTTAAGAGCGATACATTGCATTTAAAATGATGACTATGCTTAGTGTTATAACTGATTAAAAACTCCTGCAGTCTAACTGCCTGCGTTCAAATTTCAGCTACACCAGTGGCGAGGCTAGTTACCTTTGGCGCTGCCGAGCTTAGGGAAGCGTCTGCTTCCTTGTCTGTGTAGTGAGAATAACCACAGGGCCTACCAGGTGAGGTGGTGGGGAGGCTTACATGAGGAAGAACATGAAAAGCCCCAGGAACCACCCCTAAAAAGTGTTCCATGGAGGTCAGATACAATTGTGGGAGAAGTTCCTTCTCCTCGTCTGGTCAGGAAGCTTTGACCCACAGACACTCTGGGGCCTTTCCCATGGGTGGCGGGCTCTCTGTTTGGTAATGCTGGAGGGCGTGTGTATTCTTGATCCAGCTCCTTCCTCCTTCATTTCTTTTGGGGTGTGGCTGTTTCCCAGAATGAGCTTTTCTGCTCCAGGGACAGCCCTGTCCTCTTGGAAAGAGAGCAGGCATTTTCCAGCTGTGTGTTACAGCAGCGATTTTCAGCTGGCGTGCACTGGTGGCGTCGGTTGGCAACCCGAGAAAGCGAGAACGACAGCATCCGGGCCTGTGGAGAGCGTGGGCGGTTTGTGCGGAGCAGAGAGGCCGTGGCAGGAGAAACTCCCGACCCCTTAGGCAAATGGGTGTGGCCAGCGAAGCCCCCCATCCCCCATCCCGAGGGAGGCCCACGGTCAGGGGGTGTGGGCAGAGCTGCGTGTGCGTGGTGCCCGCCCAGGAGGAGTGCAGCCTCAGGGGTTGATTCCCAGCGCAGTGAATCCCCTGGGAACTCTTGAAACCCAAAGAGATGGAAGGAAACCTCAAAAAGAGACTGACCTGCTGCATTTCCGCAGTTCGCGTACCATCCACCTAGCACACTATGGATCTGGCTTTAATGTGATTTAATTAGGCTGGTTAGGTTTGAGGACGTTGGGGTAACACTTTTCTTCTCTGTTGAAACGCAGTGAGGAATTGTGTTACATCCCTCTGATGTTTTGGCAAGATTATATTAATAGTTAAGTAATTCTCAGTACATTAACAATTGCTGCGGTAAAATAGTGGATTTAATAAGATGATAGGAATTTGACCCAATATACTTGTTAGGAATTGCATTGAGGATTTTAATATTTTAAGAAAGGTTTGAGAATTTCATTATGTCCCTTGATATGCCTCACAATTCTCTTGGTAGTCAGAGAATAAAGTAAATTTGAAATTTTAGGGCACATGTGAGCTTTAATAGATCAGAGCTGACAGATACCTTAGAGATAGTGTACTCCAGCGTTCTCATCCTATATGCAGTAGTTATGCAGGAGCAGTGTAGAGAATTAATTAACTAGCTAAATCGCATAGCTAGTTAGTAACGTGCCTGAAGTCACATAACTGGGCAGTGGCAGCAATCTTGAATCTACATCTCCACTACAAAGTACTGCCAACTCCAGGATTGTTTCTACTCTCTGATAATTTAAGAGGTTTTTTTTTCACTAAAAGTGAAAAATGGAAATTAACCTGAGAATGTCCAAAAAAATAGGCCAGTTAATACTTCAATGCATCAAGTGAATGTAGTCTTAATCGATAAAAGCAATGTGTCACTGTGGTAATCAACTACTTTAGGAAGTAAATCTGTACAAATCAGGCCAGTAAGCAATTAGGGATTTCATGTATTTCATTTCAATTACCCTTTGTTGAATTTTGAAAAATTAAAATGCTCCTTCTAAGGAATTGATTTGTATTTGTATTCTTAGATTTTGATTGTAAGATAGTGTCTCTTATCCTCCTTCCTAGATACCAGTATTTAAAGGTTAAATTATATGTTTAAAATATTGTGATTTACATGAAAATTATTTTTATTTATGCAAACCAGAATCTCATTTTAAAGGTTAAATTACCTTTTTCTTTTTTGATCAGTACTTTTTTTTTTTTTGCACTGGGTTTAATGTGTTTCCCTAAAATTAGTAGTGTTATACAAAAAAATAACTGAGAAATAACATTTAATTTTGAGGAATAAGAGTTGACTCAATCTTGGCTATATAGTATAAAGAATGCTGTGCGTAACATTGGGAAAATATTGATAATGGCATTGATACTGGTAGCTTGACAGCAGATGCCCTGCCCCCAGGCAAGATGGCGACAGGAGCAAACATTGCACTGAGCACCTTCAAGGCTCGCAAAAATAATTGGATAGGGACAAAAGCCCCCCTAAGCTTTCTCCATACCTGATTGGGGTGGGACCAGGGAAAGGCAGGTACATGCACCACAGAGGTCAAAATGGTGGCAGGGGGAGATGTTGTATCAAAGAAACTTGTCAGTCTAACCTGGGGGAAGAAGGGATTTGACCCCCCCAGAGTGCAGGGAAGTTTAGGCTGAAAAGCACCTGGTCTGGCCCACACAGGAAACTATTATAAATTCAGGGACGGAAGGGTCTCTTTTACCCACCTTGCAAAGGTACTGGCTGGTGCACTGTGGGAGCCTCTGGCCCCAGAAGCCACATGACCAATGGTGGTGCCAGCAACACACACAACCGACAGGAGGGACCCGAAGCCAGACAGCAGCCCACTTAGCTGCCTCGGGCTCCAGAGAACAGAACTTTGAAGATGGAGCGGGGATTCTGTGCACTGCTTTTGGTTGTGGCGTTGCTGGGGACAGCTGGGTTTTGCCTGTGTTTTGCAGAAGAGATGAGCCCAAGGAGTCTGGCGATGGGGAGTATCCTATCCTCCCAGATCCTTGTGCCTTGAAATAAAAACCCCTTTCATTTCTCACTGGCCTCGTCTCTAGAATTTGCCTGCTGATGACGGCAGGCCGCCGGACCCCACTTTGGTTCGGTAACAGCATGAGGGCAACTGCGAGCGTGAGCCAGCCCTTGCTATGTGCCAGGGGCAGACGTGTGTTCACTGAAGCGAGAACAGACCCACTGACAGGAGCTCCCACCCCTTCTCTCCACTGTACAGCGGGGAAAACTGAGGTGCCGAAGGTTCTGTATTTCAATAACCTGACCAAAATCAAACAACTGATAAGATATGCACAGAGGAGTCAACACAAGTAATCTGACTCCACAGGTTAAGCCTGAATGCTTAACCTTTTTAATATAATTCATTTATGAAATACATTAAAAGTTCTACCAGTAAGAGTTGAAATCATTTTATGGCTTCATTCCTACTCAAGTCCCTGCCTAGTATATTACTTTTTCTCTTCTATACCTGACTAAAGTTTGGAAGAAACTACTGACCCAAAATGAATGAGAGGGTAGGGGAAAAGAGGGGACTTCCGAATTACCTGTATTGTATCGCAAAAACAAAGCAAGGAAGGGAGAGAATGCTCAGCAGCCACAAACTGAATGGTTTAATGATCGGAAATGTATTGTATTCAAACTCTGACATAGAAGCCTGGCATCTTGGTGCCTTGTCACTGCTTCCTCCTGAGAGCCGTGAGGAGAAGGTGTGTTCTAGGTCTCTCTCCCTGGCCTGACCATAGCTGGCTTCTCCCTGTGTCTGTTCACAGGGCGCTCTTCTCTGAGGACCTCCATGGAAGGCCAGAGTCTGAATTTGGGTGGCAGGGATGGAAGAGCACAAATCACCTATGACAGACGTCAAGCTGAAAATCCAGATTCTCAGGCTCTGCCTTTAATTTATTTTTTATGTGTTTGGATTTTTAAAACTGAATTTATTCTGCCACATTGGTAAGATGGTATAGATTTCAGGTGCACATTTCTAGGACCCATCATCCGTGCATTGCATTGTGTGTCCACCACCCCCGTCAGGTGTCCTTCTGTCACCGTGTATTTGACCCACATCTGACTGAGATACAGATAGGCCTTCTCTTCTGTGGCCCTTCCCGCATGTTTTGATCGGGAAGCTAGAACGATGAGTTATTTGCCCCTCCCGCTTCAGCAGGGCCCAGTGGTGAGATCAGGGAGCTAGGAGAGAGACTCCTACTTTAAACATGAAAAAAATGAAGAATGTATTTGCTGTTTCTTTGTAATGATTCCAGAACCCAACCAGTGACACCTCCTGTGTCCCCTCCACTTTGGATGCAGGGGATGTTCCTTGGTTAGGGTCTCGTTTTGCTCCCTAGGGGTAGGTGTCTATTGTATTGCTCTCCTTTCTCTTGGCTGTACCATCTGGGGTATGGCCTTTATGCCCTGAGACACCCTCACTTTTGAGGAAGGAACGGCACACATTTGCAGCTGACTAGCTTTGTTAGTGTGCTTTCTTCCCGTATGAAGTTGGAGGCGCACGGGTGTCTTAATTTTGAACTGTCTGAGTCTCTTGCAGTCTAACTGCTGGTGTTTTTGCCAGTGTAACTACTTTTAATTTTTTAAAGAAGTCTTATCAGAGCTCATAGCATCCCACAAAAGAGATATCCATAATTCTTTCAGGACAGGTGTCTCAATATTTTGGGACATATGTGAGGCTGCTGGCAGGTGACAGCCTTAATATTCTTAAGAGCCCTTGATCTACCTGAGTGGATCTACTAGGTGCCTCCTGAAAAATTTCAGGAGTCCTAACAAGGTATATTAGAGTCACAACATTGATTTTTTTTGTGGCCTTACTCCTTTTGTAACTTTTGCAACATCTTTTTCTTTTTTTTTAATGTATGGGACTAAGGATAAGAGTTTTATTTTCTAACCCATCCTGGGCCTTCTATAGTTCCTCTGAATTATGCTTGCAAACAAACACTTTAATCTCTCTCTCTCCATATGTTATCAGTACACATCTAGGAAAATCCAATTGACATGTTTAATATTTGGCTTAAAACTATTCTTATCCAAATACTCAAGTTTTGGGGGTTACTGCAAGCAACAGTTTGGCAATGTTTCCATCCCGGCAAAACCCAAGTTGCCATTTCTCCAGGCTTCAACGGTCCCGTCATTGTTTCCTCAGCTTCTGCCCAGCACCCAGAACCAAACCCAAGACTCAGGTTCCAGTTTTAGTTATAGGAGCTCCCAGCACCAATTTTTATTTCAGCTATTGACTGATATAAATAAACAAGTGGGTTCAAACAAAAAAATGATTTTATTATGTTTCCATGAGTCTGTGTTTGTGTTTATTGGCTTACTCGTCCGCTATTGTCACCATGGGTCACTCCTGAGGCTGAATTCAGCTGAGAGGGTGGCTGGTGGCTATGCCCAGTTGGAAGCGTTGGGATGGTTGGACCCTTCTCTCCATGTGGTTTCTCATCCGCTGCTGCTTTATGACATGGTGGTCCAGTGCTCTTTTGGAGGAGGGCGAGTGCCAATGTGTAGGCATACATTTGCTTCATGTCAGCTGATTTCCTATTGGCCATCACAATTTGCATGGCAAAGTCCAGATTCATTGTAAGCAGAAAATAAAGTAGGGTGTGGAGACTGGGAAGATATAATTCGCAGGGTTATTACTATAACAAGCTACACAACAATCAGTTAACGTGTGACAGATTCAAACCTAGCAACCGTACTTGCATAGGGAATTTTTAAGGTAAGCCACTGGAGTTCAGTTTTACCAGAATAAGGGGACATAGCATTAATTTTTTACCCTATTTCAAAAAAAAAAGGTTAATTGTCAGTTACCAAGGTAACTAATAGCTCTAACATGAGATTAAGCTTTCTTTTTTTTAAAAAAACACTGTCATTGATATTATTGATATAACATGGTGAATTAGTGTAATTATAAAATCAGAGCATTTAAATAGGTGTTTGGAAGAAAGTACCACTCATTCTCCTTCCTATGAAGATATTACAGTTAACTCATTCCAGAAGATTACAGTTTATAATGCAACTATTTTTATGAACAGAGATTTAGTTTCTCTTCAAACGTATTTTACTTCAAAAGTAAAAAGGGAAAAGTAGAAGAGAAAAGGTATTGCATCATAGTGAGGAAGAGTCTAGGCTTCGGATTTGGACTGCGTTACAGCTCAACCATGTAGCGCAGGGTCACCAGTAGTTGAACACTTGACCAGGCTGGTGTGGTTCAGTGGATTGAGTGCCAGCCTGAGAACCTAAGGGTCACTGGTTCAATTCTCAGTCAGGGCACATGCCTGGGTTGCAGGCCAGGTCCACAGTAGGGGGTGCGCAAAATGCAACCACACATTGGTGTTTCCTCCTCTCTCTGTCTCCCTCCTTTCCCCTCTCTCTAAAATAAATAAATAAAGTCTTAAAAAAATAGTTGAACACTTTGCCACAATCCACTCCTGTGTAAAGTGGAGTATTTCACTCACTTTATTTTGCAGGTTATATTTAATGAAGTTTATAGAGCACAAATTGCGTGGCATATAGAAAGTACTTAGTGAATCATACTTTTGATTATTATTGCTTAATATTATATTTATATTTTTAGTAAATATTAAAAAGCTAAAGTCCTAAAAATTCAGTAGGCAAAATAATTTTTTATTTTTACATTAACTTTCATTGGTCAAAGGAAGTATGATGCTAATAAATACCAGTCATTATCTCCTTATTTGCTTATATATAATCATAAGCATAACAAATAATAAAAGTTGTTTCTTATAAAGATTAAATAATACCACACTACTGATAGAATAATAAGTAGCTGTGTTTATTACTCTTTGATATATGCAGGTACACACATGTATATACACCCTCACATCCTATAAACATATGTCTTTCAAAATTTTTATTTCTTGTGATTATTATTTTTGGTATTAAAACTTTCAGAAGGAATTGCTATGAGTTTTGAAGTACAGAGACTTTTCATTCATGAGAAAATATTTGTGTGGCTTCAAACTATTGTTTAGTGATGTTTCATTTAACCAGCAATAGCAAATTAATATGTTTCTCCTTTAAAATCAAATGTAGGCTTGAGTTTGCTTTTGTGGGGAAGGGAGAACAAGCTAGTAGTATAAAATATTTAAACGTACACTAGTCAAATATTTTTGGTTGTAAAAAGGCAGAACTTATGTCAATTAAGCAAAAAAAAAAAAAAAAAAAAAAAGGAGGAAATAGAACTGCTCAAAGGGATCTCCTGAAACATAAAGAACAGTGACTTCACTTGGAAGGAGGGAAGGTTGTCAGCACTTTCTGTAACCCAGCCTTGCTTTTGTTGCATGTCTGTTTCACTCGTCTCCGCTTGCATGCCTGCCTGCATGGTTTAAGAACCGTGCATCACAGCACCGCGCCTTGGATTCCTGTTGTAGTTTCAGGCTGTAAACTAGCTTGCTTTGCCTCTTCCCCTCGCCTGGGTGTAGCCTCTTTTCCTCCTCACTCTCTCCCCCGGAGGCAGAGCTGGGTGGCCAGCATCAGCCACACTCTTGTGGCTCTCTGGCTTCCTGTTGGACTTGGCCCATGAGAAGCATCAGAGAATCCTGAAGGACTGACCTTATAGGAATTATATTTTACTGCAGAGAAAGCCCCGAATGAGACTTTCAGTTGCTCCTTGCTTCGGGAAGTCTCCTGGTGTCAGTCAGGACCCACGCCGGACCTGCCGGGGTTATGCACCCCAATCCTTGAAACCCCAGAACTGACCTCTGTGCCCTTTGCCCTGACTGTGCACCAAGGTGCGGAAATCGGTTTCCTGTTAGATGCCCTGAATCCGGTCATGCTCTCTGAATCCGATCCTACGCTCTGGGTAGAAGTTTGGGGCCATGTCATCAGATAGTTCTGCTCTTGCACCCCAATATGAATTCAAGTTTTAATTATTTTAAAGTTGAGCAGACAAAAAACCGCTACTCGTAATGTCTAAAGGAGAAGTATAAACAAACTGGCATATCGCCTTCCTTAATGCAAGTACAACTGAATGCACTTTCCTCTGCAGTGATAAATGGAAACAACTGGTTTCAGCTGAGGAATGCATTAAAAAATAAAGCATACAGACTTGTGCTGTAAAATACTATAGCTACAATACTAGCCGCACACAACAGATTAAATAGTTTGTTGGTTGAACTTGTCATGTTTCAGGTGCTCAGTAGTCACATGTGGCTATTGGTGACTGTATTGGATATCACAGATTATAGAATCTTTCCATCTTTGTAGAAAGTTCTATTTGTTGGCACTGGTTTAGACTACACTGATTCTTGAAATATATAGCACTATATTTTTGCCATTTATACAAACAGAATGATTCAAAACCAGTTTTAGCCTTGACATTTAGTCTCTAAATATCTGGATAGTCTTTAAATTAATAAAACAAACAAAAAATAAAAGTAGGTAATATTTATTGCATACCTATAAAACACCACGCCCTGTGCTGAGTTCTTTTCATGGATTAGCCTCTTCAATCCTAAAAATCCGTATGATTAAAAGCTATTAGTATCCCACCTACTTGTACTTCCCAGCTAGTAATTGGTGCCATTAAAATGAAAATCCAACCGATTTGTCTCTATAACCTCTTAACAGTTGCACTTGATTGCCTTCTTCATAGTTGGAAAAATACTGAACTTTGGGACTTTATTTTTCTATAAATGAGAAAGGCCAGGTAAACACTGTTAAGTAAAATGAGATTTTTTTCAGCAGCCTGAAAGTATACAATATTTATCAACAAAAAATTGAAGTGTCTCTGTTATGAAGTAAATACACTATAACTTTGCTTTATATTTTTTAAAAAAATCTTGAATATGTTGTTACATTTTATTCAAAAGAGTGTGACCATCACTCAGAGTGTACTGCTAATTTTGAATGGATTCTAAGAAATATTACTGATACAATATTTCTTTACAACCTTAAGTAGAACATATATATTGTTTTCTTACTTTTTAATAATTAACCACCCTTAAACTATCTCAGTTATTAAAAGGTGAGAAAATAAATTGAAATAATAGTTAGATTTAATTTCCTTAAATCATTGTCCAAACCAGTACAATCAAGGTCTTTATTAGCATAAGGCTAAATAAAGTGTATAAGGAATGATTTATACCTAGTATATTTGCATAACCATATTTAAGAGACTAACATTTTATTGATAGGTTGCATTGTTAGTACTATTATTAATTACTGTCAAATATATGATTTGATTTTTAAAAATATTTTTGTTATCTCATAAATGTCTTTGAAGTACTACAATATCTGTTCTATTTACACAGTATAAAAACATATTTAGGAAAAGTAGATTCAGGAGTGAAATATTTTAATTTAATGTCTTTTTATAGCAGAAATATATGGGTTGCACAATTAAAATGCATTTTATTTATGTACTTAGAAAGATATTTTTAAAATAATGGAATATCTCTTGCCAATAACTATCTTTTTACAGATAGAAAGCTCCTTTTTAAATTTTTTTTCTTACTGGCAGCAGTCTGGTTTTGCATAAGTTAGTATTTCCTGCTGTGCTAAACATTAATTCAGAAAGTGTGATTGACGGCAGCTTAGGTATTCAAAGGCCAAGCTGCATAGATCAGACCAGATTGACTTTGTTACCTCCCAGTATTCAAATAGGGTGCTTTTCTGATTCCCTCAGGAGGTTTCTGGATATGGCAGTGCCTCTTTACATCCACTAATTGCTCATCATGTTGCTCAACTCCTATGGAAAATGACAAGTGAGATCATTCCAGAATAAGCGTCTGCAACTGATGGAGAATTTTTTTTTAAAAAAAATCAAGACAATAGAGCATTATTCATTGTGGCTTTGAAATAAGAAGTATACTCATGACCCTACTTTTAAATATTATTTATTAATTTTCTTCAGGACACTAAAAGTAGAATGCATATTGCCTTTTTTTGCAATCATGTTTCTAATTATTATCTCTGTTATATCTATTTAGCTCATAAGTTATACATTGTGCAGGAAAGAATGAAGTCAGCAGGCCTGGGTTGTGCAAATCCCTCCACTTTTCTAAGAAGGACTTACCCTTTGACTAGCTCCTGAGACACGACTCCTACACCCTTGAAGTATGCTGCTTGATAACCATGTTTTCTTTACTGGGGGCCTTGAATCACAAGAGAAAATTTAAGCTAACAGTCTAATATAAGGTAGGGGCCTTGGGACCTGCAGGATCAGTTTGACCTCTGGAGAGACCAGAGACAGGAAATAAGGTCAGCCAGGAAGGAAGGTGGGTACTCCATGCCTACATGACCAACCCCAATAAAATTCCTGGATGCCAAGTCTTATATGAGCTTCCATGGTTGGCAGTACTCCATAGGTGTTGTCATGCGTATTTACTACAAGGATTCAATACGGTTGGCATGATTCCGCTGGGAGAAGCCAATGGGGAATTTGCTGCTGTTTCACCTGGAATCTGCCCTATGCCCTTTTTTCTTTGCTGATTTCATTCAATGGCATATGTATATAATGTAATATTACTCAGCCATAAACAAGAATAGAATATTGCCATGTGCAATGATATGGATGGACCTTGAAGCTATTATGCTAAGTGAGACAAGTCAGACAGAGAAATGCAAATATCGTGTGATCTCACGTATATGTGGAATCTAAAAACAAAATAAGCAAAGCAAAACTCATAGAGAACAGAACGGTGGTTGCCAGGAGGAACGGAGGCGGGCAGGCAGGTGAAAGGGGTGAAGGGGGTCAAGAGGTACAAACTTCCAATTATCAAATAAATAAGTGACGGGGATGTAATGTGTAATTAAAAAAAAATTTCCTTTGAGGATATAGTGTCAGTGAACTTTTTTATTCCTGATTAGTGTGTGTGTGTGTATGTGTATTTCCTCATGGAACTTGGGATGCTTAATCAGTGCTCATTGTGGTTGTGGCTGCTTCAAGATTCTTATACTAGGAGAGGACTAATTTACCCCTGAATTCAAACGTGGGTGCCTCCTTAGGTATCGTGAGGTTAATGAAACGTTAACTTCCAATCCTAGTTGGGGCCATTTATATGCTAGCTATTATGCAAAGACAGTTTAAGAAACAAATATGCAAGTGCACTCAAGGCACTTTTAAAATATATTGTCCTTATATTTGCTGATGTTTCTTAACTCATCTAAATGACTTATCTTGTCCAGTTACTCCCGATACAGGTTTTCTCACCTTAGACGACATTGGAAAGTTGTTTTATCTCCTCCTTCTCTGACTTCATACCACTTCCGAAGGCCCCACGTTTTCTCTGGCACACTGAAACAGGGAAATGTCTTGTGCTTAATGTTCTAAGACTCTATCACATAAATAATACTGAATAAACACTGTAGTTTGAGTCTTTGTGATAATCGTGCTCGTGTTATGATCATGATTCTGATTGTTTTGTTTTTAGCAAGCATTTTTATTTTATTTAGTATGTTTAGGTACTCATAAAAGGCCTAATACCAAACATACTGCAGATACCTCTTGAAAGAGATACACTCTTGAATCATTGTTATTATTGGTTTCTATCTTTGAAATTTATTTTTCTCATTAAGCAATGTTTCATTTTGTAGTGTCTGTGTTAAGAGAACCACTTAAGTGGAATCATTGAATACTGTCTAGTCTCAAGTAGGAACATAACTTCACTCTGGTTAAGGAGGACTTGTTTCATATGGAGTTTTTCCTCAAAATTTATTTTTATTATGCCCATGTGAGGAAGAAATTGTTGATTTCAAGACAGAGATTAACTTCTTTCTAAAACTTCCCTCTTTTTCTTAGCCAGAAAGCTTAGAGTGAGCTTTATCATTTCTTGTCTGTGGCAGTTGGCAGAGACATTTCCTTTAAAATGCTGAGGCCACTGATGAGTTGATACCACAAGCTTCCTCCTATTTATTCATTCACTCAGAAAGCTTGTGATTGGTTCCAAACCAGAGCTCTATTTTAAAGTGACTAGCTAACACAGTCACGGGTGAATGCCTACTAAAAGGGATATCAAATTTTTCCTGTCAAAATACATTTAATAAATTATTTTTTCTATTTTTAAATAGCTAATGCATATATAGAACAAAAATAAAAAGGTACACATATTGTAAATGCACCTTTCAAAAGTAAACCTACCTGGCACTGCTACCTTTAGCCATCCTTCCTTTTCTGTAGATACAAACCCAGGGGCCAATAATCAGGTAAGCTGTAGGTAGAAGAATTTGTAGGGGGGCGTTCCTGAGACAGGGCATACAGGGATTAGGGGTGCATGTAAGTGTATAAGGACATGAAAAGTGAAGACTTGAGGAATTAAACAAAAATATTTCAGAAAACCTGGGGGGTGGTATTTGGGGGGAAGGGGGGAAAGGCTGGTACAGAGCAGACTGGAAAGTAGTCTGCTTTTGAAGTAAAAGTGTTTATTTATTTTTTTACAATATTTTAGTTTTCCATCATCATACATATATTTGATGTTATATTCACTGAATATAACAGGATTAAGCCTACATTTATTGAATGCCTATTGAGTTCTAGGCATGGGCATAAACATTAAGCAATTACATGGGCTTTGACTTTCAGACATTCACTATATGTTGTTGAAGTGAACACATCAAATTATGACATATGTTGTAGATAATTTGTAATTTAGAACAAAATCTCTTCCCCCTGCCACCCCCGCCCCCACAGAAAAGCTCTCCACAAAGGCAGAAGAGAAATAATGGAGTTCTGTTATCGAGGAAACATTAAACCAGAATATTATGCATACCATGACATCTGCTAAGAGATCTCAAAGTCAGAAATCTCACCCTTATATATATAGACAGACAGACACAGCCCATTACATACCTGTCCCCAAGATAAACAATCATGCGTCCTCACTATGAGGACTTAACAGCACCATTTTCCACACACAAGTCATCTTAAATTCCCTTAATCAGACGAACTCCTCTGTTATCCAAAGGAAAATAAGTCTTCATCTTTATGACATGAGGTAAATTTTGCAACTTAGAGCAAATCTTCTACCATCCCAGGAGAACTAGAGATATGGGCACTATCTTTCTTTGAGGATTATGTGAGGTCTGTCTGGAAAAAGTCCAGCCATTGTTATTATAATGAAAACAGTTTGTGCAACATCCATGTAACCTGGCAGCCAAGCAGAGCGGACTGAAATGTGCATGAGTGAACAATGACAACTTCACTGTACTAGTCAGTGGGGGTGGGAGACACTGTTGAGTGAGCATGTGCACTGTGTGGCCGTCACATTCAAAGTGGAGCAATGAGTCTGCATCAAATGTTGTGTTAGGCTTGAACATTCCTCTGCAGGAGCTATTCGGATGGTTCAGAAGGCTGCAGCTGTGGGCAGCTGGTGATTGGCAGCCGCTTCACAACAACACTCCCACTCATGCATCATGTCTCGTGCAGAGCTTTTTGGTGAAACATGAAATCACTCAGGTAACTCAGTCGCCCTTCAGCCCAGATTCGGTGCCCTGTGACTTCTGGCTTTTCCCAAAACTAAAATCACCTTTGAAAGGGAAGTGATTTCAGGCCTTCGGTGAGATTCAGGAAAATATAACGGGGCAGCCGATTGTGACTGGGAGAACTGTGTGAGGTCCCAAGGTGCCTACATTGAAGGAGACTGAAGCATCATTGTCCTATGTACAATGTTTTTTGTATCTTGTATCTTCTTCAGTAAATGTCTCTATTTTTCATGTTACATGGCTGGATACTCTCTGGACAGACCTTGCACTTCAAAGAGATGCTTCCCAGGTCCATGAGTCAGACATTCATGGGCCATAACCCTGGCAAGAAGTGGATATAGCAATTAAGAACATTTACATACATTTCAAAGAGACAGAGGACAAAACTTTCAATTTTAAGTATCTAAACTAAACGCTTAAATTGTTTTAAGTCTTGATGACAAAAACCTTATTAAAAGTCCTGGAAAAGTTACATTTCAAGTTCTTTGTGAGAATCAGTTTCTTAGATCTTCATAGGTAATTTCCAAGACATAAATACCCATAATTCATTTACTTTGAGCGTGACTTGTCTGAGACCTCTAGCATATGCATTAATTAATTTATCCAAATTAAAGGGATCATCTTCAGGCCACTATGCGACTGGATTCTCACATACCCATTCCGAATGTGATAGAGACTTCAGCCTTTTTAGACAACAATCTGAAGGTGACATTCCTGGCTTCCCATTTTTTCCCAACCATATGGTGGTTCTGTGGGTAATTTGGAGCCTATATTACTCATACTTATTCAACAGTGAAATCTTGAATTTGGAGAGGGTGGTCCATCGGGCTCGTATTTCAAAAGAGCAGGCAACTAGAAGGGAGACTTTTTGTCATGGGTCATCTCTTACCTGCCTCTCATGTGGCCACAGACCTTCAGTTTGTCCACTAAACTCAGGAATTATCAGGCATGTCCTTCCCATCCTCAGGATCGTATAGTTAAAAAGAAAATCTCCACCCAACCCAGAAAACCTCTCCACAAAGGGAGAGAAAGAGAAACAGTTTTATTTTTGAATAATGCACATCACAAGCGGGAAACTGCAGAGGCAGGGTTCACGCTTTTATGTAGCTTGGCAGATACAACCCTCCCACACCTGTTTGCAGCATAAGCAAAAACCAGTCCAAATGCAGAGACTTGAAAACACCGTTTGTCACATGTAGTTCATCGTAAATTCACTTAGTAGTTGGGGTGACTGTCTGTTTTACCTAATTGTGTTTATCTAAAGGGAAAACAAACACATCTTTATGAAATGGGGAAGTTTGGTCATTTGGGGCCAGGCACCTTCAGAAGTTAAGCACCTGGCATTCCACAGGGACTCGGAGCCAGGGGCCCACCTTTTGGCATCTCTGGGCCACACTGGCAGAAGTAGAGTGTTCTTGAGCCACACATTAAATGTACAAGCAGTAATGAAAACTTAAAAATCTCCTAATGTTTTAAGTAAACTTATGATTTTGTGTTGGGCTGCAGTCACAGCCATCCTGGGCCGCAGGTCGGACACCACTGCGAGGGCACTATCTTTCTTGATGATGATATTTAAAAGAGATGGTTCTCAGGTATTTGAGAGAGGTCTTCCTGAGACTGATAGGTGGCAATAGTTTTCTTTAACTTTTAAAAGGTTTACAAACCTTTCAAAGCGATAAAGAACTTTCAATTACAAGATTTTTTTTTCTTTAATAATAAATGCTCCAAAAAAAGGTAGAGGATAGCAGTCAAGCCTCCTCCTTTATTTTCAACAAGAAAAACTATTTTAAAAAATTTTTCTATTGGTATTTTCTCTTACATAAATACATACTTTATTGAAGATAGGTAAGATCAGCTACAGAAAAACTAAGTAATTCTTGAGAACAATAAAAGTTACCAAGGCATTTGAATTTGATTTTGAATCAGAAGTTGGAGAAAATCATTGGGCAGACATATATGGAAATACAGGACATTTCACAAATTATTAATTGATGAAGACTATCAATATCTGAGGATACCACATGTTTTCTGAATCTCATAATTCCATATTTATCTCTTAAAATATTTGATACCCATGACTACAAACTATAGTTAAATATAAATTATGCAATTCTTTGTGTTATTGTTGGTTTGCTTTGGTGTGTGCTCTTTGTACTCATTAGCGCCGTGTCTGTCACTCTTCTGGTAATTTTACCTACATTACTTCTGATTCCCAAAATGTTTTTCTAATTTAGGAATTACAACTCACGTGTCAAGGAGGAGAGCAGTGGGAAATTTTCCAAAATAATCACAAAAGTAATTGGAGAAATCAAGAGTACAGTGCAGTTCCGGTTGACTGCAAAACTTGTACTCTTTCTGCTCTTTTATTTTTTCTCAGATTTTCTGTAAAAATTCTATGTAGAGAGAAATGATATACACACATATACACATACATATTTGTGATGGATGCTATTCTATTCCCTTTGTCCTTGTGTATGTTTGTGATTGCAGATGTTCTTTTAGGAGAAGTCCCAATACAGAGGGAAAAAGTCCTTGTTCACAGTGACACTGTTTAATTTAAGTGGAAAGTTGAGGTAGCATAGGATTCTTTTTTGTTTTATTTTCTTTTTCCTTCACTATACACCTCTAGAGTGCTGACTGTTCACACTTTAGCTGGGTTGCATGGAACACAGCACATACTCTACATCCAATTTAGAATCGGGGGCACCCTTCCGACTTGGAGAAGTCTGAGCTTTGGAAAAGATGGAGATACTAGTGCTCTCTAACTAGAGGGGTGGGCAGAGAGAGAAGCAAAGGATCCCACATGCAGTCACTGCTTCTCTTTCATCACAAGTCTCACTGTGTTTCTAAAATCGAGAAGAAGACGTGAAGTAAACTCCCCCACGTCATACGGCAGGAACTTCCTGTCTATTGTTCCTATCCTAATACCAACTTTAAAATGAGCGAGGTCTCTCTAAAAAGAGAGGAGGCTCCTAGGAGTGGGAGGTGAAGGGAGTCCTGAAAAAGTGGGCAAGAGGCACCACCCAGCGAGTGGGTCCGAGGTGCATAAAGTGCAGCGTGATCCATGAGGACTGCAGTCCTCCCACCTTCACACAGGTGCCCACATGAGCATCCAGCAGGGAGAGAAGAGGGGACAGAACTCTAGGAGCCAGAGAGATGGGGGAGGCAAATCGCATGGTCCTTACTAAGCTGAGAACTGGTGTTAGACAACACCCAGGGATTGACAAGCTCTTAGTTTCTCCCTGGGAAAGATTTTGCTAAAATGGCTCGTGTTCTGAATGATCTAAAGATTCAAGAAGCTTTCTTCAACTCCTGGAGCTTTCCACTTGACGACTGCATGCTTATTCTCTACGTTTTTTTGGTGACCTTGTTCTCTATCTGTGCATATCCTTCTTTCATGAAATCTCTGGCCTTCTGATCGGAAGCTCTGCTTGCATCGTTACTTAGAGCCAGGATGCCACCCTAGAGCGGCGCCATGATGGAGGCAGCGCTGCAACCATGAGGGCCTGATCAGTGTGGTGGGAATCGTCCTTTGCCTCTCCTGGTCATTTTGGCGAGTCAGGAAAAGAACACGTGGCTGTATAAGATCCGCGCATCTCAGACTCCAAAAAGGTGGTACCGAGAAGGCGTGCAGAGCTGGAGTAATGCGTGGGGGCAAGGAGGTGCTCCCTGCAACCGCCTTTCCTTTTCAGAAGCTAAAGTCGATGCACGCGGCGTCTTTCCTAGCAGTACCGTGTCATGACTGTGCATAGATCGCCACTTCCTAACTATATGAGATACCAACAGGGTGACACAATGGAGTTTGAATGACAATCTGAATAAGATGAATTTTAAAAATAAATTTATTATTATATTGAGCATTACAGAACACGGTGTGGCTTTTTGAGATTGATCTATATGATACACAATACTTCTTTATAGTGAATTAGCTACATATTTTATGTACACAATAGAAAATGACAAGAGATCTGATAAAAATAAGCATGAGTAAGATCTGACTGTTTTTTAACCTAACATTTGGCCTAAATAAAATTATATCTCATTTCTATTTAAAAATCTGTGTTTAAAATACATACCAAAGTGAACCAAATTGTTAACTGATATGTCATATATCAATAAATCATTATATCTGGTTAAGGAATCACTTCAGAATTTTGCTCTTTGAAAATATATATCTGGTAGTTTGGTGGAACGTTTTAATTTCCATTTGGAGGAAAATTTTTAGTGTTGAAATATGTGTCTCTCTTTATGAAGTGTCACCCTTGGACAAAGTTTGTATGAAATTGTTTTTATTTTTATTTCATCAAAACTTCATCTTCACCTGACAGATTTTATAGTAACGGTTTTTAATAGTTATCAACAAAGTGGGATTTTACTTCAATAAAGTATAAACTATTTTAAAGGAAAAAAGATTCCTACAAAGCATTTATCCTCCAGAGGAGTGAAGGAATAATTTTCTATTGTAGTTTTATTATAACCATATCTTCAAATTTGCTTCCTGTACTTCAATCTGGAATATCTCCTAAATCTGAGATTACATTCCTGGAAGCCTGGACTGGCACCCACCATTCTCTCCTGTGCTGCAGGCATTTGGTCTGATTTTTAAAGAGTACGTTAAGTGTGAGATGTACCTGTGAGAGGCCATTCTGGTGGTCTACCGAGTAGCCGTCTCTCCCCTTCGCATTGACCCCCTATCTTACGTGTGTGTGCGCGTGTGCCGCGTACTTCAGCCCAGGGAGGAAGTCAGAAAAGAAAGCATGGCAGGAACCGAGGCGTGTGTGACAACGTAACGCCTAGATCTTCCTGCAGTCATTTTAACAGGAGATACTGGGTCTTAAGAAAAACCGTCCACCCCAGTGAGGCTAGCAAGCGGAAGCGGGCCTTGGACGCCACAGTGGCCCCGCTGAGGGATCCACACTGGTGCTCACCCTCAAGTTCTGTTAAGTCACCAATGTGTCTCTTGTTTGAGTTGCTGTTAGTCAAAAATTCTGTTAACTAGCTGATGAAAGAGCTAACTGATATGGACCCAATAAATCCATATTCACCTCTGTAGGATAATGAGGCAAAATTTTTTATCATCCTAAAAAACAATTTTATGTGATCTTGATGTTTGCTCTTTAGAGATAATAGGTAGGGACTTTATTATCTTGAACTAATTCACAATATGTTTTATTAAAGTAATTTTAAAGTAGCTACAAACAATGAAAATTTTAGATTTGGTTGAATTTTGAATCTGCAGCATTATTATTGTTTCTAATTGGCTTATATTCTGGTATTCACTCATTTTTTTTTAAATTATCCTTTAGGTTAGAATAAAATCTCACCCAGAAATGTGAACTGTTATATAATATATAAAAGCAGAGTTGCTTTGAGGGAAGATAGAAGGGGATATAATAACATTTCTATGACTGACTTTTTTTTTCATTTTCCCTTGTGAAACACAGTTTCAAAACCATGTCCTACAATATTCTACCCCAAAGTATTTACCTAACTATTCATTCTCTGAAGTTCAATTCAATCATTTTATCCAGCTGTAGGTCCAGTTTTATAGTTTGACATTTTACATGAAAAGCAAGCAAGTGTCAGCTACCGTTGTCATAGATTTCCTTTATGGAGAAATATGTCAACTAGAGTGTAATATTGCTTGGAGCCTGACGGACACCTCATCTATCCCTCCTCTCTTGCCCTTACCTTTTATAACTGCACATAATTCTTGCCTGTCACTTGATGGCTTATATCTATACATATAATAAATCAATGCAAATATATTAGAGCATCTTTTCCTACTAGTGAATATAATCTTAAAAATTCACCTCCAGACTCTGAGCGTCTGATAATTCTTTAGGGATCTGTCTAGTACCCTCACCTTTCATGACTAGTCCACCTTATTGGCATCTCTCCTGTTCTCCTGCTTCCTGGTTCTCACTCCAGGTACTTGCAGGGGTTTGTCTACCTGAACCTCACCCTACCTCTTCTGCTGCTCGGGGTGCTTCCACCAGTTACTGTCATTTCCTTCTTTAAGTTTGAATAATGACTCTCCTCAGCAGTGCTCACTTAAAAGCCTTGAGATTGCATCAAAGATTTGGACAGAGACCTGTTTGGCCAACAAAATATTTTAGTAGAATTTTAATTCTAGCAGCTATGTAGCTTGATCTTCTTGTGGCTTTAACTCATAATTTTCTGATGCCTAGCCTTTTTTTTTCATGTGCTTATAGTCATTTGCATATTTTCTTTTCTGAAGTGTCTATTTAAAATTTGCCAATTTTGCAAATGTTTTTTGTTTATTTTTTTATTGTTGAGTTGTAAACATGCTATATAAGTTCTGAATATATCACTAGTCAGATACATGCTTTTCAATATATTCTTCCAATTTTGGGCCTATCTTTTTGTTTTTGTAATGATGCTTTTGAAAATGAGATTCTTTTTTAATGAAGTGTACTTCATATATTGCTTTATGATTCATACTTTTTGGGTTCTAAAAATTCTTTTTTTAACTTAAAGTTTAAAATATTTTCTTCTATGAGTCTCATTTTCTTCTAGAAATTTATTAGTTTTAGCTCTTAGGTGCAGGTATATGAGGTTTGTTTTTTTTTTAATGGAGTGAAGTAAGTATTGATAGCTTCTTTCCATATGAATATCCAATTATTACATCATTGTTTTTAGAAATTCCTACCTCTTCCAATTAAATATTCTTGGCAAGGTTGCCAAAAAAACCAGTTGACCATGGATGTATAGGCCTAGTTGTGCATTCTCTATTCTGTTCTGTTAATCTGTATGTCTATCCTAACATCATGTATGAGTTTCTGTAAGGCTATTAATACAAGGTGCCACAACCTCAGTGGCTTAAACAATAGCAATTTGTTGTGTCACAGCTCTGAAGGCTGGAAGAGCAAGGCTGAGCGCACCATGCTTGCCAAGGCACTAGGAAGGATCTGTTCCAGGCCTCTCTCCCAGCCTCTGTGGTTTTTTGTCTTGTGGAAGGATAAGTCATCTTCACGGAGCTTTCTTTCTGTGTGCATATCTGTGCTTGAATTTCTCCTTTTTTATAAAGACACCGATCATATTGGACTAGGGCCCACTCTAGTGACCTCATTTTAACATGATTGCATCTATAAATACTCCGTCTGCAAATAAGGTCACACTCTGAGGTACTGGGGGGTGAGGACTTCAGTATATCTTTAGGGAAGCCTGGGGGACACAAGTCAATTACACACCAAACATACCACTACAACACTTTCCCTTAGTATAGCTTTATAGGAGGTTTGTAATCAGGTAAGATAATATCTCCAAATGCACCCTTTAAAAATGTAGCTATTCTAAGTTCTTTCCAAGTTTACGTGGGGTAGAGGTGAATACACATCACGTGCTAACAAAAACGCAGGGACAGTGGTCCAGCCTTGAGATACAATTGTATCATCACATTGATGGTATTGAAATCATGAAGTAGACGAGATGGCTACAGAAATCAGGAAAGCTAAAGCAGGGAAAAGACTGAGGGTTAAACTCTTGAGCACGCTGATGTTTAGAGAATGTAGGGAGATGAGGAGGGAACTGCAAGAAAAAGAGAAAGAAAAAGAGAAGAATGTAAAAAACAGAAAACAGAATATTGAGTGAGCCCAGTATTTCAAGGAGAAATTACCAATTTGGTCAAATGCTGCCGATAGGTCAGGTAGGGAGAGAATTATAAATTGGCCTTTGGATTTAGGACATAGTGTTTCCTGTTGAGTTCGTTAACTGTAGTTTGGCAGCCTAGATATTCTTATTGGACATGGCAGATAGAAAGTCACCTTTGAGAATTGTGCTAAAAGGAAAAAAAAATGGTGGAGAAATGTTAAGACAGTGATATTTAGAGGGAACAGTATGTAGTTTTGAGACTTACAGGAAAGAGCATGAAAAGCTGATGCTGCCTGGGGGAGAGGAGAGCATTTCCGGAACGATCTTCCCATGTGGATGGAAAGAGTTCAGCCCTCGCTAGGTAGCAGCAGAGATACATTTCAGAAAGAGACAAAATGCACAGACCCTGACACGGTAGGTGAGGAGATACAGTGGTGAGAGCTCAAAAACACTTTCTTTCAATTGCTTCTATTAACTCATTGAAAACAAGAGCAAGGTTATCAGCTGAGAATGAGGGGGGAAAAAGAATGTTTGATGGGTTTAAGTGAGGAAAATAGATGTGATGATTGAATAGGAGAATAAGAATGTCAGTAGAGTTAGGAAAGATGTTTTAACTGCTCAGGTTAGTGACCACTGATTTAAAATGACAACAGCATGGTTTTGTGTTACCCTCCAGGCACGTTCAGCTAAGCAGGTGTAGACAAGTAAAGGATCAAATTTTAGTAAAATCAGAACAGGTCTTTAGCCAAGGGAGTCCATTAAGGGATGACAACCGGAAGAACTAAAGGTTTGTGTAAGGCAATGGCTTTGATGAGGGACCCGTGGATTTTGGGCTAGGTATGAAGGAAAGCCAAGAAAGGAAGTCAGCAGTCACACAGAAACTTGGGCAGGCTCAGTGGATGGTGGGAGCTACTGGAGGAGGGGCAGCATCTGGAAGAGGAAATTAGGAAGACAACAGACCACGCAACAGTGCAGATTTTGATCTGAAGCTCTTAGGAAAGCAATCATTGTGAAGACAAGATCTAGTGCATTGCTGTGGTGCAGCTGTCCAAGGAAATTGTCAATAAAAATTCCCACTGAAGTATGTTGTTCAATGTCAGTATATGTTCATTGGTTGATCACAAGCTAATGTTCAATAGACTAGTTAAGTGGCTAATGCTCCGCAATTTTAATTAAATTTAAACACATCATAGTTAAATCTAAACACATACTATCTGAGGTTTGAGTTTGCTTCCCATTTTTTGCTCACATTTCTTTAGGTTCTTTTCTATATCCTGTAAGCACTAATCTCTCTTAAATACAATGATATGAATTTTGCTTATATTTGTTACACTTTCATATCACCATAGCTACTGACAATAAAGTGGCAAAACACAAAACCACTCTAAAACTTTCAAGCCATCTAATCATCTGAAAAAAATGAATTTAATAAATCAGGATATATACAGGCAAATAAAGATATCAATGTTGGGATTATTCAGTTGTGCTTCAGAAAAAAAAACACCTGTGAGAAATGGACAAATTAATTTTATTATACCTATCCAAATTTCTAGTAATGGAATTAGGACGTTATAGCTATTTTTTATCATTTTAATTTATCTTTGGATAAATTCTTCAATTTTAACATTTATATTTGTGTATGTACTGGATTGTCAGTTTTACAGAACTGAAAAATATTGGTTTGCCCCAATTTTTCCTACTCAGATTATAAAATGGCTTTCACTTTAAATTACTAATATATTTATGTCTTTTAAAGAGGATAACAGGGACATAGTGCCTTAACGATTCCACATAACTTTAGTTACCTGTCACCCAAACGAGAAACTATACTTAAAAGACTAAAAGGAAGGTTAAAAATATTAGGTTGGCTTTTAAAATATTTGATTAATTTTTGGTAATTTTTAATCGTACAGAAGAACCTGGTGGTGTAATATGAGGAGTGCATATTAATAAAGTAATTTAATATTCCACACCTCTGCATATTTATCAGCTCTAAGTGCAGCCTAGCAATCAACAATACCCCCATGATAACTCTCCTGCGGTGCTTGGCAAGATAGAGTTAATGCCTGATTCCAATCTGGTGCAAAGGACATGAGCTCACCCTGCTGTCCCAGGGGGCGGAGTCAGCAAGGAGCAAGGTACCCCCCAGCAAGGAGAGCCAAAGCCAGTCTAATTATTGAAGAGAGACCTGCAACCTTTCCAAAATACTTTTAAAAGATAAAACAGACTATTAAGCCCCAAGAAATAATATATACTTAACATTAAAAGCCCCTTTTCAGTGAAATAATCTTGTCATTAAAAATGTGCAGTCCTTACAGGGGTTGTGTGCATAAAAAAGCATTGTGATGTATAGCTATCCCAAAAGAACAGCAGCTCACGGGACATTCCTAGTGCATGGTGATGCTTTAGAGAGGGCATATGTTTCTCGCTGCCACGAACAGTAACGGGGATGCATTTGTGTCCATATTTTACTATTTATCATGCAGTGCACTGTAATAAGACCATGCTATGTTTGCTTTTCTATTGCGAAAGCAAGAACTAGAAGGCAAAGAGAGCGCTTTGACAAAAGCAGAAAGCACAGTATGCTTGCATCATGGCCCTAATCAGACTTTGTTGTAATTACCTGTCTAATGACTTTCTCTCAGGATACTGAAAAAGTGCAACTTAGGGCTTTTGGTATAGCTTAGATAGCCTAAATTTCTGTTAAACACATAAAGAGTGGATAATGCATTCTAAATTCTTCTTAAATTTCTCTGTCTTGAAGTATTAAAAAAATAACAATCTATTGACCCAATATATAAACCCCCCCAAAAAAAACAAAAAACAAGCCATATATAAAACAAACAAAAAACAATGCAAAGTGACTTTTCCTTTCATGAAAACACTTGCACTAATTTATTACCTCAGTAGTCACCAAATGCTTACTTTGCACGTAGTACATGAGATATATCAGCTAAAAAAATAGACACAATCTTTGGTGTCATGGAACATATGTTCTCATGGGGAGAGACAGACTATAAATGTATTTAATGAGTAATGTGCAAGTTAGATTATATTAGAAGATGATCAAGTTTTGTAGCAGTAAGAAACAAAAAGAGAAGGTTAAGGGGAAACAGCAACACTACTTTGCGTAGCAATTTTAAATAAAATAGGTAGGGAAGGCTTCATTGAGAAAGTGACATTTGAGCAAAAACCCATAAAAGGTAAGGGACTAAGCTACATAGATATTGCAGAGGCAGAGCTCAGCCCAGTGTGGAACTGTTGGGGAATTGTGAGTGAACAATCTGATTTACACTTTAAAAATGTCCTTATCCTTTTTCATTAAGTATTGAATTTAGGAAACAAGAGTGGGGACAGGTGGAGCACCCCCCAGTAAGTTAGTCAACGGAAGACAGACCAACTTCAACATTTTTAGTCAGGGTAGCCCGTAGTAAACATATAATAATTTCAAAAAATGCATAGAGAAAATGCAATTTGTGCAATGTCTTAGAATCTAGGTAGGGTGCTCTGTCAAACGAAGGTGATATATTTGCTGAGTCAGAGAAATTCGTGTTCATTGAAATCAACTCCAAATGAAGGTTACGATGAAGGGGGATTTTGTATTTGGGCTTGATTATAGCTGGGGGGTGGGGGTCAGTACTCAAAGTTCACTCCTGTATTTTTTTCATCCAATAAATGTTGTTTGACTACCCATTTTTATGTCAGATCCTCCTTTAGGCTTTGGGGATATAGTAGTAAAAAAAAAAAAAGAAAAAAAAAATCTTACCTCTTGGAGCTTACCTATGATTGAAGTAGACATACAGTATGCAAAATGAAGTAAAATATTACGTGTCATAGAGGGAAAAGCGCTTAGAGGGAAAAAATGTAGCAGAGAAGGAGGAATATAGAATGACAAGTTGAAACTTTAAAACAGGATGACCCAGAGAAGCTTACCCTGGCAGGTGACCTTTGAGTAACGACATTTAGGAAGTGATGAGGCTAACCCTGAGAATACTTGGGGAGGACATCTCAGCTGAGAAAACAAGACAGTAAGAAGACCTTGCCACGCAGGCTATCAGCAGAGCTCTGGTAGGGTTTTGGAACGTAGCAGATTGGCAGCCTGAAGGAGAACCGTGAGGATGAGCCGACAGAGATCCTTTCAAGGTGACACCAGGCCATCAGCTCTGCCGAAACCTGAATGCGGTGGCTCACAATTACACGCAGGGCCTCAAACCTTTCTGGATTTTGGGTATGGGCCTGTATTCTGATCCCATCTACTGAAGTGGGCAGGGAGGCAAAAGAGGGTTCATATACTAACACATCTGGACGTAATTAAATGAGGTTCTATGGAAGTAGAGTTCACGTATAGCTGGAGTGGACGGTGTCTGCCTTTTTCTTTGGAAGTGCCTGGATACTGGTGTTTGACTCCTGGCCAAGAGAGGGGCCATGGATTTCTGAAGGTCCCGATACCCTCCTGGAAACCCACAGTAGTTAGCTTTTTCACTGATGGTTTATAATTAGCCTAACTCATTTGACAAGGCTGGCTTCATTGTGTGACTAAGGGATTTATAAGACCCCTTTGCTTCGTTCGCTGATGGCTGTTCAGAAGCTGGAGTTCCTCACACAGACCTCCACAGCCTCAGGCCCGCGTATTCGGCGCGTTGCCTGTGCGCGGTTTGGGGCCACAGGGAGGCGGCACTCTGGAACACCTCTTGGGTTCCCGATGTGTCATCATCCTCTGTCCCTGCACTGAGCCTTGGCCTTTGCATAAAAGCCATATGTGAGCATATTCTGGAGTCCGTTGAGTCATTTCAAATATACAAACTGGGTAAAACAATAAAATGCCGGGATAAGAAAAAGAGCTGTCACAGCCAAGGTTACAACATGTGCACCTAGAAAGATCTGGGAGCACGGAGACATGTATCCAGCTGTTTTCCAGCATAGAAGGCAGGTCACTCTACTCACTCCAGAAGGGGTCCAGTATCTATTTTAGATACTGTTACAAACTGATTATCTTCATCGTCAGTTGACACTTATTATCATATAAATGTAAATGCTGAAGTTTACAAAAAATTAAATGTCTGTAGTTTATAACAGATATTCAGGGAATTTTTAGTGAACTAATTGAGAAATAAATCTAGTAACATATATTGTGGAAGAACTTCAATTATGCCAAAGCATCTTCGTATTAAGAATAAGGGAAGGGGCTTTCCTTTGTTTTGCTCACTGCTGAATCTCTAGCACTTACAATGGAGGCTAATAGATGAAGGCATTTAATAAATACATGTTGAAAGAATAAACAAATTAGTGCTCAATCTAAATACAGCACTGTATTTTACTACATATCATGTCTATTGATAGATTAGGGTGTTTCAATTAGTTCTTACTGATGTATGTATCAGTCATCAGGAAGGAGACAGGAGAAAAAGATAAATGCATCCCTTAAAAAAGAAACACAGCTGAAACAAACAGAAAAAGTAGCAGTTACTGTTCGTAAACAAGCCTGGGACTGAGGAAGTGGAATGTTCCTCTAAATTGTAAGTAAATCATCCTAAACGCACAAGTGGGCACATTTTAAAAGGAGCTCTTCTAGGCAATGTCTCACCACGATTTCCCGCTGACGATTTTGAAATAGTTGAACATGTGTATGTGGATTCAAGTAGATATTTATTGCTTTTCAGTCACCCAGAATGCATTCACCTTTCTTTAGGAAAAAATGTGCTAAAATCACTCTTGGAGAATTACCTATTTCTTCACATTGAATAAGGCCATGTAGGGCTGTGGAAAAATGTGATTGCTCATCCTTAGCCTCGAAGACACTGGAAGTTCTCGATCATGTCCTTTCTGGTGCTGAGGTTTAAAGTTTCTACTTAATTGTTTAATTCCCCTTCGCTCCTTACCATAAATCCCAACTTTATTCAGAATTGCCAGATTGTTTGTTTGCCAGATTGTTTGTCTACAGCCAAACAATCATATATGTTAGAGGAATACGCCATGTAAGACACCCCATAAGATATAGTTACCGGCTTTCAAAAAAATGAAACAGAGAATGAGGTGGCTTGTGAGTAAGGGAGAAGCTGTGAGTTTTAAAGCTTTTGCACCACTTCTGAGAATTCATTTGGACTGTGTCATACATCACAACATGCTCCAAATAAAATAACGGGGATTGGAAGCAGAGAATTTCTGCCCCAGTCCATTTATGGTTATTGCCGCTGGAGAGGAAAACTTTCCTCTACCTTGCAAAGGTCCTTTTGGCTGATTTTAATGACCAAATTGACATGAGACATTTTTGTTAGGGGAAGAGTTAGGCCTTGGTTTTTGAGTTCAGCAAAGAAGGAATTCAGAGCCAAGATCTCTAGCACAATTAGCCTTTTAGAAAGAAAGTCACAGAGGAAGGAGAAGTGAGCCCGCTGGGCTGCATGGGCCAAGGAAACAAGTTACAGAAGCAAAAGAAGAGCCTTTGAAGCTGAGGAGAAAGAAGGCAAAGGATACACACTCAAGGAGAGAAGGCAGGGTGGGGGGAGAGGGGAGGTGTGGTTTTGTTCTAGAGAAAGAGAGAGTACGCACGGGGTCCTTTGCCTTAAGTTATCTCTGGCTTGACCAAAACTCCATCTCTGGGGTCAACAGAGCCGAGAGGCTTTGTCCCTAAGGTTACTTGCTGCTGACCAGAGCCTCGTTGTCCTGAGGGCTGAGTTCTGCAGGGAGGGGTCATGCCCGGGAGAAGGAGCCAGATGAAGCAGAGAGCTGGATGGGGCCCGTTTGAATCAGACTTCTGTCTCCGTTCCCCCATTCCACTTGCCAAAGGATTTTTCTAGCTTCTTACTATCCTGCCTCAGATTGACACGAGAAAAAGAAATTTAATTTTTATACATATGGGAACTCCACATACATGTGAAGCTGCAAGACAGAAAGGTGAAATGAGGGATATGTTTCATCTTGAGACAGGGAGCGGGATAGGGGCCTGCGGCTTCAGAAGGGAGAAGGAGAGCCCACAGGATGAGAAGAAGAGCAGATGTTCAGTAATTAGATGTTTGCCCTGCCGTACAGCGAAGTCATAAAAAGTTATTTCTGCTAGTAACTCATTATCGGCAAGGCCTCCATTTACATTCTTTAAAAGAGGGATCCAGGTTTCTCTCGGGCCTGCAGGGTCTCCATTGTTTTTAAGTCAGAATAGCCCCCTATCTGATGGAGGCCTGTTCTGAGCCCCTTCACTGCCATTTCCCTTATTCTGTTTAGTATTTGATCTCAAAAAGTCAAATACACGTCAACCACCGTGGCTTGAACTCCCCTCAGCCCCAAGTGTGAGCTGAGCAGAAGTCTGCAAGCAGGCCTTCTCTGAATAAGATTGAATCATGTTAGTTGTTTGCGTTTCTGGTATTTCACGTGTCCTGTATCATGTTTCCACATGGTGGGGGTGTGATTTTTAATTAAAAATCTATATTTGGTCCTTGTCCCCTATTCTGCAGAGCTCCTGAAACCCTTGGAAACTCCTAAATGACAAGAGCAATGAAGGTGTTTTTGTATTCATAACAAATCCTTTTCAAACTAATGAGATGGCTTTTGGAAAGCGCCTCAGGGTGGGAGCTGGTTGCCAGGGAGACCCGCCTGGTAATCAGGGGGCTGGAACTTGCAGCCCCACCTCCCCTCCCTACCCCCAAATGAAGTTAAATTTGTGGGACACCCTATCAGCGCCCATTGAGACTTGGAAATTTGCCTGGTGAGGGAAAAAACCCCACGTAGCGATTGTCAGAAATAGTGTGAGTGTGGTAGTAAAATCAAACTAAAGGACAGACACATGGGAAAACGAGGTCTTTTCCAACACTCTGGACACATATATGTATATATTTTTTTAACTGAAGTGCTTTTATTCGCTGACTACCATTTGAGATTCGTTTAGATTTTAAATGTGATTTTCTTAGCTACTAAATATTTAATTCACTAATTTCTAAATGGTTGCTAATACTTTCACCTATTTTTTTTTTTGTGTTTCTCAATTCTTTCCACAAATTGAAAGGTTGTGGAATGTATGACCTTGTAAATCAATACTTTCAACTCAAACACTATGTTTCTAATTTAGCAAACATCCACTATTTGAACCACAATTTTAAAACTTATTTTCTAACTCCCAGGTTTGGGAGTTCAAATTTCCTCAAAAAAACAAAACAAGACATCAAGGAACTTTCTAACATTTAGAGTATACCAAAGCACATTATGAAATTGATCCTTTTAGGTTGTGGAACATGAACATAAATATGTTTTTCATCTGATTGCACCCCATTCCACTATTCTCCTAGCTACTAAGGGACTACCTGTCATTCGAGCAGTTTCTAGAATCAGCCTCACCCCGAACTGCATCGCACACTCAGATCTGGTATTTCACACAGAGTTACGCTGTCACCTTAATTACCTCCAGTACTCTACCCCAACACACACTTGCTGCCTGCTTTCCTCTCCTGGCCCAAACTGATTGTACCAGCCTGAGAATCTAATGTAAAGAAGTCAATTCATAAACCACTCAGTTGCTGAAAATTGCTCAAATTTCTACCTAAATAGGATTGAGCTGAGTCTGCTATTTTTTCTCTCTTAAGAATATGATTTGGGGAAAATGAAAAGAATCTGAACATGGGTGAGGTATAAGAAAGTCCGTGCAGGAATCAAAATTATGAGAAAGCCAATCTATGAGAGCAGTGAAATACATGTACAAAAATGACATTACATTGTACAATGTTCCAGAAACATTTACTCAATGGAGTGTGAGGAATTTGGGTAAAAGGGTCAAAAGGGTTGAAGGAGAGAAAATGAATAATCAAGCCATGTAAAAGCAAAGCTTGTGAGTTATAATTCACAGACACTTAGCAATGGGATGTTATGCCAGTTGTGAATTTATTGCCTCTTAGCTCCAAGTTCACCCTTGATTGCCTGCTCTGCAATCATGGAGGTCAGCTCTGTCTTTTTCTTTTTTCTTTTCTTTTCTCTTTTCTTTTTTCTTTTCTTCTTCCTTCTTTCCTTCCTTCCTTCCTTCCTTCCTTCCTTCCTTCCTTCCTTCCTTCCTTCCTTCCTTCCTTTCTTGTCAGTTGGTACAATATTAAACTTTGTCCATAGAGGATGCTGCAACAGGAAGAGGAAAAGCTGTCTTCCTAACATTCTCCTCTTACTAGGATCCTCTGGGGTGCGTGGGGGTAGGCTGGATGGGCATGGGGAGGGGAGTGGCTTTTCCAACACCAGGCTTCCATGGTGCATAGAGGGCAGCTGCTTCTTCAGGCATCTCGTATCACAATAGTGCTGGTAACTCATTTGAATGGCTTTCTATCAAGCACCAGTATATAGTATCTCTATCTCTCCATGGATGGCTTCCCTGACATCTCAGAGGGCAGAATTTTGCCAACATAGAACCTCAGCAAACTTCTCCACCATCCACTGATCTACACATGTACCTTGTCTAGTGAGGACTTTATCTAAGCCAGGGGTGTCCAACCTATGGCCTGTGGGCCACATGTGGCCCAGAATGGCTATGAATGTGGACCAACACAAAATTGTGTTTACTTAAAATCTTTCTCTCTCTCTCTTTTTTTTTGATCATCAGTTTTCATTAGTGTTTGTGTATTTAATGTGTGACTCAGGACCACTCGTCTTTCAGTGTGGCACAGAGATGCCAAAAGATTGGACACCCCTGATCTAAGTCCTGGGTGAGGGCGGGGGACTCTTGCTTGGGTGCTCTCTCAGCCCTGGGCTTAGTGGCTTCTTCTGTTTGCTATTCCTCTGTGTGTGTGTGTGTGTGTGTGTGTGTGTGTGTGTGTGTGTGTGGGGTGTGTGTGTGTGTGTGTCTTTACCCCTTAATAGCCAAAGCCCTATTACTCCAATCCCCAGTTAAAGTTAACAGTTCTAACAATACCTTTCCTTGTCCAAAATACGGTGTTCTTTGCTCCCTGATTAGACTCCGACTGATAAAAAAAGCAAAAGGCGAAAAAGAAAATAAAAAAGCTTCTTTGAATGTCCTCCATGAGGCCTGCTTACAGGATAAAATGTGATCCATGCAGCAGATTCTTATGTATTTACTGCCACTCTTATAATTCCAGGAAAGTATGTGTGGTTCATCTGCTCTATGAAATCATATTTATACTTATGCCTCTTACATGGGGGGGGGGCGGTGTTTAGAAAGGCATAAATTAGAGGGAGAGAGAAATATAGCTTGGCAAACATTCTCATGTTGTTTTATTAAAAAAAATTATCACCTTTCTTCTGTTGTTAGTGACTGTTGTTAATGATTGAGAACTCCTACCTGCAACCCAAGAGAGCCAGGCTTCTCCCCATATTTAATTGCCAGTGCACTGGATTGATTCTGTTCTAATTTCCCAGTTGTTGCTGCCATGTCAAATGTGGTTGACCCAGTGAGGGTTTCTTGTTTCCAAGGTTGAGGCTGGACCTTTGCAACCTCCTAGGCAGTCAACACAAACATCCACATTCAGCCCCTCCTTTTGGAAAGTGGGGGTTTTGATAACTGGGCTGATGGTGGTGTACAGAGGCAGTTAGCTAACCTTTGCTAAAACAAAGCCCAAACACACTCACTTCTAGTCCCGCAGGTTCACATCTTAAAACAGCCCATTACTGATAGAGACATGTTCTCACCATGGTTCAAAATCCCTTTCTCTGGTCCTTGACAATGGCGTTGACTATAGTAAGTATTTGGTGTGATTGGGAAGTCAGGCAGAACTTTGAAGTAATTTAAACAATCTTGATATTGATGTCTTTGCACTCTCTTCAAATGATCACAAATTCCAAATAAATTAAGGGTCCTTGAAAGTTGGACATTGTAGGTAATTTTCACTGTAATACTTCCAACATGGCAGTTTTAGATGTCCACAGTTTAGTGGCTTGATATTATACTATACAATGTTTGGATTTTCTAGCTAGTGTCTACAATCTCTGATGGTCAGTTATCTCCAAATTTGTAACTCCAAGTTCAGAATATTTTCTACAGTATCTCTTTGGCTTTCTCATGTTATTCAAGAACCATCTTCTCATGTTATTTAAGAACAATTTTTAATGAAGAACACTGGTGAATATAATACCTTTCCTCCCAAAAGTCAAATAGCAGCAAATGGAAATTGTTGCTATAGAACCAATTTACCAGTGTGAGATTTTATTACGTGGATTAGTTTCTACACGGATTCACATTAATGGTCAAAATAATTTAAACAGATTTTATTTGCATTTAGTCTCTCAAAGGATACTAACCCTATTTAGTAACCAACAACATTCCTCAAAAAACCCTACTTTCACCAATTTGTATGCCTTCCGAGCCCCTTGACTGACAAATCTTTAAATTTTTTCAGTTCCAGCCTCCTCTGGCTTCGCCCCTTCCAACCCCCGCCTTCACTGATCTCTCTCTTTCTTGATTTAGACACTGGGATAAAAATTTTCCCATAGGCAGAAGTTAGTTGAAATATATGAATGTTCACTCTGATGTTTTTGCTCTCTTACATTAAAATAAAGCACCCTTATTTTAAGTAGCCTGATTTTTTTTCTTATTGTGGTAAAATACAGTAACTTTTTTTTTTTTGGTCACTGTGTGTTATGATCAAAGAGTAACACATAAGTGCCCATTCTGCAAAGGAGTTGCATGTAAAAAAAGTTAACATAAGAAGTAAGTATTTTTTACAATCTATATCACTGAAGTAACTTCCATAAGAAAATCAAATTTTAAATGCATGCTTTTTCTTAGTATTCTGCTTTATAAGTCATAATTATCATTCATCTGAGAAGGGCAATCTAGGAAACCCCACTAGTGCGCATATTAAACAGCTGGATTTAGAATATAGTCAATGTCATAGGATACTAGTTTATTATTATTATTATTATTAATTGGTAACTTTTCCAGGGAAAAAAATTGAATCCTGCCATACAAAATTTCTGTCTAATATTCAACTTACTCTTAGCTTTTTCAATGAACAAAAACCATCAAAGTAAACTAAATATGTCCAGCCTGAGATTTTTTGGGTTTTTTTGTGGACTGTTTGTGTCCTCCCAAGTTCATATGTTGAAGTCCTACCCACCAATGTGATAGTATTTGGAAGTGAGGCCTTTGGGAAGTCACTTGGTTTAGCTGAAGTCATAAAGTCGGGGACCCCATGACAGGATTAGCATCCGTAGAAGAGCAGAGAGACGCCCCCTCTCACTCTCTCCCCCACGTCCCTGAGAAGGCAGTCATTTGAAAGTTACAAAAAACACCCTCATCAGACACCTTCGTCTTAGACTCCCTAGCTCCCAGCACCATGAGCAATAAATGTCTGTTGTATAAGTGACCCAATTGACAAAAATCAAGGTACTTTATGTTTTTAGAGCAATTATTCTATATAATAATTCTACATAGTATGTGTGGCATTTAATAGCATGTGTTATTTTTGACAATTCTACAAGGAGCACAACACTATTACATGGTGTGTTCCCCTTAGCTCCTTGTATTCTACTCTTCAAAAATAATTAGACGTGTGGAAAAGAACCTTACAGTGCAGTAAGGGCTCAGCATACGGTAGCGTCCAAGCCAGAAACGTATCATTTGTTAGTATCAGAAAACAGTGATTCCCCGTTAAGTGAGCCTGCCAACATATTTTTAAAAATCACTTGGGTAAAAGAACAACAATCTCTCCTGTTTTGGTTTACAGTGAAAAAAATGATACAGGCATAATTGTGATTTAGATTCTTAATGTCTTCTTCCAATCTTTGTGAGCATGCTACTGCACGTTGGATGTTTTTGTTTTTTCAAAGGCAGCTTTCAATGGGATTGCTATTGCATTGTTAATGATTTCAAGCAGGAAGCTTTGTTCCTGTGAAGAAAATGGTAAATTAATAAACCTGGTGCAAACAATTTGGTTTTAAAAGTTGATACTTGAAATTACACCCTCTGGCTAAAAGAAGTTAAAAATTTCAGAAGAGCCAACTTGACCCAAATGCAATCTTAACAATTTGTGAAAAAAGAAGTAATCTCGTCCCCCACCACACTTCCACTCTGACAGAATTGATCTGATAAAAATAAAATCTAATTTTGCCCCAGATTTAAAAGTTTCCAAGTCCCTCAAGTGATTCCCAAAACCCTGATGAAGTTTGTACTTGTTTTAGACAGAAGGGAACAAAAAGGACAGTGTCACAAATTGTGCATAAAACAATGTGTTCAATTAATCAAAATTACTCTGTTTTTGCATCATTTTCTAATTTTGTGAGTTTAAAATGGCTTTTAGGGTTTTGAAATAATGGTGATAATAAGGTGGTGTTACCTCCTAACTTGGAAAACCACACATCTGACATTCTCATTAGGTTCACGCTCACCTTTTCATTTCTGTTTGTTTTTATTCTTTACTCTCGTCTGTTTATTTTCTTTTTATCCTCACCTGAGGAAATGCTTACTGATTCTAGAGAGAGGGGAAGGGATGGAGAGAGAGCGGAAAAGAAACATGGATGTGGCAGAGAAGCCTCGGTTAGTTGCCTCTCCTCCTAGGAGACCAGTCGCAACCTCGGTTAAGTGCCCTGGCTGGGAATGGAACGCGTGACCTTCGGGTTTACGTGAGGATGCTCCGACCAGCCGAGCCACACCAACCAGGGCTTTCTGCTCTTTTTCAAATCTTTCATTTCTTTTACTATGCCTGTCTGTGAATTCAAGTCGTTGTGATCTCTGGCCTAGCCACTGAAGTTAAAGATCCCCAGGAATGATGTTCAAGTCCTCATTTTTTTCCAGGCCCATCTTTTATACCCTAAACAAATGTCTACCATGCAACCATATCCCACTCTTACTCTTCTTTGTCTTTTATTTGTTATTGCTTCTGAAGATCTTTTCCATCTGTGTCTTTCACACACATTACATTCTTTTAAAGATGTGTAAATTATACTACAAAATACGAACATCCCAAACACTTTTAAACATTCTTCCTTCCTACTTTCTTGATACAGCCTGTGATGGCACTTAAACACGTGACACTTTTACTTTTTTGCACGCAGTACCTCTGGTAAGCGATTGCACTTACCCCATTGCATTATAATATTTTAAGGTGCATGGCTTCTGTAACGAGGTCAGCTTCTTGAGCATTGGAAGCATGCCTGCTTCATTCTTGCATTTTTATCTCCTGGAATGGCATGTAGGCAACAGTCATTTAATTACAATTTCATGCATGAATTACTGAAAGAATGAGTGAATGAATGAATGATTCATCATAGCTAGCGCCAGCTCTGACAAAATTACCGTGAATGCCACTCAGTTGCTAATTGTACAAAGATGAGGTTTAAATCGTTGCTTTATTTGGTCCTGAGACTTTCAGCTCCGTCTCTGCTTCCTAAGTTGTGACACTTTGCAGGGTCCGTGTTTGGTACTCGCTCTCAGAGAGTCTGTTCTGTCGTCTGGGGGTGAACGCTGGTAATTATATATTGGTTCCTTTGTTTGTTTTAATTTTTACTCAGGATTCTAATATGCAGTCAGATTGAGAACAAGGCAGATCAGTAATTTCTAAATCAAGTCTAACAGGGTAATTGTCTCAGTAGGAATTTCGGAAATACAAACAACAGTACAGGTATGGGTGCTTAACTTGAAACTTTCAATACATTTTGATTAATTGTAGAGTGCCGGTTTGATCCATATCTACTTTGTGGGCAATTCTAGTCCAGTTTAATTGTATCTGCAAAACTTAGCCGCAGACAGAATTTAGGACATTTGCCAACATTAAGGACGTTATTAACTACCACCATGACCTTGAGAACTAGCTAGTCATAGACAAGATGACTAGTGCGTGCGAGGGGGTCGGAGTCTGCAACTACAAATAAATTCTGCTTCGGTGTTCGTGCTGCAGTCTCTGTATTGTGATTTAGTGAAGTTTTGATATCTTCCGCTCAACCACAGCTTCACTTGAATAGGGAGTATTGCTGTGATTTGATTAATCTAGTGACAGTTTGCGGTTTCACTTTTCAAGAAGGACAGTAAAATAAGATTTAGTTGTAATGATATGTACAGTAGAGAGTTTCATAAAAACCTTATCTCATAAAATGCCTGAATAACTTTCCAAGTGGTAAGAAAGAAGAAAAAAATAAGAATTTATGACAAAAATAATAAAGGAGTTTCTGCTACTGAAGGCCTGCTGTTTTGCTGGGGCTCCTGAAACACGCATTAGAGTGGAAACAGTCTTGATGAAGCTCCCCATCTAACGTTATTGTTCTTTCTTCTTACTCGATTTGTGGAATAGTATCCATGCATATATGACTTTCCCAGCATCACATATCGACATGATTATAGGCTTATGTGTCCTGGTTAGTTACTGGACAATTCATAGAATAGATTATTGTACACAAAGTTTTTTGATGACTTTTATCTATATTTTTGCACTTGAAATGATATACTCAAATACCAAACATAGATTAAAACAAAGAGTCGATAAGTAACATAAATAGGATTGGTAAATGTAAACACTATGCTAAATAACATATTAAACAATGTGGGTGTGCAATAGGATTTCCCCACTTGGGTTCCCAGATTAGATGAAATACTGTTTATGGGTAATGCGAACGATCATCATACCAAAAAGTTATTTTTTTATTTGGTGCAAGATCCTGTGGGAGGTCTTTTCATGCCCACGGAGCCCCATGCGGAAGTGCCGTGGGCTCTGGCAGTGGGTGAGGCCGCGGAGAAGACGCCGTTCACAGCTGGCGAGCCCTGGCTTCCTGGGGAGGAGGGGCCCGTGGCTCCCTCCCAGTTGTCTGCCTCAACCCCATCGTAGGCGTCCCTGGCTGATTTAGGAAAACTGCAGAAGCAAACATGCTCTACAATTGTGAAAGAAAGTCAAAGAGAAGATTGAATTTGGAAGAAGGAATTCTTCTATGTTCTAACTAGCTTTCCCCTTTGATACATTGCTGTTGTTTTTCTTTTTTCTTTTAAATGTTGCAGGCATTGTATAACACAGATTGTGTAGGTTGGAAGTGAATTGTATGGGGAGGTTGTCATATTTTATTTTTGCAATTTTCTTTTTTACTTATGCCATGCTTCTGTTTTTTATCTTACTAGCCTCTCCCCATCCCTTCCTTTTATTTGTTTATTTATCTATCCTTTTTATTTTTATTTTATTATAGTTGTTATGTTATCACAGTTGCCCCAGTTTTTCCCCTTTGCCCTCCTCTGCCCCCCCCCCGTCAGTCCCCACGCTGCTGTCCATGTCCATGGGTCATTCATATGTAATTTTTGACTGATCCCTTCCCCTTCTTTCTTTCTTTACTTTTTTAACAAAGAGTTGAGAGTTGAGTGTGGTAGTGTTGGGATGAGGTAAAAGAAAGAGGAGGATTCTAGGTCCAAGCTATGAACAATTCTGAAAATGTTAGTGGTGAACAATTGTAATCTTCTGAGTCATTTCAGAAATATAATGCAGGACACACTCACAAAATCCTGCTGTCATGATGGAAGTTTCTTATCCATGAACTTTTTCTGGCCAATAATCCAAGTTTCCTATTCCACTTTGTGTCAGCTGCGGCAAACAAATGAAAAATGCAGAAATGGCTCCAGCAAAATTGAAAATGTACTGTGTTACCAGTCACACCTTTTGACATAAAGGGGCTGATTATTTTAATGACTGTTAGAATCACAAAACAACTGAAGTTTTCACTTTAAAAAGTCACTTTAGTGAAAACCTCAAGACGCAAGTTAATTGGTAGCCAAGAGAATGTTGCCCAGAGAATGAAAAAATCACAGTTGGTGTGAACCTAATAATGCCAGTATGTAAAACTATAGTGACTGAAATGCCAGGACAAGATACAGCACAAGGATTTGGAAAAGCTCCACTCTTGAACAGTATCATAGGCACAATAACGCTGTGCTACATAATATTCAAGAAATTCTAGGTCCTGATCTGAAAACGACGGCTCCCTAACCAGGTCCATGAGTCCTGAGATTTCCCCAGTACATGTCATGCTGTAACATTTCGAAGATTTGTCAACAGTGACAAGAGTAAAGGTTTTGTTGTGTGTTTTTTTTTCCCTACTGCAAAATGCACACTGAAACAGCAAGCAAAGGCCAAGATGTTTTTATTGTTTTCCTCTTCTGTGCAAAGAGCCTATCTTAAAAGAGTTCTGTTGACATCCGTGCTGATGGTGCCCTATCAGTGCATCATTTCACGAGAGGTTTTATCTCTTCAAATAAAAGAAAATCCTGACATGGTCACAACAGTGCTTTTTTTCACAGAGAAATGCTGGCGACAAAAATTCTCAGTGGTGTTTTGTTTTTTTTTTTAAGTTCCAAATGATGTTACACAATTACATTTTTAAACAAGGACCAGTTTACTGGAGACTGTTTTTTAAATGCTCCAAACATTTGCTGCACACGGAACTCTGGTGGCTGAGGTGATGAAACGCGCCCGGCAGGGTGTTTCGGCGACTGGAGAACCAGCGCTCAAAGGAAACACGGCTTGATTCAGGGCAGAATTGCAAGATGAAGTGCGGCTGCTGAAGCTGGTCTGTTAGCAGATTTGTTTCCACACATGGACCAGTTTAATGGGTCTTCTGTGAGGTCTTGCAGAAAATGTTGTAAAAGGAAACAATCTTTTGAAATAAGCTGTAAAAGGAAATTAAATTGTTTCCACTGCTGCTTGACTTTGAGTGTGTGAAAGGGACCCAGCGAGTCTCAGGGGTTGTTGAGAACCTCCTGGAAGGCTATAGGGGTGCGCTGAAGAGGGCAAGCTGTCTCTTTGCCTGCCAGTTTATGAGGGGGTGAGCGGCCTTTTGGCTGAATCTTGTACTCAGACTGAGAACAATCGTCCAAGACAACAGGAGAACTCTGGGAGGTGAAATCTATCCAGACTGAGGGTGGGGTTTCTGGGATTCTGTGAAGAAAGCGTGTTTGGACCCTCACAGGAATGCGATAAATGGTTTTCTGTAATTTTCAACATCTTACATATGTGAGTAGTCATTTTCTTGTTTAACAAGTATCAAAAGCAAGAAAAGAAATAACCTTATTTCAGTTCTCTGTGCTTAAGTTCTACCTAGTTTTGAGTATCTGAAAAAAAAAAAAGGGGACAGGTTTCATTAGAAGGTAAATTTTATTTAAAATAATAATCTTTATGTAGATAGAGGCCTCTAGAAGATAACAAGAAATCAACTTACATATACAATAATTTAGTAGCTCCTAGGATTATATTTGAAGCTGATAATATTATTTAGTAAGAAAATATTTTTTAAAGTCTTATAAAAAATTGTTGTAAGTTGTATTTCTATTGGTATTGCCTTGGCTTTGTGTGTGTGTGTGTGGGCAGTTTTACTACTTAACATGTAAGTAAAATTGATTAAAATAAGTCCTAGACTATATTTAAATGAAACCTATCAAACCTATGTTTAGAAAAATATAAATCTTATTTCAGCTTAAGATGAGTATATTATTAATACTCATCTATTATATTTTCATAATGAGTTCTATAAATTTATGAAAAGAAAAGAAAGACTAGACTCAACAAAGTAAGCCAAATTTAATTACCCTTTTTTCCCTATGCAGATTGGCTAAAATTTTTATTTTTCTAGTTTAAAGAAGGAGGAAAAACAGTTTGGAACATACCACATACCACATATTAGATAACATAAACCACATCATTAAAATCTCATGAGTAGAAATTTGTAACAATAAGACCATATTTAGACAAAGTTTTTTTTTGTTTTTTTTTTTTTAAGAAATTGAAGCAGAAAATTAAAAGAAAAAAAAAAAAGAAACTGAAAGTGAAGTTTCCTTTCTAGCACTCCTGATACATATTTTGTGGGAAGGAAAAGCCACACAAAAAGACATGTCTAATATATAGGCCAAATTGTATTCCTTTTCTACACTGACGTAACACATGACTGCAAATGCAGAGGCTTTGCAGTTACCCATTTCTTATCTCATAGTTCTCTAAGTCAGAAGGAAGGTCAGCATGGTGGGGCTGGATTTTCTGCTCAGGGTGTTACAAGGCCAAAATCAAGGTGTCCACAAGACTCCTTTCTGCAGATTCTAGAGAAGAATCCTCTTCCAGGTTCATTCTTGCTGGTGGAGTTCATTTTCTGGTGAGACGTATGATCGAGGCCCCGCCTTCCTGCCGTTTCTACCTTCGAGCGGCCCTCAGCCCCCACCGCCGGACCTCCAGTTCTGGCGTGTGGTCCGGCCGTTGTCCTGCTCAGCCGCAGCGCGCTGAGTCCCCCGTGTGTTTTGAGGGCCTGCCTCCCTCTTCTGCTCTTGCTTGGAGAACACCCTGCACTTAAGGGACTCCTCTGATTGGGCCACACCCAGCCAGGTAAAGGCCATATTTTAAAGTCAAGTGATGAGAATTTAATTAATTCCATCAGCAAAGTTTTTCTACACCTGTAGCTGGATTAGCGCTTGCCTGGGTGGTCAGGGAATGGGAATGTAAAATGCTGTGTATGGAATAATGGGTACTAACCTTATGCTTAAAATGTAAATCGCTTGAAACTTGGGTTAAAACGAGGTCCTATTAAAATAGGGCGGGCTCTTAACACAGTATAACTGGGGTCCTTAGAGGGAGAATGCAGTTTGGACACACAGACTCGCAGGGAAGACGCCGTGGGAGCCCAAGGACCTCTGGTCATCAGCGGCAGCAGAGACCCTCCCTTCGAGCCTCCGTAGGCGGGAGCCCCTCTGGCACCGTGATTTGGGACTGCAAGACTTTGGAACTCTGAAAGGCTGTATTTCAGGGCTTTTAAGCCACACAGTTTATGGTACTTTTGTTACAGCAGTTCTAGATACAAGTTCAAAAGCATTCCACACTTTTGATGATGGGCATTATGAGCTGGCCCTACCCAATCTTTCTATTCATTTTCTTCTTGAATATTACCTTTTATATGTGATTTCTTTTGGTTTTTCAAATAAACCTTGCCACTTTGTGCTTGAAGGCTTCTGATACCCTGTTTTCTCTGCCTAGAAAGTATGTTTTCTCACGCTCCAAATGGCTAGATTTTACTCATGGCTTTTCTCAGTTGGTTACTACAATGTTAACATTATTTCTAAGTAATCAAATATCAGGACCTATACTAGTAGTGAGACTATTGTAGTTCATACCAGTTGTCTAATGTTGAAAATTTAAAGTGATATTAGAAACCAAAGGACAAGTTTTTAATAGAAGTTTAAAATATGTGGAATAATTTAAAAGAAAGCTAAGTCTTAAGAGATAAATATAGTTTTGCTTGAGGGCATTTCCAATTTTATTTTGTGTTCTAATAAATAAACTTTCTACTAACTCAAGTGCAATGTCTTTGAGGAGAGAGATCATTTTTGTCATCCCTAATATGTAGCATAGTTCCCATGTGACAGGTCTTCAATAAAAATGTGTTAAATTGATAATTACATAAATGAATAAATTAATGAACAGCATGACCTTACTATATATGTATGCTTTCCCTTGTCATTGAGAAATAATATCATTATAAATAATCATACTAGCTGTTAATAAATATTAATATTGAATATTATGATTACTTTTATTAGGAACAGATTTTAAAAACTTTACATGACTAAAAAGTTTTAAAATAAAGATATATTTCTAGGCTCAAGAAACATAGGTGGTATATTAAATGTTGTATTAATAACTTTCTCAAGTATTACAGTTAGTATTTAAATATTCAAACTACTATTCCATGCTACAAATATAAAAATATAAGTTTCCAAAATATCACAAATAATTGAATGATTCTATATATTTTAAAAATTATTTTTCTATTCTTGCAATTTCCTATCACCAGAACTTGCTCAACTTTCTCTAGATATTTGCACTCGCAGTTTTTTTGCAAATGGTTCTATCTTTGGACATATCCATCTCTGCAAATTGATAGAACACTAGGTTCTGAAATTTCCAATTATCCTATAAATACTGAAGCTCATTTTAATATCTCCTGAGGTAGATCGTAATTTGGCAGTCAGTCAACCCTACGTACTGACCAATCGACTGAGGGCCGCTGGGTACAATGTTTAACTAGTATTTATTTTTTGGCTTGTTAGAAATAATGGGTAAGTATTGCTTAAAAGAGACATATAATTGAAATCAAAACACCTGTTTGATTCCTAGTATTTCAAAACTCATAAATATTTCAATAAGGTAACTTCTATTACAATGGTAGTGACATTACTGTTTCTTTTACTGTTTTTCATTGAAAAGCAAATTAACTGCATTAAATATTTATGTAAATTATATTTTGCTTTATATTTCAATTTAATGTAAGTTGATTTTAAATATCTTTAGTGAAGATACACTTGGCAAGCTTTTAAAATGCCTAGAATATTCAAAAGAAAACTAGAAAAAGGAAAGAAGTTTGAGGCTTTATACCATCTGATTCAAGACTTGGTAAAAAAAAGCTACAGCAATCAAGATGATACGGAATTGACTTGAGAATTTTATATTATGTATTATATATATATATATACACGCACACATATATACACGCACACATATACATGTGTGCGTGTATATACGTGTGTGTGTGCACGTGTGTGTGTGTGTGTGTATAAAAAATAGGAAGTTTGGAAAGTTTGGAAATCAAGTGATTTACCAGAAAGGTAACAGGCCCTTCTATAATGAAAAGAAATTCTTTTCAATAAATTATGCTAGAGATATCCTATGCAATGGATATCCCAATGGGGGAAAAAAAGAAAGAAAGAAAGAAACTGATTCTTATCTTATACTACAAATGAAATTTACTTTGAGATTCATTATGATTGATGATATACATAGTTAAATATAGACATATGTAGATATATATAAACAAAAACCTGGAAGAATATCAAGTGGGCCAGCATATTTGTGTTGCAGAACAAGCTTTTATTTCCTAGCTTGAGACACAAAAAGCATGAACCGTAAAAGGACATGTCAAGTTTCTGTCTAGTATATTAAAAAGAAATCCTGATGTCTTTTACTCAGCAAAATTGGTGTATTATTGCCAGTCTTGATGTGGTCTTTGAGGAATATTGAGTTCATTTTGAGCATTATTTTCAATTAAGCACAATACCTTAATTTTGTTTCAATCTGCACTGTCTCTGGGCCAACTCACTTTGTTGGTGGAGCTATGTGATACATTCTTGGACTTTTCACGGCCTCTTGTGTTCATAAAAGCTTTTCCCATTGCCTGCCATAGGAATTCACATTCCTAAACTTTACCTAGAATTTGCATTACTAGTATACTGTACTTACACTGAATTAAAAGCTAAAGAAGTGTTCTGGGAATTGGGATCACTCAATTTGAGAACACAAAAAGGAACCTGGGTAAGGAAGGAAGCGGAGGGGTGGTCACAGGTAGTTAAGCGGGGGAAGGCAAATCACCTACTATTTAAATTTCAGTTTAACAATATGAGTTTATTTTTTCGTTACAAAAATAAGGAGAGTCTGGATAAAATAAAGAGGAGTAAAATCAAAGTGTGGCATGAAAATTGGTGACTCATTGGACTAAGCAGAAAACAAAATTAATTTCAAAAGCAAATCAGGCTGAAAATAAAATTAAATAAGTGATAGATGAGGTGAACTCAAGAAACACAAGAAACACATACTCTATCCAAAATTAAGATGACCATTTCTATTGTTCTTGGCCATGGCAAAAGAAATGAGAAATATATACTTTTAGCTCAATAAATTAGACTCTTAAAAAGACTCATTTTTTTAAATATTGCATGAGCTAAAGAAAATTTCAGAATTACTAGTTATAATTAATTGCTAAAAATCAGAGAGTAATGACAATAGAGGAAGAATGCTTCTCAGTATGTCTTGGTATTATTATTCCTATTTATTATGGAACATTTATATACTGGTTTTTCCTCTGCACAGCAAAGTCAGGGAGATTTTTGCTCCATTCACACCCAAGTCATTCTATAGTTTTTATCCAGGGTAGATATTGTACACTATATTTATAGATGCAAAATTTACATAATTTTGCAAAAATATAAATATCTATCAACATAAACTAAAGTTCCCTAAGCTCCTTAGAAAAGTTTTTCAAGATAAATTCCAGAAAACAAATAGCTGGAAGTGGGAATTCTTGTGCTCCACATATCATGGGAATCAATCGAAGAATAAATTCTCAAGGATCTGAAAAAGTTAATTCAAGTTCATGAGGAGGTACTTCTATGGATTGTCAGTGTAGCTGACACAGTAATTACAGGATTATCTCCAAAGAAAAGAAAACAAAAAAGGAAAGAAGGGAAAAAGAGGGAGAAAGGGCAAGGAGGGAAGGAGGGAGCGAAGGAGGGAAGGAAGGAAAGGAAGAGAGGAAGAAAAGAATGAATAAATTCAATTAAAATAAATAGACCCTTTGAACTGTCCAATATGACTCAGTCCCTTTTCTCCTTTCCATGGAAGAGATACAGCAGTGCACATAATCTTCCAGACATTTGCCCTTTTTACCTCTTCTTTTATAACTTTTACTTGGAGTAATAAAAGAAGACAGTTCATATTACACACCCAGGGAGCTTACCCACATGTTTATGATATTGGCCTTGTTCCTTCTTTTTATGTATCAGTAGGGGAAATGACTGAGGCTTTAAAGATGTTGTCAAAGGTGTGTGCAGACCCCACTATCCACAGATCGCCACGGCCCCTTCCCACGGCTCCTCAACAGGCACTGAACTGCTGCTGCTTGGGGCTGCACAGTGCTTATCCTGTGCAGTGTCATAATGATTAATCCCGAATATGGAACCAGCACTAAGATTAAAATGCCACAAGGCATTTACAAAGCATCTAGTTAAAAAGCACTTCTTTGAAAGGTAATAATATTGTTATCAAAAAGCGAGAAATTTACCCCAATCTACTTTCCATTATCTATCCATAATATGTCTTTTGCTTTCAATATTTAAATCCTTATAAAGCCATTTTAAACAGTATCTAGCTTGTGTTTTATCCAATTATGCATTTATTACTCTCTACTTAAAGTAATATTTTTATGCTTATCCTAACTGTACTTGTTTGACAACTGCAGTAATGTAACTGGAGTTTATTTACCTCTTGCAAAGTGATTTTACGTCATTTTCTCATTTAAACCTCATTACAACCTGTGAGATAGGAATTTTTAATCTCTATTTAATAGATAAAAATGTGTTTCTAAATTTCAGTTAATTGACAAAGTCTTATGGGTATTAAATTGCAGAAGCTGAATTGGAAACCAAATCCTACCCTTTCGTGAAATGTTTCGCGGCAAGTGTTATACCAACTGAAAATATTTTAACAGCATCCAAGTTAGTTGTTGATTTGTATAAACTTTACACTTGGATTGTTTATATAAATGTAGAATTTTATAAAAACTGCTGCCATACTCTGAAATATAGGCCACATAATAATCACTGTTATCATCCTAAATATTTCAGACAAGTCACTTCAACTTTGAATTTTTCCTTTTTCCTTGTAGCATAAACATATTTAGGCACTGATAAATACTGATATTATTTCATGTGTTTCAAATAAAACCATACTGATAATATAAAGAGAGCAGATGAGCTACAGTATCGATGTAATATTCTCTGCTTCCGAAAAGCTACTCTTTAAATTAATCAGTTAACATTTTTCTACGGCAAGTACAGCCTATTAGAAGCTCTTCTGCAATGTGAAGAAGGATGCAGGAAATCTCCCATTCTGAAGGGAACAGTTTTTCAGCACCTCCCAAGGCTGATTGTTATAATGCCACTTTATAGTGGTGGTTTGACAAATGCTGAATTCCCACAATGCCTAATCTATAACCAATTAAGACATAAATATAAACATAACAGGTATTTCCTTAGGCCACCAGCGTAGAGGTACAGTTATGATGCAAATTAATAGCATAGCAATTATTCTGCACCCAACCACCCAGATCCTTTCTTTCAAGATTGAAAAGTGGAAGGAGCTGCTATTCTGGCTAATTTTGATGATGTTCTGTGATACCCTTTCTCCCCATAATCCCTGCAGGTATTTCTATTTCCAAGCAGCCGCATGATTCTTGATTGACTACTGATGTCACTCAGGAAATTGACATATTTCCCAGACACCCTGTGCCTCCATTGCTAATTGCATTACTACTAATTTGGTGTACAAGGGGACCACGGGCCTGAGAGCCGCTGCTGGGCCGTAGGAGCCGTTGCAGACACTCGTCCTGGGGTTAAACCAGGAGCCTACGACCACAAAAGGGCTGCTCCTTCACTGTGCGCGCCTTCCAGTCACTGCGCCCATCTCTCGGGGGTTGAGAGTCACCTGGGCCTTTTCATGGCGGACGTTCCTTGGGAAACCATCGCCATTTCCCTGTGCCAGACACCAACTAACGTGATTCACGATGTCTTCGTTTCTTCTCCATGCTGTTTCCAGACATCAGGGTACAGCGACAGTGCAGGGTCAAAAACTCTGCTCCCTGTATTGGAGTTTATTTTCTGGAATCCCATGTCAATAAATTGCTTCATCTGATAGTAAACCTTTGAGCAACTCCAGAAAAGTTATCCCATTCCATTTATTTTTGTCAGGGAGAATGAGAATTTTTTTCACCTTCACTTGATTTACAAGGTTGTTTATGTGTGAACGCATGTGTATATGTGTGTTTAGGTATTGTGTTACATGAAAGATTTTTTTTAAAGGATATTTAACAATGAACTTTTAACTATATTCAGTTCTACTAAAATTAGTTTTCCTCTTTCTTTGAAGAATGTAGAAAATATAACTTATTGACACATTTTTATGTTCACTACTACTACTTAACTATTGTATTGTATTGCATTGTATTGTATTGTATTGTGCTTTCACAGACAATGTAATACTCTTAATTGGAAATGGGAAGGGGAAGCCAGGGAGAGGGACAGGTACAATGGCTAAAGACCCCATTCTACCTTCTGATTTCCCAGTGCAGCAACGGTGAAAGTGGATGGAGTAAAAATTATGTGAGGTTAATATCAGTAGCATGTACTCACATGCCAAGCTGATATCCTGCAGGAGGGCAGAAGGTGAGGCTAGACCTGGCAGGGGCGTCCAACCTTTTGGCGTCTCGGGGCCACACTGGATGAAGCAGAGATGTCTTGGGCCACACGTTAAATACATTGTGACATGTAACCACTAAAAATTGTCATAATGTTTTAAGTAAATATGTGATTTTGTGTCGGGCCGCGTTCACAGCCATCCTGAGCCGCCCGTGGCAGAGCATGAAGGGTGGTGGTGAAGCCGCCTGCAAGGGAGGGTATGTGGGCCGGAAGGAGGGAGTTAATGTCCCTGAGAGGAAAGCACTTGAATTTGGTGAAGCCAGGAGAACACTTAACTTTAGTATTTCTCATAACCAGTAATCAGAGAACAGGATGAGAGAGCAGGCTTAAGAAAAAGGGATATAAAGGGGCTTTGTCAGTTCAGATGAGAGGAATACAAAGAGGTAGACTTTTGAGTAAATGAACATATTGAAAGAGTTGTTTTGTTTTGTTTTTTTTTTGAGAAAAAAATAATGGAACCTTATCTGTGTGTAAGGTGTATTGAGTGCAGATACGCTAGTGTCTGGAAAGAGCAAGGATATGATCGCAGTAAATGAAGTATAAGGTTGAGAGGCTTGGAACTGGAGAAAGGATGTGGCTATAAAGCCTCTCAGAGAAATAAATAGCATAACTTAAGAGATGTGAAATGGCGATAGCTTTAGGGAATCAGTGAGTCTCCAAATTGAAAGCAAAATGCTGTGTACATGAGTATATATTCATATATATTTCAATGGGATGAAGAGCAATGGATTTTTATCAGAGTCTCAAAGGGATTCATGCCTTTATTATTGAATATAAAGAGCAATGAAGGAGCAGAAGTCAAAGAAAAAAACTGGAGAAAACTGGTATCACTGACAGTGATGGGAAAATATGGGAAGTGTTGAATTAGGGGTGAAGTAATTCCGTTTACCTTGAACATGTTATATATTTCATTAAGTCCTTTGGCAAACTAAAGCTAATGAAAGAAAAGAGTACGGGTGCAATTCTGAGAATACAAACTAAAATTTTTGAAGCATTATTTTAGTTATTTTTGCACACTGAAACCTTTAATATTTCAATTTAATCATGTTCACGGAGGCACCATAAATATTCTTTTCTCCATCATAAGCTTTTATATTCTACCCACTTGTTTAAATGACCTTTTAAACAAGCATTGCATATGAGATTTATTTTTATGAATACATAACATTTACCTAACTAGCAATCAAATTTTAGTGTAAGTGGGAAGATAATGGAGTAGGGAAAATTGACACTAGGACAATTAAGCAAATCGTAATAGTCAAGGATGAGATGGTAACTGGCCATTTCAAGAGGGACTCAGAAGCTGGCCACTCTTTGGTTGTTTCATCAAATTACAGGTTCAGAAAAAAAAGTAATTTATCAATTTAATCACTTCAGATTCAAAGACCCTAATTATTAAACGTGAATGATAATTAACTGCTATACCTAAAATATACCTGGTCTGATAATTGAAAAGCCTTTTCTAAAGTGGATAAATGTGAAAAACTTGTTTAAGAGACCAATATCTAGGCCAAGAGTAATTAGGTGGATGTGTGAGGCAGAATTCTAAGCTTCCCTGAAGAGATCTCTCTCTCTGGTGTGCTTGTCCTGAATAATCCCCCAGCTGGATATGATGGGATTTGCTCACAGGATTAGGCTATACAGGGTACAGTTTATTTTGAGAGATTTTTCTGGGTAGGCCTGATCCCATCAGATTCGCCTTTCAAAAGAGAGTTTTTCTGCAGGCAGTTGTGGAAGAGCAAATCAGAGACTGGAAGCACCAGCAAGGTCCATGGAGCGCTACTGGCTTGCAGGCGGAGAAGGCCATGAGCAAGGAGCTGAGAGTGCCCTGCAGGAGCTGAGGTGGACCCCAGCCAGCAAGAAAACAGGAGTTGAGTCATCTAACGGAAAATAAATGAGTTCTGTCAACAAGGAGAATGATATGTGAGCGCGTGTTTCCTGGGAGACTCTAAAGGAGAATTCAGCCTGGTGAGCAGCCTGATTTTAATGTCAGCCATGTGTTATTCCACATAGAGGGGCAAAGAAGACTCCTGACTGCAGAGGGGTCAGGCGTTATACAACAAGACAACGGGCTTAACATGGAGTCACGGATGCTAAGCCCTGCATCTCCAAACCGAGATTTAGCATACAGTTTTGGATCTCGCGGAAATGGAATCGAAGAACAACCAGCAATGGCCTGAGGAGCACTAGTTGCTAACCCGCCTGATAGACCTGCCATCCCCTAAAGACCAGTAACCTGGCGATAACCCACCGCCCTTTGGCCTCGTCTAACTTCATCGTTGCCTCTGCCTTTTGCTTCTAACGGTTTTTGATTTTGTCCATCATCGCAGGGCTCTTATCCGTCGGCTAGCTTGGACGCTGCCCAATTTGAATCTCTGTTCAAACTCTTTAAGGTTTTTTAAATATGCTTTACTTTGTCTTGTAACAAAGGTAATAAAAAAATGTCTGTTTTAATCAGTTGCTAAATTTATGGTGCTCAGGGGGACATGGAATCAGGGTAAACAGTTCCTCTTTTTTAAGTGTTTGTGTAGTCCTGTTTGGTGAATATTTGCCGATTTAAGTGACAAACATCAACTTCCCACGCCATCCCCAACTCTTGGAAAGCACCTCAAGTTTTTCTTTGGGAAACTATCTTTTCTACCCTTTAAATATACTTGAATTTGCATGGGATTAACCATAGCCTAGTTCGAGGGGCAAGGGCATAATGAATATAATAGATAGTAATCTTATCCAAGGCAGTTACTTCAGATTCATGCACATATCCTAGGTGTATCTCAAGGCAATCAACAGGACCTTTCCTGGAAGTCCTTGGAAACACGTGACTTTTTTTGAGCTGGATATGAACAAGGAAGTTCATAGCTTGGGGAGCAGTTCATAACCTGCTTGTTAACAGGAGGAAGACCTTGCTGAGCGGGACCAACAGCAAGGAAGGAAAACCAGGAAGTAGGGGAAGTAGATGGAGGGTAAGTGGAGTGAAATTATTTGAATCACAGACAAATCCTTGCCAAGATCACTGTTAGGCAATTACATGAGCAATAATTCCCTTTTATGACTTAAGTCTGCTAGGCTGTCCCATTTCTGCTGATTACAACCTAAATTCTCCTACAATATTCGATGATCTTTACTCTAAGACATCTCCTATCTAAATTACAAAGACGAAGTAATCTTGAATTGGTACACATTTTCACATGAACGTACCCTAAATGGACACTGGCTGGTTTTTTACTCTTCATTTCCTCTTTCTTAGTTTCAGTAATCCAGCGCTCCTGTCATTTCAGCATTCCCTCATCTCAGAACTGAATATGAGTTTATTTTTCAGTGAGAAAGCTTCAGATTGATTTTTTCCTAATGAATCAAGGAAAGACATCTCATCTTAGCTATATTTAAAAGTGTGTCTTAGCATGGATGCTGCGAAGGTTCCCCACAGATGACCAATATAACTCATTTATTTTCACTGTTGCAATCCCAGCAAAAAAAATATTTTACTGCAAGGCACATGATTTGCAAAATCTCAGCTCCAGCTGTGGACCATTGTCTCCTTGGCAGCGTTGCAACGGGTGTTAGTTTGAAACATACAGAACAGCTTAAGTGCAGAGACAACGATACAATTGTTTGAGTTACAGTGTACGCCTTTACCATCAACTGGGAATGAGAAAAATCTCCAAATGAATGTAACTTGCTCCCATGTTCTGATTTATTTTTTCACACAATTATTTTTCCATTTAAACTTGTCTTCCTATTTCCTTTTACATCGGGTTTTTAGATCATGCTAGAGAGAATTGCAAACCCCCTGCCCCCACCGCCCCCTAAACAATAAGGTCACTCAAAACAATAGGATTTTGTTAGAGAGGAAGAAACTTTTCCCTACTGTCCTAGCTTCTTTTGGCTGGTCTAAGAATTAGATTGGCATGAGGAGTATTAATGAGAGAAAATAACCAAATTTAATACATACGTACGCACGGGAACCATCCCTAGCTAGCTTTTGGCCATTTACACTGGTAGCAATGGTCTATTGCTTCGTGCCACCTCCTGCTATGTGTTTGTGCGGCGGTCCCCTCTTACCTGCCCTCTTACTTGCTTTCCATGTCAACCATGGGCTGAAAATATCAAACGAAACATTCCAGAAATAAACGTGAATCCTAAGTTTTACATTGTGTTCTGTTCTGAGGAGTGCGATGACATCTCGCACCATCCTGCTCTGTTTTCTGTGGAACCCGAGTCCTCCGTTGGTCCAGTGTCTCCACATGTAGATGTTCTCGGCCCTTCAGTCACTTAGCGGCTGTCCCAGCGGTCGGGCCCACTGTCGTGGTATCGCAGTGCTTGTGTGAAGTCACCCTTATTTTCCTTAATAATGGCCCCCAAGTGCAAGGGGAGTGGCGCTGGCAATTCGGGTACGTCCCAGAGACGCCGTTAAGTGCTTCCTTTCAGTGAAAAGGTGAGTACAGTATAATAAGATATTTTGAGAGATACCACATTCACATAACTTGTATAACATACTGTTATAATTGTCCTGTTTTAAAAATAGTTATTGTTACTAATTTCTTACTGTGCTTAGTTTGTAAATTAAACTTCATCCTAGGTGTGTATGTGTAGGGAGAACCATAGTACCTACAGGGTTCAGTACTACCTGTAGTTTCAGGCGTCCACTGGTGTCTTGCAGCACGTTCTCCATGGCTAAGGGTCGGGGGAGGGGGAGGCGTGGTTCAGTACGACCAACATAAAACAACAGTGGGAATAAATTTTATTTAAAAACAAAACCATAACAGAGCTTTTAGCTTCTTCACAGACCTGAACATTCCCAGCTAAACCAATTATAAAGAAACATTTATTAACTTAGTGTTTTATACATTTTTAGTGGTTACTAGAAACTCTGTAGTATTGATCAACACAAGTTCACATGTGTTCTGTATTGAAACCTATCGTTAAGCCTGGTCTCTGCTTCCTGGTTTGTGTGCGCATTGTCTAGCAAACATATATCTGGAAGAATATTGCCAAAGGCATCAAATCAAATTATCTTAATTATTTTTATGTTCTAACTGGTAAACCCAAAGCCATATAATATGGTTCTCTTTTTCTTGGATTTGTTATGTTAATCCCTTTAATTAAAACTTAAAGCCACAATATGCTGGCATTTAAAAAGCGGCTAAGGGACTGGAAGCCAAAGAATTTACAGAGAACGGATGACACTCCCCGCCCCCCAGGCCAGTACAGGCCGCTGCAGCTCTTCACAGCCCCGCCTGCCGAGTGCAGTGCTGCGCTGGCGGCAGCTGGCCCCCTGGGGGCGCCCTCCCTTTGGCCACGTGCCTTTCTAGCCCTGGGAGGCGAAGGCCCGCAGGGTTGCTTGTCATTTCCTACGACATGCTGGGACACTTGGACAGGACATAATCTTACTTTTGGCTAAAATATATACATTTTAAAAAAATGTGATCAGCTCAGAGTGAAAAAGTCATTCCCAGCAGGAAAAAGGAAAAATTCTGTATGTGCACACACACAGAGCTATAGATTGAATTGTGTTCTCCCTAAGCCTTAGTACCCAATGCGGTGGTGTTTGAAGGTAAGGCCTTTAGGGGATAATAAAGGCACGAACAAATACAAAGGAATGTTGGTCATATTCAAGTATGTCTCGGTAGTTTCAGATGTATCAGGGTGTATTTGGGGTCGGAATGCAAGGGTAGGTAGGCACTAAAAAATAAAATTACGTAGTGGGCAAAGAACACATCATAAAGACACGGCTTAAAGATCAAGACTTCTCGGTAACTTTGATGGCACCAAACTTAGTTTTGAAACTCACTCTATATTATATAAAAGTACTAAAATACTCTCATATTCTGCAGTAAAACATTTGTGTAAAATTATAACAGATTTGTGTTGAGTTGCTGTTGGTTCATCAACATATCACATAAAGTTAATTGTTTATTATTCAAATGTTTTTACTGAATGTTGAAATGCTTTAAAGACCTTAGGACTCATGGACACATGATAGATAAAATTACTCTGATGCACAGCAGATACTCATTAAAATATTTTAAAAATATTTTTTAAAAACATTCATTTATTTTTAGAGAGAGGGGAAGGGACGGGGAGAGAGTGAAAGACACATCAGTGTGTGGTTGCCTCTCGTTCGCCCCCTATTGGGGACCTGGCCTGCAACCCAGGCATGTGCCCTGACTGGATATTGAACTGGCAACTATATGGTTTGCGGACCAGCACTCAATCTACTGAGCCATACCAGCCAGGGCTCACTGAAATATTTTAAATAGGTAAATGCTATGTTTAGATTTATGTTTCAGGTAAATCAATTTAGAGGAATAGATAATGATGGCTTAAATGGGACATGAATAAGTGTCATATAGTTACCTCATAAAGCTATCATTATATGTTATGTTTTCCCACCCCAGATTTTATAGCACTTTGGAAAGTCCATTTATGGTTATGATGGAGTAGCTTACAACTACAAACCCAAAGTAAACATGAAAATATGTTCGAAGACATTGAAGAACTTCTAAGGCAGTCACATGTTGAGAAACCAAAATCACAGACAAGCTTATCAAATGCCCCTAGCACTCTACGTTGTTCACGCCAGGGCCGGAGACTACATGGCTAGAGGGTGGCTAAACAGCACTGCACAGTGTGTTAGTCCTCAGCTTATGGGGAGACAAAAATTCAAGATCTGCTCAGAGAAGAGACCCTATGAGCAGACCAAAGGTCACGAGAGAGATTTGTAGAATTTTGAATCATTGCAGACCCCAGATAGATTGTGGCGATCCACCCGCACTCTAGCCGCCTGGAAGAGAAGAGGATGAATCTTTTCCTGCGATGACAAGATCATCTATCAGCCTCAACATTTTTTAAATAAAATGTCTTCTATTCATTTAAAAATTATAAAAAGGAAGAGAAACAGGCAGTAGATCAAAGGTAATTCAGATAATAGAGTGGCTAGACTTGAACATTAAGATAACTATGAATAATATGTTCAAGAAAATAGATAATAGGATATAGAATTTCATCAGAGATCTGGCATATATAAGAATATTCAAATGGAAATTCTAGAAATGAAAAATATAACTAAGTGAAGAACTTTGTATATAGAATTAACAGCTTTTCAGATAATGTCAAAGAAACTTGAAAATAGGTCAGTAGAAAGTATTTGGACTGAAGCACAGAACAAAAAGAAGCTGGAGTGGGGGGCAAGAAGGTGGGGCCTGGTGAAAAATTAAGCAGACTTGTAATTGGATTACCACTCTACTAAAATGGAGAATGGTACCGGAATAATATGTAGGCGATAAAGGCTGGAATTTCTCCAAAGGCAGTTAAAGACATCAAGCCATGGATTACAAAAAGTGCTCTGAACCCAAAAAGAAAAGTACAAAGGAAACCACTCTAGGCATAGCAAAGTGAAAGTACTGAGAACCATATTTGGAGAGAAACTCTTAAAAAACAGAAAATAAAAGACAGTGTCTTCAAATGAAAAAAAAAAAAAACCTATATAGATTTACTCAGGGAGCATTTCAAAGGATTTAACACACTTGGAATAACTCTTACCACATGGAGATAGAAATCACTAATGTATAAATTAAAATTTCCTCAATGTGTATATAAACAAATTAAACAATCTACCTCTAAAAGCTCAAGGATCAAAGGAAAACATAAAAATATAAAACATTTGAATATTATGATAGTATAATTACCAATTTAATACTTTATCATAATAAAAATGTTACATATTAAGACCAATCTTTCTTATGATCATAGATGAAAACATTCTAACTAAAATGTGAACCCCCAAATATAAAGAAAATAATGCTGTACAGGTAAATTGGTTCAATTTTAAAAATGTAAGATTAGTTAAAGATTTTTATACCAACCAAAATAATTCTTCACATAATAAAAAAAAATCAAAAACTTAAGTTCACTTATTTAGATGAAGACAGGACATTTGCTAAAATTCAACACATACTCAGTATTAATCACTTAGCAAGCAGGAATTAATGGCAATGAATACTAACAATATAGCCAGCATCATAATTAATAGTATTAAAATGTAGGAAAAAATACTTCTAATACTACAGCTGCAATTGGGTTTGATACTTCTATGCTATGATGGTTGCACGTGGTCACCTTGCAACATCTGCCTTGTTTTCTCAGAGGTCAGACTGGTAAGTTAATGGATGGGGATCCCCACTCCATTAATCTGCCTAATTTGTGCCACTCATCATCCCAGGCTGCAACACTGTGCTTTTGTTATGATCTCGGCCCTGAAGGTGAATGTCAGGGGCTCCCGTTTGTCTTTCACACTGGTTTCTCTTACCTCACCGGCTAAACTTCTGGGAAATGGACCTCACTTTTTGGCAGAATTCTTCCAGGTCCCGAAGTGGCTCTTCTCTGGAAACTCTGCAAGAGGCTTCTTGTTTCTAGCATCTATTCTTAATGTCCTTTATGCAGAATGATTGCTTTTGCTGGCTGCCTATGTCTTTTGTCCCTAATGGCATCATGGCAACACTGTCTTTAGCTTTTTGCAAGTCAGACTGCCCCTAGCTGCCTCTCTGATCCTACTGTTCACTTAAATATCTGCATCCGCCTTACTCAGGGCGCCCAGTTTTGCACTAGCATCCCTTCCATCAGGCCTGGCCAAATAGGCCCACTGCTGCTTACCTTCCTAGTAACACCAGTGCCCCCTTCTGAGCATCTCCTGCATTGCTTTGGTACCTGGGGCATCATCCGGGTCTTGTTGTCAAGCATAGTGCTCAGTATTTACAGACAGGGTGACAAGTATCAGCAGGCCTCTACCCTTAGCATGATGGAACATTTAACTATTCAGTTAAAAAGATATTAGATCTTGGCTGCAATGCCAGCTGTTGTCAGAGAAAGAGAACAGTTGAGCATGAGAATCAGTAATGTCAATTAGAGTGTATGTATTTCCAAAACTACATTTGAGCTACACGTGTGTGCTCAGTGCCCGTTGGCAGACTTCTGTACGTACAGCCTTTGCCACCCACCTGGCGGTGTGCTCGCCCAGCCTTTGTGTCATCCATACCTCCAGGCAGCTCCCTGAGGGTAGGTCCAGGGCTGCTCAGAGTGCAAGGCACAAAATAAACAAGACAGAAACACTTATCGGCCACAATTGAACTAAGTCAATGAAGGGTTGTCATTTCCAACTGAAAGTTAATAGGACCATTCTCAATTATGACTTTTCATATCAGAAACATATATGCTTGGAGAACTCCATTTAGCTACCTAGTCAATACCAGAGATCTTCAATGACTCTTGAACCACTCAAAATACCCTGAAGCTTCATGTGTTTGGAAATGTGTATCTACATTAATGTCTATCCATTGACCTCTCTGTGTTAGTCTCCAATCTTTTTGGGTCCTCTGAGGTAAGATTCTAGAATTGTATAGATTGGGAATCTGCATTACCTTGTTATTTGCATGTTACCCGTTGGGGAACAAGAAAAAAAGCCACCTGACTGCGCAAATGCTGACACTTAATAAAGTGAAACCTGTGGAATTGTATTTAAAACTGAGTGACCCAAATCTACTTCTATTTTGATTGTGGTAGCAAAAACTCAGATTCAAATTACACAGATATCTCAGTCAATGACAGACAAAACAGCTAATTCTTTGCAGACAAAGCAAATGAGGATGCTGTTTGACCAGTGAAAATGCAAACATCTTCCTAGTATATTATTTAATTATATGCACCTAAATTAAAGTATATTCAGGATAGAATTGAATGCTATAAATTTTACTATTAAGAAAATATATGGCACAACAGAATATTCAGATGTCAAATGACAATAGCCTCTAAAGTCAAAATTTTTTTTCACATAACAGAGACAGTCAAATTTATCTTAGTTATTTGCAAAGTATTGTATAGTATAATTATGGAGACCTATACTTTTAAATTTAATTTCATTAGCTGTCACCAATGGCATGAATATTTCAACATCACGGTGAAGGAGTACATGTGCTGGAAGATAACAGACTAGAAATTGGGGACATGAATATTGAGTGTTATATTAGAAGGAAAGGTTGTCAGGTTTTAGTGGGACAACGAAATGAGCTGGATGCAGCAGAAACAGACACAATGAGAGCAGGACCACGATATTCCAGCCATTAAATGAAAAAAGTAAAATAAGGAAGGGAGAAGAGACTTTAGAAAGTGAATAAATGATAATGAGGTTAGAAATTTAGAAAAGGAAGAACATATTTGAATTAAAATAGAGGAAAATAATTAAGATAATTAGTGAAATGTAAATACTTATTTTAAAATGCTGCAATAATAAAGATGAAAGAATTGTGCCCTTTTATTTTGTCAAAATACCATTAGTTAGAAAAAATATATATTTTTTAAATATACACATAAAATATACATATGTGTATATTTTTATATATATATTTTTTTATGTAGGAGGGAAAAGGTATGCTTTCTTTCAAAGGAGGAAAAAAAGCCTGTAAGAAATTTTATTATGTCAGGAAGTGCATAAAAATGTCTTGGTCCAAATACTTGATGTAGATATCATTAAAGAAATAAAGGGAGGAAATGTGATATTTACTGCTTCATTCAAGGGTTTGCTGTGGGGAAGAGCCATTCTAATACTTTCTACTAAATGATCTCATAAGTACACTTAGAACAATGAAACATGTGTTGAAGAAAAAAGTCTTTAAGTAGCAAAGTTACATAATTATTTCAGGTTAAGTAAAAAGTGTCACATAAATGAAATACTTTGCTTTCTCTAATTTTATTTTTATGTAGAATCAAGAAAAATGGTCTTAAAATCATTTACAGATAATGAATCTCTGGCTTTAAAGTATACACATGAAAACTTTACATTTCTGATTGTGTTTAAAATATTTAAGAAAAATGTAGGGATTAAATAAATGAAATAATGTTTTCTAATTATAAATTATTAAGCTCTCTGTAAGACAAAACTTTAGATAGATAATTTATAATATGTATTGAAACAATTACACCTTAAACTCTAGCCTCAAATAATTTGAGAACTCACAATTATATAATAAAGTGAAATAAATACCATTACACTCTAGAAATCTTTGATGATATGAGAGAGAAAAAGGTAAGGTGAATTTTAATTTGTGTTTGCCTTACTTAGAAAGGTTAATGTATACATATTAGTGGTGTCAGCATAAGTCAGTTCACACATTGACAAATATATGTAAGTAAAAAAATGGAGTAAAACTTCAGTCATTATTGACATGAAAGATAAAAAACTGGCATGTATTTGGTCAGCACAATGTTATCAAATGTTTTTGAATTAGTTGAAAATATCTAAAGTAGGAAAATTTAACAAATTCTAGAATTAGAACCCATTTTTAATGGAAAAAAAAATCAGAACCTATGGAATAGTGAATAGATTTCAGCCTGACAAAAGTTAGCCAGAGCTGAGTCCTCATTAGCTTGGTGAAAAGAGGCATGTACTTGCCAACAGTTTGTCCCAGTCTTTCTACTAGCTGTTATCTCATAAAACCTACAAACCACCTGGTTTTCACAGAAATGCCCATGGCCTGGTTCAGTGTCCATTTAATGCCAAGCGGAGACAGAGATATCTATTAATGACAATTGAAAATTTTTCATTCAGATTTTTAACATCATAAATACAAATAATAAAGTTTTCATAAAAGTTTTTTTCCTCATAACAGAACATTTAAAAAATATATCAACAAAATGACTAATACAAAAATTAACCCATAATGCTGGAACCTAGGTGTAGACATCAGAGACAACCCTGGATCTATCCGTTCCTAGTAGTATTGTAACCTCAGGGAATTTATCTTGCTTTTCTTATGCCCCCACTTACAAAAGGAATCTTCAATAGTATCAACCTCATACATCTTTTCTCTGTACTAAATGGAACAAGTACTTAGGTTGTTTGTTTGTTTTGGCGGGGCTAACATTAAATGTTTACCTGAGAGTACTATTAAGTAACTATAGTTTTTTCTCTTGATCTGTATATATCTCCTAGAACTTCAGGAGTAAATTGAAAACAGCTATGGCAGCCCCAACCGTGAACAGTGTCCTACCTCCAGGAATGTTTTTCTCGTCCCCTTCCAAGAGCTGAGGACGTGCTGCTCGGCCTGCAACCACTGACACCTGATACCATGTGTCAAATGGAGGCAGAAGGGTAGTCCAGTGAGCAGATGTCTCACTGTCTAAGGAGAGACAAAGGTCATTCTCGTTGCTCTAAAAGTGTTTTATCCAAACATTCTGGATAAAACACTTTTTTATCCAGAAAAACATGCGGGGGAAGGAAAGTCTAAACTTTTAGATCATGAAGACGCTATCCAGGATTCCTTATACACAACATAGTAGAATTTTCAAAAATATAAAGACATGGAATTGAGTGGCAGTTCAGCGTCTGTGCAGAAAATTGTGGGGAGAGTCTGCGGCATCTTTATTCACTAGAATCGGGCAGTGAATTCATTGCTGTGTGCAGTAGACTACCTCTTTGAACCTAATAAGGCAAGTTCTGGGATTATTCTTGTCGGGGAGGAGCTCTGATGGTTCTGGGCATCTTGTAACACAGGGTCTTGCCAGTACTGGATTACTCAGTGAGAAGGTCAGGCTCCTGCAGCAAACAAAAGTTCTATTTTTGACAAAAGCCTAAGTTAAAAAACAAGCAGGCAACATTTACTATGGAAAAAAAAACCCAAACCAAACTTGGTTGGATTTCTTTGCACTAGTTTTGAGTTGATTTTATTTTTAAATTATATGGAAGTGACAGGGCATTATCATGCTTTCACTGTGCATCCAACCCTCTATTGTCCCTGCGGATTTAGGTCTCTGACTTTTTAAATCCTAACCTCTTCACCTTGGGAGCCTATGCTTTTTCCAGGACTTTGCAAACAGCCTCAAATTTCAGAGTGTTTTCCAGGGATGTACTACATCCGTTGAGGCTGCTTCTGACTGACTTCTACCAGAGGTCTCTGCTTGCTCAGCTAGAGCTGAATAAACTCATCCTTCAGTGCATTTTCTCCCAACTGTCTCCATAAATGAATGAGTCCTTGGTAAATCATTCCACTGTTTTACTGGGGAGCTGGTCCTGGATAATGGGACATTGATGAGATCATGTGAACCCGGAGGTTCAAAGCCAGTTTTGCATTCTTTTGCAGTGAACCAAGCTCCTTGGTGAGAAGCAATCATGTGTATGATGCTATCAAGCACAGTGGTGAATAAGAACTTGGGAATGTTAGGGCTGGCGGGAGCTCTGCAAGGAAGGATCGTGAACCCACCCACAGAAGAGAGCTCTGTTCCATGGATAACGCAGAATAGGCCATCTTACCCGCACGATCATTGACAGACTCTACCATGGGAGAGCTTTTGTGAGAGAGCTGCTTATGTGGAACAGAAAATTCCCGTACTCAATGCACTACTAAATGAAGGTCTGTAAATACGCCTTCACCCCAAGCACTGTTGTCATTGGTGTTCTAATATTCTCTTTCTAAACTCTTACCTGAAGCCATAAATTGGGGATCCAACCTTCCCTCAGTCCGGAGGCTCTGTTCTGTGACCTGTGTCTTGAAACTGAGTGAGAGTCTGCGCTTTTCCACTGTAGGGACTTAAGTAATGTTTTGTTGGTGTTTGCTGCCTCAATAGACACAGGGATTTTCTAGTTATATAGGTCAAATAATATTTTACTAGTCTGACAATTTTTTTTTGTATCTAGGGATCCAGTAATTAATTAGCCACTATTAAAGATGCCTAAATGTCAAAACATTCTGTTTGTCAATCCACCCACCTGCCCATTTGATGGACGCTGTAATTCTGATGATTAAATTTTACCGCCCAGGCTCTGTCATTTCAGGATCCTATAAAGCCCGTGGAAATCAAGCATCTCATTTCAGTTCAGGCATCTCCAACATTACCCTTGGCTGTCGGAGGAAAAACATCCCAGTTATTTCACAGGGGCTGATATACCCCTCTTGAGAGCAGTTAACAGTGCTTTGGTTAAGGAACTATACCTTGGGTTTCCCTGGTGTGGCTAGTATTACTCACCAGAAGTGTTTTTCTAACATTCCCATTTCTTAAGTCTCTGGATTTCTTCTTCCTCCTTTTGCCAGGGACTTTCTGGCATTTCAGTTTTATTGAATGTGGTTCACTTTTGTGTATAGCTTTTAGTGAATTAATCAAAGCATTATAGCTACTTCCAGCTGCTGGAAACTAGCTCATTGAAGGGAAAAAAAAAAACAAGAAAATGCACACATATGGATAAATTTGATTCAATCTATGTTACAGAGCACCCTGGCATACTGAGAACCTATTTTTCCTCAGGTCTCTCAGGTTCCTGCCAAAATAAGTGATCAAATCTTGCAATTCTTTTTGTGCATACAGCACCTCATCTTGGGTTGGATTTTGGCTTATACCCCGGAGGCTAGCTGGGATGTTCTCTTATGTTGGGGGACCTGGAGGAGCAATGAAGGTGAATCTTGAGAAGAATAAATATCCCACTGCAAAGTGAGATTAGTATAGGGTCTTTAAGCGCGGAGAGATTTCTCCTCAGAAAAGGAAGGGAGAGCCTTCTTCTGTTGGCAGCGGCAGAAGGCTCAGGGGAGTGTAATGGTTCGGGTTTCTCAGGTTCTCCTGACTCCAGTTTAAAGTCTCTGTTCCAAAGCTTTCTCAGGAGCTCACTCTTCAGTATTCTGACCTTTTTATTTTTGGGGGGGCGGGGGGACTCAATAAAGCTTTTCATTCAATTTGCATAATTATTTCCCAGTCGACATAATTGAATTTAGAGTTTGATTCTTAGCCATGTGGACCTTATGGTTATAAGATATTTCAGAGCTACGGTAGAAGCTCCCTGGTACTATGTCTTGAGCTGATAGTTTTATGCTAGATTTTATCATTTTCTGTTCAAGTAGAGCCAGAAATAGCTATCTTATTCTATGAACTTTGCAGACATCCTGTCTATGCCCAGGGTGATCAAGGGCAATAGCAATTTCTCATCCAGAAGTCTGAGTTCCAATGACAACCACTGATGATTTTTTAAGTAATAATGATGATATTTAGAATCTACTTTTCCTAGTGGCAATGAAATCTTGAGCACATTGTTGTTGAAATAGGTGTATAACCCAATTCCAGAATCTCACCAGAGAGGCCTATTTCTTGAGTCCACTTCTGGTGGCAGAACTCTGTTCGTCCGGTTCACGTCAGGCTCGTGCTATGAGTGTGGTATGAGGAACGAGTTATAAAGCTATTCAAAAGGGGTGAAAAGAGGGGGATATGAGGTAACCAACAACCAACTAAGAAAGCCCCTTCGCGCAGGAAGGAGGGATGAGGGGAAATGGTGATGCCGCCAGGGTCCAGGAGCCAGGAGCACCCCGCGGGAGCTGAACCCACAGAGCTGAGGCACTTCTCAGGCTCCCCGGAGGAGCTGTGGTGTGGGAAGGGTGGGGCTGCAAGGCTCTGCTGTGAGCCTGTGCTGGAGATGGCGCGGGAGGGGGGCATCAGGGAGGGTGGAGGGAGCTACCCTGACTTCCCTTCTCTTCCTGCTCTTTCGTCTCCCACCAGAGCGCCCCGTTGGGCCTGCCTGAAAACCAGTGAGTAAAGGGTGTCATTTGCAAATGTCAGCCCTCTGAGTTGTAGGGGTGAATCGGAGAACAAACAGGGAAATGATGGCATAAGAATTTTATGCCTCTGTGTCTAAAGACTGTATATTCTAAATGAACAACAAAATTTAATTTATAACAATAATACTTAAGCTATTGACCTGATATTGGACAAATAGGAGAAAAAGACATTCATTTTCTCAAATTACTGACAAAGCAAAAGAGATAACGCATAGTCTACTTTTAGTTCTCTATTGCTACTGTCACACATTAACACAAATTTAACATTAACAAGGTGCATTTAACTCTGGGTGAGGCTAATATTTTGACCCTTGTGTCTGTGTTAGTCTTTCTTTCACTATATGACAAGTGATCACACATTTAGTAGCTTAAAACCGAATCCATTTACTGTCACACAGTTCTGTAGGAGAGACATCCGAGCTGAATTCACCGGTCACAGACCTCGGTGTCTCCCGGGGGGAGCCTTAGCTGGGGGCTCCGGGTGTCCTCCAGCGCCAGCCCCTTCTCTCTGGGCTGAATTCAGCTGCCTTCACCGCGTGGCTGTCTCCCTGCTGGCCCACAGGGCTCTCGCTGTCCACACGGCACATCCAGGCCTTCTCGTCCATCAGATCTCTTCCTCTTCTGCTGCCGGACAAAATCTCTGCTTTAAGGGCTCACACGATTAGCTCAGACTCATCTGCTTCATTTCCCTGTCTCAGAGATACTGTAACAAAATGAAAGAAGTGATATTTCACCATGGTCCCCAACCCATGAGCTGGGGTGCGAGCTCCCTGGCAGGGGCAGGGCATTGAAGGATCCTGCCCGCCGCGCGGGCACAGCGATGCCCGTTGGGCAGTGGTGGAGAGCAGGCTGATGTCAGCAACTGCCTGCTGCTTCGCAAGCGGTCGCTGTGATGACTTGTGACATGGGGCGATAATGAAATACATATTTTAAAATACTATGGAAATTCTATTTGATGACAGCATTTTAAATTAATTCCTGGAACAGAAAAACACTAACATTTGTGAAAATATGAGAAAAGTTCTGTCAGTTTATTACTATAGTTTATTACAGAATATTGCTCTTATTGAACAAAGATGATTTTTTTTCTCCAAGAAAAATGGCTCTATAAAAAAGGAAATAGGATTATAAAAATATCTAAGTCCCAAGGTTCCAATAGATTTTGTTAGGTATGTGACTTTATGGATAGTTTTATTCTCCCTAAAGAAGGAGCTATTTGAGCATCATGTAACTTTTCACCATTAATCCTCTCAGCACCGCATGTCCCTCTCTGTGTCCTCAGATATTAAGATCACGAGCCAAGAATTCGCCTGTATATCCAGGGCCTTTCTGACCGTGACAACCTCATGGGCGAATAAAAATCGAGGGGTCGTTTCGGTGGACTGAAATGTTTCCCCATTAATTTTTATTTTTGATATTTCTTTCTTAGGCAGTAGGTGATTTGTGTTGATTTTACAAGAAACTATGAATTCTTAAGAAATGATCACTTCTTGGCCTTGTATAATTTCAAGCAAGTGGCAATATTATGTGATAATAAAGTAGTTAACTTTTTAAATTAGACATGTGCATTAAAACAAAGTCTTCCTTGTTGGAAACCCAAGTGATTGCCATTAGCCACTTTAGTGTCACAGCAGGTTACACAAATTATTATTACATTTAATTAGCATTCTGACAAGTTGAGGAATTCTTTACCTGCATTCTGATGACACACAGAAAATTATTTGAAAGCATTTCCTGCCCTAAAAACATCAAAGCAAATCAAAGAAATCAGCTTCAATCTTATCTTTATTAACAAATACCTGGAATTCATTAAATGAAATTACACAGGAAGAAATGCCATTTATAAATGTTGTTTTAAGGTGACATTTGATTTCCCATATAAGGAAATTATTACAATCAGAATTATATAATCCCAGTAAACATTTGGCTCTGATGTAATGCTGATGCTGCGACTTTTTTTTAATAAAAGAAATGGAATGTATCATTATTTATATTTAGGGCATTATTTAATCTCTATTTAATTCTATTCCCAATGTAATACACGTTAAATAATTAGTTATTTGAATTCTTAAATATCAAATTAAAGTTTCCAGCAAAAGTAAATTTCAGAGGCAAAAGAACATACTTAAAAAAGTTTCTGTGCTGAAAAACAATCATCTAGAATAAGATAGACTAATAAAACTTAAAAAAGAGTAAGAATATGAAACATTTTATTTAACACTAAATAAAATTACTTTCATAATTTGAAGTATTTGCTAATGACATTACTATTTATTAATGATGATCTAAATATAATGATATTTAAACTTTCTCACATTCTGCTGCTTTCTTGATGTTAAATCTTTAATGTGATGAAAAGAATAAAATTTACATGAGAATATATTCATTTCAAAAAATAAATTTCTCATTTTTGTTGCATTGGAAGTAAAATCTGATATGTCCATACAGAAATATAATATTATTTCCCCTAAAACATTTATTTTAAAAATGAAGGTTTCCCAGAAAAACTACAGGAACAATAATTAGATCAGGAAATGAAATTGAAAGTGTTATGTAGACTTAGCTCATAAATTCAGTATACTTTAAAATATACTGAAATTCGCAGTAGGCACATTTTTTGTTATTGGAATGGTGTAAGACAACATTTTTCTATTCCTTAGTTTAACTTATGTGTATAAATAACAATGGTAATTTCCTGGGAAATGCCAGGTGTTGAATAAGAATGGGGAAGGTCAAGGGGTCAGAGATGTGATTGACCCCAGGGAAAATAATAACAACTAGGAGATATTCACCCCAGAAGGTGGGGAGGCTCTACCTAATGTAAAAGCTATTTACTTCTGAAAATGCATAGGGCAGGGCACCATGCTGGGGTAAAGGAGACGAAATGTGCACAAAGGGACTCAAGCTGGCCGCACCACTGGCCACAACGTGCTGTAAAGAAACCATAAAACTCTACAGCAAGGGAGAACTTTTGAGTGAAAAAAGAGAAACAGAAAAGTTACCCTTACACTTGCCACATTTTCTGCTAGATCATTCTGCCAATAGATGGGCCAGGAAAATTGCATTTATTCAAACAAGAATAAGAAGACAGGAAAAGGATCGTGCCCAGAAAGCAAGATGCTTGTTAACACATGCACTGACGCCCACACCGACAGCCAAAGGGGAGAAAGGATATGAAGTACCAGCTGACAATTCAGAAAATAAATGGAAGAAAACAGTTATTTCAGAAGTTCATACTAATTTACAGGTAGCAAAGGGAGAAAAGAAAACAGAAAACAAAGAAAGTAGGGGACATATAAATAAAAGGACAGAAATGAAAATTTAACCAAAATAGAGAAAGAAGTGAAACATGTTAGAAAGGGATTAGAGGGTGTGTCGAGAATACACTCATATACCTATGATTGGAGGCCTAAAGGAGAAACATGAACTAAAATTAAAAGTTAAAAAAAATTACTAAGATGATCTTAAGAAAAGTTCAGCCAATATTATATATATATCACTAATTATTTTAGGTTTATTAGTGGTATTTTGGCTATGAAAGTCATGTCATTTTTACAAGATGTATATTAGATTTTAAGTAAAGAACATCCTCAAGTCTATCATTGAAAAGTACTTTTAAGACATTGTACATGGATATCCTACTGGCTAATCTATGTATCTCAAAGGGAAGCTTTCAGGCACAGCGGTTAAAAACATTGGTTGTGAACTCAGATACATTATGCGCTCAACTCCCATTGTGCCACCTCACTGGCGTCAAAGTTTGGCGGTATTAGTGAAACTTATTTTCTATGTCTAAGTCAAAGTTTAATTTGTGGATTACAATGAATGTATGTGTGTACATGCATGTACACATAGATGCTTTAAAATATCTAGCACCTAATCACTCACATGTGACCACTATTGTCTTCATTCCTGGGACTACCCACAATCCACATTTTGGAATGCTCCAGACCAATTATAAGGAACCTAGAGAAGACAATAATAGAAATATATGATAATTAATTACTAAGGTTTAGAAAATAGCAGAATATCCTCTACTTGCCATCTCCCACATGAGATAACGAGCTGTTACAAATTTTGTTTTTAATGTTAAAACTTTTCTGATTTGAATTCCTGTGTTTGACCAGGTTCAAATCAACAGAAGAAAAATCAGGTCCCAAACAGTGGCTTCAGTTTATCAATAAATTTTAATATTTTCTCCTGTCGTCATCAGATTTAAAATGATCTCAGATTGCACTGATTATTCATGAATTCACATAACTTTTTTGATCTGTAGTGATTCCTGGACATGATTTTCCCAACTGAATTTTCACCAGGACATTTACAAAGTGCTATATTCTTTGTGAACTTACACTTATATTTTACTAAATTTTCTTCCACCTTGTTTATTTCACTAGCTCTTTATTTTCATTTGTCAGATCAAGAAAGAAAAGGAGGAATGTGAATTAGGACTTTTTACCCCAGTACTTCTTTCTGTGATGCATTTCATATGTACAATTTTAAACAATGATAAAAATGACATCAACCAGTGCTGATCACATGCTTGTTTTGTGGTAGGCACAGTGTAGTAAAAACTATACAGATGACATAGGGCCTTTAGGTCATTGTTAGGTCTCTAGCTTTTACTGTGATTGAGATGGGCAAGCTCTGAGAAGACTGTACGCAGAAGAACACCAGGGCAAGATGCTTTGGCTGCTGGGGAATGACTGACTGAGGAGCACAAAAACCGAAGCAGGAAGTCCATTAAGTTTGGAGGCGATTTCAGAAAATACGTGCAGGTGAAGATGGTGGTTTGGACCAGGGGCTGGCAGTGAAGATGAGGAGAGTAGTCCAGATTCTGGATGTATTCTGAAGAGAGAACATTCAGTATTTGATCACAGATTGGATATATGATACCGAAAGTGGGAAATAAATGAGGAGTCTAGATTTTTGGATTGAAGGATGGCAAGAACAGACTTGATATTTATTGTTGGAGTATTTTTAAGACACTCACTTAGGTGGAAATATAATTGTCATGATTTTTACAGAGCCTTTTTAGAATATGTGTGTAAGTACTATGTACATATGTATTTTATATGTATTCTATATTATATATATATATATATTTTGAAAACTTTGTATTCAGTTGTTAAATAAGTATCAGGTCAGTGTGTAAAACTGGAAAAATCAAATTCTAAAACCTTCAATAATTTGATAAATGGATAATTTTCAACCTATTCAGGAATTGCTTAAAGGAATAAAAATTGTTATCCATTACAACAATGTAAACAGAGTGTAAAGGTCTTTTATTGAAGAAATCCACTCATATAGGCCGTATTCAGCCAAGAAGAATTTGCTTAAAGTCAAGAAACTCTACACAACCTAACTCATAGGAATAACGCATAGAAAAGACAAATTTTAGCATTTTTCCAGGAAAATCTATTTTCTAAAATATTAAGGATATTCAGAAAGGTGCCTTAAAGCTGAAATAGAAGTCTAGAAAGAAGTAGTTTAAAAGATAGGGGTTGAAGAGTTGCAGATGGAGAATGTGAGAATACAGTACTAGAATTATTTTACTCTATTAGTAAGACCTCTTACATTTTAAGTGTAAAAAACCTACTTAGATGAGCTGAAGAAATCATGTAGTTCATGAAGAGGATTCATAGTGCTTCCTGAAGCCAAAAGCAAAAGGGGAGTCTTATCTCAGGAGACCTACAGCTGCTGTTAGTGCCTTTACTTTATTTTCTTTTCTCTCCCCTGGCTGACTTATTCTTGTTTTCTTTCTCCGTGGTGAAATAAATGATACTCTGTAACTTCTGAGTTTCAGTACTCACAGGCATTGGCCCTTCCTCTGTTCTAATTGCAAACTATTAGAAGAGAGGATAGGATCAGCCCTACTTCAGTGAAGTGTCCATCATAGGTTAGGAAGACAGGGGCACAAACATGGCCAGGCATTGCACCTGAGTCGGTCACGGAGAACGGCATTCAACTGAATCATGCACTTACCTAAGTGGGAAATGAACTTGCAGTGGGAAGAGAAGTCAATCAGCAGATGACATAGAAGCAAGAATAAGCTAAGACCAAAAAAAAAAAAAATTCAGATCGTATCAAAAGAGAACATATGAGCCTGGCTATTCTTGGCTAAGAGATTTGCCAGTAAGACAACAGAAGCATTTGACACTGAAACTTGGAACTACACTATAATTTTTTTCATATAGTATTTCAGATTAAATGTATATGCATTTGTATATAAATTTATACATCATACATGTTTACATAACTATCATTTATATGTTTATACATATGTATACATATAGACAGTTAAATAAAGTTGTCTTCTCAGGGACACATTTCATTGTCATGTTTAAAAAAGTCTGAGTTAATCGTACTTATTTAGACAAATATCTAAGCCCAGTGGAATGAACCAATTGAAGAGGTCAAAATCTTGATGCCCTCAGTTAGGCCAGACAAGGTAAGTGCAGTACAGACTGGCGAGCATACTGGGGTCTAATCAGGTCCTATTTTACTTGATAATGACTATCCAGGTAAAGCAGCTCCTGGTTCCTGTGTAGAGCATTTCCACAAATATAAAGATTTTTGGTGCAGTGAAGTTTTTTGCATACTTGTTTCTTGAGACCAAGGGAATTAACCTCAGATTTTTCACTCATTGACACTGTCACGTAATCTTTTTCACCAGTTTCTCTCATTTTATTAAATTTTAAATCTATTTCTTATATTCCTTGAGCAGAAAATGGAGAGGTTAAAAAAAGAACTATCTTTATTTTCTGATTAAACTAGAAAACAGTCTAATAAGGTGTTCATAAATTATATTCTGAATTCAAGGTTTATTAGAATACAATATACCAATTTGAATAGATGACACAGGGAATACTATATTTTTGTTATATATATATATTTTTTTTGCATGTTGAACTATTAAATTACACTTAGAATAGGTAAGTATCTTGTTAAGTTGCATTTTAACATGAGCAACTAAATAGACATGATTGATGTTACTATGTTGTATAGAAAATAGGAATGTTAAGTTTTACATCGATGGCGGTAAAACATATTTGGCAGCTAAACCTATGTATCTGCCATTACTATTTGTGGATACATCTCTGCTCCCTATAGCCTATAAGTTTCCATAAAGTGAGCTGGGTACCAAAATAAGAGAAATTAATTTCTGAGAAATAAAAAGGCCCTTATTTGGTTAAAAAATAAATCATTTTCTATTCTGAATTGAATCTACATGTTAACAGCTTTCATTATTATTGCCATTCAGGTCTTATGTACTATTCATTTCTAACTGCCTACAGCCTTTTCTTGATCTAAAAAATGCAAAATGAGTTTTGAGATTCTCTATTTGTCTGATTGCCTTGAAAGCTGTGAGAGTTTCTTTAGAATGTAAGACATGAATCATTAGAGGGTTTATTTTGCATCTTACGCATTCAAAACATTTGGAATTCATTTTGAATGTTTCAAAGCACACTAGTGTCTTACGGGTTTTTACTCCCCAAACTCACATTCTCAGTGAATGATTTTTCGCTTACAACACAACCTGGGCATGAGGTGTACAAGATGGGAAATGATACAAATACCCTTTGAGTATAATGTTAAACCTCATTAGGGAAGAAGCTGATATTTATGTTTTAAAAGTGAAACACACACACACACATATATTTATATGCTTTAATAGAAGGTATGTTAACTTAAATCCTGTTCTGATATGAAGTTGTACCCGAATTTCTCAATATTGTTTTAAGTCTGGAAAAATAACTTGAAGACTTGTACACAATAATTAACTACTAAAATTCATTGTAGTGTAGTTGTTCATGAACTATTAGAAATCAGGATCATTTGTTGTTTATTATTATCTCACAAGGACCAAATAGAGTGTCAGACACACAATAGATGCACAATAACCTTTTACTGAAAGTATTAATACAAGGTATCAAAAATGACTTCTTATTTTAGTCATATAATTAATGATTATTTGAAATCTATGTAAACATATTTTGATCCTATATTTAAATTATTCCACTTGAGTTTTATCTTGGAAAATTCCAAACTAACTAAAAATCTAAAGAAGTTCTATCACTGGTTTCTTTATTGTTGAGTATTTACTATATATGCCTTCCCATAATGTTTTTAATGGCAGTATCATAATTCCATTGAATACACAAATAACCACTGGAGACCTAAATGATATATTAATATATCGAGACTTAATAAAAAGAAACAGTTCAAATTCAGGCTTCAAAATTTAAGTTTGAAATACAACACAGAGTATCTGAGTATCAAGACAGATCTGAGAGTCTTTCCAACCCTGCTTTAAAATTCCAGTGGAAAAATAAGAAAAGATGACAACGGGAAAACATGGGAGAAAATGAAGAATTGATGCCCAGCCCCATGTAAGAAGGGATTTCTATTTTCTGGAAGTCTGGTGCAATTGAATCAAAAATCCCAGTTGATGGCAACATGCCTGTTGGCATGGAACTTATAGCACGGAACTCACCAGCTGCAGGGATATAGTGGCACTGGGGAAGGATGGCCTTTCAAGAATGACATTTGCATACTGCTCTGTAATCCAATCGAGTTAACAGACACAGGGAGGAAAAATCATGGGCATGGGGCATGGGAAGTGGGGGCAAATTCTGGACGCTGTTGTTGCTGTTGCTCTTTTCCATTAACTTCCATTCTGTACAAAGGAGAAAGGAGTAGGACTGGTACACATAGTCCAGGGAAAAGAAGGTTGTATAACTCACACACACAGATTAGTTGGCAGAGTTTAATTTTAGGCCTATGTGAGCTCCTTAGAGGATGACTAATGAGAAAGAAAATAAAGTTGGACTCATGGAAATATACTGCAGTCTGATAAAGGGAAAACCTATCTTGAAAATGAAAGGAAAAGTATACTCTTTAAAAATGATTTATTGTAGTAATATTTTAGAAATCTGTTCGGTATTTTAATAAGATAAAAGAAGTCTCGATGAAATAGTAGTACAGAGAAATAAAGAATGTTTTTACAATTAAAAAGAAAAAAAGACTACAGATTATGTAAATATAGAAACTAGCTAAAAGAAAGGGGCTTGGGCCCTGGCTTGTATGGCTCAGTGGCCTGGGTGCCAACCTGTGAACCAAAAGGCCACTGGTTCGATTCCTAGTCAGGGCACATGCCTGGCTTGCGGGCCAGGTCCTCAGTGGGGGGTGCGTGAGATGCCACCACACATTAATGTTTCTTTTCCTCTCTTTCTTCCTCCCTTGCCTTATCTCTAAAAATTCAATAAATCTTTAAAAAAAAGGTTTCACAGTAAGATCTACAAATCAAAATGTCCAAGGAGAAACTGTAAACAAGCAAACAAACAAAAGATATTTCCAAATAAAAGAGCAAACCTTAGCAGTGGGAATTTGGGACCTCGTCATTAGGGACTTTGCATGCCCTCCATTAGGCATGATAAGGACAAGGTCCAAATCTTTGGGCTGACTTGTATATTCTCTGCACCTAATAGCATACCTTGAACATCATATGAGCTAACTATATCCTTTAGAAAGAAGTATAAGGTAAAATTTTTAATTTAAAAATGTAGCTAGATGGTGGAGCAGTAGTTAGCTTTGAGAACTGGATTATATGAGATTGTCAGAATAATATCCATTTGTGTTTGGGGAGAAGAGCTTAGGGGATAGATTTCAGTGAAGACCCCAGGTGACCATAGGAAAAAGGACTCACGATTTTGAATCACCTTTGAGATTGTTCTCCAGTGGCTTTTCTCTGGACTTTGGATAATCCACTGAGGAAAATAATCATGAAAAGATATGACATCAGAATAAGTGGTACTAATTTTGCTCATTTATTTAAAATTATACTGATGTCAAGTTAGTAACATCTGGGGGAGCACCTGTTGTGTTTCCTCAGCTTCCCCTCTCTCTCTCCCATAGTTCAGTGCTCACATCTAGGCAAAGTGAGAGCAGTGATTACAGCGAGAGTTTTCACTATTTGGTTCTTCTCTTAAATATATCAGACTTGAATCTAGGTACCTGGCATTTTCACTCAGAAGTTAAATAGCTCCCGCATGTGCTGTCCGGCGCCTCTCTGACCGCTTCCATTGGCCTCACGCCTCCTGACAAAAATGAGAGACGATAGACAGGGCGGCAGTGTTGGAGAAAACAGTGCTTCAGTGACTATCCCACCACAGTATCCTCCTGTACCTTTATTTATTTTTCTTTAGTATAAGATATATACAGTTCCTCTACATGTATAACGTCATAGGCTGTTTCATGAACAGTGATTGATGTAATAACTAGAATGATTAATTAAACTCACCGAAAGACCAGCACAATTTGAACATTTTGAAGCTAACATGGCAGCATTTCACTGCTTCAGATAAACTCTTCAACGGCATTATGCTAACTCCTCTTGGCAAAACACTAGTTCTTGGCTGGAACAGCATATCCCAGGGGAAACAAGGATTTGTGTGCCTTGTAGACAATTCTCTGGAAGCAATGAGAGGGCTGATTAGCATCTCTGGCACAGATTGGGCTGGGGAGTAAGGTCAGAGTAGAATAGAATGGTCATGATCTCTTCTCCGATTTCCCAGAGGATTAAAGCCAAGGAAGCCACTCACGGCCCCCCTGCAGGGTGAAGAGCACAGTTTTTTGTGGCATCTGCTTAAAATGTTTCAGCAATTTTAGCTCTAAGCACACAAATGTATGCCTGTGTTAAACTTTATAACTTGTAGCACTTCTATTTTTTCTTTTATTCTGGTTAGTATCTTATGCCCTAGTTTATTCTCTTCCTTTTTTGGATTCATTTAAATTTTTTTTTGCATATTTATCTTTTCCTTCTAATCTTTTAGTCCTTTTGTTTCTACAATCTCACAGTTAATTGTTCTTAGTTGATTTATTTTTTCTTACTTTTTTTTAATAAGACTTTTATCTCATGTTTACTTTGTTCTTATATTACTTATTTACCTAGTTTCTTCTTATCACCTTTAGGCATTGCTTTAATTATTTCCTTTTTATGTTATCTATTTTTCATTGTAGTTTTTAATTTTTTATTATCTTCTTTTCTCTCCCTTATCTATATTTTGGTTTATCTTAATGAAACAAGCAGAGAACACTAAAGCATGCCTGGAAAGAAGGGAGCAAATGGAGTCTCTCTGCCGGAAGCAAGGAGGTTGCTCCCTTTTTTCCTGTCCATTAGGTTGTTCCCGTCTCTTCCAGGGGGTGAGTATCTCCTCTTAAACTTCCTACCTCGAAAAACTCATTTTATTTTATTTGTATTGCCTTTATTGGGGTGACATTGATTAACGCCATTGCATAGGTCTCAGGTGGAAGCCTCATTTTGGAAAAGCGGAGTGTCACCTACGTGGGTTAAGTTCACAGCCAGGAATAAAGCTAAACCCGGTCTGCGTCAGAACTGCACTCTTCAGAAGGTGTTCCCTAGCCCCTTGCACTTGAAATTTTCTGTGGTCCTAATAATCACTTTCATATGGTGTGCGGATTAATTAATGTGAAACATATCTACTAATTTTCAGTTCCCCTATTCCAGTAAAAGGGCTGGGATATGAATAATACTAAATCATGTTTCTGGGAAAGCAGCGATCACTGTTTCTATATTACCCCCTAAAAACCTAAGTTGACTCTTTAATAGGCATCTGATACTGATGATCAGGTCTGTCCTTTTCGGCCAAACTAGACCATCATGACAGTTCCATACTTTCATTAGCTTACCGATTTTTTGTTTTCTCTGTCCTGAACCTTTTCCTCACTTTGCCAGTGGGGAGGCTTGTCCTTTAACCGAGGCCTGAGACCCTGAATATCTGTGAAGCTCGCCTGGAGTATCCAAAATTCTACCTCTAGGCTAATGCTTTCGTCTTTCTGAGGTTTGTCCACTCAGATTGTCAGTTTATTCCAGCGAATAGTAACCAAAAGCCACATTCCACTGGCAGCCTTTAACGATATTTAGCATCAGCTCCCTCTGCTTTCTACCTGGTCTTGAATTTCTTGGCTGGAAAGCTGTGGAATGAATACTGCGATTCTACATTCCGAGTCCCTGATCTGTCATTTTTTAGAAGTTGATGTCCAGCTGATTTCATCTCTCTCTCTCAATTAGGGCAACGCTATTATTGATAGTAGATAATATTGATGATAGATAGTATTATATGTAAGTTTCACTTGGTTTCCTATGGAAAATGGGGCTGGCATGCTGGTCACTGGTATCTAGCTCTGTGCGCCAGGTCTCAGAGTAGAAATACGGCCAATATAAATATAGACTGATCAAGGTGGTATCAATTATTTTTTGATCATTCAGTCTCCATGTGAGCTTGTTTCAGCCTAGGTTTCTTCTCCCTATTACAATAGAAGCTCCATCATAATGCCTTTTACACCAAAATATGTCCATACTCATGTTGCCTGAAGTGTGACTCTGGAAAAGGCCGTAAGCCCCCTGAATGCAGCGCGCAGAAGCCCTAGCTTTCACAAAGTACAATAGATCGTTTGGTGCCATAGGTCACAAACATGGTTAATTGACTTATGTTCTAAACAACACTGTTTTATTTTGTTCAGGTGAAGCTTTTTCTTCTTTTTTCAAACAATTCTTAAGAATAATTTTGATACTTTCATACACATTGGTAATTGTTAACATTTTGTTTGGATTTTTCATGCCACAATGATAGCCATTGAGTTTTCCTCCAGATGCTAAAATATGAGATTGGTAATGTTTGAATATTGAATAATCTGCTCCATAAACAAAGCAAATTTCTGTATGAATCATTATCAGGTTTCTCAGCTGAGGTGGAATTCAGGATTTTAAAGGTCACAGTCAAATCCAGCTCTTGTTTACTAATTTTTAGTCTCAGACATTAAACATAATTTCTAATAGTCAAGTGACTTAGACACTTTCTGCCAACTGCTATCCAAAATATTTGTCATTCTTCATTAGATTAAAAAATATTTTAATAAATTGTCCTCTTTGTCCTTTGACTTCTCAACATTCAAAACAATTATTTCTGCATCGGTAGCACTATTTGTCACATCAAGTCTGTTGTCATTTGTAACCTTCTGTATATGACAAAGTTTTAAGGATCATGTTAGAATATTTTTGAGACTTTAGAATTAAAGATTTCAGATTATTTGTTCTTTGGAAAAGATTGTTTTGCAAATACAATAGGAGAACCTAGTTTCCATTTTCATGAACTGAATTCTAGACATAAACAATATTAAAATATTTTCTTTTAATAGAATATAATATACCTCTAATACCATCATGGTGAGCTATCTTTCTTAAGATAGTTTTATTCTAAGTATAATCCTTATATTTAATATGCTCCTTTTGATTTATTAAATGAAATAAAAATAGGGTTAAAAAAATAACAAAAACATTTCCAGACACCATCCTGCTTACTGAGGCTGATCACTATAAATGCCCAACATTTGAGTGACTTTGGACCTTTTGAATTTTTTCATGCTTTTGGAATTGTCTGGATATTTTACTGCAAGTATAAAATCCAGCTAGAATCAATGAAAAGATTTCTTTATTTATTCTTGCATTATCTTAAACTTTGTAATAAGTAGGTAAGTGACACTTAGACAAACCTGTGTTACAATACTTGACAACAATTACTAACATTAATTTTTAATATGTGAACTTACAGTAGACTAAAAAGTAGGATTAATTTAACCTACTTTTCATTTTGCAAATATGACAAAAAGAAATCACATTCATTACTATTTAAAACTTGTTCACAACATTGTTTATATTTAGTAATTCAGACTTCAGTAATATCCACATTTGAGAATGCAACTTGATTAAATAATTATTTTTATCTCCACATTTAATTCTATATCAAAATTGAGATGAGGCACCAGTAGGTAAGGCGTAATGCTCATTAAGCTTTATTTGTTCATGAAATCATTTACCTTTCACTTCTTGCTTTGGACCAGAAGACTCATGTTTATTTTGTTGAAAAATATTAATTTACAAGTAATATCATTTCATTGTCTCTATTTAGGCAGATTCTGACCATGGAACTATTCAACAAAATTGTTTCAATTTGAATGACAAAGCTTTTCAGATGCAACTTTTTAGAAATGTTAAGACAAATAAATTGGGAGCTGGTCATTTTGGTCCCTCACTTTTATTTGGGTGATTTATATAAAATTAAATTTAATTTTACTTATAGATATATTTTCATTTTTGATACTGCTTCAATTTCCTGCCTCCTTTTGTAATTTTGTAGACATTTAGAAAGCTTACCTTTTTAAAATTTTTTTAATTTATTTATTTTTAGAGAGGTGGGTGAGAGGGAGAAAGAAAGGGAGAGAAGCATTGATCTGTGGCCTCTTGCAAGCACCCCAAGTGGGAATGGCCCGCAACCCAGGCAGATGCCCTGACCAGGAATTGAACCACAGACCTTTTGCTTTGTGGAATGATGCTCAACAAACTAAGACACAATGGTCAGGGCAGGAAAGTTTACCTTTTAAAATGAAAAAATAATACTGACCTCACATATAATTTGGTGATACAATACAGCATTTTTTTTGGAATTATAATTATTTGATTATGTATTTGTCTTTCTAATAAGGTAGTGACTTCTTTAAATAAACTGACTGTTTTTTACTCATTTTCTTCCGATCTCATGTACTATAATACTTGGCAATAGAAAAAGGACTAGTCAAATTTTGTTTTCATGAAAAAATCAGACATTAATGAAATTAAACATATTTTTAAGTTTGTTACATTTCAAATTTTTTGCAAATTGAAATTACTATTAGTAATGTTTACTTATTTATTTGTGGTATTTTCTTGCTTACATTTGATAAGTTACTTATTAGCAATTAGTTAGAAATACAGAAGCTGTGTTGAATATTTCATATTACCCTTTTCACCTCCCCAAAGCTAATTATCTAATACATGACCTTTCCATGATTTTCTTTTTTAAAAAAATTTTTATTTATTTTTAGAGTGAGGGAGTAAGGAAGGATAAAGAGAGGGACAGAAACATGATGTGCAAGAGAAACAGCAATCAGTTGCCTCTCTCACGACCCTGACTGGGGACCTGCTGGCAACCCAGGCGTGTGCCCTGACTGGGATTTGAACCGGCAACCTTTTAGTCCGCAGACTGGCGCTCAATCCTCTGAGCCACATCAGCCAAGGCTCCATGGCCTTTCCATGTTTTTCTATTTGCTTTCATAGTCAGTTCAACAAATGCTTAGTAGTGGCTACTATCTGTAAGGTAATGTGGTTATTTAATTAAAATTAATTTTTAGCTAACGTTAATTATATTTTCAACCTCCAATGTGATGGCAACATAAAAGCAAGTCCATGTTATTATGCACAGTTTCAGCCCAGCAAATATTGAGTAAGCACCCACAATCTGGCAGCAAATATGCTGAGTGATGGAAATAAATAGTTGAATGTTTGCCCTTCTTTGCCCTTGCAGAAATTGTAGTGTTTTATTGAGGCTGTTTCTTCATTTAAATATTTCTAAAAACATTCAATTATAAACATAATTCTGCCATGTTGTTTATGCCACATAATTTTTAATTTTAAACTTAAATTCAGTTTAAAATTCTTCTATAATTATACAGAAACAGTTTATAAATTATTTCAAAAGAAGAGGAAAATAAGAATAATACCTAGAATTTATTTAGCACTTACCGTGTGTCAACTACTTGGCTCTGCAGTTTGATATAGTATCACATTTAAATCTCAAAACAGTTTGCAGTATATAGATGCTGTTACTATCAGCTATCCTTATTTGCATGACAAGAAAATTTGGGCTTAAAGAAGTACGGTAACTTTCCAACATTTTAAAGAACTACTTGGAAGAATAAGGATTCCTCCCCATTGTGAGCAACCGTGATTACTGGGATCTCCCAGGGGTCTGCTGAGGGAGACGGGGCCATAAAGGGAGGGAGGGGGCGGGCCAGTGCAGTTCTGTGCTTTCTGTAGCGGTGCTTCGAACAGTGGTGGTCATACTGATCACCTTCCGACGGAGGGGGCACCATAGATCTCAAACTGAAGACACCTAGGGAATGCAGAACTTAAGCACACAAGACGCCTGGAAAGAAAAAAGATACTGTGCTTCGAGAAGCTCATATTTCAACCTCCCAGTCGAGAAGTGATGGTCTGTTAGGGGCACAAGGCCAAAGCCAAACAGGCCAGGGAGGGGCGCATTCTGTGCTTAGGTGCCATGTATCTTCTCCATGCATTTTTATGTTTTGACATAACAAAAATATTTCAAAAACACTTAAAACTTTCTCAAGTTTTTTTTTTCTTGGAATGAAATCACACATATGACAGATTCTTTGAAGAGTCTGGATTAGAGCCATTAACATTTGACTTTGAATCACTGAACAGACTGCTTTAAAGCACCTGAGAATACACACAATGAATTCCTAAAATGAAATTAACAAGGGGTTGGATTTGAATATCATTATATATTTTAAAAAATGAAATAAATGGTGCTCCTTTGTCCACAGGCTGATTTATAACTTCGGGGGTTCATATTTTCACATACATTATCTAATTTGTGTCTAAAATTCATATAATGTCCATTATCCTTTATCCTAAGTTGCAGATCACTGACTTAAAATTAGAATGTGACATTTTAAATAACATCCCAAAAATGTTATAGTAAGTAAACTAATATGTCTTTATTAGTCTTTGAGAATCAATTTCAAAAGCCTTTAGATTCTGATGAAAATTATGCAAATTCCAGCATACTATCATCCTTATAGTTTATGTTAATTTGACATTAATGTTAGCTGCCTATCTTGCTAACAATAATCCATCTGAACTAGCAGGCTGGAATACCAATTACGGAAATGAGTAGAGCTCATCCTTGAAGTTTCTTTTCTCTGTTGCAAGTAGACATATATCAGCACACAGGGAATAGCACAGATGTATCAAAGTCTTTCAAGTAACCAGGCATCTTTGTATAATGAAGCAGGCTGTGGTTGACATACTAAATCTTAAAAAGGAAAAGAAGTCACTTTGTATTGAGAACATAAGGAGCTGAAAAAGAGAAGAATTGATATGAAGATATTCCTATATGTTTAGAGTCATTATTAGAGAATGTTGACCAGGTGGAATATCTATTTTACAGTGGACTAATTTATATTTTATTGGATTTGCTTGTGAGGAATTCAAGGTGCTAATTGATTTTTTTAATGAGTGTTTTTTTTTTTTCCTCCCTCCTGTTTCTGGCTGCCAAGTGTGAATTACTTTGTTATTTTTACTTTCATTATTGGCTTATAAAGAAGGCAAAAGTTTAAAAAAAGAAAATGATTTTTGCCATTCAAAACACATTGTTATTCTTCAAAGGAAGAGTTAGGTGGAATCTGTGAGTTTGTGTACATGCCTTTTCTTAGAGTGGTGGTATTTTTTTTTTCTCTGATCGACTTAAGTGAATGACTGGAATTCCTTGAAAAATTCCCCAAATATTGCTTTCCCCATGTATTGTGGGAAATTCTGATACAAATGGTTCAGAAACTAGGTGTCTAATACCAAAACTCTCTGTAATTATTATGCTATTTATTTTATATAGTTAAAATGTTACTTAAACATATCTATTTGATAAATTTACACATTATATTGAATCATTAGCTAAGTTTCTATTTGTGTATTTTAGTGCATTTTCTTTATTTTTCCAAACACACTATAAGGTTCTTAAAATTCAAGACAAGCTTAATTCTTTTTATTCCTTTCACAATGGTTGATAGAACAAAAATTCAAATATTTTCCTTAGTAATTCTGCCATAATAATATAAGTGATTATAAACAACTAAATAACTCCCCCTTTGCGAAAGTGCAGTAACACTTTAATGGCAGCTATCATCGCCAAAGTATGTGGGGGAAAGATGACTATGGCAGACAGAGAGAAGAAATAGTAAAATAATAATTCAGAGGAGAGAGTTCAAGTATCTGGACTAGGAAATTAATCTTGCTCTAAATAAAGACTAAAGGGAGCTACCAATTAGGAACAGATCTACCAGGATGTTAAAAAACTGCCTGGGATGAGGGCTATTCTCATGACCGCTTTCTACTCTCCATTGATTAAGTTTTGTGAACATGCGCAGTGATGTGATGTGAACATGTACAAGAATGGGGAATATTTTAAATTTATAGTATGAAATATTTTGAATACAGAGAATCACATAGTGAACAGGCATATCACTTGTACTTAGGTGATATGATACGTATTTTTTTCTGAAGTACTTTACAGACAACAGGATAATTTATTCCTAAATATTTTCATATACATCACTAAAATTAAGGATATTTTCCTATATAACAAGAATGCCATGTATACAATAGCAAAAAAAGTAATAATTCTCTATATTCTCTAATATTCCACTCACATCTAAATTTCAAAATGAAGATTTTGGTGCTATTACATTTTGATATGTACTGTGGAAAGTTCTGTTCAGCCACTTTTCTTTACCTTTGAGGAGAGCAAGCGTGTGTTTCTGATGGACAGATGGCTATCAGAGAGTAAACCCTGAATGTTCTCACCACAAAACAGAAATGTCATGATGTCCTGAGGGTGTTGGAGGTGTTAGCTAGCACTATGGTGGTAATCATATTGCTATATACACACCCACATACATGCACATCAACAGGGTGTACATCTTAAACTTATACAATGTTACATGTCAATTATATTTCAATAAAACAGGGGAAATGAGCTGACTGGCCTCGGGGTTGAAAGGAGGCCTTAGGACGAAGCCAGTGATGAGTGCGCCTGCCCCTCAGTAGGTGATGTCAGAAACCAGGCTGTAGCTTCTACTGTCCAGCTCTAGGACTTCCCACATGGTTAGGCGAATAGTCTCACCTAACAGCTGTAATCCTCAATTTTATTTTTAAAAAATGTATTTATTTAGTTTTAGAGATAAGGGAAGGAAGGGAGAGGGAGACGGAGAGATACATCAATTGGTTGCCTCAGGCACGCGCCCCCACTGGGGACCGACCCCACAACCCAGGTGTGTGCTCTGACCCAGAATCGAACTGACAACCTTTCACTTCACAGGATGGCACAACCAACTGAGCCATGATTATATATATATATATATATATATATATATATATATATATATATATATATATATATAATTTTTTTAGAGGCTTTAATTTTTTTTGAAAAGAAAGCTGAAAATTCCAGCTCTCTTGATAGCAGAGTGGTACCTGGTTGATAAATAAGCTATTTTCAGCATCTAAAATTTCACAACTCCTGTTACACTCCTCTCTGCCTTTACAGCAAGTTCAAACAACTTTTATTTTTAAAATATCTTCACTTTTTCCCTCCTACAGCTCTTCTCACATTCCAGCCTACTCTTTTTCTCATCCCCTCTGCTTTATGAAAGTGTATTTCTTGTCATCATGTTTTTCCACTGTTAAAAGTGAGCATTCTCACCTCATTAACTCATTTTCACTGATACTTTATTTATATGTTTGCCCTTATAACTACTTTTTCCCCATAAACCTCTTCTCAAACATCTGAATTATTGTGACATTTTGGACTAATCGCAGGACTAATCTCAGACATTAGGAAAGTGTATGTTTCAGTGTGACCCTAAATTGCACTTAATATTAAACTTCGTTTGTAAAATGGATATGTTAATATGGTCTTAATAACAATGTTCAGTGAATCAGTAATTATACAGTATGTGATCAGTGTTTATTAAAATCTCTGTAATTTGTTTATGTAAAATGGAGGTTAAATCATTAACCTTGGTGTTTACTTCAAGATTGTAAATGGACTTGCTTAGCTTGTGAAGAGGATCAAATGAGATGCTGTAGATGAATGTTATTTGTGAAGTGTATAATTCTATGTGTATAGTATTAATAATAACCTAAAATATGTAATCAGGTTTTCCAAATGAAAAATAACCCCCTACATAGAAAAGAATGCAAAGGAGAAAACACATGCCCGTCCCACCAGAGCTGTGGATTGGCATCTTTGTTCTGGGCAGCTTGACCTTTTTTCTCTTTTCTTCTTCTTTTCTCTAAAGATTTCCTTTTTCACTCATTAAAAGTTTCCCAGCATGCTCTTGCTCAAAAGAGCAACGAACTGCTCAAAGTAATCCTGCTTTCAATGAACTAGTTATGTCTTCTAACCTGCAGTTTACCTATACTTAAATACATATAAATAAAAGTATTCGTTTCTAACTGTAACATTGTCAATTTACGTAGTTTGCATTTTACTAATTAACTAAAAACTTAGTATATATTTTTAGAATTTTAAATCTGAAGATGACCATGAAATTGAATGGCAATTTGGCTTATGGAGATTTTTAGGACTACACTCCTTTTCCATTGCAAATATGAATGTCTTTTAGCCCTTAGTTTTCTAGGTAAGTGTAATTTTTATTTCATTTCTGGTCAAAGAAAGTCTGTCCAGAAGCTTGTAGAATTTTGAAAAAAAAAATCTTGAAACAAAACGCTTCATCTGAATTTGTTTTGGGATTTTGTTATGTGGTTTTTCACATAAATTCTCTCTGAAATTCATACTTAATATGCCTATCCAAACCCCTTCCTGAATTCAGTGAAGGTTTCTAGTACTACTTCTTTGATTATTTCTTCTCTTTCATCGGCTGTTGTTAGTTTCTGGAGTTCTCCAGAATATACACATAATTGAATCGCCTGTGGGCACTCTGAGCTCCAAGGCTTCCTTTCATAATGCCGGAGGCTTTTTAATGTCTTGTTTGCTTTGCAGGAAATCTTTAACGTAGTTTTCCAAAATGGGTGATTTAACTGTTCATTTCAGTGTCCTAAATACTTGCCTAGAACTTTGTTCTAAGCTAAATATTTACTTTGGATGGAATATTGGATCATTTGTATAGCCTCTGCAGCTATTTTTCCTTCATGCTAATCATTTTATCATCTCAGGCCATTCAGGTTAAACTGTTCAGCATACCTGCCTTCATTCCCAGGACTGCAGGGCACTGGGGTGGGGTGATGTATGAGAGAAGTCATTTTTATTCTCCGTCCTTTAATGTTGCCCTCCGTAAAGACCTGACAATAGGCCGGCGCATGTTCTGCGTCTGCTGGCACCTGCTGCCTTGCCTGCCCGAAGTCCGCACTGTGCCAAAGGTATATGGACTGGGCTCTTCTTTAATGTCCGATAATATTACAGGTTTTTCCTTCAGATTTTTGTGTTTTTTAAAAGAAATGGAGTCTTCAAATATCTGTTCTTAAGTTATTTTTTATTGAAACCAATTTCCAGACCAAAGAAAATGTTGCAATATTAGCGCTACCTAAATTATTTCAATGTATTTTTTTTTCTCATTTAATCAATTGAATACCCAGCTCTGGGCAAAGACCCCTTCTGCAGCCCTTCGTATGGAATGCCCTGCACAGGGGAGACAGAGCCCCGCGCCACACGCGGTGCGCGCGCTGAGGCACCCGCGCCAGGGAGGCAGGGACGGCCTCCAAGCTGGGCTGAACAGGTCTTGAAAGAGAGCAAGAAAAAGAGCCCGGCTTGGTTTTTAAATCGTGGTCTAGCTGTGGGACAATGCGACAGTGCTCGTGCGTCCTGAGTTCAGTGGAGTCCTAGGCAGGCATGGTGGGCTATAGATACTCCCCTGGAAGCGGAGCAGGAAATGCCCCCGTTTCCTTTCAGTCTGTCCAGATCTGAGACGGAGGCAGAGGTGGAGCGTGTCCCCTAAGAGCTGTCAGCAAATATTGACACACTGAGTCAGGCACTTTATGAAGCCCTTGTTGGGACAGTTTTTACTTGTACTTTACGAGTGCATCTAGCCATACGACACCGTTACCGTCTGCTTATTTGTCCCTAACTTTCTCTATACCCTTGGCTTCTTGATAGAAGGGGCTCTGCCTTGTTCACCATGATAAACCCAGAACCTGTCACAGTCCTTCACAGTTGACCTTTTGGGGAAAAATTGGGGACATTAGGCTTAATTTTAATGTTCCTTGCAATTGGTTGAATTACCTTTAGCTAAAATAATATTTGTTAACATATCAGAATTTTATTGTACTATTAATTTAAATTGCCCTTCATTGACTTTACCTTAACATTCTTAATCACTTTATGAATTGACAATAATTCCATTCAGCATAGGTTATAGCAAACTAAATGGGCAGTGCAGTCTAATAGTGATGATGATGATGGTGATGATAAGTCTTACAGTCGGACAGTCTTGGGATTAAATGCTGGCTGTGCCATCTTTTATCATATGAATCTGAGTAAGTGTACCGTGATTTTGTCATCTATCAAATGTAGAGACGTGGTCCTACAGAGTGTTGGAGTCAGTTAAATAAAATATTGCCCTGGCTGGTGTGGCTCAATGGATTGAGTGCTGGCCTGCAAACCAAAGGGTCTTAAGGTTTGATTCCCAGTCAGGACACATGACTGGGTTGCAGGCCAGGTCCCCAGTTGGGGTTGCGCAAGAGGCAACCGCACATTGATGTTTATGTCCCTCTCCTTCTCCCTCCCTTCTCCTTTCTCTAAAAATAAATAAATTAAATCTTTAAAAAATAATATACATAAACAAACCAATATTATGCAGAGAATGGCATCTGGCAAAAGCCAGTGAGAAGATGTTTAAAGATTTATAAATTTAGGAATATAGAGTTCATTGTTTTTCTTTGGTACTTTTGAACTCAGTATTTTTAAATGAATGAGATTTGAGACATCATCTAGTCTCTAGTCCTGCTTTGCAAATGTAGATGCAAACTTAATTTTGGAGCTTCTAGAAAATGTACTTGTCTGCGTACTGGGGTCAGTTTACTCATGTGATAATATAGAATGAGGTTGGGAATCTATGTTTTTGTGAAGTTTTCCAAGTAATACTGAAACATAGTTGATTCTGGGAACTGCCGATCTTTGTACAACCTGCTCATTTTATGCCATGGGACCCGAGGACCAGGTTGGTTATTTTCTCAGTGCTGTAGAGCTGGTTTGTGGCTGAGCTCATCTTCACCAGCTCGGGTCTTGGTTGATGGTGATACTTCCATACGCAGCCCTTATGCACAAGAGCCGGCGGATCTTGAGGCTTTTATAAAGGAGGGGGCCTGCGGAGCCCTGCTCCTAAGATAGGCGGTGGCTGTGCCTTGGTCTTCCATGGCTGAGGAGGAGTCTCTATAGCTAGACCAGCGTGGCTGGATCTGGGTGTCAGAGCCCTGTGGCCATTGAGGCTTTGACCAGTTTTTCAGTCAAGCTGGTTTCTGAGCTGACATTTAGTGGAAAGAAATGGATTGCTAAGGAATGTAACTGCTTGCACTTAATCTCAAAGGCAAGATTGTACTGAGAAAAGCAAAACGGATACAGATCTTTGTTTGAAATACAGAGCAGTTACTGATTACTAGTACTTTATTTTGGAGACATCTTGATGCTTTGTTGATGAGTGCAAAATAATATCATCATTTTATGTTTTGTAATTTAATGTATGATTATCTTAATCTTATCCTCACTCTTGGAATTGACCTTATATTTATCATTTAAGTGTGCAGAATGTATTTGGCTGAAAGCTACTACCACACATTAGAACCTTTTATTTTCTCACATCTTCCCTCAATGAGAAAGCCTGAGGTTTTCAGGGGCTTCTCAGAGTTGATTTTGCTGAACAATGGCAGATCTCTCACTTAAAACTGGAGCAAAACTCCAGTGGAAAAATTAAGGCATTATAAACCTAGAAATGTGGTGACTAAGACATAAAATAATCTGCATTTAATTTCCCCATCAATATATTCACCAAAAACTTACAATGGTGGTCTTCTTGGGATATGGAGATAATATTGGCAGTTAAAATTGCTGTTTTTATTTTGCAATAAGTATACCATTTTCAGAATAAAAGCAGGACAACTGAATCTATGGTATTGATGAAGTAAGGAATTATTGAAGTCAAAGAAATTCTGAATATATTTTGGATGGTGACCTTTTAATATGAAAACACTCACATAGCATGCGTAATATCCCCAGAAAGTAAGACACAGTTCTCATAAATTCTGAGGCAGTTCGCATTCCTTTGTAAACCTCTAGAAAGAAACTTTCTTGGCAGATTCCTTTATTTTTATTTGTATTTCTTTATAGCCTGCCAGTGTTGAAATACAAAACTGTGCAAATTACCTTTTGTACCATGGCTCCCTTTTATTTTCTCATTATTTGCTGTTTAAGTAATAGAGCAGTTTTTAAAATTCTGGAATGTTTACAGAAGCTATGTAAATAGCCCTATGTTAATAGATATTGTTAATACTTAATAGCTATATAATGCTTTCATTGAGCACTACAGTCTACATTTTATGAAAGACAAAACAGAACTGTGAGATGACAAAAGTTGGGTCATCCCAAAACTTTCTCAGCCTGTGACTAATAAAACCATGGAATTGGAATGGGTGGGATAAAAATTGTCTACTTACATAAATTGTTTTTTTTAATTAAATTTATTGGGGCGACATTTGTTAATGAAATTATATAGCTTTCAAGTGTACAGTTCTATGATACATGATCTGTACATTGCATTGTGTGTCCACCACACAAAGTCAAATCTTCTGTCACCATATATTTGACCCCCTTTACCCTTTACTACCCCCTCACCCCCTTCCTTGTGGTAACAGCCATACTGTTTGTGTCTATTAGTGTTTGTTGTTCATCTTGTTTGTTCATTTGTTACTCTCAGTTTTATGTCTTACATATGAGTGAAATCATATGGTTCTTAACTTTTCCTGTCTGACTTACTTTGCTTAGGATGATACTTTTAAGATCCATCCATGTTGCCACAAATGGCAGTATTTCATCTTTTCTTATGACTGAGTAGTATTCCATAGTCTGTTTGTGCCATGCCTTCTTTACGCAGTCATCTTGGCCACCAGGAATAATGCGGCGATGGACACAGGGTTACTTCCACAGTCTCTTCTCTTCTGATTTGGGGCTCACTTTCTTCAGGCAGAACACCTGTCATGTATCAAAGCAAAACATGAGATGCCAAAAAGCACTTCTGAGACGGCCTGCCCCATTGAGCCATCTGTTGGGTTCAGAAGATAAACGCATTCGAGGGAAAGGGCAAAGAGGCTCGGGTCCTGAAGAAGGGGGGGTTGTAGGGAGCTAATCCAAAATGACAGGGAGGGCTCACTGAGGCTGAGAAGTAAAGGGGCTTTAGGATTTTTTCCCTTGTTTGTGTCCTTATTTGTCCAAGAGCAGCAAACTGATGTCCAGCTAACCCTGATGCGGTTGTGTCTATAGAATCTCTACGCACATGAATTAATGAGAGAGTCTGTGGTGAAGTCTCCCTGCTGTGGGGGGCCCTGCTGTGCGGGCATCTCTGCGCCCATTCAGAGCGTCTGGGAGCCCAGAAGGAAAAGGGCTGCCCTAGGTGGCAGCACTGCGTGGGAGAAGCACCGTGGATGAGGACCACAGGGAGACAGGGCTGGGTCTCTCTCCATTCTGGCAACACATGAACTCCCCAGTTCCCACACCAGTTCCAAGGCAGGGGCGAGACACACACACACACACACACACAGAGGAAACTAAAATTTCTCCACCAGCAAGTTGTGAGTTTGGCCAAATTGACAACCCGAATTAGGAAAAAGGTCTATTAAGTTTATTTTTTACAGAAGAGGTATGTGAAGAAAGTTCTAATTATTAAAAATAGAGACTATTTTTAGTATAACATGTGCCAGGACCTGTTCAGGGTACTAGAGACCTGGTACATTGCCTGCCCTCACAGGAGCACTTAGATTCCGTAAAATAGTGGCATTACTTTTCTTTTTTACATTTAATCTTTATTGTATTTTTTCTGTTACCATTTATTCCTGCATACCCCCCTCCCCCCAGAAATCCCCACACTGTTGTCCATGTCCATGAGTCCTGTTTCCTTTTTGCTCCATCCTTCCACCTCTTCACCGCCCCCACCACGAGCTGTCGTCCTGCTCTCCATCTATGAGTCTGTCCCCATTTTCCTTGTTAGTTCAGTTTGTTCATTAGACTGAATGTATGAGTGAAATCATATGGTATTTGTTTTTCTCTGACTTGCTTATTTCATTTAGCGTATTGTTCTCCAGGTCCCTCCATACTGTCACAAAGGGTAAAACTTTCTTCTTTTTTTATGGCCAAGTAGTGTTCCATTGTGTAAATGCCCCATAGTTGTTTTATCCACTGATCTACTGATGGACATTTGGGCTGCTTCCATATCTTGGCGATTGTAAATAGCGCTGCAGTGAACATAGGGAAGCTTACGCTCTTTCAAATTAGCGTTTTGGGTTCCTTTGGATATATTCCCAGAACTGAGATCACTGGGTAAAAAGACAAATCCATTTTCAATGTTTTGAGGTACCTCCACACTGCTTTCCACAGTGGCTGCACCAGTCTGCATTCCCACCAACAGTGCAAAAGGCTCTCCCTTCTCCACATCCTCAGCAACACTTGTTTGTTGATTTATTGATGATGGCCATTCTGACTGGCATGAGATGATATCTCAATGTGGTTTTTATTTGCATTTCTCTGATAATTAGTGATGTTGAGCACCTTTTCATATGTCTGTTGGCCATTTGTGTGTCCTTTTTGGAGAAGTGTCTATTCAGGTCCTTTGCTCATTTTTTGTTTTTGTTTTTTTTTGTGGGTGTATGTGTGTGTTCTGAGTTTTATAAGTTCTTTATTAATTTTGGATATTAATCCCTTATCAGATGTAATGGCAATTATGTTCTTCCATTATGTGGGCTGCCTTTTGATATTATTGGTGATTTCATTTGCTATGCAAAAACTTCTTAGTTTGATGTAGTCCCATTTGTTTATTTTTTCTTTTGTTTCCCTTGCCTGGGGATATATATCCAATAAAATACTGCAATAAGCAATGTCTGAGATTTTGCTGCCTATGTTTTCTTCTATGATTTTTATGGTTTTGGGTTTAACATTTAAGTCTTTGATCCACTTCAAATTTATTCTCATGCGTGGTGTAAGAAGATGGTCTAGTTTCATTTTTCTGTACATATCTGTCCGATTTTCCCAACACCATTTATTGAATAAACTATCTTTAGCCCACTGTATGTTCTTTCCACATTTGTCAAATATTAATTGACTATAAAAGTATGGATTTATTTCTGAGCTCTCTATTCTGTTTCATTGATCTATATGTCTGTTTTTATGCCAGGATCATGCTGTTTTGGTTACTAGGGCCTTATAGTATAGATTCATATGAGGTAGCATGATTCCTCAAACTTTGTTTTTCTTTCTCAGGATTGCTGTTGCTATGAGGGGTCTTTCGTGGTTCCATATAAGTTTTGGAAATATATTTGTAGTTCTGTGAAATACATCATTTTAATTTTGGTATCAATTGCATTGAATATTTAGATTGCTTTGGGTAGTATGGACATTTTAATGATGTTAATTCTCCTTATCCATGAACATGGTATGTACTTTCACTTATTTGTATCTTCCTCTATTTATTTCTTCAGTGTCTTATAATTTTCCATGTACAGTACTTTTACATGCTCGCTTAGCTCTATTCCTAGGTATTTTATTCTTTTTGTAGCAATTGTGAATGGGATTTTCTTAATTTCTTCTTCTGTTAGTTTGTTATTGGCATAAAGAATGCAGCTGATTTCTGGATATTAATTTTGTATCCTGCTACATTGCTGAATTTATCTATCAGTTTTAGTAGTTTCTTGGTGGAATCTTTTACGTTTTCTATGTACCTTAACATGTCATCTGCAAATAGTGACAATTTTACTTCTTCCTTTCCAAATTGGATGCCTTTTATTTCTTCTTCTTGTCTAATTGCTGTGTCTAGGATTTCTGGAACTACATTGAATAAGAGAGGTGAACGTGGGCATCCATGTCTTGTTCCCAATCTTAAGGGAAAGGCTTGTAATTTTTGCCCATTGAGTATGATGCTGGCAGTGGGTTTGTCATATATGGCCTTTATTATGTTTAGGTATGTTCCCTCTATTTGCACTTTGCTGAGAGTTTTTATCATAAATGGGTGCTGGATTTTATCAGATGCTTTTTGTAAATCTGTTGGTATGTTCATGTGGTTTTATCCTTCATTCTCTTTATGTGGTGAATCACATCTATTGATTTGTTAATGTTGCACTTGCCTTGCATTCCCAGAATAAACCCCACTTGATCATGGTTTATGATCTTTTTGATACATTGCTGTATTTGGTTTGCTAATATTTTGTTGAGGATTTTAGTGTCTATGTTCATCAGGGACATTGGCCTATAAATTTCTTTCTTTGTAGTATCTTTGTCTGCGTTTGGAATTAGGATAATGCTGGCCTCATAAAACGAGTTTGGGAGACTTCCCTCCTCTTGTTTTATGCAATAGGTTCAGAGGGAGAGGTGTTATTTGTTCTCAGATGTTTGGTAAAATTCACCAGTAAAGTCATCCGGTCCTGGGCTTTTGTTTTTTGGGAGTTTTTTTTGTTTTGTTTTGTTTTTTTACTGCTTCAATTTCACTAGGTGAAACCTGTCTATTCAGATTTTCTGAGTCTTCCTGATTCAGTTTTAAAAGAGTGAATGTTTCTAGGAATTTATCCATTTAGTACAGGCTGTCCAGTTTGGTGGCATAGAGTTGTTCATAATATTTTCTTAAAATCCTTTGTATTTCTCTTGTGTCAGTTGTTATTTTTCCTTTCATTTCTGATTTTATTTACTTGGGGCCTTCCTTTTTTTCTTGATGAGTCTAGTTAAAATTTTGGCAATCTTGTTTATCTTTTCAAAGAACTAGCTATTGCATTCATTGACCATTTGTATCATTTTTGTGGACTCTATTTCATTTATTTCTGCTCTGATCCTTTTAATTTCCTTCCTTCTACTCACTTTGGGCTTTGTTGGTTGTTTCTGTTCAAATTCCTTAAAGTATGAAGTTATATTGTTTATTTGAGCTGCTGCTTCTTTTTTGAGATAGGCCTGTAATGCTATGAATTTCCCTCTTAGGATTTCTTTCCCAGTGCCCCACAGATTTTTGTATTGTTGTGCCGTATTTTTCATTTGTTTCGAGTTATCTTTTGATTTCTTCCTTGATCGTGTTGACCCAGTCATTGTTTAATAACGGGTTATTTAGCTTCCATGTCTTTGTGTGTTTTTCAGTGTTCTTCTTTTGATTGATTTCTAGTTTCAGATCATTGTGGTCAGAGAAGATGCGTGATATGATTTCAATCTTCTTAAATTTATTGAGACTTGTTTTGTGTCCCGACATGTGGTTTATCCTAGAAAACATTCCATTTGCGCTTGAAAACAATGTATGTTCTGCTGCTTTGGGGTGAAATACTCTAAGGTATCAATATAATCCATTTGATCTAGTGTGTCATTTAAGGCTTCTCTCTCCTTGTTGATTTTCTGTCTGGAAGATCTATCCATTGAAGTCAATGGGGTGTTAAAATCCCCAACTATAACTGTATTTCTGTCACTCTCTCCCCTTATGTCCATCAAGATTTGCTTCACATATTTAGGGGCTCCTATGTTCGGTGTGTAAATGTTTACTAGGGCTATGTCCTTTTGTTGTATTGTTCCCTTTATCATTATGTAGTGTCATTCTTTGTCTCTTACGATAGCCTTAGTTTTAAAGTCTATTTTATCAGATATAAGTACTGCTACCCCAGCTTTTTTTTTCCTTTCCTTTTGCATGGAATATATTTTCCCAACCCTTTGCTTTTAGTCTGTGTATATCTTTCCATCTGACATGGCTCTTTCGGAGGCAGCATATATATGGGTCTTGTTTTCTTATCCATTCATCCACCTTATGTCTTTTGGTTGGAGCACTTAAGCCATTTATATGTAAGGTGATTATTGATTGATATGTATTTAATGCCATTTTATTGTTAGACTATTTTCCTCTGTTTTTTTCTTTCTCTTTTCTTCTTAAACATTTAACATTTTAACATTTGTTGCAGTGTTGGTTTAGTATTAACAAACTCCTTTAGCTTTTTCTTGCCTGGGAAACTCCTTATTTCTCCTTCAATTTTAAATGAGAGCCTTGCTGGATAAAGAAGGCTTGGTTGTAGGTTCTTGCTTTCCATTATCTTTAATATTTCATGCCACTGACTTCCTGGCTTAAAATGTTTCTGTTGAGTAATCAGATAATAGTCTAATTGATGTTCCTTTTTATGTAACTACCTGCTTTTCTCTTGCAACTTTTAGGATTCTCTCCTTGTCTTTAAGCCTTGTCATTTTAATTATAATGTGTCTTGGTGTGGGCCTCTTTGGGTCCAACTTGTTTGGGATTCTCCTAGGTTCCTGGACTTGTGTGTCTTTTTCCCTTTCCAGATTAGGGAATTTTGGGTCATTATTTCTTAAAATAGGTTCTCGATCTCTTGCTCCTTTTCTTTTCCTTCTACTATTCCCATGATGTGGACAATGCTTCATGTTGTCCAAAATATTTCTTAAAATCTCCTCATTTTTTTAAATTATTTTTTTCCTTTTGCTGCTCTGCCTGGGTCTTCTACCTTGTCTTCCAAATCACTGATTCAATCCTGTGCTTCATTTAACCTACCAATGTATCCTTCCAATGTATTATTTATTTCAGATGATACATTCTTTATTTCTGACTGGTCCTTTTTATAGTTTCTATGTCTTTTTTCATTCTATTCAGTATCCTTAAAATCATTATTCTAAACTGTCTGATAAATTGCTTGCCTCCATTTCATCTTGTTCTTCTTCTGGAGAATTTTCTTGTTGTTTCATTTGGGATTTGTTTCTTCGTATTCCCATTTTCCTGCCAAAAATAGCAGCATTTTAGAGTTTAAGTATTTTAACCAAAAATTTAGGGTTCTGAAAAAATTAGGGCTTATCTAAATTATGTATTTAATGTGTAATTGTTTTCAGCATGGTTTCCTGCTGTTTGTATACCTTTCATGTCTGGAGACTAATCATTTGTTTAAAAAATTTACTTTTTAAGATGTGCAATTGAGATTTCCGTTTGAGTTAAGTAATAACAGGAACTCTATCTACATAAAAATTAATAGTATTTTTGGAGTTCTGTAATAAAGACATTTAAACAGCAAACCACATGATGTTCTTTGTTTTCCTGGAGAAGTCCAGGTCTCCAACATATATAATAAACAAACAAATAAGTATCTTGACTTTTTAAAATGCCTAAAAAGCTTTTAATGAAACAGAAGTGTCATTTTATTTCATACTTAAAAATAAATTTTAAATCATATATACATCATGTGTGTGTGCGTTTTGAAAATCAGTGAGCTATTTTAACCTTGGGGACACATTTAAATGAGGAAAAGGTGTTTGGGGAAAAAAGATGAATGTAATACAAAAAATGTAACCATTGTATATTTTAGAGGCATTCTATTACACTAAAATCTGTCTTCCTTAAGGCTCCAGAGTGAATGTTTTTATTTAAAATTTTATTTTAATATTAGGTTCCTAAAATCATCTTTAGCAGTTCCTCTTGCATGTATGATATGTCAGGCCACTGATTTGCCTAAGAATGACTTTACTTTAGCCATAGACAACAGTTATTGACTTCTGGTACCAGTTTGCCTGAGTAGTTTGTAGTAAAAAAGAAACAGTCTTTTAAAATTTAAATATTTGTTTTCTTTGTGACTACTGTCAACCAGTCTATTTTCTGTTAATGAGAAGAACCACTAATTAAAAACAGAGTAGAAAGTTATTACCCCTGGTAAATCCTAGTTGAAAGTAATATTTATTTAATGTTTACTGTAAGCCAGAGTTTATCTTAGACACTAATAATTTTGTGTAGTATAGACAATACCCCTAAGCTATAGACACTGCAGTTATTCCAGTTTTTACATCTGAAGAAACAGAGGGACAGCGAGTTCAGATAAATGGCCGAAGGTCACGCAACATGTGGGGTAGATCTGGAGTTTACACTCAGTCAGCTTGTCTCCAGAGCACATGTTCCTGATCACATTGTCACAGGGCTATGCTAAATTAGAAATTGCTTACATTTCACGAGGGATCATTATATACCCAACATTTTACTCTGGCCTTTAAATCATTGCATCGTTTATTATTTAAAATACAACTTTGGAATAGAATCACTATTACTCATATTTCAGATATTAGAAAAATTTAAAGATGGAAAGTAACTTGTCTAAGTAAATATAAAAACAAATGTAGAGGAGGAATGTGATATCCTTTGTCTCCTTGCATCTGAAGCCCTCAACATGTCTTCTAAAGTGTTGTCCTGAAACATGTCAACATGCCTTCCAATATATGCATGACTTTAATTATTATTTCTTTGGCCAAGGACTTTGAGTAATAATTTCTGTAGTTGTAGCTCATTTTGATTGGCCTGAATCACTCTATATGTATTATATTGGAAAAGCAACATTTTTAGTATCAAGAATCTTTACATATGTGGTGAACCTTTAACATGTTGTATCAAACCTATTTATTTTCAAGTTGGAAATATGATTCTAAATACAGAACTGTATTTTAGAAATAAAAGCTATTCATTTTGCATAGATGTGTAGCAATACAAACAAAATTAATAACAGCCTGAATACTAAGCAATGAGGAAAAAGTTGAATAAAGTGTGATTTTTATTCTTGGTGGAAAATCATGCACTCATTAAATATTTCCTAAGAGTAGGCAATAACACTTATGGGAATGTACCATATTCAAAATAAAAATTTTATATAAACTTGTTCCTATGGTAATAGTAATTTATATTTAGTGATTTTATTTTTGTTGTTTTAGATCATTTTTTACTCTTGTGATTAATTTTTTTCAAGTATTTTTTGGGAAGTAGAAAAATATCCAGGGAAATAAAATGGTATGGTCATCGTGTAAGATAGAATGCAGCTATTCATTTCATTGTGCTTAAGAAATAACCTGCAATTGGAAAATGTGCTTTGTCGGGCTTATGTGGTGTTTAAAGACTTAATTTCCAATGATATGCCATTAAAGGTCATTTAGTAAAGATAGCGAGAGGGGACTGGCAGAAAGTAATGATGTTCAAAATGGATTGGTCGAAAATGGGATGAATAGAATATTTAACTACAAATATCAGTGTTAAATTTCATTTTTCTCAGCTAGCATGTAAAGAAAGCAGAGTAGACTTACTCTTATTGATTTAATTTCATTAATCTGGGCATTCCCATTGATACCCTGGGCCCCTAATCCACTAGGTATCTGCATGATAGCTTCCCAGAGCATGACACCAGGTTATAAGCCCAGATGGCATCCCCGGGGGTGAGTGGAATCTGGACTCTAGGTGTAAGCTTCCAGATCCTGGACAGGGGACCTACATTTGGATTTTCAGGGTAATCAGCTTTCAGAATGCACAGAATTATTTTTTTCTGTTTAAAGCAAGCAGTTAGCCTTAGGCAGCCTTATAAGGAGGATGGGAGTAGGGGAACCTGTACACATGGAAGATTAGAACCGGGTTGACCTAGGGACAAATCCTTGAGCATATTGTTAAACTACACTCGGTTTTGCTTCCTTGTCAAAAAATTGAGTTAATCCTACTGCCTGGCTCACGATATTGCTGGAAGGACATTTTTGGGGTGGACTGTTCTGCACAGTGTTCCACCTGCAGTTTAGCACCACTAAACTATTATTTTAGCGTCACTATTGTCATTTTTAGTAATATTGTTATATCCAAAATTCTGTGGGGCAAAAGATGAGCGCTGACGTCATATGGTTTCTAGATACAGAGCAAGGTCGGGCCATTGTCAGAGTAGAAACTTTCTTTTTGGAAGACGGCAGCTGAGAGTAGGAAAACCAAAGTGCAGAATGAAGTGCAGAAGGACAGCTCTGGAATGAGTCTGAAAATGAAGGGCTACCTTGTGCCTTGAGTCTTGTGTTAGGGTGATAGGTTGCTCCTAGGAAAAGATAAAACGGGGACATCCAAACTTGCATTTCAGATTCTCTATTTTGAGGGCAAATGATAGGAAGGGACTGCTTTAGGCTGCAGCAAACACCAAGGAATCTCATTTAGAGGAGGAACTTTAATTAGAAGGGAATTATGGACTGTAAAGCTCATATTTGGAGGTAAAAGAGAAGAAGCAATTTGCAGTTTTATGTTTTGAACCTAATAGAGAATAAATTGGAAATTAAAAGGCAAGAAAATGTGGCAGGAGTTGGGGGTAAAGAAAGAGGAAGCAGAGGGAGCTGAAAAGATAACATCTGTAAAAACACATACCAGAAGCCTACAAATCGTCGTCTTCTTCTTCAACGTACTGCTTCATTTCTGTTAATATAGTTTTTTTCCCCTATAATAAGCAAAAGGTTTCTTCCCATACACAGGCTTTTATTTTTCATCCGAGTTAACCAAACGTGCAAATATTAGCCAAAAGTCATTGATAGTGTCTTGTTTGAGAAATCGATGATTAATTTTAAAAATAGATTATTTAAGTTGAAATTAAACTTTCATTATGTAAATGGTGGGGGGGGGGGGTTCAGTGGTTTCAGTCGATTCCCAGTCTCTCTAAACATTTGTAGGCAGCTCCCTTCTCCTGTCCCCTTGACCCAGTAAAGCTCCCAGCTTGGGAATTCTTGGTTCTTTCCTTGCAACAGTTGAGTGCATCCTTGAGTTTCATAGGGCTGGATTCTGTTCCATCCCATTATAAATGTTCCTTGGCCATTGTTACTTTATGCTTCATGTTCTATGTTAGATAAAGGGCTCCCCAATAAGGCTTACAGAACCCTGAGCTACGATCTGGGATGAAGGCAACTCTCCCTTTGCTTTTATCACCCATCTTTCAATCCTACCCTCAAAATATTTATTCTTATATTGACTTTAGGGGTACAGGTAAGCATCCGGTCCTCATACACAACACTAGCATCTAGGTTATCATTATATCATGTTTATTTTATATTTTGCCTCCATCCGTTAACATTTGGTTTCAGGTGATGTCATTATGATTCACCATGATAAAGTTCATCATCAAAGTTTTGCCTACTGATTTTACTAGCTGTTGAAAGCCACTACTTAGAAATACCATTATTTCACTGTATTATAAGAGTTTTGATATCGGTAACAAAATATTGCATTTCCTTTTTAGTGGGAGGTTTGGGGTTTTTTTCTTTACCACTTTTATTGTTGATTTTCATGTGATGCTATAAATAAGTGAGGGGGTCATTAGAGATTACTTGCACTTTATTATTCAGAGACCATTGGCCTACTACTAAACCTTGAATTTGTATATAACTGTGATTTCCTGGTCACCTAAACCTTATCTTCAGGGATATAGACGTTATCATCCTATGTTTAGAAAATTTATTTAATGAGCATGTACTACTTATAGACTAAGAGAAAAAGTAATTTTAGAAACTGGGTAACAGAAACAGAGTATACCTAGAGCAAACTACTACTGGTAAATAATTAAATATGCCTCCACTATAAAATCTAAGGAGACTATTTATTTATAATGATAGTTTGGGGACACATTTATGTATTTTATATAAGTAGCCTACTTTGTACACTTATGATGAAAGATTTTTTTTTTATTCTGTCTTAAAGCAAATAAAAGAGATGGCCCTCAAGAGAAGTACACTATAAGTCCAGTGGCCCAAAATATGTCATAATGAAATATAACCATCCCTGTTTCAATTACGATAAAGGTTTTCAATAAACTTTTGACATTTTTGAAGGCCTGATTTCTCATTAGCATCATTATAGAGCAATTGGAATTATTAATCCTCTGTGAGAGCTTTGTCTCTCACAGTGTATAGTTTCAACCTCCATACGCATATTGCTGGTTTGCAGGTTATTTTTAAAGGGCACATTTTACTTCACTGGAATATTCACAGTGCAGACCTCTACCAACACTGCTAGGGAACCACCTCTAATATTTCCGGAGGACCCACAGAGGGGCAACAGTGTGATCGTGTTGTTGTATGCTGCCGCGAGTAAAGAGGGAATTTCTCATACAAGTACTAGGCTATTATGAGTGGGCATTCTGGACATCAGGCCTTCAAAAAGGAGGCGATCTCCATGTTAGCTTATCTTCCGATAAATACAGACCAGTAAGTATCTGCTGCAGAGGGTGGGTTTTGTGGTTTGCCGTTTTAAGTACCTGAGGTGTTTATTTCACAACAGGCCAAAGGGTTGAAGTTCAGTTACAATGAAATACAAGAATTGTTACAGCATTTCATTGCCTGAAATCAAACGATCCTAAATATCTCCCTGATAGAATATATGGAACTATATCATCTTTAAAAATTTCGAAGCTAGGTGACCCAGGATGGTGCAGTATTTGAAACACTGCTTTCACCTCGTAATGGCTAAAAAGCTCAGTGCAGCTCTGCAAATATTTACTCATTAACTTCTACATTCAAAAATATTGGAAAACATGAAGGACATAGTTTGGGATTTTATTAATGATAAATAAAAACATTTTTTTCCCTCTGTCACAAGTGAAAATTCACACATTCACTAAGGATAAGCAAGTGAAACAAAAGCACGAGCTGTCCAAACATAAATGGCGGCGCTGGCTGAAAGGGGCACCGGGGCACCCGGGAAGGCGCCGACGCCGTCTAGCGGTCGGAGCGGGGACCGTTGTTTCTCAGCGCTAATGAACGTTTGTATACAACCAGCTTTGCCTGCAGCCCCAGTATTACAAGATCCAATTGTTCAATGCTACTTAAATACGTTATTTTCAGATAAATTCTCTGCTCCTTATTCTAGACCAACAAAGTAGTTTTTTAGAACCTCTGCACCAGACTCACGCACATACACAATAGCTACTGCGTGTTCTTCAGCACACCACTTTCTCCAGTGACATTGCTGGAAATAGGACTGCATATCTGCATATCATTAATTATTCCTGCATTTAAATTGTATGTAAATATGAACTTCTTGTCTTGAAAATGAAAATGAACAGGGTCCCTGGCCATCCCCTCCCCGCCACGTACTGGACACAATGAGGTCTTGAGCATACTTCCGCCCTTCTTCCTCAACCCATTTTAGGTTCTGTTAGGATCATATAGAATTTTACTTTCAGATTTTAATTCTCATTGCTGTGAATATTTGCCTTTTAGGTTTCAAAATTTAGTTTTAACAACAGCATTAAATTTCAGAAAGCAATATCAAAACTCAATTACAATTTTGTATAATTTCTCACCCTTCTTTCCTAAATATCGTAGCTTCCCTTTAATATGTACCTGTTTTTTTTAATATAGTTCCTCTCTTTTGCTAAAAGGAGAAAATATTAATAACTTGAGTGATTGAAAAATCCAGTGAATTCCAGCAACCCTGGGCTTTCATTAGAGTTACTGGTTGAAAGGACAAGGCAAATCCACCACTCAAATAGTGTCATTGTGTTAACAATTATAGCTTTTAGTTTCAAATCTGTGTTTAGATCTGATGCACTTTGGCCTTTTTCTCACCATTTGCCTAATTTGTGCCAGCAATGGATGGTATTGAAAAAGAGTTTCAATTCCTCAACTTTTACTCATTTTTGAATTCAAGTTTGAATTTTGTCTCTGCAGAGTAGGAGCTTCTCACATGAAAAACAAATCCATGAAAGGACTGGACAATTGAACACTCATTCCCTTCCTTGCTTTGCAATGAATATAAACTGACTTGGTTTCAGTTTATACACCTACTCATTTCCTACTTTAGAGCAGCTTTGAGGCTAAGGAAATGTCTGAAGACCTTCTATCTCCTGGGAAGAAAAGTGTGTTATACGTCAAAGCTGCAATTGTTAAAAGACTGTAATATTTTCAAAGGGTGGGAATCAAGGTCAAATCAAAAGGCTAAGTCCCTTTACTTTCCTGTTTCCCATTTCTCGTCTCTCCATTATAATCATGTCTATTTGCTGAAAGGTTATGCAAAATAAATTAGGCTTTTAGAGCACTGACAGCTCAGGCATAGAAAAATTCTTTCCTCTAATTTTTTTCTTTTTGCACTTTATACGTGAACACCTGCTACACTTTTAATGAGCTTTAAATTATACTTTACACCCATGTAACAAGAATGGATATTGCTCTTTAGTTATAATCAAAGAAAATATCATGATGACTTGTTGCTAAGAGCAACAGCTTGTCAAAAAGAAGCGATACTTTCTTCAGTCACAATATAGATAGATAGGTCCAGGTAGATAGATGGAAAATATGATTTATACTACATTGAGAGTTATCAATCTTTAAAATTTTCTTGTCTTCTGTGATTTAGGAAGAATTCCTCATTGCTCTAGGGCTGTGTCTAGATTATTTGCCTTTGTTCATTTCTTTGTTCTTTCAGTCTCCTTGCTAGTTATAGGCCAAAGGGTTAAAATAAAAATTTTCCATTATGCTTTTATTGTCCCTGACACTTTAGAATGGATAAACTTTCAATAAGATTCCAAGAGCCTCTTGAAATCCCAAATTATAGTCATACATATTTATTTTTTAAATTCTGTTTTCCCCTATAATTTGATCCACTTTAAAATACCCCCATTTAAGTGACCTCTAGTCATTGTCAGATTTTCTCTTAAAGGAGTTTACTGTAGACAGAAAAGCAGTCATTAACAATGAACTATAGCAATTTGACTATATACTCTGGTCATATGAGAGATCTCAGACTTCATGACCAACCAGAATTAATTTCTTTTCTACAGTGGCATCAATTTAATGCCACCTCCAGAGAAGTGAGACAGTTGAGTGAAAGAAAGGACTGCTGTGGAAATAAATAAGATGTAATGCAGTGGAGGCAGAGAAGGGGGCCAATGAGATTTTTGTTCAATGTCCCCGCCAGGCAACCGGGAAGGCAAGAGATTGTAAGAGAGAAGAACTGGCGATGAGGATCGTTACCAGAGTGTGCAAAGAAGTAGGTTCCTCTCTGTTGAGATGAATCCCTTCCTCGCTACTTGCTTTTAGGTTGAGTCTTATGATGGGAGGCATCCATAACACAGGCTATTTCCTCGATAGTGTGTACATTTTTTTCTCTCTACACTGAGAAGTAGGGCTGGCCTTCATGCGACTATTCTGTTATTTAAAATGCCCTTTTAATAGGGGCTTAAAATGTAATATTGGGTTGGCCAAAAAGTTTGTTGAATTTTTTTCCGAATGATGGGTCTAGTAGTGCTTAGTTGTCTTTTAACTTTTTCAAGACAATTTTGTTAGGTTGTATTGTGACAGCTGTTAAATCAACATGCATTTAAAAAAAACTTACCAAAATTGGTGAATTTTTGTGTAGCCATTTTAATATTGAAAATTGAAGAAAATAAGCAACGTTTCTGGTATATTATGCTTTTTTTTTAAGAAAGGTAAAAAGGCAACTAAAATGCAAAAAAAAAAAAAAAGATTTGTGCAGTGAATGGAGAAGGTGCTGAGACTGATTGAACATGTCAATTGTGGTTTGCGAAGTTACTTGGTACTATTGACATTTTGGCCAGATAAATATTTGCCACGGGCGGGGCTGTCTTACACATTGGAAGATGTTTAGCAGCACCCCTGGCCTCTACCCACTAGAAGCCGATAGCGGGAGAGAGCCGACATACTCAAAATATCCAAATCAATGAAGTTATTGGTGAAAATGAAAAAAAAGGTGTCTTTTATTTTTTGGAAAAAACTAAACAAACTTTTTGGCCGACCCAATAACAAAAGGAAAGATGAAGATAAAACAATAGAATGGGACAGGAGAGAGTATGAAAATGAAGAAAGATGAGAGACAGAATAAACAAGATGGAATATTTTAGCATATTTTCCCATGCTATTTTATAGTCAGCATAAAATTTGGGAAACAATGAACTGCTTAAGTGGAAAGATAATCAACATCATAAATTTTGTAAGTTTTCAACTCTTTCATTTTTATAAAAGTTTCTAAGGTTTTGAACTAAAATGAATAAAAATGCAATAAATAACCTTTTTTTCTTTGTTGTTTCTAAAATAATATACCTTTGCCTATAAGTTTGCATTACCTTGCTTTCTTTTAAAAACATTTTTTAATGTCTCATTAAAAAGTAACAGAAGAAATGTATTCTTTTCTCTTATCACCAGTAACAAAAAACTTCAAAAAATGTTTGGTTCCAAAGCTCCTCAATATGCAAGCTATCTCTTTATACTAATTATTCAAGCCTTGAGAGACTGAAAACTAGAGATAGAATTCTCGTGAGAAAAAACAAACTGTGCATTTCATGGGAGCTTTCCTAAAATTCACTGCTTCCATTCAGAGTAGCTTTGGAAAGAATATCATATCTAGTATTTTAAGTGAGCTAATAACAATGATAACTGTATAATAAAACATTAACAGTATATTTACAGAGATATTTCTTTATTTAATTGGCTATAATGTCATCAAGAATTAGCAATAATTGTCCTTAAAGCATCCTTGTTCACTTCCACTGGAACCAGGATTTTTTGGGGGGAGAGGGATGTGTGTGTGTGCAAGTGCGCGTGTGTGCGCGCGCATTTTGAAAATAGATAAACTGTGTTAAATCCAGTGAACTTGTTTTGCTATGTTCTATAAGATACTCTCTAATTTAAGGGCATTTTTATGATGTTATCTAACCTTGTTTCTTTTCATATCTGTCTCCTTGTTCACCAATTGGTACTCGGTTTTCCCAAAAATGCTGAATCTGAAGTCCAGACCCTCTTTTCTTGTCCTTGGACTTCAGAACTCATGGTTCTCAGGCTTTGGACTCAGAATGAGTTACTCCACCAGCTTTGTTGGTTCCCCAGCTTGCAGAAGACAGATTGTGAGATTTCCTGGCCTCCATAGCTGTGGGAATGTTTCGTATAAAAATCCCCCTTGGTTCTGTTTTCCTGGGGATCCCTGCATGTCAGTAGGTGCACACATTCTCTTAGTTTCCCTTATGCTTTTCCCTTATAAATGGATCCGGAGTCAAGCAGAAAGGTTTGTATTTTTGTTTTCTTTCAGAATTGGAGATGGAAATGAGTGAAGGCAATTGAGGGATCAATAAGTCAATCTAAGAATCTTAATTTTAAAGTACTAACTTTAAAAAATAGCTAAAAGCCAGAATCCATTAAAGAAAACTAACCAAATGTGTATAAAACGCATATATACTTTATTTTGCATATTTCTATTTTTATGTAAGAGTATGTGTTTTTCTAATCATTCTCATTTGCCTGCTCATTGAGCTGTTCATTCATTTTAAACTGTTCCACATTTCCCTCTGCAAGAAACTCTAAGTGGGTAATTTTGATTAGTAACTCTCTCTGCATACACATCTTTCTGTTCTTATTTTCAATTGTTACCATTTTCCTTTTCATTTTAATGTGACTCTTTATTTTATGCTTGTGATTTAGACTAATGTCTTTGATGTGAGCCATTCCTATAGAGGTTTGATCACTTTGCATTGACAAAGGTATGAAAATACATTCGTTTATTCCTTTAACCAGAAATACCCTATCACTGGGATTTAATAAATAACTGTACACGAGAGAATGAAGGTATATCTGTGTCTGTGTTAAGTAAAAACAACATGTCATGAAATCCTTATCTTTGTGAAGAAATAGGTCTCCTTGAAGAAAATGGTAGAAGAGACATTTAGAAAAGAAGGTTTAAAGAAAGCGATGGGTGAATTGAAACGTCTGTGGCGTGCAGTAGGCCCCGCCTCAGCACCCAGGCAGTGTGTGTGTGGGGGGGGGAGGCGGGGGGCTTCCCCGACCTTGGCCACGAAGGGAAGCCGCCAGCACAGTGTGAACCAGGTGTGGGCGGAGTGGGCGCTGAGACAGGAGGCCTCAGGCGGAGCTGTCACAAGGCCGTCTCTCGCTTGCTGCCTGTCTGCACGTGGCTGCCAGGGGGCAGTTTCTCATCTGTCTCCTTAGGTCCGTCAGGCCTCAGACGTTCTCTCTGGCCCTTGTTTGCATACAGCTCTGAACCGCTAAAATGCTTGGCTTTGGTTTAGAGACTGGCTCCTTCCTTTTGGTGTGCTATGAAGACAGATGTGAGGAAACGGCACTATTGACCATGGTTTTGTTGTCTACAAGAGTTAGAAACTTGCCAGCTCCATCGGGACTCATTGTCTCCACTTCAGATGAATCTCTGTTGGTACCACCCGCCGGCCTAGCAGCTGACAACAGGCTGTGGCTTAGGGATTGATTGCTTGCTTGACATGGGAAAGATTATAATTAATAATAATCTACTATCATGTGTAGATTATAGGACCCCCTCCGCGTTGCTTGATTCATCTTAGTCTTTACTTATTTTCATATTTTCTTCTGCATATTTTTTTCTCTCTTCAAGCACATTGTGTTTTGTTTTGCTAGATGGATTGGGGTTCCTTTATCATTTATGTCTTTTCCATATATGAACATGTACACACTCATGGATATTTACTAAAATGGTAAACACAGTGTGACTACAAATGTTAAAAAAAAATCCATGCAATAAAAGGAGGAACTAAGTGCATTTTTTTTATAGGGTGAGGGTGGTGGTGGGTATTTTCTGTGATTATTCCTCTATCCTCCTCTAATATTCTAAACGTTTTTTCCTTTTCATTTATACTCAAAATGATCAGCTATTATTTGCCAGCTATTCTGAAGCTTGTCACTACACTTTTGCTTTTGATATCATCTTCATTCTCAGCCTGTAAGAACAATTTAACTTTTAAAGTCTTGCATTATTATTATTGTTCTTTATTTTTGATATTTCCTTCTCCTGGGTCTTATACATATAATCATGGTCGGGGTCATTTACAATTATAAAAATTTTTTTAAAAAAGACCAACATCATCAAACAAGAAAATCACTAAACTAAAATTGAATGGCTGTGTATTGTTTCATTACCAAACTTGTTGAAGAGTGAAAAATAGTCAACACTCATAGCTCCCATGGGTTTACTTCCCACTCATTTCTCAGCCCTTCATAGTCTGGTGTGCGCTCCATGCACTTCACTGAAACAGTGACTAAAGCCACACAAGACCAACCACAGACTCCTTAGCCTTCTTAATACATGGACTTGGTGTGTATGTAATAACTGTGGCTTAATTATTCTAGATTTTCCTCTAACTGTATGTCTATAGTTTCTAAGTATCTTTTTTAGCTTCCCCTTTGATTTTTCCTAAATACAGATCCTTGTCAATTTCTTTACTTGGATATATTTTTTATCACATTCCTTCCCTAATGGTCTTTAGTTTCCCAGTTTTAATAATTACGTTTATGTGATTGTCAAATTTGTATTTGCAGCCCATATATCTCCTGAGCTACATTTCTAGGAATTTATAGGAAAGTTTTATTGGGTACCTTAGTAGCTCCTTAAAATTAATATACCCAAATACTGCTCAGCATATTAAATGCTCATATCCCTCTCTATGCATTCCTTCTCTCTATATTACATGTCTGTATTCCACATCTTCTAGAGCCATCATTCAAACCATTTCTACTTCAGTCCCATCCATTTGACATTTTCTTTATTTTACTTTTCCAGTGTCCCTTGCAGCAATCTTATCTTTCCATGCCTCCCTGTTACTTTCCTAATTTAGGCCCTTATTGCAGCTCTTAAAATAGACCTTTTATCAACTAGCTTATTGACAACATTCCTTCCTCCTATAAGTATTACACACTTATTTACACACAAGTCAGATACGCTTGTTTGTATGCCCGAAACCATCACCTTGCTGTCTGCTAGGGAAGCCCAAGTGCTTCTCTGGCGTGCCCTGTCCTTTGTCCCAGGTAACAACTCTCTGTAGTGCCTTCAGATTCATCACAACCCGTCCAAGCCAGACAGGGTTTTTTTATTTCCCTTGATGTGATTGTTTTTGTCATGGCCTGTGACTCATTTCTAGCAAATTGTACCTGATAGGGAATCTGTAGTCTTCTGGGAAAAGGTTTTTCTTATGGATTAAAGGAGATTCAAGGTTGAAGATGTTGCTGTTTTTAACAAGGAGGTCGACTCTCTGCAGGTGAAGCTCAGAACTGCTGCAGCTCCCTTTCAGTCATGAGGGAGATGTTGTCCGCACGTGGGGGTGGTGGGGCAGATGGATGGAAAGCCTCTGGTCTTTAATGAATTCGCTAAGCAATTGAATTTGCTAGCTCTTTAACCACAATGCCTCTAGTAACTCATATAATGTAACAAACCACTTACAGTTAAAGCCTCTATAAATTAGGCAAGTTAGTTTACGTGGGGCTGCTATTTAGAGCCAAAAGCATTATCTGTTGCAACTCAACTCACTTTATTGCTCTAATTGTTCTCTATTTCCTCCAGAATAAATTATAACCGCCTTAGTATCGCACTTAAGGATTGTGTGAACTGGCCACAGCACACCTTCCTGATTTTATCTTCTAAAACTACTCCTCACAACTGTTATGCTCTATTTGGAATGACCTGTTAATTCACCTTTCTGAAACATACTTTAGAATCTTTCATTTGTTTTGAAACATTTTCCCTTCCAGTTGCAATAGCTCAAACATTATTTTTCTATTGCAGTTATTATGATTGTCTAAGGTTAAGTTCAGAAACCACAACGCTAATAAAGTGACCCTATTCCTCTGCTCAGGATTATGACAGGAGTTGTTAAAGGGACTTACTTAGGAAAAAGGAAGATCAAAACCAGTAAGAAGGCAACAAATTCACAACTATCAACAGCTGAATCTAAAACAATGACAACAACAAACACAAACTAAGCCAACAGCCGAAACAGGAACAGAATCGTAGATATGGAGGTCATTTGGAGGGTCATCAGCTGGGAGGGGAAGAGGAAGACTGGAGTAAAGGTGCAGGGATTAAGAAGCATAATCGGTAGGTATGAAATAGACAGCGGGATGTTAAGAATAGCATAAGAAATGGAGAAGCCTAAGAACTTACATGCACAAGCCATGGACGTAACCTAAGCGGGGGGATTGTTGGAGGGAAGGAGGGTACCAGGCAGAGTGGGGCAAAGAGGGAAAATTGGGACAACTGTGATAGCATAATCAATAAAATATACTTTAAAATTAAAATTTAAAAAATAAATACAATCCCTCCATCTGTTGGGTGTTTCGACCAGGTGGTAATTCTATGGGAACACCTGTCACTGTCTCTCCTGCAACAGGAGCCTTTGTGTATTGTGTCCCTTTTTTCTTTGTAATTTCAGTTGCACTTGGCAACGCCCCTCTCTATAGGGAGTTTGTAGTCACAAGTATGCTCTGTAACTGAAACAGGGGAAATTAAAAAATAAAACAAAACGTGGAAGCCCCCAGGGCAGGGAACAGACCAGGACACTTGCTGAAACTTACTCCCCCTGAAGGCACAGGGAATGTGATTTTTGGTTAATCTCAGAGAAATTGTATTCTGTGTTTCAGAGTGCATTTCCACAATTGTTCATTGCAGCATTGTTTGTAATATGAAACAATTAAAGGGACCCAATTTGGGTTGCCCTTTCTTTGTTTTTAATTAATCTAGGGTAATGGGTTTTTGGAAATAACACCGCAGAGGTGAAGTTCACACTCTCACAGTGTTTTTAATATCCACGCGCCCCCACTGGTGAAGTTAAAACATTTACCGCTTGGTTAAGGTGGTGTTTGCCAGGATCTTACACAGTAATGTTACTGTTTTTTCCTTCCTAACCCTATTTTTGGAAGCAAGCCACTAAGAATGGAGCCCTCTGGGGAAGGGAGGGGCTTAATTAGTGGCAGAAATGAAGCTCCGCCTCCTGGGAGGTGGAATATCTACATATACGGTATTATTTGCAACTCTGTACAGATTTGTCCACCAATTTCCTTATTCAATTATTTATTTATATCTGCATGGACTTGTGTTTATATATTTTATAGTTGGCTATAATCCAAAATGACTTTATTAATTTTGCAGCTTGAACTGTTAGAGTTCCGGCTATTGAGAGCTCTTTACGAAGTCCCGTTTCTTTGGTAGTCATCGCTTTTATTCCTGTTAAGCGCCCCCCTGCCTTTTCCTCAGACCTCACGTCTGCGGCATCTCATACATTCAGGACGTTCGGACCAGGGACTTTCAGTGTGACACAGAACGCAAAAGAACACTCTTCAGTTCCGTATTTCAAATTTTGTAAGCCTACTTTCTATCATTTGATTTCACCAACAAATTAATTCCACACACGAGGCATTAGTAACATATATGTGCTATGGTGAAAATTAGAACTCACGGAATATAAAAAATAAATTACCAAGCCATCTGTTGGAGAAATCTTGATACTGGAAAGGACTTCCCTTTCCCTGACACTTGCACGTCTCTCCGACCCCTCACGTGCTGCTCCAGAGACGACAGCTGCCATGGGTGATTAGACTCATCACCTGCAAAATCGGAATTCCACATGCTTAATATATTACTTTATCAAAAATCGTATACGGACATGGACAGGCTCCCTATATTTACAGATGGGTGTATTCATATATTGGCGACGTATCTGCCACCACAGTGCAGAGGATACCTCAATATGTCAGTTGCAGTTGACAGAGGACTTACACATTGCTTTAATGTTTTAAAAAGGGCATGTTATTTTGACATACTTTTGTCTAATTGTCTACTCAGTGTCAAGTGGCATTTTTAAAAAAAGGGTTGATTTTCATAGAGGAATTTGTGTAATATCATGGCTATGGATTGTAATTTAGCAATGAACGTTTTAACAAAACTGAGGCCACGCCTATTCCCACATATTGTCTGCTTTTTTAATGCTTTTGTTTCCAGCCTTTGGCTATTACATAGGAAGAACAGAGCTGGAAAGTGGTATGAAGTTTAGAATCCTAGCTCTACTACTTACTATTCCTCATCTGTATAATAGAGATTAATAAGGTCATTATGGTAATCAAATAAATCTAAGGAATTCTTCATATTTTTATTTAGTGGAGCACTAGTAAGACATATTTAACTCATATTAAAATCTATGCATTTATTTCCCTTAAAAATTAAATGTTATGGACATTTGAATATGCATTTCATTTATTCAGATGGCAAGTCAAACCATATCTGATCATCTATTGAGCAAAATCCTTCCAGACAAGAATGCCCTTGCCCAGTGATTGGTCCTGGTCCTTGCTCTGAACCTGCTTGTCCCATGCCACCTCCTTGCTCCTTTCCAGAAAACTTAACACCTGTGCTATGTTGTCATTTAGGGAGAAAGCCAGGGGAAGTGAAGGAGAAACATAAATACTGCAAGCTGTTTACAACCACATATATTTCCTAATCCTTCTTCGATAAAATCAAACGCATTTCCAGCGGCGGTAACTGATTCTCCACTGGAACACAGAGACTGCACTTTATGCTATAACTTTGTACCTCTTTTCCCAATGAAGGCTTTCCTTGAAATTTGTTTTCACTTGATACTGTCTTTGAAAACTGACAGGGAGACGATGGGGCTCCGAGGGACCTCATGCTCTGTGATCTTCGGTCCCTAATGTGACCCTTTGGTTTTTCCTAGTGTCCCATGCTTGTGAAGGGCATCTTTGGAAGCAACATGAAGTTCATCAGAGTTAATGGAATATAAATAGGTAAGAGATTTTCTCATTGAATTTTAACATCTCAGTGCCCTAGAAGGATCAGTATTGTTTTCACGGGTGTATAAAATTACCAAGGGCTATTTTAAAGAGTGTGAAAATGTAAAACCATCATAAAAACACCCACTGTTGCCCACACACATTTGCTATATTATTTTCTTGACCTTATGAATATGTATATACTTTTTGCATATCATATGTCTGTTCTACTTAAAATACTTTTCAGGTTATTGAAGAATATGAAATATGGTGTAAAATGTCAATGACTATGAAGTTTACTACCAGGGACATGATATACCTAGAGGCAATGTGGCAAATATGTACTGTTCAGTCCTGAATTAAAGGAAATATTCTTAGTTATTATATTTGCAATAACTAAATATGTACTTACAATTAAGAAATCCTGAGCATTAGAAGGGAAATCCGTATGAACTAAATTATAGAATGTCAACATGTTTCCTTTGCTTTATGATATATAACGTACTTTTTTTGAATACTATTTCAATACATCTTTACCTGTGTCTTTTGTGTATAGACAGTGCGTAAAAGGAAACGAATGCTCAGGCATTGCAGCTGATGATCACAGTTCTGATAACGTAGCTAGTAGGTACACTTCTACCTAGATCCTGTACCACATGGAATAGCTCCTTTGGCTTTAATCACAAATTTTGTGTGGAGAAGGGTGAAGATTCTTTCAACAGTATCAAAACTATTGTAAATAGCTTATAAATAGCAATATATAAAGAATCTTATTTTCATTTCTCTGCTCATATGTATAAGTATAGGAAGAATTTTCAAAAAATATCAATCTTCATTTTATGGATGTCTTCTTATAAAACCTTAGATAGCATTAAACACATGAAAATTAGTAAACAGAAGTCAGTCCTATACTGAGTATATTAAAATGTGATTCAAGCTACATTATTAAAATTCAATAATACATCAAGCAAAGTATATACTATCCACTTTATTCAAACCAACTATAAAGCACAAATTTTATACCTTTAAAAAAGTAGAATACAATTGTTATACTTTGCATTCAAGATGTTTAAGATTGGTCTTCTTTTTAGTTTTTTTTCCTCAGAATACTAATAAGAATACTAATAGTCATTATAAACCTATAAATTTTATGTTTGCTGTTGTAACTTTGGTTAGTATAAAAGTGAAACTAAAGAAACAATTAAGACATTCATTATCATTTGTATCTTCCTATACCATACACTTTAAATTTTTACCAGTATGTAATTACAATAGAATGTTTTAATTCTTCCTCTCAAAGGCTTTATCATTTGCTGGAAAACTAAGACTTAAATTTATGAAATACTCTGTAAATATGATACAGATCAAAGTCCAGTATATCATCCATCAGCAGTTATTAATGTTGGCTTGTGTCTTAGGTGGGAAAATAAGACCAGCCGGTGAAGAGAAAGTGTCATTACCAAGTAGTAAACTAAGATGACATAGATTCAAGGAGATATAACCACGTTAAGTTTGGGCTGAAATAATAGATTGGAATAGTGATGTATTTGACTCTTAAATATCTCAATATGAGTAAGAAGACTAAAGAATAAATAGATGTGAAGATTAGCTCAGGGCTCAACTTATTTTAGGAATGAGCTCTAAACATATAGAAAAAAATTTCCCAGTACTTATAACTTTTCATTATTTTCTATTTTTATTTCAAGTATTATTTTGTAATTATTCTAAGACTGTTTCTAAAGTATAGTTTTAGAAAGTAGATTTATCATACCTGATATTTTAATTAATTTATAAATTGAAGAAATGCTTTGAATACTTCTAGAGCAAATTTATCTTCTATTAATGGAAATGATAGGAGTTCATTTATTACAAAAGACAATTAACAACATTCGAGATTCTTGGAATCTGTGTACAGTAAGAGCCGTTTTAAATAATTTCTTCTTAAACACCTATCGGCTTTGACTGGTACTCTCTATTGACTATGTTTGAAATGCTAACACTTGCTCCATCGCTCTGGCTAGGACTTCCAGTACTATGTGAATGACAGTGGTAATTACGGACATTGTTGTCTTGTTCCTGATCTTAGAGGAAGCACTTTCAGTTTTTCACCATTGAGTATGATATTAGCTGAGGGTTTGTCATACATGGCCTTTATTATGTTGAGGTATTGTATTTTCCTTTTATACCCATTTTTAAAAAATGTATTCTTGTTCCATTACAGTTGTCCTGCCTTTTTCCCCATTGCTCACCCCTACCCCATCCCCCTCCACTCCCACAGTCAGTCCCCCCCATTGTCCATGTCCCTGAGTCCTCTATTTGTATTCCTTTGCTTATTCTTTCCTCTGTTATCCCCCTCTCCTGTCCCCTCTGGTCACTGTCCTTTTGTTCTTTATTTCCATGTCTCTGGTTCTGTTTTGCTCATTTGTTTGTTTGTGGATTAGGTTCCACTTATAAATGAGATCATATGGTATTTGTTGTTTTAATCATGAATGGGCAGTGTATCTTGTGAAATGCTTTGTCTGCATCTATTCATAAATTAATTCGATTTATATCCTTCATTTTGTTAATGTGGTATATCGCATTGACCAATTTTCATATGTTGAGCCATCTTTGTGCCCCTGGAATGAACCCATTTGATTGTGATGTATTATCTTTTTAATGCATTGTTGTATTCTATTTGCTAGTACTTTGTTTAGGAATTTTGGATCTGTATTCATCAGATATATTGGTCTGTAGTTTTCTCTTTTTGTGTTATTCTTGACAGGTTTTGATCATGGTTATGTTGGCTTCATAAAGTATGTCAGGAAATATTACCTCTTTTTCTATATTTTAGAAGAGTTCTAGAAGGGGAGGACTGGTTCTGGACTTTAACTTTTTAGGAGGTTTTTGATGGTTGTTTCAATTTTCTCAATATTGAGATTTTCCATTATTTATGATTCAGTGTAATAAGTTTATTTTTAATAATTTCTTCTAAGTTATTAAATTTGGTACCCTTGGATAGATGATTGGATAAAGATCTGGTACATATATACAGTAAAATACTCTGCAACCATCAGAAAAGATGAAATACTGCCATTTACAACAACATGGATGAATCTTGAGAATATCATGCTAAGCGATATAAATCAGATGGAAAAAAGTCAAGATCCATATGATTTCGCTCATATGTAGGATATAAAACTGAAAGCAACAAATAGATAAACAAGGCAGACAAACAAACAAAAACTCATCAACACAGACGACAGTGTGGTGATTACCAGAGGGAAAGGGCTGTGGGTGTCGTAAAGGGAAAAGGGGTCAATCTTACGGTGAGGGAAGGAGATCTGCCTTTGGGTGGTAAACACACAATGCAATATACAGATGATGTGTAATAGAATAAACGAAAAGAGCGCTAACTCATGCTCCTAGAATGCTTACCACTTGTGACAAATGGGCCAGTTTCTAATGCCATGAATTAGTTTTGTATTTCTAAAACACTTTATGCCAATATACTCATTATTGTAATAAAAAATTAGTAGAGATTATATAAAATGATACAATATAAGAATACAGTAACTCATTATTTTTATAAAAATTAAGGTATTTGTAAAGATTTGATAAAAGTCACTAAAAATTGTTCTCCGTTTTTAGTCTATGTTTTTAAAGACAAATTTTAAAAAATTCTAATATCTAAAAGAATTCTGCAAAAATATAGTTTATCTACTGTCTATATTTAAATTCACTTTATAGAAATTATAACTGGAAAACATTTATGTGATATATGTCATAAATAAAAATAATTTCATACTTTAGATATTTATTTAAATAAGACTTTAAGTTATGTTATGACAACTGATATCTACTTGATAAAAGGTAAGTTGGGTTTTTTGCCTTCCCACTGTAGGATACATTTCAAATTGATTAGAGAATAAAATGCAAAAAAACAGAACTATATATGATCTAGAAGAAAAATTACGTGATATTTTCAATGGGTGAAAAATGAGGTGAAACAATAAGCTAAGTCAAAACCAAACAGCAAAGTAGAAAATAATATTTTAAATATATATGAAAAAGGTTTATATCTCTATCGACCAAGAGCTCTAAAGACAGCCTGTAGCATAATGAGCAAATGATACAAACTAGGCATTCTCAGAAAAAAGAAGCCCTTAAACATATGAAAAGTTGCTCACCATCACTTATAATAGGAGAAATATTATTAACATTTTATGGCATCAGATTGGCAAAATTCCAAAATCATGACATAATATTTTGTTAATGAAGTTATGGAGAAATAGATAGTGTCATAAATTACTCATGAACTGGGAAGAAAAAGCATTATGGTATAGAGGAATAGTTGCCAACATCAGCAAAATTACACAGTGAATTAATCCTCCAATTTTGCTTTTATGAATCTATCACCAAGATACATTGCCAAAAATATACTTGCTGTAGTATTCTTTTTAATAGCAAATGATTGAAAAGAACTTACTGTCCCTTAAGTAGGAAACTGAATGATTAAATCCTTTATATAATGCAGTGGGTTACCCTAAGAAAGAATGGATAGGATCTTTATACAGTGGTGTGGTGTGATTTCTATGATATACTTAATATGCGGAAAAGATGCAGTATAGAATAGAGTATGTAATTGTTCCAGTTATCTATATGGGGACGAGGAATGAAAATGGAGGAGAGTGGAGTTAAGCCTTTACCTGAATATCTTGTTGTATGATTTCTAATTGCAACATTTGAATAGTCTTACATAATCAAAAATAAAATTGAATCAAAAAGTAAAAAGTACCTAAAAATCAAAACTAATGAAACTAACTATCTGTCCAATGATATTTTCTGTCCAGGTTCATTGAAACATAATATATTTTTCTATTCTAACTCAGATAAATACATTTGAAGGGAAGATTGAACTGCAAAGAACTCTTAAATTCATTCACCTTTCTTGTTTATTAGCAATACTGGGGTTATCACATTGAACCTACTTTATTTGTGATTGGGTAAAAGCAGAGAAGTAATAAAATTGACATTATTCTGGAACCAAAATTTTCAGTGTAAGAGGAAATAAGCACACGTTTAAAATATAACAGGTAGATAAAATCCTACGGTAGTAAGTTTGAACTACAGAAATATGAACTCATGCATTTGTTTTGTTTTTGAAATGTATTTTTACGAGCCCTGGCTCTTGAAAAGGCCACAGTGACTGAGTGACCACCAGACTCTGCATACCTTTTACCAATAGAAAGAGCAGCAGAAGCTGCAGGAGGAAGATTAGCAGAAACGTTGTGCCCAAAACCAAGGATGTTATCAAAGTAAAAGGCTACATCAAAGGAATACAGAGGCAAAAAATGAGATACTTTGGGCACTATAAAATATTTTCATAAAACATGTTAAATATATAAGCAGCATTTTCATATAGAAACTTCAGGGCAACCAACTGGAAGAGGAACTCAGTGCACTAGCCTGCTGACCTTCAGGCCAGGCCTAAGCACCGTCACTGTCACCACCATCGCCATCGCCAGCACGGCCGCTGAGCCAGTCCGTTTGAGCCAGGCGGCGTCCCAGACGATGCTGGGTGTGGGCGGGGGTGTACTAGCAAAGCAAAGGTTACTTCTAAAACAAATTTTGTCTGGAAAATGGAGTTGGAAAAAGGTGCAGTGATCTCATTTATCTCGTTTACATGGTTCTTCCTACATTTTAGTACATGGTTTCCTTCATCAATGTATTTTTTTATTAACTCACTCATTTATTGCTTTTGCATATTTTGGAAACTGCAAAACTATTATAGACATGGCAACTAATTTAATATCAATAAAGTAACTCTCAATGACAATATCTGAACTTATACAGCACTTACATGCGCTGGTATAAAGTGTATAGCTTGAACGATCGTGTAAATTCTATGAGTGTAAATCCTGTTATGACTCCCATTATACACATGAGATAAATGAGTTAGAGAGTGTAGAAGACTTGACCAGGTTAGAGGCAGTCCCTGAGCCAAGTGAGAAACCCAGTCTGTGGAGTGCCAGAGTCCATGCTCTGTGCTCTTAAAGAAGATAATTATTTTTTAAAAGATTTTATGTATTTATTTTTAGAGAGGGGAAGTGAGGGAGAAAGAGAGGGAGAGAAATATCAATGTGTGGTTGCATTTCGTGAGCCCCCTACTGGGAGACCTGGCCCCCAACCCGGGCACGTGCCCTGACTGGGAAATGAACTGGCAACCTTTTGGTTTGCAGGCCAGTGCTCGATCCACTGAGCCACACCAGCCAGGGCAGATAATTATTTTAATCCCTCCCCTACATGATTCTATTTCATGTAATGAATATTAAAAAAAAATCATTTCATATATTTATCTCATATAAATAAAAAGTTTGCATTAAAATATTAATGCATACTTTGTCCTCTTTTACTGTAATGATTTGTCACTTAAAATCTGCTGTTCTTTGCAAAAGGCCCCTTCAGTGGTACTTATACATCCTTTTTAGTCAGTTTAAGAATAGATGTGCTTAAAATGCTCATACTTTCCGTATAGAGAGATGTTTTTAGATGGTACTAATTAATGGCTTCTTATTTTTTCCCCAATTCTCTATTTTAAATCAAAGTATTCTTTTAACAGATGGTAGATAGTGCTTCATCTTATACTACAATTTAACAATGCATAACATTCACAAACTTTATAGAGCATAAAAAGAGCTGTCTCTGGTTATCATTTTAGAAGTTTCTAATTTATTCTTTTTATTAAACCTTCAAAGAAAGCTAAAAATTAAAAATGTAAAATTTTAAAACTAAACTGGACTAAAGACAACTTTATGTTCTCTGCATACGATGGTAGTGTATTACAACATACTTTGAAGAGAATTAAACAGTGTTAAGCAAAACCATTACACAAATATTTATAGAATGATCTTAACGATTAGGTGAAGAGAAAGAGCACTGTAAACAATGTTGAATACATTTTTCTTGTTATGGTCTGATGTGTTACTTTAAAAAAATTATCAGTGGCAAAAAAGCTGCTAGAAAAATATTCTTTTCTTTTTTTAGCTCCAGTGGGAGAATACACTTTTAAGTAATTTCTACTTAAAATGGCATAGCTATGATAGTTTATTTAAATAAAAATGTATGAAGTAATTTTAGAATGTGTCTTAAAGCAGCATGTTTTTTTACAAAGATACTTCACAAGCAACCTTATGTTTATAATTTAATTTTATAATGGGAAGAGATGATACATTATTTCTCTTTATATTTCTAAATCTATGTAATAATTAAATATTTCTTGGATTTATATTCTATTTACATTGTATTTGGACAAATATAATTTATGGTAATAATATTTTTATGTTTATAAGTATAAGCAGGGAACAATATTTTCTTAAAATGCTCATTTCTTTTTGTATTCATGTGCATACAAACACACACAACTCAGATATAATGGGGCTACTTGAACACATGAACTTAATTACCTATCATTATTTCTGCAATCATCTATCTAACACTAAATTCTCATACACCACAAATATTTCCCCTAGAAGAAAAGCATTGCTTTTTCTAATTTGTGGCATTTCTAATTTGTCTGATTAACATTTGCTGCCTTTGAATTATAAACAAGTTTTAATAATAAACATGATTAGGGAGTGGCTTTTTCTAACTGTAAATGGGAATAAAAAAAGGATGCAGATGTCAAGTGTATTAGAATATGGCCTCTAGCTAATTAAATTAAATTATCTAACATTTTAAGCAAACTTACAAAGAGCTCTCATACACTTTTCCTCCTATGACAGCTGAAGGAACCCCGTGAGGTGGCTTTACTCTTCTCTCTCCATTTTACAGCTGGGAAAACTGAATTTCAGAGAGTGTATGAGTCGTCTGAGGTCATACAGCTAATTCCTTGGATTCAGACTAAGTTCAGATTCCGTGCCTAGTTTCGTTCTATTTTCCTGCTGTAGCTTTCCATTATAAGTTATATTTTATTATTGGGAAAATATGAGCTTGATAACTTGTAGAGAGTACTCTAAGCATGACACCTCTCCTTCAGATTTAGATACGGTGCTCACTGATAAGACATTTAACTAGGCACAATGTGTTCTTAAATTGTGAACAGAGCATCCGGTCGGCTCTCTTTTATGGTGCACACCCTTTACTGTTTTCTCCAGTGTCATTCTGAGTCACTCTAACTGCCCCTTGTATACATATAAATTATCTTTACATACAAAAATAAATACATTTAATATATTTAATTTGCGTATATTTGTTAGGTATAATTTATTTATTTTTGAAGGCTTTATGTTAGGATTTATATTGTTTAAACAAGATGCTTTAAAGGACAAGTGATACTTAATATCCACTACTTCCTATGCTTTTTGAACTTAATTCTAATGAAAACATTATCATTCCTGTAAATCAAAAAAGCAAAAGAGCTACCTAGAGCTAGTAATTAACTAGTATAGCTAACGTGGGAGCAACTGATAGGCGGGCGCTGGGAGATACTTTAACTAGAAGTAACTCTGTTACATCCAAATCCCATATGAGCAACCCTGTTGGAGTCACAATTCACAACTGCCGTGCCCTGTGCTTGGGAGCAACTCAACACTGATTGAAATGACTGGGAACTGTAATAACCACATGCAAACATCCGCAGGTAGATCACCATTTCTGTTATTTATACTGTAACAAGATTTGGAATAGCAAGGTTACATAGACAAATTGTGTTTCATAGAGACAAAACATAAAATAAATCAGAGTACTTTAAATCCCTGGGCAAATTTGAAATCCAATGTGAAAAAATACACAGTCAAAACAGAGTTTTTTAATATTCGGGATGATTTCCGGATGCTGTATTATTTGCTTTATAGCACTGTAGGGAGCAGTCTTGATCAAAGTGGCAACGGTGGGCAATAACGGCAAGTCGTGGCCCGCGGAAGATTGCAGCGACCTGCGAATTATTTCTCTTCCTGTGAGTTTTGCAGGATAGATGTCCTTGAAGCATGTATTGTCATCTACCAATAAAATTCAAAGCAAATCATAGCAACAGAGTCACTGTATACATTTCATGGAAATTATTAGAATAAGAAGAAAGGCATAGTACTTAATTCATGATAGTCAACACTGATTTTTTATTTATTCAATCCGATCATATGATTTCTATTAGTGATATAAAAATTACAGTTATTGATGTCAAACAGCATAGGAGACATACCAAATAAAGCAACATTATTCACAGACATCCCTTCTTTCTGAATAACAACAGTTTCACTACCCCTACTTTGAAGCAATGGTACTTAAGTGTCTATAATTTGGATTCTCTTGTTTTTCTTTATGTTAGAACTTCTCGAAATATGAATGTTAACAAATTTTTGTTCTCTCTCTGATAGATGCAATTGAAAGTTGCAGAATTCACCCCATGCCACCTCCTTCTCTTTAATTTCAGTAACTGTATCATAATTTTAGTCACGGCATAATCAAATAATATTCTGAAAAATAAATTCCGATTTCATTGATCAATGCTTCTATTTACTATTATAATGAAAAATTTCAAACACACAACGTTATAGCTGGTTCCTGGCAATTATTTGTATTTGTGTGTTGAAACAGATGTCCTAGTGCCCTGGCCTGTGCTTATGAGTGTGAAAAAATATGTATCATTATAGAGTGGGTGGTGTATAGGTTATTAAAGGACTAATATAGCAAGAGGTAGGGGTGCAGAGAATGGGTTGAGAGGCAGAGGCCAAAGAGAGAGCCAATTGAATGGGAGGGAAGGTGGAGTTGCTCCAAAATAATCACAATTAACATGCCACATATATGAAAATGAACACTATTTTAATTGTTCATCTCAATTGTTAACATTCGCTAATTGAAAAACAAGAATAACTGAGGAATTAAATATATATATATTTTTTTTGCAGAAGACATGAAAACATAGTACCTAAAGGCTCAAATTATAAAGCCTACCTATCTGTATTAAAATATATGATCCAGCACTAAGATATATAATGTTGTATGAATTACATAAACATTCTGTTCATTAGTTTCCTTAGTGATTAAATATGAAATAAGACCTGCTTCATAGCACAGTAGTGAGATTCAAATGATTTACTGCATGAAACAATCACAGAACAGTACCTGGTAGATAGTAGGTTTTCAATAAATGAAAGTTGCTATTATTATCATTGCTGTGGTTGTTTATACATATCCATTCTAATGACTCTAATGTCACTCAGTGGAGAGTGTTCATAGAATGAAAGTCGTTTAGTTTTGTTCTACTTCGGTTTGCTTCAAAATAGTGTCTAGACTTTAATACAAAGTGTTTGCTTATTTTGTTTGCATTTTATAATTTTCTTAGTCTTTTATTTTGGAAAAAAAGAAAATGCTTTATTTCTATACCATGACAAATGCTCTCTGTCTTATTCAGTTTTATATGATAAAGTTAAAATAATGGCAATCATAAAATAATCAATCTCACACAACGACGATATACCATGTATATAGCATCTAAATTTAAGTCCTCCACGTTTTCTCCTGTTACCTCAAAAGAACTGTCTCTATTCTTGACTTTAATTAAGCATATAATTGTACACTTGATGGCATATTCTTACACTCATTTAAAGGCATCACTCAATTATCCCTTTTTTTTGTGCATCATTAATTTTCCTTCTCTGTTACATTACTTCCATGAGCTTGCAAATACATGTTATTTTCTCCATTAAATGGAAAGCAAAAGAAAAACTTTTTTGACCCCAGTGAATTGTCTAGCTGCCTTCACATTTCTCTGTCTTTATAACATAACTGTGCGAGCACAGTCTGTGTTTGCTAACTCCAATGCTTATCATTTCATGGAAACCAATCCCTATCAAGCTTTCGCCTAACTACTCCTTCGAGTTAGCCACAGATCCCTCTCACCCGGCATGCATGCACCCCTCTGCGGTCAATGTGACTTCAGAGCTCCCAGCCTCATCCGCATTCCAGCCCTTGAGTCCGGTGTGCTTCTGTGAGAACAGCCTAAAGCATCTGCCCTTGGCTGTGAGACTGGGCAGTGGGGGAAGGTCGGAAAGACAGCGCTATTGGTAGGAACTGAAAAAGCTGTGAAGAAACATGGACAAAGTACAAAGTGCACAACATACTTTTATAACTTTATTTCATTCTAGACCATGGCCCCCTAGACCTGGGCTCTCACTGTGTCTGTTCTAGTGTTTTCCGGCAGTGTTAGTTCCCTGGTGTGCAGACTTCAGGACCTTGCTTCTGGGAGTCCCTCATCTCTGGCCAGTTGTGCTTTCTTTTTAGATAGACGAGGTAAGGTGATTCTGCTTACATTTGTATCCATTCCTCTCCTCCCAAAGAAAAGCTGAACTTCAGGACTCTATATACAACTCATGTTTGCTGAGTGTTTTCTTTGGAAGAAGGATGGTGACGATATCAGCAGTTGTACAGTAAAATGAAAAGAAGACTTGGGTGAGGGTATCAGTAAGGTCCACGGGGCAGCTGAGTCACTGGAGAAAGAACCAAAGAAAAGCACATGAAGCTCTGGAGTGATATCTAAACCGTACCACATCAAAACCAATAATTTCATACCTGATAATGACATGCATTAGTACATTAATATATTGGAACCCTTAAAACTGGCCACTGTTCCTGAAAGATGGCCAGGGCTTTTTGCGTAAATATTAAGAGAACAAGCAGAATCTTAGATACCTGGTGCTAAGCTCTGTGGGAACAGACAGATTTATTTATCCCTGTGTTGTCAACAACCAAGTGAAGATTTTTGCATGTAATAGGGACTCAATAAATATTTATTGAATTTAGATGAATGCATGTTAAACATTGTCAGGCTTCATGTAAACATTGGTAAGGAAGCAGGGATCTTCGGATATTTGTACCTGAGAAATAGGAGCTTGCGTAGTTGGCCTGTAGTCTAGATGATTGTGAAGGTCAGGCACCAAGCTTGAAAGGGTGTAAAACACTCGGTATTGCATTAATATCTTCTCAGTTCATCACTTAATCAACAGGAGATTAGCATTATGGAAGACCTTTAAGGAGATGATAATTTTTTCAAGCTATGGGAGTGTCATCTTTGTACAAGAAAGTGTGCGTGTTTGGGGAATTGATAGGCTTTTAAGCATGTCTCAGATCTCATCATGCCAAATAGGCAATTTTATTTTGACACTATGAATGAGGGCATATTTTCCTTATATAAATAACATGGGGTTTATTTTATTTTAGGAGTACTGTGTTTTAATTGTTTAGTATTGTTAAATACATTCATGGAAAGAAAATGAAAACTTTATATTCTGATATCCTTGCTAGTCAATATGAGAACTACTGGGAATATATCTGGAGAGGTGACATCTACTAACACGTAATATAGTTTCTTTTTCTGGTTAGGAGCAAATAATTTAGTAGACTCATGTATTTCCTTCAGAAATAACCATTGTGTATTGATCAGAAGAAAGCTTCTTTTCTCAGCGTAGGAGCCCACACACTGAGGAGGAAGGAATTTGGGAACTGGTGGGCCCAGGTGCACAGGCATTAACAGCAGCAGCAAGAGACGGGGAGGCAGGTGCGACTGGCCAGCCATCGGGAGAGGCATGCTGTGCTATTTGCAGGAATAGGTGCAATCCATACCCTTACCCATTGTGGAGACAAACTAGGTTTGCTGCAATTAATAGGTGAAGCTTAGAAATTGGATATAGTTCAGAAAACGTTGGAGACACAGTGAGTTCCAAAATCAAAGCAAGGAACAGGAAGTCCCGGGGAAGCCAGGCTGACTTTCTGTGTAGGCTTTGAATGAACAATTAGGTGTTTGTCTCTTGCTACATTAAATCTTCTGTAAGAAAGTTTTAGCTGTCTAAAGATGATGAAATGTATATTAAGAAAGATATATTTGCTTTTCTTATATACTTAACATCTAACTATAAACCTGGATCAAGGATAGAGTTCAAAAGAGGAATATTTTAATGTCTGTAAATAGAATTTTAGATATTCTAAATAGAATATTACAGCTCTTTGGAAGGAAGAAGGAAAAAAGGAAAGAGAAAATAGAAAAGGAAGGAAAGGAAAGAGAAAGAAACAAAAGGAAAATTTTTATTTCTTTGGGAATTCAGGCTACCATATTCTTTTCAACTGATAGCAGGCAATGATAATATTGCTTCGACTCCTAAATTCCTCCAATTCTTCTTCTTTTAAAGTACAGAAGTTATTATTATGTAAATACATCATTGTATATGAGCATGAAAGGGAGAATAACTACTCTTTTTGAAATAGTATCAATTGTTGAGAATGAAAATTAAAAGAATCTTTAGGTTGTTAATATTTTAAGTATTTTAAGTATTATACAGTATTAATTTATAGATTTTTATATGAGGATACTTCACTAAGTTTTATTTGCATTATGATAGCTTTTTAAATGGATTAGAAACACTCTTATATGCAATGGGCTAGTTTTAGGAAGCATGTAGATTACCTATTCCTGGCAGTTAAATATATATAAAGGATCTTCATGAGAGATTCCTCTAAAGTAAACACTGAACTTGTGATGTATTATTGGAAAGCTCTAGTGTCAGCATGTCCATCTCTTCCTCTAGACAGCTGTGTCCCTTGTTCCCTTCTCCAATCCCTGTGAAGGTACCCAAGAAATTGGCACACTCTTACATCAACCTGAGGCAAATGATGCTAGGTCGTTAGGCCGGAAGAAGGCCAAAGGATTTCTTAAAGCACAACTTCATGCAGTACTGCATACAAACCGTAAAAGGAGAAAATCAGGGCTGCTGCAGACAGGCATTGAGTCGGTGATTTAGACTCTGGGCAAGTGATTCTAGTTGACTCTTAATTTCATCTTACTCAAAACAGTTTGACTTTGTTTAAATTTTATCTGATATCCTCCTCTATCACGATTTCGATCTATCATGATTTAAATTGTCTTTGACACAGTGAACCCTGAAGAACAAACATTTTGTTCGAAACAAACATGTTGAGTCAATTTCCCAGGGACGGTATCTGTGGTGATAATGATTACTTAAAAATTAGTCTTACCTACCTACCATTACCTGAGAATAATAGAATACTGATAATAAACTTAATCTTCTAAAAAATTTGTCCACTGATGTTGTCAAAGCAAACAACACTGACATAACACTTAATACCTATCCTAACCGTTGTTTACCTAAAACTGTCAAGCAAAATTAGCTCCATTTTAACACCACTTTCGAGCATGTTGCATTCTTTAAAATTCACATTTAAATAGTTTATTCACTTTCTACAACCAATCTGTCAGCAATTTTGCTTCCAGTACCTAAACTGTCCTTGGGTCTTCCCTATCAACCCTCAGTAGCCAATCGCTATTCTTAGTTTTTCTACACCACTCCACCTTTTTAGTATCACTGGAGATAATCCTAGAATAAATTTTCATCAAGTCCAATTTGCATTAATGTCAAAAATCTTCTCATTCCTTTTTTGTGCTTTTAGCTGTATATTGCTTAAATTCAGCTACTACCCTAGAGCAACAGATTTTAAAAATCTGTTCAAGTCCCCCCATTTGTGTAGTCATAATTTAATTCATAATTACTGACCTTTTTATTTTGTAGTTTCTTGATGCTTGATGTGGTATTCATTTATCAGGAAGGGGGGTCATTCTACAAACACATCAGATTTGATTAAGTCTGTTTACAACATAAAAGTCCATTGTTTCAAATTGGTTCATATATTTCTCTTTTCGATTTGGTCTTTGAAATCATTCCATTTTTTTTATCGCTACTGCTCCCAACACAAACTTAACTACCTCCTGAAGCCAAGAAAACACATGCTCCAGGAAGCTGATCTGCTTTGTTTCTCTGAGCGAGCACCTTGTTTTTATCCACCAAACTCCTGTTATTCTGTTCCTTCAGACTGTAATTCTTGCATGACTAATCCTTTCTGAATTTTAAGATTCAGATAGATACTCTGTAATCCAGAAAGCTTTCCTTAAGCATTTGAAAGCATTTGTCATTAAGAATGTGATTTAAAAATAACAACTTTCTTCAGTGTTTAAATTATTGTTCATACATTCTCTGTCACTGCATTTGCCACAGGGTATTATAATTACAGTCTCCATGTCTCCTCTAACTCCAAGCTTTTTGAAGGTGAAGATCATTATTATTCATCTTGTTTTTCCTGGCCCTGGTTTTGGCACATGGTAGGGATGAATTTTCCCAATTAATGTCGGAAGAGAAAAATAAAATTTGACAAAGCATGCTCCTGCATTTTCAAGGTCTCTTTCAATTGATGAATTTGGGGATAATGTTTCCTGATAAAAGAATAAGGCAACATAGTTGTGCATATATATCTGATATTTATATATATTATATGATATATATTATACATAATCATACATATATATATATATAATGAAGAATGTATTAGTTTCTGCAATATTATCCTTATTCCTAATACCTGGTGATGAGACAATATTTTATACATTTTGAAGGCAATTGGTGATAGATACATTTCTGTTTCAAAAAATGTTGATTGATTAATGATCATTATTTATTAAACAATTAAAACACAACATAGGGTATTTTAAGAGGTAGAGGTGATGAGGAAATTTCCGAAGTAGATTAATCTGACAATTGAAACTCTTGACTTGAATGGGTTCCACTTGCCCCCCCTCCTGTCACTAATTAATAGCTCAACTGCCTCTTTCTAATCTGCTTAGTTCTTTTCAGATGACATTTAACTCCATCCATCCCTGTTGAATAAGAGGAAGATGGCTGAATGATTTCTATTTTATGTGGTTTAGTCTACTATTGAATTTTATTAGGCCTTGGGAAGTAATGATTTGGAGCTGGGACAATGTTATTACACATTCACCTTTACCTTCCCTTTCTATGTATGTGAAGTATGGGGAGTAAGGGAGTGAGAGATTTCCAATAAAAACAACTGGAAATAAATAATCCTTGGAAGAATTACAGACCTAAAATAAGGAAGCTGTCATATTCATGCATTGACAGGAATGGTCAGTTTTATAAGTGGTTTTCAATTTCCCATTGACTAAAATCTAACGTTCTTGGTCTAATAATGTAAATATATTCAAAAGCTGACACGTCTAATTTGCATGTCAAGTCTCATCATATGGCTTTAGGTGATTTGAAAACAGTGCTGTGAGGGCTTGAGAGTGAGAATCTTTTTTTAAATTCAATTTATTATTGGTTAACAAGATTATAAAGGTTTCAAGTGTGCAATTCTATGACACATCATCTTGGGTGGGAATCTTACAATGTGTCTCTCTCTGCTCCTACTACTAGTTTCGCCATAGTGCTCATTGTTGCATGTTTATTGAATGACTCAATTAATACATGCATATTTAATAAAATAGAGAGCATGACTGTGAAGGAAATATTCCAGAAAAGGTAAATTTTACTGAAGTTCTTTTAAAGAATAGGTTTGACAATTGTTTGAAATAGACACACCTACATGGCCACTAAAGTGGGAGACTAGACCTTGGGTAGAAACCCTTGGTTTGTTGTTTCATTTTCTATTTGAAATAGTGTAAGATATGGGTTCCCCCTGATGCAGCTCTGAAAATTGTGTCTCATCATAATTACTATTGAGAATGGACATTCTTGATGCTTTTTGCTAAATATTCGTAGGCAAAGAAAAGAATTTCACTCTATCCTTCAAATTTTTCTCTAGGGTCTCTATAGTAAAAGACAGGTTGGCATGTGTACCTCAGGTATAAATGGGGAGCACCCAGGGAAAAATGAGTAACTCAGCAATTGCTTAGGACTCTGGTTTATATAGCATCTTGAAAATAACGGAACATTTGTGGAGAAACAACATGACAAAGAAAAGCGGTTTTAGGCCTGACGGGTGACAAACAGTGGGAAGGGAAAAATATGTGGGGGGAACAAATGGTAGATGAAAGCTAGTTAGCAGACTGTTATGTAGATTCTTCTGGGTCCTTCTCCAGGCTGCTAGGTCTAAAGTTGTCTCCAGTGATCAGCTTTTGTTTTTCCTGGTCAAGAAGGGAGAAGGGACACCTTTGTGTATTTATGTCCTGCTTTTAGACGAATAGTGAGAAGACAGAAACTTTTCTTGTACATGCTTCTTCTCAATAGTCTCCAGCTAAAAATAATCCAAAAGTGGCTTATTTTTTAAATTGTTGCTCAGTTACAGTTGTCCCAATTTTTCCCCCAGTTGCTCTCCGCTGTGCTGCCCCACCCCACACGCCCTCGGTCAGTCCCCACCCTCTTGTCCATTACCACGGGTCCTTTAAGCATGTCCCTTGACCAGACCCTTCCCCTTGTTTCCCCCATTATCTCTCTACCCCCTCCCCTCTGGTCACTGTCCTTTTGTTCCTTATTTCCCTGTCTCTGGTTCTATTTTGCATGTTGGTTTGTCTTATTCATTAGATTCCACTTGTAGGTGAGATCATACGGTATTTGTCTTTGGCCACCTGGCTTATTTCTCTTAACGTAATACTCTTCACTTCAATCCATGCTGTTGCGAAGGGTAGGATTTCCTTATTTCTTTCTGCTGCATAGTATTTCATAGTGGAACATGAATTTTGAGGAAAAAATAGAAAATAAAATACTAAAAATATGTTTTAAACACCTGAGTTCCTTACCTTCTAATATTTAAAAGCATTCCTCTATGATATATTCCTATTTTTTTCTATTTGAGAATTAACTACAATTTTAATGTGATAGAGAAATGTCATTTAAAAATTATAGCATGATTCTGAGTTTATCAATGTAAAATAAAATTTTAATGTGACCAAACTAGACTATGAGCTAAAGAGAAATCTGATTGAATATTTTTAAAGATTTTGTGATTTTTAAAAATATATATTAATTTATTCCAAGGAATTATATATTTACATTTATAAAGTATTTTAATAAATCAAAACAATTGAAGTGCTTCTAATTGAAATTTTATAAAGAAAAACTTGATGATTTATGTGATATAATCCCAAATACAAAGCAATTCCATGGTTTATATATATACTTGAGTGCTACTTTCTTATTTCTAATGCCTGTAGATGGTTTGAAGTTTTGCAGCGTCTTTTATGTTTTGTTAATAAGCTTGACTGATATTTTTAAAACTTCAAAGATGATATTTTGTCGATATTTGTAGAGGATCTCAAATTGTAGTGTGTACTTAATGATGGATTTAGACTGATTCTTGACATATTTATGACTCCAATCAGCTTAAATTTTATTTGCTATTCTGGAATAAAGCCATTTAGCTACAAAAGATTCAAGCAGTTTGAAGATTATCAGACAGTGTGTGCTCCTTTAGTAATGTAGCTTAAAGTGTTCCTATAGTGGGGAAGAATTCTTGAAAGCAGTAAGCCATCCAACAAAATACATAAAATGTCACAAAAAGCCTTATGATTCATTTATTTGGTGGCATTTATTTGTATTCTTTATATTTTTATTATACTCATTAGATGAATAAGGTTAATTTTAGGAAGGAAGAAATTAGGATTGTTTCAAATCATAATCTTACCAGTTTCATGATTTCTGAACATCCTTTAAAATTGATATGCTGCATTATTCCCAACATTTTTACGTTAAATACGGTATTCCAAAATATAAATAAGAGGTCCAGGTATTTAAAGGGCCTTTTATTACACAAATGATATTTTTTTTTGTAAAAACAGTCTGTATTCATATAGGCAAATCATATTCTCAAAAAAGTTGTAATAAAAACAGAGGCTTTTTATGTTGAAAGTCTTAAAACTTTCTGAAAGTTAGAATTTTATGTTTTGAAAGAGCAGGAGAGGTGAAGATCAAAAGTGAAGTTGTGTCTGGTGAAACTTGTGTCACATTATTTTAAGTCTTTTTTTCTTTTCACGTTCACTAGTAATAAGACTCTGTATTACACGGTAGTGAGACAACCACGGCTTGTTTCTGCTCTGCCGCATGTCCACCGAAGGCCAGCGGGGAGCGCGGCTCCCCTTCATCCGCCGTCTGGGGAAGGAGGAGCTGAAGCACACACGGGTGTTTTCCAAAACGTCAACCCGGAAGTGGCACAAGCCTCTCTTGCTCACATTTCATTGCCCAAGATGTGTCACGTGGACATACTCCGCTTCAGATGCAATGAAAGTGCAATAGCATGGCAGGACAGATGTGAAGTCTCTTGGAAGAGACCACGCACCTTCTATTGAATGTGGAAAGCAGAAAAATATGAAAGAATACGTGTCGGTGATACGTGATCAACGAAGAATAGTTTTAACATGGTAAACACAGGATAGACTATCAGTCCATTAGTTTCAGTGCCATGAAGACAGCTTCAAAATATGTAAAATTTTTAGCAGAATAATTTTATTACTCCTCTGTTATTCCAAACATCAGCTTGTTCTCCGTATCTATGGGTCTATTTCTGTTTTGTTTATTCACTTGCTCTCTTTCTCTTTTATTTTCCGGCTTCACATATAAGTAAATCATGCAGTGTTTGTTTTTCCCTGTCTGATTTGTTTCTAGCTTAATACACTCTAGGTCCATCCATGTTGCCGCAAATCACAAGATTTCGTTCATGAATAACAGTGAAATTTTATCTTAAGTACAACGTTTGGATAAAGCTACTACTTTGTTTTTTTTAATCACTGTGCTATACCCTATTAATAGAATTGCGATGTGAAAATAGCTTCAGCAGAGTTAAATATAATCTCTGTGAACTGATACATAACTAAGTTATTTGCATGCATACTGCCTTTTTTTCAGACCTAGAAAGAGGATTTGGGTTTCAAGGCTTAATAACAAAAGGTAAACAGTGCAATACACAGATCATGTATCAGAGAAACCAATGTTGCCCTGAAATCAATATGACCCTATGAGCTGATGTCACCCCAATACATTTATTAAAATTTTAAAAAGAAATGAAAGCTCATACCCTTAAAATAAATACATGAAAATCCTATGGAATCTATTTTTCTTCTTTATTTTTTTCATGGAATGTATTCTTCTTCTTTTTTAATGCAGATTGTTGGAGCCAGCAAAATGGTATTGTCTCTCTAGACAATAACAGATGCTTGCTACCTCTTGCATCTCCAACACTCTGATTCAGGCATTTTAAAACACATCACTGCCTGTGGCCTCAGAGGGTAGCATCATGCAATCAGGACACAATGAAGCCAGATGTATTTCGACTTCTGAATAGACTGCATAATGAGGTCTGGCATGAAGTATCGCAAGAACTATCTTCTCCTACATCAATAAAGACAATGATCTCAGTATTTTGGTGAACCTCTTTCTTTCTTTTGCAACATTTTCTAACATTAACAGAATATGCATTTGATTTCTTAAAAACCTATTCAGTTATCATTTTAATGCTTAATAGAAGTAATTTTAAGTAACATTTAATGCAGGTAAGGAAATTTCTCTAGGTGGATGTCTAAATATGATTTTTGAATATTTTAAACCATAGATGTATAAGGCTTTTATTTCTATTGTAAACTTTTTAAAAACACAATGCATAAACAGTTCAACAAAAAGCTGTTCTCTTCAATTAGAGTTCCTGCATGAAAATTACAAAAGAATGCAGAGCTGAAATGTATTTGAGCACTTGAAATTTGGCTTAAATAAATTAATTCCTGAATATGTTTAGAGATCTCAACATACTTCATCGTGAATATTATTCTGTTCCTGAAAACACTAAATAAATAGATTTGCCTCTTTTAGAAATATCTATGATCTGGAACTACCCTCATAGACTTGGCTGGGGTAAATAGCTATTTTCCCAAAAAGTAAACTTTTCTTGAATGTCACTGTGTGGAATTTTGAGCACAGTTGTTCATGCTGGGTTTTCTAAGCTGAAAGATGTCACTGCTGGGTCTTAAACACATGGGGCAGAGTGCCAGTGACAACAACTTGCCCAGTATCTGTCAAGCCAGGCCAAGCATGGGGCAGGACCCAGAACCCATGCAGAATACTCTGAAGGGCAGGACACCAGCTAACTGCGAAGAGATCAAAATGAAACTTTAAGGGGTGTATATTATCCTTACTGCTTTTAACATGCAAGATAGGAATCAGGGTTTCTTGGCTATAAGAAATTAAAATTAATATTGATGTCTTGGTTAGAAGTTACACACTCTAGATAGTATTATGGATCAATAATGATGCTACCCATAATTAAAGAGATGATGTGATACATTTCTGCTTCAGAAGGACTGAATAATTTTTCAGGTATTTAAAACCTAGAAAATGTTTTTAGTTAAAAATGCATAGTAAGTGAATCTTAGCATTTTGAAAAATGAGAGACTATTTATCTAGCATTATAAACAATAAAGCACAGGTGTGCTATGATTCAAACTAAGATTTTATGTCACTCTGTAGAAAAAGGGAATTTAATTTCCCACCTCTAGAAGGGGACAACTCTGTAGTCATCACTTCTTTTCTGCTACATGAACAGGAATAAATGACAGGTATGTTTAAGCTACACACTTAAAGTGAAAGTAATAGACATGATCAAAAGGTTCCTTTTTGTGTAGGTGTTCCCCAACTTGATAGTAGTAAACAAGACAAGGGAACGATGCAGGAGAAAAATACAGGTCAAATGGAGAGCAGATGGGTAAGGGAATCGCAAATCAATATATCAACTGAAACCAATTGAAAAGCTACCTTCATATATCACACAGTGGGATTTTCTTTTGTTTTTTAATTTGCAGTGGTTTTGAGTAACATCTTACTTATGCTGGATTGAGGACTGGGGACAACTTTTTAAATTTGTTCTTTTATCTGTCTTCCAACTGCTATTACATGACTAATGCTATCTATCACTTGATCTATTCTCATTTTACATGGGGACCAAGTTACATAAAGTGTTGTCCATTAGGTTTGCATTAGTACTAAATACTTGAACTTGTCCCTGAACTTGACCTAGAGCACAGACCATTCATATTACATATTTGAAGAAATATACTGAATAGGGATAACATCAGAATAATGAAATTGGGAGATTCCCTTAATTTAAAAAGGGGCATATATATTCTATTTGTTTATTATGTAGCTTTTTGGCAGTTATTAAGATTAAAAAGTAACTTTATTGTGAGAAATTGGAATTGTTAAGTATCAGTAGAATGTAGAAAAATGTTAAATTATTTTAATGTTTAAATATATTTAAAGTGTTAGCAGCTTAATTTTTTTCTTTAAGAAAAGGCATTCTTGTGTTTAGAGAAGGTGTAAAAGTAGTTCTATTCTTGGAGAAGTTATTAGGTAATTTCTCTGTAAGCTTCTTGTTAATTAATAATGGTTTCTGATTGATAAATCATATTTTGCCATAGCATGCATTGAACAAGATATATACATTAAATGACTAAAATCTTGTAAATAGAAGATGACTTACTTGGCTTCAAATTTTAGACTAAATTAGACTTAAAAATTTAAAGAAGAATTTAAACAGTGTGAAAATGTTAGGATTATTTTTTTCCTAATAAAAGATTTGTATGACAGAAAACTGTACCTAAATCAGAAATAAACATTGCTGCAACAGGCCTTTTTCCTCCAAAAATACTTGAATGGTATTAAAAAATCACATTATTTTTTGGTCTAATATTACTTTCAATTAAAAAAAATCTGAATTTAAGATGTCATTGGAACAAAATTAATCAGCTAGTGTCACCTGGCTTTCCACTGAGTGTTTACACACATTCTCAGAGCAGTGGCTGCGAATCCTAACAGAGGGGAGCAAACTGAGCTGGCTGGATGCGCAGAATACACCACCGCTTTTGTTAGACTCAAGCAATAAAGCAAAAGTAATATAATTGTACTTATTTCTAGAATAGTTTTTAAAAATTACATTAACCAACCTAATTAATTTGACCGCGTTATGTTTTGGTAAATTTGTAAGATTTTAAAATGCCAATAACACTAAAGAAAAATACTCTGACTTCTCAATTTGACTTCCAAGTATGTTACTAAATAATGCTGAACATTATGGATTAATACACGTAAGGAAACTTTTCAGTTATGCACTGATAAATTCTCAGTGAGCAGTTAATTTTAAATGAAAAGTATACAATAAAAATGATAGATTGAACTTTGAAGATATAATATATACCTATACCTATATTATACACATAAATGTTTAACATATACACACATGTATTGAAATATTTACGTAGAACATTTACTTTTTGTTCTTTTATGTTTATGTGACAGAATCAACTGTTAGTCTGCCTTTTTCTAACTATTTTTTATCAGAAGTATCAGAATATTTTTTAAAGTGTGCCGTTTTCCAAATTAAGGGCTTCAAACCTTCAACATAAACTACCAAACTTGGGAAAACTTGAAAACAGGAGCATTAAAAACATCAAAACATTTAAGTTTTACCCATCAAACTACTCACCGTGTGTCCTGTTGTATGCTTTTCATGATTTTTACAAGTGTGTACAATGTTTTTGAATTATTTTAAACAAAATTTACATTTATGAACACTTTCAGAATAGACCAAATTGATCAGCTCTCCTGTCTTGAGTATAATTCATTAATAACTGTCCATTTATCTGGGTATGCAGGAAGCTGTCATAGTCATTTATTACAACTTCTCCCTTTTGAACAGTGTTCTCTTTGTAGCTCTCTAGCAAAGACAAGTGTCTGATTTTAGACCACGAGAGGGTAACAGGTCCCAGACGTATAGACAAGAGAGTTTGCTCAACTCAGATTTTGCTGTTGACCGATATGTGACCTTCCTGAATTAATATGCTCTTCTAATCCTCCATCTCTCTGTTAGGAAAATAAGAAAATGGACTAAATGGTCGTCAGGGTCTCTTTAGGAGTGAACACATGTTGTAGCCATCCTAAGAAATGGAAGCATTTCAGGTTTTATAGTCTTAGTGCCTCACCATAGTACCCTCCGTCCCCCTCTTTTCTTTCAATCAACATCCTGGTCCCGAATAGGAATCGAATGCTGTTACGATGTATACCCGCAGGCCCCTTGCTGGGGATTTGTTAGCCCATGTGAGACTATGATGAATGTTTCTTGCATCTCTATGTTTACCTGACTTGTTTACAATGTCTTGTTTTAATTTAATATATTTGTATTAAGATAGTGCTAAGATGTAATTTGAAAAGTCAAAGAGTACTATAAGTTTATAATAAATAAAATGAACTTCTTTTTTTTTTAAAGATTTCATTTATTTGTTTTTAGATAGAGGGGAAGGAAAGGAGCAGGAGAGGAAGAAAAACATCAATGTGTGGTTGCCTCTCTTGTGCCCCCAGCTGGGGACCTGGCCTGCAGCCCAGGCATGTGCCCTGACTGGGAATTGAACTGGTGACTCCTTTGGTTTATAGGCTGGTACTGAATCCACTGAGCCACACCAACCAGGGCAGTAATAGGAACTTCTTATCTCATCTTTCTCTCCCTTTCCTGGAGTCCACCATTCAATTCTTTTTATTGTTTCTTTTGGAATTTAACTGCAGACTTTGTATATGGGTATACAAATACACATATAAAAAAGATGTATGTATAAATTACATAGTTATTATTATATTAATAAAAGCCATGCTTTTTATCTTTTGATTTTAGACAATATCTACAAAATTCCTATTATTAAAGACAAGTGCCTCAATTTCTTACCACTGAATTTTTTCCCCATTTTAGCATGCAGTTTATGCTAAACTTTAAGTGAGAGAAAGTAATCATTAGCAAAAATCTGTATAATTCAACCAAACTACAAGACAACATTAGACTCAATATGTCTTTTTCCAGAATACTATAATGCTCTAATACTCTAATATGCTGGTGTGTTAACTAAAATAACTATAGCTTCAACATGAATATAAAACTCATGATGTTCTGTTGTAACAGCTGTTACCTGGTAAGACAAAATGGGATCACCTAACAGGAACAGTAAATGCTGACTTTATGGGTATACAAGTCTTGTGTAGTGTTCTGCGTGGTGGAATTCCAATATAAAAGAACACAGATTTAAAGATAACTGTACCATAACCATTATCATAAACCTGTTCCGAAAAATAACTATGAATTACAGGGGTAGAGAGGTGTTATCTGTGTTTTTAAGAGATAAGTTCACTGCTAAAGAGATGCTAGGTGTTGACCGCAATTTAATGATCATTAATATTAGAATAAATGCTTATTTATAAACACTCTTTTATAAACTCTAAATTCTGTTTTCTATACTGTTGCTCACTATGTGAGCATGGTATTACTTTCCTCTTTAATAACAACAAATGTAACATCTTTAGTTTCTCAGAAAAAATAATATGAAAAATGTTATTACATGTTTGGTGGATAAATGTTCTCGATAAAGTGGTATGTTTGGATTAGCAAATTCTTTGGTCCACTTAATATTTGTATGTTTACTTTCTTTAGGCTATTGAGATTTCAAAACTATCCCTACGTATTTTTCTTTTTCTTAGTATAAAGAAATTACACTCCTCACTGAAATTTTGTGTGAACATGTGTGTCTCAGATTCTCTATGTATAACAGCCCTTCCCCACAGTGAGCACACGTGCAGATGATGTTTTAATTGTTGGATATTGCAGAGTGTGTCACAGACAATGTGCCCCCAAAATTCATGGTAAGCTCTTTAAGTCACTCTCAGAAGAGGTACTCTGGCTTTTCCTTTTTTGATGCCTTGTGTATTCTTCCTGCTTCCCCTTCCCCATGTTCGAACGTGGAGTTTTTCAGCTCTAGAACAGTGTTGGAAGGTTTGCTCAGTGAGACCTATGCAACCCTCTGCTCCTTCCTTGAGGGTCTGGTTAGCTGACCCTGCTTGGCTGAGCTAAACAGCAGTGGCATTGTTCAGGTATAAATACCTCAGTAGTTCTCCTGTATTTCCTGTTTCAAAGTGCTTGTGAGAAAGCTGCTCCAGAAGCAAAATATTTACTTCTTTTTTCTGTGTGCGATTCCGGATTGGTGTACATTAACACCATAATCAGACCAACTTCCAGACAAGCTTTGAACAAATAATTGTTCAAACAGATTTAAATTATTCAAATTGTTATGAACACATTTTTTTTCTGTTAAGTAAAATTAAATTGTGCGTAAACACTAATGGGTTCTAAAATGATCTATTATTGAATCAATACATTGAAATCACATTTATCCCCGGCTGGTGCGGCTCAGTGGGCTGGCCTCGTCCTGCAAGCCTAGAGGTCAACGGGTTGATTCCCAGGCAGGGTACATGCTTGGGTCTGGGCCAGGTACCTGGTTGGAGGCGTAGGAGAGGCAACTGATTGATGTTTCTGTCACACATCAATGTTTCTCTCCCTCGCTTTCTCCCTCCCTTCTTGTCTCTCTAAAAATAGATAAGTAAAATCGTTAAAGAAAAGAAACCACATTTAAATTTTCTGAATAAAGATAAGATCTAACAATGATTTCTGCTGCCAGGAAAAGGAAGATTAAATTCTAAGTATAAGTTTTCATAGCTCCCCCCAAAATAATTAAGATTATATACAAAGATTTAGGGAAGCCTGCCTATCCTCCGTGGTATAAATGAACATGCAGTGTACAGGCACTTTCTAGGGAGTTGATATGTGAAATTTTCAATATTTGAGTAGCTGTGAAGAAAATGTACTAAACTATGGGATGTGTATGTGCCTTAAAGCAATATCACTTTTTTGGCTGACAAAGTTACTCAGGCGTCCTCTCAGGGCGACATACTTGCCGTATGTTCTGTGAACTATCCATTACTATAGGAAGTAGAATCTGTGCTTCAAAAGGCCATTGAGAAGAATGAGACATTCATTTATTATACGTATTTTAGTTATTGCTTATGTTTCACTGTAATCTAATGGAAATCCACTTAACTTTATCTGCCTTTAGTCATGCAACAGAATAAAAGCAGGGCCACGGTTTTCTTCATTTCTACTGTGTGATGCTAACATCACACGCACACAGGCAGGCGATCCTCCCAGTTCCCTGGGCTTTCCCCGCTGCGGTGCCCTGGAATGCGGGTCTTCAATGGGCCGCGTCATCGGGGCCGATCCTAGCCTAGGAGATACTAAAAAATACAAAAGGATTCCATGGAAGATATCAGTTCCCCCTTATATCTTTGTATATAACCTCAGTTTTCCTTCTCGGGGTCTATGGAAACTGGTACCTGGAATTGTCCCTTTCCCTGCAGCAGACATCACTACGACTCATACCTGTGCGTGGGAAATTTCGATCTCCAGTGGGGACTTTTCCAGAAGGCGGGAGGACAGTGAAGTCAGAGCGAGGCCGTGCTCCCCAGTTACCCTGCCCTGCTCTCCAGGTACCTCCGGCCCCCGGGGCCCCGCAGGGTCGCAGACACCGCCCACCCGCCCACCCACCATGGTCAGCAGACCCGAGGCTCGCGCCGTCCTTCCTTGTTTCCCCTTCGCCCGTCCCAGATGTTCCTTCGTTAAACTCTTCGGATGGTCCCACGTGAGTGAGCGATGGCTACCCTGCGTGAAGTCTGAGTATTGAACTGAACAGTGTTTATAGGAAAAATCATACATAAAATTGAAAACAAAATTCCAAGTAAGATGTAGGCTTTGTTTGGAAATTGCTTTTTAAGTAAAGCTATAAAATATGTACAAAATTGATTTCCTTTTTAAATAATAAATATAAATAAATATAATACTAATAGCTGCTTAATTTTCAGTATATAATACATTTATATGAAAACAATCTAATATATTCAAATATGATAAACCTTTGTTTTTTAGCAAGTGTTTGCCTGAAAGAGCACCATGTCTGAAATAATGTTCATTTGTTTCAAAGTGTCTGTTTTCTAATAGTGTGCTATTAATAAGACTTATGGTTTGTATGTGTGTCTAAAAACATGCAGTAATTCATAGAATGAACAAATGATTAATGCCCTTTATTTTCACCCTTCAGTACATTTATTAATTATAACACTCCATTATAAACACTGAGTATACACGGTTTTTCTTTGGTTAAGGAATTTTATATATTTATGTGTCGAGGATACAGAGAAGAGCAAAGCTCCTCAATCAAAACCCGCCAAGACAAGTGTGCTAATGAGGGAAGCGCGTGTGCATTACCAGTCCCAGAGAGAGGCGCCGGTCGGAAGCGGACTCGCCCGGGCTGGGAAGTCACCGGCCGGGAGCGGCCGCGCCGCCGCCCGTCGCTGCTTCTGTCTCGGGCCTTTCCTCCGTGGACGGTCAGGGTGGGCCGCCCGCTGCTGACCACTCTTCAGCTGGTCCAGGCGTTTCTTTTGCTTTCTAGCAGTTCATAGTCATACAGTCATAAGGAATAGTATCTCAGTTAGGAATTAAAGGCTCGTATGTGCAGGGAATATCAAATCTATCCCAATTTTGCCTGACAGTTTTGTCATTAGCAGGCATGAGTATGTCCTAAAATGTTTTAAGAGAATAGGTAAAAGTAAAAGCTAATGACCAAAGAGAGCAACCAACTGGATTCTTCAAGGGTCTGTTTTTATTAAATGCAGGGCATGTTTCCAAAAGCTATTTTTTTAAAATTTTATTTTATTAAATGTATTGGGGTAGCATTGGTTAATAAGACTTATGTAGGCTTTGCAGGTACATTCCTATGGCACACCATCTGAGTATCGCATTGTGCTCCCACTGCCCAAAGTCCGATCACCTTCTGTCACCAAGCGTTTGACCCTCCTTACCCTTTACCAGCCCCGCCTCCCTTCCCTCTGGTACCACCGTATCATTTGCTGTGTCTATGAGTTTTTGCTTGTTTTTCTTACTTGTTTATTTGTTGCTTTCAGCTTTATATCCCACATATGAGTGAAATCATATGGTTCTTCATTTTTTCTGACTTACTTTGCTTAGCATAATATTCCCAAAAGCTGTTCTTAATACTAAAGTGTGTTCAATAATCTTTTGTCTTCAGATTTTAAATTACATTAGTTTCTGCAATTCCACTAATTGTAAATGGAAAGCTTTCTGGTGTAAAATTTTATAGGAAACTTTATATTAATGTCCTAAAATTGTAGAATATTGGTCTATGTTTTTAAATCAACTGTTTAAGTACTTCTTAAAATTAAACAGAAACATACTTTAAATGGGCATGATTTAGGGATAAACTTGGATTTTTGAGATTATAAAAGAGTAACAATACCAGAGATCATTTGGTGACTTAATTTAATTAATGTCCTGAAACCCAAATTAAGTATTATAAACATATTGAAGAAAGTGGATTAGGAGGAGATTAATAACAGGGCTTTAAATCGCTAACACTTCCTCTCCGTTTTATTGCATAAAGCGACGAGGACGGCCCGTGGGGAGCGCCGCCCGTGCCTTACCGACATGGTGACCGGAGAGGGACACGCTGGAGAGCGCGGGCCGTGAGCTCCCCTGGGGCCTGCAGGTGTGAGCGCCCCGAGGCTGTCGAGGAAGATGTCAGGCAGGCGGCTGAGGGCAGCTCCTGCATCTGAGAGGGGACACTTCCTGGCTGCCCCGGGGGAGGGCGCGTTTTATGTATCTCAGCTCGGCACTTATATGCACCTTCTTGAACTGTCCTTGATGCCCCAGTAAATACAATAATGAAGCCATACCTCTGCCTAACTTAGTACAGCTACCCTGAGTACAGCCTCCGAGGTACTCACTCTCACCCTGAAGAGGGTGCCACGTCCTCTGTGAAGCTCCTCTTCTGGAGCTCTTGTAAATTAAAGATTATGATTTGAAGGTGACAGTACTTCATTACTGTGGAATAAAGTCAACACATCTGATATGTCTGTACAGAATCATGACGCTGTTGGTATCGTCTTTATTTGGGGATCGAGGGTAGTTTGAGGAGATGGATATGCATTCCAGGTTCACAAGAGGTAGACTTGCCGTGGTTAATTTTGTGTGTCATCTTAGCCAGGCCATGGCTCCCAGAGATTGGGACCGATGTTATTCCAGGTGTTCTATGAAGGTGCTTTGTAAGTGAGATTCACATTTAAATGAGTAGGCTTTGAGTAAAGTAAGTGACCCAGCATAATGTGGGTAGGCCTCATCTAATGAGTTGAAGGCCTTAGAAGGAAAAAACTGACTTCTTCCAAGGAAAGTGAATCCTGACAGCAGATGGACTTTGGACTTGAGCTACATCATAAACTCTTTCCTGGATCTCCTGCTGGCATATCCTGAAAATGATGAATTTGGCAGCCTACACAACTTCACAATCATGTGAGCCACTTTCTTAAAATAAATACCTCTGCTCCCCTCTCTGTCTCTTCCTCTCCCTCTCTCTCTCTATATATACATATACACAAATACTACATCTGTAAACATTATGTATAAATGTATGCATATCTTTGTATATACACATGCACATTTTATATCTGATTGGCCCTTTTTCTCTGGGGAACCCTAATACAGTGCTTTCCCATTGATGTGCAAAGCTCCTTTCATTGCATATCCTGGACATCTGTGCTTGGATAAAGTTCGAATTCGAGCTCCATTCCATCTCACCAGTTTTAACTATTATAGATTGATAATAAACCTCTTGTTTTCAAAAGCGCCATGGCTATTTTGGCTTCTGCAATTCGATTAGGATTATAATATCAGCTTTTTAACTTCTGCTAAAGTTCCTGTTGAGATTTTCATTAGAATACCAATGGATTTTTTAGTTGGGAATAAAAGCTATCCTATTTCTTCCATATGCTAATGTTTCCTCCTAACGGGTCTCCTCTGTGGCTGATGAACCCTGAGCGTGCGTCCTCAAGGTGGTCTTCGTGAGCACCCCATGTGTCTTAGACTTGGGAAACATCTACGAAGGGAGGTTTTGTGTTTATTCCAGGACAGGATCCATAGTCCTCTCAGTTTTCAGAATCATAGGTTTTCATACTAATTCTTCAACTTACAAAACATTAGATTGGCATGAATTTGATACCCACGTGTATCTAAGGTTACTGAATTCGCAACAGTTTCGGGGTTTGTTGTTTTTTTTAATTTTAGTCTAGCCTCTGAAAGAGTTCAGATTTCATTGGTAGTTCCCTGAACCAGTGACCAGAATTGCTTTGAATTCCTTTTTACACACACTCAGATTTCTGATTTTCTGTAGGCAGCTGAGCCTCAGGTTCTATTTTACTTGGTTCCAGTTTTCTAGAACCTCTTCCATGTGCACATTAGAACCAGAGCCTCTGCCTTTACCTGGTGCAAACAGCTGCCAAATGCATTTCATCCCAGCTGTTGCAATCTGGACATTTACTTTTTCTGTGATGCCATTGATCATAACTGTTAAATACATTCTTACCTGTTTTAGTTTTTATTTTCCAAAACTAATTCAGAACTTGGATTAATGAACAATCCCAAAGTGTTTGGAAGTTGCTGTGAAATGACCGTGTAGGCCACATAAAATTCCAGCAAAAAAAAATGCTACATTGTCTCCAATGGAAATAATTAAACAATAGAAGTTATGAGGGTTGTTTTAGAAGCACCTTAGAATTGTTTTAGAACATGTTATATATTTGATAAGCAAGAGGCATTATAGCATTTTCCTTATTTCTACTATCTGTTCATGAAGGGCAGTGAGAGAGCAAATAAGAGAGTTAAAAATATTAATGGCATAAGTAATTTTGCTGATGTTTTAATCATAGAGCTCATTTTTAAGAGTGTGCTTGAGATGCATCAGTTTCTTCTGAAAATTGAATAATGAGAGCCCTCCTTGCAAATAATTATGGAGATGATTAAATTATGTATGTCCAAAATTTGGAATAGTTTGGACTGTTTATGTTCTTATTATTTTTCTGTCATTAAAATAAGTTTTTCTCATCTTTATAAATTACTAAGATGAGGATTCTATGATTACAAGGATTTTTTCCCTTGTTCCTTCCCTTTCCTTCCTCCTCTGTCCCTCTCTCTCCTACCTTCTTTCTTTCTGTATATCAGTCAATGTCATATGCATGTATATCTATATATATATCTACCTGTTTTCAAACTTTATTGAATTTATAAGGATATTTTATTTTGATTTTCTAACTCACTGAGATTCAATCTTATATCATCTTTTCCTTTAAAAATATAAGCACATAAAACTACTGAATGCAATTCTGCTCTATCATATAGTTTGGCATTTTAATCAGGGAATTTTTTTTACAACTTCACCTCTAGTCTCAACTGTGTTTTAGGTCTATTCCATCTTTTTAAAAGCCAGCTCTTGAAGTGTTCCATGAGCTTATCACATAATAAAATATACTCTCTCCCTGGAATATTCAATTTTTAATAAATATTAATAAAAGCAATCTAATGATATTAAACTATCAACTCTTCTATGTTCCTAGAAGTATAGTCCATAGATCTAAGGTGGTTGTTAGAAATGCACATGACTGGCACCTCTTCTGTTCCTACTAAAGCAGAATCCACAGATGTGAGTACCCTAAATCGGCGTCATTATCTGCATTCCTATGTAATTTTCACAAAAACTGAAGTTTGAGAATTGTGGTCCTCTGTATCCTTTTTATATACAACAGCCAGTCTGTTATATAAACTGTAATGCTTAGATGAAGCCAAGGCAGCCACCGTAGGCACATTAGGTGGGTTTAATATCCATAATAATTTAATTGGTGGTATTTTTATTAAGGATTGAAGTGCTTAAGTAATGTATCCATGGTCATATCTTCAGTAAATTGAAGGCCCGATTCAACCTTCACTCATCTGGGTCCTGTGCCCTGGGTCTTACCCGCCGTGTATGTGGTTCCCACTCAGACGGAGTCATGAAAACATGCCTCTGGCAAGACCACAGGACCAGCTGTGACCCCCTCAAGGTCTCCCTGATTTTAAAGCAGATAAAGAGACTCATGACTAAAAAAGTCTTCATTGTTAAGTGTGTTTTTAATTGAAATATAATAGTCTCTGTTCTATTTTACATATTTCACATTATAGCAGGAATTTATATCACAATTTCTAGTGTTTTGCCATTTGCTTTTAACTGATCTGCATTTATTCAAGCTTTATTTGGTCATTTTGATTTCACTTTCTCTCTCTCATAAAAAACATACATCAAATTATCTTTCCTATCTTTGGTTTGTCAAAATAATGCATAATTTTTGGTATTTACATCTAGGGATTAGGTTGGTAGATAAAATGGAAGTACTTTAGTTTGCTTTCTATAGAATTTTCCACAGTTTTGCCTGGGAGATTTAGATATGATTTGAATGTATCCTCTTGCATCTAAGAGATAATTGCCCAGTAAATTTTGTTAATGGTACTCTTGAAATTTTGTCTCTCTTAATTTTTTTTGGACTTTTTATGAGAATAAATAAAAATTACAAATCGTATAATTTTAAACCATCCATAAACCAGTAATAGTCATTTTTGCTATCTTTAAGAATAGAAAACAACAGATTTTGTATTTGGGGAAAATATTTTACTAAATAATAAATTTCTATCTCAAAAGAAATTTCCTTTTGAATATAAGAGGGAGCAGGAGCTATTTTCCACACTTGGATGACATAGAGACAAAATATGATTGAGCGGTTGAAGCAGTCACAAATTTGATCTTTATCGTAATAGGGGAAGCAAAATTGCACCGTATTTTTACCATCCCAGAAAGTAAACGAAGTTGACGATTGAGGCTTCGTGCTTATGTACAGAACTCCTTAGCCAATTAAGAAAGACCCAGAGTCTTGTTAAACATTTGTGAGGTGAGGATGTTTGGCTATTTGGGGGCTTGTTCCTATTCCACAAGGAGAGAGATAATGAAAATAAGCAGAATATACTTCATGGATTAACTTTTATCTGTACCATAGAAAGTTTCTGTTGCCTACCAGGTGTAAATGGCCTGGCTCCATTTTGGATGTGCAGTTTTCAGGCTGTGCGATGCAGCAGCACAGAGCTGGATTTGAAATCTGCTGTCAGAGCTTTAAACAGTGGACTCAGATCAACTGAGAATCAAGGGCCAATTGTTCCTCCTGCGTCTGGCTCTTGTTATTGCACAGAATCCTTCCTTTGCAGTGTTTGAAGTCATGTCCTTTAGCCTTACCCACCTGGTATCAGGACAACAGACCAGGTCTATAACTTAGCTTTTAGAAAAGCTGTGGAAATAATACAGCTATTATTTCATTAGAAATACATTTCCATCATGTTATTTTATTTCATTTGAAAGATAAGAATCCAGTTCTGTCATTTAGAGGGCACTCAAATAATGATTTCATTCCATGCTGACATCTCACCATTTTTTTAATTTTAACTACCTTCTGCACTCCCGTGAATTCTCAGACCACTGAATGAGATGGAGAAAAGTTTTTGAACTTTATAGGAGGTGTTATTTATACATAAAAGAAGGTGTTTTCTTTAGTACAGCTGCAAACTAATATTAATCTGCTGTCTGGAAACTCTGAGTAACAACAAACATAGCAAGTTAGATCGGGTCCTGATCTTTTCACTCTGATGAAGTGAAGATCTATTAAAAATAATGACACAATGATAGCACTCATTTGGCTGGGACCGTGTCCCAAATCAAAGCTGTAGCTGGAGGCAGCCGGAGGTATTTTACTGAAAGCCAAGGTAAATTGGGGCAGTTCCCCTCGCAGGATAAATTAGTCAGAACCTTGGAGATATCCGTGCATTTTAGGAGCGAAGCACTGAACTCTTTTTCTAGGAATTATGTCACCTTAATTCAGTAATTTGGTATGCCTCGGGGTTTGCATGTATTTTAGAGATACTGTAATGAAGCGTGTGAGTATTCATTTAAACACAGAAGTCCCCCAAGATTAAAAGGCATGCCTAATTCACGGGAAGTGCTATCATTCTCAGAATGTTTCCAGGAGTAATGCAAACGCATACTAGCTAGGTTAGATAAGTTATTCGAAGCATATGGGGATAAAATAGGTGAATTGAGCTACGGAGATCATTGAAAATTGGGTCATCCTCAACTGCATTAATAAAAACTCATAGAGTTTACAAACTGAAGGAATACAGAGTGTTTGCCTCCTCTCCTCTTCTGGCCTCTGGCTTGGATGGACCTGCACTCAACATTCAATGTCTGCAAACCCGATGTGTTTTTAGTGATTGTCTTTAAATGCTATACTTAAAACTGGGATTTTACACATTGATGTAATTCTCTTTGTTTCATGTAGTAGTTATGAGAAGTCACAGAAGTGTTGTATATTGTTAAAATGAAAATCAAAGAAATATTGATGTGGATTAAAATCATTTTCCTTTTGTAACTATAGTTACAATGCCAAATATGTCTTAAAAGCTCTAACAGCTATTTGCTAAAGCTGACTTTGTTCATTATTACCTGCTACAGTCTAGGAAATGCTTCCTTTCTTGTCTGCATATAACCCCATATAACTCCAGGTTTTACTAGCTATGTCTACAATTTTGTACTTTTCTCTTTCCTATTAAAATTTTAGCAAAAAAAAAAAAAAAAGTGCGGTGGGATCAAGAACATAGGTTTTGGAGTTAGACGGCTCTATATTGAAGCTTTAGTCTGTCCTTTTTTGTCACAGAAGCCTGGATATTTTTCTTAAACTTCGTGAATCTTATTTTCTCCTTTCAGATATGGATATTACATATATATACTGAGAGACCTGGGTAATAATGCTTTTATTATTATTATAAAATTTTATAAAGTCTAGAAAATAGAGTCCCTGTTCTAATTGTGGGTAACAGCGTATTTGCTGAGAAGAAAACATATATTTTTCCCCTTCTCATTATTTGTATGTGGATTAAATGTACACATGTTCCTACTTTATAAATAATGCATACATTTCTCTCATCCCTTTACTAAATATGATTTCATTAGAATTTCAAACGGAATATTATCATATTAGCTGTGCTTTTGAAGCTTTGTTCAAGGTGATTCACCTGTGGTTTTAGAAAAATGAAGATGAGAAAACATTATTTTGGGAACAAAATCAATGGAGAGGGTGTCACATTTTCACAAAGAAGGCTGTCAACCTCAAGGACCTGTGCAGTGCCCAAGTGTTCCCTGAAAGTCTAATATTTACGCTGATCAGGAATGCATTGTGCAGCTAGTAGAAAAACTCTAGACTATGTCCATATGGTACCGACATTTAAGTAGTTGCAGTATGGGAATATAAGCCTGGTAATTTTATTCCCACTTCAGTAATGAAATGGTTGATTGACGTAATATTCAGTTGGCCAAAAAGGCCATTTAGTTTTTCCATAAAATAAAAGACCCGTTTTTCATTTTCACCAGTGACTTTATTGATTCGGATATTTTAAGTATGTCAACTATCTCCTGCTATTGGCTTCTAGTGCGTAGAGACCAGAGGTGCTGCTAAACATCTTCCAATGCACAAGACAGCCCCACAGCAAAGAATTCTTTGGCCAAAATGTCAATAGTACCAAGAAACATCACAGACCACTTCTGATACATTCAATCACTCTAAAGTGCACAAATCATTATTTTGTGTTTCAGTTGTGTATTTACCTTCCTTGAAATAATAGAACATAATACACTAAAAATGTTGTGTATCTTCTTCCATCTTCCATAGTAAAATGGCTGCACAAAAATTCACCAATTTTGATGTTTTTGTTTTTTAAATATGCACACTAATATGACTAAGCTGTCACAATCCACTTTAACAAGATCGTTTTGAATGAAGTTAAGGACAACCAAGTGCTACTGGAGCCATTGTAAGGAAAAAAAGCCTGAAATGAACTTGTGGCCAACCCATTTTTCACTAATGTCACTACAGTCTGTGTTATGCAGACACAGCCTGTGTTAGGCCTTGAAAGAAGCCATCGGAAGTGCTACCCTGAAAGGTTTTCTTTCCCATCATTTTAATAAGTAAGTTGTAGACTATTTTTTTCCTGTAAGAACATATTAAACACTCCCAGAAATGAGGTAGGAGAATGTTTACACTTCTTAGGGTCTTCTCCAAATAATAAGATGGCCATGAACACATTAATGAAGACAGAGACATGCTACTACATTGACCTCAGTTGACAAAATCAAGGTCGTGGTTTTGTTGTGGAAGGCAAATATTAATCTGTGTTCTTTGGGATACAATAATCCATCATCATCATTACAGATTTGTGTGAAAGGCAGAATATCTCAAATGTTCGAGTACAGGTCTGTGCATGTTGTTTAGTACATTTATCTATAATCTAAAATTGTATTTCAGAAGCTAAAGTTTAACCACATAGTCATTCTTAAAAAAAAATATACAGTGACACTTATTAGACTATAAAGGTCACTATAGTAAAGTGTCACTATACAGTGACACTTATTAGACTATGTCAATATGATAAAATTTTCTATTTGTTCAGCACCATTTGTTTTTTATCACTGTTATAATTTTTGAATCTATCAGGTTCTTCTCTTGTTCTGTGTTAAACGAGCAACATTTGTAGTATGTTGATGTTACATTCTTCAGTTCCAGGAACAACACAATGAAAATAAAAGTGCACCTTTCAAAAGAAACTTTATTTTAAATTAAAGAATGACACAAACTTTAATACATAGAACTTAAGAACCATTCCAGTTATATAAATCATATATACCTGTATTTAAGGACAAATAAGGATTAGATTGATAAATATAACAGTATATCCCTAAGTAGGAAAATAATTATTCACAATGTTTTTTTGAGTTCATGTATGTGTATATATAAAAGTGGTCTTAACCATCTTATTTAGAGAATGATCCTTGGGCAAATGAAAAATACTTTACTTACTTTTAACTACATATTAAGTTACATAAAAACTATGTTTCTTTGGAAAAAATTTAATTTAGAACAGTTTTTCTTTTTCTTTTTTTTTGCTGTCAGTAAGTAGTTGCATAGATTAAATTATTAAGAAATAAGTATTATTAAGTGAAAATATTCCAGAGGCATCACATTAAAACCAGTGCACTGTATTTGGATATAATTTTACATATGAATTTAAGTCTGGTTGTTGCTCCTAACAGTGTGTGTGTTGGGGTTAAGACTAGGCACAATGTGAAGGAGAAAACTCTACCAGTGTATGCAATTGTCCTTTTTAGTACAATATTTTTTATTTTTACTGTAATATTTTGATAAACATTATAATTAAGGCTCCCTTCAATAGACTGATGGAAGAAGAAACTGTGATACAGCCAAACAATGGACTATTCTTCAATGGTAAAAACAAATATACATAAAGACATAGATGAACCTTGAATGGATGCTGCTAAGTGAAAGAAGGAAGTCTGAAAAAGGCAAAAAACAAAAAACTATACACCCTACAATTCCAGTTATATGGCATTCTGGAAAAGACAAAACTCTAGAGGTGGTAAAAGGTTCAGTGGTGCCACAGATTGGGGAGTGGGGAGGACTGAATAGATGAAACACAGAAGATTGAAGCACAGAAACTATCCTGTGGAATATTGCAGTGGTGGGTATATGACACCGTGCATTTGTCAAAACTTACAGACTTTTACAGAAGGAAGTATACATCTTAATATTTGCAAATTTAAAAAATATTCTAGAGGAGGCCCCAGGATCCCAGGATGGAATGCAGAATGCACCAACACGATCTAACCCCATGAAACGACCTCACTGAAGGGGTGGAGGATGAAGTGCTGACCTACCTAACTTTGGAAATGGAGTCTCCGTGACTAAAGCCAAAGGAACTGCACACGGGCAGTGTACCTAGTTCACACAGTTGTTTCCTATAGGGATATGTGGTAACAATTCTGATATCTTCACATGTGCAGTGGTATCGAACAAGTTAGTAAATGGAAGGCAGATTGGATGAGCCAGGTTTCTTATCATTGGAGGGGAAGCTTGGAAATAAGGAAGGAGAGGAAACTAGGATGATCTATATGCCAATGGACTAAAGTCAGAGACATTGATAAGAACCCTTGGGTAGCTTAATATGGATTCAGGTGGTTAGGTACGGAAACAAGAATGCCTGTGTGTGCATACAGTGAGTTAGTATGTATGGATGCATTCTCTTAGTCAGCTGAGAGGAAACAAGAACAGTGCTTCCCAAAGAAGTGAGTGATTCCAGGACTGGAGCACGAAGGTTGCAAGATGGCAAGATGGGCATCTTTTAATACTCAGAAAAGAAAAGAGAGAAGTAAAAAGACTCAAACACAAAGATGATCAAAGAAACAGAAGTGAACTGAACCAGCTCCCAATAGCTGAAGCGGGAAAAACATTGAACAACAAATTAAATAAAGTAGTATTGGATTTTAGCCCAAAGTATAAAATAAATACCCATGGGTTCATACTGAGGGAAATAATTATTTGAATAAGTAAATGAGGAGAAATCGATAAATCTCTCAGGTGGAGTTAGTTATTCTACATCATCTATGTCAGGTACACTGCCATGAAGCAGGTAGAGCAGCAAAGGACAGAGAAAATCTAAGAAAATATGAGTAACAATGGACTTTAGTTAATAGTAATGTAGCAATATTGATTCACCAGTTGTAACAAATGTATTACATACTGTAAGATATCACCAATAGGGGAAACTGGGTTTGAGGTATGCTGAAAATCTGTAAATCCTTTGAAAATTTCCTATAACTCTAAAACTGTTGTAAAATTAAAAAGTTTATGTAAAAACTCTGGTCTGTCCTTTTGCTGAATGCATAGTAACAATGAAATAGTGTGAGCAAGTAAATATGTAGATACTTTCATTATAAGGTGATTTCATTAAAATGTAAAATAGTATGTAAACTTTTCTTCCATTTCTATACTTTTTTCTATACAGACCTAACGTGTTGCCGATTGACCTAATTACTATCAGAAGAGCCAGCGCTTCCACAGCGCTAAGTTCATTTCCCTTCAAGGGAAGAAGCTTTTAAGAGAAGCTCATTAACATTTTTATTTCACCAAATTTATGAGTCATATTTAAGTTTCTCTTTCTTACATATGCAAAACCATTAGAGAAGAACAAAAATTGGGATGTAGACCATTTATTTCCTGTGATGGGACAGCACCCCGTCCTCCTGAGAAGAGACGGTGCTTAAAGGACAACAGGTGACTCTGGGACAATCGGATTGGGGCGTGGCTTTAATAAATTTTGTTAAGCATCTCAAAGGTCTCTTCTAGGTATTCTGCTTTGTAGAAGAGTAACCCGGCTATAAATGTATGTGTCAGGTCATCCAGCCCAGTAACTGTACGCCTGATGTGTGCCGGCCAATTCTGCAACAGCGGTAAAGGCGCGTTGGTGAACAGGGCAGAGGGAAATCACTGGCTTGGTCGCACGTATCACAGTGCATCTTTCATTATGGGCTGTTTTATGTATGGCTTTTGGAAACAACAGCATTTTAAGTTTTTACATACTTGCACTTCGAGGTTTCTTTGAGTCCTGACAGTAAGGGAAATCAATAACCTAAACTTACTCTAGGATGTAATGTGTTAAAATCTATAAACCAGTAGGAATTTAAAAAACAGGAAAAATGAACCATAGGTTTGTTCCATTGTCTGAAATGAATCAAAAAATTTGTTTTATAAAAGTGAAGAATAATTTTGCCCAACCCTATTGGTCTCTTTTTCTTTCTCTCCAAATTTTGCAACATTCTTTAGTTTTTTTCAAAGTTCTTTTCAACAAGTGTTCATTGAATACCAATATCAAGTAAGTTTTTGCACCAGACACTGAGAATAAAAAACTAATACAAAAATACTATTTCTACATCAGAAATTTTATTAACTAAATTATAACAACTTTATTCTATTGTATATTAAAATGTAATAAATGTTATTAGCTGTAAAGTCCATTCTAAATATTTTGGTAGTCAAGACAAAGAGGGCAAATGAAGTCTCATGCAGCAGATGTCTAAAATGTGGAAGTTACTCTTAACTAGAGCAAAAAACAAATTATAATGTTTCTTTGCTTTATTGCAACAATTGTAACTCCAAAACAAGAAGCTTCAAAATATATTCCTATGGGTTAAATTGTGTTTCTTCCCCCAAAATAGATTAATGTTCTAACCTCCCATACCTGTGAAACTTATTTGGAAGTAGGGCCTTTCCAGACATAGTCAAGATCAACTGAGGTCATTAAGGTGGTCCTTAATCCAAAGGACAAGCGTCTTCATGCAAAGAGAGGGACTCGGACACTGAGACACTGGGAGAGCATGTGGAAAGCTAGGGATCTGCACAGACGTGGAAAGACCTTGTGAAAGCAAAGGTCGTGTGAGCCTGGAGTTACGCTGTTCTCAAGCCAGGGAACACCTAGGGCCCCTTTCAGCAGGTGTTCAGTCGCTCCCAATTTCGGGTCAGTTTCTGCACCAGATCCTGGGAATAAACGCAGAAGTGAGAGGAGGCCAGGAAGCACCCTCCCCTAGAAGCTCTGGAGACGGAGGGGGCCTGTCACACCTTGAGTGTGGATTCCTAGTCTCCAAAACTGTGAGAATAAATTTCTGTTGTTTAAACCATCTAGGCTGTGGTCCTTTGAAACAGCTGTGCTGGGAAATGAGTGACTATGTGTAGATTTGTCATTTTTGTTAAATGACAAAAAACTAAAAGCATATCAGAGACAACTGAGTATAATTACTGTACAAATTCAGCTGTTTCGTTGATGGGTAGGCAATATTTGGATGAGTGAGAAAACTAAATTTTTTGTAATTCAAAAATTATTGTTTTTCAAGTTATATATTATTATGAATTAGGATTTTGTCATACAGTATTTTTTCTTGCTTTAATTTTGACAAAAATAGCACTGTTTTTCATAATCAAGATTTTAATTTATACTCAATAATAATTATTGGCATATACTTTTAGAATTATAAAACATTTAAAAATATTTAAATATAAAGGATTTCAAGCTTATACCATTTGAATATAGTTTCATAAAGCAAGTAAATTAAAGAAAACATAAATATTAAAAAATCATTACTAATGTTTTCCAAAACATCACTGTTCTTTTCAAATTTCAAAAATTATATGTTACAATTTAAAGAAAAATAAATATAATTAATGACTTTGAAAGCTTAAATTCACCTAAGCAAGCCTGAAATTGATATTGACCTTCGGGAAGAAATAGATCAATTTAATGAAATATTTTCATAAAAATTAACTTTTTGGAAATCGTAGCATTTGAGGTGACTCTAGTGTACTAAGGTAAAGAATCCGTTTCAAGATAGCGGAGTTGTTCTACACAAATATGGAAACATGAGGTTCAGTGCAGTAGGACAGAACCGTGCTCAGCCTTGGACTGGTCCTCGAAGTACTAGGGAACCTCCTAATGATGCCATAGCAGAAGCTCCGCACACGACTGTCCACCAGGGAGATGCGGGGACTGCGTGCCAGGTGACCTGGCAAGATTTACAAGAGGAGTCAAGGACTGGGCACTAGTTTCTCTGTCCACGCCCCTCCTATATAGTCCTCTGAAGGAATGACTATCTGGTTTAAATCCTGTAACTATCAATACTTTCATTACCCAGAATATGCTGGAAATGATCAACAATTCATCAGTTTGGATCTTCTAAACATTTTAAAGGTATCTCTTAGCATTTAAATTGTTTATGGTTTTTACTTTAATCTTGGGAGGAGCTAAAATTTTATTTAATAAGAACATACCTCAAACTGTATACAAGAAAATCATTGTGGAATAGAAAAGTTATAGAAATCTACTTTATAGGAAGCTTCAAATATTCCTTTCCTTTGAACGGGAATATCTAAATAGCATCTATGATAATTCAAATAAGAGGAATACTTTTTAAAGCAAGTTGTTAACCTATCCTAAGAAATTAATTGAAAACAATTTAAATGTTATGTATGTGGGTATTCTGCAAGGCACCCCATTGTACCCTGCAGCATTGTTCTAAATCTCTATCACATGTGAAGTAAAACATTATATTGTATTGTTAGTTAAAAAAGGGAATGACTGAGACTAAAATAAAGATGCTGTCTATTCAACTCTCATCTCTTTCAGGGTAACAAATGGTGACCAGTGATACTAAAACCTGTAATTCACATAACGGAAGGAATTCTCATTGTTATCCCTGGTACAACTTGTGATACGTTTCCTGAAACTGCTTTTTCTATTTCAATTGTCTTTATTTTGCTTTCAGATTCATTCTGTGAGTCTCACATATAAGAAAACAGCAATAGTAACTATAGCCTGAAATGAGTTTAACTAAATCTGGATAGACAGATATTAGATAGATAGATAGACAGATAAAATTATCTTTATAGGTAAACACAGGCAGATAAAAAATGATTTTCATAGATAAATACAATTTGGTTTAGGAGTAGTCATGAATATTTTTCCAAAACATTTTGGAATGTTGTTTATTTCATTTAACAAAATAATTGACAGTCTATTCATTTTTAACTGACACCACCAGAGATGGCCATGTGTAGCTAATAGTGGTGCATTCTTATCTTAGGAGACTATGTTTAGCCAATGGTAGAGGTTAATGGATAAGCCAACCTTTAATGGTATATATTTAAAATTGTGAATAGTCATTGTGAGAATTGATATTGTTTGTAATGAAATGAATGCAATTATTTCCATTATATTTACTTCAACTACAAAAAACACCTGCCACATAATTCTTTACTTAACTATTTTAAAGTTATAATGATTCCAAGATCTGATTTTGTTGGACACTTTTTTGAGTAGGTGGTAGTGTCTGCCAAATTAAACCATTTATATGAGTGCTCATTTATCTTCCTTGGATTTCAACCAAACACATTTCAGAGATAATGATATGATGTATCTACAGAAGTTTAACTGGACTGGCATAAGGTTTAAGTAAAAATATTCTATCTATGTCTATATTCATATCCATATCTATTAGGCATGCTGCCCAATTTTAAAGATTACTGTGCCTTCAGAGAGTGGATTTCAACCTTGTCTGCATATTGGATCACTCGGGGAACTAAAGAGATACTGATATCAGGTTCTATCATCAGAAATTCAGATTTAGTTGGTCATGGGCATTGGTTCATGGTTAATGAAATTTTTAAAATGTCTCTAGGTGATTCTGTAACGTCCAGTGACATAGTAAAACCACTGTTTTAGGATTAGAAGACAGCATCATTGAGAAAGGTAGTACCTTAGATTTTATAAATGTTCTTTTAAAATAACAGAGTGCTGCTTTCTTTGAACATGTTTTAAAGTAACATATTTGATGTTAACTTAGTTGCTTCAAATTCAGAACTAAATAAAATGATTTAAAACTATTCTTAATATTATTTTTGTACCTAATCCACAGAGCCATTATTTTAAAATGTTTGACTTTGTACTCTTTGTAGTATTGATATTAAAGAGGCATGTTTATTAATGTATATTTGGATTCAGTGATGTGCTGATGAATATTTAACAACCAGATCTTTGAGGACAAAATGGCCCTGATTTGTAGAAACTTCTGATTTCCATGATATTATTTACTTGTACTGTGGCCACTTTCAAGCTACAACATGATGGCAGCCAGCTCACAAAATTCCTGAAAATGTAATAGCTGCTGCAAGCTTGAAGCTGGCCAAGGCACACCGCTGTAGCACACCGCTTGCCTGTGTCTGGCATGTTGCAGAACACTAAACACTCTTAAAAAACATGTTAAGGAATCCTCACATCCACATAATGATAGAGTAACAGTGCAGTTAGTTCCAGTTCAAAGGAAAGAAATACGAAGTTGAAAGGAGATTTAAATTTCTCAACCTACTATCTACATGCAATTTTGAATGCCTACTATGAAACAGATGCTTTCCTTCCAGCTGTTGATTCATGACAGTGTCTCTACCCTTAAAAAGCCTTTACTCTACAGTGAGAAGCCAGAAAAATTAATAAACTAATATATAGGGTAAATTTACTGGTTGATATGGGCTATGAGGAAAATTTATGGGATGGCAGAAGCTAACTTTTCCAGGAAGCTATTGTGAGTTGGACTGTAGAAGAGTTTTCCAAGGGGGTATATCTTGAGTGAAATTGTCTATGACACTTACAAGGTATTGAAACTCTGGGATGGGGGAGGGAGTGTCCTAAGGAAAAGGAACAACTGAAGATCTGCCCAAAGCAGTAAAAACAAGGGATTCCTGAAGTATAACTAAGGACATCTCGGATGCCTGGGGAATGCAGTAGAAAGGAGAAGTCTGGTGGATTGGAATAAGACAGGTCTCATGATGGGTCTTGTAGTTCGGATTTATTGCACCGGTAATGGAAAACGACTTGAGGGTTTTTGGCCTGGAAACATGTAAGAAGCATGATTCAAATGCTAACCTAAGATGCTCTGACCAAGGGAACAAGTGGAGCATGGGAGACTAGAAAGAAAGCTGCAGCCATAAATCAAACATTGAAAATGGTAGCGCAATCGAGAGCAGATCTGCAAAAATACAGATATATTTTTAGCATGCTGCAGAATTTTAGTAATTAGTAATTTAGAATTTTAGTAATTTCTGTAATTAGTAAATACAGATATATTTTTGGCATGCTGCACCATGAGATGAAAGGTTGGAAATCACTGCTTTATGCCATGGTCTAGAAGGAGAAATACTGGCAAATGGATAGCAGTGAGTACAGTAAGTTCAGATTATAGATATAAATTAAAAGGGATGTCTGCATCCCTGATCATTTTATCAGGGAACTTAAAGAAAAAGAGAAACCAAGGACTCTGAGACAGTCAGCTAGGAAGCAAAATTGTGGATAGAAAGGAATTTAATAAATGGAGTATTTAGAAAGCAGAAAGCTATGGTGAAATTCAAGTGATCCTAAAACGAATGAAAAATTACCCTGGGACTCTCAATAGCAGGAAACTGTTACCAACCTTAGCTCTAAAAGTGCAATGGAATGGTAATTTTCACTTTAAAATATTGTTTAGGGAAGGTAGAGAATATTCCTGTGTGGAAGGTCTGTCCACAAAGTATCCAGCCGGGTACTATGCGAAATAGAGACATTCATGGAAGAAGATACAAGATACAAGAAACATTGTACGTTGGACAATGATACCTCAGTCTCCTTCAAAGCAGACACCTTGGGACCTCACACAGTTCTACCACAATTCATCTCCAGTTATGGAGATGGGGAAATCTGGTTCATTGGTGGTGGTTTGAATCCAAGTCATTAGCAACTTCAGCATGATGTTCCTTCTGCTCTGGTGGCAGAGGCCATGGAATGAATTTTGCCACAACACATTTCATGCCAAGATCCTGCATCAAAATCTTGGACACAGTAGTTTTCAGAATCCCCAGATCAGCTTCTAGTTCTTGCACTGTTGGTCGCCGATCTGTGTTGATTGCAGCCCATACACGTTCAACATTCTCAGGCGTTCTGCTTGCTGCAGGCCTTCCAGAATGTGGATCACTTTCAACAGAACCTAGACCATCTTTGAAACATTTGTGCCATTCTTTTATTTGCACTGCACTCATTGCATCTTCCCTGAAAGCCTTCTGGATCATCCGAATAGTTTCCACAGAAGAATGTTCAAGCTTAACACAAAATTTGATACAAAGCTTGATTAACACAAGCTTTGTTGCTGTACTTGTTATTTTGAATGCAGTGGCCACACTGTACACATGACTCACTCAATGTCTGCTGCCCCCACGACTAGTACAGTGAGGTTGTCATCATTGTTCATGCATGTGCATTCCAGCCCACTCTCCTTGGCTGCCAGGCTACATCAACGTCACACAAACGGTTCATGTTATATTAACAGTGGCTGGGCTTTTTCTGGACAGACCTTGTATGTAAATATGTAAAATCAAAAATGCTTTGGATTTAATAGATAGTTAAGGGAGGAAAAGTAATGTTACTCGTAACAATTTTTTTTTCCTATTTTCCTCATCCTCTTCCTAGTAGGGGTGGGATACATTGGCACAGTAATACGTCTATGTCTTTATGTAAGGAAAAGTTATTCATATTAGCAACAGAAAATGTCCTTGTAGATGCTCTACCCTGAAGTGCCTTTTATATATCTATATATGTTTTTAGAGAGAGGAAAAGGAAGAGAGAAAGAGAAAAACATCAATTTGTTGTTCTACTTAATTATGAATACATTGGTTGATTTTTATATGTGCCCTGACCTAGGATCAAACCCACAACCTTGGAGTATTGGGATGATGCTCCAACCAACTGAGCTACACAATGAGGCCCTACCCTGAAGTGTCTTAAAGCCCTAAGTGTACACCTAGAGAGTAGCATAAGTGCCCTTTTCCTTCCTGATAGAGAGGCTTCAGGCTTCAATATGCAGTCTTTGGATTTTGCTTGCTAATAACCTAAACCAAGACCTGCCAAATTGTGATCTTCTAATCTACATCTGGCCTTACTATTCTGTTCATTTGTGTGCTCATTAATGTAACTGCTTCCTTCCCAATATCTCTTTTTCTCTTAAAAAGAGGGTTAGGTAATAGACTGAGTTAATCTGAAATTACAGCCTGGTTGGAGATCAGTGAATTTCTCATGATAACAAAAATTGCCACAATGTTTTCTCACCCAGGAATTATAGTAGGAAAAATTTTTCCAAGTCTCTCATTCTTATAAGTTGATTCTTATATGTATTTCCTATTTTTCAGTTTTAATTGAACTGTTATTTAATTCAGTTTATCTGTGGGCATAGCAATATAGCCTCTCAAATATCTCAACGTATTTGGGATTGTTTTGTGCTTTTTTTGTTTTATTATTGTTCAATAAGATAGATACATTGAAATAGATATCAAATAATACCACACACACGCATTACTGACTAAAAGGACTATACATATGTCAGGCATTAAGAGAAATCCAAAAGCTGGAATTGCAGACTGACAAACATAAACATCAAATTAGCCTGACTTCACAGATAGATGAAAGGGAGAGATAGAAATAGAAATGAGGTTAAGATAGGTAGATAGATAGATAGATAGATAGATAGATAATATCTTTGAATTAGTATTGTTATCTTCAGAATAGAAATGACAATAATAATTCAAATTTGAATGGATATGCCATATGTGAGGCCCCTGGGTTCATGATATGGTCAAAATACCTAAAACCTTACTTTTTCTTTGGTTGCTAAGGTTTTTTGACTGTGGAGTCAAGGTTTGTGGTAGTTTGATTGTCGTGTGTTATATAGATGGTTCTGAGTTTAGGATATTAACATTGTCATACCTGAGATTGACATACGCATTTGAGAGCCTTAGGCTGATGATATGAACATGTATTCAAAATGAAGAGTGGCTAGGGTAGTTTAAAAATATTAACTTTTAAAATGATATTTTTGAAATTGCTGGCTTAATCAGTTTAATTCATTCTTCTTAGGCCCGTTGTGTTAATTCTGATTATATTCATGTGTTATATCTACTTTTCTTAGTTGTCTAACAAAAATATGACTACAATACACATAAAAGTTGGACAGTTAAATGGCTTAGAAATTAAAATATCGCTCTTAATGTTGATTATTAACTCTTTATAAGGATAAATCCATTGCAATAAGCCTCAGGGTATATGCCAATTAAATATTTTCAAGCCATAAAAATAAAAATAGCTGCAGCATGAGAATTTTAATTATCAACTGATGTTTCTTGACATGAAAAGTTAAGTTTTATAATCTGCCCTCAAGGTCATAAAACTAGAGTCCCTGGTGAATAAGTAGACATCTAGGCAACAGCACTTACTGATTTCTTCTGGGTAGAAGCTGAAGCAATGAACGGTGAGCTTTTGACTCCTTAAAATATGATTTTTAGTTCCTAAGCCTTATGTGGAATGGATATTTGAAAGTCACACAGGAGCAATGCCACATATCACTGAGAAATATGGTATGTCCCTATTAAATCCTACTTTTTTTTTCCTGATTGGATGATATCTAGTACCACTAAAACCATCTATCTCCACAATTCTGCTTAGTAATTTATTTAGTAAAAAAGACTAGTTGCTAAAATTTTATACCTTTCCATTACAAGTGTGGGTCTAATGCCTTATGTTTTACCTGGATGGCCCAGCTAGGGTGATTTCAGATGGTAGTTGAGTTCATTTCCTCAGATAAAAGGAAAAGATTCTAAATCAAAGTCATTTAAAGAAAAAATCAGTAAATATGTCATTGGAGAGATACTGCTCAGTAAGTCAAAGGAAAAGCCAAAAAAGGAGGCTTCAGGTAGGAAAATAAAAGAAAATCTAAGTGAGCTCATCAACCTCTGCGGCAGAACCCCTGCGTCTTATTCACAGCACTTACCCCATAATTGACCAGAATTCCTTGTTCTCAACGGTTGTTCCTTGTATCATTCCAGGTAAGATTTTAACGCCCAGGGGTAGAATTTAATTAGCATAGTTGGTGCACGTGCCAAACACTTAACTGGGATATGGCATTAAGCAGGTCGGCTGATGCCATTTCCACAGGAACTACGTGCAGTGGCCAATTTGCAAAGCAGACTTCACCGAGCAAAGCCAGAGAGAAGCACTGCTACTACAGAATAATAGAATAAAAAAACATGTATCTCTCAAATGTATCATTTTTTCCTTAGTATTGTTTTTTTTTCACCCAAAGCTCGAGTGACTTATAACATTCCTCTCAAGAGACACAAATGGGCCATTTACTATGAGCAGGGTGCCCACATTGAACCTTTTGAAAGTGTAGTTTATAGGAGTAGAAAAAAATAGAAGCAATGAACCACTTTTATCATTGCTTCTCTGCAAGTATGGATCACCCTTAACATTAAACCATATTTATATTTAATCGTTAACTTTAGTTGAACCTGATGAAGCAGAGACTTAATTTTCTTTTCACCCCAGGCAGCAGCTTATATTACATTTCCCAGCCTTCCTGGCAGTTAGGCGGGTCACGGGACTGCATTTTAGTCGCTGGATTTTGAGGAGGCTGGTCAGAACCCCTCGTAGGCTGGCCCGTGTACATGCGCGCGTCTGCCCAGCTCTGCTCATCCCTCTTCTGATTGACAAGAATGAGAGCACCCCGCAGAGCAGTTTGGAAACCGCCTGTTGAAGACAGCAGAGCTGCCCTCCGCCGACATCCCCTATTGACTGTGTCAAGCAGCAGATGCTCCTCCCTTACCTCCTCCCTAGCTTAGTATGTGGACAAGAAAACTCCCGATATTTGTTGTGCCTTTGTTTGTGTTTAGATATATGTTTTGTGCCTTTGTGTTCAGATGTGTTTATTTCGGCAGTAATAATAGTACTCTTCAAAGGATTTATTTCACACTGTGGATTTAGCTTCTTTCTAAACCCTTTCTTTGCAGTCCTTATACGCTTCTGAGGGTAAGAACCTCGCGAGCTGCGGACTAAACCCAAGGACAGCAGCCAGCACGCACCGGAGCCCTGGGCCTTCGCAGGCCTCCCGGCGGCGCGCGCGAGGGCCAGGCGAGTGCAGGAGGGTTGGCCTGTTAAAAGCAGCTTTCGTTTGACGAGGTCTAGAGCCCGCTCCATAGTTAGCAGCCTCTCGGCACTAAGGTTACATTTCCCTGTATTTCATAAGTAGGATTTATTCATAAGGCAGAGTAAGAGCATGAGGGGAGAAATTCCCACTGTATTTTGCAAACACCTAATTGGTTCTCTTACCTTTCTGCCCCTTCCCACCCTGTTTCGTTTCTCCCATGGAAATAAGAAAATACCCTTTCAAAGGACTACTGTGCTACATTGCAGTGTGCGGTATTATAAAAGCTAGATACACCACATCTTTCCTCCTTCCTTCCTATTCCCCCACCCCCAAATGAGGCCACGTGTAAAAAACCCTAGGAAAATAATAGGCATTTGCACATAGATTCTTTTTAAAACTGGCTAAAACAGTATTTATTTTAAAGCTCAGAATATATAGTTTATAAATAATGATTCCATTATTTTATTTGAATAGTAAAGTTTGCTGTACTGGAAGAGAGATTCCAGAAAATAAAATAAAATAAAGAGAGAAAACTGAATCCTTAAAACCATAGCCCTTCCTTCTATCTCTTGGCCTTTTCCCTGGGATAAGAAAAGAGCATCCTCGATATCAAAACTAGAGGGAGCATTTGAGGTGGAGGACTCTGGCTGGGCCCCCTGAAGCACAGGACTCCTTGGTGCTGAGTTGGGGATGAGAACCGCATTTCCCAGTCAACAGCTCGGGAGATGGCTCAGTGCCGCGATGCTCAAGGCAGAGCTGTGCCCACCGCCCACATGGACCCCTGGGCAGCGCTGCTTGGCCTTTCAGCATCTGGAAAGGAGCTGCCGAGTGGGCCTTCAGGTTCTGAGGCTGGGTCAGGCCAGACAAACACAGCTGCTAAGACCTGGGAAGAAAGAGCATTTTAATTTTTCTTTGGTCTCAGGAGACAGTTGGCAATTAAGATGTGACTCCTGCCTGGTTGGAAGCTTAGAAAGAGCTGTGTCTTTAAGTGGCTATTCTGTTGTTCACTCTAGCCTAATAACCATATCTGATCACTGAGTGTGTGAAAAGGTGGGGAACAAAAAAAATTCTTTGCTGAAGAGCACAAGGAATCACAGGCAGGAATAACCAGTAGAACCTAGAGGTTAAGTTGCTCCCATGGAAATGGGGTTATTGGAATCAGCAGACAACAACCTTAACAACATGATGATAGGAGCCTTTGAGGGGCAATAATTAGGTTATTAAAATCATGATTTTAACTCTGTAGAAAATCATTTAAACATTTGGAAGAGTGGGTCATCAGTATTCAGCGCCAAGTTAGTGGCCTGGCAGATCATGTGAAATTAATAGCTCAGAACCCGCAGGAAAAAAATAGGTATGGCAAGTAATGGAAACAATAGACATTTCTAGGATAGTTGCCAGAGATATAATATGAAAATAATATGTTTTAGAAAAAGAAAAAGAATAGATGGTATAGAAGAAATGATTAAATAAATCAAAGGAGATAATTTATCTGATCCAAAGAAAGATTTAAAAATCTCTTCAAGTCCCAGGCAGAGGTAGTTTTAAAAATGCCTTTACCATCATAGCAAATGCCTTGAATTCCAAGGATAAAGACAATAATCTACAGCCTCCACTATTACAACAAATTCTTACAGAAGAAAAAGAAACATATTAGCATTGCTTCTCATTGATAGTACTACTTGGTAGAAGTCAATGCAATAGAGAGAAAAATAGTCCAAGGATAGTATATTCACAGAAGATACACTTTTTATTTCAAGGTAAAGAAAAATATTTAAGGAATAGAAACTATTTTAGAGAGTATATTAATGCCATATGCCATCAGAGGAAAATAGTTGAAAAAATAATTTGACCTACTGGCAACTGACCAAAACCAGGTAGGGAAATAAGCAAGAGAAAATAATTATGACATATAAATTTTGACACACATGCTTACCTTAAAAGATGTTAATGACAGTATAATTATTTAAATACACTTGCACTGTTATGAGACTATATTATAAGGGAAAGCCTAATAATGACCTGTGGCAGTTGATAAGAATGATAACATCTGGGGGCTGGGTGGGGCTTGGAGCACGGAAATAGACCCTGAAGGTCCTACCGCAAAACATGGGCTAGCGAGTGGGCCAAAGACAGCAGGCAAACAGAGTGCAGTGGAGATAAATCACAAGTATAAGTAACAGCTGCCACTTTTAACCGTTAAGAGTAGTAACAATTAAATGGAGAATGACATTTTGTATAAGGGGATCCTGGAGAAGGGGACTTAATATGCTTTATTTAGAGAGGGCCACATTTTTAGACTCAGAACGTTAATCTTTGAGGTACCTTTTCTATAAAAGTAAAAGGCCAAGGGGAAAACCACAGAAGTGAGGCTGTTTATTTAGTGTTCACAGACACAAATAGAACCTCAGAATAAGCTGTGGCAGTGAGGAGGGCAATGGCTAAAAATTACTGCAATTCCCACGTTTTGGTTTCATACAAAGCCCCTTAAAGGATTAAATTATGCACATTTCTATTATTTGAAGATATGCACTAGATGCACATTTTAATAGAGATCAAGTACCACAGAAAGATACGCATATGATCACCTGTTTATTATTATTATTGTATTTAACAAGCTTGTATATACTGTTTTGTTATTTTGTGTATTGTTATAAGGTCATCTGAGTTATGTGAGAAAACTGGTTCTAGAATGGTTTTCTAGTTTGCATCTTTCTGGAGTTCTCTAAAATACTCTGCAGCATTTCTATACAAATTTAGCACACACAATATAAAAAAAGGATTATTAGATGGTTTTATATTATCAGGTTTTATATTATCAATAACAAATTCTTACAGATTTGTTACTGGTTTATTCATATCAACACACCACATTTTATAACTGATTTGGAATAAGTTAAATGTATTTATCAGTTGTGAGCCAAACTGAAGGGTATATGTACACATACACACACACACACACGCGCACACACGTATGCATATACAAAATAGCAAAAACAAGGAAATTACAATTGTGTTAATATTCCTACAAGACTGAATGAGACTCAAAATCTCAGATAACCTGTTAAAATGACCAAAAATTCATGAAATTACTAGGTAATTAACTGCTGTGATGTTTTACCCTCATACATTCACCTTTCCCAGATGCTGAAAATTTCCAGTAGGTTTAATTACAATAATATTCTTTCATGTTACCCAAGTGTTCTGGAGCTGTTCATAGGTTTCCAGGTGAATGATTAATTAAAATCAATGTTTTAATTAATGAACTATAATCTACATAATTCCACTTTCTATGTATGAGTTGCCTAAGAGAACTATTTTAAATTTTAGTAACAATGAAACATGGCTTAACATAGTCAATCAAATGCAATTCAGTTTCATGAAATAATATGCCTTGAATTCAATAGAATTACTTGTTATGAAGTTTTCCGACAGGAAGTATCAGCTTTCTTAAACTCTTTATTTTATTGTTCCAAATCAATTCAGATTTTCCCACAAATCTTTTACAGCTCTCTCTCTCCCTTTCATTTCAGAAGCGTTTCATTAGATTTCACAAATGAGTGAGCCTGTGAACAAGTGAACTGCAATAAATGCGGTTTGATTCACTACTTCTCTCTCATTAGGCTAACATGCAGTAGATTACTTCTGTTGATCCAAGTGGATAGAATTCTAAAAAGAAAATACTTCTCTTTATACAAAGCTTGTAAAACTAAATGTAGATTTGAGCCAAGCATCCATTATTATTCAAAACATTGACGCAAGTATGAAAGTGATCTTTTCCAGAAGTGTTTAGTAACATACATCATGAGGGCCAGTGTTTAAACTCCATTTGTGGTGGTTGTTTTTTAATGTGTGGATGCTTATTAATAAGAGACGTCCAAGTCAAATCTCTCTTATTAGCAGAAACAATTTTTTTGCATGTTAACTTAATTGCTACAGTAAGTGGCTATTTTAAGGTAAATGTGAACAGGTTTAGAAATAATTAGGAACAAGTAATCCTTTGAAAGGGCAAAATAGTAATAGTTTTTGCAGTTTTGCATATTAGCTGCTGTATTCAGAGACAGAAAAAAAACTAGTGATCCCAATTAATTGAGGAAAGTTGATTTTAATAAATTTAGTACAATGTTTCTGTTTACCTGGTATTTCCCTTTAGAGACTAGTGTTCAGGAATCTTATCAGAAGGGTAGATGAGCCCTGGCTGGTGTGGCCTGAGAGCCAAAACGTTGTCGGTTTGATGCCCAGTCAGGGCACATGCCTGGGTTGCAGGACAGGTCCCCGGCTGGGGATGTGCAAAAGGTAACCACACATTGATATTTCTCTTCCTCTCTTTCTCCCTCCCTTCCCCTCTCTCTAAAAATAAATAAATAAAATCTAAAAAAAAAAAGAAGGGTAGATGATAGGTTTCTAGAACTCTCTTCTTTGAGATGAATGGAAATATTGATAGTTTATTTTACTTTGGAAGTTCTTTATGACAGCCAGCCCATATATTATCTGGTGTTGCCATGGTTTTTTATTGAAAAGATCAGCAAAATCTTCAAAAAGGATAACATTAATTTATCAAAATATTCTTGAATTTACCTACCTATGTTTGTAAAAAAACCATTAAATATAATAACTGTACTTTTATCATTTTTAAATTTTCTGTAATATTCAAACCATTCCAAGATTATTAAATTATTTCTTAGTGAAGTTTATTAACTTAAAACAAAATTTCATTTGTACTTTGAAGTATATCAAGGCTACTTTTATTTATGGAAGTATTATATTATGAAAATACTCAAGTATAATCTTGTTTAAACACCTTGTTTTCTGGAATTATCCAGAAAACAATTCCATCAATTAAATTCATTACTAAGTTATTTTAAAAATATTTTATTCAGTTTCCAGGTTCAAGAACACTTACACATTTTAAATGTATAATATTATTATTTAAAAAATTTATATTAAATTATATGGGCTTAGCCAAATAAATGCATTATAGAATAAATACTCTAATAAATTTAATGAAGTTGGGAGATGAAGAAGCAAACTGCCCAATTTTAAATATCATGTTAATTAAACTTTCCATTTACAGCTTTGAAATTTTAAAAAGTATTGCGCTTATTATAATTATAATGAAATATTGAGCACAAGTGTATGAATCTTAATAACTGATATCACTGTATTCTCTATGTAGCTCTATGGAATGTTGAGAAGAGGTAATTATAAGAAAGAGGGAGTTCATATTGGGAGGTTAATATTTTCAAAATCTGTATAGATGACATAAAATTTTAGGATAGTTGTTATTTGACCTTGAACAGAAAAGTGAGAACATTATTTTATGCTGTTTTTAGTTACTGGGAAAAAATACTTGAGCTTTTTGGAAGTTCCTGTAGTTTATTTTAGTAGCCTTTCCTGACAGTTTGGTAGAACACGAGTCTTCTAGGGTATCTACCTAAAACTGTAATGAGTACGATCAGCATTCCAATTCTCCACGACGCCTGGGTGAATGAAACTGCAGGGACGAGAACCCCTGACCACGGAACCACCCAGTGCCCCCCGACCCCCTCCCTCTCTCTCTGCAGATCTGAATACATGCAAATTTTAATAAGAGGGTTGCTCCTGATCATTGAATCAGTTAAGAGGAGCTTGATGGGTCAATATTTTAATGACATCAGTCTAGGATATTAAAAGAGGGACTGAGATACTCGAATTCTGTTGATCTGTGTTACACTTATCCTGGATAGCGTTTGTGTGGAAGGTAACCACTTTTATTTATGTTAGTAATGCTCTGTCCATTTATGTCTGCAAGGCTGACTAATCTTTCTGCATAGTACATTACGTCCCAATATGTTAATATACTATATCAGGTTAAAATTTATCTTTTATTACAGGGGATACTCAGCCATAGAACCTAGAAAGGTAGAGAAAAAATGAGTTTCTCTCCCCCACAGTACTCTATACTACCATAAAGACCTAATTATAAATAATAAATTATTTGCCTAGGAAAAAGAAGCCCACTACGTAAGTGAAAATCATGTCTTAGATATTGTTCCTTAAGTTGATATTTTCTTTTAAAAGTCTCTGTGGTTGATCAGGACAACATAGAACATTTGCTAAGGAAATTTACTAAGAAAACACAGAATTCAAATCAGATTTTGCTACTTTTAGGCTTCAGTCTGCTGCAAAGGCAACTTGGAAACAAACAAAAATGGTAACAGAAAGATGTTTTAGAAATGTTTTAGTTAACGCATTTAAATATACCTTATACACAGAGCAAATTGTCTGAATACTATTAAATATAGACTGTCTTGTTTTTGTTTTTGGTTTTTTGGGGGTTTTTTTGTATACAGGATGATAGTCTAGTTTTCAGGAGGATAGAGCCAGTTTTGCAAAATGACATTTTGTGGAAGCATACTGTTTGAACTGGCCTGTTTAGCTGAAGCAAAAGAAAGTCTCCAGCTGATCCCTTTGATTTCCCTAGCTGGCTTCTTTGATTACCCTCATACGGATCATGCAAAAACCATATGGGGGAAATTTACTTTCTTCGTATTTGCAACAAAAACCTGCTGGGATACTTAGATCTTATAGTTTATAAGCAAACAAGGGAGAAAGACACATGATTTTTATTTCAGGACAAAGAATTAACTTTGTAAAACTCAAAATGAAAAGAAGAGCTTTTAGAGAGCATTTAATGTAATTTTACTCAAAGATATTTTCCTTCCCTAGTTTTGATTCTTCCACCAGTTTTGATTCTTTGTTAGTTGGTTAACAAAATATCTCCTCAGTTTTCATCCTTTATTTGATGATATTTCTTCACAAAACTAATGTGACCTTGTAAAACATATGCTTGTTTTTTTATACATTCATTATATCCCTTGTGACCAAAGACAAAAGAAATATCAATATAGGAGTCCATTCCCACAGAGCAGTAATGCATTCATTTATATATTAATTTGCAAATATTATTGAATGCCTAAGATATTCAAAGAAGTGTTTCATGTTTCAGGGATTCTGTAATGAACAAGACAAATGTCACCGGTCATTATGGGTGTGTGGGAAACAAAGTACTTTTATTATAATTTTAGGTAACGATAAGTGCTATAGATTGACGCTAGGTCACTTGCCCACCTCCAGAGAATTAGCATACAATGAGGCACGCTGCAAAACACCACCTGATCCCTAATGCAGCCACACATCCCCCTTAGGTATCTGTTTGGCTCTGGGAGACCCAGAGGCTTAGCTCAAAAGAGAATGGGTTCCTTAAGCTCCAAAGGGTCCAGTGTGCCACCTTGGGGCACACCTGCTTATTTTATGTCCAAAAGCTATGGTCCTAGAAGCTCTAGATAGCTACAAAAATGGCAAAATCATACTAAATAAAACAACCTAGATTTACAATGGCCATTACGGGGACTGTTTCAGTTAGGTAAGTTCATTCATTTAAGAACTTGAAAATAAAGTTTCCCAAATCAAATGAACAAAATGGGGCACCTAGTCATTGGTGTAGAGCAGCTTCTGATAGGCTTTGAAGTTCCAGAATAGTTTCATCAAAATATTTGTTGCAAAAGGCTAATGAAAAGTTAAAGACACAAGACATACTGAATACAAAAGGTAACGGGACTGATGAGGCTCACACTGCTCACCTCCAACCTTCTTCCCCTAAGTACTCATGCTTCACTGACTCTGCCTGAACTACCTTCCCCTCTGAAGAGGACACCAGCTACCTTTGAAAATAAAACTTCCAAGGTTAAGGACGATCTTCCTCCGGTGTCTTTCATTCCTTGGTCAAAGACCAAACTAAGGGTCTGTGTTAAAGAATTTATTAAACATATGAAGGATTCCCAAAGTTTTTTTTTTTCTTTTGAACAATTTAGAGTTATTAACCAATCTCCCAGATCTTTGTCAGCCTACGGCACATGGTGGTAGGACCTGTTGATGCCCTAAAACCAGTGCGGGCAGCAAAATGGCAAACCCCAAGGATGACATTTGAGCGCCTCAATTTTCAACATGTTCTGCTCATGGACCAGAGAAGACAATTGATAGCACCAATGATGTTTTAAAAGTGATTTCTAGAGTCTTCCATGCCTGTATTGGTTGGTCTGTTCTTCACACACGCAACAACAACAACAAAAAAATGAATCTGTGGCAGACTTTAAAGTGGGTTTGAAAGTTCTCTTCCTATTGCACTCCAAGTCCCTTACCATAAATAAAGTCATCTAACCTGCGCGAGCTGCCCTGTGTGTAAATGGATTATCTCCTGAGATTAGTAGGTTGATAAAAAGGCAGGAAATATAGCCACTGGTTTGACTGAAAATATTTTGAATCAAGGCAATAAACAAAAGTCCACCCGGACCAGTGAAAATGGACCAAGTAAATGACCTTCTTACTGCTGTTCTCTTACCTTTTGAAGTTGCTGTCTTCAAAATTGAGGCTCCCAGCCAAAGCCTGAACCCAAGCATCAGGGAAATGCCCTGACTGACTCTCCTGCAAAGGCAGCAGGCCCGGAATCTGTAACGGCTGTGGCGCACGTGGACGAAGCCCGCTCTGCTACTGCAAAGCACGGCACCTATTTCCAGGTTCTTGCCATCCTGATGTCCCTGCCACCTCGCAACATTATGCTTCTGAGTCAGAGAAGTCAGAGTGAGAAGACTCTGGTTATACGTTCAATGCTATGGGCTGTGGGCAACTCGAGCTGGTGACTTGGTGTTTCATAGCTACCTAGGAAATGTCCCTCACTCACCGCGGTGCAATTAAGATGACTCAAATAATAAATAAAAATTGTGTGTGTATTTGCCAGGGTCGGGGGTGGGGAGACTTCCATAAAATCGCCAAAACTGTTTACCACTAAAGGCTGACTTGCCAGGTTCATAATCCTTGAAAAACTTTTTTTCCCCCCTGGGGCTCTCCAATCCCCTCCCTCTGGGCCTTTTGAACACCTGCAGCTGGACTCCATTCAACTGCCACTTGGCACCAATTATTGGTATGTGCTTGTGTTGCATGTACGTTTCTGAGATGGGTTAAAGACTTTCCCTGCTGCGAGGCAGATGCCCTCAAGGGACAAAGAAACTGTTTGAAGACATTTACCACTTGGGGCGACCCTTTCATAGTTGCCTGCAGTCAAGGCACCCATTCACCGGCAATGCATATACAACTTAACAAAGCCTTGCAGATTTCCTTGAATTACCACTGTCCCTATCTCCCTCAATTATCAGGCAAGACTGACAGAACGGATGGGATCTCAAACTTAAAATCTCTAAACTTGCTGAAACTACTGGACTCCTTGACTCTAAGGTAGTGCTTTTGGTCTTGCTGACCCATTTAAAAAACATAAATCCAATCACTATTGCTATGCTCCTCTCTACTGATCCCTTGTTGTCTCCCACTAGAATAACCAATTACCATAATCAAGACCATAAACAAAAGTCCACCGGGTCCATGCAAAAATTGTCTTCCCTGAGACTAGTCCCTGGTGCCAAAAAGCTTAGGGACCACTGATCTAGCCCACATAGAAGTCTCTCACCTACTAGGTTCAACTCTTATGGCCAGAACATCCAATGCCCTGTTCTTACTTTTCTTGGATTATAACTCTACTCCTCCAATTAAACACACACATCAACATTCATTTTTGCAAGGTACTTAGAGCAACTCTTTCTTTCAGAGATTACTTCCAGAATGCACTGAAAATCTAACTGATCCCTGGCTTAAAGGAAATGCAAATGCAACAATCTCTGCAAATGAATCTACGAACAGCATCACCTTGGTGGAAGTGGTTTGTGCTCTGGCAGGTTTATCTTTGCCTGTGGTGGTTATCACTCTTCTCGGGCCTCTGGATGCCTATGTGGCTGGGGCACCAAGGAACTAATGGTCAAGATTTGTTGTACTTCCTTTGCCAGGGCCCTACATGCCCAGTGAGGAGTAAATGTAACTGAGGATATGCTCAGGAGCCTCTCCTTAACCTTTGAAAATGTTGCAGAATTAGCTGTTAAGGTGATAGCTACTAAACGGGAATGGGCGAGCCCTTGGTTATCTTTTAGCTGAGCAAGGAGGTCTCTGTGCTGTGGCCAGCACCACCTGCTGCAGCCTACGTGACCTGTTGCATCTGCCTGAACACTTCTGAGGAACTCAGTTACATAAGATCACCGAGCAAGCCACTTGGCTTTCCAGGGTGATTCCTTCAGCGAGGTCTTTCTTTGACTTATTTGATTTTGATTGGTTTGGGTCTTGGGGACCACAGCTCCAAAGTAAACTCCAAACATTGGGAATTATCTTGCTTAGAAGAACTGTAATAATCCCGGTATGCTGCATTCTCTCAAAGACTTCAAATGCATATTTGCAACAAACCACCAAGCAAATGATCTCCCTAAGACTGAAACATCAAAAAAGAGCAAAGAGAACGAACAACTTAAAAACTGTGAACCTGAAATTATGGCCTGTATTTACAGGGATTTTTTTTTAACATTTTGTGTGTATTCTTAAAAATATTTTTTTAAATTAATTTTTAAAGAAGGGAAGGGAGGGAGACAGAGAGGGAGAGAAACATCAATGTGTGGCTGCCTCTCTCACACCCCCTACTGGGCCCAAAACCCAGACATGTGCCCTAGAATGAGAATCGAACCGATGACCCTTTGATTCACAGGCCAGCCCTCAATCCACGGAGCCACACCAACCAGGGCTGGATTTATAGGGATTAAAGCAAAAACCATCACCATCTGTGAATACCACCCAAAGAATCAACAAAAACGGTGAGCACTCCAGAGCCTTAGCAAGGAGTTGTGCTAATAATGCCTTAAATTTTTATCATACCTCAGTTAAGCTGAGACTCTGATCAAAAGGAGGGAATTGCCAATTTTTTCTATTTATCTATGTATGTATGTATGTGTTTTTCTATTACCATTCAGTCCCCTTATGCCCCTTTCCCGCCACAGTCACCATCAGTCTGGGATTTTCTGGTCAGCACTAAGGAGGTAACCGACCTGATCCCTTTTTTCCCCAAAGGAAGGTGACTTTGCCTGAAAGAATCCTTTGTTTTGTTTTTGACCTCCTTGTCCCACCCCTTTCCTGCTTTTGAAAACATTCCCATCTCTGCAGCTCCTCGGAGGTCTTTTCTGTTGACTAGATGGGACGCGGCCAGATTCATGAATCACTGAACACAGCCAATTCGTTATTTAAATTTAATCAATTGATTTGTTTTTTTAACACTATAAATCAGGAAGTTTCACAACCTCCTCTTTAAGTTCAATAACTCGCTAGAAGAGCTCACAGAACGTAGGAAAAACAATGTACTTAGGTTTACTGGTTTATTATAAAGAATACAGCTTAGTACAGACAAATGCAGTAGATGCAGAGGGCAAGGGATGGGCTGGCGGGGAGCAGGTGGCCCAGCGTTCCACATCCTTTCAAGGCGCACCGCCCTCCCAGCACAGAGACTCTCTGCACCCTGAGGTGTAGGGGTTTTTATGGAGATGCCATTATGCAGGCATCCTAGATTAAATCACAGATCACTGGTGACTGAACTCAATCTCTATCCCCCTCTCTCCTCCTGGGGGGTCTCTGGGTTAAGGGTGAAAGTTCCAACCCTGGGATCATGGCTTAGCCCTTTGGAGACCAGCTCGAGCTTGACGTTTTCTGGGGGTTTGCCATCTCCTTGGCACATAAAACACACACACACAAACACACACCACACACATACACACATACATCTCAGGAGCTCCCAACAGCTTTAGAAGCGTAGGCAAAGGAACTGAGGACAAAGACAAATATTTATTTTTTACTGTACCACAATAGGCTAGGAGCTGCAGTTTGTCACAGGGGCATCAAGAAAGGCCTTTCTCTCACAAGATGACATTTGAGCAGGTACTGAAATAAAGTGAAGGATTAAAAGACCTAAATGCCTGAATGAAGTGTCTTTGAGTGCATGAAACAAGGGCGGCAAAGACGTGTCTAGAGTAAAGACTAAGTGAAGTGAAGAGTGAGGAGAGTTGAGTTCACAGAACGGCTAAGAACGTGGCACATGGTTAGCGTTATGGATCATCAGAGCTGACGACTACAGTCTTGAGGCAAAAGAATGGCTTGTTTTGAATGAGGTTTTGAAAAGATCAGTCTGGCTCCTCTGTAGAAATGGAGGCACAAGAGTAGAAACTGTGAAATCATTCTTTTTTATTATTATTAAACTTATGGACATAGAGATTTGGCATTTTGGGAGATTTGAATAATGGAAACAAAACTTTTAACTGAAATGATAGTTCCTCTGGGAAGTCTTCCCTGAATTATTATGCGGAGTTAAGTGCTTTCTTCTCAGGGCCCATAGAACATCATTTTCAAATGTCTACTAAAAATAGTTCCTACTGCAGTTTTATGGTTATTTGATTATATGTCTACAACACCATTAGTATGTTATAAGCCCCTAGAGAACTGATTCTGAGTTTGTTCATCTTTCTGCCTGGTGGTTACCATATTGTAGGTAATCAATAAATTTTATTGAATGTGTGAATGGACCCAAGCTCTTAAATATGTTCCTTTTGAGACTTAAATATCCAGTTTGCATTCTGCTTGTTTTTTTTTTTGCATAAAGAATCTTTTAAACATAATTTAATGTATTTCATTTAGTGCACGTATTGAAATATATATTGTTATATTCATGATATGACTTAGATAGTAACAACTTCTTTTTCGGTATGGTACATTCCAACAATTTTATGACCTTTATATCCAAGTTTTCTTTCCTTCTGGTTTTAATATAACATATTGTAGCATGCTGGAATGAAATCTTTATTTTACACCATATGGTAGTCTTCTGATAGCAGTCAACAACTAGTAAAAATTTGAGGAGGGGAAAAAATAACATATTCTGTTCTACATAGTATTATTCTGTTAGCACTTGCTGAGAAATAAACAAACTTAAATAAAAAAGCTTGCATAGGCAATAGAGAATGCAGAAAACAAATATTATTCTGTACTTATCTGTTACAGTTCCATAAAACTACAGGGTTTTTTTTAATACTAAAGCATGAAGTACTGTTTAACCATCTAGAAAAGTAGTAAAAAACAAACAAGAAACGTTACACTAAACGAGTACATAAAATAGGTGATTATAAATCACAACACTTATGTCTCCGTTGCTCATACAAATATTTGCTTATATATCTAATTGTAACTCTTTTCAGTCTTCTATACTGATACTTCTCCCTTGACTCTAAATAATTAAAACGAGAAAAAAAAAAGCCATCTACACATTACTTCTAAATGATCCATTTAAGTATTTTCCTGAAGTGCATATTTGTAATACCTATGAATATTGTTTTATAACTTAAGTTTTAATTAGAAGTAATTTCTATTTTAAGACACTATTACTTTGTAAAATGTAACAAAAAAGATACATGCAAAAACTGTATCTTACTTTTTAGAGATAAGACGTGTCCCTAACACTTGTAATTCTACTTTCTCTTTTATCATATTTATTTATTTAAAAATTTTTTTTAAAACCCTCACTGGTGAACACTTTTCATTGCCTTTTGAGAGAGAGGAAGGGGCGATAGGGTGGGGGGAGAAACACGGATGTAACAGGGTAACCATCGATTGGTTGCCTGTGTTAGGCTCCCTGACCGGGGATCGAACCTGCAGCCTAAGCATGTGCCCGGATCAGGAATCAAACACTCAGACTTTCAGTGTATGGGATGATGCTCCAACAAACTGAGCCACATTAACCAAGGCTACTTTCTCTTATTTTTTTTCAAAATCAGCAATAGTGTATAATTGACATACCTGTGGTGAATCTTTTTTAAACCACTGAATTAAAATATATATATATTTAAGGAACATTTAAAATATTATTGAGTCAAAGTGTTATATACAAAAGAGAATTTTTTTAAAAGATTTAAAACTAATTTTTAAAAAATATTGTCTTTATTTATTTTTAGCCAGAGGGGAAAGGAGGAAAAAAGAGAGGGAGAGAAACATCAACGTGGTTGCCTCTCACATGCCTCTTACTGGGGACCTGGCCTGTAACCCAGGCTCGTGCCCTGACTGGGAATTAAACCGGCGACCCTTTGGTTTGCAGGCCTTGCTCAGTCCTCTGAGCCACACCAGCCAGGGCCAAAAAAGGATTTTTGAATTAGATCAGCTTTGACTCATTAATGCAGTTAAATAACAGATATAGTTCCTGCTAGTTTATGTAATTTCAGTAACATCCTGAGTTTGGAACAAAACAGCATTTAAGTAAGTATGTCTTTTTAAATAACAGAGCTCTAGATCAGCATGCGAACTATCACTAATAAAGGACATTTAGACCACCGGATCGATTTACATCAAGGCTTCTCCTTAGTTTTTAAATCATTGTTTGGCAGTGAGTTAAATGTGGGAGTTACACTGTCCTTCCAGGCACCAGCGCACAAGTGGGTGACAAATTTTTCATTTTCTCATAGCTTGGAGAAAGTAAATATCTCATGCCTCCAAAGTGTGTAATCACGACTGGTCAGTTATCACATTCATTTGATGTTATTTTAAATTAAACAGAAAACATTAGCTCTATCCCAGCTGATTATTTTTAGCAGAGAAACCTTGAGGCAGAATTATAAATTAAACTACTGCTTTCTTTAGAAGGACATTTATTTCTTGAGGCTTATCGGCATTGGTCTAATTTAGCTTTAATGCAACGGGGTCACTCGGGTTGAAATCACATGGCTTGTTTTTGCATCCTGTTCTGCAGGGGTTTACCTCGTGAAATGAAGCGATCGATGCTTATACTAGCTATTCAGCTTCTTCTCTCCCCTGAGTCGGTGAGAGCTTATACATTTCTACTTAGTAAAGCCAGCCGAGAGGGCCAGAGTAGTTACTTTTACTTCAAAGTAATCCTAAGTAGCCCTGCGAAGCAGTTCTTCCCAAGGGCACAATTAGGGTGGTTCTTCCCCTCTCCACAGAACTGCTTTTAATCACTTTGATGTGGCTGTAATTATTTCTTTCTGCCACTGTCGGGCCTGGGTGCACAAAGGGTCCTAGGAGCGCCTTGCATTCTCTCTTCAAACCTACAGTAACTGCCAAGTGCGAGACACAGCGCCGCAGTCTCTGTTCCAGTCGGGGGTCGCAGCAGGCGGAGGAGATAAACACAGCCCCATGGCCACCAAAGGGATGAGACTGAACGCTCAGGGTGGGCATAATTCCCTTTCTTAATCTTATGTGAGGCCAGCAAATATAGCTACCCCCCCCCCCCAAAAAAAAACATCCTAAAACAAACTGCCTAAGTCATCTGCCAATCTCACTTTTGGAAAAATTAAAGCCTCTTAATAAACACCAATCATTTATTTTTCATGCTAAATTTTGGTACAATTTTTTTTTAATGTTGGCCTATGAAATTGTTTTTAATACACAGAAGTTTTATCTTTAATGTAACTAACAGGTCAAAATAACTAGGGAATATTTTATGCCCTTAAAAATGCTCGGAAAAAATTCTCTGTTTTCCTTGGAGTCTCATTTATGTGCTGGCAAGCAATCATATCCGAAACTGTCCTTTGGTTTAATGAAAGGAGTGTGCAATGTAAGTCACACGTATAATGCCTTGTGCAGCAAGATGGTGCTTGAATTTTATTTTATTTTTTTTGTATGGACAAAGAATAAAATCTGTATCAGTAATTTAAAGGTTTAATTGATGTTTCGATTTAATATAATAGGGTTACACATTCTGTTTTACTAGAAAACATATGTATTCAGCAGATAGGAGGCTATCTAGAATTTCAAAATTTTACAACTGATAATTTAATTAATCTAGTGGTCCTCAGTGTCTTTCATAAAATTCGTCTTGCTCTCATTCTGTCACCGTGGTTAAGGAAACATCTTTGAAATTAGGCCAGCAAAGTCCTCTACGTTATTAAATACAGCAGTCAACTCACAGCCTTCATCTTACATGATTTGGAAGTACTTGACAGAGTTGCTACTTCTGTGCCTTTGGAAATAGTTTTGTCTAGGTTAAAAGATATACGAAACCTGGATTTTTTTCCAACCCTATTAGCTACTATCTCTTAGTCTTTGTGCAGTTCCTTTACATCTCATAATCCCATAACAACACAGTGCTCTCAGAATGCCTTCCTTGATTCCTATAATTATTGTGGCCATAATGAACTATCCCTACACTCAGTGGCTTAAAACACCATCTATTACTGCTCAGGAATCCTATGTCTTATGAGTGGTCCTGCTCATCTGGGCAGGACCGGTCGATGTTAGTGCTGACTCGCACACGCGTGTTCAGCTGGAGTGCTGTCTGATGAACGGCGGGGCAGGGGTGGTCAGAATCGGAACAGCCTCACTCCTACGTCGGAGGCTGACAGGCTAGTTGGCCTGGACAGCAGAGATGACTGAGCAGCGTGACTCTCAGCATCCAGCAGGCTAGCCCAGGACTGTTCTGATGACAATGGCAGGCTTCCAAAAGAGAATTCAGAAACACATAGTGTCTAGAGGTCTGGCCGGACAGGTCCGTCGTAATCTTTTGGCCAAAATATGTCACAAGGCTGGCCTGGCTCAGTTGGGTTTGAGTAGATTTCGCCTCTTGATGGTAGGAACTATGAAGTCACATAGGAAAAACTGTAGCTTGAAGGAGAGTAACTAACTGGGGACACATTTGCAAATAGTATTTCCCGAGCATTACTTACCTCTGCTAAAGCCCTCTTTTTCTCCCATATCCCATAGCCAATCCAGCAATAAATTAATCCTCTATCTGAAAAATGTTGTGGAAGAAAAATGTTTTTTCTACCCATCCTAGGTTCTCAGCTAGGGCTCTGTAACAAAATATAGATTAACAAGAGAAAGACAAAGTTTATTCATGTGTACAACTTATATATACATGGGAGAATCTCAGGGGTGAGTAACTCAAGCGGTGGCTTAAAACTCAGACTTATATAAAATTTTCAACAACAACTAGAATAACAAAACACATTTATAAGGGCAGGACAAACGAAGGCAGTTTTAGGTTTCCAAGGGCTGCAAATTGAGAAGAAAATATTCTCAATATTTTCTGGGGGAAAGAAATGGTAGATAAACGCTAGTTAGTATAATTTGTTAAATGGATTCCTCTGTGCCACCTTTGGACAAATGAGGGTCTAAAATTATCTCTGGTGATTAACTTTTGTCCTTAAGACAAAAGAGGAGGAGAGACACCTTGTTAAATTTATGTTTTGATTTTAGGCAAATAAGAGAAGGGCAGAAAGCCAGTCCTGTATCTGCTTCTCTATTGCCTTTAGGTGAAAGTAACCCTTACCTGAAAGTGACACATTTGGGATGGCAAATTCTGCGATGTTTCAAAAGCATGTTCCGTATCTGACCAGTTCTCTCCAGCTCCAGCACCTCCGTGCCCAAAGCACCCTTACTTTACAGCTGTTTCATCAAAACACCTTCGCCTTCCTCCTTCCGCCCTAGCTCACCTAAACTCCATTTTCCTCCGGTAGCTAGAGTCATTCTGTTCAAACTTAAATCAACTTTTATCTGTATTTTACACGAAACATTTCTATAGTTCTCCAAATCTCTTGGTCTGAACGCCAATGTTCTTCCCGATGAGCCCTTCCTCACATTTTGTTCGGTTCTTCGCACTGCTCTGCTCAGGCACAGTGGAAGCCCTGCTTTGGGTCAGAGCTGCCTGAGGTATCGGTGCCTTGGGGCCTTTGCATTCGTCGTACTTCTCTGCGTAATTCTCTCCCACTTTCATAGCGTACGTGACTCCCTCCTTTGCTTTCTAGGTTTGCTCAAATTTCACATTTTAATTGATGCTTTCGCTGTTCACCGTATACTAAGCTAACGCTACCCCTCCCACTACAGCCCTCCTCCCAACGCTCCTTATCTCTCTCTCTGCGTCACCTGCTTAATTTTTCATTTAACACAACTTCACCACCAACACACACACACATACACACACACAATTTTTTGGTCTATCTCATTCCTCATTATAAAACTGTTTGAAGGGAAGTTTCATTGATCATTATTGGCTGATATTTCCTAATAACTAGAAGAGATCCTGGGTCCTAGTAGGAACCCCATATAATTGTTGATGAAAAATGAGGCTGAAGAAAGCAAAATATTCCAGTTGATTTTTATGATTAAGCAAGTCGAAAGCATAAAGATCAAAGAGCCATAAAATAAAAATGGCCAAGTAACTGGAAGATGTGTATGAAATGCTAGTTAGTGAGAAACCAAGTTTTGTGGATATATAATTAATTATATTAGAGACAGAACATTTATAGAAATGTATATATCAAATTGTTAAAAACTATAATTTTCTCCCCACCAGGGGTGAGTGGGAGCGCGATCGGATTATCGAGATTTTGGAGGGGTGTGGGGAAGAGTAAGTCCCTTGTTTTACTCAGATTATTTATATATTTTAAACTTTCTCAAGATATATAAGTATGTCAATTTTAATTAAGATCTGTAAACATTTAAAATGTTTGATATAATTATTCATAATTTTATACTGTAGAACTAACTAATCTCATTAGTATAATGAAACTGAAAGTAAGAATATAGCATTGAACATGATGCCAGCCGACGCAGGCACTGGTCGCCCATTCCGTGCCCTGGAACTGCGGTTACCTCCTTTTGCGAGAGTGTGCTAGATGCTTGTGGTGATGCTACCAGTTCTCTGGCTGTAATATTTCTAAAAAATATGTTACTTTTAATTTATAGTATTATTGTAGTTACTTTAAAATAATTTGTTCATTAGGCTCTTACTAAGTAGCTGTTAGTTAAAAATAGGATTGTGAAATTGCCTGTCATTTTTTTTAATAAAAGCTAAAGAAATGACAGGCATTTTCCATCAAGTTTGTTTGTGGCCTGACGATAGAAAAGGAGAGTCTCAGCAAAGCTGGGAGAATTATTGGTCTCTAGAGAGGATTCTGTGCCTTTGTGACTATATTCTCTTTTCTTTTTGAAAGCACAGAGGCACACAATCAGCTTTAATTAAGATAAATGTAAAAGTTTTTCACTTCTGTGGATTAAAATACTAAAACTAAAATAAATGTAATTATAGCTTAAAATAATTATTTTAATAACATTTGTTAATTCAAATGTCATAGCTATTTTTTCTTAAGTTTCACAGAGGGTTGGTTTTAGTCGTGTTGGTATTTTTATAATTTGTTCACACTTTTATATTATCACTGAAGTAACTATAGTACATACTCTATTTTAATGAATACTGTAAAAATACCATTTTGTTTTTTTCTATTAATAGTTCATTTTAACTTAAGGAATGAATTATGACCTGAATGTTGTGGTATTTCTGATTCAAGTAATCAAACCTAACCTACTAAACTTACACTTGCTCTGCGGTCTATCTGAATGTAAAGAAAACACTCTCCTCTTTCAGTAGATTTATTATTGTTAGGTTTCAGTGTTGGGAAAACTCACATCATCCAGGACCTCAAATTAACTCCAGTATAATTTATACACAATTTCCAGAACTTAATCAAAATAGGCCGAGAACATAAGACACAATTAACAAACAAGAACTAAAACAATCAAAAGAAACAAGACTCACAGGAGGATCCAGATAAAGGAGTTCATGGCCATGAATATTAAAATAATAATGCTTAACAATCAAGGAAATAAAAAATAATATTGGGTAGTTTTCTAGAGAATTAGAAGCTATAAAAAGAACTACAGGGAAAGTCTAGTATTAAAAAATGTGATGGCTAAAATATAGACCTTAGTATTTATTTTTGACACTGAAAAAGAAATGTGAAAATATTTAGTGGACTAAAAAGTAAGTCAATAAAATACAGAGACTGAACTAGGGAGAGGCCAAAAGGTATAATGCAATACAATATATTAAAATACAGATAGGATATAACGTGTGAATGATAGTAAAGTTATATACATAGATTTTCAGAGCAGAGAAGTGATATCTGGAGAAATAATGGTTGATACTTTTTTCTAAAAATAATGAAAGGCATCAAGGCACAAATTCAGCAAGTCTGATAAATGCCAAACAGGAAAAACAAAAGAAAACCACACCTAGGAACAATTGTATCACTGTTTAAAATCAATAACAAAACCATTACCTTCAAAGGAGCAACAGGACACACTGAGAGCTGACAAGAACAGCAACGGCAAGCAATGAAGAACAGAAGGAAATGATATTTTCAAAATACTGAAAAAAATTGCCAGCCTAAAAGTCTATGTCCCATAAGAATAACCTTCAAAAATAACAGTGAAATGAAGGCTATAACAATACTATTTTTTAACTACCTACCAGTACTAAAAGAAATATAAAGTGTTCGTTAAGTAAAAGGAAATATAAGGGATGGTTATACATTTAAATGATCTAGTATAAACATTTATCAAACTGCCACAAGAAAAAAAACTCTGAACAGTTATACAGTCATATATACATACATATACAACTGTGTGCATATATGTGTGCAAAAACACACATGATCTTATGAGACATGAAGCCTACAGAACAATATGACTCATGAACAGTAGATGCAGAAATCCTACTTAAAATATTCACAAACACATTGAAGTGATATATAAAATAATATATTGCAAACTATTTGGGTTTATTGCAAGAATACAAGATTGGTGTAATTACGTAATATACCACTTTAAGCAATGAAGAAATTAAAAAAAGCATATGTTCATCTTATACAAAGAAAAAGAAGTGAATACAATTCAACATCAATTCGCACTGAAAGAACCTCATGCTTCTTATGAAATTGGAAATCAAATGGAAATATTTTAAAAGGATTTTCTATTAAAAAATCGGTAGACCATATTAAGATACTATAATTGGTACCAAAGTATTAAAATTGTTTCTTCTGAAAGAATGTCTGTCTTACCTATTCAGCTTTTACAGAGAGACCTAGCCCATTTTTTTAATTGAATGGAAAATAGTAAAATCATATTAACAACAGTAACAGTAGCAATGTATAAAAAAATGGAAAGGAAGATAAATAAGACTGTCATTTAACATGGTATACCTAGAAAGCTCCTGAGAATCGACACATAAAGTACTAAAGTTAATAGGCAAATGCTGTCAAGTTCGCCAATACAAGAGCACTATGTAAATGTATATATAATGCTTTATATAACATATAACTATCATTTATATAAGTTATATATGATGTAATATATAATATGGCTTTATATATACTATATAATTTATATGTGGTATATAATTTACATAGCTTCAGAGTGTTAATTAGGGCATTATCTTGCTACAGGATTGAGAAGGTAAATTTTTGCATTTTCTGATTATGTCAGCACTAAAATCACCCACCGTTTTATAAACCACTGAGTGCATCAGCTCTTCCTGCCACCGGCTGCCCTGCCGCACGGATTCAGGGATCACGCAGCTTTTCTTTTTCTGCACGAGGTATGGGCGGTGTGTGTGGTACTGCTGATGAAGGAAATAGATGGTACAGCAAACGGTCTCTTAGCAGGCCCTCTATATCAAATAAAGACGTGGTGATTTTCCTGTTCTTTCTGTTTCAAGAGCAAATTCACTGAACTCTTCAGGTCATTGTTGCTTTTGTCTGTCAAGTCCCTTGTTCCTTCCACCCACACACTTAGTCTGGCTTCCTCATGTCCCCTCTATGTATTTGACTTCACAGTTACACTAGGAGGATAAACTCATTTGTATATTGTTATATTTTGGGGAGATCACATACAAATTATAGGCTTGAGGAGGGTATTTTCCTTGTCCAAATTTGCTTCGGATGGACATTCCATAATAAAAACCTATAGAGTTCACTATAAATATTGCATTATTTGATTTCTTTGAACAGTTATTTCTTGAGTGACTACATTCTCTTTGATAGGTACATATGGTGACTGAACTACACTAAAAGAATGTACGCACAATAAATATAATGAAATATGTTTTACAATCAAGTGCCAAAAATGCCATGGAAGGTGACATTGTTTTGTCATTTCAAAGGAAGTGTAAGACCTTATCTACAGGTGTCCTTTCTCAGGTAACACATCTATACTACATATTAATAATTAGTATTAAGGTCAGATTGTTTGATGCGGCCTTCCTATTTTACATACTTCTTATTTGGGCAGAGTTATGATAACCTTTACTGATAGAATATTATTTCATACTACAGAGACTCATAAAACATTTATGAGAAAATAATAAAAAGTTCACTTTTTACTATTTAACTTAAGCCTATTTATGTAATCATACCTATTTTACCACTAATTGTTATGCAGATAATTTTAAAAATTGAGGAGGCTCAAGGATCTCGAGAAGTTCTCTATTCATTACACAGTTTTCTGTCAGTGTTATATCTAAATTATAGAAGGAGAAAGAGGAAGTTCAGTCCTGACTTCTATTTCTCTAAAAGGAAAGAAATGGAACAGTCTCAAACTTTAATATTTTAATACTCATTACCATTAGTAACAAAATGTTTTCAATTTAGTTCTAGTGATTCTAAATTCCTTTTTCTGTCATTGAAGTGTGTGGCTTACTTTTTTAGGCTTTGGACAGGGAAAGGTGCGTGGGAGACTCTCTCAGAGCCAAGGCTGAGGGAGAAGACGGGGGGAAGGGGGGCGGGGTGAGGGGGAGGCAGAGGGTAGGGCCAGGAAGCTTTCTCTCTCTGTTCTTTTGAAGTAAGTAATTTTAAAGACATCACCATTCATCCTCTTTTGGTTCTTCTTTTAATCTCTCAGTGAAACATTCTCTTAACCTTAACTACCTACTTCTGGTATACATCAAGCAAAGATTTTCTTTTTACAGTAGAAACAGACTCTAGTACAGGAAACTGGATACAGATTTGGCATAATGAATGGATAGGTTGCATCTTCATTTTCCGTTTTAAAGTGTGTACATAAAGGTGTTATCACAATGTGAAGAGGAAAGCAAGCTTCTCTGTCCTCACCTTTTCCAGAGTTGTCAACATGAAAAAACAACTTACCTGTATCTTTCCGATGGTAGCCATTTTGTAGGCAATTGTCTGTCACTGGATAATATCAGAGCTGAGTCTGTACTGATGCTTTTTATTTGACATATAAATAATTTGTGGGGGCCTTTTAAGGGCTGGAATATATTAACATGTGTGTTGCTGAGCTGTTTGGGCCCTGTCACTTTAACTCCCCTTCTGGGCTTGGAACAAAGTTTCCTATCTCTTTTATTTCCCCATGTGTTGAATTTAGCTGGGAGACTTATTGCAAGCTCTATTGTCAACCATCGCAACGTAGTTCAGCAGATTGCGACTCAGTAGGACATTCCTCCAGAACATTTTTTTTTATTATTGAATGCAAAGTTATATGCTCAGACTACTCCAATTTTTAATTGTTATTGGACAGATAAAATCTGTCTTAAGTACGTGTCCTCATTCTTACTCGGGTTTCCAAAAATTATCTCTTCTAAACAGAGATGAAACTGTTTTTAATATTTATGTTTGCTTATTTAAAGGCTTCAGAACAGTTAGAAAGCAGCATCAGTGGTAACTATGTAGCTACTTCATTGAGAATTACATATATTTTTGCATTTTAACAGGCCTACCAAAAACAATTCCTTTATAAAATGAAGCTAATTTTAGTCTACTCCAGGATGTAATTATTCATTGCCATGTGATTCTCTGCTTCATGTTTGGTGTTTCTGTCTCCGTGGTTGGGTTGTGATGGCGGTGATCATTAAGCATTTTGTATGCTTAAGTTGTCCTACAGTTTCCAAAACTGTGCTTGTTCACATTTTTTACATTAGAAATTTGATAAATACTGATATACTATGTGAATTGAATTATGTAGCTTAACCTGTTTTGGAAAATGGTAGAAGTATTCTTTTGTTTTTCTTGTTCTTTTTTGTTTTGTTTTGTTTTGAAGACAAGTTTACGTTGCTATAAAAATCACATGGCTAAGACACCATTCACTCTACTTATGCACTGAGCTACCCTTTTCTAAGGCAGTATTAGGTATGTTGGAATGTTAACATATGTTTGTCAGATAAATTTGATTTGGGTATAAATTATATGAATTTGAGATATATGAATTAACACCTACAAATAAACATTCGTTGCAAAAATTGTCATCTATGGTAAGACATATGGAAGATATTTAAGTCTGACCTTGGATAACCAACAACTTTCACATTCAAAATAATCAGAGTTTGTAATAGTTATACTTTCTTATACAAAGATCTGGGGAAAAAAATGAAATTAACAAATTACTATGTCAAACAATTCTGAATAGATGACTTTAAACTCACCAGTATCCATCTACTAAAACAGTACTTTCTCAAATGCCTCATTATACCATGAGCGATCAGGGAGTTTTTTAAAAAAGGAATTCTGGACAAAAGTGATTGAGTTTCCCTTAAGACTGCCCTGTCTGTCAAGACACTAAGATACCTCAATCTATGAGACAGATGGTATTTCAGTTTGAATATAAGCCAACTTTGAATGGTAGATCAAAGGGAAAAGAACAATTACAAGGATTTTAACTTTTTAAAAAACTGCTTCATTTTTGAAGGCACATCATGGCTTGCTGAATAGCTATTAATTCTATTTCTTTTCTACTCACAATGCTTCTGACACTAACTGTGGGGGTTCGCCTCACATTAAGCAGTTCTGATGCTCACTGCGCAGAGTCATGCAGGTGAAGGGCTTGATACCACGAGACAGCCCCTACTTCAGACTCCAGTCACCAGGAGTGGGTTCCGGGGAGACTCGCACATCTGTGTAACGTGGTACAAACCGAGAGTTCCCAAGTCTCCCTCCTCAAGTTAGTACTTTGCTATAATGACTCCCAACTCAGGGCAACACTCTACTCTCTATAATAAGTTAACTATGAAGCATACATCTCAGGAATAGCCACTCAGAAGAGATGGATGGAGTAAGAGACAGAGGAGGGGCAGAGAGCTTCCATATCTTCTCTGGGGGTACCATACGAACTCAGACATTCTCCAGATCCTGTCATTTAGGAATGTCCCGGAGGCCTTAGTAGGTAGGCAGGAATAATGAAGTCGCTGGCCATCGGTAAGGAAGTCACACTCCAGCCCCTGTCTTTCTCCCCGGAGGCTGAGAGGATGGGCACAGAAGTTCTCACTCTCTAATCGTGCCTTGGCCTTTCCTCTCTCCGGCCCTCCCCTCCCAGAGCGACCTTATCAGCACAGGTCAGATCAGGTTAAAAGGGGCTCGTTAGGAAAAACCAGGGACCCGCCTGTCCCTCTGTCTCTGAGGAAATGCCAAAAGTTTTAGGAGCTCTGTGCCAGGAACTGGAAAAAAATGTAATCTAAACTATGCATGAGTATATTTATTATGTCATAATAGTTATATACAATGATTTTATTTTTGATTTTTATAATTACATATAATATTTATAATAGTAATTACATAATAGCTATTATAATTAGATAGATGGTCAAATAATTATATAAGTTAAACAGGTTTTATGTTCAAATTTTCTTCTCATATTGGGTATTTCCACCATGAAATATTCATTATAATCATATCCAGCAGTAGTGGTGATAATAAACTTCTGAGAAACCTCTGGAGTTAACTACCTAGAGGTGAAAATTATTCTATTGATATATATTTTTCTTTAAAAATCACATAACTCAATTTCTTGATCAGCCTAAAATGGAACCTCAATGTCTCAGCATTTTTTATAGCTTGATAATTGAGTAAAATGGATTTTATTTGTATTGTGCCAGTGATAATAGTGACTTCAGATAAGTCTTTTTAAAAATTAAACCTCATTGTAACACATTATTTTGGAATGAAAATATGGTGATGTACAAGACAAGCACATTTATATCACTATAGTAATATTATAAAAATATATCACTGCCTTGTTTATTTATTAAATATTTTTATAAAAATGATATAAATCCCTTCCAATTCAATACATGTTCTAAAGTACACTGTATATATATTCATATGACTAATAATGGTGAGACAAAGCTCATACATTATATATCTTCAATGATATATTTAAAATGTTACTGAGAGCTAGGCCATTCAGGATACTGATTTAATTCCAATAGCCATTGATTATTTTGCAAACAATATCTGGAGTTTGCTATTGAAATTATATCCTTTTGAATTGGTGATAGTATATGATTTTCTAATCTGCATAAGTTAAACACATGGAATGAATTTATGAACTAATGATTTATAAAATGAATGTTACTTTTAACCTTAATAGGTTGAGCAATATTTGTGTGCAAACTAATTGTTTATATGATTGCGAAGGTTGGTTATCTAAGTCCATTGATGTTCTTACAGAGGTTTCTAGCTGTAAAATTTGATTGGCAGGTGGACCCAGATTGCTCTAGACAATTAATAGCTTATGATTTCTTACTAAATAACTGCTATAGACACTTGGCTGCTTGTCAAACCACCCATAAACATTGTTCCTGGTTGTGCTGCTGTGCATAACAAATATCTATCTTTAGTACCCTCTTTTTTATAAAATAATAAATGGTTTCTCAAGTTTGTAAGTACTAACACTGGTTTGTTAGTATATGGGTTGCTATCGCCTGTCAAAAAAACATCTAACACGTTTCAGAAGAACTTACATTTTTTAATTCTATTCGTTAGTCAAGCTTTGTTCTTATTCATTCTGGGTATTTTTTAGGTTGGGCCAAACATCAGCTGGGACTTAGGGATTGTCTTGGGTTGGATTGTATCCTTCCAAATGATATGTTGAAGTCCCAACTCCCCATATCTGGGAATGTGACTATATTTGGAAATAGGGTCTTTGCAGATATAATTAATATGAGATCATTAGGGTGGTCCCTAATCCAATGACTGGTTTCCTTATAAGAAGAGAAGACAGGCACAGTAGAGGAAGAACACAGCGTGATGAGAGAAGTGAAGGCAGGAGGAACACGCCTCAAAGCCAAGGATTGCCAAGGAGTGTCAAGGAGTGTTGGCTACGCCAGACGCTAGGAAGAGGCAGGGAAGGATTCTACGTAGAACCTCAGGAGCATGGCTCTGCTGAGATAGTAATTTTATACTTCTCGCCTCCAGAGCAGTGAGAATGCATTTTGGTATTTTAAGCCACCCAGTTATTGTTACCTTGTCATAGCAGACCAAGGGAATGAATAGAGTGAAATACAGTGGCATCATCAACTTCATATTTTTGACATGATGGGCTTACACCACCTGGAAACCATAAGATTCATGACATAAGTTTCTTAAATTATGTACCAAATTAATTTTCAATAATAAGCTGAGGTTAGCACATACTTATTATATATTCACTATGTATATAAGTTTATGTTATTTCTGGGGGACAGAGGAAGAGGGGAGGAGGAGAACAAAGTGAGTATAAAGAAAAATAATTATTGTCTTAATGAGATATGGACATACAAGGTATATCAGATATCTAATGTTAAATATTGTGCAATTAAGAATTATATAATTGTTAAATAATACTCAACTGAGTTTAATTTAAAGTGTTAAAGGATAAGAGATATCAAAGGGAAAAATTGGGCATATGGTTGTGCAAAATAGTGGGAAACATGAGCACAAGTGAAAGAGGCGTATTTACATACCATTTTTAGGAAATGGTAATACTAGGGTATTTCACACATGCAAATATATATATCTATATGTGTGTCTTATTTTCTCTAACGAATTAGGTCTCTAATAACATACTGGTATACATGTCAATAATGAAACACATAGATAACAAATCTGTTAATGCACACTCAGAAGAAAAGGGGACTGAGAGAAACAAATGCCACTGGTATACGTCCATTCATGCTCTTCTTGTAGTCAGTGCTGTCCTATTAGTAGGGCCGCTGAAGAACTGAGACAGATGGAAGAGCACGTGCTCAAAACCTGCCCGTTTGGATGGAGTCTTTAGGATCGCTTAATATGATTCCATTTAGTATTGTGTCGGTTAACTCTTGCCACAGTCATGGTGTTCAGTGGCGGACAACAATAAAAGTTCATGGCTCTTGTGTCTGAAGGCGATTAGCTCTTGACTAGGCTCTGATGACGTTGGCTGGACTTGCTCACAGGGCTTGAGATCAGTGATCTGCTGGCTGATCCGGCCTGGCCTCAGGTTCTGCTCCAGCTGTCACTCACCCGCCCGCAGCCCAGCTCGGCCCTGTGGTCGCTGTGAGGTCGGAAGCACAGGAGCACAAACTGAAACCACGCAGTGCTTCTGGAAGCCTGGGCTTGGAAATGCCTCAGCTGCTCCTCTAAGACAAATTAGAAAAATTTAGAAGGACAAATTAAAAAAGAAAGGGCATCACAAACACAAGGCTTAGGGAGGAGATCTCTACTCCTATACTGTGAGAGAGGACAAGATAACATGAGGGAGGTCATGGCTAAAGGCAAGGTAAGGAAATGAGATTACCATTGCACTCTACCACAAATATGCAGTTAGCTTCTGCCACTTTTCTCTGGAGTCCCTATCACCACCTCGTTTTGTGTCCATGTACTTTACATATGATTTTAGTGGTCTGAAATCTATGACAATAACTCCTGGGTATAACAAATTGTCAGTGAAGTTTGTATAAATCAGTTTATGAGCTAAGTTGATATGAATCTTCTCCTGAGAGACAGATTCTACATCAGGATGTTGAAAATAGTTTGTTGTCTCTGCCTGAATGGCCAAGGGAAGAAACTATTTCATTGTAAACTTAAGGTAATCAATGTGGTGCTTGAGACTGGCTAGCTGATCTCTCAGGCAGGCATGGCCCACTCTACTTACTCTTTTGAATGAATGTGAAATAAATTTACCTTGATATTTAAATTTCTGCAGCATGTTGACATTTTAAGATTATTTTGACTATCAACTATTTCTGAGGAAAAATCAGCACCATAATATGTTAGTCTTGGTCATAGAATGACGAAGTTCAAAAATAAAATCAGCTATGGTTATCTGCCATTCCAGTGACTCTCCTTTTACAAACTTTGACCTGATTTGATTCATCACTTTTACCTAGTGAGTTTACCAGTGTGCCTTTATTAAAACTCATGCTTCTTTTGCAGCAAATGGTTCATTAAACAGATGTTTATAAGTATACAGTGATATTTTTCTAAATAATATCTTTTTGGGGGGACATTCTTTCCATCAGTTCAAGTTATATTACCAGAGGTATTCTTGAGTTCATTTATTTTAGAAGAAGAAAAGTACATATTGTATACTACTTTATATTAAATTTGGTCAACTTGGAATTAATATTTCTGTTTATAATGGATTCAGATTGTTGTAAACCAGTAATGGTGAAATTGAGAATGGACATTCAGAAGTAAATAACATTTTTTCCCAAATAAAGGGAATGTTTTAAAAAATTGAAAAGTCTTTCTAATATAAATTCCTTCAACTTTCCGTTCTTAAAAATAATTATTTACAGCATCATTAATTCACTTACTAAAACAATATATCTGAGGTCTTAGTATTTTCCATGTGTTTTACAGGTGGTTAATAATTGTAGGCAGAATGTTTATTTTCATTCTGCGCTCTGCATACAGATGGTTTCTGAAATGACCAACTCACTTATTTGAACTTGCTATTTGTGATCTTTGAATTGTCTGTTTTTCAAAGTTTTGCTTCTCTTTTTCTGTAAAGCACATCAAAATATTTAGTTGTTCTTCCTCATTATCTCACCAGGTCATAGTGTAATGCTTAGAACATACTAGGTCCCCAATAAACAAGAAATAAATGGGCACTTGAACTATATTTATCAGTAATTGCCATGTCAGTTTTCTCTATTATACTAGGGCTGAAATCAGGAACTTTGTCCTTTCTATTTTTGTAGAAAAATGTATTTTCATGTGTTTTTGTATAAGTTTTTTTGTTTTTAGCTCTGTATTTCACACACGACTGTTAAATAAGTGATTGTTAAATAAATTAATAAATATATATAAGAATTTCACAAAAGCAGAAAAAACCCACTAGTTTAATGTGTAGAATTTCTGACTTCAAAGGTTGGATTTCCTTAAAGAAAAAAATGTAAACAAAAAAACAAATAACTGTATTTTTTTCAAAATCCATAACATATCGTGATTGTGACCACAGATTCTGGAATCAAACTATATACATGTTTAATAGTGTTTTCTCTCTTTATTCATTCACTTTATTAAAATGATGACTAAGTTCTGACTCATTGTGTACATTTTTAGATACTAGGATACACCAATAGAAAAAATAGAAAAGGAAAAATATGTTTATCCTGCAAAAGATTCTATTAGGATAGGAAACAATATCTCCCTCATGGAAATTTCTGCTAATGTTAATTTTCATAATATACATAAATACATATATTTATAGAAGGCTTATATATAAAAATATTTAGTCATTATATGTAAGTTATACTTACTGGAAATTATAATATTTCCATATTGCATGGAAATTATATTTTCCTAACATAATCATAAATTTCAGAACACCCCTGAAAGGTAGGTATAATTTTTAAGTTTTGTTAAGTAGGCAATGGATTTAAAGAAATAAAGCTTGCTATATGACAGATCTGGAATTTAAAGCTTGATTGTATCATTCCAAAACTCCCTTGTATAACCTTCCTCATTCATTGCTCCATTAGTTTCCCTCTTGCTGGGTTCCCTTCCTTTCTCCAGTTTGTTTATTTTTGGCTCTGAGAAGTTTTGAATGAGAGAAACTGGATTTCTTTTAATGAACTCAGAGATTAGCAAATCTATTTGACCTTGTACCCACTGATAATTCCTCACATAATTTAGCATGCTTATTCCAAGACATCCTTCTACACAAAGCTTCTGAAAGGTTCTACCCAAGTGTTGAAATTCCTTCGCCCACATTCCCAGGAGCACCACTTCACTGGTACTGTTGTGCTAAGGAATGGAAACAGTCTTTAAAAAACAATGTCACCACAATACATTTAATAAAAACAAAAACAAAGCTGTTGCATTTTCCCTAAGTAATATTCTATTTGTCCAAATAAATAGCTTAAATACATAAAGTCTGTTCAGACGGCATCCAGTCATGTAATAGGAAAAATAAAGACATTTACTGAAGAAGATTCAAAATACAAGAAACATTGCACAGATGACAATGATGCTTCAGTCCCCTTCAAAGCAGGCCCCTTGGGACCTCACACAGTTCTCCCAATTGCCATCAGCTGCCTAGTCCTATTTTCCTGAATCTCACTGATGGTCTGAAATTTCTTGCCTTTCAAAGGCAATTTTAGTTTTAGGAAAAGCCCTAAGTCATAGGGCACCAAATCTCAGCTGTAGGGCAACTGAGTCACCTGAGTGATTGGATGTTTCGCCAAAATCTCCACATGAGACATGATGCATGAACGGGCGTGTTGTCAATACGAAGCTGCCAATAACCAGTTGCCCAGAGCTATGGCCTTCTGAATCATCTGAATAGTTTCCATGGAGGAATGTTCAAGCTGGACTCAAAATATGATGCAGATTCATTGCTCTACTTGCTCAGTCATTCTGAATGGGATGGCCACACAGTGCACATGCTCACTCAATGGTGTATACAACCCCCACTGACTAGTACAGTGAAGTCATCGTTGTTCACACATGAGCATTCCAGTCCACTCTCCTTGGCTGCCAGGGAACATCAATGTCACAGAAAACTTTCTTGTTATATTAACAATGGCTGGACTTTCTCCAGACAGACCTCGATGTATGTAAGTAAAGTAAAAACTGAATATCCTATCACCTAAGGAACATGGAGACGAAATGTTAAAACTGAATCTAAATTTTGAAGTTGACTTTTCCTTTCTTTTCCTCCTCTGCCCATTTTTCAGTTGTGGGGTACCAACTGCAACTGGTTTGTGACAATGAAGTGAAGAGCAATTTTCTAAGGAGTGGACGAGTCTAGCAATAGTCTCCTTACTAACAAACGTGCACTAAGTGATTCCTTGGAAGGATGTAAAATAATACATGATATTTAGAGACAAGTTTCAAATATACCTCCCTCTTGACATTTTTTTGTGTTTTGGCATTCTCTCTATCATCTATATAAGCCATTTGCATTTTAAGTCACAAAATAAGGATTAGGAAATCACAAAAGACTTACATTTTCCCACTTTTTCTGAGGTGCACATAAGTTGCCTGTTGGTCATAAGCAGAGAACTAAACATCTATGTGAAAATATCAAATTTTATATTTTCATTTATTATTAGAATTACTACCTAATGGCAACAAATAAAATAGTTCCACATGTGGATCTACATGTTCTATAATCTCCTGTTGTATCTGGAAGACAGATAAGTAACAGAAACCTGTCACTTGTCACCCCATTATTAAGATAAATTTGCAAGATAAGAGGAAGACAGCCATCATCAATCAAGTCATTCTGTACTCTGAAAGCTATGGACAGTTAATGTCTCAGCCAGGAGTGTAGGCAAGTCGTGTTACCTATGAAAGTTCATTTATTCTGAGAGGAAGCAAATCTCCTTGAGAGTTGGAGATCCGCAAACAGTTACATTGGTAGGCAGAAATAAGGACTAGAATCTATTGTAGACATTAGCTGAGATAATTGATAATAGATTAATTGGAGTAGTTGCAATAGAGCCACTGGAGTAGAACTTCAATTCCCAACTGTGCTTGCCGTCTCAAATGGTCCGTTACAGTTAAAAATACATTACTTTCCTACCTGACAACAGTCTCCATTGGGTTATACTGGGTTTGAAATACAGACAGTGGCTTCTAGGAGTGGCAAGATGGTTCACCATGGATCGGCCCAGTTTTATGCCTGTCCCTATTTATTTTCTGAAAGAATAGTCAGCTAGATAACTCAATGCCGTGCTGTTTTTGCTGTGGATAGCCCTGCAATTTGCAACATTAATTTAGGATGTTATGAATATCTAGAAGGTTTCCCTTCCATAGAATCTGTTCTTATGTTTGTTTGGTTTGCAATGCAAGGTCAGTGGTCTATTATATTAATTAATTTAACTCAACAAAATTCCACTTGAGTTAATACACAAATTTTTCTGTTATCATTGTCTTAAGTGGAAACATGGTGAAATCTTACATTTTTACGCAATCTAAAAAACCATTGATCATGGAATTAAAGATTATAAGTATCAATTATATAGGGTCCCAGAGGAAATAAATATGAACATTATAATATTCCTTTTATATAAAACATGCGTCTCTTGTGATGGAACCTGATGTGACGTTAAATCAAAACTATTCACAGCAGACATCTGGAATGACTTCAAAGTTAGATTAAATGTCAGATGGTGGCTGTCTGTTGGAGAGCTCCTCTGCAGGGACCTGCACTGGAGTAGTCGTAGTCCCTTAACTAATTCACATATGAAAAATAAAAGGACGGTCAGTACAAGGTAAATTCTGGAGCCTTACTAATTTTGTGGAATTGGGGATATGGTTACTTTTCATACCATAGTTCCAGCATCTGAAGACAATAAATTCCTACTCTGAGTTTTGGTTCTTTACTTCCCTCCATGTGCTCCTTAACGCCTTTTCTGAAGAAAATTGACTGCGCCTATGGCTTTATATACTATAAAGTTTGTTATGATTTACTCACTTTTAATGTTCTGACAGTTTAATAACTAGGTGGCATTTCTTTTTGGTTATATAATGTTGAACAGTAACGATCGCGAACATTTGCATTTGAGACATCGTATTAAAAGGAAAGATATGCCTCAGGGCAATTTGTAATAATGCCAGAGTCAAAGGCAGGAATCAGAGAGGAAGAATTGATCTGACACCTTTTCATTTCAGGTGAAAAACTAAATATATTCATGCTACTTCTATGATAAAGTAGATTTAATTGGGGATCAAACTATATAGTGTATGTAATGTGGATTTTTAGTAATTGGAGTGCTTGTGGTGGAAATGTGGAGAAATATTAAATGAAAGGATAAGAAAGGCCTCTAGAGACAGTGTTTTTTTTTTTTGAGGGGGAAGAGAACCCTCCATTTTCTGTGGAGATATATTATACATATTGTTTCTGTTAGGTTTCATGAAACTAAAGTCAGAAAGTGAACTGACTAGAAATATTTTACCAAATTGTTTTTATTTGCAGAAAATAATAAAATGCTCTTTGCTTCTTTCTTCTTCTTTCTTTCCTTTCTTCTTTTCATTAATATATTTGTTAATAGAAAATATAGGCATAGAGCCCTGGTAGTTTTAAGTAAAAGTTAAAAATGAAAATTCTGGAAGATGGGAGACCTTGTATAAAATGCATGAAAATATTTGCAGTTTTTTGGTGGGTGTGGCTCCCATATTCCTCCTGTATTACTTTTAGAGATTTAATTTTCCTCCAGAATAGAAGAATCTGCACAGTGATTTGGTATGCGTTATATAGTCTAATGCAAGTACTATAGAAAAAGTGTTTTCCTGTCAACATATTCAATATTAAAAATTTAAAATAATTTATATGTAAATGTTAGATATGAATTTTCAAGTAGCGTTTTCTTAGCATGCTGCCTATAAGATGTCTTCCCTGTCCAGGAAAAAGTATAACCTTATGATCCCTCATGGTTAACTTAATCACATAGTTCTCTACCATGCCAACTGATAAGAATAAAAACTAGAGCCATAACAAATCCTAACGTTAAGTCTTTAATGTAAGGTTTTAGAATTTAAATATTACATGTTAACTTTGGTCTGCCAGACTTACTCTGTTGTATTCAACTTTGTCTTTTTTATGTAAATTGTTAGGAAAAAAAGCATTTTGTGTAAAAGAATATCTGTTGGATAAAGAATGTCAAAACCAAAAAAAAAAAAATGATAACCACCTAGTTTTGTGAACAGTCTAGACTTGTGGTACATGAAAAAAAAAAAAAGCAGTTGTAGTCTTTCGAGTACTTCTTTCAACCCCCTAGTCCTGGAGATACAGCAAAGAAATCCCACAGCATTTTTATTACTTTCGCATCCCATTAGATAGTCTTATTTTTTCCCGGTTTTCCAAAAAACAAAATGTTGTCAAATATAAACAAACCTCTGCTGTCTGATGTAAATTAGAGGGTGTGCCTTATTTCTTTAAACTGAAAATCCAGCAAAGGGAACAGTAGGGGAGTGACAAATATGGTCCAGGTTTGTTGTTGTTATTATTGTTGGTTGGTTGACTCTGGTGTTTGTTTTACTCCTTTTCCTTGATCCTGCCATCTCTCCTCCCATTTTATGTACTTCTTGCTCCTCCAGGGTGTTGAGAATGGGTGGAAAGGTGGGTGATACAACAAAGCTGGACAGGTCTCACGTAGCCGATGATGTCAAGTCACTTCATTTACATCCAGTTATTTCCCTTTGGAGTGTTTCGTGAAGACCTCACCCACCTTCTCCCTACAGTTTCCAGGACATGTCTGCACTAACTGGCAACTCACAATCCCCCCTTTCAGCCCCTGGCTTTCAGTGGTCCACCCCATGCTGAGCCTGTCTCCCCCAAAGGGAAACCTCGACCCTCCAATCTGGCTTCTTGACCACAGTCCTTTTCCAAAGGGCTTAGGTCCTGGTTTCTCGGGACTAGGTTCACACGTGGCCAGCAGCACTGAACACCTTTGCTCCTCACCCCCACCCCAGTCTGTAGGAGCGTGTGTCTGTTTCTTCATGCATCCATCAGAGGCAGCTAAAGCCACAGTGTACGCAGGATTTTTCAGGGGTAAGCCAGACTTTTCCCTGCGTATTTAAGGTTTGTACAGAATGGTGAAATAACCAGAGGTGTGCTTTCAAAAACATAAATCATCTCTACCTTTTACACTTACGCTTTTCTAAATCAACACACTCAACCTATTTTTGGTGGAGGAATAGCAGTTTGCAATTTTCAGTTGGTTGCCGGGCTCCATGTTGTAGCAAAAGCAGTGCAACACAGGAGGGAATTGGGTGACCATCCTGCTTTCCCAAGGGGATCAAACATTTTATATAAACTTTAGTTTCTGGTTCAATGCAGCTGTGTTTCTCTAAATAATGTGACTTGCTGCATATATTTTCCTTTTACGGATCCACAGGATTTTTCAAGTGTTAATTTACAAGAGGTGAGACTACTACAATTGTAAATATATTTGCTACAATATCCTTCTTCATAAGAACATTATTGAATTGACTAGTTTTCTGAGATTATTAGCTTTGTCTGTAGTCCTGCATTAAAGACTGCTGATTTTAGTCTCCAGAAACTTTGAAAAATAATAAATAAAAGCAAGAACTCTCATGGCTTGTGTTAAAATACTTTTTGTCATCATTGAGTCAGTCCCCCTATCTTGGCCCAGAGAGGCCTTTGCCATTTTCTGTGAAGCTTTGAAAGTGGCTTGCATTATGTAATCAGAAAGATAAGAAATTAAATAGACCCTTTACTTAACAATATTATTTTTAAAAGCACCACAGATTTAGTCTATAATATACTGTTGACAAAATAAATTAATATCAATGAAAAATATTGTTTGAAAAGAGTGATTGCTGAGCTTTCATTTAAATTTAGATCAAAATAGCTAGAGTGGCCTTATTGCTTAAAATTACCTTATTCAAATCTTTCCCGTTAGAAAGAATGGTATTTGCAAATCAAACAGATAAATTTGTAACTCACATAGCTGAGTGCTCTTCGAAAATTTCTCTTTATTTTAACAAGATGATACTCTATTTATATATAGCAATGGAATTTTACTTTTCATTCCATTCTGTACTTGATGAGGGTGATTTCATTGTTGTATGCTTCTCCAGACCTCAAAAATTGTGAGGAAAACTCAATCAATCTGAGGAAAATCATGCTACACGAGTGGTATTTTTTGGTTTTTTCTGTGCCCAACAGCAAACTGTATGTTGAGGTGAACTTAAACTGGACATTGTAATTCTCACTGAGTTTCCTCTGACTCTCAGTTTTCCAATCAGCCACATAGTTAAGAGATTGAGCCAGGCTATTATACCCCATTGGAGGAATTTCTACTTGCAAGATTCAGAAAGATGCGCAAGTGTAAATATTTTTTGACCTAGCTAAAGAGTTAATATTTGGAGGAAGTGATGGGCACATACAATAATTGCAAATTTTCATAAAGATTTTATTGGAAAAAATATTACCCATTTTCATACACATTTAACAAGAAAAAAATACCGTGGCAAAATTCCTTCATTCATGTTAATGTGATTTGCTAACAATCTTGTATGGACTGTAGCCCTGTACTTATTTTAAAAATCCAAAGATAATAAGTGTCATTACATGCTCTCTAAGTATCAAAATGAGTTGACATAGTCTGATTGGCTTATTTCAATAAAATAGAATTGATCTGGGCATGAAAGGAGAGAACCTGTGGGATTGGGGGAGATAAGTCAGACTGGGAAGGAGGCCGGTCGCCTGCTCCCCTGTGGCTCGCCTTCCCTCAGCCATCAGAGGCGGCTCATGCCGCCTTCATGGAGCTCGGGCGGCATGGAAAATGAACCATGAAGAAATTACCTTTTGGGAGAACGTATGTATATTAGAGAAGTGTGGAAAATGAGGTTCAATAGGTCAAGTGGAGGAAGACCATACTTAGAAGGCTCTAAAGTCGGGCGTAATACAGGAGTAAGAATAACAGCACCAATATTGAATTTCAACCCATGTTGAGGGTCTAGAATGGGTCAAACACTATACTAATACCTGAATGTGAGTTGTCCCATTTACATTTCATACCTACCTAATAGAACAAGTATTGTTATCGTTCCATTTTATTAGTGAAGTAAAGGAGTCTTGGGCATTTTTTAATAGTTTCCAAGGATATGATGTTAGTAAAATGTCAGCTATGAGTTCCAACTCCTGTCTTACCTACCACTTAGCATTTCTATGGATAGTCTTTGGCACATGGTAGACATTCAATAAACAGTAGTTTTATTGTTATAATTAGGGCTATTCTTACTAGGAACCCATTGCTAATTAGTGATGCTTAGTAGTAAAACCAGAAATATAATTTTCTGCCTGATATTTTCTTCAACAAATGATCTTCCCTCTAATAATAAAGACAGATCCTACAATAAAGCCTGCTTCTATAATATAGAGGACAACAATTTTATGTCTTTTTCACTTACTATAGGTAATATAAATTACTTAGAGGATATTGTGTACATTTTAATTGTTATAGTAATCATGTTAGGGTATTACTTCCATTTAAAAAAAAAAATCTAAGCTTCACAGAGTATTTAATTAAGTACAAGACACTATGATAAGCACTTCATATGTGTTGTTTCATCCTCCAAATAACATCTATGCTATTGTTATTATGATAACTAAGAATATTTTAAATTCTGCCTAATACTACATTGCGAATGAAGAAGTAAACTGAGGCCTAACAAAACTATACACATGGCATGAAATAACATAGCTATTAAGTAAATTTAGACACTGAAGTGCTGAGACAGAATAACTTCCCAAGGTGGGAAGGACAAATGGAAGAAAGAGCTAGGATTCAGATTGGCAGTTAACTAAGGCTAGTGCTGGGAGATGAAACGGTGAGAATGCTAGTAACATAAATGCGCACATCATTGTATTCCTCTCACAGGTAAGTCATGGGACAGCTCTGAATCCACTAATCATACTTGTAACCCTAAAATCATGGAGGGGACTAGTCACCTAGTCAGGGCCATCAGGGAAGGAGCACTTCTCTAAGGAAGATGTGATTAGGATTTGAGGGAGACAGTAAAATAGTCAAGGGACAGGAGAAGTATTTGATGTTTAAAACCAGAAACACGAGGAGAGAATTTACGGAACTGGGAGAAGGCATTACTGTTTGTTTTCGCTCCCATGATAACCCTCTGCCATTATTTGAGTTAACAAGAAAAAGGGCTCATGTCACTTTAGCAGAGGGAGCGCTGGGTGCAGCTGAAGCCAGGGGAGTGCTCCTTCTTTCATTCTGATCTCGCATGTCATGCCTCCAGGTGCGTTCTTGCTCAACAGAAAACAAATTTGTCAGAGTATGAGTCTGTACAATTTTACCAACATATGTATTTAAAAAAGCTGTGTCTGGCACATCTATTTCCACCTTCAGGATGGGACAGGGAAACTTCGTACTGGATTTTCAGGGGACATTGAACCAAGTAGCAGTAAGGAGTTGGCCAGAAGAACACTACAAACCCACTCTCTACAGTTCATGCACACACATGTGATGCAGTGAGTTGGCTGACAAAGTGGTCGGAGAAGATCGGAGGGGTGGAAAAGTGGCCAGGGGTGGTTTTACCCAAAGACCAGAAAATAAAGGAAGGAAGCCTTTGTTCACGGTGCAGGAGCCCACAGCCGCCTGCGCCTATGACGCTCTGCTCTTGGCTGCCGCAGGTTCTCTTGCTGTCACACAGGAGTGAGCCAAGGCACCCCAGGAGTCTTCCGCTGCTCAGTGAAGGGGCTGACCTTGCTCTGACCCTCAGACACTCTGGCTCCCACTGCCAGGGCCAACAGGACGCTGCTGTCAAAAGATTGTGCCCTTTCCCATGTCCCTGAAACTCAAGGTAGCAACAGTTCTGATTCCCAAAAATTTCTAGTGCGAACACCAAGTCCAAAAGCAGAAATGTTCTTTAGGAACAGAGCTTGCCACTGAGAATAACATCAAAGCTTCATACAATCCAATACTGTTTTTATCGTTAGTGACAAGGAAGATTTTGTGTGACAAGATGCTAGTTAAGATCAGGTTTGTAGGCATCCATGTACTTGGGATACTCTCCTTTAGACTGGGCTTAGCTTGAAGGAGTTTTTCATCTTCTTTGCAGCTGCGATCATCTGATGAACTGACAGGTGCTGCCTGGCCTGGTCGGGTGGCCCGGACACTTACCTTGTCCCCATTGGTTGCTCTAGCAGGGTAGCCCTGGCCCTTCATACATTGTAGGTGGGAATATAAAATGACGCAGCCACTTTGGAAAAGAGTTTTCCCATTTCTTCAAAAGATATACCTACACTTACCATCCAAATGAGCAATTTCATCTTTAGGATCCATCTAAAAGAAACTAAAGTATAGATTCACACAAATATAGGAATATTTCTAGTATCATTATTTATAAAATCCAAAAAATTAGAAATAACTCACATGTTCATTTATTGCATGGATACCAAATGTGATATATCCAGACAGTATAGCGAAATCAGGAATATAGAGAAGCAAAGCAGTGTCTACAACATGGACGAACTTTAAAAACTTCATTCATTCAAGAAGCCTGGCAAAAACACTACACATTGCATGATTTCATTTATATGAAACAGCAAATATCTAGATACATAAAATGAGTTAGCAGTGGACTGTAGCAGAGAGGAGAACAAGAAATAACTGCAACAGGCACAAAGGATCATTTTCAGTGATGAAAATATCTAAACTTGTATCATGCCGGTTGCAAAATGGTCCATTTATTGAAAGTCATTGGTTTGTACACATAAAACAGGTGTATTTTATTGTATGCACCTTGCACCTCAAAAAAGACTGTTTAGAATGTGAGTTTTTAAAAAATTAAGAGCTCGGTTTGAAAATATCTCAATTTGTGATTAGAAGATTTAAATATATTGATTAATTAAGCATCTCATAGGATTCAGTTATTTTCTTTAGCCTTGCTTACCTAAGGCTAATTTCCTTTTAAATTAACATGGAAACTTTCTATAATCCAAAAGTTTTTTTAATTTAAGGTTTTTTTAGGTTGTGATTTTCAATAGTTATTGTATAATGTGCTGATAAAATTAGAGACGTACTATTCTTTTATTGGTATTTCACCTATGTATTTAATAACTTTTTATTGTACTTAAAATAATTTTGAAATTCATTTTTTAAATTATACTTATTGATTATGCTATTACAGTTGTCCTGATATTTCCCCCTTTGCCTCTCCATTCAACACCTTGTTTTATCAACGTAAAAGTACAGTACAATCAATAGTAGGTTAAATTATATTTTATCAAAAATATAATTCAAAATGAAATTGTATCATTTTAAAACTGAGCACTCATAGTATCTTCTATTTTCATACATGTACAAACTTTGTAGTAAGTGAGATTACTGTTTACTCATTTTTAAAAGGAGTACTCATTGCTATCAATTATAAGCCTTTAGATACTGTAAAAACTGAAAAAAAATAATTTACTACTCTTATGCAAGTAAGGGGACATATGGAGCATGATGATTATAAAACTTAGATTGGCCCGTGCTGGGTCAGGAGGAAGCTCTGATGCAGGGGTCTACGAAATGTCATTTCATAGGAATATCAAGGCTCCTGTGGTCTCTGAATAGTTAGTGCCTCTCCTCTACTTGCACTTCAAGTAGTTCTTCCCACCGCAATTAACCAAAGTCTTGGCACGGTGAGAGGAAGCAGATATCCAGGGACCGAGGTGAGAGAGTGTGAATAGCATTATTAATTGGTCAAAATTATTGTAGCATAATTATTAGCCAAAATAGAGCAACACCTGATCGAAGCCCGAAGCAGATAAGAACACTGCAGTACATTTAGGGATAAAAATAGAATCGTAGTCCTGGCTGGTGTGGCTCCGTGGATGGAGCACTGTACTGCAAAGCAAAGGGTCTCTGGGTCCATTCCAGTCAGGGCACAGGCCTGCGTTGTAGGCCAGGTCCCCAGTAGGGGGCGCGTGAGATGCAACCACACATTGATGTTTCTCTCCTTCTCTTTCTCTAAAAATAAATGAATAAAATCTTTAAAAAAAAAAAAAAAAGAATGGTATCTGCAAGGAGGAGGATTTAGGATGGCCTGGAATATACACATACTCAGGAAGGCAATATATACCAGTTTAAAAGGAAATTGTTTAAATATTTTTATAAAGTGCTAATTTAAACAAGTCTTCTAAAGATATCATTACACACTCTCCTGGACCAGGTAAGTAGTTTGATAATGGCATCCAGACTCTGCTGCCTGAAACAAGAAAATGAAGATAACAGCACCGTTATTCTGTTCTGTCTTGTAGAGTCACATGTATCAGCAGATGATCTGGTACGTTAATAGAGAGCTGAGTACACAGAGTTTGCACAATAAGTGGTAATGCTTTAAGTTTGTGCAAAATGTCAGAAGGATAGACACAATGCACCCAGTGTGTTTCTTCTTTCATTACCAAAATATTTACAGTGAAACATGTCTGTTTCTTTTATAGGCACATTGTGCTTCATCGCACCTCACAGATAATTGCATTTATTTACGAACTGAACCTTAATGTCTCCAACCAACCAACACATTATGAACTGCTGAAGGCTCAGAGGATGGTAAGTACTTTTTGTAGTAAAGTATTTTTAATTAAGACATAGATGCTTTTAGACATAGCACTATTACACACTTAGTAGAGTACAGTATAGTGTCGCCGTAACTGTTACATGTATTGGGAAGCCAAAACTGTTGTGTAGCTCACTTTCTTGTGAGAGTCGCCTGTCTGCAGCGGTTGAACACGGACCCACGGATCTCTGAGGTGTGCTGTGTTGTTCAACTGAACAAACCAATCGTGTACAGTAGTTACATTTTTCTCTGTTTTTCAAATATTTTAGTTTTAAATAATTTATTTAACATCTGTTTTTGTAAAGGATAGAGATAAATCAGACAACTTTGAAAATTTGGTATGATTTAATTAATATTTTAATTTATGGTCAATTCCAATAACTTATACTTTAAGCAAGTAATGTATCAGAGAGTGCTGTCCTCAGAAACAAATGAAAAATTTCCAGAATAATTAAATATTTGAGATGCAAGAATGGAAAGAGTGTGATAACTTTTCCTGCTAAATTCATTTGAGGTTAAAATTTTGGAATTTAAGTTTAAAATAAACAGAACCAGTCATGATTAGATGATGGCAGTGAAAAAGTTAAGTAGAGATAAGTGGCTATGAAATATTTATATAAAGACACTTAAAAAATGGTGGAATAAAAGGAAATTGGCAACATGAGAGCAGCTGACTTAGAAGATGGGAGAGGAGAAGAAACTTAGTTCCATGGTTGGATGTGCTCCATGTGCTGGTGATTCCAGCTCTGTTCTGCTGCAAATGAAAATCCATACTGAAATTTGAGGGAGATGTGATTTAAGTGTGGAACTTATTCTTTTTTTTATCTTTTACTGCTTATATTCACTTTTTTAATTTATTATTGTTCAGTCACAGTTGCCCTGCTTTTTTCCCCATTGCTCACCCCTCCCCCCCCCCCGCAGTCAGTGCCCGCATTGTCCGTGCCCAGGAGTCCTCTAGTAGCGTTCTTTCGCGTGCCCCTTCCCCTCCTTTCCCCTGTTACCCGCCTCTGCCCTCCCCTCTGCTCACTGTCAGTTTGTTCTTTATTTCTACATCTCTGCTTCTAGTTTGCTCATTTATTTGTTTTGTTGATTAGGTTCCACTTATAAGTGAAATCATATGGTATTTGTCTTTCACCGCCTGGCTTATTTCACTTAGCATAATGCTCTCCAGGTCCATCCATGCTGTCGTGAAGGGTGGGAGTTCCTTCTTTCTTTCTGCTGCGTAGTATTGCATTGCGTAAATGTACTGTAGTTTTTTGATCCACTCACTTACTGATGGGCACTTAGGCTGTTTCCAATGCTTGGCTATTATAAATAACACTGCCATGAACATTGGGGTGCCGGGTTCTTTTGAATTGGTGATTCAGGGTTCTTAGGGTATAGTCCCAGCAGTAAGATTGCTGGATCGAAAGGTAGTTCCATCTTTAGCTTTTTGAGGAAATTCCATGCTGTTTTCCACAGAGGCTGCACCAGTCTGCATTCCCACCAGCAGTGCACAAGGGTTCCCTTTTCTCTACAACCTCACCAGCACTTGTTGTTTGTTGAGTTGTTCCTGATGGCCATTCTGTCTGTGAAATGTTGTCTCATTGTGGTTTTAATTTGCATTTCTCTGATGGCTAGTGATGCTGAGCATCCTTTCATATGTCTCTGGGCCCACTCTATGCCCTCCTGGAGAGGTGTCTGTTCAGGTCCTTTGCCTATTTTTTAATTGGATTGTTTGTCTTCCTGGCGTATAGTCATTGGGCTCTTTATATATTTTGGAGATGAAACCATTGTCCGAGGTATCATTGGCAAATATGTTTTCCCATATGGTTGGTTCCCTTTATGTTTTGTTGATGTTTTCTTAAGTGTGTAACTTTTCTTAAAGACAAAAAAATGAAGTCAGCAGTATATAAGAGCAGACAAATAGACACTGACGATGATGAACCTAATTGGGAAATGGGAGGAATAAGGGAAGTCCTTGAATAAAATGAAGAACCATCTTAGAGGTAACAGAAAGCCAGGATGAGGTGTTGCTAGGAAATCTGAGGAGAAAAGGGTTTGGGGAAAGGTATGGCAAATAGTTTGAAATGCACCAATTGGAAGAGGACAAACTCTCAGAAAAAATGTCAATTTCTTAGAATATTAGTTTCTATAGTAGCTATAAATTATTTAGATGTGTCACTATTTTTCTGAAAAGCAACATCACTTTTCTACAATACATTTAGCCTGCTTTGTTATTCTTAATATTTATTTTAAATAAATACAAAGTTATAAATGGGATAATCCATCATCAATTTAGAGCATGATCTATGACAGTCTGTGATTATTCCTTTTAAAACACATTTCTAAGAAATTACAAGTTTAATTAACATTTCTGTGAAAGAAAAAATATGCAGGTAAGGTAAAAAGGGAGAGAACAAGTCAATTTACAACTTTTATGTTTTCCTTTTGAAAAACACTGGTTACTATATTAACTATATTTTTGCAAATTAAATATGTCATCAAGCTTTGTGCAATCTTTACAATTGCATATGAGTAACCAGTAGTTTTTACATAGTATTTATTTGAATACACAGTTAAAAATTGGGTCAATATCACACACAATTTTTAATCTAATTAAAGATGTTGCTGTCAGAATTTAGAAAATTCCCTGTGTTTAACAGCTGGGAAAATGGAGCCTCAGCAGAGAGATGGACTTCAATTGCCAAGGGCAAAATGCTTATTTTAATTTTATCTGTTAATCGTTATTAATTGTACAATATAATACTAAATGGATTCTCCCTCCACCCCTTCGGTTTAGATATAGATATGAATTACCTATAAACTAGAATGAAGCCACAGAGACAATTCCTATTTTAGTAATTATAAACTTCTTTCCTAATTAATAACCCCTACCTACTACGGAATTACCAGTTAATATGCCAGATGCCCGCTGCATAATTATGTTCACAACTTCAATCTAATTGCAGTATTGACAGCCATAACTAGCACTGGATTTCACTAAATGGTTTATTTCCCAAAGATCCCCAGTTGTGGTAATTCACTGTCGTTCTGTCAATGACAGTGACAGATGGAAAAGTCAAGGAGTGATTTACTTTTGAAAGTTACTAATATTTTATTGAAATGTCTGAAAAAAATTTATTTGCTCAATAAATATTTATTAAGAGTCTGCTATGTTTCATCAAATATTGCAGTTTCCAAAGATAAAGCAGTGAATAAATAAAAAAACATCCAGAACCTCTGCCTTCAAGAATCCTGAAGTTTGATGCATCCTCAATTCTGTGCCCTGTCCTCAAAAGACAAAGAGGGCCACGTGACCTTGTAGTGGAGGCATAATGTCACCTTCGCCCTCCTGGGGATTTTTTTTTTTCAACTGGGCCTGAGAATTAAATTAACACTAAGACAAATCAGCAGGACAAACACATACCGATTTATGTAATAAAAGTTTCCCATGGCACAGGAAACTTCATAAGGATTATGACCCAAAGAAATAGTGAAGCATGGCAGCTTGTATATTAGGTTAAACAAATGGGCATGTGGGGAAAAGTAAACTATGCGGGGAGACTAAGAGAAGATAAGAATTAGTTTATCAAGGCCTATTTGTATAGAGTTCTCTAGGGCTCTATGTCTGATCCTCGATGAAATGTTTCTTTCCTTCCGATACGGAAGGCATCTGCCATACGGGATTTAACCACAAAAATGGAGAATCATAGTGATCGCCTTGGACCGGCTTGGTTGGGTTTTTATTTGTGTCTTTAGCGCAGAGTAATTTTTATATCAGAGCAGCATATTTGAGGGTGGCACATTCTGGTTTCCTTTAAGTTCTAGCCATCATATCTTTGCTCCATTTAGCACAAAGTAGAAAGGAAGAAAAAAGAATCATGTTCTCTCTTCTTAAGTGGATTTTTAGGAAGTTACAATGACATGTCTCCTTACAGCCATTTGGACCACACTTAGTCATAAGGCTTCAACACTTACACAGATGCTGGGAAATCGTGTCTTTATTCTGGGCAACCCGAGTGACAACAAAATCCTGGGTTACTTTACTGAAGGAGGATGGTGCAGCGGGTCCCTTGATATTTAATATGAACCACTTTACTTTTTAGCACCATGTGGCCCAAGATAAAATAGCTGGCAGAGTAAAAGAATGAGAAAGAGAAGAGCCACTGCTTCATTAGCAAATCTTTTGATCTTTTTCATATTTGATTTTATATCCAGGCTGATATTTAGCGTCATTAGAAGACATAGACATGAAATTTCCCTTCCTAAGAATCTCTTCAACTAGGCCCCAGGCTGAGAGCACCTGGGGAAGTCTCTCTACAAGTCTGCAGATCTCAGGTGGTGTAAGAAGCACCTGAGGTACTGGATTAAAAAAAATCGCACACCTCTCCACAACTGCAGGCCGCTAGATCAGAACCTTCCTGGGCAGGGCCGCTCTCGGGGGGACACTCACAGAACAAGAGGACGCAGGGACTCTCTGAGGCCAGCTGGCACAGAAAGCCTGGACCCCGGAACTGTGCTAATTATATCTCACATACAAATCACTGAATTTCACCCACTCTTTTTAAATCTGGGCTTCCAGATCTGTTATGTCCAGAAAATAGGAACACAAAGACTCAAAAGTGTATACCTTTATCAATCAATCTGTCTATCTTATTCTAAGGGGACCATATTGAATAATTTCAGTGTCCTGAAATATTGAAAGAAATTTATTTTTTAAAGATATGTTAAGGGTAACTCATTTATGTAAATGAGAAAATGTGCCTTATATCTCGATGAGGAGGAGAGTGAGAATTCTACAGAAAATTCTGTAGAAGTGGCTCCTTCGGTGATGTGGAACTGAAATTTCCATTGTCCAAATTCCTCCACTAAAATCTGACTAATTCTGAACCTACACCTCACCTTTCCTCAGGAGCCTATAATAGAAATGGAGCAATGTAGAGGCTAGCCCTAAAGCTGCCCTAGACTGCTGGCCGACGGGATGGTTGGCTAGGAAGCCCTTCCCTTCCATATGCGCATGGCTCGGCCAGGTGCCGCATCGCAGACCCCTGGATGAGACCTGTGTGCTGAACCGCTGAACCGCTGGAGACTGACTGCCTTGTACCAGGAGGCCAGCCTGGACACCTTGAAGGTGTCGGTGCTCACGGCAGGTCCATTCTAAAGGAATGTCTTTGTTCCTTTTTTCCATTGAAACCAGTGAGGTTTTCTCTACCCATGCACGTAAAGCCATTTAGACTGCACGTGGCAACTGTTGGAGGCAGGTATTTGCAAAGTACTCTTGATACTGTTTAAATGTAATTTCTCGCTCACCACAGATGACCCTCATCCTGGTGAACTCCTTTTATTCTTTATGACTTAGTTTTTTATTCATTTTTATTCCTCTAGCTTTCTTGACAGTCATTTTGAGTTTATTTAGGGACTAGCACCAAGGGGCATGGCCAAGATGAACAAGACTGCCATCTGTACTCTGATGTGGCTTTGAATGAAAGCACACAGTTCCAGAAAGTTAATAAGTCATGGGGTTCATGTATAATGAAACCGCACTATAAAGTTCTTGAACAAAGTAAAACAAAGTATTTTAAAATTTTAAAACAATTACCATTTTTGACTTGATTTTTTTTGCCCTTCAAGAGATTGTCATCCCCTTCGGCTAGGGAATGAAAACTCCTCCTTTTTTTCCATAGATCTATTGCCTTGCCTTATATCTCGATGAGGAGGAGAGTGAGAATTCTACAGAAAATATATTTCTGCCAGCATACTAGCTAAATCCTATTTTTGTGCTAGGGCGGAATCAGAAACCAGCAGGATCTTCAAGTGAAACCCTGAACAGACACCTTCAGCCATACTGTGTTGTGTCTCCCGCTGGCATGTCTTCCCCAATCTTTAATGTCAAAAAAGGGTTTCTCCTCCACCAGTTTTTTTGCGGGGTCAGTTCTAACCTGAGTTTCAAATATGATGTGCACCTTACAAGAAAGGAAAATTATATATTAACTTCTTACATGGATTTAGATGCAACAATCCTAATATAAATATTAGTGAACAATTTTCAACAATATATCTAGATTGTTTAGATATTTCAGGTTCATAAATGAGATAGTGAATAAAAGTGGTGATTCAAATATGGATAATAAACATATATGGTAAACATAAATTAACCAAAATAAAGTATTAACAAATGGGCACATGGGAAAAATTTTAAAACTAATATAAAAAGGTAGGATATGAGAGAATATGTTTACAGAGCATAAAATATGTGGTGTAACAATTTTAAATATATCAGTAATTTTGATATATTCAAATAACATATATAACAGTAACACCATACTTTTTATTATTGCAAGTATTGATAAGCCTCAAAAACAATGTTGAATTAAAAGGCAGTATCCAGTAAGACATATATGATTTTATACAATTTGTACAAGTTTAAAATGCATGCAAACATGAGGACATATTTTTAAAATACTAAAATAATTTAAAATATAAACAAAACACAAAATTCAATACCTTTGATTGGAAGGAAGTAACGTATGCAAGAGGCTTCAAGCCTGTTGGAAATATTTTAATTTACATGATGGACTTGGGAAACCTAGATATTTATTAAACAAATTTTGTATGTCTTTATAACTTAAATACTACAAAATTAATTTTAAAGACTCTTATATGGGGAAAAGATATTCACAAAGATACACCCCACAGAATATAATTATGTATAGTATAAAAATAACTCCTCCTAATCAATACAAGTAACAGGTAACCCAGTAAAATATTAGTAGCTCATAGCAATTCACAGATAGAGATATAATAAATTAAGGAAAATTTGCCCAAACCCACTAGTAATTTTGGAGAGCCATTAAAAAGTAAAATATATTTTATTAATTAGCTCTGAGAACTCCAATATGAAATATGAAGTATTAACAAACATGTAAATTTGTAAAATCTCCTAAACATTTAGAAAACAAAATAATAGTTACTTTGGATAACAGGTTTTTTTGCTTAGGGGGAAAAAAGTTCTAATTTTAACATAGAAACCAGTTCATTTCAGTTTATGTTTGAAATATCTCATATACAAATAAAAAAGGTATCATACACATTTTTATCAAAATGTATTAAATACCACTTTTATCTCTAGGGTTAAGTTTACATAGTGAAATATTATATTGCAGTTAAAAGGAAAGAACTAGCACTATTCCTCAAAGGGGTGTTTCTAGTAGCATCATTTTTTGTTTTACATATATATATATATATACACACACACATATATAAGTATGTGTGTGTGTATATATATATATAAACAATTCGAATAATTTTTAAATGCAGAAAATTCCATATATTACCTAATTTTTATTAAATACTAGTAGCTAACATCTGCTGTATGCTGGCTACTGCTATAACCATTTTACATATATTCTCAAATTGAGTCCTCACAACCGCGATATGTTTAAGATCATTTTATTTTCCCTGTTTTATGTATAAGGATACTGAGACACAGAGGTTCAGTAACTAAGCCTAAGCCACGCCATAAATAGCAGAATCAGTATCTGAACCCAGTAAGTCTGGTTCTGGAGCCTGATTTTAATCCTTGTGCCCTGCTGTCTGTGTGTGCATATGTGTGTATTTGTGGGGGTGAGGTATCTACATATTTAAAGCAGCCAAGAGGAAAGCATGTTATGACATCTGTTGGTAACTGCCTTACGTAGCAGGGGGAGCTAATGGGACTAGAGGTGTCAATAAAATAGCTCACCAGCCTTATAATTCTGACACCGCTTGCAGCGTGTGGGATTTTTCTCCATACACCAAGCAAGTTTCAGACCCCGAGTGTCTTACAATTCATTCTGAGGCTGCACACCTGGAGGTTCCATCAGGTCCGTCAGGTTAGGGGCTCCCCACTCCAGGTCGTCATCTGTGCTCCCAATCGAGGCACTAGGAAAAGTTCCAATGACCCCCTCCTCAGGTTCAGCTAACTTATTGGAGCAGCTCACAGAACTTAGAAAAACATTTTACTTACGAGGTTACTCGTTGATTATAAAAGGATGTGAAGGAAGAGCCGATGGAAAAAGGTGCATTGGGCAAGGTATGGGGTTCAGGGCTTCTGTGCTCCCCTGGGCTCACCCCTCTCTTCCTATCTCCAGGCGTCCGCCAACCTGGAAGCTCTCTGGACCTCCACCTTTTGGGTTTGCATGGATGCCTCATTACGTAGGCATGATGGATTCAATTGTTGATCGATGGGAATCAATTCCACTAGCCCCTTTCCTCTCCCCAGAGGTCAGGGTGTGGAACTGAAAGTCCCAGCCCTCTAATCATGTGTTTGGGCCCCCTGGCAAACTGCCCCCATCCCTGGCTACCTAGGTGCTTTCTGAATCACCCCGCTAACATAACTACAGCCATCTTTACAGCTGCCATGACTCAGGAAATCTCAGTGGTTTTAAGAAGCTCTATGTCAGGATTGGGGACTGAGACCAAATATGCAGATGTATCTCTTGTTATAAATCACAGTCTTCATCTATCATTTTTATGTAAAATATTATGAGTTTCTGACAATCTCTTTATTTCCTTGATGTGTCAGAGTTCTAATTAGTAGGACTGATGTAAGGCTTAGAGAAGGGGATCTCAACTAGAAGAGAGCTTAGAAACCAATCACATATAATCCTCAAAGCCCTCAAATATCCTGTTTGGCCTTCACTACCTCCCCAGGGAAGCAGACAGAAAGTATTTTTTCCTAATGGGAAAAAATAATATTCCAATGTCTGGGTGTGTTGGAGTGACTTGTCCACACTCAAAAACACTGGTAAAAATCAGAGCCAGGTTCATGACCCACATCCTTAGACAACAGTAGATCCAAAGGCATGGGGTGAGGTGCTTTTCTGAAGAGGAATTGCTGGGCGTGAAATTTATTTCTTATATATGCTTCTCATTCTTCTCTCTCTTCTTCATTTTTATGAAGTGAATTGGTGCGTGGAATTGCCTGTGTAGAATTCTCCTTGACCTTGGGTGGTGCAGAAATCCTGGGTGGAGTCTCAGGAAAGTCTCATGGAATCAACAGTTTAGGGCTCTTTCCTGGTTATGAAAGAGAGGTGAACGTTCCTATGTGGTTCCCTTAGAACGATAGCAGCCAGCCAACTACAAAGACAGGAGCAGGATTTGTGGGAATTGATTGTTCAGGGATACTTGGTGTCTAATTCCTGTGCTCAAAAAGCAAGGAGGTTCATAGATACATATCTTTACCCATCCACTGATTAAATACAAGGAGTATCCGTCCCTCAGAGCAAAAGTGTGCCTTCACGGGGAGCAATAACAGCTGATCAGGGGCTGGAGAGGTGAGAGATGCAGCCACCTCCTGAAAACTACCCTGACTGAGAACATAAAATTTCAGTTGATCATTACAGACATAGCTCCCTCAAGCACTGAACAACCAGTGCATTGCCTAGTGATCCCTGTAGCAAAAGAAAATCAGCAAAATCCTAAAATGAACCTTCTCCAACGGTAAGTAGTTTATACAACACACATAGAAATCCCTATCTCATTTATTCTGTACAGAATTATGTGGTTCCTCAAGTTAGCAATGTGTGTGGCATTTCTCAGGATTATTGTTGTGTCTATTTTTCTAAATAGACTAAATTTTTCTAGAACAACCAATTTGATTAATGTTTCAAATCCACAACTGTTCTGATTGCATACTGAATGTGGTAAAACCTTAAGATGTTTTTTGAATTAAACTCATTAAGATAATCCAGACCCTGAAGTAATGGAAATATTTTCAGAAGCTTAGCTTTTTGTATGTAAATAACTGTCAAACTTCTTGACACACTACCCATTCATAGGTTTAATTATTTATGTTTTGAGTAGCTGGGATTAACCTTTTCTGACATGTATAATCAGCAAAAGTAAGTTATGGGTTACTATATAACTATTTCATGAACTTTTACAAATTAATTTCAAAATATATCTGTTCATGGTATACACATGTGTCCAGATAGGTACTTTTAAATCTAAATGTCAGATATTTAATGAGGATATAATAAATAAATTAATGTAAATTTTCTTCAGGAATGCTATAATCTGGTTCGGGGTATACCTACGATAATAATCATTTAACAATCATATAAAACAGCTGCTCTGTGTCAGGCACACTTTTGAGCCCTTTATAAATATCATAATTAATGTCAAGTCATAGGTACGCCTCTGGCCTACCCTCTTTATGCTGTCTTTCAAACCAGGAGGGAATAGGTGTGAGTTTACAATTTTTAGAATAGCATTATCTTCTCTGTCACCTGAACATCTGGTCTAAACCATGTGGATTATTTTAAACAAACACATAAAAAGTTTGTATTCAGATATCCATCAAAGGAGTTAACTATGAATTACTTACAATTAAAATTTTCACCTCATTTACACCATAGAGAGAATCTGTAATTATTTACCTGGCTACTTATTCTTGGTATTTTCCAATTCACATACCTAGAAGAAGTTAACATCCCTCACAGGCTCAGCTATATCCCAGATCCTGAAACAAATCCCTTTGCTAATCCTGCAAGATTTAATTTGTTCTACTTCAGATGACTGACATTTTAGCATTTGGAACTGGTGTTCTAATTTCTGTTACTATATTAAGTTTTGTAAGAACAACAACAAAAATCATTTTAGTTCTCTGTAGAAATACTTTCACTCAGTTGAATTAATCTTACGTTTTTAGTATCTACAAGCTTCCATTAAAGAAAATATCTAATTGCTTTGTAAGACATAATGGGAAAGTTTACCTGTTATCCTCCATTACGCCCTTCATACAGGTATACCCTGTGTATTTCTTATGTGAGAATCACATAGGAAATATTGCTGATATACAGAGCTGAATTGTGTGTTTCACAATATTATTAAATAATATAAGCTGCATATAATAAGGTATTTATATCCATCCATAACAAATCATTTATCTCCCCTTACTTATCCACTGACTCTACAAATAGGAGTTGATTTTCAATGGTGGGAGGTTAGGCAGAAGATTTCTGGGTTTATTTTTAATATGCTCAGTTTGAGGTAATTGTGGTCTTTATTTAACATATATTTAATATTTTACCTAGTGCCAAGAAAAGTTTTAGTTCCTTTAGGTACTAAATGGACAATTGGAGATATGAGTCTGGCACCCAATGAAGAAGTTTGAAAATAAATTTTCAGATCATTGACATATAGATAGCGCATAGGTTACCATGGAAGCTATTAATATGGATGACGTGAGGTTGATAAAAAAGAATATATAGTACTCAGTCCTGAGAAACTCCAGTGCTGAGAGACATAAGCAGTTATAATGTAGAAAAAGAGACCAAGAAGCTGGAGCTAGATACAACAGAAGAAGATAAATAGAACTTGCATGGCAAAATCCAAGGAAAATGTTTTAAATAGGGAATAATTCACAGGACAATTAAGAAACCTAAAAATATGCTTTCAAATTAACCTCCACAAGATCCTGAGTAATTAGAATAAGTGCTGTTTCTATGGACTACCTGGGGCCCAAGACAATTTGAATTGGGCTGAGGAGTTAAAAAAATATAAAGAAAGAAAAGAGGAAGCAGAGAAAGTATATGTTAACCATGCTAAAGAAATTTCATTGTAAAGAAGGAAATAATAATGTTGTAGTTTATGGATGTTATATATTGTCCAGTATGACTTTAGATTACTTTAGAAATTATATGACTTGTGCATAATTTCATTGCCAGTTGAAAGGTTTTATTATAAAATAAATAGATAAGAAAGTAGACTACATATGATTCCTGGTAAGGAGAGTGGAGATGACCATTGTTATTGTCAAGGTTATTGAACAGTATCTATAGTGCTAATGCTCAATTTATTGCGTGCTCGTTCACCAGCAGTACAGATAACCTTGTTTGGAAATAGAGAAAGCAGATGGTCAAGCTTTAGAATTTGCCTCATCATTGCAATGAGAATAAAAAAAGTGAATGGGGTTTATGGTATCGGCATGAAAGCTATGAAAACAGTGAACCAATGAACGTAGGTTATATATGACGGGGGAAAACAGTGAGGACATGAATGGAAATATGGAAAACAGAAAAGTGAAGATTCACATGGGATCAAAGAATGGTCAGATGAAGTAATCCACAAATAAGCTCTGAAGGCTGGTACGGGAAGCACTATGATTAGAAGTAAAGGTGGCTGGTCAGAACACTCGTGGGTGGGACAAGATTTAGCTTTTGATGTAGGTGTATGTGGCTGAGGAAGGAGAGAAAAAAATCAATGGGTATGAGGAGATAAAAGAAGAAAGAGGCCAGATGTCGGGATGGTCATCTACATGGAAGCTGGGGTCACCCAGGATGTTGGTGGTAATCGGGGTGGAGAGGACACTGAAGTGAGAGCTGACATGTTATAGATAATAGCACAGAAGGGAATGTTGGCTGCTATAGCATAAGGGTATACCCTTCAAAGGCAGAGTTTCTACATGAGATTAATAAGTACAGATATGGACATTGTAACAAGGAGCAAACACAACATCAGGCACGGCGAACAAAGTTGAACTCCACGGTGACGGGGCGAGAGAACAGTCACTGCTGAATAGGGCAGCAGTCAAATAATTCTCAAAGAAGGGGGCATGCAGCACTCACAAAATAACGACCCTGCTTAAGGAGGACAGTTCCTGAGGGTAGAGTAGAAAGTATTCTAACATTTAGGTGAGGGGAAATAAGGTTAAAGAATTAGCCTTATTGAGAAGTTTCAGTAAATGATTGATTGCCATGTTAGGCTATGATGCGGGTAAGGGGTTTGGAGTGAGGAAAAGACACTTAATTATTTTCAGAGCAGACACTCTTTTGTGCTTTGTGGAGTGCATAAAATTTAACTAGAAGTTGCCATCTGTTTTACATTTCATTACATTCTGTGGCTCAAAAGCCTGCATGTACAGTAAGGTTACATCTCCTACCTAGTTCTTTAATTTTGACAAAATATCAACTGTGAGGATGAGGCTTTGGGATTTGTCTGTTGGTTTGTTTGTTTTATTTTTCTTCCTTAAGATAACAGAAGTAAAGAGAATTGTTCAACATGGTAGCTGCCCTTACCCACTGCCTACAAACGTACTTCCTCCTCCACCATTTCAAATACTGCTGATAATTTTATGACTACATTAGACACTATGCTAGGGTAAGATGAGCAAGTCAAACACAGATGGATTCATCTGTACATATTCATGATTACTTCGCATTACTGGAGGGTACCCATCACTGTATTTCCAAACACATCAACTCAAAACATTTGGTATTTGCATAAATAGTATTCATGATGAGAATTAGCATTGTGTTAGAAGGTAAAATAAGTACATTACAATCATTGTTTTAACATTATCATCTGTCAACTTATGTTAATTTCAGAAGATGTAGAACAGTATCTTATATATTGGAAAAATCTGTATAAGATTATAATTTTAATTTATCAGTGAGTGATTCTATGTTGACTAAATATGCACAGATTTTTAAAATAGAGATTGAAATATGAAAGTGATCAAGCTATTTACAATCTAATTAGCTCAAAAATTGGATGGGTAATGTAAATGCATAATTAATCTGGTTTGACTATGACAAACTTGAAAGGGAGATTATGAAATTAATAACAGAAAAAAATCACTAAAAAAAGAAACACACTTTGTAATTAAAGCCAAAGTAAGAGAAAATTTATCAGGCACCTTTAATCTTTATAGCCTATTTTGTGGAAAATTTCATATTACATATTAATAAACAAATATAGGAAAAACATTTTATTTCCAACAAAATTCCTTTAAAAATTCTGTTACAAAATACTTGTGCAGTAGATAAATTAAAACACATTTACTTTTTTTATTTTTACTTTTATGTGCAAATAATTTCAAAAATAAAAATCATAACGATCTTATAGAGGAGCAGTCCCCAACCTTTTTGTCACCAGGGACCAGTTTCGTGGAAGATAATTTTTCCATGGACCAGCTTGTGGGGTATGGTTTCAGGGTGATTCAAGCACATTACATTCAAATTCACATCCTGCTGTGTGGCCCAGACTGGTACCAGTCCACGGCCTGGAGGTTGGGGACCGCTATTACAGAGAATACTCAAAAAAGAATGCTCATTAACCCTTTATCCATGTTGAACTATTGTTGACATTTTTTACCTCACATGACATCTTTTTCTCTCTTTTTTTTCATTATCTCTTTATTTCTCTGAACTCTAAGAGTAGGATACATGCATCATCACCCCTTTATCCCAGTACTTTAGAATGTATTTTGTAAGGATAAGGATATTCTTTTATATAACCACAGTACAATTGTGAGCATCAGTATGTTTAATAGTGATATAATAAATCTGTCCAAATTGCTCTCCATAGTCCAGTGTGCCAATTGATCTAATATTTTCCTGTGCAGCAAAATCTTTCTTTAGCAAAGAATTCTGTCTAGATCAAGTATTATATTAACTTGTCATTTCTCTTTAGTCTGCCTAAATGAAAAAGTGTTGGATTGTCTTTGCACTTTATGAATTGATATTACTGGGAATTACCTCCCAATGTTTTTGTTGTTTTGTTTTAACTTTTGTTTTAAAATAAAACTCTTTTAAGTTTGCCTGATACGTCCTCATTTTTAGATTTAGGTTTTGCATTCCTAGCCTGAATATTTTGTAAGTAATATTGTATCCTTTCCAGGGGTCACCTAATGTCCATCTGCCCCTCATTAATGACGTTAGTTTTTATCATGCTGTTAGGGAGTTATCTGATCTGTTTATTATAAACATAGTTTTGAAACTATGTGCCAATGTACTCTAGCGTCCCAAAATTAAAACATGGGATGCCCTAAGAAACATAATTTCCCAGGGAAGCACCATAATGCTTGACTTCAGCCAGATACTGTACATTTTATTAGCTAAAGGAGACCTCACAGTTACATCAGATCATGCTAGGTTTTTTCAAAGATGTTATAGCTTCACAAACCTAGGTGTTTACTGTTCACTGTGATGAAAACAATTCTACACAAAGAGCAGTGTACAAGGTCACAACATTTAACAAGATTCTGAATTTGAGAATTTGTTCAGTGCCCAATAAATTCCTTGTTCCTTTAGAAATATGTATTGTTTTCAAATGGTTATGAAGTCTTTTGCATATAATGATTATTAAGCTGTTTGAGGTTAATTATTTACTTAATAGAACTGAGTGCTATTTCTTTTGGCCCATTAGAACTATTAAAAATATTACTCAAATACTGTACAGAGTGTAGAAATGTTTTCACTGTATGGTTACTATTGTAAATAATAGGCAATCTATGCTGAGACACTTTCAGATACTTTAATCTTCAATATTTAATCCATTGTGGATCCTTGAAGATTCTCACCAATACTTACCACTGCCAAAATAATCATTTAGTGGAGATTATTAACTGGTTCAATCTTTAATATGATGATTACAAAGTGTTTATTTCTATTTTCTTTATTTCCTCTAAAATCAATAGTCCACACTTGGCCTTTTTAACTGAAAGCAAGAGCTCACTTCTTCCTGTCCATCTATCCATCCATCAATCCAACCATCTATCTACCATTTGTTTGGGTATGGTCTCATTAATTTAAATTCTATTTCAAAGTTTATAATTCATCACTATTTTTTAGTTTTATATTGATGAAATTGTACCCAATTTGGCCACTGAAAGCCTATTCAAGATGGCACCCATGTCCTTGTGACATGTATCCATTTTTTAGTGCTTTTTTACTTCTGGCATGGTAAGATGTTGCAGGCTCATCTTGTACTTTCCTGAACAAGCCCTTGAATTACTTATTTCCCCAGAAAACCTAACTCAAGAATTTGCATATTGACACATATATATATTTTAGAAATCATCAGTTCATATCAATACCTCTGATGTCAATCAGGCCAACAATGTTCTTTCTTTACTTTGGTCAATATTTGAAATTCTTTTTTTCTTTTTAGGTGAGGTCTCTGGCTCCCAATATAACAGAATATATGCTCATTTTCTGAACAAACAAAAATGCTGTATTCATAAGATGTTTTGGTTAATTATTTCTGTTTGGTTATCTTGTTCATTTGAAATGGGTTCATTTGCAACTAATGACAAGGTTTATTAGACTAGAACATGAGCAAATACTTGATATATAATAGTCTGAAAGAAGATCAAAGTGTATATTTATAAAGAGTATCTCATCTCAAAATTATACTTGTGTAAATTGACATTCTGTAAGCCCAATAGGTTTTTTTAGCCACAGAGTTGCTCTAATTAACAAAATAGTTCATCTATATGTATCCTTATTGTTATCATCTTAAATGAATACATTAGATGAAGGTTTTGTCTAATGGAATCAATACTATATCTACATGTGCTCATGAGTGGTTTCTGCATCAGAATATTTTTGAGTGAAATATATTCATTCAATATATTTCTCAGACTTTACTTTTTAAATAATAATATAATTAATGTCAAAATAATTATCTTTGGTACCTTAACCTCCTTGAGGAGCTTAATTAAGTAAACTTGTGAATTTGATCCTTGCCAAAACATATGTGTTCCAGCATCAAGTCCAATATGAGTAAGTAGGTAAAGTATTGTGGTTTATAACTTTTCTTTTAATTACTCGAAACAGCAAAGCCATCCAAGACAGTTGGCAGTAATAGCACCTAATTTTCATTGAGGGGCCATTTTTCCCTCTTCTGCTCTTTGTACTATGAAAAAAAAGAAAGACATGATTTCCATTAACTTTCTCTGTTGTGTCTTCACATCACTGATAAGGAGAAAATATCAGTACACTTAGTTTGTTAATTTTCAAGAACTTATATACATTAATATTTAAATATATAATATTCATATATAATATTTTAATATTGTATAATATATATGAGTTAGGTTAAGCTGTTTTATGTCCAAAGGCAACTTCAGAACCTATTTCCTGTAATAATATACAGGATGACATTGATTTGTGCCTGTATTAAGCCTTTAGGATTTCTAAAGACAGAATTTCAGAAAGAAGTTTGCATACATTTATGACATTTATGGAATAAATTCGATCAAATTAAAATAATGTGTGGAAACATATTTTAAGGAGTGGTAATGCCACCAATAACAAAATAGGATTTATTTTAGCCTAATATACATACAATACTGTAAAGCTATTGTTTCAATAAGTAACAAACTGAGTTATAGCTCCTTAAATACTCCAAAGGAAAACATATGAAGTTTCTAATGATTCATTAAAACTCTAAAGAAAAGGCAAGCATCCTGAAGAAATAATACATTTTTCAAAGCAAACAATCCAATCCAATGAAAATAACATTAATATCTCCATAAAATTATATTTATTTAGAGGCAAAGTAAAACATCAGAATATAAACGGCACTTGTAGTCAGGTTACATGTTATTAAAATTTTCAGATAAAATATGAGTGTGTATGTTCAGATATTATTCCATTGATAATTTTGTTAAATGGGTGGTTATTGAGCCACTGTTCAAAGTCAAGCAGGCTTTAGACGAACACAGACTTGGAAAAGGACAGAACTATAGAGGATCTACTAAGAGCAAAGTCATGGAAACAGAAACCTCAGAGAATATACAGGAGGGAAATCAAGCAATTCAGGTCAGTGCTTTATGACATGTTTTAACAAAGTGTGGGTGGGGCATACATTAGAAAAAGTGTATGAGAACATATATTGAAGACTCTGAAAAATAAAATTAACCCCTCCTCCCTTACTTACGCCTTAACTCCTTTCTCCCTTCATTCACTTTTCTTCCCTCTTTCCCTTGCTAATGTTTTCCCACATATCTGATTATTTAAGACTATCACAATGTTCCATTATAGATATAATGTTTAACAATGCTGTTTCTCTGTCTTAATTGTGTTATAAGTATTTCCTTGTAGTTGCTTATGAATCCATTTGCCAGGGTAAACACATAATCTCATTGGTTTATTTTATTTAACCTAAGGTTTGAGCAGAGGTTTAAGTCAAATTAAGGATGATCTGTATTGCCAGGCACCCATGCCCCAAATTAAAATCAATTGAAGTTCTTTGCATCAGGGGACCTAAAAGCACAGTGGTTCTATTTATGCTAATTTTTGTTAATATGGATGGAAGTAGGGTAGAGTAGAACACAGAATAGCCTCGCAGTCTTAACGATACAATTTATTCCACAGCTTCACCAAAGGCATCATTTTTACTATATAATCCTAAATTTTTTTGTCACTTAAAATGTATCACGAATATCTCTGCAGGTCAGAAATTATATTTAACCCAATCGTTTCAGCTGTTACTTTGGATTTCATTGTGTATTAGCACAGAGCACACAAAACTTATTATCTGTGTTTTACTTACATATACCAAAGTTGGTTTAATATTTTATACTATTAAAATTATCATGTGGTGAACTACTGTTGATGTGTTTCTTTGAGCATATATCTGAATATATATGTACATACATTTAAATTTGCTATTCATAAGTTATCCTGATAAGTTGTGTCAATTTATTATCTTAACATTGGAAATCAAAGACCTGGGAATTTGTACAATATTAATTTAACTTATATTTCTCTTGCTTTTCCATGGTCCCTGTAAAATATATTCCTTAGATTATTTGTTGAGGAGAGGTGGCTAGAGCAAGACCAACTGTAATAACATTAATATACACACTAACATCTATAAAACAAAGGTGTGCTTTTATGTAGGTGCATATATTTTATAACTCTGGCAATAAATCTTTATATATAGCATTATATTAATTTACCATAATTTGTTAAAATGCCCTACTATATTTGGGCACTGAAGTTATGTCTAATTTAAAAGTAATTTCTAATTTGGAAGTGAAAAATGTTTTTTTGAATATGATGAAGATTATCTGCAAAAAATCTACAGCAAACGTCACACTTGATAATGAAGCCTAAACACTTTTGCTTCAGAATAGAAACCAAGCAGGAGGCCTGCTCCCTCCAGCTCTGGGTAAACATAACCAGTGTACCAAGACCAGGCAAAGAAATTAGAGGCTTACATATTGGAAAAGGGGGAAAAAAAACAACAAAGATGAAATTATTGGTAAAAGATGTGATTCTGAGAACAGAAAATCCTAAGGAATCTATAAAAACCCTGCAAGAATAAACAAATAAATTTAGCAATGTTGCAGATAAAAAGTTAATACAAAGTGCCATTTGTATTTCTATGTACATTGAGTAAGGGGAGAATTATTTGCAGAACATAGGCTTCACCAAAAAAGTGAATACAAACTCCTAACCTTCTCAGATAATTCCAAAAACTTCAAGAGAACTTGGGAAGACTCCCAAGTCCTTTTTACAAGGCCAGCATTATCCTAACTCTAAAACCAGATAAAGATACCACAAAGAAAGAAAATTATAAGCCAATATCCCTGCTGAACATAGATACAAAATTATCAACAGAATATTAGTAAACCAAATCTAGCAATTCATTAAAAACTCATAAACCATGATCAAGTGGGATTTATTCCTGGGATGCAAGGCTGGTGCAAAATCTCCAAATCAATTAACTTGATATACCACATAAACAAAATGGAAGGTAAAACCACATGATTATATCAATAGGTGCATAAAAAGGACTCATGGACAAAACCAAAGGGGAAGAGCTGAGGGAGGGAAGGAAGGAGGGGGCAAGGGCAAGTGGTGGGGGGGAGGCAGAGACAAATGTATTTGAAAAAATACATTAAAAAAAATAAGTGCAAATAGGTAGTTATAGAATAGGCATGGAGATGTAAAGTACAGTATAGGAAATGGAGTAGTCAAAGAACCTAAGCATGCCCCATGGACATGAGCGATGGTGTCAGGATGGCCTGAGGGAGTGGGGGGCGCTGGGTGAAGGGGGGAAAGTTGGGACAACTGTAATAGCATAATCCATAAAATATAATTTAAAAAAAAGCATTTGATAAAAACCCATTTATGATAAAAACTCTCTGCAAAGTGAGAAGACAGGGAACATACCTCAACAAAATAAAGGCCGTAGGTGAGAAATCCACAGCCAATACCACAGCAATATATTTTTCTGATATGTCTCCTTTTGCACAGCAAAGGAAACCATCAACAAAATTAAGGACAGCCCAGTGAATGGGAGAACATTTTTGCCAATGATATATGTGTTAAGGGGTTAATATCCCAAACTTATAAAGAACTCAGAAAACTCAATACCAAAACAAACAAACAAACAATCCAATTAAAAATTAGATGAAGAACCTGAATAGACACTTCTCCAAAGAGGTCATACAGAAAGCCAATAGACATATGGAAAAATGTTCAATGTCAGTAATCATCAGAGAAAACTACATTAAAACCAAAATAAGATATCACCTCACTCCTGTAAGAATGTCTATCACCAATAAATCAACAAACGACAAGAGTTTGAAAGAATGTGGAGAAAAGGGAACGCTCATGCACTCTTCGTGGGAATGCAGACTGGTATAACCACTGTATAAAACAAGATGGTGATCGTCAGTAAGTTAAAAATGGAACTGCCTATGACCCAGTGAATCCACTTCTGGGATATAGCCAAAGAAATCCAAAACACTAATTCAAAAGGATATATACACCCTTATTTTCATTGCAGCAGTATTTACAACAGCCAAGATTTGGAAGCAGTCCCAGTGCCCATCAGTAGATGAGTGGATAAAAAAACTGTGGTACATTTACGCAATGGAATACTACTCAGCTGTATAAAAAGAAGGGATCTTACCCTTTCCTTCAGCATAGATGGACCTGGAGAATATTGTGCTAAATTAAATAAGCGAATCAGAGAAAGATAACATATGATTTCACTTATATATGTAATCTACTGAACATAATAAACTAACAAACAAAATAGAAACAGACTTGTAGATACTGAGAACAGACAGACATCTCTCAGAGAGGAGAGGAATTTGGGGGCTGGGTGACAAAGTAAGGGGATTAAACCAAAAAAAAAAAAAACAAAACAACAAAAAAACCAGATAAGAATATAGTGCTTGCCACAAGGAAAGAGTGGATAAATGGTAGCAGAAAGAGACTTGACTTTGGGCGGTGAGCACACAGTGCAGCATGCAGATGATGTGTTAAAGAGTTGTACACTTGAAACTGGTGTGGTTTTAGTAACCAATGTTACCCAATCAAATGCAATGCAAAATAAATAAAAACATTATTTTAAATGCGAAATGTGAAATGTCTAACTTGTACAGTAATCTTTGTCCGTATGTCATCTTAAATGACGAAGTTGAATGAGTAGTATAAGAAAACGTCTATGGTTCATATCCAGGACAGGGAGACTATTATTGGAATCTATATAAATCATCTCTTCTAAACTATTGTATGTCTTGGAGCTATAGTCAATTTGATAAAAGCTAATTTGGAGAAAAGGCATTTTCTATATGTCCTTGATGATATATCTGTTAGCCTATCCATCACAAAATAATAATGATAGTGTTTTGCATATGTAAAAACCCATAAATAATAAATTTTGGTCTTAGCTTTTTATAGTATCTTATAAATAGGAACATGTAATTTATTTTTCCTGATCCTATTTGAGTACTCTTTCTTATGGAATGCATAGTCTACATAATGTATATATCACTATATTTTGAAACATTATACCTTTTAAATAATTTAATGATAAGCATTAATCATTCACCAAAATTATTTTCTGTATGTTTTTATTATTTAGTATTCACGATAAAATTAACCACTATACAAGCATAAACTTCAGCTCACTACAATTAAAAGTTTAAAATATTCATTCCCTTTTTGATAAAGTGGTCAGTCATACAGAATAGTTGTCAATGAGTCCCAGGAAGTCTCATGAGACAAAAAGTGGTTTGTGGTGTATATTCAGTTTCCCGGTAACAAAGGCAGATGCATAAAAATATTCCAGATTCCAGGTTTATTCACCTATTCTTCCTGCTTGTTTTCTGAAAATACATTGCTCATCCCTGAGATGAGCATATCAAAAGTTAAAATAAAAGCAACATATACAGTAGAGTGAAATAATTAAGAGAACTAGATTTTTAAGGGCATTATGGCATTGTGTTAAATATGACATTCCTACCTCTGACCTCTAATTATGTACCATTTAATACTACAACGGTAAACAGTCTGTTCATATTTACATATGTAAAGCAAATCATTCCTTAATAATATATTTCAATCTTATAACAATGGAGAAGAATTTTCTTTGTAATCCAAACGGACCATTCTGTAGGACACATGGTGGATACAGAACACTTGAGTAGGGGATCAAATAATGGTCTTTGAGAAGACTGTCAAGATACCGTGACCTCCATACTTTCTCATAAGCTAATGCATAGGGACTGCTCCTGCTGATTAGCCATGTGCTGCATGATTAAGAGCTGGCCTGCAGTTACCTCACATCAAGTTCATGGTGGCCTGAAGCTATGAGGAAGACTCAGGAGATAAAAGATGGAAGGGCAAGACTGCATACTTAAACTCATTTTGACCAAGCAGGTCAAAAGCATTCACCCCTATGAGTGGAACAGTGTGTGGACTCTCCTGTGCTGGATGGGTTATTTCCTTAGAAATTCGTGAAGGGAATGCCAAGTGCATTCCAATGCCAATCCAATTTGATTGTTTGATAGTAACAATCAAATAGGATCTTTGTTTGAACTTCATTTCACTTTCTTGTCCACTTCAACTTTGAATGATCAGAAGTAATCTATTAAATGAAGGAGTCTATTAGTTTTACAATGCTGCTGTTAAATTACTACAAAACTTAGAAGCTTAAAATGACACAATTTATTATCTTATGGTTTACAAGTTGGAAGTCTAACATGCATCTCACTGAGTTAAAATTAAAGTGTTGTCAGGACTGTATGTTTTTTTTTTTCTGGAAGCTAAAGAGAAGACACTATTTCCTTGCATTTTCCAACTTCTGGAGTCCTCCTGAATTCCTTGGCTCATGACCCTCTTCTTACATCTTCGAAGTCAGCCACATTGTGTCTTTGTGTCTCTCTGACTCATCCTTTATATCATAACAGCACAGGTCTGGCTGCTGGCTACTTGCAAAGCCAATACTCAAGAGACAGGTGCTGTTGTTAAGGAAAGAGGTTTTTAAAGACACCTGAGAAGATGGAGGAATCATGGTTCAAAGCCTGCCTTAGCATCTCAGTGTAGGCAAAGGCTTTTATTGGGGGCAGAGCGGGGTAAAGTAGAACAGAGAGATGAGGAGAAGGAGTTGAAAAGTTCTCTAGTGCAGATGAGCAGAGTCCATTTGATAAGACAAGTGATGGTCTGGTTTGCGTCACTGCGGTTTAGTCATCCTGGCTTCACATCATCCTGGCTTTACATTATCCTGGCTCCACGGCACGAGGTCAACAAATCCCCTGAAGCTGGGAAGTCTAAAGGTTGGAGTCTGTTTTTTTTTTGAAGTTAGTTCCTGGGATCCTTATACAAACTTGCTGTTCAGCCACCAGCTGCATATTAGTCAGTCAGCATTTACAGAAACAATGTCAAAAGAATGGTGGGGTGGGTTACAATTCCCCGCTGTTAACATCTCTCTCTTTCTCTGTCTCCCTTCCCCACTCAGGTCAGGAAAGCTTCTCCACTTTAAAAATTATTATAGTGCAATTACAATTGAACCTAATAAAATAGATGCTAAGGCAGCAACTTAAAACTTGAAAAACAATGAAAAGGCCAGGATACCTCCCAAACACATAATTGCCTGTACAATTTGGACATTCTTGGATAAATGTATTTAACCTATCACTATTAAATGTGCATTACGTTTTTCACTATTTAGTTATTTGTCACAGTCTCAATTTGTATGTGTTAGGACAAGTACTGTATTCGTAAAAAAGATATTCATAGCTTAAAAATCTCAACCACTTTTACAGAAACTTTCATTAGAATCTAGTTTTGTGGCATAATATGTAAAGTTTGTTTTAAAACTATGACATGGTACACAGACAGCAGCTGTGGAGATCTCTTGCTTGCTTACCACATCTCTCGATTGCATTGTTTTCTCTTGTACTTGATTGAATCTCAGGTTGTCTGTAACTTCAGTGTAGCTTACATGTAGCGTTTATAAAGTCTACTGCAGTGTTCAGTAATGACCCAGGGCTTCACATTGACTCCCACTCACTCCCTGACTCACTCAGAGCAACTTCCAGTCCCACAAGCTCCATTCATAGGTACCATATTTTGCCGTGTATAATGCGCACTTTTTTGCCTGAATTTTTTAGGGCAAAATTAAGTATGCATATTATACATGGGTTTAATAATGGGCATAATAATCCCATGTATAATGTGCACAAATACGTGGGTGAGCATTATACACAGCAAAATAGGTAAGCGCCCTGTTCAGATGTACCATTTTTTATTTTTTATGCCATATTTTTATTCTACCTTTTCTATGTTTAGATCCACAAATACCACTGTGTTACACATGCCTACAGTATTCAGTGTAACCACACATGTCCAGGTTCGTAGCCCAGGGACAGTAGGCTATGCCATGGAGCCTGGGTGTGTGGTGGGCTAGACCGTCTAGATTGTGTAAGTGTACCCCACGATCTTCACGCAATGACACAATCACTTAAAGGTGCATTTTTCAGAACATGTTCCCATTGTTCAACAGAGCATGGCTTTATTAACAAATAAAAGTTATGTTTTTATGGGTTTGAAGCAGCAACATGAATAAAAGTATGCCTCATACATCTGCAAAACCAATTCTATGGCAAACTGCCACTGCATTCATAGTATATTGCATATCTGTCCTCTGACGCACACAGAGGGACTCCATTCAGAAGACACAATGATTAGGAGATCATTTGGTGCATAACTCCATCAGAAGTTTACTAAAAGAAGTGTGGCATTTACAAAGGAACTTGCTCTATCAAAGATACATCAGTTCCTTGTCTTTTCTAAGATGCAGTTAAGCATCAGAGAGGCCTGCGGCAAGTGTAAAAGGTTATCTGCTCTAATTACAATCAGTAGTTAGTGGTCCTCATACCAGGATAGGTACAACGTCTAAATTATTGGCAAGAGTGTAGGTGCTAATTTTGCTTGTACACGGAAATAACAGTGTTTGCCAATTAAATCAAACAGCTGCTTCACAGGCAGTCATACTAATAGCTATCAACAAAACTCCAAGCCATTACTCTAAATTATTTAATGGACTGCTTTTAATATGTAGTCTACTATCACCCTGATCTTTTATAAGTGGTGGGCTGGGGTGTAGTTGTTCAAGCTTGAACTGACCTCACAGTGGCTTTCCTGCCTTTATTGTGGGAGGCTGGAGCCAAGCTTTAGGAACTACATTGAACAGGGGCTTATATACCAGTGTATATAAACACATGCACAAGGAGGTTCACTTGTGATGGACATTCATGTGTCTGATCTCTTATGTGCTTGGCCCTTTTCTGCTATTCAGTTTAGGGTTTTTATTTTTTTTAGCTATATAAAGGACCTTTTAGTCATAAAGGACACTAGTAGCCTATTCGATTTTTTTTTCTATTTATTGTCACCCAAACAATATTCTCTGTTGACAAAAATGGTAGACAAAGACAACTGTAAGTATAATTTCAGTTTTCATAGGTAACTGGATATTTCACACTGTGGAAACTGCATGGAACTCTTCCTTTAAAAAAATTATAGTTTACTCGGGACTTTGCTATTGTGTATTCATTCATGTTATACGCATCTTTGCAGTTTGTTCTTTTATTTCTGAGGAGTATTTGTTTGCATTCATTTCCCTGATTGTTGGCATCTGTCTTTCCTTTGAAACTGTGCATAAAGCTGCTATGGACATTCTTGTACAAAAGTGTTTGTAGACACGCATACTTTTATTTCCCTTGGAAACATATATAGAAGGGAAATTTCTGGGTCACAGGGTAGGTAGTCTCTAACTTAATTAACACATACCGTTGTTTTCAGAATGAGTGCACTATTTTGCAGTCCACCAACAATGCACGAATGTCCCAGGTGTCCTATATTATTACCAACATCTGGTTTTGTCAGACATTAAAAAAAATGACTGATTCCAGTGGGTCTGTAGTGGTATCTCACTGTAGTATCAATTTACATTTCCCTGACAATCAACTGTGTACAGTATCTTTTCATATCCCTTTTGGCCATTCGTATATGCTCTTTAGAGAAGTATCTCCTCAAGTCTTTTTCCACTTTTTAAAGAACTTATTGAAATGTTCTTCCTTATTATTGAGGTATTGAAGTAGTATATGCAGTCTAAACATAAATCTGTTGCCAAATATATATTTTGCAGATATCATCCCCCGACAGTAATTTTCATCCCCAGAGGTAATTTGCCTAGTAATTTAATGATGTGTTTTAATGAACAAACGTTATTTTTTATTTTAATTAAGTGTAGTGTTTTCATGCTTCCATCGTATGCCAATTCCCTTCCGCGGCCTACCTAAGAAACCCCGTAAGATCTGCATGTTCTGCCATCTTTCCAATACTAGATAATGTTCCTCTCCTTGTATTTATTTCTCACTGCTGTGCCCGTGTCTCCTCTGGTGCTCCGGGATCCCCATACAATTTCTATGAAAAGCACCTACCTTTCAAAAATGATCCCAAGTGCTCTTGTTGGAAAGGCCTGTTTGTGCAGGAGATGAGGGGGGCCCCCGCCAACAGGCCGCAGGGAGCCGAGACCCTCAGTCTGACCCCCGAGAGGAACTGACTCCCTCTGCCACCATGTGACCTTGGGAGCAGGCCCCTCCCCCATTAGGTAAATAGGTGTCAGATGAGATTTCTCAATCCCGGCCCACAACGTGGGTGCCACTTTAGGAGACCCTGGCAGAGAGGAACCAGCTCCGCTGCTGCGCTCAGGCTCCTGAGCCTCGCAGGGACATACTGGGTTGGCCAAAAGGTCTTAGTTTTTTCCATAGAATAAAAGACATTTTTCCATTTTCACCAATAACTGTTGATTTGGTCTAACAGTTGAATGGTATGCTGTAGCAACTACTAGAAACATTTGGCTCAGAAAAACTACTGTGCACATGTCATATGTGAATATCATTTAATGTTTATAAAGTCTGGGTTAGGTACAATTATCTTACTAGTGCTATAATTTTGCTCCTTTCAAGTATGCTGATTCATAAAAGTCTATGATAACTGCTGCATTAGTCAACCTCTGTCAGTGTTACAGGTAGTCACTGTATTAAGTGATGGAAATGTAGCAGTGAAACATACACACATATTGCTTCATGCACCTACATCCTTGTGGCAGAATATAGACAGTCAACATGTAAGGAAATAAATTTTTAAAGGTCAGGTACTGTGGAAAACACAGAGAGATGACCAATACAGTAAAGAACGTAGCATATGTTCATGATGCTTGCCAGAGATAAAGGCAGAATAGTTAAAAATCAATTATTTTTAAAACATTATTCAGGATACTTTATTAGTAGCAGATAAAATATAGTAAGTAGTACACTCTCCTAAAAAGGGATATACATTTTTAAGAAGTGAATATTTTAAATTATTGAATTTCTTATTCAGAAATACTTAAACATGAATCATTATGATGGGTGCAAGAAATACGATTTGAAGATAACTATAGATCTGTCTGTTCTAATTAAAGCACTAAATGAGTATGTGCTGGTGATCACATTTTTCAAAATCATATTAAAAGCTGTATTATTTTGCGATGCCCAAAATATGCACAAGGGAAAGCATGCTATTTTCAGCATTAAATGCTAAAATAGTAAACCAATATTTATTTATTTTTTACTGTGAGATATTGGAACCAAGGTGCTTTTTTATGGAGGAATTTCAGCATTTTAAATAGAAGCAATGAGAAAGCGTTATTATTATCAATCTTCTCCAGGCGTAAGAACTTCAGTATCATAATGACATGCCCTACAATCTGCCTCCAAGCAACACACAGCATTTATGACATGCCTTTTGATGAAAGTTGACTTAAGGACATAAGACAGGCATGAAAAACAATTGTTCATGCTACTATCCTGTTAGCTTCATGGAAAACAATGGACTACGTCAAACAAATTTCTTCATTCCCATTTTTGCCATGGTATGAAGTGTTCTCTTTTCCTCCCCCACCTCTTTTTTATTATTGTTGTATGGCTTTTTGTAATGGGAAAAGTGACATATATAAGTGTTAAGATAAAATATATCTTTCACTTTTATTTCCTTCTCAAATGCATCCCTTTCTTCTTTGCAGATATGCCTATGTTGTTACTCGACATCATTTACCAGTTTAATGGAATACTATGGATATGCCACATGAGATTTTTCTTTATGTAGACAAAAATAATCGTTCTTCTGCAAGTGATAGCCACTCTCCCTTTTCTTTATCATACCTCAGATTTAGGTGAGATTAGCATTTACATTTTCTGGAGGGTTCACCCAAGGAAAGCCTGCATACTGGAGGAAAAGAGCCCTGAAATAAGTAAATACCATTATTACTTTCAGTCTTCGCACCATCCAGATGTAAAACTGTTCTTTGCAAAGAGTCTGAGAATTCACTTATTTTAAGGTAGAAATGACTAATCGGCCTAAATATTGCTATCATCCACAGTAACTATATTTAAATGAGCCCAAGACTCCATCCAAAAATTATTCATAGAACATGAAGCATGGATAAATAGGATGTATAGATTTATAGTTCTCTTTTTGTATATCATAAATAGGAGTCTTTTTGAGGGTCTTTTAAATCACATTACACACACAATTATCTGTTCATAATATTGATGATGTCCAGTTGAATTGCATAGAGAAATATGTCCAGTATTATTTGTTTTTTATGTCAGTATATAATATTTTCCACATAACCATATTTGGAATTTTTGTATGTCCTTTCCTGCAAGTGAATTTTCTTATGATACTTCTTTGAAATGTATAATAGTCAAAAGAGAAGTGAATTTTTAAATGTTAATAACTTTTATGCTGCCTATAGATTTTGATATTTGTAGCATCCAGTTGCCTAACTAGTTGAGCAGCGAAGCATAAGAAATCAAGCAAAAATGATCCCACCGTTAATATTGACCATTATCATAAGGGGTAAATTAGTGTACTTTATGGAAATTGATAAAATATTACCATTTGATATCTTTTTCACTTCTTTCAGCTCTTCAGTTAAAAGGAATACTTATTAAAATAAAAACCACATTATGTTTTTTTCCAGATCTAGAAACCACAACTTTCTAGTTTTTAACTTATATATAATCTGAAATAGAAATTTGAAGATATTCTGACCCAATTACTTCTCTGATTCTTCTTATTATTTTGGCAAATTTGGTGATTTAAATGTGGACGTAATATGTCACTGAAAGGCATAAATCCTTTAAAGCACTTAATTTTAGGGCAATTGGTCCTGCCCTTTTTCTCTGACGTCATATGAATATTCACATCTCAGATATGACTATAAACTCAGTGTTTTCAACTATCAAATCTAAATCCCAAGGAGTCCCTCTTGTTTTATCACTGGGAATTCTACTACCTCGTAACAGGAAGTCAGCAAGAATTACCACCATGGGCTGTTGGGAGGCTTTGCCAGGAGAATGGAAGGCAAGACCATCACACTTAACCATGACTTTGAAATTAAAGGAAAGATGGTGGGTGTGGAAAAAACAGGAGTTAAGAAGACTGGGTTCAAGCGTTAGTTAGATGCTGAGAAAATCTGAGGTCTAGGGCAGTGACGTGGACGCTTTCTGGACATTCCCCTGACTAGAGAGCCAAACGTCGAGGTGACAGAAACTAGGCTTCGTCTCTTACCTCCGTGACCCGTCCGCTTTCTCCTCCTTCCTTTCTACTGCCTGTCCTTTCTGTTTATTTCTCTCTCCTTATGCTCACATTCCCTAGGATACTGTCAATGATAAACACAGCCAGACACTAGGGTGGTGAGAACAGATTTTATTCAGTAAATATTGAATATAATAGTAGGGGAGGGAGCTGAGCTCCATTTTTATTTGTGCCCAGGTGACCTGGCGTTTTATAGAGACAACGAAGAAAAGGGACTGAGGGGCTCTGCAGAGCCAGAGAGGTGAACCAGTCCAGAGCTGGTCAGTGTCAAAGTGACGAGGCTGGCTGTGCCTGCTAGCTGGCAGCCACCCAGTAGGACTCTGTCCTCCCACAGAGCGCAGGACACAGAACTCTTGTCCTTCTGAACGTCGCATTTCAAAGGAATGGTTCTCAGGTGCTTGACAGACCGGCTTCTGAGCGGCAAGGGATACATATTCACAATTGCAAGTCCCTTCTAGTCAGAGCTCTAAGAAGAGAAACTTGGGGGCCTGTCTTAGGTGTGGTGAGAGCACACAGTCCATTTTCCTGGCAATGTTTGATCTTTCTCAGGTAGAGACTTTAATGCAGGGAGGAGAGCAGGGTCATCCTAGGGACACCGTGGGCTGGGCTGGCTGCCTTTAGAAACCACAGGGCAGTGTGGTGAAGCCTCTGGGTTCCGAGCCTGGCAGCGCAGGTGCGCCCCGAGCTCGGCAGCGCGCCATCCCCGACGCCCTCCTTCCAGGTCCAGGGCAGCAGACTCCCTCCATTTTGCCTTTCTTATTGCAGAGGTAGCAAAGAAAGGCATGGACTGAAATTTCAGTGAGAAGTAATAAGGAAAGGATGCTGTCCAAAAGCTCATCTGAAATAGAGTCCCTGTATAATCATAAATTTTCTGGTGTATTTCAGCCTGACCCTAAGCTGTGATTGCGTCTGGAAATCACTGCAGCCAGACACTTACTAACGTGGTCTTTTATTTGTTTCAATAAGATGCCATTTGGACGATATTTTAATTTTCAGCTTCTTAACTCGCCATATATGTAAGTGCATGTATGCATGTTTTAACAATACAAATTATGGCTAATGATATTAAATCATATGGTCATATTAGAATTTATATTTAAAGTTTAAGCTCCCTTTTGGATTACAGTTTAATAACAAGGATGAGTATAAAGTATCATAATCAGACTGAAAGGAATGAACTGTACCATTACACATAGAATTAATAGTCCTGCTTCTTACTTTTAAAGATAATAAATCCAGTCAATTTAATTGTCTATTCGAAATTTAACTTTTGAAAATTATAAATGGAATGAGTGCACTGACTAGTCTATCTAGTTTATACCTGGGAAAGATCCACTTATCATTTTGGTATTTGGGTATTTTGTATTGACACGTGATGTTCATCCCAAGGGAAGACTATACTTTAGTGAAAGATTGGGTAATGTGGGAAAGAAATAAAATGTTTAAAAACTACCTGGTGTCGATGGTGAGTCTGGTTTAGATTAGACAGCAAGAATGCACCTGTTCCAGGGACCCTCGTCCTGGAAGGCTGTTGCTTGCCTTCGGTGGCTAGAATAGCTCTCACCAACTCAGCCTTCCTTATTTGAGCACATTTTACTCTCCTCCAGATGAAATCTCTCTCTCTCTCTCTCTCTCTCTCTCTCTCTCTCTCTCTCTCTCTCTCTCTCTCTCCTCACACACACACACACACACACACACACACACACACTGCTTCATTTTTTTTTTCAGCGCTGGTTCAGTTCTCACTTACTCATCAGCTTGTTCCAGATCTAGTCAGCAAGTTCCTATTTGTCTTTCTTCTGTTTTCCACTTAGGCACTGATTATTTGCATTGAAACATTGTCACTCAGATCTAATGAATATGGCATTATTGTGGTTTTAACATGAGAATCATCCTATGGGATTCCTACTTAAATCATTTAATTATACTATTTTCTCATTGCATTTCCCACTGAAGAATGAATTCGTCTCTTTTGAATCCTGATGGCAAAAATCCCTTGCTTTTTGACAGGCTGGCAGGCAGTGAAGACACTGTGAGTCCACATTGCACATGGCCTGTGGTTCACTGGAGTTTAGCATTGGGAGCAGAATGGCTCTAAGTGCTCAGTGTTGCTGTCTTACCATCGATGGTTCAATCTGAGAGTTTTACAAATTGGCCTTCAGCAGTTATACCAAGGAAAGAGTATAGACTGCGTCAGTACTGCGTAGTATGTTCCAAAAAACAAAACAACACACACACACAAAAGCATTTAAGCTAAGGCAGTTAACTAGAGGGTTCACTTTGTTTGCAGATAATATCTGGTAATATCTGTTACAGATAATAATATTTAAACTACTGTATCAATTTGCTAAACCAAAAGCAGTGCTCTGTTTTCTAATTTGGATAAACTGTTACAATGCTCAATAACTTTTTAGTTTTCAATAAAAATCCAACAATTAAAACATTCTCTGTATTTTTTTCCATCATTGTTCATTTTGGTGTGATATTCTTGTCTAAACAATTGAGAACGGTTTTATGACTACTGAATATGATAGGTACTGATACAGGCATGGGTATAGACTTTATCTCAGATGTGAAAATCAGGTATGAATAGTACAACATACATTATACAGACTACATGGGTTGAGTCTCAACATTTCCCATTAACCTGTAAGCACTTATGTGATGCATGTGTCTGTTACCACACTTCTCACAGTGTTTTCTGGGGCTTAATAAGGGTCCTGAAACCCTTTTGTGGCTCAGTGAGGCCAAAACTATTATTTTCATAATAATGCATAATATGTTTGCCTTTTCACTCTCTTTTTTACAACTATTTGCAGATGCTGCATCATATGTGGTATCACAATGCTTTGAATGCAAAAGTGGTGATGAGAATTCAGCTGATATTAAGCCAGACATTAAAGAAAATTTACAAAAAAATAAAGCCAAATCACTCTTTCCAACTTTTTAGTTATCTAGGATGTTATAGTTATTTTTCATTAACTTGCAATAACCTTGTTATTTTTAATGGGTTAATAAATAAGTGGTTTTAAATTTCTTGGATTTAATTTCTAGTACAATAAATATTAACCACATAAAGAAACGTTCCTTGGAATCTCAATAGTTTCTAAGAGAAAAAAATAATTCTTGAGACTAAAACGTTTTGGGAAAGCTGATCTAGAAGTTAACCATGGGATTTTTTTTTAAGTTTTGATTTTCTTTTGATATCTAAAATACTATACTAAATCTAGTGTTAACAATAACAACAACCTGGTCTTCTTTTGTTTTATTCAAACAATCATTTGTTTTATTTTATTGAATTTTTCTTTTAATTGTAAGTTTTGTATTGAGAAGAGCCTGCTCTCCAGCTTTGGCATGACATACCGTCCATGTGACTTCTCCTACGTATCCCGGGATTTGGCTTAGCCAGGGAGACAGAGGGCGCTGCCTCATGGACCCGGGTCAGCGGAGGGGATCACTTGACAAGTTGCAAAAGCAAAGTGAAAAGCAAAGTCTGGTTTGTGGCTAATGTCTAACGGTCTGTTCCCACAGCCCCTGTCTTTATCATGTACATGATAATTCAGTCATTTTTTGTCATAATAATATTTCTAATATTATTTGCATCGAATCCACTGGTACATAATTTCTAATATTAAATATTTTTAAAGTAAAAAATGGCTTTAATTTCTAAAAATTACTATTTAATAAGTGAACTTCAAGTATATTATATGACTTTAAATACAGAAAGCAACCTGACTAAATCTTCTGATTATGTTATAAGTTAAAAGATTTTAATATGAAATATTTACTACTAATTATTTATATATAGCAGAAATACTTGCTGCTCAGAAATATATTATTAATGGCAAGTTACCAAGCTCTTGAATTTCCTTAATTTGGGACTATTAATGTAATTGAAAGTCATTAAATAAGCAATTTATTCAGCTGACAGTCTTTTATGAAATTCATTTTTTACTGGCCCTTTCAAATCAGAATAGTAAGTAATTTAAGAGTAATTGGCTACAAGAGTTAGAATCTAAATTCTTTTGCTTTATACATTAATGATTTCAATTAAAATAGAGTTTATAGTCTTTTCAAATGTTTAACATTAAAAAAATTCTAGGTGAGATGAAATGACAACAGGGTATATAATTATATGGCAAAAACGGTAGGTGTGCAGGACATCTGCAGTTGGTGACACACGGATTCCGTTTGTGTGTGTGACATCGTCCACTGCCTCTCTTGGAATTCAGGGGAGCATTGCACATGATGAAAAAAATAAAAATGGCATATGTTATGACAAGTTCATGTGCTCATATTTTTTATTTCAAATCCTATAATATGGGAATATTGCTTGAGATGAATGCTGACCGATAAAAATGACATACAAATCAGCATTTTATTAATTACCTTAATGTTAAAGTTACATTTAACATATCATAAAGTAATATTTATTAAAATCAAGCACATACCTGCACCTACTAACACATAGATGTACCACATTAAAATGGAATTTCAATGAGATTATTTCCCTGTTTTATGTATTTAAAATGCTTAAGTATGATAAAAATAATATAAACTTCCTTATGTGACATTTTCATATTTCTTTAAAGCAATCACGTCTTATATTTGAAAAGTAAACACCCTCCTAAGATTTCCTGTGATACTTGTTTTTCCTATTCTAGCCATAATAACTATATACTGTCACGTAAATGGAGAAATAAACAGAGAAATTCTAAAATACATCCATTTCTCTCATTTGTCTCATATTCTGCCTGATCATTGCCTTTTAAGTAAATCAGATTACAGAAATTACATTTACATGTGGATCAGAAAAGAGACTCAAACTCCTGACTTTACAGATGGCTGTTTTTCTTAATTATATGGATAACAGTTTAGAAATAACTAATTGGTCATGCCTGACAAGTAATAGCAGTTTTTCCAAGATAAACAAATGTTCACATTTTTCATACTTAATCAGAGACTTTATGTGCAAAAATGACCAAATGTATCATCTATTCTAAGCCTCCTGTGTTGTTTTATAATAAACGACCATCTGTACTTTGATTTGACTGAGTTTGTCTGTGATGACCAGAGAATCTGATTACATGGCAGATGGTTTTGGGAGAAGAAGTCGTCTTTTCAGAAGTAAGCAGACTAACACTTTTCAACATTTTGTCCATACTCTTTCATCTTGCACCTGCTACTTTTGATGCAAAGGTAAAATCCAAGGTATCACTACATTGATGTCATTCTTTTTGCTTTCCTAAATCAGACAAAACATGAGGGAGGGCTTGTAAGTGGCATACCCCTTGTTGCAGGCATGCACATATCAGGGAAACCAAAGCATGCGTCCACGTTCATTGGCTTGGGGGAAACTTTGGTCTGAACGTCTGCCTCTCAGTCACCAGGTAGTAGTTTGTGTTCTCTTAGGTGCTGCTTACGCTCTGAGTTGTCACTCTCCACTGCAAGGCTGGGACAGAATTGGAAATTATTTACATGATCTACACAGTATCTGGGCATATTTAAAACTGATTTATACAACGCTTTCCTTTCACCTTCCTGGTTATCTTATACAAGAAGTGTAGGCTGCCACTACACTTATAAGAAGCTGAGCTTATGAGAGATGGAGGTATTTAGGAAAGGGCATAATTTATTAACCCGCAAGTCTGCACTTAGAACTCAGGACACAAAGAATTATTGATTATTTTTATAAGCCCTCTTCCTACTTAATGATCAGCTGCTTGATGAAAAAAAAATGGTGTGTGATTTTTTTTGTTTTAATTTCTAGCACATGCTTTACAAAAGCAAAAAATAAAATCCCACATTTTCAAAAGCAATGTGTTTATGTCAGAAGCTAAAATTTTAGAACCCATAAAGATGTATGGACAATGTCCCCATGGAAGCTCGGCTTTTCTAGGAGTGTATTTCCTTTCCGTGGCTTGTGTGCCAACTCTTGAGAGAATGAAGTTGATGATCTGACTTCGTTGGTGAACTTATTTTCCCAATCAATACTCAGGTTAGATGCTAGAATTATGTACCGGTGGATTCGATGCAAAACATGAGAAACCTAAACTGTTTCAGCAAAATCCAGGCTCTCCAGGCATGAAAATATTAGGATACTGATCTCTGCCTCAGATAATGACCGAAATATCCAGTTATTTTGGGGTGCTAATGAAGACACAGTCTAGATGGTCTAAGAGAGTGAGGTGTCTCTGAATATATACCATTTTAAGGTACAGTAAAATGTAGTTGAAAATAAAAGATTAAGATTTCCATGTCAAGAAGTGAGTTCTGCACTCATGTTATTGTCCCCACAAATATAATCTATGAGATAATTGAACAAATATAAATTAATCCATAGCATTGCTATAAAGAAGTAACTGTGTTGAAGATGATAAAAATTGTCAGCAAATTTGCATGTTTTAAAGTAGTTGGAACAAGATCCACAAAATGGAATTAGGATACAAAGAGAAGAGAGAGGTAAGGTGTTGGAGGTGACTGGTTTTCCCTTAAAAACATCAAAAACCAAACACCACCAGCATAGTAACCTATGGTAACGTTACAGAGTGCTTCCTGGCATGACGGTAGTAGGTAAAGAACTAGCCTGGGCTTACCTGGCCTGCTCAGAGGATGCGGCTGCTGTTTTCACTCCAAACCGTTGCTCGGTGCACTGGTGTCTTCCACGTATGGGACAGAAAAGCCAGATGAGACCACAGCCAGAGAAGGAGAGATGGATACTAGATGCTGGGTAGAGAGGAGAGATGGATACTAGGTGCTGGGTAGAGAGGAGAGATGGATACTAGGTGCTGGGTAGAGAGGAGAGATGGATACTAGGTGCTGGGTAGAGAGGAGAGATGGATACTAGGTGCTGGGTAGAGTGGAGAGATGGATACTAGATGCTGGGTAGAGAGGAGAGATGGATACTAGATGCTGGGTAGAGAGGAGAGCTGGATACTAGATGCTGGGTAGAGAGGAGAGATGGATACTAGGTGCTGGGTAGAGTGGAGAGCTGGATACTAGGTGCTGGGTAGAGTGGAGAGATGGATACTAGATGCTGGGTAGAGTGGAGAGATGGATACTAGGTGCTGGGTAGAGTGGAGAGCTGGATACTAGATGCTGGGTAGAGTGGAGAGCTGGATACTAGATGCTGGGTAGAGAGGAGAGATGGATACTAGGTGCTGGGTAGAGTGGAAGATTGCTGACCTCTTTTACCATGGTAACGTAACTCTGCTTTCTCAGTGAAAGGCTGCCCTCGCTCCGCCAGCCTGTGCCTGCCGCAGTCGGTCCCGGCCGAGACCCCGCTCCGGCCAGTCTCAGGGCCGCAGGGAGCTGCACGGGGAAGTGCGGCCCCTCCGCCAGGCTCTCGTTCCCCACCCTCAGTTTCATCGAGCAAACATATAAAAACATAAAGTATGATATGAAACTGAGGAAAAAAATTAACGGAAATTTTAGAACAATACAATGTAGAAATCAAAGAAATGGGGCAGTCATAGGAACAAGGGCGACTTCTCTGAGCTGAAGAAAATCCTACGTATTTATTTGGATCCAAGTGTTCCACTGAGTGTCAAGTCGGAATATTAAAGGAGAAACAAAAGGGGATACTAGATGCATAAAGTCACTTGCATGTGTTCTTTTGGCAAAGTGACCATAACAGGAATTACCAAGGAGATAGCTATTTTGTTATGTTCTGTATCTATGGCATTTGCATTAACAAAAGTGCTTATAGGCTGTAACATGCATACTCATTGGGGCCAGTATATTAGTGCCTATTAATTTGCCGTAGTTTGAAGGATATTATATTCAATTACACACTTATTAATTTTGAAATCTACATGAAATGGAGTTTTGAAGGAATAAAGAAATTATGCAAATATGTGTAAAACCGTCTTAGGCTAAATTGACCAATACATGTGTAATAGCAATAACAACAACAAAAAACCTTAAAGAAATAAAAAATACTAAAATGCCCAACCCCTCCCATTCTTTTAATTCACAAAAGCATCTGTATGAAGATTTTCTGTAAAAAAAAAAAATGAAGTAAAATTAGGGACAAAAATTATTTCTTTGACACTAACAATTTGCAATACAGAAGTAAAAGCTACAAAATTTACTCATTTATTATATTTTAGTATTATATAAAAAGATAGTTTATATACAATGGCAAATCTTGTAACTAATCTTATTCATCAGCATGGAAATACATTTCTAAATAAAAGATTATTAATTATAACCACTATAGCATTGCAATAATTAAAAGAGCATGATCTTAGATTTACTTAACTGATTACATACTGTATTTAATTTTTTTAGTCACTTGGAACAATTCTTCAATATTTTATTCTTCTTCCCTCTTCCTAAATGTTGTATACATCAATATTCAGTCATTAGAGTTTTTTTCTTAGTCAATCTATTTCTTCCCCAGGGAGTTAAAGTCTAATGCCTTGACTTCCCGTATTTGTCTCCAGAATTGTTATTCCTCCTAGAATTCATTTGCCAATGTCTAATTTGTTCATGACCCTTTCCCTCATGGAAAATCCATTCCACATACTGCAAACAGATGAACCATTTTAGAAAATTTCTTTTCCCATTACACCTCTCCGTGTTAAAAGATTTCTGAATCTCGCCTTTGTTTAAGAAACAAAGCAAAACCCCAGAGTTCTTAGCTTGACAGTCAAGATCTTTATCATGTGGCAGCCATCAGCATATACACACTATCTTTCCACATTCTTTTGCAAACTATACTTATTCATTCATGCTGATGTATTCCTCTCCCTCAAATGCATCTCACCTATTTGCCATTCTCCTTTGCTTTCACTTTCCTTCTCACTTGCTATCTGCCCTTCTTTGCATTTCCATTTTATACCTTAAACATCAGAGCCTACCTCATAGTTGTTTTCCCCTGAAGTCTGCACAAGTTACTAGCTTTTTAAAGACAGTCTCTTCTTAGTTATTTTGCAATGAATATGCAAAATTATAAACTTCTGGATCATAAAATATGTCTAACAGTACTTGTCAAATGGATGTGTACAAAATGTTGAAGACGTAAAATTAACCTCCATCTGTAAGATGGCTGAAGTAAAGGGAAAGACGTCTTAAGCAAAGGGTGAGTGTAAGGGAGGTTTTGGTTGTCATGGAAATAATATATACAGAGGGAGCAATGGCCTATGGAATAGTTCATAGAAGATCAAAGAGGGGGAAAACAAAATAAAATGAGGACAGAATACTTAAAAATAACAGCAGAATCTATTTGGAAGAAACTTTGATGAAGCAAGTGACCATTTTGCCACTTAAATCTGAAAGGCAGGGTTGAATAAAGCATTCAATCAATAGCATGATGGGCAGTCTCAGGTATCCAAATGCATATCAAATGCCTTCATTTTGTCCCTTTAAAAACTCTCTCAGCGATGCTGAGGGTGGACGTGGGGGGCGGACAGTTCCTTGTCTGTAGGGGAGGTCCCCAGGCACCGTGGGGTGATGTGCGCCCGCAGGGGCCTGCGGTCCCCAGTGCAGGAGCATCGTTCCCCTCCCGCCACACACAGCAGCCAGCCTGTGCCCCGAGGGAGGCAATGACCCTGCTTGAAAGCGATTGCTGTAGGTTCTTTGGAGCAAGGAGCACGAAGATTTCTTCCTAAAATTACTTTGCTTCATTTGCCTAGTTAATAACTATTATGGTACTAAGAGTAGTATAAGAAATTCTTTAGTATTTTTCATCATTTCAAAAGAATAACCTCACTTAAATGATGAAAAATTAAATAACAATTTTATATCATATTTTTCCTTTTCCTTTTTTATTGTTGGTCACGTACAGTTGTCTTCATTTTCCCCCTACCCATCCCCTCCTCCCACCCGTGAACCTACCCCCTTTGGCTTTGTCCACGTGTCCTTTATACATGTTTCTTGGCGACCCTTCCCCTTCTTTCCCCATTACCCCTCTCCCCCGCCCCTCTGGTGACTTGGAGTTTGTTTTTTTTTTAACTTATTTTTTTATTGTTCAAGTACAGGTCCCCATCATCCTTGCCCCACCCACCCCCACCTCCCACCCTCAATCCTTCCCCACTTTGGCTTTTTAAGTCCTGTAATAGATCATGAAATTTCTACAGAAATTGAAAAAACTCTTTTTCTACAATTTTTAAATCATACTCTTGCTTTGAAACTGGGTATCAATGACCTATTTTTAACTCTTTCACTGCTCTGTTGTGTATAAGTCCTTTTCTGGTTTGAACTAAAAACTAAATTTAGATTCTGAGAACCAATTCCTGTAAGAAAATGAATGTAGAGAATTACATGGTATATCGTCTCATGGGAGGTGAGGGTTATCACAAAACTTAGGGATAGCTTTCTCATTATCTGGGTTTAACCGAGAAAAATCTGCCTTTGACACTAAACCCAGAAGGAACTTTTCATTCTTATTTTCCAAGTCTGACCAGCTATTTTAGGAAACACCAAAAAGATTTACTATTGGCTATCAGGGATGTTTAGCCCGTTAGGGGTCATTTGGGTTAGATTAAGGTACATTGACTTCAACTGAGAGCCTCATTTTTTTCTGTGGCAAAAAAATGCTAAGAAGAATTTTTTATATTCATACTGCAGGCAACTAAGAAATAATCCGGAGAGACGTCTCTGTTTTAAGACTCCATATTAATTCAGCATACTGAATCTCTCACTTCTAGCATCACACATGGCTTACCTGAGGGTGAACAGCAATGCCCTCCAATTCTATGAAATTGAAGTCCAATTAGGTGCCAAAGATCCAGTGATTATAGCGCATTCCTCGTCCCTGCAAGAGACCTGCATTCTTACGAAGAAGTTCCTCTCAAGATCAAAATTGTGAAGAAGTTAAAATATGTGTTTTCTTTCCTTTTATAATTTTCTTTTATTTTTGACTATAATTTTTACTAGAATTTTTCTCCTATTTCTAGCAGCCCAGTTTTCAATGTTTTTTCTACCGCTGGAATGTCTGGAATTCTACTGACATTATGCCTGACCATCTTAAATTCCTTCTCCTCCTTATATATTAGTATCTCGTAATACACATTCATTGGTATATTAGAAAGAGAACTTTACAAATAATAAACTGTTCATGTGGTGAAACTAAGATATGAGTTAAATTCAGCTTGGAATAATAATAATAATAAAAAGTTAGGATAAATTCGTTTTATAACTGTTACCCCAAATAGTCCACGATGCCACTTGTTCTTTCATATGATTTTGTAATTAGTGAAAGTCAGTGGAATATCATGTGGAAGTTTTGAAGTGGTATAGATCTTTGAAAGTTTAGAGACCATCTATATTATACATCACGTTGTTTTAAAAGTTAGGAAAAATCTCCAGAGATACATAAGTTATTATACAAAGATTACAATGAAATCGGTTGTGTATGTTAACTTGGATCATCTAGAGTCCCAGGTTATTCAATCAAACACTAATCTAAGTATTGTAGTTAAGATATTTTGTAAATGTCATTAAAGATTTAGATCATTTCACCAAGCAAAGAATCATGACTAATTGAAGTTAGGAATGATAGTGGAACTATGGTTATAAAAATCAGCTATGACCAGTTGTAGAAATGAGGACTGATCCTTCCTAGATGAGGAAGGGATATCCTGATCCTTCATTCCTTATTTTGTGATAGTATGTTTGTAGGTGGATAGATAGGCAGATATATATTAAGCACATTTTCCTCATTTATCCCTGTATCACTTGACATAAGATGCACTAATAATAGTTAACTTGATAGTATTTAAGTAACAGAGTGTCAAAGAGGAGAGTAAACATCAGACGCTAGCTGTTCGTCTTCCTGCAGGGAAACAGTTAGTGCATTTTTGGTTGTGCACAGGTTAGTCTTATCATGTTAGGTGGACAATATGACTGTGCTATTGTTTTTATGTGGAGAGTAAATGTAGTTTAAGGAGATGTGCTTGGGTGCCCAGCTGGCAAGTGTTGTATTTCGATGGTCAATGTTTTTGCAAAATTTGGCTATGTTATAGTATGCAGTTATTCCCTAAAACACTAATCTAGATGTTGTGAAGATATTTGCAGATGTAACAGTCACAATCAGTTGACTTGGAGCAAAGGAAAACATCCTGGATAATTTTTGCGGGCCTGACTCAATCAGTTGCAAGGCCTTACACTAGAGCTGAGGTCTCCGGGAAGCAGAAGAAATTCTATGTTCAGTATCTTTAACTCATGCCTGGGATGCCTGGGAGCTCTTCTCCTCTCTCTCTAATGGCCTGCCCTACAGACTGGTCACCTGGCTGGGCAGCTCTTTCAAGCATGTGTGCTGATTACTTGCAATAACTCGCTTAGCCTGTATCTAACACTGGTTCTGTTTCTCTGGTTGAACCCTGACTGAAAAAGTTTCTTAAATATTTGGTGGCACTTCCAGGACTAAAATAATAACACAGGAGTATCTAACATTAACCAAAATAATATTTCGTACACTAAATATTATATTGAGTGATGCAGATAGATATTCTGTAGGTCTGTCCATTTGAGCTCATTTTATCAATGTATCAGGAAAAAACACTAATTTATAGATCAATACAAAATGAAATAAATGTGACATAGTCAATTTGCCTTAAAATATCTTTCTAGTACAGTATCTCATTGAACTAAATTATGGCAACTGAGGATTATGTGGAAAAGATTTATGTACCTTGTAACAATCAGTCTTAATCTTTAAAGATTAAAAACAAAAACAAAAAATGAACCACTTAAATGTAGCACACACAACACTAGGAATGATCATTGTATAATTCCGTTTCTGAGATAAAAAAAGACATAGCAGGAGAATAAAAATTAAGACTGAAAAAAAGAATAGCACAGATATCTATGGCACTTGCCTTACCACAAGAACTGATAGGCTAAAATGCTCACGCTCACATGCTCTGGTCTATTGATGCCCATTAATCTCACTCAGTTTGAAGAGTATCAAACCCAGAACATCTTGAGAAAGAAATGCTCATCTCCTGACAGTCAGCCTCTGCATTTTCTGAAATTTATTTATGAATCAACAGAGAATTTTGGAAAATGCAGTTCTGTCTGCTCTTCTGATCACAAGTCAATATAGAAATAAAAGAGAAAAAGAAAGGAATATAATGACATTGAGCTAGAATAATAAATAGAAAGAAAACAGGTATCATCATCAGAAACAATAAATGCATCTGGAAAAGCGATATGCTGGTTCTTTGTATTCATTGTACATTTTCTTTTTCCTTAAAAACTGTGAAAGCAAAACCAAGTGATTTGCTTTGTGCACCTGGCGCCAGAGACAATTAGTCATTTCGGAGCATCCGCAGGAAAGCACAGCTTTTCACATGGATGTAAATGCTCTCAGCTCATTTCAGTTAAAGACGCTTCTGTCTCACAGCATCCCTTTTTGAGAGACTGGATTGGAAGCACCTAGAAAAAACCAAAGGCCCTGTACTCCAAATGCCCTCCCAGGCCCTCCATGGGCGGCAGTGAGAGAGCGCAGGGGCCCGAGACGTCGCTGGGAGCCTTGTGTTGTGCTCCGAGGTAAGAAGCAGCAGCCCCGCGGATGCTCTGGATTTCACTGGTGGGTTGGTAGAGATGGGAATCACCCAACCACGAAGCGGGGCTGCCCTCATTCTCAAGGTCAGTTTCAACAATGGCAGTCGGCTGCACATCCAGCTACACCGAATTGCGAATTAAGTTATTAGCATATGGAACTTGAAGAAACCTCAGTTGCATGAACTTAAATAGGAGAGAAATTTTATGCAAGCACCGGAGGGTTTTGCTTTTGCTCTCTCTTAAAACGATGAAATTCAAATTCTTTTTTTTGTCTCTGCCTGCTTCTGAATTATAAACATAGCTTTCTTGATTTCACGCATCATCTCTTCAGCTTCCAGGAGCAATGTGGTGCATTTTACTCAAGTTCCTTGTCTTTAGCAACACCTTGGAGCAACTTGAAGTTCTGTCTGTTTGCTTTGTTTTATTTGTGTTTACTTAAAATGGGAAACTCTTCAGAAGAACACATTCTTTGAAATCTAAGATCATATTCAAAGAGACAAGCTGTTTCTACTCCTTCCATAGTTAAGTATAATATTACAGTCAATAAAACAACAGGTGGTTAATGCCTGATTATCATAGGAAAAAGTGATATGCTAGCTTTGCATATCTCATAAAATAAACCTCCTAACACTTATTAATTTAAGGCAAAACAAAGGGTGATGGAAGGCATTATGCAAAGCCGTCATGGAGTGGAAATAAAATGAAAAGGAAGTGTGGTAAAATATTTGAAAATCAGAGGTACCAGGGTAGTCCCTCCCTATGTGTATTCTCTATATTATACTAGAATTTATACTTTAATTTTCTCCTAGCCTTCCCCAAAGTGACCTGTAGACATTTCCCAGGGTGACTGTGCACTGGAGAAAGGAAAATAATGAGATTCTTTGTGATGGCTTCTGTCTACAAAAAAGGGATATTTTCAAATATAAAATTCAAAATCACCCTCTTGGAAATTCACAATGCCCAGTGGCTTATTAAACACTCTTATAAGTCCTGTGATTTTAAAATGTAAAATAAAACACATTAGCAGCCAAACTTTCTTTCAGTTTAGTTACATCAGTGAACCTCAAACTTACGTGACCACTGACTCCTCCTTTTATGGAAAACCTATTTTATATTTAATTAAGCAAAATATTTTTGAGCATTGGAGGAAAGGTGAACTAGACTGTTTACTCCATATTTATTTTTTAATTGAGTTTTTGGTGTTTTTTGAAAGTATTATCATGTTTGTTTGGAGACCCCATCAACTCCAATACAATTTTCACTGCCTATCAAACCTTTACAGATTTTACTCTCTAGTTACCCAAACTAGTTACTGTAGAAATTCACATTGCTATAGTTATATTGCTCATCATTCTTCCAAAGAGTATTTTCTTTCTCCTCACACTTCTCCCTTCTCAACGCTCAGTGAACTTAATTCTTCTTTCACTGAGAGTATAGAAGAAACGATAATAGATCTGCTCATCTTTCCATTAATACATCTTATCAATCTATATGCCCTCAAATACTCTGCTTCTATACGTGCTACAAACACATCTGCAGAAATGTTTACAATTTAAAAACAAATAAACTAACAAAAACCTCTTTTATTCCCGGTGCCCTCCCATAACTGCTTGTTAGACTACCTCCACTTTTGCTTCTTCCTTTTTTAACACAAACACTCATTTTGACTGAATAATTTAATACTAATAAGAAATTAACATTGCTAGTGTTAACCAAAATCTTCGCTGGCCGACCTGATGATCCTTTTCAACCAATGTCATGCCTGTTAGTAAGAACCATTTTCTACACCACTCTTTTCAGGAAAGGTTTTCTTTTGTGGAATTGCAAACAAAAACTACTGGGTGTGACTTTTTCCCCTCTTTACTAAATCTCATTCGGTTTTACTGACTCCTCCTCCAATTCCCAATCTAACTCCTCACTTCTCAGGTGCTGTTCTTCTCTCCTTTGAGTTAACGGCACAAATTCCCATGGATCTGAATCATTTTATCCACCGACAACCCTCATGTGTATGACCCGAGTTCACAATTTGATATTTCCACTTCTAAATATCTTTATTGGAACATGAATTTGGCACATAAAACTTAGCATAATTACAACTGACTTCTTGGTTCAAAACCTGCTCCTCCAGTAGTCCCTGTATCAGTAGGTAATACCAAAATTTCAGGATTTAACCTCATTCCCTCTTTCCCTGAAATCATACATACAGTCTGTCAGCCAACTGTCTGGTTGCTCATCCACCTGTAAGCTCATTCATCGCTGTCCCTAAGCTTAGCCATAAGTTTTCCAATGCTTCTATTTACTTCCACTGCTGCTAAACCACCATCATCTCTTTTCCAAATGACTTTAATAACCTAGTTAGCAAACTGATCTCTCTCTGTGATTTCACCTCTGTGTTCTATGCAGAAACCAAAAACCTAAGTAAAATCATATCTCTATCTTGCTGAAAACCCTACAGTGGTTTCCTACAATGGAGTAAAACCCAAACTCTCTAGTTTATAAGGTCCTGCTTAATATGACCCCTGCCTAAATCTCTGATCCGGTCTCCTCTCTCTGTTTCTCTACTTTATTCTGAGTCACTCCCTCTGGCTTTACTGTCCTTGAACCCACGAAGGTCATTTTTGTCTACAAACCTTTACAATTATTTTTTTCTGCCAGAAATATCTTTTTGACTGGTTTCTTTTTATTATTCTTGTCATCATCTCAGAAAGGTGACATCCCCCTGCCCCCAGCTACCTAATATCACTTTAATTTTTTGTATGACATTTATCATTAACCTGAAGTTGTACTTAGACTTAGGTATATGCTTATTTATTTATTTATTTTTGTATCTTCCACTAAAATGTGGACTAAACACAGCACACTGCTCATCTGCCAGTTTCTTTCTTTCTTTCTCTATCTTTGGACCATACATGTCACAAAATGAATTTTCAATTTTTTTATTGTTGTTGTTGAATCAAATAATCAAATACTATCTCACATGCAATGGGCTGTATGCTCATGTTATTAATGAATGGATTAGCTCACAACCTGGAAGTGTAATCTGATGTGCAAACAGTTCAATTCTGATCTTAAGAATTCTTCCATAGCACAATCTTTCTGCAAGTGCACTGGATAACCATTCATACCACAGCCTCGTTTTTGAGTACTGACATTTCTGTGAATGACAGCTTCTTCTTGCCACTGGGACGTCAGGGAAGTACCTTTACTCTGTTTCGAAAGAGCTTATGGATCTGCTGTTAAAATTTTTTATTTCTTTACTGTCATCTCGCTTGAAGTATTTCTAGGATTTTGGCCAACACTTTACCATGTCCCCAAAGTGGGTTGTTTTTGTTGCTATTCTTCAGTTGCGACTTTACCTGGATTAATATATGAAAACCCAAACCAACACACAAATAAAAAGCTTGGAAGAGGTTACTGAATTAGAGATCCCTAGCGCTTTCTGCCGTGTGAGGATGCAGTGAGAAGTTTGTGACCCCAAAGCAGGGCTGCACTTAATCATGATAAAATCCTGATCTTGGGCTTTCAGCCTCCAGAACGGAAAGTAATGACTTTCTATTGTTAATAAGCTATCTAGTTGTGGTATTCTTTTATAACAGCCTGAAAGGACTAATACATATCATACTTTGTGCGCCCTAGCCACTTACAATGCTCAAAACATCACTGGGGTATTATAGATTAATGAAAGTTCAAAAATATATTAATTGTTTGCTTCAGTAATAAGAGGAAGTAATTTTCCCAAGGGTGTACCTTAGCGATGGGATATTCTTTCTGAGGTAGTTAAGTTCTTTGAGACTGACAGCACCACTAAATATTTAAATGAGTTATAAAATATTTTATACATTACCTTTGAAGATTTCAATAACCTTGCAAGTCTAAATGTAATGAATTTGGAATGTTTTGACCCTTGGTATGAGTATCTGTTTTGGGAATGCTGCATTACAAATGAGAAATCAAGCCAATTAAAGTGATCAAAAATAGGAGTCATATTCAAGTAAAAAAAAAAGAGTAAAATATCTGTATATTTTAATTGACTGTAAATCCCTCCGAGATTAGAATACAGATGACAGGAACCGGAGTCTTGTTCTAATGCTGAATGGAACCATAATAGTTATTGGAAATGAATCATTTATAATATAAAATTATTAGATTTTTTAATAAATTTAAATCATCAGATAATTAAGGAATCAAAATAGAAATATAATATTTAAATGTAAATACATGTGTTGGCCTATCTCCAATTTTTCTACTGTTGTCAGTTTCAATTTTTTAATAACAATTATCTTGATAATAATATTTTGAACTAAGGATATGACTCAGAGTATTTTCGTGTAATTTCTGAGATTTTTACATGAAAGAATCAAGATAGACTATTGTATTTTTAGAATAAATATTTACTTCCTCAATAACAAGTTTATTTTTTCAATTTCTGAAATAAATGCCATCTTGTTAAATTTTATTCAGTCATTTTGAACGGATTGCATTCAGACTTAAACAACTCATATTTGTATTGAGATTTAACCATCAATTGAGATTTAAAACTAACAGTAGAAATACTGGTTTTAATAAAGTCTTGAATAAGGTTTTTAAAAAGTATGTTGCATTTATTTCTTTTATGTCCTGAAGATGTGAGCAAACAGACTGCAATACAGTAAAGGAATTGGAAAAACTCCAAGAATATGCAAAACAAATATTCTTTTTTCAGACCAGGCTTGTAATTAGCTAGCACACTACAGAATTCCTTTTAAAAGCCTCCTGCATAACTTAAGAGATTTCTCTTAAAGCATATTTATGCCTGCAGGTAGAGATATCCATATAGATGTTTATCTGCCAGTTTTCAGTAAAAATGAAAGAAAATTAAAGCATTTTTTTCCTAGCAGCATATATTAACCTTCTGTTGCTTAAAAGAAAGAAGTCTGAAAGCATATGTACCTACAGATGGGAATGCATTAGCAAGATTTTTCTGCTGAAGGTCAGTATCAGTAAAGTACACTAGACTGTTTGTGTTTAAATTGAAATAATCAGGGGGGAAAAGAAATAATGATACCAAGTACAAAGTAATAATACTGGCACTTATCACAGAGTGTGAGAGAAGTCTTCTTGCTTGCTTGTCTGAATTTCATACCTTGTAAAATCAAACAGAGAGTAGGGTATTGCTAACTATTTGTTGGTTTACTTTTCCTGAGCTAGTGTTGAAGTGAAGATGCATGAGCACCCCAAGTCAACAATGGCATAGAAGCCCTCAGTGCTACCCATCAGCCCCCTTCTACTTGTCACCCCATAGAGATGGGATCAATGCCTACCCAACCCCCAGGCAAATTTTGGGGCTGATAATGTTTGGATGTTGAGCCTCATTAGGCTACAGGCACCAAGAACTTGGTGTGAAAGGCATGTTACCCACACACTGGTACTTCCTGGGAGAGGCCGGAGCAGGCCGCCGAGATCAGTCCAAAAGACAGGTCCAGAAGGCAGAGAAAGGAAATGGGTTTGAGGTTTCTATGGTGCAGAGGGTTGGTTTAGTGTGATTACTGAGCATGTACTTAGTACAACGCTTAATGATTAAACTTCACCAACCAAGTCAAAGGAAGGGGTACCCGGGATTCCTTAATAGCTTGGCAGATGTGAGGTAGAAGGAAAAGAAAGAGCAGGAGTTTAACATCACTAATGGGTCAGATTCCTTGTTACATCTGCTATTATGGACGCATTACCGCTTGTGTTTGCTTTTCTGTTTCCCAAGATGGTTAGAACATTTCCATCCTTTACAAATGTCTTTTATCTGAACTTTCAACTTACTCCTAATGGACAGAAAACAGAATTTATCATGCAGGAACTTGTTAATGATCTTGCTCTTTCTGCCTTCAAAAATGCATCCACCTGCTTTCATAGCCAGCTCTTCTTTCTTTCCTTTCACCATCCTTGTTATGATTATATCGCCTTTCACATTCTCAAGGACCGCATCTTACTAACTCCTCAGCCCTGTCAGTTAGGCATAAGAAAAACAGGCAGGCGTATCACAGATACCTGTGACCACTGGGGGCATCACACCACTCACGGCTGTAAAACCATCAGGTGATGGCCCAGACCCCATCCCCATCACAGCTCCTTCCTTCCACCCCAGCGCCCACTGCTCTCCTCAGTCCTCTCACTGTATTGTAGTTTGGCCTTGAATTTTAAATAATGAAACAGACCATATGTATTTTTTATTACCATTATTTTTCTTTACAGTTTGTGCTGTTAGGGTATGTTTAAGAGGTTTCCCAACCTGAAGGTGATAAAGATACTGTCCTACGTTAGCTTCAAGTATTTGTATCGTTCACCTGACATTGATTTTTGGTGTGAGATAGGGGTCGATTTTCAATGCAGATCTCTATGTTGTTACAAAATACGTAAACACAGACTGGGAAAAGGAAATGGCTATTATAAAAAGGAATAAAGAGGTACAACGAGAAGATACATTTTGATTTGGATCAGGAGTCTCAGGAAACAAGTGACAACAAATAATAAGGAAGGACCCAGGGACTATCACCAGTGAGAAGAATTTCCTTGTGTTACTAGAGTCGGTAGTATTATTAGAAACTGGCAAAATCTATATTTGTGTGAGAAGGACCTCCTGGTCGGCAGCGCCTCTGGGCAGATAGACACAGTCTATGTCCCCCTTTGGCCAAGAGAAGATGAGGGAGATATAAACCCTGGCCCCTCCCATGCTGACAGCTGATTTCCTGCTGGAGCCCCTTTTCTCTTGGGGCCAAACGGTTGACTTGAAGCCACACTAGAGATCAATTTCACAGGCACAGAGTGTTGCAGAGCTACTCCCAGAATGAACCCAGCAGGCAAAATAACCAGCACCGGTGATAAAGAAAATATTTGGCAAAAGTAGAAAAAATGGGAGAGATGTGTCTATGGAACAACTGAATGAACAGAATTTCTTCACAGAATAGCAAATATAGTGGATTGCAGGAAGTGACTGGTCTGCTAAACAAACCCAAAATATGAATGTGGAAAAAAAAATATGTTAGGGCATCAGATGATGAAAGAAAACTTCAGAAGAGCTTACATGTATGAAGTCTAAATTATATGTTTCATACGTTTCCAAATATAACATTGGTAATAGTTGTATAAATCATATTCAAGAAACCCCCATTGAGACAGCAGCGAGAGCAGCAGAAACGCCACAATGCAACCGAATGTGACTGTCAGGCATGAGGGGACGATTGTCTGCCAAGAATAACGGCTGAAGAGGTGGAAACGAAGTTGAAAAGAAGTTGTGGAGGACCAAAGTACTTGCACATTTAAGGTGTTAATGGAGCAGGCAAGAAAAAAAAGAAACATATTTTGGAGTGAAAATGACGCGTTCACTTTTTGGATAGGTCCCAGATGGAACTGAACACAAACTGTGGGAGGAAGGTACCTGGGCTGGAGGCCTGGTGTGGGCCAGTCTCGGCATAGGTGTGCAAAGTGCAGGCGCGCCGAGGGGCTCCTTGGAAAGATGGCGGCAGAGGCGCAAAGGCTGACCTAGCCGGGCGCTCTCAAAGCGTGGGGTCCTGAAAATCTAGGGAAGATAAATCAAAATAAAATTAAAGGCAAGAAATTGTATACTTTCCACATGCAATAATTGGTGACCTGTTCCCTAATACATTCATACATTAAAATTATTTCATTAATTTCCTTTCAGTTAAAAAGTATTGTACTGGTTTAGCCACTGCCTTCATGGACACATATGTAATTGTGGAAAGATGAACATACAAATAAATATTGTGAACTATTATATTAAAGCATTTTAAATGTTCTTAGTATTGAAATTAATAAATTGCTAATCCACCATGAACTCTATATAATTTTATTTTTTATTTATAAATTTACTATTTTCAGTAATAATTACCTTATTTATCACAGTTCTCTGTGATAATAATATAGAATCCAGTGTAAATTAAAAATTTATAACTGACTTAGGTACTTAGAAATAACATTCTAATATGAGGTTTCTGAAGAGATTGTTAATATCTTAATATTTAGAAGATAGAAAGTAAATAACAGCAAATCCTATAGTTTCAAAGATAGAAAAGAACACTAACAATTTATACAGTAAGAGACTGTGCTTCTTAAATAGTAACTTATTGTTTTTTTGCCCATCTGTGCAGTTATATATAATACAGAAATTATAGGTTTTGTATGGCACCAATAGATAACAATAGTTTAACTCAGTGCATTTCACAAACTATAAATCTCAATCTATTTCGAACTAATATTTTCATTCCTTGCCCATTTTTCCAGTTTCAGCATAGAAAGAGATACTTTTTCTATTTAGGGTAAGAGTGTTTTTTTAAACTTTTAAAAAATAACTTGATAGTGTAGTCATATTTATGGCAAAATGGACTTTAATTTAGAATTTCTTAATAGAGAATAATTATACATATTTTCATGGAAAGATGGTAAGTAAAGATACAATACTTCAAATCATGGAAGCAAAAAAATAAAAATGGTAAATAGGGCAATATTTATTTTTAAAAGTAAAACACTAGATGAGGTACACTGTAACCATAATTTTTCCTTTCTTAAATATCTCTTGCTGTTAAGGCTCATGCTTAGGAAAATTACTTGCTAGATCATAACTCTGCACACTAAAAAGATTTATTTAAAATTGAATTATCTTATCTCCTTTCCAATTTACTATCTACAAACCTCAAAATTAATAGACGTGTAGAGAACTGCATCTTAGTTATCCACAGTAATTTAAAAAGAATATTGCTTAGAAATGATATATAATGAAGCTCTTTTTAATATTTTCAAAGTACAAATATAGATACAAAAATAGACCATATATGGTTAATATTTTGCTAGGCAAAGATGAGAATTGATGAGGTTATGCTTACTTCACTTTCAATTTTTTTGCCAGCATAGTTGGTAATTGCTTATTCATTTTTGTTATATAATGTGAGAAAAGTGTGGGAGGGTAAACGAAATTAAGCAACACTATCTTAAACATTTCATTAAATGGATTTGGGAGAAGAATTTGATTTATTCGGCCTTTGATTTCTAAGAATATTCTTCAACACTCAACTGTAATCTGGATCAATCTATGAACCTTTCCACTCCCATTTTTCTCAAAGAGTTATTTTAAAAATTACTTTTCTTAGTGTTTTTTTTCTTATGTATATGGCCTTTGTCACACTGAGGTGTGATTTCTACAATATACAAAGTATTACGCTGCTAAAGGAAGACAATGTTTTTGATAGTATAAAAGAAATTTTCATAATTAAAAATAACTTATTATTGGCTATAAGGAAAATATTAGGGTAAGGAATCAAAAGCATAGGAAATATATTAGAGATAATGTCCTATCTGATTATTATTGAGACAAACTAAAAAATGAAGAAAAGTCATGTGTGAAGCTAAGTTCAAGAATGCTGGCTGGCAGGCAGAATGGCGGCGATGCTAGTAATGCGCGGAAGAGTCGCAGAGATTGGATTGTGTAATTCATAACTTACTTTGTAGGAAATCTGTATTTTTTACCACACCTGAAACTGTGTAAGCTCTAGAACATGGTCTCTTGCATCAGTCTAAGCTTTACAGAACTCTCTGTCTTTCATAGATTGCAATTCAGAGTTATATATATTTCTCTCTTGTTCTTTCTCTGTTTCTCTATGTGTGCGTCTCTGGAAAAGTTAAAATAATGCTATAAATTGTGTCAAGGATGTGGAATGACTGGGACTATTTACAATTATGTTGGAGACAACATAATTGGACGTAATCCCTTGGAACAAGTGTTTTGGCAGTACTTAGCTATGATAGTTATATTTTATCAAGTAGCTAACCTCCTTTTAGATATATAATGGTATGAGATAAACTTAACTTAAAAAAGATATAAAATGTACACGCACACACACACACACCCCCCCATAGTGCTTGGAGTTGTTTCATAGTTTATTGAAGCTCTGTTACATTTATTGTGGGGTGTGTCTTTTTCTCCCTCTTTGCTTATTTTTATGTAGATTCTACTTCTGTGTCTCCAAGTCCCTAAGTTTTATTTTTCCATCAATGTATATTAGTTTCAGACATTGTACTTTTTATTTCTAAAAGTTTAATGTGAGATACATTTTATGTCTTCTTTGTCTGTACTTAGCATATTCAATCCTTGCTCTACATTTATCAGCATATGGGATTCAGTTGTAATAATAATTTACTGCACTCATTTGCTAATAATAACTTGGTGTCAGTTCTAGATTGGTTTTAAATGTTTGATGTTTTAGCCTCGCTAGGGTATATTTGCCTGCTTCTTTTCCTTCCTGGTGATTCTTTATTGGATACTCTAATTGTTAATGTTACATTTTTTTTAGTTCTGGATAATTTAGATATTCCTATATTATTATATTTTGTTCAAGTTAAAAAAAAACTTGAAAACAGTTTGATTCTTTTAATTTTGTTTTAGGGCTTGTAGGCAAACAGGGTAGTGTTTATTCTAGGTTTAATTATCCCCCACTAGGAAGATAGGCTGTGTCTGAGTGCTGCCAGCGCAAGTGAGTTTTCCCAGCCCTGCTGGTGGCAGGAGGCGCTACCCCTGTCCTGGGCAATAAGCTCAAGGCATGGTTTCCTCTTTCTCTTAGATCTGTAAACACCCAGTTCTCTGTGCGTCTGGTCTCTCTCTAGTACCTCTCCAGTCTCCTGCCCCGTGATCTCTAGCCGCCCTGGTCTCCTCCAATTCTCACCTCCATCACCTCAATGCAGAAAATCCATCTGACTCTGCCTGGGTTTCTCCTTGTTGAAGCTGGGCCTAAAAACGCGTGGTGTGAATTTAGGCACATTTGCACATTTTGTTTGTTTTCTGCCTCTCCAAGATCACTGATTTGCGTTGCTAAATGATCACAAATATGTTGTTTTATATATTTTCTGACGTTTCACATAAGAGAGTAAACCTAAACACAGAAGATAACATATGATATTGAGGTTAACAATTACCACTAAAATGCATTATTTAAAACAGATATAATACAGTATATTGCCTAATAGTTCTAGAAGTTAATTTACCAAGTACTTATTTCTTACTTAAAAAAATCCACAAAATACATAATAGTGCATTAGGTACAGTGCTTTTATTCTGGAATTGGACTGTGAATAGAAACAGAACTCCTGCTTGGGGTTCCTTGTGGGTTTGTTGGGGAGGATTGTTTGTTTTGTGTCCCTTTTTGTTTGTATCTGTGGCTCATTATCTATTCAGTTTGGGCAATACTTTGGTATTATCACTCAAAATATTGACTTCAATCTATTTACTCTCATCATCTCTAGAAACAAATATGAGTTTGTTATTTTACTATACTTTGTATCTTTTTCCATGTCTTTGAAATTTTCTAAACTTCTATTGCTTTGTGAAACTCTCTGAAAAATTTCTTATGGCCTTTCATCCTAATTGCTTAACTTCAATTTTGCTGTGTTTAACATACTACTAAACTCTTCCACTGAACTTTAATTATTATGATAATATTTTTATTATAGGTTTTTATTTAATTAATTTTATAGTATTCTATTATCTGATGTTCTAAATAACACAATATCTATTTCCTATAATTCCCAAAATTTAATTGTTGAATACATAGAATTCCTATAAAATGATAAATTCTTAGGTATCTGAAGATAATACACTAGTCATGTACAAAAGTAACAATAAGAATTACCACAAAATCACCCTACTTGATATAGGTTAGGTCAAACATTTAACCAAAATAGCTCTAACAAAATTATGTACAAAATATTTACCTCATAACTTAGGAAACAAATTTCATAATGTTCTGGTTTCTTATAGCTGTTGCAATAAATTACCACCAACCTAATGACTTAAAACAACACAAATTTCTTTTCTCAGAGAGCTGGAAGCTAGGCATTCAAAACTAGTTTCATTGGGTTGAAGTCCCGATGTTGGCAGGACCGGTTTCTTGTGGAGGCTCTGAGGGGAGAATTCTTTTCTTCCTTTTTCAGCTTCTAGTGGCTTCCCGTATTTCTGTCCCCTTTCTCCATCTTCAGTGTTCATTACTCTTTGCTGCCGTGATCAATTCACTCTCGCCTGCTGACTGACTTTTCCTGCGCTGCTCTTACGAAGACTGTGTGGTGGCATTGGCCTATGTGGATAACACAAAACTCCCGCCTCTCACAATCACTAATCCCGTCTGCAAACACCTTTGCTATAAGATGCACTCCCTTCGTGGGTTCTGGGGACTAACTAGGTTGAGGACACATTTGGGGATCCACTAAGTATACCACATAGGTCTTGAGTCATTGGGTGCAATGATATCATTCCAGAGTTGTGTTTGGAATGTAAATCACTTTCAATCATTTTAAATTACGTTTTTCTATAGTCACTATTTTTTCTTATTAATTTAACACATACCCCAGTTCTAGTCAAATAGCCTGTCTTGCAATACTTTATTTGCCTATGGGTCCTAGTCAACAGCTTTGAATTTATAGTAATCTCCTAAAAATTCCTGTAAAACTCAACCAATCTGGTTTAAAATAAAAGGATTAAAAAGAACTTATCTAAGGAAGATTTTTTTTTTAATTTCAGGAATGGGTCTTTTTATTTTATAGATAGTAACAACCTGATTTTAAAGTTCAAATGGAAAAAACAAAGACTCAGAACAGCTAAAACAATATTGAAGGAAAAGAAAAATTGGGGAGACATACTACTCAACTTTAAGACTTGCTGTAAAGTTACAGTAAGCAAGTCAGTGTAGCATTAGAAAAAGAACAGACAATTAGAGGAATGGAACAGAATGGAGAATTCAGATATAGATCCTCATAAATATTATCAACTGATCTTGGATGAGGAGGCAATACAATAGAGCAAAGATAGTGTCTTCCACAAATGGTGCTGGGACAACGGAACAGCTACATACAAAAAAAATTAATGTAGACACAGACCTTATACCCTTCACAAAAATTAACCTTGGATATGGTGGTGACTTTTTAGATACCAATAACTGATAAGCTGGATTTCATTAAAATTAAAAACTGCTCTGTGGGCAATATCAAAAGAATGAGAAGACAAGCCAGAGTTGGAGGAAATATTTGCAAAAGGCATATCTGATAAAGGGCTGCTATTCAAAGTATACAAAGAAGTCTTCAAATTCAACAATAAGAAAACAAACAACTCAATTAAATAAGATTCAAATACCTTAACAGTCACCTCTCCAGAAGAGATATACAGATAGCAAATAGGCATATGAAAAGATGCTCCACATTATATGTCATTATGGAAATGCAAATTAAAAATACAGTGACATATCAGTTGGTTCAAATAATCAAAAGCACTTTAATAATATTTATAATGATATTCATTATTTTTAAATGTGTTATTTTTAATAACAAAAATAATACATAGATATACTATTGTTGGGAGGCCCATTTAGATGGCTTGTGTTCAATTCCCAGTTTATTCGAGAAGTTGTATTGCCTTGTACTATTTACTTAGTTAGCTTCATGAAGTTGCTGCTGTTCCATCAGTAAAATGAAGATAATAATGGTACCACCTCACAATGTTATTATGAGGTAATCTATATAATTTGCTTGATGCCTGATATAATGCCAATTAATTTTCAATATTTATTACTAAGAATTAGAAAGTATGCTTTTTGATTGGTTTTGAAGCATTTAAAGCCATTTAAAACTGTCCCTATCTATTCCTATTACAGAAGTTTAGGAAACATAAGCAAGCAACTACTTAACAAGCATATGTTAAGAAAACCCATTTATCTAACATTCAGAAAGGACATGTGCAATTGAAATTTAGTGTTCACTAGTACTGAATAATAATTTTATCATTTTATGTATCATTCAGAACAATGTAGAAAGTCACCATAACCTATACAATTGCAATATTGTAAAAAAGATACTAAATATAAGTTAAATATGTAACTGGTTTATTTTAAAAAGGTCTGTCCAGAATGTATTCAGTTATGTACTATGAAAAATGGAGACATTTATTGAAAAAAATACAAGATACACATAGGAAAATGATGCCTCAGTCCCCTTCAAAGTAGGCACCTTGGGACCTCACATGGTTCTCCTAGCATCTCTTCCATGGTTCAAAACACTCTGCTAAATCCTTTGTTGGACTCTCCATCAGCTGCCCCATCGAATTTTCCTGAATCTCATTGATGTTCTGAAATCTCTTCCGTTTCAAAGATGATTTTAGTTTTGGGAAAAGCCAAAAGTTGCAGGGCATCAAATCTGGGCTGTAGCAGGGCTGAGTCACCTAGGTTGCTGATCTTTGTTGTTTGCAGCTCGTACATGTTCAGCAGTCTGAGGTATACTGCTTGCTGCAGGCCTTCCAGAACATGGATCACTTTTAACAGATCCTTGACTGTCTTTGAAGCATTTGTGCCACAATTTTATTTGTGCTGCGCTGATTGCATCATTCCTGAAAGCCTGAATCATCTGAATAGTTTCTGCAGAGGGATGTTCAAGCTTAATGCAAAATTTGATGCAGATTTGTTGCTCTACTGGCTCAGTCATTTTGAATGCGACCGTCACACAGTGCACATGGTCACTCAATGGCATCTACCGCCCCCACGGACTAGTACAGTGAAGTCATTGTTGTTCACACATGTGCATTCCAGTCCACTCTTCTTAGCTGCCAGGTTACATAGATGTTGTGCAAACCATTCTCATTATATTAACAATGGCTGGTCTTTTTCCAGACAGACCTCATATATCGGTAAATAATTATTTTATCTGAGAACCGTTAATGTGCCAAATTAATTATGCTAGTTAGCAAAGAGTGATGAGAATAACAAATGTGCTCAGGAAACAAAATTAGGAATTATTTTGTCTTTTTTCTCTAATTCTATAATGAAGCTGAAATATACCTTTAGCTCTACTAAGCTGTCTTCTTTGACTGTGCTTCAACAAATGCGCATTCAGAAATATAACTAAATTGTTTCCTCCAAGCCAGTTATTAGTATATTCTGCCTGTGGGATTCATCTTCTCCACTATATATAAAGGAGCGTTTGCATGAGAGAAAGGACACAAAGCAAAAAAAAAAAAAAGAAAAAAAAGAAAAGGATGCTGTTCATGGTTTCATGGTGATAGCATCATAACATTGGGAAAACTTAAATCCAGGTGAAACTAAACCACTTCAAAAACAAAAAAAAGAATATTTGAAACCTTGAGGCATTAATTGCTTAAGTTAAAACATCATGGATGAACCAAAATAAACAAACATATAGTGATTTCTATAGGTGACTAGTGGACTTTCCCCCATTATTTCCATAGAGTTTAGGAGAATAATTAATGATTTCAATTCACATTCTACTTATAAAAATTTATATTGGTTATAAATTTATAACAGTGAAATGGGGGTGTGTCTGTGGCAGAGGCTTCTTACCTTCTCACAATTGCAATAGCTTTAAAAACAGATTTGAAGTGTCTTGTTTTATTACCATTTTATTCTTGTTAAAACCACCAGAAAATGTTCAGCTTTTCACTGAATTTCTCCTTTAAAAAAAAGCACATTATGAACATTATAAAATACATGCATTTTTCTTCAACCTAGAAAAGCTTTTTGTCATAAAAAGAAAATGAGGATTATTATTAGATGTAACAATAACAGGATAAATGAAGCGGCCATTCTTGGTTTTATTTATGTAATCTTATTTTAAGTAAAGGTGCTAGAGTCAGAATGCAGAATATAAGCAGGGAAGCCTGTGATATTTACTAATGGAGGAGCTTCAGCCAACCTTTCAAATTATCTTCATATTAAAATGTGAATCTCTCTGATAGGTGCTCCTAACCCAACTCTGACAAAGATTCTAAAATAAAACACAGCAGTCTCACATTATTTTTCTCATTGCAACCCAGTTTTCTTGGGATAAACAGCCTTTATGCCAAATAGAATACAAGTTCAGAAGATGTTGTTTACAAGAAACGAAACAGAAAGGAAACAACGATGTTTGGGGAATTTGTTTCACAGTGTATTTATATGGCCCAAACTATATTTTTCCTTTTAAACAGATGTGGCTGCAGGTAGAGATGTAAGGAAGTATCATTCTTTTTGTTTGTTTGTTTAAATACATTTGTCTCCATTTCCCCCCCACCACTTTCCCCTGCCCCACCCACCCCCAACTCCCTCCCTCAATCCTTCCTCACTTTGGCTTTGTCCATGGATCCTTTATACATGGATCCTTGATTTGACCCTTCCCCTTTCTTTCCCCATTACCCATCTCCCTCCTTTCCTCTCGTTACTGTCGGTTTCTTTTGTCTTTCAATGTTGCTGGTTATATTTTCCTTGTTTCTTTGTTTTGTTGATTAGGTTCCAATTATAGGTGAGATTATATGGTATTTGTCTTTCACCCTCTGGCTTATTTCACTTAGCATAATGCTCTCTAGTTCCATCCACGCTGTTGTGAAGGGCAGTAGCTCTTTCTTTTTATCTGCTGTGTAGTATTCCATTGTGTAAATGTACCATAGTTTCTTGATCCACTCATTCACTGATGGGCACTTAGGTTGCTTCCAGCACTTGGCTATTGTAAATTGTGCTGCTATGAACCTGGGGGTGCATAGGTTCTTTTGAATTGGTGCTTTGGGATTCTTAGGGTATAGTCCCAACAGTGGAAGTGTCTTTCTTATCAAAATAATATAGTGTGATTGATTAGTGTCCAGGTGCCTAAGAGTGACATAATGTGAGGAAGGAAATACAGCATAAATCAGTATACTGATAAGACCAGAGAATGTAGCACCGGAAGCTTAGAAATATTAACATTATTCCCTTGGTAACCATAGTATTAGCAGCTGGTCAAGATGAGTGCAACTTTAAAAACTCTTATGCCTTGTACATCAGTATGTCTAGTAGAGTTGGTAAAGTGTCATGCAATGACATGTGAGAACAGAATAAAATTGTTCATGACCTCACGCGAGACCAACCATGGACTTATATGTAATGTAGTTTCGACTTGGTGAGTATCGAAGGGAGTAAGTTGTGCAATGTTTCCACAGAAATGGTTTTAATCTTTAAAATATTACTTGAAACATTGCTTATGCTATTACCCCATATATACTATAGCATATAAGTTTATGAATATTAATTTGTTCTCTATTAATTTATTTTGAGAAAATAAAGTTAAAAAAGTCGTAAAAGAAGTATCTTTTAAGAGTTATCTATTGATGGTCACTTGGGTTGCTTTCATATCTTGGCTATTGTAAGTAATGCTTCGATGAATACAGGAGTGCATGTGTTCTTTCAAATTAGTGTTTCACGATTTGTTGGATGTATTCCCAGAAGTGAAATCATTGGGTCATAAAGTTCATGTTTATTTATTTACTTTTTTGAGGAGCCTCCACACTGTTTTCCATAGTGGTTGCACCAATCTGCATTTTCACCAAGAGTGCACTAGGGTTCTCTCTTCTCCACATCCTTGCTAATGTTTGTTGTTTGCTCAGTTATTGATGATAGCCATTCTGACAGGTGTGACTGATACCTTATTGAGGTTTTGATTTGTGATTCTCAGGTGACTATTAATGTGCATGTCTTCATAGATGAGTGGATAAAAAAGCTGTAGAACATACACACAGTGGAATAAATTATTTTTTCTCAAAACAAAGGTATAAAGCTAGTGTGCAAAAATGAGATTTTATTGAGTGCTGCTGAACAAACTGGATATTCACCCTATGTAAAAAAAGTAAATAAATGTGAACTAGGATCTCATATCATTCAAAAAATTAAGTCTATGTGGATCAAATTTAAATTATAGGAGTCTAGGAAAAAAAATAAGGACAATGTATCAGCTAGAACACAAAAGTACAATAAAAGAAACAGAAATAAAGCATCAGCCCTTATCAAAATTAATAACTGTCCTTCCAAAAACACTGCTAAAAAAATGAAAGAAAAGCCATATACTAGGACACAATAGTACAATATTTTCTCTGTAAATAGCTGATAAAAACTTGTATCCAGTATAATGTATCAACATATACTTAGATATATAAAGGTACATATATCTTTAAAATCATCAATAAAATAGAAAGTAATCTAATAAACATCCTAAATTACTTAAAGAGTTCAAAAAGCAAAATGGAGCAAATGACCAATGAAAAGATACTTTTCTTTTCTAGAGAAATTAAAAGTATAACTACAATGAGATACAACCTCAGACAACTCCCCCCAAGAATGTCAAAAATTAAAGGTATGAATAATTTTACCAAGCCTATCAGAAGATATAAAATTATAAAATATAAAAAATAATAATTTTTTAAAAATTAACAATACCAAGTCTATCAGAAGATATAAAAGTATAAAATAATAAAAACTTGAAAAACAGCTGAGCATTTACCCATAAAGGTAAATATATACCTACAAGTGACCCAGTAATTCCATTTCTAAGTATCTTCCTTAATGGAATGAAAATATATGTACAAAATGTTCACATAAACTTTAATCATTTAACCAAAAATTGTCAAATGCTAACTGTCCCTCTTTAGGTAAATGGATAAATTTTTACAATACAATGCCACCTAGCAATAAAGGAGCAAATTATGGTTTTTCTAAAAGCATAAAGGATAGAATTTGGTTGAATTACAGAAGCTTGACACACAGACAAAATGTGCTCTGCATGTCTCCAATTAATATTAAATTTTGAAAAGGCACAACTAAAATTTAATGAAAAATATCAAATTAGTGTTTTCTTGGGGGTGAGGAGCAGAGAAATAGACTCAATGGTTATATAAAAATATTCTTTTCAGGTACTGGAATATTTCTGTGTCTTGATCGATGTGGTACTTAGATTAAGAAATATATTTGTCAATACGCATTGATATGTAAATTTAAAATCTGTCCACTTAGTTTATGAAAATTATAATAATGAATTGATCACAAGAAAACAAACAGAAATGACTTCGTGAAATTTAGGCTTCAAGCATTATAAGGCTGTGAGTCTTTGTCACATAGTAGCCAAACAGGATATTACAAAAATTAAACAAATGGGGCATCTTGAAAACAATGTAAGTTAGTAGAGAAACAAATGAATTTGCACATAAAAGAATTTATAAATTTTTATAAAAAGAATTTCTTTTTATAAAAGAAATGATAAACTTCATAGTTTATACAGACTTTGAAACTTATGTCAAATACTGTGATGGAAGAGTCAGATTTGAGGCTGTCTTGGCAGAGAGAAGAAAGAAAAAGAAAAAAGAAAATGCATAGTTTAGTGGGGCACATATTTTCTTTGCTTTATAAATCACTTTGGATTTAAAAATATAAAAGTAATATTAATAAGAAGAATGAGTAGATCTTTTGAGAGTTGAGACAAAGTGAGATAGCATTTTACTTCAATACATGTTATGCTTGACCAAGAATGCATGGACTCTCCAGCAAAAATTAAGTGTAGTTTGAAATCCTGACCCTATGACAATTATAAATTTGCAAAGCACCTCTCAAATATGTAAGTGCCCGCTTTTTCCCTCTTTCACTTTCTCCCTCCCTTTCTCTCTCTATGAATAATGTAAATTCTTATCAATAAATCTGTGTTCTTGTTTTCATGCAATTTATATGTGATACACTATTATTTTTAAATAAAAAAGGGTTCATTTTTACAAATTATAATTTTTTTGTTTCTTTCTGCCCCTGGAAGCTAATTCTGTTACTAGGATTTGTCCTATTTTTCTCTGACAGGGCAAGTCTTGTTGGTGCACCTACCTATGAGCAAATGTCTTAGGATAAGTGCCTGCCTCTAGGCAGAAATCCCAGCAACGATGCCCTTTGTACAGCTAACGGGCTGCGTCATAAAGACACACACTGTTGGACAGTGAAAGCTGATGGGTCCGCTAATGTTTGCAGTATTTAGGCAGAGTTTTCAGCCAGGAGTGTTTTGACCCTGGCTACCTGGATACAATCTATAAATATGTATATAGATCATTTTTGAATACATATTTTGCCTGTGTGATAGGTAGATATGTTTTCAGCAGAAAAGGTATTCGATACTATACATTCTACTTCCCTTAAGCGCTGCCAATATAATTTGCATTTAAGTTGCTTATGTGCAGTACTGAGCAATAGAGTCTAAAAAACACAAAAATTTGATTGATTGAAATTGAAAATAGCTTTAATGCTATTCTGGTGCTATTTCTGTGTGTGTTTATGTGAGAGAGAGAGAGAGAGAAAGAGAGATAGAGACAAATACCTGGGGGGGGGGCGGGGGGAGAGAGAGAGAGAGAGAGAGAGATTGATTTTGGAGTGTCAGGTTTTACCTGAGAATAACAGTGTTTTTATATGAACAATGTAAAGCTAATGCTATTGTGAAACATGCTGACTATTTTATAAATACTGCACAGTGTGTTTTCTAGAACTAGATAAATAAACATGTAATGCTTTAAAGCTATGGCATAAACAAACATTATGCTCTCTTATTCCATGTTATGAGGGGTGTTTAATTTTAAGGCTACCTCCTTTGAATTTCGTTGAATCTGAACAAAAGACAACCTTTGAAGGGGTATTCTTTCTTTACAATTGTTAATATCTGCTCAAAAGCTATGTCTTTTATTACTTTGAAACAAAGCTGTCAGTGTGCAAAATTAGATTATGAATTTTCACAAGGCATGAATCTCAACCTTTGTGGTACTGTCTCAAAATAATCATTAAGAGAAAGTTCATGAATACTTAATGAAAAAGAGGTATTTGCATCATATAAATACGTTCAATCTCCTGTTTTGTATGCAGAGGTTGCACTACCATCTGGCAAAAGTTTCAGTTGACTGAAACTGAAGCAATAAATTAATACAGTAAAAGATGCTACCAACAATTTTAAACCAATTAAAATGCTTGAAGCAGGCTCAAAGCATGTTAAAATGTTATGTCTACTTCTGCCAACAACCATGTATGAAAGAAGTATAATGAGCCAACCACAGCTGAAAGGAAGTTAGCAGGAGTCACGGGTCCTCTTCCTTGTGGACGGTTAGAGCAAAGACTCACGCAATTAAAGACTGAACACTGACAGGTGCCCACCATGCCACTCCTGCTTTGCAGGCAACAGGTGAAAGTGCCTGTTTATCCTTTCTGAGCACATTGACATCAATGTATTTTAAACAACAACATCTGAGATCTCATATCACTTTAAGATATCTCTACTGATTGAAACTTTTAGTGGAAAACTAACATTTAATTTATAAAATTTCTAGATACCACTACTGGATGACTTAGGAAAAAATGTTTGTTCTTCAATTTATTTATTATTGTTTTGTTTTAAAGCTAGTTTGTAAATGCAGGTGGCTAAAAAGAAAGAAAGTCACTTTCTAAAAATCTTTCTATTCCTAGTTGATCCTCATAAGATCATTTTAGATTGGAAAAGTGAAAGGTTCTTTGTGTTTTGTGTATGGGATCATAAATGTTATCTCTCAGTACAATTTTCTTTCTTTGTAAACATGAAAAACTGTAAGTTCACATTTCTAAGGCTAGGAGTGTGTACCCTGAGTGCTGATTATTAAAATAAACCAGGTGGATCATAGTGGTGGGAGTTCAGTTCTGTAACATTTGTGAGAGCTGTGGGCTGTTTGATGGCAATTTATCCTTCTCCTCACTGTTTGTAGTTAAATGTAACTATTACTGAAGACCAATTTGTTGACTCAGTCTTTTTACTCTAGGGGCAATTTTAGAGACATTAACAATTAAAAGAACTAGCAACTCCTAAATTCTTTCTGTCTTATCTATTTATCATCTATCTATCTTTCTGTCTGTCTGTCTATCTAACCTATCTATACCTGTCTATCTTCTGACACACATGGATTCAGATGTCTCTGCAAACATGCTTAGACAACATGGCTCCCGCGCTGTCCTGCCTGAGCAGCAGAGTTCAGCAAGTGCCTGGCCTCAGTCTTGTGCACAGGGCTGATCCCAAGGCATCAGGTGAAACAAACTCCAAAACATAGGAAGAATCTTAACCTTCACAATGGGGACTTATTAGGGGAAGACAAAACAATGTCCACTGCAGCTCTTATCTGCACTTTTCTGCATGTCTTGTTCTTCTTAAATATGTCTAAACATGTAATTGTTTATTTGGCCAAAATCTCTGCCATTACACAAGTACGTGAGAAATACAGGATGGTTATCATATGACTATGACTAGAATGATGACAACAGCCTCTATTGCCACTGCATTGCTGACAATCCTTCTGTGATACAAATTACGATGAGAATAATTGGCACATATAATATCCAGCCTTTATTGAGCCCCTTGTGCCACACACTTTCTATCCATTTTATCTTATTGAGAAAGAATTTTTATATTAATTAAGATTTCTGGAAAAGGAAAAATTTGGGCTTGAATGCTTGTGCTGGGAGCTTAACACTCTAAGCTTTTATTTTCATATGGATATTATAGCAGCACATATTTTATATATACATTTGCCATATCTTGTATATGATTAGGTCTCAATATATGTTAGCTATTCATTAATCTTAGACAGTTGAGGTTTTGCATAATTATATTACTTGTTTATAGTCACAGGATAAAAGATAACACGGTGTGACTTAAATCCAGTATGATTTCAGAATCCTTAATCGTAAGCACTGCACAGTTCTCTAGGACCCCATTATTAATGGAATTATTTTTTCTATTAGATACTAATTATAATATGTGAAGTCATAATTTTTATGCAAAAGATACAGTGGAAGGTATAGAGAACTCTACTTCTTATTTTAAATATGGTGACACTATAGCCAGAAAATACTCAGTTCCATGTCAAACATCAACGAGTTAGTTAATGGCCAAATTGAGACTAGGAGTTAGGTCTCTTGACATTCATTTCAGTGATGTAAGATCGTGTTATACAGAAAAAATCAAGAAAAATGTGTAATATATTTTTCTGAATCATCATAATAAAATAAAAATAAATACATGCGACATACCAACAGATTTTAGAATTTTAATAACACTGAAATTATCCCCTCCCTCCCTGATATAGATAATCATTATCCTGGATTTTACCAACACCTTGTTTTTAAAAAATATATTTACCATAAACGTATTTATCTACTTGTATAGTTTTGTTTGGTTTTGAAACATAAAATTTCATCAAACTACTGACTGTTATTAATCTATGCAATAACATAAGGCCAGATATGTTACCCTTATTATATAGAACATGGAAGATATATATTAAGAACACTTTTTAAAGGCTGTCTGTAATTGATGTTTCTTAACTGGTTTTGTTATTCCATGAGTATCTCTAAGTGAAGCTGTCAGGAAAAGAAGTCAGAGACAGGATATTTATCTTACCAAAGAGAACAAATCTAATTCCTTAAATATGGCAGTATTCCTGACAGAAATATTCTGTTGGCTATGGGAAAGAAACTTCCCTAGTAACACCCCTGAACAAGAGTAGAATCATACTTACAAACAACAGTACTCTCCTTGATATGACCCTTTTCCCCCTTATTTTTAGATTTGTTTCTAAACACTGTATAAAATCCTTCACCTTTTTTTTTACCTCTTATCAATTTATATAATTTATTTCATTTGTCATTTTTGCTTATTTATTTTATTTGATTAAATAATGAGATAATATAAATAATGTCTTTTCCTCTCTCCATTTGAATACATTGAATCATATATACTGAAATTAGCAAAAGATTTGTAAGAATAGCATTACTAATAAAGAACATTGTGCTTCACCTCCTTCAACAACTTTAGCTTCCCTTTTCACTATTCACATAGAGTAAGGCTTCACTAGGTCACTTGATTAACTTTGTATATTCACGTGTGTTACCTTCCCACCCCTTCTTTGGAAAACCCAGCCTGATCTGAGTCAGAGAGAGAACCTCTTTCTCTATGTTTCCATAGCTCTCATTCATATATCTGTCACAAGCCTAATTATTTCGGACTGTCCTCATAATGTATTTGACTGCAACAGCTTTGTAGGTGTTAGATCTTATTCATCCCGTCTCATCATGAAGCAAACTGTCACCTACATGAGAACATATTTGAGAACAAGAGAGTTCAACTGGTAGAAAGTTTGTTGGGCATAACCAAGTAATAGTTTCTCTACAACAATGGTCCTATCTTTTCTTTCCCTTGTCTTTTCTAAATTTTGCTAATAATCCTAATGCTTCTTAGTAGTTTGGGCATAGATTACCTTTAAAAAAATAAACCTACCTCATGAATTTGCTTAAAGATCAGTATCTTCTTATAAGACACATATTATGTTAATAACCGAGCTTTTCTTTTAAATTTGCAATAGTGTTTTGGTGAAATAAGCTGCATTTTGCTATTATCTTCAGTGACTCTGTAGAGCTTATCTTGTTATCCAGTGTCCACAGTCAACATAGCCTGTGACCCACATGGCAAAAGTTTAGCAGAATTTGAATAGAAACAAAATAAAGCCAACAAGGGGCATGGGATCCCTATGTAGGGACAATGATTAAATGACACCGTAAGTCTCACATTGTTAAATTGTGAATATTAAGTCGGGAGAAGAAACTTATTATTTTCATTTTTATCTTGTCATGATTTAACCTCTTTATATGAAACATAACATTGTGTCTACCTATGTTTTAATTAAAAGTCTTCTTTTATGATCACATCTCTAACATTAAATGTGTGAAGTAATTATGTGCATAACTGACTTTTGAAAAGAATAAAAAGGGGTCTACAGATCAGGAAATACAAGTTTAATAAATCTTATTTTAAAGTTAAAAAAAATGCTATTTTAATTTAAAAGAAGACATTCCTTTGAATGCTAAATGATTGACACTATGAAAATTGGATATAGACCATTATAATCGTGCTTCATGCAGATACACTAAATTTCAAAACTACCGTCATAATAATTTACTGCATTCATATTTGATGAACATAGAAACTGTATTGTAAGTTTGCCATGCTTCAAGATTAATCACTAAAAAGCTGTCTTTAAAGTATTTCTAATTTGTGAATTAATTATAATTAAAGTGTCCCTATGAAGCTATTATTATCAGCGTATTTTACATACTTTGCATAGTGGTTTTACAAAAATAGTCATGTTTTTAAAAACTGTCATCGGACACATACTCTGACTGCCGAAGAATGACTAAGACAAATGGAAGAGCCAATTTTATTTGAAAAAGAACTGGAATTAGGTACAGATGAAATTCACTTAAATTGTTTATAGTATGTGTGGAAATTTTGCTAGTATAGCAGTGATAATAATGATAACTAATATTTATTTACAGCTTACTGAATGTTATAGACACTGTGAAAAGGCAAAATAAACCTTGTTTTTCTTAGTGTTTCTTAAGATATTTAAAAAAACTTTTTGGGTATTTTTCCATTAATAATGCATATCAGTGCTGTCCATTTAGAGATGATAGATGAGAGAGGGAGAGAAAATTTCATTTTGCCTTGTAAAAATATTTAAATTTTTTAGGATGAGAAATATACACTTACGGTATTCTAATGTATTGATCATCTGTATTCACCAATATATAGACATTCATTATGAAAATGAATTATTCTTGGAGAATTCATTTTACTCTATCGTGTGAGCCCATATACATATAAGTAGAGTATCTTCCTACTCATATATGAAATGTAGATATATGAGGGGGGACTCAGAAAAGGCAGAATTTATTTATAAAACTGTGTATTAATTCTTACAGGTTTAAACTTTAGTCACCTTCAAAATATTCTCCATTTGATATAAAATACACCTATCAAGACATTTTTTCCACTGCTCAGAACAGGTTTTGAACTCACTGATTTTGATGCCTTTTAGTGCTTCTGCTGTTTTTTGTTTCATCTCTTCCACAACGGCAAAACGTTTCCCTTTGAGGGCATTTTTCATTTGCGGAAACAAAAGAAAGTTGTTTGGGCAAGACTGGGTGAATAGGGAGGGTGAGGCATGCCATTTTGGGGCAAAAACTGCTGAACGCTCAGCGCAGTGTCAGTATGGGTAGGTGAACTTGTGTATCACCCATCATGAAATGGGAAAACACAATGAGTCTTCAAAAAAACCCTTTGAAGCCAAACTCAGCCTCTCTCACAACAACACCAGCTGGTCCACTAAAACAAATGGGTCCCTAGAATACTCATCTAGTGGGGGGAGCCTGCGTAACGAGGGGCCCACCTTCCAGAAGATAATTCTGGTTTTGGGGGGTCCTCTCCTCATATGTAATTATTTGTGTTCTTTCTGTTTTGAGGTAAATATGTTAAAATACTCACAAAATGTATAATATTATAGTTTCCTTTTACTTAGCCCTGAAAGTATGCAAATTTTTTCTTAGGACACTAATAAGGCTTTTTTAGTAGTTGCATAATTTATATATTATCACCTAAAAACAACTAAATTTAGCGGCCTGAAAAAACAAACTATTTTAAAAATCACAGTCCTGTGGATTAGAAATCTGGGCAGAAGTCAGCTGACATGGCTTGTCTCTGCTCCAGGTACTGTGGGCAAAGCTTACTCACGTTTTTGCTGTCAGATGGCAGGTTGGCTGAGGACTCTGTGGTCCCAGATTTCCTTATTCATGCGTCATTTGACTGAGGCTGCCCACTGAATAAGTATCTATGTGTTCTCGAAATGGCCTGTCTAGGAGCTATATTAGGACTTCTCTCATATGGCTACTGAATTCTGAAAAGACAAGTCCCATTGCATGAGGGCTTGTTAGGGCTCTCGTTACTGGTGAGAGGCATCTTTCCGATGTCTCATTTGTTAAAACAAGCTTAATGGCCAAGCTAAGATGCAATATGGGAAGAGACCACACAAGAGTCCTGAAAACCAAGAGCTATAATTCATTGGTGTGTATCAGTCTAACAACCTACCCTAGCATGTAGCCCTAATAATGCACAACTCTACATCATGGAAAATACACTTATTTCCTTCCAAGATACTCCAAATCTCAGAGAGTCATGCATGAAGCCTAAATCCCATGACCTCAAGGTTTGAATTACACCAGGATGCAGATGAAGGTCTTTGTATATAGCTCCTTGAGTATTTCTCCTCTTCCTCCTCTTCACACATAGACTTTAGAATTGAAATGAAAAGGTGCCAGCCCCAGATATTCCACATGCCATGGTGAGACAGGGACAACAGAAGAGATTTTTACATTTCTATTCAAAAACCGGGAGTGTGAATAACACATGAGGACACTAGTTCATAGCAATTCTAAAATCCAGCCAAGCATATTGTCCGCACCCCTATTCTAGGGACAGGAATTTTTCTTTGATTCGGGTCCAGTACTAGTCCTTTGATCAAATTCCCTACCCTGTCGCTCTCCCTGGTGCTCTGATATGTCATCGGGCTGTGGTTCTGCCTTTGGAAGAGCCTTCCTTTCCTACAAGTAATGGTCCACTTTGCTGCTGAACAGGTGTCAGGATGTTTCTTTACTGCAGGAAGGGGAAAAGCAGAGGACTTAATTGTTTTTTCATTTGGAATCATCTTAGTTTCTTATAGCCCAATCATCAGATGCTATTTTCTTTCCTAAGATTCCTTTTTGCCCCAAGGTGAACTAATAGATATTTTTATATTCAACCAGTCAGAAATATTAAGTTTTTAAATAAAACAGTTATCTTCAACACAGAATAAATTTTACAAAAAAAATAAATCTTGAGATCATGTAGAATAATCCTGCCGTTAGATATATAGCAGTTGAGATTCAGAGAAATTAATCCATGTGCTCATGACCATATTCCTTACTTAGTGCTAATATATAATTAAGGTTCCTGCCTTTAAACCTAAATTTCTTTTTACTATATAATCTCCTTTCATAATTTCATAAAAATAAAATTGTTATAACCCTTAATAATTTTATTTGAAAAAATATGAAATAATCAATATTGTTTTTATGTTATTACAAAAATTAGAAATATGCATTAGTGGTTCTAACTTAAAATTGGATGACAACATATTTTTGATGTTATTCAAATCTGTCAAAAATAAAATATGTGAAACCCAATTTATCATTTTTAAAACATTTTTATTTATTGATTATTGGAGAGAGAAGAGAAGTGAGGGGGAGGGAGGGGAGAGAGACAGACAGATTTGTTGTTCCACTCATTGATGCATTCATTGGTTGATTCTTGTATGTGCCCGACCAGGGATCAAGCCCGCAACCTTGGCATGTCAGCATGATGCTCTAACCAACTGAGCTAATGGGCCAGGCCCAGATTACCATTTTTATATCTGCACTGGTTTCTATTTTTGACTTGTAGTCAATTATGATCCATATGCAACTTGATTTGTAATTTTCAAGTTTTATGTGATAGGTTCCACACACTAAATTAAGTTTTATTTTATTTGTTGTTTTATGTACGCTTTCCTTCATGTAAATGGAAATCACTTTCCCTTCTCTCAGATAGTAAAATCTTTTCATATCAGATTGAATGTTTTCATGCAAATTTAGAGTTCTCTGGTGAGTATCTACTACTTAAAAATTAGAATCTAAAATTCTGTGGTAAAATATGCACTGTATTTTATCTGGGTGAGGTTGTGGACTCATTTGCTAGCTGCCATAACAGAATATAGCAGGCTAGATGGCTTAAACAGCAGATACTTATTTTCACAATTTTAAAGATTACAAGTCCAAGATCAAGTGTTTGGCAGGTTTGGTTTCTTCCCAGGTTGCTCTCAGAGGCTTGGTCTTTCCTGTGTGTGAGCATACCCTTACTCATTTTCTGTGTGCCTAAATATCTTCTTAGAAGGGCACCCGTGGGTTTGGATTTTGCCCCACTCCAAAGGCCTCAGTTTAATTTAATCACTTCTTTCAGTGCCCTGTGCCTAAACCCAGTCACATGCAGAGGTACTGGGGGTTACAGCTCCAACTTTTGAATTTTTCAGGGGACACATCTCAACACATAACAGACATCTTATACCTCAAACATATAAAAAATAGGTCTGCGACGTGAAGAGGCAACAATACCATGGAAAGCTCTGGTTAGGAGTTAGTAGTTCTGAGTATTAGATCTTTCTCTCTCTAACTGTCTACTCTTCTGCAAGTCAAAATTTTCTATATTTTCATAATCTCAGTAGTGAAATGAAAAGGTGGAACCAAAGGATTCTTAAGGTCCTTCTTGCTAAAGTTCAATGATCCATGACATTTTTAAGTATGTAAAAATTCATTTTGATTTCATACTACCTCTGATATTTTCCATAATATGAAATAATGAAGTTCCAATTTCTCAAGGTTCCTAGGCTATCTTTTAAAATAAGAATATAACTCTTTCCACTTTGTTGCCTTCAAAGTTTTGCTATCAGGACTGTGTTAAAAATGCAAGATGAATTTTTCATAGAGCATTGACACTTGCATTGTTAATGTGCCTTCAGGCATGTAATTAGCTGAGAAGTTTAATCTTTTATATTCCAAAGTTTGATCAGAATGCACAAGCTCAGAAGAGCTATAAAGTATTGACCAGCGTCTTTGATAAAGAAGGAAAAAAATTTCTAAGCGGGGCACTTGAAGGTATTTCCTGTAGATGCAACTGTTCCTTGTTGCTTCGCAACAGCTCTGTTAAAGTTTTATCTTCTTTTTTCAATATCAGCCAGAAACAAAGCATTTACTAATTTTTCTGCCTTAGATTTTTGAGAGATTTAATTTGCTTGAGATTATTGGAGATTATTTGCCAGTCACATGTAACTGTCTGGCAAATGAGTGATTTATTTTAAGAATGATTCATCTTTAAGAAAGCATATCATCCATTAAGGAAAAGAAAAAATCTGCTAGATGAATATAAAATTAAATTATAATGTAAGCTATTTAAATTAATTTAATGCATTTCCCATGTATTAATGCTATGTGTATACTAACACACATTTATTTCTGTAGCACTCAATCTCATATTAGAATACACAGTTATTTGATATATAAAATGAGAAGACTCTAGGATTATACCACAGACTGGTGGACCAAGTCTGTGACTAAGGACCAAAAAAGTAAGTTCACATGAGAGCCAGAAACATATCCAAATTGGAGAGAATTAGAGACATTAACCACATCAGCCAGGAATTAATTTTCTTTCATTTGAAGAGTTCATGCCTAGGTATATTCTCCTAATGGTTCAAAAGCTGTCTCTTTAATTACTTTCATATCCACTCATTGTTCAACAGTGTAAGTGGTAAGTAAATCACTTACATGGGCCTAAGAGGAAAATCAGATTACATTTTGTCTCTGCTTTAAGAAAAATATGAGATGAGTTTTGACTTGATTCATCTGTATTCAGATAGAGTTAAGTTTGGAGTAAAAATAATGCAGACCATTATACCAGGAAGACATAATATTGTCACAGTACAAAGTAAACATTAATAGTAAGAGAAGTATGAAAAAGTAATTCTTTTGGAAAATGCTAGTCCTGTGTCTGAGATTATCCTAATATCAGTATTTACTTATGTAATTGATCTTAGAAGGAAAGGGGAATGGGGGGTGGGGAGAGACATCAGTTTGTTGTTCCACCTATTTCTACAGTCATTAGTTGACTCTTGTATCCTGACCTGGGATAGAACCTCCATAACCTTGGTGTATTGGGATGACACTCTAACCAACTGAGCTATCCAACCAAAGCCCTGATATCAGTATTCTCAAAAAATATATTGTGGAGGTCTACCTTAGTGAAGTTCGCACACAGTGCTACCTTGTTATAGAAAGCTAAGATTCAACACTAGCTCCCAAGACAGTATATGTAAGCCACACCTGGTGTGTAGTCAAACGAAGTTATCCAAGATTGAATTTTCCAATTTTTTAGACTTAGTTAAGGCCTTAAAGAATTATAGTTAGTACAAGATGCACAAAATATAGTTCAAGGTACGTTATGTTTAATCATTGGTATTTTTTACTGTTTACAATATAATTTATGAAAATCATTTTTTCATTTCAAGTCACTTGAAAGCTTTCTGAAGTCCTAACTTAAAGGAGTCCTTTTGAAGTATGGTATACTTTTTTTTTAGCTACTTTTGTAAACAGCTTCTGGTTCTCCAAGGCTAGATAGAATTGAGCATTTGGTATTCCTGATGAGTGATGTGGGGAAAAATAATTACCTACCCTTTGTTGAGAGTGCAGTGTCTAAACTCTCCTTTATATGAATTTAAAACAAATGGCATATGACATTTTTTTTCTTTAAAATCACCTTCTGCTTTTTCTGGTAGTCAAGGGAGGTTTACAAATATCCCCTTCTTAGCTCATACAGAACAACTACAGGCTGTTCTAGGACAAAAAACAAAGAGTGAAATAGATGGGGAAAGAAAGGGTTCCCGAGCACAGAAGGAGCTAACATAAATAAAACTATAAAAGAGCATATTTTAAAACCTGTGCTGCTAATGAGTATCCTGAGTATACTGAAAATGGAGCAAATTCCCTCATTCCTTCAAGAACGTTGGTTTCACTAAAAATCAGGAGACCCTGGGGCAAGCTCTGTGTATGCCTTAAATTAACAATGAAATAGAAGGTAACTTACTGACATGATAGTTATTTATTTTGCTTTGATGTGACAATAAAGAGCAGGTACTTAGGTAAATTATGCAACAAATAACTGGCCAATATAGTTCAATATTTCATTATATTTTTAATGTATTGATTAAAATAAATTGTAAGCAAATATACCACCTATTCTGGTGAGAACAAAATTTAAGTGAATTGTGGATAATACCATATGTATTAATCCTTTTTTCTGGAATTTAAAAAGTGCCTCTCCAGTTACATTTCTTTGCCTTTACCTCACACCAAATTTCACTAAGTAAGGTGTATTTTAATGACATAACTTTAAAGAAGGTAGAGGCTGAGAATATGAAAGTTTGTTATTACTATCATGTACCTTTTTCAGCTTGAGAAACATAACGATTATAAACATAATTTATTCAACTACTTGTTCTCCCAGTTTGATATGTTTCATAGTATTCTATTAAGTATAAATATAATGGCAAGACATAGAGATGATAGATACATAGATAGATAGATAGATAAAGCTAATAAGCAGAGTACAGAAAAATCCTTATCACTCAGACAGTCATCATCCTAGCTACAGATTTTTCAAACCCTTTATCCTCTTCCTGCTTAATCTTTTCACTTGTTTGCTTTTTTTCTCAATTCATTGATGCTTTCAACTTCATCACAGTGTGGGGCTGTGTACATTGAAATGGCATATGCCAGTAATATTTGTGAAGTTCAATAAAGTGGAGCACTTATTTATCATTAATCAGAGTCTGCTGAGAATGAATTATGGCTGTCCTCTTGTTTTTATATTTCTCAAAAACCAGATCCATTATTTCCTTAAAAAAAGGCATGCATGCTAAAATCTGGTTTTATTTTTAAATGAGATAATCATTTTTTTCAAATTAAGAACTTGGAAGAGTTCTGTAGCGTATGCTTCCCAGATTTATCTTCCACCAATTGTTTGTCCTTCCTAAAGACAATGGTACTCCTATTGTTACCCTAATAAGGTTCTGTGTTTATTACCAATAAATTAAAATTCCATATATTGATATTTTATTGGAAAATTAGAAAGGACTAATCATAATCTTTAAAAATCTATTAGCTATGAACAAGTGTTAACTTCACCTACTTAAATTCATCAGGTTTGTGAGAAAAAAGATTGAGTAGAGTTTCATTTCCTATATTTATGATAGTGATTATGTAAGAGAATGGATAAATACATCTCTAAATAAGCATACGTTTCTTATTTTTTTCTTGTGCTGCATTCTATTACAAAAGTAATTAAATATTGAAAGTAACACATTTACTTTTGTTTTGAAAGGGACATTGAAATAATTTAACATATTATCTTTCCTAAAATAATTATCATGATTGTTTTTTGTAAGACTGCCCTTTTATACTATCTGCAGTGAACTTAACAATAGTCAGAATAGATAGTTACACCTTCCCTACTTGGGAGCATGGCCCTTTGAGCAGGTAGAAAAAGATAAAAGTTTTTAGAATCATACTGAAAACAATATAAATATTTTAATTATTCAATATTTGAACAAGAGTGATCTTAATATGTGGTATTCTAGTCAATAGACTCCTCAGGCAGAATCTGATGTTAATCAAAGTGCACATACTGAAAATGTTTGCCCTTGGGTTAAAAGGATACATTAGATTGTTTTATGCCTGTAAATGAGTGAGGGAGCAATACAAATAGGCTTTTACAGGAACTGATTGTGGTCCAGGTCTCTGGAGAATGAAGTTATAGTGGCTTCTGAAGAAAATGAATACAATGAATGTGGGCAAAATATTTTGGATCCCATTTGGGGATGGATTGCCCAAAATGTATAAAAACAACAGAGTGACTGACACAAGTAGCTTTCTTCACAGATGGAGAGGACAGTAATTGTATAAAGGAAATAAAATACTTCCCTTTCTTTCTCTATTCAGCAGATCCATCTCTGAATTTGGCTGTGAGGTGGGTTATGCAACAGCACTCAACACAAGGATTAGCCAAACATTTATTTTTCAGAGCAAAACCTCTAAGTGGGAACCACCAAACCGTTGGTAGGGCATTTTTGGACTAAGCCTGAGGTGGGCAGTTCCGGGTAAGTCTGTTTCAAGCCTCAGCTTCTTATTCTTATTATCTGCCCTGGAACTGCAGAAATAGCGATGCTGCCACCTCCTTTTGGAGATGGATGCTAATGTATTTTGCCCTCTGGGACAGTGTTCAAAACAATCCACAAAATAAGCTATCTACCCATTTCAGAAACGGTATGAAATCTACTCTGCATGTTTTTCTACACCATGTAAACGTAACATCATATGACTGCCAGGAACTTCCAAAGGTCATCTAACATTCCAGCCTTCACATTTTTGGAACAAGAATGAACATGTCTTATACTTCCTTAGTTTATTCAACAGTATTGATGAATAAAACTCATTCCTACTATAAATTTCTTTGGTCATGTTTTCAATGTTTTTTTTTTTTAATTTAATGTGGTAAATGTCAACTTTGAAATTTCCACAAAGTGAATTGAGACTGCTTTAGAAGGGGACTTAATTCTACCTGAGAACTGCAGTAAGTTTCACAAACTTTGTAGCTAGATCCAGGCAGACGTTGGCATTTATATGGAAAAGGAGGACTTTTCAAAGTTGAAATAAAGATATAATCTTGTTTTATTTCTATTTGACAGTAATGCTGTGGAAGAGCTCATCTCTGAAATACAGAATTGTGGTGCTTAAAATAGAAGTTTTACGTTGTCCTGGCTGATGTGGCTTAGGGGACTGAACCCCGGCCTGCGATCCGAAAGGTCGCCGGTTTGATTCCCTGTCAGGGTTCATGCCTGAGTGGTGGGCCAGCTCCCCAGTTTGGGGCAAGCAGGAGACAACCAGTCAATTGCCTCTCCCTCCCTTTGCCTCTCTCTGAAAATAAATAGATATAATCTTTAAAAAAATTTTAAAAAGGTTTTATGGAACGTTCCTTGGACACTTAGTCTGTGGCTACGCCCATGCAGCTTAACATGCCGTTTTAGGCTCCCTTGACCCACTGTCTCGTCCATTTCCTTAGAGGCCCAGATCGCTTCATATTTTCGTCCTCTATTGTTTCTCCTCTTCCTTTGACTCTTCCTCCACAACCACACGCCTCACTTCCCAACTTCACATTCGCACTCATAGGGAAAATAGAAGCATTCAGAGCGTAACAGATGAACTTGTACTGCTATGTCCAGTCACCTGTCCCCTCTGCTCCCGTATCATCCACCTCTAGTCCCACTCCCCAAATGGATTAGCAGTCCGCGGTCCTCTCCGGGGTCAGTCCTCCCAGCTGTTCGCAAGGCCACATTCCCGCTCTCTCACAGCATCATTTTTCCCTTTTGCTGTATCATTTCTTTTGGAATACAAATATCATTCAACTGTCTTATAAATAAACGGCCCTAGCTTTCTCCCGTCTTAAAAAGAACCAACCTCAGTCATTCATAGGCCATTTGATTTTTCTGTTCTTTATAGAAATTATTCTAGAAAAAATGATCTATAATCGCTCTCTCCATTTTTCTCCCTATCTCATTTGAGTCAACTCTAATTAAATTTTCACGCCCACCACTCCACGGGCACTTGGATTCCCGAAGTCTCTAACAGCCCTGTTACTAAATCCCTTGGCCATTCCTCTTCTTCATTTAACTTTATGGCAGCATTTAACCCAGTTAACTCCTCTTCACTCTCTGAAATGCTTTCTTTTCTTGATATCCAGACACCACATTTATCTGGTTTTCCCACTTTCTGGCCACTCTATCTCAGTCTCTTTTGCTGATTCATTAAAATCTCCCCAAAATTTAGATGTTGGAATACTCAGGCAAGGTTGAAACTATTGTGATGCAAATGACCAACGCATCTTGGAGACAAAATTTAAGGGACTACCAAAAATCTTAGTAACAAAGAAAAAAATTATTTCAATATTTTAAAAAATTATCCAAAATTCCATGATAAATGAAATCTAATTAGAAATAAAAACAAAACCACTATTACTAATTTTTGTTTTTACTTTCCGCTCCATGTGACAAGGCATGACTCTAGTGACAGGGACCGCTCCTCTCTGATCTCTTCTATTTTCTATGTATATCTACTCCTCCCATAATTTCCTCCAGTCTCATGGTTTACAAAAAAATCTGTATTGGCGAATTCCAAAACTGTGTTTCCTGCCTGAGCCATTCACCTGAATTCTGGAACACCTAACTTACATATTTAACATGTCAATTTGAATATTTAACAGATGCAGATGTTTAACCTGAGAGCAATGAATACACAGAAACATAATAATGATTTTTCTTCATCTTTAAACCATTTTATTATTACTTATGTTATCGTATTATTATTTTTACCCATCACATTTGGAGTTGGCTAATGAAATGGATTATAATTTGATACACAGGCACCCACAGTAATAGATAATTGGGTTAAGAGTCTAAAATGACCAGGGTCACTGTAACTCTTCTGAATTCATCTCTTTCTACTTTTCCCTTCTTTGCTTTTAATTCAGCCACATTGCCTCCCTGTTGTTTGTTGTTATTATATGTTATATTTTTATTCCTTTCTTCACTTTGTTTATTTGCTCTTAGAGTCTCTCTCTGTTTATTCTTCATTTCTCAAGTATTTTTGATTTCTTCATTTCTAATTATTTTTAAAATCCTATTATATTTATTTTGTCTTTCTTTTCTCTAAAAACATCTTTTGTCATAGATTTTTTTAAAAATCTAATTTATTTTACTCTTTCAAAACTGCAATTAATTTCATAGTATCTTCAGATTTAAAAAAAATATTGGGTTGTACTTTTTAGTTTATAGGTTTAGACATGTCTTGAATTGTTCCATTGTTAGTAGTGTTAAAATTGTGCACTTACTATCTTTCAATCCTCTAAAGATTAATATGGGAGTTGACTGTGTTTCTTTTCTGTTGCTCATTTATCATGAGCACAAAGTTTCCCTATAATTTTAGAATAGCGTGTGGGCCAGGAAAGGTGTTTTCTAGAAACACGATTCTAGAGCTTTCTCTACTATTGGGTTTACAATAGGGGAAAAAATTACACTTTCTGATGATTGCCTTCTGTACTCCTTCATTTTGCTTTTATCTGAACATACTCCTCCCTTCCATGGAGTTTAACTGTCCTATATCATTTTGATTTTTCTCCAAGTATTTTCAACTGAGTGGAAGGGGTTTACTTGAAACAGAGTTTAAATTAGTTAGTTGGAGTTTATGTGTACGGGTGCTCCAACACCCTCAGACTTTACCACATCATGGTTCTCTGTACTGACTTGAAAATTTGGTCCTAATAGAGGAGATCCATTTGGAGGTTGGCCCAATGCACTTTCAAATTTTGGGTTGTACTGTTATCAAGGACGTCATAAACATATTTGCCTTCCTTTCGCCTCCTCCTGCATTGTTGCTGATACCAAACACATCACGTAAAACTATCAGTGGCTTCAAGTTACTGTTAACGTTTTCTATCTAATTTTTGTTGAATATATTTTTGCTTTGCTTAGTCTAGTGTATTTGGCCTATAAGCTAGGAAAGTCAGGAAGATTCATAAACACAATCATGAGCAATTACTTAATGACCACCTATGTTATAAGAATGTTGGGTTTATCTGAAGGAAGTCTGGAGTCATTTAACATTATATATTCATGTGATCTATCATAGTAGCAGAAGAAAGGAAATATATTTAACATTATATAATAAAATTGGAAAAAGATATTTATTAATATACAGCTATCACTGATTGAAATTCTTAGATAATGAATAAAAGGTAAATTCTTTAGTAAGATGAATATTATCTATAAAACATTATCAAATATTATGTAAGAAGAAACATTGACAGGAAAAATGTGAGAATATCTGCTACCACTGAAGGAGCACTGATCTGCAGGTTATAGATACTGCAATAAAATGAGGAAAAAAATAGTAAAAATAGTTTTTTTCCTATGTGATTTGATAAACAAAAATTGAAATGGACATTCAAATAACAGACAATAGCTAAGACAATATTGACAATAAATGAGTTGAGGGTTACATGGCTTTGCCCAAAATAAAGGACTAATTCTAAAGTGATAATAGTGGTGAGATTAGTTTATTCACAGAAGAGTAGATTAAGGGGTCAGTCAAGGAAAATAGCACATAAGTAAATAAAAGGACCCTCAGTTTCTGTCACAGCAAACATTTCAAATCAGTGGGCAGAGGAGGAATTTCATATTTAATAATGACTGGTAAAACTGTATAATTTTGAAGAGAAGTAAAAATATACCTTTCTGATTTTGCTATAGGAAAAGATTTCATAAACAAGGCACGTGTGCTCACACACACACACACACACACACACACACAGAGTGTAAAGAAAATTTGATCACCTTGAAAATGTTAAGATTGAGAACACCTATTTATCAAAACATAAATCAAGTAAAAATTCATGCCCCAAATTTGGAAAAAAAATATTTGCAATGAATATTGTTGACAATTAATTTGAAATATAGAAAGAATTTTAAAAAATCAACAAAAACAAAAAACCCAATAAAATATCAAGATGATAGAGATGAGAATTCTTTTTTGGAACCAATAGATGACTGAAAGTCTTAAACAGCAGTTAATCAAACTTTACTGTTATTTTATAATTAACTATATAATTAATTAGTTTTCTCAAACAGGTTAACATTCCCATTCCAAATTTAACATCACATAATTTTTTTAAAAAAATATATAAGCAGTTTTGACATTAAATAATTTTTGAAGTAGAAAAATATTATCTTTGTACTTTGCATTTCAGTAAAATACTATACTATGAATTGTGAGAAATTTCTATCCAAATTAAGTGTCCACTGTTAAGAATACAGTAAGGTGTCACCAAATTTTGTATGTAACTAACTAGTCAAGGAGAAGCTTACGGTATGTAATGTAGTATAAAATTAGTCACTGATAATTCACAATGTAGGCAAAGCTGTATATTCAGTTTCATTAGTTGTATCTTCTCCTTCTCAAAGGGAAAATGTGAGCTTTGATAGTCTGTTTGCAGCTTACTGCATATCATAAATTATATGGAAGATTCAGAATTTGGCAAATTATTTGCACAGAATTTTCTGCAGTCATAACAGAGAGGTCTCAGTTACACTGAAAAAAAAAAAAACGTGAATAAATTGATCAAGGTTAAGTTTTGATGAGGAAAGTCTAAAGTAAGTGACCTTGCTAAACTAATAAGAACACTAGATAATTCACTTCAATATATATGAATATGAATCTAGAGGTGAAAAATATTAACTAAATCTTACCATATGGTTATAATTATGTTGGCACATTCTTATTGTTTTCCAATGCATGATGATTCTAAAAACACACAAAATAGTATCTGAATCCATACATCAGTATCACTAATAGATAAAACAGAGTATCTCTTTAGATCCTAACCTTGACTTCAGCTGGATCACTATCATGTATCAAGTGTCTCAGAAATGTGCAAGAAGCCGAACCCTGGACCAGCTGCCTACCGAGCAGAGGTCTTCTTTACCATGAGAAGAGTAAAACTTGAGGCAAAGCATGAGAAGTCTGCCGCATCTTCAAGTGTAAGCATGTCATTATCTCTGCAGTTCCCTCCGGGATGATGTGATTTTTTGACTCCTCCACACTGTGTACATTTTAGGCAATTTCTTCTGGTTGCTCTGAAAATCATTTACAACTTTTCTATGCTTTCTAGATTGTTTCCTTCCACCGATTTTTTCTGCCAGTGCTTGTCTTCCAAGCTCCCATGTCGCTATCCTTTGGGTTTAAATGAGGGGCCTCAGCACACAAATGCCCAGGAGAAGCCGGAAACTAAATTTGCTTGGTCTTGGTTGTTATTCCATATTTTAAAAATTTTATATGCTCAATCTTGTAGTATGTTTCAGTGAATTAATGGGTAAATGGGGAGGAAATTCACCTCTTAGTGCTTTCATTGTACTCAGTAAAGCAACGATGATCTTAATATTGTTAATTAATTCTGCTTTTAAGGTTTAGAATTTAATGACTTAACCTGGACTTTTCACCTTTGTTACTGCATGAACTTGAAAAGATGATAGATTAATAATGCTGACCCATTTAGCATTCTTTAATTTATTTTGCAGTTAAATGTAATCGGCTTTTGTGAACTCCTTTATGATTTGCATAATTGTCCTAGTACTCAAAGCCACATTTTAGCATTCATCTTCTGTGTTGATCAGGAGTCAATTTTTCTCTTAATGCCTAGATATTTTCCTTCTTTTTGTGAATTTTCTATAAATATATATATATTTTGCTAATTAATTCCTTAAACATGAAGGGAAACCCTTTTCTGACAAATACATTGAAAAACAGCCAGTTAGTGTTTGATGGAACCTGGGTTTGGAATGCTGAAAAGAGCACTGTTTTGTAGTCCATTAGGTCTGATTCTGCCTAAACCATGATCCTTCATATGATGGGTGTGAAGAAGATACACTTGAAGTGTTTAATACACACATACTTGATTTCTTTATGGTATTTCTCCCTACAAAAAATAATCCACTATCACATCCACATCCTTCCTACCAGGTGGACAGTGGAAACTGTGGAGTACATTTGTTGGGAGTTACTGTCTTCTCTCCCAACAGCTCAACCAACCAGGCAAATTGTTACCAAGGCATTTTGATTTTACTCTCAATGTTTCTAAGCATCTTCCAATTTTTTACATCCTAATGGATAATACCCACTGCCTTGTGTGTGTGTGTGTGTGTGTGTGTGTTCAACAGCATCTTCATCAGTTTCACTGATTCCAGCTTGATCTTCAATGTCTGTCATCATCATGATAACCTCACTTATATTTCTTAAATATACGTATGAATATTTCTCCCCAAAATATTTCAGTAGTAATCTTTTTCATTTCAGATCATGCTCAAATGTTGTATCATAGCTTATGTGGCTTTTGATGAATTGAGCTCTACTTAAATAATACCTTTTGCTACTTAAAATCTTCATCTCACTGCCTATCACTAACTATCCCAGAGCCTATTTTGCTGCAGACATTACTGAAACTCTTCTTTCAGTTCCTCCTCCAACATTTCGTGTGAACTGTCCATTTAGAGTCTTTTCAAGTTGTATTCTCTCTCCCTGGAAAATTATCACTCCTTTTTTATTTTCACACTTCCCCCTCAAGTTAACATAATTATTGTGCTTTCTGCAAGCCTACTTTCTCTGCATCTTTCCTGTGGCATCTTAAGACATTTTACTCCCCTAGGTATCATTGCAGATTAGGCAATAATGATGCACTGCACATTGTATTGGCATTGCCTCTTTGTCTGGTTTCACCATTAGCTTGAGAGCTATATGAAGATAGTGTATTCTTCCAGCTTATCATCATTGGTCTCCACCATTTAGCACTGTGCCTGATAAAGGGTGGGTGCTCAATAAATGTTTGCTGAATGCTGTTAGATGGAAAGTAGAGATTTTGAAAGATAGCTCTTTTAGAGACTTCTGAGTTATAAATCAGCAATGCATTATTAAGAGTTTGTATCGAGCTCTGGGGACACAGCTTTAATTCAAGCAAAATATTCTAATAAGTAGTACAGATTGAAGAGAGCTTGGCCTCTGTGATGACATGGACCATTCATATGACTGGAAGTAGCTCTGGGTGCACAGGTCCTTAGTGATCACTTATTATTGTCCAGACTAAACTGTCTGCTCTGTTAGATTTTATCTCTTCCCATAGATTCAAATTCAGTCCTGTGGTTAAACTCAAAGCCTGGCCTCATCGGCACCATGTTGGTCGCAGCCTATCCATCCACTTTGGTTTTTACTTCCCGGAAGGATGCTAATTTGCATGGTGCTCATCAGCTGCTTAGGCTTCCTCCTCAGCTTTAGTATCGGTCCCCACTGTCACTCTTGCCCTTCGGCAGTCCTCTTTCTGTGACAGCCAACACAGTTGCTCAGAAACATACATCTGAGCTTATTAGGTGTGTTTAAAAATAGCTCCTGCTGTCCTTCCTCCTAGAATGCTAATCCTCCTTCATGCATTTCCTGCCAATCTGCCTCAGAAAGTGCACGTATATGTATTCTTTGCTGTGGAACGTGTTTATATGTCCCCACAACTAGACTGTAAGCCAAGAGAGGGCAAACAGCCTTTTTAATGATGTATCCCCAGCAACCAACACGAAGCTGCAGGTGCTCAATAAATACCAGCGAATAAATTCATTGGGTAAAGTATTCTTACTCTCCATGACCAGCAAAGTTTTAGCACAATGAAAGTTCTCTCAAACTTTGGGTAAATACAGTAAATCCATTTATTGAAACACATTGGTCAATAGTTCCCAGAAGTTCAACGTGATGTTAAAGAGTTTCCCATTTCATTCTCACTCCCCTGAGGCCAATTCCCAAGAAAGTCCGTTCAATAATCATTCTAAACACCTAAAATTGGCAGCAGTGGGTGGTCTGGAAGGTCTTACTGTGCCGTAGCCTGACTTCCCTGGGTTCCCAGTGCAAGTGAAATCCAGTAGAAATTTTTGGAGTGAGGTATTTCAGAATGAGGTTATATAAAAGGTTCAATATCTGATGTCAAGTTGAAGTTTATATCTCCTTGATGCATCTATTTTTGATGCCTTTCCCTCAAGAATCTGTAGCAACATAGGAATACATCCATTTGCAGTTAGCAATTGCTAACAAACACCAGTTTTCTTTGTCTTTCACAAAAGGGTAACGTCTGCACCTAAGAACACGGTTTAATTTTCCACTCACACTTTCATTCATTGGGTAAGATCAACACGAAGGTATTTAGAAGGAAATCTCTTTAAAGAGTTTAATATTTTAAATGCAAGTGAGGCCTCTGTATAAAATTAAAAATTAAAGAAAATAAAAAAGTAAAAGAACATTATCTCTTAAAGCAAGTTAAAATTGTATCATGCATACAGGACACAGTAGGGATGATTGAGCTGCTGACAAAACGCCTGAATGAAGTAATTGAAAACAATACAAATATCGGAATATTTGCCTTTTGGAATTATCTGTGCTTTACAATGATGGTATTAAATTAAGTAATTTAATACTGTGGATGCAAACTCTCTCATTGTCTGGACCATTACTACTTGTGTCCTTGAATGTTCTAAACATATTTGGACCATCAGGTTATTCTTGTGTTGTTATTAGAAGGTGAAGGATATTTTGTCTTTCATATCTTATTATAGTCTTTATGTTACAGGACTGAATAGGGATGCGCTGTTAAAAAGTGAGGGTGGCTCATTCATCTTGCACCCTAAGATCTCTGACCCATCCTTTGTTTCTTTTCTCACGGATTCCAGCTAGCCAGCCTTGAACAGAACTCACCCTGTATTCTACCTTTCCTCCTGCAATATTTCTTTTCCCTTATCTATGTAGCTCCATAGAAAGACATTTGGCTTCGTAGACTGTTAGCTGTGGTTCAAGTCCAAGCTCGGTCGTATTCCATTTTTCCTTGGAAACCTGCTTTAACCTGTATGCATTTCTGCTTCCTGTTCCCTGACTGGGATACTGATGTCTACCCAGAGGGCTCCTGGGAGAGTCACATGGTGGTACATGTAAATCAGCTAATGCACAAGCTATCATAACTGGGGGACAATGATGGATTTTAGCATATTTTTAAGGTGAAAACATTATTCATACTATTATATAAAGTTTATACAATGCGCTCTGAGAACTAAACTAAGTTTTTACTCTTAATCTATGCTGAGACTTTCAAAACAGACAAGTCAACACCATTTTAAATCAGAGCAGCTTGTTTACTCTGGTTGGTGACATTCCGCCATTAGTTACCTCCATTACATCTCTAGCGTTTTTTCTCCTTTAAAACGTTTAATGTTCCCATGTTCTACACTTTAGAGTTAATAGGGCTACATATACAAAATAATACTTTCTCCACACAACTGCCTTTTAGCATGCAATATCTGATACCAGGCACTCACTTTCACATACACACTTTGAATTATTTACAATTTAAATTCAAAGACAAGTAAGGACACCTCTTAATTATTTCAAAGTGGAAGAAAAATGTAGTTTCATTCACAGTACAATTTTGTTTCTTCCCATGCAACAGAGAGAAAGAGTAAAAGGAAAGGAGCCCATCATAAAATTAAAAGAAATTAGTTATAATAAAGCTTGGCTTTTAAATCTAGGGAAATAGCAATGAAAAATTGCAGTAATCAAATTTGGCCTGAATAGAGCTCTATGTAATTAGTACATTACACATAATGATAATGATCTTGTATTTTATTTAATTTTATTTATTTATTTATAAATGACTACCATATTGCACCTGGATACTTTGCAATAATTAAAATAATTTAAAAAGTACAAAATGAGCCTTGAATTAAAAAGACTCACCAATTTCCCAGACTGATAAAATAAACTCAACTAATTAAAAGCCAGGACTCATTTTTAGCTTGCACTGGGCTAGGAATCCTGGCACATCAGTTTATTTCTAAATTAGACTGATGTCCACATACCAAAGGGTTTTACTAATAAATCAGCTTAAAGAGCAAAATGTCTAAGTGACATCAAATTTTAGCAATGAAAATATGATTATAGAAAAATGTTAAAGATGCATATTCCTGAGGGGTTGTTTCTTGTAACTTCATTAATTACATGTATGTTCAGGCCTCGCTGTCTATAAGGCAGTGTCCTCTGGAATACAGCGGTGTGCTTCATCCAGCTTGTTTTTCTTGTCTTCAGTATACTGAAACTCTGGTAAGAAAGAGAGGTACTTTAAAAAACATTGCATGTCAGGATAACATGGATAGTACTAGAAAAACTACAAAATGAAAGCACATTTACAAGAGGAAAACATTGATTAGATTAAAAGTAAAATAAATGTTTGCATTTCCTTTTTTTAAAGTAAATTTTACGTAATAGCTAGAATTTAAATGTCTTCTACACTGTATAAGAGAAAACGATGGTTTAGAATAGGGCAAAAGGGGGAAATTACAATTCCTAAGAATAAACACATATAAACTAAGATGATGTATAAGATACTATACAGATAATATACTATTAAAATATATAGTAGGAAAAGACTATAACTGTATTTTCTAAGAATTTTTTAAAAATACTTTTATTTATTTATTTTTTAAGAGAGGAAAAGGGAGGGAGAAAGAGAGGAAGAGAAACATCTATGTGTGGTTGCCTCTTAACATGCCCCCAACTGGGGACCTGGTCCACAACCCAGGCATGTGCCCTGACCAGGAATCAAACTGGTGGCCATTTGGTTTGCAGGCTGGCACTCGGTCCAATGAGCCACACCAGCCAGGGCAGAGTATAACTGCTTTTAAGATGGTGGTCCCGTTCTTTTTTATCATGTCTTATATATACATTTTATGCTTACACATATTTTCAAATCTGGTCTCTTATATCTAGGTGAGCAGAGAGGGATGGTACATCAGGTACATCAGGTACAAACCCCGAGATCAATGCTTCTCAGAACAAGATCACAGGTATCCTCTGAGGCAGGAGGGCTATAATTTTTTCTATGATAAAGAACACTTATATCAAGGCTCTTATGACAGAAAAAAACATTGAATACCATTGGAAAAAACAATTCATATGCTACTTGATGAAGTACACAAAATATTAGAGGGAACTCAAAACATTTACCCCAGCAATGCCTTTCTTAATTTCTTCTAAAATTATTTTGCAATGGCAAGTCTAACTGGTTTCAAGAATAAGTTGGAAGTCTTTTTGTCTTTTATTTTTCAAAGAGAAAATAATTAGTATTGATTTTTAAAATGTTTTATATATAATACAGCAGTGAAGCCATTCGAGTTTGGGCTTTTCTGTGTTTTTTTTTAAAGTTACCAGTTCCTTTACTTGTTATAGGTCTCTTCAGCCAGTCTATCTTTTCTTGAGTTGGTATGATTTGGCTTTTTTCCACTACATTTATGTTATATACCTCATTAATGTGCAATCATTAATCATATTTTTTAGTCCTATTTTTGTAAGGTCAGTAGTAATATCTCCTTTTATTTCTTATGCTAGTAGTTTGAATCTTCTCTATTTTTTCTTAGTATATTGAACTAAAAGTTTGTTGTTTATCTTTTCCATGAATTAGCTTTTAGTTTCATTGATTTTCTCTACTGTTGTTCTACTCTATTCTCTATTTCAGTAATTTCCACATGAATTTTAACACCTCCTTTCCCTTTTTTTTGAGGTTTATTTTCTTCTTTTTTTCTAGTTTCTCGAAGTAGAAGATTAAATTAGTTTAATATGCCATTTTTTAAAAATATAAGCTTATCCAGCTATAAATTTCATTGTAAGCATGACTTTAGCTGCATCCCTTAATACTGGGTATATGATTTCATCATTTTCATTAGTCTCAAAGTTGTTTTTTTTTAAATTTCCATTTTGATTTCCTCTTTGACCTATTGTTACTTATAAATGTTTTGTTTGATTTTAACATTTGTTGAGTTTTCTAAATATCTTTCTGTTTTTGAATTCTAATTTCATTCCTTGTAGTCAGAGAACGTACTTTGTTTTATTTCTATCTTTTGAAATGTATTGATGTTCATTTATAGCATAGCATTTTGCCTTTCCGGTGAATGTTTTCTGTCAAGTTGAGAGTGTCTTTCCTGCTGTTTTTGGGTAGTGTGTTTTGTAGAAGTCTATTAGTTTCCGGGGGATTATGATTTTGTTCAAACCTCCTATCTTCCTGTTGAACTTCTACCTAAATATTCCTTCCATTTTTGAAAGTGGACGTATCAAATGCTCCAACTTCTACCGCTGAGTTGTCTATTTCTCCTTTTATTTGTTAGCTCTGCTTGCCGTACTTTGACACTCTGTTGCCTGCTTTTATCCCTGTAATGGATCACTCTCCTTATTTGTTAAATGTCTCAGGATTTTTTGTTGGACGTAGTAGATAACATATCGTCCCAGCTCCTGGAACTGTCACCCTCAGGGCTTGTTATTCTTATTTGCTGGCTTATTTTAGCTCCTGTCTGAATTATTAGTGAGATCTATCCATCCCCCTCCCCCAAGCACTGAGCCGCTGTCTCCCTGGGAAGATGCTGGGTGCAGCAAGCTTTGCCATGGCTGTTTCTTTTCCTGACCCAACCATTTGTTAAACTCCCCGTACTGGGGGCTGATTGCTTTATTGCTTCTCACAATGCTTCGGGGCACACATTACTTTACAAACAAGCCCAGTCACACTCGGCTCCTTTGAAGAAATTCTTCCTGAGATTAATGTTTGAATTTGCTCTCAATCTTCCTCCCAACTCCTCTTTCCTTGGTTTTGTCCTGTCAACGAGCTGGACTCTTCAACGCATCTATCAGTTTCCTCTCACTTGCTTTCCACCACAAACTCCTCTATGTATGAGACAACCCTTAGGTTTGAACTGCTTCACATGCTCTTTAGAAATGAAGCTACTGCCAGAGGGCGGGAAAAATGTAAGCTTTCTGTTTGATGGCCTGTTTCTCTCCCCGAGACAAACTCTCTGAGGCAAAGTCCGGAGCCAGGGCCTGGCTGCTTCTCTCGAAGAAGAGCCACATTTTAGGAATGGAGTGCAACATGGAACGGACATGGAAGGGCAGTTGCCTTAGATCTTCCCCTTTTCCAACTCCTCGTATGAAACCATCACCTTATAGCCCCCAAATTTAAACAATTAACATTGAGGGCATCGTTGGATATAGGCCAACGCAGTAACTGGCTTGGATGTTGAAGCCCAGAGACAACAGTGGCATGATAATGCCAATGAGAATGTAACTCTTTGGTCATTCGCAGGTTTCTGTAGCCTGGCCAGTGACAGTCACTAACACAGGGGTAGTGTTTACTTACTCTAAAAATGTCAGCCCTAATATTTTTAGCTGTTTTGAATTACGTGGGGCTGCAGTATCGTCATTATACAAGCAAGGAGAATGAAACTAAGAGGTCTAAATTGTTTTGCTGATTTCAACTGTGTAAATGTCAGAGCCAGACTTCAAACGTGAACCACCTATTTTTAAATGAAGGATTTAAAGATATTCAAATCCTTCATTTAAAAGTAAAACTTGCTACTTTTAGGACACTGTTAAAAGTTTCAACCATTTTATGAATTAGTAGCAGTATGAACTTATGTAAATTTTTCTAGAAATAAAATGTTTGCTAGTGAATTTGAAGGTAAAAAATACTATATTGCTCAAACAGGGTAAAGGCATAGAATGAATGACCTTGAAGTTTCTATTGGTTCTAATGTTCTAAAACAAGCTTAAATGACAAACTCTGAATTTTAGAGTACTAGCTATTTCAAGAAGTAATAGCTATCTGAAGAATAAAAATTATGAAAATAAAACCATGCAAAAAGTTATACAAACTTTATCCCTTCCAAGTTTATGATTGAGGCCAATCCTTCACTCTCCATTCTGTACCAGATAGGTTCATATTGCAAATTACTGCTGTATTGAGAAAGCAACTCAAGACCCTGCATGTATACATTCAGTTGCAATTTGACTGAAGCTCTGTATGAAATAAATTTTACCAATTGGTGTGCTGATTTTTGGTGGGCGAAGGACGTTAAGATGGAGTGGACATAGTGAAACATTCTCAGGAGCCACCTGACCTACCACCATCTGAGATTCTGGAACACTCACAGACACATAGTGAAAATGAAGCTTATTACTTTAATAAAAGGAGTGTTTGGAACAAGTCTATTAAAATAAGTCTCAAATGTTCTCTCCACTCCATCTCTCTCCCTTTCACAGGCACGTCATTTGATAGCCATTGGAATATAGAAGAAAAAAGTGATCTTAACTTTTAAAAATTCTGTGTTACCAATTTTTACCAACACACATGGAAGAGCTGATTGATTATAAAATGTATTTTAGGTGAATTATTGGCTGTCATATTTGAAAAAAATGAAACTTTATTTTGAGAAAGGAATCTGCAAAAATTTATGCAGGATACCAACCTATTCATCCATAATATCAATCTTATTATTTGTCTTTAAATTCATACATTAGGAAATTTCTTTTTAATTGATTGATATTAATGTCGAAGTGGTCTACTTAGAGATAGTAGCAGAATAAATATTGGCCAAATATGATTAAAAACCACTAAAGTAGACATATATATGTATAAAAGGATTTGGTTTTTTCCTTGCTTTGTGAGCTGATATTTCCATAATATTTGGTAATGTGTTACTTGCACATGCTTAATGGAAGCTGTATTTCTAAGAAGAATTTTATAAAAAGTATCAAAATGGAAAACACTACAGTCCTGGGGAAAAGTCTTGAAAAGAGAACAAGATAAACTGTGGGTCCACACGGCAGGTATGTGCGCGCTCCAGGGAAGGGAGGGAGAGCAGCTAACCTGTAATTGATCGCTGGGAGACACCGACCGAGTCTGTGCCAATTTGTGTGGAGGCCAGAACACATCATTCAGTTCTTTTAATGGTTTCTTCATATTTCTATAAGATTTTGGAAGCTGCCAATAGAAAATTTAAAAAATGATTCCCAAGAAAAGCTATTTTTCCTCTTTTCTCCCCCAATCTCCCCACCTCATACTCTTTTCCAGATAGTGTGCTAGGCATACAGTCCCAACCCTTGAAAACAATCCAGTAGTGTGTGTGTGTGTGTAAGAGTGGCTTAATTATAATACCAGAGAAACATTTTAATAAATCATAGAGGGAAAGCAATTAGCTTTTCTTTTACAAAGTCAAAGAATGCTCCATTGATGATGTGATCAAGTTTACTCAGTTGAGGACTTTAAATGAATAGCAATCATAATACTTTGTACTCCTATACTGCAATGCCTTTTCCATCTTCAATTTATATATACTATTTATGAAATCCTCACAAAAACAAATATGTTGTTTAAAGCTATTCTTTTGGTTTGTAATGAGACCAAAACAGACACCAGGTTCCTCAGACTTAGCTCAGAAGCAAAAATGTTGGTTCATCACAAGGACAAGAATAGTATGTATACTACTCAACTTTAACAGTTTTCTATGAGAATCAGTTAGGAATAACTAGGTAATACGCATTTTTAAACACAAAATAATTATGTGAAAAGAAATTATTTCAAGCTTGTATTTTCCATTTAACAAGGTGTGTATTTTTTTATTTTTCGTATGTAGGTGATATTTGTTTATTGGTAGGAGATGCACCCCTGTGGAGCAAGATGTCAGAAAATCATTATCTTAGCAGCTGGAAATTCACTTGAATTGGAGTTTGTCCAGAGAAAATAGGATGCTAAATAATGACCCTATATTTTCCACATAAATGTAGTAGAATATAGGAAATGATTATTTCCTATATTATGATTAAGAAAAAATATGAATTCTTAAACTGCAATGAATGAATTAATCTAATTTAATGGTTTTGTTTTTAAGGATAAAGAATGATGATGTATACCATTTGCTCTCTGTTAGTAGAAAATGCTATTTCTAATTTATGAGTGAAACTCATTTATATTTAAACTAAAACAAGTTTCAGAGAGAGTATGTGATATAGCAATTAATTCAGTTATCATATGTAAAGTAAGCCCAGCGTAATTTATTCAAGTCAACGTCAAGGTATGTTTTCTTATTCACTACAGCTATTTATGTAACAACACGTTCACAGTGATAACCACTCACCATTACTGTTGCACTCTCCAATAGCCTAAAACCATTGCTAGTTTTAACTGCTTGACAAAAATATTTAATACCTTCTTTATTAGTATTATGCATCATAAGAATATGGATGAAAAATGAAAAACATATTTTGTTCCATTTAGAATATATTGTTTTGTATTTTTATAAGAACAGTGAAAATTAAAGAAGCTCAACAGTCTTAATTTCATTATTGTCTTACTATATTTTTCAGTACAACCAGGTTATGTTGTGATATGTGTATTATTTCAGTGTGTAGAAAATATTTTCTTGCCCAACATATCAATTTCCCTTTCTTTTTTTCTTTTCCTCTCTCCTCTTCCTAATACTTTCATTTCTAATAAATTGGATATTTATTATTTTAATTTGGGTATTTTACTCTAAGTTAGTTTAGATTGGACATTTTGAGATGTACCTGTTGTGTCTGCTCTCTTCTTCCCCACTTACTGGTTCAGTAATGTCCTCAGTTAACCCGCAGTTCCAGTTGCTGAGGCCTTCACCCAGACTTCCGCAGGTGCAATGGGAATGGATTTGCAGTGTCCTCTGCAGTAATAGAGCAGCAGAACGCTCATTTCCGAACAGTAGCTGGACTTGGTGGCCTGCAAACTCCGTTGAGGCGCTGGTTCACATAATCTGCTGCCAAGGGCAGTGACATGGTGATTGTTTTAAGCATCCCTTCCCTAGGTCACCACAGGGAGCCGTATCCTTGGTCATAAGTAGCTAAGAAAACTGAGTCTGGTTGAGTTCATAAATTGGAGCTCCCGTCATATACTTTTGTTTCCTTAATTGTTTCTTTCAAGCTTAACAGCTTCTCTTAGAGACATCCAAAGTTAATAGTTACATACATTTTCCATTAATAGTGAACACTTCTCTCATTCTCAAATGAATGTGTACTTCAAATGCATCAAATGGATAGTCTCTACTCCCTTTAAGAGTGAAGCAATTTTTAGCCCTGACTGGTGTGGCTCGGTGAATTCAGTGCTGTGCTGTGAACTAAAGGGTCGCCGGTTTGATTCCCAGTCAGGGCACATGCCTGGGATGTGGACCAAGTCCCCAGTAGGGGATGCTCGAGAGGCAGCCACGCATTGATGTTTCTCTCCCTCTCTTCCCCTCTCTAAACACAAATAAATAAAATCTGAAAGAAAAATGAAGCAACCTTTAATGCCTTACATTTGATTTCTTTGTGTTTGGTGAAAGCCAGGTAACTTCATATCTATCATAACACAGCATGATTTAAAACATAAAAATTTAAAATCAGTTGCTTATTCTGATAAAAGTAAAACCATTGAAACACTTTATTTCATTTGTATCTAAGTGTGTATGAGATTTTCAAGTAGTTACTTGATATTTGAATAGGAAGAAGCTAATCAAAAAGAGAGGAACAATTGAACAAAACCTCACTTTTTTCCTAACTCACGGTACTTATGTCTAGGGCCAGAAAGTAGGCTAAATATAAGTTCTTTATTAAGGACAATTATATCTCCATTCTTTTGTGTATTTATTAATTAAAATGCATTAAAGACGTTTTAGATGTTAGTAACTGTGTTACGGGCTAGTGACATGAAGGAGAGAAAGCCTTGTCTTTGTTCTGAAAGGAAACATGATAAACATAATAGCCAATATTTATTGAATATTTAATACTCTTAAGGAGCTTACATATATTAACTCATTCAGTCTCCATAGGAACCCTATTCTGTATTGATGAGGAAATTTGCCCTTTGCACATAGAAGCGTTAGAGCCAGGATTCCAAACCATGTGGTTCGATGGTTTAAACTATTTAACTCCCTGAACAGAGGCACACGTCGGTTGAAATCGGAAAGCCTCCTTTGCAGATGAGGTGATCTGGGGAATGTTATAGCCTATTTATGGGTTATCTGCTGGGACCTAGTCCTCTTAAGGGAACATTTTTTGAGGTTTGCCTAATATATTAAGGGAAATATATTAAAATTTTAAAATGTATGAATCAATTCCTATCCTCCCCAAAGGGATCTTGACTAATATGAAAGAAATTCTAAAAATAATAGGAACTTTTCAGAAGTAGAAAAGGCAGGAAAACAAATACTAGGTTTCCTGTTTGATGCATAAGTGTACTTTAGGAGAACAGTATTCTCTCTCTCCCTGGCTATCCCTCACCAACCCTTTTGGAGAAATCATTAGTGGAAGATGAGGATAATTTTCTACAGGAATGAAAATTAAAAAAAACAAAACAAAACAAAACAAAACAAAACAACAAAACGTAAGAAATACTTCAAAATTCAATCTAGCCTAGGACTCAACTAAGAATTTTTTTTAATATTCTTATTTAACTCTTTAAATAACTTTAAGAGATAGGTACTATTACAACTATTTCCCAATTTGGAAAACAAGCCTAAAAATTTTGGACTTTCCCTTATGTTCAGTGACTCAGTGGAAATCCACTGATGAAAATAAACAGTTTGTTTACAGAACATCCCAAGTAACCTGTCACTAGCAACTGGCCATGCGCCTCTTTCCTTCTTGCTGATTCTGTAATGCTAAATGCACTCATTCCTTAGTCCATTTCCAATGACCTGGCTCGATTCATCCCAAAACCTACTGCCAGGCAGTCACCTCCACAAAGCGACAATGCTTCCTAGAGAGACATAGTTAATTCCTTATTCTCTAATACTCTGCAAGAGAAAAAAGGACTTGAACTTTGAAAGGAACAAAAGCACCACATGGATATTCCCTCTTCCCCTGGAGTCAGTTCACGATTTTCCACCCCTTCCTAAAGAGCAACCTATTTTCAGCCCTGCGCTCAGATTTTCCATTCTCATTCCTTTGGAAAGTCTGACCCTTACGCAGGAAAAAAATGCCCACTTTCTTATACTTAGCAAACTGCAGCAGCCCAGCTTTGAGTGAGAGTCAGTGGGTGGCCGTCCCCTGGGGCCACCCAGGCATTTCAGAACCGAGTGGAGCTGGGGCTCTGGGCTCACCAGCAGGGCGGATGCCCTCTGTCTAACTGCTTCTCTAACAGTGATAACAGCCACTGCTTCCTTTAATGGCTCTTTTCAACAATTACTGAAGAACCAAGACCTCCTTACTCATTGATCGTTAATTTTCCCCACAGTTGATAAAAACTTTTTTTTTTCTGAATTAATGTACTGGCTCTGAATTCTGCAGTGTCACTATTTAATTTTCATTGTCAACTGCAAATGTTGAAAAATAAATACCATTAACTGTTATTTAAACAAATCAGACTGTTGGACTTTGGGAGACAGCGGCTAACAAGCAGATGGTGGATAACACATCACTTTTACTCTTGTGAATCTGCATGGATTTACTTTGCAAACTCTGACTTAGCCACCTCTATTGCCATGGTAGTTTTTTTTCAAATGTGTGATTTAGGAAAATTTCAGTGCACATGTTCAATCCCTCTCCAGGCTTCTGTTCGTGAGAATCAGGAAGGCTTGCGAGGTCCTGCCCATGCCCATGACAGGGCAGCCCCGCTTAGGGGACCCCTGTGTGAGCCTCCCCATCAGGCCTCGTGAGAGCCAAGTACACCTGTCTCAGTCCCAGGATGCAAGCTGGCACAAGTCTTTTCAATTGATATCAATGAAGGCCACATAGAATACAGCTCTGATTTTCTTTACGTCCCCTAAGGTCCTGGGAGGATTCAGAACCTTTGGTTCATCCTTTAACATTCAGAATATCCATCACATTGTGGATAAAGCTTCAGATAAATTAGGTGATTAAACGTTAATCTAACATTAGGACACTTGTTTGTAATCACGTTACTTTTAGCAATTAATTACCTTTATAAAGGTGGGGAAATCAGTTTGTCCCTGATACCAGTCTATTTATCTGTAAAATGAGAAAACCAAAACTTGCTACTAACTAAAAGTCCAGTTTACATCTTATGTTATTGCTAAAGTCCACTTTAATCTAATATTACTGTTCATAGCTTAACAACCCATTAACAATTTTATAGGCTCAGCCATCCATGTTTCCCTTCCGCAATTATAACAGTGTCTTCGTGGTCACCCGCTCTAGCTCTTTCCTACCCGATCTGTTATTGGCAAGGAGGTCAGACATATTCCTATAAGGCATTTCTGATCATGTCATGTGGCCTCAGCATATTCTTTAGGTTATAGATATAAAACTTAATCTGCAAATGTAACCAATTCCCAAATTTTTTATTAATCAGCGCCTGATTATATGTACTTATACTGAACTGCTTCACATTGCTCAATGATTCTACCATATTTTGTTTTATGCTCAGGATCTCTAAGGAGGCTCCTGATTATAGGCAGAAGGTTTTTTTCTTCATTCTTTGTTTGCCTAACTCTTATAGTTTCTTCAGAATTCAACTCAATGTTTATTTCCTTTTGGGAGTAACAAACTTCTCCACACACACACAAAAATCCACCAAAGTTGGAGCATAATTACTTTGTTATGTATTTATATTGTACTTTATTTTTTACTTTGAGTACTGCCATTACTTTTTATCTGTTTTCTTCTAGCTGTAGATATAGTTGATGTACAACACTGTATAAGTTAAGGTGTATAGCATAGTGACTTGACATAAACACATTGTAAAATGATTATAACACTACATTTAGTTAACATCTATCACCTTACATTGTATTAAAAAACAATTTTCCCATGTGGTGGGAACTTTTAGGATCTATTCCCTCAGCACCTTGTAAATGTACCAGACAGAAGGGTTTACTGCATTAATCATACTGTACATTATATTCCTAGTATTTATGCTTGGAAGTTTTATCTTTTGACCACCGTCACCTAGTTTTCCACCCCATCTGATGTGACACAATGCATCTATAATTTTTCAGCCACTACTATGCTGTAATTGAAAGAATGTGGACTTTGAGGTCCAACAGACCTGGTTTGGACCCTTTTTTCCACTACTTACTGTTTGTGTGCACTTAGGCAAATGTCTTGCATTCTCATAGCCTCCACCTCATCCTTTGGAAAATAATAAAATACTTAACATGTAATTGATATTAAAAAAAATATAATTCATGAATAGACCTAACACATAAATTAGCTTTTCAAATGTTGGCTTGATATCATTAGGTTAGGATCTTTAAATTCACCCAATTCAGTCCCAGAATTTGCATATAAATTAACTTCAGATCAATGAGTTTATTCAGAGTGATAAATCGCAGTAAAGCACAAATATAATGGGAAAACGGAAAGCCTACAATCACTGTCCATGGGAAGAAGAATCAGGTAGGAGACAGAACATAATGACTGAAGGGCTGATTGTTATATTGTGGTGAAATCATTAGCACGTTATTTTGATTTTTTATTCTCAGTGTCCTCACCTATGTATTGTTGCTACTAATAACTTTTATATGATTGCTACAATAATATACATTGATATGAATTGCATAGGTAAATAAATGAATAGATAATATACATATAAACTCTGTTTCATTGGAATTTAAAGATTCACTTGCTTTTAATGATGATGTGATTGCAAAATGATAAATGTAATGTCAAAATTATAAAAACACTTTGTGCTAAAAAGCACTGTCATTCATGTGAATAACACCCCAACTTAAAAGCGTTTAATTGGTACCTAAGTGCTATGCTTTGATTTTACTTAAGAAAAATTATAGTTGAATTTCTTTCTAGGTTAGGACCTAGTTTTGTCTTTACCCTTCATTATTGGTATACTTTTCACATTATTATAAAGGTCAGAATAACCCACAGAGTAAAAAAGGAAATTAATGGATTTTGAATCAGGGGGAAAAAAAAAACTGAACTTTACTCAGAATTCTATAGTGGCCCTCTTCAGTATAGAGTTTCAGGGAAGAACTTGCCAGTGAAATTTGCAGAAGAACTTATGTAAATAGGCTAACGTACTTTTATGAAGTGGGCTTTAAACATTAGTTTTCTCTCCTCTCTAGTTCGGTATATTGTGATAATAGTTATCACTGTATCTCTCTTGCTCTCTTTCTCACTCATACATATTCTCCTTGGTATCATACAGGTATTCTATATAAAGCGAAGGTATTATCTATGTCTAGTTATTTATTCATAAACAAACAGAAACATAGGTACATCTATGTGTATATATGAGTATATATACACATATATGATCCATATTTAATATATTATATATAAATATATATGAAGAGATATTTTTGTTTCTACTCTGCTTCTTTTAGGGGAAAATGACACTTTGTAGTCATGCAACATATTGTACTGTTCAGTGAAAGTAAGGTATGTCTTCAACCACAACTTCTATTATTTTAACAAGAATATCATTTAATTATGAAATGCTGATTAATTCCTATTTGTCTTTTTTTGATTGCCCAATTTAGCTCTTTTAATTCTAAGCTGTATTGTATACCACCTACCCCTCTTTCCTACACTTTATATTTTCATATTAATATTATGTTTAAAGTACAGTCTAAAATCAATATTGACTTTTGTTTCTACTCACCCTCTGTCTTTAATCAGAATCACATTTCTACAAGAGAAACATCCATGAGAAAAAAATTTGCAATGCACATGTACCCATTTTTTTCTAAAGATATATGCTATAAGGTAGCAAAATTGAAATGTAGGATATATGACCAAATACAAATATAACATTTATCTTCTATAGAATAGCGAAGAATTGTCAATACTTATTGCTATTGCCTCAAAGCTTGTATAGTATAAATTTAATGAGAACCTTATGTTTAAAATCTCAACAAGTATTATGGAAAACAGTTACTTTTCACCATGAGTATAATATTACTAAATAAGTTAAAATAAAATACCTGAAACTATTATTCAATAAATGGAGTTTAGTTAGTTTTTCAGTTTTTTTCTTAGAATTTAAACAAATGATCTATTTATATCAACATACATAAGTTGCATGTGGATTCATATAAAAATTTAAATTGAAACATAATTTGAGTTAGGCACTGCTGGCACCTTAATCTTATTTTAAGTAAATCAATACATGTAAATTCACTTATACTGTATGTAGTTTATTTTTCTAGAAACACAAAAGTTACATTGAATAATCAAAGGGTATAAAAGCTTAATTTGTTTACTGCTACTACTTATTTTTCAAGTATATAAATATGATTTTCATGGACATGATTAAAATAAAATGCAAATTTACTCCCTTGGCTCTTTTTAAAAATCATTTCTGGTGGCCAAGACACAAAAACAATCAAAGTGTCCTTGAGCAGCTGATCGGATAAAGGACATGGACTTCAACTCAGCCATAAGAAAAACGCCCTGCCATTTGCCACAACATGGATGGGCCTTGAGAATATCATGCTAAATTATGTAAGTCAAATGGAAAAAGTTACGTACCAAGTGATTTCACTCATATGCGGGATATAAAACTGGAAGCAACAAATGAACAAAAATGCATAGTCGCACAACAATAGGGCAGTTACCAGAGGGAAGGGAGGTGGAGGGAGGGCAGTAAGGGTAAAAGAGGTCAAATACTCACCTGTGGTGATGGCAGACGATTGGACTTTGGGTGGTGGGCACATAATGCAGCGTGAAGACCACGTATCATAGAAATGTATATGTGAACCCTATATAATCTTAACCAATGTTGCTCCCAGTAAATTTCATAAAATAAAAAAATAAAAATATTTCTATGGTTACACTAAATCAAAGTATTGAAAGAATAGAACACACATATGATCACCAAGCTAGAATAATTTAAAAAGAGTAGAATGAAAAAAAAAATGATTAAAATGAGAGTAAAAAAGGAAAGAATGAAAAATAAAAAGGTTGGGAAAAATGGAAACCAAATCTTAAGATAGTATTTGAAATAAATATATCAATTTTATAATAAATATAAATGGGTTCCAGGTTGCATTAAAATATAAAGACTACTATGCAGGTTTTAAACCACTAAAAAATTTAATAATTTTAAGTTTAAGAGGAGTTGGTAAGCCAATAAGTATACAGAACTAGGAAGGAAATTAAGTTGGGGAAAGAATGAAAGGCATTATATGATTTTATCTGATGATGATATTGTTACTCCTTCTTTCTTCTAGTGGTAGTATTGTGTTTCCTTTTCCAAATTGCAGGAACTTTATGAGAATACAGTCTCTATGAAACAAGTGATGTTCTTCCCTGCTTGATTTATTCAGTGATTGATATAAGTTGGCAGGATGGAATTTCCAAAATTCAAATTGCACTCTGAGATAGTCCAACTTAAAGTATAGTTTATGTTGTGCATGTAAATTCACATCGGGGCACACAATGTGATATACAAGTGATGTTTCACAGAATTGTACCCTTGAAACCTATAAAATCAGCTCATACTGAGGTGCAATAAAAGCTTGGATAATGTGGATTTAGGCCCAGCTATCCATGAGCTTACCATCTAAAATCACAAGGACAGAGGGACATCACAGTGTTGGTTTAAATATCCAAATAAAGGGTTTTTTCACATGTTCAAGAATGCCATGGACCATGCTGTGTTTCAGAGGGAATACCTGAGGGATTTATTTATTTCAGGAGAGCTAACAAGGCTTCGAAACAAACCTGTGAAGTCCTCTACTTGGAAACAGAGGGGATAAAATAGAAATAGTAGAAAAATGTTTATATAATAAAGATATTGTGATTTAGAAACTATACTTCTATTGCCCAATTACAAAATCGTCAAACATTCAAAGCTCTCAGATGACTCATCAACCCACATTGCTTTCAGGTACCATGGATAGCGTGCCCTTGTTTCACGAAGTTATAATTTCTCTCTATGCTGAACTGTGTCACTTTTCAATCAGAATGTACTCATATTTTCTTTTTTCTTTTTATTTTTTTTAACATTTATTCACATACCATTTATACAGACTTTGAAGGACCCTTTTTCTAAACATTCGAGCAACTTCTGTGCCATAAAGGCATTGTTGTGACAAAAAGTGTTAGTGCTGTTTTAGTTTACACAGCTGTGTGGGTTATCTCACTAATTTACTTGCCATTATTGAACCTAACACACAGCCAAATTGGGCCAAATATAACTGGTGTGGTTGAGGTTAGCTGGTGGAATGTTGGCAATGGGGGTGGGTAGGTTTCAGGTAAGACAGCCTCAAAAAAATCAGAGTATGGAGTGTTTGACAGTTGGGAAGGTTGAAGAGTCTGAGAGCCAAGGATGGAGAGCAGGGTGGAAAGAACAGGAGAAAAACAGAAGACTGCGTAATGACATGACATAGCTTTAGTCACTCTTTGGTGTCCTCTTGTATACTACATTTTAAGCATAGACCATACTGAATATACTGTATGCTTGAAATCATTGTATGAATAGATTATTTATTGTCTAACTTTTAAAATAATTTTGGGATTGTACTTTTGAACTTAGTTACATTTTGGATGGGATATATATTTTTTAAATTTAGTTACTATTATTATGAATCATTGTTTTTTCATGGTGTTACCTAAAGAATGCAAAAAAAAAAGACAAACTATGTAAGTCAACAATGTAAGTGATAGACTACATAGCAAAAGATACAAACAAAAGACTTTAATTGAAAGTAAAATAAGGACTTGAAATTATTTGAAAACCATTGTAACCAGACTGTTAAAGAGAACTTAGATTGCTTGGATATCAGCAGCACTGCCAGACACTATCTTCTTCACACTGGTTAGAGACATAGCAATTAAGAAAATGCAAAAGGGTTTGATGCTAGATAAAGAAAAAGACACTTCTGATCTATGATAAACACATTTCAAGATAATGGTATTCAGATCTCAGGTTTCAGAAAAGGGAAACATTTGTACCATGGACACAGCAACAAAAGCACCAGTTACTATCAAATTAATCTCCAAGGAGAAGATCTTGTCCCTGAAGATCTGTTCTATCCTTCACATCTTCTCAACTTATTCGCGAAAAGAAAAATAGTATGAAGATAAGCTCTTATCTCCAAATACATCATGGAAGTATAGGAGAGTGGCTGAATGCAGGATGGAAACGAAGGAATAAAATCATCAATCTCATGTATGTGTAGATTAGTGCAGGTGGCAGGTCATCACATCTGGAGGAAGAGTTGCCCGTGGCTGTGGAAGAAGCAGTTTTAGGAAGGAAAAACCAGAGTTCGGACTATCTGGCTGCTTAGGGAGAAAAGTAATTGCTTGCAGACTACTAATTATCTGGGACTTTCTATTCCCATTTTATGAAACTTAAAAAGATGAAAATTTAAATCCATTTATATTAGTTTTTTTTATTACTAATTCATTAATGAGTCTCAACTTAATAAGTCATTGAATTATTAATTCAGTGTATATCCTTCTTTGTATAAGATATACATAAATACGTAGTTTTGCTATTTTTGCAATTGTTTACAATGGCTATATTCATTCTATTTTAAATAATAAATGTAGTTATTTATTTTATGTAAAGGGATGGCTAAGCAACATTCTATATTACATATTTTAATATGAAAATGCCCCTAAAAATCGAGTTAACACTTTCTTAGAATATAAGGAAGTCAGTGGCTAAATTTGTAAAACCTCTTGGGTATCTTTATGCTGAATAAATATGTCCTTTATAGTCATTTAATTTATTTGATATTTCATTTAATGTTAATCTACTGGATTAACTTTTCTTGCCCCAGAGAATACTCTGATAATTTTTATTACCTTCAAATGTAGAGCAGGATGAGTGTGGGTGGGACTAAGAATGATTTTTAATTCCGACGCGGCAGGATGCGGCATTATGGGATATAGTAGTCTCATTGTGATGATCATATTTGTATCATTTCACTGGAAGTGCCGTTCATGGTTCCCTTTTTGTGGCTCTATTTACACACCTTATTGCCATGGTTTTAGACACATGGAGGATATATACACTTCCTCTTATTTTGTCTCCATTTTCTAAACATATAAACATGTATACCTCCTTGTCTATAAGGAACTAAAACATTTAAAGGTGGGAGCTGATCATTTTGTTCACCACTTACTTGTAAAGAACTTTGGTAGGTGTTTCATATGTCAATAGTTCCCCTAGCAATAAAACTGAGTAGTAGGGATGCAGAGCCCATTAAAGAGAAGTGAAGGAAAGCATCCTAACATATTGTCCCTAATATTAAGGCTGAAAACTGCTCGATTACACGGAAACACACACACACAGAGACACACATTAGTAGAACCTCAGCACTGTTGATATAATTACATAGTTTGTGGACCCCGTTAGGAATGAAAGGAAGGATGAAAATTAGTATCCTCCTGTCTGAGTTTTTATTTCTTTTATTACTCATGAGACTAGGTCAGTTTTTATGTGCTATTAACCATGTGTTCTCTGTAACTTGTCTGTTTCTGTCCTTTGTCCATTTTTATATTGAAATAGCTCTCTTATTTTTTTTATTTATATGGGATCACAATATTATTATAAGTACTATTTGTCTTTTATATATATCACAAATATTTTCCACTGTAATTTATCTTTTAGCTGTATTCTTTCTTTCCTGGTGTCGTTTTCTGATTGTAAAAGTAACGTGCTTTTTTAGCATAGAAACTCTGAAAAATATATAAAGCACAAAGTAAAATAAATTGCCAATTGCATCATCTGGAGAAAAAAATAAAGAATAAATGCCCTGAAAAATACTTTAACTTACTTTATAAGGAACCACAACAGCCAAGTAAGGTCTTTAACAATGTATTATCTTTAATCCTTCACCTTTCCATTTTACTTTCCCAAGGCTGCAGGTCGCGTTATTTATCTTTCATTCTTTCAAATCTTCAGCGAGTCAGTAAGTTCACCTACTATGAACTACGTAAGCCATAGAAAACAACCGGGGACTGGTCTGCGTGGCTTCATACGCATCTGGCATGAAATGGATATGAGATTCCGCAAACGGAGAGCTGGAAGCGGGGCGCCCTTCCACGAGGCCCTGGGATTCCAGCCCACGGTTCCGCCGGACCCTCTGCGAGCCGCGTTTCTCTGGCCCTTGCCAAAGCCTCTGCGTTAGACTTTGCCAACGAGGGACACTCAAAGGAGGCTGCAAAGATGGAGGAGTAGGAAGGGACCTGCTCTCCCTAGAAGAAGCCGTTCCCTTCCGCAGCCGCAAGAGAATAGGGTTTTCAGTTTTTCCCACACGTGCAGAAGCGGCTTCTCTGCTACTCCTGTGCTTATGCGGCCCTTTTTCCCAGCTCAGAGGCCGCAGGCCTGAGGGAGCCGGGCCCCTTCCGCGGAGGCCTGAAGCCCGGCTCCAGGGGCCCTTCCCCGGAATTTCTGCGTTTTAATAATCAGACTGTTCTCTTCTTTCATCAGCCGTAGGCTGGCAGCCTCTGCCAGCACTGTGACCTCCGTAACGGAGTATTTGTTTTTTTTTTTTTTTACCTCATAGCCATCACTTACTTTCTGTTTCCAGTGCCTCAGTATAATGTATTTCTTCCTTTAAATAATTGGTGCGACACCTATTTGCTGGATACGGAAGTGTTTCTAGAAGCCCACGTCTGTAAATGCCCCTCCTTTCTCTTCAAATCGCTTGAATCCTCTAGCTCTTGGTCCTGTGTCCTTTTTATACTTGTTGGCCAGGCTTTATTCATGATTTTCATGTTGATCAATGACTCTACCAACCCATTATCAACTGCTGATTTTCCGTGTCTATTTAACCATACGATTTTTTTAAAGATTTTATTTATTTATTTTTAGAGAGAAGGGAAGGGTGGGAGAAAGAGAGGAAGAGAAACATCGATGTGTGAGAGAAATATCTATGTGTTACATCTCACACGCCTCCAACCAGAGATTTGGCTTAAAAAAAGATTTTATTTTTTAGAAAGCAATTTGGCTATATAATAACTGTGTCTCCCTTGTGCTTCTGGGTTATCCCACGCTGAATTATAGAGTAAGGTTGCGAGTGTTTCCACGAGAAAGCCCGGTGCGTGCTCCGTTGTGAACAACCCACAACCTTTCACTTTGCGGGACGATGCTCAACCAACTGAGCCACGCGGGTCAAGGCTGACCATACCCTGGAAAGCACGTAAAAGCCACGGTGAATATTGCATTTTACCACAGAGCAATAGGGTTCTCCCTCATCCTTGCTTTCGCCGTCAGCACTGTCAGTGTAATAACTTCTGTAACCATCGTGAGTTGAAACTCTTCACCAAAACACTCAAAGTAAATTGCAGGAAAAAGCAGCCACAGTGAAGGAAGCAGGTTGTACTACAGAACACACGCTTCAGAAGGCAATGCATATGACATAACCCGTGTGTAAAGAAATAAAATAATTTCAGATGGTGACAGAATCAAGAATCACTTTAGCAAGTTGATGGGTAGCAAAAGCAAACGTAAGTAAAAGTAGGGGCAGGAAGAGAGGAGGAGAGGTTTGCCTTTATAATAATACATGTTGCATGACATTGCTCCTTGGGTTTTAGGTGCAGAAAAAGTAGGGTTTTATAACCAGGAGAGTGATCACAAGTTCTTTTGAAACTATTGTGTGTGAGCGGTGTGTGGAGCCTTCAAATAGAGTTGTTAATGTTGCATTTAAACTTAGATTTCTGGGGTTCAGGATGGGGGTGCAAATTTATGATAAGGGTGCATAGACATGTCATCAAGTAGTTAACGAAGCCCGGTCATACCAAATGACTATAAATAGTATATCTTGTGGTTTGCCAAAAATAAACTCTTAGGTTAGTTCAGCTCTGGTGCAGCCTGAACTGGACTTTCCTTGCTCACACTTGGTGGTTTTCCTCCTAGGTATATCGACCCATTTTGGATTTTTTTTTCCCTTGTGATAGACCACTATTTACCTGCATAAAGAAAAAAAAAATCAATATCTCAAAGTAGAATGATTAGTAATAGTGTCACCAAAGAGGTATTTTTTTTCCTCTGATAATGTGTGATTTAAACTTTTATTATTTGAGTTTTAGATTTTATTTTTTGTGAAGTCAATTTGGCTATATAATAACTGTGTTTCCCTTGTGCTCCTGGGCTATCCTACACTGAATTATAGAATAAGGTTGTGAGCATTTCCATGAGAAAGCCACTTCTCGACTGAATCTTAACTGAAAAGCAGGTCCTACTATTGATCAAGAATATGAAATTCATGCTATTTTATCTGTTTTATTATTTAAATTCCACATGTGCAGCAATCCTGTATTTTGCTATGTAATCACTTCACATAGTAAAATATGGATTCTATTATCCAGAAATCCAGGGCAAATAAGTCTCAGCAGTAGTTAAGCAAATTTACAAGGTGATGGTAAACTTTTAAAACTCATTTACTGTGAAGAGTGATCGCAGGTCAAACATTCCGATAGCCTGTTCTTCCAGGCACTAAAAGAGGCGATTTCAAAAAAGTTTTTTGACAATGTACAAGAGCTAATAGGCTCTCCAGTAACAAGGATCTGTACTTTTCATGTAATAGCTCCCTGAAACTAGTACGTCTAGTTTTTTGTATTCACTCCTTATCAGTTAAAACTCCTCCTAGTTATAAGTTAAAAATTAAAAATCTTGGACCTAATTATGAAATCCACATATGCACCCATCCCAGACCTGTTACAAAGATGTTGATTTAGTTACAGCTATAAAGAATTTCTTCCTACTTTTATTAATCAGAATTTTAATTATTGACAATAGAAAATAAACTTTACTATATCTAGTCTAACTTTCCTTGAAAATCAAGATAGTTTGTATACAAGGTACATTGCTTTTGAAGAATTGATTCACAGCTGCAAATATGAACTTAATTTCCTGAGTTTTTGTATTTGTCAATACAAGAAGGAAACTCATATAATATACAATGTACTATGCTTACAAGTATTTTTAATATTATACTTTATTAATATAAATGTGAGTCAAACACTATTAACTAAGATAGCTCATGCTTTATTTTAAAATCAAGTAATTATAAATCATGTAGAGCACATTGCGTAGAGCATGTTGTGATTTTTGTGCAATAACTCAGCCACTGCAGTGGGACAAGAGTCTGTAGTGAAACACCATCCCTTTATATGAAAATGTAAATAAAAAATACTTTCCTAAATTTCAGTGTAGTGGATATAGAAAGTCTGATATTTATAGACTCATGGATAAAATGGACACAGAACATTGGTACCTTGGGAACTTATTTTAAAGTTTTGCTTTTAATTATTTTGAAATATGTTAACTTATTTCTTTCATATTTTGAATGATTGGTCATTGCAATACTTTGCTGAGAATAATAGGAGGCCTTCAAATCCCCAGACAATCCTTATGACAAGAAAGATAATCTTTCCTCTTAAATTGTTATGCACTATTATTTGATATCATTTATCTGCCCTGCTGTATTTTGACAAATCTAACATTCTGCCATGTTCATATTCTTTTTCAGTAAGCTGGAGGGAAAGGTACTATTTTCTTAGCTTTGATTCATTTTTTTTAAAAAAAGAAAATATAACATTTCTAAAACTGTGCTTTAGAATATACTTTAAATTATTTTGAGAGGTATATCTAGAAGTGAAGATTAAATAAATGACAAAGGTCAATTATTATAAATCATATTTGTTAACAGAGGATGTCTAACAGTATTTAGGAAATAATTTATGTAAGATATGCCACATTAAAATCCTTTCCTTTTTTAATTTGGCAAATAGACTAAATATCCAATAAATATATAATATTGCTTATAAAAACTATTGTTAATGTAAAGAAAATGTATTAGGAGAGTCTGTCTCAAAAGGCTTTTCCAAAATGTGAAAATACTTAAATATGTGTTTTTCAGATTTGATTATTATAATGAGAATATATTAATAAATAGGCCAGTGCATTCTCCCTTCCACTCCAAATATTCACCTTTCTGTTTTTTTCTCTTTATAAATCATTACAGACTTTCCTAAAATTTTGTCATTTATTCTGACAAAATGTCCATTGTGTTCTGTGCTTTGTAAGAACCGGTTAGACTGACAGATGCCGCATGCGGAGGGCTCAGTAAAGCGGCGACCGCCGAGGGGAGTCCTCTTGCCCAAGCCGCTAAGGGTCTAACCTGGAGAGCACATATGGGAAGGACACATAATCACAAAGATGTATACTCTTTAAAAGTTTCCAAAATCCATAATCTTATATTTTTATTAAAATATATTTGCATTTTTTGAAAAATAAAAAAGTTGGGTATACAAGGGAAATCTCCAACACTCCCACACAACATCAAAAATAAATGCATTAATATATTCAAAAATAAATTATAGTCTAATTATCGTGTCAAAAAATGCTTAAAATAATACGGTCTCCAGTAGCTTTGTCTCATGTGACATGGTCCTTTGTTGTAATAGTTTGGGGCCAGATCGAGAATACACATTTTACACGAAGTCTGTTTTTCAATGCATGAATCATCTGGATTGTAAATTATCTACAGAAGTGGAGCTCTCTTTCTATAGCCAGACACCCGTTTCATACCATGTTAAAATCATTAATTAAGAGTGACTCCATTAGGTAGAACACTAAAATGACCTCCACAATGACCATGGACCTTGTATAATCCTCTGCCCTTTGTATGTGAATGAACCACTGACTATGATAAGATACTGCTCCTGTTATTATATTACATTTTATAACATGCTGGGATTTAGAAAAGAAAGATTACTTCAATTATGATAGTAAGCTCTTACTATCATAATTACATGAGCCTTTTAAAAACAATGTTTTCTCCTTTTGGCAATAAACAAACAAACAGATAAATAAGTAAAACCATTATTGTATTATGGAAAAAGATAATATTTTGAGGCCATTTAACCAATGTTATTCTTTAACTAATAACTTAACCTGTGTTGGGTATTCTGTCATTTATAGCATACAGTAGCAGTATTATAGCTCATAAATGTTTATGATATCTAATTTGTATTCCTCAGAAGACCTTGTAAAAATTTTCAAACGTAATGTTTATAAAATATTTATATCAAGCTATTGTAAAATGAATGACAAATATTTATTTCAGGTGTGAATATTCATACAATTTAGACAAATATACTTACAGGATAATCTTGATAAAAAAATTTTTAAGTTTAAAACATTTAGTATTATGTGTCATAGGTGATAAACATGATAAAAGCATATATGTTTATGTGAGTGTAATATGCATGTAAATATTTTAAGTGGAAAACTATGTATGCCTCTAATTAACTCACCTAACTTTTCTGCCTGTAGAGCATTTATGTTTCTGTCCCTCACTAAATACTGCTAGTTTGACAGCCTCCTCTTTTGCTGTCTTTCTGTTGATATGATATACAGGGGCATTCAGTAGCTCACACTCACAAGATTGATGATATTATTCAGGATTTTTTTAAAAAGCTTTTAGGTTATAAGCTAGATGGAAAGGACAAATCTACCCAGTCTGTTTCCTCAGAACATGTTTTTATAACTATGAAAGTCATCATGCTCTCTGAGGGGCTGTGTTCTCTTATGGAGGCTGCTTTTGACAAGCTGCAGAAAAATGTCTCTGATGTTTGAACCCCTGCCTTCAAGGACTGAGGTGGACTTTTAATAGATTCATTAGTTTGTTTGTTTTTTTAATTTCTCTTCCTCAGTATGTTTAAGATCAATCTAATTCTAAAGTGCTTTTATTTTATTTTGTGAGTGTTATTTCATTATGAACATTTCCTTACTTTGAGAAATTCTGAATATTTTCCAAATATACACTCAACAGTTTGTCACAGTTATAATCATGATCATGTTGCTATTTTTCTCCAGTAAACCTTGCCTTGGTATTGAATTGATAGCAGTGGGCTTGATTTCCTGATTTGTTATTTTTTACCTGTGTTTCCTCCTATATTCAAAAAGATGTTTAATAGTCTGATCTATTAGATTAACACCTGTAGTGTTTAAAAAATAACAAACTTCTGTTTTTCTATCTTCTTGACTTTCTTCCACTCTTTGTCTACAGCATTATTTTCTTGATTTCACTTTTCTTTTGCTTCCCCCTTTCTTTGCTCAATGTCCTAACAATGCTACAAACACTTGATCTCCTGCTGACCTCAACCATCTATCCCGAATTCTCAGATGCCATTTGTCTCTTTCATCACGTATCTACTGAGTAGTGGTTCAAGAAATCTTTGCCCTACACCACATCAGTATCCAACAAGGGCGACTTTTTTTAGTATTATCGCCATTCAGTATAGAGAGTACTTTACAAATTACTCTCCCTAATTTATGTAATCCCAGTTCTTTTATTATTCTTGAATGAGAACATTTACTTCAGCTCAGGCCACTTCAGCTGCCTCCTAAACCAATCAAATTTCTTTGTTGTCGCCTTGATCCACTCTGCTGCCAGTCCTTTCTCTTGAATGTCTTTTGTCCTTTTGTACCCTTTACCCATCCAGCCATCTGGTAGTCAGTGGTTAAACATGCATCGTAAATCATATTTCACCTCTTTAGGAATTGTTCAGTGTTGGTTCCTGCACCAAAAGGTCCCTGTCTTATTTTTTATTTCCAAAACCAAATATCATGTTTTACTGCTTAAAAAATATGTGGCCTTGATGCATTGTATAGTTATTCCATAGTATCAATTTTATTCCATGTCTCTACCACCTCTCCTGTCCCCCATCAACAACTGTGAGCTCATAAAAATTATCTATACTTTGGGCACCTCTGTTACCAGAACAAAACAAGATATAAATCCACATGTTCTGAAATAAATGCCAAACCTATTTTCTCTTAGATGAAGTGAGATTTCATTCATGACATATTGATATAGTTTTGTTAATTGAGAAAATTCTGAATATTTTCATTTGAAATTTTAACGACAATCTTGTGGCATGTCCAACATCTTTTATTCTATAGTAGAAGAAACTTTGCTACAATGAGATGATAAAATAAAAAAGTTATTTCTGAGAAACCAATAGTTTTGGTATTAAAAATCATAAGGCTCTTGAAGCGAGATTAATCATTGGTTTTAAAGAAATAATACCTTTTATATTAAGATTATGTCATGTTTAATCAAAGAATAGAATCAATTTCTTTTAAAAGTCTTTTCAATATTTATATATTTATTTGAAATTCTATAAAGTCTACACTGTAGTAGAATTTCATAAAGGTTACTAGAAATAATCAATAAAATTGGCTTCTGAAAGGCTATTCACCTAAATCCACATATGATGACTTAGTTTTTTGAAAGCTACTCTAAATTTAAATCAAAGCAATTCCTAAGAATGTTTTCTCTGATTTCAAATCTTTATTTTTGAAGTGATTATGATATTTTACAGAAACAACCATGAAAATTAAGTCTTGTCAAGTCTTAAGGAGTCATTAAGGGACATCAGAATCTGAATTTATTAATAATATTTTTTTAAATTATCTAATAAAAATGATGCAGTGAGTTGAAGCAACAACAAAGATTTTTTTAATATATTGCTTTATTATTGGTCCAAATTAGAGTATAATTTCTTTGAAATAGTATTTTTTAAAATGAAAACATTATTATTAACCTTGAGATTCTAATATTTTCCTGGGGATAAGAAAATTTAGTAGGGAGACTCATGGTTTGTCTTAGTCCGATGGGTAATAGAGATACACTAAATCTTGATGAACAACTGCCTGTGATTTAAAACAAAAATAATATTTCAATTTATGGACTCTAAGTTCATTTGTGATATAAAAATATAAACATCATATTCATTGAAAATCAAAAGTATGAAGAATGGAGTTGTTAACTTGGTCAGAGCAGGTAGAGATGGCTCTACCTTTGGGAAGATAATGTAAGATATCCTGTTCCACTAACTTTCAAAGTATTAATTGCTCATAAATATTCATGAATATCTGTGTCACATTTATAGGCTTGTTTGAACATGCACAAATTATTCACTATTTAACTGCCAGTAATTATGCTGCAGACTTTTTATTTCATACTTCTGCATACTTAGGTAAACTAACCAATTTGAGGCCTTGTCATTGATTCAGAATTCTGCATTTAAATATAAGAAAAGTAGTTGCTATAATTATTGTAATTCACCATTTCTTTATTTTCAAAGCAAGGAAAAATGCAGAATGTATTAGACAATTTGTATGCAGCCAGGATTAATTATGAATATATTTCAAACTTTTCTTGTGTGTATAAAAATTGTTTAAAGTGTGTATTGTCGCCCATCCAATAGTATTTGCATTGTCATTATGAATGTTTAAAGGACATATTTTGAGAAAATCATGTTAATTTAAATATATATGAAAAAATCTATTGAACTGCTAATTGGAATATTTGTTCTTATATACATTTTTCCATACATACCAAAAAATGTTTCAAAATTATCCCCCTATTTTAAAAACTTCATACAATATGTGTAATTAAATATTTTAATAAAAGGAGTTTGAAGAAGGATAAAAATAAGCTCTATATTTATACTAGATTTTATTGTCAGTCACATATAATAATCGATAGAAACTAAAGCAATAAGAATTGTTAGTCCTATGTATGACACTATTTTAATAGATGCACTCTTCACAATGTATATACTATCTGGAAGTTTTTTTAGGGGGGAGGGCAGGGGTTAGTATCAGTTCTGAGCCAATAAAAGGTCATATTTGATTTTCTCTAATGCGGTTGTCTGTTAAATGGCTGCAAGTACTTTGGATAGAGTTTATGGAAAGAGTATAGACTAGTGGCTGTTTGCAGAAGGGACTAAAGATTTCCCTTTAACTGAGGGGCCCTGGGCGTGTAAACAAGCTTGCATCTGCAATAATTAAAAGTAATAAACCTTTTTATATTAATTTCATATTTAGTGTCTACTGATCAGGCCTATAATTTATCTACTAATATATGCCAAGGGATTTCTTAATTAGTTGGCCATCCATCAAAATACTTTATTGACTCATTTCTCCTGTTGTGGTTGTGAGCTCACATAGTTGGCGAATGCTAAACACCTCCGCCAACCTCTGTAGTACTTGAATCCTAGTAACCGCACAGAGGCAAGAGCACCCATCTTCGCGTTGACATCCTCTACAGCCATCGCCTCTCTACAAGGGCATCAGCACAGAGCTTCCCAAGCTTGCTCACATACACATATGTCTATGCCCCGATGAAAGAAGTATTCATCTGTACCTCTCAGGGTTATGGTCAAGGGATGGCTGAGGAGTGCCAAAGGTCTACAGGTCCATCTCCCTGAATCTTTAGACCTCTTATTTGTACATTATTTCATGGACGTTCTGACATTTCAGCCTCATAGACTACTATCAAATATTTAGTCCAAGCCTATAACCAAAATGGCAGAACATTAACACCACTGTAAGGTGCTCAAACCAATATACTAATATTAATCCTGGTGAACCAATGCATACTGCATTAGGGCTTTTTTGTTCTGTTTTGTTTTGTTTTTTGGTACAATCTAAAAAACTACCACAAACTCAGTGGCTTAAAAAAACATGCATGTGTTATTTCAAGTTTTGCATGTGTCCTCTGCTTCCCAGATGCTCCTAGGCTGTGGCTGGAGGCTACTCAGCTTCTAGACACTGGCTGCAATCTCCTACCATGTGGCCCTTGCCACCTTCTCCAGTTAGTTCACAGCATGACACTTTTCTCTTGTAGAGCCAGAAGGGAAAATCTCTTGTGCTCCAGTATGCTTACATGAATTTTTATATAACACAACTTAATTAAAGGTGACCTCCCACTATTTTTGTCACATCCTATTTTTTTAGGCACAAGTCACAGCTGCCCACCACATTCAAAGGTAGGGGATTTTACAAGAGTTAATTACTGAGGCTCACCTTAGGGGGTAGCTGCCAAAATACTCATCAATTACAGGTTTTATTTTTAACTAGAATATAAGCCCTATGAAAAAAAGAGAAAGTAATTTGTTGAAGAAATAAATGAATTCAATAAAATACAGTTTTACAAGTTGTATTATGAATGTGTTTTATACCCATTTGAACCTTAAAAATTTTAATTCTATATACATATTCTAGAAAACCAAAGCATCTAATTTTCTGTAAGTATAATCTATGGAGTGTTAATTAGTTCTTATTTTTATCACTATTTACAATATATAAAAGTTATAAACAAAAGTGAAAATCTGATTAAATCAGCAGTTACTGGTTTCTATCAGTTTTTCTCTGGTGTGTATTCCAATAGTACATTCCTCTCTGGCTCTTGACATACAATTTTATTTCAGTCTTTAAACATCACATATTTTAGCAGGAGTTTAAAATAGTTATCTTCCAGTTAGGATGCAGGCGGTGATGGATGCAACTTGGTTCCCTGGGGACCTTGTTAGAGAAAACCACTCATATGTTCAGTGAATATTTGAACAAATGGACCTGCTGTTCTACCTAATGCTAGTGTAATTCCTTGATATATGGTCACTGTGTGTGACAATTGATACTGTCACTTAGTTCATAAGCATAACATTTCTAAACTCATCGCAAAAGATGCATTTAATGCTTCTGTAAGTCAGGGTCATCATAAACAAGACAAAGAAATAAAAAAATTCTTGTCCAGGCAGTTACTCAAAAATAAATACATGTCCATAGTAGAGGAAATTAAGCTATTATCTCATTTGTAGATATGTATGTATATATACATGTACACACATATATGTATATATTATATATACATATATACACACACGTGTGTGTGTTTATTTATTTATTTGTATTAGGCCATTGTACAAAGCCTTAGTTGGACATTTTCCTGGATAGATTTTCTTCTTCAGGCAACAGGTATTTTATTACAGGGCTTTGTTGATGTAGCTAGGACTATCTAATCAATGGATAGTGTGAATCTATTTATGGATTGTGTAAAGCTGCCAAAAAAAACTTTAATCTGGTCTTCATGACCTAAATTGAAGCATCTCAGTTGATGTTCATAAATAAACTGATACTAAACATTCCAGATGACATCTTCGTGGATTAAGCCTAATGATTCCTTAGATGTTTAACACAGAAGCTGAAAATAAATATCAGTGTACATTTATAACAATACAATTTCCTTAATGGCATTTTTTAAAATGGGGCCAAGTAACAGTTAAAATTGGAATGCTACAGAGATTAGCACGGGCCCTGTGCAAGGATGACGCAAATTTGTGAAGCGTTCCGTATTTTTAGGCAACTAGATATTATATATAAAACGAAACAGTGATAGGTTAATCAAGATGATTGAATCCAAAAAAATTATTTTTTAAAAATCATTTTTTCGCCTTTATGCCTGTTCAGGGATTGAGGTGATCTGAAATAGGCTTTAATCCCTATATGACCTGGTCTATTTCTGGCGCACCCTTAATCCTATGGGGAGGGCCTTTGGGCTTCCTGTCCCCTGGTGTAAAGTTTACCGGCGTCCCAGAAGACTGGGAAACTGACTTTGGCTACCTATCCCCAAAACAGTGGCACAAAGAATTGTCATGCTGTGAATGCTTTGTTTTGTTTTTTAAACATGTCTTGTGGTTATATGGGTGTTCACTTTCAGATTATTTATATATGCAGCTATGATTTTAATTCTTTTTGGACGCGTGGAATACATAAAGAAACTTCAAGATCATTTACCAGTGAAAGTTGTTAACTCAAGTTGTATCTAATAGGATTATACAGCATCCAGCATAAATAATGCCCTTTTTTAATTACAAAATCATAAGCATGCAATTCTGTAACATGACAATATCACACTTGAACACACCCTATGACATTTTAGGTGAAATGTTCAAATTAAAACTGTAAGTTATTACACCCATATTATTACCCTACCAACCACACTCAGGCAGGCGTTACTTCTGCCAGATGCTGTAGGTCTAAAACTTTTCAATTTAGTTTTAATTATATTTGTGCAGTAAAATATGTAAATGTTTTAATGAAGGTATTATATATAGTTTAATTCTCAATCACTTGCAGTTTTTAAATTGAATCATGTTAAATGAGCAAAAGTCGAAAGTATCTTTACTTAGTACTTCTACATTAAAATTAATACAGTAAGCCAATATGATGATCCAAATTAGTACAAATTTATACTACGTGACACAAGGCCACTTGAAGTCCGTAAAACTGTTTTCTTTGGGAATCCATTTCATATAACACCTGATGATATTGGTGACTGACTAATTTTAGAGAAACTGTGGCTAAGAAATATGGTTGAATAATTTGTTTTTATTCTAGTGTTTTATTGAGAAAGAAGAAACAACTCCTCTTTAAAGAAAGCATTACACTAAGTGTAAAATTTCTTAATCAGCCATATAAAAGAATTCAATATTGTTAGGCCACTTTTGAACATTATTATTGAATAGTCCATGTGAAAAACATTGCATTTTCTCTCCAGTTACGTTGTTTTAAATGCTGTCTTTAATAATAACAGATATCAGTCACTATAGGTGGATTTTTAACTTGGTGAAAGACAATTCTTTATAGCATGTTTTTGATACTTAAATTGCATTTAGTGTTTAGAAAGGGTATGAGGAGACAAGAAACATATATGCTGAAAAACAAATACAATTTCTGAGAACATTTTTTTGCCTGAAATACAGGCAGTGAGACATTTCAACTTATGACTAAATGAGTTTTTAAATTCTCAAGTGTTTCAATTCCAGGACGCCAAATTTCAAAAATGAGTATGTAACCATTTTCCTTTTTTTAGTTTCTTTGCCCCAAATCTCAGGAGAATGAAGCTGAGTTTATATAGGAATATGGGTTATTTTCAGTTCATTCTCTGATTATATTATACAACTACTTGGACTTCCTCTTCTATGTCCCCTGGGAGAGTAACTAAAGGAGATGCTGCTGACTGTAATAAACAATCTTAGTTATTTGATTCTTTTTTTATTGTTGTTCAATTACAGTTGATCCCCTTTCCCCCAGCCCCATTACTCTTCTAGCCCCTACCCACCCCCACCTCCCATAGTCAATCCTCCCCCCTCCACCCAGTTGTCTTTGTCCCTGGGTCCTTTATACATGTTCTTTCATGACCTTTCCCCTTCTTTCCCCCATTATCCCCCTCCCTACTCCCCCTGGTTGCAATCAGTATGTTCTTTTTTTCCATGTTTCTGGTTCTGTTTTGCTCACTTGTTTGTTTTGTTGATTAGGTTCCACTTATAGGTGAGATCATATGATATGTGTCTTTTACCGCCTGGCTAATTTCACTTAGCATAATGCTCTGCAGTTCCATCCATGCTGTCATGAAGGGTAAAGGGAACCAGCTGTATGGGAAAATATATTTGCCAATGATACCTTGGACAAGGATTTGATCTCCAAAATATATAAAGAACTCAAAGTTATTTGATTCTTCAAGGCAAAATCTAAAAACTTTATCATGATGAAACAAAGCCCTCAAAGGTCACCATTTTCAGTGAACCACCTGGTGCAGTGCACTGAGATTTTAGAAGGATTGATTAGAATAAAGCGTACTAATTCAGTATATCAGCCTACCTAGAGGTAAGGGTGTTTAAAAAGGTTTAATAGCAAACATTTTTAGAAAAAGGAAATGTGTACTATTTTAATAATTCTCAATAACAATATTAAATAAATAGTCACTATATAACAAAGGTATTTCATGGATTTTTAATAACTTTCTATTACAAATATTTATCAGATCCTAAACTAGTGGATAACACTTTTTGGAAAATTCAACTCTAAAACTAGACAAAAATAAAACAAGTCATCTACCTATTTGTCTGTGTTATTCTCTTGGGTAAAGTTGATTTATAATAAAATATAAATGACAAAAGGGAAATCACCATTATTAAGTTTCAAATAATATGATAAATTAACATAGAACTGAAATGTTTCATTAATATACCTGGAATGATTTTAAAATGTTTCTAGAATATCTGGAAGCCTTGTGTCCAACATTGTTGAATCGATGGCATTAGCCCCTCAAGTACATAGTAACTACTCTCATTTTTAATGTGCTATTAAGATGAAGAGACAGAATGAAAAAGGAGAAAAAGACAAAAATATAACTTTTTAAAGACTGTTATTGTCACATGGGATGAGTAGATAATTATATCTTCTAATGTTTCTAGCTTCTGCAGAACTTGTGTGTCAATTTAATAGTCTTGCTCCCAGCTGCCCCTCCCAATCTGTGCTGTTTAACATTTTCTACATTCATGCAAAAATAAAAGGCATACATCTATTATTAGAGCATATGAAAGAAAGATACACAATTATATGAAGGAAACAATGTACTCCATTTTCCAGAAACAAATATGTACATTATGTTAAATTTTTAGTTATTTTTTGAATTTTTACATAATTAAGATGATAAAATATATGATATAGATTGACATTATTTTGTTATTTTATGTACATAAAAACAAGCATTTTCTTTCTCATGGAAACAATAAGTATCATTTTTAACCACTATATAATATCAATAGGGCATTCCAGAATTGTTTAATAATTATTAATTCTTGAAATTTGTTTTTATTTTATATGACGCTATAGTAAATGACTATTCAATGTTATATTTTAGCAAATATTATTTAAAATATCACAAATAGGGTAATTAGTGGATTAAATGATGAGAAGCTATGGTTGACTTCTGACACACATTACTAAATTGTCTTCAAAGAAAGTTTTAACAACTTACAATGCTCCAAATATTTTATAGGCATATTTAAGTGCATGATGTCTAACACTGGATATTCTTTTATTATAAAAATCATTCAAGTATGTATAATAAGTGCATCTCCTTATTTTAAATTTCAACCTCTCATTATCAGTAAGCTTGCTGTATTACAAATGTGTACTGGCAATTTTTCTTATTTTTGAAACATTTTTCAGATTAATATAGTGATTTAGAGTTTGATTTTTGCATCAAGGTGTAGGTTTTATGTAGCTATTCACCAATTATATCGCCTTAGGCAATTTACTTAACTTTTATAAACCTCATCTATATGATAGTACAATTAGGGACGGTGGCATTAATATTGAAGTTATTTTTTGGAAAAGATTATCTCATGCAATGAATATGCATCAGACTCTCGAATAGAACATTGACTATTGTCCTGGGATGGGTACAGGGCCCATAGCCGATTGAACAGTATTTGGTTTCAGAAAGTACAGCGACGGTACCTAGACCCTCCCACTCTGAAGGGCTATCAAAACAGAAAGCAACGGGCAGGGCTTGCTGGTAAAACCACCCATCCTTCACAGCACTCAGAGTCTAAACAAGGAAGGCGCTGAGGGATGGCCATCCCGAGGGAAAGGACTTTGCCTTGGGCCCTTGCTGCACGGAAGGTAATTTCCTGTGCCCACCCCACCCCCAAGCACAGTGAGATGGAACCTAAGCAAAGCACTCCTGGAGCCTGGCAATGCCTGGCCTCTTCTCCAAGGCTGGACCTTCCTTGAACTTCTAAATGCAACAGGCCCACCCTTTTGCTGCCTTAGACCTGAGTACATTGAGATGGGAAATGAGAGGGATTGGAGTTTGTCCCTGGAACTTTGTGGCTTGAGAAAAATGAGCCAATACTCCCCGTGTCCTATATGGTTTCTTAAGGTAGGAGAAGCCTCTGCACAGCGGAGGGACAGTGAGGGGTCTTTGTATCGACTGCCATGGAGGCGGTTGATTGAATCACTTCTCAATTCCCTGCAAAGCTTAAAGGGCACTGAGGCTGACCTTAGCGGTGATGGTCACCTCTCATAGGAGGTGGATGTCACAGGGCTTGTTGGGTTAGCTGCATAGTTAAGTGAGGCTTCTCTCTACCAAAAAAAAAAAAAAATTATTATGGCCCAAACTATTCCTAGTGATGGAAAGAGCTGAGAAAAAAATAAAAACCTAAGACAGCTGCACGCACCAGTTTTGCAGACAGAAGATGGTAGCAAATAGAGCCAGAAAAAATTAAAAAGTTTTCTTTTTGAATGTAACACTGGACCCGTTAACCATCTGCATCCTCTCTGCTAACTGCGCCAGCCTCCCAGCACCAGCAGAGTTAGGCCTAGAAGTGGGAAGGCAAGGAGATATTCTGAGCCACACGGCCTCCTTGTACACTGTCAAGGTGCTGGAGGTCAAAAGTAACAGAAGGATCCAGTCGGTTGTCCCCCTTCAGGTCTTCTGGGCCAAAACCTATTTAAACCTGCTTTTGGAAAGGGCAGAAAATACGATGCAAGTTATCGGGTGTAAGGTTTTATGTTCAAGTCAAATGAGGCTTAATAACTGAATGTGATCAGAAATCAGTGGAATCTGCTAAAGACGTCGTTAAGGGTTTTGAAAAAAGAGCTACTATGGATTATTTAAGATACTTATTGATGAATAATACAGTATACAGATTTTATTCCCCACTGAATGTATATTGATAAGTTAATTTTATATTTCATTTACTAAAAGAAATTTCCAGTACAGAACAAATGCTACACACTTTTCCTGGTTTGCTGTAGTGCTGTAGGAGTGTGTGAATTCTGCCGACAACCGTGAAGCTCACTTAGAGCCCGAATGGGACCCTGAGCTCCGGAGGACGACACGGTCTGGCTGATGACACCCGGATTGACTGCCGCTGCCTGGAGCCCTGGGCAGGGGACCCCACTAAATCCCAGCCAGACTCCTGACCTACAGAGCCTGCCAGGTAAGAAACGCACACTGTTTTAAACTGCTGAATTTGTGGCAGTTTGTTACATGGCATAGAAAACAAATACACTGTCACATCACAAGCCAAAGAATATTTTAAGGGAAAAAGAAGTAATCATTTTGCAAATTACTAAGAGAACAAAGATCATTGAAATTCACACGTCATCCTTGTTTAGTGACTTCTCTTGTGGATGCCACTGGTGAATTGAGCTGATGTGCTGGGGTCTGGGTGGGCAAGGGAGGCTGATGTGGATCGAAGGGCAAGTAGCAGATAAGTTGATGGTCAAGGTCAAGCCTGCTCGTGGAGAAGTTTCATCTGAAACGAAGGTGAAAACTGAGGAGGTTGCTAACTGGGAATGAGAGCTGGAGAGCGTGTTTGGTTTTAGGGTTGTCAAAATGTTCCTTTTTAAGCACAGAGACATGGAAATTTTTAAAGGTTCTTTAAAGATTTACTCTTTAAAGTATTGCCTGAGGAAGGCTGAGGTGATCCCCACAATAGCTTCGCTTTCATGTTGAATGTTTTCTTATTCAGTCTAATATTGTCAGTGATTATTCATTTACGCATAACCTCTGAGAGTAAAATTTAAAAATACAAAATAAGCTTCTATTTATTTTTCCTGTAGGACAGTGTATTATTTATATAAATTCGCTTTACATGTACTTATAGGAACAGAATTTTGTTTAAGTGTCCAGCATGATGAATGAACTTTTTAACCTTTATGTGTAGCTATTTACAATTAATGATATCACAAAAATGTTGCATTACCCTGTGTCCAGGCTATTCTGAAATGTGTTTTTAGAAATTTAAATATTTTAATCAGTATATGACATTTTTTTCTCTTGGCTGTTAGTGACTTTGGTCAAAAAAAATACCTTACCTGAAGCAATTACTTACCTTTCAAAATAGAAATGCATAAAATGTAATTCCTAAGGAATGTATCATATTTCAATAGCAAGCATTTTGATATTAGTAACACGACAAGGCAATTACCTATATGTTAAGGGTTATTTAAATCTTTATGAGATTAGAATACATTTTTTACACTGAACCTACAGGTCTCAAATATTTTAACTCCACATGTATTGAGAAACGTATATAGAGTCTTCAAGCATATTTTTCCCTTAGTAATTATTTCTATAAAAATAGTCATTTGCATGAAAGGAATTTTTGTATCCTGTAATGACTGGTGATTTGTAATAATTTAGAAAATTATGGTGGTCATGAGAACAAAATAATGATATTTGATATTCTCATGGAATCAAGATCTACATTAATATAAAAGGGAATTTAAAAGGGAAAGAATTTCTATACTTTTGTCTTATCAAAGAAGGAAGAGGGGAAAATGTAAATGATCTTATGAATATGTTCTGATATACAGCATATTAAGTAACTAGAGAAAACCTCATGAGATAAACTGTTATTTAGAACATACACATGAAACCTGAGAAGAATACAGAGATGATGTATGAACTTACATGATACTGGGACAGAATGTACAATGACTATTTAATGACATTTTTTCATAAAAATATTAGGCTTCATAAAATGTCACTTGAAAAGTGATATGTTCCTTCTGTCTAATTAATTGTTAGATGTCATATATCTTGCTTATTAAGATTTTTAGAGTTTTCCTTATCAGCAGAATATGAAAATAGTTATGCTTCACTGCACGGCTTAGCATTACATGCTATGAAAAGCTCGTTAAAATATGCCCTTATTAAGATATTTGTTCCAATCATAAATGCTACGTCAGACCCAACAAAGGACATGTCACGGTTTCAATGTTGTTAGTATTCAGACAGATGCAAGCAGAAATGTTCTAGGAGCTGAGCGAAGCTGCTTACTCCACACGGACTGCACGGCTTACTCAGCTTTTGGGGTTCCCAAAGCCACGCTCCTGAGTTTGTTTGTTTGCTTTTAATGAAATGAATGCTCAAGGGCACCCAGAGGTGTGTGAGACCTGGAACCAGGCTGGCCTCTGTGTGATTAGTAACTCTTACCACACACACACACACGCACGCACGCATGCACACACACATACTAATTTGGTCTAGCTGCCTTCTGCAAAAGTAGATCTCTATCCAATATTAAGCTTTGGTATAAGGGTGACATTTAATTTGTTATGACCACTGGAAGAATGTTTTAAAATCAGTAAGTGACAGAAGAGATGCTGCAAGAAGTACAAGAAATGATTTTTAAAATTTCAGAACTCTTTATAGCAAAATGGGCAGTTATTCATAACAAAATAATTCATAAAATTATTACAGGTATGAAATTTGATCATTGATTTAGAGAAATTAACTTTTATTTATTAGTATAAATACCAGATGCTCTACTCTATTTAGTGTGTGTGAGTGTGTGTGTGTATGTGTGTGTATTTTTTTTTCACTTTTAGTGTTTAGAGTTTAAGAATAAGCTTTTTTTACATTTAACTCATTGTTTTACAACTTAATGGTAGAACTCTGGGTTCTTAGCCAGGCTGCCTGGGACTGAGTCACTACTTAGCATCTGGTGACCTGGAATTAGGTACTGAAATTGACAGTATCTCAGTCCTACAAGAGTTACACTGGAAGTAATAATAGCTTGTACCTCACAGGGTTGTTATGAGGATGTGATATATGGGAAGTATTAACACCTAGAGCTGTGCCTGGTGGATACTAAGTGTTTTGTAGATGTTAGCTGTAAATATTGGGCCTCAGAAAACACTTAGGCCTTGCCTTAGGCCATGTAGCTTCTGGAATGCCTTATCCAAGTTCTGATCATCTAAATATTTTTATATCATTGTTATGGAAGCATAATTCAAAAATATTTAATAAGTGCCTATTATATGCCAGATTCAGATATGACCAGTGAATAAGTTTATCAAGTCTATTAATATTTTGGTCCCATGAATCATGGTTTCTCTGTGTTGACTCAGTATTAATTATGTATAGCTTTATGTCAGAGGAATCGTTCAGCAACATTTAGTAGGTGTTTTAGCAGTTCAGGTGCACATTAAAAAAAAAAACAAACTTTTAAGCACATCAATGCTATTCAAAATTAATTAGACATATAACTAACCAAGTTTAATAAAATATTAAATATGGTAATGTATAAAAACTAAAAGATTATTATCAGCCAATATTAGTAAAACTAAATTAATAAACTACTCCTAATTTTGTGCAATTTAATTGTGCTTCAGTACTAACTTTTTAGTAAAGATTTTCATGTACTATTTCTATAACCTATCTTTAAACTAATATTTAGCATTCACATGACTTGTTTAAAAAAAATCTGTTCAAAAGTCTGGATGACAATTAAGAGTTGAAGAAGAAAATGCAGCAGGTATCTAATTAAAAGTGCGCCATGCCAACTGTATGGACTTTTGTAAGCCATTAACAAGTTGAACTAAGTTGAGTTGTAGAAAGAAATTAGCAGTTAGGTTTGTTAGAATGCTGACTGGGTGCAGCAAGTCGCCTCGAGTAAGCTGGTGGGATTGCACCAGTGTCGGTCAGAAATCATATCGTATGTGTCTGGGATGGAAAGTCAGCGCAGTGAGATTGCCAAGCATTTATTGTCAAAATACAGACTTTCTAAATGTGGAAAATAAAAATGAATTTGCAGATCAGATTTAGGGGTTTGATTATTACGTTTGTGCAATCTTTATTTCAAAGAAGAGAACCACAATTGTACACGCAAGCTAGTATAATGATATCTTGAAGCAAAGAGCTATTTTCATAGCACATTACATAATAGACTAGGTGTGAAATTAGTTTTATGGTGAATGGATACCCTGAAGGTTGGTAGCTTTTTATTATGTACAGCATTTTGTACACTGACACATTAGTGTTTCTTCCTATAGATAACAAAATTAATGTTTAAATGAATGACTAACTCTTAAAGTGAACTCACCATTTCCTACGTACCCAAATACTAGTTTCACTTTTATCTTGCAACAATAACCCCAGAAAAGAGTTTTGTTCCAGGTTCAGAACAACATGTGCTTGAATAATTTACGGAATAAAATAAAAGTAGAAAAGACCACATTTTCCAGGTGAAATATTACAAGAAAACAAATAAACATATATAAAACTATATTAGTTATAAACACTTTGTGGCTGGAGTCTAGTTGAGTTTTCAAACAATCCAAAGACATGGAAAAAAATTGTGTGTGATCAACTCTAAATTGGAATGACAAAGTGAACTAAGAACATCTGTCTGAACTAATTTGGCAGCAGGCAACACAGGGACATGTATACTCTTTTTTTTTTCTCCAAATTGAGCTGTTAGCTTAGTGCATGACAATGGTAACCAAAAACAGTATCATAGGTTTTTAAAAAAGGCATTTCTCTTACTCATGGATTTTTGTGAGATCATGGAATTTAATTTTGTTTGCTTGTTTTTATTCAAAGATGACAATAGGAATTATGTAAAATGCAATATTTCATACCAAAGAATTAATAGTGTCTAAAGTTATAAATATAACCAATCCCAATATTTCCTCTTTGCGGGTTTTGCAAACATTTAGTACCAAGGTATAATAATTAGACATGTTTAATTCTATAATTACCCTTTTACTGGAAGATGCTATTATAGTTCTAAATTTGATCTTTAAAGATATCCATTTATATAGGAAAAATAAAGAAATTCTGATTGAAAAGAAATGGATCTGTAAAGAGGTTAGTTAGGTATTTAACAATCATAAGTAGACATGATACAGAAAAATATGGTATTAAGTTCATAGCTTTTCTCTCTTGAATGTCATTCAGGTAAAAATCATGTATGGTCAGGAAAAACATATCTTTTCCTTGGATAGTTTTTCCAGTATAATGCATAATCTTTACTATCTTTTTAATTATCTTACTGGGAGATTTAAAAAGTTTTGAGCACTCAAAATACATTTATCTTATACCAGACAACTCAAGAATTACTCTAATCCACTCCCAGATATCTGTTTTTATTTATTTAAAATCATTATTCATTATATTAGTAAGCATCAACCAGGAAATCCAAACAGCAGGAATAACTAAGGTTTACTGAATTCTTATTTTGTACCAGTCACTGTGATTAACATTTTAGGTGAATTATCTAATTTTATCATCAAATATTTGAAAATGTGCACGTTACTTTTTTAATGTTACATATATGGCAACTGATAATTAAGTGACTTGCCAAAATTATATGACCAGTATGTGGTAAAAAACAAAAAGAAAAAAGAAAGAATGCAAGCTCTTAAACAGATGAGACTGAATTATACTGATGTGAATATAAACTCCAAGTAAGAAGCCCAGAGGGAAAAGAGAGTAGTATAGAAGCAAGGGCTTAGCAAATTCCTGCTTTGAGCGGCTCTGATAGATTTGACCCTCCCCAGTCGGGGGAGACGGCAGGGCTTTAGCTTCAAGTCTCAGGCACACTGAGCACCATAAGGAAGAAGTGTTTCATCAAATGAAAATCAGGGTAATGTTAAGAAAGGAAAAGGATAGTATATGTAATGAATACATATAAGCTAGTCAATACACTTATTTATCTAACAATATATTTTTTTCAATCTGGTTTTCCTACTTAAAACTAGCATAGCTAGATTAAAATTAAGCATTTCTTATTCATTGTATATTTGGCCAGAAGAAAGCATCTATAAAATGAATAGCTATGAGAAATATGCAAATATCTTATCAGTTAAATGACTATTTCTACATATTTATTTTGGTGTAATTTTAATGCATCTTGAGATTTCTGACAATATGTAAGCAGAAATATAGTGTCTAATACATTTAATCCCAGAGCCAAAAACGTTAAAATCTAGCTTTTTTGTGTGTGCATGGGAATTTACTACCATATTTTTACCCTATCTATGAGTATACACTGGGTGCAGACTTATGTTTTGTTTCTTGTTCTCTAGATGTCATTAATTTCTTCTTTAGTATGACATTTTGATAGCTAAATATATAATATGTTATATATACACATACACATATGTATATAATACACGTATAATATATACCTGTAAGTGTATAATCAACTCACTAATAAAAGAGAACATGATCAATTTGCACTCATTTAATGAATGTATTATAAAATAGATCTACTGGCCAAAGCAAGCTTCAGGTTTTCACTTGGATTACATAGTTATCAATGTCAAATGAGCATATCCATTTAAAAAAATCAATTACCTTTTCTCTGAAATATATTGAAAAGAGCAAAACATAGGTTACAATTACTGTAAATTTTACTTCACTTCTGGAGACCAGTAGTTTAAAAAATTTTAATGACTTAACAAATTTCTTTAGAGGTCATTTTTGTCAAAAAATAAACTAAATTTGAAACCATGAATCATTTCCAGCTGCAGTCTTAGCAGTGTTGTATGTTCAAGGTGTGGTACATTTCAGGTCTATACAAATTATAAATACTCATTTGGAAGTTATCATCTATGGGATAAAATATTTTACTTTTTTATTTTTTATTTTTATTTTTAGAAGTATTTTATTTATTTATTTTTAGAGAGAGGGGAAGGGAGGGAGAGTGAGAAGGGGAGAAACATCAATGTGTTTGCCTCGCATGCACCCCGACCCCTCCTGGGGACCTGGCCTGCACCCTGGGCGTGTGCCCTGACTGGGGTCAAACTGGCAGCCCTTGGGTTTGCAGGCCGGCGCGGAGCCACGGCAGCCAGGGCGAGGATAAAATATTTTAAATAATGTGAAGTTCAGCATTTATTTTACTTATTTAATCCTAAATAATTTAACACTGCAATTTTCATGTTGTTTTCTTATTTCTGCTTTCATTTTTATAAGATAAACAAGGTGAAGAACATAAAAAAGTTTGATACTGAAACAGAATAGAATAACTAACAACTTTCTTTTATTAAGTTGAGAATATTTATTTGAAGTTAATACAATAATTCTGCTTCTTTTACCTGGCATTGGCAAATAAATTATTTCACTTCATGAGTTATCCAAACGACTGAAATTCTCCCAGTTGCCAACTGAAACTTTCTATGATAATTCATTAGAGATATTTCAATAACTGACATTCTTTTCTGACTCATTTTATAGTAGAGTGAACATAATTTAGCCTTTTCTTGTTGATTCAGTCAATCATGTTTGACGCTATTCCCTTATTCCTCATTTACTGAATGCCCACTAATTCAAAATCCACAAAACTCTGGGACTCAGAGGATGGGTCTCAACCACGAAGTCTCTCCTGACAGCCAGTGGGACCATCAGTGACCACCTTACAAGGAGGAAGTTGAATTTTTTTTTGATTCCCTTAAGTATCTGTGGATAATTGCTCCCGTATCTTAGCATAAAGAGAAACACTGCCTTTTAAACTCCATGTTGCATTGCCTTCTCCCCAAGAACTTGGATCCCATCTTGACCCCACCACTAGGACTTTTTTGCAATTGCTATGACCACCTTGATTATGGAAGCATTATTTTATAAATGTTAAAATGGAATGAAAATTCTAAGAGTTATTTTCCCTTTTTTTAGATTCCCCATTAAACTTTAATTCAGGGATTAGTTTCTAAGGACTCTTTCTCTCATATTACTTAAGTGAGTCATTATACTTTAGCTTCTGCCAATCTTATGAGTAATCTTCATTTTATGTTGACATATTGTATTGGCGGGATAGTTAAGCACTGGCATTCTGCCACATCTTCTCATGAGCTTTCCTAAAATGAACAGACCCCAAAGCTCAACCATTCCAAGACTTCCGTACAGCTCGTGCTGTGGATAAAGATTAGGCTCAAACAATTGCGTGCACCAAACTAAACTGTGTAGACATTGCTTTGGTCTTTTTTGTGCGTGTTTTTATTTTTTTTCCTGAAATTGACATCCAATGTCTTCTGATCTCTGGTTTTCTTCCTTGAGAGAGAGGTAGTTGCAGCAGCAAGAGCTAGGTTCTAGGCAGTAACAGTGGTGCCGTGTCCCTGAGCAGCTTCCTGGCTTGATCTCACCTCAGGTGTTTGATAGGTTTGATCCATGTTCCATTGGCAGGGCCTGAGTCTCACTGAGTTCTGCCACGTGTGGGAGAGAACTGCATGTACCCTGCTCAGAGGCAATTTCTCAAGCTCCTGCAATGTGGTTTTCTCACAATTAGTTACTTATTTCCTTAATATCACTCTAGGTTTCCATTTCCTATATTGAACCCTGATTGATATTTATAAAACATCAGACCTCTTAAGTAAAAAGATGAAAACAGATACAATATGAATGCATGAGCTTATGGGTCACTAGTTTCTTCCTATGTCCAGTCGGTTTATTTTTATTTGTGCATTTATGTATTTCTTTATTCTATTATATTTAGTTCATTAATATGTGACAGCTAGATAAAGTAACTGAAATTGCAACTTTAATTCAAAAACTGCAGATCCTTAAGAGTAAAAGGAGACATTGGGAAAATATTCTCCTGAGAAGCAGTTAGCTTGTTGGTATTGGGAGGTACACAGGGTAAAGAAGTGAGTTTTTAAAATGTAGAGCAGAAAATTTCAGAATAACTTTCAATTCATCAGGTCATTTACAATTCTGAAGGGCTCAGGCCCTGTTCTACCTGTAAAACTGGAAACTCTACTTTAGTAGAAGGGAAAAAGAAAATTCATGAACACGGAGCCAATGACCATAAAAGACTGGAAAATAACTTTAGGAAAAAGAAAAAACAAGGTCATAGTATGCTGTTTAGAGAATATGTTTGAAGTATGTATGGTATGATTGAGCACATGCTTAAGAGTCTACCTAAGTTTTGTCATCTCTATTATTTAAAAGGAAGAAAAATAAAGCCTGCCTTATTTTCAACTGAAATGACCAAAACTGACATTGCATCAATTTCTCGGGTCCTTTTGTACATAGGAACAGAGATTAAATTCCTGATCCCAGAAGACTCAGTTCACTAAAAAAAATCAACTCCAGCCACAGTAGACTCATCAAAATTGGTGATAAATGTTCATGAACATAAGTCATTTAAACTTCAGAGAATTATGAAGTGCTTGCAAATTGATCAGCAGTAACAACTTCATTGGAAGCTGAAGGAAAGGCATTTGTTGAGAAGGGGATTAACCAGGGACGTCTGAGGTCTTCTTGAGCACTGTCATCTGAACTTCTAAGGCAGTCACCGAAGTAATAGAAGTGTTTATAAGGGTTTGGTCAGGTTTGGTTTGGGTTTCAGTCACTGTTTGGGGTTTTGGTCCAGTTTAAATTTCTCTTTACTAGTTGAAAGGAGTGTGTTAAGTCATCTAAGACCTTTTGTTTATTTTCATCATGCCTTTATGCAATTAACAATAAAACACATTAGCAAATGTGATATGTGGTTCAAAATGTAAATATACACACAGATGGCTAAATTTATATCTGTCCCAATATTTGATTTCATATCAAATAATCCTCTCTGTTTTAATCATTTTAGCTTTCTGCTTACAGGAGTTTGTTTGTTTATTCATTCTGTTTTATTTTATTTTATTTTTTTCATAAAAGCTGTTCGTTTTTAACATGTCCAGATTGATGAGTTTAGGGATATGTATAAACCTATGGAAACATTAGCACTGTTAGGCTCTTATCGTATTTATTGGCTCCCAGTGTTTCCTCCTACTCCTTTTATTATGGTGATGATGTGTGTAAGAACATTTAACCTAAGACCTACCTTCCTAGCACATTTCAAGCATACCATACTTAACATACTTGACAGAGGTTTCATACACAGTTCTTCAGTTAATATATGTGTATTGCCATGTTCTTGTCAGGGACCCGCTTCTCACCAATTTCTCTTCCATAATACCTTCAATTAAATGGCATTACATGAGGAAATGCTCCATACAATTCCTTCTTGGAGAATAACATCTTGCCAAGAGATATGAGACTGAGCACTGTATTTCATGGTTTGCACTGATTCATTGCTTTTGCTTAAAATTCTTATAAGTATCATTTGACTTGGGCAGAGTGACTTAGTTTGAATTCAGGAAGATTGCATTGAAAATGCATGCTGGAAATGAAACCACAGAGTTTAATTAAACTCATGGATTAGGGATGAGAATGAGGTTATTAAACAAATGTGAATGTGTTACCTTACCGAGTATCCCTGTGAATTTGGCTCAGTCAGTGAGCTTGTTTTTTAAGATGTTTATTGTAATTGGTGATACAGGCTTTGAAAAGGCAATGTTAAGTTAGAGATATAAATGAGGAACAATCCAAAAAAGACTCAGAGGCCAATGATACAGTTCAGAATAAAAGAAAAAAAAATGTACCTACTGAAAATTAAATTAAAAATGTGCTATTTTTCCTGTGCTGGGAAAAGAACATTTTTGTTTTGCTCAGAGCTACCTATTAGTATGCAAAGAAGCTGGGGTAAAGTCTCATCTCAATGTCTTGGGATTTATCTACACATGAGGGGTAGCAGGAGTATTGCCAGAAATTAAAGCCATGTGAGAGGATCCACATATAAAGCAGATACTCATATGTGGGTTATTACTGACTCTCATGCATGGGCAAGAGGAAATAAAGGATATAGGGAAGTTACAAACAAGATGTATACATTTATTATTGTACCCAATTCCTGTGGGTATGATGATCTTATATTATCATACCCACAAGTTGGGTATCTACCCATCCATAAAGAAATCTGTATAAAAAGCTTTTTTCAACATTTGAAAATATATTTGAAATTAAATTATAAAATAATATTTAAAATAAAATTCTAAACATTTCATGAAAGGTTAAACATTTTGTACAAAGTACCACACTCTTACATTCTCCAACTTTTTTTTTTTATCAATCTGATGAATCTTATAAATTGTATTTCAGCAGAAACAATCAGGAATCATTTTAGGGATAACCAATGACTAGCTCTTGGAAACTATGCAAATTATTTTTTTGTATATGTCCTATAGATGCAAATATTTTGGATTTTCTTATTGTTCATATGCTGATAGTGTCTACCCTCAGACTAGCTTAGATCATAAGTTAAAAAAACCCTGAATCTAGTGAAATATATTCAATGATACGAGGGTTGACTCTGGAGATGACTAGAGCCTTAAATCAGGCTGTGTCTGGGTCCTTAGGCTGAGGACAGCTTTGATCATTATCAGTGTCAATGAAGTGCAGACCACAGGGCGTTAGCTCAAGTTTTGGATAAAATATACTGGCTTTGATGACATGGGGATACTAGACATGATTAAATTAATCTTAATTTTAAAAAAAATAGTGTCATTTCATTGATTAATTTATATTTATCCAAATGGAGTTAGATTTCCTAGGGAATCCTCTGTTTATACATTTTTTTAAAAAGTGGTGAATTTCCTTGTGCCCATTTTTATTTACCAGACTGGCAACTTACTGTGGATGGGAAGGACAAAAATCCCTTCAGCCATTAAAGATGTATGACACATATTGATTGACCTGGACTTAAAAAGAATTAAAAGGACCATTGAAACCCAGTTTTTGTTTTTATGCATCTTCGACAAAAGGATGGAAAATGCTGTTAACTCCTATCTGGATAGCTAAATTTTACATGACTTCAGATACACTCTAAGCTATATCGTGTTCTGTAACTCAATAATACTGTGTAGTAAATATGTGATCTAGCAGACAAAAGCCCTTGTGAGTCATCAGTTAAATTAAGCCGTGTATGTGTATGTGTGTATCCATTAAACATGCATTAATTGCATGATTCTTCCGTGCTAAACACAGTCTTTTCTGTTGAGGGGCTTCTAGTTAAGTAAATACAGAAGATAAATAATCAGGCAATTACATGGCAATGAGATAAAAGCTATGATGAGGGGAAGTGTAGAAAACATTAACAAGGTTACGGGCAGGAAATCTGGAGCAATAACAGCTATGCTAAACACTCAAGGATAAGTAGGCAGGTGAAGGCTGCTGGAGAGGGGTTTTTGAGAAGCAATAGCTTTTAGAAAAGCTTGGCAGATTACATTTTTAATAAAGGCAAATTAATAGAAGCTTTGTTAAATAAAAAAGAAAAGGTAAAGAGCACACTTTCAATATACCAGTAAGCTACTGTGTATAGCTTAATTTTCTCTTTACATTTGTTGATGACTTATAGACATTTTCTTTTTGATTTCTACCATTAACATGCTAGAGTATTTAAGTTCCTTGCTTTGTTAGCAGAGCATTTTCAAGGTTTGCATTGTGTTTTGTAGCCTTGGCGCATCAGCACAATAGCAAGAATTAAACCATTCTGAAAGTCATATTTTTTTTCGGTTTCTTTCATACTGCTGGGTCAAATAATAACTAGGTTTAAGCTCTATTATAGTTACAGTTTTGCTAATGTTTATTGTTCATGTGTATTGTTCATTTAAGTTGAATTGATCACTGTACTTAGGTGTTTTACATTTTATCCCCTATTATAAGTACTTTTTAATTTTTTTGTTTTATACACTTATATTTGCAGATATCTAAGGGGAATTCATAATTTACCATCAACCATTACACTTAGGAGAGAACAAAAAGAGCAGGCAATACTTCACTGTGGTGACGAGCAAACCTTAGACTGTCCTGAGGAAACCTACACCTTGGCACATCCCTACTTTAAGCAATACTTGAAATCTTTAACCTGCACTTTCTATAGAATCTAAACAATCTTTAGAACAAGATATGGCTATCGTATTGCATAATTGAATAACTTCAGATTCCTATTGCTCAACGTAGATTTTATTCTTAATTCTATAAAGGGCGTTCTTATGTCATAAAGGATTTGTCTTGTTAAATATGGTTCCTATGGTCCATTTTCTGTATGCAGGGCCAGAGATAGAATATTCTAGAAATGAAAGGGCCAGTCAGTTCTTCAACCAGCTCTTACTCTTAATGGGAAAGCTGAGGTGATTTAAGCTCTCTGATGATCTAAGGATGTGGAAGCAGTGACAGATTCATGAGAATACCTGAATGTGAAAAAGACAGTTACTTAGGAGAGGCAGAAGTTTGGAGGATTTCCTGTATGGTTGCAGAGTGAGTGAGATTTCGCAGGCCATGCAAATAAATAGTCCATATGCTTTCACACTCACAGGAAATGATGCTGCCATCTTGAAATTTGTGGTTTTTCAGGGCATTGAGGGAATGTGCTGAGAGCAGCTTCCTGTACCAAAAACGTGCTGAGGTTTTCTCCATCGTTGGCGTGTGCGATGGCCGGCAGTCCCTTCCGTTGGTGCGAGGAGAACGGCAGGGCTCCTTCCGCCAGCCAGACCGCAGGGGTCGCCGTGGCCGCGCGCCGCGCTGCGGTGACCGTGTCACCCCACGGGACAGTCCGTTTCCGCCCACCGCCTTCACGTGCCTGGTTTCAGTGGGAAGTTTCTCGTCGGTATTTGTCACCAGGTTGGCGAGGTCATCCAGCTCATCTCCAAATTCTAGCTCCCCCCCCCCCCTTTTTTTTTTTTTTGCAACTTTCGATTGTAAAGTTTAAGGGGCAGAACATTCCAGTGAGCAAGAATTAGCAAGAATAGAGTGAGCAAAAGAGAGAAGGCGGGGGTGTGGGGCCTGGCTGGGGAATGGCACAAAGCGCGGAGTGGCCTCAGGGTCAGGGACTGGCAGGCTAACACAGGGAGAGGGGCCGTCCCGAATTCTTTGTAATTTTATTTTGCTCTTGTGCGGGGGCATTGAAGTCTGAGGGGACAACGGAGCGTGCTTCCTGCCCTTCTGTGCACAGCCAGGGTCAGCGAGGCCCCTGAGCACAGGCCTCCCAGGGGCCCGTAGTGCGTGGACGTGCAGGCAAACCCCAGAGCGAGTGTATGGTGCGCGAGTTGTAGGGCCGGCTGAGCGCCTGGGGCGCTGCGGGGCCCTGGAGAGCTTTGTGTTTGAACCAGACATTTCTTCAAACGCAGGAAGAAGACGTCAATGGTGGTGTGCGGAACAACCAAGGAACCTTGTACTGTTGCATTTTTAGCTGTGTGACTGTTCTCTGTTACCTCGCCTCTTAAGCTGAAATGGACTGGAGAAGAAAAATAGGTCTGCTCAGCGTTCCTTTGACCTTCAGTCGTCCCTTTCCCTTCGGTAGCAGGGTGTAGGGAGTGCAGGCGGGATATGTATGTATCAAGACGTGACATGTAAACATCTTAGTCAATTTTGTATTTCCATTCTTCGGGTAAGAACAAAGTTAATATGCATGTACTGGCTATAAAATATGAATTGTATAATCTCAGTGATTCACTTAGGAGTTAAGTGCTTTATTTGCATTTAAAACTGGTGTTTCACTCTATAATGATGAACAGTAGAATTAATGATGAAAATTTTAAATTTTAATTTTTTTCCTTAGGACACTAAATAACAAATAAACAAAACCACTACGACAAATCAAGAAAGAGATGGTGGGGAAAAAGATGCAATATATTTTAGTACTTGAACAGTAGTAGAACAGTTTCTTGCTTTTTGAACAACGGTCTCCACGCTTGCACTTGTACTGGGTCCAGCACATCAGTTAGCCCAGCATGTCTGGGGAATTAACTTACCACCAATAACCACTGTAGACTCAATGTCAGGCCCTTCCTTGCAAATTCAGGAATTTATAAGTTCCTCAGAAGCAACAGAAGGTGCTGTGGTGGGAAGGGACTCATACTACTTGTGAAATTTAATGTTCTTCTAACTCGGTATGTGTGACTAGGTCTCAAGGTTGGTTTCATTGGATGCTGTGGAGAAATATTTGTTCCAAACACCTGTGGTTTTATATACTCATCCCAGTAGACTTCAAGCAACTTGAACACTAAAATGATAGTTCTCCATCTTCACTTGTATTTCAAACCAAGCCAGGACCCCAGGCCTTGCCCTGAGAGCCCTTCACCCTTTGGGCAAGGCGCTCCTCCCCACTGCGTTCTCAATGGTGCTTTGCTGGTGCTTCTGAAAACCTGGAGTGCACCGCGTATTGCTCTTCTCCACGGAGAGAACTTCACCAGTGGCAGGTAGGCGGGGGCTATTCACCCTCTAACTCCCTTGCAAGGGACTGCGGTAACGCGCGCCAGGCATCATCCACGCTGCCTCCGGGAAGTCCCTGGGGACCTGAGCCAGTTTGTTCTCTTTGCCGTATTGTTTGATCTCACAAACTTGCTTCAGTGTTTTCTTTTCCCTGACTCACTTTCCCATTATTCTACTCCGTTGCTTCTGAAAAACATCCGACTAAATTTTATTTCACACAAATCTTTGTCTTGGAGTTTGCTTAAGCGAGAACTCAATCTAAGACTCACAGAGGAATCAAAGTAGTTGACAAGAATAATAGGTAATCTGTAATTTTTTTTAAATTTGAGAACAGTGTGTGTATGAAGAGAATTCTCTATGTATTTACATATTCTATCAATAAATTCTCTTATAGCATCCATGGATAGAATGGAATCTAAGCATCTGAGTGGCTTATTTTATATGCAGGTTCACTGTGAATGCATGGGCTGAATTAACAAAAGAACTAGTTTGGTCTCATTTTTAGTTACCCCACATCCTATACACATAGCCTTACTTAGTATGTTATGACTGAGTGTGAAAGAATTCTTGGTATAACTCTGAAGAATGAATATTTTGGCTTTATTGATTCAAAGGTTTTATATATTTAGTCACATATAGTTATAAATAGAACAATTTTATATTTGTCTTCTATTTTTAACAATTTTTCCCTCTTAAATTGTCCACTCTATACAACAAGAGTATAGTATCTTTGAAGTGATGAAACAGACATTAAGATTAGCAACTTTGTGAACATCTTATGACAGAAAATGTTTGGTCGTAAAGAAGAAAATAAAGTGAGAACAATCAATTGAAATTATTTTTAAAAAATCAATAGAATTACTTGACTCTGGAGATTTCTTCAATGACTTTAAGTGGCTCAATTTTGAGAAACCCTAGCACTTAGCAACTGGATATCAGCCAAATAAAAAATTCAGATTATAAACACCTTAGTGATCCATATTCAATTTTAAGTATTTATGCTGTCCTCATATGTCATTTTAGAACACTAAAAGTGAGATGTTTTGCCACCTATCCACAGCGTATGTCTTTTTCTTATTTTTCTCCTAAAGCAATAATCATTATTGAGTGTATTTTTTAATGAATGTACATTTATACTTGTAAGAGGAGAGAAAAACAAGAATTGAGAGAGCACATGCAAAGGATATACTTTTTAAAGGCACCAATAATCTCTAGTTTTATATGTGGGACTCTCCATATTTTTCTAACTCAGAAGAGATGGAACTATGTAATATGGTCACATAAAGACTTTTTGTAAGTCATTTTCAGGATAAACTATTTACAAAAATATAACCGCTCTGCCAATATGTCTATATATAGATATTGATAAAATATCTATATATATTTGTATCTATCTGTATCTATTAATATACCTTTATAGTTTTCTATATTCATATATCTGTCTATATCTATCTATATGACAATATGAGGTCATAGATCATTCCTCTCTTTTTCTCTGCTTTAATCTTATAGTTTAGTCCAACTTCTGTGGCATTGGCATAATTGAAGTAACAACCCTTTCAGGTTTTAAATGTTTTGTTCAGCTTTGAAATCATTACAGTGATATGTGGGGCAATAATTTAACATTTTCACTCAACTTATTTAACAAATTTTTTAAACATTCAATATGTTTCAGGAACTGCTCTAATGGATGATGAATAATTCTTCCAAAGAATGAGAAATAAAAAGAAGGGGGTTTCAAAAACCATATGACTATCGTGGGGCTATACATACTCCCTAGTCCCCAAAGTCTTATTTTTGATCCATAATAAAAACTAATTATAATAAATTGTACTCCCTCAGCTTTAAGTTTTTCCCAGTTTTCAGGAGTAGTTACTTAAAATACTGTACACCTTTAGGAGATAAAATGCAAAACATGTATCAGTGAATATAATACAACATTTTCTTAGGATTAGAAGGTAACAAAAGGTTACCAGGAGATAAGTAGCATTAAAAGGGAGGTAGTAGATAGCGCTGGTAGACCTCTGTCCCTCTGCCACTTGGCCTGTGAGCAAGCCTTTCCTTTTCCAGGGTAGTCAAGTGCGTATTTCTGTGTGTGTGTGTGTGTGTGTGTGTGTGTGTGTGTGTGTGTGTGTAGAGCAAGGAAAATTTTATTCAAACCTAACCTAAAATATGTAGGTATAATAAATGTAAATTTTGGTGATCCCAGTACTCTTTATTTGTTGATATACAAATTAAAAGTTAGAGACATTAATAAATAATCTTAATAGTAGTGCATACTATCTTTTGCATGCATTTTACTGTTTTTACCAATCTGTGAAGCATATCATATAGTTCTCAGTAATGTGGGTAGTAAACAAGTTAAACCAAATGAAAAGATGACCTTTAAGAGCTTTCAGCAGCTTTAATTCAGTGGCAGTACAATTTATTTAACCTTTTAGAAAGTACTCATTTTTGGCACTGATTCGACTTTACTTTTCAAAGTTATACAACCAGTATGTTAGAAAATGTACTTCATATTTATTCATATTCTTGTCTAGATAGTGCAAGTTTTTAGATTGTAGTTTAACATTCTTGAATGAATTACAGCGATGTACATAACATTTATTAGTTTTATATTTATATATACATTTATATCATATGCCTATTTGTTAAAATATCTGTTATACATGTGTAAGTACATACAAGGTATTCATGTTACCTATATTCTTTTTTATGGTAGTATATAAACAGCATGTAAACATATACAATGCAAAAATATTACATATAAGTATGTAAATATATAAAATATATTATATATAAATATTTAGAAATACCAGGATATATTTACTTACATGTATTATATATTTTTTATATTAAAATGTTCTGTTTTTTTCTTCCTCATACTATGAACTCCTCAAGGTCTAAGACCATATCTTATTTTTACAGTGGTTTCCACAACTTAGCAAAATGCCTAGCTTAAATTAGGAACTCAATAAATGCTCATAGAATGAATAAAAGTTTTAAAAGGTCATATGAATTGCTTTGTGTATTTTTCTATAAAATTGAGAAGAGAAGTTATTTGAATTGGCTTAGATGAGAATGGCAAAGCTTTAAAAAATCCACAATAAAAAAATTGAGGGCCATGAACATCGGATTTTAAAAAATAATGACACATTGGCATTATCAACCAGGTATATTTAGAACATACTGTACCTCAAAGAAGCAATTTGCATTTAAAATAGTACATGTATATATCATCTTTGTGTAGTCTAAACAAAGCTCTCATATTTAGATATTTAGACAGGATATGATTTACTTATGTGAGTGGCAATTTGATATTTTAAATATTTTTATGTTTAGATATTTTAAAAAACAATCAGGATATTATAGGAAGTTCCATAGATACTTTATCTATATTTTTTAAGTTACTTTCATGTGCTGAGTAATCCATGTTTTTCTCCCACTATATAAAGATTTTCCCCTAATAGTCAATATAATTTTAAAAATATTTCAGGAATAGTGTAAATGCAGCAGAAGATATCTTCTCATTAATTTCCTCATAATTGTAATATAAATATTATTACAATTTATCATAAATATCTTGGTTAAAATGATTGCATTTTACTTGATTTTTTTAATGCTTTAGAATTATTGCACATAGTGATGATAACTTAAGTCTGAAAGTTTATGATGACTTTTACTTCTATATTTGTCTCAGGTTATACTTTAAGTTTATCATTAATTATATTTGAACATCTTCACTATTTGGATAAATTAACTACTGATTTTTTAATCCAGAGAATTGATACTATATTCATGGGAAAGGGAAAGGAAAAGATGAATCCAAAACCTACAGACTCTAATCAAAAATGCTCCATGAGTGCTCCTCAATATTATAGGACAATTAAAATATGTACGTTAGAACAATTTTTCATTCTTTTTTATTACAGTAATTGAAATAATTATTTTTTCAAAAACATAAGTATCAATTTTAAAGTTTTTCTAACATATATGGAACAAATACTTCTATTTAGAATATTTTTACTATTTCAAATACCATTATTTGGAACACTTAAATAATTATCAATGGAACACTTCTTTTACTACATTTTCTACTTTTTAAACTATAATTTCAATAAGAGTATTTAATTTGAAAACAACCGTACTGGAAAGTATTGGAAAATGCCACAGTAGGAAGTATAATATTTTTAAATACAGGTAGTGCATACTTATTCTTTTCTCCTCCATATTGGGAAACTGGAATTCTAGTTTAACCTTTGCTCCATCATCACCCAGTGCTTACCTGGTATTTGAAATATTAATTAGACTCCATTAGAATTAGTCATTGCTGCCTTGATTTCAGATAGTTAAGCAATATTCATTTAATTTCAGGTGGTTAAACAATATTTATTAGATGCTAGATCTAAACATTATTGTGTATAAGACTTTGTTTAACATTAAATAAGCATCATGTTCTAAATGTTCATTGATTCATCTCACAGGGTTGTCACTACTTTTCCCACTGAATTAACTCATCTTTCAAAGTTATAGTCTTCATTATTATGAAATGTACAAGGGGATCTTGGAATCTCACAAAAGAAACTCAGTCAACTTGCTTTTTCTCACAAGATCTTATTATTTCTCTCATTTCTGCAAGGGAGAGTCTGCAAACACTGAAGAGGCAGGCACTGATTATGGGCCCGACTATACAATGAGAGATGAGAAATAAAAATGGGTCAAATTTATAAAAGAGACAAAGTATTCAGTACATAGCACATACACACACACAAAACTGACCAGTTCAAAGAGTGGTACACATGAGGATATGGGCAGAGGAAGAATTCCCATCAGAATTTACAATTAGAAAACCAGAGATTGAAACCCAGATATTAACTTTGAATTCCATTTATTTTATCAACAAAATTACATCATTTTCATTTTCTAAGCATAAGACAATGTCTTAAAAAAATCTCTTCTGTTAATTATATAACTTATCCTTAGTATAAAGACATAGCCAGAATCACTGAAATAATTGTTGAAGTGATTTGTGGTATTTTTAATAAATGTTATTAAAAATATTATATTGAAACCATTTCCGATTACATATTGTCTTTAAGAAAATTATGATTTATTCAATCATAAATTCGTATGCTAAACAATTATTGATTGAGAACCTAATATATATCAAGAAGGCTATGCTAAGCGTTGTGCTTACAGTGACAGAAAAAAAGACAATCTTTCTCAGTTTATTGGAGATATAGCCACATATGTACACTTGTGGCTATATCTCCAATAAACTGAGAAAGAGACATGCATATTAAACAAAGCATGCAACACAGACATCAGTAAACTTAGGTATGTATATAAAAATGAATTTAGGTGGAATACACTTTGGAACTCAATAAAAAATAAAAGTGATTTTGAAGCTGAGGATCAAGGAATGAATAGAACTCAGCCACAGATTTAGAAGTCTGGGAGACAGCTAGTTATCCCAGACTTGTTATCTCAAAGAGTAAAATTATAATACTCACAAGTTTCAAGTGTTGGGGACCATTTCAGGTAACTATACCAATCTCTTTCCAAATGAATAAAGGTATTAAAAGAAAGTAGTGCTCATAAATGCTGTCAGAATAATATTAGAAACCTTAGCTTTATGTCAAGTGTAAATCAATCCCTTCAACACTTATATCTTCCAAAAATCTCCTAGGCAACGCAAATCCATCAAAAGAAATCGTGCCAGTGAATGCCTGGAGGGCAGCCATTTTACTCTGTAGTTCCAAAGAGGCCACCGCCAGCGTGTGAGCGGAGCCAGACCTACTCAGCACTGATGAAAGGAGACCAATAAAAGTTGTGCATCTTCATGCTCTATTTCAGATGACTAAATTTCCCCGGCTTGGAGCTTTTAGTAGGTTTAACCAGATGTGCCAGGCTCTCATCGCCTGCTGTTTCTGGCAGACATTTCATTGCGGCTCCAGATGTTCAGTTTTGCGGGCTGCGTCCATCACAAACATCATGTGTCTCAAAACTCTGAATTAGTTCATGCTAATGCCTGTCAGTTACTTGTTTGTTTGAACCTCAGGCCCTTAATTCACTGGTTTCAATAGTGTCTAAACTTTATGCATGAATCAATGGCAGCTTGAGGAGGTGCAAGTGACAGGTTAAAAAAATAAACAGGACATTTGAAATAGCAATGGGTGATCAGAAAATGTTAGTGGTAGAAAATTTAGAGACATTCTAATGTAAGAATTTATATTTAAATGTAAAAAAAAAAAGTCTCAGAGTAGCCATTAGAAAGTAGGAACAAGATTAAAGCAAGATTTCTCTAAGTGGCCAGTTTTAAGGAATTTGCACTATTGGCAACTATTGTCCGGCTCGGGTTAGCGAACTGTGGCGCATGACTCCTGACTCACCTGCTGGGACTGTGCAGAGTTTTATTGGAGTACGAGCATACCTGCTCTTGCCCGTTTGAACCTATTTTTTAAGGTCCCTTTTCAATGACACTTTGAATCATTGTGACAGAGACTATATGGCCTGCAAAGCCTAAAATATTTACTAGTAGTTCTTTACAGGCAAAGTTGGCCGACACTGATCTAACTCGTAATTTTTATGCCAATAATCGTGCTCAATCTCAGCTTTCCCAAAGATAGTTTGCAAGATGTTCTTGTCAGAGTAATTATTTTGGATTTTGATGATTATCATCAAATCACAAACTGTTACGGTTGGAAAGGGCGATATAGGACATTTTTAGTTCAACTCCCATTCAGTGAAAAATGTCTTTTATTCCATTTCTGACAGATGCTCATTTTGGCTTTGCTTGAATAACTCTACTGAAAGGAATGAGAGTACCTCCTGGAGCAGCGTATTGCATGGGTGGGCAAAAATATTAGTTGGAACAAACTTCCGTGTTTTCAATCAGATCTGGTATTTGTAAACTTTATTGATTATAATCCAGTCTGCACAGATATCAGAGAACAAACACGTAGGCTCTACATGCCAGTCTTTTAACTCCCTTACATGGCAAATCACATTGATTTCAATCCCTGGAAAAACACACTCCATTCATTCTCACTGTGAGACTGCTCAACACCCTGGCTATGTTTCCTGGATGCTGTCTTAATTGGTGAGATTTGTACTTTAAATGTAGCACCCAGAACTGGAAACATCCCAGCCCTGTGCAATGTATACTCTTTCAGTTACATTGGACAAATTACTTAATATCCCAGTACTATTATGGTGATAACAACATGTCTCATGTGGTAGTATTGCAAAACTAAAGTGAATTAGCATAGTTCTGTGCTCAATACACTGGCAGAAACATGGCAGGCATTCAGCCAGGGTGAGTTCTTTCTTTAGCCTTTCTCCTTCTCTTTACGAATTGGTTTGCATATGAAAAAAATAATTAGGACATTTGCTTTGTTCCAAAGTAGTTCATATTTTAATAAAGAAGGTTAGCACCTAACCAAATGATTAAAATGCAGAAAAACAATAAATTCTCTATTATAAGGGAACAACACATAAGAAATATGTTTAATATGTATAAAGAGTTTTATAGAATAGTTTAGTTTTAGTAATCTATTATCTTATTTTAAGTTCCTAAACTAGATAGCTTAAAACAGTTATTTTGTAAAATATTTCAGAAGAAAAAAAACCAGGTTGTTATATCTTGTTGAATAAATATTGTTTCGCCTCTGGGGTCTAATGAAAATCGTATATTATAATTATTTGTTTGATGACAGCGTAAGCACAGACTAAGACATAGAATGTCTTTTTGATGTGGCTTCCAGCAGTTTGTGAACTCAATTTTGCAATAATTAAATACCTTTGAACATGATAACAGCCCTTTCAGATTATAGTTATTCTTTAGACAAGTAAGTTATTTGCCTAGTATCCAGTGTCTTCAAAAAGTTAATGAATTTTTCAGAAATATTAAACATATTCTGAGAGTTATGTTCTACAGTGAAAAAGATGGGCCAGCGACAAATCACTTTCTTGTTATTTAGTAATTACCATTTCCTCAGTTCAGTTTACTTTTTTCTCATCTTTAAACATTTTGGATAATTAAAAAGTATACTAAGAAGCACATTTTTATGTAATAGCTAATCTATTTACAAAGGCACAGTGAATGGGAGAAAGTGCTTACAAGGCAAGGAGAGTGGGCCGTGGGAGGGGAAATTACCAAATTTATTTTAAAAACCATTATTTTGTATTTTTGATAATACCTGACCAAATCACTGAATATTCTTTATTTATCTTTAGAATTTTTGACACTTTTCACTGTGGCATAGAAACCTCTCCAAATTAAATAGGAATACTGGTTTTGTGTAGAAAAAACAGATGTAAAATACTAGAAGTTATTATGTCATAAAGAAGAGTATACCTAGTCAAAAACTAAATTATATAATTGTGTTTTACTGCAAAAATCCTATTCTTATTTCAAGAATTATATCAAGTTAGATATTACTCTAAGAACAAACTGAAAGTGAAAAGATCGGAGGAATTTTAGATTTTATTAATGTTATATCAAACAGCACACCATAAGAGTAAGACTATGTCTTCCATTGGGCTCAAAAATGTACATTTTGATAACTAGTTATTTAAGATAGAGACATTTTCCCTTTTTTTTACTTTAACTTTTCTCAAAATGCTTCCACTTTGAATTTCCTCAAATTATCATAAAAATGAGGTATTGTTAGCAAAGATCTGATCTGTCATAGATTTCTTTGACTCTAATACATAGCTGTTTATCCATAAAGTCTTCTCCAGCCTGTCCATTTTCAGCTGACAACTTGTATCATCTTACTAGACAAGTTGCCTTTAACTACACTGCCGGTTTCGCCATCATGGCCAGCATTGGGAGATCAGATCAATAATCCAAGTGAACTGAGTCTATGTATTAATGTATAATACTCACAGAGAAGTTATTAAATATTGTTGTCTCTCCTGCTGAGAACAAAAAAGAGAAAATACACATTTTATTTTTATTCCTGGAGATTGCATATCCCCTTAAGGTAGCCTGTCCATTTGGAACTGATAATCAATAGATTTAACAATCTTTACAGCATGGAGATTGATTGAGCATATTGAACGTGACTTGTCCATCAACCAGTCAAATTGGATGCTGGCAGAAACATCTTTTTACAGCTGAAATGGCTAAATAAGTGCGCTGCCTCTATTATCCAGATCCTACTTAATATTCTGATTTAAGAGAAATATGGAAGTCATACGGTATATTCTATAGCATCCTTTAATTAAACAAAGTAAACGAGCAGCAGTAGTAATGTCTTCAAATCTTGGAGTAAGAAAATAGTATTGGGTTGGCCAAAAAGTCTGTGTGTGTTTTTTTTTCTGTAAAATAAAAAACACATTTTTCATTTTCACCAATACCTTTATTGATTTGGATATTTTGAGCATGTTGGCTATCTCCTGCATGCTATAGCCTTGATTGTTCTCAATTACTGTCTCGATTTGACCCTATCAACTTCAACTAGTCTACCCAATCATGGAGCATCGTCTAGCGAGAAATCTCCGGAAAGAAACTGTGCAAACCACTTTTGACATATTTGGTCAGTCACAGCATGTCCTCCATATACTGCACAAATCATTTTCTGTGTTTCAGTTATGTTTTTACCTTTCTTGAAATAATAAAGCATAATATGCCGAAAATGTGTTATTTTCTTCCATCTTCAATATTAAAATGGCTACACAAAAATTGACTAATTTTGATAAGCTTTTTTTAAATGCACACTGATAGGACAGCTGTCACAATACAATCTAACAAAATTGTTTCAAATGAGGTTAAAGACAACTAAGTGCTACAAGAGCCATCTTATAGAAAAAACAAACAAACAAACTTTTTGGCCAACCCCATGCTGACAATTTGGACCTTTATGCAGAAGACTAACATTCCTACAGAAGAAAAGCAGATGCAATGACAAAAGCATATTTAGCAAGCATGGAATGGGCAAGACACAACCAGAACGTACACGGGCTGCAGGCTAAAGCCAGATCCTAAGCATCCGCATGTGGCAATCATCCTTTGATGGGCGAATTATGGAAATGTCTGGGCGGTCTCAGAGGAGTACTCTAGATAACCGGTATGGTTGATGTGAACCTTGGGAGCCTAAGAACAACAGCTATGTATAGCTGATACAGAAGTATTTAAATGTCTTAAAAATGCAGATGACTACAAAAATATCAGTCCTACACTCCGCATGTACTAAAACACTTAATTCTCACAACTACACTTAAAGCTAGTTGCTAAATATTTGCAACAACTTACAGGTAAACTATAAACTCCGGGGAAGTTAAGCGGCTTTACGACAGCCAGAGTAGTATCAGAGAGTTTAGCTCCACATAGTTAAATTCAAAAGTGACAAAGGAAATTATGCCCAGTAATTTTCTAGTTTTTATGAATATATTTAATTTCTGACTCATGGAAAATTAAATTTTATATAACCTTGAAAGATTGGAAGTGTATTAACTTTTATATTAATAGCTCTTATCTTTGAATTATAGGATCAAGGACACATTGTGTTTCCTTTATATCCTGTATTTTTCCAAGTATTCTAGATGAATGCTACTTGTACTGATCATGAATATAAAATGTATAAAATTTGGAGTTACTTCAACAGGGAGACAAATTGAGAAAAATATTCATTATATCTCCATTATTGAGGCCAATAACAATACTTATAATCAAATAATAAAAATGGGCTCCTTTCTTCATTTTGACTCATGGTACTAAATCTTATCTATGCTCACATTAAAACAACTATAATTCTTATTTATATGAGGAAAATGTTGGTCAAGTGTAGAAGCAAGTATTGCATTACTGAGAAATATTGTGTATTGTGTCTTGGGAATGAATATATCAGCAATGTAATTTTAAAAATATATTTTAAGACCATTTCTTTCATCTTGAAATCCATGGACTTGTTTTGAACTAAGCACCTTGTCAAAATCAATTGACCATATGCACTGAGATCTGTTTCTTGACTCTCAGTTCTGTTCCATTGATGAATATAGTACTTGTTTTCTGTGGAATTATAGTAATTCTAGAAATCAGGTAGTCCTTCTTAGTAAGAATTTTTGCCTATTCAGGCTTGTCCTTCTTAGTAAGAATTTTTTGGCTATTCAAGTTCTTTGTCACCATATACATTTTAGAATTAGCTTGTGATTTTTTTTTAAAGTTCTACTAGGATTTTGATTGCCATCACATTGAATCTATAAAAATATGTGTGAGAATCATATTTGAATAATATTAACAATATTTTAATAATATTTAAAAACTGTAACTCAGATATTCCTTGAATTCCAGCAGAAAAGTAGTAGTTTTTGTTGTAAAGGTCTTGGGCACATTTTGATAAATATATCTCTATGTATTTCATGGTTTCAGATACTATTTTTAATGGCTTTTTTTTTCATTATTAACTCCCATCTTTTTGTGGTAGTATAGAGATATGTAATTGATTTTGTATATTGACCTTGCTTACATCCTGATACTTGCAAAAATTGCTTAATAGTTTCAGTGGCTTTCTGTAGATTTCTAAGGACTGTCTACTTAGACACAGGTTTTTCCATAGTGGCACTGTTGATGTTTTGAGTGGGATAAACCTTTGCTGAGAGTAAGTGTCCTGTGGATCATGGGATGTTCAGCAGCAGCAGCATGGCTGGCCAGTACCTACTAGATGCCAGTAGACATCTCCCAGTTGAAACCACAAAACTCAAAAATGTCTGCAGATATTGACAAATGTCTAGGGTGGAGGGGAAGAGAAGGAAGTACCATAGATGTAGAAAATCGCGTTTTTGCAAATAAACCACCTGAATGAAATATCATATGTTTTACTTCTGTGTCTGCTATAAACTCAACAATGCAGAGTTATTATAAATTTTTTTAAAAATGTTTAATCATCACCTGAGGATATGTTTATTGATTTTTAGAGAGACAAGGGGGAAGAGAGTGAGAGAAACATTGAGTGGTTGCCTCCTAAATTCACCCCAACTGGGGATCAAACCCACAGCCTAGGTATGTGCCCTAACCAGGAATTGAACTCCAACCTTTTGGCATATGGGACAATGATCTGACCAACTGAGCCACCTGGCCAGGCTAATTATAATTTTTTCTTTTAGACAATTATTTGGAAAAAAGGAGAGAGATTGAGTGAGAGAGATTCACAATGTATCTACCTGCTTTTGGACCACTCTGGAAACTTTTCATTCCTTTATGTAAATCCAGATTTAAATACGATATCATATTCCTTCTGATTGAAGGACCTGCCAGAAATCAGATTATTTTGTTTCCTACCCAGGATTAAAACCCTTCTTACTGTTTTGGCTAAGACTTTTATACAGGGTGACAATACTTCGAACAATAAAATAATATTAAGGTAACATTGAGATATAGCACAGTTTTTGACCACTAACAAATAAATATTACCTAATATATGTGTATTAAGAGAATACTATTATTTTTTCTATAGAAAGAGTTAGGCACTAAAATTTTATGTGTTAAAAGAAAGAATACTATAATAAGACAGCATTATTTATTCTTCTTTTAGTAATCAATTTAGCTAAGAAAAGAAGAAAAATATTTTCTAAAAATATCATTGCTTACTGCATATGGTCACTGAGGATGGCTAGCCAGTTGGCACAATTAAATGAGAGCAGTACTTTCAAAGAAGCATTTTGAATTTCCTTCCTTGCTATAAAGTGGATTTCTTCTCTCTCTTATTTTGAGAGATCATTGGCACTGGAACATTAAAATGAGTTTGTTCCTCTGGAAACTCAAGAAGGAAAAAAAAAGACAACTTGAGCCATATACCAGCATTGAATCATATGCTGACAGACTTAAATTTGTGCTACTTCCACATTCAGTTTGTTTCTCATTATTATTAATACATATTTCCTGGGTTTTATAAATCAGAGAAATATTAGCTACAAAGGTAAAACCATTTGCTTCTTCCTAGAATATAATTCACTGTTTCTTTTTCATTTCCTGGTTTTCTGACCTAATACCCAGCTTAGAATACACTTTACAGTAGACTGTATTTTCAATCTGCTAGAATTCAGGGACACGTCAAGATCGCATTTTGCAAACAAAGATTTAGTTGCATGTTTCAATAACTCTTGCCACAGTGATAAGCTATCTGCTACAGTAAACTCGTGGGTTCCCCAACCAGATGTGGCCCTCAAGGCACAACAGCCTTGTTCTGCAGACATGGCAGGCCTCTTGGGACATGGGGCATTGACTCCTTGAGTTCATTTGGTAGCAAACGTTTCAAAGTCAAGGGAGAGAAAAGAAAGTGAAGAAAATATTACTATTTTACTTACATATGCTGTGTGGAAGGTAAATTATGTCAAGAGTTATTCAGGTTAGAATTATTGATCAATCAAAATGTAATATCATTGGAGATAATTTTTAAACTGATAACTTTAAGGTGAAATAAAAATAACTGAATGAATGGGCTGGGAGTGGAAGGAGGGCAAGGAGGGCTTACAAATCAAGTATTTTATGCAGCAGCAATATTGTGATTCACATGCAAATACACAAATCCATACATTCTTGGCATCATTTACCTATCCTAAATATTTTAATTAAGAATAAAGTTGAAGTGTACCCATCAAAAATGCCTTATGCCCTGCATACCTATGGCAACGACCTCCCGAGGTGTTTGTTTTTTGTTGTGTTTTTTGCTTTTTTTTAAAAAAAGAAGAGGCATAATCAGAGTAGATCCGGCAAAACCCCCTCTTCCACCAAAAGGAACATCATCTGGGGCTCAGCCAGGCTGAAAAGATTGGATGATGATGATAATGATGATGATGATGGTGACTATTATTACATTTTCTTCACTAAAGTTAGACCCTACAACAAAGACACTCTATGAAGAGGAAATGGTTGGTGCCTTGACTTTGTAATTTGAAAAGCATGCCATACATTTTTGCTCAAATTTAAATAGAACTTTCTGAATACTTCTTCCTATTAAATGTGTCCTTAATTATTAAAGCTATATAAAAAACTATTTTAAAGACTATGAGTAGGATATTATATCATTTTAACAACTAAGAATACAATTGCCTAAAAATCAAGCTAAACTTCTTTAGCTAGTAGAGCAGATACTTGTATTTAGACAATAGGTTGACAAAGCAGGTAGGCAATAGGAGTGAAGCTTCTTTATCTTGTCATATGAAAATCTTTAAATGTAATGAATTGAGGTAAAAATTAAGTAATTTTTCACATTCCATCTGTAAGCTATCACAAGTGAGTAATTGGGCTGCTTACACCTTTCAAGTTTTGACAGTACTATGATTTGGCAAGCAGGCAAAGGATGATTTTTCTTTGCCCAGAGGCTATTGTCTTTAAACACATGTTATTTCCAAAGGCTTCACAGATATATTTTAGTTTAAAATTTTACTAAGTCTTTAATTTAAAAACTAGTGTCACATAAACATTAAAGTTCTCTCTACATGCTTTTCACTCAAGTCAATAGCTAAGGTCAAAGAAAGTCACAAAAGATTTATACGGAAGTTGAAAAAGAGCACATTTTTGATGCAATCAGTGTCTAATTATCAGGTTATGTCTGATTACAATTAGTTTATCAAGCATGAAAGTTCACATTCTGCTTCCTTCAAGACAATGATTACAATCACACATATAACATTAACTATACATCCATGATCTTTCAAATTATTAAAATTTCACCTCATATGTTCAATTTTATGATAAATCAAATGTTAAAAATAAATTCTAGCATCTGCTTTAAGTACACCTAAGATATAAACATTTCAAAAAGAACCTCATTTTAATGTTTCTAAATGGTGAATGAATTATATCAATATTTTATAATGAACAATATTTAATAGCAGATTCTTCAGGAAAGATGTGCATCATATACCAATGACCCAACTGTCCTAATGCATTATCTCTTCTTGGTCAAGATCATGATCACGTGTTTTTGAATTACAGATATATTAGGAATCTGTGTATAGTTTTCAGGAAAATCTAAAAATGGCTCTTCAACTAATAGTTGATGAGTGCTTTCAGGTAAGCAAAATCTCTTTCCTGAAATGGAATTGTCCTCTTAAGGAAGTCCCATCCTCAGTGCTGATCCATGAAATTCAGGTTCTATTACCTCTCTGTGGGGTGGTTAGATTCTGAGACTTTACACAGAGGAATAGAGTTATAAGGAGACACACCTATTAGCCAGCATCTGGTATCTCCCCAGAGTATGGGACAACCATTATTTTAAATTCAGAATGGCCTCTCAAAGCCTATCTTCAACTCTGAAAGGCATACTGATCTCAGTTTTCCCAGAGTATTTTTATGTTTCTCATCACACAAAAGTAGGGAATGAATAAGTAACCTAGGTCTTTCTAGGAGAGTACTTCCAAAGTACACCTTGAAATCCATTAATGGTTGAGAAATTAGTGTAGCAAGGCTATATAGAATGCATAAATCATATTTATTTTTTAATTAAAATAAAAAAGATAGGCTAGATTTTTAAAAACTAAAATAGAGTTGGTTAAAATACAAAGTTACATATTAGAGAGCATCACCCAATGTAAGTATGGTTTGGGGAATTCTGGGTCATAATATAAAATATATTCTCCATGTAACCAGTAGAAAAATAGAGTAGAAAGCAAAGCCACTAATCTAGAACATGTACTGAGGCAATTTAGGATCCAGTCTTAAAAGTCCTCCTCACCGTAATCAAGGCTGAACATACACGCATTGAACACAAAGCATACAAATATATTTTCAAATTTAAATATTCTATTGGAAGAATGAAATTAACTTTTACTGAGATCTAATGTGATGAGGCGTGTGTTAGATGCATTACCATATTTTTCCAAAATGTCTTATGCTTCCAGCATTTAATTGCGAGTCCAGAGATCCAGAAAGCTCCTGTGCCAGGGGCTGCCGAGTTTCCTAAGTCGGAACTTAAACCCAGGCGTGTCCCACCACCCTTTGTGCACTGATCTGACATCTAAAGCTCTTATTTCTCTGCCAAGAGCTTTATCTCCTTTTTGGTCCTGAGCCCACCAACACAGTCTGTGACCTCCGTCTAAGCAGTAGATGGCCACTATCACATGATGTCTCTCCTCCCCGGCCTATACGCCTGTTTTAATGAAACAAAGTTTACAGTTATTGTCTTTATTCCTGAGAAATCAGACATGATTTTCATGATTACTCTGTTAATCATTAACAGAGTAATTGTTTTAGAAATTCAGCTTAATACCATTAAACTGTAAAGTAAGTAATTACGAAATCCTTAAAAATTGCCTGGCACCTAATGGGTTAATGATAAAAGTTTATCTATGTATACAATCTTCTATATTGTATACAAACTATATAAGTGACAAACTCAGGTAAAAAAATCAATAAATACCCTTCTGTATTTACAATCATGGGTAAATAAGACATTATTTCCTTCAAATTTGATAATGTGATCTGGGGAGCAGGCAAATACTTTTTTCTTTTCTTTTCTTTTTTTTTTCAGCTCACAGCTTTATTTACTTCCCCTTTTATGATGGCTTACCATGTATATTGCAGATTAGAGCTTCATTTAGCCTGTAATTAAGAGAAAGCTGTTGAATGAAGTCTGAAGCCAAACTTCCAACACAAGTTTCACATTAAGCTCAGAATTCCCCTTCTCTTATTAATTGGGGTATTGTTCTTTGACCAAATATTTACATTCTCTCTTACCAACAGGATAGTCCACAAACAGTCCTGAGAAGGATAGTGCTCTCTTGGGCAAATAAGACACCAGTCTATGTTGTCTATTGAAATTAGGCTTCTCCTTGAGATTGCGAGGAAGGCATCCCAAAGACCCCTGAATGGGACATGGGGTGTTGCAAGACGGTTGATTGGCGTAGAAGACTGTCCCTGGGTCCCTTCTCCCTCTGTCCTGCCATTGAGGAAGTCCCACTGTGTCCTCAGCAAGACCAAAACAAAAGTCCGTGTCCAGAGTTTCTGCTTTATACTAAAGTTTACCATTTGGGTGTAACACACTGCTGCGGGCCCCAGGATCAGCTAGATCTACAGGGTCGCATGTGCTTGGAGGCCAGGAGGCGGGGTGCACAGGAATGAACAGGGTGAGTGTAGGGCATGAGCCGGGGGAGAGAGAGAGAGTCTTTATGTCCATCAGATTATATTAGCTTGGCTTTGGGATAGACTAGATGCACTTACAAAAGAACTAATTCATTCCCCAAGCTTTTGTGGACTTTTGGTAGATCTGCCTCCCAACCAATCCCTTCTTTCCCCAGGATAGACTGACAGGCCTCTGTGGTCAAGCACCTCCCCATTTGGCCCCAGTACTGGAGGGGAGAATGGAGGAGTATGAATCCCTTTGGTGGAGCAATGCTGTGGCCTCCTGGTACTGGAGGGGAGAATGGAGGAGTTATGAATCCCTTTGGTGGAGCAATGTTTGCTTCCTAGTGAAGCAAACAGGCTGATGCTCCCCAGTTTATTGAGCTCAGTGTTTAATTCCTTTTGTTCTCTTTCCTTTATCAATTTCTAAACATAACTATAGTAACAAAAGACATCCCAAGGTGGCCTCAAGCTGCTGGACATGATAATTATAAATATGATTAATTTCTATCTTATTTACAATCGTTTACTATTTTCCTAAATCCTTCAAGATGAAGTAAATATATTTTAGAAATCATCAGTACCCCTTCTTTGTTACTTTTACCTGATTCTATACATTCATCGTGACCTATTTTTGAGTTAGTCTGAGTTAATAACTGTCTGTTAATCTTTCATGCTTCTGGTCACCATGCACGACCTTCTCTCCACTTTTGTTCACATGGATCGATATAACTGTTCTCATTCCCCACCATTTATTTCTTCCAGAAACCGTTAAGGATTTCTTCTTTAACAATAAGATTGGTAAATAGCCACTATTAACCCTGGAGCCCTTGGTGTTTATTCCTATCACACCATATCTCGTTTCTTTTCATTTAATTTCCTTTTGTTTCATTTCTTTTCTTTTTGTTTCTTTTCTTTTCTTTTTTTATTGTTCAAATAAATTTGTCTCCATTTTCCTGCCACCGCTTTCCTCACCCCACCCACCCCAAAATTCCACCCTCAATCCTTCCCCACTTTGGCTTTGTCCATGGGTCCTTTATACATGCTCCTTGATTTGACCCTTCCTCTTCTTTTCCCCATTAACTTCCATCCTCCTTCCTTCTCATTACTGTCAGTTTCTTTTTTCTTTCAATTGTGCTGGTTATATTTTCCTTGCTTATTTGTTTTGTTGATTAGGTTCCACTTATAGGTGAGATCATATAGTATTTTTCTTTTACCCCCAGCTTATTACACTTAACATAATGTTCTCCAGGTCCATCCATGCTGTTGCGAAAGGTAGTACCTCTCCCTTTCTTTTATTTCTTTCCTCCCTCCCTCCCTTCCTTCCTTCCTTCCTCCCTCCCTTCCTCCATCCCTCCCTGCTGTATAGTATTCCTTTGTGTAAATGTACCATAGTTTTTTGATCCACTCACTTACTGATGGGCACTTAGGTTGCTTCCAGCACTTGGCTATTGTAAATTATGCTGTTATGAACATTGCAGGTGCATAGGTTCTTTTGAATTGGTGTTTGGGATTCTTGGGGTATAATCCCAGCAGTGGAATTGCTGGGTCAAAAGGCAGTTCCATTTTTATTTCTTTGAGGAAACTCCAAACTGTTTTCCACAGTGGCTGCAACAGTCCACTAGGGTTCACCAAACCTACCAGCAGTCCACCAACATTGTGCTAGGGTTCCCTTTCTCTACAACCTCACCAGCACTTACTGTTTGTTGATTTGTTTGTGATGGTCATTCTGACTGCTGTGAAGTGGTATCTCATTGTGGTTTTAATTTGCATTTCTCTGTTGGCTAGGGATGTTGAGCATCCTTTCACATGTCTCTGGGCCCTGTTTATGTCCTCCTTGGAGAAGTATCTGTTCAGTTTCTTAGTTTCTTAAATCTTTATCTTGTTTAGATAAAGCTCCTTATAATCAGGGATTGTTTCTTATCATCTATGTATATTCAACCCCTAGCTCATACTTTTAAAGAATTGGGAAATAAAATAGCAAATTATTAATGTTCCTGCTATCACAAACACTTCTTCAATCCTAAACTTCATCTCCTGTCCATTCACTTTTTAAAAATATAGCCAGATGTAGCCCTGGCTGGTGTGGCTCAGTGGACTGAACACCGGCTTGTGAACTGAAAGGTCCCGGCCAGGAAACATGCCTGGGTTGTGAACCCTGTCCCTGGTTAGGGGTGTGTGAATCATGTTTCTTTCACACATCGGTGTTTTTCTCTCCTTTTCCTCCTCTCTAAAAATAAATAAATAAAGTCTTTAAAAAATAGTTATGTATAGCCAGATATAGTGAAACCAGTAGAGTATTTTAGATGCATCATTTAAAAAATATCACATATGTATGTCTATATATGTATATACATATATGCATATACCTATATATGCAATCTGACTTAATTCTGTCTAGACTCAACTATAATCAAAGCACAGTCTTAGTTTAAATGATCAGAATCATCACTAAAAATGGGCACATCAGGGTGATTGCTCTGGCTCTGTGCTATTAAAGGAAACGGCACCTGCTCTGACTAATTCAGAGAAGTATTATCAGGTAGGAGAAGAAAGAGGATTCACCAGGTGGTGGTAATTGGAACCTAAGGAAAGCAATCATATATTCAACTGAATGTAGGCTGACTTGTAACCACAGAGCGACCGAGTTCAGGGCAACATGGCCCAGCTCCCTACTTCTGCATTCAAACCTGAGCCCCTCAATTTCCTTGGTTTTCTTTCTTATTTTCAAGGTGTTTTTACACTCCTTTTCATCAGATCCCTCATTTATAGAGAGTTGAGATAAAAAGTAACTCAAAGCATGCTTGATATATATGAGAAATTCTTGCCAAATAAACTAAGTTTTTTTAATATATTCAATTTGGTTCCCAAAATGTAGCTGTTTCATTATTCATTCTCATGTCTCCTGCCTCTTGGAGTTTTTTCGGGGTTGGGGTGTGTGTGTGTGTGTGTTTCCTCATCTCATCATCCTGCACTGAGATCAGGGAAGATGACCATTTTGGGAGCTCAGCAGTTTTTTTGTTTTTGTTTGTTTATTTATTTATTTATTTATTTTTATTTTTAATTTTTTTTTCAGTTTACCTCTTGCCTATCCCTGTTTTGGCACAAGGGTATTTTTAAATCTCAAATATTCAGTCTCCTTTTCTCCAGTCTGTGAACACTTTGACAATGCAATTCTCACAGAAATGTTATCAGGTAATCATTAACTTTATTAAAATTAGTTCCATGTGCTAATTTTATGTAACATTTATACTCCCTTTCTAGACATCTTTCTTATATTTGCTAAATTTCTTTATTGCAAACATGGACCCCTCTCAACTTAAATATAGGTACATTAGGCATATAAGATTTCATGGAAGAGCCACATAATTTTATCATTTTACCTATGCAGTTTCAAATGGAAAGGCTTACTGGTTGCTCCAACTTCAACAGGGTATTTAATCAGTTGAGGGTTCCTATATAACGGACTCCCTGCCTAAAAAACTCCAATGCTCTGATATTTTCATTCAGTATTTTTGATGAGTACTCTAGTAATAGACATTGTAAATTTGGTTAACCTTCTCCTAACCACACTACCTGCCTCCATTGTCATGTCTAGAACTTTGTTCATTCAGCATTATGATCAAGAACCTTTTCTCTCATGATCCATGATATTTGTATGCCTTCCCTCCCCTTCCTAATTGCTGTCAATTGTTGAACTCATTATTATCCTGAGTTGAAACAAATATTTTGATAATTGGTCTGAAGTTTTCCTGTTCACGTTACGGTTTACCAGCATTGCATGTGGTATGTGTAACATATTGGCTTATCTACCCAAAACTATGGCCTCTCAGTTGAATTTCTCTTCTCTATGATACCTCACCCACCTGCTCTCATGGTCCAATTCTCAAAGAAACTCACTGGTGTCAGTGAGTTAACTACAGTTTGTATCAAAGAGGAAAGGGAGGCCATGAGGTGGCTCTAGATGATGAGATCTGTCTCAAGCACTGCTGTCCCGTCCCTTCTCTCCTCTCTTAGAAAAGGGGGATCAGTCACCTCTATAAATTGAACAACAAAAAAGGAAATGGGAAATGGTGCTTCCCTAATCAATTTGTCTTGCGCTATCCTTGCTCTACACTCAGATTTGAACATACACATACACACACACAGACACCCTTACCTCTTTCTTTCCTTCATATACGACGCACTCACCTCAATCTGCTTCTATGTGTCTACTCATAGCATGCCAACGAAACTGTTCTTCAGCCAATAACATCGATGCCACTAAAGCCAAGGTACGTTTACTATTCTTAAACTTATTTTAACTCACCAGTGCATTTAAAACTATTGTCCACTGTTATTTTTGGAAATAGTTTTTAAATTTTGTGTTACCATATTGGCTGTTTTCTCCTCTCCCTCCTCAATCTATTTTGTAGTCTCTCACCCCTCCCCCTGGCTATTAAATAGAGAAGCAATGCAACAATTGGTTCTATGTCCGTTTCTCTTTGTACTTATTCATGTTCACTAAAAAAATATATAGACTGCTAGGATTTCAGTATTTACCAACATCAAATTGCTAATATTTTTTTTATCTCTAGTCTGGACGTGGCTTCTGAGATTTAGTTGAATAAATTTGTCTTCTTAATCATGCTATTAGAGTATTTTACAATCCTCTTGTTTATTATTCTCTCCCCAGCCAACACTGGCTGTCTTCCAAAGTTTTCTATATCACTGAATTTTACCACCACACACGCTGTCACTTAAGATGATCTTTACACCTATGTATTTACCACTTGAAATGCTTAATGCTCTGTCTCCTTCACCTTACCTGCTTTGTAATCTATTTTCCAAGAACAAAGTAATCCTGGACAAGACAGTACATAAACATTTATATTACTTATTTTTAAAAGCATCTCAAAGTTAATTTTAGCATTACAGACAATGGAAAAGTAGCCTGGAAACACCAATGTGTATAAATGTTAAAATACATAAAAATCTGCATAGCTAGAACCAAGAATCAAGAAATAGCTCAGCTTTTATTGTGATAATGTCTAATCATAATTGTTATTATGAACAAGGACATAGACTTTACACTGTGTAGTTTAAGAAAGTTATACTTTAATCTTAATGTGTAGTCATTAGCATAGCTCTACCAAAGAACACAGTAAGACTTTGATAAATCATATTTTAGGAATATCATTTAAGTTTTCTTCATTCAGAAAATTTATTATTCATGGGACATGGTTTTGAGCTTCTGTGGTATTTATAAAGAAGTTGGCATATATTTGAAGTGAGTTGTCAAATTTCTTAATCTAATTCTGACAAGCAAGGCTCGTGGAATTAAAGATCCAAAAAATATATATACATGTACATATATATTAATCTGCTAATTCAAGATTAATTTATGCTAAGACATTTTAAAAAACTCAATACAATTGGTATTCAAAGGATATGTAAATGTATTTAACTAAGATGTTTTTTTTAAAAAAAAAGCTTTACTGCTAGCAGCAAAAAGTCCCAGTAAATAGTGATGTCTATTAGTCATAGGAAGTAGAGTAAATAATCCCTATGAATATTTCCTTTTATCATTTATGTAGAATATTTTCTAAAAATATTTTATTTATTTATTTTTAGAGAGAGGAGAAGGGAGGGAAAAAGAGAGGGAGAGAAACATTAGTGTGTGGTTGCTTCTCATACCCCCTGCTGGGGACTTGGTCCACAACCCAGGGATGTGTCCTGACTGGGAACCAAACCAATGACCCTTTGGTTTGCAGGCTGGCACTCAGTCCACTGAGCCACACCAGCCAGGGCCATATTGAATAATTTTTAGTCAACAAAGACCTTCTCTTAAGTTGCTTTCCATACTGGGGTTATTAAGGCTGTGATAGATTGGCACTAAGCATCCATTTCAAATTTGGGATATGGCAGACACTGGAGACTTACAGTTCTGAATACAACTAGGTTTTTCCAGTTCGATGCATTTGCAAAAGATTTGGCAGGTGGAACTGAGGTAGAGATGCCCCCCTTTGGTTTTGCCTGTTTCCTGCTGGCATGCAAGGGCCTGGAGTCCTGGGGGTTTTCTGCCACAGAGTTTTGGTGTCCAGTCATTGTTCTGTGAGTGTTGAGAGGTGTTCAGGAGGCAGCAGCTTGCAGATCTTAGGGTCAGGACGTGTAATGTGCCCCTGGAGTCAGCAGTGCCAGGGGGTGCACCCGACTCCCACACAGCCTGTTAGACCAGCTCTCATGGGAGGCCAGGGTTGCAGTGCTGTTGACGGAGTGATTGTTGAGACCTGGCCATGAACTAATTTTCCATCCCTTTCAGGGATTTTGGAAAAATCTGAATTCATTTATGTTTCAAATAGCTAGAGTAGTTTTGTTTCCTAAAAGTAAATCTGATGACTCTGACACGTTTTAATTAATAGAAGATAGACTCTAAGTGGACTTGATACATGGTCAGGGTCCAGAATGTCTCTGACAGATTTTCATACACAGATGAGAAGTGGTGTGCTTCGTCTATCCCATCCGCTTCTGGGTAGCCCTAACTTGAATCCCTGTAGCTTCATCATCATTCTATAAATGTCCTCAGATTTACATTATAAATTCAAGAAACAATGATAAAACCCGCATTTGTAGGTTTAAGATTAAATGAAAGAACTGAATCAGCATAATAACCATGATGACCAAATTATTATTTAATTTAATTGTGTTCCTTAGTTGGTTTTTCATAAGGCATAATTGTTGCAGTTGAAACAACTCTACAGACACACAATATGTGATTAAGGTAGGGCCGACCATTTTTAACATCCAGATACAATAGGAGAGAAATCGCCTTAGCTGACAGGTAAAACACACCTGTACTGGAATGTGTCTGAGTTCAAGGTGCTCCCACAAGATACCATAACAAAGCACCCTAGCCACCGTGGACTGGTGGGTTACAAACAGCAGACATTTATTTGCGCAATCCTGGAGGCCGGTATTGTGAGATCGGAGTGCCAGCATGGTCAGGGCTCGGTGAGAGCCCCCTTCTGGGTCGCATACCACTGACTTCTTGTGTCCTCACATGGCTGAGAGCAGGAGGGGCCAGCACACTCTTGCTTGATTCTTAAAAAGGAGCTAATTCAGTATAGGAGGACTCCCCCACCATGACTTAATCGAATCCTCATTACCGACCCAACCTCATCTCTGCATACCATGACATTGAGGGGTAGGATGTCTACACAGGAATGGGGGGGAGGGCACAAACATTCAGTCCATAACAAAAAGTGAACTTTCTCAAGAACATTTTTTTCTTACAGACCTTGGGATGCTGTACTTAGAACTAACAGTGTGTAGCACAGAATAGGAACTCAGGTATCAGTTGAGTGAAAGAATAAGTGACAATCTGGTGACATTGTCCTAGAGCACTGTTATCCTATGAAACAGCTTCTAAGGACATTGCAAGCCCAGGGATAAACAGGGCAATCATTGTGAAGCCAGAAGAGAGCATTCTGTGCAGTGCGTGATGACCGATAAAACCAGAGTGCACCGGCTTGGGTCTTAGAAAGCCACGTTCTTAAAGTGTAGAGTCTGAATGCTCAACGTTATAGTGAAACTTATATGTACTGGTGCTTTCATCACTATTCTTCTTCATTTTTAAAAAATAAAATTCCCAAAGAGTCAGTGTTCTCACCCTAATAATTTTTTTTAAACCTAAATTCAGTAGTGTTTTAAATAGCTTGAGTGAAGGATTGGTGTTCCTAATTTCTCCATTCATACCCATCTCAGACTTGGCTTTAGCTTCTTTCTCCCATAAGACTTTTAACTTTCAAGCCAATAGAACAAAGAAATCATTAGTTCTCATCTTCCTGGGCTAATGCCCACATATTCTTATTTTTCTCACCTATAGTTTCTTCTTCTACATTTAAAGATGACATGGTCTGGTTAGATATGGACTGTAATGTTCATAAAAGCACTGTAACTATAAGCAATTTTGGTGAAAAAGACATACTCCAAATTCATAGTATTTATAAGTTTTCTATATCTATTAAAAGGGTAACTATCTTGACTTAGGAATACATATCCTGACATAGAGATAAATCCAAACTAAGTACAGACTCTCTTATTCCCAGAAAGATCCAGCTACCTATTCCATGCCTACTCTTGATGTTTTCAAAATAAAATTATAAAATTTACCAAAAAGTGGTACAAAGGGTAATCTTCATGTAAACATGACTCACTTGCTATAAAATTTAGCTTCTCCATTTCCTTCAATTACCCTCTAGAATATTTCACTCTTGGACCATCAGTCAGTTTCTTACTCTGAGTCCAAGTGATAATATGAACGTCAGGATTCAAATTCTAGTCTGTTCCCTACTAACTGTAGCACACCAGGATAATTACTTCTGTTACTTGTACTCCTTTCTATGTTTCTTTCCTCAGGATACATGGAGCAAACCCTTGGGTGTTTGGACTTTGTGAATTGATTAAAAAAAAGTTGGTTAAGAAAGTGCTTGGCATATAGTATGCGCTCTTCCAATATTGTTATGTTAATAAACTCACTATCAACTACTGTTACCCATACCATTTTGCTAGTTTATTCATTTCTTGGGGAGGAAATTGTAATTATATGATACTTATTTATCAATATTTACCCAAATATATCCCATCCATTTTCTTCCTGCCTCTCTAAGCATGTAGCCATTTTTATATCAAGTTATAGTCTCCTTTTCATATGCCCAAGGTTAAGATCATAATATAGTTTTATGAATTAAAACAAATACTTGATTATATAATGGGATTACATTTAAAATTATAAATAATTTAAATGCAAATACAAGATGATTAATCATTGAGAAATGTTATACTTTCTCAATTAATATTTAGTTTCCTCAAAACTCTATTTCCTATGTATCTCACACCTTATATATATATATACTTTTTGATGTCAAATTCTACATACTTAATTTCATTATGACTTCTTTGACATGAATATTGAGATGTCTATTTTTTAATTTAAAGTGATTGATTTTTTTCTATTTTTATTTTAGATATTTACATTCTAACCAGTCATCTAGATACTTATTCTGTGGAAATATATTGATATTTTGTGATCAGATATGTTACTTTTGAATAATTTATCTATCAATTGCTAAGAGATATGTTAAAACTTTATGAAAATATATTTTCTATTTTCTAGATTAACAATTTGCTTTATAGTTCAAATTATTAAGTAGACATAGGTAGGTATAGATTACTATATGTTCTTGATAAATTGAAACTTTAATCAATATGTAATGACCCTCAGTCTTACATAGTCATTTAAAAAAAATTTTTCATCATAGTTTTATACAGAACAGAACATTGCACAAATCAAAAATAAACAACTCTTCAATAGTAAGCTGTTGTAACTGTTTTTCTTTATTTTGAAAGTGATGGGGCACGTGATTTCTCTACAGTTGTCTCCCAGGTTCAAGTGCTCTGAAGGGAGCCGCTGGCTGCCCTTAGGCCCCGGGCGGCCCGGTGCTGCCCGTTCCCTGGAGGCGGGGACGTTGTGTTCCTCGGCCCTTGATTTCGTGATGGCCAATAAAGTTTACGCTAGAGCCAAATGAAGGTATTTTTCCTGCTACCTTAGGAAGGTCTAACGGGGAACTTTGGATGAATTTTTCTTTAAATTCCTGGAAACAGCCTGGCGCAGCTGTGCGGCCCTACCCAAAGCAGCAGGCTTCTGGCAGAGGCGCCTGGGCCTGCACGGATTGCTGGAAGCGGCCCTTTTATCCACATTTAACTCAGTCTGAGAAAAAACCTGAGAGGGGGCTCGTGTTTAATGTTCAAAAGACGATATAGATATTTAAGCTGAAACACGTATTGTACATGTTAAATCTTGTTAAAATATAATGCTGCATGTAGAGTTTAAAGATTTTCCAAAATCACTGTGAAATGATTTATGTTTACCAAGTCATATATTTTGTAACAAAAGTCACTATTTGAGAAAGTGAAATTTTAATATATGAACAGAAATTGTGATCAAGTTAGTGATCTTCTCAGATATTGTTTTTAAAGAAGCAAATTAATGCTTTCAGCAGAATAAACATGCATTTACTTACATAACACTACTTATTATGTTCTAATTAGTGTGCAAATAATATCACAATGATGATCTCCATAAACTTCCCTTTTTCTTGGAATTTTTGCTAAAAGAGAAAGGTGATTTATGTGAATAATAAAGGAACAATTGAATTTATAAAATAATAGAGACATGGTAAGAATGAGTTATTTTTATTTTTAAAATTTTTAACTCTGGTAAAAATGTACAACTGTAAGTTGTTTAAAAGTATAAAAATATGGAAAAACAGTCCACAAAGCCCTCATTTTTTCTACCATATGTTATCAAAAATCAAAAGTTAGAATTGGTGTTCAAGCCCTATAAATAAAATTATACATGTACAGGATCTGTCCTTCACCATGGGAATTTTAAAGTTAAAAATAATGTGCCTCCTAAATCCAGGTCAACTTATAACTAGCGACTGACCACTCACACCTTGATCTCAAGTGTGTGCGTGTTCAACTCACAACAATTTCTGCCAAAATTTAAAATCAGAAGCAGTAACTAACACATCATAAATTCATAAAAGGGTACATTGATGGAAGGCTAATTTGTTACCAAAAAATAAAGATGGTATGGCTTTTATATTTATTATAAGAACATTCACATTTTTTTATTTGGGGAAAATGTCATTTTTAAGGTAATACCATAAAGGACATGATGTCACAGACATGTTGATATTGTACATTCATAAAAATGATGGACTGTCTTGGCTGTTTCTTTCTCTTTTTCTCTCTCTTTTTCTACTTCTGTCTCTTTGTTTCTCTTTCTATCTCTTCTTTGGGAACCAGGCAAGAGAAATAGGATATAAAAATAGGTATTAAAATGTTATTTTTTAATCAAACCATTAAAGAGAGAGAGATCTGTTAAGTAAGTTTTAACTCAACTGTATTAAATACCATCACATATTCATTAGACACTGAAATCACTCAGTTTAGTCTTTCAATAACAGAACTCTCTTGAAAATCATGTTCAAAAAATGCCATTCAGTGTTGCATTGAACAATGTTAAACAGGCAAGAACGAATATTTACTTATTCAAGATTATGGCAATAAGGGAAGACAGCCAGGATTCAGGCTCAACTCTGCTGACACAAAAGGTAGTAGAGATTGCTGAATCATATAATAGTTCTATTTTTAATTTCGTGAGGCGCCTCCATGCCAATTTCCATAGTAAGGTTGGAGTGGGGGGGAAATCATAGGCTATCTGTGTTTGCTAATTTACTTTACACAATAGAAAAGTACAATTTCTCATACTTTCATGACAGGAGATATTTTTACAACTTGGAGCAAGGCTGTTGCTGATGTTAAGTCTCTGCCCTTTTACAAAAGCTAGGAGACAGGCACTATCTTCATCGATGATGATATTTCAAAGGGACGGCTCCCAGGTCCTGGATAAAGATTTCCCTGGCTTGGAAAGCTGGCCAGAGGCTGGGAGAAGATTTGCATATCGAACGCATGGAGAAAGAAATTACAATACAAGCTATCTGAAATAAATGCTCTAAGGAACAGGGCCTGGGCCGGAGTAAGGCCCGGCTCACTGAGCTTAATCGGGGTCAGGGCACCACTCTGTCCTCGGTCATTTCAAAGTATTCCAGTGGTTTTCCAACGTCTTTTTTTTTTTTTAATTAAAATTATCTCAGTATGTTATTTGCACGAAGATGTAGCTGTTTCCCAGATTATAAACCTTTTTATTCTTACAGTTCAGAATGGTAAATTTGGGCATTTCAGCCTCTATTTTAAAACCTAGAGACATAAATGATTACGCTTAACAACTTGTGAGAAGCATTTAAACCCTGAGTCAAAGTGCACTCAGTATTTCATCAGAAAACGTACATTGGTATAAATATTCTCAATCCCTGATTCATTTATACATCATTGACCTTTTTAACTTCATATTCCAACCACATTGTGTTTAGTTCTTCCAATGTACCATACTATCTGCAACCTCTGGACCTCTACACAGGTCATCCCTAGGATGTGCCTGTGCCCAAGAAAATATTTTATCGGGGGGAATTCTTATCTGTATAAACAGTCTGAGCCACCCCAAACTAGCCATCCAGCATTATTTTGGCACTTACTGTCACCTCACCATCCTGTGAAAGAAATTTTGCCCAGGCTGACAGAGTAAGACTGTGTCTTAGAACCTGGACCAGCCACAGGCCACTGGACCAACCTCGTAAGCAGGAGAGCAGCTGTTCTTTGGGACACCTGGGTGACCCATGACCAAGAAAGTCAGAGAGGAACCCATGGGAAGAGACACAGATCCTGTGTGAGCCTCCACAGTAGAGAGCCCGCAGTCGCTCAAGAACTTACACAATTCTTAGGAGAGCATTCTAAGTCTTGAGTCGTTGCTCCTCTAAAGCGGGGGCTGCCCCTCAGTGCCATCCCCACGACAGAGAAGCAGTTCCCCCATTTACCAGGCCAGCTCCTGTCTGAAGTCACCTTTCGGCTTATGTTCCACAAGCAAAGAGTTCTTGGACTCTGCTGATTAGGATCGATTTCCCTTTCTTCATCTCTTATAAAGTCATTCCCTTCTCCCTCATATCCTTAAGCATGGTTACAATTAAATAACAATATGTGATTATTTGATATCTATCTTTTTCAATGGCTTGTGACCTTAATCACGTACCTCAGGCCTCCCTACTCCCTGCCCCACCACATTGCCCTGCACGTAGCTCAGAGCCTATTACATGGTGCATATTTAACACACATTCATGAAAATTTTCCCACCTCTATATTTAAAAAAATTCTACATTCTTCCGTGTAAGTCTCTGTCCCATCTGTACTATTTCAAGTTAGATTGGATCTAAATAGAAAAAATGTTTATTCATTTAGCCCAATCCAATTTCAAACTTCTATTTACTAATCTCTACAGTATTTTTGATTTTTTAAAATATTATATAGGGAGAAACTCATAATTATTGCTACTATTAGCTACTATAGCTAATAATCATTATAAAATTTGTTTTACCATTCTATGCATTTTACTTATATTATTTCTCATGCTTATAGTAATTTGAGTAAATAAAATAATTTTTACATTGAAGATGAGAATAATGAAGGTACCAAAGTATGTTATATCTTGCCACAGGTAATAGTTTATACATAGCAGAACCAAGTTTCTACTACAAATTGTCTTACTCTACAGGTTACTCTATTCAACACATATTTGTTTAATTCACGTGAAGTAACAGGCTCAATACAACAACAAATGATACTATGTACCCAGTAACTCAAAGATTAATTCTAGCAGAAAAAATAAGCCAAGAAATCTACCATTATGAAACACTATAAAAACAAGGAGGGAAATATCCAGAGATGATATGGAAGCATAAAGAGAACATATCTAATCTTTTGGGGAATGAAAGGTAACACATAAGCTTTGTCTAGAACGATGAGCAAGGTTTAGGCATGTGGAGGAATTTGCAAAGAAAATGCCAGGGAATATGCACAAAGGGAAAATTGAAATGCACATATGTAAAAGAGAAACTAGAATACTGATATGCAAGTGTGATTACATTTCAGTTTTCTTATAATAAGAACAATACACTGCCATGCTTCAACAGTGCTCATGAAAAATCTAATGAATGGAAGAGGTGCATGTTCCTTTGAACCTTAAATGTTATTAGGTGGGTGAGAATGTATAGAGGATGAGCATATATAAAGCATGCATTGACTAGATAAGCAAAATGGGTTTATTTAATAGACTTGATTAATTTAAAGAAAGCAATGCTTTAGAAATATTATTTATACCTACATTGTACTAAATGGCTTGGTAAAGGAAATTGGTTAATCATACTGCAAAAAAGCTAGTTTATTGATCCTGAAAAGTAATGTTAGTCTGGAACAAGCAAGTATAATTCAGAGGAGATTCATCAGTTCATACATTAGTAAATATTGGAACTACAATATGTGGACTTAGAAATTTAGATAAATAGTTGATATTAAATTCTCAAAGCAATCAAAAGATACACAATGGAAATATGGAAATCATCGGGGTTTTTTTCTTTTCTTTTAAATTTTTATTTATTTATTTGTATTTTTAGGGGGGAAGGGAGGGAGAGAGAGAGGAAGAGAAACATGAATGTGTGGTTGCCTCTCACGCGCCCCCTTTTGGGGACCTGACCCACAACCCAGGCATGTGCCCTGACTGGGAATCAAACCGGTGACCCTTTGGTTCACAGGCTGGCACTCAATCCACTGAGCCACACCAGCCAGGGAAGAGATTATCTTTTTATCAAAGAAATTAAAATGATAACTTCTGTTCATATAATTGTTGATAATTACAAATAAATTATATAATGATTATGTTGTAGGCAAGAAATTTTTAGAAACTTGCATAAAGATGAAGTCAAAATGGAATATAAAAGTTCATGTTAGTATTAAAAAGGCTAGTAAAAGAAAAGGTTTTGGGATTGTATAAAAGCTAACTACCAAAAGGCGTTTTCCTTAGTTGGCCAGTTTGGATCCAGAGTAGAAGATAACTAGAGCCTGATGAACTAGATGGTTAAAATTTAAGTATGGATGACACTTGGAAGAATAGAGTATTTCTTATCCAAATCAGGAGGAACCCTGAACTTTAATCAAGATTAAAATGAGCATCTGCAAGCATTGAAAATGTGGAGAATTTATAATGACCTGCCTTTACTCAAGGGTAATAAATGGATGCATCTTTTGAAAATACTAGCATATTTTCACCAGAGAATCTACTTATTATTTAACATATTTGGTTTTGAAAATACATTATACAGTCTGCAATTGCTAAAAAAGGAAGTCCTTAGGTTGACCAGCAAGGTGCCCCCTGCAATAGCCTATCCCAAGATGAGCAGCTTCTCCAGGAGCTTTGCTGGGCATCTGGGGGTCGGGGAGATGAGACGAGCACGTGGACTGGCGGCCTCGCCAGCTCCCTTAGTTCTAGATCCCTTATGTGTACTGTGTGGTTTATATTTTGTTTCACCATTAATCACGCTTTATTAACAGGCAGATCTGAAAACATAAATTAATGCCTTCACGTATTCAATGCTGTTTTTTTTTTTAACAGAGCAGTTGCTATACACCAAATGGTGCTCATAAATGGCAGAATGACAGTTTTTGAAAGTAGGCGGTGAGCAAGGCAAAGAGGAATGTATTCTCAGGAATATTATTGTAAAAAGGCACCTCTGAATTTTGCAGAGTGCCCATCAAATAATTCATGGACAAACCATTATTCAGTGGTTTCAAGTTCTAAACAAAAGAAAGAAATACAGGTATGTTCCTTAAAGGGGAAAGAATGCACCATTTGTCATATTTCCATTGGTTGCATTTAAATTCATGATGTAATGTTAAATATTATACTCAGTGATAGAACAGAAAAGCAAATCAGTAAATACTTCTTTTTCATAAACCTTTACTAGCTTATAGAAATTATACTTGTAAAATTGTATTGAATTTACCATTTTTCCTGCTTTTCTTTCAATACATAGTGCTAATAACCTCTTCCAAGTCTTCAATATCATTGCTTAGTTTGAAATCATTTTAATTTCTCTTTGTCATTCTGTACTTGTGGTGAATGATCTATGAACTGTCATTATTCTGAGAACCAAATAGGTCATTTGGTTCATTGTTTCAATGCTTAGCTGAATTTAGTCTTATACTGCAATATATTTCAGTATAACTATTAAAAATGACAATACGTATCTTCTATAATCATATCATTTCAACAGATAGAACATTAAATTGAAACTTGCTGAAATCCAAAAACTAAACCTGAGATAAATTTTAAAAGGAATTAAAAACTTTAATGATTTGTAAACTTTTGCTCATTTACCTTCCAATTGTAAGTTAAAATCCTTCCATTACTTAACTTTGGCATTTCATTATTAGTGGTATGAAATTGCTATCTAGAAGCATCAGTATAGTGTTAAAATTGCCCTAATGAGTACAAATTAAACAATCTGTTTACTATACTTGGTTTTATATTGAAATAATAAATCCTAGAATAAATTATTGTTTATTGGTTCAAAACATATTGAAGGTAAACTAATAAAAGAAAAAATAAAAATGAATGTTACTTTAAAATGGTTTTGCTTATGAACATAATTATTTCCATATTCTTTTAGAGATAAACTAATTTTTTTCAGATATAAAGTTATCAATTAATCATAAACTAATTAATAGTTCACTGTACCAATAGACTCTTTTCTGTGTGTAGCTATTAATATACATGATATGCATGCATTACCAACTTTTATTAAAAATATTTCAAGCAGTATATAGTATATAAAGTGCCTGTTACATAAAGTATAATTTTTGTCTTTTAAGAATTTAAAGGCAAAAACAAATCATAGAAACTATTAATCCACTGAATCTATTGATAATTACTTCCCAGTCATAGGAAAAAAGTCATTTGAACTATAGACACTGTTTTAAGATGTATCTATTCCTATGGCATTGTACTTCAAGATGAACTCTTAGGGAATGGATGGATTAGTGGTTATGTGATTGAGCCATATTGGGAGACCTTTTCATCCCCAAGTGCCCTCTGTACACAAGCACTGAGTTTATTTTTTAAAACTATTCCACTTCTTGTCCGCAGCATGAAGATGATTGCCAATAACTGTGAAGGCACCTCTAAATTTTGAGATTTTTTCCCTTACCTGTAAGCTAACCAAACGACCCGTCACAATTTTATGAATGCTGGAAGATTCCTTGTAAGAAACAAAGGGTCATCGTATGCAGTCAGTCGGGGTATCGTTGTGTTCTCGGCTAGCACTTTTAAGTCCAAACTTCCCCAGAGCAACATGGCTCAGGATCCATTTAGCTCCTGCACATGCTGAGGTTTGCATTGCTCATCTGGTAGCAAGGGCCAAGGGCTTAGCACTTTTTGAACAAGCAGCAAGTGTCCTACAAACAGCAAGCAGTCCACCCCAGTCCCTCCTGGTCACTGTTGCCTCCAGGGAGTAAGTGCCTGCAGAATAGTTCCACTGTGGTCACCTTGACGTCCTCGTTGCATGTGCACCTACAGGACCTGCTAGGTGTAGGGAGACATGTAACCCGCCCGCACTGGCACACTCGCAAGATACGCAGGGATGCTTAACATCATGGCAGATGACCTCCCCCAGTAGGTCTGTGTCTGCTATTTCCTATATGTCTGACATATAAATACCTTTCCGAGATGTATCCTTTAAAGGTACTTTGAATTTGCTTCACATCCAAAGAGGCTTTGCTTCAAAAAAATTTTATATTTTAATTTCATAAATAAATTCTCAGCTTGACCATTTTCAGACAGCCTTGCTTTTGTGCATGCTTATAGTCCTAAAGTCTCAGCAAAGTACCTTAATTACCACCCAACACTTAAGTTTATAATTGACTTTTTTTTTTGACCTCCTCTTTGACGGTGGAGCTCCATGTTACCGGCATTGACTGAGAGTTGACTGGGATCAGAGGTTTACAGAGGTAGGACTTCTACCAGATTTTCCACCTCAGCCTGAGTTTTGTCTCCTTTTCTTCACCTCCTTTGAGACTTAAACACCAAATCTCAGTTTCATTCATTTTGCAGATTCCCGCAGAGCAAAGGCAACTGCTGACCTTTCTTGATTCATGACTTAACGGTTTTGCTTATTTTATTTCTTTTGTCTGAAAATTACTTCATATTTTGCCAGCTTATCACTTAAAAATACACTTTACTTAAACATGTTAGCGGTTGTCAAAGACAGGGGCATTTCAAATCTCCTCAGTCTCAATATTTGTAAGATGGTCTTCCTGTATCTATTTTTATAAGATATTATAAAACATAAAGCCTGAAGAACTTCTCATAACACACTGTGAGATTTATGACCGCAGAGGATTTCCTGGTTAGTTCATTTTTCTTGTTATAACTTACCTAAGTGATTCCATGAGAAAGGGACAGTAGTATCTTTGTTCCATCATGCTCTGCTACTGACAGTTTAGCAAGGATGCATGCTTATAGATTAGGGAAGCACCGTAGCTGAGAAACAGCCAACGGTTTTCCTTTTCTTCTTTACAGGGTTGTCAAATTTTCTTTGTGCAACTGCACGTGAATTGCCTGATCCTTTTTCTCTTATAGTTTAGGCTGTTCAGTATAATAGATAAAATGTATGCTTATGTATTTGCGGAACAATACACTAGGATTAAAGGGAAATCAAATAATTTATTTTAGTGTTGGAATAAATTCAGTGAAGAATTTTGTTAGGAGCCTTTAGGAATCTATTATAGTTATTACAAGGGTAAAATTAAAAAAGGGGCTTTTTAAAAGCTTAGTCTTCAAACTACTTGGTGTTTGACCTGCGGATTCCGATTTTGCGGCGGGGGGACTGGAGTGTGAGCACTTCTACTCCCTCCTCCCTTCGGAAAGTTTCACAACGCGTCCACCATTGAGCACCCACAACGTTGGGAATGCTTACCAAGCTTACCAATCAGTTGAGAAGCATTTCAGCAGACCACACTCTCTACCCCTCTCAACCCCATGCTTTCCCCACATATGAAGAAGGTAAGAACACAAGCTTACACCCTTTTAAACACAGGGATTTAACAAAAGATTGGACATCATTGCCAACCCCATTATTATGGTGGACAGCAACCTCAGAGGTAACCATAATCATAAGGGCAGAATGAGGGAACGGGATCTGTATGAAAAACAAGGAAGTGTCATCAATGGTCCTAAAACTTTGGAAACGCACATGTAAGACAAAGATTTTCTCTCCTAAATTCTTTGGAGAAACACATGTGAGAAATAGGCTACTTATCCTAAATCCAGAGATGGTGAATTAAGATTATGCCAAATATATTCTACTGAATACAGAAAAATCACATAAAATATAAAATCCTTTTGAATGAAAAAAATTTTGCAAGGAAAATAATTATTTTTTCAAGTACTTTGGATCCAAACAGAAAGGTCTTGGAATCTTTGATTCATGCCTTATGAGCTGAATTAGATTTGAGAAACAATATAAACTGATACACAATTTTTTAATCTTTAAAATGTGAATAATGATATTTACCTAATAGTTTTGTTGTAAAGATTTCTTATAATAATGTATAAATACTTAGTAAACACTGTAAAAGTTGAGTAAATAGTAGCAGAGATATATTATTTTAATATTTCAATTATTGTTAATATTTCATAAGGTTTTGAAAGCACAAATTAAATATTTTATTTAAAATGCATCTCATGTTTCTTAAAAAGGTTAATTTTCTTTTCTTTTGCTGTTCCTAATCAGCCTGTATTTATCAGTAATATATCATCCTCTATAATCAACAATAAAACTTTTATGTGGTAAGTTAAGAAAAAATTCCATTTAAATAAAATGTGCTTGATTCGTTTTAGAATTGAGTTTTAAATTATTGCCTGCATTAGGACCAATTTTATTTGTCCTTTTTATTGAGGTGTAGAAGAGTTAGGTGACTTGTAAGTATGGGCACAATCAGCATGTGAAGGATGAGGGTGCTCTTGAAACGGCTGCTTCAGATCTTGCACTATTACACCGAGATGTTAGAGGTGTTACAGCTTTCTTGGCTTGCAAGCACCCAGATTGAGGATGTCAGTTATAATGAAATCCCTAGAAGTCAGAACATAGTCATTAGCCTATTTGTGTCAATCTGGCTTTTTAAGAGCTTTTGCTAATTCATTTGTGTATTCTTGGTTAGTCCAGAGTTTTGTCTGTTCTTTCCATTATTATTACACAAGGTCTGATGGTGAAAATCAACATTTAATTGTTTTAACACCATATTTTAAAGTGGAATTTTTCAATTTCATAAGATAAAATGTATAATTATTGCAAGCTATTTCCAGGTGAGATATTTAGAATCATATCAATTGTTTTCCACATCAGTTATGAAAAATTATGTAATAGTATCTATCAAATGCTTAAGTTGATTTTTTGAAAGGTCCCAAGTAAAATTGCCATTTTGTGATATTATTTTTGAGACCCACTATTTAATATAACTGAGCATTGCATATATAATATATGTAGATCAAACATTTTCCTCATTCACTAAGTAATAGTGATAGTATCAACTTTTAGACATAATTTGTTCAGCTGAAAAATCATGAAAACAAAATTTTTGGTAGGTTACTTGATTATTAGCTTCTTTGTTACTGTTTATAATCACAATTTTACTGTTTGATCATTATTTTGAATTATTTGAATAGCTAAAACATTATTCCTGGAGTTTTAAAAGGACTTCAGTGAGCCACACAGTAGAGTGAGGGCAACATACCAGCCATATGACATATCGATGACATATCAATGACAATGCTACACAAAAGTGTTCTTTTATGCCCACAAAACATTTAATAAATGTTATATAATGCTACATCATTGAGACTGATTAATTGAAGATGCAGGAATAATAGGGGAAAATGCAAGTTTTTAGGGAAATGCAAAGACTTGTGAATAAATACATATATATTTAATATGTTTGCTTTAAACTTCTATTATTATTTCCAGTTACCTCAATAGCTAACTTGGTATTGATATGAAACATCTTTACTTTTTTAAATATGAGGTCTAACTGATATAACAACATTATATTTTAGGCATAGAATATAATGATTCAATATTTGTATATATGGCAAAATAATCACAAGTCTAGGTAACATCAGTCACCACACATGATTATAGAATTCATTTTCTTGTCATGTGAACTTTTATGATCTAGTCTCTCAGCAACTTTAAAATATACAATACAGTATTATTAAGTATAGTCATCATACTGTATGTTACATGCCCATGATTCATTCATTTTATAACCAGAAGTTTGTACCTTTGACTCCCTTCTCGCATTCCATCCACTCCTCACCCCCACCTCTGGCAACCTCCAATCTGTTCTCTATAGTTACAAGCTTTTTTAAAATTCTACATATAAGTAGAATTTATACTCACATGGCATATGTCTGAGATCTTTACTTTTAAAGACAATAATGAATGATCTGCACCATTCTAAGCCAGTCCTGATTAGCTTGCATCATCAGAACATGGATTGAATCTAGTATTTTTATGTCATAACTGGGAAAGTAGACATACATTGCAAAACAAACAAGTGAGATGTTTATTTGCTTGATTTTTGTGATGGTAGTTTTTAAAAATATTGCCCACTGATATAATAGTGTTCTTGTTTCCATTCTCAAAATTTTGTTCTTTTCTTTTTCGTTTTCCATATACAGTGATATATTCCTTTGGAGGTCAGCAATATGACTTCTCAGTTACTGCTTGCATTGAGTTTCAGCTAGGGCACTTGCTTCTAACTTACTCGAAAGAGGAAATAAAGATTTCCACAGGATAAGCCATCTTAAGAAAGAAAATTAAGTTTATAAGAGTGTGGTGTAATTATGAGAGTTTTTTTGGAGTGATTATGAGTTTTGAGTTTTGGTTTGGTTCTTGAGGAGGTTTTTTGTTTGTTCGTTTGTTTTAATGAAAGAGAAAAGAATATCTAACTTGGGGATATACATTACTCCAGATTTACAAAACCCTTAAAATGTAAAATTTTGAGGAATTACTTGGTTTTTAAGTTATTTTTAATAAATGGGAATTGACCTGTTTAGTTTTATGATATTTAACTTAAGCAGTATAACCATTATTGATCAAAGTAAACATGTTTTATACCCACGCATTATGTTCAAATAGTACAAAATCACCGAGTTCCTTCTACAGCTGTAAAGCACAGAGGAGTTATTGTGGGATTAATTTTCTTGGGTGAAATAAATGTAGCAGCGAAGACATAAAGAACACTTTAGTGACTAGAGACAGACCATTTGGTTGAAGATACAAGTGAGTTAACTAACAGTCAAGTCTCCTCTCTTCTTTTTATTTGCTAGATAGCTATCAAAGGCTCAGTAAGTCTCCATCTGTGAACAACTATAATCTATTGATATATGCACAATCATGAGACAGGAAGAATCACAGATGGGGAAATTGAGACATTACAGATTTAGACCGGCTTTTTTCTTGAGTGGAAATATTAAAAACGACAAACTAGCTGATATTATGCTGAAAATAGTACTTGATAACTGATTTTAAAATTAAGCTACTTACTCTCATTTTTAATTTAATAGAGAAACTTGATACATGTATTCTCAGTGGTATTTTAATGTAAGACTTTTTTTAAGGTTCTGAAGTTTGATTCTAATGTCTCATTGTAGCGTGATTTACATTTTCTTGATTTTTTTAATCCTGAGTTTTACATCATTTTATGGACTACAGACTAGATAATAATGTATCAGTATTAGTTTCCTAGTATTAATTGTTCTGTGACTATTTATGAAAATGTCCCCTTATAAATGTATAAATTGAGGTGTTTAGGGGTAAAATGTTACAGTAAAGCATCACATTATCTACAACTTGATCTCAATGTTTAGAAATATAATTTTTATATGCAATTTTATCATAGGATTGCTATACCTATAGATCACTGATAGCTGATAGGTAAGAGATAGAATAATAAAGCAAATGAGCTAAAATGCAAACAGTCTTCGATCTGGTCAAGGACCTAACTAGAAAGGTGATGAAATAATGGGTGTGCACCGCCCTTGGCTTATACGGAGAAATTCAAGCTTTCTCATCGCCTCCGGATTCTAATGCTTTTAATTTCTTGCCGGCTTTTTGGATATTTATTCTGTCATAATCCCAAAATATAAAGTTAAAACTTTTATTTATAATGGTGACAATTGAAACAAGTAAAATATTGAACAAATAATTTAATTATCAGCTTATATTTAGCTATACCCTCTTTACGTATTAATCGCCATTTCATAGTTTTATTTCGTATTGGGTGATTTTTTTCCCTTAATCTTATGAAATAAAATATTCTATAGGATTTTTACAATATAATTATACATGTTAGTATGAAGCTGAGCTATCTTAGAAAAGATTTGCAAATCCATGTAGTATTGTTTTTATTTCTTCCTCAGCACTAATATATATGAGTCATTATTGTTTTCTCACTATTTGAAATCTCATTTTTATTTTAAATAACCACTTATATTATTACTTGCCCTTATTGATCTTTGCTTCATACAAGCAAAATTAACTATGTTTATTAGATACTAAAGTGGGCAAAACCAAAGATTTTATGCTAACACTGTATGCATTGTAGCAGTCTTCATTTTCCCATACGTCTTGTGAGTGGGATATGGGTCAGGGAGCAGGAAAATGGTCAGAAGAGGGAAGAGAAACATGGATGGCCACAGATATTGAGCACGCTTTATTTAAGAGTGTTACTGAATGCCAGTCAATTATCTGGAATAAAGTGACTTAAATATAGCATAGAGATAAAGCAAATAAAAAAGTTATACTTAAAACTATAATTATAGGCAAAAGAGTAAAATGTGGAGGTTTAATTTGTATCAGAAATGTATCTTCCCTAATAAGTAACACACAAGGAGCTTTGGCCAGAAATAAATGAGGAAGATTTAGTCAAGGACTTTAAGGTTTGCAAACCAGAGTCACAGCTAGACAAAAACCCCAAAGTGTGTGGAAGAAGAAGGAAAAGTTATTTTAATGTAAAATTTTTCTCAAGTTCCAAAGTTTAAATCGTAACTTTCTTATAACAAGAAGTGCATTGTTGAAACGAATCAGTCCTGCATTCTAAGTCTTAGTACTGGTCCAGATGGTTATCAATCAGATGTTGGGCTTTTTGGATAATAGATGTCAGTTTACCTGGATGTGTGAGTTTTTCAGGGGGTAATCTGAGACCCTCTCTAGGAATTGATGGGCTGCTGCTTGATTCACAAGTTGTTCCATAAAGCTGATTAGATCTTTAAATCCATTTAGTTGAATTTGGCTTTTTAACAGTACAGAGAATAGTAAAATCTTTTTTTAAATGTGATTTCAAATATATTTCCTGTGAAAACAATGGAAACCTCATTTAAAATGAAGTGGAGACGCCCTGAAGGGGGAGCTCTCACCTACTTGCCATTCTTTGCTACCCTTACGCAACCAACAGGAAGAAAGAAAATTAGAATTATTTTGACAAAGAAGGGCATTTTTCACATAGGAATTTCATCTCCTGCTTTTAAGCAAAGAAGGTAGCTCCGTCCCTGCCCCGGCAAGGCACTAACACCTTTTGCAGCAAATTAGAAACTGCTGCAACTTCAAACTTGTTCTCCATTGAACTTTTGTTCAAAACAACCTTTCACAATTTTATCCTAAAACCTAATAAAGGCTAACCTTACCTTTGTCTCCTCATACTTGCCTCAAATTTTGCAATAACTTGCTCCTTCCAGATTGCAATTCTCTGCTAATCTCAAATAAACTCATTTTGTTGGTAAAATAACTAGTTATTTTATATTTGAGGTTGACATTCCATATACTGACTATGGCCAGCCTGACTTATTTGGAGAGGCTTATAAACTGGAAATTACTGTACGTCCCATGTCTTTTTTGAACAAATAAAAGCAACCTGGACAAATTCTTTTTTCCTCTTAAATGAGATATTCAGGGTGTTCCCAAAGAACAAAAGAGGCACTTTGCTTCAAGAAAGCTGCATTTAACTTTGCCTTTTAGAGACCAAAGGGACATTCTTTCCAGTAATAAAGGTAGATAATAAAATACAAATAGAAAAATCACTGCAGGCTAATACAAAATATACAAGCATGGAGTAATGCTGCTTTTCCTGTAACTTATAAAAAGTCAAAATCCCACTTGTTTCCTTTTTTCAAACGCTTAGTAAAAATCAACAAAATCTGTTCAAGTGTATTTCTCCTGCCTTATCGCCCATATTTGCCACAAACTGCAGTTTACTTGTGGACTCTTAATTTGAAAACAGAACTCTGGAATATTTACTTATTTAAAAATAAAATAAAGCAATTGACTATATATATTCTATCAAAACAGTCTTATTTTAATCTGTCAGTTTTTCTATATTTTATACAAAGTTATACATTGTGTGCAGAAATAATGTAAATATGTATAAGCAATTAAAATTATGTAACAATATTCACATATATATGAAGATATGTGACATGAAATCATACTGACCAATAACAAGGTTAAAGTTTAATCTCTTTAAATTCATAGTCACTATTAACTTAGAAAGGTAGAGTCAATATGACAACAGATTTAATTATATTGCTAATTACTTTTCCCTGTTGTAAGCATTTAATGTTTAGTTTGATATATACTGATGTAACTCATGGAGAAGATTAAATTTTTTATTGATTCACATAATTTCTCTCTCACACAGATTTATGTTATTCTTTCTGTTGCATAAACATTTTAATGAATTTGTGTAGGGCAAAGAAATGAATACATTTTAACTAAGCAAGACATAAAAAAATAAAATCCAAATCCATTTCCCTTTGATGGATTTATGGGTGAACTATCTTAATCGCTTTCTCAGCAATTTGAATGTATTTTCTCTTTTTAAAGACAATAATTGGTTTGTGGCAACTAGATTGAATATATTTCAGATCAAACTCAGTAACTAGGAGTTATTCCTAAATCCCATAATTCCTTGCCCACATTGGTATCTTCTGTTGAAATTACATTAAGTACTACTATTTTATTAAAAATATATAGATGATAATGGTCTCTTTTAAGATGCACCAAAATAAAAATGAAATAAAGTTACAAATATGTTAAACAAAAATATTTACTAACATTTGGCATCATTTGACAAGTAGGTATTTATATGCCTCCATATGTTTTTATTTATCCATCTATATTTTAATAGAAATATGAAAATGTATAATGACATACATTAATACAATGCTGAATTTTCTCTAAATTTCCAAATATATTTATTTAAAATAGCATGCTTTTAATATATTATAGCACCCTGTTTATAAAGCAGATTATGTGTTTATATGTTAAGAAGTATTTATCCTAGCACCCAGTGAAAATAATGCTAGCATTTAACTCAAATAATTAGTTTTACAGCAACCTTATTTTTGAAATAAGGAGAGAAGATAGCTCATTGACTAATGATATTGAACATAGGATGTTTATCCCTCTCCCACACTTGCTTAACCTCTGCAAGTAACGAAGGAGAAGACGACGGTGGGATTTTTCAGCCAATTTTGAGAGAAGACTAAAGAAGGCGTTTTAGCCCCCTGTGACCAGATCATGCAAGGGAAATCAGCAATATCTTTTAAAAACTGTGAGAGCAGAGCAGGACAGCAATGTGACATCCAGGTAGCCCATAAGCAAAGGGTAACGGACAAACCAGTTCGATGAGATCGAAGACGGTTGCTCTCACGACTTCAGCTTGTGAACAGTTGTTAAACACATGCCTGATGTGAAATGTCAACCCTCACTCTAAGCTTTCCCTGTTCAGAGCATCAAATGAAGACTTCATTGGGTTTTATAGTAGCTTTCTGATTTTGGTAGTCCATTGAAGAAGGGAGTTTGAAAGTCGTTGTATACTGTTAACGATTGTCTGCCCATGTTCTCCCTGAAATACCATGATTGTTTATGAAAAGTATCTTTAATAAAGCTGGATACAGTTTGGCTTGGAAAACAACAACAACAACAACAACAACAAAACCAGTACATGGCTTGGTATGAGAAAGTCAGCCTGGGGTCCCTCATCCCAATGTGCCCTGTTTTTAAGAAATATTGAAAATGCTGCAGTGTTTAAAAAAAAAAAACGCTAAAAATCAGCTGAGTAAATGTGAGGATTTAATTGGCTTTATTAAGTGATTGACGGAGGATGCTCCAAGGGATTATATAAAAAGGAAAGCCTTTATAGAAAGGAAGGTGGGGCCAGGGAGCTTTAGGAAAAGATAGGATTGTTCGCAGGCAAGGACGCTTTCTGGGGGGAGGAGCAGGCGTTTGAAGGACAAGGGTTTTATTAGGCAGATTGCCCCCTCTTTCAAGGCGGGGGATGGAGAGGGCCCCAGGGACAGATGACCTCACTGGTGTTGACCTGAAAGTTCGGGACTGGTTGATTAAGGTGACATTCTGTGAATGTTTAACCTGCAGTTGGGTCAGGTAGTAAGTCTAGGTGTCATCACAGGGGCTTTTGCACAAGTGACGCCACTGGGGGCCTGTGCTTTTCTCTGGGACGACAGAGTGAGGCCTGGCACCCGAATGGGGAGAGAAGCTTGTGCACCTCGCAGCCGGAAGGCCCGGCAGGGCCCACTGGCCGCTGCTCCAGACGGGTCGCCACGGTACCGCCACGCGGACAAGGGCGGGCTCACATTTGTTAGCACCGTTCACTGTAGGCAGAGTTGGAGGGGGACATTATGAAGTGTAAGGAGAACTTTTGAGTTATGTGAAGACAAATAAGAACATAGGAATTTCAGAAGAGAAATTTTTCCACTGGAATGGAATTGTTTCCAAAAATTGTTCCTTATATTTCTTGAAATGATCTATTTTTCTAATATGTTTTGTCTTTTAAAACTAAAATTTTCTAATAAAACTGGCTTTTACAGACATCAGTCTAACTACTCAAGGAGATATTACATTATCATTTTAATCTATTATGTTTAGATTTTTAAGATTGAGGTAAAAATGATTTAGAAATGGTTTATATTTATGTATGTGATTTAAAAATCACTGTATGAAGTACTTCTGAATTTAGAAATATAAATGGTGTGCATATACACATATGTGTGTCTTTAGTTATGTAAATAAAATTATATAATTAGTGGGAAAAGAATATATATACTCAACATTTTGGATTATGATAGAAAAGTGCAGGAAGCCTGGGTATTGTTTTTGGTTTTATCTGTTTGTTTTCTTTTCCTCCAACAATAGTCATTTCTCTTTGAAGCTCATTATTTAAAGTTCAGTATATTGATAATTTTTCACTTCTGTGTTATATTTTTTCACAAATTCTATAAAATGAATTTTTGCAATATTCAGAAAATTTCAAAATACCTTTCAATTTTTTTTCCTTTGAGACTCACTTCTTATTTTTCATATATATATTTCTAGCAGTTCCTTGGATAATCTAATACAACATATTCTAAGCCTGGAGGGTTTGTCTTATTTTCATATTAGATTTAATTCATCATTGATATATTTATATAAAAGCTCACCCACATGCCTTGCACTTTTATTGCAATTTATTTTACACTTATAAGATATCAGATATGGAAATTAATTGAGAATATCCTTCGGGCATCTTTCTATCTAGTGAGACAGAGGGAAGAATTTATGTCCATACATTATTTCTGCAACACCTTCCTGTATGAGTTGGTTAATGAAATATAAATTATCTATGAAAACTCTTATATTTTCATTTCTGTAGTCTAAATGCCTTTTTTTCTAAGTGGCAAACATTTCTTTTAGAAGATGAAGAAACATCTGCTTTATTTTGATTTTATGTTTCCTGTGCTAAAATGGAAGTCTCAAACATATTATAAAGGGTTGAATTACTGTTGAAATTCTCATAATAAGAGGACTTGCTGAAGCTTAATTTAAATCTCCTGCCATTACTATGAACTTCATAAACAAAAATAAAAACATGGGCCTGCTTAGTGAGCAGCAGCTAGTGACTTTGGCAACAAACAGTTTAGAGGGAGCAATAACCTCATAGATAGACGTTTCCATTTTTTAAAAAATGTTTTAAGAGAGGAAGTCTGCATTGAACAAGAAATGCACCACAGCAAAAGAAGGGAAAAAAAGTTGAGTATTGTGTGAAAAGTATCCTGCTATAAAATAGTTATAATTTTAGATAGGGTGATACAAAAATATCTGGTTAAATATGTTTTAGCTTAAAAAAAAAAAGTTGAGGAAAACCACGGGAACCAGTTTTAAAGAAGAACAAAATCGGAGTAAGGTAGAATTATTTTTGGGTTTGCACAGCCAGAGAGAGACAATAGACAAGACCTTGGCCAGCTGATGATGGAGAATTTTAATGAGATCCCTGCGTGAAGCCAGGCTCTAAAAATCATACATCTTTAGGGGGAAGACTGAGTTAGAAAAAGACACCTTACCTAGCAGAGGGAATGAGGGGAACCTTTTTGTCTGAATCCCAGCATCAGGTGAGGGAATATTTAACTAAAAGTTTATAACCGATATCCTCCACTCTTAGGATCAGGATAAGAGAGGCTCTGAGGTGCCCGTCTTCTGAGAATAAAGCGAAAACGGCACACATCCTCTCTTAAGAAAAAGCCCCCAACCGAGGCACATCGGGGTTCCCCCCAGAGAGCCGTGAGCCAAGTCTGAAAACACAGTTTAAAGTCATACAGCGCATTATGACAAATATATTGCTTCTAGGTAGGATCTGGTAACAGGGATTCTTTGCAAAGGCCTTGTCGGCTATTTGAATAAGGATTTGGAAAGGAGGACAGAGTGATGTCATTGTTGATTTCGGGTGTTGGGGAACTATATGGCTGATATGTAAGAACATATTTCCTTTTTAGGGAACCATATGCTAGTGTTGATTGGGAATCACATCTGTATGTGTGTGGCTTGATCTCAGAGGGTGCAGAGAAAGAGAACAGAGAGAGAGAGAGAGAGTAAAGGAGCAAGAGCAAACAAGCAAATACGGCAAAATGGTGAATCTCAGTGAGGAGTATATGGCAGTCCTTTTTATGGTACTTGCAACTGTCATAACCATTTTAAATCAGAATACATTAATTTTTTAACAAAACAAAACGAACAGTTGGTGTTAGATCTCAGAATTGTGGTTATCCTGAGGAAGACAGGGACTAGAAGATACATGGGCAGAGACTTGGGGGTGCTGGTGATGTTGGGCTTTGTTTTGGTTGCAGAAGCATGTTCACTTTTTGAAAATATATCAAGCTGTGTGCTTATGATTAGTACACTTTATATGATTCTATACATTATAGATTTATAAAAGTAGAGATAAAAATAAATGTCTTGTAATCATATATGTGTATTCAAAGTCTGTCTGGAAAAAGTCTAGCCATTGTTAATCTAAGGAGAACAGGTTGTGTGGCATTGATGTAACCTGGCAGCCAAGGAGAGTGGACTGGAATGCTGATAGATGAGCAAAAATGGCTTCACTATACTAGTCAGTAGGGGCGGCAGATGCCATTGAGTGAGCATGTATACTGTGTGGCTGTCACATTCAAAATGGCTGAGTGAGTAGAGCCACAAATCTATATCAAATTTTGCGTCAGCTTGAACATTCCTCCCCAGAAACTATTCGGGTGATTCAGAAGGCTGCAGCTATGGGCAACTGGTGATTGGCAGCTTCACCACAACAAAGCGCCTTCTTGATAATAAGGTTGTCATTATTACAGATAGGTATCATTTTGGTAAATTATTTCTCCCTTCTAGCATGTGCAGATTTTTTTCAGTGGATGCACCTGACTTGTAAGTGTCTTCTAAAGAAAATGAAAATGACACAACTTCAGGAGTCTGTTAGTTGGAATATTTTTTTTTCCAATTATCTGTGTCAGCACAGAGAGAAATAATGTTAATTCTGACCTAAAGACATGGTTCAGGGATCTTTTCTTCACGCACTCTCACTTAAGATTCTCATTGATCTTTTTTTTTTTTTTTTTCAGTGAAAGCCACTAAGTGAAGATTTTCTCTAGTTAAGTCCATATTCTTTTCAAGTTTTCAAACTCCTAGTACAGTTTTTTTCTGTTAGTGATATTAGAAATACCAGGTAATTGGCATTGTTGCACTTGCCCTCATTATCACTGTAGATGTTGAAAAACAATCTAGCATAAGTGCAAGATTCCATGCTAACTGTCAATTATATTCTTACTGAACAGAAAGAACATCTGGTTTTCTAAACTCTTGATTACAGCCTTAAATCTGAAGTGAATATTTTAAAGAGCATTGTAATTTCACAATCTTGAACACAAATATTAAATGATATACAATAACAATTTGCAATTTCTTCTACCAAAAAAAGCTTTTTGTGGGGAGAAGAAAATTTTTACCTATAGAGAATCATTGTTACTTGACAAATGTATAGAAATACCGACTGTACGATGACAACTTACATATGCTTCAAGACTTTTCAGATTTAATAGAACTTACAAATGCTATTTATTATACATTTGTGAACAGGAAGCCATATGTTGAACCAGATTAGTCTATAAATTAAACATTATTAAGCCAAAAAGGCAATTGCAAAATCTATATCAAAAAATCATAAAAATGAGCCCAGTATCTGATTCCCAAAGTAAATAATAATGTGCACAAAAATTCAGGTCTAAGATATTTCACAGCGGCATTTATAAAGGTAAATATTTGGAAACAGTCAAAATATTTTAAAATAAATGATTACATATGAAGTGTAGCAAATCTTTATGATGCAATGTATACTTTACATTTGATTACCATCATATTAACTTATTTTGTATAAGTACATTTGTTGGCATAAAACATCAACATGATACATTATGTGTAAAAAGTATAAAAATAACATGTAGAAACTGATGTTTCTATTTGTATTTTAATATTTATTAAACAATCTAGAGGATAATATGCAACTATATTTTTTCAGAATTACCATAATTTTTTATGTTAACCTGCCTTTTAATTGTGTGTTTATGGACTTACAATAGTTAAAATAAGATACAGTAATAATGATAATGATAATAATTGTTATTACTACTATACTATTATAAGCATACAGCTTCGTGCTCTTCATTTCTCTAGTATTTTCCAATCATTTTTATGAAATGCACAGATAAAATGATTGTAATTTTATGGAAGCCTTAGCTAAACTATAAAGAAATCCAAGCATCAATATAGGGCAAGGAAAAAAATTCTCTCACCTTCCCATAATTCTATTCAGATTAATTAAATACACATTTTAGAGATGATGTTAAACATTAAGTTTGTGAAATACCTCAAAGAAAAAATATTTTCAAATCCTATGATGTTAAAGTTGAGCTTGCTTCTATAAACATAATTTGTTAAAGTTTTGTGCTCAATATGCTTGCACCCAATTGCTTACTGAGACTTTTAAAGATTGTTCACACTGTGAGAGTCTAAATTGTTAAGAAACTAGATAGATACGTAGGTAGGTAGGTAGATAGATAGATAGAGGAAAATTACAAAAGAGTATCAATCAAATTTCCCCTAATTGACAGACTGATTTTATCTCAATTAGAATTTCCGCATCTCAACTTCTTAAAATTGTATTTCAAGGATAAAAATTTTCCATAGTTCTATCTGCCCCTTTATCTCTTTAATTGAGCACCATAATGATGAAATTAACTATGATAGTACAAGTAAAATATGAATACAAGTAATTAACCACCAAAATTGGGTAATCTAATAAAGGTCTTTTTTTAAGTCTACACACTGTTATATTAGTTTTAATAACTCATCTTTATAACTGAAATTGTAACGCCATTCAAACAATAGCACTAGAGTTTTTTAAAACTCACCCAAAGTTCCTCAAAATCCATAAAAACTATCAGACATGTTCTTGTATTTTAACATAGTAGTTGTAATTTTTAATTACAGTTATTCGAGTTCTCAAAATTTTCACTTTACAAATCCTTTTTGGAGACAAAAAATATATATATAGGGTCCAGCACAAATATTACCCTTTTATTCTTACAAAATCTTTTATTACAAAATCATAAGCATGTAACTCTGTAACATAACAATATCATACTCAAGCATACCACGTGACATTTTAGGTGGAATGTTCAAATAGTGGTCCATCTTGGGTGAGGGATTTATGTACTCAACCAACCATACTCAAGCAAGCCTTACTTCTGCCAAATACTGTATTTTTTCCTGATCTATAAAATTAATCACTCTTAAAATATTTTTAAATATCTTGATTATAACTTGTATAAAGCTCTGTGGATGTCAGTGAACTTCAGCAGAAATTGTAGAGAGGAACATGCTATTCCTTTTTATAAACCTGAAAATTGTATAGGCTGTATAAAATTAAATGTTACTATAATTAACTCACCACACATCATTTAAATCATTACTTACAAGAGCTTCTCTATGAATAAAACTATGTTATACTTGAATATGAGTTTTAATTTTTTCAGGACTGGGAGCACTTTGACAGAGAATGGGTTCTGCCCCCATGCCACTTCATGAATGGACAGGGTTGGAGTAAGAGGTACAAGGAAAACCTAGCTTCTCTCATAATGAAAAAAGAAAAAACTATAAGGGGATCGTAAGTATTAGGAGAAACACTAGGGAAAGTGAATGCACACAAGTTCTGCACGCCAGGAGCACCAGAAACAACCTAGCAGGGTACAGTCAGTTTATCTATGCCAGCTCTCCAGCTCGGCTACGCTATGAAAAGCGGAAAACAGACAAGCTTCCAGGCACTCCTTACTTGGCCTCTCATCAGTCTTCCCATTCCACGGCCTTTGAAAGGTCGTAACATGTAAGGGACTCCATTGGTTCTGATCAGCGTCAGATTGTATCACTGGGGTCGGTGGGAGGTTCAGTATCCAAACTTGTAAGCAATTCGTGCTTCAAGACATTGCTAAGAATAGCTATAAAAAATAATTTGGCTTTTTTCCCCACACGTGTAATGAAAATAGATGATTATGCAATTCTCAGCATAGGGCATGTGTATCTTTATCCAACCAATGAGAATACATCAGTCACTTCGGAGAAAGTACCAAAATGTTTGTGCTTGCCCTGGAATGATGTATTTCATAGAGGCTCGGGAATCACCGTGTTGACATTATAATTTATCTTTGGGGACAGAGGAGCATAACCAGAGAACTGGCTGAGGCAAAGTCAGTGTTCAAGTTAATATCTGCCCAGATATCCTTGATTAGAGCCAGGCTAATTTCTCCGTCCAGCCCCTGAGGGCAAAATCAGGCATTCTGTGAACTTTTGTTCCATCCTGAAAAGGAGAATTTCATTTTGAAAATGGAAGGAAGTGTACTGTTCCTTCTCAAATCCTTGCTTTCCACTTTGACTCTGATAATCATATACTCAGTGGATGAAGAGGGAGTATGAGTAGATATCCCTTATAAGTGGCTGATGACAGGATTGGCCAGTCTTATGGAGGCTTTTACCAGAAAGGTGTAGTTGGCATAGAGCAAACACCGTGTGAGTAATAGCGGTCCCCGTAAATGCTCAAAGAGTTCTTGACCCCAGCCCTTTATGGTGGCTTTCGTATCATGGTAGGTTGGAGCTCAATTCCTTTGGGTTATAGTAGCGGTAATAGCTGCACATATTTGATTGGCTTTGATAATCCAGTTATTTTTCTTAAGACGTAGCTGCTTTATTTTGGAATCTAGATGTGAAACAGGAAGACTGAGTTGAGCAAAAATTATTATATCTCATTGTATACAAGCACGCATGTGTCTTTAGTAATATAGTCCTAAAGGTGTGAGCCTAGGATTTGACTGTGACTGTTGTCTCATCAGTGTGCAAAGGTGGATTTCAATTAGTATTAGACTATGTTCTATGTCCAGGAATGACATTTGAGCTTTATCCATTATGTGGGGCATCCACAGTCACAATTAGGAATCTATGTAATTAAATATATTATATTTACATATACTATAATTATACATACTGTATTTATATATATGTATATATATAAACGATATGCATGCCCTATGTAATACTCAGCTACACTCACACCATTCTTATTTCTGCATGTGCAACATCTAATATAAAACATGGTATATGTTAGGTTCCTAATGCATTATTAAAAAGCAAATTATCCCATCTAACCTGTGGCAGGAACACTAGTGTTGTCATAGAAGATGATCTTGCCCAGCACACGTCGCTAGGAAGTGAAAAATTATCAACATCATTCTCTAAATGGCTCCAGGTCTTGAGTAGCTTGGCCATCATTTAATGCTGCTCCTCCCCCAGCGAGCACCCTTATGCCAAAAGACAAGGAGGGTCCAAATCCTCCCATGCTCCTTTTGAAAAATGTGGCCTCAGAATGAGATAATCCGGCAGTGAAACCAGTGGTTATATTTAAAATGTGAACAATACAAATGACACGAACATAAGGCTTTCCAATTTCAGTCTAAATACTTCTCAGAATCATGGACTTATCCAAGAAAATAATTAATCCAACTATAATATTGTCTATTTGACCATCACAGAATCTTAGATCTTTATGGATTTTGGAATAATTCTGTCTAATTACCTCATTTGTATAGATACAAAGTCAATAAGATTAAGTGAATTCCTCAAGGTCACACAGCTCATTAGAACCTGCTCTTTGACCCAGATCTCCTGGCTTTTTGATGAATAATCTTTTAACATCAAAGTCTCTTTTGTAGCACTAAACAATGCATTGTTCTCATTTCATTTTCTACAATTAAATATCACCCAAACTTCTCTAATTTAGCATAAATAAACTAGATGTGTCTAAAAATTACTTATATAAAAATGATAATAGAGTATAATAGTGACTATCCATTATGTACAATTTGACTATATGCATCTCAATTGTGTTGTATTCCTGTGCTACTCTGGGGTATATCTGTCTCTGTCATAAAGAGATTGAAAGGTATAAAAATAATCTTATTGAGTTAGTTTAAAAGGAACTAAGTATCTTTACTATTACATCCATCATTCTCTAAAGTCTATAAGTTAGTGATTGTTTAGAATTGGACTAGCTCTAAAGGATAGGCACTGGAAATCACTCAGAAGATTCTGTTTCGCTCATACTGAAACCTATGTAAATCTTATTTTTTTCATATTTTCATGCACTATTATAGCCTCAAGCGTATTAACAAAATAGTAAGACCTTAATGTACTAAATGTGATGAGTAAGTTCACCTTTAAGAGTTTGGCCACATCTGATTCATTAGAGGAAAACTTTATTTCATGTCTGAGGAAAGCAAATTAAAACAGACAAATAAAGAAGAAATTCCGTCCATGAGTGTATTATTTTGATAGGGCCGCCATAATAAAATGCCACAGTCTCCTTGGCTTAAAAAATGGAAATGTTCTTTCCCACAGTTTCAGAGGCTGAGAGTCTGAGATGAGGGTGTCAGCAGGTTTTTTCTCTGGAGGCCTCTCTCCTAGGCTTGCAGATGGGGCTCCTTGTCACTGTGGCCTCACGCGACCTTTTCTCTGTGCTTGCACATCCCTGGTGTCTCTTTCTCTGGGTCCTAATTTCCTCTTCCTATAAACATACAAGTCAAATGGGTTAGAGCCCACCCTAAGGACCTCATTTTAACTTAATTACCTTTTTAAAAGTCCTAGCTCAGAGTTACATTCTAAGGTGCTGGAGGTTACGGTTTCAGCATATAACTTTTGGGGACAGAATTCAGTTAGTATCAGCTAGTGAGACTGTTTATTATAACATACATGAGAAAAAATTATATCTCGGATATAGATAAAATTTACAGTAAGGTAGTTAATTTTTTCCAAGCTATCACTGACCTGTTTTCCAAAACTTGTAACCTGAAAATGCTGGTGTAGCATCAGTTACCTTCTTCTCAGTGGCAGAAATGTAAAGACTGTAGAAAATGATAAGGGATTTGGAATTTTCCACCACTACTTACTTGGGATAAGAATTAAACTATTCAGCAAGAAAGTATTTTAATGTTGTATATTTTTTTCAAACAAAGAAGTAATGAATACTTGTCTTACCCTGATATTTTCAAAGGACAAACAAATGACCCAGAAACTGGAAAAAAAGTTTCTGAATCACTTTTATCATACTGCTTTTCACACATTTTTCAATATGGCATTACAGGGATGCCTTTGTCGCCTCTTCCACAGCTTGACCTAACCCAGATCATAATGCAGGAGGATGTTAATGTTTCAAAAGCACTTTGTCATTTCAGATAATATATTGAAAAAGAAGTGTAATTTTTAAAGGTTGGTCGCCTTTTGATATGGTTGAGTGGTAATCTTGTAGCTATCTGATCAATAGGCTGAACATTATTAAAATGAGTTCATACCTGAATGTTTCATGTTTCTCCCACTATTGTGATTATTCATAAACATAAAATTATGGAAATACTTTTGAATTTCAGCTGAAAAGTGTTGCTCATTTTCCACATTATGAATATATAATTTTATGATTTAATGTGTTTAAATCCATGTAATTTTATTTAAATAGGAAAATGTATAATTGCCAGCCTTTATTATAGTATTTATTAGCTAGTCACTTAAATGTCACTAAAATCACTTCTCCATATCTTTCTAAATGTTTATTGGGTTATCCTTTTTAAATCCTTCATTAATCATTAATAAAATTGTCTTTATAGAAACCTGATATTCTAAATATTTAATGGATTTTATGGGCATTCCCCAGTTCGCATAAAAATGTAGTAAAAATTATTATTGCCTGTCTTAATAAAATATATTTTGGTCAAATTATCTACTCAGTTGTAAAGTACCCATACGGGTAATGATTCTTTTGGGGGACTTAATGTGGCCTCCATTTTCTTGGTTGATTATTCTAAGGTATTTCAAGAAAAAGTTTCAATATTTTGTAGGAATTTAGTTTTATAATTTTGGAAGTGTAACTCTATGGACAATGTTATATTTCAAAACATGCTGGGTATTAAAGTTATCTCACTGTATTTTTTCCTGTTATTTTAATTTTGGAATAATATCTTTTCCCTCTAATTACACACTTGTTTCTATAGTTTGCCTTTGAAGTACTGAGATGACTTTGTTAAAAAACAGGAATACGTGCTCTCATAATGCAAGGACAGTAGTCCACACACAAAAAGTGCCCCGTAACATCTGGGTCATTACTGGGACTTCATGCTGCTACTGTCTGAATCATAGCTCGAAATACAGATTTGTGATTAATAATAAACAGTTTATTGTCATCACCAATAATTCAGCATATAACCAAAGAGGACTAAAGTCACAAATATGAAAAAGTGAAATACTTTGTTAACCATCTGCTTTTAGGGGAAAAAATATTATCATATATTCAGATAAATTCCAACATCTGTAAATATTATAAATGAAATCTCACTTTTCTTTTCTTCTATTTTGTGCTCATTACCTTTGTCTCTTTCCTGCTTCAGATTTTATTTTCATGTATTTCCCCAATTTCAATGTGTTTTTCCTCGCAGCCTGTTCTCCTCAGAGAAAATACGTTATCTTGGCATATTTCCCCTGTGTCTCTGGCAACTTTTCTCGCTGTCTCATTTGGGGAGGCTGGGCTTCCCCGGGCCTCTGCCTGTTTCATTGCTTGGCCAGGTTGCTCTTTGCTCTCCCTCTATTCCTTTCTTTACCTCTGAGGAGACGCTGTTTTTACCCTATATTCTTTTGTTTAAGTCTTAACTATGAACCAGATGTTTTTAGCCATACAAATAAGAATATCACTTAGGGATTCACACAGAATTGCACTTCAAGAGTTCACATCGACATTTGACATAGTACCTGTTGTCTCCTTGAAGAAATCTCTATTTGTTTAAGCTGATGACATCTTCTTCCCTCGTCCTTCCCACCACATTCCAGTAATTCTTGAGAGAACCAACACACGTAATCTTGCATTTGCATTCACATATATGTGCGTCTGTTTGCGTCTATGAAAATATACTCATATCCCAAGGCTGACAATTAAATCTCAGAGTCCATACAATCCAATACACAGGATACAGAAGGTATTCATTTATTAGACGAAGGTGTTGTAATTTGATTCTGTCACTTGAGGATACTAACAAGGTTTATAAGGGAATAAAGAAAGAGCATCTATTCAAAGGCTCTCTAAATAAGGTTCTTTTAGTCACAAGCAATGGTTCCAACTGGAATCATTTTCAGCAAAATTATATGGTGAGCTCACACCTATGGAAATATAAAAACCCAGCTTGGAGGTTTGTCAGAAACCGAACAGCTTCATAGGACTAGAAAAGCAGGATATATAGGAGCTTGCCTCACAAAGCCAAAGGCCACTTTGCAAATTTTCAGCTCCTTTTGTCACTTCATAGACAATTTATATCCCATGGGGAATCCTCCAATTGGCCAAGTTTGGGTGATATGTCTTCCTTTTGTCACTATGAAAATACCTTGATGCAGCTCACCAAGCTCTGTTCAATAAAGACAAAGCCATTCCCATAAGTCAATCAAGAAGAGGGAATAAATGCAAGGTAGGCCACAGCGAAAATAAAGTGTCCATTATGATAAAGTCACCGAATTGCCTAACATACCTCCTTATAGTCATAAATCCCTAGAATTGCAAGACTTACCATAAGAAAGATATTTCAGAAAGTGACACCACTTTACCTCTCCCTGCACAAGCGTAGAAAACCTGAAGTTGTGTTAGTTACTTTGATGTCACGCTTTAAATTGAGCGTCTCTGACTGTAAACTCTCATCTTGCTCATTGCAATCCGTTTTCAGTGTTTAACAAAGTGAGTGATTTATGGCATAGTTAACTTTTATACACGTGTTGATGGTGGGGTGGGATGGGAGGGAAAAGAAAAATGTGTTAATATCTATAGATATATACATTACAATTCAGGGAAGGTTATAGAGCCCTTCTTTATCCATAATGTGTCTGCAAACAGTAACCAGACCCTAACTTCCAATAAACCCGTCGTGTTTGCCCGCACCTGCGGTGGTAGTGTCCCATGCAGTCGTGGGCCAGTGATGTTTTTCTTGTGGTGAATTGGCGATTACGATTCCTGCTGGACACGGTTGGAGAATTAATGTAACCCTAAGTAGGACCGTGAAGATTGATTTCTGCCCACAATGGAAGAAGGAACACTGCTTTTAATGGTTTTTACCAACGGGTATAGGGAAAAAGCACTTGCCAGGCTATTATCGACATATCAGGTAACAGGAGCTTTGCTAATTTGGTCCAATGCTAGAACCACATTTAGGACAACAGCTGCGATTGGTGCGACCAGCTGAGTTGTCAGTAATCCACTCTCATTCTCCACGACGCGTCTGCCTTCGGCACAGGTTACCGGGGAGAGCTGAAGGAGCATATTTAGGGGTTCACCGCCTCTGCCCCTTGACTGCGGCACAATCTCTGTGATGCCTGCAGGGACATGGTCTTCCTTTTGATGGACTGTTTTGTCAACAGTGGCAGCTGTGATGGCTTCTGTTTGGTCTTTCTGGCCATATCAGCTTCCACTCTGTGGATCAGGCCCCCACCCCGGTCTCACAGTTAGACCCAACCCAAACTCTTTGGGGTGCCTGACTTCTCTGAGTCTCTAAATCTGGCCAGTGGGCTCTAGTGACATTTGGGATCTCAGTTGAGAGCAGTGTCAGGTATCCCCAAAGACACTGATTTTCTTTTTTTTACCTTCCTTAATATATAGCCATCCTGATAAATAATGTCTGGTCCCTTAGTGGAAGGCTGAGGGAAGATTTACATTATAAATATTTGTCAGGGCAAAGGGAACTTCCTCAAGAAGACCAGGCTTTGTCTTTATTCAAGAATCTCTGTGCTGTGAATTGCCTTAAATCTGGGAATAGTTTGATGGACAGTGGTTCTCCATTGTGGTGATGTAGCTGTATTTCTCTTGCTCAACAGCTCTAGAGCTTTTCCACTTACATAAATCAAGAAAAGCTTCGGTGAGATGCCAGCTATCTTAGTTTTAGGGACACTACAATTAGTTACCTAATGGCCAATTCTGGGAGTCAAAACACCATTACTGCTTATACCTACTTACCCTGAAGGTCATCACACCTATCTTACCTTTAATAAGTAATTATGGTTTCTTGGCCCTTGTCACCCTGGGACTGATCATCTGAATCAAAACAAAGGAAACAGGTAGTTCAGTGGCGGATTTTGCACTGTAACTTCTGACCCGTAGACAAGAGCCAATGCAGAGTTTTGAGAAGGTTGGGGGTCCCATTACAAATACAGTCACCAAAACTTTCATAAAGCATCAGCCTCTGGGCTTTTCCCAGGCACATAGTTTGGGAGAATTGGATGATAAATCTGCTTTAACATTCAAATGCCTCTAATCCTCTTAACATCTTTATGGTATACCAAGGAATTTATAGCTTTTTAATTTCACTTAATTATAGGTTACCTTGGAATCTAGATTTTGTTCAACATGCCAGGCAAACTGTTATAACCATTCCCATTCACCCTAGCTAGGAAGTTAAACTTAGAATGGCTTTTAGTGTTTCCCTTTTAGTGTCTGAAGCTTGATACAACCTTGTATTTCTTTCATTCTAACACAAAACTGTTAGTACCTATATCAAACACCAAAACATTTGCTCCACCTTTCTATTGATGTAATTTGGCACAATCTTGCAATTTTTGGTGTGTATTTGTATCTCTTCATGGATCATACTTTTTACCTTTTTTTCTGACACTACTTGAGTTTGGTACTGTTGGTCTATAGGGCTGAGTTCTGAGAAAGATCCAAAGTCTCCTACTAGACAGCTATCTCAGGGAGGGCAATTAATGATATTTTAGACGAGAAGAAACCACATTCCTCAAAGAAAGGAAGAAAGTCTGGCTCTACTTGCAAAGAGAATCAGAAGGAAATTGGGAGTTCAGTGTCTCTAGCTTCATGAGATTCTGCCCATAAGACCCACTCCAATTTCCAGGGTCTCATTTTTTCCCCAGTAAATGTTCTATCTCCATAATAATAAACCGTAACGGGTTATAAATTACATTTGTGTTATGAGTCACACTCAAAGACTGAGAATCTGTGTTTGGTATTCAGAAATAGCAGCCCTGTCGCTACAGGAAATGTGATTGTTTAGCATGATCTCGGAAGCTTTCTTTCTTCCTACCCAAGCCTGTAATCTTGGAGTCCGAGGCACTGAGCTTGTGATTTCTGTCCTCTCAGTTCTCCAGTGCACTTACTAGCAACCAATTAATTGCATTACATTAACAAAAGTGACAGTTTACCCAAAGTTTCACTTTACATAATAATTATAAGTATCTACCTATATATAATTAAATCAGAAATTTCATGTGTAAATCGAGAAGTTCCATGTCACTTTTACAATTTCTTTACTCTAAATTTACCTGTTGCACATTTAGTCACTTTTACAATTTCTTTACTCTAAATTTACCTGTTGCACATTTAGTCACTTTGCTTCATAATTAGCATATGATTTGAACACATGTCTATATATTCTCATGAACATCTTAAAAACTTAGGGTGACTAAATAAACAAATAGGCAAAAGCCAATTTCCAAATAATCCGTGTCTGATAAAGAAAACCTCATTGGTAAGGAGAATGTTCTGCCAAAACAAAGTTATGACCCCTCGCTTTTGTTTTTCACATAATTTTACATATGGATCTTTGGACTAATTAAGGTTCCATGGTTTAAAAATAAAATACACTGCTTATAAATTTTGATTTGCTATCCAAGCATGAAGGAATTGGAACTTGACAATCCAGCTATATCTAATCTGTGGAATTTGATAGAATTATAAATCCTGAACTCTTTTTCCATGAGAATCACGGTAATTAGAGGACTTCCAAAGCACATGACACACCGAAAGTAATTTTACAAATGTTTCTGGGTAACGTAATGATCGCACAACTCACAAGTCCCTTGACAACAATGGGTTGGTGACAACTGATCATGCCTTTCTCCCTCCACAGGTGGAAACGCTCCGTTTTAATTCTTTCTTCAGAGGATTACCCGTAGTTAAGGGCAGGGATGACTTCAGCACGATCACTCTCCATTTTTCCGCACAGACGCAGACAGAGAAGGGCTTGTGGCTTAATTGACGTGAAACTAACCTATTCAATAATCTGAAATCAGGCAGTATATTTTAGAAAATGCCAATTGAAATTTTAAGGCATTCTGAGTTTATTTTCTCTAATATTTCTATAATTTATCCAATTGTTCTTTGCGTTATTTCATACCCCATTAGAGAATCACATTGGAAGTTAAGCCTTAGTCGGTTTCTGCAGTTCAATTAATAAGTTGTTAGACTCAGCCATTGCTGCTTTCCCCGATGAATCACCAGATTTTTGAAAGCTGTCCAAATGGCTAACTGTGTAATAAATCCTACATTTAAACACATTTCACGTAGATAATTATGCTACTTTATCAACTGTGTTCTTCCCAATCCATTGAAAATTTCAGCTTATTCTCATAGTCATTACATTTCTGAACTTTAAATATCAATTCTGACCTTTCCAGTTAGTATAATTTTAACACAAGGAGCTGTGTAATAATCTTTATTTTTGCAACCATACAAAAATTGTGAAAATATACATTTTTTAAGTGTTGCCTACTGTTGTTTCAGTAATATAGTCTACGTTGCCATTATTGCCAATGAACCACTTACTTGTTAAAACCAAAAATGAAGCATATTTCCTAAATTGCAAAAATGCAAGAAGACTATAAGAACAAAACATTGAAATACTAGAAAGTGAATGATTCCTGTGGCCTGTCTGTCCTAGCTGCAAGCTGTGAATATAGATTGTGTTATTTAACTTTATAACCAGTAGGCATCCAACCCTTTGCTTCCAGGTTAAAAAATACACCGTTCAGTATGCAGACGTATGGCTGCAAACAGACTCATCCGCCCGTCACTTGACATATGTTTACCTTCAAGACTCAAAATCAAATCATCCAGAGTACCACTGTTATTGATATTTCCTCTTTTAAAATACTTCTTTTGGTTTTGGGTTGCAAATATATATTTCCAAATACTTTAAAAACAGTAATACCCACAAAAAAGTCTCTGAGATTTTCCTCAATATGTGCAACATCCAGCACTTGTCAATTGAAACGAGAAAGAAATTGCATGGACTCTTGTTTGTTTAAAATTTCCATGCAAGCAATCGGATGTTACAGAATATTTTACATACAAATGAGTCCACTACTAATAGAAACCAAGAATTCTGTCAATCAAGAGGTGGGGTGAAAGGGAAATCCTTCAAATGTGTTGGATACTCTCCACTGAATTATATGTGATTGCAGAATGTGAGAGTAATAACAGCCCGAATTGAAGCCAGTGGGAGGTAACAGAGTTATATGCGACATTATCAGTGAATGACAGTCAACATTTTGGATAATGTCATGAATAAACTGTTGATGTAGACTTTCTGTTATTCATTTTCCAAGTTGTTCAAATAAGCCATATCAATTGCTTTAAGAAATTACCTCATTGCATTGTTTAAAAACCAGTTTTTGAGGATAAAAAAAAGCAAGGTATTTAATTTTCTCAAATCCATAAATAAAGGTGAAGGTGAAGGAATATTCCAGATAAATAAAGTATTTTCTTATGTTACTAGGTATATATCACTAATATAAACAATAACCTCTTACTAAACTTACTGGTGATAAAGAGAAAAACCGGTCAAATTCACTTCAAAATAAGAATTGATATTAATACATACTTAAAATTTATTTATATAGTTGAACTAAATATATCGTTAATTGAAAATAAAATTATGAAGACTTTCAAAGAAATTTTACTATTATACAAATCAAAAAGCAAGAATAAACACTGTAAGAGATAAGCAAAATCGGCGTATTCTGTTGTACGGCAACCTAGAAAGGGTCTTCAGTACGAACGCAGCTGTTGAAAGGAAAGCAGAGAAGGTCTTGGGCAGATACCTGAGCATCAGCTACATAGAGGGATAAAACCTGCAGAGTGAGTTTCTGTGTTTAATGAAATAAGGAGTTTCAGCCTGAACACATAATGGTAGGAGCCTGTTGATAAAAGCAGTTTGAGTGTCCTGCCATGTAGTATAATTTAGAAGACATTCTTTAAAAATTACATATTGTTCCCTTGTTTTCATCTCCTTTTTTTTTATTACATGTTAGCCTCTGATTGACAGAGCCCTGCTCTTTTCAGGGTGAGCAGGAAGATGGTAAATGGGAAGGGAGCTACTGTTGGAGAAATAGCGGGGGGAGATGGGACCGTGGCCCCCAGCCCCTGCCGTGAGTGCTGCCTGGGCCTGGGCCGACACCTCATTACGTCACTCTTCTGTATGAAGGGCCATCCGTTTAGCTGTCCGTTTAACTGTTGGCACTCTTGAAATATGGCAGTTAAAAATTAAATTAAAATTCTCGAGGAAGGTTCTCATTCCTGTCAAACAGGGGCATGAATGAGCATACACACTGAACACTTACTGCATTTCACTATTTACAGTTGAATTGTAAGATGTTACCACCAGTGACAATACATCATAAAATTCAAACGTATGCTGACAAAATGGTAATAAATTCATGTTTTGCCTCATAAAATTGATCTACATAATCTTTTTCTTATTTCCTCAAAACACATAGTAGTGAAGTCTTTACTTAGCAATATGAGAGCTTTGCCAGGGATAGAGAATGGAATAAAACAACATCCCTGTGCTTAATACAGCAGTGCGCACTACAGGATACAGAGAGTCCAGAAAAGGCACAACGTTTTGTAGTTACTTTTGTAAGAGGGAAATAGGGCATAAACAGTGTGCGATGGACAAGAGGGAGAGGTCAGCTCGGGGGCAGGGCTGGGGCTGTGCGGTTGGGGAAGTGCCTGACCTTTTGCAGGATCCACATTTCTAAGCAGTGTGGTGAGGGAAGCTGGGAGGAAAACAATCCGAACTCGGGACCCTTTAGTTTATGGCTGCCAAAGGCTCTTTTAGAATTTTAACTGATTTGGTAGTTTTCATCAGTATTGAATAACTTGCCATAGTTACTGTGTATTTTCACTTACACAGTGAATCCTGATGGCATAAGGACCTTGTGATATAACGGAGGTCAGAGTTTTAAACCAGTGAGTGCAGAGATTTCTAACAGTCTTTGAATTGTTTTGCAAGACAATCTGATTCAGTTAGGCTAATTGTATGAAATAATAGAGACACTAAAAATAGATTTTGACATACTATTTTTGATGCACTAATATGTTCATTCCTACTAAATTTATAAATATTCAAAGTAATTTTTATTTAAGTATTTTATATTTTAGAATGTAATGACATTTAAATTTTAAAATATTTTCAAATTTATATATAACATTTTTCTTAGACATAATCATGTTATTCAATTAAATATCTCATTTGTTTATTTTATTGTAGTAGAAATGTAAAGATATATAAGCAACAATACTGATTTTCTGCAGTAGAATATGGTGATCAATGCCTTATGTATACAATCCTTTCTGTTTTCTTTTGCAGTCATTCTTCAATAATTCTGAAAAATATATAATATTGATCAATTTTAAACTATCAACTCATTTTGGTTATATATCTCCCCATATTATTTAGTGATACATATTTATGATGCATGTGTATGTATATGGGCATACCTGAGTATAAGATATATATGTATCTTATGTAAGCATACATGTGTATATACCTTGATATAAATACGTGTTTACATATATGTATATAAACATAATATGCTATAGTATTTTTCAATGTATATTATTTAAAATTAGTATTTATAGTTTCTTATAGATATTATTTAGAATCGATACTTATTAATACATTAAAACAAGCATACGAGGTAGGGCAAAAGTAGGTTTACAATTATATAGAAAGTAATATAATAATTAATACATGAATAAGCTCTGTGTTTTGCACACTCACAACTGTAAACTTATTTTTGTCCTACCCTATATGTTGTATATATTAAATATGTAATACATTGATAAATACTTCCAAGGCATTTTGTAATAGTTTATACGTGTTCAAATGTAAACGCTTGTTTGCGGTATTAATATTCTATTACAGAATAACAAATCACTACAAACTCAGCACCTAGAAGAACACACGTGTATCCCAACCGTTTCTGAAGACGGAACAAGGCATGGAGCCGCTGACGTTTCTGCTCTAAGTCTTACCAGGCGTACGTCTGAACGTTGGCTGGAGCTGTGATCTTTCTTAATGTTCCTGGTCCTCAGGCTCATTTAGTTGTTGGCAAAATCCATTTCCTTGCCACCGTCAGAATGAAATCTCCGTTTTTCCCTGAGTGTATGCGGTGGGTCTCAGTCACCTCGCAGACCTCCGACCTCGCGGCCCGACGAGCCTGGCCGGGGGCTTCTTTAAAACCAGGCGAGGAACCTCTCTCCCGTTCGTATGATGGACAGTCTTTACGACAAAACCATGGGGTGGCTACCTTGTTACCTTGTCATTTTCTCCATAAAAGGTAATAACCGAAGGAGATTTGATTCTATTATATTCACAGGCTGCCCTCATACTTACGAAGTGGAAGTCACGCATGCCTGCACATCAGAGGAAGGAATCCCAGAGGCCGCCTCAAAGCCTTCCTCTTTATGTGACTGGAGATGACCTTTTTGCATAGAAGTTTAAAAAAGGGGCTATCTTGGTTAATGAGACAATCTTTAAAAGCCTCCCTGAAAAAATTTTAAAACCATTTTATAGGTACTACTGTGCATTACATTTCACTAAACTATTGTATATTAGACAAGAAGATCATCTACACAAAAGAAAATTAGTGGTATTATGGTAGTTTGGTCTACCTGAAGTTGCTCTATCTTTCATGGATTCTACAGTGCAGATCAAGTGAATTAAAGAGAATAAATAAGTGGGGTTATTTTTTCTTTGCTTTTGGCAAAAAATAAAAATGCTTTTCAAAATTCCTGTAGCAGATTCTGACCGTGTCGTTTTCTAAGCCCTCCGCAATGGAATAGACTTAAAATTCTTTTGTGGCATCAAATTGCAGCTGCCTGAAGTCTCCTGCCTGTGTAGAGGAAGAGAGCTTAGGTGAATGAGAGGATACCTGAAAAGAGTGTTTTGTTATGAAAATGCCAATAATTTTAATGTATAATGATCCAAAGCTATCAACCCAATAGTAATGTAATGCATATAAATTATTTTTAAAAGACAACTAGAAAGTGGTTATTGATATGTAAATACTATTAATTTATGGTATTCTAAGTATGAAGCATCATATATGTCAATTTGGTTTGCTTCTCTTTAACGGGACGGTGATTATAGTTCAACTATGCCTAAAAGTGACTAAAACTATTGCTACTGTCAAAATAAGCCAAGTTCATTAAGAAAATGTAATATAATGAAATATAGGATAACATGTTAAAAGCATCAGACCTAATGACCAGAATGAATATTGCTGCTATTTCCAGTTGTAGAATGTCTTTTTTTTCCCCCCAAAGGATGTCCTGATTCAGTAAGAACCAGAGAGCATCAAAACTATTTGAGGCATTGATTGATGTCAGGACAGAAATACAGGACAGTCTTATCAGGTTAGTAAAAGGTAAAAGCTGAATGAGAGTTGATAGTTTTAAACACTAAGTTAATACAGTAATCTAAAAATCCACTTGTTCTCTCTGTCCATTTGTTTGTGTGCATGATGATAGGTAATGTGAATAAGAGACAAAGGAAAATTTTGAGAAAAATACATTTATATGCATATGCTTGGAATGCAGGAGAATTAGGACAATACACACTTATAATTTTCACTAAAATTGCAAAAGTTTATTTTGAACATCTCTGCATATTTTGGTATCTCATATTCCTCATAAACAGAATATTGAGTTTATTATTCTGTTCCTCAGACAGTATTGTGTTATCCATGATCAAAAAGTATCTCATTAGAGAGTGACAGTACTTTGTATTAGTTGTACTCAAAGGCTCCTTGGGCATTATACCAAAGAAAAAGCAAATGACAGTTGGTGTCAACACTAAACAGCTTAGGGCAAACTATTTTCTCAAACCCTATGTAATTTAATTGAAATGCAATATTTCATGAATATTAGAAAAGTAGGCTTTATTAAAAATGGCAAGGAAAAGTGAACGCATGACTGTTTAGAGTAACAAGCAATACAAATTTATTCATTCAATACATCACTGAATTATTTAAAACTCAGTCGAAGCACAAGGTCAAGGAATAATTTTGGCAAGTAGGCATTTTGCATGATGCATTTCCATAATTCCCCTGCATCTATAAAGTTAATCACAACTTTGGCATGAAGACCTTATCCTTGTAGTCAGAGAGCCAGATAAAGACTTTGATTCAAAATTAAAGCCAAACCAAACTATTAACACTTGACATAGAAAAAAAATGCATGTCTATATGAAGAGAAAGGATGTTAATAGTAGCTTTAAGACCTGTAAACAAAATAAAAGGTGAAATTCCTATAACTCGAAATGTTGACTTTACTTCAAGATAAAAGTGATGTGTAGAATAAATATTAAATACTCAGGCATCTACAAACTTTCATGTGAAGGCTTTAAATAAAACCTGTCACTTAGGTCACTGCAGCAATAGTTGAAGTTCGTCATTGCTGCTGCAGTGAATTTGACTTGTAGCACTTCCTTCTGACTCGTGAGCGTCTTGTCCTCTGAGCTTGTAGCATCCATTCATTCTTGCGCAGGGTTCGTTTTTTCACTAAAGCCCTTAAATATTAATCACAGTTATTCCCGGTCTTCACCATCTCTGTCGTATCTGCGTCCAACTCCGTGGCGAGCTCTGTCTCTTCAAAATGGGTTCTTAGTCATTTAGGGTGCCTCGTGAATTTTTGTTGAAAGCTGGAGATGATGTCCTGAGTTAACTGAATGGAGGCACAAAAGCCTTTAATGGAGGCTTTATGTTTATGTGGCAAGAAGTTAAGCCTTATTTGCTGTTTGCTGCAGCTGCAGGTGTCAGAGGCTAATATTTTTCTTGTGTGCTTGGTTTTGCCTGCCTATTATGTATGGGTTTCCCTCTAGATTTCTTCTTAAGTGCGGTCTGAAATGTGCAGCTTTTCGGTTGTGTTCAGTTGTTACCATACAGGAGCACTACTGAGGCGGTAGTAAGCTATGGGGGACTGAAAGCATATGGTGATCCTATGATTAGGTCTCTGTCTTTTTGTGCCCCTGGCTGTGACCTTCAGAAGTACTTGTGAGCCCCACCCTGCCCACTCCAGGTGAGACCAGGAGGCTGGATGGGGCTGGAGTTGGGTGCTGCCCTTCCCCTAGAGCAGCCAAGCACTGTAAAACCCCAGTTAGGCTCCGATAAAATATTTTCTGTTGAGGTGAATGTCTACTTGGTTAAAATCTAAAATAACATAGTGAGTATTTTCAGACGCGTCACCCCAAGGAATGCTGCTTGGCATATTGACTATTTGGAGTTAAAGACACTTGAGAAGTTGGATGTATGAAAGGGCACACTGACCCCTCTTTTCTTTCTGAAAGCAGGAAGCAAGGCTTCCTGAAAGATGCCAGCCCTGTACCAGGAGGAAGACATTCTTATTGCCGGAAATGGGGAACTGAGGCTAAAAAATATGTAAGAAACAAACCTTGTTAAACTAACCTTAACTTCCCAGTTCTTCTCCAGGATTTACCACCCCTAGCCCAAACCCCTTTGTCCTGTCATTTCTCTACAAATTTATTTTTCTTTGGTGAAGATACTGTATAAGTTAAAATTCTAGCCCACCATCTCGAGTCACTTTTCATTTATGTTTCTCCCATGTACTATGCGCCGCATGCATTAGTACACCATTTGTTTTTCTCTTGCTAATCTGCCTTTTTGTTTTAAGGGTCTCAGCCAAAAACTCAGCAGGGTAGAGGGAAAATTATTTTTCCTGCCTACAGTAGAAATCATATAATCTGTTATTCGAAAACAAAACAAGAAAAAAAATCAAGCCACAAATTTAAACAAAATTGTCCTGGACTAATGGTTGCCTGTAACTAATTTCTAGAATTTACAAATGCATAAGTTAAAGCCCAAGATAGTATTCTCATTACATATTTACCATAGTTGGTACTATTTTAGTTACAGGTGTCTCAGTTTGAATAACCAAGAAATAAAATGATTGTATAACATTAGACTTTTATAATATTTGTATAATGGTACCCAACTTTTTGAAGCAATAAACATCATACAATTATTAATCTCAAATTATACAGTGGTTCATATGAAAACTATTCTTATTATACAATGAGCAAGTACTAACTTTATAAATAATAACTATGACTAAATTAGGAATGGAAAAACAAAATAGCACTAAAATATTGATGAAAGTCAGTAGTTGGTCTTATTATTATTTAGAGAAAGGAGAAGAAACTGAAAAACATTACATTTTGTTAAGTTTCTTTTCAGGTAAAAAAAATTGGTTATGCTCTATTTTGTTTAGCATTGCAGCTCTCCATAATAGATATTTCTAAATGTCTTTTATTTGATAAAGAAAAAATTACTATTATACAACAGTGATGAATATGGCAAAGGGAAGTGTAATTGCACGTTTAAAAGTAGATCGCTGATTCATATTTTAAATATAGTTGTTAATTATGATTCATGTTGAATAAAAATTGACTAAAGTAATATTTTTCAACCCTCAAAATGTATATATCTCAAAGCTCTCAAAAATCTGTTTTCAACAAAATTTTACTGAAGTTCCTACTCTCAATTTGTAAATGAATAAACTGAAACTTGCTCATTAAATTACTATGCTAAAAACATAAACAAATATCAACTTTAACTTCTAGTCACAGGTTTGAACATTGAATGCATGATATTTCAAATGATTATTTTAAAATAATTGAAGTAATGTCATACTTGTTACCCTTTGATTGCTATTAGCCTTGCATCAATAACTTTGACAAAAATAAAATTAGTTTTATAGTGTTCTTAAAAAAGTGCATTAATGATCACATTTTAAAAGTTTTAGAAGTGTCACTGTAATGCAGTTATTGAAATTAAAATCATCCCACAGTCTAATGATATAAGAGAATTCAGGCAGAGATTCAATAAAGAAAGTAGTTAGATGCAGTAGTTGGATGTGGTGTGAAAAGGTTGCTAAAAAAATAATGGTGTAGATTCTACAATTCATGATTTTCACTAACCTTTCATTTAAGGAAACTAAGTGATTATGTTTTACAGATTATGAATTTAAAATATCTACGGAATAGTAATAGTAATGGGAAAAATAAGCATTTGTTGAACAGTCACTAAATACCCTTATTATTGTAAATACTTTATCTTACCTAAAATAAAAATCAGTTTTATATAATATCTGTTACGTTTATTATTCTAATCTTGCCTCTAGCCCTGATTCAAAATATTTATTTGCAGCATTTGGTTATCCCAGGGAGAAGCCCTGTACTTAATCCAACTTAGGTATTTAGTTCATTAAGATAATTGGACACACCGGAAATCAAAGTCTTGTATCATTTTTAAGTGGATTATAGTGTAGAAAGGGAGCATTATTGACCAACCATCTTCTAATAAATTCCAGTTGTTCTTCCCTTTGTGCTCTTATCAAACCACAGGGAGATAAATGTGCACACATGAGAGATCCCCAGAAACGAGTGTGGATATGAGTAGTGGTCGAAATACAAAAGTTAATGACAACTTTCAGGATGATATTGAGAATATATTTATTTAATATGCAGGGAATCTTTTTTTATGTCTGTATTTGAGTTACCCATATATAAATATCAATTAATTAATATAAATGTCAAAAACTTCAATGATAAAGATTAATGTATATATTAAATAACCAAGATGATTAGTAAATACACACTAAATACAATTTAAACATTTAATTTCCCATTGACTCAAGTCTGTCATAGCATCATATAAAAAGTAAAATGCTGGAGATATAAAGTATTTTTAACAGTTTAAAAGTATGCTTAACAGATTACTCAAAGCAGAGTTAATAAATGTAAGTGTGTACAACTGGAAATGATGTCTAAGTGTAAGAATCAGAGCATTAGAAGTTGTTTCATTTTTAGGAAGTGAGAAAACATTATATATGTTTCATGAGTTTATAAAAAATCATTAAAATCATCTGCCTGAAACAAATCTTAATATACTTTATTAATTGGCTCTGGTTGGTTAGTTTGTTGTAATTGCACAAACTGGTAAATCTCCTTTAGAAATTGGTGATTTGCCTAACATTTCTGCTTTTTATTATCTTACCTACAATTTGAGGAAAAGTTTCTTTGATAGATAGTGCCTGTCTACACTGGCTCTGATTACTGATTATTTTTATTTATTATTGCTATGTTTACATGGGCTCACATTACTGATTATCTTTATTATATTTGCTATGTTTCTTTATTTTCAGTACTACTTCATAGCTCTTTATATGCCTTTAGGGCCACAATATCTTGCGTTTTGTAAATTTTTAAATAGAATGTATCTTCCCTGTAGACTTCAAAAATTTAGTACCTTTTCCTTATTTTGTAACAGTAATTATTGCAGGCCCTTAAGCCAGAACCTAACCAAAATAGAGACTGTAAAACAATGTATTTAAATACCTAAAAGTAGGTTAGTCTCGATGCATGTACTCTGGGGTACCACCAGGCAGCCTTGGGTGACTTCCTCACAAGTAGCAGCCACGAGAGTAGGAGCCCAGCAAGTCCTCTCCTGCCCAGTAGCCCTGGGCTTTGGAACTCACATCCCGTGACTTCTTGGCAAATGCTACGTTCTCTCCTTAGATCTCTGTTTATTTTACCTGATTCTATCTTATAACAACCATTAGAGAAGTTCAAAACAATTTCATACTTACTTCAGGGGCAGGAAGACAAAAAAATAATCTATGAGAAAGTAGATTAACTTTTATAAGAATGAATAGATTAATACCACAGAAAGAAAATCAGATCCATTATTCAAGGGGACCTAAAGAAAAATAGGAAGGGAGTCTGGGAAATGCAGGAGTTGATAGTATTTATTAGGCAATAAAAGCCTGTAATCTTTTTTTCTCCCTTCTTAAAATTGATCTACTAAGATCATAAGGATGCTCATGAATATCGTAAATATGGGGATTCTTCTTCCCATACCAGGATGCCAGAAATGTGTTTGAAATGGGACTTTCCCAGGAAGCTTACTAGTTTTTATAGAACTATTAGTACTGATATATAATTACAGATGGAAAAAAATATTATTTGTCTGGGACTATAAAAACAATAAACCCTTACATGTGCATATGTGTGTATGTATTTCAATAGGAAAATCCACCTGATCAATGATAGAAATATTAAGTATTATAGGGTGTGTGTGTGTGTGTGTGTGTGTGTGTGTGTGTGTGTAGTTTCTGCATATAAGGAGAATGTTTTCTAAAGTTCTTATACAATAAATCCTGGAGATCACATTTTAAAATCTAATCAACTTTAGTAATCACAAAAAATTAATAAAAGATCCAGACCTATTTATATATAATCATCCCTCAAATCCTTGACTAAAACCAAAATGAGATACCCTGGAGCTCAGTGTAAAATCACACTCAAAAGCATAAGAAAATTGAATTGAGGCTTAGCAGTTGCTTAACACAAAGGAGAAAGTTAAAAGGTTCAGTGTCTTCAATGTAGAGACAGAGTCTTGGGAAACAGGTCCTTCTTTCCAGTGAAACCATAGCAGAACTTTGCCTTATAAGTAAAGACTGCCTTATGAATTGATGGGCTCAATGGAAAACTAAGAAAAGAACTGAAACAAACCGACTCTAAAGCTCTAAATTACAAGTTCAAGGTGAGCAGCCAAAAGTCTGGCTGTCTACCTAGATAGAAATCAGTTCTCTTCAGTGAAAGATAAAAGAACCAACAGTGTCAATAATATATCATCCAAAATATCTAGTTAGCTATAAAAATGACTAGATGTATGATGGAGTAAGGAAATATGACTAATGAGCAGTAGAAAATTATTGAACACATGTCTCAAGATAAAGCAGAGATAGAAGTGAGCAGGAGGGGTTTTAAGCAGTTATCATAAGTATGTTCGAATACTGAAAATAAAGAATACCTTTAGTAAAAATATGCAATTTTTTAAAAAAAACAAGACAATGGAAACTTTAGGAAATTAAAATTAAAATTTATTGAATGTGAATAAATTATTGAAGATAGCAAAAGAAAAAAAAAAGCTTCAGTGACACTGGACATAGGTCAATAGAAAGTCCCCAATATGAAGTATACAGAGAAAAGCATTAAAAATAAATAACTTGGATGTCAGTATACAGTAGGTATATTACAAGTATAATTACATTCCCAGGAGAGGAGAGAGCAAATACGAGAGATAGAAAAACAGAAATATAAATTTTTCAAAGGAATTATGACAAGATGTCCAGAATATGAAGGAAAACATAAATATGTAGATTTATATAGTTCAAGAATTCTTTTTTTAATAAAGATTTTATTTATTTATTTATTTTTAGAGAGACAGGAAGGGAAGGAGAGGGAGAGGGAGAGAAACGTCAATGTGTGGTTGCCTCTCACACGCCCCCTTCTGAGAACCTGGCCCACAACCCAGGCATGTGTCCTGACTGGGAACTGAACTGGCAGCTTTTTGATTTGCAGGCCAGCACTCAACCCACTGAGTCACACCAGCCAGAGCTATAGCTCAGGGATTCTAAATCAGGCTAAATAAAAATAAAATAGCATCTAGGCATGTTATAATTAAATTACTTAAAAGGAGAGTTGAAAATAAACATTTTGAAAGAAGCCAGAGAAAAAGTGACACATTACATATAGAAGAATAATGGTATAAACACTGGTGACATTCTCGAGAATTAAAAAAAAAATGCCAACACGAAATGGACCAACATTTTTAACAAATGTATAGGAAAAATAAATAAACAAAAACAACAATGCAATGTCCAACCAAAATGCCTCAAAAATAAAGGTACATTGAAAATAAGTTTAGAAAATTAAAGCTAAAAAATTTGTCATCATTATACCTGCCCACAAAAGCTGTTATGGGAAAATTTTTCAGACAAAGGTAGATGACTGTAGATGGAATTGATCAAAGGACAAAGTAAAGATACTAGATAGATAAAGGCATTAGATAAATGAGAAATGCTTTTTTGTTTCTTCTCTAATTAATATACAAATGAAAAATTAATGGTACATATAACATAGACGCAAAATATATGGTCATAGCACAAGAAATTAAAGGTAAATGAAATATTGCTGCAAGATGGTTACATTTTACATAAAGCATTAAAATATTAACTCTGTACTCTGATGAATTAAGGAGATACCAGGAAATAGATACAGAATAGTAGAGCAGAAAACAATTCAAGTGGGATATTAAAAATGTTTGGTCAATGCAAGAGAAAAAAGAAAAGGAGATAAACAGAAAAAATAAATAAATGAATAAAAATATATACAGATAAATGATAGATATTTAGATGACAGAGATTGGTACACATGACTCCAGTTATACTATGATTACATCATGTAAGAATATAATTAATAATTCATTAAAAGGTACAGATTGCTAGCCCAAATTTAAAACTAATCATTATAATAAGCCAGACACAATTATTCTTTCACTATTAAAGATATGTGTTTTAAGTAAAAAGACACAAATGATTTGAAAGTAAAATGATGTGTAAGTGCATGCATACAGGCATTAAACATAAGAAGGCTAGTGTGTCTACATTAATATTAAATAAGATAAACTTTAAGACAAGCCATATTACAAGCAATAAAGACATACATTTAATAAAAGGTTAAAAAGCCTTCTGAAGAGCATTTTCCAGTTAAAGCTTACCAACAATTGTCACTCGCATATTCAGAGTATCTTGATCTAAGATTTGTATGGATTCAATATTTTAAGGTATCTGTTGTTCCAAATGTCATTATTATAACATACGTGTGAGCTTGAGCTGTATAGTTTTTACCTGCCATTTGCTTGGAGGTCAATGCCATAAGAGATGAGGTATTATTAATGCCACATGGTAGATATGAAACAATTCTTCCGCACAATCTCTTGTGGAACAATGGGAAGGCAGAGAAAAAACAAGAGGTTACCTTCAGCTAAACCTGGTTGGAAAGTTACAGAATCTGTCATCTTTTATTTGTTCCCACACTCTTACTGTCATCATTCAATGAGAAGTATCATTGTGAATAAGTTCAACAGAAAAATAAATGGACCTGCCCAAAATTAATTTTTCAGAATTATTGTTCCCTGAATTTCAGAGAAACATTAGCATCTGATTTAAGATATATTAGAAGACATCTTGGACGCTAAGGTATTAATAAACTTTAATATGAAGTCATCAATGTCATAAAGCTGGAATAGATGTAGCTTCTTACCTCGTGAGAATCTTTTAGACAAAGTGTGCCTTCTTGCTATTCCAAAAGTTAAATTGTTTAAAGAACAGAGGATACCTTTACCTAGCTTAATTAAACCATGTCAAAAATGCTCCATCCCAATTACTAGCAATCCCAAGATATTTACTGAAGAATTCTGACCTTTATAAGAATTGCTCTTTTCAACAGGTTATTGATATAGACATATCGATAAAGATGTAGATATATAAAGATACATGCTATTAATGCATATAAATAATATCCTATATATGCTATTAATAAATGCAGCCTACAGGGTCTCTTCTTCATACTTGGTAAAATGAACCCATTAGTTAGAATCCCTCCGCAATAAAATTTTTTTTAAAGTGTATTTTCCAAGATGCGGAGAAAGCCCGAGTAGCAGCCGATAATGAGTGTTGGCTGCTCGAGCACAGGCTTAAATGTTTGCCAGGAGATGGAGAAATCATGTCAACAAGATTCACTATTACTGTCACTTTTCCAAACTGAAAGGTTGAGAAAATTTAAGAACTGGATTTTCTTGTTTTACAAGAAGAAATGCAGCTGTATAACTTTATACACTAGCATTTGTCTAACTAACATAGAAAGAGATCAATTTCTTTCCATTACTATTTCTGAAAATAATTTTAAGTCTGTAACTTACATACAAATAAAATCTGATTTCTAAATATAATATTCCAAAACAATTTAAAATACATCAGCTAAAAGTAGCTAGTGCTGAGCTTTAAATCAGTTTTGAAAATCAGATTTCAAATTCTGCTGTTTTTAAGTTGGTTCTTTTACCTTTAAGGCTGTTAGCCACAGGCTTGACAGTGTGTCACCTACGTAATTGAAACTATAACATTCTTTTGGATAGAAAGATAAAGCATCTTAACAGATTGATTGCTTAATTCTAAAAATTACCTAATTTACTGAATTATTTAAATATTACATCAGATTGTGTAATTTTTTAAATAGCAATACTTTTCTGTCTTTGCTGAGTTCATTGTGGTGAAAATAGTAAAAGCGTCACGGGCACCTATTGCACGGAGCATGCGCACAGTGCCTGCCACCCACCAGGCCAGAAAGGCTGCAGGGAAGAGCCGCAAGGGCGTTCCAAGACAGAAAGCCGGGGATCCCTTTAAGAAGAGACATCCACCAGCCTCCACTTAGTGGGGCTGTCATTTCAGTCTGAGTGACCGTTGCATAACCTACATCGTCATTTTTCCAAGAGGAACCCTGAGTGAGGCTTTTTGAATATCTCTGCATAACGCACTATGGAATGTGCTATGCAGCATAAAAATAGTGGCCACGTCTGAAAAGAGGGCTACGGGCAAGAAACAGAGTCCTGTCTCGTGTTGGGAGGACTAAGAAAGATGAACATAAAGTGAGAGGCAGAAGACATTTAAAAAGGCAGCACATTCACTCTACAAAATATTGAGGGGATCAGATGTAGCTGATGGGGAAAACCTAAGTAGAAATATGAGCTTTAACAATTCAAATGTTACGCTGTTCCTTCTCAGCCCTATCAGGCACAGTCCCAAGTATATGGTGACGAATGTCTTATTATGCAGTGATAACCAAAGGAACTGTAGCTTAATTCAACAGGCAGCTGCAAAAATAACATATAATGCTCTAATTGTATTATAAAATGAAATATAAAAGTGAATTTAAGTTAAAAATAGTATGTATTTTATTCATGAGATTCTTGGGCATACCTTTGATGGAAGACACAGTGAGAAAGCCAGAGACCTTTGCATTCATTATACTGTGAATAGACAATGGCAATTAACACGGGTAGTTCAACACGAGGGGCATTGCCTTCCGGAAGTAAATGTTTGGAAATACTGAACAATTCTATATCGTATTGCAAAAACATTTTCTAGACTTACACAATTATCACATTATTGGAAAGTTCATGAATAAAAGGTGCTTCCAAAAAAAACCTTGTGTCTATGTGGAAAAATTTAATTATAGGTTGAGATTATTATAAATAATCTTTTATCTCACACACACGCGCACGTCGGTTTATTTAAATGTGTTTGACAAAGGCCATTTTGCCTGGTGCAGAATACTTAAGAGTCCTGGCCCAAGCACGTAAAGTCCAGTGGTTCCCCATGCCCATTCAACACCAAAGAGCTCCTACAAATTTCAAAAAAACCTCATGGAATAGCATTGTATTCACTATGATAGTCCCTTCTGGATAATTCTTACCATGATAATTCAGCAACAAAGACTTTACTTTTGTTGTTTGAGCTTTGTCAATAGGGGGACATTGAAAAGAAGCTGGAACTTGAGAAATATTATTCTAACCTGGAATTCTTATTTTGCAGTTTATTACTTCTTTTTCTGTCTTCCTTTCCTCCTTTTTTCATTCCTTCCCCCCCTTCTTCCAACGAATATTTATGCTACATTTATGTAAAGTGCTATTCTGAAAATAGAACAATAAATGAGATAAACAAGTTCCCTGTTGTCATAGAGGCTTCTTTAGATGGGAAGGCTAGAAATGATTAGGAATAACCACAACAAAGGATGTTGTGTGTGTGTGTGTATGACAACTTGAGATTAAAACAGCGAATCTGCACTTGGACAGGAGAGTGAGATCTGAGGGTACAATGGGGGTGAGAAGAAAGGAAGAATAAAAAGGCGGAACCAGGAGAGAGCAGCTGCTAATGCCAGTGGCTGTTTGAGGTGGGGAAGTTTTGAATGACATCTCTGAGGAAGCACCATTTGAAATACACTGATGTGAAGCACTGAGAAGATCTGAGGAAACTTCTCTGGGAAGAAGCTCTCAAGAGCAAAGTTCCTACATAAGTAAAGCACATACGCAGCATTGTAGGAGTTTACACCTTATTTTAAATTCAGTGAGAAGCTGTAGGAGAGGTCTATTTTCAAAGGATCACCCCAGGTAAGGAGTTGTATAGAACTCCCTGCAATGCGAGATTGTGCAATTGAGGCTGTACTGTGAAGGTAGAACTGACAGTGTGTGATGATGGATTAAAGTCCTAGGAAGAGGAAAATGAGAGATTCTCATGTTTGGAAATAGACACCTGGGCGATTAATGGGAACAATCAACTATATCAAAAGCAGGGAGGAGAACACTGGAGCCTCATGCGGTAATCGAAACAAGGAATTTGGAGACATTGTGTCTGAATGTCCCATTAGATAGGCAAATAAGATCCAAGAAGGAGGTAAGAGCAAGTTGAATATATGCAATCGAAGCTGAGGGAGAGTCATGACGAGGAAATAAAGGTATTTGTCATCAGTATCTTCTCTGTGTCTGTGGAACATGAATGAAGGTAAAGAAGGGTGGAAGTTAGTGAAGGACATTGAATGCAAAAAATAAAATTATTTTATGAAAGAGAGAATTATTAAAGGACCAGCGTGTCCGAAGCAGGCAAGGTGAAAAATACTTCTATAAATTTGTTAATTTATTATATATCACTACATAAATGACATTAGTTTCTGCCATTGGAATGTATGTATGTAATTCCAGAAAATTATGTGGACAGTAACATACAAAAAGGAGGTAAAAACCTTTTCTCTGGTGATAGGATTGTAAACAAATTTTTTTGTTGTTATTCTCTCACTGAAAATACATGCATAGTTTTGTAAATTGGAAAATATATTATTTGGGAAACTGCATTATGAAGATTAATCTGTTAGCAGTTTGCAGGATAAATTACCATCAACGAAGGACACTGTAAAATGCTACAGGTAAACCATCACTTGGAAGGTTAGTGCATCATTTTATCTTGCAATAATATAGAACAAGATCCCTGTTATCCAGAAAGTTTTTTTTATTGGTTTGGAAAATTTAAATAAGTTATATCTTGGAGAAAGTCATCACAGGAACTTGGAGTTTTGATGTGAATAAATACTTCTGTACTTTGCCTCGCTCAATTGGCAAACTAAGACTGATTAAACAAATATACTACCCATTCCATACATGCAAATGTGTGCTTAAAAGTGACTGAAAAAAACATGTAACTTTGTTGATTATTATCAGTTAGATTCGGGATGTCAGTGCTCAAAGAAGTCCATAAAGATAACAGGCAATTAGCCCAGGCTGGTGTGGCTCAGTGGACTGAATGCCAGCCTGTGAACCAAAGGGTCACCAGTTTGATTCCCAGTCAGGGCACATGTTAGGTTGCAGGCCAGGTCCCTGGTAGGGGGTGCACGAGAGGCAACTGCACATTGATGTTTCTCTCCCTCTCTTCTTCCCTTCCCTTCTCTCTAAAAATAAATAAATAAAAATCTTTAAAAAAAAAGATATCAGGCAATTATAGTACTTTCAACCTGTTCAATAACATACCTTATCTACTTCTTAATCACCAAACATTCTATATATTAACACCCGCTCTCACGCAGATGGAACCCCAGTTCCTTCTTCACTGTCAAAACAGAATAACAAAAGAATCCACACACTCCCACTGCCACATTTTCCTACTTACCAGTATCTAGAGAGACGGCATGCTTGCATGTTGTTATACTTGAGCTATCTATGATTCTACCTAAATTCAATTATTTCTGTCTTTCTCCACTTTATCCTTTGTATTTCAATACATAAGCCCAGGAATACGTTTGGGACCTCTCCTATATCAACAATTATTTTCTGTTTATGGACAGTTCCCATCATTGTAAAAACATAATGTTATTATGCTTTCTCATTTGAAAAAAAAACAAACACAAAACATTGTTTTTGAACCACCAGCTGCCACAGCTATTGTATTTGTTGAAAAAATAATTATCTATGCTAATCATTTCCAAATTCTCACATTTTTTCTCTATCTTGCTGTTAGCTTCTCAGTCACCTTTTACAGATTGCTCCTCTTGTTAGCATAGGTAGCTAAATATCAATAAAGAAAGGGAGCAAAGGAAATCAGACATTATTAACTATAATAAACTAGGGAGCATAAGCCTGTTTGCTCCCCTAAGAAGTTGCAGCTTTGCACACTCCCCAGGGAACCCCCGACCCTCCACCCACCTGCCCCAGATCACTGGAATAAGGGATAGAGCAATAAAGTGGCAGGTAAGAATGTGCACAATGAGAGTGAAAATGGTGACCAAAGATGCCCCTCAGTCAAGCTTGGGAAAAGGATGGATCGGTTAGCGCGGTGGGCCCATGAAGAGCTCAGGAAGGCTTGGGAAGTTTTTCAGTTAGTTTGAAAAGAGTGCCTGGTCCTTCCCAAGTCCAAGATAATATAACTAGTTTAACAAAGAGCTCATCCCTTCATTCTCTCTCACGCTCTCTGAAACATGCATTCGCCCCGTATGCTACCTAGCGCGTTCTCCCTCCATAGCGACCATGCAGGTCTAGCAGCTGCCTGGGCCGGCAGACCAGGCAGACCACCGGCCTCCAAGGAGTAAGCTTTAACATAGCACAGACTCTGTAGACATTGGCCCTACTTCTGGCCCTGATGAAGACAAAATTGCTGAACAGACTAAGATGAGACATTGGAAACCCGGAAGCACTCCTTTAATTCTACATCTGGTACCACAAATAAATCTTATCTTGCCACACCCTCCCTGCAGTGCCTTCCTTGTGATGCCATGAAAGAACATAACTTTCACGGGCAAGACTCTTACCCCACCCTCTTAACATTGATGTACCCCGGGGCTCTGACCTTGGCCCACTCTCCCTGTGTACTGGCTTTCAGTATCATTTATGGGCTGATGACTGCCACATTCTTACTTCCTGCTTAGCTCTTTTCTTTCTTCGTACTCATGTATGTAACTGCCTTTGTGATATTCCCGTATCTCACAGTCACCTCAAATTCAACATGTCAAAACTAATGCACCGGCTCCAAAATAAGTTTCTTGCACGTTCTTTTCCATCTCAGTAACTAAGGATAGGTGTGTCGGTTTATACCACTAGGTGTTTGGACCAAAAATATTTAGACAATTGATTCTTTTTGTCCATGCTCATGCTCCACTTCCAGTACCTTTCAAATACATCTGGTGTTACCAGTTCTCACCCCTTTCACCACTGAGCCGTCTCATCTCTGACCTCTGGTCTCTGTGCACCCCTAGGTAATCTTTGCATTTTCCTTTGACCTCCAACCCTTTCCTCCCTCCTTTTGTTTGTCTCTTTACAAATCAGCAACTAATGACATTGATTTGAAATGTAAATCAGGCCTGCAACAACTTCTCCTTTTATCCACAGTAAACTCACACATTCCTGAAACAGTCCCAGAGGCCGACAGGAACCAGTTCTTCATTCCTTCCCTGACTGCCTCAGCCAATCCTCTCTTCCTCAAGCAATATCTGGCCGTCACTACCTGCTCGCTCTTCTGTTAATACTTCAGACATACTCATAGCTTCACACTTCTTCTGTGGCTGTTCCTTCTACTTGGAATGTTCCACTCCAGATATTAGATGGCCACTGTCCTTACCTGCTCCAGATTTTTAATGAGACAGTCTCCTTGGGGATGCCCTGATTAACCTGTTTGAAATTACAATCGTACCTTTTCCCGGAACTCCTATCTCTATTCTATTCTGCTTCTTCTCAAGTATTTAAGATGTTCTAACATTGCAAAGTCCAGCCTCATTTTTTGAGGATTGTGTGTCTGAGATTTTATCTACTTGCTAAAATGCATCTGCAACCCCAAAGTCAATACCTAAGGCATTGTTGTGGTCATTTGTGGACATGTGCAGAAGGAGGGAAAGTTTAGTCACCTGCCATGCACATTTCTAACTGAAGTCAACAATGACCTACTCTGACTTTTGTTTTAGCCTTTATATTGTAAACAAGTGTCCTTTTCATGGTATTTTTTAGTGCTATGTTTTTTTAAATATTTTTGTGGACAGTTTTTGTTGGTGATTTTCCTGTTTTAAATGGCCCTGGAGCAGAATGCAAGAATCTTTTGTAGTTACTTGTGTTAGAAGTTTGTGATGTGCCTTTGCGAGTAAAATGTGAGTGTTACGCAATGCTGGTTTTCAGGCTGGGTTTGTGGTGCTGTTGGCCGTGAGTTCAGGGATCAACAGTATATATTAAATAAGGTGACTTTACACATAAATACATGTCAAACAACTTATGCATTGAGAAATTGACAGAAATGTGACCAGAGGCTTACATGAATCTATGTATTTCCTCAAAGAGCAAAGGTTAAATATTTACTAATTCAGTGTTCCCAGTGCCTTCATAAAACATAACTTCCTTAAATAATGAGAATTCTCTGTGTATGAATTTTATTGGATAGAATATGAGCACCTTTGTGGAAGATCATAGAAAACTTCTAGTATTATTTCATTTTCATAAAGTGAAAAAAATACTATATACACACATATATTCATTGACCCATACCAAGGAAAACCTATAAAGATTATGTTCATTGTAGTTATTGTAAGTAGGTTAAAAAAGTAATCAGGTTCTCAAAAACAATTTGATGGTAGGATTTATGATGGGGTTCATACATTTTATTTAGTTGGTATACTTGGTAATATATGGAGAGACTAACCTGGTAAATCTATCTGTCTATCTATCTATCTATCCATCAATCAATCATCTACAAATCTATCAATTTGAATGATTTCCTGGATTATAATTGCTTAAAAAAATCCTGGAGGACAAGTAATTTTCATTCATTGCCTTTTCTTCCATTTACTATTTATGCAAATATTTATTCTTTCATTCACCATGTATATGAAGAGAAATAAAAAATGGGGCTATAATAGGAAGTAAACATTTAAGTGTTTTCAATCAAGTTTTGTGGCAAATGATAGAGATATTTATAATAATCATTTAGTAGCTAGAAAATTTATCTTAAGATATACTTTTTTCTCATATTTATGGTTATTATTTAACAAAATATTTTAATCTAAACCTCTTAAGCAATTTTCTAAAACCATTCTAATTTATATTGTATTTGTACCAAGCCCTAAAGAGTAATGTTATCTTCTAGCTGAGTAAGACTACATTAATTCTTTTGAGCAATATACACTACTTCTCTTGAACTTCATATAGTAGAAATAAAAATTCCACATTGCACTTGTCCTAGTTTTTCTTCAATATAAATTAAATTCAGCCCTCTGCTATTAATACTACAGATTTGTCTATAATGAAGCATATCTATGTCACACGTTATTGGAATAATAGGCATCAAATCTCCGCTTCCTAATTTGTACATGCAGTGATATTAGAGACAAGCGCGCTCTCTGTCATGTTGCTTAACGAAGCCATCGTGTCCACCTCCAATAGCCTGTGTAGTCATGACATAACTGCCAACTTTTTGGTCAGTTCTGGGCCTTGTTTAGAACCCAAATAAAGGACAAATACATTTACCAAATAAAGAAAAATACACCTGTTTTGGACCAGGTAAAAGCTAATGACCAGTGGTTAATACACATCAACACTTTTTATCTCATCTCTCTTATATCGTATTTTGTATGTAATTTTTAAACAAAATTTTCTATTCTCATTAGTAAAGAATAGCAGAATGCTTGCTCTTTAAATGCACTGTGAAATAAAATTATCTATACCTTCTTTTGTAAGTGTGAAATATCTTTACCATTTATTATAAAAAGTAGCACTCTAAAAATCAAAATATTCCAAGTTAATTTCTTAGGCCATCGATATAAATTAGCATGCAATATTGTTCTATGAATTCTATAAGGCAAATAATAATAGCACTCCTCTAGTTAAAAAAAGTTAGAAGAGGATGTGGAAAAGTACTTTGTAAATTTAGGACCCACTGTGTTATAAGAGTGTCAGGAAAGTCAATAATTGACTAATGGACATTAACGCCATACACGAAATCCATTAAACTCTTATTTATACAGCTACTTTATTATGGTTTATACGCTGAAACATTTAAATAATAGTTTATTTTCAAAGAAAATAGAGTCTAGCTGACAATCAATTACACATTTTATGTTTCGCATTATACCTCTGACTAGGGATGTGGTCTTTGATGATATGTTTTTGAGGTCCCTGTGGCAGGGACTTTGTGGTATTTCCCTGAGTGTTGTCTGTCAGTCTAGAAAATCCATTAAAACAGTTTATTTCCTCTTTGCCTAACAACAACAACAAAAAAACCTTTGTTTTAAGATTAATTTTACAATGTCATGGAAAGAAGATATTTAGAAAATATATTACTTGAAATATCAATATAGTTGCTTAGAGATTAATGTACTTGTCATTGCCAAAGCCTACAATTTTTTGATTAATTTTTCAGTGCTCTAAAAAGATATTATGGAGATATTTTTTGTAGCATGTGTACTGTTTAGAACAGTTATTAGATTACCTTAGAACATTATTTGTTAATGCTAAGAAAAGAGGAGCATTTTGATTAGATATGTTGAAGCTTGTTTTGTAAAACAAGTGATAAGGCAATGCTTTCATTTTGTTTTTACTTATTCCTTCCAAATGTTATAAATTTATTAAAACATAAAAACGTAATGCATATTTTTAAAATGAAATTAAGTGCCCTTTACTTCATTTTTAGTGAGGTTGAGAAATAATAAATGTATTACCTTCTTTCACTGGAAAATGTTGAGCACATGTTATATGCTAGGCAATGTTAGATTAATAAGAGAATTTCATGGATAGATTGATAGGTGATAGTTAGATAGGTGAAAGAAGCATAAATGGATGGAAGGATGATGGAAGAATGGATGGATGGATGGATGGATGGATGGATGGATAGATTGAATGTGGAGGGATATAAACAGAACAATAAACAAGCAGATTTTCAGAAGAATGTACCTTCCAAATAAATAACTGCATTAATGTATGGGCAAAATGCGCATTATAATTTTATGTTTTTATATGTGTAATTTTATAATTGTTATAATGCCCATTGGTTACTTTGACAAATACATGTACGTAAATATGTATGTCTAAATTATAGGAATGTATGCATATTCATTATACCTTTTATGTGTATATACATATGTATCTGGTATGTATATATGTATAGGTTCATAATTTATTATATCGTAACTCATATATATTTACTGAACAAGTATTTAGATAAACTAAGGACTGATTAGTAATCAAATATGTTTTCCACACTAGGTTAAGTTTATGTTAAAGATAAGTGTATTTATCTATTAGACAGTATTTCCAAACTTATTCTGTGCTATTTCGTTTACTAACAGTGTTCTGATTTCATTCAAGTCCACACGCAGGGGCGCCCGTGTCTACCATTCCCGATTCTCCGCTTACTTTTGTGCTAACGGAAGCTCTCCCAGTGAGACGGTTTAGTTCTGGTGTTAGATCACATGGGTTATTGACACCTGCTTAAACATTTTTCTGAATTTCCTTATATACTTATTATTATAAACATTGATTTATATAATGAATATCTCATAGTTCTTTTTAATAATGAGAATCATATTAAATGTATGGATTACTTTGTGAAAATAATTTATATGTTAAAAATATTTAAACTTCTGATCTAGAACTTTGATCACTCTTACTATTTTTAAGTGCACTCTTCATCCCATAGGGAAGTTGTGATTTTTTGTATATTAGTTCCACACACTTGAAGATACTGTATTATTATGTTGTTATTGTAAATGGAATATATTTTTTATTTTTCTGAATTAATTATAACACTATTGATAATAGTGTTTATCAGTAATAAGTTTATCAGTAAAATAAGTATAGGGCATTTTCTTTTATTTTTAGTAGATTATGTTATGTGTTTCATTCATACTACCTATATATAATACACTTCTATTTTATTCAATTGGTGTATATTTTAAGAATCTCAAAGCCTAGAATTTAACTTACAAAGTTAAAATTAGAATTACTATAAATCACTTATATTGCCCTGATTTTTGATGAAAATATCTTGTTTCTCTTTTGAGTATTAGGATGTGTCGATTTGATATATAAATTACATATCCTCCTAACAGGCATGATATTCAATATATAAACTGATACAGTAATTTAATTCAATAAATATATGTATATAATTTTTAAAAATATATTTTTATAAATGACCAAATCATAACTATTTTTAAACTTTTTACCAAATAAATAATATAGATTGGAGCACAAATCGTTCATCAAAATATTCTAATAATTTCAAACTGTTGAATGATCTCTAGAAATTGTTGATTCGATCTTGTTTGACACAAGGAGCCATGATATGACAAGGAGGAAAGCATCAAATTTTCCAAGGGCTTCCTGATTAAGGTGACACTAGAGACTCTTCAGGTGCCTAAGGAGGGGTTTATGTGACTGAATGCGGTGCCCTTTGCTAGTAACAGGTGGTCTTTTCCAAAGAGACTTCATTGATTTCCACTCAGGACAAGAAATGGATTTGCTGACAGATACTGACTTGTCCAAACTGGGCTCCTCCTCAAAGACCAGTCAAATACCACGGGATTCTGAAGGGGACCCTGGGGTGAAGGTCTACTGTTACTTGCTAGGGTCTACATTTTAAAGAAAAAAGACAGAACAAGTTCTCAGTTTTATTTCTTTCCCTGAGACCACTTGGAGTTGTATAAGGAGCGCTGCCTCAAACTTTGGGGAATTTGTTCAAATACCACAAATCATTAGAGTTAGGCCATCATACAAATATTTGTCTGCCTCCGCAGAAGCCCATGGATTCCCCAGAGGCAGGCTGCATGAAATCAAGCTTCCCCTGTGGCATTTCTTTCCAGGATTTACACAACATACAATCTTTCAACTTGGTGTGGCAGCCCCTTTTGTCACAGAGACTTTGAACCTGGAGGCAACTCCAGACAACTGAAATAAAGTAGCCACAGCAGACATGAGCTTCAGTGCAGAGTCCAGAAACAAAACATTCCTTAGAATTTCAGTGGTTGATTCCGGTAACCGTGTAGAGGGGCTTTAGGAGAGGTTGAAATCAGACTTAAGAATGAGTTAAGTTTTTGTTAATGCATTGATGATATTTATCCTCCTATTTTCTTCTCGGAGATGATTTGTGCACAATATGTTTCTGGTTTTTGTAAGTTTGACCCATTCAACATTCTCAAAGTCTATCAATCATTTATCTATATACTTTCCAAAGTAAATCGGTTATATTTTATTTAACCATATTTATTACTTTATGACTATACTTGTTTAGTGCGTCATTCAGGTTTGGACCATAAACAATTGTGGGCATTGCAGTGTCTGATGCTGGAGCTAGATGTGCACTGGGCAGGCTGTCAAGAAGAGAAATGGGTGTGAAATGGGTAGAGCAAGAGCAGGTGGGATGCACAAACAGAAGCTAGTGTCCCAGAGGAGGGACTGAAACCCCTGTAGGCTCTTTTCACTTCTTCCCTTTATGGTATGTGTATCCTTCAGAAGAAAGGGTTCCTCATCTCTCTCTCCCTATTTTCTCAAACACAAACACACACACACACACACACACACACACACACACACACACACACACACCCACACCCCCACCCCCGCCCAGGAGTGAGAGAAGTTGAAAGAGGATCTAGAGGAAAGTAGAGCAGTTGCTGGGCTGGCCATCACCAACAAGGCGGGACAGCAGGTCAACAGTAATGTATGCGAACAATGAAATGGCTGTGGCTTTTCTCCCGGACTCCAAATGGCCCCAAAGGACACTTTTATAGCCCACAGTAGCTGAAAACATACAGATCAGTTGCCCCATTGGTAAGAAGGAAACCCACCGATTGCTCATGCCTGCTCGGTGGAAGCGGGAAACAGGACAGAGATTTGTAATAATGCAGACACACAACACACAGGCAGTACTGACAGGAGAAGCCACATCTTGGGAGTCCCCACTTTCTGCCCCTCCCTTGCCTTACCGTCCCTGCCGCACTTCTCCATTCATTCCACTCTGCAAGCGCCACGCTCGCCTCTTTGCTGTTGCTGTTGCTGCTCTCTGCTTGGGCAAATTGTGCTCTGTCTTTATTATCAAAACAGTCTTATCCCAGATTTTTCCAAGTTCCTTCCTCACTTCCTACGAGGCCCTGACTGAAACCCTGGCAGTAAGTAAAATTGCCCTACATCAGCATTTCCTAACCTCTATTCTTGATAGACGTCTTTTTCATTACTTTGGACGCCATCTGGCATGCTATGTATTTTACCTATTTACCTTGTGTGCTGGCTACCTCCACCCATTAGACAGTAAGCTTACTGAAAATAATGTTTTTGCCTGTTTTTATTCACATCTTTTTCCCAGGCTCTGTGAGAGTCTCGCATATAGTAGTGAATAATATTTTTTGTTGTAGAATGAACATACATGGCTAGACTGTACACAAACTATAATTTATAATACCTGCAATATCTCATATATCTTACTTTAGTAAATAATTATTTACTATGAAAGCAGGAATTATGAATACCTTGTTTCAGTCACTTTATTTGCATGAATAAAATTGCTAAAACAAATTAAAACCAGATTTGCTTATATACCTGGGGCTCTAAGTTTAGGTGTGTACAGTAAAATTCAGTATCCTTAAAGAATTAAAGCCTCCCGAAAGCCTATGTAACTGTTTCAACAAGATTTTTCTCTAAAGTCTCCATTATTGGACAATGACTTTTTATGCATAGCTGTGTACTTGTATTTTCCTTATTATTATTTTATTTAATTATTGTAGTTATCTTCCTATGATGATAATAAAATCATAAATATTTACTTGTGCCACAATTTCATGTTAGAAATAACATGAGCATTTCTTGCAGCAGTATTTAACCAATAAAATATTATTTACTCTTTATTCCTTTTTGTACAGTTTGCAGAAATTAAGTATTTTATATTCTCCATACCAACAAAGAAACATAGACCTCACCGATAGCCTTGTGTTTCTAAATTTTTATCTAAATAATGCACACCTGTTTATCTTAAACACTGTGTTGAAAATGTGTGTGTGTATGTGTGTGTGTGTGTATGTGTCTGTGTCTGTGTAGTCCAAGTTAACCTGGCATCAGTACTTGTTCCTGACACTTGTTTCAACACATATGTGTTGCATTATTGCTCTCAAAATAATCCTCCTGAATTCAGTTTCTGATTCCTTACATGAATTTCTGACTACAAGATAGAGGATTTAATCTTTAAAGAGATAAAATATATGCATCTCTCTACCTATAAAAATAGTATAAAAGAGTTTGATGAACATAATAAATATGTTACTCTCCTCTTTTGCAAACTGGAACTGTTAATTAAGACATGTAAAAAGATGTGACCAAATCTGCTTTTACTCAAGATTGCTTTTAGGGTAGGATGGATAAAATCCTATTGTTTAATTCAGATACATAATAAGAATGATAAGAATTAGAGCAATTATATGATCTCATCCTGCCTATAGAGTACCCCATTAAAATTTTATTGTTTTAAACAGTATCTTTACCTCCATCCTCAAGCTATCTTTTCTCATTTTATCAAGATGAAAAAAAATAGCTAACAACACTGGGAAGAAAAAGTTATTAACTGAGAATGTAATAGGCATCTTTCTATATCCTACAGAGACATGTACAATGAAAACAAAATCAATTGTGAGATACTAAGGCATTGCTCTACAACTCCATAATTTCTGTAGCTTTGTTGTTTATTTGTTTCAGCAGCAAATTCAGTAATGTGTTATCTGAGAAACAAGAGTGCCAGCGCTATAGATTTAAAAAAGTTAGGTTCTTCGAATGAGAGTTGTTCAAAGAAAAAAATGGTAGAAATCAACCTCAAAAAGGAAGAAAATATATTTTAGGAAAGGAATTAGAGCAGTAGAGGTGTACAGGATGGAGCAAAAATAGGTTTACGTTGTGAGTACACAAAGCAGTTTATTCTTTTGTTATTATTTATTAATTATTGTATTATTTTCATGTGAACAACTGTAAACTTACTTTTGCCACACACTTCCTAGCCTACAAGGAACAAAAAAGAAAAAGGGAATGGTAGCAAAGGTAGGCCAAGTATAATGTAGGGTCGAAAGGAATCTGAAAAATAAGTTGAATTATGAATTGTTGCTTTTTACTTGAGAAGATATGTTTGTATGGAGAAAGTAAGATAAGGAGTAACAACTTCCCAGTAAAATAGATGCAAATTACCATTTCTTTCTTCTATATAGTTTTTTTTCTCTTTAACCAACTGCATTTTCTTCTCAGCCAATCCATTATACTATATTATTTTTCTAATCTATTAAACCCAGCATTAACGGCTCCTTTTCCAAAACTATACCATGCATATTTTTTCTCAGAATTCTCCATGTATATGTGTCTAATTTCCCAAATGCATACTTTATTTTTGTAATTCACACAATACTGTGCTGGACTCATTTGATATATTTAATTTAATTTAATATAAGCCCACTTCTGCACAGTGACTATATAAGCTCTTGACAAATTAGGCCCAATTTAAATATACTAAACATTTTCCAAATAAAAGACTGCCTCTCTTTTAGAAAGGCAAATAACAAAAATCCAAATTTAGTTTTGCTAACTGTGGACATCACGTATCAGAAAACAAAATCTGATTTCCTGGTTGCAGTACTTCCAGATTTTGCCCCAGGCGCTCACAGGTAGGGCTCCAAGTTTCTTTTTTATCGACTGTGCGCGTGCTCTGGCAGTGGTATTTGTCTTAAGCCAAACATTTTTTTCTCAGATTTTGAACAAGACTGAGTTGTAATCTGTAAAATATTTTTTGAACATTATGCATACTCTTTGAAGTCTACTGCGTTTTATAACAGAAGCTATGGATATTTGAGTATTTCATTTTTATATGGATGGGATAAACTATAACTCTAAAGCATTAGTTGATTATCATTATGTTGTACCAGTAAGTTACATACTGAAGTCTACTTAACTTTTGGAATTTATAAATTTAATTTTGTGGTATTATCTGTTTAATGAAACTGTTGTTTATATTGATCTTAGAAATATCTTTGTTCTAAGATTATATTCCCTGATTTTTTTCAAGTTCTTAAAAAAAAGTAGAAGATAATTGAAGCCCAAATATATTAATTTATTTGCCCATAATCAATCAGATAGCCAGTGAGGCACAAACTCACTAGTGTTCCAGTATCCCAGCTATTGATTATTTTCTTTCTCGGTCACTGTTTAATGAATCAATATATTTTTATGTGAATCTGCAGTATGTTTAGCACCATTCTGAAAGCTAAATGGCAGTTTGATTATTAATTATCCCATGTTTTGTGTGTTAGACTTTGTATTTGTCTAAATTCTTAAGTTTGCTTTTCATTTTCTTACTCACGGTCTTATAACTAATACACCTCTGAAAATCCCAAGTCAAGAAAGTTCTTGTACAACGTTCTATGAGGGATAAAAGATCTTTCGTTTGCTAGTGCATGGTATTGACCTTAGGCTCAGAGCAAGAGGGGATGTAATCTCTTCTGCACATTCTCTATTCCATCCCATATTTACCTGGCTTACTGTTCATGTACTCTGGACTCCTGGCCAAAAAATGTTAAGCAATCTAGTGTTTTATATCTCTGACATTATAATTCATCTTTCAAGCCTAATTTGTTCAGAAATAAAAAAATATATATTTGCAGATTATTCGATCTTAAAGTACTGAAACACTTAAAAGGACAAAAAGGATAAGCACAAATATTCTAAAAAGATCCTCCACATTGGATTTAGACAATAATCTGAACTGAATAGTCAATGAAGTTAACAAACTATGATTCACTAAATTACATTTGCATTGTGTTGTTTCTCTGTTTAATTAGGTTATATTATAAGATTTAACAAATGTACAGCTATTTTGTTAAACCAAGGCAATAAGGCACACACTGTAAACTGAAGTTGGCTGATGGACTGGTCATTTTACCTTCCCAAATGATCTCATGTTATGACCCATCCTCATCGCAACACAAAAGCACAAGCGCACACACAGAAATGCACAAGCACACACTTACTCCTCCCTCACACACGCACTCCCCACACACACACTTGATGTACTCCATAAAAGCCTTAGGAGTCAGAACATGCAAAACAAATGAAAAACTGCTCCTTAATTTCTAGATTCATTTAAAAACATATCAAACTCCATTCACCCTTGAGGATGCTGTCCATTCCAGATTTTTCAAGATTTGAAAGAGAAGGCAATAGGCATTTATTAAATCAGTTCACTGAGCACTAAGCAATGGCTTAAGGGAAGGTGAGCTTGTCCTGAAAGACAGTAATAAAACCACAACCAATTTGTTTTCTGCTTCAGCCCCTCTCTGTGTTACTACTATCATGCTATATGTCATTTCACAAATATGAGAGATTGTTAAAATTAACATTAAGGAATTTTCTATCTCCACCCATGATACAAGAAACAAAGAGTTCAGCATATACCTATGTCCTTTGTATTAGAAAATTACAGTCACTATCTGTGTATGTGATGTGATATAAAATCATTCATGTGTATAGGGTGACTGAAAACATCGAACGTGTGAGATCTAGCCATCGCCTGCCATCCCCTATACATCGCCTAATCTATGTAGCGGTTAGCCTTGAATTTCAGACCCTGAAGTTACGTCAGAGACACTGTCTTCTGCCAAAAGCATACTCTCACCTGGAAGTGAAATGAACATGACATCTTGGGTTATTACATGGATATTTTATCTGACTGCTGCTGCTACCAAATTGTCAATATGACTGTTTTACTGATTGTAGTTTATGAGAAAACATCATATAGTTTTCATGTTTGTCTTTAGTTGTAGAGTGTCTTTGAACTTATTCTTATAATTTTTATATTAAATCGAACTCAATCTTGTTATGCACCATTTTATACTTACAAAGTGATTTCAGGTAGCTTCATAATAAACTCATGAGCTAGAACATATTATATCAAAGTTAAGACGTCTTACACTGTAAAGTGTATTGAGTTTTTAAGGACACAAGACATCCTGTGAAGAGAAAACCTGGGATCAGAGAATCAGAGTTAGAGAAATCACCTACCAGAATTTCCCATTATAATAATATTTAATGGATGTTGCAAACTGGAGCATGAGCTGAGGCCAAAGTTCCTCCTACCCAAATGGATTTTTTCTAGGCAGTGAGGCATGACCGCAACACTTCTTAAATATAGAGATATATCATAGGATACTTTTAATTAGGTCACCAAGAAAGATAAATTGTAGCCGTAAGTGGGGGAAATTTATTATCAAGGGCTCAAGAAAGGCTTTGAGGGTTGGGGCACAACCCAAGAGAAGGGATTGCAAAGATAACAAAAATAACCATGTGATTCGGTAAGAAAAACAGGAGAGTGATGAGGCAACTCAAGAGCAGGAAAGTTTTAGTTTTAGGTAATAGTTAGTAAGCTTAGTAGTTAATACAGGTAAAAAGCTATTATTTCAGGAACTGATGGTGCAGCCTACCCTGACTACCCTGACTGCAAGAGACCATAAGCAATTCTGTCTGCGCTCCAGAAGAGCCCATAAGCAGTTAAGATGGTACGTGAGCCGTTGTATTCCAGGGAGGGCCATCTCACCACCCAGGACACAGACAAAGAAAACCACCCAGGACCCAGGACCCAGGACCCAGGACCCAGATAGAAAATCACTGCTCAAAGGATGGAAGCAGGTTAGGGAAAATTTGGGCTTCAGCTTTTATCTGATTAACTTCTTTCCTGAATTCCAAGTCCCTTACCTACACATTTTCCACCTTATGAAAAAGACTGTCTTGAAAGGAAATATAAGACAGTCTGTTAGGGTCCACAACCTGCCATCCTCCCAGATTGCCGGCCATCTGAATAAAGTGCCCATAAAGATTCAATCCTTGTCTCTGCTTGTTGGTTCTGGCGGTGACAGGCCGCACCAACGCCGGCTTTCCTGGTTTCAAGAGTAGGAGAGAAGCTCTCGTGTAGCAAGCTGCCCAGGACTCGACAGAGACCCCCTGAATACTAAACTTATTACAGAAAAATATTTTCAAACACATAAATCAGTGATTCTGAGCATGCCTATATGCATCCCCACCCCCACTAAAAGATTGTTTTAGGAGTTAGTTAAGATAAATTGGAGATATTTTCTGCTGAGGCCTGAGAAGAAGCAGAAACAGTCATTTAAAACAAATGTTATTGAATTGATGGAGTTTACTTCATTTGTTTAACGTACCAAAACATATTGTCGGCAGAATCTTGGTTTTAGAATTCTGATGAATAACTGTATGCCCTACTCCCTCTGTTTTGCACATTTCCACAAAACATGACATTACTGATTGACTCCCCTGCAAGGATTATTTTCCTGAATTTTGTAATCTAATTAATAACATCCTTACCATACTGATATTACTCTTAAATTAACCATATAAGAGCTATGGTCATTTGTTTGGTAGCGGCGAGTATCAAAAAGAGATTTTAAAAAAGAGAGATAAAGTTGATGACGATTAGTAATTTTTCATTTCACCCCAAAGCACGTATTTTTAAATTCTGCTAGAACAATAGATCTGTAGCATTTCATGAAAGGCAACCTCTGTATATTGCTGCATGGCTCACCCTGACAGTGGGCCATGGTCTTGCTCTATCCCTCCTAAATTTTGAGTGTTTGCAAAAGAAGTCACGTGAATTAAATATTTAGAGATGATGAGACTGAGACATAAAAAGCTATATGACTTGTTCAAGGTCATGCAGCCAAAAATTATTGTAGCTAGGACTCAAACTAAAAAAACAGTGTGCTACACATTCTGATTTTTATTGCAATGCTATGAGTAATGTAAAATTGGAATAAAACTTTCATCAACACCAGTTACTAACTGAAAGTTTGAAGGATGTAGCAACCATCGTAAAAAAGTAAAGCCTCGAATAGATTGTCTTTTGCAAAGCAATAAAATGCTAAACTGAAATCACTGAGGGCGTGATAGAGACACTGATTGTAGATATGTGTACACCCACCTGAGCTTTTCATGCACAGGTATATCCACCACAATTATTTGACACACACACAAACATATAGATGAAAATGTTGCGATATCTTTAAAATGTAACTGATAACAAGTCTTAAGCTGAAGTCCTGTTTTTGCAGGCTTTGCTAAAATCTAAACTTTTCAGTTCACAGTGAATTCAGCTTAATTATGAAATAACAAACTTAGATCACAGTAAGTTAAACTTTCCAAAAATAACTGAATTAGAAACTTGAAGCAAACCAGCATTCATTTTAAAAAGAATGTGAATATCTCCAGTGTGTGCAGTGAGGAAGTCAAGCTCCATGCCAGTCTTCCTGCTCTGGGCACTGAGGAAGAGGCTGTGCGTTGCCTTCAGGATCTGCGTGCGTGCATATGTAGACACACGGCAGGGTGGCAAAGGAGATAATGGGGGGATCAGGTCCTCTAGGTAGCTCCGGAGGCTAAAGTGCAGCCTTTCAGGCAGAGTCTGAGAGGAAAGCATATTATTTAATTACAAATGAGCAGACTCAGATGGTGTTCCCGTCGGCCTGCTGAAAGCAAGGTCACTGATGTTCTTGGTGCTGCCCCTTCCCCGCACCAGCGTCACCCCATGCAGTTCCGAATGGTTACTACAGTTACTCATAGTTGCTAATAACAAATAGTAATTCCTAAGAAAAGCTAATTTAGCCTCTTGCCAACTCTAATACCCAGAAGACAGAGCCCCTACCGCCCACGTTCCTTGGAAGGGTGAAAGCCTAGCTTCAGTGGGCGCCTGGCTCTACCATGCAAAACTGTCTGCTCTCATAAGGGTGTGAGAAGCTTCGTTTCCCTTGGATTAAGCCAATTAACAAACGCAGATGGCCACCCCCAAGCCCAGGTGAGTCTAGGATGCACTTTCTGTCACAAAGGGTGCTGTCCTGTCCTCTTCCTTGAGGATGAGTCACTGTCCTGAGAACACACACATGAGGGGCCGTGTCTGCCTGTGAAACACAAGGCTGAGCCTCCTTCTGCCTTCACCGTCTCTTTCTGGGTGGCCTGCGATGCCCATCATCTTCTGCTTTAATGCCCATTTGATGATAAAAATTGTTTTCTTTCTCTTCTACTTTTGTGGAGAGGTTTACTGGTTTGGGAGGATATTTTGATTCTAATTATATTTTTCTATAAAGGGAAAATTTACTATTCCTTATTTGATATAGACATTTCAAGTGTAAATTCAGTGTAATACAGTAAATATAATTATGGAACTACATCATACTCCTCTTTAATTCTTTTTTTTTTTATCCTCACCTAAGAACATATTTATTTTGGAGAAAGGGGAAGGAAAGGAGAGTAAGAGGGAGAAAAACATTGATGTCACAGAGAACCCTTCATTGGTTGTCTCTCATGCACATGCTGACCGGGATCAGAAGCCACAGCCCAGGTATGTGCCCTGACCAGAAATCCAACTGGTAACCTTTTGGATTATGGATGATGCACCAGCCAACTGAACCACACTGGCCAGGGCTCATGTTTAATTCTTGAATTTTACTTTCAATGAAAGCATTTCACTGAGAAGCTTCAACTTTTTATATTACACGGAATCTGGACCTCCAAAGTTTTAAAAATAAATCAATTTAAAAAATTCACCAAACATTTGAATTAATACTGTCAAAGCGTTTCTTCATTCCGACCTTTCACCACAGCATGGATGAACCTGTGTTACGCTAAGTGAAATAAGCCAGGCGGTGAAAGACAAGTACCATATGATCTCACCAGGCTGATCGGGACCAGAGGGGCGGGGGGCGGGGAATGAGGGATGAAAGAGGCAGAAGGGCCTAGTTAAAGAACAAGTATACATGACCCATGGCCATGGACACCAGGGTGGGGGTTGACTGTGGGAGTGGGGGGTGGGTGGACAGGGAAGGACAGAGCAATGGGGGGAAATTAGGACAACTGTAAAAGAACAACAACAATTAAAAAAATCTTAAGATGCAAAAAAAAAATCAGATTTAAAAAACAGATTAACAATAGCTTCCTTTGTCTCTAAAATTGATAAGTGAAATAACTTGTATTGTTTGACCATTTAACTGTGATATTAAAATGCTGGTCTGTTTTTCCTGGGCCAGACCTTGAAGCAGAGGAAGTGGAGGGAAGTTGTCACAAGCCCGCTGAGCTCTGCCACCCACCCATTGCACTCGACAGGCTTCACAGAGGGACAGTGGCAGGGACGGCTAAGGCCAGCATGGCCGTGGCCAGACCTAATCACACCCGTGAACCTTTGATCCAGGTATGGAATCTGTGACACTAGATAATATAATTTTACCAACCAAGCTCAAAATTCACTGTACACTGCACTGTTACCAAGAGTGCTACACATAAATTTTCAGTGAAGCCATAGGGGCTTTCAAGAAAATCGCTTCTTTAACCCGACCTAAATTAATATTGCAGCACAACTTCGACACGGCTCTGACACTCTTATTTACTAAAATTATCAGAGGAAGCCTAGCTAGATTTAATCTTTCTCATGTGTTCACACATGGGGAATTGGTAAAATAATTAACAACTTAATGATGAAAGTATACACGGGTCTTGAATGAGGCCATTTATCCATGAACTCTAATCAAGCCCAGTGTTGTTAACTAACCCTGCAACTTTGGACAGTTACTTTACCTTTCTGACCTTCAAATTCCAATTATGAGCTCAGAAGTCTGATAGTACTTTCTGCACCCTGATGTTCTTTGTTTGTTCCTCTGTTTTTGTTATTTATTTCTTTTCCCAAAATATCAAATGAGATACTCTATGTAAAAACAACTTTTAAAAGTTCAAGTGCCATACAGATATGATTACTTATATTTACCCTCTTTCAAGCTAATTGATACATAAATGCTAACACCCATCCTTTGCTTCTGCAGCAGGTATTTGAGATTTCTAGTGTTCAGTAGTCCTAGACTCTTTTATGAACTTCACTGGGGTTTGGCAGGAGACTGACCTAAGAAAGAGAAAGTCAGGAGAGTGTACATTTCATTATGGTTAAAAGAACTTGCTTAAAAGCAGTGCGGGTTCCCCCTTTTGGCCCTACAATCAAAGGCCCTTCCTAGCCTTTATAATTCGGCTATTTCTTCTTATGTTTTAAAAATCCTTGGATGTGTTCTCTGTTTAAGTCCAAGGGCATGCTCATATGCATGCATTTACACATTAATGAAAGATAGAACATCCTAGACATGAAATAGTGCAATTACAATTAGAGACGGACAGCGTTCTGATCCATGCCAGAAAATTACTTAAACCCTTTTTGTACATAGAGAGTCATATGGAGATGAAGTGTGTACATGTCCTCTCACTCTTCAGATGAGATTTGAATGGAAACAGAGCAAGCACCGAAGTGCCCGACCGCGCAGGTGGCAGTGCTGCCCAGGGGCATGTAGGGTGGTCAGGAGCCCGACCCTTCCTATCCAACAGTCGCTTTTACCAACTGCTTCAGGGGGCCTTTAGATGTTTCACTTTTATTTGTGCAGATATTTGTTTTTCCCAAAATGCATTCTGACAGGTAGCAATAACAATATGAAATGAAATAGAAATGAAAATAGAGTATCAGTGTCAGCGTCATAAGGAAAGGTAAACCGCCCTCATAGGCCATAAATGGGTTTCTAATTGTTTGCTCAGCTTTAAGGCAATCAAGAGGAAAGGGTGACCAGTTCTAGAACTGCCATCACCTGAGCGCTTCGAAAGAACGTCAGTTCCTAAGAGAAAGTAAGCTATACTTTGCATACTTCTATCAAAGCAAAGCAGGACAAACTCAAAACTTCACCTGGGCTCTATCTAAAGAGCCCAGAATAATAGTGTTTTCTACAGTCTTTCTAAAGATAATTAAGTTACAGTTTTCATATGAAGAGGCAGTATAACCTCTTTAGACAACACACAGGTGTAATAGTAAAAAAAAACAAAAAAACACAAAACAAAACTGAGAGAGCTTATATCTGTATAGCCTGGCTTTAGGGATAGACAGAAAATACCTAAAGGAGTGGCAAGATTGAATATCATCCAAGCCATTTGACTCAGATCATTTCTTCAATCCAACGTATTTATTAGGACTGGAGAACAATGCAGAATAATGTATTCTCAGATAAGAGCCTAGGACCCTGACTTTCGGAAATGCTGATGGCAGGTTCATTCATATGCATTAAAAATCAGACAATGAATAAATATAATCAAGAATTTCTCAAGAACTGATGGCTGGTTCAATTTAGTCTCATAGATGGTACAAAGTCGTTGCTGAAGATCATGTCAAGCTATATTTTAAGAACACATTTCTTTTGTACATGCAAATTCCATCTGGTTAGCATAAACTCTCCCGGGAAGTCATTTCAGTGTGTGAGTATTTCTTCTTGATATCTCAGATTTCAAGATGCGTGTTATTATAATTTCTGAACAAAAATTACCGTCTCTCTGTACCAGGCTTGCAATTCTCTTTTATCATCCAAAGTGCGGCACTTAAGCAGTTATCAGATGAGCGATATTTAAAATAGTGATTTTTAAGAAAGTTATATAAACTGCAAATATCCGCTAACAGCTTATATCTGATTTATTAAAGCACACTGCAGGTTCTGCCCAGCTCCCAAAATAGTGAGAAAGATGAATTACTTCTGATATATACAAGAGCGGTATGATCTCAACATTTAGAAATACAGCACTGTGTTCAGGCTTATTAAAACATCATCATTTCCACTTCTTCTGAGATTAGATTTCCAGGCCTCCCTGCTTGTTGGTGAATGGAAGTACCTGGTCCCTCTCCCCACCTCCCTTCCCATTTACAATCATCTCCCATTCACGCTGCTCCGTGCCCCTTACCCTCTGCCAGCTAGAAGTGGTGGCCCAGGGCCATATTTGGGGGACACATAGAGAAGACAGAGTGTCTCTGAACTCTTCCTATTGAATTACCATACGGAACAGAGCACCTCCCCCTTGCCACGCCCCCCGCAGCATCTGGCTTGATCAGGAGACCTGACTGAGGAGTACAGGTCTCTTGTTTGGAGACATTCCTTATTTAGGGCTGTATTTGGTGATAATGTTAGCTGTTCAAGTCATTCAAGTAGTCCTGCACCGGAGCCCAGCTGCCATCTGAGATGCACTTTACTTCTTTGCAGTCCTGGATACCCGGGAAAGCCAGTCTTCGCATTTGCGTGCACGTGTGGATTAGTTCGGTTTAGCTCATATCCTTCGGCTCCTTTGATCTCACCTCTTAACTGCCCTTCTGTCTCCGCCACTCTGGTGTTTGTCCCTCATATTCACCACATTCATTTCTGCTTTAGAATTCCGATGCTGAATTCTCCCTTTCCAATGTTCTTCTTTCTTTCCTGTCCTCTGTGTGTGGCTGAATTCTCATCTTTTATTGATCAGCTCAAATGTCATCTTATCTGAGAGCTTTCTTTGCTCACATGTAGAACCTGCCATTTGACTTCCAGTGCCTATCATTGTGCAATAAGTTATCAAAATTTAGCTTCTTTATTGCTTTGGTTCTGAGTTGTGTTTATGTGTGTGTAAATCTAGCCTCCAAAGTGACAAAGACTTTGTCTTTTTTATTCCCCAACTTATTTTCAGTGCCTTACATAGATAATTCCTGGCAGATAGTAAGAGTTTGATAAATACATTTTCAATTCAATATGAACACTGCTTGTTCAAATATAGACCAATAGATAAAAATTATATTGTTAAAGCTGGTAGATGTTTAATTAATATTTTTAGTGTAATGGCAGTTTATCTTAAAGTATTACTGAGCAAACTAATTTAATTTACCATACAGCAGCACTATACAGAGAGATAAAGAAACAAATATTGATGGTGGTTACAATTCCATAAAACTTTTATGGTACCTATTTAACATTTCATAAAAATTGGAATGAACCTATAGTGCTTTACATACACCATAACCCCATAGTTAATGAAGAGTTTACTGCCTCTGAAGCAAGTTATTAAAAAGATGACATTTTATTGATTTCGCTGCAAGATTCAATGAACTTTTGAACATAGCATTGTTATATTTTGAAAGTAATGGAAATATGAAAAACATGTTTAACTTATTTAATTTAAGTATCAAAATGATGCCTTTATTCAAACCTGGTGAAATAGTCACATCTTTAGGAAGGTGTATAGAGTTGCATTTAATATGTAGTATATATTCATTAATTTATAATTAATTTATAATTAATCTCTATTCACACTCCCTACAGTTTAAAGAAGGTTACATTATTTATAAGACAAATACATTTTTAATTACAAAGCATATATTTAAGAAATCAATTAATGTTTTATTTACTCAACATATGTGTCAAGAATAGAAATATTCTAAAGAGATATAAAATGATAAAGAAAATTTTTTAAGTGCAGAAAGTCACTGATGTTTTTACATGAGATGGATTTTATTTCTGTTTTTTGTGACAATATAGGAAATCGAGAAATACATACTTCAATAATATGATTCATATGGGAAAATAGGATTTACCACCTTCCACCTTTCTACTCCCTTATGTAACCTCTCTTTATTATATATTTTAAATAATTTAGTACATATTTATCTTTTCTCAAAATGATATACTGGAAAAAGCAAATTAAAAAGTTGGTTTCTATACTCTAGGATATTATAGTTTGTTTAATGTAACCAATGGATAGATGAATAAAAGAACAACATACATGATTAATGAAATAATATGGTATTTACATGTATTGAAGATGTGAAGAATATAGGACAATAGAATTAATTTTGGTAATTAATAAAGATTATGTAGAGGAATTGGCATGATCTGGTTAATAAAAACTATTATTAGTTCCTGTTTCAGAAAAAAAAAGATATCAGAACCATGACTCCCTTATAGAAGGACATTTTAATTAAGGAGAGGTATTACGAAGCACCTTTTTTTCAACTTGGAAGTACTTTCTATATGTATGTAAATTATTTAACTTCCTTCTGTCTCCTGAAAAATAAGTTTATTACTAAATGAAGAACATTGATTCATTAATCAGTTCAAGAAACTTTCTCAATGAGATTAAGTTTTATTAAACTGTTTTCTCTGTCACAAATGATAGTTAGCTATTCCTATGTTTACTTTCCTTTCACTGGAAATAAGTAAGAACTCTTGTTGACTAGTTTTATTAAAGAGATTGACTTGTTTAAGTAGAAAATATTTATATTTTATGAATGTCAGTGCTTGTAAAATAAATTTTAATGGTTGTGGACTATCATAAACCATGGCAAATGCAGTAAATGGTGACAGTTTATAGACGTAAACAGTGTTCTTACTTCAAATATAAATGGCTTGAAATTATTGTTTATAGATGGTAGTGCCTTAAATTAAATTATTTTCTCAAAGATATTATTAAAAACCCCAAAGTGATTTATGGTATTTAAAACAGCTGCTCCCTCCTGTGTTTCTTCTGCATTGGTAAAAATGAGAGGTCTTTAGAAAGTTTCAAAATTTAATTATGGATTTATGTTTGTTTAAGTGCTAACTGTTTTTTAATAACCTCTTTCTATGAAAAGTTCATAGCATAAATCACTGGAGAAATAGATATCATATTAAGGACAATTCAGTATCTTAAGAGTCTTTAAAGGCATTGCATTATGGAAATAACAAGTTCTGCCATGTTTTTTCTGAATTCATGCTAATACTGTTTTATTTCCTACTTACAAACATCTTTAATGAAGGGTGCTGACTGCTCACTATGGGCTTTCAAATGAGGATGTTTATTTAAAATTATGCAAAGGGCTTGCAGCATTAGTGCCACCCCTTTATTCCCATTCTTTCCACCCCTCGAGTAACTCATCTGCATCAGTAGGTATACTTCTCCCTCGTTCACGTAATGACTGGGAGAACTTAGCCACAGCTTCATGTTTTTCACACAATATTTATTCAATTTTTGATCGTCGGACTCTGGCAGGTTAAAACAATCTTAGTAACTGTTCTCCTACTTTTTCCTCTAATTCCAGCCACCCATAATGAACTGTTCTTATAATTGAATTAGATGGATATGTATTTATTCTTGAGGCTAAAATGTACAGCAGCAGCCCCGTCTAGGTTCCCAGCGTCCTGAAGGTAAGAACTATTCATCTTCCTCAACAAGGCTGCTGTACCCTCCCAGAAGCTACTGAGCTATGGGCTCTCAGCTTATGTACTGTCTGCTTGCCTTGGGATCGCATCCATATATTGTGTGTCCCAGAATACTCATTGTATTGGCTCTTAGCTCTTTTAGATGTCGTACTCCTTTTTTTGACTTCCTTTCATGGATGATGTATCTAAAAATTGACTAGAGATTGTGGTGGCTATTAGACAATGTGCTTATTTTCCACACTAAATATTTACTCTTGGAAGTTATTGAACCTATCATTCCTATGGTTAGGATGTGTGAAATACACATGTCCTCAAAACAAGCCTGTCCCACGATAGATAACAGACCACATTGGGAGATACAATGAGAGATTTTGATTTAAAAACAAAAGACAAGACATTAATAATAAACTCCCCCTTGTTTCAAAAAAGCGTTTTATAATTTGTTCCATGTTCTAAACTTAATAATGATTTTATTTATGTACCATGATTATTCTTTTACAATATACCTGGATTTTTAAAGTGGAATCATAAAAAGAAACTACAAACAAAAAACATGATCTTTGAGAGATTCAGTTAGTCAACTGGAAAAAAAAAGAATTTACTAGGCTAATGGCAAGTAAAATCAACAATTATAATAATAGATTATATTATCTTCAAGAACCAAATAAATTTTTATGCAATACATGCACAGCAGATGGATGAAGCATATAATAAACAGATGGACAATTTTACTATGTTGGAATAGAATTGAATCTTATAGTGGGACACCTTGCCAATTTTAACATACATTCTTTATGACATTAATTTATTTCTTTTTTTAAAATGTTATTTAGGAATACCAGTTTACAATAAACTGTGATTATGAGGATCCTTTTATTATTCCTTATTTTTAAAGAATTTTCTCAGGATTCCCCAATTTTTCAAGATTGATATTATGCGATAAGAGTTTTGTAGGTAGTCTTCATCATGTTATAGAAGTTCTCTTCGTTTCTTAGTTTTATAAGATTTTTAAAAAATTATAAAGGCTCATCTGACTTCGACATTACTCATTCTGAGCTGCCATGCATGCTCGTTATTATCTTTAGTTGGTTAATGTATCAAATGGTATTTATAGATTTTGTGTCTTCATCTGCCCTTGCCAATTCTTAGGATAACATCAACTTTTCATGTTGAATCACCTACTACGTATACTGCTAGAATTAAGTGTTAATGGTTTGTTAATGATGTTGGGAGATTTGTTTCTTCTTACTGAAGAAATTGACTGCATCATTGTTTCCTGATAAAGTTTCTGAGTTTTTTTACTGTATTTTTGCATTACCACTTAATCCCCTTATACCCTCTCCCTGCCTCAATCATCAAATTGTTGCCCATGACCATGAGTCCTTTTTCCTTTTTGCTGAGTCCCTTCACCCCCTACTCTCTCCATCTTAGCTGCCATCCTGCTCTCTGTCTATGAGTCTGTCTCTATTTTACTTTTAATGAAGTTTGATCATTAGATTCCACATGAGTGAAATCATACGATATTTGGCTTATTTCACTTTGCATAACATTCTCCACATCTGTCCATCCTGTTGCAAAGGATAAAATTTTCTTTTTTTTTAAGGCCAAGTAGCATTCCATTATGTAAATGTCCCATACTTCTTTTATCCACTCACCTACTAATGGACACTTGACTGCTTCCATATCTTGGCAATTGTAAATAATAACACTGCGATGAACATAGAGATGATTATGTTCTTTGGGAGTATTGTTTTGGTGTGAAAGAGTTGGGCTCCATTGAAAGATAGGGAGAGCATTCCCTCGTAGACATTATCTTAAAAGCTTTGAATACCTTAAGAATAACATGTTTAAGGAACATCTTGTAGCCCTTGACTTTGTCACCTAGACCTTGTGTTTTCCTGTGAGTTTCTTAATGAATAGTTAAATTTATTTAGACTTTATAAAGGTATTCAGATGTTCTATGAGTCATATGCAAATAAGTTTTTCTAGAAATTTTGATATTTTATCAAAACCTTTAAGGTATTTAGTATAATAGCCAATTTTATATCAGCTATCACTGCTGTATTATTACTGATATTATGTTTTATGTTTGTTCTTTTTCTTTTTTGCTCAGTTTATCCTGATATTTTTCTATCATATTTTATTTTTTCAAAAAACATAATTTGCATTTTTGTTTTCTCTGTATTATGTTTGTTTTCTACTTCTTGCTGTCTAATCTTATCTGCATTAACTCCTTTATTCTTTGTCATCTGGACTAAATCATTATCTGCAAGTGCATCATTCACTATACAAATTCTTTCTTTGCCAATAAAATTTTAAAGTAAAATAAATTACTTTTTATTTCTAGAAATTTTATGCTTAGCATGAACTTGTCTTTTATAGCTAATAAATCTTGGTGAATTTTGTAAATGCAGTATATATTTCATTTATATCTATTTAATTAAATTACTTACATGTGTTATTTAAAATACTGTTTTTCAGGCGCTTTATGCCCTCATCAGTTAGCCTTTATTTGCAAGGCTATATGTATATATTTATTCCTTTAAATATAAACATCAAATTATGCACATGCTCAAGTATATCAGAATTATTTTGGCTTATTTAGTACTCTACTCCAGAGTACTAAAATATTTGATACCTGAATTTTAATGAAATGTTTCTTAAGTTACTGATAAAAATTAAAAAGTGCAAAAGCAAAGGAAAGGCCTTTGGCAATGCTAAAGGTGTCAGTGGAATAACATTAATTCTTCCATCTTATTTTTATGTATGGTCATTCAACTCATTAACATTCACAGTTGATACAGAAGTACTATTGTTCAAGGAAAAGTCAGTGTGAGTGGTGTGTATATATGGGTGCTAGGGGGGCGGGAAGTGGGGGAGGAGAGTGTTTGTAAAGGCCCGGAGTTGTTTTCTGAAAACTGAGAAACTACTTAACACCTAATTTTAAAAATTATAGAGTAGAAAGTCACTAATTACAACATTTTATTTCATCTAGTCATTTTATAACATTTGAAGGATAGCATCATGTTTCAAGAAAAATAAATGGCATGTTCCTTTACATATACCCCATTCATTCTATCATACTCTCTCTTCTCAATTGTTTCCGTAGCTCACTTTCCTCCTCTTCAATATTTCTAGTGAGGACTGCGTAGGGCAGGGAAGGTCAGCGCCCGCGGGGAGCAGAGCGGGCAAGCACTGTGCGCGCGGCTCCGCTGGTGGGAATCCGACCTTCACCTGTGTGTTCCCACGGGCCCTTGCGGAATTCTAGAGCGACTGGATAAATTATCATGAGGGAAACTATTACTTCAGGTCAAAGAATAGAAAAAGAAATCAAATGAGGAAAAAGAACTTATTTTATTATATAGTTCCAAATATGTGCTCTCTGTTGAGTGTGTGTATGTGTATGAGAGAGAGTGACTTCAGAAGAAATGATGGGGCTTTCAAATGTTTTAAATGCAGCTACGGTGAAAGCAAATATAATTTATCCCACTGAAATACCTGATTATTGATGTAATACAATTAAATGCTTAATAAAACATTTACTACAATATGTCATTTTCCAAATAAATTAATAAATTCTACTGTGTATTAATTGATTATTTAAAGATAAATGTGGATGGCAATGAGAAATGTTAAGAATGTCTCTATCACGACTAGTAAAACTGAAACTTTCTTACTGGTAAATTGAACTCTTTAAAGTTGCTTGCAAATTTCCCCAAAGTTGACTGTTTTTAAGCCTTTCAAAATATCATTTTGACTAATTTAAATGGAGCAGCCTCACAGTGCACTCACCTGCATTAAACTGACATTAAATAGCAATAGTAAGAGCAAGGCCTAATAGTATGTGTCTCTGATCCACTGGAGGCCTGAGTCTCCTGACCCAGAGCTCTTCAATTATGTTTCCTTGCTCTTCATCCCATTTCCTCGGCCCATGTCGCCGATGTGATTGTTTCTGCTCTCCCAGGAGGAGATCTGGGTAAGGGCTGGGGTAACTGGGCTCTATAGCATTTAATTCTAACAGAAAATCTCTTCAGGCTTTCTAAAATCAACCCTTCAGTCTTATTATTTCTTTTTTGAATTAGTACCGTTTCCCATTCTTTCATAGAATACTCAATAAATTTAATTATTTTACTCTGTATATTAGATGTGCATCTATAATACAAGATTGCACAAGGATTGCTTTTCTGATAAAAACAGAGGAAGAGAAATGGCTGCAAACCAGAATAACAAGGTTACATTCAGCTGGTCTCTCATACCTTGTGAAGATCTTTGAACTAAAGCTTTAAGGGGTTCATTTCATGAAGAATATATTTACTTTAAATATATTGGAGGGTGTGATCTTAGATAAAATAGATAGTACAGGCAAATACAATTGGTGAGCAGATATAATTCTATACATTATATTCTGCAATGGAGAGACCAGATGATGAAGATTAAAAGACCTATACATATTCCTGCCGGACGGTGATAAAATGTCAGCAACAAAAATAGAGAATGAACAGCTGGAGTGAGTGACAACAACATGCGCAAACATACACACACACACAATTCCAAACCCTCACATGTTGGTAAATAAAGTTCTTATCTACTATGACACAATGTCAGATATCAGAAACAGGGATGGAATAATATTAGTCCTTCTGAGGGATCCAAAATAATAATGACAGTAATTGGGAAGTTTGCTCACTGTTGCTGGGTCATAGAATCAAGTTCACAGGACTCCATTACTGGAGTGTAAGCAGAGAGGAGAGTTCTTATTAAATAAATATGACATTTGGTTTGGCAAGCCAGATGTAGTAGTAGAGATTAGGAAAGACATAGGGAGATATAAATGTTTAAACATGGATGTAAAAATGAGGAAACCTTCATATGATTGACGTTTATATAATACTTGTTTTATATTTATAAGAAGTTGTTTTTTACTAACTAACTTCTTTTAATTTTTACTTAAAACATGTTTTCAGGACTCATTTATGTTGACATCAATAGATCTAGGTCATTCACAATGGTTCAGGGTGCAGTTATATGAAGCACGTTTAAAAGGGAATAATACAAAAGTGCAAGGGGGTAATAAATACAAATTCAGAATTTTAAGCACTTCCGTGTGAGAGAGGAACACAATGATGGTTTATATGGAGGATTTAACTCTAAGTTTTAGTTGTTAATCGTGGATATAGAGTATTTTTATATTCTTTATCCATTTTATATATCTGAAATATTACGGATAAAATTAAACTTTCTCAAAAAATTTTGACAGCATACCAGCAGACGAAGGGCAACGGTGTATATTGCAATTACTTGAGGATAACAAGGGGACAGGGATACCGTGAGGCCGATTGTAAGAAGGACCTGCTATTAGGACTGAGGGCGCTGAAGCGCGTCTGCAGCCCAGCTCAGCCTCTGTTGAGTGCTTTACTCCCTTTCTCCACGGTCAGGGCCAAAACCTCGTTCCCCGGAAAAACATTGTTCAACGGAGAAGGCTCACCATGCATGGATCTTAAACAGATATTAGTATTGTACAGAGCCTGGTAATTCTTACACCAAAACTACTTTCACAGCCTCTCATGATTATTCAAGTGCAGTTGCGTATTTTTACAGTGTTTGTGAACATAAAAGTGTGTATATAGTGAATGTGTGCATGGGGTGTGTGTGTGTGTGAACATACATACTTCCACATTGAAGTCTGTGCATGTTTGACTTATATCTTATGCTAAATTATGTTACCTCTTTTTTACCCAATTATTTCTAGTAAATAGAGGTTCAAAATAAAATGTTACTGTTTGATTGTTCTTGTGAAGCCAATAGATTATCAGGTGGCCTTCATATTAGAATATACTATAATTTTGGTTACATAATCGGCAATCTGTAAAGACAATTCAATGTGGGGTTGGAAATAGTACTTAATCTTAATCAGATAAAAGTTTAAGTTCTTCCTCCATTATCTGTGTCATTTGAGAAACTTCTATTAACTTTCCTGGTATTTATTTTTTTGAACCTATAAACGGAACATACTGAACTAAATAACCCTGAAGCTACCTTATGGTGTCAACATTTGTAATCAGTTTTTATCAGTAAAGAGGATTTAAAGAAAAATAATAAAGCTAGTAGGAGATACAAAGATAAGCTCAGCATTTGATATTGAGGCAACCTTCTTAATTTTCCCTGTATACTTTACATACAAAGATAAGATTTTTTTGGTTAAAATCAAATAAAATATTCACTTCCAAACTCCAACCTCCAAAGTTAACAATGCATGTCTTCTGATGTTAAAACGTACTGTTGGAGGAAACACAAATGTGTCCTTTGAAGTCTGAGATACCATATTTAAATGGCTTTTCCACAGCCAGTTAGCGGGTATGGAACCGGAGTGAGGTTAGTCGCGTGAGAGCTGCTCTGTAGGCCAGAGCTGTCTTTGGTAAAACCCAGCCTCTGCAGAAGGCGCTCTGAGAAATTAAGTATGAAAACCTTAGGAAAAAAGCCATCAGTACCTACTTAAACTTCAACCTAACAAACATTCATTTTCCTGCCACCATAATAGTACATGTGCACGTGTCCAAAATTTCTGGATGCTTAGCGCTTAAAATGCTTCTGGGGAGAGGAAACAAAACAAAACAAAACAGAACAAAACTGCACTTAATTGAAAATCAGCGAGGAATGTAGCATCCGCTTGCAGAGCGGCAAAGAGAAGGCGCGGTGCCGGCCTGTGGTGCGCGTCCAAACCCCAGACTGAAATGTTCAAGGCACATATCCTTGCAAAAGCGTGGTTTTATTTATTTTGTATTGCATTTATTAAGGTGACATTAGTTAATAAAATTATATAGGCTTCGGGTGTACAATCCTAAAATATATTGTCCGTATATTGTACTACGCGTTCAGCACCCCACGTCAGGTCGCCTCCCACCGCCATTTATCCCCGTTACCCTCACCTACCTCCCCCACCGGCCTTTCCCCTTTTCCCCTGGTGAGCACTCTGTTGTCTGTGTCTGAGTGTTTTTTGTTGGTTGGTTGGTTGGTTTTTTCTTAATCCCTTCATTTTTTTCAGCCAGCCCTCCAATCCCTTTCCCCTCTGATATTGTCAGCCTGTTCTCTGTATCTATGAGTCCATTTTGTTTGTAAGTTGATTTTGTTCATTATATTCTTCATATAAGTGAAATCATGAGATGCTTGTCTTGCTCTGACTGGCTAATTTCATTTATTTCTCGTTTAAAATCAGAAGCCAATTAATGTGCTCAGCGTTTCCAAACCTGATCTGTATTTGCATTACTTATATTATGAAATCAAGAAGCTGCAAATTCAAAGACTTAAAAATGATAAACGATAAGATGGAAACTAGAGCTTGTTCTTACTAATAATAAGGACATTAATAGACATCTACCATTAATAATGGTAGATTTTGCTTTAAAGCATGATACATGGGTGAGGTTTTTTCCCTAGTTGTAAGAATTTACCCTTGACCTCTCTAAATTCCACTTTCTTTATCTCTATTTAGAGTTGAAAGGATTAAACTTCCATAAGGTACTCAGATTTTCTAGGCACATATTATATCCTCAATGGAAGATCACTATTTTCTATTTTTGATGTTAACTGCTCTTTGGGCCAGGTAATGCATCAAGTCATTTTACAAAAGTGATAAACTCATTGTTAAATTCCAGTAAAACTGTAATCTCTGTCAGACTCTCAGCTAAATACTTAACTTTTATTAACTCATTTAAATCCAGAAACCACCTTGTGAAATATGCATCATTGGCGTACCTATCTTAGAGATGTGGAAATTGAGATTTAGAAATTATAAGTGAATTGGTCAAGATCCTGCCGCTAGTAAACTGGAAACCTGAAGTTGAGCCCCGAAGCTGGCAAAAGTACTAAATATCCTGTCAGGAAAGTGGAACAGCACTTTAGAAAAAAATCAGTGTTAAACCAATTTCAATTCTTTCCTTGGTGTAAATGTGTGTATAGGTGTAATATTTTTTTTTTTTACTGGGTTCTTTCCTCACTTTTTCTCTCTCCTTCCTCTCCATTTCCCATTTGACCAGTTGTTAGGTATAGGACAGTGCACTTCCTATAATCTCAAGAACCCAAAACTAGTGCTTGACCTAAGAGCCCAAGCGGGGCTCAGAATGCAACGTGAGCTGGTCCTTTGAAATTGCCTGTCTTGCCTTTATGGCTCTTAGCACTGTGTGTAACTGCAAATTAGACTCATCTCTGAGCTCCCAGGGTTCTGTATGAAAACAGAAAACTGTGAGTTAGCCAATGTTTACATCTTCATACAAGGTAAGAATCACCTAGAGCTTCAAGCATGATGGACTGAAAATAGTTACGACAGAGAGGTTTTTAGTATAAAATTACACATGTATACACAAAACCACACACATGTATCAAATTTCAATATTGGCTAACACTAAAATCAATAGAAATTAAATATTCTATTTAAATGTGTGAGTATTCTATTACCCATGCCCTATCTCAAAGCTGTAATAAAAATTTGTAGATTGTTAAAGATTAAAATCCATCATATCATTATGTATTATATTTGCCTGAAATAAAAATACTTCTGAACAAAAAACATTTGAAAGAAATAAATTAATGTCATTTTCTTTCACATTATGCTTATGTTTTTAATTTATCCTGGAAAGTTTGAAAACAGAGAAATAAATTATGTGGCTGCCTCACATTAGTGTGAAAAACCCTCTGACACTTTAAAAATAACATCAGCATTAAGTTACTTAAATAATTTTTGGTGTTTGAAAAAAGCTCATTAGCACCTTGTAAATTTTCACATAGCCTGTTATAACTTCATTTCCGAAAAGCTATCATAGCACAAAGACAAATCCCATGTGCAGGTAGTAACTGAAAGATTCACTGACGGATGTTAAATAGAAGACACTACGTAATAAAGGATAATTTCTCAACTTGCTATGTAGGGGTGAAGCATCGGTAACAGCTATGCTAGTAAATTTTCTTTCCTTTTCTTTCTTTTAATCTGCCTATCCACTTGTAAATATTAGCTATATACTACAGTATCTGTAACTTAGTAGAAAATTTTGTTGGAAATAAAGTCAGATTATTTTATGATTCTGGATCATTTTCTGCTAAAAGTACAATGCATTATTTTCTTGTAAATATGGGTTTTGCTAGTTTATTCTTTGACATGACTGCTAAAAATATTTTAGGATTCAATATGAGCTATCCATCATCTGATTTAAAATTTAACAGAGAAATAAGCTTATGGGAAAGAGAATCTTTTTTACTCAAGGAACTTCCATTTTACCTGTGTAACCACAGGCTGAGCAGACTTTACTAGTGGAAGTTAGTATCCACAGCTGCCATGAGCTGATTTGTACCAGTTCTAAAGAAGGCCCTTATGGGTTAGTAGAGAGAGAACAGAATTCATCCCTCTTCTAACCACCACTTCCCTACAAGCCTAGATCCCCAGTTCCCGCTGCCAAGTTTCATGGTCAGATGCCTGGGAAGAGAGAAATAGACTCAGAGTTGAAAGTCACTGCTGTCACTGTAAGCCTTTTGGGGATGCATTTGGAAAGGCTCTTCCAACACAGACTGCGGAGGGGCCCCAGCAGTGTACTGAACGGGGGTTCTGGGGTCTCCCCTGCTGGAACCTGCGGAACTTCTGAATCTTCAAGGCCACCCTCCTGTTCCCTCTCCCTGCTTACAGCAGCTGGGGGAGAGGAATCATGGGAGAGCCTGCCTCGTGTCTTTGGAGTGTGCGTATGGATGTGAAAAAAGAGACTGATGACCTCTGCCATATTTCAAGGGAATTTTAGATTCAAAGTGACAAGTAACACAATAAAGCCTCTGCAAAAATATATACCAGCATATCAACTTGACCTTCAGAGATTCTTAAATAGAACTTATTTAGCTACCTCATTTCAAGCTTTTATGGATATGTATGAAATCAGACTTTTTATTTTCTTAAGCAGAGCAACTTGCCTTAGCAATTAGCTGCATTTGAATGTGTTGACAATCAATAACTGAATGTTCCTTAGCTTTAATAAGCAAAATAATATCGCTTTTTATCCAAGTTTTTTTTATTAGTGCCTTTGGAATAAATATAGTAATGCAAATATATGTGCTGTGTTATTTATGTCATTTCAATATTACATCACGTTGATATTTTCACAATATAATGAAAACATATTAGTCAATATTTATTAAATTGGTTTGTTCCTAATCCCTGAAAATATAATGTTAGAAAAATATTTCATCTATAATTTCATCTAAAATTTCACGTTTTCTATAAGTAAATTCAAGTTTAGAGGCATGAACTGAATTGCCTAAAAATATAAGTGCTTTAATTTAAAATGAGAATAATTTTCTTCTTTCTGTTCATTATCTAAAAGTATAAGAACACAAAAGTCAAGTATCAAAGGTAAGTGTAATGAAACATGAGGAAGAGTAGTACTAGTCTGTCATTCTAATTTTGGAACCACTGATTTTTCTTAGAAAAACAAATATTTCATTACAAATATATTTTCCAAAATCTATTTTATAATAAAATATTATTATTCTAACATTGTCAATTAAATATGCCTTTTGGTATACTGGAAGCTATGTCAAGAAATGAAAGTTGCTCATTTTAATTCAAACTATAATATTTAAGAAAGGTAGACAATCTCAATTTTCCTTTCCAGTATAATAGATATTGAAATTTAGTCCAAATATATTAATTAGATTGACTTAAATCTAAGGAACACTTTGTTATTTACTGAGAGATTTTATGGCAAAATAACCTAGAACCAGTTCTAAGGACTCTAATGAAGTCTTGTGTTTTCCTACAGAAAGAATTCAGACATGCAAAAGCACACAAGCCCGGACACACATGTACAACACATTCCATAGGTGGTAGCTTTTAAAGCTTGTTTAATTTGGAAATAGAAAATATGTTATTTATACTTGGAAATCAATGCTGCTTGGTTATGTTGAGGGCAGGATATAGGAGCTACAGATACCGTGTGTGTGTGTGTGTGTGTGTGTGTGTGTGTGTGTGTGTGTGGTGAGTTCAGAATGACACTTTCTTCTGCAGTCTCAAGAGATGCCACATAGGAGATGTATTTTCACCAAACAGGTTAGTCAAGAAGACTGTTGCTGGGTTCGGCTGGCTATAATTAGGTTTACTAAGAAAACTGAGAGGAAAAAAAAGGGTATTTTTCTCTGCAAATCTAAAATGGCCTGATCAAGCATTCTTCTGGATTGTCAGGAAAGAACAGAACCAATTACTGATATATGGATAATTATAGATAATAAAATAGTATTTCTACTATCAATGCAACACAGCTATTACATGCATTTCTGAAAACAGCCTTTCCTTTCAGCCAATAAGAAATGTCTTTCCTTATTTAACTGGCAATTCTTTCTGTACAGGCATCATGGAAAAACTAGTTCTATTCATGTCAACAAGCCCTTGTTTTTCTTGACAATTGCTCAGCTCAAGTACACAATGAGAAGGATAGGTGCATAGAGAAAAATGTAGTGAACCAGCTGTCAGTGAAGGAAGCAACACATTTACAGACAGAGAGCAAATTACATTCATTTATATTCAAGGAAAACTAACCTTGGAGGGAGGGCGCTTTCCTACTGGGTCTAGTTTTCGTTATGGCCTGCTTTGAAAATCTTCAAAGTCTCAACTTTTATCAATATTTACTTCATAATACATAATTAAATTATTTTCTAATCTTACTTGTTATGTAGGTACTATTTACCTATCATTACAATTTTTAAAAATAAATAAAATTATAATTTAGAAATATAGTATGTAGAATATATACTGTAGATAAAAAAATTGCATCTCTATATAATTCTATATCCTGATCTAAATAATATCTTAAGAGGTTTTCTAATCATAACAAATATTTTTGGAAAGTGTTATTTTAATGGCTTAGTAATAATTGTCACAACTAGTATTTAATGCACTTATTTATTACAAGGTTGTTTTATGTGCATTATTCTTATGTAGAAGTGCTTTTTGATATATAATCGGCACATGACATTGTATTGGTTTCAGGTATACAACATAATGATTTGATATTTGTATATCCTGTGAAATGGTCGCTAGTTATCATCATATGCCTGTAAATTACTACAGTAAGTCCAGTTACCATCATCACTATACAATTTTTTTCCTGTGATGAGAACTTTTAAGATTTACTCTCTTAGCAACTTCCAAATATGCAATAAAGTATTATTTACTATGATCACTGTGCTGTGCAAAATATCCCCTTTAAAGAAGTTTCTATATGTTGACACATCGATATTGTCTAGCTGGGAGGCAGCGTTCCATAACTGATGGATCCTTGACCGCTTGAGCCAGACAGCTGACTTCCATACTGTAGAATTTCCAGGTCAAGTTAACCTCTCTGGAATTCGGTTTTCTCATATTTGAAACAAAGATAATATCTCACAGGGTTGTGAACGTTAAATGAGTTATTATATTTATACCAGAAGAATACAAAAGACATAGTAATTACTCACTAAATATAATTATGATTCTTTGTTTTTCCCCTAATAAGTAATGCACACCAATGTTTAGTGAACTACATAGTTAGTACATATTTTCTGCATTCTTCATACAAAGTACTGAAAATGAAATCACTGGAGCACATATTTTGAATATTTCCCTGACTTTTGATTTATATTGCCAAAGTTCACCCTCAAATTTCTGCTCTAGTAGTTTTCATTTAGTGTAGAGAAGACATACTGGAGTGTTCTTTTATCAGAATCATTAGATTCTGTAATTTCAAGTTTGAAAATCAATAGTTTAAAAATATTGTATTGGCAAATTTTTATTCTACTCATTTTTAAGTGAATTCGCCTAATGAATTGCTCATAAATTTGAATATTTTGCATCTTAAAACAATTATACTTTGTTGGCTTATTGTAATTATACTTTATACATAGAGTGGCTAGCAAAATTTTGACTTTTTTTCTATTGTCAAATTTATTAAAATTTCCATTGTGATTTTTTATTTTAACTTTATGCTTGCAAATTAAATTACAATGCATACCATAAAAGTATACCATATAAATATGCTAAAATGAATTATATCATATATAATATATTATTACATAGACCACATACAAGTATATTTGTCCATAATATTTACCGACTCCATACCAACAATATCACTTAGGGCACTTATATTCTCCTCAATATTCTGTAATATATAATATAATATATAATCTCATATAAAACAGTGAAATGCAAAAGATCTAACTTTAACATGTTCTATTCAGAATAGGAGCCTATACAACAAAAAAGCAGGTTTCTCTGAAGCACTATAACTTTTAAGTCTTTTTCCCCAAACATACCCTATGCTATTTAGATTAATCCAGTGAGAATTGCAATTTCAATAAAGTATAGGCTTTCTTATGTGAGTAAACCATTGCCTTTGTGTGTGTCTAATTCTATAGATCATTTCCTCAACCTTAAGGAGATATGAAAACATGAGAAAATAAGGTACCTAGATTTAGAGGACCATTGTATGATACACACACACACACTCCATATTTGCCTTGTGACCATGAAAAGGAAAACATGGAATGAAAACGTTGTTGTTTCTCTTGGACGCGAGCATCTTAGCAGGGCCACACCCACTAAGAAGTGCCTGCTTCTTCAGTGCAATAGTACGTGGAACATATTAAAAGATAAATTTATCAGGTGCTTTATTCAAATACACAATTATTGTTATCACAGTTCTAATCAGTTTTGTTGACAAATTAGTTTGTTTTTGTTTGTTTTTGCTCTTGTTTTTGATGTTGTATTTTGTTTCTTACCCTCCGATAATTTAAGCCCATGTCCTTGAATGAGCCAAAATGGATGCCACCTATAAAGTAAAAGCACCTTGTATGTTTCAGAGACATAGAGTATTTAAGTGTTTTTCTTCAATTATATTGACAGCTACAATGCATCAACCAGAATGCGGTGTACCCGCCTGATCCAACACTTTGACATGTGAAAACGTTTCTTCCCTTTTTCCTAAAACTGCAAAATCAGAAGACACTGGCCCGGTTTCTTAATAATGTGTCAGAGAGAAATTATGTCAAACTTCATTTGGGACATATTTGCTATTCCCAAAGGGTGCTAATATTGGAAGTTGAGGTGCTCCAAACAGTTCCCAGTGAGCTGCCACAGGTCCCAAAGAGCAGGTATCTGCGCCAACAGTATTTCATTGGCTCCTTAAATTGTACCAGGAGCCTGCTAACCACTCTACAGATCAAGGAGTGGAAGATTTTCAGAAAGCTATGGTATGGCAGCTCTGTACTGGGCTATAAAAGAAGAAGGTACGGTCCATGCATAAAGGAGAAATTTTTAAAAATACACAACTTTTAGGAAGCTTTGCTTTTAAAAACAATATGTAATATTGCATAAAAAGTAAGGATTGGAGGGCTTGGGCATTTTAGCTGTCTCTGGCATTTAATTTTAAATCCTAAACAAAATATTTAATTGCTTAAAACATTTTATTTTTCTGAATAAACAATGAATATGAATACACCATATCTTAAAGTTGCATATCCTTTATGTTTGATATAATGTCTCATGCTTATAAATTTTATAGGAATATTTTGACTCTTGAAAAAAAGCATACATTTTATCAGGGGCATTTTGTTCTCTTATTCGTGAATCATACATTCATCCGTTATGAGTATCCAAAACAAGAAAAGAAAATGATAGATCAGTAGAAAATAAAAACACTCCCTTAAATATTTTCCAGTACTTTCTTTTTCTCACATCAGTGATATATAGATTGTTAAGGGAATGAAATGTCTTTGCTGACAGAGATTATAACTTGAACACATAAAGAATATATCTTAAAGTCTACCACAGGCCACCATGAGCATTTAAGTCTATGCTGATTGAAAGGTGACACATGCCATGTCATTTTTATTTGGGTAATAAGACATTTCCTATTATAAAAACACTACAAAATTTAAAATGCTGGGAAGTGAAGTCATTGATCATATTTTTTTTAGTCAGCATATCAAAATGAAATGATGTATTTTTTGGTCAGATTCTGCACTTTATAGAAACGGGATTTTTTGAAAAAGATAGAAATACAGGTTATCTTGTATAAGAAGCCTCTTGCTGAATACTCTGCTTGATTATATTCGCCTATTTATACATTTGGTTAATATTTGAAAACCTACACAGGTACTGTTCTAGGTATTTGGAATACATCAGTGAAACATAACAAAGATCCCTGCCTTTTTAGACCCTAGAATTTTATAATTAAGGAGGAAAAATAATAATAGATATGCTGCAGATAAAAGTATTGCTTAATTGTATGGGGAAATGCATACAGATAAACATGTACTAAAATACCTCAAATATTTCTGGTACTACTCAGATATCTTGATACATTCAAAGGCAGATAAGCCATTCTCTATCCCTATGACTTTGCAATATAAAATGGGATACAGATGAGTAACTTCTAAATTAATTTTAAACAAAATGCTGTCTGAGAATTATTTATAAATATCCTAATTCGATTTGCTACAAGATATCTTTTCCTATCAGTTTTTATTAGTTTGTTTTTAATATAATAGTTAACACATTTGAGATATCTGTCCATGTATTTTAAGCAAACAACTTACTTAACAGTACATTTTTTTCTCAGCATTTTCAAAACATTGATAAAACTTTTGAGAGAGCATCATATAGTTGATTGCTACTAAAAAAAATACATTGATGAAGATTGTGTTTAAATTCTCTTCCTGTGACAGACTGACATCAGAGAAAACACAAAACATGATGCTACTGATTTGTCAGGATAAAAGAATATTTGCCTCATATTTAATAAAACTTATTTTATACCACATTCATATGCATAGTCACAGATTGCTCACACGTGTATCTATTTCCTGGGTTAGACTGTGATGCTTTGATTGTTTGTATAGGATACTTCTGTGTTAAGACTCCAAAAAGTCTCACCATTGGTCGCACAATATTCTTTTGGGGTTAATTTTTAAACATGCAGAAGAAGAAGCCCCCCCACCCCCCCGCTCAGAGATTCTTTTTGATGGACCTAGCTGGACCTGTCGGTAGATACATTTACAAAGCTTCCCACACCATTAAAATGTGCAGCCAGGTCTGAGAACCCTGACGTTACTCACACCGTGAATGTCTCCCCATTTTCTGTCATTCCTTTTTCTGTTCAATGTTCTCTATTAGTTTTAGTAATCATATCAATTCTTTATTGTGTTCTACTCAGTTGGATCACTACGGCTATATTGGTATTTGCTTTGAGTGTTCCAAGAGTTTTCAAATGGATTTTGATCAGTTATGTAACTGATAAAACATTCAAACTTGTGATTAAGTAAATAAATTCTAAAATATGAATGACTACCTCATGGAATCATTCTGTGGTTATCAGGAGCTGGCTGAGTCTCTGAAGACCTTTCCATGGAATCACCCAGATGAAAACTATTTTTATTGTAATAGGAAGATGGAAGTTTCTGCCTTCTTTATTCTGATTCTCTCACGAATGTAGGTAGAAATTTTTAGATACTATATAACTTTTTTTAAAAATTTAAAATACAAACTGACAGTGACTAGAGGGGTGGAGAGACGGGGATAATGGGGAAGAAGGGGAAGGGCTGTCAAGGACCATGAAGGACCCCTGGACAAAGCCAAAGGAGGGTAGGATTGAAGTTGTGGGGTGGGGGTGGGTGGGGGTGGGGTGGGGGAGAGTAGTCGGGGGGAAAATGGGGAGGACTATACTCGAGCAACAATAAAAAAATAAAATGAAAATTTCTGGGAAAAATAAAATATACATTGAATTTATACATTATGGAACATTTTCAAGGTAAAAGAATGCTGTCATAACTTCTGCCATGTCCCAGAAATGTGTCCTGAGAGAAATGACTGGTACAGGATGTCATGTGTCACAACAGTGGGAGCGCAGGACCACAGAGGAGAACGTAGCTGTCTTCCAGTAAGCTAGACAGTAAAGTCGCTCACCAAAAAAAGTGCGATGATAGCCCACTTCTCACTGAACGTTTTTTAGAAAAATATACATAATTCTCACATATATTATGTTATTTATTTATTTATATACAGATAATGAATTTATTACTGTTATTAGAAAATGAGATAATATACCTTTCCTGATCTTCACCTGGTTTGACCCCGGGGTCACCCGTACCTCAGCTCCTACAATGAAATCAGGAGCCTTCCCCTGCCTTGCTGCTAAGTCGTTTTACTAATTTCATCTTTTCCATCATTACCACCCACAACTAACTCAAAATACTAAAAAAAAAAATTAAATGTATATATTTAAAGGGATCTCATTTATATCTATAGGCCTCCCACTCCCTCAGGTTATAGTTTGAGACATTAACTGTAACAAACATAAGAAATTAGGCTGTTGGTGACTTTTGAAAAAAGAATTGGTAAAAGCTGAGGCAATCGTATGCCTTTTATCCTTTGCTTTAAGGATTCATGTTGAGTCTTTCCCAGGGCTTGCAAATTTGTGTAGTATCTGCAACAGACTTCAAGCTGTAAACTGGACCCAAAAACCAAGGAAAATTCATGATAGAGTTTAAAATTATTTATAATCTTCCATAGACACGAACAGACACCAGTGTTATTGAAGGCTGCTGTGAGGGTTCCTGCTTCTTTGTTCTCAAATTATAAGATGAAAACCCCAATTAGAACTATAAAATAAAACAGAAAAATCTCAATAGAATGTCCAAAGTATTGTGGCTTCAAAGTGGATAATGAAAAACCCTGAGGGAACCCTAAGGTAAACTGCAGACTTTGGGTAACCACGGCCTGTCAGTGCAGGGTTATTAACGGGAGCAAATGCTCCGCCCCTGTGACCGCTTTTGACACAGAGAGGCTGTGCGTGTGTGAGGACAGCAGGTAGCGGGGGAATCTCTGTATCTTCCTCTCAGTTTTCTATCAGCCTAAAGCTGTTCTACAGTATATAATGTTTGAGTGGATAAATAATGAAACTATAGCTTTGGTGATAATGAAATAATCTTATTTTCTTCAGTGAGATTTCTGTTTACATGCAGTACAAAAATTATCTTAATTGAGATTTCCACAGTTGGCTAATATCTCAAAAATATTGCCATAGGTAATCATATACATTTACAAAATCAGCTATGAAAATGAAGATTTCATAAATTTACTCCTGTTCTTTATTCATAAATTACTAAGATATGTAAACACACACCCATACCAAACACAGTGAACAGGTAGGGATTTTTGTTTCTGGATAGAATACTGTTTCCACCTTAAAATAAAAATAATGTGAAAAATTGCAAGAAAGCTCCTATGTGACATAAAACTTCAACTCCTTTACATTGAAATATGACATTGTTGAGTAAGCCAAAAACATCTGTCAATTACCTTTCTTTGAAATATGGATTGCATAAGGGAATAAAAGCATTACTAACATTGAATACAATTTCTATCCAAAATTCCATGAGGCAGAGAGACATAATTCTACTCAGTCAATAAATTATGATACAGAAGGAGACAAGGAAATGATAAGAAAGCTGAGATCAATCATCAAGAAGATACAATTGAATACAATCTGTTAATAAACGAAGTTAACTGCTTTGCTTTCCAATATGCGCTGCCAATCATGTTGTTAAAGAACTGCATTTTATCTTTGCACCATGGGACTTTGGAGAGGTTTTTCTTTTCTTTTCTTTTTTTAATGTTTCTCTACACTCTACTATGATATGATAAAATTAAAAGAATCACGAAACACTCACATTATCATCAGACAACCGTGAGGCAGGCAGGCAGAGCAGGTTCTACTGGCCTTATTTTACCAATAATGAAATCAAGAAACAAGAAGTTTAAATGTCTTGGTGAAAGGCACATGACTGGGAAATGAAGCGCTAAGACTAGGGTTCCAGTATTTATTCTACCACCTTTTAGAAATCTCTTTAACGATAAATTTTATAAAAGCAACTAAGACTTACAGAGTGCTTACTTAATGATGATCCTCAAAGTGCACTAAGTCACTTATATTTGGTAAGTCTTGTCTATCTCACAAAATTCTATGTGCAAATGAGAAAACTGAGGGATCTGTGTGCACAGTGTTAGCAGGTGTTAAATCTGACCTGGGGGGCTAGCATCTAAGATGCAATTGGGACGAAGACATTCTGAACAACTATGTTCATTGCAACACTACTTGTGGTGGCCAGTACATGGAAAAAACTAACTTGTTCTCCGACAGATGATTGGATAAGGAAGATGTGGTACTTGTATACAAAATACTGCTCAGCCATACAAAAAGATGAAAGACTACCGTTTGCAACAGCATGGGCCTTGAGAATCTCATGCTAAGTGAAGTAAGACAGAAAAAGGCAAGTACCATGTGATTTCACTCATATGTGGGATATAAAACGGAAAGAAACAGTTGAACAAACAAGACAAACAAAAACTCATAGACACAGATAACAGTACGGTGGTTACCTGAAGAAAGGAGGGTGGGGGGCGGTAAAGAGAAAAAGGGGTCTGCTCTACTTGTTGGTCCTTCTACCACTGAGGACACAAACTGTTATCCCCAATTCACTGCTTGTACCAAAACGAGGTTGTGAAAATACTGATTAAGCATTGTTTAACTCACAATGTAATTACTGTATGTGTTAAACAGCCATTTATTCAAGGCATTGTGTTAGACACTATTAGTAAGCAGAAATGCAGAGTATGTGGGTCTTCCTCTACTGAAGTCTATTAAATGAGTGCAATTTTTAGCTTTCACCTCTAAATTTATTTAACTATGTGATTATTTTCTATTCCACCCTCATTCCCTACTTCCCTTATTTCCTTCCATAAACTTTTAGTGAGTTCTTTTTAGGCCGTTCTATCAAGAATAATGGTTGTATCAAGGAATACATTATCCCCTATGACTTGATTTGTTTTTGTAGAGAGCGATTGTTACATTTTTAGTGTTTTATTCAGATGGTTACTTTAGAAAATATAAATGAAAAAAAAAAACAAAAGTTCCATTAGCATATAGAATCCTGAGAATGGGTGGGAAGTTTTTTGGTTTGATTCAAAGTGACAGTGTACATTAAATCTAAATCGGTGTCTTTGGAGAACAACGCAAAAAAAAATCAAATAAAGACAAAAGTAAATTAAATAGTGGATCATTCACTGTTCAAAGATAATAAACATTAATATGGAAGAATACAATTAAAATTCTTCATAAATGAAGGTATAGGGTTTTTATTTTCAATTGTATCTCAAACATAAATTTTTTTTAAAACTAAAGATAAACTAAAATATATAAAATTTCCCTGGATATGAACTAAAATATTGTTTTTACAAAATAATAATTGTATATAACAATTTAAATAAATAAAATGAAACATAATTATTGCAACTAGCTGTAACTAATTTAAGATGTTAGTTTAAAATATGTAACAGGTAAATTGATTTTTATATATTAAAATACATTTTAATATTTTTAAAATATGAGATTTTAGAATACAGTTTATATGAATAAGGATACTTTTAAAATTATAGACATTTCTACACATTAGTAAATTTCTACAATACCTTTTAAATAGCATATGGGCATCCAAGCTTGTTTTGTTTTATTCTGATTTTGGATATCAAAATATTTTGTGTTGTTTGTTTTTAAAACCCGCCTGACCAAGACTTCTTGGAGGAGTGCTATGAGCCTGAACTTCTTGCTACTAAATCCTCTTTCTGTAGCTCTTACATGTTTTCCCGACATCTCTTTTGCTGCTTGGATCCTGTGCGCCAGCAGATCCACAGCGCTGCACAGAGAGAGGGATGCTGTGCACACGCAGCTTCTGTTCACCTCTAACAGAAAAATCTCAGGGAGAATGCCTTATGAGTTGGAGCAAAGCCAAGATTTTAAGTACTGTATACACGCAGAGTACAAATGCATAGAGTCTATAAATGGGGATATCGTGTGACATAGAGCTCTATCACAGGCAGACAGCTCCTCAACTAAAAGTCGATGTCCAAGGCCTGGCAGGTTAAGCATTTTCAGTGACAAATATAGAATAGTCATCATACAGAAGGAAGACCTGAACACAGAGGGTTATCATTGAGTTTATAAACTATATTTTTGCAAAGAGCAGATGAATATCCTGATAGCAGCAATTGAGGCCACTGGGGCATTCCTTTGAGATTTATTTACAAAAATGTTGCTTTTGAAGAAATGGTTGAATTTCATAGCCATACTTAAAAGGGATGTGTGTGTGTGTTGTGTGCTGTTGAGCTGGCGCTGATTCCTGGTGACCCTAGGAAGGAGTAACGCCCACGATGCCCTGTTCTCAGCAGCCCTGCTCACCTCCTGGAGACGCATGTGTAGGCTGCTTACATGGAGTCACCCCGTTTCATATTTTCTTTCTCTTTTCCTCCTGGCTTCTGTTTTTCCCAGCATTATTGTCTTTTCCAAAGAACCTTGCCTTCTTGTGAGATGCCCTGAGTGGTAAACTTTCCGTGTTATCTTTTTTGCCTCCAGCGATGTTTCAGGATTAGTTTGCTTGGGACCCACTTGTCCATATTTCTGGTGGTCCAAGGTGTCCATAGAGCTCTCCGCCAGCAACATTTTAAAAATAAATCGTTCTTTCCCTATCAGCCTTCTTCACTGTCTTACTCTCTCATCTGTCCATGGTAAATGGGAATACAAGGGTGTGAATGAGAGACACATCAGTGATGTTTCTTAATTCTTCAGGTGCTGCCCTCCCTAGTCTCAGTCTAAAAGGTCTATGTAGTCAATTATGTAGAATCTAAAGCCAGTTTAGTAAGATCCAGGAATCCAGGGAAGGGTACTCTGGCTTTGTGGTAGCTCAGCTGGCACCTGGTTCTCTGAAGGCAAAAACTAAAGCCAGGGACTAGACTATGGTTTCGAAAGACACGATGGGAAATTAGGTTCTGGTACCAGCCTTTGCTTCTCACTCCAGAGACTGTGGTGAGACCTGCCTTTTGAGCCTGGCACTCACTCAGGGCTGAGCGCTGCTCCAGGCGTCCTTGTCCCTTCACTTCACTAGACACGGCAACATCTAGAGACAGGAATTAAAACTTCCACTGATCAGGAGAAGCTAAGTAAACCTCCACCCCCTAAAAGGTTTTACTCGGCACAAACCAGAGGGTTTGAGTAATGGAGAAATATGGTAAAGACACCCAAATTTCATTTTCTTGAAAAGAGGTGGAGCTCTGCCTCGACCCCACTACCCAGATCATGAACTTAATTAAGTCTGGCCTAACCCAACACTCTTACAGGGGCTTGTTTCTTTTTTTCCCCCACACCTCCCCTCACCAATACAAGATACAAACATGATTCTAGCCTTACCGCAAAAATGATTTTGTCACATTTTCTCTGCTTGTGGCACACGATTTAGCAAACTTATCCCTGGCAGTTTCTATCCTGTAGATCTGTTTGATGATGACTGGCTACAAATTCATTAGCAAAAACACCACTTCGTTATGGCATCTTCTCTCTGTTCCCCTCCCCCTCACTGTCCACTCAAATAGTGTTTTTCAAATTACAATTTACTTCCATATGATGTGACATCAATTGAGTTGGTTACCATACAGATTTTAAGTGAATAGAAGAGAAAAGCAAGAATGGAACACAGAGTTTCAGTGCTGTTTGCTTTGATAATTTTATAAATGTTCTCTATTCTAAGTTCTGTATTCTAAGTTGGGATGTAAAATCTTTTTTTATTGCAAATATATGTGGAAAAAAAGGTCAAAACTCACTATCTTGAAGCTGAAAAAGAACTGCTTGCTTCTCTCCTTCTCTTAACATTTGTGATCCACATTCAGTGAAAACCCCTCATTCTATCACCCACTCTAATCTCCCCTGAAAAATTCCTGAATCAGTCACGGTAGGATGAGGTACAATCTGCAATGCTTCCTATTATTTTCTCAAACAGTGAGCTCAGGCTTCCGGTGTGGAAAGAAAGACACGAAAATTTGTTTCAGTCACTGCTACTGTTTATTCACAGAGGATAAATGTCTCACTTTCTCTTCTGGGTCTTACTTCCTTTACAGTTTTTTTTTCTTAGGAGAAGTAAGATGGAAGGGCAGGTGCCTCACTCACCATCAGCAGCCATTTTCCAGTGGTGTCTGCTTGCAGACATTCTTAAGAAAATCCCACAATTACCTACAGTACTAACTTTTTTCTTGAAACACTTAATGTGCACCAGTTGGTCCTAGACAAGTAAGAGTTATGAGATAAAGTGGTTCACATAACACAGCTTATGCCCTCCCACCCCCAAGTAAAACTTGTGAGATAAAAAGTGGGACAGACAAGGGCTTGGAAGGGGCAGAAACACCCAATTTGATTTTGGAGACATGGTCCAGAAGGCCAACCGAAATACAAGGTAAGACTGGAACAGGAAACTGAAGTAGCAAAAAACAGTCTTGACCGTGGCTGAGTGATCAGTGACATTCTTCCAAGAAAATGAGACACTCAGATATGAGTTGAATTGCATGCAGGACTCTTATTGAAAATTACTCTCTCAGAACATTCCATAGACAGAGATCAGTAAGTGCAATGTGTCGTTTTCAGTTGAACATACACACTTATTTTAAAGGAAGGGTTTTACTATTCGGCCATAAAATACTGCCATTCGTGACATACGGATGGACCTTGAGGATACCCTGCTAAGCAAAATAAGTCCGTCAGGAAAAGTCAAGAACCATGGGATTTCACTCATATGTGGGCTATAAAACTGAAAGCAACAAATAAACAAACAAGAAAAAAAGGCAAAAACTCATAGACGCTGACAACAGTATGGTGGTCACCAGAGGGAAGGGGGTTTGGGGGTCATACATGGTAAAGGGAGTCAAGTACATGGCAATGGAAAATGGTTTGACTTTGTGTGGTGGGCATGCAATGTAATACAAAGGTCATGATGTATCACAGAAATGTACACTTGCAACCTATATGATCTTATTAACCTATGTCACCCCAATAAATTTAATTTTAAAAGGAAGGATTTTCATGTGATGCTTAATGCCAGAATAACAAAACAGAACAAAAATCAACTAATGGAAATATGTTCACCCATGATTGCATCGACTATACATTTTCTATTTAGAAGTCTCCTATTTAATCTAACAAATATCATTAGTTTTAAAACGAGCTTATGCAGCTATAAGTTGCATATCAATTTCAAATCACATTTTTTTTCCTGCTGAATTTTTTTTAAAGGCAATCGGACACAGAGTGAAGACTATGGGAAAAAAATGAGAGAGAAAATCTCTCTGGTATTTTGTCAGCTTGGCATTCAGTAATCCTTAGGGGAAACTTGACTTCTGAATTCAACTTAATAGAAAAGCCCCTATGAACCCTGTCATGGGAATAACTATTACAGAATTTGACACACGCCTAGACAAGTGAGATCACTGCAGCAGAAAATCCTACAGCAATAAACCAAAATTTTTCTTGACATAAGAAATCTAAGTTTGGTGATTATCAATTAGGCAGCTAGAGAAAGCTGGTGGGACAGTAAGCTTGACGCATAATCCTTCCTAGAGTAAAAGGGATGAGAAACTAGCCCATTCCAGGTGAACAATTTAAATCATACACAAAATAAAGTATTATAAGGCTAATCAAATGATTATTTCCAGCTTATTGGAATAATCATTTATGTGATTAAATAATGAGCTGGGAAAACAATCAATATATTCATTTTAAACATTTAGAAGCATGGCATTAGATCTGGCTAATGTATTGCCCAACAATAAACAATGAATAAAATTTACAATAGTTTTAAGCAACATTAAAGACACAAAAACCCACGGATAACCTATACATTAGTATAAATAATAATTCTAAACGTGAGGAAATTAAGAGTGAAAATATTGGTCTGTGATACAAATAGGCAATAATCAAACTATCAATTCTAACACCTAAGAGAGTGGAAAACAACATCTTACTGATACCTATATAGAGAAAATAAATTGTTTACGTGTAAGAAAGATAACATACTGGATTTTTCACAGTATAGGCGATATTAAAGTAAATTTATAGAATTAAGTCTTACCCTTGTTAAGAATTAAAAGGTCTGAGATTTCACGCCATAGGCGTGCTCCTGAGCTGTCACTGAGCTCTCCTGTCCCACACAAAGCAAAGAAATAGTAAATTTTTTTTAAGCAAAGAAATAGTCATGGAGGCTCATGGACAAAGTGAGACATTGGGTCAAAGAAAAGGGGATTTTTATTCACAGGAATATCAGTAGCCATGGAAATAGCAGTTTCTTAAAATGTCACCAAATTTCTAAACCCAGTGTCCACAGAGTGAAACCACAGTTGCCCAAGTGATACCTGCACAGACCGTCAGCTGCAACATGGGAGAAGGTCTTCAAGCGAGTCTGCTGTTCTGCCTCTTCAACGGGAGACACTTTCCGTCCCAAGGCTGTTCGCTATACACTCATCATTAAACAGATTTAATAAAAAGTCAGTCATTTCTGCTCACAAGCTGTGCAGAGCCATGAGGACCTGTGCAGAATTGTCTACCAACAGCACCTGCATTTCATTCTCTAGTGTGTTGTTCGTGTTGAATGAATAAGAACAGAAGTTTTGCTTTTTTATGTCCATTTCTAAAAATTTACTATTTCTTTGCTTTGTGTTACACCGATGGTTCTCAACCTTTTTTATTATGAGTCTTCCACCAAGGTACCTTTTAAGACATTTTTATTGACATACTCTCATTAAATTTTAATACTACAGGTATGGTATATATCTGTGTATGTATTTATGTATATCTGTGCTTTCTACATAAAAAAATAGCATGTTTACACCTGACAACCAATTTTTTGCCCCTTTCTGAATGCATATGTAGTACTAATAAATATTACTGCTTATACTGTGTTGCATTCTTAATTTTTAATTAAAAAGGAAAACAATAGGGAATTTCTATTCAACGCTATGTAAATTCTAATTTTTTAATTAAATTTATTGGAATAACACTAGTTAATAAAATTATATCGGTTTCAAGTGTACAATTCTATTTGTATATTGCATTGTGTGTTCACCACCCAAAGTCAAATCTCCTTTCTGTACCATGAATGGAACCCCCCTTTGCTCCTTACTGTGTCCCCGCCCCCCTTCCCTTGGGTAAGCACCGCACCATTGTCGGTGTCTACCAGTTTTGGTTTGCGGTCTTTTTGTTCATTTATTGCTTCTTATTATTAACCAATTTTATAACATTTAGGAGAAATTTCTATAAATGCAATAAATATATTTTACTGACTCCTAACAATAATTATTTTAGTTAGAGAAGAGTATTTTACCATTATTTAATAGACAAACTGAAGTACCTACAATTTTCACATTTTCCATGCCCTCATCCCTAGAAATTAGGTGGACAAGAGTTAGAATGTAAGCCAGAAAGGTTGGTCCCAGTCCCACAATCCTTAAATTCTATAATCGAACACCCAGACATAATCTCTTCTCATACACTCTCAGTCTGAAACAGCTTCTAACAAACCTAAAACTTGTTTTATTCACTTCAACAATTACTTTAGGGTTCCCAAAATAATTATTAAAACCTACAAAGAGTAACAGTAGGAGATACAGCAAAAAGCCAAGAGTCAAGCAAGATTCAATATTTATTGCCTTTAATATCAAATTATATATCAAATAATATAGCATGTTGTGTTTTATCTATGTCCATCTCTTCCTTAGAAGGGAGTCTTTTTGATAAAATTTTGTTTAGCTTTCTTTCTACCATTAATACATCCTTCTCAAAAGAGTTCACCCTTCTTTGTAAATAGCGGCAGTATTCCATGAACAGTATTTACTCTGTGTGCTTCTTAACATGAAAATGTTATCAATAATAAAATTCTAAATAAATGATAATCTACACCATGAGGAGAGACCTTTCAAAATCTTTGATAGTATCAAACTAAATTTAACACTTCATAATTTTTATTAATTGTCCAAAGCCTTTCGATGTTATCGTTTAGAGAGATCAACACATAAAAAAAAGAATAAACGTTGCCAATATAAACATTGTGGGGGTTTAGCAATAATTTTTCTACTGATAATTATCTAAACACTAAAAGAAGCCGACGTCTACGTTACTGAGACAGTACGTCCGGGGGATCCCGTGGACGCTCTCCTGTCCCTTGGCTTCGGTACCCATAGCCGTGCCCCACGCATCCGCAGGAATGAGTTTACTCTTCTCCTCCAGCTTGATTTTCCTAAGTTGTTTTAAAGAAATGAGAGAAGAGGGATAAAAGAAGCAGTTTAAACAAAGAATCAGCACAGGAAAAGATGAAAAAGCCAGGGAGAAAACTCTGACAGGAGCTACTGCTAAGAAGTGTCGAAGCTGCCAGGGCTGACAGCGCGGGGAGTCCCCGCGGAGCGCGGCGGCCTCGGGAGCGGCTGAGCCGGGCGCCGCGCCGGGCAGAGCGAGGCTGCCAGGCTTCCCACGGCGACCGGCCTGGCGCAGGCTCCTTTTTAGAAGTGCGCGTTAACTGTATTTTTCTAAGTTGTGAAAGGTATTAGACACATACAATAAGGTATGCGGTGTGTAGGTACAGGGAGAGAATACAAATAAGAAATACTAATTTACTCATCTCTCAGCTGAATAAGTGGAATATCACCAATAACTTTGGAGTCCTTAATGTTTATCTGCATAAAATCATGCAGGATGGGGCAAGGGCTGTTTACAGTTGTGACTACGTGAAACTCAGAGTTTATTCTTATATTAGTATTTTATTTATCATTGTATTATTTTTCCCTATGAACAATTGTAAACCTATATTCCCCATTTGTATACTACATTTGCCCCAACCTGTATACCAGGGTGATTACTATAGGAAAAGAGTCACGGCATTCGCCAATCTAATTCTATTATTTACTTAAAAATCCCAAGGCCACAGGTTTGGAATCAAAGCAAGCTAGTAGAAATAAATCTTTAAAATGTATGACAAACCCTCTGAAAGATGGAAGGTAATAATTCCATAAACCATGAGATGGAGACTATAAAACAGCATGGATTACTGAGTTATTGGACTGGACTTTGTACATAAAATATGTATCTTGGTTAAGCAAAAGAGATACAAATGTTATTTCCTGCAGGCATAGCTCTCCTGACAACATATTTAGTAAAAGGAGAGGTTGCAGGTAAAGGGTCACTTGCTTCACAGTGAAGAGCATGAACAGCCTAGTGTCTGCTATTGAGGTTGCCCCCAAGCAGTTTCCGATTACAGAAACTTTAAACTGTCTGTCATAGTGAGATAAATAAACGTTTTGATGCCAGAGATTGTTTTCAAGATAGAAGAAAGAAAAGTACAAACACAAGAGTTGTACAAGTTCACTCTCTTCTGCAAGCAGAGAAAAATCCTACTCGATAAAAAGAAGATACTCCCTCCAATCCATGAAGTATAATGAGGCTGAGCATAGTGTTTAGAGTACAGAAATCGGCCCACAGACAAACAAAAGTGGAGAAGGCGACGTGAAGACGGAGGCCGGGAGCGGAGAGATGCAGTCACCACCACAGAAGGCCAGCAGAAGTTGGGAGAGGCAAGAACCTCTACTCCCCTAGAGCCTCCAGGGCCAGCGTGGTCCAGCTAGCACCTTGATTGGGGCCCATTGATACCGATTTTGGAATTCTGGACTCCAGAACTGTAAGAGAATATGTTTGTGTTGCTTTTAAGCCACCCAGTTCATACTAATTTGTTACAACAGCCACAAGAAACTAACAAGCATTTTGGCATTGAGCATAGAAACAGAACAATAGCAGAAATATGTGCTGGTTCCACCAGACACATCCAGGATACAGAAATGCTGCCAATGGAAAGAACTGGTTAGAAGCATTTTGTTTCTTATTACTATACTGTTTTGTTCTATAAGAACTAAGAGTCAAAAGCCAGCTAACACATTTGGTGGTAACTGAGGGCCTCATTCATTTTGTTAGGACTGTTCTGTCAGATACCCCAAAAGTTCCGCACAGGTAGCGGATCTGTGACTAAAACTTCAGAGTCTGAAACCCAGGTCTCATGTCCATTCTGACAAAGGAATGATCTTGAGGCTTCAGTGCTATGGAGATATTTCATGGACGGGCACTAAAATGTCAAAACTTTCTTACAATGGCCAATGATACTTCAAGCCGGTGACTTAATAAAACCCAGTTAAAACATGTGACAAAGGAGGAATTGTTTACCTGGGAAGCAATTGACGTTATCAGAAGAAAAGATGGCTTGTCTTGTGATTTGCCTGGATTCAAGAATATAAGAATACAAAGCAGACTTTGTCATGCATGGACTTGAGAGAGGTGGGTCACTGAAACAACATATACTGGAAACAGCTATATTTAGAAATTAACTTGAGACACTGGCTGAAGCTGATTGGAAGGGGAAAAGGCAGGGAGAATTGAGAGAGAGAAATTTCTGCGCGTCTATATAACATGCACTGAAAGGCCACCTGCCAAAAACTGCAAGTTACTGCTTGCTCCATCCTTTGAATCTGAACTATTCAATTGATCAATTATGAGTAAAGATGTGTTTTCACATTTGATAAGCTAAGTTTCTTTCCCCTTTGAGGTAACCTGGGCATAAATGAAAGCGTACATGCATATTTGAGTTTAACACATCCTGATATAGACTCTGATTTACATCCTTAGTTTTTAAGACCACTGCGTTCATATTTTATGTCTTGTTCTAGGTTTAATTTCGAACATTAAAGTTTCTACACTTCTTCAAGTGACACACATATGTCAAAGACAGTGATGTATATTCATTCATTTAATTAGGGATTTACTCAACGAATATTTAATGGGCCACTTCTATTGCACAAGTAGCCCTAAAGCTGACATCCTACCAGATATGGATAAATGCTATGGAGGGAGAGAGAAAAGTAGGTAGGTGACACCAGATAGGATCACCCTTTTAAAAAAGATGCAAAGGAAACATCTCCCTCAGGGGGTGATGTTTAAGTTCATCCCTGAAGGAAATGAGCTAGTCAGCCTCGCTGCTGTCTGAGGGGAGCCTCCCGGCCAGGAGGGTCCGGTTCCAGGGACTCCTCATGAGAAAGCACTGGGTTCAGAGAGACTGCTGAAGATCACGGTGGCCGGGCGGGGATGAGCAGGGGGAAAGAGACAGCAGATTAAGTCAGGGCTGCTGGAGGAAGAGCTCGTGACCCTCCTGGGGCCTTGGCTTTGATTCTGAATGAGGGGTGTCTCATTCAGAGCAAAGGAATGACGTGATGGGACCACACAGAAGGTGAAATCGTTCTCTGCCAGGACTGATCTACAAATGCAGGAAAAATGCAAGAGGTGCTAAATACATCACTCACTTGTTCAATCTGGGAAACATTTCATAAAAACACCATTTTTTTCCTTTCATTTTTTTTTCAGTTGTTATTTATGCTTCTTTTTACTTTATGGAGTACTTAGTTCATTTTTCCTTAATGATACTTCTCATCACTTGAATATAGTGCAACCAAGGTATGTTATTTCGGTACTGTCATGTCAATATACAAATAGGGAGCATTTTAATATCATTTACAATAATTCTCTTCTATACCTGAGGTGAAACTCTGTCAATACAGCTATTTGTCATTAGTTAATACATAAACACAAATGCTATCTAAATTCTCTTTGATTTTATAAAGCAAATAAAACTTTGTTTATTGAAGATTTGATTATGATATAAAATAAAAATAAAAGGAAGTATACATTTTCTTATCAATAAATAGTCACACAACATTCGATAGTTTTTGCTGTCCTCGCATAGGACAATGTGTTGACATAAGCCATGTGCTTACTAAGGAATTAGGCACAAAGGAGTCTCAAACTAATGTGATTGATAAATAATCACATTTTTCTTCAAAGAGAGAAATCATAAAGAACAATCAGGTAGTTGGTGTATTTTGCATAGAAATTAACCTTGTTTGAAGTTCTAATTCATTTTCATAGTTTATAGAATGTTATTTGGAGTAAATAAAGTTTTCTTTCAAAACAAATCCCCAGGCCAAAATAAAACCCAGTGTTCACTTGTCAGGGAGACATCCATTCTTATGAGAAAAACTGCTGAATTTTCAATGTGCTTGATTGTACTATTTTCAGATCACACATTGACAAGCATTTTGCCCTGAAGATAGTATGGTCAAGCCTGTTTAAAATTCATAGATATTTTTCTCCTTACCAAGATGAAGAGCTCAGCATTGAACATGTTATGTAGGCTGAGGCATCCCCTACCCAAATTTTAAATGTTCTTGGCACCCTTCTTATCCTGCAGCCTGAACAACTTTGACAACATTTCTCCACTTACCAGAATCTCATTACTACTGACCAAGGGATACCGTTTAATTTCAGATTTGCAGACAGTGTTGTTCTCTGGCACTTTCTCTGTGCACTTTGTCTCAACTTTCCCTTTCTCTGTCAACTTGTGGAGTGGGAATCATTGATTTTAAGTTAATCCCTGATAGCTTCCTGTAAATATATACATTATAAAATATTGATCTAGAGTATCGATCTTTAAGTATTCAAATTGGATTATTATACGGTTTAAGCTTTTCATCATATAGATAATGTTGTCTTCCAAACCTGTTAGTGGAAATCCTTGTTTTAAAACTTAACATGGAAAATGCTGGGTGAGAAGTGTTCTCTAGCCAGTTTGGCAGATCTAAGTAGAGGCAGACCGTTTTTCATTTATAATGAAAGTGTAGGTCAGTCAGTTTAACAAAATCAGTATGCCACAGCTCAAGACTTTTTGAAAATTACTGACGTTTATTATTAAAATTTTTGGTTTACATTCTGGAAATAAAACTTTATAGATCATGTTATTGATTTAAATACTTACTAATAAGCATACATATTAAAATGATATACTACAGATTACTACAATGAACTGTTTTTCCATCTGTACAGAAAAAGGTAATTCCTGGTCAGCATGGTGTAAGAAGACATTGAAACTCAATATTTACATACTTAACCCAAGTGCGTGAAGTGTCCAGGTTGGGACAGTGACAATCGCAGTGACCGTGTTTCTGTGACGCCTGCAGCCTGGTGTGCCATCAAGAACAAGTCCAGATTTCCCAGATTGTTAAACTCTTCAAGGAAAGCCAACATCCTTATTTTAAAATTAAATGAAATTATTGCAACTCTTTTCTATTGCTGTATAAATAATTACCACAAAAGGTAGTGCATTCAACACCCTCCTTTGTTAGTTCATCGTTCTGTAAGTTGGAAAAAAGTTTACTCATCAAAGGTCTCTGCTTATGGGCTCAAAAGGCCAAAATTAAGGTGCTGATCAGAGTGGATTCTCATCCAGAGGTTCTAGGGAAAAATCTTCTACAAAGTGCATTCACGTTTTTGACAGAATTCATTTCCTTGTAGTTCTAGTATGTAGTTCCTGTCCTTGCTGACTGTCAGCCGGGGATCCCGCAGAGCACGTGCAGGTCGCCCACATTGCTCATCTACGAGTGCACTCCCCACCTGTAAGTGAGCAGCCCCAGGCCAAATCCTTCTCACACCTGGGACCTCTCCGACTTCCCCTTCTGCCACCAGCTGGAGGAAAGAGGAATGCTTACCATTCTGTTTAGAGGGTTCCTGTGATTAGATCGTGCTCACCCAAGGAATCTCCTTATTGATGAACTAAAAGTTACCTCATCAGTAAACTCAATCACACCTGGAAAATTCTCACATCAAAAAATCCCTTTTACCATACAAGATAACTTATAATCATGGCTGTGCAATCTATCCATCGTATTTCAGTCTTGGGGTTTAGGTAGAAAATCTCGGGGAGGGGTGCTATTTTAAAATGTTGCCGCCTACCACAATTCCTTAAGACACTCTGTGGGCCAAAAATAATGTTTTTCGTAGAATATAAAGCTATGACTTAGACTTCTGAAAGAAGAATTTTTGCCATTGTCCAACCTGAATCTTACATGATCTTGGGATACCCTGGTATCTGCTCCTATTTCTCTGTGATTTTTTTTTTAATTGTTCTTGCCCGACATCATTCTCTCTATACAGCATTGCAAGATTTGCTATATCATTTCTGAGTTTGCATCTTTAAATCTCTAACTGCTCAATGACCACTTGTGTTTCTTGACTTAAATACGGCATTTTATTTTTGTATCTATTATTACCCTGTGATATGCTCTACAAAGAGCTGGCTGCCTGGACTCTTGGAAATCCTGGTGATGGCTAGGGCCTCTTTATTTGGTTTCCCTGTATTTTTTCTACAGAAGGAATAGTTATTTTACTTGTGTTTTCTGCCCCACTGGTTCTTTCTTCTTTTGGAGCAACTAGGAGTTTTCAATCGTACTTGGATTTTGACATGAAGGGTCACTTCTGACTTAAGGCTTAAATGAAAATAGATTCTTTTCTCCCCCAACTCCCTACACCCATCACCACCTGTAGGTGCCCTTATCTATTACTTCACAGAAAAAGAAAAGCAAGATTTCATAAGTTGGGAAAGTCATCAGCTTGCTATATCAGTAAGTTTCTCTGTCTCTCCTTACATTCCCTGCTTGCAAGGAATAGCTCAAGAGTGTCAGGAACAGTTCTAGCCTATGGGTGTAGAACTGAGGCCAAAAATCTAATCTCTCGCTGTTTTGAGGGTTGCAGATGACAGGAGACAATAAAGGCAGAAGCTCTGTGTATATAATACCAGGTTTGAAGTATATGCAGAAAAAAAGACAATAAAAGAGGAAGAGAGTGTAGTATCCTGGTAGGAAGAGGAGGGTCATGCTCTTAAATTTGGTAGACAAAGACTGGGGAGAAGACTGGAAGGCAATGACAAAGTAACAATCAGGATTTGTGGAGGGAGGCTGCAGGTTCTGTCCCTGGAACACGTCTAATACATTTGAGAACGAGGTTGAATGTTGCTGCAACCGTGTTTGAAGAGGGATAAAGACAGAAGCCTGGATTGTTCAGGGACTTGTGTGTCAAGATCAATATTTTAGCTTTGTTGATCAAAGACAGCTCAACCTTACATCATTTTTAAAGGATATTCTGGGTGCTCTGTAGAAAAGACATTGAAGGGGGCAAAAGACAGGAGGTCGATCAGCTGGGCACAACAGAGGTGATCCAGGGAATGTGCTGGTCTATGTTGCAGTCGCGTTTTTGGTAAGAAATCTGTGGGGGGGAAATCATTGTGACCTGGGCTTTCCCCAAAAGAGATAACTGGATCACCTCAATAAGTTTAATTAAAAAGGAAAAAATAAAATAAAAAGTAAAATATCAATACAATACAATGAACAAAAAGAGATAACTGGAAAATCTATGCTATTTTTATAGCTCAACATTAAATTTTATATTTCTAGGTTGAATTACAAGGCATGACAATGTGAAACAACAAAGCACTTTCTTGTATTTAGCAGAAAGCCTCACATGGAGTTTATCTTTGTTAAAGTGGATAAGCCCAAGAGCAATATTCTTGAAGATTAGAATAGTTTTTATGACTGAGCAATGATTTGACTATCCACATGTATCTAATAATTCTGATTCTTCCTTGAATTTGAGTGAACGCTATTTACATACTTAATGCTGATAACTTGAGCAGGTTCACCGCAGTTCTTGTAGATGACTATTGAGTGACTAATTGGGCCTCCTGGCGTCTATTCCTTCTTCTGAACAGGGGAGAGAGCGATCTTTCTAAACTCTAAACTACTGCTCTATTTCAACTCTTAAAGAGCTTAAAGAGCATGTATCATGTAACTGTACACTTCAAACCTATATAATTTTATTAACTACATCGCCCCAATAAATTTAATTTTAAAATATAAGATAATAAAAAATGAAATAGAGATTATACCTCAAAAAAAAAATAACTTACCTGGTGTTCATCATATAAAGTTCGAACCCCTTAAAATAATATACATAACCATTCATGTTCTGATCATGTTGCTTCTCTTTGGATAATTTGACAATCTTTTATACCTTCTCTGGTAACACCCATTACAATAAAATAAATCAGTTTAAACGTTATCATTTCTGTTAAAGTGTATATGTACATGTCTGAAGCATATTACGTATATGATGATGATTCTGGCCAGGCCAAAATTATTGGTCTGTATTTCTGTATGTGTGTAAATAAGTATGTATTTATAATTACATGTAGGTATCAGTTCAGTAGATGTCTAATTGTTATTTAAGTACCTTATCTGAAATCACTTGTATAGCTCTTTCTATTATAGAAGTACGTATTTATTTCAAGTGAAATAGAAAACATATTAGAGAAAATACTAAATTAAAATGAAGTGCACTTTCAAGTATGCTGGGTAGAAAAATATAAACACTGAAAGCTGGTTCTAAAATTGTCCACTATAAAATAACACAATGAATTTGACCCCTCTTAGATCACATTTAAGAGGTTAGGTTACTGCAATAACAAATGATCATCATTATGGTTTGGCTTTGTTTAGAAAGCAGTTCCATTGTTGGATCTGGAAGACAGCTTTAAAGCCCAGTGCACTTTCTCATGCATTGTAAACCACTGTGGGGTTTATTCCTCCAGAGACATTGCTCATGTCTACATGAAGCAAGCATAGTTGAGCTCATTCTGTTACAGAGTCTTGAAATAAATTGTTGTGACCCACATAACTTGCATTCCCTTTCAGAAATGTATGTAATTTCTCTAGGGATCTGGTGAAATGCAGCAGACTGACAAACAGTATTATGTCCAGGTGATAAAATCTATAGAATCATACCAAAAAAATGATACAGACATTATGGGAAAGGAAAAATACAGCATTTGAGGTCACTTTGGGGTGATGAGAATGTTGAGTTGGGTTAGTTATATGGGTCATATCAAATGTCATGTCATATGACTTTTTGTCCCCAACTGAAATGAGAAGGTTGGGCTGATTATCCTGAAATTAACAGAGCATCATAAATTTAGAGATCCAGGACTGAAAATTTGAAATCAGAAGCATACTCATTAGAGCATTATTTGATTTTGTATATATTGTGAGCAAAGCGTTTTTCCACAAACCTATTTTTACTCTGCAAATTTTACAAGGAACCTATAGATAAAAATTTTAATTATTTGGATCTCAGATTTTGAGTTGCAACCTTGTACCAAATTATCTATTATCTTTTTTTTAACTGAAAACATCTTTTCAAATGTGCATTTGAGATGGACCTTTTCCTTTTTATCTTCAATAATTATATTGAATTTGGTTGGTTATACATATTTTGCATTATATATCACTATAGGTTGACTACCTATCTATTTATCTACATAGATACATAGTCTACATAGGTAGTTTCATTACTCATAATGCATAGGTAGCATGCATTGTCTACATAGCCTCGATAGATAGATAGACAGACAGACAGACAGACAGACAGGATGAAGGGTACAGTAAAACTGCAGTATGTCCACTTTGAATTATCTCCAGACTCCAAGATGCCTCACCGCTACATTAATATTCCAAGTAAGGGAAAAATGGAAAAGAATGGGAAAATCATTTTTATTCCTTTTAAATAAAGATCTGCCCAGATCTAATTGTTGGTTCCAATTGTTCAGGAGATAGTTCTATGGCAATAGGGTCTGTGAATAATTGCCTTTAACCTTTATAAACATGTGAACAACCACAATAAATAACAATAAAACTTCAGGGTTTTATTGTTAAAGATGAAAGAATGGATGGATGTTTGGGAATATCTGATGAACTTTGCATGGATTATGTGTACAGATTGATAAAAAATAATATACCAAATAATAATTATGGCAAGATACCAAATATGGAACTGTAGGGATTTAAGTAACATAGACAGTGATCTAGGATCATTAAACTATTTTAATAGTCAAAAGCCTGTTATTTCTGTGCTCTCTTCAAGAATGTTTTTTGGAGATATACTGAGATTGTCAAATATGTCATGAGCATGATTTAATATTTCACTCACATTATCTTTTTTTCTGTTTATCCCCCTTTTGTCCTGTTTTGGGGAAATCCTTAATTTAGCTCTTCTAGTGAATAACTTTAATCTTCAGCCCATGTCTGTTTTGTTACACAATCCATTTATTAGTGCAGTTTAAAATATGATTTAACTATCAATGGTTATAGTACCCTGTTCTGTTTGTTTTAGTGAATATAACGCTTTTCATCCTTTCTCTAAATGTCACTCATATTTAGTTTAGAACTTTAATTTTGTTATCGATATTAACCATCACAGCTAATATAATAAACGAATTCTGAGATATTAACTTTCGTTGACTTCAGTGTTCTCAAACTATTGATTTCCTAAAATTGTTCACCATATTTTTAAAAGGGTCCTGTTGGACCAGATTTGGAAGTTAGAAGCTGCTTTCTCAGTCCAGGGAAGAATCCCCACTGCATGAGAGTCGATGCGATCACAGGCTTTGCCTCCAGGGCATGTGTTGGTACCAGAACGGCTCCAAAAGACAAGGCAGGCCTGGAAGCAGGACCAAAGTGTGACATTCTGGGCGTCATCAGACACCTCTAGCGTCGCCGTCTCTGCACCTGTGGAGACTCTCAGACAGGGAGATCTACCTGGGACTTGCTTCTGGTCTGGGGCTTCATGTTGAATTCTGCTCCTTCCAGGTCTCATATAACATGTTATATGAGACCTGGAAGGAGCAGAATCTCATGTTATATGTTATATACATAATATAAATGTACTTAGAATGAAAATAATTACCTAGGCCAGAATTTTGAAAACTAGTGGAATTATTAAGAGTGGAAACATTATTTCATGAGTAATTAATATTTAATGTTTGCAGAATGGCCCTTAATATGCCAAATTGAATCAATGAATGCTCCTTTCCTTGGACTGTTATATTTCTCACATTTGGTGAAAAAGGCTTAATATTTTAACTATCTAATGAGAAAATATTTACACACTTAATAAACATTTAATATTTTTTAAAATCTTCAAAACATCAATTTAGGATAGTTCTTTGATGTAAAACAATAATAATGATATTAATAATATAATACATTTTTTCTTGTTCTATGAAAAAATAATTAATTACAAAAGCTTTTTCAAAGGTAAGGAGCATTCAAATAGGAGCCAGATGTGTCCCCTATTCTATGTAGTTCACGATTTAGAAATAAAATCATTTATGAAAAAAATAACATAATATGGGGTGGACAGATTAGAAGGGAATCTCCTTGGGAAACACAGAGTAGAGAGATTAATTTAACCATAGAGAATTGGAGGGATCAGGTAAACTTGATAGTGTCAATCTAACTCAAGTTTGACAAATGGTTAGTTATTTCCTAGAAATAAAGAGTACATCAGTTATAGGCAATAACTTGAGTAAACATGTTGAGTTGTAGGAATACAATTCATATCCACAAAAAGTAGTTCAGGGTAAATGAGTATAGAATTTGTTAAAAGGCACAGTGGAAAGAGAAGGTCAAAGATTGAGATTATAATCAGTTTCTACGGAAATTGAATTTAGCCCATAACTTGTTTAATCATTTTCACTTAGGCATTGCCGAGTTAGTGACAAAACTATGAACAAGGGAGTTGTGGGATATGAATTACCTGGCTTTATACTTCTAACTCTCATTCAGTGTGAAAACTCTGTTAGTTGAAGGGAAAAATGTGACTGAGACATCAGAGGCTGATGAAGCTCCGCAATGCTGGAGACCTGGGGCAGAGCACACTCTGATAAGAGATGCTAAGGCACAGGGAGAGAAACCTAATGCTACACATAGTGTGTGGTCATTATCAGTGGCTGTAAAGTTTAAGGAAAAATTTTTAATTCAGTTCCTTATTAAGAGTAATTTTATAACATTCCCTTTAAGAAAATATTTTGAGAAATCCTAATCTACTAATGGTAGTGAACAAGATATGGACCAAGATAGAAGTGATTATGGTTAGATGAAAATAATCTTTGAAAACATCAGAAACTTTTAATCATCAAAACTGATTATAGTAGAAGTTGATAGAAAAGTGACATGCTATAAAAGTCGATCGATGATGTTTTGCTAATGTTTCATAATATTTGTGTATTAATCAGCAATTTCTATCATTCTGTATTGGCGCAGGATAAATATAAAGATACCACATTCATCTTAAAAAGCTTGGAATAACTTTCAGTGATTGTTGTTTTATTCGACACTATATCATGAAGTTTATATTAGCATTAGTAACACCAAAGTTTTTTGCAGACAGATGAGATAGCATTAATGATATCTTAACAGTATGTTGATGATTGCATTGTAACACTTATATGGGAAGATAAACATTTTTAATCTGCTGTCAGATAAACCAGTTGGAGAAAAATATGTTTGAGTCTTCTACTGTTTCTTTGTCATCTTTGACATCAAGCTTCTGGGCAGCAGGATTCAGTGACTTACAGCCTGCTCTAGTTTAGATGCTTGTGAAGAGATATATGATGCAATTAAGTTTCCCAAAGCTTCTCTTTGTAGGCAGAACACGTTGTCGATGGCTGGACAGCTGTTGACACAAGTAGGGGTCATAGCTAGAGTTACATATTTATTTGCACACAATAGCGCCTTTAAAATAATATAGTTTGTATTTTAGAGTGGTTTTAGGTTCACAGCAAAAATGAGCTAAAAGTAGATTTTTATATACCCCCTACCCTCACAGAGGTGGAGACTCTCCCATTATCCACATCCCATCAACGCATACCAATTGGTACAATTGATGAATCTACATTGACACATCGTTATCACCCAGCGTCCATAGTTTATGTTAGGATTCACTCTCGATGTTGTGCATTCTATGAGTTTGGACAAACGTATAATGACACGTATGCACCACTATAGTATCACTGCCCTAAAAATCATCTCTGCTCTGCCTGTTCATCTCTCCTTCCTCTCTATTAGCTCCCTTTAAGTGGTGTAAAAATACCATGATAGTTGTTCGTACAGCAGCGATACAAAAATAAAAAAGGTAAAATGGAAAAAATGAAATAAACAATGACAGCTACTCATGTAAGTAATTAGTATAATTTTACTTTAAATATTGTTAATTAAGTATGTTTTATGGACCAACATATCTTTATGATGATTTCATGCTTTTATTTAAAAAAAAAAAAGTAGTTCTCAAAATGTAGTTCATTGTGATCATTCCAATTCCAGAACTGGAAAGATATAAAATGCATCCAGAAAAAAATGGTAGCATATCTAGAGTAATATAGGCCTTTGTTACTGTAGGTACTAGTTAGGTATTAATGAAAGAGAAGGAAGCTAAACTGGCTAAGCCTGATTAAGTCTGGAAGCTACAGCTTCACAGATACACCAGAGGACAGCCGCATTTTCTGCCAAAGGAACATTAATCCCTGAGCAGGCAGGAAAGACCGGCTTTCCAATCTTCCTGGAGAAAATCCACCAGTTCACCAGGATCACTGGGGCTACAGAAAAATGATATGGCAGAAATTTCTTCGCTGGGCGCATGGCCAGCAGAAGCCAAGATGGTGCTGGGGGAAGTCCTCCTATGCTCCCGCACAAAGAAGCCAGATGACGAAGCAGAACCTTGAAGCATGCACCGTAGAGGCCAAAATGGGGACCATGGAGGGGAAGAGTCTAGCCTGGGAAAAATCTGGGAAAAGGATTGGATACGGTAAGGGACAGAACCCTGGAGTAACCGGGAAAGGGATTGGATAAGGGGGAGGGGGGCCTAGCGCAAACCCCGGGACAACTCGGGAAACAGACTGGGTACTTTGAAAGACAGCCTGCTTGTTCCGAAAACCGAGGAAATACAAGGAGGATTAACAAGACCTCAGGGCTGCTGCTACGAGCACCTGCCCTCTCTACGTCCTTGAGGGCGTGTTCTTTTTCTCACCCCAATAAATCTTGCCACTACTCTTAAACTTCTCCCACGCATGAGCCCCTGAAAAATTATTCTCACGACTTCACAAGAACCTATTTTCTCGGGCAACACCTTTGTTATTTTAACAGGAAAGCCAGAATGGCAGGTGTTTTTATTTTGTCAGTGAATGAAGAAATCATTTGAAGCATCAGAACAGTTAATTCAGCTGCAAGTATTCTTGCCCTTTATTTTAGTTGGAAAATGAATATTTATTTTAATGCAGATTACCATTAATTTTAATTTGTTTTAGTTATCCATAAAATCGTGTATGAAATACAGTAAAAAGAAAAAAAAAGTAACTCAATGCCATATAGTCTGTCTCAAATAGATGCTATTTAAGTATATTTTATTTGACATTTCCATTGGAACATGTGTGCCAAGACATAGTTTTTCTCAATATTTAATCATAGTCCTTTCAAACATCAAAGTTAACAAAAATGCTATTTTTTGTATTCATTTTGGCTTCACTGAATTTCATAAATTTTTAAATGTATTTTATCATGCTAACTAAAACAAAAAAAGTGTGTGTGTATGTGTGTGTGTGTGTGTGTGTGTGTGTGGAGAAAGAGACATGATTGAAATTTTAGAAAAAAGGTAAAGTTAGTTCTGAATCTTGCTCCATGTAAAATTTGAGCATCATGTTTTATTACCTTCTATTAAGCTTTTAAAGCAAAACATAAATCACAATAATTTATGTGATTAATATCAAGTAATGAAAATCATGCCAATTTTCAAGAAAGGGACTTCACAGCATTGTCTCTAAAATAAACAATATTTTTTCTTTTCTCTATTCACTCTACCACAAGTCATCAATATCCTGCATGTGGACTATAACAGTGGATTTCTAATTGATCTTTCACTTTTAACTATACTTCCACATAAATACAGTGTGTTCTGTACCCAGAGTGCAACCCCTTTCAGGTGAGCTTGTTACGTGATTTCTTCCTGGAAAACCTGCAATGGCTACTCGGAACCTTTGGAATAAAACGCCAATGTCTTACTCTAACTTGTATGTCCAAATGTCATTTGGCTATTGAGCATTTAACACTTTTCCCCTCCCAAATCTTTTTTTTCCCCAAATCTTCTCCAAGTCATGTGAACCTTTCTACCATTCTAGAACATTCCACCAAAGCTCTTGCCCCAAGGACTCCACACTTGCCATTTCAGAACCATGAAACACATTAATTCTAATGAGTGAACGCCCTGCCACCTTCCTTCATGGCCAAAGGGTCAGAAGCTTTTTCTTAACAAACATTAATTTTTAAAAAGTAACCTCATTCAAGTCTTATGTGAATGTCAACTTAAAGAATGCTTCCCTCTGACCATCTTGGCATGTTCCCTCTCCAACTTCCTTGATTTCGTTTTTTTCATAGCATCCCCCTCCTTCTCCTAATATACTATTTCACTTATTATTTGTTTTTGTTCATCTCTTCTCCCTCCAATGAAAATCCCTCGCAACACGGATTTTCGTGCGCTTTGTTCAGCTTACGGCCCTTGGTGCCTAGAGCAGTGTGGAAATGCAGCGGCCGCCTGTTAAGCTCCGAAATCAGAAGTAGGAGGGTCCCACTCCCCCTCCTCCAAAGATTGTTTTACTGTTCTGAGCTCCTTACATTCCATATTAATATTAAGGTCAGCTATATAATTTCTACCAATTTGGCAGAAATACGGTGTTTTGACAGGGATAGCATCAAATCTGTAGATAACTTGGGGTATATTACCGTCTAATAACACTAAGTCACCTGAAAACTGTAAACAGAATGTCTTTCTATTTATATATGTCTGCTTTAATGTGTTTCAATGATATTTTGTAGCTTTCAGGGCAAAGTTATTCAATTCTTTTGTTAAATTGATTCCTAAATATTGCATTCTTTTTGATGCTGTTGGAAATAGAAACATTTTCTTAAGTTTTATTTGTTTACATTGATGAAGTAGACAAATTTTTTTTAATATTCATCATGTATCCTGTAAAATTCTTTAATCTTTCTTGTAACCAAGGATTGTAAATAGCCAAATCTGGACATCATACCTAGAGATTACACCTAAATTAACTGCTTATGTTATTAACGGAATTTATTTTTTTGTGTATGTCCAATAAGTTAACTGCTCCTAACTTATATTTTATGTAGTAACATAGATACACCTGCATATGGAAAATAATGTTGAAGAGTAGTGTGAATAAAGCAATGGAAGAAGGAATCCACAAATTTGTTCACATCCTCAGGACAGGTCTTAAATCTCAATAATAAATACTAGCTTCCCCTCTTGCATTCTTAGCATCAGCCACTGCATCTAATCAATGGTTCTGAAGGTAGATGATATTTAAAAATAAATTCATTTTAAATTTATCTGAATTATTAAAGCAATAAATCATGTAGGTTGAATTTTATGTAAGTCCTGTTTTAGCCACTTCTATCCCCTTCAGAGGACACTTTCTACGGGTGTATTTTTGGAGCAGTTCAGGGCTATGTTCTTCTCCCAATTTGACTAAGTGATGTGGCTCACCCCTGACATTCTGCCTGCCCTGCCGAGGGCTGATCATTACATCATTGTTGACAGCATCTTGAATTTTAGACTGAAGTCCCCTTGGTAGAAGATGGCATAAGTCCTTTCACAACAGAGCAGCAGGTAACTGAGCATGTGAACGCCCACAACTGTGGGTTGTAGTAGTCTTGTTTAGTGTCACCACATTAGTGCACAAGAATGTGCGGTGTATGATATTTTACTAAAAGTTCAAATGATTACTTATATAACCTGGACACTTAACATTTTACAGAGGAAAAATTGTGAGAGCTGTATTTTAAAAATAAACTATGCCAAAATTTTCACACAGTCCTAGGAAAAAGATGCCTAAGAAGTTGGATCTTTGATAGCAATCACTATTTCCTCAGTTAGCTCTCTTAACCTAAATTGCATATCCTCTTTGAGACATTATCTTTTTCTTTTAAACTCTACTACTAGTCATCATCGCATTTAACCCCTAGATAAAAAGTGAGCTCATTTCACTATTACCCCCTTATCTTTGAGTCTCAGTTACTTAGTATAGATTGAAGTCTCAAAAGGTTCAAATTAAACGATGCTCGACTGCCTTTGAAACTCCACTTTCTACAGAATAGGTGCGACTCAAGCTATCCTAGTGCCCATCAGTGTCTTTGCACAGAGCAGGGAGAGGAGGGTCAAGAGACCTATGCACATACCCCCGCAGCCAGAGATGTCTAGGAAATGGATGTCCTCCTTCGGATGTCCCTGCATGCAGGGGAATGCCATTTATGAAAAGGGGTGGCCACAGGTATAATTTATCAGTTTGTACAAGGATCTCTGTAGATGGTTTATGGAAAAGAAACCTAAAATTTATGGATTTAAGGGCCACATAGGCTGTTGATTTATGGAGAAAAAAGTGAGGATATTCTAAAACCAAAGTATCTCCCTTCTATATTGATGTTTCTACATACATAACTCAAAAACATGTCTATTTTTTCACAAAGTAAAAAATGGAGAAGAAAATAGATTTTTAAGAGAGCTACAGCATACTGTTCGGAGTTTCTCTGAGAGATGCATGTTTGTTGTTACATCCGTGCATAATACTCACCTGCAACCTTTGAATACCTAGTAAAGCTTGATACAGGATATGATCTATCATTTCCCTGAGTTAGCATTTTGTTAAGATGCAGAGATGCATTTCCCATTGTTCATCTTTCTATAAGATAGTGAGTTAGTATTCAGTCAGGCATATATACTCATACTTATATATACTCTTCCTTAAGATAAACATGGAGTTTTTGTGGTACTCTAAATTCTGTAAAGCAAAGGAGAAAAATACAGTGTTTGTTGAGATAGACAAGTTAATGCACCTACACAATTATCCACAATTACCCATGTATATGTATTAAGAAAGACAGAATCCAAGCTTCAAAAGCCGCTCCCTGGTCTGGGAAGCATTGTTAGTCTGCAACAACCTGTGTGCTCTCCGATGACAAGCACTGGTGAGGCGGACTAACTCCTTTCTTTGCGCTGCCATTGTAGCCATTGAGCACTTTGAACATAACAGATATTCTAGCTTATTACTCTCGTGATTAGTGTGTAAATTTGAAACCAATCGAATAGGAAGAAATCAGTCTGAACCGATACATTAGTTAGCACATTTAAATAGTTGAAAATAAAGGATTACTTGTGAGAGAGAATCACATGCCCGATAAAGTCATGATAGAACAATCTTCAGAATCTGGGGGTGGACGAGGCACTGCACAGCGTGACGACTAACAGCCAGTGCCCATGAAAAGTCTGAACATGCTATTGAGCATTACTCATGTTTTGCCTGCATTGTAGCTGATTTGTGCGTTTTCCTTCGTGTGGTATAAAACTTTTTATAAACTTTTCAATTGACAATGCGACATTTACAGGAATAACAAAGTAATCAGATAGCTTGAGAGCTTATGGTGGGGGCAGAAGCCAACTACCCATTTCTGTCTAGGCTCCTGATAACTCCTTTTAGTAGATTACAGTAACATTTTTAAAAATTAGTAATATGACAAGACATTTTTCACACAAGCCATTTTTTTTTGTTAGCTGTGTCACTATATCAAGTATGTAACAGTTTTAAAATATATTTGTAATATATATATAAATATATATATATACATATAAAACAAAAGATGCTTAGGTTATGTAGGTGGATTACATAGGTAAATATAAAGCTACATAGAATTATGTTGGCATTAAACTGGTAAATTATGTAACCTTCTTCTTTACTGCTATCCCTCTCATCCAAAGACCTGGGACACTGATGCCGGATAAAAGCAGCGACAGGCATAAAGCATAACCAGAAGTGTGATTTTGGTTCCCAAATCCTCTTCCCATGAGGGAATACCAAGGACTAGGCCCACAGAAAACTATGGGTAATGATTATCATTTGTAGAGGGTATCATTTCTCTCAGAGACTAGAAAGTGTTTATTGATCCTAAGGAAAGCCAAGCTAAAAGACAGGCGAAGAAAACAGAGAAGCCACCCGTAAATATGCCACTGGAGCCTCCAGCTTCACCCAAATCCAGTTTTTCTTTCTTTCATTATGATCTCAAAGTAAGAAGAAGAAGGGCTGAAGAGACAAAGGACAAAAATGTTCCCATTTCAAGAACAATGTCCTGCCATTGAAGTCCGTGCAATCCAGAGATCAAAGATGCCATCCAGTGACCAATGCTTTTAAAATATAGTGTGAAAAGAAAAGAAAATGGGAGGAGAGACGCTCTCACTCATAATCCTCAAACCATTTCTCTGCAACCCAAGTGAACTGAAGGCATCACATCATGAACCCTACTTCTCGTCCTTCTATTAAGGTATCTTTGCCTTGACGACGCTTACATGATTGAAACGCCTCTTAATGTAACACTAACTTTATAACTCATAAAATAGTAACTTTACATAGGCCTTTGTTCTATGACTAGAAGTATATTAATTTAAACATTACTCTCTTTGTGAACTTGTTCCAGTGACTAAAATATTCGAGTTAACTAAACAGTAAGAGAGATCTAGGGGATCTTTCGGCTAATCTTCATTTTAAACATTAGACAGGTTTGTTACATAATTTGCACAATATTATATAGCATATTTATTTTGGGACAAGACTAGAATTTTGGTCTGCTGGCTTATTCTAATGTTCATTCTAGCACACTTTATTCCTTCTATTCTCTTCCCTTTTTTTTTTTTCACTTTTCAACATAATTATCTTTGTCACCTTCTATCTAATTGTCTGACATTTTAATTAGTGTTTCTAACATCGGAATCTGGACACTGATGGAGCATTCCTTTTTTTCCCCCTGTAATTTGTTTGCCTTTACAGTAGCATTTCCTAAAGCCCATTCACCTCAACTCTGGATTCCTAGAAATGTTCCAAGTAAGATGGATTCCAGGAAATTAGTTTGAGCAATGTGCATTATGCTCTCTCCAAGGTGTAAAATACACAACAGCAAAATATGTGCTCTATGAAGTAAGTTCTTTAGGATAGGAAATTGTTCAGCTTTGCTTAAACCCCTGTTTTCCTAAAATATCTTTACATTTTTTGCCCTGCCTGCTTGCACCATTCGAGTGTTCCGTGTACCCTTTGGAGAGCGAGCGGCCTTGGAGTCTTGTCCCATTACTCTTAGGGCATCTCTACGATTGAAGGAACAATCAATCTGAAAATAGCATTTCATATATTGAAACTTCCAGATAAAGTCTGCTGTTAGAATGTAAGAGGTGTGTTCAAGACACTGATTGTTAATTCAATCAATACTTTTTAAAGAACTCAGGATGATCCATATTATTAGAATTTAATATTGTGTGTTGGCAATGTGTTCACTGATTATTCTGATATGTTTTGCTATAAAGAGAAACTTTGGAATACCTATATTTTTATCCAAATTAAAAGTTTGGGCAGGAGAAGGAGGAGGTGAAGATGTAATAAAATGTATTTGGATTGAGTATCATTTGCCCAAGTTTAAGGACTAAAACAAAAGCTTCAGAAAAAGCACACAGCACAGAAAGAAATGTGCATTAGAATCAGAGAAACAGACACCCACATGTGTTTGTGTGTAATTACCTATTTACCTCATAATACACACATATATGTATATCTATATATCTATATATATTCAATCCAAATGTCTTTTCAAAAATAAAATCAATCCAAATATGTATTTAACTAATATCTAATAATAATTTTAACAATAAAAACTTAGTTTTGGTTGGCAAACTACCAACATGTTTTTAATTTTGAAACTTTTAGTTATTAAAATAAAGTTATAATTAAATTTTACATACATTCTATTGATATTTGTTGAATATACTTTATTTCCTAGCTTCTTAAAATACCTATGGATTAAAAATTCTTATGCTAAATATAAAATTTCTAGTCACTTTACCAATAGAAACAATAAAAATGATTATGCTTATTGGTATAAAATATTTTAAAGTCATCTATATTTTCACATAAAAACTGTATTTTTATGACTTGCTTTATGAATTCAGGTAAATTCTTAAGATGTCTTATGGATAATTACAAGATTTTTGAAAACGAATAACTGTGTTAAGTTCACGTTCTGCTTCATTTTAATACTTTCAGTTTATAAAACCTTTAGAACACATTATCTGTTATACTTGGGTATACTGATTAGAATTCGTTGAAAGGAAGAGGAAAATGAATAGGTTAAATTGTGTGTAATGTCTCTAGGGTCATAATAATATTGCAAGAGAAAGCAAATAGTTTAATATAATATCATTATCTCTAAACTTTATTTAGTTTAATTCTACCTAGAATATTCTTGTGTAAAATGCTGCTGAGTTTTGTTAATGAAATAAATTGCCTGATTGAAGACAGCATATCTTCTCAAATTACAGTTCTTTTGAGAGATTCCAGGACACAAATATTTAGTTACACTATATCTTTAAGAAACAGTGATAATTACCTGAAGAAGGTGAAGTATGGGATGTGAGGTTAGACACTACAGATACTAATTCAGTTCCAAAAATGACCATTGAAACGTGGGCATCCTTGAGGTAATTAGTCTCAGAGAATGTGATAGCCCTTCCTTGGCAATTTTCATAATATCTGCAAGAATTTAGAAAAGGAACTACTTAAAGAAAACTAATATATAATTAATTTATGTACTAAAATATTAATTAGTCATTTGAATGTGAAATTAGCAAATCCTTCTTTCCCTTGTTTACTCAAGTCCTCATCTGGAGACTTTTGGATCTAGGGAAAAAAATGTAGTTCCCACTTTGTTTCATTTCTAGAAGAAACCATCCTGATACTCCAGTTGAAATCTTCTAAAATACCAGTCGTTTTTAGATCCCAAGCTGCATTGTCATGGTTGGCTACTGAAATGGATAGGAGCATTTCTTGCTTGTTCTCAAATGCACATTACTCACCCTACCCTGCCTTCATCGTTCACCAGGGAACGAAAAATTACTGCTGGTTTCTATCGGGTCTTTATTCCAAGTGAGCCACTTGACCTCATTTCCTTTATTCATATGCCTAAATCTTGTTTTATTTGTTTTTAATTTACATATACCTAAACCTAGAAATATACACATGGAAGTTACTCAGCAAAAAAGTAGATCTTATTCAAAATATCACTTAGAGTTTCTTTTTTTCTTTCTTTGACCTGCAAATATTACTACTACTATGGTTTATAAATGTCTTATGTTTCAGAATCACCTAAGTTACATTTTAATATTATGCATTTTTTTAAACCCCTTCCAAGAACTACTAAATCAGAATATCTGGGTTAAGGTCCAGTAATATTTTGTAAGCTCCACAGATGATAGTAGTTAAGATTTCCAGAGGAATGATTTTTAGCAAAAATAGTTTTCTCTATTTTAATTAAAAATATTTTCCAACCAATAGTTCATGAGAATATATAATTAATTCACAATAATATTAATATGAATTGTAATAATCGTTTTTCAACATAAATTCTAAATAGATAATCACATATTAATGAATTGGATAGCTTTATTTATAGTGAATAGAAGAGATTTTTGTCACTGTGTTTTTTTATATTAGTGAAAATAGTATATTATTTTAATTTTATTAAGGATGACTGAAATTTCCTCTTCCATTTCATTTTAGCATCTTATTTCTAAAACGCAGACGTGCGTCCCTGGTCCCTGCACGCTATGGCTGAACACTCCCCTGCTGAGCGTGGCCTTCCGCAGTCTGGGGAGTGTTTGGTCTCCTTCCCGAACTTCTGCTGCCCTGCCCTTCATTCGTGAAATGAAGTGAAATTCAGCACTTCAACAATAATACTGGCTTCTTTCAGTTTGTGGAATGAAATATTCTCTTCCTCTTTTACCCTAATACATTACAGATTTCACTCAATTTAATAAGCAGTGACAATGAAGTAAATCTACATATTTTTACATAATACACCAAAAATCCATATCAACATACATACTTCAGAGATAAACCAACAAAGCAAAAAAATAAAATGACTTGTAAATAATATAATTTCTTTTAGAATTTAACATATTTAAATCCATGTGATTGATAACAATGTTGGAAAGTTTATGGTGATTTTTGAATAAATCAGGCTTTGCTGTTCAGTTTTTATGTCTTAAACTGGGAATCTTTTAATGTGATTTATATTTTCCTGCAGGCATATCCTGTTGGTTTATCTGCTCATGCTGAAAAGTGCATCTGAAATAAGAAATGTTGTCACAGCGTATGCTCAACATTTCAACCACATATATCTTTATTTTCCCCCAGAGCATCTATCATATAAATAATAACTGAGATAAAGCCACAAAAGAGATTAAACAAAACAATAAACATTGAGATTCTGTTGTTTGTATTTTGAAATTTCATTTATATATAGATCAAATAGAATTAATATTTTTCAGCTTTCAAATCCAATTAAGGCTGAAAAACTGCAAAGCTAGCCAACGCTTTCATTTATGTGTTTCTGGAAAAAAGGTTTTATGCCGTGTGTTTGCATATTTACTAAATCTTTTAAAGAATATATTAAGATTAACTGATTCTAAAGCATGTTCAATGTTTGATACCTTAGATTTTTATAAAGAGCAACAGGCTAATGAAAAAGGCTTCATTTATTCAAATGCCACTTCAGAATACATACAGGATCTAAAATTATGAAAATGGTTTGCTAAGAATCTGTAGCTAGAGATGTTTTCAGGTGAAAGGCTGATCGGAGTAAAGCTTCAGGCACAAACATTACATTACCTGAGCAACCTTTGCCCAACATTATTTTCAGTTCAAGGAAAAAAACCCTGTTATTGCTGACTCATAACCGTATCATCCAATCTTCTCTCCACTTATAATAACCTCAGGAGCAAAATCAAATATCAGTTACACAGTTAGGCAAGATTTAGAAGATATTTCTCATGCAAACAACTTAGAAATTCTTACCAAGACCATGTTCAACAAAGGCTTAACTATGATCCAATTTTTGCTTTTACATTTCAAATTAAAAGTGGGCCTCAATTTAATTTCCTTCTCCTCATTAAAATAACTTTTTCTCAATACTTCATCTGAACACTTCTTTACAACCTATATGATATAGCTCCTTTTTATCTTCCGACATTCTTGGATAGAAGATATGTTTTCTAATAGAAATATCTCTGTAACAGGTAGTCCATTGAAAATGCATGTCTAGGTGCAAATTGAGTGGATTTAATATTTTCATAGTAGAGGGAGGAAACAAGGGGGTGTTTCAGCTATGGCTCTACTCTCAGTCCTCTTGGTTCCTACCATACGTTAGCTCACATTGCGCACTGATTACCTGCAGCATTTAAAACTTCCCTGTTGCTGTGTTGTTAGTCCTGTATCTCCAACTACCAAGGCAGACTTTTCATGGCAGGAATTGTATCTCTGATTCTTTTCCAATCCTGAGGCTACCTACTAGAACTAAATAAGTGGGAGACAGCTAGCATGATGATCTGGAGAGTATTTTGAAGAACACTTGTACAGAGAGCACCTGGAAGAACACTATTGCAAGAAAACTACTACCTTTTATGTACACCAAAATTCTAGGTGATTTTCTTATTCTCTTTCTTCTTTTATAACCATCAATTTCTATTTATCATTATCCTTTCTGTAACATCCCTGCAATTTGGGCAGATACATATCCATTTGTTTGATCAGCAGCATTTGATGCTGAAAAGTTTGCTGAAATCTTGATTTTCATACTCTAACTGGAGAAAATATATGAATAGAACATACCTGTATTTTTATGTTATGGTGCCAATGTCAGTGGGTGATACAAAAAAAATGGCCATTGGAATTATTTTAAACCACTCCTTTTGCCTTTTGCTCTTTTTCTCTCAAGTGACTTCATGTTTTAAAATATTATGTCAATTGGCCTGGGCTAATTAAGAAAAGGGTCATTAATTTTTCCTTGTATTAGTATCACTACCATTCTGAACCAATGTAAACTTAGAACACGACACATAATTTGTCATTTAGCAAACATCAATTTGATTAAATATGTCTCTTAAGGTCAATAAAATAGTGCATGTAGCTCAAGTACCTATTATTTTGGGGATTTCTAGGATTTCTGTGACCATAGAATTGGAAATTACTATGGAGCCTTCATAGGAGTGTTTTTCTGTTTGTTTTCTTTCATTTTGTGTGAATGTATGCTGTGATTTAATTTAGCTATCTTTGATAACTATAGCCTAAAGTTTTATATATATATATATATACATATATATATGTATATATGTATGTGTACATCTTCACAGTCCCCCCTTACTCTGAAATACATAAAATATTTGTGCATCTGCAGTTGGAGGCATTGAGCAGAATAAAAAGATTCAAACCTGAACAGGTACAAATGAAATTGGTTTTTATTCCCCAGGAGTTTTGTAAATAATAGCCTTAACCATACAAAAATGAACCAGATGCTTCTGAGAATGAGTGTTGTTTTTGGAAAATAAGTGCTTGGGGAAGCATCTGTTAAGTCACTAGAGTACAATTTAGTGCCCTATGATAATAACACTAAATGAGTGTACTCTCCTATAGGGTGGATGTGCCTTCTTAAACCTTTAACTTTTCGTGGCATCCGTGATATATATGTAGGCTGGGTAGTTGTTTCCTGCTGTGATCAGAAGGTTTCAAGAAACATATGTTTTTATGGGTCACAGCCTATTGATTAGTGATGCTGTTGCATGGGAATGCCGGGACCACTCACGGGGCCTGTGACTGAACGTGGAGACCCCCACAGACACTTCTCCCACGGGAGCCGATGTTGTGGATGAACCAGTCCTTGTGGGATTTATTACAATTGCAAGATTCACCTCAGCAACAACCGTCAGGGTACTTTGAAAAAATAAGGTTTATTACTCACGGATCCTGGATGGTGCGAGGCATACCTTTTGCTACACAGTGAGGCCTTGGGGAGGGAGCTGCTCTGGGGTCCTGGCTCTGTTGGCGCTGAGGGTGAGGTACCTACGGTTTTGTGGGTTCTTTCTTTATTGGTGAATTTAAAATGTAGGAGCAGGAATTAAAGCACCGTGGGAATGGAAAAGCAGGTTCACTTGAGATCAGTTATCTAAGTCACGCAAGGTTTTCTCTAAAGGAGAACTTCATGAGTGGCTCGGCCTCGCTCTTTATCGAGCTGTTTTGCTGGCATTGTATTTATGCAAGTTGTTTTGCTGGCATTGTATTTGGATGACTTTGAGATGAATACCCCAGCAATTGAAAGAGTAATGTCAGACACTTACACTACAATCAAAAATGCTAACTGTCAAGCACTTACACTATACCCTATCTGCTTTTTGGTACCTAAAATTTTTTAACAGAATACAATTGCCTTCAATCTCTATGAAGATATGTTTTCTAATAGAAATATCTCTGTAACAGATAGTCCATTGAAAATGCATGTCTAGGTGTGAATTGAGTGGATTTAATATTTTCATACTAGAGGGAGGAAACGAGGGGGAGAGAAGGCAGGGTATGAGGGACTTGAATACCAGGAGGCGAGAGCAAGGGAGGCCCATGAAGAGAAGAACAAAATTTTAAAGGAGCTGAATTCATTAAAGATATATTATACCAATTTTAAAATCTTCGCTTTGGTATAGGAAATAATGTAATTCAAGTTTAGGGAAATAATAAAAATGATTTAAAATCTTTATGTAAACTGATAAAGTTAATAATCATTTTATTATTACTGCCGTTGTCTTTTTTAGTGCTGACTGCATGTCAAATACTATGTTTTGTGTTTTGCATAAATTTTGTAATTAAATCCTTATGTCATTCCTGACCATAGGTCATATTACTATTTTTATTACACAGATAAATACGTTGGCTTCAGAGTTCTCAGAAAATTTATGCTAGATTATTATTTAGAAGGTGCAGCAGTAATGCAAAATAGGTCTGATTGATTTCAAACTTTGTACTCCAGCTGCTATATATAAATTTGCCCCTTTTAAGAGTAGGTTTTCTAGAAAATAGAGGCAGGACATTTGGGAAAATTTATTAAAAATGTAGACCCAGAAAGAGATTTAAGTTAAAATAAAAAGAAAAAGTACATGCCTCTCAGTGTAAAAGGCTGCAAGTGGGAAGCCCAGATTCAGGGAGCAGAGTGGGATGGGGCAGAAGAGAACAAAGAAAGGCTGGGGGTGCGAAGGCTCAGGTTCCACGCGTCGTTCTCGGTCTGGCCCTCTTTACAGAGAGGGTCTGGTTAGGTTCCTTGGGACTGAGGTTAACATGCAAATAAAAGATGCTGGTTGGCAAAACAGATTGGCTCCTTTCAAAGTACAAAATGTAGACAGCCTGGTTGTCACTGTGAGGAAGAGATTATAAGGCCTACGCAGGGCTGACAAGTTCAAAAGTTCAGAGAAACATGCTGGGTGGGCCATTGGTCAGACAAGCTCCTTCCCAGCTTCCCAGCTTTATTTTCGTTCCCCTGATACGAATGACTCTTCTTTGACAACTGACCACTCAAAAAAAGAGATGATGGAAAGCCTCTACATAACTTTCATTGAGTAACAAAAGTGAAAAGAAGATGGTCACAAAATATTGTGAGGAACATGAAGTATCGTCAGAATATCGATCCTTTACCAGTGATTCCCCTGCTGGGACTATACCCTAAGAACACCAAAACGCCAATACAAAAGAACCTATGCACCCCAATGTTCATAGCAGCACAATTTACAATAGCCAAGTGTTGGAAGCAACCTAAATGCCCATCAGTAGATGATTGGATCAAAAAATTATGGTACATATACACAATGGAATACTACGCAGCAGAAAGAAAAAAAGAACTACTAAACTTCGCCACAGCATGGATGGAACTGGAGAGCATCATGCTAAGTGAAATAAGCCAGGGGGCGAAAGACAAATGCCATATGATCTCACCTATAAGCGGAACCTAACCAACAATGCAAAGATGCAAGGAAAATAAGACCAGCAACACTGAAAGGAAAAGAAGTCAACAGAGACAAGAGGAAAGGGCAGGGCAGGGAAAAGGAAGGGAAGGGGAAAGTCAAGGAACATATAGCAAGGACTCATGGACAAAACCAAAGGGGAAGAGCTGAGGGAGGGAAGGAGGGAGGGGGCAAGGGAAAGTGGTGGGGGGTAGGCAGAAACAAATGTATTTGAAAAAATAAAATAAAATTTAAATAAATAAATAAATAAATAAATAAAAGAATATCGATCCTTTATTAAGTGCCAAATATGCATAGCCTTGCATGGGGAAGCTCTCCTTAGACCTTGGTATTCTACCTATTTGAAAAGACAGGGACTGTTTCCAAGAAAGCCAATCCAAGTCTCATTAGTGATGATTATGTAGCAGGTGTGGAACAAGGTCCAGAACTTGGGGTGCAGGCTTAGAAGCCCCATAACCGCACCAACATGACTGGCAGAAGGGGAAGTGGGGCAGGGCCATTGAATTACTTTGCGTATTTAAAGAGCTTGGCCAGCGTTTTAGTAATGCTAATGGCTGTCCCTGCTGCCCTTGGAGCCAAGAAGATAGGTGCGACTTTGACCGTGAGATCGCCGTGTCAGAGCGCGGGAAGGCGGTTCCTCTACGCCACAGGGCCGAGCCTGCCTGGACTAATAATGGCAGCCGAGAAAGACAGGAGAGACCGGAGTACTGGCAGGTATAATTCTTTTTGGAAGGAGATGGAAATGGGGTTACAGGAAGAAAGATGCACCCCAGGATTTAAACCCAATTGTGGAGCAGCCATGCTCTCTTAGGCATACGGAGATCTCTGCCACACAGCCTAGAAAGGCGCAGAAATGTAGGATGTAGAGGATGTAGCAGCTGTGCAGGTCTTGGCCATGAGGTTTGAAAGGATGCAGAAGGATTCCACCCACCATGAGGAAGGCCCATGAGGTTCTGGACTAAGAGCAGGGGCCTAGCCAAGTGCGGACGACTGGGAGAAGCCCAATGAGAATCTGCCTCACTGAGCTGCAGATTTCTCTTTCCTTTCCTGAGAGATGGTACTCCTGATTGGAGTACTCCTGGTTTAGCAAGGGGAGGTAGGACTGTGTGTGCGTATGGATGTTTAGTTTTAAGGGACTTTGGGACTTAAAGACAGAATTCTGCCATTATGCTGAACCTGTATAACTTTTGAATTAATGTTCCTTTTCTTTTCATAAGACTCTGGCATTGGGAGTCACGGGTCTTTTGGCAGCGGACAATAGAATCTAGCGATTCTGTTTCAGTTATGATTTTCTGTAAGACATCACAAAAAGTGTAATTTCTCGACTGGAAAAAGTGCAAATAGAAATGTGCTGAAGAAAACAAAAACTAATATGTCATTTATAGTTTTATCATCAGGTTATTGCCCAGTAAAAGCTAGAGTCCTGAAATCCTTTCCCAACTACAACAAAGTGACTGCTGAAAAGCTGTAATCCAACACAAACTCACTTAAAACGAGTATTGGAAAAAATCCCTTAACCTTCCATTCTAGACTAGATTTTAGTTCTCTTCCTGAAAAAAGAGCTGTGATTACATTGAAATGGCTCAGCATTTAAAAAAAAAAAAAAAAGCTGAGGGGAGCTTGGGTTTGATTTGCCCCTTCCCTGTCAAGAACTGGCCTCATTTGTCTGATTATTATATATAGGTTGAGTTTTCTCAAAATTAGACTTTGAAAGTAATATTTGGCACTAAGGATGTTTCTTAAAGAGGAATTTGAATGAAAGAATACTTGTGAAGGGGCAATGAGGAAGATTGTATAGATGGAGAAGTCGAACATGATCGAAAACTCCCCATCAGAGATATCAGCCATGGAAACATAGCTGATAGCCCTTTGTACTCCTGATGGAGCAATCAGTGGGTGACTGCCCTGTGCGGGAGGGGAAGGCTAAATAATCTTGAACGAAGCAGCTTCCTCCTATGGAGGAGTCCTGGGAGAGCCTCATCTGGGACTTATCAATGGCTCACATTTTTACACCTGGGGAAATGAGCTCCGAAAGGGGCTCTGCATTGTCCACCTGAGTATCCACAACGACGAAGAACTACTAGGCGTGTCTCTGTGTGTGTGCATGTGTATTTGGGAGTGGGGAATATAAACATCTATTAGAGTCCTGTCCATTATACACAACAGAAAAAGCACGCACACACAAAAACAAAACCACAACTTCTTTCGTTGTCATATTTAAGTTGATTCAAGCAGAAAAGATCACACACTTAAACATTATTTAATCTACTTGGGGCTCCCCAAGAAATACTAAAATATCAAACCTCTGAATTTGCACCAATAAAGAAAGCTCAGTGATGCCAAGTACCGGGGGACTGTGAATTACTTGTAATCATAGGTCCCTTGACTGCATCTGCAGTTTTAATTTCCCTAAGGTGAAGTCTTCCAAATCCTGCTAAAGTTCAGGTTGTGCAAGTGTGCTAGATGCCTGAGGCAAAGGGTGAAAGAGGTGAACTGAATATTAAAATGTCCACAGTAGTCAGGTTTACTGCTTATCAGTCTCTCCTAGAAGAAAGGTGGAAAACAACAGTTGCTGAGGATCAGCAGTTAAAGTGAGGAATCAGCCATATTCTGATGGAGAGTAAATTACATTCTAGGATTTGGGTAGATAAGCTAATTAATGACTGTCTTAAAGCACCCACATTGCTTTCCTGCCCCCAAGGCTTTTCACATCTTCAATTTACCTTCTCAGTAATGTCTCTGCAATAGATTTTATTCTAAAGGCAAAGCGTTGTGTCTGTCATTGGCTCCAGACCAAAGGGAATTTTTTAAATGTGTTATCTATCTTGTAAAGATCTGTTCATAGAAGAAAGACATACATACACTGATGATCTTTTTCCAGGAATGGCTAGTTTTATCTTCTCAAATTATAATTATGCAGATCCTCCAAAGCCTTTAAACATTTTTATGGTATCAATGAAGTCACAGTGCTCAGCATCGTTAATTTACATTCCCATTTCTGCATGTTGGAATATAACAACTGTATTAACCACACTTCTTTAGAATCTCATACATTACTCTGTACTGTGTGGGGCATGTGTAATAACCATGTCAGCAAGGGTAAGCAAAATGTCTTGAACATAAGAGACACATAATAGCCATGTAAGGAACAACAAGGAGTTAAAAATTTCAAGATAAACTAGAATGAATCATACAATAAGACTCTTGTAACAAACTCGAATTTGTCCCATCCAAGAGATACTTGACTCTACCTATCTGTTAATGAGGAATCACTAAATATTTTATAATTGTATACTGCTTTAAATTTTGGGATGGACTCATAACAAAAAGCGTTTTGCCTTCTGTGTATATTTCCAGTCACTTTACAACGATGCAAGGTACAAAGGTCTCATTGACTCTTGCAACCAGGGATTTGCTGGGTCCCACAATTGCAATCGCTGCTACTCTTCCACATTGAATTCTCTTGCAAGATGTGTTTGTGACGGCTGAGGGGCTTGCCAGCCGGTAAATCAAGTCTAAAATGCTGGCATGGCAGTGACAAGGGAACAACGGTAACTTCAGAGAGACACAGTCATGGCCAGTGGCATCCCGAAATTGTAACCCATGCAAAGGGATCCGCAGGAATGCGCCCATGCACAAGAGAGGCCCAAAGGAAGAGACTAAGAAAAGCTCGCTGAGGCCAGTTGTGTTGTCCAAAATAGCGGATAGGGAATCAGACGATGGCATTGTTAGCGTGCGCAGGTGTGTTTTCAGAATTTGTTGGTTAAAATGACACTTTAGTATTCTTTCATAATTACTTGTGAATTATCATAGAATTGAAACCATAAATATATGCCAGAGAGAAATAAAGCATTATATAATAAGTCCTGTATTTAGATCAACTGAAAAGGAGAACTCAAATAATTCAACAACAAATAAAATTAAATAAACTGTAAAGCATTTCATAAGTTATAAGTTCACAATACCTGATATGGTCAGTTGGATATAGTTTTTAAAATTAATTTTAGACCGTATAAGAATAAAAAAGCTTTTATCTGAGCAAAGAGTTGCTGCAGCCTGGGAAATACAGATTTAGGTAGCAACCCCAGGTGCATGTCACCAAAACAAAGCGGAGGCTGTCTTTTCTAGGTAAAATCCCCACGCAGGCCCTCAGGTTTGTTTAATGTAAATGAAGTCTCCAGACTGTGCAGACTGACTGTGCGGGGCAGGCCTCCGCCTGCTGGGAGTAGCATGGAATCCCGGCCGCTGTTGACTCAAGCGGTGGGAGCGAGCGAGCCGGGTGCGGGCCACCGGGATGGGGCTGAGGTCCTGTCCGCACCCGTAGCACCTGAGCAGCTCTCGCAGGTGGCTGGCGGGCAGCCTCTCGTTGCTTCTGAGACCTGGGCCCTGGGGAGTCCCCCTCAGCACACAAATTCTTTCTTGGGGTTCACAGCAAAGGAACCTTTCTCTTCATGGTCCATGAATTGAATGAGTTTAATAAAAAATAACTGTTAATTTTTTTTTAAATTGTTTCTTCCAGGATGGGTTAAAAATCACTTTAAAAATTACCATTTTCTTTTGACAAACATGCATCCTTTGGCATATCTTTTCCATAGGGATATACATAAAATATTTGAGCATATCCATAATTTTACATATTGGATACCAATATCAATATTAATGTATTATATACTTAGATATGAAAAGTGCTTTAGGTTCTTTATACCTTGCTAAATGCCTCAAGAAAAATTGAAAATCTGTGTCCTACACATTTAAAAATATTTAGTTATCTGGTATCATACAAATAATCACACAGACACTTTCTGACATTTTTAAGAGATGCATTTTAATGCAGATATTGTCTTAATATATTAATATTAGTTTAATATTCTGAAGAAGCCATAGGTTGAAAGGAAAGAAAGTAAACATACGTATATGCTTTATAGATTCGGTATCCCAAATTTTTTTTCACATTAAAAACAATACATTTTATAACCTCTTAAGCTTTATTTAGGGGCAAGTGTAACATGCTTAGTTCTGAAAGACCAAGAGAAGATTTGGGAAAATCTATATATATGTATTCAACTAATTATGCCATTTCAAAAGTTTATCACCTCGATCTTCTTAACATTTGTCATATGCTAGGGTGGTCTACTGACAAAAGCTTCAATCATGCAGAAAGCTGTTTTCAAATTTCCATTAAAAAAAAAGCCAGGCACCATTTACATGATAAATTACTCTGAGACAAGAATCTTAGCTGACTACACAAGTGCTTGATTCTGTTATCACTGATTTGTCCTTTAGTCTTCAGCAGAATGAAAATGAAGGCCTTGAAACTAATTACTCCAGGAAACAGAGCTAATTTCCTTATACTGCCAAAAAATGCATTGAAAACCATTAAACTTGAAAACGAATAATATCATGTGCAATAACAAAGTATTATTAATGTCTTTATTGTCCTACAGAGTGCTTGATTGCTATTCTTAAGTAAATTTTCTTCTAAAAAGTTTTACAGGTTTTCCTAAAGAACAATGAAAAACATAGGCTTTGGTTGAAAAAAGAAGTGTAAAATTTCTAAAGGAAGTTTAAAACTTTTTATTTTAATATGGAAATCAGACGACGTACTCTGCAAGGTAAATACAGTTTACTAGCATAAATTTTAACTCTTGTTTTGAAGATACGTATTTAAACTTTTAACTAAGAATCATTTTCTCTCCACTTGTCTAACCTGATTAGTCATCAGTGAAATGAAAATTGAAACCACAGTATGAAGCCATTTTATATGAACAAGGCTGGAAATGATTAAAAAATAAAAGCAATGTGTTGGGAATAAAGTGGGACATTGGGAATTCTCATCCACCCTTAGTGGGAGCAACTGTTTTGAAAAATATTTTGGCATTGTAGAACCAAATAAAGTGGAGTCACTATAGGGAGGACAAAATGGAGCTGGTCAATGAAGGTGCTTAAATCAGCAGAGGACACCAGCGCATCCCCCAACGCCCAGTTTGTTCATGCCATCTCTGGAACTCTTTGTTCCATTGGCTCAGCTACCCCTGTCCAAATAAGAAAACCACCAGGCAACCAATCAGCAGAATAAGCCAAGTAACTTCCATGTTTACTTTGTAAAAAATCCCTTAGTCTGTGAACAACTTGAAATGTATTGCTCCTGTACTTTGCACTTCCTGGCTGCAGATCAAAACTGTAATGTGCAGAAACTTCATTTCCTTAATATGACCTCTTTTCTTTCTTTCTTTTGATTCAAACTGGCCTTGTTCAGCCGGGGAGCCTCACCGCCCTGTCCCTTGCACTAACAGTCCCTTCATCACTGAGCCATTAAGGGAGACAATAAGGTTATGGTCAGCATCAAATAATCTTAGGAACAAAACCTAGTTCGGTTGACTACAGAAACAGAGTTTTAGTCAAATTAAAGATAATATCTAGGTTTCGATTGTGTTTTAGCTTCAGACCCAGAAAAGCAGAATGACCTCACAGACCAGACTCTTGCGAAACCAGAGACATATTATGGCTGAGATTAATACAGACCACTACCTTAACCAGAACCCTGACTCTCTTAGTCACCATGATTAATGATCTTTCCCCTATATCTCCCCTAGGTGCTACCCAGGAGCCAGGCCTTAGGCCAATAGCTCACCTGCGACTCTGGGTTTGGTGCCATTTCCTTAAATAAACCTTTACTTTGCTGCAAACTCCTGTGCATGTTTGACTGGGCTTTGATGCACCGAGGCAAATGAATCCCTTTAGATCAGCAACAAAACCCTTGCAAGTAAACTCATCTTTCTCCTTTGTTTTACTCAGTGTGCTGAGTCTGTGTTTTGACAGCATTGCCACTGCATTGAATATGACCTCACAATAATTATCTCATTAAGAAGAGAACCTAAAGAATCTCTGGAGCATATGCAGAGATGGTCTTGCAAAGATAAAGGTTTTGTTTTCTGTGTGTTTTTTTAATTGGGCTGTGGCTGCAGAGGTTTTGTTTGTTTGTGTTTGTCTTATTTTCTTTTAAATCAGTCTGATAATTTTCATATGTATTATTGTATGTATAATACATTTAATAACAACAGACATTTGCCTTTCTTTTCCTTTTCTCTTTTATGTCAAGCTGGGAAGCTGGTTCACCGACATTCCTGCAGCGAGAACAAACGTTAACAGGTCAGTGGGAACTGTCCGGCTATAACAGTGTCCTTGATGAGGAAGTCAGTAGGGCAAGACCCTGGATACCTACATTTCCTATATTTTAAAGTTTTGAAGGATAGCTATTTTTTATTTATGAAATACCATGTACTTTAGATGTTGAGTACATTTGATCTATTAGTTATTTATGCAAGCATATGAATAGGTTATATTGCAACATGAATGTCAGTTGAAATGTTAACACTGAAACAGTAGTTTGCCTAGAGAAGCTTGCCTATTTGCCATTCCTGTGTTTTAACTTTAAATTTCTCTGCATGCCTACCACACCCTTCCTGCATGATTGTTTTTCTAGAGGTTAAAGTGAAATGGCAGAGCCCTGGACAAGTAAACTGGTAAAAAAAAAACCCTCTTTTTTTCTAGGGTCTTTTCAGCTAGGTTAATGGGCCTACAGGAGTTACCTTCTTGAGAAGGAAATAGACCCAAAAATCTCTCATTTAGTTGTGCTTCTGTCTCTACTGTTCTTGAGATTTGTCTATGGCAAATTACAAAGACAACGTACTTGGTAATGTTTATCTCAATGGCAAAAACAATTGAAAGAGGCTTTCATCCCCCATATAGGTAAGCAACACCAACTTGAGTGATACGATTTCCAGTGGTCATCTGTGCAGGTTTACCTATAACACACACAGTGACGCTGTGGTTCCGTCCACGCGCCTAAGGAATCTGTATTCGGTTGGAGAGAAGGGGGATATCCTGGGTCCCTGTCTCTAAGATACCTGTCATGTATGAGACAAATCTTCCTTGTATCCTCACTGGATATGACATATTTGTTAAGCAACAGTAAATCTCTCAGTAGTTAGTTTTTGACCATTAATTTGTTACTTTTTTCAATATTTATTATCTGTGTGTGTGTGTGATTTCCTATGCATTGTTTTCCTATGATCTGCTCTTTCTTTATTCCTTTCTTCCTCTTTTTTTTTTTTTTTACTTTTGCTCTTTACCTAATTTTCTATTGGGTTAGATTAATTTTTCATATATTTTGGAGAGCTGGTTCTTTGTATATTTATATAATAAGATATATAGTAACACACATAATTACTGTATATTATAAGGAACTGGTTTATGGGATTATAAAATCTGAGAAGTCCAAGGCATCTGGAGACACAACAGAGCGAATGGTGTACTTCCAGCCTCAGTTTGAGTCTGAAGTCAGAAGGGAGATGTTCCAGCTAGAGACAGTCAGGCTGAGACAACGAGTTCTTTCCTAGACTTTTATTCTGTTCACGCTTTCAACAGATTGGACGAGGCCCAACTGGATGTGGGGAGAATATTTTGCTTTACATATTCATATTACTTATTCAGACGGTAATTCATTATTCAAATAGTAATTATTCAAATGTTAATCCAAATTACTTATTCAAGTGTTAATCTCATCAAGAAGCACCTTAACTGACATTCCTAGAAAATAATGGTTAACCAAGTATCTGGGCATCTGTTCTCCTCATCACGTTGACACAAAATTATCTTGGTGGCTACAGCAATGTTTAACTCATATGAGCTGAAATACTTCTCTTGCTCTGTTTTTTAGCTTTTCCTTTTAGTTGTGTTGCCTTTTGCCCAAAAGTAATTTAATTTCTTTAATAAGATATTTCAACTATTACTTAATGACTTCTTTAATTGCTTCCCTCGCTTAAGAATATTATACATTTAACTTCAATTTTGGATTAGATCTGCATATCCTTTTAATCGTTATATATTTATGAACTACAGAGTTATAATTGGAATTATTCACTGTGTGCACATTATTTTTCATTCCTCAATCCCTTTAGAAAATAGGAATTTTTCTTCCTATTGATCTGTAAAGGTAAACATAGATATTGTTCAAATGTTTTAGCAATACTGAAAGCAGACCTGGGATTTAGCTAAATAAATCGGGTAGTCAGTCAGAAGTTAGAGAAATTTACTCTTTCAAGTAAAATTAAAATGTAAGCTTTTATCAGATTTGCTACCAAAGAGTGGTGTTGAATGAGTGCTTCCTAACATGTGATTTATGAAGACCCTGGGGCTTGTAGTGATTTGAAAATATGCTATGGGTCAATTACTGCATACGTTCTCCTGGCACTCACCGAGCTACAGTAAGCACAGGTTTCTCTAAGTTCTTTCAGGTAAGTGAAGTCCTGATGAATTCTAGCAACATTCTCTCCTCCAAAGAGCCTCCATTATGGATTATACGCATAAAGTATGAACAATTGAAAAAAGATGTATTTTGCAGTCTGACATTTTGATAAATCCAGAAAAATCCATTGCCAAAAGAGATACATAAATATTTCAATATTTTAATATATATTTGGGGCCTGCACAATAATGGTTTTGTTATAAAAATAAGTCACAAGGCTCTTTAGCATTGTGTCTACTGATATCACAGTGAAGCCCAGCTATTACCTCTCTCTGAATGATTTTACCTGAGAGTTTCCACACCGTTGTCCAAAGAATTAAGGGACAATTCAGTGTTAGAACTTGCATATTAAGGGACCTTTGTGTCCCTCTCATTTTATTGCTCACTAAATAACTTTATAAAACTTATTATTTTGAGCCAAAATATCCAAATATGCAATCCTATCCATTGCTCTTTTGACTATGATCTTTGAGTGATACCAAATAGCCCAATGAACATTCACATACAAGTCTTTGGGTGTGTAAATGTTTTCATTTATTCTGAATATATTCCTAGAAGTAGAATTGCTTACTGATATAGTAAATCTATGTTTAATATTTGAAGAAACTGTCAAACTGTTTTCTAAGGAGGCTACACCATTTTATATACCCATTAACAGCATATGACTATTCTAATTTCTCCACATACTTGCTTACATCTGTTTGCGTCTTACCTTTTAAGGATAGATTTTATTGTCCAATCAGCTTTAGGTTCACAGCAAAGCTGAGAAGGTACAGAGATTCCCACGCACCCTCTCCTCTACACAGGCGGGGCCTCCCTCATCATCCACATCTTGCAGCAGAGTGGTACGTTTGGTACCGCTGGTGAATGTATATTGACACATCCCTATCACTTTAAGTCTACAGCTTACCTTAGATTCAGGTTCAGTCTTGGCGTTAAAATTCTATACGTTTAGGCAAGTGTAGGTCGATAGGCATCCATCATGATAGTGTCATAGCCAAGTATTTTCACTGAAATATGCTTTGTGCCCTGCCTGTTCATCCCTTCCCACTCTATACCCCCAGTTTCTGGCAAGCACTGATTCTTTGACTCTCTTCATAGTTTTGTTCATTCTGGGGTGTTGGAATTCTACCCTATTTAGCCTCATGAGATAGGCCTCTTTTGCTTACTAATATACATTTAAGGTTCCTCTGTGTCTTTTCATGGTTTGATAGCTTCGTTCTTTTCTCACTGAAATACATTATTTCATGTATGATCAATTGATTTTCAACAAAGATGCCAGAGATATTCAATGGAGAAAAGATAGACTTTTAAACAAGTATCATCCCCTTGTATGGATGGACCACAGTATATTTGTCTGTTTTCCTACTGAAGGACATCTTGGTTGCCTCCAAGTTTTGACAACTATGAATAAAACTATTATAAACCTGCTTGTGCAGAATTTTGTGTGGACAAAAGTTTTCAGTTCTTTTAGGTAAATACAAAGGAGCAGGATTGCTGACTGTATGGTAATAATTCTTCAAACTGTCTTCCAAAGAGGTGGTATCATTCTGCATTCCCACCAGGAATGAGTGAGGATTGTTGTTGGCCACATCCTCTCAGCGTTTGATTTCTTCTATGTTCTGGGATTGGTATTTCTAATAGGTGTATAGTGGCATCTCCTGGTGTTTTAATTTGCATTTCCCTAATGACTTGTCTGACTTTTAAATTATAAACATTTTAATAGGTGTGAAGTGTTATCTCATTAGGTATGAATTTGCATTTCCCCAAAGATTACTGATTATGAACATCTTTTCAAGTGTCTGGCCATTTGCATGTCATCTTTAATAAAATAATTATTCAGATTCTTGTGCCAATACTTATTTGGACTATTTGTGTTTTTGAGTTGTAAGATTTATTTATACATAGTATTCTAAATATAAGCCGTTTATAGGCTACATGATTGCGAATATTTTCTGTCAGTCTATAGTTTGCCTTTCCACTTTCTTTTGGAATACTTGCCTAAGCCAAATTAAAGAAGATTTAATCCTAATTTAAAACATAAGATTTACAAGAGTATTAAAATTTTAGCACTTTTAAGTATATGATTCATTCTAAGATAACTGTCCTGTACAGTGTAAGGTAAGTGTTCAAATTCATCCTTTTGCATTAGATATCCAGTTGTCTTAATGATTTGTTTAAAAGGCTATCCTTCTAATATTTTTGGCATCTTTATTGAAAATCAATTGATCATACATGAAATAATTTATATCAAACCCTCCATTCTGCTTTACATATCTATATGCCTTTTCTTATGCCATAACCACACTGTCTTGATTACTGTGGATGCCTACTGTAATGTTTTTGAAACCAGAAAGTGGAATTGCTCTTATTTTTCAAACTGTTTTGGTTACTGGGACATTTGACTTTCCAAATTATTTCATAGCAAGCTTCCCAATTTCTATAAAATATTTCAGCAGCCATTTGAATAAGTATCACATTGAATAGATTAATTTGAGAATTGTTGTCATCTTTAAAATATCATGTTTTCCCAATCTTGCTCATAAAATTTTCCCAGTTTATTTATATTAACTCTTGGTCTAGTTTCTATAAATAGTTTTGTAACTTTCAGTGTAGAATAATTATATAAGTTTTAGTTAACTTAATTTGTGAATATTTTATTTTTACTGTTATTGTAAGTGGAATTTTCTTGATTCCATTAAAAATTAATATTTGATCTTTTAACTTAAGACTGATGGAACCCATAGTTGTGTGTGTATGTGTGTCATTGTGTGTCTTTATGCATGTGTGTGAAAGTATACAGGGTAGGGCAAAAGTAGGTTTATAGTTATTCATATGGAAAATAATACAATAATTAATAAACAATAATACAAGGATAAACTCTGTATTTTGTGTAGTCACAGCTTTACACCTACTTTTGCCCCACCCTGTTTATTCCCTGTCTTCTACGTACAAGAGTGTGTTGTCTGTGACTAAAGAGAGTCGACTTTATCACCAATCTATCCAGATTTTCTTTCTTTTTAATTTTTTTTTTATTTTTCTCACCTAATGGCATTGGCTAAAACCTCCAGTAGGATGTTGACTAGAAGTGTTGAATGGTGTAGGGCTTTTTCCTTCCTTCCTTCCTTCCTTCCTTCCTTCCTTCCTTCCTTCCTTCCTTCCTTCCTTCCTTTCCTTCCTTTCTTCCTTCTTTCCTTCCTTTTTCTAACTTCATTACCAAATTGAGATATTTCTCTTTTATCTTTAAAGTGCTGAGAGCTTTCTTTAAATCATAAGTGGGTTTTGAAATTTTATCAGTTAATTTTCTATTTCTATTAAGACAATCTGTTTTTTCTCTCTTATTCTTTTGCATGGTATATTGCATAATTGATTTTTTGGATGGTAAAGCAAGTTTCCATTCCTGTGATAATCCCACACATCATTGTGCCTAATCTTTTTATTTTTTATTTTTTTTATTTTGCAGGATTTGATCAGCTAGTATTCTGTTGAGGATTTTTATGCTGTAATCATAAGGGATGTGGATCTCTAGGCCTGTTTTGTCATATCTTTGCCTAGCTATGAAATCAGGGTAACACTGGCCTTGTAGGAAGAGGTAAGAAACATTCCCTCATGCTGCATTTTCTGGTGTAGTTTGAGGATTATTGATATTATTATTAGCTACATGGGAGACTCCAATAATCTGTGTTAATATATATAGGAGGCAGAAAATAACTGCCCAGTGAGTGATTTTGTACTAATTTATCTACCGAGGACTATAAAATGTCTTAGGGTTTCTATTTTATTCTCAGCCTCCTAAATCAAGGTAAGCCTTAATAAAACATAAAGTATAATCAGATACCAAGGCTGAGAATATGTTGCAAATGCATGCATTTTTAGTTATTTTGTCCACTTATTGTAGATTTAGGATTCACATAGAGATATATAAATTAACATATTTTGGAAATTGTGAAGATATTCCTTTTTACTTTGGGAACTTAGAATTTATTTTTCTTTGAATCCATTCCACCCAGCAAAAGTCAAGGAGCTACAAAAACTATGCTACAGCTATGCCAGTGATTTGATCTCTTGCAAGCAGATGAATCCAAGGCTAGGAGCTCCCAGCTGTTCACCCATTTGGCTCATATTGAAGAGCACATAGGAGATTATGCTTCTACTTTGCTAGAATACTACCCACTGCCAGGCATACAGAGCCAATGATGCTGAGGAATCCATAAGGTGATGTTTAAAAGATATAATTCAGAACATGTTCTTTCTACTTTCTGGAGTGTGTGCTGATACTTCATATTAGAAGAAAAAGCAAGCATGAAGGAAATGTAAGTATTAAATTTTTCACATGGAGCTTAATTTCTGAAACCTTTAAAAATGCATTCTATTTAGCAGGTTTCCACATGGAGACCATTAGGACCCTAGTGAGGAAAATAACTATAAATTCTATTACTTGTAGTGTTAAAACTAAATTTAGAAAAAAAATGCATTTAAAAATATACATGAGTAATAAGATCAGTTCAAATAATATGCAAAAAAGACATGACATGTATGTAAAAGTGAGGTCTTGGGAACATCATGAAATTAATGCACTTTCAAAACAATTTGGATAGCATTGCATATAAATTAAGGTAACCCAAGCTTCCTCTTAGTTGGTAGGAAGCACATTTTCTTTATGTAGGTGTAATTTTTACATCTTAAATTTAAGATTTGAGGAAACAATCATTTCAAAAGTTATAAAGAAATTCCCCAGCAGAGGAAGGAGCTCCTGCGTCTGACTTGCATCACAAACGCGGTCTTGGAGCAGGTCACAGGGAAGCTTCTGAAGGACACTGAATATGGAAAAGTGGCAGTTTCAGGATCCTTCTATAACCAGGCCTTCAGGTAACTCGGTTGAGAAGGCGTTAAGAACATTGGGCTGTTCCTCATTTTATGATAAGACTTAGCTAATTTTCCAGACGTTAGCTTCTGAAACTGTCACTGGTGCAAAACGACGCCAGGTGCACCTCGCTTTCCGAACGATCACGTGATACCACTTCCCTTTTACCAAGGACCAGCAGCAGTAGTAATGATTTTTTTCATAAAAGCACAAGTGCTCTTTGCATGTCTTTTAGTTAGTGAAAACAGGGATTAATTTATGTCTTGTAAAAGCAAAGTGGCACAACTCGAACTTTTGGGAGGTGGTGGAGGTTGAGAAATACTCTTCGCTTTAAATAATGTTTTTAAGGCTTTTTGAAAAAATTAAATCACATGCCCTATGTTTCAGTCACCACATATTAAAGCAGTCCACCCCATTACTAATTAAATATAAATATTTAAAATGGCAGCAGGGCATAGCATTTCCACCTACATGATATTTATAGAATATAATGGAAGAATTTTATAAGTTATAATTCTAGCCAAGACATTTTAAAAAGTGTTGATTATATTTTAATATCTTGTGGTAAAATATAGCCTTTGAAATGACATATCTTTTTGTTTTATTAACTTTCTTTGATTTAAAAAGTCAAAGATCTAAGGGATAATTTATTTCTCTATCTTTATGTTATGATTAATACAAAAAATTTAGATTAAATATAGCTTAAACATTATTAAAAGGCGTGAGATTACCCTTATTACATAAACACATCGATCTCAAATTATTTATCTTAATCCTATCTTCAGAGCCAAAACATGTAAGTGTTCATAGTTTTTAAAGTTTCATTAACATTCAAATATAGTTAGCAAAAAATGAAAAAAATTCAAAACAGAAACCAAATAAAAACCACAAAACAGGGTTTCTCATAGAAAATGAGAAAATGAAAAGCTATGTAATGAGGAAGGATGTGAGTGAGTTATATAAATTGACACACGTGATAAAAAACCAAAACGTTACACTTCATACATTTGCTGCTGGAACAGATTATAGTGCATATATCTGAGAAAGGACAACCATTTATTGGTAAGTGTCTTGCAGCAAAAATCAGAGTAAATTAAACCAAAAACTGTGTCCCCCCGATATTTCCAGGGCTGCCTTGTGCTCTTGGAAAACATACAGCTACCTATGGTTAAAATTTAATCGTTAAATGAACTTTTGGTTTCAGCTCCAAGATGTAAAGATTCTGGAAGACAGCATTAGAAAATGTTGGACGAACTCAAAATCAATGATTTTCATTGGACCCTGGTTGAGGATGTGGGGCCATGGGGGCCAACTTGCATTCCAGCACTTGCAGAGATCAAGGGGCCCAGAGCGGGACCAAGATATGCTGGTGTGAAACGAACACGGTTTTTCTCTTCGTTTGTTTTGTTTTTAATAATTGCCTGTGTTGAAGTTATCCTGCCCAGAATATTAAATAAATGCTACTACACATCCATTGTCAAGTTCAAGCATCCATCAACTCACCTTGCAACAAAAGAAATAGAAGAGACAAAAATAATACAACTACAGGCTACATTTTCAGAACAGTCTCCTGATCAGCAAAAATTTAGCAATTGTGAAGATGTCTATATCATAAATTAATGACCTGATCTTGACTTCATCTGTTTTGGGGCAGAAAAGTGGGAAAAGATACACAGAAATGAAGCTCCGATAGCCAGGAGCTGGCCTGTTGTTGCCAGGAGCTAACCTGCCACCCACAGCTAGGTAATCTTTGGATTCTGCTAAAACTAAAAATTCTCAGAATACAGAAAACAGAGGAGGAGTCCACTTTTGATCTTGATGAATCAAAAGAAAAACAAGATGACTCCATAATCATATCTGAACTCATATAAAATAATCCATAAGAATAATCAAATGTCCACCTATCCTGATTAATATAAACAGCCCTTGCTTCTTCACCAAAGGTCCATCTGGTTGCCTTTACACAATTACCCACAGCCACTTTTATCATTTTCTAGATAAAGCCCAAGATACTCAATCATAAATTACCAGTATTCCCAGATAGCACCCAATCCAGAGCAAAGCACTGCTTTATTGAAACCTCTGCAATCTAGGAATATTCTCTTATTGAGCCCTGCAGTTCTCCGCAGCGTTCATTCTCTTTCACTGCAGTTAGATCATAGTGAATTCTTTAAAACTGTATGTCTATTCTTGATCTTTGGCTAGAAGGCTCTGACACCTGGAATATAAAGGATTTTACTTTGATATTATTTTATTCACAGGAAGTAACCTTCAAACTTGAATGCAATTATAATTTCCATTTCATTGTGTTCCTTTCTTAAAGTTATCAATAATTTTTTTTTCTTTAAAAATCTGCATGCCCCAGAAGTATCCACATTTGCTGAGGCTTATCCATATGGTACCCAGACCAGAAGGCTGGACCTCTGTATCTTTAAGGATCTCTGGTATCTTTAAGGAGTAGTAGTTTTTAGCAGGCTGGGACACTTCATTTTCAAAACTGTGGAGAAGTAATACAGAATGTCATGTGTAGGGGATACTTTTCAATAAAAAAGTTGGGTGTGGCTGGGGTGAAAGAAATGTTATTTACAACTGGTCTTTAGAAATTATGGAGAATAAGACAGAAGCAATAACTTGTTTGTAAAGCAAAAGATAGATAAATCAAGATATAGATATAAACATTTAAATACATTTTTCTAGAGGTGATGCCTGGAGGCAACATATCCATAAGTAGGTATGTGTCATTCTTACATTTGTACTTTGGAAGAAATGTGTCAAATATATCATGGCACCTCATGTTTTCCCTCTGGGAAGACCTGAATATCAGAAATCAAGCAGATAAGAGTCTCCTTGATTATATCAGTTTAGTGGATCCAAATAAAGTTTAATGATGAAAAAATTTTCTCCAATTGATAACGGACTTTAATGGTGGACAGACTGGAACATTCTGTGTCCACGTCACTAAGAAGAATAAAGGCGTTTCCTGTAGAGCCAGAGCACAGCCATCCCTGGGCTGGGAGCCGAGGAGCGTGCGGGGCGGACACACAACCTGTCCGGGTGTGCACTCTCCGCCGACTCCCTGGCTCTCTGAACTTGGGCTTTGGTTTTGTTACTGAACAAATGGGTCCGTGGCGGGGGTTGCCCAGATGCTATTACCAAAACAACGACACCCCTCTTCCCCGGGGTCCCTCGGTTCCTAGGTCCTTTGCCCGCCACCCTTGCAATTATGGCTCTGAATGGCAGAGTTTGGTGAAAAGGAAAGAACTATTTATTCAAAAGTCATACAGATTTGATTAATGGCTACATGTCGCCCTTAAATCTCAAAATCCTTTTAAAACACCCACCAATAAACACAGTCCTGCCTTCCCCTCTTTGCCCAGTTAGGCCAGTCAGGCCAGTCAGGGGTTCGGTCCTTCAGAAGGAAAAGAACAGAAGTCTGGGGCTCGGCTTGGCAGGCCTCTCACGGTTCTCAGCACCATCCGCTGCGTCGCCGCGATCTCCAGCTCTTAATCCAAAACCATGTGGCACCTTCTCCTGGCCCACCAGCAAGAGCCCTTTCTCCCCTTTTCCTCCCGCGTGGTTTTCACACTGTTCCCCAGAGTCTGTGTCCCTTTGTCTCTCCTGCAGGCCCCTGTCTCTCCTCCTTTCTCACCCAGTTACATTCTTCATTAAGTCTTTCAAACCTTCCTGATTAGCTTTGGTGATATGCAAAATAACCCTCTTTGCATATGAGGAATGAAGCTGTCCTGTTACTGACATGCAAAATGACTCTCAATGGCCTTCATCCACTTCAGGTAAGAAGCTGGCCTTTGACTGATGCACGAAGTAACTCTCAGTGGCCCTGCTCCAGGCTCCCATCCCTCGTGGCAGCCTGCCTTGGGGTGGGGAGAATATATTTTTCTTGGCCACCCCAATTTCTGGACCCCGTAACAAATACCCTTTGAGGGGGGACCCTGGCTGTGCCCCGTTACAGTTTGTTGGTGGGGTGATAAAGTTGGGATAAAAATTCACCACTCCAAAACAAGTTTGAAAAACTCTGTTAATTAGTTTGAATATTTACCTCTTTGATTTAGTCAAAGATGAGAAATAAATAAGACTCTACCTTCTATACACATTTTATGTAAACTTTAAAATGACAATGGAAAAAAACATACATTTATTTAGCAGTGAGTACTGTTACATACAGTAAGTCAGAAACATTGCTTAAAAATGAGTAACTTAGATAAACCTTGCTTAAATATATTTTAATAGAAAAGACAATTAGTTTTAAATTACAGTAGCACTCCTGTGTTAATAGTTATGGGGGACTCTGTCACATGAAGTCTCCCAGTTCGCCATGAAAGAATGAGTTATTCCAGACACTGTTTGCCTGTCAAGGAAAGGGGAAGGCGATTCTCTCGAAGGAGAATGCCCCGAGCCCCTGTGCTCAATGGTGTTTATTGAGAGGGTTACAGGCAGGGGATAGGTAGCAGGAATGTGCAGGTAATCTAATTACATCAGTAGCTTAAGCCTACAGAGAACAGGTGTTGTTTAAAGAGGACAATGGCGGGAACACACAGGACTGCTTCGGGTGTGGGTCGAGCAAACTTTATGACGCCAGGTGGGATTTGGGTCAGGGTCCAGGAGTTTTGTAAATTTCTTTCCCAGCCTTGAGTTTAAGATTCACAGAGCTTGAGGGAGAAACAGAACATGCTTCAAGGAGTGTAGTTGACTTCCAAGTCTGATTTCCCCCAGGGGCCCTTGGAGTTATTATGAGGTCCTGCCTGCCTCTGCATTACCAGTGTTCCAGCCGAGGCTCACGGGGCCTCTCCCAGGCCCCAGCTTGCCCGGGGCTGCATTTCCCAATACCACTCAAAGCGGCCCCCTACATCTCCCCCTTTTTTGTTTGTTAGAGCGGACATGGAGGTGAGTCGGACAAAATTGGCTACTTGTTTTTCCTTCTATCTCTGTGGAACAGCTTGCAAATGCGTCGCAAAGCAAAGAAAGCAATAACGATCACTAAGCACCCTGCAGCGCCCATGACCCATACATGGAGCTTTAGCTCCTCAAACCAAGTCTTAGGATCGAGCCATTGCAAATTATCATGAAGGGTTTGGAAAACTTCCTGCTGCGTTAGTCCCTTCGTGTCCTGGAGTTGGTGACACAGCTCAAGCTGGAGCTTGTCGATCTGGCCCTTCGGATTGGATGAAAAGGCCCGCTAAGGCGGTGTGCACTTCCGCCCAAGAGTGTTGACTAGAATTCCGTTGCAGCAGGCGATACACAGCTTGGAGAAGCTGGGCTCACAGGTGAGCTGCTGGCAGGTGATAAGAGCATCCTGGTGTTTTCCCAGCCACATCACAGCTGATTAGATGCGGTGTTTCTGCCTGATTTATCCATACTGGTCAAGATGGGAGGTCCATGGTAGGGCCTCACTCTTTTCACAAGTAGTCACAATGGTCCTGTTGGGACTGAAACTCAAGCATACCCTCTCCCCTAGGTTAGCAATTCTACCAGCCCTTCCCAGTTTCCACTTCCTAGGTGTGGTCCCGATAGAATACTGAGGGGTGGGATCCCTCATTGGGTTTACTCCAATGGAAATGTTTCTCTATTTGTGTGGTAAGTGAGTAAGCACAATTAAAAAAATTATAGGAACACATTGCTATCATCAGTAGATACTTAGGGGAGGACTCCTGACTCCCCCTTTTTCGTTCGTTAAGGAGAGACTTAAAGGTATGATGAGCTCACTCTGCAACTGCTTGACCGGTAAGATTATAAGGAATTGTGCTGAATTTCCCTATCTTTGTAGGAGAGCTTGAGTGGACGAGGCTGTATATCCCGGTCCGTTAACAGCTTTGATTCGCTGTGGATGACCTAAACGGCTAAAAGCTTCAAGCTAGTGGGCCTGTGTGTTCTTGGCCAATTCTCCTGTAAGGGTAGAAGCATGTAATGCCCCAGAGAAAGTATTAATACAGACATGGATAAATTTAAACTCCCCAAAAGGGGGTATTATTTTTTATTATAATTTTTTATATTTATAGTATATTATTTATTATTTATTATATTATTTATTTATATTATTATATATTTATTATTTTATATTTATATATTCTACACATATATATAAACATACACATACATATATATTCATACATATATATTTATAAATATATATACTCATTATTTTACATATTATTTATATTCTTTCTATATTATATTATCATTTTATGACTATTATTGTTTACCATTTATCTAAGAAGTGTATTATGAAATGAAGAGGGAGAAACTTATAAATGAAGCAAATTTGACTGAAGAAAAGTCATAGTTAGGAGAAAAAAAGACCCTGGAAAAGCCAACACTTTCCACTTAGGGCTAGAAGCAGTGTATTTCTCCTTTAATGGCTGCAGCAAGTAAAGAGGCGCCACGGTGCTGGGAGCCAACATTCTGACAGGCTTTAAGATACTGGCTGATGTCAGTGGCTGTAAGTTTAATTGGGCCAAGCACTGCCTTACGATCATCATTAGCATTTTCATAAGCAAGCTGCAGTAAAAGGGTTTCTGCAGCTTCTTGGCTTTCTACCTGTCTCTGAATAGCCTCCTGCAACTGATCTATAAAATTTGTGTATGACTCTGTGGCTTCCTGGCGAATGTTAATAAAGCAGCTTGCGGCCTTAGTCCTTGCCTCCAGCACCTTCTTAAGTGACCAGAAGGCAATCTGAGTACATCAGGAAAAAAGTTACAGATCTAGTTTCACCTGTTCTTGAGGGGTCTCATATGGGCTAGCATCTAACAACATATTAAATGAGATTGGATGGCTATCGTTCATTAGATTTTCATCTGCATAACAACAACAACCGTCTGCATATTCTCCATACCACAGGTGGTACTGGGCAGGTGTGAAGACAACTCCTGCTAATGCAATTCGATCACAACGGGCTAATTGATAGCCCTCAGTAATGACTGAGATAATGCTGAAAGTATAGGGTGACTGAAGCCCATTGTCTCTGACACTTTTCTTAAGATCTTTAAAGATTGCAAAAGGTAAAGGCTCATGCAGAGGGTTGCCTTTCTGCTTGACAACAGGGGAAGCAGCTAAAGCTTCCCAATATGCCTCCCTGGCAGCTTCCTTCAGACAATGCTGCAGGGCAGGGGTGGTACCATCTATAATACTATCTAGGGATGGGCCATGGACCAAAGAGTCTTTTAAATCTAAGTCCCCATGCAGTGCCGATGGGTGAGTTGGGGGAGGGCGTTTGGGGGGTGGTGTTTCCTCTTCGTCCTCCTCGTCCTTTTTAGGACTATCAGAGGGCCGGTCCTTCAGGTCCTCACTGGGGTCCCACAAGCCCCCGTTGCGTCTAACCGGGTTGCTTTAATATGTAAAGGAGCTAATGCAGTTCTTATTAAGCTCCAAGTAAGAAGGTTCTGATGGTCAACATTAATCCCATTCTCCTGAAGCCACTTTAATCTCTCGCCTACTTTTTCCCATTCTTCTATATCTAGTCATTCCTTGCCCGAAATGGTCTTTCATTGTCTGCAGTAAGTTAATTAAATTTGTGTTCTTTAACCTGATATCCCGTAGCTTTAAGAAGCTGTTGGAGCAGTCAGAAATAGACCTGCTGGTCCTTAGAGTCCCAAGTCCATTTCTGTGGCTGGGAGGCTTTTTTTTTTTCCTGGTTCCACCTTCTCTCGACTCAGGCTATGCTTTATTCGATCCTATAAGCCTCTTCTGACTAACTGCTAGGGAATAAGTGTGGTGGGTCAAAGTGTACTGCTTGTAAGAAAAGGCTCCCAAGGCTTTCACCCCTTGGTCATCCCCAATTTTCTTACGTGTCTCAATTTCTCCCAATTGTCTAAAACAGCCAGGGGGTGCTCAGCATCCTGGGTGACCAACTCTTATATCACACATCCCTGGACAAGCCAAATACTACATTATCATGATTGGGATTCCCTGTGAGGCCCCTGTGCATCTTAGGGAATAATCTGAGACACCTTTGCAAGGCTCCTACTCCCGTAGGACACCCAGGGTCCCGTGGTTCCAGGCCAGAGGGAGGGTGTGCCTCTTATCTTTGGAGTCTGGCCGAGACCGGAGCACTTATTCTAATTCTGACCACTTAATTATTTAAGTGCTGAAGACTTCCTAATTACATCTGAAAGCAGAAGAAGAGAGAAAAGAGGTCTGGAAAACCCAGCACTTTCTACTTTAGGTTGGATGCTTGCTTGCTTTCCTTTCAGGAACTAAAACCTTGGTGGGAACTGTGCCGCGGGGGTGGGGCTGTGAGTGTTTTTGCAGTGTGCCTCCCGCTGTGTGGACTTTTGCTTGTGGCTGGCGGGAAACCTAATGTTCTGTCCCGGTCCACATCCAGCTCATCCTTTCACGGGAGTCGTTATTGCGGTGAGCGCCCCTGTGGCTTTTAAATGCTCAACCCGTGCCCGCGTAATGCGGCAATCCCTCAAGGATGAGAAAGCAAGGTCCTACAAAGAGTGTTTGGATTCAAACTGAACTGCTAGATGAAGCTGCAAAAGACGGCCCTAAAGAAAATCCCCTTCCCTTTATCTTTGACACACGGGAGGTCTAACCGCACCGATGGTGCTGTCGTCCGTTACCTGTGGGATGAGTGTGCACAAAAAATCCCATCATTCTAGGCATGCCGTCTGCAACACGGACTCGTAACCTCTTGGCTGCTATAGGTCCTGAAGTGAGGGTCCCTGTTTGGGTGCCAGATATGGGGGACTCCATCCCTCAAAGTCCCCTAGTTCACCATGGATGAAAGAAATGAGTCATTCCAGACACTGTTTGCCTGTCAAGGAAAGGGGAAGGCGATTCTCTGGAAGGAGAACGCCCCGAGCGCCTGTGCTCAATGGTTTTTATTGAGAGGGTTACAGGCAGGGGATAGGTAGCAGGAATGTGCAGGTAATCTAATTACATCAGTAGCTTAAGCCTACAGAGAACAGGTGTTGTTTAAAGAGGACAATGGCGGGAACACACAGGACTGCTTCGGGTGTGGGTCGAGCAAACATTATGGCGCCAGGTGGGATTTGGGTCAGGGTCCAGGAGTTTTGTACATTTCTTTCCCAGCCTTGAGTTTAAGATTCACAGAGCTTGAGGGAGAAACAGAACATGCTTCAAGGAGTGTAGTTGACTTCCAAGTCTGATTTCCCCCAGGGGCCCTTGGAGTTATTATGAGGTCTTGCCTGCCTCTGCATTACCAGTGTTCCAGCCGAGGCTCACGGGGCCTCTCCCAGGCCCCAGCCTGTGCGGGGCTACAGACACCGTGAGCCAGCAGCAGTCCTTTCTGGACTTAGTTCAGACCCTGCGGGAATTGGACATGCTCCAGGCCACGGTCAATCCCAACACATAGGGCCTTGGCGATGAGTGTTTTACGACTGGAATGCGGGACCTAGTACTCCAGCCTGCTCCCCCCCGCCCCCGCCTCCTTTGGTTCCCTAACGGCGGTTCTCGTACCGTATGTCAGTCCTCGCATAAATGACATCACGACAATGGTCGCTAGCCTGGGAGAGGCAGAGTCTTGCTGCCAGCGAAAAGCTGTTCCTCTGGTTTCTCAGAGATTTTTTTGCCCCTCGGTGGAACAACGCTCCTATGCCGGTGACCAGAACACAAATGCGGTCAGAGCCTACAGAGGCTGGAGTCCACCGCACAGAGATTAACGGACAGTCAAAAGCTTACCTGCTCAAGCTCTGGAAACAGGTGCGAGCTGACCAACGCCTCCTGTGGCCCCCGAAGGGGAGGAAGCCAGTGGGAAAACCTGAGAGCGTGCCCGAGAAGCCCGCGCTCCAGCTGGAAGATCATCTGGCTGCGCCAACCCCCCCACCCCCACCCCAGATGCGGAGGGAGGTAACCTTTGGACTCTTGACTAGGAAAAGGGCCAAGGGCCCTGTCTACAGGGGAAAGACAGGGACCGGAGGCCGCATGTCAAATTGGTTATCCATTGGTCTTCTGCAAAGGTTCAGCAAGTGTCAGCTCTTATAGACAATGGAGCTGAATGTACCCTTGCAGGGGAATATTGAGAAGTTTTCAGGATCTGAGGTCTCTATTGATGGTTATGGGGGACAAAGTGTGAGGGTAAAGGCTGCATAGCTCTCCCTGGGTATGAGCGTTTGCCTCCCCGTGACTACACTGTTTATGTGTCCCCTATTCCTGAGTATGTCCTGGGTATTGACATACTCCAGGGTCTGTGGCTGCATAGGACCGCAGGAGAGTTTTGCCTGCGGGTGTGAGTGGTGAAGGCTGTTCTGCTGGGACATGCTAATCACCCCCCCACCCTACCCCGTGCTGTTGCCTCCCCCATGGTGGGTGACTGCAGTGAAGCCATACCGGTTACCTGGGGGACACGAAGAGATTACTGCCACTGCCGGGGAGCTGGAGGAGGTGGGGAGTCCGGCGCCGACTTGGACACGAGCTTGTGGCCTGTGTGACTCTCCCGAATAAAGGCCTGTCGAGCATCCTCAAGGCTCCACGTATCTTCTTCAGCCTCCCGGAGCTCCGAGTAGGCCTGCCCAACCTAGAGAGGCTGCAACCCATGGGGCTTTGGGATGCCGACTGTAGTCATCGCAACAGGAGAAGCATTGAGAACAGCGTGGATATATGCCTTAGAAGAGACGTCTCCACAGTTGTTGCAGGGAAATCTAGAAAAGATCTCTATCAAAGATGCCTGTGAAACGCAGCCGTCCTCCTTGCCCTGCATTTATGCGTATGGTGAGTGAGCCAGGGAGTCCTGGCTTCAGGTGGTGATGAGCGATAGAGAAGGAACATAAGGGGCATGTCCATAGACCTTGTGAGTAGATACCGAAAGTCAGAAAAGGATACAGTAAATGAAGCTGGTTTTAAAAATCACACACAAAAGGAGGGCTTACAATGCAGAAAAATTTTCAGACAAAAATACCCTGGTATTCTCATAGAAATATTGTGGTTTTATTAACTCATACACAAGGTGCAGTCAAACAGAAATGGAAGAAAAACAGATAGAGGCTCATGCCATAGCGAGGAGACAGAGTTTCGGTTAAGTGGCTAATCGCACACACAAAGTATGGGTTTTATCATAGAAAGTCAGAACCCAGGGCCAGGGCTCTGAAGCATTGCTCTGTACAGGTTTATCTATCCTTTCTGATGAAACCCTTTGATAAAGTTTATCCAATAAACTTTGAATTAAAATATAGAGATCAAGATTAGAGAGACTGTGGTGTTTGAAATGACGGGTAGTATTGTTTGTTTGTATATAGAACTCAAGTTAATAACTAAAAACCATGTGCAGGAAAGAAGGTGCCATATCAGGTTTATGACTATTAATCTTAGAAAGGTCTGCTTGTAAGACGGGCCCTTGGCTGGCACCTGGAAACTGGGCTCTCAAGAGGATCGCTTACAGAACAGAGAGAATGCTTAAACTATACCTGGACTCCTTTCGCAAGCAATATGATTGTAGAGTGAATGTTTAATTTCCTTCCAGGAGTCTTGATCTTGGGTGCATGCTAACAAAGAGTGGCTACATGATTGGCCTCCAGTGCAAACCTGGACTGAAACATTTCACATGTGTTTCCGTACTTCTTGCTGGGAGAATTAAGTACATTCTTTGTGCTTCAGCTGGGTGAAGACCCCGGAAGCGAACATCTAATTTCCTCTGGGCTTCGCCCTACCTTCCCTTTCTTTTGCTGATTTGGCTTTGTATCATTTCACTAAAATGAAACTTAGCTGTGGGTCTGATTACATGCTGAACCCTGTGAATCCCGGTGAATTATCAAAACTAGGGCTAGTTTTAAGGACCTGAGGCACACTGTAGTTTACTTAATAGATTACTAATGTTATAAATCTTGAAAGCATAAAAAAGTATGTTATTAAAAACTGCCAATACTAATAATATTTGTGAAACTATACCATGTTATTTTTGGAGAACCAACTTGACCCCATTTCCTTGTGATACATATGGTTATCAATAACAATATCTTCTAACTTTGTTCTTGTCAAATAAATGAGAAGGTGATCCAGGTTAGGCCAACTATAAAACTGTATGGATGATGGAATTTCATCAATTTTCGGAAACTTTCTCTTTTAATCATTTGGTGCCAAGTCTATCTTGAACGTATTTGAAGATAACCTGCCTAGAGAAGCAGACAAATAATTTGCAATTAAAAAAAAAATATGGCAATCATCCAATCCAGATAGAGCAAAAGGAGTGAAGAGAAAGATTGAGTTTGAACTTTCAGTTAAAGAAATAAAATTAACAAAATGCAAGCCTGGAAAAAGAGCAAAAAGAATTATAAACAAGTTGATAGTCTTGCTTTTCACTATAGGGCAGAAATAGATACTCTCTGAAACCCTTTTTAATTTACAAATAAAAGGCAAGGTTTAAGATATCAACTTAAAGGCAAACAGTTAAATATTAGATGATCTGAAAGCCAATCTTGTAATTTTTCAAAGAGGAACACATACACATACTTGTATATACCAGTGTACAAATGCACTGATGAAATGAAAGATCATATTGCAGAAAACTAATCCAAAGAAATATTTAAAAAGACATGTGGTGTGTGGATTACATTTGGTTTGTTCAATACATTTGGTTTGTGGAATATATTTGGTATTTTTACTTTCTCTGTAGAATCAAAGTATACATGAAAAAGGAGTAGAATTGATTATCTCCACTTGACTTAATCAAGTAATAATATGACAAGAATAAAAATACAAAAAGTTCACAGGAATTAAGAAAATGGAAGCGAAAATGATAGGAGATGAACAGTATCAAAAAACTTTGAAAACGGAGGAACAAATGGTAATTTTGCAGAATGGAGAAAAGACTCTTCACCTACTATAGAAAGTGAAGTTAACAAGACCAATACATTGAAATACAAAAAATATCAACAAGCCTCAGAAAGGGAAAGTAAAAGGTAATTTTAACAGTGAATGAGACCCTGGTCAGATAGCTCACTTGGTTGAGCATCATCTTAATATGCTAAGGTTGTAGGTTCAATCTCTGGTCAAAACAAGAAGCAACCAATGAATGCATAAATAAGTGAAACAACAAACTGACCTCTCTCTCTCTCTCTATTTCTCTGTCTCTTTCTCTCCCCTCCTCTCTTTCTCCCACAAAATCAATACATAAAAAAAGAGTGAATGGTGTATGGAGTTAAAAGAGGAATTGAAATACTATACAAGGAACAGTAAGACCCTTAGCTGCCTTTTCATTTCTTTGTGTCAAGACTAAAACCCTGGTGGAATTCTGATTTCAGGTAAGAGATTTCTTTTCTGAAGGTACTATGCATAAAAAGTAACACAAAAAAAGAATTGTAGGTATAAGAATGCCAAGAAAGGGAGAAAATTAGATCTAAGTAGCAGATTACAAATGCATTGATGAAATGAAATGTTATAAATCTTGTTCAAACACTTGTGGGATGTGTTTCTATGTTCTTTAATCAGTGAGAATCCACACACTGTCATTCCCTTTCCCTCCACTAGGGTCCAGCTCCAGCTGGCCCGTGAGGAGGACACACAGCCACAGAGGGCTACAGTCACCATGTCACAACTTCATTGGAAAACTAGATTGCAACCCTCAGTCACTGCCTCCTTCTCCGGATCAAAAATAGTTTTCGATGCCCTCAACTGAAAATATAAAAAGCAAAGAAAAAAAGAGGAGGAGATTTTACATGGATTTACAGAGATCAAAACAAAAACTACAACTCCAAATACAGAGTAGAACTTCAAAGAAACTCTAATTAATATTCTCAGAGTTAAGAGAAGATACTGTGACCATGAACTAAAGCAGTGCTATATAAAAACAGAAAGGTAGGTGTGCATGAAACAAACGATCCTTGAAAATTAGTTGTGACATTAAGACTTTTTAAAAATTAGAATAATTGAAAGCTACTTTAAAATAACAAAAATAAATAAAATGGAACTAAGCATAAAAATATATATAAAAACTTAGGGAACAATTCAGGATGTTCCAAAACTGATGTAAAGGAGTTTCAGAAAGTGAATTTACAATTAGAGGTAAAAATGGTCAAATACATAACTAGAAAATAATGTAGAGAGAAGAACTTGATTTCCTAATTTAAAAAATGTCCATACAAGATGCAACACAACAATTAAGACTAACATATAAAATTTCATAGCAAATGCATTTTAAAATATGCCCTGAGAGCGTCTAAATGAGAAAAACAAAGATGTTTACATGCAATATACAGAGCTGGACAATTGCTATCAGTAATGGGTACTAGAAATAATAAAGCAATTCCTGCCAAAACATGAGTAAAAATTATTTCCAATGTAAATCCCCTGCCCAGCTACAGATCTCACAAATATATGGGTAAGAGGAAGATATTTTTAGCCAAAGGAAGTCCTTTGGCTCCTTCTCGTTGAGAGCGACAGAAGGATGTGTTTCATCAAAGGGAAAAAGAAAAAAAGAACTCATGACTCAGAGGAAAAGAAATTCAGAATAGAATAAGGTCAAGAGTTTCTTCTAGGGGAAAAGTGCGTGTGTGCATGTGTGAGGGAGAGAGAGAAAGAGAGAGAGAGTGAATATTTGTAGAATTGTGGGTATATTAATGCCGGGTAATTGAATCATAGATCATGATGAGTCCTTTGAGAGATTTAGAGGGATACAAGTGTTTTCTTCAAGTAGCAGCAGAGTTTTAAAAACTTACACCTTCATTTAACATATTAGGAAAAAATATGTTGAAAATAAAAAAAAATGTTTATTAGTTTACAAATGTATTTATTTTTAAAAACACATGTAAGAAGTAAAAGAGCAAATAGCATTCAAGATAATTATTTATTCTTGCTTCCATCTAATTTTTAAGTACATAGCAGCAAATGCTGCCCAAGTTTCCTGAATATTCAACTTGAATTTCTAATTTTATTTAATGTCCCCACTTCTACTTGTATACTCCCTACACTTTCAGCATCTCTCAAAAATTAGTATTATATTGAATCATTGCCCCTGACTTTTCAAGCAACTACATTAAACCATAATAAAAAATCAGTTTCCAAACACAAATCTCCATTTACCTTGGCCAATAAAAAGGGAGGGGGTGCCCTGGCTGGTGTGGCTGAGCTGATAGAGGACCAGCCTGAAAATCAAGGGGTTGCCGATGGGATTCCCAGTCAGGGCACATGCCTGGGTTGCCAGGCAGGTCCCCAGTAGGGGGCACTCAAGAGGCAAGCACACATTGATGTTTCTCATTCTCCCTCCCTTCCCCTCTCTAAAAAATAAATAAAATCTTTTTTAAAACAGGGAGGGGTATTCCCAAAATTAACATTACTTCCTTTGAGTTTTATTCGGAATCATTTAAATCACTTAAAAAAGATCGGTTTCGGTACCATGCCATGTAAGCTTATCAGCTTAGAAACAGTTTATACTCACGTAGAGTTTCATTGTCAGTGTTCTTGAACTGAAAGCCAGAAGGCACCATATAGCGTGCTGAGTCACTGAAAAAGGCTGGCTCGCTAAGTGCATAGCGTGCGGCCGGATACCCCGAACTGTAATGACGCCGGCAGACGGGCGTTTCACGGTGCAGAATGTGTACAGACATCGTGTGCCCTCGGTGACTCCGTACGCGCTCCCTAAAGAGAGCGCACCAAACGAACCAGCATATATGTCCATATTTCCTTTGATTAGCATAAATTTTAATTCCCTCATAAACTATAATATGCTATCTTAGCTAAAAGGCTCATTGAACAGAACAGTTGAACCTGGGGAAGAAGATAAACGCTCCAGAATGGCAGGACTTCGCTACTGCTTTATAATCAGCAAAATCTTGAGAATTCTTAAACAAGAAGAAAATAATATAATTTAAGTTCAATTTTTCAGAATAGATTTATATGAAGAAATCTGTATTCATTAGGCAGCCATATAGTTAGTTCTCTTCTCTTACCTGAATTGTATCATAACTCACTATACACTATTGTCATTATGTTTTTGTTTTTAAAGAATATTACAAATTTTAGCGATGTCATTCTTTATTAAATTAAAGGCTGTATCCTACTTTCGTAAATATAAACAGGTTACTGAGTTAATTTTTAGGCAATGGTATTCCCAAAACTCTAAAAAATATGTCACATAGGATGGCAACACCTATTTATTAAGCCAGTTATTCATGAAATATTAGGGAAATCTTCATTAGATTATAATAAGTAGCATTTTGACAGGTGCATAGTGAAACCGTATAAACCATAGGCTACAATTTCCTTGACTGTGTCACATATTTAGTCTTTGAGCTGGACGCAGAGTAATCCGCTACTCGTAAATTGGCCTACATTGGTGACATTACATTTGCGCCAAATTCAGTGCCTCACTAGTTCATTTTTATTTTGGACCTGTTTCCTAAGATTGTCCTAAGGTTTACATGAGTTAAAATATATAAACCACTTACATACTGAGCCGTAACTGAATGATGAATATTACTATTAAAACTTACAAAAGGGTTAATACTATCAATCATATAAGAGATCATAAATTTCTAATTCATAATATTAAAAATAAAATATGGCTTTCATATTGCAATTCCAGACATTTAATTCTAGTTTATAATTCTCTATAGCATTACTTCTGAAGCATTTTTGACTTAATATTGTAACTGTAAGTTTTAAATTCTACTTAAGAAAAATATTTTTTGACTGTGACCAGTGTGGATCAGTTGTTTGGTGTTATCCAGCAAAGCGAAAGGTCACTGGTTCAATTCCAGGTCAGGGCACATGCCTGGGTTGTAGGTTCAGTCCCTGGTCTACAGGCATGAGGAAGTCAACCCATCGATGTTTCTTTCTCACATTGGTGTTTCTCCCCCTCTTTTTTCCCTCCCTTTCCTTCTCTCTAAACATAACATCTTTAACAAATACATAAAAAAGAAAAGTACTTATAGAAATGTAAGAGAATGTTTAGAAAAGACACAAAGTTTTACACTAATGGGGCACTTTTTAAAATATTTATTTTTAAATGTAGTGAAAAATTTAAAACATACCAAAACAATGAGAGAAACCAAAAAAATACTGAAAATCACTCATGAAATCACAATTGTAAGTGATATCCTCTACAAAAATCATATATTCCTACGGATTGCACACACATTCACATGTTTGTATGTGTCACTCTAGTTTTAAAAGTTGGTCATATTTTTCACATTTTTTTCATTTTTTTCTTTAGAAGTGTTCAAGAACATTTCTCTTGATATTAAACAGTCTTTGAAAAGAGTATCTAAATCATTTTATTGTATTATATCATGTCCTCTTACTAAAATTTATATAACCACTTTTTATTCCTTGATTACTTTTGAAATATTGCTATTTTAAATATTATAGCAGTAAACAACATTGTATTATATCCTTAGGATTCACACCAAGACAAAGTATTACTTTGATTAAGGGTTTGGAATTTGTCGGATCCTTAATTTATATTGGTTTATTGTCCAGCAGAAAATAGAAATTTAAATCCCATCAAAGGTTTATAAAGTTTATATTTCCTTAAATCTTTGCCAAAATAGCTATTTTTTATAAAATCTAAAATTTGTTGGAAAAAAACTATTTCAATTAATGCATTGACTACATTTTACTTTAACCTTTTGTATCTTATTAAACATATCTATTTTTATTTTGTTTCTTTTCCTCCTTGTGCTCTTTAACATTTAAACAATTTTTAAAGCCGAAGACCTGCAGATGCCTCAGTTCAATAAGATAATATTTAAGTACAAAATCAACAATGTAGTAGCAAGTGTCTTTTGAAGTCCCTAAGCATAACTAACTATACAGGGTCCTCTGATGGTAGCAAAGCAGAGGAAATTCTCTAAGCAGCAGCTGATAGATTATGAATACATTGATGCTACAACCCCAAGAGGTAAATATCCTCACCTGTTACTCAGTACTTCTCAGATCGTGTCCCCATATTATCAGCCTCAGAATCCACAAACCCATGTGGAGCTCATGCCCCAAATCCAAAATTTAGGGACTTATCCTGGACTTGAGTCAGATAGCTAGTTATAACCACAGCACTCAGACACAGTCATTTGGTAGAAAAACTTCCAGAGAAGTGAATACATTTGAATTTTTAAAAACTGTTTTAACAGTGGATACACTTGTGGGTTGCCTGGCATGGATCATTAAATAAATAACTAATGGTAATAAATAACTGGGAATTCTATAGTAATATAAATAGATTCAAAATATTAAACTACAATAAAATATATAATATGATTTCCATTTGAATGCATTTGTAGAAAGAGGTTTTTGTCAGAAATGCAGATCAAACAATTACACCATGGGAAATCACGTGACAAAAGGGAGACTAATCGTGCCATCAAATAAATGCACATAAAACACATCCATATTAATATGCATAAAGAGCTTATTTATTTAGAATTACACTATTTTTTCCCTAGGTAAAATTGTTTTCCAAGTAAAATTACATATTGCATTTGGAGTAACAGATTTGATATTAAAGAGAAATATTAGGAAAAAAATCAGGAGCAATTAGGAAAAGACAGAAAAGTAGGAAAAGACATATATAGGATATTTTTTCAACTTGACATCTCAAGTAAGCACTGATATCAACACATCTCTCTATATTTTTGAGCTTCTTAGAGAATTAATAAGGACAGCTGTGTAAACATGATGGCGTGCCCTAGCTAATTCACATAGTAACCAATAAAACCAAAAGTAAAATGATTATGGTCAGGTTAACATTTTATTATAGAGCCAGTTATTCCAGAAAACTATTAGAAAATTTTGTTAATCATTTTGTAAACACAAGGGTTTTTACAAGGCTGTTTTATGAAACAGTTTACTCTTTTGGGCATTTAAAACCTATACGAATAAACAGAATGGAACACTGAAATTATCTAAGATCATTTTGCTGATAACACGGAGTGTAAAAAGAATTAAAACAAAAATTGATCGTTTTTGAGTTAATGAACATTTGACTGAAGTATTAAACTATATTTTTAATCTATTTTATCATCATTGCTTTAAATAACCTGCTACTTTAACAGGATGATACTATTTTTATAAATATGATAATTTTAACAGGATTATATTATTTTTGTAATTATAGTATTTTAGTTAGGGGTTCTGATGCTGTTTAGTCTTTTTTAACCTTAGCATTTTTGCATCATATTCAAGATAAAAAATTTAAAATTATTATTATCCTACCTCAAGTTTTTAAATCTCCAATAATTGCCACATATGCTTTTTTAAGTTTACTGTTCACATGTTTTTGTAATTCTCACACTTGCATGAATTGCTTCATGTAGAAAAAGTGAAAATAATGATGTAGATATATGTATAATCTCTTCCTTGCAAGTAGTAAACAGAAAAATTAATGAAAAGCTGAAAAACTTTTAACTTTAATATAGACATGTGATTGGCAAATAATTTTATCTAAAAAAAATTTTATCAGTAAAATAAATACTTTAGTGACGCTTCAACCTTGTCCTTATCCAATTATCCCTCACATAGCGCGTAACAATAGCGTCCCCTACGGCAAACAATGCTCACAGTCGGATCAGTTTTACGCACGTGCTGACTTCACCAAGGAAGGGACTTGCTAGCCCTGCCTAATCATAAACATCTTTACCGCCATTTCGAGAAAACAATTCTTTTTGGTAGCGACTGTTAAGAAATATGGGAACACCCTAAATCATTAGACTTATTTACTTCGGCACCATTATCTCTAGTTGCGGCCTCCGAATTAGCTCTGACGTTGCTGTTGCTTTGTTTCATAGCAACAGTAGTTTCTACATCTATACCCGGTATCTCCTTCCGTGGTCTCTGTTACCCTAAAGTGAGGGGTTTTTTTTGTCTCCTTTCCTATCTACACCATAAGATCTTTTAAATCTCTCTCTCTTCCTCTATCTTCCATCTATGTCTGTTTCTCTCTTCCTGCTTTACCCTCCTCAGTTAAACACTCAATATAAGAGATAGCGCCGATTACTTGCTTACTCAGCAAATATTCATTGACAGCTTACTGCTGTTCTAGGTGGTGGAAAAGCACCTGTAGAAAAAGAAACAATAGCGCATACCTTCATGGAGTTTATGTTATAAAAGCAGAGACGAGAAATCATTAAGGAAAATATATTGTAAGTGCTATGGAGATATATCCTAAGAAGAGAAGGGAGAAAGGGATTTTATAGTGGAAGTGTCAGTTCTAAACAGTGCTTAGGAAGGACTCCTTCAAAGGGTGTCATCTGTATAATACATATACAAGCCTTGGAGCACCACACACTCCTAAGAGCAAAATTCACACTGTAATCTTTGCAAATAGCGCCTCCTGAGACATACAGGCCACAGTGAGGCAGCTCTGAGCAATGCCCTGGTGAAGGAGTTAAGGGAGGGAGACATGTGCATTTTTGAGAGGATGAGTCTAGGCAAACGATGCAAAAGTCTTATGCAAGAAAGACACACATTTAGATGTTTGTGTGCAATCAAAGAGGCAAGTGTGTGTGAAAGGTGTTTGGTAAATATTTGGTACAATTTAAATATCACCCCCAATCTATTATGTTGATTACATATAGATCCTAATTGATGTTTCAATGTTCTAAAACACTAAAAAGTAATTATTCTCAGTTTTTTTTCTGTATTATATAACTCAACTTTGTTACAAGTGAATGTTTACCATCACCAAGGTGGCCATTTTTGGTGGTCAAATACAACTAGATAAAAGAAGCACTAATAGCCAAAAAAAAAAAAAAGAAAAAGAAAAAGAAAAAGAAAGAAAGAAAGAAAATATTGCCTGGCATTTATATATTATTATTCTTTTGGTATTTGAGAAAAAATTTCTGCAGATTGATAATTTTCATCTCATCATCTGTGCAGTGAAGTTGCATAACACATGGTGAATTAGTCTAGACATGCTGAAATGAGTAAGGGCATGCCATTTGCAAATATTGTGCCTTTGAATTTCTTTCTCGATATTTACATTCTGAAGCATCTTATTAAAAATGTTTCTACATTCTGTGGAAAGATGCCCACACTCAGAAAAAATTCAAAAGCATCTGTGTAGTGATTGAAAATAAATATTGCTGTGGTTTCTTTTGAGCTGATGCCCTGTTTCTTCCCATCTGGGACTTTTAGCTCAATCAAAACAAAAGGGATGTTTTGGAGAGAGAATAAAAGAATCTTCTGAGCTTTTTCAGACACACTGTCTGCTTTAACCTTCTTTAAGTTTAAGTTTTAGCTCCCTCTTTCCCCAACTCCAAAAACATTCTAGGGGAATTGTAATTCTTTATTCCTTTCCCAGGATGCTCTGTTTCTCCCAAAGATATTTTAAATGTCAACAACACAAACCAAGTCACCAGCTTTAAAGCAAGAGTAACAGCCGGTCCTCTCTAGCCTACACTTAGGGATATTAAATTCTAAGTGTATTGTGAGCAACTCATTTCAACAACCAATTATTGCTTCAAAGACACAACAAAGACTAAGTAAGAAAGCACCATCCACCTCACATTTCTGAAGTCTACATGCTCTGCATGAGCCAAGCCCCATGAAGCACTGAACCAAACAACCCCAGCAGGTTCCTATCCTCTTGGTTATTTGGCATTAATTTCTTAATGCCTGGTTGGACTTGCTGATGAGCGGCCCCTATCTCTCACGTATTCTGCAACATTGATTTCCAGCCTTGGAGTGAATTATTTGTTCATTTTCCTTTGCATGATTTAACACAGTTGGATGATAGGAGGGAGGGAAAGGAAGCTCCAATAGATGAGCCCTATTTGAGGCTTCTGTTTAGTAATACTGATATGAATGCACATGTATTTTAAAAGACGGCTAAGATTTCTCCCAGCTACAAAGATCGCTGTAATGAAATATTTTCAGTGGATATAAGAGGTCCCTCCAACCAAAAAAAAAATTAGTTTAGTAGCAGGAATATTTTATTCACATATTTTTCCAAAATATTTCCTAAATCAGTTCAATGTCTCTTTTGTGTTAGCTGTCTTATAATATATGGCAATCACTTTTAGCAAAATTGTCATCCTTGCAATTCCTTTCGTGTTTTCCTTACCTAACATAACACCAAATGAATGCTCTAAATTTTTGTTACTACATCTGAACAGCATTCAGGCATCAATAAGTATTTTAAAATTTGAAAAATGTTGTCTGATATAAAGTCATCTGGAAATGAGAAAAGTGTACACACAAAGTAGTGTCTATTTCTGAGTCATAACTCATGTTTATGAATGCTCATGTTTTTTATCATCTGTCATTTTCTCTTAACATTACAATTTTGCCATTAAAAAGGAAAGTAGTCTGTTATACACTTTAAAAATAGTCATCTGTAATCTATATTGTATTTAATTAGAAACTATTGCTCATAGTAACATGTATAAACATTGCAAAATATAACTAGAAAAACTTTTTAAGAGATTTATTTTTAAAAATCTTAATTACTTCTGAAACATTTTACTGAAAGAGGTAATGAATTTTTATATCAATACACAATTAGTAATTTTCCCAAGGTTCCTCTAAACAGAATCTTACTTTCAAATGTGTTAAATAAGTAATAAAATATACACATACATTTCTGAGCACCAAGATTGGTATAATAAGAACAAGACCATATTTTATATTCAGAGAATACAGATTCTACAGGTTCAGATAAAATAATTAGAACTTGTTAAAAATATAAATTATCATAAGGGTTTCAGCTGTGTCCTCATATCTGATATATCTCACAAATGTACTAATACGGCTTTCTAAAGTCACCGTGAAAACATTTTTAGATGAAATTTCAAAATTTTCATGATATGCTAATTAACAAATTTATATGTCATCATGAAAAAATAGAAATTGGAGGTAATTAGGTATTATGCTGAACATCCTAGATTCATCACATAGTCAACTGGTAAACTAATTCTCTTTAATTTTATAAAGTATAGTGGTAACCCAAAGATAGGCGACTTTGTCTTCTAGTGGACATTCTAAACTTAATTATAGATCTCAAAACGGAGGAACATATCATTGTGACCTTATTAATTATTAAGGCACCAGAAAAGCCAATGAATAAATCACATTAAGATTTCAAAAACCTCTGCATATTTAATGATTATTTTTTACTAATTTTGCATTATTTTGTATCATTTGAATATAAGTTATGAAAAAACATTAAACGAATATAAATTTTAAGTGGCTTAGTGAAATACTTGGGCAGTTTTACTTGTTTACAAAAAATGTTGGTCAATATGTTTATTAATTCAGATTATCACTCAGTTTTTCTCCTATTTGTTAAGTATTGATAATAACAACAGCAACAACATCGACAACAAAGAAGCCACTAAAGTTAGAAGCGCCTCGATAGATAGAAGCCTTTCTATCTGTGAAGGACATGAGCGCAGGGGTAGAGAGAAGGAAGAGAGGGAGGCTCATAAGCAAATCCATCATTGCGCAGTATCATAATTATAGATTTATTAAAATGAATTTCATTTTTAATGGTCAATGTGCCAAAGACTATTTCTAGTTATCCTGTAGATTTTTTGCATCTGTGCCTAATGCTACTCTAATACACCTTTGTCAATCAACTCACACCATTTCTGAAAACTGTTTACTTATACCTTTGTGAGTATTCATTGTAAGTGTACACATGTACTTTCTTTGCTATTATTTTCCCCTACCTTACATACATAGCTATTGCTTTTTTACTGAAAAATCATAGAGATTTGGAATCAGATTTTTATAATCTCCGAAATAAAGTTGTATTATGCTTAGTTTACTTTTGTTTTTAGCTTTTGAAGTATAACTAAAAGCTATTTATGCATATAACTAAAATCCAAAAATATGGTTAAAAAATCAAATAAAATGAAAAATATTTAAGCATGAAGTCAGCATGTAAGGCGACCGAACAACCCAAAGCTCTGAAATTTATCATTTGCTACAAGACCTGGTGATGGTGTTTTGGGAGAGAAAGAAAGGCATTATTTTAGATTAGCTCTCTGAGGTCCCTTGCAAACCTGAAATTCAAGAAAAGGAAAAGGAAATTTCAGTATTAATAAATAAACAAAACCTTCCTGCGGGCACTTCAGCTTTCAAAAAGGGAATAATAGAATAGCTTTGGACCAGGCAAAATAAATCCATAAAGTGCTCTCTTATGCTTGTAAAGAATGATGAGAAAAGGAGCCTCATTCTTCAAATTTACCTTTTGCTTAGAGAAGGGCATTTATTTCAAAGTTTCTGCCATTTTTGTATTACTGATAGATACAGTCCTTATAGCCATGAGTAATTAGGTAAAGTTTTGTTATACTCCTTAAAAAAGTTTGGGATTTGTAAAGCAAGATCCAAACTATGTTTGGCTTACAAGAAAGAGAGACCAGAATAAATTAATAAAACTAAAAGTAACCTTCCACTCTGAAAACAGCCCTGGTGCCACAGGCCGACAGAACAACACAAAGGAACTCCAAGTCACACACGCCCTATGGCCCCAGTGCTGCTAGACTTTTAAGAACAAGTATATGATTTAATTTTACTCTTTTCTTTAATAAACTTTTCTAATAGACGGTTTGTGATAATATAACCCCTGTGTTCAGCAAAGTTTATCACAAAGAATGAGCATTAGACGTTCTTTTGGAAGGGTTGGATCCAGGGTGACTTCCAGCAGGGCGAAACTGTGACAAAGAGTTGGCACATCTGGAAGCGAGCTACGATAAATATGAAACAGTCACTAAATTTAGAAAATTAAAGAAGTTGCTGAGAGGAATCAAACTATCTTGTATATCCTTAAAGATGCAGAAGGAAATGTGGGCTTTTGCCTTTTCAAAAAAAGTGATTGCATGACAATGAAAAAAACTAAGAATGTGAAAATGTGTTATAATTTTATATCTGCCCTGAGCACAAAAAGACATTTTTAATTTCTATCATGAATAATTAAGGTTCACCAAGAAGCTGTTATAGACTTCCAAATTTAGGGGTATTTGTGTTTTCTAATTATATACTCTTTCAGTTCCAACCTTCTGGAATACAGTTTTAGAAAGGGTGCAAAAAAGAGTTTTAGTCCTAAGGAAGGTTTAGATTTAAGGGAATTGCAACTAGTAATGATTTTAAATATGTAAGAGTTGCCTCTGAGATCTAATTCTATGACTTCTCTTGGCACTTCCATCACAACACAGACCCTCCTTTTCGTCACTCTCAAGAACACCCACACTTCCGCCTGCACGCCAATGACCAAAGCCAACTGCACAGTCACGTCAGATTAACAATGCTGTGGGAAAGAATGCGCGCGATGCAAAAGGGTCCTCATTGAACAACAGTCTAGTCTACCTCCCAACAGAACGCAGGCTTTGGAATTTCCTTTTTAACAATGTGAGGCCTGAACATTTTACTGGTATGTTTTATTTTGTATCTTCCTTATGACTGACATTTCACAAAGCACTCTTATATTGGCTTATTTATTCCCAAGACCTGTTCAGGCAGGTTAGAGATATTTATTTATTTACTTTTAAGGAGGAACATGTCACCTACTTGTTATATTGTAATTTGTGTTGTTTCCTTATTCCTAAAGAATATATATTTACTTTAAGAAAATTTTTACTTGTAGGCTAATACCTACATTCATTTTAATTATTGCAAGTTTGAATAATTACAAATAGAGCTTTAAGGAACATCTTGTTCAAACAAAAATATATGATTTTATTTCTACTACTAAGATGTGTTATTGTAGGAATGAATAAACACGTGCTCCTGGAGATCAGAGGTTACCACAGTTAGTTGTTTACAATCGATTTGCATTTACTTCTCCAAAACTAACTTTTTGATCTTATGTGGGGTACCATTTTCAACAGTTGCTTTCATTTATCTAATTGTGGTAAAAAATTATTATTTTAAATTATTTTATCTGATTATTGTGAAGAAAGATAAAAACCCAAAAGATGTAAAGTTCTTAGCACAGTGTCTGACTCTGGTACAAACAAGGCTTATGGCTTGTGTGACCATGGTTGTTATAACAATTAGAATTAGTACTTATTTATCTGTTAGTTTTTGTTAGGTACTCTGTTAAGAAGAAACTTACTAAGAAGAAACTGTTCACTTACCCACATTTCCACCTCCTCCAACCTGGGGGAAAAAGAAGACAAAAAAAAAGTACTCAAGTAGGCAGTAAGTTTAGCCCTGTATTACAAACAAAGAAACAGGCACAACAGAGTGAAGTAGCAGCTTTAACATAACTATTTAATGGAGGAAATGACTTCTCTGATAGTCCTCACTAAAATTTCTCCAGGGCAGGGCATGTGAACATTTAACTTAGGAACACCCAGTAGTGCTCTTGCATACATTAATAATTAACCAAGAAGTACCTATTCATTTAGCCTACAGGGAGAAGTCATCTCAAGGTAGGCTTCTAGGTGGCCACTACCAATTAATCAGAGTTTGTCTTCAATGGGACATATGTTTATTAACCTGGTTCTAAAAGAATATAATTCTGTTATTAAATAAAATGCCATCCTATGTGGACTCTGCATTTGGTTGACTTCCAGGTGGGTTTTATAATCAAATTGCACGTGGAGGGGTAAAAGAAAGAACAATTTGATCACGAATAAGGGCAACAGGATCAGTCCTCCTCACATTTTAAAATACTGTTTTGTAAGTATTGATTTTGGATTAGAAAAGTTTCTGGTAAGGGGGAAATGAAAGCGCTTAAAAAATAAATTACTTACGGAATTATTCTGAGCTAGTTAAAAGGACTAGAGGAAAAACTAGTCCTTGGAATAATGTCTATTCCAAGAAAATGAATTTTTTTTTAAACAATTAGAAGACCAAACAAAAGAAAGGCCATCAAAAACTGTCCATACTATTATATAAAATTAAAGTCTGGAAACTTTGCACACATATAGCAAAGATGTCAAGGATACCATTAAGTACAATACTGACATCTTTATTTTCCTTATTTAATTTCCTTTTCTAGAAATAGTATGGTGCATTTGTTGTGAAAACATATGTAATGGCATGAAGTTGGTATTTGGATTATAGGAATAAGTCTGTGAAGAGATTAGTGCTCCGCCATTTCTATGATATTACACTGTATAACCTGCTCTCTTTTTTATGACAATGAATGAATGCTAATCTTAAAAAAGTAACATCTCAACTTTATTTTAATGATCCAGGAAAGATTTCTGGACCACCCTGTACATACAGTCAATGGAGAACTTGCATCCAGGACCATAGCTGACACAGTATTCATGCTACGTATTCAGGACCCAACACTGCCCTGAAGCCAAGTCCATGCTCTGCCCAGATTGCCCCTAGATGATGGAATTCAGCAGGGTTAGGAGGGTGGGCCTCCTCTGTCAGGCCTTCTTTGCTCTGAGCTTCTCACAGAATTTGATGAGTGGTTCTCAGAATTTGACTGCAGTCTGAATCTCTGGCCCTTCACACATGCCGGACGTGCAGTGTGTTCTGGAAGTTCTCTCTGCTGAACCCTGCTTTCTTTCCTGTTTGTCTGCTAAAACCTTTTCTCCCAACAAATACTGTGCATGTCTAATTCTGCCTTGGAATCTAGTAAGTTTGGAGGACCAAAACTTAAACACCTGCTCTGTTCTTGTTTCCATTTGCTGTGTGTTATCATTCCACTTAAAACAAACAAACAAATGAAAAGAAAAGGAAAGTTATAAATAATATCAAAATAAAGCATATCTGGAGATTGACAGTTTCTGAAAATTATCTGTCAGGCCGTAGCTTGGAAAATCTGTTGGAAGACAATTTCTGATAGTCTCTTGTGTTTCTACAAATCTTGTAAGTGGAGACATTACTTGGCTACTTTTTTTCCGAACTCCATTTCCAAGGCTGAAAATAAGGGTCATTTTTCCATGTGGGGCAGACAGCAGCTGATTGCTGTCCTGGGCAGTGCGTTCCTGTGAGGCCAACACTGGGCAGGTTTTCTAGCAGATTCTTGAAAAGACTGGAGATTCCGAAGTTTAGGTTTCTCAGTCATTGCCACAAACCACCTGTATGGGCAGCACCCACCTGGGTGGCTCCACACTGCTCCGTGGCACAGAGAGAACAAAGGGACACAATGGAAACCCGTAGCTTATGCTGCATGCTGCACGACGAAGAATAAGCTTCTTGTCTCTCATCCGAGAGGCTCTTCATCCACATCCATGCAACCATGTCAGCATGACAAAAATCTCTGACCCTTCCGAGTTATTGAAAAGATGTGATCAAGACATTTAGTTTAAAGAAAAAGAAAAAACAGTGTGCAAGAATATTATATGTAGAATAAATAACTATCAAACCTCCATTCCCCAAGTAAGACTTGTGCTATCTTACTTTTGTGATACAGTAAATATTTTTTCATTGCAAAGTATATTTAAAAAATATTAATGAATTTACTCAGGTGAAATTGGTTAATAAAATTGTATGGATTTCAGGTGTGCAGTTCTATAATGCGTCATTTGTGTATTGTGTTGTGTGTTCACCACTCCAAGACAAGCCTCCTTCCATCGCCGTTTGCCTCCCCCACCATATGATTTCACTTCTATGTAGAATCTAATGAACAAAATAAGCTAGCACATTATACTTTAAAATTCAATAGACATGTGAAAGCTGTTTTTAGTTGTTACTTGAGAATTCAGGAAGGAAATAAAAAGCATTTGCCAGTAAAACCATAAAGGCATCACTTAGTTGTGTTTTCAATATATTTTTATCAAGCAGTGTGCCCATTGATTTAAATTGGTCGCTTAAGTATTCTTATTCCTTCAAAATTAACATGCTACTTTATGAGGAAGCAGGTTTGTGGTCAAAATGATGGCTCTGTCAGTCAACAGAGAGCTGAATACAGGGGTCAGCACCTCAGGTAGGAGTGTCCTCGATTACCCTTTAGCAGCTCAGCTATCTGTATGTTCAACTCATGTTCAGCAATGATGACTATTTTATGCTAATCAAGTAATATTATGTAGTTTTTACTGAGACAGAAAAAAGCAAAATGTGCCTGGAGAGGACTGTGCCGCTGTGAGGATTGACTGTATATGATCCTTGGGGGGTGTGATTATCAGACAACCGAATCATCACTAGGATAATTAGTGTAGTTGGCAACTGCATTAGTGGAATTATTGTCATTGCTCACAGCTTATTAGTGCAGCATTTTTTGATTTGGTAAGATTCATTTTTATAAATGCAACGGACCATGTGAATGGAATCAAGAGAAGTAAATACTTCTGTTTTTTTCTAGTCAGTCAGGTAAAGCACTAATAGATAAATAGTGAATATATTGAGCCTAAAGGGGCATTTGCTGAAATTAAATGGTTAACTCATAACTGTCTTGGATGTAAACCTAGATAATTAAAACAAAATATATTAGTTTATGCACTGATTAACCAAATTCATTCTTCATTACTAGTTGTGACTCAGTCAAGGCCATTCTTGTATATCATTTTTAGTTTCTATCTTCTCAGTTACTCAGTGGTCCTGCCACAATTTTTCACAAGTGGCTTCCACTCTCTAGATTTTATTTGGAAGAAATCATACCTTGAAAATGTGCAAAAAAAAATACTCACCTATATTAGTGTTCAGTGATATTGTTTTAGTTGTTTATTTAAATAAGCTGAATTTCTTGTGTAAAATTTAATAGAAACCTCATGTAAAATGAAGTTGGGAGTTTAGAAGGGGACCTGTCAAGCTCTAAATGGATTGCAGTGGGCAACAACTTCCTTTTCCCCTCTGTGAGGGAGTTTCTTCTCCTTTGTTTCCTGGGACTAGGCCGTGGCTCACCATTAGAACAGGTCTCAATGTGCAAGTCTTTGTTATTGCCAGATAAACCTATTTTGCTAGAGAAATGACCAATGACCCCGACTTTTTGTTTAAGGTCAACACAGATTAATGATAATTTTTCTCTCATAATTCAGACGACCCAGCAAATATGGAGCGTGACCATTTGGGTTTGGCATGCCTATTCTGCCCTAGAGAATGACTGAGATCCACAGAATGTTCTTGATTGTTTTTACTATACAAAACCTGAAGCACAAGACCCTCTTGTTTCTCTCTAGTTTTGCTCCTTTCATTGATCTGGTGAGTACACAGTATATGGAAGTAGTCTTTTCAACTTCCCCCCAAGTTTATCCACCTGTTCTCAATAATGAAGTAAAGAACCAAATGTCTGTCTTTATGGAAACAATTTAAAATATTGCTGAAAAAGTCTCATTATTTTTTGTCATGTATTTGGATTTTATATTATTCCCATTACATTTTTTTCTTTTTCTTTTCATTTTTTTATCCCCATGAGAGCAGTCAGCCTTGGCAAAAGTCACATAGCCGACTTAGGTTCAAAAATTGAGGAAGGGAGAGAAGCTCCTCACCATTGGTTTTGACAATGATTTTTGGGGGAAGAGGAGGTTTGAACAACTAAAGCAAAAATCAACAAATGGGATAACATCAACTTAAAAGCCTCTGCACAACGAAAGAAATGATGAACAAAATACAAAGGCAACCTACAGAATGGGAGAAAACTTGCACACTGTATTTGGTGGAAGCGGTTAATATCCAAAATACGTAGAGAACTCATACAACTCAGTAACAAACAAAATCAATTTGGATACGAAATGAGCAGAGGAACTAAAGAGACTTTTTTTTCCTAAAGAAGTCACCTAAATGGCCAAAAGGTTTATGAAAAGATGCTCAACATGATTTATCACCAGGAAAATGCAAATCAAACCCACAATGAGATACAGCCTTACACCCATTAGAATGGAAGTCATCAAGGAGACAAAAGATAGCAGTGTTGATGAGGATGTGGAGAAAAGGAAATCCATGTGCTCTGTTGGTGGGAAGGAATATAATCTTATTAAGCAGCTATGGAAAAAAAATATGGAGGTTTCTCAAAAACTTAAAAATAAATCTACCATATGATGCAGCATTTCCACTTCTGGATATATACCCAAGAAGATGAAAACAGGATATTGAAGAGATGTATTTACTTCCATAATTATTGTAACCATTATTTACTATAGCCAAGATATGGAAGCAACCTAAATGCCCATAAGGTAATGAATAAAGAGAATTTGATATATATCTGTAATTTTATACATTTGAATACATAGATAGATAATAGATAGATAGACAGATAATGATTATTAAGCAATGAGAAAGGACATCCTGCAATTTCTAACAACATAGATAGACCTTGAGCACATTATGCTAAGTGAACTAAGTCAGACAGTAAAAACAAAAGTACAGTATAACATCACAAATATGTGGAATCTAAAATAGCCTAATTTGAAAAAGCAGAGTAAATTCGTGGTTAGTAGGGGATGGGGGTGGGGATGGGGAAAGGATAGATGTTGTTTAAATTTACATATGTGTCATAAGTGGTAAATAACCAGATAAATAAGATCTAATGCACAGTATCATGAAAATAGACAATGATATTGTGTTGTAATCATAAAACTTGATAGAGGAGTAGAACTTAATTATTCTAACCACTAATAGGACATGATAACTATGAATGTGATAGAAATGTATTTTTACAATGGCCATCATATTACAATATATAAATATATCAAATTAACACATTTCATTGCAGACCTTGAATTTACATAATGCTATATGTCAAACATATTTTAAAAAAAAAAGAACCCAGAGAATCCAACAATGGGATTCAAGGATATTAACACCCACTCCTCAGACTTATTTTATGGAAGATAAAATAATCACTTATTGGGTTTTCTCTTTAAAAAAAGTATTCAGTAGGTGTATATTGAAAGATACTTAACATTTTTACCCAACAAATAAAAATCACAACAAACCAATCTAAAAAAGTTGACTATCTATAAATCACATTCAGATGTTTATAAAACCTTGCTATGAGAAATAACATTCTCTTAGTTTTAAAAATAGAAATGAAAAAAATTAGAAAACTACTCAAAATATAACCCACAGATGATAACCCTTCCACATCGTAACAGAAGTGGATTTGAAAGCGTATGTATGATATGATCCTGCATCCCCCAAACAGGGAAAGGGGCACCTGCCTGAAGAAAACTGTACCCTCTCCCTGTTTTTTTCAGGCATTATTGAAATACAGCACATTTTTCACCTTCTCTTTTTTACTTCCTCTCTTCAATGCTACCACTGTTTACAAAATCTTTGCTGACAGCATTTGTAATACTCAATTTATTGCATACAGTAAGAACTTACTGAAGTCAAGAGAAATTAAAAAGCATTTAACAAACAAGATGAATACAGTTAACTCTCATTCAGTTTTATATAATTAATATTAGCTTTGAAATTCCAACAGTAGCTTAAGCAGAGGTATTTCACCAGCAGGCATCATTTTAGTAGGAGTATCAATATTAAATCATAAATGTTTTCAAAATTAAACTGACCAAATCACTACAAGCTACTAAATATTCCACTCAGACTATCTACATGCCTTATTTTAAACCATTCATACTTGTTACCATTAAGAATCTTCCATTTAAGAAAAGTGTTTTTTCATAAGATAGAATTAATCTTCTTGATAAATTCTTCTTTAGGTACTCGGGCAATGCAATTTTTATTTCATCTAATCTTTTTTTTTTTTATTGTAACTGTTATGTATAATGGATGAGGTTAGTCTCTTTTCTTTCCCTTTAAATTCAGGTGGCTCTAGACACAAATTCCACAAGTGAATGTGGAAGAGACATTTCCCTATATTATATTATATACTGAATTTTAATGCATGTACAAGAAATTTCACAAACTCGGTTAGCTGTAGAATACAATTTAGAGAGATTTAAAATAACAAATAAATCCATGAGCTTGTTGAAATAGACTTCATTGATAAATGTACTGGTGTTTGTTGCCTGTAGGATGATTTTTTTCCTTTTAAGAGCACTTCAATATCTGAGTATGTTCCAGAGCCTTGACATTTTACTATTAATTCCCTTGTTTGTCTCTGAGTGATTTAGCTCCTCATTCTATCGCTCTCCATAGAGCCAAAACTTTTTGTCATTAATGAATTCTTTTCATGGATTGACAAAGGCAATAATATACAGCAGTAATCTGAGACATGGACTCCTAATTGTAGAAACCGAAATTCTTAATTTTTAAATTATACATATGGTTTCTAGAGTGCCCATTTATTAAATATTTGAGCCACATGCAGATTTATGATTGATCTCAAACTTGGCCTTCCTATACAGACACATAAATCTTAAAGCTAATATTGAACACTATGTATCTTGCTTACCTACTCTGAACCAGATATTTTATGTTATTTATTTATTCTATTTATTCCTTATGTAGTACAGTGTTACTATATCCATTCATACAACTGAGGAAACAGTCTAACTTATGGTCATGCCACTAAAATTGGTGAAAGTAGGATTTAATCATATTTTTGCCTGACTTCACAGATTATGTTATATCATTTTTTGCTATTAAAAACATACATCCTAGTACTATAAAATATATTGTGGTGTTCATGAGAATGCACTAGCAGACTTCCAATGACAGGGAATTTAACTGATCTAGGGTTCCCGTTGCTGCATTCTGAAACCCACCAAAAAAGAGAAACAAAACTCAGAAAAAAAACAAAAACAGAAAACCTGCACCGAGACTCAATGTCCCAGTCTGAGAATAAGCACATCTCGGCTACTAAAGTACATACGTTCCTAAGAGACACAGGTCTTTTCTGGTCTCTGATCCTGACCTGAGCACTGCCCAGTACTTTTCTTGGACCTTTCTTAGACTGCATAGTGTCCTAGGATGCATCCACCCAGCTTCCTCCTTCTCTCCTCAAGGTCTGCCCTGCTTTGCAGTCATATTAGTGATGCTTACATAGGCATTTTTGTTAGTAAAATCCTTGCATGTTAAAAAAAAAAAAAGTGACCAACGGTTTTTCATGAAAATTTTAAGATGCCAGTGGTCAGAGATATGCTAGGATAACCCTTCCAAAGCAAAAGACAGGTATTGAATATGGCATCCCCAGCAAAGAGAAAGAAGCTAAAGAAGCACCATGTCGAGTAGGCCTTTGAGGTTATGAGTATTACATTTTCCACATCTAAGAATGTTGTTTTGGTCCATACACCTGGTTACATTAAAGGCTATGAGTTTCATGTGGGTCCTAAGGTAGAAAAGTACCTTCAGCAGGTCTAGGTCATATGCAATTAGCCCGGTTGCTTGGACTATTCGACGCAGCGTATTGTACTGGAGGTGTCGGCAGAAGAAAACAATGTGGTATGGCACTTGCAATAAGCTCCAGTGGGTGAATCATGTTGCAGATCCCTTGGATCCTCGAGAAGGGTGATGCCATCTATGGCAGAACCAGCTGCTGGTGTACTATGCACTTCGGTAAGCTCGGAAACTCCGATCACAGACCACCAGGTAAACATGCACCTGGAACTTCCCATAGTGAGGTGGATTATGTCAGACCCATGCAGTCATAAAGTCTGATAGGCATCCTCAACAACAGTGCAGTAGTCATCCTTCTCCACCACCTATGACTACATCGGAGTGGAATGTCCTCCCCATCCAACTGAGTAAGCAGTAAAGGCCGCATCTGGTTGAAGCGTAGGTTGTCGCACCGCGCGGGGGCTATAGGGGCCCCCCTACGCGGGGGAGCGCCGCAGGGCTTGCCGCGCTCCGGAAACCTGCGGGAAACCAGCGGGGGCCAGCAGAGGCGGGAGCAGGGCTCTGAAAGCCGCAGAGCCCCTCCTGGGGTTGTCACGGATGAGGGGGGATGCACACAACAACGTTGCAAACACTTCTCTGTTTGCCGGGAGAGCAGACGGGGCACTTCTCTCCCTACCAGAGGAGGCCCCGTCGCCCTGTGTTCCAAGGCTTTTATTGAAAAACTTATCAGCGGGGTAGGTAACAGGAATGCATACGTTCACATGTTACATTAGCATGTTAAGTTTCACAGAGAACAGATACCTTTAAGAAAACAAGTGACAGGAATTGACTGATTTACATGGGTCTGAGAGGAGACTGGCCTAAACAAAAGAGAATGAAGACAAGGGCAAGCACCTTAATGATAAAGGGCAAGGGGTGTAAATAATGTCAAGGTCCTTTGCAGCATGAGCTGACCAGAGATATGAGGGAGGAAGAGAGCACAGTCTAAAGAGTTTATTTTCAGGCCTGATTACCCTGGCAACTGCCAGATCTGATCCAGGGCTGTTTTTCCTGCACCGTTAGCCAGGTAGGAGGAGGGAACCACCAAGGGATAAGGAGACTGCTTCTCGGCTGTAATGAGGACTCTGGCCACGTAGAAGCCAAGCCGAGAGGTGCGGGGTCCTCTTTGCCCCTTCTCCGTGTCCCCCAATTTCTTATCTGCTGCCTTTATCGGCCCAGGCCTGTCTTAGGCGGCCCCTCCCCCGAGAAGTCTTACCCGTCCTTGGCCTTCCCAAGACAAAGCAGAGGGGCAGGGGCTGCGCCTCTTCCCAGGGGAATAGGTCAAGTTACCCTAGGAGCCTGTTTCTCCAAGGCCTCCTGATTATTTCCAGCCTTGGGGCCCTCCAGCCTGTTGGCGGGGTTATAGCTCCTGAAACCAGGCCCGGGGTTTCCCAACAGTAGGTCACTCAAGAAATGCGTGCAATCCAACAACAGACAAGGGTTGCATTAGAGCAACATTCAGGGGTGGCTTAAAAAGACAGTGAAGAGGAAGAATCTGCCTAATGGGAAAGTTTGTGAACAATGCCTTGGGTCATGCACACATGTGCAAGGAACGATGGCCTAAGGTGAGGATGTACAAGAGTTTTGGGCACGGGCCAATAACCTAGCTATCTTGCCAGAGACCTTTCATAATTACAATTAAAACTTTGTAACAAGATTTTGTCTTTCTAGAGTTTAAAATTGTCATTTTTAATTTTTGAATATATGACTCATTTAACTTTCTTAGCAATGATTTAATTTTGTATACAAATTTTAGAGACTCTGAAAGTTTATTTGATCTTTATATGACAATTGAGGCCACCATATCATTTGATATCTAAAAGATTTGAGTAAACCTTAGGAAAAATAAGTATTATTCTTTTAGTCTTCTACTTCATTAAATATTATGTAGCATAAAATACAAACATAATTGCCTTTGTTTTAAAAGATACTTTTTAAAAAAAGATAATTATATTTGTATGAAACTACTGGATATTATTCTAGTTCTAAGATGTTGTAGCTGTGTATGAAAGATTTTAATGCTAAGAATGTGAACATAGTCTAATAGTGTCCTTAAATAGTTTGTGTAGACCATTATAATTCAGAAATATAAGCTGTATCTTAACACATTATAAGGGCAAAACAACTTTCTCAGAGTAATTTAATATTTTGAATTCTAGCATAATGAACACGATGCTACTCTGCTATTGATTTTCTGATCTCTTCAAGTTATCAACTGAGATCAAAAATAAAATCCTTACTAAAATTAACACATATACACATATATTATATATAAAGATGAATAGATAGAGAGAGGGATGATAAAGAGACTTGGGAGGATTTTTTAGCAGGATTTTGGAAACAGGAAGAACTCATGAATGTTACAGGTTACCCCTAAACAACAGAAAAGTGTGGAGGGGCTGTGTATTGCTGGAGTATTTCTGCAAGAGGAGCAGGGCAATTTTAATGTGCAAAGCTACATTTTAATAACCAATCGAGATAATTTTCATGTTGCACATTATCGTCACTGCCATTTTACAGGCTATTGATGGCAGTGCCTCCACAGTAGCCTGTCTTTGTCCCAATTTAACAGCACCCAGTTGCCCCTTACTAACCTTAAAAATAATTAGAAGAACCATTGAATTTATATTTTAATGTATATACCCCTCCTTTTAATTTATCCCATGTCTGTCCCAACCAAAGAGTGAAAACTAAACACGAGTTACATATCAAAGAAAATGCGTATGTATCCAAAATATTTATTTGATTATTTGATAAGCTAGACATGACAGATAAAAATGGAGACTTTATAATTTCACTACAGCAAGGCATCTCCTAAATATGAACTAGAAATTTTGGAGCAATGATCAGGGAAAATGAAAAATTATAGATCAGAGAATCTTTTCCAAGGAAAAAATTGAAAGTTAAAAACATTAGTTTGACACATGAAGGAAAACACAACGACCATTTACTTATTTATCTTCTGGAAATGAAAACATGTTCACAAAAACACCAGGCATGAACATTTCTTCTGTAATGTAAACTGTTAACTGGACATGCCAAACTCCTTTATAGGTGAGTGGATAAGCAAATGGCAGTACCTGCAGAGAGAGCAATAATACCAGCAAGAAAAATTACAGACTATTGAGGAGCCCAGGATCAGAGGAGAGTCTAAAGGCATTTGCTGGGAGAAAGAAACCAGTCTCAAAATGCTATATACTATATGATTCCATTCATAGAATCTTCCAGAAAAGGAAAAACTATAGGGACAGAGATCAGTGGATATCAGAAGTCAGGTTCGTAGAGTGTTGACTGTAAAGGAGCAGCAAAAACGAGTTAGTTGCGTGATGGTACTCTTTTCTATCCTGATCACAGCAGCTCTTAGACAAACTTACACATGTGCTAAAACTGACAGACATTTAAAAAATTCTGCTGTTTTTAAAATTTGTTTTTGTTTACTCCCACTTTTATTAAATTTATTGGGGTGACATTGGTTAGTCGAATTATGTAAGCTTTGAGCGTACATCTCTATGATACATAGTCTGTGTATCGCGTTGTCTGTCCACCACCCGAAGTTCGGTAATCTTGTCACCATGGATTTGACCCTCTTTACCCTTTAAACAATAATGAAAATAGATGTAACGCAAAAGAAAAGAAGGGAGAAGGAAGGGGAAAGGAAGGATGTTAACTCGCCAAAATTGTGGAAATCCTTCCTTTATTATTTCTAAAACGATTTTTAAGAATGGGCACCAATTTGCTTCACTTATAATATCCAGTTGTTAAAATAATTGAATCTCCTAAAAAAAGATTGTAATATAATCTGTTTGTACTGTTTATATTTTGTGTAACCTAACAAAGTAGGTCAGCCATTAAGTCCAATATAAAATTAAAATGTAATCTTGCATTTTATAAAAAATACTTCTATGTATATTTTAAACACAATAAAAATAACTTATAATAATAAAATATTTATTTAAATTGCATGTACTTTAATATCAAAAATTCATGCCATTATAATACCTTTAACATTTTTTATTTATTCTTATAAAACATCATCCTAATTTTGTTTGATGAATTATTTATATTTCATATTTAAGTGTCATGCCACTATATTATGTGCCAATATAAAATATTTAGATTTTAGGCTCAGGAAGAAAAGCTGAGTGTGAAATCTGCCTCTGTCCTTACAGAATGGGATGTTGAGCAAAAAATATAAATTCTTGAGGCCTAGTTTCATTTGTTATAAAATATGAGTTACAATACCGTAAATCAATCTTGTTGTAAAGTTAAAAATGCTATAATCTATAAAACAATGCAGTTCTTGATACAGGATAAAATTTCAGTTACTATTAACTATTATTGTTGTAATAATAGTTAAAATATGAATATATCCCCTAAAGTTTTCAAATTCCCATTGTTTTAGCAATAATTTACATCCTCTACCATGAAACATGTTCAAAAACCTTCTAACATACCTTAAATATGTGCTTTATGTATGTGACAATGGAGAATGTTTTATTAAGTGTTTATGTGCATAAATGCGGTGAGGGTAATTATTTCAAAAATTGCAACATGGACAACGTGTGCATGAGCTTCATAAACTTTTTTATCAGAAATATTTTTATTGTCACTGCTTTGAAAATGTAAGCACTGATGTTTCTTTCTATACCACTAGAGGCCATCATACTCTTTCTTAAACAAATAAGGACAGATGCAAATGAAAAACTTAATTTGAGAGGCATTTGTAAATAGGGTAGAAGAATTTTGGATCTTTTTCTACTCCACTATTTGACATACTTGATTAGCTTGGTCACTACAACTGCAGGGAACTAGTAGAAACATTAAATCTTATTACAGTAAAGTCAAAGAAATAAATAAATAAAAGTGAAAGTAGCATGAGAGTATTTCCAGATTAACCAAAGATTTTGTCAAATAAATTATTTTTGGTTAAATTCTTTGTAATATATTGAAGGATAAGATGTCAATCAAATGACTAAAATGCATGAAAATTCTTGAGGTATATTAATTTATAATGTACAGTGATGTAATGTTTGTGCCATTTATTTTTCTTAGAAACAACTGTGTGAGATTTTTTAAAGAAATACATAATAAAATCATGCACAGGTGAAGAGAAAATATAAGAATACTAAAATGATTCCAAAAGTATGCATGTGGTATAATAATAAAATTTCCACCTCATTTTAATTTTAATGAGCCTAGCTTTTCATGGTGTGTATAATAGTCACTCAACCTGTTCTTCTGAGGTTAAGTACAAAATCAAAAGGTTATTATTATGTGCTTTTATCACCAGGTGATCTTTAAGAGCTAATCTAAGAAGGGTTTACATAAATGAATTATTGTCATACACAATATTTATTTGTATTATGAAGTTAACTCTTTCCAAAACACTAAGGACAAATTACAGCATTAAAAGCAATATCAGTTTTATTAAAATATACATAAAGTATGTTTTGAAAACCAGGCATGAGAATTAACCATAACAGAAATCTTATAATAATTGCACCTATCTTTTGAACATGATCTAAGATAGTATTGTCAGTTCTTTATGCACTTTGGAAATCAAATCCTTATGAGATATATGATTTGCAAATATTTTCTCCTGTTCTGTAAATTGTCTTTTTATTTTGTTACAGGTTTCCTTTGATGGGCCAAACCATTTTAGTTTGGTGTTGTCCCACTTGTTTATTTTGATTTTTGTTGATTTTTTTGTTTCATATCCAAAAATATCATTACTTAAATTTATATCAAGAAGCTTACCCCCTATTTGTCTTCTAGTTTTATGGTTTTAGGATTATGTTCAGTCCTTTAATCCAATTTGAGTTAATTTTGCATACGGTGTAAAATGTGGCTCCAGTTTCATTAATTTGTATGTGGCTGTCCAGTTTTCCCAACACCTTTTATTAAAGAGCCTACTTTTTTCCTCACCATATAGACTAGGCTCCTTTGTTGCAAAGTAATCGACCATATCTACATGGTTTTATTTCTGCACTCTGTTCTGTTACATTGATCTATAGTGTCTGATTTTATGCCAATGCCATATTGTTTTGATTACTATAGCTTTGTAATATAGTTTTAAAACAGGAAATGTGATGCCTCCATCTCTGTTCTTCTATCTTAAGATTGCTTTGACTACTTGGGATCTTTTTTGGTTTCATATCAATGTTAGGATGGATTTTTTTTCTATTGCTGTGAAAGTGCCATTGGAATTTTGGTGGGTATGTTATTGAATAATAAAATCAAATCCACAAGAGTGCTAAATAATAAAAGCAAGTCAAATGCATTATATAATTATGTAGCTTAAATATTACTTTTTATTCTCTAAGATAATCTTTACTATAAAATACTATATTTTATGAAAGCGTAGTGAATTAATACATTCAACTCAGTATAAGTGAGATATTTTAGGTTAAACTTATTTAAATTTAAATTATGCTTTAAATATAACATTCTTAGCACTGAGCCTATAAATTATAACTGTAATATGCCAATTAAATATATAAATATAAACCAGGATACACTGTAACAGACTTTATATAATTTTGTTGCAAAATTATATAAAAATACAATTAAACAAAGCTACAGTTTCAGCACACAAAAAAATCCCTTGCTTAGATTAAAAAGCATAGTTTACATCATTAAGAACTAGTTCTTGACCCAAAGTATAAACAGGTGGATCATCCCTTTAAATATTTTAAAAAGTTTTTTTCATTTATATGCACATATATTTCTGGTTTGTATCTTGCTGTAATTTTTCTAAAATGACCACAGAATACTTCTTCAAAGTTTATTGTATATTTAGTCTCATTTAAAACTCTATACTCTGAACTGAGAATTTCAGTTAACACCTCATATTTTAGTTTCACTATATATAAACAATAATCGTTATTATTACATTGTCATAGCTGAGCATACTGTCTATGTCATATACTTATAATGTAATAACTAAGATATACAGGGCCTGGCACAAATAATGCCCCTTTTTATTACAAAATCTTTTATTATAAAATCATAAGCATGTGATTCTGTATTATAACAATATCACACTCAAGTACACCATATGACATTTTAGGTGAAATGTTCAAATTTAAAACTATAAATTATTACACCCATATTATTGCCCTACAAACCACACTCAAGCAGGCCTTACTTCTGCTGGACCCTATGTATGTCAGCAAGACATTTGCATAGCTCTTTCATATGACTGATGAATAAATTTTTACAAATTTAAATATTGTGTAGGTAGAATGTCAGCAAAATTGTAAGCCAATATTAATCATCACAGTTGTTCTAGTTTGTGATTTTAAAGTGAATTCAAGAGATCCAAATAGAAAGAAAGAGAGCAGAATATTAAGAAACAGATCTACATCTGCTTATCTGTTTATCTGCTTTCTCTGTTGAAGTATATTTATTTCATTTTCCTCATATTTTTCAACACTGTAACAATGTAATATTTGTTGTTAAAGTGAAAATGTAATTGAGCTAAGCTACATGTGATAATATGATGTATTGATACTCAGGTACATGTTCAATAAGTTTATATTAAAATTTAAGTAATAAAAATAGACTTGGGTAATGAAATCTAAATATTATTACATTTATTTTAAAACATTAACCAAGTTATATATAGTACAATATAAAAAAACTCCTGTCTTCTTTATTTAACACCTCTGACTTAGCATTCTTTTTCTTACAGATCCATATTGAGATTGTTTTTAAATGCCATGCATCAGGCCACTTTCCTAGCTCCATATTTTAATTACAGACTCTAAAAAGAGATATTGAGGATTAATTCCCAACTTTGTAAGGTAAGAGGATTTTAATTATCGGAAAACAGGTTATTCTATTCTAAATGTCAATTTTATCTCCACTTATTTTTCATACTGGGATCATTAGTTTTCTTGCTGAGTAATCTAAATCAGTTTAACAGGCATCTAATAGCTTAAACTTTCGACATCCAAATCCAACTAACCAAACAAAATAACTACAGCAAGAAAAACATAAACAAAACACAAGGATTGAAGAACAAAGAGAAAAAAAACTATATATAGACAATTCAGTGAAAAAAATATTATGAACAAAAGTAAAGTTAAATTTTAATTTTAACTGTAATTAAAAATGTTTTAAAACTAGAAAATAGAGGGAGAAAAAAGCGGATTAATGAATGCTCTTCTACTAACCACATATAGAAACTAACTCAATCCAGTAAGCAAATATTCATTGCATGTTCCATCAAGACAATGATATTTTAATGAAATTGGTTCAAAAATCATTTTGTCATCAATATATGCAATATGAATGGCATTTATTCTTCTCACTTGCTCCTAAATATTAGTTGAAAGTAGGTATAATAAGCATTTTGCTCTGTTAACTTTGTTTCTCAAATAAATAATTTTGAAGGCTAACCTAGGTGGTCAAAGTGCACGCAAAACTCTAACATGTTTTCTGTGAATCAGGCGCCAATTATCTGAAGTCTTCCTGGAAGTCTCTCCCCTTTCCACTCCAACCTTATTAGCTTTCTTCAAGAAAAAAATGTTCATTTTTGACCTAACTTTCTACAAGACATTAGGTAATTTTTCTCCTCAGTATTGGTAAATAAGTATGATTTTTATCACTTGGCCCATCGAAAATATTGTACAAAAGTTAATGGTGACATCCATAAAGGTAATTAAAATCTTCAATAACCAATGCACCGATTTCCCCCCCATCTTCAGTCACGTGTTTGTGTAGACATTTCTGCATGTTGCTCTGAGTTGGGCTGCCCCAGTCTTAAAGAATAGGTAATATTTTTCATAAAGTTTCTAGGCAGGTGTGATTCCAGATGGAAAAATGAATGACCTGGTCGCCATCTGCTGCCAGAACCTGTCACTCACTATCTCAGGGGTGGAGTGGTCTCTGCTCTTTTATGGATTTGTCTATATGACAGCAAACTAACACTTTGAAAATTAATTAGCATGAGCATATGGAAGTGGGTGTTAGTTTCATAACACACAAACTGGTTCAATTTTAAAAAATGTTTCATCCAAATATTTCTTCCAGTGTAGATAAAATAGTTTCTGAAAATTATTTGGAAACTTGAAGGAGAGTATGCCTTATACTCTCATGGTAAATAATCTAGTTTAAAGTGTGAAAAATTAATATAATGTATTTTAATGAGTACCTAATTGGACCATGATTATTTAAATAAAACCTTTTAAAATTCATGTTTGATCATGTAATTAGAATATAATAATGAAAAGGTTTTTTGCTAGGTGTTTAGATTGATATAAAATATAAATTATAGGAAGTAAAGATTATCACTATTTCATTACTTTAAACTTTCTTTTATAATAGCTCGTTACACATTGTCTATATATGGTAATATATATGTTTATATATTATACATATCTATATATATATTATCTTTATCCCCAAAACCAACCTTTACCTTTTTTTCAACAAATCCATGTTATAAATACTTTCTAATTTATGAATGTTCATTAGTGTTCTTCCCATAATACATGACACCAATGATCAATTAAATTGCTTACCTGAAAGTTATTTTAATAATTTCACTTACTAAAAAACTGGCATTATTATGTACTAGAGAGTAGACAGCACCTAATGAGATATATTGGATTTAAAAGGCTACTGATGAAGTGAAAAAGGTAATCTACTAAAACACGACAGCTCTTCTGAAATTATTCAAAGATCTTTTTAAAAGATAAGTAACTTTAAAATGTTTTAGTTAAGAATACATTTTTGAGCTTAGACAATTATAAGTGTATCTTATTTTTCTTTTCTCTCTCTAAAATTTGTGATGACAAGTGAAGAAATTAATTTGAAAGACCCTTAATGTCATTTTTTGGCTAAAATAATAACTAACTTGAGTTTAATAAAGTTTTTTAAAATGTTCAAAATATTACTAGGCATATCATTTAAAGAATTCAAATGAATCCAAAGCACTAAGCTTATGAGATTTGCAAAATTAACTTTATAATTACTGTGTGTCAAGAAACACAGTGCTCATAGACATCTTCCAACTGACTGAAGCTTAATTTAAGCAATGAAGACCATGCACAGCAAAATTTCAGGAGATGATATTGGAGTTAACAAACCTTGCTGGTAAGAATGCATGAGTAAAATATTCATTTTGTTGTGTAAAATTCATATAATTTATTTTCTGATTTGGATATCCACTAAAATATCTATAGTAGTTAAATCAAGTTATTTAAATTTGTGTGCTTTGAATAACAGCAAAAATAGTTTTAATTTTGAGATTCATTTTTTTATTTGAATTATGCTAAAATTGTTTAAACATGTTTTGTCTATTTATTAGTGTATTACTTTTTATTTATTAAGCAGGTGATACAAATAATTACAGTTTAACAGGATATTGCTTTATTATGTTTATTTAATCCTGGAATAAACTTGAGGCAAACAAAATACAATTTTAAAAGTACATAATTTATTGTGTGATTTGCATTTTTATTATTTGCTAAAAATACTCTTTTTCTGTATAATTATGCAATGCTATTTATCTTCAAAATGTTATAATAAAAATGTTATTTTCCTATTTATAATGCTGGTTTCTTATAACTTTCCATTTTAAACGGGATATCTAATAGTATAACATGGAAACAATATATATTTTTTAAACTAGTCAAAAATACAGCTCAAATTGAGTTATTCAAATGATATAAAGTGATTCAACATTACTCTGAAGAGTCTTATTTTACCTTGTTGTAGTTTAAATGTTTTAAAATAAACTGTAAAGAAAGAGTTCTCTATCACACATTCCCATTCTCCATTTCCTCCCTCATCCACAAACTGAAGTTGGTATTTTGATACCGGTGGCTTGGCTGGTGGGAGCAGAGCGGTGGGGCAGGGGGCTGAATGGCCAGAGGCCAGGGAAGCACCATCGTGGTTCCCCACTAACCAGGGAGCACCGCTGGAGGAAGGCCTCATGCAGAACAAGCAGGGGGCTACCCGGAGTGATTGACAGAAGGAAACGCCCTCCCACACCCCTTCAGTCCCTGATTGAAGGTGAGACCAGGAATACAGCTGCAAGTGTATTGTGAAGGTCAACACGACGGCAGAAAAGGTGTTGTCTTGGTAACAGCAAAAGAAAAGGACAGGATCTTCTGGGGGCGCTGGACTCTCCCACAGCGCGGTCACTTGGGTCAGGAGATTTAAACGGAGGGACGGCGGACGTGTGTCCTCTTCCTATGGGACCCACTACCAGGGTTTTCTAAGCCAGGGTGTTTGTGGGATTGGCGAGGTCCTAGAAGCTGTGTGGCACCAGCCTCACATGCAGACCCCAGGAAGGAGCCTAGAGCTGGACTGGGGTCCGCATAGCCCGGTCCGCATAGCCCCTCCGGCTCCAGAAGACAGAAAAGGATGGCAGAAAAGGATGTTTGGGTTTTGAGTCTTTGTGAGAGCAGGTGGCTTCGTCTGGGGTTTCTGGAAGAGGTGAGCTTGGAGCTAGGAACCTCCCATTCTCCCAAATTGTGCAACCTTTTAATAGAGGCCGCTTTCCTTCCCTGGCCAAACTTTGTATTCAGAATTTGCCTGTGGACAATGGCTGGCAGCCGAACCCCACTTTGTTCAGTAAAAATTTTAGTAATAGTTATTAGAGTAGATAACATCTTTAACTTTTAACTAAGGTTTTTTTTTAAAAAAAAAGATAAGCTCTGTAGTTTATTTAAATAGTCCTGAAAAATATAGTTAGCTATTACAGGGATTCAGATGAGATACTAATGAATACTTATGAAAACACCGTAAATAATATTATCATTCTATTCTGACCCACATTAAAAAAATGCAAGTACACTACATCTTTTATTAAAAGCTTAGTCCATTTCCGATAGAGTCATATCCCTGATTAAGGCAACAAAGACAAAACATCCTGGATAAACATTTAATTTCTCAGGCCTTTTCTATTACTCCTTGTAGTTTACAGACCTAAATCTTCTTCATTAGTGTAATAATGATTAGAAGTGTCCTTTCCAAAATTGAGAAGGCATAGTGTTGGAGCAGGGACGTAGTATGATTTTTCACTCGCTGAAAAATATGTGTCATTTCTTATGTAAAAATAACTGTATGGCTTTCAAGCTCAGAACCTGCAAATTCAAAGAAAAGCAAGTAGAGAAAAGTTATATTTTAAAAGGGGAAAAAGACAGGAGGCATTGTATACGTTGTTTGCGGTCACACATGTGTCCTCTCAGCATGCATTCCCCCAACATTTTATAAAATGAAGTCCATTTTGATATATGTCTTCCACTAAGCAATGATTATCTTTAGGAATGTTTTCTTTAGAAAGCACTGTTACACAATGAATATGATGAACAGGAGAATTAGCAAATTTTAAAACATTCTTCTCTTTTTAAAAATTCCTTCATTTTTTGAATGAGTCCCCAGAGATGCAAAGTTGCAATGAAATATTCTTGCAATAGATTTATGCAATTTCAGTGCCTGAAACCGTAATTTATCCACTGAGAGGAACTTTTTTACTAGTTAGGGTAAAAACTCTGTTCCTTTGGGTTGCTCCTTCCAGAGCTGCACTGAACCTGGAGTCAGGAAGCCTCCTACCGCATCAGAAAACAGGGGTCGAGGGGGACCTATTGAGAGATGAGGAAAACCACCAGTGCAGAATCAGCAAGACAAGGATGAGGCAGTTCCTTAGTCTCCGCATCATCTGACAGACGGCAGGCCAGGGCCAGAGACCAGGCTGCAGTTGGCCGAGTTTGACTCCAGTGGAGGGACTCCCCGTTGCTGTGTGGGTCTCCTTCTTAGAGTGGGACAACATGGGCTTCGAGGCTGCTTTGTGCCATTTAGTCTCGGTGCCTTCTGTTTCCAGGAGTTGCCTGGGACTTTGGCTATAATGCTTCTGAGGACCAGGTCCTATGCTACCTGTGAGGTATCACAGCCGGCCTATCTTAGCACTCCTGCCCAGGGGCCATGAATCACAGCCGGGAAATGTCATGGGGCCCACACCACCGGGCAGCCATCCTTAGGTAATTCAGCCCATGGCATAATTACTGTTTTTCCTTAGCTGAGTCATGCAATGCCTACACAGCAAGCTGAGACTCCTAGAGCCATTTCCTAGGACTGCCTTAGCTCACAGACTGTGGCCCATGAGCAGTATCACTGCCGTTTAATACACACTACAAGTTTTGTTCCAGTCAACTACCAGTGTGATTCATATGGCATCGGCGGTGCTTCAGTCTTCTCAGATCCTGTGTTCTCAGCTTCTCCCTTGAACTCTTACTCTGCTTCTTTGCTTCCCCAGTACAGTAGGCCCACTGGCCCTCCGTGCACCAAGTGTACTGCGCAGAAACTGAGGCAGATGGAAAAGAACAAATCAGCCCTTTTCCTGCCTGGCCCCGTCACTATGTTATAGCTACCTGGAACCAAGCTGCCCGAGACTCAAGAGTCCTCCAAAGACTCAAGTTCCCACAGGTTAGGCACTCCTCAGCCTTTCCAGGATCTCCCTTTTTGCTGAGAAACACCAAAGCGTTATGTCTTCTTCATTTCTCAAAGCCTCCCCTATGCCTTTCTTAATCCCGTAAATCTTGAGAATTTTTTCTACAGACTTCTCATTAAACTAACATTCACATGTACCTGAATAAAAAAAAAAAAAAATTGGGAGCAAATCCCAAATATTTGCCCTCTACTCAGGTCAATTCACATACATTTTGTGTGTCAGCCCACTAGGAGAACTCAAAGAAAATCCAATCTTGTGCAGCCATTTTGTTAAGAGGAAATGAACACCTAATTGGTCAACATCCTTAGGAAAATAGGAGACAATCCTGAAATCTACATCGCCTTGACAAGATGCCCAATATTCTTCCCTGATTCTCAAAAAGCTCTAGATAGATCCTGTAGACCATGAAGCAACCCAGGATAATAAACTTTTAGAAAACAATTCTATAGAAACTTTCAGCTAAACATATTCTCCACAGGGGTGAGCATAGTTAAAGGAATGCTTAAAGAAGGTTATGCGAAGTCCATGCACTTTTTTACCAAAGTCCATGACATAGAAAATAGCAACAATAATCCTATGCAATGCTAAATAATCAAGACAATTGAAAAATGGAAAATTCATGGAAGTCAAAGAAAACCTATTTTCCTCCATTGCATTCTTCTTTATAAAAATCATAGACACCTGAACCTCAAATTGAAAAACAGTTAAGTCCCAAAAAGAACATGCAGTAAGTTAATAATACATGTTTTTTCACCATTTTAGAATCTCAAGATGTATCTATATATCCATATTTGAAAAGTGACCTGTCAAATATATATATTTTTTAATACTGATAAAACAAAAAGATACATAAATGTAATATTTGCAATTAAATAAACACTCTACATTTTTACTCTTTGGAAAGGCTTTTTGATTTCATTGTTCTACATATTCATAATTCTCTTATTGCTTTGAAGATCCATTTAAATCCATAATTGTCTCATTTGAGCTCAGCATGGTGACCATTTAAAAGCTTTTTGTAAGGTGTCCATACCGCTCTAGTGCATAATAAGCTGTTTGCAGCCTTGTGATAACATGATGAGACCCGCACTTGAGCCTCAAACGATTGCATCTAGCTCAGTATGAATGCTGCACTGAAGCTTTGTAGCTCATGCTTTGAAAAGAAGAAACAATAAATTAAAATAGCAATCGAAACCTAATATATCATTTCATATTTCAAACCACAGGTGTTCTGTGTGCTTTAAATACACAGTGCTTACTGAAAACTTACTTCATGGGGATAAAGAATGATGTAATTAGAACATGTCTTTCATTAAGACATGATAGTTATTCACGATGGTGTAAAATCAAATTGTTTGTTTGTTTTTCTTAAGTAATTTATTGGTTATCCAGTTAACTATATTTGAAGTGTTAACTATAGTTCCAGGGTAGTTTAAATTAACATTTTCATGAAGTTTCAAAGGAAATGTTATTAAAACAAATTCATGTAGTGACTGAACTGTAATAGCAAATAAAATAAGGCAAGTATTTTGTGTTGACATACATAACTCTAGCTACATATTGGTTTCATTTCAGTAATCTGTATTTTAAAGTCATTTAAATTTTTTACCAGACAATGGCTTTAAAGTCAAATATATCTCTTAAATATATTTTATTTTAATGAGTGATTTAAAAATCATGTTTTGTTTGCAATTACTGTTTAGAAGATAGAAAATATGGGCAATGCGAGACAGCTTATTTGATAACTGCTTAGATGGCGCCTCTAATTTTGCTGTTGGTGTCTGTTTCTTGAATAAGTATTTATTTCGGATTAGCAATATCTAAGAAAGATAAAAAACATTATTTTAGGACTGTGTAAAGACACCCTACAAAAGAGAATCCAGAGTTTACTACTTAATATAATTATTTTAGATCCTTAAAATTCTAAGTAAATGACACATCTATGTAAGCAAATATCTTTACCTGGACCTTACTCATTACATGACTCAGGCTGCCATTAAGAAATAAAAAGATCATCTAAGCAGACTTACTCAACTCAAAGGACTGTTTTTGGACAGTCCTGTATGAAACATATATTTGTATGTCTCATACAAGTGTAGAACATAAAGCAGCTTTCAAAGTATAAATTTTATGCAATGTATGTGCAAAATGTGTTAGCTAATCAACACAAAAGTATTTGATCCTATTTCTTAAAACATGATTAAACAATTGACTCACCCAAGTTTGGCATTGCTGTAACTATCTACTACATAATGTATCTCTTTTTCTCTTTTAATTTTTTATATTTATATGTCATAACTTAAAATTCATTCCTCCCCCTTTCTGTTCCTTGTCTTATTCAAAATTTTGTACATAAAACTGAAATTTTTTATTTGTGAGACATCTATAAAGTGCTTAAATTAGTTATCAGGGAAATCTCATTATATTAGAAATTAATAAGTTACGCTTCTAAACTATACCTAATCAACTAATGTTTTATAAAACATATACAAATAATATGAGGATATATTTTGAAAATAATTTTGAATTTAGAATTTAGAAATTCTGAAGGCTAAGGATGTTTAAATGGAAGGCATACCCTTAACATTTTAATGAAAAAATGTAAAATAAATATTTGGGACCAATTTCCAATTTTTCTTTCTTTTTTTTCATAATGTTGCTGTTAATTGAAATGCAACATTACAGTTCTACAAATTATTAACCAGGACTATGCATATTTTTATTCAAAGTATAAATAGAAGATGTTTTATATTCATTTAAATTTCTTTAGTAATTTTGGAAATGTTTATATTGGTCTTCATTCCACATAGTAATCGTTTTAAGTAATTGTTTGACATAATGCTAGAAGTATACAAATTTTACTCTTTTAAATATGTAATATGTGCTGTAATGAAATGACAAAAGAAAAATAAAGTTTTAGTTTACATTCAATGTTGCAAAGTAGATTAGTAGCAAAAAAGAAACATCTTACTATGGAATGGATGATTACATTTTTTCAGGTTGTTTTGCAATCTTTCTTTCTTTAAAATTTATTGACAATACAAAACAAATAGATATGCAATTATTTCTGAAAACACCATTAACCCAACAATTCCATCAGCATCCTCCAAGTACAAAACGCTTTTTGCATATGTCATTTAAAGAATTGAAACAAAAATAAAATTAAAAAGAAAATCAGAATTGCTGATGCCTTAACACATTTCTTGTTTAATACTTTGCATGTAGAACTATTGTTTTTTAATATGACAGCAGTTTTGATATATGAATAATATTTAAAATGAAATACACAACTTGCTAAATTAAATCAGACTAATAAAAAGTTATGTTTTTTCTGTAAATTTTGAAAATAATTTATATTTTTAAGGGATGTACATACAAATTTGGGATAGTGGTAATTTTCAAGTGATATTACAAATAAAATACGACCATTTTTAACTACATACCTCATTATACAGTTTAATTTTAATTTAATTCATGGTTAGTGTGAGTTTCCTAATGTGTTGCATACAGGATTAAATCCTAGAGTATGCACCAGATGTAAAATAATATCTTTCCTCAATAAATCATAGTTTATATGCATATTTTATTTCCTGATTAATGGAGTACCAAAATTATTATGCAAAATTTCTACATAATATCTGCAGTTGTATTTATTAAATTCTAACTTAATTCCATTTTATGGCTAAAATAAAATATAATTTGGTTTTACCAATGAAATAAATGGATATTTTTCAAGGTGATTTTAGAAGACATAGAATTATATATTCATATTAAAATGTAGCTGCATCTATATTTATTTTTAAAAGTTCCTATTCTGTTTGTATTTAGAAGTGTATAGATGTATCAATAAGCTAATTTTTCCACCAGAAATGGGATGCCCTCTCCTGTTAGTTTAACTATTTATTTCAAAACTGTGCTTTGCTTTTTTGATATCCCACATTTCCTCAAATAACAACATGCAGCTGTTCGATAGCTACACTTGCAAATGGCGTTAATTTTCTTTTTAAAAACACATAAAATAAGGAATATTAACTTTGAATAAATAATTATAAGCAAGAAGATTGTAAGAAAAGAAGAAACATTTAAAGGGATTATACAGCATTCTGAATAATATCTTTAGATATATTTTTCTGTTAAATAAATTTTTTCCAGCTATAATCTGCTGAATTACCTATTCATTTATTGTCATTATTACATTTTATTTTTAAAGATTACAGTTGATCTTTTTTACAAATATACCTCCACATTTTCATATTCTTGTGGTTTGTAGTTATATTTATTTCTGTCATAGTTCTGTTGAGATTTTTTTATGTCTTTTTGATTTAGTTTGGGTAATATTTGTGCTTATAGGAATTTATTCATTATTATCTAATTTGTAACCATACAGTTGTTTGCAATATTCTCTTATTACACCTTTTATTTCTATAAAGTCAATATTTTTATCCCAATTTTATTTCCAATTTTAGTTATTTGTTTCTTCACTCCTTTTTTTCCCCTTATTTTAACTGATTGACAGAAACCATCCCTGAGAAAATCTAGGCATTAGACTTACTAGTAAAAGACTTCAACTGTCTTAAAAATGTTTAAAGTTCTTTAGTAAATCATGGAAAAGAGTTCAAGGAAACCAGAAAAATTATAGAAAATATCACTGAAAAGAGAAATTATAGACAGAAGACTAAATAGGTATTATGGAACTACAGATAATGATAGCAGACATGAAAAATATCACTAGAAGGAATTGACAGCAGATTTAGACAAACACAAGTAAAATGTCAGGAAAATTAAAGATGGGGCATTTGAAATTATCCACTCCAAGGAGCAGAAAGAAGAAAAAGAATGAAGAAAAACAGAACCCAAGAGGATTATGGAACAGCATCAAGCAACATATACAGGCAACACAAGCATTATAGGAAATAGAAACTTTTAAAAAAATTCTATCTTCTTATAAAAGAGTATAGTGAACAATTTTTTTAATTGTCTAGGTTAACCTAAATATTCATATTCAAACAAATGGCCTGTAATATTATTCAATAATTAATAATTTGTTTAAAATACTTAATAAAAATGAATTTCTGAGGCAAAAATATAATATAATTAACAGTACATGGTAGGACTCACCTAATTTATTTTTAATAAAATTTATTGTAAGAAACTTACACGTTTGACATTTAACATAAACTACTATGCTTTTTATATCAATTAACACACTTACCAAATGCCAATTAGTTTAAGGATTAATTACTATGAAATTGGTTTGCCACAGATTACTATTTAAATGTTAATATGTCAAAATTCTTTGCAATTACAAGTGTATGATTGAGTGAAATAACATTTATTGCTTATATAATGTGTGAAATAACCAATAGCAAAATAATTTTCATCAGTTTTAAAGAATATCTTATTACTGATAAATATTTCCAAATTCACTTTTAATTATTTAATATGTTACACATTTTTATTTTATAATTTTTCTAAGAATATTTAGAACAGCATTAACATACATGATGGAGCCAGAAGGTAAGTTTACAGAGGAATCAGTTAGTGAGAAGAAGGACATAACTTTGATTTTAATGTATAATCATTCTACTGTGTTTTACAATATTTATGGCCATGGAAACAGTTGTTCTGCATTGAAACAGACATTGCATTGAACCTCCTGCCACTGCAGCAAGTAATAAGAAACAAATTCAAACAGGCTTAGATTAAAAAGCATATGCACTCTCCTATGTAAAGTATAATGGTATCTGTGTTCACATAATGACGCAGCCTCAGGAGATGCGGAGCTCCTTCTCTGCCTCTGTCACCTTGGTTTGGCTTTTCTCAAGGTCGGCCTCACTCCTGGGCAGGCTCTCTCACTGAGAACTGTTCTCTGACTTAGGCTTACAGATTCTTGAGAGTTTAAAATTGTGCATTTCTTTCCCAGCCAATTAATTAAAATTCTTCAAGTTGAGTTCTATAAATGTGGATTAGGTTATATGCCTTTCTCTGAACAAATAATTACACACAGTAAATAAACTATTCTTACTCATAAGAATAAGTAAGCAAAATGTCCACATGTCCATTCTCAGTACTCTCTGAAAACCTTGGAATTAAAAACCATGAATATGAGGAAAAAACAAAAAAGAGAAGAGCAGAAAACAAACACACACACTCCACCCCCCCGCCCCGCACTGATCACAAAACTGAATTATTGGTTTACTGCTGCATTATGTCTTTGTCTTACGTACTAATTGCTTTATAACTCATACTGTAAATGAAAATGACATTTGAGCAGTATGATCAGGAATATTTTAAACATTTTACCAGAATAGTGAAAACATGCTGGGCAAGCAAAAACCACTACAACACGTCCACTACAGGAGCAGGTTTCACCTAGCCATTTTCTAAAGCCAAAATCCAGGGAGAAGAAAATGCAGTTCTAAATTGAAACAATAATAGAGAAATACCCTGTGGACTAATAAGACAGCTATAGGCTGAAAACACTGAATGGCTGGCCAGCCTGCCAGTTTGTGAGTGTGTCATAACAGTTCCAGAAGAAATGCATACAGATCTATACTTCAGATTTTTTATAGTAGGGAAATAGATTTATAAAGACTATTACAAGGAAATAAAGAGAGCCAAAGAGTACCCATTAAAAGGGGCATCGTTTAGTAAAATGTCATACACAGCTGGTAGGATATGGCTATGAGTAAAATGAAGTGTACAAGATGGATTCAACCGATATAGACAAACCTCAAAATGATTTGTTGTATTTACAGCAAGGTCCAGACAACGGACTACCTGACATAATTTCCATTAAAAAAAGCATAAGAATATTGTATAGTACAGTGACTGGTTAGATGATTTGTTGCTCTTGGAGGAATAAAAGAGGAGACTAGGACTAAGAGAAATGATCTGATAACCCTGAACCATGTTTACTATTCCAGCATCTTTTTGGAACAACTCTATATAATTATATAGTATTAATAAATCAATTCCAAATATTAACTTGAGGACTATAGATGGGAACAGAGGAAGGATGTCCAGATAAGGTAGGAGAAGGTGATGTACAGACAGGCATGTAGGGAAGCTCCAAGGCTATGGAGTGGAAGCTAGAAGAGACCAGAGGAGGTAACAGAAGTAACTGAGGGTTAGAGGGGCGAGCAGAGCGAACGCCAGTGGAGGCGAGGAGTGATCTTCAAGAAGGTGGTCAACAGCAGCATAGGCGTTAGGAAGGAAGTCTGTGAAAGTGAAGGTCCAGGAGATCCAGGCCAAGGCTGGAGCAACAACGGCGGGTCAGGTTACTGGCATTTCACATTAACTGATGGGAAGTGAGTCAGTAAGGATACTCTGATTGTTTTTAACAGTAAGATTGTTTTAATTGACTGTATAGTACCTCCTACGCCACTTACTGGCCCTTGGTTATACAGGTATATTTAATCCTCACAACACCATTAAGAGGTTGGTACTATTATTACTCTGCTTTTAGACATGAGGAAACAACAGTACAGCAACATTAAGTCACCTCTGTCAGGTCGCATAGACAGTTGCTGGTGCCATGCCAACTACAAAGTCAATGCCCATATCCCTCTGTTACACTGAAAGATGCCAAATGTCAGTTGCGATAAGGAGAGACTGAGTCCTTAATTGGAGTTGGAGGGAGGTGAATTCCAATTACAGGTTGAAATGGGTTTTATCTTTGTTTATTTTGTTTGTTTTTCTGAGTAAGAATTTATTTGGTTATGGAAGACTAAAGAAATAATTCAAAAGGGAAAAAAAAAGGAAAATCCAGGAGACAGTCCAGTAAAATCTGGAGGTAAGATAAGAGATGGAATCAAGGGTATAAGCTGGGGATTAGCTCTGTAGAAAAGGAAGAGTGAATCTTAAGAAAAGGGAGTAGGAGATTCATGCAATCGGGAGCTCAAAGAAGAGAAACTGAAGGTGTTTACGAGAGGTGGCTTCTTTTCGCAGAATGGAGGGTGAATTTGTCTGTGGAGAGTGGGTGGGGAGGGGGGTATTGAGGAGAATAGTTCATGTTTAAAATTTGAAAAATATCTGTGGGCACCAATTAGAAATTACTGTCATTTGTTAAGAATAAAAGATCTGGATTGAATAGCATAGATGTGTAATGGGATCAATCAGCCTGGTTTTGTTATTTTTTGCTAGCATTCATCCAGATTACTACACTTCTAATCATGTAAGAATATTCAGTGGAAAATAAAAAATACACTAAATACACGATACAGGGAGAATGCCATTTTCAGTAATTTGTAGGTTTTATGCAAATGATATTATTTTCATCTTATGTGGTATCTCTTTACACCATTATTCAATATCTATATCCTGCCATATTATGATTTAAACTAAAGATATCTTAGTTTCTTAATGTTCAGTAATGTATTTTAACAAGAGGTAATTAAAAATTAACCTTGCAAAATGAAGCAGTTGGAGTTTGGGCTTTATAATAATGTGTTTGAATATAATAAAGAAATAGATTTACAGTTTAATATATATTTTGTGGAAATATTAAAAGGAAATAAACATTCTAAAATTAATTTTTAATGGTATATTGCAAGTCAAATAATGAATTTTTCATACTGCCATATTGAAAGAAAAGTTTCAGGAAAGCGTAACTATACGTATTATTGTAAAATTATGTGTAAGGAATTCAAAATACTGACTCTGAAAGCTCAAAACAAAGATACTTATCACTAATTGAGGTTTACTATAACTTCAAAAATGTGTATCACAAAATAAAACATAGGCTATCAGATTATAAACTACCTGTAGCTGAGCCTTAACTTCATCACATAAATTCCTTATTATGCAACATATACAGACTTTATTAAAAGTGGCTAACAGCATTATATATTGATGCAGGAATGTATGTATATTTAAAAAATGAAGTATCAAATTGTGGAAAGAGAAAGCTTAAAAGTAAACAAAGACTTAAGCATGCAGTTGATGAAATACTATTAATTATGTAAGCATTTATACATTTCAGCCACTAAACAAAATATTTGATCCTGAACTTTATGTTCATATGATATGCTTGCTCATGTAGTTCTGTCTGCCTCCATGGCAGAGAATATATACAAATATTTAGCATTAAATGAAGTTAAATTTATCAGCCATATATATACATATATATAATAGTCATAAATACACACACATACTGTTTCCTGACTACCTTCAAGCTACTACTAGGATACCCTTAAGAAGTAAGTAAACTAGAAAACCACTATTCTCTCAGCCCTGCCTCTCCAGCCATCATCTCCTGCTGACACTGAGTGTACTTGATGTTTTATTTATTTAGTTATTTATTCTCTAGCAATTGCTGTCGTGTTAAAACAAGATGCTAGGTGCTGGAAATCCAATACCGAGTGAAAATAAAGTTGCTCCTACAGAAAAGCACAGAGCCTGTGATGAAATCACTTTAGCCAGCAATTAGAAAATGCAGGCCTTGCGGGAAGAGCTTTGCATACGGTAATTCCAGCATCACCCTACCCAGCCTCCAGGTAGACTGTGCTCTCACAGTCATTCACGCTTAGGGCAAGGTAAGCTCAGTAACTGGGTCCCTTTCGCAGAGCCAGGGAGGAGCTGAGAGGGTCACTGGGCTGAGGGAGGACAAATTCTCGGTGGTCCCACACATAACACACTTCTCATCCTTCCTAGCGTAGTCTCAATAAATACTAGCGAAACGAGTGGAATGTGTTTGTTTCTCTCATTGTCGTATCTGCACATGACCCTGAGATGCATTTTCTAGTCCTGGGCAGCGTCTCAGGCTCCCTTATCATTGCATTTTCTGTTTCTACCAAAGGTCCCTAATATTTGTGCCAAAGCACATAAGCCTTCAATGCACAAATCTCCAAACTTCTTCATGCATGTTTTTCTAACAATAATAAATTTTGAGCACACTCTCCTAATACGTGTATGTTTATTATAAATTATAGACACGTAAAACTTTAATTCAATCACCAATAATCGTTTTCAAAGACTGATGTTGATATTCCTAAAAAAATATTTAAATGCCTTCTGCATTGTTAAGCTTGATGTTATCATAAACTAATTTCTCAAAGCAAATCACACTTGGAATGAGGTTATATTAACAATAGTGGATACAAATCTTTATATCAAATAGCCTTCTTAATGTTACAACACTGTCCTTTTTAAACAGCCATTTTTAGTACTTTTCTTTTGCACCTGTAGTTGAACGGGACTGATAGTTTTTAAAAGCTCTATGTCTTGTTACAGAAAAATATCTAAGCTATTTACTGGTTGGATTAAATCCTTGAAGGAGTTTTAGAGTGTTTACAATGGCATAACTCGTAATTGCATCTGGGGCAATGGAACTTACTCTTGGGAAGATATATAATTTCAATGATACATAACTGAATTCCCAAGAAATATATACCTTTATAAAACTAAAGCAAAAATATTTCTATCAAATAATCAAAGTATAATGAAATGTAAAATTTCTAATTATTTGTAACAAATTTATTTTGACTTATTTACTTAAGGTGTGTGTATGAACATATATGTGCATGTGTGTGTGTAGTTTGTATGTATATTCACATGAAATACATGTGTAAACATCTCAAATTAAGTAATATAATTCAAAATCATATGTAAACATAAATAATATATAAATGCATATGCACACACAGAAGTATGTATGCAATTATACAGAGATAAATATTTATGTTTTCATATTTTATGTTAACATGGCATTTCACTTATAATTCTCCAGACTTATTCCTGATCAGGAGTATACCTTATTAGTATCTCTAACATTAGAATAAGCAGTACAATATTTTATCTGGACTAGATTCAGCTTGTGTAGGTTTGATGAGTCAGATAGTTTATCCTGGCCTTAAAAATTAGTATGATACAAAGAGGAGCAGAAGAACATACGTAAGATTAAAGGCAGGCTACAGGTGACAGACGGCTGATTTTTTTTTCCCCCGGGACAGGAAATATACCCAGTGTTCTTGCATATGGAGACACGGGAATCCAGGGTAGGCTAACCTTTTAAAATTTATATTATCAGAGCCAGGGAACAAAGCCTGTTCTAAAGTACAGCATGGCAGAACCTCCTTAAGAACGCCCCTTACCGCCTCCGACGTCTCCCTCGGGCTTCCTTACCCGAACGTCGCCCTTTTCTCTGCCTCTACACCTGTAACCCGTAACACGTGTGGTGAGAACAGATTCCATTCTCTCAAGCTCTTCAAGCTCAAAATTTGTGAATAACTTCCATTTGTCAACAAATACTGAAAAAAAAATGTATGTGTACCAGTGATACATTATAAACATATATTCTCTTAAAGAGGGAAACCGTGCTGAATCTGCTGTAACAAATGAAACGAGTTACACGATAGTTTTACCTGGAGAGGACTGTGTCTTCACCACTACGAGTTGACCTTTGTAATACTCTTCGATGGGAGTTTTTGTTTCTATAAATCAGTCTCGAACTATGGATTGCAGTAGACGAGGCTTCCAAGTCACTTCCCTAAAGGGGTATTAGAAAAATAAAGAATTTTTAAAATGGGGGAGACAAAATCATAAGGCTGAACGGGAAAACATTACTGCACCCCAGACCCCGGGGAAACATCAAGGAAGCCAACACAGAGGACACGGCGAGCTGACCCACACACTCCGGCCGCAGTGCGGTGGCGAAAGTGTCCGCAGGCCTCCAAGCTGCACGGCCGTGCGTGAGGGCTGCATCCCCACGGCCACGCACGCGGCGTGGGCGCCTCCTGGTGTGGACCTCTGCTAATTACAATGCCAGGCAAGATTGGACCGTTTGCTTTAAGAGGAAAAGAAATAAGCATAATGGTTCCACTGAAGTAAGACAACTTTACTAGAATCCAGTGTAACTGAAAGGAAGAGAAGGCTTAAAACAATTTTTAGTGAACAATACATTATGAAGCTGATTGAATATTCATGATGCTATTTTGCTCTTCTTTGGTTACACTGTAGTAAATTCAAAATCGTTTATAAATGATTACTGTAACTTTGCAAAAATTATCTCATTTCTTTGACAATATATTTTTGTAAGTCTTTTTTTAATAAAAAGAACTCACTACTTAAATTCATATGTGTAATTCTTCAGTGCCTCGAGGCATATATCTAAAAAAAACTGAATATCTGCTATGATTACTTCACAGCTAATCATTTTTAATTGTAAGGTCTAAGTAAAATTTTTCTTATAAAGATTTTTTAAATCACCAGTATATTTATTTCAAGAGATTAAAAGTTCTTATATCCAATGCATGTTTCACTTATAATTTTGAAGAGTTTCTTTATAGCCTAAACTTTTTTTATATATTTAAAATTTATTTACTCAATGAAGACTTACTTTGTTGTGCTCCAGGCCAAGTACCAGGAATTTTTATGTTAACACACCAGACGTGTTGTTTGCCATAAAGGGACTTAGAAACTACTGGGGGAATTGCTTCCAACTCTGAAGTAAAAGGCAATTACACTACAGGACATTACAGGGGCCCATAGCTCCCGAGAAGCCCATTTGGTGGTTAATAATGACATCTGGAAGGACGTAGTGTCTAAAATAGGATCAATCTAAAATGAGTAGGTTTACAGGTATGTTAGGAGGAAATGAGGAGAATAATTCTAGCGAAAGTAAAGAGCAAAAGTTTACAGCAGAAGCAAGGATAATACAGAAACTCAAAGTTCTGCCCAGATAAAGCAGAAAAAATGTGTTGTCAGTGTAGGAGATAAAAAAGAAACCAAGGTGCGGTTGTAGGGAAAAAAGAGTGAGGGGTCATGAATAATGCATGGCCTTGTTTGAGGAATTGGGTGCCATCTATGAGTGCCATTTATTGAGAACTTGGAAGATTATTCAAAGAACATGTCAACTGTAGTTTCTGTATACATTGAGATGAAGGATTTTGTGATTATACATATTGAGATATATTGTAGGTACTTAGGTATTTCTTTCTAGAAGAAAATTGAACTGGAGAAAAAATGCGAAAGTCATCAATAAATAGTTGGTGATTAAGTAATGGATCTAGGTATATGTTTGCGTGGCTTCTATAGAGAATGATAGAGAATAGGACTTATAATTCATACAGCACCAATATTTTCTATTTGATTTTCCTGTATAATTTATTTAAAAATTGTGAAAATAAGAGACAATATTGCTGAAATTTAAGTATGAATTGAAACATATTTGTATGTTATGTTATTAGTGATAGGCTTATGTCTCACAACTTAAAAGATAACTACCTAGTTTCACTAAAATTGCATTATGTATTTAGTAAACATATTCTGAACTTTAAATACATTTTCCTTGCTTGACAATGTGAATTTTCATTTTAAAATGTTTAAATATTAAGATAAACTGATTTTACTTTAGCTAGATATTTTTATATTTGATAAAAATAAATGATCAGAATATTTAAATTTAGGCTTCAAACACTTCTTGCATGTTATTGCTTCATCTCTCTCCTGTGTAGAAATAGCTTTAGTTTTCCTGTGTGCTAGAGATCTGAGGATTAAAGTCCAAACCTCTTTCCAATTTCAGGAATCTCTAGATACAAATATATTTTCATTATATCTATGAGTTTAGTGAAACAGTTTGTTATAACTATGTCAAATATATTATTGTGAAAAAGTTCACCCCATTGGTATATTTTATAATTTAGATGCATTAATCTTATTTTGCTCCTAATATACCAGGTCTTTATAACAACTTGAGGATATAAATAAATCATGTTATATGGTATAGCATATATTTCAATTTTTTACTACAATATATAGGAAAAAATAAAGCAGTGCCATTTTCTTATATGTAAATTTTAAAATTCCCATAATGGGGAATATTTTAGTAAAAATCAAAATCACTACTTTGTGTACATACATTGTACTATACTTTGCTAGAATTCATACTAAAATTTTATTTTTAAGAAATAATATATCTGAATATTAATAATAGATACTTTTTTTAGATAACACTTTGAGTATTTTATTAGTGCAATAAATATATGAACATTCTAAAATTTATTTAACTTTATATCATAGTGGCACAATGGAAAAAATGTATGTAATTAATTAAAATATCAAGTTTGATTAATTGAATAGAGTTTAAATAGTCTCTAATTTTAAATACAAATTGCCTATTTAGACTCTTGTCAGAAATGTCTTTCTTAAATTTCTGACAATATATCTGAGAATAAGTTATAAACTGAGCTGTATACTTTCCCATTTCTCCTATGCATTTTATTGATCAAGTAAAAATAAAAGAAAGAACATTTAAATTTGATACTAGTATAGGTATCCTCAAAGTTCTAAATGTTTAGCACTTGGTTTAGACATAAACTTTAATATTCTGGAAGTATAGAGAGATATGAACAACTCTAAAAGTCAAAAACTTTCACTTTTTCTTTTTACTATTTATTCATAGTTGTCACAGAAATAGGTACAGTGGTTCTGGTGGTATCTATATAGTGTCATAAAGATATATCCAAAATAGGTTATTTATTTATAGTTTCAAAAATATATAACTTTGTACATAAATATTACCAAAGATGTCAATTCATAAAAATCTTTAAAATTAAGTCACAGCACACATATGCTTAGGAAGAGCCTGAGCAGAGTGTTTTTGACTGTAGATACAGTCCTTGTAGTTTAAAATAAATGGGAAGAAAGGATTCAATAGGTGGTTTGCTTATAACTTGAGGGCCTCTTTCCAGAGATAATACAATGAGATGTGAATTCTCTCGCTATTGGCTGCATGGCTATCAAAAATACTGACTGCTGTATTTTTAATCTTGGACACCCTTCCAGGTTAGACTGCATTACTCTAAAATTTGTATCACCCTCTCACCATACCAAATCAATACAACTACTTTTATATCCATTCAGAACTCACACAAAAAGCAGTGACTTAAAATGTTGTGGAGAAAACTTTAAGATGAAATTTCTAGAAATAAAATTTTGAGACAAACAGCCCCAAGCCCACAGAGAAATGCATTCTGGGGGTGTAAACTCACACATTCCAGGCCAGGTGAGGTCAGCCATCCAGACATTTGGTGTAGGAGAAAAATAGAACTCTAAATGGAGTTCTAAAAATATTTACTGAATAAATTTTTGCCAGGTATTGAAAATTAGTGCAGAAATTATTCTACTGTACAGCTTTCTTTTCATCTGTAGATGAGAAAAGCACATTTAAACAGTACTGCAATATCATGAACATATCAAATGCCTGAATGATTTTAATGCACAACAATGAGTTTAACATATGTATAATTAGAATCTAGGCCAAGTAGTATGACATTACCCCTGTGAGGTCCCCAATATATTGCTTTTATCACCTCAGTCTCTTGGGATATCTTAGTCTTTGTTCTTTCATAATAAACTTAGGATAATTTGTCCCTAAAAGCCATGATTTTGTTTAGAATTGTTTTGCTCTACAGATGAATTTGAGAAAAATTAATATAACTGTTAATCTTCCTATAAATATTTTTCTAATTGTTTCTATTTGTCTTTTTTAATGACTTGTAATGAGGGGGAAAATGTGCATTATGAGCAAGTTCTTGCATCTTATTTTCTTAATTTTTTCAATGTCGAATAGATTTTATGGCTATTTTTAAAATAAGAATTCTGTTTGTTGGTATATAGAGTGTTTGTGCATGTGTGAAAAATGAATTTTGACCTATCCTATTACCAAATTATAAATGTTAGCAACATAAGAATTTCAAGCTGTGTATTAGGTTCTCGCACTGAGGACGATTTAGTAGTAACCAACAAGGTGACAAATACACATACTCCTTGCTGTCTATAAATACACAGCTTATTCGGTTTATTATAGCACATAATGGAATATGCAACCATAAAAATTAAAACTATATGTATTGATAGTGAAAGATATATAAGATTTATCATTAAATAAAATAAAGAATGGCTGATTAAATGATATGGTATGCAATGACTAAGAAACATGGATCAAAGGGAAACTTTAATATGTATTTTCTGTACTTCATTAAACAAAACATGATGGGGTTTTCAGTAAGCTTCTATTAAAAAATTCTTAAAAAATGCCAGGATGAGAAGATGAAAAATGGAAATAAAGGAGACCCTAACTGTATACAACATCTGGGTCAGGAAGAGAGAAATAGTTGCAAAAAATTTAAACATGACTGGCGCAGTATAGAAGTGACAGGGTGAAATACTAGGGCTGGAGTGTGGAAGACAAACTCGGGCACTGTTTCAGACAATGGAAAAACAAGAGGCAAAGAGATGGAACAAATAAAACATAGCAACCACTGAGGGCGGAAGCTAGTATTGTAAACTAAACTTTGGGAACAAATTATCATCTAGAATGTTTCCTATTGTCCTGAAATAGGCAATGAGGAGCCACAGGTAAAGATAAAAGTTCATCACTTATCTATTAAAAAAACGAAAACAAACCAAAACTGTTGAGGAGCCATGAAGAAGCAGGTACGATGTGCTTACCACAGTCTTCCACTGTCTGCGACGCCATTGCCACTGTTTTCAATAGACTCAGGGCACTGCCACGGGTGGTGGTGAGGGGCTGTTGGAATTGTGTCATGGGCTGAGTTGGGAAGGGTGTAGCTTATTTTTCAGACACAAGTTCAAGTGAAAGGAGCCTGGCTGCTCTCCAAAAGAATCATTTGAAGAGATTAAAGTTGACTTGAAGAATGAAAGCCTGGCATTTTATTTCCCAGTTGTAAGTCTACTCACCCAAAGGCATTGATTAGCCGCTCTCTCCCTATCTAAAAGGTTGGAAAGATAATTGGAGACAGAGAGCAGTATAAAGGGGACGATTAGCATGGGATGTCCTGACACTTGTCCTAGCAGAGACGTATCATTTTCAATGCGAGATAACCTATTGGAGTTGCTTTCCCAGTTTCCCAATTCAGGCAGATGGCCTCCGTGTTCCGCGGGGAGAATCAGTGGTAGAATTGGGCCTGAATTTCCTTTGTCAAGGAATTTTTATGATGCTTAGTGTCACGCTACAGAGGTAGAATTTGAATACCTGCTGCTCAGGAGACATTGATTGCCACTCATCGTTACCTAGAGATGCAAGAATAACAATTAAGAATGAAACAAAAACCATGAGCAATTAAGTGAAGTAAAATTTGCTATTATAATTAAGACTTTGAAGAGAACGTGGATATAGGCGTTTCAGGAGCACCTGAACCCACCTTCATGACACACACAGAGGTCTGGGCTGGGGCGCGGATTGTGAGGGTGGAGACAGCACAACTTCACAACTCAGTTCGCAAGGTTCCAAGTGTGCGTAGCTTTTGGGAGGAGGAGAAAGAAGGGATTACTTTTGAATAGGATACAAATTTGGCATGTTAAAGTGCTGAATATTTTGTCACCGAACTTCATCAATAAGTGTGCCATCTGCCTAAAATAGCTCTAGAGGGTCAGCCATTAATATTCTGGAGAGGGTGCTTGAAAGCAGTCGTTGGAGAAATAGCCCTCCAAGTTTAAACTGCTAAATAAATTAGTTACTCAGGGAAGCAATAGAAACAATTGAAGAATAAATGATAATACAACCATCCCAGAAGAGAATAATTCAGACTTGAAAACATTAAAAACACAAGTCCACATTCTTAAAAAATTAGGGATCTCTCACAAACCAATATGCAGTACTAAAGGTGAGCTTTTGGGTTTCGAAAGCCCACAGATATGGACAATAAGCTACATAAGGAAAACTTCACGGAGGGGCAAGAATAGTCAAAGAATAGGGACTAAGACAGGACATATTTATTTGAGATCGTCTCTGCGTAACTGAATCTGGTAACATGTGTAGTTAGTACGTGGCATTTAGTTGTCTAATAATTTTTGTTAAAGCCATAGAGCTAAAAAATCTTGGAAGCCAAATCCCTCCGCATTTTAGATAGAACTACCAGGTGGTTCTCAAGGATAACCAAAAGGTGATGGATAGGGTCTTATTATTTACCTGAAGATGCTTAATCAAGGTACATGAAAAGAGGCAAATACGATTATTAGAGTTACACGTCACTGGCTCACAATTGTTCGGGAGAGACCCTGCTATGGCTTTTGACTCCCTTCTCCTTCCTGTCTCCTTATTATAGCATCTGAGTGAACAGAGTCAGTTGTAGAGAAGGGAGTTTTATTTAGGGTGAAGAAACTGTCATGTCATGCCTTCATGGGAGTTTCTGTCTGGGCAACAGCTGCTGGACAGCTTCCTTTCTGTGCCTATTTGGGGACCTGAGAGAAAAATTATGAGAAATTTCAGGGCACAGAAAAAAGGCAGCGGGACAGAAAGATGAGCAAAAAGAAACATGAGATAAATATCAGATGAGCAAGGTCACGATTACGGACTATAACGTGAGTGGTGGAGAGGTGGATACGAAGATCCATCACACATTCTTCGTATCAGGAAACCACGCGGCAGGAGTCCGCCGACCCTGCTCTGAAGAGTTGTTGCTGGGTACAGAGGCCTGAAGAGCCGCGGCCACGTGCCCCACGAGGAAAAACAGTGTGCGAGGGAAGCTGAAACTTTGACAACATGTAACAGAATAAAAGAAAAGAAAGCAGAGTCCATGAAAAATAAGCAGCAAAGTAACACCAACAAACTAGAAACAAACAAACTAAAGCCATTCTTAAATCCAGTGGTGGACTAATCTGAGTGGGAAAAGAAAAAAAGCCCTGATTCCCAGTTTTTGCCATTATCCAACGTGTAAATACTCTCCTCATTGCAACGTCCAAGATGCCAACTAGATGTCCCTAAATAGGCCGTTGGAAGGCGATGCTCACCAATGGCTCTCACTGCCCGGTAAGAATCGGTTCCAGCAAAGCGTTGCCTGGAGCTTCCCTTGTTTCTAGACATTTTCAGCTGAATGGGAGAATGCATTTCCATTATCATATTAAAATGGAGGCCCCATGATGACACTCAAAACTGGGAAAGTTTCAAGAATGAAAGGTGGCTGTTACTAATTTTGCTGAGACACAAGCCCCAACACTTGAATTTTCCCAGGCGAACTAAGATGCATGACCACCCTAAAGGAGCCAATTTGAATGACGAGGTCGGGTGATGATGGTAATCACAGTAAATACCTTAGCTGGTGTTTAAAGTTAAATAATCCAAATGCAACTCTATTTTACCTGGTAGGTCTGTAATTAGAGCGCAGGGACCATAAAAGCCGATGACTTAGACATGAAACTATTGATTCACAATGACAAAAAGAGGTCTCATAAATCACTATTCTCACCCAATACAGCTTGTTAAAGTAAATATCAAATTGGCGGCCCTGTAGGTCACCTGTGAAATATAGACTTTTTTCCGTATGTTCAACAATAACAATTAACAAAGTTAAAAATATTTATTACTGGATCTGTACAATAATTATATTATGGGAAGCTCAGAAAATCAAAATACTACTGTTTGTCATATTAGTGAAGTTTCTCCTCTGTAGATTTGTTTTCTTGTATGGGTTATAATATTGGATTATAATTTATCTGTGGGAAACCTATCCCTCCAGAGCGCTGGCCTTTGCTGCTGCCTATACTCTGGGCATAGCACTGGCCTGGGGCTGCATTTCATGTTGATTTTTTCACTGGAGAGTTTCTGATCCAGGTGGATTATACGTATATGAATCTCTATTTCCAGGTTTATAGTTATAAATTCTAAGGGGTAATTTCAAGATCAGATTGACATACTGTTCCAATGTAACTACTGCATACATATGTGCATTTCTTTGCTAGATTTATGTCTAGAAAGTAACTATAATTTTTTTGTAGTTTGGATATTTATTTACAAACATCTTGATGTTTGGTAATTTGAGGTCTCGAGGATATTTACTTTTCTCAATGCCAAAACTAGAAACTGAAACTGATGTTTACTGATAACGTTACCATCAGTGTTCAGCTGGATATTGAAAAGGGAAAAAGATGGAAACGAGACCGTGAGCTAAATAGACCGAGAAGCAGGAACCTGCTTCCTCAACCAGGAAGCTGCAGCTTCACACCCCAGGGCGTCCCAGCACGGCTCTGCCAAGGATTTTAACCCTCCTCCCTGCCCCTCTCCAGCACCCGATTGTTGGGGTGCGCGGGGGTGGGGGACGAGGTGCCGAACTACAGCGGCCTGTCAGTCTAACTAGGGGGTGTACACCCACCGAAAGCCTGCAAAAGTTTGGGAAGTTAGTTAATTACTGCTTTTGAAGAAGGCACCTGGCCCATTCCAAGCTAACAGAACCCCAGGGGAACAGACACTCTCGCCCTCTCTAGCTCCTGACCTGCACTCGCACGGGGCACTAGCCTGTTCTCTCCACGGCCACGTGGTGCGGCCAGGCCGCCCACGGCCAAGGAGCTCCGCACGCGGGCTCCAGGAGTCCGTTTCAGGATGGACTGCAGAGGAAACTCAGGCAAAACCAGCCGGATGCTGCACTAGAACTGAACTTTAATACAAAGCAGAAACCCTGGGCAGCGGCCTTCATCCTGGCCCGACCGGAGACAAGAGGGGACTTTTCCCGCGGGGAGGCAGCCGCAGGTGAGATATCAGGAAGTCGGGTGGGGAACCCCCTTAATTGTACATCCTCAGTAAACTCTACCACAGAGCCCCTTCTACCAGTCCAGGTCTCAAGAAATTCTTTTTCTTTAGACACCTCAAGAGCCCCACTTCTACCTATAACAATACACTTTAGTCTTTCTTGATAAATAAGACCTAAGAATAGAAGGAAAAACTAAAACTAAAAAATAAAAACAAACCATCATGTCTATTATTGAGCCAATGCATACAATTAGGTGACTAACAGGCAATGAATAATTAAACCCACAGGTAACCATAATCAATTTGGATTAATGTAGATCTATTTTTATAACTGTGAGTACTCTAAAAATGGAATGGGTGCTACAAAACGTGAGAGAGGTAGGACAGGTATGGTGGTATAAAACACAAGGTCTATTATATTTAGTGTGAAGATCTGTTTTGTTTTGTATGTTTTGTTTTATAATATGGAAAAGAAAGTCTGTCTTAAATAGAACCCAAAAGCAAATATAATCTTGTTATTCCCAGAAAGAAAAAAAATGAAGTTTCCAAATGTCATAGCCAAAGTCAGAAGATGAAGGAATGTCATTTATACTGTTCTCAATCATTGTACGAAGCAATTCACCAAATAATATGCATAGACATACTGTGATTTATGAAAGAATGTGTAGAGTGTTATTACCACATATTCAAACACTCAGAAGGAAAGGCGCCTATGTGTTCAGTCTTGAACAAATTTCTCAATTGCAGACAATGGCACAATGATTGATTAATCAGCATGACATACTAAGATATAGAATAACCATGTTATCAGAGAGTGCCTAAAAAACACTGCAAACATTTATACAAAAAAATATAAGTAGTAATGATAGCTATTATGCAGCCTAATTAATAAAATCAGTAAAATAATTAACAATTACAAAGTAGATTAAAAATCCAACACAATCAATACAGCGCCAACTCAGCCTGACAGATAGCGGATTGGGAATAAGAGCCAATACAACTGTACACATTTACTCGCTCTACGTAAGGCCCACGGCCTGGCAAGGACACTGGCATTCTTGGGGAAGGTGGCAACTAATGGGATAATCCCTGCAAAAACCAATGCCCAGGTGACTACAGCAGGGTGCACTTTAAAATTACCTGTCACTAATTACATTCTAAGGATAAATATCCAAACGTGACCCAAACATTGAAGATTACTTAATAAATTATGGTATGTTTCAGGCACTTTTATTAACTGAAAATATGGTTAGGACCTAAACTGAAACGCACATGTCTCTAATGGAGCCAGCTCTGGAAAAGGACTCCAGCAAACTGCCGCTGTCCCTTCAAGATTCTACTCAGAAGAAACACGTGACGCTTCAGGCCACATTTCACTATCCTCTTCCTCAGAGCACAACAAATATGTGGACATACACAAATAGCACATCGACAAAATTTTGACGTAACAAATGTACTATATTATAAAGAATAGTTTTACTCTTATAGAATTGCTATTCCATGGAAAAGTAAGGTTTCTGGGGTGGGCATCATATTACCAGAGCCCCTGAGTTTCTGCCCCCCACCCTCCAGTCCTGTCTAGTCCCTGCCCGTGAGTATGGGAGAGACATGTGTGAGTGTGTGAAGTTTCGCTCTTGTGCTTTTACTACTTTGTATGACAGTGTTTTTTTCCGGATGTGCTTAAGTTTTCTCATCGGTTGACTTTAAGTTAATCAGGAGATTATCCTGGGTGGGCCTGGCCTAACAAAGTGAGCACTTGGAAGAGACTGAAGAGATTTGAAGAGAGAGAAGCCTTTGGCCTTGGAAGGAGCCAAGGGCTATCTGCACAGAGGGTTACGTGTCTGTCAGATGGGAGCAGCCTGCAGAAAATGATAAGAGCTCTGGGTTGAGAGGAAGAAAATGGAGAACCCAGTCCTCCAATTACAGAGAATTTAATTCTATCAACAAATAATGAGCCTGGAAGAAGATTCTGAGCCTGAAGTGAGATTGCAGCCTGGCTAACAACTTCCTTCCGTCCTTGTGAGGCCCTGAGCAGAGGGTGCAGCTAATGCGGATTCGCGACCCAGGGACAGGGGGAGAGCACGAGCGGAGGTCCCTTTAAGCTGCTACTTGTATCCTGTTTGCTGTACAGATGTACATAACTACTGTAACACCTTGAAGACTTACATAATGTTCATGGCTCTAATGGTAGCGATGACTGTAATACTAATGACAAACATTGTATGTCTTTATGGTCAGAATGCTGTCCCTGAGTTTTTATTTCAAATTGTGCACAAATATACTTTTATGAGAAACAACAATTAAATTATATGTACCGGCTTCTTTTGATTAATAAAATAAAGAAGCTTGTGTATTGGAAACAACAACCCCTGACTTTATTTTACTAACACCTTCAGCAGATTGACTCACATTTTGTTTTATTCTCACTTTTAATTAAGGTTGTGATTTTTAAAAATTCATTTTACACTTGTTAAATAATACTTCACTTCTTTCAATGTTAGAATAAAGTGTTAGAAAAAACCAAACCTTTGCCTGACTACAATTAGCTATGCACCATTTTATTTACAGTATATCTTTCATTTACATATAATTAACAATAGTTAATACTGATAACTTTTATACATTCATACAAGGGTCATTCAGCTTTTATTTAAGAAGGGAAAAGCTGGGATGAGCATCAACCCCACCCTGACCAGAGAGAAAAATTCTATAAAATGGTAACTTTTCTTTAATCCATCATTGTACTAAGGTCATAGGTCAATCAGTTAGGCTGAAATCTAAGAAAAGACCGTGCCTCCAGTGAACGAAGGAAATAAACACAAAAAGGAAGATAGGACTGCTACGTAAGCACTTCCATGAAATGCAGCTACATTTTTTGACAAATTCCTAGGGGCTGAGTGTACGTCAGCGGGAGAGTATGAAGTCCTGGTAGCCACAGGCATGAGGGGAGACGGCATCTATAACATCTACTTGTAAGCTCTTTTTCATAATCCCTTGTAGTGTGCTCATGGAATGGTCTGAGGGCAGGACAAAGAAAAAGGAAGTGGGGAAAAGCTTTCCTTAGTGAATTCCATACAAACGAATGTGGCTCAGTCCTGTAGGAGGGGGTGCAGCGGCTGCTGGGGAAAAGCACCGAGTCCTGCCTGGCGCGTTGCCTCTAGGTAACTGTGGGTGCTCAGCGCACTGCCCCTCACTCAGGGCCAGGAGAACGCCGCAGGGGGCATAAAAAGAAATCAACCTCCTAAACTCAGGGAGCCGCAGGACACTGTACTGAGCTCAGACACAAAGATGGCCCATTGCGGGGGAAGGGATAGAATCACGGAAAAACCCTCACCCCTGAGAGCCAAGTGCTGTTTGAGACTGAGGCTCCCCAGGACAACAAAGAGCGCACTCTCTTAGCACCCACCACCGAGCTAACAAGCGCTGCGTAAAGACCAAGAAAGTAACATTGGGCTGGACGCAAGAGTGTAGAGAGAGATTTACTTCCAAGGAAGAGAGGTTTAGGAAGCCTTAAAGCTGATGGAAGGAAAGACACTGAGAAAAACCCATTGGCCAACAAGTCTTCACTCTCAGCACAAGGGAACAAACGCTGGAGGAATTTTCATCAGTAGAAGCACTGAAGGTGACAACACAGCTGGACTTTCACATACTGAGGACTTGCAGAAGAAGAGTTATAATAGTTCACAGGAAAACCCCTACTTACTTTTGTCTCAAATGCCCTGCCTATGATGCCTGCCTCTAAGTCAAAAAATGAGAAACAAAAATGTGCACATGCACTCAAAAGACAAAAATAAAAAACAGTCAAAGGAAAAAAAAGCCACATGTGATCCAGATGTTGGGAATATCAGAGAAAAAATGTGTAACTACCATTAATGTGTTAAAGGCTGTGCATGAACTGATGGTGATTTTCAAAAAGAGACGAAACATTTAAGGAAGAGTCAACTTGAAATGTTAAAAAAGAACATATTAAAAGAGAAGAATAACTTTGATGTGTTCCTCAGTAGACCTGGAAGAGTTAAGAAAATAATTTGTGAATTTAAAATAAAAGAGATAAAGCTCATGGATAGGGACAACAGCATGGTGCTTGCTAGAGGGATGGGGAGCGGAGGGAGCTGGAGGCAGATGGGGGGACAAACAGTTACGGAACGAGACTGGATTTGGGGTGGTGGACAGACAATACAGTGTATAGAAGATGTGTGGTGGAACTGTTCACCTGAATCCTGTGTAATTTTGTTAACCAGCATCACTCCAATAAATTCAATTAAAAAAATTAAAAAAAAATAAAATAGGTCAACATAAATTACCAAAACTGAAAGACAAAGAGAAATGAGTCAAAAAAATTAAAATAGACAAGCAAGAAGAATAAAGCACTGGAGGACTATAGGACAAAATTTTAATGATCTCATAAACCTGTATTTGGAATCCCAGAAGGACAGAAGGAATCTGAGAAAAGAAACGAGACAGAGAACATGTGGCAAAAATATCGAAGTGGAAATGGCTGGGAATTAAAAAAAAAGAAAGTAAGAAAAAGAAAGAAAAATGCCAAGCATATAAATTCAAAGAGACTGAGGAACCAAGCTGGATAACTAACATAGAACACACGCAAAGACACGTGTCTACATATATATCACCGAAGTCGTCTTAGTTACAATTCAGTGATTATGTTATGCCCACAGAATGGTAAATTTCTCTCATAGGAATTAGCAGTCAAAATAGGGCTTTGCCCACAGAGGCTGAAACACCTTTTATAGCTAGAGCATCTTGCCAAGGCTCTTTCACTGTTTAAAACAGGAGAAATGAACATGTGGAGACTTCACTGTCATCCTCTGTATCTAGGACTGAAGGTCACTCATTTCTTCCCTCAGACCACTAGCTAGTAGTACTCACATAGACTTGCCAAAATGCAAGGGGGCTAGGAAGTGTAGTCTTCCCATTGTGCTGGTGGATACTGGGAATCCGCTGGAAACATCTACTGCAGATGTCTGTTAAGTATCCAAAGGCACTTGTATAGTAGGCAGGTGGATGCAGAACTTTGGAGTAGGGTTATGGTTATGATTAGAGATATAAAAATGAGAAATACAGAGGTATAAATATTATTTAAAGATATGGTATTAAGTGATTATCCAGGTAGTGAATATAGACAGAAAGATGGGCAAAGACATTTCCAGGTAATCTCTCCTTTAAAACTGAGAAGAGAAAAATTGCAAATTACTCAGAAAACTAGCTGATAAATAGCTGGCAAGGCATAAGGAAAACAAGGAGTCTGTGTGTTGCCCCAGAAACCAAGTGGATAAACAGTCTCAAAGAGGAGAAAATACTTAATGGTAAAAAATGCTGTCTAGGTGGAAAGTGAAGGCCAGGCCCCAATAACTGTTGAGATGAGGGGCATTGGCGGCAGTGATAAAAGGCAGATCAATAACAGGGTGGAGAATAAGCTGATAATAGTGAGCTCAAGAGCAAAGAAGGTGTAAAGAAGTACGAGAGCAAATAGAGACAAATGAGTCAGGATGTTAAGTAATATAACAGTGCTTAGACTGCTGTACACACTAAAAAATGATAGGTATTTTTATTAATAATAGTATTTCAATGTGTCATTTTCAAGGTCGGAGAGAAATAGGGCAGCAGCATCTGAAAAGAGATATGAAGCATAGAATGTCTTATTATTGTTTTTTATGGGAAAAAATTAAGCATATGTGTCCTGATAGGAACTGCCAGTAAACAAGGGAAATTGGATTATTTAGAATGGAGATGGGATAATTGCAGTAAAAAATAAATTTGAATAGTTGAAACAAGATAAGTACCATATAGGGCACATTTTGAGCGGGTAGTCTTAGGAAGGAACAAAAGAAACAAACAAAAAACGTAGGCCTGAAATGAAGCTTCTACTGGTGGATGACTGACAACCTAGTGATATAGCCTTCCCATGAAATTATTTTGAATCTTAAATAACTTAAAAGTCTTGATTTTACAGCTTTATACGAAAACTATGAGGTGATGTGTTAATACACATACACACTTGCAGACACACACAAGAAAAAAGTTTGGTGTTAAAAGCAATAAGTAATAATTTGCATAGTTTTAGTCGGATAATGCAAGGTACATTGATGGTTCTTTAATAAGTAGACATGATAGTAGTTTATATTCTATTTTTAAATCCCTTGGCATTATTCAAATTGCCATAAAAATTGAAAGTTAGATAGTGCTTTGTCAAGATGGAATTGACCAAACCTTGTTTATGTGGAATCAACATACTTATAGGCATGACTTAACACATAGTACAGAATTTCCCATGGTTCAGAATGTTTTTCAAAAAAATTGGTAAATGTAACTGCCTTCTATTAGACATACATTGAGTTTATTTCTCAAATAGAATGTGAAAATTGGTTTATATAATGATATATCTTATGGTCTTAAAACCCTCTTAAACTGACATTTCTCCACCTGTTATAATATCATTTTTCCCTAATACTGACTAAACATTAGCTTCAACTTTCACATCTCTATTGGTATTTTTTAAAGGAAAAGGGAGAGATATAAATTTTGTGTGAAAAATATATCTTTTACAATTTTATTCTGAAGAAAAATATTAATTTTAATTTTTAAAAAATATTTGAGTACAAATAAAATGTATATCATAACAAACAGCAAAATTGCTAAAATACAAAGTGAGGTACATACATTTGTATTTATATTATTAATTCACTGGCAAATTATATGACCTAGTTTCATGCATGCAATTAGCATTTCTACTAAATCTCTTACTCTGAATTACTGGAAATATGTGGGAGCCCATGAGAACCAGCGGGGTACTATCTATTTTAAGTATGTCTTAATAGCAGGTTATGATAAGCTTTAAGCTATTTTCATTTATTTAGTGATTTATCAATTTTGAGAATAGTAAAGCTGTATCTAATGTACTGCAGAAAATGCACATCATTTCTATTTTCTAGTAAATACTAAGCAAGGAATAAAAATAACTCCTTTTCCTTTTGCTCTCTTAAATTCCTAAATTGAACTTAACTAGTAGAGAAGCATAAATTAAATGCCCTTTTTTCCATAACTGAAAAATGATCACTTTAAATTTACTTTTTTATGATAGAAGGGATATTTAGTCTGCTGTATTAGTGTGGGGTTAAGGGAAGAGAGTCATACCAGTATTTTGTCTCATATATTAAGAGAAAGTTTACATCCTAATTGAACATTCTAATTTTCTTAAGTTTACATCCTAATTTTCTTAAGAAAGAAATAGATGAGATTTTAAATTTTGGTTGCAAGTATTTAAGTTGAATATACTCATGATTTTTCATGATTTTTTAAAAAAGGACTTTGAATTAAAGTTGACTGAAGTAAAAAAAAAAATATTTCCCAACCCTTTTTGTTCTTAATTCTATTTTAGTAGCGTTATATAAATAATATTAATGCAATGTTCAGGATTTTTGTAAGCTAGATTCATACTGTCTTTTTGTAATAAACAAATTAACAATGATGTTACTTTTAATGACATGTTTGAAATTCTTAAAGATTTTATGTCTGATTTTCACTTCTAAAACCTGAAAAAGATATTTTTATACAAAATGTAGTTGATTTATATTAAATAAATATATTTAAATTTAAATTATTTTTATTAGTCATAAACTTACCAAAGTGCTTGCTTATTTTTTACCTAGTTACTAAGTCATTCATATTTATTCTTCACAAATGAGAAGATAAATATGTTTTTCCTGTGGCATTAAACATTATAGTATATCAGACTGTAACTTTATCTATTTCAGGAAATATGTTGCAAAGTCAAAAAACTAAAAGATAGTTTATTTATATTTATTAAGGCTAATAAGTAGACAAATGTTAATCACTCAATGGTGAATCATTTCTCCTTCAATGGTTTACAATCATTTTAATACTTTTTACCTGGAGGGCAATTTTCCGTTTTTCCAAACTGATTGTGATCATGAAAAGCAAAATTGTTAAATAGTTTGATTTAGGTCCATCCAGAAACATGCATTCTATTCTAAACCTGTCGGCATTTTAAGAGATAAAGCAGATTCAGACGCAGAAGATGTACTTAACCTTTCTCTTTAATTACTTTTTCAAATTTCATATTGTTCCCTAAAGTGTGATGCCAGGCATCTAGCATTTCCCACCCAGGACTCTAATTTTCTGTATGTATTTGACCTTAGAGAGACAATGTGTCTTCCACCCAAAATGGAAAGGGCCAGAGCCACCCCAGCCCCATCCCACACCTGAGGACCAGATTCATTGTTCTGCTCGGTCGACCAGTGAGTCCCAGAACCAACCTGTCTCACATACCCACATGTATGTTGTGATCATTGAATAAAGGACACATAGACGTTAGAGTCTGGGAGCAAATGTGCCTGTGTGTGGCCTTGGATATGTTTCCTGCTCCCAATCTTTGGAGAGCCCTTATTTCCTACGTTTTACCCAAGCCTGGACTTTCCACGTATTATCCATCAGAGACTGACAATCGCCAAGTGAATTCTTTTTTGGCCTAAGGTAGCCTGAATTACTTAATGTTGTATTTTACTAGCTTACCAGTAAGGGCCTTTTTGACTAGCATTTTTTCCCATACTTCCTATTTTATGTCTAGGCATAACTTTCCTTTCATGCTGTTTTATCTCTTTGGTATTTTGCAGTTAAGGAAAAAAAAATAGTCTTGATTCTGCAAAGGGTTGCAAGAAAATAGATCTATAGTTTAATAAGGTACATAATTTTTGTTTGAGGTTTAATTACTTTAATACCCACTATTCTGGTTTCTATCGCCTGTATTAGCTTTGCCTGTTGAACTTTGTAAGACAGAATCAAACAACATGTCCTCTATGGTTATGGCACTTTCTTCATTATTATGCATATGAACTTCATCATATGGTTCTGTGTAGCAGTAGTTGTATCTTTTTATTAGTATGCCATATCTGATTGTATGACTACATCATAGTTCTATTACTGATTCTACTTTTGAAGACTAATTCAGTTGTTTGTGGAAATATTTTGAATATAGCTGTTGTGAACAATCCTGTATGGTTTTGTTTGTTTGTTCGTTTTTTTTGCTTGTTTGGATTTTCTTGCTAAACATTTGCACTTATTTCACAGGCTAAGAAAAGAGAGAGAAAGTCATGTATAATGGGCTCTTTTATGGGCATTGTGATGCTTTACGATGGGTGGGCTCGGTTGGCAGGAGTTCCCTGGTAGTCAAACAAACACTAACCAAGGTGAGATTTGTGGATCATTAAAGTCTTTAAATAGTTGACTTGAAATAATCACACCTTTGGTGGGCCTGACTTAACTGATTGAACGGTCTTACTGCAGGGCTCAGGCATTTCGAGGGAGAGAAAAAGTCCACCTGTGCACACCCGCTTTGGCCCTTTCTTGCAGCATCTCCCCCCGGCCCCGTTCATGATCTGTCCTTCCTGACGACTTGCCCTTTAGACCTCTGACTTGCTTAGCTAGCCCCTCAAATCCGCAATTGCCAGTTTCTTATAATAAACCCACATATAATTTTGTATATAAATATAACCAGTTACATTTATATAAATGTGGTTTTACTAGCTCTACTCTAGTTGAATCCTGAGTAATATAGGCAAGAAGCTTTGATTATTATAGGTACAAACTTTCTTCATAAAATCTGGCAGGAGATAGCACATATAAACATTTTGATCTGATTAAGAGCAGAGAAGATGTATCAAGGAATTTCAAAAACAGAGTACAGTCATCCTCCCTTATCTACAGAAGATGAATTTCAAGACGCCAGGGGATGGCTGAAACCATCGGCAGTAGTGAATCCTATATACACTGTTTTTTTTTCCTATATGTATATACCTATGATAAAGTTTAGTTTAGGAATTAGGCACAGTAAAAGATTTATACCAGTAACTAATAAAATGGAAAAATAAATTTGAGAATGTTTGCGTTTTCACTTAACGAAAGCACCTTACGGCTTCTCTCTGGCCTATCCAAGTTGCCACCTTCACTACACTTGTGCTTCGGAGTCATTATTAGGTAAAACAAGGGTGACTTGAACACAAGCACTATGATACCACAGCAGCTGATCAGATAACAGAGATGGTCACCAACTCCCTGGTGGGGAGACCGTATGTGGTGACAAAGGGAGGAGTCACGTGCTGAGTGGTGAGGAGCAAGACGGTGTGGGATTCCAGCACTCGACTCAGAATGGTGTGCAATTTAAAACAGATGAATTGTTTATTTCTGGAATGTTCTATGCCATATTTTTGTACTGTGGTTGACTGCAGGTAACTGAGACAGGAAAAATTAAAACTGCGGATAAGGGAGGACTCTTGTGCATCTAATTAAACTTCTCAACAATGGTGGCTGATTATTACTTATTTTAAGATTCAGTTCCTTCCTAAAGGTTATTCTAGGTCTTCACTGAAATGAAAAAAATGACGAATATGTAAGGTTCTAAAAGATCCTTAGTTGCTGTCAAGTTATTTTCTTAGATGTCTTTTTATTCTTTTTTCTTTTTTTATTGTTCAAATACATTTGTCTCCATTTTCCATCCACCACTTTCCCCTGTTCCACCCATAGATGTCTTTTTAAAAATGGTTTCTGAGGGACAAAATATGATAATTTAGATTGAATCAAATCACTGAGGTGCTTACTATATGCAAAGTTATATAATAAATATTGTGAAGGTATCAAAATATGTAATCCAAAATATAATGTAAAGTGATTATTTTCTCTGAAATTGATTTATTTTATTTATTTTTTATTTTTAAAGATTTTATTTATTTTTAGAGAGAGTGGAAAGGAGGAAGAAAGAGAGGAAGAGAAATATCAATGTGCAGTTGCCTCTTGCACGGTCCCAACTGGGGTCCTGGCCTACAACCCAATTTTCTATTTTAAAACAGTTGTTATTACATATATGTGTGTGTGTGTGTGTGTGTGTGTGTGTGTGTATTAGTATCCACTCATGAATACCTATTCTCATGAATATGCTAACTACTGAAATCTTTTTTACTTTATCAAATATTGAATTAAAGTCTACGCACAATAAATTTAATAAAGTCTCAACAGAACTTAAATCATCATCCACTAATTTATATAAAAATTATACACTGAAAAATAATATTTCTAATCAGAAATATAACAATTAAATCCAAGTCAACATATTTGGCAAAGCCTACTTAAAATACTGAATAAAAAGTGACAGCATCTATAGCATAGCAATATAAACTTAAACCACACACTGAAAAATGCATAAACCTTTGAAGTGAATCAAGCGATCAGAATAAAAAGCTAATGGCTTGGAGAGCTTCTAACAGCAGCACTAAAATGGACAAGATATGATACACCAAAAAAACTTTCAAAATAAGTTCAAAATTACATTGATACAGCATCCGGGTAACTATGAAATCACAGTAAATCAAAATGTTTAAATTTTCATACCACATTAGTAATTTACAACCCCCTCCCCTAAAATTAGGCTCCGTAGAACTTACTATTTTATCTAAAAACAAAACATGCCAAGAAATAGGTCTTAGAAGTATTTAGGCATCTGTTCTAATCATAGTTGACATAATTTTCTTTTATTTCATCAAACTATATATGACCTGTTAAAACCTATGTTGGAATTACAATGACAAAAGAGTAAGGAAAGTTATCTATGTGGTGTGATTTGACGGCGTCTAAATGGCCCTGCCAAATCTAAGCATTCCCTCACGTGTCCCTAGTTAAATTTTTGGGCATTTTTAAAATTTCAAAATGGAAATGACAAATAATAAGCTCACTTTTAAAAACACATAAATTCACCGAGAGGAAGAAATGATAATGAATCAATCTTGTTCCATTTCAATGAGTACCTCACACCATCTTCCTAAATTAGAAAGTTGCTGGCTTTGTAAATTAAAAGGAGGTGTGATGGTTAATGTCTGAAGAAAGATGAACGAATAGGATTAGGTCAAGAGGCAGAACAAGTTTCAGAACATTGTACAACTTGAAGCATGCAGATGGGGAAATAAAATGGAAACAAAGTGGACAAGGGAGACTGCATGTTTCACATATTTCAGCAGGCTACTGATGCCATGTGTGTTTATGTATACACAGCTATGTATGTGTATATACATATAAATATTCACATATATCATATAGATTAGTGCGTGTGTGTGTGTGTGTGCGTGCATGCGATTTCATTAAAATAACTTCAACTGGTTTACAAAATAACAGGGCTTTGCAAGGAATAGTTTCACATCTCAGAATATGAATGTTCTTCATCTCATACACTAAGTTAATAGCATCATTAGCTGTGGTTTTAGATGTTGCATTGCCTGAGTTTTAAAAGTAACTGTTGCATTGTACTGAGTTCTGAGTACTGGTGGATTGCAAAGGGCAATGCACATGAACATGTCTGTAAAAAACAAAACAAAACAAAACAAAACAAAACGCAACAAAACAACCTAGGATAGGAGTCATTCACAGAAAGAGCTGAATTTGTGAGTACCTCCTACTAACCCTACACCCATCATTGTCTTAGAATTAGCTTTGAAAGTAGGGAAGGTCCATGCATCCTTCGGGGTTCAGAGTTTTGTCTAGAGAGGGGGAAGAAATGCAGAAATAGCTGAAGGTGAAAGATTCACTGGCATGTCCAGCACACACAGACCAAATGGGAACCTTAGGCACTGCGAGCAAAAGAGGCCCCTCTGTTTCCTGAGACACTTTGAAGGACACTGGCTGTCAACAATGAGGAGAAATGGCAGTGTACACGACAGGAAGAGGTGGGTTGTGTGCTGGGTGCTGTCGGGGGCCAAAGGAGACAGTGCCACCGCTTTGGGCACCTCAACAGCAAAGAGCCGGCTGCATGGGAGAACTGCTGGAGAACAGCAAACACGTCCCACCCGCGCCCTGCGCGGACCGCGGTGTCAGGACGGCCTGCCTGCCCGAGGGCAGGCCGAAACCACCAGTCTGCACGGAGACAATCCATTCCTTTTAATTTTTTGCAGAAGCAACCGACCGTCCCTCAGACTAAAATTCAGTGCAACTAGTTTGTTTGCGATGTGAGAAGAGAGGAATGTAGGAGAGAGAAGAGTACACTATCAAGCCAGCCGCCCCTGTAGACCAACGCGTCCTGTCTCACTGCCTGGAGGGCCCGCCTGGAGACCACGAGGAAGACACAGGTCAGAACTGTCCCACCCGGCAGCGGCCGTGGGGACAGCTGAGGTCTTCCTCCGACCCCTATCGCTTCTGTCTCAGGGTGTGCGGGGCTGTTCGATTCTAAAGCCTGCACGCCTCGCCGCGCAGCAGTAGAGGCGGCTCTAGGGGCCGGCGCGCCCGCAGGCAGAGCGCGCAGCCGGCGTTCGGGGCCGGGCTCGGGGCCCTGGGGGCTGGGGCGCCGCGGGGGGCGCCGCGGGGGGCGCGGCCGGTCTGCGGCCCGGGAACCACACCGCGGAGGGGCGGGGGGGGGCGCTGCGCCCGCAAGAGGCAGGGCAGTGGCGTGGCAAGAAAGACAGACGGAGCTACGAAAATATAAAAACTTCGGGGTTGCACGTATTTGAACAGTAACTGCCTGATCATTTTTGTTGAGCATATTGTTGTGACTAATTAGATTCTAGTTGTAAGTGAGGAGTGCAGAAGCTATGATTTATTATGAACCAAATATCTACTGGGCGCGTTACTGGACAAATTACTTCATTTATCTTTGCTGTAACCCTTAGGACCTCATTATACCTATTTAAAAGAAGAAAAATTGAGGCACAGAAAAGCTAACTTTCAATTTGTACATAGCTAGTTCATGATAAAAATAGAATTTAATATAAGACTTCCCATAGTGTGCAATGCTATATTTGGCACATAGTTAATGTATGAATGCACAAATGACCAACATGAATGAGTAAGAAGTGGGGGGGAAAAAAACTAAAACATATGGACATTTTAACTGAAATACTTGCAATAGAGGCACAATTTGGAAATGTTTTCATTTATGTGTAATAATATTAAATCCCCCCAAGCCATGGCGGTGTGAGATGTTACATGTTAACTTGCATTTGTATCCATACTGTTTTCTCCAGTGCCTGCAACCAGTCTGCATTCCCATCAACAGCGCTCTAGGTTTCTCTTTTCTCCCCATCCTTGTCAGCACTTATTATTTGTTGATTTATTAATTAGAGCTATTCTGACAGGTGTGAGGTGATATCTCATTGTGGTTTTAACTTGCATCTCTCCGATGGCTAATGTTGTTGAGCTTCTTTTCATGTGTCTATGGGCCCTCTGTATGCCCTCCTTGGATAAGTGTCTGTTCAGGTCCTTTGCCTACTTTTTAATTGGAATGTTTGTCTTCGTGGTGTTATATGTTTTGGAGATTAAGCCCTGGTCCGATGCATCATTGGCAGATGTGTTCTCCCATACAGTCAATTCACTTTTCATTTTGATGGTTTTTTTTAATCGTGCAGAAGCTTTTTAATTTGATGCAGTCCCATTTGTGTATTTTTTTCCTTTATTTCCCATGCCCTAGGAGATATATTGGCAAAAATATTACTACATGGGTTATCTAAAATATTACTGCCTGTTTTCCACTAGGACTTTTATGATATCACAATGTATATTTATCCATTTTGAGTTTATTCTCGTGTATGGTATAAGTTGGTTTAGTTTCATTTTTTTGCATGTACAAGTCCAGTTCTCCCAACACCGTTTATTGAAGAGACTGACTTTACTCCATTGCATGGCCATGCTGCTGTTGTTAAATATTGATTCACCATAGAGCCAGGGGCTTATTTCTGTTCCTGGTCTCTCTATCTGTTCCATTGATCTGTGTGTCTGTTTTTATGCCAGTACCAGAATGTTTTGATTACAGTGGCCTTGCAGTATAGTTTGAAACCAGATATTTTGATTTCTCCAACACTGTTCTTCTTTCTCAAGATTGCCAAGGAAGTAAAAGACCTGTACTCAGGAAAGCATAGAACACTGAAGAAATTCAGGAAGAAACAAATAAATGGAAGAATATACTGTGTTCATGGATAGAAGAGTTAACATCATTAAAATGTCCATACTACCCAAAGCAATTTATAGATTCAACATAATCCCTATTAAAATACTAATGGCATATTTCACAGGTCTAGAACAAATATTTCAAAAATTTATATAGAACTTCATTTTTACGACTTTTTAATTCTTACTAGATGCCTGTGCAATAGAGAGACGCCTGTGTTACCTACGGCCTCACAGAAGAAACAATTTTATGCCTTTGAACCTATTCTTCCTTTCTAATGTCAGAGTAGAAAGTTTCCATTAAGATTAAACTTTTAGGAATTCACCTAAATCAGTGGTTACAATTGTGGGAAAGTAATTTCACTTCGCCATTTGCAAGTGTGACTGATAAAAACCTTGTAGAATAAATTTGACTACTTTTTTTTTGTTTTCAGTAAGTTATATATTAAAGTTGCTTTTAAAAATTTAGTTGCATATTTTCCATCATAGTAGCATACTTGTAAAAGATATACAAATTACTTGAGAATTTTAACATGTGAAAGATATCATATATTTTCCCTTTCCAGCAAATAATTCATGGCAAATATCTATCTAAAATAAAACATAGTAGATTATAAATATAATTAAGATTTATAATATGGCAATGAATATTGAATTTTTAAGCCTGAAGTGTTTTCTGCCCAATGGACTTAGTTCTTATTGAGGACAGTCATAAATAACTTTAAAATACTCCAATGCGATAAGAAGAAACTGTAAATTAGGTCATTGTGGAATTATAGTTCCCTTGCTTAATGATTGTAGAAAATTGCCTGGCAATGGAACAAAGAGAAAGAGGGCGGTGTGGTGAATGCCAGCTAATTAAACCAATAATTGCTTCTTGTTGTGTACCCAGATAATGTGCCCCTGATAATTTTAAATGAAGCCTTGAAGCAGCCTCCTTGAATGAACTGCTGTGCTGGTTAAAGCTCTACTACATAGGGATCTCCCTGTGCTGAGGTGGTGGCCTACTTCTCAGAGCTCCTCGCGTGGCGTGATCAAAAATAAATAAATAAATAGAATCAATGGCATGGAAGAGGTCTCATATTGAAATGATTGTTAGATAATATCTTTGTTTTGGTGTTTTTTTTTTCCTTAAAAGTATATTTATGTCATACAATATGTATACATTTGAGGGTTAATTTCTCTAATAGTAGAGATGCCACACTCATGTAATTTTCTGGAAAGATTTAGGGATATTAAAATGTGTTGATCTCCAAATCTCCTTTGAATTAACCATAAGATATTTTGTATACCTGACTTTATGGTATCAGAAATTAGCCCTGACCGGTGTGTCTCAGTGGGTCAAGTGTCATCCTACAAAGGGAAGGGTCACCAATTTGATTCTTGGTCACGGCAAATGCCTGGGTTCTGGGCCAGGTCCCTGGTTGGGGGCATGTGAGAGGCAACTGATGGATGTTTTTCTCATACATCAGTGTTTATCGCCCTCAACTTCTCCCTTCCTTCCCCTCTCTCTAAAAGTAAATAAATAAAATCTTTAAAAATATATATATAAAAGTTAGTACCAAGAAATTAGGACTTTCATTAAATAAAGATCTTTAATTTAACTTGTTTATTCCCCAAGATCATTAATACTATTTCTGAACCTACATCATTCAACAGTTCTGGTTTAGATATAGTAAACTGGTGTCTTCAGAAAGATAAATTCAAAGTTTTACAAATTTTTATTATTTAATATTTATATTGTTATGATAAAGTCTCTAGTGGTCTTATTTATCTGTATTGATTTTCTACAATAATCACACTTTTCCTATTTATAACACTAACAATAATACCACATTCCCTTTTTATTTTTAATATAGGAGAGAGACAAGGAATGTCAGAGTCTTATGTGATTTATTGGCTATTATAAACTGCAATACACAGCTTTTTAAATTTTTGCAATAGATTATACACCTGTATTGTTATCTGCTTGGTTAGCATCTCATGACTTTGATGACTTAATAGTTCATATTTGGCCACCTTCCAAGAGTGAACTCTAAAATACAGGTTTTGGCATTCATACTGATCAAGTTTTACTTATTTGCAAGCTTTTTAAAGATGATTTTTACATGAGATCAAGTGAGATGTTTTAATCATGCAATTATTTGCATATATTATCTGCTTCCTCAAATATTTTATCTGAAATTAATATACATACCCCGAGGTGCCAGGAGGTTCTCAAACTAAGGACTGTCCCATAGTCAGGAATCTAACTGGTTTATGATCTTTAAGTCATTTCTTCAAAATATATCACATATTTGCATAATAAGCATATTTAAATATATGTGTTCCAGCACCAATAAATTTCCATACACTTTAATTGTGACTATTTCTAAACTATCCATATTTTTCTTTTTCCCTGTATAAACTCTTCTGAACATCCACATATATTTAGTTTTTATCTGTAAATAAATTGTACGTTTTTTTCATGGAAACTTTTCTGGAAAAGCATGTGGAAGGCAAGGTTGATCACATCTTTCTTTAGCACTTTAACAAACAGAGTTTCATGAATATAGATGTTTGCTGAATGGTTTGGAGCCAAATTGTTTACATTGATCAAAGAAGTTTATGTTATTTAATGTTTTATTCAGCCAATTGTAGATGATACCCAAAAATGGAATTTTTAAAGAGAAAAGAAACTATGAACTATTTTATTTATATATTGATATATATTTTGTATATTACATCTACATTTTTATATATTACATCTAAATCATTTAGTTTTCAATTGTAAGCATTTGAAAATATTATATTAAATAGAACAAACAATTTTAGGAGGGTCAGGGATGCTTATGATTGATTTAACACTGTCCTCAGCATCAAATTAAAATAAAAAAATTATGGATCCCTGTCTTATTCTGAGGGTTCACATGTTATTCTGATATTGACATTCTCTTTTCACACACACAGGCACCTTCTCAGTTCATCCTATAAACATCATAATGCTCTTACCACACAAAACCATCTTCCCCATCGCAGTAGCTTGGCCTGTAATACAACGCGATACCCTACTAGTCCACTCCGTCCCAATGCTCAGATGGCCAAATAAACTTAGTTTCTTTCTATCCACCAGTTTGATAAGTTTTTGAGTTTATGGAACCAACTACTATAATACAAAATACCTACTGCACCTGTTTGAGAAAAAATGCACAAGCACACACAGGCATAGACAATGTTTCAGATTGCGTATTAGTAGAAATCAGTTATACATAAAGTCTGCACACATATTTTTCTTGTTTTTGTATATCTTTACATTTTTCCTACCAGATTATTATACAAAAGAACTTATAACACTGAGTGAGTGATAGAAGTACAAAACATTTCCATTCAATAAACTATGTTATCTTCATGTAAACATTGCTAAAAGCTTTGTAGTTTTTATTGCATTGTAAACACTCTTTATGATGAAAGGTTTTTATTGTTATATCTCAATTATATTTAAATTAAATCACTATTTTTAAGTTTTTTTGAGGCATCTTGTTTTTTACTTTGGAAAAATTGGTGAAGCATTTTATAAGACAGGGTGAGTGCTTCTGACAAGCAAAAAAGTTTTCTATATTTATTAATTTCTTAGGAATCTTGGAAAATGACAGTTGATAGTTAACGTGTTCTTAACTTAATTCTTATATTTTAGAGATGAGTAAGATTGTAATTTTGTAAAGTTACTTGTTTAACTATGATATAAACAAGACCTTAATTTTCCTGGCTTAATTATATAATGCTGTTATTTTATATTCCTCCATAAATATGCAAATTTTCCCATTTTATGATAGCATGTCCCTAGTGTAATCGGATTACAGGTGACACATACCTGTGTATGCTGTACATTGAGCACAGAACTAAAGACACTCAAGTCTTAGCATAACCCATTTTCCTGGCGGAGCAGACTGCAATCCAGTCCTAGGGGAGTAAGCCTTGCAGTGAACCCCTCTGCGAAGGAAATTCCTGAAACCTATTTTTAACACAAGTAATTATCATGGAAATTTGTGCAAAATATGGTAACAATTAGGCTGTCATTAAATTTTCAACTTTTTAAAATGTTCAATGAATTGTTGTCTCTGAAACTGACATATATACAAGATATAAAATGGAATTTCTGGGAGAAATACATTCAATATGCTTGAGTTCACAGAAATTCGTCCAGTGAAAGATAATTTGGCCATAAACACTTCTATTTGTTCTGTCTTTATAAAAATTTCTGATATAAAACCATTTGTTGGAAACTTGTAAAAATAGTCTGCCAGAGCACGGAATTCTAAGCGTCATAAATTACTGGAATACTGAAAGCCTGAAGTGTTGTGGTGATCTAGATGATTCGCAGCAGTGAGTGGAAATGCAGAAAGACAAAGCTTGCTTGCTGTGCGTAGATAATGGTACATTATTAGTGTTTTACACACAAATCATGCTACCCTCTCATTTCACAATTTATACACTAATCGTTCTGGCTTATATCAGAGTGTTTAAGATTACCACCTTACACTAGTATTACTCCATTTACAACACAAAGGCTCGATATAATGAAATATTTAGTTATGGCGGGTGAAATAGAAAGAAACTATATATGAGAAAATAAATTTTACCTAACATATGTTTAGGTTATATATTTTCACATGAATAGTACAACACCTAGCGGATAAATGATATACTATCAAATGATTCAAGGATCATAACTCACTATTAAAAAAGGAAAATTTCAATATATGTAAGAAGCCGCAAAGATTTCAAATATGATATAAAAGCCCAAGTGTTTAGCCAACTCTTTTAAAGTTAGAAGTGAATATGTATTTAACTCACCTATGTAGAAGTCAGATATTTGACTGTCTTAACTCTGAAACAGAGTAAGATCATAGACATTATTAATTAGAATTCTGAGATGCTGAAACACCAATCACAAACTCTCAGGGCAAAAGCGCATCCATATTACTCCAGAGGGTAAACATCATTTCCGGGGTTGTATAAGGTCAACCTTTCCTAGGAGGCCAAAGAGCCTAGTTGTGTCCTCTGTGGGCACTGGGTTGATCCTGGCTCTTCCAAATTTTTGTTATGTGCTCTTGACTACTCACCATCTTTCTGTTCTTCATTTGTTAAATGCAGATTCAATGCTGGACTATTAGATAAATTAAATAAGTTAATATAAAAATAATTATTAAGTTTACTGTTAGTCTTTGCACAAACATATAAAATATTTTTTTCTACTGGCATAATATTAAAGTTTTTCCTCTTAGATTTTCATGAGCCTTATTCTGAATTGCTGCATACATTCTTCACCTACCGGGGATATTGTGTGTATTTGTAAATATTTCAAACATAATAAAGACAAAAACTGGCAGCATATATATTTCTTATATAAAGTGAAATACAAGTATCAAGTCTTCTTAATTTGCAAAAGCATAAATATATATTTAATTCAGTTATAAAATATGAATTATAATCATATATGGATTACATTTGTAAAGATAAAGAACATTGAGTAACTTTAAGTAACAATCCCAAATATATGCCTTCAAAAGACATATATCTATAAAATATTAAAAAGTAATGAAGTGTTTGAAAATAAGCAATCAACAGGACAGTAGTAAATACAAAACAAAAAACAGTATAAAATTGTGTCTGAGTAAGTAAAAGTTAATGCTACAAACACTGAGTGATCTAAACATAATATTTTGTGATTATAAAATGTATCTTGCACTATATATCACAATTATAAATTATGCTGAAAATAAAGTAGTGGAAACCACACAAAAATAAAAAATTCAGTTTAAAAGATAGCACATTTTTAATGGTCTTCCCACTAAAACTCCCAATGGTCAGTTTCAATGCAATTTCCTTTATTTTTGCTTACTTACATGAATTTATAAATTTTCTCATCATAAATAGCAGAGAATGGCATCTTGGTTTGCAGCATATGCCTGGGAATCTACCTTCCTGTGTTCAAAACATTGGCCTTCAGATACATTTATTTAATGTTGGGAAAGGTGATACATTTATTTAATGTTGGGAAAGTTAATACATCTGTGTGCGCCTCTGCTTCCTCATCTCCAAAGTAGGATGTTAACAGTACTTATTTCAAGTTCTGATATCAAGATTTAATGAGTTTATATATGTATAGTAGTTAGAACAGTACTTGGTCCTTACTAAGGGCTTGACTTCTGTTAACTTTTATTACTAAGAAATAAGTAAGAGGTGATAATAAAAATTCTTGTGACTCTCTGGGGTTAACAGGTGATAAAATCATTAAATACTAGAAAGTTTTCAATTTAAATTTTTTTCAATTTTATTTTACAAAATATGAGTGTTCTGAATTTTGTGATATCTCCTATATTGGAAGCATTGCCAATATGCTACCTAGCAGACGTAACATGAGACAAAGGAATTATTTTTCCAGAATTGATACCCTCTAACTCACGCAGTTTGTTACATCTATTGTTATTTTGCATTGTCAAATTTTATTTACTTTGTGTTAGGTATCCATAATTCAATGATATTTTTATTTTATCTTGATTCTAAATATTGAATATCAATAACATTATGAATGTGATTGTGTGATTATTATCTCTTACAATTGCAACATGTCATCACATACACAAATAATTAAAATATTATTTTTAAAGGAAGCTTTACTAAGACTCAAGATTTTATTCATCCTTTCTTACTTCCACAGGATAATAATTAACTAAAATAGTTTCTTTCTACAGTCTCTTACTCCCTTAATTACTTAACTCTTACTGCTTGGATCTCAGGTGAGATTTAACTCTCTCAGGTATTCTTAGTCAAGCTCTGTAAGGAAAGACCGACTGTAATTGTGTTTCTTGGGCCATCCTTTTCAGTATTCTTTATCTTTTTTCCATATGTTTGGAGTTTCTCGGATAGCCCTCTTCATCAGTGGAATGAAGCATATTTTAGAACAAAAAATAAACATGCACTTACATAAATTATTATGACACTTGTTGCATACCATATTACTGCCTGGAAAGCAAGAGAATACAAATCACTCTCAAGTTTTTTTTCCAGAAATATAGTGTTAGTGTAATCCACATGGTCAAACAGAATTATTTAGGGTGTCATCTGCAGTATATTAACATAGTTCAGTTATCTTTGTGCTATTATAAAGAGGTCATAAAATCTATCCCGTAATCTAAGATGAATAAGATAGAAAAATAATTACAAAATAATGAGTAGAGCAGTAGTTTTCTAAGTGATGCAAAATTTCCTGTGAGGAGAAAAAAGGATGAACATTAGATCCATTAGAAACTGATAAATAATTTGTTCTCAGTAATGTGCTGCTAAAATCTATTTATTCCTGACCACTTATCCATGTCTTTCCTGCCCCCCACAACAGAGCAGTAATAGCTGGGGAGAATATTCTGTTAAGTCCGCTACTGGTGACGGGTTATTTCTCCCATAACCACTTTTTAATTTAGTGAAATAAGCTGTACTTTTGTACCAAGGCCAGATAATTTGGGGTTTGTCTCTCAGCTCCACTACTTCAAGTTTAACACCTTCATCTACTTAATCTCACTAACACACAGGTTTGACATCTTTAAAATGCGGAGTGAGAAAATGATATCTTACTGCTGAGCGAAAATGCTAAAATGAAATGCCCTCTATAAAATGCTTGGCATTTATTTAGTGGTTGCTCAGCAAATGTTAGTTCCTTCAGTTCCCTTTTACCTGCTTCTTCTATGTCTAGTTCGCCAAAAGAAACATTTATTTGATCTTCTCTGCAACATCTTTCTTTTTTTCTTTTTGGTATATTAATCTACTTATATTTATCTTTTTCTTTAGCTAATATATATTTTTTTACTTTTATGTAACAGTCATATGCATTATTTTAGGTTCTTAAATGAAGTTGAGCATTTATGTGTCTAGTGGCTGAGACTGTGAGTATAACCACAGAAAGCCAAAGGTGATGAGCTCTGAATGTAGCAGATGGGTTGAGATATTGTTTGACAATTAGAATGGGGAGATGCCTTTAATGTATGTATTGATAAATTATTTGTATATCCTCAATGTCTCACTTTTAATTATTCAAGGAAGCTATGAAATAAAAATATTCAATTGGCAAACCACAACATTAGTGATCTAATACAGAATAGCATGCTACAGATTTAAATTACAGCATTCTTTTTTGTTTCCAAACAAACAACATTATTAACCTGAAAAAAATAATTTACATCTCCTAGGTTGACCTTTTATATGTGAAAACTAGTAAAAATTGTTCTTCTTGCTCTTCAACATGTTACTTTCATTTTGGTCAAATAATATTTTATTTAATTTTGTTTATTTTAAATGCATATGCATAATGTATAAGTAAGGTATATGAAATAACTTTAAAAGATTGTGGAAGATAACACAGGAACAACATTCATAAATACCTACTATGTGCTCATGATCTTACATGTAATCTTTCTGATAAGTGGGTATTATTATAGTCTACATTATAATATGAATGAAATGAATGAATGGACGCTTCTGAGAGTCTAACTTCTTCAAAACCACACCCTGGATAAACGGTGTAGTGGGAATTAAGAGCAGGCCAGATGATTGGCTCTCATTGATTCTAGTTCATTCTTCTGTTGATAGCAAGTGGCCAATAGTTGCCTCCAGAAAATGAGGACCTTACTTGGTCTTATACAAAAGAGAAGAAAATGCGTTACATGGCAATAAAGATGAATATACACATAACCCTGTAGACTCTGAATGGCACAAGAACATGGCATGCTAATTGTGTAACTACCAAAAAGAAAAAATGTCTCTTTAGTCATGATTTGACAGGGGAAATTAATACATTTCTGGAGTTTTTTATTTTCAAAGTTTTGATCTAAAAATCAGTATGACAGCAGACTTTCTAATATTAAACTTTGCATTTACTATTTCAACTTAAATGGTCTAATACATTATCACAAATGTAGTATAACAAAAACAAAAATGTAAGCAGTTTTCTTGAAAACCTACTTCTTTCTTAGTTTTCCCCATCCCAGTAAATTTCACTACAAAGTATCCAAAAGGCAGGCCTCAAATTGCACTCCTTTTTGATTTTTCTTGCTTACCTCAGGTCGTTCTATTGGCTCTAAATCTCCTAAGTGTAATCATGCCTTACTTTCGACATTACAGTCCAGGATTTCTTAAAAAAAAAAATCACTTTGCTCTTAAAGTCCTTTAAGGCTAAATCATCTCATTCAGAGAAAATACATAACACACTCATGATGTACAAGTTCATCCAGGACCTGGTCTTGAACTTGAATACTTCTTCCTATCTCTACACATGATACTAAGAGTAGTTTCATAGTATGTGCTCCATAAAATAAATAAATGAATGAATGAATGCATTAGTGTATGAAGATTTAAGCTTACAACAATTTATCAAAAAGGATAAAGCTTATACCCATATTCACCTCTCTAAGTCAGTAAGTACAAGGAAGAAAGTAGAGACATCATGTGTTAGTTCACTTCGAAGAGTGTTTACATGATTTTTGTTTACCTCTGATACGTATTAGAAGTTACTTTCAGAAAAATGTTGCCAAAGTACCAAGATGATTTCCTTCTTTTTGTTAAGACTTGCTTGATAAATTTGGGATTATGTAAATAAAACAAGCTGTGAACATCTATACCAAAAAAAATAAATAAATAATAATAATAACTCTTTAGTTTACATTAGATCTTGACAAAATCATTTTTTACTTTCCACTAAACACAATATTAAGTAACAGTTAAATATTACATAAACCTCTTTATTTTTTTAATTTCAGAAATGGAGAATCTCTGTCGCACACCCTGCAGTGGAAATGGAGGGCAGCGCGTGTTTTGCTTACGCTACATGGCTACGGCCATGCTTTAGGGATGCCATTAGTAATTTTTCTCAGGTGAGGAAATGCCCCGATACTTCTATCACCTAGATAATCGAAGTTATGACATGCCATTGAAACTTTTCTTCTCTGGGACAAAAACTACGAACTTTGTCTTTTACTTAACTGAGCCATTACAGATAACGAAGTATGTGTATTTTCCCTATTGAAGAATAAAGCATATTATTTTGGTAGCACATTATGTGTTTCTACTTTTTTCCCTTGTATTGGCTTCTACAAATCACCTCTTTTGCTGCTACTGTAAGGGCATTATAATGGAGAGGCCTATAAACCATGTGGCTTCCCAGGAGAAGCTGAAAAACCCTACGAATGGCGATGTGGAAGTCCCTGGGATTCAAAGCGGGTGGCCTGCAGACACACACGTATTTTGGGGGCTAACTGTGCGATCCCTAGCAACATCAAATGACTAAGCAGCACCATGTGGTTTCCAAGCAAAGCAAAAATAAATAAACAAATAACACTTTAATCTCTTGCTTTGCACCGAGCCTCCTCCTTAGAAATATTGAGCCAACATTTCTCCTCAATCTTAAAGTTACCTTCACCTTTTTCTACCTCCCTGCAGGTACAATCTTTCTCCTTGCTATGACCAAAAATACTGATAAAATAGTTACGTTTATAGTTCTCACTTTTTTTCATCACTCCATGTGATTTTACTGTCAACATTTGCTTTCTCCTGATAATTCTCTGGCAGAAGCCATCGATGATCTCTTATTGCAAAATTACATTTTGTAGGTTCTCATCCTTTGTTACTGATTTGCACCATTTAATCTCCATCAAATACTCTTCATTCATAAACTCTTCTCTGTTTTCTTCTCTTTTGCATTCTTTTGAGAATTATTGTCCTCTTTTTTCTCTGATGATACTTTCTCAGACTACTTAAAATTTCCTCATCTTCTGCTTGGTTCTTGAAGATCAGTGACATTCTGTATTCATAAATTTACCCAAACAATCCATTTCAGAAGGTCATTGCTTATACATACTGGCTAGATTACAAAAGTTCGTATTTCATACTTCATGAAATACTTTTATGAAAATATGTACTTTCACAAAAATAATTTTGTATGTAGGTCTGTGACCCATGCCTATATAGAAACTGAAATGCAAAATTCTTATTGGAAGAATTTCCTCCTGCATTGTTTACATTTCACACTATGTAGGCCACTGCATGCACATCATTATTTTACTCTTCTTTATTTTTATCTTTTATCAACCTCCATAAAAGGACTTGTAGATTTTTCAGTGACTCCTTCCCCTAATTCTGTAAACTGAGTAAGACTAACTGCCAGAGATGAAAGCAGAGAGGTGAGGGGCTGTTGTGAAGGACTCTGAAATTTACTGAGTATTTCTGTCTGGGGAAAAAACAAAAACAAAAACAAAAAAAAAAAACTTTTTCAAGATACATCCAAGTGACAAAATATTGTGGAAGCAGATGTACCATTATTTTGGGGAATCTCCTTCACTTACAGAAAGTTTATATTTAAATAGAATTATGTAATACACAGTAATTTTTAAATGACTTTCATTTCAGAGTTTTGCCTATCCTGCTTTAAGAGATTATAAATAATGTAAACTATTTCCCAAGTGATTCCAATTTAATGGGTTCAGTTTTCAAAAATGAGAATGGTATAATCTTAATTCTCTGATTTATGGGCATATTTTTAATTTGCCTTCATTGTGTTGATTTGAAAAATTTATATTTGATGTATAGTTGTATTGAATTTACATTTATAAATTCCACCCTTTAAAAAATAAATTCACTGTAAAAGAAAAATGATTACCTCAAGTGGAGAATGGAAGGCTTGATAATTTGCTAATAACTTTTTTGTGCACTTAAGCACTGACCTGAATTCACATTTTATTTAGCAACTAAAATGTGCTCTGCCGATAGGAAGAGCCATTATATACCGTAGCAATGCTATTCATCCACACAGAGTCTTAGACACCTTGAGACAAATGGCTCCATGGTAACTATATTTAATCAGAACAAGAACAAGATATATCATTTTTTATTAGAATACCTGATTTCTGCCTCTAAGATAAACTAACACAATGGGAGGCAGTTTTTTAAAAATAACATAGAACCTCACTTGTGAAGAAAAGGATAATTACAAAGAAAAAGATCCATATTTTTTAATTTCACTCATTCTAAATCTTACTTATTTATATTAACAATCTGTCATTTACTTTTGCATTATGCAGACTTATTATAGCCTATATAAATTGCTGATTTAAGTTACAAAATAATTGTGTCTTATGTGTAGTATACAGGCTTGCACAAATATTTTGAAATAATTAACATTATAGGTTTCTCTTTCCAGCTTTACAGAATGTGAATGGTCATATTCTAAGTCCATTACAGTGGCTAATTTGCATCTAATAAAACAAATTCCCAAGCCTTGATGTTCATTTACTTAGAGATTTCACATATTATTCTCATTTTCCTTCTCTCTATGGTGACATATGAAATGGTCTTCACACTGATACAAATGTAAAATCTCCTAGGAAATTTCCCTTAATACGATTTGGTCACTCATCCATGACAGCCATCCTTATCCTGCTACACAACGAGTTTCAATGGAGGACGGCAGTGTTTTCCGAAGTGTGAGCTGTGGCCAATGATTTTCTGCAGTATAATCTCCAGTGGGTGGGGGTGGGGAGAGAGGGAGCTTGTTAAAAATACAATTTCTTGCAATCACCTCTCACATACTAAAAAGGGATCACAAGCTGATCCAAAAATCTTCATTTAAGCCAACAACCCCCTTGAGACAGGTTGAGAGCCACTGAAAGGAGGTATGAATTCAATGCTTAAGAATAGTCGATTGAATTACTTTTAAAAACAGTCATTTATTTGGATAGTTGTTCTCATGGTACCAATAGTACTAAAATGTTAAAATATTTTGCTTGTTTACTATTAGAGTTAGTGGATCCATTGCAAATAGAACCATCTTAGTTTAAATGGCCTCTTTCTTACTTCCGTGAACATGCAGTGATAAAATTTTTCAATATAAAACATTGTTATTATAAAAATCCATTACAGACTTGCTGACGTTTAGGGGCAGTGTTCAGAATGGGTCAATTCATCAGTATTTTGCAAACTTTGGAGAATAAGAAGGAATCTACTGAAATCTTTATTTTCGTTTTTTTATTGAACTTCAATTCTAATATGGGGCAGGTGTGGAGATACAATTTTTAAGAATTACCCATTACATATAAAACATGTTAGGTGATAGTAAGTGTTATAATGAAAAATAAAGCAGAGAAATGCAGCGGCAATCTGAAGCTGGTTCATACCAGTTCACTAGAACGGAGCGTTAAATGCTTATTATAGGTTCCGGAAGTTTGCAAGCCATTTCAACCATGGGTAGCTTGAAGTGGCCATATTGACAGTATTTTACGCTATAGAAACCGGGAGTTAGTGAAACCACAAACCAGGGCTCCCTTTTCTCTACACCTCTCCTCCCTCAGGCTGTTGAAACATTTGCCACTGGAATAGGAGGCGCTGGGTGGGGGTGGATGATAAGTGATATTCATCACAAAACAGTCCCCAGGGTCACAAATGCTCGCCGTCTGCCTGAAATGCTGGTTCAAAAATATATTGCAACAGTACTTTGTAATATGTCCTAAAAATTAGAAATACTCATTACTGACGGTAATTAGAGCAGAGAATAAGTCAAAATCAAGAACATGCTCTCCAATATTTTTCATCTTCAGTAAAATATTATAAATTTGTGTAAGATATTTTGTATACTTAGTAAGAATTTTGGACAGTATATGAGTGTTTGCTAAAAGATAAGGAAGGTATCACAGTAATGTTTTAAATGTATTCCAGATCTGACCTGAATTTGAAAATGTTTTCTTACAAGTAAAAAAGAGTTTTAAGGGCAATATTAGATTGATGGGGTTGATTCCCAATGCCTTGCATTCCTTAAGAGCCTTTGCATTTCAAGAGAATTGGCAGTGTGTTGAATCAGTACCTCAAAGTCTGTGGCCTTAACTTAAACTGAAAATGTTAGTTCAAAACGTTTGTGCTTATTCTTTCCAGATTGTAAAATGCATGTGAAAAGAAACATATCATGTAAATTGTTATTTAAATATTATAAATAATTAAAATGTTTACTTCGCAAATCATCTTTACACTATAGGTGGTCTTTTAAGACGATGAGATATATTTTGACATGTAATTTTTTTGAAAGTTAATTTATTTCTATTTATTTATTTTATTAATTTTTCCATCTAGTTGGATTTATTGGGTTGACACTGGTTAACAGGTGCATTTTAAGAGCATATTCAAAAGCTTATCAAACATTAAAACGAGCTTTCCTAATTTGTGTACATGTTAGACCTTGGGTTCTTGAGGCGTACACATAGACACACTTGCATAAAGTCACACACGAGTTTACTATTTACCATAACTTTGAAAGATGATATTTTTCATACTGAATTATTCATAAAATCCTAAGGCTAATTTAGACATGAAAGAAAAGAAAAATGTAACTCTTGGTCATAAATCTTTATTTATGAACAGAAACCTAAAAGATTTATAATCACTATGTTATGGCAAGTTTCTATCATATGATGTATTAACTTGCGGTCATACCCTTAAGCAAGAGAAGTCCTATAGCAGTGTATAAATCACAGGATATTTGGTTTGGGAAAAAACCATTGAGTGATCGTATTCACAACACCGAGGCTGGAAGGGAGAGATCCCCGAACCTCCTAGAGTTTCCAGAGGCTGAATGGGAGTTTACTTCATTGAGAGGTAGATCCACCCTCACTCTCTGTCCTTAAAAAATGTTTCACAGTAAACCACTTGTGTAGATACAGAAAGTTAACACTTCCAAACTAAAATCTGGTATTGGCGTATTGGTTTCTCGTCCTCATATACGCATTTCTCTATAATATTAGGATTCACAAATTTTTTGCCGTTCTTTTATCATTCTACATTAAATTATTCTCCATAGCCAATACCACCTAAATTACTGGAAATTTTAATCATATATTTATAAGGTTGCTTCACTTTTCCATTGCAATTAAACAGGAATGCTGCGTTTTATACAATCAAGGCAACATCTTATATTTAATCGAGTGAGATTCCTTTTAACATATAGAATATCTCGGTGGTCTGTCATTTACTTGCTATGTGGTCTGAGGCAAGTTGTCTCATCTCTCTGTGAATCAAATCCATAATTTTCATAATGAAAATAATAATAGTCATTACTTTAAAGGAATATTATAAAGACAAATCACTTAATACGTGGGAAATGTTTAGAAAAACATTTTGTGCCAAGTGCGCACTGAATAAATATTTGCTGTCCCTCATCAAAGACAGGCCGACGTCCACCCTGGAAGCCCCCAGTCCCTCCCTCCCTGCTCGGGGCGCCATCTCACCAGCTTGTAATGCTTAGGTAGCCTTTGGCACGTTTCCACAGTTTTCATTGCAGTTTTGGGGAAGAGTATTAGAGGGGTTTAGTTTCCAGTCTTACAAAAATCTTCCTCCTGCCCTCAAAATCTCTCATTTTCTAGCCTTTCCATCGTTTCTTAATTATTTGCTTTGTTATATAATATTTGCAATACTATTTTAAGAATTTAAGTTAATAAGGCAGCTATTTAAACTATGAGAATATATTCTATAAATTTTCAAAAATATAATACAGATGACTCTTCTTAAGAAGATGATTCATAATCACAAAAGCAGCTCTGAAGAGGTGTTGTGAATAAACTCTAATGAATGTATTGTTCGTACATATTAATATAGTTATTTCTACTAATTATGATACATGTTGTATACAGGTGGCTCTTTTCAATAGAGGTAGTGTTGCAGAGAGATTTAATTATTTTAAATACAATAACATAAATATAGCCCCTTTTCATTTCCTTAGCCTTTAAGAAACATCATTGTACGGCTTTTTAATATGTAAGACTGAGTATTTTATCATGGGTAAACAGTTCCACTTTCTTGAAAGATAAAACTCACTAAACCATAAAGGAGGCTCAGGAACATGTTTTTACCATTGTTCTTGCCTTGTGTTTCTTCTCTGCTCGTGGACCGCCCTGCAGTGCGCTGGCTCCTGCCTTCTGATTCCTAGATGCTGCCTCCCCGTCCCCCCGAGTCATCTTCTGTAGTTGCTCACTCTGTTTCGCCATGTTACCCCACAGCACCATGTGTAACTGCAATGGGAATATTCGGAGTTTTTATTGAAGGGCCAGGTATATTTCAGGACAGCTGAGCAGTGATGGGACAATGGATACTGAAATGGGTGTCACACAGGTTGAGACCCTTTCTGATATGCACACCACTTAGGTCTTTATTTACTGTCCCCCTTTTCTCAGCCACGTTCTTTCCCCGTCATAGATCCCATTAGTCCTTCTGTTACTCTATTTTTTCAAAACAAGTTTCTCAGATGGTGGCCGGAAGCTAGAGGAGGCCCGCAGTTAAAGACCTGCTCCACCACTAGGGTCTGATGGAGTGCCGCGTGTATACGGAGTTAGGGCAGATTGCCACCTTACTTTCCACACTGTCCTGAACTACCTGCTCAGAAGAGAGAACCTGCTTATGTACACTTTTTGGTACAAATGTTGTCCAAGTCCGTCAGCATGAATAGAAGGTTGTGGGAATGGTTATTGAGCAGAGCTGCTAAGCAGAATGTAAGATAAGCGGCTATTCAAAGACTGATGGCTGCCTGGCACTAGGAGCCCTTATCAAGGGATTTCCCAAAGTCCTAGCCTCAGGCTCAATACTGAAATCCACTCTTTTTTTTTTTCCTTAAAGATTTTTATTTATTTTTAGAGAGAAGGGAAGGGAGGGAGGAAGAGATGGGGAGAAACATTGATAGGAGAGAGAAACTTCCATTGGTTGCCTCTTGTACATATCCTGACTGGGGAACGGGGATCGGACCCACTTCTCAGGCCAGGCAAGGGCCCTGACTGGAAATTGCACCACAGACCTTTTGCTTTGTGGAATGACGTCCCACCAACCGAGCCACATTGGTTGGGCCTTGCAATCCATTTTGATTCTTCCATGGAAGGCAACTGTACCTCCTTTCCTCCTTCCTGGTTTGAGTCCTACCCCCTCAGCCCAACCTAGACACCATTTCCAGTCTTGTCCAGCTTTGAGGAGTCGGAAGTTCACTCTGACAGTTCCTGCCAGAATCCTGCTGACACACAAGCTAGTCAGAAGCACCTTCAAGTATTTGTCTCTTCAGTGAGTACAGGCACAAAAAGGAGAGAAGCACATTAAAAGCACAATAAACCCTGGCTGGTGTGGCTCAGTGGATTTAGTGCTGGCCTGAGAACCAAAGGGTTGCTAGTTCAATCCCTAGTCAGGGCACAGGCCTGGGTTGAGGGCCAGGTCCCCAGTAGGGGACGCCCGAGAAGAAACCACACATTGATGTTTTTCTCCCTTTCTTTCTCCTCCATTTCCCTCTAAAAATAAATAAATAAAATTTAAAAGCACAATAAATATTTTGAGATAAAACCTTGCCACACCCCTTTTATTATCTTAATAGTTATTTCATGAATTAGTCATATTGAATTATTTCCTTATCGTTTTATAACTTTACATATTTATTCTCTTTTATTGTAATAAGGATGCAATATAAAATACAGTTTAAACTTTTTTGAGATAAGAAACTTCTTTGTTTAGTATCTTCAGAACATACCTACTAAGTTGTAGGTGGTCATGTTTCATGGGTAACAATGATGTATTGAAAACATATAAGGAAACTTTGTTTGTGATCAATATCTCTACCCTGTCTTCCTGTTGAGACGAATAATAATGGATAGAAAGTAAACGAGTGAACTAATAGAAAACATGGATGGAAGTGAAAAGAAAACAACCTTAGGCATCGGGGCATCAGTTACCATTGCAAAGTAAGAAGACAGGGGAAGCAAAGGTGATAGTGACTTTGTTAACTTTTTAATGTTCTGTTTTTATTTTAATTCCAAACTCCTGGGAGTGGTTCTTAATACACAAATTTTATAAGATAATAGCAGGACTATTGAGAGTGGATGATTAAACAGCATGTAAAAAGTAGACAGCTTAGTAATCTATGAAGCCCTTGAGAGCTGAAGGCCAGGTTTTCTTTTCTTAATTTCAACAGGGCCCTGCTAACACATAGTATGTGCTCACTTTTATTGCTATTGGAAGAAAGATCTGCAAACATGGCTATCTGTTTAACTTGAACATGATTGTGTAAAACTACAAATAATAGAGGCATTATTGTACTGAATAAATATTTCTATATTTGTAATTCCTCCAAGACTGCCCCAAAATAGGATACCTCATTAATATCATTTTAAAGCAGATTTTAGTTTTTGCTAACATGCTATTAAAACTACATTCCTATCATGGTTATATTGCTTCAGTAAAGTCAATTGTTTGTTTGGGGTTCTTTTTGTGTTTTTTTTTTTGTTGTTTTTTTTTTACTAGTTCCAAACCTTTCTTGTCCATGGCTCTGACCTCTAATAAGGCTATTCATTCTCTAAAAGTTGAACTTTTATGTTTCTTCCAAGGCATTATATGTAACTTCCAAATTGAAATCCCAGTTAAGATCAGATTTCTTCTTCCTCTCCCCATATTCAAGGAAGTACAGAGATGCAGCTCTGGGGTGTTTTCTGAGCGCTCTCATCTTAATATTCCCTCTCCATCTCTTTTGAGTTCAGAGCCATATTATGTGTGTTATACTTTGAAAATCCACTTTATTTTATTCATTTAGATAATGATTCTCAGCCACAATTTTCTGTAAGTAGCATGTCTTAACCTCAATATCTACCCACATTAAATACCATAAAATTAATGTCCTGAGAAGTCTGTCTAAAACAATATAATTCACCCTAAGAATCTCTTAAAAGTGTAAATAAACTTCATATTAATATTTATGGGCATCAAGTACTTGATAAAATTTAATAAAAGTTATGATAAAAATAACTGTCATAAAAGAGATGCTCTAATACTCAACAGATTTTTATTTGCAGATTTAAAACCTAGTAAAGTCAGATGGGCAGATAGTCAATATAAATGTTTTATTACATTGTTTTTAGCAGATTTGTTGCCTGACAATAGAGTTATATTTACTGATAGTACTAAAAGTGAAATACATAAATAGAATGTGAAGTTATTTTTAACAAGTTCTGATGGTTCATATATCATTTGGAATTTTAAAATTGTGTTACTTTCTAGGTACTGAGATCCAATTTTCCCAACTGCATGTCTAATATACAGTGAATACTTTAAAATTATGTTACAGAAATTAAGAAATGTATGTTGTTAATTAAAATATAATATTTGAATATAGTAATTAAAGGAGATAATGATATTTCTTACAAGCCTCGATAAATCATACTTTTGCATGTGAACTTTGCCTTGAATTTGGCTTATAATAGTTCTTACACAATTATTTTATAACTTTATTTTAAAATTTCAGATTTTTTCCTTAATTTAAAATAACAATTTTAAAATATTTACTTAATATTATTCAGCCTCTTTTATTGTACCAAGTCTTTTATGAAATAATTTATATAAATAAACTCATTTATCGTACTCACTTTATGAGGTAGGTACTATTGTAATTTTACATTTTTACCATATGATATTTACAGTGATGTTAACTTTACCAAGATAATATTGGTAGTAAATTGTCAGTACCAGAATTTGAAATAAGTTCTATTTTTCTCTAAACATTTGAGGTTCTTTCTGCTCTGAATTGTGTATTATCAAAAATTTTCCTTTAAAACATGGCTTAATGGATATTATTAATATAATATAATATATTATAAATTATGATGATGTACATATACAATATAGTATGTAAATATACTTAATAATAACATAACTTGAGATATCTCAAGAAATAATTCATAAATTTTTAATTCAGAAAAACCTACATGTGATAGAATAAAAAGCTCAAAATAGCACCATTCATGACAAATGGTTACTAGACTTATTGTGTGATCACTTTACACTGTTCATAAATATTTGATAACTCTGTTGTTATACACCTGAAACTAATGCATGATATGTCATATATAATTAAAAATAAATTCTGAAAAACACATAAAAATGACACCATTAAGAAATGCATTCTAGAAAAACATATTTTCATGACATGTCTCTGAGTTGAGGCTACAATAAACTGATAGGAGCAAGAATTTGTTAAAGGTTTTGGCATATTGTGATTGGCATATCGTTGATGTATGGTTGGCCAGGCCAGATCGTCGCCTTTCTTTGATCCTTCTCTGCCTCATAGCAGGGGGTCGGGTGGAGAAAATGTCCCAGGTGAGGTTCTCCTCCTCTGTGTCAACTAGAAAGGGGACAAGGAGGGCGGCTCACTGCATAGATTTCCTTTAAAACATATAAATTATAAAGAGGTGTGAGAAAACAGCTAACCTAAAAACATCAGTAAAAAGGTTTGAAAAACAGTGTTGTGTGTGGTGTATTCTCTAAATATCATGTAACAGTTTGATTGCGACCTAATTTTAGATGGTATTAAAAGTAACGGAGCATATCAATTAGGTGGCTATAAAAATACGGAATAAAGATGATTATACTGCTCCCTGATAGTTTTATTAATTATAGTTCTATACATAAGAATTTATCATGGAGAATGTCAAGGCAAATTCGTAAAAAGAGAATGTAGGCCAATCCCTTTTCCAAAATGTGGGATGAGAATACGACATAGTAGAACTGAATTTAAGGTTTACTCCACTTTTGAATTTGTTTGAAAACTTTCATAACGCCTTTTGGAAGAAGATAATGATGGAAAAGCGTAGTGAGCTATAGAGTGAGAGAAGCAGAAGAAACAGGTTCGCGTTCCTTTTGCCCTCCTGAAGCGGAATACGGAAGTAACCCATTTCTATGTGACAGTAAGATGCACGCACTAACCCTGGGATTGCAGCTATGATCCAGGATGGAAGATGCAAGCAATTCAAATTCACGGCTTTAAAAGGAAAGCAGTTTGGAATTTCCTCAAAAAGCTAAAAATGGAACTGCCTTTTGACTCAGCGATTCTACTGTTCGGATTATACCCTAAGAATCCCCAAACACCAATTCTAAAGAACCCATGCACCCCAATGTTCATAGCAACACAGTTTATAATAGCCAAGTGCTGGAAGCTACCTAACTGCCCATCAATAAATGAGTGCATCAAAAAACTGTGGTACATTAACACAATGGAATTCTATGCAGCAGATAGAGCGAGCTACTACCCTTGCCACAGGATGAATGGAACTGGAGAGCATTATGCTAAGCGAAATAAGCATGGGGTGAAAGACAAATACCATATGATCTCACCTATAAGTAGAACCTAACCAACAAAACAAATAAGCAAGGGAAATACAACCAGCAACATTGAAAGAAAAAAGAAACAACAGAATCAAGAGGGAAGGAGGAGGCGGGGGAAAGAGAAAGGAAGGGCCAAGTCAAGGAACATGTATGAAGGACCCACGGACAAAGCCGAAGTGGGGAAGGATTGAGGGAGGGAAGTGGGGGAAGGGGGCAGGAGAGAGTGGTGGCAGGAAGGTGGAGACAAATGTATTTGAGCAATAAAAAAAAAGAAAAGAAAAAAGCAAGGCGGGGGGGGGGGAGAGAGAGCGAGAGAGAGGAACTTTGAAAAAACAGCGCCAGCACCCCGCCCTACAGCCGCTCACGGTGGAGGGCCCTTTGCCCTTATCCACGCTCTGCCCACTGCGTTCCCGTCCTCCGCAGGGCAGGCCTGCGCACAAGAGCAAGAACATTTTTGTTTGTTGACTTAAGAAAGAACAGACTTTTTATCCCATCAAAATGATTTTTTTAAAGTCATGGAATGCTCTATCACGGAACTGCTCCATTTTTCTTTGGGGATCGGGGTGAAACACCCCTACTGAAAGTATTTTGAGAGCTAGAGGCGGGCAACTAGCTCACGGTTGCCCCTCGCGCAGTTCCCTCCTTTTGCGCCCTAGTGACGCGAGTCCTGCCGCGGGGAGGCCTCGCCGGCCAGAGGGGCAGCCGGCGGCGCAGAGGGAGAGTGACCGCCCGCCCCCGAGAGGGAAAGACAGCTCCCCACCCCGAGACCTGACTGGCCGTGTGTGTGGGAGGGGACCTGGGCCCCTCCTTCCATCCCGTTCTGCCCCGCAAGGTCATTTACGTTGAAAGGCAAGTGGAACTGTAACGCGTCCGCAGACCGTTACACCAGAACGCGTGGAGCTGATGGGTCCCCACCAGGCAAGGCCCCTGCCCCGGCCCGGAGGAGGCCGAGCTGCGCGAACGCGAGCACGCGAACCCTGACATGGATCTGAGATGGGAATTTTTTCAGCCAGACCGTACTGTTTTAATACATACAATAACCAAAAAGAAAGGAATTTAAATATTAAGAGGACGGCGTCTTGGTACAGATGAGGGTTTCAAAATAACACAGGAAAGAGATGATTATGGAAAATGGCATTTTCACCGATATCTCACTAAGTTGAAACTTCCCCGTAAACTGATTATATATTTTGCACGTCAGAATTCTTGAGTGAATGTCCATGTTGTTATGGTTTAAGTTTTTCCTTGAATATCATATATGTCTGTACTCAAACAAAAATAAACATTAAAAATACGTCTCATATCTGGAGGTAAAAATCTCCTGATGGTTTACATTTATACATTTTTCAACTTAAATGATAATGTTGCTTTAGCTGTCTGAATAGAATATTGCATTTCTGTAAATGAAAAAAATTATGGAAGATTTATGACATTTCATGTCTCATAAAATAGATCACTTTAACTTTAATTGTGAGTTTTTACAGTTAAAATTTTAAGTGGATATTTTATTGAACACTGACAAATTTATGTTTGAAGTAGTGTTTTCTGAAGATTATTTCTAGTTGTGAATTATTTTGTCTGATACAACTTGCTTCAAATTATTTGCAATCAATTTTATGGAATTGCTGAATCATCTAGCTAGACAATGTCTTTCTTGAAAAATATTATTTTTGGTAAATATTACTTACTGTTTTTCTAGGAACAGGCAGCACCATTTATATGATATATATAAAATAATATAAGCCAAAGTTACAAGCCCTAAGTTATTCTAGACATTTTACTACCCTGAAGACATCTTATTTTTGATTCACTGTTTTCATTAAGTTCTCCTTTCAGCAATAGTGCTTAACTTTAATGCCATTTATTTTTACTTCTGTCTGCTCTGAAGGGATTCGATTCTAGTTGGTACCTGGCATATAGTCATCTTACAGTTATTTTTTAACTTTCCAGAAGAAACATGAGGTTTTTTTCTTTCAGTTCTAACTTGACAAAAAGTAAACATAAATGTATTTTATCTCCCAGAAAATTTTACAAAAGTAGACTCCAAGAAAAAAAACCTGTGTGGTATACAGAAATGTCAATGTACAATTTCATTTTATATGCAATTATTAGAAAATAAACTATTAATACACACAAAAATTATCTTTGTTTATTCATATGTAAGAGTAGGGAATTAGACTCATAAAAAATAGTCAAGAGCCCTATTAAATGTTAAATTAAAATTATTTCTGCTTAGGACATTTTGTTTCTCTGGATAATATCTAAACAAGTATATTTCTTGTATATTAGAATAAATGAGACATTAAAATATAGTTAGGAGAAAATATGTTTCCATTCATAATAATATATTTGGAGAAAAGTATGCTTTTTAAATAGCATCCTCACATTCTACTGTGAATGTTCATATTTTATAAAATCCCAATATAATATAAAATATATTAATTGGTGAGATAACAGATTGATTACAATGAGAGAATGAACTATATTCAAAAATTAGTAGAGGAGTCTCAAGTCTTCAATATCTTATTTTTGTGTTTATTTGCTAAATCTCATTTTTGATTAATTTGAGATAGAGAAAAGAAAAGATCACTAATTTCATTAGACACCATTAGGTTCTCATTGTTACAGATTTTTCACAGAAGGTAAATCTGAATTGCTGATCCAACAGATACATTATATATTCTTTCTTTTTAGCTGAACTATGGTCTTCTATCATCTATCTATCGTCTATCAATCTAGGGTTCAGTGTGCTCAATAGCAGGAGATGGCTTATGATTTTAAGTCACTCAAAATGGGCCTCTTTGCTAGATCCTCGCATTTGTACTTGAGAAGGAATTATGCTGGGGGGATTTTGCTTTCTCAATAAAACAAATTGATTCTCTCTCACTTTATTTTTTTACTTCTTTAAAGCAGACATTTTGCCCATAGTTACAGAAGCCGTAGAATAACTATGCAGAAAGAATGTGAAAAGCAAATGTCAATGTACCACAGATGCCAAATCAATCATGGTCTTCGGTGGATTCATTAAAATTTTAATTTACAAAAAGTAGAACAAACTTGATCATGGTGGCCATGATCGATTTGAGGGCAATTACATTGGGCTAATGAGAAAGAAAATGCAATACTTGTTTGAGTTGAATTGTCTCCTCCCCAAAAATGTATGTTTAAGTACCATCTTAGTTTATTTAAGCTCCTGTAACATAACACCATTAACTCAATGGCGTATAAACAACAGAAATTTATTTCTTACTGTTCTGGAGCCTGGAAGTCCAAGATCAAGGCACTACCAGATTTATTGTCTCCAACTCCAAAGGTTCGATCTCCAAATGTCGTCACATTGGGATTAGGTTTCAGCACATGAATTTTGGAACTCAGTTACTAATCCTCAGGACCTCAGAATGTGACTTTATTTGGAGATAGGAACCTAACAGGAGTAATTTATTTAAAAGGAAGTCCTGAGGGCGAGCTCTAATCCAACTTGCCTGGTGTCCTTAAAAAAAGGGAAATCTTTGGACAGAGATACAATCACACATGGAGAAATCATGTAAAGACTGGAGCTACGCTGCCACAAGCCAGGGAACTCCTATAAGCCAGGAGAAACCTGCAAGAGATCCCTCCCTAGTGCTGATGCTATCTTCTGCTCTCCAAAACTGCTGCAATACATTTATCTCGTTCTAAGCCAGTTTTTGGTACTTTATACTGCAGTTCTAGGAAACAATGACGTATTTAATTATTAAAAAGGCAATGAGTTTTATTTAATCAATTAATGGATAAAGTGAGAAGTTTTTTAAAAACATTCTTGCTAGTGAAAGTAATTTAGTTGAGTATATTATTTCATATGTAATGAGGGTAGTAAATATAACAAACTTTCTAAAATGATGTCCACATTAATGCTCAATCTTCTGAAAGTCTGTAATAAGAAATCAGTATTTGTTCATTAAATTCCCATAGACTTACGTAACAATGTGATATCTTTGAATTTCAGTCCATTCATAGCACGCCCTTCAGATCAGTTTACTCTGATGTCTTTATAATGCAATCATCTAATCTATTCTCAATCCATGGTTTCTTATTCATTCAGCCTAACAATATCATATGATTTATCTTTTGAATAAGGTGATGCTTTCCTCAAACTGTATTTGATTCACAGATTGCGTTCTTCAGCATGGGGAAATATGAGCTCATTTCCTGCCAAATGAAGTAACTGCATAAAAAAGGAAGAAATATATTAAGGTGGTAGAAGTTCTACTCTTTTAGAAGAAAAGATAATGGCATTAAAGGTATTTTGTTGTAAAGGTTGGAAAGGCAAAAGTCTAATGTTCATCTATTCAAAGAGGACAGGCTAATAGTTAAGCATTTCAATAATGGAGACATCCTGTTCTGTACAACCTTGGGTAGAATAAATTCTAGGGGTGTCAATAACAAACCATGTGATTCCACACAAATTTTGTTGACAGATTATTTGAGTTTTTTCAACAATGAACACTTCTATTATATCATGTTAATATGAGGTCTGTCTGGAAAAATTACAAGCATTGTTACTATAACAAGAACAGTTTGCACGACATTGTTGTAACCTGGCAGCCAAGGAGAGTGGACTGAAATGCGCATGTGTGAGCAACGGCGACTTCACTGTACTAGTCTTTGGGGGCAGTAGACACCATTGAGTGGGCATGTGCACTGTGTGACTGTCTCATTCAAAATGACTGAGCAAGTAGAGCAATGAATCTGCATCTGCATTAGTCTGTTAACAAATAACATTTTTGGCGATTTTCCGTTGTCTTGTTTTTGTGGTTTTCTTATTGATTTGAAGGAGTTTTTTGTGTTTTCTGGATAGAAAGACTTTGTCATATACATGCATAAAAAATTCTTTTTGAAGTCTAGCTTTAATAAATTTTGATTTATTAAACTTTTATAGTTACCGCTTTTTTTGTTCTGTCTTAAAATTATGAAAATATTCTATTACGCTTTTTCTAGAAGTTTGATTGTGTTAGCTTCCACAATTATGTCTTTCATATTAAATATTATTAGTCTGGCCACAACATTTTTGATAGTGAATTTTACAACAGTCAGCAGGAACCTTTAAGAGCTGGCCTCATCACAGTAAACTTACATCTCCAAAATCAGTAAACGTTGTACATTGAGATACATGTCACTTTTTAAATATCAGAATTCTCCAGCACTGAGGTTTAGAATTAGGCAATGAGGATGTGTGAACATCCTGGAATAAGACCTGGAAGCATAACTTCCATAATTTGAGGGTAAAAATATTATAATCTGGCTGTAACTGTTCCAGATAATCACTTAAGCCCAGAATGGCAGGGAATCTCAAATACATAAAAGGACTTTATAATGGTTATTTTTTGACTTTTTCTCTGGAGCTTGAGAAATTTTCCCTACACAAAATGGTTTACTTGAGATGACTATGACATTTATCACTAGACATAATATAAGGGACAACCGTTTAATATGTTTATATAGGTATTAATAGAAACGGAAGACAAAAGAGTTTAAAACAAGTATGAATGCATATAATTATATTGAATATTCTACTCAAGTCTATATTAAGGTGCAGAAAGTTAGCTATTTTAGAGTAAATATTACAACATGTCCCCTGAATATGTTTAGGTGGCATCAAAATATAGCTCAGAAGTGAAGCTCAGAATATGACAATAGAAATGCACGATAGCTCATCATCCCAATAAAGGTGAAAAATTTTAACTGTCTTTGAAAAATTTTAAAACTTTGTCCAGCTCCTATCTTGAGTATCTTACCAAGATCTTCTTTAAAAAGAATTAACAAGCAAATCTTCTCAATGAAAACTTTGTATCACTTTTATCTTAAACCTTATATAACACAGACTACAAAGAAATAAAACATCACAAAAATTGAGTTCATCTTTTTGTAAAATCATTCCAATAATATTTTTATTATGAATCATAACAACATGCTATTTTTAAATATTTCTTTACCATAAAGGAATATTCTTTTTATAAAGGCTTATATGTGCACTGGCATATTTGAGCCAAAAGGGAATTATATCAATATGTTCTCAGCTTTGGTAATTACTTCATTTACTTTATAATTATTACTTTTGAGTATGGAATATTTGTCATCCAAGAAAAAGTTAAAACCCATGAAATTCAATTATCATTTGAGCTTCAGACATGCTGCAGCTAGCAGACTGAAGCTGTTGTATATGTGTGTGTCTGTGTGTGTTAAACTTTTAATTTCATAGACAGCAAGTACTAGCTTAGTACATGGGGTTAATTCTCTTTGTCTCATTCCCTTAATGATAACAAATTGATTTTCTCAAGAAAAACATGCAGAAATTCCAGTCTCAAAACATAATAAATGCAGTGCATAACTGAAATATAAACTAAATCTACAGCAATGTTTATGAAAATGTATGTTATTTCTATGCACTGTAGCAATTTAAGTTCCAGGAAGGTAGTCCCTGATTTCAGAGAACTTTCATGTAAGAAATACAAAAAAGAAAACCCAGTCAATACATTCCATATGTATATTAAAAATATTTACATATTTATAAATATAAATAAATATTATCTAAATATAGTATTTATATATTTATAAATATGTAAATATTCATAGATAAATATATAAACATGTAAGTATTTACATATATAAATATGTAAATAAATATATAAATATGTAAATATTTATAGATAAATATATATAAAAATACATATATATATATTTTTTTTTTTCCTGGCCAGAACAATAAATATTTTGATTCTTCTTGTTTTCAGTAGAAACATCATTAGGTTGGGGCTATACTATTCATGCTCTTCAATGACATGAGCATTTTTTTTCCCAACTATGTTGCTGTTTTAGGTTAACTCCCGCTTCATTCATCAGAGAGGGCAGAGAAGGCTACAGGCATGAAGTCACTCCATCCCTCAGCCACAGTTGTTTAGAAGAGAAAGAGACAGTGGTTTCTACCTGGGTAATTCCCTCTCAGACAGATATGACATTGACAGATGAAGAAAATCAGTTTGAATGCTGTTCAGTTCTACGCTGAAAAACGCATAGGCTGAGGTCTAAAGCTGCATTTTGGAACATACTTTATAAAACCTAAATAGTCAGGTACATTTGCCAAGAAAGAAGTTATGGAGAGAGAAATAAAGGAAAGAAACTTGTGTGGAGAAAAGAAAGCAAATTTGCTTTCTCATCTTTCTCTTTCCCAAATTAAAGTTTGTATGAGACCTATTGTAATTCCTTCCCTTACTTAGGGTGAAAACTTCTTAACACTATAAATTTCCCAGCAAGAGGGATATTTCATGAAACAAAATTTTCTGTCCTAAACATTCATAAAATTTAATTAGTAAAATTGAAAATGATAGGTAAAATCATAACATTTGAAAAAAAAATGAATATACATGATGCCTCTTGAGGTTGATTCTCTAACTCTATTCCTGAAATGTGCCCTCCTCCTAAAAAAATGAGTACATTGAGTACATTGTTTAGATCAGTGAGAAGATATTCCACAATCTATGTCGCTCACAGAGGCTGAAAGTGACTAAAATAGACATGATGGAGGGTCATCATTGTGCAAAACTCCTTTTTATCTTCCACCCTTTTAATTTCTCTTTGGCTGTGTCTGTCCTACCACTCAGTGGATTTTAACTAGGTAACAAACACAACACTTGCCACAGCAGTTCTCAGGAAAGCACTGTTCTGATACTTATTGGCATTATGAGCAAGTGGCATGAAAACAAAAATGATACCAAACCATGAGTTTGCTTAAAGTCAAAGACGATGCCTAAGCTGAAACTGCAGACACATACTCAGCTTTTTGTTATTCTACAAAAATCTTGCTAAATTCACTCATAGTTTGTAATTACTTTCATGTCTTTGATTTTGTATATACCTTGTGAGTACTAAATTATTACTTTGTCATAAAAATATGAGTTTTACTTCTTTCTCAATTTTGCTGCTACACGTATCTATAAAAGATTGATATTTTAAATATGAAAGACAGTTATATGTTTTAATATTCAAAGGGATATCTCTTAGTAGAAATAAATATAAAATACAATGACATTGCATAAAAAAAGAAAGTACACGCAACTTTGGTAGGCAGCACATAAGATAATTCTTGCTTTTTTAATACTTTTAGCTGTATTTAACAACTAATGATATGTTCCTGCTGTCTACAAGGAAAATTAGGCATCTGTCATGCTTTTTATTAAACAAAACAAAGAAATCGAGAAACAACGATTTCATTCAAAGTTTACAAACTAAACAAAACACAAGTAGACTTTAAAGAATTTGAGAAATAGGAAGTTATAAATAGATCTAATTACCATACTGGGGTCAGAGGTAAAAACATCTTTTTTATCTATGTTTTCACAAAAAGGGTTGACTTGCTAGATTATTCTAATGGTTTCTAGGTAGACCTCAAGCTATCCCTATTTACAGTACTGAATTTTGTCCTGCAAAATGCAATGACACTGAAGAGCAATGATGAATGACAAGGACACCCCAATGAGGAAGAACATAAGCTAATATTTCCCCCTGTGGTCTATTGCCCTGTGGTCAAAATAAGAATTGTCTTTTCCCATGAGGCCCCTATTACAGGGTCTCTCTCTGAGGAAACATCATTCCTTGCTTTATGGATGTCACATCTGGGCATGTGACATGCTTTATTTACACAATAAAAAGTGAAGAGAAGAGAAGGGTGCACTTCAGGCTTAAGAGTCAGTGTGTGGTCCTTTCTCTGCCATTTCTCATACAGAAGTTGCTTCTTCGGCTTTAGGCCCAGCTGCAGATGATGTGAGGCAGAGAATACTGAACCAGGATGACCATCCAAAGTAAAAAGACAATAATAATTTTTACTGGTGCACTCGTAAGACTATGAATTTAAGAGTAAGTAAGTAGCCTGATGGAGAGCCCACTCCAAAGAATTAGCTTTAACTTAGCAGGGACTGGTTTGTGAACCCAGGTGTGATTCCCTTCAGCAGCTCTGCTGGGAACCTCCTGGTAAAAGTTTCTTTGTTCTAAGCAGAAAGTACTATCAATAAGGAGACGGCCTCTCTCCTTGTCCTGGTGTTCTCCTATAACGCCTGACTCACAATAACCTCAGATGAAGGCAAACCCAGAGATCACAGAAAACCACAACCAGAGACCTAATTTGCTGTAGCTGAGGTCAGTTTTATTTGTAGACATATTTGGAATAAAATAATCTCCTTATTTTTAAAGCCAGTTTGATTCAAGTTTGACATTTTTCTTAGAGTTCAGTATGAGGGCTGGAAGTATTGTAACTACAGTAGTAGAAATGTTTATATTGTGCAATAGAATACATCTTTAAAATGTCACTTTTATATCTATTGTTATAAGCTATAATTTAAAAATAACAAAAAAACCCACTTTCACAAAATGCCACTTTACCTCAGTTCCCATGGTTGAGAGTCTCTTATTTTCGTTGTAGTTGGGTGCAGAAAACCTAATAACTATGAGAAAGCGGCTTTCAGAGAAGCTTGGCAGCATTGCCAGATAATTTATTTTGGAAAATTGTGTGCAAAGTTACTACGTCTTCCTTTCTTTTTGTTCTTTGTTGAGGTAAACACTTTAAAGGTGTTCTTATTTCATAATCAGAGCATTAAGGAGTTTTTTGGTGGAACTCTGAGCGGATTTTCAATTTTGCGGCAGCTTATGAGGGACTGGCATTGAGTCATGCAGAACCCTAAAACTTTGAGAAAACACAGCATCCCATTTGGCAGAGGCAGATTATGTCTTTTAAAAAATTGAGTTAAAAATGCAAATTAGTGTAATAGTTTTCTGATTTCAAATTAATTTAACATGTTGCTGAATATTCAGAAGTCAGAACGTAGAACATTGTTCTTTTTAAAATCAATATTTATCTAAATATGGTGTTCAATACTCTCCCTAATTTGTTTTACATTTGTGTAGCACATAGTTGTCTGTATTTTCTATACATATTCTCACGCATTCTGTATGGGGGAGTGGAATCTGAGTAATTTGTGTGTCTTGAAAAGCCTGGAAACATAGGATGTAGTTCTTTTGGAAAGGACACATGTTCCAGTTTATTTAGAAATGGGTTGAAGGACAATCATGCTGGGAAAAGGCACGTTAGAGGCAATTGGTCCCAGTCACCAGCAGGCAACGGACCCTCCAGAGGAAAGGAATGTGCCATTGATTGAAAATAAACCAGGTTCCATGTGTTTTAGTCCATAATCATGGAGCCTCAACGCCAACCTCAAGGGAGTGTGAGGGGCGCTGGGCAGCGAAGCTCCGCACTCAGAGGGACTGTGCCTGCCCCGTTCCCCGCTGTGGCCATCTTGATGTTCTTGTTGCTCTTTAAACATGGGCCTCTTCATTTTCATTTCCAAAGGGGCCCTAACATTTTGTGGCTGGTCCTGCCTGGCTTTGATATGCTTAAGTTTTAAAATGGATTGATCAAGTGATATAGTCAAAGGTAATAATTTAATGGCTAAAGGATGACAAGGGATTAGTGTGTTGAATATTGCCCATTAGGTAAGATAGAAGTTAATGTTTGTGTTAATAAACTAGGAAGTGAACTTTTATGAAAGCTTATATTACAGGTTCTTGGATCATTCTGGTCGAGTAGTGATACATTTACAGAAGGTATCTTGATTTTTTTTTCCTGTTACATATATAAGCTTACTTTACTTTTTGATATAGATATCCTCTCTTCTCAAATAAGGATTTTTAAGAAAACACTGTATTAACCAAATTTTTGTTAAATAATTATTGTATTAACTCCCTGTCTTAGAAATACTACAGACCAAATGATTTAAAAAACAGAAACTTATTTTCTCACAGATTTGGAGGCGCAAGACCCAACCTCAAGGTGTCAGCAGGTTTGTTCTCTTCTGAGGACGCTCTCCTTGGCTTGCAAATGGCTTTTTCTGCCTATGCCTTCATGGCATCCTTCCTCCGTGTGTGGGGCATCCTGGTCTCTTTCTCTATGTTCAAATTTCCTTTCATTATATAAGGACGCCTGTCAGATCAGATTAGAGTCCACCCTAATGGCCTCATCTAACTAGAGTAAACTTCCGTAAAGGCCTCACCTCCAAAAAACAGTCACATCCTAAGATTCTGGGGTTAGGGCTTGAACATACTAATTTGGGGGAGGGGGACACATTCAACTCAAACACCTTCCATGTGATAGTTTCGTGCCTTAGAAATGGAAAGAGAATATTAGTGGAAATAGATCTATAAAAATAAAATGACTACAGAAGTTATAAATGCTCTCTGAGGTAGGACATACAAAGAAGAAAATGATGATTATTTTTTTTTGGCAGATCTAACTAAGAGAGCTCCTAAAGATGATTTAATATAAACACGTCAAAAACAAAAACAAAAACAAAACAAAACCCCCCAGAACCAGCATCCCACGTAGTAGAATTTACAGGAGGGAAAGCAGAGTGTGAAAGTGTTTGGGTTTTTATATTAGTGGTAGATTCTCTCTGATTAAAAATATACTGCAGACATCTATACAAATATGATGGAGTGAGAAGCAGATAAGGAATAAAATGTAGGTGACAGTCCTATTTATTCACGATTTACCTGGAAAAAGATTACGTGTTGCAGAAATACAAACAAGGCCCCGGGGTCCCATAATTCACGATGAGCGATGCCACTCAGGCCAGTGACGGGGGCGCCGCTCCCTTCCCATGACTCTTCGGTCGTCCTTCGGTCGTCAGGACGTCCGCTTTTAGGTTACAATACCGCTGCCCAAGTACGACGCCAACTTTTTCTCGGTTTCCCGGCCACGCTGTTCGGTCCATCGTCGGTGCCGCTGCTCCAAGGAAGTGAAAGTGCTTTGTGCGTTGCCGGGAGAGCCCTCAAAGAAGGTTCCTTCTCTTCACCTCTGCTTCAAAATTCAAGTACAAGGCGGTTGTGAGGCTGGTCCTCCGGCGGACGTCTCGGTCCGAGAGAGTAAAGCCAAACCTCAGGGACTGTGGACTGGAGAAGTGGGCGTCACCTGGCTCCCACAGAGTGTGTGGAGACAGCCCAACACATGACACGCTTGGCTTGTCTGCCTCCGGGCTCTTTGACGTGGGAGAGACCATCTTTTTTCTGTATCACGGCTCTGTTATTTTGCATTTTTTAGCTCTTCAACGCGAGTAAATCCTTTTCTGAGTTCACAGAGCTGTCCCAGGTGGACATTAACAAGGAAACATGTCTAGCGAGCACAAGTCTGTGTAGTTTTTTTGTAAATTAAGAAGGACCATCACATTCTGATTTTCAGAGGTGGGATTCCAGTATGATAGTGAATCATTTAAAGAAAAATAACCATTGTAATTGTCAAAAAACATTCTAGTGGGGAAAAAAGAAGGCAAAGAGATATGTATAATATCTTGGAGTCTTAGGTATGAGGCTATAAAATAATCTTTTTTAGAGGGTCACTCAGGAAGTCAGCTATGACGACCAGATCCAGTGCAAATAGTAGGAAATTAAACTGCTAAACAAGCGACAATGAAACCCGAAGCCTGAGTGGGCAGGGGCGGCAACACTCAGAAGGCACCAGCAACAACTTCAGCCCCTCAGGCGGCCGGGACAAGGGCCAGGCCAGGGAACAACAGCGTTAACCAGGAGCATGCGTCTGAAATTTGAAGTTTGTAAATGAGTTTAGGTAAGTTAGATTTGTCATGTTTAAGAAATGGTAAATTGTTTTTTTATTATTACGCAAGTAAACAGGCACTTGAAATATTTGTAGGAATGATTTTTGATCCAGATAATATTTCCTTTTTGGTGATTCAATATTCTGAAACTGACTATCACCTTTATTACCGTCCGGTTTATTTAATTCATGGTGAAAATAATAATCTACATTTGTTTAGCAACTCGAGACAAAATTCTGTTTGACATATATCTATTTAGATGCCTGAGCACTTTATTGCCAACAAATAACCCTTAGGTTGCCATAGAAATTGAAATATTCTACAAGCACCTCACGAAATCAGTGACAGGATCCAGAGAGACAGTCAGTAAAATTGCTTTGTATACTGTAAAGCACTGAAAACAAATTAAAATAATATGTATTACTCTTTATCTCTCTGAAAGGCAGTTTCTTTATTGTAACCATTGACTATGTTAATGGGTTGTATGTTTGTGATTGTCAAATGTTCCAATGTCTGTTAAAGTTACATGGAATATTATGAGGTGTTATGCCAATGCTTGGAATAGTTTTAAATATGTTGACTATAATTTATTGTTATAAAATTTATATTATGTATTTTGTTTTTCTTTCATGTGGTATATCCTACTCACTAAGCTTGAAATGAGATAATGTCCATTAATTACTCTATTTGGTAGTGACAATTTACAAGATTTGGAGTAAAATACAAATACGAATATAATACAATGACTAACCTTTGGTTAAAAGGAGAGAGAGATTTTACTAACCAAAGAAAATTAAAAAAAACTTTTTTCATCATTTCTTTAAGAAAACTAGAGATTAATTTTATTGTATTTACTGACAGTAGAAGGAATTTTCATGAAATTATTTACAAAGCAGACCTGTACTTAATAGGAAAAAAAAGGACATTGCACCAAAAAGATTCCATGTTCAAGAATCCTACAGAAAAATAAAATGGAAAAAAAAGAAGACAATGGCACAATGGGATTTCAAAAGAATTAAGAAGTTCTATGCTTCAAAAAACACAATAAAAAAAGTAAAAGGATAACACACAGACTTTGAGACAATATTTGTAAGTCATGTATCTGATAAGGAACTTCAATCTAATCTAGATTGTAAAAAGAACTAACCAGTAAAACAAAACAAAACAAAACCAAAAAAAACCTTCTATTTTTTAAAAAAAAGTGGGTAAGTGATCTGAATAGCTATTGTGCCAGAAAAAATATACAACTGTTGATAAGAAGAGGAGAAGGCACTGAGATCAGTGATCTCAGGGAAATACAAGTCAAAACCACGATGAGAAAACACTCTGCTTGCACTAGAATGACTATAATCAAAAAGGCATATGATAACATGTGTTACAGTAAATATGGAGAAATTGGAACTCTCATAAAATTGCTGGTGGGACTATAAAGTACATAAGCTTAAATTCCTAAGCATTCAGTAAAAATAAAACAAGAGAATAATGTGTTAGAGTGAAAGCATGAATAGGAATATTCAATTTTAAATGGTTCTTGTTGGGAATAATTGGCTAGTTTGTAATAAAAAAAAACTGGTTTCAATTTAGAGAAATCATAGAAATGATATATGAAGAATTTTCAAACTAAAGTTTAGTAGCCCTGCCCCCAAAAGTTCAGGGTCAAAAAGGAACATATTTAAGGCCTATGCAGTAGAAATCAAAGCTAGAACTCAGATAACTCCTATTTGGAGATGAACGATTTAGAAGGAGTTAGTAAGGACGTTGTTAGTAGAATTTTGTTTTACTGTAATAAACTGTTGGCAACAGGGATTTAAATATTTGAAGAGTATCTATAAGTTGAACAGGAAAAATGGTAGCAAATATAATGGCTGGATACTGTCTTTCCAGTTTATTAAATGGACATTTTAAATTAAACTTTCCAGTCTGCAGTTTTCAATAAATGTTCATCTGCAAGAAAGTGTTGTCATTCTAAAACTGCCTCTTCATTGGCAAGCCTGGAAGGTTGGTGGGTTCATAGCTTTACAAGCTATCCAGTCTCTCTGCCTAGTTCTTGATTATATGTCAATGGCTCAGAACTGAAAATAGAATAATAACTAATGAATCATCTTGACAGGTAGAAATGCTATACAGTGATTTATAATGGTATTTTGTTTATGACAAATTCTTTCCAGCTCTGTCCCTTACTCAGTTGTTTTGATTGAGTGTCAAGTTACATAAAGAAAAACAATATTGCTTAAAACATTAAATTTCTGTGTACAGAATGCTGATGTCATCAAGAAATTTGTTACATGACTAAGAATATCCAGGATTTATACTACTTACAACTTGCTTAAGAAGTACAGTTTAAGAAACTGTCTTCAAAGAAAATGCAGTAAATAATTTTTAGTTTATTACCATATCAGAGTGACTAAGAAAACTGGAGCACTTGATGGTGATGTAACTACTGTATCATAATTAAAATTGAAGTACTTCGGACCTGAGTGTTTATAGTACTAAACAAAGATGTCTTTCTTCACACTTCCCAGAGGGCAATTGAAATAAACAATGGGATAGGCACATAAGGGAAATCATAAAATTGTGTTTGTATTAATTAGAAACCTTCCTGTTTGACCAAAATGCCTCTTGAACAAAATTAAGCAACTAAAAGCAGAAGAGAGCATCTCCACAAAACTAGGTCAGGAGGTACAAGACACAGCCCCTAGTCCCCGACGTCAGCCATCAGTCAGCGCCCCGTGAAGAGGGTGTTGTATTCGCTGAGCCGGTGAGGCTTGACTTTCAGGGGAAGATTTTTGTTAGAAAATGTCTCAAGGAGCCCAACACTGCTTAAAATAAGATAATGTAAATATAAAATATTATTATTATATATAATGATAACAATAAGCTTTTAATAATGATCTTATAATCAAAATATAGTAATAGTATGCATTCCTAAAGGCGTATCTATCCAATCAAATAATTTTAACTTTAGAGTCTTATCTCTTAGGGAACTTGAACAAGTGGGTCCTAGAGCAAATTAAGCCTGAAACATCGCTGGAGGCAAAAATGACAAAATGGAAGCTGTCCTACTTCGAGCACATCAGGAGAAAGGAGGGATCTTTGGAGAAGACGATAGTGCTGGGAAAACAGAAGGAGCAGGAAAAGAGGAAGGCTGAATGCAAGGAGGATTGTCTTAATAAAAGAAGCCCTAGGCATGAGTCTCCAGGAGCTGAGCAGCGCTAAGGGGACAGGACACTGGACGTCATTTCTTCATGGAGTCACCAGGAGTTGGAGCCAACTCCATAATATGTGACAACAGTTAGAATATTGTATTTGCAATAATTATATTTAAGCATTGTACTTTGAAAATATGTATTAGTGTTTTTTGATTGCAGTAGACTATGTGATATAAACAAACATTTCAAATTTGTCACCCCAGCATCTAGCATGGCATTATCACTTCAACATATCTTTTATTATTTTCATTGAAAACAATGAGTGACTTGTATTCCTGGCATATATTTACCCTTATTATTAAGGAAGTTATATACTATTAAAGCAGCGAACTAAGTTCCCTTAAAATCTTCACATCCATACCAACATAGCCACAAAAAAAGTTAAATTTAATCTAGGAAGTAAATTAGTTCTTTCAAGATTCCAAGTGAAAGTAGCTTTGTTCTTTCATTTCTTGGTCCTTGCAGAGATTTCTTCTCAAATAACTCCACAGGAGATCCATTATATGGTCATATTCCTTTCTGAGCAATGCCCTAGGCATTGGATAATTGCTCATAAGATAAAGATCTACATTATGAATACTACATCAATCTTTTGTGTAATATTTTACAAATTATATTTTTGTACTTGATTGTCTCTGAGCACCCCACTGTTATTTTTCAAAAAAAAATTACCTCCCCTTATATTTTCACGGACCTAAAGTATACAAAGGCTTCTCTGTTGGATATCCACTCTACAATTCTCATTTAAAAATATTTTTCTATTCTTTGTTTTGATTTATTTCAAGTCACCTATGTATCAAATGACAAACCAGTTGGTTGCTGACCTTTAAAAAATCCCAGAGCTTTAAGAGAAAACCATAGGGAACCTGTCCAAAATCCTGCTCATTTTATAAGACCACAGCAGTTTTCTTTTGCAGTTTGTAAGACCATAAGCAGTTTCAAAAATATCCTATAACTGGAGTCCATGCTATTTTGTTAAGATACATCTTTTTTATGTGAGCCATACTTCTGTCTTCTATTTTTTTGGGTCTGTTATTTATTTATTTATTTATTTGGTTGGTTCGTTATTGTCTTTAATATAATTGAAAGGTTAAAAAAAGAGCAATACTATGTGTTGATAAACTATTTGAAAATTATACCTAAGATTGACAATATCTTAAACTTGCAAAAATATTTTGTTTTAAAAACAAAATGACAAGATTGACTTACAGAAGGATAAAATAAAGACTTTTCTCAGGCCACTACCCTCCCATAAAAATAATGAAAATTGTAGTAAAACAACTGAAATTGAACATTTCTGAAATTTGTGAATTAACTAAACAATAGGAAGAATGACTACAACGTGGATGAACCTTGAAAGTATTATGCTAAATGAAAGAAAGCCCCCACACAAAACCAGATATGTTATGGTTCCATTTATATGAAATGTTGAGAATAGGCAACTCTACATTTTTGGAGACAGAAAGTAAATTATTAGTTGCCTGGAGCTGGTGGTTGGGAGTAGGTATAAGAATGTGAAGTTTCTGCTAAAGTATATAGAGATTCACTTTGGAATAAGGAATATGTTTTTAGATTAGATGTTGGGGTTGTATATCACTGTGAATATGATTTTTAAAAAATTGTACTCTGTATTTTTTTAAGATTTTATTTATTTATTTTTAGAGAGAGGGGAAAGGAGAGAGAAAGAGAGGGAGAGAAACATCAACGTGTGGTTTCCTCTCGAATAGTCCTGCTGGGGACCTGGCCCACAACCCAGGCACCTGCCCTGACTGGGAATCGAACCAGCGATCCTTTGCTTCACAGGCCAGCACTCAATCCACTGAGCCATACCAGCCAGGGATGTATATTTTAAATAGATGTGCTATATGCTATCTAAAATATTGTCTCAATAAAACTGTTAAAAGTATAAAAAGCAAAATGATACTAACAGTACGTTACACATGTTTTGAGGAAATGCTGCATATTGCAAATCCCAACCCTGAAATGTAAGACAGAGTACCTATTGGAATGCATGCAGGTCTCATTTCCATAATAACTATTTACCTTCATTTGATATTAATGCTTTGAGAGATGAATGCATTGACTCTCTTCTCCCCTCAGTAGCCTTGATAGAGCAACAGGCACTGATTTGGTGGCTGTTTGTGTGTGGATCGGAACTTCCTTACCCACACTCTGTGTAGTGCTCGTCTTGTGTAGTTAGCACCCCCAAATCAGTTCTCCATTACTAGTGAGATAAAATTCCATTGAAATAAAGTTATAAAATTAGTATTTTCAGCAGACCCTGTTTATAAACATTATTATATCTCTATCTCTAGGCAATGTAAGAAATACAATAAAATTATGGATTTATAGAATCTTAAGAAACAATTTTTTATATTCAAGACTTAGATTTTTTTATACACTGTTGGATGTAAAATTATTGCAGTATATTGTGTAATAGGTTTTAAGAGGAACAAACATAAGGAAAAACAGAGTTTTCAATACAGTGTCCCACAAAGTGCTGTTTTAGCAAGATGATTTTTAAGCTGAAGAAAAACTGTACTAGGCTCACTTGTGTTAGTGGGAAAAACACAGATCAAACAAAACTGAAGTACTTTTATGTTCATGGACCTCTGTAATCATCTAAGTGCATTGATGTGAGTTGGGACTCTCAAGAAGAGAAATACAGTAGTTTCACACAGAAGCCCCTTTCATTAAAACAACATTCTTAGATGTTATAAATCACACATTTGGAAAATATGAAGAAATAATTTTTTTCAGTAAATTTGTATATACAATTAATTCTGCAGTTCTAAATTCCTTAAAATCTAACAGAGGAGTCTACTTATTCACCATTTTAATTTAGTACTAATTCCATATTTGATTCTGTTTTATTTAATTATATTTGTATGACAATAATACATATATTTTATTTATGTATAAAAAGCCAAGTGGTAATTTTTTCTTTCACTTTACGTTTGGCCTGTTCATTTTTATTACTTGATTACTACCAGCAATTTTTTTGCTCTCTATTCTACTATTTGCTTTCACATTTCTAAAATATGTGCTATATACTTATTCCAGTATTCCTGTCTCCCCAAATTGGGTTTTTTTATGGTGACCTCTTGCTATCCTTCCCATACTTTCATGCTCTCTCTCACACACAGTTCTCCTACCCATATATTTTGATTATTGCTACATCACAATGTCTAATCAAACAAATACTCATTGCTTATATTATTACAACTATGCAAATTCTGCTCACAGTTGAGCCACATAGAAAAGAAGATTGCATTTTCATTCTTGTAGACCCTTTTGCTTACACTGGAGTTAATGACTGTAGGTGTGCATGTTGCTTAGGTTTCTATATACTCTTAACCTGTTTATGTGGAATTTTCAGGCCTAACTGAAAAATGTCTCTCAATGTATTCAAATATCTATTCCATATATCCTTCTTTCCTTCTGTCATGCCTCACTAATTTCTCTAGATCTGCTAGCTCAGTAATCTTTAGGTCTTTTTTTCCAAATATCACAGGTAAGAGTTTTTACAAAAAATTTTGACCAATGTATGTCAAGCAAATTTTCACATAGGAATTCAGGGACTGTGAAAAATAACATAAACAGAACACTTCAAAATGGAGTCAGAGCTGCCATCTCAGAGCAATCGCCTTGAACGTCTTACTCCTCAAACCCAGGCAAACTACTTCTGGACTGGGCCAAAGCAAAATTGTATTTCAAATAACTATTTGGAAACCTAGCAGGAAAGCAGACATTCTGACTACCAGACTGAAAATGAAAGACATCCTTTAGAATTAACACTATTATATCAAGCTAAAGAATAATTTAGTTTATTTGCACCTATACACATTCTTTCCTTGAGCTATTAACACCAACAGAAATGCATTCTATTCATGCAATTGTTCCCCTTCTCTTCCTCAAACAAAGATCTTTGTCTTTGCCCCCTGACACTATTATAATTCTTGCCTGAATCAGTGCTTCCTCATGCTTCCTTTTTGATCTCAAATAAATGCTTGTTGCTTCTCACTTTTGCCTTTCATTTTTAAGTTAACAGGACCAGGCTCCTCCCATCTTTGTCATCCTTACTTTTAATGACATGGCCTGCAACAGAGAATGGAGAATCACTCACAGGAAATTTTTCTAAGCCCACAAGTGTGGTATATCCTTTGTAATTGCCTTCTATTTGACAGAACTCAGTCATATGGTTCAGTCAAAACCCAAGAGGAATGGAAAGTACAATTTCTATACGGGTCAGGAAAACTTTTGCAAGGTACAGAACTGTGGGGCCTCAAAATCAATGGTAAATTAACTTTGCCTTTACCCTGAGGGCAGTGTAGAGCTTTAGAAAAGCATTAATGATGCTCAATTTTGCATTTTGAAAAGACTACTCAATGACAGCTAGTTTGGAGGAAGTCGAGATGTACAGAGACCCAGGTAGGAGGCCATCACAGGAAGTCAGTAAGTGATGATGTTGACTTCACAGTGGAGATGAAGAGAAATGGAAACAATTTAGGGCTCCTTGAAGGGTAACTGGTAATGTATTAAGTCTGGGAGTTGAAGGATAGAGGTATGTGGGGAATGACATCTGTAAGAATCTGTTTTCACAGCCCAGAATTTTATATCACACACAGTGGTGCTGGGTTTGAAGCCACTATCTGGTTCAGAGAGTGGAAGGCCCTGCTAAGGGCTGGGAATATGCAGGGAGTAGATTGAATTTGATGTGGGGCATGTTCATTCTGAGATGCACAGAAAGCATGATGGGGAAAGTAAAAGCCTAAAACAAAGTGGTAAAGAGTAAGAATAGACAGACAACTAAGTGTAATAGAAAAGAAAATTTTAAAATGCGAATAATTTTATGTAAGAATTCAGTGTATCATAATATGCCATTTTAAAACATTAAACAGAGATGGTATATTTAAATAGCAAAAGCCCCATAATTAGTTAATAATTCCATATGTTGAGAGAAGAAGCCTTGAGGTATTTAATATTATTCTACTATAATTATAAATACAAAAAATTTCGAAGCAATTGGGAAAATTTTTTGCAAAATATGGAGTTTTCTTTAGATGCGTAAAGTCTTTGTGAACAAGGCATTGATAGCATAAATTGGAAAGAAAATCTTATACATAAAAATATCTTAAAATAAAATAGAGAGATGCCATAACAAATCAGAAATTTAGAGAGCTAATGGAAATATTTAGTTTATCAACTTCTAATGTCACTTTTCCAAGGGCAATTTAAAATAATTTAATATAAATATAAAAAATATGAGGTCTGTCCAAAAGGTATCCAGCCATGTAATATGAAAAATGGAGACATTTATTTAAGAAGATACAAGATACAAGAAACTGTACATGGCACGATGACGCCTCAATCCCCTTCAAAGGAGGCACCTTGGGACCTCACACGGTTCTCCCAGTCACTATCAGCTGCCCCACTGTATTTTCCTGCATCTCATAGACAGCCTGAGATCTCTTCCCTTTCAAAGCTGATTTTAGTTTTAGGTAAAGGCAGAAGTCACAGGTCACCAAATCTGAGCTGTGGGGGGCTGAGTTACTTGGGTGATTTGATGTTTCACCAGAAAACTTTGCACAAGGCATGATACATGGAAGGGTGTGTTGTCATGATGAAGCTGCCAATCACCAGTTGCCCATAGCTGTGGCCTTCACCATCACCCAAATAGTTTTCTTGGAGGAATGTTCAAGCTTAACACAAAATTCGATGCAGATTTGTTGCTCTACTCACTCAGTCATTTTGAGTGTAATGGTCACACAGTGCATGTGCTCACTCAACAGCATCTATTGTCCTTACTGACTTTTGCAGTGAAGTCATCATTGTTCATATACACGCATTCCGGTCCTCTCTCCTTGGTGGCCAGGTTACAATGATGTTGCACAAACTGTTCTCATTATAGTAACAATGGTTGTACTTTTTTTTTGGACAGATCCCATATAGATTCACAAAAGTTATTTGAAAAAGTGGTCATTTGAAAATAGTAATGTTCTGAAAATCTTCTGTGAACAAATTAGCAATGTAGATTGTGCATTACTGTTGAAGGTAGAAAAGAAGCTACTTAGGGCAGCATGAATATTTTCATGAAAATTTTATGAGTTCTCCCACCAAACAGACATATTTTCATACAATTTGATTATAATTTCAATGAAATCAATAATTAAACATTTGTGCCTATATAAGTTATTTGACACTCATCTATATGGTAGAAAATGTAAAGAATTTTGTAAGTAAACATTGCATTTGGTTAAAATGTTCATTCAGCATTAATGTAGCTGAAAATACCATAAGAATTTTACACCTCTAACTTTAGTAGTGAGGGTGTGATACAGGAAAAAAAAAACACTTGAAAAATTTACTTAAGATTGAAAGAAAAAACTTTGGGAATCAGGATATCTGGCTCCTTTTCCTCACTTTCTCCTTTTGTAACCTTGGCTAAGCACTTGGCATCTTTGGTTCTATCATTAATCATGCAAGCTAAAGGATTCTTTTTCCTTTTCCTAAAGTTACCAGCTGTGGCAAAACTCAACAATTTTCTGAAGTTGCTTAGGGCCTCAGTGAAAATTAGTCACTTGTTTCATACCCTCCAATTTGAGATTCTTTCCAATAAACCTTCCTAATTCCAGAAATTGATAGAAATTTCCCTTTTCCTTTGATATTCTTTTATTTCTGTTGTGCAAACCTAGCCAGCAATAGTCAAAATTATTGCTAAATCAATAATGGTCTCCAGTTAGACTGTGCTTATAAATGCTATCATTCCATCAATGTCTCAACATGATTCTGTTTTGGTTGTGATTGCATAGATGCATAAATACAAGAAAAATAAGACAGGACCCACACCAGACCTATGGCAGCAGTGTTCACTGCGAGAAACACTGAGAGGCAAAAATGGTCTCAAGTGTGAAAGTCTCCCTCTGAACACTGCATTCTAGGTGAGCACCAAAGTCTACTAGAGCCAGGTGCATAAATGAAAATTGATTGAGAAGAGGGTCCTACAGGATGCATAGGTATTCCTCACATGGATAAGAGGGATATTTGATGCCAGGATAGGAGAGATACTATGGAAGGCAAATGCACATATCAGATGCTAGTTTAAAGGCCAAACAATGATATCATTTGAGAGCAGAGGAGGCTAGGAAAACTATTTAGTGCCACACAGCATATACATCTTTTTGATCCATGCAAAAATACATGCTTACATATAACAATACATTGGTCAAATCTCAAAATCCAGTATAAGAAAGAAAATTATGCATTCTTGCTTTCTTTTTTTTTTCTTAACAATTAAGAAATATTTTCTATTTTTATTTAACTGGGAAAAGAGTGGATGCCAGAGGATGGTCCAGGATTGAGACAAGATTAAGACAAGGAAACTATTCAAACAAGTAACTAAAGCAATTGCAGTGGAGATAAAAAGCAAAAGAATAAACTATAGAACAATTCAGGCTATAAAATTAATGAGATTTTTAATACTGATTTCCTGTGTGGGGCAAGAGATTGGGAGGAGTCTTGAGTCACTCTGAGGTTTCTGGTGTGAATGTTGGGTAGATATTTCTAGAAGGAATATAGAGTAAGCATGTTTTAGTAAAGACGATAATGAGTTAGATTTTGAGCATTTGGGAACCTTAAGTTCCCAAAGAATATAAATATGGAAACATCGAGTATATAGCAGGGAACCAATTCTGGAGACTAGGGAAAATAAAATTAGAAAAAAGGTTGAGATTTTGGAATAATCTAATATGTACATATCCATCATGTTACACAGAGAAACTAATTGGAGTTACTAAAAATGTTAGCCTCTCTTTAGCATTGAGCTGCTAAATTATCTCTACTACATAGCTTTATCACTTTAACAAGTCATTTTACTGAGTAAGAGATGACAGAGTTGAACTTTACCTGAGCCTGATGTTTCTGGGAAGCAGTGGTTGTTAAGGAAACCCCCACTCTTGTATGTTCTGGAAAACAGCTGATCACAAAGGACCACCTTGCCCTCAAAATTCTGAGTTATTAACTGTCCCCACCCTTGAATTAAGACTTGCTGTTTTTCATTCCTCATTACTCCCTGAGTCTCACTGATGACTGCTCTATGTATCCATCCTCACTCCTTTTCTTTTAAATGACATTTAATATCAAGAGTGCTTCCAATTGTAATAGCCTGAATAAAAGCATCTCCTTAATTGTTTGATGCATTTCATCTTTCACACAACAAAAAATTGATAGTGATTAATTCCCACAGAGAGTGATGGATCTAGCTTCATCTATTATTAGCCAAGTAACTCTCCAAAGTCATTTTATTCCTAAATGTTCTTACCTAAAAATGGATGTGTTATATGCCTCATGTTCTAATGTTTTACATATTTTGAAATTTTTAAATTGAATCATCTAGAATAAAAAAAAAAAGCCTAAATCCTCACCCCAAACTGAGGTGCTAATATGTACAAATTCTAAGGTCGTTTCCATGGGACAAAAGACAGAAAAATATCACATCCCCATTCTGTCAATTATGAAAATTCAAGATCTGGTTCAATCTTTGCTTCCTTCCCTCCTTCGTTACTCATTTTAAATAATGTTAGTTTGATCCTTCCATTTGTTCTAAGTTTTAATGCAACAACCTTAATTCAGTGTCCGTAATTTTTCGTTTACCAAAATAACCTTCTTCTAACTGTTATTTCTACTAGACAAAATTCTCCCCTTCATTCCTAGCTACACATTCTTCACAAAGATAATTTTATTTAAATGATGATATAAATATATTGCTCTTCTGCTACATAGCTTTATGTCATTAACACTTGGGAAAATGTCGCCAGTCCTGAACATCAAGCTTCTCCACGATCTGGCCAATGCTAACACTCCCAGCTTCCTTTTTCACGGTCTCCGTGACCATCTTGTCTAACTTTGAAACATCCCACACTATACTCCTCACAAACCACTTTTATAACTCTGTGATTTTACAAAAGAAGAAAAATAATCCTTCTTTCCAGAATTCATTGGGTTGACACTTAGTAGTCCTGAAATTTTTCTATGAATTTTACCCACTACTCTTTATTTTACACACTATCAAATTGCATTGTCATATTTTCTGTTTCTCTTAACAGACCAAACAGATACTATAGCATTTGCCCTCTTTGCATACTTAATTACAAAATGCCTGGGCACTTATCACAAAGTTGGTGGACCCTGGATGGAGAAAGGTACCCATGTGTTAAAGGAACTGCTTAACAGAATAAAACTTGATCCCCTTTCATTAATAAACAAATGAATTACCAAGTTAAATGTTTGTCTGAATAAGATGTTGAGAAAACACCTTCAAAAACATTTCTTAAATGTATGAATACCATTCACTCTGAAAGAAAGCTTTCAAATACCTGTTTGCAGATATTGCTGTACATACAAAAGCTGCACAGCCATAGACATAACATATGTAAACTTCACTGCATTCCCTCCGTCTGTCTGTACCATATCCCATAAAAACACCAAATGACTTTCATTGAATTTGGAGTCTGTATATGCTTCTGCTAAACTTAAACTCCATATTGAATAAGTTATTCAGAATTTAATTTTTAAATGTATGGGTAGAAACATACATGTATATCATCATGTTTTATGATTGCCCATGTTCAGTAATTATCTACCCTATATGGCAGCACACTGAGTTTCTTAGCTGGCTTCTAGAACAGAGTCCTACAAAATCTTGGTTCAAAAATTCAGTTCTTCCATTTAACAAATACGTGGCCTCCATCATTTACTTGCTTTCATTCTGTATCCAGTTGCCTACTTTAAAAATGGTAATAATAACATCTCTACTCAGTTTATAGACTTAGCATGAGAATTCAATAAAATAATACATCTACAGGGCAGAACACAGTTAATTATTAGTTTCATCTTAGATCATCCTAGGGGATGGGCATCTGATGATGAATGAGTATTGAAGTCCAGCCCATATGTACTGTAGATCCTAAAGTAAGGACATATAATAATAACATATTTATACATGCAAATACAACATTTCATTGTAGAAAAATAGTAAAAAGAGAACATAGTTCTGTGGAAACATACTGGGAGAAGGGACAATGAATTGAAGTTCAAAAATGCTTCTCTGTGGAAAAATATGACGGACCTGAGAATTTATTTGATAAAGAGAGAAGGCAGAGGTGACGTGGGGGAGCAAAGTTCCTGTGCTGAGGGGAAGAAGGATGAACAAGTAAATAAAGACCAGTGTAGCTGGCGGGGGAAGAGCCAAGGAGGAGTGTGGGACTGGATGAGGTTAGAGAAATAGGAGAGCGCAAAAACTGCCATCTTCAGCGGGGAAGCCTGCCAAGATCCGATCTGATGTATTTGAATGATTAATCTGACTTCACCATGGGAAATGGATTAGGAAAGTCGCCAGGGGGAATATTGATAACCCCCTTCAGAGGTTATTGCAAGAATCCAGGAAAGAAAGAGTGGTCATTTGGGGATTAGCACACCGGTACTAAATATGGAAAGAAGTGAATGATTGGAGAGATATTTAGGAGGTAAAAGTTGTTGTTTGTTAATAAATTGTGTTTAAAGGGCAAAGAGGGGGGCAATCCTAAGTGATACGGGGGGGAAAAGATAATTTTAAGTACTGGTACAATTTTCCCATATTTTTAAAGAAGTTTTTTTTTTAAGATTTTATATATTTATTTTTAGAGGGGTGGGGAGAGAAACATCAATGTGTGGTTGCATCTCGTATGCTCCCTACTGAGGACCTGGCCTGTAACCCAGGCCTGTGCCTTATATTGGGAATCGAACTGGCAGCCCTCTGGTGTGCAGGACGGCAGTCAGTTCACTGAGCCACACTAGACAGGGCTAAAGAGGAGATTTAAAACACGTTTTTGTTAAGTGAACTTGGAGACATTGGAAGCAGATTTTCACATAAAGAATATATTTGATTCCCTTATTCATGAAGTTAAGAAACTTGAAAATCAATTATCTCTAAACATGAAAGGAAATTACATGTTTTTGATAATTTAAAAAATAAAACAAGAAAAAGGCATTGATTACATTATAAATGACATTCAAATAAAGATGAGAGTGTGTGAATGTGAATGTCTGGCTAATCTTTAAAATAGCCACTATGCCCACCTTCATCACAATTCGAATCCAGAATAATGATGTTTTTCCTATTAAATTTAATGCAGTGTAATTTTCATCAAAAAGCTATAATTGCTTGATAAGTTATTTTAAAGAACTACAGTAAAAATTTTTCAACCCACTTAAATAGTGTACATTTATCAGGTAGGAAAAAAAATCCAATCCAAATGTAGTTCTCATATTAAATATAAATATACAGTATACATTTGATAATGTAATAAAAGAATGAACATGTAACATTAGTGTAATATAATTGAAACAGCACTTTAACATATTTACGTCTTATAACAGTATTGTTAATATGTATTTTGAAATAGTTTTAGAAATAAATAAATAGGTTCAACTAGAACTCAAACATATCCAAAATCAAAGAGCGAGTAAGAGCATATTGTCCCTGGGACCTAAGCCTTCTGCTTCAGATCATTTTTTTTTCCTTACTGGGTCTTACTAGAACTCGTTATATCAACAGGAAATCACATGCTGTCTGTAAAAAAAATCATGTCTTGGCCATGATCGATGGTTTACAAAGCTAGTGAATGCACAAACCTACTGGCCCCTTTGACATCACTAATTAATCATCATAGCCTCGGCTGCCGAACTCGAAAAAGAGCTGCGCCCTCACAATCTCTTCATGCTACTTTCTTTTAGCAATGACCATCGCTGGAGCAGAGCTGATGAGGGTGGAGTCTATCTGTCTTCTGAGCTATAACAAAAGTTGAGAGAATTCTAAGTAATGTATACATTTCATTCTTTGCTTAATGGGATCTTAGGGTTCAATAAAAATATTCTAATTTGCATGACTAGTGGCTATGTATGAGAATTTATACAAATCTTTTCACATTTTTTTCATTTTCTTTAATGAAAAGAAGAAGCAAATGGAGAAAGAGCAAAGATCTCATCTCAGGTTAGGAGGCATTGTGGCAGCAAAGGAGGGATTTGCACTCAGCTTAGACAAATCTATAATATACTTCTTATTCTCTCTAGAGGAGGACGGAATAGCAAGTGAGCCTCTATATCATTCTGTAGCCTGTCTCCTGGCTGTTCTTCACCCTTGGCAACACTGCTACATATCAGGGGAGTGTAGAGACCAGACATGGCTACATTCACTACAGTTATTCTCAATTAATGCAGAACTGAGGCTAAAGGTAGCATATTCAAACCAAAATGGAAGATTTGCCATTTTCTAATAGATATAAAGAATGTCTATATTTCCCAGTTACAAACCTTTAAGATTTCCCTTGCTTGCATTTTAGTTGGAGTAATGGGCAGGTTGACTTTTACTGCTAAAATGAAAGAGAATGTAAGATAAATGAAATCTTAAACATTTCATTCCAAGTCACTCTTGAACATTGTTCTTTTATTCAGAACTACAGGAGCGGATTTTAGGTTGAAGAGAAATATTTATTTCTCAATTCACTATTTTTTAACAAAACTTTTCAGAGACTGGCTGAGTTCCAAGAATCAATATTAATTCTAAATATTTTAAAACATTTTATAAAACTAGATCAAGTTTATAGATCTTGTTCTAGTGCCACATATGTGGTTGCAATGCAACACAAATATAAAGATTGTTTTTTCTTTGTTGTATCAGTTACATAAAAATAAATGTGCATGACAGTAAGCTAATTAGAGATTTATAAGTATTTCATAATGCTAACATTGTAAATCATTACTGTTTTTTTTTTTTAACAGACTATCTCATTACTCTAAATCTAACTCTACTTGGTTTCTTTCCCTTTCCCAAATGATTTTTAATTGCTAGTAAAGGGAATTCTGACAGTTGCTACATTGCACTTCCTTTTCTGTCTTTAAAGTTATCTTGTACATAGTTGCTGTTGTCATTGTTATTATCATTATTAGTATTATTGTTCATACTCTAAAATAATGTGCTTGATGCAAGCATACTCCTAATGACCATGATTTTTAATCTAGCAGCACAAGAAATACCAGTGCAAACTCTCTAAAACAATACAGCTCATATTTTGTATTCAAAAATAATACTGCTGACAATGTTAATAAACATAAGCACATGAGAACAATTACAGAAAAAAATACTATGTATGAACTCTACTCCTCTCCAAACAACACTGTCCTTTGCAAATAAAAACATGCAACAATAATATTAATGATGAATGTAAGAAATCAATTATCAAAAGAGAATGATTGAATGAGCAGTACTGAACTGCTGAGCGGCTGCTTTCAGAGAGAGAATCTACTGTGTACAGAGAAACTCAGTGATGAGAATATATCAAAGATGAAGGCGTAATCAACTGGGCAGTATCACTGCTTGGCCAGAATCATCACCTCATCACTTGGAAGATTGTGGATCATGTTCGAGTGTATGGATGAAGGGTCAGAGTCAAGAAGTATTACACTACCTCAAAATAAAATGTCTTCTTATTTCCTTACAATACCCCGAAAGGGTTTGAACTCCACTGAGGAACACTGGGCAAACCAGAGGGAGGCTAATGGAGCAGAGATCAAGATAATCTAGATTTTTTTATGTGTAATTTTTAAAAAAATAACTCATTGTCATCTCCATTTTGCCACAAAATAATATTTTTAAAAAAACTAAATTTTAAATTATAAATGATTTTTGTGGCTTGTGTGTTTTTCATATATAACCTTGGGGGTAAATTTTATGGACACACTGCAAGTATAAAAAGCACTGCTTTATCTTTCTTTCATAAATTCTGATAGGCCTCCTTCAAAACATACCCTTAACCCCATTTCTAGTCTTTCCTCAGTGGTGGTGTAATGATGCTCCCAATCAGCCTTCTTGGTGAATGACAGTCATTGGTTTTCTGCCCTTCTGTTCTTGTGGCACGAAGGGACTCGATGCCAAGATCCCTGGTGCTCACAGAGGTTGTGTCTCCGATTGTCGCAGCTGCTTCCACTTCTAAGGGGAAGTTGTACTAGCCAGACACTGCATGGAAAATGTGCTGATTTGGTAAAGCCATCTCCAAAGTGATGGTATTTTTAAACTAAGAATTGAACTCTCTAGAACACTTGATAAATACGCAAAGCATTCTTTGTTCTGCCATGCACCCAATCTCTCAAGAAAAAGAATTTGGTCATTATGTTTTACTCATTCCTTTCACATACTTAAGATAAAATCCAAATATTTTAGCAATTCATAGAACTCTTGAAGAATTTTGCCTATCTCATGAGTCTTAATTCTGTCTAATCATATTCAAGAGGACAACTATACAAAACAACTTGTAAGTTCCTTCATACACCATTATCTTTCTCATATTCAAGTTTTTAAATGCTGATATTTTTAATAAGAATATTTTTTCGACAGTTTTTATTATGTACAATAGATTTTATTTTTAGAGCAGTTTTGAACCAATTTTATTGAATGTATAGTGGTGATGTTAGTTAATAAGATTTATAAGTGTACAGCATCTATATATTGCATTGCGTGTTTACCACCCAAAGTCTTCCAACTCCCCTTTACCTTCTTCTGCCTCCCACCCGACTTCTCTGGTAACCATCATACGGTTGTCTGTGTTGAGGAGTTTTTGGGTTTTTTTGTTTTGTTTTGTTTTCTATGTGAAATACTCCTTAGCCATAACAAATAAGGAAGCACTGCCATTTACAACAATGTGGATGGATCCTAAAAATATCACACTAAGCAAAATAAGGTAGATGAAAAAAATAGTTTTAAGTTTACAGCAAAATTAAGCAGAGAGTAAAGAGTTGCTATTATTCTGTATTGTATTATTAAAAGGGTTTCAAATGCTAAAAATAGAAAAATAAAAATCACAATCTTTCATTTCTATACCACCCAGAATTAAACTTTGTTAATATTGTATTATTTTCTTCTGGTCCTTTTAAAGTTAAAAAAAATGATTTTAGTTTCTGCTTTCTTTGTGTAAAAAAAAATGATACAAAGCCACTGAAAATTACACAAAGAATTTAGAAAATTACATACAAAAGTAAGACATAAAATAACTCGCCAAATTGCAGTCCAAATACCTGTTGTTGGCATTAGGCAACTTCACTTCATTTCTGCTCTACTAATGTACGTGCCACCAGCCAGAAGGGACTATGGAGCACTTCAGTTGTGGCTGGTAATCGTGAACTCCGGCACTTCTAGGTTTATTTATTTTCATTAATTTTAGTTTAAATTGCCAAATGTGTCTCATCTCTACTGTATTGGACAGCACAGCTATAGACATTCTCCAATGTAGATATGCACATGCAGACAGTAGAACTTCTAAGAAATGCTAGAGGTCATTTTGAATATTATAACATTCTTTATACAGACTTTCTTTATACAGATTTTAATACAGACCGTGTTTGCTAAAATGAAATGGGGAGAATTGTTGATGCTCAAATGACTTTATATATTAAATAAAGAATACCATTTTCTGAGGCTAAGAAAGTTTGAAAGACATCTCTACTAAGAAAAGTGATGATAATAGCAATTGTCTAATTCTCCAGTTACCTCTGACCTCATTATCATTTGGTTAGTTACATTATTATTTTAACATTGTTCAAATTCACTTAATTTAAACCCTGTTCATCTCAGAAATAAATTTTTAGTAACATTACTATTTCCGAGGGAATTACATACTCATAACTAACCTTTTTTAATAAATATTTATCCATTTCAAAATGGTTAAATCAATCTTGATTGGATAATGATTTAACCAAGAGTTATTAGTCGGTACTGCATTCTTTCATTTAAAAAGAAATATTTGAAAATCTCTGTTTATTGCTCGTATTTTAAAATCCCATTGTAAATACATAAACTCTTCTAAGCACCTATTCTTGTATTAAAAAAAGCCTAAAACTTAGTGGCTTAAAAACAGTAAACATTTTTTTCCCCCTCAACACGCTGTGCAGCACGCACGCAGACAGCGCCCGGCACAAGGGCTTCTCCCCGCCGCAGGGTACCTGGGGCTTCGCTGCGGTCACTCTCACGGCCGAGGCCTGGGCATCTGACATGGCTTTATGGTCACATGTCTGCTGCCTCAATGACACTCCACCCTGTCCCTCTATCCAACAAGGTAGCCTGGACTCAAAGAGGAAAGAAAGTAACGTCAGCTCTCACGTTAGGCTCTCACGTAGGCTAAGTCCAAACCCAGCCCGGCATCGCTTGCGCTCTGCTCAACGCGGGGGACGGTACAGACCCGCTGGGAGGCCCAGGCCTTCGCGCAGAGGGAAGGGCGTCGGCAGTCAGGTCTGACCGATGCTCTCGCACACACCATGCAACTCCAGCCACGCGTTTCTTCACCATTTCTAGGCCCTCTGATATGATCTTCTATTACATATTGTTCGGAAAGTTTAATCAAGCTGAAATCTTTCTACCATTCCACCACCACCACCGCCACACATTTTTAAAAAACATGTATCGGAAGAATTCGTCTTTAATTAAAAAAATTTTTTAATAGGTTAATTAGTGTGTGTATCTCTGTTTATTCTGGAATTACCATCTGCAAATCCATTGTTTCCTTACACTCTGTACATTCCCTGGCATTACATCTTTGGGTAGATCTCTATTCCATTTGTTGATTCTCTAACACAGGGCAGAAATTATGTTTATGTTGGATGGTATCTCTAGTGCTTTAACCATTTGTCCCTTGCTTGAGTATGCTATTATATCTTAATCTTTTCCTGTATGATTCAATTCTAGCATGTTTTCAATTTACTAGATAATTGTACCATCATGCTGTTTGGGCCCTCAATTTGTTCTTTCTGTCAACTCCCTCTTTATCTCTATCTGTTGTTTTATCATTTCCTCTAATTGCTCTTTATATTAAGATAATGTTCTAATTAAGGCGTCTTTGTATCATGCAAAGATGTGGAATTATCTTCTCTATGTCGTTATGTTTTTGTATGTGTTTCATTCTTGAGAGATTGTATGCCAGGGAGATTACTTCCTCCTGAAAAATGCACACATAGCGGTCAAGCTGTTTGGTTCATCTTGCTCAAGTTCAATGCTTCATGTAGGGTCTGAGAGTGTCCCCTTAGGTACCCTCAAGTTGTGATATAAGAACAGTCAATGTCTTCCCATTCTGTCAATTTTCTGTTGCCTGAAGGAATAGCATAGGAAAAATCTTGGTGGAAGTAGTGTCCACTATTCCTTAGTTCTGCTCTCTCTTTGGGTATTTTGTTAAGGTTTTGTACCAATATTCTTCTAATTACTTGGTGGGTGGGTGAATAAGTTTTGTGGGTGAATAATTTGGGAACTAAAATCATTTAATCATTTCATGCTATAACTCTAGGATTATCTCCATGGTCCACATTCTCTATTTTTCCATTTAATTTATTTCTCCCTAGTGCTTTCCCTACTACTACTGCTATGAGAGGAGTAAATAAGACAAATAATGCTCAGATTTCAGAGTTACCATATTGGGGGTATAGGTGAGAACTGGGTATTGTTTTGACTTATTAGTATAGGCTGTGATGCATGGAAATAACTAGAGTTGTTCATTTCTTCTCTATTCTCAACTAAATAATCCTTTATATATATTCTTATTTATAGCTGGAAACACCTCCGTTTTCTTGTATAGCTGCTATTAATTAGCTATTGGGGGAAGAGGAAAGAAATTCTGCCGGAAGTTTTAATTCACTATTTTAATCCAGAAATACTCCTTTTCGTTTTAGCTGAATAACTCTGCCCACCTTTCAGAAATCTAGTGCCACATCAGCCTGGGTTGAGTTCCCCACAAGAAAAGCAACCACAGATGTCCTATTTGTTTATGTCTTACATTGAATTCACTGAGTATCTTAGGGCCTGGGTCCTACTTACCTTTGATTCCCTGTGTCTATTTGATAAATAGAATTTGAAATGTGTAAATTTCTCTTGGTTTCAGTCTCTCTCTCTTTTACTCTCTACATACACACACACGCACACAGATATGATCTGTCCTGGAAGTATCCAGCCATGTACTATGAAAAAGAGAGACATTTATTGAAGAAGATATAAGATACAAGAAACATTGTACATAGGACAATGATACCCCAGTTCCCTTCAAAGTTATGAACTTCTTAAGGAAATCTGGTTCATTGATAGCAGTTTGAGTCAAGTCATTAGCAACTGCAGCACAATGTTCCTTCTGCTCTGGCAGTAGAAGCCATGGAATGAATTTTGCCACAGCACGTTTCATGCCAAGATCCTGAATCAAAATCTCGGACACAGTAGTTTTTGGAATCCCCAGATCAGCTTCTAGTTCTCACACTGTCAATCGCTGATCTTTGTTGATTGCGGCCCATACACATTTAACATTCTCAGGTGTTCTGCTTGTTGCAGGCCTTCCAGAACCTGGATCACTTTCAACAGATTCTCAACCATCTTTGAAGCATTTTTATTTGCACAGCACTCACTGCATTTGTCCCTGAAAACCTTCTGAACCATCCAAATAGTATCTGCAGAGGAATGTTCAAGCTTAACGCAAAACTGGGTGCAGATTCATTGCTCTACTTGCTCAGCCATTTTGAATGTGACGGCCACACAGTGCACATGCTCACTCAACAGCATCTGCCGCCCCCACTGACTAGTACAGTGGAGTCATCATTGTTCCCACATGCATATTCCAGTCCACTCTCTTTGGCTGCCAGGCTACATCACTGTTGTGCAAACCATTCTCATCTTATTAACAATGGTTGGACTTTTTCCCGACAGACCTCATACAACAGAAATTAATATGGAGATGAAGAAACAAAGATGTATATAAGACATGTGATCTTCATGTCTTTACTACCTCTCCAACTGCCCCTCCACCTGCCTCTCCAACTGCCAGGTAGGAGAACAAATTGGCTGAAATCAGATTATGCTCAAGTGTATACCTCCACTCTGTCGATGGGGCCTTTTCTTGGATCTAAATCATATACCTTACATTTTTGTTTTCCAAAGATGAAGAGTCTTCATGTGACTAATAAGATTTCCACACAAAAAGGCCCCAGATGGAACTTTGTACCAATTTTGGGGTTTAAAAAAATGTAGACAAGTCCTAAGTAAATACAGTTCCTTTGAAGATAGGATCCAACTGTGTGTATGTGAATAAAGAATTTAAATTGAGGAGTTCCTTCAAAGTGAACTCTATGGAATTCCTAAGGATTATAACGGAATTTCCCATTAATGTAATTCTTGTTGCTGACCAAGCCCCTAATGCAAATACCCAGGTGGTAGCAAACAGAAAGAAACAGGTAACAGGCAACAACTACTTCTTTATTCCTTAAGTCAGATTCTAAATGTTGTATGTGTGTGCCAGCCCTCATGTGGATTGTGTCTCTGTTTCTTCTTAGCTATTGTGAGAGGGTTTTCATTTCGGCATCTCTCTCTCAACCCCAGGCTGGGTCCTCCTTCCCAATATGACAACCACTCTAAATTTTTCATTCTCTCTATCACACATATCTAGGAAGAAAACATCTAGCACTGTTTCTAACCAGAGCAGCTGCACATTTATGAGGAGAGAGGTTACTTTTAAACATGTGAAAATGCAGCAGTTAGATATAATCTTTGCTCTACTGAATGGGAAAAAAAGGCCAAAAGCTTTTATACAACTTTAGAGCTTTGGCTATAATTATGCACATATAGATGTCAGACAGAATAACCCTTGTAAGTAACAATTTATGAGTCTGACTCATTTTGTTAACCTTTTTTTTTTTCATTTGCCATTTATTGGAAAAGTGACCTTTCCAAAGCTGGTTAATTCATTTAAGTTATTATAACTTTGAACAATACTTAGGAAAGAAAGCCATTTTATTACTATTTATGACTGTAAGACCATCCTGTTCGCAATCAAAGTAATTCTCAGGAGAAACTGCACGCAGATAAACGCTGTAGCCGACAGTCTCCTTATTACCTAATTCTGTTATATTAGCCGACCATGTTTATATCCTATGATCCTTATGTCATAGTCTCACAAAACTATAATATTAGAAGCGACCTGAGAGATATTCTAAATAAATGTCTTATTTTATAGTTACAGGAACTGATATCCAAATGATTAATTAGATCCAGTGAGCTGATCTCACACGATCACAAAGTTGCTTAATAAACTATGATGACTAGAATGAGTTATTTAATTCATTACCCAATTTTTCTCCACTAAGTTAATCATCTTCCAAAAACCCTCAGACTAGAAGTGTTTATGTTTATTTCTAGAGACTAATAGTAAAGAACGCACACTTTGGGCTTCTACTCTACCTCATTGGTCCCTATAACCTAAGAAGGCAGACATCCTAACTCACACCATTGTATGACCCACAACCAAAAGATTGCTTGAATATAGTAGATTCTCAGTAAGTGCTACTGAAATAAATGTAAGTGTAGTGATGCAACTTTGAATTTAAATTTGATTTATTAGACAATATGTTTTAAAATATTAACATTATTGAAAATATACAATGAAACACTTGTCTTCTGTATATACTGTTGAGAGCATGTTCATATTATAATGCCGATATTAGGTTAAAAATAAGGCATGAGGAAAAATCATATTTCTTGAGATTTTCAAGGGACACTGAGCAAAAAATGATACTATGATTATCCTGGAGCCTTACTTTTGTACTTCAATCTTTTGTCTTGTGATAGAGCTAGTCTCTATACAGTGTCCATGGACAAGGAGTCTATCATCAAGCTCAATGATAGAATCATAAGTCTATAATGATAAAATATTTAGTTGATAAAAAAGAAATCATTAAAAATTTATATTAGTATAAACTTGGAATGGACATGGAATGAATTCTATAAGCAAAAATAAACACTTTTTTTTGCAAAATAAAATTTTTAGTAAGAAAACATCTCATAGAATAAAAGTGCTTGACACTTATATACATGCCATAATCAATACATAACTTACATTTTGTAGAGTCAGCACAAGTAAAAATATTCTAAGTATTTATTTATTATTTAATTTAGTGTCTAAGAGACAGGAAAATGATTTACCTAACTATACTATTTTTATTGTGCTAAAAGCACCTCTACTGATGCACGTGTGTTTACAGTAAGTGTTGTTATCTATACGCACAACGCTGTGGAGCACAACTCTGGAACTTTCCCATCCTGCAGGACTCAGATTGCAAGCCCACGGAGCGCAGCACCCCCCATTCCACACTCCCCCGCCCCTGCGCCCCAGGCTGCCTTCTGCCCCCACGAGTGTGCTGCTGCAGAAACTGCCTGAAAGTGCGATTCACACCGTCCACGATGAGCTTTCTCCTTACAATTAGACAAATGTGTACATGAAAATGTTAATACGAAGTGATCATGATAAACATGTTCGGGATAGTTTTAGAGATGACCTTAATTTTAGCTCAATTAAATCTTATACAAAGTATCATCATACCATCCCTTTGTCTGAGACACTGAAAGAACATATAAAGACTTCAAAACATTCAACAAAATTGAGTAGCTGTTTATTTATACCTAGTAAGCTTTTATCTTCTTAAAGCCATTGCAATTTTTATAAGTCCTGTGTTTCCTTTCCTCCAATTTTAATTGCAAGTACATGACATTTTGTCCAACTTGTAGATAAACTGCCAAACTGAGAAACCTAGAAACCATGTATAATATAATGTTGCCTCTGTCCTATGCATCCTGGGATCCAATCACTCAGTTTATGAGTACAATTAGAAACATAAATCATATGGTAAGATTTTTATTTCTTCATGACTTCATACGATTTAAACTTTGACTACTTTCCCTAGTACGTCTACAGATAGAGAAACTGGACCTGTATTTTTAATATACAGTGCAATTGGTTGAACCCAAAACTTCATTACGTTTAACTTGTCATGGCTTATTGAAAGTGCTCTAATGTCCTTTAAATGGCCTGCAGCTTCCCCTCATTCTCAATGAAATCAACAATGGCCACCACAAAGATATTTGGAGGCCAGGTAATGTAAAATCATTAAAATTATTTGGGAAATAAAAGAGAAAAACCAACGTGTTTGGATGTGTTTTGAAACAGAAAATATATATCCAACACAGTGTAGCTCTCTACAGAGAAATATCCAGAGGTAATGTATCTGAAATTCTAATTTGATAAATTAAAATGCATATGTCCTAATAGGCAGACATGTTTCTGCAGTTGCTAACCTCAGCTCTGCCTTTCAAAATTGTGAAGAAAATACTTCCTTGAGTCATTCTACAATTTCTGGAAATGCTTGAACTCACTTTATTTTCTTCAATGAAATGCCAAAGAAAACAATTTTCAAAATCCTAATAAAGTTCGGTAACGTGCAGAGACAACTCTAAGTCATTAGGTAAATGTAGTCATTTAGGGCATTTGAGTTTATAGATAGCCTTGCTGTTTTTTATCTACTGTGGACTGGGCCTGGGGGACTGACCAACTAATTCTAGGATTTTTTTCATAAAACAGAGTGTTTTCCAGACTTCTTCTGCCAAAGCTCAGGCAGAGACTCAAAGTCCCCAGTCTGTGTAAAGCAATGAAGGGGACTTCTATGTATACTTTCATTTTTCTCCCTATCTAGGATAGACAGGCTCTTAAAATTAAAAATATAAAACGTGCGTCAAAATTAAGTTCAAGGCAGTATATCATTAAATATAAAATGTTGAGATACACTTGTTTTGCCTCTGATGTCTATTTTTCCTAATCTTTGAAACAGGAAAAGGTTACATTTAAAACTGCATTTATCTAACACCAACATATGCTAATTCTGAATATATTCCCATTGCATTCTAATTAAAATACCCATTTTATCTTCAAAGGGAGAAGAAATCAGAGAAAAAGAAAAATTAATGAAATATTGAAAACATCATATTGGCATTCTACTGAAATTTTTAATGCAAAGAAGAATGGTTAACGGTAATGAATGTTTAAGAAGAAATCATTAGGTCCTTCTAAACTTGTTTTATTTTTATGTCTTAGTTTCTGCTTTGTGAAATCCATCACTAGTTTGTATTTCTTGGGTTATACCTGTGCTCTCAGGTAATCTTTTCAGCTGTCAACTTTAATGACACAGAAGGACTTAGTTTGGTAATGGCAGAAAATGTGCAACCAAATTTGAACTATATTTACAAATTAAATGCATCACTGACAATAGAGTCAATGTATCCATAAAAATGCCCCAAGGGTCATTAATTTTCGGCCATATTTAATTAAGCTGCTACTATAAGAGAAGTATAAAGTTTACTGTAAGGTAGAGAATATTGGTAAATAGTTGCAGAAGTAAATTATGGTGCTGACTTCAACTCTATATGCACCAATAAATACCAGTTAAAATTTTAATGTTCATAAAATCATTCAAGTTTGCTTTTTTGCACAAAATTAAGTGTTCAGGTCAAATTTGAATGACATTTTCTCCAACAATTTTTTCTTTCACCAATTATTTTAAATTTATTTTATTGGGATATACTTGACACATAACTATGTAGATTTAAGATGTAGCAATTACTTTAATATATAATTTCAAGAACAAGACATTTGTTTATAATTAGGCTAGTAAATTAAAGTGAATAAAAAACCCCTTGTGATGAAGAGGCATCCATTACCAAAGTAGACAAGAGTGCTGGGCTGATGTTCTTTGGCTTTTAGGTGCTTCTCAACAGTGGCTATGTTTACGCCACATCATGAAAAGCTTGACATCATTTATTGGCATTTTCTGCTATTCAGAGGATGTTATCTCCCAATCCCACTGTGCACAATGTCCCTGATGACACTGCAGAATCTTCCTTTCCCAATTACAATATCTACCAACTGATAGTTTCCTCTCTGGTTCTCCATCATTCATGCAGGCAATGCTGTTCGACATTTACCCAATGATTTTAATTTTTAATGAGAATTAGTGAGAGATCCCATTATTAAACCAAATTGCACTGCAATATGATAATCCATTATCAATCCACACCTCTTTCTGTTTCTTCATTTCCTTACCAGGGATCTGATGTCATTTCTCAACACGTATCAGCTCTAAATGGCTGGATGATTACATAATGGGCTGCCTTTGGTTGTTTAGTGTTCTCAGTTAATTGCTTTGAAATACCGCTAATGTATTCTGCATTTTCCTCATTCACAAATGTATTCTAATAACAGTATTTGATGATTGTGTATTTTGTAGATATTGTGTCTATTGCTGTGGAAGAAATGATAAACAAAATCATTAAGACCAATATTCTCAGTTAGAAATCTAGTTTCCTTTTTTATATGTAAAATTCTAGGCTTTTTCTTTGTGTTATGCAAAATTTAAGTTGAATTCTAGGTGCATTTATTTGATATGTAAAATTTAAGTTGATCTGATTAAATAAAGCAATTTATTTAAAACAGAGGCAGTGATGTTATACAATAGCACTATGATAAATTTCAACTAATGATTGAAATTGCTACATCTCAAAGACTATTGGAAAGAATATTATATTTTGGAAAACAATCTACACTTGTCCTTTTGATATTTCTTACGGTAGAGTTTTCTGCAACATATATGATAGTACAGTTCTATCCTTTTGAGTTAACTTGAGGTTTTTAATATATGACTCTTACTTTCCTATAATTTTATGAAGTTAACAAAAGACATACATTACTGCAAAACATACATTTATTTTTCTTAGTTGTATGTATTGTAAATGTTCACAGCTTCTCTGCAAGGATTCATGTACTACCCACTTGGCTAATTAATACAATGTGCTCTATAAATTCCCCAACGACAACAACTAGATGATGTATTGGAAAACAGATTCAAATAAAAAATATCCTGAGATTATGAAAAAAATAGACATACTCAAACAAAAATAAAGTTCAGAGAAGAAAAAGGGCAAGGTGCTTTGATTCTTTCTATTAGAAGCTGCTACAGATGATGCTGTCAGTGGAAGTGGGGATCTTGCATGGGATCAAGAGAACAGCATTCCCCTGACCCACACAGGGGGCATTGTTGTGTGGCAGGGTGTCTCTGGGGGGTGAGCTGCCCGTGTCCCACCTCTCCCCATCTCACTATGCAAAATGCCCAGCTGTGTTTTTAGCAAGGCCAAAACAAATACGCTCCCTGGTTAATTATGTTCAACAATGTCCCAATTCTTTAGCTTTCTTCCTTATTAATAATTAGCTAACTATCTACGGTAACAATATAAGCCGCCTCAGTTTTTATAGATTTTTTTAGGAGGCCTAGTCTAACAGAAAATATCATGTCATGATTGGAACTGAAAGATTTGATACATTTCTAAGACATATGGAAATATTTTTGGCAACATCTTTATCCTAAAACGTTCACTTAAGTATCATAAAATTATTTATTAAAATAATAAACAGGTGTTAAACAAATATATCTTCACCTAGCACTTTTTTTTCTTATACCACAATCCTTTCCTTTGGGTATCTGAACTTCTGTCCTTGTCTATTAGCAATCAGTATTGTAGAAATAAAAAGTGATGAAATTCTGATTCTATTTTCACTTGTAGGCTAAGGTTCTTATGTTATTTCTCTTCCAAATATGGGTTTCTCTAGTTTGTATTTACCTTTAAACTTTGAGGTTCAGGGAATTTTTTTCAGTAATTCTAAGATCAGGTCATTTCATTAACACTTATTGGCACTCAGCATGACCCTCATTATTATGAAAATAAGATTTTCTTCAAGAAATACTTTTTTTGAATGCCAACTCTGGTGATTATTTTTTTAGCTCATACTAATAGAAAAAATACTGGTTTGTTCACTATCACTGACTAGTATATCAATAACTTTATATGCTTATATGTAAACTAGTTTCCCAAAGAATGATGCTGTAGACATTTCCTACTTTATGTCCTTTTCCTTTGGTAATATCTTCATTATTTCAAACATTTCCTACAGGAAAAAGATGTTTCCTATTTTGGGGTACCCATACCTCAGTACACTACCTGGCAAAGGTTCAGTCACTCATAAGCATTAAATTAATGTATGCTGTATTAAATTTCCAAATATGAAATGTGTTCAAAGTATTGAGGCAGGTCACTTGATCAATCACTTTGGCAAAGAAAATTAGTGTGCTAATCATGATATAAATAATAGTCAAGCAAACATTTTAAAGAAAGAGAACACCTGTAACTATGCAAAAAATGTAACAAGACATCGTTAAAGAAAACTCAAACACATTTAAAACCTAAGAAATCTAATAAGTACTATCTAAACTATTATTTCCAAGCTAATTGTTATTTCACAATCAATGATTTTCTTCACTCCAATTTTATATTTTAGTAATTTTATATTAATGCTTTAGTAAATATATGTAATCTGCATTAAATCACATGTTTTTAAGATATTGTTACTGATATTTAAGAAGAATATAAAAATCTTAGATTGTGTCAAAAATAATGTAAGTATATTGAATAAGTAAAAACAAAGTAGAAAAATAAACATTTCTTTGACTAAAAACACAAAGGGAAAAACAGCGAATTACTACCATTTTCACAAATAAGGAAAAGAACCATCACGTTTTTAACAAGTTCCATTTTTCCAGGGTATTTATTTTGTTGGGATTGAATTTATGTATGTAAAAAATTGTCTGCCTGACATTCTCAGTAACAGGTTTAAGAATCTGCTTGTGCCCTCTTTTCAATGGTTTTATAATGCTCTACATTCAACATCTGAAAAGCTTCCCAATACATTGGATGTGAGTATAAACAGGAGTCCATAACTCTGCTTCTTTCATACCTGATCACTTCTAATGCATGAAACAAGATTTTAAAAGAAATGAAATGTTTACTTTTATTTTTAAAATATTTCAACAAAACATAAATATAGCATCCTTATGTAAACTGTGATTTTATGTGACTACTTGTTCATATATTATAGAGTACTTCATGATTATATAAACTGTGATATGTAAATGTGGCTATTTACCATTCAAAACAAGAGATTCCCTCCTTTCTACTGATTAGCTATGATAATAATTTTATAACATCCTTGGGAAGTATAAACACTGATATCAACAAATCTATACATAATTTATTATTAATGCATGTGTATGTATTGGTAATAAATAATACAATAAAGCATTATACATTTTTCTGTAATAAGTGTATATAGTATAGGTAAGTACACATATATTTAGCATATATATGCAAAGAAAACATATTATTAGAATATACAAATTTACATAGACAAGCTAATATATACAAATATATAATTAATATATTAACAAATATGAACAAGTACATACATATCAAAGCTATGGAGACAAGATGCAGAAATGCAGAAGTTCTGATTTATGTACTTGTCATGTGCTTAGTGGTGTTATTTCCCTGTTCCACCATAGTTCTATTTCCCCTTTGTACCCAGCCAGCCCCTAATCTACTTATAGGCCCTTAACTTATAAGATAAACTAAATGCTTTATTCCTGAAATGTCCATGCATTAGTGGCGCTAGTTGCTGGAGTTGCTGGAGTTTTCCAGTAACTGTGCTAATAATGGGAGTGCTAAGAAACAACTGAGAGGGCACCCTTGGGCTTCAAATTTACTGACTGCCACCTCCATCACGGAGGGGCAATGGGTTTCCACCTGCAGTTCGGACAATTCACCGAGTCAACTGAGCAACCCTGTTCTAGGGGGTTCAGAGGACTGTGCAGCCCAAAGAAGCCGGTCGTTTCTGTTTCCAGGTGAGAGAAAACTCTGGAAACAGTTCCTCCTGTGAGAATTGAGACCTGCAAACCAGTTTTTATAGTGGGTGTTCGGGGGTAACAATGAGATGAGGTGCTTTATTTCTTACCCCTTAATATCTAGATCTGCAGCTCAATGACATATATAATATATAATGTACATAGTTGACATGGAATATATATTTATATAATATAAGAAAATAAGATGTAACTCATACAAGAGCAACCAAACCCCGTATGATTGTCACAGGTAGGGCTGGCTTTGTAATGGAGACCTCAAAGGGCTCCAATGTCATACGAAGCCAAGTTGCTTCAGGCTGGTGGGTTGAGGTCCCCAACTGAATTGCTCGCATGTGGGCTTTTGCACTTACTCAGGTATGTATTTGTAATTTCTCTCAACAGTAGTTATTTATCTAGCTAGATGCAAGATATATAAATATATATATATTATTTTATTATTATTTTTTAGATTAGAATGTTTTATAAACTCTCTTCAATTTATTTTTTAATAGAATTGTTTGTAGTATTGCAGTTCAAATGTGATACTTTATTTTTATTTTTTTCTTTAAGATTTTATTTATTTATTTTTAGAGAGAGGGGAAGGGAGGGAGAAGAGAGAGAGAAAAACATCAATGTGTGGTTGCCTCTCACGTGCCTCCTACTGAGGACCTGGCCCTCCACCAGGCATGTGCTCTAACTAGGAATCAGACCAATGAGCCTTTGGTTTGCAGGCCGGCCCTCAGTCCACTGAACCACACCAGCCAGAGTGAAGTCATGATTTCTTGTTTTAGCATCACCATCTCCTTAAGGAAATAGATAAGGGAAAAAAAAAAGGTATTTACAAGGCAGTGGAGAGGTGATACAGTAAAGTAGAACGGAGTATGAGCAGGAAACCTAAATAAGGCAGTGTGCTGAGGAGTAAGGGCGGGTACCCTGAGGTGGAGGAAGAGAAGACGTAGTTTTCACTTTGGATGAGTAGCACAGACCTTCAGGTATGGTGTTACCAGTTTCATCCAAGAATAATCTTTTCTAGGCTTTTCTCTAACAATTATTTGGGAGCTCTCAGTCCCACCCCTCAGTTCAAAAGTTTTTCCCTCCAGGAACACTGGTTAAAGATTCTATTTTATTGCAGCTGATAAGTACACTGTGCCAGGAATCTTTTATTTGCAAGTGACTAAAAACCTAACTGTGGCAGACATTATTAGCTTCCTACACAAAGCATTCCCATGACTCTAATACACCTCCAGTTTTTTGGATTTGGGAGTGGGAGGCAGGCCACCCTGTGCCCAGCCACAGGCAGTAAGTTGTGATTGAACCAAGCCATCCACGGCCATTGTTTCCCTTTGCCATCACTCACTTCGCCTCCCTGGCAACTAGGAATGGCCATATTATTCTGTTCTGGTCAATGAGATGTAAAGGGAAGTAGTTTTGTCTTTCAGGAAATGTATTTAATTTTCCCTAGTTTGGTATCTCAGTTGGTTAGAGCATTGTCCCAATATGCCACAGTTGCAGGTTCAATCTCTGGTTAGGGCACTAAAAAAAAAATATATATATATATATATGTATAATATATATATTATATAAAATATATATTATATATAATATTTTTGTTTTTATTATTGAAGATGGGCTTTCTTAAAATTTAAGTAATCTATAGCTCTCTAAAGAAGTAAAATCTTAGACAATAAGTATTGACAATATCAAGTGTTTTCCAAAAATGGATACCTCTTTATAAACAGCCTGTTTTGAGCCCGATATGTTATTTGTAAGGCACATACTATTCATTGACTATACTTCAGTAACAAGAAGAGTGAACTTTTATTTTCACTTTCATGTTATATAGAGATTATATTTTGAACATATATCAAGAACAACAATTATGGAATTGTCTACATGCTAACTGTTGTAAAAAAAAGATAGTCAAATTCACTAAATCATTGTTTGTTTTGAAAATAGCCATTTGCTATTGTTTGACTGACAGCCATTTTCATATAATTAACTGTGCAATTAAATACGTGTTTTTATTCAAATTGGTTTCATGTAAAAGAGCAGTAGCAGCAATAAATTTCAGAAGACAGAACATGACATCTAATAGAATATAAGAACTGTAATTTAGGTTAATATTTAGTACTCATAATTTATACTTAATATAAATGCCTTGCTTTATGATATTCTATTTCCATAAGTTTTGTATCTTGAAATGTTGAGTAGCTTCCGCCCTCCTCCATATTATTGCAACCATCATATGCCCCTAGAAGCATATTTCAAATGCTACTTATATGAAAAGTCATTCATAATATCATTTGTCTCAGATTTATGTTCTGGTTAAATCCAATTTTATTCTAACATTTTCAATATATTTTGCTCTACTTTACCAAATAAATGTGCTTTAAATATAAATATAATGTTTTGTTTGAAACACTAACATTTAAACAAAAATTCTCATTTGATTACTGGCTCCTACTGTTTTTGAGGTTATGCTGGTATGTCTGTCCAAGCATCACTGGTTACAAGTGCAATTTTAAGTAAAATAGAATAACTGGGGAAGATTACCAATTGCTGTTTTCTTCCAACTATGTGTTTAAAGAGGTTTTCATTTATTTTCAAATTATTCCATGCAGTCAACATTTGAAATGAGGTGCAATGAAACACAAACTCAGAGCATTTGTCACTGAGAGGCAGTAGTTCACCTGTGCAGGTGAGAATGTGTGCTTGTATAGCTAGAAGTCCAATATCATTAGTGAACCTAATCTGTTTCAAGTGGAAATTTCTGCATGTTATTGCCGTCTCCATCTGTGCTTCCAGTGACGTGATTTTATATCTTAAAGCTAAGTTTTCAAATAATGGTACAGTTATAGTTGTTTGCACAAGTTTTAACAGCTGGTGCACTGTAATTGGGTTTACCCTTAATAAACAGTTTGTCCCTGTCTTCTGGTTTTTTACAGCTATTGATATCATAGTCATCAAATCAATTACATTTAATTAAAAGTATCTTCATTTTAGTAACTTACTCCTTGATTTAATGTTTTTTAACTATTGTCCAATTTTCTCATCATAATTCAAAATTCATTATTTATTCTAACATTTACTTAGAATAGTTTCAGTTAAATTGAATTCACTAGATTAGGGAATTCCAAATAATACTAGTGTAGCATTGAGGTAGCTTTTTATAATAAGGGTTATTATCTGATTGAATATATTCTATTTTACCTCATGAATGGACTATACAGTTGTCTTTGCTCTTACATGCTCTTGCTTAATCTTCCTTTCACATAACGGCAAAAATAGCTTTCTTAATCCTCTCACTGCCCCATTGTTATGAAAGTAATTTATTATTTAAAAATATTTATATAGCATTTGATATGCATCAGTCACTATTCTAAGTGCTTTGCAAATATTAATAAATTTAACAGTCAACCCAATTTCATTATCCTGTAAAATTTGGTCCCACTGCTCCTTTTCTGGGTGGTAAATATTTGTATATTTTCCTTTTATTTGGAATCTTCCTCTATTTTCATGGTAAGAACAAACAGTTGGTACATTTCATGGCACAATTCTCTTGCACTGACTACTATTTTAAGTGTATTTCACGTAAGTGGTCCTATAGATTTGTGCTTTTGTGCTTTAGGGTTGAGAATCCTAGTGTTTGGAAGAACTGGTTTTATGTGCCTAGAAAATCGCTGTTCTTGTTTAGCCATGGAAATAAAAAGAGTCAAAGTTTTGTTTTTATGGGAATACTAGTAAATTATAAAATTAATAGAAAAATAATAGACAGTCGTGTAATTTAACCTCAAAAATAGCTAACCGACTATGGATTGAAATTTGTAATCTGTATGTATATGCATGTATGTATATAATGTTTTTGAGAGTTAGGGGATGATATGTCAAAAATGCACAAAATAAAAGAACATTTTTATAGAGGATTATTGGAATAAGTTTTATGAGACTAATCAATGAGCATAACAATTTCACAGAAATATATGTATATTCATATATTCATAGATGTATAAATTGCATATATTCATGATATATATCATATATAAATTACTGTGATTATATATTATATATTATATATACAGGATTATATACATACACAAATAAGATTTTACATTTGTATGCACAGATTATAAATGTAAAGCAAATAATATACCATGTTAAGATAAGATTTTCTTTGTCTTTATTTCTCTGCCTACCCCCCACCACTTTCCCTTGCCCCCTCCCTCCTCCCCTCCCTCAGCTCTTCCCCTTTGATTTTGTCCATGAGTCCTTACTATATGTTCCTTGACTTTCCCCTTCCCTTCCTATGTCTTTATTTTTTCTACAGGGGAAACTAATAGCTTCTCTTGAGGGAAATTAGTTTAAATAGATCTACTGCTTTGTAAGATTACAGCAAGCACATTAGATGTTAGCTCATTAGTATGACTTAATTAACTAAATATATTTAAATATTTGACATTACTAAGTTCTTTGTGTGTACTTATTTCCAAACACAATGAAAGACATCATTTTAATAATCCATGTAATTAAAAGATTGTTTTATATTTTAGTCAACTCATTGAAGAGGTATAAATTTCAACATAGTTCTGAAATGGCTTCATTCTGATCTGGTAAGCAATATTTTAAAAAGTATGTGCTAATCATATTTGATGTCCCAAAATACACAGGTAATATTCCACTCTGTAAATAGAAAATACATTTTTCTCACTACTCTAATTACTTTTGGTTATAAAATGTATTTTAATCCATTTTCAAAATTTTAATTATTTAACAGTTTCTAACTCATTTGTCAGATGAGTAGGTAAAACATGATGCAAAGTAAAATAATGGGATAATAATTATTTCTGATTACTCAATATTATTTTTGTCTCATTCCTTGCTGTAAATCAGTTACTTCTCTATTGCATTTTTTTACTTCTCATACATAATGAGTAAACTATTTTGATATAATTCAAACTACACTGTTAGCATAATCTAAATCAAAATGGAGGCTCTTAAAAATTCTTCATTAGAACTAGTTTATAATATATAATTTTAAAAGTTTAAAAGCCTTAAGTACTGAAAATACTTTAAAATTTTATATAGGTAATATTTCTCTGTAGTTTTCAAATAATCGCAACAGTTTGTTGTAAAAACAATTTCAACTCTTTAAATAGCATATATATGTATAAATATGCATATATATTCTCCTTTATCATTTTCAAAGTTCCACATACTTAGCTTGCTAATAGCAAAATTGTAAGTTGTTGATATTTAATTTTTAATAATCCCATAATTGGCCCTGACTGGTGTGGCTCAGTGCATTGAGCACCAGCCTGCAAAGCAAAGGGTCGCTTGTTCGATTCCCAGCTAGGGCACATGCCTGGGTTACAGGCCAGGTCCCCGATGGGAGGTGTATGAGAGGCAACCACACATTGATGTTTCTCTCCCTCTCTTCTTCTTCCCTTACCCTCTATCTAAAAATAAATAAATAAAATCTTTAAAAAATAATCCCATAATTGATTATGGAAATGAACATGAAGTAAAATATCTCATCTTCTTCATTAACTCCCTCAATCACCCTGAAGTGGTTGCTTCTAAGATGTGACCAAAAAGGAAAAGTAGACCCTAAAGTGGAATTATAAAACATAACTCAGATTACCTTTACTGAAATCATGCTTAAATTTTTATTTTGCTATTCTATTAAAATCTCTAATTCTTTTCAAAGTGATTGCCTCAGTTATCAACAGCTGATAACAGACCACCTCAAAACTTCGGGCTCTATAATAATTTATTATTTTTCTGAAATTTGAGGGAACATAGGGGACATTTTCAGGTATTGCCTTGAAGCTAGCGGTTAGGCTGGGGGCCGGTCTGAGCTGGGCCAGTATCTCTCTCTCTCTCTCTTTCTCATCTTTTGTCCTTGTGTTCCAATGGGTAAAAGGTGAAAAATCTGGTTTAAGTATTATCTTTATAAATTAATATTAATGCTCAAACTTTCCTTTTTCTAACAGCACTTTCCCGACTGGCCAAATAAAATCAAGTCTGTAATATGGTCTAGGGAAATTCAATATGCCCCTGAACTTTGATGTGTAGACAAGAGTCACAGACTCATCTGCTGGAATGAGTGGGGAGTTGTTTCTGTTGTCACCTCTTACCACAAAGCTTAGCCAGCTTGTTTCTAGTGTTCCTTTTATTCTGTCTCCTGTTAAAATAATATATTTAAACAAGAGATCAAATTTTCTAAACAAAATTTACAGTAATTTAAACACTCATTAAAGATAATTGCAAACATTTCTGACTGTCTTATTTTCCATCTGTTATCACAGGTTGAAAGGTCTAAGGTAACAGTTGAGGTAATTTGCATTTCCTTAATGCAAACACCTTGGGCTGCGTAAGGGGCTGAACTCAAAAAGGGGTTGTATTTGGAGATAAGACCTTTAAAGAAGTGGTAAAATTAGTGAGATCATCAGGGTGTGCCTAATGCAGGCCGCCTTTTGTCTTTGTAAGAAGAGCAATTAGAAGAGAGGAGAAACCAGGGATACCTCGCACAGAAGAAAGGCCTGAGAGGACACTGTGAAGCCACCCATCTGAAAGTGAAGGAGAAACCAAAACTGCTGACACCTGGGTTTTCTGGTCTTCAGAAATATAAAAAAGAAATACATTTCTGCTTTTTAAGCCACCCAGTCTGGGCTACTTTTGTTATACCAGTACTAGCAAAGTGGGAGAAATGCATTTTCCTTCAAACATAGTAAGTAAGACTGCAAATTCATGATAACTTTGTAGCTGTAATTCCAAGATTCTCAACCTGTAAAAGGCTCTTCCTAGAATTTTAACATGTAGCATTATATTGAATTAATTCTAATACTCTTGAAATAATTCTTCCATAGAGTGGGAGATTATTAATCAGATCAAGTTCTGAAGATAAATCTTTCTTTAGCAATGTTGAATTTCATATCTATTGTTTCTTTTATTAAGTTTTTTTATATCTCACAAGAACATTGCTATTGTTGTTCCAGATATGATACTCAGGATATTGTATTTTTTAAGCAAAATGATATGGGATATTGTCAAACACAATACATTATAAAGAGTACTTCAAACTGCATAAGAGATAAGAAAAATAGATGGTTAGTATAGAAAGTGAATATTTTAAAATATAATTTGGGTCCTAAATACTTCACATTATTCCCAATAAAAATACATGGTTTACATACTTGCTTCAAGTTAAATAGAATTATGTATGTCAAATCATTCTTTTTAAGAAATATTGTTCCATTTTTGTTTTAAAATTTCAGAATAAAATTTGTAGAGATTGTAATAATGTTATTCAGCATCTTCCAAGGCTTTCACAAATTTTTGGAAAAACTCCTTTAGGAGGAGAAAGAAAATGAAGCATTTTTATGCATTGCTTTCTGCTTACTCATGGTAATTCACACATTTTATTTTACATTTCTGTTTATTACTAAAGGAATAGGGATTGTGGCAGCAAATTTTCTTACTTGATTGGCAGTTTTAGTAGTTTTTATCTATGTAGTTAGTTACCTATTCTTTGTTGAAATTGATTCAGTGCAGAAAAATACTTTTATTCACCTGGATTTGCAAAGGCTGTAAATGAGAAAAATTATCCTGTAGATTAATGTGCTTTTATATATTCTATCTTGAATCATAAAACACATCACTCTAGATGGTACTTTACAAGTTGACTGTTAAATCTTTTCCTCCAAAAAAAGCAGATGGATTTCTAATGTGTATTTATTTTTATTCCAGTTTGAGTAATTTCTCCTTTGAATATATTAAGATAATCTGCAATCTTTCCAGTCAAGGGTGATTCTTTATATTTAACCTTTCCAATTAGACAAAGATTTTGTTTTGGTTTGTTATGTTTAATTGACTGGATATAATTTTAAGTTTAAATGATAATTTGAGTAAATCTTTTTTTCCCTCACATTTCTTTCCTCAGTTTCTACTAAATGTGCTGTAACGTCTTCTTATTTGTCAAGTTCACTCAGACAATATTCAGATAGTTACAAAAGTTTGAAGAATATGTTAACACCAAACTTAAGGCCCTTGATTGGCAGAAAATTGTGACGTATCTGCCACATTTGATTATAACAAAAGTACATTTGTTATTGTTTTCTCTTGATGTGTTTTGTTGATAACAGTGTTACTATATTTACAATATTCTTGGTCATTTATTAAAGTTAATATTTACACACCTACTGTTTTGCTCCCCCCCAAAATACATTTTCTTTGAAAGTGTCATTTTAAAAGCCCCATTCTATACATATGGTAACTGATCAAAATCAAAGTTAACATTAATGCTTTCATTAATTCATAATATATGGACCCACATATAATTTAACTTTTGCATGATCTTCTTAAGTATCTTCAAACACGATCTCTTAGTGCATTTGGTTACTTGGAGGTAGTTTCAAAAACTCTTATACAGAATTATCCAAGAAAATTAGAAAATCTATATGGTTCCGCCACAATACAAAATAAGAATAAAATAATAGACATAAATCGTGACACTGAGATTGTTAAAAAAACAATTTTTTTTAGTTATATTCACTCATTCACTATCCTTGTTATCTCATGCACCTAATGCCTACATTTGTCAACCATGAGTTCACCAGATCAACTACATGAGTTTGCAGTAAACATGGATGACATTACAAAACAATCTAGTCACCTTGGGGTGCTGGAACATTTTTCATCTCTTTTAGACTCCCTCATGTGCTAATCTGATTATGCATAAACTAACAGATATCGATGTGGCGAAATTCAGACTTCATAGGCTCTTTCTTGTTAAGTGGTGTTGATAGATAAGTAAAAAATAGTGTTTTTGCTCACTATTCAGGTCAAGTAAATTTTAGGAAAGTTTATTTCTGGGTGTCAGCATCCAGAAATGGCTTTCTTTGAAAGACTTCCTGGTGAGTTTTCTTTGGAATGGCTTCACACTTTTCTAGGATTATCCTGTGTGAAGACTACCCTTACAATCATCTCAGTTTGTCAGATGGAGAAACAGGTTGAGTGCAGTAAAATTTCCCAAGGATACACATTGGAGCATTAGGCTCAATGTTTGAATTAATGTCTGTTTGGCCTCTTACCCACGCATTTAACCACTAAAATGCACTAATTTGTAACAACTTTATTTTGTCAAGCTAATAAGGTCACTGCAACACAGATTCATTATAAAAGAAAGAATTAAAGGGCTTTATGACTAGTGTTAATTTGATAAATAACTCGAGTTATTTATCATACCTTGTCAGTAACTTATTGGATAATGGGGAGCAAATTTCTGAGAGATCAGAGGGGTGTAGCAATCAGTAAAGGAACCCTTCCTTCTTCTTCAGGCACATTCCCTTTTGTTATTAAAGAGTAACCACAAATGCACCTACACAAACAAACATCACTCACTTGTTTTACTTCTTCATTCAAAATGCAATAGAGGAAATGAGTGTGTGCTTCTGTGTGTGGATATACATGTGCTTCAGTTTCTAAGGAGAAAAAAGATGAGAAAAAGCAGATGAGAAACTGTCTTTAACTTTTCTCTTTAAGCTTTTCTGTTTCAATACGTTTTTATCATATAAACTACTCTGACCACCGTGGCCCTTTCAACTTCTGGTCTGGGCAGCCAGGTGTTTCATAAACCCAGACGAGTATCGAACAGAAAAGTGCAAGGTCCTGCAGCTCTGTGCTCATTGGACCCTCCCTGGAAGACCATTAATGTGAGGAGTGAGGTAATTAAAGCTGTGGTTCCACGGCTGAAGGTTACATTCCCCAAAGCCCTGAGAATTATTAATGAGTAGCTGGTCAAAGTGAACGCATAACATTGAGACGAGAGACAAAGAGAAGCAGGCGAGTGCTAGGTAAATGCTGCGGCATTAGTGTCGTCACTGGATTTATTACACGGTTGGCAAATGCAGGCGTCAGGTGCAGGAGGGAACAAGGAGAGTGCATGACAGACTGCGGCGGCCTGCAGACCGGGCTCCGAATACAGATGGAGGTAAAGAATGACAACACAGTGGATGCCTCTATGCAACACAAACCTGCTGAGGGCTACTGCGTATGAAGCGCCATGTGGGGCTGGGTTGCACCACCGAGCAAGGTATGGATGGGCCTTTCTATCCAGCAGAATACAAATCAGAATTTAAAAAACCAGGCAATTTTAGGACACTCGCCAATATGCTTTTGATAGGTTATGGGTATCTATGTACATTTTTTTTGGTAGGGATTAGGTCTACTTTTGATGACATTCCAGAAATTTTAGGATGAATTAAATTAGATTAAAATTCAACTGAGTATTTTGAGGATCTAATTGGCTTTATTCATTGATTCATGAATTGGGCAGGAACTCACCTAGCAGATAGAAAGTAGCATCTAAGACTTGTACAAAATAGAAGTTTTTTTATAGGCAGAAGGGTGTGGGAGTGGAAGTTTATAGCATAGAATGGATTGTTTCAGGCAAGTTTGCCTTCTCATGGGTGATGGACGTGTGTTTGAGGCCTGTTACCTCAGCAGTGCAGACCAGGAAGCTCCATGTTGACTGGTTTAAGGTTACGTTCCTGAGAGATGCTGAAACTGCAATTAGGTCAGGTATTAAGCCGAGGATCAGTGATATGCGGGCTCAGCACAAGGGACTCCATTTTGAGCCTGTTGTTTCTTTCTAAAAAATGTAAGAGGGTCAAATGGTCTTTTACTGGGAGGTTCTTATACAAAAAAAAAAAAAGCTCAGGAATGTGAAACTTTACGACAGGAGTGAGAGATTGTAAGGAGTCGGGCATGGCTGTAGTAAAATGGCACTGTGTTGAAACGGTGGATTGTGATAATTAAATTAGCTATTTAAATGTGGGATTTTATCATTTTGTTAATCTTTTATTGAGGTGAAGGCATACCTTGTAGGTGTGACGCCCACGGAAGACAGTGTAGTGGGGTAGGTCGGCCCAGTCACTGCCCATTCCCACAGCAGTAACACACTCACTTTCTGCCAGGGCACATTTCTCGTTTGCAAAATATATGTTTAAAACACGCAAGTGTATGTGCACGTGTGCATGCGTGTGCGTGTGTGTGTGTGTAGTGGTTACTTGGACTTATGACAATTAGAACACATATAATGCAATTATCTCTAATTTATCAGATCACATTTTTCTCTTCTCCTAGTTAGGAAGACAGAGAAGAAGAAATAATTCAGGCTTGCAAGTATAAATGTTACTTTCCATACTCATTCTTTTGATAATAAAAGGTATATAAATAAAACAGCCAGGAAGGAAGGCCTTGTAATTCCTTCTTTAGGACGAGGTAGGAAGCATACAGATCAAAAGTGACAACTGTGCAGTATCCCCCCACTCCTCACCCCGACCAAATCCCTTTGAAATAGCTGAAGAGATATCCAAAAGGAATGAGCCCACAATAACCAAGAACCTAAAAAGGCCATAAGGGGAACAGAGGTCTTTATGAGTCTGTGAAAGACTTCATAGTCCAGAATATGACTAGATTTCTATGGATATGCATGTATGTATTATATATGTGTGTATGTATATTTATATATTCAAGGACAATTCCAATGAAGAGTACAGAACATGCAGAAGTTGGTCTTCCTCATTGACCTGAGACACTTTGAGGTTGAAATACCTATGTCAGATTTTAGAAGGAAGACAGTGAAGGCTTGCCACCATGGAAATAAATAGAAGGGATGTCTATGGAACAGCGGGGCTGGTCAGACCCTTCCTTTCTGTCTCTCTCTGTCTTCCTCCCTTCCTCTATAGGAGAGCAGCCGGTCGGTGCTCATTGTCCCATAGGTCAGCAGAAGCGCTGCTCACAGAGAGCCAAAAAATCTCACTGCAGAGGACTGGGCTTCCTGTAACGGTCATTTTTGTCCTGGAGTCAATCTCTCTCTTTTCAACACAATGAAGTGGAGACAATGCCTTACTAATATTTTCTTCATTATAAAGTGATGCCTGCTTTAGTTGTCCTTATAGAGAACATTAAATATTTTTTTAAATTTTATTTATATTTCTAATCACACTAGCAGACAATTTCGGGGAAACCCCTTACTGTACACATGTTACCGGTGGTGATCAGCTGTGATGCCAGGGAGTCTCCCCCGTAAGCCGGGACAGTGGCGGGGGAGGTTCTCACACTGAGGGTGCAAAAAGCCCTTTCCCCCTGCCCTCCGGGACAAGATTGGGGGTGGGATCAGGGGAAGGCAGGCACATGCACCATAGACGTCAAAAGGGTTCAGGGGGCAGTGCTGGACCAGAGGGGCCTGTCAGTGCAGCCTGGGGAAAGGAGGGATTGGTGGGGGGTGGACCCACCGGAGCATGCAAAGGTTTGGGAAGTTAATTGGTTGTTCTGAGAAAGCACCCGGTCCATTCCACAGCCAAGCTAATACAGTCCCAGGGAAACAAAGAAACATTCTCTTGCTTGTCGATATTTTTCATGACCTGAACTTGCACGGTGTACTCGCCTGTTTTCTCCTCGGGCCATGTGGCCTTGGCAGTCATGTGACTCATGGCCTCCAGAAGGGAGCTTCTCTCACTCTCTTGCCCATTTGGTGAACATGCTGGCCGGTAGGTTTGTGTGATCTTGTGGCCCCGGCAGCCGCGTGCTCCATGGCCCCACGGGCCCCACACCCCACACACGCAGGCTCCAGAAGGGGGCCTGGGATGGACAGCAGCTGGGGACGCATTAGGCTGCAGGGATGACTGCTTAGCAGCCACCTGTGAGCTCCAAAGGACTGTATTAAAATTAGTCACAGAAACTCTGGACACTGACTTCAGTTTTGGTCTTGGTAAAAGGAAATGGGCTTTGAGACCCGAGCCCGCCATTCTCCCAGATCACACAGCATCTGCGTAACACCGCTTTCCTGTGCCACCACCACCTGCCTTGCGAGTCTGGCTTTTGTGGTGGCGGGAAGATGAAGCTCCCTCTTTTGTTCAGCGACACAAGCAGCAGTAGCTGTTTTACATGGTGGTCCCAAGTCCTTGCACTCCTGTGAGGCAGTTTTGGGTTTGCCACTGTCCCTGAGTTTTCTCGATTTCCACCATATTTTAAAATAATTTGATGATTTAGAGTCTTGGTGGCACTGAGTTTAAAACTTGTACTCCACACTCTTGCACTTTGATGCGTCAGGTTCGTTTCTTTTCATAGAACATTTGCAGGTTGGGACAGAGTTTTTCTGTGCCACATTTCAAGCAGGTGAGTCTGCAAACACATGGGTTTTTGACTTGAACATTTACCCTTCCATGTATATTCTATTAATTTAACCACCATTTCTGCAGCTGCTTCCTAAAAACAAGCTCACCTTCCAAATGACAGACCATGCATACATACACCCACATGTGGCCAGTAGGTGCCACGACAGAAGCATTCAATAGTCATTGACTATAGAAAAAAATAGCTATACGTAAAAAAATGTTTATAGAGCCAAGTTTCATTCAGTGTCCAAGTATTAATTTGTATTGTAATGAGATCTGATCGGTGATTCAGAGAAAAGCTGTCATTACATATATAGATGGGTTCCTTTTGGAATCCCATGTTTTCTATTCAAGAACACAAATTCAACATTGTCACTTAAAGAGAAGTTCGAAAAAATATTTTCTGTTTTATTCCTTTAAAACTTTTCAAATTCTATAATACGTTAGCTTTAAATAAATTCAAAACTAGCATACAGGTGTACAAGTTTCAAAAGTTTTCTTTTTTTCTTTTTTCTCCTCAAATTACTTTTGGCAACTTTTAGGTTTAAAGTCTTTTAAATCATCCTGCAGATATTAAAACTTGTAAGCAGAAGGATTGAGAGCTGTCATTCCGAAATGTCAAGTCTGTTGTCAGCGGTTCATGAATAATTGACTTGGAGATTACCCAGGGAAAACTGCAATTAGCCTCCTCATTAACATAAGAACGAACAGTAGGCTGCTTGGCGGATGCTAGATTTTAACTTAGGTGTTTACTCAGGAGATAAAAAGTTTATAATAGGACCTTAATGAAAAATTCATTAGTTCAATTTGATATCCCAAGGGTTTCTGAGCTACTTTATATATCAGTCATTGAGAAAACCAAGAACACATATTCAGTTATTAATTTATACTTTCAACAAACTGTGAATGTCCAAATAACAAAAGGGATCAACCTACAGGTAACTGACGATAAAATGGTGATTTCAACATCAGTGATGGAAAATAAGGACCACATATTACTTATTTTAATAAAATGACAAAAATGTATGTGTAACTACTTGAATTAATTTTAAATATAAGAAACTCACTCAGGTGATGATAAACATCATATGATTCAACAAATTCTCCTTAAAATTGGTGTTTAAATCTCAGAAGAGCACTGATACACATTTAAAAAGGCACTGATCATTGCTCAAATGTAATAAAAGGAAAAAAACTAAAATGGGTAATGTTGAATAATGTGCACATAAAAGCACAAAAGTGTCTGTTTCCACTCATTTGTATATTGATATATTCATTAGGTTAACTGTATACCACTATGGAGCTGTTTTTTAGGGCTGCACACATTTTAGGTTCAATTAAATGCAGCCAGTATTTTAAAACATTGTAATTTCTTAGTTCAATTTTAGAGTTGAGATCATGAGGTTGTAAATTCTGTTTATTGTGTTACCTCCTATAATCACCTGCATGGCAATTTCCCTCAGTGTTTACATGAAAGAAGATGAGTATTTGCTATGAGGAAATGGCATGGTTTTATCCACCAATAAAAAAAACAAAAAACCCACAGCATTAACTCTAGTTTGTTTTGTCTCCCAGGAATATGAGTCCAATTTAATGCTCAATAATAGTAACTCTGTTGTACTGCTAAATATATAAGAAGCATGATTGTAATTACTATTATTTCTTTTAAATAAGTGAAATAAAATATTTCTAACCAAATAAAAAATACTTAAAAATAAACAAAAATCTACAATTATTGAACTTTGTTAAAGAAATACTATTTCATCAATTTAATGCTTTTATCCTTCTAAGAAACACTGAAGGTCTACAGTGTGTCTCAGGCACTGTGCTAACCCTAAATGTATGGAAATTACTGTTACATCATCATGGAACTTACTTCTTTGGGAAGACTAAAAATTAACATCTTTAATGCAAATAAATGACTGTTATTTCTAAAGAGAATAAAATGCTTTTAAGATAAACTTCTTGGGAATGTGGGTTTTTGGAATGGCTGTGGGAATTGGGGTGGGTCAGAGTGTTACAGGCCTAGATAGGAGTTGACATTTTATCTCATTGCGGTTTTAATTTACATTTTTCAAATATGAAAATTGTCATGTACTTGGATATTCATACATTTCAAGTGTGGATTTTTATGATAGACAATCTGCATATTGTTGTGTGTGCCTGCTACCCAAAGTCAAATCATCTCCATCACCATATATTTGGGCCTGCTTTCTTTAGATGGCTATCTGCTGTGGGGAAGACTACTGGATCAGAGCAAAAAGCAAACTAGTGCAATCACCCAGATGAGAGGGAGCGATGGTCCAAACAAGGCTGACAACAGAGGAAAACTTTAGTTTGTAAAGTGTGACATCGACTAAGTGATAGTATAAATGACACTAAATAAAACTATTAAATTGCATATTTTTGAATCCATAAGGTTAAAATTTCAAAATAGTTTGATTCATTTTGAATATATATTCAAAAATATATTCTGGCCAAGAATAAATTATGATGATAATCAAAAAACTTCTAAGAAGTTTAAAACAATTATCAGGAAACTTTAGGCAGTTTTACTATTGTTAATAATGACTTCTATTAAAGCATAGAATGATATGCTAAAACAATTTGGTAAACACATATATAGGGAACTAGGAAAGTAAGGAGGTTGAATAATTATTTAATGCATATTTATATTTACTAAATGATTAAGTACTAATGAGTTGGCAATAACCAAAAGTATCGAAGTTATTTTTTTCACGGCTCTTAACATCAGTGGGAAAAGCAAGATCAAATTTTGAGGGGGAGAGATTGTTAATTTACTAATCATCTTTCACTTCCAATGAAAAAACCAAAGTGTAACCTTAGTTCCATTAAAACGTTTTAAAACACTATGAATTTGGGGGGGGCGGGGAATAAAGCATTAAGAGACATGAGAAGAAAACAAAGACCAAGTTCTGAACCATGTCTGTCCTGAGAAGGTAGATATTTGGTACTTGGCAGTTGTGAAAAATGTTTCTACACCACATTCTGTTTTACCTAAACCATAATCTCAGTAAGAGTATCTTGAAATCTATTCTCATTAGTTATTTCTTCTATGTTAGTCTACTCTAGCCACAATCAGACTATATAACAAACTACTCTAAAAGAAGTTACAGACAAATCAATCTGGTTTCTCATCATGCTTATGTTTTGAGTTACTATTTGATCTAAGGCTGTGATCCATTCTTGACCATGGGTTTGGTTCACGCCTGTTCCGTGGGTTTATCATTCTTCTGGGACCCATGGGTTTCCTGGGGTATGTTCTTTTCTGGCAATGAACGGAGAACAGGGCAAGCCCAATCACACAAGGACATTTCAAGCCTCTCCCCACATTTCTATCAATCCATTTGTCAAAGTAAGTCATGTGGACAAGGTAAGTCAAAGTCCATAGAGGTAAGACAAGAGAACAATATTTGAGAAACAATGATCTAATCTACCACAGAATATAATAGCCAGGCTAATGGACTGTTGCAAATATTTTATATATTTTACAACATATGTTTTATTGCTCTTGTAGTTGTTGTTACTGCAATAAGCTAAAAAGTTTATGAGTTCCTGGCTAGCCTGAACTGCAATATTTTTCACAAATCATAAACAAGTCTTCAAAGAACTCATTTTTTTTCTTTAAATTTTTATTTTGAGATGTTCAGAGAAACATGCACTTAGAGGAAGTAATACAGAAAGATGTCATATACCTTCAGCGCATTTCTCCCAGTGGTAACATTGCAAAACTGTGGGTAATATCACAAACAGACAGTAGACATTAATACTATCCACCAACCTTATTCAGATTTCACCCGTTTTATCCACACTTATGTGTAGGTGTGTGTCTGTGTATAATTCTATGCAATTTTATGCATAGATACATATGAACACCATCACAATACGATACAGAATAATCCTGCTACAGGCTCTACCTTTTATAGACACAGTCGAGATCTCCTTTCCTCTACTCTTTGTATCCAGGCCCCAGCAACTACTCATCCGTTCTGTCTCTATAAATTTGTCTGTTTAAGAATATTGTATAGGTGGAATCTTATAGTGTCCTGGCCCTTGCCAAAGAAAGTAGAAATGTCTAAGAACAGTATACTTGGTCTTTAGGGCAGCAAGTTTCCTCAAAAGAATTATGCAGAATTAATTAACCAATTATTGTCCTTACTATAAGGCTTTTCTCCCATGTGTTCCTCTACCCCGCCTCTCCACACCTTGGATGGTGTTAGACTTTTGCTTGCTTTAAAACAAACAATGATCACTTTAGCTTAGCAAAAATATGCTCACAATGATATGAAATATGAACGTAAAATGTATGGCTTAAAAACATAAGCATCCAAATCAGAGGAGAAACACTTGTATTACCCAAATTCTTATAATAAAATTTCGTATATGCCATTAATAGTTTCAATTTAGCTAGAAGAATAATACCCCACATTTGAAAAATGTGAACATAACCTAATTTGGGTAATAGATTATTATCCCAATCCATGATTATAAAGAACTGACAATTATTCTAGTATGGCCAATCATGTTTATCTGAGCAGTGTGTGTATATGCTGAGAAAAATAAAATATATACTTATAATAATGCTTTAACTAATTGGAAATTTCAGAAATTGTCAAAGAGGTGAATGTATTCCCACTTGTTTTTCTCATTTTCTACATGTACGTGTGACTTTTTTTTCACCTTCCCTTCGGCCTTCTACTTCTTTGTTTCCATCTCTGAATCGTTCTTGCCTGGTGCTGGGTGAAAGGCCACTCTGAGAGACATGGTCAATTCCTTGAAATCTTTCCAGGATGCTATTATCTGCTCCCACCATCAAGTGTCTATTGTTCAGTGTTGAAACTCAAGATATGCCTTCGGAATCAAATTCAAAAAAAAGAAAAAGGTTTTACACAGCAGGTGTACTTGTAAAATTGTTTAAAAATCTAGTCTTTAAGAGGATAATGAAGATAAGGTGAGTAAAACTGTTAACCTAGCAATCAGAAGAAGATACTATTCTTACTTTGTACTTTGTAAAGGAAAATAACTTTTTTAAAAAACCTGATTTTTAAAGTGATGTTTTTAGAAGACTAATCGGAATCACATTTTCCTACTGACCTCAATCTGAAAGACAGTGACGGATTGGTTCTTTTTACTGTGAAAGGAGATTTCTTCTACCATTTGAAGAAAAAATAGAAGCAAATAATGTTAACTGGATGTTATACAGAGAAGCTTAGAAGGCAGAGGATGAAGAAAGAAATGAATAAGAGTAAGATTGAGGGCTCCAGGGGATACTGATTATTACGTAGCATTAAAATACATGGTCAAGGAAGAACATTTGTATTGGTCACTTACTGTGATCCAGCCAATGATAATTCCTCTTGAATGGGTCTAATCTATATAGATGGGACATATTTTAAAAATAGCTTTGTACAAATCCATGACCTGTCCCTGCATTTAAAGAGATATCCTTGAATGTAAAGAAAAGGCAACTTTCATTTACCTAATATTTATTTACCTAATATTATTAGTTTAAAATAAGTTTCTAAAATATCTGCCAAAAGGAATCACCATATCTAAGGCTTTGCCAAGAGTATCCCCATTAAAAAAGAATTCAAAACCAATTAAATACATGAAGTTTTCTGTTCCTTTGAATAGGTGAAATTCTGAAGCAATTGTTCATCAAAGCACAGTAAAATAAACTTTTGATTTGTGTATCGTAAGAATCTTGGTGGTGCTCTGTGTTGCAGCCTATCCAGGCCGGGCAGGTCCACTTGAGACTCAGGTAAGTGGAAGAAAATGCTCAGAGCCATGGGGATACTTGAAATGCCTTTCTTTAATCGAGGGAGCCACGCAGGCAACAAGCCTGTGTCTAAGTCTGCGCACCCACTGTGAAGCCCCTACCTTCTTAAGTACTAGCAAGAACAAGGCCAGCTACTGGCCAAATGGTTCGGTAACACAGTTAAGAGCTGCTCCTATGAGTCCACCTCATGTTACGGAAACTGCTTATCAGACCCAAACTCAAGGCTGTAAGACCCAGTCTCAAGGCTATAAGGACACTGCTTTATCAGACCCCTTCAAGGCTGTGAGAAACTGCTTCCCTAAGTGGCCCAGACACCTGGGTGAGGGAGCCAGACTGCCTCAACTTACCCTACATGCTCCAAGACACAATTGCCAAATATTTATGTGTCTACCACTGGGCTCCCTTTTAGCGGAAAAGATGCCATTTCTCACTCCAGTCAGAAAGGTGGGTACATGACACAAGCTGAACCGATCGTAGAGTCCCATCCCTCACATGTTGCCATCCCAGGATGGACAAGTTGGTAGAACCAGGCTCCTTCACCAGAGTCCTGTAGGCATTTGCCAAGACTAGTAGGAACACTTCTTATTCCATTCTGATTATGAAAGAGTAAAAGAGTGAGGGTTTAACCACAGAACTGCTTGTGGTCCTCTTTTTCTGCGAAATGTAGAAATCTTAGTTTCAACAGAACAGATGGAAGCTATGATTTAGACATATGCCAACATGATGAACAGAGATGGAGAGTGAAGGCGAGAGCTGAGCAAGAGAGAGGGGGAGAGACACACAGTTTGAGTTACTGGGTGCTGTCTTTTCAAGGACAACATGATCCCTGATCTTTTAATAGTTTGGCACCATAAAAAGGCATATATTTCTGCTTTTTTAACTTAATGGGTTGGTAACTCTATTGTTTCTAACTAAAATAATTCTTTAAAAAGTGCTGTATGATTCCCTATATTCTGGTTAGTTTCAAAAATAGTTTTGATTCTTTGTTTTTTTAAAAAACATACAAGTAATTACTACTTTCTTTTTAGGTTTAAAAATAAACACAGGGGTGAACAAAAGTAGGTTTGAAGTTATGAGTATGCAAAATACAGAGTTAATAAAGCTCTTATAATAATCATAACCTCCATATCTTTTTCCATACAAACAGCTGTAAACCTACATTTTTGCTCAGCCCTGTATTTATTTTAGGAGTTTAGGTTTGTGACACCTCTACTTACATTATTTAAAAGAGGAAGCTTCAAAGTATATTGGGAATAAAGTGTTTAACATAAGAAAAATTAAAAATATCCTGCAATATTAGTGAGGTTTGACAGACAAAAATGCTCTAAGTTTTCCATACGCCCCCCCATGACAATATTAAGAATATTATTGCATGACCCCAACTCCAGTTGTTAGATGATTAGTGAGTAGTCATCAATATAGTGAAATAAACCAGCCAATGAAAGACAAATGCCATAAGATCTCACTGATATGTGGTACATAATGAACAAAATAAACTGAAGAACAAAATAGAAACAGAGGCATGGATACATAGGACAGACTGACCGCTGCCAGAAGGTGGGGAGAGAATGTTAGGGAGGCTAAATAGAAGAAGGCGAAGGCATTAAGCAAAAGGTGGGGGAAATGGAGACAGAAAGAGACTTTGTCTGGGATGGTGGACGCGTGATGCAGGGTGCAGATGACGTTTTGTTGGTTAGTACACTTGAAACCTCTATGGTTTTATGGACCAATGTCACCCCAGTAAGTTCAATAAAAAACAGTAATGAAGGCACTTTTATTCTTTTAAAGATTTTTTAAATTAGAAGACACAGATGATTCTAACCTTAGTGTTTGTTTTGACAGAAAACGTGGAAAAAAGAAAGTTGTGAAAATATTATTTTTATAGTGATATTTAATATCTATCACTAGCATTTTTTTTTGCAACTGAGAGACAATTGTTGGTTATAAGAAACACAAGATCTTCAAAATCAACAAAACCAATATAAATTGTTTGAAGCTTCCTTAAAGGTTAACCTAATGCTACTGCCTTGAATAGTGAGCCAAAGAGCATAACAGTGATTTTGAAGAAACCTGATATAGAGTTGTCAAATCCTTTGGGTGAGAAAATAACCAAGTTGATACCATGAAATATCATTAAAATATGCAACTAAATGCAATAAGATGATTTTTAGTAACTCTTGAGTAAAATAATATCAAACTGTTACTTTTAATATGATGGCTCAGATACTAAGAATGTGACCAGGTTACTAGTTTTTGTAATATGTTTTGAAGAAGAAATTTCTGAAGGATATATCTAAAATCATGTTAATTTTTCAAGTCCTATTCATCAAAACTTATAAATAGCTTATTTTACTAAATTCAACAGAACTCTTGTGTCTGTTTGCTTATTTCATTTTCCCAGGATCTCTTGGGTATCTGGTTTCTACGTTCGCCCTGAATTCCCTGTGGGAAAGACCGTACTATTCCAGGCGTGCGGAAGGACGTCCAGTCTGGCTGTGCCACCACCCCCTGGCTTACATAAGCGATTTCGACACCCTCCCTTGTAAATTTGATGCTTTAAGCAAATAGAAACATATTCTCTCACAATTCTGGAAGCCAGCAGTCTGAAATTAAGGTGTCAGAAAGACTGCGCTTCCTCCAGAGAGTCTTAAAAACTTCAAGTTGTACTAAATCTCTGTGCTAAAATGACAGAGTGGATAGAACAACATGTAGATAGAGTTGGAGCAGCTAAATCAAAGCCAAACCACATTCTTAGCCAAGTCCAACACAAATAATAATCAACACTTCGCGAAAAAAACTGGACCAGGTGAGCACCTCAGCGTGAATCAAAGAGAGAGAAAGCATGACAACATTTCAACTGTCTCAAGGCCGCACGTTGTGGAAGGTGTAGAAGGGAGTGCAGCTACGAGCCAGGGGCCCTGTCCGAAGTGCGCTAGGGAGGCGAGGGAGTGAACAGAGGTCTCCATCGGCTGCGCCCAGAGGGCGCTCACTTGTTAACACAGGTAGACGGACCCCTGTTGCTAGCACAGGCTTCCCTGCTAAATGTTATTCTCCTTCGTTATTCTGTTCCTTTTTCTGTTGCATAGAAAAAATTGCCTGGGTACCAATGTCACTTAGGCCTTCCATAGTCACCATGTAGCCATTTATCGATTGCATACGTGTTCATCACAGGCACAACTATTGTAGTAGGCTGTACAGAAATCTTTAGAAAAGCTTTGCTTTGTTCTTGCTCTGTGTCCAATTGTTCAGTTTTTCATTTTATTAGAGATACTACATACATGTCTAGTTTTTTAAATTTATTTTTTGTCTGAGAACTAAAAGAACACTAACATATACTAAAAATACGTATTTTTGGTGAGAGAGAGAGAGATTGTCTCAATGTTCTAACGTATCATTGAGAATATTTTGCACCAAATTTTTCTCGATTGATTTTTCTTTGTTCTCTTTTAAAGAAGGTCTTTGAGATAGAACATTTCTTGTATTCAAATATGCAATTAGCGTGTTAATAGAAATGTAAACCCTTGTTGCAACAAATATTTTAATTAGCTTGTTTCTCTATTGGGCTGTCTGAACTATGCTGATACGCCCTTCCTGTGGTAGATTTCATGTGATTAATTGGCCTATCAGTCAAACAATGAATATATGCAAAGAAAATTATCCTTTCAAATTACGACTATATTTATTTTCTTCATCAGTTATCCTAAATTGGTTTATAGGTTAACATAGGGGGTAAAATAAAGAGGAAACTGCCAGCTGATATTTCACTTTCTTCTGCATCTTTATATTGGTATTTTCCCTTCCTTTTTCAGTAATGGTATGTGGTGAGCTAAAATCGAACATGCAGAAGAAGCTCTGATGGAGAAAGAATGAAGAAGATGATTTGGAGCCAATGGGGGTCCCACGCATTCCTGAAAGCGTTTCTCTAGGTCATCCGCTGCCATTGCCCCTTTGGCTGCTGTGCTCATTTTTAAGCCTGATGAATTGTCCTCAAATGAGGGTACCTATTTCAACCAAGTAAAAATGGTTTTCTTATTAGCGGCTTAAAGGCAACTGGTATACTTTACATTTCATTGAACCATGGGTGCAGTGGTTTTAAAATTCTTGGAGGTCTTGTAAACCTTCTGCATAATACATTTGTACGTGTGCAACAGAAGACAATTTAAAGAGCTCTTGGAACACAGAATTTAAAATGCAACCATTTTGAAACACTGCAAGGAGTCAAGAAGAGAAAGTGGTAAAAGTGAAATGTGCAAATTTCAGATGTAGAACTTTTAAAATAAGCAGAATTTATATTTAAAAACATGTTGAAGTCTCTAAAGAACTCTCTTGTTTACGTTGCAACAACTTTGTGAAGTAAAGGCCTGGGTCCATAATCGGCATTACATGTGTTATTGCTTTTATATTGGTATGTTGTTCATGATCATCACCTCCCAAGTTATTCTTGGAACATCCAAAGAAGTATGCAGTATTGCATTTATTACTAGGGACTATGCCATAGAAGCATCCTGTATATAAGAGTCCCGATTTCTATTGCATTCTATCAGAGCCAGTCCTGGATGAGCGGGGCATGAAGGGGCCCACAACATGCAAATCCTATCTGGGATAGTGAGCAGTACTTTATATGTAGTAGACATTAGCTCTTACTTTCCCCACCTGTTAAGTTCGAGATCCCAGTCTGGATTTGTAGCCCAGAAAGTATGGTTTGACATGTATCTTTTTCTGTAGATTTTATGAGTTTCCTTTATTAGAGTTGGATATTAGGAGAAATCCCTTGTCTGGTTTAGTGAAGTGACATGGTAATTAAAAAAATATTTAACTTAATGTTATGCATAATCGTTTGTGAAGTAGGCATCAAGAAAAATGGGTAACAGCCCTTCTGGGTAAATCATCTCTGGGTTCAATTCTATAGGTATGTGTATCTAGATATGTTCAATGAGGAAAAGAAGCTACAGTCCTGACTGGTGTGGCTCAGTGGATTAAGTGGTGGCCTGTGAACCAAGGGGATGCCAGTTCGATTCCCAGTCAGGCCATGTGCCTGGGTTGGGGGCCAGGTGCCCAGTAGGGGTGCTTGAGGAGCAACCACAAGTTAATGTTTCTCTACCTCTCTCTCGGCCTCCCTTCCCCTCTCTAAAAATAAATAAATAAAAGTCTTTAAAAAACAGGAAGTAAAGAAGTTACATAAAAATATTTCAATTCAGTTTCTAAGCAAGTTCAGCAGGTATGCTAATAAAAACACGCCCAACTGTAGGAAGAATGAGATCAACATAGAACAACAGATAATTTAATGGTAAAAAGTTAACTAAATACCGGTATGTAAAAATTAGTGGAAATTAACAGACTAAAATTTTACCAGCTTATACAACTATGTAAAGAAATTTAAAAAGCACCAAAAATAACTAAATAACTTTGCATTTCTTCACAAGTCATAAAATTACCATACAGGAGTTATATTTTTCCCTAATAAAGCATTTCATTTAAAAATGTGGGTTCCAATTTCTCTTTCTCACCATCTGCTCCATGGCAGGCTACTTTACTAACAGAGAGCTCTGTCGTTCACAGGGCAGAATCTGTGCCGTGACCCGATTAGCTTACACAAATTGAGAAAAAATAAGCCATATCATTGCTTTGATGCAAAATGCATTTCTAAAAATTTCTACGTTTTTGATCCTCCATTTAGTAATATACTCTTTTTTACTAATCATATAATTTTTAGAGTCATTATTTCCACAGTCACATAGGTTGTAAAAAACAGCTATATAAGAAGAACCAAAAAATTTTTTTTTTCCCAACAGAGCCACATAGTACATAGGTCTGGAATACATAACCAAAAAAAAAAAGCAAGATTTTTCTCATGATGTCAACAAAATTATGTTGACCTTAACTGTCGAGAAACAACGTTTTAGTTTTTGTGATAATTTCCTAAAATCAACACTAATGAAAGATGGTTTTGAATTGCCCATACAATTTCTTTTCTTTAATAGTCTACTCTAAATCTTTTCATGTGAAGGCTAAAAGAGAAGAGCTGCTCCCATTCGTGACTAGGTTTGACACTGTGTGTATGTCCGCACATGGCACGGACCTTCTGTGAACATTACCATAAAAAACTAAACAAGAGTCAGATCCAAAACATACAGTACATCAACAGGAGAGCTTTGTAAATAAAGAACTAGATTGTTTCTGGGTTGAATAAAGGTATATATCATCCTCCTCTAAATCTATTTATTATGACTGTTTGGCAAGAACATTTCAGCAATTTATTTGACCATGACCGTCTTTTTGAATTGCAATATACTGAGAGAAAACCCACAGAAGCTCGTATGATATAATGCTTCTTTCTAATAACGTAGGTGGCCTAATGTCATCTCACAGATGGATTGTAATTACTGCAAGAAATTATCACAGTTGGAATTTATCAGTTAAATATTGTGGACGACAGTCATCTATACACTCCACCTGCTCCCTGCAGCTTGCAGCCTCAGGGGGCTAGATTCGATGAGCCGTAGCAAGGGGCTGCCTTGCCCTTTGTACTACCCCTGTATTACTACTCTTCTTTTTAAGAACAGCCACCAGCTTGAGATAATATGAACAAAACTTTTAACTACAGAATACTATGTAAATACTGTATTACATAATCAGATTGAACTGCAATGCTGTTTAGCTGTTTCAGTAATTTCTAATTTGGTCAAAAATTAGATTTTTGTATGTCTTTAATATTCATGCTGCTTGATCTTTGAGAATGACATTTATAAATCTAGAAATATTACCTTTATTGGTAGGCTTAACTGAAGGAAAGAAAAGTAATACGGATGGCATTTTCCACTAAAAACATCAGTTTTCTAGTGAGTTTAGTCACTAGTGTAACTAGTTGATTTGGCTTTTGCTGTAAAATAACTAGTAGGAAGCATTTCTCCAAAACCTTTCTCTTCTATAAAATTTTATCCAAGAGGAACTTTTCAATGGATAATAGAGTCATTTAACTAGTTTTTTTCCTTTCCTTCAGCAAGTGTGCTGTAGTGGATTAAACACTTGCAAATGGTGTGAGCACAAGTCCCGACTTTGCCCACAGCTAGCTCGAAGCACATCGATTCCTCTGAGACTTGATTTTCTCTCTCGGACAAATTATGTCAGGCTGGACCTTATTTATCATTTACAGTTTTGAATTTATATACTTAAACATTATTGAGCTTCCTTATTAGAGGTTATATGAAAAGTGATATCAAAAATCTCTCCAAGTATGAACACATCCGGTATTTAGCTCCTGCTATATAGGAGTTCAGAGTCACTACTGAATGTCTTATGAAATATATTTAAAGAAAAATATATTCAGATTCAAAGTTTCACTATATTTCACTATATATGTTAGATGATATAACACACTCATGTAAGTACATATAAGAAAATATGCAATTAAATAATTCATCAGGGCAATGATATCATGCATGTTTAATTTTAAAAAGTTACTATATGCCATTTTTGTAACTTCTATGATAAAATTGTGTCATCCAATTTTAAACTTATTAGTTACTAAAGAAATAAAATCAGCTGAATTAGAAGAAAAATACAGTGCAGGTTGACTTGCTTTACATAGTGTTTTTTCCTATGAAATATTTATTAATTATGGTTGCAGTTGTGATAATAATAAGCAAAACCTTCAAAATATCCAGTGTTAAAATAATGTAGACATATATTACAATAAAAAGTATAAAAATTTACCCTGTCAGAAAGTTACTTTAATAACAGAAGTTGATGGTTTGAGTTAGCAGTTAGCATTTGCACATTATTCGTCTATGATAACTCTAAATTCTTTATCCTTCTCCTGGCTGCCTTCCCAGCTAGGTAATCCTGTTCACCTAAATTTTTAATGTAGTTTCAATTGGATGTTGCATGCTTCTTTACTTTCTGTCATGTACAGTTGTGTAGGGTTAAGCATTTTTATTTCTGAGTGTGTAGCAGTAATCCCTTTGTTTGGTTTGTCTTTCAGAACATGCTTAAAAAATATTACTAAGCTTTTTGGAATCTTCAAGATGAGAGTTATAAAACCATGAATGTCAATGTCAGAAGCTATTATCAAGCAACTTAAGAGGATTATGTTGACTGTGGATAGGTTTAGTTTTTATTGAACCATGCAGGAATTACTCCTCATACTTCATCACTAGTTTGTCAATAAACAAACATACTTTTTTGTTGTCATCAGAATACACTGAATTTTTATCTTACTGTTTTTTCATGGTCAGGTTAATAATAACTTTTCTTCCTACATGGATTTAATGTGTAGAGATAAATAACTAAAATGTTTGAGTTAGCAAATCCTTCCTCAGCTGATTCCAGCTGGGCTGCCTGCAGCGTCCCTGAGCACGTTAAGCGGCAGGCGGACCGTTCTCCAAGGGCTTCCTGCGTGCCACCAGGGTTCATTTGGTGGGAGCTGCAGGTGGGACTCCATAGGCCAGCGATTTTCAACAGGTGCGCTGCACGAATTTTAAAAACATGCAATACCTAACTATTTAGTCAGGGGTGCTGACCGCTTTTCCCTTAGATTGTCAAATAAAGATACGACAACGACCAACACAACAATAATTGTCTAGCGTGAATAATCAAAATAATACCTATTTTCTTACCAGATCAGGAAAAATATATATTTTTGGTGTGCCACAGAATTTTAGTAATTTGTTTATGTGTGCCGTGAGATGAAAAAGGTTGAAAAATCACTGCTATAGGCTATAGGCTAATGGATTTTCCCTGACATTTTTTTCCCCTGTAAAAGGCTCTTTTTTTTTTTTTCTGTACAGAGAATAAAATAAAACCTGATCTTTCCTAGGCATTTGCCCTGAAGAATAAGCTCTACACATATAAAATAAGCTAATCACAGCTTTTTTTTTTTTTTATGATGCCATCATATGCAATAGCAAACCATTGGAAATCTCTTATATGACCATCTGTTGGTGGTGTGAATATATATAAACAAAATGCAAATAAATATAAATAGGAGTTCATTTAAAAGAAGATATACTGCAGGCATAAAAATGAAGCCCTTTGTGAACTGATATGCAGTGATATCTAGGATACATTATATATTTATGTATTTTGTTAATTAGAAAAACAACATGGGATACAATGTGTTGATTATATTGCTTCTTGTGAAAGAAAAAAGTAGCACAAAGTGCTAATATCACCATTGATGAGTTTCTGGCATTCTGTTCCATAAATTGAAGTGGCTGAAACTCAAAATAACTCGAAATTGATTCATGCTATAAAATGTTGTCCTATAATGATATTCTGAAAAATTTTCTGGCTGGCATACATGCAATGAAAAGTAAAAAAGAAGTTGAGACAGGATTTTCTCTTGAGTTTTCTTAGGAGAGCACAAAGATTATAGGAAAAATTAATTTCCTTAATGATATGCAAAACAAAAGTATTTCAAAACATTCTTTATATATGACAAACAAACAAATGTAGGTAATTTATTTTCTGCTGTTGAATATTGGAAACCGTCATAAGACCGATGGGTTTATTTTTCTATTTTCCTACCAAAACATCATTTAAAAATGACTAGAATGATCCGGGGTCTGTAAATGTAACTAAAGTTTCATTTAAGTAATATATTTTGAACAGCCTTCTATTTTTCCTTTATAAGATAGTATAAAGTCTGTAAAATGTAGAGGGGAAATCATACTGTTTAGAAGAAATTACTTGATGATTAGAACTGGTACACAAACTTCACTGCAGCTTAAAAGAAGTTTAAATCTAACAGGAGTATGACAAGTCTACAATTTCAAAGGGTGATTTGGAAGCCTGAATTTCAAGTAGAATGCACAGCTGGAAGGAGTGCCTTCATTGGGAAAATGAAGGAGGACCTTATGTACCTATCCATCAATGTGGGTCCACCAAGACATGTACCAAGACACTCCTTTCCACGCCCCAGATGAGCTCCTTCCCAAATCACTGATATCACACAACAAAATAGTTTGCTCTAATTGATGCACAATAGTATGTCTAAGTAAAGGAAAGTAAAAAACGTCTAAGACCCTTAGCAATAAATAGGTATCTAGTCAATGTTCTGAATTTAAAACATTCTTGTATGTAGAGTTATTTTTTAAATTTATTTACTTCTTACTTGTAACAGACCATTTTTCTAAGTGATGTAAAATCATCATCTCCTTCAAATATTACAAGTTAATAGATTGGAACTATGTTACAGACGAGGAAATCAAGTTTCAGAGAATTTAATTTCCAAAGGTTAGAAAGGCAGTAAACAGTACAATCAGGATTGAGAGTTCATCATGACTCCCAAACCCAAGTACTTCAGTAAGATTTATTGTTCTGAGCACGTGCATAGTATAATACATTGTCGTGTAGCACAAAGGAATAGCTATTTTATAAAGAACAGCAGCAGAGGGTTAGTGTTTCCTGTCCAAGAGAAAATTTTTCTTGTTAATAATTAAGTGTAGCTCACTCTCTCCAGTTGTCTGAGCAAGTAGGAGGAAAAAAAGCAGTTGTTAACTAACTTTCTAAAATAAACAAAATTATTGAGAATAACTCATTAAAAACACCTTATCAAAATTACATAAGTGCAAATCACACACTAACTAAAACATATACTCTATATAAAAAAAGAAATTGCATTTTAATGTTTACATATTTTCTTTTTTTCTTTTACAATAAAATCACTTTAAAATGTGTTTGTCTAATTGCAAAACAAATAATAAGATATAGATCAGTTATTTATTTCTTTGTAGTAATGAACACATCTGTTAGACCGTATTTTGACTAGTTGTATAACTCTGTTTCTCATTGTAACACATATCCCACATATCCTGCATGCATACTATCTACGCCCTATGTTTCTAAAACTGTATTTTGGTAAAACACTTTTTTACAGATACTGTCCTCTGCTCAGACTAGAGATAAAACAAATAACTCTTGAATATGCTTTCCAACCTATTTACCTGGATTTTTCCCATTCTCTACACCCAGAATGACCTATCCAGCAAGGCCAGCCCTGACCCTTAACCTCATAACTGTATATGGACCCTTGTAGGCACAATAAGGCCATGCAGAAGGAGGTTAAAACCAATAATTTCAGCTTCTGCTTCCCCTCGTGTTGAAGTTAATAAGACGTGGCACTGGAGCATGCCAGGGCCTCCATTTAATTATGAGTACAGTCTTTCATTTAAGCAACACAATAGTTAGCAGTAAGCTTATCAATTTGGAACACTTGCTATAGAGAAAAGGTAAGTCCTTTAAAAACACCTCAAGCAGAAAAGGCCATTTACAATGGGTTTCTACTACCCTAAAGAAGTCAAAACTAATAAGAAATACATGACTGGAAAATATAACTGGGTTCTTCTTTGTGGAGAGTGAAATTATTTGTTAAAGCATCTTTCAATGTTGAAGATATGAGATAGAAAAATGGGAGAAATAATTTAAAATTGAAATCGACTTTACTAATTTATGCAGATCGTCTCTTGAATTCATAAATGTGTCTCAAGTAGAATTGGTCTTTGTTTTTTTTGTTTTATTTTTGTTTTATTTTACTAGGAAATCAAGTTTTGTAAGATCAGTTATCACTATCATTAAGAATATAGTCATAGCTCTAAAGTTTTTGTTTTATTTATGAGAGGCCACTATATTTTTTCTACTTTTAAACATTCAAAAAGAATATAAAAAAGTATCCACTTAGAAGTTCTTCATCATTTCCGATTTCCTCCCCTACTTCCCAAACCTTATAACTTGTTTTTTAATTACTTTCTCATTTAAACTTCAGAAAAATCCAAGAAAAAAATTAGTCTTAAAATATTACTTAAATATTTAGTATATCCTAAAACACTTTATGAAATTATATGGAAATCTGTATATCAACATACATAGTATGTCTAGGATTTCAGTTAAACATAAACCAAAGCCTTTGAAACAGGGACTAGTCTGGTATGGCTGGCTTCACGGAATGGATGAGCGTTTCACCGGCTTCTTTAGCATGTCCTCTTTGTCTCATTCCTAAATAATGGAGAGCCCAGGCCTCAGTCTGGGGACTGCCTGTCTTTCTAACCTCACTCCATCTGTGATCTCATTTAAGGGGTGGTAACTCATGTATTTATCCTGCCTGACAGGTTCTTCCTTATGAAAGCTCCATACCAGAATATCTAACGGCATTCTAGACACCTCCACGTTTCAAACTTAGCCTCTGCTAAACTAAGCTGACACTCGCCTCCAGACCAGCACCACCTCTCGCCTCGCCCGTGTCGTTGATAACCAGCTCAGCTCTCCTCGTTCCTTAGGCCCTCAGACCTTGTTGCTGTCCTTGATGTCTCTTGTTCTCTCCTGCATGGTGCTGTGTCCTGCATGACCTGGTCCCTGCTCTTTCTGATATCACCTCCTCCTAAGCTCCCACATTTACTCTGCCCCAGAGCTCTGGCTTCCCTGTGCTCCCTGGACTCCAGAAACATCCCCACCTCAAGGCACCGACAACTGCAAACCTTCTGCTTGAACCCTTTTTCCAGGTACCTACACTGAAGCCACTTCTCTGTTCTCATGTCTTAATTTAAAGCCTGCCGGCTATGCTTATGCAAATACCTGGCATTGAACCATCTGTCACTGTTCTGGCCAAAGCCATGTTTTCACCACCCTGTCCATGTTACGTAATCATCTCCCCATCGGCCTGCTGTCTCTATCCCTCACTGCTTTGCATATGTTTTCCACACAGCAATACACGTGATTTTGTTAAAATGTAAATCAGAGTACATAATTAGAACAGAAATCCAAGTTCCTTTAAGGAGTTACAAGGTTCTATGTAATCCGGCCCCTATTATCTGTTTTCCTGGTAGGTTTCTGGAGCATTCCAGGTATGACCCCTTCGCTAAGCGGGGGTCCAACCTGCGGCCCGCAGGTCCTGTGCGGCTCCAGATGGCTATGAAGGCGGCCCGACACAAAATCGTAAATCCACTTAAAACAAGATTTTTTTTTTTTTGTGATTACATATCATGATGCATTCAGTGTGGCCCAAGACAACTCTTCTTTCAGTGTGGCTCAGAGACGCCAAAACTTTGGACTTTCCTGGTTCGAGTATTGCTGATTGTTATTTCCTCTGTCTGAAATTTCTTTTCTTCTTCCTATGGGATTATATTTTTTTCAATTGTATGTTTATTTTGTCTCCTGCACTGGAGTGGAGTCTCATTAGGGCACAGCATTTGTCTTTTCCCCACTCGCTGCAGGGTCTCCAGCGCCAAGAGTCATCTCTATCAGTTGACAGAAATTCAATAAACATGTATTGAACTTGGGATTTTACATAGGAGTGTGTGTGTTTATATGCTTATGAGATGAACATACATTTTATAGTCAACTGATCTGTAAAATTAACAAAACATTGTGTTTTTTTATAAACTTGCATAAAAATTATTCACCCAAAGTTTGCTAAACCCATGAGAGAAAGTGCAAAAATCTGTTCAGAAAATATAACCCTCACATCAGGAAGGGCAGATTTTTTGGACAGGCAAACCCATCGGCGGTTTATGGTGTCCTACTGGCTGATCGGAAGGGCTTCAGGACGGAGCCACCGTTACTCTGCATGCTTAAATAGTTTCATGCTTAATATAAAATTTCCAAAAATGTTTAACTGAAAAGTATCATTTGTAAATGTTTAACTGAAAAATATCATTTATAAAGTAATGCAAAAATACAGAACTAAGATAGTTTCTTCTTTCCTTTAATCCTTTATGAAAAATAGCCTAAAACAATGACCTTTTGTTGTTTATTTTTTTATCTGCAGAAATGCTTTATGAACCACTGACCAAAAGAAAATTTTGAAAAGGTCAGTGACGTATGGACACACTGTTGCTGCAGAATTAACAGAACTTTCTCTTTATATCTTGATGGGGTGTCTTGACTGTTGGTTGGTACTATAACAACATGTTAATATTAGGAAATAGTCACGAAGAAGTTATGTTCCAATCTGAGTAACAATCATTTTGATCTGTCAATATAGTAACTGGGTTCATTATATTTTGGCAGTTACTTGATACTACATAAATCTTAGCAGCTCCTGAAACAGCAATGATACTGGAAGTAATTGAACAATAAATGAGGGGATAAAGTTGGCAAATTTCTGAAATTACATTGCACAGATAGTTCTCTTTTAGCAGAATAGCATCTTTCTGTAATTACAGTCCTCTAAATTACACAATATCAATTTAAGAAAACCATGGCAAGAGAAATGTATACAGACACATACATATGACAAAGTCCAAATCTGGAGGCTCTTAGAATAAATTTAGTGAAGAGAATAGTTATATCGCAAGTAGTATTCAATATATGAACATTTAAAATTCAGGACATGTGACATAAAAATGTCCCTTCTGACTTCCATTGAGAAAGGAGGTTTGGAAAGCTGGTTCTTTCTCTCTTACGGAGACAATTGGCTATAGCTCGTTCCAGAGCTGAAGCTCTGCTGTTCCACTCAGGATGATCTGCAGTGTTCCTTGCTGACCTCTCTGACACAGGCGATTGCTGTGTGTTTACTTTTATTGTCTCACTGGTCTTACTATATATCTTCAGATTTATTTTAAAAAAATCTATTTTATTCATATATTTGTTGAAAGAGAAACAGATAACCAAATAAAATAAAGATATAAAATAATTAAGCCATGAGTTAAAAAATACAATAAAAATAGAACTTTTGCATGTTTATGTACAAATGTGAATTAAAATGATTTTTCAAAATATAAAAGCAAAATTGCACTATATCAAATAATACAGTTTAGTTTTACAAAGATCTAATAACATTGTAAGAAATAGGACTAATATATAGAAAAAAATGTGACTAAAATTTGTTACACTAAAAAGAAGCATAAAAATTTAAATTTGATTTTTATAGAAATGTTTATTTGAAATTTAACATTGCAGTAAATTGTGATATATGTTTACTTTATCAATAATTTATAGAATAATTTAATGGAAACCAATAAGGAGATAAAAATCTTGAAAAACCTAACAATCACTTTGACTTAATGTCTACTTATGGAACATTCCACCCAATAACAATAAAAGTCAAGTTTCTCTGCTTATCTGAAATATTTCTTTGATAATAAACAATTAAATTAAGCCAATCTGGAACTTTAAGACAGTGGAAGTCCAAAGGAAACAGGAAGATAATATTTATTAAAAGGTGCTGTTTATTGGTTTTTGAGTCAGAAATACCTTCCTTAAAGTCAGTACTTGGATGTTGATCCAACATCAGACACAGAAATGGATACACAAGGTGCAATGGCCATGGAGAACTCTTTGCAGGATAAATGATTTATAAAGAAGAGTTTCTAGATTGAAGCATTCATCTTTAAAGGAAGGTTTTCTTTCTTGAGATTAAAAAGAGAAAAAAACAATAAAAGGTCCAGATTTTTTCCCGATAAACTAACAAAACGAAGCAGACCTTACTGTAGTAGTGCAGCCTGTCTATTTACCTCAGCAGTGCACTAGCAGAAACTTTTTAGATTAAAAGAGTTGGAAACAGGGAAGGCAAAGGAACAACAAGGGAGAAAGGAGCCGTTAAGAACTAAGATTTCTGTACATTTTATTTACAGTACCGCATTCTACTTGCTATTCTACTTGCATTTTATTTGAAGTCTGCTAATTTAACATAATTGTTATCATTTCGGTAGTACTATAAACCCTCTTCTTGTGTGATGGGTAACTTTTTTTTTGTTTTTTGGAAAAAGCTTTGGGAGACTACATTATCCCCAATATCTCTTCCACTATTCTCTTTTTCCCATAATAAAATCCCTGAAAAGTTGCTAGGTACCTGAAACCCCCGCTAGAGGCTGCATGTTTCAGCTTCTCATGCAGCTAGCTCTGTTGCCACTAATCTCTGTGACCACATTTGACCAGTGGGAATGGAAAACTCTTGCAGGTCATTATCGATGCTCCTTCACCACCATGGCCTCCCGCCCCATCCATGCTCTAAAAGAGAAAGAGGGCGATGAAATTTCTGTCTCCTATTTTTGTTTGTAAAATTTGTTTTTGTTTGTAAGACTTTTTCTTTTTTTGTCACAGAAACCAGGCCTAAATCTCAAATAATAGCAAACGTAATCTAATCTGTACGTCGATGTCCATAGGAATAAAATTGGTTGAAAAACAAAGGATGTTACTAGTGAAGATTGGTGTTTCATTTGATAATAAATTCTGATCCATTTACTATCACATAGACTTTTACAATTCCCTTTAAAAATCCACTCTTGGTGTTAATATCATTTTCACATCAAATGAAAATAAAGTCATTTGCTAATGTAAAAGACAAGAGGAAGCAAATATTTCAATAAGGGCTAAAAGTCAAGTATTATCATAATGGCACATTAACACTGTCACTTGTTATTGTGCGGTGCTTTCTGTTACGTGAGGAGGCCACATGCGAAGCAGTTGTTCCCGAGTCATGCTCGGTGTTCACCTGCTCATCTTGCTCATGTGGATGGTTGGGGGCTTTCTCTACAAGCTTAACTGAAGCTGGAATATCCACACCAGTAGTTTTTACCAGTAGTAAAATTTTATCATGGAAACCAGTAGTAGGTTTCCATGAGAAAATTTTTCCCTTGATTGTATTTAGCAAAACAAAATGGAGTATTCGTGATATTTAAATGATTTGCCTTAGCCTATAGCTTTTTCTTTTAATTAAAAAAAATTATTGTCTATCTCAGTTAGATAGTTCACTCTCATTTTAAAAATAAAAATTTTAAAGTGAAGTCTTAAAAATCCTTTTACACCCACCACCACTTCAGCTAAGCTATGCTCTATTTAAATTTTGCAAATCTTCCAAAATTTTAAGGCATTTAAACCTCTACATCCTTTTTTCCTTAGGTTTTATTTGGTATTTTTTCCATAAAATCTATATTGTATTTTTGTGACCCCAGCTTTTCTTTCATTGAAGTTTCCTAGTATGTGTGTTATTAATTTTTTTCCTATAAACCTTCTTTTCCACCTTTTCACCCTCATTTCCTTTTTTTGCACAATGTAGAGCTCAGTTTGCATTTTCACCAGTCTGAGGCGCTCATTCTTTCTAAACAGGTGTCCACAGAGCGGAGTGTGGCCTGCACAATTAGCAAAGTAATTGATATTGGAGTTAGTCTTATTTTAATTTGTTTTGTCTACTTTTTTATATTCTACAGTTTTTTTCATTATATACTTTCCTTACTTTTACTGCCTATACCAGATATCTTCTGAAAATGACATTCTAGAACATATTTCAACTTCTGTGTTTGAAGAACACTGGGATGTTTCACTTTCCACGAAGGGAAGGGGCCTTAATAATCTATTGTATAGAGTGGTCTCAGGTACTCAAATTATCAGCAGTAGTGGTGTGGGATAGAGTGCGAGAGAGAAAAAAGCCTTTGGTGCTCGAAGACCAGAGACACTTTGTTGTTAGAGGGAAAACAGAGATTACACAGATAGTATTGTCAGATAACTTCATTTGATATTAAGCATTAATATCCTGGAATAAAAGATAAACTGCAGGCTGTGTGTTTCTGACTTGAAAACACAAATGAAAATGAGAAACCTTCCATGACATATTTCAGAGAGTCTCTTGTCTCCTCTAATCCAGGGCTTGGCTTAAGGGTTGTGAAGTAAAAATGTTGGTGTGTTAAGATCTTTCACTCTAAGTCTCTAAGGTGAATTCCTTAGTAGAAATAATAATAATAATAATAATAATAGAATTGGTTGAGGTTATTTGGATTTACATATATTAGAATAAGAACTTTGAACCCCTGCTAAACGGCCTCGGCCTCGCCAGCAGAGGTAACATATCCCGCCTCTTTGGAACAAGGTAGCCTGTTTCCATATAAAAAGCCTATTATTGCTTTTTTGCAATAATGCAGTTCCCTCTCCAGGAGATTCAGATACTCATATAGATCCAAATCTAACGTTGGTATTTTTTCCAGAAGTATAACAAGAGTCCCAATTTACAGTAGAAAATCACAACATAAAACAGAGCTTTGGGCCAACGTTGAGAGTAGATAGCTAACATGTGTCAATGGGAGTCAGGGAAGATTGTATTGGATTGAATTCTAAGAGTATTAGGCAAAGAAGGACAAAATATAATCTCGATTTATGCTATATCTATTGACTTGGAATTCAGGATTTAATGTATTATCTCATGCACAAGAGAATGGTGGATAATCTGCTAGGTTGGCTGATTATAATCTAGACTCAAAAGTGGTCTAGTATCCATAAGTTGTCGCAGCTAAGTGATAAATCGTCAGAAGCCTCAGGAATTCAGGAATACTAGAATTAGATGATCGTATTTAGTTTAATCGGCCATTCCTAACCATATTCTGGGAGGGCATGGAAAATATATTTCACCAAGTTGTTAATAAATTAATTGTTGAGTGAATGAATAAGCTTCTGTCTTTTGAAATACTGTGAAGGGGATTTATAGTTTAGGAACAATGTTGCTGTAGGGGACACTAAAACAGGGTTCAGTTCTGTAACATCAGTGGAACATTGCAGGCCTGAAGTAGCATATGACAGGTGGTAATTTTCAATGATCAGAGAGAAATTACCTCAGAAAAACAGAATTATAAGCAAAGTGTTTTTATCTGCAGGGACTGTGGTGAGATTGAAAAAAAAAAATTCCATTCAGCTGGTGGCTAAACCAGCAGTTATACTCTCTGTCGAACAGAAAAAATTGAAGAATATCAATAATGTCAGACAAGATCACTCTATGACCATGATAAAGCAATCAAAAACAAAAAAGAAATCAAAGGACTGTATCACAATTGTATCTGAGCATGGGAAATTGCAATTACTGGTATATTATGCAGCCACAAAATAACCAAACCTCTTCTCTTTTCATCTAACATGATTGGCTGCTGCTTCTTTTCCAATGAAAACTCTTATTCTGCTTTGGTTCCAGCCAAAATTATTAAGATATCCAGTCAATTAATTGTCATACCCTCAACTCATTCCTACCAAGATGTCCCACATTTCCTCTGATACATTCTCCTTTGCCAGTGAGATGACAAATTTGTTTAATTACAGATGTGTTCCAGGTGATCTTTGATTCCACAATTTTATCAGGTAGTGTTTCCATCAGAATTCAGCTGATATACTAAACACAGCCAACAGCCAAGTCTCCATCCATCACCACTTATCCCTCCCCTACCCATTCAACTTGGGATGGTGAACACATAATACCATATGCAGATCATATATTATAGAATTGTACACTTGAGAGGATTCTGGCCAAGATGGAGGCAAGGTAAATATGCTTTGCTTCCTTGCACAGCCAAAAGAAGGAAACAACCAATTTAAAAACAAAAAACAAACAGAACTGCCAGGAAATGGAATGGTGTGGACGCCCGAAAATGGAGTTAAAGAAGAAACATTCATCCAGTCTGATAGGAGGGGTGGAGAGAACACATGGAAAAGCTGTGGCTAGTGGACTGGGTGGCCCCACATTCATGTGTGGATGAACTGGGAAGAACAACTGGGGAGTGAGACAGACTGCACAACCCAGGGCTCCAATGCGGGGAAAATAAAGCCTCAGAATCTCTAGTTGTAAAAACCTGTGGGGGCTGTGGTGGTGGAAGAAACTGCCAGTCTCTTGAAAGCGTGGTGAGAGCCGAGCAAGAGGAATTGTTTCCTCTCTGTCCCCACATACGGCACCACAACACTGAAGTGGGTTGCCTCACCCTGTTGAATACCGAAGACTTGCTCCTTTTAACATAACATGTTACGTAACAGGCTGAGACAAAGAAATGTGGCACAAATGAAAGAACAGATCAAAACTCCAGAAAAAAAACTAAGCAACAAGGAGATAGGCTACTTATCAGATCTTAGCAGAGTTCAAAACACTGGTAATCAGGATGCTCACAGAAATAATTGAGTATGGTCACAAAATAAAGGAAGAAGTGAAGACTATACAAAGTGAAATACTGAAAAATATACAGGGGACCAACAGTGAAGAGAAGGAAACTAGGACTCGAATCAATGATTTAGAAAAAAAGCAAGAAATAAACATTCAGCCAGAACAGAATGAAGAAACAGGAATTCCAAAAAATGGGGAGAGGCCTAGGAACCAATGGGACAACTTCAAACATTCTAACATCCAAGTTATAGGGGTAACAGAAGGAGAAGAGGAAGAACAAAACATTGAAAACTTATTTGAAAAAATTAATGAAAGAAAACTTCCTTAATCTGGTGAAAGAAATATACAAGTCCAGGAAGCTCAGAGAATCCCAAACTAGTTGGACCCAAAGAGGAATGCACCAAGACATACAATTAAATTGCCAAAGATTAAAGATAGAGAATCTTAAAAGCAGCTTGAGAAAAGAAGAGAGTTGCCTACAAAAAAGTTCACATAAGACCATCAGGTGATTTCTCAACAGAAACCTTACAGACAAGAAAAGGCTGGAAAGAAATATTCAAACTCATGAAAAGCAAGGACCTACAATCAACATTACTCTATCCAGCAACACTATCGTTTAGAATGGAAGGGAAAATAAATTGCTTCCCAGATAAGGTAAAGTTAAAGGAGTTCATCATCACCCAGCCCTTATTGTATGAAATGTCAAAGGGACTTCTCTAAGAAAAAGAAGATCAGAAACTATATACAGCAAAATGACAACAAACTCACAACTATCAGCAACTGAACCTAAAAACAAAAACAAAAACAAACTAAGCAAAGAACTAGAAAAGGTACAAAATCACAGAAATGGAGATCACATAGAGGGATATCATTGGGGATGGGGAGGGGCAATGGGTGAAAAGGTACAGAAAGTAAGAAACGTAATTGGTAGGTACAAAGTAGACAGGGGAAGGTTAAGAACACTATAGGAAATGGAGAAGCCAAAGAACTTACATGTATGACCCATGGATATGAACTAAGGTGAGGGCAAGTGCTGGAGGGAATAGGGGTACCAGGTGGAGGGTGATAAAGAGGAGAAAAAAGAAGGGGACAACTGTAATAGCATAATCAATAAAATATACTTAAACATTATACACTTGAAATCTACAGAATGTTATTAACCAATGTCACCCCAATAAATTCAATTAGAAAAAGCAGCCAACAGGCCACGCAACTTAAGACTAGTGATAAACTGATAATAACTGAAGATAATCAAAAGAATTTCATAGTACTGAATTTGCATATCTTAGAGCATATTAAGTAGAAAAACTTCAAAGAACTATACTGTATTTTTTCTTTTAAAAAATAGATTGGACATTCGTCCAGTCTCGCAAATGGCAAAAGGGCAAATCAATAGAATTAATCAGAACCTTGAGACAATCTGTAGGAGTAGTCTGTGATACTGATGTTTTTGCAGCCCCTTTTATTCTTGCAGATGGCTTGATACCAGAAATTTCAGTTCTGGTATGTAAACACGTCATAGGCTGGCAGATAGCCTTACTTCATGACTTTCAGTATTTGACATAACAATATTAATAGACTTTAGATTGAAAAATATCTTTTAAATACAGCTAAAAATAAAATAATGGCCTTAAGCCCTGGCCAGGTGGCTCAGTTGGTTGGAGCATTGCCCCGTACACCAAAAGGCTGCGGGTTCAACCCCTGGTCAGGGCGACCAATCAACGTGTCTCCCTCTCTCTTTCTCTGTCTCTGCCTCTCTCTCTCCCCTCCTTCCTCTCTTTACAATCAATAAACACATCCTCAGGCGAGGAATAAAAGAAAAATAAAACATTAATAGTAATGGCCTTAAAAATAGCAGTATAATGGCTGCCGCTTCCTTAAAGGGCAATAATACAAGAACAACAAAATTCTTTTTACAGAAAAACTTGGGAGAAAGACAGCTCCTGCAAAAACATTTCAAGCTCTGCCCACAGCGCTTTTGCCTGAGGTCCTGCCCATTGCCACGGTTTTCCTCTAAAGATCCCCTCTAGGGGAGGGAGGGGTTGTTTGACAAAGAGAGCACAGACAAGGAGTCACACTCGCAGGATAGTTTTACCATGTGCTCTGCTGTCCAAAAGCAGCCAGGTTGACAGAATTATGTTATAACCCACGGAATGCTCAGTTTCAATGCCAGCTGGCAGACGACTCCCCAAACGACTGGAGTGCTTCCTAAATAATTCACTTTATAACACAACCAGTAGCCATATATGGTGCTGTCTCTTCCATGGCCAGAAACATAGATTCACAAGCCAAAGGATGTAGGATGGGAACGGCCATTCTTACAGCTATATCAACTAATTCATTAGACAACACTGGGTTGAAGGTTCTACTGTGTAAGGGAGATATGTTTCCACCGTGGAAAAGGGCAACAGACTCATTCATCTGGGAGCTGAGGCAACACTCTGGCCATGATAGGTGCCAATGAAGAGAAGAAAATCCTTAAATTGAGTGGGGGCTGGTTGGTTCCAATGCTTAAGCAGAAAAGGAGCTGCTCTGCTCTGCATGATTCCAGGGGGACCACAGAGCCAGCCAAGAGGGTTGACTCAGGCCTCTCTAAAAGCCTCCTGCCCAATACGCCTTTGATAATGGAAAAGCACTGAGGCCACAGAAAGACAATGCTAACCAGAGCTGAGGTCGTAAAGTAGTTTGACTCATTCAGCTACATGAAATCTAGGTCCACCCTGGGTGCTGCTACAGGGTTTAGGAAACAAGAGTGTGTGGTAAAATCCAAGTTAAGAATATACATCTAGCCTTATGTTCAGTTACCGTAGCTATGTTTTATATTGCTTTATTTACTTCTCCTCTTTTTCATTTACTATTTCATGGGGAGAACACCCAACAAGATATGGTAGCTTTATGAGATTTTTTTGTATCCTCTGTGTGGGAAATACAAAATTTCCACCCAATGAATGTTTTCTGTCAGACAAAACACCAGGACCAATAACGCTAATTTCTGTTTGCGACTCTAGAGTCGTTCTCTACTTTCTGCACCCTGTTCTGGGGTGGAGGGGTTGAGCTTATTGGCCACACCAACAGATTACCTTACTTCCAGGTCTGTCATTCAGTGCCAGCACACAGAGCTACTGGCAGGAGACCCACAGAATTGGTGAGAGGTATTTGCTTCTCTAACTTCCATCGTGTCAGACTGTTTTGTTCTGGCTGTATCAATCTTATAAGAGAGAGAGAGACTTCTTGCATGGTCTCTCTCATTTTTCTTTCCTAGTCCTCTAAGTATTAGCGTTGGAAAGAGCTTCTTATGGTACACCTTCATACTGCATTATTGATTCAATAATTCAAACATATCATTAAGGGTTCTTTCTTAAAGATTTTAAAATTATGAAATATTTCAGGTATGCAATAACTTACAAGGAATAATATAATACATATGCAGGCACCTATTGCTCACCTTCATAAATATTTTAAAAATATATTTCAAATATTTTTAGCCTGCCTCAATCCTATTATCCAAAGACCTGTTGAATAAAATCTGTAATAAATAGTAATCTTATGTAAACATTTAATACTGTACATGTGGTAGTAAATACTTATATTGAATATTTCTTACAAAAATATATGCACACATATATTTATAGTGCTTATGGATATTCATATACATTTATATAAATAGTATCACATTGTATATAATCTTCCTTTCACCAATATTCATTTTGTCTCATTTAAGTATCAAAATGCTTAAACTGTAGATTTGTATGGCCAATGGTATACTGATAAATGTTTAACCTCTCTCTCTATCAATATCACTAATACTAAGGATCAATATCACTAATACTAAGGATAGCATACAACTTACAATAATAATAAAATATAAAATACAGTATTAATAATTTCAAATAGTCAATTATTTCTATAGAATGCTGTTGTTGATTTTGGCCAAACTTTTATATCCATAGACAATGTAAATTTGCACCTGATGAACAACTATAGTTTTAACATGAAAGCTGATATTTTCTTCAGAAGTAGGGGGAAAGTAAAACAACAAAGTCCTATGTTAGAACATCAGTTGTTTGTTGACCACATTTATGTCTATAAATCACTTCTTTGCTGGAAGTGATTATAGTTACCATTTTTTAAAAAATAATTTAGGGACTTTTAGCAGATCCACAAATTAATGCAATCATCACATCGTTAGAACATTTTCATTACTCTAGAAAGTAACCCTGTTCTCACTAGCTGTCCTTAATCCTCCTTGCCTACAGTTTTCAAATAATAAAAACATATTTTCTCAAGATTTTTTTTGTGCCATTCACAACGTCATGGTTAGCGATACAGTAAAGCTGTAAGTTCCCCGTGTGTTAGCGCCTTCTCCAGGTCAAGCTTGCAGCGCTTTTCGATCTCGGGCTGCGGAAGTAACAGCAGCAACCAGCCAGGGCACCTCGTAGGGCCCAGAAAGCTGCGCTCCGCGGAAAGAGAGGCCTAAAAAGAACCTTCCAGAAAATAAAACCAGAGACAGCCAGGCAACCAAACCCAGATGCATGCTCTCTCTTTCAACAAGAAAGTCCCTGATAGTCCGTCAGGTCTGGAATCTGCTATTGACCAGGGACTGCCACGTGTTTTATCCTTTGCATTTCTAAACGGAGCTTTGCTGCCGCTGTGAGCAGCGCACCGCTGCGTTGGGGAAGCGCTGGCCCCAGGTAACCCGGCCAGGCTCCGCGGGGCCCGGAACGCAGGCCCGAGCTTTGAGCTGGAGGCAGTACCGGAAAGAGGTTCTGCATTGTTTCATACGAGGAGCGGGGGAGTTGCCATTTCTTAAAAGATGAGATGCGTGTGCAGAAATACTTGGGAAGGGAATAGATTGGACTAGGGAAGATGTTCTTAGCTGTACCCCAACAAACATGTCCCATTGCTCTTTGGTACTTAAATCTTCAAATGTTTTATAAGGCATATGTTCACCCAGACAGAACACACACACACACACACACACACACACACACACACAGACACACACACACACTCACACACTCTTTCTCTCGCACCCACACGTGGCCGTGGGCACAATGCGACTGGATTCTGCCCGTTGGGAAATGCCCATTGGGGTCGCTTCTGAGAGCTGCGCTATCTCTCATGCTTCCCCCAGGGAGGAGATGCGACTTGTTTGGAACTGGTATAAGGATGGAAGCGTCATGCGTGACAGCGACACGCGAGGCTCGTTTTAACCTTTGGACACGTAATGGGGGAGCAGCGATGGGAGGCGGCTCCCCGCCGTGCGCATCCCGCTGTCCGGGCCTCGGCCTCCGTCAGGGGCAGCGACGGTGCGGGCGCAGGGCGGCCGGCCGGCCCTTCAGCGCTGCGGTTCCCTCGTCATCCCCGCGCGCATTCTGCGGGCGCCGTATCACCTGGAGGAAGCAGTTACGCTTGTCCAAGGGGACGTGGGCAGAAGCCAGAAAAACATTTTTACGTTTTTCTCCAACCCATTTTGTTCTATCTGCCTCTGAAATCTCTTTTTCTGGGTTCCTATAACTCAATTCCTACACGTGTGTTAATTCAGAAAAGACTCTGAAATCCTCCGCGGTGTTTCACGTTGTTGGATGCTGCGCGAGTTCCTGGAATTCAAGTTTACTTTCCTTCTTGGTTCTGGGTTGTCCTCAGTGTTGATTTGCGGGTAGGGGCCAGCAGCCTGTGGTACCTTGGCACTATCTTCACAGAAACCAGAATATATAGGTATGTGTATTTTCTCTCTCTTAAAGAGAAAAAAGAAACTTAAGAATTTAAAGAAAACAGGGAAGTCTGCCATGTTTACTCTTCAACTGGAGCTACTTTTGATGACAAGCTTTTGAGAGAGATTTCAAATACTTAAATGATCTAATTTGGAGAGTCGCCTAATTATCAATTTGGTCAACTAATCCTAGTTGCTGAGCCTATTTAGGCCTGCAGAAATTACAAATCTGCATGAAAACAGAACTTTAGACAAGGTACTATTAAATGAGTTATTAAAAAAATACAATTAAGAAAATTGAATAAAGCCCATCTATATAGTTTTACCTGAGTTTTACTATGTATGGTTAATTGGAAAACTATTAGTGTTATAAGTGCCATACATTTCTTGGTTAGTGCTGTGTGGCTTGTAAAAAGAATAGTTCCCTTTCAAAATCAGCTCAAATATTGATGTTTATTTGACATTTTTAAATAGTCTATAAAAGTTGAAATAATTTCAACTTTTGATTTCCTTTATTCAATTTCTATTTGATATAAATCAAAGCTTAAGTCCATTAGTCAGATGTAGTTTTAGTTTTTAGCTATATAAGGTTGACCACATTTTATATCATGGTATTTTTGCATTTTTTAAATCCAGAAAAGTAATTTATTACTTCTAATTTACTATAATATCACATATGTCCAGCAAGCAAGTCTCTCTCCTAATTAAAAATGGTCTTTTTTTAAACGTCTCTAAGTATTTCTGATGCCTTTAGATTCACTGTACTCGTTCTATGAACTCTATGAGCAAGAACATAGAATAAGTATTTTTTCCTAAAACATGTGAACACTAATAGGGTTTTTCTATCATGAGTCTATAAGAAAAACAAGAAATTCAATCACCTTGTGAAGAAATGTTAAATTTGGTGTTCTTTCTGCTCAGTTGAGATCAGCAGGTTTTTAAATATTATTGGGTCAGGATATTTTCTTAGAAGACCCTGCACTTATGTGCATACTTAAAGCAATTTGACATTACCCTCTCCATCTGAAAAAGTTTTACTGACAGAGAAATAATTTACTATACATTTGGTAGAGCCTGAACCCTTTGCTCATGAATTAGTTAACAGTACAGTTTTATTTATATATTTTTAGCTCCACATGCATGCTCAATTTTGTTGAAATGAATAATTATTTAAGTAAACTATTTGGCTGCTTGAATTACAAATGAAAAAAAATATACTATAATGCCTGTTTGCATTTATAACAGTCAAGTGTTGAATGAACAAGCATTTCTTTTAAAGAATCCAGAGTAAATGATAAATGCATGAATAAATGAGTGAGTTTCACCATGTTCAAAGAATAGAGAAAATAACCTTTGGATTTTAGAATACTAAAAATAAGAATGGGGAAGTAGAATAAACAATTCAAAATTTTAGTTGCAACTTTAAGTAATTGCTGCTTGTGTTTTGTTTCTGTGCTCAACATCAAAAGTAAATCTTAACATTTCCCAAATCTTGCACCTGGAATGCTCAATTTTGAGTCAAACTCTAAAATCATCAACTTATTTTACCAGGAACTTTGATTTTCCTATAAAGGGCCTTTTAATAGAGAAACCTGTTAGTTTTATCTCCGAATTCAGTTGCTTTTCTATGGAACCACTGAGCTCATTCTTTTATCTGTGCATCCAACTACTTACAAGAGGCTGGAAAAGCTCTGGAGAGTCGAAGGTAAGGAAAGTAATGTCCTTGAGGTTTATTCAAGAGAGTCTTCAATTCCATTGAAGGGAGTCTTAGAACATTCTATCTCAGTCTTCACTTCTCTTCAAGACTTTTGATGTATTTTGCTTCCATTTAATAATTTTCTTATTTTTCTCATGATAACATGAAATAGAGTATTCATTCTATCGGAGAGAAAAATATATGGAGTCTTAGAGATTTAAAGAACTTTTTCTTTAAAGGTCTATCCATAAGGTTGGAGGTAAAATTTGTGTGTAACACTTCTTCTCTGACAAGATAATAAATAAGTGTTTATTTACATAATAAGTAAGAGAAGTGGAGTTAAAACAAACCCTACACAGAATATGTGGAAAAATTATATTGAAATAAGGAATATAAAATGTTTTAATAACATTTAATATATAGTAAGTTTATTGACAAAATATTTTATTTGATTTAAAAATGCCACATTTTTCAACACTGGAATCTTTTAAAAATCTATGTATATATTCAACATATGTATTCATTTAATGTGTTAATATTTTTTTCTCCCATAGCACGTATATGGATAACTGGTATGTAAAACACTGGTATATATTTTAATTAAATCAGTCTTGGCCAATTAAGAAAATTTTATATATTATTTATGATTATTACCTTTTGTATCTCAAGCAACTAAAATCACAGGTTATCTCTCCATAATCTATCTTCTTTGAATCATTTTTTTACTAATTAATGGGCAAATGACACAACATTCTTCTGATTCTTAACCATAGAATGCCTTCATACTGAATTTCACACTTTCCCCCTTTCCTCTCCATTTTATCTGAAAATGGTTTCAATCAGAGCACCAGACTCTTGCCAGATCCACTCTTCGGGGCCATGGGAGAAGTGTTCAATTCCTTCCAAGTCTACCAAACCAAACTAATTTCTTCAACACCACTGTCCACCTAGCCAATGCTGCATTTGTCATACACTCCTTTCACTTTCAAAGACATACTATTCCATGGGAAAATGAGGTAAAAACACCCTCTGTGTGCCCCATAAATAAATTCTGTTTACTAGATAAAACTTCAGGCTTATTTTAGCAGTATCACTTGTTCCTGCACCATTCAGGAAGGGCTAGGGGTTGACAGATTTGATAAATCTTGGCATGTTGTCTGTCATTCCTTCATAAAACAATTCTAAAACACCAGATATCTCCAGATCATCTTTACATGGTGTTTGTCTCTAACTTTCTGACCTTATTTCTCAGAAACTGTTACCTAATTCCCCAATGAATTAGGAGACTATGCCATAATTTACAAGAAAGTAATAGCTTTATTGTTCTTGCTCTTGCTGCTGTGTTAACCCTTGACTCTGGATGGCCTAAGAACCACAATGATAAGAGCACTTCTTAACCATTAAATAGACCACAATTTCTGCCCCTCTAAGTCAGTGGTATCAATCCTTTGTCAAAGATAAAGAAGGTTTTTAGTACTTTCGTATCACTGCTATTTCTTAACAATCATTTAGAGATAATCATTCCCATTATATCTGTCTTTAGCTTAATGCAATACTTTCAGTGTTACCTCCTTACTGTGGTGTAGATCATCACATGGATGTGAAGTCTGAAGTCCTAAATTTGTTTCTAGGTCTTTCTCCTAGAGAGACTAATAGAAGGAAATCCAGTCAGGTCTCCAAGTGCCAGTTTGTTCCTATCTAAAATAGGTATACTTACATACATGCCAAAGGCCCTTTAGAAAATTAAAATGTAAATAAATTATGTAAACAATTCATAGAATGGATTTATTTTTCTTTATCAAATTAGTTGGGAAAAAGAAATTAGAGTGCAATGTTTCTTGATAGTTTGCTGTATTTGGGACTAAAATTTGTCCAAAATGGAGACTACTATGTAAAACACGGCCTTACTTAGCCATCAATATTTAAAAACAGGTAATATTATTGAAAAAAATCTAAAGATATTAAAAAAAGACATATCCATGACATGATATATAAATGTGCCAGATATTCTCTTAGAAACAATGTGAGTTACTGAGATTGTTAAACAATAAATAAAATGGCAGCCAGATATTTACATAATTAGTAAAAAAAGTTGCACATTATTTCTACAATAGAAAAATGTAAACATTTTCATAGGAAAATTATGGTTAGAATGTATTTTTATACATTGATATGCACATTGATAATTTCATTCAGTTACTTAAAAGGTGGGCAGAAGTTAATAACTTTCAATTACAAAGACTTAATTATATAAGATAACAAGGGGAAGATGGTTGTCTTACTAGCCTCCCATCTCAGCTGCACAGAAACCTGAAAAGCCTCAGCTAATCATTAGGAGAAAAACCAACCATAGGCTAAAGCACGAAAGTTTTACGCATTAACAGTAGATACTGATCATTTTCACTTAATCACCTCTGTAAAGGCCCTACCTCCAAGTACAGTTACAGGACCCATGAACATGGACAACAGGGTGGGGATTGACTGTGGGAGCAGGGGGCGGGGGGCAATGGAGAGCAACGGAGGAAAATTGGGGCAACTGTCACTGAACAACAATAAAAAAATCTATGGAATAGGAACATACTTGGAATTGCTTGTCATACACGTACAAATATGTATCTCAAAAAGATACAACACTCTAAGAGTCAATATAGAAGCTACATCAGTCAAGAATATTCACATAATTTATAAGTAGGCAGGACACAATTTGGAGAGGAAACTGAAGTTTAACATAAAAAACTACCTCTTTGCTCTCATCATCAGTTGGACTTCAGAAATTTTGAGCTCTTAAATAATTATATATTCAATAAACTTATGTGTATACTAAAGTGATACTGATTTTTATGTCTTTCAAATTGATACATTTTATGCAAAATGAGTTGGAAAATTAAAACCAAATAGTTAATGAATGCAACACCAAAAATTAAAAAATATATATATATTTAGCTTTAGAGAATTGTCCTTGTTGAAAATAAAACTTGCAACAGAAGACATTAACATTTATTTACACAGAAACAAAATGAGAAAAATCTGCAACCACATACCAGATTTACTGTTTACATTTTACATTGTTTTGGAAGATATTTGGATACAACACCCATTTTCAATGGATGTCCTTTTAGTCTGTATCAGAATGAAATTAAATTGAGAAAGCCTATGATTTTACAGCATTTAAATTTGGCAAACATTCAAAATATTTTAAATATAGAGATGAGTTTTAATGAGTTTTTTATTGTAAAATATTGTATTAGAAACTTTTATGAACAAAAGTGAGAGACAGTACCTGTTTAAATATTTGGGCTAAAATATTCATATGTTTCAATGCAGAAAAAATAATTCATAACATAAATCTAACAAAATTAGAAGCATTTTCTCTGGGTTCGCTTCAGTGGTTCTGGTGAAATTGTTTCCTTACTTGGAAGTCTTATGGTCAGACAGAGAAGAGTCAACTAAAGATTCTGCGATTTCAGATTAATCATAAAATAAAACTTTAAAGAATATTTTAAGAAAAAATTTTTGAAAAGAGAATATTTACAGAAAAGTTGTCTCTGGAAAAATATTAGAGACAATGTATTATAAATAAATATAGATAAGGGACTAATTAAACAAGACTTATGAAGATAGTAATTTTGCTTACATTAGTATTCAGAAAAATGTTATAAATTAGGTTTTTAAATTTAATTTTTCATATATGTAATACATATTACATATGTGATATTATATATATCACATGTAAGAGATCATTCTAAATTTGAAAAAATGTACTTTAGGTCAAAGAATATAAATCAACAAATTATAGATCAATAAATATTTCAACTATGTATCTTTTAAATTATTTTATTGCTTCATTTCATTCTCAAAAGTGGCTCACTGTAAGCAGTAACAAACATGGTCTTGCCATGTATAAGTGTTTTTTAAAAATATTTTGTTTATTTATTTTTAGAGAGAGAGGAAGGGAGGGAGAAAGAGAGGGAGAAAAACATCAATGTGTGGTTGCCTCTTGCACACCTGCTCCTGGGGACCTGGCCTGCAACCCATGCCTGTGCCCTGACTGGGAATTGAACCGGTGACCCTTTGGTCTATAGGCCAGCACTCAATCCAATGAGCCACACCAGCCAGAGCTCCATGTATAAGTGTTTTGAAAGATGTTTTTGTGATTGTTATGCTTGTGAAATGAATAAAAAGACTATTCAATTTTATATAAAATTAAAAAGCTATTTAATAAGGAAATAGAAGATTATTCTTTCAACTGCACAGTAACAATTGACTGAGGAGTTTATTTATTCTCAGTGATTTAAACTTGGTTTCATTAAGCAAGATAAAGTAGCTGAGAGAATAAAAAAATAGGTATCATTTCTAACAAGCAAAACTCAAAGCAAAAAAAGAAAGACAATAGAAAAAAATGTCCTGACTTCTTATTAATAAAATATGAGATTGTGTGTTAGTGATCCAGAGGCTGCTCTAGTGATTTGAAAACTTGCAGGAGTTACATATAATAATTACATGGAGTTTAGAGAAGCCTGCTGCAGGGTTCAGCTTTGAAAATGGACTCTGCTCATGGGCTTCCTACTTTAAAAAATCAGCTAAATGATCAATGTGAGCAGCAGCCAAGCTCTCCTCAGAGCATCACCTCTTCAGTTGTGTCTGTCATCAGTCATGTGCACCATGGAGAGGATATCAGGAAATTCAACACATCATCCACTGGGACCAAGTTTACGGGGATAAATATTTTGTGACTTTACTTACTTGTTCATTTCTGTATTCAAATACATAGCCTTATTATTTTTGAAAAAGCCCAATGTCTTTGGTAACATACAGTGCAATATACAGACAATATATTGTTATAGAATTTGAGCACTTGAAAGCTATGCCATTTTATCAACTAAAGACACCCCAATAAATTTAAGAACCATCCAAAGAAAACAATAAAAAAACTCCAATGTCAAGAATTTTCAATTCAGTTGCCCTATATTGGTGGGTTAGCTAAAGCTGCAAGTAATGAGTGTCTCTCTCCCTAAACCATAATTCTTCTTACAATTCAGGGTGTGGAAATTTATGCCTAAACAAACAAGAAGAACAAGTAGAAAGAAGATTGGAAATAACCACAAATAAATTTTAGGTCTTGTTGAAATTAGCTCCCGGGCTGGACATAATGCAGGTAAAGTGATGAGTCCATTTGGAACTCGATGCTCCCTGGAGTGGACATCCTCACAGCAATCACTAAGAAGAAACAACTTTATAGGGAGTCAGAGTTCCTTGCTGCATTTTTCTACACATCTTGCTATTTTATTGTGCTTAAGATACTGGTCCCTGGACTGATAATGTAATTTTAGTACATACATAAAATAGATCTTGTTATTTCATTGGTACTCCAATGTTTTGTGCCGTATGGTTGGGGGAAAAGGAACTCCTTGTAAGAGGACACTTTTTTTTTGTATTCTTTTCTTATTTAAAGCAGGGAAAATTGTGACCATAGACAACTACAAACATTTAATAACAAAAATCAGAGGGTATGTGCTCTGACTGCATGAAGAATTCAGCTAGAACCCAAGAACAAAAATAATTGAGAATCTTCATATACGTGAAAATTAAACATGGCATATCTTATTAATTCAAGAATTTATGATGAACATAGGGAAATAATTAGACTAAAATGATAATAAAAACATACATACTAAAACTTGTGGGATGTAATTAAAGTATTTCTCAAAGAGAATGATTTAGCCTAACTTCATGTAATAGAAAAGAAGATAAAAGTGAATAAACTAAGTATGCAACTATAGAAATTAGAAAACACTATAAAATTATACTCAAGAATAATATAGATCAGAGCCTAAGTAAGTGAGAGAAAAATATTAGAGTGAGTTTTAAAAGGCAAATTTGACAGTGGAGAAGTCTAATGAAACTGAAAACCACCTCGAGAAACTGAGGCAGAACACTAAGGCAGCAGAGGAACCAGTATCAGAAAGGAAAAAAGGTGATGTCACTTTCTGTCCAGCCTTCATGAAAAGATAAAAATGGTTGCGGAAAAGCTTATGGCAATAAAATGTAAAAGTTATATTAAAATATAAATTTCTAGATAAAATAGTTTACAAAATGATCCAAGAAGAACTGAAAAATCTGGTGTGTCATATATGCATTAAAGACATTCAGTACAAACTTACACACGAGCCATGGGCTGGTTTCACCAATGGTAGCTTGCAAACATTTAAGGGATTGGTACCACCATCCTATTCTAGCTAATCCAGAGAATGTAACAGTAAGTACTTTCCAACGTTTTATAAAAACCACATAAACCTTGATATCAAAACCTGACAAAGCCTTTATAAATAGAATTAGAGAGAAAGTTCCTCAAGAATACAATTTCAAATCATCAGCAAAGTATTAGCAAACAAAATTAAGCTGTGTGTGTCTGTATATCTGTGTGTGTATAAAATCATATAACTCTGTATTTATTCCAGGAAAGCAAAGATGAAATGGCATTTGAAAGTCAAATCATTTAATTTATTATGACTTGAATAAAATAATCTAATAACTAAACAAGGTTATAATAAGTAAGGAAGTGGATTAAAATGAAATAGGGTGATGTGATCAGATGTGAGAATGTGACCAGTGTTTCAGTGGGAGCAGACAGAATATTGAGTCTGGGATTTCGGAGGAGACTCTGAAGAGGTCGTAGTTCAGCCTAGATTGCAATGGGGAAATGTCCCTGCCATGGGGCTCTCTGGTCGAACATTCTATGTAGAAGGCATAGCTCTTACAGGGACTCTTTGAAGAAGAGAAAAGAAGTTCTAGTGTGTGGTTTGTTTGTTTGTTTTTTCCTTTTCATCAGCCTTTAAACAGATACCAGTCTCTAAAAACAATTTTCTTTCATGCACACTCTAGTTACTATGCTGGTCTCCTTCAGATTATCACAAACTTCTTAAAGAAGTTTCACTTACTCTAGTCTATCTTCTGCTTTCATTAACCCAATGCAATGTGGCTTCCTTATCGAGAATTCCAAAAAAAAACTTATTTTTTCCAGAACTACTTCTTAAATATGGTATCACTCAGTGTTCTTTACTATGTTCCACCTGTACAGTCTTCCTAACTGACCTCATTCACATACATGATGACATTAGTAATGCGACTGTTCCCATAATCTGATATTCCAACAGCCTCAGATCCTCTCCTTGGTGCTAGATTCACCGTCAGACTTCCACCCTGACAGCTTCATCCCAGTGATTCACATGCAACAGAAACTCAGGCTGCTCCTGACTGAATGTCACTTGCTTCCTCACCAAACTCGAGTCTTTGTGATGTTTCTTATCCTGATCTAGGACACCACCAACCATCCAGTTTCCCGGTACATAAATGTAGGGTAATTAATACTTAAGTCTCCATAACTGCATCATTGCTTAGCTATCAAGTCCCATCGGTTCTATTAAATATGTTTATGGAATAATTATTCTCTCATTTTTTCTGACACTTTTCTGTTCTGGTTGATGCTATAAACATTTATTTCTTGGACAATGGCCAATCCACCTGTTTCAAAGAGACACTTTTGCCATATTAATTAAAATAAAATCCAATAATATAACTTTTTGCTTTAGAAGCTCCACAGTGGATTCTTACCACTTAATGAGAGACCCTCTAGACCTCTAAACTGCCGATCTGCTCAGTTCTCCGCTCATCTCATTGTTCTCTTCAAATTCAGGCATGTGTTAGTCAGGCCAGGTTACATTCAGCACCTCAGATGCGCTAGGTTCACCTGCCTTAGGATCCTCCATGGGCTGGAACAATGATCTTTATTTCTTACCAAACAGCCAAATTCTTAATAATATTCCTCCTAAATCTTAACCATTCTTTAAGTACTAGTTTAAATCCTTCTTCTCAGGAAGGTACATCTCTCTGCCATGTGTTCTCATTGTACACAGTGCTTCCCTTACAACAACCATCTCACTTTCTTGTACTCTCGCAATTATCTGCTTCCTCAGCTATTGAAATGCATGAGGAAAGGGACCAACCTTGTTTTTAGTTATTGCTTTATTAACCAGCACTTAACTACAGTAGCTGTAGCTAAGAAGTGCAGCTGTTCATTGAACAAAGCACTGAATGAAGAAGTAAAACCAATCACCCTACCTACATACAGCTGACACATTCAACAAAGCAGAAAAAGTATGCTGCAAATGTGCATTTGAAATTTCATGTTTATTGAAAGATTTTATTTTGAAAGTTTTTGAAATGGTTTAAACTTAGAGGTAAGTATGGAGATTAATATAATGCTCACTATTCAGATTTAATAAATATTAATATTTGGCTTACTTAAGTTTCTAAAAACAATAATACAATTATACATTTCAAGTCCTACTATATTCCATTCACCTCTATTTTTTCCGCAGACAATATATTCATGTTGACGCATTCCCACCCTGTTAATCGTTTTATGAGGGTATGATATATGCCTGTAGCTATTAATAACAATCTCCTGTAAATTGAGCTTTTTTACATTTTAGGTGTAATTAAATTACATGACTTTTTATAAAAGCTTACTCTAACTCTTGTTATGTTTTTGAGATTCTGATTTTAAGAATCAAAACTTTAAATGCAACACATCATCTGTGTTTTGTACTGTGTGTTCACTGCCCCAAGTCAGGTCTCTTTCCATCACCATTTATCCCCCTTCTACCCTCTCCTACATCACATAAGAAAAACATGTAAAAAAAACCTTTAAATGTAAAACTAATTTATTTATTTTAAATTCTGTATGCTTTTCATTATAACAATAGACCATAATTTATTTCCCAGCCCTTTACTTAAAGATAGATTTGTGTAATTTTAACAGTGACTTATCTAACAACTTATTTGTGTTTTTACTAACAAATGTTTAAGGGTCTCCCTAGGTATGAGTTAAAAGGAATTGCCATTTACACCTACACAAATTTCTGACATTCATAGATTACCATTTTATCCATTTTCTTAACTGTGCCGCTCAAATATGGTATGCCCTTAATCTGTCAATTTCTGTAAAAGCATTATTGAAAGTTGATCCAAGGTTACAAACTTATGGACTTGGCATCATAATTCTGTTGATAGCTTTTTTTATGGATTTTGAGAATATATTTTTAAGTACATAGAGATTTAAAATTGTTACATTTTCTTTGAAATATTGCCTTTTTATTGAAGTAATAACATTCTTTATTCTTAATACTATTTTTGATGTCCAAAGATCTAATTTGTCTGACAAGAATATTATTTTACCAATTTCTTTTGGTTAATTTTGTTTTAGATATAATTTTCTAAAACTTGGTTTTCAACTTTACAATATCTGTATGCTTTTACTGTGTCTCTATGACAGTTTCCTTTTTATGTGTTTTAAAAATTAAACTGGGACCAAGTGGTTGGAGATCATATATATATATGTATTTTAATCTGTGAGAGTTCTGTATGCATGTAAACATGGTCTCTCACCGTGGGGAAATTTCACATTTTCTCGCGTCCTAGGGATATCTGAGATTTCTGTTAATTTCCCAGCTACAGGTACTCACACCATCTGCGTGGTGTGAATTTGGATCATTCCATTGTGGAAAGCATGTTCCTGTGGTTCCAAATTATTCCAAGTGACTGTCCTGTTCATGGTCTGAGGAGGTCCCTCAGCCCTTTGGAACTCATGGCTTTTGGCGGAGATTTCATTTTCACCTTCATACTAGCATGGTATTGGTGTAAGAATCTCAGCCTTTAGGAATAATTCTAATACCTGCTTGAACTGTTTGAATTTAATAACTGTTAAATACTCTGTATCTGAGTTTCTCCTTCACTTCTGGTTCCTGGAGATTTTCCATTCTTAGTTGTGAATTTGTATATATACTGTAAAATATTTTGTTATGCTTTCTGTTTTATTTCATTGTGTTTACAAGATGGCAGAGGTCTTAAAACACACTTGAGATAGAGGGAGAAACAATAAATTAGTAGCCAGCATTAAAAATTAAAACTGAAAATGACTTAGAGCTGAAAGTCACGGAATTCTGTATCATAATTGGCATTCTATACATGTAAACACATTGGAGACGTTTAGAAAATTTTAAAATATGAGCAATTAGCAATATGCATTTTGAGATAAGGTCATTTTTGATAATGTAAAGACTTATGAAAAGAAAGTTTAATAATTACTATTTTCTTAAGGGACATTGTATTTATAAAGATGAGTGAGAAAGTCATTTTAAAACTAACTTGTATTGATACATAAAGGTTTAGTAGAGGTGGTAGTAAAACGGAATTGATAGTTACTCAAGTGTTGGTAAACTTGAAAAAGCAGTTCTCATTAAGTAGAAGGGGAAAGTCAAATATTGATTGCATATATGTACTGCAAATTGTGCTAGGTGATTGATGTGTTATGACAGTTCATACTGCCATCACCTTATATCCTAGATATTATTCTTACTATTATGCAAATGAGGAATCTGAGTCTCATAGTTTAAATAACTTGCTTAAGATTACTTAGCTGATAAGTAGCATGCAGGATCTGGTATCATGCCTTAAATTTTAATAATTCCACCTTATAGTATTACTAATTTTAAATCTTAAATATTATAGAATATTTAGAGATTGATTAATACATTTTAACTCACTTATAATTTTTTTGCCAAAGTAATACAATTTCCAAAATAGTAGTATATATATTTTCACTTATCATATTTATAAATTGTTATATATTAACTTTGATATAATTTAAGAAATTGAAGAGTCAGAAGACATAAGTACCAGATGTAAGTAAAGATATAAACAGCACACATTTTAGAGAGTTCTTTTAAAGTGAGCTTAGGATGACTATAAATATATATATCACATTTTCATAAGTAATTAAAAATTTACCAAGATTGAGATAAACTTTTCTCAAAATGATCTTTACTTTCAGTTCCTTCCTTTTTATTCTTTTTTATTTCTGAAGATGTCAAAGATCTTTCACTTTTACAGTCCTTTTGTCACAGATAAACATAATTTCTAAAAAGTTAAAAATTATCAGTGACTTAAAGTGAGATACTTTTTAAATTTTTTATTTAATTTTTAAAATGTTTAATTATCATTTAAATTATTAGTGACTTTATTACATGATTTCACCTATATGTATAATGTAATGAACAAAATAAACTAATGAACAAAATAGAAACAGACCCATAGACACAGAGAACAGACTGACAGCTGTCAGAGGGGAGGGGTTGGAGGTGCTGGGAGCAAAAGGTAAAGAAACTAAGCAAAAAAGACCACCCCAAATCTATCTATCTATCTATCTATCTATCTATCTATCTATCTATCTATCTATCATCTATCATAGACACACAATAATATGGTGACCAGAGGGAAAGAGGGTTGGGGAGAGGTAGAAGGTAAAAGAGTGAATGTGGTGATTATTTCTTCCTTAAAATACTATTACTATTATAATGATATATAACATATTATATATCCTATGCATAATACATAATGCATGTAATATAATTAAATCATTAATCACAAAGTTTCTCACTTTAAGTTTCTATGCTGCATACAACTGTCTCATTTTAGCAAAGACATACGAGGAAGCTACTTATTAATAACGTATGGATTACTTTCCCTCTATTGATTAAATAAGTTTTGGAGACAATGTGTGGGATATTTTGGGATTAGATCAAGCATTCCAGAACTATTTTGTATCAGAAATACTGTTGGCAGCAAGAATTATGGATTATTATTAGGATAAGTCACTACACAAAAGGGGAAAGGAACCTGGTATGCCTGCCAGCAACTCACTGAACATGTCACCTGGAGGGGTGACACCGTATTAAGGACTGAGTGTGAGTCTCTGCACCTGGCAGGTTGTATGTTTGCAGAGCATGCACATAGATCAGTCTTGGCGAAAGGGAGTCCATGCTTCTGTGCACACAGCCCTCTATTTCTGTCACCAAGCCCATTCCATCTCCAAACCCACTGTGCAAACACTGAGCTGACAATACAGAGCGGATCTGCAAAGGAAAGTCGTCCTCTAAACCTGGTTATGGAGAGTCATCTTTGCAGTGAACAGTCTCTGGGGACAGAAAGATCCACGCACTCTCTGCACATGCCCGTCAGTCTGTCTGCATGTCACTGCTCCCGATAGCCTGCTCCTGGCTCTTCCATTCTTATTCCTTCAAAGGACTGACTTGCAGCTCGTGCCATTTGCCACGGCCTGGAAGTCTAGTTAACTCAGGCCATGCTTTACAATGTGAACGGCCAAATGTACCACGCAAAACTCTGACACCGGGAAAGATTTCACAACTGCTCTGTAGGGTTTCTGTTAGGGGAAACTGTAATGTGCTAACAACCCATTTTCAGCTTGTGCAGTTACAAGGAGCTGTGCTCGTCGTGCCTCGTGCTCAGCTTTTTTCTCTCTCTCTCTCAGTTGGTTAGAGTGGGCCTTTTATGAGGCCATAGATGTGAGCTGAAGAAGGGCATGCGTGTACCTGGGAGAAGAGGCTGATGGCCCGGGACATCAGGGCATGCTGTTTTTTTTACTGCTGCATTAATCTACTCAGAGCTGATCCAAGTTGTATCATTTCCATGTTTGTTTAGATCACTGTTATACACATCTAACCGTTGGACACCACGTATCCCATTATTTTTAACTCACGTTGTAGCCGCACAGTCACTCCGTGACCCGTGACGAGTCAGGGAGCTACTGAGCTACAGAAGCGTGCAAGTATTCTAATACAGTAAAATACATCAAGGGCTCATTTCTAAAATCAATTAGAAAAACACAATGGTCATGGAAAAAGTTTAGGAGATAAACATACAAACTTCTAAAATAATGTATTTAATTACTAATTCTGCCACCAAAGTATAACCTCTATTAGAAATACTAACCTTGCTACAAAAGTATAATCTCTATTAATGAACTATAATGACTTTATATTTCACTCTATAATGATTAATTATTAGTAAATTTGAACACAATAAAGAATTCTACAATTATGGTTTTTCCAATGACATATTTCTTAAATACTTTATTTTAATAGGTAGTAAATTATAATGCATGGTTTTAGATTCAACATTAAAATTGATTTTACCTTTTTACACTTCTGTAAACTAGTTTGCTCTTTAATTTATACCATTATTTTCAAATATGCAATATAAAACTTTTTGTTACAAAATATGAAAACTTTAAAAGAATTTTTAAAATACAATAAAATAGAATATTTTTAAAATTCTTTAATTTTTATTTTTCAAAATGTTTTCTCAGAATCTGTGCTTACTTTATATTTTTTAATGATAAATTTAAGAAGAACCAACTTAACAGCTCAAACAAAAGCTGAAATTCCACTATTTTTTCATTTTGAAAACCTCAATTATAATAGTCTTTCTTTTAAAATTAATATATTATTTTTCATTAACTTGTTAAAATCCTCACCTTTTCATGTGTATAGAAAATATTATTCATATAATTTATTTTAGTTACTATTAAATTCAAATTTACTTTGACATTGTTATAAGATGAAATTAATTTATTTAAAAATATTTTTTCTCCAAATTTTCACTATTTCCAAAAATTCCAAGAAGTTTCCTTGCATGTGCTAAATAGCCTCTAAAATAGAATAAAAACTATTTATCCTCACAAATATATCTTGATTTATTTTTAGGTTCAAAATCATATAAAACATTGTATGTATACATTTTAATACATACTTAAACAGTCATTTGCTTGCTCTTCTAGAGAGTGATAAAAATTACTAAATTGGGAAATTTACCTCTTTAATTAAAAAAATTAATTTTGCTACACTAATTGTCCAGTTTTGTTTTCTTGGTGTCAAATTATGGTAAATTATTGACTTCTTATCCACAGAAAAAGGATCTCCCTTTCCTCTAATAATTTAACCTTGTGAATGTTTAAACTGAGTTTCTATAACAGTAATCACATTAGACTGAAACCCGAAGGAGTTATTTAGTCTAATTCCCTGGAAGCCAATTTAATATTGTTGTTTCTGTACCTGTTTTACAGATCCCTACATACTAATTCAAGATTAAAATGGATTACAATATATCTGATTCAGCTGCTTTTCTCTAGGATTTATCTTAAAGGCTTATCGTAAGTTTTAAAGTTAATTTAAGAAGACATTAAACAAATAAAAACATAAATCCACCTCAAATGGTGTAACCTTAACAAATATCCGCATGGTGAAATTTAAATAATTAGGTATATATTTAAAGGAAATAAAATCTCAAATCATTTAAATTATTATAGCTAACATATACTTGTAAAATCACTTTCTTTTCTAATATATGCAGGTAATGACCTCCCTCCCCACTACTTCACTAAATCAGACATAGCTTATCGTATTTATTTTTTTAGGAGAAAACACTCTTGGTTCTCTTTTGCCATTTGCTTACTTTCTTTGGGGACTACAGTGTTGAAATAATGGCGGGTTCTCCTTTCACTTATCAGAAGAATGTATGAGAATGAAGATTGTGTTGGCACCGAAGCAGAAAGGCTGTACATAAGGAGAAGACAGTTTCAAAGACTGAATCACAAATGAGATCTCCTCACATAAACACTTAAGAACCTCTGGTATCTCTTTATTATCTTATGTAGAAAATTTTATTGCATTATTATGCATGGTGCCAAGACATGGAAACAACCCCAGTGCTGGATAAAGATGTGGTATGTAAATATAACAGAATACTACTCAGCTATAGAAAAGATGAAGTTCGCCATTTTTGACAACAGAGGTCTATCTTGAGAATATCATGCTAAGAAAATTAAGTCAGACAGAAGAAGTCAAGAACCATTTGATTTCATTTATATGTGGGATATAAACCAAAAGCAACAAATGGACAAACAAAACCTCATAAACACAGACAACAGTCTGGTGGTTACCAGAGGGAAGGGGGTTGGGAAGTAATAAAGGATAAAGGGGGTCAAATATATAGAGAAAGAGGATGTGACTTTGGGTGGTGACCACACAATGCAATATACAGAAGATGTATCATTGAAGTGTACATTTGAAACCTGTGTAATTATTAATAACATCACCACAAATAATTGTATTAAAAATGTATTGTGAGTTTATTCTTTGATTTAGTGCTTGGTATAGTGCCAACAACTTTCAATTTGTTGGACTTTATGGACAATTAGACTTTTGATTAGCATAATAGTAAAGAACAGCCAAGATGAACAAAATGCATATTTAATATATGCTTGGTTGTTATAAATATTTCACACCCATTAAATCATAATGGTCCTAATAGATAGGTAGATGTGATGATTTGCTAGTTTTAAATGAGGAAACTGAGTCACAGAGCAGTTTAACTTGATCAATGTAATACATCATTTAAGTTAAAGACCTGGAATAGAAAGTAGTTCATTTTTCTCCAGACCTCACGTCTTTATCATGAAAGTCCTCATAGAGGATGAAGCCTCTGTCACTATCCAATTTCATGGCCTTTGAAAAGTTACAGCATTTTCCTGTAACTTTCTGTGTAAACTGGGAATACTAATGTTTTACCCTTTTATTTACTCACATATGTGGATTTCTGAAAATGTGTCCATGAAATGGAGGAAAATCTAAACAACCCATTTCCTACCCCGGCTAAGTCTCCTGACAAGGTGACTTAGATGCATGAACAGCATTGGCATGTGTCGCTGACTTTTCACTGTTCCATCATTCTTATGGCGTGTCCTCACTTTGTAAGGTAGCTTCTCAAAATTAACAGAAAATTCTTTTCTTACGTATTTCCACATTTTGAATACATTTGTCTGTCTCCAAATCAGGAATGCTCAATTCTTGTAGGAAAAGAAATTGTAGATAAGATTCCTGATAAAGCTTCCCCACCTACCACAGCATTTGTTGTCTCAAAATGCATGTTATCTGATTAACTGCATGCAATTTAACATTATTCAAAAATTTTAACATTAAGTTAGTTTATATACATGCATAACAACTATAGTCGAGTTTTTTGGCTTTTTTTCTGAGATGGCAGGAGCAAAACTGTTTCTGTTGTCCCCTCCAAAAAATAGTAATCTGATTCTTCAGATTTTTAAAAAATGAATAAAGAAGCACTGAGAGAGTGTGTTTCTGTGACAAGATGATCATAAGGAGCAAAATGAATTGTGTTCTAATGTCAGACTCTCGAGGGATCTTGGCACCATTTATTCTCTGCTTTGTTTCTTTCTTTTTTTTTCAAAAGATGAATTATAGATGAGGATAAACAGCATCGGAATGTAAAGAAACAGCAGGTATGACTTCGATGACAACTTTTTTGGCATATGTAGCTACCCTCCAATATGTTTATAAACAGATTTCAGATAGAAGGAAAAAAAAGTAAAATATCAAGTTAAAGAGATGAAAATCCAAAAAGTAAAAAGAATTCTATATAGTAAGTATCTCAAGTTCAAACATCTGGGTATGTCCTCTGGTATCTTGCTTAAATCCAATTTAAGAACACTTTTAAATTAAAGGTTTTTTTTTTTTCCCCTCTACTATCCAAATAAAGTCCAGTCAAGAAAGTGAAATAAGTGTTCATTCTAAGATTAGCTGGCTGCTGCAGCTGGGACCAGAGCTCATCGTCACTGTGAAATTCAGGTATGCATCAGTCAGTGTTCAATCAGCCTAGAGTAGAGCCTACAGGTTGCCAAAGGGAAGTCTGTGCCATCAGATATTTTCACAGTGATAGAAGGAAGTCACTGTTTGTATATGCCCTAAAACAAAATCTAATATGAATGCAAGAATAACAAAATAATTAATAATAGGCTACAATGTCTACAATATGCAACCCAGGTATGTGGTTAGAGAAGTGATAGGTCCTTAAGCTGCTGCTCGCCTCACACTTAAGAAGTTAAGAATGCAAAGCATCACAGACAAGTTATAAGCAAAATTAAATGACTAAATGTGTGCTGCTCATGGAGAAAAAGTGGACAAAGTTCATGGGAAATAATCAAGACATTTCCATAGAGTAGAATCTAGCACCGTGCTGGACATTTACAGTTGTGTAGTGTTTCTAAACAGAGATGTGATACGTGTCATAAAATGTGTGCTCCATACATATATTACAGATAATTTGTTTTCTTCTTCAGTCACATTTTCATTAGTCTTTCAGTAGCTCTATGCCTTTGAAGTTTCACAATAATTACGTTTTCAATGTTCATATGGAAAATTTAAACATCAAGGAAAGGGTCAAAGTTATATTCAAACTTTTTCCCCATGAAGTATAGAAGCAACTGATAAAAGCTAACTGAGTGCAACATGACAGTCCCCTACTCACAGCCACCAGCCCTTCTCATTTGCCACCTTTATTTGATACAAAAATTCTTGTATGCAGAGCCAGTCACACAGTGATGATAAGCTTTCAGCCTATTCTTTAATTGTGTTGGCCTTTTTATGTATAAGCTTAATGGGCTTTCACTAGTGTAAGACATGATACTTTTTTTAATGAATAAAGCTAGCAACTTCCTTCTTTACCTCTGTCATGGCATCTTTTTGGATCACAGATGAAACTGTTTCCGAGAGAGGAATTCACCTACGTATGATTTGGGGACCGCTGTGAGAAGGCTTGGGCATCTCTTGAGTGCCATGAGAGGAAGGAGGCAAGCAGGAGAGACACCTAGCTGTCGGGGGCACCGCACCACTATTCTTGACAACCTGTTTACTCAACTAACATCCTGTGTGAGCAGCAAGACGTTAGTCAGAGTTCAAATCATGCTAGTCTAAAACTAATGGTTAAATATTAAAATTTATTAAAGGACGTTATCAATTTATTGTCAAATATGGAAAAGCAGCTCCTTTAAGAGGATAGGTTGAGCTATTTTATATTAAATATACTCCATTTAAACTTTGCATTTTGAATCAAATTTAAAATAAACATTTTTTATTGTTGTTTATTTTTTAAACTTCCTTACAAAGCAAACAATTAAGTATAACCACCAAACTTGCGATTCTTATTGTGCTGGGTAATGATAGCAAAATAACATTATAAACATGACATTCATTCTATTTACTAAGCTGGCTCTAAGGATAACTTTTCCGTTTTTGAGTTTTATTAAGGTGTAATTGACAAATAAAACTGTAAAATATTTAAAGTGTAAAAATAATGATTTGATATATGTACGCAGTGTGAAAGGATTCTGACATTGGGTTAATGAATACATCCATCATTTCACATATTTGCCTCTTTCTTGGGGGGATAGGGTGAGAATATTTAAGTTCTACTCTTTTAGCAAATTTCATTTCTACAATACAATATTATCAATTATAGTCACCATGTTGCACATTAGATCCTCAGATCTTACTCAAGAGGATAGATAGCTTCTTTACAAAGCCATCAAGAATGCCATTGATAAGGGGAGGACCAGCATCTTTGGGCTGTGCAGTAAATGGCTACCTTATGGGGATAAAAGTGGGGAACACTTCTGTTGACATTCATCCCTTATTCAATGGCACCATAACTAGAGAATCATTTTTTTCTGTAGCCCAATAACCAGAAGAACAGAGGAATTATTGTGCTTTTCTCCAACAGGTCAACCAGTAAATATTCACTAGTCGGTTTAAGGCGCTACAACCCTCTACTGCTTGGTCATAATTCAGTCTGTAGAGACATTAATTATGTGTGTGATGCTGCTAGGATTTGAGATAATTTGTTTCTCTACCATAGACATTGGAACAGGATCTTTACTGGTGCTGAGTAACCGAAGGGAGGAAGGGGCCTTGATAGATATAGTTGACAATTTTTCAATACACACTTTGACGCCCTTTAAGCATATGAAGTCTGGCCTCTAGTTATATTTGCTAACTTACCTGATGGCCAAATATGATTTTGGTTCCTGTAATTAAATCACTCATGATGGCTTCTTTAAGAATCAAGTACTATAGTCATAGCAGTGTGGTTCTAGACTGGTAATTACATGGATGACTTCCATATTTTCCAAATGACTTTCTCATTTGGTGGTTTAAAGTAGGTCACAGAAAGGGACTCATCCTGCAGTTTGCAGCATTAGTAGCTTCCTGAATTTGAAGGTTCCTGACTACGACTCAGGGCGGCCCATTTCTGTAATCCAGGAAGCTGAGGCTAGAGTCTCTTCTCCTTTCCCAACGATTCGGTGAGCTGTCTTCACCACTTAATAAATCCCTTTCCACTTGAACTAGCTATTTTTGGATTCTGCTATCTACAAATAAGTACCTTGACCTCTCCTTTGTCTTCTCAGGAAAGATAGAAAAAAGTAAATTCTCTGGAATACACAGCTCAAGTAATATTAATCTTTTTTTATTACTGTGTCCTCTTGGAGATATTATTGATTTCCAGTAATATTTCAGTTTCTTTCTGAACATAGTGATATGTTAGCATTCCTCCTATAGAAAAACAGAATTTACATTATGCATTTTAAAAGAAAAAAGGAGAGTGATAATGTACTAGTTTTATAAAAGTTCTACTCTTTACAAAGTATAATTTATGAGAGTAGAACTTGGGAATAAATATGCCTATTTCCTGTACTTCTGATCACTTTCTAATAATGCTGGTAACTATAAGATTAGAATCAAAAGAAGTTGCCTTTTCTGTTTAATAAGAATGTCATAACCTCTTTTCATCTTTTATTACTAAGGTTTATCTTTCATAATCATGTTCAATCCTGTGGGTACAGGAGAAAAAGATTTGAAGTAGCTAGTGCAGAGAAAAGTTCATTATCAAAGGGAACTGATTGTCAATATTGGAAAAATAATCTAACAATATATTATCATCTTGCATTTTAATTTAACTTGGCTAAGTAGACAAACAGGCCTAAGGATCTGCAAATACCTTTCATATTTGAGGAAGAAAAGGAATTTGAAGCTAAAATCACATTGGCTTTTTGAAGCTGTACACATCCTTTGTCTTTTAAAAATTTAATCATAAAAATCTCTCTTTTATAATGGAAATTTACTTCTAACTACCCAAAAGAAAGACACATGTTCCTCAATCTCCTGTGAGAAGCAAATCTGTCAATATTCTAAATTTCCCATCATTATTTGAGAATGTAACAGGGAAATATCATGAAAAGGCACTGCCGTATTCTTTTTGACTGTGTGTTAGGTATAATATAAAACATAAATATATTTAAAACTATTAACACATTCTCATTACCATTTTCATCATGTTGAAATAATGTTAGTCTAAGATTTGTGTTAAAATTGTTAATTGTGCTTTACTCATGAGATTTAATTTGATAGTTACATTTTCATTGTTGAAGAGTATTTGTTTTTCCTTTTGTAATGAGGAGAAATATTATTGAACTTAATCGTATTTTTTTGTAATCCATCTGCTTCTCCTAAACAGAAGTAACATTTCCAAGCTTTCTTTTCATTCATAAAGTATTATCACATACGTAGCCCTCTCCTTATAAAAATCTAAATCTGTCAGCATTGTAGAGCTTAGTTAAAAAAAGACAGCAGCTGATTCCAGAAGGAAGTCAATACTGTTAAAGGGAAGAAGAGATTTTGCATGACAATTAATAATGTATCTAAATATTTTATGTGAATAAATCAATATTCAGTGATAGAAGTAAAAATGTCGTTCCTTTTTTACTTCAAAAATGTCAATAACTTTAAATGTGTTCATATTTACTTTGCTGAGAGAAAGGTTAGCTTTTCATGACAGAACACCAAGTAATAGCCTGAAATTTTTTTTCAGATATGAATTTTGCCATCACACTGAAAACACTCCCAGTCCTGAAAATGTTCAATAAAATCACAGACGCTGTCAAGTTGACAATAAAAATGGCAGATAAAGAGAAGCCAGTGTGTGTGAGAGAGGCACGTGCATGCAATGAGCCAGTAAGGACAAGTTATGCTTCCTGCATTTTGCTGAATAAGTTGCTTGTGTCACTGTATTTCAAAATATTTAAAATATGTTACTAGATTTTTAACCAATTTAATATGCACTGATAGATATTTAGGTATAATTTTTCTTTGATGAGGCATTCAAATAAGTCTTATCTATGCATCCCTTTGTAATAAGCTGGGCTTTCAACCTAGTCTTTGCTATTGTTGAGCAAAAAATATATAGAATAGGAAAACCCTAGAGGCAATTCCACTAAAATGGGATGAAAATAACAATGCACTCTATAATAGTTTTTAAACTATGTCAGCAAATTATTCAACACACCTTCCATTAAAAACTAGAGTCTAATATCTCTCCCCTTCAATATGGGCCAGCTTTAGTCACGCGTTTTGATGAATAGAGAGGGGCAGAAATGACATTGCTTGACTTTCGAGGCAACATGATAAAAAGCAATATATCTTTTACTTGCCTCTCTCCCGTTTCCTGTGATGATTTTACTTGGAAGCCAGCTATCGTTTTGTATGGAAGCCAAGCAGCCACATGAACTGGCAACACGCAGGTGTTCTGCCCCCGTCCCAGCTGATGTTTAAGCTGACAGCCTCAACCACTAGGGATGCTGCAGTGAGCCTTTGGACTGTTCCAGCCTGCAGGCTTCAGGCTGTCTCAGCTGACGCCGGGTGAAGCAGCCATGACCCTGCTGGGCCCGCCTCCAATCGCAGATTTGTGATGTTGCTTTGAATGCTTTTCTTTTTCACTTTGGGGTACAGATTTTTATCATATTTTTTCATTACCATTTATTCCTTCTTTACCCTCTCCTCCCTCCACCCACCCTTTTGCCCCCCACAATCACCACACTGTTGTTGGTTATTTTTTAATCTTTTAATTGAATTTAGTGGTTGCGATGTGTTTTTTGCACCACAGGTTTTGGTTATGCAGCAATGTGTAACTGAAATGCAAGCTGTCACTAGTATTATTCAATATTGTTCTTTTCACCAATTTATTAACACATGAATTTACTCTTTTGACCCATTTATTGCATATCTAACACACGTGGTACTGTTTTAAGTACCTCAGATGGTACATAAGTGAACATAAAAAATATATCTGTCCACACTGAAGTGATATCTTAAGGCAGAGACAGAAAAGGTATAATGTCCAGCACTGATGTGTGTTATAAGAAAAAAAAAAAAGGAATGAGTAGCGAGAGAGTGACAGGGTGATGTGGTTTTGGATTGAGTATTGAAAGGAATCATCTCTGAGGCTGTGACATTTTAGAGGAGACGAGGGAAATAGAAGAAGCAAGTCACATTAATATGGGAAAAATGACAGACTAAGGGAACAGGGAATATTTAAGAATAAGGAAGAATATCAGTGTGGCTGGAGCAGAGGAAGAGTAAATAGAGAAAAGGTCATGGTCAGATAATGTAAGGATTTGTTGACTATATTAGTGGATGACCTATAACCAAATTAATACATAAATTTGGAGTTTTACTTTTATTCTAAAAATAATAGGAAGCTTTTACAAGGGCCTAAATCAATTGACATATGAGATATAGTATTACAATAAATATTATTTTTATTACATAAATTTAAAAAACCACTGACAGAAAATTAAAACTCTGGTCTTGGTGGGAATGAATAGACTGTACAAAGGTAAGAACTACAGCAGAAACCTGTAAATAGACTGCTGTGGTATCCCAGATAGACAGAGCAGTAGGTGGAGAAAGTGGTAGCTGACATGCAGAGAATAGTCAAATGGAAAATGGATTTTGAAGATAAAGAGAACAAGATAGCTAGTGGTTGGATGAACCATTACAACAATTAATAAAAATATTAAGTGATATTCATACTAGAACAAAGATATGAGTGGAATTGTTTATAGATGATGTGATTTCTTTAATAAAAGAAATTCTAAATATTAATAATCACAAATATTGAGTGAGATGTGGAATATTTTTACCTAATTTTGTACATGTAGGAATTGACACTTAAGAAACTGGGTAAGGCAACACAGATGGTAGATGAGACTTAAATACAAGGGTTTGGAATATATAAGATATCATATGTATTTTTCTGTTTTGCCTTAATTCCAAAATTACAAAGGATATTTAAGTACTACTTTTCCCAATTAATTATAACCAAAAAAATATATAGTTTTAAAGAAACAATCAAGCTTACTTATAATTTAAGTAACAACATTTCTAGATATCAATTTTTTCAGAGTACCATTACGCATCAAGTCCGTCATTCCGTAGCTCATAATTAAACTAAGTAAATATCAGAAATGCAGCCTAGGTTTTATATAAATAAGCATTTAATACAACATTATTAATCATATTGAAATAAACGTGTATCAACACAATAGGAGTGTTTAAGTAAAGACTAAAAATCAAACAAAGGAATACTGTGTACCTGCTGGAAGTTCTTAATGTTAAACTTAAGAGAAAAGTACTGCCTTGTTGTCAGTAAAAATCCTGACACCCATCATCAAGTCATCTCCCCAAATAAAAATAGTTCTGAAAGTCAACCCATTGGCAATGTACGTCTTTCTAAAAACAGGTAATGAGTAGCTTTTGTGAGCACTTTAAACTGTAATAAATTTTTTTGATGAAAATTCTTTCTATATCTTTGCTGCTTTCCAATGTTAATGTAGTATTTTTTAGAATTCCTGATGCATATTTCTTTTTAAATACCATTTTTTTCTGATAATTTGTAGTACTGCATATCTAAAATATTAGTATGCATTCCCTATTTTTTTTAGGAATTTTGTTTCATTATAACTTACATACCACACTATAGTATAGTAGTCAATAAATGGTTTTCAACTTTAGTGACTTATTATAATCACCTATTGAGTTAAAGAAAAAACTATCTAGACTTCATTTACTTGATTCTATAGCTCTGATATCAGTACATTTAAAAGAGGGTTCCCCAATCCCCTGCCACAGATTGGTACTGGTCCGTGGCCTGCTAGGAACTGGGCCACACAGCAGGAGGTGAGCTGGGGTGCAGGGCAAGCGAATGACGCTTTGTCTACATTTACAGCCTCTCTTCATTCACGTTACCACCTGAGTTCCACCTCCTGTCAGATCAGCAACGATATTAGATTCTCATAAGAGCACGAACTTTACTGTGAACGGCACATGCGAGGAATCTACGCTGCTCGCTCCTTATGAGAATCCACTGCCTGATGATCTGGGGTGGGGCTGAGGAGGTGATGCTAGCGCTGGGGAGCAGCTGCAAATACAGGTTATCATTAGCAGAGAGATTTGACTGCACAGAACCCATAATAAATCAATTGCTTCCCATAATGAATCATAGCAAACTCATAGCAAGACTCATAGCAAAACCCTACCAGTGAGGGGCCAGTGACAATTAAGCTGCACCTGGTGGCAGACTTTATAATGGCAAGTAGTTGACGTACTTCAATTGTACAGCTGTATCTGGTGGCAGGCTTTAAGTCAGAGTCTGACTGATTCTGCATTATGGTGAGTTGTATAATTATTTAATTATATATATTGTATTAATAATAGAAATAAAGTGCATAATAAATGTAATATGCTTGAATCATCATAAAACCATCCCCCCACCCTGGTCTATGGAAAAATTGTCTTACACAAAACTGGTTCTTGGTGTCAAAAACGTTGGAGACTGCTGGTTTAATGGATGACCAAGTGATTATAATGCATCTCCGGTGATTATGGTAAATACAAAACTATAATTGTTTATCACTGTTTACATTAGCAGCTATTTAACTTAAATTTTTTTATAAATAGAAAAATACAATTTAGTGTTTTCAGCTTTAAAAATATTTTTTAAAAAATTAAAGTCGGATGGTGAAATACAAGTAATCATTTTCAATGATGTCTTAATTAAAGTGAGACAGAAACAGATTACAACTTAATGGTTCTAAAATCTACTCAATCTTTAAAGAAAATTATTGCTTAAGGGAGAGAGAAATATAAAATATATAACAAAATATAAAATAAACTTATTAGGTTTAAGGGTAAATAAAGCTATTATGTTAACTTTATATAAGAAATTATTTTAATGTTACAGTTTCACTTAACAATGAAAAGGTGTAGAATTTAAGAAAATAAAACTTAAAAGCTAATATTATGATGTAATGTCTTAAGAGTTCAATCTCCAAATTATTTTTGAAAGTTAAAAAGAAAGGAATCAGAATTTGTGATAATTCAGTGAAGATGTAAACATGTAGATTATACACCGTAAGAGACTAATTTGTGCTCAACAACTTTTTCAGCTTTATTCTCTCTGTGCCACTATTATTCAAATTTAAGAATCATAACATAGCGTCTCTTTTAGGGGGAAAAAGTTGTACCAGTCCCATCTTTATCCATGGCTAGAGACGGTTAGAGGAGACGCGGATTACAGGGATGGATGGTGGTACTGGAGGTTGTCTCCCATACAAATCTAAAAAGAATTCCAAAGTCAATGAAGCAAGAAACTCTGGAAGTTTATCAGAAAGCCAAATGTGATAAGACCTGAGCTTTTTCTTTTTGATTTAATCTTTACTGTATTTTTTTCATTACCATTTAGTCCCCTTATTCCACTGCCACCCAGCAGATGATGTCAGCCAGTGGGGCCGGGCAGGGGAGGTTAGGGAGTTGGCAGATGGAGCTAAAAGGAAAATGAGACAGACAACAGTGGTGATTGCTGTGGGGAGGAGGGTATAAGGAGACCTGATTTTTTTTTAAAGAATTTGGACTAGATACAGACATTTATAGTTGGAAGTTGGGCGCTGTGTGTGTGTGTGTGTGTGTGTGTGTGTGTGTGTGTGTGTGACCAAGAAAACAAGCCTCAAGAAGTATGAGGGGGAGAGGCTATTTGACCAATGTTATGGGTTAAACTGAAGTGGAAATCACCCCTATAATTACACAAACCTCACATATACTCCATGTGTGCACAAATAATGAATATAATATTGAATCAAAATAATAATAATAAAGTTTGAGAACAAAATATGAAAAAGACCACAGGCATTGGGAAATACACATATACACAAATATACAGATGGCTGGGATCTAAGGTAAAAGTCCTATGGTTAATTGACGTGCTGGTTTTAAGGACGTCTTTAATTTTTAAAAAGTCAACCAAGCTGCTCAATTCTCATAGATCTACTGCTATATGATGATGTAACACTTTAGTAAATAATTTTTAAACCTAACTCTCCATGGGGGAGAAAATAGTCCTCAGGGGGTCATCAGAGTTGGCTATACAAACACACATTGGCATTTTGAGGCATTCATAGGAAACGCGAAGGATCTTTTCTTGGTGGAACTGCCTTCCTACATAAGCCTGGAAAAACAAAAGCTTCTCTCCTAGAAATAGGGATGCAAACGATCATGGCAACCAGCCTGGAGAGCTGGCAAAGGTACCGGCTAACTGCACAGGATTGTGAGTGGAGGAGAAATGAAAAACCCAGACCTACATTATTCATGTGTGCAGATCCAAATTTTCACTGCGCAAGAACAAAATCAATAGAAACCCAAGAAGCAATCAATATAAAAACCAGCCTTCACTCAATAAAGCCTATGGAATCCAGGCTGAGGTAAGTGGGAAGCTGTCATGTAGCAGCCGCTACAGTTCATAGCATTCTGGGTTCCCAAAGAAAAATAACTGAGTCTGAAGATAAAATAAAACATACAAATTGCACAGGGAAATAAACTATTGTGAAATTTAATGAGTAGGCAGAGAAGGAGCAGTATTGCACCTAAGATTATAGTACAGTATTCAAGTTTCCTCAGAATAAGTAATTTTAAAGTGTTCAAAGAGGTAAAAGAATAGAAGCAAAGAGAAAACAAGGTATTCCAAGAGGGAATATGTAGTACAAAAAATAATAGAAAGTTTACAAATAAAGGTATGCTCATTGAAATTAATAATAAATAAGTTAAATAACAGGCAAAACAGAACAGAAGAGAAAATCGATAAATTGGAACACAAATTTGAAGGAAATCTTCTATAATTATAATAAAGCACAGAGAGATATCTTGGTGGATTGTATAAAAAGGACATGAGGAAATATGAAGGCTAGCTTGAGGGTATTCAACTTATGCTCATGAAAGGAAACAATAGAAAACTTGAGAGGATCAATATTTTTAAAAAAAATGATGGCTAAGAATTTCTCAGAATCAAAGAAAAACATGGACACTCAAATGGAATTAAGAAATAGAGCCCCTGGTAAAATTTTTATGACATTATAACTATAAATGTAAATACGTCCGCTTTATCACATACTAGCCGTACATATAAAAAAATTCACAAAGAATTTTAATATAACAAGAATGAAAAATGGGTTCTTTAGAAAAAATTAACATAAAAAACAAAATTCTAATAAGCAATAATAGATGCAGAAATGAGTGGAATAATAGGTTTAACTGATTAGGAAAAAAATATCCCTCAAGCTAGGCAGGCATACTAGCTTAATTATCACTAAACAGCCATTAAAAATAAAGCTGTTTTTATATGTTGTAATATATATGAGCTTACTACCCTGAGATCATGACTAAAAGAAAAGTATATGTAATTTAGAATGAAACTGAGCTCAGAGAGGGCACTGAAGCAAGAAGCAATTGTGAGAAAAATGATCACTGTAATATGCTGGTTAATCACTAGATATTGACTCTACCATTATATTTACCTATGAGAGGCAGAATAAATTCCAGACAACTATATTATACATGTTAGAATTGGAAATACTTAGAGATAAATTGTATTGTTTTAACTTAGCTGCCTTAATTAGAAGGACGCAAAAGATCATGATTAACTTTAAATTTCCTTAGAAAGATATAAATGTATGTATAACAGATAGTTAAAGAGCTCTGTTACTTAAAATTCCACTACCATATTACTTTGCTGCTAGGGTTCCGATAGAAAGTAGCTTGACCAAAAAAAAAAAAAAGTTGGAATAAAATGATATTATGCCTAAGCTGGTTTTAAATTCACAAATGAGAAATAATTGTCATCACATATGTATAATTGTCATTGCATATATAATTGTCATCCTATATATGTGTTTGTGTGTGTATATATATATATATATATTTTCACAGTTGTAACTGTACTATCTTGTCTTCTAGTGCCTAACTAAACAGTTAAGCTTTTCATAACTAGCCTAAAACTACAAATTTCAATCACTCCTCTGTTTTGGAAAACAAAACAAATAAGTTTATTTCAAAAAGCAATGCCAATCTATATAATATTCATGTTAGAGTTGTAAAGAGCAAAGAAACAAACAAACAACTAAAGGTTTTGTGGGGGGGGGTTGGGTATTTTTTTTACCATGAATGTTTTAATTTAATGTTAAATCAACTTCTGGAGGTAGGTTGGAGTTTGGGCAAACACAGTTAACAATGAGGTGTCTGTAGCCTATGGGGAGACTTCGCTATTTGGCCATAAGAGGCAAAGAGAAGGCCCATAGATGTAAAATTAGTATTTACAAAAGAAAAAGGCAAAAAGAATAATGAATATTTAAAACAAATAGTGTTTGAAAAATGTGACAGATCTGAAGATACAAGTATCAAAAAAAAAAAAAAGAAAAAACTTGTGAAGTGTTTTCTGGATTCCCATTATGTCAACAAAGAGGGGACAAAAAACTTTCTTTCCTCACCTTTCTTTAGGTTATTGTTAGCAGATAACCTATGCTTGAGTAGTTTTTCTATTTTCAAGTCTTCTGCACACTTCTACTACCAGGAATGTTAAAGTCCTGTTTGCATTGTGACCTTTAACAGCTATCATCTAGTGCTTGTAATTAATTATTTATAGCAATAAAAATTGGGATTCCCAAAGAAATAAAACATTTATTTGTGACCTGGGTGGCATGCAAATATTAACCTTTAACTATATTCCATCTATTCTGGTCCCTTTGTTGACAAAGTGACAGAACTTACTAAGAGAAGTTCAAGACCTTGTGCTTAAATCTTGTAAATTAAAAAGTCCTGTGTTATGGCACACTCTCCCAAAACTTATACTACCTTCTGGGAATATTCTGGGTATTTTTTGGTATTTTTTAGAATTTGCTGCCATTCCTTCTGACCTCTGCTCTATTAATTAACACAAATATTGTTACGGAATTTTTGTTGTCCATTCACATGAAAGAAAGCTCCAGCACTGAAACACAAAATATGTGATTTCAGACAAGAGTGAAATTGTTTCCTACAGAAATGGTTTGAAAGGCCTTGTTAGCTGAGACTCGGATTTTTACATAGAATCCTAGATGCTCAGCAGGGTGGGCAGGGAGGTTAGGGGGTGGATGGATCGCGTAAAAGAGAAAAAGGACTCATGGGCATGGACAGCAATGTGGTGATTGCTGCAGAAAGGGAACTATAAGGGGAGTAAATGGTAGGGGAAAAATAGTCAAGATTAAATTTTAAAAAGTCATTTTAAAAAATAGGTGTGGTTGCTGCACAGCAGAGCTGCTTTTCCGCACGGTGGACAGAATCATGTGCGTTAAGGGAAGAGGCTCTGTCGTTAGGTAGAAGAGGGTGGAAATTGGGGAACATTCAGACCTAACACATTGTAAATGGCATGATGTGAGCATATTTATAGAGTGTACAAATTTGGTTAAACTAAACTTTTACATGGGACAATAAAAGAAGTAAATTCATTTGTAGTAAAGACAAAGAGAAGAAAAAGAAAAAAAAGAGAAAGACGTTAGTGTACAGTGAAAAAAGGGAGGTCAGAAAAATTCAAATTTTAAATACTGAACAAAAAAGAACAAGAAATCTGAAGCATTAGATAAAAGATTATGAACTCATTTACTTATATCAAAATGCCCACAAAGTGATTCATAAGTTAAAAAATAACAAAAGTACTGTTATATCTAGAACCACTACATATGTATTATACTGTTCCACAGATATTTAATAACTTGTTATTAATCTTCTAGACATCTACCTCATTCTCTAAGCTCTAATTTTTAATATTCTTTTGAATTTATTATTTTATCTGTGGCCTTTGGTACTTGACAGCTATGAATAAAATTAAATGACAAATCTACATTTTGGAAATTCAGTCCATATATTGGTTATTAAACTGTTTCATAGACTTTGAAGTGGCTTGGCTGATGCACAATCAATTTTAGTCTGCATCCGCTGTCTCATTGTGAACAACGAAGGCTTGCAAAAGTAGACTTACTCAGAATTTCCTGGATTTAGATTGATTCAGATACACCCATTTTTGAAGATAATGGAAATATAGTTACTGCTGTCTAAATGTACATAACTACTTGCAAGTGTATTTATCAACAAAATTAAAGAGTAGAAAATATGTAATAAAGATAAATGTACCAGATCATGAATAAGAACAAAATAGCAAACTGAGTTAGATTATTTCCTGAGGGCTAGACTTCCACCTTCCTTGCACTGGACAAATTACATACTCTGGTCCCAGTTTTCTCATCTATACCCTGGGGAGATATTACTTGAGGATTACTATTTGCATACTGCCTGGCAATGTGATAAGAAATCACTGAACAAATCAATTAAAAATCACCATCATTTGGAAATATTTCTTGGTATTTAACTGTAATATTTTATAGTAAATAATATATAATAATATATTAATAATTTTAGGATATTCGCATATGCAATTATTAGTTGAACTAGACAATTTACTAAGTTCCCTCAATATCTTCGTACTTCAGTGCCTTTACCATTTTCAGTTATTACAACCTTTTCTGCAATTTTATCTTTCAAATTCTAATACCTTTATCATATTTATTTCAAGTGAAACTTTATAATGCTTGTCTGATTTATTCCAGCTATTTGCTTTTAAACATACTATATTTAAACTTAACACATTGTATTATAGTTTCTGTATTTATTAGTTAATTTATATTTAACTATATATCTAAAATTCTAGTGTTCAATAAATATTCTCCTTATATATTATACATTCTTAAGCTACTGAAATATGATTAAGACATAATATTTTCTCTTTTATTGTCTAAACTTAAATGCTAAGCCCAGAGCAGTGTTCCATAAATATGCACTGTATTGAGGGAAAAAAAAAACCCTACATTTCATCCCAGCTACTTTCCAGTGCATTGCCCAGGGGAGTAATTATCGCAGTAAAGGGAATGATCTCTGCAGCTCCTTCCTTCTTGCACACCGAGTTGAAGCAGCAGCCAGATCTCCGGCCAAGCCTTGCTGTTCAAAATGCTTGTGACCTTCGGCAAGGGGCACACATTTAACCCGGGGTTTGTCTTTCCCATCCTTGGCACCGGTAACACAAGTACATGGACCCTGTTTACCAGAGATCAACCAGCTACTTGTTATACCCCGATTTCTATTCCTCTGGAACAAAGATTTTCAAACTTATTTGACCGCAATCCACAGAAAAATGTATTGTAACGATGACGACAAACAACACATAGAAATAACTGAACCCCAAATTTTAGGAAATGAAATTAATTTTGCTACTCCTGATGCGCTTTTATTTATTTTTTACTATAGTAGTTCCATTAACCTATCATTTGTAATACTCTTTTCTGTTTAACCTTATTTTACTTTTGAAATTCTGGGTTCACTCAGATCAATCACTTAATCTGAGTGATTAAGTAGACTTCGCCACTCACTACTAATAGGACGCGTCTGGCATTTGTACAGCTTTTCTCTGGACGACGTCATCCTCCACCTGGATGAGCCTGCAAAGTTCCTCCACTCCCCAGGTGAAAGCTCAGTGTACCTCCGAGCCTTATTCTAAGTCAAATAATCTCCATCATACCCTCTAAATGGGAGAGAATCTCTCCAGCAATTTTCATGCAAGCTTAAAATCCCCCTAAAAATGAAGTTAGTTTGAAACTCTTGAGTTTTGTTTTTGAAACAACACATTCTTTTAACTAATTAAGTGTGACTTTCAGAACTTACTTTTTGCATAACACACTCTAACAGCCTCCGCAGTTCACATACTGGTTTTCCCCTACATGTCCTGTAGATACTTGTTGCACTGGAAATGAATTCTCGCCCTAGATTTTACCATATAGAAAATTACCCGTTTTTCATCCTAACAAAGGTGCTTCGATTGTCCCTCACACAAAAGTGAAGGGGGCCGAGCTCCTCCACCTCCATTCCATCTCTTCAGTCTCCTGCCAGGCCATTCTATCAAACAGAAGTCGTTCTCATGATGATGAATGCAGAAAGCTTGGCCGTCCCTGACTGAGAAGCTGCCAATGGAGGGTAAATAGCAAAAGCTCTTTTTTCAGGAAAGATAATTTCTCCGCAGGAGAGCAATGGGTCGGGGAAGTTGCTGGGCAACTGCAGCAGCATCGCCTCCAATTTGTCCCACCCAGCCTGCGCTGGCTTTGCTCACGGCTTCCCGCGGGGGGCTCAGGCTCGGAGGCTGGCCGGCCTGGAGCGCCCCGGTAAGGTCTCAGCCTGTGGCAGGGACGGGCTTTCCCTTCACACGGGAGCGTGGGGCAGTCAGCAGCTCGCTGATCAGTCTCACACAGGGCTGCCTTTCCCGTGCTCAGAAGGAGGGGCAGGAGTTAGACAAATCACTGAAATGACATGTTAAATTAAGATTGTATGCATTCAAAATTACCAACACTATGGAAAGTATAGTTTGAGCTATTTTCCTGTAATTAATCAAGTTGCTACGATACTTGAAAAACCAACACACTTATGAAATCACTGCAAAATCTAAGTGTTCCCATTTTATAATATGGTATTTGCACATATAGAACACACAGATGATGTACATAGGATTGCACACTTGAAACATACAGGATTTTAATAACCAATCACACACACACACACATATATATATAATAAAAAGAAAAAAGAAACATTTAAACCAATATTTTGATTTTTAAGTTTTTACTTATTTTAATATTAAATGATATTTATAATAAAAATCAGTAAAAGCTCTGCACCAGAGAGAGAATTAGGGCAACAAATGTGACATATTTTATTGATGAGTTCAGCCTTTACACATTTGCCAATTTAATTATGGCAAGGTAAGTTTTTATTGAAAACACAATTAGAAAAACAGGAAGACTATCTGAAAAAATATCCTTTTTTACTTTATGTAGTTGAAATTTTAGCAAATGCCATGTTCACACATACCAGGCTTTCTGATTTAGAAGTTTAATCTGTGATAATGGTGCACTTATGAAAAGGCTGCCAGTTACATATGTTCACAAACTACATCAGATTGCTAACAAGAAATTCTTAAATTGAAATGCAGATTATCTCTAGTAGAGCCCTTTATTCTCTACAAGTATGGAAGTAGATAAATTCAATTTTACATCAATACATTTTTATTACTTCTCAAAGGGATTTTTCTTTTATTTCTTAGTATTTGATAACTATATGTACAATGAATAACATAAGTCTTAGCTCAAAATATATCTATTTGTCATCAGCAAAAGTAAATATAACTCCTAGGATAAACCAGGTAAGTACTGCCTGTTATCTGAGCCAAGCAAAGAGGCAGCGACCTACTTTCCTTTCACATTTTGCCTACCAGCAGTATTAAATCAAATGGAACACATTAAAACCATCACGAAAGGCAGACATTGGTTTCCCTCTGATTGCCTGCCTCAGCCTGGTAGCAGTGTGAAAGTTACAAAAGTCATTTGTATCAACTCATTACCGTGTCACCTCATTTCATGTCCTTGCTGGGTAAGTGGCAATAAGCCCTGTGTTAGCGTATTCCACATTGTCACCATTAGAACAAATCCTAATAGCACCCAGCTGTCGCAGATTACCCTAGACAGTTATTAAGATTTAGGAGGGGCAGCTTGCTACTGATTTAGGAAATATTCTTTAGACTGTTCTATCATTTATCCTAGAAATGTAGAAATAAAGCTAATTTTATGACGAGTACTCATGAATTATTTTCTTCGTGTAGGAGACTATATGCTCCCAGTAGAGTGTTCTTCTTGCACTTTAATTCAAGGTAATGATGTTGTTGCATCTTATGTAGGCACTTAAAATGCAGTTTAATGCCACAACCACGGCCAAAATCCCTGTGTGAATTTTTAGGGCATTGCATTAACTGAGAAACTGAATAGCGAAATGAATGCTTTGATGTATTAAAACTTATCTTTCTTCTTTCAGTATGACAATGAACCAAGATTTAGCCCTCCGAAATTGTAAGAAAACCTGTTTACTCTAGAAATACATCCGTGGTCCAAGAGGCAAATGAGCTGGAAACATTACAGCAGAATGTTTCTATAAGACTCTCATGGCCTATCTAAAAGCTGATCTTTTAGGGTAAGACTTCCAGCATTTTCTGCAATGTGTTCATTGTGCAGAGATTTATGGCAAACCTAACTACCATTTAAGGTATATTTTTACAGCAGAACATCCATTTTGCTCTGTTAATGATTACAGATCTTAGAATTTATTCTATCTTCTAAATATAGCAGTTTTAAACCCATTTATTAAGTTGGCAAGAGAAAACGAAGGAGAACACTGTACAGATAATTGAACTTGTCTTCAGGTTTACTTTCTGCTAAGTCACTACTTATTTAATGCATAAGTATGAAAATAGTCTGCTCGTGTAGTGTGTGGATAACTACAAACAGAGTGAGTCATTAGTTTATGTGTAATGTGTACTGTGGCTTTCTCTTAGGAGCACCAGTTCACTGCCCATGGTCAAGCCCAATCTGCAATGGTTATGGTGTTTAATAATAAGCAAAAATTCCAGGAAGCATAGGCAGAATTTAGCCACACATATTTATGTTTGGGCAGTAGAAGTAATAGTAGTAACGGCAGCAGTAGCAGCAGCAGTAGTATATGTGTATATGTGAGGGTGAACTAGAGAGAGCATTTGTATAAAGAGAGGACGGAACTGAGAGGGTGATTCTGTAATCTGCTGAATATGTTCTCACTTATTTAAGGTTAATAACCACGAGAAGTCCTTGTCTTTTGGAAATTTCCTCTAATGAGTTCCCTCTGCTATTATGGAGATCAAGTCACGTAATCATTTTCTACATTTGAAAACTTGAGATAAAAATAAAACTTACTCCACAGAGGTTATGATGGTTACATTACACAAAAAAACCTTAACAAAATAAGCTCCCATAAGGATATTATATAAAAGCTGTTTATAGACTTGTCTTTTAAATGGGAGAAAATCTACATTTAATAATAGGTAATTTCTGATATATGGTACTTCTCACTTTTATTTGTGCTTCTATACTTGTAAATAAACCTGAATTTAATTGCTTGTAATGTTCAATTGTACAAAATATCCAGTTGGACTTTTCATGAAAATGAGTGCTTTCACAGCATTAGAATAACTGATGACCTTAAATTTATATATGCATCTATGATTTTTATAACAAAAAGGAATGAAGTTGGTAAATGAATGTATAGTTTGAATTTGAAGTTAAGGCAGGAACTGATGGATAGGTACATTTTAGTAATTAGACAAATTGGAGACCTATGACACTGAGAATATTTCCTGGAAAATACATAGGTAGAAAAGAAAACCAGTCTACTTGATCATTTAATCCAAATATATTATATACCAACTATTTGTCAGGTATAGCAAATGAGGAAGCAGGAGTGTTAGGATTTCATGAATGTTCCATTACACAATATGAATTTAGAAATGTTTCTGTCTTCTGATAATTAAACCATGAAAATTCATCATCAGATTAGATCAAATTAAAAGTCAAATCTTAAAAATGGACTCTGGTTTCAAACCTGAGTAAGGTTTTTGACAAAGATAAAACCTCCATAACCCAAGTCCACGTTTATAAACTTACTATTATAAGTTGATTTTCTCTAATAACTTACCTATAGAGAAGTCGTTTCCTTTCCAGAGAAGTTATATTTGAATCGCTTTAGCATTATAGTACATACTTAGAAGTAATAAGTTGTCATTTAAGAAAAATCTGTATCTATGAGAATTCAGCTGAAAGTCTTATGGTATCTCCTTTGTAGGTAACTCTGCTTTTCTCTTGCTGCTTTTAAGATTCTTTATCTTTAACCTTTGGCATTTTAATTGTGATGTGTCTTGGGTGGTTCTCTTTGAGTCCAACTTGTTCAGGTCTCTCTGTACTTCTTGGGCTTGTATGTTTATTTACTTCACCAAATTAGGGAAATTTTCTTTGTTTTTTCAGATAAGTTTTCAATTTCTTACTCTTCCACTTCTTCCGTCATCCCGATGATTCAAATGCAGGTGAATGTAGATGTCCCAGAGACGACTTCTTCTCTCATTTTTTTGAATTCTTCTTTCTTCACTCTATTCTGGTTGACTGCTTATTTCTCCCTTATGTCACAAATCATTTTAACCCTGGCTTCCTTCCCTTCACTGCTGGATGTCTGTGAATTTTTCTTTATTTCACTTAGTGTAACCTTTATTTCTTCCCTTATGCTCCTAATGTACTCAATGAGTTCTCTGAACATCCTTATCACCAGTGTTTGAACTGTGCATCTGATAGTTTGGCTATATCCAATTTGCTTAGTCATTTTTTCTGAGGTTTTATTTATTTACTTCTCTCTCTCTCTCTCTCTCTTTATTTATTAACTTATTCAAATACCTTTGTCTCCATTTTTTTCTGGGGTTTTGCTCTGTTTTTTCATTTGGGCCACTTTTCTTTGTCTCCCCAGTTTGGTGGCCTCCCTGTGCTTGTTTCTGTGTATTGGATAGAGCTGCTTTGACACACTATCTAACTATTTTGATGTTCCCTGTTTTTAGCACACCTGTTAAGTTGTATGAGGCGGAGCCTGAAACGTGGTAGGCAAGAAGGGACTGGAAAGAAATAGTCAAAGTGATGAAAATCAAGGACCTATAACCAAGTTTACGCTATCTAGCAAAGCTATCAGTTAGAATTGAAGGGCAGATAAAGTGCTTCCCAGACAAGGTAAAGCTAAAGGAGTTCATCATCACCAAGCCCTTATTGTACAAAACGTTAAAGGGTCTTATTTAAGAAAAAGAAGATCAAAACTATGGACATTAAAATGACAACAAACTCCCAACTATCAACAATGGAATATAAAAAATAAAAACAAAAACAAACTAAGCAAACAATTAGAACAGGAAGAGACTCATAGACACGGAGGTCACTTGGAGAGTTAGCAGTGGGGAAGGGGAAGGGAGAGAATGGAGAAATAGGCACAGGGATTAAGAAGCATAATTGGTAGGTACAAAATAGACAGGGGGATATTAAGAACAGTGTATTAAGTGGAGAAGCCAAAGAACTTACATGCACAATCCATGAGCATCAACTAAGGGGGGATGATTGCTGGAGGGAAGAGGGGTACAGGGCAGAGAGGGGCAAAAGGGAAAAATTGGGTCAACTGTAAGAGCATAATCAATAAAACATACTTTAAAATATAAATAAAATTTATATTGGTGAGCATAATAATATGTCTCTGTTCCAAAAATAAATATCCAGTATTTGTGGGCTGACTGATCAGATTTCTGAGGCTTGAGACATTTAGCCTATTGGTGAATTCAACAACTGAATTCTAACCTGTTAAAATTCCTAATGAACATATGTTGACCTCTGCAGTGATATTCAGATTTTGCAGTAAATGTTAGTGTGTTCATGTGTTTATGGATGTAAATTTTCCATCTAAAATCTATACCACACATTGTTGAGCTTGTCTACTTTGTGGAAATTTCACCTACTGTTAAGTTTTTGCTCTATCTTTTTAGTTAGCTTAATCAAAATTTATTATGATGACATTTTGTAACAAGCATTAAAGAATTTGTCAAATAACACACATTTTTATAAAAGTGTATATGTATACATGCATTAAAATTATGTATCAGGAAAATTATTTTGAGAACAATACAAAAGAGATTGTTCAAGTCTTATAAAACCTACATTTACTAGCAAAACATGGAAAGATAGAGACAGTATGCTTTTAAAGTCTTTAAAAATGTTTTTAAAAAATTTTAAAAGCTTGCTGTCTGGGGCTATGCAAAATCACACAAAAAAGAATATTTCTAGTCAGTTGTTCCTCTTTCTACTGAAAAATAAATATATAATTGCATCCTATAGAGGCTTGCTAAAAGCTTTGTCATCTGTAGTTTGATAGAACTCTAAAACGAGTGTAGGAGTCTTTCTCTGAAAAAAAATAAAGAAGTTACTTCCTGCTGATGATTTATTTATGGAAAATAACATGATTTTTAGCAGTTAATTTATATTGCCCTATTTCTATGGTGATTTCTGTTAAACATGAATAACATAGTAATTTAAAAAAATACATATTAATAAGTACTCCGAGCTTTTCTATCTTCATTTTTGTTTTGCAACTAACATACAAAACAGGAATTGGGGCTCTACCATAATCCTATATTTTCCTCCCATGATGAAAAGTAAAATATGTATTAATTATGGTCTGATGACTACATTAAGAATAAATATGTTATCTTTTATATATCAATAATTTAGAATTCTACAGCCTTACCACAGATTCAATGTACTTTAAAGAATATTATTAATCTAAATAAACAAGTTTTCTTGTAGGCCTCACTATATACATACCATCAACAAAGGATTTTTAATGCATGTGTTCTGTCAGAAACATCACAAACAAGTTTAATAAGAATTCACATAGCTGCCATCCTTAGGAAAGGGCAATTTTAAAACCATGTTTTGAAATCAGTATCTCTGACCACTTGCAAAAATAGAAAGACAAATAATTATATGTCAACAATAAATTGCTTTATGGTCAGATAGTTTAAAAGTTATTCCAAAGCTAGGAACATACACCATTGTAAGAAAAATCAGTTTAGGGGAGGAATAGGGGTTGTGATTATATAAACTCATATTGTGGTTCTACAAAAATATCAATTATTTGGGAAGCTTGTGTTTTTACTTTGTACGTATATGGGTCATTCACAATGCAAGTTCATGTAAAAATAGAAAAACAGTGTTTTCCTGAATTCTTACTTTTGAGAAAATTGCTCCTACCACTTTAGAAAGGTGGACCTCAATTCTATTATTAGCACCTTTATCACATGGTGGCAAGGAGGAAAAACTTAGAAGTGACAGACATTTACCTTCTCAGAAAGTGATACATAAAATAGACAATCTATGACCTGCTAAAATATAGATTATACTATATTTCTTAAGTGGTAACATTAGTTAAGAGTAGGGCCACATCTTTAGTTTCTCTGAGGGGTCAAACATCTTACCCAATAGCAAAAGCACACAATTCATCATCCATTTCTCTTCTTTAACACTTTTGAATTTTAAATACTCAAACTTAACCTTCTGTTTACTATATCAAGCAAAACTGCCACAAATGAGCATCCATAGGCTACCAAATATCCTTCAAAAAATGATAAATATTACTTTGGGTTGTGGCTATGGGTAAAGTAGATGATTTAAAAATATTTAAGTGGGGAAGGATCGAGGGGAGGTAGGGCAGGGGAAGGTGGTGGCGCATGAATGGAAGCAAATGTATTTGAACAATAAAAATAAATTTTAAAAATATTTAAGTAAAATCAGTAGACGGTTTGCACTTGTTTAATATAACATCTGAGATAGATGTGAAGGGTGAATTTCATTTCGCATAATTTTATGAACAGTGATAATTTTCATTCAAATAGGAAACACTGTAAAGCATTCGTAAGCCATTCAGTTTAGGTGGTAAACTAATCACAAGGCAACGAGGTTGGTCCTGGACAGTGAGACAAAAAGGAAAAGATGGGAGGACCCAGGATGGATTCTTGTGAAAACTGTAACATTTAATTTCAGCATAAGGGAGGGTAAATTTTAAAAGACACCCTCAAACCAGCAAATATATTTAACTAAACACGGACAAATAAGAATGTAAATATCAGGTATAGCAGAATAAAGCCACCTGTTCTCTTGCCATAGAGTTGTGCTTTTGGAGGGATGGGACAGTTGACATATCTGTGTGGATCAAAGGTTGAATTTGTGATTGGGAAATATTCAGAGAGTGAGTGATGGAAACTTTCTTAGCAGAGTGTATGTATGGTATGGGAGAAAACATGGGATTGAATCAAGTTTCCTGTGTCGATTTTTTTCCTGTTATATTTTTATGTTTGTTATTTCAAGAGGAAGTAGTTTGGCATGTTTGGCTTTCGTTATTTATTGCTGCATAACTAGCCACTTCAAAATGAAGTAGATTAAGATGCAATGATTTGTTATTTTTCATGTTCTGTGGGTCTTCAATTTGGGGAAGACTCGGCTGAGTGACTCATAAGCTCCACGTGATAAATCAGTGGGCCCTTCACGGGTATATTCGGTGGGCCCCCGGTTCTGGCTGGAAGGTCTGAGAGACTTTACCTTATGGGCTTGGTGCCTCCGTGCTCCTCACCTCTATCTCTCCGTAGGGCATAACTTTCATTTTCTTTTCTAAAAAGTTAAATTTATTGGAGTGACATTGGTTAATAATATTATATAGATTTCAAGTGTACAGTTTGATGATACATCATCTGTATATTGCGTTGTGTACCTATCACCCAAAGTCAAGTCTTCTCTCTCATCATATATTTGATCCCCTTCCCTATGCTCTTCTGTCTGGTAATCACCATACTGTTGTCTGTGTTTATTAGTTTTTGTCTGTTTTCCTTGTTTGTTAATTTGTTGCTTTCAGTTTTATACCTTACATACGAGTAAAATTATATGCTGCTTTACTCTTTCTGCCTGATTTATTTTGTTTAGCGTGGCACTCTCAAGATATACCCATGCTGTTGAAAATTGCAATATTTCCTCTTTTATTAGCTGAGTAGTATTCCACTGTTTACTTAGAGTTTGGTAGCTGGATTCAAAATGAGAATTTAAAAAAAAAAAGTCCTAATAAGCAAGTGCTTATCAAGCCCCTTCTTTCATGTTTACTAATGTACCATTGACTAAAGTTAACTATATGATCAACCCTAAAATTACTGAGGGGCCACACAAGAATGCATCTTTCCAGAGACTTCGAGGTCCCTAACATAATAGTCACAGTATTTCAAAGTCAACACAAATAACCCAATTGAGAAGCTGAATATCCACAAGAGAGAGAAGTATGAAGTTTTCAACATTTCAAAGAATGTGGAAAGTTTGGGTGGAATTGATTTAAATAGAAGTAGGTAGAGCTTCTATGGTTTATCAGAAAGGAAGGAAGTGAAAATGGATGAAAACGTAGGTAAGATTCTATCTTTAATCCTGGAAGACATTTTCATTAGATGGCTTCAGTTTTCTCTCCAAAGCAAAAGACACAATTGTCAGTCACTGGCAAGGAAAACGAAAATGAGTTGGACATTTCAGAAGAAAAGGAGCTTTTATAAGGTCATGAAAATTAAGGAAGTGAGTTGGAGTGAACAACTTAGGTTGTCAGGCAATGTTTAAGAACCATGAAAAGTTGGTGATGATAAATTTTAACCATTTTGTATGAGTCAGTAGATTTTGCTAACAAACCTTACTTGTGATGAACTAAAATTAATTAAAATAAAACTGAAGAAATTAATGGTGAAATATTTGAGAAAAACATTATCCTTTGAACATATAAAAACATCGTAACATTTTCATTAGGAGTTAAACTTAACAACTCTTTACCATTAAATCCTCACAACTTCGTGAGATAATAATATTTCCATTTTACTGAGGAGTCATTTGAAGCCTTAAGGATTCCAAATTCTTATGAATTACCAAAAGTTGCATGACTAGCAAGAGGCAAAAGTCACTCAATGTTCTTTACATCTTAACCATCTCCCAGTAATTCAGTCAAAAATTCGTTTAATCAAACTTCTATTTGCTTTATCGAATAGAGATAGTATAGCCTGACTAATAAGAGTGTAATTTATTCCCAGCAGTGATTATAGTAGTGAGGTAGTAGTGATTGGATTTTAATGCCAGTTTCACACTCATTAATTATTTAACCTCCATTTGTCTTTGTTATTTTATATTTTGAATCAGAATTACCATAGTATATAATGTGAGGATTTAATTTAATGAGACAATATTATAAGTTGCTTAGATTAGTGCCTGAACACATACTAAGCACAAATATTAATAACAGATATTGTGATGATTATTTTTAGTAGTGTTCAGGACTAACACCAATCAAAATTTATTCATCATTTTGACAAGAATAGTACTGAAAAATACAGGAGTACCTGTCATATCTGCACTTGGAGCAATGACTTATAAAGCACCTATGACATATCACATAGCCCACTGAGTACTAACAGCTATTTATTAAATTAATAAAATAAGACATTTATATATGATACGAGTTTGAGTCAATCTTGCTGGTTTGCCTTTCTATGCCTTCCAGTGTATTCAAGAATTCAAAATTGATTTGATATAACTGAAGCAGAAAATCATTCACAAAGTATGTAAGTAAATCTGGCAAATAATTTTCCATTCAGACAGGCACAAATGGAAAACCTGTCCACAAGTAATCAGTCCCTTGGTTCCTGAGTCTAGTAAAGACAATAGCTAACACGAAAAATAATTAGATGCACTAAAATCCTCCAAAGCATTATAAAATGAAACCTCAGTTAATTTGGAATTATTTTTAATTATTTACAAAGCATTTATATATATAATATGTACCTATATACACACGTACACATACATACACATACATAACATAATTGTTATATATAAAAACAATTTGAAGGAAAAACTCGATTAGTTGGCTAGCTGGTGGATGTTTTATAACTTATTCATATTACATATACAAACTACACAGAACTGACACTATTGAATTCAAAATATATTTGTAATTATAATAGCAAATAAATATTTCCTCATTTAAAATGTTTTTGTTTTGCTTTCCCCCTGACTGTCTGTGATATAAGGAAGCCATCTTGTACACAGAGGAAGTGCCATTTGATTTGGGGCTCGATTTGGGAGTGGCCTCACAGATTGGAGAGAACAGCAAGCACTTTGGTTGCAAGAAAGAAAAGGATAAGATGCATTTACATGATGAGCCTTTAGGCTTATACAACATGTATCCCAAGGCCATTCATTCTAAATAAGACTTTAAAGGTTGGGTAGCATGTGCATTTTTCTATATGAACTTTTATCACTTATATATGTGCAATACATTCTTATAGATCACAGTTTTTAATCTAGAACCTAAACAAGTAGCCACTACAATTGACTTCAAAGCAAATTGGTACCGATTAGTTATATTTCCCATGGCAAGATCTGACTGGAGCTGGTTCACACTAGGGACCTGTTGTTTGTCTTAACCACTGAATTATATTCCATGGGATTTCAAATAAATATGTAATTACATCGTTTCTATAGTTGATAAGAAAATATAAAACGATCATAACACAGCAGTATAAATATGTAGAAAAAATGATACTTTCTCATTAATTGCTCTTTATATTGTTAAAAAAACAAAAGAAAATAACAAAACTGATAAAGCATATATTGTTTATACAATAATAAAATAAAAAACAATGTATTGAAAGTAGATTAAAGTTTGTGGAATACACTTTTGAGTGCCAGAGTAATTACCAAGCAACACAGTGTTGGAAAGCATCGCGTCCTCACACCCCGAGACGCGAGCCTTCGAGCAGGATTACATGTGCAGTCACTGTGGGCGCCTGGCTTTGACGCTCAGCTCCACCACGTACCAGCTGTTCAACGTGGGGCAAGCTCCTTATTCTTTATAAGTCTAGATTTTGTTCTTTGCAAACTGAAGAAAATAATACTATCTTTGTTCACAGTTTTATTATGAATATTCACTAATAATAATAATAATAATAATTGCCATTACATTTATGATGTGCCAATCTTGGAGTCAGGCACTACTTTAAATGTCTTACATGCATCATTTTACATAATCTTTATCTAATCTGGAGAATCATGTGAATCGGGCATTACTATTACCATCATTTCAAACACAAAAATCTGGAATTGCAAGAGCCTGAGTGAGCCACCTAACACGAAACACACGAGAGGCACTCAGCAGAGCACAAGTGACCCACCTGGCCTGCACAGCCTGTTATTTTCCTTTGCGTGCTCTCAGTGTCTGCTAAAAACCCTCAGTGGTCCATCACTGGTCACTGGCTGCGAGATGTCTTCCTGTTTATTTGGAAAATTATGACACTTTCCCTTTTTGCAGGAAATCTCCAGCCCTCCTTCCCAACATAGAGACAATCAATTGTACAACCAGATGATGATAGAACACAAGTCTTAATTATAGGTCATTCAGAAATGTATGCGACAACTATTTATTAAGCACCAATTATGACAATTAAATGTTAAAATCACTTAAACATCTGAATGCTTAACGCCTGAAGGTCTGAATCACACAGACTTTAAGACAGACATGTCCAGGAGAGCCCCTAGCTTCATGTCTGCCGTTCTGGGTTGGAAGTGGTCACTTGGTCAGGAGTAAAGAGGGCTCAATGACATATCTGTGCTTTATAACCTAACGCAGATAAAATACAAATGTGTGCATTATTTGGCATTTTTCTTTGTTACTCTTAGATAACTGGCATCAGTGCCTCTTCTCAGCTGTTACTTCTAGACTGGACGCTGGAGAGCCTTGGTTCTCACTCTCTGTCCTGCTCCAAACAGCCCATCAAGCTCTGACTTCAGGCTGTTAGACTCAGACACAGCGCTTACATTCTTTGTCTCATTTTGTCACACAAAAGATGGCAATAATAATATTTAATTTATAAGGCTGGCAAAATTTAATAAAATATAGTTAAAGTCCTCCCCATAGGGCCCAACATAGAGTAAAATGCAGTAAAAGGAAGCAATCACTATTATTATAGTAAGAAGAGGATGCAACAGGAAGATGAAAGAAATCATTCTTCTATTTGCTGGAAATACCTATATAAAGGAGCTGAAAATGGCCCATATTCTATGCTTTAATAAGAGAGTCTTTTGTCCCTGACATATTAAATAGTATAGCTGTGTGATGTGTATTTATACAGGAAACAAAAGAAGCATTAAGTTTACTAAGTAATTAATGCTGTGGAATACCTTCAGATTGTAAAGACCTAATGTTTAAATGGTCACAAATCTAGGGCAAAAAGTTATTTTACATCAAGTAAATGGAATTTTTTTAAACATTTTTATGTCATATCTCACATTTTGGCATTTCAAATAACAGGGAATGTGCTATTCAATATTTGTATTAAATAACATATTAATTTCAGACCACATTTGCATAATGTGATGGTTCTTTTTCATTCTATATTTTGTGACAGATTTGTGCTTCTCAATCTCTTCTAAAGAAATCATGTACTCAGAGCAAATAAACATGTACATATGCCTCATTGAATAAGCTGAGCAGGTTGCTCCTACCAGAACTACTGACTGGGGTTTAGATGGCCCCTGACCCCACTGAGTGTCCAGGGCCTGACAGTATCAATGTGTTTGGACAGAGAAGACCTATTCATGTCGCCTGTGGACCACATCACATCTGAGTTGTGCACACCGGCCAGCATGACAATCATATGACCTGCAGCACACAGTTAAAAGACTCCATTTAAAACACTACTAAGCCTACACATCAGCCTTATCCATTGTTTGCAAGCAGACATGTAATTACCAAATGTCTTTATCTCAACTATATTTAGATCCAATGTTTTATTCAGTTGTTTACACAAAATGAAGAAATGTACCAATATACTTGTAGCTATTATTCCAGTATGATTTCTAGACAGTTCTTTCAATAACTGTGCAGGGTGTGATAGTTCACTCTACATGCAACAAGATAGTCTGCCACAGTGTCCTTTATATAGCAAGCAGAATCCTGGGTCAGAGATAAAGGACTCTATCATTCTAGACATAAGGACTATGAACATCTGGCTTTTTGTATCAGTTCCCTTTTTGCCCAAGACCCTTAGTGACAATACAGATTGACCCAACTGGACACCATTAACTCAGAGTGTGCATTAGAGATGAGGGACCCTACGACTAGGGACCTGAATCTTTGATAATGGGTAGGAAGCATCTCTGTCCTTTCTTCCTGTCTTCAAAAGCTACTCACTACACAAGTATCCTCATGAGACAGACCAAAACAAAGGGCAGCGGCTATCTTCTGGCAAGGTGCACAGACACAGCAAGTGGCCCATGGAGAGTTATCTCCTAGCTGGCATCAGTAGTTCCAAGAAGGTGTCTTTATTTGATTACATGGCCAATGCCATTTAAGTCTGCACTTACGTAAAAAATTACAAAATCAAATGTCAAGCCAGAAGAGTAACAAAAAACGTAAGTCAACCTCTATGTAGCACAACAGAGAGCAGGTATTTATATTTAAAAAGTTATGTAGTATTGCATGATATAGAATTCTTAGCTCATTTCAAAATATCTGTAGAAGTGAGAACTAGTATAGTTTCTCTGCCTAACAGAAGAGGAAACTGAGGCCTAGAGAGCATGACTTGTACCAGGCCTCATATCTGATAAGCAGAAACACCAGCTTTCAAACCCAGGCAGTTGAGCTCCAGCTTCATTGGTCTGAACTACAATCTTCTCCTGTCTACATATCAGGGACTGTGGTACATATGTGTTCCTCTTGCTCCTTTTTTATTTTCTTCTTCCTTTTTGTTTTTCTTAACTGCACTTGGAAAATATGTTTATTTTTCTGAGGTGCCTCATTTCAATTCCTGATTTAATTAAATTTATGTTTTAATGGTGAAAATAATGCATAAAAATCAAAAACTGCCTTCTTTTATCTTGAAGGAAAATAACTATTTTGAGTTATGTCTGACTGATGTATATGCTATTTCTGGAAGGGAGACATTGCAAATAAGGGAATTTCTCAGGTTCTATGCAAGTTGGATTTTCTGAAAACATAAAACAAGATATTTCGTCTTCAAAGCCTCCAGGATATGGCAGAATGTGCTTATTTGAATCAAGCATTTCAATGGAATATCTTTTTCTGTAACAAATGTGGAATATGGCAGAAAAACCAATTAATACTGAGTCATATTTCTTTTAACTCATCGGTAAAGTATAGAGGAAGGAGAAAGAAATATAGCAAGAAAGATTTTCAATCTCAACCAAATTTGTGTGGCCTGCATACACCTCATAAGCTCTATTCCTAGCCAAGCAAATGATCTAATATTAATATCTGTCATACTGAAAGGCAATCTTGTCTTTTAACGATGCCCTTTCTAGCTCTAGAGTTCAATTCTTCCTTCACACATTAAGACAGTGTCAAAAAATTATCATGACTAATGCAAGGCTGAATTTCAGCACTCCTTGTTAAATCCAAGTTTCCGAAGCATGTACTTTCATTCTCACTTTATAGCAGTTCCTTTCAGACACAGAGGAGAGAGGAAGATCCAGGTTTTAGTCGTTTAAAAAAATTACAGTTATCTGATATTCTTCTTGGGAACATATATTTCATTATATAAAACTTTTTTAATATCTCACTTCAGTTTCTAATAAAAAATAAGACATGCCATTTGGTGTAAAGGATGTATTACAAATTACCTTTTCTTTGCTATTTGTCAAACAAAAATTAATTGCATCAGATTGGCTGCAGGAGACAAAAAAAAATAAAGACATTATCTCATCGAGGACAAGTGTCCCCTTTTCCACCTTTAGAAAGTCGGAGGAGGGCAGTGGTGACGCATGGGGTCTGATGAAGACATAACTCAGATTTGGTTGTTAGATTTCTTAAGTTATAGGATCTGCCCTTTCCTTACCTGCCACATTGCGGGTGTCTTCCAACTCTCTTCTACCTCTGTTGCTACACTTAATTTTTAGAAACATTTTTCATTGAATTAGAGAGGTTTATAGATGGAATGAGGCATGAATTACCTCTCCTCTCCTAACTCTATCCCTACAATTTTATAGCAGTTTGAATTAAAATAATGTTCAAGAGTAGAAGGGCAAACATTTCAGCTCCTAACTCATCTTTAATGTAGTCTTTTTATCTCCTATGTAATGTAGTCTTCCCCATCTGGTACATATCATACGTGGAGAGCTTAGCTTGATTTATAGCACTTAAAGTTTTCTGTAAATTTTGTTACAAAATAAATGGTACTTTTACAGAAACAATCATTATGAGGGAATAGAAATGGAACTTTCTTGAAGAGTGAAATGTCGAGCTTTATGGGTCCCTAAATTACAATATGGGCTTTTAGTCTCCTAGAAGTATGAGTAATATCAACTTAGGTTGGAATCACTGCTGCGAGTCTATTTGTCATAATAGACATGCCTTTGAAAAGAGCATATATTCAATATGTCTACAAAGTGTGGATTCTGCCAGGTTGAAGGAATCCAGATCATGGTTTTCCTATCTTTCTAGAGCCACAGGCTGATGGGGGAGGGGGGCTAGGATTTATAGTTCGTGCTTTACCTGGATATCTACATGCGTAAGTGGAAATTTCTAGCCATGCTGCAATAACATGTCCGAGTTTATTGGTAACTGAGTATCAGACTAAGCCACAGCTTCTCGTATTGTGTCTTTAAAACTGAGAAAAACCTAAGATAAATGAAAAAGGCCACACCTTTCAAAAAATAGAAAAGGATATTTCTTGTAGAAATATCAATTTTTTGGTTTTGGTTAATCAGAATTATCTCCATGACTACTATCATTAGAAGGCAACCATTAGGAAATAAACTGATGAAAACTTGAAGGTGGCATAACAAAAATGTGAAACTATAATATTCAATTTTAAAATTCCAACAGGATTTGTTGCAGTGCGTACATAAAATAAGCAACACCACTGTCGAAAGCACTCAATGACCGACTGAAAAACTACATGTATGGAGCTAATAAACACTGAGGTTTGAAAGCTTTCCATTTCCCCCTCTTTGTCAGACATCATCATCCCCCTTCACCTGCAAACCCGGAAAGGTGACCTAATAGGAGAAAGGAAAGAAGCTGATCGAGGGGGAAGGAAGGATGGAAAAAGGCATTTTCAAAATGATGAAAAGTAATTATTAGAAGTACACTTATTTGCTAAAGAAATTTGAGTTTGAATACTGGTGTTATCCATAATAGGAGTTATTTATTTACTATTCCTTGTAAGTGTCTACATTTACCAACTCAAGTACCCCCTTAAGACTACTAAGGAGATAGCGTCAGTTATCTGGGCAGATAAAGGGCCCCTTATGAGGGAAATAATGGATATGATATGACTATAAAATAATGAGTGAGCCATTTTTATAAGAAATGCAGAACAAGAGACCTGGGTTTTAAAATCAGGCACTGGGGACCCGCGCTCCCCCTCTGCTGCTGCGCAGGACACCGGAGTGCGTCCCGGCGCTCCCTGAAGACGCGCTCCGCAGATCTCACCAGGCCCGGCCCCCAGACTGCCTGCGCAGCAGCCCGTGGGGTTAAACATGGGTGGGGCAAATGTGGCGTTACAGTGTGCGTACACAAAACAGATTTTTTCTCGTATTATTGATGTGTTAATTATCTATTATTGTCGTCATCACCCTAACGTTACCTATCCTTCCATGATCTCCAATGCCTTCTCGCCACAGGGAATTCTCCCAGTCGGGGGTGCAAGGAACCCTCCATAAAAGAGAGAATATAAGGAATTCTTTTGCTTTTGCTTTTGCTTTTGGATCCCCTGTTAGGTGGTGAAGAAGGGACACTTTGCAGCATCCAGCTGAATCTGCTTGGATTGTTCAAGAGCAATCATTTGGAGATGCGCTTCAGCTATTTGAAAGGTGAAGTCATGTAAGTACCTCGGAGCAGGGCACACTACACTGATTTCTACCACACAATGGAGCAACTATCGTTCCATTCCACATGCCTCAGAGAGACAGACCAGGTTGGGACTGGATATCTTCTTTTAAATACGACCTTCCTAGGAATCATAGCTTTCCCTGGATGTCACTAAACTTGGGCTTCTTCTCATTAGTGACTAACAAACACACAAATGCCTTTTGTGTCTAGTTACTAAATAAATGTGTTAAGGCATCACTGGAGTCTAAAGCTTGATTACACAGTACGTACATTTCTGACATAAGGGAAGTGAAAAGAAAACACAGGTGAAATACAGGAGAAGAAAGATCCGTCTTTTGTAACCAGAGAATACAGCTGAATGCATGCAGGAAAACAACTGACCCTGCCTGGAAGGGGAAGCAATTTGTCTTCAAGGATAAAGAACAATCTTCATAATTATCATTTTTACACTTTTAAAAATGATTAGCTAGATGTTCCAGTGGAAAATGCATATCATTGTTAAACATTAGGTTAAATATATGCAAATGGGTCACTAAATTACATTTTGAAATAATTCATTCTGTTATTTTACAGTGTACAATACAATCACTTTTCCATATATATAATTTTAGCAAAATTGTTTTTAATAGCCCTAGGATTACAAATGCATGCAATGAAGTCCTTTAGCTGTCTAGATATATTTCACATAGTGTTTAAGAGTAAAGTGTTTGTTTCTGCTTATAATCTATACATGAGCACAATGCATTATCCTAAAAATAGTTCCTCCCTCTTTTAGGCATCTCTGTGCATTTAACAGAGCTTTAAGTATTCAGATGTTAAAATAATACACTTGCCAAGTACAGCAAAAGAACCTAGAATTCCATGACCCACACCCACACACATACCCATGACTGAGAGGTTATGAGTAAAAACCAATAATGGCATAAAATACAATCTACTTCTTTCATTATCATCTATCATTGCTAAATACAAAACACTGGTTTCTAATAAGCCTGCTACTGAAGCTTTTATCTCTGCTCTCTGACTCATAATAGCAAATACTGCTGTGATATTCTATAGCACCTTTATGTGGTTGTTCATTCTGCAAAGCATTGCACATCACTGCATTGGAGGGAGTGGATCAAGAGCCAGGTGAGATAATCAGCTATCAACAAATGGATGAAATACAGCAAAGTTTTATAATTTATCCTGTTGTTACAGCAATAACTATCTTCATGACATCTTCTCACTTACATAAAACACATGACAGACAAAGGCTAGTTTTGTTTATTTGAAACCTGAAGAAGGTTATGTATTACCATTCCGCAGATTTACAATATGCTACTGTGAATTCAAAAAGGAAAAGTGATGCAGAGTTTATAATTTCATAGATGTTAAAATTCCCTTATCATTATGTTTCCTGGTAATCTTAAACTAAGGTTTTGTTGAACCTTTTAACCTTTACTACATGTGTTTAAAATATTTTACTTGCTCAGGTCTTCTCTGAGACACTGGAAGAGATGATTGTTTCCACTTTGCAAAATCAAACACTGATCTCCAGAGCGCTTATATATTTAAGAGTTGAGCACAGCCTTTTTGACTCTCTGTACATATTTTCAAAATTTACAAAAAGCCCAAGACTAATTTTACAGAACCGTCTTCAAGCAACCACTATGTTTGCTTTATGCTCTATAATATCACACTGAGCTAAAAAATAATATTATATAATCTCTGCATAAACTATAAATTTCTCCCTTATTCTGAAAGCAAACATTGCAGACTTTTATAATGTGTTTCAGTTCATCTTGATTTCTCATAAAATAAAAGCATTACATATTATTAATTATTGAAAATCAACTGGTAAAATATATATTCCAAACTTAAAAATTTTTCATACCTATAAATGTATGCATATATCCATATAATTCCTTTTTATAGCTAAACACTTATGCACAAATACAATCTTATATCACAGCTGCCTAATAATAATACAGGAATAGAATGAATTTGTGATTCAGTGCGTGGTTACCTTTTATTCATTTATTCAAGTTGAAACAATTACTATAGTTTAAGAATCACACCAATTATTCAGAACAATTCCTTTTCCTATGCATTAATATATGCTGGTTTTGATATCCATATTTCCCTGGAATATACTCACTTCCTTTTGTTGATAAGAGTTGATGAAACTGAATTTATATGAACCATTTCTAAATTGTCCTTTTATGTCAACTTTATATGCCTGAGATTATTTAATAATCAAAACAACTGTATAAGGTAGGTATTATTTATATCTCCTTGAAACAAATGAAGAAATAGAGACAAAAAAAATGGTTAGATAAAATCTGTTACAAAGATTGCGGGTGAAAAAGCAGATGAAGTGAAGCCAGGTTTGTTGGTAAAACAGGGGATATCACCCATAAAATGATATTCTGCATGCAGACTTTTAATTTCATAACTAATATGATAAATAAAACTGTTTAATATTTACTTGTCACAATGAATATATTATGTGTGTCTTGGCCATTCTCAGGAGAGAATTGCATACAATTTAAGAATGTGGGCATGCTGATTCATATAGGATATTCAAATTCCAAATTTCTGTAAACTCATTTAATTGTACTACATTTATGTAGTTTTTTAAATACTATAATTCAGTTAATTCAACCATAATTTTGTGAAAAAGGCAAAACATTTAGTAGGTACATTTATACAGCTGATAATAGGAGCAAAAATGTTAGATGCCATTCCAAGTTTTAATAGCAAAATGAGATCATTATTTTAACATGCATCTCCTCTATGGATAAAATTGTTTTGTTATAATAAAATTAAGTGAATGGTATTAATATTATTATTCCAAAATAAAATGCAAAAAGTATAAATTTTTCTTCCTGAATTTGTATATATAATTGACAACAATTTTAAGTAAAAGTAAAAAAAAAACAAATAAATATGTTACTTTATCATTTTAAATATTAAACATTAATAAAAATTCCAAATATAGTAAGGGAATTCAACCATCTTCTATTCTATTACTTCGTGCTCACAATACCCATGTTTATTTTAAGATTACGGAAGTACTACGGAGATTGGAGACATGATGTTTACTCAAAGTGAACTTGAATGATTCTAAATTATTGCAAATTTACTCTTGGAATAAATACTGTAGCTGATTATTGGTGTGTTGAGGATGGCTATATAAATGGGAATTCTAAAAATAAATTAACTTCTGGAATTTAAAGCTTATTAAAGAGTAATAAACATTACTAATTTGAAATTACATGTATATTATTAAAGCTCAACAGTAACTGTAGCCATTATTTACAACTTAGATCATTAGAAAAATTTCCCATAAGGAATTCTATCATCAATTTGTTTAGAATTAGGATAGTGTAATAATAAAAAGCAAATAAACATTTAGTTAGTTTTATTATTGTTTTAAAATTATCTAAAGATTCTGTACCCACTTATCATCTGCATCTTGGGAGATAATTCCTATCACCCCACATATGGTAAGCAAATTCTTGTACCCAACTGTAATTTCTTAAAAGTATGTAATGAATTCCTTCCTATGTGCCAGGTAATAATATAAAATCTGAGGACATGGTGGTAGACATAGTTCCTGTGAGGGACTTCCTGATGAAGTGCTTACTATATTTAGATCTGAATAATGGAAGGAAGGAAAGAAGGAAGGAAGAATAAAAGAAAGAAGGGGAAAAATAAAGGGAAAGAGAGAGAGACAGACAGAGGAAGCCAAATTATTGGATTAACAGCTGATGGAGGATAGCAAAGAAACAGGTCCTTCTATTTCATAGTTAAATATTAGGAAATCCATCTCCATGCTAAGTTTTTCTGACTTAAAAAGAGTCAGATAATTGTACTAATTGTTTACAATCATCCATATAAAATGTGGTATAATAAGAAACAGGTAAGTGTAGAAAAAATGGTTTATTTTGCAAACACAAATGAAAAACAATAGCAAAATTCAAGAAAATGGTGTCTTTTAAGGGCATGAAAATAAGTATTTTAAGACTCAAAAAATTATTTATTTATTGAGGCCATGAAACTTTTTAAAATAAACCAGAAATAGTGAGTTGAGAGAAACAAGAAATTAGGAAGTTCTGGATGGGTAGGCAGCAATGTTAAAAAATCAAAACAAAACAAAATAAAGAACCCTAAGCTATGATTTGGTGGCATTTGTGTATCAAGAACTTGTAGCCAATTTTTGCTTGAGTTGATTTGTTCGGGGATAGGGCCTCAAATAAAAGTTTGCTTTTACTGAATGCAGATTCTTACAAGATGCCTTTGGGGTTTTTGAGCACAACAAACATCTATTCTGGGTATACCCTCATAAATGTGACTCCTTCAGAGAAAAAAACAGAGACAGAAACTAAAGCAACTATCATTTCTGACATGGTATACAACAAATGTTCCTTTAAGTTCCTGAAGAACAAGTATAACAGAGACCAAAAAAATTAAGGACTTACCCAATTTTGTTCATGAAATATACAGTAGCTTCAAAACAGTTAGGATTGCAGCATTATTTTAGCATCATACATGTTCATAAGAATTCAGCACAGATGTAGGGCTGTACTGATGGTGTTGCCAATAGACAGTCTGTACCGAGAGCTGGGGAGTCTCCCCCACTGACCAAGATGGCAGTAGGGGGAGATTCTTACAAGGAGCGCCGGGAAAGGTAGAAATATCAATGGATAGGGCCAGAGTGCAAAAAGATAGTAAGATAATTGGGTAGAAAAAAGCCCATCCTCCTGCCATGTAGTACAAGATGGGGGATGGGACCAGGGGAAGGCAGGCACAAATGTCATAGAAGTCAAAATGGTGCAGGGAAGGTGATGGGCCAAAGAAGCCTGTCAATCAAGCCTGAGGCAAGAAGGAATTGATTTGGGAGTGGACTTCCTGTAAGCTTGTGAAAGTTTGAGAAATTGGTTGGTGTTTTGAGAAAGAGCCTGGCCTGTCCCACACCCAAGCTCATATGACCCCAGGGGAACAAAGCAGCTCCGGCTCCCTGGCTTGTGACCTGGACTTCCACAGTGCACTGGCCTGTTTTCTCCAAGAGCCATGTGGCCTAAGCAGCCATGTGGCCCATGGCCTCCAGGAGGGGACCTCTCTACTTCTCTTGCACATCTGGTGATGCACTGGCCTAAGTGTTCACATGCTTTCTCACTTGGGTGAATGCTACCATGTGGCTCTGGCAGCCACGTGGCCCATGGCTCCACACATAGGCTCCAGGAGGGAGCTTGGAATGAACAGCAGCCAAGAATAAGCTAAGCTACCTGGATGGGGACTATGACCACCTAGCAGCCACCTGCAGACTCCAAAGAACTGTATTTTAAATTGGAGCAGGCACTCTAGACCCTGGCTTTTGTATTGGTCTGATTGAGGGTGGTTGGGCTATTTTCCGGGGCAGAAAGATGAGATGGGCTTTGAGACCAGAGTCTGCCATTCTCCCAGATCACGCAGCATCTGAATAAAAACCTCTTTCCTTTTACACCGCATCTGCCTCACGAGTTTGGCTTTTGTGGTGACTGGCAGCTGAAACTCTGTTTTTTAGTTTGGTTGTAATACTGACAGAAATAGTTCTGGGGAAACGCCATCCTTAAGTGCTACTCTTTACGGAAATAAGGTGTGTGAAACTTCTGCTGTGTTTTTCTGGACAGAATCCTAAACTATGCTCTCTAGAAACAACACCTATCTTTCCTTCTAGAAGCAGCCTTCCCTACTTTCCTTTTTCCTTCCTTGAATGACCAGTTATTCAAGTGGCCCTACCTTCCCCACATCAGAGACAATAACTGGATAATGACAATAGCATTACCCAACAGACAGTAGTTGATTTTTAACATTGTACAGGGATTAATATATATCTTGAGAAGGATCATCTCTTTCCTTCTACTTATACATGGCATTCTCTATGAGCTTTTTCTCCTCTACAGACAAGTATTAAATCTTCTTTTCTATGGAGCCTGTCATCAGCTAAAACACTATATAAATTATCCACTTATTGAGTGTTGTTTGTCTTCCCTCACTAGAATTTAAGCTTTTCTTTAGAATTAGTTACTCCTAGTAGTCCCTGAGAATATTCCCTGCTTTATAGGTAATTTTCCCCGCAGAATTTGTCACCATATAAAATACTACATATTCTATACATTTATTTATTATTTTTTGTCATAACTCACTAGAATTTAAATTCCTTCCCGGCATAAATGTTTATCTTTCTGATCTCTGCCTAATCCTCAGTGTCAACAGTTCCTTAATATGCTCTGCTTAAAAGTGCCCAGTATAGGACAATTGGTCATCTTAGCCACCAACTACTAAGCAAATATGATGGCAAACTGAGTTATGAGAGACAGAGAATGAATGAGAGCATTTCCATAAACAGTGGGGATGGCAGAACCCATGCAATTTCATGCTGTACAATTAAGGAAGCAAATGCAAATGACTTTTTTCCCTAAAATTAGTTATTCATGAGTTTATGCCATTTGCAAATGAAAGAATCGTGATCAACATAAAAATTAGAAATTGTTGGAGGTATTTTAAGTGGAAATCCCTGAACTCTAGCATGGACTAAATCAAGGTAGGATCACAGTGTAGGGATTATAACTCAATCCTTAGGTCAGAGCCTGTCAACCTCTGTTAAGTGTAGCAAAGTAACTTCTTAAGTGGGATACATTTCTATTTAGGGAATCAGAAAATGAGCCTACTGAAATTGGGATTAAAGATGAAATTACAAAGATATTGAGCTTTTTGGCTACTTCTTGTGGCCATCCTATAAACAGGTTGTTAATTTCAGTCAAAAAAGTGCCACCTTCCTAAACTAGGTCCTTACGAGTAGGGACACCTAAAAGGAGTCATCATATAGTCTTATGTTTTGGAAGTTTTTAAAGCCACCTTCTCTGCTCCATATAAATAAGTAAATGCAGCAACAGAAAGGCAAGAGACCTAGCTGGAGAAGAAACCAGACCACACAAGACAGCTCCCTGATAAAGCTCATAATCAGCCCCGAGAGCAGCAGGCCCTGCCACACAGTCATGGCGCAAACCACTGAGTTTAGCACCCACTCTGGTGCAACCTCAGTGTTTTTAAGTTAGCTATTCACTGAGTCCTTGAGAAATCAGTTTCCACTTCTGTAGTGGATGGGACTGTTCTATAATTTACAACATTATCTTAAATCTAATTTCATAATTAAATAGGCATATTTATTACCAATGTACAAAAATAAAAACATGCATTACTAACATTCTTTGTGCTATCATTTCTAACTTAATTTAATAATTTTTATTTATCTTATGTACTGTCTCGCCATTCTTAATTTATGCTTATTCTGTCATATATTTAATTAGATAAACTTCAAATTCAGATAGTTTTTTGTTTGTTTTAATAATTGATAAGAATGCTGGAAAAGTAAAAGAGCTTGTAAGCTTGAAACTACTGTCTTTTCCAACAAGAGGAACACACAGGATAAAGATAGCAATAGGACTGGGAAAAAAAATAAAACAGCAGGAATAGAGTGACAACAAATAATATCCTAAAGGTATTGAATATCTAGATCCAGTTTAATCTGTTTCCAGCATTACTATCAGGCTTTTTCATTCATATAAGCAAATTTATTCCTTTTTTTCTTCGTATAAACTAGTTTGAACTAGCAGTCTCTCAGGATTAATATGTAAGCCAGTGAGTGATACTAGTGTTATAGCCGTTGCTGTCATTGCAGTTTTACGACAAAGACGGCTGTGGCTTTGGAATACTCATTAACACCGGAGCTCTCCAGAGACAGAGAAGCCCACCCAAGGAGGTGGGAGATACCAATGCTGTTAAATGTTGCGGGGGCTCTGATAGGACTCAACACATGTATGAGTTGGATTTATTGAGTTTGTTAAGAGGATCATGGAATCAACATATGAATGAACAGGGCTAGCCCTGTCTACATTATTATATGCCTACTTCACACACACTTCTTTGCAAAATGAAGAATCAATTAACTCAGTTTATTGTATCTAAACTGTTTCTTCTGCTTATTTTTCAGGCTGAGAATTGCAATTTTGGTAGTAGAGCTGAGGGTCAGGGATTACTAGCAAATATGCCTCTATGTTGATGGCTTTAGAAAGAACGCTAAGGGGTTCTCCTAAATTTCTTTCCATTAGCCTCAAGAGTAATGCTAAATCTGAGACAAGTTTTTAAAATCTGTTTATTTGTAAACTTGAGGCAAGGAGACCCATCCGCCATCACTTTCAGCAGGGCTTTAAAGAGTTAGAAAGGGGAGCACGTTTTAGAGATGCACAAGTAGGAGCTCCGAGGACATGACAAAGCTATGACAGGAAATTTGGAGCCATCAGTATACAAATACTATTTAAGTCATTGAATTACCTGCAGAAAGGACATCGTTAGAAAAGGCATGAATGCTGACAATTAAGCTGATATACGGATTATGTTGAGGAAAAAAGAATTAAAAACAGGATTTGGCAAGATGGAAGTTATCTTTGATAGTGGAAAAAACAATTTTAATGATAGGATAGGAAGAAAGCTTAACCTTTTAGAAGTCAGAATTGATTCAATGATTGTTAGGGCTGTAATAATAGTGAATTGGAATGAAAAATCACATGTTTATGCAAAATGCCTTTATATAAAATAAAAAGTGACTTGTATCATTTTATTTAAATATTGTCGAGTATAATCTCTATGCTTTCTTTTATTCTTTCATTCATTAGCATTTGTAGAGAGATCTACTATGAGACAAGCCAAATGCTTGTCATAAGATATAAAATTAAATGGCAATTGTGTGACAGGCTTTCATATATTTATTGTATCAATAGTTACATTTCATCCTTTTACTCAGACCTCAAATATTTTCCTTAAAACATCATGTATAATTTTAGATTAAAAGCTTTTCAATTTTTGTATTACAATGAGCTCAGATATCTGACTTCAGCCTATCAGTTAAAATCTGTGTAATGTATGTTTCAGGAATCTACATATTATATGGAGATTGAGAGGTAATAGTTAAAAGTTATATGTTTACCTTACTTTCCACTTACGCTATGAAGTAAAGAGTTAAATTTGCATAAACACCAAATTGAATAACTGTTCAATTTTCCCATTCACATTTTCTGTATAGATAGAGGTTTATTGACATTTCCTTAAATTACAGCAATGGGGAGATAACCAGTACTTCATTACTGACAAATAATGACTGATACACGCATAGTAAATTTTCTTTTCACATTTTACCTAAATAGGTATTTCAAAATTATAAATGAGTATGGAAATTTTATTTCTGGAACTCAATATGTTTTTCTCTGAAATGCTCTTTCTTGTTACCTCTGAAAAGGCAATCTTCTACTGTTTATCATTTTCTAGCTTTCTCTTACACAAATCAGCACAAGAAAAGAAAATGTTGGATATAAAATTACTCTAGTTGATACATAATTCTTGGAAAAAAAATAAATGGACTGGTTTTAAGGCTTGCAGTTCCCCATATTAGTTTTTGATAGAAGAGGAGCTGTGTGAGCTTTCCAAAGTACATGTGCCAATCAAACTCATCCCTGACCTACAAAATATTTGCCAGGGCCACACTGCCAATCATGTTAAACTGAAGTAAATAGAGTGTTGCATGCTTCTTATATTCTAATTATTCAAAACTGTTGCTGTGTATATTATTTCATGTTTTTATTATTTACATTTATCAGTGACTGTAATAGGCACTTGAAGGCTGAATACTACTAAATGTAAATTTATATTTTTTCTGTAGGGACTCAAAATTGTTAAAATATTAATTTCCTATTGAATTTCCAATTCCAGCTATTTTCAGAAACATAAGAGAATAATTAAACTCTACCAAAGCCAAGCATTTAGTGGGTAGATGCAATAGGTCAAAATATTATGGCTGCCCTCTGTCCACTATTTCTCAAATGCTATTTTCACTCTCGCAGGGTTGTCTTGGTTTTGTCACTATAAAGAGTGTGACTTGTAGTATTTGGACAGTTTATTTCCCCAAAGATTCATTGGCCATTAGTTTATCCTTATGAGAGAATAAATTGGTGTCATATTTGTGACAGAAAGAAAGTGACTGGTCATTGTTATGGATTACTTAATAATCATTGGTAAAGAGAAAACAAATACAAATGATAGAAATTGTAATTGGTGTCTGCACATGACATATAAATGTTACTTGAGGTAATCTTATGAATCTCTTGCAAAATACATTACTCATATTTTGCTATTGCTCATTTGTAAGAGCCTCCAATTTGATTTAAAAACTAAAGTGTGGCTTGTGGTGCTTTTGAGCCAAGAAGAATTAATATTTTATTCTTACTCTTTTATGTGAAAAGAAAATAATTAAACAATATTTCCTCCTCAAAATTACCATAATTCTGTAAGATATGAAGCACATTAGATTGAAACGATATCACTACATTAAATGGATGTCCAAAAAGTCAAACAAAGATACACAGTATTTTATCAAAAGCAATTAATCTTTTTTTCATCCAGAGTATGACATTTCACTATGTAATTGCACAGGAAATTAAAACTGTTTTCATAGGTTTAATAATGGATGAGATATGGGTTTTGAAATAATTGTTTTCATTGAGCTTTGTCATCCTAGGGCACGATATGCGAGCTGTGACTCTCCACCGGCACCCCTGTCGGCGCCAAGATGGATGAGCGGAAGACAATAAGGGGTTCCGTTCAGAGCCCCCCAGGACCCAAGCAGGTGCCAAAGACCCAAGCAAATTTCTAACAATTTTGTTTTTACTTTCAAATAAATGTCTTGGCCTGATATATTGCGTTATTCTGCTCTAAGACTACATACAAGTTTCCAATTGACCTCCTTTAACAGATATATTTTGTGTTGTGCCTATTGTTTTCCATGTACATTTCTATGCATTGTTTGAGTGTTTAAGTGTATCTAAGAGATTGGATTTCAACTTTGCGTGATGAAATATACACTTCCATTAAGTAGAAAAATAGTGTTTTCATAAATGAACACAAGAGCCAAAGGTTTTCATATTACATATTCTAAAGACTGAGTTTTATAGATGGATTCATAGATGGATACACGGATAGGTAGGAAGTAGATAGAAAGATAGATGGACAGACAGATACAAACCGTGTGTGTGTGTAATCTAAGAATATCACAGAGTCTGTATTTCTTAATTCTTTTGAAATTGTTTCCATTCTCACCCTCCCTTAATTTTATTTATAAATCAATATATGGGAAGTATTTATTAACCAATACTTGGAAGAAAAGAATTGTAATGCCATTTTGATAAAAAAATTAAAGTTTAGCAAAATGGTGATGGAGAAGACAGTAATATTTAGTCTCAAAGCTGAATACTCAGCTTAAACTCACATATTTTGAAAATAAGAAAATAAAGATTGCTTGTAATTTCAATTTTGTTGAAATAATATAGAATATCAAAGATCAAAAAACATTAAAATCATGTATTCCAACTATAACAGTTCTTTTGTATGTAGTGGCTGTTCCATTAACTTTTCTAAATAAAATTTAAGTCAAGATAATTTTCACTCAGAAAATTAGTTTGTGTATTTTCTGCCAGACATATTGGGAGTACTTAATTTGGAAACATCTCAGATGCATGGTAGAAGCTGATAAAGGAAGTTTTCTCTGGAGTATATCTGGAAAGAAAATACATTTATTTACTAGAGAAAATATGCTGTCATGTTGTCCATTTGTGAGATTAAGAAACAACAACAACAAAAAAACCCCAAAATGTTAATTTTCTGCTCTCAATTAATGACATAATGGCATTTCATGGTATGTTTTAAAATTCTCAATATTTATGTATGTTACTGGTGTTTAGAAAATTCACTACATTAGAAACTCTTGAAGCCACTAATTCCTAGATAAACAGATGAACAGAATTCCAATCTCAAGAAAGAAGGGGAGGAGGAAGACTAGGAGAAAGTAGTAGGAGGAGGATAGGAAAATAAGATGGAAGAGATTAGGAAGCATGAATGAAAAGGGAAGAATAATTTTTTTTTTATTGAGCTCTGCCATCCTAACGCACAAGATGCAGGCTGTGACTTGCAACTCGCGCCTCTATAAGCTCCAAGACTAATTAGAGAAAAACAATAAGAAATATTATCGACTATCAAAAAGGAAGACAGAGAGAGAGAGGAAGAGGAGAAGAGAAAGAAGAAGGGAAGAAAAGAAGAGGAAGAAGGGGAGGGGGAGAAGGAGAGAGCTGTAAAAGCAAAAGCAAGTCCTGTGTAAAATGATACATTTTCATATTAATTCAGTTATTATTGCTATTGCTGAAGTCTGTGATATTGTTTATTGGTGAAGATCTGGAAATAACCAAGTAGGGCTAAAGAAGCTGGTATTTTCAAATATTGCTAAAATTTTAAGCGAGCTTATTTGCACTTCATAGCCAGTGTTTACGTGGTACAGGAATAAGAAGCACATAGGCTTTAGAACTGCTAACATTTGGGTGGGTAGTTTGACCGCACCACTCTGAGTCTTGGACTTTAATTATCTTTTCTGATTTCAGATTCCATGAGTATAAAATTAGCATAGTCTTATCTCATAAAGCTTTTTAAGAAGTTTAAAGGTGATAACAAGCCTAAAGTGTCTGACATTTACTTTTTATTTGAGTTCACGTTGTCAAAAAACTGGGTTCTTGCTGGTGACACACTCACAGGGTACTGACTTATTCTCCTGCTGGACGATACCTGAAGCCCTAGGAGGAACTGGAAATTTGACAGCGCAGGTCTACAGTCCTTGAGAGGAAAGAAACACAGGTGAGCTCCGCCTTCACACTGGCCTACTACCTAGAACTCTTCCCAAACCACACAGAGGTAAGCAGGGCCCCAGCAGCAAACAGGTCTTGCTGGGCACCAGCAGCTACAGAAAAACCAAAAACTTGCTCTCCTTAGTCGCTGGGCAACTGTTAAACTATGCACCTGTAGCTCTAGACTCCAACGGCGTCTTGCTTGCTTGTTTGTTTTTTTCTATTCTTAAAGAACGGCTCCTGGGAAATAGGGTTTCCAAAGACTGCACTGTGTTTGGAGTCATTAAAGTGGAAAAAACCTTGCTGGACACTTGGACATCACCTTGGATCTCTGGAAAGGCCAGGCTTTTGAAAGAAGCAGGCCATTATGAACTGCTCTAAGCAAAGTCTCAGCCAAATCTAAAATCATACACTAGCAGGATAAAGCTGAGCTGTCAGTAAATTATCTTTTGCCAGAACAGACCTCTACACTCTTTAAAAGAAGGGAACATAATACAGGCTCTAAACAATGAGGCACCTACAATATCCAGCCTACAATAAAGTATTAAACATATGAGGAAGCATGTAAATGCATCCATTACCTGAATAAAAATCAGTAAATAGAAGCTAACCCAGAAAGAACTTGGATATTGTAAGTATCAGATAAAGACATTAAAGCAGGATAAATGAACTGGCATTGAAATCTCAGCAAAAAATAGAAACTATAAAAATAAGAAATATAGAACAGAAAAAAATCTGGAATATTTATACAGCAGCAGGGCTAAGTATTTTATTTCTATTTTAATACATCAATTAATATAGCTGAGATGTTTATCTTTGAATTTATGGTTTTTATTATATCTATGGTTATTTACTCATAAAAAATGGGGTGTTTCGATAGTATTGTTAGAATTTACCTTTGTGGGATTCATTAATCTTTCTAGCTAAATAAGATGCAACTCTATATTTAGCTGAGATACATGAAAACTAAATACATTAAAAAAATAAATAACTCCTAAATAAAGATAGTTTTCCTTTGGATGTCAAAGTCTCAACCTAGAATTTTGATAAAACAAAAAGGAAACTTTTGGTATGGGGAAGCCCATATTCTTTGTTCCTTGCATTAAGTGTTCATTCTTCTTGGTCCATGGTACAGAACATCACATATTCTGAATCACATTTAATCTAAACCTGGTAAACCTGCTCTGGCTGATGTGGCTCAGTGGGTTTAGTGTCGGACTATGAAGCAAAGGTTCGCCAGTTCGATCCCTAGTCCAGAGCACATGCTTGGGTTGCGGGCCAGGTCCCCAAAAGGGGATGCATGAGATGCAACCACACGTTGACGTTTCTCTCCTACTCTTTCTCCCTACCTTCCCCTCTCTAAAAACAAATAAATAAGATCTTTAAAAAAATAAAATAAAATAAATAAAACTGGTAACCCTACATCTGAATTTTAACAACTGATCTGAGTTTTTTGTAGTTGGATGTAGTAGTTCTATTATTTCCCAAAAATAATAAGTTACTATAAGTAACTTACTATACTTACTATAAGTTCATTATTTGCTTACTTATAAATCCAATAGTCTGAACCAAACACTCTGTTCTTTGAAACTGCTAAAAGAACATAAATGAAAATAATGCCTTGTTTTCTTGGATTAGCATTACTTATTTTAAATTACAATGAAAGATTTTCCAAAATTGTCACACTTAGATAACTTCACATAACTAAAAGTTTAATTTACATTTTCCATAAACCTAAAACGCACTGCTGCTATTAGACAAATAGGACTCATGGTTCTGTACATAGTAGAAAATAAAATACACTTAATGGCATACAATTTGGATTTGAGAGAAAGGCTGACTTAATCTAGTACCACTGTTGATGAAAAGGACTAATTTAAAACCATTATAATGATAATAATAATTATTGTTGTTGTTACAATTATTGTTATCATTATTACATCTAAAGCCAATAGGGCCCAGTATCCTTGCTTTTGCTGATGATATCTGAATTGTTTTTAGCAGCCCTGTAACTTCATAAATCACAGTGTGCAAAAGCTTACCTATGCATACTAGCAAGATGCTTCTTTAATATAAAGGCATTTTCATTAAATTTTACCTTTATAAGTTTTACACAATACATTTATTTCACAAAGTGATGAAAGGTTTATAAATGTTCAAATATATTAATATGGGTGTCATAAAAGGAAATGCTTCACTTATGGATATATTACTTGTATCATTCTAGTTTTATTTTTACAGTAAATTAGAATTATATTTATGATTTAATTGATTTAAAATAAATTAGTATTTGAATTTTATAAAATTGTCTAATAAAGTTTCCATGCTAAAAGGTAAATTAAGATGTATTACTTATAAACATGTATATACTATCCTATAAAATTAAGTATAACAAATGCCAAATGTTTAATTGACAGGTTTTACTAAAAATTAATCATGGAGCCTCTGCTGAATTATTTTTCCAGTTCAAATTTTGATGTGTATTTATTTTTCTCTGCTAGAAGCTAATCATAAAGTGAGGGATATTAATAGGCAAATGAGTTTAACAAGCAAAGTAATGAGAGTTGGAAGAAATTCAGTCATTCTATTCTTTATTGACTTTGTGGTATTTATTATTGTCATCAAGTATAGGTTTTAAAAACAATTGTGAAACTGAACTTCCACCTGTGCAACAGTTTCTGTGGTTTGGAGAGCTATCCAACAGATACTCACAGCTTATTTTGCATCCATAAAATGTAAATGCTTATAGTAATTTAAATGAGTTATAAAGCATAAATATTAAAAGTTAAAGAGTTTGCAAACCAAAATATAAACTTACACAAAAATGTGTGCACACAAGAGTAATATTAGATGCATAAAGCCTACAAAATTTAGGTTAATTGTGGTTTATTTTAATTCTGTATAATGAAACATACTTAGTCATAAATTTTCCATACTACAAAACATTGTATATCTTAAAGGATAAGTAAGCAGTATAATACTACCACTTCACACTCTTCAGAGTGGTGTTACAAAAATATTTCCTCTAAGGACAAAGCTTGATCCTAAGAATCTTAATAGAAATATAGAAAATGAAATAATGTAATTTATTGCTAAATAAGTAGTGATTGAGAAAAAAATGTATATCCTTTAAACTTGGACATGCCTTAGTTACTCACTTAAGGTATAGCATTTTTATTAATAAAATGAATTTTGATCTTGACATTATATGATTTTGTAGCAAATTCAGATATGTGTGTTATCTAAGTGCTTTTGTTTCACTTCTCAAAAGGATGATCTCACAATTACACACGTTATTGCGACGTGTAAGAAGTTACATTTATAGCTGAAAATGCGCGAGCATTCAGATTTATTTTACACTTCAGGATAGTGAGATGGATGGGTAGATAAACATTAAATGTAAATGTTAATAAATCAAAGAATATTATTCTTTATATTCTCTTAAGATATGAGAAATATGTCTACATTCAAGTTAAGTCAAAATAAATATATTCATAAAAGTCTTCTTACTTCTAATAAATATGAAGGAAAGTAAAAATATGTTTTGGACACCAAAAGTTATAGTATAGGAAGCAGAGTATTTCACCTACATCATAAAAGTGTGTAACAACAAGCAGTAATAACATATTTTTAAAAGTGTCAGTTTATATTTAAATAAATTCAAAGCCATAATTCTTATGTGCCAGACTTACTCTTAATATCATTATGTATTTTTTAACTTTCATAATAAGGATGTTTTCATTTAATAGAAGGTTCATTAACAAGAGGACAGAGATTTTCAGTATTCAGAAATCAAAACAAATTTAAATATTCAGAGACAGCGAGAAGGAGAGAGAGATGGAGCATTGAGGAATATGGGAATTAATTTCAGCATAACTGCAATTTACACAAGGAACTATATACATTCTTTTGCTTGATTAGCAATGACTATAAAGGTCAAACTTCTCAGTTTATTACAGAGAATTAATCTGGGATGCAATAAAACCATCCATGTTATTAGATATGCAGACAGAATTAAAATTTCCTAGGCCTTAAAGTCTAGGTAAGGTAATATTTATTTGTGCATGTTTAAAGACAAAACATCCTGGATTATATGGTTGGTTGAGATTTAATAAGTACATATGAAAATAAAATGGTTAAAAGGGAGGGGGTCTCTTGCTCAATATACATTGGTATGATACACTGATGTTAGGATGACAAAGGGCATTGGAGAGGAAAAGTCTAGAAAAAGGAATATTCAGGGAGGATATGTCTGAGGTAAAGGGTCTAGGACATGAATAAAATGAATCACCTCTCATTTTATACAATAGACTTAGAGATGGCAATATACAGGTCATATTTAAGATAAAATCAGGGAGGTTTCAGTAGGAGTCTGGAAATAAGAGATTTGGCCATATGCTCAGATATAAAATATAAACATGGAGAAGTTCTAAGTGTGGTGAAGGGTATGGAACTTGGACAATATGAGACAACGAAGAGAAGCACCCAACTGAAGTACACGTTCATTAGCAAGTTTTTACAAGTGGAGAAGGAAATACTTTTTAAAAAAAAATATAGTATGAATATCTATGTCTATGCACATCATGGAGACTTTTGAGAACAAGGGGTAGTGACATTATTTTTGTAATTTTACACAGAAAAACACAACTTTAAAATAATATTTTTATTATCAGCTATTTTCTTAACATTTAAATTTTTATACAAAGGCACAAGGTTCAATTAAATTTGTAGAAATATCAATGAACATTTATATGAGGTCTGTCTAGGAAAAGTCCAACCATTGTTAATATAATGAGAGAGGTTTGTGCAATATCAATGTAACATGGCAGCCAAGGAGAGTGGACTGGAACACACACATGTGAACAATGATGACTTTACTGAACTAGTCAATGGGGGCGGCAGACGCTGTTGAGTGAGCATGTGTACTGTATAGCTATCACATGCAAAATGACTGAGCAAGTAGTGCAACAAATTTGCATCCAATTTTGCATTAAGCTTGAACATTCCTCCATGGAAACTATTCGAATGATTCAGAAGGCGGCAGCTATAGGCAACTGGTGATAGGCAGCTCCATCACTACAATATGCCCACTCATACATCACATCTCATGCAGAGATTTTTGGTGAAACATCAAATCGACCAGGTGACTCAGCCCCCCTACAGCCCATAGTTGGCACCCTGAGCTTCTGGCTTTTCCCAAAACTAAAATGGCCTTTGAAAGGGAAAAAATTTTAGACCTTTGATGAGATTCAGAAAAATATGATGGAGCAGCTGATGGTGACTGGGAGAACTATGTGAGGTCCCAAGGTACCTACTTTGAAGGGGATTGAGCTGTCATTGTCTTATGTACAGTGTTTCTTGTATCTTGTATCTCCTTCAATAAATGTCTCTATTTGTCATAGTACTTGGTTGGATACTTTCTGGATAGGCCAGGATATTTGTATGTGATAAATATACCAAGAGGAATTTTTTAAAGATTTTATTTATTTAGTTTAAAGGAGGGAAAAGGAGGGAGAGAAACATCAATGTGTGATTACCTTTTGTGTACCCCCTACTGGGGACCTGGCTTGCAACTGAGGCATGTGCCCTGACTGGGAATTGAACTGGCAACTCTTTAGTTTGTAGGCCAGCACTCAGTCAACTGAGCCACAAGAACCAGGGCTACTAAGAGCAATGTTTCATGCATCTAAATTTTATGGCCTCTGTTGATGGTTTGCCACATCGGTATCTTACAGAGGACAGATACATAAGGTATTTCACTGATACTTGTTATTTGGATGGAAAGTGTTATTTCTAAATGAGGATACATATCTATATAAAACATGCATTTTTCTTTTTCTTATTCTAAATTATCTTTTGGCTACTGGCATTGACAACTTTAAAATATAATTTTTTCAGCAAGATAAAACCCAAGTTTCTAATATGTGTTAGGTATATGAAAAGAGTTTCAGTTGAATTAGCAGACCTTTCATTTATACACCAACATCCTTTTTCTGCGGTCTTTAGATCGTCAATCAGCACACATCTAGAAGAAAGTTTAAAAGTGTATTCTCTACGTAAGTTCCCAGCTTCCGTCAGAAGGCCTGCTCTGGTCCCATCCCGGCTTCATGACCTGGGCTGGTGAGCCATAACAGAGGGCCTGAAAGGACGGCCAAAGGCTTGGTACACAAAAGGGTTACTGATCTGAAAAGGGAAAACAGCATGCGGAACTCCGGAGGTGATGCTCACACTAGCTGCAGACAATGCCATGAGAAAGGCATTAAATAGGTCAAGGGTGGTGAGTAGAACTGCAACAATAAAAACACTACTTATTGACTAAGACAACTAGAGAGGAAAGCAAATGAAATATCTCTGGAAAGTCTGATGGTCTTAGCCAACGAAGTGAACTGTAAGCATTTTCATATCACTACTGATTATAATGCAGAGGATAGAAAAGAAGAGAAAGAAAAGTAGTATAATTTGCAAAGCTTACAGCCATGGTGACCAAGAAGAAGATATAATGAGGTTATAGAGGGAGAGTGGTTTAGCTTCTTTTTTCTTTTTTTTTTAAATTTTTATTTTGATTTTTGTATCTTTTTGGAGACAACTATGATGTTTGAGGAAGTTAAATCTATGGTTGAGCTGATTAGCGAGCGTAATGAACAGTCGGTTTTCAAAAGAAGCTATAGAATACTGTGCATTCTCAAAAAAATCAACTGTCAAAATTTGATAATAAAAAAAAGATCAAATGCTACTTATATGTAGTGAAAAGCAAGGAGGGAAAAGAGAGAAAGTAAGCAACCTTAATAAAGGGAGAACTTTGATTAGGGAGAAACTACTACGAATACGTAAGCATGATAAAATGAAAAAGATAAATAGAATTAGAGAAGTATAATGTAAGAACACATTTTAAGAATCTTTAAAGGCAAGTACCTTACTATATTGTAAACAAAAGAAGACAGTGACCTTCCTGTTTATATTTGACCTCCAGTTCTATTGCCAATGACCAGCCACAAGATTGTTTGGGTCAGTGTTGTATGGCTGCCCATGGTTATTGGGGCCTAGGTTGTTGTGAAATACTCACTTAAACAGTCCACAAAAAAATGAGTGAGTTATAGTTGACAAGAATGATGATTAGTAGACGAAGGTCAAGATAATAAATTTGAGCTTAACAATTTGTATTCAGTTATACACCTAACAATGGGCAAAAATTTTGGCTCAATGTATTACATAAGTATTTTAAATTATTTAACAAATGGCATAAACTTTCCTCACTATTTTCACATTTGGATCCTAAAGAGATATTCGGAGATATAAAATAGCTAGTATAGAGAGCAAACTGTGTCTTGCTCTGAGACGGATATCAGTGTTGTTGGTAAGTATGAGAATTTGAGCTTCTAACACTGTGTGTTTGTTTTGCAGAGGTTTGTCTTGTAACCAGCATCACTGGTATGGTCAAATTTTTATATGAAATTAAACATGAAGTAAATACATCCAAAATTAACCCAAATAAATATTAATCCTGAAATATGTTCTTGTGTCATATGGGAATCTAAGGATAAAATGAATGACTTTTAGGTGCTTTTGCATAAATAAGTAAAGTTTCTTTCTGAACTCTAAATATCTTCATGTTTACTTATCTTCCCAGCACTCAAGTTTTTTATTTTTTATTTTTTTTACATAAGCAGAGGTTCAATTGAATTTGTAGAAATAGCAATACACATTTATATGTGTACAGGTAATAAATAGACCAAGAAAAAATTGTGTTCATTTCAATCTTTTTTGCATGATGTCTTTGAGACCTCTGGAGTTTTGTTTGTTTGTTTTTTAATATCCATTATTTCCAACTCTGACTTAGATGACCAAGTTCCGAAATGTGTTGTTGGGCAGTGAATTCCATGGGCATCAGTACACTGATATCCTTCGCTTGCTGTAACATCTGTTCTTTGTTTGGAAACATGGACAGAACATCTTGACAATGAACAAGGCATTTAATAAGTCCTGACATAGCAATGCTGGCAGAATCATTGCCATCGGGACATGAAAATGCTTAACAGAATAGATGTCTACACGAGAGAGGATAAAATGTGGTTTGCTCGCGGTGGAAGCCATCCAGCTGAGAGAGTTCAATGTATGCAGCCTGTCATCCTGGAGGAGGCTGCCATAGTGGAGCATTACTTGGCTTCTGCTTTCTGTAAGTTTAACATTCAGCAGCAGCAGTAAACCCGACTTTCACAAGGCAAATCTTGTTTGTCGAGCTCTTGTCTGAGCTCAGACTTGCTGACCATGGCCACTTTGCACATGTGCCTGTCAGGCAAGCACCAAAAATGTTTGATGAGAAAAACAGACTAATATTCAAAAGATAATTCATATGGTCCACCCAATATTAATGGATTTTTCTGCCATGGAAAAATAGAATGAACTTTCACAAGATGACAAACATCTGCATACTCAATGCTCATTCTGAGAAGCCCAACCATAAATCCCTTCATCGTATATTCTTGTGAATTCTTACCATCATTTTCTTTCCAGTCCCTTCCTAACTATGCAAAGCAATAGGCAATGCACATGATTTAGCATCAGTCTCAAACTCTGGTCATTTCTCCTTCCATAATAAAATTGCCTAACCAACTATCCTATCCTATCTATGCTTGTCCTTCAGGACCAGCCAGGAGAGGGACTGAGGTGCAACCGCAGGCCACTTGTACCTCATGGCAGAATTCCACACTGACCCATGACATATTTTACTTCCTCTCTCAGCAGCTCTCAGTGAACAGCTCCTGAGGTTGTCCCTGGTGTCGAGAGCCCGGGTCATCTGTACTAAACTTGTTTAAACCCTGTTTGTACACAATCTCACTTCCATTTCATAATGTAGAGACGCTATTCGCACCCAGCTTATGGGAGAGAAAGAAACCGGTTCATAAGAAGCTGCTTTGATCAAATAGTATTTGAAGTCACAAATAAGGCATAAAGTCTCTAAGAAGTCCCAGGAATGAGACCTAAGATACTTTCCTGAAGGAAATTATTTATCAGAAAAGGGAGGAATTACGTAAAAACTCTTGTGGAGTATGCTGTGGTTCTCATCTTGAAGAGAATCACACCATTCTTTCCACCACATTTTCTGGGTTCCCACGTTTTACTCAATAGTGTGGGAGACATTAGATAATAAGCTAAGGCCTTGGTGGCAGAGAAGTGTGTCCTGCAGACTGGACTCACTAGGTAACTTCTTTGGATTTTGACACCCTTAGAAATTACTTGGTGAATGGTTTGAAGTCCACCTAAACATGATACATTTTGCTTCTAAAATCTGAAAGGGGCTCACTTAACATTGTAGCTCTTTCGATTTGGTAAGTGGTACAAGATCAGCAACTTATTTTTAATTACAGAAGTTTAGCCCATTCCTCCTTAAAGTGTGCTTTGTCAAAAGCAACGCCAGAACTGCCTTGTAGCTTTTGAATAATGCTCCACTCACCTCGAGTGCCACTGCAGAACCCCTGATCCACAGGATGCTTGTTAACAGAGTCCTCAGATGATTTGCATGCATGTTTGGGTTTGAGAAGTGGAACTCTTGACCACTAGGTTAAATTTCACTATTGCAGAAAACCCCTAATTTTGAGGTTTCACCTTTCACCCTTAGGCACATATATGTTTCACTAAAGTATCCAAGATATTTACTACAACCACTCATTACATCAAAATATCATGGTGTGATGGAGTTGGCAAGATATATTTAATGGATTGTCTATACAGTCAATAACTCCATGCACCACATTTTGACAGAGTAGTACAGTTGACATAGTCTTGAATCTATTGCTCTCCCTTTCAGTGAACATAAGCTGTTTCCAGAAGTTGTTTCAAATTTATATGAAGAGCGATGCAGTTATCGAATCAACAGCCCTTACTTGCACTAAGATGCCAAGACTGGAGCAGTAGCTGCAACTGGAATTACCACTTGATTTAGTTTAAAAGGATCCACAGCTCCTTTCCAGCTAACGAGGGATGTTGTGGATCTCATCATCCTCAAGTACTAAGCATAATATTTCTTTTCTTTTATTCCTTTAATAGGAAGGGTCATGGCCAGAGACTTTTAATTTACTCTTTCTAACAGCAATAACAAACCCACTCTGGGTGCTGGGCTTTAAACTCACAGCTGTGTGTCTGTCCTAGGAATCAGGGGAAAAGCAGCAGGTTGGCCTGTGAACCTTAGTGGAGCCATCCTTCTTTACAAAATAACAAAGTGTGCTGCTTAAAACGGGGCGGCTGGCTAGGGCAGGACGGTGGCCTAGCCTTGGTTCCTGGCCCTTAATCTTTCCAAATGTTTGGTCTTCGCCACTAAATTAACCTTGTTAATCTTCCATTTTTCTATTTTCACCAATAAAAATGGTGAAAATAGAATAGGAAGGTAAGGTAGCATTTAACAGTTAGTTAAGCCAAAGTGGAAGCAAAAGTCCTAAACTGTCCAAATATACAGCCTGAAATAGTGAGCATCCATTTCTGGAGCACTGAGGAAACTCACAAAAACCGGCTGCATAACAACAGGAACTGTACTATAGTCTATGAAGTAAAAATGATAAATTATGATGAAAAAGTACATTGAGCATTGATTAAAAATCAACTGTCATTAAGTTTTTGTCCTCTGCCTTATTTTTGGATCTCCTGAAAGTAGAACTTGAGCCTGGGACTTAGAGGATAATTATTTTGCGGGGAGATGACCCAGAAAGTAAAAGTGCGAATACAAGGAGCATGAGATGAAGAAGACACAAAGCCAACGGGAAGGCCTTTTCTGGGTCACTGTGGCATGAACTACGGCCTCCAGTCTCTCAGGACCCCGGGGTCTGCCGAGGTGGCCCCGGGCCATGTGCCTGAAGGCAAGGGCCCCAGGGCGTTCCCCCCTCACCGACCGTCGCTCCCTGCGGATGTGGGAGCCAGGAATCGTAGCTCTTCTCCCCCGCCTCCCCACTGCAGTTGTGGCGGCGCTTGAGAGCCAGCCAAAAAGGGTTTTATCGTTATCTGCTTTTCACAAATGAGAAATCTGGTGTTCATTTAATTTAAATGATTTGTTAAGATGTCACGAGTGGCAGGCTAAACTTAGAAATATAGGTCCACGCTACATTCCGCAGCACGCTGCTGAGAACCAGTAATGAGTATTTTAAAAATGTTTATTGAGTAAAACACTGCATTTACTAACAGAATTATTGTAGCAAATTTTGGGGGGAGAAAATACATAGGTCTATGTTAACAGAGCAGTATATTTAAAACTGATAACATCATTGGCTTCTTATTTTATCTTAAAACAAATATGTAATTAACTCAAGAATCTTCCTGAGAGTATGTTGTCATGACATTTAAAGAGGTTTCTTTCATTTAACTAAACTACTGTTTTATGTTGATCTGCATATTTCTGTATATTTGTCATGATACTGCTTGCATCCTATTGGTGTACTAAGCATATGAACTTTCTATTAATAAAGTAGAAACAAAACACAAACAAAGTGCACTTTATTCCACCCAGATTAACTCCTCCTACCTACCTTAGTTCATTCCAACACCACTACATGATACCACTATGGGTGTGTTAAAGGTAATTAATATGAACTATATACTAATTAATACATTGGCTAACAATATATGTAAAATACTTTCTTAAAAAATTTTGTTTGAATTTTCTCACTATTTGCATCTATTTGCATAATGTTCAAAATAAATTGCAACAGAGTCAATGCATGTGTGGTTTAAGTTGTCTCTTGCCCTCATGCCCTATGTTGTCTGTGGTCCCCAAGGTCATCAGTTGCCATGCTTCACTAGAAGGCCTCACAGAAATCAGAAAAACAGTTACACTCATGGCTTGAGGCCATTACAGCAAAACATGCAGATTAAAATCGACAAAGGATGGAGGCCCAGGACACAGAATCCAGGAGAGCAGAGACAGGGCTTCCAGGTTGCTTCTGGTGGAATTAAGGTAGCGTCACAGAACACAAACACACAAATTTAAAAATGTCTAGAATTGTAAAAAAAATGTACAAATGCTTTCTATGGGTTGACTATCTTTACTTATCACATGGTTAAAAAGTATATTTTCAAGAATGTACAATTTTCTCTTAGTCTATTTTTGAAGTTTTTTATTCATATCATCTTTAGCTTTTCATTGTAAGAAATAAATTGTATTTTAACCTGTATATTATGCACTGTAATTAAAAAATATTACCTCATGTATCTTGTGATTAGTGACTTAAATTAAAATACAACTTTTTTATAAAGGTTAAAACCCTAAGTTACAATTAAATTTGATTTTAAAATTTAAATTACACATTCTTTGCTATGCGATAAATTTTCTCATTAAAATTATTTTTAAGGTCAGTCAACAGAGCCAACTTTTCCTTATTTTATATACATAGCTTTAAACATATGTCCTTAAATTAAATATATAATAAAAACAACCAATGGGGCATTTTGATGGAAATATACTCGTTTTTTTATGTCTAGATATTTAAAATAGAGGCCATTTTTCTTTATTTGCCTGTTTTAGATAGCAGGAAATATTATCAATATATTTGTTAAGACTTAACTTCTATATGACTTCATTATTCTCCTGGATTTGTTTCTCTTCTTATTGATATACATCCTCCAAATATAATTTGGTTGAGAAGTTTTTTCATAGCAGAATTTCTGAGGTCTCATGTGCTTGAGAATAGAATCATTCCAGTGTTAAATCTGAATTACACTGTGTTCAATATATAACTTTAAGATGAAGTTTCCTTTTTCCCCAGTACTCTGTGTGTGTACGTGTGTGTGCAAAGAGAAAGAAAGAGAGAGTTAAGTGGTATATAGTTAAAGGATAATTGTCAAACAATAAACATGAGTAAAAGATTTCATTTATCTCACTGTTAATAAGTGCATTGAGCAGATGTTACAAAGGGATCAAGGTAGCAATCAAAGAAGTACAATTGTGTATGTACTAAGGGAAGGCTGGAATAAATTTACACACGGATGCAACACTGACTTTCTTCCTGGATAGAGAGGCATCAGTTGAAGCTCCGACAGACAGAATTCGTTTGCATGTACACAAACAAGAATGATTTGGGATTGCTATCATTTATCTACAACTCACTGAGTTGTAAACAGCTCAGAGACACCTAAATAATCAACTCTGTAAGGATGATTTCCATCACTACATATGTTTTCATTAGAGCTGCCTGTAATTTTTTCTGTTTATTCAAGCAGTTGTTACAGTATTTCCTCCTTTTTCTCAAAATAAGCCTGAGGAAACACGATACTTTCTTGACAAATGAAGATAATTTTTATTATCTACGGTCAGCTTGTTTAAGTAGGTGCAGCAAGAGCGCTGATATACCTATGAACCTATTTGTTCTACTGAAAGGTTTCATAAGGAATCTCAGCTTTGACTTTTTAAAACCTCTATTATTTGCTAGCACAGGACTAGGAAGTCAAGCTCAATAAACTCTCCTCCAGAATTCACCTGCAGTGTTTATAATTTGTGTGAATTCCTCCCCTCTTGAGATCTCTGAAACGTTCCACAGACCCTTAGCCTGCAAGGAAATAACTTTTCTCATTATCTTTACATCTGACGTGCCTGCATGCCAGGGTGCTGGCCAGTGTTCTTGGGGAGACTTTGGTAGCTTTGGTTCCATAAAGTCAACCTTTTTTTAAAAATGTTTTATCATAGGTGATTAAACATTCATTCCAAGTTATCCTGGTAAAAAATTATCACTGAACTAATGTTATTGAATAACCATTGACATAAAGAGTAGGAAAATTCACTAAGAATTTTTGAAATTTTGGAAGGCAGGGTGTCAGTGAAAAACTTAGCTATAGATATAGGTGCATAGCTATATACTAAGATGATCTTTAGAGTAGTTTAAGATTAAATAAAATTACATAGAGGGACAGAGACTTCACCTATACCCCACCTCCACACTTGCATAGACACCCCTTCTGCTTCCTCAAGATCACTCACTGGAAGGCTGCATTTTTACCAAAGATTAACCTACATTTACACATGATAATAACCCCAAAGTCCATAGTTTACCTTCAGGTTCACTCCTGGTGTTGGACATAGTTTACCTTCAGGTTCACTCCTGTGGTTTGGGCAAATGTATACCCTCCATGAAATCATCATACAGAATATTTTTACTGCTATAAAAGTCCTTTATGGTCTGCCTGCTCATCTTTCCCTCTCTCCCCAGCCCTGACAACTGCTTATCTGTTTATTGTCTCCGTAGTTTTGTCTTTTTCAGAATGTCATATAATTGGAATTATATGTTATGTAGCCTGTTTAAATTGACTTTTTTTCTTTGGTAACTATGCATTTAAATTTCCTCCATGACTTTTCAGGACTTGGTATCTCATTTCTTTTTAGTGCTGGATAATGTTCCTTTGTCTGGATGGACCAGTTTATTTATCCACTCACCACTGAAGGACATCTTGGTTGCTTCCAAGTTTTGACAATTATGAATAAAGCTGCCATAAACATTCATGTGTGGACATAAATTTTCAATTTTTTTTTTTAGGAAAATACCAAAGAGCGTGATTGCTAGATCAGATGGCAAGAATATGTTTATCTTTGTAAGAAACTGCCAAGCTGTCTTCCAAAGTAGCTGCATCATTTTTCTTTCTCATCAAAAATATATGATAATCCCTGTTGCTCCATGTCCTTGAAAGCATTTGGAGGTGGAAGTGTTCCAGAATTTAGACATTCTCATAAGTATGTAGTGATATCTAATTGTTGATTTTGATTTGTATTTCCTTGATGGTATATGATGTTGAACATGTTCTCATATGCTTATTTACCCTTTGTGTATCTTCTTTGGTGAGGTGTCCATTAAAGTCTTTGGCCCATTTTTTAATCAAGTTGTTTGTTGTCTTATTATTGAATTTTGAAATGTGTCTTTTACAAATATTTTATGGCAGTCTGCAGCTTGTCTTCCTGTGCTCTTGACATTGTCTTTTGCAGAAAGAAGTTTTTAACTTTTAAAAAGTTAAAATTAAAAGTATGATGTCAGCAGATTTTCTTGTAGATAGTCAGATATAATATTCAGTGATTCATTTGAGTTTACAAAAGCATATTCTACTAAATAGTTATGGAGTTAGAGACAAAGAAAACTTCCTTTATATTCAGAAAATAGAACATTGAAACAGTGTTAATAGTATTCCATATAAATTACATAATTATGTTTCCTTCATTAGATCATTAAGTTCTATGTAATTCTTATTAATTCTTGTTCTCCTGGTTCTTGGATTAACATTGGCTATGAAGAGAAATGGAAATGCTGAGAATCCATTGGCATAGTCTAAATGTTGTTTAAGCTGTAACATGAGAAGCCTATACCCAAACTCTATTACCTGAAGTGCCATTGGTTTGAGATACCTGATATGGTTCTTTTCATAGGGCTTTGAGAAGGCATTTATTTGATGAAGAAACTGGCTTGCAGTTGATTATAGGTCTTTTAGACTAACACTAGAGTAAAATAAAATCTATGTGTAAGTGACCGATACAATACAGTCATGATGAATTTTTTACTAATAATTTTCAAGTGTAAAGGTTGTAATGAGAATTAATAACTAAAATAATGCAAGCTACAAGGAAATGGGTGTCTTTGTAGCATGCAAAAGATGTTAACATAGTTAGATAAGGTGCCATTAGGGGCAATCATTGAGTGTATTTTCAAATAAGTCAATGAATGTTAAAACTTTTTATAAAATTGATGGACAAAATTTTAAAAGAGAAAAAAATTTGATATGTACCATAAAATGATACTGAGGCATGATACCTATGATATATCAAAAACATACCAGAAAATACCAAGAATATATCAAATGTATCAAGTACAGTGATTTGGTAAGTATGGAGTGGAACCTAAATATCTGTATTTCTATAAAATATTACAGATAGTTTAGATATGCATCCTTAATTTTAAAAAACTTGGCTTTTTTGGGAAGCTCTTTATCTGCCCTTTGATTCTAAATGGTACTTTGCTAGGTAGAGCAATCTTTGCTGAAGGTCCTTGTTTTTCATCACTTTGAATATTTCTTTCCAATTCCTTCTAGCTTGCAAAGCTTCTCTTGAGAAATCAGTTGACAATCTTATGGAAACTCCCCTGTAGGAAACTGTTTTTCTCTTGCTGCATTTAAGATTTAAGATTTAAGATTCTCTCTTTATCTTTAACCTTTGGCCTTGTGATAATGATGTGTCTTGGAGGGCTTCTTCGCATTCATCTTCAGGACTCTGTGCTTCTTGGACTTGCGTGTTTATTCCCTTCATCAAATTAGGGAAGTTTTCCTTCATTATTGTTTTCAAGTAGATTTCCAATTTCTTGCTCTTTCTCTTCTTCTGGTACCCCTATGATGTGAATGTTAGAATGCTTGAAGGCTGCTTACAGAATCTTCTGGGTTTTTTTTTTTTATTATTATTCTATTTTCTTCTTGTTGTTCTTCTCGGTTGATTTTTGCTTCCTTAAGGTCCACATCGTTGATTTGATTCTCATCTTTATCCACTCTACTGTTGTTTCCCTGCAAATTGTGCTTTATTTCAGTTAGTGAATCCTTCATTTCTGACTGGATCTTTTGTACGGTGTTGAGTTCCTCATTAGGTTCCTTAAGCCATCCTTATAACCAGTGTTTTGAATTCTGCATCTGATTGATTGCTTATCTCCATTTTGTTTAGTAAATTTAAATTAAAGAAGTGATGTTGAGGTGAAATAAGCATTTTAAATAACAACTTGTTATGTTTACTACCACTCGATTCTTATTATCTAGTATCAAGAAAATGACCACCAAAACTCTAAGCAAAATGATTGTGGACGGTGACAATTTATGGGCAAATCCATGCTTTGCCAAGCATAGTGAAGGATGTGAGATGTCACATCACTTGCACAGTTATTGGTGGGGAAAAGAGGTTTTTATGGACACAACTAGATTAACAACCAGAAAGACATCGTAACATCAGTCTCTCACACCTTCATCCTAAAGGTAATTTGATGAGAGGGTTATACCCTGAAGATAAGGAACAAAGAACATTTTTTTCTATTTATATACAAGAGAGAGATTGCTATTTGCCTCTACTCCCAAAATGAGATGGGGGAAAAAATAAAATGAAACCCTTTTACTGTTTTCATGCTGAAAGGAAAGGATTTTTCACCCTGTTTTCATTTAAAACAAAAACAAAAGCAAAAACAAAAAAACCTTTCTACTAGCCAGATGAGTCTGTGAGTCACCCGTTTTACAAGCTAGAGCTGTCTCCAAGTTTGGAGCTTCATCCCTCTGACAAGTAACTCCTTACAGGGTCATGCTTCACTCTTCCTCAGCCTTAACCTAGGGACCCAGCACGGGTTGTAACCACTGGGCTTCCCAGGGGTGGTAATAACAGTTTATTATCCTTTCAGGTCACAGCAATTAACGAAATAAATGACTACAGCATTAATCTCGCATGGCATGTGAAAATTAACATCTTTCTAGGAGAAGCGAAAGCAAACATTCTCAGATTCAATTCACACCCACTTCCCTGTCCCAGGAGGTCAGGGCATTCTCAGGAGCATGATGAGATGCAGGAAAGTTTTATTTCCAACATTCTTATAAGAAAGACATTATGGAATATAGAAATGCACTCTATATACATATATGAAATAAGCATAATATATTTTATTAATATTTTATCCATACACATTTAATCTAGGGAAGGTTGAGGATCTCTGATGACAATGTTCATATGACTCATGAATAATAACATATCAGATAAACCTCATTATTTCTAGCACCTCTAGTGAACACAGTATATTTTTCTCTTTGTCACTGTGGTCTCCCAGTATAGTCTCAACCCCTTGGATGACTTATAACTCTTAGCTCAAGTAACTAACTACTACTTCACAGAAAACCAGACATGGAGGGTGGCAGGTGAGATGGATATTTAAGAAATGTCTGTCACCCACTGGCATTTTAGGATATAAACAGAAGCCTTGAATGAACATAACATAACTTTCCACAGACACAAACATGCCTTGTACAACTTCTCAAAGTGACAAAAACAATTTTTTCATTAATATGGATCAAAGGCATACCCATTTTGTATCATGTGAAAATACAAACCTAAGATGATGGCAAGTAGTATATAATTCTGTGTTCTTTCTTAATTAGAAATTATTTGAATAGCTGATGAGTATTGATTAACTTCAATTAGCAGTCCAAGGTATTAAGTTATCTAAAGATCTTGAATGTCATCATCAAGCTGACATACTACAAAACTCCAATCATTGTTGAGTTTGTCAGAATAACGATTCAATTTAGTTTGCTACACTTTTACGTTTTTCATAATTTTAAACATTATAAGGGAGAAATGTTACTTACTGGATCAGTGAACCACTATAAAAATCATATGCAAATAGACACTTTACTGCTACATTAAAAAGAACAGCGGCCTCTGAAATCCAGGAGCTGCCCTGACACCATGAGCAAGACCTGGCTCTTCTCTGTCGAACGTAAGTCGTTGCACACAACACTAGCGTCCGCAGATGAGGCCACTCAGCCTGAGATCAAGACCGAAACAACACCACCACCGCCTCCATAACCAAGTCTGAACACAGCCAAAGCAAGAACATTGTCCAGGGTACATGATACCAAACATCCCCTTCTCTAGGACAAAGTGAGTGACTAAATTTAGCCTTCATCAAATTTTCCTTCCTTCTAGATATGGTTTATTAAGGTGGTCAATCATATAATAACCTCTCTCTCTTCACAACATCCAATCTAGAGGTAAGCATCTCTTCCTCACCCTCTTCCTCAAGTTATCTAACGCAAAACGGAGCCTTACCCCAGCTCCTTTCTAACCCTCTCCCACGTGACGCCCGCAGTCGCCATGGCTCACATCCTTCGCCACGTTGTCTGACTTGTACAAACCACAGGCTACTCTTCAAGGTCTTTGCCTGGGAGGCATTGGCTCCCACCTCCTTTTATCCTGAAGCAGCCAGACAGCTTTCTAGTCCGTGAAGTGTTGGGAAATATTTAATAATAGGCTCTAAAAAAATTAAGTCCTGTTTTGCAGTGTTTGTCCATTTCCATGGTGGAAATAATGACACCAGGGACAATTTAGATATGGAAGTTTTAGTTGGCTTTTAACAGCTCTGGCATTCCAATAATCAGCTGAGTCTGGCTGGTAGGAAAATCTGTGAGGCATTACTGACATTATTAGCCTGGGCCCTCATGTGCTCACAGGCTGTTTTTTTCACTTCCTGTGGTCCCTGAATCCCTGCCAATTCTACAGTTTCTCCAGCGTAACTCGTAGGGGTGAGAAAAGCGCATCTCTCAGCTGCTCATTCATCCACCACAAACTAGAAATCTGGAATTTTAGTTCTTACTCGATCAGCCATGTGAACAGTAGCAGTTTGCAGAATGAAAATTAGTCATTGACTTAAAGTATATATTGTCAGTTACTTAAATGGAAAACAATGAACTAAATGGACAATACCTGCTGCAGATAGATCCCATTTTCCATTTAAGCTTCGTTATACCGAATGGCACAAATCATTATGCATGATATTGAAAGGCAAATGTTTTAAATCTGTTCTGGTCTTGACTCTCATTAATACTACTTGACAGTTGTTTTAACGGGAAATAGTATTCTCTTAAGGCACAAACATGATGATACTTAAAAGTCACATGTAAAAGGAAAAGTTAATATTACCCACATCATTTATAATTTTGATATTGAAAATACACCATAAACTGCAAGATCTGAGCTGAAATAAAACACTTCTATCACAAGCTCCTTTGCTTCAGTGATACTAAAGCATTGATATTGTGACTTTGAAAACAGACTGCTTTTGAACCTCAGAATATATACTAATCAGGTGACTCTGATAAGTTACATAAACTCTCTTTTCCTCAGTTTATTGTAAAGCGAGCATGGAATTAATAGAACCCACCTCATAGATGAGTTTATTTTTACAAATTGTTTATAAAAATTCCTGTCACCTATTGAGTGGTATAAGCATGTGAGAATTCTGAGCACTCTATGACTTGAGCATGCACTGTAAGTATACATTTAAATATATAAATACTATTAAGTAGTCATTGTACAATAACTACAACAATTTTGGGTGAATGCTTCTATGTATAGTATTAAAAATGTACACATTTTCAACATCATAATTTTGGGAATAAAGAGTTACAAGATAATATTCATAAAATTGTATGGCTGTTAGTTATTTAGCAGGATAGAGAAATACTACTCAATATATATTTAAAATAGGAGTCATAAAAAGAAAAAATCACTTAACTGTGTTTCAATATTGGTGCATTTTGTTTAAGTTCAAATAAAGCAATTTAAAAACTTTAAAAGTGTGAATTATCCTTGCCCTTTGAAGTGGTAGTTTAATGTAAATGTAAGAATTAAAAGGTGACTAACCATGTATTACTTTTTCATATTTGTCAGCTTAATCCAGTTGGGTAGTTCAGAAATTCTGTCGCAGATGTCTGAAATTGTTAAAATTAGCATGTTTTATCTGCAGAATGCAGAATGTTCATTTACATAAAATTGGTTCATTTCTAACACAATGTAGCTATATAAATATGTTTTTATAAAATATATTTAAAGTAGTTTAAACATTTCCTGGGAAAATTAGTTGAGGGGAAAGCTTGTAGCATTTCTGATGCATTCACCACAATTTATTCTCGCAGGGCCTCACACTCTGACTAGTTTATGACCGTTACTGAGCCTTGTTTTAAAGGACAAGATTATTATTACCAAAAAACAGAATGAACTACTACCATTTACTAACAATGTAAGTAATTGAGAATTTTTACCACCCAAAATCGTAGCAGCATAAGATAAAGATGTAAATGTACCCCTACTTTAATGCCTTAGTTATATTCCAAACCTAAGCTTTTCTACTTTCAATGTATTTCCTTCTAAGACTCTATCTGAGTATTGTGCCGCCCTGTATTCTAGGTGGGGGGCCACCTGACGGGTAGCACAGACAGGAGGCCCATCACACTCTATGGCAGCCCGGGCAGACACTCCAGCCTCCTTCGGGCCCCGGGGCGCGGGGAGGGGCCGCAGGAAGGGCGAGGAGTGACGCGGCGCTGAGTCCTAAGGGTCTTGGGCGGCGCTAGAGGGGTTTTGAAAATATTTTCAAACTGGAAATCTTCACCTAAATCTCTGAGTTCACATATTATTAACTTGGGATCTAGGAGAGTTAAGTAGAGCTAGAAGATAAGTTAGACATTAGAGCTCCTGAACCTCAAAGTTTAATATGTATTCAATAGAGTTTCACCTTGTTGAAAATATAAAAATTGCACTTTATTGAAATTATTACCTTATTTGAATTTTTTCACATGAGGATTTTTTAAAAGTCATGGAAATTAACTCAAAGTATACGTGTAGACAATGCACCCGTGCGTAAGTATGGTCTCTAAAAATTCTCTTATTTAGACCAGTAAATAGAATTTACTATTTTTCACCTATATAGGAATTTCCTACTAAATGTTATACATTTCCCCCCTAGATTCAGAGTAATCAATAACTAAACAGTCAATAAAATATAACAAATGTGTATGCAAGTTCAAAATTAAACTTTATCAATAATGCATAATTATAAAAAGTAACAATGAAAATTTGACTTTATTTTGATTCTCCAGTGTTGTTCAAATTCTATTGCAATAGTGAGTCAGGTAACTTTGATTCTTCTAATTTTCCTTTCATCAAAATTTTCCTGATATTTTACAGTAGGAAAATCTATTGTCTGTTAAAAATCACGGTTGTCCCACTATGTATTTTGCAACTTTTAAAATTTGCTTCCTCACTCTATTTCTTAATAGTACAAGAGATGTGTTAAAATGAATGAAAGAGTGATATAGATTTTGAACAATATTAATATAATTAAAGGTAGTATGTTTTCTTTTAGATCCATGCAATTGAACATAATAAAGCAATGTATATTTTAAAGTAAAAGTGTTATAGAAAATGTTCTGGAGTGTTGTTTATAAATATCTTTTGATAAATAGTGACTTTAAGCATACAAATAGCATTTTCCAAAGATCTTAAGGTTTATTGACATAATTTTTTTAATTTAGTCAATTTTTAATAGAGCTTATATAGTACTGATGGTTTTATTACTTTTAAGAGAAGTTTGAGAAGGATAAATATTAAGTGATACTTGAATTTCAAATATATGTCAATAAAAATATAATTATCTTTAAATGTACTACAGAAGTATCTTGTATAGCCAAAGGTAGTTAATAGTCCATATTAAGCTAAGATGTAAAATAGCATTTGATGGAAATAAATTATTATTCTTTGGTTTATTTTGAACAGTTTCTAAAATAAGGATATTGCATTTTTACTTTTAAAATGTACTTTATCTTTTCAATTATACTGAATAACTGAGATTTATTATTATGCAATAAGAAGATATTTTTAGAAGGCATAGAAATAATTGACTTGCATTTTAGTAGTATCAGAGTTTAAAAGATTGCATTTTGCTTCTATACTAAAAGCACAATTTTGTACAAATGGTAAAAAGTTAGAAAGATTTTTCCATGGCAATCATACTGAATTGTTTGAAAACAATATTTTTGTTTATGAAAATGAGTTGTATATTGTGTATAAAGCACTTGAATCTCTCTTTTTTCAAAAGCATATACATACCTAGATGTGGAATAATGTCTATGAAAACTGAATTTATAGACTGGTAAAATTTTCTGTATTTGGACATCGAAGTTTACATATAGTCATCAAATTAGAGGGGACTAGTTACACACATTGTTCTGTGTTTCTATAAGAAAACTTCAACCAAGATAATTCTTTATTTCTACTTGTATTGTAGAAGTATCTCTGGAATTGGGTGTGATGGCTTTGGATAATTTCATTATATAAAACATAGTTTAAATAAGATGTGATTGCTGGTGTGACCTCCAAGCATTGTACAATTTTTTGTATTATGGAATCTATTTGAGGAGAGATGGTTACCCACAAATAATAATATGTCATGCTTTTATGTGATACCCTTTGCCCTAGATGAATCAAGGTTCAAATCAGCAAAATCATTTACTAGCTTTGTGACTGTTCTTTAGTTTCTGAAATAATAATCATAATAATAAAACTGGAATAATATCTATTTCTAACCTTATTTGAAGATTATTTAGAATTTTATAGAAGTATTGAAATATAGTGGACACATAATAAATAATATCTGCAACAATAATTTTCAAATCATTCACAGTCGTTGAATGTCATGTTTTTTCCCTTAAAAAATCATCTTCTGTAGTTAAAAACAGAAATAAGCAGTTATATATGTATTGGTTCAAAAGTTTACTCTTGAATCTCTCTAATTGTTCCTCAGTGATTATAAAATAGGTACATCTCAATTATAAAGAAGCTTTTAGATAATTACCTCATTTTCATTTGATATAAACATTTTTTAAATGTATGTGATATAATAAAAGTATTTCACATACTCCACTTTTTTATGTTGGAACCACATTTTACAATTTTAGATATTATTTCTTTTCTGCAATCTGAATAAATACGTCATGATTATTTCTAAACAGGGCCCTGAGACTAAAATGGGGTCATTTTTTTTCTTATTTAGTCAAGACATATATTAATAAAGTATATACATTTTGGAAAACTTGGCCTTGCTTTTCTTTTCCAAAATCTCTGTACCAAATTCAGTTCAGGATTGACATACTATGCAATCATTTTCAAAGGCTACTCTTGAGCAGGTCGACTAGAGAACATTTTCAAGGCAGCAAATTGATCAAAGTAGTTATTTTCCCTGGATTCTAACACAAAGCAACATCAAATAACTTTGCTTTGCTGGTTTGGTTTTCTTGCATGCTTTGAACTAGAGGTATAATATACTGACTAAGGCTTTGTGTCCTCAAGTTAAATTATGAGTGTTTCCTGCAGAATATTTGAAGAAACTCATGAATAGTTGAAGTAAACATAGATGAAAGTATTTTTCTTGCTTCTCTACTTAGTGACATTTTTATAATCTTGAATTTTTATAGCTCTAGCTAGATGATCAAAAGATTTCTGGTCTATCTGTGTGGATAGGCTATAATTTATATATTTATTCAGAAAATGTGTTTTACATATAATAAACTTAAATGCACTTTAGCTATATAGTCCACTATAGAGAAAAGCTCAACAATAAAGAGGATGTAGATTTAAAAGTACATTAGAAATATCCCAGAGATCACCTGAGCTTTTTACTTAACTGTTTATATGTAGAAACACATCATTTTAGGATATTTTTCTTTGTGCAAAGTATTAATATTTTATCTGATTTAAGAAACACTAAGAACATAACAGGTTACTGCTGAAGTCACTTGTAAATATTAATGACCTTGCGATCATTTAAAAATGTGTGTATTATAATTTATATTATTTAACTCATTTTCATTATTAGTAGTATTGTTAATTATGGTATTATAAATAGGCATTTTTATTAAAGACATAAAGAATTTTCTAATAATAATAATTTGAGATAGTATTAAATAGATTCATTAGATTCAGTGTCATTATTTTTCATTCCAATTTTAAGTACTGAAAAAATAATCAGAAATTAAATTTGCTTCTTTATTTATTACTCTTTTTTGAAATAGCCTGAATCACATTCTTCTTATACTAGTTGTGGGAACTGGATGAGGGAACAGGTGTTTTGCTGAATTCTAGGCAACAAGTTGTGTGGGGATGATAAAAACAGGAATGTGGGCATTTCCCATCTTAACTTCCAGCTGCAGTCACCTGTTCAGTGGTCGTGGTGGTGGCAATAGAAAAAGCTAAAAGAAAGTGCTGTAGGGGGAAATGATGTGGGTCTGTCAGGAGTTAAGGCAAGCATGGCCTTTTACTAGAACATGTGCTCAATTATAGTGTTCCCCTAAAAACAATCCTTCAGATTCATTGATAGCCTCTCTAAGAAAAATTCAAAATATCCCATGAACATATAATATCATCATTTACATCCTATATTTTGGTAGAAAAATTAACTGTCATTGTGCATGGTAAATCTAGATTAAATAAAATGATTAGCATCTCTCAGGAATAGAAAATACATAAATTAATTTTCAAACGGATAATCTATATCATTAAATCGTACTGACTAAGGTCCTGTAACTCAGATGAAAATCACAGTTGTCAATAAACTTTGTTGTCAGAGTGTACTGAATTTTCATGTATTTCTGGCAAAGTGCCTTAATACTTTATAACAGTTTGCATATTAAATCTTTATCTGCGCCTTTGAATAATTTTCAAATGCTTGAAAACAAATGACCAACGAAATGTCTATTTGATTATTACAGTGACATCATTTTCAATATTTCCTTACAAAAAGATAGCAGTAGAATTTCTAACTTGCATTTATTTATCATTTCCAATAGACTAAAATGCAGATACTGAAATAGAATCGATAGATCAATCTAACCACTTCTTCAGTACTCATTCTACAGTGAAATGGTTGTTTTAAGTGCCTGGGAGTAGAGCAATGAACAGATGAGACAAAAACTCATCCCAAATTAGAATTTATATTCTACAATGAGGAAACTGACAATAAAAAAGAAAGTAAGTCGTTACACATTATATAAATGGTGGTAAAACTTTGCAGCAAAAGCGTTTGGAGACTGCCTGGAAAGGGTGGCAGCAGTTACTGCTTCTTTTTCTGATGGTCAGTGCAAGCAGGGTGTTTGAGGGGAGAACTAAAGAAGTGACAGCTATCCGCGCAGGTCGCCAAGTGAAAACATTACGAGAACATAAAGGCAGACTCCGAGCCTCGGGCCCAAAGCAGGAGAAGAACAGGGACCCCAGCACCTCAGGAACAAAAGAGCTTAGGCGATGGTGATGGGAGATGAATTCCGCTGGCTGTGACCGCCATTGGAAAGGCAGTGGTTTTTATTTTGAGGACAGCGAGGAGGCAGTGGAGAGTTTTAAGGCGCGGAGGAAGCAGACGTTGCCATATTTTTCAAGCACGCATTGCTCTGTCCTACTGTAGGCAGGCTGGTGGTCGGTGTGGCAGGCCTGGAAGCAGGAAGCACCGTCAGCCGCTTCCCGGGGCAAGTCTGCGCTGGTGAGCGGGGCGGGGATCGGTGGGGCGCGGCTGTGCTGGCGGGTTGGGGCGGCTTGGGAAGGGGAGGTGGATGAAAAAGATCGAAATCGAGAGTGACTTCAAGACTTTTGGACTGTGCAACTGAGAAACAGAAGGCCGTTTGACTTAGAAACAGAAAATTTGAAAAAAGAGAAATCAGCAGTTTGCTTTTGGACATGTTAAGCGTGGGCATGGGATACCTGATAGATATTTTGCAAGTAGAGCGCCCAGTCTCCATTTGGATTCGTCTTAAAGTTCGGAGGAGAAGTACAGGCCGGGGAAATAATTTAGTTTTCATCAATATATAGATGCTATTTAAAGCGTGTGACCGATGAGATGAGATTGTTTGGACAGGAGAGCTACAGAAAGAGAAGAGAAGAAGAGAGAGGGGAGACGGGAGAGAAGTGAGAGGAGAGGGGAGGAGACCCGAGAACTCCAAGGATTTACCAAAACTAAGAGATCAGGGAGGTGATAATACCAGCCAGGGAGACCGAGGAGAATTACTAAGGAACTGGTAAGAGAATCGGAATAAATCTGAGTAACGGAGATTCATTTTACATTAATAGAAAGATTAAATCCCCAGAGTAACCATTTTTTCCACATAAAGTTAAAATATAATTTAAGAGAATGCTGTGAAAACCACTGTTTCCATGAAAATAAAATTTTTTGGTCTTTATTAGAATATATATGTGTATATACGTATATATATGTATATACACATATATATAGCCTTTTTAAAAAATAATTATTTTTTGGAAAAATAAATGTCTTTTTAAATAACATTAACTACTGAACTTACTCATAAAGAAAGAAACAGTAACTCACAGGATTAAGAAGGAAGGCTTAAAATATGAAATACTCAAAAACAGGAAGATATTCAATCAGCTTTTCTTGAGCCACACACCTAACCCTGATCTAGAGTAGACAAGCATGACCTTATGACCAACAGTCACATTAGACCCTTGCATAGGAAAAGCAGGTTAATGTGAACAACAGAATATGAACTGGATATTGAGTTTATTCTTAATTTTATCTTCGAACATACACTCCCTTGCGTGTTTTCCCTCCCCTTCTAGTGCCGCTACAGCATTAAAATCAGGACCTCCTAAAACTAGAACCCAACGCTTCTCAAATAATTTCCATCTTACTGATTTTTTGACTCTACAATATAAGAAAAATTAACCGATTTTATCTTCCAGATAAAAATCTTATGTCTATAGCCAATTCAAATTCATAATCTAATATTTTAAATTTCTAATAAAATGTTTAATTTTCTGATTTCTTTTTTGTAGCAAATTTGCACTTTATTTAAAACTGGAATCTCCCCTGCAAACTCTCACAGTGTAATAATAGATTTTTCACAATTGCCATATGTTGTTTTTATTCTTTGGAATTGCTTTTAAATAGTTTATCGCTTTAATAGTATTTCTCTCTAATGCTACTTACCATCCTCACATATCTCAGGATTCCTGGTTGCTTGATCGTATTTCTAAATGAAAGACTAGCTGGAAGTATCATTTGTATGTTCCTTCTGGATATGTGTACTTTTCATAAGACTCTTCTTGAATTTAGAGACCTGAGTACACTTATACATCAATTTTTATTAACATGCAGGTATGATGAGCAGAAAGGAAGGACAGAGGAGAAAAGTTTCAAATAATCCAACAATTTGTAAATGCCTGGTTTCAAAGCACAATTTCTCTGGTACTTATCAATTGTTTTCCTCTCACATTTTTAACATTTTAAATGTTTTATTAAGCTAAACATTAAATTCAGACAAAATTATTTATAGAATGCGCATGTAGTGTTTTTGATATATAAATAAAATGTATGTTTATTTACTGAAACTTTCCCATTATAAAGGAACGTTTCCACTGCTATTAGTGTCTCTGGTGCCACTGTTAAATATAATTGCTTTCTTCTCTTCAGAGGTAAGCTCTGCTTTAATTTTTTTCCATGTATACGCCTTCTTAAAAGAGATACAACTAAAAAAAAAACTCTAGGCAATATACTTTTTAAATGTTAGATATTTTTGAACATTTTGATATAGTTATTATTTACTATAATATTAAAGAATATAGTATTTACAATGCATACTATATGTAGGCTATGTAATGACCCCTTGCTTCCTCTCTTGTTTTTATGTTATGTTAAACAATAATTCAGATCATGCTACTCTATTATCAGTTTTGTAGTGGCTTCCTTTCTCAGTCAGAGTAAAACTTGAAGCAGCTAAAATGTGCACGAGGTTTTATACCATACTGTCCAATCACCATCCCAGACATCCGTCTATAATTTGCCGCCATGCTTGTTCTGTTCCAACACTCCGATCTTCTAGCATAGTTCTACCTCCAGACCTTTTCACATACAAGTCTCTCTGCCTTGAATAGCTTTTCCCTTATTTCTCCTAATTCTTACTGCTGTGTCACCGTATCCATGAGGTCTTCACTGGTTTCCCCATTTGATACAAAGCTCCCACAGACTATATTTCTTTTTGTTAGTCTGTCTTTCCCACAGAACTTATTTCATATACAGTGAGTTTCATTGACTTATTTTATTGAATAGAATGTAAACTCTATAAAGCCAGAAATTTTTGTGAATTGCATTTACTGTTCTACCATCATCCTCAGTACAATTTCAAGCGCACAGTAGGAATCATATGAATATTTGTTGAATGAATGAATGAACTCACAAAAACACAGATAAATACATGAACACATGAGTATAATAAATATTTGGAAATCCCATTAACAAGCTATTATCCTGGCAAAAAAACCTAAAATACGTCATTTGCTGTTTCATACAAATTTTTATATATAGTCAATAAATAAATATTTTAAATGAACAGCAGAACTTCTGTATTTCTTACACAGTCAATTACACTTTAAAACTGTGACAACATGGTCACAACAAGCATCCTCCTTTTATTTTAACCTGTGCTTTTACTGAATCCATTACGGTAACTGGATATTTCTGGCCACAAGCATCTTTTCCCATGCTTCTACAGAGCTTCACTTGTTTTTAAGTTTTTTCTCCTTTCACACCCATTTTCTCCTTTGAAATATCCCACCTTGCCTGCTTCCCTTCAACAATGGGAAACAGAATTCCACTAATTAAAAATATATTCATCATATCAATTAATCTACATTTTAATCTTTCTATTTATATTTCTAAATTTAATAGCAACCACAATAGTTATCCTGATCATTTTTTTCCCAAGGTATTTTAAAGACATTTATATTAAACATAAAACCTTTGCAGGTTATCCTTTGTAGTAATGAAACAACAAACAACAAAGCAAACCCCAGAGGACTGTCTAGACACATGAAATAGTAGAGTCACTTACTTTTGCATGGTGGATATCACTTTCAGTCTTTACCGCACAGGAAGTTTTCTCTCTGGAAAAAAAAAAAAAAAGAGAGTATACATGTACAGTATATATTCCAAAATATATAGCTGTCAATATTCCTTTTTCAGAAAGCTCTTTAGAATAGAAGATAACATACATCTTTAAGGGCTAACATTACAAATATCTACAATATAAAAATAGACAATAGCTAGCACTATAGCTAGCTCTATTTTATGAATTATCAGTCTTTAAGAAAAACTGAAAACTTCTGTTTGTACAAAAGTTTGTATCATAACAGTGGCTATACTAACAGCTGCTAGCATGTTCAGAACATGCTTTGTGCAAGGCATGTCCAATGTATTTGCCATGTAACAGTTTTTGCACATACTTTTTAAACCAAACTAATAATATCCCCTTTTTGACAAATGACAAATCTGAAGCTTAAGGAGAACGAATGGATTGAGTGTTGTTGAGTTAGTAAATGGCCAGTCAGAAATTAAAACTAAGTCTATCTGTTGATTATAAGCATTATATATAGGTGGTTGTCTGGTATAAGGACTTAACCATTAAGAAAAGAAAAATATGGAGAGTAGAACATCATAAATCTGAAGATAATATAATATTGAACCTAGAAAATGAAAGGAAAGTTTGTAAATGTCCAGGATTCTAACGTTTACCTTCTTCTTGCCACACCAATGGTTGTTTTTGTTTTGTTTTGTTTTGTTTTGTTTGTTTGTTTTTTTACCAACTCTCAGTGAGACAGATTACATTAATATTAGAACTGAAGAGTGTATTGTTGTAAGACACACATTTGGAAAACTAGTTTAATAAAGTTGACCTCATCATAATCGGCCTTTATAAACACCTGAGTAAAAGCCACTTTCTTCAGTATTTTCATTATAAACTAAATTTAAACTGCAGTTAAGAGTGTGCAGTTCAGAAAGGAAGCAGTTTTCAGAGCACTGTATGGAAAGAGCTAACTGTAAAACCACTGTGGCATATGAAATTATCAAACACAGAGAGAATTGTGCGTGAATCAAAAGCTTCCAATTGACCCTACAATCAAGTATTACTTAAGAGTGCCATTCGTTGGAATACAAAAGAATAGAAATATTATATAGATTAATATAAATGTTAAATATTTTAATTTTTGAAGACAAAGCCATATTACTAATATCAATAATTTTTCTAAGTTTTGTGACTTTGTATTGGTCTAGTGTAATGGTGATAGCTGGGGATAATTTTACCCTGAGGAGATGTAAAGGGTGAGGAGGTGGGCGGATGCTACTCCCACCCTGTAAGTAGAGGGCACATAGGCTGCTGAACGGTCTGTCAAGTATAGGACAGCCTCCCACACCAAAGAACTGCGTGGCTCCAAAGTTCAGAAATCCTGAGGTTAAGAAAGGCTGGTCTAGTTGTAGAAATAATACTGTTCTTAAAAGATGATTCTTCTAGGTTAAATGAATCTTATACAATAAATTTATTTAATGTGAAATTTTATAATCATCTTACCACTTATAGAAAATATTTCCATCCCAAGAACCAGGACAAAATCATGAAAAATGGACACTCCTAACATGCTATGCTGAAATACATAAAAATATTATAGTTAAGATAAAATTATCTATGAAAAAACAATAAAATGATTTAGGACTGAATAACATATGCTTTTAAAATTATTTCAAAAAATTGACTGAAAAACATAAACAATCCAATAAGAAGAGGAGCTTCCCTAAATCATTTGCATCATAGTTTTGCTGTATTAATTTCTACACAATTTTTTTCAACTACCATGCACTTAGAAAGCTCATATCATAATGAATTCAAACTTTTATACATGTTTCTAGTGCACTACCTAGTTTGGTTTCATAAATTGCTCAACTCTTTCGAAGCCTGGCCAATTTTAGTCCTTTGTTGCCTGCATCCAAAAGCATTCTATCAGAAAATTAGCATTAGTATATTAAAAACATATGGTTATTAATAAAATTTTAATAATACTAGGTATGAACACATATTGCTTTATATGTTACCTTTTTATTTGTTTTGAATTTTTATTTTTATTTTTAATTAAAGTTAACTTTCAATATTATTTTTATTGACTTCAGGTGTACAACATAGTAGTTAGGCAGTCATACGCTTTGCCGCGCCCCCTCCACATTTCCCGTGCCCACACGGCACTGTGCATCATTATTACAGTAACTGTGACTGTATCCCCTATGCTGTACTTCACATCCCAGTGACTGTTATGTACCTATCAATAGGTCATCACCTCTTTCACCCAGGCGATCAACATGCCTCCCCTCTGGGACCTACCAATCCACAAGGTATCTATGAGTCTGTTTCAATTTTGTTGGTTCATTTATTTTGTTAACTTATAGAAGAAATCATATGGTATTTGTCTTTCTCTGACTGACTTATTTCACTGAATATAATACCCTCTGGGTCCATCCAGGCTGTTGCAAGTCTAAAGATTTCATCCTTTTTTATGGCCAAGTAATAGTTCATTTTATATTTGCTGTCGTCTATAGTAATGATATTCATTCATTAAAGGGCTAGAGAAGCTTCAGATATCATTATAGCAAACAAGCAACACTGACTTTTGCCTTGTTATCAACATTCACTCACAGACTGTAATGTACATACAAATAAAAATTATCTTGAAAAATGTGCAATGAGCCATCTGTCTAATTTTGAGGTGCCCAGAGCTCAATGGGTCGCCATATTGAGGAAGTCAAGGTGGACTGAGCAGGCAGCTGGGTCCCTCCAGTTCTGTCAAACAAGGGATAATTTGCTTTTTGTCTGTTGAGATGTTAATTCATTTCAAGACAAATTGTGGCAATGTTAAGAGCTGGAAAATTGTTATTACTGAACATTTTATAAGTGAAAAGAATAGACACAAATGACTCAGAACGTTACCCAAGAATACACACTTGGGTGGCTCTAGCCTTAGAACTCAGGGCTTCGGACTCTTGCCTTTCATTCCTTTGCAATTTATTTTATTGTATTATTAATACAAGTTATTTCATCATTGTGAATCTTTAGAAACTGAATGCAAAGCAAATATTTGTTAATTTACTTATTGATTTCCTACTTTTGGAGCAGTCTTGATCTGGTTACAAAGATATAAATTGTTTTGTCTCTGCACATACATTGTACAAATCTAGTGTCAGAGATAAGGCCAGAACACAAAAAATTAAATGCAAAAGAAGCAAATAAAAATGCCATAAAATAAACAAAAAAATATATCCTGAAAGGATATAGAATGAGGGTAGACAATATCACCATTATTTAGTTAGAGTTGATAAAGAAAGAAGTAATATATGAATCATATTTTGAATGATGGTTATTTTTTGTAATAATGAGAGGAAAACAGGCCTTTTTATAACATTCAAGAATACAAAATGGACTTATATATAATGTGTAAATACTGCTGAAAATGAGTACTACTTTGAAAAGTTTGGAAGTACAAGTTTAAGAAGGGGAAAATGGGACTTAAAAGCCATTTTTGTTGCGTATGAGTACTGAAACTATAAATATATTAGAACACCTATATTAGATGCATTGAAAATCAATATTTTATGGGACTTATCCTACTACTCACCTAGGACAACATTTTTATGAAATTTATGATAGAGGACTTGTAGGTGACTGAACTGTGTAATGTTTTTATCTTAAAAAGTTTTCAGAAGATGTCTGAGATGCTTAACAATAAGAGCCTTCATTAGGCAAGACTAACCTGTGCTATCAAAGTTTGCACAGATCCAAGGGGCAGACTAAACCAAGGAAGTGACTGGTAAATTTAAAGAGTGTACTCTAAATAAAACACACACACGCATTTAAAAATCTCACTTTTTCAAATACAAGATTTTGTGACTTTAACTGCATTAGCAGATAAGGAGTTAGCTTTCAGTATCCCTTTATTTAATTCAGCCATCGATGTTAGTTGTTTTTCATCTTCTAAGAACCCATTATTTTTCTCTACTTGTCACAATACCTGTATTTGCAACCATAGGCACAGTGAAAGCTGGGAAAGATTTAGACCCTCATTCCCTAGCCCTTTAAAAGATTTAAAAAAAAATCAAAGTTAAGAAATTAGAAAGTCTCTCTTGCACTTTTTATTTTTTTTTTTTTTTGAAAAGAGTTGTCCCTCCATTTTTGTTTGCAAAGCATTCAAGGGAGCAATGGTGTCTGCTCTTTGAGAAGAAAACTGGTGAAGGTGAATGAAGCTCCCCAGACAGGAAGGAAACCAGAGCTGGAGAGATTCCTAGGCAAGCGTAGTTTCCAGGCATCCTCTCTTCTTGCTGTGTTGGTTTCAGTTTTTCTTTTGAATCTGTGAGATACTCAGTGCACAGTTTATAAACCCCCTTTTTGAATTAAGTTTTTGCAGTCACTGCTTTTTCATCTCATGATGATTTTCTCCATTAACTCAACCATGACATTTTGGACTTCTCATGGCTCTGTGAGTTTCCCTTACAGAAAATTATCTATGTAAAAAAATACAAAGTGAGCAAAGCAAAGTAAAACATCCAAGTGAGGTAAAAAAAACATTTTATTATTTTTCCGTTATTTTTTTAGTTGCATGTGTGTACATGTGTTTTGTGGGGTCATGCAGTTAAATAGCCAGATTATAGACTCATAAAATCAAAGAATATGGAAAACAAAGGCAATATGTGAAATATTTATGTCTATAATTTTAACTGAATGATAAAATATTTAAAACGATAAAAGATTTCCTGGGCTACATCTGAATGAATGACTGAGTAAAGGGGTAGAATCAAATAACATTGGAAATACAGCTCGGAAGAGGTGAATGAATTAGAAAATTAATAACTTTTATGCTAAGAAAGAATAAGGTATACATGGTACCCTGTAAATATAAAAAAAATATTGAAATATTTTCATCAGTTTACATCATATTTTTACTTGACAGGTATAACTGATTTCTTACATCACAATTATTCAAAGTTTATCTTTTATTTTTTATCATTTAAGATTTTCCACAAATATGATTCAGTACCTCACTCCTTAATCTTTAGACTCTGAAAAAGATAGATTTTTATAAGCCACATTGTGAAGTACTAACTCCTGTGGAAGGTTTTATATATTGATGTTTGAATTTTGACATTTCCCCCAAGTGAATATTTATCAGTTCTTTAAAATAACTTTTTTAAAAATATGAATATATCTTGGCCTGTAACATTTACAAACAAAACTGATGTATTCTTTAACATTTTCATAACCCTGAAATTCTTTTGAAAATAAAATAAATGTAAATGTTTTATACTGAAACTGACAATAGGCATTTTTAAATCCCTGGAATACCAGGCAAAATGTGTTTAATGCACAATGATAAAAACAGTGAGGATTTTAAACATATTTTAAATGGAAGAGCTGATAATTCTCCCATGCTCCCCAAAACATCTGCAATAGCCTATTTTGGATCTAAATTCTGAGCACATCTTAAAATGGGTAATAAACTGTATTACTATTTCTATGCATATAGAAAATCTAAAGCTTTTAAAGTAGTTTAATTTTAAGAGTTGGCCATCAGCATTATTTCTCTTTGTTAATCATTCATTTATTACTGTACATCACTAGTGTGTGTCTAGGAATATGCTAAGCCCCAGATATAGTAGAATAAAGAGGGGAAAATCTCCACTTTTTTTATCAGGCATAAAAACTAGCATGACAAATGGACGTATGTTATCCAGGGGGAGTATAGAAAAGATGGTAGTATCCTGGTCTAGAACAGGTAGGGGAAAATCCCTGTGAACACGATGTCTAAACTGAGAGTTACAGGAAAACTATTTGACCAGTAGAGGAGAGGGATAGGTAATGACATTTCAGACACAACACCCTGAGTATGATCCACGAAAGAAAAAAAATGATGTTAGAATTTAGTAAAATTAACAAAGTTGGCTCTTTAAAAGACAGAAGAGTGAAAAGAAAAAATGCAGACTGGAAAAGCGTATTTGCAAAACATATCTGATAAAGAATTTGTCCCCAAAATAATATAGAAACTCTTAAAACCCAACAAATAAGCAAGTAAACCATCAAATTTTAAAAATGGGGAAAAAAATCTGACTGGATACCTCACTCAAGAACATATACATGAGGTAACTAAGTATATGAAAAGACGTTCAACATGATTTATTATTAGCAAAGCAGGTCAGACCCTCAAGGTCATATAAAGTACATTGAATTTTATTCCAAGTGTTCTTTCATTCCAAGTAATTGAGATTATTGAGCAGAGTGATGTTATCATGTGATTTATATTTTAGATAATCTTCCTAGTTTCTGTGTGGAGGCTATAATTTATGGAGGCCAAAAGGAAAAGCAGAGAGACTATTTAGAAAGCTTGTGAAATATCCAAAGGAGAGATTGTATTGCTTACATAACAGTAATAACGGTGGACATAACTAAAAGTACATAAATTTAGAATATATATTTTTTTCCCTAAGATTTGTGTCGCTGGTGAGAGTAGAAAGGGGGAAGACTACAGATGGCAAATGTTGATGCTATTTCATGAAGTAGAGATCATGTGGGATGCATTATTGTTCTAGATGAATTTGAGATGCCTACCAAACATGCAAAGAGATATCAAACAGATATTTGAATAAGCAAGTCTGGCATTTGAAGAGGAGTTTGAGATTAAAGTTATAAATTTCCATACAGATGAAATTTTAAACAACAGGACTAGAATATATATCAATGTTTATATCGATATCTCCATCAATAGGCAGAATTTCTAGGATGCTATCAAAATAATGCTGTGTTTGAATACTTAATTTTACTAAATCTCAAAGACAGTCAAGAGTAAATTCTTGAGATATGTTTTTAAGGTTTCACTTTATTTGCATTCATTAAGCTGGAACCCTTTCATGTCCAAATATAAAAGAATTAGACTATTACAATCATAGCATTGATCATTTGTGTAGTCTGCCATTTCTGTCTTACAGAACATAAAAGTCAAACTTTTGCTTTCTAGTCCCTTTCATTAACAACTAGTTAAACCCTGGTTTGGCCATGTCTTTTGTCAATACTTGAACTGTTGCATATTTTAAAGAATTATGTTTGTCTGGACGATTAATATATGAGTGAAGGCCAGATAAAGGAATCTGAAACAAAACTATTTTAATCAACAGATGATATAATACTAAAAATTAGGTGCAAACCAGTTAGTGAATTTGTGAAAAGTGATGTTCAGAAATATGCTTAATTAAATAAAATGACCCTATTTGGAAAGTTTCATCCTGCACAGATATTCCACTGCAACATGTGTGTTGTTATTTCATTCCTTCATTAAAAAATGTGTTCAATGAACAATTTTGCATAGCAAAATATACTAATAATGTATTATAAAAACGCTGATCATGGATTTTGTTGATAGAATCCTTTTTTATATGGCGACCAAAAAAATCTAGCTCAAGAGACTATCTCAGAGGAAGGGTTTGAAATGTCTTACCTCTACTAGATGTGTATGAACTGTATTTACATCTGGTTGCACAAAGGAAAATTGAACTGATTCTCACCTAATGCTAGTAGTGATAGTGAGCTCTCCTTAAATGAGTATTTGTTGTGATGATTGACAGCATTATACTATGAGATCTTAAGTAGCCATGATTACATTGTGAATTCTCATTTTTAAATTTTTCAAGTGTTTTAAACTGCTGATAGCCTCTGAAATTAGTGAGCACTTACCAAAAAGAAAAAGGTTTTAGAATAAATTTATTAGATTGAAAGGCTCTTCAGAGTTTTTTCTGGAATATATCCCAGTAGAGTGAATTATTTGATTATACTTAACTGCTGCAGTTCTTCTAGAACTGTTTCTCTATTATTTTATATTATTTCAAAATAGAAAAACATAAGTTATAATATTTTTCAAATCTATGATATGTATTCATTACAACATTAAATTTTCAGTGGATAATAGGACATATTTTAAAGAGTATTTCAAAGCATTGTATTGCTGTTAGTTTCAAAACTGTGATTTATTTTTTCTAAGATTAAATAGTAATTTTATCATGACCATAACCAAACAAAATAAATTTACATTGCTGTCTTTCTATATTTAAGATGCATTTTTCACTTGTGAAAAAATACAAAAAATATATTTAAATAAAGGAGAAATGTATGTGCGTGTGTGTATTTGTATGTATGTACATTTATTTTAGTATAATTAGTATACATACACACACATATATATGTTTACACACACAGTGTCTATTAGTTTTCCAGAAATACTTATGCTTATTGAAGAAATTCAGAAAACCATTTTGTGTTAGACAAAATAAATGGCTTACTGAACTAAGTATCAACTTCAAGACATCCTGGCACCACTGAAAGTTCACAAAAGGACAACAGTGACTCAGTTTTTCCCACAAAAATGAATCAAATGGTATCACAAATTGTGTGGTTTGTGTGAGATTTTTAAAGTTTCCTTGAATTTTCATCTCTGTAATTTCTTGTCAACCCAAACACCATTTTCTTCTTTCCTCTTCTTTATTGTAATTTTGCTTTCTCAACTTTAAATGATAGATGGAGTTCTTTCTTCTTCTTTAAGATCTTTTAGAATTGAGATAAACAAACAAAACTACATGTTTCTAAAATTTTTGAATCAATTCATTCTAAACATTTTAATTTCATGTATTTATTGATTTACTTTTTATTAATTGCTTAGATATGTATTGATGTGATTCTCTGACTCTTAGAATGAAGGAAAAAATTGCTGAAAACATGAAATATAGGTAGTTTCCATAATAATCTTTATTGTTTTTATTGTCATTCACTTAATAACAGCTATATTAATGCTTTTCAGTGGTATTTTGAATTTCTTTTCCATGCTTTGCACATAATTATTCTTTTCTCTTACCAATTTAATTTTATTGGGTTATACGCTGGCTTTGAGAATCACAAGTAAGGCAGCATTTGATGGCTGCCTGGACAGATAAGTGATGTTTAGACATGCAGAAGTCATATAGGAGGGAATTCCTAATTCTGGCAAAAGTGAAGGCTAAATAAACGATGGAGGAATATTCAGATCTTAGAACACTGAAAGGTGCTACATAATTATTTAGCTATTGGTAAATAGATAAAGCTAGGTTAAAGATTGCTTCCAGTGGAGTTTAATTTTTTGTTTGTTTGTTTGTATATTTATCCTGTAGCCAAGTACAAGCTTATGAAGATCTTTTTGGACATGAGCGATATATTCCAATTCATGCTCAAAGTTGTTAATATAAACCTGAACTAAAACATACCATATTAGGGTGTGGATAAAAGCAGAGAGATAGCTTAGGTAACATTCCTGAGGAAAGTTAAGAGCTGGAAATAAAAAAGTAGGAAAAAAGCAAGAGAAAGTTAAAGATGATTCTGAGGTGTCTGATATAGATTATTTTAAGAAAACAAGTAGAAAAAAATGTTTCCTAGAATTCTATGCTTCTGTGATTAATTCAGTTATGAACACATTGATTTTCAAATTCACCATGACCGAGAAATATAGATCCAATATAGAATTAAAGCAAAGAACACAAGGGAGACTCCCAAAAAGTATTTAAAGAAAAAAATCATTCTTTAATTTGACACTCTTTAACCACTGCCTTTTGAGTTATAGATACGTGGACAATGGCTTAGGTCTCTAAAAAGAAGTTTTTTCCAGAGTCACAAGAAGGTGGAGAGTAATGATCTGGAGGTCCCCTGTGTGAGCAAAAACTTGAGGCATGTTTATGTTGATGTCACATGAGAGGGTGTTCATCTCTTATCATTCTTTCTCCAAACTGTCTCTACAACCACATCCAATTTTGTAATTTTAATTGTTAGCATTTTAACAGCTCCCCATTTTTTTTTAATGAAGTTAAAATGCTGTATTAATACTCTTCAAATATGCTAAACTAACCTCACCTGAAGGTATTTTCATAGGCGTCCTAAGCTTAGGACACTCACATCTTCTTTCCCAAGCATCTTTCCTATGTCACCTCAGACATCTATTTGCTCAGGAGGCTGTCTTTGACTCGTTAACGAGATCAGTTCCACATGGTATGTGTCATGAAGACCCTTTTTCTTTCCTCATCCTAACGCTGACCACACTTTGTAGATATTACTAGCTTAATATGCTTCTTCTCCAAAGAACTCTAAGCTCCAAGAATACGGATTGTGTGAGTTTTGGTTTAATATGTGTCCTACTGCTTAGCACAAGAACTTGTGCGCAGAAAAAAATGCAATGAATATTTATGAAAGAAGAAACGAATTACTGATGCTGACTTAAAGCAGATTGGAAGACCAGAAAGCTTTCTGCTGAATAGAGGAATAACTAAAGAATGAAAATAGGAAAAGAGGATTACATTAAGGATTAGCAGGCAGGGGGAGAATAAAAGAATGAATGCTAGGAGACCCCAAAAGCGGGTGACTCAGTTACCAAAAGGAAAAGAAAGGGAAATGCCCAAAACAGATAGGGTTCATAAAGTGACCTGTGCCTCTCTGTTGGGAAATACCCTGCCTGGTTTCAGGCACTGTAGCCTCACCGACATGCAAGAGGGCCCCACGGCTGGAAATGATCAAGGAGGCCTTGGGAAAACAGGCCACTGAGGAGACGAGACCTGTCCCCCTCGCATCCCCCTGAATGGCCCTGTGATGGTTACTTGTTGACGACAGGTAAGTTCTCTCAAGAGGAGGGACAACCTAAGCCAGAAATCGGCTGTTATGGGCAGCAGACGTGGGCATGGGGGGTACGGAGAAAGGGCAAAAAGGGCAGTACCCCTTGGCTCGGCTTGGACATGGCCAGAGGCCTCATTCCATCTGAAAGAAGTCTCCTTGTCTCTCCACAGCTCTGCCTGGCCTCCCTGGCTCAGGCTTGAAACAATACTAAAGGCAGGCATAGCCCTAAACTGGATCTGGCTGTTCCTGCGGACAATCAGGCCTAGAAGTAAGTTCCTCGAAGCATGCTTTGTTCTTCCCTCAAAAGCTAGATAACTGGCTCACACTGGGAAGGAGATTTACATTATTCATAGGCCCTGACCTGAGGCAGATCTCCTGTGTTCCTTCAATTGTTATCTATGATCTCTGTTTTCTCTAAACATAGCCTTTTGACATTGATTGATGAGCTTTGCTCTATACTCCTGTGCATACAGTTCTCAATAAAAGCCTGTGGACACGGGGGCTTGGGGCCTTCTTTCCTAGAGGGAAGAGCCCTGTCCCCTTTCCTGGCAGACAGAGAAGTGTTTGCGGCGACTCGTGTTTATTCTCCCCGTCCGTGACAACCCCGGGACGGGATCTGCAGAATTCAGAGCCCGCTCCCTCCTCAGCCGGCCCCCGGACAGTGACCCTCAGATCCAGCAGTCCCGTGCTCCACCACGGTGCTCCCCGCAAAGCATCGCTCCCCACAACACCTCTTCATGAAAAGAGAATAAGCATTAAAACAGAAAGGCCAATCCAAAACTATTTAAGAACAATTGTTTGCAAGCCCTCCACATTGCAAACACATCTGGACCTTCCCCATGCTTCAGCCCTGACTAAAAATTCTCAATAATCATAAATGGGCTAATTTTATATTGGTTATTTCCCATGTGAATACATATTTTTCTATCAATTTCCTCTGATAGAAGTACCAACCACTATACCAATACCTACCAGCCAGGCTGCTCATCATGATTGTGGTTTCCGCCCCGGGCATCACAGCAGGGACCGAGGGCCTTGAGAGCAGTACGAACTCTTAGCACTGACACCAAGGTTCCCTCTCTTCTTTAGCTAAGTCTGCCTCTGTCTTCTTTCAAAACACAGCACACTGATCTCAAACACCATCTATTTTGTACACTCCATAATGGCCTTTCTTCTTGTCATGATTCCCATTTGGCCTGGGACAGACTGAAGTCCTTCACGTGCTAAGTTGTACTAACAGCATATTCAAAAATGGAAGGTTTTATCACTGTAGGGGCCTGCCATTCAATTTCTAAGTAAATTTCAGGAATTTGAAAAGCAAAAGCAGCATAATAGTAAAGAAGGAGAGACAGAAATAAAAGAACAAAGAGATCAAAACAAGTTACTTACTAATATGATGATGAAAATAGAATAGTTATTTTTAAATAGAAGGATAGAATAGGTTTCTAGCCATGTACACTTGCAACACTGACACACTACAACTGGTGTAAAAGTTACAAAGGAAGGACCGGTGACGCGTGACTCTCCTAAGCGCCTGACTCTGTGCCGCTGCGTGAGAACAACGGCGGGCTCTTGTATCAAGGGGAGGGTGCTGTTCCGTCACCGTTCGGGGCACTGATTCCCAGAGAATCCGTGTTCAAACCGGAGGCTGAAACACTACCATCCCACTACATCGATAGAACCTTTATCAGATCGCTGCTCTGCGGGCAAAGTTGGGCAGAATCAAATCCAGAGCATAGCATTAGACAGATAAATAAAGTTATTAATCAAGGCTAAGATTTACACTGCCTTAAAGGAATATATCAAATAAACATACAGTCTCTAAATTATTTTGCTATTAACAATTGTAGATTCATAACATTTGGGTGATCTACAGAATCTTGTCAACATCTGGTCTAACCCTTACTGTAGAGGACAGATTAAAGGTCCCATCCTTGGGAGTCTAAGCATTCCAAGTCTCTGATTCTTAAACGTCCTCCTAGGCTCCTTCCTTTTACATTATTCACATTTCCACTATAGCACCTATTCCCCAATGCAGCATTCTCTCTTCTTTTATGACATCTTCTAATCGAAATTTTCTTTTTGATCTTTAGTTTATGCACATGTCTTCTTCCTCAGCACTCGAACACTCTCCCAAATCAAACCACATCAGGTCACATGTCATCTTTGACAGATCTGAGAGCTCTGTCCTCGGTCACCGCAGTCCTGGTCCTTCCCTCCCACGAGGTCAGATTCATCACCAATACATTTGGCTGCCTGAGCATTTCTTGTAGAACCAACACTGTGTGCCATTCAGCAGAGTAAAAAAAAAAAAAAAAAAAAAAAAAAAAAAAAGACAGATGGTGGCAGATGCTAATGACAATATCATTGATGAAAATCACCAAAAAACTTAAGGTGAGAAATTAATTTGTGATTGATATCACCATTTTCAGGGAGAAATTGAAAAGAAGAATAGAAAAAGCCAATTTACCTTGAATAATACCTATGATCAGGAACAAGGAAAATAAAAGAATTAGAAAAAAACAATGAAAGAAAGAAATGATAAAAGGCAAACACACAGTTAAAATATTCAAATTTGAGGGGGGAATGTTTGAAAAGATAATGCTATCAACCCCTAGCAAATGCCAGAACGGTAAAAAGACGGTTAAATATTTCGATGGTCATTTTTGTCACTTTTTGAATCAGTTATGCCGGGACTAGACACATAGTTTACCAGCTTTTAAGTCTAGACTTTTCTTGCTTTCATTCCAAATTTACTTTCTCATTTCCAGGGTCCCATGCGTGTTCAGCCATTGGGAAAATGTTTCTGAGGCAGAGTGTTGCACATTCTGTGTCCCCAAGGTTCTCAGCAGCAGTGCGGCGTTTCCCAAACTGTGTGCCGCCCCCCAGCCCTTGCTCAACAAGTCAGGTAGCAGCTCTCACCTTCGTAGCAGATGAGGGAGCGCGTCCTCACGCCCTTTTTTTACTGATTACTCCCTAGAAACTTCTCTGATCGGTTCCACCACGGTCATCTGTGAATGGCATTCCCTCTTTCCCTTGGGTTCATCGCAGTAATGCTGGAAAGAAGGAAACCCCAGCGAGTCTGTGCCACGTTGTTCCTTAGATTTAACCTAATTAATGCCCCATCACCACCCCACCACCCTGATGCTGAAAAGGCTGAAGGTTGGAGGCATCAAGCAAGACCTCTGGCAAAACTGCATCTGAGCAGAAGCTCAGAGCCTAAAAACGCTGTCATTTCCAGGGCAAGTGCAAATTAAAACCAAGGGGCGTAGTCCCGCCTATTGAAAATAAAGGAAGGGACAGACTCCATCTTCTCATCTTTTTTTTAGGGCATTTACTTTAGAAAATATGTCACTGTAAGCTCTTTCTTTGTCTCTTTGAACTGTATAGAAATGGTTTTAAAAGTAAAATAAGCCTCTCGCCAGATTTACAACCAAGGAAAAGTCTCCCTCAAGGACTGTGTCTTGGTGCTGCAATTATCAAGGGAGAGAGGGCCTTTGACTCCCAAACCCTGGGCCGGGCAGGGCCCGGCGTCCATAGGCCCCTCGCTCCAAGCTGCGAAGCTACCTCCAAGTCGCAGAGGTACCGAAGTCTGTGGTTCTTTTGAATTGAAGCCAATTAGTAAACCCAGATGGGCCTCCCAATTACCAAGTGAGTCTGGAGGAACGGTGTGACTAATGGTGCTGTCAATTCCTTTTACTTGAGGGTCAGCTATTGTTTATCTTAAGAACACGTATGTGATGGGTTGTGTCTTCTCAGCTTGAGGTGAGACTCCCTCTGGGGTGATCTCTTAGTAGATTGTTTGTGATGTGCATCACATTCTGATTTAATGCTCCGTCAATAATAACGTTGATTCCTTTTTCTTTCACCTTTGTGAAGATGTTTTGTCAGTTGTGAAATTTTGTTTATAATTATATTATTCCAACATTATTAAAGAGAAGAACTTAGTATTACTCAAATTTAATAATTACAACAAAAATAACAATAGCAAAAAAGTAAAGAAAACCAATGGTATAAAAAGAAAAACAATAAAAATAAAGGCTGAAATTAATGAAATAGAAAACCAGTAAATGCATTTGAAAGATAAATAGATCCAAAAGAGTTTATTCTTTGATATAGTAAATGTATTTTAAGATCAGTTAATTTAAAAATAAAAAAAAGCAAAGCAAAAATATTAGACTATAATGAAAAGGTAACATATTCAAATATATGGAAGATTATATAATAATTAAAAGAAAATGTAATTTTTTATTTTGTGAAAATACATTTGAAATCTCAAGGATCTTGATGACTACTTTAAACTTTTTCACACTTGCATTATATCTTCCAAAACCAGACATTCAAGGAGTAGCCTTTTTTTTTTTAAAACAAATCAATTAGCTTTCTTAAATTAAGATGTAGTCCTTAATTTAATGAGCATTCCCTCTCGCAGTTGCATTTATCACCCCAACATTTCTATGGCAGTCATCTCAAATGACACTTGCCCAGGAGGCTCAAGGCAAAACGGTTTCCCTTCAGGCTTTTATTAGACACCACCCAGCAGGCCTATTGCCAATTAGAATCCTGACTCTAGTGTAGAACTTTGATTAGCCTGAGGGAATAAGGCAAAAGAGCAAAGAAAGAAGAAAATATTTATTGAATATCAACTATGTATCAGAAAGCTTTTAAACATATCCTTTCATACAAGTTAATTCATTTAATTCTCACAGCTGGAAAAGGTGTTACACATTTTTCCGTTTTCAGATGAAGAGAGGAAGATTCAAAGAGCACGAATTTTTACGAATCACACAGCAGAGGTAAAATTCGAGCGTGGTGTGATGGATGGCAAAGACCACAGCCTTTCCTGTGGTGCAGTCTAGCCCCTCGCCTTGTTCCAGAAAAGGTGTCCAGTTTATCAGCTTCACATTTATTTGCCTTCAGAAGTTTGATTGTTTAAGATTAGTTTCAAACAGGTTCTCTTAAACTTTTATTGTTTAAGCAGGAAATCTTTTATTCATGGACAGACTGGAAAGTAAAGAATTCAACAGACAAAAAAAAAAAAAAAAAGAAAAAAGAAATGAAGAGTGAGATGTGTAGATATATATACACTAAACAAATATTTATCAAGCACCTATTCTGTATCCTATACTGTTACAATGAAAAGAAAAGACAGGCATCTGGAACTAATGATGTTTGCATTCTATGGTGGTAGGTATAACAAACAGTTGATCAAATAAATATGGAAAATAATCATACATGCTCATATGTCTTTTTTAACTTTTTAAATTATTTAAATTATAGTTTTCATTTTATTATTTTGAATTAGTTTCAGGTGTACAGCATAGTATTAGATAATCATATACTTTACAAAATGTTCTCCTTGATTTTTCCAGTACCTAGCTGGCACCATACATAGTTATTATAATATCATTGATTATTATTCCCTATGTTGTACTTTACATCCCTATGACTGTTTTGTAACTACCAATCTGTACCTCTTAATCCCTTTACCTTTTTACCCTCTCCCCCTAACTCCATTCTTCTGACAGCTGTCAGTCTGTGCTCTACTTATGAGTCTGTTTCTATTCTGTTGGTTTATTTCGTTCATTGCGGCACTATTTACAATAGCTAAGATTTGGAAGCAGCCCAAGTGACCACCGGTAAATGAATGGATAAAAATCTGTGCTACATTTACACAATGCAATATTACTCAGCTGTAAAAAAAAAAATGACAGGAATTTTACCCTTTGCAACAGTATGGATGGACCTGGAGAGCATCATGCTAAGTGAAATAAGCCAGTCAGAGAAAGAGAAGTACCATATGATTTCACTCATTTGTGAAAGCTAATGATTTTCTTTTTTTTAATGTCTGAGTAAATTCCATTGTCTGTATGTACCACCACTTTTTTATCCACTTGTCTAGGGATGGGCTGGCTCTGCATTTACACTGCTTCCATAATTTATCTATTGTAAATAATGCTACAGTGAACATAGGGGTTCTTACATTCTTTCAAATTAGTGCTTTGGGTCTCTTCAGAGTAGAATTGCTATGCCGTAAGGCAGTTAGTTCCACTTTTAATTTTTTAAGGTATCTCCATACTTGCTTTCTACAGTAACTGCACCAATCTACATTCCCACCAACAGTGCACAAGGGTTCCCTTCTCCACATCCTGGCCAGCACTTGTTTTTTGATTTATTGATGATGGCCATTCTGAAAGGTATGAAGTGATATCTTGTTGTGGTTTTAATTTGCATTTCTCTGATGATTAGTGAAGCTGAGAATCTTTCCATATGTCTATTGGCCATTTGCAAGTCCTCTTTAGAGAAGTGTCTATTTAAGTCTTTTGTCCATTTTTTTAATTGGGTTGCTTGTGTTTTGGCCATCTGGTTTCACATCAGTAAATCAGGATTATGCAGTAGGGTGCAACGAGAGTGGAAGGAAGGTATGATAATTTATGGTAGATCCCAAGAAAGCTTTCCAAGATGAGTTGAGATGTGAATTAAGACCTGAATGAAAAGAAGGGACTGGTTTTGCAAATAAAAGAGTAGCAGAGTGAAAGAATGAGTAGGAAAGCAAATGCAAAGACCTGGGTTATGATCAAACACATAAAAAACCTGTGAGAGAGGAGGCAGCCTTGTTAAGAAGTTTGGATATTATTCTACTTTCTGAGAGCGACTAGTTGACACAGGCTAGAAGTGCTGGATAGAAAGGTGAAGTGAATGGAGAAGTGGCAGTTACTGCTATTGAGCAATTTTCAACCGAGAGAGGGAAACCCTCTCTTGATGTGAACCTTGCTGGCTGTAGGTGAGCCTCATGAACACAGTGCTATCTATGTGTTAAGAGTTAATGATAGCACCCTGGCTGGTATGGCTCAGTGGACTGAGTATCAGCCTGCAAATCAAAAGGTCACTGGTTCAGTTTCTGGTCAGGGGACACGCCTGGGATGCTTGAGTTGCTGGCCAGGTTCGGACTGACGGACTGGTGTTTCTCTCCTCCTCTTTCTCCCTCCCTTCCCTTTTCTCTAAAAATTAAAAAAAAATATAGTTAGTGATGGCTATTCTTTTCCTAAAGGATTAATTCACTGTTTGCATCTTTCATAAACTGTCTCAGATTACCTAGGTCAAAAAATGTTTTGCATGTACACAAATACTGAAATGTCATAGACCTCATTTGTATTTCTCTTGCAGTTGTGTTTTGCCATTGTCTTTTGAAATTATTGAATGAATATTAATTACTCTTCATTCATTTTTCAGCTCCTTGAGAGTTTATCTTATTTATTTTATGATTTTGTTTACTGAGTAAATATACTATAAAATATTTGTCACTGTTAGCTGATGTAGGTTTTATTTTTCAATATGGAAACTCTTGTGCTTTGCCTCTATTGTATTCTATTTTTTAAAGACTTCAGAGTTAGTTAATAAAAATTAAAACGTCTACAAGGGGCAAATAGACTTAGGCTTTTATCATTGGAATGGGACAAATAGGCCTATGTGGCTTTCTTTTTTCCTTCTTGCTCTAAAGTATCTATGCAAAACTTGCATAACAGAAGTTATGCTCACAAATAAACGTCTCCGAGTTGTAAATTTACATCTAACACAAAAATCTGCAAGGAAAAAAATCACTGAGGACAACACTATCCAATTGTGTGCAATGCTTTAAAAAAGATGCACCAAAGAGGAAAGCCCAGCACGGCACAGATGATCACTCTCCTATTTTCAATACAGTATATACCTCAAAAATCTCCCAATTACTCTGGTGTTCTCCCTTGAAGGCATTCAAGTCTTCAGGGTAAACCTCCTATCATTAGATATGGGCTTTGATGTGAGTGCTTTTATTTCCTGCCACTTTGTCAACCTTTTCAGTACCTGAGTCTGCAAAATCGCACATTAGGAATGGCTAAAATTTGGCTTCAGAAAGATGCAGGAAAATGAAACTATTATGCTTATTGCCTTCAGGGCAGCCTCTGATTTAGAGATCCTGATGCTGGATAGCACAGGGGTGGTAGAGCTCAGGGCGCAGGCACTGCCAGGGAGGCTGGTTCTGTCCTGGAGGGAGGTTTCTGGATTTCCAGTTTCCACTAAAGTTCACAGCATACTCTATAGATTCACTTCTATCACTGCAGTAAGAATCCATAGCCGTGGCTCAGTACAGGACAAGAAATGCTATTTATTATGGTAACTGCATGTGGTCATCATGCCGCAGATCATGGCAAGGTGCTGGCCGAGATGGCCATTGATTATAGTCTCCTTCAGAGACCCAAAGACTCCTTACCAACCATAATACATTTAATTATATTTTTCCCTCTTAAGAAAAATAAATGAAAATAAAAAGTGTCCATGTTCTTAAGTAAGTCCCATCCATCTAGATATGTCCTATGTGCATATTCCTTAGAGTGTACATTTCACATTATTGCAACAAATAAAATATCTAGCTCTTGGCAAGTCACAGTGATACACTTTGCTCAGAAATTGTGCCAGTTTGCCATTTGATGTTACCACTAAAAATTAGAAAAAGGCATGTCTGTTATTAATTAGTACTGCCTCAAATGGGATAATGGATTTGTGCCTATATGCTGTAATTACTTATTTATCCTATTCCAGCAGATATTAAAAGAGGGGCCAGAATACATTGAAGTTTTGGTGGGGGAGAGAAAGCAACAATTACAGGGCCTTGGGCAGGTCAGAGCCTCCTCCTGTGGCTCACCCAGCAATGGTCCAGGCTGTGGTCTCCCTTGTTAACTGGTGCCAACAATAGATTGTCCTAGATCTATAGAACTATTGTGGAGTAGGTGGCTGAGTATTATAGGGTCACAGTTGTGTTTATATGGAACAGTTTCTTCTTGTGTTATTATTTATTAATCATTGTATTATTTTCTGTAATAAAAACTGTAAACCTTCCTTTGTCCAGCCCTGTGTGTGTATGTATGTATGTATGTCTATATATACATATATATATACATATTCTATATATATACATAGAATTTCCTTAAAACTTCCAGTTCAGCCCATCAGCCAGCTAACCTTCATTGTGTGACATGCATTCATGCCACATGGAACAAAAAATGTATCCAGCAGGTCCTGCCCATATTCCTGACTCACAACTCCAAACTTTGACAGATGATAAAAATTGTTGTTGTCATCTTAAAGTACTAAATTTTAGGATATGTTGATCATCTAGATACAGTGAATCAGGAAAGCTTAGAACAGTAACATTCTTATTCATTTTAAAAAATTTCTAGTTGCACCTATAATGTATGTAATAATAGATGTATTTATATATATTTTAATATATCAAATTAAAGGTCAATACATGTATCTTATACCCAATTTTAAAATTATATTAAAACTTAGATAAATATAAGATGCAAAATTTGACAAAATTAAGGAGAGAAAAAAAAGAGTGGAAAATTAATTAGTGATGATTTAATAGAAGAGCTATATAATAGGAATTTGATAGAGAAATAATTTAAAGGCAACAAAAATGGAGTTAATTAGGGAATGATATCTACTTCATTTTACACAGAAGTCTAATTTATGTTACCTTATGATATTGGAAACATTTGTACTATGGCTACAGAATGTGTGCTAATTCAGGCCAAAGAAGTTACTCATGTGGAAATTGAAAACAATTAATGATTTTAAGTAAAGGACATTGGACAGCATGTGATCAAGAATACTAACCAGGTGTTGTTCTTTAATGTGAATTAGTATAGGAACAATGTACAGACATAATGTAAAAATTATTACAATATGACAAGCAATTGATTGCAAATATACCAACCAATGACAACAGAAAGTTGGAAGCCTTTAACATAAATTACTTGAGTGTATCTTCAATACATTATAGTGACTGAATGAAGCTGATGAGAAAAATAGGACTCAGCCTCTCTGAGTTACTCAGTGAAAGGTGATGCCATTTTCAGATTTTGAGAAGGCAAGGAATGAAAGAAAATTTTTGGAAACATAAAATGCTTATCTAAAATATGATTAATTATGTCTTAATATTTCCTGATCTAAAGTAACCTACATTTAATGACAACATGAAGAACAAATTATACAATTTGAATGTTTTGAGATTTGTCATATGTTTTGAAAATTTTGAAATTTCTTTTAAAAAATATTTTCTCATTTTATTTTGGATATTAAAAAAATCTTTGAAATATTTTGGAATTTATTTTTCATGAATGTGCATACCTCTTACAGGCTAAAAGGGGCTTATATTTATAGTTTTACCTCAGACTAGTTGCAGCTCAGAAGTAAATGAAAACTGTGAGGAAAAGGCTGTTCATTAAGTCTGGTAAGAAAGCTGTAGCATCTCTATTACTGATGAGATATTGAACAAAAATCACTGACAAATTATATCTCTTGTTCATTCCTTTGTATTTATATGGCGTCCTATTGATTCAAAGCTCACAGTATTTATTGCACATTTGTTGTGCATGTAAAAATACACAGAGCACTGCATCGGTCAATGTTCTCTTCTTTATAGCCCATATGCCTGATGCAATTACAATATTTGAGGAGAAGATAGAAACCTAGTTAAATAGGCAAGAAGAAGACAAGAGCATCCAGAGCTGTAAAATACTTTAACTTTACAGTACATACAAATAGAGTCTTCAAGCTCCTATGGGATGCTTAAACACCTGACAGATAAGACGGAAATGCAAAGTAGCTTAAATATTTTAATTCACTTTGCTCAGAGAGTCAGAATATGTAACAACATAGTCATAAACTGAATGTATGGGCTGCATATTTTCTTCTAAAATGTTCTGCAATAAATGGTCCCAAAGCAGTTTTAAATACCTGTCAACCTAAATTTGGAGAAGCTTATCAAGATATATCTAGTGACTGCAATGCACGTCTGTACTGGATTGATACTTTTTTTTTCTTATTAGAATCATAATCTCAAGGCCAATATGGTTTATAGAGACTTTGTAGGGAATATATTAATATATTACTCAAGAGACTAGCTTTCAGAAGGAGTTCTGGGAACTACTTTTAGTATCAGTTTGCTTTGCAGTGGGAAGAGAGTGGTAAATACATCATTAATTTTCCCTTTCTTTCTCTGCATCAAATATGCAAAATGCAGATGTGTATGCTATCCTATAATCCCAAAGCTTGCTACCTGATACACTCATGTTGTTAACCTGTCTTCCATGTATTCTAGTCATACCGTACATTCCTACAAAATCCTCTTTTCTTGAAAAACCAAAACAAGCAAAAAACAAACAAAATATTCTGCTCAATGCCATAGCCAAACATGTTTCACTGGAGAAGTTAAAGTCCAGTTAAGTTTGTCTGATCTCAACCCAATGGTAACCATTAGAACAAATAATACCCCAGCTATTAGAAATATAGAGTTTCTTTTGAAATATGTGGTCCAACATATTCTAATCCAAGAGTGTATAAAGATTTGTCTCTCCCTTTTTTTAATTCTGCATGATATGTACAAACAAAACAAAACAAAATAGATTAAGGCTCTACAATCTAGTAAATATATTTGTTCTACAAATTAAACTAATACATACATTATTAGATATGAGATCTGTTCAGAAAAAAGTCCATCCATTGTTAATATAATGAGAATGGTTTGTGCGACATGGATGCAACCTATCAGACAAGGAGAGTGGACTGGGATGCGCATGTGTGAACAAGGACAACCTCACTGTACTAGTCAGTACAGGTGGAAGATGCCATTGTGTGAGCATGTGTACTGTGTGACCATCATATTTAAAATGACTGAGCAAGTAGAACAATGAACCTGCATCTAATTTTGCATTAAGTTTGAACTTTCCTCCACAGAAATTATTTGGGTGATTCAGAAGGCTGCAGCTGTGGGCAACTGGAGACTGGCAGCCTCATCATGACCAAGTGCCCACTAAGAAATCACATCTCATGCAGACATTTTTGGGGAAACATCAAATCACCCAGGTGACTCAGCCCACCAACAGCCCAGGTTTGGTGCCCTATGACTTCTGGTTTTTCCCAAAACTAAAATCACCTTTGAAAGTGAAGAGATTTCAGACCATTGATGAGATTCAAGAAAATACGACTGTGCAACCGATGGCGATTGGGAGAATTGTGTGGTCTCAAGGTGCCTGCTTTGAAGGAGACTCAAGCATCACTGTCCTACGTATAATGGTTCTTGTATCTTGTATCTTCTTAAATAAATGTCTATTTTTCATAGTATATGGCTGGATACCTTCTGGACAGAACTCATACATGATTAAACACATATATATATTAAGTTTTTATAGAAGTATGCATTGATGAATGCATGCAAAAATAGACACCTCAGAAAAGAAAATATTCTAATACGTTTTCTAAAAATTTAGTCAATTATTATGCATGGGTATCTTTGGAGATCATTGCCCAATTGACCACAACTTATCCTGGGGAAAACTGTGATCTAGAACATCACAAATTACTATTCATAATCTACTGTTGGAAAAATAGGACAAATTAGAGATGTCCTGTTTTTTGTTGTTGTTTTTTTTTAAATTTCTGTTTTATTTTGTTTTTTAAATTGTGGTTGCAGTGAGATGACTTTCTTGCCATCTTAAATTAAAATCACCCATAAAATGATTTTGTTTTTTATTTTGGACCATCTGGTGGCATAATCATTAGGTATATCATTTTATGTGAAAATGTTTTGGAAGTTTATATATTAAAATTACAAACACATACTTGAAATATGTTATCTTTTAAATTTGACAATTGTATGTTAAAATAAACACATACTTTTTTATATGTCAAGATTGTTTAATCCACATCCCCACAGTTTTCAAAGAAATTTCATCATATCATTGTAACAACTTTTCATATATGCCCATTTTCCTACATCTCAAAGAGCTTTAAATAATAGCACTCAATGATGACTTCAGAGATCACTGATATATAGGTTTAAATGGGGTGATTTTGTTATCTTGACTATTCCTTAAACAATTGGCTTGTATAATATTTAAAAGACTTCTGTTTATATCAGTCTTAGATGTAAGTAGATTTACATTTGCTTACAACTTAAATAACTTATCTCGCAGTTTTATTAAGGCTGGCATCATAAAAATAGAATGTAATAAATAAACGGGGAGACCAGATTTTAGTAATTTCCCATGTTCCAACCAAGAAGAGGAAAGACCACAGTCAGGTGTCTCTAATTAGTGTTTGATATTTGATGTTATCTGTATTGTACAGTAACACTATTAAAACACTTTTCTTTTTCTTTGAGAAACAAAGAGATATATTTCAGTTTAATTTTCAGAGTAAAAATATAGCTTTATGTAATAATATGAAGGTGATACTGGGTTATTTTCATAAAATAGAATAAGAAAAATTTTATTCTCAAGTCATTCTATTTTTTTTAGCAATGTAGCATGACACATTAAAATGGTGAAAACAAAAACCAAGAGCACATCAGAATCCACTTACTTGAGGATCTGTGTTTATATATCAATTTTAGAAAAACCCCAAAATAAATTGATTTATAAAAGAGACCATTTGAGTGATAAAGCACACTGCATTTTGCCCTAATTGGAACAAATATCTGACATCAGTTGTCACGGGCCTCCAAATTGGGGATCGTGAGAGAAGGTTTTCAGGGATCCACTACTTATGGAAAATAACCATAATAACAGTAAACAGCAAGCCTTCTATAATCATGTCCAGAGTAACTGCTTAATATGCATAAAGTATCCAACATTATTAATTTTATTCTAGTGACAATTTCCATTTTTATGCATTTATCTTGTTAATTGAAACAAACATTTCCACTAATATCAAAGTAACTGAAGACAGAATATATTTCTGACAAAATAATTATTATTTATTCTATATGCTAAAAAGTAAATAAAATAAGAATTGAGTCATTTTAAATTTGGCTCTTGATTTATAGTCTTTTTAATGAAAGAGCACTTTTATTTTATTTTATTTTATTTATTTTGTAAATACATTTGTCTCTGCCTCCCCCCCACCACTTTCCCTTGCCCCCTCCCTCCTTCCCTCCCTCAGCTCTTCCCCTTTGGTTTTGTCCATGAGTCCTTGCTATATGTTCCTTGACTTTCTCCTTCCCTTCCCTTTCTCTGCCCGCCCCTCCTTCCTTCCCTCTTGTCTCTGTTGATTTCTTTTCCTTTCAGTGTTGCTGGTCATATTTTCCTTGCATCTTTGTATTGTTGGTTAGGTTCCGCTTATAGGTGAGATGAAAGGATGCTCAGCATCACTAGCCATCAGAGAAATGCAGATCAAAACCACCATGAGGTACCACCTCACACCAGTCAGAATGGCCATCATAAACAGATCAACAAACAACAGGTGCTGGTAAGGCTGTGGAGAAAAGCTAACCCTAGTCCACTGTTGGTGGGAATGCAGACTGGTGCAGCCACTATGGAAAACAGTGTGGAATTTCTTCAAAAAGCTGAAAATGGAACTGCCTTTTGATCCAGTGATTCCCCTGCTGGGACTATACCCTAAGAACACCAAAACGCCAATACAAAAGAACCTATGCACCCCAATATCCATAGCAGCACAATTTACAATAGCCAAGTGAAAGAGCACTTTTAAAACAGTAACAGGAAGATTATAAGCAAGCAGAATGTTATTTCAAAGTTCATTTCTGCATCAGTAGGAGTCTTCTTAATTAATAAACAGAAAATATCCACACCTCTCAGCTTACTTAAAATTAGGATCTCCTAGTTAGCTACCACAGTTAATATTTCTTTTGTTTAAATTCAAATTAACTTAGTATATATAACATCAGCAAGCTAAGTGCATTTTTATATTATTTTCAAAAGCACATTTTGTCTTCTATTAATATTCAAAAAAAGTCTGAGTCCCTAATACAATTAAACTAATACCACTTTTCTCAGAATAAACCCTTGAGAATCAAGCTGTATTTATCCTCAAAAAGTTCAATGTATTTATTATGAATTAATGCAGTGGCTCTAGCTTCTCATCCAAGACTCTCAACCACTGTCAGTGATGAAAATTTCAAATACTCAAAATTACTGTCAGACTCCCTTTCCTTTTCCAACACAGATTCAGAAATCTGGCCAATGGAATTCTGGGCATTATGAGGACATACATGCCTCTACCTCATGCAAATCTAGACCAAAAGTGAATACATGATTGATCAGTATTGTGGCTAAAGGTATTTAACATGAATTTAGGATAAATAATTGTTTATGTGTTATATATGCAGAAAAATACTCCTAAACTTTGATTTCTGGAAAACAGCATAAAAATACATAAGAAGATATTGAGTGCTGAATTATACTTACTGATTATCCTGTAATTAAAGTTAAATTGTTAAACAAGTGTTCGAACAAACACTGTACAAAATTATTATGAGTTCTTTGAATTTTAAATGGAGAATAAATTAAAGTAAATATAGATTGCTCCCTGATGGGTAAAAATGGTTCTCATCTGCTATATAATGATTGATACAAATATAAATTAGAAGGCACTCTAGGCATCATATAATGTTCTCATAAAAAGTTGCCAAATCATACTGTATGATTTCACTCACATGCGGAATCTAATGAACAAACTAAACTAACAAACAAAATAGAGCCAGAATCAAAGATGAGAACAGAGGACAGCTAATGGGGGTCGGGGGGTAGGAGGAGGGATTGAGCAAAGAGGAAAAAGGACTCAGGGACAACGGCACGGTGACTGGTGGGGGGGAGGGGGACAAGGGAGATAAATGGTAACAGAAAAAAATACAGTTAAGAAATTCAATTTCTCAAAGATAAGCACCCATAAAGCTAAAAATAATCATTATCTCATAAGTACTCTGAATTCAGTGTTTTCAGCAAATATATAAAGTGTTTGAAATGTTATAGCAACAGGAAAATAATGAAATGTAAGGTAAAGAGGATTTTTATACATACTGTTAAATAGTTTTTGATATTTAAATTCCAGAGGAGAAAAGGCGAATTTTACTGTATTTTTTAGAAGAATGTCTAGCTGTTTTGTAAAACTAAAATGTATGTTATTTTAATTTTTGCCTTGAATAAAATGGTTCTTAACATCAGAAAGCAATGGATTTGAATATTCTATAGACTTGGCAAGCTTTCAGACTTGCCTAACCTTTACACAGCAGTTTTCTCATCTGCTACTTGGGTACTAATAACTACATCAGACGTTTGTCATGAGCAATTTACTTGACATGATTCACACATTTATTTAACAAATAACAGATAAATGAATACCATGTGCCATACTCAGCTAGACACTGGGGAGTAAAATGATACAGAACACCAGACAGATGTTCATGCTTCCCACATAATAGGAGTTCATGAAATATTGGTCATATCCTCTCTTACTGTGTTGATAGACAATAGCTTGCTATTTTTCTCAAATTTAAAATTTCCTCTAGGAGTGCTGCTTATAAAAGGAGAGTAGTATAATCATATCTAACATGTCCATGAGCTCTTTATTTCAACAGGAACTGAATAAAACCATAAAACTTTCATCTCTAAGGATAAAAGATATTTAATGTGAAATAAGAAGATACATTTGGTACATTACATGTTTGTCTTTGCTAGTCAAGAATCTCTTTACCTTTATTAGTAATGAGATATAAAAGGAAATACAGAAACTTCCATCTCAACTACACACATCTTTCTAGTGACAAAACTGAGGTTTATGTGTCAGCGACTTAAAGTTTTTTTTGACTAGTGTTCACTTTCAATAATCAAGTGGAACTTATTTTTCTCTTTATAGCATAAAGAAACAAGTGAAAAGAATATTAACATAATTCTAAATGATTTTTTTAGTCCCATTATATTATCTAATAAGCTATGTCTCCTTGAATGTCAACCTGCTTAAATAACCACAGGATACATATCTGGACATACAAGTCATTCAACATTTCACAGATGTCTGTGTTGATATGGTCATAACATTAACTGTCCAATGGGACAAATTTAAACTGCTCAACTCCACGTCAATGCCATCAGAAATGCAATCGTAGTATGTATTAAATATAAATTAAAATTATAGCCAGGTTATCAACAGATGCTAATATCATCAATTTGGTGTTCTGAATATAAAGAAAAGTGAAGGAACCTGCACACATGGAGATCAGAGCAAACCAGCGTTATCAGTGCAAGGAGACACCTTGTGAGACACGCCGGATCAGGCTCAGGGTCGCGCGCTTGTCTGCGTGCCAACCCGGCGGACCCAGTCCCTCTTCAGCAGGGTGCGGGTGAAGACTCAAGCTACTGGACTTAATCTTGAAATAGTATTTCGTTCATCCTGATCCTCTTAAGACACAGATTAAACTATTCCTAAGAGGCAAGAATATGTTATACCATGCTAACATTTTATTTTAAATATTATTCAATATTATCAAGCCATTTTTGCCCAAGGGAAAACTGCATATTCCAAATACAAATTATTGCATCTTGTTAGCCTGTTCTTCTCTGGTAAGGTGCTATGACTCTAGCCAGGAGTTTATTTAGAATTTATTCAGATATTTATGTAAATATACCTTGGATTGTTTTAAGACAATATATTGACATATTGTATTAAGACAATATATTGAGATATTGTTTTAGTAAATTTAATGCATATATTGTTTATAGATAAATCAGCATTTACTTATAACCTAGCAAGTGTTTTGCTTTAAAATATCAATTAAGGAAGTGTTAATATCTTTTAAAATTAAACTTAGCTTAAACTTTTTTATTCTAAATTTCTTTTAAAGCAATTACCTTTTTTTTTACATTCAAATATATCTGTTTGTCCACATTCTGTGACTTTTTAATGAATACAATTCGATTTTGTAGGAATAAAAAGCAGTTATAATTGTTTACCATTCTCAGTCATCCTAACAATTAGACTATTTGACTGCATTTTGAGGGAGTAAGACTAATCTCCTTATGGTTCCTGTATAATTCAAAGCAACAGCATCCACTGGAAGCCACTTCTGAATGACAGGCAAACAGCAGAAGAGGAAACATCAAGTCCCTGGGTGTATGCACCCGATTTCAGTGATGACAAATGTCATAGAAACATTTTAAAAACAGCAGTTCCTCAATTCTTCAGTAATAATAAATTCTTCTCATTTTCCCAAGCCTAGCAAAGAAGAGTCTTGAGGTTGGAACTTTAAATGATTTGATTTACATGATGTCACATGGATGGATATGAAGGGCCAGAGTAATGAGGGGGAGTGTCACTGGAGGTGTCTAAGTTTTAAGGCATTATCTACACGGGCATCCGCAGAGACTAGAGGTGGTCTTTGAAAGCACCATATGGGTATGCCAGGCATGAGGTGATGGGAGGGAAACATGAGAGGAAAGAAAAAAGCCCTCATAGAAAGAGCATCTATAGAATTTTGTGTCTTCTTGACCTTGAAGGTGAACAATAATAGAAGAGGCCATTCCAAATATTTTGAACCTATCGTTTAAATACCTCAATTATATACATATGTATATCTGCATATAAATAATTGATATATAGTATCTCTACAAGAGATCCTTTATATATCGGATATGTATACAAGACTATATATTATGAAGTAGCATAAAATAGAAATAAGAGAGATATCTGATATTTTCAAATGATCATTTTTTTCTAATTAACATGCTCTAATAAACAAATACAAAGATGTTCCCGGTTAGTATTTAGTGTTTGAAAATTTAGTAGTTTTGCTCTTTTCTGCTAGGAGGGACAGAATGCTGAAATAATAGCAGCAAAATGGAGAAATACATTGAATTACTTCAGGCAAAAATGCGTCTGCATTTAGGCAGTTCTAGCGCTGGCTCAGAGGTTTGGTGACATCCGGGTGCTACTCTGATAGCCTGTGATTGTTCTGGCCTGTTCTTCTTGTGGGATAGTTGTAGCAACTTCAGTGATCTGGGTTCTACCCAAGCAGGTTAAAATGCACGAAAAAGAAGTCAATAATAAACTAACAAAAACCACAAATGTTTATAATAAGTCTTCTCTTCCCCAGAAAGTCTCTTCTATATCAGGAAAAAGACCTTGCCCAAAAGTGCTTATCAAACTTTTCTTACATCTTAATAGAACAGAGTCACATGCTTAGCTTGACCAATCATTAGCTGAAGGTATCAAGCTTAAATTGATTGAAGATGAGAGTCTATATGTCTTGACTTGTGGTTAAAGATATTTTGACTTGAAGAAAATCAAAATACTGGTAATGAGGCAAAATAATAAGTAACTACTGAATAGGCGAATTATACTTTCTGCTACACAGTGTGCATATAAGAAGAGATCTTTTTTTTAGTCCACTTTTTGTAGGATAGTAAGTTTCTCTTTCCAGAGCAGAATTTAGCTTTACTTGCACATTTCCTAAAATCTGTAACAGCAAATCAACATTTTAAAATTAAATTTATTGGAGTGACATTAGTTAATAAAATTATATAGGTTTCAAGCCTGCAATTCTACCATCCTCATCTATATGTATAATACTGTGTGTCCCAGGACCCCAAGTCAAATCTTCCATCACCATATATTTGACCCCTTTTTCCCTTTACTCCCCCTTAACTCCCTTCCCTCTGGTAATCACCACACTGTTGTTTAGATGTTTAAATATTTTTTTTCCTTGTTTGTTCATTCCAACTCAAGGATTTGTTCTTATAATTAAGAGTGTGAGAATAAAAATAGATGTGAGAAATTCTACTAGATAATTATATATAATTGTAGATAAATGGACAACAAATATGAAAATAGGTAATTAGGTAAATAAATCTTCCTCTATTTAGAAGTGTGTTATTTTCCCCTTTCTTAGGTTAATGAGTATTGGACATTTCCTCTAATGCTGTTCAATCTAGGTTTGAAAGAAAAAAACTCTTAGGTAAAAAATTCAGGTAATGAGTATGAACACAAAAAGATTGCATTGATTATAACTTAAAATACAAAGTAATATCCATAAATACATATTGATGTAAGTACATGATTGAATTTGTATCGGTACACTGCTCTCAAAGAGGTGGAGAATATTTCCTCACTTGTAAGTGTGAGCTATATACAAATGATCTATCCAAAGATCACCATGTGGAAGAAGGGAAATAGTAAGTGTAGAGGGAAGAACTCTGATAAATTATTGACAGGGATAAATCATGTAGATAATATGTACACTTGATATCATGCAGTGAAAATGTCAATCAACTTCTATGGCCTCCTCCCCAAAATCTATAAACCCAGTCTAATTATGGGAAAAACACCAGACAAATTCCAATTAGAGATATTCTACAAATACCTGACTAGTCTCTTCAAAACTGCTAAGATCTTCGAAAATAAGGAAACACTAAAAAACTCACAGGGAGAAGAAATGTGTGGGGGGTGGAGGGGTGAGAGAGAGAGATGGAGACAGAGAAACTCTTTCCCCACTGTTACGATGTAAACAAAGTGAGGAACCATTGTTTTTATTGTAGGAAACTTTGTTTCCTCACTACAAAGTGAGGAAAACTTGATTAAACCAGGTAAATTAACTTTAAAATTATTTTTAAATTTAGGAACCATGGACATTTGAACAATTGAAACTTTGGAGGTAATATTTAGCTCTATTTTTGACAATTTTTGATGTTGAAACTAAATTTAATTTGCATTATGATTATTGGTTTGCTAAACAAGATAGAAATGTCTGTATATTTGACTTGTATGTTTTTGTTACTTCAATTAAATTGTTGGTTTTTATCAAATGTTGGTCTTTCCAGGGAACTACAAAATTTAAAAAATATGTGTGTGTGTGAGTGTGTGTGTATCTCAAAATAAATAGTGCATTGTTCCTATAGGATGTTCACAATTCTTTTTTCTTAAGATTTCATGTATTTATTTTTAGAGAAAGGGGAAAGGAAGAAGAAAGAGAGAGCAAAACATTGATGTGTGATTGCCCTTCACATACCCCCAGCTAGGGACCTGGCATGTGCTGTGACTGGGAATCGAACCAGTGACCCTTTGGTTTGCAGGCTGGTACTCAATCCACTGAGCCACACAAGCCAGGGTGGATGGTCACAATTCCTCACCTTCTTCGATGTGCTATGTTACAGCTCAACACACTTGGATAGTGCACAGATGAAAAACATTTAGATTTAAGAGTTATTTGGATTTGTTTCGCATCAGCATATACAGGGTAGGGGCAAAAGTAGGTTTATAGATGTGAGTACATGAACACAGAGTTTATTCTTGTATTATTATGTATTAATGATTATATTATTTTCCATACAAAAATTACACTTCAAAAATTCACACTTAATTACACTTCAAAATCAAGTTACTCTAAGACATAATTTTTGTTACCTTTTAACTGTCCTTAAAGTTTATTTAGAGTTAAACTGCTGCAAAGGTTAGTCTAAATTGGGGCACTATATCATTTCAAAGTTTACTACCTATAGTTACAGCCAGAGTTCCACAGTACAGAGATCAGCTTGACATAAGGTTATACTTGACTAAGCATAACAATGAGCTCGAGTATAAGTGAAATGCCCTTATGGTTACAAGCAAGAATGGTCCACTTTTTCTGACATTTATTGCCTTCTATGGGTTTGTAAGCCTTTCTTCTCTGCTGGGTTTCTTTGCAGCAGATACAGAGAGAAATTTCCCAAGTGATTATTTCTTTTTTGAACTGATACTACAAAAGAGCAACTCTCATTTTGTTTAAAGTGTCATGGGTTTTTAACACACAGGCAACGCTGCAAACATAAATGTCTCTGCAGAAGTCGTCTTCTCATGCCCTTTACTGATGAACGTGTATATGGGCATCACAGAAAATATAAATAATAGAAGGGCAGAAAAGACTCAGATATTCTCAAAGTAAAATGCACCCTGCTAGCAACTTGTTTTCTATATTATTGAAGAAGAAGACTAAGTGAAGAAAGACTTGTGAAGACTCAGCACTCTTACAATTTAATGTAGAATGAAATAGTAAGACAAGATGATGAAATGTCAACTGCCAAATGCTAGAACTTGCCATTCATTTCTTAAATGACAGCTACTTCTCTCTGACAATTTTTATCTGGATGGTAGCTAAGTAATTGAAATTCGTTCCTAAACTTCACAGTCATTGTATGTACTTGAGTAGTTATTGGTCCAAAAATTTTTAATACTGACTACCAATTATCTGGAAAAAAATTTTTGAAATTTTCTGTGATATATAAAATTATCTATTGTGTTCAAAATCACTATTGTAGTAGATGTTTTTCACATCATTTAGTCCCTTTATATTTTAAGAAATTTATTACAGTAATTTTTAAACAGAATTTGAACATTTAGATTAGAAAGACACAGTTCCCTTCCTACTCTTCTTCATTAGTCTCACTACACAAAGGAAACTACATGTTTTTATGTATTTCTGTTTCTTAATACTTTGGGTTGTTATTTCATCTCTAAGCGATATGTTAATTTTATTATTTTTTGATTTATAAGAGCCAGAAATTACTGATTTTATTTTTGTATCATCTCCACATTTATAAAGTCTATTTTTGCAATGATCATTTTTGGAATGTGAAACCATATAACGAAAGTCCCATTCATATGCTATCAATCATAAATATATGCTGTAGATCCTTTACTTTTTAGAATAAGAGTGAAAGTATCATTGCCCTTCCTTCTACCTTCCTTACAGATTCTACTATTCTACTTTTTATCAAGAGAGATTTGGAAGTAGGGAGGGGAGGGGCTTTTACATTGTCTGTGGGGACGTATTTATATCTGTTATATGATAATAATTAGGAATTATGTCATTTATCTTTAAGGTTACGAAAGCTAAAAACCAATAACCAGCATAAAATAATCTTGATAATACACATACCATTTAATGCTGCAATAAACAGTTTCTTATGATAATATTTCATTCTCAAGGCATTCAGTCTAAGCTATTAACCCACTCAAAGAAGAGTTTCTAACATGAACATGAAATTGATTCTTTTTTCTTATACTCTTCTAGTCACATAAAATAATGTTATGATTTACTTTGCTTTTATATGCACTATATTCTTTACCTGTGTATGAACTGATAAACAATAAAAAGTTTAAAGTAAAAGATGAAAACTATGGTTGTCTCTAAGATATTAGGATCAAAGATGCTTTTCACATTGTACTTAAAACTTTATATATTTTCTTAAAATAAACACCTCTTGTTTCATAATAAGAAAAAAACAAGTCTGCTTATTTTTATAGAGAAACAGATATTGTAGGAGTTGGTATCACTGACCTTGATTATTTCTCTAAAGGTTTAAACTTTTAAATAAGCTGGGTAACATTTCAGTGGTCATTTACTAATTATTTTAAAAATTCTTTTACTTCACATCTTTGGAAAACATAATCATAAATATTAAGAAAAACTTGAGGAAAATTTTATTCTAGAATTAATTAATACTGGGATAACAATTGTATCATATGTAATCTTGTTATTTTATCCCCGCGGTTTCTGACGTGTTTAGAAAGATGGATGCATCTTCAACAATGGTCTATAGAACTTTCTTGTAAAGCTCTTGAGGGCAGTACCACCCTGCTTCCATCTGACTTCTCAGAGACTAGCCAATGGTGTCAAAAATTATATATATTCAACAGATACGGTTAAATTGATAAATAAGTGAGGGGTCAATACCATAAAACATTAAATTGTGTTAAATCATTAAATAATTAATTCAAATTTCTCTTACAAAGTATGAAGCACCACAGATTAGATATCATAAGCTTTCACATATAAGATTTACAAACATATGTGTTAAATATAAATCTATCTTATTCATTAAACAAAGTTTTGACTAGTTTCTATAATCCCATTCTGTATTAGAAACTGGATACATACATTGAACAAAACAGACATGTTGTCTATCTTTTTAGAACTTAAACTATTGGAAAAGACATATAATGAATAAATAAAACTCTAATCACAAAAAATTCAAATTGTGATAAATGGACTAATATTACATGTTAAATAAAATAAAAGTGTACATGGGTTAGATTTGATGCATTTTCAAGGCCATTGAATTTGGGGGTGGTGTGCTACACAATATTTAACTGATAAAAACATTATTTGTAGAGTCTATCTAAGTTAGTGAATTTCTTTTGAGCCTGCTTTCAGGAAAATAAAGTGAAAAAACACAGAAATTTAGTTACACATGAATACAAACAAGACCTAGCTAAAAATATAGGAAGCTTTAATTGTTCATTATGTAATACTACAGCGATTTAAAGACAATATATTTTAAAATTAAATGTAAAATTAGATTTAATAATCCTTTAGCAAAATATAAGTGGCCAAAAAACTATTCAGTAGTAGAGAGCTTGGAAAAATTACAATAACAGAGGTTTTTTTAAAAAGTTGAAAAACTCTATTAAAACTCTACTAGAAGCTGGTTGTTTTTCTAATGTATATTTATTATTAAAGAACAGAAACTTATAAAGCTATTAAACTTCTCCTAATCTTTGGTGGGGGGTGGTTCAAAGTTGTATACATGCTTTCAGTTAAACATCATGATGATTTTAAGAAAAACTCAGTATAAAATTATTTTTAAAATCATAGATTGGTTTTACTACTGAATATCAACACAAAAATTTAGGTAAAATATAATCTGTATAACCCATCAATGCATACAAAATATGTTCCTTTATGAATGAAAAATATTTATCTTAAGAATCCAAGATGTTTTAATATCAGAAAACATCAATACATTACAGTAAATACACAGGGAGTTAAACAACTAATTCATGATATAACACCATTAAAATCAAGAATTCTTTAATAATAGTGAGAACATAAAAATGATGATCATAATGAGTTATAAAAGTTAAATAAAATGAAACAAATATTTAAATATGTAGAATTAAATTCCACAGGAAAGAGATGATATAAAGAAATTTAATCAATATTCAAGTTATAAGGTATAGAAAATTAAGCAGAACTCTCCTTCTGATCCCATCCAAATTATTACAATTAGTATTTCAAGGACATTCTAGTACCATGAACTACCAGAAGGGAGATTTAAAACAAACAACCCCCCTCAAAAAAACACAAAAACCAAACTTCACTTAGAAAGTTTAAAAATATATATTTAGAGTGAATGTTAAAAAACATACCATATCCCATAATAATAAAGTAGACAACTTATCCTTGGGAATAATATAACGTGCCATAACAAGAACATACAATAGGGTAAAAACCATCTATTCAATAAATGGTGTTGGAAAACAAGACAGATAGATTAAAAAAAGAAATGAAACTAGACCACATTCTTGTACTATATACAATAGACTCAAAATGGATTAAAGACTTAAATGTAAGATTCAAAACCATAAAACTCCTAGAAGAAAACATAGGTAGCAAAAATTAGGACTTTTCTTTTATCAATTTTTTTTTTCTGGTATATCTCCTCAGGCAAGGGGAACAAAAGAAAAAAATAAAACAAAACAAATGGGACTACATCAAACTAAAAAGTTTTGGCCCAGCAAAGGAAACCATCTACAAAATGAAAAAGCAACCCACAGAATGGGAGAACATGTTTGTCAGTGATACATCTGATAAGGGGTAAATATCCAAAATTTATAAATAACTCATAAAACTGAACACCAAATGGAAAAGAATACAATAAAGATTAAATTTTTTAAAAAACCTACCAAAACAATCAAACAATACAAAAAATGAACAAAGGACCTGAATAGAGGTCCTTTCCAAAAAAGCCATACAGATGGGCAACAGATATATTAAAAAATGCTCAATGTCACTAATCATCAGATAAATGCAAATTAAAACCACAATGAGCTATTATCTCATGCCCGTCAGAATGGCTATCATCAATAATTCAATGAGCAGCAAGTTTTGGCAAGGATGTGGAGGAAGGGGGACCCTCATGCGCCGTTGGTGGGAATGCAGATTGGTGCAGCCACAATGAAAAACTCTACGACTTTTTCTCCAAAAATTAAAACTAGAACAACCTTATGACCCAGTGATTCCAGTTCTGGATATATATTCGAAGAAATCCAAAACACCAATGTGAAAGAATATATACAGTGACTCCACTTCTGGGTATATATTCAAGGAAATCCAAAAACTAATTTGATAGAATATATGTTCATTGCAGCATTATTTACAATAGCCAAGATATGGAAGCAATCCAACTGCCCATCAACAGACGAATGGATAAAAAAGTGGTGATGCGTATATGATGGAATATTACTCAGCCATAAAAAAGAACCAAATCTTACCGTTTGAAACAGCATGGATGGGCATACAGGCTACAGGTTATTATGTTAAGTGAAATAGTTACATAAGGACAAATACCATGTGATTGCACTTATATGTAGAATCTAAAGAACAATATAAAGGAACAAACAAAACAGAAATAGACATAGATACAGAGAAAAGACTAATGATTGCCAGAGGGAAGGGGGATTGGGAAACTGAGTAAAAAGGTAAAGGGATTAAGAAGTACAGATTAATAGTTACAAAATAGTCATGGGGATGTATAGTGTAGCACAGGAATGTAGTTAATAACATTGTAAGAGCTATGTGTGGTACCAGTAGGTGCTGAAACAGGGGAACACTTTGTGAAGTACACAGATATGGTTGTCTCACCACTATGCTGTACAGCTGAAACTCATAGAAAATAATATTGAATTTAAAATGTAATTGAAGAAAATATACATAATCAGTCCATAACGCAAATCAATGTTGGACGACAAAAGTCTGTTAAGTGCAGCTGCACGCTCTTCTGTGATTGTTGGTTTTACCATTATTGGTCTGGGTAATTTCCCTGGTTTGCAATTCAGAGACCCAAACCATCCGTGAGCCATCATTCCAACCAAACGTGATGAATACCGAGGCCCACACTGCTGAGTTTGGCTCATGTAACCAAGCCCCATAGGTGGCAAACCTCAACAAGTTGCCCCCTGCTATGTACGAACGCTGAAGACTGCCAGTTAAATGTGGCACTCAAGACATCACTGGCAAATAAGGCCTGATGGTCATCCATAGTACTTTGAGGGCACAAGTAAAATTTCAGTGAGTGGAGTAATATGTGTATTAGAGTGTACGGAGTCAGCACCACAGGTTTACTCTTTTGAGAATTCTATAAAGATAACCGATAAAGTATTTGGAGACTAATTTGAGCTTAAATTTAAAAGCTTGTAAAAAGAGACAGTATTGAAATAGTGACGGCAAAAGACTTGGCGTGGGAGGGTGAACACACAATATACAGAGGATACATTCTAGAATTGTACACCTAAAACCAGTATAATTTTATTACCCAATGTCACTCCCAATAAATTCAATAACTAGATTTTTAAAAAATTTTAGATTAAATATCAATGTTGTTTGGGATGATTTCATAAATTGTGGGGAGTAATGATGTGGGAGAAGCAAGAACTAACAGCAGGTGCAGGGAACTGTGGAAAGAGAGAGATGGCATTCAGAGTGATGGCCCCATGTGAGGAAAATGATCTTGGGAAGGTGAAAGTTCTTCCCTCATTCTAAAAGAAGAAAGAAAAAGTCTCCATATCTGCATGTCTGTAACTAGATTTGAGGTAGACAAATGAGAAAAGATGAGGGATTTTAATTTCTCAAAGACACATCAAGTCACTCACCAGCTACGGGAAGTTCAGGATAACAGGAAGAAGAGATATGGGGAAAAACAAAGTACAAGGATGTCTTTTGGAAAGCAGATAAGACCTAAGCAATGCTCTAAATACCTGGATAGTATTGAGAAAATTTTACGTGTCACCTACAAATCTAGCCCACACCCATAGAACAATTTCTGTGAAACTGCTTAGTAAGACAGTGTGGGAAGTGCTTCAGTGTTAAATATTGTTTTTGCTGAAGTGGGCATGCTGTAGCTATATGAAATAAATATAAAATTAAAATTTTACTGTTGTACCCTTTATCAATGTGGACACAAAAGTTAAGAAAAGGGTATGACAAGACTGAATAGTTTTAAGCTCTCAGATGATTTAATGTTAAAATATATGGGTACCATATGTACAACTTAAGTTTCCAGAAGCTTGAGGAAAGGAAAATTTAACTATAATAAAATGTAATTTGTCCTTCAGGAAAATATGCTAAAAGTTTCAAGTCATTTTCATTGTGAAGAATATTCCGTGTAACTTTTACTTCAGAGAGTTGAATTTTTGAATATGCAGATCTAATTTACATTGAAGTACAATTATCTGCATTGCTTTTTGTCCATCTTATCTGTCAAATGTGTATCATACTGAATGGTTACTTTTTAAAAAAATAATCTGAGTGTCAAAGCTTTGTATAATTTTAATATAATTATATCATTGATGCTTAATATCCAATACTAGATTTCATGGCAATTGTGGATCAACTTACACTAATATAATTATACAGGGGAACATAGACATGATCTCACAGGATTGTAATGTATTATCAAATGGTAAGAAACCTATGGCAAACACTATGCCATAGATCTTTGATAATAGTAAAGGGAATCACCTAAATTCAAAGAAACACAAGATAAATCATACTGTTAACAAGTAAAAAGTATTTAGCTCTTTATGAAGGACTTTTCAGAGCATATTTGCAACAAACTGGAATTCACACACAATTATGTAGCTTGAAAGCATATAAGTGTGAATTCAATATGGCGTAGACACGCCAATTATTGAGTTAAACTCATTAAATGCATAGAGAATATGGGAAAAATAGATATTAATGGAATCATTTATTCTGCAAATAGGTCTTAAACATCAGCCACAAAAGGTAAATACTTTTAAGGAAATTCAAACATAAAGTTGATGTGGTCCTTGCAATAACCTCCGCTACACCTTTTGTGACTTGGGAATTAGGCATATTTCTTTAAGCACACAGGCAATCATTTGTGAAATATTTTTTGAGCAGCTACTATATACCAGTTATTAAAGCACTGGGGATACAGTGGTGAACAAAAGAGACAAATTGCCTTCTTCACAGACCTTGTAATCTCGTGTGGCACTCAGAAAATGAACAAATACATCTCTCAGGTGATGACAAGCCATTGGAGAATTCAGGCAGCTGAAGGGAACAGGAACAGGGAGTGACAGTGAAGTACATCAATCAAGTACTTAACACTGTGCCAGTGAAACTGCACTGAGCTGGAAACTATTGGCAGCAAATCAAGGTTTGTCTTACATTGAAATCACTGCATTGCCTCATTAACTGAATGGTTCCACGGTGAAAAGGAGGTATGTCAAGGTGGGGAAAAAAACTACTGAACTAGACTATTACAATGGAACAATCAATATTCCAAGATCATTCAATCTATTCTTACAGCTAACCTTCTCCAATGACCCTGGTATTCTCAGTAACTTTTGTGATTTTATAATATATGAAGAAATAAAAGCCACATATCTTGTACAAATCAAATTAAATCATGATATAACAAGCGTTTCTTTTTTGGCCCAATCTAACAAGCTAAAACATGCCTATATTGACAGCCGTCTTACAGCATATTGACTATTCCATACAGTATATGTGTTTAAAATGTACCATCTTAACATATACCAATCTTCCCAGTCTGTCATATAGATGAGTAAGAATTGATAGTCAACATCACATGCACTCAGGGGAAAAATAAAGTTGAAATAGGGTAAATTTATGTTAAACCAATAACATTTTTAAAGAAATTGTCACAATTGATTTATAAAATGAGAATATTTTCAATATATTCCAAAAATAAATACATTACTTTTTCTCTACAGAGAAGAAGACGAGAGAGAGAGAGAGAGAGAGAGAGAGAACAAAAGGAGGAGGAGGAGAGGGAGAGGGAGCAAGGGAAAAAGAGAGAAAGGGAAAGGATCATTTTCCCTGTACTATTATCATAGAAAGTAATTCATGTTTCCTATTCACTTTTCATCTTGAGAAATAAAAGGGATAATTTAATTATAAAATAATTACCTATTAAATGTCTTTCAGTTATTATTAATTATTTAATATTTAATCTTAAGGGAACTCATGTTATAATTTAAAAGTTTTTATTTCTGTTAATTTTTGGTAAATCTAACATTGAAATCTGCATGTCTTTCTTATATAACATGTGGTAGGCAGAGAAGTTGCTCATCAAAGACTTGAGGAGGGAGATTATCCTGGATTCTCCCCATGAGCCTAACCCAACATATCGTTGCTGGAGACAATGGCCCTTGCACAGTAACGAGAAGAGAACTTCAGGGATATATGTATACACCCACGAATCTTATACCCACCCCTTATTACTATTTTCTAAGATTCTTAATTAGCTTTTACAACATGAGATACATTAATCAGGCAGAGGGGGAAAAAGACAAAATGGCCACGTGTAGTGAGGCCTGGCTTGCAAATGCTATTCATTGCAGATAACAAATTAACACTTTGTCTATAATACCAATCATAAGCTCAGATGAGGAATGTGATTTTGGATAAATCATGTCATAATGTCACAAACTAATGAATTCCTTAGAAGAGTTCCCATTCTTTCAAGTCAAACCAGAAACTAGCATTTTAAATTGTCAGCCACAATGTAAATGGACACTTTAGAGCATCGAAACAATAAATGCAAACTCATTCCTTTTTTTTTTCCATTTTCTGCAGTAGTTTACAGCATCGACTATTGATTTTTTAATTCAGTCTTCATATTTATGTGAACTATCACTTAATGTTGACTGCTATATAAAAAAATAATAGTTGTCAGCATTTGTAGGATCCTACAATGATCTAGCTATTTAATACAATAGAATTTGAAATTGTATTTTTGTATCACGAGCACATATAATGAGATCTATGGCAAATCAAGCATATTTTATGAAACATAATGATGCAATAAAATAATGTAGATCAACACAATTCCTTTTTCCTGTCTTTTCTACAAAGATTGGTAAGAGGCATAACAAGATTTTTATGACCTCTGTTTCTAGTAGTGAGCAAAGTCTCATTTCACCAAATGTCTCTTCTCTCCCTCTCTCTGACACCCTAAATTCTACCTACAGGTTGATTTTCCTTGTTTAGTTATTTATTGGTCTGTCATTTTTGTGTTTAATTTATATAGTTCCATTGCATTGATATAAATGTCATCCATACTGATTCCATTGGAGATTTAGTGAGGATTTCTCTGTGGTCAGTATCCCATGGTGTCTGTCTGTCTGTTTGTCTCTCAGTTTTTCAGGTGTACAGAGATGCAATTTACATACAACATTATATAAGTTTCGAGTGTACCACATAATGATTTGGTACATGTATTTATTCCAAAATCCAGATTTTTACTAATACCAGTAGGCAGCAAAACTGAGGTGCCTTCTTTTCAGCGCTCTTGCTTAAATTAGCCAAAGTATGTCTCTAGTCTCTAAAAGCTGCTTCCTAAGGACCCAGGTGGCCTGTTCCACACAATCAAGGCCTGCTAAGGCCTGTTCTTTATTTCTCATGTCCTCAGGAGCTACTCACATGGGTGACTATATGAAACCAAACATTTTCTTGAAGAGGTGGGGGAACTGCAGTGAACTGCCTATTAAATCTCTGTATGCTTCAACATTAGGAAATTTCCCTCTTTAGCTCCTGTAAGACGCCTTGTAGGAAACCTGCTTCATCTGATATTAATAGGCACACTAATGCTAAGTGAACTTTCTTATAGTGCAGTCCTGATTTAAACAGACATAACCGGCCATCAGAATTTCAGAATGTTACTCTATTTTCAAGTACCTACTCACAGGAAACAAAAAATAATGAGGCATAAGACAGCAGCAGTCCCCTAAAGCTATAGAAATCTGAAAAGGGCTAACTGCGCTGGTTTGTCACATTTTGGAATCTTGCCTTGATGGAGCAGTCTGGACACTGCCCTCAGGATCTGGAAGAAAATTTCTAAGCCTTTAAAACTTCATGCCTGATAGAAAAGTCTGGGTTTGTCTCGGGGCCTTGATTCATAATAAAGTGATTTAGAGTCAGGGCTAGTCATATCAGAGAGCTTGACAGTATGCTTTAGTGTAGGGACTTGGAGTCACATGGTGTCATTCTCACCTTTGGAGAGGATGGAAATCAAGGCCATCCATTTGGGTGGCCAGCCATAGTTCCATGGTCGGGCCGCAACATGGACTCTGGGTACCAACGTGCAGGAGACTTTCCCTGGCTGGCAGTGCAGTTCAGGGCCATAAAGCTGTCTACAACTCAACGATGACAGGGTAAATGGAGACTTGGTGTTGCAACTTTCCTGAACTGTGCCTCTGTACTTTTCCCCCGACTAATTTTAGTCTGTATTCCAGGTATAAAAACTGTGTGCATTTAACAGCTCTTCTGTGAATTCTTCTAGCAAAGTATCAAAACTAAGAGGGATCTTGGGGATTCCCAAACGTGCATTTGGTGTCAGAAATACAGGTAGTCTTAAAGACTGTGCTCCCTCTGACATTTCAATAGATAAAAAATAGTGTGGGTGGGTGGAAATTTGAGGGAAATTGAATATTTGCATATTCTAAAAGTATCTCAATCCAGATATTTATTAATTTCAGAGGGAAAAATAGTAATAACTTAATGGGAGAAGCCCAGCAGATACCACCTTAACAAAAATATCAAAATATCAAAAGACGTAGTGACAACCTATGAAACAATTTTCTTCCTCTGTCACTATATGCTATGCTGAAGATGGGACAAGGGGCAAAATCATTTCATGGTTCCTACCAAAAATGCATATTACCTCAGTATGATCATGGGGAAACAGTGGACAAACCTAAATTGAAAAACATTCCACAAATAATTGATCAAACTTTAAAAAAAATGTAAAGGTCATGAAAACACAAGGAGAGACTGAAGAATTGGCACAAATTGGGAAGACTAAGGAAATATGATAACTAATAGCAATGTGGGATCCTGGAATGGAAAAATAGCGTGAATGGAAAGTAAAAAATCTGAATAAAATTTGTACCTCAGTATAGAGTATTATACCAATGTTAATTTCTTAATTGTGATAGTTGTACTATTGTTACAACTTCAGTAAGTCTAAAACCATTTCAAAATAAATAACGAAGGGAAAGGAAGGAAGAAGGTCAATATAAAAATTCTGTACTCAAAATTAAAATTGTTATTGCTCATCTGTCTTCAAGAAATTTTGAGTTTTGAATCAAGAAACCATAATTTTGGTTATATTTACTTTTATATATTTTTTAAGATTTCCTCTGAAGACTGGAATGAGCTGGAAAGCATTTCATATTTACAGATGCTTGAATCTCACACCAAATAAGGAAATCACAATAGCTACAGGTAGAGACTTGCTATCAGTAAATTTTTAAAACAGTTCACACACGTTTGGTCATACACTATTTGATTATCTGACTGTGGAGAAAGAAAGCATGCAAAGTGTTAAGAAGTGTAGTAAACTGAAGATATATCAGAAATGAAGGTAATGCACTTTTATGATTATAATGCAATTTTATAGCAAAACAGGATTATATTTTTAAAAAACTTTTCTCTGGAACATCTGTTGGGTAAAGGAAGGCAAATGTAAACATTTAACAGATGTATTTTAAAGAAAAAGAAGTGCCTTAAATAATAAGATGTGGGAAAAAAATAAGAGGCACATATAAAAATTAAAGGTTATTACCATGGAAATATTACTCCCTGAACATCCAGGTTAACTCTGCTTTGGTAGTCGAGAAGTGTAATATCCAGCATTTGAATATGTGATTCACAGTCTTTAAAATTGTTTTAAAACAGAGTCTGATATTTTTTTAAATTCTATACTCCTCTTTTCAAAAACTGGTAATTTAATCTTGGTGAATAAAAGCCTGGAGTGCTGTTTCTAAAATTAAATCAATATGTTTAAAACATTTTTTGGAAGTAAAAACTTCTATCCATGGTGCTTGAAATTGAAAATTATTTGCAGGCTGAGTTCATACATTCTTTGTCATAGAAATTTCAGTCTTTTCTCACTTAAAATCCAGCACCAGAAGCTGTAATGGGAAGTTTTGTGTATACCCCTTTGAAAATATCTTTTTTCCTTAATAATCACTTCACATCATTTTCTTTCTTTCTTTTCCTTTTTAAGATTTTATTTATTTATTTTTAGAGAGATGGGAAGGGTGGGAGAAAGCTAGGGAGAGAAACATCGATGTGCAAATGATTCGTTGATTGGTTGCCTCTTACATGTCACCAACTGGCAGTGTGGCCGGCAACCCAGGCATGTGCCCTGATGGGCAATCAAACCTGTGACCTTTCATTTTGCAGTTCAGTGCTCAGTCCACTGTGCCACATCAGCCAGGGCTCACGTCATCTTCATTCACTCAGTGAAGGGCTTTCAATGTCACCAAATTTAGTCTTCCACATATAGGATTACATATGAGGCAGATGCTATGTTTTCTATCATTATAAATACCAAACCCCAAAGTAATAGATAGCCCTAAATTCAGCTATGGCTACATCTATAGCCACAGTTCTACAGAGTTGCATAGACAGCATACAACCCATTAAAAACATTTGATACATATACTAATGAAGAAATGATAGCTATTATTTAGTAAGCATTAGAACTAATGTATTTTATTTTACTTCTTTAAGGATTATCTTGTTAATTGGTTGAGTATAATTTAAATCTTTGTTATATGTTATTATGACAAATTTTTTCAAAATATAGGTGAACTTTCTAACTTAAATGTAAAGAGCTCTTTATTTCTTAAGCAAATTAATCAAAGCATTACAAAAAATGATATTTTGATTGGGGATAATGTATGTAACTTTATTAATGAGACACCATTAAGTATCTCTCAGCTGATAACATCACAGCCAAAGAAATTTAAACAGAATAGAAAAATCAATACATACATTTGTTGGAAATCCTAGTCCCAACATTCTCATCTCCAAAATAATTTGTTACCAAAGGACTTTGCCTCAAATAACAAAATTCCAACCAGGTTTCAGATATATCTTTAAGCACTCTTGCAAGTGATACACATTTGCAAATGCATTGCAATCATCTCAGAAAATAATGATGATCTTTAAAATTTCCTTTAGAAATGGAATTTTCTAGATATTTTACTCAGAATGTTCTAACATTTTCACATATGCAGAGAAGAAATTCAAAGTGCTAATGCTGAATAGATTTAGAGAACAGTTTTATTACTTAATGTTATAAGTTAAATCTTGATACCTTCAAAGGGCTTCTTGAAATTTCTGTTGATTATCTGACTAGGTGGTCAAATAGATATTGCCAAAATTCTCCTCCACTTCCCTAAAATGAAGACTGAGGAATACTACTCTCCAGAATGTTGATAATCATAATCACAGTCTTGAAGAGCCCAGATTTCATTGTGGCTTTTACGACCCATCCATGGGGTGCTAAGTACTTTATACCCAACAGAAGATTAATCTGCGGCCCTGGAAACTATTTGTATGCATCTATGGCACAGTTCAAACCTCAGATGCACTGAGATGTGACAAGATGAGCAATTGTGTTTATACAATGACTGAATATACCTAATAACTCACAGTATTTTTTTTAATTTCTGTGATGAAGAAAACATTTAGATCTGAGATTGCAATAATTAAATAGATCATTTTTATCCAGCCCTTCCTCGCTATTGGTACAACTAGGAATAACTTCCATAACAAGGAAGGCAGATATACATATGGAAGGTTTGGAATGCTATTCAAATCGTCCAGCTAATCAAGAGTCAAGACAAAAAAAACTTAACTCAAATTGAGTGGTAGTTTATTTTCATAAAGAATGAGAATTTAAACACAAACTGCATTGAGCAATTTATTTAGGCTTTCTCGTCTAATAATCAAGATTATTCTACTGAACAGATACTGGAATTTTTTTCCGCCTCATACTGAGACTGAATGAGCCTGTCCATGAGTACATCTCTGACCAAATTTAACCGCAAGCTTTCTAGTAATAGTAGACTGATGTTTCGTGCCACCAAGTGAATATTGTGCAAAGCTAAGGAAAAAGGCCAGATCTGAGACTCCTAGGTTTGAGTATTATGCAACAACATTGCAACTGTTTTAATGAACGCTAGGTGACTGGAGGAATAATAAGAATAAGGACATGAATAGAGTAGAAAATGTTTACATTAATGTGTGTGTGTGTGTGTGTGTGTGCATGCACTTGTAAGATTTTGAGGTAGCCATTAACTAGGATCGTGTGGGAGCTCAGACGTCAGTTCACACTAAAGGTGAGACACTGACTCGCGCTGTCACCCTTGTAGCTCCAGGCAGAGCTGCCTCTGCAGGAGACGGGCCCAGACAGGGCCTGTGTGTTCCCAGGCAGTTAACAGCAACTAAAACTGTTATTCAGGCAGCACCAAAGGACTATGGCTCATATAAGAAGTTTTTTATGTTCCCAATTTCTAATTACATAAATCAAGGAAAATGCCATATTCAAATATATATAATATGTAAAATGTACATGCTATAATAACTTGTTTTAAGAACAAGAAAGAAAATGAAAAAAAGGTAAACTTTGAGTAACATTTCAATGCCCTGGTCATTTAGTTTAGATGATATGCTAAGCATTAAAATTTTATACAGAATAATGCGTTTGAATTTGTTTTGGTATGATTTTGTTTTACACTTTTTGCTTAAAACTTAAGAAACCAATATTTGTTAGGAGATTTTGTAAATATTTTCCCCCCGTGGCACCTATAAATATGTGCCTTTGAATTGTAAGTAAATGTAAATATTATTATATCTCCCCATTACAAAAAATATATAATTTTTATTATTTATAATCAATTATTTATTTAAGCATCCTTCAAAGTTGCATCTTCTTTTCTGTTTCTATTTTTAAAATTGAGCTTTATTTCACTGAACTTTGGTCAGTGTTTATCATCATAGGAATTGCATTTTGCTCTATTGTATACATTTCTAAAAGTCACTAAAAAGTTGCATGGGTTTTTATTACTAAACTGACTTTTGTACAATTTACAAAATATGTTTGATTGCACTAGTATGCTGGATATTTCTTAGACTCTATTTTGACTGATACGTGGTGAAAATTGGTTTGAAGTATTCAAAGAACTAATGATTTCAACAAAACCTTCAAAAATTGCTTCTCCTAAAAAAATAAAGTAATACTGTATTCAGAATTTTATGGCTACCTTACAGCATAAACTTGGCCTTTTACTGTAACCTTCTGTTATTCCATTTACTGGTTACCTGACTCCAATTATGGGAATTTATTAATCATAAAGCAAATGAAGGCATTCATTTCATTTTCTTTTATCTCTCTCCCTCTCCAGTTGCCAGGTCCAGAGACAAGCAGGGAGCAGCCAGCCGCTCTGGCCGAGTAGACTGACTGTAACGGTGTCCTGGCTGCTTGTAGGCTCAGCAGGGAGTATGTGTTCCTACAAACTTGCTGAAATATTAATACGCAAAATTGTACTGAGGTTTCTGAGAGCAGAAGACTGGCTGCTCTGCGGTTTTCTGCTTCGGGTTCTATTGGTGATTCCGAGAAGTCAGTGGCGCCTAAATGGGTTAAGTCTAATGAGGTTTGGAAAGCTGATAGCATAATTTAAGACAACTTTCAATCTCAAAGCTGCAGACCTCGCTGACCCCGGCAAATTACAGTGTTTGTTAATGCTCCGTTATAGACATCTTCTAGTCAACCAAAACCAGATATATTAAGTGAAAAAATCGAGTTGTGGTTCTCTAAGAAATGTTTCTAGCTGCATTTTGACAGATCTTCTGACGATAATTTTATGAAGGCATCTCAGGCTTCCTGATATTTTATGGAACAAAAGCATGAGAACTCACACACAAACAGTTGTTTAACTTCTAGCTGCAGAAACATAATTACCATAAAACTTTATCATCGTAATCTTATACAATAGGCCCCTCCTGGGGAATCTAAAATCAATGTAAAGAATCACAGACCGAAGGAAAAGAGACAACCACAAACTTCCCCTGCTAAAAATGGGCGGAAAAACAAACCAAATGAACAAGGAAACAAACAAAAACAAGAAATATATGTTTAAACTCTGTAAAATAAGAATGTGAAGAAAGGCTGTGATTTTAAAATTATTAAATGCATTTTTTAGATTCAGTGTTAATTTAAAGAACTCGTGACAAAACTAGTTGTCTTTAGCAGTGAATGTTCTCATGTATGTTTGATAATATAAATAAAAATTGTATTATTTCAAGGATAAAAATTATATGAAATAGAAATTATAGTTTGAGATACATACAATTTATTTACAGATTAAGGCAGTTATTCATAAACATAGCTCCACAACAGGTTTCTAAAATGTGAGAGACTAGATGGAAGCTTAAAAGCTGTAGAAACTCCCATTGAAGCAGATGTTCCAGGGTCTTTTATGCTTGGGGGTTTCCTGAACTATAGAAAATATTTTCTCCTGCTTTTCAATTACTTTTTAGTAAAGCATGCTTAGAAATCTAACTACTTTTTATCATGCAAGACTTGTAACTGAATTTCAATAATTCAATAAATAATTGATTCGAACTGACTAAATCTTAAGTCTTTTGTGAACAAGCTAATGGTCAAATATTCTGAAGTATAGCCTTAATAATTTAAAATAAAATGTTTCTCCATTCAAAAGTTTATAACTCAATGTGTTTTAAAAAGTGTCTTCCTTCCAGGTACCAAATATTACGGCATTCTTTAAATTTCAATATTTTAAATAATTTTGCTTTCTTCTTTAATAACTTTATACATTTTTCTCAATTAAGCATATTTATGAAAACTTTCATTTCCTGTGATGACTACTTTGTACAAAATAAGCAAAAAAAAATGACAATAATAGTAAGTCCTAGATAAAGACAATTTTACAAAATGTTTAATATTTTAGAGCCATAAATTAAAAAAAATTCTCAATATTTAAAAGCCAAGCATTAATGAACATTTTGACTCTAGTGACTTAATATTCAATTAAAAGGTATCTGTTTATGTTTTTTAATTCGAGGAGGGATGGCTGGTTATAGCTCTCCAAAAGCCCCAAATTCACCATCTGCTAAATGTGAAATATTAAATGTCTTAATTAAAATATTGTGATATGATACACTCTGAACATATTTAAGATTATTTTTGAACAAATATGCAGAAGTTTATGTTCTTAGATATCTACTGTACTTCAAATCAGTCACCGTGGATGGCTACATATGTATATCAACAATGAAGTCAATTCTCTAAAAGTGTAGATAGTCTTCTTTTAGAATTTGCTTACAACTCAAAAGCACTGTGACGGTCCTTGATTTAACCCAAAAGCCTTTTACTAACCAATGTCACTTTTCTTTATCATTTCTAAAACCAGCAAACAAAAAATCTAAATCCTTTTTCAGAAGGAATTACAGATTGTTGAAACATTTTCAAGAGGGCAACAAAGTAGTTTAAATAAAGACAGTTCCCTACAAGAGGGATTATCAATTTAAATGGGGATATTTTTGACTGAAGTAGTAATTTAAATTTCAATTCATGGACACTACTTTTTACAGTATGAAGCAACTTTACAACACTAGATGTGTTTAAGTATTCTGCACCTTAATAAATAAGTTATGATGATTTATTATATTTCAAAATAATCCCAGAGATTAACTTTACAAATAGCACAACATATCCTAAAATAAATATGCCGTGTTAGTTTAAACAGAAAATTGGAACAGCTTTTACCTGACCCTTAACTGTACTTAGGAAATGTTTCAAGTTATATTGCCTGTAATAATTCAATATCTAGTTATTTGTGCCCTTCCTAGAGTTTCATATGGTTGTTTTGCATGATTTTTATATGTAATTATCTAAATAGTCACTTGCTTATCTGCTGCCTATGAGCAATACTATTTAAAAACAGGTAAGAGCTAAAATGCAGGTTTCTGGAAGAAGGGGTGGGCGAGAAGGTGAAAAATGCTTCGGATCTATGATACTACTTAGGTCAGTAACCGACATCTCAATAGAACACTTTCCAGAAAGAAAGGGAGATGGATGTTGTCGACTTTCCTCTCCATTTATTTTTTATGGTTATTTACTCACAGATGATGTGGGCAAACTGTGTGCAGAGAGAAAGCATGGGTAATTTGCAGGCGGATATAACCCTCAGTCGGCTGGGATATTCAAAGTGCTCTAAGGAATAAAGAGGAAAGTAGGTCATTTGAATCATAAACATTTTAAACATTTGCTTCATAAATGAAGATAATATGCACTTGCTCTAAAAGCCAAGGAAAAACTGTCTCTGAATAGGATAAAAAAGAAAGTTAAACAAAAAAGAATTATTAAACCATTCTGGTTTCCACACCTCTATGAATGTCAGTAGGAGGTCTGCCTCTGACCGGGTATGAACCAGCAGGAGAGTTTGCTAATGAAAGACAAGATGCATGTGTTGACATAGCATTAAATGACTGGTTTGTCGCTCCCGCAGGATGTGAGTTGGGGAGCTTACGCCGCAGCAGCACAAACTAACTGTTTTTATCCCCTTGTTTTCTTAATTTTAACTTCTCACACAAATTAACAGCTTTCTGTTTGCCACTTGCAAGTTTATTTCATGTCATGTTTGGTTAAAATTAAAACTGGCCTGCTAGTTATAGGGCTTCAAAATTTAGTGCAGCTTCAAAGACCTGTGGCTGACAATGAGTTCGCAGTGCAATTCAGTTCGTTAAATCAAATTAAATAAGTTGTCTGTGTTCAATACCGCAAAAGCCATTGCATATATGACATAAAATGAGGCTACTCAACAAAAAGAGATGGTTTCATGTCTAAAAAAAATATGCACTGTGACTGGCTGGCTATGGAGCTTTACCTGCCACAGAGCAATGTCTCTGTGAAGACTACGCCAAGCCATGGCCTGTGTGCCAGAATGGGAACAACACAGGACCTGAAAAGATCAAAGCTCAAGTTTTCCTTTGAAATAGAGACTGTTGTAAGAAAAACAATTTCTGTCTTGTTATCACTGTGGGATGCATCCATGGTTGAAGAGGTCACATTATCATGCTAATTCTTTAAAGTTAGGTTTTCTGGGTGAAAGCATAATCAAAAGTAAAAGACACGCCTGAGGGTCATGTAATTTAGTTAATGCTGACACAGACCCCGGGGGGCGGGGGTGGGCAGGGAAGAGGACCTAAAACCAGGCATAATAAATCGCAGGGCATCTATTAATCTTCAAAATGCTTTTATTTTATTTTTATCAGCATCGCAAAAATTACCACACTGTTACACTGACTAGTACTTCTAATTAAAGCTTAACACAAAGATCATTTACATGAAGAGACTGACTGAATGGGCTGTAATCGATGTTTATGTATTTATTGCAGACTGAGATTGGCAAGGTTCATTAATCTTGATTTGACTGTTATTGGCAAGTGGCATCCTCCCCTATCCTGGGACAATCAGCAGGGTTTCTTTAATCTAATAGAGTCTGTGCTCACCTATGTTAGTTTAGAAATATAATACTTAGAAATTCCAACACTTCCATTTATTCTAGATATAATTTTGTCAAAGTGAGACACTTCGGTCAGAATAAAATAACTGAAGTTGAATATTATTTAAAACATTACATTGTGTCTAATTACTGAAAATCAACAGTCTCCAGAAACAAGACTGAGAGAGATGTTTTCAAACTGATAATATTAGTCTTTTTTAACCATAGCAAGGCTGATAATTATTTACAGTAATTTCATTAAACAGCCAAAAACTTCAGTGAAAATATAAATAGAAATAATCCCTCCATCAAATTTAAAAAGATAGCATATTTTAAGAACACATAGTTTTAAAAAGAGAGTACGTAGTATCTAATTCAGCTATTATTAAATCTACTATTGTGCCTAACCTTGTTAGTTTTATTAATTTTAAACAATATAAACATTTAGCACTTGCTGAGCAAGACAATGTATAAAGTACTATGGGAAATTCAGACATGAATCGCACATGTTTATTCTGAAAATCCTATGTTTATCCAAGGATAAGGCTTTATTGTATATAATATTTATTTAGAGGTTAAGAGCATGATCTTTATTACAAAGCTTGACAGAAGGAATTCAAATTTCAGACCAGTCAGTGTCAACATTTCAGATTTAAAAACTGACAGTTAAAACATCTTGAAGTGCTATTCTGGATATTCAGTTTCAACTGGATGAGAAAAAGATTATCTCACTTTTCTTACTTTTTCCTCAAGAATCTCTTCATTCTTTATATGCTAATATAATTTGTTGGTTGTGAAGTTTGCTTTAATTTATTTAGGTTGTTTTGCCATTTTTGCTCTTCTATTATGAGGGAGGACCCCCCCAAGACAGAATTATCTGCTGAAGGGTGGGCCTCTTGTAATATAGGCTTCCCCAGCTAGCTGTGTCTTCTAGGAACCCATCTTTATCAGTGGGCTAGCTGGCATTGTTGTGAGAGGCTGTGTTCGGCATCAGTGAATTTTTTTTTAAATATTTTTCGAAATGTTTGTCCATTTCATGGTGGGTGATTTACGAGCGCACCTGCCCACATTGCGCTAAGTGTTCAGCAATTTTTGACCAAAAACAGAATGGTCCCCATACCCCACACTCCTTAGTCACCCAATCTCTCCCTAAGTGACATTTTTTGTTTCCCAGATAAAAAAATGTCCTCATAGGGAAGTGTTTTGCAGAGGTGAAACAAAAAATGGCAGAACCACTTAAAGGCATGGAAATTGGCAAGTTCAAAAACTGTTGTGAGCAGTGGAAAAAAGTCTCAGTAGGTGTATTGTATCAAACTATGGAGAGTACTTTGAAGGTGACTGAAGTTTAAACATATAAAATAAATAAACAACTTTTTATAAATAAATACTGTTTTGGGGGGGTTCCCTTTTCATATATAAGTTCCTGTATCTTGCCATTTAATAACTAAAATTTTAAAAGTATAAAATTATACTATTTTTTCTTTTTTAGTCTCAGGCTAACAGTGTGATAGAACAAGTAACTTTTTTAAACCTTCAGCTACAGGGTGAGTTGAGTTATTTCTGACAAATATGTCAGGGTATTATTCTCCTCTTTCTCTTTCCTTCCCTTTTTTCCTTTCCTTTATTCCTGCCTTTTCCTTCCCTATGGAACTAATGTTTTATTTTTCCTCTTTTTCCATGATTACCAGTTCTACTGTTTTCTGGTTCCCCATAGACTTTTTAATTTTTTAACTTGATTGTAAAGAGAGAAAGGAAGAGAGAGAGAAACATTAATTTGTTGTTCCACATATTTATGCATTCAGAGTCCCCGGACTAGGGAGTGAAGTCGCAATCCGGCATATTAGGGTGACGCACCAAACAACTGAGCTACCTGGCCAGGCCTTTTCAGTAGAATCTGATTATAAACCATATGTGAAAGTTTAGCATATTTATAAAAAAATATAATTTGGATTTTAGTTACTCATTTCAAATACTACATTTACTTATTTGTTCATTAATAAATAGTTGATTAATTTTTTAAAAATCCTGTTGGTGATCTATTTACTATGGCTGTATTAATATACCATGATAGAAAGACCAATCAAAATTTTAGTTTATATAATAATGGCTTGTAATGAACTTAATTTCAAAAATTTTTTAAACATTTTATTATGTAATAAATGTTTACTTTGTGGAATTCTCCTTTTGTTTTTCATTATAGTTTAAGTGCAGGGAACTAAAGCTTCCAAAAATATTTTCTATTATAAAGGAGTTTTTAACATGTTCTGGTCTATCCCAAATAAACAGATATAAAAGCACAAACCTTTTCCTTAGAAACTCTTCTTATATATCCAGAAATTCTAATGGCAACATTATATTTTAAAGCAAATATTATAAAATTTATCTTTTTCTAAAATATAGTCTCCTTCAAAGATGTCTTCTACAGTCAAAATATCTTGTGACGTGCTATGCACCCTACATCCTTCTTGCATTTTTATTATTCAAATTAGAATGCTAAAGGATCACCGAAGTTCCGGGATATGAACACCTCTCTGGCTTCGTTAAAAACACGTTTGCCCTGACAGCTGAGTGACTTCCCTTGGCTGGGTGAACCTTGTATTCGCTGCCCTTTTCTCTCAGTTGTCTAGAATTGTCTCTTCTATATTTGATATAGATGAAACATCTGACATACGCTAAATCATTTTTCTCTCATAGTAACTAGATTTTTGAAAGAGTTGGGACATTTGAATAAAAGGATTGTAATGCCAGGCTGAATACTGCTCATGGGTACCCTTTAAGACCCCTGAGAGTTTTAGCTGGCATCCATTCCTGTGGGTCAGAGGCTGGGTGCAACCAGTTGTTACTCATTTTGAACATTAACCTATTCAGAGGTGCCTTTTATTAACTAGAGTGGCCTGGAACTACTTGAAAACTTTCCATTTACTTATCCAAGTTTGCTGGGCCTTATTAGACCATTCTTAATTGAATTTGTTATTTCTCCTCTATGCATTTGCTCTTCTACTCTTAAAAGTACGATCATTCCATTCTTAAATATTCACGCCATCTGAATCTACCCATCACATCCCTTAAGTTCTTCTTCATCATGATATTTCAGGATGCATTCATTCATTCCTTTCTGTTTCATGCTTTAAAGTTGTTATTCTATGGATCTTCCAGGGCACTAATTTGAGTCCACTCAGTGTTCATGCCTTCCTTAAATTTATCTATTAAATTAAGCAGAAAATAAAGGTGTTATGTGTTTTTTTTTTTTTTTTTTTTTTGCTGCAAACTACAACCCCCTCTTTGAAGTTACAATTTACTTTATTTCCTTACTGCTTTTATTACTTTTCCATCGTGTTGCCTACCTTTCTGTTATAAAATCCCCGTCCTCTGATCGTCTGTTCTGCCAATTCTGTTAGGCTATTCCAGTTTTCAGTTCCATGAGTGTCAGCAGGCTGATAAACGTTTGACTGCGAAGTCATAACTCCATCACAAGCAGGTGGGTTTAGGAAGCCAGCTAACGCCCCCGTCCCGGTCCGTGGGGAGGAAGCCTCTCCCCTCTGCCTTCACCGCTGCAGCTCCTTATCTCAGCCCAATGTTCAACTTATTTTTTCACTTCAAGGGGGGAAAGAAAATCAGGAACATGGATGGCAGGCCTCTTCTCTCCATAAATCAAGAATCCTCATGTCAAACTTACCAAAATCTAACGCTTTGTGTTTCCAGAATTTTAGAATGCTGATCTAGGAAGAGCATGACCAGCTCAAGAAAAAAGAGGTCATACAAGGCTTCTTTGGTAGAACTTCCACGAAGCAAAGCGCTTCAACTGTGCTCGGACACACAGGCTTTTCAGTGTATGTTTGACTTGGAGAAGACAGATGAATTGAAAGTGTAGTAAAGGAAACCTGTATATACTCCATCCTCCAAGTAGTAGCCAAAGACGAACAATCTTAAATCCCTCGAAACACACACACACACACACACACACACACACACAGATTATATAAGCCTCAAAAATCATGTCTTATTCAAGTTTCTACCTCTTATCTCAACCAAATTATTTGTTTATTTGTTTAACGACAATGAATGCCAGCTATACGTTAAACCCAATATTTGGCTGCGGTGGCTGATGAGTAGAAATGTATGTTGACCTCACCCTCTTGGATTCTAAAGCCTAGTGGAGGGAAAAAAACATCAGTTATAAGAGAGGAAGGAAAACAAGAATGTAACTGCAATGTACCATAAAAATGATATACTGAGCTCTGAGGAGATGTCATGGGCAAATGTCACCTGGGCGGGGGGATGAAAGAAAATTGCATAGAGTAATAGATGTTTAATGAAGAGGATGGTTAGGAATCGCCTGGGCAGAGTGGAGGGACCAGCACTGCTGGCTCATAGCTCCAGTCTGCAGTGGGGGGACACTTGATGCAAATCATTTTGGAGGTTATCTAGAGATGCAAGACTATGAGGACATTTCTAAGTACAACAGTGTTACTGTTTCTATCCTTAGAGCAAAGGGAGTGACTGTCAAGTTTTAATCAGGGAGTGGCATAGATCCAATTATTTAGTGCAAAAACTTCTACCACAAGGAAAATGGATTTGAGTGAGGGAAAAGTAGATTTATAAAGGCCAATTGAAATCTACTGCAGTGTTTAAAACAAACACACACAAAAAGTCAATGGCTAGACATAATGTACAGCTAGAGACATGGAAATGAGGATGGCTTTGTAAAATAGGAAGTAAATTGACAGAAATGTTTGACAGAGGGTTTGAAGAAGAGAGAGGCATACTTTTTATGTTTATTTTCTCAAGTAGATGCATGTTTTCTCACAATCGTGAAAAAGATAGAAATATTATGAATCCAGGTTTGGGAGAGATAGTCTATTTTCAGTTACGAACATATTAAGTTTGAAATATCCAAAAGGAAACATGAAATAAAAAAGAAGAGTGGGCTGGAGATACTCATTAGATGCTCATCTCTGTATAAGTGGAATTGAAGTCATTGATAAAAGCAGAGACCCAAGTTTGAGTGATGGAATAGAGATTTTAATTATGCTAATGAGGAAAACAAACTTTCAAAGAAAAGAACTCATGAAGAAAAAGAAACACTAGGAGTGTTTAATATCAAGAAAATGAAAGGAAGGCAGTTCAAAGAAAGAGAAAATTTCAAAGGTGTGGAAAGTTTCTAGAGTCAAATTCCAGAAGGAAAAATTCCAAATGGATTTAGTTGCATGGAAGTGAGTTGTGATTTATTGAAGTAACGGAACTAGAACTTGTTTTGCAAAAGGTTGATTTGGAAAGAGAACTGAGAAAACAGAAATTAAAATTTCAAAAAACTCAATGTGAGATTTTGAAAAGTCAATAGAAAAAAAGTGTCACACAGTGTAAGTGTCTCTCTTATATTTGAAATCTAAAAAAAATGAATTAACAAAACTAAACTCATCAACACAGAGAACACACTGATCACTGCCAGCGGCAGAGTGAGGACCGAGTGAAATGGTTGGAAGTGGTTTAAAGGTACAAACTTCCAGCCATAAAAGAAATTGTGGGAAAATAATGTACAACAGGGTGGCTATAGCTAATAATCTGTGTTGCATGTTTGAAGGTTTCTAAGAGATCTGAAAAGTGCTTATCACAAGAAAAAAAATTTGTGACTATGTGTGGTGATGGATGGTAACTAGACTTATTGTGGTAATCATTTAGTAACATATACAAATATAGAATTGCTACATTATATACCTAAAACTGATATATATATCAGTTTTATATATATATATATATAAACATTTCTCAAAGACCATTGTCCTAACTTTCTTGATTCTAGTGTTTTGAAAACTGCTGTTTCATATATTTGGTCCATTTTGGGGGGGTTGTAGCTGTTGGATTTTTGTAAGTGAGATTAAACCTGGTTTCCAATGTCCCTTCTTGACTAAAGGTGAAATTACAATGCCCAGAGATCCCCGTGATGTGTGAAAAAATGTGAAAAGGCAAGAAGAGACTGTAAGGTTCTGGCTTAAAATGCTATAAATATGAAGTTGCTATTAATTAAGACAGAAAAGCTTCCATAATCATGCTTCCTAAAGAGGTCGTGTCCTTTAACTACAGTTCTCAAATCTGGTTGCAAATTAGAATCATTTAGTAAACTTTCCACACAAATGCCTGAATTCCTACCCCTCCCCCACCAAAAAACCCAAACAAACAACTTAACAACTTTTTAGTGTGGCACCAGAACATTGGTATTAGAAAAAGATTTCCACATTATGGTAATGTTCAGCCATGATTGAAAACCACTCCTTATACTATTGCTTTTTTCGCTTTAATATGCTTATAAATCACTTAGAGGTCTTATAAAATTCAAATTCTACTCAGTTTTTCAAAGTGATAAACTTTGTATTTCTAACAATGTCCCAGGTGATTCCCACATTACTGGTCCACATTTTGCACAGCAAGGCACTTATTCAAATTCATGATAGAGCTATACCACAGTAAAGATTAATCGGACAGAGCTTGTAAAGCATTTCGTTATTTGCTCTGAGTTAAAAGATGTAAGTAGAAGATTCAACGGTTAATTAAGTTTGGCAAACAGTGAGTTAAACAAGGTGAGAGAGGTTTCTTTACTGAAGGATTTTTCATAGCAGGTGGCTTCCTGAAGTTACTTCTTCCCACAGCCCTTTTTCATGGAGCGTATTACAGGGTTAGAGAACTGAAAAACCCACTAGCCAGTGGTGATGCAGAGGTTAAGCTCTCTGCAAACAATTTTTGCTACTTTCTGAAGCGCTTAAAATATTACTGAAACATCTATTTAACTGATTTGTTTTCAGTTTCCTAATCCGATTCACGACTTAATTATTCTAATATATTTACTCATCCAGGTAGATTGTACAAAAAACAAATCCATCATGTTTGGATTGTAAAATGATTATGTCGCGCATACACACTTGTCTTTTGGTGCGCTTTGAAAATACTAGGCGACTGAATATTCTCCTGCTTGGTTCTGTTCTGTATGGTTAGGGTTAGGGTTACATTTCAAATGATAAGGAAACCCAGGGCCACTCATTCCATTCCCAAAGGTTGTAAGAACCCAGGTGATGCTCCCTTCTCGCCCAAAGAGAGGGTTTGCTTGCATTCCAGAGTGAAACAGACAACTCTGTCTCCAGAGGGGAGCGGGGGTAAATATGCCAACACATATATTAAGCTTCCGATTTTGTAATTTTGAGCTCCTCTCCACATGGGTCCCCTTCTAATCCTCTCCTCCACAGGCAGCGCCCATCTGGCTCTCAGCACGTTGCCCCATTGAGGAAAAGGAAGCATGCAAAGCAGTACTCAAATATTTTGTAATTAAATAATCAATCTGTCTCTAGTCCAGAAACCTTGTATTTACTGTCAGGATAAAATAAATAAAATATAAGTATATATTTACTCCTTTGTTATATAAGCAATAAAGTACTGGTAGGGGTTACAGTGACATTTTTAGAGCCAGTGTTCAATGGTGTTGAATGTCACGTGGTTTTGTGGAAAAAAGAATAAGTAACCTTCTCATCCATTCTGACCTTGGGCGCTCAGGACAGCATCTTGCTGGCAGAGAAGATTCAGAGAGTGCTAGACTTTTTCATTGTTCACATTCTTTCCCTGTTGTAGTCGGTGGAAAACTGGCTCTTTCATGGGATCGCAAGGAAACAGGTTCTTCTCCACATGATCATGAAGAAAGCAAACCAAGGACCCATGCGCAGGAGATTGTGGTGTGGCAAAATGGTTTACTTGTGTAAAGAACTGCCCCTGGGTTTCCGGTATCTCATTTCCCTTCATCCCACCATGGAAAAAATTCCAACCTTATCCTCAGCAAGACCAAAGCACGAGCCAGTGTCCAAGTTTCTGCTTCATATTAAAGCTTAAACTTCGGGAGCGCATGCCATCTACTCCCGTTCCTGGAGCTGCTAGACTTGCATGGCCGCATGCTCCCAGGCAAGAAAGAATGCACAAATGCATGGGGTGAAGGCATTATCTGGTTGGGGTGCATGCATGCAAAAGAGAGAGAGAGAGAGGGAGAGAGAGGGGGAGAGCTTCTTTGTTCCCTTGGGTTTATACTAGCTTGGGTTTGGAAGGGACCTGGGGATTTTTCAAGATAAGCAATCAACTTTCCAAGCTTTCACAGGCTTTTGATAGCTCCACACCCCTTACTTAGACTGACAGGCCTCTGTGGTCAAGCTCCTCTCCCTGTTTCCCTACAATTCGGTTCAGGGCGTGGGGGGGCAGCAGGGGCGAGCATTACTCCTAGTGGTGGAACAATGCTGTAGTCCTCTGGGGTATGAAGCTGTAGCTTCCCTGGCTACGCTACCAGGCTTTTGCTCCCTGTTTTATTAAGCTCAAGATCTAATTTCCTTTGCTCTTTTTTTCTGAATAATAATTAGATAATTATCGATGGTAACAATATTACTCAACAAAAACCAAATAACCCACAAACAAAAGTCAGGTGTCAACTCTTGCAGTCTGACACCTAACTAATTAAGTACTCCATTGATTCCTCTTATGCGGTGTTCACACTTTTGGTGTCTCTGGGCCACACTGGAAGAGTTGTCTTGGGCCACACATTAAATACAGTGTGACATATAATCACAAAAAAATCTCATAACGTTTTAGGTAAATTTACGATTTTGTCTCGGGCCGCATTCATAGCCATCCTGAGCCACATACAGCCTGTGGGCTGCAGGTTGGACACCATCTAAAGCTCCAATCAGAGCTCAGCAAAGACACGAGGCTGTAATCTAAAATGTTTCTTTATCCCGATGTACTCATACATGACACACCAGAAATGCAGAGTAATGAGTGATTTCCTATCCTAGTAAAATGTTGATTAACATTTGTTTCAAAGGTTATCAGACGGAACCATGAGCTACACTGCTATTCCTAACTTTGCTAGAAGGTTTCAGTAGCCTCCAGGAGTCTTTTCCATATATCCTTTCTTCTCACCAAGTCCTCCAGCTCCTCTCCATAGTGAACCTGAGTATTACCCTGAATTTCCATGTAAAATTCATGAGCACCTTCAAGCAGCTCTCCCACTCTAGTCATTCTGGTTTGACATTTCAAACTGTTTAAATTGGTTTTATTAAAAAAAAAGGAAATATGTAATATGGGGTGCTTCTAGAGTATTTATATATAGTATGAATTACTGGGGGTCTGGCTGCATTGCAGAGTCTGATTCAGTTCACTTCGGGCAGGGCCTGATGCCTGCATTTCCAAGATCACAGGTAACGCTGCCACTGTGGTCTAAAGACACAAGGAGCAGGGTGTTAGGGGAAAAACAGCCCCAAGGGAAGAGTTTGTGAATTTAAATATGTATCAGGAGAATCTCCTAACATAAAATGAACTCATTAGAGAAGATACAAAAGCCAGGACAACCTGACACTTGGACTTCAAAGGGAAATTAGTGACAATCACAAAACAGGTCTTTTTGTCTTCTTCCTCTTTTTCTATTTGTTTCCTATGTCTCCTCCCATTGTGTCTAAACACCCATTTAAATTATTTTTTTATTTCCAAACTTACTCTTAATCTCCATTTATCCCTCTTCATTCAAATTCTAAGAAATAATTTTTATATTTCTGCTTATTACTTTCGCACTTAATTCCAAATTGCCTTGCTTTGCTTCTATATAGTACCACCTAACTCCTCCGCATTCAGAATAATCTTAAAAAGAAATGGGTTCTCAATATTGGACAATCATTTTTTGAGGGATATGAAAAAGATTCTGGCATTTAGCATTATTCTGGATGAAAATATATATATATATATATATATATATATATATATATATAATTCTCTTAACAGTAAGTTTCCTCAAGACTAGCTTAAGCAATTCTATAACTATTTTTAAAAAATGTATAACTATTTTTAATAACTATTACTATCACCTTACTACTGTCTTCATCTCTCTCTCTCTCTCTCTCTCTCACACACACACACACACACACACACACAATCAAGCATTCATTGTATTAGCTGTACTGAAATCATAGATATTTTATTTTTCAAAAAATAAAAATTTTAGACTTATTGCTTTACAGATCTTTTTCTTCTTTTGTGTTTATTCCTTTATTTTAACATATTTTATACAGAAACAAGGAAGGGGTTAATATGACAAATTTTCTCAAAATAGATTGTCTTAGTTGGAGGGTATAAATAAATTCTAATAGTAAATTTGTTTTCTAGGTGAAGTAGAAAAGAGTATATAAATTAAGTTTATGGGATAAACCTAATTCTTATATACTGTTAAAAAGGCAAAATTCTTGTTTCAGCTTTCTTCTACGTTTCTGTTTTGTAACTAAGGAAAGAAAATGAATGATGATTGGAACTAAAATCAGCTATACAGAGTGTGAGATCAGCACTATAGAAGATTTTTAAAAAACTACCAAGTCTTCAAAAGGGCAACAACTGCTCAGAGAAAGATAATAAACTGGTTTTATAAAATAAGGGTCTAGAAAAGTGAACAGATTAAGTATAGCCTATGCAACTGATAGAAAAACTATAATGTATACCTTAATTTTAAATGTTATGGCTCACAATTTTCTACCTTTGTTCATATAAAGCTAATTTTTTCTTGGATAATATTCAAACTGAAAATACAGTTTTCTACAGTTTATTAGATGCTACACATAGCATAAAACTGGGGACTATGTGCAATGGTTCACTGAGTTTACAATCCAAGTTAATATTATTGGGTGAGACTTCAGTGAATCTGGTCTACCTAAGAGGCAAGTGAACTGCACCAGACACCGAAGTGTCATTTACTCTACCAGAAAAGATAACAGAAGTAGAACCCCCCTGTTCTGGAGGAATATGTTTGCCTTTCACAGGTGATCAGCAGAAACTAATTTGCTCACAGTAGGACTGGGTAACAGTTGTGGCAAGCTTGCCATTACTACTTTTTATTAAGAGCGCATATTCACAAAACTGCTATTCTTAGGCTTGGGAAAACTGAAGATAATATTCAAACATAAAAAGAAAACATATACACACTAAGGCAGAGCCAAGCCTCAATTTAGGGATTCCCTGATGTATTTAATTTTTTATTTTAGTATTAAAATAATTCACTGGGTATATTAAAATTATATGTGTAGAGGATCACTTCTTGGGATACCCAAACTTAAAAAATTAATATATGGAGAATAAAAAGAAACTATAATATATTTGAGTTTAATGTTGACATTGGGAGTGTGTGTGTGTATGTATCTATCTCCAAGAATAATCTTGGTTTAATTTGTACCAATATTACGATCATTCAAAGGAAGAGGTTTTATAACCAAAAGGATAATTTTCTGATTGAGAGAATGTATACTATCTAACTATAGACCTATTGCTTGTCATATTTCTTTTTCTTTAAAGATTTTATTTATTTAGTTTTAGACAGAGGGGAAGGGAGGAAGAAAGAGAGGGAGAGAAACATCAATGTGTGGTTACCTCTCGCATGCTCCCTACTGCAGACCCGGCTGGCAACCCAGGCATGTGCCCTGACTGGGAATTGAACCTGTGGCCCTTTGGTTAGCAAGCCAGCGCTCAATCTATTGAGCCACACCAGCAAGAGCGTTTGTCATATTTCTTAACTGATTTTCTGAAACAGAGGATTCCCAATGCTGGGGCCATTTATCATTCTTTTCTGCATATCCATGATGGCGGTGAGGTTAACAATAAATTGGGAGACAACAGTGGCTTGAATCATTTAAAAATATGTCCAGATAATTTCCTCCCAGGAATGAAAGGATAGAACTAACTTGCATAACAAAACTACTCTAAAATAGAAACTCTGCTAAGTTATTTGCGTATGATGCTTTATTTAATTGTAAAACTTCTTAGAAGGAAACTTAATCCACATTATTGCTTTGAAAAGTGAAGTCTAAATAATCATTAAAATGTCATTTGTATGTTGTTTGAACATGCTGTTGACACTTGATAACAGCTACTCTTTTTAATTTTTTTCGATTTATTACAGAAAGTAAGGACAGTTGGAAATGTGAGTTTATTCACAGTAGAATTATAAATTGTAATTTGTAAAAAGTACAAATTATAAGTTTTGTAAAAATTGTACTCTCTTGTAAAAGTATTTAAAATACATATAAGTCCCTAAAATATTACTTCGTAAATAACTTATATTATGAATATTAAGCAAAACTCACAAAATTATACTTTACAAATTTTGTCACTAATTACCAGAAGATAATGAATAAATTTGCTGAACAGAATAGTTTATTATTTTTAATTATATGAATAATTAGTTTTTGAAAGATGATTTTGAAAAATAAAACATATTACCTGTAATGATTTTATATTTATATTACTATTTTATGTTATGTTTTTCAATGTATTTCACACTGTTCTAATAATGTCATATAAGAGGGAGGGAGGTGGGGATAGATAAGGGTAAAGATAATCAAATGTATGGTGACGGAAGGCGACTTGACTTTGGGTGTTGGGCACACAATGCAATAAACAGACGATGTATCATAGAATTGTATACTCAAAACCTATTTAATCTTATTAACCAATAAATCCCCAATACATTTAATTAACTCTTGAAATATCATATAAATTGCCTTTTAAAATTTATATTCTCCTTCCCCTTCCCTTCCTTTTCTCCCACAAATGTATTTGAAAAAATAAATTAATTAAAAAAGAAATATAAATGCCCAATAAAAACCACTTAAAATTTTTAAAAAAAATTTATATTCCTGAGATTTATTTATTACAAAGTAGAATAAGAGAACTTTGTAAATCACATAAATGTGATCGTTTAATTTATTAGAACCCTTTTAAAGCATTCAATACCAGCCAGAAAAGCTTATAAAAGTGTAGTGACAGTACATATATCGATATCATTGTTCTGATAAATAATTTTAAATCAATGTATTTATTTTATTGCTTGCCAAACTGAGTATAGCTAAACTTTATAGAAAAATATTTTTTAATTTCCATTATTTTAACTTCTAAAATGAGGAAAACAGACTCTATAGTTTGATAGTATACCTTTTTAACCTGGTGTTTAACCAAAATCATTAAATGTTGATTTCTAACTATACTCAGTGGGTCTTGAAGAGAAATAATGAGCTGCTTAATACTCTTGACTTGAAGGCTGTGCTTTTCACCATTTCTCCAATTCCAATAAATATCTATTTCTACCCACCCAGAAGAAACAAATGTTGCAAATCAATTCTAAATTCAAATGTATGTTGATCTTACTTACTAAATCTTGTTTAACAATAAATCGTAACAACTAACTCTAACGATAAAATGATTTATGACTTGGTGTTCCACTATTTAAGAAGATGTAGTCCTTAATTATTGAAAGTAATTTCCACCTATGTCAGATCCATTCCATTTTTTGCGTGTGTGGCTTGTATATTTTGCTGCATTATTCAAACAATTTATTGTCAGAACCAAAAGTATGCATAAAGCGCATACATTGTCTCATTAAATGCATATAATGAGAGTAAACATAAAGTTAATTTGATATTCTTTCATATTTCAAACAACGTATCAATTCATAGCTGAATTAAGTACTCTTCACCACTATTATTAGCATATGTTGGCTGGCTTAGGAGTGCAGACTAAAGAGTTCCATAATGAATGCTAAATAAATCCAAAGGTATTTGTAAATTGTTATCCTCCAGATTTTCTTCTAATTAGCTTGATTGTAAGAAGAGCTAATAGGCACTTTATATCAACTCTCTCTGTTCTCAAAAGTGTTCTTTCTGGGAACATCAGAAGTGTTACTCTGTTCAAGTTTTCTCAGTTTACAGGTGGCACAGTCAGCAAATAAGCTTCTTTCAATAAAACACGCGTGCAGGCTCCATGCGCTCACCGTTTTCCTTCCTCTGACACGGACACCCAGCGACCGCCGTGCCCCAACAGGCACTTGAGCAGCTTAGACGCCTCTGAAGGGGCGTCTTTCATCTTTCTACTCTTACTTGCAAACATAGTGCTCCATTTTCCATTTCTGAATTTCACCTAGATGCTTTACCTGACACTCATTGACAATTTGAGTATTATTTCTTTGAAAAATATACTATTAAGGGAAAAAAAGTATATAAATGTTGACCAGTGAAAAATTAATTGACTACACCCATACTTCATTTGACTTCTACGTTCAGAAAAGTATTTGAAAACTAACAGTGAGACCATTAGATGAAAATAAAATATTTAATAAACATTCAAATGTCAAATAATAATGCAGTTTAATTTATAAATTATGATCAGTGCACAAATGCAATTTATATATAATATAGATGAATGTGTATATATATTTTTCAGTATGTTATGTGTGTGTACAATCATTTAATATTGTTGTTATTGACTTGTAGGTTTTGATGACTAAAAAGGACATTGTTTTTCATCTGAAATTAATTGTATTCTGTTTTGAATGGCTGATAAAAATATGATTGCTGATATATACTTACCTTTCCAGTAGATGGTAGTACAGATGTTCATAAGAGAACATTCAATAGTATATATTTTGAAAGGAGAAAGGTATTTTAAAATTTGAGACTAGTATAATAAAAAACAATGTTAAATATATGAACCATGAGGAATGGGAGAACTAATATTTTCAGTTTACAAACTTGAAGCTTAAAAATGGTATGTGAGTGTGTGTGTGCATTGCTTGTGAGCAAAATAAACTTAAAAAATCAAAGTACCAATCACCACAACACCAATCCCTAATGTCTTTATCACTTTCAGTCCAAACACTGCTGTGTTCAAAGAGCTCATTTAATTTGATGTTTCATACTCAGCACAATCTTAAATCACACATTGCCAGTTCTCAATCTTCGTAAATAAAATGACATGGATATCTTTTGTTCCTCAAGACTTTTCCAATGTAAATAATTTCTTTAGTTGTGTCTATGCTCATAATATTCCCTGATATTAATAACATTCTTATTTCAGTATATATTTCAAGTCAATGATATAAAAATAAAATATTAAAAAATTGTCACTGGTAGGTTGTAAAAGAAAGAAAAATAATATGTTGCGTTGATTAGTGGGAAAAAAGTTAATGACAAACAACTGTCTGAATAAGGACATAATATATATGAGAGAGTTCCTTCTATGTTTTGAAAACCATAGATACCTAAGGCTAATGAATAAGAAAAACTTAGCGTGGTGGTTTACATAGATGCCTAGTCTTTCACGCATAGCACTAGTCTAACTATATATATATTTTTTATTATGGTATATCCTTTGTACAGTCATCGATGCTTAATTAGGCTTCAGTAGAAGCAACTTTAGAAGTTAACTTTAAGAACTACCTTGACTGAAGTCTGTAATGTGACATAAAGCCATGTGCCCTAGAGTAATTATGAGCAAGTGCCTTTCTGAAGCGATGTGCACACAAAGCAGCTCCATCATGTGACCTGTTCTGGGGACAATACAATAGCTTCTCTGGGAGCAGGGGGCATGAGTCACACAAAGGCAGCCACCTGTGTTGGCCATTGTACAATCACCATGGTGGGCAGAGAGTCTCTGAATGACCCTTAACCTTGCGCTAACCTTGTGCAGGTCACCCTGCTTCTTCTGGGTTAGGATGAAAGAACAGTCCAACATAATCCTGCCTCGCATTTTCAACAATAAGAGCAATTTTCAGTGATTCTACTGTTCCTTTGGTTCAAACTATTGCATTTTTCTGATTATGCCTCTTTTATGTGATGCCATTTACCTCATGTTAGGTATCCGTTACCTAACATTTTTGAAGGTTTCACATTTTTGCTATAAAGATATTCTATTAGCAGTAGTGTTCAAAGATTTGATATGCTTATTTATTTTAAGTCACATCCTTCTATTCAGTGACAAACTTAGAGAACCACATTATATAAATGCATAGCCAGATTTCCTCAGGTTGACAGGGAGGGTTGGCAGCAGAATATAAAACTTCTTCCTTTCCACCCATTTCCTGTCACATCTCATTGGCAGAGGCAATTTGGTGGAACTCATGGAGGCTTACACCCAATAAACTAGAAAGCATATAGCATGCTGACATTTGTTTTTAATATTGTGAATTTATAAGAAATAACCTTTTTATAAAAACAAGTCACATGAAGAGTATCCACTAAAAAGCCAAGTTTAGGAACTAAACTTTAATGTTTTCATATAAGTACTAATTATTCTGAGGGCAAATTTCATTAAATCATATCACTTTGACTAAATATCTATTCCTAGCAGAGTTTAAATACGCGTTCTTTACAACTTCTCCTCAGCAAACATCCAAGATAACCACAAACACGGACGTTGATTAAACAAGCTGGACTTTTTGATCTTCTTGATATTTCACAGCAAATCTCAACCTGTGCGTGCTTCTGTGGCTTTACACATCCTATTGGTCTACCTGCAATGTTCAATATCCACCACCTAGTAAAATATGACTCATTGCTGTACGTCTCATGTGAAGTCATCTTTAAGTCAAGGATTCAAGGATTAAGTCAATTTGGAAGCATATTACCTTCCGAAATCCTGCGGAATATAGTACATAATTTTCGTGACAATTTGCAAACTTTCAGTTTTTACCTCATATACTTGAATTCAAGCTCATGAAATTTTGTAGCTATAAATTATTCACCTTAATATTCTGTATTTTCTGGCAAACAGTAAATGAGAAAAATATTCATTAACTTAAAAATGCATTAATTAGTATTAGAAATTAAAAAGAAATTGTATTTGGTATAACAAAGGTAGTAGAGGTAATTGCATGGAGCACTCGAAAAAAGCTTTAAATTTTTTTGACAATTAATTCTGGAAAACCAAATTTAAATAATGAAATGTGTACCTCAATGTCAAATGCAATAACTTATCAATGTATAAGACCTTCCTAATTCTTCTGTATGTATATGGTTATAAAATATTGACATACGTTTTAGTTTTTTTTTAAATTTTTTTAACTTACTGATTTTAGAGAAAGAGAGGAAGAGGGAGAGAGAAAGAGAGAGAGAGAAACATTAATTTGCTGTTCCACTTATTGATGCATTCATTGATTGCATGAGCCCTGACTGGGGATCAAACACACAACCTTAATATATCAGGAGGACACTCTAACCAACTGAGCAACCTAGTCAAGGCTTATATCCTTTCGAATTAGTGTCTTTGTGTTTCTTCAGATATATTCCCAGAAGTGGAATCACTGGGTCATAACACAGTTCCATTTTTTATATTTTGAGGTAGCTTCCTACTATTCTCCACAGTGGCTGCACCAATCTGCGTTCCCACCAACAGTGCACAAATGTTTCCTTTTCTTCATATCTTTGCCAACATTTGTTGTTTGTTGATTTATTGATGATGCTCCTTCTTTCAATTACAGTTGTCTTCCAATATTATTTTATTTAATTTCATGTGTACAGCATAGTGGTTAGACAATTATGTAATTTACAAAGTGATCTCCCCAATAATTTAAGTACCCACCTGGCACCATACATCATCATTGCTTCATTATTAATTACGTTCACTACGCTGTACTTTACATCCCTGTGACCTTTTTAACTGCCAGTTTGTAGTTAATCCCTGCATCTTTTCAACACAGCCCACCAACCCCACTGGCAACCATCAGTTTGTTCTCTGCATCTGTGAGTCTGTTTCTGATTTATCTGTGCATTTATTTTCTTAAGATTCTACATATAAGCAAAATCACATGGTATTTGTCTTCTCCGATGGACTTATTTCACTTAGCATAATACCTTCTGGGTCCATCAGTGTTGTCTCCAAGGGCAGGATTTCATTTTTTATAGCTGAATAATATTCCAATTTATATATGTATCACAACATTTTTATCCACTCATCTAAAAATTAAAAAATGCAACTGCCTTATGCTCCAGCAATTCTACTTTTGGGTATATAACTGAAGAAACCCAAAACACTAATTCAAAAGAGTATATGTACCCCCACATTTATTTCAGCATTATTTACAGTAGCCAAGCTATGGAAGCAATCCAAGTGTCCATCAATAGACCATACATTCATTTAAAATAATTTTTTATCTAGTAGGTGCAATGTTGGAATTATTCTGTATTATTTCTCAATCATAGCAAAAGCAAACACAAATACATTTGGCAGGAGTTTATGATATGAAATGGGTGGTAATAAAGAAGATGAAACTGACAAAAGTCTTATTTCATGCAACTAATGTAATTAAATACCTACTTTCCTTTTTTTTCTTATTATTAATAGTATTCAGAAGAGTTTGCATGTGTTCTTGCTCTTTAGGGCATACATGGGTGATGTAAATGTTATATTTATGACACTATAAATTAATTGCTAGTTAAATTCCAATTTAACTACATGACCAAAATGCAGTCAGGGATATTAATCATACTTAAATCTGAGGAAAAAGCAGCTTTACCTTCATAAATAATTTTCTATGTTTAATTTGGTTGACTCAAAAATATAAGCTGTCTTTCATGAAGGGATAAGTGTCTTATTTAAGTAATTATTTTTTCTTGGGTAATTACTTGTGGCATTATTATCACTTTATGTCTATGATTGCAAAGTTGTCCTTCTCAAGTTTTAGATAAGTCTGGCTGCTGCTTGTAATTCAGCTATGTTCCTCCTAAGTGATTACCTATGCCTCAGTTACTCATACAATATACTTTGTGAAAATATGAGTTTAGAAATCTATGAGGCTAAATGGAAAATACCATAATAATGTTTTTATTTTTAAATCATAAAATCCATTTTAAAAGAAATATAGGCAGTATTGGAAAACATTTGAAAACTGAGAAGAAAAATTTAGGATAAGATTTAGACATAAACATTGAGTAAAAGAACTTTATCATTTCTTACTGTTGAAGTTGGTATTTCTCAGCAACACATTTTTTTCAAAGTGTTTTGGATACAGATTGTTTTAAGAATAATATTTCAGAACAATAAAAAATTCAAAGCTCTGTATTTTTTGAAAAAATAAGAGAACAAAAGAAGTCATGGACTGGAAATAAATGTATATGGCAAAAGTTACTAGGAGCTGCCTAGAAATCACATATGTTATGTGTCAAATATTGCTCCTTTGCATACACCTATTAGACAGTAGAAAAAAGAGATTACAAGGAAAAAAATGAGGCCTAAAATATGGCCAAGATTTAAGGGTTTTTGACAAAAGTCTAATTTACAGGTTCTCTCTGCCAACTTTCTTACCTTCCCTTAGTAATTGTGTTTGACATCAGGTCTATGAGTGTGAGGCCATGGCCAATTTTGTGGCTCCTGGTCAACCACCTCTTGGCTTCATCTTCTATAAGGTCGACTGGGTCTGTGCCAGCCTGGATTCTGCCTAAGCAAAGCACTTACATCTTATGTTTTCTTTTTCTTTCTTTCTTTTCTTTCTTTCTTTCTTTCTTTCTTTCTTTCTTTCTTTCTTTCTTTCTTTCTTTCTTTCTTTCTTTCTTTCTTTCTTCCTTCCTTCCTTCCTTCCTTCCTTCCTTCCTTCCTTCCTTCCTTCCTTCCTTCCTTCCTTCCTTCCTTCCTTCCTTCCTTTTTTTCTTCCAAAAAAGTTGTCAATTTCTAGTCTGTGGGACATATCTAGGTAGTAAATATTTTGAACTAAATAAGACTCATTTAGTCTTTTTTAGGATATAGGTGGTAATTCTTTCCCTGAGAGTGAATAAAAACTCATATCTTTTCTGGTCACTCCTAAGCAATTCACAGACCTAAGTTAAATCTGTAGTTTAAATTACAAATATAATCTCAGTTTAGTGAGTAAAGTTTTTTCATAACTAATAATTTAAACTCCTGGGAAGATGTTCATGGTCACAGAGTGAGTGCTAACTTGCACCAATGAGTGACTGTCATTCAACCTGATCTAACCTCAAAGTACGAAATTTAGGTCATCTAACTACCACATGTATTGAGTGCTTAAGAAAATCCTGGCATTATTTTAAATGTTTTACAAAAATTAACTTAATTTTTACAACTGCAAAGCAGAATGACTATCATTATACCCATTTTATAGGTGAGAAAACTTGAGTCATAGGAAAAAAGAAAGAAGTAACTCACCTAAAATAAAAAACAAAACAAAACAAAACTCCTCGCCTAAATATAAATTAATAGTTTCTCTTTTTTTACTGACTAACCGTATTTCTTGATATCTCTGAAGCTGAAGCATAGAGAAGGAACAGAATAATGTAACTAGGTCCCCTGAACAGTGTCTTTATGTGATTTTCATCAAGAAACTTATTCAAAGATTATTCTCTATCTCATGATAATGCATGGAGGTGCTTCCAAGGCTCTATGTTTGGACCTCTCTACAACAGCTTCCTAGACACAAGCAGTGCTACTTCTTTTGCTTAACCAATTCTAACTGGACCTAACTTTCTGGCCTCTAATTGCCAGCCACACATAGAAAAATGTATATCAAGTTCAATGAGTGGTTCATTTGAAATCTCCCTCACTAATCTTGAGCTTAGAGATAGTACCACTCATATCTTCCTATTGAGAGGTAATGAAATGAGATTCACAGCACATTTCTTTTGATAGATATCTTCCTAGTCAATACTACTTAATTACAAATCTCGTACAACATTGACATATTTGATGCAGAGTAACATTGGGATCTATGGTAACCTTGTACTGTGCTCACTTAGCTAAGCTGTAACTATGTTTTCAGGAATACTTTTTCTTTTGTGGTTCCATATGAAGGGTGCTTAACAAGAGATGTTTATAAGAGATATTAAAGTTGGATGCGAATCAGTGGCCATTCCACTGTGAAGGGTGCTCTACTATGGCAGGTGCCACTGTAACTCGGACGCATGTGTAGGTTTGGGGCAACAAGTGGGCCGACAGACAAGTGCTTTTTCAGGTACTTGTGTAGGTCTGCAGCAAAGGATCCCAGCTTCTTCCACAGGTAGACCATGTCATTGATAATGAATGCAGTTAGAGACAGATGAGGGTTTCAGTGTTCCCTTTTAGGTTTCAGATTTTTCTTGTGGACTCAAATCTGTCCTCACTCTCCATTGCTTCATATCCAACTATTCTTCATCACAATTCATATAAACTTTATGTGCATGAAAATCACATACCATTCACACAGGTTCCACTTTCGTGACTACCCTTTAACTGTTATGGATAACTATTTTGAAATTTGCAGAAGATGGTATGGATATGACATTAATAGTACCTTAATATCATATTTGAATCTTTTATGTAATTTACATAGAATTCAGATTTGCATTGCATTTGGTTGGTAACAATAGAACATTCAGTGTCTATTTGTAGCATTTGGCAGTGTTTTTTCATGCTGTGTTTAATGCTATGTGGTTTTAGACATGGAGATACTCGCTGGGTAAGTGCAGACCCTCACAGGATCTGACCACATTCACATGCAGGCATATGACCCACCAGCTGCTAGCTTTCCTCCCCTTCCAGCCATAAGACTGAAGCATAGTGCCCCGCCTGAAGGCCATGAAATCCATCTCCCCTTCCAACAAACTACCACCTCAATTTTCAGTGGAAGGATGACTTCTAAGGACTTGTGACCTCTATGCCAGGACCTGCTCTGTTAGCACCTAGATCAATAGTAGGCAACAGGTTCAAAGTTGCTCATCAAACACAGTGTGCCCCAACCTAGGGCAGAAATGGCTGTCCCCTCCTCCTTGAGATGCCATGGAGCATACAGGCCCAATCCCCTTCCCTCCCCCTACGTGTACTGAGATCCCTGAGAGGAGCAGATGTTAATAGCAAAACCCAGGCCTCTCCTTCCCTCCATATGCTTCCAGGTACAAGTCAGGGGTGGAGGGTAGCAGAGGTCAAAAGACAGAGACAGAGAAGGCCAGGAAGGCCCTAGGATATGAAGGGGTGGGAAGAAAGCCCTGTAGAACACATCCTGGGAAGACAACATAAGGTGATGGAAGGTGGGTGGGCCACGTGTGAGCCACAGGACCAAGCCCCTGGGGCATGCTCCATCCTCCCACCACGAATTCAAAGGTAGCGTTTTAAAGAGATTCAAGATGGCGAGCAGACGGCATTTACCCTGAGCACGGAGGTCCTTTGGAGTGGGGGGAGCAGCTATAGGACGGTGGCAGCCTCATACCCACGGGGCCGCCCTGATGCCTGTACATGTGCGGTTAAGAGCAAATACTTCATTTTTCCAGCTTTTAGAAACAAATCTACATAATGAAATTCATGTCCTTTTTGCCTAGAAAACCACATCCTCTGGTCCAACGTTCTAAATATAGCCAAACACTGAGAAATAAAGTTCCCATATTTAACAGAGTGTAGAATTGAAACTCTAGCGAAAGTATAATAGAATTCAACATAAAACAGAATTTTATAAACTTTTTCTCTCAACTTAACCTTGAAGTATGAATGATAAAATTTCAATAGTTGATGTTCAGGAAAGTCAAATGTACTTTATGACTTTGAAGGTCATTGCATTAATTTAGTGACTAATATAGAAATCCCATTGTAAATGTGCTTACTTAACAAAATAGGTATCCCTGTGTACCTTACTACTGCCTAGACCAAGTCCCAAGATAATTTGCTATTACTTATTGCAGAAGTCCATTTCCATATTCATTCATATTCTATACACATCATAGTAACATAGATATACCATTAGGTTTTAATTGCATAAAGGTTTGAAATTTTTGATCTCAATTCTGTTTCAGGATGACCTATTTAACAGGAAACTAAAGTCTCCTGGGCGGGGGGCAGATATATCTTTATATAAGGAAGTTTGACAAAAGATCTAGGGAGGGGCATATATCCATTAGATGAAGCAGTGAAAAGCTCATTTAAAAAGATCAATCAGGAAATAATTAGCCTCAGGATATTTGAAAGTGAATTAGCCAGTTTGGGATTAGAGGTAAGAGAGAGAAAAAGAGGTCAAAGTTCCCGAGAATGCTCCTATCTCTAACAAACCTGATTTAGTCTCGAAGGAATGGGGCCTGCCTATCATCCTAGTTTTTAAAATCTTCATAGGATACAAATTTTACTTTTCCTTTCTTTTTGTTACAAAAGCAAAAATGAGCTCTTTTTAATTACCCGATTGATGTTAATAAAATGACATAAAATATCTCATCAATTATAAAGCCTATCATGTTGCATGTGAAATGAAGTTTGTAAATTAAGATAAAAGAATATTAGCAATTTAAGTGTAATGATTTTTGGAAAAGAGAAGTGAAATCATTTAAGAAAACAGTTACAATTGCGTGAAAGACAATCTGGCTAAAGCTGAATTTATATCAAAACAGATAAAGCGTATTTGTTCAGACCCTCCACAACTTCTCAGGTATCATCTAAGAAAGACTTCAGTGTACAGGGGCATTCTTTCAAGTTATGGCCCACCTAAAGCATGCCAGATCATTTCCCTGTTTCTTTCTTTTGATATTTCATTCCTTTTTTTCTTACATACATTATTTCTTTTTCTTATTTTTTAATATTCTTTATTTTATTTTTCCTTTTCATTTCTCTATTTCTTTTATAGCCAAATACGAAACTGCCATTTGATCAGATGTCAAGAAGAGTATGCTGTAGCATCTGCTGGCAGTTCCTCATCGGTGCTCAGATGGTTGCTTCCTCTTTCTGTTTTGTTCTTTTTTACTTTTAATTGATAGTTACATTCAGTGAGTGACACAGGAAAAAATAGCCATTGAAAAATATGTTTTAGCTGCGATCCTGTTTTTGTTCCTTCATTGTTTTGCACACTCTGATAAGTTTGCTTATTGATATTTAACACATTTTCAAGCCTTTTACTTATTGATACCTTGCTTGCCTTTCACAGTAAACATAAAAGTCTAGCTCTAATTTACATTGCTGTCTTTTTCTCCCCCTTTACATCTATAAAGCTTATAAACAAAGTCTGTGCTCAAGGACAGCAACCATATTATGGTGTGCACATGGCTCCCCGGTTCAAAAATCTATCAAACATACATTGGATGTATCCTCTTTTCCAGAATGGGGATGGAAAGATGACGGGGACTTCACTCAGGAGGCTCATGGCCACTGAAAGAGATACCTAAGGAACGGGTCCATTACAGGACTGCGTTTCACGTTCTACGTGGGGGTGCACAGAGAGTGTCACTGCATTCAGTTAGAGGGGGAACCTATTTCACAAGGCCACGGACAGTGGCACTTTAGCTGAGTCCTGAGGGACACGCAGGCGCAGGTCAGTGGGAGGGAAGGGAATGCTGTGCAGACCAAGCAGAACCCGCAGACACTCCACTGTGGGCAACCGGCTGAGCGCGCTCTGGAGCTCAGCGTGCCAGGCAGGGAGCGAAGGCACCTGGTCGGGCAGAGATGCTGGACGGGACAGGGGAACTTGACCGCAGGGGCCAAACACTCAAACACCCACCAGGGCCAGACCTTAAGAAGCAATGAACTTCTCTTTATTTGGATAGTGGTAAACTGTTAGAATATAATAGAAATCTATACGGAACTATGGGTTATGCAAGTATTGCTTCTAAATCACGATTCCATCCTTTTACGCTTTGCTCTGCGAATATGAACTACTTGTCTACTGTGACGATCGACTTCTTGAAGACTGTGCTCACACGGGATTTGGAGAGTGAGTGAGAAGTGGAAGGAGAATAGAAGAGACTTCCCTATTTCTTGCTGGTGGTCCCACAACAAATCTCAACAGTCGGCGGTCGCATCTTCTGGCTTCTTTGGCATTTCTAGAACCAGCCCTTCTGCTCTGCCTCAAAGGACTGGCAACAGCCTGAGTTCCAGCTCTGGAAGCTGCTCCCCAAGCCCCTGAAGTACAATAAGCCCAGCTTTCTCCCCACACATCTCCCAGACCAGCGCAGACCCCTGCGATTACACCTGGTATTCCGCTGTGCTTTTCTTCGGGTCTCAGGTCTCTAACGGGTGCATAACCCATTGTCAAGTGAAGTGCCTTCTGTTTAAATATTTACCATGCATTCTATTTCTTGGATGATACAGTAACTAGAACTTAAATTCTAAACCAAAGCATGCCCATTTAAAATATAGAAATAAGTCATTGTTAAAAGTTATTTTTATAATAGATTTGGACCAGAAATCTGATTTTTTTTTTCCCCCTGAACAACAATGCCAGTGACAATTCTTATAATTAGTTTTTTGACTTACAGGTCAAATTTCATCTTGAATTCTTCAATTGAAATTAGCACTTTGTGTACTGATTATTTTTGTTTGTGTTATGCTCTTTATGGTTTATTTAAGTTTCATAATCATAAATGTCTTTTGGCAATGTTTCTTAAAATACAACCTGACATGTGTTTCATATTTGAAGTTTCTTTTTGTCACATCAATTAAGAAGCTCTTGTAGCCAGAATCTGAGCAACAGAAACGATATAATAAGAATGTTCTAAATATTTTGTAATAATAAGCAATTGTATTGATTTATTAGTTTATTATTGCTATAATACTATTAATAAAATATTATAAAATCTACAAATTATTAATCATTTATTTAACTAGCACACTATCAACTATGATTACCTATGTTACCTTATTTAAACCTCATAATAACGTATCAAAGCCTCAAACTATATTAAAAAGTCCTGTAGTAGAAGCAGAAAGTGGTGCTTTATATATAGATATGAAGTAACTGATCTGTTTGAATACAAAGCACCATTGTCTGTTTCAATTGCACAACGTAATTTTGTTAGACAAGTAATCTAATTATTCCTAGTCCAAATTAAAGTGGTACTTTAGTTAATGGCAACAATAATTAATAATAAATTATTTTTTAATTTACATTTAAAATTATTTTATAATACTCAAACTTTCCTAACAAAATGCATCAAAGTTTTTCATTATGTTTGAATGATCATTTTATTACTTTGAATTTTTGAAAAGTAAAAATGACAACTTCAAAGTTTAAATTATTTTTAAACTATAATTTAGACTAGTTTATAAGCATGAGATTGGTATTGTTCATTGTGGATTAATTCATTGAAGTTTATATGTATACATATATACACACGCACACATATACATATCTATTTTAATGTATAAGAAAGCTAATGGCATGTCTTCTAGATCTCGGTGACACTGGTGTGGTGGTGGAACAAGATTTAGTTTTCAGCACTTGGAAAGCCAAAGAAAAACTTAAGCAATTAAACATTACCAGTTAGACAGTTATGCGGGGTATTTGACTGAAACAGATTCACTATGTGTTCACTTCACACCTGGGCACTCTTCCGAAACTCTTTTTTTCTTCCACTGCATTCTCTATTAATAATTTGTTTGTGCTTTACAACCATTTGTAATATGCCTTCATAAAAATTTGATTAAACATTTGGCAGTACTGTCTAAATTTATCATTCCTATTCCATATGACTCACTGTACTCTTATACATTAAAGAAATTCTTGGACATGTTTGCCAGGAGAGATAAGTTTGAGAACGTTTATGTCAGCACTACTTATAGTATTAGAAACCTAGTGCTAACTCCAATGTCATGCAAATGCCAACTTTACTTCTCTACAATGGAGCATGGATATAAACCATGGTAAAGTCACACAATACAAAACTATTTTAATGAACTATAATTACATGCAAAACATAGATGAATATTAGTAATACAATATTGAATAAAAAAATCTAGGAACACGTACCTTTTCTATGAAGATTAAAAAAACAAACCTTTATGAAGACATGTATGTTAAAAATAGATATACACATATGTATTTTAAAGAGATAATATAGCAAAGCTAAAGATTTAGATGGGCTTTACTTGGAGGATGGGGAGGGGAAGTGAAAGACCGTCAAGGAAGAGATAAACTACACTAATATTCTAGGTCTCTGCCTGATAAGCAGCTTGTTCTTAAGAGTGTTTCTTAACTGAGGACAATTAGGGATGTCCTCAGGGATTTGGGCACAGCTACTGTATTTTTGTGACTTTGATGAAAACTAGACTAGATGGGATTAACAGATTAGATTCTGCAGAAACAAGATTAATGTGATTCATTTAAAGTCAATAAGATTAAAGCATGACTGAGATAATTATTGAATTGATTTGTACCAAAGGTTGTATCCATGATTGATTTGAAATATGCATAGTAAGGTCAAGGAAGATTGAAGTAAATTGTACATTTCTGATGAGGTGTATCCAGGAAAGTTACCAAAGATTACAGAGGCATGATATTTTAATATGCTCATTCTATACACATCTACACATTTATCTATCATCTATTTACCTAGCTACCTACCAAATATCTATCTACATATTTCTGTTTTGTTTATTTATCTAAAATTCTATGTTTTTCATAAATTTGCACTGGAAAGCATTTTGATCTGAACATGCAATTGATGAACTTGAAAGTCTCTAATATGTTCTTTGAAAACAGCACTGTAGATAGGAGTTGAGTAATTTTACAAATGTATTTATCCAATATTCTTTAAAAATAAGCTTAATTTTCTAAAATATATAATAATAAATTTCTTCCAGTTTGTTCTTAGTAAAAAAGTATACACTTTTAAAGTTATTACTGTGCTTTTCTAAGAGTTACTTTAGTTAAATATCTTGTATTTTGTCTAGTTTTAATTAATAATATATTAAAATGAAAATTAAAATGACTAAACCATGTACTGTGACTTTGAAAAACTGCAAAGACAAGAAGCAAACATTAATAAATCAGAGGTCAAATAGCAAAGCACTGAAATAAATCTCTAGGTAGATTAGAAGACGCACTTAAATTTGAAGAATAGAAATCTCCATAGGCTAACTAAATATACTTAATATGAAAAACAAAGTTTGAAAGCATAATTTTCAATTACTGAACAAATATTTACTGAACATTTATTATGAATTGAAAACTGTCAGTAAGTAGGTAAATAAATATGTCAGTGGGTAAAACAGACACGGTCCAGCTTATATTCTTGTGGACAGAGAGAGGATAAACAACAAACAAAATATACAAGTAAACTATTTTCAAACCTTCTATGGTAAAAGGAAAATTCAGAGACAGATAAGGTCAATTTAGCCACATGAGCTGGAGAGGGAGGTTGCAACATGTGGCTACAATGAACACTGCTCAGCCCAAAGAGAAGAGAAACACTGCCATTTGCAACAACATAGATGGACCTTGAGAATATCATGCTAAGAGGAATAAGTCAGACAGAAAAAGTTAAGAACCACATGATTTCACTCATATGTGGCATTTAAACGGGAAGCAACAACTGCACATGATACGGAGAGATCTGATCAGATCATTGGGGAGGAGACAGAAAGGACTGTAGGAGGCAACAGTGTACAGTCTCGGACGGGATTGGCTGAGAACCTGAACACCTCCAGAGCACATGGGATTATGGGCCAGAAGATTTCAAATGAAAGGAGGGCAGAGACTGGCTCTCTGGCTCTCCTCCTCGAGGACAATTGGATGATTGTGCTGCAGCTGCCTGTGTCCCACTGGAAGGTATTTTGGATGGATTATGAATGGAAGAAGAAACGCCAGGTGCAGCCTAGGATCAGGCTGGCCTGGCAGAAGATGGTAGGGTTATTCTTCTGTAAGTAAAGAATTAAGAATTTAGCCTTAAGTGATAAGGCTAAGTGACTAATGCATGTGGGAATCTGTTATTCCAAAATTGTGTAGTTTTTAATAAAGAGTCCTTTCCTTTATCAACCAAACTTTTGCCTCAGGAATTTTGCCTAGAGGGCGGCGGTAGACAGCAGGACCTCACTTGCTGTTGGGTAACAAACAAAACAAACAGAAAGTCATAGACACGGACAACAGTATGATGTTCTCAGGGAGTGGGGAGAAGTAAAGGGGAAGGGGGGTCATATATATGGTGATGGAAGAAGATGTGACTTCAGGTAGTGGGCACGCAATACAACATATAGATGATGTATCACAGGAATGTACACTTGAAAACTATACCATCTTATTAACCATTGTCACCCCAACAAATTTAATTTTTAAAAAAATCCCCAAACAACAGGGAGTTAGGGGGAGACAGCAGTGCAAGCTTTTTGGGAAGTAGAGGGTGCGGATGAATAAAGCATCCATTTTCTATGGTAGCCTCACAGGGTGATCTGATCATAAATTCCTGACTGGACAGGTCATTGGGTCCTTGTTGGTAGCCATGCACGAGGCATGTGTCTTAAGCAAGCCCTGTCTATTGTTTCTATGCATCTAGGACAGCACACCTTTGATAACACACCCCCTTTCACATCCCTCTTTATAAAGCATACAAGAGAACGCATAATTTTAACTATCTTGTAATCCACTCCCTTCCTGCTTTTTCCCACCTTCCTGTAACCTTACTTATGTCTTCTCCTTAATTTCAACTATGTAAAAGAAAATGTAGAACTGTTATTTTCCAGAGTATTTGCAATCCTGTTCTCCAGCACATGTCATTAGTTTGGCTCAAACGAACTCTTATGGAAATTCTCTACAGATATGGATGCTTCTTACATTGGCAGGGTTTCATTTGATTCATTTGAAATATGGACTTAGACAAGACTTCTATGGATACTCTGATCACCAGAAAGACAAACAAGTGGATCCCAGAGCAAATTAAGCCTGGCAAATTCCCAGAGGCAAAAATGCAAAACAGAAGCTGTCCCACTTGGGGCACATCAAGAGAAGGCAGGTTCTTTGGAAAAGACAATAATGCTGGAGGAGGGAAAAAGCAGCAGGAAAAGAAGAAGAAAATATGAGATAGACTGATTTCATAAAGGAAAACCCACAGACATAATCTACAGGAGCTGACAGGGCAGTTGAGGACAGGACATTGTGGCCATCACTCCTTCATAGGGTCATCAGAAATTGGAACCAACTCAACAGCACATAACAACAACAAGGGTTTCACCAGACTTGGAAGTAAGCACTCAGCCAGTTGTATCTGAAGAAAACATTCCAAGCAGTGGGAAGGGATTGCGTGAATACACTAAGGAGATGGTATGCCTGGCATTCAAGAAACAGCAGGAGGGCAGTGTGGCTGGAGGGCAGGGAGAGAGGGACAGTGGTAGAGGAGATCCAGCTGAAGTAAGAGGAGACAACCCCATTTAATTCTGAAGGAAATGGGGTGTCTTTGCAGAGGTCTGAACTTAAGAATGACTGGCTCTAATTTGCATTTTTAAGGGATCTCTGGATGTTGTGTTGAGAATAAACTATAGAAGAGGGGTATTGGCTGGAGCAATGAGATCAGCCAGGCACTACAGTGATAGCCAAAGGTGATGGTAGAGCCCATTTGAGAAAAAGAATTGTAAAGGTGAATCCAGCAATTGTGTGATGCTGGGGGCCATCTCAACACATCAGATAATGCTCTAATGTTGTCATGAAGAAAACCATCACTCAGCTCAGTGGCTGAGATGATGTTTCTAACAGAGAAGTTTGAATGTGTAGATACATATAAAACAAAGTATTATAGAGAATATCAGAGAGCAAATCCAAGATAGTGTTTGCCTCATTTGGCATCAAGACAATGTCATCACCTGAAAATTATACATACTTGCTTTTGCATACATGGATAGATAACAAATGTGCTAAAGAGTCACAGATGTATCTGAACCCACAAGAACAGAGGCTCTGGAGCTTAAGAAGATTTTATTAGTCACTGCTTTCCCAGACTCCAGAACATTACCTGGAACATAAGACAGCCTCTGCAATTAGCTGTTGAAAAGGCATTGACTGAACAAAAGACTATTAACATCTGTTATCATGCCACGTAGAGATTTTAAAAGAAAATCATTGTTTCAGGTAAAATATTTACTATTTTAATTGCTTTATTTCTATGAAATTATTAATTGAATTGCACCAAAATATATTCCATTGAGATTCACAATTTACTTTTTACTTATTAAAGTGTTGTCTATTTTTTTTTTTCTTTTTGCAACAGACTGTGTGTTTTAGCTTTTTTCATTATGTTATTTATGGAACATATTATGAAAATATTTTAAAAGTTGTAAAATGTCACCCAAACTTTGTTTGTTTCTTAAGCAATATGGTATGCCCACATATTCTTGATTTTTAAGACAGATTGGAATAATTAATTTTTTCTATTTGCTTATGTAGACTATCTAGACATTCCTTCATGATATTTTTTAAAAATTCAATAACATTTATCCTGTGCTGATATGTTATTCTAAAATGTAGAATTAGTGATAAAATTTAAAACATGCAATAAATTGGAATGTCCAATTTATATTAGAATTTTAGATATGTATTTTTTCTCATATATTATTCATGGAGTTTTACCATATTCTACTCAGTGTGCAAACCAGCAATGACATTTTGAATAAGGTAAATCCTATGTTCTAAGAAAACATTCTACGAGGTTAAATAGCACAGAGTTCTATGAATAAGTGCTTAAAAGCTGTGCATCTATATGTACCTTTAAAAGAGACTATATAGTAGACTATATAATAGAGACATGGTGAGTATGTGTGAACTGAAGTGAATTAAAATATGACTGAGAAAAAGAAAGATCAAAAAATAACCTTAAACTCAAGAAACTTGAATCTACTGAAGTACTTTTCTTTAATATATTTGTATGCTTTTATTCCATGATATATACATAAAGGAATGTCAGATTTTTATGGTATATCTTACTTCCTAGACAGTGCTGACAAGAGATTATTAGAGAAAATAGTTTAGTTTCAAAAACTTGTCAGACCCTATGAAATAGAAAGTAGGCATAGATGGTTTCTACCAGTTTAACAAACAGCTCTAAAATCTATTTACTTCTGGAGTTTTGAAGCTAATACAAAGGGATCAGAGTGTTTGGGGGTTTTATCTTGCTTCTGAGACTGCTGGTGTTTGCTATTTTTCCCTCCAAAGAAATCCGAAGCCAACCACAGTGAAACGAGGGTGCTATAGCCCAAGGTTTAATGGGACCACAGTCTCCCTGGCCTTGCCAAGGATTTGGGGGGAATGAGCCTGTTAAGAAATCAGCCCTGAGAGATGTTGAAATAACTCCATTTGCTCAAGGAATGTAGCATTTCAGTGCATGAAATACTCCTTAGTGCCACCTTCTGATACTGTTTCAGAGTCTTTAGTACTAATATTCATATCTAAATACTTTTGCCAGTTCCTCCTATGATTTCTTTTTAGATACTCATATGAAAATACAATTTCTAAAAATTATAAATAAATATGTAATAGATAAAACCATTTCATCAGATTGTAGGAAATGTTAGTACTTTTAATTATAATCATTATCGTTTACAAATACAAGTATTTGTATGAATTTCCATTGCCTAAATTTATTTCTTTATGTTTTCTCAATGTTTACAAAGGTTTAAGCATTTTACATATGTGTTTAAAATGTTTTAATATCTTTATGATTCAATTTTTATAGAAGAGATAGTCTGAAGACTACATCTTACTAAAATACTTTCTAAAAAAACAAAAAAAATAGATAAACCAATAACAAAACAAAAAAGTAAAATACTTTATAAACTCTACAATCCTAAAATTGTAACTAATATTAGGATGGTTAAATGATTAAAGAATACGTTGTGTTGATACATACATAAGAATATGGTGAATTTTATTTAAAAAGTAGAAAATTATTTAATTAAAAAAATCATTTGCAGATAACTAGTTAAACGGAAAAGAATCCATTGCGTCTGTATCATTAATAATTTTTGTGGGTATTTGTATCAGATCCTCCTTAACTTTCTAGAAAAACAGTTCATAGAAAGTTAGCTCGAAATGTTTGAACACGTTGTTTCTAACCAGGAAACTTATACTCTGTGGTTTTTACAACAAGCAGTATTCAAAAGTGAGTTTTTTCCCTTGTACGCTAAGCAGCAAGAAAGGAACACTTTATTCCTTAAAATCTTTTTTTTAATAGATTGCAAATTATGAAAGATTTTAGTTTTTCAATATCCTATCTTAAATTAGAGAGCAAATCCCATCCATTTCTTCAGTGAGCACTGTTCTTTCCGGTAAAGTATGCTTGCTTTTTCAATCTTATAGCTTGCACCAACAAAACTCTTTTCTATGTTATCATATTTATTGTTCATTATTCTAAAATGCACAAAATATCAAAGTTATTTTCGTGTTTTGTGTGTATGTGCATATGTATGTATGTATGTATGTATTTTTTATCCCATTATCCATTGGCTAAGATACAAAGTGACTGTTGTTATTTTTAGCATATTTTTTATATTCATTGTGATGTGTAAGTATTTATTTTATACATGAACATGCCTCTTTAAAATGTTAAAATAAATATATTATTAGAAAATAAGAATAGTTTTTATTTTGATGTATTGGAAATTTTCTAATTTTTTAGTAAGTGGTACCTCAAGTTAACGTCATCACAGTTAAGAAATAAAGTTAATAAATATGATAAAGTGATTTTAGTAATATGAAATTGTATAGGTATAGATATAGCCAAGATATTGTAATCTAAAATTTGGCAACTGTTAGTGAGGAATAGGATAAAGAAATCTCATTTCATTGAAGAAGTGCTCATGCCATGCTTGAGAAAATCCATTTAAACGTAACTGCTTTGAATATATTTTGTTCTAGTGTATTTCCTGTTGCTGAACCTCTTATCCACTGGACACATTCCAAATTTTTTTATTGTATGTAATAAAATCATAGAAATACTGTACATTAGCATTTTAGAATAACTTGATTTCTTTCATCGGAGTTTTGCAAATGTCTCCCTCCCTAAAGTTTTTTTTTAATTGTTATTTTAAAAGAATAAAATCAATGACAAAAATGCTAGTAAAGAAGACTCCCTATTTCCCATGGGGGAAAAAAATTCAAATTCTGTCAAATAGAATTAAATTTAAGCTTAGTCTTAAAAATAAAAACCGCTAAATATTAATGTTTCTTTATGTAAGCATATTGAAACTGCCAATTTGTAAATATAGTAAAAGTTACAATGAATAGCTGAAATCAATTTTTTGAACTATCCCAAAAGCTGGTATTTAAAAACAATAACTTGCTCACAAAATATGTTATATTTAGTCTCTTATCTCACACTAAAATCTTTGATATATGAATCTCTGAGAATCATTTCTTCAATATATACTTGCTAATTAAATTTGTAAGCCTCAATCTAATTACAGATGTCTTTATTTATTAAAAATAAATAAATAAAAGTTATTGAGCTAAGACCTGGGATTTCAGTAGTGAGCTACACTAAGTCCATTCCCTTTTTTTCATGGAGCTTTATAATCATTCAAGAGAAGCAAACAGTAAACAAATAATTACAAACTAATTTTTAACAATAATTGTGATATAAGCCAAAGTCGCAAGATGCAATAAATACAAAAGAATGGCTAATTAGAGTGTAACAAGGAGAATTACCAAGACATATGGAATAACAATGAAAGTAGAAGTTTGCCAGGCAAAGAAATTAAAAAAAAAAAAAAATAGTAGTAGTTGAAGCAGAAGAAACAGAATCCATGAAAGTGCTGAGCAAGAGGTCTGTCAATTCTAGGGACTAACAGAAAGTCAGAGTCTCCCTTCAGACCCAAGAGAAGTAGATTTGAGGTCTCAGATCATGTTCAACTGTATTCTGGGAACAAGTGAATGGTGTTATGGGATTATTAAGCAGGAGAGTAGCATTGTATTTATTCAGTTATGATAAAAACACATTGGTGGGTAATGAAGAAAGTTAGTAGAGACCCCAACCAGGAAATGACTGTGAGAGCCAGGTGAGAGAATTTGGTGACTAGCAGGTATTAAATGAGGAGATAAAATAGAAAAGAGTTAATTGTTGATTTCATGTTGTGTGAGAGAAAAGGGAGGAGTCCAGTTGGCAACGGACATTCCAGCAGAAATGTCCCGTAGGCCTGATGTTAAGTGTTCTTACCAAAATAAAATATGATAAAAATGAAATAGGAAATATAATAAAAAGTAATTTCTAAAATAAGTAACATAAGAATAGTAATAGAGTACCTTGAGAAATTAAGTTTCAGTTAAGATGCATTTGACTGCAGATGCATGGACATGGCAAAATAGCAACAAGTAGAAAGAAGGAGAAAGTTTTAGGGCCACATCTTCCTTTTGTGTATAGTGTCTATTGTAAGTCATCAGATGACAGGAAGGAAGAGGATGCATTATAGACTCATAGCTATAACATTACATTATGAAACAGACAACAGCCAAAATCACAAATGTTTCACTTACTAACCAAATAAAGACACATTGCATGCATGGCCTGAATTTGCAATAAGAAGGTAAGAGTAGTTTGTACTCAAGGTTAAAGGAGATAATGTATGACAACACAAAGTAGCATCCCATCCCTAATTGACACTCAATGAAATTCTTTTTTTCCCCCCCTGGATAGAATAAATGGGTATAATTGTCCTTGAAATATAATTACAGGTATCTTTCTTTATAGGATTATGGTGTTAAGAGAGAGAGAGAGAGAGAAAATAAGAAAGAGATTAAGAGAGAGAGAACTTAAGTATACTTTTGCAAAAATATGGAGTGACCAAGAAAGAAATGTAGCCATTTATAGAGATCAGTGTTTTGTAGTCTGTGACTATATTTAACGTGAAGTGTTGTTGAAACACAGAATACATTGCACAGAGCATACCTGGTACCCTGGCCTCTGAGGGGTCCCTATCAGGCTGATACGTCTCTAGCTTTAACTCTGTTTTACAGACTTTGTCTAACCACAACAGAACACCGATTATTTTAAGTGGCTCCCTCAGCTGACAGAGACCTTTCGCAGAAAGACAGGCCTGACATGGACAATTGAAAGTTAGCTAATGAAGAACACAGGAACTGGCTGGGTAGAATGCTAATGAGCATTCTACTGTCCTCTTTTTATTTTTTTTTTTAAGAGAAACTTTCACATGTAAAGACACTCTGCCTATGTCAGTATTTCATATTTGGTATGGCTCAATGTTTTGCGAATGAATATAGTCCTGTCTTTTTAAATTTAGATTGTATGCTGGATTATTGCCCCAGATAGGATTATTGTCCCATGTGTAATTTTCTAAGAGAAGTTCTCTGCCTTTTTTCTTATAAGACTAAAAGTCTTTCTTTTAGTCTTAAAAGACTAAAAAATTGATCACAAGACCTTGCCACACTATCTGTGCACAACTCTCCCTTCAGATTTTGCTTAATACTTAGAAGGCCAGTTACCCTTTAATCAATAGATGAAGGATAGAACCTTTCCTGGTGCCACAAATTGTCTTTTACTGTATTTTAAAGGTGACAGTTTAGATGCCATCATCAATGATGACAGTTTTCTTAGACCAAGGAGAAGTGTACTCTGTTTTTATCTGGGAAATCAGAAAAAAAGTAATGTGATTATTTTAATTATCAGTTATAATATGCCCAAACTCTATGCTAGGAGGCAAGATTCAAATTGTCAATGTAAATTTTGAATTCACTCAGTGAAAAATAAGGGTTTATTGAAATAATTCTAATCAAATATTTTACCATTTGGAAAGTTTTATTTAGTAAATGAGTAAAAATGTGTTTTCTTGTGACTCATTTCTGCGTGTCTTGGTCTGATGTTAATTCACATATGCCTCGCATGTGATGATGCCAATCAGTAGTTTATGTGTTAGACTAAAAAAAAGAACTACAAAAACTGTCAAAAATCAAGCCCCGGCCAGGTTGATTCTAATCCCAGTTGGTTAGAGCGCTGCCCCAACATGACAAGGTTACAGGCTGAATCCTTGGTCAGGTGGTCAAGGCACATAAAAGTAGCAACCAGAAAGGCAGAAATAAGTGGAACAACAAATTGATGTTTCTCTTTTCTTTCTCTCCCTCTTCTTTCCTCTCTGTACCTAATATCAATAAATTTAAAAAAGGATTAAAAATTGTCTAATCAACAATTACAGATGGAAGATTGTTATGATACAGCTGTCAGAATCCTCATTAACAGTACCCTTCTATTTTTACAAACATTTTAATAGGCCAGCTGAAAAATAAAGAATAAAACATGTAGAGTGTGCTTGTCATTTGTGACCAGATTAATAATAATCCATGTATGAATTTGCATGGTAAATATTAAAAGGCAGATAAAGCACCTCATTTTTTGAAAAAGTTGATTTTATATATAGTAAATATGTTAAGGTATTGTTAGAGATGTTATTTTACATGCTCATTTTAATGCAAGTTCATATAATTGACCACTTATAAATAGTCAGTTATATTTCACAAGTAGATCCAGTTATATTTCAATAACATATGTCAATATGAACATAAATGGTGATATCATTGAATATATTAAAAGATTCAAATGTTGAAAATACTTCACTTAGGTAGACTGTGTTTCTCCACAAAAATATAAAAAATAGCATTTAAATTCCCCTTTGGGGGGACAAAAAATAACATAATCATACATTTTGGTATAAAATTGCTCTTTTTACCTTATGAAAAGAGTACACAATAACACACCAGTGTAATTTTAACCAGTATATCAGGTTTTGACTGAATGCTCTGTGCCAATCAGGTTAGTGAAAAAAGAAGGAAAAAAACCTTTATTTTAAAAAGTTGCTTACATTTTAAATGACTTGCTTTGAGAGGGGAGCAGAAACATTCATAGAACAAAAATTAATCTTTGTTGGAAAAAAACACATCTTGATTGGGCTCTTTAGCGATGAAAAGCAAGACATATTTGCTATTACCTACATGGGAGACATCGAGATAAAGCAGAATTAAGCGGCTCTGTAGACTATGCAAGAGAGCGTCGTGCTCGGCAGGCGGTGCTTTACAAGCACAGTGGGCGTCCGGGCAGAAAGCACGGTGAGGAGGCCGAGGTGAGGCTGTGACGGTGGGGACGCGGGTGAAGGCCGCGTAGGTGGACCACGGAGCCCCCTTCCATCCTTCTGCCACGGCAGGCGTGGCCACTGAGGCTTCAGAAATGATGCACCGCTTTTAGTTGGAAGCCTTTTTTCCCCTCCCGTGTTGTTATGACCTTCTTTTACTGTCAAACATTAATAATATTGATGTATCACACTCAGCAACACTTTTCAGTGATGCTTCGGGCAATGAAGGAAGTGAGAAAGCAGACCAGAAGGTTCTGTTAATGTTTAGCAACAGGCCTGGCATCAATACTCAGGGAAGTGAACGGAAGTTTATTAACTGTTTAGGAAACCGGGAGTACCTTCCTTCTCAGGGTCAATGAAGCCTTTCACCCAAATATATGGAAAGCATGAGGAATGAAACACCCAGAAGCTGTCATCTACCAACATCCGAGACAGCTTCTAGAGGCACTAGCAATTTTTAATAATTCATAATGATTTAATATATACCATTGAAGAACCACCTTTTTAACATTTTCTAGTAAAAAAAAATGTTGAAAAGATTGGAGTAGCTTTGAGAAAGGAGAACTTACCAAAAATTTTTATGCAAAAGAGAACATTTATGTGATAAATTGGAAAGTATACCTGTAATTAAATTACAGGTCTACATGTGGTTCTGAATCATTTGAAGGAAGAATGTATATAACACAGTGCTAGAATTTCAGTGACATTTGGGGGAAATACAGTAATCTTACAAACTTGGGCCAAGCATGGTCTTACTGATTTTCATGTACTTTCAATTTAAGCTTTCAGAAAATTAATCACTTTAAACCATCGCATGTGCAGAAATAACATAGTTTTCCTATTGCGGAAGGGCGGCCTCGGCAGGGCGAGCTCTGTCTGCACATTGTCAGCTCTCCAAGGCCCAGCAGCTGCCAGCTCTGCAGCACCGTTGTCACCAGAATACATGACACGCTACTCTACCATGTCAGTACAGGTGGGCTTTGTAGAGGAAGCCTGAGAGAACATGGGAGAGGTTCGGTGACAATAGGAGATGTTGCCAATGGTCAGGCTTATTGATCTGTGCATATCATAATGATAATGTGAAACATAAGAATTCAAATTCAGTGATTTTAGAGTATTCTCCTACAAGTAGGCGAGATATTTTATAGAATAGAAATGATAGCATTACTTAAGCTGATTCAAATTATTTTTATAAGTATAGAGAATATGTATCTAACACTTCTCCAAACTGAACCAATGGGTGTTGGTTATGGAAAAATATTTGATCTTCAGATACTTACCACTGTTGATATTAATAGCACACTAATTGTGATTGATGTTTATACTGTAGTATTTCCCAGTCATACAAAGATTTCACAGTAATCACAAAATAATTGAATGTGATATTTAGAAGTTGATCCATTTTGTCCCCAGAATGTACTTTTTAGAATCTTCTTTCACTTTAATTTATGAGTAAATATAGCTACCTGACATGTCAAAGACAAAGAGTGACATGGTGGAATACATTATTTTAGGATTTATGTCAATGAAAGTGAAAGCTGAAATGGAAACCAATTTCCAGTACCAGGGATACCTAAGAAGAAAGGAAAACCCTTCTAAATCCCTTCATATGCAGGTTATCTTGCATATGGCCTAATAGTGCAGTGGGTGTTTTCTACCTAGGAAATAGTGTTCCATTATATTGATTGATTGGTTTGACTAGGAAGGAAAGTACATGACTGTGATTTAGAAAGATGATATGGTGAATAACTCAATCAGATTTCATGATATTCAATTAGTATATACAAGTTTTAGGGAAAGATTTTTAACACCTTTCAAAAATAAACTTTGGGTTTATGCTAATTGTATAATCTATTTTCCATTTTTTTTGCATGCAGATGATTTTCCCAGTGTTTCATTTATAAATGGTTCATATTCTGTATTCATTAATAAAATTTACCATAAAACTTTTACCATAAAATTTTATGGTAAATTTATTAATGATATGGTAAATTTATTAATGATAAATCAAAGATCCACCAATAACTATGGTAATTGAAATGAGGATAAAATGACATAGTTACAAGGTAGCGATACAAAGCAGTAATTTTTTTGTGTGGAAAAATAATAAACTATAATACTGTTTGCAAATTTTGCTTTCAGGGCTTCTGGTTTAACATGTATTCTCTGTTTGTTAAAATGGTTGAGAGTCATGCACTCATATCTATTTATGGCTAGCAAACCGTATTAACCTAAAAGAGTATAATATGGTGGTTGAAGAAATGTTCTCGAGAGAGCAATGTCATGGAGGGATATCTGCTGAGAGCAGAAGTGGGAGGAAGCAGTGAGGTTGCCAGGGGGCAGGTTTGTGTGCAGCAGAGCGTGGAGGGAAGGAAATAGGTAGAAATCAGGCGATCAAGGGCAAGACTTTAAAATGTACTGACAAGCAAACATTAGTGGTTAATGGGCAATAAAATTTTAAGAGGGGATTCTCCCAATCTTAAAGGTATTGATCTTTGTATTTTTATTACAGGACAAAAGACACCAAAACTATATCACCAGCACTTAGGTCATTTAAATATCCGCACTTGGCTTGAAGGAAATAAAAATTAATGGTGGACATTATTGAACTTCGTTCTTAAGTCATTCTATAGTCAACACTTACGTGATTAGGAACGTGTTAATTCTTTCAAGCTGTATTTTTTCATCAGTGACCTTGGTGAATGAATGCATTTTGCTGTAAGTCTATCCCTTTACTTTGAGGATGCTTTTAAATTTCCCTCAAGTGGTAAAAGGTTATTTTTTGCTATTTTTATAGTCAGACTATTTGATTCAAACTTTAATGTGTAAATCTATTTAACTATGTAGAGTTGTTGCCACCATTGCCAAAAACGTATACACACTAAGATGACCTGTATTCCATTAAATATATATTTCACTGGATATCATAACTATATTAACTTGTGCTATCATTTCTATATTTTTTTTTGCATTTGGCTTCTTTTATGGTTTCTTTTTTCTCTGCATATATTTTAAATTCATAACAGTGTTGTTTGGTTTTATACTCAAGGTTTCACAAGAGAATAAAATAGTATAACATATATGTATTTCAATCATATGAATATAGATTATGTATAACTCTTCATTTTTATGATACCATCACAGAATAATTGTCAACTGGCCAATTAACAGCATGTCTTATAATGGCAATGTCACATTACATATAGTTTCATAGCGGGTTATAATTTGGGAAGTTTCTTGTCTTTAATGACTCTATAAGGAATAGAAGTAGTTATTAAAAATTACTAACTTTGATTAATCTAGAAGCAAGTATGTTCTAGTATTCTATCAGGTATTTTGATTAGTATTTTTTCAAATTTTAAAGACATTGCAAGAGAGAAAAAACAACTGCTATTATGTCCTATTATTATGTACTTGAAACAGTGCTCTTTTGGTTCTAAACAACCAAAATAAAATGTGGAAATGAGATATGGATGCTAATACACAGTTTACATTTTTTCTACAATATTCTATTTCAAATATTTTTATTTCATTGTAAAAATACTGAATGTAAAGCATGTTTAATATTTCCCAACACATAATTATTTTTATTTTGAGACTAAGTAGCCTCTCTGTTCTTAATTAATGATAATGTTCCAGTAATAGCTTCTGTGTTGTATCTAGAGGGTAATTTGTCTAGTTTGAAATATTTAATTTATCATGATTGAAAAACCGGCTTCTGATGTGGTTATGGGCAATCGCAGGACATTTTGACTTAATCTGGTAGAATGGAGAACTCAGAGCTTTCTTCAGCGCACCTGTCAGGCCACATACAGAGAAGGCGTTCACTTCTGTGCAATATTCTGTCATCAGAAACCTCTGCCTTCCCAGGAAAACCAGAGTCCTGGCAGTTTCCCCACCAAGCAGGTACGAGGACAGTCTCTCACAGGATTTCTGTGAGAACAGTGAAATGGTAGACATGGATGTGTGCTCTCTAACCAGTCTATGTTTATAAATGACAAGGGTATCTTGTATAGAAAGTCTATTTCCTGGGGATTCAAATTATGGGTAATAGGACAAAATTCACCTTCCTCCTTGAGCATTTCTCTGCAAGTTGTTATTTACAAAATTATCAATTTCCTAATGTCTAATTCTCCTTCTAATTAGGAAACTGTATATTGATACAGTAGCTTTTCCTGTGTGTAGGTAATCAGCATAAATTTTATCTGAATTATTTCTCATTCAAAGGTTACTAGATAAATATTCTCACATATATACACATAAAAAACTATGGATATGCCCTACTTGAATTAGGTCCGATTAAAATCATAAAAACAAGGTTACTAGATGTGCACCCTAACTTACCGATCTTGCTAGACAGGTTATAAGGTTAAACAATCCCATGGTGTTCGATCCGGGTTCAACAAGGGATTATTGAGTTTCTGTCCTGAAAACCGCTTTCATAGTGATATACTTATTGACTTAATCTGAAATTACAAAATGACTGTCCTTTATAACAGTGTAGCACAAGGCCCGCTGCCTCCCTTGGAGACATCTACTGTGCCACCATTATGGCAAAATAGAAATGTCAAAAGTTCCTAGAGATGTGATATTGAATGAATTCGAGTAGCCTTTCAATGAACTGCTACGTACAGAACTTTCCTAAAATGTCCTGGGAATGCTTTGCATGGCAATTATCCTCTCAGGAATTGAGTGCTTTTGCCTTTCCTGCTTCTTGACCATTTTTCTACATCTGTGTATTTAGAAGCACCACGGTTCATTAATAATTAGAAAATAACATTTCTAATGTGGAACTTCTTCTAGATGTCAGGTGTTACTTTGTACCATCTAAAATCAATTTCTACTTATTGAAATTGAGGAAGAAAATGAAAGGAGTATATATAAATAAGAAGCTATTTTTTAAAAATCTTGTTGAATTTAGTGCTCATGAGTGATTGTCAGCTAGTTAATGCATTAAAGGATTAGCCCTCATGGGTGGTTACCTAAACATTTTTTTTTCTTTTAATTTGGATTCACTCCTGAAGAAGATTATTTCCACATGAAATGTGCATATTTCATCCTTACCCTGCATAAAATTAGAGCAACCATTGGGGATGAGTGAGCTACTTCCAAGAAAATTAGCTTAAAACTAAACTTTCTTCCAACAAAAAGCAATACAATCTTAGTATTTTCAGAAAATTAGCTTAAAACTAAACTTTCTCCCAACAAAAAGCAATACAATCTTAGTATTTTCAGAAGAAACAGACAAACAGATTGCAATGTTCATTTTCAGGACAAAGACTGTCTTCCTCTGTCAAGGGAAGACATGTGCGGTTCTTTCCTGACAACCTACCTGTGAAGATAGCCTCTCAGAAAGGCTCCTTGCAGGGTGGAAGAAGGGAAGACATGCAAATTCTACTTCACATATAGGACTTAGACATATAAAGATGTGGTAGGAGGAGGTGAAGGCTTTGCAGGGTCGGAGAGTGAGCACCTCCTAATAAGAGCAATCTGTAATGAAAAGCCAGTGCTAGCAAAAAAACTCAAGAGTCCGAAGGAGCGCTTTGTGTGGGTTTACCCTGGGACGGGTCCTTGGGTCTTCAGAACCCGGTTTTTCTGCATGGATACAGGAAAAAAAAATTTTTTTAAAAGAAAGAGGAGTGTCGGTTTACAAAATGCAGCATTTTTTTTTCATTTTTGTATTATTGTAGGTTGTTGGTAAAACATCAATGGGCCCTCATATAGACTAGAATACAATAAATATCCCTCTATCATGTTATTGAATACAGTGCAGAAGAACAGGAACATGTTCCCCTCACTTTGTGAGACTGCTGTCAAGTGCTTGCCTCGCTTTGTGACAGCGGTGACAAGCACGGTGCTGGGACGCCGAAGCTCGGCTGGTCTGTAGCCGGAATCGCGGATGCACGGGCCTGGGGAACGCGGGGCGGCCGGGTGGGAAATGGGGGCTCGGCAGAGCTGGCGTGGGCGGCAGCGAATTGTTCCGTGGGCAACCCCAGTTCTCCAGGGGAGCGGGCACTGGGGAAACGTCCGACATCAGGACTCCGGAGGTCGGGGACAAGAGCTACGGTTCGGGAGCCATACTAATGGGACCATGTGTATCCGTGGTTGCCTAAAACTCCAGTCATTTGAAACATATTTCCTTATAGTTCTAAATGTTTCTTTCACAGTATAAGGATGGAATATGCAATAAGTCTTCCAAAGTGATCTGTGTGAAATCTTGACATCTCTAACCAAAAAAAAAAAAAAAAAAAAAAAAAAAAAAGGAAAAATATATGCTTAATGCAGATGGATATATTAATGTTTCTATAACACATTAAGGCTAGTTCAAAATACCTGCATGAATGTATTTGGGTCCATAACAATGCTAGATTCTGTAACAAACAAAACTCTATATTTCCATGGCTTAACACATCTTATTTCTTGCTCACATACAGTCCAACAAACCTATCCACGAAAATGTTTCCTCATGTAATGACTCAAGGAATCAAACTCCTGATTTTCCAAGTCCCCTGAATTCAGATGAACAGAAATCATGGGAAAAAATTCCTTTTTTATTTCATTTATTGATTTCAGAGAAAAAGGGGAAGGAAGAAAAGAAAGAGAGGGATTGGGATTTGTTGTTCCACCTATTTATAAGTTCATTAGTTGCTCCTTGTAGGTACCCTGACTAGGGATTGAACCAGCAACCTTGGCTTACTGGGATGACACTCTAACCCACTGAGCTACCTGGCCAGGGAGCAAAAGGCATTCCTGTTTTAAAGACCCAGGCTAAACACGTTACACACTTCATTAGCACACCATTGCTGAGAACTAGAACCTCTAGATTTGAAAGACGAAGAGACCCAATGCCTCGGCAAGGACAAAACAATTCTCTTCTATGGGAGAACATAGAAGACAATATAAATCTTTTTGGATTATAAATTTTTTTTGGAATATAAATCTTTGTGGATTGTTGACTATACTGACCGAATTATATAGTGTTTTATTGTATACAACATATTTGCACATATATTATTTTATTCGATGCTTAAAAGAAGGCTGAAGCAGATTTAGAGAGTTAGAAATTTAGTCGAGAGTAAGGCTAGAACTAAATTAGTCACTTGAACCCACCACAGAGTATTTTCTATAACAGATATTAAACTTAATGAAATTCTTGTGAAATACCTTGATTATTTTCTTCATGGCATGCCTTGCCTTGACATAAGCTATAATTTTTCAATGTTCAAGACTGAAATTTCAATGCATATTAATATGTATTTTTGCATTAATGTTTTCTGTTTAAAAGCTAATGGAATTAAACTAATTAACACCTCCCCAAAATCATTATAAAGGGTGCTAATTAGAATAATGACATTTGTAAAAAGTAATGTGTTTCATACTCTTGCTAAAATGAGAAGAGTGTAGGCAGGAGGCTTTAAAAGCATGCAACCATAGCTCAGGCTACGCCTAAACAACATATACATGTCACCAACTCTATAACTTTTAAAAATAATACTGATCTCTTGCAGTCTCTACTTATGCAAAGTAGAAACTACCTACTCTCCTGAATTTTATGAAAGCATATTATGCACCCTGTTATGTGAGAAAATGGGGAGAGTCATATAGTATATATACCCCAGACTATACTATACTTTCCACTTACCACAGAATTGGAAGCTTATTAAGCTAGATTTGTAACCTAATGCCTATGAAATCATTTATTTCTCTCTGATGGTTTCTTGTCTTCTCCTCCAGCTATCAGTCAAGCCCATTTATCCCTTAGTACAAACACTTCACAATGACACTGTCAATTATTTTTAATCTGTCATCTATTATTAGTCTCTGCAAGACTTAGAATGCCAGCAGTTCTCAGTCTTGTCTATCATGTTGCCATGTATATTTCAAGAAGTCTTTCCTTATATGAAGAACAATTCTCATCTATAAATTGAGCACGTTGATATGAAAAAGATCACAAGAAGCAATGCTATGCTATTCCATGTTATAAATTTAAATAAACATTAAGACTTCAGAACACTTATCCTTTAAGAGAGCCTCCTGGTTACTGAACATTCTGAGAAACATTAAATCATTACTGAACACTGTCAGTGTGCCAGGATTTAGATAATTACACACTCATCAAAGACATAGAAGACATGGTCAGCAGCATTGGGGAGGTTACAAGTCCGGGATGGGAGTGGAGGCAGCGGGCCTTAAATGGCCCCCACTCTTCTTTCTTGTTTATAAATGTGGTCACTCGTGGATTTCAGTGTGTTCTGTACTTAGGACTCTGGTGAGATTCTGTCAGTAGGCCCTTCACTTTATGAAGCAACCAGAACCAACCAGCCATGTTCTCCTTGATAAACTGTTTGCCTAGATTCTCAAAGGTATTGACTTTTTCTTGGAAGAAACCTAAGAGGCCTTTCATATCATTCTCCCACATTTCATTACACCATTTTCCCCAAAGTCACTTTTATTTCTGGGCAAGACTGGAAAATCAGAAGATTTGCTTAAACTATTCAAAAAAGAAAGAGGTGATTGAATGTCAGAGGTGCTCGTGGTATGCTCACAGCCAGTGCTTCCCAGCAAAGACCCATCCAGCAGACCTTCTACTGTTGGCTGTTAGAATTAAAAAAAAAAAAAGTATATAGAGACTATGTACAGTTTGATGTCAGCTCATATTTTGATAGAGTTGTAGGTGCTGTTATTTATAAAAGACTCTCATTACAGCTATAAGAAGCAGATAATCTCCCAAGCCTGCTTTGCAGGAAAATACCAGTTTCTATAGTTGCTATACCACATTCCTACAGACCTGGTGGCTCACAAAAACACAAACTCAGTTGCTTACAGTTCAGCGGTTAAGAAGTTGCCAAGAGTCTCACTGGGCTGAGATCAGGTGCCAGCAGGACCGCCCTTCTTGCCCAAGGCTTCGGGGAAGCTCATTTTCTCTTTCTCGCTGTTTTCATCTCTTAAAATCTGCCTACCTCCAGCTCATGCCCCGCCCCCCGCCCCAGTGTCTTTCTCAGTCCCACTCTGGGGGCAGGGCTACCTACCCCCCCCGCCCCCCGACAGGTGACCGTGTCTTCCCCTGCTGCTGGAGGGTGGGGCCTGAAGGCACAAAACAGCACAGGGTGCTATCACTCAATCCCGGGGAAATAGGACGTAAGATCTTATAGTTAAATTTCACTAACATTAAACACTTTGTTATGAAACATATATGCTAACATTATAACTGATAAAAGAAATGTATATGTGTGTGTATATGTATATCTCCCATATCTATCTATCTATCTATCTATCTATCTATCTATCTATCTATCTATCTCCCCTAATTTATGGTATTAAGTGCCACAGTTGAAAAAATTTCTTTGGGAAAAATACATTGAAGAACAATCAGTTTAAAAAAACAAGTTTAACAAGTTGAAAGTGCATGTGCATGTTTTGTGTGTGTGTCTGTGCAGAGGCTTTTTGTACGTCAATGTGTTATGTGGATCTCCAACGCTGGGCAAACGCTGCAGTGTTAACAAAGTAACCTGATTAATAACTCCCAAAAATATATTTAGTGGAACAAAACTGTGAGTATCTGCTCTAAATCATCTCAGTTTTCTTCTCTCATTATTTCTTTTATGTAATGTTAAGTATTTCTCTTTAGAAACAGTAATATATAAAGCAACTATATTGTTTCCTTTTTATTTTTACCGGTTTCAGTTTTCTTAGTGTACATGATTGAATTTACTGATTAATTTTTCAGTTATTACATTTTACTGAGTTAATGGGTACTGAGTTAATGGGTAATTTTACTGAGTACATCTTCAATAATCAATACATTTTTTACATTAATTGTTTAAAACAATTTAATTGATAACACTTTCTTGAAAAATAAATACAAATTATTATTACTAGCATATTTTTAAAAGCATTCTAAAGGGACTATGAAGATTATGTTTTGCAATGTCCATTTGCAGCAGTCTTAATTTAGTTTATGTTACTGTCCACCGATTTGTAAGAGAAACTGAAAATGGTACCACTCAAGTTTCTTGACTTAGGAACTCAATCTTGCTGACTTTCATTGAAATCAATGTTTTAGTAAGAACATTTGGGTAAACAGATATTTGATAATCAGTATGCTGTGTTTCAACAAAATGTGGAGGTGTGACTCCGTGTTCCGGGGAGTTCTGGGCCTCTCGAATGTTAGCTCTGTCCCTCTCACGGCCTCCCGTTCTCTTTCTCTTCTGCAGTCTGTCCTGCTTTGCTCTTCTTCTATGCTCTGCTTTCTTGTTTTGCTTTACTTTTCTTTTCTTTCAGCAGTTGTGCACTTAATAGCAACCTGTTTCCTTAATTTTCATTTTCTGTACTGCACCCAAAGAAGAAGACACAGAGAAGCACAAAAATAGCAATAGTGAAAGGAAGCTAACAAATTTCTTTGTAACAAAGTCATGAAGCTGAGGTAAGTAGTGGCTCCTTCTCTACTTGTTATTCTGAAACGGTAATTCAAACAACATAAAGATTGGAAATTCACAGAAAGGAAAGCCGTATATTGATTGGCTTTAGACACATCATGAGTTTCCTGAGTTTTCTGAAAAGTAGAATCCAAAACTTTACTCACCTTACAAGAGATTTACTAGGGACAAGGACTGTATGGGAAAAATGAAGGGATCGGGGGCAGCAAGAGAGCCCTCAGTAACCTCGAGGCAGGTTTGATTTGGGAGAAAGGAAGAGGAAGAAGGGGGAGAGAAGGAAGTTTGGGTAGAAGCATCTCAGACTGCAGCCCAGTTCTCCCCTACCTCCAGCTTTATCGAGATATAATTATGAGTTTAAGTTGTGTAATACGATGATTTGATCTTCATATATATGGCAAAGTGATTGCCATGGGAAGCTAAGTCAGCACATCTGCCCCTTCACCTAACTACCTTTTTCTATTTGTTTCTGTGTGGTGAGAATATTTAAGATCTACACTCTCAACAACTTACAAGTCTGCTACTGTACAGCATGGTGACTTTAGCTACCAATACTATATTGCCATGCAGTTCCAAGAGTTCAGCTCAGCTTTGGGGCAACGTCCCGTCCAGGTCCCCCACCATCAGGGATTCCCGGGTCTTTAGGAATGGGAGAGTCTTAGGTAGTCTTGTCAGGCTTAGTCCCTGGCTGAGAAGAGCTAGTGAAAAGGGCGGGTTCATGGGAAATCTGATGGGTTTCGTAGCCACCTGGCTGAAGCCCTCACTCAGTGATGTCCCCTGCAATCAGAGATGGGAGGGGTAGATTTTAATGGCTGCCCTGTATCAGGCATCTCTCAACATTTATACAAATATCTCCACCTGCGAGAGTAATTGATCATTTTCCTGTTTACACATATGTCATCTATACATATGTCACATAATTCTACCAACTCTCAGAATTTAAAGTTATGGGACAATTTGGTTTTATTAATAAGTAGAATGAACTAGGAATTAACAATGATAAGCATGACTTGGGAGTAATTTTTCAATTTTTGTTGTTATTTTCCTTCACCCTTTTCATCTCATGAGCAGGCTGCAACTGTGTTTTGCAATGAAATCTGCTAGTCAACATGCTCAGGACCTATTTAACGACACATGCTATTCATCTCAAATTCAGTGATTCTTAGGCTATTTTGATAAATTACCTTATGGATTTGTTTTAATGTATATTGTATGTACTTTTTCTTTATATGCTCTTGATGTTTTTTATAATTTCTATTTTATGTGTTTCCTAGATATATTTTACAAAAATGCATTATTAATACAACTTAAGACATAAAAATATTTTGCATGGTTCATCACAGTTGGTATTCGGTTCTCAGAGGAGACAAATTGAGACATGATGTGGCTGAACTTAATCAGACAATATGCTGATTTGTTTTCAGAATTTAACCTTCTAATCATTGCTCCAAATTACCATTTCAGACTAAAACTTACACTATCACATGATGATGTCTGAGCACAGATAACATATTGACGATCAATGATCCCATTACTTCCCATATTATTCATGCCGATATGTTGCTATCACTGTAGTCAGGACTTGATTCTTTTCTACCTCTTGGTTTCCAATCCCTACTTTTTGTCTTAGATTCTTGTAAAATATATTTTAAAGGCTTATTGAATTGTTGAACAAATAATGACTTAGAGAAGTACCCATTAATAAAATATAGATAAGGTTGAGAGAAATTAAAGTGAATGGAACTATGATTCATTAAAAACCTTAACAAAATGTTTATGAACAGTGAGTCTGTCTTTTACAACAACAAAAAAAATACTGGATCCAGACTTTAGTAAATATCAAAAGAATATTGGGAGATGGAGAAGAAAAGTCTATCTTAGGGGTTTTGTCCTTTTACTGCAAAAAAATATTTTTCCTTTACTCAGTTCCTTAAAGAATAACCTTGGGATAGACAACATTGTGAGTCAGTGCATCAGACAATAGGCGGGGAATGTAGTCATGTGGTTGCTAAGGTGGTGAGGGCCTAACCTCTTCAAGACCTTGGAGATAAGAGTGAGGAGTTTTAAATTGGATTCAAAATTGTATTATATGATTTGGTATAGGCATGGAAACCATTAACTCAAAAAAGCACTTTTTTTTCCTTTTTCTTCGTTTCTGTTCTTCTCACCTTAGCACCCTCTGGGATTGGTCAGAGAAATATCAAAATACCTGAAATCATTTATCTGGCTTTATGCTTTCTGAGCTACCACGTAAAGAAAAAAATCCATAAAGGTGTTGCCTGAGTCTGGTAACTGCTTCGCACTTTTTCAGTGCATTTTGTTCTCTGTCAGTCAGCGGGAATCCTCTAGTTCTTGGAAACCTGATCTTCCAGCCATTCCCCATTCAGGCCCAATTACTTGCAGGCTAATGCTTTTTATATTTAAAAACCTTCCACTTGTTGAATTTGCAAAGGTATTTAGGTTTGAAGAGTTTTGCATAAATTGGTATGCAGTCCTTATTTGAACAATCTATAAATGATGGAAGAGTTTTTAGAAATGGGTTTCTGGGGTTACTTTGTAGCAAATATGTACAATGCAAGAGAAATGTTTATACTTTATATTTTTAATTTGTACATATTTGCCAGTTTTGATGCTTGAAACAAGTTGAATATTTTTTATCTTCATCCTAAAATGTGCATTAGTTATTATTTTTATCATCTTTCAGAAGACAATACTGTTATTTAATTTGCGATTTTTTTCTAAGGATTAAGATAAATAAGTTCCTCTTTTCCATTTAAACAGAACTGACATCATCTCCCAGAAGTAAATATGTAACAATTTTTCAGTTATATTTCATTTGTGGTCCTTTACCACAACTATATTCTATAATAGTGTTCATAGGCAAGCCAATTTTCTTTAATTATCCAAAAGTTATTTTGTGAGACACTAATACAATACTCTACTGAAATTAAAATGTGTTAGAATTTTTCAATCCTTTGTCATCTAATTTAGTCAGAGTAGAAATGAAACAGTGTTGGCATGGTCTCTCTAGAGACCTGTGACGCTGATGTCCTCTCTGCATTTTCTGAAGTTAATACACTGTGATTTTTATCACCAACCCCAATTACCCAATTAACTGACACCAGAAACAGCTTTGTATAAAAGGACAGAATTGTCCGGGTCCCCTGGTGGCCCTGTGGCGTCCCATCCAAAAGTACCTTCACCAGCTCCAAAATGTTTTTCAACACTGTTGTGACCTTCTCATTCTCACCGTTATTTTCTTAGATCGAATTTTCTCAACTCTTGCTTGGAATGCCACAATAGCCTTAGGGTCTTTCATGCCAGGCCTAGCTTTTCCAACTAAATGCAACTTCATCCATATATTACTGTAACAAAGTAAAATTGCTCTTGTTTCTGTGAAACTCTAAACCGGTTTGTTAAAGCCAGTAGGAGAACCTTGCACTTTTCATTGTGCAATGCAAAGCACTTCACCATCTTAAATCAACCTGTTTCGTACCTATCTCCAGTTCTCTATGAAATATGGTATATCCTGTATTCCACATATGCCAAGCGGTTCACTGCTCCTCCTCCGCCTGACACACTCGCCCTGTCCATTTGCATGTGCTCAATATTTCTTTTGTTGAATAAAGTTTTTCCATTTTATTTCATGATAACATTCTATGTTGAACGCATGAACTGCATCAAACATTAAATTGTTTCAGAAGCCAACCATCACTCTCTCCAGATTGCATGGTAGCTCCTCTATTTACCCTCTGTAGTGCGTAAAACAGGCCTTAATCATATTTTTATCTCTTTGATTGTGAGATTCCTCTCACAGATCGTGTCTACTGCTGGGTCGCGAATAATGGGTTCAGGGGCATTTCATCCTCACTTGGGGTCACTGACGTTGCTTACAGGTAACGGGCACAGAAACAATAAATAAAACAGGATGGGGACTCTTTTTACTTCTAGTAGCAAAAATTTCAAAATGAATGTGCAGAATATTTTTTGACTTCTGCTAACCTGAAGAGAAAGTGAGGAGAGACAGAAAATTAAAATTTTTGAGATCAGAAAAATTAGTTCTTAGCAGCGGTTCTTTTTGACAATAGTTGGTCTAGGTGTATAGAAAGGGCCCAGCCCTGGCTGATGTGGTTCAGTGGATTGAGTGCTGGCCTGTGAACCAAAGGGTTGCTGGTTCGATTCCCAGTCTAGGGCACATTCCTGGGTTTGGGGCCAGGTCCCTGGCAGGAGGTGTGCAGAGGGCAACCACACATTGATCTTTCTCTCCTTCTCTTTCTCCCTCCCTAAAAATAAATAAAATCTAAAGAAAAGTGAGATTTGCAACCTTGAATCTTCATCCATCCCATCAAATCTTGCTCTTGTCTGAATATATCACCACTCTGCTCTCCAAATCCATGTGCTGAAATAATAAACTCTAAGGATATTGATAATAGGAGGCGTGGCCTTTGGGAGGTGCTGATGTCATAAGGACAGAGTCCTCCTGAATGGAGTAAGTATCTCCTCCAGGAGGGTCCAGAGAGACCTCTGGCCCCACCCAGCACAGGAAGCTATAAGTCTTTAGTAAATGTTTTTCCAAACACATGGCTCCACCTCCCAGACATCAGCTTCCCTAGCCTGGGGCATATTTCCTTAAGCTCATCTTCCTGGGTGACTAGGTTCTTGAATTACTTGCAGCAGCTCTACTTCCTTGACTAAACTCAGATACCAACAATGTTTCCAGAAGTGGTTTCAGGAATGGAGGTAATGGGAAATATTTTAAGGCTGAAATCTGGGATTGTTTCTGGTTTGTTCAGCTTTCAAGTTACTGATGACTTACATTCTGAGCATGAACACAAACAGTTGTTACTTCAAACCTTGAACTTACCTTCAGTAGAGTTACTCATGTATAAGTTACTCCGCTTTGTACTATTTAACCAACTTCTTACACTGTCCAAATAGATTGTATCAGGGATCAGTGTACCGTTAAAGAAAAAAAAATAGTCACGTGTAGGTTGGGCAGCAGCTGTGAGTGGGCAAACGATGCCTCACCGCTACATAAAGCACAACCTGGTTAGAGCTGCCTCATCAACCTAATTTTTACCTTTGTGCTACAATTTGAAACATGTGGAAATACATTTCCTAATTCTCCATGAAACCTGGTGAGAGAGGTACATACTAGTTCCTCACATATCTATAAAGTGGACATATTAGATCTTAAGTCACTTAAGTATGGCACTATGACATTCGAAATGAAGGGCTCAAGTAACAGAGAATTCATTGCCCTCTAAAGTCAGACCCACACATGCCACTCACAGGAAATTGAATAAGCAGGAGAAATGACTAAATATTTAATTTTATCTTACTCAAGTTTGCCCTAATAATTTATATTATATTAGACTTATAGCAAGTTAATATGAATAACATCAGTGCGATTATTTCTGCTCTTTTAATTCTCTGACTTTGTAGATGTCACTTCCCTGCTTTATTTAGAAGATTGGAAAAGAGAAGCAAAATGTACTGTTTGTAATCAAAACTTGTCTAGAGAGTAAACGGTTCCAGCTGTGTTTTTAAACTACACTGGAATATACTGCTTTTATTTGATTTAGGGTTGCAAAGTCCTTGATGAAAAAAAAAATAACCATTCATATCTTGCCACTCATATAAACTACAGAAGGATATTAAAAAGAAAAAATGTGATACTTATTGAGATATGTTAGCCATCAAAATCTTCATGTAGTTCACGTTCAATTTATTCCCATACATGAAAAGGAAGAAAATATAGCCTAAAGATCTACAGTATTAGTCACTGAAGGTAAGAAATAATATAATTTTAACATTTAAAATAAAGGCTTAGAAAATACTCATTATAATATCTACCATTTTTTGTTTATTAATTAATTCAATAAATGCTACATTCCAAGGATTAAACTAGAACCACATAAACATACTGCCACATAAAACAAAATATCTACCTTTATAGAGGTAACATTCAAGTTGAAGGTACAGACAAGAGCTACATATTTAAAAATCTACTGTAGTATTTCATCAGTTCTTACTTTGAAGAGGAAAAATAAAGATGCTAAAAATAAGCCTTTATGAAGAAGTTACATTTAAGTTGACACATGGAGCCAGGGAACAATGTATGCAGATCTTTAGGGAAAATGAAAAAGAATTTTTATATGTTATTGTCTAATATCAATAAAATTTGCACACAAAATGTTACATCCAAATAGGAGGATGGCTAAGAGGATGATGAGAGAGAGAGAGAGAGAGAGAGAGATCCAATAGTTAGAACTATTTTATACGGCCAGTTATTTCTCAAAGGGCAGGTTAAGAAGTTTGGTATATGTAGGTAATAGTAAAAACCTGATGTAGACCAAAGGTCATTCCATTCATGAACTTTTGCCTAAAAGTAATGAATATAAATGTTTTCTCTTCTTTTAAATCTTGCAGTTATTATTATATTTTAATCTTTCTTCTGTCCCTTCCTTAAATAGAACATAACATCCTATAGGGCAAGCTAGATATATATATATATATATTCCTTTCTGAAATATAGGTGAGCTAAGTATTAGGAATAATTCAGCACTGTAGATAATATCTAGAGATAAGGGGGTCTTTATTTTGTAGTTTATGGAAAAATATTAAAAATATAGTTAAGAAATCTAAATGCAAAGAAGACCTTAACAGATTAATTAACCTGACCCTTATTAAATGTGTGTGCATATATATATATATATATATATTACTTTAAGATAGACTTTCAAGCCATGCCAATTTATAATTAACAAAGCTAGAATTTGCTTCTCCAAATTCTTCATAATTTTTCCTCCTATGTTATTTTTCTGCAATATTGCAAGCGAAATTCTTTACGTGGATGATGTTTATTCACTATGTTTTTTTCTGCAATATTGAAAGCAAAACTCTTTATGTGGATGATGTTTATTCATGCTTTAAAACTTAAGTTGTTCATGCGGAAAGTCTCCACTAACTTCAAATGCATATTTACCAACTTCTACTTTTTTCTCACACTTAGGGGCTTGGCTTCCTTTATACAGCTTCTCCCCACTATAGTATTTTATATCTATTTTAATTATATGTTTACCTACCATTGACTTCAACAGACTGTTGACTTCTTGAGAATTAAGACCATCCTTAACTATCATTCTTATAAGTTACAATTTATGTCCAATTAATGTGATAAATGTAATCGAGGTCTCTAGGCAGGCCAGGTCTCTAGGCAGGCCAAGTCTCTAAGCAGGTCTAAACTGTTTGAAAGAGGAAGCAAAGGAGAGTGGGGTGGATTTTCCTCGTGGTTTAGAGGGTGCAGCAAGGAGGAGGGCTCACGCAGGAAGGGGCTGAATGATCTGAGCGAGCGCCCGCCTCGATGGCAGGCCACCTTCTCATTGCTGGTTGACGAGGAGCGTGAGGCTGGGGCGAGGCTCGAAGCTGCCGGCAGTCAGACGTCAAAAGCTGGACCAAACATGGATGACTGTCAAATCTCAGGAACACAGAGTAGAAAATTGAATTGTCTGCTTGCCACTAGATACAGAAGCCATTAAGTTGGAAGTTACTTTTCCTTTACCTTTCCATAATAACAATATGGAAAATGTCATTAAACTCAAAAAGGATTTCCTTTTTTGAATTTGACTTACGATGCTGACATATAATGTAGTAGATTATTAATTTTAGTTTTTTGAGTTAATATGATTTAAAATAACTTAATAAAATGTATCTTTGCAAGAATTATATTGCTTAAATAAGAACTATATTTAGCATGGCAGTCATTTGCACTATAGTTTTACTAGTCAAAGGATAAAGTTGGCATTTCTAAAGAACAATAAAAATAATTTAAAATCAATTATTACATTATGTACAGATGAGTTATTTTTGTTGTCTATTAGTTTGCTTTATCCCTAAGACAACAATGATAAAAACCTGTTCCTTAAAACACAAAATATAAATTTTTTTTCATTTTGGTTAAAAGGGCTAATGATCTTCTCAGATGAGTACCTGTTTATGCAAGAATCTATACTTTGTTTTTAAAGTCATTAATATCTTAAAAATAACTTTTGTAAAAAAAAATAGGTATTCCAGTTGTGTATGTATGACTATGGGTAACTTGTAGGTTCTTTTTGTAACATTGTATAACAATATCTGTACTTTAAAGTTGCATGAAACTTTATGATTATTTATTCTTCAAGAAATTGAAAGATTATTCAGGGGAAGAAAGTATAACATCACAAAATTAATATTTCTTGGAGAAAGTAGCCAAATCTTTCCTCATTCTTTCTATTACTAATAAATTGGGTTTTCTATAGTCTTAAAGTCTTAAGTAACTTTAAAGTTTCAGTGTCTTTAATAAAGTGAATCAATAAATAATAACAGTAATTTATAAAAATCAAATAAATGACAGATTTTATATGTTTAGAGATTAAAAGAGCTTCTCTCTCCATGGCAAACTTCATCTCAGGTATATGGCTAATTTCCTCACTACATATGTAATAAAGTTTTGTCTTCTGAATAATTTGCTTTAGAACAGGTTCCTCATGAGAGAACTACAACAACATAAGATGCTGAAAAGATGAGCTACCTCTTAGAAATTTGTTAAAATTACCACAATTCATGACAGAAATGATTATAATGAGAGAATCCTCAATCATTCTATATTGTAATAGTTTTTAATAAAACGCGTCTTAATTCCTTCTTAATACTTGGTGACGCTTTTCTTTTTGACATTAAAATCTCTATATGAGGGAAATCTAGCTGCAGGTACTATACATAGCTCCTCAATTTCCCTGCCGTTCACTCATAAGATGATTCTGCCATCCCTTATTCTACAAACTAGGAATGCTTCTCCTATTTCTCTTCATTAACCAAGGGTCTTCCACAGAAAGACACCACTCACCAGCCCATTGCCATCTTGGGGGAGTGATTAGATCAGGAGTTTTTGGGGGCGGTGGCGATGGTAGTGAACCTCTTTCTCAGAAGTATTGAACTTGATGTGTATGTATTATTGGCCCACTTACTGTTTACTTTTCAAAATTAAATATGTATTTGAGCCTATTTTTTACTCTTCCAATATTATAAGAATGTCACTGTATTTTCATAAAATTACTTTTTGGGTCAAGATTTCACTTTCTCCCCATTCTGAAAAATATCTGTGAAGAAAGGAGAATATTATTATTTGTTGTTTTTCATGGTTAAATGCTAAAACTCTTGTGCATTTAATTTAGAGTTACTGTTTCATTTAGAAAGATTGTTTTGGGATTTGTAATTTATCAATTTTGTTTAAAAAATGTGTGGTTTTTACAAAGGTATTGTTGCCTTAATATGTACAGTGAAGAAGAATACTGTTAAGATGTTTGATCTACAGAAATGTGTAACTGTTGGCATTATTTTATGAAAAAGTAGCTATTAAAATTAAGTAATTCTAATATTAATAGAGTTGTATATTCTAACACAGTATTTTAACTAAAATAACTAGTTAGATCTTCCTAGAGTTGTGACACTGTATGTGTGTGTGTGTGTGTGTGTGTGTGTGTGTGTGTGTGTGTGTTAAAATTATAAATGTTGGGTGAGGATGAGGGGGCTTTGTATTTTGTTAGACTAAAAAGAAATTTCTACATTAGTGGAAGAGCCTCCTTGGTTTACCATTTATCTTGTTTTAATTTAATCAAAATCAAGTAATTTCACTTCCATCCTGATTTCATTCCAACTCTTGCAAACATCCCTATCAGCAGACTTTGCTTAGCTTGTGTTACTCTTTATTAGCCAGGAGGGCCTTACTGTTTTCTATGCATTTTATTTTGACAATATCCATTTGCTATTTTAATTCCTGGCTATTTGGAACATTCTGCAATTCAGCCAGTCTTATCTAATAAAGCTGCCACAAATTTTTTATTGCCATACATTGGGTAAAAATACTTAACTGTTACACACACACAATCCATGTAAATTTAGAATAGCAGACAAATAAATATATTTAATAAAATATATATTCAAAAACAGGTTACTTAAGTTCATAGTAAGCACTTCAGTAAAAAAAAGATCTTTAAAAGTGTTTATATTTTGAAATTCCTTATGTATAACATAAAAAATAGTCACTAAAGATTAAAAGTTCAATATGTACTCTTCCAGTTTTTGTTTTTGTTTTTTTTAGTTGTAGAATAACATATATGAGACCAAGTCTTAGAAGTAAAATGAAACTGATATATGGTGTGTAGTTTCGTGGTCTCTCTCACCCATTTCTATCCCAATGCTAGCTAAACCAAGCAGGTTAAGAATATAGAAAAACATTCACAAATTGTGGCAGGTATTCAACTTGCATATTTCAGAGCTGTCAAGGTTGAGTGTCTCAATCAATTCTGACATATCCAGCTATTTCTTTTCATATCCTAGCTTCTCTAAATAATAACATTTCTTGGGTATCATTTTTGGTCCACAGGCTTATCTGTCCCCCTAACATGAAGAAAAGTTGTCTCTCTTAGCATGTCTCTTCTTTTCTGCCCTTAGTCTGACAGAAAGTGATATATTTAACGTTAAAACTGACAGGCTGAGCACGCCCAGTCACCTAGTGAAACTTTGCCTGGGTGTGTTGGTGAGGCTGCATGGGAAAAGATGAGCCCTAGAATCGGCAGGCCGTCTTTCCGGCCTCGCCATGCTGCGGGTGGGTACGGACCATCAGCTGAGGCCCTCAATAGACCAACAAGGCGGAGAAAAAGACAATTTGCTTTTTGCTTGAGCTGGGTCATCCATCTTCTTGTGCCCTCCGAAAACTGCATTCCAATTCTTGGGCCTTTGGACTCAGAACAAGACTTACGAGTTCTCAGGCTGTTGGACTCAAACTGGGACCCACGCTGACCACTCTTGCTCTCGGGCCTTCACAGTTGGGCAGAGTTACACCGCTAGGTTTCCTGGTTCTTCTCGTGGCCAATGTGGGTACTTTTTGGCTTCCATAGCTGTGTAAGCCAATTCCTATGGTAAATTTCTCTTTGGTTCTCCCTGGACAACATAGACTAATACAAGCTCTTAGCATATTGATTTTTTAAAAGTTATGATATGATAATTCTTTACTTTAAGGCTTTACTTGCTCTCCTTCATAATATTATTTATGTTTGCACATTCCGATGTAAAGATAACATATATTAAGAAACTTGGCTTCTATTGTTTGTTTGAGCAATATTTAAAGAAGTGGCAAATTTTTTGAGATATGAATGTGAAGGTATGTACTTTTTTAAGTTTCTTACTAGATGATAGATTTGTATTTAAGCAATTATTGGTGGTTGTGGTAAATAGAATGACGATTGCCAGCCCCTTCTCAAAAAGATATCCTGTTCCCCAGAATTTGTGAATGTTAGGGTCCATGGCAAAGGGAGATTAACGTTGCCAGTTAGTTGACCTTAAAACAGGGGCATTATCCTGATTACAGGGGGAGAAATAATGCAATAACAGAGGTTCTTAAGATTGGTAGGTGGGGGCGGAGTGTATTTTCAGAAGGACACGGGACACTGGGTCCTGAGAGACAAACTTGGCTGCTTTTGAGGATCGAGGGAGGGGGCTATGAGCCAAGGAATGGGGGCCTCCTCTGCATGCTAGAGGTGCAAAGCAACAGTTTCCCTCCACAGCCACCAGAAAGGGTGCAGCCCTGTCAGCACCTCGATTTTCATCCAGTGTGTCCCACGTCAGACGTTTCACCTACAAGACTATAAGGTAGTACATTTGTAAACCATTAGCTCACTAAATTTTTGGTGACGTATTATGATAGCAATAAGGAACTCGTGCAGTTACCCATTCACCAACTTTTCTAAAAAAATGTTAAGCACAGGCAAATACTATCTTTTGTCATTTTGTTTGCTCTTTTAACATACGAGAGAGATATCATCAGAGTGCCTTGAGCTAAGTCCTTGAGAGGAGGTCACTTCTGTAAATATGGGTGCTCTGTCAGTACCCATCACATAGGCAAGCATGCATCTAAACTAGGTATAGTAGGGGTACTGCAATCTTACCATAATAGGAATGGGTCTCCAGAATGTGTCAGCAGGGGGTGCTCATGTATAGGGCAACACTGCTGCTCACACACACCGTCTGACTCTGGGGAAAGGACTCACCAGCAGGACCGATTCTAGGGATAAGTACACATCTGAAGAAACATTCAGAAACAATGACTGAAAATAGGCCGACCGGAAGAATAAATATTTTGCATTTATTTTTGAATGTTTATTCATGTATGAATACATAATTGTTCAAGAAAGACAACTTCAACTTTAATTTATTAAATTTATGTTTGCTATGTTTTTGTCATAATGACGGAATGTCTACATTTCTGTCACACCAAGTTTTTAAGGTGGGAGACAATATTGTAGATGGTATACTACAAATTTCAGGTAGAAATCTAGATACTTATTGTGCATTTACTTATACAGCATAGAAGTATTTTATCAAAATTACTAGAATTTGTTATCAAGCAAGTGCATCATCCTGGTAACTTCCTCTATACTTTCTAGTCATGTAGTCAGTAATTAAAATGTTTTTTAACTTTTATTTTAGAATTTCCCTACACAATAATCCAGGAATATTTTGAGAATATTAGGCATACCTTACTTTTATTTTCCTGTACTTATTGCTCCATTTCTTTCTCTAATATTTTTATATTTATTCACATGACAGTGATTTGACTTTATTATTCATGTTGTTGATGCAATCTGTTTAAAAAGTTAAATGTATTTACATAAAATCAAGTGTTACCCTAATGTAGGATGTCCAAACAATGAATAGCAGTAGCATAAAGCGATTTCAAGAGAAAATTTTTCACCTGCTCACACGAAGGTGAAGAATTCTACCACAAATGAAATGCACTCAATTCTCCCATGCTAGGGGCTGACCTTCTACCTGCTACAATGTCTGTGCACTCCGTGAGGGAGGCTGCACAAGCCACAGCTCAAGCGTCCAAACTGAGCCCAGCCCCGAGGGCTGAGTACACCAGGGCTTGCCTGCTGTTCTTGCGTTGATTTAAACTTGCTCCATGAATCCCAGATCATAAGGAATGTTCTCTGTTCCTTGTAACCAACTCTCTGGGTTACACCGATGTTTTGATAACCCAGTGCTGACTTCTCAGTGCATCCTTCTTGCTCCTTACTCAATCACTCTATCTAGGACAAAGCTGTTGTCCTCTTGCTTACTTAATAAATCCATTTCTTAAAAATTGTCATCCACTTATATATGTTTTAGTGACTCACAGCTGCATGGTGTTTTTAATATTTTTCATCATCCCAGGAAATTCCCTGCTAGTCTCCGAAGAGAAGACTGTTGTTAAGAGCAGCTACTCCAGAGCACCTCATGTTTGCTGCTGCTGAACTCATCCCTGTCAAAGGGAATGGATCTATCGCACAGGTCCATGCGAGGTCAGACTTGCTTCTCTGTACACTTCATTCCAAGGTTACTATGATTAGAGAATCCTGCGTTTATTTGGTTGTGTTTACTTTTCTTAAACAAAGAGGTAAACATGAATATTATCTGTAGCCATTTAAAACGGATTCTGTGGAGACTTTAAGTAAAAGTGGGGTATTTATAAATAGCACATTGTTTGCAGAGAAGTGTTTCAGCTCATTCAAACTCATCAGGGCATTGGCTAATATTTAGATAAGCAGAAAAACAAATTAATGCTCAATCAAATCTACTTTTGTTATGTGTCAGGCAGTGAGAACTTGTTTTTAATGAGCTAATAATTCTGAGACTGTTTCCCAAGTACACACTAATAGGCTGCATTTTTTTTCATTTGTTCTGCTCATCACAAGGGTAGCTAACGTCATATCTGCTTCAATGATGGACTTCTTTCAGAGTGTTTTGACCTTTTAGCCAATTTGAAATGCTTTTTACCGCTTTGCCACCATTAGGAAAGATTGATCAGTTACTGTGCAATATTCCTCCTTTCTAGAACACTCCTTCGTACATCTGGGTCAGGACCATTCCCAAACAGCCAAACACATATTTTATTGGCTTAATATTGCAGGTGGTTATATCACTTTCGTAAAAGAGCTTTTACTTTCTTTAATTTCAATGTAGAATCTGGCAAGTGAAATGATAATCAATCACATTTGTTCAGTTGCTTTTTCAAAGCTTAGATGTTGCACTGTGAAAAGCTTCTACAGAGCAGACACAGTGGGATTTCATAAGGGATTTTATTAGGCAAACTCTATGCTAGCTTAAAAATGATTTAATTTGCAATGTGCCTACACCACAGATATTACCATAGCAGAAGAACCTATGGGGTATGAAATATCAATTTACATTTTTTCAAGATCCAATCATTTTAAATAGGTGTTGTGTCTGTGGGCCAATTCAAAAGGGAGATAGGAAATGGAATGATAAAACAACAAGCAGGTGCAGCAAGTGAATTCATCTTCACTGGGTATTTGAAATCAGGAAAATCAAGTAGCATTTACTGTCCTCTTTTATTCCTACAGCTGCAAGATGTAATGGAAAATGCACCTCACTTGGATTCAGGAGTCTTGGATTCTATACACAGTTCTGTGCCTAAATAGTTAGAAACTAAATTAGGTTCTCAGACACTACGCCATGTAAATGAGGTGATCCCAATTAAAATGACTCTGCTAGAAGCATTCAGCAGGAAGGAATTTTTGGTTACCCCCAAAATATCCTGACCGACTTATCTATAATTGATAAGGTCTGACAATAGTTTGTCTTCCTGAACAGTATCATTAAATTTTTGGTTGACTCTTAGCTAAGTACATGGTATATACTCAATATTCAATGAGTGTTAACTCACTTTTTGTATCTTTAGCTATTCCATCATTCATTTTAAGGGTGGGCTGTCAATCTATACAGACTGCCATCCCAAACCCCTTCTCAAACATGGTCTGCCTCTTTTAGTTCTCTGTGCAGTGGAGGGCGAGAGGGGGGACGCGTGGAAGGCGTTCCTTCTCCTTAACAAGCTCATTATTATGATACTGAGGTATAATTAAAATTGATAATATTTACTTAGTGCCTATTTTCTTCTGAGAACTCCAAGTGAAACACTATGTTATATTAAGCTTCAAAATAGCTTTTAAAGGTAAATGCTATATATTATTTCTATAAATGAGAAACTAAACTTAGAAGATAAGTTTGCACGAACAGTAATTGGTGCAACCTGGTTTCAAATATTTCTTTGTCCATTTCCATTCGATGTGAATAGAAGTAATTCAGTTATCAATAATAAACTGGCAAGATTTGTTTTCATTCTCAATATTGTTAGGAACTCAATTAGTCCTTAATAAAAATGTGTTAAAATTTAAAAAAATAAATATATGTGTGTATGTATGTGTATTTTTTGATTGCTAATTTGTAATATCAGCAACTTAATGTATAATAAATATTTACTATAGACATATTAAATAGATCTATTTGATAAATGTATTAGCTGAAATCTAACTTCATATTTATATTTTTACTTAAAAGTCTGGGAAAGATATCTGTCTCTGCCAGCCATGTACAGAAATTTTGAACACGGAAAGTAGCTTCTTGCAGGAACACTGAATTGTGTAATGACAACTTCTTACATTAACTGTGTAAGATCATAAAGCACCTGAAAAGGCAGTGAAAGATGACCCCGGAAGGTTCTAATAAATGGCCAGAGACTCATGTCGGAAAGAAGCTAAATATTCATATCTTGAGGTCCTTCTCATTGAGATCTATCCAGACACACAAAATGGATTGTTTAAAAAAAAAATCAGGCAAAAACCAAGAAACCAATTCATGCAATTGGTGATCCATTAACTTCATTGTGTATCAGACAGGGATGTCATTCAGAATGCTTCGGTCTCAGTGTTCCTGAAGAGTAAAATGTTAAGACTATAAAAAAAAAAAGCAGTAGAGCTAGATGATGGAAGGGTAACTCATGAGAGGATGTTTTTCCTGTCTCAAGAGAGACTAGTTAGAAGCAGAACTAGAGAATAAGCAAAACTAGCTTTGTAGTCCTGGACAGAACCCGTGTTAGAAGCACCTCAGAGCGTTTACAGACACTGATGCTGGGGCTCCTCTACCAGAATGTCAACCTGTGTCATGTGGCCCCAGACCATCTAAAACTTTTATAACCATCTAGTTGATTCAAACATTCAGCCCAAGTAGAAATTGATTTCATTTGTATACTGCTCCATTTAAAAAGAAAAACAACAAAAAACTCCAAATATATTGACTTAAAATGACAATGATTTATTGCTTCCTGCCAATTCTTTGTGAGCTCGAGTAACTCTGGGCTGTTCTGCTCCACCTGCTTTTGGCTGAGGTCCCCGATCGGTTGAATTCAGCAGGCACAACAGACATAGAAGAAAGTTGTCTCGCACAGAGCTGGGCTTTGGGACACTTCGCCTGGCCTCTCCATCTCCACATGGTGCCTCGTAGTTCCTGAGTCCTGGCCAAGCCACTTTGTGTCATGATGGCTGCCTTCCTTTGAGAGAAAGGAAGAAAAACTGCCCATTTTCTTAAGATCTGGCCTCAAAAGTTCCAGAATATCATCTCTGTCACATTATATTGGTCAAAGTAAGTATATGAAAGAAAGGAAATTTAACTATTACTCTTCACATGGGAAGTGGCAAACCCCTAGCAACTACCTTTAATCTACTGTAACCCTGCTAACTCTCCCTTCAGTAGCTTGATGTGGCCTTGGAAGGAAGTCGCGTCTGCATAGTAGAGCAAGGTTTCAGGTAAGGACAAGAGGGAAGGGGATAAAAAAAGAAGGGAAGGGGATAAAAAAAGAAGGGAAGGAAAATTTAATGGCAGAGCCGATATGCTGATGCTGTATAGGAGTGTACAAGTCATATAATAGGAGTGTGGGAGAATTTTAATGATAGGAAGAGAGAGAACATAAGTTCAGGACTGAAACAACACGGGACATCATGGAGGAAGCCTAAGTGTGGGTGTCGACCAAAGAACAGATAAACCATGAGTTTAGCCAGCTTCCATTTTCAATGTCATGTCATATGACGGTCTCTGTGGAAGTCACTAGTGCTACTTATCCAATATTTTCAGTCTTTTGATTTCTGAATCCTTGGCAGTATTGCAGTTGACCGCTTACTTTGATGTTATGCATGCCCATGTAACATGCTTTAGTCAATGAAACGTGAACACAAGCTCCATGTTCATCATTGAGAAGAACAGACAAGAAAGAGAACACCTTTACACGCCTTGCCTTTTCCTGTTGAACAGATGGGGAAGCATGTGTCATAATAAATCCTCCTTCAGTCTGGAGACAGAGTGACTAGGATTATGAATGTCCCTCCTGCCAATAGCTTTGCACACAGAATAAGAAATGTGAGTAAAAAAAATCTTTTTGGAAGTCACTGCTTGTTTGGAAGTTACTGTTTGTTTGTTTTTCTCTTCAGTATAACCTACCAGGCCCTGAGTAGAGTGGCATGATGTTCTGATGGGTAAGGAGTCCTCACGTTTCTCAGTATTTTATTAATTTCATCTTGGCAATGGAGATGTGCTATCTGCCCTGGTTGTAGGTTTGGACAGTGCCAAGTGGAAGTGAATTTATAGTGAGACTCACAGTCTAGGGTACAAATCAGCCTTGCAATGCTGTCTTCAAATGGCCTGCCACTGGAAGGCTTATGTTCCTATTTTATAGTTTTGTATCTTCTCTGACCGTTTGTTGATGAGTTGAATAAGGGTTGGAGGCTGTCTGGGACTTACTTAGTTCAACTGCCCTGTTCTGCTGTCACACCGAGGGAGGCTTTGCTATGGAAAGCGTGAAGGTGAGAGATCCCATGTAAGTTAAACATCCAGAATTCCATTGCAGATAAACTTACGGCTCCCTCTGCCTGTTTTAGGAGAAGTCTACAATGCTTTAGCATCAACTTTGGGCTCAGAGATGAGAAATGCACATCTTCAACTGGTTTACATAATATGACAGTAAATAGACTATGATAGGGAACTTAATAGTTTCTATATAAGTAAAGTATCCACATTAATTAAGTTGTAGTTGTGAAAGTGTGTGAAATGAAGATGCCTTTTCTGCTTTCATCTTGTTGGTGTGGCAGATAGTATTTCCAGGTAGTTGCATTCTCAGAGGTCATGGCTGTGTTGTAGGGTTGTAGTGGCTTATTAGTGCAAATTCTACCCTATATTTTTCCCCCCTTTTTAAATAGACTTTATTTTCAAGAGTGGTTTTAACTTCACAGCAAAATTGAGCATAAGGTGCTCAGAGTTCCCATATGTACCCTGCATGCACAGGTGTGCACACATGCACACACAGCCTATCAAGGTCACTCAACAGGGTGGTGCATTTGTCACAATTGATGAACCTGCAGGACACATCATTGTAGGGGGCCACTTTGAGTGGTATCGGGACTGTAGCCCCACGCAAGGTGGGGCCCGGGAGAGGCCCCGTAAGCCTTGGCTGGAACACTGGTAATGCGGTTGATAGGCAGAACCCAATGATAACTCTGAGGACCCCCAGGGGAAATCAGGCCTAGAAGTAAATTACATCCCTTGAAGCATGCTTTGTTTCTCCCTCAAGCTCTGTTAATCTTATACCAGGGAACCATCTCAAGGCGGGGAAAGAAATTTTAAAAATTCCTGGACGCTGACCCAAATCCCATCTGGCACCATAATAGTTTCTCAACTTGGACCCAAGCAGTCTGGTGTGTTCCTGCCATTGTCTTCTTTAAACAACACCTATTCTCTATAAGCTTAAATTAGTGATGTAATTAGATTACCTATACATTCCTGCTAGCTATCCCCTCCCTCTAACCCTCTCAATAAAATCCACTGAGCACAAGGGGCTCGGGGCAGTCTCCTTTAGAGAGAATTGCCTTCCCCTTTCCTTGACAGGCAAACAGTGTCTGGAACAACTCTTTCTTTCATCTGCAGCAAATCAGGGGACTTCGCAGGCTGGAGTCCCCCATGTATCTTTATCAAAAAATGTCCACAGTTTACATTACGGTTCCCTCCTGGTGGTGTACATTCTATGGGTTTGGAGAAATGTATAATGACATGTATATACATTTATAGTATTATATAGAAGAGTTTCACTGTCCTAAAAATCCTCTGTGCTCTGCCTATGCATCCCTCCTTCTTCTCTAATCCCTGACAAAAAGCGATCTTTTTATTGTCTCCATAGTTTTGCATTGTCCAGAGCATCATATAGTTAGAATCATACACTATATAGCCTTTTCAGATTGGCTTCTCTTAGTAACATCCATTCACCTACTGAAGGACATCTTGATTGCTTCATGTTTTTGCAATTATGAATAAAGTTGATATAAATATCTGTGTGCAGGTTCTTTGATGAGTCTAAGCTTTCCTGTTTTGGGTAAACACCAAGGAGCTCAGTTACTAGATAATATGGCTATGACAGTGTCTGTTGCTTCATTTCCTCACCAACTTTTGGTGTTGTGTTTTGCATTTTGGCCATGCTAATAGGTACGTAACAGTATCTCATTGTCATTTTAATTTTCAATTCATTAATGATATCTGACGTGGAGCATCTTTTCATGTACTTATTTGCCATCTCAATATCTTGGTGAGATGTCTATTCATGTCTTATGTCCATTTTTAAATAGGCAGGTTCATTTTCTTGTTGTTGAGAGTTTTTGTATATACATTTTGTGTTATATATTTTGTTTTATATATTTGTTTAAAGTATTTTTTTATATTGTGGATAGCAGTTGTTTATCAGATACATATTGGAAAAATATTTCTCTCAGACTGCAGCCTGTTTTCTCATTCTCTGGACAGTGTCTTTAACAGAGCAGGCATTTTAAATTTTAATGAAGTCCAGCTTATCAATCATTTTATTTTCATGGAACATGCCATTGGTATCATACCTAAAAGTTCCTCATCATTTTTTTTGCATTATGTTTACAAATTTACCCTGTATTTTTATTTCTTCTTCATTACTCTGATGAGCTAACACAGCTACTTTTTACTACAGTAAGTTGTTAATTAATAAAGAGAAATACAGAATATTTTGAAGTAAGATAAAACTCAGTCTGTTTTTTCACTTATTTTCATTAAACAACTGTTTGTTTAAAGAGAACAAATATTCTTATTACATAATAATCACCTTGCCCTACTTTTCATTTTTCAGAAAAATAAAAAGACACCTTAATGACTCCGAAATGACAAGTAAAATTATTTTGTGCAAAGTGAAATTACAAATGGGAATAAAATAAAATTCATAAATATGCTGAATATCTTATCTGTGTATATGCATGCATATAATTGTGTATGAGTGGAAATAATTGACAGAAGTATAGAATTTTATTTATCTAACAGGATACTGTGAGTTCCAGCCTCATTCTTTGTCCCCATGGGGAGTGCTTATTGTTTGCTTCTTCTCTCTTGCCTGCTTGCTATATAATTTAAGACTGATGCCTCCCTGTGGGAAACAAAACCTGATCAGAGAACAGGTTGCATTGCCTCCTAAAGAAATTATGCCTTAGTGACTGCTGATATTGGCTCTATAATAATGGAAATGTATAATTAATGCCTTTGCTTCAACAGTTCTGGTAATAGAACCACCTGAAACTGATTCAAAAGGAAGGATTTAATATTGAACCTTCTCTCTGTCTAACTATTAATGTGTTGGATTGTAGGAACCACAGTGTACTAAAATGGGATAATTGGATTTTTGATACCTGGATTGGTTATTGTGCCTACTGTTGAAATACTAAATAATGGAAATCTGCCATGTAAAATTGAAAAGAATAAAAAGTCAATTCCATACAGGTTAGATTTTCAAAAATACCCGGCTATTATACATCTTTGTCTTTAGTGTTTTAGGTGTAATACATTTTTAATTTCACAGTTGCATTTGCTTATGAGATGAAGTTCTGAATTGTATTTTTTCAATGTATGATGACCTCAACATTTCCAATTAAAAAAATTTTTTGTTGTCTTTGAATTCACAGTAGAGGCTGAACATCTGGTAGTATGATTCAAATGTCCTCCATCTTCTCACCCCTGAGATTTAGTTGACTATCTTCTATTTATATTTTGATTCAAATTTTCAAATGCCTACTTCATTCTGCTACAATATGTGCTTAGGGATTTGAAATTGATGAATCCAATACATCTTTCAAGATTGATAACTCTCCCAACCTTCAAAATATTAGGGCTAAGTAGAGCAACATTTTCAAATGAAAAAAAAAATGTGTAATGGACTGACTATTCTAATTATAGACAAATGCAATCCAGTAAAAGATTAATAATTAAAATAGAAATCCTACTTTAGTAACTGTCATAATCAGAAATAACAACTGAATGCAAAGTAAAAGTGAGTGTTTTAGAGAAAAATATCCATAAACATAATTAAATATGTATTTTGTTAATTGGTGCAATTTTAGAATACTACTCAAAATGTTCACCAGACTCTGGATCCATCATGTATAAAGAATTCGCCTAACTTTATCGCGTAGATATACCACCTCTAGCTAGACAATCCTAGATAACTTATATGCAGCTTTTTAGAGTGGAGTTTTGGCACTGTATAGTATCAGAGTATGTGAGCTGATTGTGAAGTATTCAGATTCTGTGAGCCAGTTGGTATCGCATTTGTCACTTGAAATCAGCTGTGGCAAGAAGTGTTTGCACTATAGAAATTGGCCAACATTAAAAATCAGAATCTTTTTTGTTTGTTTTGCAATGTTTACTAAATAAACATTATTAAATGTTTAGCAGCCCACAACTCTCTATATGATTTCTATATTTATAAAATGTGAATAATAATCATACCTACCTTTTATGTTTTTTTAAATTTTAACTGCCTGAATTGATCTTTTGAAAGGTATAGAGTAGTGACTAATGTACACTAAGCTCTACATAAATGCCATTATCTAAAAAACCTACAAAATCCAAGTTAGAAACTGATTAAAGCACCCGGCGATGCATTCTACAAATATTCTTTGAGTTATTCTTAGTGAATGTAGGTCTTCTGTTAGGCCCTGGCTTAAATTAATGACAGAACAAAGATCCATATCCTTTCAGAATGGGCACTCAAGCTGCGAAACAAAGACACAAAACTATGCACATGACAAATTAGCATGTAATCTAATCTGGAGTTCCAAAAGTGTTACTTCTCCATTATTATTTTTTAAAAAAGGAGGCTAGAATAAGGAGTTGATGAGGGGAGAAACGTTAAGAGTGATCAGAGTAGATATCATATGAGGGTTACTCAATTTAGTTGTGAAAGAATATACAAATGTCTTAGTAAACTTTTTCTAAAAACATTAAAATACTTATTGAACAGATTAATGCTGATAGTTCATCGAATGCCTCCAACTAACTCTATTTCTCCCAGTCTGATTCTCTACTTGGTCAATTGATATTAACTTATTTTTTAGAAGGCTTTTATTATCTATTTTTAGAGAGATGGGAAGGGAGGGAGAAAGAGAAACATTCTATCAGCTGCCTCTTGCAGGTCCCCAAATGGGGACCTGGCCTGCAACCCAGGCATGTGCTCTGACAGGGAATTGAACCAGCAACCTTTCAGTTTGCAGACCGGCACTCAATCCACTAAGCCATACCAGCCAGGGCGAAATTAACTTAATTTATGATAAGCTCACTAGACCATCCAGTTTTAAAGCATGCAGGATTTGAATACAGTATTAAGTAATATAAATTATATAAAAGGCATCAAGTACCAGTAAACAATACAGTTACATAACGTTTGTGGCTTGCCAGTAGGGAGCGCTCACTGGCAATGAAATCCATTTTGAGCAGTCGAAGACCTAGGGAATACAGGTGTAAAGATGCTGTGAGACCTGTTGCTATCTCCCTTCTAATTAATATTCCCATGTCACTCTCAGCTGCTATGCAACCGATTAAACTACAGTAGTAGAAACTGCTATCATAGCTAAACATTTTCAGGAAGAAATATCCTTTTCTTCTTGCCTTCTAAGCCAAGAAAGGCTATGTCTTCTTATGTGTCTGGAAGTTAAGTAATGGCTTCATTTTTTAAGGTAGTATAGAGCTGGTGAGCATGGAGTTGTAAGAAGAAAGTTTGAGCTAGAAGGAAGGGAGTTGAAAGAGAAATACTTTCTATAAAATAATTTAAAATTTCTATCGTTTCTCTATTTAAGTAATGGGTACCTATTTTCTTATAGGGTTATTGAGTCATGTGAAGGACAGTAATTCTCTCCAGACCTTACAAAAAGAGTAATAGTATGAAACTTTTAAAATTTATTTACCAAAAAAGAAAAGAAAAACCTCTATTATTTACTTCCATAATAGATTTTTGGGCTATATACCATGGATCACTACTTTGATCCTATTTTTGTCTACATCAAAATAATGTAAATAAAAACTGAGTGTTAAAAAAAAAGTCTCTCAACATATTTAGTTGATAGTTTTTCTACAATAGATTCTTACCTGTGTGAGTGCTACTTAACATACGACGTTTTAGAATAAAGAATGGCATTTTGTATCATAAATGTGCACATCAGTAAAGCCATGAATAAAATAACATTGCATGCACTACAATAATAGAAGTTATTTTAAGGAATGCTTCACAATGGGATATCAGGGCAAAGAAAAGAATTTAAATGTTCTCTATATATGTTACTGTGGAAACATTACATAATACTAACCCATCATGCATTTGATTTTTTAAAAGATAGACATATCTTCATTAAATTTTATTTAAGTATATTAGTTTTCTTTTAATATATAATATTGTATGCTTGTATTTTATGTACTTATACAAATTTTTACATTTATGTTATCATAGTAAATATATTGAAATGCGTATTTTCCCTTTGGTAATAAATGAGAACACAATAAAAAAAGAATGAGAAAGGAAAGGAAAACAAAAATGGGGAAAAGGTGTCATGAATTACAGAGCGATGATAGATTTCCAGTCTCAAACGGTTTAGTATCCAGTTTCCCAAATGTAGATTATTTACATATACTTCTGATCTGATATATGTGTAAATCATAGAAATGCATTTAAAAACCTAAAGGATGAGATGCATGTGAAATTAAAACAATTTAAAACATTTTATCTATTAATAGTCCAAATTATATACAATTTAGCTCCAACTAAACACACTGCAGTCAGGCGCCACTTAAAGACGGGAAACACTCTGAGAAACACGTGGTCAGGCAACTTCGTTCGGCCAACACGATGCGCGCACTCACACCGCGAAGGCACAGCCCCCGCGGTACCGCCTGTGTCCTGCGAGGGGCAGCGCAGTAGGCTTGTGACACCAGCATCGCCACAGACGCGTGGAACTGGGGTGTGAGCCCAGCCCTCGGCTTCTCTTTTGGGGATGCAACTGCCTGATGCAGGCTTTCCTGGAAGGTGTCCAGGGCACAGCTGGCGTCTGGGACGCACGGTGCACCCAGCTCAGGGCTGGGGACCAGCCGCCCCTCCCCCACTGAGGCTCCTTCATTTCAGACCTTGCTTATTTCAGACAACAGGCCATTTGGGCTACCTGTCCTCTTCTGTCCCCGCGCTTTAAACCCCTGCTCTCAGCTTCTAAATCTACCCACGAAGAGAGGCTGAGAACGCCAGGCGCCCCCCTGTGACCGCGGAAGCCAGGCCCACGCGCGCTCTGCACGGCCACTCACCTCCTCGACCAGCGGCTCTGGCGCCCGCAGTGTCCCCGGGTCCGTTTTTTCTTCCAACTTTTTCTTTTTTCCACAGCGGAAGGGCGTCTTGATGTCTCAGTAAGAAGCTCAAGGCTCAGACCAGGCCTAACGCTGGTTTATAAAGGGGAGACACCTGCGGGAAGCTACGGGAGCCCCGCCCACATCTCTAACCTATCGTGTTACTTCGGGTAAATTGAGGCAGCAGGTGCAGTGATGCCTTGCGCTATAATGTGATGGTGGTCACAAAGTCACTGGGGAATAGGAATTTTTCGGCTCCACTGTGCTCCGATAGGACCCCTTTTGTATGTGGGGCCTGTCATTGACAGAAAGGTCGTTAAGTGGCTTTTGTGTCCTCTCCTGCGGGAACGGCGCGGAGTCGGGGCAAGGCCGCCCTGGTAGGAGCCCCTCTGCCTTGCCCTGGACAGACTTTCTATGTAACTAAGCTCTGCATCTCAATTCCCTTTTTCATAAGATGACAATAATGATATTACAGCCTCACAGAATTTTTTAAAAGATTAAAAAGATAATTCAAAAGCATTTTTTGAAAGCCTTTTAGAAAGACTTTTAATAAGTATTTGATCTCAATTTAACCCATTGTGATTCAGGAAGTCAGGACAGCTAATTTGAAATTATTTCCTTTTTTTTTCCATTGAAGAAAAAGCTATCTCACGGTGATGCTTCTACATGATTTTCTTTTTATTTAATTTGTTGCAGTGACATTGGTTAATGAAATTATGTAGATTTCAAAGGTACCATTCTATGATAGAGCATGTGGATGTCGCATTGTGCACCTGACACCCAAAGTCAGGTCGTGTTCTGGTGTCATATATCTGGCCCCTTTACCCTTTACTATCTTCTCTCTCCCTTCCTTCTCCATATTAGTGTCTATGAGTTTCAGTAGTATATTGCACGTATAAGTAAAATCATATGGTTCTTAGCTTTTTATGACTTATTTCATTCAACATAATATTCTCAACGTTCATCAAAGTTGTTGCAAATGGCAGTATTTCATCTTTTCTTATGGTTGAGTAATATTCCATTGTATATACATCTTCTTTAATCTTTTGGAAGACACTTCGGTTGTCTCCGTGTTTTAGCCACCGTGCATAATACTGCAGTGAACATAGGGGTGCATATATCTTTGTGAATAAACATTTTCAAATTTTGGATTTTGAAGAGGGATTGCTAGGTCATATGGTAGCCCTGCCCTTACATTTTTGAGGAGCCTGCATACTGTTTTCCATAGCGGCCCATGCCAGCAGCCAGCGAGGGTTCCTTTCTCTCCACAACCCCTCCCACAGTTATTACTTGTCCCGTTGATGATAGCCATTCTAACAGGCTTGAGGCAGTATCTCACTGTCGTTTTGATTTGCATTTCCCTGCTAACTAGTGAAATTGAACCTAAGTCCAAATAGTGGAAGTACATAATTGCCTACACTTACAGAAATAAGGTTAGTATATTTCAACCCCAGGAAAGATACTGTAATTCAGCTACTCAGTTTCCATCTTTTCTGACATTGTAAATTATTCTTGCAAGTTAGTCTAAAACAGTGGTTTTCTACCAATGTGCTACAAGAGGCCCAGTGGTGTGCCACAAGAACCTTTAAGATAGACAGCACCCGACTCTTTGGTCAGGGGCGCTGACCTCTTTTCTGTTAGATTGTCAAGTAAAAAATACCAACAGCTAACACAACAGTAACTGTGCAGTGTGGATGAATCAGAATTATAACTAATTTTTTGTCAGGTCGGCAAAAATATATATTTTTTGATGTGCTGCAGAATTTTCGTAATTAGTTTATGTATGCCATGAGATGAAAAAGGTTGAAAAACACTGGTCTAAAAGTATTGTTTTTGCATATTTAGCAAATGATTCAAAATTTATCAAACTTTTTATTTCAAAGAAATCAAATAGCTTAAAAATTATGCATCTAAGTTTTTTGTAACATTCATTTATGCTTTTTTTTATATGTGTATTAGTTTCCTAGGGCTGCTGAATCAAAGTATCACAAACTAGATGGTTTAAAAAAACAGAAACTTATTGTCTCACAGTCCTGGAGGTTGGTTGTCTGAGATCAAGGCATGAGCAGGCTGGGTTCATTCTGAGGGCTCTGCAGAAGAAATCTGTTCATATCTCTCTCCTTGCTTCTGGCTGCACCAGGCATAAATTCACTTGTAGATGATGTTTTCTGTGTGTCTTCACGTCATCTTTCCTCTGTGCATCTCTATGTCCAAATTTCCCCTTTATGAGGACATCAGTTATATTGGGCCTACCCTAATGCCCTCATCTTAACTTTGTCATCTGTGAAGATCTTATTTCCAAATAAGATCACATTCACAAGTACTGAGGGTTAGGATGTCCATATCTTTTGGGGCAAGACAATTCAATCCATAACATTATGTAATGAAACTTACTGTCTATAGCAACAAAATATTATTTCAATGGAAATATGTTTAAATACCCTCTATATAGCCAATCTAGAAAGAAAGTTAGCTTTCTCCTAAAGGTAGTTATTTTGTCATTCATGGTTAAAAATATTACCTTTACCTTGAAGAAGTAGAGTAAACTTGTTTTTCTTTTATTTATACTCACTAAAAAGAATACTGATAGTAGCCACATGTCATCATAGAGAGAGCAAATTTTGAAATCTCTTTTTGTATGAATGGAAAATGCACAAAATACATGTATAGTTTCATCATTAGTGAAGAAAGATATAATTTCACATTTCAAATAATATTTGTAGATGTTTTGTGTGAGTTATTATCAGCTATAAGTCATTGATCATCACTTCTGCTTTTTAATATGGCTTATACAGTAAGGTTTTAGATCAGGACCTTAATAATAGGAGAAGATTGAGTTCTGCCATTTACACTTATGTTTTTGTAGTATTTTGTCATATTTGATGCATGTTCATTTTCCAGAAACCCATTATGAGCTTTGGACAAACCATTATGGTGAATTCAATTAACATTAAGTAACCCAGTCCTCATTATGCACAAACTGAGTAAATATACCATAACCAATCTGTGCATTTTCTTCATTAAAAAATAATAACAACACTAGAAGTTCTGATATTTTCTTCCCAGAGCGGTATTCCCACAGACATGGATATCACATTTTGGGTACTGAGACAAGAGGATTTTTACAGGTTACATACATAAACACAACATTCTACATATGTAGAGGTGTAGGTAAAACAGTAGAAAAAGTGTAGGTTATCAAGTAGTGTCATTAGCAATCATAGCATTTTTATGGACTATATTACATGAAGGGAACCACAAAAACATTCAGGGTAAATCATCAAAAACCAACTGAATGTTCTGAGCTCTGTGCTAACCCTGAATACACCTGAGCACCTATATTTCCATAACCTCTTTTTATAATAGTTTTTGTTTGCTAATCTAACCTATAGAGAAAGAAAATAAATCCCCAGAACACATCACTTCAAGCATGCAGCATCCAAGAATTCCTTTGAGTTTCTTAGTACAGTAAACAGATTTCCCCATATTCACTTGCTTCACAAGCAGCTATTTTTAATCATCTCCGTAGTTTTAAGGCACTGAGGGAATAATTTAATTTTAATTGTTTTGTTTTCAGGTCTGATGAGTGCAAGCTTAAAGCCAGAACTTTTTCCATGCCTGTGTTCACGAAGCCATTCTGAAGTGACACACAGCTTGGTGAAATGTAATGAAAAATAATTCTGGCCCCTTCACTTAAGCATGTTGATATGCTGAACAAATTTGAAATCATAGTTCAATAAGTCATAAAATATGAAAGTACCATGCCAGACGTCTTGTCAGCAATCTTAAGCTATGGGTCTTATAACCCAATATATATATATTAAAGCCATGGAGCGCCAAAAACACAAGAAGGAAGCATTGTGGTACATTTATCATTTATACTGCATGCGAGGTTAGGACCCCTAGCTTTCTTACGATGGTTCCACTTGAGTGCTGTAGGAATAAATGTAGCTCAGTGCTCCTTTGCCTTCACAGTTATGCATTACACTGTAACAGATTTTCCAGCCAGAGACACTTTTCACACAGGCAGAAAAGAAATATATGGGACTGTAACGACACCGTGCCTCTTACATGGTATGCGTCCTTAAACTATGCACAGTGTGCTGGTGATCCTTTACACAATATATAAACAATAATTTCATATGCTTTCAGATACCCCCTGGTCACATTAATATTTGTAGAAACTCTTAAGCTGACTTCACCAAATACATCAACCTAAAGTCAGTGAGCATTCAGTATGACTGCTGGATTTTAGAATTATTATGAGATATTAGCCATGATTCAGAGGCCTTAAAAGCAGTTAAAGAAAGCAGAGGAGACAAGCAGCCATTTTTCCTCAGGAACTCTGCTCCTCTTCCCCAGCAGGTGTTTCAGCAAAAGCCCCACGGGTCACGGGAGGCCCTGCCCGGAATGCTGCATCAGGTGGCAAAGGAGCCTTCCCCTCTCGCTGCTCCCCTAGGAAGGGGGGTCCCCCGCTGAGGGATCCTCTGGAGTTTCTCCACATGAGCCGTGTCCTCCTTTAATCTGCAATCTCTCAGTACATGTGTTAGGTTTTCCATTCAGTGCATGGAAAGTGGGTATGTAAATGTCGTTCCTGTTATTGCTGTGGGAGTTCTAGGGCTCATTCTTCTTTAATTATTTGAAATATGTGACTTGCTTAAGGGTATTTCTGAGGCAAGAAAAAAGGTAGAAGCTGGAAAAAATGACCTTTTATCAGCACAGTCTTCTAACAAACTACCATAGATATTTTCATCAATGGTTAAAAAAAAAGATGTTATTTCATTGGGAGCAGGGGTGGGGAGGAAGGGGATCCCAAGGGTTTTCATATAAATGATAAATATACCAACATAGAAATCAGATGCAACCTACTGACTTTACTGGTATAGCAGCAGAGAGGTGTATTTATTTGTTCTGGAACAAATTACTTTTAAAAAAAAAAGTAGACAAATGGCTGTATTAGAAAATACAGTGATTTTATCTCTTGGTATCTTTATACTATGCAATGACCTTTTGTGAAAATATTTTTAAATTAACTTTATTTCTGGTTTAAATAATTTAACTCATTCTATCTTTTGTATTAGATCCTTATTTTTCTCTCTTTTTTATGTAATGAGATCAATAAATATTATATCAAGGAATATCATATGAGTACAGTATACTTTCTACAAGGTCAGTGCACTTGACCCAAACCAATTTTTTTTATAATACTCATACTTTGCCTGTTATTTGCAGGCAATAGATTTTCCTTGAGCTACCCAATGCTAAGATAGCAATTTCCAATAAAGTTTTACTTATAGTCATTTGAAATTTTTATATAAAATGTTAAAATTAAAATACAATACATTAAATATATACTCTTTGACAAAAATGTTACCAAGTGAAGTTTATTCCCCTAAAAGGAATCCACTTCAGAAAGCTGTTTCAGTGAAAAATGTGTGAGATTAATTGACACAAATGTATTCATTTATCTGATTTAGATCTTATAATGTCAAGCCATTGTTCCATTTAATCTTTTGGTGCACTGAATAGTATCATTTGATATAAAATTATAGTTTAACAGGTACTTAAAGAACCACACATTTTCCTGAAAGTGAGTTAGAATGAATTAAATATCATGGGCAACATTTGGGGGGAAAATATATATATAAGTTTACTTCAGTGGTGGCTAACAGTTATGTGCTCTTAAATGTTTACTGAAATGCATATCTTTTTGTACATTTCCACATGTGTGTTTTAATATTAACTTCAAAATCTGATATAAGGACATTAAATGCATGGTTCTTCCTTTGCAATATCCAGGGCATCCTCATATTAACTTCCTTAGGTGATTGTGTGCTCTCTGCTCTAGCCACTCTGACTCCCACTATGCCTCCTCTTTTGAGTCAATCTTCATTAACTCATTTAAAAATATTTTTTGAGTATTTTCTACACACAGGTCCTGGAACCATGTGGAAGGAGTGATGATTAATTCCAATATGTCCCTCTCCTAATGAGCTTCTATTCTGGTGCTTTTGTGACATTTCTATATCTTAGGAAAATGACTTTTAAAATTCTTTATAGATAATATAACTAAAACTTTATTTTTTGAGAAACTGGCTAATAAAGGATCATCATTTTTTACTTTACTTTGTAATTGTATTAAATTCCTTCCAGAAGTTTAATTTGACAAACATTTGAATAGGACTTAAATAGTCTCAAATATTATTTCTTTGCACCATTATTCTATTGTTTTAATTTCTAAGAGATCTAAGGCTTTTTCTAGTTCCATGACTTTTCCTCAGCCATCCAAGTGTTAATGTGACTTCTACCATGGGTTTTTACTTAGGCTGGCCTGCCTGTTCTAGAGATGGCCCACTGGGTTCCTGATATTTTGCCTTATTTCAAAGCTGTTTCTAAATGTGACACGTGCCAAAGACAAATTTCACTGGACACTTTGAACTGGTAGGGAAGACTTTATTCAGGAAAACAGACAGGTCAGCAGCACTGGAACATAAGATGGGAGAGCTTTTGAGTCTGCAATGAGCAACGGAAAAGTGCTTGAGGATGTTAGTGGGGGAGATTGATCAATGAAATCTGGTTATTTGTGTTTGCTCTTTGGTACTCATCTTAGTTGGCTTTCCCACCTTCTATGGAGACCAGGAAATAAAGTCAATATTTTTCGTAATGATTACTTTTAAAAAGGATGGTTCCCAAATCTAGAGAAAGATGTTCCGGGCTTTACAACTGGCCAGAGGCTGGGAAAAAAATTTCATCCCAAAGCAACACAGAAAGCATTTAAAATTACAAGTTTTCTAAGCTCTAAGTAGAGGAAGATTAGGGACCAATAATCAGGCAGAAACCCATCTACAGTATAGTCAAGCTGAAGGGAGCCTTCGGGAACTCTTGATCAGATCCGTAATGGATTCCTTCGTGTTTGTGGAAGAACCTCTCCAAAATGGTTAATGTTCCCCTTTATCCTCAACCCTAGAAGTTCTCTGCCTGTTTTTAAGAGAGAAAGGTCACATTAGAATGAAAACTGTTAAAGAGAGAACAAGAAATCTATGTTTCAGAAGTGATGATACCATTTGATCCTGTTTGGAATAATCTCTCGATATTAATAATTACAGAGGAACTAGTTGTTAACTACTCAATAGTTCTACCACTTGATTAAAAGCTGTGAAGTTCCTTGTATACTGTGGGATGACATTGAACAATATAAAACATACTGTGAATCAACCATTTTTCTTCTTTTAGGGAAAGGTAGTTATTCTCTAAAGGTATAGAAATTACAAAGCCATTTTCCATATCCCTATCTTCTACGTCTGAAGCTTTAAGGGAAAGAAAATGTTTCAACCTAATTATATAGGTCATCAAGAATTAGAATATCAGTTAGAAAGAGTTTCGAAGACAGGAAATTCAAAATCCAGTGAAGGAAAGAACCTGGTGTCCAATAAAATAAACTAAGGTTATGAGAAGGAAGACATGTGCATTTGGTATAACAGATCATTCTCTTCAGGGAACCTAATCTGGAAAGCAAGAAATTAGTCCTCATTATAGTAGGGAACTCAGAGACTAATTCCATATTCCCACAGCAACTAGGCTGATACTGAATAAATACTATATATTGCAAACTGGTCATTTTTATTTTCACAAAGCAAAAGAATAACACAAGGCAAAATGGGTTGATAAAGACAAATGTTAATATAGAAATGATTTGGGGAAAATAACATTTTCTATTATTGAGATATAGCACACAAAAGTGATAACTATTGTAAGTGAAAAAGGATCTCAATGTTGCTCACACATTTGTGGTAAGGTACACAAATATTACAACATTATAGCGTCAAGAGAATAATAATACTATTTATGTTTGAGGCACTATACCAGGTAAAAAAATTGCTTTGACTCTCACAGCAAAACACAGTATTACAAATTCTTAAATCAGCTAATGGTGCTGTGGGGAGACTGGATAGCTGATGAGTAGTCACAGTGCTAATATGTGTATTAATATTCAACAGATGGAACACACTTTGGCTATGACACTGAATACATTGCTTCTTTGAATTCCACCCTGGCGAATATTTATGTTGAAGTCTGGATAGTGTTAAAACTTGACCAAAGCCTTTCCCCTGTCTCTCATACCCTACAAACACTTCATCAGAACTTCTTAATCCTTTAGTCAAAATATATTCAAAATCCAAATTACTTTGTGCCATCTTTTCTGCTACCACACTGCTTGGGTCCACTGTCACATCCTTCCGAGATTAGCCTCCTCACTTTCTCCCATCTCTAGGGCTGACTACACAATTTCTGGGGCCCCATACACAATGCAAGTACAAAGAAAAAGAGAAAGAAAGATGTCTCGGCTTTGCCAGGTAAGCCAGTTTCTAGTCAGCAGTGTCCCAGCTCAACGCAGCCACCTCACTGAACTCAGGCAGTACCAGAAGAATGACATAACCAACATAAAAATATATGAGAAATAATGCATTCTTGCTGTTATAAGCCATTACATTTTGAGTGCATTTTTGCATGTTTCTACAGACAATGCAGGGATTTTCCAGGTGCAACAGCTTTTTCCCATGTGGTTAAAAAAAAAATCCCTCTCATAAAATACATTTTCTTGTTACATGCTTTGAATTTATGTTTTGCTGTGTTACTTTTTTTTCTCTAACAAATTGCAGTTATTGGGGTGGGGAGACCAAAAGCAAATGAGAAAAATTACAGAGTCACTGGGTATGTGAAATCCCATGTTTTCTGTTTTGTTTTGCTTTATTTCTACTAGTACGAAAAAGTTTCATAGCAACTTTGGTAACTTAACCCCAAGCTTCTCTTCTTCCCTTTGATCTCCCTTAGCTGAGTCTATTGAGAACTGAAATTTGAATTTATTGTTTCGTTGTCAATGAGAATGTTCTCTGTTTCAGAAGAAAAGGTTTGAGATACAAAATTCTGAGTCTATTTAAGACGTCCATTTCTCAAAGGGCCTGGATCTCTTCTAAAGCAAACAATTTGATGAACATTTAAAAGGAAAACTTAACAAGGTTTTTAAATAGGGTAAACGTGATTTTACTGCAAGTATATTTTTTTCTCCATTGGAAAGAGAATCAATTGGAGAATGTTATGATCAGCCCTAGACATTACTCCTCTTTGTTCTTTAATTTCATGCTAATTGACAGGTATCATAGAGAGATGGATAAATTGTGCTTTAAAATATCTCTTCAAATGCTGAAAAAATGAGTTTTCAGGCATAGCATGATATTTCTTTTAACCCAACTGGAAAACATCAGTTAGATTTTTGGGAGCATTTAATACTATTGTAATTTTACTTTAAAAAATAGTTCCTTCACATATTAAAAACATCTTGCATTCACTTCAATGTTAACTTTTATTATAAATTGTATACTTACACTTGACAGTAAAGTTTCAAATCTGTAGTTTATAAAGTAGTGAATCATAAATATAAGACTAATGAATCTGTTAAAAATACCTTCAGTAAGATGCATGTATTTCACCTTAGATGAAACAACTTTGATTTAAAATATGTATAGTAGTAGATTTTTAAAAATTGCTTACATATATGAAGCAGATATTGTCTTGCTTATAAGATGCATGTTGTACTTAAAGGAGGTAGGGCTCAAGTCAGGAAAGTAAGGTTTCTCAGGAGGCTTGACTAACACATTGTGTAACAAAATCACTTTATGTCTGGATAAGTTTCTTAATCTTTTAAAGAATGCTGTATACTATCAGAGTTGCTTGGTGATCAGCTTAATGGAAAGTTTGTTGGAAAGCTTTTAATAGCAATTATAGTGCCAGAGAGTTTTCCTTACATTGCTTCTATTTAAATAGGCAGTTACCGTAAGCATTCATTCTTCAAATGCAGTGAAACACACATGGCCAAAGGTATGGACACAAATGCATCAATAGGAAAGTGTGTAAATTGTACATATTTGTATGCCAAAGGTGGCTATTGAGTCCTAAAGGGGATCACGGTCCTTGTAGATGTACGCTGAGTAATAACAAGATGAACTAACTGTCAACTGTTGTCATGATTGTATATTGTATTTTTTTTTTCATTTTAAGCTTTGTTCTGTGTGTACAGGAGAACCAATTGTAAATCAATTGAAGCCTTGAGAATTCTGCCTAAACACAATGACATTTTCTGTTTTTGCCTCCTTCTCATCATAGCCCATACTCTGTCTATGTAAATCACATACATCAGGTAAAGTGCACATTTGGTATAATTTGAATTAAATCTGTGATACTCTACCATGCCAGCAACTGTTGGCTTGAGAAGAGAGAAGATCTAGGGATAATTGTCAGTGTGTAAAATGGAACTTTTGGTCAAGTTTCTGTGACTAATTGGAGAGGTAGGAATCATTGCTTCAAGTGAATGGATGCAGGCTCTTGTCTTGACAATTGGACTTTCATAGGTGTTGGCATGCATCATTCCCTGCTAATAACATATTGGCGCCTTCAGACGAATCCTGGCCAGTAAGATATGTCATAATGTGTTTTCTAATTTTGCACAGACTGAGAATTTTACACCTGGGTAACACAACCACCTGAATGGGGGCATCTGCCAATACTGTGAACTCCAAATACGTTTTGTTGAGACAAGGAGTGTAAAGCTTCTATCTGTTGAAATAAAAGGGATAAATTACAGACCAGAGTCTCTCTGCAAAACTGACAAACACTGAAAACTTTAGTATTCTTTATTTCTTCTTAGACTAATGTAAAAATAGGTATTTTTCTTGCTTAATGAAGGTATAGTGGTGACTTATAACACTTTTTATGAGTGCAAAAGAAGTTTCAAACACCATTTTTTCTATTATTAAATAATCTATTATGTACCAATGCATTTTATAACATTCAGATAGTAAGCCATGTTAGAATTACTTAATCTGTCTTTGAACATGAATGTTAGTCATGGAAGTATCAGTAACTTTGTCAAAAAGCTAATTAGCATATTCTGTAGAGTTCTACCCGACTTGTCATTTCTCTCTCTCAGAGAGATAAATGTACTTGAGAAAGGTACTTGATATTCATATTTTAGTAGTTACCCAACATGTATGTCCTTAACAGTTGGTACAGATGAAACAAGATGGTGAAATTCTAGCTGTCCAGACTATGATGTGCCCTTCTTTGTAAGTTTGAATAATTGATGTCTTGAATCTTAATCTAAGCAAATTATAAATGGCATTACCTTAGATAAAAATGGATGAAGATAAAGTTTCAGTATTTCTTCATTTTCAAAAATATAAAATACAGCTTACATGCATGCTGTAATGTTTTATATGTATGTTTATGACTAAGTTTAGAGAGGACCATGGAAAACATGTAAATAGATATTTTCTTTGGGTAATGGAATTCTTAGTGATTTTTTTTTCTTTTTTACAACATGGGCTATTAAAAACAATTCATTGATCTTCTATAACACCATGAAATAGAAAACAGAAACACATCCACAAGAATATGTGAAAGGGCTAAATTCCACTACCATGATTTTTGAAATTCCAGCGATGGAGGTCTCTAGGGTCGGCAACAAGGAGAGCAGAGTTATTTTCTTTGACAGAATTTGACCAGCATCTTTTAGTAGTAATTTATGTCTGTAGGGTATTTTTTCTCCTTCTTCTTCTTCTTTCTTCTTCTTCTTCTTCTTCCTCTTCTTCTTCTTCTTCTTCTTCTTCTTCTTCTTCTTCTTCTTCTTCTTCTTCTTCTTCTTCTTCTTCTTCTTTTTAAGTCTGTGCATGTTTCTGGTTTGCTTTACTCCCTCAAAAGAAGTGCATTTTAAGGTCCTAAGACCACTATAGCCCTGGACCCAGCCATTCTCCTCTCAAGTTTGTAACAGGGCAGCATCAGTCAGGTGAGGGCAGCAAAGAGCAGAGAAAAGAAAAAAAGTACTTCCTTGTCCCTCGGGCTGAGTAACTGGGGAGTTTTTTGAGGCAGCGCAGGGTTTGACAAGGGTGCGCAGATCAGACCAGGGATAGGTAGGGCAGTGGACCATGCCGGGGGGTTAATCTCATAAACATTTTGCCCTGCAAGAAACGTTTTAGGGAAAATGAAGAGAGTAGCAACATGCAAACTGAAGGAAGCATAAAAAATTGTTGACCATGGTGTTTTCAAGAATCAGAAACCAAGGACGGATAAGAAGGATAACTTTAGCAAGGCATTTAGACCCTGAACTTGCTTCCCAGTGACAGCTTATTTTGTCAACATCCTTCAAAGTCACTCAGTTCTCGCAGATAGTTATGTCTGGCTATATAACGAAGCCCTACACAATCAAAGAGAAAGAACAGGAGCACCAAGGTGGACCTCATCGTCAGTCCAGCTTCCAACACAGGCCTCCTAACAGCCACGCAGATGGCCTTGGAGGGTTCAGACAAATAAATATTGTCTTCAGATCCATGAAAAAGAGAAAGGAGAAGCAGCTACCTGTGATTCTAAAATACACAGGCTCTTTACATTTCCTCTCTGAGGGGAAAACAAAGGCAAATAAACAAATAAAAAAACAAACTAGAAACCTTGAGTGGCACTCATGTTTGGTGATAGTACATAACACGCAGAGCTTCCACAGAGAGCAAACAGGTTTCTAGAGGATGACCTCAATTCAGGAAGCCAGTCCATAGTTTTGTTCAGATGATTATATTTGTGGATAGCAGTTACTCCGAAACCCCATGAGGAGGATGACAGGTAACATTCTTTTATGGGGAAAAAAGTCATCACTTTGACGGCAAATTAAAAAAATAGCACCACCTTCGAAAGACTGTGACGCCTTTCTGTAACAATGGTTCGCCATGCCTTTTGCATAGTGCAAGTACAGTAAGGTATTGTTACTGATAAGAGAATACTATTTAATCTCCAAGGCAATATTAGGGGAGAAAGGGTATTAATTAAATATACATATATAGCCCATATTCCTAAATGTTAAGTATTTAAGAATAACATGTATATTTAAGAATTACATGCATATTTACAAAATAATAAGGCATTTAAAATTATATCCAAAAAATACCCATGGAACTTCAATTTTAAATTTGCTTTGTCTAGCGTATGCTAATGTGCTATTCTGTAATAAAGAGGCAGGCTCCATTTTTCGATGTTTGGCCGCTGACAGCTTTAAAGCCTCACCTCTCTGTATTTTTTGTTTCCTGCATACTTGTGAAGGCCCAGTGAGAAAGCCCAAAGCAGGTGGGAAGTTTAAGGCATGCAAATAGCTCCATTCTCAAATCACAATATAACCCAAAGCCAGTCTCTCCTTTGCTCTCTCAAATCACTCCTGGACCAGCCTGGGAGCTCGCTCCGTTCTTCCCCAGAGAGCATCATTATGTAAGCCTTCCCTAACTATCCTGGTGCATGTGTGACATGGCACGTCTCTACATCCACGACGGATTTGCAGCGGGGGTTCCTTCAGCTAGTAGGGGTGACTACAATAAATCTGTTTCACTGGGAATATTGCATTGGTGCCCTTTAGGTATTTTCTAAGATATTTTAAAAATATGCTGTATATATTATCTTGAGGTATGATTTGAAAGAAGAAAACAGGAAATCTTAGTAATTATATAGATCAGCCATAATATACATGTTATCTGTAAGTCAAATTCATGTTCTAATATGTCCAGAGAGTCCTTTTAAATATTAAGTTGTCTCAAACTGTTTTTCTCTCTAAAAGGATCTCCTTTGGTAGTAATTTTTGGAGTGGATTTTTACCTCTCATGAGACTTTTGGTCTTTTCTTCTTAGCTTACCTTTCTTCATCCTTGTCCTAATTTGTTGACTTTGTTACTATTATGTCCAAATGATATCATTTTTTTTTCTTCTTGAGTATTATTGAGGCATTATCCATCTTTTTCTTCCTGGTGTCCACTTTTCTACAGTATTAATCCATGGTTCCTTTATTGTTTAATCCCTCAGTCTCATACTTTCTCACGCCCAGATATTGTTTTATCCTATATTATGTAGTCTTTCTAGTACACTTAGGTTTTTTGTTGTTTTTTTTTTTAAGATGCCTATTTCTTTTTTGCAATTGAAATCTTTAAATCTTTAACACGGTGAAAATGAAGTTTAAAATGTTAATACCTCACATCATTTAAATGACCAAAATGTTGGTTAAATGTTTGCTTTCAAAGTATTGTGGAATTAAAGTGTTTTGTTTCTATTCTCTGAAGAATTTTTCTCTATTACATCAACACCACACTTGATTTTTACATTTCAATTTAATGAAGACAGTAGCCACTTTAGGAAACTAGAAAGCTTTTTAAAATTTTGCGATAGATGATACCCTTTTTTCTAATTAATCTATTTCATACAAATTATTCTAATCTAATATATAATGGCTAAATACATTTAGTGAGACATGTTGTTCCATGTAAAGAAAAAAGAAAGCACATTTTTGAAAAGATTATGTTGTCAAAATACTCGTCATAATCCAATATATTTTAAATATTTTTGTGCTTACTAAATGATAATGTTAAAATAGACAAATTTAATGTTGCATACAAGGAAAACTTATACATTTAAACAGATCAGATTGCATGCATTAACTGGAAAATTTTAATAAAATTACAAATAGTAAAAATGCAATGGGATATTATGTTATTTCTGAGAAAGGATAAATTTCATATGCATTTTGTCTGGCACGAGACCTGTGAGAAATACTACAGCATGTGGCATTATAATGAAGATAAGTAATTTCTAATTTGGTAAAAAGGAAAAAGTTGAGAATCAGTACATAAATCAAGTCAGACATCACATAAGTAGTAATGAAGAGTGGCTAAGTAGCATAGCACAGGAAACATAGGTATAGATATACAGTTTAACTTTACTCCCCAATGGCGTTAGATGGTTCCTTGTACTAAAGAAATCATTACTTTCCCTCTTCTCCCTTAGTCCATGCCTTCACTTGGAAGTGTGCCTCAAATATATACCCACGCGCCGGTACACTATATACCTTGTTGAGCATGGTTTTACTGGCTGATTCCCATTATTGAGGGCAGATGTTACACACACTTGGTTTCACCATTTTGACATTTTTGCATTAGTTAGTGTTCATCCATTAGCACGTATCCCATTAGCCTTGCATCACAGAACTGACCGAACTCTACGAGGTTATTTATTCACTTCACAGTCTCTCCCTTGGTAGTCACATCCACATAAATAGATCTGGGAAGGATTATAAAGTAGCATTTTTCTCAGCTCCTTAGTTTACAAATTAGGGAACAGAGACCTGGTGATTTATCTACAAGTCTAAATTAACTTTCCATACTCTCAAACAGTGTGTTTCCACGTACTAAGAGCCTTATCTTTTGGTTGATCAAGTCCATGAAATCAAAACTTAAATTTCCAAGTATATTTAGAAAAGCTGCAAATGGGGAATGTATAATGCACAGTAGGCTTATTACTTCTATACTTAAAAGAATACTATTCACTGAAATAATAATAATTGTACTACTTGCAGAATGTTTTTAAATGATACATCTTTATAAATAGAACTTGTCCCTCCTTTTAACTTTTTTATTGTTCACTTACAGTTGTTCCCATTTCCCCCCCATTACTCTCCGCTGCCCTACCCGCCCCCACCTCCCACATTCAATCCTCGCCCCTCCTCCATTGTCCTTGTCCATGGGTCCTTTATACATGTTCATTAACTTGACCCTTCCCCTTCTTTTCCCTATTGACCTCCTCCCCTCTGGTCACTGTAAGTTTGTTCTTTATTTCCATGTCTCTGGTTTATAAATAGAACTTATTCTTAACAAAAGAGGTGATATTTTAGAATTCTGCATGAAAGTTTGCTGTATGTTCATTCATTAAAATGGGCAACCTAAATTGGTCAACTCTTTTTGCCCAATTTCAGGGTAGAGTGATAAGAGTAAGCCTAAATTCGTATGCATATTTTAGTTAACTTTTTTTCTTAATATCTTAGTCATGGGATCATTTACGATAACATCACTCTCAGTGTCTGAGTCACATATAGCTAGTGAATTATCTCTTAGAGAGATAAACACAGTTCATTTTATTTAGAATAAAACTAAATGTTCCAAAGATTTAGTGATATAAATTTTATATTTGACCATTCAGCTATATCATTACTCATTATGCAAAAGTTGGAAACTGACTATTAGGGAATTGCATACACACATAATATACTTGGAAGATTTAGTTTGATAAAGGAGATAAAGGATTAGAGTGGATTTAAGAACACATAGATCTCATACAGTCTACAACTAAATTACTTTGGCCCATTAACATCAGCTCTGTGGGTATCAGTTTCCTTATTTAAAAATCAGCAGATGTAAACAACCTTTCATTGACCATGTATAACCATAATTAGTAAACTTCTGTGAACCCCTGCAGTAAGCTAGATTCTTGAAGAACAAAGAAGAATGGGTCCTGCTGTTGTCATTTAAGGTCCAGGACTGTTGCAGAGGAATGAGGAAGAACTGTCACACGCGGAGGCTCACTGACCTCCCAGACAGTGTTTCCCGAGCTGGCAACCATGACCATGTTTCAGGATTTGGTCATAAGTTCTGGATGTCCAGAAGTTCAATTTGGTCAGCTCACCTGCAGTTAACAAGTTTCCTGGGAGTCTGGCCTACTAATAAAACTCACATGGTATTGACGTATGAATCGGAGGGATGATTTATTAATCTAGAACAAACATCACCAATAAATTAACTGTAACATTTAACTTTATTGTGTCATCCAATTTTTTTTTTCTATTGAACAGTTTACATGGAAAATAGAATTATACCCCAACTGTTGCTTGTTGAGCATACAACCAGAGCAATAGAATTTGGCATGTTTTTAAAGGTATGCAGTTTCACAGTGCACCAACATGATTTCATGAGCTTACACCTCTCAAAATAGCAGGTCCACAAACTCTTCATTCTCAGCTATTGGAGATAAGAAACCTGGGCCCGAATACAAATTGAAATCTCAGCTCACCCAGGTAATATACTACTGGTCTAGTTGATTTAAATGATAACACAAGCTGTGTGTGTGACTCTTTGTAGACCACACTTTAGATAACGCTAGCAAAGAGGAGTATCTCACATGAAGCAATGGAGACACAATGACAGTAACTTCTGATTCTGTACCTGCTTTTCTAGCCTTCCCACTTAAAATCCTTTACCTGGTAACAAGGTCCTTTATCAAACAGGGTACTTGGAAATTGTTAGTCATGTTGTTATATTGCAGTCTCATTCCCAGTATACTTCCCCCTAGCTACACCAAACTCAAGCAATATAATACAAGCATTTCCCAAATTCCTTCCCCCCCAATAACAGTTGCCACTAGTACCCTTTTGTATTCCCCTGGCACTTATAATTTCCATGAGGGCTGCCCCACATTCCAGCTGAAAGGCACACACATCTTCCCTTGGTGCCTTGTATGTCCATCACAGTTTTCCCTGCCCATGCGCGCTGGAAGGGAAGTGAAGGCTAGAAGTACCAGAAGTTAATGCCCAATGGGAACTGCGTCAACTAATGACAGACGTGGGCTGGCGAAGAATCCTCACGTTGTCCCTCATTTTGATAAATGTTAGGCTTATGTTTTAAATTGTTTCCAAGAATCCTTCAGCAGGACTCAGCTCCATTTGCTCACACTGATAACTTCCTTGCCGCTTTTACTGGCTTCTCCCGTTCCCTGTCTCATTTCCCTACGCACCCACCAGGGTTCACAAATCACCTCCCAAACAATCCATTTGCACTCTATTTGTCTCAGGACTTCTTCTGGGAGAACCAGCATCAGGGAAGATGAAACCCACCTATTCACAAATAACTCATTGAGTTATTTCTATCAGTGTGCAATTTAAAGTGTTCCTTTTTTTTTTTTTTTCCTGACTGAAAAAGTTGCTTTCTGGGGTCTTCACAATGTGTTCTGTGTGCTGGCTTTAAAATCTAGTTCAGGTAAATATAAAATAACAAATGACAGTCCTATGTAAGATTTAGATAATGGTGCTTAGACGCTCAGAAGGTAAGCTCACTAGAAACAGGTGGGGGATAAATGGAGGCTTTACGGATAAATGGAACTTGAGAAAGCTTTGAATATGTTTACGCATCCATGCATATGCATACATTTGGGAGTTAACAGACAATTTTGACTGTAATGGGAAGAATACACAGAGGAGTTTATAGACTTCAAAAGTGAAGAAAACACATTGCAAGAGCTATAAATAACAGACCTAAGAATAAAGCAACCAGTAAGCAACAGAATCAACTGATGGAATTTACAATAAAGAAATAATGTTTAAAATGATGCTGCAATCCAGGTACCTAAATCTAGGAGCAGCGTGTAGCCCTGGCACAGCTGCAAGAAAGAAGAGACGCTGGGAGAAAAGACAGTTTATTTCTTGTTAAAACTGTAGAGCAGAAGCATTTTTTTTTTTTTTATTTTCTAAACCACTCTCTATCTAGGCATATCATTGTCACATAAAGGGCTCAGGTCCATTTTAGGAGGCACTGATCATATTGGACAAGAGGAATTAGACAGACTGGAAAGATAGGCAGAGACTGTCTTTAAATAACAAGCCACAGAGAAGGCACTAAATGGAGGTGGAAGTATGTGGACATCACACATCATCACCTACTCTGAAAGTTATTCTTGCCCAGGTTTGGAAGCAAGAAATAAGTAATCACCCATGAAGATGGTTTGGCATCTCAAGATTAAATTAGCAAAATAGACCTTAATTTCAGAAGATCAGATATATGAAAAAAAATTGCCCCCCTCTCCGCCAGGAATTCAGGCACAAGGAAGCAGACATTCACAAGAAGCAGAGAAAGTGGTGGGGAGACGCTTAGTACAGAAGTACAACACTTGTGTCTAAATTCACTTAAAAAAAGAAAAAGCCAGAACAATATCAGAAACATAGAAACGGAGTCCAGGAGAGAAGTCAGGAATGAAACCATGATTTCATAAACAGGTAATTTTAAATAAAATAGACATGTATGATTAATTGCAATATTTTATTTATTTAACAGAAAAGCTTCCAAAGCGTTCTATCCTCTTCAGATAGAGTGTTAGAATTTAAAGGTGAGACAGATATAAAAATATATTATGACACCATTTTGAGAGTGCATAACAAAGAAGCAATAGAACAGTGGTATGATGTATTGAATGATTTCAAGCTCATGAGAGAGACATACTGTCTGGATTTGTCTTGCCAGTAGGAAGAGTTATTTCAGTTCTCTAAACCTCAGATACTTATTTGATAGCTACAATTATTAACAGTATATGCCAATTGGAGTTTGGGGATTTTTACAAAACAGTACATGCAGAGTGCTTAGTGCGGGGCCTAATATTCATGTCTCCCAGCCAAACCTCGCGAAGAATCATCTGCGGTGACAGTCCCGCCGCACTACTAACTACAGTTAGGAGCCCACTAACCTGGGCACGAGAGGGCAGCAGCCGCGGAAGCAGCCAGGGAACATCTCAGGAAGGGTTTAGAAGGGGCTCACTAGAAACTTTGGTTTCGGAAGTGCTTGAAGAAGTGAGTTTTTGTTCTAGATTTTATGTTCCCGGGGATAGGGTCAATTTTATGATTGGGGATCTTAACAATTTTTATGGAAGGTGCAAAAGGAACAAACTGAAGCCTGGTTAAAACTATGTGTAGGTAGCACATAGGTTAAGAAGCAGTAATGATATATGTTGGTCAAGAGAGAGGCATTTTTTATTATTTTTCTGATTGTATTTTAGCCCCGTTGTGTCTCGAAATGATGACTGAATAGTTTTGCTTTGTCCTGTTACAGCCACTGTAGCCATAGGGTGACTCTACCAATTGCTCTGGATTTCTTGTAAAAATTCTTGGTGGTCAATGTTGTGGTTGACAGGCTCTAAAATGCTTGCCAATGATCCATACCTCCTGGTATTCATGACCATGGGTAATCCACTTTTCTTGATATGGGCTGGACTTATTCTGTCCTTCAAATGAACAGAATGCAGCAAAAATAATGGGATGTCACCCCAAGATTAGGTTACGAAGACCATGGCTTACATGTTGGCAAGCCCATGCTCTTGCTGGCAGCCTCTAGCTCTTTCTCTTGACTTCTTGGCTTGTTCTCTCTGAGGCACTAAGCTATTACGTTGGAAAGGCTCACGTGGAAAGAGATGGAGGGCTGTCCCTCGCCAGCAGTCCATGCGGGATCGAAGTTCTCAGTCCAAGAGCCCACGAGGAGTTGAGTTTTTCCTGCAGCCTGGCAAGCGCATTCCTGCCCAGCAGACCCCGAGAGAACTGCATCTCTGGCTAGCACTTTGCTGCCTGTGAGAGCCTCTGAGGCAGAGGAGCAGAGGGCTCAGACAATCTGCCCCTGGGTCTCTGACCTACAGCAACTATGAGGCAAAAGATGTTTTAAGACACTAAGCTTGGGGGTATGTTAACTGGCTGCCATACAGGGAAGAGTTAATTCAGCAGCCCTGGGTTGCTTAAATCTGGCACGTTGCAGGGGAAGACTTTAGGACTGATCTTTGGCTAGCCTCTGAGGCATGAACTCCGGTCTTTGGAATATTCTACCCGGTGAGAGTGTTTTTGTAGGCCTCAGGCAGTGGCCATGCAATCCTGCAGCATGGGATTCGGCCGCTTGTCCCCTTGATACACGACATAAAGATTTGTGTTGAAATAAACAAGTTTTTATTAACAGGGTTTCGGTTTAGGGGGGGTTGGGTGGTGGAGCTGAGAGCCCTCCTGCGCTGAGCCCCTCTCTCCCATGAGACCCACAACTTCTCTTGCTCCCCCCAAAATTACAAACCAAAACCACGCCCAGAAGTTCCCCATTTCTTTGTCTGTCCTTTTTCGGAGCTGAAACAGGCCATGCAAACAGATCTTCACCCTCTCTGAAATGGGCACCCCTGGGCTTCAGAGTCGCCATCTTGTCTTCTCACAGCACTTCTCTGTTGGGGGCCGGAGCGCCAGCTGGTAGCCCCAAGCCTGTGGGCTATTAAGCCTCAGCTCTGGTTTCAGTCCAGGGAGCTCTCTGCCCTCCTCCTGCTGACTGCATTGTGTTTATACTAGACTCTTGCCCTGGGCAATGTCCCTTTTACAGGAAGCCTCCCCCTCTGGAGAAGGCAGGCTGCTTTAATCTGCTGTCTCGGCCCCCTTCCCGTCCCCCTGCCTTTCCTGGCAGGGGAGGGAACAGCCTCTGTGCTCGATTTAGGGGTCCCCTGCACAGATTCCCTTGCTTTCCAGTGATTTCTGCTCCGATTTCCCCCATTACAACCACACCATACCACTGTCATCATATAGTTTATGCTAACATAATGGACATCTGATTTTGCTATTGTGCATCTGGAATCCAGGTAGCTGGGGTCATTCCTCCAGATGCTAAGTGACTTTGCTGATTTTAATCTATATCCTTTTACCTTATTACTGAGTGTAATAGCTTTTCTGAGTCCTGCCAAATCTTTGAGTGAATCCATGACCTGAAAGTGGTCTTGCCTTCAGCTAAGGGGCAAAGCCTAGCTGGCTGCTACAAGATTTCTTCACTTAAAAAAAAAAAAAAAAAAAAAAAAAAAAAAAAAATCCAAGGGTATGTAATAAGTTCACAGCACATGTTAGCATAGTAATTTTTTGCAGGTCTTGGAGAATAAACTATCTTAATATCCTGAGCCAGATGCCCCCTTCCCTGGCAGAGAGAGGCTCAGCTGAATCTCTCATTCTCCTAAGTCTACCTTTTCCCTTTTAACAGCAAAATGTAAATGCTGATTTCCAAGCACATCTAATGCTCTTTTAGTTACTATTCATATTTTTTAATAATTAGGAAATATTTTAATATTCCCTATATAATATACACCCTGTGAACAAAATTTCTGATGACAAAGTAGATCATTAGAGCAAGTCTCTTTCTTAGTCCAGCCATTAAGGTGATCTCTTTATCCTCAAAATTATTCCTTGCTTACCCCTTCAAATTCTAATGTTTTTATTGATGAGGATATTCCAGTGCCATATGTTTGTTACAAAACGACTCTTTTTTTCTTAATCTTTTGTGTACAGAACAAAATAAACCACAAATTGAAGTTCTGAGCTCGCCTTATGAAAGCAGATTTAATTATCTTTGTATGTATTCAAATGAATACATTTGAATTGATAAATTATTGCATTTTAAGGTGCATTCAGGTATACTTCACTATTTCTACTGTATTATTAAATAAGATTATTTTAGAATTTTATTTTCCTACTATTATCCTGGCACATGGACTTAATGACTGTAAAATATCATATATTAAAAATAACAGATGTTGCTCTGGCCACATGGCTCAGTTGGTTGGAGCATCACCCCATACACCAAAAGGCTGCGGGTTCAGTCTCTGGTAGGAGCACACACCTAGGCTGTGGATTCAATGCCAGGCTCAGCTACGTGGGGAAGGCAGCTGATCGATGTTTCTCTCTCACATCAGTGTTTTTCTCTCTCTTTCTCTCTCTCTCCTTCTTTCTCCAAAATCAATAAACATATCATCAGTTGAGGATTAGGAGAAAATAACAGAAGTTGCATTATCTTGAGTGAGTTTTAATTTTTTTTGAGAAAACCTCTTTAACACGTTGTCTTTTACTGAATCCTTTGAAAGACCTTTGTGCTTTTCATGGCAGAGCTATCAAAATGCTTTCAGCATTAGCAGCATAAGGGAGCCATGTTACCTAATGTCAAAATAGAATCATCTTATCTGAATGTAGTGTTCAATTTTAAATAATTATACATTTTTCACAGAAGGAGACTTAGGAAAATAAGTTATGTTATATTTTTGAAACTTATACCATGCTAATAAAGGAACTAAACTGAGATTTTCTTCTGTATAGGATGTTAATCTTTTTTCTTATTTATTTTTGGGTTTTTTGTTTAGATATTTTATTATAAAAATAATTTTACATTTTCTGTCTCTGTAACTCTCTTTGTGTGTCTGTCTCTCACTCTTTTTCTGATATTTGAAAATTTGTGTGCAATTCATTGAAACTGTTTGCCAATTTTATTTTCTAAAAAATTCCATGCTTATTGAAGCATGAACATTATTATATGTGATGTTATGATAGTTATAATAATAATTAATAATAAAATTTATTGGCTATTACAAAAGCTGCAAAGCACACAATAAACACCCAAAACCACCCAGTGCAGGCACGCACACTCGTGCCCAGGGGCCGGTGAGGGTTGGCGAGCGTGTGTGTGGACCCACGCGGCTGGCAAGGCCCCGCGCAGGTTGGTGTCGATGGGGCCTGCGAGGGAGTGCACAGATTGGCGAGGGCAGGCGTAAACCGACCCTCATCGGCCCTTGAGTGCAGAGCGGTCTGCAGAAATAGTGGATCCCAGCCGAAAGGGTCACAGAGCTGCCCAGAGTCCCTGGAGGAGAGACTGGAGATAGGATTAACTGGAGAGTCCTGGAGCTTCCTCCCATTTCCGTGGTCTCCATTTGGCGAGGGCAGGCGATGACCCCAAAGAGCCAAAAGCAGGGAAAGCACACAGTAGAAGACCCTAAACTGACCAGTCCCTAGGTACCCACCGGGCGCGGGCGTTAGACGAGTGCATGACGTTGGGCGAATAAGTGCCCAGACGGGCTGGAGATCCTGTGGTGCCAGGGATCCTGTCGGGCTGGGGAGCACACTCAAGGAGCCGGCCGGAGAGTGCAGACTGATCCACAGAAATAGTGAATCCCTGGCTGAAGGGGTCACAGAGCTGCCCAAAGCAGGAGTCAGACACAGAGGATAGACCCCTGGAAGGCTCAAACAAATGACCCAAGGTCATATAGGGTCAACAACTGACATCATCAGAGGCAGGCCCAGAAAGAAAATAAAGATTAAATAAATAAATTAATTAATTAATAAAAAGACCTGCCTACTACCATAGAAGTTTAATTCACAAAGTTAGGAACTCTAGGTGGCCCAATCGAAGCAGAAGCAAAAATAAATAAATAAATAAATAAATAAATAAATAAATAAATTAATTACTAAACAGACTCTCACAAAAATGGAAAGAAAAAGAAGTTCCCCCCAAATGAGTGGAAAAGGGGACTCCCCACAGAGAGAGCTAAATGAAATAGAGGCAAGGGAACTATCAGGTACTGAATTCAAAACAATGGTTCTAAGGAAGCTCAATGAGCTCAGCCAGCTCAAAGAGAACTATGAGAAACTGCAGAGAAACTATCAGGATCTTACAGCAAACTATATCAGCCTGGAAAAGGACATAGAAACTATCAAGAAGACACAAGAGGATATGAAGAATACCATTTCTGAATTGAAGAACACAGTAGAAGGAATCCAAAGCAGGCTGGATGAAGCCAAGGATAGAATCAGTGAGATGGAGGATAAGGTAGAAAAAAGCTCCCAGAAAGAACAAGAAATGGAAAAAAGACTCAAAAAGAATAAAGAGGCATTTAGGGAAATGCAGGACAACCTGAAACGCAATAATATCCACATAATAGGGATACCAGGAGAAGAAGAAGAGGAGCAAGGGATAGAGAACCTCCTCGAAAAAGCAATGATGGAAAACTTCTCCAATTTGAGGAGAGAAAGGCTCTCATGGATCCAGGAGGCACAGAGGACCCCACTCAAGAGGGACTCAATGAGGTCCACTCCAAGACACATCATCATTAAAATGGCAACTATCAAAGACAAAGAGAGAATGCTCAAGGCAGCAAGGCAGAAGGAGAAAGTAACATACAAGGGGGCCCCAATACGGCTAGGAGCTGACTTCTCAACAGAAACACTACAAGCCAGAAGGGAATGGAAGCAAATATTCCAAGTAATGAAAAGCAAGGGCCTACAACCAAGGCTGCTCTACTCAGCAAGGCTCTCAATTAAAATAGAAGGGGAAATAAGGAGTTTCCCAGACAAAATAAGGCTAAAAGAATACATCTCTACCAAACCAGCACTCCAAGATATGCTAAAGGGACTGGTTTAAGAAGATGAAGTAAAAGAGTGAGAAGGAAAAACACAGGTACAAAGAGAAAAAATGATTAAGTTTCTATCAGTAATAACTCTCAATGTAAATGGACTAAATGCCCCAATCAAAAGACACAGGATAGCTGAATGGATAAGAAAACATGACCCACACATGTGCTGCCTACAAGAGACCCACCTCAGAGCAAAAGACCTACACAGATTGAAAGTAAAGGGATGGAAAAAAATATTCCAAGCAAATGGGCAAGAGAAAAAAGCAGGGGTTGCCATACTTGCATCAGACAAAGTAGATTTCAAAACAAAGGCCATAAAAAGAGACCCAGAGGGACACTTTATAATACTTAAAGGAAGAATCTATCAAAAGACATAAACATTGTAAACTTATATGCTCCCAATATAGGAGCCCCCAAGTATTTAAGGAAATTGTTGGATGACTTCAAAAAAGATAGAGGTAGCAACACACTGATAGTAGGGAATTTCAACACCCCACTGTCAAAAATGGACAGATCTTCCAAACAAAACATCAATAAGGATATTGTGGAGCTGAATGACGCACTGAATTAAATAGACTTAACTGACATATATAGAACCTTACATCCCAAAGAAGAAAAATACACATTCTTTTCAAATGCTCATGGAAGTTTTTCAAAGATAGACCACATGATAGGACACAAAGCAAGCCTCAGTAAATTCAGGAAAATTGAAATAATACCAAACTTTTTCTCGGACCACAAGGGCTTGAAACTGGAAATCAATCTCAAAGAGAAACTTCAAAAACTTGCAAACTCATGGAGACTCAACAGTAGACTATTAAACAATGAATGGCTCAATAATGAGATAAGAGAAGCAATCAAAAAATTTCTGGAAACAAATGAAAATGAACAGACAACAGTCTAAAACCTATGGGACACAGCAAAGGCAGTCCTGAGAGGGAAGTTCATAGCAATACAGGCTTACCTAAAAAAGATAGAAACATTTCAAATAAAAGAACTAACACTACAACTTCAAGAATTGGAGAAACAACAACAAATAAATCCAAGAGCAAGTAGAAGGAAGGAAATAGTCAAGATTAGAGCAGAACTGAATGACGTAGAGATGAAAAGAACAATTCAAAGGATCAACCAATCCAGAAGCTGGTTCTTTGAAAAGATAAATAAAATTAACAAGGCTTTAAGCAGACTCATCAAGAAAAAAAGGGAGAGGACCCAAATTAATAATATCAGAAATGAAGGAGGAGAAATAACAACTGATACCACAGAAATACAAAGGATTGTCAGAAACTATGAACAGTTATATGCCAAGAAATTTGAAAACCTTGATGAAATGGACACATTTCTAGGAAAGTATAATCTTCCAACACTGAAGGAGAAAGAAACAGGAAGCTTGAACAGACCGATAAAAGCAGAGAAAATAGAAGCAGTCATCAAGAAACTCCCGGCACACAAAAGCCCAGGACTGGATGGTTTCACAGGAGAATTTTACAAAACATTTAGGAAGAGCTAACCCCTGTCCTCAGATTATTCCAAAAAATCCAAGAGGAGGGAAGACTCCCAGACTCTTTTTATGAGGCCAGCATCACCCTAATCCCAAAACCAGATAAAGACCCTACAAAGAAAGAAAACTACAGGCCAATTTCACTGATGAACATAGATGCTAAAATCTTCAACAAAATATTGGCAAACCGCATCCAGCAATACATTAAAAAGATTATCCACCATGAGCAAGTGGGATTCATCCCAGGGATGCAGGGATGGTTCAATAAATGCAAGCCAATAAACGTAATACATCACTTAAATAAAAGAAAAGACAAAAACCACATGATCATCTCAATAGATGCAGAAAAAGCATTCGACAAGGTACAGCACCCATTTATGATCAAAACACTCAGCAAAATGGAAATAAATGGGGCATTCCTCAACATAATAAAGGCCATATATGAAAAACCTACAGCCAACATCATACTCAATGGGCAAAAACTGAAAGCTTTCCCACTAAGATCGGGAACATGACAAGGATGTCTTCTTTCACCACTTCTTTTCAACATCGTATTGGAAGTCCTAGCCACAGCGGTCAGACAAGAAAAAGAGATAAAAGGCATCCAAATAGGAAAGGAGGAAGTAAAGCTATCATTGTTTGCAGATGACATGATAGTGTACAAAGAAAACCCTGTAGACTCTACCAAAAAACTCATCAACCTAATAAGTGAATTTGGCAAAACAGCAGGATACAAAGTCAATATTCTGAAATCAAAGGCATTTTTGTACACCAGCAATGAAATAGAAGAAGAAATCAGAAAAAAAAAAAATACCATCTGATATAGCAACAAGAAAAATAAAGTACCTAGGAATAAATTTAACCAAAGAGGTAAAAGACCTGTATGCAGAAAACTATACAACACTGAAGAAAGAAATTAAGGAAGACACAAATAAATGGAAGCATATACTGTGCTCATGGATTGGAAGAATTAATATCAACAAAATGTCCATACTACCCAAAGCAATTTATAGATTCAATGCAATCCTTATTAAGATACCAATGACATATTTCACAGAAATAGAACAGACATTTCAAAAATTTATATGGAACCATAAACAACCCCAAATAGCCACAGCAATTTTGAGAAAGAAACACAAAGTAGGAGGGATCACAATACCAGACATCAAACTCTACTACAAAGCCACTATACTCAAAACAATTTGGTTCTGGCACAAGAACAGACCCATAGACCAGTGGAACAGAATAGAAAGCCCAGAAATAAGCCCAGGTCTCTATGGACAGCTAATATTTTACAAAGGGGGCAGAAGCATAAAATGGAGCCATAATAGCCTCTTCAACAAATGGTGTTGGGAGAGCTGGACGGCTACATGCAAAAAATTGAAATTGGATCATCAGCTGACACCATACACAAAAATAAACTCAAGATGGATAAAAGACTTAAATATAAGTTGCAACACCATCAAAGTCCTAGAGGAGAACATTGGCAGGAAACTCTCAGATACCCCACGCAGCAATTTTTTCACTGATATGTCTCCTAAAGCAAGGGACATAAAGGAAAGAATAAACAAGTGGGACCTCATAAAAATAAGAAGCTTCTGCACGGCAAAAGAAAACATCAGCAAAATGAAAAGCGAGCCAACCGTATGGGAAAATATATTTGCTAATGATACATCAGATAGAGGTTTGATCTCCAAGATATATAAAGAACTCACTCCACTCCAAGAAGACAAATGATCCAATCCAAAAATGGGCAAAGGACCTGGGCAAATGCTTTTCCAAGGAGGAGATACAGAGGGCCCAGAGGCATTTGAAAGGATGCTCGGCATCACTAGCCATTAGAGAAATGCAGATCAAAACCACCATGAGGTACCACCTCACACCGGTCAGAATGGCCATCATAAACAGATCCACAAACAACAGGTGCTGGCGAGGCTGTGGACAAAAGGGAACCCTAATACACTGTTGGTGGGAATTCAGACTGGTGCAGCCTCTGTGGAAGGTGGTGTGGAGTTTCCTCAAAAAGCTGAAAATGGAACTGCCTTTTGATCCAGTGATTCCCCTGCTGGGACTATACCCTGAGAACACCAAAACGCCAATACAAAAGAACCTATGCACCCCAATGTTCATAGCAGCACAATTTACAATAGCCAAGTGTTGGAAGCAACCTCAATGTCCATCAGTAGATGATTGGATCAAAAAATTATGGTACATATACACAATGGAATACTACACAGCAGAAAGGAAAAAAGAACTACTAAACTTCGCCACAGCATGGATAGAACTGGAGAGCATCATGCTAAGTGAAATAAGCCAGGGGGCGAAAGACAAATACCATATGATCTCACCTATAAGCGGAACCTAACCAACAATGCAAAGAAGCAAGGAAAATATGACCAGCAACACTGAAAGGAAAAGAAATCAACAGAGACAAGAGGGAAGGAGGGAGGGGCGGGCAGGGAAAGGGAAGGGAAGGGGAAAGTCAAGGAACATATAGCAAGGACTCATGGACAAAACCAAAGGGGAAGAGCTGAGGGAGGGAAGGAAGGAGGGGGCAAGGGAAAGTGGTGGGGGGGAGGCAGAGACAAATGTATTTAAAAAAAAAGAAAGAAAGAAAGAAAAAAATGCAAAAAAAAGAAAACATAACTCTAATTTTGAAAATAATAGTAATATATTCTTACTTTAACTAAAGTTAAGACATATAATGGCATAATATCTAAGTAATAATGGGTAGTAAAGAGTTACCAGCAAGGGTACAATTTATCCTGTTGCTATACAAAATAAATAAATAACTAACATTTCAGAAGAACGGACACAGACACACACACACACACAAGCATGTACACATATGGGTACCATATGCAAATACATATGTGTAAATAAAGGTATAGACATTAAATATACATATAAATACATATTTTTAAATGTTAGATACATAAAAATAAATATTAAAATCATCGAGTCTGCCATATAGGATCTAGGGGTCATGTAATAGATTGATTAGATCCAGTTCCTCTCTACCTATAAGTCCCCAACAACAAGTCTAGTTCTAGGAGGAAAACACTGTGCTTTTCATTTCATTTTGAAGCTCAAATAGTGAATAGGCTTCCTTGTTTTTGTTACTACATGTAATATCATTACTGAAGACAAATCAAACAATCTACAGTTTCATAAACGTAATTAGAATTTACCAAAACCAGATTAGCCAGGAACTGATGGTAAAATTCACGTTCACATGGATTATTTATGAAACTTATTCAAGATTACATGATCATGGGTAGAAACTTCTATTATTGGAAGAGACAGCTAGTTACCATAGTGACTAAAATGCTGAGGTGTGGGAAAAAAATAAATAAATTGTTAGGTGTAGGTTTATAAGAAATAAAAAACACAGATAACGTGGTATTTTAGAGGTAAAAGGGGATTATGAAACTTAAATATACTGGGTACAAATTAAATATATATCCTTCTTTAGAGTTCCTACAACTGATATTTACAATTAAAAGAATAGTGAAAGTTAATTGACCTTTAATAATTACATCTAATGCGCTCTGGCTCCTTAGCTAAAATAATGTACTGCAGATGAAAGTAGAAACTGGAAGTAAAATTCTTAAAGCCCTTAAAACTGTTCTGAAACTTGAAAAATCACAAAATGAAAAGGCATCTGGCCAAACCACTTATATTTTATTCTGCCTTCAAGATGTACACGCACGTTGTATGCAGAGAACCTTTGTATTCTGAAAAAAGTTGTTGAAGAGGGAGCCAGTATGTGAATTCACTCATTACATTACTGCAAGTACCAACCATACGTCCTGTTGTGGCATCTTTAGGAACACAGAATAGTCTCCACAATGTATTGTCTATAATGGAAATGATATTGACTGCAGAACAGAATTGCTATATGGCTACCAGTAATAATATAATCCTGACGGTACAGTCTTTTTACATAGCCTCTTGGCTTCTAAGTGAATCCGGAACACAGGGCCTCCCCAAACTTTTCCGTGCACATGCGACACGGTGGTTGTGCAGAAGAATAGAGATTTCAACTGAACAAATATTCCTTTTAAATGTCAATTTTGGCTGAAATATATTTAACACAATTTTTAAAAAGAGACATTTGTAATTCATTTTTGCATTCAGAATCACTTGAAAACATTTACATCCCCTAAAATCTAAAGCATGTAATTTTTAAATCCCTGCACAGGCCAAATAAAAGGCAAAATAAAAGGATTTTCTCTCAGTTCACCATTTTAACTTACTAAAGTTGCTTTTCAAGTGATTTTTCATTTAATTAGCATTTTTAAATCAAATATATCTTCAAAATATTACACAGATAAAAAGAATATTATGTTAGGAAGAAGGAAGGACATTAATAGTGGGTATTTGGGTGAGTCATGTAAGCTCTGAACTTCAGTGTTCTCATCTGTAATAAAAAGGATAGGGTGTTTACATCCAATTCTTTTGTTTGTTTGTTTTTTGTTTTTTGCTTTTTGCTGAAATCATCATGATCTATTTTTTCCTTCCTTTTTAACGCTGTCTCAGACCTTTAGAATCTTAGGATGCTAGTTGTGCTCAGGAATTAGACCACTCAGCCCTGAGTTTCTTTTCTGAACCACTAATGACATTTGATGGGGAAAATTCTTGAAGGGCATGTGCAACCTCCTCACTGTGGTGCATTTAGTGTCCCCAGCGCTCTGATCCGTGACTCCAGTAGCAGCCACAAGCCCTCTCTTCACGGGTCATTGTATTAAAATATTGCCCCATATTCTAGTGTTCAAATGTGCCATGGTGAGGCAATAAAATAAGCCTTTATATGGTCACATGAGAATATGGTATCACATTAAGCTTGATCCCCAAATCTGAAAGGCAAGTGTGATTAGATGCAGAAATTGCTTTAATTAGCACTTTGTTGAAAAGTCCTTGAATATCCTATGTAAAATTGAATTTGTTCTTTCACTGTAGCACCTCTAATCTCTACTACATCAGTGTTTATTTTGAGGTTGTTTACTCTAAGTTTTGTCCTCTTTGCCAACTTCTTCAATGCATTCTATTGGAAAGCTTTTCAAACAATTTTTTTTCTTGTGTGGGTCATTTTCCCAATTGATTTTATTCTTCATCAAAACATACCTTGAATTTCTACATGGAGTCCAATGATTGACTCCACTTGATTTTGTCTTTGGCTTCTCATTCTTGAAGTACAAAGAACTTAGCTTGTAAAATAATACTCCATTCACCCAGACTTGACCAATGGGGTGTGAGGCCATTTATATGAAAACACTTCTTCTGGAATCACCCTCTGTTTCTTTTGACCAAACAGAGTCCATTAATTTGCATGTAACTGGCTTGAGTATTAGTTGCCGTAGACATTGTTATGCTTTTATCACCTTTTTGGTTTTTTGTTTTATTTTCCCAACAAAATGATGCCTTGAGGATTATTTTCCGGGTGGGTGCTGGAAGCAGTCCCGAGGCTGTGTGGGTGCACGACCCCGGGCCAGCCAGGCTGGGCCCTTTCTGCCACAGCCAATAGCAGCGGTGCACTTCAAATAAATCCCCAGGGGGAAAAAACAAAGTTAAGGGAACTTTAGCAACCTAGGTGTAAAACAAAACAAGTGGTAATTTGTTTTAAAATGTCTCTAAGCAGAATTCACTGGGAGGTATCAGAAGTCCATTGGGCTCTGTCGGTCTGCTTTTAAGAATGGGCTGTAACGACTGTTAAAGCTTACCCACTACTGGACCTGAACAGCCCACAAATACTTTCACGTTTTTCTATGTTTTATCAGATAATATATCTGGGTAAGTTTTGAAAATAAGAACGATCAGCATTCGACAGTTTCTTTTAGGTGAAGATCTTAGAATTTGGGTTTTATGGCTTCCGATGTATCTTTGAAAGTTGGCAACAAGCCGTCCTGGCATGGGCTTTCCCCTACCACGGAGCAGACCCGCGTTTCCTGCTGTGTGCGCGGAACTCTCATCTTCCCTGCCGAGTATGTGTATGCAATTACTGGCTAAGGATACATATGTACAAATTAATACACTGGTCATTTTTGTGCAAAATGAATAAACACTGAATTAAAATTGCCTATATTTATGTTCTACCTATTTGAACATTTGAGTCACCCCAATGGGTAAATGAATAGGCAAAATCCTCAGTGCTATGAAACTTCATTAATATAGTCTGAAAATATTTTCAAGTTTCCTCTTTTTTTTTTTTTTTACAAGAGGATGGATCATTCTCTGCATTCTATTATAAAGTCTGTCACATTTTCAAAGTTGCATATCGACACACAGTGACTGTTTATATTTTTATTTTAATCTCTCACTTGTTTCATTAGCAGCTCTCAAGAACCATTGAAAATATGCAAACATATAGAAAATAGTGTAAATACACTTGAATATTTTTCTTTTCTTTTTTCTGGAAGGTTGGAGTGCTGAGTCATACACTCATTTCATTGTATGTGTGAACCTAAAACAGGCAGAAAGGATCAGGATACACAAAAAAACATGGTTGAACATTAAAATATTTACACAAGTACAGGTGATCATTTATTGTTCATACAATTGACCGTAGCTATTTTTTAAGTTGTATTTCTTTATCTTTAGAGAGAGGGGAAGGGGGGGGGAAGAGAGAGAGAAATATTGATGTGTGAGAGATACATCAGTTGGTTGCCTCTCACATGCTCCCAGCTGAGTACTTGGCACCTCAACCCAGGCATGTGCCCTGAGTAAGAATTGAACCAGTGACCTTTTGGTTTGCAGGCCAGCACTCCATTCACTGAGCCACAGTAGCCAGGGTTTGCTTTTTGTGTTTTTTGTTTTGTTTTGTTTTTTTAGTCAAGCATAAGTAAGTAAAAAATGTAAGATTTCCTTAAAAGTATTCAGTGTTTTGTAGGAAACTTTCTGTAAAATTTAAATTGTAGAAAGGACTTCAGTATTTGTTTTGGGGGCCTGTTATTTCCAGTTACTTTAAATGATTCTGAAACAATCCATAAAAACTAAACTTTCAAAATTGAATACTCTAGATGATATTTACTTGGCCTTTAGTAGTGAGATATCATTCTAATGAGGGAGCAGCAGTGTTTGCTAGGTGTTGAACCAATCTGTTTTTCAAACATTGATAACCTGGCCTGTTTCAATAAATGCTCTGTGTAAATGAAATATTTTACTTCCTCTGTGTAACGATCAGATAGGTAGTTGAAGGTTCCTCAACAGGGATATTATTTGGTGTGAATGAAAGTCACTGTTTTACAAATGACTGAATCAAGATGAAGATAGGATTGCAGATAAAATCCTGACATCTCAAAATCTTACCTACCTTGTTCCTAGCTTTCCTTGCCTTCTTCCAGGCTGAAACAGGAAGTGACAACACACCTCCATAAATATGCACTCACAACAAATTGACAACTGGTACACATTGTGTATCTACTATACCTCTGGTATAAAAGAAAGTGCCCATATTATAATGTTATCAATTTTTTTCATAACTATGAAGAGAACAGTAGTAAATAGTAAAAATAGTAAAGTAGACTGTAGTTTCTTTATATGTTAGATTATCAGGGACATAGCAACTGCAAGGTTCTTATACTGGCCATGAATAATAATAATAGAAGTTATAAAACAAGATATTTCAGTTTCTACTCATTTAGATGAGTGCATTTTTTCTAGTCTGTCTCCACATTTAATATCTCAATATTTTTAGTTTTTATACTTACTTTTATGTTGTTATAATAGATCTGATATAATGCCTATGGATTTATGAAGATTCAAAATGAACTACTACTGCAGCTATAAAACAGACATATCTACTCACAAGAGTATACTTTTGGCACATATTAAATTTGTTATAAAGTTTTTAAACCATTTCCCCCTGTGTGTAATAAATTTTAAAAAGCAATTTAGAAATTACTCATAGAAAAGTGAATTGCCTAGCAATCCCATGAGTTAAAATTATGTCCTTGAGAAATCATTTAAAATAAAACAGACTTCATTAAATGAGAAAAATAAATTCCTCTATGAACATAGCACCCAAACTCTAACAATACAAATGACAAGTCGCTAGAGGCCTCAAATCATAGATTTCTAACCAAGGTTAATTTCTTTAATATTTTGAACACTGAGAAATCGTAGTCTGGAGGAAAAGAATACATTAAGTCACTAAGTTATCAAAATATCATGGGAAAATAACAGATTTAAGTTTTTACTATCCTTCTGCTAAAGTCCCCTTGAGTTGGCAATAAATGACTAAGTTGAAGAATACTTGGTAAAGAAGTTTGGAGATCTGGGAATATAGTGATTAAGTCCCTGCAGTCTTTTCCTTGAAGATAGAGAGTAGCCATTCATCCAAAGCTTCCAGGAAAAAAATTTTGTTTTCTTATCTTTTATTTCTTTTATTGCTCTTTGAAGAGTACGTAATGGATTCTAGAAAATTTAATTCCAAATAGAAATGTGTCTTCAGAAAAATTCATATTAATCTAACTTTAATTTACTTCAAGTCAATAAATATTTATGGGAATTTATAATATGCAAAATTGTATGCTATAAATTCCAAAGGGATATATAAAGAGGAGTTAGACCTATTCTTTATGGGGTGGGAGGGTGGTAAATATAAGAAGGAAAGCATAATTACTTTAGAAAGAAAATTAGGAATGAATTGTGTTCTTTAGCTACTACAACAGGTATCTTCCCACTGCACTAAGTTGTCTTTCAGATTACATTTGGGTCATATTGAATAGGTCCTATTTCTTAAGCAAAATATTTATAAGCAAAGATACTGAACATTGTAGGATTAGGAGAAACTTCATGCCTTGAGTAATTTGCATGAAGCTAATTATCCAATTAACAAATAACTGGGACATTTTCCTCAGTTAAGTTTCAGCTACATACAGTCATATTGAACAAATATGGGATAGAGTTGAAAAGGCAAGAAAAAGTAAAATTGCCAAGTCCCTGAGAGAAAACCTTCAATAGAGGGGAGGAAGACTTGGGGAATGAGGTCAGACTCAGTCATGGGGCCTAAACGTGGTGAGGGAGCTGTGCTTTGGGTTTTCAAACAGATAAACTTTCAAGTTATTTCTTTGTCATAGTGAGGAGACTCTCAGCTAAAAGAAATTGGAAGAAACTAAGAAAATTTCAAAAGTATCAAATGAATTTCTTTTTATAAATGGTGTCAGTAATTTGATTCAGCAAGTACTTTCAATCAAGAATACTTATTGGTGATGAAATGAAATCTAGAAATATAGCAAACGATTCAACAATGGTAGGTCTTACCAAACTGAAATATTTATCACAAAAATTGAGTTATTTGAAAGCATGCTTTAAATTCTTGTTCAATATTAGTTTATATTTTAAGATTTATACCCCTTTTCTATACATATTTTTATTTATATATCCATTCTACAAATAATGCCTTTTAAGCACTTCTTTTCCTTAAGGGACACTTAACTTTTTGCATTTTTTCAGGTTTTCAGTAATTTGAAAATCACCAAATATTCTAATTTTAGCCATTCTTTCACATTTTTAAAAGAGAAGAAAAGTTCAATAAAGAGAACCAGTGTTTCGAATAGACGATACATTTTTTGGTTATAGTGGGGATGATTTGGGGGTACCCAATACCATCTTCAGATCAGTGATTTTCTAGAAGGATTCAGAAAAATCATAGATGATGCATCTTGAAATAGATGTATTATCTCACTAATAGATTTAATTTTAAAATCATTATATTATTGTAAAGGGAAGAGTACATAGGAAAGAGTCTAAGAGACAGCAGATAACAAGGTTTCAGGTGCCTTCTCCCACCCATGATGTGCAACAGCACACACTGGCTATTGTTAAGAAGAAATGCTCATTTGAGCTTTGATGTCCAGCGTTTTATTGAGGTTAGGGGACAAAGGCATGCTGCATGGCTGACCTTTTTATCCAGTCCTTTCAAAGATCAAGCTGACAACACGTGGCCCAAGCCAGCCACTGTAAGTCATGTTGTTGCTCAAACCTCCCAGATAAACAAAGATATCTTCACAGTCAGGGTGTTCTAAAGGCATAGATTGTCTCCCAGGGATCAGGCAAAAAACAAACCTTTAATGTGAAGAGTGTGCACAACCCGGGCTTGCTGAGTTATTTACTGTACAATGGTGTTAACTTAAAAAAAAAAACAAAAAGAAATTTCTCATTTAGATATTGGAAACACTACAAGTCGGGGGATATAAAAACATACTGAAAACAGAAAAGGGGTTAAGGAAAACAGGCAGCCGACTTAATTTTTAAAGAATAATCTACACTAGATATCATCTCTTTCTTCTTGTTCATTTCTCAGACCATTGCCTGACATTTCTTTTCACCACACTGAAGACAGCCCTGCCCTATCACGCTGAAGGGTACAGCACCGTAGATGATTAGCCCAATGGATCTGTTACTCCTTGACTTTAGACACCTGCAGCACTGGACCCGGCTGATCACAAATCATGCCGTGTTTTCATTTGCAATTTGACTATTAAAAATATGTATGCAAAAATCAAAACAGTCTAAGAGTTTATACAATGAGAAGTACTATTTCTAAGACCATTTTCTAGAAGATAATCAGTATTCACAATTTCTTGTATGCCCTTCCAAAAATCATCTACATACATACACCCATCTCTGTTTGTCTCCATTATTTACTCCCAGTGGAAAATAAAAATACAGGGTCAGGCACAAATAAAGCCCTTTTTCATTACAAAATCTTTTATTGCAAAGTCATAAGCATGTAATTTTGGAACATAACAATACCACACTCAAGCACACCACATGACATTTTGGGTGAAATATTCAAATTAAAAGTATAAATTATGACACCCATATTATACCTACCAACCACGCTCAAGCACTGGACCCTGTATGTGTAATCTATTCCTTTTGTTTAACATCTATCAAGATGTTTTACACATAAAATACAGAAATAAAAGTTCTGGGTTTTTACAACTGCAGTGAATATATATGATTATGGTATAACTGAGGATAGTTAGGTTGCACTGTTTTATACTTTTGCTACTTCTCCAAACAATAGGATAAAAAATATCTTACAGCTGTTAGGTAAATCTTCACTTGTATTTAGTGTGCATGTTTAGTTATACTTTTAGCCATTCATATTTCTTGACTCTCTGTCCCCCAGTACTAAAACAAGCAGAAATAAATCCATCATATTTGTTATAAATGTACCTTTTTTTGTTGTTTTCATTTTTACTTTACTGTTAATTTTTTTCTTTAGAGTTTGTATCTAACTTAGAAAGAATTTTCAAACAAGATTATAAATACTATCTTTTTTGTATCTTAGTATAGATTCCAGTCTGTACCACTTCTATGTTTTGAAATCTGTCTAAATTCACTTTGTGACCTAACGTATAATCAATTTTTGTAAATATTGCATAAGCACTTAAAATAAAATGTGGTGTCTATTTTCAGGGGCCACACTTTACTATGTAATGAATACATTTATCCTGTCTCATGTAGGTCCTTAGCCTGTGTGCTTAATTCCTGATATTTTATTTGCACGAGTTTAGTGGTAAGCTAAAATTCTAACATTATGGTGATTTTCATTTAATTTCTCCAATATAATTTTTATATGTAGTATTTGATAAATCTGAATTCTGTTTAGCATGCAGAATTTTGTTTTTCATCTAAAAATAATTTGTTTTATTATGAAATTTTGTTGCATTTTTAAAAATATTTTGCCTGTTTTCAAAACTACTTTTATTTACATTTTTTTATGTCATTGGTCTATAAACCTATGTCTATCACTTTTATGTATGTTAATAAGATGTTTAGATTTAGCTGTCTTATTATATGTTTTTTTGCTTTAGATGTTTCTTTGCTTTTTATCTTTTATTATAGCTTTCACTGTTGTCATCTGTGTGTAAATGAATTGGTATGCATTTGTTTGTGGTTTTTTTCTGCTGCAAATTTAAAATTTAGACGTTTTAAAAAATTTTTATGACTAATGTTAACACCTATACCTTTAAGTAATATCTTAAGATCTTACTAGTAGATTTATCAGACTTAAATGTTTGTCTAAACATAAACCTTCACAGTTGATGATTTGTTTGTCTGGATATTCTTAATACACTTTCTTTTTAGTATTCCTCAGACATATCTCCACACCCTTCTAACCCTGTGTGGACATCTAAGGTCAGCATAGTTTTTTCCTGCATAATAAAACTTAACTGTAAAAGTCAGGTCTGTCCTCACCCCATACATTCCAAAGAAAATGTAGCCCTTATCTGACTTTGGGGAACTAGGCTTTAAGTCCTTGGAATATCTTGTCTCGTAAGAATGACCGTTTGCCCCAGGGCCAGAGCCCCTGCCATGTTGACTGTGTAATAATGTGATTAGCGATGGGGCCTTTGGGCCAGAGGCAGCAGCCTGACCCCTGGAGGGGTGGAAGTCTGAAGTTCGGCCAGGAGGGCAATCAGCCATACGGAAACAAATAACGCCCCCACCTCCAATACAAGGCATTACTGGGAGAAGGGAGTGCGCCCTTCACAACTCCCACTGGGAGAGGTCCAGTGGAAGCTGAAGCTCGATGTCTCCTGGACTTTGCCTTAGGAGCATCTTTCTTTTGCAGATTTTAGTCTGTGTACTTTCACTATAATGAACCATGACCCTGAATGAGACAGCTTTTCTTAGTCCTCTGTTGCTTTCCAGTGAGTCACTGAATCCCAGTGTGGTCTTGGGACTCCCCAGTCACACTCCCCTTTATAGTTACCTGGGTCATTTTTTGGCTTTGGGGACATGGAGAGCAGGGGGTGTGTTCTTCCATTTCAGGAGACTGTTAATTTCATTATCGTGTTTTCAAATGTGTTTCTGTTTCAACTTTTGTCTTTCTTGTTGAAGGATATCAATCAAGGTTATGTTTGCTTTCAGTTATCTGTCACCAATACAAATTTTTTTCTCTAGTCATTTATAACTCACTGATTTCCATTTCTTATCCTGTTTTTTTTTTGTTTTGTTTTTTTCCAGACTCACATTCCATCTTCTTGACTGGTCAAAGCTATGCTTATTTTCTCTTTTCGTTGCATTTATGGGAACATCATTTTTATGATTATTTTAATTTCCATTATTGTCTGAACTCTTCTACTATTTTTTCATATTTGTATTTCTATATGTGCTTTGAATGTTTATTTCAGACAGACCATATGTTCTTTAATATCATTGACTTCTTATGGCATTGACCCACAGATTTGTGAGATAGTTTTTCTGGCATGTAATTTTTCTGGTATGTATCTTTTATCCCTCCCTGTCCCCCTACCCTTTTAATGCTTTTTTCTCTCTATTTTCTTTCCATTTTTTGAACAGGACCTATGCTAATTCCTTTGTGAACTTTTTTCACCTTTAAAATGAAAAATTACATTTTTAGGGCTAGCTACCTGTTGAAGGACAATTTGAGTGAGAAGCCAGGCTAAAGATTTGGGTCAGTAGGCCACATGGACTCCAGCCCATTTTCTCTAAAATCTTTCTCATCAGTACTCTCCCTGAGGATAATTTTCTGTTCTGGCATAGAAGGAAACACGTAGAGAACCCAGAAGTTTTATATGTTCCTGTTCCCTGCAGTGATTTAACATTTACTTCTGCTCATCTGACCAAGAGGATCCTTAGCAGTTATTTCCACATGTTTTTTTCTTTATTTAACTTGCCATATTGAAAAGCTGGCTATTGCCTACAAAGCAGCGATCTGTTTGTTCTGCTTTATTCTCCTCTCCCATACCACACTGCCTCTTAAACTGGTGACACTAATTGGTTAAATTAGTTGAAACAAAAAAGGACTAAATGGATTGTGATTTGATTATTTTTTAACTCTAGCTTACAAGTCGTTTTTCAATATTTCTCTTATTTGTTTTCTACCTACCGTGCCATGGATTCAAACACTATTTAAGGATGTTCTCTAAGTAATCTTGTGCACTCGGTTCAGCAATGAATTTTGGTTTTGTCTCTCAAAACTGCTGACACAATCTCATTTAGTAATGTTCATCTCTCAGGTTCATCTGGAAGTTTTCAGCAAGGATATTTTATGCAAATGAGAGTTAACTACTCCCCCATGAACACATTACCATGTAAAAACAAATGTTAATCTCAAAACAAACATTGTCTCACTTATAGACAGCCAATGAACATTTATTAGAGAGTAAATAGAAGACATCTCACAAAATATGTTCCAGGAGTTTGACAAAATCCCATTTCCCTGTTTTTAGGCTCTTTGATCGCAACTTCACATGAAGTCCACACAAAGCAGAGGATGATATTCTAGAGGCAGGATTCTGTTATCCTTCAAATTATCATCGGGAAAATAGAAAACCTTAAAACCACTTTCTGGATACAGGTCTGTTTAGGGATCAAGCTTCTGGCTCGCCTATATGTTTAAGGAAATAGTAAGCATTCAAAATATTTTAGTTTTTCCAAACTTAGTAAATTTAAAATTGAGAACACATTTCTAATATTCATCATGTTATGTAACAAGTCAATGCTTTCACTAGTATAAACATATTTTCACTTCAAATTTTCTAATAAACAAATCCTTTAAAATTGATCTAGCTATGGAAAAGAAATATAGTTTATGACTACCATTGGATAGTAATAGCTAACCATTTCTGTAATGTGCTTGTCTGATTAAAGAAACTGGTTTGTCCCCAGAGTAGAAGCTTAAACTATTAGAGTCTTAATAACATACTGTGTAGTTCACTATGCTGAAATTTTGAAATCTTTTCAAATAGATTACAGACAAAAAAAGAAAAGAGTCCAATTTACAGTTGGAAAAGCTGGCTTAATTCCCATGATCTGCTCCCCAGCTCACAAAGTACCATATGTTATTGTTCTTGGTAGTACTTAGCTTTTTTTTTCACACGTTATGTATTTAGATGATCAGTAACTCTATCAAGGAATAAAGTTTTGAGTTTTGCATTCTTAATTTTAACAAATTTTAACGAGGAGATTCAGGCAGATCTTTCTTCATCCCCACATTCTTCAACCGAATACTCATACATTTTTTTAGAAGTTTCCTTTTTATCTCTTTTTGTGTTTTTCTTCCTCCACTCATTTTTAGTTTTGTTTTTAAGTTTGATATAATTTCAGAGTTATAGAAAATGTGAAAGAATAATATACAACCCAAGAGCATGTGTCCAGTTCTTCAGACTGTCTTTGTCCTTTATGATCCCAACATTTTTTGAAGAACGCATGGCTGTTTGTTTGTAAGATGTAGCTCATTTAAGTTGGTTTGGTGTTTCCTAATGATTATGTATGGGTTCTATAACTTGGCAGGAATACTACAGGACATATTTTGCATCCTTCACCATACAGGCCAGGAGACATATGAGGTCCTTTTGTCCCTTGATCTGTCAACCTGCAGCTGGAGACCCAGGAAAGCTGGTGGCATAGTTTCAGTCTGAGCCTTGATGCCGGGGAGCCAGAATTTAGAGTACAAATTCTAGTCCAAGTCCAAATGCCTGAGAACCAGAGGCATTGATCATTTACATCCTGGTCTGTGGGCAGGGAAAGATAAATGACTCAGCTCAAAACAACCAGGTACAGAGACTGCATTTTTCTTTATCCCACTTTTGTTCTAGTTGGACCTTTAATGGATTGATGAGGTTCATTCATACTGGGGAGGGCAATTTGTTATACATGGTCTCATACAGAAAACCGCCATAGGCACGCCCAGAAATGATGTCTAGTCAAGTATCAGGGAACTTCATGGACCAGTCAAGTGACACGTAAAATTGACCATCATAGTAACTCATTACTTGCAAGTCCAGGGACTTGGGGTATTTACCAGATCACCCTTCTGTACCAACCTACTTCCTTCTCACAGCAAACAATTCACTAATAGATGTCATTAATATTTCCCTAGGACTTTCAAACCAATCTCCTCTTTTTGAGTTCACCTTCCACTGTCTTCGTTTAAAACCTTGTAATCTAATAATATATTATTCTTTCTAGCGGGCCTCCAGCCCTGTCCTTCTTCAATCTCTTCTTCATATAATTGTATCTGTGTCAGTGTCCTAGACTATAAGCTCCCCGACGGCAGTGGCCATGCCCCTTCTGCACCCCCACAGTGCTAGAACAGAGTAAGTAGTCCATACATTTTGGCTGAAAAAAAAGAACAGCATGCGAGTTTTACAATGAAACTTCTGAACCAGAACATTCTATTGTTTCTTACAGATTTACATGCATCCTTTAAACACCTTGGTTTAGCAAACAAAACGCAGGCTTACCATCCCAAATTTCTCACCCGCCATCCCCTATTAAACCCTGTTGCTCCAGTGATACAAAATTATTGTGTATCAGTTGTTAACCCATCTATTTTACAGCAAGTATTTAATACATGCTGTTACTTTGACCTTTTGACTCTTTTTCTGAGCTACCTGGAAACTCACTTGTATCTCAGAAACGCAGCTGAATTCTTGCTGGATCACCGTGCACCCCTGGTATCATGCAGATGTATTTTGTCTGTGCTCCAGTAGCATACGTCATCAGAACCCTTAATTCACTGAACTGTAATTACTGTCTTATTTTTATGTTTCCCTTTAGGTATGAACCATTTATTATTTATATTTTCATCTCCAGTTTATAACTTAGTACCTGTTAGAGGTAGACAATCTATATGTATTTATTAAAAAAGTGAAAGTTGAACCCTGCATATCAAATAACCTATCACACCATATCTACTTTTTTTTCCTCCAGTCAGTCCTCAATATCCAGAGAGAACTGGTTCAAGGACCCTCCGTGGATAACAAAATCTGAGGACACTCAAGTCCTCAGTGTCCTGTATGAAATGATGCAGGATTTGCATATAACTTAAGTGCATCTTCCCATATACTTTAAATCATCTGTAGATTACTCATAATACTTAATACAATATAAATGCTATGTTAATTGTTATTATACTGTATTACTTAGGGAATATTGAGGAAAAACATGTGTACATCCTTATGCAGAGGCAGCCATTGTAAGACTGATACACATTACATGTCAGCCACAATGTAGTATTTGCTTTTCAATGTTTTGACCACTGGTCAGTTGAATCCACTGATATGTATCCACAGATATAGATGGTTGAAGTTATTACAGTTCTCCTCATCCTTAAACACTCAGTTTTTGTCTTTTCCTGGAGAAATGGTCTATTTTTCCTTAGAATTGAATAATCTGTCTTCACTCTCATCACTCTTAATGTTTGTCATTATTAAAACACTTAAATCAATGTGATTTGTAGTATAAATGACTATTTGTTTTTCTGTCTCCCCAAGTGAACTATAAACTAATGACAACAAAATCCATGTCTTAGTTCTCGCTAGCTATGCTATAATAATTACGTTAACAATGATTCCTTAAGGAAAAAGCAGTATCACATCGAACAGTTGTCGGAGCGTTATTACAGAAACAGACCATTGGGGTCAATTGAAAAACCGAATGCTTTAGAAGAAGAGTTTTTATGGAGAATGAAAAGGAAGCCTTACATTGTATAACCAGCTACAGAATTGGCTGCTTTGGGAAAAAATGTTAAGCAGACATAACTTGATTGGACAACATCTTTGTGGTTAGATAATAAAGACATATCATATTCATTTTACACATCCTTTTCTTTTTGAGACCTGTTAGTAAGTCCAAATTGTGAAAGATTGTTATTATTGCTTGTAAAATCTTTCTCACATTTTAATAGTGATTCACACTTCGTAAATTACATTTACATACATTATCTCATGTCAATCCTTAATATTATTCTGTAAAGCAGGTATTAGCACCTCTAAGTTATAGGAGAGAAAACTGAGAGCCAACAGATTCAAGTTACCTTCCTAAGCTCTGTCATGTCTTCGATTACCACAGAAACGTGCAATTGTATAATCATGGTAATACAGGCAGAGAGAAAAAGAAGTAATGGTTTGGGTTCTGATCTAAGACTTTTTTTTTTCTTTTAATTCGTGCAGCAGCTGCTAAGAAAGCTTTTCCTGATTTAGAAGCTAACTGTAGGTGCTGTGAGTCTGAATCATGTTCCAAAATACTTAAGAAAAGTAAGTATTGCAAGTTTCAAACACTGAAGAAGTTTCCATTTCTTGCCAATAAAATCAGCAAATATTTAGCCCTGGCTAGTGTAACTCAGTGGATTGAGCGCCAGCCTTTGAACCAAAGGGTCGCCGGTTTGATTCCCAGTCAGGGCACATGCCTGGGTTGCAGCCTAGGTCCCCAGTTGGGGACACACGAGAGACAACCGCACATTGATGTTTATCTCTCTCTCTTTCTCCCTCCCTTCCCCTCTCTCAAAAAAATACATAAATAAAATCTTTTAAAAAATATATCCAATAGAAAAATGACATAGTTTCAGTAAATGGCTAAATTACAAAATGTAAAGGAATTTGAGATTTCCATCACCCTATGTATTTTTCACTTAGAAAAATGATCAAGTCATCAGATGCCCCACACGTTGTGTGTTTCATGGATAGAGATTCGGTAAACTCTAACATGGAGGCAGAGCTCCTGGCCATGGACCCAAATTAGGATGTGGTCAGTTGACTTAAAACAATGTTCTCTGAGCAGGAGTAAGGACAGGGAATTCAGGTGACAAGGTTAAATCATTGTCTCATTGGGGTCACTCTCAACTATATTTGGAGAAAAGGGCAGAGTTAGTAAAGTTAGCAATAAGGAGTAAAGCAAAATCATTGGTGAGCCTTGAACTTTTAGTCTTTTGTCATCCCAAGTCTCGTGCTGATTTGATTCTGTCCAGTCAGTACAATATTTTTCAGACATTCACTAATTATTAACTGTTAAGTAAAATACACCCTGCAAAATAATCAGGTTCTTGTGATTATTTTCACTGACATTTTTTCATTCTTCCAGTTTTAAAACATTGGCATCCTCTAAAAAACAAATGAAGCTATATTTCAATTCACCAGCTATGGTTAATAAAGTATTGTATATTCACATGCTATCTCTTGAATCCTTCACTCAATTGTATGTCATGAATTATATACTCAGCATAACTCTTCGTTTTCATTGGCATCTCTATAGTTCAGGCACTTGTCATTGCATTCTGGATTGATAGCCGTGATATTTTAAATAATCTTGTTATTCTAAAGAAACAGATATTCTAGATGACTTATTCTGATCAGACTTTCTATAGCACTAGGGTGGTCTTATAACATCCCTGCTAGAACAACTTTGATAGCTCCATATTCATATGAAAAAAGTACCAAAAAGCACTTATAAAAATTATTTTTCACTGTTTTTTATATTAGTAGGGTTAGTAATACTTGGATATTTTTGTTGGCTTCTAAAAATGTCAGGTTAGACTTAGAACTACAGAAAGAAGAAAACCAAAAAAAAAAAGAAAAAGAAAGGAAAAGTACTTCAAAAAATAAAGAAGGAAAGAAAAGGAGAATAAAAGAAGAAACAAACATAACTGAAAAACTCATCTTAATTCTCACTATTTCATCTTCGTTTTTCAAGTGTTTAGTATGATACCTGTTGGGGTGTAAACACTGAACTGAAGAAAATGATGCTCTTAACTACTCATTCATCTCATTCACACCCCATATTCAAGTTGCAAAACCATATATACATAGTTCAGTTAGACTCACAACTCCTACTCTTTCTTTGCTTCACCATGTTAAGCCATTTTTTGTAAGAAAATAGGTTGCCATTATAAACTTTAATGTAATAGATTTAAGATAGATTACATTATAAACTTTTCTGTAAAAATGATTTTGTGACACAAAGTACACCAAAGATGAAATTGTTTCTCTTAGATGTTCAAAATGATGTTAAGAAGTTCGGTTTCGTATAGTTTTGAAGAGATCAGAAATATCCTTCTAGAAATTCTAACTGACAGTTTGGTTTCACTACTGAGCCAATAAGAACTGCCTTTAGCACAGCATAGAGTCTGAAATGTAGTATTTTCTGAGAAGGAATGTGCCTACATTGGTTTAGAATATATACAAATCTAGGGATGGGACTCCGTCCACTGCAAAGTGCTTGGTCATAGCAACCAATTTTAATTTTTCCACTGTTAATTTTTAAGCATTCTTGCAAGAGTGCTAGACATGAATCACTATTCTAAAAATAATGGTTTCAGTTTTGTTGTCATTTTCTTCCAGGAACTGAAATTAAGTCTGGATTGTTTGGATAATTTACAGAATAAAATGAAATACTAATCTAATGACCAGTGAAGTTCAGTAAATGTTCTGATGTATCTTCTTTGCTACCAGGAAGTAATAAATAGTAAGCTAATTTCCATTACAGTTAATTTTTAGTATGAATAAAACATTAATGTAATAATTTCTTTCTTTCTGCATAAGGAATGCTTTTCTATTGCCCCAAAGTTTAGAATATTTTTTTAATTACAGAGGTTATTTTTAAAGGTCATCTTAAAAGTTTCAAATTAACCTAAAAATATGAGGAGTAAAATATATCCTAATCGGAAATTAGTAAAACAGTAATAGTTCCTTTGAAAATGTCATGTAGAATCCTAAAAGTATGTTAAGATTAGTTCTATTTGTTTTTAGATTAATAGGAGGTAACTCTATTGATTAATAAGGCATTGAGCTTTTTAAAAATATGTTTAATTAAATAGAAATTATGTTTTCTTAAAAATCGTATTTTTCATATTGTTATTCTTAAGTCATTTATACTTTTCCTCTACAGTTCAATGTTAGTTAAAATATCTATCTCATTATATGAAGGGAATTAATTTTGTAATTACCTTCATAATTACAGGAACAGCTGAAAGCAGAAGCCTGTCACTACATTTTTGTTTGGTGCCTTTTGAGTGTTCTGAGAGAAGGTGAAAGCTCACGGACATAAAGAAGTCCAACGGAATCCTCAAACATAAGGAGTTCACACTCATCTTCTAAGTTATCATCATGAAGTCAATTCCTTTCCCAAATATCCAGCAATTGTAAAATTGCATGGTTACCCCTGCCCACGTGATAAAATTCAGCCTCCTTAAACAGTAGCTTATGAGGGGCCACAGCTAACTCTTCCAGTCTAATCTTTATCTAATGTCCATTTAGCAGCCCATTAAAAAAGAAACAAGACTGATTGATGTGAAACAGTTGGCAAAACACATAACAATACAAAATATATTTACTTACAGCATTCTGTCCAATTGTTAATATATAGTCAAAGGCTAGAATAGTCAGAAGATTCTTGGAGACAATATTACAGTTTTGAAGTTAAACTGGATAGAATTTGGTTTATGGGAGGCAGAACAGTTCTGTGAGGACACATTAAAGATGGCATGATTATTTGTAAAATATTAATATCCATCTGAATAAATAAATTGTATTAATATTTAAAAGTAACTGAAATTAGAATTTCATGAGTAAGGAGAAACCAAATTATGGAAGATTATGAAATTAGTGTAGGAGAGTCTGAATTGATTTTAGAAGTAGGAATAGGAACAAGAAGTCACAGATAGTTATTTTTTCAAGTCTAATTGCACAATGTACAATTTTGCTCCATCTTCCTTTGAAATTATTTATTGAATTTTTGAACTACTCTGTTAAATGTTTGGCATAGTTAAATCATTGACCAATTTTGGAAAAATAAAATTCATGCATTATAAACAAAAATGTCTTACGGGAAAGCAGTATCAAACATTTCTTCAACAAATGTTTATTGAGCAACTTCCACATTCTGGGAGCTGTTTTCAGGAGTGTCCAATATAAAACACTAAACCCAGAGGAATAAGGCAAATTGGAACATTTCTGCTTTGCTTAAATGATCTCAGTTTATTCATTTATTTTAATCAAGAAAGTCAAACAAGGAAATCCAGAAATTCTCCCTTTGTCCTACCCTGATTCTGACCTATACGTACATCTGAACCGAGTCTCTGTATCTCAGAGTGATCTGAGTGTTCCAGAGAGTCTAAGGGAATCTCAGGCCGCGCCTTAAATGTAATCATGGTGTGGGTTTGTTTCTTCCAGAGTACTCTCCGGATCAGAGGGCATCAATGCAGGCTTCTGGAAATCCAGCGTGGGGAAAAGTTTAAAGCGCTGTCAAAGAGTTAATCCCTTTACTATTTTATCTTCTCCTAAATCTTGCCATCTGTCAGTTGCCCAGTGAAAAGCAAAGAGAATTTACACTTCTGAAATTTCCTCAACGTCAAGTCCTCTTTTCGAACAACTGCTGGGATCCTGCCTTAGCCATGGACATGTGAGTCTTTGAAAAGCGATCAGAGGAATTCAGCTAGATTTAATTTCTGTAGAAATAAGAGGCCAGTAAAATGAAAAGAGTATAAATGAAAAAAATTTTTTTCCCTGTTATGTGTTTGTTTATAAAAGTAGTTTAAGATAATCAAATGCACCCAAACACAACTTATTATTGGAAAATATCAATTGACGTTATACTAGAAATCTACATAAGTTATTTCACCCAAAATTAAGTAAAAAACACAGGGCTATATTTTGTTTCATTATGGTAAGATGACGCTAGCTGCATCTGTTCTGCTTTATCAAAAGAATATCTAAAACTTCTAATCAAATGCTACTGTATATATGAACATCCATTGTTTAATAAGCTGATGTGTGATTTTACATATGGGAAATATACATCTATTGAGTCAATGGTTTATCTAAGTATATTATAGATTTTTTTCCAAATGTAGCTAAATGGCTAAATTTCAATACCATCACTTCCCCTCCAAAAAATCTGCATGTATTAAATTAGAATGGGCCAATAAAATTTGCTGATTAATAAATATTATGAAAAACTTACAAGATCAACAAATTGAGTCACAAATATTTTAATATTTCTCACTTTCATTTCCTTATTTAAACAAACATAATAGCATGTTGCTCATTTGTAACATATGGAAGTAAAACCATTGTTCTTGTATTTTACTACCCAACAGCTCATTAACTCCTATCCTACTTATAAGGCTTAGTATTTCAGAATGTGTTATACTATATAGGTTAAGTGACTTGCTCAAGTTTCATGACTGATTCATGGCAAAGGTTGCTGAATCTCACCCACCAGCTCTGAACCTCAACCCAATGCTCTTCTACTATGTATGCTGTTTGATAGCCATGCTTACACTTTCTTAATGCGACAGGCATGTTCTAACATACTTAACATATCTTTCTTCACTCTAGTCATAAATTATTTCAACAAATCAGTGGAAAACTTAATAGAATGATTAGAAATCAGTTAGTGATAGCTGCATTTGTGAATTGCCATTCATGGTGGTATCGACTGATATTTAGCTTATCACAAGAAATCGGTTCCTTTAAAAACTATTTAATTTTGTGTAAACACAAAAATCATAAAATACATTTTGCTAATGCTCAGTGAATCACAGGTATATACCTATATGTGCACATAAAGTTAAACATACTATATGTGTATTATTTATCGCTAAAATTATATGAAATATTAAACATCATACAAATATGAGAAGACTTTGGACGATATTTTGTTTTTGTTAATCTACCTGCCATATTTTGATAATATTATGCTTCTATGGGGCAGAAAAGAGTAAGACATATAAAACAACACAATTTTAAAATAACTTTCTCTGCATGAAGATTTGTAGAGTCCGGTGCTTACAAAATATTAGCAGAATTATGCAGTCAGACCAAAGAAACTTTTACCTTTCTTCTTCTCAAATCTTAGATGCGGTCAAACTAACCAGGTTTACAAAGATAAATTATATCAATTTAAAGAATGATGTTCTTTATCTTTCTGCAGGTTTCTGTATATTTTGATTGAAGTTTCTCTACATCCACATTTGTGCATGTTTCTTTTCCCATTTAAAAATATATTGTTATTATTTTTCTATACCTCATTTTTGAATACTTTTCTTTTGCTCGTGGCATAGCAGAATATAAGTCCTGGCGCTTCTCCTGTCTCAGTGCCACTTCCCCCGCATCAGGTGGCTGCTGCCACGTTGTGCCGGGGGAACACAAAGGCTCGGTGGTCCAAAGCGATCTTATTTCTGCTCCATCTCCAATTGTTATTTCCATGAACTTGTTTACAGATTTTTTGCTATTATAAATTATGATGTAATAAACATATTTTACTTTCAATTTCATGGAAATATCTCATTTGGGGGGGATAAATTTAGAAATGTGGATTTATTGGGTCAAAATACAAATATTTTAAAATTATTAGTAAATATCTTTTAAAGTGCAAACATTTTTTTCTTCCATTCATCTTTTCTCTTTTGGGGTTGTATTACTTTTTTACTGTCAAATAAAATGAATAAATCAGTGTTCAAAGTTCTAGAAAAATATGATATATTAATGTGAATAATTGGTCATGCATAAAAGTTGATTTTCTGGAATGGAGTACAGTTGAACTATATTCAAAATTGTGTTTAAAAATTTTTAAAAAACTGGTCTACTTTAAAGACAATATTTTCAAATGTATGAATGTATCTTTTTATAACATATACAATTATGATATCTATTATTTCCCTTTCTCTGCATTGATCTATTTTTAGCTAAAATTTAATATACATTCCAATTCGAGTTTCATTTTTTAGTTATATTATCACATACACATAAATTTAACTTACATTGTCTTCTGGAGATTTTTTTCCTTTTTAAATAAGTTGTCTATATTATATTTATGATATGTCTTTTTAAGGGTGTTTTGAGAATTTAGAACATTAACTGTTTCTATGTTATACATTTAAAGATTCTGCTTCATTTGGCAATTTACTTTTAAATTTTATGTGTATTATTTTAAAATATGCTGTCAAATTTGTAACACCTCTTATAAGTTTTAAAAAGCTGTTTCTAATGTCACATAAAGAACATATTTATCCTGACTTTTTAATTTAAAATTTATTTTTCTCTCAATCTCTATTTGTTCTCAAACTGACTTTGCTTTGTTGCTTGTGTTTATTTATTTGACAGGGTATCTTTTTCTCATTAATTAAAAATCAATTAATTTTATTATCTTATTTCAGTAATTACCTATGTACATAACATCTACAAACTACTGTATCCTATAGAGTAGTAACTCAACGTGTATGATTTCAGTAAATGGCTTTGTTATTAGTTATGTCATGTTATTTTTATGTTTAGTATTGAATATCTATATGTCATGTTTACAACTGCAAACAACTTTTTAGAATTTTCTCATTAGTCTTCACAAAAGCCAATGCCTTAGACTTACATTTAGAATTCAGGTTTTTAAAGAAAGCAAGTAACATGAAAATATTTGTTATGTGAAAAAGGTTTCTGAAAAATGGAAGTTCTCTTACAGTTCTATTTACTACTCTGTCTCTTCCTTACTTATTTTTTTAGATTTTTTTATCTCTGTGTTTGCTTGTACTAAATTACACTTAATCTAATTAGACATGGGCTTTCATAAGTTTTGTTAGTTTTCTTTTTTTTTTAAATCTTCTTCCAATACTATCTTTTATTCCACAAATTACTGTATGTTGAATTTAGTTGTGATATGTCCTGGTAAATGGAGCAAGATTCTGTGAGACAATAATAATTAAAAATACGTCTCTGAGAACGAATTCTGAGTGTAACATATTTCATTTCTTCCTCAGATAAAGATAAATTAAAGATAAAAGATAAATTGATAGAAATAATTTTGTAAACATAACAATTCTTTGGGGAAAGTGGGAATGAATGATGCTACATTTTACTGAATAAGTTTCACTATAGATGCATTTTTCCCTGTATATTTTCTTCATAAACTGTTCAGATTATTTTATACAAGGTAAAAACAAATTTTCTATGAAGTAAATTTTGTTTCTTTTATTTTTCCACTTTATTTTTTATTACTACTTGTTTTCAATTTAAGAATATTTTAAACCATGAAAAGATGTATTTTAAGAAAGACTTAATTTTCAGATAAAATTGTCAGCTATCCTCGCTCCTGATAAATTACATAACTAAATAAAGATAAATATAATAAGGAGAAAAAGAAAACAGGATATTTGCAAGATGGGATGAAGTTTTTATCTTCTTAAATCTGTATTACTTGAGTAATCATCATATTTATCTTATTACTTATGAAATCCAATGTTAACAACGTGCAGGCAAAGAATACACAATGAACAAAATTTTTAAAAAGTCAATTTCCACTGTGATTTCACTGCACTAGATAATTACCCAGATATTCTGCCAACTTTGCTTTAAAATACAGAAGCTGTTCCATCTTGGTTCTGTCATTCTTGGGCACCTCTGTCCTATGTAGCTGTATCCATCTGTGAAAACAGCCACGTTTTTTTTTTTTTTTTTTTTTTCTTTCTTTTTTTTTTTGAATAATGTGATGCTACATTTCTACAATTGGGCAATGTGTTTTCAGTTCTTGCTCCTGGAAAATGTTGGAATATGTTACATTTATAGAAGAAAATAACAGTGTACACTCTTAAAACTTTCTCCCCCCAAATCATACATTTTCTTCAGAAAGGTGAATTTTATCTAGTTATTACGTGAAAGACAGCCATTATTGTTGATAGGTCGTATGATTGTTGGCTGTATTTTTTTCAATGAATATTCATTATAGAAATATACACTTCTGCTTTATTTCTATCAAGTTTTTCTTTCTTTATTCTTTATTAAAGCATGCAAGTGTTACTTCTAATAGATATGTTACTGGAAAGAGACTGTGCTTAAATATTATAGTGGGTATCCCGTATATCTTCCATAGTCTTTTCTGATTCCAATTATATTTTCTATTAATTTTTTTGTAAATAATTTATTGACCTAATTGTTCCAGAAATCAATTTTTACCATTTGTTTTACTTTATGTCCTTGGCTAGGTGCTGCAAGAACACACAACAAGGCCGTTTTTTAGCTTCAAGGAGTTTATTCCACAAGAATAGTAAATGTAACTATTCATTAGAACCAATTAAATATTTTTCTAGTTTTTTTTCCTTTTGAGCTAATTACAAGTTACTAAACTTTACTAAACCCTACAAAATACCAGAAACTATGCTAGTTGCCAAAAATAAAAGACATAAGATATCTTTCTCCCTGAAAACAAGAGTTCTTCTTTGCTATGGACTAAAATCATACATATTTTTATTATCTATTAGAACAGTAGAAAATATCTACTTTGAAGCATTTATGAATACTTAAGAAATAATTTTATATTTTAGCATGCAGTGATAAAATGATTACAGTGTAAATAAAATGAATACAAATGTAAAATAAACACAACAGTCATTAGCCCACTTCTATTCCCTCCAGTTACTTATTTTGTTAACTTCTGTATCCTGATGAGTCCTTTATTTTCCTCTTCTAATACAAAGGTGAAATCTAAATATAAGACTGTATTAATAAAACAATCACATTTACATTACACATATACACACACTTATTTTATTATCATCTAAGATTCTAATTTGTCTCAGGTGAATTAAGTAGGAAATATAGCTATGAACTAACAGTAACAGAAAGGTCTGTCAAGTGCTGTACTGTTTATAAGTTAAAATACAGAGTTCTGTTTATCAAATGTTTACTGGATTGTTTTAACTGCTTACTCCAATCTTGAACTAAAGCGACAAATTAGTGTTATTTACATGCAATATAAGACTTTTTTAATATGCAAGCTCCCTTCAATATTTTATTTTTTTTAAGGTTACAAAATAATAGTAATAATATTAATAATAGCCTAAACAAAATCTAGTTTACATAGAATTCAAAGAAATTGGAAGCAAAATGAAGGTAATAAACTAGGTGCATATTTACTGGCATTTTCTTTTCACTTTAAAAATAGATATAGACATAGAAGGGGAAAGTCAAGGAACATATAGCAAGGACTCATGGACAAAACCAAAGGGGAAGAGCTGAGGGAGGGAAGGTGGGAGGGGGCAAGGGAAAGAGGTGGGGGGAAGGCAGAGACAAATGTATTTAAAAAGTAAATAAATTAATTAAAAAAAATAGATATAACTTATTCATTGTTTATACACAGAAATAAGAGAATACATTTTTCTCCAGTTCTTATTGATATTATAGATTTTAGATCGATTTTGAACTAACCAGAAAATTCCACACATTATCTATTTTAATAAAATCAAATTATATTTTATTTTGTTGTTATTGGATAAAAATTAATAACAACCTAGTATGAAATTATTTAGTTTTAATTTGTTATTTCTTCTGTCATTAAAATACTCTTCAATCTTACATCAACTCAGGGTGAACTTAATGGAGGTATTTAAGTAGGAATTGTTCATGTACCTGAAACAGTGAAAGGGATAATCTACATGTTATTTATTTTTCAGCTTCTTTAGGAAGGTGCTAAGCAACACTTCCACACTTGTGATTTAGAATATGAGTTCATATCTGTATGGAAGATAAGAAGTCAGAACAAAACAAACAAAAACAGAGAATTTATGTATTACAATTCAAGATTTAAATGCATCAATCATTTAAAAATGTAGAGAAAAAAATTACAGTAATTCTCAGAGTAGGACAGGAGAAAATTTAGTTAAAGCAGTCCAGCAACTGAGCTTAATAATAATAAACAATCAACTATAAAATACATTTCTAAAACCCTCTTTAATGTGACATTATATGAATCAACTGAAAGTACTTGAGAAATTACATTTACATGATTTATACAGTAATATTTAAAAATTAAGAACTACCAAAATTACATTGCATATGGAATGCCATTATAAAATGGAATACGCACATATCTGGAGACAGTCCAGCCATTATTAACGTGGCAAGAAGGTTTGCCTGACATGGATGGAACCTGGCAGCCAAGCAGAGTGGACTGGAATGCTCATGGGTGAACAAGGATGACTTCCCTCGACTAGTCAGTGGGGGCGGCGGGTGCCTTTGGGTGAACGTGTGTACTGTGTGGCTGTCATATTCAAAATGATTGAGCAACTAGAGCGATGAATCTGTATCAAATTTTGTATTAAGCTTGAACCTACCTCCACAAAAAATATTAGGATGATTCAGAAGGCCACAGCTATGGGCGAGTGGAGGTTTGCAGCTTTATTGTAACAATGCGCCTGTACACGCATTCCATCTCATGGAAAGTTTTTTGGGAAACATTAAATCACCCATGTGATTCAGCCCCCCTACTGCCCAGATTCGGTGCCCTGTGACTTCTGGCTTTTCCCAAAACTAAAATCACCGTTGAAAGGGAAGTGATTTCAGACTGTCAATAAGATTCAGGAAAAATATGACAAAGCAGCTGATGGCAATTGGGAGAACCGTGTGATGTCCCAAGCTGCCTAATTTGAAGGGGACTGAGATGTCATTACCTATGTATGTTCCTTTATCTTGTATCTTTTTCAAGAAATGTCTCTATTTTTCATATTACACAACTGAATACCTTCTAGACAAACTTCATATACACGTGTATGTGTGAGCGTGCGCGTATGCATGTGTGTATTTTTATTTTTTGATAAAGGAATACAGCATAAAATCACCCATAAACCTTCATCATGTTTTTTTGGTGGTCAATCCCCCCAACGCTTTCCACTCTAGCTATTAAGGAACATTGAACTATTTATGCTTTTTTTTGGTTTTTACAGGTTTTGAGCTTATTATAAATCTTTGAGATTTATAACCATATTCCAAATTGAATTAAGAACCAAATGCTCTTTAAAATATGAAAATAATGTTGCCTTGGAGCCTCAGATGCTTACTTTATACTGATCATACACGTGTATTTCCTTCGGCTAATTAGAGTAGTAAGTTGTGATTAGCTAAAAATAGCATTTTATCAATTTGTTTTGTAATTTACTGCCAAGAGTTTGAAAATTCTCTTTCAAAGTTTAGAGATTTCCTTTTTATATAAGCCACTTAAGTATTGTTTTTTCTTAAATTTCATTATATTCTAAAAATAGTTTCTCTTATCTAATTGTAGTTCTTTGTGACTTGTGAGTTCTCTAAGAATTTTCTCAGTGCCCTTTCATTTTATATTTTTCATAATAATTGTTTTTTCAGATAACGAGTTTGTTAGTTACTGATTTCCTATCCTGTTTTCTGAAAAAAAATTTTCCTCATTCCAATTTGCTTTTTGGCAATTTTTTTTCCAAAATCGATATAATTCAAATCTGGAATTAAACTGTTGCTTTCCAAATCTGATAATTATGAAGTAAAAATTCTTCAATTTAAAAGTAATAAATCTGAGTCCCAAAGTGAATATTATCCTTGGATAGCATAAGTATAATTAGCAAAGTATATGGTGTATTCATATTTTCATTCCTACATAAGTTTACGTAGATTAGAGAGGAAAGTGGGGCTTGTGCTTGGACACTCACGATCTAACACTTTTTTTAAACCCTAACTATGTGAACTTCTGTGCCACTTAAACTTTCTCAAACTTACGTGTTTTTTCCCCACTTGAATAATAAATGGGTATCTGAATGGTGACTCCTATCTCTAAAATATTTTCTTTGTGCAAATCCCTTGCAATTTATGATATTAAAAAAGAGTCATGTGTACATGTATTTGCAAAGAGAAGGCTTATCAAGTTGAAACGATCTTTACCACAAGGTTCTCTAAAGGTATTTACGTTTCTAACAGAAAATTTAAAAATAAAATTAATAGGAAAACAAAATATTAACTAAGGTTCATGTACTCTAGTTCACATATTCTTAACATATGCATTAAAAGTCTCTCAGCAATTTGAGCATTATAACAGCCATTCAATAAATACATAACAGTCACTCTCCTTGGATTTCCAATGAGATCCCATTGGACACGTTAATTATAAATTATCTCCCCAAATACAATACTCCTTGTCACCCACCACTATAATATTTATAACTGTTTTCTTTCCAATAGATTTTTTTCTTAATAGTTTGTCATGCTTCAGTGATTTTTGTCATGCCAGAAAATCCAATGAACAATTACTATAAGTAACATCTTTAAATACAGATGACAAGCATTTATAAATAACTTCTAAATTGTGTTTACTTGCTTAATACCACATGCAATGACCTTCACACACATACACAAGTCAATTTGGCTTCCAAGACATAGAAAACACAATTAAAATATTAATTACGATATGTAAAACAGACTTCAAAACACTACTATTATTAGTCTCTTTATAGAGAGTAGCAAAATATATTTTATTAGATGCAAAAACATTAAAGTTTAATATGCACAGAGAAGGAGAGATAGAAAAGTTGTAGGAGAGAATTATAACTATTAATTAACTGTAAGAATAAATTATGGAAAATATCCTATTTGATTTATTCATTACATCCGGCTCCCTAAAACTCCCTAAAACTCATACACACACACACACACACACACACATAAGTGTATGTACTGTAGAACACATATATTCTATTCTATATTTAATAAGGATCTTGGGAAATACATATAGTAGTAAATCAACAGTGTATTAGAATAATAAACCAATAGTATCTTAAGTCCATTTATTCTTTATTTTCACTATTCTTGCAACCCACGGATTCTGCCACATTTTCATTGCCCTTCACTCTACCTATATCCCACCTTCCTTCCTTAACTAGTTTAAATTTCATTGTCGGTCATTATAATTATTTCTTTTTTATTGATTTTATAGAGAAAGAGAGAAACATTGATTTGTTGTTCCACTTATTTATGTATTTATTGGTTGCTTCTTGTATGTGCCCTTACCAGAGGTCAAACCTGTAACCTTAGCATATCAGGATGATGAGCTAACCAACTGATCTACCCTGCTAAAGATAATTATTTCTTTGCATACACCATCACATCTCTTGCTTTTTTCTTATCTTCATTCTCTGTTAAATCCAAATGCATGCTGACATTATGTACCTTAGTTTTCTGTATACATGCAACTGAATGTATGTAGAGTTACACACCTCAAACTGCTAGGTGATATCCCTTTAAATTCATGCTTACTAGTCTCAAGCGAGTCTTCAATGCTTCACTAAAATTATTCTATATTTCCTTTGTCCAGAACTCCTAAATGATTATTGTACACATTCCACTCACAAGTCTGACAACTTTTCATTTCCAGCTGAAGAACTTATTTGCTTAGTTTACGAAGTTGTGGAAGGTCTTCCACAAAATCTCACCATCATCAAGTCAAACTGCCAAAACCGCTCTGCTTTGTATAACTCCAAAGGCCAGAGTTCACTTTTTAGTTTATGAGGATACCACTCTCTGGAGCAAACCACCACAAAGTATGCGACTGAAGGTGTGCCCTGGAATTGTGCAATCAGCAGACTTGCATATCAATTTTTGTGCTCTTATAATCTGATCGTTACTCACATTTATCACTCTAAATCCCATCCCATCATTTCTTGCATGCTCAAAAAAATGGTCGACTTAATTCCCTTTTTTTTCCTTAGCACCAAGTTTTACTCTCACCAGGATTTGTCCACCTTCAGGGAAAAATGTTAATTTCTTTTATTTTACAAAAGAGAAAGAACAACTCATGATCATCCCCTCCCCTGTCATCTACTACTCCATTTCTCTAATCCTTTTTGCAGAAAATTACTTAATAAATCCTCTCCACATGTTGTTTCTAACTTTCTCATACAACGTTTTTCAACAGAATTTTTGCCCCATTGCAAAACTCAACACTGTTTTTGTCAAGCTACACGTTCCTACATTTTACCGCACCTGTAACAGAATTTGACAAAGATGAATTCTATTTCCTTCTTGAAATACAGTACTTGGATTTCAAGTCACCACATTCTATTAGTTTTCTTATCACCTCATGGATTAACCCCCCTCAGTCTCCTTTCCTGGTTTGTTCTCTTTCCTCTCATTTTTTAATGTTGAAGGGCCAGGACTCAGTCCTTGATTCCTTCTTCATTTCTATACATATTCATTCATTTGATGATGTTATTCAGGTTCTTGCTTTTAAATACAACCTATGAATATGTAAATGACTACCACATTTGTGCTGACTGGGAAGGGAAGAAATACCCCACCTTCTTTACTCCTTACTGGCAGAATAATAATACACAAAACTAGATTAACAGGAGAGAAAAACAATTTAAAACATACACATGGGAGAATGAGCCTCAAAGAATGATCAAGTTAGACACCTTTTTATACATTTTAGACAAAGAAACAATACATTCCTGAAAAATTGACAGAGCAAAGAAAGTCTGTGCTCAGTAGAAAGGCATCTAAGTAAGGATTGGGATTAGGTAGTAAATTAGTAAGGGCTTTAGGAGGCTTGTTTGAACAGGCTTTCTGGACTCTGGATTTTATAACTCTGGTGATAAGGTTGCCTGTCAGCCCTCAGGAGCTGGGAGGGCACCTATCATATGGAGAGTTATTGCCTGCATTTCATGAGACAGACTGGATATACAGAGCTCCTTCCATACCTGCTGCTTCTTAACTGACAGAACTCAAAACAATAACTAGGCCGCGTGGGATACCTTGGGGTGGCCTGTTCTGGATTCTGACAGTGCCTTCAGCCCGGAACCCTGCACTGTACTTCAAACTACATAACACAACTCTGTAACTTGTTTTTCCACTTGGGAAATATAATTCAATTTTTTACTTCTGAACATGAGCCAAATGTGTGTGTGTGTGTGTGTGTGTGTGTGTGTGAGTGTGTGTGTGTGTATTCCTCATTTTATTACTCACAAAAATACAAATCACTGATTCCTGATTAAAACAACTAAAAGACATGCCAGGCATGTTCTAATTGGGTAAAGATGATTTCAAATCTACAGCTATTACCGTATTCAACATATGATATTTCTCCTACCAGACATTTCACATTTAAAAAGCCATAAAGCCATGCCCTACAATGTGCGACTCCTGCGGTCTTTGCCACCTCAGGCAACTTGATCTTTCCAGATGCTCAAGACAATAATTTTGGAAATGCTCTTCCTTCATCTCCTTTTCTCAGAGCATGCTTGTTATATGCCAGTAAATCTTATTAACTCTACCTTCAAAACACATTCAGAAACTAATTACTTTTCATTATTTCTACTCAGTTCTATTCACTTCAACCTGATTCAAAATGCTAATATCTGCCCCCCCAATTATTGCATCAACGTTTTAACTTGTCACTTTTCTCCTACATTTTCTTGTCAAAGTCCACAGCTGCAGTGATTATGATACTCCTCTGCCTCAAAATCCTCCATTTGATTTTTATTTTACATAAAATAGTAGGACTTAACTAAGAGACTTATATAAGAATTGACTTTATTTAATTTAATTTTTTTTATTTTAATAGTCAATTTGTACTGCATTTTCCCCTCACCATTTATCTCCCTTACACCCTCTTCCACCCCCACCCACCCTCTCCCCCTGCCCCACCCCTGCAATCGTCACACTGGTGTCCGTGTCCGTGAGCTCTTCTCTCGTTTTCGCTTGAACCTTCCACCTCTTGGACCCCTAGAGCTGTCGCCCTGCTCTCTCTATGAATCTGTCTCTATGTTGCTTGTTAGTTCAGTTCGTTCATTGGATTCCACATAAGGATGAAATCATATAGTGTTTGTCTTTCTCTGGCTGGCTTTATTTCTCTTAGAATAACGTTCTCTAGGTCCTTCCATGTTGTCTGAAGGACTAGAATTTTCTCCTTTTTTACATCTGAGCAGTATTGAAGAGTGTAAATGTATCATAGTTGTTTTATCCACTCACCTACTGATAGACACTTGGGCTAAATTCAAATCTAAGTTATTGTAAATAACACTGCAATGAACATAAGGGTGCATATATTCTTTCAAACTAGTGTTTCAGGTGTCTTTGGATAAATTCCCATAAGTGGCATTGCTCGGTCATAAGGCAGTCCCATTTTTAATTTTTTGAGTTATCTCTATACTGCTTTCCACAGTGGCTGCATGAATCTGCATTCCCACCAGCAGTGCAAAAGGATTCCCTTTTTTCCATATCTTCGCCAGCACTTGTTGTTTGTTGATTTATTGATGATCGCTAGAAAATTATACAGTGGCAGTTATTTTATGTTAAAATGTAAACATAAATCTTGATATAAGGGCTAAAACATTACATAAAACATAAACTCTTAACTACAAAATTATATGTAAAATGCTATAAAATATCATAACAGCTCTAAATTAAAGGTCCTTATCATTAACATTCATAACAAGTACCAACAGTTTAGCAGACAGTTCCAATGATCAAGTTCCCAAGATGCAGTTCATTCTTAAGATAATTCTGTATTCCCACAGGTTACCTTACATTTAGGCTTTAATACATCACATTTCAAAGACTGAGACATGTTTAGAGAAACCAGCTAAACTGAAACCATTGTAAAAAAATGAAATGTTAACACATGAAGTTCTATATTATATTTAAAGAAAATATATTTTAAGCAAATAGTATTATTCTATAAATGCAAACCTATTTATATATGACATAATATAGGCCCTAATAAAATATCTAAAAAGATGTAACAAATTTTGAAAATATAAGTTGCATACCTACTAAAACTTTTGAAAATATTTAAAAATATTTTAAGAAAATTAAAATTATTTTAAACTGACAGGCATTATATTTAACAAGAGCAGATAAAAATGGAAAGTCCAATTAAAAACAATAGCATTTTCCACAGTTATGTGGAACGATGCTTATTTATAATGTAAATTATGATATAAATTCAGCGTTTCATAGAGTACAAATAAAGCATGTTTAAAACTTAAACTACATGATCAAAAAATGAATGTATAAGTGAATAAACTAGAAAGGAGTATACCAATTTGTTATCTGCAGTTAGCATTTGGTGATGGAGAAAAGTGTAATTTATTAAATGTAATTTTCTAATTATTTCACTTTATTCATTGGGGTCATACTTCCTTTATATTTACAATATCAATAATAAGAAAATATTTAAAAATAATATATTAAGGAAGCAGCTATTTTCTCAAATATACTTTCTCTCAGATCTTTTGTGATCTTATTCTTCATATAAGTGAAGTTTCTCTTCTTTGGACATGCAAAGTGAAGAGATGTAAAATTCTCCTCAAATGTATCGTTTATTGTTTTTGGTCAACATAACATATGCTTGAACATGTCACAGTTTTTAAATGATACCTGTAAAAGAAATCAATTATATGGAATCAATTCAAAGTTCACCATTAGATACATTGGGAATACCATAGACATAAAACAAATAAAAATTTAATAGGTCATCCACTTGGACCATGAAGATTTGGGTGCTTTACATAGTGCATATGTGTTATGGGACTATATGATAATAAATTATTCAAATTGAAATCAGTCAATTAAAACTCAGAAGTAAGTGAATAATATTTTTTTAAACTATTAGATATAATTTATTATATTTTTTATGGGGATTTAGAAAAAAATCTCAAAACACATTATTTAAGTTACTAGGGTTAAATTTCTATAAGCAAAACTTTGGAATATGTATTTCATATATATATATATATAACACTTTCATACAAACAAAATATTTTTAAAACTTATGCTATTGATGCTTTTTACATGCAAACTTACTTCTGATTATATCAGGTTATGTTTAGGATAGCATAGAATCAAGTCATCCTTATAGCTTTCTCCAATTAAAAAAATAAACTACAGTAATTTCATTTTCTATAAAATATATTTCAAAAATATCTGATGAAGTAATTTTAAAATTTCTTATAAGGTTAAACTTTATTTAAGAAGGACACAAGTTTGAGATGCTCTTAGGCCCATAATGCCACAGTGGGGAGCAGATTTTTAACTATTTCACCTTGGAAAAACCCCTTGTCTAAATGCATGCACAATTTTCAAAACTCAGGTAACCTCTAACAACCTGATAACATCTTAAGGTTCACAAATTGTAAAATGTGAAAACACTTGCAATAGTGAAATGATAGTCTAATAAAGAAATTAATTAGAAGTGAATTTTTAGGGTTAGTTTTAAATATATAGAAAGTTAAAAATAAATGCCAAGAAAAGTAGAAATAAGATAAATAGCCTTAGAACATTCAGATTTATTTCTATGGTAAAGTATTAATAATATTAAAAATGCCTTTTATCAAGATTTAAAAAAAACCTCTTTCACCAATAATATTATGCTGTGGGTGGATACAGAGCATAAAAAGGCATAATCACTAAATGATTAAAACACCATACCTTTGTTCATATTTTTGTTTTCTTTGGTTCCTTTCTTTATATTCAGTGCTACCTCCATAATCCCTCATATACAATATACATGTCTGCTTAACCAATCGCCTTGAGTTAACGCTTACATTCCTTTGAATCATTTTCTCTTTTAGAAGGTCAGGTTTGGTGATGTTATTTTTACTCTTAAACTCTTCAAAAATACATTCATGCACTATGTAATTCTTGGCATGTCACGGAGTAGTATGCTGGTTAAGGTTTAACTGGTAAATTGAGGGGAAAAAGTTCTGATTACAGTGTTTCTCAGTGTTCAATGTGTAAATATTCCCATCAAGTCTCATTGGAAGCCACCGACGGTGACATAACTGAACTCAGGCTCTGGAAGAGACGCGGCACGCATGGCGCGTGTGCAGCCACATCCAGCCCAGCACTGACCCACACGTGCAATGCTGCCGCGTCTGTTCCGCTCGCCCAATCTATCTCATGGTCCTTCCCCCTCCCCCCCCAAAAATGTACAGAATCCACGACATTTGGAAGGTTTTGAATGTAACAAACCTTGTCATAGCTCTATTTCTTTTCTCATGCAATCCCCTATGCTCATAGTTGCTCTCCCAAAACCCACCACGCCCACACAGACACAGAAACATACAAAAGCGCGCGCACACACACAAGCACATACTCAGAGGCACACAGACTGTTCATTCGTTCATCACTAAATAAATATTTATTGAATCCCTTCTAAAAGCACTTCCTGCTTTGTGTTGGATGTAGATGTACCTACCAAAATTCCATGTTGTGAAAGTAAAAAAATACTATGAGAGTTTTTAAAAAAGTAGTCTATAAAAGAGGGAGAATGTAATTAAATTAAGAGGTTAAATGAATCATGAGAGGCAACTATATTACTTATCCAATCACTATTATTACTATAAATTATAAACCAAATGCAGAGTGATTAATATGAGACCTTGAAATTTTAATAATTTTATGTTACAATTACAAGTTCACAGGATATTTTTCCTGCTACTAAAAATACATTGATTATTTCACATCTTAGGCAATTTAAAAATATAGAGTTGGTTGATGTATTTAGGTAATGATTAATAAGTAAAAATCATATTTATATCTGACACAATTACAAATTCCTATATAAAAAATTGAAATATGTAAATGTTTCTTCCTGACACTTCCATTGACTGATGTTAGAAACTCACACTATTTTCTTCATCTTTAAAATGTAGATTGTAACACTTGTCTTTTGAAATCAACACATGTAGGCTAAAATAATAAATGAAAACTCAAAGAACAATATTAAATTTGGAGGCAAGAATGATATCCAAATAGTGTTAATAACCTTATAGGTCAAATAAATGTTATGAAAAAATTTCTGATAATTTTTCTGACAACACAGGTTAGTGCAGTGTGGTAGTATAAGAAATAATCTACCCTTGCAATGGATATTGTCATTTGTTATGGTCAATAATACTTAGTAAGAATATAAAAGCTCTCTTATTATTTTTGGATCACATGCAATATGTTTGTTGAATTCCATTCAGACAACATTTGCAGAAGCTGATGGAGTTCTTGAAGTAATTTAGTGCCAGCTGATGCTTTCCATTGCAGTCCTGCAAAATAAATGTACTATTCATTTTCTCTCATCGACTACTAAGAGGTAATTCAATGGTTTCTATAATACATTCAAACTTTCACATGGGATATAACTTCACATATTTGGTAATGTTGGAGGCTTTACCACTTGATGCATTGAACACGACTGTAGACAAACCTAGTTTACGTGAAAAATATGCCCCACCAAGAGACACACACTGCACTCTCCTGGGAGTATCAGAATGAAGAAGATAGTCATTGGTCAACTCTGTCTCCCTGACAGTTTCAGACTATCTCAGGAGAATGCAGTATGCCAAAAGTTATGGTGAAAGAGGGTGTTCACTTTAAGGGAAATTAAAAAAAAATCTGTAGAGCAGGGGAACTTAAACTAGTTTATGAATCGGTCAGTGTTTCACTGGATCAGTTCAGGTAAACATGGGTCCTAGAAATTTTAATGATGCTGGAGGAAGGGTATTGCAGAAATAAGCTGAACATTAGAAAGGCCATGTTCAAAGGCAGCCACATCGGTAGGAAAGGATTAAAATAAGCACAGCTCAGAAACGCATTTCAAAACACTCATTATCAAGTACTGTTTTGAGATAGGGGACAAGGAAAATGTACACTGGGAGAAAACACTGTAAAAATTGTGAGGGAGGTTGGACTTTATATTGAGAGCAATGGGAGATTAATACAGGAATTTAATAATGCGAATGACCTGCTAGTTTAAATGGAAGAAAGAGTGATAGTGTGTTGAGATTTAGCATAACTAGATTTTGAATAAAAAATATGGAAGGATCTATACATTTTATTCTTACTGTATTATGTAGTAGCCAGCAGTACAGAAAAAAATGAGGGATTGCACAAAATACTCTGATATAAGCATTTAATGAATATTGATATAACATCTGTGAAGTGAATTGATATATTTTTTCCTTCTCCCTACTACTAATCAAAGCATTGGGTAGCCGAAAATTATGTCAACACAAAGAAAAATGTGGCCACAATTTAATTTTTGAATATACATGCATGTATATATACACATAGATACATACACACACACACACACACACACTGTGTAACGTTGCTTAATACTTGCAGATAAACACACTCATGTTTTGGGTCAAATATTCAACACAACATAACAATGTTAAGCATTTCTATGAATTTCAACTGAGCTAAGGAATTGAAATAACTCAGCTGTTCTATACATAAGTTACAGACTTCTATACAGAAAGCACATACTGATATTTGCGAGGATTAAGTGAGTTAATGCATATGAAACAGTGTGTGGCACATTGTAAGTACTCAGCTTGTTAGAAATGCATAATGATACAGAGTATAGCACTGTTTGTCATTGCCAGACATATAGTGAATGTTTGTAACTGTAATGTTGTGGTGGAATTGGGAATGCTTTTTGAAGGATGATTTTTGTTCATATTTTGGCGTAGTTTCAAGGTAGCCTTATCTTAATTCACAATTTTATATTCTCCCTGAAAGCCAGTTTAGGAATAATGACAGCGGCATCGTCCTCGTATCGTATCTATGGAAACTTTTTCTGAAGGTGATTCAAATTACATTATTTCCCAGGTGATTGCTTGCTTAATTATACTATTATAATAGAGAGAAAGAGATAATTTTACTTTATTTTAATGTCCACAGAAAATGAGGTAAATATAGCTTGAGAAATATGAAAGTTGAAACAAAAGTAGTGAAGTGGTAAAGAAAACAGAAATCTGTTTAGTAACTTTATCCAAAATTTTTTAATTTTCCGTATTTGTATAATTGCACAATCAAAATCTTACAAAAAGGCCTCATTGAAGATTTGGGAAGAGCAATGTAGGAGGGACAATGTTTCATATTGAGAAAGTTCCAATTAAGTAAAACCTGCATGGGTTAGAACAATGCAGTTCTAACCAATGTTGAAAAACTTAGCTCTTACATTCGAATTCCTTTGGGGAACGACTCGTTACCTCCATTTGAAACAGGAATATCCTTAAAGTAATGGGTGACAGAATGGCTTTCTCAATAATGCTGCTTCTTTATGCTGCACAGCCCTAGACCTGTTAACAAACACTCACTTGTAGAGTCCAAGAGCCATTCAGTACAGGCAGTGCACTATTTTCTTTCTCAAAAACAACACCTACAGTATCCATGGTTGTCAATAATAATAATAATGTAAGTTAACAATAGCTATCATGACTGTTATTGGTTGAATCGTGTCCCTCCTTGCCCCCACCACAGAAAAGATATGTTGGCATTCTAACCCTGAACATATCAGAATGTGCTATTATTTGTAAGTTGGGTCATTTTAATGTAATTAGCTGAGTCAGCGTGTGCTCACGCTGGAATAGGGTGTGCCCCTTATCCAATATAAGTGATACTTTTATAAGGAAAAGGACATGTGTGAAGACATGGACACGTGGAGCATCCACTCTGCATGGGAGCATTAAGCTGCAAGTCAAGCTACGCCAAGGATTCACAGCCGCCACCACAAACTAGGAGGAGGCAAGAAAGAATTTCTTATTGGTTTCAGAGGGAGCAGGCCCCTGAGTTCTGCCTTCTGGCCTCCAGGACCGTCAGACAAGGACTGCTCTTCTAAGCTCTCCCATTCATTGCACATGTTATAGTTGCCCAAGGAAGTGGTCACTGCTATCAAATAGCCAGAAATTTCATCAGCCAAATGGTTTTATTTGGGAATAACAAAGAATTGCAACTGGGACGTAAGGTGTAATGGTGAACCAAGGGCAACCCTGGAAAAACAAAGGAGAGAAATATTCTTCCAGGGACTTGGGAGAGACACTTGCAAACAAAGGATCCATTGGAGCAAACTGAATGTTTTCAGGGTAGTGACTTCTCCCTTTGGCTGAGCTGTGGCAGCCTCCTATTGGCTGAACTGTTCCAGAGCAAGGAGGCGGCTTTTCTGCCTGCTGATGTCGTAGAGGAGTATCATTTGCCATTGGAGATGCAAGGTGATCTCTTCCTGTTGGGTCAGTAGTGTGCACTGGGTGAGGGTTCTGTCTTCTATTCTCCCAATTCCATTTTAATTCACACAAAATAATATAATGACTTAAAGAATTTTTCAGTTGGAATCTCTGTCTGTACATGTAGACATCCCTTTGTATACGTGAAGTGCAAGTTAGTGCCCAATCGTTTCTCCTTTCCTAAATATTAATGTGTTCTGCAGTGCACCACATCATAGTTTGCTATTAAGTTACTGTAGTTTGATTCTAGATTCCATTCCATCCCATTATAAATGTGACCTTAATTAACCTTTTTAAAAACGCATTGATTTCAAGGACTGTTTCCTGAAAATGTAGCTACAGTGCAAGTCAAGTGCTAAAGAAGCATCACTTTATAAAGGTATTTGTAGAAATGGTACTTGAATAGTGAAAGTTTCCAAGCCTTTGGAAATTATATAAACATTATGATAAAAGTATGATTTATCTTGACTTAGAAAAAATATATTCAAACAAGCTGCCTTTTTAATAGTATTCCTAGATAATATTATGGTAAAACTATAACATAAAATGACTATAATTAAAAGTGGCCTTCAAAAAATGAAAGGGATTTAAATTTAGCAAATTCTAGATATATGTATTTAGGATTGGTGGAGTATTTCTACTCTAAGACTTGTTGATTCTACTACAAGCAAGTTTAGAATATATGTGGGAGCATGTGTATATACACACATATGAGATATATATATATATATGTGGTTTTCAGCACTAATTATTGTGTGTTGAAAATTTGACATGCTATAATTCAGAAGGTCCTAATTTAAAAAGTCTTCTAATGTACTATTTAGAAGAACTAATATTGGACTTTTATGAGACAAATATGTGTCACATTTCTATTAGAAGAGCCACCCTATCAAGTTGTAATTACTACAAATAATTTTTAAGTAGAGCAAAAGTTAGGGGATTGTTTAAATAAATTAAGGTGCATATATCACACAAGTCTTAGTATATGAGAATTCAAGCTGATGTTTTCCTCAGTGGAATTTAAATCAAAAGGAAAATACCCTGACCAAATGCAAAGAGAGTAATTTTGTTTGAGAAGGTATTTTAGATCTCTAAAAGGTATTTTGTACATTATTTTGTAAATAATGTACAAGGCATTTTGTACATTATTTACAAAAATGTAAATAAAATACATTTTTGATATTTATATTATAGTTTTCTATGAAAATTATAATGAATCACTAAAATTTATTATTTAATATTAAATGAACATTTCCAAATGACTCTTGAGACAGGAACATACATATCTGTTTCTTGAAAACATGACATGTCTTTTGATCGCTGCAAAACTGACAAATGGAGAAGACATTTTAAAAATTAAATTACCTGGGGGGGATGGGGCTTAAAAAAAATTAAGTTACCCAGAACTTCAACTCACAGAGATAAAGATTATTAAACTAATTTTTCCATTTCTTCACAAGATCCTATGTTATTAAATATTTTTCTGGTGTATGTTCATAACTGGTTATTTCTACATGTAGATGGCCTAGGATTATACCAATTTTGCATTTTTAGTTTCTTGCCAATGTTTTATTGCCACAAATTATGATGTTAGGAACATAGACTTGTGAGTTTTTGGGCACCCTGGGATTAATTTCCAAAAGTGGAATTAAGCGTCAAAGAGCATGAAAATATTGCCAGACACACTTCCAGGAAAAAAAAAAAAAACAACTCCCAATTTACACTCAGTAATGTTCTATTAAAAGTAAAATTGCATGTTAGAGATAAAATCATAGAAAAGATAAAATAAGCATTCAGGTTTATATTACCCTAAAATATCTGTGGTTTGACTTGTACTTTGGAGTGCATTTTTCTATAGTTACCAATTATTCTATAGCTATCAATTTTGTTAAAATGTAGTTTACAATTTTAGTCATATTTTTCTTTTTACTTTCTGTTAGTTTGAAAAGAATTTGTTATGTTGCCAAATAGCCTTCATGTTTATTACGCATATGTAATATTCCATAAAGTAGATATGTTATTTCTTTAAAGAAGAAAACATATCATTTCCAATATTTCATTATTATAAACAATCTTGTTCCTTTGTATGAATCAACTTTAAAAATCATTTGTTAAAAATACATTCCATTAAATGACACATTGTCTCACAATGTGTGAAAAATTTAACTATGATGGCGGTGGGATATGGCAGGATTTCTTAAGTGCCATACAAAGTTCAGCACAAGTGCGACTGAATCCTTGTGACAGTTATTAAATAATTTTCCATCAGCTTTGGGATTTATGTAGCATAGTAATAAATACCCCAGACCTTGGACCTTGGAGCCAGACTGTCTGGTTAAAATACCAGCTCCTACTATTTTATTGCTGAGTAATATTAGATCATTGTCTTAATTATTTTTTGTCTAGGGTTCCTTTGGTGTAAAATGTTTGTTTTAACTTTACAGTGATTTTGGTGGATTAAATGAATTAATTTATTGAAAGTATTTAGATTAGAAATATGCATATAGATAAAAAGTAAATTCTATTATTATTAAAGGCTATTACTATATCTAAGTATGAATTGCTGCTAATTTATTTTTAATAAATAGATATTTAAGCTTTGAATTTTGTTATTAACCACCAAAGATCAAAATATTAGTTGGGGAAGAAATCAGATGCTTGGCATTTTTGTCACAGCACTGTTTCCTAAGCCATCAAATTAGCGGCTTCTTTTTGTGACTTTTTCCAAAGAACTTTCATCATCAAGATACAAAAATAGCACCTGCACTGCATTAGTATTAATTGCCTTTGTTTTACATTATTTTATTCTTTATGATGAATAAATTGTAAGGATAATGTGAAGAAAAAGCTGAGAATAAACATTATAATTATCCTTATATACATAGATGAAAAGTCTAAACATAATATGCAATATATAATTAAAAATGTAAAATAGAAAATTAAACTAAATATATGTCTTTGCCTTTGGTCAAATGGTTTTCATTTTGTTTTAAGTTCCGGAAAGGAAAAAAAATAAAATAAAATTGAAATGTAATATACATAGTTTAGAACCTAAACTTTCAGTTTTGCAAAGCTAACCTGTATTATATTATTGCCCTCTTTTATCCCCTTGATTACTGGTACATTACTTGTTAAAATTCTCATTCATTTACCTTGTTTATAATGTAGTTTTCCTGGGTCTGTTATAAAAATAACAACAAACAAATCAAAGTGTCTTTAGATATTTGGATTTACTAAATTACTATTAAGTTTAAACATTGCTTAAAATTTAGTTCTGAGAAGGTTTGCAATGTATGTTCATAGTACTGAAATATACTTTATGAAGATTTTATGATCCTTAGATTTCTCTGGAATTTTACTAGATTAGAGAAAATTGTCAAATCAATTCTAATTCTATATTTCTTTAAATTAAATCTCTTTTAGTTCCATAGTAATTCTAAAAGTAAATGAACATGTCTTGATGTTAGTGTTCCACTGATAATAATATATGTTGTTTGAAGAGTTTGCTAATTGCAAATTTACAACTCCTTCTACACTGAGGAATTTAGTTCTAGAATTACCTTTTCAGCAATTTTCTATCGGTACTTCCTTTCATAAAGGAATTCATTCACATTTTGCGTCTGGTTTTCATGAACAAATTAGGTCCTCTAGAAATATTTTATATTGTTATTTAATTTTCTGTGTCCTGGAAGGTCTTGATACTTAATTTCTTTGTCTCAGTTATTTCATATTTTGTAGAACAATCTCATTTTAATTTTAACAACTTTATCGTATTATCTACTATTGCTGTCACTGTGTATATTAGTAATTATTTAATTCAAACCAGTCTTTGGTTATCATACAATATGCCATTTTAGCCCTGGCTGGTGTGGCTCAGTGGATTGAGTGCCAGCCTGTGAACCAAAGGGTCACTGGTTCAATTCCCAGTGCAGGGCACATGCTTGGGTTGCTGGCCTGGTCCCCAGTAGGGGGGACGGTGTGAGAGACAACCACCCACTGATGTTTCTCTCCCTCTCTTTCTCCCTTCCTTCCCCTCTCTAAAAATAAATAAATAAAATCTTTAAAAAAACCCAATATGCCCTTTTACATTTTGAAATCAATAACATTTTAACTATTTTTAATCCATTATGTATTATTAAAGATATTTTTGGAATTGATATGTTTTAATTTTTTACCTATGTGTTTTATTATATTTGGTGTTGAAAACCTTATTATAATTTTGGTTTTTGAATAGTTTTGAGATTTGTTAATATTCTTTTCATTTGACTTATTATTAGTTACATGATATATTATTTGAAAGTTATTTAAAAATTGTTTCATGAAATATATAAAGAGAATGTCTTTGAACTCCTATGCAGTCTTCCAGTCTTAAAATTCTTATATCTATAAATCTTTTTAAAACTTAGTTCAATTTATTTTAAATGCACACTAACGGTCCAAGGCAATCAGTGCATTAAATTCAAAAGTAAACAGTAAAAGTTTCCTTTCTTTACCCGATTCACATGGCTGATCCTGAACGACGACACGTAACTGTAGCTCCAATGCTGAATCTTCCATGAGTTGGCTCTCATGAGATCTGATTATTTAGCTCATTAGCTTATAGAAACACATTTCTTTTTTTTCTTTTTTTCTTGCATTATTTGCCAGTCCCACGTACCCCCTTTATACCCCTCCCCCTGTGGTCCCCACACCGTTGTCTGCGTCCGTGAGTCCTTTCCCTTTTCGCTCCGTCCCTCCACCCGCAGCAGCCCCCTCCCCGCGGCTGTCAGCCTGCTCCCTACCTATGAGCCTGTGTCGTTTTGCTTGTTCAGTTTGTTCAGGAGTTTCCACAGTGCATGAAATCACATGGTGTTTGTCTTTCTCTGCCTGGTTTATTTCACTTAAAACACGTGTTTTGTTTAGTTTTGTTTTGTTTGTAGAAATATCATAGTGACAATTTACTTGACCTCTGATACTGTTATATCAGATTAATATTAAGTATGATATCTTATTTTAAAACTTTTGCTAAAACATAAACACCACCTATTGAATTATTTTTTGAAAGTGATTGTCAACTATATTCACTATTATATTAATTCTATGTTAGACACTAAGTGATCCTAACATCGAGCCTTTGCCCAATCTGATGTAGAAGCTTGAAACACCTCTAAATAAGTCAGGTCACTGTGAGGTAAAAAAAATCTTCTAAGAATGGAGCAGCTAGACAGACAGATAGACAGACAGATAAAACTAGGATAAAAAAATGAAGGCAATTGAGGCTAATGCATACTTGTGCATTTGGGCTGTAAGAAACATGACTGCACAAACAGGAGGGAACATTTCTGGCTGGGAGAAATTTGGAAAGTTTCCCCAGGAGTTATGATAGTTGAGCTGTCATTGACATATGTTGTTGTTTCCTCACTGATGATGTTTCTGTGGATATTTCAATGGCTTAGATCAGAAATCTGCATTAGAAATTGACCAAAACCAGCTCTGAGAACAAAGGGAAAAGTTATTTCCAATATCTCTTATGTGTTTATATATTTCAATATCAAATTAAATTGGAAAATCATCATGCGAGCAGTCTTCTGTGACTAGTAGCATAAAGAGATAACAGTATTTAACAATTCTGAGGAAATACATTTTACAACAATATATGGCTTTCTTCTATCATTATTCCTTCCATTTCATATAAAGTAAATCAAGCCCAAATTATATAATTCACATATGATGACTTAATCTTCTTAATTAGTAAGGCCAAGGATTTTATTGTATAAAACATTGTTGTAAATAATATTAAGTAGAAAGAAATTCTTTGATTCTGTCTAAAATATATTTTTCTTACCTAACAGTGCTGATTAATATTTTGTTATTTTGTATATGTTTTAACAGTAGTAGTGATGAAATAAGAATTTTTGTTGCCTTATAAAATTACCTAAGAATATTACACACAGTTAAATACTATATAGTACATACCAAAGGAGAATTTATGATTGACTACTTGATATCATTGGCTTGTTTGCATGTTCACTTTTTACTGTGCTGTGTACTTGAACTATTTCTGTTTTTCTGAGCAATAGTCTGTGATACATGGAAAATACAGAACAAAACAAAATGCAGTAAAAATTACAGACAGCTAGTATCGACTACAAAATGTTCTCATCTTCTTTTGTGCTGATACTTCAGCGAAATTGATTATTTCATAATCCACTGAATATTCCTTGTAACTTTCCTACTTAAGATCATGTCATTTTTGGCCTTAAAATATTCCTCTTAAAATAACTTTTCTCTGTTTATCTAAATCTTCCCCTACTGAGTAGGTCATGTCAAATGCCACTCTTCGTGACTTTATAAAAATTGTTTTTAGAATCTAAAATTTTATAACTTTTTTCATATAGTCCCACATTCACTACCAAGTGATAATTCTCCATTATTCAAGTAGGCCAACTATTAACTCTTGTGCTCTTTTTCTACCAGGCTTTTTTTCTATAATCACTAACAAGAAGATAATTTTGAACCAGTCTTTATGGTTTAAAATTTCTCCACACTCTTTGCATACTCACTTCATATCACAAAGAAAATGAAAACCGTGAAAATGAAACTCCCCACAGATCTGCAAATCCACCTGCAGCTACACTCATTTTCTTATCCACCCTCCTTTTATGCTTCTTTCTTTATTATAAAATTCTAATCACCTTTTTTAAAGAACTATTTTACTTTTTTTAATACCACTCTATTTTCCTAAAATTCCTTTCATTTACTCACAAACAATACTTGATGTTTTACTAGTAATTTGTTAACATTGTAAATGTCTCAGAAACTATGAATTAAGCCCAAAAATAAAAAGTAAAATAAATCAGAGACAGCTAAATATTTTGCGTATCTGTGGACCTATCTTTCTACAGCAGACAAATATTTAACTAAACTGTTAATACACTTTAAAAACTTTCTACATGTTGATTAAAAAAAAAACCCACAAAACAAGACAACAGGCCCAAAATAACGTTGCTTGTGCTAAGCCTCATGTCACCAAGCCAAGAAACTATATCATTAACCACTTTATTACTCAGGGTTATTAGGGGCACGTAACCAACAACTACATTGATAGATTAGTATGTGATAGATAGATGGGTAAGTGTAGAGATTCTTGTCAATAGATTGAGACCCATCTATCTAAAAAGAGAGAAACTTTAAGTGATTGATTCACAAGACCACTAAGGTAAACCAGTCTGAAATGTGTAGTGTGAGCTGCCAGTGAGAAATTCAGGTAAGAATTAATGATGTAGTCATGAGTCTGAGATCCACAAGGTAGATCAGCTAGGCTGGAAACTCAGACAAGCTTTATATGTTACTAGATTGAGGAAGAATTTTTTTCCTCTGAGGTTCCAAAAACAGAAGTCTTTACTTTTAAGATTTACAACTGATTGGATGAATCCTGCTCATATTTATGAAGGATAATCTGCTTTACTTAAAGTCAGCTCGTGTTAAATGTTAATTACTTTTAAAAAATACCTTCACAGCACCAAATGAATGGATCACCAGAGTCTTGCCAAGCTGACACATAAAATTAATCATCACGGCCATTAATAACTTTTATATTCTACCTTTATAAATACTTCTTCATTGGTTCTGTTTCCTCTATTTTCTCTTTAGTACTCTTACCAGTGTTTCCTTAATTTTTCCTCTCTTTTTTACTTTATTTCTAGAAAAATATTCTACTTACACTGTTAGAAGAAGTATCACCACACAACTATGTTTTTAAATCTAATCTGTTTTTCCAACTATAGCTTGTTTCTTAAACTCCATGTGAACATATATTTGATTATCTGAACTGATTATCAGAAATATATGTATGAACATCCTACAAACTGATGAGATAAATAGTCCTAAATCATATAATATCCTATATATTATTAAGTAATATCCTACTGCTTTTCCTGGTTCTGGTAACTCAAATTCTTTATATAAAATCCTTTACATAAAATTTCTCAATCATTTTCTACTACCTTTAAAATAATACTCAACTGGCGATTAGAAGCTCCACTACTTGTTCTCATCTATTATCGGTTGTATCTCCAGACCCTCCTATAAAGAGCCTCATCCCCAGAATTCACTGTGTAATGTTGGATATTGCTCCTTCACCCAAGTTACTTGGTATGTTATTACTCATTGAAAAAATATAATTGAGCAAATACTAAGTGCTAAGTTACTTTGTGGTTCCCCTGACATTTGCCAATCAATGAGTTTAGACATATAGAATAATACACAACCAGTTCTAAAACAGAAATCGAGACAAAATAGAGGTTAGTAAATGCTGAAATCCATAATATTTAGATTTCCTTAGGGATATTTCATAGTGTTAAGTAATATGAAGCATTCAATACTGAAGATGCTATGATTAAAATTTGTTCTTTTTTATTCATTTTTTTGTATAAAATATTAGCCCGAGAAATGTTGGTCTGAGATTTAGTCAGGTGGAAAATAGCAAAATGTTTAGCTTACATGTCACACAAATTAATGGCTTTATGTCCCTTTTGGAACATGAAATAAATTATATTCTGCATTCATCCACATGGGATCCCACCTATTGAATTAATTAGGATTAACCTATTTTCCAAGATCAGAGGCCACAAGTCAGAAGATTAAAATACATTTTAAAAGTTGTTCTGTCAGAAAATCTTCACCATGTTAAATTAAGATTTTAAAATCAATTAGCTGAGTAAAAAAATTTTACCATGTAAAAAAGTATAAAAGGAGAAAAAGCAAATATATACCAACATTAATAAAGATGTTCTTGAAACATAGACCTGTAAAATATAAGATTATCAGGCATTAACTGAGTAAAATGTTGTATACTATTTAGCTGAAATTCTAGTTAAGAAATTATGTCTCCAGATTTATACTGATTATTAATGGTTATTTTTACATACTGAGAATTCTTGTCAATTTTTTAAAATATTAAAGTTAATTTAAATGCCTTTAATAATAATTCACTAATGGGGAGGAAAAGAGAAGGCTCTTTCAAAATTAAACTAAACTGGTGTTTAAACAGATTTTTGTGCAGTAAGAAACCTGTGACATATTGTGTTTCTCTTACCTACTTAATCTTTTGTACCAGTAGCTTTAATCGATATTTGATAAGTGGAGAATAGATTAACTGTGAAGACTACCTTACTTCTAATTTAAATATGGAATTAATAATACATAATATAAAATTATGATCATTATGAGAGTAAATAGGCTACCAGTGGTCCTAATAAATATATCAACAGTGGTATTATAAATGAGGAAATAAAGACTATTTTGCCCAATATTGAATTTATCACATTGTATTGAATAATTTTGCTAAAAATTATTCAATATAAAATCAATTCAATTAAGATGGGGATAACAGTTATTGTATTTCACAACTTTTTTAAAAACTGAGGCAATTTATCACAGTGAAGTAATTAGCAAATATGCTAACTTTCTGGATTTTGTGATTCAGATTTTTGGTAATATGTTTAGAATGTGTAATTTATTTTTATTTCTTTCCTCATTCACTGATGTAATACTAAATGTTCAATTTTAGGCTCTAATGCTTCTAGCAGTATGACAAGCTACTCCAGGTCTTGCTGATATACCTCCTAACGCCTTCGTCCCACCTCAAAGGAGGAAGTAGGAAGATATGAATGTGCTTAGAAAATCACATTTGTTAGCGGTTATCACTGGAAGGAACATAGTTTCTCTGCTGGGATCTCTCTCCACCTCTTCTCTCTGGGTCCATCAGGATTTTTTGTATGTAGTCTCTTCACCTTCTTTCCAGTCTACATGGTAAGCCAAGCTGTAGTCTCCTCATTGTATTAAGGGACCCATAGAGAAGAAAAAACAGTGGGAAGAACTGCTACACAGTTACCTACACTAAGCAAAAAGAACCCTTGAGCTCCATGTAGTGGCAGTCAGAAGAAATGGAATTTGTGTTTCTTAAAGCAAAATGATATAGTAATGTGTATATGAGTACAGTCTTCCAAGTGTATTTAATTTATTGAGTGACCAAGTGCAATACATGTATTGTATTGAAATATAGCATCTCAATTCTGAAGAATTAGGTATAAAGGCTAATAAACTATTATATTTGTTTTAAGTTACAGGAAATAAATCCTACTATTTGGCCAGATAAAATATGTTAAATTTTAGCCATGAAGTCATTAACATTATACTTTTGAATATATATGGTTTTGTGGCCGCTGTGTTTGCTTTATTATTATTTGCCTACTTCTAGTTGGAAAATATTTTAAAAAATAAACCAATTCTAAATGTCACTAATTTAACCAAATAATTTATACTTATGAAATGATTGCAATTCAAATTTAAACTTGCTGGACAAAGAGTTACATTATTTTCTTTCCTCTTTGTTAAATGAATCCTATCATTTTAGATACAGAGCTATCCAGTGACTAATTGAAATTGGTTGAAACATTTATATGTTACATATTATTAATTATGCTTCATCTTCTTCAATTTATAAATACAATGAAATAGCTGTGAAGTATATACCAAGTCTGTAATTGACTAGTGCAGAGTAGGATCTCATAGCTGTCTTATGGAAAAAATATAAATATTTTTACAGTACTACAAATAAGTGGTGTAATGTCTGGGAATCGCTTGCTGCAGGAGGAATATTAGTTCTTTTAAAAGATTAACTTATGTCTTTCTTCTCCAAGACAGATGAGATAGAAAAGAGAACAAACAGTTTAGGTAGATTTTTGTTTGTTTGTTTACAGCTGAACTAGCTTGAATTGTCAGTGATACTGCACAGTAAATTAGAAATTTATTTCAAAACATCCTGTCTCTCTCCTGGGAATAATGGCAAGTGTACCGTATTGATTGTATCTTCCTACAGAGTGTTAGGACAGCTTCACAGGGACTTCGTTTTTTCTTGATAAGAATTTACTTTACTTGACATTTAGACCTCTGTTTGGATGGAGGTAGTTAATAATCTGACTCTGAAATTTATTAAGGCTTTAAAATTATAGGAACTAGTCTCAGTGCTGGGGATTCTTTTCAAATCTTCTGGTGATTTTCTTTCTACCTCTTTACAAGTTGAATAAAATGTTAATATTTTCTATCAGAAAGAAAAATTAATAAAGAAGTCCTCTGTAGGCTTGGTACAGAAAAGCCAGAGTACTTCCCCTTAGTAATTAGGTAACAAAAGATGGTTTTGAACATCATGCTATATCCTAGGAAGCCGCTCAGGGAAGGCACAGTGAGTGAAACTTCTTCTGGAACTAGAAATGTCCTGTATGCTTCTTCCATTGTGATTCCTCTACCCGTTCTCTTTATTTTCCTTCCTGTCTCCTTAAAAATATCATATCATCAGTCATCTACCCACCAGTTATAACTCATTATCTATAGTGTCTTTTTTCAACCATTTCCATTAATTTTTCCAATTAATATCATGTTTACATTATTGATGCTATTTTGTAAGTTCCTGTACAATTTAAATTATATTTTTATTCAAATGTTTGACTTCTGAAAAGACGGCAACACATTCTATTTTTCTTATTTTCTCATATTCGTTGTAATCATAATTCTTTGCAATTTGCTTCCAAACCTATTGTGCTAATAAAATTGTACTTTCTTGGATCATATACACCTCATAAATACCTTTTCCTTGACTTCCCCTACAGTATTTAACTGTTAAAAAATCAATTACATATATTTCAACACACATACACACACACACCCCCCTTTAAAACTGACATTCCAGATTATGGTCAGTATTTGGCTGCTTTCTTTCTCACCCCATCCCTCTTCCCCTCACTTTCCCCCTTCTGGAAATTGTAAATCTAGGGTCTTGCCCTTTAAAGTCCCAATATTCTTATGGCTTATCATCTTTATAAGGATAATGCTCATGTTTACATCATCCAGAGCTTACTTATTTTCTCATCTGCTGTCCCACAAATACCTCCTAAACATTTGCTTTAAATATTCTGCCATCATCATAAAATTATTTAAAATTTTAATTTATCATGTGCTTGTGACATGATCAGTCCATCGTCATGTCTTTCCTCTTTTCCTCTCATTCCTTCTCATTCTTTTCCCATTGCTTTCATTTGCTCTTTTAATCTTGTCCATTCTTCTTTTTTCCATCTCTTTCTTCTGTTTCTCTTGCTATTCTTCCTATTTATCCCATCTTCCCACTATCTCTTAATGATATCACATTTAATCCCTATTTTCCACATTCAAGTTATTGCGGTTATTGTTATACTTTGTCTTGTGTGAATCAATAGACATTTGATATTAAAGTCACTATTTAATTTCAAAAATAATGATCCAATGTCATAGGTATTAATACTCCTCATTTTAGAGTATAAGAAATGGAGATTCAAAGATGTTATTTACCCATACTTACTCCAAAATCATCACCTTGTTCATGTGGTTTCACTTATGAAAAATCTTTGGTGGTTTCTCTATGATCATAAAATCCAAACTCATTCTGCCGTTGAATGTTTTCATTTGACAACTACCTAACCCTTTCTTCAATTTTCTTTGGAATTGTCATAATAAAAATCCAGTACTTGCTTCCAGCCTCCAGAGAAACTTTCATTTTTACCAAAATCAGCGGTCAAAGAATGGCAAACGACAAACAGTACAAGTGACAGGAAACTCCCAGCTTTGCTCAGAATGGTTGGACCTTTCTCAAATGAATTGTTACCTCACTTACTTGCACCAGAAGCTTTCAGTGCCAGCGTGCCTGTGACGCTGTTTCCACTGTCCGTCTCCCATGCAGAAATATGGAAAACACGGGACTGGAGCTGAACTTTATTTTGTGTAAGTCAGCAATTGGAAGGAGGTGATTACCTTTGTAGGCAACCCGTAAGTTGTTAGTTAGATGGTTCTGCAACAGTGATCAATACTTGGGAGTCCTCACATTGTGTGGACTTTTGAAGGCTTGCTGGTGTATGGGGTGGCTTAATTGAAGACAATTAAGCCGTTATGTTTTTATTTTTATATTCTTAGACTAGGATTTTGTGTTTCTTGTTAAATATATGGTTTTTGATATTAAGGTTATGAAATAGTCTCCTATATTATTGCATTGCCTGTAATATATGCTATTTTCATATATATCGTAATTTCCTTTTCACCTATTCAGCCCTTTTATCCCCTTAACCTCTAGAAACTATGGATATTTTATTGTCTCTATAGTTTTATCATTTTTAAAATGTCATATAATTGATATCATATATTCTGCTGCCTTTTTAGATGGCTTCTTTCATGTAGTTACTGCATTTAAGCTTCTTTCATGTTTTTCATAACTTGATAGCTCATTATGTTTTAGTGTTGAGTAATAATTTGTTGTCTGGATGGACCACAGTTTATTTATCCATCACCTACTTGAGAACATCTTTGGTTATTCCAATTTTTGGCAATTATGAAAAAACATCTATAGAAGCCCATGCACTGGCTTGTGAGCAGATGTAAGTTTTTATCTCTTTTAAATAAATTCCAAGGATGCACTTATTAGATCATGTAATAAAGGTATGTTCAATTTTCTAAGGAAGTTCCAAATTGCCTTTTAAAATACCAAAATGATGAAAGTGACAAAGAAATGACATTTGATTGCCCAACACTTGAGTTATTCAAAATTTTAAAAAGTATGTGTTCCTAGACTAAAAATATAAATATGTGTTTGGACATATGTATGTGTATATGCCATTATGCTATGAAATATAAAAATATGAACCTTTTTATAGATATGTAATAATTGAAAATTCATACTGGTTCCAAGACAACAAATGAGAGGAGAATCAAGATGGTGGAAGAATGAGTGGAAGTCACACTGACCTCCTCCCAGGACCAATCTGGAATTACAACTAAATTGTAGAGAAACCACCTGGAACAAACAACTTACACAATAGCAAGAGAGGAGCCTTATTACCTCGGACAGGCAGAAGAATCAGCTTTTGCATATCATAACTGCCACTTACCCTGGTATCTGGCAAAGGTGGGGGCAGAGTGGGCTAGAGACGCCCGAGGAGAGACTCAGGAAGGAGGCTTTGGGGAAAGAACTGACAGAGTAGCAGCGGGATCCCGGTGCTGACTCATCCTCCATGGGCAGCAGCCATCTTACTCAGGCAGAACACTCCCCTCTGAGCAGCTTAAGGGGAAACAATAGCCCTGTCCCCAGGAGGGAGTCTGCCCACCCTGAGTATTGAAGCTGGCCTGCTGAGTACAGAGTGACTAGATAAAGAGCTGAAGGAGACAGCCACAGACAGTAGATTCATGGAAGTCTAAGGTCAGACAGGGACAACATCTGACATCATCAGAGGCAGATCCAGAGAGGAAAAACAAAAAAAACAGCAGTCTCCTACCATAGAAGTTCACACCTCAAAGTCAGGGAACCAATATAGATCAATTTAAGAAGCAGAAGCAAAAAAGAAGAGTCTCATGAATAATGGGAAGACAAAGAAACACTGCCCAATCTAAGGGAAAGGAAGAATCCTCAGAAAGAGAACTAAATGAAAGAGAGGCAAGTAAACTACCAGATATTCAGTTCAAAACAATGGTTCTAGGGAAACTCAATGAGTTCAGTTAACTCAAAGAGAATTACAAAAACTGCAGGGAAACTACAAGGAACTTACTGCAAAGTATATCAGCATGAAAAAGGACATATCAATAAGAGACAAGAGGAAACGAAGGATACAATTTCTGAATTGAAGAACATAGTAGAAGGAATCAAAAACAGGCTAGATGAAGCAGAGGACTGAATCAGAGAGCTAGAGAATATGGTAGAAAAAAGCTCCCAAAAGAGCAGAAAATGAAAAAAGACTCAAAAAGAATGAAGAGGCATTGAGGGAAATGCAGGACAACCTGAAATGTAATAATATCCATATAGTAGGGGGACCAGAAGAAGAAGTGGAGGAAGGGATAGAGAACCTGTTTGAAAAAGTAATGATGGAAAACTTCCCTAATTGGAGGAGAGAAAAAGTCACACAAGTCCAGGAAGCACAAAGGGTCCCATTCAAGAGGAACCCAGTGAGGCCCACTCCAAGATACATCATAATCAAAATGGCAAATATCAAAGACAAACAGAGAATCCTAAATGCAGCAAGAGAGAAAGAGGTAGTAACATATAAGGGAGCCCTGAAAAGTCTAGCAGCTGACTTCTCAACAGAAACACTCCAAGCTAGAAGGAAATGGCAAGCAATAGTCCAAGTCATAAAAAACAAAGACCTGTAACCAAGACTGCTTTACTCAGCAAGGCTCTCAATTAAAATGGAAAGTGAAATAAGGAGTTTCCCAGACAAAAGAAGGCTACAAGGATACACCTCCAGCAAACCAGCATTGCAAGATATGCTAAAGGGGCTGCTTGAAGAAGATGAAGAAAAAGTCTATGAATAATACCCAGTTCCTTTCACAATCACCAATACTTGATATTACCAATATTTGTAATACTTATTAATCTGATTGTGATGATGTGTTATTTTAATTGTTCCTTTATTATTTGTTGAAACTAAACCTGTTTTTGTGTATTTCTTACTTATTTCTATTATTTTTAAAAAGCTTTAAATGACTTTTTGGTATTCTTTATCCATTTTTTGATTAAGGGTTTGTAGAATTTTTTCTCTAAAAAAAACAACAAAAAACTATTAACCTTTTTTTAGATGTGTGGCAAATCCTTTCTTATTCTATTACTTGTCCTTTAACTTTTTAATATATGTATATTACTATATAGTCTTAAATGTTTAATATAGTTATATTGTCAATATTTTACTTTATAGCTTCTGGGTTTGAATATTTTACTTTAGGTTAAGAAAAATATTAGCTTATATTTTCTCCTAAAACTCCTTAGGTTTTACATATTGATTTTTAACTCACCTGAATATTCGTTGTATAATGTGTGAAATAGAGCTCTACATTTGTTTTATTTCAAGTAATAGTGGTCCATGCACCTTATTTGTTGAATAAGGCTTATTTTCCTCATTGATTTGAAATATAAATTTAATCATATATTACATTGTTAGATAGATATATATGTTTATTTCTATAATGCTCATTTTATTTCATTGATCTACTTGATTATATCTGTGCTGGTATCATGTTGTTTTAATTGCTGACACTTTATAATGGATTTACTGTTTTAAAAACATTTTGTAATGGATTTTGACATTTAAAAAATAAGTTAATCTGCATTTAAAAATGAAAGAAAGAAAGGAAAAGGAAAGAAAGAAGGAACTCCTATCTTTTGCAACAACATGGATGGAACTGGAGAATATGGTAAGAGAAATAAGCCAGTCGACATAAGACAAATACTATGCTATCTCACCTGTAAGTGGAATCTATTCAACAGAATAAACTAACGAACAAAATAAACCACAGGCATGGAGACTTGGAGCAGACCGAAAGTGACCAGAGGGGATGGGGAAAGAAAACAATGGTGGAAAGAATGGGAAGGGACTAAACAAAGAACAGGTATGAATGACCCATGGACACGGACAACAGAGTGGGAATTGACTGTGGGAGCAGGGAGTGGGGGTGGGGTGGTAGAGGGGGCAGAGGGGGAAAAATTGAGACAATTGTAATAGAGTAAAGATGATTTAAATTTTTAAAGAAATAATTACCTGTAAAATCAAACCTTCAAAATAAAAAAAAGGGAAAAATAATAGCAACTTCACCATATGAATCATAAAGTAAATGGAACTACAACATCTACCAGAGAGAAAAGTGATAGATTAAAATGAAAGATTGAATTCTCCCATTTAGATCACTAAATGCTAGGAGAAATAAAATTAGTAAGCATAGTCAATATAGTAAAGACAAATTATCATACTCATATTATTTACCACAATTAAAAACGAAGTTGTTGTTATTTTAAGATGCTTTTGACTAAAATTTCACATATACTAAATATATATAAAGTTTTTTAGAATCAATTCAATATAATAGTCAAAATGTATATCCTATGTGTACAAGATAGTGCAAGTGTGTGCATATTTATAATTTTGAAATAGTAGTGTAAGGACATGCACATGAATGGTGTCTTTTAAACTTGAGATATTTTGTCACCCCTGATAGATGGAAGAAAGCAATTTGAACTATGTCAGACAGTCCTACTAGAGAGAAACATTTAAATTTATGTTTAATTGTTTTTGTTAGGTCCAATGAAAATATTGGTATTTAACATATCATTGACTTTATATGCATGTTATAAATAATTCATAATACAATTTTTAATGGTATTTCTATTGAATTTAGGTTTTTTCCTATTTATTATAAAGTATATTATCAATTTAATAGCACAAAATAGAAACATTCCATATGAAATATGTACACTGAGTGTTTGATATTCAAATTTCAGAAGGACTGAACTATGAAAAACAAATAAATCTGTTTAGAATCTTAGAAATATACTACTTTGCTGACTTGACTGCAGTTGCTCTTGTCCCAATGGATAAGGGCTTTTGTGCCTAATAGGAGTTAAAAGATAATCTACTCTTTTCCCCATGAAGGTATTTTCCATTGTCTTCTCCCTGAGGAATATTTATTTGTTTAACTGTTATGCCAGCTGTCTCTGTTGAAATCTTTCAATCTTATCTCTCAATAGCTTATATTTGCAAAATGTAATCATCACTCTACTTCCTTATTTCCTTGTATGAATAAAAAAGCTTAGCATCCTTAATTCAATTCTGGAATTTGTTTATCTTAGCAAGGGAAAAAAAATCAATCACTGAGCAACTCTTTGGAGTCACCTATGGTTTTACAGGTAAACATTATTAACTAAGAAATGATTCCACAAGTGAACTAACAGACGGGGGAGTCCTTGACCTATTAAATATGGCTATGGGACTCCTCAGATAATGTATTCCAGCAGCAGCAGCCCCAGGTAAATTCAAGAGACTAATTTGGTTCCTCTTCAAATTGCATTCAATCAATGACTCAGTCCATTTGGAAAATCAATATCCACAACTATCATCTTTGAAGAACCACATTATTCAGCAAAACCTAATTATCATAAATACTTGCTCTATTACAACAGCTCTCCACTACTGTGTTAAAATTCTGAAATAAGATTGTCCTGACATTTTTAGTGAGTGAATCTGCAACAGCAACAGGAAATTAGCTTTCTGTACTATAATATGCTATTACTTTTGTTGTATTGTGATTCTTCTTCTAGTTTGGAGATTTGACTTTTCAAAATGAATCTGGAGCTGTATTACGACCATCAACTCTGTTAACTTTTTGAATTCACTTAAACAATGATGGAAAGAAGGACTGAGAATACCATCACCGGTCTCAGAAATACTGAGAAACATCTATAAATTAAAAACTAATTTAAAGCAAAGTTACATTCATGGCTACTTATAAGATCGATACAACTGTAAATGGAATGAGCCTGCATCAAAGAACTGAATATACTAGAAAACAGAACCTACATGAAATAAAACAAAATTAAATACTATTGTAAATATTCTCCACATGTATTTTCAGCTATGAGCACTTCAACAGATTCCCTGATACTGCTGTCTCTAGTTGACTGTGCCCAGGGTAGTTCAAAGGATCTATAGGTATTCTGAAGCACATAGGAGTTATTGTTTGACAATGATTTTGCTTCAATATAGTCATTGTGGTATAGAGATTGATTCAGAATTGAGGAAACTCTCTACCTGTGTCCTGGAGGTTGCCAGAGATAAAGCAGGCCCAGACTGGAGAGTTCAGTATATTTTACATAAAGAACCTAACTAACAGATGAGATGGTAGCTGAAGGAAGATAATGGATCAAAAGAGAGTTTGAGTTATTGATATTGCTTCTTTTCATTTTAATATATGTTTATAAAGTATTACCTGTAATTATTTTCCAAAATTTGTCCCATAAAATGAACATAGTGGCTCCCTCTTTCTTTTCCAGCTATTAAGGTGAATTATTTCACATGTGTCCATTTTGGCAAACATAGATAAAACAGTTAAGAAAAGAAACAGGAGAATTTTCTGGTCTAACATGACCTTTCATCCTCATTTTTTTCATCTTTGTTAACTATGAGTTTATTTCTTTTTTTATTTTTAAAATTAAATTTATTGGGGTGACATTGGTTAGTAAGAGTATATCAGTTTCAAGTGTGCCTTTCTGTGATGCAACATCTGTGTATCACATTGTGTGCCCACCACCCAAAGTCACATCATCTTCCGTCACCATATATTCGACTCCCTGTACCCTTTACCACCCAACCCCCTTCCATCTCATAACCACCATACTGTTGTCTAGGAGTTTCAGTTTTACATCTCATATATGAGTGAAATCATATGATTCTTAGCTTTTTCTGACTGGCTTATTTCACTTAGCATAATATTATTTCAATAATCAACATATCTAGCTATTTGTGGAAACTCTTGGAAAAAAATCTTCATCCATATAAAATACATTTTAAGTTGTATTTTATGATTATTCTAGTGATAGCCAAGCCTTCCAAAAATTGAAATTATATAAAAGATGCAATCAAAGAAAATCAATGAATTGTAGATATAATACCAATTCCCAAAACATTTTAAATGTGGTAATTCTGGAAACTTCCTGCATCCTCCCATATCCATTTCATCATGAATAGCCTCTGAACCATCTTTTCTCAGGGACAGAAGTTAGGATCTTTGGGTAATGAAGCTTGACAAGCTACTAGATATTTAGACTGAGCATTTAGATATAAAAATGTTATTAACAAATAGAAGAAATAAAGGAACTCATGTCAGTCAGAATGAAGGACATCAAAAAGTTGTAGGTTAATATAATGTGTATAGAGAGAGGATAAAAGGATGAATCGAGCCAATTCAAGAGAATATGTTTAAACAAGGCATATTATAGAAGGCTTTTGAGTAAACTCAAAGAGATCATAGTTAATAGGCGCTAATAAAAGAAATATGTGCAAATTTTTGACTGAGAAATTATTTCAAAAATAAATGTTTATATAAATTGTCTTGAAAAACTAGATTCAGTAAACAGACGACATATCCAGATGTGTCCGACAGGTGAAGAGTCGTAATTCCTTATCATCTGCTGTAATGCTGAAAGGCCTGACTTACTCCTACCTGTAGGATCAGTAAGGTTTTCAAGATGTGCTTTTAAAAACAAAATAGTCACTTGTGAAATGCTTTTTTCATACATTTATGTTCATATTTTAAGACATGGCAAAGATATTTTTAACAAGTTAGTAAACCTACCTCTTTACTCTTACAGGCAGATGGGTGGGCAGGAACACATTGTTGATCTGAAGTTGGGCGACTTAATCTAAATACATAACGTAGAAAGGATAATCTTGTTGTAGGTGCAACTAACAGATCATTTTAATATCAAACAAAAATGCAGAGAATAGAATTAGGCTTTCACAATATGGTTTAAGAGCTAAAAGGAAAGATTGTCTGTTTTTGGATAAGTACAAATAATGGCATTCACAGAAAAACCACAGAATTTTAATGTTAATGATATTTTAGAGTTAAGTATTGGTATCAAAAGAAATATGGAAAATGATATGCTACTCTTTGTTCTTTAGCATCAGAACTTAAAGGTATTTAATTTAACAGGAAATAGTTAAAGCTAGAAGAAACATTCAGCTGTGGGGGAAAAAAGGAGAAGGTCTTTTCCTTCTAATTACTCTTTAATTTATCTTAATATATTTTGTTGACTTATTCATTGATATTAACTAATATATTGTTACAAATATAACTTCTACATGTATGTACAATTATAACAATCTCTTTACAGACAATATTTATTGTTGAAATTTCTAACATGCAATTATCACATGAGTACACAAACAGCATCTATATATATATGCAATTATAAAATCTGTTGACTTAAGAGCAGGTAATTAAACCACATAAAGTCTAGTGAACTAGACAGAGATATTTGGTTATTTGATGACCATGAACACTAAATTTTACTTGTAAGCTTTTATAAAAAGTGAGATACAATTGACACATAATATTACATTAGTTTAAAGTGTACAAAATAACAATTTGCTCTTAGTGTATAATGTGAAATGACCACCACAATAAGTTCTGTTAACAACCATTACTATACATGATTACAATTTTTTTTTCTTATAATGAGAACTTTAAAGGTTTACTCTCTTAGCAACTTTCAAATACACAATAGAGTTTTACCAACTATAGTCACCAGGCTTTCCATTAAATCCCTGGGTGTTATTTATTTCATAACTTAAAGTTTGTGTCTTCTAACCTCCCTAACCCATGTTCCTCAGTCCCCTGCCCACCCCCACCACCTGTGGCAACCGTGAGTGTGTTCTCTGTATCTGTGTTTGTTTTATTTTTTGGTTGCTGTTAGATTCCACATATAAGTGATTCAGTGTTTACCTTTCTCTTTCTAACTTATTTTAGTTATTAAAATGGCTTCAAGTCTACCTATGTTTTCCCAAGTGGCAAGATTTTATTCCTTTTTAGAGCTGAATGAAGGTTCATGGCATAAATAAACATGAAGGTTCATGTATCTTTTTGAGTTAATATTTTCATTTTCTTTGCATACATATCCAGAAGTGAAATTCCTGGATCATATGTCGGATCTATTTTTAAATTTTTGAGGAATTCCCATAGTGGCTGCACTAATCTTCATTTCCACCAAGAGTTCTACAAGGGTTCCTTCAGTTTCACATTCTCACCAGCACTTGTTCGTAATCTTCTTAGTAGCCATTCTAACAAGTATACGGTGAAATCTCCTTGGGTTTTCCATTTCCATTTTCCTAATGATTAGTGCTGTTGGGCACCTTTTTGTGTACCTATTGGCAATCTGTATGTCCCTTTTGTTAAAGTGTCTATTTTAGATCCTTTGCCCATTTTTTAACTATATTTTTGGCCCTTGAATTGTGTGATTTCCTTATATATTTTGGATATTGACCCCTTACTAGACATATGATTTGTAAATAATTTCTCCCATTCCATGGATTGTCTTTCCATTTTGTTGATGGTTTCCTTTGCTGTACAGATGCTTTCAGTTTGGTACGGCCTGATTGTTTCTTTTTGCTTTTGTTACCTTTGCTTTTAGTGTCAAATACAAAATCATCTCCAAGACCTATGTCAAGAGCCATTCCTCCAATTTTTTTTTTTTTTTTAGGAATTTTATGGTTGCAGGTCTTATATCCAAGTCTTAATTAATTTTTAGTTATATAGTTGTAGCTTTTGATGACTTGTAAAATTTGATAATCCAGCAGTAAGATAGTTGAACGTTTAAGCCTCCGAACTGATCCATAATTACTTTTTCCTTTATCTACTAGAAAATTTCCATTAAAGATTTCAAAAAGCTCTAGACCCAAGGGAATACTTAATTACACACTGTTATATAAGGTGGTTTCTCTCATTTACAATCGCTCTTTTACTCTCCTCCACATTGCTATCTTACTTTCTCTGGCATTTTTGCTATGTTTGCTCTATATATTTTTCTCAAGATGCATTATTTGAGCTTCCTTAATGAAATAAGCTTTTATTATTTCTGTTATTTTTTCAAGTTTAATATTGTTTAATATTCACTATTTAGAATTATTAAACACTCAATATAAATTTGTAATGGAAAAACTAAAACTTTTGAAATAACATTTTAAGTAATTTTATGCTAAAATTAACTATCTGTTATTATGAAAAAAAGGCTATTTACCCACAGACAGATTTAAATTGTTGCTTAAGGGCAACACTGTGAGAACAGTGGTCATTTTATTACAAACATATTATGGCTTTTCTCCTTTTAAACTGGAACTCCAACCCAATACAGTACTTCCCTGTGTAGTGCTGCCATATTGTCAAATAGTTTCCAACTTGGTAAAAACTAAAGTGAAGATAATTCTTATGTCTTTTCCTGTATGTCAAGATCAGAAAATATTCTTCAGGTTCCCAATACTCGACATTGAGGTTAGCATCCTCTTCATTTGCCACATTGCTTTCAAGAGATTATGCTTGTCAAGGCATTTTGACAAGAAAAAAACAATAAGTTTGTGATTTCACCTATAACGTAATATTATATCAGTAATAAATGAGTTTTTCTCTCAAATATTAGTAATGTTTTATATTTAATTTTGGGGCCTGTGTCTTTTTTTATTTTATTAGACATTGGTGTGATGTTGATTAAATTATGTTTCAAGTGCACAATTTTATAATACATCTGTATATTGCATTTTGTATTTACCACTTAAAGTCAAATCTCCTTCTGCCAACATGTATTTGACTGCTTTCATCCTTTACTAACTCCCTTATCCTCTCCCTTTCCCTTTAGTTAAGTACCACGATTTCACTTACATATGGGATATAAAACTGCAAGCAACAAACGAACAAACAAGACAAATACTCAAAAAAAAATACTCGAACACACAGACAACAATATGATTGCTTGTTCCTTATTTTACAATCCTTTTTTATTGTTTTTCAGTTATAGTTGTCCTCTTTTCCCCCCATTACTCTCCCCTGTCCTACCCACCCCTACCTCCCACATTCAGCCCTCCCTCCCTTTGGCTTTGTCCATGTGTCCTTAATATATGTTCCCTGATGACCCTTCCTCTTCCTTTCTCCGTTATCCCTCTTCCCCCACCCCTTAGTCACTGTCAGTTTGTCCTATATTTCCATGTTTCCGGTTTTATTTTGCTCGCTTGTTTGCTTTGTTGATTAGGTCCCACTTACAAATGATATCATATGGTATTTGTCTTTTACCCCCTGGCTTATTTCACTTAGCGTAATACTCTCTAGTTCCATCCACGCTGTTGTGAAGGGTAGGAGTTCCTTCTTTCTTTCTGCTGTGTAGCATTCCATTGTGTAAATGTACCATAGTTTTTAATCCACTTATTTATTGGTAGGCAGTTAGGTAACTTTCAGCACTTGGCTATTCTAAATTGTGCTGCTATGAACATTGGGGTGCATAAGTTCTTTTGACTTGGTGTTTTGGGATTCTTAGGGTATAATGCCAGCAGTCGAATTGCTAGGTCAAAAGGCAGTTCCAATTTTAGTTTTTTGAGAAAATTCCCTGCTGTTTCCCACAGTGGTTGCATCAATCTGCATTCCTACCAACAGTGCACTAGGGTTCCCTTTTCTCCAAAACCTCACCAGCATTTGTTGTTTGTTGGTTTGTTTATCATGGCCATTCTGACTAGTGTGAAGCAGTATATGACTGTGGCTTTAATTTGCATTTCTCTGAAGGCTAGTGATGCCGAGCATCTTTTCATATGTCTCTGGGCGCTCTGTATGTCCTTTTTGGCGAAATGTCTATTCCAGTCCTTTGCCCATTTTTTAATTGGTTTCTCTGTCTTCCGGGTGTGGAGTTGTGTGAAATCTTTATATATTTTGGAAATCAAACCCTTGTCTGAGGTATCACTGGCAAGTATGTTTTCCCATATGATTGGTTCCCTTTTCATTTTGCTGATGTTTTCTTTAGCCGTGTAGAAGCTTTTTAAATTGATGTAATCCTTTCTGTTTGTTTTTTTCTTTATATCCCTTGCTCTAGGGGACATATTGGTGAAAATACTGTTGCATGGGATACCCGAAATTTTCCTGCCCGTGTTCTCTTTCAGGACTTTTATGGCGTCATGACTTATATTTAAGTCTTTTTAGGCATCTTGAGCTTATTTTTGTGCTACTGTTCACGATGTTTACTTTGAACATTTGGTTGCTTTTACTTTCTCATATGTCTCATATGTCAACTGATATGGACCTATTTATCCATAGTTATCTTCTGATTAATAATACAGTAATCTGAATAATCAAATGCTATAATCAGAGAAGTGGTAGAGTATTTCAGAAATTTACCTGTGTCTATATCTATATATGGGTTACCTATCTGTATCTGTATGTGGATATCTATGTATTTATCTGTGGGATTATCTATTTAATTTTATACTTTATTTTACATACATCATTGACAAAAATATTATCTTATCTTTATAGCAGTCAAATCACATTTGAGGCATTCCTAAAAAAAAAAATCATTTGTTGACAGAGAGATTCAAATAGAGGAAATAGAAATAAGTGAACATAACATAATATGACTATATTACCATTATGCAGATCGTTCCAGAGCACATAATAATGCTTTATTTGTACCAGGCTGTAATTGGCACTTATGCATTCCTTTCTCTGAGAGCCCATTAGAAATGCAATTATGCCAAAACATGATGATATATTTCAGCACATGGAATTAAACCTCTGCTTTTGGCAACAGTCCCATGAGGTAAACACACACTGTGAGCAAAAATTTTAACAAAGAACAAAAAGTAAAAGCTTATTTTAATATTGTTGTGTATACTATTTGCCTCTCACCTTAGGATCTGCTTTAAAAAAAAAAAAGAGTGCAAGCTGATACTGCTCTCTGGAAAGTGATCAGTCAGTGACTGATAAGATCACATTGGCAGCAAGGGCAGGCTTTGTGATATCCACCAGCGTGTGATGCTATCCGCTGCAGATAATTATTTTGCAATGGAAAGCAAGCAGGGAACAATCACGGCAGCTCATACTAGGAAAAGGTGGTATATTCTGCGGTTGTCAGGACAAGCCATTCTCCTTGCGTTGTTTTAGGGTCAGAGACAACCCCACTGCCACACACTTTAAAACACTTCGTAATCCTCGCTGACTCGTTTATCTAATGAGAATCCTTTAAGCTGCTCCAAAATGGTTACAAGTGTGAAAAATAGACATTTGAAAAAAAAAAATTTAGTGACTTTGGTTTCTATAAGCAGATGTTGATGAAAGTCAACCACATGTTTGTGAGTATATTCTAGAACTGATCTCTTCTAGAGTACCTAATAGGGTCTTTACAATAATAATTCTTGAAACTTAATATATGCTAAGACATTTATAAAGTGCTTTACTTTCTTTGGAGAAAAGGACAGAAGCTATTATGTTCTTTTCCTATGAGGATACGGAGGATTGGAAAGGCTGTAGATTTCTGGAAGGAGAGAAAGCTCAGTGAGAACCCAGGTGTTTTGTACCACACGAAAAATAAATCCTCCCTAACCAAAGTATAGGTGTAAACAGACTATGCCAGAAATATGCAATTTGTGCATTTTTATGTTATATGGTAATAAGTTAGTAGGAAATTGGGGAGCATCAAGTTTGAGAAAAAGAATCAAAGAATGTTAGACCACATAAAAGCTCTACAAAAGATTAATATGTGCTGTAAGGTGATTCTTAGTGATATAAAAGATGACTTAATATGTTTTATCATGAATACAGAATATTTTTACCTACTCGCAAGAACAGAACCTGAAGTCAGGACAGTAATGATTTGAATTATGTGTAGGAAAGCCCTTGGTGACTTTGGGCTTGATCTCATTGTAGTGGGTGTTCTAGTGCAGGTGAGTAATGCCTCCAGGATCTTCAATGCATTTCTCTTTGGTTGGTGTGGGTTACATTATTAAAAACACAACATCACAATTAATTTTAAAAAATGGATTTCAAAAGTTCCCATTGCACAGGTTGAAAACAAACCTTGTATTGATAGGCAATGAAAGTAAAAGTAAATTTAAACATTTGAACTGATTTTTTAGAGTCAACTTATAATAAATGTATGCACATGAAACAAAAATAGTATCAAAAAACAATGTATTACTTTTGATTAGAACAATGAATGAGTTTAAGTATAGATTTAAAACAATTCTATGCTGTTCCATATAATTCTTCCTCAAGATTACCCCTTTCCTCCTTCTTAAATAGAAACAGACTATTTGCATTAATTTTAATGGTTCAGTAGCTTGATTTCCCCCTGCATGAAATCGCATGCTTCAGTACCTTATACCTGCTGATATAATAATTCATATAATCTCAAGAGGTGCCAAGAAGGAACTTAAAGCAGAAGTAAAAAAATATGAACTAAAATTAATGATGATCCCCCACCACTACCTGGTGAATAGGAGAACACGGTGGTCCATTCCCACGCAGAGGGCCTGGCTTTTCTTTTGGTCTTCCCTGGTGCCCCCCTGCTGGGGGCTGTGATCGCAAGCTGCTCTGGCACCGTTGGTCATCACTGCGCACAATAATGCTCAGGCTGTCCTTTGAGAAGTAACAAGGCGATGCTATGGAGTAACATAATAACTGACTGCATTGTTGTGTACAATGGCACAGCCATGCACAGAAATAATGCACGCTGCATTAAAAAATGTAGTTTACAGAAAAAAAAACTGTACTGACTAGGAAAAAGACAGAGGGTATCAGACAAGACACACTGACTCACACGAACATTTTAGCATATTTTTAAGTACTCAAGGCTTTGAACAAAATACATTGTTTTTGTTTCTCCCTCCTGAACCTTTCCCCACGATAACTAACTACCTAACAACAAATGCAGATGTGTGGAGTAACTTTTTAAAAAAAATAATTTCAGAGCAAGCAGCTCCCTCGAATCTTGTAAGAGCAGTTCTGTGGGCATATCTCAGATGCTTCTTATTATTTATGGAGATGTGCCAAAGACTGACAAATAACCTCTTGAATCAGTTGTTTTATTCTGTTTCCTTGGGGGAAGGTGCATAGCTAACAGGCTTCATCCTCATCTTGTGAATACTGTTTCTTTTTTGAGTGATCGCAACAAAAAAGGATGGTAGAGGATCCACTGTTGAAATTACACAAAACGATCATATTTAAAAAAAAAAAGACTTCTGGTCAAGATGGAGGTGTAGGTAAATATGCTTTGCCTCCTCGTGCAACAACAGAAAGAAGTACAATGAGACATCAAAGCAAATAACACCCAGAACCATCAAAAAACTGCTCTATATAGAAGTCTGGCAACCAAGGATGTAAAGAAGCCACATTCACCCAGACAGTTAGGAGAGGTGGAGATGCAGAAATGGGCAGAGAGCGGCGAGACACGGTGTGACCCAGGGAGGTGGCAGTGGCGGAGTGGGTGGGCCCACATCAAGTGTGGTGGATAAAAACTGGGAGGGACACCATGGGAGTGAGCGATCCCAGCCCCACAGACTGCACAGCCCGGGGTTCAGCACCAGGAAGATAAACCTCCACAATTTCTGGCTGTAAAAACCAGTGGGAGTTGGAGTGGTGGAAGAAACTGCCAGATTTTCAGGAGATTCCCCTTAAAGGGCCCACACGGACTCAGGACATACGCAGACCCAGTCCCTCTGGAATACAGCACCAGGGCAGCAGCTGGAAGGACACCAGTCACACACAGGGAGTATGTGAAGTGACTGGAAACAGGGCAAGTTCCAGGCAAACCTCCAGAAGCCAGGCAGTGGCATTGTCCCCTCTCCGAACCCTCCCCTCACACAAAGCCACAAAGGTGAGAAAGGTTGCCCTACCCTAGCGATTACCTATGTTTCTGCCCCACACAATTTATAGGTGCGTTTTCTCCAATAAACCACACTATTAAGAGAGTCAAAGTAGCTCTACCTAATATACAGAAACAAACGCAGGGAGGCCGTCAAACTGAAAAGACAAACAACTATGACCCAACCAGAAGAACAGGACAAAACCCCAGAAAAAGAACTAAATGAAATGGAGATAGCCAACCTATTAGGTTCAAAGGTCAAAACACTGGTGATCAGGATGCTCAGAGAACTCAGTGAGCATGGCAACAACATAACGGAGAAACGAAGGTTGCACTACGTGAAATAAAGAAAAACCTACAGGGAACCAACAGTGAAGGGGAGGAAGCCAGGATTCAATCAACAATTTAGAACTTAAGGAAGAAATAAGCTTTCACACAGAACAGCAAGAAGAAAAAAATAATTCGAACAAATGAGGATAGGCTAAGGAGCCCCTGGGGGCATCTCCAAATGTACAGACATCCAAATCCTAGGGACCAGAAGGAGAAGAGGAAAAACAAGAAAATGAAAACTTATTTGAAAAGAAAATGAAAGAAAGCTTCCTTAACTTGGTAAAGGAAATAGACATAGAAGTCCAGGAAGCAGAGAGTCCCAAACAAGTGGGACCCAAAGAGGACCACATCAAGACACATGATCATTAAAATGCCAACGGTTAAAAATAAAGAGAGAATCTTAAAAGCAGCAAAAGAAAAGCAGAGAGTTACCTACAAAGGAGTTCCCATAAGGTCATCAGCTGATCTCTCAAAAGAAACTTTGCAGAAAAGCAAGGAGCTACATCAAAGATTACTCTATCCAGCAAAGCTATCATTTAGAATGGAAGGGCAGATAAAGTACTTCCCAGACAAAATAAAGCTAAAGGGGTTCATCATCACTAAGGCATTATTACATGAAATCTTAAAGGGACTTACTTAAGAAAAAGAAGATCAAAACTGTGAACATTAAAAAGGCAACAAATTCACAACTATTAACAAGTGAATCTAAAACAAACAAACAAACAAACAAAAACAACTAAGCAAACAACCAGAACAGGAACAGAATCATAGATACAGGGATCATTTGGAGGGTTATCAGTGGGGAAGGGAAAGGGGGAGAACAGGAGAAAAGGTACAGGGAATAAGAAGCATAATTGGTAGATACAAAATAGGCAGGGGGTTGTTAAGAATAGTATAAAAAATGGAGAAGCCAAAGAACTTATATGCACTACCCATGGGTATGAACTAAGGCGGGGATTGCTGCAGGGAATGAGGGTACCAGGCAGATGGGGGCAAAGGAAGAAAATTAGGACAACTTTAATACCATAATCAATAACATATATTAAAAAAATAAAAATAAAAGACAGGTACTTTTTGATACGTAGTTCCTTGTATTTATTTCCAGAGTATTTGGATTTCTGGAGGAGCTTAGTTGTCAAATTTGTGAGTATCGGAATCACTTTAAATTTTGAAAAGCTTGAAGAGACATTATTTAAACCCCAGAGAAATACTTCAACTGACCAAAGATGTGGGTGTTATTCCATTATGAAATATGGATGAACGTGTCACTACCTCCCACTCAGTGACATGTACATGTCAAGTATGAATATTGATGTCAGGATTTAAGAAAAGAATACTTCCCTGGCATCCTGTTCTGAGGAGATAAGTATATGGGGTCCAAACAAGCCATAAACTATTGTCAACCTATCACATTGACTTTGATGTATTAAATAGCCTCTGAGGCTATTCTAATGAAGGGATAATCATATTTCTCTGAATAGTTGACATAGCAGATAACATAAAATAGTATATTAAAAAAATCCATACCCTCTTTTTATTTTAAATCTCTAGAAGCCACCATTTTGACAAATTCTTTATTCTCAATTATTGTGTAAGTTGAGTAGTTAGTAGATATTCCAAATGACACTGGTAAAATCTTTAGACCAAAAATGTCCACCGGCCAGCTTTCCCATTAAGTACATTCAATATGAGATTAAGCATGTTATTTTTCAGTTTTGATACAAGCATAATTCAACTGGCTGCATTTTGCAATTCACATTCTTTTCTTTATCACATGCAAATATATTCATCATACATTTTTGTGAAGTGAAAAAGAAAAAAAAAGAATGACATATAATTGTCAGTATAATAAAATGAATCTTCTTAGCCAATTAATATTTTCTTTTGTTTCACATTTCAAATATAATTTTAGTTGGCATCTTATGTCCAAGCATATATATCTCACTACTAAATCATGACAAGGTTCACTATTGAACCAGCTCAGAAATTCATCATAAGTCTTTATCAAGTCAATTTCTATGTGTTCTTTTTTTATTTCTGTAATTTGATGAAATCTCATGGGCCTTGCACAGTTTCAAAGCTGGTAGAAGGCAACTAAACTTAGTTTCAAGATCAACTGTAGGTATTAGTTTTAAATCAATGAATCAGCCCTCACTTGCACTATGGGATCTATTTGTGTAGCTCCATAGATGGCGCATGCTCATCAACCAACCGGAGTTGGGTTGCCCCAGCTCCCAGCACCTTATTTCCCTGGCCAATGTCAGTGCGGCCCTTCAATCACGTATGTTTCAGAAAACAGTATTGTGACAATATTGTGTGCACACTGCAAAACCTGGTAAGTGTTAATAAAGTATAGGTATGTTTTATTTCTATGTTTTCAATTTTTGTCTATAAATGTATCATTCAAAATACAACATTTTTAAAGTTTTCTTATTCTTAATTTTTTAAAATATTTTCAGGTACAGCATAATGGTTAGACATACATAAAACTTATGAAGCGATCTTATGATAAGTCTTTCAACAACTTGACACAATACATAGTTATTCCAATATTATTGACTATATTCCCTGTGCTGTACTTTACACCTTCATGCCTATTTTGTAACTGCCAATTTGTACTTCTCAATGCCTTGAGTTTAATATTAGGTAATATCATGTGATGTTTATTTTACAATGTTAAGTGATTAGCTTACCAAGTTAATATTTTTAAGGAAAACAGCAGTTGACATCATTGTATGTCAGTTCATTATCAATGTGTTTCTTTATTGATTGGTCATATTATTTGATTGTATTATTCAATTTTGTATAATCATGCTTGTTATGTAATAAAGCAAAATAACAGTGCATCAGCTAGGTTTACATATCATGCTCAGGCTGGCGGTCCTGGGTTGGTATGTTTTCTTTCAAATCATTGAGACCTAGAACCCTTTCATTTTGTTCTGCTGTAGTCAACTTGTAGTTTTTTCTTTTCCTCTTTTTTTTGTTTTGCTTTGTTTTGCTTTGTTTATGTTTGTTCTCAGTCATGCCATCAGGCCTGTATTTGTACTATTATCTTCTTCAAATTGTTATGTTTGGTGATAATTTTTCTGGTATGCTCTTGTATTTTTGTATATTTAAAATTCTCACTTTGTCACAGGTTTTGTTGGCAAACAAACTCCTTGTTATACTTGATTGTGTTTGAGATGGTTGTTTGTTTTTAAATTCTGGAATGTACTTTGTAGTACTACAGGTGTTTCATTGTATAATTCATTACTACAAAAAGTAGTTCTAAAGTTAGTCAGCTTTAGTACTTCAGTGTTGGGCTTGAAAGAGTATATAGGACAAAATAAACACAGAAGTTTTTAGGTCTGTCATCAATTTAATATTGTTGGATAGTAATATCTGGGTATATTGGGAATATGGATATATAGGGCATATCTGACTTTCCTACACATCTGTGAATGTCTCTCTAAACAACTCAATTTTTTGCATATTTCCTATTTATTTTGCTCATGTTCACTTTTGCTGATGTTTAGCTTTGCTTTGAGCAGAGATAGTTCTCTTTCTTGAGGCCTTTAAAGAAATCTCTGCAGTATTGTTACAGTCTCTTTTCTAATTTTTCTAGCTTATGTTCCACATCCTTAGAATCCTTCCTCAAAGGATTTCTTTCTTAAGAATTTTTATATATTATATATAATATTTAAATTACTTATGTAATTAAAAAAACATCTCTGAACATGAGTTTCACACAATGTATGACAAACATTTTGTGTGTATATTTTTCTCTGTGCTGTCTTATTGATAATATGCTGGGGAGGGAAGCTGTGTGCGTGCGTGTGTGTGTGTGTGTGTGTGTGTGTGTAACAGAGAGAAGTGAAATTTTTAGGAGACCAACAATTGCACAGAAGCTTTCCTGGATAAAGGCCTAAGAGAGATGTGCTCACTATAAACCCAGACACCACTGCAATGATGGGGAAAGTCATTCCACTCAAAAAGAGCAAAAATTGCCTCTGGAAATTCAAACTGTAGTTTCAGTATAGAGGAAATAATATACTGAATATATTGTATTAGGAAAAAGTCCTATTTTTCTGATATGTTCTTATGATTGATAAGAATGTAATTGTGTTGCCTCCCCAGGATGTTTCTGTTACAGAAGCAAAAGATTATTTCCAGCAGATCTATATAGTTGTAGCATTGTTATTAATAAACATTCTGGTAAAAGAATAAATACAAATTCAAAAAATTAAAGTCTTTATTGTAAGCTGGATTTACAAAACAGATGCCTTGTATTATACAGTTTAAAGATACCAGGACGGACATCTACATACTCAGTGATGTCTGAATGTGTCATGGACACAGTAACCTACCCGCAGACTATGCCAGTTTCCTGAAGCCCATATCGTAATGACATTTCTGCTGTTTTTAACTTTATTTTTATTCTAATTAAGAAAAAAACCTCTGTGAAAGAATTCATTGACCCTCAGAAAAACGGGATAATTGTCATACCATGTATGCTATTTTTAGGAACACAATTAGTTTCTGGTTTATAGATTTCAACATTTATTTTTTGAAATCTAGAAAAATGGTATCAAATCATGTTCTACTAATTTCATTATAATGATAAACTTCAGAATTGATACCTGTACTATATGTATATTTTATCTCAAAATTAGTCTGGCACATTCATCTTTGGCCAAGAAGGTCACAGGAGCTAAATATTTTGGTTCTTCAACACAACCCCCAGATCCTCAATGATGATCCTCAATAGTGCAATGATGAAATGCACTATTATTTTGTGCATTTATATTTAACTGTTTTAAAATTCAGGATGTATTTAAATGAATATATAGTTTTTCAAAATTTGGTTGTGGATTTATGTCATTTCTCTTCAAAGATCTAAATGTTTTCAGAAATTTAAAACGTCAAAGTTCCCTGACCTGAAACTCAATGATAAAATTTCCAACAAACTAAGCAGCCAAGAATCAAATTTTTTACTTTGGTCAATACAATTTCACAATGTATTGAACAGTTGAGTTCCATTTTACTAACGAATGATCACAAATAGTATCAGCTAATATATTTTTGTAAATCTCAGCTTAAGATTTATGTTTTAAAAATTCAAATACATGTGTGTTACAGAGGGGTCAAAATGCAGCACCTTGTGTGCTCTCTAGCTTCTTTTTGGCTCTCAGTAATCTTGGCAGGGTGGTAGGGAAAAAAAACAGCTATGTCAGTTTTGTTTAGAGTGGGACAACTTGATTATGGATTTAAAATTATTTTATTAATATTTAATTAATATGGCATATACGGCATATAGGAAGACTCTTTTTATCCCACTTTTTTGACATTGGTTGAACAGTTACACCTTGAATTAAGAGTTGGAATGGTTGGGTGATCCTGACTTTACAAATAGTGTTGACAAAAACTTGAAGCCTTAAAATATAACGAGTTCAGTATTTGTAATATTTACATATTTCTTCTTAACTTTAAGATCTTAGTGTTTTAAAAGCATATTTTCCACATTATTTTTCTCTGACAAATCAATGATTTTATCCACTAATAAAGTTTTTACATAAAGAAAAGTAATATTCTGGGAAAATAACTGAACTTCTAAATTTGGAAAAACAATCATGTGGTATGAAAATTAAAGATGTAGAAAGCATGAGGAGTAGATAAAATAAATACTGGAAACACCTATAGAGTTGTCTAAATTAAAGTTCAATCCTTGACATTCTGCACTAGACAAAAGTATTAAGATATAAATGGTTAATATAAATATAATTAAACTTCATTTATATATCAGGTATATACATTTGAAAGAAATAAAATCTGAATAAAAAATCAAATATATGTAAATATTGCATATATGTGATAAAATTAAATTCTGACAAAATTAACGTAAATTGTGTGTTGGTTAAATAAGAAGTTATGAACTGGACCTAAAGGATAACTATTCAATCAGGAAATTAAAATGTCTAGGGCTGATGAATAATGTTTGCAATAAAAACTCATATAAAATGCTAAAGCAGAAATTAGCAAAGTTGTGAAAATCACTGCATCTGAAACCACCTTGAAATACTATCCCTTCTATATTCCTACTTAATGTAACTTCCTTAATGAGGTCTCATGTGATTCTCACATTGAATAATAGGTGACTTAAGAAGGGAGAGTTGCATATTATAACACAGGAGAGAATGCTGAGAGCAAATCCAGACTTTTATTTCATTTAAAATCAGTTGACTTAAGCTAGAACACTTATTTACTTTTCTAGGTACTAAGTGTTCAAAATAGAAATATTGATCGCATGTTCAGGAACATTAGAGGAGAGATTCAGACAACATAGATTGAGCAGACAAAACGGGAAATTTCTAAATGGTTAAGCTTCTTGAATTTTTGCAAGACTAGCTGCCAAAGGGCTATATGTGCCTTTATTCCATAGACATTGGAGATAATTGACAGTAATGATATCTAATTACAACCTATCAACTACTACTTTGTACTGTGACAGTAAGAGGCAATCATTTTTTCCTATAGTCTAATCAAAATATTAAAAGTAGCATGCATGAATAATTTTCCAGAAAGAGAACAGAGACAAAATTATTATATTATTTAATTTACCTCTTGATTAGACCATATGGAAATTATACCTTGGAAGAGAGTGGCTATGACTCTGCAGGACCAGGCTCTGGAAATACTAAGGGCAGGTTTCCACTCAGACTCTCTGCAGGTAAAAGTAGACTGTGGCATGGAAAATTGTCCAAAAGCACACTGGGCTATCGAAATAAATTCCAGGATTCCCCTAGGAAAAATATGCATGGGATTGTTGTAATTACATCAATAATATATATAGAATGTTCTTAGAGAATGGCCTCATACACACTAAATGCTGAATGAGTACTACTTATTATTAACAATAATTTTGATTAGTAAATATCCAGGCTGTGTCAATTTTTTTCACTGCAATATCTTATTCTGTAGTGCCTGCCAGAGGAGTTCATTTAGAATTTTACATAACACCAGGGCATCTTCTTCAGGAGCTGCAGCCAGAACTTTCCACCGCTGTAAGTATTATGAAATAACACAAAATTCGTGCACTGAGAGTTGTTTTCTAACAGCATTGTTGCAGAATAACTGACTCAATAAACCACAACTATTTAGAATGTACAATTTATTTTCTGACATATGCGCACTACTGTAAAACCATCACTACAAAAAGATAGTGAACATACTCATTTCCCACCAAAGCTTCTGGGTGCCCATTTGTATTTCTTCCCTTCTTCTTTATTCCTGTCTCTGCCCCTGTTGCCAGACATTCACCAATTTGCTTTTTGTATTTATTTATATTATCTTGCACTTTCTAACATTTTATATAAATCAAGTTATATAGTACCAATTACAAGGAATGTGTCTTCATTAGCTCAGTATTTTATTTTGATATTTCATACATCTTGGGGCATATATTCATTTCTATTTTTGAGTAATATTCTAATGTGTTGGATATATGAGTTTGTTTATCCACCGAGTTGTTGATGAACATTTGGATTGTTTTCAGTCTGGGCTATTACAAGTAAAGCTTCTGTATTCATGAAAAAGTGTAAATGTGTACTTACCTTTCTGTTAGTTATATACTGAGAAATAGAATGGCTGGATTATATATGGTAAGTAGGTGTATTATTAATTTTTGTGCAAATTGACAAATTATTTTCTGAAATGATTTTTTCAGTGAATCAGAATTCTAGTTTCTTTACATCGTTGCCGTTTGTTATGCTTAGATCTTAAAATGTTAGCCATTCCAAGTGTGTAGTAGTATGCCATTCAATTTGCTTTTCTTTAATAATCAGGGCATCTGAACATATTTCATGTGCTTTTTGGTGAGATGTGTGTTCAAATCTCTTAACCATTCTTTTTTGGCTTTTAAAAAATATTTTAAGTTGTAAGTTTTTTACATATTCTGGATAAAAGTTAATTATCAAACATATGATTTGCAAATATGTTTCCCAGTATGTGTCCTGTTCTTTTATTTTCCTAGTAGTGCCTTTGAAGAGCAGATTACTGATTTTGATGAAGTCTAATTTATAACCTTTGTTTGTTTTTTTTGTTTTTTAATTTAATTTAATTTTTTTATTGGTTGTTGTCATTTTTTTAAATTTGATTTTATTTTTTCAAATACATTTGTCTCTGCCTACCCCCCCACCACTTTCCCTAGGCCCCTCTCTCCTTCCCTCCCTCAGCTCTTCCCCTTTGGTTTTGTCCATGAGTCCTTGCTATATGTTCCTTGACTTTCCCCTTCCCTTCCTTTTCCCCGTCCCCCGCCCTCCTTCCTTCTTGTGTCGGTTGATTTCTTTTCCTTTCAGTGTTGCTGGTCTTATTTTCCTTGCATCTTTGCATTGTTGGTTAGGTTCCGCTTATAGGTGAGATCATATGGTATTTGTCTTTTGCCCCCTGGCTTATTTCGCTTAGCATAATGCTCTCCAGTTCCATCCATGCTGTTGCAAAGTTTAGTAGTTCTTTTTTTCTTTCTGCTGCATAGTATTCCATTGTGTATATGTACCATGACTTTTTGATCCAGTCATCTACTGATGGGCATTTAGGTTGCTTCCAACACTTGACTATTGTAAATTGTGCTGCTATGAACATTGGGGTGCATAGGTTCTTTTGTATTGGCATTTTGGTCTTCTTAGTGTATAGTCCCAGCAGAGGAATCACTGGATCAAAAGGCAGTTCCATTTTCAGCTTTTTGAGGAAATTCCACACTGCTTTCCACAGTGGTTGCACCAGTCTGCATTCCCACCAACAGTGTACTAGGGTTCTCTTTTCTCCACAGCCTCGCCAGCACCTGTTGTTTGTTGATCTGTTTATGATGGCCATTCTGACCGGTGTGAGGTGGGACCTCATGGTGGTTTTGATCTGCATTTCTCTAATGGCTAGTGATGCGGAGCATCCTTTCAAATGCCTCTGGGCCCTCTGTATCTCCTCCTTGGAAAAGTGTCTGCCTAGGTCCTTTGCCCATTTTTTGATTGGATCATTTGAATTCTTGGAGTGGAGTCGAGTGAGTTCTTTTTATATCTTGGAGATCAAACCTCTATCTGATGTATCATTAGTGAATATATTTTCCCATATAACCTTTGTTTTTATGGGACATGTTTTTGCTGTTATATTAAGAAATCTTTGTCTAATCTATGGTTAATGTTTTTTTCCCTACATTTTCTTCTAGAACTTTTGTAGCTTTAAAATCTACATTTAGATCTCTGGTTCATTTATATTCACTTTATTTTTTAATCTTGTGTGAAGTACAGGTCTAAATACATTTTTGTCCATATGTGGATATGCAGCTGTTCTACCACCATTTGTATAAATTCTGTAACTTTCCCTGATTTGCCTCTACAACTATATCACTACCCCCTATCTTGTTCTATCACTCTATTTGTTTGAATTTATGACAATACCTCACATTTTTATTATTTTATCTTTATAGTATCCTATCAAATGTTAGCATTGGTCATATAAATTTGTTGTTCTTTGTCAAAGCTGTTGTGTATTTTTAATTTCTGTATAAATTTGCAAATCAGTTTTTATTTTCTGCAAAGTACCTACTGGTATTTTGATTGATATTCTTTAATATCTACATATCATTTTGGATAGAATTGTTCTCTCGCTCTCTTTTTTTACTGTTGTTTGGTTACAGTTGTCCCCATTTTCCCCCACTACTCTCTCCTGCCCTACCTACTCCCACCTTCCATTTCCAATCCTCTGTGTGCCCCATTGTTTTTGTCCATGGAGCCTTTATTCATGTTCCTCAAAAGAACCCTCCCTCTCTTTCCTCTGTAACTCCCTTCCCCCAACACCTCTGGTCACTGTCAGTTTGCTCTTTATTTCCATGTCTCTGCTTCTATTTTGCTCGCTTGTTTGTTTTGTTGATTAGGTTTCACTCATAGGTGAGATCATATGGTATTTGTCTTTTACTGCCTGGTTTATTTCACTTAGCATAATACTCTCTCTTGACAACATCAGTTCTTTGGATTCATGAACATGGTATATCTTTTATTTATTTACATCTTCTTTAACTTATCATACTAGTGTTTTATCATTTCCAGTGTATGGATATTTCATATTTTTTCATTAGATTTATCATTAACTATATCATATTTTGATATTATATAACATATTAATTCAAATATAATTTCTCATTATTCATTGTTATATAAAAATACAATGGATTTTTATATAAGGATATATTGCTCACTCACTTATTAGTCTTACTGTTTAATTGACTTATTAGTTTCAGTAAGTTTTATAGATTCCACTGACTATATCACCATACTCATTACAAGGTTATAAAAAAAGTCATCAGGAAAAAAACTTTTTTCTCTTCCAATATATACTTTGTTTATTTTCCAATAATATTATATTTGCTTGAATATTTAATACAATGATGGATAGAAGTGCTGGGAGTGGATGACCTTGTTTTCTTCTATGTCTCAAGAATAAAAGATTACAACTTTACCTTTAGATGTTAGTTGTATATTTTTTTTGATATCTTTTACCAAGTTTAGGAAATCCCTATTTATTCTTAATATTTTGAGAATTTCTAACAGTAATAGATGTAGGACTTTGTGAACTATTTTCTCTGCATTTATTGAGACAGCCATATTTTTTAAAATTTTTATTTGATACAATGAATTGATTTTATGTGTTAAATCAGCTTGGAGACACCATACACAGAGTGTGATATTATTTTTGTATGGATATAGATATTTAATTTGCTAAAATCATGCTTAAAATGCCTGCAGTGTCATAGTCTGTTTTTGGGAGCATGATGTTTCTAGACTTATACAATGAGTTGAGATATATTCCATACTGTTCAATTTCCAGGAAGAGTTTGTGTAGAGTTGATAGTATTTCATCTTCAAATGTTTAGCTGAGTGTACCAGTGAGGTCATCTGGGCCTAGAATTTTTCTTATGGATAATTATTTTAATATTATTAGAGATACTCTGTGCTCACTGGGCTCTTGCTGTCCCCATATTTGTAATTCTCAAGAGATTCTTCCATTCAGTGGGTTCTGCAGAGGGTAATTCTCCAGATCAGAAAATGTTGAAACATGGGAATCCTCTTCCAGCGACCAGAGTTTTCGCAATAAAGAATCCTGGGGCACTGTGACACTTTGTCTGGGAGAGTAGGTAAAAAGGAAAGTACAGAAAGAAGAGCAAAGACTCCAGGCTGTGGAGAGTACACAACAAAAACCTTTTCTTGGAGTCTCGCCAGGTGTCCATTCTAGATATCCCCTCAAGTTTCCAAAATGAACGTGGAGTGAATGTAAATCGGGAGGCCCCATCATCAGCTCGAGCCACATTCAGTGTCCGTGTGTGAGGCTGAGGGTGTAGGACAGAACAGGCTGAAGAACACAGAAGGGAAGACAAGCACACAGTAGGATAGGTGACTAATGCACAACACCATGACAAGTTCTCACATTTGTTAGACGCTTAATATGTCTTAAATTCTTGCCACAAGTGTTTTGCAATACAGCTTCTCCTATATACCAGTCTTGAGCCACCACTCGGAGAGTCTGACCCAGGCCTTATGAACTGAAAGTGCTGAGCCAACTGTATAAACACCAATTGGACAGGTGACGTCAGCACTGAGAAATAACAGGGAGCCAACACAAGTGACGATGCTATTCATTTGGGTTTTATTAATGCAGGTTCACTCAGCTTTTATTGATACAGATTCACTCCAAATCCACACTAACCTAATAACAGCCATAATCACTCAGCAACAATCAGTAATAACATTGCACAAGAGAAATGGAGGATAGGACGTGAGTCCCAGAGTCTCAGCCTATAGGTCTAAGAGACAGCACGGTGGGCAAGGGAGTTGTCAGTGTCTTGCAAGGAGGACACCCCATGAGCTAGGTTGGCAGGGCAAACAAAATCCATAGCCCAGCAGGTCAGAGCGTCCACAGCCCAGCCTTTAGGAGAGCAGTGTGGCGTGGGCAGCACCGCGGTGCGTGGAGATTTGCTGTTCAGTGGTGGCTCTGAAGTCCACCTCAGTTATACCCGTGACGGTCGTGTATTCCACCCTTCTGGGTCTCTCAATAAATGTCTTAAGATTTTGATAAGTTGTTAAGGGATTGCCAGAGGGTTTATCTTTGGATATTCCACCTCTACACATGTCTGTTCAGGTTACATGTGCAGATACATTGAACAGTCTACTCCGCCATGCATGACGTAGGCAGTTTCCTTCTTGAACCAAAGGGTCATGGCTGACGGGCAGCTGTCTTGGTTGACATGGGTGATGTCATCTTATCTCCTTCATCCTATCTTGCTGGGACCGATGCCATTTTATTGATCCTGCTCTCCATAAATGTTAGGCATAAAAGCAGAGTCTAAAATGGATTTTTCTCTGATGCCAGAAGTGATGTGCTACAAGTAACCTCAGGATGACAGACTTCTCCAAATTGTTTATATTTACAGGTTGTAGATTCTGAGAACCAGCATAGCTTAAATGAAATGCTGGGCAGGCTGAAAACATTATATATACATGTTTTTTTTTCTGTTGTGTTTTTTCTCCTTTCTTCTCCGGAGAGCATACATTTTCTACTATTTTCCTTGGCTCACAATATTAATGTTTGGGTCTTAATTGCATCAGGCACTAAGTGATAGATAATAAAGATGGGAAATTTGTCTCTATTCTTTAAATGTGTACATACTGAGGTTAATGCCAAAAAAGTTTACGATATGAAAGTGAGTTCATAGCAAGACAAAGATGAAAAAGAGAAACAGAGACAGAGAGATGAATATGAACATGAATTTATAGTTCATTTTAATATGTTAACATTGTCCATCAGAGAAACCGTGTCTAATGATTGTCACTGTCTTACCAGGCCCGCTTCCCCCTTGGATAAGCACTCCCAAGGGGAGAGGATAATGACAACAATAATAGCTGACATTTCTTGAGTGTTTATTAATTGTCAGACTGTTTTCTAAGGATGAAATATGCACTCACTCATTAAATAGCTCTTATGTTATTTAATGTTACAATAGCTCAGCAGCAATGTATTATTACTCTTTATAATTTAACCTGAGGAAACTGAGATACAGTGAAATTAAATAAGTTGTTAGGGCCACCAGCTGATCACTTGTGGGTCAAGTGTGCCGATCTATTTGCTTTGGCCTTGAGCCTGCACTAAACTATACTCCTTAATGTATTTCTCTGTGCTTAAAACTTGGCAAAGTTATTGGTATACATTTTATTTGTTCTGAAATAATATGAAGAAATTAGAATATTCTCCTAATAACTAGAAAATAAATTTCAAACTACTAAAAATAACATTAAATTGTCTGTGTGATACATCATAGCTGAGTGAGCCATTTCTTATTACCCCTTTTATCTCTTACACACTCGAACACTTTACCTAAGCCTTTCAAATTTGGATCACCTATAGTAATATGTGCCCAATTCTTCATTTTGTGATTTATGTCATGAATATAAGAAAAATATATAGTTTAAAATAAAAGTAATTCAAGGTCCCAAGGGGTGCCTTTATAAAGATGAAAGATATAAATCTCCATGTGGAGATAATTGCCATAATTCTTTTCCCCCCAAAATTAACTAAAGACCTTATATAGAATGAATCGAAATCCAGATTTCTCATCTGTCTAGATTTATAAAGAGATCAAGTGACTATTTGCATTAGTACAATCACTTTAGATTTCCCAAATTACAAAATTAATATTCTCATATTTTATAAAATGTTTATAGATAGAATTTTGTACTAATCATCCTCCAATGTGTAATTTTTGATCAACAAAAAATGCTCTAGTATCTGTTTCCATTTACCTATCTCATCTTTTTCCCCTGATATAATCAATATAGCTTATTCTATACCTTTCTCCATACTAATGAAGTAATATATAAAATACACATAGAGGAATTTTATTGTGATGAAAACTCATTTACATTATGTAAGTTTTTCTCTTTTCCTTTAACAAAACTTTTTGAAGGCATTGCATATAATTATGTTTTTAGTATTCTAATCAATTATTTTTATTGCCTAAATACTTATTTCCTGTGTCTATGATCACAACTTATACAGAAACTCAAATGTTCGGGGCATTCATGTTGACACTATAAGCAGATCTATAGAGAATATTACTGATAAAGGCTTTAAGGAATAATTTCTATTTTGATCTACTAGATCTCCAGTAGATGCTTTGTTTAAGTGCATGAGCAGTTAAATTTAATAGCCATTGACTGATTTCCAGAAGGCTGAAAATGCTTCACATTTGTGCCATTCAGTGCCTCAGAGCACAGCCTCAGTAACAGGTGTTCCCATCCTCCTCCTCACTTTATTTTAGTGTCAGTTGCTAGAGTTACATTCTCCATTTTTTCATATCTCTGGGATAAGGACGAAACGTAGAATCAATGGCATTTTAAATATATATTTGCAAGCACTTTTAAATGGAATGTATGATAATGGTTTATCATAGAGTACATGATATACATTGAGTTTTAAATAGTTCATTTAGTAGATATAAATTATTTTTTAAAATCTATGTAATGTTAAAACATTGTTGAATTGATTGACAATTTTACTTTTTGATAACACATAAAAAATGAGCCTCTCATAAACATCTTTAATTAAATTAATTAAACAATATTCCACTATATTGTATTGTCCACCCAATAGCTACAATATGAGTGATGAGGGAAAAAATGTAGAAATGGCCCCTATCACCTCATTACCAATAATCCACATGCATGATAACAAATTATTCTCTCCTGAAAACTGGATTAAATATCTTAGCTTATGAAAAGTGAGGAAGAGTTTAATTTTTCAAAGTCATGCATTTAAATAGCAGAATTGATATTTGAACTTGTATTAGTCTGATTACAACTTCTAAGTTCTTAACTATACTTGCATTTTACCTCTTGGCCTAAAAAAATATAAAATAGTACTGTGAAAATTAAGGAAATATTAATAATTAGAAATTAATCATTCTTCATTATAGAAAACAAAGTATGTAAACTATGATCTGTTCTAAAAGAATAGAAACTTTCCGGAATCTGTATAAATCTCAATTGATTTGGAAGAGAAAAAGTGAGACATGTGCAAGAGACAATTTTTGAGACAGAGGAGTAATAATATGGGCCTTTCACAACCAAATATTAAAACTCTTAATAACGTATGTATAAGTGTAAAACAGGCAAAGAAATTAATAGAAAAGAATATTGAGTTTAGAAATTGATCATAATATGTGGGTTTAGGAAAGATTATTTAGTAAGGAGAGGTAAGATTTCTTTTAAAAAGATTTTATTTTATTTTTTTAGAGAGGGGAAGGGAAGGAGAAAGAGTGGGAAACATCCATGTGTGGTTGCCTCTTGCACTCCCCTGCTGGGGCCCTGGCCTACAACCCAGGCACGTGCCCTACACTGGGAATGGAATCAGTGACCTTTGGTTGGCAGGCCACGGCTCAATCCACTGAGCCACACCAGCCAGGGTAGATTTTTTTAATGTTGGAGAAAAATTAATTTAATTGTGTAATCATAGAGCTTGTCAAAATTAACCTAAGATATATTAAAGGCAATGACTTTCATATTTCGTTAGCCAGCAGCAGAATACTTTTTTAAATGATTTTATTTAAAACCACTATACTTAAAAAATTAAACAAAACTTTAATTTTTGTTTGAAAAATTAAACAAACCAGATTTAAAATTTAAAAAAACCAGATTGCTCTGGTTAAAAATAGATAACATATCATAGAATGTGCTTTGAAAGCCCCTGCAGGTAAGAGTGAAATAAAAAAGAAAGTGAGGGACAAAATATGATTTAGGGTTTTACAATTGTTTTTCATTTCATAACTGATTACAACAAATTGCTTTGCCATTTTTAAGAACTTTTCACAACTTGTATATATCAGTAATATTCTCTGTAATCTTGCATCCATGAACACAGAGATTTACACATTCTCAATGAACACAGTGCTAAGGAATCCCAATTTATTGTCTTAACTCAAGGTTGAGGCAATAATGAAGCTAAACTGGGCGAGCGAGCCTGTGCTGTTTTACAATGCAGTGTTTCCCCTATCTTTATATATTTTGGCTGTTATTTTATCAAAAGCAAACTAATAGATGAAGTTTTTTTTTTTTTACTGTGAAGTTAATTTTGTCAATTCACTTGATTATTCTGAATAAACAGATAAAAACTTTTTGTTAAGAATAATGATGTGCATTGGGATAAGTCTCTTTTAATTTTTAAGTTCGTTTCAAGAATATGTGTTATCTACTTGAGTAATTATAAGATTGTGTTTAATGTAGATACATGTTGTAAGTAAACGTGAATATATCACATTTGTCCACAGTTCACGTATAGATGAAGAAAAATAAAATGTAAAAAGTAGAAATATTTTTATTATAATAGACAATAATTGCCTTATAATAATGTCAACTCAATTAACAAAATGTTGTGTAAGAAGGAACTCTTCTGTTTGTTTCTTTCTATGGGTAGTATGAATGCAGCACTGTTTTACATTTTAGGGGTTTAAATATTCCACCCTAATTATTTTTAGAGTATCAGCATAGTTTTTCTTTTCTTTTTTTCTTTTTTCCTCTTCCCTCTCAATGCATTCTCCCTCACTCCTTCCCTCCCTCCCTCTCTTCCTTCCTTCCTTCCTTCCTTCCTTCCTTCCTCCCAAGAACAGACTAGTTTTGCTTTCCATATTTGTTCTTTAATTTTATCCTTATAAAACAAAAAATACGAGGAGCTCTTTAGCACGTTGAAGGGAATCACATCCTTAATAGGAAGCAGACCCTCATTTTCATGACTAGGAAAAAAAAATCATGCTTTACTAGGTAGGCAGTATTATTTAGGTTTTTCTTCTTTTTTTTTTCTTTGTTTTTATTAGTTACCTCCAGTCATTAGGAAGAACAGGGTACTCTTTTCTCAAAGCACCTGCATTTAATTGTAGGTTATTGCTTGTCCCTCAGAAAGACATGAACAGCTGGATTAAAATAAACTGTACTGATTCAAAAGAAAAAAGAGAAGATTTTTTATTTGGAGAATGATTTACATTGTTCAGGGAAAATACAACAACAAAATTAAGTAGAAGCTTTGAAGCTGAAAAACTTAGGTATTTTGGTTTAGCCAGGATCTTATTTTTAACTCCTTTTTCCTTCGACTCCATCATGTTAACACCCTGAAATAAAAGCATCATAATCTGAAAGTCAATACACTGAAAAGTATCTATTAAAACCTCACCTGAGAGAAGAAAACACTGTAGTTGACTGAGCTTTCAGTCTCCTGTTTGTTTATTAGTGGAAAGATTTTCCACACGGCCTTGGCTACTCTTCAAAGTCTACATTTAAACACATAAAATTCAATAAGATCAAGGTAATGTGTTTTTCTTAGAAGATAAATTTTAAATTAAAGCTTTCTTCCTGCTGTCTATACAAAGTTTTAATTGGTTATTTGTGAAAGGTTATGAAATGTAGCTATGCAAAACGATGGGGAAAGTATGTACATTTTAAATTTCATAATAACTGCTTTCAATCTTTGCATGCAAGTTTTATGTAAAGGAACCTGTAACTACAGTGTTGCAAAGACAACTGCAAAAGTCCCCTTCTACCATGTTTTTTGTTCAATGTTCTCTTTGACTGTGCAACTATGGGGTGAGGATAGATAATAATAGTCTCAGCTTAAACATGTACTGAATATAGGGGCTTTATTATTTTTTTGAAAATTTATTTCAGTTTCTTAAAAATGTAGTATGTATTTACAACCGGTGACATGGACCTGGAGTTACACCTAATTCCCTTTACTGCATCATTCTTATTCTTGGAACTATGCATACTCACAGTCTGAAAATGCCAAATTTTATAATTTGTATTCATAGTAGAATATAAAACACCGAAAATACAAAATTCATGTATAATGAAGTATCTGCAGGATAAGCAGGATACAAAGAACAGTAAGTGCGAGCCTGCCTGTGATCGTTTCAGCATTGGCAAGTCAGACAGCACTTTGCCTCTACCTTCCGTGGCACCCAGGGGCGGGATCCTGTGCCGGCACCCGGGGGTTGGGAGGGGCTCGCACCCTGTCAGCTCAGTATGACAATGTCTTAAGAACCTAGATCCCTGTGTTAGTAATGGGTGTCATACAGATATAAAGGAAACTCAGTGGAATGAATGAGAATGGGGTGAAATGAATTCTTAAAAATGATACAACTGAAATTATTGAACATTAATTTAATACCTCCTAGCTACAGCTATTATATGTTTACCTTTCCTATGCTGCCTATATTTTGCATGCTGCACACTTAACTGTTGTTTTATAAATTAGCTTTACCCCAGGTAGTTAGCCAGTAGAGAATAATTTGTTAATTCTTTTCTGGACATAATTTCTATAAAACCCATCTATGTTCTATATGATATCTATAATTTTAGTTCTCTCTGTAATTTTTTTCTTGGTTTTACTTTGTTCAGATTTAAATTTCTGTAACGTGTATATTTCCCCCCACTAATGTGTGTCAACACACACATAGTATGAGTGAAATCAATTTTTAAAATTTATTAATAACACTGAGCCCAGGAAAAAATGAGAATAAACAGGAGCTTAAGGGTTTTCTTGTGCGTTGAAAGAGTGTTATTTTCAAGGAACATATAGCAAGGACTCATGGACAAAACCAAAGGGGAAGAGCTGAGGGAGGGAAGGTGGGAGGGGGCAAGGGAAAGAGGTGGGGGGGAGGCAGAGACAAATGTATTTAAAAAGTAAATAAATTTAAAAAAAAATAATAAAGAGAAAAAAAAAAGAAAGAGTGTTATTTGATCGACATTGATGGAGAAATGTTTGGTAATATGCATTAAAAGCCTGAAATGTTTTTAACCTTGATTTTGTAACTCCACCAGTAAGATTTTTTCTTAATAAAAAGGTAGAACTGAAAAAAGAATTTTTTCTTTATTTCTTAAGTCCTTTTTTTAGTTTAATCCATTCACTGTTGTTTACTTATTATTAGATGCATTTTTTTTTAAATTCCTTCCTTCCTGAACTTACCACTTATGGAAATCTTAATAATGTTGGTCAAAAATCAACAGAGACAAGAGGGAAGGAGGGAGGGGGGACGGGGACAAGGAAGGGAAGGGGAAGGTCAAGGAACATATAGCAAGGACTCATGGACAAAACCAAAGGGGAAGAGCTGGGGGAGGGAAGGAGGGCGGGGGCAAGGGAAAGTGGTGGGGGGTTGGCAGAGACAAATGTATTTGAAAAAATAAATTAAAATAAAATTAAGAAAAATAATGTTGGTCACTATGGTATTATTATATAAATTCAGAAAAAAATACTTATTGAAACTATAATTTTAATGCATTATATCCCTCAATTTGATTTCTTAACCTCTTTGATATATTTATCATCATATGACAAATTAACTATTATATTGAGGGACTGGCTTCAAATAGATGAAACCAAATTCCAGACAGGTCTTTGCGTTCTCTTTGGTGGTTTTCTAGAGATTGAAAAATTTTGTTTGGGAAGTACATTAGAAAGAAAATAAGGTAATTTTACTTACTACTTATGGACAATAGTTTTAAGATACTTTCTGTAGTTAAAAAAATTAATATATAGCACTTAAAAATTTAAATTTAACCTTGGAAGTTGTGAACCTATTCATTCCTGTTAGGCTCTAATCTCATTAATTTTAGTACAGATAAAATTTACATGTAAATATGTTTATGTGAGAAAATGCACATTTGTTATAAACAATTATATATTTATGCATATTTTAGATTTTAGATTATAAAGGTTGATAAAGTTACAAGAAATTTTGAAAAGTTTCTGCTTTTATCAGTCACTGCCTTTTGATTCAACAGTTACTAGCTGTAAAACTTTGGACCTTGTTCTTTCTTAGTTTCCTAATCTGTGAAATGGGGAAAAGATTTCTCATTTCATAGACTTAATGTTAGTCTTACCTTAAGCTAGGTATATGCAAATTTTTAAATAGTACTTAACACAAAATAAGTACTCTAGAGATTTTAACTATACTGATGATCATGAAAATAATCATAACTCTTATTTTAAACTAATTTGAATGAATGAGAAAAATATTTTAAGGAATCTACTACAGGCTCTCTGATTTCTAGCTGTAGAATATAAGGCTTAAAGAGCTAAGCAAGTTACCCACTCTCACAAAAATACAGAGGCAAATATTAACTTAGAATTAAGGCGAGGTTTTTAGACTAAAGCTTGGTCTTCTCTACCATGCTTTTTAAACTACTGCACACACTGAGGACTTTCAACCTTTAAGGTGAAGGAATTAGCCAAAGCACCTCCATGCATAACCCACAGGCCGGTAACAGTGTGGGGATGGCCAGGGGGAAGGGCGGGGACTGGGTGGAGGTGCGCAAAGAAGGGAAAAATTGGGATGTCTTGTAATAGTGTCAACCAAAAAAAAATAAAGATAAAAAAGAAGAGATCTTAAAAAAAAGGTTAAGTTGTATGTTACCTTTTTTTTAAAATTTCTATTTTAACAAACCAGATGCGGATAAATAAACAGCCTGGAAAATTATATTTTTATTTTAAATACGGATTAATTCAAACATAATGTATACTATTAAATTTAGTTTAAATAATCATAACACTGAAAACAGATAAATATATGTAATACATATTTTAAATTATACTTTGTATTTGTGAGTGTGTATGTATGTGGCATGTATATAGAGTAGAATACAGAATGACACATAATGTGATATAAAATACCTTTAAAATGTTGGAAATTGCATCAATTAGTATTAGAACAATTATTAGTACTTTTTTTTAGAGATTTTATTTGCAGATTTGCACACTTTTTTATAGATATATACTTTTTCAACCTTAATTTAGGGATAAATTGCTACTACCTTCCCACAAAGCATTTAGCCATTGCTCTTCTATATAATTTTAAAATAATGTAATAAAATCAACTCAGGAAAATATGTCATATTAATTTTTTTATTATATAATTAAAATGCACTTAAATTTCTTTTAATTTGCTGCTATATGTTATAAATGCATATTCTATTAAAACATCAATTACATAATTTAGAAGGAAATTGCCATGCCGACAGATTAAAAAAGAGATAAAATAAATATTTAAATTTTTTTTCTCATCATGCCACTGATCAGAGAGTTCAGTTTAATTTCCCCTTATCTTACCTATATCTTTCTATTTAAATAAGTTTAGAGGATTATTGCATATCTTGTCATATGTGCTTCATGAATAATAAAAGCATTAACAAAAGGTTTTATAAATGCAGTTTAGATACTGATTCAATAAAGGACATGTTTTATCTTATATTAATTTTGGAAATGGGAAGAATTCCTAGGTTACATGGCAGAGGTGTAGTACAGATTCAATTCATTGTATTCCTCATGGAATATGACCACAAGAATATAGAGATTGTTTAAGATGAATAACTTTTAGATTCACAGATGCTTGGCTTTAGTGTTATTATTATCAAAATAATACAAGGCAAAATCGTATGATAAATGGTAAAGATTACCACCAGTCCTTACTGAAGAAAAAAAGCATTTGCTGGCAGCTTCTATTTTAGCTCTTTTAATCCAACTTAATCAGCATTCCCACAGTATTTTAAGTTAGGCTAACTCTATTCAGTCTAAAAGTGATGAAAACTTGTCATGAAACTGAAGTATTATTCTATTAATGGGTTTATTTTCCACAGAAAGATTCATGCAAGTGCAAGTTCAATTTTTCCACTCAAAGGCAATTTTAATTGGTTTCTTGCCATTCTCTAAACATTTATGGAATTCCATTTCATTTCAATACAAAAGAAATTTCATTATAGATAAGTTCACAAAAAGGAGTAATAAAGTATAGTTTCTTTTCAGAAAAAATAAGCATGCTAAATTTCTTACAATATAGAAGAAACTGTCTAAACACTGAGCCAACTGCCTTTTCATGTAAAGAATACCTGTTATTTAACGTCCTCACATCAAAACTTGCTACATTGAGAAACTATATAAAATATTATTTGGGACTAGGCTTTTCAGATACATAGATACTTTAAACGTTGAGGGTCTATTCCTAAAGCCCATAGGTGGTGAACTAGTATGTATTTAAAAAATCCTGTCTTTACATTTTTTAAATTGGAAAAGTTTTACAAGCAAACAGTGTATGTGAAAAAAAAAGAAAGTTTACATTCACTAGTCTTTCCTTCTCAAATTTCCCCCCCAAAGTACCTTTCACAGAGGTGAATTTTTCTTCTGATATCTGTTGTTTTCTATTTGGCAAATAGTACGGTTAGTACAAGAGAAGAAGTAGGACATTTAACGCAGAAGATAGTTGATCCCACAGTTATTAACAAGCATTGCCCATTCGCTCTCTTAGGGGCATGTGCATGTATTGACCTGTCCTCGTAACAGTGACAGCTTCAAGGTGCAGAGTAGTTTACTCAGTTTAAATCACCAGTCACAGGAAAATTTGCAAAGAAAGATAATGAAGTGTTTAGGTGTACGTATTTGACATAAGGCTGAAATACACTCAAATTCAGGTTCTGCCACATTGTGGGTGTAAGAACTTGGCAATTTGTTTAGTCTCTCAAACTCGAATCTTCAATTTGAAAATTAAACTAGTTATAACTACCTCAAAAGTTCCTTTTTATGAAAAATCAAATAAAATTATGTATAAAAATACATAATGCATTATGCTCCTTACATACTAAGCATGGAAAATACTGTTTTTGTGCTGAAATAATGACTAGATATGATTATAACCTGGGATTAGAGTAAATGCACCCACTATATTATCATAAAGCAGACACAAACTTGAAAGATACTGGCTTATTGGAGAAATGTTCTCCCTTTTCTTATTCTGAGTTTTGTTTTTTTTCCCCCAAACACCTTCACACCTTCAGTAATTTGGTGGTGCATATTCAGAAAAAAGATGTTTCCATTTCAAGTTGCAGGCACTGAGTAAACACCAGGGACAAGAGTGAGCAGATATGGTCATTAATGATGTAATTCAATCACTACTCTGAAACTTGGATTCCATCTGCAACTGTAGATAAACATACAATGAGTTCTGGGTTTTAAAAAAAGCCACATTGCTGTAATTCTGCAATAACTTGAATTTCAGAATTGTGCTTTTGGGACCATTTTGACTGACCTTTGACTGACTAAGAATTCCAGGGGCTTTAAGGGTGTAAAGCTGCTTGGATACTGGGGATGCGCAGTGGAAGTAAAGAACGCGTTTCACTGCTACGAACACCTCACCTCCGCGGAGACGGGGAGGGGGAGGGTGGGGGGCGTTGCTGTGGTCTCAGTCCAAGGCTGGCATTCTTCTTGGAACCGCACAATGTCACTTTTGAAAATGGCTCCCTCACAGTCCCAGTCTGGTCACATTCTGATCTGCCTTGCACTTCCTTGCACACCTTGGCATGGCCCTCTGCCTTCAGGCAAACATGTCACCTGTCTAAACTCAACATTGCAACACTTACTATGCACGTGGCTTTTTCACAGAAGACCTCCATGCTTCAGGAGATCCTCCCAATAGTATTGTTTTAGCCAACTATGTATTTTTTAAAAAACAAGTAGCTGTGTAGTATTGTTTGCAGCATAGAAAATAAATAATCTGCTAGCTGGAAGCGTAAACAATATATAATTTATCTTTTCTTTTCAATATTTGATTTTGCCACAGATTAAATGTGCTGGTTTTTCCTAGTATTCTTATTCATTTAGCATTCTTCTCTTGAGTTGAAAATCTATGCCTTTTTTTTTGTAAATGTTTTTCTAAAGCTTTCTGCAAACTTAAAAAAATAACAAAACGAAAGTCTTTATCTTTTAACATAGTAAATTATTCCATTTAAAATTTCTGATATATTTAACCTCTACCCTCTATTATATTTTTATATATCTTATTTACTAAGTTTTCTTGTAAGCTGCTTTCTTTTACTTTTCAGAATTGATTGAAATTTTATATTTCCACTATTAATATACTGAAATTATATACTATTTATATCCTTCCAGCAATTAACTTTAATGTTCAAATGACAACATTTAAATATTTTTTTTTACAAAATAGAGAAAAATTAACATTCATGACTTGCACCAAATGAGAAACCAGATATAATCATTATCTAAATTTAATTAACCCACCCCACATACATTAGTCATGCTCATATTTCTTAAGAATGCTCCTTGTCACGTTTTCTTGGTGGCTGATCTTCCTTAATATTGCAGTAGTACCTCAAGCTCTCTGCATACTCTCATGAGGAAAAAATCAACACTATTTTTTTTTTCTCTTTACTTTATTTCTTCTTCTCCTCAGGTCAGTTATTTCCTTCACATTATTTTTCTGTTCACTATTGTTTTCTTTTTTTTCCCCAAATGACTGATGATTTTAGACTAGTCACATAGACATAAATAAAGCATTAGCTTTCCTAACTGCATGCATAATGTCTCCATGCAGTTTTGAAAGCTGTTTCGCACCTGTATTTCCTGCGTACGACTCAACAATGGGTTGTGTGGGTAAGTGGGCAGCGAGTATTTAAAAAGAGCTTCCAGTTGGACTCTTCACAAAGAAAATAGCTGTCATCCCATGTGAACAAAAAGAAAATTTCAATCTGGCTTTGTGTACTATAATACATTTTATTTTTAAATTATTCTCTTCCTTTCCATGTTTTCTGCTATATTTATTGACAAGGTCCGAAGCAGCCTTTTCTTGTTTCATTCTCAAGCCAACACACATCGTAGGGAGAGGCTGGGGAGCAGGCCCACTTATGCACACAGCACTTCATGGGGCCACCGCCGCAGCCACAGAGAGGCAGGAGGGAGGTTTAGGAGGAAGCCTGGGCCCAGACCTTCCATACTCACCCCGGGGATTCCTCTAACTTTCTGCTGGTCTCTGTCTTTCTGCTGTTTCCAGTCTTGCCATCCACAAGCGTCCTATTTTCTAAGGATCGTTTGGGAAGACGAGCCCTGGCTGCTACACTCATTGCGCTCATTGTCCCCTGTGCCACCAGGGTTTGCACACTTCACGGCGGGGGGGGGGGGGGCGGGGGGCGGGGGGGGAGGGGGCATTCCAGCTCAGCCTAGCTCATTTTAAAGATAGGCTGTTGACAACCTGTTTTCCTTCTTCCTTTGCGTTTATGGGCTTCTCACACTTTCCTTTTATTTCAGCTAAAATGCATTTTAAGAGGGAATGAAGATTAATGCTTATGTTTAGTACGTAATTTTGAAGCAGAGGTTAGACCTGTTCTTTAGAAGGGGGTTTGAGCTTCCGTCAAATTCTGTCTCTATCATTAAGTAGCACGACTGTTTGATTAAATGTCCTAAGGATAAGACAATTTGCACAACTCAGATGGCAAGAATTGGCCCTGGATATTCAATCAAAATACCACAGGTTAGAGCTGCTCTCTGGAAGGTGTTTGAGCTTCCATTGAATCCTGTCTCTATTATTGTACAGGTGCGAGGCTGGATTATATGTCCTGAGGAAAAGCAGCTTTGCACAACTCAAGTAGCATGAATTGGCCACAGATGCATACTCAAAATACCCAGGTATTTAGTTATTTTCATATTTCAATAAACACTTGAATTTATAAAGAACATTAAGCTCTTCAGGTTTATCGGAATTAAATGGTGCTTTACTCTCTTAAAATAGACTTAAGTTATCTCTGTTTACTCAAATATGTTGTACTCATAAAGTGAATAGCTGGACTTACCTGAAGTCTATTAACTTTTAGGAGAATATCAACAATAAGGAGCTGTCTACTTGAGAAAGCAGGCATTTTCCAGAATTTCTTTTCTTTGCCATTTCTTTTATGCCTTACGGTCTTTGTGAGAGCCATTTAATTTGTTTACTTAAGTAGCAATACCCTGGTTAGTACTTATTAAAAGATCTTGTTATTTCTTTTTTCAAGTATTTACCTTTCAATGTTTGATTATTCTCACCTGTGTATCTCAGAAAAGGAGAAAGCAAGCTGAATGGCTAAGAACTCGTATTCAGAATTTTAGCATACTTCGCTCCTAATGAGAAGTCCGTTATTTCTACTTAACTGCCCTTATGTAATACACCTTCTTACCTGCATATCCGAAGGATTCCAGGGAATAAAATGCGAGTCACAGGGAATTTTTAGTGGTTTTACGAACCGAATGTTTTCATCCCTCGTAAAGGCCAGAGCTGAAGCGCTCATCACCGGTGTGATGGTATTTGGAGGTGAGGCCTTCAGGGGGTAATTAAATTGCATTGACGTCACAAGGGTAAGATCCTCTCAACGGGGTTAATGCCCTTCCTGGAAGCCCTGAGAACCCGACCCACGCAGCCTAGGAAAGATCACGTGAGTCCAGCAAGACGGTAGCCATCTGCAAGCCAGGAAAAAGGTCCTCCGCTCTGGCCCCCGATCTCCGATCCCAGCCCCTTCACTGTGAGAAAACAAACGCCTGCGGTTGTAGGTGCTCAGAGTGTGCGGTTCTGCTCGGCATCTCGGGCGGAGACAAAGGGGCCACCTGCTGCCACTGCTTTGATTCCTATAACCAACTCTTATTACGGGGACCCAGCAACTCACCCAGCAAGGTGGTACACCGGATGGGGAGCATCTTGTTTTGAGAGGCTACCATTTCTGAGCTTTTAACAGAGAAAAAAACCCCATGTGTTCATTTTTTGTTTGTTTAAATATGGTGACCCCTGAGTCAAAATACCCTGTATATTTTTAATCTATTGATGTAAAAAGCCACTTTTATCAAACAAATTTTGGGCCTCAAAACAACTCTATTATACAGATCTCATTCATAATTTTCTTTGTTTTTTTGTCTTTCATACTTATTATGGAGCATATAACATGCACACCTTCCAATGAAAAAGGAACAAAAGAATGGAAGGAAAGGAAGGAAGGAAGGAAGGAAGGAAAGGGGGAAGGAAGGAAAGAAGGAAGGAAGGGGGGAAGGAAGGAAGGAAGCAGGGAAGGAGGAAATAAAGAAACCATTGTATAATTTTTTTACTGGTTTCATTTTATATCCCCAGACTTACTATTTTTTTCCACACATATTGTAACTTTATATTAAATATTTTAGAAATAGAAGCACATGTAGTGTGTAAAACCACAAAAAACAATACTTACATCATGATGGACAAATTCTTGGCCCGAAAGCAATCTAGTTAGTGGGCTACTTTTGACTATAAAAATCATATTGGCTGCTTTCACTTCAGGCATTTCTATAGCATTTTATTAAGAATGTTGGCATCCCCTAGATTCACTAGAGTGAGTGAATCAAGACTTTAAGTCTATTTCTTTAACGTTTGACTGTATAAATACAGCAATAAAGACCGATTACTTTTGCCCCCACCAGGCATCTCATTAGGAATTAGATGTAAACTTTCTGAAAACTACTAATACATTGATGGATATTTACTAGCATTATGGGCTGCATTTAAGATGCTGGGATACAATCTGTATCAAAACATAAATCTGTCAGCATGAGGATAGACATAGATATTGATTCTGTGGTGAAGATTCTCAGGAGATGGTTTTCAGAAAGCCGCAGATTAAGACTATGTCTATATAGCCTTACCATTGATCATTTGCTGATCTTTGGTTAAGTAAGTATACAAATGACAGTAAGTATGTTTTCACTGTTGCCATTAAACCTAAATTATATGACTGAAGTCTAAAATCTTATACATTCATAACAAGGCAAATAGGTAGCTCTACTTTTTGACAGAAGAGGTCATTGCTGCTACATATAACTTCAGTGATGTCATTGTAAAATCCCAGTGGCCTGTAAGGAAGACATAAAAATATAACCGCCTTGTAAGGATGTAGATACTAGCAAAGGGAAAACAAGGGGAGGTGCTCTTTGTAGTGGTTTACAGAGGGTGAAATCAGAAGTATGCATGGACAAGGTCTCTTTTTAACATAGCTCACTGACAAAAATAATAAATCTATAGGATTATGGACAGTGAAATATAAAAACTATGTAGAATCTTTGTTACCATGTCTATCACAGTTTTAGCTGCTGTTGCTGTAGCTGCTACTAAAGGCAGTAATTTTATGACAGGAAAGAGTATGAACAATTAGGGGGAATACACCGAATGAACAAATAAACGAAATATTTTACTTTATGACATTCAATTTGATTTATGTTCTATAAAAGAAGTGTGTATTGAACGTATGGCGTTTTTAAACAGTGACAGCAATACGATAATGAGAGGCCGCCCTTGTGGAATGTGTCTGCCCTTTCCTCTCTTTAGCTTCTTCTCCCTATCAATCACCCAACATACAATTTGCCAGATTTCCACAAACTAGATACCACCGTAAATGGGTGGTCTCTTTCTCTGGGCCTCCTCTTCTTTTTTCTGGCTATGCAGATGAGATACGTGTACTGCGCCTTAAAAACATCTCATTTATTATCACAGCCTAGTGATACACAGACTGACAGGTCTTACATCCAGCCTCACCTTGCCCTTCTGGTAATTACATGCAATAGTTGATATTGACCAGTTTAGCTAAGTATAGTTTACCTATTTTTTTTTTTACACTTTTAAAGAACTTACAGATGATCTTGTGTGAAATGAGAAAGAGTGGGTATACACTTTATATCAGTTGTTCTAAAAATTAGAAAAAATGAATTAAGACCTATATTAGCATTTTGGGTCTATCCCCTTTTCAGACAGTAAATACACTAGGTACAGTCCTAAATATATAAATGTAATGGTTAATTTTATGTGTCAACTTGTCTGAGCCATGGTGACCATATTTCGTCAAACAGTATTCTGAATGTTTCTGTTAAGTTGTTTTTGGTTGCGATTTACATTTAAATCAGCGGACTTTGCGTCAAGTTCATTGCCCTCCATAATGTGGGTGGGTCTCCTGGAGCAACTGAAGGCCTTACTAGAACAAAGAATGCCGCGCCCCGCCCCGCCCCGCCTTCCCCGAGGCACTTCTGCGGCAGGCTGCTTTCCGACTTCAGCTGGAGCTCTCCAGCCCCGTAGCGCCCCCTACAGGTTTCAGGTTTTCCAGCCTCCAAAATTGCATGAGCCTATTCCATTACATACATAAAAGCAACTTAGGCAAGTGGTAGTATTGAAAGTAGACAGTAGTGATTTTTTTTTTTTATTATGTAAGGTTAGGTTGGCCCATCTTTCTTTACACCTTTTTTTTTCAGAATACACCCAAAACACACAGACACACAAACAGACACACATTCTACTGGGCTGTTTCTCTTGAGAATCCTAATACTGTACTTATTCAAGAAAGAGATGAAGAATGTTGATCAAAGGTATGGGAAAATGTTGACCTAGGCTATTTATTTGATACAGACCATTAAAATATTACAGTTATTTTCTATCATTGTATTTTTCAAAAAATATCAGTGCAGAGTTTTAGTTGCTTTTCAAACTCTGTTTTCTATACCAAAGCACAAGGGTAATGATTATTAGAGTAATTTTCCCATAGGTTCATCCAGCTCCGCTGTCATAATGATCCATATGGTGTGTAACCACACCATATGAAACCATAAGACACCAAGTTAGCCTTAAGTATATTTGTTTTCTGTAAGTTTCATTACGTATTTTTCTAGACCGTCAGATATTTTTCTAGAATTTAGCACTTTATTAAACTAAATATTTCCTAAGAGTTCTCATGGAAGTAACAGGTCCATAAATTAAAAATAAGTATTATTTGAGGTCATGGAAATAGACAAGTGTGTGTAGTTACAAAGAGTACATGTGATGAATTAAGAGCTATATGTATCAAACTTTCTGATACTTCTACTTTGATTAATACAATGCTCAGCCCATTTTCACCCAAATAAACATAAATTCTATCTAAAAGGCTTAATATCAATCCATATGGTTGATCTTTGAAAGCTGAGAATTTGAAAATATGTAATTTTCATGACATAAGAATCTTCTCGATTTACATTCTAAAAATATATTAGCTAACCTATAAATTCTAGACTGAATGTACATGTTTATTTTTCTGTTATCAATATACAAATTATTATTAACAAATAAAAGATTACTTTTATAAAAGTATTCTGTGTGTATCTGGTTCAATACACTCCAACCTTATATACTATTGTTCTTGCTGAGTGTATTTTATTATTTGGCCATCACGCACTAATAGAAATCCTTGCAGTAAATAGAAATCCTTTCATAAAAGCTTTTTACTTTTCTGGAGTCAGACTGTCTGGTTCTTAGTATCCAATTCATGACCCATGGAGACAGTCAACAAAAAAATAATATTAAGAATGACAATTCACCACAAAATACATCATGAAAAACAATGACTAAAATAACATGGTATCATATTCAAAGACATTTAATGAGAAGCAGAGATTCTAGCCATTGTGTGTCATCCAACTATTCTACCATATTTCAGAGTTTTCAAATGTTCACTTAGAACGCCTTCTGAAACGAAAATGCAGACGTGAACATTATGGCGAGCTAATGGTGGTTGGTTTAACGCAGAGGCTTGTCTTTGAAACTTGCTGACAAGCAAATTCATAAGGAAAAAGAAGAAGTGCAATGAAAACTACTTTGGGACACATGCTTTGGAATACAAAGAGAAGGGTTTTTAATTTAGTGCTGCCTTAATGGAAAGACCACACCATCCCCAATTTAATACTTACTCTTCTTCATTCAAACCACTCTTTTCACATAAGAAAACCAAGCACTTTAAGTTCCAAGGAAGAAAGAGAATGGGTTGCCAACATGGAAATTCCAAATGTAGACAAGATAAACCACAAACATCTGAATATGTCAAAGGATGAAATACCACTGGCTGCAATTCTCCTGTTTAGAGCAGCAGACAAAAGAGAGTTCCAGAAACTTTTTGCTGACAAGAATCATGGCAGACATAATCCACCACCATTCCTGCATAAATCTTTGTAACAGATATGTATTCTAAAAAGCATACTCTTGAGATCTGATCTATTGTTAAACATCACTTTACCAATACTTTCGCCACATTAGAATACCTCTTTTTGACTATCTGAGAATAAAATGGACTCTGCAATTATAGTTCATTATATTTCTTAATAATAAAATAAGAACATATCAAAGACAAAAGATTCAAAGGTGTATTTTCTGTAGAAGGAAGATAATATTTTATATTGAAGCAATATTGAAGGTTAAGAAAATAATCTAATGTATTAGGTTCTGCTTCAAGGGAAAAAATAGATTTACATAAAGAAGCAAAGAACATAAGAGAATGAAGGTAAAATAAATTTTTATTTTTCTTATTCCTATCTGATCAAAAGGTAACCTTAGCAGGGGTGTCCAACCCATGGCCCTGGGGATGCATGAGGCCCAGGTGGCTGTGAATGCGGCCTAACAAAAAAATCATAAATTTACTTAAAATATTATGCGATGTTTTTTGTGATTACATGCCACAATGTATTTAATGTGTGGCCTGAGACAACTCTCCTTCTTCTTCTAGTATGGTGCAGAGATGCCAAAAGTTTAGACACTCCTGGAAAGTAATAATAATTATGTGTTGGAGTTTATGAAAGTCTGTAAGTGAAGTGAATGATAGCAAAATTATAAGGACTTGTGCAGAGGAATTGAACATATCTTGCTACAAAGTACTTGCACAAGTTGTGAAGCAGCGTAGTGTTATTTGAAGATTAACCTATATTAGCTAAAAGGTATAGTGAGATTCTAGGGCATCCACCTAATGTTTAAAAAGAAGAATACTGATTTGCTAAGAGAGAAGATAAAACAGAATCACATAAAGCACTCATTTTAAGGCAAGAGAAGTCAGGAACAAAGAAAAATCAGGAAAATAACAAATGTAAGACTTTAATTCAACTATATCAATAATTTTTAAATATGAGTTGCATAAATACACTAATTAAAGACAAAGATATTCAGAGTGGATTTTTTAAAGGCCCAATTTTATGTCATTTATAAGAAATACTTTAAATGTAAACTCTTGCATTGTTTAAAAAGTAAAGGGACGGCAAAATATTTACCAGTATCATACTAACACTAATTGAATGAAAGCTGGAGTTGCTGTATTAATTTAATATGAAGTAATTTGAGGACAAGAAAATCTGTGTGAGATTAAGAAGAATATTGCACAATTATAAATTAATTAAATGGTCATTTCTCCACAAAGCTATAAGAATTCCAAATGTACACACATCTAACAATACCAAATTAAGATATATGTGGCAAAACTGATACAACTACAAGGAGAAATAGACAAATCCACTAATACAGTTGGACACTTATGCATGCTTCTTTCGGTAATTCATGGATTAAGCAGGCAGAAATTCCAAAAAGCTGTAGATGACTTAAATAGCACTATCATTCATAATGCTCTAATTGACATTTATAGAGCACTACATCCAAGACAAGGAGAATATACATTTTTCTCAAGCTTATATGCAATATTATCTAGAAAGACATATTTTGGGCCATAGAATATACATACTTAAATATATTAAAAAATAGAAACCATACAAAGTATGTTCTTTCCACAAAGGATTACATTAGAAATCAGTAATATAAAAAACAATAAAAATGCCAAATATTTGGAGATTAAATAACATATTCTAAATAATACATGAATCAAAGAAAAATTCTCAAATGAAATTTAAAAAATATATTTGAACTTACTGAATCATAATATAAAAGATCAAATTTTATAAGAAATCAGTAAGTACTAAGAGTGAGGTTTATAGAACTCAATACCTATACTATCTTAAAAAAAAGAAAGTTCTAAATTAATAATCAAAGATCCTACCTTAGTAAATTATGGAAAGAAGACCATTTTAAGCAGAGAAAAGAAATACTTTTTAAAAAAGGAATAATCAATTAATTTGAAATCAGGAACTTGATGAGAAAATAAATGAAAGTAAAAGCTGATTCTTTAAAAAGATCAATAAAATTGAAAAACCCCTAGTCAAGCAATCCAGTAAAATAAGAAGTCACAAGTTAGGAATACCAGAAATAAAATAGGGTCACCGCTACTGATATCATAGTCATTAAAGAGTGATAAAGGAATACTATTAACAACTCTATGCTTGCAAATATACTAACTTAGGTGAAGTGAATTAATTTCCTAAAAGACACAATCCACCAATACATAGGAAAAATAGATAATTTCAATAGTTCTATATTTGGTCAAGAGACTGAAGCAATAATTAATAGCCTTAAAAAAGCATCAGACTCACATATTTTCAGTGGTGAACTCTACCAAACTATTTCTTAAGGAAGAAATAGTATCAATTTTTTGCAATCTCTTCCAAAAAATAAAAAAAAGAGTTCTTACTAACTTATTCTATGATGCTGGCATTATTCCAAAACCAAAATAAGAAAAGTTTCACAAGGCTCTCTTGACTTCCTGGACTTCCTGGAAGTCTATTTCCTTCATCAGATTGGGAAAGTTTACCTTCATTATTTGTTCAAATAAGTTTCCAGTTTCTTGCTCTTTCTCCTCTCCTTCTGGCACCCCTATGATTTGGATGTTGGAGGGTTGAAAGTTGTCCCATAGATTCCTCAGCCTCTCCTCATTTTTTTGAATTCTCGCTTCTTCATTCTGTTCCAGTTTGATGTTTATTTCTTCTTTTTGTTCTGAATCATTGATTTGAGTCCTGGTTTCCTTCCCTTCACTGTTGGCTCCCTGTATATTTTCCTTTATTTCACTTTGTATAGCCCTCATTTCTTCCTTCATTTTGTGACTGAGTTCAATCAATTCTGTAAGCATCCTAATTACCAGTATTTTGAACTCAGCATCAGATAGGTTGTCTATCTCTTCATTGCTTAGTTCTTTTTCTGGAGTTTTGATCTGTTCTTTCATTTGGGCTATATTTCTTTTTCTCGGCACACTTGTTATATTGTAAGGGGACACTTAGAGAATCCCCAAAAAATTGGACTCAAGAAAGAACATACCACGACACATCATAATTAAGTTACCCAAGATTAAAGATAAGGAGAGAATCTTAAAAACAAAGAGAGAAAAGGAGAGAGTTATCTACAAAGGAGTTCCCATAAGACATTCAGATGATTTCGCAAAAGAAACCTTATAGGCAAGAAGGGGCTGGGAAGAAGTATATGAAGTCATGAAAGGCAAAGACCTACATCAAGATTACTCTATCCAGGAAAGCTATCATACAGAATGGAAGGGCAGATAAAGTGCTTCCCAGATAAGGTAAAGTTAAAGGAGTTCATCATCACCAAGCCCTTATTATATGAAATGTTAAAGGGACTTATCTGAGAAATAGAAGAAGATCAAAAACTGTGAACAGTAAAATGACAACTAAATCACAATTATCAACAATAAACCTAAAAAACATAAACAAAAACTAAGCAAACAACTAGAGCAGGAACAAAATCACAGATATGGAGATCACACTTAGGGTTATGCCTGAGGAGGAGTACAATGGGAGGAAAAGGTACAGAGCATAATAGGCATAATAGGTATTTACAAAATAGGCAGGGGGAGGTTAAAAATAGTGTAGGAAACGGAGAAGCCAAAGAAATTATATGTGCAACCCATGGACAGCAACTAAGAGAGGAATGCTGGGGGCGGGGAGTGCAAGTAGGAGCGGGGAAAAAGGGGAGAAAAAATTGGGACAACTCTAATAACATAATCAATAAAATATACTTTAAAATATGTGTGTGTATTATATATATTATATATACTCACAGGAAGTTCTAATTGTAAACCAATACCTCTCATGAAAATCTATACAAAAATTCTCCAAAGCATATTAGCAAAATGAGTTTAACACTATATTAAAAGAATTATATATCAAGAACAGGTGGGATTTATTCTATTTATAGAGGTTTGGTTTAATATTATAGCAACAATAATCAATTTAATTCACTATATCAGTATGATAAAAAATATCAACCATTGATGTTATTTGAAAACTCAGAAAACTAGGAGTAAAGAAAATTTCCTCCACTTGAAATAGAACATCTGCAAAGCCTACAGCTAATACCATACACAATAGCAAGGAATTAGCCCTAGCTGGTGTGGCTCAGTGGATGGAGCAGCTGCCTGCAAACCAAAGAGTTGCCAGTTCAATTCCCAGTGTAGGGCACATCCCTGGTTTGTAAGCCAAGTCCCCAGTAAGGGAACATGCAACCACGCATTGCACGAAATGCAACCACGCATTGATGTTTCTCTCCCTTTTTTCCCCTCTCTAAGAAATAATAAATAAACAAACAAACAAATAAATAAAAAGAACTACAAAAGCTTTAAAAAAATAATGATGAGAAAACAGAGACTTTCTCCTTAAGATCAGAAATAATATAAGAATGTTATCTCTGTCGCCACATGTAATCAGCATTTCCCTGGAAGACCTAACTAGTCTATTCACCCAAGAAAAGTGAACAAAATGTCCAAAGATTGGAAAGAGAGAAAGAAAACTCTAATTTTTCACAGAAGACAAGATGATTTATGTTTAAAATCCCCAAAGATTTGACAAAAATCTTCTGGACTAATAAGCAGATATCGCAAAGTTGTTTGATGCAAGCTTAATATTTTAAAAGTAGATACCCTTCCTATATTTAAGCAATAAACACCAGAAATCTGAAGTAAAAAAAAAACCAAAAACAAATACAATAGCACCAAAAACAATAAAATAGATATAAATTTAATGCACTATGTACAGAATTAATATACATGAAACTACAAAATTCTATTGAATAAAATAAATAAAGCTATAAAGAAATGGAGAGATACTTCACTTCTATGGGCTGAAAACTTGAAATTGTTATATATCAATTTTTCCCAACTTGATTTATAGAGTTAACATCATCTCAGTGAAAATCACCATACTTTTTTTTGTTGAATTGACAAAGTGATTATAGAATTCATGTGGAAAGTCAAAGGACTCAGAATAGCCAACAAAATTAGTAACTAAAGAAAAACAAAATTAGAAGACTTTTATTTCCAACTTGAAGACTTCGTATAAAGCTACATCAGTCAGAATAAAATGGTATTGGAGAAAGAACTGAAACTTTGGTCAATGGAACAGAAAAGAGCACATAAATAGACAACACATATATAGACAACTGATCTTTGACAAAGGAGCACAAGCAATTCAAAAAAGAATAAAATATTATTTTCAACAAATGCTACCAGAGAAACTGGACATCAATATTCAAAATACTGAATAAACCTAGATACAAACCTTACAACTTTCACAAAAATTATCTCAAAATTAATTTGATCTAAGTTTAAAGTGCAAAAATAAATAATTTTATTAGAAAACAGGAGGGTCTTAATGACCTTGAGTTTGGCAATGAGCTTTTGGATACAACAATGAAAGTACAATTTACATAGAAGAAATATTGGTAAGTGTAATTTCATTAAAATTACAAAGGTATGCTCTGTGAAAGATGCTGTTATTACAATTGAAATCTAGCCACAGATTGGGAGAATATATAGTTTATAGACAACTTTTGGTAAAGGTCCTGATCTAAAATATACAAAGAATTTTAAACTTCAAAATAAGAAAACAAGCAACTGAGTTAAAATCAGGTAAAAGAACAATTCAGAGACCTTACCAAATAATATACAATTACGAAATAAACATATGAAAAGATACTCTATGTCATTTGTTGTTATGAAGTTGTAAATTAAAACAACAATGAAATACCATTACACAACCATTACAAAGACCAAAAAAAAAAAAAAAGATCCATCTTACCAATTTCCGACAAGGATGCAGAGTAATAGGACCTCTCACTTGCTTAGAGGGAATGCAAATGCAAGACTTTGGAAGACAGAGGTGATTTTCTTCTCAGGTTATTATGTTTAAAATACATGTCATGCTTAATTATTATATCTTCTTTGCTTGCCTCACTTTTAATTAGCATTTTTTCAGTAACTTTATTGACTCAAAACTCATTGTTAAAACTTTTTGTCAAAGCTCATTTGTTCTTAAACTGAGGATAAAATCATTACAAGAAAATAAATGTTTGTAATGTTTGATATAAGGAATTACCTATCTTCCATACATATTGGGAGGGAAATACTATCTTATTAAATTCTATATTAAAGTATTTCTTTCCTCAGGCTGTTAAATTTGAATTATCTGTCAAAATGAGAACACGGAGCAGAGCATTTGATCACTTCTGAATTAAGTTGTGTTGAGAACATTCTTTTGATGACCCTTGTTTCCGTGTTACATAAACATAGAATTTTGTTATGAAATGTATTAAATGAGCTTTGTTTGGGGCCTGACTAATTTGGAGGTATTCATTGCTATTTAAGAGCCACACCAAATTTATAGCAAAAGTCCCTAAACTGTACATGTAACTATAGTGGCCCATTCAGTTTCTAGCCTTTGGAAATTCACTTTTCAAAGGCACTGTTTGACAATTTAGCCACGAATGTCTGCCGTATTGCTCCTCATGCCAAGGAAGCTATCTCAGCGCTGTGCGCAGGGCTCCGCAAGACCAGGGGCCTCAGAGCGGTCCCATGGCCTGGGGGCAACCAGTTGTGAGTCAGGGGACAGCTAAAGAGCAGAAGACACTTAAAGGGTGATAGTTTTGAAAATAATTATTTGGGTTTGGAACTATTGCCGATTCAAGGAATTCAATATATAATCTATAAAGCTGAATTAAAATGTTAAATGAGATGTTTTTAATTTAGCACAAGGCAATTATAAATTAACAGGACTTTGATGGGTTCTGGGTAGGACCACAAAAATCAATCAACGGAAGATACCGGGAGAGAAGGCTTTTGAAAACGAAGTCTTCTTTCAAAGGCAGGGGAGTAATAGTCTCCTGTTCAGGGGCTTCATGGAAACAGGTCCTGGGAGGACCCATGACATGAGTGTGTCTGCAAAGACACCAGAGACCTCTTCGTCCCACAGCCTCTGCTGTGTCTGTTCAGTCGTGGCTGTGTTCTGGACGTGCTGCCAGGCCTGCATCAGAGAGGAGGACCCTGGGACTTGAGGGAAGAGTTGAACAGGGAAATGCAATTTTAGTTCCACCTATGCTGTTGTCTTCTTGCCAATGCAGATGACAGAAATTAAATAGTTTGGGTCTTCAAAAAACATGAATGTTAAAAAATCAGTAGAAGTAAGATAGTCATAGTGAAAGCATACAGTTAACATTTATAACGTAGATGAAAGAATTTCCTTTAATGAAAATGTAGCTAACTTAGCTACAAGTTAATCAATATTTTAAAAAATATTTTATTTATTTGTTTTTAGAGAGGGGGAGGGAGAGAGGGAGAGAAAAGTCAATATGTGGTTGCCACTCATGCGCCTCTTACTGGGGACCTGGCCCACAACCCAGTCATGTGCCCGAGACTGGGAATCTAACAGGTGACACTTTGATTCGCAGGCCAGCACTCAGTCCACTGAGCCACACCAACTAGGGCTAATCAACATTTTTAATTAAAATAACAGACAGGGATCCCAGATATCTAGTTTCTTCTGGAACTTAGAGAATTTCTTAATAAAAAATTTCCCACACATTTGAAGTTGGCTGGCTTTGTGGCTAACTACCACCTCACATACCAGACACCTAGGTCTCTAGATTTCAGCTTTGTCGATTCTCCTGTATGTGCAGTGCTATACCGGTTAGTAGTCCAGGCTTTGGAATCACTTCCTAAGGTGTGCGGCTCCAGGCAACTTTAACAGTAAGTCAAATGTGGCAGCTCCTGGCTGTGTGAACTGTTTTTTTGGCCTTGATCATTCTCCCTGCAATCTGGCTAAACTAGTACTATATTTGACATCGCCTAGAAAATTCCTAGAGTGGTCTTTCATAATTTTATACTACATTGTACTAAACTAATACGCTTTTTCATTTCTAAGTCTCCTACATTCTTGCATTCCAACTTATTTCTATTTCTATCGCCTTGAGTGCTAAAGATTTTAACAGGTTTAAGGGGCATAGCACACATATGTCTGTGCGCATGGGCAATGACATTATAATGCTTATCAGTGGAGCTTTCTGAACATTCCTGTTAAATCACTCAGCAGTAAATACCATAGCTCTATATGAGCACTGTGACTTCTAATGCATGAAAATTAGTTTAATATCTATTAAAGTGAACTCACTTTCTTTGACAGTTGTTGATAGTGTCCATTCCATGAGAGTGTCATCATGATATATATCATACAGTTGATATGGCTACTAGGTACAACAATTCTTAAAACTGTAATGAAGGGCATGTAATAAATATCTTCTTTCACTTTTTATTATTACATAAGGAGAAAAAATTGTCATGATTTAGAAAAAAAGAATTGATTGCAAATATAGGTCTCTTACATGTGTGACAATTGGTGTATTAATTTACTCATGGGAAAATACATGTAAAGGAACTGTTGTGAAAATTTACAACACACATGTTGTATTCGTATGTATTCACAAAGTATACAGGACTCAGCTTGGGATATAATAAGAGTTTAATAAGTAGTTGCTGTAACTAAGAAAAAACAAAACTGCACATTCATCTGTAAATCATCTTTTGTTGATGTGAAAACACATCCAATAAAATCAGTTTCCAGGAAAGAACATTGAAAGGCAACCGTGTTATTAAAAGCAAATCATCATATTAACATTATTAGAAAGACTGCATTATTACATGAAATAGCCTCCTTGACTAAAAAAAATGCTGTTAATTATTTACAAAGTATACATAAAATAGAACTGAAATGTGAAAACAAGGCAAGAGACTGGGACTTTTATTCTCCTTATTTTTTTCCAATGGCACCAAACGTATCTGCTAGAAGAGAAAAAGGTTAAGTTGTATTCTAGGTTCAAGTTACTTGTATAGTTCATGCCTGGAGTTCTAGAAATACTAAATCATACTAGCTAACCACATTTTTCAAAAGAATGAAAGCAGATGGATAATGTAAAATCGTGTTCCCATATAAGATTGGAAGAAGCAGATATATTGTACCCATCAAAAGATGTATATTTATGGCCTTCATGCTCTGCTGTAGCCACACAGTGTTAAGCTATTAGCTTGCACTCTCATTTGAAAGATAACATCTGGCAGATCTGGCCGACTTGAAACTGCCAATCATTTAGAGAGCTGCATTTGTCTTGATTAAATAAGAGCCAGTTATTAAGCTAGGCCTTGACATCCAGGAGAGCCCGTGGCTCTGTTTAGATGGCCAGTGACGTCTGTCTGCATTAGAATGACACATCAGTCCTGATGTCTCTGTTACAGTCAGAGGCCGGTGAGAAGGTTCTGGGCATCATTAACCTGCCTCCCCTCAGTAGAAGCATCTATGAACCTGGAGAGCAGCATGTTAAGCAAAACGCGCCATTCAGTGAAAGACGAACACCACATGATCTCGCCTCTATGTGGAATCTAATGAACAGATAAACCAAAGGACAGAATAGAACCAGAAGCATGGATACATAGAACAGACTGACAGTGTCCAGAGAGAGGGTGGGGGGAATGGATGAAAGACGGGGAAGGGATTAGCCAAGGAACATTTAGGCATAACCCAAGGATGTGGACGACAATGGGGGGGTTGACTTGGGGAGGGGTGAGGGTGGGCACAGGCGGAGGTGGGGGAAGGGAGGGAAAGCAGGAACAGCTGTAATTGGATAAACAATAAAAAATAAATTAAAAAAATAAAAATGGCACTTTCACCCTGAAAATAAAAGATACTACTTAATGACTAAAATAATTTATTTTATTCAAAAGGAAACATAATATTAACTTTAACTGAAAACAACATTCCAAGTTCCAAATAACATTATTACTATTTTTCGGCCAAAGGAATTCTAATGACTGATGAAAGTTTGCATTTTTCATATGTATATACCAGAGAGAAGCTATAAATACCATTACACCTACGAGCCATTCATTTAAAGACTTTTTGGTTAGAATACTCTGATTGTGCTGTAGGTAGAGATTGAATATATCCAAATCAGGGGGAAAGAAAAATAACCTCAATATGAATACAATATGTTTTCTGCAAGCTTTTGTCGACTTAAAACAATGTTCACCATCAAAACAGGATACATAATATATGCCAATTGAAAATTTTCTACTTGTCTAAAATAATTTGCGTAATTGTCCATTGGGCGGTATAGGTTATGTGATAGATTTCTAAATGATGTGTTGTTTCAAAATCATAATGTGTTCTTTATTTGTAACTATTGTTTAGTAGCACTAGTTGGAATCATAACATTGTATTGAAAATATATCATAAATTGTGGTAAGACTGTGGTTATTCATATGAAATTTCCAAAGGGCATTCTAAGACATGTAGAGAGCTATGTATCTCTCTTATCAAAGTACAATAGGGAAAGCAATTTAGAAAGGAACAAGAAAATTAGAAGTTGCTCTTTTGTGATTTTTTGTTCTCATATCTTAGTTAAAAATGAGATAGACATCATAAGCACATAATTTTTTTTTTATTATTCAAAGTATCCTCAATAGGAGAGAAATAGAGAGGCGATGGGGCATACCAATGAGCAGTTTTGATGAACACTAATTGGTGTATTTAACCAACTTCTTTGTGCCACACTACTCTCTGTCTTCGAGAAATGTGAAACTAAGAGTTTCATAGGTTGATTTTACTATTATAATACGCTTTCTCTGTCCAGCTTTCTGCTCCACTATAAACCTAGTTTATCCTATCACGTCTATGTGAGCAATTCGTAATGTAAAAGATGTTATCAATATTTACATAGGAAATTTTTTCAACAATTTTGTTGACTCTTTTTAAACTAGTAGTACATAGATAAAATGAACTCATTTATACAGATAATTGAATTCAAAGAAAGCTTTCACCAGGAAAAGTCAAATTAAGTTAAAACATGTTTGTTTCAAAAATAACTCAGTAATTGGCACAACTTTTTAGTTTATACGCAAATATAAATCAGAATCTAGATTCTTAAATAATTATATACTGATATATTTATCTCTCATTTCTAACTCCATGTCTTTCAATCTAAACTATATAAAAGTTTCAACTACAATTTCACAAAGTTGCAATATCTAAATCTAAAACATTAAAATTTTGGAAATTTTATGAACTTGCATTATATGTGTTCATACTTTTTAAAACATGTACCAGAGGAAAGTAATATATAGTAAAGCCATGCTTCTAAGGCTATGTAGTGGGTATTAAATGCTAGTTTAAATACATTTCAAACACCATTTCTATGAAAAAATTACATGGTAAATTTTTAAACGATTACATGTTCTTTTTTTTGTTTGTTTTAAAACGTTTACATGTTCTAAATGAAGTCCTTTTAATATATGTAGTAATGCAACTGGAAAATGTGGTAATTATGGCTTCATAAGGTATAATATTTCAAATTAAAAAAGGAATTTTATATGCAATGAATGAAATATTTTATGCTTTTTAATTATACAAGGTTGATATTCTTTGCAATGGAAATTGATTATCATTTAAGTATATTCATATTTCAATATAATTATGAAAACAATAAATATGCATAACAGAACTGTATAAATAGTATTAACAGACATTAAATATACACATCAAGAATTATGAAATGGCACATGCTCTTGAGACACAATGTCATCCATATCATTAAATTTCAGGAAATACTTAAACTATAGTGATCAATTAAAACATTATTTATGTAATATATTTAACATACCAACTAAGTTTCAGAAAAGGAAGAAAATAGTTTGACAAATTCTATGCAGAAGATTTTTTTAAATTTTATATTTTTTTAGTGCATGTCTATAGTGAAGAAATTTTAAAAGCAAAACAGAAGGCTACTCAATGAACATAATATTCTTTTATGTGCCTTTAGCACCTCTTTAAGCTCCCCATCTCCCCATCTGTTCGAATTCTAAACACCCTGTAATCAATTAGTCTTTTCCACAATTCTCTGCTGATCAAAACACTCTGATATCTATAATCTGTCCCTATGGCCCGGTTATGGCAATTTCACCCACCATTTATTCTACGGGGCTCTGTGAAGGTTAAGTGCTACAAACTGGCTCCCACCACTCAGAAAGCTCATTATTCCCATCGAAAACAGGGAGCCCAATTCAATTGTGATGTCTCCCCAAATCATCTCTTGCCTAGAACAAACAAAAACAAACCAAGAGATTTTCCAGAGAGGGTGGTGCATTTCCCTATTCCACTTCCCCATTCCAATTCCCCAATGCGTTTCTTAGTTTCTTCAGCATTTTTACATGCCAAAGAAAACATATTTCCCATAGTACTATGAAATACCTTTGAGTAGGGGATTCCTGAGAATAAGTTGAATCCTCACTGTTGAATCCTGCTTCAGTTAACCAGTGTAGAGACTATTAATGTCACTCACAATTTTTTAAGCCAGCATATTAAATCTCATATCATTAAGACAAGACTTTGCTTCTTCTTTGTTAGTCTAATAATCTTAACTTTCCTACATGATCCTCAGTCTCTTGCCATCACAAATTGGTAAGGTTCTGCAACTCTTTTGAAATATAGATACCTTCTCTCTGGGCTGTGCTGATATTTAATTTTTACAGTAGCTGAGAGACTGGTAGATGCTAAAACCAACTGACATCCCTTTGTGACACAAGTGCCCCAGTTAAAGTCATTAAAATGTATTTATGCAGGGTAAAAACTCAGATGGGAGACATAACATGCTTCTTTCAATAAGTAGCATGCGCAGGTAATTGAATACTCTCAGCCCTGTCTGGTCCACGTGTGTGTCTCAATCCCATTCCTGAAAGACCCACACTCCTTAAACCTGTCTTCATCTTAATTCCTAAATCCCATTATTAGGGTCTGTGTCTTAAACTACTTGTGGTAGAAATCACTGGGGATGGAATAGGAAAAGATGAGATACCAAATGGGTATGAAGGGAATATTTGCAATGGTGCAGCATTGTTTAAGGGAATTGACAAAAGTAGCTAAGGCAACTCAGGCCTACCAAAAACACCTTTGTGCCCCAAACAGGTGGAAGCCTTGTAGAAGTGGGCTTTCTGACTAAAGACTGCAATCTTTCGTAGATTAAAGTATCTCTTAGGGAAAGGACTAGAATGATAAATGGCCAATATTTCTCTCCTCCTTCCACTAGAGGCCCCACTATTTCTTCTCATTGGCTAAACCTTATCACAGAAGATGTGCTGTGGATGGGGAACAAAAATGTCAGCCTCCAAAGAGGTGAGGAAGGGGATGAGGGAAGGAGGAATACGCAGCTCAGTGACACTTAGTCTGCCTCCAGTGCCTCTGTACTGGATCCAGAGAAGCCCTAGCCATCAACTGGTATATCAACATTCCTATTGTTGCAAACACAGCATTAAGGGTTTTTCAATTTATGGTATGCCAATCATCTTTAATTACAACTGTGATGGCTCTTCCATATTTGAATTATCCGTATAGGTTTGTTCTGTGTCTTACCTCGACTTTCTCTTGCATGTTCCACGATCTATCTTTACTACTTTTGGCAACCATAATCCTCTTTATTGGAGGGGGTCTGTGTTTTAGCTTGTTCTGCAATTTGTTTCTCACTTTTTTTTGGGGGGGGGTTTAATATGAAACAGAGAGAAATGCTGACTTTATGCTATTATATTGAGGTTGGAAACACTCTCACCATATGCTTTTATGAACCTCTCTTTATTTGCTCTGAAGACTATATTATGTTCTATGTCAATATTCTTTCAATTAACATTGGGCCAGATTAAACTATCAATAAGTAAAAAGACCAAAATAAGAATTCGTATAAACTGGCATCAAGAAGTGCTTTTAGATGTTACAAATTTGGATTCTATTATTAATTCACAGGCTTGTTACCTATACCAAATTATGTATGCTCTTCAATGCCTCAATATATATAATCAGAATCCTCTGGTATGTTTTAAAATTATATAAAAATTTAGTGAATTTTTAACTTAGAAGACATATCTAAATGAGGTGTAAACATATTTGTTTTGAGTTAAAATTAATTACATATTTGGAGTTGAAATTACAAGATTTTAGTGCTACGAATACATTAAAGACCAATTATTTAAAAAATGTCAAACTATGGGTATTCACTTAAACTTTTCTAAATATCTTGCAGTTGAAAGTTTATCATCCACTATGGAAGCAATCAAACTCTTCAGAATCATTAGGTTTAGCATCACAGCTGGCCACTTCTCAAGGTGAGCATAGGTTTATTCAGAATAATGATTGGAGTTTTGGCTGTTACGACGACAGGCACAGAGAGCCCATTTAATAGTCTTTACATCAATGACTCTGTAAACCAAAGATTTTTACATAGTCCCTGTCCCTATATTATACTGAATGATATCTACAACATCTTAATCAAGGGACTAAATAGCTTGAATGTATTTTTATAATATTTTGGCTCTTAAAATGTGTAAATATATTCTTATTAGATATGAATATGAAAACTAATTATTACTACTTTTTAAGGTTTTATATGATGATGAGATCACAACTTCTAAAGTCATTCTAATTATAGTACTTATTTGTTACTTTTTTATTTTTTTTTATTTTCCTGTGCCCAGTTCTAGAAAAGGGGCTTGTCATTTCTTTAGCTTGTGGAATTTTTCACAGTAACAAAGAAAAAGCATATAAAATTGCCCTACATACATATAAAGTTTACTACTCAGTTAAGACTTCTTCAATCTGATATATATAAATGGATCAGTTATAATATTTGATAATCAATTTCCAGATTACTAATCACATTTTAATTTACTTCTATAGAATCATACAATATAAATTAACTATAAACCATGTTTCACAATGGGAGATATGCCCTGTATCTGTAGTAAGATTTAATGTAACGAAGTAAATAGCGTGCCTTTTGTTTGTTTGTTTTTTCTCTATTTTTATTACTAACACGATCACAGATACCCCAAGTTCTCCCCTTTGCCCAGTTCCACCCAGCCCCCACCCCCTTCCCTCTGACCATCACCTCACTGTTATCTGTATGCATATATGTTCTACATATAGGTTCTCTGAGTGTATTTTTAAAGGTTGTCTCCTAGCGTTAATAAAATATGCTCTTAGATTCTTTAACTGGATGTTGCATTATTGATTCCTATTACAATCAGTCATCTATTTAGATATTCAAACTCTTTATCACACTAAAAAAAGTATGTTATGTTTAATGATGATGAATATTTCAATAAAAAAGATGTTTTTGTCAATTACATTGAAAGATGAATAACTCTAGCCTGCTTTGACCCTGGAAAGAATTAGAAAATTCGATCAAAGTCATATATTCTTAAAGCTTTCATATAAAAATATTTACATCTTTACCTTTAAACATTATAGGTATTTAGTATTATTATTCCCTCTCAGTTCGGAGGTATATGTTGTTTTAGTGACTTGTATGTGACTTCCCCCAAATCTTACTCTTATTTACCTGTTCATTAATTTATCTTTATTTTTACCAAGAAGAGCATATTTGCTTCTAGTGATTTCTATTTTTGCTACTTTCTCCTTAATAAATAATTATAAAATATAGAACACTAATATTATCTACATGGGGGTAGACTATGAAATCTCAAAAATGAATTGATGAAAAGGAAGTGGGCCCAGATTAGATATCATGGCTCAGTTTGGCAATTTGTACTTTTTGATGTGCTCTGAGCTAGAAAATACTTGCTCTTTATTCACTTAAATTTTCCTAACCTTCTCTTTTAATCACACAATAAGCCAGATTTAGGAATAATCAATATCATTCACAAATTTCAAATCAAAAGAAAAATAACTAAATAAAAAAATAAATGATTTAGATGATAATATATAAACTATCTGTATCAAAGACACTGGGTCATTGTTTTCTTATACGTGGAAAACAGTAATACTGTTGACCACTGAACAGGATGGCTTTGAACTGCACAGGTCTGCTTATGCAGATTTTTTCAGCAAATACTATAAACACATTTTCTCCTCCTTATGATTTTTTTTCTGTAGCTAATTTTATTATAAAAATACAATATATCATACATATGCAAAATATCTGTTAATTGGCTATTTGTGTTATCGGTAAGGCTTTCAGTCAACAGTGAGCTATTAGTAGTTTCATTTTGAGGGATTTAAATGTTATATGCAGATTTTCAAATGCAGAGGAGTTGGTGCCTCTAATTCCTGCATTGTTCAAGGGTCAACTATATACCATTGTACATTCACTCAATAAAGGAAGTTAGGGCTTCCCTGTGGTAGACAATGAATGGCATCCATCATGGGAAGAAATGCAGCATTGTGTTCAGCAAATAGCAATAATTCACTAAAAATGTATTGAATGAATGAAAGAATATCGGAAGAAAAAACAAATCATGCTAGTTTTAAACTGTGAAATACAACACAGTGACTACTGAAATAGATTAAACTAACTACCATTAGAGGAGATATATAATTTTCTTTTAAACTCACAACAATAGAGAACAGGGACATGCCAGAAATATTCATATTAAATGAGTCTCAAATATTATATAAGTAACTTGGATACATCTGATGTTATATCAAGATTCTGTTGCATAAAATTATAGTTACTTGAAATGTAGTTATTCTGTAAAAATCAAAGGCCCTGGCAGGTGTGGCTCAGCAGATTGAGCCTCAGCCTGCAAACAAAAGGGCCACCAGTTCAATTCCCAGTCAGGGAACACGCCTGGGTTATGGGCTAGGTCCCCAGTTGGGGGTGCTCAAAAGGCAACCACACATTGATGTTTCTCTCTCTCTCTCTCTCTCTCTCTCTCTTTCTCTATTCCTTTCTCTAAAAGGAAAATATTTTTTAAAAATCCAAGTAACCATTATGGTAAGAAGCATTCTTTTATCTGCAAGCATATTTAATACAGAGAATATATTTTATCACCTGACATAAAAAGTGTTGATAATAGCTATCATTTATTAAGTGGTTACTTGATGCCAGGAAGTGTGAAAATGCTTGCATGATATATTAATTAGTCAGGATAAGCTATCTACCATAAAAGATATGTAAAATTATCATTGACTTAACATCATAAATGTTACGGCCCCTTCACATCACAGTGCAAGGATTCTGGTCGGGGTGATGACAAGGAAAAGTTTCTGCTTCATAAATTCATTCAGAAACCTTAGTTCCTCCCGCCTTGTGCTATTCTGATATCTTTAACATGCAACTTTTAAATTTCCCATTGATGGGAAGAGAAGGTGAAGAAAGAACATCTCTCCTAAATACCTGGGCTCAGAATAATGCACCTCACTTCTACACATGTTCTGTGGCAAGAATTAATCACATAACTCAATCTACATACAAAGAATGAAATTTTAACTTAGCCAGTAAGACAAAGCATGTTTTGTATCTATCCAATAGCTGCTATACATATGAGTGCCCCCGGGTAATACCTGATAATATTCTTATCGTCAATGTTATGCATAGATTTCCTCCACCCCGAGCCTAAGGAAAAAAAAAAAAGGAAAGCCAAAGTCTAAAATGCTTGCAAACTTATGGTAGCACTATTCTTTGCGAAATAGGTTAGCCATAGAGTGAAATGTTGAATAACAGAAACAATGACTAGTCAATTAAAAAAAAAAGTGAAAAAAATAAATGTTTGAGTTGCTCTTAAGATTTGTTTTAGAAAACAGGTTTATAAAACTGCACTAGTATTCATGACTTTGGAGTGCTTAAACCAGCCAATTGGAAAAGACAATCTAGATACATTTCTTAAAATTTATCGATCCAATATAACAATATCTCACTTAGCTCTTAATCCACAGGTTAAATGCTCTCTTTTTACAATACATATCTCCTTCACTATGATGAAAGTTAATTAACAAATAATCTAAAGTTCATATGTATTTGTGCATGTGCATATTTAAAAATTAGTACAATATTATAATGAAAAGGAGAAAATTTAAAAGTAATGCATAATAAATTACTATAAAACAACACGTAAAATCGTGGCACAACTATAAATGGAACCACAGTGAAGTTATTAGAGGCTTCCACCACATATACAAAAGTTTGGATATAAAATTGTAATTTGTCATTTAAATAAACATTGCCAACACAACCTCCTTCTACTTGGTATACTCTAATAAAGGCTGAATAAGTATTTTGTACAGGAACAAGAGCAATCATTGCCAATTGTGATGGTTCTTTTTATGTGTCATTTGACCAGGCGAGGAATGGTGCGCACAGATATTTGGTCAAACATGATTCTATTTATTTCTGTGAGAGTGTTTTTGGAGGAGGTGGATGTTGAAATTGGCGAACATTCAGTAAAGCCGAATGTCCTCCAAAATGGGGGTGAGCCTCCTCTGATCAGTTGAAAAGGCCCGCTTTCCCAGGTTTGCCCACGCCATTCCCGTGCCCCGACAGCCGCGTCACTGTTCACACACACGTGCACACGCGCACACCGTGCAGGGCATCGCTCCCTCTGACCGAAACTGGGGCTGCAGGAACCCTATGTGAAGCCTTTGGTCCACAGCTCAAAAGCAATAATAACATTTAAAATGCTTATGCTACTAATAAAAATGACTGCTGCTGGTTTTGTAACTCTAGGTAAGTCAGATAACCTCTAGGCACTCCTATTTTCTCACGCACCATCTGGGGTGTATGATCATTAAAAGCAGATGAGCAGAGGGACCAGAGAGATGCCCTGCTGATGAAGTACTGGTGAAGCCGTGGTCAGTCTGGCTGCTCTGTTCTTGGAATCTGTTCAGAGGCAATGCCCCTTGGGAGGCGGTGTAGCAGCGCATCTCAACATGACGGACCTCGTGCCAGCCATGTTAGGGATTATGAATCTGCAAAGATATCACTTCTCATTGGTTCTATTGGAAATTCAGAACTTTCTTATACATGATGCTGCTGAGTTAACGGAGGTAACATCTTCTAACACCTTTGGTTAATATTTATTATAAAAGCCTGGGAATATTTCATTGCCATTTGTAAAAATAACACTACTGAAAATATATGGAAAGAAGACATAAATGTGCCTGTGTGTATACTTGTAAAATAAATATTACCCGACATCTGTGTGCTAATTTTAGTCCATTTGCCTTGTTATTTAAGAACATAACCTGTCAGTCTGTATATAAATTATATTTTTCTAACCTCAATCACAGAATGCTATTTTTTAATACAATTTGTTTTGAAATTCTGACAGAATTTCTAACTTACTGACTCATCTTTTGCTTCACAAAGTGTAAAAAAAATATGGAATGTTTTGGACAAGTGAAAATCAATTTCTTCTTCATACCTAAGAGTAGAAGCTATTCACACCATGATATTCAGGACTTCCAATCACTCTTAAATGTATGTAAAGAAAAGCACTTAGAACACATTAATCAACTGATAGAAAGAACTAAAATGGGAGAAAGACTGCTGATTTCATATCCACTAGAACTCAGGAAAGAATATTTGCTCCAGTTTCCTTTTAGAAACTTTTAGCACATTGCAAAGCAATATATTAGTATTATATGTATTTTGATTTAAGGTATTCATAATAATATATTTTAGTGTGGTATGAATATGTGAAGAAAATATTTCTGACATCTTTAAAAATTATAATAAATATTCTAAAGGTAAACTGTGAATTTTCCAAAGTGTTTCAAAACACCATGGTGAACATGAAGATTTCTTTCCTTAAAAAAAAAAAATCAGACAGAGATGCTGAGAATGCCCCTCTAGCATTTTTGGGCAAAACAAGCACTTTAACCTCCTTTTACAGAAGGACAACTTTCTATAGGGAATGCAGAAGGCTAGTTCATGGAAGTATTATGGGAGAACACCAGCACTGAGTACACTGTTATCAGACATAAATGGCCACCGTTTGTTGGTCTTTCTGAGTGGGCTGATGAAATGCTCAGTGAGCAACAAGAAGTAACGTTTGCCACGGCAGAGTGGGAGGCAGATCAATGGAAAAAATGAGAACTCTATCAATGGGAGGACAGAAGCACAGAGGGAACAGAAAGAACAGGAGTCAAGGGAGGGCATAAAAGAAGTTGCAGGACATGGCTCCCCTTGGAAAGACCGGTGACAGTGGTAGTCATGATGTTGATTATCATCTTCCGTCTCATGGAGGTTGATTGGCATAGAAGAGCATCAAAGGTAGGTAGAGAAGGAAGCTCAAGGGGCATCTTCGAGTTCTCCGGTCAGGAGAGATGCTCACAGGAACATGAGAGGGAGGAGGGCGTTTCCTGGACAAGGCGACCGCTTTGGCTTCAAATGACAAACATTCCTCATTAAAAAAAAAAAAAAAGTTTTCCTTGGTATTATCATTGTTTTTTACTAAAGTGACCTAAGATCAAAAATTTAAATATAACTCACATAGTAGATATTTAGCCTTGCCATTTCAGAATGCTACTTACCACTAGACTACAAGGAAATATACTATTAAAACTACTGTTTCTGTTGATCAAATAATTTCATCAGAGAACTTTATGAAATTAGGGGCAGCAATAAAGTCCAACATGTAATATAATATAACATGTGACATTATGTATTATTATTTGATCTTTATTTTAAACGAGTTAAGGAATGATGATTTTTGTCACAAAAATTCATCCTCTTAAGATTCTTGACTATTCCAGAAATAATAATAATAACTATTTTTCTTAAAGCCTACTAACTCCATATGAAAATTCTAGATATTGAGATGGTTTTTCTGATGTTTGATTTTAAGAATGCTGGGAAGAAATGGTGAGCGAGTTCCTCTCTATATTAATATATCCATGTCAACAGCATTGTTTATAAAAGTAGATCATTAAGGACAATTTTAAGTTTCATGTAATCTTGATGTTATGTAGAAATCTCAATGAGTAGATGTCAGGGTCACGGCTATGATATTGGATATGAAGTAACACTGTGGTTATCTTTAACATCATCGTGAGCTACTATTTTGAAGGAAGTCTATTCATGTTAAACCATTAACTTTAATAGGGTTGATTATGGTAGATCTAGCTGTAGTTGACTGCCAGCATTGTGTGGACAGGGATATGAGATGTAAATAGATATGTCCCTGAGCAGGAAAGTGGCAAGCAAATCAAGCAGTGTAGGACCAGAGTGGTTTGAAATTCGTGGAAGAGGGTCTAGATCTGATTCAACAAAGAGAACTTCCTAAGGCCTGTCTGGGTAAAGCTTATTGATTCCTTAATGAAGAGGAAGTAGTCACTCAGGTCAGATCATTGTGAACACTATTAATTTTCCATGTAAACATTCTAGTACATAAATGTTTATCTCATGACATACGGCAGAGTCATTCTAACCATTTAAACAAAATAAATTCTAAAGATGTATGGGTGTGTTTTTAACCTGTGTTAGATATGGATATCTAAAGTCTGAGCACTATTTTGACTCTTATAGTCCAGAATCCTGTCCTACACCAGTTAAAATTACAAATGCTGTAGGGAGTTTAAGCACGGTAAGATTTATTTCTGGTATTTGCTAAAGATGCACGCAGTTATTATATTAATCAGTGGTTACCCCTTTCAGGCAAAAATCATGTAAATTAATCTGCATATGCTTCGGCCTACTATAGATTTTCCCAAAAGCCAAGAAGTTTGGTATACTGAAATCAATCTACTTTCATTACTTATGTTACCTTTTAAAGGATTCGTGCATAATTTTAAAATCACTTTAGAGCAATTATATATGAACTTTTCCATCGAAGAAATATGACAGATATGCCCTTTTATACACCAAAGGTAAAGTAATTTACATTTTGTCAAATACCTTATGGTTTTCCCAAATTGCCTTACAAGTTCATTGAGGCATCCTTCAGCAATCAAAAAGTTATTGAGCCCCTGATGTATGCTGAGTAGCACATTAGGTTCTAGAAAAACAATAAAGCCATTGCTTGCTTTATGTCACACAGTATTGTGTACTGAAAGTGTGTATATAGTGTTGGCCTAAGAAAGCTGTCTGGCAGATACTAGAAAGAAGGTACTTAGGTTTATAGGACCAAAAAGCAGACAGAATCAGTGACCCCAGGAAGAAGTTCAACCATTAGAGAACAAGTCTAACTTAGAATGAATTAGTTAAGTCTGATCTCTAATATGTACGCAGATTCTGGAGCTCCTCCTTGGTGCCCTGTCTCAGAGGATGGAAAGCTTTGACCTAGAATCCCAGGAAGAGAAATAAACAGCCATGGAACCTAGGTTCCCCGGGAGCATTTGTGCGAGGACTCCCCTAGGAGTATCCTAGAGTCTGCAGAGCTCCGTCACAGCATTCCCACATACAGGTAACAGATCCTTTTCTTAGAATACCCAGAATCCTATTCTCCACAAGATTCATTTTCTTTGATAATTGGGACATTTCTGAACCTCTTACTATTAATGCAGAAACTGTGCTCTTGAATGTTTTAGTAGAATTAAAAGTGAAACAAAGTAATATAGATTCATTTTCTATATTTACAATTAAATTGTATCGTTGCTTCGACACAGGATCAAGAATATTAGAAGGGCCTAGCAGAGGGCTTGTGTGTTTGTGTGTACAGAGTAGGTATGGTTGTTCCCACATGAGATCACACTCCCTAGCTTGCCAGAAACCTACCCCTGTCTTTCACTTAACGGCTTTTAAGATACATGGAGAAAAAAAAAAAAAAAAGCAGCAAGCAGTGAGAGAAACATAAAACACTGAAAAGAATTTGGAGGTAAATAATGCAAGATAAAACTCTTGTCCCACTGAAATTGGAGGGCAAAACTTATATAAAAAAAATAGGTTTAAAGTAATCAAAACACTGCTCTGTCCACATGGAACCTTTGACACAGAGCACAATCTTTGAACCTGTGGCACAAAATACCATATTTGTAGCTAAAGTATTTCTGTGAACAATGTAAAAGTGTAGTTTGTCATTTATAGGACTAGACAGTAGGGCCATGGTTGAGAACAGGGCCTCTAAAAAGTTTGTTTGGGGTGAGATTGTTTCTGGGTGACCTAGAGCAAGGTCATTAAAGCTTCTCTCTGAGTTGGTTTCCTTAAATCTAACTTGAGAAACATAAGAGAACTTATGTCACAGGGTTGTTATGCAAATTTATACAAGTCGATTTATATAAATTGCTTAGAGGAAAACATGACAAATAGGAAGCATTTAAGAAACTCTGGCCGTATTACATGGAGCATCTCATTAAGCACTGCCTTAGATGATACCTTTAGGAATAGGAATAAAATAGTAAAGATAATCAGTGGCATATTTGACTTACAATAGGAGTAAAAATTCACATGCTTTGAAGAGTTATAACTATAATTTTCTTGAAATATTTTAAAAATGAGATAGTGTTATAGGGAAAAACTCACATTCATTTTCTATACAAATCTCTTACCCAGAAGAGTCTATGATTAATGTGACTGATTTATTTACTAAAAAATCAAATAAAAGATAATTGGGACATTTTTGAACCTCTTACTATTAATTCAGAAACTGTGCCCTTGAATGGTTCAGTAAAATTAAAAGTGAAACAAAGTTTCAAGTAAACATTTTTTTTTTTACATTTCAACTTTCTAACTAATGTGAGGTCAAAAAGTATTATTTCATTCTATAAATGAATATAAACAAGGTTATTGTTGAATTATAAGAATCAAAAAAGCAAAGATGTAAGAAGTTATCCATTTTTCTCTTCTGTAAGTTTCCTTTCATCCAATTTTTTTCCCCATCTATTTCTAACATCCCACACCACATTTCTAAAATTTCCCCAGGGAAATAATACGGACTTAAATTAAAGGCATACAACGGTTCTCATATCTAGTAAGTTTTGGGAGAGCACAGTAGAGAGGGTATCATGATACCATAAAATGCCTTGGGATGAAGAAAACGGAAAAATAAATTCAGATTCCCTTTTTCAGTATTAGCATTCTAGATAAAAAACCATACAATTTCATGAAAGTTACCAACATGCATTAAAAATTTACCTACAGTTTACCCCTTCTTAATTGCATTACTTTTTAAGCTGCAATAAAATGCAACATCACATTTGCTCCTTCTTTAGAAGAAAGTAATTTCTCCTCATAGATTTCCATTTGAAAGTGGCTTATGTTGTGTTTCAAGGGTGAATTGCCCATCTGCATGTTAACACACAATTTGGACCGCATGCAACTATTGTGTCCTGAATAGTATTCCTGGAAAGGTGAACGGAGCACCATTTCCCGGTGCCAGTACACCTGCTTTTCTCATGTTCCTTTATGAGCAGAGCTGACGTGCACAGTAATATCTGCAGATTTAAAATTAAATGGCTAACAATCCTGAGGAATCAATTTCATTATTCTTTTTAATCCCCTAGTACATTCCAAACAACAATTCCCATCTTACATATATTGTTGCAAACAAAGTTGTTCAGTCAAGCTGCACAATGAAATTCCTTTGCTTTCCCCCTCATCTATCAATGCCGGCATTAATTTATTCATTGCATTTATATTTCTTGGAACTCTAATTTGTCTAGATCTTTTTGTTACTCTCGTACTAGAAATGGATAGAGAATTCTCAGTGCATAATTATGCAGGATTTTAAAACAGCATATTTTGATTTATAACTAAAAAAATAGAAAACATTTTTAAATGAAAAGATAAAGCCGTCTTTTCAATATTTGGGGTATTTGATTGAATGGCTATATTGAACACGAGGCTAAAATTGTTTCTTATTATGGCTGATAAATTTGGAACAGAAACTGCTTCTTTCCTAAATTCACAAGATTGTTGTAAGGATTAAAAACAGTAGCATAAATAGAAAGCGCTTTGGACACCATAAAACACTCTATGCAGGGAAGGCACAGCCATCCTTGTTAATAACCCTCTTCTCATCTTCCAGGAGCATCCAATGGATATAGGAGAAAAGCAAGTGCTAAAAATTCAATACAATGAATGTACATCAACCCTGCAGAGTTAGCACGAATGCACTCTGCAGCCTGCCCCTGTAGTAGAGAGAAAACTCTCCTTTCTCTGCTGAGCGGGAGAAGAGGCACTTCATCCTGCATCCACTGCTGCAGCGGTAGTTAGTGCCACAATGTGTGAATCGCTTGCTTCCCACTTGACTCTTCCCATGAGACATTATTCTGTTTAGTACACCTGGGGATTAAAACAAAGAGAAATGGCACCTAATCATTTAGAGGCTTTTGTTATTGTAGTTGGGACAACTTTGGATAGGATATTTTCCCTCTTAGCCTTAGTTTTCTTCTTGGGTGAAAAGTATAAGTATATATTTACGTATTTTTTCTTTTGTTACACTTTTTACTTTTTAAAAGTTTTAAAAGTTGTATAGCACCTTAATGTATTTTTTAAAGTAATGCCGTGTCAAATATATAAAACATTTCAATAAGAAAAGTTAAAAATTCAACAAAATTTAAATTACAACATCAATATTGGTTAAGTAATTCATCTCTCTATAGAATACCTTATCAGACAATTTTTTTCCAGCCTATTTAAAACTTCTCTGCAACATCAGCCCACAGTAAAGTTTAATGGCTAAAATAGTTTAGTCATCTCTTAAAATATATCTTAGCATATATTTTCGGTAAGAGATATAAATTCCTGGATACATTGTAGCTTCTAGAAGGTCTGAAAATTCATTGGGTACTCTACATTTAAATTGAGGCTGAATCCATGCAGACAAAATTAAGTAAAGTTGAGTATAATCTGTGACTATCTAGTTTAGATCAAGTTCAGACTGATCATTTACAGGTCAAAATACTCATTCATATCCTTGATGTTCAACCTCGTTCTATCATTATGGACTTTCTTTCATTTTGTGCTATTTATTTAGTAATAGCAATTCTTGCATTTTGAAACTTTCTTGAAGGAATATATTTCTTTTTAAAGAACAAGGAAAAAATCAGAAAACGTATTTCCCTGGAGTCTACCATACCACTTTTCCTCCCAGAGAGAAAACTCAATTCAGAGTTTCTTATTAAAAAAAAAAAAATCTCTGAGATTTCCCTGTAGAGAAAGACCCTGCCTTGGGAAAAAGCCCCCAGTCAGTGTGAAAAGTCACATGAACGCTCTGTCCGGAAATTTAAATCACATTTCTGGGGGGGAAAATGGAAAGGCATATTCTATTTAACACAGCAATTCATAAGGAAAGGGAAAAGATTATGTTTTGAAGAGATTTTCAAGTCTATATGTTTACTTTTGATGACTTATTTTTAAAGAGAAGTAGAGCAATAATGAATTTGAATTGTTCTTTGTAGAGATTGTGGCTAAAGATATAAAATATATTATGAGATTATTCTTTCATCTTGAATAATTAAGTTGAAAAAGATCAGATCATACAATTAGAGAATTCAGTGTGATTAAATTGAATACATTATGGAATGTATGTTTTACTTAATTTTAATTTTTTGCTGGAATATTCTCTAAGTCTATATAATGGCTTGTCTCACAGAGGAAAGAGCACCTATAGGTTAGACCTTGCTACAATAAGCTCAAATTGTGTTAGACAGTTTTGATCACCTGCCAGAGTATTGCTTGCAATGAATGTATATTTTAAAGGTAATATTTACTTTCCTTTTTAATTTTAATCGCTATAATCCATAAACATAATTAATAATCCTGTTACACTTGGTTACTACTGCTTTGATCTGGATAATGAATTGTTTAAATGAGAAAGAGAGAACTCAGGGAAATAAATGTAAATTGCTTCTCTACTCCATGTTTAAAATGGTGTAGACATTTTAGATCAGAGTGCATCCCTAGGAGGCTACGTGAATTCCTGCGGGTACCTTAGCCTCCAGTTAGACTTAACTGAGCTTAAGCCATATTTGAAATATTATGGAAACCGAAGGTGCTCCCCCGGACGGAAATATCACTGCCCTGTTCCACAAGCAGGGACATCAGGGATCCTGACAAGCTCTTTGAAGGATGGAGATGAGAATTCGGGATTACAGTTAGGGACAGAATCTGTATTTACCAAGCTTGAAGCTTATCCAAACTGAAGGGATAATTTCAGAATTACATATTAATATCAAGTATGAAAGTACTCTTTAATTGGAATGAGAAAATAAACAAGTTTTAAATTTTGAAAAGCAAATACCACAAGTATTAAAAACATCCAGGAATAACATAACATTTTGATCTGTATAAACTTTGATTGTGTTATTACATGACAACATAGCAGAAAAACTGATCAGATTTTCCTCTACCTTGGTTTGTTTAGAAGGGTGGGAGGGGCAGGGTACTTGTCACTGGGATGGCCAGAGCTGGTTGGTATGTTAACATGTTTCCGTTGTGCACCATCCCTAAGCATGTGGGTATCAGGGTGATACCGTAGCAACCACGTGAATGACAGAAATATATCCCAGAAAAAAAATCCCAGACCAGAAATGTGTACTCAACTTTCCCTTCATACCCAAAAAGCCAACAGCTAATACAACGACATCGGACAAGAGGGGTATGATGGAAAGGAAGTAGAATGGACAAAGACAACTGTCTTATTCATTTGCTATTAAAATTAACTTACTCTTACATACTTTAAAAGAATAACCAACCATATTGTAAGCAAGAAGCACCAAACCTCAACTTTCATTAACTTCAAAGTAATCCAGTGCACTACCCTTGGTTAGCACATTTTGAAAAAAAAAAAACCAAGCAGCTGGTATGGTATAAAATAAATAATAATTACAAGGAATGATCATTCAAGAAAATAAAGAATGAACCCGGTAGTAAAATGTTCTCTCTCCACATGCTATGTGCTCTCCTATTTGTTACGACCTTAAACTTTGGGTTTGAAAGTTTGGGCACTTAAACTTTTGGTCTGAAATGAGTTTATTATATGATAATTTATATAACAACATAAGAATTATATAAGAACAGATGCATATAACTTTCGTTATCCTTTAAACCATTCCCCACACACATATAAACTCATGTAAAGATGAAAATCAAGGTAAATCAATATAAAGGTACGTAAACTGATGTTGATATAGACACAAATTTGATAATACTGAAAAGAGACATACGGCGTGGTGAGCACGATAGGGGTCTGTGCAGTTGTAGGGATGCGGTGTTTCAGTTCCCGTGGTGTCATCATTGCTTCCATCCAGAACCATTGTTTTAAGTTGTAGTTTCTTTCCTCCATTTCATTTTGCTGACGTAGTCCTTTACGTCGTACGCTTATCCACAGCACGGAGAGTTATAAACAGCAATTAGAATGCCTAAAATCTCTACTTCTCCAGGTAGGTAGGGCTGAAAACACGAATATGTATTTTTTTAAAGTGAATAAATTTTAAGAGTTTTATATATTTAGGATATTTTTAAGAGTCCTAAGTTGATTTTTTTATTAGGATTTCACTTCTCAGCAGGAGGAGAGCGAGTGAACTACTTTGATACCTACCCTGGGATTGCATTAAATTCATGTTCATGTTTTCCTTGCCAAATGCAAGACTCTGCCGAACTTATTTTTATTTAGTATTTTAATTTACTATGTCATAATTATTTTTAATATTTTTAAAAATTAAATGTCAGTAGTTTTTCTTAAACAAATAATGCTACATATAGGATCAAGTTCAAAAAATTATAAAATAAAAATACCCTTCTGAGGTCCATTTTTATGTTGTTAATAGTATCTTGTTTATTCTTCTAACTAAATTTCCCACACTTTGAAACAAAAGGAATGAAACTATACACACATTCTGGCACCTTAGTTTTGTTTCTTTTCTATTAGAGATATTTTTATCTCAGTAATTTTGGTGATTTTTATAAGAATTTGCACCCAATTGTACAATGTATAATAGAAAAAAATAGTATTTTGAATATTACTTTATGTATTGAGTCACACAAATTCATTCACTTATGAATAAGATCTCTATTAGCTGATTGCCATTTATTGTGCTTGAGGATATTGGGATTTGCCTTCTGTTTCCACGTTCCCCATCACTTTATACCATCATACTGTTGCCTGTGGAAACAAGGCTCCTCCACGGGATGAAGAGGAAAGCATTCCGAGGACCCACACATGGGAGACTGCGTGCGGCAAAATGGTTTATTTGTGTGAAGGAGGCCTCTGGGTTTCTGATGTCCCATCTCCCTCCATCTCACCAGGGAAAATGTCCAACCGTGTCCTCAGCAAGGCCAAAACAAGAGCCAATGTCCAGAGTTTCTGCTTCACATGAAAACTCGGTCCTTCGGAGCCTACAGGAGGCTGCTAAGCGGTCTCAGTGCCCACCCAGGTAGCTTAGTGGATTCCCGGCTGCTGCGGTGAAGGGGTCCACCTGGCTGCTGTCCATGCGGCTGCTCAGGCCACAGGGCTGTGGAGAGAGAACACGGGAGCGCATGGGGCAAGCGCCGGTCAAGAGCATGAGAGAGCTTTCTGTTTCCCTGAGGTTGTATTAGCTTGGGTTTGAGCAGGCCTGGTGCTTTCTCAAAGAACCAATCAATTTCTCACTCTTCTGTGGTCTTTTGATAGGTTTACACCTCCTAGTTAGACTGACAGGCCTCTACGGTCAAGCTCCTCCCCCCTGTGCTCCCCCAGAATTCAGTACTGGAGGGGGAAGGGAGGGGTGCGAATTCCCTTGACTGAGCAACACTGCGATCCCCCGGGGTATGAGCTGTAGCTTCCTGGTTAAGCAAGCAGGCTCATGCTCCCCTGTTTGTTAAAATTAATGTCTAATTTCCTTTGCTTCTATTTGTATTAATAATTAGCAAGCTAACTACTTATAATAACAATATTTCTACATTCCAGCAACTCAAATAATCTTTGTAGGAAAACACAAAGACATCTCTTCGTTTATAGGCTGACCTTATTTTATAGGTGGCTTTTTTCACTGAGGAAGTCCTTAAGGCTCCTTTGGTTTTTCCACTGAAAACAAGTGTCTCTCACAAAACTAACAAAATGGCAACTTCAAAATCCCTGGATATCCACTCAGCTGTTTTTAGCTTCTGTTCTATTTACACTGATTTATCTAGCATGGCATATAATTAGTTGTTTGGGTTATCGAATAAAACCTGCTTGTATTTGATTATGATTCAGAACACATTATTTATATTGTCATATGAAGGCGATTTCGGGAGAAGGTGCATTTCAATTCCTTTTTACTGAGAAAAACATGTACAAAAAATGCTATGTAGCCTTTCCCAAAACACGGTAAATTATCTGCTGTTTGCTTAATGAAAACATTATGTGTTTTTAATTAAAAATAAATATGCTTAGAGAGTCCTCTTAAAATGCACATAATCCATGTAATAAAATCTGCCTATAGAAGTTTTTCACAGCCTAACTTAAAGTCCATGTTTATGGAAATTCTCCTCTTAAATTTGTTAAAAAGAATTAATTTATATTTAAAAATGCACATGGTATATATTGTACGTTTCATCTATTTGTAATATTAGACACAGTAGATATTTCAGGGAGAGCAAAACAAGGGGAGGTTGCTGGAGGTATAAGTGATGGATTTATTTTCTTCCAGGACCAAGGTTTCAATACACAGCATCACTTTAGACAGTATAATGTTTCACAAAATCTAAGATGATACGCTTGCTCCTTTCATTGTTCTCTACTGCAGTATTCTGCTCTGTTTGTCAGGTCTTAAATTGTTCCTGTGATTTTTAGTTTTTGTCTTTCAATCTCTAATAAAAATATCCCCCAATTTCAAAGTAACTGAAGTTAGTTTTATTTTAGAAACAGCAGCAGCACATGAGTAGACAAGACTTGTACACCCATCTTGAAGGCTGATTTTCAGCCGCAGTGAGCCCAGAACTTCTAATTTCAGTAGAATATTGTATAAAAGTTGTAAACACGAGACCAAAACTTGCCTTATAATTTTCCATACAGGGTTTCACTAACAAGTCACAAGATAGTGTAGGATTTCATTTCTGTAAAAGTATTTCATTTCTGTATCAACACCTACCTTCATTTGGGCTCAGTCGTCTACCTGGTATGCACGCTAAGTGTTCTCCAGGTGCTCATGCCAGCTCCGTTGAGACAGGGGTGCTGACATTAATTGCTTTAATGCTAAGCCTAATTCAGCTCTTCTAAAGGTCAGGTGAAGACTCGCTAAAAGTATGTGAAGACTCTATGGAAGTACTAAACTCCTGCAAACTACTGTAGTAAATTAGTTAAGGTTTGACAGTAACTTAAAAAAAAAAAAAACCCCAGAAAATAAACCTGGTCTGTTAGAGTTTTCGTTTAGAAGACTGTTTATTGTTGTGCAGTTTGGAATGAGACCAGCTCCCAAAATTTTTATTGGAAAATCTGATTTAGAATTTTTAGCCCCGATATTATTTCTGCATATGAAGGAGATATTACTAGTCTTTTATTTAAAAAATCCTGCATTTTATAAATTAACGTAAAAACTAAGATAAATTTGATACCTTGGCATGGTGAGCATAAGGGTAGTCTATGCTTCCTTTCTCAATTTTGCTATTGCTGCCTGTATTACTTGCTAATTTCTAACTCATCCAAAGGTATCTGTTGATAAACAGTCTAAGAACTGAGATCATCCGTGGACTCTACTTTCTCACACAACTGGATTTGTCCCTAAATGGAATATTTTCTACAAGAATCATGTTAATAGTTTAGCTCATGAGTTGATACATCGACCAGTTACTTGTATACATTAAAGTGCATATAAGGCTGATTATGTTAAATTTTCTTTTGTAATAAGTAATATCTGCTGCCAAAGTGCAATGTCACTTTGACTGTCTGGGATTAGGCACACCTCCTGAATAGTTCAGAAGCAGGGACACTCATGGGTAAGATCACCTCTATGGTTAATGACTGATTGGAGGTGGTAGAATTGGATGTGAAAAGCAGGAAATGGGGGGCACACCTTTCATTTGGTTAGAATCATTGATAAGCATCAAGAAAAATTCTGATTCTAGAGAAAGAAAAGTTATGCCCAGGACAGTTCCCAGATTCATTTTTCTGCACTCTGCACAACAGATCCCACCCCGCCCCCCACCAACCGATGTAACATTATGTTGACTTTCATATGGAACAGTTTCTCTGTAGTGCAGATAAGGAAGCGGTCCAAATAAGGAAGTAGTCCTCAACACCAGTATTTTTTTTCTTTTTGTTTTTAAAAGCAAAGTTTCTATAGCCTCATACCGACAGAAAATAGCAAGAAAAAATATCTGCAGAATCATTCATGGTGTCCAGGACACGGAAATGACAGAAGTGTCCTTTGATAGGTATCACAAATGGCTGAAGAGGATGTGGTACATATATACAGTGGAATACTGCTCAGCCGTAAGAAAGGGGGAAATGCTGCAATGTGTGACAACATGGATCGACCCTGAGGGTACCATGCAAAGCAACATGAGTCAGAACACGTTAAGAAACATATGGTTTCACTCATATGTGAGATATAAAACTGAAAGCAGTATGAACAAACAAGAAAAACAAAAATAAACACAGGTTACAGTGGGCGGTTACCAGAGGAAAGAGGGGTGGTAAAGGGGGTCCAATGTGTGCTGACAACGGAGGTGTGACTTCAGGTGGTGGGCACACAATGCAACATACAGATCATGTGTCGTAGAAATGTACACTTGAAACCTATATAATTTTATCAACCAATGTCACCCCAATAAACCTAGTAAAAGACGAAGTAGTCTCTGCTGTCAGGACTGATGGGCAATTTGTAAGAACATTATGAACAATAGGCTGCTTTCCTACCCCTATGCACTAAGCCAAGTACTCAAAGCCGTTGAAACTGTTCAAGGAATAGAGAACTTGCAGGTGTTACACACAGAAGCAATGATCACTGCAGTCCTTGTACCCTCTGACTCCAACCCAAACAATCTCCCACACAGCAGCAGAGGAGCTTTATGGTGACTCCTGTTCAAGAAGAAGGTTCTTAAGTATAGCCTGGGGGCACAAACCTTTGGAAAGAAGATTAGTAGGCAACTTTTAGCCTCATAGTTAAACCTTTATGGGTGATTCTACCTGAAATTTGGCTTCTGTCTAGCAATATCTTGGAGCCCTTCAAACACCTGTGTGCCTGAGATTTGCAACAAGGCACCACTGCCGTTTTCAGGAGAAAAATCATGCCAGCTGTTTTGGAATTGGTAAAGGATCCCTTTGAGCCAGAAAGAAGGCCAGGGAATGACTGAGAGGGAGGAAGCGTAAAATCAGGCTTCGGAGTCACGCTTTCCGTGTCACAGGGATGGGATTTGCTTTCCCAGGGTTGTCTTTTTGAATTCCTCCTTGAAATAGCAGCCGTACTGAATTCTGATGAAACGACACCTGTTTCAACCCCAGGGCAGACTTCTGGGCAGTAATCCTTCTGGATCCTGTTTCATTCAAATCTGCTGAATAATTAGTGAGCTGATTTTCATTCCTATGGGCAGTGCTGCTCTCTGATTTGAATTGTTTTATAAGGTAATTCTAGAATATAGCTTCTAACAAATGAGGTTCAAGTTTAACCATACAACTTCCTTTCCAAATAGTATTGAGAGAATACTTAATTTTATACTTTTTATGTAATTAAAAATAACAAGCCCACATACAATGCAACAGTTCCATTATATGCTGCAAAGTTTCTGCTTAACTATGGCAAAAAAAAAAAAAAAATGTAATCTAGGCGTCTTCTCAGACCTAGAGATGTATATTTCGTATATTTTAAATCTCTCTCTCTCCTTCCCTCCCTTCCCTCTCCCCCTCTCTCCCTCTCTCTTTCTTCCCCTCTCCATCCCTCTTCTCCTCTATCTCCCTGCCTCTCTGCCTCCCTGTCCCTGGGAATCCACTGCATCTGTGTGTTCAGATATCCCTATACACCAAGTAACATTGTTGATTTTCTCTTCTCTTCTAAACATAGCTACTGTATCCATACAACATAACACAAAAAACTGGTTAAGCATGTAAAACGATTTCATTAGCACATTACAAGAAGCCATAATATATAAACAAAGAAACACAAAGAAAAAAGCTCATGCTGCAGTCAGCAAGAGAGGGCAAAAAAGGCCCAACAGGAATCTGAGCTGCTACTGAAATGATCTTTAATGATATTTTCTTCAAAATAAATTACCAAATGATTTTGTTTTAAAGTCCGGTATTGCTTTTCCTCATTATTTGACATGAAACTTTCAATTTTTTTTCTTAAATAGAGGCCAAGATGTAATAAATGACACAAAGAAAATAGGAAAAAAAAGTCTATATCATATATCTCTTTATCTCAAAGAGACAGTGGACACTTTTTGATATGATAGCTAAAAAATAAGGTAACCCTAAATCGCTGGTCGCTTTATTTGATACATAAAGATATAAATATGTTGTTAAATCCACATTATTTTTTCTTCCAAAGGTATTCCAAACTTATGTCATAAATTTTTAAAATATCAAAAAATAAACACTGTATTTCTATAATAACAAAAGTAAAACAACGATGCTCTTCAATAGGGCGAAAGAAAAAGGCAGTTCTCTATTAGAAACAAAATTAATCTGTAGATAAAAACACCTGAAAATCAGTCTGTCATAACCATTTACTTATGATTCAGAAACAATGCAGATTAATCTTTTGTCTCATAAAATTTTAATAAGCAATACTTTCATTGGTAGTTTAATAAAACTTTCACTAAATATAATAATATTTCCCTGGAAACATTTCAGTCATTTTGCACCAATTTTTAATTAAATTAGTCCATAAGGATGGAGAAATATATCAGGCCTGTTATAAATTTTAGAACTTTTAACATTATTGGTATAAGCATCTAATGAACTCAATGGATATATTAAAATTTTACTCTGTTAAATTTTCTAAATGATCTTAATTAAGATTTTTATAAATCTAAAACATAAAAAAATATAGTAATAACAAAGAGTACCAATAAACAAAGGGAAATTTTAAAGTTACTTATTAATTTTGCATTTGTGTGTTATGTTTCCAAATTGTTAATTAGAGTGTAATCAGGGTTTATGGATGTTTAGAAATAGGCCAAGATGAGATGAACAAAGTCCTAACCGAAATTATAAATACTAAGGCAGAGTTTACATATGGGATCTGGGTTTAATGACTGTGGGAAAATAATATTGTTAAGTTAAAAGTAAACAAAATCATACATATCCAAGCATTAGGATAATAGCTATAATAAGTAGTTTAATGATAGATTCATTAAAAAATTCAAAGTAATTGTAATCTAAGAATGAGTCCAAATGAAGATAACTTTTAGTATTTACAAAAATATATACCTTTCTCTTTTATTTATTTCTTCTGTGCAATATTTTAAAATTTTCATCTTTAAATCACTATAAAATGAATACAAGGCCCTGGCTGAGTAGCTTGGTTGGTTAGAACACTGGCCTGGCTGAGTTTGCAAGTTCCATCCTTGGTCAGGGCACACGCAAGAACCAGCCAATGAATGCATAAGTAAGTGGAACAACGAATCAAAGTTTCTTTCTCTCTCTTTCTCTTTCCACCCCATTTTTTCCTCTCCAAGTTTTTGAGGGGAATCTCACTGCATAAATATTATAGTTCTAAAAATATTTTGTATTATTTAGTTATTTTTCATTTTATTTTTCTAAACTCCAGTGTAGATATATTCTTCCATCAGTTTTATTAATTTTCTCTCTCCTAGCTGGGTTTAATCTGCTATTAAATCCATCAATTATACTATTAATTTTAGATACTCTTTTCAGTTTTGTAATTTATGTTGGATTCATCTGATCACTCAGTTCCTGAAATCCTTAGTTGTAGATATTTAGAAGTAATAATCTCATCATTTCATTAGCTTTATCACTGTATATCTGTATTGCCTATTGATTTTTGGAAAGATATTGTCTTCCCTTATGGCTTTTTTAAAATTATGTTCCAGATATATTGTTCTCTGTGCAACACTTCTCTGAAGATTTGAAACATTATTTTTACATGTTAATTGACCATTTATGGTTATCTTTAAAATGGTTATTCTGTAGATGTATCTATTAAGCAAACCAACTCATTATATAAAAATTTTATATTTAAAGAACTGTGTAGTTGTCACTGCTTTGAGACGCTGTAGATTTCTTAATTGTTAAAAGAGTGTAAAGATTAAAAACTCAGAATTTCATGGCATGCATAGTGTTCTATGGGTGTTAGTGAATACTGATTAGCAACTGCAATAAAAGGGAAGAGGGTAGAAGAGGTTGTCTGAAAATATTTGGATAAGCAAATTTAAATAGACTTCTTTAATCACTGAATTTTTTTGAAATATGAAGATGGGAATGAGTGTGATAAGTTTGCAGAGAAGCATAAGTTATCAAATATTAATATAGTTGCCAACATAAAAATTTACATTACTTGATCATCTTATAGGATAACATTCCATGCTGTAAATTGTTGGGTATTAGACAAGAAGAACTTAAAGTAAAATGTATCTTTTTAATTGTGTGAATTGTAATGATTGAATTTAAGATCAAATAGGGAGTTGTTAGCGACTGTCTTCAAGTATATGAATAGTTTTTCAAAGGAAGGTACTAGCCATCTGTTCTCTTGCTCCACAAAGAATAAAACAAAACATGTGAAACTTACATTTGAGAAAGGGAGATTCAGGTTAGATCTAAGAAACAACTTATTGACGTTAAGCATCGCTTAAACACAAAAATGAACTTCCAAGGGAATTTGCATAATGTTTTTTTCTGAACATCAGTAAGAATAAGCTAGAGAGAGGCTCACATTGTTGCCCCACCTGAAAGGACAGCACTGGATTACAAAGCCTCTAGAGACACCTCCCATTTTATATAGATGTATAGGACATGGAAGTGGCAGGGAGAAACAATATAGTGCAAATGCAGCGCTCTGATTCAAGAGTATACTCAAAAACCTTGGCAATAAATGGTGCTGGGAAAGTCACAACGATGCATGCAAAAGAATGAAACCAGACTACGGTTTATCCCCGTGTACAGAAATGAATGTATTATTTCAAAATACATCCAATGTAAGATCTAAAACAATAAATTACACAGAAGAAAACATAGGTACTAAACCTATGGACCTTGGTCTTAGAGAAGATTTTATGAATTTGACTCCAAAGCCAAGGGAAGTAAAGGGAAAAACAAATGAATGCAACTATAACAAACTAAGTAGTTTCTGCACAACAAAAGAAACTACCAACAAAACAAAAGGGCAAACAACTGAATAGGAGAAGGTATCTGCAGCAATAACTCTTACAAATGGTTAATATCCAAAGTATATGAAGAACTCATAAAACTCAACACCAAACAAACAACAGTGCAATTAAAAAATGGGCAGAGGATATGATCAGACACTTTTGCCAAGAAGACATACAACTGTACAACACATATAACCTCACTAACTAGTAGGGAAATGAAAATCAAAACTACAATGAGATACCTTTCACCTCTGTTAGGATGACTATTACCAACAGCGCAATTAACTAGTGTTGGAGAGTTTGTGGAGAAAAAGGCACCACCATTCACTGCTGGGGATATGAAGGCTGGTATAACCACTATTAAAACAGCATGGACGTTCCTCTAAAAATTAGGAATAAAGTTGTCCTATGACCCAGCAATCCCTCTTCTGGATATCTTCTCAAAAATGTTGAAAATATTTATTTGCAATGATATATACACCCCTATGTTCATTGCAGTGTTATTCACGGTGGCCAATATATGGGGGCAACCAAAGTGCCCTTCAATAGATTATTGGATAGAGAAGATGTGGTTACATATATACAATGAACACTACTCAGCCATAAGAAAAGATGAAATACTGTCATTTGCAACAGCATGGATGGACCTTGAGACTATCATACTGAGCAAAATAAGTCAGACAGAAAACTATGAAAACAATATGCTTTTACTTAAATGTGTGATGTTAACTGAATCTCATAGACAAAACAGATGATGGTTACCGGGGAAAAGTGGGGTTGGGGGGAGTAAAGAATAAAGGGGGCCAAATATATGGTAATAGAAGATGATCTGACTTTGGTGGGCACACAATTCAATGTACAGACCATGCATCATAGCAATATGCACTTGAGACCCTTATAATTATATTAACCAATGTCACCCCAATACACTTAATTAAAAATAAAAGAAAAATAAAAGAACAATATTTAAAGGGAAAAAAGAACTAAAATAAGAGAACATTTTAATAAAGTTTTAAATAAAATATATAGTTAATAAATTTAATGCTAACATATTAAATTATTATCACATACTCTCTAGAATTTCTGCATTTTAATGTTTCTATTCACACTATTTTATTTTAGCCTGTTGCTATTCAGTCTCTTAGATTTTACAATTATGTTTCATTCTTAATAAACTTTAAGTAGAACTGACATGTAGTAAAATGCCTACATCTTAAGTCTACCTTTCAGAGATTTTCAGCATATGCCCATTTAACTATGGCACACACAAAAATAGAGAACAGCCTTATCAGGCAAGAAAGTTCTCCCACACCCCTCTTATCATCATTCTCCCACCTCTAGACAACCACTAATCTGAGGTAAATCACTATATCTTCATTTTGGCTGTTCTCATGGCTTTATATATGTTATTATTTGTGTCTATTCATATATTACATATAATATTCTGAATATTATATACTACTTGTGCCATCTTGTTTTCCTAGCACAATTGTTCGAAATGTGACCATTTATTTGTATTTGTGGTGTATCTTCTTATTACAGAGCAAGTTTATTGTTCTTTTCCTGAACATAAAAAAAGGCCACAACTTAAAATACTTAGATATTTATTTGTAATTTATAAAAGTCAATTGCACACTTCAGGAGTAAAAATTGGCTATACTAAATTTCCTCACACATTTTTATTTTAAAGTATTTAGGAGAGGGAGGATTTAATAGTGCCTACACAGTATTCTCCTTCAAATTCACTCTTGCAGTATTTGAATTGTTAAGGGAGGCTAAATAAGGAATAGCTAACAGTTTTAAATGGGTATAAAGTGCTATGTAGGTATCAAGTTTAAAAATGAATCTTTGATGTGCATCTTCTTTTGATTTTTGTAATTAATTTTAGCTTTTGAAGTTATTTGGCATTTAATTTGTCCACAGAGTATAAAATCATGCATTAAGTTGAAGATAGATCCATATTTAACACAAACAAGGTCAGAAGATCAACAGGATTAGAGACAAATGTTAATTTCAAATGTATAAACTCAATTTTATTGGGGCTTTTAAACCAACTAGCACATTTGTCACTAATCAAAGGTTTTAACTTAATCATTGGAGGCCGTAACATGCTCTTCAATTCTACCTCTCTTAGGAGACAGACTAGCATTTATTGTCACACAGTTTGAACAAAAATCTACAGATAAATCTAAAACAGAAATAAAGAGACACTAAGCTATTTCGACGAAAACTTTACCCCTTTGAAGTGAAGAGCACAAGGAACTGAGAAGAAGCTAGAGCAATAGCTTTGAATCTACCCTTTCTGCAGGAAGAGAAAGGGGAGGGGTCCCATGGGAAAGACCCTTCCTGGTCATTAGATGGTAATAGGATGCCTGAAGGCCATTCAAAAGGAGCAACACACTGCACACACAGGGGCAGAATGAGAGATGCCCAGGAGGCCGTAGCCCCGGGGGGTTCCGTATGGTGATCTTCCTTGTGACATTTTCACATAAACGTCCATAGACAGAGAAGTAGCAAAAAGACATTTCTTCATTATCAATCCGTTCGACTAGCTTCATTATTGAATTTGTCTGTCATATTTTTATCTCTCTAATTATCAGCCAGTTAGTTAAATTTACAGTTGAAAACACAGGAACCAGTTTTGCTCTCAACATACTGATTAGGTCAAAGTCTTTAGATGTTCTATATGGCTACATCAAAATACAAGAGAGTAAAAATGCAAGTCAGAAACTAATGCACATTGTCTTTTTTATCATGTAAATACCCATATGTAATGTGTTATTTTTAAGAAAGGATATTTCTTAATGCTATAAGAGAGGATTTGTTCAAGGTAAGACTGCTTCAAAAGATCAACAACTGATGCTCCCAATTGTCAATGCTCTGAATTTCTGGAAGTGCAATCATTAACGCTCCAAGCACTCTTCTTGCTTCCTTCACCTTCTGACCTCCCTGGCCCCTCACGTCCTTTCCTACAAATTTCGTAATAGTTGAAAGATACTCTCAGAAACACTTTGAATCAAGTAGTGTTCTCTCCAGTGAACCAATGCTTTTATCATAAAAATACATTTCAAAATTCTCCTTAAGGAACAGGCATAATTACCGCTGCCAAAGAAATTAATGTTCTGCATAAAATATGATATATAATGGATTTCAGCGGGGCTGGTATCTTGATTGAGACTGAGATACTTCAGAGTGACATTACAAAGGAAGCTCCAGAAACATGCTTCACTTAGCAGCTACATTTTCAATTTCCTTTTCAAGTATTTACATTTATGAATCTTGCAGAAAACAATAATCCTGCTTACATTTGCAGTGAGATCTTTTATTCATTAGTTACAATCAGTGAACAACGTTTTATGGTTTCATCAGCCACTTGCATTTCCTGAATAAATGAAAAAGAGTACAAATGAACAAACAGATAAATATAAATGGCACCAGAGGAAGTCATTTATTAAAGAATAATCATGGATAAATAACACAAGAAATGCTCAAGGCTGCCCAATGAGTTTAGTTGAATATGTTAGTGAATAGCAAACATGTAACTACTTTTCTATACTTAGTTAGAGAAACACATTCAGGAAAGTGAGATTACCCTTTGGTATTTCTTTTAGCTTTGTAGAAAAGTCAAATTTTGGGGGACTTTTTTTGTTTTTAACACCAAAAATATATATCTTCTCAATCTTAAAATTTGATTACTTTAGAACATTTCTTACTTGGTATATACGGAATTTCTCCTCTAATTAAAAATTTCTGTGCTCCATAGATCTTCTTCCTGAGACAATATTCTTTCTAAAAGAGACAAATTTAATTATTGTTAAATTGTTCACAATAAATGTATTCATTCTAAAATACAAATATTGACCAATATATTTTTAAGTATTTTATTTACTTATTTTTAGAGAGACGGGAAGGGAGCGAGAAAGAGAGGGACAGAAATACCAATGTGCTGTTACCTCTTATGTGCCCCCTGACACTAGGGACCTGGCCCGCAACTCAGACATATGCCCTGACTGAGAATCGGACTAGTGACTCTGGTTTGCAGGCTGGTGCTCAATCCATCGAGTCACACCAGTCAGGGCTTACCAATATTTTCAATATCTTTTCAGGAAATAAATATGTATTCATTTAAATGTAGGCCACCAGAATTAATTATATGTGTCCATAACAAAATTGTAACCTCTAGAATTTAATCTTTAAAGTTAAAATTATTAATTCAAAGATTATCTTTGTCTCACTGATATAAGAAATAAAGTCTAGACTGTAAAGATAAATATGGGAAATTCAATAGAAGTAATAGTTGACAATATGCTACATTGAATACAAAATAAAATAAGAAGTAATCTACCACTATCATTTTATGTATTATGTGACAAACAAATTTTCTTACATAAATGAATAAATATATGCAGTATTTACATTCTCTGTTTTTAAGGTCAAATTTTAAAAATCTTGAAAATATACTCATTGGATTCAATATTAAGTATTTCAGTACTGCATCCATTTACTAAACAAGATAATTCTCTACATTTTACTCCACTTGCTTTGTTGCATATATCATGAGCCCCTACTTAAATGCATTCCTCACACAAAACAGGAGAAATCCACTATTAAAATAAAATGATACTAAAAACTCACTTGTAGTCAAATCACCTTAAGTTTCATTGAACTTGGATGTAATCAAGGGGAATGCACATCAGAGGAAGAATAGAGCATTTTGGTTAAAAGTAGAGAGAGGATTGCACTGTAATTTCAGCTTATGGACGGCAGGTCTAAGGAAGGTTAAGGAAGGGTCCAATTCTGGAGTGGATGCTGCCAAGAAATGGGTGCAATTTGGCAATTAGGAATCACAACGTTTTGGGCTGGGGGAGGACCAGAGCTCACAACAGGTCTACCACTGGTAGAGATGCACTTACAAGATATGTTGGACGAAGAATATAATCATTGCTGAGGTTGAAGGGTGTCCTCATCTCTCCTCTGATTCACCACAGCCACAGGGTGGCCTGCCTGGTCACTTTCCCTGGTCTCTGAACACTGTTTATGTTCAGCTGGGAACTTCAAGGCCTTAACTGCCAGATGCTAAGGGCCATTGCTTCACCTTCTTAGGGTACAATTACTAAGTACAAGAAAAATATCCCAAGCCCTTTCAGACATTTCTTGTTATAGACATGTTCTACATTATTCTAATCAGCAGTAGAAACTAGTCAAACCAATGAAATTTTTTTGGCTTGTGAAAGTCCAAGAGTCTTCACTTTGCATGTAATTCAAGTCTGTACAAATATCCATACAAGTTGAAACAGTACGAAGTGATCTTACTTTAAATGGAGATATTGAAATTGTTCTGTAACTTTAAAAAATCAAAATATTAAATACTCTTTTACTGTTGGTTATAAATATATAGTGAAATAAAAATAGTTAAACTAACATTTATTTAGTACAATGTGATTTAAAACATTACAGACAATATGAATTAAAATTTAACTTAATAAATTAATTTCCTTTCTTTGTAAAAATTTATCAAGAGTAGTTTGAACAGTGAATTTGTTTTTTTCTTCTTATAGAGTGGGAATCTTTTCTATGCAAAGGTGAATAGTCATACTTCTAAGATTGTATCAATTTCTAACATTTTATCCTTTGTGCTTTCAAAGTTATGAAGTAGTTTCAAAAGTTTTTATTTTTTTGCCACTGTCACTTCCTCTGTGACATATTCATTCTTTTCATTACAGTCCCTTTCCTTATTTATGTCAATAATGTTGCGCTCACTAAGATCCTGAAGCTGCACATTGAGAGCATCTCCAACTGCAGCCGTATCACATTCTCAGGGGTTGTGATTTCTTCTATAATTCTGTTCACATTCCATTTGAATTTCACCTCTAGCGTCATCAGTTTTTGTTTCTTTAGTGCATGCATAAGTGGCCAATTCCCTCTTGATTTTTCATATCTGTGACATATGGGTTAGTCACTAGAAGACAAAAAGTCAACATAACCATATACATTTGACTACCTGTGTATGAACTAATGGCCATGTGTTGACGAGTAATAATAGACTTTGAAATAAATGGTGTGATTGGTCTCTATGACATTACACATCTGTCAGTAATAATGATTTACCGATTGAAGTCTTTGTAGTGAATTTTGTCCTTTATGTACTTACTATTAGTTAAGTGCATAACTAATAACACGGTAACTAAAATCTGAATCATTTAGTTGAGAGGCTGGTTTTGTTCAACTAAGTCATGGTAACTGAAATTCATGCTTAACAGTATCATGAAAAATGAGGACTATCTGTATTAGATTTTCCAAATCCTCTAGCATTTGGTGTGTTCTTCAATTATTTTTGAAAAAGTCACCTATGATCAATGACTTTATATATTATAATTATGTTTATTTCATCAAGATGTAAAGAAAGTCACTTAAAATATTACACTTGCTTGTTCATTATTATGAAAGATTGTGTTTGCTAAAAATTATATAAAATTAAATAAAATCAATATTACAAGTTATAGTACCCCACATATTAAGATCTTACGGTGGGTCTAGGGTTGATGAGTTGAATGTCCTGATGTCAATATAAATAAGCTCACGTTTCTTCTATTTTTCCCTTCCTACTATTATAGCTGCCAGCTTTGTCCTAAGGTTCATACCTCTTAGATGAGTTTCCTAAGGCTGACATAACAAATTACCACAAAATGGGTGGTTCAAAACAAAATAAATGCACCCTCTCACAGTTCCAGAGGCTAGAATTCCAAAATCAATGTGTCGGCAGGGATCTTCTCCTGCTGAGACTCTAGGTAGAAACATTCCTTGTCTCCTGCTTGCTTCTGGTGTTGCCCTCGATCCTTGGTGTTCTTTGGCTTGCAGCTTCATCTCCGCCAGCCTCTGCCTCTGTCATCACATGGCATCCTCCCTGTGTGTCTCTGTCTCTTCTCCTCTTCTTATAAGACACTAGTCACATTGGATTAGGTCCCATCCAATTCACCATGACTTTATTTTAAATTGATTATATCAGCAAAGGCCCTTTGTCCAAATACGGTCACAGTTACAGGCATGGGGTGTTTAGGGTTTCAACATGTGTTTGGAGGACACAAGCCAACCTGTCAAACCCCACAGGATCACAAAGTACCTGCCAGGAATTCTGTTTATCTCATCCAGACACAGTTACCAGATAAGACACCAGTGTTCCCTTTGTTTCTCTCTCAAAACAAAGGAACATCTCCCAGAAATCCCCCCCAAAAATTTGTCTTTACCTGATCAACTAGATTATTTTATATACTTTTATCTGTTTATGATACTTAAGGGAAATGGAACTTGATAGCTATGCATGTATCCAGTCTCCTTAAAACTTGTCGCTATGCCTGCTAGAGAGCCTCCACCCCCAGGAGGAGGAGATCATGGGAACCTCTGATTTGATGCCAAGTCGGGCAAAAGCTATGGGTAACTGGGGGACTCATTACTTGCTATCAGCATCTAAAGTGGGGCACAGTCTTGTGGACGGAGCCCTTAATCTATGGTATCTGATGCTATGTCCAGGTAGATTGTGTCAGAATTGAATTAGTTGTAGAGCATCAGCTGGTATTGCAAAGATGGCTCAGTGTGGGCAAACCTTCCACGCACTTGGTGACCAAAAGTATCAGAAGGGAAGTGTTCTGGATGAGTAGTATTGGAGAAACACAAGAAAGAAAAGCATAGTAGAGGGAACTGGGTTTTTGTTTGTTTGTTTTCTATACAGGATATAGAAAATTGAAAGTTTCCCAACATGCCCACATATTTTGTCTGTTTATGAAAGACTTCCCTCTTATCACCACCCAAGCTAATTCTTACAAGGGTGATAGACAAGGTCAAGTGACTTTTCTGTTAGGAACACACTCCTCAGCATTTTCTTGAAGGACCATCCCAAATGCATTCCTTCTTCCTTCAACCTTCACATGTTATTTCAGTCAGCATCGATCTCTCCTAGGAGGACATCGGCCTTATTTTATTTATTATACATCTTGGTTCTTGGTGATATTTGAAGGTTGAGTTTCTAGAGAATGGTCTGTGAAAAATGACAAACTCATGTATAATTTATTGTATGACAAGACGATTAGGTGCACCTCATCTTGAATGCGGGAACAGGGACTCTTTTGTGGACACAGGGCCTGGGGAGGCACTTTGGGTTATGACAGGTGGAGAGACTTACAGTGGAAACTGCTGAAAAGGGAACATATGCTGGGGAACTCGGAAGCGTGGCTCCTAGATGCTCAATATACACACTTCGGTAAAGGCCCTTTAAGAAGAAGAAACTACAAATCTGTTGTCAACATAATACAGGCCTTTAGAATTTCTAGTTTTCAGTTGAGTTGCCTAGATTTATTTATCTAGCCTTTTCCCACCTCCTCTTCAGCCACCCTTTCAACATTGGTTCTTTTAAGTTATTAGAGATGTTTCATTTTCCTCAAGCCACAAACTTCTTTTTAACAGGCACTGCAATGAAAGTTGACTGAATAACTTGAAAGAGTTACTGTTGTTTGGAAAATATTCCAAAGACTTTCTTAGTGTATTTATATCCTCTGAGAATTAATATAATTTACCCTCAGACTTTCAATATAAACAGCTAAAAATGAAATAGGAAGCTACAAAGACTAATACTATGAGTTCAAGAATATATTCTAATTTTGATTTACTATTAAACCCCATTCTTTCTACTGCTATTAATATTGTGTATATCCATTACATGTGTGTGATAGAGGAAGAAACTTTATATTCATGAATTTCAAATTGCAACTCATCGAGAACCCATAGATTCACAAGGGAAACTGCTGTAAGCCCAGCTCTTTCTAGCGGGCCCACAAATAGCACTGTCTTCTTTAATGGTCACTCCACATAAGGTATGGAAATGCAACTATTCCCCAGAGTGCCCTATGGTTAGGCATTCAAATGATATGCTATAAAATGGGCCATATTGGCCCTTTGTTGCAGATCTTTCTTCCTTGTGATAGAGTTGGTCAGGAGTCCTTACGGATGTATTATTTTTAAAATCCAGACACCGTATAGAAAGCATGAATACAAAGTATATAGTATACCCTATTAGAATTTTGAAAGATTTAAGGAGCCAACACCTCCTCAGAAATATAGAAATAGGTAAAATACAAAAACTACATTAGGTGGTTGATGATTTTTTCTACATTTAGCATTATCCAAAGAATTTGCATAGGATGCACAGAATGCTGTGAAAATTAAGTCAACTTTATAGAGCATACAACTATTATTAGCATGCAACGATGGAGAACATTTCAGTACTCAGTCGATTCTTCTCTTTTTTAGTTCCCACAGATACTACAGCCCTTTATGAAAGTAACTAAATCACTTGATAAGGCTCTAGTCCTAACATGCAAAATATCTACTGTCTAATAACCATTTAGAGCAGGGCTTGGGGAGTTCTGAGGAAGAAAGAGCTTTTCCTTAGGTAACACCTGCATTTAGCATTAAGGAAGGGGATCCCTGACAGTGTCCAATGCCTTGGCCACTGAGCTAAGTGTGACGCAGAGCAACGTCCCTGGCAGGAGAAGGGTTGAGCGAACACTGGCAAGCAAATTTGCCTCTGGGGAAACCATACCCAAAGCCGGAGTCGCTGTGTGAAGTAATTTTTGTTCAGATACCCGGGGGTAATGTTATACAATGGGGGTTTCCATTCGAGTACATTTCTTTTTTACCTTACAGAATATTTTAGTTGAAATTGAATTAAGTCACAAGGAAGAATGCATTAAATAATACTAGTAAACTTTACAAATATTGTACCTGCAAAACTAACAATGCTATTCAGTGTAATTCTGATGTTAATGCCCCCATTCTCATCACCAAGAATCTGGACAAAACTTGTCAAGCATAATTCCATGAACTGCCTTCTTTCTGGTCCTGTAGAGCGTCACCCTTTCCTCGTTCCCTCAGTTCGCAATAATCTTTTGATTTTCTTTTAAAAACAATTAAAATCAGCAGTTAAAAACAGCACTACAAAATCTACTAAATAAAAAATCTTTACTTTTCTGCAAAATAATTCATACTTATTTTTGTAAATCATAAAATTCATAAAACAATATAAAATATATTTATATATTCTACTATACAGACATAAGTGTTATAAACAGGTGTTGAATATCCTAAATTGTTTTAAAAGTTTCTTCGTGAATCTCTTCTTTAACTACTATTAGTCCACAAACTTCAATCATTGCATTTTTTTCAGAGACGTTTCTGTCTCTTCACCTTTCTCTAGTTCCAGCTACTGTTGTTTCTAGTAGACAGTAAGCAAATTTAGGCAGTGAGTTCCAGCACATAAGGCAGGAGCTGTCCTTTAGGTATATTCTATAAAATGCCGCTGCAGTTGCTCTTTACCTCGACATTCTCAATCTGTGTGCTAAATCAGTGCTTTATTCTGGTTTCCTTCTCAGTTTAAGTGGCACTGTTTATTGAGTTCATATTCAGCTTCACCTTTTGGTAGGAAAAGAATAAATTGAGGTTGAGGATAGCCTGAAAAAAAAAACAACTCTTAGACACACAGAAGTCATTGATTTTGTGTTACTTCATATGTCACATAACACATTATCAAACATCCCTGCTGGCTGCAGCAGCCCATGACTCTGACATTCAACGATTTCATATCTGCTGTGTGAAAAATTCATGAACCCTCTGCAGTACATTTGCATATCTACACTTTTGCCATTGCTATCCCCACAGTATAAAGTTGCCTCAATACAGAAACCTCTGCATAGGCCTCCCATTTTGTGTGTGTCAGGAAAATAAAAATGTGGTTTGTTTGTTTCTTTCATACTTTTAATCTAATTACTTAGGTCACATTTAACTAACCTAACTGAGGTCGTGGAGAATAATAGACAAAGCTAGACACTTAGACATATGCACTATCAATAGGAAAGCAGCAGTGTTAAACATGTGAGTTTGGGAAGAGGAGTCTCTCGTTCTTTTATTGTGACATAGGTTACAGGTTGGACAATAATCAGGGATGCCATCTTTTCCTGATGATATGAATTCTACAATATCATTGGTATTATTAATTTTGGAGCATAAGTGATACCTTTAACTTCAAAGCTATAGGGTTCTGGATCATTAAAGTGAGCTCAGACAGTTTATTAGGTGAATTAAAAAGAGACGAGTCGATAATGGGGAAAGAAGAGGAAGGGACAAGTCAAGGAACGTGAACAGAGGACCCGTGGGCATGGACAACAGGGGGCTCGACTGTGGGAGTGGGGGGCGGGGCAGGGGAGAGCACTGGGGAAGAAGGCAGGACAACTGTCCCTGAACAACAATAAAAAATTATTTGCCTTTAAAAAAAGAGAAGAATCATTCATATTTTGTGGCACTTTACTAACTCGGTGTATTGACTCAGTGTATTTGAAGAAAGTAAGGAAATCTACATACTTTAAAATATAGTGCAGAATTTAAATCCAAGATAGGTTACTGAATAAAAAAGATTTCATCTATTCCAGCATCTAATGGAACTCCTAGATGACACAAAGAAAAAAATTCGAAGTAGCTATTAAAAGCAAGAGAGATAAAACCAGCAGATGAGAATGATAAAAATTCTTTGGAAGTTATAAAGCAGAGGGAATGAAGACAGAGCCCAAGGAAAGTGGGGAATACAAAATTCAGTACAGAGGAAGGGAAATAGCTCAAAGATCAAAACCAGTGCTCCTAATCAACAAAAGAAACAAGCAAGCGAAATATAACCAGAAACATTGAAATGAAGGACAAACTGACAGTAACCAGAAGGGAGCAGGGAGGGGGATAATATGGTGAAGGAGGGGAGGAGTCGTCAAGGAACATGTATAAAGGACACTGGACAAAGCCAAAGGGGGGTAGGACCGAGGGCGGGAGGTAGGGGTGGGCGGGAAGGGGGGAATAGTTGGGGGGAAGGGGAAACAACTGTACTTGAACAAAAACAGCAGCAACAGCAGCAACAGCAGCCGCGGCAGCAGCAGCAGCAGCAGCAGCAACAACAAAAACAGTGTTGCCAAGACCCTGTAGTTCAGTTGTTTAGAGCATCATTGTTATATGCCAAGTTTTCAGGTTCCATCCCTGGTCAGGGAACATACATTAAGCAACCAATGAATGCATGAATAAGTGAAACAACAAATTGATGTTTCTCTCTCTCTGGGAGAAAATCAGCCATGGGAGACCACCCAGGAAATTAAATAATGGAGTGATGATGTCTGGTTAATTAATGTACGTATTAGAGGAAAGGAATAGTGTCCTTACCTCTGAAGCATTCTTTTTTTTAATTTAAAATCCTTACCCAATTGTATGATTGAAGTTAGAGGAACAAAATAGACGTTTTCAAACATAAAAGTTGACTATTAAGAAACTCTGATAGAATTATACATAAATGTCCTTAAGCAAAATGAAGGATAATTCCAAATACAAGGAAGAAGCACTGTTGAGTAAAGAAACATAGGAAATTTATGGTTAACTAAATTAACCCTGAAAAAAATTAATGTATCTTTAATATTTTAAAATGTGAATTAGTATTTAGATGACTGCAACAAATTATAGCGGCTAATTTTAAAAGGTTTGAAGCAAACACAGAAAGGAAATTATACTTTGAGTAAGAAATGGAAGCTCTAAGCACTCATCTTCAAAGGAAATCGTAAGTTTATAGAAAAACATGAAGCATGTGTTGTTAAGTAGTGGTTATAAAGAGCAAAATGTACACAAACGTATATACATAGATGTATACATCTGTATTGCAGACAAAATAGAAAGTTTTAATTAAAAAAATTTTGGAAAAGATGTTATATGTGTGAACTCATCTTTCTCTTCAATATCTCATACACATAAAACAGGAAGCAGAGATAATGAGGAAAAACTCAAGGGACCTGGGAAGCTAAAATTCAGTAAAAATAAAGGACATAATCCAAAGATCAAAACGAGTTGTGAATCGTAGTTCCCTTCCTGCCTCCCTCCCGTTTCCTCCCTCCCTTCCTCCCTTTCTCCATCCCTTCCTTCCTTCCTTTCCTCCTTCCTTCCATCAACCATCTATCATCTACACATATCCAGAGTAGTATATATTGAACTTTAATCAAAGCTATGTATGTGAGAAAGAGAAATGTGAAGTCTGTGGGTGAGGAATATGACAGGACTTTATTTTCTTTATATATATATCCAATTGTTTGAGTTTTGTTTTATAACTATTGGCATTGTTTCACATATTATTTTCATAATACAAATTAGAGTGTAGTGTATATAAGTGTTAACTATAATTTAATATTTTGCTCTATATTGTTAATATTTTTAATCTCTTCTCCAGTTTGTATGATTAATTCTGTGCATTTGCAGCCATAAAAATGTTTTGTGAGAATATGCATTAAAAACGCATCTTTTTTACTGCCAGTTTAGGACGTAGGTTGCTTATAAGCTAAAAAAAAACCTGTGTCTCCAGGTAAAATATTGTCAGTTCTGTGGGTGTAGAGGTTTTAAATGTAAAAACAAACAAACAAACAAACAAAAACTAATACTTTAATAAACAGCACCACAATACTGGTTTCAAGCAACATGATTTAAAATGCATTTGGTGTTTTTATCTTTACTGTTTTAAAAATAAGTGCCGAATACCAGTTAACTTTGTACAGCTCACTCTTTCATTCTCTGTTTTCTCTGGGTCTCAGAATGTCTATCTGCTTACTTGTTATAATTCCTCATGTGACTAACTTGCTTTATCTGATACGCAGTCTGCACATGGCGATATTCGTGGGGAATGCACTGAAAAAAATCCGGACTCACCCTCCCACCCTTACGCTACGGAGCCTTTCAAATAACATGACAGCCAGAGCCAAAGAACAATACAGCAGATGCTCAGTCTTAGAAATCAACAATGAGGAAAGATTCTAAAATACAGTCAGCAATGTAATTTCAATTTATGTTCAAAATAGTCATGATAATTAATAATCCCCTATCAGGAAGATCGTTCAAAGAGAAACAACAGGCAATTTCTTATCTTAGATGAAAATCCATGCATTGTGCAATCCCAGGGCTTGGATCAGAAAACTGATAGCTGGAAATGTGGTATTACTGCCCTGGGCAGAGAAAATAAGAACAAAACCAGAAAACCTGTGCCTCCAAAGATGTGACTGAAAACTAATTTAGATGCTAGAAGACAGTAGCAAATGTTGAAACCGTAATTCAAAGCTCATATTAAGCAAAAATATGGAATACATTATGCATGGTAAGCAATATATATTGGAATATTATTTAACTCATTGTACCATTACTTCATTCCCTCACAAGCGTTTTGTAGACTCCGAATTTCTGGGCACCGCATTAAATGTCTGTGCAGCAAGCTTAGAAGAGACATGCTTTCACCACTTTAATTCTCATGCTTTAATGTTAACATATAAAATAATCAATTTAATAAAATAAACATGATAAATTTGGGAGCACGTTAAAAATACTGAATGTCTTTGCCTAGAGATTAGGGGGAAAGAGTCCAGAGAGGCCTCCCAGGAATAGGACACAGTCTGCTTGACTCCCGCATGATGGCTGCAAGCGCTCTCAGTGGATGACGGGAGATGGACATTTTAGACAACACATGCTGCAAATTCTCAATCATCACAAGTTTGAATGTAGGATAAGTATGAATAGTTTATTATGAAGAATAGACTGTTATAGTTAAAATTCTCAAATTACAAAATGTTTCTCAATGAAAATTAGAAGAAGTTTGTTTTTTCTGTTAAGAACATAGGGTCAAGTCAAGGAACATGTGGAAAGGACCCACAGACAACAGGGGAGGATTGAATGTGGGCGGTGGGGGGTGGGCCAAGCAGGGGAGAGTAATGGGGGGAAAAGGGAGACAACTCTAATAGAACAACAATAAAAAATTTTAAAAATATGCACGCATGCATGCACGTGCGCGCGCGCGCGCCTCCCCCCCCACCCCCCACACACGGCGCTGTCCCGTCACCTGGGCACATATGCACGTGTATGAGGGCCATAGCTTACTTTCCAGTCATTGCAAAGTCACTTATTTCTGAATATCAGCTACTTTCACAGTGAAAATTTTATGATTACAAGGTTCTGGGTTCAGAATTTGAAGGAATTTTACTATCTATTAATGTTAATCAGCTAATTCTGGACTCTTATAAAATGTCTCTGCCTTATAGTTAGCCAGTTTCAAAAGCCCTGCTGCGAAAAACAGTCTCATAGGTGGGCAATCTTTTGCCCAGACTCAGCTGCATATGAATGGTTCTTGGGCCTGAAACAGTTCCTTTACTGTCCTTTATTGTCCTTTATTAGTGACAATAGAAAAAAGTTCATATTTTCCATAGAGGGAAAGACAAGGGTAGACAAGGAAAATGGAGAGACACCCTTTTGGGGATGAGGGAGTCAGTGAGTGTATTCCTTGTTCTTTTGTTTTTCCTCAGTCTAACCTATCCATAGAGTGCCCAACAAAGTCACAAGTCATCTGAGAGCTTTCTGGAACTATTGCCACTGTCATGGAAATCTCAATAAAGACAGATCACAGTATTATACCTGGTATAGTTGAGAAAAAGGAAAGAAGGAAAGAAGGAAGGAAGGAAGGAAGGAAGGAAGGAAGGAAGGAAGGAAGGAAGGAAGGAAGGAAAGAAGACAACAATGTAACCAGGATACATGCCTGACAACAGGCAGGATTGGAATGAACCTAGCTGAGTAGTTGGACCCCTGGAAATCTAAACAAATTAGCTTTCAAGATCATCTTGTCATTTCATTAACCTCATAATAATATTATTTGTTATTTTATGAAAAATTATTTATTCTTACTTTTTGTATTTGGAAAAAATTTTGCCATATTTCTACTTCATACATGAGTTTATAAAAGTTGTCTAGGATCCCACAGAGTCAGAACTTAGCATCCAACTTGAAAGTACATTGTCTTTGAAAAGAAATATCTTTCTTTTTTAACTACTGTTGAACAAGCACATAATAATCTGTGCTTCATAAAATGTGAACTGAGTAAATGACATTTAAGAAACATTGCATGTTGAAAATAATTTGACCCTAAAACCCAGTTTAGAACCATATTTTACAGAGCAAAAATTTATAATTTATAATTTACCTTATAAATGTGCAAATATTATTCCCAGATCCTCCAGCTGTTATTTGGTGGGTTGGGGATGTTTAATATTTGTTTTACTTAGCATGTTTTGGATCTCTTTGCAGTCCTGGGTCATCTCTTCTAAACATCCTTCTTCAACTGTGGCTAAGAAAATTAAAGAGAAGTCCTACCAGCCACCTTGTTAGAAACAATACAGTCTAAAGCTCTGAGCTCTTTTTCCTGCTGAAACAAACTACTGAATAATATAACCTTACTAATGATTAGAATATATATGTAATGGGTCAACAGGTATAAAAATGTGCAATTCTTGCAACAACATCTAATACTTGTCTCGTTAAATTATTTAATTTCTGTTGAACAATTTATATATCTGTTGTCTCACAGCTACCTGATCTTGGTCTCTGCACTGATCATTAATGTTAGACAGAGCTAGGAGCCTGCAAATTGCATTTCTGAGGCTACTTTGCCAAATGGCTTTTATTTGAAAGGAACACAATATTGAAAAAAGAACAAACTATTTATAGGGAAAAAAAGATGGATAATGTCAAAGCATTATGCTAAATGAAATATGTCAGACTCAAAGGTTGCATACTGCATGATTTCATTCGTGACATTCTGGAAAATGCAAAACAATGGATATTAAGAACAGATTTGTAATTGCGGGGGTCTCGGGGCAGGGGTACAGTTGAATTTAAAAGGAACAGCACAAAGGGATTTTAGATAGGAGGGAGCCATTCTCGAGGGAGACTGTGGATTTTGCTGACAAGAGTGGTTCTAGAGGAAGAGAGTTTTAAAGATGAGTTCTCTGAATTGACTCTGAGATGTTGAGAATTAGCTCTCTAACCTGATTAGATTTAAAGATGTTAATGAATCTATTTCACTGATATGATAATCTGTAGAAAGGACTATCCAAAGAGATAATCAAAATATCTGCATTAGATACTCCTAATCCACCATTTAACAGAAGCAAGAAGCTAAGTGACTCAGTATGACACAAATATTTTTAGAAACTATGAATATAATGAGTGGTTGGTTGCTTCTAATGTCACTGGACAGAGTGGCGAAAGAAAAAGATGAGCTTAGAAGTTCAAATTCCCACCTCCATCACCCCATAAACGACCTAAGAGCACCCAAGTGTGTCCTAAAAGGAAAGCTTTATCTTCTGAAGCCACAGGGCTGACATTGCTCAAAATCAAAGGCAGACGCTCATCCTGTGATTGGCCGAATTGCAATGCATGTGAACTTCTCAGGCTCACAGGCTATCAACTGTTAAAGCGAGAGCACTGATTGGGAAAGAATTGGATCTTGAGACTGTGATGGAAATATTTGGAAAAATCTGATAAAGGTGAGGACATGAAGCTCCTAAATTCTCATGAGTCTTACTTGCCAAACAAAGAGGCCTCCCTACTTCCAGAACACCTCCTCCAACCCGGAGGTCTCAGCCTCTCTCGCCTCTGGGGCTCAGGTCCTTCCACCATCTTCTCAGGGGAAGTAACTCCGCCTTGACCGACGAAACTGGGGCAATTGTTGCCCTGGGGGAAGCTCCTGTGCAGGACACCATTGACTTTTCTCAGGGCCCAATCCTACCACCCACTTTGACTCTGGACCTCTAACTAGACTCAAGCCCTGCCTGGCCCCTAAAGGGAGATACAGACTAGGGCCCAGGAAAGGGTGCACCCCACTCCAGAAGAACTGCGGTGGTACCTCGGTACTTATCATTAATTCCTTCCAGAACTTGTGATGAGTGCTGAAGCCGACTGAGTGACAGCTGAGTGCCAAAACCTTTTTTTCTTGGCAAAAATGCAACAAGTGCAGAGTTTAACAAGTTCTAAAGTCAATAAGTACCGAGGTACGACTGTACGCAAGCTTTCTAATTTATACAAGCAGAAATCCAGAGAACATGTCTGTAAATGAATATTCAGGGTGGGAGATAATGGTGGAAGGAACATAAAACGAAGTTGGAATTTTTTTATATGGACTCACTGATTGGTGATTCCACGTTCAACGCTGCAACTCAGGAAGCTCAAAAGGGCTCCAATAGTTTGGTTGGTTGGTTGAAATATGGATCAAAAGATGGTCCACCTTGAGTAAACTAGAATGATGGGCCTTCTTTGGATTAACTTCAAGACATACCTGCCACCAAGTTTTTGAGATATAAATTTGGGAGGGAGTCTCCAGCGTCCTTGAAGAACTTCCTGATTGTTCTCTAAAGGTCAGGTTTGAACCACAGTCACTCAGTTAGGAAACCTAAATGCCACATAAGTCCATGGATCCCAGGGAGGCATGAGCCAAGCTAAGGATGAGTGGCAAGCTGAATCTGGTTCCTCTGGTGGACGGCATAGTCACAGCAGCAGACAGAAGCGTCCGACTCGCACAAGCCCGATGGTGCCGGGGAGTGTTTATGGTACTCCTAAAGTGAAACAGGCGGGGAGCCAGCGTTCTTACTTGATCTTTATAAGCAGAAAAATTCTAGGTCAAGTGAATGAAAGATTAACTCCAATCATAAAAAAACAGAGTCATAGCGTCCCAATCAATTCCCAGGCTTGAGCTGGTTTACAAACGCAGCAGCCCTTACAGGAAGGGAAGGCCAGATCCACCACAGGAAGGAAGCCAGGGCACTACCCAAAATTTAGACTGAGCCTTTTCCCCCCAGCCTTGCCCAAAAGGACCTATGCCCTCTTACCAGGGGAACTGTGCAGTAGGGAAACACAATAATTTGTATTTTCAGGGATTACTGGACACTGGCTCTGAACTGACATTAACTCCAGGAGACCCACAAGGTCACTGTGGCCCACCGGGCACAACAAGGGACTTGGGGAGTGTCACCTCAGGCCCATCTCTCAGTGTGTTCAGGGGGTCCCTGAACCCATCCTCTGGTTAATTCCAGAATGAATACTTGGAACAGAAATGTGAAGTGGATGTTGGAATCCCCATTAGATCTAGGACACCATGGAGCTGTTACTGTAGAAAAGAAAAGGCCAAGTAGAAGCCAATAGGATTGCCTCTGCTAGGAAAATGGTAACCCAGGGGTATCCCATATCCCTGGAGGAATCACAGAGATTAGTACCACCATCAAGGACTTGAAAGATCCCCACCGCATGCCCATTCAGTTCTCCCATTTGGCCTGTGCGGGAGGCAGATTTTTATTAGTGCGTAATCATACTGGAATAGGGAAGAAATAATAACCCAAACTTGGAATGCTTGATGAAGTTTACATTAGAATTTAATTTTTCTGCAAAGTTCAGAGAAAAAATTTCCTTTAATATTTAGAGTTTGGTTTATTATAATTATAACATGTGTACTTATATGTGAATATTTTTATGTTAATAGTATACTGTTTATAGCATAAAGATAGAATAAAATGTCTAGTCATTTTAAATAGTCATATAAAACAAAACAAAAGGTTTATATAAAAACTTAGCTTGGATCATACAGTGAGGTGGGACAGGGAAATGAGGAAGGAGACATAAATTACTTGGGTAGAGAGGAAACAAATTCATAGAAAGAGGAGGTAACATATTGTCAAGAGATGGCTTGAGGCAAAATAAGTGAAAATCACAAAGCAGAGACAAGAAACACAGAAGGGGAAACAGAATTGCAGAGAAGGAGCAAAAGCAAAGGCCTAATAGTTATCCGGAGTGGGACATGCTGACAGCCTGCCAAAAGAATTAGGACCTAATCAGTCCAGAGGCCCGAACGCTGTGTGGAAGAGGTAGAATCAGATAAATGGAGTCTATAAAAAAAGTCAAGGGGACAAACTGATTTTGAAGGGAATATTATGTTCCTGCCAAAATCCCTTGACTCAAAAAAGGAAAGACAGATGATCCCTCCTGTTACATGACAGTTGGGTCATAATCTCTGTTTTATGCGCAGATAAGAATGACACCATTTTTCAGTCAACCCGCAAAAGATCTAGGACACCATCTATCCATCAAGGGAAAGGTTGACCCTTTACTAAAGAAAAAGTCTTGAAACAGTAATCATGGATTATTTCTTCAGAAATGTATATATTATATAATATACATATAATATATAAACATGTTATATATAATATAAAGAATAAAAACATAGTTTTAATGAAATAGTTCTGCATATAGAATGTAATTCTGCTATGTGCATGAAGCATTTCTAAGCATTTGAATTAATGATGTGACTTTTTAAACTTTCAAATGCAGTAAAAGCTCTTAACTGGCTTCCATTGAACTGACTCACCTGACAAGCTGACACTCATTCATTCATAACAGTTGGCTGATGCCCATGGTTCACCTATTCTCAAATAAATCAATACATTTCTGTTCCTACCAATTATTTTTATGCTTACCTTTCTAAGCTGTGTTGCCACAGTAGTACCTAATATTGTAACTGTACAGTATTGTATAACTGTATTATTGTAAACACACATTAAGCTGACGGATGAAATGAGGCTATAAGGTTTCATAACTAGCTATGCTTGTCTAATTCTGCAGCACCCTAGGAAAACCATTGGCACTAGGATTCATGACAATAACATTAATATTACTTTCAATATTAATATGGAAAACAAAATGAAAATTTTAAAGAAATCATTTATATCTATACAAAACATATTTAGGTCTGCCACTTAGTAAACTTTGTAATCTGGGACCAGTTACATTATGTCTCTGAGTCTCTGTGCCCAAATCATGCAGTAAATACAGTCAAGTATTGAATGCATCCTAGGTTATCTTCAATATTTCCCTGGTGGACATCTTTAAATTTGGCTCCTTAGAATTAAAGATGAATATGAATGAAGTGACTCAAACACAAAATGTTAGGAATAACCTGTATTAGTAATTAAAGTTTATTTACTGCTTAAGTGATGCACTCATATTAGCTGTGAAGAGCAGCAGAGAGTTTGCTTAGATGGCTGTTGCGGGTGGGAAGGAAAGACGGAGTTTTTTCCTAGATGCATAAACCAAGATCATGGTCACAGTCGCACAAAGAGCATGAGGATTGTGGAGAAAGTAAGACAAGGCGGCTGGCTATCAGGGGAAGTTTATGTTTCAAGGTTAATTTTATTAAATGTATGGGAGTGACATTGGTTAATTACATTATGTAAGTTGCAAGTGTCCAGTTCTATAATGCATCACCTGTCTGCCACCTGAGTCTAGTCTCCCTCTGTCTCCATATGTGTGGCCCCTTTACCCTCTTCACTCCCCCCACCCCCCTTCGCCTCCTTCAGCCACCTTCCTGTTATGTGTGTCCCCTTCGCCTCTGATAACTACCTTTCTGTAGTGGGTGTTCTATTGGATGGTTTGTTTGGGGTTTTTTGTTGTTGTTCATTTGTAGCTTTCTGTTTCATATCCCACCTATGAGTGGAATCATATCATTCTTATCCTTTTCTGTCTGATTTTTGTTTAGGATGATACTCTGAGATCTATTTGTTGCAAATGACTGTATTTTTTATTCTTTGTTATGGCTGAGTAGTTTTTTTTTTTAATTTTAATTTTTACATTTTTTTTTAGAGAGGGGAAGGAAGGGAGAAAGGGAGAGAAACACCAATATGTGGATGCCTCTCACGAGCCCCCTTCTGAGGACCTGGCCCACAACCCAGGCATGTACCCTAGACTGGGAATCAAGCCCACGACCTTTTGGTTTACAAGCCGGCACTCAATCCACTGAACCATACCAGCCAGGGCATAGTCTATAGTACATATGTACATAAATGTCCATTTAAGGAAATTTAGTTTGTTTCCACTTGTTGGATATCATGTATAATGCTAATAAACACAGGGGACCGTATGTATTTACAAATAAATATTTTAAATTTGGGAGTAGATACCCAGAAGAGAAATTGCTATAACTTTATTCCTAATATTTGAAGGAACCTCCACACTGTTTTCCCTAATGTCTGTGCCAATTTAGATTCTCACCAGCAGTGCATGAGGTTTCTCTTTGTCCACAACCTTTTCAACACTTATTACTTCTTGTCTTATTGATAATAGCCATTCTAACAGGTGTGAGGTGGGATCTCATTGTGGTTTTATTCAGTATTTGAGCTATGAGTACTGGATATTTTTATAAAATTTATGAAATTTTAAATTAAATGAAATTTACTTAACATGGTATAATACTGAGTCATTAAATGTATTCCCACTTACTCTCTAGACACCAGTAAGTTCTAGGTATTTGGGAAATTCAGTGCAAGGCTCCAAAGTTAGAGCTGTAACTAAAGAAAAGGGGACACCAAATAGTGGAATCATGTGACTTCACCTGAACTCTAGAAAGATTACTTGATGTGCAGTGAGAAAAATAGATTGGTGTTGAGAATTTCCATTATGGGAAATCTTATAAAGGGATTAGGCTAGATCATAAAATATGTGATCTGAGTTAATATGGCCAATGATATAATGCATATAAGTGGAAGGATTTGAACCATATTTAGAAAATATAACAGAAGAATTTTGATTAATTATTTAACAGAGTTTGAGAAAGTAAGTTGGAGTCAACAATGAGACAGATGTCATGAGCAATTGAGTGGGCAGTAAACTAAACACACAGACAATGGGTTGGGTGTGGGAAAAGGCTGGGTCACTTTTTTTTAAGTTCCCTGGGAACCGTCCAAATGAAGCTTTCCAGGGTACAACTGAATATGTCACCATGGATGAGGAGACTGTGCTATGGCAGAAGTCAAGACATCAGAGCATGAAGCGCTGGGCAAGAGAGTCTCATATTCCGCTGATGGGAAATTAAAGAGATGACTGAAAACATTACACTTAACAAGTATTACCGAGGTCATTTTTGATTCTTGCAAAAATAATTCAAGTTAAATAGGGGGCACATCTCATAACGCCTTGAGTTGCGTAGTAAGACAAGAAGACAGGAGTGTAAACAACTCTCTCAATAATTATTGTGAATATGAAGAGATACTTAGTGGAAAACAATTTGCTTGGTTGGTTAACAGATTGATCTATAACTCTTTAATTGTTAAATGTGGGAACCCCTAAAGAGAAAGAGTTGCTTATATCTGAGAATGTTTTGTCCATGGTATATCAGAGGTGGGAAAAATATGGGTCCCAAAATGCAAATAGAGAAATTACTTCTGACATGTGAAGTAATACTTATTTTATTGTAACTGGAGAAAGAATGGAAGGGAGAGACTGGCACATGTATTTCGTTATAGTAGCAGTAAATTGGATTAGGTCTCTCATTATTGCCTCACTTAATCAGGGGAATATATTGTTTGTCAGTAAAGAAGAGGGGGTGGGGGGATTTTCTGCAGTTTAGAAGATCCATATACGATCTTTATAATGTCCTATACATTATGTCTTGCCCTGTGTGTTTTCTAAGAGGGTGCAGAATATTTTTACTCCCATCTCCACATAATAGATTGACTTTAGAAACAACGTACTCCCTAAAGCAGCCCATGTCTTCATAGATGTTAAGGAGCATTAGGCATATTATGAAAAACAGTACATTAATTAAAATCTTACAATAACAGGGAGACAAAAATCATAAATCAATTTTGCCAATGAATATATAACAAATATCAATTGCTTAAAAATGCTGCTCTGTCCTGTACTTAATGTTAATTCTTTTTTTGTGAAATGTATCCAAAAACTGTTATAATAATGTCTGTGTGAACCTTTAAAAAGTCAGAGGGACACAGTTCGTTTAGTGCAACAAACAACAGTTAAGGTGGCATCCAAAGGCTGCTGTTAGACAGCGGCTCGTAAAACTGTCAAAAATGTGTGACAGAGGCAAGAAAATATCCTGTAAGTTGTCATCTGTGTCCCATTAGAGCAGGTACATGTATTTAGATACTTTTCAATGAGTTATCATGGGATCATAGCCCAAAGTCACGTGTTGTTGGGATTTCAAGCGGAGTGACCCGACGCTCTAAGTATTCGGGTTTGGCTAATGAGCAACAGCTGGGGAAGGAGATCTGGTCTGTCAGCTCCTTGGTTTTGAGGAGTGCGACCTAAACTCACATATGCCAAGGTCTCTGAAATGCCAGGAGGCAGTTTGGGGGGATTCAATGCCACCAATACAGTTATAATTAATTTGATTTAGCCCCATTAAATTTTCTAAGTGCTCTTTGCCACGTTTACCTATGTTAGAATAAACAAGTTCACATATTTTATGTGCATGTGAGAGTGTATACAGATAAAAAGAATGTATATGTACATATGTAATTTATTATATCATATATAATAAATATTTCTTTAAAAAATTCAGTGTTAATCTCTGCTAAAGTTAAATAAACAAAGATAATTTTACAGCAAGAAAAAAAATACTGTAGAGTTGTTCTGTATAAGTGGGTTCATTTTAGAGATTTGATATGAAATTTCCAGTTTGCCAAAAGAACGTAGCTACTTTACAGATAATAAATAAGTGATGCCCTAGCCGGTCCCACTGAAGACAGCCTGCAGGCTCCATAAATGCTGTTTATACTTTTGCATCATCAGGTATACCAATGTTCCTGCTACTGTTTTTGGATACCAGGCTATAAAGTTTATATATAGACATAGATAGATGAATATACACAAAGTAATGTAAATATATAATATTATATAAATACAAATGGAATCATATGTATGATATGTTATATAGAACATTTTTCATAATGTAATTCAGTCACTTAAAGTTTAACCTTGAATCCCAAGTAAATCATATTTATCTACTACAAAAATAGCTTTTAAATATTATAAATATGTTAATATCATAATAGAAACATTTTTTTAAAATTTGTTGGAAGAGTTATAATTATGCAAAACATGAAAACACATTCTCTTCACCTCCACAGAAGAATAAGTTTTACTTATACTGTCTTGTCACTTAAACTTAAAATAAAATAAGAAATTAAACAAGAGAAGGTAGAAAAAGAAGAAAACAGGAAACTACAACTAAAATCACACTTAATGGTGAGAAACTAGATGCTTTTTCTGTAACATCGAGAACAAGGTATAGATGTTTTCCTCACCTCTTCTGTTCAACCTCATGCTGGAAATCCTGGCTAAGGCAATAAAACAAGAAAATGAATTAAAAGGAATAGAGATTGGGAAAGTAGAAATATAGCAATCTTTATTCATAGATGACAGGTTGTCTAACTAGAAAATCTTAAACGAGTTCACAGACAAAGACCAATTGATATTAACAATGAAATTTCAGTTTTCAGATAAATCTTTTGGCCATTTTAAGGCAGCTCAGATAAATTACAAAATATTTTTTACTGTTAGTCTATTATGAATTCTATTGACTCTAATTATGTAAAGTGTCAAGTATTGTTATTTTCATGAATATATTTATTAAGAATTCAAGTGATGCCTGGTTAACATAATAATTTTACAGAAATTATCAACAAGTTTAGTTCACCTTTTACATATTGTTATTTAAATTTAAGATTTTTTTAAGAAAACATTCCCTCATATCAGCCTTATATAATAAATACTATACAAATTATTATTTGGAAAATGACTTATTAACCAGATAAAATTGCATCTACTAATCCCTGCAAAATGTTTTAAAACCAGTTATGACATTATCCATCTCATTACCTGAACTTAATATTCTCTTCTTAAATGTGTACACATAAAATAGAGAATCAAAATATAGAGGACTATCAAGTTGTGTACCAGGAAAAGATGAAAGAAAAGTAGAAACCTTAGAACTAAAGGGTCTAATTAAAAGTTTCAGGAGCACAAAATGAAGCAGAAAAGAAGAAAGTAAGGTCTACATATATCTTTACAATTGGCCACTCACCCACCTCTACAGTATGTATGGTGATTGATTCTGACTGAAGAACAAAAACTACTAGTTTGATGTGCTTAAGGAGCCGAATTCCTGTGAAGAAAAAGAAGTGACAACCAAAAAGAGGCTGATGGCTTTAATTTTGAGTAATTTGTCCTATAACTAAATTTTAGTAGTGGCAGAATTATTAAAAAATACATGTTTCTTTTTTTTTGTTTTCATATTAACTTGGGAGAATACAATATTTTATTGTCAATAGTGCTTTATAGCTATAGTTTACTGATTTCTCAAATTAATCTTATCACAGTAAAAGTAAATCCATTCACTGGTCTTGAGGAAAGGCATGTATACGTGCCACTATAAAAGACTAATGCATAGTCACAGCCATAACTATAGGTGTTTTTGTTTATTTTTTAATTTCTTCACATTTTAAAGACTCGGCCAAGACCTTTTCTAGTCAATACAATTGTGACTGCCTGCCTGATGATTATTACTTTTTCATAATTAAACTGGAACCTCTTGGCCCCAGAATCTTTGGATAAACCCACTCCTGAATGTTGTTCAATTTTGCTGTTTAATACATGGAACAAGCATCTTCTCTGCTGGGATTTCCCAGTAGAAATATAACGTGAGCCACATGTGTAATTCATACTTTTCTAGTAGGCATATTAAAAACAGTACAAATAACTGGTTAAATTAATATTAATAACATACAGTTGAACCTTGAACAACATGGGGGTTAGAGGCATACACCTTCCCACAGTCAAAAGCTGTGTAAAAGTTTTGACTCCCTGAAACTTAGTTGTCCTTCAGTATAACGGACCCACTCAGATGCATTCCGTGGGCGCTTAAGTTGCTATGCAAAACTGTGTAGATTAATGCATACAGCCAGCCTGCCACATCCATGGACTTCCACCCTCTAAGGAACATGAATAAAGGACCCATGGACAAAGCCAAAGTGGGGAAGGATTGAGGGAGGAAGGGGAGGGGGTTGATGGGGCAGGGGAAAGTGGTGGGGGGGAAATGGAGACAAATGTATTTGACAAAATGAAAATACATTTAAAAAAAAAGAAATTAAAAATAAATTAAAAAAAGAAAACAGTATAAATCTGCATCTAAGTGGACCCACAAATTCAAAGCTGTGAAGTTCAAGTCAACTGTATTTGATTTAATTCAATGTATCCAAATGGTGTTTATTTGTGCTTATAGTAAATACAAAATTTTAGTAAGGTATGTTATTCTTTCCCTTCATAATGCTTCAAAATAAGATACATATTTTATGCTTACAATACATTTCAAATAAAATACATGACTTTCAATATTTTAAGTGACATGTAATCCTACTAAAAAAATAAAGTTGTATTTAACAACTAAAATATATGCTATATTGTAGCTTTTAAATTTCAATTAAATTAATTAAAATAAAAATAAAACCCATTCACCCAGTTACACTAACCATATTTCAGGTACTCAGTAGTTATACATGGCTAGTGGCCACCTACTGAGTATCTCAGATATATATCATAATGTGGAGATATAATTTGGAAGGAAATTAAAAGAAAAATACCTAAGAAGAGAATATATATTTATATTTACAGGTTTTTCTAAAATAAAAACCAGTTAATGTTTATTCAACTTTTTTATAGAAATCCAGTGTAAAATCTCTAGAGTTGCATTATGACCTGGATTACTTTGCTCAAATATAACAATTTTCTTTTTTGTTTTATATATTTATTTTAAAATTCTGTGGTAGAAAACTATCATGTTTATATTAACTTTATTAACCAAAAATTAAATCATAGTGTTTCTCTTCCTAATAAGGCTTGATAAGGCTAATTATGAAGAAGGAAGAATAAACAATAACTTTACTTAAATTAAGAATTTAGTAATATTTAAAATGCAGTTGATTTTTTATTGGGTTGAATGAAAATTTGATCATAAATTAACTTTTTTTTTTTACAGGTGTAAGTAAATGATGATGTCTACTAATACTATATTTAAATTTAAAAAATTAAATGGTTATAGGAGGCAAGAACAGAATCAAAGTTTTATAGGTAAATAAGAAACATAAGAGCTATATTGGGTACTAATTACAATTGCTTTTAGAAAGAAATGTGGATTATGTTTTATGATCTTGCAGGTGATATGTTTGGTAATTTTAGTTGCTGTCAGTTGCCGTAAGTGGTCAAAAGAAGTCCCATAGATTTGTCTCATCAGAATAGGCTCCCACTGCCCATTGTGATAGATTCCTGTCTCCTGGCTGCCTGAAAATGCTCTATTTTCTCTCTGAGCTCCATTCTTCCAGAGCATGTAGTTAGAGACCACACCTGGCTCTTTGCCCTGAATGCTGACCAGTTTGCCTCTGTGACATTAACCTGGTGCCTGAGAGTCTGAGTGTCAAGGAGGTTGACTCATTTACAGTTTCCATTATGTAGCTCTAACGTTTTATGTTGTTTCTTAAATAATAGATGCAGTATAGCTGCCCTAGCAAGTCTCTTTGTGGCTGTGTAACAATGTTCTTCACCATGACTACCCAGATATATACATATATGTTTTCTTTATTTCTTTACTTTTTATTTAACCATGTGCCTTAGAAGGAGGCTGAAACTTCCACAAATAGAAAAAGTTTCCCTATTCTGATTTGAGCGTGTGATCAGGAAGTTATTCTATTTTGATTTATTATCATATATGGCCATTTATATATCAAATCCAGTGTATATAATTAGTGAATATAAAATAAAAAGCTATAAAAGTTCAATTATTCTGTAAACATAACTGATATCCTTTTTTTTTTCTATAGTGTATTAGTAAAGAAATGGTTATAGAATGGGACTTTTTTTTAAGCTAAACAAAGGTTTATACCAGAAATTTGCATCTGGAAACTTGTATTTTTATGTGCATGTGTGTCTGTATGAAACAATTTTTTTCACTTTATATTTTAATTTTGTTTTTTTACTAAGTTTATTGGGGTGACATTGGTTTTCAAAACCATACACGTATCAAAGGTACAACTCAATAAAACAGCATGTGCACACTGCATTGTGCGCTCATTGCCTCAAGCACAGGCTCTTTCCATTCCCATTCCTCCCAACCTTTGCCCACCCCTGCCTCCCTCCTACCCCGCTTTTCCTCTACTATCAACACACTGTTGCCTGGGTCCGTCCCCTCTCTCCCCTATGACATTTGTCAGTGTCTTCCCTGTATCCATACCTCCATTTCTATTTTGCTCACCTATTGGCCATCTGTATGTCTCCTTTGGAGAAGTATTTATTCAGTTCCTTTGCCCATTTTTAACTGGGTTGTCTGTCTTCCTGGTGTTGAGCTGTGAAATTCTTTATATATTTTGGAATTTAATCCCTTATCAGATGTATCATGGGCAAATATGTTCTTCTATTCAGTATGGTCCCTTTCCATTTTGTTGGTGGTTTCTTTTTGCTGTGTTGTTTAGTTTAATGTAGTCCCATTTATTGTTTTCCTTTGTTTCCCTGTCTGTGGAGATATATTGGTGAAAAGTGTTTTTCTACAAGATGTCTGAGATCAAACAACTTTTAATTCATTCCCCCAAAAAAACCCACAAAATGAGCAAAACTAAACAACAAAGCAGGAAATACATTATGGGAGCAAATAGTCAGTGATTCTCTTAGTTTTCATTTTAAACATAATAATAACCACATTTGGACAGCTGAGCTTTAGGATGTACATGTGTGTTCTCTAATGTGAACTATGTTTACTTGAATTAATCCTGGAAAGAAGGCATATGTGTATTATGTAAAGACTGATTTAACAACAGACTATGTGTGATTGCTGTTGCTGTGTTAGTCTTAAAAATAAGATTAATAATTCAAGAAGTACCATATTTTAAGGCTAACTTATTAAAATGTCAACACATGCTCTGTTATCTAATTAGGATGGATATATGTATATGAGAAATATAACTATGTCCGTTTAGCAGAAATATATAAATGCTGTGATGATGATTTTAAAAATTTCTATAAATAATATGACATAGGTGGACAGTTAAAGTATTTCTCCTTTAGTAATTCAACTAGAGGTTGACATATCTCTAAGTGTGCTCCTCTTTAGCTATTACTTCTTGTCACTGTTTGAAAATGTCCCTCAATACAAGATGCTATTTTTCAATAAGACATTCAGTTATCAATATTTATTATATTGCAATTCAAGTTCCTTTGTCTTATAAGGAAATTGTTATTAAATTATAGTCCTAGAGCATCTCTAATAACACAGTTACTGAAACTGATTTTTCATACATATTCATAACTAAAACGATAAAGACCACTGCAGATTTCAAAATGATGCATCAATCAATGCCATATATTCCTGCTTAGCAGGTCAGAAAAGAGAAAGCAAAGCCCAATATTTCCTCTGTAAAACACTTACTGTGCACTTTTATGCAAAACATTATCCAAAAACAATTTGTCTTATGCATCTATATAGTGTTATCACAAATGTACACAAGGTTGAGAAATAAGCAAAATGCTGGAAGAAAGAACTTTTTCTGCAGTTTTCTGCCCTTCAAAGTCAATACTCTTTGAGGCAAGTAACAGAGTTCTGAAGGGAAAAACTAATATAGCCCTAAGCTAGGATATTGTTGAACTTGATTTGGCCCAAAATATAGGTAGCAATGTAATTTTGTGGTGTTCCATATCTTTTCATGACCCTTCCATAACACATTTTTCTCACCTATCAACACTAAAACATGAACCTAATGTAGAAAATTGTAGATTAAAAAGTTTTGTGTTGGAACCCTATGGATTAAATTGCTGTATACAAAATTGTTTATTTTTCATTTCCAAGAGGCGGAACAAATAACTAAAAATATAGCATAATAACAATTATAAAGAAATGCACTGCACTATGAAAAGGACAAAGATATACATGTTTAACAACCAAACTTTAATCTTATAAACAACAACATTAATAAGATATCTGTTGACATAACCTCATAATCTCATTAAATTATGCTTTTAAAGTTCTTAATTTAGATTTTTCATCATATTATATATGTTAGCATGGAAGAAACTCATATTAATTTAATAAATTAAAACCATATATTAAAAATAATTTTAAACCTTTATGAGTTATTTACAATTACTTTCTTCTCTCACAAACCATGTACAATTTTTATTTTTGCAAATATAATAAAAATATAAGAATTCAAAAAATGCATCATGTTAGAGCTCGATGAGTAATTTCAAAAAGGTTTAATAATTCCTATGCATTATAGCAGGACATTTGGCAATATATGCAATGTCTGGCACTAGACATCTTGATTTCTTTAACTTTGCCCATCTGAACATCTCAGTGTATTTACTGTGCTGTTGGGAAACACCCTGTCTGGTTTTAGGATCTGTAGCCCTGCCAACAGGCAGGAGGGCCCCAAGGCTGGAACTAATCAAAGAGGTCTTGGGATACAGGCCACTGAGGAGGCAAAATCTGTGCCCCCTGGAAGGGGCACAGCCCCTGCCTCCTTCATATCATCCTACTTAGCCCTGGGAGATGGCTGGTAGTCAATGACGTGTAAGATGCCTCAATGGAAGGGACAACCTAAGACAGGCACAGCCGCATGGGCATCAGGGAAAAAACTTGGGGGACACAGAGAAAGGGCAAAAAGACCTGCACCTCTTGGCTCGGCTTGGATATGGCCAGGGTCCTCATTCTATCTCAAAGAAATCTCCTTGTTTCCTGGTTGTCTTACCCTCCTCCTGTCTGGCTCAGGCTTGAAACAATATTGGAGACATCCCTAAACTGGATCTGGTATTTCCCAGGGCAAATCGGGCCTAAAAGTAAATTCTTTAAAGCATGCTTTGTTTTTCCCAAAGAAGCTATGATGACCAGCTCATGCAGAGGAGGAAATTTACATTATTCACAGACCTTGACCCTAAACCCTTCGGTGCTCTTATGTTTACTGCTCTCATGTTTACTAGTCTCTTCTTGGACCCATGTAAATTGGTGTGTTCCCACCATTTGTTTTCTTCAAAACATCATATATTCTCTGTGAAGATTAACATACTCATGTAATACGACCACCTGTACATTCCTATTACCTGGCCCCACTGATAACCCTTTCAATAAAAGCCTTTGGACGAAGGGGTCTGGGACCTTTTCCACTAGAGCGAAGAGCCATGCCCCCTTTCCTGGCAGACAGAGAAGTGTTTGCAATGACTTATATTTATGTCCCCATTCGTGACAACTGCAGGGCGGGCTCTGCAGGATTCAGAGCCCACGGTCCCCACAGCTAGCCTACGGACAGTGACCATCCGATCCAGGGCCCAGCGTCGCTCCAACACTGTGCCTTGATGGTTGTAGAATTCCTTCCTTCTTCAGCTAAAGAGCCTTTCCAAGGCTAAATTTTTTAGCTAATGTTTTTAACCATATTCTTTTTTTTTTAGCTGCTTTGTTATCCTACAAAATCATCAAATCTCCCATCATTTAAAACCCCAAATGAGTTATTACTGTCACCACCGATATTGCAATCAACAATAGAAACTAACCTGTACCTTCACTCTGCCTTGCTGTCCAAAGGCACTCCTCTTGAAGCCAGGTCTTTCTCTGGGTTTCCTTCTCCTGGAATGCCTTTCTTCCTGCCATTCTTTGAGGCTCCATCTAAACATAACCTTCTGTCTTATATGACCATATGTCCTTCATGCAGATTCTTTTTCCAGCTCAGTAAGGAAGCCACTGACAAGCAGTGATGTGACAAACCAGATGTTTATCACCTACAAGGATTACAAAATCAGGCCCAGCATGCCCCCCGCTGTGGCAACCCTTGTGTTTTTGCTGTGGGTGTGAGAGGGGACACCCAGTCAGGAACCATCGTTGAAGCCCCCCTGCCCCCAGGGAGCTGATATTGATGATGTCAGTCATTCAGATGGGAAACACCTATGAGCATCCTGGGTACAGTACCAAGATGAGAGGCCCCTGCTATGTCTAGACCTTTAGGTGGATAATCAATGAGATGATGTTCAAATAGGTCCTGGCAGGTGGCTCTGCTGCTAGAAGCACAGGTGACCCTCAGGCTGGGACTCTATTTCCTTCAGCCCCAAGAGAAACACAGTGAGAATTTTTCATTGTGCCATTGAATTGTTCTCATGTACATTCGTTTATTCTACTGAGAGGGATGTTCAGACTAAACATACAATTTTACAAATGCATGTCTAGCTCATTTTTGCACTGCTAATGTGCTTAAATATATACACAGTGTCTACTACATAGATCAGAAAACATTGGAGTTGGCAAGGGTGTTAGAAGTTATTTATTTTACAAATAAGAAAATCCAAAACCTTAAAAATGAAGTGAATTTTCAAAAGTCATGTAGCCAATTACATGGAGTTGAAATTAGAACTCACATTGTCTGACAAGTTTGGAATTTTTTCCATAACAGCATTTTGCTTTTTTTCCCTGTGTTGAATGACATATCTTAGATCACGGCACAAAATACAGCATAATATATCATTATTATACTATCTTATGGACATGGATAGTAGTCCGAAACCATACAATACAGGGTATTCCATGAAGCCAAAAATACCCTTTCCATAACTGTGCAGATCATTCGTCTTGAACTTAATGTGGAAAATGTACTAACAAGATGGAAAATTCTTCTTTGTGCTCATCAACATACCTCAGAACTTCAAGCATAAAAAGGATTTCCTTCTATCACAATATATCTACAGATGAGTGTTAAATATTTCTAAACATGTAAAGTAGTATGATGAGTCAGTAAAGTTATATTGTCAATTGGTCTAAAATTATTTTCAGTTATTTATTTAAAATTGTCTTAAAGGGGTTTTCCATATTAAAGTAGTGCTTCGCTCATTATTGGAAAAAATAAATTTCTATGGTGTAAGTCTAATATATGTTTCCATACTATAGTTATTAACATTCCAAATGCATTTGAACAATTAGAATGAAGACCTAGACACTAGTAGATATAAAATTTGCTAATAATTTTAGGTAATATCATTTAGTGATTAAAAAAGAATAATTATTTATGAAGTAAAATCCTATCTGTTCAGCAGTATCAGTGTTTCCAGATCAAATTCCTTTGAGATATAACTACCTATTTTCTGTGATATGTAACCAAATTATGTATAGTTATACATGGATATTCATATATACAATTCACATACACATAAACATCAACTGCTGAGATGTTTCATGAGACTTTTTCTTTTCTCCCTGGGAAATTTTAACTCAACAGACTTTGAGACAAACATATTTCCTGAATATGTCCTTTCCTCATAAACAGCATGTAGTAGGTTTAGGTGAAGTGAGTGCTGAAAGTAAAAACACACCAGAAGAATTAAACTCACACCTGAAGGAATCCCTGTGGAGTTGGGTAAAGGCCAAGCTTTGAAAGGAACAATTCATTTCAACTAAAAGGCCATGGTGCCTGAATACAAACCATATTTAGAATAGTTTTCAGATTTGTACCAAGATTTTAAATTGATAGTGCAGTTTTAGTGTGCAATGGCTAATGATTGTGAAGATGTTTATATTAACATTAATTTATAAGTGAATAAAGTGTCTTCCTTTTTGAATTTATTTTATAAGCCATAATACTTTACAAAACATAGTTTTGTTTTTACATTTACCTATTTGTTCATTTGTAACTTCTCCAAACTGTTTACTAAATTCAATATATTCCATTGGTTGGACATTCTAAACATTTCAAATTATTTTAAATGAGGATTTCAAATCAATTTCTTGCTTCTCTTTCTCTGCCCCTTCTGTCTCTATCCTTCTCTGTCTTTGTGTTGCTCTCTTTCCTCTTTCTCTCTCTTTAGGACACATAATGCTATTTTTATCCAGTTGTAAGTAATAAAAAAAGTTTAAGTACCAGGAGTACTAATGTTGTATTTGGTATTATTACAAGAGACTGGTATTGTTTGACATGTCCACACCTCTTGGGAAGAAGTGAGGAATGCTTCTTAAGAATTAAAAAGGCATGAATTATGTACCTATCTACTAATTCAACTACAGAGACAAAGAGAAGGCGTGTACACTAATTACTACTTGTCAGAAACAGTGCAGGGCCTGAGATATTCTGCTTACAAGCTAATAAGATATTCAGTTTGTTACTATCATAAACATTGGGAGAAGACAGAGGACTCCTGGGTGACAAAGGATTTCCTGAGTCACAAGAGCCATAGCTGGGGCTTCATAGTGATTTTTGCCCATTCTGCCTTTCCCCAAGTTCCAGAGTTAGAGCAAAGGGACCCAACTTTGGGGCACGATGCTTGCAGATGCAATTGGTTATGTTAAAGGAGAAGGGTAGGCTTGCCTTTGTAATAATATGTCTGGTTTGGAGTTGGGAGGTGAGGGCTTACATCATCTCTCAATTCTGCTTGCCATAAACACAACCATGAGAAATGTTCTGAGTAAAGGTTCAGGCGCTTGCATTCTGGCTATGTCAGCAGGAACGTGAAGGACTGCTCAACGCCCATGGCAGTTGCCTCTCGGAACCCACCCTTACTTGTTTCTATTAGATTGTAATGAAGTTTAAAGTCTAAAAATACTTCTACTTCATAATCACGAAACTCAGGTTAAACTCGGGTCTTTTAACCTGCATGAAAGACACTAAGAAATATTAAGGAACACGGAACTGAAACTACTCAAGAGTTGATTCACTGTTATTGAGGTACTAAGAATTAGGCATGCATTTTAGACTAAGTTTAGAAGAGATAAATATCAAGGAAGGTCTGAGCGGTCTTTATCAGGAATAGCTTTGCTGGTACTATTCTGAACTCAAAGAGAAGAATGTTTCAATATGCCTAGCATATATTAACACAAAATGCTGTGGGCCACTGTCAGAAGATGATTAAAGCTGTAATTTGTTAAATATTTTTAAATTATCATAAAAATCTGAGTTATAAATAAATACTTTTTATGGTCTTGTACTTTAGAAAGGTGAGGGAGTAAAGACATTTCTCTTTTTAATAGTCTATTATTGCAGACTTATTCATTAAAAAAATGTGTGTGCGTATGTATTTTTTCTAAAGTAATACTATTTTTATTCCCTTACTAAAGATTTTCATCAGCTTAAAATGATCTTAAAGCAGAACTATTTTCTTATTCCAACTTCTACCAAGACACTAAAGCAGAGAAAATTAACTTTATTCAACACTTGCGTCTTTAAAAGGATAATGATTTCATCTGGTTACAGCTCTCCTGGGCTACTTAGTTTATTTCAGGGGAGGAATTGCCTGCTCTCCCATGATAAGATCATTTGTCACCTTGGAAATTAAATTACCATCCCAGTTTACCATGAGGAGTTTTGCTATATAATACCTACTTACTCTATTACTACCTTTATATCAGAATGTGCTCAATTCTACAAGAACATGTGTCGTATAATCAAAGACTGCAAAGGAATTTAAACAGAACACAAGTCCTGCTCCTTAATCTAAATTGAACTTTATAGATCTCTAGGGAAAATTTAATGAAACTTTAAAAGAATTATCCATTTGATGTTAGAATCTCCTATGAATTAACATATGTGTCTCTAAGCGAGAATAGTTCTACAACATATTGACTGAACTTTACTTTAAAATATATAGCTTTTTCTAAATATTTTCTTTTGGTATTTTTGTGACATTAAATAAAATAGAAGGATAGCAATTGTGTTATTGAATGGGCATCTTGGAGATTTATCTGTAAGTACCTTCACTTAAAAAAAAATGATTCTTGCCCTAGGCAGGTAGCTCAGTTAGTTAGACAGTGTTGTCTTCTCTCTCTCTCCTACCTTTCCTCTTTCTTTCTCTCTCAAGTCAATAAAAATAATCATGAAAGAGAAAAAAAAGACTAAAAGATTAAGAGTGAATTCTCAGTCCATTTTTGATATGATGGTTTTCTGGGCTGAAACCGTGTCCTTCCCAAAAAGTATATGTTAATACCCTAACCACTAGTATCTAAGGATGTGACCATATTTGAAAATAAGGTCATTGTTTACGTAATTATTTAAGATAAAGTCATACTGCAGTAAGGTGGGCAACTAATTCAATATGATTCATACCCTTCTAAAACTGAGAAATTTGAACATGGACACACACACAGGAAGAATGCTATGTGATATGCCTAACTAACCCAGGAATGTCAAAGATTACCGACAAACTACAGGAAACTAGGAAAGAGATTGGAACACACTCTCCCTCACATCCCTAGGAAGGAGCCAGTCTTGCCAACATGTTAATGCTGGACTTTCAGCTTTCAGGACACAAAACAATAAATTTCTGTGGATAAAGCAACCCCATTTGCAATGCTTTCTTACAGTATTTCCAGCTAACTAGTAAAAGTTGTCATTGTTTTCTCTTTGGGAAACAAATATAATGTCATTTTTGTATATAATTTTCTAGATTATATAGTGCTTCCCATACAATGCTACACCTGATCCTCAGAATGGTCTTTTGAGGTGTACAAGCTGGTGATATTTATTCTTATTCTACAGATAATGAAATTGCTACTCTGACAATGGAAGAGAACAGCCAAAGTAACAGAGCTAATGAAAAGTGCAGGAAGGGCTTGAAACGAGGCTGCCTACTCAAATGCTATGCTATTTCTTACATCAAAGAGGTAACATATGTTTTTCATATATGTGTTACTTATGTGACTTCCTTTTTAAAATCAGCGAGAAACTTCTACTGTTACCCAATGCTCCCTCTAAGATGGTATAGAATGAAGTAATGTGGATGTCTAATAATATTGGCAATTTTTTCCTCTACTTAGATTAAAACCTGGCATTTTAATTAAAATTAATATCCAATTATTTCCCATTTTTGGAAAGGAAAAAGTAAATACTAAAAGGGCCTGAGTGGCTTTTCCCCTCAGCTTTTGTATTCCACTTCCTAGTCAATGGAGTAAAACACAGGAGTTTTGTGCTAAGAGGAAAGTGTTCTCTGCAGTCTACAAAATCAGCCTTGAGGTACAGTGAAGAGACAATGCTCTTGATTGTTGCAAATTTAGAAATGGGAAGACTCCCTATGAAGATCACACCCTAGGTTGATTACTCATGAACACTCTCTGTTTCGCGTATTCTTACACTCCCCCCCCACCCCCATAGGAGCACTGAGTGTGCTGTATAAATAGTCCTGGACATAATTTTTAAATATTCTACATGCATAAATTCTAAGAATTTATCTTGGCAGTTTTATAAATATGTTAAAAAAAAAGAAGAAGAAGAAAGAAAGAATCTTTGAGCGATGAAGGGTGTGGCAATGTTAAGTAAGATGGTAACTGGAGAAGGTCCATTAGGTGTGGCAACATGATGTCCGCTGATAAACAAGAGCAGTGCACAGGGTACAGTCAGGACAAGAGGGATAACAGAAAAATAAATCATATTTTGAAAAGTTAGAGCAGTTTTATTGTTAACTGAGTATAACTGTCCCTGGCCTCTTTGACACTATATGTTATGTGACATTGATTCATATTTTGCATCTGGGTAGAAACAAAACATGGGAGAACTTCAATCTAGATAACAACCTGGTAAACTTCTCCTACCCTAGCCTTTCCTTCAACAATTAAATGTATATAAAAAAGAGCCTCTGTAAAGTTAAATACTGACTTCAAGGCCACACAATTAACTCAGATTATTATATGTAATAGAATGCTATACTTCTCATAATTAAAATTACCAGACTTGCCTAAGTGTTTGCTTGCCCTTGCTACATTAAACTCGTTAATAAATGTCTGTTCCCTGCCATTGCTAACACCCTTTCCCAGTACCGATTCTCAAGGCCTTTTGGCAGGGTTAGGCGATTTATTTTTGGCTGATGTTATTTTAAGGAGAAAAAAAAAAACCTTCAAGTCTTCACTCATTAATTTTTAAATAAAATTAAAATGGTTTTTAAGATCATATATTTATATTCTTTTCTCTTAACTTTCAGAGACATTTGAACCTGTCCAGCTTAAGGTTTTTTGTTTGGTTCTTTTGTCTTGCTTTGCCTTTTATTTCATTCAGTTGCAGTGAAAACATTTATTCTGCTCCCTTCAGACAAATAACTTCATTGTTTGAGTTTACTTTTTACCTTCTTAATATCCTCTTTTCCTATTTCCCAAAAGACTATTTGTCAACACCTATGTCTTTTTAAAAACAGGCATAGTAACCATCTTGAATGAATTTAGCAGACATGTCTTCCTTGTGTGTTCCATGCTTGCTCTCCTCTGCAAGCTATTGGAATTTGTTCTAGAATGTATTCCAGAAATAGTGTTATTCTTTCTACCATGACCTTACAGAAAAATTTAAACAAAGGTAGTTTCTCTTGTATCTACAAGTGTAATTATCATTTTTAAATTTTCCTATATTAAAGTGGAAAACCTGACCTCTGCTATTTATTTGGCTTGATTATTCCCCCGATTTAATTCATTTGAAGTATCTAAACTTATCTGAAAATGGCAATATCTTAAAGGCTTTTTAAAACAATTTTTAACCCATCAGTTAATAAAGATTTTTTCAAGTGTCTTGTAAATAATTGTTAAGAGAATTATATACTTTCAATGACTTCACAAAAGTTCTAAATTGCCTCAATTTATGAATATAAATATTAATAAAGAATTTTATAGGTTGTTACACTTCCGAATGTCTTTGCGTCTGATTATGTCTATTATCACACTGGGATATTCTCTGATTAGGGGTTTTATGCAAATTCTTTTTTTAAAGAATTCTAGCATGCTGTTTGTCTAAAAATTAATCACCTTCAAGGAAATTTTTAACAAATGTGAATATTCACCTCTGAAGAATTTTACAGTTTTTATTCACTATATTTTACTTAATTTGTAAAAAAAAAATCCTAATAAAAATCTTTCTAAATTACTGTACACAGTGTGCTACTTTTTGAAAGTAAACAAAAACCTGTTTTTTAGTTAGTTTTTCTTAAGATACGTCCTGAAAATGAACTTTATTTAAGATGATGGATTAAAAAAATTAAGTACATACATGTGAAGTATGAAGTTTAACATTACTTTATTTTTTAAACGATATGTTTTTCATATGTTACTGTTATGTGTTGTTCAAAAGAAACTGAGATGTCTATCTATATGTGTTCAAGTTGGCATTCCTTTTGGTGATGGAAATTTACCATGTTCTATTAAAGTTTCATTTTTAATGTTATTTCAATAAAAAAATTTAAAGCCTTACTCCATTTCCTAAAAGAAAAACTTTTCCTGAAAAAAAAATCAAAAAGCTACTGCTGTTAAAGTAAAAGTGGCACAAGGTTCACGTATATTCTATTATCATAATTTATTCTCACCTCTCCTGATTAAACTGTGCTTTCTGAGCACTTTAAACAAAGAGAAAGAAAACAAGTTAGTTATTTTCTTCCTGGATTTATAAGTATAAACAAACAAAATCCATTAATTATAGTTTAGTTAGAATAATTATAGAATATAGGAAAAAAAGCCCAGATTCTCAGACATATTCCAAACCTTTCTCATTTATGTTCATTTTAATAACTGTACTTTCTTCTATATATTGTCAAACTCTTGGAAAGATATGATACAGATTTCACGTGGATTTTACTATAGATTTTACTATAGTGCTAGATCATTAATTCTTAATGATCTAAGGGGTCATATTCATCTATAATCTTTAATTGTTTTAAATTTTAGGTTTCTGTATTAAAATATATTTTAGTACTAGTAATACTACCAAAATTAAAACTGGAAACTTAAAACTTATTCAATATTACAGTATTAGAAAAATAATGAATACATGCTACCTAAATGTATTATTTTAAGTAATTTCTTATGCATATTTCTGTATAATAACATGTTTCTTGAACTACTTTTGGAAAATACAATCTGACTTACACATATCCTATAAAAATACTATATCATTTTTAAATATGTATGGAAACTGTACAAAAGAGCCTTTATGGGAAAAATATAGAAATTACTTATAATTAACATATTTCTTAAAAGAAAGCACAAAATTTAAAATTAATTGTTTTTTTCATTTTTTTGTTGTCTTTCAATTCCAGTTGTCCCCATTTTCCCCCATTGCTCTCCCCTGCCCTACCCAACCCGCACCTCCCACATTCAATCTAAAAAAATATTTCTTTTCCCATTGTTTTATACAGATACCTGGAGATTAATTTTAAAGCATTAGTTTTTCTTGAAAACTATTTCTTTCACTGTAAAAAGAAAGGTACCTAAAACCTTCCCTCTTCAATGCAATTCCACATTTCTTAAGTGGGTATAAGTAAGTTAGCAGAATCTCACTGTAATACGCATTGTAATATAATCCATTGCCTTTAATTATTGAATGTTATTATTCCAAAATGCTGATGTATTGGGAATCCATATTATTTCTGTAATTATTTTAAGATCACTTTTTAAAAACATTGAAGAATTGGAATATATTATTTCTAAATAATATCCATTCCTCTTTCTACACTTTTAATTGACTTTCTTGTTCTTTGGTAAAATAATATTACTTATTATTTTAAGCTTCTTATGCTTTAATGAGCAATAGCAATGTTGCTTCAAACTTATGAAGTTTATGATAGGGATGTGTTTTAAACAATTGATTTCCAGTAGTATTAAAATGCCTTTTGTTTTTTAAATTTTCACATCATTAATAATCAAATGTCCATAAAGAGCATCCTCATGCAACATCCTTCTATTCTTGGAAAATAGGTTATTTCATTTCTTAGAATCCCAAGGCAATATTTCACTCTCATGCCATCTGGCATGATAATAAGATAACATCTAACATCAATATTTTAATATGATCCTGGCTAAAAACTAGCTTCCGTAAGAATTAATGGCATATGGCCAATGCTTAAGAAAATTAAAAAAAAAAAGAGGATGAATGTTATTTTAAAATATATATACATTCAAAAAAAAGAACTTGGGGGTGGGTAGAGAAAGGAAAAAGTATAAAGTTTGTGATTTTTTTAACTCATAGAAAAATCACTAATTCAATAGGATAAAAATATTCTTATAAAAGCCTGTTCCAAATATATTTGTTTAGTTTGCAAAGTTCCAACATTTTAATAAGAATTAAGTTAATGACAAAATTTCAAAAGCATGTAAAAATCCATACTTGGGATAAACAAGGCAATTTAAACTTAAAAGGTATTATAAGAACATTTAAATCTATAAGGTAAGTACATAAACCTTCAAAGCTCAGGAGCACAGTCTACAGAAATCTCTTACCTCCAGTTTCCAGTCCAATTCCAGGCTAATGCAGGGCCTCAAGCTTGGCCTGCTCCACCTGCTCTTCCTAGAAGAATGTCTCCAGTTTTCTGCCCATAGGTACACTGCTCTGAAGTTCCCATTTTAAGTTGATGTGGATCTTCTTTGCCTGACATGCCTCAATGGTTGTAGGATGTAGAAGAAAGAAAGTCAAACATTAAAAATGACTCTGGTGTATCAGAGACATATTTACTGTGAACATAATGGAGTTTAAACTTTCATGTTCTTTCACGGGGATGTTCCAAAGTTTCAAGAGGAATCCTAGCATTGCTTATGGACACATTTATCCATAAGTTTGTGTAACATTTGCAAAAAAAAATAAGACATTTTTGTTGTAATTGATTAAATTCACCCTCACTTTCCACTCTATTTTTCTATCAGATTTCTTCTTATATATGGTGGTGTTGGAATGGCCTTTGGCACTTTTTTGCTGTCTTTGCTGTTAGGGGAATCCAACTTGAGGAGAATTGAATAGGAGATATCCAAATGCTACTTCATATAGTTATCACTGGCTGTTCTAATGTGGAAAAGACTTCTCGGAATATCCCCCTCCCATTGTGCCAAATCACTTAACATTGTGCCATGAATGCACAGGGGGTAGAGTATGAACTTGTAAAAGAGAAACAGATTGGAGATGACCAGCATCAGAAGGTAGTAACAAAAAGTCTTCCAATCATCAGAATATGATGATGTATATAGTTCTCGGTCATGAATCACCAAATCTGTATTTTTCCCTGGTCAGGAATATACTTGGCATCGCAATAGATGAATTTAACTTTCAACATATATTGTTTGCTAGTTTATATTAATTAGAATTATGTGAAATTGATCTTTTACTTATATCTTTTGTCTTTTTAGGGAATAAACAGGTAGCAGTGCTATAGCAATAAACAAAGACCACTCAAATGAGAAAAAACATGGGCTGTTTATACAGAGATTACTCCAGCAAGTGAGACAGCTATCTTTCATTAGTTTGTCAGAGGCTCACACACAGGCAGGGAACTGGAAAGCTTCATCAAGAGAAGAAGAGGAAACTTTGAGTATGTCCTGATTGGGCACTGCTGGCATGGAGAGACTGTAGGCAAACTATGGAGAAGCAGGGCATCATGTGATTGGTTAAGGAAGCATAGCTGGCTTTCTACCGATGATCCTAAGTTGGAAAAGGGAGCAAAAATTAGAGAAGCTGTCAGTTATATATCAATACCTATTGTTTGAGGCCAAGTTATACAAAGATTATTGTTCAGCTTCCTGGATGAACAGGTTGCTAGGGATAGTAGCCAGTTTCTGTGATCTGATTACTGCAGATTGTAGGTTGACTTCCTGGGCTGAATACTGCACACTATGAGTCAGAGATATAGATATATAAGGATAGAGATAGATAGAAATGATAGAGATAGATAGATAGAAATAGAAAGGTCTGTCCAGCAAGTATCCAGCCATGCACTATGAAAAATGGGGACATTTATTGAAGAAGATACAAGAAATATTGTACATAGGACAGTGACACTTCAGTCCCCTTCAAAATAGGCACCTTGGAACCTTATACAGTTCTCCCAGTTGCCATCAGGTGTCTTGTCATGTTTTCCTGAATTTCATCAATGGTCTGAAATCTCTTTCCTTTCAAAGGTGATTTTAGTCCTGGGAAAATCCGGAAGTCACAGGCTACCAAATTTGGACTATAGGGGGGTGAGCGACCTGGATAATCTGATGTTTCACAAAAAAAATTCTGTACCAGACTTGATGCATGAGCAGGCATGCTGTTGTGATGAAGCTGCCAATCACCAGTTTCCCGTAGCTGCAGCCTTCCGAATCATCCAAATAGTTTCCTCAGAGGAATGTTCAAACTTAATGCAAAATTGGATGCAGATTCATTGATCTACTTGCTCAGTCATTTTGAATGCAATGGCCACACTGTACCCACGCTCACTCAACAGTGTCTACAGCTCCCACTCATCAGTACAGTGAGGTCATCGTTGTTCACACATGCACATTCCAGTCCACTCTCCTTGTCTGCCCTTTTACAGCAATGTCTGCAAACCATGCCCATTATAGGAACAATGGCTGGATTTTTTTCCAGACAACCCTCATGTATCTGACTGCTGTCCTTTTACATATTCAATCTTCCAATACTATGAAGAATGTTTAAATCTGAGTACAAAATGCCCTGATTTGCATCCAGCACCATTTGAATATGTCAGTATCTGACATATCTTGTTCTGATGACATGTAGCATTTTGGGATGGTGTTTATGGTATTCATCAACTTCTTTAAATTTGTCATTTGTTGTGATTACTTTCTCATAGCAAAAAATACTATATTTTACATCTAACACTTATGTTCATAATTTTGTACAATATTTCGCATGGAGCCCAACTCCCAGATTTAAAAGCCTCAGATCCAAGTTTTTGGGTCTATTTCTGTTCTGAAAGTCCGACTTGTATAACTGGACTATTAATGTTATTTATCTTTATGCAACTGATTGTGAGAGAAGGAAACTGAGACTCTGCATTCACAATTTTGGTTTAAACATATTCATACTTTGATACTTAATAAGCACTTAATGGATATATTTGGTATTTTTGAACATTTAAGAGTCTGGTTATCTATTAAAACACAAGGTCCTGAATTTGATCACATTAGGAGAGAGTACACATAGGACAAAGATTTGAAGTTAGTCAACATTTAGAAGTTCGGTTAAGGAAAAGATTCATTTAAAAAGGGAAGAGTTTGGTGAAAAAGCACCGTAACCTCTCTGTATTGCCTGAATTCACCTTTGAAATAAAGGAATCTCTTGTTTGAATCAAACATTTCAATGGGTCTTCTCTGTTCAAAGTTAAAATCAAGGTCCTATTCAGGAATGTTCAATAGGGTTCTAACTGCTCTGCGTAATAATATAAAAAAGATTTCTTTATTGTGTGCCTGGTAATAGGTAACATCTTTCAAATGTGATTGCCTTTAGGAACTTTTTCCCCTTGATATAGATTTGTTCTTCGCTGCCTGTGTAAATTGTTATTAGAAGCGATTGTATTCTCTCCAGGAGATTAGGAGCAGATCCATAGGAAATGGGGCTTATCTTGAACGCATATTATTGGGGCACATAGGAGCTGACCAGACTGGCAATGTCAAACCACTTTAGACTTTTTTGCTGTATTCCATATATGCCAATCCAGCTTGAATAACTCAAGCTTTGCAAAATGCGCTATTGTTCGCATTCTCTTTTAGTGAGGTGTCCCCGCCCTGCCTCCAAAGATATAACCATTGCACCTGTTAAGTAAGAAACACTTACAATTCAGCACTATCATGCCTTGATGAGAGAAGCATTGGTAATGAAGAAGTATGCAAAAGGGAGCTGCAAACAGATGTAGAGGTTCGAGGAAGGTTTCTCAGAGGAATGGACTTCCACACTCAGGGTTTAAAGAAAAAAAAGTGGGTGAAGAGTGTAAGGGCAGCATGCCTAGCAAAGGCCAAAGTACACACAAAATTGCACATGCAAGTCTGATTCCAGGGCTGCAGAAATGAGGAAGGGGAAGGACGATGAATCCAGACCGCAGAACTGGAAAAGGCACTACCAAAAATGGCAACTGCCGAGCCAAGCAGGTCTAATATCAGAATCTCTGTAGGGACGTGGCACACTAAGTTGGAGAATTACATCTCTTGTAATTCCTCTTATTTAATGATTGGTAGTAATGTTTAAATTACCTTGACATACGAAATAACACTTCAGAGTTATGATATATGTGTCTGTCGAAAGGTAGATTGGTATCAGATAAAAACAAATTGGGACATAGGTTAGGGAAGGCTTTATTGGAAGAGATTATTGCAAGAGCAGGGTGTGGGTGGGGAAAATAAAATAGGGAGCCCTCTACCTGAGATCTGTGAGCATCTCAAACAGAAGTCAAAACGGGCTTTTCCCTTTTCTCCTTGGATGGGACTTGATTGGCTCCTGCCTCACTTTAATCTTTAGTGTAATTTTCCTGCATTACCATCTAGTCCCCTTATACCTCCGTCCCCACAGCAATCACCACATTGTTGCCCATGTCCACGGGCCCTTTTCCTTTTTTGCTCAATCACTCTAACCCCTCACTTCCCTCGACCACTTGCTGTCATCTGTTCTCCATTTATGAGTCTGTCCGCATTTTTCTTGTTTGTTCAGTGTGTTCATCAGATTCCACATATGAGTGAAATCATATGGTATTTGCCTTTCTCTGACTGGCTTATTTGATTTAGCATAATGTTCTCCAGGTTCATCCATACTGTCGCAAGGGTAAAATTCTCTTCTTTTTTATGGCCAAGTAGAATTCTTCTCTGTAAATATCCCATTGTTACTTTATCCACGCATCTACTGAGACACTGGGCCTGCTTTCATGCCTTGGTGATTGTAAATAACACCGCGGCAAACATAGGGGAGCTTATGTTCTTTCGAACTAGCATTTTGGATGCCTTTGGATGTATTCCCAGAAATGGGATCACTGGGTCAAAAGGCAGATCCATTTTTGACTTTCTGATATATCTCACACTGCTTTCCACAGTGGCTGCACCCGTCTGCATTCTCACCAACAGTGCAAAAGGGTTCCCCTTTCTCCACATCCTCGCCAGCACTTGTTTGTTGATTTATTGATCATGGCCATTCTGACAGGTGTGACATGATATCTCATTATGATTTTAATTTGCATTTCTGTGAGGCTTAGTGACATTGAGCCTCTTTTCATGTATCTATTAAACAGGGAGGAGTGATAAAAGAAGAGGTATGGGGAAGAGGGATGAAAGGGTGATACTATCAGACGGTTGCTCAGGGAATGATTTTTCCCAAGGTCAGTCTATGTTCTGGAGGGGCCCTGAGGGAGGGGTTGTGTGCTGGCTCGGGATGGGAGCAGGAGAGTCAAAATTCGGGAACCCGGAGGAAGGAGGGAGAAGCTTAACTAGTTTGGTCAAGTTAAGGTTCAGGTATTTTATCCAGATTGGTCATCAAGTCCAAATAATTCAACTACTTATTTATAAAGTGAAGAATAATAGTATGGAGGATCTGTGTTTGGCCTACTTTCAGATAAACAAGGGAGTGTTCTTGAATCTTGCTTAATTCATATAGGGAAAAATGCATACTTGCTGTAAATTATTTCCATACAAAAAAGAGGTGGGGGAATTTTTTCATTGTAATTTTCCCAAGATCACATGGCTTGAGCAAAGTTCACTATTGTCATTGTCATGTAGGGAGGAGACTAACAAATGTGAACCAAGAAAATAGAGTCTTAAGAAGGCCAAAACTGGAAATTCCTATATTTAGGTGACAGACCAGGGCTATGAATTTCAAAGAAATAATAGACTAAATAGACCAAATAACTCAGCAGAACTAATGAACAAATTTACTAGTAGCATAGGATTCCACAATATGAAAAGCATAATTCTAAAAAGTGAATATAATTGTTTGGAAATGTAACTCTTCCAAACAATAAAGTTGTTTTTAAGAAGAAAATAAAGATGAAATTTAAGATTTCATAGGTAAAACGTATATGGTTTACAAAATGAAGCAATGGCCCTGGCTGGTGTGGCACAGTGGATTGAGTGCCAGCATGTGAACCAAAGGGTCACTGGTTCGATTCCCAGTCAAGGCACATGCCTGGGTTGTGGGCTAGGTCCCTGGTAGGGGATGCATGACAGGCAACCACACATTGATAAATAAAAATCTTAAACAAAATTCTCAAAGAAAAAGAAGAAATATAAGGCCATGCTAAAAGTTTCCTGAATGAAGACAAGTGTGTAGAATGGATTATCTCATTAGACATCACATTCGCCACATACTTCTGTCAGGATAAACTAGGGATAAATTTAGGTAGCCTGCAGCTCCAGTATCTTGATGACTTAATAAAGATTCATTCTTTGTTCATGTTGTGTCTGTTACGGTTCTATTCATATATTCACTCAGGTGCACATGCTAATGGCATGGCAGACATTAGCCAGACTTTAGTGGTTAAGAGAAGAATACCCCAGCTAAAGAGTAACAAAAGTTGCTTCATTGTATAAGGCATGGGTTTTCAAATGACCCCACCCCACATAAGAGAACCAACAGTACAATCCTACAAAGAAGAAAGAAAGCTGGAGATATTTGGTGAAGAGCTTTTTAACGGCTACTTGAGTGCACCTAATTTTTCCCTTACTCTCCTTCCTGCAGTCAGAAAGGAAGCAGACACCTTCCAAATGAGAGAAGCCAGTTCTGTGTTAGGGCACCAAGCTCTAAGCACAGGATCACTTTATAATGTGTGTATCTATTTCTAGGGATGGTGTTCAGAAGTCTCTAACTTAAATTAGAACATGGCTTATTTTGATCCAAAGACCTTTGCATCAAAATCACAAGTATTCTGCCAGCATAAATACTAAGTGCTGGGAAAGAATTCAGAACTGGTAATCTCATATATAACTGGTCAATGTGCAAAACTATATGGCCACAAAGAAAAAAAAATGTGATAATCTCTTACAAAGTTAAGCATACTTACTATGCATCCCAGCCACCCTAGACCTAGATACTTATCCAAGGGAAATTAAATCTATGTTCGCACAGATACCTATGTGTATATATATATATTCTGACAACCTAGGTATGAATTTATAATGTCAAAATCAGTTTAGCACTTTTTAGCTAAATTACATTTGTAAAAGTTAGGCAAATCCTATCTAATCTACAGAAATACTATACATGTAATACACATTTTTCAAAATAGAACACTTTCAAACACTTTCTAATTTCAAGCCAATTATTCTCCAATTCTTGGATGACTTTCAACAAAAAGTTTGAGTAATTAGGAGTTTATTCAAATCACCAAACTAGAAAAAAAACCCAATGTCTCTCACCTGGAGAATAAATAAACAATTGAAGTTACATCCATAATGAAATAAGACTCAGCAATAGAAAGGAACAAGCTAATGATACACAAAATAAATTATCTATAGTCATATATTGCAAATCCCATCTTGGAGACAAGGGTATCTTTTAAGACAATGATCCAATGAAAATGAAATTGAGGAACTTCAATTAATGAATATAAAACATTGCAATATACTCAACACTATATAGTTCTTTGGCAAGGTAATAATTCCTTTAACCCCTGATTTTTAAAAATAAATAACAAAATATTCAGAATTCTCCAGAACAGAGAATGTTATTCTCTTACACAATAGATTGCAGGTGTTTAGTGGAAATTAACTCAAACAGAAAAATTCATATTAATTAAGAAACCTATGTAAATCTAAGGGTAAGGATATTTCTCAATTAAAGGATTAATTAACATTTCATCTAAATCAATCTCTTGTTTATTTGAGAGTGCACGTGGGTACCCCAGATATGTTCTGTCCATAAAAATTAAACAGCAGTGTACCTAAATGTACAAAGTAAGCACCCTACCCCTGTTACACAGAAGGATTGACTGATACTGGTGGTTAGTACCTCCAATTACCATTCAGAATATAATCAACAGCCACAATAGTGTTCTCTCTATTCTTAAAGGCCCTTAAATCTTTTCCTCTCTTACACATAGACTTACTCACTTGTATTCTTATCAGTAGAACAGGAGAAGGAAACATCCAATGTCTTCCAACTACCACCAGTATAAGAGGGATCGACATCACCAATTTATGCATCAAATTTACTCTCCGTTTTAAAATGTATAAACTGAGGTTTATAGACTTTATCTTACCCAAAGTCACATAGCTAATAAGCACTGGAGCTTAAAATCTATGTAGTACTTTTGTTCATATCTCAGAGACCTTCTTTCTCCAACTTGCAGACTCTGAAGAATATCTGCACAATGGTCAGTCAATGGTTTTGTTAATTTCATGTTGCCCAGTGGGAAAGGGCAGCAGAGTGGGAAGACAGAATCTTCTGACAACCTAGGTATGGATTTATAATGAGAAAATCAGTTTAGCCCTTCCTAGCTAAATTGAATTGGTAAAATTTAGGCAAACCCTAATTAATCTATAAAAATATTATATAAGTTGCATATATATATGTATATATATATGTTCAAAATAGAACAACTTCAAACACTTTCTAATGTCAAGTATTTTTCAACTCATTGGATGCATTTCAAGGAAAAAATTGAGTAATTAACAATAAAACTACTTAATTTTAAAGAGCATTCTATTTTTTTAAAATTTTGTATAACCACATATTGCTGATGTCTTTCTCTATCATAGTGAGATACTAAAACAGTTGCCAAGATAAAAAAGAAGATTAAAGAAAGAAGAATCTTTATAGTGTTATAAACAGCATTTATAAGCCTGAATTTAAACATTACAATGGAGTAATTACCTATTGGGAATGGAAAGGGGTAATAAAATATGTCAAGTAATAACTCTATTATTAATTCTCCTTTTAAGAGTTTATAAAGTATTGTTTACCTAGTTATTTTTTTTTATATAACTGTTCAATTGAAGGCTAAATCCCTTACTTGCAGATTCAAGGCCATTTAAGAAGGCTGATTGGATTTGAGGCATAATATGATACCTGGTATCTCCAGTTCACCACACAGTTGGGATATTTTCATTTACCACGCTTACATTTGCCTCTTTATGTTTTAAAGATTTTATTTATTTATTTTTAGAGAGGGGGAAGGAGTGAGAAAGAGAGGGAAAGGAACATCAATTTGTGATTGCCTCTCACGCATCACTTACTGGCAACCTAGCCCACAACCCAGGCACGTGCCCTGACTTGGAATCAAACCAGTGACCCTTTGGTTCCCAGGCTGTTGCTCAACCCACTTAACCACACCAGCCAGGACCTATCTCTTTATCTTGTTAAACTAACAAAAGTGACAGGTGAAATTCTAGCATGGATATGAATGATCTTTTCCCCATAAGAGTCACGACTTTTACAATAGAAAAATATTTGGTGAGAATCATGTACCAGGAACTGTAACAATTGTGCTAAATACATTATTTAATGTTCACATAAAGTTTATAAGTATGTGCTTCTTTAAAATGGAGACTGTGATTTATAGTTTTGACTTTAAACATTAAAATATTACTTTATTAAAAAACAAGTTTTATGGACTCCAAGATGGCAGAGGAGTGAGTGGAAGTCATACTGACCTCTTCCCAGGACTGACCTGGAATTACAACTTGTGGAGAAATCATCTGTAACAAACAGCTGAACAACAGCGAGAGAGGAGCCTTATAACCTCAGACAGACAGAAGAATCAGCTTTAGCACAACCTAACTGGTAAGGAGTGTAGCAGAGACTCAAGAAGGCAAGCAGGGCAGCCATGGGCAGCAGCGCCAGAGGGATATTGAAAAGGTCAGTTGTATCCCCCTGAGAGAGCAGGATCTAAACCAAACACGGGGATCTCCAGCCTACAGCACCAGAGCCCAAAAGTACACAGATAACAACCAGCTACAAAAAAGGCGCAGGGTTGCTCTCTGCCAGACACAGGTGCCTGGAGACACAAATAGCCTTTTAAAGGACAAACACATAAATTTTTATTTGCAGCCACTTACTTTGTCTCTGGCAAAGGCGGGGGCAGAGTGGGCTGGGGATGCCTGAGGACAGACTGGGGAAGGAGGTTTGGGAAGAGAACTAAGAGAGTAGCTGACAGGATCCTAGTGCTGGTTCATCCCCCTTACAGCAGCAGCCATCTTACTCAGGCAGACCACTCCCCTCTGAGCAGCATAAGGGGAAACAATAGCCCAACCCCAGGAGAGACTCTGCCTCGTCCTGTGGTGCCTAAGCCTGACTGCTGAGTGCAGAGTGACTCGATTAACAACTGAAGGAAACAGTAGATTCCTGGAACAGACTGACGAACGTCACACAGGGTCAACAGCTGACATCATCAGAGGCAGATCCAGAAAGAAGAAGCAGCTGTCTCCTATGATAGAAGTTCATACCACAAAGTCAGGAAATCAAGCAGATCAATTTAAGAAGCAGAAGCAAAAGAGAAAAGTCTCACAAATAATGGGAAGACAAAGAAACACCCCACAATCTGAGGGAAAGGAGGAATCCCCAGAAAGAGAACTAAATGAAATAGAGACAAGTAAACTATCAGATATTGAGTTCAGAACAACGGTTCTAAGGAAGCTCAATGAGCTCAGTGAGCTCAGAGAGAATTACAAAAATCTACAGGGAAACTACGGGGAACTTACTGCAAACTATATCAGCATGAAAAAGGACATAGAAACTATCAATAAGAGAAAAGAGGGAATGAAGGATACAATTTCTGAGTTGAAAAACACAGTAGAAGGAATAAAAACAGGCTAGATAAAGCAGAGGATTGAATCAGAGAGCTAGAGGATCAGGTAGAAAAAAGCTCCCATAAAGAGCAGAAAATGAAAAAAATACTCAAAAAGAATGAAGAGGCATTGAGGGAAATGCAGGACAACCTGAAACATAATAATATCCATATAATAGGGATACTAGAAGGGTAATAAGTGGAGGAAGGGATAGAGAACCTGTTTGAAAAAGTAATTATGGAAAACTTATTGAAGGAGAGAAAATGTCATAGAAGTCTAGGAAGCACAGAGGGTCCCATTCAAGAGGGACCCAATGAGGCCCATTCCAAGACATATCATAATCAAAATGGCAAATAGCAAAGACAAACAGAATCCTAAGGGCAGCAAGGGAGAGTTAGTAACATATAAGAGAGCCCTGAAAAGTCTAGCAGGTGACTTCTCAACAGAAACACTCAAAGCCAGAATGGAATGGCAAGAAATATTCCAAGTCATGAAAAACAAAGGCCTGCAACCAAGACTGCTCTACCCAACAAGGCTCTCAATTAAAATGGAAGGTGAAATAAGGAGTTTCCCAGACAAAAGAAGGCTATAAGAAGACACCTCCAGCAAACCAGCACTGCAAGATATGCTAATGGGGCTGCTTTAGGAAGGTGAAGAAAAAGAGTCTATGAATACCCAGTTCCTTTCACAGTCACCAGCACTTGATATTACCAACATTTTGAATACTTATTAATCTGATTGTGACAATGATGTGTTATTTTAACTGTTTCTCTATTGTTTGTTGAAACTAAACCTGTTTTTGTATAATTCTTGCCTATTTCTATTATTTTTTAAAAAGCTTTAAATGACTTTTTGTTATTCTTTATCCATTTTTTGATTAAATGTTTGTAGAATTTTCTCCCTAAAAATACCTATTAACCCTTTTTTAGATGTGTTGCAAACACTTTCCAATTCTATTACTTGCTCTTTAACTTTTTAATATATGTATATTATAATATAGTCTTAAACGTTTAGTATAGTCATATGGTAAATATTTTACTTTATAGCTTCTGGGTTTGAACATTTTACTTCAGGGAAAGAAAAATATTATTTTGTATTTTTTCCTAAAACCCCTTAGGTTTTACATATTGATTTTTAACTCACCTGAACATTTTTTGTTATAATGAGTGAAATAGGGCTCTATGTTTGTTTTATTTCAAATAATAGTGGTCCATGCACTGTATTTGTTGAGTAAGCCTTATTTTCCCCATGGATCTGAAATATCAATTTAATCATTTATTACAATGTTAGATATATACATTTGTTTCTAGAATGTTCATTTTATGTTATTGATCTACTTGATTATTTCTGTGCTGGTGTCATGTTCATCAAATTAAGAAGCTCCTGCATGGCTGAAGAAAACATCAGCAAAATGAAAAGGGAACCAGTCACATGGGAAAATATATTTGCCAATGATACCTTGGACAAGGGTATGATCTCCAAATATGTAAAGATCTCGCATAACTCCACTCCAGGAAGACTAACAATACAATTAAAAAATAGGCAAAGGACTTGAACAGACACTTTTCCAAGGAGGACATACACAGGGCCCAGAGACATATGAAAGGATGCTCAACATCACTAGCCATCAGAGAAATGCAAATTAAAACCACAATGAGACAGCACTTCACACCAGTCAGAATGGCCATCACAAGCAAATCAACAAACAACAAGTGCTGGCGACGTTGTAGAGAAAAGGGAACCCTAGTGCATTGTTGGTGGGAATTCAGACTGGTCCAGCCACTGTGGAAAACAATTTTGAATTTCCTCAAAAAACTAAAAATGGAACTGCCTTTTGACCCGGCAATTCCACTGCTGGGATTATACACTAAGGGTCCCAAAACACCAATTCAAAAGAACCTATGCACCCCAATGTTCATAGCAGCACAATTTGCAATAGCCAAGTGCTGCAAGCAACCTAAGTGCCCATCAATAAATGAGTGGATCAAAAAACTATGGTACATTTACATAGTGGAATACTACTCAGCAGAAAGAAATAGCTACTACCTGTGGCAACAGCATGGATGGAACTGGAGAGCATTATGCTAAGCGAAATAAGCCAGGTGGTGAAAGACAAATACAATATGATCTCATCTATAGGCAGGACCTAATCAAAAAACAAACAAGCAAGAAAAATATAACCAACAACACTGAAAGAAAAAACAAACTGACAGTGACGAGAGGGAAGGAGGGAAGGGGTAACGAAGAAAAAAGGGGGAAGGGTCAAATCAAGGATCATGTATAAAAGACCCATGGACAAAGCCAAAGTGGGGAAGGATTGAGGGTGGGAAGTGGGGGTGTGTGGGGCAGAGGAAAGTGATGGCTGGAAAATGAAGACAAATGTATTTGAACAATAAAAAAAATACATAAATGAATAAATTTTTTAAAAAAATCAAGTTTTACAATGGCATTTGGAAACTGGTTATTCCAAGTTTTTGTTGATATGGGTCAAATAATGTCTCATACTCCCATAATCTCTCTGTGACCTATGCTATAGTGCCTGGGTTCCAAATATACAAGCCAAGGAATACAATCATGTGTATGTGTTTGTCCATTTGTTCCAGTATTCCGGGAAATGGTGTGGGGAGTTTAAAGTATTTCAGCATTTCAAGTACTCCCAGGGAACTGTGAATAGATAATATTCGGCTTATGGGGTTTCTTTGGACTAGGTGTACCTTGTCAGAAGAGGTATATACAGTGTCCTTTAGTTAGCATTATTGCTACACTGACCACCTGAACTGGTCTTGATCATCCTCTTGATGTTCACTCTCTTCTTCCTCATGAAAGGCCATTCTATTGGCTGTCAAATGCCTAGAGCCATCCGGAGTAGCTAGGTGGCACTGAATACAAGATCTGAACATTTGAACTGCATGTTGGGGAAAAAAATTTTTATAAAAATATATGTCCTCTTGTCTAACTTATAAAAATATAAGTTAGACAAGGGTCCAGCAGTTTGTCACATACTTACATACTGTGTCACCTTTACTGAGCCTCCCGATCCAGCACTTCAACCAAAACAAGTGATGTGTGTGAGGCAGTTAACCAAGGAGGAGAAAAGTTCGTTTGGAATGGCAGTTAAAATCATTTGAGGGACCTGTTATCCAGTTGCTGACACTGCTGGGGATTCCCACAACTTCAGAATCTTCTGTTTTAATTCCAGTGACAGCAATATTCAGCAATCCCTCCATGAGGCATGCTACACAGTCGACGTGTATCTCTCGTGGGGAAGACAGAGAGGTACGAGAAGAGAAGATAGCTGGGAAAGGCAGTGCACAAGACCCTTGTGCTGTATCTGAATCTCCTCTGATTTTTCCAAGTCTTCTAAGAAACAGCTTCGTAACTCTGCTGTTCAGGGGTATCTCCCACCAGAACACTGTTCGCTTTAACTGCACATTTTGTGAGGATTCAAACACAGATATATAAGGTCTGCCCAAATTTAGAGGAAGAATATTCCAGCTCAAGTCTTGATCGTCAAGTGCAAGGTGATGCTGCAGTACCAAAGCCATCTGAGCATTGAGGTTTTTCCTCCTGATGAACTCCTGCAGGACTTCAGCACAGAGTTTTCAGGAAGGTCTTCATGCTGAAATACTCTTTTGCAGTTACTATGGAATTCTATACTCAGTCCAGTGTTGCCAGTTTTATTTGAATGTGAGTGTTCACTCAAGAACAGGGTTAGAATAAAACAGGCCACAATTTATACTTGTGGGGAAGGGGGCCAGCTCCCAGGGCCAGCCACCTCGCTGCGGGCCAGGTGCCTCTAGGTCCAGCGCCAGATGAGGCCGGGGTGGTTTGCCAAGGTGGCAGCCAGCATGTACTAATTTGTTTGTAAAGAAATTAAAACTTGATAGATGAAGTCACATGCTTTCGGGAGGTACATGTTAGAATCTGAATTCAAACCTAACCTATCCTTGACTCCAGCCCTGGGGCTCCTTGACCTTTTTGTTTCTCAAATTCTTACCACTTCACTTATGGGATGTTTTTTAACATAGGAGTGTCAAAATATCTGCCAAATATCTTTTGTCCATTTAGCCATTAGTTTTCCAAATGTGTCTTTCTAATTTCACAGGCATGCGATATTTTAAGCATAAGCAAACAGTCAACACATAGTCATTAACTGGATGAATGAATCACTTGAAGTTCCATAGTTTAGTTCTTTCATTATAAACTTGTTGAGTATCCAGTATGTAATTTATTTGTAAAACACTTCATTAGTGTTTAGAAAAACACATTAAAATAATATCTATGTCAATGTTAAGAAGCTAAAATGGAGTGATTACATGAAACTTCATGGAATGCTGAAATTTTTATAATACATGTTTTATGATATGCCTCTGTTTTGTGAATTTGGTTATATATTATTTTCATGGGATAAAACTGGTGCACACATTCTCAAATCCTTTGAGGTTTATATTGTATATTTCAGAATTTTGAGTAAACTTGTTATTATATTAAGTTCTTCATATACTAACAGAACAGCTGCAGTCTAAAGTAGTGTAATTAAAACCTTTCTGGTGAGGTATTGATTACAGCATTCCATAATTTAAAAAGATATGGGAGAATATAGTTTTCCAAATGGTCATTACTACTAAACTCAACTTTGTAGTGTAGGTTATGTAACCAAATTCAAGAAGTAGGGTTCTATTCCAAATTTTAAAATATGAAAATCTCTTAAGAGCAAAGTGCTTGCATAAAGATGAAAATCACTCATTAAAGTAGAAAGAATTTAGTTATTATATCATCACAAGAATTTAAACACAACCACTTAAGTGATTAAAACTCACATGTCTACATACAATCTTTAATTGTATGGTATAGGTCAAGATTAGTTTATGTACATTAAGAGAAACATTTGGGTTTAATTCTTTAACTGCAATTGTAACTGCAAATTAAAGTTAGAATTATCTAACTGGTTTTAATGTTTACTACCAAATATTTTATTCAAAAACAATCACAATTTTTAGTCTCTTAAGGGATCCTCTACAGTTATTTATTGCTGAGAAGCAAATTATTCCAGAATTTAACAACTAAAACAACAAGCGTTTATTATCTTGCACCGTGTTTGGACTAAGGATATGGGTGCAGTTGAGCTGGGTGCATCTAGCTGAAGATCTGTCATGATGTTGCAGACAGGCTGTTTGACACGGTTTCAGCCATTGGAAAACTGACAACAGCTAAAGAATTTGCTTCCAAAATCACATGGTTGTTGGCATGTGTCTGTCCCTTGCAGGCTTTTGGAATGAGGACCTCAGTTCCTCTTTACAATACCTGGATCTTTATAATTGGAGGTCTATTCACAAACTCACAGTTTGTGTTCTCTAGCATGAACGGTGCAAGAGAGATTTAGGAACTTCTCAGTATGGATGCCACAGTCTTCCTTAGCCTATTCTCATTTATGATATATTATTATATATGCCATATTTTTCTCATTAGAAGTGTGTCAGTAAGTCCTGTGGACACCTGATGGGAGGTAATTGCCCAAGGGCGTAAACACCAGGAGGCAAGATCATTGGGATCTCCTTAGAGGCTGCCTACTATAGACTTTCATTTGCCTCTGAATCTATAGAATCTTAACATATTTTTGAAGGATAGAAAAATTGCATCTTTACCTCTGCATTCAATATCTGAATATATAAATAGGTGGCCTTCAAACAGTAAGAGAAACGTAGCTATAAAATTTTAGGTGACATCTGTTTCCCCAGAAAAATCTTAAGAATAGTCTCTCATATTTCTCTGCACTCTGAGATCACTTAGTAATTTCTAATTATCATCATTTCAGTACAGTTTTGATTTTTTTATTAAATAATTTTGTATTGTTATTCTATTACAACTGTCCCTCGTTTCCACCCTTTGCCGCATCTGCACAGGCCCGTCCCGGCTCCCGCAGTCAATCCTCACACCGTTGCCCATGTCCATGGACCTGTTGTCCACATCTGTGCTCATGGACGAACATTCATCCATGTTCTTTGTCTCGGCCCTTGCCCTTCCGTCCACCGTGGGCTCCCTATCCCCTCCCCTTTGGTCACTTTCAGTCTGTTCTATGTTTCCATGCCTGTGGTCCTATTTGGTTCATTAGATTCCACTTACAGGTGAGATCATATGGTATTTGTCTCCCACCGGCTGGCTTATTCCATTTGGCATAATATTCTCCAGTTCTGGCCGTGGACTCAGTTTCCACCTACTTGGCTGTCATCTCTACAATCATTAGTGTTGATTTTTGCCAGTTCAGAATTTCTTATAATCTTACTGCCTTTTGGCCTCCTTTCGCTGTATTTTGCCATTTGAAGTGACAAAACCTTTTCTTATCATTTTCTAGATTTCAATTCATATTCTGTTATATAGAGTGAGGTATGTATAATTCCGTTATTTTAACTGTCACTTTTAGCCTGACAGTCTTATATTTAGTAAAAAATACTTTCCAGATTCTGATGCCAAGTAAACTGTCAGGATAGTTTGTACTGATGTATTTCGATATTTATTTTTCCTGTTTATAGGTAATTGGTTAAGTATTTTGGAGTGCTATTTCAGATAATGGTTTTATCAATAACTTTATTCTTTGTAAAAATTATTTTCTCCATGATAAAATGAAAGAAAAAGTCAATGTGTTGTATATGTTTGTTTGTGTGCTGCAAAGAAACAGGAAATTCTGAGGTCATTCATTTTTCACTCCTTAAATTTTCTCTATTAATATGATTTAACTATTCCTATTTAATTTGTTCAAGTATCAATATTACATGTTTAACCTCAAATACATTATTAGCCTCTTAGTTTTTTAATTAACAATAACATCAGTTCTGCTTTAAATATGTAAAACCTACTTCACTTCACATAAAAACATTTTATCATGAAATAAATAGGTATTACTGAAAAGAAATATATATATATATATAAAATGAAGGGTGTGTGTATTTTAGTTCATGGTGTTCCCTCTTCATGAGCAGTAGTGTCAAAACACTAAAGTGACATCTCTGAATTATGTATTGTCCCCTGAGATCAACTGTGCAAGAGGCTGATCTCCTATCAGGAGAAGCCAAACCAGAAATGTTTAAGATACAAATTTAAGAGTAACGTACTTTATTTTTGTACTGTCAGAAGGTTTTTAACCATGTTTATAGGCATATACAACTTAAGATTACTTGAACATTATGCCTTCTCATTATGTTTAATTTGTTTCATTACATCTGGTACTGACATATGTTAACAATGAGGTTTTGGAGTATTGTTCCATTTTGAATAATTTTTAAAAAGAAACTTAACGGCGATCTGGCTTGTTACCTGGCCAGAGAAGCAGCAGACATAAGTATATTGTCAGGAGAAACCGCTGAAGAAGGGAGGTGGCTGGGGTGCACACATGCTCCCATTAACCTCTCAGAGGGGAGGGAAACTCGACTCTGAAAAAGTGATACAGTTGCCAAGATAATGCTATGTCAGTAAGAATTTATGGAACTTAAGTTGCGGTTGTCTTCTTTTGGTAACTGGAAATAGGCGAGTATTGTACAAAAACCTAACCATCATGTCAAAACATTTTATGTCATTCCAAAAATCTTACTCATGCTATATTAAGATTTATGGATGAAAAATATCTTCCCCACAATTTCATTGTGACAAAGAAATAGAAAATTATATTTAAGTGTTTTATAAAGTTGCGAATATATTTTGCTTAAGGTGTTTAGTTTAATATAAAAGTGTTTTCTAGTATAATATGAAATTATATTAAAAATGTTTTATGTAAAAATAATAAAAATATTTTATTAGTATAATTTTGTACCGAATAATGTTTTTTTCAATTTATGCCTGTACTTTATAATTGCTTAATGATTAAAGTAGAGAAAAAATAAGTGATGTTTGGTAAATTATCTAATCTGTGTCAGACACTAGGGCAAGTGTCACTTTCTCATGACATCTGGATGAAAACATCATACCTTTGCTATTTTACCCGTTTTCCAAAAAAGGAAATTGAAGCTCAAAAGAATACGCAAGCTGACAAGGATGAAATATGTAATAAGTGGCTGGACTTATATTGAAATCTCCTCTGAGATAGAATGCATATTATGGAGGTTATGGGCCACTTCTATAAATAGAAGGTATAGCCTGTTTTGTAAAGGGGGTCAAATAGTGGTATATAAATTTCTTGTCAAACGAGCATGTGCTTATTCTTACCATAAGATTTTCAAAACTGCATTGACAAATCTGCTGTACATCATTCTGTGTTTTATAAATGTTATGAAAAGTCTCCACTGCCCAACATATTGTAATTGTTTAGTATATTGTAACTTCTTTACTAGTACAAAGGAGGAATATTGCAGTAAGTCAGGGAAGCCAGGGAGGTTTACAGAGAGTTTAGGGAAAGATGCCTAGGAGTGTGTGGGACATTCAAGTTCATCAAGTTGGTGATTATAAGAAGTCACCCCAAATGCGTACAGTGTTATTTAAGCAAAATCAGCAACTGCTCTCAATGGTCATGTGAATCTGGAACAAAAACAAACACTAAAAATAAAATAAATTCACTATATATTTTACTTTGTCAAAGATTACACTATGTTTAAATTGGTTCATAGTTACCACAGTTTCCTTTTCTAGATATTTATTCTAAAAGTTCAAAATACCTGAGTTTTAAATATAAATGACATATCCATTTACTATACATGTAACAAACTATATCATATATTAGTTTCTTTAAATTTGAATGGTAATGTAGTAGTATGACCTTTTTTCTCATAGAGTTCCAGTTGAATTTTTTGTTATTTTTTGAGTAAACACACATATGTATTCTTCACCACATATGAAGTGCTTCCAGAATGTGACTTTGGTGTATCTATTCAATACAGTTTCTTTTACTGTACATTTTTAAAAATAGAATCCTCTGTCTGGAGCCTTAGATGTCTGAGGGCATCTTGATTTGTTCTCACCTATTTGATCGCTTTTTGGCAGGGTATTGATTTTTTATGTTCAATATAATTTTCTATTAGCTCTTTAGGTCATTGCTTTTCTAACATTCGGCTTTTCTGATAATAGGCCTGATGTCAGGCTGATAAATGTTTCTTTTGTTTATGTATATTTTCCCCTCTCTGAGAGATGAAAGGATTTTCTTAGCTGGGAATTTTCTGGAATTTTAACAATATGTGGAAAATGTTGATCTTATCTAATTCATCCATCTTGATGCCAGTCTTTCTAAAGATCCAAGAATTTCTATAACTTAGAACATATTCTTTTATCATTTGATGATTTTTCTAACCTACGCTTCATAAGTTCTCTTTTTCTGGCAAACCTTTTAACTATATGCTAGATATAGCTTTGTTTTTATTTTATATATGTATGTATATATATATGTGTGTGTGTGTGTGTGTGTGTGTATATATATATATATATTTTGTTGTTGATGTGTATTTTCTTTTTGCTCAGTCTTCTTGGAACATACTTAATTTTTCAGGCTTTCTCCTGCTATTTTTATTACTATGTATACTTTTCAAATTATTAAATGGTTATGAAACTTATGACATTATTTAATTGATAGAAAAGTGTCAAAATTAATTCTTGAAATAGCTCATTGAAAACACTGAGTCTAACTGTAAAGTTGTTATACAAATTTTAGGCTAGATTTCACAGATGATCAATTGTATAATCTATTTGTAAATATTCAATATTTCGAGAAATAACTTATATGTTAACATTTTCATAACCCACTACAAAGAATACTTATGTGTAAAGTTTGCCAATGGAAAAAAAAGGATCCTATGGACACATAAGTTTTTCAGAGATGTTACATTATTATAGTTCCATTATTGATATTCACAATTAATATAACAATATGAGATATGGAAAGTATTTCAGTAAAGGACTAATTTGTTGTGATTAAATATCTTGAAAAACTAGTTTGGTACTACATCATTTCTCAGTGCTTTTAAATATTTGTCATCTACTGTATAGAACAGTTTCAGTGATGACCCCCTCAAATCCTAGCTGTAGAAAGTGAATAGAAAAAGGTGTGACTTTACATGGGAGGCACACAGTGCAACATACAGGTCATGCACCATAGAAATGGACACTTGAACCCTCCAAGACCTATCAACCAATGTCACCCCAAAATTTAATAAAAATTAAAGAAAAAAGGATAAAACATAAAATAACATAAAATTGATACTAATGAAGATAAACATTTATGTAAAAATGTGTGTGATATTCTAAAAGGATATAATAAAAGATAAGTAGTTGGTAATTAAAGGATTTATTTTTTATTTAAGGAGTTTAGCTTTTAATTTATGTTTGTTAAGCTTTGACACACTTTCTAGGATTGTTTTGTAAAGCAATTTTATCTCATTTTTTAAAAAAATATAAGACTGTTTTCCTTTTTGTCAATGGAATATATTTAACATATTTCAGAATAAACAGTAAGATATGACCTTATTTAACAGAAAGATTAAATATTGAGTCACTTTGGGTCACTGAAGACTTAATGGAAGAGAGACCTCAGATTGGTAATTCTCAGAAAGACAAGTGTAGGTGTGACTTATGAGAGAGTTAATGATGAAAAGAAGATATCTTTTTTGAAAGAGTTGTTTTTGCAAGTTTAAAAAATATATTACACAAGTAATCAGCAAGTATAGTGTAGAGTATTCACTCTTTTTCATGAACTAGAGCTCTGCAATCATTCACTATCAATAGGCAATAATCTGTTTAGAATCAAAGATACGATTGAGTTTAGTCCTGTGTTGGGTTTTGAGTATTGCAAACAAGTCACCTAATTGCCTCAAAAATTCTTTCAAGGAACATGCTACAGAGTAATCAAAGCAATGTGTATTTGCATATTTGAAGACCATGTTTGCCCTTCAGAAGAAAATGTATGTTAGTATGTTGGATCGTACATTTTTACCTAATTTGTTTTGATGAGACCTGAAGTTTATGCAAGTGCTCACACCTGTACATTTTCTGAGCTAAGTGTAGACAGTTTAGAAAGTAAAGGTGATGCAAATGTTTATTACTATTACTGTAAATTTATATATATGTGTTTATACATCTGTGATTATGTGATTGATATCAACTTAATTCAAATGATATTTATTCTTCTACATATATTGTGAAGAAAAACAAAAGCAAAATATTTGAATTATTTATTTCTAACCTTTGTTATTCATATCTTAATAAAAAGCATTGGTGTACAGAAGAAAAAATATCATAGGCTATGACTATATCACCTGTGCCCTGGGTTTTATATCCAGTTACCTACTCAATATAGTGTTTAATTATTTTTCAAGCCACACTTTTTTTCTTTCTCCTCAGAGCTCAGAATATTTTGAATTTGGGACAAGTACAATTGATTACATTCAACAATTGCTCTTTGCTGGGCAGCTGTTATGAAATGGTTCACATGGCCTGTGAATATATGAAATTAATCATAATATTTTCATACATTTTTGTTCAATTAATTTACATGCAATTTTTATAACAGTTTTGGATTTCATTATTCTTCAACTGTTTTATAGAAAATGACCCTATGATGGGGCATTTAAACAAATGACTGACCATAGGGTATAGTTAAAGATACGGAAAAAATCAGGATGTAATTTTATAATCAGTAAAGAAAATACTTGTCAGTGGATAAGATCTCCAATTCATATTTACTTGCAAAGCAACAACATGATTACAGAACTTAGGAAGGAAGATAAGAAATAGTTTAAATCACAGTAGGTTTTATACTGATGCACCTCTAGTGAGATTGGGTAGAACATATCAGACAATAAAACTGAAGGTGAAAATATTAACGAATTCCCTGAAAACATTAAAACAAAATCAAAACATCAGACTGGTGTTAGACATTTTGAAAATGAATAATTAAAGCATCCTGTTATTGCTTAATTAGCATAATGTTTTTTTGTGGTTCTACATGAGAATTATGTATATTTCAATTGAGGGTGTTTCAGATTTAATCAATTATGATCATTGTTACACATTGCTTTTCTAAGAGCCTCCATTTATTGCTACCATCTTGTGAATATTTTTGGCATAATAAATTTGTAAATCCATCGTTGATTCAACATTTTTTTCTTAAATTTCTGTTTAACTTTGCCTGTCCCCCAAATCATAAATTAAGTGAAATGCCATGTCTAGCTACACTTTGTAAAGATAATAATTTTAACCATGTATATAGACAGAAAATAAATTAAGGTATTGGGTTGGCCAAAATTTTCTTTTCTTTTTTTTTTTAATGTAAGATGGCTCTAGTAGTACTTGGTTGTCTTTAACTTCATTTGAAACAGTTTCGTTAGATTGTATTGTGACAGCTGTCACATCAGCGTGCATTTAAGAAAAAGAATTGATCAAAATTGATGAATTTTTGTGTAGTCTTTTTAATATTGAAGATGGAAGATATGTGACATTCTTGGCATATTATTATTATTATGTATATTGCTTTATTATTTCAAGAAAGGTGAGAATACAACTGAAATGAAAAAAAAATACAGTGTACGGAAAAAGAGAACATGCCAAAAGTGGTTTGCGAAGCTCCCTGCTAGAAATTTCTCACTGGACGATTCCCCATGGTCTAGTAGAGGAGTTGAAGTTGACAGTGATCAAACAGACACATTAAATGAGAACAACCAACATTATACCATGTGGGAGAGAGCCGACATACTCAAAATATGTGCATTCACAATTGGTGAAAATGAAAAATGTGTCTTTTATTTTACAGTGAAAACTAAATAGACTTTTCGGCCAACCCAATATATATAAGAGACATTTTAAATACTCTATTATTTTGACTTTAGTAAATTAGCATTTGTTAGATAGAGCCTGGGGCGTCAGATGGTGAGTCGCATTAAACAAAAAGCCACACGGGAATTGAGACAGAATGTTCTCGCTCACAGGTCCTGGATAAGGACACAGCTTCCTCAAGGGGCGCCCGTAGGGATGTCAAGGCAGGGTGCAGGCAGAGAGAGTGACAGACCTGGGAACATGCCTTTATGAGGGCCTGCGTGTGTAGCGCTTTGGGTTTTCTGGACTAAGGTCAGATTCGTCAAAACCGACCAAAAAGGCCTGGGCTTTGTTCATCTCGGGGGTTCTCTCCCATTACGCTAAGTGATGTATTATGGTACATAAAAGAGATGCATATACAATTTTTGCCTTCATGGTGCCTACCCTTTTAAATGATGATCTTGGATAAGCGGTGGCGGGGAGATGGGAGTAAAACGCATCACAGCAGATGAACCTTAAAACCTCAGAGGAAGCGTGGCCGAAAGGGAGAAATGCGTGTGGACCGCCCCGAAGCGGGACCGAAGTGAGGGCCGCTGTAGTTAGAGGAGACGGACAAGAATGAGAGGCAGGTGAGGCTGAGATAGTCTTAAAGGCTAGCCTACGTAATTGAAACTTTTATCCATAGGACAATAGAAAACTAGTTAAGGCTTTTAAGCAGAAGATGCTTGTTGTGTAATTTGCATTAAAAATAAACAGTTCGCATGGCCTACTGGTTTCAATGGGATGTTTCTCACTACCAGTCTGAACTGGGTTTTTCTAATATGAAATAAAAGTTGGAAAAAACTTTGGTGTCAGTAAAGGGCACTCGAGAACACAGCCATGTCCGATGAATATTACCCCCCTAATTTTAAATGATATGAGTATATTCAATGGGCAAGATTAAGAAAAGCAGTTGAGACTCCCTTCTTCCTTATTGTTATTCATATATATTTATCCTTTCTTTTGAAAAAATATTAGGGCGACATTGGTTAATAAGATTACATTGGTTTTAAGTGGACATTTCTGTGATACATGATCTGTATATCACATTGTGTGTCCACTAACCAAACTCAAATCATATTCCGTCACCATTTATCAGACTCTTTACCTTCCCTTTACCTTTTCCTACCCCACTACCCGCTTCCCTCTGGTAACAACCACACTGTGTCTGTGTTTTTTGTTTTTTGGTTTTTTTAAAGATTTTATTTATTTATTTGTAGAGAGCAGGGAAAGGTAGGAGAAAGGGAGAGAAACATCAATGTGTGGCTGCCTCTCCAATACCCCCAACTGGGGACTGGCAGGCTTCCCTGGCCGAGAACAGAACTGACAGCCCTTTGGTTTGCAGGCTGGCATTCAGTCCGCTGAGTCACATCAGCCAAGGTGTAGCTATGAGGTTTTGATTGATTGTTTCTCTTATTTGTTCATTTGTCACTTTGAGTTTTACATCCCACTTATGCGTGAAATCATATGGTTCTTTACTTTTTCTGCCTGACTTACCTTGCTTAGTATGATATTCTCAAGATCTATCCATGCTGTTGCAAAAAGCAGTGTTTCATCTTTTCTTATGGCTGAGTAGTATTCCATTGTATCACAGAAATAAATGTATTGCCTTTTCTATTTAAATGACTAAGGTAAAAGATCATGCTATAATATCCTAAAGATGCTTTAGGCTCTGTGCTAAGGGGTGACTTATAAAAGGCCCAGGGCTCTCTTAGGCATTTGGAAGTATCATGACGTGTTTATTGATGGCCTCATAAACTATGCTATAAGTTTTGCTGCTGAACACTTGGTGGCTGGGAAAAAAAACACTCAGTTCATTACCAGATGAGATCACAAAATAAACTATTAAGTATATATCTTATGAATTTCTGATACATATGAAACTTAGTTTTTATTTATTTTTATTTTTTATTATTTTTCTATTACAGTTGTCCCCGTTTTCCCCTATTACTCTCCCCTCCCCTACCTCTCACATTCAGCCCCCAACCCCTGTTGTCTTTGTCCATGCGTCCTTTATACATGTTCATTGACTTGACTCTTCCCCTCTTTCCCCTGTTGTCCCCTCCCCCGCCCCTCTGCTCGCTGTCAGTTTGTTCTTTATTTCCATGTCTCTGGTTTTATTTTGCTCATTTGTTTGTTTTGTTGATTAGATTCCGCTTATAGGTGAGATCATATGGTATTTGTCTTTCACCGCCTGGCTTATTTCACTTAGCATAATGCTCTCTAGTTCCATCCGTGCTGTCTTTAAATCAACAAAGGCTGATGTCACTTGACATCAATAAAAGTCACTTGAGTCTGTACTGAGAAGCCATCATTATCTTCATATCCACAGGATGAGATTACTGTTAAAGGCCATCAGTGACTACTTACAAGTATGTTGTCACATTTGCTTATTTATAAAATGAAAATCAAATTTATAGAATCATCCTCTTCTTTTTTAAATCCTCACCCAAGGATATTTGTGTTGTTTTGAGAGAGAGAGGATGTGGGTATGGGGGTGGGGTAGGGAGAGAGAGAGAAAAAGAAAGAAATATTGATGTGAGAGAGTAATATCGATTATTTGCCTCCTGCGCCCATTCCAGTCAGGGATGGAACCTGCAACCTAGGTATGTGCCCTGACCAGAAATGGAACCCACCACCTTTTGATGCATGTGACCATGCTCCAACCCACTGAACCACCCGGCCAGGGCTCTTTCTCTTTCTTCAATAAGATAAACGGTTTATTTAAATTTTGCTTAAAATAAAGCTATAGACATGTATATATAAAAATAATGCTTATACCAAACTTTATCTTATGTTTGGTTCTCTGAAAAGCTACATCACAGATAGGAAATTAATTAAGCAAAATAAATAATTCAGTTAATTTTTAATGATTACTTTTGACTAGTGGGCAGGGTACTGTGGATGCAACGTTGAGCAAAAGCAGACCTGTTCTCTCCTATATTATTTAAAGTTCCACCTAATGCTGCAGCAGCTTTGAAGAACATTTTGAAATGTTTTCAATCGATTTTATATTACTACCCAAATGACAGATATATTTAGAATCTCAGGACACTCAGAAACACAATAAAAAGAGTGACATATTAATTAGAATCCTTATAAGTGGTTTCTGTTTTCAATGACTACTTTCTACTTTATGTATTTTGGGCATGCATAGTAAAATAAGGAAAAGTATAGGAAAAACAGTAAATAACTAATATGTTTCTTGCCTAGGTAATATCTATCCAACTGTCTTAATACGTACTCTAAATTTAGCATTACCATAATTAAGATATATTATAATTTTTCTGAGAAAATGCATTCAATAATCCTTCTAGGTATTAGAAAATTATGAACCTTTTCAGTATACTGGAATTACATTTAAATATTCAGCCTGAAATACTTAAATTATTAGCTGACAACTGGATTTATTCTATAAGCATAGGCTTTTGGTACTTAACAAAAACAGTTAAGAAACCCATAAAGTTACCAAACTGGAAGAACATAAATGATTCAAGAATCCTTTTGTCCATTTAGAAAGCTAAAATTTATGAAGCATACAAATGTAGCTCAGATTTTAAAAAAATAAAATCTCTTCAATTACATCTAGTTTTGCTCATTAAATAAACTAGAATTGATTTTAGTTGTCTACCTAGAGACCAAGGGGCATAATTAAAAAAGTAACATTCACTTTATTTCTATTAGATAAGACCATCTTAAATTAGATGAAATAGAGATCTTTATCAAATAACACATAATAAGAAAAATAGTATGTGATTCATGACACAGAACCAAAATAATTTAATTTTAAAGACTAAAAGATTAATGATATGGATAATTGAGCCAAAAATAAACAAAAGAACCAGAGACTATTCCATGGCTGTGTCCCCGGTGGAAAAATAAGTGCTCCCCACATATACCTAAGGACAATCATTGTCTAACTATGAGAAATTTCTCTCCAAAGTGTTTTATTTTGTGGCTACACTCCAACTCTTTCATTCATATTTGAATGGCTAATGTCCTCTTCTCTATGCTTCCCTTTTTTCTCCCCGTGTACAGCGCACTTCAGAGAATGCATGTAGTCACTCAAAATGATTGATTTGATGAAACTGTCCTGGGCCATATTTTATGGGAAGGTGGTGAAATGAGTAACATAAGCAAGATACAGAGAAAACTCTGCGGGAGAAGGAGAGCGGTGGAAGGAAAGCACTGAAAGCAAAGCTGATGCAACACAGGCCTATACGTATAACAAGACGACGTGAGAAGTACAGGCTATGGCCAGGCTATGCAAGGCCTAGGCACTGGTCTCTGAATAATGAACAACATTTTAAATGCAGGGTTTAGGGTGATTGGGTCAAACGGTGATTTATAAGGTCCTGTTCTTGGGGAAAACATAGCTTTTGAAAACTGTTTAGCTGGAGGAGGCATAAGGGGAAATTAGAAGTGTGGGAGGCTATATATGTATACGTGGCTGGTTACTCAACTCGCTGTGTCAGAGTTACTTTGGATTCATTAGATATAATACTGACCTATGTTCTCTAATCCATTATTAAGTATTTCCTTCTTACTAAGTGTTCCCTGTTTTAGTACACTATTCCCTCTCCAAATGGCACTCCTCTTGACTGCCTTCGCTCAAAATTTACTTGAAGAGGGGATAAGAGAACATTTTTCTCCTTTGCTTTTAAAGTCTGCAAAGAAGCTTATATGAGGCTCATCTCTTCGATGAGGCGGAAGGAAATGAGAGGTTGCCTGGGTCACGGTGGGCATAATGGTAAAGATCCAAACCATTATACCCATCAAGACCCAGAAGTGAAGAGTAAGATGTTGAAACTTAATCTCCTTTTATCGACACACAATTTCAATGTTGGATTTTTTATAGTAAAATTACTAAGGATCATTCAGAGATGTTCACGGAATGAGACCATTTCATTATATAATTAAGTCTTTTCACTTAGTAAATGATTTTGATCTTTACAATTAGTTGATTATATCGGACAAGAATGTCAAATAGATCCTATTTGCCCTTCAAAGATATCCTTAAAACAACAAATTACTCAGAGTCTAGATCTAGATTTGATTTAGCCTATCATCTTAATACAAAGATTGCTTTTAACCTGTAAATAGTGAGAAACCACAAATGAGACTTTGCTGACTCAAGTGCAGTTGATTAATGTCATAACCTACTTTCCACCATGTCTGTAACAAGAATTAGATTTTGGAAAATAAGAAGGTTTTTCTGATTAAAAGACTTGTATGAGCACACAGTTTTCTTAATGGGCATATGGAGACAATGGAACAAAGTGAAGATTCAAAGCCACTGCTGAACTAACAATTTTCTGTAAAATGGGCTTTGATGGGTAGCAAGAAAAAGAAACAGTGTCTTTATTTTGAAAACCAATTGAAAAACCCCATTGTCTTTTGGCATTTACAAATTTTTGTTTTGTATTTGAAAACTTTAAAAAGGCATACAACTGAGCATGTTCTCAACAGGAAGTGTGGTCTCTAAAACACTGAGGAACATCAATATCAACAGGAAGACTGTATAGAAACAACCGAGCCTCTGAGACACTGCAGCTCTTGGGAAGAATAGGTCTGGGGACAAATGTGAATTTCAGGTTGTTTCCACTAATCACTTTAGTCACACAATCATTCAAGCCAGACAACCAGTTTGACTGGCTTTTTGACCTTATTAACATGATTGACCAAACTGATTGAACAATTCACTTGCCATGACAGGACCACAAATAGTCTTGGGCTCTGCAAATACTGTCTATAATTTCAAGTCAATGGACGGTGCTCACTGTAGGCAGAGGGTGTGTATAATGCACTCATTAGTTAAACGTTTCTTTTAAACCTGCTAATCCTGCTCTTCCCCCTTTTATTCTTAAGAGATTACGTTGCTTCCTACTTCTGAGAGAAAACATAACAAAAAATTCTATTAATACATATCCCTTGCACAAACCTTAACTGCCAGTTACGGTATTTTTTGAAAAATATGCCTGACTGTCAAAGAACTCAATATACTTATACCTTGATAATATTATTTTTCATTGTTGTTATTGCTTTCATCTGAAACATGACATGTGGATTTTACTCAGCAGACATTCTTTTTGAGAAAAAAATATTCCAAGATTTCTAAGATCATTCTACTAAAATAAATTTGCCTTGTATGAATCCAATTCTCTTTGGGACTATATATCATTTTACTAATTAAAGATTCCAGTCTTTTTAAAATCTCCTAACATGATTCTATTGATGATAAAAATGTATTACTAATTTTTATTCTAATTCTTTAAGTAAAAATATGAGGAGGGACCCCCTAAAAAACAGAATTATCTTCTGGAGGGTAGGCCTCTTATACTACAGGCTTCCCCCACTGGCTGAGTGTTCTAGGAATCCATCTGTATCAGTGTACCAGTTGGCATTGTTGTGAGAGGCTGCCTTCAGCTTCAGTAAATTTTTTTGAAAATGCTTTTCGAAGTGTTTACCCATTTCATGATGGGTAATTTACGAGTGCACCTGCCCGCACTGCTCAGTGTTCGGTAGTTTTTGACCAAAAACAGCATGACCTCTGTGCCCCACCCCACAATCACCCCATCTCTCCCCAAGCAATGTTTTTTTGTTTCCCCAGATGCCCAGATAATACTGCCCAGAAATTATCCAGCCATGCGCTATGAAAAATAGGCATTTATTGAAGAAGATACTAGATAACAAGAAACATTGTGCCTAAGACAATGACGCCTCAGTCCCCTTCAAAGTTGGCACCATGGGACCTCACACAGTTCTCTCAATCGCCATCAGCTGCCCCAACGTATTTTCCTGAATCTCATCGATGATCTGAAACCTCTTCCCTTTCAAAGGTGATTTTAGTTTTGGGAAAAGAAAGAAGTAACAGGAGGCCAAATCTCAGCTGTAAGGTGGCTGATTCACCCAGTGTGTGTGTGTGTGTATCATATATATATCCTATACATATACACATATAGCAAATCCTCCTATATGATATTTGTGTGTATATAATATACATAAAAATAAGTGATTTTGGCACAAGGCCAGCAGGTTTTAAGCATGTAAAACCAGCAAGTATTAGAATTACGACCTGGCTTGCAGTACTTCTTAACTTATCTCAAGCTCAGTAAACTTAGGTAAGTTGTCCAATCATTTATCTATAAAATGAAATATTGATTGGGTACATGCATGACACTCTCAGCATCACAAATTAAAGAATGCCCATCTAACCGGAGACACCATTTTATGCGACCACCTCCTTCAGGTAGAAAAGGGGTTCTGCCTCCATTTAGAGCATGAAGCTGACCCCCTACTCAGTGCGCCCAAATCAGGGGTCTGCAAATGTTTTTGGTAAAGGGCCGGATGGCTTTTAATGTAGGCTTTGCAGGCCCTGTGTTCTTGGTTCCAACTGCTCAACTGTTGCAGTGCAGAGAGCAGCAGACACCATGAAAACTGGTGTTTAATGAAATTTTATTTATGGACCCTAATTTGAACTTTGTATAATTCTAACATATCACTATTATCTTTTTGGTATTTCTTCAACTGCCTACAAATATAATAAAAGCAGTCTTAGCTCATCAGCCAAACAAAGCAGGTGGCAGGCAGACCAGGCTGTTGCTATAGAATCAAATGGTTAGTTGGGACTCAACCCCAGGTATTAAATGCCGTGTTCTTGGCCTATTATGAAAATTTCAAAGTAATTGACTTCATTAAAAATTATATGTCATAGAATATACATGTCTGAGGTATATATTTCTTGAGTTTTGTTATGATATCACTGCCTAGATAGCAGATGAAAGATTAAAAAGTAGCTGCCAAATTTGTATTCTTCACTAAAGTTACAGAACAAATCGATGATTCTTTCTCTTGATGGGTCAGTTTATTTTAGAATGGCAAAGAAAGCAAAGTGAACAATTCTACTGCCTCTCCACATGCAGATATTTAGCTTAGTCTCATGGTGACTGTGAGGTGAGTCAGCCTGCAGCTTCTTCTTCCAACAGACTACAACACGACTTACTATTGATGCCAAAACTGCAGCAGGGCCGCAATATTTGAAGACCTTGGAAAACCAGCACAAACCATTGTTTGTGTAAGTTCATGAAGGGAAAAACAAACTTCCTGATGACAGTGGTTAGCAAATTTTTTTCAGAAACAAACAAAAAAGGATTCATGTGATTTTTCAAGTAGAAAGGCAAAATTCAGTACCAATTAGTGACTGTGGGTATGAGACACATGGTAAAATTTAGCGCCAATGGCTTACTTACCTTGACATGTTTAAATTATTAACAAGGAAAAGCTTTAGAAGGTATTTATAAATTAATAGGCCACTTTCTTCTGCCACTTTTTTGAAGTGGTTTCATGGGAGCTGCCTGTTTTTTCTTTAAGCTCGTAGGGGAAGTAAAAAGATAAATCCACCCTAGATGGTGTGTTCTTTATCTTACATTGTAACATAGTGATACAATTCACAATGAAGATAGTGACTGGAGAGAGTTTAAATACAGCCATTTCCTTTGCATCCCTTTTTTTTTTTCATTTAGACCAATTATATTTTCTCATTCCTGTGATGGAGGATCTAATCCAGTCCATGCCTCTATGTAACAACATTAGAGTTATCTTCACCCAAATGGCTTCAACCTGAAACCTATCGTTTGTCTCACTGGCTCACTAAACTTCACCTTGATTGTGCAAGACAATGTGCTGTTTTTAATTCAGGGAAACATCCTGACTTTGACACTTTTGTAAATAAACACTGGCACTACTTTCTGACATGTGAGGGTGGTTGGCTCCTTCTGTTGACATGGGAATTTGATATACAAAGTAAAGTTTAGGCAAAACGATTGCTTAAGGACTTTTTTAACCTAAAGGTGAATGGTTATTCCCTGAATTTTGCCACTCCCACAAATGTTGGGTCCCAACTCAATTACTTCATTTGTCTTAACCTCATTCTTTCCTAGAAAACACCAGATTTTTTAAATAAATATAAGTAACTAAAGAACAAAACAAAAAAAGATGAAGAAGCCAAAATTGTAAAGTCATAAAATAGAAAAACAAAGTAGAAAAACAAAAAAAAAAAGTGTTAAGAATTCAAAGGCAAACTTATTGAACAAAAACTATGAAATCATGCAAAATAAAATTTTTCAAGGCTATGAATATTTTAAAGGAAAAGAGAAGATCAAAGGTGCCTTCAAGTGAAATAAACAAAGGTGGGCCTTCTGCCTGCATCCCCAGCAGGCGCTTCTGGGTCCAGGCACTTTCCAGGCAGACCTGGGCACGGGGCGTGCCAGCCCAGGGAGGGGACGGGAGAGAGAAGTGAGCCAACTGCTTCTTTGTTCTTTCCTGAGGCACTATTTTGCCAAGTGGACATTTCTTCTTCAGAAATATTAACTTGACAACTAAGAGATGTGTCTTCTATTCCCACTTCTCTCACTCGTTCAAAATTTAAAATTCAAAACTACATAATACCCTAGAGCCTAATGCTGACACTTCCCCTAGCCCTGATAAAAGGAAAGTCGAATAGATTGAGGTGGCTAAAGCAGAACTGCTACTTCTAAGTCTTGGCTTTGGTATCACCTGAAGTAGGTAAGACCAAGGGATCTGCAACAGGACTCTCATCATTTAAATCGCTACTTTACCACTTCTGATGTGACCTTAAACAGGTCATTTCATCTATTTTCTTTAGTTTACTCATCTGTAAAATATGAATAGTAGCAGTCATTACTTTATAAATTATAATCCATACTAAATGAATTAAAGCAGGTAGAGATTTTGCATTATATATAAGTAATTTTATAAATCCAGTTATGCTTATAATAAATCATTATATTATTATGAACAAGAGGCGTCAAAACAGGAGATGAAGTAATCTGAATTGTAAGAATGTATATTTTATGACGTAAAAATGTTTTTGCCAACCACCAAACGGGTGGGACAGAAATGGGTAGGTAGTGAAATTCTAAGCAACTTCACCTAGAGATATTTAATAAAGATACATTTAATTGTTACAGGAAGTACATTTTTCAGCTTCTAAACAATTTGGATTTACCCTTTTTGCCCAAAAGAATGAAGCCTAAAACACAAAGCCGTTTATGCAGTATTGGCAGAAGTATTAGAGAGTTGAGAGAGAAAAAGAGGGAAAAAATGTATTAAAGGTAGACATTATAAAGGAAGATTTTTTCTCCTTACCTGAGAGTAAGAAAATAGTCTGCTTTACAACTAAATTAAAAATTTAGTTACGACACATTTATTAGTTGGTTTTTCTCTGCTCTTCACTTTGTCTTCTATGCTATTCCAACAGAAATTGTTTATCTAAAGTGAATTAAACAATACATAAAGATATTCTACACAGTTCCAATAGTACCAACAGCATGATTTATGGGAAGCAAACATGGCAGAGGATGACATATGACATTTATGAAAGGAGGGAGAGAGGGAGGGAAGGAAGGAAAGAGGGAAGGAAATCAGTGAATGAGTCATCAGGATTTGAGAATTATAAAAGTGAAATCTGAATTAGAGCAAAGCCTTTCCTTGATCCTAAGACAACATAATGTACATGATGTATAATGTCTTCACCAATTCCACAGGTAGGCGAATTTTGAGGTGGAAGAGGGTATAAGGGGGATAAATGGTCATGGAAAAAAAAACTTATAAAATAAACTAATCAAAATAGATATTCACATGAGTTCCATTGCTTTTTGTAATTATGTTTCAATTGTGTCTGGAAATTACTTTCATTACATGTTATATTTTCACTAATTTATAGCATAAAGCCCTATGTGAAAGATCAATGTCATTATTAACGACTCCTTGAAAATCACTAGGTGTAAGGAGCAGACAAGTCTGAGGCCAAGTTCAAAACAAATGCATAGGATTCCTTGCACTAAAGGTTCCCAATATTTACCAAACTTACTTGCAGAACTTATTTAAACACTGTGTTCCACCCCTAAAATTTCTTATTCAGTAGGTTTAATTGGGGTTTAATTGTTTTGCATTTTTAACAAGTTCTCAGTTATTCTGATGCTGCTCTTTCCAAGATCACACTTTGAAAACCAACATCTTACACAATGGTTTATTTGCAACAAGCTACATCGAACACTTCAACATATTTGCTCACATTTTCTTTTCACATTATTCCTGTGAATTAGTTAACATTACTTATAAATGAGACAATGCAGTGGCTTAAAAAAATACAGTTAATAAATGAAAAATCTAATTTAAAATCCTGATTTTCTGAAGCCAAATTGTATAGTCTTTCTACTATTTTAAATTTCATAGAAGAAAGAGTGATTATCTGCCCAGAGCATCGAAAAAAGGAAAAGAGAAAATCTCATGTGGTAAAGTAGCTAGAGAATCAGTAACAAATTAATTATAGGCTTGATCAACAGCAGCAAGAACACAATTGAAGTTGAATGAAATTGAATTTGTAATGACCAGTTTTGCATTGTTTTTCAAATTCTTTGAGCAATAAATAAAACATCACTATAAGCTACTGCTATTTCCAAAAGATCTATGACCTTCCTTTGTATTAGAATTAAAATCTTAAGTTACTAGTAGATCCTTTGTATCTATTATATCTGTCTATCACTGATGAGTAAACAAAAATTAACTATATATAGTCTTTGGGTATTTAATTTAGAAATTTTACTATTATAGTTGCACAAAAACATTATTATAATACTGGCATAATGAAAAGAATATTGACAGATTTAAAAAGAAACCTGGTATTTTGGATACCTTAAATTCTAACATTTATTTCTAAATACATATCAAATTAAAATGGTTGGCATTTATAGTTTCATAAAATACTATAAAATAGTTTTTTTATTTTAGTTAAATTAATTCAGATTCTTTATCAACCTGGCAACACAATTTGGAAGCACTGTATTATATATAATTTAATTATATTACTGTATAGGTTGCACTCTTAATCAATTTTACTGAAGTTATGGCCAGAGATATTTTCTAAATTGTTCTGCCATTTAGTGAGTAGACATAGCCAGTCTTCTGTGAAAATCTGCAAAGCCAAAACAGTGGGCATCTGTTCTTCCAGAATAGACTGAAATGCCACTATTAAGAGCATTAGGAACACACAATTCAGTATTAGGCAAATGGATTTTGGACCTTTTCCAAGGGATTTTATTACTATAAACACCAGAATTTCCATTCAGTGCACTCTTTCACCCATCAGGACTCTGAGAATAGCATCATATTAAAACTTTCCTGTTCCTATAAGTGAATAATTTTACAGCAGTTACAAAAATGTGTTTTTCAGTTCCTATCTAGTGGGAAGAAAGGAGAAAGAGGTTGACTTTGCTGGTTACTACTATAAACATCTTTCAACAGGGACAACTTGCCTCAACCTGTGGTACATTTCTTCTGACCTGTGTTCTTGATAACATCTCAAAAAAAAAAAAAAAGGCAAGACCCAGGTTTTCAAAGCTAATAACCACTTGCCTTCATATTTTTTTCTGATGACTTGAGTTGTAAGTAAAATATTTTTAAAAAGCTAAAGCAAGCCTTTCATAATGCTCTTCATCAGCCTGAAGTGATTAAATTATGAAATATTGCTGTTACCTTTGTGATAGACTAAATAGGAACAATTAGGTGTTTTTGTTTATTTTTGCAACTATAATTGTTAAATATTTCATAAGAGATTAATTCTCTTCCAGATTACAAAATATATTATCTAAAACTCATGAAATATTTTTAAATTACTAACAAAAGAAATCCTTTACTTTACGCTCTTAGTTATCTTATATGGCTACACTTCTGAGCAAATCACATTCAATTGTTTCTTATTTTCCAGGTTTATAATGCTATCCAGTTCTATGTCATTTGGTAAATATGCAAAAATAAATCATTGACCACACCATGTATTAAGATGAATCTAAAACCACAGAGTGATATTCAAATTTGTAGCTGATTTTAATGATAATTCTGTCATTGAAATGTTGCAATATTTGTCATCTTTCTTTAATGTAACTTTTCATGGCATAAAATGAAAACAAATATTAATTTAGCAGTATTAAAGAAAATAACCAGAAGACATTTTAGTACACATCTTTCAAAACAGAAGTGGTTACACAAATTATCACTTAGTTTGTGTATATTACCTCAGTTTGAGGGAAATTGAAAATATGTGGATCAGAATTAGTAATACATATTATCGAGTCCTTTATACAAATGAGAATTTTGCATGTATAGCTCAGAAGTAAAATATTTAATTTATATATAAAGAAGTTGCCTTGATATATTTAAATATCTTCCCTATAGCAAAAGATGATACATTAACATAAAATTGATTTCAGTGACTTTTGTTACCTTTAAAATGGTCTCTCCCGGTACTAAATATCTCAGGGACTCAATGAGATAAATAAGCTTAGTGGTTTGCATCCATCTCTCTTGAAATGCATTGACATTAAACACTGCTTTACTCATTAAATTAATTATTGACTCTACTAGTTTGTTTAATTCAAATCATTGAAATTTTTGCTTTTACCTCTTTTCTTGTATACTCTTGTAATTTTTATATTCCTGTACCATAATTTTCATGGGATGTTAGGAGAAAAAATAATTAATACATATGCATAAGCCACCCATTTCTTAATCCCTTTCTTATTTTAAAATGTTTCTTAATGTCCACTTCTCAGTTATGGACTAACTGCATAACTCCCTTGCTTTTAGAATCTCTTTTCTCTCATGTTCAGTTCCTACCCATATTAATCCTATTTCTGAAACAAAGCAAAACATGTCAAGAAATATTCTTTGTATTTTCCCCAATTGCTGCTTATTGTGAATTTTACAAAGCAATAAGTGATATAAAGAGAATCTCCCAATGCAAACAACTAGAAATCTGGACAAATGTGTGACACTATATGTTCATTCATTGGCACCACGAGATTACAGGTTTGTTTCCTGAGAGAATGAGGCAAGTCATCCAGTTGCTCTGCCTTTCTATCCGGAAGGAGGCAAGTTCTGACTGCAGGACAAGAGAAGAGAAGCAAAGCAGAACATACGAGTTTTGTTCTCATTTAAAGAACAGTGAATGAATGAACCTTGTAGAATAATTTATTTACTCAGTTAAAGAACCTGTCATTTCCTGGGAAATAAGTTCATGCATTTTGTTTACTGTCAGTATATCATTAGTATTTGATTGTTTGCTTGATACTTATGTTGCTATGTACCTTTGTTTGATCAACAAGTTCCATAAAACTTTTCTAGTTAGTTTTCTGCATGGTATTTCAATAGATTATATGTTATCCTGTGCTCTTGGGAGCTGATGTTTATAATACCTGTAGTCTAGGTAGAAATGATTCTTGTGGAAGAACCCTTAAATCTAGGCCTCTTTTTATACCTGTGGAAGAACTCAAATCTATAAAGACTCATTCGTTTCTTTTGAAGGTGACAATATCTGCAAATATTTTTCAAAAGTACCAAATATTTAAATTACATTTTTAAATGTTTTAAGTATTTCAAATATGTAGACAGAACTATTATGAAAAATTTAAACACATACACTCTGTATATTTACATTAATGTAGCAAAATTATGTATTCGCACAATGCTTCCAAATTGTTAACTTTATTTCAATGTTATATGATCTAATTTTACATTAATGTTCATTTCATATAATAAAGGTTTGGTGATGAGGAACTCCTCTAACTTTACCTTATCTGGGAAGCACTGTATCTGACCGTCCATTCTAAATGATAGCTTTGTGGTTAGAGTTATCTTGGATGGAGGTCCTTGCCTTTCATAACTTTGAGTGCTTCTTTCCAGCCCCTTCTTGCCTGCAAGGTTTCTTTTAAGAAAGCAGCTAATAGTCCTATGGGAACTCCTTTGTAGGTAATTGTCTCCTTTTCTTCGTTGCTTTTAAGATTCTGGGGGAGGTAGGAGAATGGGGGAAAAGGTGAAAAGAATAAGAAACTTAAGTGATAGATACAAAATAGACAGGGAAAGGTTAAGAATAGTATAAGAAATGGAGAAGCCAAAGAACTTGTATGCAAGACCCATGGACATGAACTGGGCAGGGAAGATGCTGGAGAGGGGGGGTGCAGGGTGGAGGGGAGTAAAGAGGAGAGAAAAGTGGAACAACTGAAATAGCATAATCAATAAAATATACTTTAAAATAATTTTATATTAATGTTCAAAATAATTATATTTCCTTTTTTTTTTTCCCTACACATGCTCCCTGTTTGCATTTACTTTTTTTCTCACACACTTCCATAGTCTAAACAAAGAGTAACGCATTCAAATATATATTCTTGATTGCTACTTTTTAAAAGATAAAAGTAGGAAATTAATTTTAGGCTTGACATTCAACTATTATTATTAAAATACTTCAAGTTCCCCCTTGCTGGGTATATTACTTAAGATAAATCATTATACTTAAAGAATTCTGAAAAGTTTTTCAATTGAAAGTTAAGTTAGTCAGAATTGCCTATATGGATAAAATTCTATGGAAAGTCAATTGTATAATGACTGGCTGAGACTAATGGCTAAAACCACAGTTAATAATATTTACCCCTGGGTTTTAAAAGTAACATAAAAGCAATTGAGGGGAATCCAACATATCAGTAGATTCTATCTGGATTAAGAGGAAAAAAATAAGTGGAAAAAGAAACACTGAGGTGGAAGAGAATTGGTGCATTCAGTATTTGATTTAAGCCCATATTCAGTTCCATATGTTTACAAGAGAGGATCTCAGAGAGACATGAATACAAAGTATTTTTCCCCCTAATTGCTTAGGCATGGTTTTCAAAGCAGAAGCTATTTTACCCACCAGTTTGAATCAAAATATTGGCATCTATTTCTTTGGAAATCTCCATCATCCTGTAATAGCCACATATTTAGAAAATAACTGTTCCAAACAGTGGAGCCATAGAATTTCATGCAACTCTTCAACCTTAAAGAACTTACCTTCTCACTAAATAATTGGGACTTCTTTTAAGTATTTAAAGCAAGATGAATATTGTTGTTTACAAGAAAAATGTAAAGTCATTCAAGTCAAGATTGTTCATGTATAATGGGTATAAAATAATGGTTATATGGATCATTGTATAGGTGAGTAGACATGAATTCCTTTTTTCTTGATCATGATGATTTTAATTGAAAATCTTCTATTATAAGAAAATTAACAAGGCAGCCTACAGGCTAATGACTTAAAAGAAACAGGAGAACATTATATGGGAGAGTCATCAGAATCTCTAATGAAAACTTTAATATACTTGCCATAGTTTGTTCACTTTTTGTTTTATAAAAAAAGTATGTCTCTGGGTATATTATTTACAGAGACATTTATTTTTTACTAAACAAACATAAAGAGGAATACACTGACTTCCCAATAACTCATGAAATGTCAAATGTTAGGCAAATACTATTTTATTTTCAAATTGGCATGATGCTCCGATTCCTATCCCACGAGCACTACTGAGAATTGTTCTGTTCTTCTGTCTCTCAGTATTCCAAGAGTATGATCATACCATTATGCTGCACTCTGTTAGTTTAAAACTTACCAGAAAATATCAAACAGAATTATGTGCTGGCAGCTGTGCTGGACACTATGGGAGGTCCAGACAGGGAAAGAGCTCCTGCTGCCATGGAACTGATAAATCAAGGCAAAAAGACAAGGCCAAAGACTGATTGAAAGAACACAGCCTGAAACTTAGACAAACCTGGATTGTTCTAACTCGAGATTTCCCTAGTCATTTACTTAGATTATATGGCTTTACATTTTTTTTTTAAATTTATAAAATGACTGGCTTAAATCATTCAATTTATTTTAAAGATTTTATTTATTTTTTAGAGAGAGGGAAGGAAGGGAGAAAGAGAGGGAGAGACACATAGATGTGCGAGAGCAACATCCACCAGTTGCCTCTCTCACACCTCCAACTGGGGACCTGGCCTGCAACCCAGGCATGTGCCTTGACTGGGAATCGAACCAGCAACCAGTAGGTCAAACCATATAGTTTTAATGTGCTTTCTGACTCTAGAATAAAATGATGACATATTTTACCATAAAAATACTATTACCTTAGTGTTTGTGCAAAAATGTACATAGTAGTTCACCTTGAAAGACAAAACCTTATATTTTTATCTGTATTATCTCATGAGCCTTATGAAATAGTGTTTAAAACCTTGTAAAAAAGAACAAATAATGTTTTTCTCTGAGTAAGTTTACATGGATTATATTTAATAAAATAAAAGTTTCTTATCATGAAGATAACTTTAAAGAGGTTATTTTGCTATTCCTTTTATTTTCTATCTAAGACAATGTTAAACAATATCCAAATATTATATGTAAACTTCGGCTTAAAATGTATCTTTTTTTTCTTCCTAATGTCTAACCATGTATTCAGAACTCATGGGTTCTTTTTACAGGCAAACTCAATGGAGGCTGCTTGGGAACCTTTAAAAACAGCAAAGCGATTTGACTTTAATTACATTCATTGAGGGAGAAAGGATGGGCCATGCTGATAAATATGCAGCACTTCACTTCATTCATGCACTAAAGACCCTTATTTCCCCATCTTCCCTGTTATTTAATAGAAATAATGAAATTGCAAGCAAGCACAATGATTGCACAAAGTTCTCATAAGTATTTCAATAATGATGGTATCTTGGAAAGGAATCGAAAGTCTTATTTTACATGGCTTTGCGAATAATTAAAATGTACTAACGCTACCAATTTTTAAGGAACACTATTGATTGTAACATGACAAATATTTTTTTAAAATTTTAATTTGTTAAGAGGATTTTTATATACAAATAAGTCTTAATATTCCTACACACTAGCTAAGATAATTAAGGCTTAGTCATGTCATTCAGTATGTTTAAAGAGATAAATTGGAATCAAATGGAGACATATAACAATCTCATTTTTCTTTTTTTACTGTAAAACTAACACCTAAGAGTAAGATTTTTATATACGAATAAGAGAAAATAAAATGAGAAAAGATATATATGTAGGTTTTATAAAGTGTGTAAACAGTTTAAACTATTTGCATGTAGAAATATGGATTAACCTACTTAAAATTTCCTTTTTTGTATAAAAACTGAAAGCAAACTTCATGAATTTAAAAATAATCAAAAATCTCTCTTTTTTACTATATAGATATTGAAAGGGGGTTAATAAATGTCCAAAGTCTTGGGTAAGTTCAATATATGTAAATTACCACATCTGTTCATTTAATTCCAGCGCTCACCGAGCCCAACTCAACAAGCCACGAGATGCTAGGGAGATGGAGCACCCACCCTCTTCCAGGACACTTCCCTGGCCGCTGCCTCTCCTCTTTGGAACAGTGGCACCAGCTTTGGCTGAGTAGCTCAGTTGGTTAGAGCATCGCCCAGATTCACCAAGGCTGGTGGGTGGGGTCCCTATCAGGGAACAAACAAGAATCAACCGCTGAATGCATTAATAAGTGGAGAACAACAAATCAGTGTCTCTCCCCGCTTCTCTCTCTCTCCCCCCTTCCTAATCTACCCGTTCTCTCTCTCTTAAAAAAAAAAAATCAAGAATAGGGGCATCATTTCAATGAGAAGATTTTGCCATATTTGATTAAAATTGTAATGAGTATTTTATACACTTATAATTGAACTTTCAAAGTCCAATTGTTAGAAAATGCTTTGACTTAAATTTGATAACATAATTACATTACCTTACCTCCAATGATAAGATGAAAACACAAGTGTGTATGTGTGAATATATGGTTTTAAGTGTCAAAATGCAAGCTTTACAATGGAGGTAATAGAAAATACTAACTAAGGAGAGATTAAGTACTAAGTGCCTCTCACTGGGTTTATGGATGTTTGCATAAATATACAGTAAAGATTATTCATATAATTAATCAAAAATAAAAATTAGAATCAGCTAAAGATAGGTCTGTGGCATAGGACTGTAAAAAAGGCAGAGGAATTTTTTAATGCATAATTCTTTTGAGTAATAACAAAAGTTACTTCATAGTAATTGGAAAACAAGAGAGTTAAGTCTGAATGATTTAGCTCTTAACTCAATAAACTACACATATAAAATATTAGATAACATCTTAGTATTAGACATTGAATTAAATTTTTTAATATAAAAGACCAATGTTTCACTTAAATACATCTTTCTTGCCTGAGAAAAAGCTTTAGATAAAGAAGTGAAATATATTTGGAGGTGTTTGTTTGTAAAAGTAGAACAATTTATGGGAATTGTTTATCATAATCACAAAAAGCTCTAATAAAGATGTCAAGTTCTCCACTTCAGCATAACAACTTCAAGAGCATATCAGTTTCAAAGCCTAGTTGGAAGCCTTTATAAATTCTAATTCAAGGAAGAATGGGTAATTTAAGAAACAAATAATCCAAAGAAGATGAGAGAATTTCAAAATTCTACCTTTATGTTCATTCTTTTCTCCCCAAGGATAGGCTCTTTGCTTACTTCAAAGTTATGTTTTAGTGGTCAAACTAACTCAGCTGGAAACTGATTAATATTTTGTTATACCCCTTCATCCTAAAGTTTTATTTTTAATTTTCTAGTCTCCTTCTATTTGTAACAATTCCAGGGGAGAAGATACACATGGCTCTTTTGCAGACAAGCACTTTGATAAATGCTGTAGTAATTATTACCTGTGGCATAAGAATATGACCTAAACATTCCTCAAACATGTGGTCTCTATTTGGAAAGAGGCCTGCACTTCATCTATGGAAATACAGTGTAATATTAAGGAATTAATGCATGATGAATAAAAACCAACATTTACCTGAGTGAAATTCAATTTTTTATATATAGACCATTATTTTGACTCAATATAGAATTAAAGGAAGACTAGAATGATTGCTGCAATAAAACATTTTGTGAAAGTACATTTAAAATAAAGAAAGTTAACATTTCATTTTAAATATTTATATTTTTACACTATATATGTATACCTGTGAAAGCTACTCAGATTTCTCCAGTTAGAAATCTTTATGTAAGCAACACATATATAATGTGGTTAGCCATATTCTAAATTGCTATTGACTGAAAGTAATAAAGTGTTAGTTACATCCATTATTTTAGCCACAATGTTTGGTTATATTTCTAGATTTACACAAAGTTTTTATTTTTGTCCTTTATATATATTATTTTATTCAATTTCTAATGTATTTGTCCCATTGTATAAAGTTTAGATAATCAAATTATTAAATACGAAACTGCATTTTAAAAAACCCCAGTAAATAATGGTGGGTAGCTTTGGTAGAAATAAACTAAATGTGATTATCAGGAACATTTCTATTAAGTGATCATTTTCTTTCTTTTTATTTTATTTTATTTATTTATTTTTTAAATGTCAAAATCCATTATAAAATATTTAAACATTCAAATTATTATAAACCCTTAGCAATTAAAATGATATGACACTACCACAGAAATAATCAAGTAGGTCAATGAAATAAAATGACCATTCTAGAAATAAACATATATATCTGTCTAACAATGTAATATATGATTAAATAGATATTTTGAATCCATGGGGAAAATAAGACTTATTCAAAAAATAAAGTTCATGGACCACTATTACTTGAAATAAAACAAATATAGAGCTCTGTTTCACTCATTATACAAAAAATATTCAGGTGAGTTAAAAATCAATATGTAAAATCAGGGAGTTTTAGGAGAAAATGCAAACTAATATTTTACTTACCCTGAAGTAAAATATTCAAACCCAGAAGCTATAAAGTAAAATATTTTCAATATGACTATATTAAACACTTAAGACTATACAGTAACATACATATAAAAAACTTCACAAATAATAGAATATGAAAGTATTTGCAATGCACCTAAAAAAGGGTTAATAGTTTTTTTTTGTTTTGTTTTTAGGGAAAAAAATTCCACAAACATTTAGTAAAAAAATAGATAGTACCAAAAAGCCATTTAAAGCTTTTAAAAATAATAGAAATAGGCAAGAATTATACAAAAACAGGTTTAGTTTCAACATTTTATAAATAATACTTAAAATAAGACATCATTGTCACAATCAGGTTAATAAATATTAAAAATATTGGTAATATCAAGTATTGATGACTGTGAAAGGAACTGAGTATTCATAGACTCTTTTTCTTCATCTTCTTAAAGCAGTCCCTTTAGCATATGCTGGTTTGGAGGATGTGTATTCTTCAGCCTTCTTTTGTCTGGGAAACTCCTTATTTCAACTTCCATTTTAATTGAGAGCCTTGCTGAGTAGAGCAGTCTTGGTTGTAGGCCTTTGCTTTTCATGACTTGGAATATTTCTTGCCATTCCATTCTGGCTTGCAGTGTTTCTGTTGAGAAGTGAGCTGCTAGCTGTATCAGGGCTCCCTTATATGTCACTACCTGTTTCTCCCTTGTTGCCTTTAGGATTCTCTTTTTGTCTTTGATATTTGCCATTTTAATGATGATGTGTCTTGGAGTGGGCCTCATTGGGTTCCTCTGGAATGGGACCCTCTGTACTTCCTGGACTTGTGTGACTTTCTCTCTACTCCAATTAGGGAAGTTTTCCATCATTACTTCTTCAAACAGTTTCTCTATCCCTTCCTCATCCTCTTCTCCTCCTGGTATCACTATTGCATAGATATTATTACATTTCAGGTTGTCCTGCATCTCCCTAAATGCCTCTTCATTCTTTTTGAGTCTTTTTTCACTTTCTTGCTCTTTCTGGGAGCTTTGTTCTACCTTATCCTCCTGCTCGCTGATTTGATCCTCTGCTTCATTTAGCCTGCTTTTGATTCCTTCTACTGTGTTCTTCAATTCAGAAATTGTATTCTTCATTTCCTCTTGCCTCTTATTGATCGTTTCTCTGTACTTTTTCATGGTGATATAGTTTGAAGTAAGTTCCTCATAGTTTCCCTGTAGTTTTTTGTAATTCCCTCTGAGCTCACTGAGCTCATTGAGCTTCCTTAGAACCAGTGTTTTGAACTCATTATCTGATAGTTTACTTGCCTCTATTTCATTTAGTTCTCTTTCTGAGGATTCCCTCTTTCCCTTATATTGTGGGTGTTTCTTTGTCTTCCCATTATTTGTGAGGCTCTTCTTTTATGTATCTGCTTCTTAAATTGATCTGCTTGATTTCCTGACTTTGTGGTGTGAACTTCTATGGTAGGAGACAGCTGTTTTTTTCTTTCTGGATCTGCCTCTGATGATGTCAGCTGTTGACCCTGTCTGACCTTAGGCAATCTGTTCAAGACTTCCATGAATCTACTGTCTGTTGCTGTCTCCTTCAGCTGTTAATTGAGTCACTCTGCACTTAGCAGTCAGGCTTAGACACCACAGAGTAGGGCAGAGTCCCTCTTGAGGGTGGGGTTATTGGGCCCTCTCATGCTGCTGCTGCTCAGGGGAGTGTTCTGCCTGATCCAGATGACTGCTTCCTTATGAGAGGAGACTGCACCAATATCCCACTGGCTACTCTCTCCATTCTCTCTCTAAAGCCTCAGTTTCCAGTCTCTCCTCAAGTGACTCTAGACCACTCTCTACTTTCTTTAGCCAGGGATCTGCTATCTGTGGCTGCCACTCTGTACTCAGCAATCAGGCTTTAGCACCATCAGGCTAGGGCAGAGGCCTTCCTGGGGTCAGGGCTTTTGTGTCCTCTCATGCTGTTGCTGATCAGGGGAGTGGTCTGCCTGTGCAAGATGGCTGCTGCCACATGAGGGATTAGTCAGCACCAGGATCCTGCCAGCTACTCTGAGTTCTCTGCCCAAAATCTCCCTTCCCAGTCTCTTCAGGTGTCTCTAGCCAATTCCCCTGCTTTTGCCAGAGCTCAGGTAAGTGGCAGTTAGATTGTGCTAATACTGATTCTTCTGTCTGTCAGAGGATATACGGCTCCTCTCGTGCTATCGTTCAGTTATTTGGTCCAGGTGATTTCTCCACAATTTAGATGTAATTCCAGATTAGTCCTGGGAGGAGGTCCACCTCCATTCACTCCTTTGCCATCTTGATTTCTCTTATTAGTGGTCATTTTCTAAGGCAATTGTCATGGTGGGAGAAGTTTAAGAAGAATTTAATGGTGCAAAAGTCACAAGGTACTTTAACAAAAATTATCTTGTGTGTATATCCATGTGCGTGTTTGTGTGTGCACTTCTTGTTAATATATGCCCTGATAAAAATATATTAAATGAGCTACAATGGCTGTAGGCTACATAAATGTAACTGTAGCACTTAAATGTAAATGTAACACTTAAATGAAAGTGTTTTCAAGGATGTTATCTTCTACATATTCTAAATAAAATACTAATCTAGTAATAGAAGTAATTAAAGCATCATAAGCTGCACTTCATTTCAAATTTGTGAAAGCCTAAGAGAATTAAGTGAATAATATAAGAGAAACAAGAAAGTGACAATATTCTCAAAAGAAAGTACAATGACAGTAGGAAAAAAGTAGGCAAAATTTAACTTCAACATCTGGAAATGTAGAGAGTAGGGGAAAGATTTCAAGGTGGATAATTATTGCTAGAAATGAGTATCTGGGAAAACATCATAAAAATATATTAATAAACAGATAGAATGAAATTTTCTCAAAAGATCTGAGAATAGTATTTTTGGAAGAAGATTCTTCTGTGAATCTGTTTGGTTCATCAAATATGAGGGGCAATAATAGAAGTAACTACTAGGTAGGAAAGCTTGTGATAAACAGTGTGCTGTAAACCTGTAGGAGGGAGATACAATAGGAGACCCTCCTGGGGAGAAGGGAGAGTTACATAGCGTGTTCAGAAATAGTCTCATCCGTGTTGTAAAATTTGGTCAGAGAGCTGGAGAAAATGTTTCCTGCATCACATCTAAGAGAAAGTTCTGGTCAATGGAAACTGTGAATATAAAGATCTTAAGGTAAGCCTATGCTTGTCATGACTGATGGTTAGTAGCCAGAGTACAGTGATTGGAATGGAATGAAAAGCAGTGATAATAAGATATAAGGTTAGAAAATGAATGGATGGAGGACACTTGAAGACGCATCAAAGACTTTCCATGACATTGCAGTGCAGGGTAGGAAAAGAAAGGCTGAACTCTTGAGTAAAAGGGTGAAGGGACAGTTTCAAGCTGATTCATCTGATTTGATTTAATTTTCAAAGGATTATGTGGCTGCTGAATTGAGGGTACACATTAGAGGGACAAGGGCAAAACCAGAGAGAGCACTTCAGAGGATGGTACAATAATCTGAGTAAGATACAACGGTGGCTTAGACTAGGAAGCTTGCAATAAAGTCAGTAAGATATGATTGGACATGGTTGTATTTTGAAGGTAGAATCAACATGATTTACTGATCATTTCATAACACGCTTAAGATAAAGAACATAAAAGAAGAAAAGAGCATAAGATAACTCTAAATACTGGGTTCTGAGAAACTAAAAGAACTTTATTCTCTACTGGAGAAGCTGAACAGAGAAGTTAATTTACAGTTTTTGAATGTGCTAAGGGTGAGATGTTTGTTAGATAGAAGGGGGGACGCACCAAATAAGATTTTGAGTGTATGGTAAAGGTTGACCTAGATTTACAAATTTATGAAATATTCTCATATGAGTGATATTTAAAGGATGACACTACTTGAATAAAATACATGCACACACAAAGGCAAAAAACAAAACAAAACAAGTTTTATTTCCATTCCATCTGTATTTGATCTGCCATCAATTGACATACAAAAGTTTGTTTTAGTAGAATGTAAAACACGATAATTATTTTCTTAACTCTTTGAATTTGAATGTGTTACATGTGCACACGTGTCCATGCATGTGAATGTGTATGTGATTCTGCACATGATAAAAGCTGTTCTTAAGTGTATTAAGGCAGCTGCATGCTTTTCAGAGTGCTTCCTTTATCATGAATACAAAAGTAGCATTTAACTTATCATTGTACTCAAGGGCTTATTTTACAAGCAATAGAAAAGCAGCTGGGAAAATTATTTTGTTACTTTTAGCATAGCTAGGTAATTAAAATTTTCTGGATTAGAGATGTTTGAGTGTTTTCTGTGTTGCTGATGATGGTTCTTACTAATGATATTAGTGCAGTAATTTTCCAATTTCAAATGTTAAGTATTTTTGTGTGGTTAAGTGATTTTGTTGAGTCATATAGATAAATTAAGTATGAAACTGAGGCCATGAACATTTACAGGAAATTTTGCTCTTGTATTTCCAGCTGCTCAACATTTTTATAGTAATTCCCCCCACTTCACTTTTTTTTTTTTCATAAAAAATGATGCTTGGGAAAGTGTAAGGATTAGCAAGTGGTAACGTTCTCCTGTTACCATAGAAACATAAAAAGAAATTATACCAGAAAGAATAAAGATAGCACAGTAATAGGTGAGAAACATAGCTGGATCATAGACATTGACGTTATGGCTGAAAGTAGCACTGAGAGATCAAACATTTCTTCTTGGTCAGGAAATACTTCCTTCAAGTCCTCTATAAAATAAATAACTACTTTCTCTTCTGATGACTTGTAGGTAGAAATGAAAATTTCACATTTCTACTTACAGTCATTTATTCAGAGGTATAATTAATGTATTTGTGCAGATTATTAAATTTTATTAGTAAATGTTAATTTGAAGTTGACAAATTTCTCCACACATTGTCAAAATCCAACCAACCCCACTCCCCACCAAAAAAAATTTCTCACACAAATCAAAACCAATGACATCAAACCACCTATAGCTTGTACTCTATTTTTTCAACAAGGCAGAGAATGCTACAAACTTAAAGAAAATAATGATGATATTAAGAGAAGTAAAATATTAATATTAAGGGTTTGTATTTATGGAGTAGTTACTGACTTCAACACAAAGTATTGGTGCTTTATATTATTTAATATTCTTAACAATACTTTGGATTAGATATTATATTACCTCTTCTCCCAATGACAAAATTGATGTGAAGGAACTTACCAAGGCCGTATAGCTTGGAAAAGAATATATACCTAAATAGCTGGGCCTTCCTGGATAGGCTCTCGGCTAGCATATATGTACCTTTTTAAAACAAAATAGAAAAATATTAGAATTAGAAAAAATGAAACACCCGATCTGGCAGGCTAATTGGAAAACATGTCCCTGCTTGCTGAGAAGATTAATTAGTTAAAGTGTCATTTCTTCCTCCCAAATGACAGTACATTCTGCACTGGATTTTAGTCTCCTTGGCCAGGGGCCCTCGTTCTGGACACAGTCTGCACAACCATTCCCAGCAACAAGTCTTTTAAAGTAACGAAGGGGGTTATTTAACTTAACCAGTGTTCCAGCTTTGTCTGTTGTGTCTGTCTACTGCTTAGATTAGGATACACACTGGCAGGTCAACCTTCAGAAATATCTTTACCTGAGAGACTGAGTCACTTTCTGGAGGGAAAAAGTATCCAAAGGGAAGACAGACTGAGTTATGAAAATGTACCCCAGTCACTTAACAAATATTTAGTGACCTAAGAAAAGAAAAATCTTTTTGCATCCATTTCATGTCACCCACATTTTTATTTATTGAGTTAATAATAATCCTGAGCCAGTAACAGTTAATCTTAGTTCCACAGCTTAATAATTGTTTGGCCTTTTACAGGTTTTAATCTTTCTCAACCTCAGTTTGCTCATCTGTGAAATTAAATAATATTGCAACCTAATTCATAAAATTTTCATGAAGATTAGTTTATTATACCTGAGGTGTAATAATCACCATATTAATTTTTTAATGGAAAAAAAATAAGTGTGCCAGGTAATATATTAGGTACTCTACCTAAGTGCCATGTTCTGCTTGCTTTGTCTGGTAGAGAAAGAACACATCTCAAGAAGTGATTATAATTAGCATGAGAAACGATTAGTCAGAAGTAAGTACAACCTGATGAAGTAGGATAAAGAAGAAAAAGTAACCTAGAGTTCACAAAAAATGATGTTTTAGATAAGGCCTGAAAGAAATGTATCCCTTTAATGAAAATGTAGATGGAAAGTGCTAGTAGAGTTCATATGTGGAGGGGAAAATAGTCCATAAGAAACAAGATTATGTGCTAAGGACCAGAGCTGAGAAAGGGAATTTGTTTCACTCAGAGAACTAACTGTACGTAGTTCAGTGCGAGAGCAACACCGCGGGGAAGGGGTGGTGGTAATTAAGAAGGATGAAGCTTGAAACTGAAGCAGAGCACAGACTCTAATCTAAATGGCCCTTTACATTATGCCAGTGGGGAATATGGAGCCATGACAATAATTTAATCAGAGTATTTAATGAGAAGATGTGGATGTTTAAGATAACTCTTTGTAGAATTGGAAAATGACTTATAGTGCGAACAACCTAAACATTGTCCAATCAAGAGATGAAAGCCAAAGAAAGATAGTGGTAGTTATTGTGGAGGAATACACAGAATAGTGTCACAGGATAATTAAAGATGTAGAATTGACAGTTCTCATTACTTGAGTGTTAGAGTAAATGGTTTGTGACATGGCACATTATGATAGGAAACAGGGGAATGTGCAGTGGTTTGTGAGAGAATACAATTAATCAGTGTAATGTATATTTAGATGTCCTGATGCATTTATGTGGGAAGTTTGGCCCCAGACCTCAGGGGAGAGTTCTTGGTTGGAGATGTCAATTCGGAAGACATTGGCATCTGGTAACAATTCGGTATAGGAGTGGGCGAGATGTCCAGAGGGAAAGTGAGGAGTGACCAAGGTAAGAGAGTCTAGGATAGACTTCGAGTGGCTCACATGTTAATAGTTTGGGGTAGGAAGCTTCCCCTGACTGGAATGGGAGTGAGGTAGAAGGAAACCCAAGAGAACTATGGTTTAGAGGTCATGGGGAAAAGAATGTGTTCCAGGTGAGCACAGTGAAGTTCAGAGCCAGTGGTGGGAACAGAGGTTCAGGTGAGATGAGGAAACAGAAAAAACAACTGTTGATATTCCTCTGTATCCAATTTTCTTTTGTTTATATATGTGATTAGATGGGATGAAAACTTCCTGGCCCTGCATGCAAGAATGGAGTATATGTTGGAACTAATCTAGAAAAAGTGTCTATGAGACTTCTTGGGCTCTGTCTTTGTGCCTGGCACCAGGGAGGGGAATTGTGTGTTTGATTTTTCTTCTTCAGTGACTAAGAACAGGGAAATGACAGGGTGAGAACACTCAGGGAGTTTCAAGAATTCTTACCATATACATTGCTATTCATTTTTTCATCTGCCCATCACACATTTTTTGAACACTAACTCTGTTTCTTAATTAGAGCTCAGCACTGAGATGATGGGTTTACTAAGTTGAATCAAGTGGCATTGTCATTTTTAGGAGCTAAAAAATAGTTGAATATTGACAAAGTTATATAATTTTACATAATAAATGTTATAATCCCTTCTACTGAGGATCTCATAATCTAGTGTAAAATGTGGAAAAAAACAAGTATAAAATATAGTGTGGTAAATGTACTTGTTAAAGACCTTTAGGATGATTTTATTTTCATAGAAAATAAATTATAAAATGTAAATTGCATTGACTCAATGGGACTCATTGTTAAGATCTAAAGCATGGATATTTTAAATGCACACCTCAGATAAATGTCTGATTTCTCATTGTGATTCAGTAATAGAAAACAAGAATAAAAACCTTAAGCATCTTTATGAGAGCTGTAGTTTTTGAATAAAACTATACAAATTTGTAGTAAGAACTACAACTTACAAAAGTTTGAATTATATTACAATGTATAAATCTAACATATACACAATTTACACAATGTTATATGTCAAATATATTTCACAACATAAATATATATAAGTTAATACATAAATAAATCTATATAATTTTGATTTAAAGAGAAACATTAGATAAAGTTTATACATAATGCATTTTATAGAGAAGTGATAACTATTAGGCCATTGGGAATTTAGGAGTCAAACATGAAGGTAAAGACATCCTCTGCTAATAATTCACAGTTGGCCCTTGAACTACACACGGGTTTGAACTGCAAGAGTCCACATACATGTGGATCTTTTCCAGTTGACCCATGCTCTTCAGTTGACACAGAGAATTCAAACCCGTGTTGATCAACAGTTCGTGGATGCGGTTGGAGATCCAATTTAAGTTATATGCAGGTTTTTTACTATGCAGGTGGTTAATGTCCCTAACCCTTGCATTATTCAGGCTGAACTCCACTTTTTCTACCATATTTGTGTCTTCTTTTTCTTCATTATCTCCTCTGATTTCTTTTTTGTAGCAAATGAACTAATATGGATTTATATCTGCTCAGAAAGCAGCAGACACAAATAGACTTGATGTTGATAAAACAGGAACAAGACAACTGCTATTTCTCTTTGTATATAACAATTCTTACCTTAGAAGTGTAAAAGACAGTAAAAGGACATGCATAATAAATGAGAATTTGAAGTTAGGAAGTAAATATCAAATAAAAAACTGGAATCAGGGAAATTACGTTCTTGGGTGGCATTTGGTGTCCTCAAATATACTTCTTTATAGCTTGTTAATATTATGATAAAAAAATTTTCTCCCTTGTTTATTTTTAATGCCCATTTCATAAGCTGTCTTCATTCCCCAGAAGAGCTGTCTTGTGGGTCGTTTGCACCCCTTCTCTTTCTTGATAAAGGAAGCAATTTTACAGCTGAGTAAAGAAACTTTTTTTCATCTTATAAATTTCTGCTTTTGAATGTGTTCCCTTTACAAATTAATTACTTCATTCCACTAGAGGATAAACTCCATAAATAGAAGTTAGGGAGGAATAACTTACATAACAAAACTCTAAACAAAATTGTATATATGATGTCTGTCTGGAAAAAGTCCAGCTGTTGTTAATATAATGAGAATGGTTTGTGCAAAATCCATAGGATCTGGTAGCCAAGGAGAGTGAACTGTAATGTGCATGTGTGAACAATGACAATTTCACTGTACTAGTCAGTGAGGTTAGTAGACACCCTTGAGAGAGCATGTGTACTGTGTGGCCATCACATTCAAAATGACTGAATGAGTAGAGCAATGGATATGAATCCAATGTTGTGTTAAACTTCAACATTTCTTCATGGAAACTGTTCAGATGATTCTGAAGACCACAGATATGGGCAACTGGTGATTGGCAGCTTCATCACGACAATGTACCTGCTCATGCATCACATCTTGTGCAGACTTTTTGGTGAAACATCAAGTTACCCAGGTGACTGAGCCCTCCTACAGCCCAGATTTGGCACCCTGCAACTTCTGGATTTTCCCAAAACTAAAATTACCTTTGAAAGGGAAGAAATTTCAGACCATCAATAAGATTCAGGAAAATACAACGGGATAGCTGATGGCAACTGGGAGAACACTGTGAAGTCCCAGGTTGGTACTTTAAAGGGTACTGAGGCATCATTGTCTTATGGACAATGTTTCTTGTATCTTCTTCAATAAATGTCTCTATTTCTCACATTAAATAGCTGGATACTTTCTGGATAGACTTCACAAATGAAAGCTTTATTTTAAAAAGTTCATTATTTGCTTGAAGACAAAACAATTTTCTGCCTTTGGAAGAGACATTATAAGGATATATATATTTTTCTCCCATAATACATTAAACCACAATGGATTTCCTATAACAATTTCATTAATGACGTTTGCAATGAGAATAGTGACTACTATAACTTATAAATACTGATTTCTAAATATCTCCTCCAATTAAGTATGCATATACTAGCTTACTTTCAATAAAATATTCAAATATTATCAACTGTTTTAATATTCAAAAATGAATACATCATAATTGCCAGACTAAATTCTATCATTAGCGAGATTTAAAAACCTCAGCATTTTGCCACACTTGATTTTACAATACTGATATTTGAGAACATCATAACACACAACACAATGAACATGTACTAAGATTCATCTGGTTCACATTAACAAAATCAATTTTAAGCTACTTATTTTTTGCAAGTTGTTTGTTGCAGAATGAATTATCACACTTAGGAAGCGGTGTGAGTTCTAAACTCCTTGTAATCCTGTGGGACATACAAATACAATTAATGTAATTAATTTATTTGTGCCACAGAACTTGAGAATCTTTTATGCATAAACAAATTTACGTTGACAATCACACTAATACTGTGATGTTCATGGTTTGGTGGAGGGGAAAGGAGAGAGGCCCCGGTAACTCAAGACGAAGGCAGAGAGAGAGCTGTGCGTTACAGTTATTTAGAGCAAAGAAAACCATGGAAAATGGTGTAGAGCAGGTTTGTTTGGTTTTTTTTTTGAAATAGACTTTGAAGAAATAGGATATAACATGGCGGAAAGGCAATGTGACAAGGGAAAATAATCAGCAAGGATACATGGAAGTGTCATAAATGTGTAGAAAATAGTACTTTATTTTTGTTGGACATAAAGAAAATTCTGAAAAAAATATCTGGAAACTAGACTTTCAGGAATGTTTAAAGCTATTATATATATATATGTTTATATATATATAAACATATATATATATAAAGTAAGGGGAGTATATATTTCAATTCAATATAGAGAAAATTATGTTTTTTAAAAGAAAATATTTTATATCCTGTGTTTTAACGTATTTTGTTATATCACAGCACCTTTCCATATTCATTCATATTCTTGAAAACATGTCATTTCTAGGAGAACATACTAATTCATACGGATAGGTGGTATTTAGTCATTCACACACAGGACAAAATTAAGTTTCTTTCAGATTTTACCATTAGAAATAATTTTGATGGGAATCCTTTTATTTTTTAGAGCTTTTTGAAAATCTCTTTTTCTGGGGGCATGACATAGTAAAATTACTATGTCAGAAGAAATAAAGTTACTGGGCCTAAAATATGAAAATACTATTTCTTTTAACAAACAACAAACTTACCTTTTACAGCAATCTTTTCAATCTGACTTACGAAGTTGTAAGTTCTGTGATTCAAACACCCAGTATTTGTCTATTTGGCATCTATTCATCACAGGGCCAATTATATTGACTGCATTTTCTTTTTTTCTTTATTCTTGTGGATCTGGCATGTGCGGTCTTACAGGCCTGCCCCGGAGCTAGGTACCATTTGCTTATGAACAAGCCTTCCACATGTAAGCCAGCCAATCCAGGGTTTGTAGCCCTATCCATCTTCTCTCTCGAACACCCCAACCAACATATCCACTCCCTAAATCCTTCCAAAGCCAGGTACCATACCAGGCAAGCAGACGACACCTCCATACCCCAAAGCCTGCAGGAGAGGTTCCCACTAGCCAATTCCAGGCCGTGCCCTCTGTCCTGCTTTTGTTTCCATGGATCCTGCAACAAAGCGCTGCCCTGGCCTCCCCCTTGTTTCTGCTTCCTCACCCTGGCCACGCCCAGGGCATCCCCAGCTGGCTCTGCATGCTGGAACATGCCCCCCTTTCCTCGGGAAATGTGAGCAATGAGTAAGATCTTTTCCCAAAAACCTCTCCTTGGTGTCATCACTCAGTCACCTGCACACATTAAAATACCAAAGGTACAAATTTTAGGACATCCTGCAATTTTTTTTCCCTGAAATGAAGTGATGATACCTGCAATGTTAAATGATAATATGCAGAATCCTGCAGGACCGTGGGAGAAGAGATAATTTGAGGTGCGATGGTGAACACTAGTTCGAATTAGCCTGTAGCTGACAAGCATTGAATATTATAGCCAAAATACTTACAATGCATTGTTTGATCTATGGCAGATTATATTTTATGCTGTGAGAAATGTGTTCAAGCTACTATTTCAACCTAGCCTTTGCTCCTTCTCCCCCATCCCCCAACCTCCCCTCCTGTCATTTGAATCGGTGGCTGGCCTGGCGTGTGGGCAGAAGAGAAAATCAAGTACATGAGGCTCTGCTGGGACTCTCAGAAAGAAAGATAGTGATGAGGATGTCAGTAACTTTTTTTCTCTTCCTTAGAATAATGTGGTCGAGGGCTTTTCACCTAGAAGATGTATAATACAATCATAAGAGACAACACTGTGTGGAATAATCTCCAAATTTGTGTATTACAACCTGGTACAGCAGGACACTTCAGAGCTGTTGGAAATACCTTGTTGAAGGAAACAAAGGCAAAGTCAGTAAGAAATGGTTCATGAGACCAATAATTCATGGGTATTGCCCTGACCTTCTTGTGTCACATACTTACTGGCAAGAAAGGTAAACGCAGTTTCCTCAGTATGCAAATAAATGTTACAGTTAACATTTTACTCCTCTTCATCTATGCCTTGACACGTTTCCTCTAAAATCTCCTCTTCAATCCTCTATAGTGCTCTTAAGAACATTTATGTTTTGATCATTGAAATGTGCATCAGTTTCTTTTATTATGTATATGACTTGAACTAAAGTAGTATAGGAGGCATTCAAATTTTTCTCATGGTAGTTTTGGCGATCTTGAAAATTAAGGTTCTTTATTATTCCTCTGTTAAACATAAGAAATTACATCACTCTGTATCAGTTTTGCATATAAATGGTAAAACTGGCAATCCGAAAAATGAAGTAAGAAACTGGATGGGTGATTAATAATTAAATAAAAGAAAGTAATAGAATAAGCTATTGATTGGTTTTATTACCACAAGTATGTCATTTAGGTGATTACATGGAGCTGTCACAGCTCAAATAAAATTATGGTCAAAGCAACCGTTTTCTGTAAGTGATGTTTCAGTGTCAAGTAGAGCTGAATGTCTGATGTAACATCACTTCAGGCGATGTTTCCTGAAAGACTTTAATAACATGGCAGCTTTGTGCAATCTCGAACCCCCTTTGGAGAGTCAGGCGTCAGGATGATATGCATACAAGGAGGAAGTCAGATTATTCCCATGCGCACGCCTACCCGTACCAGAAAAGGCTGTGCTAAAAATTCTGGGCCAAAGCTGTAAAATGAATAAGGAGCATCTTTGGAGAATGTAATTTACAGTCACTTTTCATAAGAGAGTGATCCCAAATTATTTCATGTGAGAGCCACAAAATATGTAAAGAACTATTGAATTATACAAGGTAGCTACTAAGTGACCTAAATAAAGAGAAAATGCTTATCATCTCTGCCAATATGCTCTAGGGAAAACGTCATCTGTGCCCCGCTGGACACATGAATGTAAATCCTTGTCCAGTACCCCTAAAAGGATTCACTCATTCAAACAGAAACAAAATAACCAAAGAAAAATTGCCCAATGGTAGAAAATAAATAACAAGTACTGACCAAAGTCCCAAGGAAAGGAAACAAACAAACACACAACAAACCTAAATCGTTTTTTAAGAACACAGCCAGGCATTTAAATTTGCTTAGCCAAGCCACTTGAGATTTAATTCTTTCTGTCATTTCATTTTTCTCATTTATTCTGCCTGCCCTTGGGCTTTTACCATCCTGTGTTTTCCAAAAAGCAAAAAGAAATATAATATTTCTCTTCCCATATATAAAGACAAATGTACATTTACACATTTATTTATTTCTAACCACTATTTTTTTAATCTTCTGCCTTGCCCTCATGTGTGTCCATAATGCAGACATACTATTTGGTCAGGAAGCATTTTTAAAAATTTTATTATTCCTCTAGCACCTGCATGCAGATCTCTACAGTTAACTACCTTTTATTCAGCTCATGGTAATGTACAAAATGCCTCAGTGTTGCCTCATGATCCACGCTTTTGCTGTAATAGCTCCTCTCCGTAATTCATCGCATGTGCCTGCAGCCAGTTTTCAAGCTATCAGGTTCTAGCTTATGATTGTCTGCAATTGTCATTCTGGAAACTGACCTGTAATCTCACCACCAATCCTGATGATGCCAATAATTCCCTCCATGTGTTTGAGATTATCAAACTAAACAGACGTCTTCCCTCTGGTCTACTACTCCTTTGTGTTACGACAGTATTTGTCTTAGAACTTAGTTTTCTTTTATAGATCATCTCCATGGTTATATTGGTAGTATTTACTTTGCTGGTGTTGGTAATTCAAGGTAGTTGCTTTTGAAAAGGTTTTCAAAAACAGCAACTTCTATATGTATTTAAATGGTATCTCATCCTGCCTAAAGTTCTTGTAGAATGCTACTCCATGAGAGAGCTTCCTGAATTCAGTGGTGAAAAGCTCAGACACATAAGTGGTATTTAGTATTATAGGATTTCATGCTTTTAATGCCTGTAGGCCAAAATCTACCCAAACTCCTCTTGGATGAAAGCACCTGAAAGGTTGAAATTGCTCAACGATCATTTTCTGCATGCTAGAAGGGATTTGGGGTTTTTTTAATGCTAAGAAAAACCTAAAATCTGTTCTGTAATTTTTATATCTTCTTCTCAGATAATTTCTTCTCTAAACCCTCAGTAAATTTTATTGCATAGATCTGTTTGTATGTCTTTTAAAGGTAGGCGGCTATATTAACTCCAAGAACAGAAATTTGTAAAACTTTGCATTTATATAGAATAGCTAGTTGTTCATACACATTTTCTAGTGGCAGTTCTTCCCCAAATAACAGGAAGTTAATGTTTACTGGATTTTTAATCTGTAAAATAGACTATGGCTTAATAGCAAAAATAAAAAGAAACACTGAATTTTTGCACCACAACCAGGATGCCTTGATACATACACAAACACACTCATACAACACACACGTACACATACACAGGCATTCACATGAGGCTAAGTAATAGTCCCCAAATGCCCATGTGCTAATCCTCACAACCTATAAATAGATATTAATTTACATGGCAACAGGGTGTTACAGATATAACTAAATGAGGATCTTAATCATCCTGGACGTGTGGGTTATCTGAATGGGCCGACTGTAATCAAAACGGTCTTTATGAAGGGATGCAGGAGTGGATGATAACGACAGCAGAGTCCGTCAGAGTCTAAGATGCTACGTTGCTGGCTTTGTATATGGAAGAGGGAGCCATACATCAAGGAATGTAAACAGTCTTTAGAAGCAACAGAACATTGATCATCTCCTAAAACTTCGAGGGGGAACCCACCCCTGAAAACTCACTTTAGATTTCTGCCCTCAAAAATTGTAAGATGAATAAACAAGAAAAACAAAAATACATAGACACAAACGATGGTACCGTAATTACCAGAAAGAAGCAGGTGGGGGCAATGAAGGGTAAAGGGAGTCAAATAGATGGTGATGGAAGAAAACTTGACTTCAGGTGGTGGGCACGCAGTGCAGCATATAGATCGTGTGTCATAGAATTGTACACTTGCAGCCTATGTAATTTTAGTAATGAATGTCACCTCAATAAGTTTATCTTAAAAAAAGAATTGTAAGATGATACATTTGTATTGTTTTAAGCCACTACATTTATGGGAATTTGTTACAGAGACAATACATGCATATATGTATGTATACATGCATGTATATTTGTATGTGTGTTTGTTTATCTACAGAATAAAGGTTTAAAGACAAAGAAGTTAAAACAGTCCTTGCATGTATTAGCCTCCTGGCTCCCTGTCATTTGGACTCTGAGTTATCTGTGTGGCCCAAGAAATCTCAAGCATGAAATTTGGTTTACAGGCGCAAAGACTGGTAGTCACATACTACACCAAATAGAATTTAGTGATGTGACTATCTGAAGGAAGATGTTTCTAAAACACACTTTTAAGTACTAAAAAAATATGTGCTTTTTCCCTCAAGTACAGAGTCCAGCAAAGATGATCAGGAACATATGTAAATATTACCCTTAAATAGGAGCCTCCAGAAAGCCAAGGGATAACAGAAATAAAATATTTTTACCTTTGAAAATCATTTTGATATTAACTTGCATTGCTATATTCATAATGATCAAAAATGAATCTGGGCTGACATCCGTGACTACCTGATTTTTAACATCTTTGTTATTTGTTTGTCATGGATCTACTAATATGGTAAAATAATGATCCAAACACCCTCCTGACTCAGTCTTCCTAGTTTAGAATGAGGTATAGCCGTGCTCCAGGTTTGTTCTTGCGTAGCTGCTCAAGTCAACTCTAAACTCGAAGCACGTTCCCCATGGTTTCTCCACTCTACATAGTTTTGGAGCTCTGATGAGGTTCTTAAAGATCAAACAGGAACTCATGTATGATCCAAACCGACTGTATAACCTGTTTAATTGGTTTCTAAAGAGGGCTCTTGATCTTAATTTCGAACTAATTTTTGTCTCAAATATAGGTTTCTTGATTGAGATTTTAATATAATTTTAAAAAATGATAAATGTCTCAAATTGTGTGACAGACTGTTTTCCAGCATTTTCTATTTAGCATGGAGATTTTTCTTGTTTTTTTTTTTTAAAAACCCTAACTATTATTACAGTAGACATTCTATGACCGCATGTGCTCATGTCAGCACTAATGAGAAGCAAATGAGAATTCCATTCCATCAAGCATGCAAGTGTGTGAAATAGTCTAGTTCAGCTTAAGTGCTTTAAAGACACTTTCCCAGACTGGAAAATTATGTCAAATTATGTCTACATAGGATAGCCTTGAGAATAGTCAGTTTTAATAGAAATTTTGTAATGGAACTTCAAGCCTGTTTTTTATTGACTTTCCGAACCACGCTGATTTCTCTCTTTTTTCCCCCAATCTTGTATACTTACCCACTTTCCCCATTTTATAAAATATTTTAATTTTCTCCCCAAATTCTTGAGAATGACAGCCTAATGATTTAATGTTTACTTTTACCTGCAGACATAAGAATTTTCTATATCTACACAGTTTCTTAAATTTGTAAAATATATGACTTTCTAAATTCTGATTATGGCTAATATTTCCTTCTATTCCTTTTACAAAGTTAATCTTAACAGTCCTTTCATCTGAAATAACATGAAAAGTTGAGTCAAATAGCTGAACATAAGTTCTCATGCTATCTACATGATTTTGCATAAACCACTTAATCTCTGACCTCCAGTTTTCTTATGTGTAAAATATAGAGGTTCAACTTGATAGTAGCAAAGTTTCACTAAATCACTAAAACTCATGACTTTCCTGTCACCCATGAGTTATTTTCTTGATAGATGGAATTAAGCTAAAAATAAAGTTATTTTACACTGTGACTCATGGGTATGTAAGTTTTAAAAAAAAAAATATTGACAACATGAATGCACATAAGGAAGAAGAGAAAAAGAGTTTTAGGTGCACATGAATCTTTTATGAGCTTTACAAAAGGGAAGATTCATAAACATGGAGAGCTAAAAAAAAATCCAAAAATATATATGAACTCTAGAGAGTAACAGAAAGAAGAAAGAAGCTTAAAATGTACTTGGGTTTGTAAGAAAATGCCAAAAAAACACAAAACCCCAGATAGTTGTTTTATGTTTTTATTTGATGACTGGAAATGGAACATGGTCTTTTTGTGGAGATGACTGAAAAAGCAGATTTTTAGGGTCTTTCATCTTCATTTAGAAAAATAATCTTCAAGCAGAACAGTTATGTATTAAATGAGACTGAGCTTCAACATATTCTACCGCACACACATGCACACAAAACTAAAACAATTGTGAGAACAACCAGGTACTGCAATCACCTTTCTGTCACCAGGCCCCAATAAGAGTCCTATCTTGTGGCTGAGATTAAAAAAAAAAAAAAAAAGATAAGCAAGTAAGCAAAAAACCAAAATGAAACAGAACAATCAAACAAACAAACAAACAAAGAACTATGGTCTTGGTACAGAAATACAATTGAAGCAATGGGGGGGGTAAAAAAAAACAACACAATAAAACTACCACAGGCTAACTTGGCCTTTGGACCAAGCTCTGAAATCAATCCCTTTGCTAGGATTGTGTTTGCTCCAGGCTACCAGCTTGCTGGTTCAGTGGGAGGGCAGCCTTGTGATTGGTTTTCGTTCCACTCTTGAATCTTTTTTCCTCAAAATCATGTGCTGTGAAAAGGCTGCTATGCTAGAATTGTCTGTCGGGTCAGCAAGCCCTTACTTGATGTGAATAAAAGCCATTAAGCTAAAAATCATATTTGCTCATCTTAAAAAACAAAGCAACCTCAACTTTAGTTTTAGCCCTGATGTGATGTGAGTAAAAGCCATTAAACTAAAAATCATATTCACCCTGCCTTAAAAAGCAAAGCAAACTAAACTCTCACTTTTCAAAATATCTGTTCTTTCTTTGCTTTTAATTTATGTGAAAAGAGTAGATAAAAGCAAGAATATCAAAATAGTATTTGGGTGGCCATAATTGGCCTCCTTGAACTATATTTCCTAGAGTGGGCTATTACTGTTACATAGTCACACTGCAACTTTAAGCAAAGTATTTTGCCCAGCGCAAAACCTAGATTCGAAGTAATAGCCACAGGCACCCAGTTTAATGCTTATGTATTAGCTTTTGTTCTCAGTGACATATTTAAATAAATATTGCGATTCCCCAGTTAGAGTTTTCTCTGTTCCCACAAAGTATTCGGCATCATTACCGGTTGACACAGACTGATTTTTTTTTCCAGTCATTCTCACTTGATATTAACAACATCCATCCTTTGGTGGACTCTTGGGAAAATATGGAGGTCCTTATTTTTTCCTTTCCTTCTTTTCATTTCTCTTTCTTCTTTTCTCTCCTTTTTTTTCTTTATTTTCCTCTTATTCTAATTTAGTTAAATTTATTGGGTAGTGTGAAGGGAAGCTAAATATTTTCATAAAATGTGCAGAAACAGGAGGAAGATTTTTTATCAATATCTATTTCATAATTTCTCTTACTTTTCTTAAGATAAAAGCTCTTAAGATTAAGATCAATTTAAGGTATATGAATTGTTTTGTTATATGTGGAATTAAAATTGAAAATATAGTACCTTAAGTAACATCTTTCTGAATTTTTTAAATTTAAAACCTGGTAGATAACTAAGAGAACAAGACTTCAGGCTTAGCTCATGCATTTTGATATAGGTATTGTGCAGTGCAGTCATGTTCTTTTAAAACTGTCTTTTGGAATTTAATAATGTGTCACAAGCTTTTGAATCTGACTAGGCTGGGCAAATCTTTTGTTCTTCTGAACTTTTTCTTTAAAGAACTTAAAAGCTGGAAAAAGGGTCAGTCATGCCCTATAAATTGAGGGGTTGGACCTGTGTGATCTAAAGTCTCTGTGTCTAAGATCCTGTACTGTTAACGCTACATAGCAGTGGCCAGTAGTGGAATAAAAAATCAAAAAATAAAAAGAAATAAAAAGTGGGGACATGATAAATGCACTTGTTTTGAAGAAAAGGAAACTCAGGAAAAATTAAAAAGGCATGACGTAAATATTTTATATATATATATTTATTGTATTGAGGCCCTAATGGTCCTTTGGCTTTATTTCTATTTTTATTATTATCAGATTGTAAATTCATTGAGAGCAATGGCTATAAATGTTGTTAATAGTTCCTTTCTGCACTATAATCACTTAGGATGTTTCATACATTTTGTCAAAATAAACTGAACTCCATTTATTAAACAGTGAATTCAGTAAGTTTTTACTTTGAAAAATCTTTAGTAAAATTTCTTGCACTACCATTAACCCCTTTATTCTTTACGAAAAGAATATTGTTCTACTGTTTTAACAAATTTTAACTGGAATGGCATATCTTTTTCTCCAAAATAAATTTTTAAAAGCTGAACACATAGAGATATTATATGTATTATTTACTAACAGTTACTTTCACTCCGATGTACTCTAGTACTACAGCTGTGATGAACATAATGCCAATGCTCATTCAAAAAATATTTTAGAAATGCATGGCTTAAATTGCCTGGTGTGAAAACAGAATGGTCCTACCAAAATGTCCATGCTTTAATCCATGGACCCTGTGACTATTTACATTACATGGCAAAACGGACTTTGTAAATGTGTTTTGAAATAGGGAGTTTAGCCTGGATTACTGGAGACAGAAGAGATGGAACAGAAGAAGACAGAGACATTCTAAGTTTCAGAAAGGTAAGACCTGCCGTTGTCAGCTCTGTGATGTGGAGGCGTGTTTGCAAGGAGTAGAAAGGCTTCTAGAGATTAGTTGTCAGCCAGTGAGAAAACGGTTACCACCATTTCACAACCACGGCGATTTGACCTGCAACCTGAGCTTGGAAGCAACCCATGCCCCAGCCTTCAGGAACGGACACGGTCCTCAGTGCTTCGAGCTCAGCCTCCTGATACTTTACGCATAGTGTTCAGATGCGCCGCTTTGAAACTGGACTTATGACGTAAATAAACAGAGACGTCATAAATTAGTGTTGTTTTAAGCTGCTGCACGTATGGTAGTTTGTTATGGTGGCAGGAGAAAACGAATATACCTGGGGAAGCAATATCCCCAGACTCACCTTTTATTCTTAGATTGAAGTATAATCTGAAATATTTTTAAATGTATTTTTTAGTTTTAGTTGGCATACCATATTAATTTCAGGTGTACAACAGAGTTATTGCTAATTTATATACCCTACAGAGGGATCGCCATGGTAAGTCTAGTGTCCATCTGGCACTATATATAATTCTTCCAATGTTATCAGTTACATTCCTTATACTGTACTTTATATCCCCATTGACTATTTTTATAACTGGCATTTTTTTTGTACTTTTTAATCCCTTTCACCTCTTTCACCCATCCTCCCATCTGCAACCATCAGTTTGTTCTTTGTATCTATAGGTTTGTTTCTATTTTGTTTGTTAATTTATTTTGTTTTTTTAAGATTCCACATATAAGGAAAATCATACATCATTTGTGTGACTTAGCATAATACCCTCTAGGCCCATCCCTGTTGTTGCAAATAACTAAGTTTTATTCTTTTTATGGCTAAGTAATATTCCATCATATAAATGTACTATATCTTCTTTATCCTTTCATTTATTGATGGGCAGTGTAGGTTGTTTCCTCATCTTGGCTATTGTCAATCATGCTGCAATGAACATAGGGATTCATATATATGTGTATATATATATTTTTTTAATTAATGTTTTCAATTTCTTCAGATACACACTCAGAAGTGGAATTGCTAGGTCTTATGATAGTTCTGCTTTTACTCTTTTGAGGAACCTTCATACTGTTGAAAATGTAATTTAATGTATTTTAAACGTTCGATATTGTGTTAGTTAGCAATTGAAAAAAATGATTGTATGATTTATAGAGACCCTCCATTAGGAGCTAACTTTGTATCTAGAGAAACATAACTACTATGCTTTAAATAGTTTTTTTCTCCTTAATTTTAAATATTGTAGTGATGATTATAATTTTGTCCTTGTAAGGCAGTTGTGAATTTTGAAGAAGTTAAATGTAAAGTACTAAGCACAGCACTTGACCCATGATGGGCACCGTTTATCAGTTATTGTAATTATGAGAAAAATGATCACAAAAGAATTACCAGTGAATAAACTATATTATTTAGAACAAAGTTGTCTGGATTGGACTTGCAATGAGCACTGGAGGAACAATGATCATTTTTTCGAAGTGAATGGAAGGAAAAAGAGTGCTCCAGGACTTAGACATTCGAGATATAACAGGTAGGGACATAAGTTCCCCTGTTATAAGTAACAAAAAGCGTGTCGGCCTGAAGGCGACTCCCGGGGAGCAGGAACTGGCAGTCTCTTTAATTGGGGGAAACTGTGATGGTGTTCGCTTTATGTCTTGGTACACCTACTGTGCACATCTCAACAGAGGAAAAGGACGTGTCCACAGTTCTTTCTTATTGCATTGTCTGTTGAAGTTTTAAATTCACTTGCTTCCGGATCTAGTATGCAGTAACTCAGACAAGCTGTGAGAACTTTCTTGCTGTCTTTATTGTTCGTATTAATGACAAGCATTAAGGTTGTCTGCAAGTTCTAGATCATTTTGTGTGCCTCCAAGGACCTCACTTCCTATAACTACTCTGCTCCCATAGAATTCATTTTGGTCAAAATGTTTTCCTTTGCAAAGGACAGAAACCTAACTAAAAGAAACTAAAGCAACAACAAAAACACAGTTATTGGCTGATCTAAATTGGAAAGCTCAGGGGATCATGCACAACTATGTCAAGTTTTTCAAACAATGAATTTAGGAATGTGTCCTTTTTTTTCTTTTTTCCATTTATCATTTCTGCTCTCCTCTACAAGGAAATATTCTGTCAGGTTTCCATTTTAAGGTTAGAAATGTAGCCTTTAGTGTTAGAATGCTTACATAATCTTCAAGCTCATGTTCTCAGGAGGAAGATTTCTGAGTTGATCTATAGCAATCCACATAAACAGATTTTGCAGTCTTTTAGGGCCACATGTCTAACATTAGTTTCCATTCATTTGCACCTTTCCCCCATGTTTCCAGTAGCTGCATATGTCTCATGGCTGGGTTGGCCTAAGCGGCTCATTGCAGGAGAGTTTGGATTTATCACCTCTGGAACTGCTTTCTGATTCTCATAATTAGAGCTCCTTCAGTAGGACCGTTACATTAAGAAGGAAGGACTGTAGACACAGGTGTGTAATACAGTTTAGAAGACAGTTGCCACAGTTTGGGGTGTAAACTAATAAATTGAAGAGCAAATGTAAAATACTAAAATTTTGCAAGGAAATATACCAAAGAAATTAATTTAACAAGTAGATGTCAGTACTTTGTCTGCTTTCTTGGAGCAAGAATAATGACAGTGAATGCTTCTGCTATATATTCCATCAGAGAGAGAAAAACATTGCACAAGCAGAGAAGAGACTGTATCAGGAAGATGTGTAAATCTGGCCTGGGGCAGCATGAGTGCCCTCAATCACAAACCTGTTTGCATCAAAATTTTCTCAATAATACAGGCTGTTTTAGAATTATATTGTTCACATGTGTTTACCTAGACTGAAACTACAATAGCGAAAATTCAATTATTTTAATCTTGGATTAATCCTTTCCTTGATTATTTGCATTTTTGTATTTTAATTTTCAATTGAAAAGATGAATATCAAAAACTTTTCCCCACTATAATGAAAGGAGTCAGAGGGCACTTCTCTAAAGTGAGACTACATGCACTTTCATCTCTTTAAATACACCTAATAGGCTTCCCCGTTGTCCTCCAAAGTGCTTGCATATAGTAGCTGTTAACTACATTTGCTGAGTAGAACCAAATATATATCTTCTATTTGAATACTTCTGATTATAATACCTGAGATTTGATATATAACACAAATGTTATATTAGCATCATCCTTCCATGTAAATACCTCAAATGCAATTAAAATAATGCTATTTGCTGACATATTGGTGCAGTTTATTTAAATGCAGCTCCAGAAACTCGTTGTTCAGTTTGCCCTTTAATGTCAGGTAAATCAAGAGTATTTCTGAGAAAATAGCTTAGATCAAAGAAAGCCGCAACGTTCAAGTCAATTAATTCATGAACTTCAATAGCCAGTGGATGGTGAGTCTCTAATTTATTTTAAAATGTGACAGTTGAAGCAAAAGGATTCTCGTTTAGAAAGTTGTACACGTGAAGCATTAGCTGAAAGAAACACAGACTTTGACTTAACCACCAATTTTGGAATACTTGAAAACTCCATTCAGCAGTATTAGAAAGATAAATGAACAAAGGAAAATAAATGAAGGGGAAATATAAATTTAAAAAATCTGATAAAGTAGAAGAATTAAACTTCACTGTAGAAATATTTTTCAGATTCTTTTTAATGTGTATCAGAGTAGACAAGAAGTTGTATTATTCATCAAAAGTGAAAAGGATTGAATTAAAATTAATAAGTTATAATGCTCCTGTTGGCTTCATGCTTTAGAAATCTAATACAATAGCAACTGCATGGATATTTTCTATAAATATAAGAAAATAGTTATTATTCAAATCCATGTGTTAAGGGCCACTTCCATTTTATCAATTCTCAACTCTGTATTAAATAAAGAAAGTTTAACACACAGCTTATGTTAACTTACTGATTTCTCAGAATGAGGTCTCTCATTTGAAATCCAAATGCAAATACTGCATGGTTGTGTTTAGATATTTCATCTTTAACATAAGGATAAATAATGTATCTAATTGTATATGCCCATATTGCAGCAGACCCATCAGCAGTGTGAAGGTTCATCAAAATTCAGTAGTTCTCTCAAATTAGGAGTGAAAAAGAGTGGAGAGTTGGTGGTGGCATTTGATTCCACCCTCCCTTTAAAGGAAAGGAGGAGGAAAAGTATTAATGCCTCATGAAATATTCTTCTCAAGATGACAATCCCCTTCTCTTCCTTCCTGCAAAAGCCACAACCAATATGGTTCAGTAGGAAAGTTGATGTGAATTATATGGGTCTGGCACCAGCAGCAGGGCCATATGGAGCATAGTGTCTTTCTTTGCAACTTTGAATTATTTTTAACAATGGAACTACACTGTCTGCATATTCCTCTCACAAGAATAGTAGCAGGGGTGTCTCCGTCACATTCCCACAAATAACCCCTCCGGCTGGAGCGTCAGCGTTTGGTGAGGAGGTGCACTCCGCAGGGATAGCAGCGGGGAGGCCATAGCAATAATCCAGCACAGGAACGGGGTGGCTTCCAAGAGACTGGATATTGCAAATGGAGGGTAGTAACTGGATTCAATAAAAAAAGAGAGAGAGAAGGAATGTACATTACATGGTGACTTATTTCACCTCAGAGTGAGAGAGGGGAAGGGCTGACACTCTCAAGAATAGTTTTGATAAACTGGGTGAATGAGTGAACAGATGCTAATTAGATTCAAAAGTAGTTTAAAATATGAAGTTATCTTGGCTTGAAGTTTAATTGGAAATGGACATTAAGAGAAAGAAATGTGGAGATGTTGAGTATGAACTGCCCTTTAGAAAGCTGACATGGGCACCGTTAGCAGTTCATGGTGCATACAGTAGGTTTTAGATTTGGAATGAATGTAGATTTGGAGTAGGGCCAGCAGAGAGGAATAGTAGATGGTAAGAAGAGCAAGACAATACTGAATGGTGAAGGCTTGGTTTACGGGAATAGGTGAAGGCATTAGTCTTGAATATGTGTTGATCTTAAAACCAAATATTTGATAACAGATGTGTTTTAGATAAACCGGCAGGCCTGGAGATGGAAAAGGGGAAAGCAAAATAGCAAAGATACTAATCTTGACCTAATTACCTCTGTGCAGTGGGAAGCAATAGCTAAGTAACAGTTACTTGTCTTTTAGACCATTAATAGATATGTTTGTTCATTTATCCATTTATTTATTGGGCAGCGTCTGTGGCAATCTAATATGTCAGGGACCATGTTAGCAAGAAGGCATAAACTTTTAACAGGATAGAACAAGCCTCTGATCTCAAGCAACCTATAATCGATTGCAGTATTTGCAAAGGCATGTTCTGTAAGAAGCTGTAGTTTAACATTTAGAAACACAGAGTTTGGAGTGGAACCAGAGCTCAGTTACTTACAGAGTTTGTTGCCTTGATAATTTACATATTTTCTTGCTCTATTTCAGGGTTAATTTGTTTAATTTAAAAAAATTGGTGTATGTTAAAGTGTTTAAATGAAGAGTAAATGATTAATTGACATTATTCATATAAAGAAGAGCCATTATTATTATTATTAGAGGATAAACTTCAGAGGATTAGGATAATTTTATTCTCCCTGGAATAAAGCTTGACATGCAGTAATTGTTAAGAATATTGGTTCAATAAACAAATATTTATTGTTGAAAAATTAAGTCTACTATTTTTAAATAAAGATGCAAAACTTTGAGTTAAATAAGATTAAATCAGTGTCATGACTACCATATTCTACAGAACCTCTAAATGCCAATGCACATCACACAATTCAAAGGTATTTCTCACACTTCATCACACAACCTGTATTGCATCTCTTGACACTATTGTTCTGATAAATGATGACTTTAGAATCATTGGTCAACTGTGTCATACATGTAATATTTAGTGGAAAAATATGTGTTGCTATTTTTTGTTTGACTACAAAAGAAATCTAGAAAAGAAAAAATGTAAAGACATATTTAAAATATTGTAATTAATATGTATTCATGTGTTTATGGCAACTTTACCTACACAATTTCATAAAGCATATGTAAGAATGCAATCTTACCTTTTACAACAGCACAGACAGACCTAGAGGTTATTATGCTAAATGAAATAACTCAGGCAGAAAAAAAAGTGCTATGTGAGTTCACTTATATGTGGAATCCAGAGATCAAAATAAACAAACAAAATAGAAACAGACCCACAGAAACAGAGAACGGACTGACAGTTGACAGGGTGCAGTGGGTTTGGTGGACTTGGTGAGAAAGGTAAAGTGGTTAAGAACAATTGGTAATTACATGATTGTCACAGAGATGTGAATTACAACATAGGGAATATAATCAATAATATTGTAATAACTGCGTAGGGAGTCAGGTGGGTTCTTGAAATATCAGGAGGACCACTCTGTAATAACCATGATTGTCTAACCACTTTGCTGTGTATCTGAAACTAACATAGGGTGATATTAAATATAAACTGCAATTAAATAAAAAGACTATAAGAATATGTTAGACAATAATTATATATTTTTAGGGATATGTGTTTTATAAAGGACAACTTAAAGGAGCAAAAAAGTTATTTATCAATATAGAAAGATAGAAGTGAGAAGGTTTAAAAATTTATATTAATATAATATAGAGAAACATTTTTGATATTCTACTATAACCAGAAGAAATCTAAATATAATTTATTTTTAAAAAGTGAAGTAAGTGTGAGTTAAATGAGTTTAACATTTTTAAGAGCTAAATTCTTAGCTCCAGGATACTAAGAATAAAAGTATGAGAAATGTCCTAAGAGCTAAATACATGTTAAAATAAGAATGGAAAAGGAGGTTAGGTTGGGGTAGGAGGCAGACATAAAAAGACAATTTTAATGTTTATTGGCTTTATAAACCTGAACATAGGAACTACATTAGGCCCTCAGAGCTATTAGACAAATTGGACTGGGCGCAGACTTTGGGAATTATATTGTAGCATGTGTCAAAGCAGCAGTTTCTCCTTATACTTCTACAAGGAAGAGAAATGGGTGGGGGTGGCAGGGATTGTAGTTCAATTTAGAAAGCATTGTGGGAGGAATTTTTAGGAGACTTAAAACCGCTATCTTATCTTCTGAGAAAGAAACTCAAGTATCAGACATTAAGTATTCTAGCTTGGTGAGGAAAGCTTTAAAGTTTTAATAATTAGCTTTTTTGTCTAAAACAGAGTTTTATTCCAGAGCTTTGTAATTTGACTTAATAACGAATGACGACTGAAGGCCATTAAACTCATTTTTTTGAGAAGACAAGTATATTTCCATACACAAATAAATTTCTGAACTTAAAACATCTCACCCATCACAGAACAGCATTTAATCATCCATCCAATTAATACACTGAATGGAGAACAAGTTTATTTAAACCACGTACTTACTTAAATATCAGGAAAGGACCCAAACGAGGACACGTCCACTCTCCTGTTTTCTCTGTGAGCACTCAATATCTGGGCAGACCCTTGCATCTTTCCTCTTCTGGATAATTCTCTCTTCTGTTGCGGGGAGAAAACTCAAAAAAAGAAATAAAAGAACATCTTTGCTCCCATTTTGTAAAAGAAATGAAGAATTTGCTGGAAAAAATTAGACATATTTGGATTATTTTATAATTTTTAAAAAAATTATTGTTCCTCAGTTACAGTTGTCCCGCATTTTCCCCCATTGCTCACCCCTACCCCATCCCTCCCACTCCCAGTTGGCCCCCCTTGTCTGTGCCCACGAGTCCGCTATGTGTGTTCCTTTGCTTGCCCCTTCCCTTCGAATAGATTAAGCATAGCTAGAAATCATGCTGTTTTAGTTAATAAACTGACATACCACTAACAATACTAAGAAATAGCAGTACTATTAATAAAGCAATAACTAAGTATTTGCTAGATACTAACTGGGATGTTCACATCTCCTAAATAACCTCATTTAATTCTCAGAACAGTCATCTGATGGATATTGTATTAAGGCTCATTGAGCAATGAGGGAACTAATATTTGAAGAGGTGAAGTAAGATATCCAAGGTCACATAGCTGGAAAGAGGAACAACTTGGGAGAAGTCAGAATGACCCAAAGATTGTGTTCTTAAATATACTATAAGAAGCATATAATTTCACTTCTATTAAAAAAAGAAAAAGTCAGTGCAGTTTAAACATTTATTAAGCAATTTGATTTTTTTCGATGTACTGGTTTGATCCTAAGAAATGAAGACACTTATTTAGCCAAGTTAAAAAAAATTCTACTGCTAAATAAAACAAATTTTCCAACTCTTAAATCTCTTAACATGCTCAGGATCTAGTTTTTATTTCTCGTTTTTAAAACCTGAGGCTTGTGCTCTGTATCATTTTCAATCTCTTCTTTCCTGAGGTGTTGCTTTCGCTCTGTTAGCCCAAGTGTCTCTGAAATCGTTGAGAAGTGTAACCCATGGTTGCCAGTATCTTCTTTCCTCCAAAACTACAGCAATTCAGTGAAGATGAGGTGAGCCAGTGTGCGAGCAGCCTGGATTGAGGGGGAAACTTTTTGTTTCAAATATATATATATGTCCTCTTTTCCTTTCATCTCTCAGCAAGGTCATCTTACTCACACTCTCTCCAGCCTTCTCAGAATAATAAAGGAAATTGCAATTAATTCACTTAAAAATGTACTTATGTAAAGATACACTTAATCTTGGACACTGCATTCCTCCATGGGAGAATGGTATTTTCTATTATTTTTAATTACCTTTAACTTCAGCAGAATATATTTGTAGTGTAGGTTACTTGAAATTTATCATGACAGAGTAGATGATCTTTTTCTTACTGTGTCTTTTACTATGTCAAATGACATCCACACATGCAGGTTAGGCCAGCGTAGTAACAGAACTATTGTTAAAGAGGACAGATACTTTTCACACTATAAAGCACTAGAATAAACTAAAGACTAAATTCACTTAATATCACCAGACTCAGTAATATCATAATAAAGAAACTCTCTTATTTACTGATTATAACTTAAAAAAATTATTTTTTAAACCCAGAGCTTTATAAACAAAAAGAGCTCTAAAATTCCAAACAGCAGAACCAAATTATATTTCAAACCAAAAAAGATATATATCTCATTTATTATTCACTGTTGAAATTCAATGAGTCTGCCTTTGAAACCTGGAATAAGCACCTACATAAGGGAAGTTTAAATCACAAAGCAGAAAAATATGTTTCCTATTATTGGCATTTTATTCTTGAATGTATAAATGAAGACGCACCTGCAAGTATTTGTTCCCTTTGCTGGCATGAAAGCCAGATGTATTCATAATTTCAGATAATACACACAGAAAATAACTGCTTAAGGTTTTTGATCTTAGTACTTGTGTTTGGTTTATGTATTTTCCTTTTTGATCATTTGTCATGCATTTAATAGATGAAATAGGTTATAGCTGCAGTTTCTAGCAATTTGTCTAAACTGCTGAGCACATGCATAGTCCGGCTTGACCAGTTCAGTGAATTAGTAATCTGTATCACATGCTTAAGCATGAGGGCAATCTTCCTCTTGTTTTAAAAAGTTCTGGTAACCAGAGAAAAATGGTGACAGAAATTGTCAAAAACAGAGATCAAAAGGTAGCATATTTCATAAATGTCCTTCTTTCCTTTGTGGATGCAAAAGCTTTTCCAGAGCTTTTACAAGACTGCAGGCTGGCAGAAGGCATGCTCTGCAGAAAGGCTAGTGGTGATGGAAATACAGCCTAACTCAGACGGGAAAGCATTCAGTTTATGTTTTCCTGGAAAATTACCTGCAACGCATACCTGCCAAATATACAGCATACAACCTCACAGAAAATATTTTTTCAGTCAATGCCTTTTATCCTTACAGTTAGTTCACTAGTTCTTGCTCATTTACTCAAAATAAGATGTCCTCTAGGCTGTTTACTTTTAGAGACCTGACCCTAGATTGAGTGCTAAAGGGATTCATTGACAGATTTATTTTTTCAAGGAACCCAGTCTTTTCTGTCTACTTAACTCAAACTTTAAAATGCCAAGTTCATTGTAAATAATTGCTTTTCCCTGTTTTCCTCTTGGGACTTTTCTCATGTATCTCTTAATAGAGTTATTAATGCTAAATGCCTATTTTTTTTGTTTCCTGTGGCCTTCCCTGCCATGGTTTACAGCCCAGTTTGTAATAGAATTATTTGCCTGGGTGTAGGTCTCTAAAATGAAGGAGTAAGTGAAAAGCACTTTAGAACATATAACCCAGAGTGGTATAGGAAGCAAAGGAATAAAAAAACAAAAAAAGAGGTGAATAACTTGCTTCAGAGAAGATATGGCTGCTGGGTAAGTTAGTAACTATCTTCAACTAAAGAACAAATTTGTAGAGAGTAATGAGCTGGGAAGGGTATCTCATCAAATCCCCCTTCAAGGAATCATTTGTTTCTACAGCTTTTAGGAGTATTGTCAGCAAAAATCCATCCACTCTCAGCCTCTTCCTGGATTGCCTTGACTGCAGAGAATAACGTCACCGCGGTCACTTCCCCTTCGCCTGACTTTAAAGTAGATACTTAGTGAATACACTGAAAACTAAACTCCAGTTAGAGTCTGCTTGCTGGACAGGCAATCTGCAAAGAGGATTGATCATTTTTTTAATAATATTAAAAAAGAAAAACTGTAAAATATTTTTCTACTATAATCAGTTGCTATTTTTGGGATTTCTAGACAAAAAAAAATCACTCTTGTCTATTTACATTTCCAAATCTGATAAGATTATGCAACTCTTTAAAAGCCCTGAGGGTGCTTCCCTCACTTCCCTTGGCAAACATTGTGCAGTGTGCTCTCCTCTGATCAGTGGTCCTCGGTCTTGTGTCAGAAAGGAAGAGACTATGTCGGATGTCTTCTGTGGTCCACATTCCTCTCTTTTTCTCTTGGTGATTCTTTGTTTTGGTAAGTCCCTTACCAACTACTCCTTATTTCTCTTCTATCTCCCTGAAATAACAATTGGCTTCTTTGTCTACCAAAATACAGGTTATTTCTCTTTGCTTGTTACTATTCTCCACCTTCCATTGATCACATTATATATAAAAATGATAGATTCAATAGATTTTGTTTTCCCATGAAGTAGGCTAATAACACAAAAAAGACCCACAGCAGTTAGGAGTGTGACTGTGTGTGACCGTGTGTGTTATAAGGTAGCCTGTTTTGGGGTGGTAAGTAGTAATATTAGAGAGTCCTAGTCCATACTATACATTGCATTCCCGAATCTCTCTTATCCCTGTAACAGCTATTATAATCCTACAGAATTACCATTTAGACAGCATTCTGGGGGGGAGGCTGAGATAGGTAGAGGTATGAGCTTATCCAAACACCTGTGCAAGTCATGCAGAGGTAACTTGTATGGTTCCGACCTATTATTTGTCTGATATATTTAACATTATCTTTGTGCCATCTGCATCCTGGTTCACATTTCTGTAATTTTGCACAAGCTTTTTCCTTATCTGCACTCTGTTGGTTTCACTTAGTAGCTCCTATTCATCCTTTGAGTCTCAGGATAGGAGTCATTTCCTCAAGGAAATCTACTTTGTTCTGTGGCAAAACGAGACAGTTTCTCCTGTTTTCCCAGGGCACATGTTATATGTTAACCTCAACACTGATAACATTTACTGTATGTTTTTATTTTTTGGCATACCTCCCATAACTAAGATTCTTGAGAGCAGTTTCAGTTATTCATCTCTGCGTCAACACAACCCAGGGGTGCCCACAATATAAAAATTACTTAGTGCAATGTTTGTTGGCAAATCAAGAGGTCAAATTCACTTATTTAAAGGAATGGAGAGGATACAGCTGGGTGGAGGAGAGGAAAGGAAAAAAAAGCAGAACATCTATAATAGCATAAACAACAAAAATAAATAAGTTAAAAAATAAAACCTGTTTTTTTAAAAGAAAAAAAGGGACGGACTTAAATTTAACTAACTATAAGAACCTTCTGATTTGATAACACTACATGAATCAGAGGTTACCAAATAGCATCTCTGCTCTTAAGTGATTTATCATTGTGAATGAAAAGTAAGAAAAGTATAACAACCTCTTACACAAAAACAGATAACTACAAAATAAGGCAAAGAAAAAGCATGCTGGGATTACTCTCATATATCCATATTAACTTAAGGTGCAATGTTTAATGTTAAAGCTGGACAAAGTTCAAAGTGCTCAACAAAGTCCTGATGCACAGAGGTCAGAATTGCACAAAGTGTCTAATGATTATGGGAATGTCAGAGAAAACACAGAAGAAACCTTAGTCTTGATCTTTGATGAATGTATACTTAAAAGAGTGACTTCCAGCTAGGTAAATTATTGTCTTTAGTCTTGAGTACTTGGTCTTATTAAGTGTATAAAAATTCTGAGGAATAAAGTACCTGATTTGTGATGATTAATTATATTATTTATGCTGTTATCAAATGAATTTTGATTTTTGGCTTAGCAGCTGATAGTGCATCTAATAAACATGCAATCTAAAATAGGGTTTTATTAATATAATTATCTTACAAAAATTCTGAATATATGAAGGCCAAATCTGAGATATAACCAAAGAATTCAAAATAAAACTTAGTATTTGATTAATGATTTAAATTTTTCTGTTTTTCCATATTTGACTTAACATAAATGTATGCTATAATAAGCTATAGTTTACTTAAAAATATGATCCAGATGCTTATAAATTCATCTCAAATATTTTTCTGTTTTCCACTGAGGTTCATTGGTTTATTTTAATTGCTTTAGAAGGTCTATATTCATGATTATTAACATTTTATTCTCTTTATCATTGTGTATCATGCCTTCATTAAAAGGCATTTTTACATCAAGCTTTTGAAATTTAATTCTAATGATTGTATCAAGATATAGAATTATCTTTGTATGGCTTATCATGCACAAGCATATACTTCTTATTAGTTTAATCTAATGAAGCCACTTTCACTGCAGTTGCTGAAGTCTTAAATGGTAGTCCACTGTAACAAAGTTCAAAGACACAAAAAGCCATGTATAATTTTTTAAACTATTTTTTGTATAAAGGAGGCACATAAGAAGCATATTGATGTAGTGTTCTGGATAAGTACCAAATGCAAACAGGAGCAGATCTTATTTGGGTACTTTTAAACACCATTTTTTTTAACTTTTTAGAACAATTGAAAAAATCCTGAGTATTTTATTTGCCAAGTAAAAAAGAAAAATAGAGAAGAAAGAAGGAAAGATGGCATAATTATTCATATTTTACCATAAAATGTGGACTTAAAACTCTTTTATTGCTTGGATATTCCATCACTGCAACGTATCTCAACATGTACCTTTTTAGACATCAAGTAACCAGTTTCATTTTAAGGTGTATGTCTTCAATTTATAATGTCTTACTCAGTTCATTGAGGTTTATCTTTTTATCAAGAAACGAGCTTATAACTTGGATTTGTTCAAAGGCCAGTGTGTCCAAGCACCCAGTGTTATTTTCCCCAAGACATTAATTCACACTTCGTTTTGATGTTACCCACAATAAGCACTTTAAAAAAGATGGGAGAGAGAGCAACATGTAGTAATCAAGAGCTGCTCCATATGGGAATGCCCAACAGCAGACGTCTGTTGTAGACCAGTTAGGGTACTTTTGCCTGAGAATATATTGAGGATATTGAAAGGATAGAAGGAAATAGTGAATGAGTATCTAAGTTCTCCTGGAAATGGACCCTGAATAGAGCTAGTGATCCCAAGCCAACCTGATACCAATTTGGTGATGTTGGCCTCATGACACTTGACTACCTTTGTAAGCTGCCCTCTACTCCTGCTCTTTAGGATTCGGTCAATCTCATGAAATCAAACAATCTTAAATTTGTGTTCCTTTTCTCTCTCTTACCCTGCTATTAACCAGCTTTTAATTACAATTTAGAAACATGAGAGATGAAATAACATCTGCAATGTACCATGTTGGGAAGAGAAAAGAGACTATCTCCGGAATTTTCTGTTTTTCTTTTGCATATATGATACATAACATTTCAGTCTCTCTACTACTTTAAACTGTATTTGCCTCCACATATTTATGCTTAAGTAATCTTCTCCTGCCTCACTTAGATAAATATTCCTTATTTTGTTTAAGGCTTTTCCTTCTGAGTTATGCCATAGAAGTTTTTGTTTTGTTATCTATTGGTTTTCTTTTCAACTTCTCCCTTTCCAGTTTGTTCCTTCCATTCACTCGTATGACATGTCCCTGACCTTTTGTCAAATTTTATGACTGTCTTATCTGTTCCTTCACTTCAAAACCAAGCTTTTCCAACAAGTAATATGCTTCCCTGCTTCTCCCTCATAACATTTCATTCCCTGTGCATTTCAATGCAACCTGGCTTCCTTCTGCATCTCTCTGCTGAAGTTCTTGCTGTTGTAGCCAAAAATGTGGAATACTCCCAATCACTTCGGGTGTTTTGTTTTGTTTTTTTTTACATTATTTTAATTATCTCTCTGTGTTATTTGGCATTGCTCATTACTTCATTCCTTCTAAAATTTTCTCTCCTTTTTGGTTGCCATAATATTACAAAATTCTAGTCAACTTCCTCTGTCTCTGGTTGTTCTTTGTTTCTTTTATAGTAGGGTCATTCTCTGTTTACCATTTAAATAGATTTATGTTCATAGCTTTTCTTCATACATTTTTCTCTTCTCAACAAATTCCAAATTTATATACCTTCAAACATTTTTGCATTTTGATTATAAACATAGCTATCTTTGGAAAAAATTTACTTCTTATGATCAAATAGAAACCTCCACATATTTTCTGTATATTTTAGAGTGTATATGTATGTGTGTATTTATTCATCATGTTTCTCTCATACTTAAACTTGTATTTGTATTCTTAATTCTGCTAATGATAACACCATCTTTTGATTTAGGAACATAAGATTCAGGGAGAATCAAAATGGTGGAGGAGTAAGTGGAAGTCACACTGACCTCCTCCCAGAACCAACTTGGAATTATAACTAAATTGTGGAGAAATCACATGGAATGAACAACTGAACAATAGTGAGAGAGGAGCAGACCACCTCTCACTATTAACCTTGGATAGACAGAAGAATCCGTTTTAGCACAACCTGAATGGCAAGGAGTGTGGTAGAGACTCAAGAAGGTGGGCAGGGAACCCACAGGTGACAGCATCAGAAGGATAATGAAACTGCCAGTTGGATCCCACTGAAAAGAACAGGGTCTAAAACATAAGCGGGATCCCCAGCCTACAGCACCAGAGCCAAAAATGTACATACATAACAACCAGCTGCGAAAAGCGGCAGGGTTGCTCTCTGCTAGAGACAAGCAGCTGGAGACTTAAAGAGCCAACACATACATTTTTGTTTGCAGCCACTTACCCGGGGCTCCTGCAAAGGTAGGGGGAGAGAGGGCTGAGGAGAGACTGGGAAAGGAGGCTTTGGGGAGAGGACTGAGGGAAGAGCCGGCGGGATCCCAGTGCTGATTCATCCCCCATGAGCAGCAGCCATCTTGCTCAGGCAGACCACTCCCCTGAGTGGCAACAGCATGGCAGAACCCAGTAGCCTCGCCCCCAGGAGGCTCTGCCCTGGCCCAGTGGTGCTAAAACCTGATGGCAGAGTACAGCGTGGCAGCCAGTAGATCCTGGCTAAAGGGGGCACAGAATGATCTAGAGACACTTGAGGAGACACTGGAGATGGAGGCTTTAGGGAGAGAACAGAGAGAGAGTAGCCAGTGGGATCCTGGTGCTGACTCATCTCCCATACAGCAGCTGCCATCTGATTCAGGCAGACCACTCTCCTGAGTGGCAGCAGCCTGAAAGGACCCAATAACCCCTCCCCACCCAGGAGGGACCTTGTCCGCCTTGTGGGGTCTCTAAGCTGGTCTGCTGAGGGCAGAGGGACTAGATTAATAGCTTCAGGAGAGAGCCACAGACAATAGATTCATGGAAGTCTCGAACAGACTGCCGAAGGTCAGGCAGGATCAACATCTGACATCATCAGAGGCAGATCCAGAAAGAAAAAATAAATAAATAAACAGTGGTCTCCTACCATAGAAGTTCACACCACAAAGTCAGGAAATCAAGACAGATCAATTTAAGAAGCAGAAGCAAAAGAGAAAAGTCTCACAAATGATGGGAAGACAAAGAAGCACCCCCCAGTTGAAGGGAAAGGTGGAATCCCCAGAAAGAGAATTAAATGAAATAGAGGCAAGTAAACTATCAGATAATGAGTTCAAAACACTGGTTCTAAGGAAGCTCAATGAGCTCAGTGAGCTCAGAGGGAATTACAAAAAACTACAGGGAAACTATGAAGAACTTACTTCAAACTATATCACCATGAAAAAGAACAGAGAAACTATCAATAAGAGGCAAGAGGAAATGAAGAATACAATTTCTGAATTGAAAAACACAGTAGAAGGAATCAAAAGCAGGCTAGATGAAGCAGAGGATCAAATCAGCGAGCTGGATAACAAGGTAGAACAAAGCTTCCAGAAAGAGCAAGAAAATGAAAAACGACTCAAAAAGAATGAAGAGACATTTAGGGAGGTGCAGGACAACCTGAAATGTAATAATATCCATACAATAGGGATACCAGAAGGAGAAGAGGATGAGGAAGGGATAGAGAACCTTTTTGAAGAAGTAATGATGGAAAATTTCCCTAAAACTTTCAAGAGAAAAAGTCACACAAGTCCAGGAAGCACAGAGGGTCCCATTCCAGAGGAACCCAGTGAGGCCCACTCCAAGACACATCGTCATTAAAATGGCAAATATCCAAGACAAACAGAGAATCCTAAAGGCAGCAAGGGAGAAACAGGTAGTAACGTTTAAGGGAGCCCTGATACAGCTAGCAGCTGACTTCTCAGTAGAAACACTCCAAGTCAGAAGGGAGTGGGAAGAAATACTCCAAGTCATGAAAAGCAAAGGCCTGCAGCCAAGACTGCTCTACCCAGCAAGGCTCTCAATCAAAATGGAATTTGAAATAAGGAGTTTCCCAGACAAAAGAAGGCTACAAGAATACACCTCCATCAAATCAGCATTGCAAGATATGCTAAAGGAAGTGCTTTAAAAAGATGAAGAAAAAGAGTCTATGAATACCCAGTTTCTTTCACAGTCACCAATATTTGATATTACCAATATTTTGAATACTTATTAATCTGATTGTGACAATGATGTGTTATTTTAATTGTTACTTTATTATTTGTTGAAACTAAACCTGTTTTTACATAATTCTTGCTTATTTCTATTATTTTTTAAAAAAGCTTTAAGTGACTTTTTGGTATTCTTTATCCATTTTTTCATTAAATGTTTGTAGAATTCCGCCCTCCCCGCCCCCCCAAAAAACAAAAACAACTATCAACCCTATTTTTAGATGTGTTGTAAATACTTTCCTATGCTGTTGCTTATCCTTTAACTTTTTTATATGTGTATTACTGTATAGTCTCAAATGTTTAATATAGTCATATTGTCAATATTTTATTTTATAGCTTCTGGGTTTGAATATTTTACTGCAGGATGAGAAAATATTACTTTGTATTTTCTCCTAAAACTCCTTAGATTTTACATGTTGGTTTTTAACTCACCTGAATATTTGTTGTATAATGTGAGAAATAAGGCTCTATTTTTTTATTTCAAATTATATTGATCCATGCACCTTATGTTGAATAAGCCTTATTTTCCCCATTGATTTGAAATATCAATTTAATCATATATTACATTTTTAGGCAGATATATAAATTTATTTCCAGAATGCTCATTTTATTTCATTGATCCACCTGATTATTTCTGTGCAGGTGTCATGATTGCTGAAACTTTATAATGTATTTAAATTTTTTAATATTTTATAATGGATTTTGACAATAAAAAAATAAATAAAATCAATCTGTATTAAAAAGAACGAAAGGAAGGAAGGAAGGAAGAAAGAGAAAGGAAGAAAGGAAGAAGAAAGGAAAAAAGGAAGAAAGGAAGAAGAAAGGAAGAAAGGAAGAAAAGAAGAAAGAAAGGAAAGAAAGAAAGAAAGAAAGAAAGAAAGAAAGAAAGAAAGAAAGAAAGAAAGAAAGAAAGAAAGAAAGAAAGAAAAGGGAAAGAAAGAAAGAGAAAGAAACTCCAGCCTTTTGTGACAACATGGATGGAACTGGAGAATATTATATTAAGAAGTGAAGTAAGCCAGTTGGCAGAAGATAAATACCATATTATCTCACCTAGAAGTGGAATCTAGTCAACAGAATAAATGAACGAACAAAATAAACCAGTCAAGGAAACATGGAGCAGACTGACAGTGACCAGAGGGGATGGGGAAGGAAGACAGTAGTGGAAAGAAAAGAAAGGGACTACACCAAGAACATGTATGAATGACCCATGGACATGGACGTCAGTGTAGGAATTGACTGTGGGAGCAGGGGGTGGGGTGGAATGGGTGCCGGAGGACAAAGGGGGAAAAATTGAGACAACTGTAATAGAATACACATGATTTAAAAATAAAATTAATTTTAAAAAAAAGAAACATAAGATTCACCCTACCTTCTTACACTGTCTTTCTTGGTAAGTTCAGTTGGTCACTAACTCTTGGGCATTCTAAGTACTGATGACCTAGGTCAGTGTTCCTGTCACCTTTCCTACTGTTCTTGTCTGAGTCAGGCCCCCATCATCTGCTACACTGAGCTATTGCAATAGCCATCCAAATTGTCTCACTGTCTCCAATTTTCATTATTTCCACTCCCTCCTCATAGTAAAACAATCATCTTATTTCCTATTAAAATAATAAGACTAAAGCAACAGTCTGATCATGCCGTCTCTCTAGTAAGATTCCATCAACAGCTTAGCTTAGACCAAAGAAGAGAGTCCTGTTTCCTTACTCTGGCAAGTATGAGGCTCCATTCTTCTACGTTTTCCAACTCAAGTCTTTTTTACTAAAGCTTCCTACCTGGAACATTAGACATAGAACTAACTGAAGTAATTACAATTGCCTTATACTCAATATTATTTATGCCTCGATATTTTCATACTTTTTTTGGCTGCCGGGCTCTTCCCTCACCTGTTTGCAGGTGTCAAGAGAGAGGTCATGTGTCTCCTCTTTTACTATTCATAAGTCTCTTCAGTTAGAAGAGATGACTTCATCTATGTGACTTCCTTGTGCCTTGTATTTAACTATTTTGAGAGTTTTCTACAGTGTTCTAGAAAACTGTAAAAGAAAAACAACAAAGATTGACTGATTTTAGATTGTGTAAATACGTGTGCTTTTCCTCTTTATTTTTATATTTTTTCAAATGTATATAGTTATCATGTATTACCTTCATAATGAAATGTCACACAAGACATTAGAGCATTTATAGATTTTTAAAATGGAAACATTTACAAACATTTCTCATTAGAGAGATAATCCCTTATAGGCAGACTCTTTTTCATTTATTATTTTCTTCCTTCTTTAATAATTATTTTTCAACTTATCTCTATTTCACCTGGGGGACTCCTAGTAATTACAAGTTAATAGCATAGCATTAATAAAGACAAATAACATTTTAAGTTTTTTTCTCTTTACATTTTATAAATGCATCTGGACCTTTGTTATACAATATCACACAACATTTTATTGATGCTAAATGGGCCCTGTACTTAATCCAGTTGCTAAAATTGGGATTTATTGAAAACAAATCCCATTAAATAAATTTGGGATTTATTTAAATCAGTCATGTTTGCTTGTGTGTTTAAAGTACTTCTATTCAATAATTTTGTAGACTGTGTAGTGTATTTATTTATTTCTAATGTGGCCCAGTCTTCTTTGTTTTGTCATAGTTGACTTTTCTCAGATCCTTCTCTAGGCACTTCTTATATCTGTGCCATGGTTCTTGGTTCCATACTGTTGCCCTGCACTAAGGATTTTTTAATTTAATTCTTCTTCTAAATCTCCTACAGTCACTCTGATATTAGAATTTTGTACTCAAAATCTCCTTCTTAAACTTGAATATTTATTGTTTCATCATAAAAGTCTCATAATCTAACAACATCAATTTTCACTATTAGTTTGTGTTGTAGTATGATCTTGAGATAGTCCATTATATCTTGCGTATTTTATGCACAGTTCCAAGTCATTATTTTACAATACCATCACCCTGGATAACAGTAGAAAAATCATTCCAAATAAGGAGAATAATTTGTTGCAACTTCAATTAGTGATGAATACATCACAAGTAGATCTGATTTCCTTCAAATTAAATTTAATAAACATTAGATTACTCTTGTCCTTTGTTCTGCCAATACAGTGCAGAAAAGGGATATATTAATGAAAGACAAAAGATAAGTATGATTATGACATACTCTTTGCCAAAAAGTTAACAATTATCATTTGTTTCAGAGAATGATGACATAATCTGTCAACTGCAAAAAATAATTATTTGGTATTTAAGTATCATAGAATAACAACAGGCTCTAATAATATAATGTAGTGCTTAATGGCTAATTGACAAGTGAAAAATGACCAGAATTATTTGCAATACATTTAATTTTCAGCTGAATGATATTATTTTATCATATTTGAGGAAAGAAAGAAAAAGTATTTTCTTCTTTAATATCCAGTTACTTTATCTGGATATAAAAGTTTTGGCTTTCCTAAAAGATAACTATTTAATTTTTAACATATTAACAACATAAAATAAAACTAATTTCTCTTAATTCATATTATAATTTATCAAAAATGTATATGTTCTAAAGGGTTTGAATATAAATTCTTAGTCTTTTACCCTGAATTCATTATATATGTTCAGTAAGTTAAAATATATGACCATTTAGGTTATATAAAGAATTTTTATAAATAATAGAGCTATTTAATATTCATCAGTATTGGAAAATTCATTTAAAAAAATCTTTAGTAAAATAATTTTCAATTGTTTTCTCAGATCAATCAATGAAATTTTACAAATTGAGCACAACCCAAAAGTCAATATGGAAAATCCATCAATAAAACTATGAAAGATAAATTTGGAAAAATAAGATACAGACTTGGAAAAAAAATACCTCATTCTAAGCATTAAGAAAAATGGAAGCAATCTATAGAAAAATGAGAAACTGGTAGATCTGTTGATTTTTATAAAGTTAATGGAACTCAATAAACATCCGAAAACTCCCTCAACCTCACTCATAAACAAATAAATGAAATTCAAAATGGAAAATCTTTTCTACCTAAAGATTAACCAACAAAAAATTTTTGACAATATTTGTCATACAAGGTGGCACACTTTCAGGAGCATCATTTGGCAATGTTAGAAATGCTGCATCTTCGATGGATGTGTGTCATTTAAAATATCAGCAATTTACAAATAATTTTAATATACTTTTTAATATTTTTTAATTATCTTGATACAAGTTGTTAATTACATTACTCTGTTCTACATGCTTTTGAAATACTAATTCATTTGTCCCTCATAGCAAGCTTGTGAGTACTAGCTGATAATAATCCCCTTTTATACCATGGCCATAGAGCTAGTGAGTGCGGTAGTGCGTGCGGTCCTCAGAAGTACGCCCCAGGAGACAGACTCTGGGGTCTGCACTACACAATGCTGCTTCTCTGAAGGGCTGGTGATTATGCCAGTAATGATTCATCCATATAATACTATTATGTAGATGTAAAAAGTAAGATAAATCTGGATATATTGATAGGAAATATTTCCAGCACTTAATATTATGTGCAAACACAAGGGGCAGGTAGGTATATGCAATATGAACAATGCTAAATTTGCTAAATTTGTTTAATGCTAAATTTGAGAGAGGAAAAGAGAGGAGAGATGGGAAGAGAGTGAAAGAAAAGGAGAGGAAACAAATTCAAACACTTGTCTACAGCTTTATTCCTATCTGGTCTTGGAAAAGTCACTTTTTTACTTGGGCCTCAGTTTCCTCATTCATAAATTGGAGGTTGAAATAGAACAAAGTGCCTGGGGCTGTTATAAGAATTAAATGAAATTATACATGTAAAGTTATTATGCCAGTATACAATATAATTTGAATTCTGAAATGCTTAACATTTTTGTTTGCTTTTAATAAGATAGGGATTATCCAACTGTGGTTTGTTTTTTGTGCTCATATTAAAAGAAACCTTTTATTTTTTATAATTAAATACTGAATATGACTTTTTTATTTATCAAGAAAAAATAAGAAATGTCATATTTAGTTTATGCTGGAATATTTGCATAACATTGTATTTTAGCTGCTATTTCTAGGGAATTCTCAAAATTAAAATATGATATATATTGAATAGATATCTTTTCCTCTTGAACTATTGGGAGTTGTTAGGTTTACCTAAGTTAAAATTATTTTAGTCCCAGTAGTGTATTTAAAACGGAGTTAACATCAGCCTAACACACTATCTTACTGATAAGAGAAGTATTGATTAACTTATCCCAAAATGAATAATCTGAATCTGAATTCTTCCAGTAGTTGGCACGCACAGGTAAAATTGCCTTTTCAGATGAAGAGGTGCTCTCTCTCTTTTTTCTTCCCATGGTTATCATCATTTCTGGTTTTATTGCTCTCACTGATCTCGTTGGCCAGCTCTCATCTGTCATCATAAACCAGGCATCTTCGTCCAGTGACTAATAGCAGACACTTTGTGAAATACAGTTTGTGAACCTGAGTAAGTGTCTAATCATTAGATGAGCTAAACAACCCCTTTTTATTACTTTTTGTGGTTCTCGATAAATGATAAAAACTTTGGATAATCTATTTCCAAGAATAAAGATGAGGATTCTCCATATGATTTAAAAGGCAGAGAGAGTACCAAAATAATTAAGTGAATTATTCTAGAAGATAAAGTTTCAAAAGATTTTACACAAGGTTTTGATTTAGTGAGATCATGGAGTATGATACTACTTTGCATTTTGGACAAATATTCTCAACTTCCTCACAAATTGGGCATACTATTTTGTCTGAAATATAGACTTTTTAATGATATGAATCTGTGTACACCAACTTTCCACCTCAGAAATATCTCCTACTCTGCTCCTTTCTTTTGTTTTCAAAATAGGAATACAAACCATGTATAGTAAGACATTTGGGAAAAGGCTAGAATAAAATAGCTTATTTTTTATTGAGATAATGTTTTGTGGTTTGCCTTGTGTTAGCTGATGTTAGCAAACCTACAGATCACTGTTGATGTCATTTTTGTTTCTGCTGCCTCCAAAACAACACAACCTAGAAATTCTTTGGTAATTATTTTGAAAACTTTGTTATTGCAAAATGATCGTGAAAATAAAAGGGAAGGGGAAAGTCAAGGAACATATAGCAAGGACTCATGGACAAAACCAAAGGGGAAGAGCTGAGGGAGGGAAGGTGGGAGGGGGCAAGGGAAAGAGGTGGGGGGGAGGCAGAGACAAATGTATTTAAAAAGTAAATAAAAAAAAAATAAAAAAATAAAATAAAAAAAATTAAAAAAAAAGGTCATAATTCAGTTCTCTGTTTCAGCAAGGTAATTTTGTACATCAAGAACCCAAATCTGAAAGAAAAAAAAACCTAATTCTAATGATAAATTTAAGTTTCTGGAACTACCTCCAAGAATAGTTGTGGCGTGGCACCAGCTGTTTAGCCTGAACCACAAAACTCTGATAAATGTTGATGGAAATGATTGTCCTCTTTATTTCAAGTTATACAGTGAGTAACAAAATTCACTTAGTCAGCACTGAGGGCTGACATGGCAATGATGGAATATAGTGCTCTATGCAAATACTCCTCCATTACTCAATCATAGTTTGCAGAAGGTGACAGTGAAGATTGATGTGCATCCGGTGTGCACATTTTACTCTAATAGCTGGTTTGGTGCTGAAAGACAGATCCTGCTATTTATGGAAGTTCAAATGAGAGATTTCTTCTTTCTCTCTCTCTCTCTCTCTCTCTCTCTCTCTCTCTTCCCCCCTCCCCCCTAATTCTCTATGTTTTTCTCCACCTCTACAGAAACTCATGAACAGGATCAAAAATGGCCAACAGAATATTTATGGTTATTATTTTAAATAAAAAAGCTATTATCTTTTCAGCATAGATCCTTTAGAAATATAGCAGTGGATCTGATAGTTATTAATCTCCACTAGGTACTAAGCACAATGCTAACATTTCATGTGTATTTAATTCTCTAGAAAATGTTATCAAGTATGTGAAGGGTTTAAGAGTATGAATTTAGGAATCAGATGCTTGAGTTCAATCTCTTCTACGCCACTCGTTTCTTATGACTTTCAATAAGGAATTGATAGTAGATTAATTGATTAGCTTCTTTGTGTCCTAGGTTTTCATCAGTTAAAAATGGCAAAATAGTGTCTGGATCTTGTATTGTTTACAGTTTTACTGGGGAAGTTTATAAAATTACCATCATAACTCAAAAAAAAAAAAAAAAAAAGAAAGAGGCACCACATGGTAATTATATTGTCTGTATTCTACTGTTAAGTAAATGGAATTTCAGAGCTCTTAGGCAATTTTCCAGAGTAACAAAGCAAATATGTAGGCTGGATTTCAAGCTAGTGCATTATTTTTCAAAGTCTCCATCTCCTTTCTCCAGGATAGACTTGATTACCTTTTGGAAAGAGACAAAAGGGAACACTACTGTATTTTTAGGGAAAGATAATAAAGTATATTGAACTCCAAAGATATAATTCTATCTCCTTGTTCTTTCCTGATTTATTTCACAAAAATCTGAACTTTTTAGATGATGTTTGTTATATAAAATGCAATGCAACATTTTACATTGAGTAGTAAATTGCCATTGGCACACTTTACTTCCAAGGTACACTCTTTTGGAGAGATTTATATCTCTGTAGTACATATTTGCTCCCAGCGAAAAATGTCCTACAAGTCTTAGGTCAATAATTATTTGATTTTTCTTTCTAACATTTTTCCTTGAATGAAAATATTTATTATAGTTAATATGTAGGAAATTCTATAGAGTAGTCCTTTTTTTTTTTTTTCTTATTCACCATCTCCTTCAGGCAATACTGGTTTTGCAGGCTAGTTTTTGGAACTGTATTCCTTTTATCAGTATCTTCAAGGCAACATTACTGTAAAATAATAATGTGCATATATGATCACTTAGTTGGAACTCTACCTTTGTAACAGTGAGATTTTATTCTTTTATCTATACCATGCCACCCTTGGGCTTAACATTTGTACTGTAACATGAAAAGCAGATATTAATGTCTGTAGCAAAACAGTACATGAGTTAAGTGAGCTTGCTTGACAATAGTTAACATGAAAAAAAATAATGGAAATACTTTCACCATAGAAATTTGCGAACACTACAAATGAGAGCTTACCTTTCAGACAGCCATATCTAAAAACATTTGCTAGCATACCAATTTGTAGAATAAAACTCTCACTTGCCCTAGACAGCAAGGGAAAAGAGTGAGCACTTTCTTTAATGATCCTCTAGCAGTGACACCACCTACTCCTTCCTCCTTACCTGAGCTGTGTAGACATGGGCTTGTTCCTCAACTATTTCTTCCTCTTTCTCACCTGTCAGATAAGAATAAGTACCAATGGAACAAAAGCAAACCAATATGTGTTACTCCTTGAGAGGATCCTAGTCATTAACCTAGGCAAAATGCAGTTTTTTAAAAAGAATGCAAGCAGTAACGTCATTAGAAAAAATTCAAGAGTTCCTGTGGTCAGCCAGAGGAACGCGGGTGGAGCATGTGGGGTTTCCGTATCCTTCTTCAGTTTCTCCATAGGTTTATAGGTCAAATTAAATTCCTCTCATTTCCCTAGAGAATGGGTACATTATGTCTGTAAGAATCATTTATTTAATAAAACAATATTTGGAAAAAATTTAATCTGTTGGCTTAAGCATCTTACCCACACAACTTTTCTGAATGTCTATTTAAATGTCAATCATGACAAATTTTTGACTAGCTCAATAAATCTGCAGAGTTGATAAATTTATTAATTAATTCCCCAAATGCTTACATTTTAACTTTCAGTGAAAAGATGGTAAAATAATTTGGGTAAGTACATGATATTAAATTTATATATATACACACATTTCTTACAGTGCCAAAAATAAGTTTTACTACTCTCTCTTAGAATAGACTAGAAGCAAATTTTTCAAAATGTAAGACAAATATATTTTTCCCCTTAGCTCACATTAGATAAAGATAGAACCATGTATTTTAAGTACTGAAACAACATATAATTTAATTAATTCAATCAGTATTTGCTAAAGCCATACTATGCATCATGCATTATCTATTATACTAGGCTGTAGAGCTACAGAAATGACCAACACAAACTCTCTACCTGCAATCATTTACATTCTATTGATTACCTATTCCAGTCCTACCAATTCTTAAGAGAGAAAAATTAAGAATCAAAGTAAAGGTTTAGCCTCCCAGCTCTGTCTTGCTTGAAGACTATTTAAATTTTTCTTTGTATTTTTTCTTTAAAAATTGAATAATGGATCATTTCTGTTTTGCCTGATTTTCATATTCCAAAATGTTAATCATCTTTGAAATTCTTATTTAAATTTTCTAAATTTCATCAGAGTCTAAGGATTGATGAGTATAGTCTAATCTCACAAAATCTGAGAATAGCAAATGTTAAATTTTATTATATCCTTTGAATTTACCTTCGAATGACAAAAATGTTGTATCACTTTTTTATGAACCTTCCTTAGAAGCAGAAACAAAGAAAAACCAAGTAAATAAACAAGCAAAAAAATGTTGTCTGTTCATAATGAAAAACATCCATTAATATACAGAAGGTGTGAAATATTTTTACTGCCTGCACAATCAGCTAATGCATGTGTGGATTCTAGATCTAAAGTCTCCAAACTGGCTCTCAGACATTTCTGCAGCCCAAGAACTACTTTATATCTACTGAGTCAGATTCTCTGTAAGCAGTGTCCACAAACTGTCCTTTTTAAATTTTTATTTAAGTATAGTTGGTATTGTGGGAGCCATGTGCGGGGCTCCTGGATCTGAGAGTCCCCATTCCAGAGGGCCAGCTGAGGTGGGGGCATGGGCTCTGATTCCCACAGAATCCATTCCGGCGTTGTCACAGATGGGGGAATAAACACGAGTCGTCGCAAACACTTCTCTGTTTGCCAGGAGACGGAACATGGCTCTTCCCTCTAGTGGCGAAGGCTCCAGACCCCTTCGTCCAAAGGCTTTTATTGAAAGGGTTATCAGTGGGGCCAGGTAATAGGAATGTACAAGTGATCTCATTACATCAGTATGTTAAAGTTTACAGAGAACAGATGATGTTTTGAAGAAAACAATGCCGGAAATGGCAGGAACACCGATTTACATGGGCCCTCGAGGAGACTAGTAAACATGAGAGCATAGTAAACATAAGAGAGCCAAAAGGTTTAGGATTAGGGTCTGTCAATAATGTAAATTTCTTTCCCAGCATGAGTTGGCTATTATAGCTTTTGTGGGGAGAAAAAAAAGCATGCTTTAAAGAATTTACTTTTAGGTCTGATTTCCTCTGGGAACCACCAGATCCAGTTTAGGACTGACTCCAGTATTGTTTCAAGCCTGAGCCAGGTGGGGGTTAGGGAGCCACCAATAGATAAGGAGATTTCTTTCAGATAGAATGAGGACCCTGGCCATAACCCATCATAGTCGACGGGTGTGAGTCGTTTTGCCCTTTCTCCATGTCCCCCAAGTATTTTCCCTGATGGCCTCGGCTGTGCCTGTCTTAGGTTGTCCCTTCCATCGAGGGATCTTACCTGTCATTGACTACCAGCCATCTCCCAGGGCCAAGCAGGGTGATGTGAGGGAGGCAGGAGCTGTGCCCCTGCCAGGGGGACAGGTTTTGTCTCCTCAGTGGCCTGTTTTCCCAAGGCCTCCTTGATTAGTTCCAGCCTTGGGGCCCTCTTGCCTGTTGGTGGGGCTACTGTTCCTGAAACCAGACAGGGTGTTTCCCAACATGGCATACAATCTTTCATTGTTTACGTTAGTTTCAGGTGTATGATATAGTGATTCATCATTTTTATACCTTACATTGCGACCGCCCAATTAATTCTAGTAATCATCTGTCACTGTGTAAATTTATAATATTATTGACTATATTTCCCTTCTTCTTCTCACCCATCCCCTTTCTCCTTTCTGGTAACCACCTCTTTGGTCTCTTTTTCTATGAATCTCTTTTTGTTTTTGGTTGGTGGTTTTGTTTTTTCTATTTTTTAGATTCCACATGTAAATGAAACCACACTGTATTCAATACTAGAATTTAACTGTCTATCCACACATTAAAATACATGAAATCACCCAGGGCCTTCCTGAACTCAAAATTAACTGTTTCTATTACTTCCTCTTTCTGACCAGACTATTAAAATCAAGAGGGTGTAGTTTGGTTTAGTTATCTCGTTATTTGTGTATTAATTCTGACTTTTATAAACCACTGTGTGTAATAATAAATGTTCAAAATTGGTTTTATTTTTCCTTTGGTTTCCTTAATTAGAATATCCTACCATTAATTTGTTACTAGGTGAGAAATAAGTTCATTTGCAAAACAAGAAAAATGAATGTTAAGTAAGGCTTTGCTCTTGTGGAAAAATTTAAGGAAAAAAATCAGCTTTATGTTTGGTAAATTCATAGCAATAATTGAACAACTCACTTTGGAGGGAAATGCACATTTGAAATTTTTAGGTTTTACTTAAATTGTTCATATTATCTATTTTAATGTGCGTAAATGGGGACAGAGTGGGAGAATTTATATCATCAGCACTTTCCATGTACATGGCAACTGATGTTCCAGATTGACGTTCACTGTTACAAACACTGGTATTTATATGTGATCTTTTATTTGTATTTGGCAAGACTGCTAATGTGTCTGTGCCCTTTCTGTGGATGTTCGGTTTTTCTCTTTCGTGAGTCTTAACTATTGAGCTGTGCGTTCACTCTGTACTTTTTCTTTCCCTGTTCTAAATTCTTTGGTTCCTTTCTCATCATGAGTTACTTTGCACTAAAATTCTGAATCACATTATAGAAGACTACGGTCTATGTTTAGTGAGGAACGTGTCATATGTTCCTAAAATACATTTTAACATAATTTATTATAAATTGCATGCTTCTAACAGTGAGTAGATTTAATGCTTATCAGTTGTTGAAAGTATATATTAATACTATGTTTAGTAGTGAGACCTGAAAAGATTTTTTAAAACTCAGCTAAAGATGTTTTTCCAAAGGTTTTATATGTTTATGTTGGAACAATTGGATGGTTTATAGGCTGCAGTTGGTTTGGGGGCAAGCTAATGGAGATGCCACATTGCTTTAGGCAATGTTATGGTCAGTGGGTTCAATGGTGTATCTATAGCACGTGGCATTTACTGGGTGAAAGTTTATATTCAGTTTAGATCAGTATACATAATCATACACTGATCTTAATCATAGTTAATGAAATAAGAAATCTGATGTCTAACTACTTAATGTTGTTATTTCTAGGATGTATCTGCATAAATGAACAGAAGAAGTCATCTTATTTGCCAGAGTTTCAAATGTACTAGCTGGAAGCTATAGGTGAAGGAACTGAGTCTGGGAGATGTTAAGTAAGATACTTAAAGTAACATGTATCCAAGGGAAAAATCTGAGGTTGAAACTCCAAATGCATGTTATATCTTGTATGTAATGCATCATATTTAATAAATAAGCCTGATTTAAATTTGTATAAGTGGATAACAATTTAATATTTAGTTGATTTCTATCTTTGACTTCTATTAAAGAAAATTATATGTAGGGTGAATAAAACATTAACTAACACATATATATAGCTTGTAATACCAAATATAGCTTATAACACATTTCAGTTAGAAGCTAGTAGAATATGTAACTTGACATATGAACCTTGAACAAATGTTCTGTTTGCAATTACATCTGATATCAAGATTTTGCATGCATTGAATACTTTTTAATTTAAAACAAACTTTTTTTAAAACTTAAAACTACTATTTTCTGAATTTGACCTTTAGAAATTAATATTTAATGCCCTGCAATGTGGAACACAGAGAAACATTAAAATAAATTTAAGCACCCTTTGAATAGTTCTTTTGATGAGTATTGTTTTTGAATGAGCACAGTTATAAATATTATGGTTATACTTTAACATGTAGTCTTTGATGGTTTAGTTTTATGAGACTTACATGTAGTAAAAACATTCTTTACTACATGATAAAGAGCATTCTTTATCAGAAACAATTAAAACAAATTCAGTCATACTTTTTTTAACAATACGAAAATCACAGTGGAAACAGGATGACATGCAATTAAGTAATTCTAATAAGTAATGTCATTGTTGCTTTATATATATATATATATATGCAAAAACTGCTTATATCAAATAAACTAGACAAAAGATCACTTGCCATAACTATTGCCAAACAGATGTTCAAAAATAAACTTTCTGAAAACAGGATTTCTTCCTCCACGCTGCCAGCGGAGTTGCACAAAAAAATCAGGTACAAGTTACGGTGTCAGCTGGAAAGCTGAAACAATCTTCACCAGCGTGTTGTCTAAACACTTAGATTAGAGGAAGCGGACTTAAAGTCTTCAAAGAGTTTGAGAGCAGATGTAAATTAAACTACTGTGAATTTTTAGAGATCGCGTGTGTGTCTGTGAGCAAACTGTTGTCTGCGTTTTTGATCAATGTTGCATGATTAGTAGAATGACTGAGCAAGTGGATGACAGGGGATGTTTTGCTTGACACAAAGATTTTATTTAGAACTTGCCATGTTGAACTAAAGACAACATAGCTGAAAGGATCTTTGAAAGATTTTCTTTGCAGTTATTAGCATTCTGCTTCTTGTTGAATTTGGGCAAGTTATCAAAGCATAGCACAAATTGATTCATCATTCAAGTTTCAACTTGAAGTGTTAACTAAAGACACTGCAAACTTTATTTCCCTTGGTAAGCCATCGGAACTACTAACTTTAAAATACTTTCAATCGTGAATGAATGCCAGATTGATAGGTGTTTTAAAGGATTTCAGAAAACTCTATCACTGGGATTCTTAGATAAACTTTTTATTTTCCATTGATAAATTGCACTTGAGAACAGATCAACAATTTAGTTCATATTTCCGAAAGATTTAAGAATTGGACCGCTATAAAATAGTTTGTATAAAAAACACAAACCAAAGAAATCTTATATGATTAGCAAAGTCATCATCGAACATAAGTGGGTATAATTTGGATTACTTGAGCAAATGTTAGCTTTATAAAATAATGAGCTTTTAAAATGGTAGATAATGTAATATTTAATATTTACATATCCAGTATAAATACATTTCATAAAAACTTTAATCTGAATTAAATTAAAGTAGCACAGTTGAAAACAGATCCATGTTTATGGTAGAAAAAATAACATTCTAATATTATTCTCATCAATATTATGTGTATAAGCCTAGGTAATAAAATATCAGGGAAAGATGAGCACAGAGTGTTAGACAATAGCAAGTGCCTCTTCATTCATTTAGAAATTATTTTGCATCTGGTTGGTACCAGTTATTGCTGTTTGAACTCTGGGAAATAAAATTAACTTACAAAGAGGCACTGTCGTCAGAAAAGCGGAGCTGAACTGGAGAGAGCGGAACTGCCCGCTCAGAGTAGCTGATTAAAGCCGCACTCGAAAATGGAAGGCGCGGTCAAGTCTTGAATCACTGTGAGGGCGTAAGCAAGAGGCTAATCTGGAAGACGCTTCTTCTCCGCCACCCCATTTTTCTTCCTGGGATAGTGCAGGGCTAGGGCCAAGGGTCTGCGCAGAAACGGAGAACGCCTCACTGATCAAGGAGACACGGGATTAAAAACAGAAAAAACAAACCAAAAAACCCAACAAGGCTCCTCCTATTGAATGGACTCCAGAGAAGAGGGGAAAACAAGGAAGGGCTAAGAAGGAGACATCATTGAATACAGAGTCAGAGGAGAGGAAAATGTCTTTAAGATCCCCCACCTTTTCCCCATGAGAAGCCATCAACACAGGCACCTGAGGAAGATCTTGACCAGACTCTCCTGCGGGGAGGCCAGTGCGGGGAACTGCGTGGAATACAGGCTCGAGCGGCCGGAGGGCATCGCAGGCCAAGGGGCCTGAGTCCTTGACTGCACACGCCTCCCGAGTGGGCCGGGCACCGAGCCTGGTGCGGGGCGGGTGGGGGGCTTGTGGAACCTGGAAAACCGTAAGCGGGGTTGGAACCTGGGGCGCGCTCCTCCTTAGGTAATAACTCTTGAACGAAATATAGAGAAATATTTTAATCCCTTATATGTATTAAACTTATTTAAAATTATTTAATAAATAGCTTATCAAAAATAATATACACAAGTAAATGTATTGTTGCAGTTGAAATTAAAGAAACATAAATGTGAACTGGTGTAACTTAGAAATTTTTTTGTAAATATTTGTAAATTAAGCTTAATAGAATGAACTGATACAAAATTACATATGAATATCAACATAATGATGAAGTTAAAAAACTGTGACTTCTTTTTTTTAATTATTCAACCAAAAAAATTGTCTCTCTAAATGAAATTTCAGAGCCAAAAACAACATGTGACGATTAATATATTCTATTTCTTTAATTTATTTTATTATTCACATAAAGAGGCATTAAATGCCAGAATGCAAAATTTGAATTTTATCTGAAAAACATATAAACATTCTGGTAAATATCTTGTTTAAGAAGAAAGGAAATGAACTGGATATATAACTGTGTGTGTGCATGTGTGTGTGTGTGTGTGTGTGTGTGTGTGTGTATTCAGATATCAAAAATTCATCCCTTTGAAATATAAGAATATAGTTTATGGTTTTTAGTGTGTTCAGAGTTGTGAAACCATCACCACTGCTTAATTTTAGAAAATTGTCATCGCCGTGAAGGAGACATTTTTGGGAAATGAACCTGACAGCAGAATACTCGGATGAAAGAAAATATGGCAGGTATATTAAAAAAGATAGAAACCCAATTCAAATGGGCCTTGACATAGATGCCCATGATCTTCCAGGAGAGGTTACCACTTATGTGAAGGGCGGGGATGCGCCTGCCTTCAGCAACAATCGGCCTTTAGAAGTTACACAGCACCCAGACTCGCTCTCAGTTCCTCACGCCCACTGCCCTGCACACTTAGCCCAGCCCCTCCGCCCCCACTGCTTGCTGTGACTTCCCCCACTTGGCAAGATTAAGGCTGAAGACAGGGCACACACTGCATACCTTAAACTCCAGTAGAAAAAGGGAGACTGATCCTTTTCTTCGTTGCATTTTTGTAAAAGATCAGTGTGAAGATGCATTTTGGGTAATGTGACAATGATAGCAGGACCTATTTATCCACCACAGAGGTAATGGAGAATGTGGATGGAGCAGCATAAGAAAATGGCACATTTCACAAAACCCTCGTGATGAAGTGAGGAAAGAAGCAGCTCTGAGATGAAACAAGAAGCAGTGAATAGCTCAGATGAATTAATAAGCTACAGTGGTATCATGAACTAATGATGTTGCAAAGTAATGCATGCAAATACAGAATATATAAGAATTATTGTTATCTGTTAAAGCCTTTTAAAAATTTTCTTGTGGAGGAACTGTGCTGGCAGGTAAATTTCTACACTATCAAAAGAAGCATTGATCACTGAGCTTATTTTTTATTGTATTATTTTCCATTCCCATTTAGTCCCCTTATACCTCCTCCTCCCAACAATCACCACACTATTGTCTATGAGTCTTTTTTCCTTTCACTCAATCATTCCACCCCCAACCTCCACTCCACCCTAGCTGTCCTCCTGCTCTCCATCTGTGAGTCTGTCTCTATTTTTTTGCTTGTTAGTTCATTTTGTTCATTCGGTTCCACACGTGAGTGAAATCATATGGTATTTCTCTTTCTCTTACTGGCTTATTTCACTTGACATAATGTTCTCCAGGCCCATCCAAATTGTTTCAAAGGGTAAAAGCAAAGGACGTCATCACCAAAGTAAAAAGCCCATAGAATGGGAGAACATATTCCCTGAAACACCTGAAAAAGGGTTAATATACAACATTTATAAAGAACTTACAAAACTCAACACCAAAAAAACAGACAACAAAATTAAAAAATGGGCAAAGGACCTGAATAGACACTTCTCCAAAGAGGACATACAGATGGCAAATAGACATAGGAAAAGAAGCTCAACGTCACTAATCATCAGAGAAATGCAAATTAAAGCCACAATATCAGCTCACACCTGTCAGAATGGCTATCATCAATAAATCAACAAACAACAAGTGCTGGTGAGGATGTGGAGAAAGCGAACCTTTTTGCACTGTTGGTGGGAATGCAGACTGGTGCAACCACCATGGAAAACAGTATGGAGATACCTCAAAAAATTAAAAATGGATCTGCCTTTCAAACCAGCTATCCCTCTTCTGGAAACATATCCAAAGGAACCAAAACACTAATTCGAAGGAACATAAGCATCCCTATGTTTACTGCAGCGTTATTTACTATAGCCAAGATATGGCAGCAGCCCAGGTGTCCATCCATAGACGAGTAGATAAAACAGCCATGAGGCATTTACATAATGGAATACTACTCAGATGTGAAAAAGATGACTGAGTTTAGTATTTTGACTAGTTCCTAGAATTTTGGGAGAAAACTGCTGACAGTTTGGGAAATATGAGAGTTGGAGTTCAAAAAGAATGATGCTGAGTTAGTGTATAGATATGGTACAGAAAACAGAGACAAAATTAGAGTCATATAGTTGTATAATAAGAAGAATATTCTGTTGGTAGCATTAAATAGTTGTACTAAATTAAATAATGAGTTGCTGAATTAAGACCCCTGGGCTAGACATTTAGAAATATCTATTATGTCAGTAATAGAAACATTTAAAAAGTCACTAAAATAGTCACATGAATAATTTGAAATTATATTGGGTTGGCCAAAAAGTCTGTTTAGTTTTTTCCATGCTATAAACATTTTTCATTTTCACCAATAACTTTATTGATTTGGATATTTTGAGTATGTTGGCTATCTCTCACATGGTAGAACATTGATTGTTCTCAGTTAATGTCTCGATTTGATCGCTTCGATTGCTGTCAACTTCAACTCCTGTACCCAACCATGGAGAATCGTCCAGAGAGAAATCTCCAGCAAGAAACTTTGCAAACCCCTTCTGACATGTTTGATCAGTCACAGCACCTTCTCCATACACTGCGCACATCTTTTTTTGCATTTCAGTTGTGTTTGTATCTTTCTTGAAATAATAAAGCATAATATACCAAAAATGTTGTTTATTTTCTTCCATCTTCAGTATTAAAATGGCTACACAAAAACTCACCAGTTTTGATTTTTTTAATGTATGCTGGTATGACAACTGTCACAATAAAATCCAATGTTTTTTTTTAATGCAGTTAAAGTCAACTAAGCATTACTAGAGCCATTTTACAGAAAAAAAAAAAATGAACGTTTTGGCAAACCCAGAATTATCCCTGGATATTCAATGGAGTTTTTAAAACTTAGCTTTACATTTAATATATAAAATGTGATCATAGTTAAAGTCTTACATTTTTTTTGAAAACTATAGGTTACTTTATAATCTATGGAGGTCACAGGGAGAATGAGATATGTTACTGTTTGCACAAAAAGTGGACTGCCAAGTATGTTTTACATTAATTGCAACTGCTACCTAATAGGAATAAGAAAATGGGAGCTTTAACTCAGTAGTGAATTTTCTGAACATTAGGTTTTCTACAAAGTAATATTAGTCAGAAAATATTTGAAAATTGAGCTTAATAGAATGAATTGATATAAAATTGCATGTGAATATCAATGCACTGGAGTCAAAAAATTATGAACCCCTATTTAAATCACAAAAACATATTGTCTCTCTGAGTGGAATTTCAAAGCCAAAAATAGCATGTAGCAATTAACACATGCTGAATTCCACTTAGTGTTCAATAGCTTCATATCATTGTTGTTTGATTCATTTAATAAATAAAAATGAAAATACAAAGACTTGCTGTTTTGATCATTATTTGCAAAATATTTAGTTTATTTTCTCAAGTCCTAAATTTGAACATTTTAAAAAATAATGTCTATGTTCAATTGCTTTGGAAAATATGCTATTATCATTTAGTCTTGTTACATTTGTGTTTACAATTGCTGCTATTTATGTCAAATTTTCTTATTTTCTTAGCACTTCTTCATTTAAATAAAAAACAAACAGCTTACTTTATCCACTTATTTAAATTTTTATCTGCGTAGTGCCAAAACATAAAAATGTAACACTTTTGAATTGATGTAGGCTGCTTCTAAATGAAAAACATGCACATAAAGGCCAATGCAATTTATTCTTAGTTGTAAGAGTTTAAGCAAAGAGAGGTGAGAAATACTACTATTTTGTTCAGATCTGAATGAGCAATCTGACCACATAACAAGCAGCATTTATCACTGCTGTACACAGTGATCGGAGCTCTTGTTAAAGACATACACTCTGGTGGTCTTCAAACAGGGAGATCTTGATGAAGAAGTATTCAAAAAAAAATTCCATTTAAAAAATCTGTCCTTCCTTTAGGAACACACCAAAATGTTGCCAATTTCACTTTTTTTTCTGCTGCTGATTTTGTTTCCAGCCTAAGCACTGGTAAAATGGAGTAAGTGACAGATCAGGAAGCAAGCTACTTGCTCTACAATATTATGATAAGCTTTTTAAAAGGCAAATATCTTAACCTATAAGTTATTTCTGTGAGGCAGGGAATTCAGGATATAGGTGGAGAGATAGCTGTGTTATGAAGGAATCTTAAAGTACGTATATAAAATGGCATGATTTTCTCAAATGAACTAGAAAATAACGATTGAATGTAATGAATTAGAATGATGGGGACAGTCATCCTCACACACAGCTACATCATATGCTGGGTTGATTTTTTGACTTTTTGTTGTGATTGTTTTCAACTGTGGAAATCCCATACTCAGTTCAAGATTATGCAATTATATATATTCTCAGAGCTACTTCAGAATTGCATGCTCTATGTGTGCCGAAAGTTTTTCAGAAGTCCAAATTGAAAAAAGACTTTAATCAACTTCGTTGACTTCAATGTTTTTTAAAAAGACAAAAGGCCAAGAGAGGCTTATGAAACTGTTGTGTATCCATTTCAAAGTGTTTCACAAATGCGGTACTCTTACATAGGGGAAAAAAGGCACTTGGCTGTGCTTTGGAATCAGGGCGTTAAAATGTACAGCTTGTATGGCTTTAGTTTAATGGGCTGTCAACAGTCCAGGCAGCTGCAGTACAAAGCTACGCATGTCTTTAATCTTCAAAGAAAAAAATAGTAGAATAAATTTGGCTATTAGCTTGAAGGTAAAAACAAATGAAAGGAGAAGGTGGAAACAAACAGTATTAGAGTTAGTTTTCTTAAGAGAAATGTGAAATTATAGTATCAATGCATGATAAATAATATATATGTGCTTATATATGTACATATAATTCCATTTTCTATGGATGCATTCTATAATCAAGTAAGTTATTAATAACATAACCAATCATTATTATTATGAACATTTAACTAAAATATATATTTTGAGCATATTTACATTAGTTGAGGTTGATTTTTTCATTTTTACCTTGGATAATAATTTCACTTTTATCAATATAACTTGCAGAGTTTTTACATCTTTTTAATACAGCCATAACTTTCAATGATTATATCAAACATTGCTTCTGGCATCTTTATGCAGATTTTTGTTTTTAATTTAAAACTTAAGTTTATTAAAGACATACATATACCTAGATCATTGTCCAATAATTTCCCAGGACTTCATCATCTCCATACAAGTATTTATTTCTAGACAAAATATATTCCAATATATTTAAGTCACATACTTAACAACTTATTTTGTAATTCATTATCAAGTTCAGTGGATGGATGGATGGACAGAGAGTTAGATGAACAGCTAGACAAACAGACTGAGTGTTGAACAAAATAAAATTTAGTTCTCTTAATATTGTCCCCAGTATACTCAAATGTGCACATGCACGTTGTTTCTTCCCATTCATGAAGTACAGTCATATAATTTTTTCATTACCTTCCTCTTCATGATGGCTACTTGGGTGATTACATATGTAAATTTTTATAGTATTGTACACACAAAGTATGTGCAATTAACTACAGGTTTGTTATACTTCAATAGCAGAGAAATTAATTTAATATATTAATAAATAAATTAAATGACTTGCTTTTAGTAAATCTATATTTGTCTCCTAGTAATCATCTTTTTCATCTAAGTGTTAAGCAAGACATATTAATTTATTTTAGGACTGTAGTAGTGGTGTTTAGTTTCTGAATTTTTTCAATTTCAAAGCAAAAATGTACAAAGCTTTCACATACCATTTTAATGACATCTAGTCTACTGTGTTGTATCAAATAAATATTACTTCCCTACTAAAACTTTTTTCAATTTTCTCCGTTATATAAAGTTCAAACAATATAGTGTTCAATGGCATGGTATTTCTGAAACTGCAAGCCATTCTTTCCTTTCCTTTTCTTTTTTTCTCAGTTCTACTGGGCACATAGAGAGATAATTAGATTATCATAGGATTACAGAATAAATGGAGGAAAAGGTCAAATCTATAATTTCTTTAGAATTATACCCTGTTATCTTTATGATCTTCTTTTCTGTTTTGCACAGTTTCTCTAAATACCTGTAGGCATTTATAATGCCTAAAAAATGCACCTTCAGTAGATATTTTAAACTGGCTTCTGTTATGTTTACAACAGAAAATTAGGTGTCTTGAACAACTAATGGAGAATAGACTCTCTAACACTGCACAATATTACCGAGAATAACCAAAGCCAGCTCATTCAGCCCCCACTGGCGTCCATCACATGCCAGGGAACACTGTGGACACCAGGGGTATATCAGGAGACTCACAGGAATTTGTGCTCACAGGGAGCTTCATTTCCAGCATGAAACAGAAAGTCCTGATATTTCCTGTATGTATGAAAGAGGAGAAACAAAGGCGGTAGAAAATATCATAATAATCCTCATAGAGATTAAGTCATCTTGCCATCAGTCAGCCAAATCGAGGAGCATTTTTTCCAGGCAACATGCGGAATTCCACCATGTCAGGTGACCGCTACCACAACTAAGGGAAGCATAGACCTGCTCAGAGACGTATGCAGTGGATATGTGTGTGCTGCCTCAAAATCCATGCCAGGGCCAGGTACCAGCCAATATGGTTATTTGGAACAACATTTGTACCATTTTTGTAAGTCCTTAGTTTAGATACATTTGGGATTTTGTTTTGTTTTGTTAAGGATGTCATCTCTTTTCACAGCCTAGAACTGAGTGTTCTGCATGAGAACACTGAGGTTAGATTGCATAGTACAGGGAGTGGGAGGAAAAAGTATTTGGTTGTATATATTCTTAGGTTTATCCTGAAGCTTGTGGAAAACAACAAGAGAAAAGAAATTAAAAAAGAGAGAAATCTTTAAAAAAATTTACGATCACAATAAAATACATGTGCATGATAATTTGTGTTTTTATGTTCTGAAGAAAAATGTAAAAAAACACAAATTTTTGTAAACTTCTGAGTTTTTATGGCAATTTCATCTCTTTTACCTTGTAAGTATAAACAAGATAAAATGAATACTGTGCTTGTATCACCGTAGCATGGACAGGGGTGGATCTTGCAAATGTTATTGTGTTATAGTGCTGGGCAGTGGAAATACGGATCAAGTTCAACTTTTCAACTTATGCAAACCAAAGAAGCAAGAGTTACTTTCCCATCTGATTATGCTTTCACTTAATTATAAAAGTATTAAAGTAACCTCATTTATCTAGGGATGATAAGTGGATTCACTCATATAATAATCACTTACTGAATGCCTATACATGGTTTCATCATGTGGTCATGATCAAGACTGACACGAAGTCACACGTAGTAGATGAGTATCTAAGATATCGCAGTAGATGCTGTTGGTGGCCCACCATTTTATGGTAAATAGGGAAAGACTTATAACAAAATGGAAAGGATTCATAGTAAAATAGCGCTATGATTTATCTGTCTTTCTTAGAGTATTGCAAGTAATATGGGAACCCAGACTGCAGACAAATTTTGTTTGAGGAAAATCTTTATATTAATGCTTGTTGGAGACTTAAAAAGTAACTGGGAACCAGGACGGTATAGAGGAGTTCTTGGTATTTTTAGAGTCCTGTCAGCAGGCATAGAAAATTGTGGAAAAAATACAGTATGTAGAAACACCAAATGAATGTGAGAGAAACTTAGAGTCCACATGAGTAGTGACAAAAATTGCTACTGGGTAGACGAGAGATTGACAGATAGACAGATTATATCATGAATGTCCTCTAATCTCCATAATTCCTTGTCACTTTTTAAGCATTGGCTTAGTACAAATAATTAGTCAGGAGCCACATAACTCCATGCCATGTCCCCCTTAAATGCAGTTTTTCTGCTCATGTTCCCTGCACCGTCGGCTCAGAGTCTCATGCTTGGTCAGCACATCATCCACGTGTATTGAATAAATGAAATAATAGCTGTAGATATGTTTTCCTCATATATAGGAACTACATCATTTATATTTTGTGGGCACCACAAAATAGGGTTGTTAAAGACTCACGCTTGCTTTTTATCATTCCCCAAGATTTTTCTGAGAGTATCTTTATCTCTGGGATTGCACAACTGCGTGATGTGACTTACATGCTGAATTAGGTGGATCAAGTTACCTTATAACTGTGCCATATATGAATATATTATATATATGAACAATATAAATGCATATTCTTCAGTTCAATGACCAAGTGAATTCAAGCATTAAATAGAAGTTTATTTTACTTGTAACTAAATCAGAACTATAAATGTCACAGCAGCATTTGTCTAAGGGCTTTAAAAATAAGGCTTTCTTCAGATTTTTCAATAACACAAGATACTATGTGTGGTTGCACATTATTAATCTATAAAAATCATATTTTGAAAATCCTGGAATCTATCAGCCGAGAACAAAATGTAAATGTGTTGTCTAGCCAGACGCAGCTGTTTCCTGGCCCGTGTTCCTTGTACGGTGGTTTGTCTGATTTGAATCAATAACTTCTGCTGATGATAAAACTGCATTGAACGGTCATATGGTGCCGAGGACCCTGGAGGGGAGCTGCTTGGCAACGCAGTGCTTGTCTCACCTGCAAGGCCTGGGAAGCCTGTGAGGCCTCATCCAGCAGCTGGGAAGGCTAATTTGAGCAATCGATCTGTCTTTCTCTCTGTGTGTTTCTATGACACCTATTAGCATGGTTTTTAATGTGTTTCTATGACATTTATTAACACAGTGTGGAGATGCATAGGCAAAAGTCTTTTTAAAACAGGAGATGAGTCAGTCTCTCTTGCTCTATCCATTGACAGTGTATTAGTTGAAAGAAAGTGTTGATCAAAGTTTAGGGTATGCTCTTTGATTCTATTGCTTATGGGGGAAAAAAATGTCCTAAGTAGGTCTAATAATTTGGTAGTGGAATAAAGTTAATTATGTCAGATTTTCCAAGAGAGTTTTATAAGCCTGGCTAACATTCTCTAAAGTGACTCATACCATGTTTTATAATAACTACAGGGTCATAAGATTATGATGTTCTGTAGTTAGAATGTATGACAGTCTTGAATGAAATTAAGGCTGATAGGTCTTCAAAATAACTGGCAACAACCACTTTCCTATTTCCAGAGCATATTCTCTTTATTTATTGCACATTAGTGTTTTCAAACTTATATGCTCTTCAGATATGTAATATTGTTCCAAGGATAATCTTAATATCCATCAACATAATTAAGAATAAACATCACACTGAGAATGAGGTAATGTGTGTAAAGTATTTAGTCCAATGTCTATCATAGAGTAAATATTCTATAAATATAATATATTGCTATTGTCATAACCATGCTAATATACTTGGTGAATGATACATGTTACCCTTTATTAACAATCGCTGCATTCTTATATGGTAAGAAATTTGAAATATATTTCATAGATATGGAAATTAGGCTTGGGAAGTTCCCTTGGGTTTAATTCCAGGCATAGAATGGAATTGCCACCTAGATTTTCTTAAATTGGAAGCTCTTATTTTTTTCCCCTGGATTATATTCTCTGTAGATTAAAAAGAATGAGCAAACACCATGCATCTGTTTTGAAAAATGCTAAAGGAACAATGAGCTATTCATTTAGCATCCTGTATCTGCCAGGCTCTCTTAAAATTTAATCACCACTAGAATCAAATGAGGTAAATTTGATATTCTCTAATTTAAATATTATTAAGTTTAGGCTCAAGAGATTATCACTTCATAAACTAATACAACTAATTTTAACAACTGTCTCCAACAACACAGTTAATTCCCCTTTCTCAATTTTATTCTTTTATTATGGTTAATTTGTCTGTTTATTTTTCTATAGGGTCAAATCTTTTTTCATTGTGTCCTAAATCTTCCCAGATATTTTATATTACTCATATGGTAATATTATGTCAAATAGTATAAACCAGGTACCCATTGTTTACATATGACAGAAATGAATTAAAATATATATGTGTGTTTATTTATATTTATGTGCATATATATGCACATAAATATATGCATATTATGTGCTTAAGTGCAATACCAACTACAGAGATGTATACGGCAATCATTTGTGAAATGGAATGAATCACCTAATAGTTTACTTAAGCATTGTTTCAAGTTCCATAAATAAAAAGGTTATTTACATTGATGTATGAAATGTGCTAAGAAGAAGAAATACCAGGTATATAAATTAAAACTCCAGAATGTTTCTTGATACAAGTGAAAAAGAAAACAGACACATTCAGCTAAATAAAAGAGATGAATATGTTACATTTTTAATTTTAGTAAATTTATATTGACATATTTCAACACTAGATATCAATATTTTAAATTCACAGAGCAGTGATTGCTGAAGATACTTTCATATTTATATAACATCTGCTAAAAATATATAATGAAACATGCAGTGTCAGTTTAAGATAGTTATGAAAATGCCACTTGTGGTTTCTGATATTAAGTCATTAGTATATGCCGGTAATGTCTCCAAAGATGGACATTTGGCCACTAAGATTGACCATAATGATCCTGCCAAAATTGTCACATTTGAGAGGCAGCACTATTACGCATCTCCTTGTTCAGCCCTGTATTGCTCCTGGATCCACCACAGGGGCTAGTCTCTGAGAAGGCTTTGGCAGGCAAGGCCCCTGATTTCCCACCTCTGTCGTTGACCAGCTTGGGAGGAGGAATGCATCCTTTCAGCTGCTCTGTTCACCCCAGCCTTCGCATCAGTTGTATGGGAAGGGCTTCCCACCTTGCTCTGCTTTTTTGCCTGTTTAACAATTATTTCCCCACATTAAAAAAAGGACAAATGTTTCCTTGCTTCACATTTCTGTTCTTTATCTTCTATAGGGTTTCTAACCACGTGACTTATGCATATGAATAACTGGAAGAAAATTGTAAGTTTATTTATTGTGTTCATGTTCCTGTGTCTAGCAGATAAATTTCACATTTAAGTGATTTTCTAGTAAAAAGGGATATCTCTGGGGACACATTTCAAACAGACCTTACTTACAGCCTTCAACATAATGAACAGAAATAGAAAGCTAATGAAATTAATTGGCAGTCTAACAATTTAAATCCTGATGTGTATGAACAAAGCTACTGCTGAAACAGGAAAGGAGCAATTTATCTATTCCTCATTGTGATTCCTAATTGAACACAAAATTTTTATTGTATCTAGGCAATTCGTGGCACATAAAATCATCTTTCAATATTCCTATAGAATATCTATTATTTATAGTTATTTTTCAGTTTAAAATTGTAAGAAATTTACAGATACTGTGTTTTTTGACAGAAGTTTTATTTTAGGACTAAAGAATATGTCATATCTGGATCCTTATTTCTCTTTCTCGTATAATAAAGGAATAGGGAGTAGGTAAGGGATAGGAAAGCTAGCCCTGGGTTCTCTGAAGCCCTCTGCTGCATTAAAGGAAGAAACAGACCAACAAAACATTAAATGGTGTTTATTATGCATTTTAAATAATGCTTTGAAATAGTTCATTTGGGTTATTTCAACAAGCTTACCACTATCTCTAATAGAGGAAAGGAAATAAGAAACAGATAGAAATGCCATTGGAATAAGAGGTCCACACCTTTCAAATATACTGATGCAGGCTGTGGATTTTAATGAATCATTTGCTCACCTAAAATTTCAGTTCTGAAAGTTTGCCCTCAGGAAAATTTTACTCCCTGCAATACCCACCCTTCTTACATTTTCCAAAGCATCTAGATTTATGACAAATTAAAACCAGGAGGAAAAATACCTCCAAATGTCACATACAGATACCCACTTTAAACAAACCAAAAATTATCTGTTGTAATTAAAGCAGAGACACAAATAACATAGAATGAAATGTCCCATGCATCCCACCTTCGAGTAATATATTTGTATTGTAATACACTCTTCTGGCCTCCTTTGCCTCATTGTTTCGTTTTATTGTTATTTTTAATGAAATGTTCTAGTTCCATGATCACCATAAGTTTTGTGTTTCTGATCCTATTCCCAAATTCAACTTTCCTCAGTTGGCCATGCGCCTATCTTGGGAAGTCATGTTCAAGTTTGAATTATGTCTGGCTGTCCTACATTGAGCACTTGCTTTGCCAGATATGCTCTAAATACAGACGGCACACAGATGATTAAGAACTGATTGTGTTTTTGTTTCTTACAGTCTTGCAAGGAAGCAGTTACCAATCATCATTCGAATGTGTTAGGCATACTGATAAGGGGCAGAACTATATGAAAAGGCACCCTCGGTCTAGCGTCAATTGACCGTGGCGTAAGGGAAGGCTGCTGTAACAAGACTCAGCCTTAGCTGTGCTATGTCAACTGATCATAAAAGTGGCTCCGGCATCCCACCCACGTTGGGGTGTGCCATTCCTCCACACAGATAGGGAGTCAGTTTCCTATTGCCTGGAGCGCGGGCTGGCCCTGCGACGTGCCATCGCCAACACGAAGTGGTGGACGTGATCCTGCGTGTTTCAGGCCTAGGACTTGAGAAGCCTAGCAGCTTCTGTTCACCTTCTCTTGAAAGGCAGGCATCCTGATCTGGAGATCAAGACCTTTAGGAAGATTTAGTGCTTAGAAACCGAGAGGCCTTGGGTGACAACTGACTCAAATTGTAAAGAAGGGCAATGATCTTCAATGATTTCAGCCCTAAAAGATTGTCAGTGACTCTATTTTGGATGTTCTAGCTTCTCGGGTGTTGTTCCAGACACCACATTAAACTAGGGAAATGCTTGAGCTATGCTTATCTCCCCAAGGGGCCAGATCATAATGAAAGAAATTTTTGTCGTTGTTTGGCACGTGTAATTATGGTGATTTGTTACATGGCATGGATAAGTGAAAATATGAGTAATGAAAAAATGTTGGAATGGAGATGGGCAAATACAGCATATAAGGGTATTCCAAGTGGTGTCTTTTTTAGTAAATGTGGTGGTGTTTTTCTCCATACATTCTTTTTCTTTATTTACGTTATAGATGATTTTCCTCCAAGACACATCTGTACTGAGAATTTCCAGGTGCTCGGGAGAAGTGGGTTAAGTGGGAGAAGAGGAGAGGAAGTAATGTGGATTTGCATTCTAAAATGTTATCTTGAAAACTAATAAATCCAACCTTTTCTGGCGGATGTATGGAGGTAAAGGTGCTAATTGATCATGTTGGCACTAAAGTGTTGTTCATTCTGCAAAGGCCACGTTAATACAAATTGATGTGATTCAAATTAACCTTAATCAGCTTCTACACAGAATGTGATTCCATTACAGGATACATCGCAATTAGACTTCGGCTGTCATTATCGGCCCCATGGCCTTATGAAAAGATTCATATTTTTAATTTTGCTTCTTTGGTTGAAAAAATTAATAATAACGTTATTTACGCATATCCGGTTGTCATCACTGGCTTCAAGATCGATATTTTGCATATTTACTTTTTGGTTTTGTTTACTCTAAAAATACCAAAATACCTGCATTAATGTGACCTACATTAACTTTAGCTATTTTTTTCTCTTTGCTAGAGTGATAGGGTGCCTTAATGTGTACCCGCTGTCATTTTTTTTTTATGTGAATACCAAATTCACTATACATAGGAAGTCAGGTAATTAAGAAATGTGTAATTTTGAACATAAATCATAATGTGTGATAAATACGCCTTTGAAAACAAGTGTCAATGGGTTAAGAGAGTTACGGCCTTTGAGAAGTATGGCTATTTCTACTTTAATTATGTAAAGTAGGTCAATCTTTTTGTTTTTCTTCCCATTTTGTTCCTGTAAGAATGCTCTCGGAATAATTTTGGAAGTCAGTACTTTCCTTAAGGATGCTAACGTCTTCTTCCATGTGATGTAGAGATCTTACCTTTAGTTATATCCTAAAGCAAAGGCAAGAGGAAATAAACCCTTTTTTCGCCTGCCATGACCAGAGCTCTGACAACATAGTCAGTAAATTCTGCTCTGAAGTGTGAGGCTTGGGTTAGCTGCCTGTGAAAACGGCTCCACAACAGCAGTGTGGCCCTGGGGACGTCACTGTGCCTCCGTGCCTCCATCCATAAATAGGTCTATACTGTCCATATCATAGGGTTGTTGTGAGAATAAACCAAGGGAATGCATGTATATGTTCATTTTCTGTCTACGCAAGGACGTCCCATAAATTATAAAGCTGCTTAGCAAGTAAATTATAATCTGGTACTTCATTCAAATATTTAACTGTGTATATGATATCCCTGAAATCAGAAGAAATTGTGGTATGCAATAAAGGATAATTTCATGTGTGTGGATTAATTTCTACAAGAAATCTAACAAGATAGGTAATTTAAGACACATTAGTTAGAATTTGACGAACCCCTTTCATTGTGTAGAATGCACTTCCATAAAACAGAGCCGTGTGGGACTTTTATGACATGCTTATATGTAATATGATTTTCTCCACATTGAAATACTTGACATATGAACAGTAGAAATTTGCTGAATTTCCTTCCTATAAAATACAGTTTTTTTTAAAATAGCATAAGTACCTCCTACCATATTTTTAGATTATTTAGAATTTTTAGATTAATCGAATAACCATCAAACCTTGATATTTTTATTCTTAATTTGTTCAGTGAATACTGCTAAGAGAAATAGAAAGGGAGATATAGACAGAATTTATAACTTTGAAATAGAGTAATTTTAATGGTAAACATTCTTAGGAATTTCTACCTGAACTAGATGAGGTCTTTGGAAACGACAGAAAGGGGTCAACATGGACAGTGGAGTTAGTGAGAATAGGGGTGGGCCTGTGGCAGAAGGAACGCTGTGAATAACTAGCCCCTCACTCGTGGGGTCAGGAAGAGTGCCTACCAGGGCCAGAGGGACTGCAGTCAGCGGGAAGCGCGTCCTGCACTTTGAGGATACATAAAAACGTCTATTATGTTCAGGAGGGAATCAGATTTAAGTTAAAGCCCGAACACGAAAGTAATGCACAATGATGGAGGAATGAGAATCTACGGGCCTGAGTTAACCACAAAATGGGAGCTTAAAGATAGAGTAGGAAAAAGTAAGTCAGGTAATGGGTATGTATTGTCTGGCAGCCTAACACATGTTCTGTGCTCCTCAGATGGTTATACCCTCCCTCATTCTACAACCATCTTCTTGCTACAATCCATCAGCCACATCCAGGCCTGGGCACGTAGCAAACTCTCACGGTGCAGTAGGAACCGACTGGAGACCAGTGCACAGTAATTGACCATGATTTCAAAGTTTGCCTCTGCTTAATTCTATCTTACTTCAGCAAAACTTAATGTACCTGAAAGTTCTCCGAGGAGATTACTCTTGTGATGACTTTGGGCTACTTTGTTTTTCTCATTGCTTTATGATTTTCTAGCTTCACATTTATTTACCGTGGCAATATATATGGTAGGTGCTAACTAAATGGTTAAAGGATGATTGCTTGAATAAATAACATCATGCTAATTTCCATAAGATAAAGTACAAGATAAATGCTAGATAACATTAGCCTTTACCTTTTTTTCCACTCTGTGTTCACTTTCTTAAAGCTGGTTGGTATATTTATACTTTTTTTTTTTTTTTGGATTTTCCTTTTCCACTGTGCCAGTCTTCATAGCAGTGAGTTGGAGTTTTAATTAAAGGAAAAAATAGCACATCAGGTCAAATCTTCTATAATTAATTGCATGTGGCAAACTGCTCAAAGGTGTACATAATACATTCAGCAAACAAACATGAAAATTAATTATGAAAACAACTGCAGTCAAATCCAATTATATTATAGTCTACTTAAGTTCTGGAGTCAAAACTATGTTAGTGTTTATAAATCAGCAAAATACCTAGACAACATAGACACAAGAAAAAATAATAGTATTAGACATAAAGCAAGGATGATACTATCTCTCAAATGTGTATAAACTAAAAGAAGAGTCCATTTGAGATGGAGTTCCATTTTTTAAACCCTCCTCAAAGCAATTTTGAGTTCATATTTTATTTTTATTTAATACATTTATTTTTATTTTTTACATTATTTTAATTGTATTTTTATTAATGCATATCCTCCCTATACCCTCTTACACCTATACCCACCCACTTCTCCCCACAATCATATTTTCTTAAAGTACAATAAATAATTTGCAGTTTGTAACCAAAAATATTAATGTTATATTGGGGTGAGGAGGATTGTTTAAAAGCAAACAAATAAATAAAAGCAACAAACCAATTAAGATAAATTATTTAATGAAAAAAATTACATACCTTAAGAAATGTAAATTATTATTATTTTTTAAATTCTTACCTGAGTATGTTTATTGATTTTAGGGAGAGAGGAAGAGAGGAAGAGAGAGAGAGAGAGGGACTGATCAGTTATCTCCCACATACATCTCAACCAGGTATCAAACCCACTAACTAGTTGGGACAACCCTCCCACTAACAGCCACCTGGCCAAGGCAGGATTATTTCTTAAGCTAGAGGTTCTCGGGATTTCCAGTTGAATACTCCAATTTGGTTAAGTAGTAGAAGCATCCAGTTTATAGGTTTTTTATCTTAAATCATAAAAGTATTATACGTTATATATATATTGGCACATTCCAATAGAACTTTCTGTAATGATGGGAATATTCCACATTTCCATCAGTCAAGATGGTAGTCACTGACCACATGTGAGTATTGAGCACTTAAAATATCCCTAGTGTGTCTTGAAAACTAAATTTTTATTGAATTATCATTAATAAAAATTTAAATTTAAATAACAAAATATAGCTAGTAAAGAGGACAGAATTTGTAAAATATAAATAATCTATCAACTAAAGGCTTAGTACTGGCTCTTTCAGTATTAAGTAAATTATATAATAGAAGGAATTTTTGAGAATTATGAAGCAAATCCTGGGACTAAAAATTCAAAATACTGAACCCCTCTAATTAAATTTGTTTAGCTTAATCTCTCTAGGATTACATTTGTGTCTTAAGCAAACAAACAAAAGGTAGATTGTACTAAACAATGTCTGGTGCTGCTTCTTTATGTAGAATTCTGAAGTTAATAATAAGAAACACTTAACAGCTCTTCATTTAATTTTTTTAAATTTATAAATCATGTTTATTCTGTTACAGTTGTCTCTATTTTTCCCCCTCTACCCCCCTCCACTCTTCCCATCACCACCCCTGCTCCCACAGTCAATTCCCACTCTGTTGTCCGTGTCCATGGGTCATTCACACATGTTCTTTGTCTAGTCCCTTCCCCTTCTTTCCACCATTGTCCTCTTTCCCCAACCCCTCTAGTCACTTTCAGTCTGCTCCATGTTTCCATGCCTGTGGTTTATTTTGTTCATTAGTTTATTTTGTTGAATAGAGTCCACTTATAGGTGAGATCACACAGTATTTGTGTTTCATCAACTGGCTTATTTCACTTATCTTAATGCTCTCCAATTCCATCCATGTTGTTGCAAAAGATAGGAGTTCCATCTCTCTCTTTTTCTTTCTTTCTTAAATGCAGACTGATTTTATCTATTTTTTAAATGTCAAAGTTAATTATAAAATAATAAAAAATTTTAAACCATTATAAATTTTCAGCAATTAAACCAACATGACGCCAGCACAGAAATAACCAAGTAGATTAATATAATATAATATAATGAAATATAATGAGCATTCTAGAGACAACCATGCATATCTTTCTAACTGTAACATATGATGAAGTCAATATTTCAAGTCAATGGGTAAAATAAGGCTTATTCAACAATAAGGTACATGGACCACTATGACTTGAAATAAAACAAATATAGAGCCCTATTTCACACATTATATAAGAAATATTCAGGTGAGTTAAAAATCAATATGTAGAATCTAAGGAGTTTTAGAAGAAAATAGAACTAATATTTTTCATGACCTGAAGTAAAATATTCAAACTTAGAAGCTATAAAGTAAATATTGACAATATGACTATATTAAACATTTAACTATACAGTAATAAACATATAAAAGAAGTTAAAGGACAAAGAATAGAATAGAAAAGTATTTGCAACACATCTGAAACATTGTTAATAGGTTTTCGTTTTTTGGGTTTTCTTGGAAAAAAGTTCTACAAACTTTTAATAAATGGATAAAGACTACCAAAAAGTCATTTAAAGTTTTTTTTTAAAATAATAGAAATAGGCAAAATATATACTAAAACAGGTTTAGTTTCAACAAATAGTAAAAGAACAATTAAAATAACATCATTGTCACAATCAGATTAATGAGTATTAAAAATATTGGTAATACCAAGTATTGGCAACTCTGAAGGGAACTGGGTAGTCATAGACTCTTTTTCTTCATCTTCTTAAAGCAGTCCCTTTAGAATATTTTGCAGTGCTGGTTTGGTGGAGGTGTATTCTTTCGGCCTTCTTTTATCTGGGAAACTCCTTATTTCGCCTTCCATGTTAATTGAGAGCCTTGCTGAGTAGAGTAGTCTTGGTTGCAGGCCTTTGCTTTTCATGACTTGGAATGTTTCTTGCCATTTCCTTCTGCTTGCAGTATTTCTGTTGAGAAGTCAGCTGCTAGCCGTATCGGGGCTCCCTTATATGATACTACCTGTTTCTCCCTTGCTGCCTTTAGGATTCTCTGTTTGTCTTTGATATTTGCCATTTTAATGATGATGTGTCTTGGAGGGGGGTGCCTCATTGGGTTCCTCTGGAATGGGACCCTCTGTGCTTCCTGGACTTGTGTGACTTTTTCTCTACCCCAATTAGGGAAGTGTTCCATAATTACTTTTTCAAAAAGGTTCTCTATCCCTTCCTCATCCTCTTCTCCTTCCGGTATCCCTATTATACAGATATTATTACATTTCAGGTTGTCCTGCATTTCCCTAAGTGCCTCTTCATTCTTTTTGAGTCTTTTTTCATTTTCTTGCTCTTTCTGGGAGCTTTGTTCTACCTTATCCTCCTGCTCGCTGATTTGATCCTCTGCTTCATTTAGCCTGCTTTTGATTCCTTCTACTGTGTTCTTCAATTCAGAAATTGTATTCTTCATTTCCTCTTGTCTCTTCTTGATAGTTTTTATGTCCTTTTTCATGCTGATATAATTTGCAGTAAGTTCCTCATAGTTTCCCTGTAATTTTTTGTAATTCTCTCTCAGCTCACTGAGCTCATTGAGCTTCCTTAGAAGTATTGTTTTGAATTTAATATCTGATAGTGTACTTGCCTCTATTTCTTTTAGTCCTTTTTCTGGGGATTCCTCCTTTCCCTTCAAGTGAGGGGTTTTGTTTGTCTTCCCATTATTTGTGAGACTCTTCTTTTTTGCTTCTGCTTCTTAAGTTGATCTGTCTTGATTTCCTGACTCTGTGGTGTGAACTTCTATGGTAGAAGATGGCTGTTTTTACTTTCTGAATCTGCCTCTGTTGATGTCAGATGTTGACCTTGTGTGACCTTAGGCAGTCTGTTCGAGACTTTCAGTAATCTACTGTTTGTGGCTGTCTCCTTCATTTTAAAATCACACATTTTTGTCCAAACCAAACATGGAATTTCTGAATTGAAATTAATATTTACTATTTAATTTAATTTTAAAGAAAATACTTAGCATGAACAAAATTGGTAGTATTACTAAGGCATTTTTATTTCTATATCCAGAATTAACAAGTAAAATTCTAAAGTATTTATATGTTACCAACTGGATGACATTCAAATAAATAATTTATGACCCTTCCCTCAACTTGTTAAAATAACTTGCAAACAAACATTAATGTTGAGGGCAGTTACCTAGGTCCTCTGACCAATTAGCTTGTTTGTACAAGTGTGCAACACCTATTCAGATGTTTGCTGATACCCTTTGTTAGTACAGCCACAAGTATTGATTTAAAGTAAACAATAATATTTCTAATCGAAAACAAAGCATGTCATAATCTACAGGATTAAAGTGTAGTTCGACTTGCATCTTGTATAGTCCTCCAAAGCAAATGTCCAAACCCAAATTTAAAAATTAGACAGATGACTATAAAGTGCTATTTCTTTCTACAAAGAGATGATATTTAAGAAACACAACACAACAGGATATGAGTTATGATGTAATATTTTGTACCCTATGCATTGTTAGATATAAGACTCTACTGAGCTCCATTTAATGCATAAGGTGTGACTTATTACCCCATAATTCACACCATGAAACGGTTTATTGTGCTTATAAATAAGTCTCTATACAATTTTTTTATTAAAAATAGTAAAATGTCCCAATGTAATACATTTCTAAAAGAAAATGTGAGAAAACAATCGGAATGGGACTTAGAAAAACATTAAGTGTTTCAGTTTTAAGCACAGTTTTCTTTAACCAAAAGTACACTTAGGATACAAGACTAATAACGCACCTTCAGTTTTTATTTTTGTATTTTGGGGAGAATAAGCTATATCTAATATAAAATGTGTGGGGGTTTTTTTTAGCTATGTTAAACTGTAAAATCACTGGCGTTAAACAATGTCATAGAACTATCACCAATATTAATTTCCATAACCTTCCATCCTTCCAAACAAGAACTCTGTACCCATTCCCCTTCCCCAAAGCCCTTGGTAACTTCTGTTTTACTTTCTGACTTTATGAATTATTTTGGTTTTTAATTGGGTTGTCGAAGTGTATATCCTAGTGTGGGCACTGACCAAAACTATAATATTTCATAACTATTGATAGCTAAGCCCCAAATTTCTTGTTTAAGAACATGACTCAAGTTCTTAAAAATGAGATGCATTTATAAAGCTTAAGCTTAATGAGATATTAATAGATCCAAGTAATTTATACTTGGATTTTTTTAGTGGGAATATCTTTGTATTCTTGGTGGGCCTTGTAATGACAAAGATGGGATGGAGAATATTCTATCGATTACAATTAGGTGAGGGATTGTTATGCAGATTTTTCCTCCTAGGGTTCTGGGGCTGTATTGAGAGGAATATGATTTGTACAAGGAATAATTAGTACAAAGTTTAAATCTCCCTTGCTAACTAAAGTCAATGTGACTCTTCTCAGAGTTATTTTGCAAGTATCTTAAAAAATTTCAAAGGGACAAACCCAGCTGGATATATTTTCTAATAGATCTCTTATAAGACTGAATTTTTAAGGTAAATACATTGGATTCTTCCTATTTTTATGTTATAAACACTCTAGTAAAATATTTTAAAATAAAACACATAGGCAGTCTTAAGCGTTATGAAGAACAATTTCAAAATGTTGGAAAACAGAGTTACAGTTTTAAATCAGGTTTTAACAATCTACTATCACTTTAGTTGATTAAACTAAAGTTGATTTAGTTGATTAAAATCTACTTTGTGTTGAGATTAAGCTGTCTTATATAAGATATTCCATGATACTGAAAAAAAATTAACGTGTACATTACTTCCAGCAAAGATAAGATTTTAGAGATATTAGCAAAAAAAAACATGTATATTGTGTATTTTGTGGACAGTAAAGAACACTAGTAATTATGTTTTTAAATATTCTATCAAAATAATGTTTCTTTTGACTTTATAAAGTCTATTAATTAGGTGGGAATTCTGACTCCAGTTATTTAAAACATCTTCCAGCCTTAATATCTCCTGAGCAAAATGGAAATTTTTAAACATACTCTGAGAAATGCATCCCCTTGGAACAATTCATGGCTTCTTACATTTCCTGGTGCATAGGAAGTACGATGTAAATGTTACCTGTCACCATCATCGTCATTGTAGACTATTGTAAAGTTGTTTGTTATTACATATTATTAGAAATAATGTCCTCATTGCATTCTTAGGGTTTTTTTTTCAAATTTAAGACAATGGGATTAAAAACTAAATTATGAATATTTGCCTTTATAAACTTGCACTTTACCCTGATTCAGTTAATAATGGCCTGGTAGAAGGTTGGTATTAGATTAATCACACACAATTAGATTTAGTTCTAAAACATTTATATAGAGAATGAGCATTTGTTGATACTAAAAAACAATTTTTACTAACTTCTATGGTACCTTTTAAAATAGTGATATTACTTCATATAGCAATATGTTTTCCTGTGTACCTAGTATTTTGAAAATAAACTCATACATGTCCTACAAACAACTTAACCTAAACAGTTACAAAACTATTAGCATATATTATGCCTTCCTTTCCACCCCTAAAGTCCCTGCCATTTCCCTTAATTTCTTATTTTGGCTAGAACTAGATCTTATACTATATTAACCATTCCAGACTTCATGATATTCATGACTAATTTCTGTCCCCTGAAATCATGTTGTTTCTCTGTTTCTGTCTCTGAAATATCTCAAAGCAATTTCCATATTTATATTCTGAATATTCTTTGATGAACCTTCAACAGCTCTTTACTATACCATACTATTCATTTCTCTTGATTCCATAGCATCTAATTCTACTTGACATCAAACTGAATCTATTATGACTTACTTTTCTTTTACCCTCAAACTATAAAACAGTATCTGCTTGGAACTGTTCTAAGTGCCAACTAAATGATTATTAATTATATTGAGCTAATATCCTCATGATATTTACCCTTTAAAATAAGGTTATCACTAATTTGCAATGAGTATATCTTCTAATTAAAACTATAGTCACAAAACTATTAGAACACTTTTGGCACTTAAATCAGGTCTGAATCAGCATAACATTCCAATCCTCATCAGTAATATCCACCTTTAAAATAAGTGAATAGTGGTTATTGAGTTAGTATTTCATTTATTATAGTATTTAGTAAAGTATGAGCATTCTTTCATGCACACAAATTTCAGCACAATAAGAAATAAGACAATGTCCATGGAAAGACAAATTATAACTTATTAAGCAACTGGGTAGCAGTAAATATTTCATGAAGTTAGTTGCCTAAATAATGACCATTCGAGGCTAGTTATTTCAAGAGTACATGCATAAAATAGATTATTAATTGTCAGTGATATGTTCAGTGGAAGTCCATAGAGTTTTTCTTTTAATTATTTGAAAGCTATGGACAAATTTTTAAAAAGGTCTTTATGTTTGACTTTTTTTCAAGCCTGATGAAGCTAAAGACCATTTGCTTCCTTGAAAGCTCCCAGAGCTCCTATTTATGAAGAAAATTATTTTTTAAAAAACATTATTACTTTAAGTCACAATATTATGCCTCAGATGGAAACATTGAAATGGGCCCCAGTGAGTGCCCAGACATAAATGAAATACAAGACACAGTGTAGATAATTTTTAAGAGCATCTAGTAGATCATAGACTTCTATTGCTACATGTGAAGGTGAAGGGATTAAACCAAACATATGTGTGTGTGGATAAAAACATAGACCAGACAACACTGTAGTGATAGCCAGAAAGAAAGGAGATTGTGGAATACAGGAAGTTAGACAAAGGCGAGAACAGTTAGGATGGAAAGAGACTTTGCTTGGGGTGACAGACACACATGATGCAGGGTACAGATGATGTTTTTCTGTGTTGTACATTTGAAACCTGTATAATTTTATGAACTGAGGTCATCCCAATAAACTTAATTAAAAATAAGCTTATCAGGTAAAGTTGTCTTCACAGAGTATTAATTAGGTCTTGGAAGGTCCTTAGGGAAACTTTTCATTTAACGAATAAAGGACATTGCACACCCCCCCCCCCCAAATAATGAGTATATCAAATGTCAATTTTAAAGCAGGATATTTTTGTCTCTCTAATTGTAAAAGACACAAAACACCGTCTTAAATTTTACTAATCAAAGCCTTGCTTTATATTGCATTAAAAAAATTCTCATTAAATATTTTGTCTTTTGTATCTGTAATGTATAGTGAAATATTTAGGTGAAAAAAATCTATAGTATAAATTTGCTAGCTTGCAGTTTCTGTTTTTTTCCTTTCTTCTTCTCTTCCCTTTTCTTTTTCTTTCTTTCTTTTTTTTTTTTTTGGCTTTCTCTGGAAAATGAGCTCTGTAATATATTTTAAATATGGGATTTGTTAAATTTTATTATTGCATAAGTTTATTTTAGTATGTTTAAAATACAAGTGAGTTACTCTAAGAATAAATATAAAGAATAAACAGATTTTAGCAAAGTGTTTATGTACTTATCTATTTTTCCCTCACACTTATAATTCTATATGTAGAATTAAGAAATGAAACATTATTCTCTATAGCCCAACACATTGGTTGACATCAGCAAAATGAATTGCTGAGAAAGTCTGAAGAGACTAGTTGAGAAAGTACAGATATTAATGGCTTATATTTTTATGATTTTGTTTTTTCATATTCAGGTGAAATGGCTCATAAGTGACTTTATTTTAATTCTAGAAGGATTTTGAAACTCTACTGAAAATGCTGTGTCTAAGTGAAATATTTTGATATTTTTAATGTAGTCTGGAGGAATTTTATTGTATAATGTTGCCCCATTCCCTTCTTTAAACGCAATGAAAATGTGCTAAAACACAGCCTCACTCATTAGTCATCAACAATCTAAAGTTTAGAATTAAATTTATTTGTTAGGATTTTAGTTATGAATCCTGAAACACTAATTCAAGGAGAAAGTTTCTATTTTTTATTAGATATGAATTTAATTTTTAAAAATCTCAATCAAATGTAGGTAAAACTTTCAAAATAGCACATATTCCAAATAAATCCTATAGTGTAACTGTAGCATATGGTTTGTATCTCTAAGTATATTGAGTACAACAGAATTTTCAAATGAGTCAAATTCTTTCTTATCCTCAAAGTATGTGAAACTGATTAGGACATGATGTTTGTAGAACTTAGAACTTATCCAAATACACGCACACACACATAAACATACATACACACATATACATGCATGCCATGCATGGCTTTGAGTATCTTGAATGAAATCAGACTTATAGGGGAAGGGAAAAATCAAACTTTTTTAAATGCTTTCTATGTGCTCAATTTTGTATAGCTCTTTTCTATTTACAACCTACTTAACCCTTACATATTACCAAGTGATATTGTCCCCAATTCATAGTTTGCTATTAGAGACAAGGAACTTGACTTGCCTAATGACAATCACTAGGAAACAATGGAATTTGAATTTAAATTCAGATGTATCGATTCAAGTCTCCATTCCTTCCACTGATATATACTTTTAAGGTTATAACTACTTGTTGGGATGAAAAATACTTGATATGTATTTAATATATTCATGAAATGATTAGGCCTACAGATCCTTCTCCTTTTCTCTATTTGGTTTAGACCTAAGGAGTCTATCCTCCATAGAGTGCCTCCAAATAGACTTCCTTTTTTCTTATTTTTTTTACATTTTTCATTGTAGTTTTTGCATCACCATTTGTCCCTCTTATACCCTCTTCCACCTTCACCCATCCCCTCTCCCCCTGGAATTACCACACTGTTGTCTGTGTCCATAAGTCTGTTTTTCTGCTTTTCTCAATCTCTCCAAACCCCCACCAGAACTCTCATCCTTCTCTCTGAGTCTGTCTCTATTTTGCTCGTTAGTGCAGTTTGCTCATTACATTTCAGATATCGGTGAAATCATATGATATTTGTTTTTCTCTGACTGGCTTATTTCACTTAACAAATGATCTTCAGGTCCATCCATGCTGCTGTAAAGAATAAAATTTTCTTCTTCTTTATGGCCAAGTATCATTCCATTGTGTAAATGTCCCATAGATTTTTTTTATCTGTTCATCTACTAATGGACCCTTGTGTTGCTTCCAAATCTTGGCAATTGTAAATAATGCTGCAATGAAAATAGGGGAACTTATATTCTTTCTCATTGGTGTTTGCAGTTTCTTCTGGTAAATTCCAAGAAGTGGATTTGCTGGGTCATAAGGCAGATCTATTTTTAATTGTTTGAGGTATCTACATACTGCATTCCACACTGGCTGCACCAGTCTGCATGCCCACCAACTACAGACTTCCAAGAAGATTTGGCCAATGGGAGTCATCAGAAGGATGTAAAAGGAGAACAGTGGAGTCAAGGTATGTATTTCCTTTAGCCCGTCAATGCCATGTTGACATTAGTTGGCTTTATCCAAAGCCCAAATACACCTTGACTATCCATCCCTTTCATACAGCACCCATCTCTGGTTTCCAGTAAACTGTTCCTCATGTTGGTCCTTCATGCATAGAGGTTGTTACAGTACTCCTCACTCCCCTTGTTAGCCTGATAATACTGTAGTTCTCTCTCAGTGGTTTTCTAAATACTACCCATATATTGTATTTATCATTTTATTAAAATATACTCAATTCTACAGTTGCTAGTTCAGAAATTTGGGGGGGGGTTCTTAATAATATAATTAATTTGATTTTATTGCATTGTCTTTGACATTTTAATACATTAAATGCATTTATTATCTTTGGGTACACTGTCTTAAAATGTCACCTGCATGTGAACAATATCATAGTTCATATTTTCCATTTTCCATAATATATTTTATTTCTTCAGAGGTAAATGACTAAAGTGGTTTGAACTTATCATAGCCAAATAAAGTGGTAGTTGCAACTGTGTTTATAACTGCAATTATTCTAGAATTCTGCCTAGAATTCCATCTAGGAGTTATTCATGAATTTGGGATAACTTACACAACAGATAGTATTTTTATTTTGCATATAAGAAAGTTGAAGTCTGCCCTGGCTGGTATGGCTCAGTTGATTGAGTGTTAGCCTGCCAACCAAAACCTCACAAGTTCGATTCCAAGTCAGGGCATGTGCCTGAATTGCGGATCAGGTCCCGAGTTGGGGGTGATGAGAGGCAACCAACTGCTACATCTCTGGTACATCCATGTTTCTCTCCTTCTATTTCTCCTTCGCTGCCCATCACTCTAAAATAAATTAAGAAATCTTAAAAAAAATGTTGAAGTCTGAGAGTGTAGTCAACCCTAAGATCACAAAGTAAAAATGGACATAAAACTACATAATCACTTCCTCCTCTTTTGTGCACTGTTTTCTTTGAAGTCCTTTATAGTCTTTGATATTTTCAGAATCGATAAAAGAATCATTTAATAATCATCTTAATTTCTTATCAAAACATTCTTGCAATTCCTTTTCATAGTTTCTGGAATCATCGTGGATCTACAATCTGAGTGAATGCCTACTTGTTCATTGCTGACTTGAAATAGCCAAGTGCTTAACAAAGACTTTCCTTTTCATTCCTTTCTCTGCTAAAATGCACTTTAGATTAATGTGGTCAAGTCTGTGTATTCAATCCTTCACTGAATTGACACTTCCATTTCCTCCAAGTTCCTCTTATTCTATAATCATGTGCTAAAATAATGCTTATCTTTGATTTCAATATTCAGTGATCTGATCCCATAAAATGATATGGTCAGTTGTTACTGAGATCCCTAATACTGACTTTTAAACACCATTTAGTACAAAATCAATCAGCTCAAAAATACTGCCAGAGCTTAGAAACTCTTTTAAACATTAGAATTTTAAAGTGTCATTGAAACTATATATGTTGTAGGCATGTTCACTTATTTTAAACCATTAAATTTGTATATCAGAAATGGTCATTGCTCCATCTCACACAACTGAGAAATTCTCTTGTAAGTTTTCTTTCAAACAAGTCCATGGCATGCATATGTTATTTGTGAAAAAATAGAGAGAGAGATATAAATATATATTGATATATAGATATAAATATATGTATATGTGTAATGGGTATATGCTTAGGTAAATATTCATATATATGTGTGTGTGTGTGTGTGTGTGTGTGTATATATATGTATATATATATATATATACATATTTGTGTGTGTATATATACACATTGTATTCCGAGAGAGAGAGAAATAAATGGGTACAATTTTTTCATTGAAATTTCTTCTAATATAATGGGCATTTGTCTTGAAAAACATTAATATGTCATTATTGCTAATAGTACACAAAATTCTAATGTGGAGATTAAAACCACAATAACAAAAACATGTCGATTTGGTTTAATTTCTGAAAACTATTATCTTTTGTCCATTATTTGATTTAACAGAATTTAACGGTTAGTAATATTTTTCTAAGTCAATTTATCTCTGTTTTTTAATCAAAGAAAGTTTTATTTATGTTAATTTCTAAACTCCTTATGGCTAATGCATTATTACTTTTGATGTATCTCTGATTTTTTTGAACTGACAGAGAGTGGATGTCACAAATGAGACTAAAGAAAGAAATTTCAGAGATCATTTATTTTTACCTTGAACCAAGAATAGCATTTGTGAGACAAGAATCATCTTACTTTTAATATAAATCATACTATAATTTTTATGGATATATTTTGCACGTTTGAAATAAATCATGGATTATAATTTTACTTTTATTTCTAATTTAAGAATAAAATAAAATTGAACAAAAAATTGAAAGATAGTTTCTAACTGTGCTCTTTTAGCATTTAAACATATTCAATGGGGATTTGACTTCCATTATAAAGTAAGGCTTTTTATTATTGTATTTTGGGGCATTCTTACTGTAAAATATGTATATCAATGTGGGTCTGTGTGGAATGGGTGATGTTACCATGAGGTACAAATACATTATTTATTAAGTTAGTGAATACTACATCTATAATACCCCCCAAATTTATTTTATTTTATTTATGTATTGTTAGAGAGGGGAAGGGACGGAGAAAAAGAGGGGGAGAAGCATCAATGTGTGATTGCCTCTCATGTGCCCCCTACTGGGGACCTGGCCTGCAATCTAGGCATGTGCCTTGACTGGGAATCAAACCTGTAACCCTTTGGTTCGCAAGCTGTCACTCAATCCAGTGAGCCACACCAGCCAGGGCTACCCCAAAATTTTAATGGGGACATTCGTAGGTTAATATATTTATACTAACCAAAAATTTCCATTATTTTTCATCTCTCTTTGGACACTTCTACTTCACTGAAATTCTAACTTTGAAGTTTTAGGAAAACAAATGCAATAAAATATTCAAATTTTCATCAGTTCCTATAAGAAAAATGATTCTTGTCATTAAAGATTTCTCTGTTAAGTTTTCTCTCATGGAATGAGATCCAGTGAAATTTATAGTCTAAACTGAAAACAAAATGCATTTATCAAAATTTATTTTGAATTCATCATAATCTTTGTTTTGGTTTTCTTTTTCTTGAGTAAAAATCTCCACAGAGAACCCATTTTCTGCTTGTACAAGTGTTTTGTTTTGTTTTGCTTTGCCTTTGAACATCAGTTGTATCTTATATACTTTGCCAGGGAGATCAAGAATAAAGATATTCCCTGTTTTCCTTTTGCTTTGGTGTAATAACAGCAAAAAAATATATATAGCACCAATTAAAATATTTTGTGACATATTTAGTAATAGAAATATACCATGTGGATATGCTATATAAAGCAAATAATTAATTATGATCAGGATCTTAGAGATTAGGTTGTAGATAAATAGGTCTAAGAAATTGTGAGAGGGATCGATGGAAATACAGCATTTTGTAGGGGAAGCAGATAAGAACAAGAAAAGGGCTTTTAAAGAGAGCTCATGACTGGTGATGAAAAATTAGATGATCCTCTTTAGGGAACTCAAATGAGTTAATCATTGTTAGAACTCAAATCTCAAGAGAGATGATGGGAGAAGAGGCAAGAAAGATAGAAGCTGGAACACTCCAATAGTTTCGCATGGCAAGTTAAGTAGTATGCTCTTTATCCTCCAGGAAAAGAGGACTTTTTAAAGATTTGAGACAGAAGTGACATCATTAGCTTATTATTTTGGAAAGACTATTCAGGTAGCAACATAAGGAATACAATCGGTGGGAAGTCACAGACAAAGACACCTTAGATGGTGTAATGAACATGGGAGCTGGTGTTGATGAAAGACAGAAATGGGCTAGAGTAGAAAGCAGAAATAAATGTTGACTGCCAGCGTGCAAGATTAAAAAAAAAATGGTTCAGGACAGCAGCCTGATTTCATTTCTGGGTAACTGGATGTGTGGTGGTGCTATCAAAGAGAGGAATGAGCAAAGGAAAGATCTTTTCTGGGACCCTGGGACACGAATCTAGCTTTGTGCACACTGAAGGGCCAGGGAGCAGTGGAATGCCAATTAAATGTCATAAGCAAGCTTGCTCAAGCACAATCTGCATTTTTAGAGTAAGGAAAAGGGTTAGACCACAAAAACTCAAACGTTTCGAGGCTGATATAAGGAGGTGTTCAAAATAGGTATTGAAAATCTGTAAAGCTTTCTGGTGTAGTATTCCTAGGGACCACAGAGGAGAATAAAGCTTTGTGAGAGGCTCCTCTTTCTGTGACTTCAGCCTCAATATTGCTGCAAAATAAATTTTTCTAATGCAAGCTCTGTTCATGTTGTACTTAGGCTACAAAACCTGTCAATTTTTTTAGCCATATGAAATATAAACTTTTGACACTCTAAGCTACATCATTGCTTTCAAACCTTATCACGCTCTAGTTTTTTCTACATACATTTTGTTACAGCACAAATGAAGAATAAACTATTCCGTGAATAACCAGTTAATTTCTCTCCCTGGCCTTCTGCTTTTGATTTAGAATGCTGTCTATAAATCAACTTGTAAGATTATCCCCCAATATGATCTTCTTGCAAATTCCTACATTTTCTCCAGTTGAACTTGTTTTCTCACATTTTAATACCATGTGTGTGTTGTTGTTTCTCCTTCATTATTTATAATAATATGCATGCTATGTTTATTCTTCTGCAGTAATTTTATTTCTTTACTACTGGATCAAAATTCTTTTAGAGAAAAATATGTATTTTTACTAATTTTGGCTTTTCCCTCAATGCTTTTTTTAATAAAATAGTCTCAATAACTATTTGAAATAGTGAATGAACTATAACACATTCACTATACTTAATTGAAAAAATTAAATGGAAAAATATGCTTCAATTTAAATACATAATTAATAATTTTAATAATGTCAGATTTTGAACTGAAATGTTTATTTTATTACTAAAGATGTTTAATATGACTGTCAATTTGCATTAAACTTTCCTTCAAAATTGAACTTTTCCTTCTTATTCTTCTCTTCCTTTTTCCTTGTCTTACGCTTTTTCTTCTATGTTTTTCCCTCGTAAAGCTTTATTTTGCTCATGGCTAATGAAGAGCTGGAGGGAGAAACAATGATACACATGTAACCACAAAAACATGAAAAACAGCGTCAAAGTCAAAGTGATCATTCTTCCTTGCTACCATGCTGTACAGGGTCTGGTGTGTTTTTAGTAATTCCATTCCATTCTGATGATAACAGGGGACCTAAATTACCAAATGAAGGCCAATTGTTTTCCATAAGAATTACACAGTAGAAATGGTGTCACCAGGCTCTTAAGTAAGCAATTTACTTAAAAAAAAATTATTCTAGGGAGATGAGATGCATGGAGCAGAATCACTAGATTACATAATTATATTACAAAATACCAAAGAAAAGGGTATCCCTTGTGAAGAGACATAAAACTAACACTATTCCAAGCACACTAAGGTTGTAAGTGGCCCAGTGACACCAGTTTTGAATTCCTAACAATGGGTGACAAATAGATTATCTTTGCTAGGGCACTTCTACTCATGTGGGAAAGGAAAACAGACTTCAGGAAATCCAGATGAACAATAGTAGTGACTAAGACATAACAGGAGGGAAGACTCCACTAAAGTAGAGGACAATAAAATTGAGAATAAATGTGGAAAATGAAATGAACTGTGAGATTTCAAATTTATACAGTAAATTATCTCTGTGTAGTCAAGCCATTTTGGAATATATTTTAAAGGTATTACATATTTTGCATGAGTGACCAAGTTTGACAAATTGCTTGGGTAAATTATTAACCAGATAAAAGTCAGAAATAAATTTTAATGTCTCTATGAAACAAAATGATTGTTGAAAGAAAGTTTCAAGTATATTTTGTTATCGTGCTTTAAAAAATAACCCAGGTCTTTATCATTGCCAGAACCGAGTAAAATAAAATGCTGACTTCGCAGGGTCACTGCCTTTTCTATAGGGTTACTTTCTGGCAAAAGAAAAATGAAAAAAAGTAATCCCAACTTTTTCCTTTTTAAATAACTGCAAAGTCAAGGGAAGACTTCAATGATAACACTAAGATTTTGGTACCTCATAGGCGCTTCAAATTTGAAATTTCTACAGCCAGTTTCTCCCATGTCTGTAAATTATGCCACTAGTCTTCCTGCTGTTACAAACAGAGAACTGGAGGTGACTCCAGGTGCCTCTCCCCGCCATACCTCCAACCCTTTCCACACTCAGTTGGTCCCCTAGCTCCCCGAGTCTAACTCTCAAACTCTGCCTTGCTCATAGAAGGCAACAATAAAGTCTTACCTAGTGAACTGTGGGAATATTCTAATCTGCCTCACTTTATATACTCTTGTATCACTCTTACCCATTTTTCACATAAAATATTTTAAGTCATAGGATATTTCTACATAAAGTATCTTTCACTGTGTTTTCTTGTACACAGACTAAGATACAAACTGCAGTGGTGTACGGGGCTTTGTCTGATCCGGCCTTGACCAGGGTTTGCACCTGGTCTTGAACCTACCTCATTCTCTCGCCAGGAACAACCACACATTGTCTTTTCATTGGAAAACTGGCAAATGCCTTTCTGGCCTCAGAGCCTCCGTGCCACGCTATTTCCTCCGTTTCAAAATTTTTATTTTTTCCAGCTCCCTTCCCACTCATTCCTTATCCACTGTCTGACTCCTCAAATTATCTTCTCTTTGCACACTTTCATTGTTTAAAAATAGCAGTTATAGGGAACAGTGTGATGGTTCCTTAAAAACAAAACAAAGCACAGAATTACCATTTGACCCAGCAGTTCGGCCACGTACTCAAACGAAAGCAGGGACTCGGATCCATGCACATCAGTGTTCCCAGCAGTGTTGTTATAGCCCAAGGTGAGCGCGCAGCCAGAATGCGGGACAGTAGCGGGACATATGCCAAAGTGGGTTTACAGTTCATCTGGAAAATAAGACAACGATGAATAATAACGCAAGAATAAACTCTGTATTTTGAGTGCTCACAACTGTAAATCTACTTTTGCCCATTCTTTTGTGTGTGAAATGGTAAATTATTTAGCCTAAAAATGAAAGATGTTGATACATGCTACAAGATGAATGAACTTCGAAACATTATGCTAAGTAATGGGTGCTTAGACATTTTTAGGTTTACAAGGAATGTGTCAAGAACACATATAATGTGTAAAAATACGTATTTTGGAAAGTGATATGGTTTCCAATTGTAACTCTGATACATAATACCCGCATGAATGTTAGCAAATTTCTTAACTTTTCTGTTCCTCTATTCTGGAATATGGGTATATTGATATTTATTCCATATGATTATTCTAAGAGATACGTTGAGATTATGGTACAGATGCCTTGCCTAGTCTCTGGCCAATAGTAAACTTTCAATATATTTTAGGTATTTAGTTATATTTTCCGTATTTGATCTTCACTGTAGCAGAGCTATCAAAAATTTGTCTTCTTCAACTATGTGAATTAAGGTAAACATGACTTTCTAAAAGGAACAAATGCACCATTAGGGATTTTTAATGATTTTAATATTTAATTTTATGTACAGAGCAAGGTACTATAAAGAGGTACACTAAAATAACCATGAACCCTTGGCCTGTATACATGACCCAGTCAGTGAAATCTGTCCCCAAATGCCTTTCTTTAGCTTGGTGTTCTAAATACTAACATAGCATTTTCTTTCCTTAAAGTACCATTTTGATATGGTTAGCCACATTCAGCTTAGTTCTTTTCTAATAAGCCAAATACATTAATTTGATTTCTGAAGCTGCATAAATGAAGAAATATTCCTGTATTTCTGTTGTAACAAGTATTAATATTTTCTACCCCTCACAGATTAAATTCTTACCACATCAAGAGGCAAAAGTTTTTTCTGCTCAGGGCTGCTTCTCCTGACCTCAGGGAGAGTCTGGGAAATAACGCTCTGCTTTCCATTGTTGTTTTCTTTCTTTTTTTTTCAGATTAAAATTTTCTTCATCTTATAGTCTATTAAACTTACCACAGTTTTATGCTTTATGTAATTTGGACACATAAAAACAAAACTGACATGCTTTAAATTTCAGTAATGAACAATAACTGATCCCTATTTTCAATATTAACCATAAACATTTTTATTCTATATAATTTCCTTTGTGTTAGAGTATAAAATGATTCCAAATTTTTTACACCACATAAACTTGATTGATTTATTTAAAATTATAAATGAACACTGTCAGAGTTTGAATACAGAAACAAAATACTAAGAGATCACTTAGTAAAACAGCTCACTCAGAGAAGGACAAAGTGTTGTTATGGAATTTAGCAAGATGGCTTTTCACATATATTTTGTTAAATAAGAATCAATAATTCTTCCTTTCATCCATGTCATTAATCAGAAAAATCAGGTAATGTCCCTGGATATACTACTGTTCATGCATCAGTAAAGCAGTAATGGCAGTTGTATTTCTTGAAATATCTTTGACTGATAGATGTAATAGCAGGAAGAATCCTAACACCATGTTCTTTTGTTTGAGTTTGGGTGTTATAGCAGTTTTGACCACATGACCCATTTCAATATATACTTGGCATTTAATTACTTGAAAGATTAAATCTTCTGAACTATGTTTCAGATAAGTATGAATTCCTTCATTAAGCTTTTTGGTTTGAGCTTGGACTAACCCTAAAATATTTGGGATCATTAACAATTCATAAACTTCATAATGTAGAGCCACTAAAAGTAGCACGCGTGAGTATTCACACACACACACGTCTCCTATAAGAGAATGTGTTACTTTTTGACATTAGCAAAAGTTAAATCAGTGGCATCTAAATGCTCAACCTTGTGCAATGTACTGGAGGCTCTGTGACATTAGTGATTACATTTATTCATGGCTGTTGTATGTTTTATTCTTTCTTTGTATTCCATGAGATCCTAGGATGGATATGCATTTTCACATACAAGAGTATCTCTAACAATATCTATATGTACTCTTCAAAGCCATCTATTAACAATTTTATACAGACATAATGCTTTTATTGCAGTAAGATATAATGACCTATGTATTTACATAGTTCTTAAATGTTATGGTAGTAACAATATCAACATCCTTAATAACAGTTTAAAGCATTTCCAAAATCATTCTTAAACATTTCCTCCTAAATGTCATTAAAATACACTTATTTTGTATATATGTTAGTACTAATCCTATGGCAATCATTCCAAAATTTTAGCTGGACACTTCTTTGTAGTAAAGTAAAATAAACTGTATTTTATTGCTAACACCCAACTGATTTATTGTTGTTAATGTAAGTGTTCATTAACCAGAGTTTATAATATTCACTGGTTATTGAACAACACATACATTATTTGCTCTATGAATATGAGAACAACACAAGATAATGTGAAAGACTGTTACAAAGACATATGGGACAGCTTTGCCCTGGAATTATTATAGATGCTGCTCAGTATGTTTTAGCATTTATACATAAATAATTAAAAAAATCTTTATATTAACAATTTGTGTCAATAACAGATCTAAAATCATCAAACAAAAATTAAACTTGATTTAATGTAATTTATTGCCTAAGAGTGAAAATATATTTTGCACTAACTTTTAAAAACAAGCTTAAATGAAAAAAAAATTTAAAATTCTGAATTAAAATATTCTTTTATAGAAACATGTATCTTAACTCCATCATTTATTTTCTATTGCATTGATCTCAGATGTGATGGGATATTAGATAATTTTATGCTACTGCTGATATCTTTGTATGTGAATGATACTAATTGGTCCTCAAAAGTTCACGTTTGTATTTATCAGCAGTGTCATTTAGTACCAGACAGAATAAAAATGTGAGCCTCTTATTCCTTTGTAGAAAGTGTTATGCTGGATTGCAGACCATTATTTGTCTTAATGATTTTTTTAATTGTATTTAGAACAAGTACAGTTCTTGGTATTTAGAAAATAAAACATAAAAGGGATGGGATGGAAACTTAGTTAATTTCATGTTTTAAATATTTTACCATAAACCAATTTAGCTCTTAGAATCAGGAGAAGGTTTGTAGATTGCCTTTCAGTTTTTCTATCTTTTTCTTTAGATAATGCATATGATTTTACAATGTAAGAAAAATAATCTGTCATTTTCCATGGGCTTTGTAGCACCCTTTACAAAGCAAAGAATTCTTGATCCCAGTCCCATATCTGGCCTTGTTGTTATAAAATGGTTATTTACGACATTACTTGTAAAGAATTTAGGCTGCTGGGTCTTGAAGTTTAAAGTTGAGGCACTGATTTACTTGATATTTTGATCATGCCTAATTATACAAAGAGCCATAGTCACGTTAGCTTCATGATAGCCAGAAGAAATGCCTCTAATCCCATTGGTCACAAGGCAGCTTTCACCAAAACAATTTCTTTATAATTAAAAGGTGCCCTCAGGCACTGTAAAATCTTGGAAGTTTCCCATGAATTTCAGGGAAGCCAGGGATTTTTTTTTTTTTTTTCATAGACAAGAACCTCACTGAAGTAATTTCTGAGACACACAGAGGAGCTTTGCTTTTGACTCTTTTTGAAAGAGCTCAGTAGTTGCTACCTGTGAGAACAGCTCACACTTCTCCACTGACTCCTGTCCTGTAGAGATTAAGGACCGGGGGGCTCCAGAAGATTAGCATGTCACTTGGTCTAAGTGACACACAATCCATTATATTGACACAGACTCCATCCTGCAAAACAAGCATATTTTGACGTAAACATAATGAAAATTTGGTGTGACTTACAGAGCAGCACACAATAGGTTTTTGCATGCCAGCGCTAGCTAACGTCAGCAGCGTCTGTAAATGAAACCAGCCGTCCTCGTTATGGATGGTGTGGAGGCACATACCTCAGAATACTGATTTAGTCCCACATACCCCAGGAGCTTTACATCACTTTTTAATTTTTCCCAAGTTTTGCTCTGGCCCGACATCATTAAGCCACATTCATTGAATTCGGCAGGCTATTACTTTGCATTGTTCCTATTCCTACTGCATCGTGGCATTTACTTGTGAAGCCAAACAGGCTTTGATTTGATTTCTAATTGTTTGTTTTCAGCAACTTGAACCTGGATTTATTGCTCCTGTGTAGAGCAGAGAGAACATCAGTAGATAGGTGAAGAGTTCTCCCATTTACTTTTAGTGCCATTGTAGCACGAAGTGCGGTCTGGGTTCTTCTTCTGTTAGGGTAGAGCTGCACTGCATAGCGGAGGTGGGAAACATGACTGAATTGAAATTGTGCAACTGCATTGGAGAGCTGATCTTTTATAATGTTCCTGCCAGCCAGCTGGACTCCATTATTATGAGGAAATAAGCCTGAGCTAACACCTTGGAAAATATTCGACCATGCTTTCATGTGTTTTTTCTGATCTGTACCGTAAAAACACTGTGTTCTGAGGTTGAAACAAACCAGAAAGCTGGCCTACCATGGCATTATAGGAAGATTTAACTAGAGAAAACATATACACAACCTGAATATCACCATTTCCACCAACTATATTCACTATTTTAAAACATTTGGAAATACACTTCTAGAGACAGAGGATAAGAAAAAAATAACATGTCCTATACTTATGTTAATCACTAAGTTAAAACACTTTAACTTAAAACTTTCATTGCAATAACACATTATTAAAACTAAATCATACATTTTAATTCTGATAGCAAGTCTTTTTTGGGGTATCCATTCTTTTTGCAATATAATAATAATTTTATTTGGTCCTATCCCATCATGGAACACGGATTTTATTTTTTTGTTTCATCCTTCCCTTCATTTATCCCATCAAACATAGAAGTTAATCCTTAAGGCAAATTAGCGCCTGAATACTTGTAAACAATAGTCACTACTTACAGGTTGTGGTTTAGTTTCATCTCTTAGGACCAACGTTGGTCAGGGCAACAACTAAATCTGGAGAGGTGAGAACAACTAGACCTGAAATAAGTCCTGCCTCCCGGCTGAATCCGCAAACCCTGCAGAGCATGAACGGCTGCCTTCCCTGCCCTTCTGGGGCTTTATACCGGCTGAGCTCTACCAGCGACTGCTGTTTGATACAACGCACCGTTGCGCGGAGGCGGTCCCGTAAGTTGCCTGCTGCTCTGTGGGTGCGGCGCTTCACCGGCACAGCGCAGCCAGGGGCAGTGCCACCGGACAGCGGAGGAATCTGAGTTTTGCCGTAAACTATATACGTTACAAAACAAAAGCTGCTTAACACCCTTGAGACTCTGTTTCCCTGTCTGTTAAATTAACAGACTTCATTATATGTCTACTTTCTGGTAAGAAAATCCCATCATTAACCTTCACTCTTTGTCTCAAATGAAACTAGAGGTATCTTGGAATGAGTTAATACAGGTCAATCCTTGACTATCTCACGGCGAGCACCCTTTCAAGTTCTCTGCGCCGTTTGCTCCAATAAACTCATCAAGCAGAAGATGGTCAGTTAGAAAGGAAGACCACACAGTGCAACAACCTCAGACATTTTTTAACTGTGACTTTTAGGTGATGTTTTCTTGTCTTTCGGGGAAAGAAAGCATCATGTAGCAGAAGGAGCTCAGAGGCTTTGGAGAAGTTCTTAAACTCTCTGAGCCCCAGTCTCCCATCTGTAGTAATTTGTATACACATATAGTTTATCATAGGGCGTTGTGAGGATTGAATAATATAATGTGTTCAGAGTTTGGTGAAGAGCAGAACTCAATTTGTTTATTCCCTCATCTATTTTTTTTTATTACTATTTCCATCCACATATTTTCTTTTCAATTAGTGGAGAATTGGAGGAAATAGCCTGGGATTCAGTAGTTGAGTTGTTGGCATTTCTGGAGAGGTGGGAGTAGGATGTTCTGAGAAAAGGTGATATTTTTAGAAAAATAATCAGAAATTGCAGTATGTCTCCTTTCATGATCGGCAATTATATTTATAGCTACTGTTTGTTGTGTTTGGATAAAGCATTCTGATCCTGTCACAGCTTCTTCATATCGTCATCGCTTAATTGTCCCTGTCTGCCACTGTGAAAAAACATTGTTCCAGGTGCTTATGGGATTCTGCCAAATAATGAGACAGTAAAATGGAGAGAGAAGGGGTGGAGAATTAGTCTGGATGATGACAAATTTTTGTCAGTGTTCCATTAAATGTTTAGTATTCTGTACCTGTTAAAAACTGAGATTCTAAATGTTGATGCAAATGCATGTTCAAGGTACATATTTGGAGCAAAACCTTGCAACATGCTCTTTCTATGCACTGAAAATGTATGCAACCATCCTACATAAGAAACTGCTAACAGAAATAAACTCTGGACCATGATAACGTGGTAGAGAGAAAGAGACTGAAGAGGAAAGCATTGATTTTAGACTTTGTATCCTCATAGACATATGATAGAAATGCAAGAATGCCATTTTTATAATTGCTGCCAACTAGAGAAAATTTCAACAATGGGAAAGAGAATGTCTCCTAACCTTTTCTTCACTTGGGGGAAGGTGTGCTCTTGAAGTGATTAGAGGTAGAGCGTGAACTTGGCCTGGATAACTCCGCCTCCACCCAAGATCTGGATGTTAACAATGGGGATAAGTTGCTTGTGAGGCATGTGGAGCAATGTTATTCTTCACTCTTAAAGCAGAGCATAAACTGAAGGAAGAGAAGGAGAAACAGAACCTCTGAAGACCCAGTTATGTAGATAAAGGCTTTGGGAATTCAGAGTCACAATGAAACCTCACGAACTAGATGAGCCAACAGATATTTTGTAGAAAGGTAAGTTTGAATTGCTCTAGTACAAACCTTTTCCTGACATCTCTAAATTTTTATTTAAAACTAAGTTGCTCATGGTCTGAAGACCATCTATCATCTATTTCTCTGTGTATTAACTGGCACCAGTGAAAGGGATGAGTTATGTTCTCTGGGATGACAGGACACAAAATAAATCAACATATGTGATTAAGAGACCCAAGGGCAGAGTGTACCGTAAGAGCATAATTTCCTGTAAAGTAAAAATCTGGGGAATTCAGTGAAATTCTCCAAAAGAGACAGTTTTAGACAAATCTATCAGGTTTCACAGGGTAGAGAGGACACATTATATTCGTGGTGTTAAAAAGCTAATATCATTTAAGGTTATTTTTTTAAAGTAGAAGAAATTTTAGATATAATCACCATGAAAATGAAAAACAAATTGGACAATGATAAAAATGCATAACTCTTTTAAAAGGGAGGAAACCATCCACTCTGGAATGAAAAGATGGAAAAGCAAATCTTCTTGTACCCCTCCTCCTGAGTAAAGAAGAAAATATCAGGGACAGAGAGCATGATAAAGAGAATGAAATAAAAGTGCAAACTAGTCGTTATGCATTTGGATACCAGGGAAAACTTTGAGCTTATGCTGACTGTTGATTCCAAAGTTTTACTGAGTAACTTGATTTCTTCTGAGGAACAAATTTTTTATTTAGCTTGAGATGCAGCATTAGTTTTTGAAAGCTCAGACATGGAGCAGTTGTGGGCTCTGCCTATATAAATTCTAATTTAAAATTATAGAAGAAAGGAAAACAGTACTTTAAGTTTTCTGAAATGTTTAACTCACAAGATGCTTTCTTTAGGAAATAAATGAGTAAACCCAGTTAGATATCTAATAAATGGGATACACACACACACACACACACACACACACACATAGTCTTTCTAATATTAAAATTGTATCTCTATATAAAGCACCTTTAAGTTTCTGAATTCAAATACAGTTGGGATATAGACTAAGGAATTGAATAAATGTAGATCAAAGCATGGCCTTTATGGTTAAATCTTTGAAAGTGATTTAAGAACCAAATGGAGGCATCCAATCCTAGCCTTTACCTTGAGACAACTCAATGAGCATGTTTAAATTTAAAGAATCTGCATACATGCCCAGAGACATTTCAATAGCCAGTCAGGGTTGTGGAAAAGTCTCTCCAGTACTTAATGACTTACAACACATTGGTTATGTCTAACCGAGACACCTAAATCAATGGTTGGGGCCGAACAATCAAATCAGGTAGCGCACTCCACATTGCTAGATTAAAAAAAAAAAAGAAAGAAAGAAAAGAAAAGAAAGGCATGCTTAAGAAGCCAGAAGGTTACTGTAGAATATTGATACCTGAAGAAGAAAATAAATACCTTGTGGATAAATTTGAGAATTTTCAAGTGTTTCCTAAGCATAGGTTATTTTTAAGGAAATCTATTTTTAATTTCTTATTCTTACCTTCCATGCATACTCTGTTTTAAAACTGATCTGCTAGATAATGCTGCTTTCAAAGCATGCCTTCTTCAACTTATGAAAGAAAAGCATCACATGCTTGTATCCTAAATGTCACCGGAAGAAGTTATTCAGGATCTGAAAACGTCCAAGGGGCCACACAAAGGACCACTTGGATTTACTTGCCAGTCCGGGAGCCGTGAGAAGCACTGAGAGGGTGACACATTAAAGATAAAAACTCCTACTGGATTTACACCTGAAGGGAATGGTGAGCCGTACCATCTGCGAGTCTTCTGCCTTACAAGGTCAATCATAACATTTTCCAATGTACCTGTAGAAACCTATCCTTTAACTAGCAGTGCAAAAGGTTTTCCGTGTGTCAGCATTCTTGCCAAACAATGTGGTAGGTTGCCGTGTTATCTCTTGTGGTTCTAGTTGGTTTGCTTTTTTCCTGATAACTCATGGAATCAGGGGTTTTTCCACTTGGGCCAGTTACATTTTTATTTTGTTTTACTTTATTTTATTATTTTATCTTTTTGAGGACACACTCACATTTTTTATTGTATTTTTTCCATTACCATTTAGTCCCCTTATACCCTCCTTCCCCCTGCAAACACCACACTGATGTCCGTGTCCATGAGTCTGTATGTCCTCTTTGGAAAAGTGTCTGTTCAGGCTCTTTGTCCTTTTTTTAATTGGGTTGTCTCTTTATTGGTGTTGAGTCTTTTAAGTTCTTTATTAACCCCTTATCAGATGTAGTGGTGAATATGCTCTCCGATCCTGTGGGTTGTCATTTTATTTTGTTGATGATTTCCTTCACTGTGCAAACACTTTTTAGTTTGATGTAATTCTACTTGTTTATTTTTTTCTTTTGTTTCCTTTGCCTGGAGGGATATATCTCCAAAAAGTATTGCTACAAGCAATATCCAAGACTTTGCGTCCTATGTTTTCCTTCTATGATTTTTATGGTTTCAGATTTAACATTTAAGTCTTTAACCCATTTTGAATTTATTCTTGTTTGTGGGATAAAAAGGTGGTCTAGCTTCATTTTTCTGCACCTATCTGTCCAATTTTCCCAACTCCATTTATTTAATAAACTATCATCAATAAATGTGATTCACCACATAAAATGAAGAAAAAAAACACATGATTATATGAATAGGTGCAGGAAAAGAACATTGGATAAAATCTAGCATCTATTGATGATAAAAACTCTCAGCAAAGTGGAAGTAGAGGGAACATATCTCAATGTAATAAAGGTCATGCATGACAAACACACAGCCAACCTCATACTCAATGGGAAAACCTAGAAGTGAACCTCTCAAGACGGATAACAAGTCCAGGATGTACACTTTCACCTCTCCCATGCAACATAGTCCTGGAAGTCCTCACCACAGCCATCAGGCAAAAAGAAGTGATAAAGTGCATGCAAATTGGAAAAGAAGAAGTAAAACTGTTTTTATTTGCAGATGATATGATACTTTAAATAATATTTGCCTACTGAAGAGTGAAAGTAAATCTGATCACTAATAAACTGGCACCTTCAGTTAGAGGATCCTTAGTGTCTGTCATATAGAAACAAACTAGATGCATAACAGGAAAACATCCATTTGTCATACTAAATCCGAAGATATTTCTCAATTTTTTAAAAAATGAGAATATAGCATGATGTTCTCTCTCAGTGTCCTCAATATGCACCTGAAAGAAATCCATTGCTCTCAGACGGGTTAACTGAATCAAGAGATTTTTAAAAATCATCCAAAGGAACATATAGTTTCCTTAATATTCAGCACAGTTCTTACATAAAAAGCTCTTCATAACATAAGGTGGGAAAGTTTTAAGTTTTACTATTTAATTATAATCTTTGATATTAATTTATTATATAGCCAAGAAAGGTACATAATTTAACAGTTAATAGTACATAGTATATATGTACATAAATAGTATATAAACAGCATATATGTGTATAAATAAAACTACCTGTGTACCTTCTTTGTCTTTTATTTTATTTTGATTCATTTAAAGGCAAGATTAATACCCTCTTACAAGAAAAAGCCCCAAGAGTATTTATACCAAAATTAAGTGGATTCTCAACATGTGAGTCATGAGATTTTACTAAAGTCATAGGACAATTAAAAAAACAAATAGAAAATTCAAATGAATAGTTTCTCCTGTGAAAGTGTATATTCCATTGCTGTGTTTGATTCTACTGCTGCTGTCATTGCTATAACTCTTCAGTAATATTCATTTTTAAATCTACTTTGCTAATATTTACCTAATATGTAGAATGCTCTGTAAGGTATCCTAAATGCTGTACTAATATACATATTCTTTCAATTTATATAAGAAGGTTATGATTTAGGTGCCATTATTCATACTTTATGGAACATGAGACACCGTCAAAGAAAGTATACGTGCCTTGGTCAAGGTCATCCAGCTGCTACATGGCAGATCTGGGATTTTCTCCACAATGTGTAGCTTCAGTGGCTGAATATTTAATTATGAAACTATTTTTTAATACAAACCGAGGGTATATTTTATATATATTATCATTTGTGATAACTTTTTTTAGAATGCTTTTGCTACTTGGAAAGAGCCAAACATAATTTAAAATTACATCTGGTGGAAAACATGGATATTCATGCTTGGCAATGGCTTAGCCATTTAAAAATTCAATTTTGAGGAATGAAATGAATTTTCATATGGCCTGCAAATAGCTCTTAAACAATTCTAAAATAAGCAAACTCCAAAATAGTATTTAAGTGTGCCCATTATACAAAAATCTATTTTATAGTGTCACAAGGAAACTAGTGCTAAAGTTAAAACTGTCACATAGACATATAGTTGAAGTTCATTCTTTGTATACTTCTAACTAGCGCAGTGCTTGAACATTTTTAGTTTTGAATGCTTAATTGTTTAATAAATTACTTGTATATGTCTTGCTAAGAACATTTTCTTGGCAAATTGTATTGTGAGAAAATATATAACTTGAAAATCTTTACATAATTTCAACATATAAAAATTAATGTGAATTAATTTTCCATATTTGAATATTAGAGTAATAAAACACATTTAGATAATTAGCCAAGTCATTCTTTGTAAAAATTAACTTTGAATAATAACAAACAAGAAATACTGAGATTATTTCAGTTAACATTCCCCCTTAATAAAAAAAATGGCACACTCTAATAGAGGATATTTAGGATATTTTAATATCCTAAGGAGAAGACCGTTTAGCAAGAGTTACAACCTTAGTTAAGGAATACAGATCCTGCTAATTTAAGGCCTCGAAAGGGGATGCTGAGCTGGGAAAATAACTTAATTCCTCTCCCTCCTCCCACCCTTATTTCCTGTTGGTGATTTTCATTGCCTACACTCAGTTTCATGAAGTCAGAGAGCAAGGGATGGGGTACGTAAAGATCCACATACCAGAACACAGGCAAACTGGAAAAGTGTAGGAACTGGCCAGACAGCCCTGAAGTTCGAGTAATTGTAACCTGTAATACAGACACAGCTTATATTTAATTCATGCTTTATCTTGGGATATTATACATATAATGCCATACTCATTCCTTTGAAACAGGATTATTTTCATGTTACCCTTTTAGCAGAATAACTTGAAAAAAATCCCATGTTTTTCCCCTCTGAGCTCTAAAGGCAAAATAGGAAATATTTTATAAATAACATGACAGTCTAACTTTTCACCTCTATGCAGTTGAACCATTGAATTTACTGAGAAAATTGAGTAGCAGAATGCATTTTAAAAAGAGATTCTGGTTCAAACTGACAGACTTATTACATATAACTACTCTACTCTTAAATGGTCAAATTGAAGTCATAAATATTCAATAAAGAATAAGTAAATAAATTAATAAAACCATGAAGCACGGACAAATAAGAAAATACATAAAGTCTGGAGAAATTCCCAGAAGAAAGCAAATAGTAATCAATCCAATCATACTAATTAGTCTTCATAATGAATCTTTGCATAATCACAATGTTATAAATACTCTTTATCATTATTTAATTGTCAGAGGTAACACATAGCAACATCCTGGGAACTCCCTGTGCTATTCTTCAGGGACCTGCTGTGCCAGATTCTACCCTGTCCTATTCGGTCTATGTCTTGGTATGTGGATTTCCACATACTGCACCCCTTGGTCTCTGGCTTCATGAAGTTGAGTTTAGTCCATCGAAAACACCAACAGGAGACTTTGTAAATAGCTGGGAAACAACATGCGAATGTTGTAACCCAAATTTAAAAGCTAAAGAAATAATGACATAACTAACGCATATAGAGAAAAAGAATATTCATTATCTAAATATCCCTCTGTTTTATATTTGAGCATCAATATATGCTTTAACATCTATGTAAACAAAAAGCATGAGGTAAAAGTATTTAATAAAAAAAATTAAAAGAAACAAGAAAAACAGAATGTGCCAAAAAAAGTGAGGGGAAGCAGTTACTAAAACTCTGCTAAATAAAGTGAAAAACTAAAGTATAATATTTTCACCACTTAACCACGAGGATGCATGTAATCTGGAACAATTTGTCATCTCTTCTTTGCCTTCTTGACCTTGGTGTGTTTGATAGATAAAGCAAATTATTAGGAAGAATTTTTCTCATTTGGCTTTGTTTGATGCATCCTTGTAATTATATTCAGGTTTCATTTTGGAATGATTTTCAAGAAATGGTATTATGTTATCATTTCAGGAAGCACGTAAGCCAAATTTGTACACAATTTATTGCAATATTAGTGATGTTAATTTTAATCACTTATTTAGGGTGGTACATGTCATATTTCTCCACTGTCAAAACTACTTTTCCCCATTGCAATTAATTAGTAATTTGTAGGGAGATACTTTGAGAATCTGGACTATATATTAGGTAATATTGTATTGATAAATTTTTGGACTTTGGTCTATATATGATAATATGCTTGTTCTTAGAAATTATATATGAAGTATTGAAAAGTAGAGAACAATATCCCAAACTTTATCCCAAATCATTCAGAAAAAATATATAATTATCTATATTTTTATATATAATACATAAATGTATATATCATAAACTTATATATAAATATGTATATTTATATATATAACAAGACAGAGATAAGAATATATATCCCAAATCATTCAGGAAAAAATATATATAAAAATGCATATTTCTCTATATAAATTTATTTATATATTTTGTGTGTGTATGTGTGTGTGTATAAAGAGACAGAGACAAAAATAGTGTTGTCAGTGTGAGAATTAGTGAATCTAGGTAAAGGTTATGTATTGGAACCTCCTTTTAATATTCTTGCATTTTCTTTGAAAGTTTAAAAATACAGCAAAGTATACTGAGTGTGCTGGGAGCTGGAACTTAGTTACAGGTAGCAGTGTCCATTTTGTTATGGAGCTGGAGTGTGTGCGTGTGTGTGTGTATGTGTGTGCGTGTGTGTGTGTGTGTAGATATTTAAGTGTGTGACGAACTTACCCAGTTTTTGGTTTCTGCCCTTTAGATATCACGAATTACTCTCCATAAGTTAATACATTACATAGGATATACGTCAGTGGGTGCTACTTTTTCACCACTTTCACAATCAGATATAAAATCTCCATCTTCCATAACAGGAAACAGGAGAGTATGGAAAGGGATAGCAAATATCCGGGCTGATATAAACCCTCCATGACAGATGGAGGTGGTAATTGTTCTTGCCCCTACCCTCCCAATAGCATGATGCCCTAATAAATTGAGTGTTTTATGTTTATTGGAATGGAGAAAATGATATTTTAAATTCTTTTAGATGTTATGAATATGTCATATTTTAAGGCCTGAAGAGAAAAACTTATAAACAAAATCAACCGTTACTTTTTAAAAATGAAACCTAAGAATGCTATTATGTTATTCAACTTAAAAAATAGTCACTTGGATACTAAGTAGAGGGTTTGAAACATCATAGTGCAACAAAAACAGTTTATTTTAGTAGGCCTGTTGGAAATCAGAATGTTAATTTTTTAAGTGATGTTGACAACACATTATATTTTGAATTTCATGTTGTGATTAACCTTAAAATTTGATAACACACAGGTGGTACTTACCACGGCACAAAAGAAAAAAATAACATAGGGCTCCTGGGACCTATTTTTTATTCCAGTTCTATAATAATCTGGCTAAGTTTTGTGGTGTAAGGCATAAAAATATGTGGGTTTGAGTTTTATTGTTGTAAATTTGTTTTAAGTTAACTAAAAATAATATATTGAAGATAATCTCTTAAAGGTATTTCTGGTTTCAATGCTTGAGTTGGCATGTGTGTCTTGATCATTTTTATTATTTAAAAAAACAGTATGTGATAATAGTACTTGTTTTTGTCTTATTTTTTTACAAGAATTAAGAAACGTAAAAATCAAAGCTGTCTTTTTATTCTAGACCTCCAGTCTCAGAATTACATACACAGATTTATACTGGCTCTCCCATACCTAGTATCACAATGGAGACAGATCTGTGGTGCACTTTTTTTCACTTATAAAAGATGTGTATTTTTCCCTTACTTATTATATATACAAAATATATATCATCATGCATTAAAACATTCTTTTATTTATGAATATCTTAGTTACCTTCAATTATTTGATATTATAAATTAAGATGATAGGAATATTCATAGGCTTTTGTTAGATTTTGGTAATCCAATCATTATGCAGAATTGCTCAGTTGCCATACTCTTGTCACCAGGAGGGAAGATCAGATTTCTCAAAGGTCTGCATGTCTCCTGAAGAGAAGTGACATTTTATTGTACAGTCCTCCCTGGGTATGCATGGGGTACTGGTTCCAGGATGCCTCATGGACACTAAGGTTCCCAAATGCCCTTATATAAAATGGATTAGTATTTGCACATAATCTATATACATCTTCCTATAGACTTCAAATCATCTCTATATTACTTATAATACCTAAGACAAGGTAAATGCTATGTAAATATTTGTCATATTGTATTGTTTAAAGAATAATTAAAACAAAAATATCTGTATAGCTATTGTGAAACCAACTATTATAATATCTCATCAACAGCATAATATTTTTTTGGAATATCTTTAATTGGTAGTTGGTTGGCTCTGAATTTGGAACCCATGGACATAGAATGTCAACTGTAGCTTCTCATTTTTTATTGGGAAACAGTTTTAACATATATAAAAGTAATAAAATACTATGATGAACATCCACATTAATTTAATAGTTATTCTGCCTTATTTTTCATTTCTAATTATTTGAAAGCTAGTATCAAACATTATACTTCATTCATAAATACTTCAATATGTGCTTCTCTTTATAGTCAGGACATTTACTTACCTGGTCATGATGTCATTATATAACAATATGGATAATAATCCATGACATCATTAATATGAAATCTATGTTCACATCTCAGCTGTCTTCAAAACAGTGTTTTATAGCCATTTAGTTCTAATGATCTAATCAAGGTTCACATATTCAGATAAAAGAAAGTCTCTTTTCTTTTAATGTAGAATAATCCTCTTACTTTTTTTAATGACATTAATTCTTTGAGAACACCAGGCCAGTTTTCTTATGAAATGTCCCCCACAGAGAATTTATCTGTGTTCTCTTGTGATGTCATGGACTGTTCTTCTAAACCTTTATTACTGTAGACTAAAAGTTCAGTCTCAAAGCTTTATTGGGTCAGATTAAACTTTTTGTACATGAATATTTCATGGATGATGATCGTTCTTCATTGTGCAGCACAACAGGGGAAACATAATGTCATCGGCTGTTCTGCTATCAGCATTGTGAGGACTAAGCATGCTAACCTCCAGACCTCTCCAACGCAGAGCGTTTCATTTGGAATTTAGTAAGCCATTGTGAGGTCTTACTTTGGCATGAGCGAATGTTGTTTCCCAACAACCTGACCTAATCATTTTAACATTAATTGCTAATCTTTCTCTGAATCTGTCATTTAAAAGCATGTATACCTTCTATATTTAGTAAGAGGCATTTTTCTGTAAAGGAGTTTTCCTTCATCAGTGAAGATAATCTAGTTTTTCCTAAAAGAAAAAGTCTTGATGTATTTTTAACTGCCATGTTTCAAAAATAATTTATAGTAATTCTTACTCATTGAAAGTGAATTACATTTGTTTTTCTGGTTCGTTTGTCTATATGCTGTAGTAGGTTTTATTTCTGTTCACTGAAGTCACCACCTGCCCCTACTGGAAGATTTTATATTCCCATCCTGTGTAACTCTTTTGGGGCTATATTACTTGCTTTGGGCAATGAAATATGAGCAATGTGCTGTATTTCCCCGCAGCATAAGTTATTGGCAATCCTCCAGATAGAGTCTACTGTATCAGCTTGGCCTGAGTCTAAAGACTGTGAGACGGCCGATTTGCAATGGATATTTTCAGTAATTTATTACTGCAGGAAGAACCTGGCTTCTCCTCGCTGATATAAAATATGGATTCAGGACTACGAATTATTTTTAGTTTCATTTTTAATTTCATTTAACACATAGTTAACGTTTCGGATTACATAAATAAATAAATATAAGGAATGCTATGTATACGCCAAGCATATTGTATGCGTTAGGCATTGCTGGCAGTGACTGAATTTTACCAGCGAAGAAAGAGGGGCTGACCGAGGTGGAGCGGCTCGCTTGCATGTGGTTCCCCAGCTGAGCTCCAGACGGAGGATTTATGGGGCCCAGGGCCCTCATCTTCTGGGATGGACTCTGGAAATTCCACAGGCACCTTTTCTTCTCCCGTCAGGAATATCTTATTGTCAGGAAAGAATGTTTAGAATCACAAATCGATTCTTTTTGTCTCTGGTAAGAGATGAAAAGTTATATTAGTTGACATAGTGGTGTCAGCAGTTGAGAAGAAATGGGATTAATCTACCCACCTCTGGCGTTACAAGGAGCTCTTTAAGCCTGCCTTTTAGAACCAGCACTTTGCCTTTTAGGAAGACACCGTTTTTAATTAGGTTGTTTGGGAAGTCACAGATCTTAATTGCCACAGTTTAATCACCCCTCAAATAAATTATTTTTCACTTTTTATATTTTAGTCTTGGGGACTTTTAATCTTCTAAATAAATATCAGATAGTAAAGAAGAGATAGTTTCAGCAGTCTGTTGAGAAAGATACTGGAAAATAATAAATTTCCATGGCAGTAAGAAAAATGATATTTGAAATATATTGTTTATTTCTAAACCAATTTTAACTTCTATAAGTCAATAATCCAAAGACATTTCTATGTCTTTGCTACATGTAAGATGCTTTCATTTCTTATTCTATGTAAAACAAACTATTCACAATTCCTTTCAACAAATACTACGATGTAGTTTGTGGGACTAAGTATTTCAGAGCAAATATTCTTACATGGGAAATCTAAGTATCATCCTTCACAAACCTGTTCTCACCAACAGATTTGTTATACATTACCAATCAAAACTATGGTCTTATTTATTTTGATTGTCTGATACTGTTTATCATCTTCGCTGCATAGAAAAATGTTGCATTAGTATTTAAGCTGTTCATTCTGTCAACGGTATTTCTGAGACACTTACTTTACCGAGGTCACCGAATGACCCACTGGGTGATTACAACAGATGAAAACAAACAGAAGTATCTATTACTGCTTGGGAATGGGCAATAAATACTACTAATAAAGAAATACGCATTAATAGTTTATTATAACTCGTTTATTTAGAAATTTTTATGCTTTCCCCTTGCCACAAGGCTGCATGCGCCTGCAAGGAAGAGCCGCAGCCAACCTCACTTCCCCAGCCTTCCACACAAGGCTCGGCAAGCACCAAACAAATGGCAGCAGGAGGCGAGTCTGGGCTGATTAAAGCAGCTTCACGACGTATTAAAAATCACCTGAAATATCACAGCCTCACAGAAGGGGTTTGACATTCACGTACACCTATACATTCACTATAGATTTATACTCTCTTCACTATAAAAAGTACACAAACTGATAGCTATATATAACATAAACATCTGTGTTTTAAAATATATGCATATACATTTGTAAAGAATTTGCTCTTGTAAAACTTAAGTCTATACTTGGGAGAAGAATTATACTAATTGCCCTTGCAAAAATCAAGAATATTTACTCAGTAATCTGAAGATATTTAAGTGCAGGTCCTGAAAATCATAGCCATTGGCATTCCTTTCTAGTAAAAGTAAGGGCGAAGAAAAGAGGGGAAATAAAAACGTGCTGCTAAATTTTAATTTTAATGATAGTTATTAATGTTATTGTTTTTATCAATATTTAAAATAAAATACTCCTATAAATATGCATCTGTAGTTTATTATTTACAGAAAGGACTAAAAACTTAGTGGAATTAGCAACAAATGAGATGTACTGATTAGGTAATCACTGTTAAAAATATCTCTCAACTGTAACTATTCAAAGCACCCAGTAAAAACAAAACAGTCTATATATACTTCAGTTAAATTTTTATAGATCTGGAGCACTGATACTAATATTTTTCATATATTGGCTATATAAAATTATGAAATATACCATAAATAAGAAGTAAGAATAAATCTCAGCGATCACCTCTTCTAGTGTCTTAGAAAGGAATTCTCCTTGTCATAATTCTGCTGTCTTTACTAGCTTCTACTTGAATACTTGTGATGACAAGACTAACCAATTTTTATTTTTAAAGTCCTCTAATTTTTATTGATTCTTCGAATTATGCTAAAATACTCCTCATGTACAACTGCTAGTCCTGCCCTTGAGCACAAAGAGACTAAGTTAAAACTCACTCTCTCAAAACGGTTATAAGATTCCTATTTCCAAACTAAAATCCCTTGTCTTCCAAGTATGTATCTTATGAGGAGTCCTGTGTTTAGCTTATTCTAAAGTAGATTACTTAATATTTGTAAGCAAAATAAAAACAATGTTATCACTATTTAATGCTAAAGAAAGGATATATAACAACTACCATAACGAGTGTGTGATTTCCAAATGACACTTTTCTGCCACACTTGTAAGCTTTATAAGAGTCCCATGAACTGTTATTGTGAAATATACTTAATATCACTTAGATAAGACATAAAATATGGTTCACAGACTGAGAGGAAGGAGAGGTAATGTTAAGATCATTAACAAAAAGAAATATGAGAAGAGCCACTGTAGAATTTCTCTTTGGGAGTTAAATTCTTGAAAGAAATTTACATCTCAACCACAAATGGGACTGCAACATACAGGCTGAAGTAAGTCTATGACCAAGAAATGCATTGTGTTTATGTGTGAGTGTGTGAAGTGAATGGGGATAAAACCACTCAAAATGAATACAAGCACCCTAATGGCCATAAAAGGATTAAATCAGCAATAAAACAAAAAGTACTAACTAATAATCAATAGAGGAAGAGAAAATAAAGTGTGGTTTAATGGAGAAAAAGTAAGAGGTAGAAGTGTTTTTAAAGACAGATTATATTGGTGAAAAAACAGATGAAGGGTTGTTGAGGACATTTTAAAATGCACATGACATTTAAAAAAAAATCAATAAAAACTCCAATTCAATAAAAAATGTTGTCACAGTCTAAAATGCCTGCCAACAAAAGTTGTCTTCTGGCTACCCGATGACCCTGTGCTGTAAGGGGGACTGAATGTCTTCCTGGCCTAATTTGTATTTTACATGTGGAGTGGGATGAAGATTATGTTGGTAAAATTGGAACTGAGGAAGTAGTGTGCAAATATGTGGGCTAGACAGGGTGAAGTGGGCAGTGGGTGGAGGGGTAGGGAGGACTCCGGGTGTCTTCAGAGCAAAGGAGAGTCTTCAAAGACTCTCCAGGGTGTGGATGAAGACCCAAGTCAAACAATGGGGGCCAGAGGATTCAAGAACCATAGGCCATAGAGAAGGTCTGCTTAGTGCATGTCTGAGTAAGAGCCTGTTCACTAATATTGGCTGCAATTATGGGAGAGCTGCCAGGGAAAACCAAGGACAGAGTGGACACTGTCACCACTCCCTTTCCAGAAGCAGCCTTCAGAATGCTTGTTGATATTGTCTGAAGTCGATGGCAAACTCCAACATTTCTCACCAATGAAGAAAGGATAGAATGGGCCATGGAGTCAGGCTGTCCAGAGTTGCATCCGCTTGACCTTCAGCAAGTGATGTAAACACTTGGGGCTTCAGCTCTATCTGTGAATGAAGACAGGATATTTTAAATGGCTACTGGATTGAATCAATAAGTGGGAATACAAACTAGAGTAATGACAGAATCTAAAAATTTCTAGAAGCTTTGTGTTGATTGGCTTTTGTAGTCAAAATGCCTGCTAGGGTTGATTTTTGTTAAAAAATAGATACGCACACCCTAGAGATTACAGTCAACAATACTTACTGTAGTATAAACTTCAAAGTTGCTTAGAGACGAGATCTTAATTATTCTCATCACAAGAGAAGAAATTATGATTATGTGGCTTAAGAGAGGTATTAGCTGACTCTGGGGTGGTAATGATATTGCAATATATGGATATAAATGTATCAAATCAACATATTATGTACCTTAACTCTACACAATGTGATATGTTAGTTATATCTCAATTAAAAATTAGACACAGCCACTTCATCTTTACAGAGATTATCAAATTATAAAGTTAAAAGTTAATATATAGTTATAAACTTATAAAGTTAATGCAGTATATAATTAGAATAATTTTGGGAAAAAAATCAGATTGCATACCAGAGTGACTTCTTGAATGTATGACAGCTCTAAACTACTGTAACCCCCCACTGCCACCGTCTTGATTAAGGCCCTCTTCAGCACCTGCCCAGCGACTGTGTTCTGGCTCCACTTCTCTGTTTCTTTAGGTCCTTGTTTTTCCCATCTTTACCTCTGGTGGAACAGGGTCTTTAAGAATGAAAATGCATCAAGTTCCTTGAAGCCACCGATATCAGCATGAAAGAACAAAACAAAACAAACAAAAAAACTGTGTTCTGTTTTATACGTGGTCTTCTTGGAAGAACATCAGGGTCCAATGTTAACAGGTTGTGTTGGCTTTGACCATAAGAAGTGATACAGTGTAAAGCAGATCCAGAGGAAATAGAAAAAACTATAGAATAAGAAAAAGATGTCAATGAAAAGGGACTTCTAGTTTGTCATTTGAGATGGACTCTGTGTCTGAAAGTGATTGTTACCTGGCTGTAGACAAAACTGAGTTTTTCCTGGCAAATGCACTGAACTCACACAAAATTCTAGACTTCCTTTCAGGCACAGAAGCAGCCTTGAACTTGTGGGTTCTCCTTCAGAGGGTTGAAATCAGTCACAGATTCCCATGAATCAAAGTACTGTTAGAAACCATTAGCAGAATGGTGCATAAGATGAGTTGTAGAGTTGTAGAGTTGTAGATACAGCCTGAGAAGTTATAATCTTATGACTGTCTTTGGGAAAGAAGAATCCAAAGGAGAAACATATCTTAGCACTAAGACAGCTGTAGGAACGTAGTTTTTAAAAAGGAATTTTCTAACGGGAAAACTAGCCAAGGTTATGCCTTTTTATGAAGTTTATTAAGATGATTCATACAGAGAATTCCCTGCATGAAATATTAGGAGACGTATGGTGAGTAATGCTAAGACTCCAGACATTAAAGTACTTAGATGTCTTGTTTCTGGGTAAAGAAAGAAGCGGCATGCAGGCTAGGGTGGTGATAATTAAAGGATCCTAGTCAGTTCTGGATTGTAGCCTGCCCACCATGGGACCATGGGCTTTCGATCTTGGAAAGAAAATAGTACAAGCAATCCAAACTCTCCTTGATGTATTCAGGGTACAAACTCCCAGGATGTGCAGAGGCTGCATTCAGGAGGTGCTTGGTTTCGGAGACCAAAGTGAAATAGTGAAATCTTCCGGAGATTGAACTACAAGATTACAGAGACACAGAGACTTTCTGCCAGGCTATGGTGGAGAGGCTAAAAATTCTCTGACGTTTTTGATGGAGTACAAGATGCCGAAACTGTGCTCTAAATCCAAGTTGTTTTCAATGTTGTGAGGCTAAAATGAACTTCGCTAAGAGCATTGGGAACAAATGAGGCTAAAGAAACCTAGTGATGCTTGCGAAATAAAGAACTTACAAAAGAAAGAGGGGGGCCGGGAAAGCATCCGAAGTGTTGACAGTTGTTCTGCATGGAAAGTACTGGAGCCAAGACCATCACCTGCTGTTTTCAATAGACTTTACAGTGAGTTTAAAGGGAATGGCATTTGAATCATGGTCAGGGTCACGTGATAGAGAAGGGAAGATGCAGTCAGTGAAATTTAAAATGCTCTCCATGGTTTGGGAGCAGCACCCCAGGATGCTTTTCCTTATGAGCAAGGCTTGGCAGTAATTCTGAGAAAGATCATGAATGTTTCTCTCTTCACCACACCTCCTAGAGTCTGAGATATTCCCTGTCTCCTCTCCCTTCTTTGCCCCACAATTGCTGTGTCTCATTGCAGGGGCTATAACATCATCCCTTTCCTAATAATCTCCTGCTTGTACCCAGACCTTTCATCTTTAAGTGCCAGGCACATAAGAGACAAGGACTTTTTAAATTAAATTTGCATTACCCATATGGACCCTATTTTAACTGGCATGGACCACAAGAGAGGGATTGGGCATGTAGTATACTACTTAATACTACTAATATTAGTAGTGCATTATTGGCAATGGTCATTTTCTCTATGACTCAGGAGCAGGTACAGCTAATAAAAGTGTACAGGTAGCTGAATTAGAATAGAGTTTAACCCTTTGTGCCCCTTTTGGCCAGGCTACTACTTGGGTGCCGTATTAACCAGTCCAGGCCAGCGATGACATTGGGGGAAGAAAAAGCAGCAGGGTCATGAGTGGACAGGGTAGAATGACACCTATTCATAATAGATCTGTATGACCCACCCCGCAATCTTCCTGGCCGTTGCTTAGGAAGTGGCCAAATGACATGAGCCCTTGTTGGGGACAGCCACATGCAACGACTAAGCTGGGGGGTGAGGAGAAGTTGAAGAAAGTAGACTCAGGATGATTTTGAGTTAATGTTTGAAAACATTCTAATCCTCTATAATGCCAGATGTCTGTGGATAGTACAGACTATAGAAAATCCATTGAACACCTTGATTATCACCCATTGTTGAGTGGCTTCTATGATAAAAGATATTGTACTTTTTTTTACTATAAATATTCCTGGCTCAAAAAAACACAACTATGACAGTTTGCCTTCAAAGGCCTCAGTGGTGTGGTTATGGTGGAACAGACTGAACTTGAATAGTAGCACTGTAACCTGAACACTTGTCAACAGTGGTTAGGCTGCACTGATTGCTCTAAGATCAGGTAACACCAGTAGAGGTTGCCAGGGATGGGCAGGGCTCAATGCAATACAACCTTTCTCTCCTCAGCAACATAGTCATGAAAGACAAAGGTATGATAAAGGACGTAGGCGGCAACAGGGAAAACCTGAATGTTGTAAGTTCAGTCATCGGCTTCATGCTTGTCAATCTCACATGTGAATGTCACTTAACGTTGGCATTTACAGGAGGGATCCACATGATTCAATAAGGAATGGCTATTTATGTTCATGGTTCACTGCCCCTAAGGAAGTCTGTCCTTCATATGCCAATTTGTAGGAATGTATAAGCACCTAACACATAAATTCCCAATATAAATTGAGTTGTAAGACCAAAAAAAGCAGAATATTGAATTGTCTCAAAGGACCGATCCACAAGGTCCACTTAGCTTCTCCTCCCTACTGTGAACGGTGCCCACATCCCATCAGCTCGATTTGAACATCCTCTCCCCAAGGCGCCACGTAGGATTGTGACTTGGGCATCAATATCAGATCAAGCCATGAAAACGTGGCTCCCTCTCTTCCTTAAAATGTCCTAACATGCCTAACAACGGTTTCTGTCTGGGGACTTGGGAGCCTTGGCCTAATCACTAATCATCGTGCCCATTAAAGGGACCGATGTAGAGGCAGAGGTGGAGAAAAGGATCAGGAAAGGCACATAAGGAAAGCTGCTTCTTCCCCTAAACGAGGCTTCCCATGTATTATCAGGCTCAAGTGTGTGACGGCAGCTTGATGCGTTCCCAGTATTTTCAGCCTGCTCAATGATCTTTGTCAGACGTATCCCTAATCATTGGCACCATCTCTTTTAGCTTTGGGGGTGTATAGCAGGGCCTCCAAATCGCGGAGCTGCTGAAGTGCTCATGACATTCCGAAAAGAAAACTAGCGGACGTGGACATGCCGTTTATTACGCACATCACAGAGGAACCATGGGATGGGTGGGTGTGGGAGAGATCGCACCTCCTCCAGTCTGGGGCTCGATGTAAGGGGCCCCAGACAAGGGAGTACGTGTCCTACACGTGACTCTAAGCGGCATCACCTCAGTGTGTATGTGCAGAAAGCAAAGGCCAATGAACAGTCACAGGACAAGAAGCCATTCCCAAAAGGAGATGAGGAGGGAGTTACAATCCATTCCTAAGGGAGCTACATTCTTTCTAGACAGCGACCGCCTGGCCCACCCATGTCATGGGTGATGGAAGAACCATGTATTGAACCCACAGGGGGACACTTATTCGGTGGTGCCAAACTATTTGCTATTGGGGCTGCTGCATTCGTACGATTTAGCCAATTTATGCTTGACCCCTAGAGCAGCAATCTTTTTAATACATTTATTCTGAGGCATTTGCTGCTCCATTGTCATAATAGTATCGCTTAAGTTTTCCTCTTGCTCTAATATAGGGGTTTCCAGGGTAGTGGAAGTTACTGCAAGGATTTACAAAAATTTCTTTGGCTCTGCGATTTATTCTCCAGTGGCTCACCTTCCTCAATTTTTAATCAAGACAGTGAAGCAGGAATGCTGGTCAATTACCCATCTGCAGCATCACACGAGAGTTGTTCTGTCTCAGGAAAATCTCCCCAAGTGGGCCAAAGCTGCTTTCTAGTAAAAATAAATACACTAACAAAAACCTGGAGACCATGTATTCTTGTCTTCAAACGGTTTTGAGGTTGGCATGACGGGCTGCAAGGCAGCGGGGCCAGGAGACGTCTCTCTACCGCCATCGTTCCCAGCCACGCCTGCATAGCCACCCCGGCCTCAGCTGCTGGGAGAGCCAGCCACAGAGCCTGTGGTTTGCCTTGTTAATGCTTACAGGGACCATGAATGTCCTTCTCCTCACAGTCAGAGTAGGTACGAGCCTCTGGAACCGTTGTCTGAAAGTGTCAGAAGAGTCCGCCAGCCCTGAGTCAAGCTTAGAGTTAGTGGGATGGGTAGGAAGCTGATTACTGGGTTAATGAGGAAATCGATTGCCTGCCCCGGAGGACAGATGACCACAACAAGGGCACAATTTGGGCAGCTGATTGTGTGACAATTTCCCGGTTCCAGTTCCCAAATTCCTTCTCCCATTCCTCCTGATTGTCAGGCAATACACGGAAGAGTCATTTTTTGCCAATAGATGATACTATTTGGTGAACAGTTTTTGCCACTGAATCCTATCAACTTTCTTCAAATCTCATTAGTCTGCCTGTGAGGCCTTTAACCTTCCTTTCCCGAAAGCTATGTCTGTGTCAAGATGACATTCTCATCACCAAATCTCCATCCTATGGAGAGTCGGACTATGAGAGTCGGAGTGTTTACCCTGCTTGTTAGCTAAGAAGTTTGCTTGCCATTGTTTTATAATAAAGTAAACAGTACTTTGGGCTTATAGACAAAGACTTTGTTACTCGCAGTAATAGCAGTAGCCAGGATATTAGCATTTTTTGACCATTCCCCAGCCCAAATGTCCACAGGGTGCTGCACGGATGCTCAGGTAACAGCTGCAACCACACTGGCTTGGCTAAGAGAAGAGTAACCCAGCCCTTGGAAAACCTGAGTGTTCTGCACGTGACGAACAGAAAGCGCGCCTGCTCTGTGTTCCAAAGACAGACGGCATCGCTCTTTTGCAAGGTTGTGAACAAACCTGCAGTTTGCTTCAGAGAGAAACCCTATTCTCATCTTTCAAATCCGTTTGCTATATAAACATTATTTAAACCACAGTCCAGAAGAGAGGTATAGAATGGCTTTATTTACAAGATGTGCAGAAATGTGAGAGACCTACCCATTTCAGTCTGCCCACACTCTAACATATGCTTTGAGAAACTATTTTATGCTAATTCTTACTCTAGGCATTGAGAATATGGAGGTATCTAAATTAGACAGAATTTTTGCCTTCATGGGATTTATATTTTAGACATGATGGTAGTGGTGATAAGGTGTGTGTTTTGTGTGTGTCTGCGTTTGGCAGATAATAGTTATGCGTGATATATGATAATGAGGTAAGGAGGGTATCACATAGCAAGTAGTTAAACAGAACAGTTTCTAAGCCCCTATTTGACTAGTGGTTCTGGCCACTTGGCATAACAGCAAGCACTAGAAAATGCAATTACACATCAAGGTAAGATCTCAGGAATTGCTTCCTGAGTAAAAGATTTTGCCTTGCAGATGGAAGTTAGCTAACTGCAGGAAAGGGGCTTTATACCTACAAGCCCTTTTGGGGTATTTGGGGTAGCCCAGTCGCAGCTAGAAGCTAGGATCAGGCAGAAAAGTTGTTGAATCATTAAACAATTTTAACCCAATTATAGAAATGGGTCTGGTAAAGGATAGGCGGGGAGGTAATCGCCTACTCTAAACCAGTGACAGTCTACTTGCATAACTTAATAAGGCTCCCCTTCAGGGAGATGTATGCAGGGTGAAAGAGAATGAGGAGGAGAAATCAATAATAGCTAAAGGATCAATTCCCAGTAACCCTGTCAAACTTGCACTGTTTTCCCTACTGCATTGACTCCCATAGGTCTTAATGCAGAGACTTTTGCGGTTAAGCCTATGGAACCTGATATACTGTTTTCTAAGCAGGGATTTGGCTGACTAATGCGAAGGGCAGCAGTGTAGACAAGTGAAGACTAAAAGGATGAGCAGGAAAATATCTCTTCGATCAGTAGTTGGGGGAATCTGAGAATTTGGACCCCCTGGACAGGGAGGGCCAACTGTAGTTTGTTTTCCATGTTTTACTGGCAAAAACGTTTAAACTTATATAAAGGTAGCAAAGTAACACAATGAACATCCGCATATACTCATCACCTAAATTCAGGAGTTCTTTTGCCTTAGTTTTTATTTTTAACCCTTTGAAAGATGTCTGTTTAAAGTACATTCCCCCACAGTAGGTGTCAGAAAATCATCAATGTGCAAATGACTAGTGATGAGATGAACCTTTCTATGGAAGATGCTAGATCTTTCCAGGTATGAAAGGTAGGATGGTAGCCCCCAATCCCTCTCTCTTCATCAAGGTTACAGCAAATAGGACTCTCTTTTGAATGGCTCTCCAAGAAGGAGATTCTCTGACGCTTTTACTCCCTCTGTTCTTCACCTACTCCTGGTGATGTTGAGGGGATTTTGGCACAATAATGTGATGGGTTTGTCAGGAGAGGTGCTCAGCACTGGCCAGGGAGATCCTGGTTCCTTTGTAGAAACTAACTTGGAAGAATCTGAGGAGATAAGGTGAAGAGTTTTCCTGGCTTTGACATTATGGAGCAAAGAGTAAGATAAGTCAGAATTCTGGAACAAGTACAGAGGGTACAGGTAAGGCAAGGAGGCCTTTGGTCACCCATCTGAGGACAGTCAGATGAGAGCTTTAAATGTTCCCCAGAACCACTTGTACCTTAGCAACTGCTATGGTCTTGTTGCTTAGCGCCATTTTCCTAAGAGTTGACTCTATCACAGCAATGATTCAGAAACTACTTTCATCTCATTAATAGAACGGATTTTTATTTTAAAATGCGTTTCCATACTCAAAATGGTTTGTGATTATGCAGCTTGACATTATCTCCGCTTCCTGTTTTCATGACTCTTTGTCTTTCACATGACCTTGACATTACCTTTCTGAAAGGTAATATGTCCCCTCTTAGGTCAATTATTCCAATAGCTTCCATTTAGAAAGAAGTTCATACCGCAGCCTAGCATGGGAGGACCTCTGGCTTATTGGCGTTGTCTTCTCCTCTTCTCTCAATTCCTGCCACTTTCTTCTTCACACTCTGCATTCCAACAATATTAAATGGGATGCTGATTGATACCAACATTACTTTTCCGGAAATTCCCCCAGAGTCCACAAAAGGTCACCCAAGTCTTCTTTAATATCATCTTTTTTGCAAAGGCATTTTTGATGCTGGTAGGCAGAACTATTCATATATCTTCTGTGCTATTACATATTTTGTACTTTTTAAAAATTTTACATTGTTTTGAAGTTGTTTTGGTTGCTTTTGTCTAATAAGAGCCATGAGACTTTTGAGGAAGATGCTGTGTCTTATTCAGTTTTATTCCTATGATGCTTGACATTTTTACTGGTAAATGGCATTTTGTATTAAACCGAACTTTTGATCAGAAACTGTGAGTAATCAAACTTTACTTATTGCAACATTTCTATATGCACCATACGGAGAAGGGTAACTCTGATAAGTAAATCATTTACCTTATTCTAAAGAAATTAAAACTATATCTTGTAAAATAAACATAAATATCAAATAAAATTGGCCCTAATAATCTGAAAGATGTGATGTTACACTTTGGGGCGAATATTGAGCATGGCACTTCACAAATTGTGGAGTGGACATCACACTAAAGTAAAAGGAAAAGCCCATGAGTATTTGAAATATGTTGGTATCTTGCTATAGCTGAATTACTGTATGAAGAACTAATGTGCCCTTAGGCATTTTTCTTAGAAATACAATCTTGAGATAAAATTCTCAGGAAACATACACTTAAAAACTTTCTTTTAAAAAAGCTGAAAGTGTTGACTATGCTGGTTATTTTCATTTACTTTAAACAATGTTGCTGGTATACACCATAGCAGTGGTGTTTCTTCCTTTTTTAAATACATTGGTTATGTATTTGAACAAATGATCCTACAAGAGCATCACATATCAGGATAAAGTTTATAAAGAGAAAAAACCACTTTATGATGAATTTGGGAGGCATGATAGACCAATTATTCAATTTTGGATACGTGAAAAACAATTTGGATTGTATAGTGAAAATGATGCTTCATGTTCAGTGGGTCTATTTTTTAGTGGAGTACTAAGAATGAATTTTGCTAGAGTATCCTTATTTTCTGACAGAGAAATATATATATTTTCTAGTCTTACATTAGAAGAGATGCCACTATGAGGTTCGCTCATTTAGCTCTTAAGTCTTGATACTCTTGGTAGTTCAGAGAACAAAAGAATTTGCATCACTCGGGAACTTTTTAGAAATATAGGATTTCCAGTACATTCCAAGGTTCTGAATCAGAGTTTGTTTTCAAATGAGATCCCCAGGTAATTCCTATGTTGATTAAAGTTTTAAAAACACTAAATTAACCTTAAATATACTGATCCATCCAATTCAGCTTTGCAGGTAATGTTCTTTATGATGCTTTTTGATTCAGAATCTAAGGTTTTATGTGAATGATGTTAAAGGAATTTATTTATGCTAGAAGAAACAAAACCCCTGTTACTCACAACCTATTATATCTCATATACTGTATTAGACAACAAGATATTTAATCCATCTAAGACTCTCTGAGACAAGGAACGCTACTTCCGTGTCTCTGGGCATGAAACCAGACTCCGGTTAAATACCTATTTATTCCACGCAGTCTATTCACTCAGGAAATGCTGAGCATCCCATCTTTGTATGTCCCTGAGTTAGGCCTGGAGATAAAATGAGCATGGTCCCTACCGACATGGAAGGTACAATATATTGTAATTAGACAAACGCTACGAAGTGTACGTTTCTAACAGGGGAACTTAAACTTTCAAAAGTTATTTGGGGAAACCTCCTAGTTGGGAAAAGATCTAAACTGATTTCCGAGGAACACATTTTTGTACAATTGGTACTGAAAAAAACAAACGCAAAAACCAGGTGAGTGTGCCATGGGGTCGAGCAAGGGGGACCGAGCAGCAGTTGAGGCTGGAACCTGGCCGGCATCCTGCAGAATTTGGTAGAACAAGGTGCAAATGTTGGAACCTGGCCCAGAGTGGGAGGAAGCCTTTGGAGGGCTTTCAGCTTGTCAGTGACAGGCCCTGATCCCCATTGGGATCGGTTCCGCAGTCAGACCCAGCGCGGCCCCGCGGGTGGGTGGGCGCTCGGGCCACTCCCCTAGGCTGCCTTTCTCCACCCAAGTCGCCGCCTCCCGCGTCTCAGCCTCACCGGCCGAGGGGGGTGGGAAATGAGAGAGAGGGGCGGGCGAAAGAAAAACACTCTCAAAATATATTGAAAAGAAAACATCCCCCAAGGCAGCGAGTGCGCGGGAAGTTCAGCGCGCGAGTTCCGGGCTTCCCGCCCGCCCCGCCGGCCGCACCCGGGTGAGCCCCCAGACCCTGCTCCGCGCAGCCCGCCGGGCCGCGTCGGTCCCCGCGTCCGCCCGTCCGTCCGCCTCCCCATCCCCCGTCCGCCTTTCCGGGGCCCGCGCGGGATCTGCGGGTCGGAGACTCTGGCGGGGTTCGGGGTGCCCGCAGCCCGCGTATTCCCGGCCGCAGCGCGTATCCCCGGCGCCCGCAGAACCCGGTCCCGAGCGGCCTCGGGGTCTGGCCGGGCCCCGCGCTGCGCGTCCGGGCCGCGGCCTCCAAGGCCACTTGTGGAGCTCCAGTCCCCGCGGCTGTAACTCTAAACCAACCGTTGTGAGGCCTATTTTTACTCAGAAACCAGCCCCCGGAGTGTCTGTGCAGAGCGCTGGGACCGAGGGCCAGCCCGCCACTTGAAGCTTTTGCGCACCCTGCCTGGGAAGGAACGTCTCTCCTGGCAGCCTCTCTCTGAGATTTGAAAGTTGTGTCGCAGCTTTCCAGGGAGGGCCTGCTTGCTGGTTGGTTGCTGGGGGGCCTTTGGATGAGCGTGTCGCCTGAGCCCGGGGGAGCTGTCCCTGAGCCCCATCTCTCCAGCTCTAAGCAGTGATCCCCAGGCCACCAGGCTGAGCCCGGGCCCAGGTGTGGCTTGGCCACCCCGCTGCAGCAATCTCCGCGAGAGCCCCTGGGGACAGGCGCTCGCAGTGTGTGGGGCACAGCAACATGAATGTAGAAGCCAAGTACCGCCAGGCCTCCCTGTATGTGGGTGACCTGCATGCAGACGTCACCGAGGACATGCTGTTCAGGAAGTTCAGCACCGTGGGGCCTGTGCTGTCCATCCGCATCTGCAGGGACCTGGTCACCCGCCGCTCCCTGGGCTATGCGTACGTGAACTTCCTGCACCTGGCCGATGCCCAGAAAGCCCTGGACACAATGAACTTTGACATGATACAAGGCAAATCCATCCGGCTCATGTGGTCTCAACGGGACGCCTACTTAAGGAAATCTGGCATCGGGAATGTGTTCATCAAGAATCTGGACAAATCCATTGATAACAAAATGCTTTATGAACATTTTTCAGCTTTTGGGAAGATCCTCTCCTCTAAGGTGATGAGCGACGACCAGGGCTCCAGGGGCTACGCATTCGTGCACTTTCAGAGCCAGACCTCCGCCGACCGGGCCATCGAGGAGATGAATGGGGCGCTGCTTAAGTCCTGTAGGCTCTTTGTTGGCCCCTTCAAAAACCGCAAAGATCGGGAGGCTGAGCTCCAGAATAAAGCACAGGAATTCACCAATGTTTACATCAAAAACTTCGGCGATGACATGGATGATGAGAGACTGAAGGAAGTTTTCAGCCAATACGGCAAAATCGTGAGCGTTAAGGTGATGACCGATTCCAGCGGGAAATCCAAAGGCTTTGGCTTTGTGAGTTTCGATACCCATGAGGCTGCCCAAAGGGCTGTTGAATATATGAACGGGAAGGACATAAGCGGACAGATGATTTTTGTAGGCCGGGCGCAAAAGAAAGCAGAGCGACAAGCCGAGTTAAAGCAAATGTTTGAGCAGCTGAAACGGGAAAGATTTGGGCGGTGCCGTGGGGTGAAGCTCTATATTAAGAATCTCGATGAGACCATCGATGAAGAAAAGCTGCGGCGGGAATTTTCTTCGTTTGGCTCAATTAGCAGAGTTAAGGTAATGCAGGAAGAAGGACGAAGCAAAGGGTTTGGCTTGATCTGCTTCTCCTCTCCCGAGGAGGCCGCTAAAGCGATGGCTGAGATGAATGGCCGGGTGCTGGGCGCCAAGGCCATCAACATCGCGCTGGCCCAGCGCGCCTAGGGCAGAAGGGCGCGCCTCGCCGGCACGTGCATGGGGCGCGCGGGAGTGATGGTGGTCTCTGCCTGCGGTGTCCTCAGTCGAGTTTAATTCCCACGTGATGTCTGCTTTGTAAACTTTGTGATGACAGGTTTCGTCTACAGAGCCTTTTTTTTTTCTTTTGAGGAAAAATAAATGAAGGTCGGTTTATTTTACAGAGGCACATCCTGTACAATATTGTAATTTTTTTCTTATTGTGATGTATTCATAGTGATAGGTAGACAGAGATGCATTTTCATTATACACTTTGAACCAGATGAAGTGAGGTAATTGAGTATAGTGTATGTTTTCTCTTATTTTAATAATATTGGTAGCTTTAGTTTCTTCTATGGAAATGTGCTCAAAATAGTTCTTTTACCTAAGGATGGCAAAGTAATTTATTTTTACAAACAAAAATGACCTGATTTCTTATTGTTGTTTTTTTTTAAGGATCCAAAAATGTCTAGTACACATTCAGTATCTAATTTTGTTTTGAATTAATGTTTAAAGTACTAGGAAATAGCTGAATTCCTTTTATATTTATATCCTGACCAAATTGGTTTTTTGATGGTTGAAATTAATGATGGAGATTTTCAGTGTTGCATACAAACCTGCTTTATAGGATATTTTGTTATTCTTTCCATTGTTTGACTGTAATTCAGTTGCTGCTAGTTATCAAAATTGTGACATGAATAGTAAAACCTTAACTTCTACATTCCTTAGGTTATAAACCTGTATCAATTTAAGCAACAAAAGTTGGCCTAGTCTTAGTTCTCTTCATACCTGTATAGCTTAATATTATGCCTTAAGTTTTTAGCAGATGCCCTATATTATAAAGTTCCTATATATAGAACATAGAAATTATGCTTAACAACTGTGTTTGTTAAGTGTCTGTTTTATACTATTCCATGTAGTGATATTGTCTCAGGATTCAGAAAAGTAAAAGTTACTTTATTTTTATGAACTTTTGTCTCCCTTTATTAGACCATGAGAGCTATGGAACCTATTAAATTTAATTTTTAGCCTTGATTGATCAGAAGTTCACTAGTTGATTTTCTGACAAATTGATATTATATCAGCCTGTTTTCTAGCATAATTTTTATTTTAGTTCCATTTCCAGACTTTTCCTTCTTTCCTGCCTTTTGTCTATATCACTTAGCTTTTGTATACCTTTTAAAAGGGCTTTATTGTATTGATTATTGCTATATGTTGTTTGAAATCCACTTTAAAAATAGAGGTAAAAGTTATTTATTTACATTTAAATAATTACTTTTAAATTCTAACTTGCTCATACCAAAGGTGTCTAGAAAATAGTTTTGTTATTGTTGCTGTTTTATTTTTTAATCTGCTTAGTTATTTTCTGTAACCATGTAGTCAAATCTTCTGTTCATACATTAGCAGTACAAAGGAAATATTAAAAATTTTGACAGTGCTTTAGCTATGAAAGAATGAGAAACAACTGTTTATTTTTATATAAATTGTATGTATAGTAATCACACATTCTAAATTAAAACCTCTTCTAGACAATGAAAAAAATCATAGACAAAACAATTATAGCAACATATAATCCTATCATGCAGATAGATCTGTTAAAAATTTATTGCATTTCCTCCCTTTTTTTCTATAGATATACACAAAAAGATAATTTAACAAAAATAGAATCACTTGAAATTGCTTTTTTAATTTAACAATATGTCACTGTCAACTTTCATGTCCACAAATAATTATTTGCTTATAATTTTAATAGCCTTTATTTTTAATTTAATATTTGTACCATAATATAGCAAATCCCTGTTGATAAATCTATGAGATGCTAGATTTTCTCCTCCTTTTATTTCCCTTTATTATAATCAGATTTTATATATCCTTGCACTCATGTATGCTGGTATATCCATTTATTTTCCTAAGAAAATGTATATTTCACTGGAATTAATTTTAAAAGAAAAGCAATTTAAAAATAATTTTGATAAATATTTGCACAACTGCTGTTCAGAAAATGCCACTTACATTCCCATTACTAGTGTGCTCTTATATACTCTGAGAGTAAGGGACGTCAAGTTGTGGGCTGGTTCAACATCATATATGAGATAAAGTATTGCATGGTTACTTTTACTGTTCAATTGCTACAAAGTTAAACAGCATTTCTTATATTTATTGGCCATTTATTTGTCTTTTCATATTCATGAGCTAATGTTTCATGATCTTAGTCTATTTTCCTGTTTTTTTTAAATTTATATGAATTTATTAGATTTCTTTAGATATTAAAAGGCAGAGTTTTAGACTTTTTTTCCTCAATATTCTCACTTTGTTTATAGTTTAAAAGGTCATTGCAGTTGAATATTTTAACTTCAAATTGTCAGTCTTTTACTTCGATATCTTTGATGCTGTTTCAGAACACTTTGAACACCGCAAATATGATTACCCCCTTACCCATGCAACGCTCTGTGTTGTTTCCTGTTACTTTCAGAGTTTCATATTCTCAGTATTTTATAAATAAAATTTTGCCTATAGAATAGCTTACCTACAAACTATAGTAAATCATTTTAAAGTATCTTGCTTTTCAATATTTACTAATATGTCTCAGTAGATACTGATCTATTGTAAAAATCTTTGTGAAACTTATATACCAACCCCGATTCATTAGTTCTATGAATCACTGTGTTGAGAAGTATTTACCACCAAAGCAGAGTTTTCAAGAAAGGATCCCAGGCAGCAGGATGGAAAGTGTAGTGTGTGTGTCAAGTCTCGACATCTCTTTCTGGATAATCCAGTCTATCAAAATGTTCAAATATTTGAACGATATTTCATAACGCTTACCATGGCCGGGTAGCTCAGTTGGTTAGAGCGTCACCCCGATGTGCCAAGTTGCGGGTTCAATCCTTAGTCAGGGCAGATATAAGAAGTAACCAATGAGTGCATAAATAAGTAGAACAATAAATCTCTCTCTCTCTCTCTCTCTCTCTCTCTCTGTGTCTCTCCAACCCCTCATTCCCCTACCCCTTCCTCTCTGTCTTGTCAAATGGATTACCAAAATAATGTCAGGGACCTGTGTTCTCTCTTATGTGCACAAGGGATTAATAGGACGTGATATCAGATGTCTAAGCTGAGTTAGAACCATAATTTCATGGCACAGTAATCTACCCTTTAGTAGAAATTGCTTATTTTTAATTATTAACCATAAGAAATAATTAAGTCAGCTTATAAAAATATGTGATACTGTGGATGTTCTTGACTAATTTATTTAAATTCTGCTTATTCTAAATTGTGTGTGTGTGTGTGTGTGTGATAATATCAGGTTTTCCCAGTTGTTAGTAGAGGTTCGTTCTTTTAGGAAAATGTGATCTTTTTGTCCAAGTGCCTTGATTACGTGAGAAGAATCTTTGCTTTTCTGATAAGTGCTCTAGTGAAAGCTAGTGTGCGCAGAGATGCCTTGAGCTACTGCTTCTGCTGCTGCCTCCCTTCCCCTACATACATTGTCAAGTCTGTGGTGTGGACGCCTGCCTGCATGTACAGCCAATTCAATAAATGTGCCTTTTAACATTTTATTTTTAAATGGAAGTTTATTGTTGCGAAAAGTATACTATTTAAAGTGGTTTAGAATTTGTATTTTATGTTCTAAATATTTCTATGTGTCCATACTGAAAAGATCAAATAAAGTCTAATCTTCCAGTGGTAAAGACATGTCTGAAAATGAGTTTTACTTATTTACTTTTTAAGTGTTTCTAATTTTTTAAAGATCAGTTCTCTTAGGAGTAAACTGAAAACAACTTGCATTTTTCAATGACGGTACACATATTGCATGTTTTATAAGACCAGCTCTTATGAACTAGCGTTTCTTTTTTAAGTTACTCATAATCATGGAACCATGACTTAGAAGAACCACTAATATAGATCAAGTTTTCAATTGATATTTTAAAGAGACCTCTGAATTGAATTGTTGAAGTAAAATTATTGAGGATTTAGATTTAGCTTACTTGTATTTTATTTGGAAAATATGCTTCATGGTGTAATTTTTTAAAAGTAGATTAAAAACAGTAGGTAAAAAGAAAAATTGAAATCTACATTTTCAGGTAGAAGAAATTAAATAGCCCCAGGATAGCTTTGGCTTCATGTAACGGAAATTCCCAGCTCACATTAGAAAAGGGAATTTCACCTAAAATATTCAGACTTAAGCTCTCTTCTGGCGCAGTACATCGGGCCTTCAGTGCGGTATCCCTTGGAGTCCAGCTCTTCCCCCTCCACATCTTACCTTCGTCTTCAGGCAAATGGCAAGATGGTTACAGAGTTCGTCATCACATTGAGACGGCAACATTCAGGCAATGCCTTTCCTAGAAACCTCTTAACACGCTTCCCCCTCAGTTTTCATTGTCCATTATCGGTACAGGGGTTCAACAAGATCTGCCACAGAAGCTCAGAAGGGAGCCAACTACCCAAGTTCCATGCAGAATGGGCTCATGATAGGAAGAAACATGTATGCATGGGTGTAGGGATATTCATCCACTAAATTCTGGACTTTTAAAATTATTTCTAATTTTGAATTTCAGTGTTTAATATTTTCTTTTTTCTTTAACTTTTACTCACAAATAGATTTTAAAAGTATGTTTTCACCCGACAAATAGTTTTCAATACTTGAGTCAACCTGGTGATGTTCCTCTATCTCAAGTTGTACGATCATAGATGATACATTATGCAATATACTCTGCATAAAATTAAACTCATTTTGTTTGATGATGGGACTCATGTTTTACACATTTATATGCTCTATTAGTTCTAAAGTATATCTGAAAGGGTCAGGTTCAATTTAGTCACCCAAATGGGTTTCTGAAAAAATAATTATCAACATACTACAAATGGTCAAGAATGTTTCAAAGTAAATCCATGTTTAATAAAAAGTCATATACTTACAAAATGGCCCTGATATATAAAAAATAACCACAGAGATAAATTAATGGGTGCTCATTTTCTTTCCTAAAGGATTTATTATTAGGTTCTTTAGTACATTTAAATTATAAGAATTAACAAAACTGGACTTGCCCAAAGCATTTCAATATATTTTTTCCTGTACTACACAAATGTGGTATAACCCTCACACATTTTAACCATGTAAATGTATATTTTTAAAGTTCATATAAAGAAAACTGAATTACAATATACTGGGATTTGAATTGATTATGTCATATCATTTGCGAATTTGCTGAGAAGAAATATCTATAGCTATGTATCGGTTTTGTCTCATGCTCATGTCTTATTTCAGAGTTCACAGAATGCGCTTAACTATACTGAAGTTCCCCTGAATGAAACAATTGAATACATCAAACAAGAGAAGACAAGTGATCCTTTTAGTGGCATTCTTTGCCATAGAAGAGAAAAATATGTCACTTCTAAGAGATTTTGGCTGTTTGTACAATGATATTGCATCAGATTTTGTTAACCATTTTATCTTTACATCACCTTAGATATTGCAAATATTCCCAGTTTGAAGTTCTGCCAAACACTAAGAGCTCATTTGAGTTCCAAAGGCAATGTCACTGAAATGGTGCATGTCTTTCTTTCTTTCTTTCTGTATTTCTTCTTTCTGTATTTCTTCTTTCTTTCTTTCCTTCTTTCTTTCCCTCTTTCTTTCTTTGCATAGAGTGAATATTGGTCATGATTCATTGTGTTGTGTGTTTGTGTGTGTGTTCAAATTGATATTTCTAGTGAGATTTGCTTATCTCAGGAAACTATATCTGACAGTCTGTAGTGAGTCACAATTTTGATTTACATTCCATTTTATCTTTGTGAACGTGCCAGTGGCATACCAATGCACTACGGTTTTGACATATTGCCAATCCTAGTTCCTTGAAGTTAAAATTAGCCTTTAAAATAGTAATTCCAGCAAAGCTTTTGTAATCAAATAAGTGCTTCAATTTGAATTCAAGCCAGATCTTAGAATTATAACTAGACTATTTTGACACATCATTATTTTACTGAATCACCAAGGACGGTGTTAGAAATGATAATCTACGAGTCTTCGCCACTGTATTCACTAACATCGTATACAGTACTTATACAAGTGACCTTTGTATTGTATAGGTTACAAGTAGTAAAGAGTGATTAGCGCTTAGGTTATATGGTAATCCTTTTTTTATTTACCCAAAGTAACTTTTGCAAAAGCAAAATTTGTTTACGTCATTAACTTAAAAACCTCATATGGCCTCTCTTGACTCAAAGTCAGATAGTCAGGTGTAAATCCGTGCCATAACCTTGAGGACTCTGAATCCCTTGGCCCCTGTATACCTTTTCATTCTTTTCTTATGCTACTATTTCCCTTGTTGCTCACCATGCTGAAAATAAGCTATTCTTATTTCAGCTCCTTTAAAGTGTCCAGCTAATCCCTGCCTCACTCAAAGCTTTAACATTTTATCATGTCGTATGCTGATAAAATGCTAGGGTGAAAGAGGTAAAAGAAATATTCCAATTGATTTATTAAAAAAAAAAGTTGGTGGTGATTTAGTACCAGAACAAAGTAAGTAAGAGATGTTCTTTTCATAACAAAAGGATTTTTCCCCTTTTTCCCCTTCACAAGTGTAAAGGAAGGCTCCCTATAAGATGTTATCCTAGAGTGGCAACAGTACTTTTTGTTTGTCAGTTTGTTTGTTTTAAATTAAACCACACGGCACAGTGTTGTAAGAGAAAAAAAAAACCAACAAATCTTTTGCAAAGGTCATAGAGACTCACCTTTAAATAGAAAGTTCTTTTAAAAATATTTTTATTATTATTTTAAGTAACAACTCATTCTTCTTCCTATTTATGCTTTTTCACGTATTAGGCTGTAGTATGGATATATTTCTTTGTGGGAGATCTGATCTTACTCTAACAGAACACATGCTGAAAACTGTGCTACCATTTCGAGAGGAAAAAGTAAAGGAATACCTTCAGTCATTGGAAAGGTGAAGTATGCAGTAGAGAAAGAACATTTCACAGCAGATCATTACATGTTACCAAATCTATCATTGGGCGCTGGCTTGAGAGTGCACACATAGCCACAGCATAAGTGTAAGAGAGCATGTGCAAAAAGTTTTGGGAAAATCTACACATTGTTGAAGGATATTTATTTAGTTTTTTATTATTTAAAACAATTTTATTAATTAAAATAATATGCACATAGAAAAACAGGTAAATATATTTAAACAGATAACTCGATAAATAATATAAAAATAAGTATATTTATAAAAATAAAATTGAATACATCTCTTTTGATCCAAGCAAGGCAGATCAAATGACCAAAAATCTTGTAGACATTGAAGTACTGAACATTTGTCATCAATAACTTAGACCTTGTCTATTGAAATTGACCCAGATAAAAAATACTACATTTCTTAGAGTTAACATGAAAATTGACCATTTTATGTCACAGGGACTCTTAATACATTAAAAAAATTAAACAAAAGACATTCCCTGAACTCTTTTTTATAAAACTAGATATTTATAACAAAATTTAAAACTATTAAAAAAAAACAAAAATGTTCTACTTAGAAATTAAACACAGCATTAAACACCTCTTGGGTAAAACTGGAAATACACATCAACTTCAACATCTCTCAAAATTTTAACAGGATATACTGGAATCTAGGATACAACTAAAGTAATTATCAGAGAAAATTTGATACCATTAAACACAGATCAATGTCAATTCAAAAAAATACATAAAATAACTAAACACTGAAATTTAAAAGTTATTGAAAACCAACATTAAAATAAACCAAAAGAATCTCTGGCCAGTGTGGCTCAGTTGGCTGGAGTGTTGTCTGGTATCCCAAGGCTGTGGGTTCAATTCCCAGCCAGGGTACATACCTAGGTTGCAGATTCAGTTTCTAGTCTGGGCGCAGGCAGCTGTGACCCCAGCCAGAAGCCAGTCCCTGCCCAGGCATGCACAGGAGGCAACCAATGGATGCTTCTCTCTCACATCAATGTTTCTCTCCCTTTCTCTCTCTCTAAAAACAGTGAAAAAAATGTCCTCAGGTGAGGTTAAAAATATAATAATAATAAATTAAACCAAAAGAAGAAAGAATAATTTGAGAGCTTTCAGATGATTTAGATAAAAATTATTAATTTAAGAAGTCAAGTTGCTTATCTTCCCCCCCCCCCGCCAAAGCTGCAATATTAAAGTAATGATTATTATTAACACAATGTGGCAACTAGTTGACTATACAGATACAAATCTTTAATATTGAAATACTTACGAATTATCAATGGACATAGTGCTTTTCAATAACCATCAAATAAATCAGTCATTCTTATATAATATTTGTATGACTAATTTACAGTATATCTACAGGCATGCCTCAAAGACGTTGTGGGTTCAATTCCAGGCCACTGAAACAAAGTGAGTTGTAATCTTTTTGCTGGAGAGGGGCACCTCACCTTCAATCTGTACAAAAGGCTACATTGGTGAGGAGCAAGGAAGGAACGTGCAAGAAAACGGGGCATGCCTGTGCAGTGTATTTCAGGAGAGTGTTTTTCTTTTCAGAATCTATAGAAATATTATTTTCCTGTGCACCCACATTTGTAAGACCATTTTGATGGATATGATGGCTTTTGTTTGATCAATATTAATTTAAAGCTGTTGGATTTCCTTGGAGAGCTAATCAAGAAGGTGGGAATTTTTCCACATTAATGTTGTCAAGTGACAATAGATTTAAGAGGTAATGAACATTATTTAGTTAAAAAGAAAATGGTTGTCCTTATGCAATTACTGTTAGAGGAATCATTAGTCACAACAAAAGCTCTATGAGTCAGTTAAACATATGTCTCATTCTATAATTTCTACTTCTTAACAGTCTGTGATCCCTTGGGTCAAGATTACTTTAGAAATACAAAGAGAACCCTAAAACTAAATAATTTCTATTATAAAATGAACATGTAAATTATCTGCTAAATTACTTGTACTTAATTAGTAATTTTGCATAACGGCATACATTCTCTTTGGGTCTCTTCAGGCTCTGACAGATAACACTTTACAAACGTTACTTATGTTCCAATTAAAGCACAAACCTTGTGGAAATGTACTGTAATCTAAACATGCAAACGTGAGCAGCCCTGGTATTCCTTAGGCAAACTATAGTTCAACATTTCTGCTAAAGGGCACCCTGGCTCATTCTGCATGTGGAGTTTCTATGCTGTTATTCCTTACATGAGACACTGAAAATGGCAATTTGTTAAAGTTTTAAGTGGATAACACATTGCACAATTATTAGAATCAGCTCATTTCACTTTCAGCTTAGAAATTCCAGTTACAAAAATATTTATCTTCTGGTGTAAAAGCTGTCATTTTTTAGTATTTAACATTAAAATAACTGCAGAAAGCATAGGTACTACTAATCACACCACGAAAGTGTTCCTCCTGAATTGTTTTAATCTTATTATAATTTTTTTAGTGTCAAAGCTAGGATGGGGACCAGGGTTTGCCAACCCAAAATATGCCTTTTGAGATACTGATTTTTAACTGGTTATTTTTAAGAAACAAAAGACACAGAAAGAAATTTTGACCCTCCCCTTCTAGCTGCCTGAAAGAGTTCAGATGGGAAACTGCTTTGTGAGGGAACCTTAGCGTATTCACCTCAGCTGTTATCCTTAGCACATGAACATTGACATATATGAATTAAGTGTGGCAGAGAGGGAGGACCCAAGCAAGTCTGTTAGATTCCTCTGTGCCCCCTTGTTTCTGGATGTCCAAAAGTGAATTTGTTTACCACATATTTGCAATTTTTCATCTACCTGTGAACCGCCTATTTCCCCTCTCACCCTCCTTTGTCCAATTTGGTATACAAGCCACAGCTACCCAAATGTGTCTTGGAGCCTAGTGTTCTGGTTTCTGTGCAGACACAGGTAATAAATTTGTGCATCTTCTCCTATTAATCTATATAATGTTAATTTAATTATTGGTACAACAAGAAGAGCTTAGAAGGTAGGAGGAAACTTACTTTTTTTTACCGCCATAGACTAACAGCCTAAAATATATAAAATCAATAAAACCAGAAGTTGGTCCTTTGAAATGATTTGTGATTAATAAAATGTTGGTAAGACTTATAAAGAAAAAAAAAAACACAGACTAAAAATAGCAGGAATAAAAGAAGGGGGACATCACGCAGATCTTACAATTAATAATAAGCAAACAATAGAATACTGCAAACATATGTTTTCAATATTTTTACAATATTAATAATTTTACAAAGTCCATGAAAAATATGACTGACAAAACTGAAAAAAGAAAGAGTAGAAAATGTGATATTAAAACCTTTTGACAGCCCTGGCCAGGCGGTTCATTTGGGCAGAGCAGTGTACCCTACACCAAAAGGTTGCGGGTTCGATTCCTGGTGATGGCAACCAATGGATTTCTCTCTTTCACATCAATGTTTCTCTCTCTCTTTCTCTCTCTCTTCCTTCTCTTTCTCTAAAATCAATAAACATATCCTCAAGTGAGCATTAATTTTAAAAAATATTTTTACAGAGGACACTCAAAGACCAGAAGTCATCACCAGTGACTGTTTCCAAATATGTAAGAAATTCTAAGAATCTTACATAAAATTGTTCACAAAACACAAAATTATAATACTTTTTAACTTAAAATGTTTCATATCTTTGGCAACAAAATCTAAAGCTAGCATTAAAAGAAAGGATAATTTTAGCCAATGTCTCTCATAGATATCAGAGGCAAAAAACTAAAACAAAAAGACTATTACAATAAGGTCTTTTTGTCAAAAAATTATGAGACAAACACAAGCCATAGACAGAGAAAAACAGTTATAATTCATGTATCTGACAAAGAACCTGATTTTAGATAACCTAAAACACTCTTACAAATCAATTCATAAAATAATGACAACCCATTAGAAAATCAGGAAAAGACTTAAACAGACCTTTAAAAATAAGGCTCTTCACATAAGTAATATAAAAGGCTGCTTGGCTTTATTTGCTGCCAATGAAAATGACGCCACGTTCATGACTTGGCTGATGGTTCTGAAATCACCACGCCAGTCCCCACCCAGTGTGGCCAAAGGCTGCCTCGTGCTGGCACCAAGGCGGCCGTGCAGGCATCTTCCTCCTTCCTGCTGGTGCGATAAACTTCGGGGAAGCCGTGCGCATCGGAACGGGGATTCATCGCAGCCTGAAGAACGTCCTCACGGAGAGCTCTGCGAAGGACGCCGCCACGGCGGAGGCGGGCGGAGGCAGCTTTGCTCCTGCAGGACGAAGGGGCCCCGGAGCCGCTGAAGAGCGCGGCGGGGCCGGCCGGCCGCCTGGATCACCTGATCCCTGGCGTGGACGGGGCTGCCTACGGATTCTTCAAGCTGGGAAAGCGTGGCCTGAGACTGCGGTCGCCCAATGACCCCAGCAGGGACATCACACCGGACCAGAGGCCGATCTGCACAAGGCCTTCGTCAGGACCTGTCCAGGGGCGGCTACTGACCATCCGTTTGACCAAGGTAACTGGGAAAGTCAGCAGAAGGGCACTGTCAGTACAGAGATCCGGGCCGGGGAGGAGGGTCTCACCTGGAGGAGCGGGCCGGGGAGGAGGGTCTCACCTGGAGGAGCCCTAAGCCGATTTTCAAGGCCGCAGGAGAGAACTCGTTCAACCGCCTCCTGCGGACGCGGCCCCGCCCCGGCCCTGTGACCAAGTCTGCTCGGCTGGGGTAACGGGCCTAGGCCAGCGGGCGGGGCGTCATGGTGTCTCATTCATCGTCCTGGGGAGACCGGTGCTCCGCGCCGGGCGGGTCCGGACGGTGCGCCTTGACGGTCTGAGCACCTGCCCACGCAACCAGCTCCTCAGCTTTGAAGGGACCCGCACAGCGAGGCCACCTTTGTGGACAGGAGCTTCAGGAACCCCACAGCCAAGGAAGCTATGCTCAGACGAGCCCTGAGTCGCGAGCTGGCTGTTAGCCGCCTGGTCTTGATGCTCACCGGGACAGTTCAAGGTCCCAGCTAATATTTGAAGGGACCTCTGGTATGAACCGCCCTCTCTCGCTCCCGTGATGTTCTCTCACTGCTTCCTTAGAGCTCCTACCGAAGCCAAGCTCGACCTTGCAGAGCGCTGTTGGACGACACCCCAGTTCTGCCGTCGTGGGATTGACCCATGTCACTGGTCTTCTCACTTGGCTTCTCACCAAGGGTCTACAGCCACTGTATTCACCGTGTACCTTCCCAGTGTCCACAGGCAGGACTCCCTGCAAAATAAAAAGAACTCAGTGACTGGGGAAAGACTATTTAGTTAATAGAAATGAATCAGAAGACATTTTCTGTACTTGTATATTTTATTTTTATTACAAATGTTACTTTTGGTGAACCAAGAAAATTTTAAGTAACACAATTTTTACTAAGCACTGGGAAAAGTCTAACCATGTTTTGGGAAATAATCATTTTCATAGACAACTGAGAGGTCTTAGATTTTTGTTCTTTTAATTTTTCATTGTGAGTCATATGCACATACGTTAAATTATACAGAACACCATTGTATGGCTCCATGATTTTCTCACAAATATCTGCGTAATCATAAACAGATCAAGAATGGGACTTTGCCAGCATTCTAGACCCTTTCATGTCCCCTCTAATTCTCCCTCTTTAGTTTCCCAGAGTAAACACTATCCTGACTTCTAGCACAATCGGGTTATTTTTAATTTAGATTATTATGAAGAATGTTACAAAACATCAAAAAATTACTGAATGCGAAATCATCATGCATTTGCCAATATTGGTACTGTATTAGCATTTAATTAATTACACCCTATTGAATCCCAGGAGTCCAGGGACACCAAGAGGCGGCATTCTGTAACCTGTGTTGGAAATGGAAGACCCATGCCCCAGGAGTCAAAGTGAACAGAAAACAACCATGGCCGTTAACGGGACTGCAACTCGCCTCGTTTCGAAGCATCGCCATCCCTAATCAAAATCATCTACGTAATATCAGTATATTTATAACTGACTGAACAAGTCAAGTGAAATCAGTCCTACAGAGAGGCCTGCATCAGTATGCAAAAATATAGCACATGTTGATTAATTGTAACATTGCTAAAATGCCAAATAATAAAAACAACCCCCCCCCCACAAAATACTCTGTCCTTTGCCACCATAGTGCTTGCACTTTGTCTAAATGAAATGAATAGCATAGCAGCAGGCTTGCTAATGTGCCTGCGCCCAGCAAAATGAACTTCTTCTCAGTGAGCTGAATGCTCAACCAATTAACACTGGAGACTAAAGTTAAGTCCTTGGTAGGCTCTATCTTTGGAGGAGTTTAGCTAGCCACCATGTGATAGATTGGGTCCTTTCTACCCTTGAATGATAAATAATTCATCCATACTGGATTGATACATATCCTGGGTGACTAAAATGAAATTAAAATTCCCCTCAGCTACACTAAACTTTAGACAAGATTCTTTATGACTAGTTTTTGATCTTGCCTTTTCTTAGAGCATTTACCTCAGAAAGTTTTCAATTGTAAATTCTTTTTCTGTTCCTTTGAAATGTATGTAAATCTTCTCAGAACTTCTTGCCAGTTTTATAACCCAGGAAATGTCTTTTTCAAGGACCTGAAAATCATCTCTTTGAAATGTAAACATCAAAGGAGATAATACCCCATTTCCCAATGTCTAAGAAAGGGTGGGGACTTAACTTCAATGGGCAAGAATTAGCACATCGTCTAATTACTGAGAAAAAAAATATGCAAACTCAGGAATAACTCAATGTGCTGGACACAGCCTTACCCCTAAAGACATCTAATACGTTTCTATTAGCTCAATCCGAAGCTTAAAATCTCTTTCACCTTTTGTTTAAGTGGAGTTGAATTCAGTCTACTTCCCTATTGCAATAATCTTAAATAAGGCCTTTGTCTTTTCATTTTTGTGCAAGTATTGTACTGACATGAGTGTGGCTATATGTTTTCCTTCTTGGTCCGCAGTGTCTGGGCCAGCTGGTCTACTCAAGGACTAAGAAACTGCCTGATTTATTATAATGGAATCATTATCAGTGCCTTGGAAAAACAATTTGCAATGTTGCAAGGTTGGTGCAACATGAGAGAATATTTTCACTTCCAATATTCATGGAATCCTTTGACCCTGATACCTGTAACATCCCCAGTAAATAAAATATTTTTGTCTTAGCACCTTCTCACCATGGCTCCCAGTGACATATCAGAGTAATTTTTGGTCATTGAGCAACTCTTGGCCTTCTGAACTAGAAACCCTGGTTCTGAGGGGAGGGACATGTTTATTCAAGACTGTATTAAGGACCCTACTAAACTTAAAATTATTGACTCAACTTAGGTGTTTGGAGCCCTCCATGACAATAAAACAGTAAGCAAGAAAGAAATTGCTCCATTGCAGAGATAGGTGATTGCACTTATCATGGAGAGGCGGGGCTGCAATTGTGTATTGTGGACAAGGGGAAGTACGTCTGGAGCAAAGGAGGTTCTTAGGGTACTTCTAGTGCTCCCTAGAGACAATAATCTTCAGTAGTAATTGCAGGAAACATAATCTGAATAAGACTCAGTAACCAACGGATTAGAAACCCTTAGGCATAAAGGTATGATTTATCACACTGGGCAAGTACTCTTGGCTAGCTGAATGTTGAATCAAGTAGAGGAAAATCCGGTACGAGCAGAAGAGAAATATGAAGTCTATCATCTGTGGCTAGACTCAAGGCAAACTACAGCAACAAGGGTGATTACAAACCATTATTTTGTTATTTGTTGATATATATCAACACATTACATATTTATATCTATATATCAACTTCTAAGTAATTTGATATATATATCAACAAATTATATATATGTGTGATGTACATATACACACACACACACGCGCGCGCGCACACATATATTTCGATATATCAACCTCTAAGAAGCAGTAACATTCACACCCATCTGGGAGTTGATGGAAAAACATGCAGCTCCCTTGCCCCTTAAGTGAGAGAATTTGAGGTGTGATGTGACACTGCTTTCTCGAGCTTCTTCAGTAGATTAATTTCCAGTTGCCCACTATGATAGCTAACTGTAATACACCCTTTGTGACTGCCTATTCTTCCCTATCACTTTCTCACATCTCCACTAGTGATGTTTATACTCCAAAATAGCTATTTGCACTCAAATTTTTATCTCATGTCTCTTTCAGGAAAACACATACACATAATATCATCTCTGACCATTGGATAACATAGGAGGAGATAATTTTTAAATTTTCATGTTGTGTACAATGGTGGTCATTGTATAATTTTTCAAGATTCTGACAGAATGGTATTTCAAGATCAAATGAACCCCCTTGTCTCTCTTTTAGTTATGAATATATGTATATATAATGACTATTTTTACATAAATTTATACAAATATTATTTACTACTTTATGAACTTTAGTGGTAAGATAAAAATTACCTTGATTACTTACTTGACCTTAGTTTTCCAGATACATTTCTCAAATTACATTCTTGAAAAATAAATATTGACAAATAGTTAAATCCTTGGTAAATTGTGTAGGATCAGAAGTATGGCTTGGGATTAAGTTAAAATAAATTTAATTAAACATCTGCATTTGGTGATGTACATTGCCTTTACTCTATATTTAAACTGTTATCAATGCAAGTGGCGTTCTTGCAGTGTTGTGAGGGAAAAAAAAATTTCTGAGACTTGCACGGGAGGATGGAGTTCAGTGGTAAACTTTACTGAAGATGTAAAATTAAGGGCGTTCCCCTCCTGACTTCCCAGTGACCCGCCTCCATCCGTCCTGCCCAGGAAAAGGTCGAATCTTGTCTTCAGTGCGGCCGGAACGAAGGCCGCTGCCCAGAGTTTCTGATCAGTCTGGCCCAGCATCCAGTGGCTGGACATGCGTTTTCCACTGCAGTCCATTGCTGTGCTGCAGGGTTCAGGACCCCCTCCTTGATCCTGCGTGTGGAGTCTGTGCAGCAATCAGCCATGCAGCTGCTAAGGCCAAGTGGCTGTAGAGAGAGGACATGGGAACGCATAGTATGAGTGCCGGTCATGGAGGAGAGAATGTTGTTTCTGTGTTCTCCCTTGATTATACTACTAGGTGGCGCTCGGAAAAGATGAGAAGCTTTTTCAAAATGACCAATCAACTTCTCCAGTTTTCATGAACTTTGCTTGGATTTCTACCCCTTGGTTAGACGGACAGGCCTCTTTAGTCAAGCTCCCCCTGCGCCATTTTGACTTCTGTTGTGCACGTGCCTGCCTTCGCCTGCTCCCACCTGGCAATCTGGAACTGGGTGGGCGGGGGAGGGGAGGACTGTTAATCCTCTTGGGGAGCAATGCCGTGGTCCCCTGGAGTGTGAACCTGTAGCTCCTGGTGAAGCAAAAAGCTTCTTTAAGCTTAATGTCTAAGTCCCTTTGTTCTCTATCCTTTATTAATAACTAGTTAACTAACAACACTAATAAAACTAGGAATCACTCTCAAGAATATTGACTGCTTTTTTAAATATATTTTTTCACATGAAACTGAAGAAATATGTTCAAACTTTAAAATGGGTCAGCATATGATTAAAAATGTGGAATTATGACTTGTTGCTTTCTGACTGACACAAACTAGAATTTATAGTTCATATGTGAGTGAAATAAACAGCATAATTGCTTATGTGAGAAATGCTGATTTATGGAACAAAACAGCATTATTTTGTAATAATAATATTCATAATGGAAAATTCATTTTCCAGGTGAAATGAAAGGATAATGTATTTCACTAGTTTGAGTACTATGTTCCTGAGTTTCATTTATTTTTTTAGTCATAAATTTCTTACATAGAATAAACACATCCATTTTTTCTTTTAATTATTTTATTGCATTTTAATTGAAATTTTATATTTCAATCATTTTATCATTTTTATCATTTTACATGAGTAATGTTAAGATCGTTAGACATGAAAATGTTTTAATCTGAATTAAAATGCACTTATCTTGATTATATTACCTATGCAGTTAATCTCCCTTAATAATTCAGGAAGCTCAAAATAATTCATAAGCTATTTTTTATTTAGCAATTTTTATTTTATGAATATAAACTTTGACTTGAGTATTATAATTGTTATCAAGTTGAGAAATTATACATGAAGTCAGGATAAACCCAAAATAAAAACTATCAGAGTTTTAGCTGAAGTAACTGAATAAAATGTATGTGTATCTCTAGGTGTACATTTTACTAAGTTTATTATCCAAATAAAAAACATTTCCCAATACAAATAAATCTGCAACTATGTTATGACTAAGAAAGATTTTAATACTGACTAGCCCATGACTGGATATGTAAAAATCACATAATCACTGCCATATTCAACACATAGTAAAACAGTTGTTATCTTAAAACCACCTTTTTGATCATTTCTTCACTCAAATTAAAATTCCTAAGACTAAATGTTTGCAAATGTCTAAAAGCAGAACAATGCCTGTTCTATATAATGGATATAATGAACACCTATATAGGACTAAAGAATTATGTTATTTGTCAAATGCTATCTTAGAAAAACATGTTATTCACTTCATAGAAACAGACATTTTAAAAAGCATTAGGGATCTGTTTGTCTTAATTTTAGTATAATTTCTGTCGAGTCTCATGGACCAAGTGGATAACTCTACATTGAACCGGATGTGCTCCTTTCCCAGGACCTTGGGAGACCTTGCTGAATATTAGCATAACATCTGTATCACCTCTTAGGTTTTCATTTATGCTTCAGTAGCCTCATTTACATTTGGCTTACTCACTCAACAATACTGCAGAGCTTCTAAAAAGGAAATAAGCTATATATGGACAGGAAAATTAAGCAATAACTCTAAATTTACATTTTTTAAATGTCTCTATTTTTATTCATTTCAACATCTTTTGGGACTTTTTTTTTTCTCTTCATTGTTTATGTTAGCCTACATTGCTCCTGCTAGTTTTCTTCCTTTTTTCTAAATAGATATAATGTCTGCAATTTGTTTTATCCCATTTCCTTTCTTGTAAAATCCTTTGTTCCATCCAAACAATGCTTATCCATAGATAGCTCATCATCAAAATTATTTTGCTAACATATTAGAATGGCTATATGTCACATAGGCTCACCAAGGCACCGAGCGTAATACAACTGAATGCTAATTAGACTTGGGAAAGAGCGTGTAGTTTACCTGGATCCGCAGACACTTGAGGGTGCCATGGAAAGTTCAAGCATTGAGGTTCCAATCGTTTCAAATAACTTCAGGCTGTCTGCTGACAGGGATTTTATGTTTTGTCCTTCAAGAAGTTTAATTCAATGGTTTAAAGTGGTTTCTCAAGTCACAAACAAGGAACAAAATTATAAAGACAGCATATATTTTTACACAAATAAGGGCAGAATAATTCACATTAGAGGAGGGGAAGAACTAAAAGATATAGTCTGGATTAAAAATAATTTTAATGTAATTGAATTAAGATATGCAAATATGAGGGAGGGACCCCCTTCAAAATGGAATTATCTTCTGGAGGCCAGGCCCCTTATAGTACAGGCCTCCCCACCACGGTGAGTGTTCTAGGAACCCGTCTCTATCAGTGTTGTGAGATGCTATGTTCCACTTCAGGGATTTTTTTTGAAGACTCGGGGCATTTGCTCATTTCATGATGGGCAATTTATGAGCACACCTGCCTACACCAAGTTGAGTATTCAGCAGTTTTTGACTAAAAACGGCAGGACCCCGGAGCCCCACCCTCCCTATTCACCCAATCTTGTCTCCAGTGACATTTTATTTTTTGTTTCCATAGATGAAAAAATTTCTCAAAGGGAAATGTTTTTGCTTTTGAGGAAGAGGTAAAACAAAAAACAGCAGAAAACACTAAAAGGCATCAAAATCAACGAGTTCAAAAACTGTGTTGAGCCATGGAGGAAAACATCTTTATAGGTGTACTATTGCATCAAACGAGGAGCACTTTGAAGGCGACCAAAGTTTAAATATGTAAGAATAAATGCATGATTTCTTAAAAATAAATTCTGGGGGGGGGGGGTTTGGATTCCCCCCTCGTATAGTTTGAAAAACATCTGATGAAAGTGCATGGAAAGCAGATCCTGAATCACAGCAGGACCCTTAGTGTAACAGAGCAAAGAAAAAAATAACTAAAGTTAGAGATAAAAGTTGAAATATTACCACTGATTTTAAGAAATAAGGAGTAGGAGAGAGTACTGTGTATCGATAGCCTAGATGAAATGATCAAATTCCCAGAATCAAACAAATTATCAAAACCAAATCATAGAGAAACAGAAAAATCTGCACAGTCCTGTAACTAGTGAAGGAGATTGGATCAAGAAAAATCTTGCCAACAAAGAAAAGACTTGCACCAGCTGTAAGAGATTTTATTTTAGAAATCAGCAAATCTGGGTTATGTGGCTGTCTTTTTTAAAAAAAAGTACGGTATTTTCAAAATAAATTACATGTTTTTTGCTATTGGATAAAAACTACAAATATTTGGAAAACTTGGGACTCCTTAGATCACTTGTTACATCTGAGAATTTCATGTTGCATATAAGGATACCTTCTTTCTTCATTTACCTCATTATATTAATTTTTATAAATTTACTTTTTCTGCATAAATATGACATGTGCCTTTTAACCCACACTGTGTATATTCTCCTTTTATGGAGGCAATTGTGAGGGTGAGGAAAGACAGATAAGCTAGGCAGCTATTTTTCAAAGAAAGAAGTGACAGTCTTTTGTTCTGGAATGTCATTTGCGTTTATGACATAGTTTCTGATGTGTCTATCAGAGCACGTTAGCAGTACAGTGTTCAATATTTCAAAATGTGCCTGAATTTCTCATCTCTGATGACCTTTTGACATTGCCTTTATGTGATTTAAAGAAAAGGCTCTCAACCTCTCCACACTCTACTGACTGGTATCTATAAAAATAGGTAAATATGGGAAACATAAAAGTGAAAATTGAGCATTTATGCAGTGAACTTAGGAAGAGGAAGATCACATGAATCAATAAAGCTTACTTGTTTTTATTCAGGGTCTAAATGTTGATTAGACAACTTGTAAAATTTTAACAATAATTGCTTGAATCATGCAGATTACCCACTTCCAAATTCACCATATATTTAGGACTTTGACTGTATATAGAGTATAAAAATTGAGTAAGGTTTAATGTCATTGCCTTTTATTTAATTAATAAAATAATTATTTTTCAAATATTTTCTCTTATGGTAGACATACCGAGTGGAGAAATATATGTTTATTTTTTTCACCTTAGAAAATGATTGCTCATTAAGATAAAGGGCAGGGGGAAGCACGGGACTTTATATTTTTAAACTTTTCTTCTCAGTTTAGCCTTTTAATTTTTGGTAGCTTTATTATTGGTAATAAGTTTTGCTTACCATCTCTGCTTTCAACTCACTATACTTCTAAAAAGTCATAGGAAATAGTTTGTATCCTCTGCTCATGATTTAACAGTACTGATTCTTTGGGGGCCTCATGCTTTGGACTATCCATATTTTGAGTAAATTCAATGATCTCCCTTTTTTGAGAAAAGTTGTATAATTCAAAGGGTTACTAGGCACTGATGATACCATGTGGTTTTCTTTTGGTTCATTTCCGCTTCCTTGAAGGATGAAGTTAATGACTTCACTCTCAATTCTCTTGGTATAAAATAAAATCTGCATTATCTTAATTTCAAATTTATGCTTATTTGTTTTATTACATACAAGTTTTTCTTTTGCTAGAAACATTATTATATAGCGAAGCAGCATAAACTCCAGATAGATTTAGAATATCTAGGTTGCATCTTAACCCGATTGTTTCTAAGAACTTACTTATTTCTGATGATCAGTGACTACAGATGTCATTCAATCAACCTGCAAGTACATTCCATTATCTAAAACTATGTACAACACAAGCAAACTACTTCCAATATCTGCATATTGAATGGGTGTATAATTATCTTTGCAAATAAATAAAAGCACATAAATGTTGTTAGTATCTTTATCCCCTAAATTATATATTAAAACTCTATATCTGGGTTTGAAAATGTTCAACTTAATTAAAAATCCCTATCTATCTGCTTCTGTGAAGCAGCTAACTGACGAGAGACTGACATCAACTCTCTGCCTCGTCCTTACACGTTACAGCAGCGAAAGCAGTAAAGGCAACGTGGCCGAAGGTCATTATAGTGTGTTTCATACCATCCGTTTCACCGTGTGTAAATGGTTGAAGAGAAATGCCTCATAAAAGTGATTATTTTGAATATTTTAATTTCATCTTGGACTTCAGTCTCCACAAATGTTTTATGAAATTCAAAAAAAGCACTAAAATAATCTATAATTACTTGCGCTAATAAAGTTACCCTTACTTCTTTTTTTAACTTTCCTTGACACTAAAGAATAAAATTGACACTGTGTAAAAACAAGTGATATGCTTTGTGTCTAAATGCATCACCATACACAATTCACAATTTTCATATTACTCTGACTGAAGATCCACTTTGTCTTATGAAAAGCATCCTGATTCTTGAGAGATTCAATTTTTCATGTCGCATAAATGCTTTAGAAAATTGTATGAACCTTTTCACACATTAGCACCCTTATTTTCCAGTAATGTTTTAAAAGAATGAAGGTTAATCCCACAAAACATTACTGTAAAGCATAGCTTTGCTATCTATCTATGCATGACTCTACTACACCCATATTTTTTGACTGTATGATACTTGAACAATAAAAAAGACATGACTTGGAAAGCTCATTACTGAGTATAGTTATGGAGTCTTCCCTTTGATTAATGAAAAGATCCAGTGTTTTTAAATCTTGTCACTACTTGTGCTTCTGCCCTTTCACTTATAAGCTGGTTGACACATTTGCTCAATTACGGCTACCTTGTTTTTAATTGCCAATGTCAAATTGATTGATTGCTGTCAACTTCTGGAAGTCAGCAGCGATGTTTCATTGCTTCATGTTATGAATCACTATACATTGATTTGATTTCTTCTGCCCACCATAAAGCAGTTGCTTGGAAATCCTTGCCTTATGTTGTTATTATCATGAACTGCCCATTATCAGACTCAGTATATCTGAGATTGAGTGAATATCACTTCAAGGTTAGGGGACTAGTATTGTAATGTAAGGAACAATTACTCATGCTTTCCGAGCTATGAACTTGGTAGTGCCAAAATCTTCTTAAATGACTGTGACATATTCTGAGAAGAGCATTGTGTGTGTGTGTGTGTGTGTGTGTGTGTGTGTGTGTCTTTGTATTTTATGCTTTCCTTGTGTACATTTGCTACAGTCTAGAGCACAACAAAGTTCTGTACATCTCTGGGTGATTACTTTCTGGTGGGTGGATGGAGGCTTGTTTGTGCCACATTAATGTGGGAGTGAGCAATAGAGATAGTCTGTATATTTCAGGGCCCTTCGGAACTCAGCTATGACCCTCGATTTCCCATACAAGAGCTGCATTCCTTCCTAAGACACTCTGTGAGCTTCTCCAGGCACATCTATGAAGATGGAATACAGAGTGATTATAGGATCTTTTTCTCTTTAGGGTTAAATGAGACTGTAAATGTAAAATGGCTACCAAATTGTTGGCCAGACATTGACTTTTTGGTAAAACTTCCCTTCCACGGTGACACAATAATGTTCAGTTTGTACTTAAATGACAGAAATTTGATATTGAAAGTTCTATACCTAAATCAATGTTACTTTATTTGACCACAAAGCTTTAGAAGTTTATCATAATACCTACCTTCAATGAAAATTATACCCCTTCAAAATAAGTCATGTTATTCATTTTAAAGAACAAAAATTATCTGGTATACCTAGTAAGGCATGGAACACAGTGCTTATACATGTATGGGACCCATCTCTGGCTGACTTTAGCTTTATAGTTTCAAAGAAAGAAAATTTAAAATGAGGATATACAATAAAACTAAACTCCTTTGGGGTACTGAAAAACACACACAACTTTAAAGCATGGATTTCTCCATTCCCTACGACAGTGAAAAGCATTTATATCAAATTAAATTTATATTAGGTAAAAAAAATCCTGAAATGTCTCAACCATATTTTAAAATCCTGTAATTAAAATGGCCCTATTTTACTGGTTCATAAAAGCAATGAAATATTCATTGGAGTAAGTGGGAGACATGGGTCAGAGGAATGCCCCATGGAATACGACACTTAGACGTCCCATTAGTTTGATTTTAAATGAAAATATTTAGTTGCAGCAAAAGCGATAATTTTCTTTCCCTTCATTTTGTTTTCACTTTCAATTGTTCAGTGCTTCTCAACAATAAATTTCTAATGATGAAATGTAGTTATTTCCTGATGTATGGTCCAATATAAAATATTGTCAGTAGCTTTAGGTGCTAAAGTCAGGAGGCACATACAGCAAGACTTTTATTCTTATTGAGATATCATCTAAAAGGAAAGCTGCTTTTGAAAAAAAAATTGCCCTTTATGCCTTTTTATGTCTATGTTTTCATAAAGGATTTGTTATCATTTTAACTGTCTGAAAATGAAAAGCATACACTACATAGATTAGCTTTTCGGTTGTATGAAGAAACGGAAAAAATGTCTAGAGCAATGGAGTGGGAGTGGGAATGGATTCCGTCAAATGTGGGTTCAAATCTGGCTCTGCCTTTGATTTGGGGGTGTCATTTGGGAAATGTCTGTTATAACATAAGAGCTACAAAATATTTGGGGGTTAGACAAATCAAATGGATCTTACGTGGTTGGTGTCAATCAAGGCTTGTGTGTGCGTTATTATTTTAGAAGGTTAGGAAAACCTGTGGCTGAAATTCTGATTAAGCAGTTTGCCTAGTAATGCACTACAGAAGGGATGTGGGGCTGAACGAAGAACATGTAATTCAGGGACAAAGGAGATGAAGCACCGCTGGAGGTATTTTCCGGCATAGAACTGCTGACCTTGAAGGCAGACTGGAGGCTGCAGATTCACAAGGGCAAGAAGCCGAAAAGAACTTCAGAGTTCTGAATTTCTGTGACCGGAAGGAAAGCGGCACCCTTAGAAGAGCAATAGATTACAAATTAAAAACAGGTTTCGAATGAATAGTGATCATGAACATTTGGGAATTCAGTTGTTTGATAAGGATGTTTGAAACGGTCTTAGAAGTTGACTTTCCCCAAACCCAGTGAAAATAAGCTCAACATAGAAATAATCAATACACAATAAAACACTTCAAGTGGTAATCAAGGAAGGGACAAAGCATACTGTAAGGTCCTGTAGTTCTAAACACTGAATATCAAAGTTATCAAATATTCTTAACTAGAGGACAAGCACAGGTACCGGAGAGCTGAGTTCACAGTACCCTAAGACTGCTTATTAATACTTTCAACTCTAGGGAGAAGCACAACAAATAGCACATCATTTGTGTTTCTGTTTGTGCCTGTGAATTAGTGGAAACAACTGATGGGAATAAGGAGGTAGTCCAAGGAAAATAAATGAAGGAGATGACTCTCTCGGACAAAGCAAACCGCATCACATGAAAATTGCCCTCCCTTCTGTGTCTCTCACACTTACAGGGAATGCACTTCAGTGCAGATAGTTTTAAAACTCTCAGGAAAAATGTGTATAGCCCATTTATTCTTCAAAGGACTTCTGCTTCACCTACTCAGCAGCGATTTCCACCTCCTCTCACCATGTGCTCAGGCCATATTCGGTCCTCAGACTGCAGCTCAGAGGGGCGAACGAGCTGACCAGAGGTGCAGCGGGAAGAAGGACAAGAATTCACACGCAGTCATCAAAGCAACGTTCAGAGGTGGACTGAGCTCAGCCAGAATACGGAAGTCTATGTAAATAATAACAGGGGATGAAGGAAATATGCCAGTGAATGAAAACTAAATGTTAAAAACAGGTGAAATAACAGAAACATAGGATCCCCAAGTCTAGGAAGTCAGCTCAAAAAAGTAAGAACATTTCTCTTAATTTCCTCGTGCTATAAAAATCAGCACATTAAGATTATAATTTAGTCAAATAAGAGCTCAACACTAAATAATTAAACAACAGGATGAAAGAAAAAGGGGATTTCAGACTTAAGAAAATTCAGATCAATGCACACCAGTTTGGACTTTACGTTAGAAAGAAGAACAAAGAGAAGATAATCCACTAATAATCAAATCACTGACATAGTGGGATGGCTTGAGATGATTCTAATGCAAAAACATTTAAAAAGAAAATATTTAAACTGAACAGAGGGATATCATGGATATCATAATGTATTCCTAAAGTGCAGCACTATGGATGGAAAATAAAATGTATCTTCTTACAGTGAAGAAACAACTGAATACCAGAAAGGGACCTGTGTTCTAAAGAATTTAATAAAACTGAGACATATATCAACACAGCAATATGTTTTAGAGAGGAAAAAAAGGAAAACATTCAGTAAACAAGAAAAGCAAATTATTACATAAATGAAAATAGATTGGTCTCATTTCTGTTTTCTTTTTTAAAAAAAGTAAACAAACCCAGTGACTGTCAAAAGCAATATAGGAATGTCTACAAAATCTGAGGACAAAAATACCTTGAGACATGTCTCACTAGCTTATAGGCCATTCAGGACTAGAGTCATCAGAAAAACTTCTTAAATATTAACCAACTTAATAATTATAGCAGAAGAACCATTGGGTTCTTCTTGGGGTGAAGTGGAACATTACCTACTTGACCACTACATTCAGTCAAATAAAAATTAATTTAAATATAGAACTCAGTAAAGGAGTGTTGTGTTAAAGAACAGGTGGTAAGTTTTGAATCGATAGCTCTCTGCATTGACACTCACATAATATTCCTAATTTGGGTCATGTTTATAAAGGGTATAGATGGGATTCATGTATTTCTTCATGCTTTTTCTGGTAATTTTTGAGAATTTTGTAATAAGAATTCACCATTTTTACAAAACAAGTAATTTTGCTTAAAAAAAAAAAACAACAAAAAAAAACCTAGTAGCAACCTAACCACAGTATCAGTACAGATTGAATCGAGTGGTGAGGAAATGCATATTGTTCTTTGCTTTCCTATGCTTTTATTTTTAAGAACACCTAAAAAGTTTTTTTGTTTTTTAATTAAAAAAAATTAATAAAGGATGTGTTAAGCTTGAGGTTCCTTTAAGATACCTTGCAGGAGACACTTACCAGGCATCTTGGAACAAAAACTTAAAGGCAAGTTCTGAGATACAGATTTGATAAGGATTTGATGGAATGATAAATTAAACCTACAGAGTGCAGATTATTTTAGAAAATTATCAACAGAGTATCTGAGGACAGACACATGAGGACAGAACTGCACTTAAGAAGCACATGGTATAATAAGATCAGAAAAATACTAGAAACCATGCCCACCTACCCCTTTAAATTGGTGAATAGTCTGAAAAATCACTAGCAAAAAAAAAGTGATAAAACGCAACAGAACAAAATTTCTTTTCTGACATTGGTGTATTTCCCACTTCATGCAAATGTGTGTCTGCTTTACTAATTCAGTGACTTGCCAGTGATTAGCCTGAACTATTAAGGTCCTACAGGTCTTCTTCCATTGCTGCAAATATTTTATCATTCAGTAACTGTACTAATTTTTTAGCTCCCATTCCTTTATGGATGTCCTTCTTTGCCAAACCAACTCTCAAGAATATTAAATTTAAGCCCCATCTCCCATTTCTATTGGTTTCGTGTCCCCCACCCCTGGAATTTAAGGTTTTGTCCATGAATTTACCCACACTATCATCTTGGGTCCTCTACATAGTTATTCAACTGCTTCTCAGCCCAGTTGCCAGTAGGGAATTGATGGAGCAGAAGGAAGAAGCACTTTTTCAGTTTATCTTCCCAAAGGAAAACACAATCACTATTTTGGTTGACTAAATTATTACATATACATTTAGTTCTCTTTCTACAGCTCATTTAAACTTGAGTATGTCAGCATGCTTATGTTTTAGCTATCTAAATATTATGATATGCCACAATTCCATTTATGATTTTAAAAGAAAATTTAATACCTTTAAACATTAGTTTGCTTGGGTACAAACTCTTATTAGTTTTGAACACATCTAGAATTATATATCATGTACATTATCCTAGCTTTGAAATAATCGATTGTGTTATTCAAGTTCTTATGTAACGAAACAATGTTTGCAACTGACTTCTATGTAAGGATCAATTTATCTTCATGTTTTGAAAATCAGGCTAATTTATTTAAAATAGATTTTTATTGAAAATATAACACAACTACAGGCTTCAACTGTTAAGAATGAGATTAAAATTCACAGTTCTACATAGTTAGGATTAAAACTATATGATTACAAGAAAGGAAAATTAAATTTCTTTATATTTTAGTATATGAAAAACTCAATTATAATTTGAGTCTTATATTTCAATTAGCAATAAAACGTATAATGTTAAAATTATTTATCAATGAAATATGTGTAATGACTCCTATAAGTGAAGTAGTTTATTTTTCTTTCAATGTAGCATTTGCATTAAAAATTGAGAATAGTATCTCTTTTTACATTATTAAAACCATGCTATTTTTTAAAATTCCATTTGACAACCTTAATAAAATTCCATTTGACAGCTAATAATTACATGGAGTGCTCTGAATTAACAATGACCTAATCTCAACCAAAAGAAATTCTAAAAGTTTTAAAGGAAGAAAGTATTGCAAATTGGCATTTTCCTATGAAACTAAACAGAAGTATCATTGGTATGACCTGAAATTCAGTAAAAACATCTGAATTCATCAGATAACAAAGTATCCCTCCAAATCCGTTAGACTGGCATAGAAAACAGCACCAAACTTTGAAAAGGAGAGCAATTCTTAATTTTAGAGATACAGATCCTTATTTTGGTTGTAAAGAATCAAGGCATATTTTAGAATGGGAATAGGTGAGAACAGAGATAGGTAAGACCAGGCCTGAACCTGGCTGCCTGGTTACAACAAAGTAGGTGTGGTCTCCGGTCTCCAGGCTGTTGGGTCAGGGTGGCTAGTGTGGCTCCGTATAAGTAGCTCCCGCACCAAGGGGTAGGGGGAGAGCTTTAAAGAGGCTGCTGAAGTCACAAAAGCAGCGCACTTGTTCTGGTTCCATGGGCTGCCTCAGTGGTGGTTCCAAAGTTAGTAAGTCAGTGACGCTTCAAGGTTCCGACGTGGAGCATCTCTGCCAGCTGAGACCAAGAGCTGGCTCTTCCTGTCCACAGAGCCTGGAATTGGGACTGGGCCAGTGAAGCCCGGCCTTCACAAGCAGTGAATCAATTCTGAAGTTCAGGTTTAACCCTCACATGTGGCCTCCAGGGCAAATATTTCAACCCCAAAATATGCCAACGTGGCTGTAGAAGGTAAATTTTAGTATTGTCTAAATAACCTAAGTTATTCATTAGAAAATATGTTGTTCTCAGGCAGGTAAACGATACAGGACAAGAAATTCAGGACTGCCGTACCCATCCTCCCCTCTCTCTCTGCTCCATGTGTATGCAGAAAAATAAATAAACAACAATGATTTTATCCAATTATTTGTAGCAAATTATAAAGTCTGCAGGTATTCAGTATTTTCAATATTCAGGGCCTAGTATTCAAGTGTCTATTGAGATGGTTCTAATCATAATGGCTTGGACATTATTTACTGAGGTACTAGCTCCAGAGTGTATGTTTAGCCCAATACGCACTGAAAGCAGTACTAGCTCTGTGTGTGTGTGTGTGTGTGTGTGTAAATTAACATTATAATTAAACAGTTTTTAGAGTGTCAGATGACTTTATTAATTTAGCTGTTAATTTTAAATCCTAAGAGTTTCTTCCATTTTGGGAGTAGAGTATCCAAGATTTCTTTATTTTATTAATGTATATTTTAAGACACATTTTGGATATGACAAGTAGAATTTAACAATAGTTTTAGATATGTAGTCATTGATTTAAAAATAAGCATCTATGTTTGAATTTTAATAAAAACAGTTTGGCTGCTGCCAAATCAACATACTCTTGCTTCATATAATAATGACATTTAAAGTTGTTTAATTTTTATCATGAACTATAGTATCCATGTATAGTTACTTCTTAAACCAAGCCACCAATTTATAGCAAAATGCACATCCAATGATTTGGAATATAAAAGTCTACAATGGGTAGAATTCACACTATCCTTTAAAGAGGACATTGTTGATTTTTGAAGGAAAAATACATAGAAGTACCAAAGACAAGCAGCCACACAAAACTAGAGGGACTATCAGGTTCAATTATAAAACTTTATATTTTCCATCAAGGATTTACTTTTTATTTAGTATTCTCCATTTGTTCTGGAAAATCATGCAAACCAGCTCTATCTGTGGATATTTTATGATTGTGCAGTATTTCTTTCAAAACCTCTCTTTCTTTGCCCAGCAATATATTTTAACACTTTAGGATTAATACTAGTCATGTTCTTTAATCCTTGTACTACCATCTCTTATATGCACAAAATGCAGAAACATGATCAGATGGTCTGTGAGATTTTCAAAAACATTGTTATGTTATAGCAGAGGTGATGCAATATGGGCTATCTGTAATGTTTTTAATACTTTATATCCATGAGACAAAAAAAAAAACCTAAAAGGAGCGGGCACATGACATTTTCTGAGTATTTAGTGATGTCTGATATATTGATCACGGCGATGCTTACTGGGTGTGTTTACAAGGTAAAAATCTACTGATCTGTAAATGTAAGATTAGTGCACTTTTGTTCTTTGTACTTTGACATTAAAAGGTTACATAAAAATAAAATTGTGCAATATTTTTAGTAAATCAATTATGTATTTGAATTAGTTTTTTTATGAGAAGTAAACATTATTCACTTCCTTCTTGTAATATTCCTTACACTCTGAAGGCCATTGTTCTTTTTTGCTGGTAGTGAAATCATTAGAAGTAATTCTATGAGGTTATGCATAGAAAAAACATGCAAGAGAAAGAAGAGCACTTCATTTTCTATTAAAATAATTTAAAATTATAAATATAGTAAAAAATATTGTAATAACTATGTATGGTGCCAGGTTAGTCCTGGAAATATCAGGGGGATCACTTTGTAAAGTAAATGACTGTTTAACCACTATGCTGTACATCTAAAACTAATAAAAATAATTTTGAATATAAACTGTGATTTGAAAAGCTAAAAATAAATATCCATAAAAATTATGTTAGTTTGTATTCAGGTAACTAATATGTTAAATATAGTTCTTCCTGTCAGTTACTGTAGGACACTAGGAAGCAAATCAGTGCTACTTCCGTTTAATTTATAAAATGCAGTGTGATACTCTAAATCACTGAGTTTTACTTCTATTTTAAAATGCATTAACATCTTGCATGTAATTATGTAACAATACTTATTTAAGAAACATATGTCGAATTTCATGACTAAATATTTGAAAATCTAAAAATGTACCTCAAAAAATAGTGTCACTACGTGGACTAATAAAGTTAAGATTCACCATAGACAACAACGATTGTATGTATACCCAGTACCTTCATTGCGAGGACCTTAAGCCATTTTAGAAAAAAGATTCTGTAGAATAAGAAGCTTTCTTCATATTGTTATTAAAAGTAGTCTACTTGATATAATTGTTTTTAGCTATTTTACCACAGTCTACATTTTAAGTTTATGAGTCATATTATGAAACACAAGAGAATCACATTCTTTAAAAAAAGTTGATAATTGTCAAATACTAATTGAGAACTTGCTAGTCCATTGAAGAAAACTTGAAAATACACTTTCCATATGGAAATTAAAAATTAAGGAAATACAGAACGAAGAGGAGATCCTCTGTGAATTCTGACACCAACAGACAAGCCAAGTTTTAAAATATCAGTAATGAGGAAAATTTAATTTTTCAGCTATTTGTTTGAAACTCTTGATCAAACAAGATACAATCAAATTTTTATCTAGTAATCTAAGTGTTGTCCTAGACCATCACTATTTCTAATCATGACTTTTTGCTACCATTAAAAATATCATTCAGAAAATTAATTTTAAAGCAGTTAGCTTTCATTTCCCATGAGTCAAATAGACAGCCCATGCAGCCATGCAAATGGAGTGCGCTGTACCTCTCAGACCTGAAAAGCCATAAAAGCTCACCTGTGACTACCCCTGCACTGCGTCTTAACCTACTTAGGAACTGATGAGCCAGGCTGTCACGTCTCCAGGGTGGCAGTAGAAGGCGCGACACTTCCAGTTCAGAGACGGAGACCGCTGCTGCTCCCAGCAGAGTAAGTAAGTAGCGTGCACGTCCCGTTCTGAGTGTTGGGAATGCAACCCGGGAAAGCGCACGCCTGGCCCGCTCAGCAAGGATGACCAGGGACACCCGGGCCCAGCGCCTCTCCCCACAGTCCTCCGGGCTTCCAAAGTGTTACGTGTTTCACTCTGTTGTTCTATTGTTTGCATTGCACTGTCATTTTTAATGTATTAATTATTTTCTTTCAGCTAGACTGTGAAACCCGGGGAGAAGAGTCGCCTCGTTTTTGTGGCCTTAGTATCTATGGACACTGACATAAAGTTAATGTTTCCTCTGTTTCCCTATTGCTGTGAAATGAATCACCCCACATTTAGTAGCTTAAAACAACAATTATTTGTTGTGCTGGGCCCAAACTCCACAGGGACAGAAGCTCCTTTGTTTGGGAACTTGCTTTGTGTGCTTCTTCATCTGGCTGTTGATTTGTACCCTTTAATACCCTTTGGAATAAACCAAGGAATCTAGCGAGTAAACTGGTTCCCTGAGTTCTGTGAGTGGCTCTAGTGAAGTAAGCAAACCCAAGGCGGGGGTGTGAAAACCTCTGACTTCTAGCCATTTGGTCAGAACACAGGTGGCAACTTGAGCTTGAGGCTGCCATCTGCAGTGGAGGGCAGGCTCATGGGACTGAGCCCTTAGCCTATGGAATCTAATGCTGTCTGTCGGGGGACAGTATCAGAGTTGAGCTGGATTGTAGGACACCCAGCTGGCGCAGGAGAATCGCTTGGTGTTGTGGTGAGACCCCCACATACACATTGGAATAACTGGGTGTGGAACCCTTAGAAGAAGAGAGAAGGCAAAAGAGAGAGGGTTGAAAGGGCAATTGCAATAACCTAAAGATCATAGAAATATAATGATAATAATAATTCAAAACTGTAAAATATATAGATCTTGTATATCTATTTTATCTTGTTGTAGATACATACAGTTATTTTGTTTATATGATAAGAGTACTGTTGTCAAGTTTATCATCAAATGAAGGAACTAACAAGTGAATAAAATATTGAAAAAAATTTAAATTTATTGAAATCTGATCAGATCGTTTAAATGTGAAAATAAGGTATGAATCTCCTAATTATAAAATAAATTCATCCATCTTAACATTATTTTATGTTTTCTTTTGACCTTTAGTAGCATAGTATTATTTTTGTTCTTAATGAACCCTGATTTACACCAACTAATTGTTTGAACAGAACAAAAATAGCTCTTTTATTATGAGTACAGATATAATGGATGAATGACTCAATGGACGAAACGAATGAATAAATACATAAAATCAATAGACCCACACGATATTAAATTTCAGCTCTCCCAAGCTGGAAAAGGTTTTAATGATTCCAGTTGTCTTTATTTCTGAACAAAGGGGTTTGTGGGTTTCCTAATACATTTTTGAGTCCCTGAAAACATCAAAGAGCTATAACTTAAAGTAGATACTCTGACTCCCGGCGTTGTTGGTCCGGGGGCTTTTCATTCCTTTCCTGTTGACCTCTGCATCATTTCTTGAGAAGTGTCTACTGTTGTAGGCTGATAGGCAATTTACTTACAAGTAATGTGACCCTCCCACTTGCCCCCATAATCGCCAACTTCTTCAGATGCTACCAGGAGCTTCCTGAGTGGGTGTGAGTGACAGGCCTGTTGATAATGGGGGTCATGGCACCTGGAGATGGTGTCTCCTGCCTTGCAGTTCCCAGGGCAGCGTCCACCTTTCAGTTGTTTTCTCTGCCATCATTGCTGAGCACGGGACCCTCTGTACATAAGGAGATAATAACACAACACTGGAGTGCTTTAAACGATGCTGGAATTGTGTCTGTTTTTCAAGTGTGTTCCTTTGCCTATGCGAGCAATTTCAATCCATGTCTTCAGTTTTTCAGTCAGCACCTTATCTTTCGAAAATCTAATCAGAGAGTGGTATTCTTTTATAGAAACCGTATTTCCTTAATTCTATAAACAGCGCCATTCCCTCTGTCCTCTTCAAGTCAGCTTCATATTTCCTATAATCCCAGATGTGATAATAATTAGAAATATTCTGATTCAGGTGTTCTTTCTCAGATGGAGTCTCCCTTTAAAGTGTACCTTGGCATCACTCTACGTTTCTTCAGGTAGCATTCTTGTGGTAACAATGCTAATTTTGACATCCTTGACAGCCATCACTCTCTCAGTAATTTCTCTCCACAACCTGTTTTCCAGGCCAACTGAACTCCTTGTTCCTGGAACCTATTGTGTTATTTTCTGCATCAGGGCAGTAAAAGAGATCCTTCTCTTATTTTGGAAAAAAAAAAATTCTTATTCTGTCAACCCCCAGTGGTTCCTAAATAACCCTTCCTCGCAGGCTAGTTCTCCTCAACATCATTTCTCCTGTGAAGGTGGACATTTCCACAGTGTATTAAGCTTCTGTGCTGTGATCCCACGGAAATTCAAAGCCTCTTCTCTCTCTCCCGCCCCTCAAAACTATCACATCTTTAATTGCCTGTCTTACCTGGTGGACTATAAGCTTATTGGGGACAGAGACCAAGTTTGTCTCATTACTGCAGTGCCCGGACCCTTGTAAGTGACCCAAACACAACACATGAATGCAGTTGACCTCAATAATAAAAACTCCTACTTCTACCTGGTATTGGCCCTTTGAAAAACGTTCTCTGGGAAAGAAGAGAAAAAAGGAATTGATGAAATAAAAAGAGAAATGAAAAAAGAAGGGATGGGTTAGAAGTGGAAGGTAGAGTGGGAGTGAGAATCGCCTGGGGGGCAGAGTTGAGATGAGTAAGCGGTACTCTGTTGCCAACATTAAAAAGTGAGCGAGCTATAACTGGAGAGACTGAAAGGACTGTTCAGTTTCTAATAATAAATCTGAGCTTAATAAGACTATTAACAAAGATATTTATAGCTATCTAATTCTGCCAGGTGCTTTGACACTTCCTACCTCATTCGTCCTGGCACAAACAGTACAAATGAGCATCACATTTTCGCCTCTGTGATCAGTGCGAAAAGCGTCTCTGGAAGTTTCCTCACCGCATGCTTGTGGAGAGACCCCTCTTTGTCCCCCGTGTCTCGCCGTTTCCTCCTGCTCAGCTCAGCTCTTTACCCCATTCTCAACAGAAGTTTCAAATAGGGTCTGCACATCTGTTCACACACTTTCTTGGCCACTCCATATCCTCCAAAGGGCTTCCAGAGTGTTCTAAAACGGGAAATTTATCATTCCACCCAGCTTTAAATCTTTCTGTAGCTTCCCATCACACTCCGGAAAAGGTTGAGTATAATTTGTTGCCTGTCTTATTTATATTCCTTTTTCCATTATGCCTCCCTCTTCTCCCTACACTTTTGATTATTTATAGATGCTTGAAAATGACCTTCTCTCTTACTCCTTTGGGCCTTTGTACAGGTTTCTGCTGTCCAGCAGGACTTTCTCCCATACTTTCCACTTATACTCAAACATGCAGTTCCAGTGTCATCTCAGCTCAGGAGTCTTTTATAATCCCTTTAACTGAATGACATACCACTCTTCTGTAATTTTCCAAAATAGGTCCCTTGTATTCTGCATTACAGTGTTTTTGGTTCTTAATGCAAAACTCCATTTTTATGCTGCACACAGTTACTGAGGGCACTGACATTTCTCAGATTATATACACATCCTGAGTACTTAAATCTGGACCTGGCATAGTATATGCATTACAGACTATGGGGTGAATATTGTGATTTGAATCCAGATTTTCTAAGTTGCAAGAGATAGAAGTCCACTCCAATTTTACTTAAGCAAAAGATACTTTTCTAAGAAGTAAATTTAAAATATACAATATAATCTAGGTAAAAATTAAACAAATTGGAACCTGGAATGGTATTTTTTATTTGTGTGTCTTTCTGTTTTGTGCCCTTTCTCCCTTTTCTTCTGATTTTGAATGCTTCCGGGGTCATATGGCCATACTGCAAAGCTCTCATGCACACCCCTCCACTAGTATTGATACTAATTTGTTTGCTTTTCTCAATTCCAATTCGAAATTCATATATAGAGACTGACTATAGACATCTCAGAGAGCTTAGCCCATGTGCCACATGGCCGCCCTTGGTCAGTTGGTGGTATTGAGGTAAATCCAAGTAGCAATGACGTGGGTGATATCATACCTGTTTGCAAAAACAGCTCTCTTGCTCTCTCTCTCTTTTTTAAAGGACTGTTATGAGTACGTAAATTCACATAGGTCATCAGATTTCTCTATACAACCTGCATACAGAGAAACTTACCAGAGGAACAACATGGAGGAGAGAAGTGAAAAAGGATAAAATAATGTAATGATTGGCAAGCTATGTTACTCTTGGAGAGAAGGTAAGATGCAAACGAATGTTTAACTAGTTAAGGGGAGTTTTTTAAACTTTAGCACCTCTTGTAAGACTATTTTATCTTTTCTTCTGAGTACAGATATTGCTGTGTCATTAATTTATATAAAGTGGCAATTTCCATTACTTCCTGGGTAGTTTGATATTTTGTTTTCAGCACTCTTTTTCCCATTATTTCCAAGCTATTAAGATTTTCTGTTTATCTTTTCTACATTATCTAAAATACTGTAAAAATAAAATACTAGGGAGATTTAGATCACAAAATCTTTGATTTAAAAATTTTATCAAGGTTTTCTTTGGCTAACATATTAGTCAGGGTTTGCCAGAGAAAGAGACTAAAAAATGTGTGTGTGAGTGTGTGTGTGTACTTATAAAATGTAAATCTATATACTACTATATGATACTTCATCATCTCTATATAGAAAATACGCCAATCTAACATATTTTTTTTAAGTAAGAAGAATTGGAAAAGTAAATGTATGGTACAAAATTTTTACATAATTCTTCCAGTTTTAGAAAAATCTAGTAAATGAGTAATTGATAACACCATGGAAGAGTTAAGTAATATAATCAACACATATAAAATTACTAAGTATAAAAAAAACCTTATGTCTCATATATTTGCATTATATGCATATATCAACATTAATCAAACATTTGACTGAGCTGCTTAATTTTACATGTCAGCTTGCCTAGGACACAGCACCCGCTATTCAGTCACATACAGTCTAGATGTTGCTGTAAATGTTGATATGAAAAACACTTTAAGTCTGTAGACTCCAAGTAAAACAACTGACCCTCTATAATATCTATGGGCCTCATCCAGTCAGTTGAAATGTCCCATAAGGAAGAAAGAATTCTGCCTCCCATCTGCCTTTGGATTTGAAACTGTTACCGTCAAGCCTTCCAGGGTCTGCAGCCTGGGAGCCTGCCCTGAAGATTTCAGACTTGCTGATGATGCTTCCCACCCACCACTGCATGAACCATTTCCTTAAAAGAAATCTCTCTGATTAAATATCATCTCAGATAAAATATTTTTATTTGTATAGTTTCTCTGCTTATTCTATGCTATACAACTTCTGCATGTTTAAATAATATGACCTTTTTTTACTCTGTTTAGTGATTTTAATTCCAGTTTGAGAATTTGTTTTGGGGATCATTCAGCCAATTCACATTTAGGATAAAAAATGTGTGTGTGTATGTGTGTGTGTGTGTGTGTGTGTGTACACACAAAAGATATACGTATATCTTTTTATTCTGTCTCCATTTGTTTATTATTTTGAATTTTAATTTTTCTTCTTACTTTTATTTTATATTCTGATCAAGTTTCTGTACATTGGCTTTTTTTAATTTATTAATTTTGGAGATTAATTGTACTTTCCCATTGCATTGACACTTTTCCTATGTTTCCCTGCATATACTTATACTATTACTTACAAGAAAAAAAATATGTATATTTATTCACACTAGGTTACTGTGTTCTTACTGCCTCTTTCTACTAAAATTAAAAGGATCTTTCAGAGCAATTTTGTTTTCTTACAACAAACATTGTTCTATCAAAGTATCCAAAGCTTTCTTTAGTTACAATAGCATTTTTATTTGAGCTGTTATTACTTTTTCTTTGTAGCAAGCATTTTTTTCCCAACTATAGTTATTTCAGAATTATAGTTCACACTGTATTAATTTGGACTTTATTTATATGCTGACATTTATTGCTCACCATGGGTTTCTTTACCTTGTGTGCTCTCAGAGCTTTCTTGAAGTTCTGATCCAGTTCTTTTATTGGCTTGCTAGATTCCTTTCAAGTATTTCCCTCAGCTAGTAGAGGGAATGATCTATTTTCTTTGTATATACAAATGAGCTTTCACTTGGTGAAATGAACGGCATCATTGCCTCCTGTAGGATTCTGTGGAGCAGCACTTTTCTTTCCGTAGGTGGAAATATTATTTGCTGCCTTTGGGTACCAGTGTTGGTGAGGAGAAACCTGCTTTACTTATTAAACGACGTGTGTTTTGCTGTCGTTGTTGGTGTTTGTTTATTTGTTTTGTTTTGTTTTTCTGAGTGGGAGTCTTTAAGATTTTCTTTAAGTTTTTGAATTTCTCAAACTCTGTGTTGTTTTGCTGTTAGCCCTGCCCAGCATACTGCCAATTTGTGTACACAGATCTTTATTTATCTTAAGGAAATTATTTTTCTTTTGTTGGAATAATTATTGTCTCACTTCCATTCATTTCTTTTTTCCTTCTGTTATTTGTATATTGTGTTTTCTGGGCTTACTTTTCAGTTTTCATATTTTTTCCTCAGTGATTCTCATGCCTTTGTTTTTTTTCCTCTGGTTTGTTTATAATTATTGTGTCTACTTGCTACACAAAGCCTCCAATATTGGCCTCAATTGTGATTGTCCTCCACTAGCTACTAAGTTTCCTTGTGAGAAAATCACATTTTTACAGAAATATGTATGTATACACATAAAGACATACATATATACACACATATATACATACATAAAGATTATAATTTGTGTTTAACTGAACTAAATTTTTATGATACATTTTTCATCTTGCTTTTCTCACTTGGTGTTTCCATGTGGAAAACACAGACTTGACAAGACAACTTAAGTGGGTGTTTTTCTTTAAGGTTGCATAAAATACTTTGATGTAGGTGCACTTCAGAAAATCAAATTGTTTACCTGGAATGCATGTTTATCTCCCAAGTTTGGTTTATTCCTTTGAAGTAAGGAATTGTCAGTGAGGTATATTTTGGAATGGTTTATAAGTGCATCAAGGATTTCTGTTGAATATATTGTTTGTCCATTAATAGTTATTTAAACAGCTATGTAAAAATTTCTTCCTCATTGCCTTTATGTTTGTCCAAAATGGATCATGCTAAAATGGTCTTTTATAGACAGAGTGAAAAAACCACCCCCAATCACGGGGGGGAGAGGGTCAGAAATAAAATCAGACTTATATCAAGTAAATGTTTAGCTCAGGACAAACTAACCTCAGAAAAACCAGGAAAGATTCAATGAACATTGATTTTTATACATGAGATTCATGATGAAGATCACAAGCCATTCGTAGCCAAGATCCCACAAGACAATAAGGCAAGTCTGTCTATTGCTTCGGTTCATATGTTCTGGGAGGGAATAACTAAATATACATACAAGCATCACGTGTGCATTCTGGACTCCTTTGTTCTTGTTTTTAAAGTGGTCAGATGCCAGCGATGCTGCAGTTTAGTACAAGTAATGATAGACCTAAGGGTTTAATTTTGTTTTCAGCTTTAATTATTACATTGTGATTTGTATTAAACCTGACTAGAGGTTTTAGCCAGTGTGAAACATAAACAGGGGAAATAAAATTTTAGGCAACATTAAGAGAAAAATTTACATTAAAATTACCAGTTCCTTCTTTGCATATAAAAACAGTTACTGTGTCTCTTTCCTTTAATAGGCTGAAATGAATGAGATCTTTGAAAAGGAAAAGTAATATCAATGCATCCTGTTATAATATAACGAGTCTTTGCAGGTCTTTTTCAACTTCATTTTCTATTGAGCTGGAATACAAAGTCTTTTTGTAAAGTTAATTTTATGGGTGGAAAGATAAATTTACATTTTGGATTAAATTCAATTAACAATAACATGCATTCCTATTTTTATCCACTAGGACTACATCAATGCTTATGCACATGATTGAAGGCTCATGTTAGATGTTTACAAGCCTCTGTTCTCAGTTAGCAATATTCAGTTTTTATTCAAGCTCAGCTTTCATGCAGTGACTAAAATAAAAATAATACTTCTCATTCATAACTGTAATTTAGCCCAATGTGGATCCTAGGTATCTCTGGCTGTGAATCTGGCGGCGACTGCGAAGAATGATAACCCCGGATACAACCGGAGTCACACCCGCGGCCCGCACGTCAGGCTCTGCGGGCTGCCTGGTTTTGACTGTCCGGCCAGCTACGAATGTTTTCACACGGGTAAGTAGTTGAAAAAAAACCAAAAACAAGAACATTATTTCACAGTACATGAAAATTATATGAAATGTAAATCTCAGTGTCCATAAATAAAGATTAGTTGAAACACAGCCAACTTCATTTACATATTGTCTACAGTTGCTTTCACAGTACAGCCAGAGTCAAGTAGTTAGTACAAAGAATGGATGGCATGCAAATCCACAGACGTTGACTCTCTGACCCTCTATAGAAAATGTTTGCTGACTTTTGTGATACAAGGTACAACATACAGATCTTAGAACTGGCAATATATGTGCTATAGTTTTTATTTGAATATATATTGCTAACTATTACTCTGGTCTTATAATTCCCTCTTTTTTTAATATGAATTTCAAAATGACTAGATTAAGAACAAATTATGTGTAGCAATTATAGATTTTCAAAGTAAGTTGAGAAATAGAATAAACTATAAGCTAGAATTTTATTTTAAATAGTATATATTAAATTAACTCACAACCTTAATAAAACCTGAGAAATAATTCTTGAATCAATCCATTTATTTTCAATGAAATAATGTTTATTCAATACATATTATGTGCAAGGCACTAGAAAATGTTGTGGAAAATAAAAGGATGCATAAGATACAGTTCAGGCCACCAAGATCTTTAAATTCTAGTAAGTAAGATTAAATAAGTGTGATGATCAAAATCAGAATAAGTTACGTACTTAAGAAAACAGTTACTGGGAAATTCAGAGTGTGTTTTCTAGGTTTCAGATATTCGCCCCTGATTAGAAGCTTCTTTGTAAATAAATGAATAAAGAAGCTCTTTTCTGACTCCTATTGTAAGAAAAACAAAGTTACGTAGCAACTATATGGTTTTTATTGAAGTAAGAGATTTTAAGAGCCCATATTGTTCCTCATGTTTGAATAAAGTGACTTCTACAAACACCTGATTTTTATATTAAGTAAAACGGCTGTAGTGTTTGCCTCTATCTCCTCCATGTATACTTATGTAGCAAGTTTTATTACAAAGGGCTAAAGTGTACTTTTTGTGTGCATCTGGTTAAGAAGCACTTTTCTAACACTTTCTCTACAAAAAATTGGAGCCTAATAAATTAGGGTAAATTCATTGCTCCAATTTTCCTAGGAGTACCTTTATTTATTAAACAAAAATTACTGTAATCATCCCCTTTATCTATCAAAAGCCTTGGTTTGGGGGATAAGTTCTATGATCGCCTTAATCATTACAGCAACATTTTGAATAGTAGCTGATTTTAATGCCAGAAACGTAATGTTTACTATCACATTTTAATTGCTATTCATGTATTTGATGAATTTTTTTTAGAAAGGAAATAATTATAGTAAAAGAAGATTTTATTTCCTTGTCAAAGTAGGAATGCCCTTTAACTTTCTTAAAACAAGACTCAATACAACAGAAAACTTGAAGTAACACGAGTGTTTTTTCAAATTCTGCAACGATGAAAAGTCACTGTGCTGAGAGGGTCTGCGCATGTCCATGTGCGCATATAGTTTTTGCTGTGTTATATAAAAAAAGGGTATCAGAAAACATGGCTAGGGATTGCATCACTTGTCTATATTTTCAGTTAAAACTAAATCATTTACTTTTTTAATGGACTTACTTAAAAATTCTGGAATTATGTATGAGATAGGTCTTTATTTTATTATTCAAAACATCTAAATTGGTCTCTTAGCTTCAATGTAATAAGTCCTTGAATCATTTTTTTCCTATTATAATTGTGTGATTTCAAAAGTGAGTAGAATAAGCTTATATAGTATTTTGGGTATATACAAAATTTTGAAAACATTAGAGGCTATATTTAGATATAAACCATTTAAATTAAGACTATTTAAAATTTAATTTAGTATGAAGTAACAAGTCTTATTAATTGAACATCTGGAATTGAAGAGATACCTGACTCCAGACTATGCCATTTATAAACTAAATCACTTTGGGTAAATTATCGATTCATTAGAGGTTTTATTTCCTCATCCCTGAAATTAGGGATGTGATACCTACTGAAGAAGGCTGTTGTCACAAAATAATGTAAAAAAAAAAAAGATGCTTAGTAAACAGAAGGTACTCAATAAAAGTAGTGACCTTATCTTTGCATCCCATTACAAACAGCGGCCCTGCCCATACTTCAATGTGTGCTCTTCATCCAGTTTTTACCCGGCATTTTATGGAAATAGTTCCATTATTTCTTTTAATTAAACCAGCTTGAACTAAATTGAATCTTAATATTATATTTTCTATGACTAAAAGGGTTTATTAAGCAAATTAATGCTGTAAATGTAGCATTAAGATGACTTATAAAGAAAATATTAAAATATTAATCATTGTACCTAACTTCCAAAGGGTCCTTAGAGACCATGTCTACCTACTTCACTTTATAGATGAAGAAATAAGGGCAAAATAATCTTTCCAAAATCATTTTGCTAAATCACTCCTGTCTGAATGAATTTTGTGTTTACTGTAGGCAGATCATTTTAACTCTGTGAGATAAAAAGAGAACAGAAAGTAGGAAACAGTAAACTTGGAAGACTGCAGTGAAGCTCAAAATAGGTTACAGTATTAGAATATGCATTAAAATTTTTAAGTTCCAAAATGAATATTTTATTGTCAATAAATGATGGGTTTCCCTACTCGGTAAATTCTCCACCTCATTTATTAAAGCAAGCTACTCTCTTAGGCTTGAAATAAGCTGAGCTGAATCTTTGCCAATGTTCTAGATGCTTGTCATACAAACAGTTTAAAGGCGGCCCCTGTATACGGGCCCTATATTGATTACTTCTTCAAGGCAGGTTGGGACCATTGGCTCAGAAGACCATCTTCAAATTTCTACACATCCGGTTGCTTTAGATATAGCCAAAATGCGCAGATGTTCAGACATTTAAAGCCTTCCTGCTCTACACACTCCACAAACTACACCCAGCATCAGCAAGTCATAAGTAAGATAAACCTGAGACCATGAAAAACACCTCCTGCCACACACACACACACACACACACACTGCTGCCCTTCAGACACCCCTGCCTTGAGTGACCATGCCTTCTTCTTTTATTGGTGGCCCAAACTGTTGCCTCTGAAAGGTCACCGGGATTGCTCCTCACATACACCTGTTCAAAGTGGCATCAAAGCAAAGCTCACCATGTGCTGTTGCCACCTCCTGCCTGACCTTTGACTTGGTTAATCCTCTAATCCCTTTTACTCACTGCAAAGTCAAAGTTCAGTAAATTCAGTAAAAACGCAGGATTTTTTTAAAAACTTATGTGAATTAATAAAATGTTTTAAAAATGTAAGTGATATTTTCTTTTTTAATATAAAGAACTCATTAAACCTACACAAAGAGTCATAGGTCACATATTTCCCCCTGTTTCTGTGAACAGACTTATGCTCCAGTTAAAGGAAAAAATCTGTTCTGATGCAGCTGGTTTGAGTAATTAACAAAGAAGCAACAATGTACTGGTCACATAAAGAGAATCTTAAATATCCTGCAATCTAATTTCTTGTACTATCACTAGCCCATTTGGTGCACTTGAGGAATATGGAATTGAAAAATCCTATAATGACAGTACAAGGAAAAGGAGGCAATCTCCTCCTTAAACCCCTAAATAAATCCGGCACTTTCTGAGTATCAGAATCAGATTGGAAAAAGTCCCATAAATCACTCCACGTTGAATAAGTTTCAACATACATGTTACCCCCCCTTGAAAATCATCCTAAAAGCACATTCCCACACCCTAGTCTTAATTAAGTTCCATTCTTATGTTTCTAATTGATTATAACACATTAAACATTTTAAATATCTGTTTTCCAGCTTTTACCCTCTCTAGTTGTTAAATTCAGTAAAATCAATGGTTATGCCTTCTGTCTCTTTATTCTTATGATATTACTTTATTTTTATGGTTTCTAGCATAGAGTACTTTATTTTCCTTTATTTAGTGTATGGATTAATGAACTGATTTCTTTTACTTTTTCTTTTTCACAATTAAATTGAATTCATTTCTTAGACATTCTTTTTTATTATATTAATGAAAATAACTAATATTTATTGAGCACTTAGTATGAAAATGTTTTGTATAAATATTATCTTATTAAATGTTCAATATGCCTGGGAAGTATGCACTAATTTATTTCCATTAGAAAGCGACTCTCAGAGGGATTTGAGTTGCCCAAAGTTCTTTTTCTTTTCCATTCTAAGATTTTTTTTGACTGTTATATTTTTTCCCATTTTTAAAATCACATTGATTCTATTACAGTTGTCTCAATTTTTCCCCCTTTGCCCTCCTCTGTCCATTCCAGCCCCCCTCCCCCAGTCAATTCCCACACTGTTGTCCAAGTTCATGGGTCATTCATACCTGTTCTTTGTTTAGTTCCTTCTCCTTCTTTCCCCCATTGTCCTCCTTCCCCATCCCCTCTGGTCACTTTCAGTCTGCTCCATGTTTCCTTGCCTGTGGTTTATTTTGTTCATTAGTTTATTTTGTTGAATTGATTCCATTTATAGGTGAGATCAAATGGTATTTGTCTTTCACCAACTGGCTTATTTCATTTAGCATAATATTCTACAGTTCCATCCATGTTGTTGCAAAAGGTAGGAGTTTCTTCTTTCTTTTTAAAAAGAAAATGCAGATTGATTTAATTTATTTTTTAAATGTCAAGATCCATTATAAAATATTTAAAAAATTAAATCCCTTATAAAGTCTCAGCAATTGAAACAACATGATACCAGCACAGAAATAATCAAGTAGATCAATAAAATAAAATGAGCATTCTAGAAACAAACATGTATATCTTTCTAACAATGTAATATATGATTGAAATTGATATTTCAGATCAATGGGGGAAAATAGGCCTTATTCAACAACTAAGGTGCATGGACCACTAGTACTTGAATTAAAACAAATACAGAGCTATTTCACACATTTTACAAAGAACATATGCAAGTGAGTTAAAAATCAATATGTAAAATCTAAGTTTTAGGAGAAAATACAAAATAATATTTTTCTTACCCTGAAGTCTAATATTCAAACCCAGAAACTATAAAGTAAAATATTGACAATATGCTTATATTAAACATTTGAGACTATACAGTAATACACATATAAAAAAGTTAAAGGGTGAGTAATAGAATAAAAGAGCATTTGCAACACATCTACGAAAGGGTAAATAGTTTTTTGGGGGGTATTCTACAAACATTAAATCAAAAAATGGATAAAGAATATCAAAAAGTCATCTAAAGCTTTTAAAAAATAATTGAAATAGGTGAGAATTATACAAAAACAGGTTAGGTTACAACAAACAATAAAGTAACATTTAAAATAACACATCATTGTCCCAATCAGATTAATAAATTTTAAAAATACTGGTAATATCAAGTATTGGTGACTGTGAAAGGAAATGGGTATTCATAGACTCTTTTACTTCATCTTCTTAGAGCAGTCTCTTTAGCATATCTTGCAATGTGGGTTTGGTGAAGGGGTATTCTTTTAGCCTTCTTTTGTCTGGGAAACTCCTTATTTCGCCTTCTATTTTAATTGAGAGCCTTGCTGAGTAGAGCAGTCTTGGTTGCAGGCCTTTGCTTTTCATGACTGGGAGTATTTCTTGCCATTCCCTTCTGGCTTGCAGTGTTTCTGTTGAGAAGTCAGCTGCTAGCTGTACTGGGGCCCCCTTGTATGTTACTACCTGTTTCTCCCTTGCTGCCTTTAGGATTCTCTCTTTGTATTTGAAATTTTCCATTTTAACTATAATGGGCCTTGGAGTGGGCCTCATTGTGGTCCTCTTGAATGGGACCCTCTGTGCTTCCTGGACTTGTGTGACTTTTTCTCTACCCCAATTAGGGAAGTTTTCCATCATTACTTTTTCAAACAGGTTCTCTATCCCTTGCTACTCTTCTTTTCCTCCTGGTATTCTTATTATATGGATATTATTATGCTTCAGGTTGTCCTACATTTCTCTAAATGTTTCTTCATTCTTTCTGAGTCTTTTTTCATTTTCTTACTCTTTCTGGGAGCTTTTTTCTACCTTATCCTCCAGCCTGCCGATTCATTCCTTTGCTTCATCTAGCCTGCTTTTGATTCCTTCTACTGTGCTCTTCAGTTCAGAAATTGTTCTCTTCATTTCCCCTTGCCTCTTATTGATAGTTTCTATGTCCTTTTTTATACTGATATAGTTTGCAGTAAGTTTCTCATAGTTTCCCTGTAGTTTTTGTAATTCTCTCTGAGCTCACTGAGCTCATTGAGTTTCCTTAGAACCATCGTTTTGAACTCAATATCTGATAGTTTCCTTGCCTCTATTTTGTTTAGTTCTCTCTGAAGATTCCTCCTTCCCCTTCAGTTGGGGGCTGTTTCTTTGTCTTCCCATTATTTGTGAGACTCTTCTTTTTTGCTTCTGCTTCTTAAATTGATCTGTCTTGATTTCCTGACTTTGTGTTATGAACTACGATGGTAGGAGATGGCTGTTTTATTCTTTCTGGACCTGCCTCTGATGATGTCAGCTGTTGACACTGTCTGACTTTCAGCAGTCTACTTGAGATTTCCAAGAATCTACTGTCTGTGGCTCTCTCCTCCAGTTGTAAATCTAGTCACTCTGCACTCAGCAGTCAGGCTTAGGCACCACAGGGTGGGGCAGAATCCTTCCTGGGGTTGGGCTATTGTTTTCCCTTAGGCTGTTCAGAGAGGAGTGTTCTGCCTGAGCAAGATGGCTGCTGCTGAATAGGGTATGAGTCAACACCGGGATCCTGCTGGCTACTCTCTCAGTTATCTCCCCAAAGCCTCTTTCCCCGGTCTGTCCACAGCCCACTCTGCCCCCACCATTGCTAGATACCAGGGTAAGTGGCTGCAAATAAACATTTATTTCTTGGCCCTTAAAACACTCTGAGTCTCCAGCCACAGGTCTCTGGCAGAGAGCAACCCTGCTGCTTTTTGCATCTGGTTGTTATCTGTGTATGTTTTGGGCTCTGGTAATGTAGGCTGGAGATCCCCACTTATGGTTTAGACCCCACTCTTCTCAGGGGAGTCCAACTGGCCATTTCAATATCTTTCTGGTGCTGCCGTCCATGGGTGCCCCACCTACCTTCTTGAGTCTCTACCGCACTCTTTACCAGTTAGGTTGTGCTAAAACTGATTCCTCTGTCTGTCCAGGGTTATAAGGCTCCTCTCTTGCTATTGTTCAATTATTTGTTCCAGGTGATTTCTAGACAATTTAGTTTTGACTCCAGATTGGTCCTGGGAGGATGTCAGTGTGACTTCCATTCACTCCTCTGTCATCTTGATTTCCCCAGACTTATTCTATTAAAATATTCGATTATCAGGCAATTGAGTAAACACAATGTCCTTTACAGTTAGAGTGGATGAATGAGGATCATCAGAATGTCCTACATTTTTGAGATAATTAAATTTAAGTAGGAATTATAAGGCTTGATCAGTCATAGCTTTCAGTGAAGATTTGGTGCCAGATTTGAGTCAATATCAGTTGTGTCACTATGAAGGCATTAAGTTAGCTAAGGAATGTACCTAAAAGAGCAACAAGATTGGAATAACATGACTTTGGAGGAGAAATGAATCAGTATAGAGAAAAATTTATAACCAGGAAAATACAATAATTGTCTACTGGATAAATACAGCTATCTTTTGACTAGTCTTGCTTGGTCTGAATTATTTAGAAGTTCTTTCATGTTTTCCTCCAAGTTAACTTTCCTGTTCCCAGGTCACATAATTTCTCTTCTCAGTAACCCCTTGTGACTCACCATTGAATATAGAAAACTTCACAGAAGACTTTCCACAGCTCAACTTTCAGGTTCTGATGCATTGTATCACCTACTGAAAAGTGTTCAAAATTGTCATTTCTTTTTGTAAGTGATAAAGTATAATCATATTTATAAGCAAACAATTTATTTGGTTTTCAGGATGTGTGTGTTGTATGTGTGAAGAGCACAAATATTTACATCTTTTGAAAATGTAAATTCAATTTTTAATATCAAAACCTTTTCATTTAAAAAAATGACAATATTTGAGAAAAAGGAGGCATCTTTCGAATTTAGAGTATTCATTTGGTTGACCTTTTACAATTAATCAGTCACATGTGTAAAAAATACACAATTGTAAATGTTCATATTAATATCCTCTTTTTTAAAATTTCACTTTTAGGGTAGTTTTGCTTATTTTGTAATACAGCCATGCTTGTTTCAAACACTTAAAAATTAATTCCAGGCTTTCAAATACTGGACTAGCTCTATGAAAAAAAAAAGAAATTTTATTTGCCAGGGAGATATATTTTAAAATTGAAGTGTGTACATCTCTTCAAGTTGTAAATGTCCTTTTTTAATGTATAAAAGGAAGTGTTCCAGAATCTGAGAATATTTGCATTTGCTTTTTACTAATGACCTCATTTTTCACTCCTGTATGTAAAGTCTAGAATAATTCCGTCACTGTGATTCATTGATAGAGACGTACTTAATCACATGGTTGTATTAATAATTTTTTGTTTCACTTTATACCTTAGTGATTTTAAGAGGTCAACATTAATCATTTTGTATCTTTTTGGGCAACACTTCTCTGAGAAAAGCTAAAAATTGAATTGATTTCTCATCTTTATTAAGACATAAGCACACTGGTTTTGTGCAATTGGTCATGCCTGTCTCCCATTTGCATTTGCTTCTTAGTATTTTCTTCTGTGCAGTAGGCAGAAAAGAAACCTGCACTTACTATAGATATTGACAGGTTAGAAATCACCTACAGAATATTCTTGATGGCTCAAGTTTGAAGATGTCTGGAGATACATACAAGATAAACGGTTGAAGAAATCAAAGAAGTTTGAACTGAGAATAGAATAATTAAAGGAAATATGATAATTTTTGAAATATTTGAGAACCAGGAATTTGGAATGGGTGGCGTATCTTGGTATATGGTCACAGAGGTTCTGTAACCAAGCAGGTACCTAGGGGTCAAACATCAGAATTGGGAGAGATGCTCAAGGAGATGCTAAGCTATAGGGGAACATAGTACACCCCCAAAGATGAAATCTTCCCAAACTTTAATGTGCATCTGAATTACATGTGTATCTTGTTAAAATGAGGATTGTGATTCAGTAGGTCTAGGGTGAGAGCTGATATTTTGAATATCTAGCAAGCTCTTAAATGTTACAACATTGCTGCTCCAGAGGGAAGCCTGAGTAACAGCACCTTGGATAGCTGCCAACCAAATGCTACCTCTCTTAACCTGATGGTGGTCAGGATCAGGGTATGAGTAGGTAGAAGCATTTCTTGAAGCCCAGCACTCTCTGATGAAACCTTCTGAGAACAAAAATTCTATTGACAAGGACAGTTGAAGAGTTTCCAGGAAAGCTTGAGGGTAGTTGAAGACAGACATAATCAGGAGAAGCCAATGGCTTGTTTGCTTCTGACTGGGGAGGTTGAAGGAGTAACCAAGATCAGAGTTCATGAAAGTTATTTCAGGGGTAAGCAGAAACTTGCAGTTTAGTTTTGAGTAATACTGATTCAAAGAAGCTAGATATCTAGGTAAATAGAGAAGACAGTAGTGGCCAAAGCATCTGACCAAACCAAATGAAATATACAGGGGATGTTGGAAAAAGTCAGGTGACATCCGTATTGAATGGGGAAAAAGTGATTAGAAAGCAGCTCAGAGACAAATGCGTCTGATAACAAACAAGCGACAGGGTCTAAATTTTGGAGCATTTGACATAATCAATCCCTTCCCCCATGCACCCCATTTTGATTGTTAAAGGAGTTATATTACTACTGTCTTGGTATTGGACTGTCTCTCTCTTTTTTTGTACAATGAACATGTATTGCAACTAATTGGTGATGTGATAACATAATGCACATGGGGCCTGGATAGTAGTTGCAATCACCACAAAGCTTAGTCCAGCCCAGAAGATACAAATGAAAGTGTAAACTGTGAACACACGTTTACATATGGAGTATGTATAAAAGTGACATTAAAACAGCTTTTAAAAATATAGGGTTTCATTGAGGTCTCACTTTTATATGAAAGATGGTATGTTTTTAGTTTTTATAGGATTTCTCACAGCTAGACAATCTCATGGAAGGGCACCAAGCTGCCCTACAGGGCGCAGCACATCTAAGAGGAGGGAAGCCATTGACAATGCAGAGGGCAAGGGCAACCAGCCGAGGCCACAGCGAGGAGACAGCCGCTTGCAAGCCAAGGGAGGAGTCCTCGGAGGAAACCCGGACTTCCGGTGCCTTGGCTTCCGTTTTCTAGTCTCCAAAGCTGGGAGAAAGTTAATTTCTGTTTTTTAAGCTGTGGTATTTTGGCAGTCCTAGGAAATTAATACACTGTCCATCACTGGTAACACTTGTAAACCTGTTATATGTAAGTATACAAATAAGTGATGTAGAAAGAAAAACAGAAGGTTTTAATGTGTTTTCAAAATATTTTTAAGTCAACAGGTTTTTAATTTTAGGTACTGACATTTAAAATAAAATAAAATATCATATACACAAATTAGCATGGAGCAATAGATGTCAATATTATTTTATACCTAATGACATTGTTTTGCACATCAAAATCAAATACTTTAATTATCCTCTGGTTACATTGCTTTTTATAACTTCATTTTTTATTTTAGACACTATTATATATCTCATGATGTATCTCTATTCTATATATATATATGTGTATTTCATATCTATGTATTTATAAATCCATAGATATATAAATAGAGTGTGTGGGCTGCACCTTTGGAAAACAGTTTAAACTCAGCTTTGGAGAAGTGGATTATTTTTAATTCCACATAATGAAAATAAGCTAACCTGAGTACTGAATGTTGACATAGTCTAAGTTAAAGCATGGATTGAATGAAACATGTGCTTTTTGTATATAGTCTAAAATCAAATGTGAACTGAAAAAATACTTCATTGTTAACTAAGATAGAAGCCTTACCAAGTATTTATTCGGGTCAGGATTACTGGGCTTTCCACACACATACTGAATAAATGACACTATTGCAATTCCATCAGTCAATCTAAACACTCACATAACTGAACTCTGTCAAAAAACAAAACAAAACAACAACAACAACAAAAATGCTACTGCAGCTTTTCCTGTTTCTGACTTGTTTGGTGTTATTTCCCAGAGTTTTGCAAGAAAAAAATGTTTAAAACCTGAAATTGGCAGTTTGGGGCTTCATGAGAGTTTGTTTTTCTTTTGTTCAAAGGTAAAGAAGATTTCATTCCTCTGCAATTTTTCACTTCTTATTCAAGTAGAATATCCATGGCAAGTTCAAATAAATCCAAGGAAAAATATATTTAAACATAAAAAGGTTTTCCCATTAGGAATTTGTGATATTTGGAAGCATAACTTTGGTTAAGTTTATCCCATGTAAAGTGGCATTAATGACCTAAATTACAAATCTCAATAGGATCAATAGGATCAATTCTGAATAGTCTCTGATACTAAAATTTACAGTTGTGTGGTATTCAAAATGCAAATATAGCATATTAGAGGCACAGCATGCCACTTTTAATCTAAATACTTCTACTTGTACAGTTGTAAAATTCCAATTTGGATTCCATAAGTATATTAATAAACTGGAATGTTAAACAACAGCCATTTTACTGATCACGGTGTAAATTATATTACAAAATTAGTAATATAGGTCTTTAGATGTGCATAGTAACGAGATGACTCAGGATGTTAGCTACTGCTAGTTTTCTAATGTTTCCTTCCAACAAATTCATTTTTGACAGAAACCACATATTTCCCTTAGCAGACAAAAGACAAAGAAAATGGAAATGTCTCACTACAAGTCATATGTATGTCTTCTTTTGATTATACATAAATTCCTAATTAAGACTCTTAGACATGTTTATTCCTTCCTTAAAGGACTGCTTACAAGAATTTACAGATGGCCCTGAGAGTCTTTATCTAAAATTGTCAGGGAATTTACTTCAGAGAAAAATTTAAACTGTTGCACTGATCTGACATTATAATAAAGCAGTGTCATATTTGGCTTTGTTTCGCAGTAACGGTTCACCACTGACCGCTCAATCAAAGTAAATGAGACCCTTCAGCAAGGTGCTTAACACAGTAAAATCCAGGATACAATTTGATCTCTGTTTGAAGGTACCTTCAGAAATAGTTTTTAAAAAAAGCAAAGAAAACCTTCTTTTTTTAGCCCTTTTATACAAATAGAATAAGTGCATATGCATGTCATCAATTATCATATTCATGCATTCAGTACACACATTGCATTACCTTCTAAATAGGACACTTCTAGTGGGGTTTACTAAAGAAGTGAAATCGATGTATTTTTTTTAATGCAAGGGATCCAAACAAAATGCAAAGGTTTTTGTTAATCAAATATCAAATATATATAAAGTCAATAAAGTGCTATTGAGTTTCTGAATTTTAGTGGGTGTGCACTAGACACTTAAAAGTATTTATATTTATAAAAATTCCGTTTTCAGATAGCACGTAGTTTCCATCTTAATGCGATCAGAATGAATTTGTATTTCAAAAGAAGTGACGGACGATAATTATAAAGTTGTTTGATGCCGATGCTTGGAGTTCCAGCTGCTTTATCAAAATGTAGTGTCTGGCTCTTGAATTTTCCAAGGCAATCAGGGAGATCTCTGAAGGACAACAAAGGAACGGAAAGTCACGAGTGCGCTGCTGCAGAAATGAATGCAAATGGCATCTCCACTCACTTCATTCACAGCAATCTGTCACCTTTTAGTTTCTCTCTCCAGATAGACATAGGGGATAATACTGGAAATAGTGATGCTGAAGTGGACAGGGGCTGGCCATTAAAATGTTTACCATTTCCAGAATGATGCCTGCAGATGTTACGAAATTGAAACTGGATAGGTGTTAGAATTGCTGCCTGTTTCTATTCATTTGAATGGCAGCAACCCAGAGCTCTGTTTCATGGTTCCATGTGCAGGGGCAACCCATTATCTTTTTTCCCTCCTTTCTGGGATCAAATAGTGCCTCTGTGGGGATTGCATCCCTGTGGAAGGCAGCAATGGAAGCAATACCATGAGGTTTGACTGTCAAGCTTATTTCCAAATTCAACTCCTTTACAACTGTGCAGTTGACTTAGAAATTGAAATCCCAGTAATGTAATTGATTTTTCTAAAGTTCTGAATACTCTTCCTCCAAAATATCAAAAAGGCTCGCAGGAAATAAAAAGTAGCAGAAGAGAAAATAATAGATGTGTTTGTATCATTTAGAATTCTTTTCTTAAAATTTAATCTTTGTCATACATTTTTGCCATTTAGCCCCTTTACACCGCCGGCCCTCAGCAATCGCCACGCCAGTGCCCATGTTGTATGGCTGCGCAGTCACTAATGTTTACACACTGGTTTGTGCAAATAATTGTGTCAGTGTTTTTTTGTAAATGAGGAAACTGAAGCACAGAAAGGTTAAATACGTTTTTTCCAAGATTAACGTACTTGGTTAGCCTGAGGCCGTAACAGCGTTTTTTTGGAGACAACAACCTACCTGGCTTTGAATGTTGCAATTAACATAAAGCCCATAACATAGTCACATTCGTTTTAGAAAGAAAAAAAAATTCTCTAAAATACAAAATATAGTAAGTTCGATAGTCAAGGATATATAGACTATTATTCCCAGGCTTATTTTAAAACATCATAGAATATAATGCTGAAAAAGTAACTCTTACTGATTCTTATTTATTTAGGAAAATCAGATTGTATGTTAATGGCTGCACCGTTACTCCCCAGTCATTATTTAGCCCAGCATTCTAGAAGGAGTTGTCTAACATGTGCTGGATTCTATTTTCTTCTTTCTTAACCCCACTTGGACCGGCTGGTATTCCTACAGTAGTTCCCCTTATCTGGGAGGGGCGGGGAATACATCCCAAGATCCCAAGCGGATGTCTGAAGCAGCAGATAGTACTGAACCCTATATATGCTATGCTTTTTTTGTCTACGTATATATTTATGATTACAAATTTAATCGATACATTAGGTACAACATAATTAACAATAACAACTATTAATGAAATAGAATAATCGTCACAATAGACTGTAGTAAGAGTCACGCAAATGCCTGTGGGGCCATTTATTAAGTAAAATAAAGGCGGCCTGAACACAAGCGCTGGGATCCCGGGACCGTGCACCTGACAACTGGGGCGGCTACTCCGTGACCGAGGGGCTGGGGCTTCTGCAGCAGGAAGGCGCCGACCACGGGGAGGACTCACGCCGCGGGCGGGGCGCAGCAGGGTGGCGCCAGACGTCATCGCACTGGAAAATGGCACGATGGAAAACGTATGAAATGTTTATTTCTGAAATTTTCCAGGCCACACTTTTGGACCCCAGCGGACCACAGGGAACTGAAACCACATCAACCAAAAATGCCTCTAAGGGGTGACTGCTGTATTCCTGGCAGCGTCATCAAAAAGTTTCGCCAGGCGAACGCCGGAGATCAGTTCTCAGCTCTCGTCTTACCGGCGTGAGCAGGAGTTGACTCGGTGTTGTTCTTTGCTTCCTCGAACAGCTCTTCGTGCGGTTTCTTAGGGCATCACAGCCTCCTGGTTCTTCTGTAAAACTGAAGGGATTGTCCTTCCGCTCGTTCTCCCCGAGCTCGTCCCCCTGGCGTGTTCCAGGCTCTCAACAGCTGAGGGTTCCCAACGTGTTCCTTTTTCATTAATATTAAATGCCACCTATCTATTGATGAGACCTTATAGTTTATCTAAAACCTGGATATCTCCCATTAACTTCAAATTTGTGTATATTGGGAGCTAAAGTAAAACCTGCTTGACAATTCCACTTAGAGTTCTCCATAGGTATCGCTATCAGTCCAAAGTTCCCGTGCGCAAGCTTTGAAAGGCCAACACCCAGAATGCCAGAGTGTGGAAAAAGGAAACATTTATCCATCGAGAAGGCACCAGCTGAGAGAAGACTGAAGATCTAATTCTCAACTCTACCTTACCAAAGTACAGAGTTCAGGCTTTTTTTTTTTTACCTCGAGGGAAGGGGGAAGGCGTGGCCGTTTTTGTGGACTGAAGCTGCAAGCACAACTCCTCTGATGTCTAGCATGTCTGTGTGCAAGAGGAGAGTGGGTATGACTGACATGGAGCCCAGCAGGCAGAGCATTTCACTCAGTTACAAAGCACAAACTTAACATGCCTGGGAACCAAATCTGAATCTTAACCTCTCCCTCTTCCCCACTGTTGCTGATGCTGTCTCCTCCTCACAGTCAATGGCAGTTTTATCCTTTTAGACACCCTCCCCCTTACCTTGGAGTCATCCTCTCTCTCTCATCCGCCGGCATATACAACGTCTGCCTCGAAAAAGTACAAGCATCGTTAATGTAATGAAAATGGTTTGTGCAACATCGGTGTAACCTGGCAGCCACGGAGAGGACTGGAACGCACATGCGTGAACAATGACAGCTTCACTGTACTGGTCAGTGGGGGCAGCGGAAGCCCTGGAGTAAGCACATGTACTTTGTGGCTGGCTGTTGCGTTCAAAATGAGTGAGTAGAACAACGAATTTGCATCAAATTTTGCATCAAGCTTGAACATTCCTCCACAGAAACTATCTGAATGATTCAGAAGGCCTCAGCCGTGGGTAACTGGTGACTGGCAGCTTTATCATGACAATGTGCACGCTCATGCATCATGTCTGGTGCAAAGCTTTTTGGTGAAACATCAAATCACCCAGGTGACTCAGCAGTCCCTATAGCCCAGTTTTGGTGCTGGGTAACTTCTGGCCTTTCCTAAAACTAAAATCATTTTTGAAAGGGAATAGATACCAGACCATCGATGAGATTCAGGAAAATATGATGGGACAGCTGATGGCAATTAAGAGAACTCTGTGAGGTCCTAAGATGTCCACTTTGAAAGGGACTGAGGCATCATTGTCCTATGTACAATGTTTCTGTATTTTGTATCTTCTTCAATAAATACCTCCATTTTTTCATAGTATGTGGCTTGATACTTTCTGGACAGACATCATATTCTATTTTTGTGCTGCCTGTAAATTTTGGTTATAAACATCACTTTTTTTTTTTTTACATAAAATGTTCCAAATGCTATACGCTCATGCATTGGACACAAGAAAAATGCAATTAATGTTAAAGGTAAGTCCCCTAGACTCCCCTTCCAAGCAGACTGCTACTCTTAAACTTTTATAAATAGTACGGAGCATGGAAGATTACTCTAAGTGTTAAGAGCCTCAGTATTTAATGAAAATATATATTTCCAGGTCTTAGAGAAGAATAAGAAAATAATAAGACCATTTAGGACAACTGAATAAATTTCTGATTCTTCTTTCCATCAGGCAAAACTTAAAAAGGAGATCTACCCATTATTTCCCTCAAGATTACTGATGATATAACAAAGATAATAAGTCCAAACTACTCTAGGTGAAACAAAATGATGTAAAAAGAAACAGCAAAAACATCAAGGTCAAATGGAAATAAGGTAAGTCACAAAGGAGGAGAAGTTAGGAGGAAAAAATAAGATGGAGAACGAGAACCTCTTTGAAGGGAAGCTTGGGAAGGGTTTTATGTTGTATCTACAAGGCTAAGAAGAATGTCAGGCCTTTTCTTTCTTTTTCCTTCCCCCATCCTCCTTCCCTCCCTTCATTCCCTCCTTCCTTCCTAATATATTTGGTGTGTAAAGAGTAAATGTTGAAAAAAATAATTCCCACTTGGTGGTGTAAGTTATTTCAAAGACATAGCAGCTTGAGAATAAAAATTATTTTTTCTCATTTCTTTCTCAAATCTGATGTTCAGCTGTTTAGTGAATGCAATATGAATTTATGTTGCGTCTTTGTTCATGTAATCTTTGAATCTTAAAAAGTATGTCAAGAATCTGCAATATTCTAATTTTAAACTGTCTTCAAACATTATACACAAAGTGAATGTAAGCATAGCTTTGACTAATAGGCAACATTTGCCAAGGTGTATTTTTTTTTTCCTTGCGAACCACTTCTATATGCTTGGGCAGGTAATCAAATTCTGACAAACATTTTCTCCTAAACCAAAAATAATGAAACAATTACAATACACACTACTTGCCTCCAGATTGCTCCCATTGAACAGGATGAGGTGGTTTTTTTCCCACCATCTGATGTTTTAAGCATCCTTGGATAATTGCTCCATAGTCTTATATTTAAATGATCTTTAGAAGATAACACTTTCTAAATCTCCTTTCCAGAATGTTATGCAAGTAGCATTTTTATATAATCTGCATAAGAATATAGAGCTTCACTAAAAGTTGCTGGATACCAAATGTGATCTAAAATGTTATTAAAAATGTAAGCTCAATTTGAAAGAAGTATATTTCATACCTTTTCTATTGAATTGGCATTTATTTCTTTAGTTTCTAAAAACTTGCTCTCTTTGAGACTAAAAAGGAAATGTCCCTACTTAGAGACATAGTGACATATATGAGATGTTTCCAAAAGATGCCTAATGATCTTAGAGAATCGTAGCAGCCATCTTTGTAGAGTTGACAGAGATATTACTTTGGAAGTAATACTTAAGTATTTTCCCTTCCTCCTCTAACTTAATCATAAACCACTGGAAATGTGTAATACTCAGCGTGAGGTTTATTACCTGAAAATGCCATGAGATAAACTGTAGAAGATATATGTGGGCTTTTATGTATTTTTGCTAATGATTTACCTTCCATAGTTTTACCATTGAATTTGCTTATCTTTAGTTAATTGAAAATTCAAATTTCAGCTTGTGTGGATCTTAAGGAATAAATGGTTTATTATTATCCATCAAAGTAGGAGTTGCACACAATAACTTGATAATCTTCCACTTCCATGCTACACCCGTACTGTCTGCCGGCTCTCGTGATGAGAACCTCACTTCTGTGCGTTCCCCTTCGGTCCAGTTTGTTGTTCTCACTCTGAAGTTATCCCACTTTTTTCCACACTATTTTAATGTATTTGATACCAAGAAGAACAATACAATAAATAAAAATATATAGCTCCTTTATTTATTCAGAAAGTGTATTCAGTGTTTATATTTTGCAAAGAAAAAGTTTCAGCCCTGGAGATAAAACAATAAACAGAACTCACAAAATCTCTGGCTTCCTGAAGCTTACATTCTCATGGAGCCGAGTCATAATAAATATTGTAAAATAACGTCAATGAATGATAAACGCATTAAAGAAAAATAAGTAGAGTAAAATGATAAGGAGTGACTAAGAGTGCTGTTTAATACAAGATTATTTGGAAGGAGTTTTTTTGGAAAGAAGACGACATTTCAGCAGAATTCTGATTGAAATTTGGGAGCTGGCTGAGGGTATATCTGGGGGGAAGAAAATTTCCCATAAAGGAAACAGCAAACTCAAAAGCCTTGGGGAGTGTGATTGTCTATGGAAAAGCAAAGAGACCAATGTGGCTAAAGGAGAGAGAGCAATGGGAGGTGATAATGAGGCGATCATACCGTGTTCCGTGATCCAGGGTGTGCTAAGGATATGAACGCTGTTGTGTTAACTTTGGACAGGATTTAGAAGTGAAAGAATATGATCTCAACTTTTAAGTTAATTGATTAACTGCTCCCCAAATCCCTCTGATTTATTTATTGTTATAACACTTTTCAACCTCTACTAGACTGAGAATAGCCTTCTCTTCCTTTGTATTCTCTTTGCATAACACAAAAATTAGCAAAGCAATGATGATGATGATGACGGTAATGACAATTTACTGAAAATGTCACAGAACAAGATAAAGTAACTAAAATAAAACTAATATGAAGAGGTGACTCATAACAAGTAAAAATCTACCAAGAGGAAGAAAAAACAACTGACTTATTTAGAAGTTGGTGATTTGGATATCAGAATTATGATAGATCAAAACTGCAGTATATGACCACTATCAATAGGTGTAGAGAAATATAGGTTGGAGTTTATTAAAGATAATCTGAGGCATATTAAGATTTTTAAGATTTTTGATCAAAAACTGATTATCATCAGGCAATGCCAAACAGAAATGTCCAGGAATTCTCCAAACACTGGATCTCAGACTTCTCCAGAGGAAGGCTGCAGAAAACTAAAGGAATTATTGACTGACTACAGTTTAAAGCCTAGTTGTCTGTATGGGATTGGTTGTCTTTATGTTTTAATTTCCTGACCATTCATAGACTCAGGTTTTGCTTTGCTTATTATATAAGCTACCATGACATCAAAACCACCTCAGTTTAATGGCCTCCTTGTATAATTAATGTAACATGTTTATGATCTCTTTACTGTTCTATCTACAACTTGAACATCATTATTTTATTTTCATGTTATTTTGTGCAGAGAAAAGTTTTATATGATTATAGAAATAAATAGGTATAATTATGAACATGCATTTTTATGTATGCAGATAACAACCCATCATTATGGATATTTTAAAAATGTTTCTATTCTATGGCCATTGTATAATACTAGGGTGAGTATTTCCCTTTATGATACTGCTTTTTGAGAGATAACTGAGAACTGTTGAGTCTGTTACACACTCAGCACAATGTCGTCAGATGGAAGACATCTGGAGTATATTATCAAGCTCCGTATTACAGATCTCTCTTAAAATATGAAGGTAATTAGGCAAAGAAGATAAAGAAGTAAAAACATGTTTATTGAAATAAGTTTAACAAGAATATGGATAAAATTCTAAGAACAATCTGTTCCAAAACAAGTGTTTCCTTCAAATAAAAAACTTTAAGAGATTGTGAATTTTAATGGACTGTTCTTAAATAATGTAGTTGGTGATTTTAATGCAAAATGCTAACTTAGTTTTACCTAGGAGGTTTTTATACAGGTTAGCAACTTTTCTGTCTAGGAAATAAAGAAGCATACAGAAGAAAAATTATAATGTTCTCTTTCCTCATAAATGAATTATGTTTCACATTTTCCCAATAAAACTAACAGAGTCATTTACCTTCTTGGGTGTTACTTCAGTAAATGCCACTTTAACTTATAGGTAACATTATTTAAAAAAAAAACATGCTGCATTTAACATTATTTTACTAATAGAAATTTGTTAAATGTGTGTTATGCATTTTTCAGTGATCTAAACTTTTTTAGTAATTTGTCAAATGGTGGAAAAATCTGTTATTACAAGCATAAGATAGACAGACATATATAATCCTCAGGCTAAGAAAATTATACTGCTATGTTCTATAGCTGAATAAAATTTAATTAATGTTTTTAAACTAATTTAAAACCATCACTTCAACTGAAGTTCTTTATATCTCTAATTGCTATATTATATTACTTTGCACTGTAAGTGAATGTATTGCTCAAGAAAACAGTATAGAATGAATGTATAGAGCTCTAGTATCATTTTAGACCAAAGTAAAAAACAAACAAAATATTAGACAAATCCAGAATTTTGACCTCAGAGATTGTTTTATATTCTATACTTTTGAATCTATATATTTTCAGTACCATTAAGTACCAAAAAAATCATTATCACATAGAACAGTGAGATCAGCCAACGCAAAACCAAAGATGGCGGGAAGACGGACCCCCAGGTCCCAGCGAGCATTGTCTCTGTATAGCATAGGTGACCCTATGTTTGGGTCTTAACAGCTTCTGTACTGACTAAATTGTTTATAACCAACACCTATCAATTAGACACTTTTAAAAAAAACTTTAAAATTCTTACTGCTTAATAATGACAATCAAAATGTGACAGGCTTCAACCTAGTAATAGGATGTCAACATAATTCTTCAGCTGTTAGAACACAATTTATCCCGGTGGAGTGGCCGACCTTTACTAACCTTTCGATTTCTCTGGGCCCGCAACTAATACTGGTCCACCTGTCTGAATCTTGTCTCCAAAACCAAGATTCTATTTACAAAAAAAAAAAAAAATCAGCTTTTTTCTTTTCCAAAGAAATAAAATAAAACAAAACTCACTCATACACACACACAGACACAAAACTACAAACAAGAGTGGCTTCTAAAGTGGGTTAAAATTCTAATGACTGAGGATTTAGGCCTATCAAAACTTGGTTTACAATAACATCCTTAAAGTGAAAAATCTAATAAGAAATTCTTGTTCCTTCTTTTGAATTTTGTTGGAAAGATTTTATTGCTGATATATATTTGCTAAAGAGTAACCTTTTTAGAGTGCTTCATCTGTATTTCCTCCTTTAGAAGTCATTTCACCTTCTTTGGTGCTGGCTGACAACATCCATCACACATTTCCTTTCAAGCTGGAAATATACGCAGGGAGTTTTGAGTTTTGTGAACTCTTCTATTATTAAGTTTCGTCAATTGTCAGCATCCATATTCCATTCTGATGATGAACAGAGGCATTATATTTCAGCATTAAATTGCAGTTAGGGTTGTAATGAGCATCATTAGGGGCTCTAATGGGAATCAGAGCTGTATGTCATTTTATTCCGTTTTTTTAAGTTTATTTGTGTTTTATAAAATATGTTAAATGTTGCTACCAAGCAGGTGGGAGTAGAGCAGCAATGTGAATGTTGTGAGTACGTATATAAACAGCAGTAGAACACATCTACTCAGAAAATACTTTGTTTCAGTCCGATCTAGTTTATTAACCCTTACATTGAGCAGCCTTTCAAAGTAGAGTAACAACAGTTTCTCTTAACATACATTTTTTGCTTCCAAGTTCTTTCTTATAAATCTAGTCTGAACCTTTAATGAATCTGAATAGATTAAATTACCTACGATAGAAGTGATAAGACTTGAAGTCTGGTTCACGAAATGAGTTGTTCCTTGATTTTCACCTTAGAAATTACTATATATGTCTGTTTGCAGAAGTTAAGAGATATATCCTGTAATGCTTCTCAGTCTCCTGTGTGATGCATTGTGTTTTGTGACCACTGATAAATTTATGGAAACTTATTAAGTATACTTTAATAATGAATAGTTCTATATATGGATTAATATTCATTGCCTTAAGCTTATTTTCAATGCATTAAATGTTTTGTTAACTCTTCTGCATTAAGAAAACTTCTTAAAAAGAAAAATAACTTTTCAGAATTTAATCTTTACTTTTTTACTGTTGTTATGTAAATATAGTTTTTGAAGCTTTCAGTGATATATAATGATGATGTTTTATTAATCAAAAAGATTGGGTGACACTTTCCTAGTTCATATGCCAGGTTAACTCTTACAGCATCTTGCATTCCCAAATTAAAGCACTAAACATCTCAGACTCACTTTGAAGAATTAACCCTGGTCCTCTGAAAAATAGATTTTAATGACAATGGATGAATACAAGAACTCCCAAATGAAATATAAAACACAGCTTAGACATTCCAAGTCTTAGCGCTGTATTGGGAACAGAAGTGAAAATCAATGCTTGATAGAGTGCCAAATGCAAACTGCCAATGACAGAGAAACGTTGCTCTGGGTATGATAGCAAACTGCACAAGCTGACATCTGAGAAGCGACAGATTTCTGAAGGGCACTTCTTGGACTCTCTTTTGAAGTATGGCATCTGATAAAAGTGGTTAAGGTAGAAATAAGAAATCAAATCTCGATTTCCAACTCACACTGAGTAATTCGAAGTAGATGCAAATTTAAGGACAAAGAATATTTTCCAAAATATTCTGAAACAGCATAGTGGACCACATGGATTTTTCTTCGTAGTTGAAGCTGTTATTTCCAACAGTATTATTCACTTTGAAATAATGTTATAATACTTGAAGCAGAACAAGTCTACAGGTTGAAAACAACTTTGAAGGAAAACAAATAAGGAGATTAAAACTAATATCAGATTTTATATGCATTTGTTTGGTTTTATCTTTCTGGTCATTTTAATAAGTAAAATCTTTTTTCTTATATTTCAACTTTACTAAAAACCTACCACTGGAATAGCTATCACAAATATAAATCATTTTATAAAAACTGTCTAATATTAACTTTTAGAATTGGTATGACATTTTATGGATCTTAGTTGTCATCATATTCAATAACTTAATGGAATGATATTTTACCTCTATTAATTAAGGAAAAAATGTCACACACACATATTCACCCATGAGTTATTATAGTCACCTTTAAATGTATCGATGGATTGATTTGGGAGACAGAGAGAGAGAGAGAAACAGAGAAACATGGACTTGTTGTTCCACTTAGGTGAGTATTCATTAGTTGTTCCTGTATGTGCCCTGACCAGGGATTGAACCTGAAAACTTGGCATATCAGGACAAAGCTCTAACCAACAGAGCAAAATTTTTTCAATGTAAATGCTGCAAAATCTATCTCTATATATAAAATTCAGACTACTAACTCTGGGAGTACATTGAGTATTCTTCTGTCACTAGAGTCTTTCTTTTATCAGAGTTTAACAACTATGAATAATTTTATTTTCCAGGAGACTGACCAGCATTAGCCCACTATGCCATCCTTTCTAATATTTTCCTTTTCCTTTTTCTCTTTTAATGCTGAGTAATAGAGAACGCTCATGCCTTAGGAACACTGGTTTCATTTTCTGTTTAAACAACCACTTTCTTTTTGGATACTTTAAATACACAGTGTGTGACACATCCACAGGTGATGTGAAACAGAAAAGAAAGCAGCCACGTCTGCTATTTTTATACACATGCTTTAGGTGCTCATTATTCCATTTGTGGAAAAGGTCAGGGAATATGTTATGCCTTGATTAAGAAAATAGGATGTGTGAACATGGTTAAGTAATTCCAGTGTAAGCGTGAAGATATTTATGTAAGCCTTTACTTTCATGTTACTTATTTTGAATTGAAGGGGTTATTTTAAATCAGTTATCATCTATTGAAAACATTTCATTTGCAATGAGTTGTTTTAGATAAATATTATAGTTTTATGCACAGTTTGTTATATATTTTTTGGTCCTAAGGTGGTTGAAGCTCTTCTTCTTTTTCTTTATTTTTAATATGGGCATTTACCTAAACAGTGTTGTTTTGTATCATTTATTTAAAAATAAAGGTTTCATTGATTGCCAAAACATGATCAAATTCTACATGTCACATAAAACATGGTGAAAGCAGCTTGAAGAATATAGGAAAAGGGACTGATATTTTCTATTAAAAACAGCCTGCCAAGGGAGTAAAAAGGTATAAGAATCTCTGAAATAGGGGAAAGTATTTGAATGATTAAGTAGGAGGGTAGCATGCACTGAGGTAGGATGTAGACCAAAAAAAAAAAAAAGAAAAAAGGATAGAAAGAAAGGACCTAAGACTACTGTTTGTTTTGTTCCTTAGGAAAGCCTTTTCAGGTAGGAGATGAGAACTTGTCCACACTACTCACAGAGAAACCACTTACAGACCCTGTTTTATTGTTAATCTACTTACTCCCCCAAAATGTGTTTCTTCCACCCCACCCTGTGCACCAGTGCCCTCTAACCCAGGACAGTAACTCTTTCTAGGGTTCTTTGCTTTGCACGATATAGTTAAACTTCCCAAACCCTCTTCTGCAACTCTAAATCATTGACTGTAACAGTGGCTATTTTTACAGTAGCAAATATGACAAATGCTTTTTTAGGCTTTCACCAAAAAATTGTACTATTGGGAGAAAAAATTCCTTGTGAATCCTGATCGCTCACATTTACGGCTGCATTGGTTAAATTAATATAAAGAAAACAATGTTCAACATGTAGCAGGGAGAAGGCATGCACTCCTGGACAGAGGCATTCAGGACTGAAAATTTCAGGAAACTTAACCCATCATGTGTGGCATAGAAAACACACACACAATGTAAGCAACATAGAAGATAGAGAACAATAACGCATTCAACCTTCTCCACATACGTTTGTTATCATGTGAGGTAACAAATGTGTACAATAAAGTAGACATTTGGTAAACTACTAGGTGCTGTAAAAATGTTACAGTGGGCAGTGGTAGCACAGAGGGGGAACCATTAACGAAGATAAAAAATACAACAGGTGCTCTCATTCATTATCGTGGACATAAATGGCATCTAGAGGATGGTGCGCTCACAAATTACATATATACACACTACACGAACATACACATATATACACACACACATGTGCATGTACATATCTCTATGCAGATATATAGTGTATATACATATATACATGCACATATATGCATTTGTATACAAGTATGTATACATATAGCTACTCCTATGTCTTTAGCTATATCTACACATGTTCATATTTATATCCAAATCCATATCCTTATCCATATTTGTATCCATATACAGTGTTTCCTCTCAGCTTCAGAGCCGCGTGCCCCGTTGCTCACATGAGACATCTAGGCTCACAGGCATCTCACATTTGTCACGTGCAAGCTGAACTTTTGAGCTATTGTTGCTCTAACTGGTTCGCCTTCATCAGTCTTACTTTCACACTAAATGACACTCACTAAAGAGCTGCTCAAGCCAGAAACTACATATATATTTGATCCCTTCCTTTCCCAACCTCTACCCATCAGCCAGGAACGAGCGCCGAGGACGCGGACAGGCTGTTCTAAAACCGGGCCGGATCCTCCAGGGCAAGGACGCACCGTTCAGCTGCTGCCCCCGCCGCCACCGCCGCGGGCCTCGCCTCCGTCAGTCCGTTCTGCACGCTCCCGGGGACAGAAGCCAAAGAGACAGTCACGTTGCTTTTAAATCGCGCCACGTAATTCTATCTCAGCCTTAAAAAGCCCCAGCTGCCTCATCTTTGCCCAGCCCAACCCCTGCACTCCGCTGAGGCCAATCTGCTCGTTCTCTGTCTCCTTCGGGCCTTTTGTGGTGTTTCCTGACTCTGGGGTCCACTCTTTAGATCTTCTTGACTTCATATTTAAACCAATTCATCTTCTGTGAGAAGTCTTTCTAAAATTATATCAAAATTAGGTCTCTAGGTAACTATTTCCAAATTGGGGGTGTGGGAGAAAAAGTGGTGTGTTCATGGTTTCTTTTTTCTTTTCTTCCTTTTTTTTCTTTGCTAGGCTGTTATAAGTAATGATTGTTCTGTTTGTTTATTTATTTGTTTCTTGGAATTATCTCTCTTGTAAACTAATTCACCGTCATCGTTGAGCGCTGGAAGATCCTGGACGTTTGAATGAATGGGTGCAGGCACGTCCAGGGAAGTCCCAAGAACGCCAGGAAGACAAAACGACAGATTCTGCAAAATACAGGAAATGCAGTGTGGTCCACTGAGACTGAAGAACAAGCAACGGATGTTTAATGGAGAGACAGGGAAGGGAGACTCTAATAAGGGAAATTAAATTAGAACTAGATTGTGGAGGGCATTGTGTTTTATTTTTTGAAAGCAGGAAGTCGTCTTGTAAGGAAGCACACTGAGAAAATAATCGCCACCAGCTTGGGGAATACAAGTGTAGGAAAGAGATAAAAGTATGAACATAGTCCACTTGGAGGCTATTAGAGTCATTCAGATAATTAATGGTACTTGTTACTAAATAAGTGAAAAAGTATGTTTATTCAGCAGATAGCATCCCAGTTGAAGTTTCAAAATATGACTATATTATTCATTCATTCATTCATTCATTCAATGAAGATATTGGCTTAGATATTTTTTTAATCTAAACAATTGTCATAACTCTGACTGGTGTGGATCAGTGGGTTAGGCATCCACCTGAAAACCAAAAGTTTGCTCGTTTAATTCCTCGTCAGGGCACATGCCTAGGTTGTGAGCCGGGTCCCTGGTTGGGGGCACATGAGAGACTGATGTTTCTCTCACAAACATCGATGTTTCTCTGCCTCTCTTCCTCCCACCCTTCCCCTCTCTCTAAAAGTATATAAATGAAATCTTTTTTAAAATTATAAGGAATTTCCATAAATCCAAATAAGTTCAAGACATGGATGACCCCTTCAAAACCTGGCCTCTCAGCTCTTTAACCTCTTTATTATCAAAGATTTTTCCTTTTCTAACATTTGCCATCAACGCCCACATTCACATATTCTGAGCTGCAATCACTTTGAAGTGTTCTACCTCTGATATCAGATACTCTCAGATTCCAATAGACTATTTTCCAAAACCTCCAACATTGCCTACCTTTAATTTTTGAAAATATCCAGTCCATTAAACTCTGTAGTTTTCCTGCTTGTTAAACACTTATTGTGATCGAGTTAGTTACAGGGCACTCTTAAATTTTCATGCGGTTTAATAACACTTAAAATAAAGATATAATGATTTTCTCTCTCATTCAAATGAGGTTAACTGACTGTAATTATTGTCAATTGTTTTTAAACAACGTTAACCAAGATATATGACTTTCTTTGGTGAGAGAATCTATGAGAAACATCTAATTTCTTTAAACTTCAGTGCCTAAAACCTTGCTTTTACAAATTGTACTTTCCCACTTTTTATTTTTTAATCTTTTTAATAGTTTATTTTTTATTGTACGTTTCCGTGACCATTTATCCCCCTTGCATGCTGTTTGACCTCCACCCACCTCCCTCCCGTCCACAATCGCCACACTGTTGTCTGTGCCATGAGCTCTTTTTTTTTCCTCTCAATACCTCCACTTCCCCAACCACCCACTCCCTACCAGAACCGTCAGCCTACTCTCTATGAATCTGTCTCTGTTTTGCTTGTTGGTTCAGTTTTAGACTCCATATATGACTGAAATCATATGATATTTGTCTGTCTCTGCCTGGCTTATTTCACTCAGCAATATTCTCCAGGTCCATCTATTCTGTCACAAAGGGTAAGATTTTCTTCTGTTTTAAGGATGAGTAATGTTCTGTTGTGTAAATGTTCAATAGCTGTTTTATCCATTCATCTACTGATGGACACTTGGGCTGCTTCCAAATCTTGGCTATTGTAAATAATGTTTCAATGAATATAGGGGTGCATACATTAATTTGAATTAGTGTTTCAGGTTTCTTAGTATAAATTCCTAGAAGTAGAATCTCTGGGCCATAAGGCAGTTCCATTTTAATTTTTTGTTGTAACTCCACACTGCTTTCCACAGTGGCTACACCAATCTGCATTCCTATCAACATGCAGAAGAGTTCCATTTGCTCCACTTGCTCACCAATGCTTGCTGTTTGTTCAGTTTGTTGATGATGGTCATTCTGAAAAGTGTGAGGTCATTGTGGTTTTAATTTGCATTTTTCTTATAATTCGTGATTTTGAGCATCTTGTCATGTCTATTGGCCATCTGTATGTCCTCTTTGGTAAAGTGTCTATTCAAATCAAAACAGCACAGCACTGGCATAAAAATAGACACACAGATCAATAGAATAGAATAGAGAGCCCAAAAATAAACCTACACCTTTATTTAGTCAATAAATATTTTACAAAGCAGGAAAAAACATACAGTTGGCTATAGATAGTTTATTCAATAAGTGGTGTTGAGAAAATTGGATAGATATGTGTAGAAAAAATAAACTAAATCACCTTATTATACCACACACAACAATAAATTTAAAATTAATTAAATCTTAAATATTAAATTAAATGAAATCTTAAGTTAAATCTTAAATTATGAAAATACTAGAAGAAAATGTAGGCAGTAAAATCTTGAACAATGCTTATAGCAATATTTTTTTTTTCTGATATATCTGCTCAGGCAAGGGAAACAAGAGAAAAATATACAAATGGGACTACATCAAACTAAAAAGTTTTTATGCAGTAAAGGAACTCATCAACAAAATGAAAAGACAACCCTCTGAATAGGAGAATATATTTTCTGATTCACCTGATAAGGGGTTAATATCCAAAATTTATGATGAACTTATAAAACTCAACAATAAAAAAAGGACAGACCAATTAAAAAATGGGTAATGGACCTGAAAAGACACTTTCCCACTTTTTAAGTTGCTATAAAATGTAGGGAAATACACCTTAGTTTCCAAGGAAGTAGAAAATATCTGACAGAATATTACAGTGAGCCACATTTTATACCCTGAGGGAAACTATAAAATGGATGTAAACACTTAGTCTGCTCCTGGTTTCAGGTCTAATAGCTTGTACAGAATCAGTTTAAAGGCTCAGAAAGGGAGATGGCATGTGACCACATAGGTGATAGATTCATGCCCACTCTGGAGCCTAGATATATTCAGAAATTTAGAGAATCCCATCTCTATGGAAAATGTGGAAAGAGTAGGGATAAGACCTTGGCATTATAGAGCAATGTATTTGTAATACTTAGCCTCAAACACGATCTCATTGTACAACTGTGAAAAACATTTTCTTTTTTATTTTAAAGCTTTCTTTTATTTTAAAATTTGTAAAATTTTTCATTTTTTAAACTCTTTTATTAAAAACTAAGGTGAAAATACACATATTAGCCTAGGCCTACACAAAGTTAGGATCATCGATATCACTGTCTTCCACCTCCACTTCCTTTCCTAATGGAAGGTCTTCAGGGACAATAACACCTTGGAGCTGTCATCTCTTGTGTTAACAATGTCTCTTTTAGAATACTTCATGAAGGATCTGCCTCGGGCTCTTCTTGAAGAGGTGTCATTCTTTTTAGAAATATGCCCATGGTGGTTTGTTTGGCTTGTTTCTTTTTTTCATCATAGATTTGTTTGTAAGCAGATAATATACCATGAACATTCCTCTCTGTTAATGAAAAGATTTTGGTGTTGGGGTTTAAGTTTTCAAACTTTTTATAGGAGCTTCTTGAGGTCTACAAAACCTTTTGCTAAATATTTCACTGTGAATTTTCTTGGGGGTTCTTCTGCTTCTTCTCCTGCAGTTTTATTTAATCTTGCCTCAGCTATGCATTCATGTTCCAGTTTCAACGACTTCTTGTTAGTTAATTCCTCAGGAACCACTTCTACAAGCTCGTCAATGTCATCCTCATCCATATCCAAGTTAAAGTTGTTTGCCATATAAACCATAGCCTTGTTGGTTTTTGTAAGCTTCTCATCCTTAGAAGACCCTTTGAAGTCATGGATGAAGCTCTTGAGTGACTTCTTCCACTTGCCATTCATATAGTTCTTGGTGACATCACTTCAAGTCCAAGCAAGGTTCTTGATGCAGTCATAGATGCTGTGATCTCTCCAGAATTGCACCAGTGACGTCTCGATGTCTTCTTCCACTGCAACATTTGCCTGAGAAAAGATCTTCATCAGGTAATGATTCTTAAAAGCTGCTGTAACTCCTTGATCCATTGGTTGGACCAATGAGGTGGTGTTTGGAGGGAGAAATATTATTTTGCTGTTGGGATAAAGATTGCCAGTAAAAAAATGCATGCCTGGCCTATTATCGACAATAAGCAAAATCTTGAAAGGGGTGTTATTCTCCATTTCAATGGCATAGCAAGCCAAAGGGCCATATTGGAAGAGGAGCTGGGCAATCTTGACTTCTCATCGCCCCTGCCATACACTGGCAGTGAGTACTTATGATACGCTGGAAGGCCTTGGGGTTCTCAATGTGCCAGATTACAGAGGGTTTCAATGTGTAGCCTGCGGCATTTCCCCCAAGCAAGACTGTCATCTTGTCCTTCAAATGAAACCTGGCATTGACTTGGCATTCTTGTAGATGAAGGTCCTTCTAGGCATCCATTTTCAAAATAAGGTGGTTTTGTCCATATTGAATATTTGCTCTTGCAAGTAATTTCCTTCCACTTTAAGCTTATCCAATGCTTTCAGAAATTCTTCAGCTGCCTTTGCATCAGCACTCTCAGACTCATACTCATTCTCACATTTCATAATGAATGGTGAGTAATTCTTGAACCTAAACCACCCAGAACTAGCAGTAACTTAAATACCATAGTCAGGTCAAGACTTTTTTTTTTTTTTTTTAACATCACAAACAAATTTTTGCTTTGCCTATGATCTACATGTTGCTGAGAGGGACACACTTCAGTGTCTGGTTCTTAACAAAGGTCATTGGAAGTTTCTCCATATCTGACATAGGCCCTTCTTGAATTTTTGTTAGTCTCATTGCCTTCAATGAAGCAAATCCTTGGGCAGCTTCTATCACTTGTTTTTGTTCTTAAGGTCATGACTATGGTGGAATGGGATATGCCTGACTTGGTGAGCAATAACAATTATGAATTTTCCTTAATCACTTTCATTTTTTTTCCAGGTCAGTTGCTCGATGTGGCCTCTTACTGGCTACATTCACAGTGGGATTTTTTATGCTTAGGGGCCATAATGAACAAAACAGAAACTAGTAATGTAGTTTTTATTATCATTATGAAAAATTATATACTGTATAACTTTGTGTGCTATACTTTTATACAACTAGCAGTGCAGTAACTTTGCCTGCACTATCACCACAAACTTGCGATGACATCACTATGACCTCATAGGTTATGGGAAGATTTCAGCTGTATTATAACCTTATGACACCACCTCTATAGGTGTAGGCCACTGTTGACTGGAACATTGTTATGCAGCTTAGTCCTGTATATTATTTTTGTACTGTGATTCAGGCCTTACCATTAATTTTATTACCTTTTTTGATGTGAAGTTAGGCAACACTGATCATAATTTTGTAATAGTCATATAGCTCAATTATTTTATAATATACAGTGTTATATACAAAACAGCATGGTAAAATGTCCTAAGTATAGTTTTCAGAATTTACCATCTGTCAATGAAGATGTTACCAATGTTACTGAAACCTAAGTATTGGAACCCTCTTGAGTTGTAGTAGTGTTACTGGTAGATGGTTGATCAGAGCCCGGGGAGTCTCTGCCCATCGGTCAGCAGGGGGAGGCTCTTACACTGAGCATGCACAATGCCCTTTCCCCCCCCTCCAGTACCAGATTGTGGGTGGGACCAGGAGAAGGCAGGTACATGCCGTAGGGGTCAAAGTGGCACAGGAGGAGGTTCTGGACCAAAGAGGCCTATTGGTCTGGCCTAGAGAAAGAAGGAATTAGTTGGGAGGTGGACCCACCAAAAGCACACAAAAGTTTGGGATGCTGATTGATCATTTTGAGAAAGTACCTGGTCCATCCTACACCCAAATTAATACACCCCAGGGGAACAAAGAAACACCCTCTTGCTTGGCGATCTGTCTCAGAACCTGCACTTGCATTAGTAGCCATGTGGCCCGTGGTCTCCAAGAGGGAGTGTCTGTCTCTCTCTTGCCAACCTGGTGAAGCATCCACTGACGCATTTGCATGCCCTATCAGAGCATGCGACCTTGCGGCCTTAGTAACCACATGGCTCATAGACGCGAGGAGGAAGCCTGAAATGGGCAGCAGCTGGGTCAAGCTAAGCTACGTGGATGGGCTCCAAAGGATGGTACTTTAAAATGGATCAGGAACTCTGGGCACCTGCTTTTGGTTTGGCCTTGCTGAGGACAGTTGGACTTTGGGTTTTGTGGAAGAGATGAGCTTTGAGACAAGGAGTCCACCCGTCTCCCAGATGACGCAGCACCTAAATAAAAGCTCTTTCCGTTTTCACCACCAGCTGCCTCAGGAGTTTAGCTTTTGTGGGGGCAAGCAGACAAACTCCCTTTTTTCACTCAGTAATAATATGATTTGTTACCCTGCCATTTGTGTTCACGATAGCAGCAGCATCAATATCTGTAATTGTTTCTTTGAGGTCTTCAAGTTCTTTACACCTTAGAACAATGCTTCATATTAACAATTTGAGTTGATTAAGGGGTTTTCTTTTCTTTTATAAAATGGAAAAGAATTCTGGCAAGGTAAATGGAAAAGTACAATTGATATCGCACGCTTTTAGGTCAATTTAAGAAACAATAAGTATGAAAATTAATGCAGTTCAGACCATAACAGCATATGAGTAGGAATAGAAATAATTGTGCCATTCGGTTTAATGTAAAGAATTAAAAGTCTCTTTTTATTAAAAAAAATTCTAAACAATATTATGAACAAAGGCAATGCGGTGGAAACAATAGCCACGGGCTTCAAAATGACCAGCTTAAACTTGTAAATTTATTTTGAGCAACATTTCTCTTATTTTTCTTTGTATATATTACTAGTGTTGAGGTAAATCTCATAATTAATTTGTAGTCACTCTTTGTCTGTAGAGAGATGCTGTAGACGGCTGCAAGGAATTAGAACACGGTTACTTGTTTTTATTTTTCCTTCATGCAATTCTCGGTTTCATTGACTATGGGGACTTCGTATTTAGGGCTCCTTGCATACAAGTGATCACTCCACTGCAAGTACAAGACTAAGGTGGAAACAGTGGGTTTTGTTTTATGGAGGCAAAGGCACAATAAGCATTGTCGCCTCATTTTCATATTTATAGATCACAGAGCAAGAATCAGCAAAATATTTTTAACTTCAAGTCCTTTATTCCATTGATTAATAGTGAATAATGTTTTTTTAAAAAATGTTTAGTCTCCACTTTCACTAGAGTAGAACATATTAAAAATGCATCTTTGTTGCATATATAGTCAAGTATTTAAAATATGTATGGTCTAAAATGAATTAAGGGATAAATTAAAAATTTAAATTTACAATAATCCAAGGGTTAGTGTTATACTGACTTGTATATAAGTATTTGTGGCAATGAACCGACTACTTTGAAATTGACAAAGGGTGGTGGTATTTCCCATGGGTATCAAGATATTGAAGTCCAATGTCTCCAATGAATATTTCCAGATACATATTTTTAATCAGCTAGTAGCCTATATCCCTATTGCCATAGCCAAGCAGCTTGTACATAGTTTAGTTAACGATAAAAATGACCCTTGCTTTTCTTTCCTCTGCATTAAACTTTACTTATTGTTCATCTAAAATACTTTACATAAAATAAAAGGAAGTACTAATTTATATCCAATTTGTATCCAATCTTGCAACCCATTTTTACTGGTCCAATTTATTTAATTTGTATCCAATCCCGCAACCCATTTTTACTGGTTCAGGTTATGGACATTATAGCATCAGAAGACATATATACATGCTAAGCATTTTCTTGGGTTCATTAAAAGTCAGCAAAGTAGTTTACATCAGCTAAGAAAATTAAATTATGACTTCACATTAAAAAGTGATATTTCCTTTGTTCCAGAGAGGCTATAAAATTTTATGCTATAGTGGCAATCAATCTAAACTTCAAACGTGGAATTTTGCTGTTTCAGTTCTTTTCAAGCTGTGTCATTATTTGAAACAACTCCCCAAGGCTTATTTACACTTTAAAGATTTTTTTCAATGCTTAAAAACAACATTTTCTAATAAAAGTTGTTGTCCTGAAAGCTAAAGTAAGCAGTATATCTGAATTTGTTTTGACTCCATTCATTATTTAAAGTGCCATTGCATGGAGTCCATGGCGGCAGTGGGGACTCTCCGCATTGCCAGCTGACTCTGCCTTGCACTTGATGCAGACCCACTGTGGAACCGTTCACAGTGTGGCCACAGTGTCAACGGAAGGGTTGTGAGAACTCTTAGCTATATCGTTTTGCCAGAGTCTCTTCCCCTACTGTGACCGGGACAATTAGAATCTGAGTTTCAATGGGTACCAGCAGTGTTCGTGTGAGCCAAAACGCCTGTTAAGGCATCACGTATTTTCATTTTGCTGATATTTCCATGCAATGTTTGACCTGCTTTCACCTTGTCACTGGCTCTACTCTTCTACCCGTGTATACGAGATACCACACCTAGAAGGTCGGAAACAGCATTTTCAAATTAGGGTTTTATTTTATGTCTGTATTTCATGTATGACTTATTATTTTATGTACTTTATTTTAATTGAGAGTGGGGATTTAGCAAAAATGAGAGTTTACATTTGTTATTGTTATACATGTATATTTCATGATATAGAATTGTCAATTTTCAAAAGTTATCTTCTATTACCTATTTTCTATAACGGGTAAATGATTTTGAACATGAAGTGAACAGTTGTTTCAAATAGATCCAAAACACTACTCCTAGCGCTGGATGCAGAGCGGTAATCACTTTCTTGCAGACTCTTTTCCAAATACGAGCACGTGGAGAAGATGGAGGCCAACGGAACTGTTCAGAGGTGATTATCAGGCCATACCTGTGATTTTGATACCTGTAGTTTATGATCCAGTAAAATTCTGATCTCTGAGTTTTGTGTTATATAGTTATGAAATTGTTCCACCTGTGTGAGTCCATACATGTTGCCTTCTACTTCTTTTGTAGGTTGTGCAACCGTACACTGTTCCAAATATGGCAGGAATTAATTGACATGTCATGATATTATCTCATTGTTCCCCAGAAGAAGCAATAAGGAATAATTACAGATAGAACCTGGGACTGTGTCAAGTAGTTCAGTGTTAAATTAAGAATTATCTTTGAGAGTTCCTGACATCTCTTAATTAAATGGCCTTCCAACCTGTCCCTAACATTCTGTATTTAAAGGCCAAACCTATGATGTCAGAAAAAGGTTTAAAACACGTTATTTAATTCCATACTTTTGTCTTAATTTTATTATCTGCTTATTAAATAATTTTAGTACTATACTTTATCTAGTTGTTAAAGTACATATCAGTTAATCACAACATATCAAACTCTTTAATTAAATTTATGTACAAGACACATGAGCCTGATCCCACAGGTGAACAGAGACCAAAATGCTGACATCTTACAATGGCACTAATTTTCAGCATACGTGGGTGACTCCTCTGCAGGTAAGATATAAAGTTCATTGTGTTACACTGTTTAACTTGTTGTAGGTATGAAGAACCGAATTAGATTCACCTACCATTTTAGTTCACATAACCCTGGCAATGTTATAACGTAATGATTAAATAATTTCCAAATTAAGTAAAGTCTTATAGAAACCGAGGTCAAATATTTTAAAGGGAGTACACAGTCCTCAAAGCGTACATAGGAATGGGCAGTGCCAAGTATTTAGCCACTGCGAGAAACTGAATGGGTCTTTCCTCAAAGTTTATATGTTCAAACCTCACCTCAGTGCGATGGCATTAGGAGGTGGGCTCTTTGGGATGTGATTCTCACCGGGGGGTGCACCCGTCATGAATGGGATTAGTGCCTTTATGAAAGAGACCTCAGAAAGCACCCTCACCCCTTCTGCCATGTGAAGACCAGGTGAGAAGTCCGCCATCTGGGAATCAGGGGAGCGGGCCTCCCCCAGACGCCCAATCTGCCCGGCTAACCTTCATCTTCCACTTCCCAGACTCCAGGACATGTTTGAGTGTTTGTTATTTCTGCTATAGCAGCAGGAATGGACTAAGACAGCTACTTTATAGCTGTTTTCAACAGGCACATGTTGAGCCGCCTGTTACTCTGGAGTCTGGTCTCTTAAGCGTTAAAATTTACAAAGTTGTCCACATAATCACTGCTGAAATCTTTATTGCATTAGTATTTTTTGTCACAGTAAGGAGATAATTCAGCACAAATAATAAAATGAGATATCCAATTATTTTGTTGATCTAGAGCCAGACTTTTTCTCAACGGTATGCTTTACAAGAAAAAATAATAACATTTGTTTACTTGCTGACATGATAATATCTATTAACTGACCTAAAAAATGAGGAAAGGCACCCGTATCTTTGAAACCTGATTATTTTATCATTCACCGTTACTGTGATCGATATGAGTTTTTTGAATAATTTACAGTCTCTCATTGTCATTCCCTCAAAATAATGGCTTGGGTTCAGTGTACATTTAATGCTAAATTATTAGTTTCATTTGAAAACATTAGTTATTCAAGTCATAAAGCATTAATTATTTTCCTATCAAAATGGGTAATTGGAAAGCTTGGGACCAAGTACTAGTGGTTGCGTGGGTTTAATATTTTCATGTAGACTTGACTTGTGACTAAAGTTATTTCTATTGCAGTTGAAACATTTCATAGTGGGTCTATGATCCAGAAGTCCTAAATGATGTATGTTACACTTGAATCTAGAATTTGATTATGTTTTTACATAGTTGTTCACACTTAGGGGAAAAATAGAATCAGTAAGAGCTTTACGGTTTAAGAATTTGAGAGAAATAGAAAGTGTATCCACATCCATAAAATTCACTCTCTCCTGTTCCAGTGCAATAGTCAATATTTTTATTCCAGCATTCAAAATACAGGTGAAATCTCACATAATTAAGGAGTAATGATACCTTTGACACACATTATCAGTTTTATTTACTCATACTGTAAATAATTCAAGATCAGACAAAAAGGGAAACAGGGAAATATGATTTGAACCATAGAAGGAGCAATACTATTATATCTATATGCCATAAAGAGAAAGACAAAAGAGGAACTAAACAGATAAATCAAAGAACCCCAAGTATAATAATTATATTTTTGACAGTATGGTATAATTGACACACAAAGTAATTAGGTAAATGTGATTATACTGTAATGTTTCTTCACCTGTGAAGAATGATGGCAAAAATGCAAGCTCAATAATTGCTCTAATTACCAGAGATTCTCCTGCTCAGGTACATTAAAATGAAAAACATAAATTCATCTCTCATGATACCACATCTCACTTAAATATCTTCAAATGGCTTGGGTATATTATTGCATTACGTAGTGAAAGAAAATCTAACGAGATGCACTTCTAAATAGTGTGATTCTACTGAGCCAAAGACATAAATGCCTGGGGCTCTTAAACTTTAACCTCAGATTTACTTTATATGTAGTCAGTATGTGTGCGTGTGATAGGATATTTATGTTTACCTTTGTGGTTACAAAATTTTATGAGACAATTGTTTTAAAGTGGGAAAGTATCTTGCAAGGTCATTAATTGTATCCCTTGCTTTTAGGAAGACCTGTAAATAGAGGTAAAATTCCCGATATTTTAATGAAATAAAACTTCTGGAAAAATATTTTATAGCATTTTTGAAAGTTTATTCCATGTTGAGCCATCTGAAAATTTCAAAGTTAATGCATCAAATGTGCAGCGTCCCATTCTGCAGCTCTAATCTCCTCCCTGAACCTCCACTAAAATACCAGGAAACCTTTTACCTGTCGTGGAACATCAGAAGCAGGATTTCATCAGGCGCCTGCCAGGCGAGACGTAGGGGGAAGTCAGAATTCCTTGCAGACTCCCTGCAGCGCGCCCACCTCAACGCCCCGCTCTACCTCACCTGGGTGGTCGGCACCCAACCCTCAGGAGGTCAGGCTCACAGGGGAGGCCTTGGTAGCCTTCCCTTCCCTCCCAGCACAACGTCTGCGATACGTTCAATTTCCTGAAGCAGAAACTTTTTTCTTTTATTTGCTGAACGCCGAGAGCATGAGTCCCTTAATTTAATAAACTGTGACAGTGTGTTAATGAGAGCCAAGCCATTTGTATATTCTAATAGTAATTTTCTGGAGACAATTATTTCACCTCCATTTAGAGGCGTGCCTCCAGCGCTGAGAATTTCATTCCAGATGGAAGCGGAGCAGGGCCCCACGGTAACCCGGACCGCTCACTGGTCTGTCATCCTTTTCTGCATTCTGTGCACTGTGCTCTTTGTTCGGGGCTCGCCTTCAGTTGGCTGGAGGATTGTGAAGGGATCTGATAGCACCCAAAGCACAGTCGTCTCTGCTTACAGGGTAAGGCCTCTGCTTTCATTGAACCGGGGGCTCCAGCAACAACCTCTCTTTCTTTCCTGAACCACTATTACCATATGAAAGGACCTCTACTTTAAAGCATAATCTAACCTTTCAGTCACTAAACAGTCCCTTTGGTCTCCCTCGAGAGGGTGCCTGGCCATCCTTTGAGCCTACTTTACTTCCAAACAACAAATGACGGTTATAGGAAGGAAGACATGCTTGTAGACATAGGTTCTGCTTTTATTTTGGTCACAGATTGCCATGTAATTACAAGCTAGCCAATGTTTTTTATTTCTAAGAGCTGAAAATAACAAAGTTTATAAAACTTAGTGGTAATGGGAGAATTTGGATGCTCATTAAGGTCCCTGATACACGTGATTTTATAGTGAACAGATTAGGGAACATAGCTTGGAGATTATGTTCTAGTGAGAGCTCTCAGAAAAGATGAATAATAACCTACACAACAGCGATGCCAGCTACCCAGCCTGCTTGTGTTGAAGGGGGAAATTATCGGGAAAGGGGGTAGGGTTAAGCTCAAAAGGATGGAGCCGGGCAGGAATTAGGGCAGCAGAGGTGAGATCCCAGGATCATGGCCTTTTACAATAGGACAGAGTTTTTGGAACCCTAATTGACAGCAATGAGAATAGGTCCTACCTTGCTGGCCCACTAAATCCCTGTTTTGGGGGGGGGGTCTGTTCAAGCCTCCCACCCCATGATTTAAAATACATGTAGTGTTTGAAAACTCCCAGTTCTTACATTTTTATGCCATCATGTCCAGTGTCCAGCAAAAGATCTGAAGATCCTATGACACTTCCAAGCCAGTCTCTAGGACCCACTTCATAGATGAGAACACCAGAAATGGAAAGCTACTGAATAAAGGGCTTATTTTATACTTGTAAACAACTGTGAGGATCCCTTTAAGTAGGAAGAGAAATTTTCCTTCAGGATTAACTTCAGAAATATTTTTTCTGATTTAAATTGCTCACACTTATGCAATTTATCAATTTTAGTTTCAATACTTCAGGGGATAACTGTATCAAAAGAAATGCATAAATTTGGTGTCAATGTAAGAAACATCTATACCTGTAGAGAATTTTTATGAGATTTTTTGAGCCAAACTGACGACAGCTGCGGGGCAGCAAAATCCCAGCCGACTGAGAAAACGCTCCAGAGCATGGCAGGGCCGCAGTTTAGTGTGTAGCGTTAGGGCCGAGGAAGTACAAGGAGGGTTACCTGAAACCAGCTGGTGGCAGATTCCGGAGGTGGGAAAAAGCAAAGCCGGGAAATCCTGAGACTGGATAAAGAGAGACACGTACTTCTTTTCCATTGGTGGATACAGGATATTTAACAACATTACAGCACGTAGAGATGGTGTGCGGGGAACAAGAAAACAATGCGGGTTCTGTGGTCCCTGCTCTGAGGCGGTGGGCGTGCCCCGAGGGGTCTGGAAAAAAGAGATTACTCAGACAGTTTAAAGGTACATTATTGTAGATGTAGGTGACAATACACTGGTTCCTTTAAGGTAAAAATTGACCTTTGTCGAGGAAGATACAGGCATAGGACATGACTACCTGCCATGACTTGCTTCTCGTTAAGAAGTGTTCATTTCAGCCCATCTGTTGGGGTTACCTTTGGTCTCTCAGTCTGTAAGGCCCACCATACCGGTGGCCCCGGGACATGTCAGGTTTAGCACGTGGCCCTTTTCCAGCCACACTGGTCACAGGATAGAGTTTGTACATGCTGTGGCTTCATATTTCGTTTTGTATATTTCTCTCTTTCTGTGATCAAAGAATAAAATAAAACTCTTTTTGGGAGAAAGATGAATAGAGCTATAAACACCAACTTTAAGCCCACTATTAACAGGCTAAATAATAGACATATTTGATCTGAAGGCTGAGCCACTTTACTGGTAATAGCCTGTGTGAAGAATGCTCTCATCACTTTAGTTCCTTCTGTCAAAACAGAAGGAGAACTAATCAACCTTAGTGTTTTATAATAATCAATATGGCTTCATTTCAGAGACAAATATTTTATTAATCCCACAAATATTTATGGTGCTCCTACTATTCCAGGCATTCTGCTCGTCATCAGGGACAGAGAAGTGACAAATGAATCCCGAGCCCTCGTAGAGCTTACGTTTTAGAGAAACGAAACCGTCAATAAACAAACCCATTTTAATAATAAATATTTAAATAATAGATTGCATTAATCATTAATCAATTAATAATATAAATAAGTTAAATTCAATTTAAATGAACAAAATAGAATTTGAATGTGACAACTAGAAGGAACTGTTTTATCCCTTTTTGTGGAAGAAAACAAAATGTTTTCATTAAATGAGTACCATGAAATTGAACATTTTATAGGAATTTTAGTGTTCAGAGATTTCTAAGTAATCTATGCAAAACACAAGGAAAGCCCATCATTTCCTGGTGAACAACTGAGTGATGATTGGAAGAGGTCAATGAGCCATGGAACTCCAAGCTTTCCATGTTAGCTACATACCCAAAATGGGAACTGGGCCACAGAACCTAGAGTTCTCCAGGAAGAGATATGACTGTGTTTCTCCTGAGTACTCTGACACAGAATTCATTCTGTCTTCCTTCCTCACTGAGTTTACTTCAGAATAAAGAGCTACCTCATTTTGTCTTCACTGTTATTTGTTTTTACAGTTTCATTTTGGTTGGCAGGATGTCTTGTGTGTTGGTTAGGATAAGACAAAACTGATTAAAAATCTCTACCTCAACTCTGAAACTCTCTGTTCACAAGTACAGGTTTGCCTTGAGAAGCCTGGTTCAAGCCTGTTGTTTCATAAAATTATTATTGCTTTTTTCACTCTCATATTGTAATGATTTAGACAATGAATTTGAGGGCCCCTTAAGCTAGAGAAGTCTTTATCCTTACTCTGTTGAAATTATTGATGGAGTATGAATACCCTTCATTTATTTGTTCAGTTAAAATTAAAATTTTTTAAAAATTTATTTATTTATTCATTTTTAGAGAGGGTGAAGGGAAGGAGAGAAACATTGATGCCTGAGAGATACATCAATCAGTTGCCTCTCACACCCTCAACTGGGGACTTGGCCTGCAACCCAGGTATATGCGCTGACTGGGAATTGAACCTGCTATCTTTCAGTTCACAGGTTGGTGCTCAGTCCGCTGAGTCTCTCCAGCCAGGGCTAAAATTTAATTTTTCAAAAAGAGCAGTTAGTAAGAAATGTAAAAGTATATCCAGTATTAGGCTCTTCAAGAATTCAATAATAAAAAAATTATATGATTTTCTACTTATTAAAATTTATTCTCTGTTTGAAAGTACCTTGAAGGCCTTTTATTTTCCACTTACAGCCTGTTGGTAATTATCACAGCACCTAACATAGTTCCTACAAATGATGTTCAGTGAAAAATATTCTTGAGTGAATAAATAAATTAACATAGAAGAGGTCATTTCTCAAGAAACAAAAATAGAACTTTAAAAGATTAGCCTAAATAAATAGTATAATACTATATATTAATTAATCTGAAGAATAAGTGTATAAAAATTAAAAGAAATGATGACAAAAGATAATTATATTACATGGCAAAATGTTTCTTGTTCTAAATTATTTTCTTCATCATGGACAAAACTAAAGAACTTATTTACACTCTGAAAAACAAGTTGGTGATGTATCTTAGTCAGTTGCTCATAGATATGGTTGTAATTCTCAGCCATTAAAAGGATTGTAAGTTAGCAACCAACTTCATATACACATACAAGTTGACTGAGAGATTGAGTTAATGAAGTAAATTATAATACCATGTTATTAAGGATGCAGTATAATTTGAACAAGATCACTTTTAGGATATGAGTAAAATTCAATTCAACAAACAGCTGGGAAATATATTAACAGAGGAAAAATAAAATCGAGCAGATGAATGAAGGCACATTAAGACATGATATGTATTATGCAGAAGTCTGATTATTTCAACCATAGTATAGCAACATAATAATGAACTCAAGGTACTAACTGAGATTTCATCCCTGAAGTACCATATCCAGAAAATGGCTAAGGATTGATGGCTGTACTTCAACATATTTATATTTCTTATGACTCTGCTAATAACACACTGGGAAATTAGAAATATTTCCAGTTTATTGAGGCCAATGACTAAGGGTAAACTGGATTAAAAATCAACACTATACCCTAGTCTCCTCCCTGGAATGTTATATACCACAGATTACCGTAGAACTTCCAACATGACACAAATGTATTTTACAACATGAATTTAAACCAATAGGGGAGTTTTTTACAATTGTTATAATGTGAGGAAAGTTAATAATTTAATTTGAGTTGAATAATTCAAGTAACACTACAAAATAACTTTTCTAAATGTTGAAGATGACTTATGTGTCCATTCAAACATAACATATTTAATTAAAATTAATGAAATAACATTAATTCTAAGCAGTTAGTGTTGGTTTATTTACTTATTCACTCAGAAAAAATTCAGGGACAGTAATGGGCATGGCATAAAATTGTGCAGTATAGAGACTTATCATAAAAACAACATATCATCTTTGACCTAAATATCAAGACTATTTACTATTTTCTAGGAAAATTATGGGATTTCTGTTCATGCAACTTGATTTGTCTTCTCATGTTTGCTGTTAGGTCATTCTTTATGCATTTTGTGACCCATGTGTATTAAGTACAATTCACCTCGTATTAATGTAAGACATAGCAAACATTCCAGGCTCCATCTTCTTTTCCTAAACTTACTTTTCTTCTTTTGCTTACTTCTAATGACATTTCAATTTGCTATAGTGTGTGCATAGTCCAAGTTACCTTTAGTTATTTTAAAATAAGTTTTGATGAGCTTTATTACAAATAAATAAATAAACAATGGAGGTATATACACACAAACACACACATACACAATTGTAAAAAACAAAATACTAATTGGTGGAGTGTCTTTCTAAATCAGTTTCTCCTTCCTGTGTTTTCTCACACCCTCAGAATCTCAAGGGGTAAGACTTTTTGTGTTTGATTTTGTTTGTTTTAATCACAGTTCACTCTCTGCCTCCCCATACCTTGCTCTCACAGGTAGAATTCATGAACCGCTGTTGGCTGGATAATAGCTAAAGTAGCATATCTAATGCCTAGACTAAGCCCCCCAAATTTTAAGTACAGCAAACATCAAAGGGCTGATTCTTTTTAAACTATCAAAACAAAACCCAGAGTGGCCCAGCTGAAGGAGCTCTGTGTTTCCTATGGTATCAAGTAGGGTTACTCCATGTCAAAGTGTTTTCAATATGACCTTTTCTCTTCATCATCCTTCCTTTATGCATGTTTGATTATGAGGAAGACATGTTCACTTTATATTTGTCCATGTTGACAATAGAGATCAAACAAAGTTAAGTAAAGTGTAGAATAACATGGAAAGAAACCCATGTGATCAGAGGGAACTAGATTTGTATTTTTAAAACTTTCTTCAATAATGCTTCTATTTAAATGAATAAAATTTAGTTTTTGAGCATATATATTTCTTATAAGAAACATTTCTCCCCACGATGTCTACAATTCAAGTCCATTTCTTAGAAAAATGACTTACTCAACAAATATTGACTGAGGATGTGCTCCGTTGTAGACCAGCGGTGTAGGCCAGGGCGACTGCTGTATCCCAATGTGCCTCTGAGTGTGTGTGTTCTCAGACTTACAGGGATCTTCAAGAACTTCAGACCATGAGAGTCTGTGCCTCTGAAATATATCTGGTGTGCCAGTGTTCAAAACGGAAACTTTTTGAGATGTTACTCAAAGCTGAAATATCCCAAAATTAAGGAATTATACTAATTAAGTGTATTTGTATATTGAGCATATGAAGATTATATATATTAAGAAATTGGGTGCTTGGGCAATTATCATTATCACCCCCAGTAGGTGGAAGTTCGAAGGACAATGATTAGGATAATTAGAGTTTCTAACACAATAACCTGTCAGTGGCAACCTATCTAAGGTATCTTGATGGTTTTTTCCTCAACTTGGAAAACGCAACTTAATACATAGCTATCAAATTTCTGCTCCTATATTGCAATTGTTTGTGTGTTTATTTGTTTTGTTTTAATTATCCCCAATCCCTCAGTAAAGTTGATGAAACAACCTATTCTAGATCTACCGTCTATCTTACATTAATGAAGCAACTTCTAAAACATCTAATGGGGAGAGAGTGCCCTTGAGTTCCAGAGCACTGAGAGCATGGATGAAGGCAAAGACAAAAAACAAACAAACAAAAAACACAAAAAACCCTCTAGAAAAGGAAATATAAAAAACAGAAGCAATAAGCAATATCTAAATGGAAGATTCATATTTAATGCGACGTGGTACCTCATTTTTATATGGGTACTGGAAGAAACTCCTGTTAGGAAAAGTTAAAGAGCCGTGAAGGAACTTACAAGAGCAACACTAAAAGTCATTCTTAGCTAGACACAACATGTGTCCCCAGATCATCTCTGATCACCTTCTACATGAATCATTTTTGAAAATATCAGTTTGGAACAGCTGTAATTTGACTGAAGATTCCGTCCCAAGTAGGACTGCATGTTTCACTTTTTGCCCCAGGATCTCTCTGATAGAGAGACGGTGGGAACTTACTACCGCAGGGGTTCTTGCGTCAGCACTGAGTTCTGAGTGACTCTGATAAGCAGAAACTCCCTAAAGATCTGAATATCTGTGATAGATGCAGGCTGGTTGAAAAACGGTTTCTTGTTGAAAATTACTAAGATTCTGTTACCTTTGATGCCAGAGGGGCAAGTTCCCGGCAGACTTGAACCCTGAGCCCCGAGAGTTCTTGGCTTTCCATACGAAAGAATTCAAAACACAAGCCAGACAAGAAGTTAAAGTGGAAAAGCAGGTTTTATCGAGCAGAGAGGGCATGCAAGAAGAGCCACTCCATCGACAGAGTAGTGGGCTGTCCTCACGAGAGAAGGAAGAGAGGCCCCAACCATCTGTACTGGTTAAACTTACGTCTGTTTGTAGTTTCTATGGGGAAATAAACAGTGGGAAAAGGTTAGGATTAGCTTTAATCTTTACAAGGTATATTTCGTGACCTTGTGTGTTCCTTTTATGGTATGGGTAACCTGTTAGGTGTGGTTGAGTAGCTAATAATCAATTTTTGCAGGAATTTCCTTTGTCCGGAGGCTCTTCGTGGTCGGCTCACACCCCAGTCAGCTGAGTTCCGTATCAGGAAGCAGAACAGACCCCTGGCTTAATTCTGTTTGACTTGATTTGATTTGTATAGTTCTCATGACCCTCTCCTATGTCACCTTAGCCTGACCCCGTCTGACATAGCTCTGCAGTTGTTTTTGGTGATAAACTCTATCTGTATACTTTCACACAGTTTGAAATCATTAATATGCTTTTATTTTAAAACTGGAGTAAGTTAGGTATTTATTCCCTGTTCTCACTTATAAAACCAGATGCCACATAAGTGACTTTTCAGTGTTTTTATTTATTTTTTTCCTGTAATGCTCTACTATATTGCTGCTAATTCAATTCTGCAAATTACATGTCTCATTTCAACTTGTTTGGTGGAAACCAGTTCACTGTGCTATTCAAACAAAGCAGGACAGTATGGAGAGGCAGTTTTACATTTTCAAGTATCTGAACAAAAATATTTTCTGGAATCCAGCTATTCATTTTATGTCCATATTGTGTGTTGTCACTTTACTGATACTAGTTTTTGAAATATAAATGCTTTGAATTTATCTGTTGATTGTTTAGCTATTCAAGTCCCATGAATGCAAATGCCCAGTATTAAAATTATCAGTTGGGCTGACAGATTCTTTCACTCATTCTTTATTCAATTTTATTCATATGGCATTAATTAGCCACAAGCCATATTTCTCTAATTATTATTTAAATGTTGTTTCAATGAAAGGATCCTTGCATTTAAATCACTTATGCATACTATTCAAATCCAATCATTTCAACTCAATTGATTATACCAGTTGCAACAAATCACACTTGGAAGAGAAATGACACAAAAAATATGTCAGGGCAGATTCAAACACTTAATAAAATATCGAAAGAAAGATTATGCCCTTCATTTAGTCATTTACTGAAAATTCACTAAGAATTTCAACTAGAGTTACTTTAACAAATTCAAAGCCATCTGTATTTTTCTTTCACAGTGTCCCGTTTTTTATTCATTAAAACCAATTTGTAAGTAAATGTATTTTAATTTAAATAGGAAAAAATTCTGGAACTTGAAAATTATTTTATATGATCATTAATAAAAAAGTATTTTAAATGAATTTTGATGACCATAAATTATGTTTTGAATAAATCTAATAGAATAACATAGCAAAAATGAAAAATAAAATCTTCAAAAATGAATATGTGCACAGGCATTTAACAAAGTTTATGACAATGTTAAGAGACATTGATAGTAAAATAATTGTAACAGTGATTAATTGAAAACATAGGATAAATAATATCTGTATATAAACAAACCATATACCACACATTCTGGTTGTTGCTTACATAGCAAATAAATAAGAATCTTAGGAAAAGAAATATTAGTATACTAATATTAGTATAGTTTTTCTCTACAAATAATTTGTTAATGCTATTTCTGCATTAAACTTGAAAATGCTTAGTATTTACAAAATTTTCCAATAATAGAGACTTCGAAATTTTTAGTATAATATAAAAATATCAACCAAGCTGGCTCATTATTGTACTTTCTATGATTTTCAAAATGAAATTTAGAATGCATTGTTTGCTAATTTCCTGATGGAATTTCCATCAATAAAAATTAATATTTTGCCTCTGGGAGGCTGGTGCTACTTATTTTGGGAATCAGTGTAAAGGGATTTGGGGAATTTCTAATATGAATTGATGGTGCTTTTTCTATGCATATCATTAGAGTCACGAAGGGAGTTGAAATTAAAATGAAGGGTAAATAACAGAACAAAATACAGAAGCCTCATTGAAATTAAGGAATAGCTTTTGAAAAATAATTTTGTGTTAGTAAATAGAAAAATAGAAGTCTAAGTTTATTTAGCTTATAATCAATACAAGAATGAGGCCTGTCCAGAAAATATCCAGCCATCCAGTATGAAAAATAGACATATTTATTGAAGATGATCCAAAATACAGGAAACACTGTACATAGGACAATGACGCCTCAGTCCCCTTCAAAGTGGGCACCTTTGGACCTCACACAGTTCGACCAGTCTCTATCAGCTGCCTCAACATCTTTTCCTGAATCTCATTGACAGTCTAAAATCTCTTCCCTTTCAAAGGTGATTTTAGTTTTGGGAAATAGCAGAAGTCTCGGGGCATCGAATTTGGGCTGTGGTGGTGCTGAGTCACCTGGATGATTGGTGCTTTGCCGAAAAGCTCTGCAAGAGACATGATGCATGAGTGGGCACATTGTCATGCTGAAGGTGCCAATCACCATCTGCCCATAGCTGTGGGCTTCTGAATCATCCGGATAGTTTCTGTAGAGGAATGTTCAAGCTTAATGCTAAATTTGATGCAGATTCATTGCTCTACTCGGTCAGTCATTTTGAATGCAATATACCACGTAGTACACATGCTCACTCAATGGCATCTACCGCCCCCACTGACTAGTACACTGATGTTGTCATTGTTCACGCATGTGCATTCTATTCTAGTCCACTTTCCTTGGAAGCCAGGTTATATCAATGTTGCATAAACTGTTCTTGTTATATTAAGAATGGTTTGAACCACATGCTATATATATGTTTTAATTTCTTCATGTACAGAAGTGCTGCAAATCACATATCTTAAAAATATCAATATTCAAAATATGAAAAACTTTTACAACTTAATAACAAAAAATCTCATTAAAAAATTGGCACAGAGACTGAACAGACTTTTTGCAAAGAAGACACATAAATGTCCAGCAAGACAGGAAAAGGTGTTCCACATCACTGGTCATTAGAGAAATGCAAATCAAACCACAATAAGAGATTTACTTTTCACTTGATAGAAGGAGAATCTTCAAAAATACAAGACAACAAATGTTGGGAGAATGTAGAAAAAAGGAAATCTTTGTGCACTGTTAGTGGGAATGTAAATTAGTTACTTTGCAAAGTGGAAAGATTGCTTTCCTTTGATAGTGAAGGCAAAAATTAGCTAACATCATACAACTTTGATTAAGTCATAACCAAAGAGCCCAGACTCCATGACTCCAAGATCCTACCATATTTACAATACAACAAAAACCTCTTTTTGGCCTGCCACACTCGGAACGATCCATCTCCTTCTTAACTAACTACTCCTCTACATTTCCTGCTCTGCTTACTCTTGTTCATTATATACCTGCCGCACTGGCTGGCATTCTGCACCTTACCCATGTCAAGCTCTTCCTTGTGTGTAGGTCCTTGTGCTTGCTGTTCCTTTTGCCCTTTATGCTTTCCCCTGGTCTCATTTCATAGTATTGGTATGTACTCAGGTCCCTATTGAAAATATTCTCTTATAGATTCCCTGACTTAAATTATCCCTCATAGAATCTTGACCATATTACCCCACTTATTACCTTCAGAGCACTAATCTAACTGTCGTTACATAATTTTTTATTTGGCCCACGTTTGCTTTTTCCCTACACCAAAATATCAGTTCTATCAAGACAAGAGACCTCATTGGCACTATTTAGTTGGTCTCTAGTTCCTAGCATTTATTTAGAACTATGTTTGTTTTACATATTCATAACATTCTTTGGGTAAATAAACTTGAGTCATATTTCCTGTTTTTCAAAAGGAAAAGAAAGAAAGGTGAGGAGGCTATCTCAATAGATACTGTGACAGACATTGAGTAATTTCTCATTAATCCATTTCTTCATCCTGGGCATATGGGAAACAACACATCCCATAGCTGTTCCATAATTGCCGTCCTTTGGGAGTTCCTTACTTGCTGTGTGACTTGGCCAAAGGGCTGTGGGTAGAAAGGATTTACCTCCTAGAGTGGGTCACAATACATTTTGTACTCTATGCCAAAGGCTATAATTGCTCATTTGCCAACTGTATATATTTAATCTAGTGGAGAATTCTAAGGGAGACAGAGGGATGATGGGCCCACACGCTGCAGATGGCTTGGCGTCTGGATCCTTCTCCCAGGAGAGCAGCCCCTTAGATAGACCTCACTGTGCAAAACTGTGATGGAAGTTAGAAGTAGACATTTATTTTGTTCAGCCACTATGAGTCTGTGAATAGTCTAAGCAGCAGCTAGGAATTGTTATCCTGACTAATAAATATGCAATCATATAGAAAGGTTTTCTGACTAAGGTTGTTCAAAATAACAGTGACAGATATTAACCATGCTATTTGGTTTAATCTATTGTGATTGGTCAATTTAGAAGAAAAGTTGTATTAATTTATATGAGTTTTGTTTCTTAGATTTCAAATGTTAAGTAAGGAAGTTCCTAAAAGCATTAAAAATATAAATTTTAGAGATTTTTCAAAGCTGGTTGCCAATTACAGATAATATAAAATAAAAATATAGATAATAACCATTATACTTTCAGTATTTGGACTTAAATGTCATTATAATCTTGGCATGCTCTTGCCTGTATAAAATGAGGATTAATCATTTATGCATTAATGATGGTCACAAAAACACACAAATGTGACCATCATTAATGCATTACAGAAACCCATACAGAGTGATTAAAGCAACTGAAATCACCCTTGATCATATTTCTGACCACTTATCAGAAGTGTCTTTATACTGTCATTAGCTGAGCTTCTATCTCCTTTATGATTTTCTATGTCCTTGTTAAGTAATTGCTTCAGAACCAGATCAATGGGAATCTATAAAGAGAATTAAGATCAAACTCAGCTCAAATATCCTTTTCAATGTGGAACAGTCCCCTTTGACATTAGTGTTGAGGTTCATATACTTATACATTCACCACTGCCCCCCACCCCTAATCTCCTCTGCTGGGCAAAAGAATTACAAGGCTTTAGGGATTTTTACAGAATTCAACATAACCACCATAAAAAACCCAAAATATTATGACATCTCAAACTCTACCAGCTCAAGGTATATTCTCAGATAGATTGTTCAGTGTTTTATGGTTGATATGTCTGATGAAAATGTTCTGTGAGACAAGAAAAAAATTAATAAATCTAGTAGCAGTTTCTTTTCCAAGTTGTCAAGGTAAAAGGCAGAACTTAAAGAATTAGTAGTCAATATAATCAATGGTATTTGTCAATGTAACAATTATTGGCTGAGAATTTAGGGTGAGCAAGTAAATATTGGAGGATGTGCGGACACTGTGCTAAACACAATTATAGTCTAATATGTATAGTCTGCAAATAAGATAAAAGAATAATGTGTAAATGCATAAGTGCATATTATGTTATAAGTGCATATTATGACCAATTGAAAGACATCACTAACTCATGAAAAATTTTTGTTTGAGTTTTTAAATTTAATGACTCGTGAATTTCTTTAGTTAAAAAAGGTAGGTATTTGTATAGATTGATATAAATAATATTTCATTTGCATGTTCACAGTCAGCGTTATTTTTTTTTCATAAGCTCACTCCTTTGAAACAAATTGTTGTGGTTTTCATAAACCTACCAAAGCCACAGTCAAATTTCCTCACTAGACACAGCTGTGCCTTGACCTCTGTAGTCTGTCCACATTGGCTCAGTCAGAGCATGGAATGTTCCAGGAAGCTGTCAATTATAGTGTGCTTTGAAAAGGTCAAATATCTGATTGATAAACAAATTGTCAGAATTGTTTTGGACACGAGATTTTTTTCCATTGTATATGCGTAGTTTAAAAATGTTAAAAAGTTGTTCTGTGAAAAGGGGCTTGTTTCCCTTTTATTGCTGTGTCTAGAATGCATGAAAAATAGCGAATACTTGAAAACCAACTTTTTGAGTAAATGAGTGAATCTGTTCAATCCTATCCCCACTACTTGCAACACAGCTAGCTCATCTCTGTCTACTCAGGCTGCTAAAATAACCTTCTAAAGTATTTAATTGTATTTAGTTTTATCCTGTACTAATTCATTTTTCATTTCCACTTCACTACAAAGAACAATTGTATACAGTGTAAATAATTACAGTCACATCTCTTCTTTAAAATGTGTCCTTTTTCTCCCTTGTACTAAATATAGAGACAGTATATATTGCATTATAACTCCATTGTAATTATTAATATATAAAGGCCCATCATGATGTACAAGGTCCTGCATGACAGGCTCCCAAATCAAGTCGTGATTCTCTGTATAGTTCCCATACCATGAGGCTAGAGTCAACAAAACTTATTTCTGCTCATTTCCGTTTGAAGACCCTCACACATTTTGTTTCCTATGCCTGAACCACTACTTCAACCTTTAACATGAATAATGCTTTTAACATAAATCATCCTTGAAGTAGCAGCATAAATTTGATGTCCTTAATGAAGCTTTCTTGATTAAATAAAATGTGCTGTCTTGTTATATGAACATTGAGAACTAACAATATAATAATTAATTTAACATACTTCCCTCTCAAGATTGTAAGCTGCCTGAAAACAGATCATGGCTCACTGTAGACAGGACAGACTGCAGTAAGCAATCAATACATGTTTTAAGAAATAAATTATTAACCAAAAAATAATATCCATGCTATTGTGAAAGACTTTTAAAAACTAATTGAATGATCAATGCATTTATTTAATAAATATATAAGATATTTAACCCTAAAATAATCATCATAAATTATGATACTAATACATTAATATTTAGAAATATCTACTATATCTAAGGCACTGTTCTAGGTGCATGGAATCGACAAAGAAAAAAAAAGTGAGCAGAATTCCTGGCCCTTGGTGAGCTTACATTGAGGTAAGGATAATACATAATCAACAGAATAAAGTATAAAATATACAGTATTGAAAGACCGTATATTTTTAAGAAGAAAAAAAATGTAGAGAAAGGGACAGGTGTTCAGTGGTGTCCGTGGGCTGGAAGAAAGTGGGGCTATTCGGTTGGGATAAGAACATACATAACTGGAAGATGCTCTAGGCAAATGCTGCTGTCCTTGAACTAAATGGTTCTTCCCCTTCATCCTCAAGAATACTCATTGCAAAGCCTCATTAGAAACTACATGTTGTCTTCTTGCCACAATTAATGAGGCTTTATAATTTTCCTCTTACTTTAACCTTGAGGACTTTACCGTAAACTGGGAGACACCCCTGAAGGGTGACTTAAGCCTTCATGCAACAGACACCTCTGAGGCAGGTGTAATAGTTATTTAGGATATTCAGTTATTCACTGAACTCCCATAGTATTCCTTTTAGTTTTTGGAGGGTGCTACATATCTGAGAGAGACACATGACAAACAATACACTTGGCTAAGCTGTACCTAGAAGACGATGTGTGGAGAAAACAATTAGGTTAAGAATCAGAGGATCCATGCTCCCATTTCAGCTGTTCAGCTTGCGCAATGCATCCTCTTCTCTGAGCCACGATTTCTGGTGTGTTTAATTGTGCTGACTCGTCCTGCCTACCCCACACAGCTATCGTGAGTATCCAAAGAGGTCATGGGTTTTAAACTTATTAACCAATTATGGAAGTATTAAATAAATGTAAAATGATATTAAACCCTTGAGAGATACTTAACTATATTTATGGAAAATAGATAATAGGAAGTGTTCTGATTTTGAACCCATGCCTATACATGTAACTTTTTCCTCTGTGAAGATTTATCTTAGCCTATTTGTAGTAAGTTAGGATTAATAACTTGAATTCTATGTTTATGTAAACAACCTCTTTGATTTTGTATTAGCCCTTATTTTACATTGGCAATCTATCGGTTTTATCAAGCTGAAAGACATTTGAGATAAAAACAATAAAAGAATAGCACGCTATTATTTCACAACAGAATTTCCATATTAATGTTCTAAAAAAAGGATAGAATGAGCAAATTTAACAGTAACATTTTATATTAAATCAACTGAATTATAAATACTTTGAATTTTCCCCAGGAAACAATGAAGAAATGCATGAGTTTGTCATTTTGGGGGATATTTTAATGTTTACCAGATTCAAATTATTCCTTGAAGCTTTCCAGTGATTAGGCAATCCAGGTTTTATTCTTTAAAACATTATTAATATTCCTAGGAGCTATATTTTAGAGGAGGAAAATAATACCTGAAGATTCACTGGAACACCAATATTTTGTTATCTTCAATTCAAAAATTCAGTTTCTATAAGATGCATGTGTTTAATCAATATCTCCTTGCCATTGTAGTTTTCAACAATGTGTAAAATTTCGTACCTATTCACTTGATCCTGAAATCATTAGCTTGACTCTGCAACCATGGAAACTACTGAGTTCCTATAATCCTGTCTTCTTGATCTGTTTTTATAAAACTCTGTTAAGTGTGAAACCACATTGTTTACTCTCAATGTGGTTTATAATTTTTAGATGTCTTATTACCAAGTAAGAACTAAGTGGCACAACATTAGTTTTAAATAGAATTTATATTTCATATAAACTACATATAAATAATAAACATAAACTACATATAAATAGTAAAACTACATATAAATAATTTTCCTTTGGAAAATTATACCATTGTTCGTACTTTGTTCTTAGGGATTTTCTTTCCCTCTGTTAGTAGAAGGTTCACGTTGACCATTTGGGTCTCAGCATGGAGATGTCAGTCCCGGCCCCCAACCACTTTCCAAGTGGAAAAGGCAAAGTAAGTAATTTTCCAGAGTGGGTTATTTCTGTTCACACAGAAAGTACATATCTAGTGAAGTCCTGTGAAAGACTGACAATGATAAACGTTTCTTAAAGCAACTGATTCAGGTTGAGGGGCTGCTCTCAGGCTGCCTACAGCAAAGTGGTCAGGTTGGTTTAACTAACTCGTCCTTTCTGTGAACATCGTGGGAGATGCATTACAAGGCTGCCCTGACACCCCGTGTTCAATTCATAGTCACTGGAATGTGCGTCCCTCCCTGCGCTCTACTTGGCTGGTGCCTCTGCTCACGCCGTTTTTTCCGGGTGGAATGTTTACTCTCATTTTGGAGCTTGGGAAACGTGTAGACGAGCTCAGATGCGTTGGTGTAGCACAGAGGCTAAGCGCGTGGGTTGTGGTCGGGACTGCGGAAGCTTGAATCCCAGCTTTGCTACAGGTTCGGCCTTGCTGCTTAGATCTCTCTAAGGTTTGATTTCCTCCTTTGTTAAAAGAATAAGATTAAAACTAACTCTACAGGTACAATGAACTCTAATGTCTTATGTGGTGAGAATGAAGCTTCTCAGCAAATGCAAAGCATTAAAATGTCTACTAAAAAGTTACATGAAAACCCTTTGCTCTCATTTTGAAATGCTGGCTGTTGTTACCTTTCCTCCCCTTAGCTTTTCATTTAAATACCAGTTCAAATAATATCGTTTTTGGTAACCTTCTTAGTTTTCCAAAGGAATTAATATTTATTTCATCTATTTTCTATAGCACTTAGAGTATGCGGCCTTGACACCTCATATAATGAGTCAGAGTAGGCTTTCGTTTCTTATTTCCACTAATATGAGCTCATCTACTAAGTTATTCATTTCCATTTTTCACTAAATTTAGCACCAGGCATGTTTATGGAAACACATTAAAATATGTGTTGAAAAATAAATTAAAAATAAACATATATGTTTGAAGGATTTGAGTGATTAGTTCCTAAGTACAACCCATGTCTTGTTTCGTTTGTTCATTTAGTAATTAACTGCATGTACAACACTGTATTAAATATATACAACTACAAACTAGCTTAATTTCAACTTCAGATATGTTCTTAAAACATATTTCAAATTTGTATCTTTATTAATTTAATTCTTTAAAATTTTGGTAACTTTACACACATTTATTTCTCGTTGGAGACTCACAAACACTGTGTGTTTGGCAGAACAGGTATTATTAGTCCTAATTTTTATTTTCCTAAAACATTTTTAATTGTATTTTTTTCCATTTCCGTTTAGTCCCCTTACACCTACCTCCCCTGACCCCTCCCACAATCACCACACTGTTTTCCCAGTTTTGAAAACGAGCACAGTGGCTGAGAGAAGTTAAATGGCATGTTCACAGTAAAAACCTGGGGAAGCCCGCTGCGAGCCCAGAGCGAAGCGCTCTGTGTATTTACCCAGGGCTTTTCTCTCCTCTCCCCGCTCTGCCCGTGGCGCCCTGCTATGCACCAGAGTCACACAACCCACACACCCGGTTTATAATTTCAACCTAAATAATTGTATGCTTTTTACAACGAGTACTTGCCTTAAATGCTGACGCCTCTGAGTGAAGTTTCAAATCAGGATTGAAGGACTCAGAGTTTGAGTTGTAGGTTTGATAACGGCTGTTCTTATGATGCTTATTTTATTATTTTTAAGGTGCCCTCATATATATTTTCATTTAAATCTATCAGTTCCTCAAGGAGCTCAGAACAATTTTCAGCTATATCTTTGAGTGGTACTTTCATCAGATAACTTCGGCTCTCCTTGCAATTCCTATTTTGAGAATGTTGCAATTCCTGCAAATATTGTCATGTAAAGATGCATGAATCTTCATAAAGATAAACAAAAATAGCAGATACATCATTGATTTGTGCTTTTTACAGATAATTTCTAAGCTAATTTAGAGAAAAGTTCCTTTTTTCCACTGCATTCAAACTGAAAAGTACATATATATTAGTTTGTATTAAGAAAATATCAAGTTCCATATTTTTGAAATTTTTCAAACATATTCCTTTTTTATTTACCTAGTATTTGCCCTTTATCTTTGAGCAGATTTGTTACTGTAAAATGTAATTTTTCTCAAAAAATTAAAAATTGAATTTTCCCTCCTCAACCAAATATATGTATAATTTTGATAAAACACAATGAGAACTAGCCTTTTTTTCCCCCTGTATTCCTACTGAATTTTTTCTGCTATAGAAATCTTGCATTGAAACAGAAAAATAGTTAATAGAAACAAGGGGATATAAATAGATTAAGTACATTTCATTTAAAGTTATACCCATATAAATGTAGATAATAAACATTATCTTCTCTTGTCCAGTACAATAATAGATGAAGTATTTGTGAAACCTGCTGATGACATTTACTTACATGCAGGGAATATTATCAAGTATCTACATTATGTTACAGATTAGTTTGCAAAAACTAGGAAACGAACAAGGCCAAAAAGCAACCAAACAAAAATGCAATAACTAAAAAAATACAAGGAAGCATGACACCAAAGTCAAGGTTGCACTGGAGTCAAATGCCAACCCTAGCATTAGACCTGAAGGCGGCAAGTTTGCTTCTGGTATGTTAATGCTGTGTCAGTCCCTTTGGGTGACCCTCCTGCTGATAGCAACTATCAATTTCGGACAAACAAAAATAACAAACCCCAAGTATCTGAATATATGGATGAACAACTAAAAGCAGCTAACAGCTGACTCTTGAACAGTGTCGGGGTTAGGAATGCCAACCGCTACATAGCCAAAATCCACAAATAATTGAAATTGGTTTTCTGTAAATACTCATTCCCAAGCAAGGATTAAATCCACGTTTAGTTGAATCCAAGGATTTGCAACCCCAGGATTGGAGTTGAGGCAGACTGTATGCTTATTGAAAAAAATTTCCATGTAAGTGGACCCACACAGTTCAAAACAGTGCTATTCAAGCGTCAAATGTACTTAGAATAAAGAAATGGCTCGGGTTAAATTTTCATGGCTGCTAGCTCTGCTCATCAATGTAGGACTAACTAGGCCTCTGAGAGATACACTTTGTCTAAAGAATGCTCTGCTGTGCTGCAGACCCTGTGACTGGATAGTACGCGGGGCCTTGAAGGAAGAGTTGTAGCCGGGAACCCAGTATTCTAAGAATAACCTCTGGCCAAATCTCACTAAATACTAAACTATGTATAGGGTAGGGCAGAAGTAAGTTTACAGTTGTTTGTATGGGAAATAATGTAATGATTAATAAATAATAATGCAAGAATAAATTCTGTTTTGCATACTCACAACTATAAGCCAAGTTTTCTCACTCCTGTATAGGGTAGACTCCAAGTAACACAGCTAAGAATTGGAGAGTTGAACCCAAGGTTGACCTGTCACTCAAAATACTTCTTGACAAACAAGTTAACTACCTTAGAACAAAAGAAGAATTTGATAAAAATCCAATATTCTTTGGAGTAATAGAACATAATTCACAATGTATATGTATATCAAATGATCACAATGTACAGTGTAAATATGTTGTGATTTTGTCAGTTATACTTCAGTAAAGCTGACGATTGCATATACTTCAATAAAGCTGAGTAAAGGAGTATGAGAGAATATCCAACAAACTGTTCTGAGAAATATATTACTGGGGGGGGGGGTCCAAAAATCTTTTTTTTTCTCCTTCTGATTGAGCATTTATCATATATAGGGAGAAAAAAATACAAATATATAATATCTCTGTTCTAAGCAGCAAAACAGTTTCTTTCAAAATTTAAAATGTTAAGCCATCAATGTGTTTCATTTTACTTAATTTATTTATCTTTTGTCTTATTCTTTTGCCACATTTCGCTACATGAATGGCCAAGCAACAGTTTCAAAGTTTTCAGCTGGGCCATTCTGATAAAAATAATGTGGCTTAAGAAATAAAGAGGAAAGTTAAATGGTAATAAATAAGCTTTCATTACTAGATAAGCACCTTAATATCTGTTACTTGAACAAGAGAATATTGACATCTAAAGTTTTAATTATTAAAACTTAAATATGTTTATGCCTGGGAAATAGGTGTTTCTTTGCAGCAAAACAATAAATGAGATTTTGAGCTATGACTAATAAACATTTAATAATGATTATATTAGACTTTATTTTCTCTTGAGTGTTCTCCTGATGTGTACAATATAAAACAGGTGCCAGATTATTCTACAGATACCAGAGTTTAATAATTTTTATGAGCTTGACATTATTCATCTAGAATCAGGCCACTTGCATTACTATTGCTTTGGAAAACTTAATTAGGAGTTAGGGAATTTGAAACACAAGTAATAAAATATGGTTCACTCATAATGAGAAATTATTTAGATGCATGATATTGAAATATGAATATTATGCATTCAATGTTTTGTGATTTAAAAATAACTTATTAGAAGAGGGAGAGGTAAATGTGACCAAGAAAAACAAACTCTAAAAACTTTTGCCTCAAGGAGTTTTGCTAACTAGACAATTTGATCTTCTGTTTTGTCTATTAAAAACAGTATAATAGTAACTCTTTCGGTTACGCTACTCTGTCCCTGACATGTGGGGATATAATGAGGAGACGGTGATTTGCAGGTGGGCAAAGGACCCTCATAGCATTGGGCCTGCCGGCACCATGATCTTGTCCTTCCAGGGCTCCACAAATGTGAGAAATAAAACTCTTGTTTAAGCCACCCAGCCTGTGGCAACTTGTTATGGCTGCCCAAAGTGACGAAGACAAATATTTTCTCTAAAATGGACACTACCTGTATTACATGAAGAGTTAGATTTTCATGCATATCCAGCCATTGTAGAACAAAAATTGCACCTTAAATGCATTAGGAGTTTAATTAGATATCAAATGAGCAATTATTTCTTAATCTTTCCTTGGTGCATAAAATTTGTCCCAGACAATCACAGAATTGTTGGAAGATTTGAAAGTGAATTTTGACAGTATTGGTTAACTGCTTGACTAAACGCTAAGGTCATCAAGAGTAGATCCTTTGACTTTAATACTGTGGCACATATGAGGAGGACCCCAAAAAATTTATAAAAAATTGTGTATTTATTCTTACATGTTTAAACTTCAGTCACCTTCCAAGTACTCTCCATTTGATGCAGTACACCTCTAGAGATGTTTTTTCCATTGCTCAAAACAGTTTTTGAACTCTTTAATTTTGGTGCCTTTTTTAGTGTTTCTGCTGTTTTTTGTTTCACCTCTTCCGCATTGGCAAAATGTTTCTCTTTGAGGGCTTTTTTTCATCTTAGGAAACAAAAAAATGTCTCTCAGGGTGAGATCAGGTAAATGGGTGGGGCTTGGGCCCTTTTTGACCAAAAAGTCATGCCCTTTTTGGTCAAAACCTGTGGAACACAGTGTGGGCAGGTGCACTTGTAAATCACCCGTCATGAAACGGGCAAACAGATTGAAAGAGTCTTCCAAAAAATTCACCGAAGCCGATTGCAGCCTCCTACAACAATGGCAGCTGGTACACTGATACAGCTGGGTTCCTAGAACACTCACATATCAGGAGAAGCCTGTACTACAAGGGGCACACCCTCCAGAAGATAATCCCAGGCTTTTTGGATCCCCCTAAAAAAACACAAGTAAGATAATCAAATTTATATAACTAAATTTGTGCAAAGGAATTAAAAGAATTAGCTACTGTTTACCTCCTCGATTTAGTACAAAAATATCTTAATATCTTGAAAGAAAAAATTTGTCTATTACATTTCTGTGAGAAAATAGTTCAGAAACAATGGAGTTTCCATGTTATAAAGTTTTGATCACAAAACAAAATTAATTTCCTCAATAATATTAGGACCTTTGATGTTCAAAAGGGCATTAAATCATGTTCATGAATTTTATATCTTATTCAGTCATGTATTCAATATAGATGTAAATGTGCAAACAATATAATGTATATTTATATAAATTATAATTATCCTAAACTTTTCCAAATTAAAGATAGTAATTGTATAATTAAATACCATGTTTCTATTTATTTTCTTTGTAATATTCAAGGAACAAATGTTATTAAGATTTCAGTTAAATAAAACTAATAAGTAGTCATGGGACATTGATGGAAAGCATCATCAGTATGAAAGTATGTATTTGAATTCTGTCTTCTCAATCACATTGAATTAGTGTTCATTTATGAGTTCTAAATATCAAGAAATGCATATAATTTCTTGTGCCTCTATAATTATTTTCTGGACTCAAATTATGCTAAAAATAATTGATCGAGAGCCATTGTAATCTAAAGGAAACAATGAGTCAAATGTTCAACAGGCCAACTTACCATAATTAAAAGACTATTTTTTTTCCTGTTAAGCTAAACTGCTGATTCTGCTAATAACTACTTATAGTTAAAATCTGATGCTGAATTATATTAGTAATGTAATTTTCACTTAATACAGCCATTTTTTCAATATAATTATTTTCACTGTGTTATTATATGGGTTAGAGAAGACCAAAACCAGACATACTGTCAATCAATATCAGATGTAAATTTATATTTTATTTTTGAGCATACCAATGTCAAGAAAGTATCCAGCCATATACTATGAAAAATGACACATTTACTGAGGAAGATACAAGATACAAGAAACATTGTACATAGGACGATAACACATTGGTCCCCTTCAAACTAGGGACCTAGGGACCTTGGGACCTCGGGACCTCACACAGTTCTCTCAATGCCATCGCCAGCCCCATCATATTTTCCTAAATCTCACTGATGGTCTCAAATCTCTTCCCTTGCAAAGCTGACTTTAGTTTTGTGAAAAGCCAGAAGTTGCAGGGCAGCAAACCTGGGCTGTAGTGGAGCTGAATCACCTGGGTGATTTGATGTTTTGCCAAAGCCTTCTGCATGAGATGTGATACATGAGTGGGCTTGTAGTGATGAAGCTGCCAATCACCGGTTGCCAATAGCTGCAGCCTTCTGTATCATCCAAATAGTTTCCATGGAGGAATGTTCAAGTTCAACACAAAACTGGGTGTAGATTTCCTTGCTCTACTTGCTCAGTCATTTTTAATGTGATGGTCACACAATACACATGGTCACTCAGTGACATCTACTGCCCCCTGACTAGTACCGTGAAGTCACGATTGTTCACACATGCGCATTCCAACCCATTCTCCTTTGCTGCCAAGTTACGTCAATGTTGACCAAATCGTTCTCATTATATTTACAATGGTTGGATTTTTTCCAGACAGACCTCATATTTTCTTTCTTATTAATACAAATGTTTAATTTGTACAGTTCAGCACTAGTCATATAAAGCCCAATTGAGGGTTACTGAAAAGCATTTCACTAATAAACCTGCCAAAACATAAATTATCTTTATAGAACAACATGGTGGATCTTGATAACATTGGCTACTATTCTTGGTGACTTTTAAAGAAGAGAGAGCAACAGCTATTTACTGATTAAATAAGTATATTTTAATTGCCTTCTCTTCATCCCATTAACACCCTAGTGTGTAAGGATGATCAGTTACATGACACAGAACCATAGACAGATGAGACTGACAACAGATTATTACTCACATGTACTAATAGCTCAGGTGAAGGAAACATCATATGCTAATAGGGCCATAAGGGTTTGATATGAGAACAGAGAAAACTAGGGGCTGTGGGAGGTGGAGGCTTTGTAGTATCAAGACTGGGGGTTCCCTGTTTCCCTTGGAAAGCTGTGATTAGCTTGTCTGAGTAATTCCATAGGCTGTCTACTGGTTAGTAAGCAACACTTGCATCTGGGTTCTTTGGACAAGAAGGGTTGTTTTGCTAGGGGACCTTAGCCGTTGTTTCCATGTGGGTAAACCTTGTTGTAGTTAGGCTGTTTGAGGCCATTACAATTTTATTAAATGTCAAAGCAGCACATAATATTGACCTTAATTTCAGGCCTTGCACCACACTAATTCAGATAGGTAAACTGAGATTTTCCTCATTAACGTTATCTTCATGCAGAGATTAGCAAGATTTTTATTCTTTGTTTTGGTTAGAATTTTCAATGACCACAAACCAAAAACATTACACAGAATTTTTTTTGAAATATTGCTCAAATAGATAGAGTTTATTCCCACACATTAAAATAATTTTTAAATGATGTTCTCTTGACCTTAGTTAAACTTGACAAATCTTAATAAAGCATTCCTGAGTGTACAGAATACTGCTCGCTGACAGCTGTTGAAAGCTACCCATCAAAGTGAAGAATAATAATCCCAGGTGCACGGTAGTTATCAAAACAAATTTTATAGAAGCACTGAAGGAGGAGAAGTTCCCAATGTTCAAACTGTCCTCTGAGCACTAGTCAATAAATAAAAGTACCTGTGAACTTGCTGACTTTCTGGAGGAAGTGAATAAATAAAAGTTGTATGCCATTGCAGTGCACTACAGAAACACAGGAGAATCAAAAGTTTGTGTGATTCAAATGTGGATGGTGCAATGAATATTCAGGGACATAGTACAAAGTCTACATACTTGTAAATTGATAAAACAATGTCATCACGATAAATAGGTACTGGAAATACATGAGTAAAATCCTTTGGGAATAGTAATGAAGCATTTAGTTCAGTTTTATTTTTGTCATACTCAGAAGGCAAATACTCTTTAGACTAAATTGATTGCTGTTTTGATGAATTAACTCTTACAAATTTAGCTAATGTGCAAAATGTATAACAAAAAACAGTATGTTCAATGGGGAAATTAATTTGGTGATATAGAACACTAACAAATCTCAAATAATGAGAGGAAAAGAAAACATATATGGAATTATTATCTCTATGGAAGAGGTAGCGTACATGACAAGCTACTTAAAGTCATACACTAAAGCAGACATTGAGTAATTACCTTCCATAGAAATGCTGGATGTGTAATTAGCTTTAAGTCATTTATCGTGATTTTTTATTAATTCAATCAGTCATTCCTTTTACAACTAATTCATGAATGACATGCTATATGCCATAAGCAGTCTGCTGAATAATATGTGCAAACGTATTAAAGCTACTCCCATAGTCATAAAATGAACAGTGTAACTTGGAATTCTTACTGTAGTTCAGGAGTCAGACATTCTATGGTTGTAGGTTCAGAGTTCCTTACTATTTTTTTCTTGCTAAGCAGGCACATAGAATTTTCTATGAAAATAAAATGTTTTAAATCTGTTCTGTCCACTAATTGAGAGCATTTAAAATGTGACTAGTAAGAATGAAATTTTAATTTTGTTTAATTATAACAAATTTGAATTTAAATAGCTACACGTGGCTAGTGGCTACCATATTGACCTGGGTTGTAGAACTATTACATTAATAAATATCAAACATAGATAAGCAGTTGCTATAGTGTTAGCACAGACTAATTCAATATTAAGTCATTACAGGGATCCATGATGATGATGATAATGTAGATATCTTGGGAACGTGTTTGACTAGTTTCAAAATGAGAAAAAAAGTCCTACAAAACCACATTGATAAAGTTCAGTGAAGGTGACTGATTTCTGAGCAACTATAAGATAAATATTATTATTCTAATGCTTATAGTAATAGCATGAAAATACAATATACATGTAATGAGCACTAAACAAACCCCACATCCAAACATAATCCTTGTGTAACTTCAGTTTCTCACACAGATGATGTAAGATACAAGTAGCTGAGGTAAACGATGATAGGCACAAGTAGGAGTCCTAAAGATTCTTTCCCCTTTCAAAGAAAAAAAGAATGTCTACAGAAATACGGTAAATAAACCAAGCAGCAGAGTTACTCATCTTCATCTGTAGGCCTTAGCTCTACAGATGCAATGATTCAGACTTCCCCATGTTATGAATATGTTCAATAACTCCTCACAATAGGACACAGTGTGGCACCCCTTGGCATGTGCTAGTTTTTTAATGTTTGGAAATTACTTATCTTTGGTAATGATACTGTTTCTTAGAGTAAAATTACCCCATGAGGTAAACAGATATTCAAAAAAGTGTGATCTCTAGATTGGCCCAGACCCTGGGGCCAGATCTTATGGTTTACATTCCAGCTCCATAATTGTTATCTGATATTATCTAAATTACATAAACTCTGTATTTTCTTACTCGTAAAACAGAAATTACAGTAGTCCTAAACTCTAGTGCTGTTTGAGGCAGTAGAAAAGTTACTTCATATAAAGCCACTTTAAATATGAGTTATTGTTTTCATTTTTATACAATCACAAAGAACTGAATTTCCAGACTCACATGTAAGTAAGCTTTGTTCAGCTCTGGGCTTTACTCCTAATCAGCAAAGTACAGTAAAAGGAAACCACGGCAATGCCACATCAGTAATCAAGGGGCCCTGAAATTGGCATATGCCGCTTCCTAATACCACTCTTCTCCTCAGGACATGGTTTTGGTTCACGCAGATGAGCACCGACTCTGCGTGATCCACGTTCGCATGGGGAGTCTATTAATCTTGGAGTTTCAATTTTTTCAGGTACTCTAGTTATTGCTAGAAAGATGCATGATTGTCTTTTACTCTCTATCTCAACAGTGGATCTTAGGTCCATGAACTACAGGTTTGTTTGTTTTCTTAATAATTAACAATCCTGATAGACAAGTATGCCTTGCAAAAAAGATTATGTAGATATGTAATAAATTCACAGCAAAACTTGGAAAGTGTCCCTTCCATTTCATTCTTAGATATATATCTAGCAGAATTCTGTGCCAAGTTTCCCTGAAACATTCAAATACATGAAAAACAGCAGTATCCATAATAGCTTCAAACAGACAATAAATCAAATGTCTACCAATAACTGAATAGATAAATGTGATACGGTATATTCTTTTAATAGGATGCTAATGCAGCATGGAAAATGAACTAAAACGAACTAAATATGTCAGCAATAGATGAATCTCATAAATATGAACTAAAGATGAAGAGACAAAAGTATGGTTATTGTATATTTCATTTTATAAAAAATTGGCAACAGGCCAAATACAATTCTAATGCACAGAGATGCATATTCAGATAGGTGTGATCACTTTAAGCCTATATAGTAGTTTTCTTCGGGGGGGTGATGACATTATGTTTGGTAGGAGGAAGTGGAATATTCTGGGATTATCAAAGTGTTCCATCTCTTAAATGATGCTGGTATGGGAAGGTACATTTCATAATTTGGGTGGGGCGGTATGATTTTAAGTAATTTGTTATACAGCTCTTTATGTTTTCCAGGTTTCCCTATGTGGATTTTACTTCTCCATAGAAGAGCCATAGATAGTTGACTAAATATACAGAAATGAGCAAGAGAGGGAACTTTTCACAAAAATGAATGTATATTATATAATCAACTGGGTATGACTTTCAGTCACATATCTCTGATTGGTGTGGAAAGTTCTTTCTAAAATGCTTGACTTGATAGGATAAAGGTTTGCATTAGAGGGAAATATGCATATTAGCTGTCTGCATTTGTGCGGTGGTTGGCCTTGACCCAATAACCATTATTACTTTTGTAGTTTGACAATAACCTATAATAATATATTTAGAGAGAGGTTCTGATTGGTCATTATTTCAGACATTTCCAATGCTTGTCTCAAAATACAAAGTCTCCACATTATAGGAAGCCACTGGACATCCCCGTCCCCTTGTCCTGTGCTCCTACATCGTAGCCCTGCCCCCTTGTGCTGTGGGCGCATTTAACCCCACCTCCCACCAAGAAGAAGGGCCGTGATTGGTACTCCCTCTTGCAAAGCCATTGCTTCAGAATCTGACCTTAAATTGCTCTAAGTGAAATCAAACCCAGCATGCTGGGTAATGGTTAGGAAAAATGAAGGTTCTTGTTCTGGACAGTGTGGGCAAAGAATGTGAGATCTTAAGCTGCAACGTCGGTTTTACTTCTGAAAGACAAGGCAGCCTGTAGGTGGAGGTGGCATTGGGGAGAGACCAGGGGTGAGAGCATCTCAGTGGTACTGAGTGGTCACCTGATCCAAATCAGTCTGGGCCCCTTAGCTCTTTGTGAGATAGAGGACACTGCCTCTTTAGACTTGGCAGTTGACGTAGGTGTGAGTCAAGAACCTAAATCTCCTCTCTCGTTTGTCAGTGTGAGTTGGATATTATGACGTTTGCCGTTCATCACAATTTACCCAATGTAGTGAAGACCTAGCTACTGGACAGAGCACTGTCTGTTACTCTCACAGAGTTTAGATTTTAGATTTGTGGATCTTTAGATTACTTGAGAAATAATTGTCAATATACAAACATTATCTTTTACTCACAATGGTGTAGAATACATCATAAGTAAACAAAGGCTAATTTAAAAGCTGTTTGCTATAGGAGAAATTCAATTCTGTAACCTGCAGATTTTTCTACCTGTTTTGTTTTTAAGCTATATTAAAATTCTGGAAAAAGAAAATGTCTCTGAAAGTTAAATATGAACTCCTTGATCACTCAGAATGAATATGTTTCCTATAAAACTAAATGATATGTAGCCTGTGTGCAATTGTTTATTGCAATTTTATAAGATGGTGTCTGATTAGGTAAGGCATAAAGACAATTCTTTATTGCTGCAATGTAACCATGTTTTTCTGCCCCAAGTCCACGTCCCTCATCTCTCACAGCTCCATCCCCATGCAAAGGACCCAAGAGAAGACTATCTTATTTGAACTCACAATGGTATTTCCTCAAAAACCTGCTTCGGAAGTATTAGTGATTGCCCTCAGAGACAATGCTTAACGAGAATGCCTTGCAGTTTTGTCACTGAAGCCCAGTCCTTAAAGATTGGCCATTCAGGGAAGCCAGAGAGTCAGCCACAGAGTAAGTAACTCTAGGCATAATTGTGTCCCAAAATGCAGGTAAATACTGGAAACCGAACTATTAAAAACTGACTAAAATATTTCAGCAGAATATGTGTCTCCATCTGAATTGAAAAATTAATTCCAGGATTTGTTAGATGTGTTAATTGGTTCAGATCACAATTAACATATGAAAAGGAAAGGAAAAGACACTGAAAAGAGACTGTGAATTAAAGCAGCAAAAGAAGTAATAGAAATCAACCTTACATGTGACAGCCTGTCACCTCCATGAAATAGGGTTGTGTAGCAAAAAGGCAGCCTTTGCAAAGCACCGTGACACTGATATTCAAGAGCAGCACCAATGTTGGTCACAAAGACATTTTCTTTGCAAATATTCATGTCATTAATCTTCTTTCAAAAATCACTGAGGTATAAACATGAGGCAGGCTTGCATTTGTGCACAAAGAATGTACTAAAAAAAAAAATGAGTGCACTGCACTCTCTGTTGCTATCTGTTTCTGTTCACACACATCATAACAAGGAGACGGGATATGAGAGCCGCAGCAGATGTTCTGAAGGCTTGGTTTATCTGCCATAGAAGAAGAGTCAGAATGTATCTTAAGAAGTATGGCCCTTGGGAGTGATACCAAAATGAACATCACGCCCAGCAGTGGTGTGGAGCCCCTTAACCACATCTTTCGAGCAGGCAGAAAGTGAAAGAATGCACCGCTTTGCTAGCATCCATATAAATGGTGGTGTCAGCCTAAGGCTGAATGTCGAGATAATTAAGACATGCATTCCAAATGCAGAGTTTTTCTAATAAACCTAAGCGAGCTGGTCATCAGAAAACATGTCAATATAATGTAATGTATGGGATTATTTAAAAGCTCTATAATCAATTAAATGGATACAAAAATAATCTATATAGAGTAACACTCAAAATAATCTATGGAGATTAACACTTGTTCATGATGTAAAACCTTTGTAATCTAAGAAGAGAAGAGCTGCTTCAGCATCATGGAGTATAGGGCATACACCATTCTTAAAGCAGAACTTTAGAAAAGCATTAAATTTAAAAACGGAAAAAGGATGCCCAGTATCATCTTCTTTATTGAATACATTACTGGTCCTAGATAATATAAGAAAGCAATAAAAATAAATGAAATATAACAATTGTAAAGTTAGTCATTTAAAGATGATACAATTGTGAACATATATAATCTAATGAAATCTGGAAGCAATAAGAATTAATCAGAAATTTCAGCAGGGTTGCCAGGTATAAGATCAAAATCCAGAAATCAATACCATTTCTATACAATAGCCACAACCAATTTTAAAATATAATAGCAGCAAAAATTGAAAGTTACCTAAGTAATAAATTTAATAGAAGATATTTTTAAGATATTTATGAAGAAAAGTATAAAATGTTATTAAATGCTATTTAAAAAAGACCTAAGCACATGAAGAAACTCTACCTCTTTCCTGGATGGAAACCCTCTGTATTTACAGAGGTTGCCCATGACAGCTGATCTCCATATCCTTGTTAGTGTAAAAATAGTCTGCTGTCATCTAGTCATCATGATTTTATAGAAAATTCATTGTGTTTTTTTTCCTGGAAGGCTTTTAAGAATTTCCTTTTTTGTTTTTGATGTTTGATAGCTTTATTATCAAGTACTTAGTTATGAGTTTGTTATTTTCTTCTGAATTCAGAAGAAACTTGAAACTGAAACTTTATTTCTTCAATTCTAAAAAGTTTTAGCCATTATGTCTTTGTATACTGTGATTCTTATCACTGAGTCTGTAATTACCTCTTGTTCTATGTGAAATATTTTTATTCCCTTATCTTCCTCTGAACCAATCTACTTATTCTGAATCAGCTTGGACTTCCTGGACCTCTTGTATAGTTAATTATTTTGCTTCATAAAATTATTTATTTTATACTTTTCATATTGTCAGTGTTTTCTCATTTAAAAAAATCTTTTCATTGCTATTTATTTGAGACAGAGAAGGAGCTCAATGAACGAATTTATCAAATTATTTCAATTGAAAACCCCTCATGTGTGTATTAAAGTCAGTGGAGAACATTGCATAAAGGACATGTTTACTGAGTTTGAAATTGATACAAATTTATAACAGATATTACAGACATGGAGGATAAAGTTCAACATTTAAAAGTATTCACACATTTGATTATTGGGCTGAAAAGAAATGTTTTGCAAGGATAGCTGTACTTTTGATATTATTAATGATACTGAGAGATCTGATTAAGATAACTCGGATCCCTGGGAAAGCCGGAGAAGTGGGGAGGGGCCGTAGGAGGAGTTGCCGAGGCAGCTGTGGGCAGTCTGGGATGGGACTGGCCGAGAAGCTGATGCCTCCAGAGCCAATGGAAATAAAAAGAGGGCTGGCTTCCCGGCCCCCCAGCTGGCTCGCTCTCAGGCTCTTCTCCTTCGAGAATGCCTGGCTGATCGTGCCGCAGCTGCCTGCATTCCCCCAGGCACACTGTTTTGTATGGGAAGGGACTCCAGGCACGGCCTCGGATCAGGCTGGCCTGGCAGAAGGTGGCGCATTTATTCTTTGGGTGTTCTAGAAGGAACAGGCTCTGAGGCAGAAGCCTGCCGTTCTTCCAAACTGGTGTAGCTTGTGTATAGTTTGTAAACTAGCCCTATAGAAATGAGATAACTAAAAACTAATGAGGAGAAGAGAGGAGAACTCAAGTGTTAGAGTTTAGCCTTAAGTGATAGGCTTAGGTGATTAAAGTCGTGACTTGATAGGCTTTTACCTGCTTTTGAATGAAGAGGCCTTTCCTTTATCCCTAAACCTTTGCCTCTGGAATGTTTGTCTAGAGGGTGGCGCCAGGCTGTAGGACCCCAGGAGCTGTTCAGCGCCATAAACATAACTAAAAATTTGGCAACCCTTAACAGATAAAATATCTTAGTGTATAGTTGTTTGAAATGTAATGTAGATTGGTTAAATGTGATTGCCAATTTCTTCTAATTTACCAGAAATTATGCCAGGCTCCGAAAACACAGCAGTGAATAAAACAGACTGACGGAAGAATATTAAACAAATGAACAGATAAATAGAAGTAAAAATTGTGGTAAAATCTACAGTTATAGATCGGGGTTATGAGAGAGAGGAGGACTAATTGAGGCTAGGAACCGAGCCAGTCCTCTCAAGACATTTGCCCTTTGACCCTGGACTGAACTAATGAGAAGGTGCTCCCTAGTATTGAATGCTGATGTGTATCTAGGTAAAAGAAACGATTTGTTCGAAAGTAGCGAGTTAAAAAAATAATCGTCTTTTAGAAATTAGCCGATACAGACGTCAAGTGGCAAGAGATGAATCTGAAAGGTCAGCAAGGCTCAGATCCCCAAAAGATTTTAGGCCATGTTTTGAGTTTGAACTGTAACTGAAGTTTAAATGGGAGCCAGAACACAGGTTCAAAGTTAAATGACCCTATTCACAATATATATCGGCTAATACAATACCTGCTCTTATTGATGGCTAAATAGCAATAACCTGGGAATGTTATAGTAAAATCAGTAACACATACCTACTCACTTGTCCCACTCATTGAACTCGGACTTCGTTGCCACCAGCTAGATTACTAGAACTTGAGCTGCCATGGATCCCTTTTTGGTCTCTTACTTCAAACCATTTAATATTGTCTTGCTGGAAAAAAAAATAAAAATAGGACTTAACATTTCTTCAAGTATAGGGTTTATTCTGCCTAGGACCGACTAGGCTGGTGGTGATGGTTAATTTTATGTGTCAGCTTAGTGGGGCATGGTGCCCAGATAGGTGGTCAAACATTATTCTGGATGCTTCTGTGAGGGTATCGTTGGACGAGGCAAACTACTAAATCAGTAGACTTTAGTCAACAGTATGGCGATTACTGGTGGGTAGGGGGAAGGGAAGACCTGAGGTGATGGACAAAGACTTGAGTTGGGATGGCGAATACACAGCACAGTGTCCAGATGGTGTGTTGTGCAGTTGTGCACCTGAAACCTGTATCATTTTGCTGACCAGGGTCACCTCAATACATTTATTCAGAAGGTGCTAAAATCAGGAAACTTTGAGTAAAGCAAATTTCTCTTCATAGTGTGGAATGGACTCGTTCAATCAGTCCAAGGCCTTATTAGAACAAAAGACTGACCTTGCCAGACCCAGGAGGAATCCTGCCAGCAGACAGCCTCCAGGCCTGACTGCAACGCTGATCTTTCTAGCCGGCCCACTCTGCAGGTTTGGGACTTGCCAGGCAACCATGTGAGTCAATTTGTTAAAAATAAATCTCTACGTATATGCATATATCTCCCTGGATCTGTTTCTCTGGAGAGGTCTGACTAATACACCCAGTGGGCTTTTGTCTTGGCTTACAGACCCTCTCCTTGGTGCTACTGGTGACAGTGCTGGATATTCTGGTGTTTACATTCACAGTTAAACTCCCCTGCCCTCATCTCCAGGGAGGAGAGGAACAATCTTATAGAATCACTTGTTCACTGTTTGCCTCTTGATTGATTTAAATTTATCCCTTAGAAGATCAAAAATACTCTACCTCCCTCAAATGCATTGGGGGACCTCAGCCTAGAGGCTCACAGCCCCAAGCTCTCTCACATGACTCTGCCGGATCCCATTCCCACGCACAAGTATATAAATGAAGTGCCTTTATTTATGCTGTTGATATATAGTCGGTCACACTGGGGTAATTTTTGAAGTCTGTGTTCCATTTTTAAAAAGCGATAATGTTCAATTTACAAGACCATTGGAACAATTCTTGATTTTTTTCTTTTATTATTAAATCATAATATATTTAAAAATTATAGAATTTACATCAAAGCAAGTTCTGCTGCCAGAGAAAACTTTTACTTAGTATGATATTACTGATATTATATCAGATATTACTCTAGCAAAATTAGATTTACATAAGGCTATAAGTTTATTTGTGAAAATCATTAAAGATTTATATTTAAGAGTATCACTTTAATATTTCTTTCTAATAAATACCTGAAACTGATTCATTATTTCCACTTTTAGTTACTTGGGGGGGGGATATGACTCAGGAATATAATTGTTTTTATATTTTATGCTGAATACTTTTTCAACTATATACTTTTATTAATCCTACCCTTGTCATATATGCATTTTATAAAATACCAGTTCATTTAAAAAAAGTTACCTGAATATTTCATATTGTATATGTTCCCCTATCCATTTAATAACTGATATCTGAGCTTCTTCCAAAACAGAGAAAACACAGTTTGAAAAATGAATAAAATATAACAGTAAAACCTATTAGTCCAGATAAAATAAAAATGAAATGATAAAAGTGAAACAACCTGAACTTAATAACAGAGCCTACAAACTTGTTTACGTTGCAGTTTGCCCACACATTGCCCCTCAGTTTACTAACAGAGCAAAAATACAAGCAATCTTCATTTCAGAAAAAAATGCACTTGCTGAGAATGAAAAAGCTCATTCTCACTCACCAAAATTGAGACTTATGGAAATATACCCAGTTATAAATGACTTATTTTGTAACTTCATTTCAGAAATGTGAAACAAAGTCCCAAAAGATATGTAATGTTGTTGATTCTCTCTATTAGCACCCTCTTTCTCTTTTTATATTGATGTGGTATTGAGGTTCCTAGATTTATCATAATTTATCATAAAAAGTTCCATAAGCTTATCATTGTTTTAGATGCTGCTATTCTTATCAGCTAATCAGAAGATGATGTGTGTGTGTATATTTTGAGTGTATTTAATAATTATTCAAATATTTCTCAGATTCATCAGAATTCATGAGCCTGCTTCCTAATGTTGCTTGACAAAGTTTTTGCAATGTTTTAATTATATTTACGAAAAATCTAATCTCCAGGAATAATAAATATCTTGAGGCAGATATTTTCTATCAAATAATTACAATTATTTCTGTCAAGCAAATATCATAGGAAGAGGAATGTTTTCTAAGGAGTAAATACAAAGAAACTCAAGAATGCCATTTTCTGTGCAAGGGATCTCTACGTAGTTCACTATAATTCTATTCGGAGAGCACATACTGAGAAACTAGACTGGGAGCTCTTATGGCTTCCATCAGGAATGCTCTGCTAACTAGATTATATGCTCCATGAATGTTCTTAGAGCTTCTCCTTTTTGTTCACTGTTCTATTCTCTCCACTTACACAAGTGTGTGGCACCTATTAATGCTTGACAAATATTTACTAAATGAAATATTGAAAGGAATGAATAAATTCTGAGAATTCGGACAAAAGATTGTCATTAAACTGTGCTCTAAAAATAAAAGATTGTATTTTAGACAGTTTAGCATCCTTGATAGGATACAAAAAGTAATGGCATCTGTTAAACTGGAACAGGAAGCCTTGAACACCTGCTAAAAAGCTGCAAACATAAGTTAAAAGGGAAAATATTGAAAGAAAGTTGCCATAAATACATAGATGTGTGACTATTTCCTGCAAAGACTAACACCGTGAGGTAAGCTTATACCTGTTATCGTTTTTCCAGCTGTGCTTAACGGATTTTAGTTAGGCACTAATGCTATACAGGCTTTCAAATAGGAGGCTATTCATACAAAGTACCCGGATATTAAACAATAGTACAAGAAACTGCTCCTTCCTCTGAGCTTGATCCTAGTGACAACTTCTCATATAGATGCATCAGAAGGGATGTGATTGATAGTGTGTCTCTGAGGCAGAGGCGGTGATTATGAGGCATCTGATGTATCTTCAAAATGAATGGGGGTTCGGGCCTCCTGCTGGACTCTGAAGGGCTGTCTTTGGTTTTCTTGTACAGAGAAGGGAGATCTTCAGGCTCACCAGAGGATGCCTAGCAAAGTGTTTTTAATGCAGTCGTCGTGGCACTGAAACTTACGCTCTGGATGATGTCCTTTTTATTATGTTTGTTGTACATGAGACTTATAAATGAGAGTTTGGAGTTAGACGTACTATAGCATTTGTAAGCTGCATTTATATGAGGCCTATATTCTTGCAACTAAGGGATCTAATTATATCAATTAACATAAAGACTAGTAGAGAATAGAACTTGTATCTGTAATAAGACATATCAACACATATAATGCTTAAAATTACTATATCTTATTTTAATTACCAAAATAAAATTCATATTAGATCTGTTTATAATAAGATGCTATTATATGTATAAGATACAACACAAACAAAAAAATAACACAGGAAAGCAAACTGATCAACCCACCAACCAATGACTGAGTGCTAATAAACAAGATTTACTCCTGTTGATAGAGGCAAGAAGCATTAACATCTGAAGAAGGAGCAGGTCATGGTACAATCTAACCTTTCTTTTGGGTTGAACTATAAAGCAGGAATCCTGAAGCATTTTGTATTCCCAATCCATACTGAATTAGACCAGCTTCCCAAAGCCATTCCTAGTGTGGTTGATTTTCTTGGAATTAGGAAATATATGCCTTGCATCACATCTTTCCATCAATAATTTAGAATGAATTTCTTTCCATGATTCATAACATTTGAAAACAATAACGAATCTTCCATAACTTGTTAGAAGTGATTAAACAATCTCCTTGCTTGGGAAAACTATACTAAGAGAATTACTGAACAAAAGACCCAGGTGCTAGGAGAATTAATGAACAAAAGTTATTTTCATCTCCTGAAATGCAGCAGTGCATAGAGCAACGTAATTGCCTTCTGCATTTCCAAAGAACTTGCAAATGATTTCCCCACATTTCCAACTCCTATCGAGTATGCAATTATTGGATTAAAAATATGTGAAATGACAGCTACACAGTGGCAGGTATGATATGCTATCAACTGTTCTGTTATAGCAATTTTCATCTTCTAATTTGAAGGAAAAGTGTTAATTGTTGTGGTAATTTAGTAAATAAACATTAGAAGAAGTTCCTAAAAATTTAATCTCAACTTCCCTTTTTCAAAAGAATATAAAGAAATTATAAAAATAATGTTCAAATAGGCAAATTTTCAATATATTGCACATTATATAAAACTCCAAATATGCCTGGTTGTTAGAGGAGAATATTTCTGTTTCAGTTATTATCAAAAGCTATAATTTGGGGAGGAGTTGTATGTGCGTGCATGAGTGCATATGTAATATTTCTCCTAGTTAAATGTTCAAGTAATATTGTCACCAGGAAAGAGTTTCTCCTATGGATTCACAGGAGCTTAATACATTTATATCCAGGAACTAAAAAACAGTGAGACTTACTTATGTCATGTGCATAATCTGAAGAAAGTGGCAGCCCTTAAGTAGGAATAGATCTCTTTTAGGTGAAAGGTAAAACAATGCAAGAAAGTTTTAAAACAAAATACAATGTGAATTCTAACGCTAACCTGTCAAGGTTGCCGCCCCATGAGTTGCATTTTAGAGTAAGAGTTCGTATATTGCACTAAATATTGTAATAGATTACGTCAACATTACTCTGCAATTTTCAATCTTTATGAAAATAGCTACCCTTTTACAGAAGGCTTAGTCACCAGGCACTGCTTACAGGTCAGTCCCCATGATGAAATTATTAAGAGGTTTTACCCCCTGGCCCCACTGTATAAATGAGGAGACCGACGCTGGTAGGGGTGGCTAAACCAGCATTACCTAGAAAGTGAGCAGAGACGCAGATGCCTTAACATCTGGCTCCAGATTCCATCTCAGCTTCAGTGCCATTCTGTATGCATTCAACAACACCACCCACATCCACTCATCAGTCAGTTTGAAATGTCAATTTTTCAGCTAAAATGCCATGCCTTAATTGATGAAGCGATACTCGACTGAAGAGCTAAGTTTCTAAATTCCAAGACATTTCCATAGCTTTGCAGGTAAACCCAAGAGCCCTAGCACAGGTTTCAAGCTGCCATGTTATGCAACCTGACTCTGCCCCCTCAGATCTCTGTAAATTGGCCCCAGATTGTGTGCCTCTATACCTTTTTTATTTTAAATAGAAATTAATAATCACTTAGTGAATAGGGTGAGGAAATGGTGAAATATGAGGGGAGCCCAAGAAACATGAAATTATCTTCTGGAAGGTGGGCCCCCTGTAGTATAGATGTTCCCCACTAGGTGAGTATTCCAGGAACCCTTCCTTATCGATTGGCATTGTTGTGAAAAGCTGCGTTCAGCTTCAGTACATTCTTTGTGAAGGCTCGTTCAACATGTTTGGCCATTTATAATGGGTGATTTATGAGTGCACCTGCCCACACCGCGCTGAGTGTTCAGCACGTTTTGACCCAAAACAGTATGGCCCCCATGTCCCCACCCTCTATATTCACCCGATCTCACCCCAAGAGACTTTTTTTGTTTCCCCAGGTGAAAAAAACTCCTCAAAGGGAAAGGTTTCGCCGAGGTGGAAGAGGTGAAACAAAAAATGGCAGTAGCACTAGAAGGTGTTCGTGTTCAAAAACTGTTTTGAGCAGGAAAAAAGTCTGGATAGGTGTATTGCATCAAATGGAGACCTTTTGAAGGTGGCTGATGTTTAGACATGTAAGAAGCAAAACACAGTTTTTTATAAGTAAATGCCAGGGTTTTTGGCCCTCCTCTTGTAATTTAATACATATAAAGAGCTGACAAACTCCTCTGGTATATGAAAATGTTCAACACAGGTTTATTATTATTATAATAAAAATAATTCTTTATTGTCTGTATTACTTTTTCTTATTTTATGGTTTTTTGTATGGAGTCACTACATTATATTCAAACAACTATCAATACAAGAGTGTAACTTCAATACCAAGGACTGTAATCTATTATATATATCTCTCAATAGAAAAATTTCGTATTAGTACAATTTTTCTCCTTTCTAATATTAACCATAATTATTAACATAGAACATTTTCAAAATTACATTGTCATAGTCTGCTTTTATAAATAAATCATGTAATTAAAGGTAAAGAGACCTAGGTATGTATATATTTGTAACTATTATGCTGCAGCCTGTTCTTCCCACATTTTATATCATCAGAAGAACATGACATCATGCCAGACGTCCTGTAGGTGATAAATGCATGTTTGTTAAATTATAATGAGATATTAAACTATATTCTGTCACTATCTAATTCTAAATGGCAATGAATTGTTAACGTGCACATTTTAACAAAATTCAAGCGCTTCCAGGAAACATTAGCCAGATGCTCTATGTCCTTGCAGTCACACAGTGAAGATGCAGGTGACCTATTCCTACTCTCAAAGGGTGTAGGCAGAGTTGGGAGCAGAGATTACTATTATTTCTCTGTGCACCTGCTTGGAGTGGACCTCTTCTTGGAAAATTTTTATGTCTTTAACTGTAACTGTGCTGGAGGAATATGATAAATTACATAACAAGGTGGCTAAAGCTCCCCAGGTCCTTGTCCAGGGCCACATGCCTTTCATGGCCACAGCGCAGAGTCTATGAACAGGCTATCGTTCACTGGGGACAATGTTTCCTTGGGAAGTGCCAAAAATTGTGTCTCAGGGTGAATGATGCAAACAAAGGCCCTGGCTGAACAGAGTTGGTTTTCTTTTTTCAAACCCTCTATTTTTAATCGTCTATTAAATTATGTTTACCTTTTAGTTATCTATTTTTAATTATGGTTTTGATATTGGTTTTTTATCTCTAATTTTCCTGTCTATGATTTCCATAATACAGTCAATGATTGATCGATAGATTGATTGATTTTTTTTTTTTTTTACAGGAGGGATGTTGTATTTTGAATCCAGGTTTTCCACAAGGTATATTTATTGATTATATAATCAGAAAGCTTTAGTTTCCCAAAAATGTTCTTTCAAGTAAATAAATAAATAAGCCTAACACCAAACTACTTTTTCCTAAATTCCAACAAATCATGAAATATATACATTGTTCGAATGGAGAATTTAGGGAACTGGTAGATTAGAATTAAACAGTAAAGGACAATTCAGATAGGAGGAAGGTTCATAACTATAAAGATAAAGTCCTAAAAAGTTTATCTTAAATTATAATTTTAGAAATAATTTCGTTGATAGGAATATGTCACTACACAAAGAAGAAAAGATTTAATAAAAAATAAAATAAATCATTTCCGAATTCTCTACACAGTTTAACTGTGAACACTCAACAAAAGTTTAATAGTAAATTTAAAATCTACATATTGTTGTTTTTGAGGCAATGAATATTTAATACTTAATTAAAATAAGCAATCAGTCAAAATATTGGAGGACCTATTGACCTCAAGCACATATAGTAAAAATAAACTTCCCATTATATATTGTCAACCTTTATCAAAATACAGAGCCATTTTAATTTTAGTTACACTATACTCCCTGTGTTTATAAGATTTGATATCCTTAGGAATTCAGAGAATAGTTTTATTAATAGGTTTTAAAAACTAGTTTTTTGATATTTGTTCAGAAATAATCTGGAAAATGCATATATTATTTTCAATTGCACTAAGGCAAAGTGCTTATTTCTTTTTTTCCTTTATCTTTTTTTTTTTTTTTTGATAAATGACTTGGAGAAAGCCTCAGCAAAAAGATACCAAATCTTAAAATTTATTATTGTCAATAGTCTGCATGACCTTTACTTTAACTTCATCTTGACTGTCAGTAATAATCCAAGGCTGCACTTTCAGTGATGAAATGAAAGACTTTGCATATTGAATCTCTGGGTCTCCTTGAAAGTGTTCAGACATCACAGTCATTTATTCCCATTGTCAGAGCAAGGTCCATTATGAAAGCCCATTCGTCTTTACTTGAAGATGAAGAGTGGAGAAACTCCACTCCTCCTTGAATCAAGTACTAAATACTTCAGGGCCCTCAAATATATCAATACGCTGACTTACTCTCATTCTCTCTCTTTGTCTCTCTCTCAGCTGTGGGCACTGGTTCCTTAAGTGTTTGCTTTACCTTTGTAATACAAAATTTTGATGGCATATAAAATAATGCTTTATCACATACCTGAGAGTCTCCCTTGAACTGGGTGAGCTTTTTGTCTGTTCTCTTCTTTTTCCAGTTAATCAACAAGCTGAATTACTAGTGGAACTTAGAAAAAAGTTTACTTTACTTAGGTAGAGTAATCATACTTACAGGAATCATAATAATACTTTACTATAAATATTCAACTTCAAAATTTTATTTTGAAGTAATAACTTTTTATTTATTTATGATTGAAAATTGTTATACACTTGGCCCGAAGATATAAACTTGTCTAAAAGCTGCCTTGGACTAGTTATTCCAACTTATAATGTAGGAAATATAAACTGTACAGAGTAAAGATACTAAAAGCCATGACAAACATATTATTAGTTGATGTTTTTGCCCTAAACTCTAATTCAGGTAAATATGATAAATAGCCCAATACATAGAATCCCTTTTTCCTAATTGGTCAGCTCTAAACTTCAGAGCGAAAACTTTATTTTGGATACAGTACTTCCTCCTCGAACAGAAACACTATAGGCTCAGACTTTTGTCTCAGATTTATTTGTAGTAGGGAAAATAAAGAACAGATTGAAAGATTTTAAAGCTGTCAACACACCTGAACTGTACCAAGCCAGACACCTGACCCTCAGAAGACGGTAAAGCATAAGGAAAGAGATGCCCAGGTCTTTCAAACAGGAAACAGCCTGGGAGGAGACAGTTTCCCAAGGATGCTGCAACAAATGACTGCAATGTTGGTGGCTTAAAATGACAGTTATTCCCTTACAGTTCTGGAAGCCAGGATGCCAAAGTCAGGATGCCCGAAGGGCTATGCTGTTTCAGGGGCCTCTGGGAGAGGACCCCCTCCTTGCCTGTGTTAGCTTCTGCTGGCTGCTGGCAGGGCGGGCTGGCAGCCTCATTGCTCCCATCAACCCCTTCGCTTCCCAGCACCTTGGCTCTACCTGTGGCTAATCTCCCTCTGGCTCTCTCTCCAATGAAGACTCAGGGAAGACATTAGGGGCCCACCCTGATGACCTCGGATGATCCCTCCTCTGTAGATGTTGAGCTCAATCATTCATGCAAAGACCATTTTGCAACATAATGCCACATTTACAAGTTACAGGGGTTAGTGCATAGACATCTCTTTGGGGTGTGGGTGGTATTTTTCAATTTTCCACAGATTGTTTACCATTATTAGCATGAAGGAAAAGGAGAAAGCGAACTCTGATGATATTTTTAAACAGCTGCAGATATGATGAAATATGTATACTCAAATAGAACTAATTCTAGAGGTGGAAAAAGGTTTTGAAAAGTACTTCATGACAAGAAGACTTTTTTATGCTATTGAAAAATAAAAAGCATTGAGCATGTTCAAAGTACCAAATAATTTAGAATACAATGAAGGTTTTTGGACAAATTCCAGGGCCCTCCTTTGAAATATGTATATTTTTGTTGATTCTGGTTGATATAAAATAAAAACTGAGATTACTATATTAAAATTTGATATAAAACAATACAAAATAAGCAAGATTGAGATTCGGTATATTAATACCTAACACAATTGATTGACTAGTGTATGTCAATTGCAGGAGTGGATAAAAAGGCGATTTAATGATGTTCGAACTGATTCCTAGCAAAGAAAGCACTTACATTCATTTTTTTATATGATAAAACCCTTTAAAATGTGAATTAATTTAACTAGCAGGCTTTGGTCGTACCTTTTTTTTTTTTAAAGAAAAAGCACTTTCTATAATGCTTTTTTATTTCTTTAAAAAGCTGATCTAACTTCCCTTGATGCAAAAACCAGTAAGGAGAACTCATCTGCTAAAATGCAAACTTGGGATGTTTTTCTATAGCTATTCTTGGGCACACTCAAATCAAGCTTTTTGAGTCCTAGATTGGCTGCCTCAAACGCCCTCTTATTTACATAGACTCTGGGGCTTTTGCAGTCATCTCCATTGTGCAGGGGAGTTTTCCTGCGTGCATTCTGATTAGACTTGTGCAAAAATGCATACATTCCCCATCCAATCAGAGGCTGACCTGGGGGAAACTGGCAGGCGGTGGGCAGAGTAGATTAGTAAATTGGCAATTCTTTTTTATCTCCAGTAGTCATTTGGGTGAAATGAACCGGATCTTAAAGAGGGCAGCATTATTGGTCTAAATGGAAATAGAATAGCATGGCTTTGACTCATGGAAAGATACTGCCACAAGAAACAGACAAAGTATCATCAGGAATAGAGGATAAAAGATCAATCTGGGTATTTTTCTAAAATACAAAACAGGTAAAATGACCCCAAAAATATGTGAATTTTCTATATTCTATTCCAAAATATTTTCTATAAAATAACTTACCAAGATAAATAACAGATTTATTGTCATTTACTTACTACTTTAATTTTTATCAAATGACATTGGAAAGGAAAGGTCTGACAGTGAAGATAAGTATTGCAAATCATTTACACTTTTAGTTATCATGTTAGGTGTTTAGATACCCCTTGGTGGTAAAGCACACTCCAAAAGAAGATAAAATTCTCCATGCATATATCTGAGCTCTATTTCAAATAAATAATGAACATATTGTAAGGCATTTCAAACTGTAGACTACAAAGAATGATAACATATAAAATGTATTGAGAAGAATAACACATGACAATTATCAGGACAATTAAAGAAGTATTCTAAAACTGCTATACAATTCCTTTATCAATAGAAAATATACATATTATGAAACTTTTTTCTTAATCTAATAATAAAGGATGGTCTTGATGATGATAACTTTATGAACTGTAAGCAAGAATAATTTTTAATTTCAAATGTTACCAAAACTGGAAATACCTTAAGTCCAAATCAATACATATTTTCAATTAAAGAGGTGGAAGTCATTACAAATAAAAAGAGCAGAGAGAACAATAAATATTTTGGAAGCAAATGTATATCAGGAAGAAAACTTATTGAATAATACAATTATTACTTTTCAATTTTACTTTTGTTACTATCAGAAAAAGTTGGGGAATGTTAAGTTATACTTAAAATTATTCTATTGGTAATGCAATAAGCATTTATGAACATTTGTATGTGTGAATGAGTCTCACTTTAGGTTAGAATCAGGTGTTAAAGAAAACCAGGGCTGGATAATAGTTAAAAAGGCAAAAACAAGATCTATTTAGGAAAAGGAGGAAAAGAGATCTCAGTGTAGAATTGGGATCAATTCAGAATATGACAAGGAAACATGGGGATTTACAGTTAAGGGACAGGTTTGTGTGTGGGTGGGGGTGGTTGGTGGATGGAAAATTACCAAGAGGAGATATCAAGAGGTGGGGAATTCTTGCTGAAGACTGACCAGTGAGGTCACACATAACTGGGGTGGATGGCGGAGGATGAGGAATTTGACTAGATGTTGATTATTACCAGATACCAACAGTGGTTGAGTCTCTCTAAGCCAATTAAGCAGGGTTCTTGCTAAGACTGGGCTGTCCTAGCCCTGCATAGCGTGATCACAGAGGGTTCAGAGGAGACTAAGCTTTAGTAAAGGAGAAGGTATTTGTCAGAGGTCATCTATGACGACCTTATTTGAGCTAATCTGTGGGTGCAATGAGAGAGGGGAGAGAGAGAGGGAGGCAGGGAGGGAGAGAGGGAGGGATGGAAAGAGGGGAAGAAGAGAGAGAAACTGTTATATATATATGTAAAAATAAATAAATATATATATATAATACAAATTAGATTCAAAAGTTCTTTAATTTTCAAGCAGAGTCAAAGTACAAAGCAAGTTTTCTAAATAGGAATCCTACATTAAAATCGGAAACACTACAGAGAAACAATGGAACAATAAAACCAGCTTCCCTGAAGGACTAATTGGACCATTAGATGCTCATACATAACTGGAGGCCCTAATTACCCATGCTTTATATAGAAATTTCTGCCTGAGAAGACATCAGCAAATACCTTACCTAGAGGTATTACAAAATATTTAACCTGTGTGAAAAAAGAACACTTTTCTTTTGCAGAAAAAAGGAGTAGATGGCAGCACAGAGCACACTGTACTTCTTGCCTATGCTCTCTATTGCAATCTAGTCTTCTTCATTTGTTCTTGCTTCTTTTGCATCTTTATTATATTGATTCTTCTTCTTGTCTTTTTTTTCTTTTGAAATATTTGAAATTAAGGGGGAAACTATGGCATGAGGTGTTTACAATCTTTTATTTTCAATTGCCAATTCTAAGCCATCTCTGGAAAATTCCCTGACCCATAACTTTGGTCCCCAGACCTACAATCTCTTTCCTATGAGTCCATCACCACATTAATGTTACTCTCAAATAAATATTCAATGGACTAAGAAGACAACTAAACCTCCTTCTTTCTAGTCACCATTTGTCTCGCCTTTCTCTGGCAGTAAAAAATAAGAACATATTTTTTATGCTGAGTGCCTTCAACTCATCATTTTCCATTACTTTTTAAACTCTATTGGCTTCTAGTCCAAGCTCCCACTGAAATAAAAGGCATCAAATACCTTTATAGATTAAGTTCAGGGACTGATTGCGGTGTTATTGCCCTGCAGTGACATTAAATTGGTTGCCTAATCTCTCCTCTGAAACGGATTTAAAAAAAAATTGTGACCACAACTCATTCTCAGTTCTTCTGTTCTGTTGACTAGTTCTTCTCGTTCTGCTTTATGGGCTACCATGCCTTTCCTATGTTTGAATAATACTGATTCTTACTGTTCAACAATCTTTCCTTCTCTTAATCTAGATTCAATCCCTGAATGATCAGAGCTATTGTTACAGTTTTATACCCAAGTGCTGAAGAGCAAATACCTGGAATGAATCTCTATTTGAGGCTCCAAAGTCACACGTGCAGCTTTGTACGTACAACCTCTCTTGTAGGACTCTCATCTCATTTGCTCTTCATAGAGCACAATTGTCATTTTACTTATTATTTTATTTTCAGCCATCTAACATACGAAAACATCTTTTATTAGAGCAGAACACCCTAGATGTTTTCCTGGGGGTCAAGGCAGGACATTGTCGTCTTGGAGGAAAGGCAAAAACCTCTTCTTGATGCCACACTGTTACCTGTGGTGTATATTTGGCTGATTACTTAGCTTTCATCTGAGACTTGAATCAATGGGGAAAGGCAGACGAATTCAGTAAAATAGTGGAAACCGTTCATGGAGCAGGAGGTCGTGTCTGTGCCAGGAGGCCTCCAGCGGGCTTGCCACAGTATTCCACTGGGGAACAGCATTGATTTTTACCCAATAAGCAATGGGTCACCACTGACAGCTCTGTAGACAGGTGATGACTAATGTGCTCACATGGGTAAGAATCCTCACTGCCTGACAGTCCAAAGCTTCTGCCAGTTTTCAAAGCTTCTTAGTTCCCTAGACCTCATTGATACTGTAACCTACTCAATACCATTTAAATAGTGTAATTTTCTGTTTAAAATGACAGCTTTTATTGTCTGGAAAAAAAAATCTGATGGATACCATCCCCTACCCTCCTTCCCAGGCAAACCACACACTGGATAGTTTTCTTTTTTAGTGGCTGTGATAGTAGAGATTTGCACTTTTACCCTAAAGTAACTATACCAGAAATATGAGGACAATGGCCACTCTTCTCTCTCTACTTCTCTTCGTTTGCTGGGTCCTGCGAATTCCGTAGATCTTATATGTCTTTCATGCCCAATGCCTCCTTACCAACCCAACTGCTGATTTCTTACTTAAGGCCTGGTACTATTTCAACTAGAATATTGTGAATCTTATAACTATATTATTTATTTTACCCATCCAAAAAGTCTAGTATGTCCATGTTAGAATATTAACATTGATGGCAGAGAAATATTTCTAAAATACAGATCTAAGTATGTTAGTCCTCACCTTTCCATGGCTTTATCAAAGGTTACCCATTGCTTATTGGATAAAAATTAAACCCAGAATAAGGACCAATAATAACTAGAGCAATTATTTTAGTATAGTACGAGTACATAGACGGACTTTGCTCTCTCAAGAACACACAGTGTGTATGGCATTTCTTTTTGGGGAGATTTTCTTAAATTTAAGTCTCTTGTAATCTTTCCATGGATAACCATTTATGATTATTACATATGATACTATCTGAATGGGTTTTTGCACCTTGCAACTTAGTTATCCATAGATTAGGTGCTATATTAAATCAGTGTTATTCTAAATTTAAGGCATGCTCTTTTTCTTCTTTTTCTGACCTACTCAAAACATTACAAATGCTGTAACATTTTATTTCTCTTTCCTTCTGGGTTTGTGACTATTAAAGATTTATTTTAATATGAAATTTAACTTCAAATATAAACCTGCATTTTTATGTGTGCTATTTATATTACTTCAGCCCATTACCCAATGAATGTGTTTTCATTTAAATTCTTTTAAATGAAAAGAATGTTCTACTATTTTCTCAGCATGAAGCTTCAGTTAGTAAAACTTTTCTCAACTTGCTGTTCTCATAATATTTTTTTTTTTGCTTCTGTCTTGACCCTTTTGAAATAACATAGTCATGTTTGCTGCTTTCAAATCCTCTAGAATCTCTCCCAAGTCTAGTGAACTTTAAAAAATGTCAGTTAAAGGTTCACTGGATTTCTCGTTCGCTTCCTTTAAAATTCATGGAGAGCCTCCAACCAAGATCGCTGCGCTGTCTTCTTGAAGCATAACGCCTTTAGCAGTTTTGCTTTTCACCTGTAACTGTCTAACTCTTTTCCTTGCAGTCTCATGAAATGTTTTCTTGGTTAAAATATATCTTATTTCTCATTTTTTCTGAACACAAATTTAAATATTTTCATTTAATATAACTAAAGTGACAATAACATCATTCTGTTACTAGGGAAAATAATTTTTAATGAATTGAAATTAAATTAAGAGTAAATACATGTAGTTTAAAACTAATGCTTTTGTATTTTCTAAATTGTGTTTTAAATAATTCATTAAAAGTTTGCTTATGTGGAAAGATTCAAGGAAATTAAAAACCTATTTTCTTATTTCTTATAAATCATGTACAACCATTACTGCATACCTTATGATAATGGAGTTCAGTGAAGCAATAGGCAGACATAGGTACATATGAACATTCTTCCAAAAATGAGACTACTTAAAATGAGATTTCTATGGTCTAACCACTATACATCTAGTCATGTTACATATGCCTAACCCAAAATTCCATAGGTACATTTAGAAAACGATGTTAAGATGGTATTTTAATAAACACAGGTGTATTTACAAAATAATAAAATAGTAATTCTCTGAATAAATCTTTTATGTACGTCATCATGAATTTAATAAATAATTTTATAGTGTAACTTCAGGTCTCTATTCAGAAAGTTACCATGTAGGTCTTAATAAATTGTTCAGAACTTGGAAAATTAAGTGTTAGGCAATCCAAACAAATACTTTAATTCCACAGATTACCGTAAATATTTTATTTTTCATAATGTTTTATAGTAGTATATTCACAGAATCATACATTAAATTATAACGTGAAGTTTCTCAAACTTTTAAAACTCTTTAATCAGACAACATAGGCCCCTTAAACAGATTTGGTGTTTATTTAAATATTCTAGTAGTAAATCAAATAAATATTGCTCTTCAGTTTTCTATGACAATTCAGTTTAAAACTCTTCTATCCTTTTTTTTGGAAATGGTTATACCCTCTGTATTTTTGTGTGTTCAACATAATTATCAAAAAAGAGCTAGTATTGTATTTTGTATTGTGGACTCATCTGCCTGAAAATAATTTGTCATCAGAAAATGTCTTTTGGGTCCTGAGAGATTAGAACACTATATTTATAAAAGATAATGTGACTCGTGTTGCCAAGAAAAGATGTTGTATTCAAATGACAGTTGCTTCCTACTCTATGTACTGAAAACAACAACAACAACAAAAAAACTTATGTGCACGAAACCATGTTTATGTGGCATGATAAAGAGTTCAGCCATTTTTTAAAGTATGGAATAGCACCATTTAATTTTTTTTACAATAAAAGAATAACATTCCAATTTTTTTTCTTCACCTCCTGGAAAGGTTTTGAAACTAAAATTAAACTTTTCTTGGTTTTGAAAGAAGCTCAACGAAAATTTGTCATGGCTAAAGATTTAAGTTCTGAGTTTAATAAGCACTAAGGAGAAGAGGGAAAACCCTCATTAGTTTGGGGTTAAAGGAAAGAACTGCGGGGGAACAAAGATGATTTTGCCCTAGTAATAAATTGAGGTCAACAAGTAGAAGAAAAAGAAGGTTTCCGAGGGTTTGGAGCTGTTGCAGGAGTTGTGACCTGGTGAGGAGGTCGGAGAGGAAGGCCATCCAGGGGGCGGCCAAGGGGGAATGTGATCAAAGGTCCTGGCTGAGGTGGTACCAACTCATGGAAACGGAGTCTGAGCCGTTACCTACGTGGTCTACTCCTGCCTCGGTGGACGCTGTCAGGGACTCTGCCTCGGGCCTGAGGGCAAGGTCAGCCATTCCTTTCCTGGACACCCACTTCCTAAGCATTAAGTAGCACCCCCAGCAGGATGAAAGCCTTCCACGATGAAGAAATTTTCCAAATCACATTCTGCCTCTATTCCTGCGAGGAGCGGCCGACGGGGGTTACATGCTGTTTCCCTAACCAGTGCTCCGAGGGGACTTGCACAGGGCAGGCTGCGATGCACCTGTCCGAGTCCTCTGCGGGGGTTTGCAGGTATGTACCCACAATGCGTCACTCTCGCCTAGTATTTCCACCAACATTACCTCTCAATGAGATCTCACAAAATCTCTAGGGTTTCTTTGGTGCCATTGGGCAACTCAATTTTGAAGGTTTTGCACTTTTTTTTCTTGTAATTTCAATAACTTGCTCCACTGCTTGGTTTTTAGCAGCACCAGGAGGCTGCTTAGAATTGTCACCATAGGTAGTTCACTAGTTTAGTGTCAGGGAAGTAGACATTGAGTTTAATAAACTGGAGAACATAGGCCTGATTGCTTAGCCAGGAAGCTATGGCATTTACACACTCACTCACACACCCCAGAGGACTGCAGCAGAGGAGATGTGATCCCAGGAGCGCAGGAAGTATCCGCAGGGACACCGTCCTCCCTCTGGTACTGGATTGTTGGGAGTTACAGGGGCGGCGCTTGACTGTAGAGGCTTGTCAGTCTAACTAGGAAGTGGATGCATCAGAAGCCCAGGAAAACTTGGGAAGCTGGTTATTTTGAAAAAACTCCTAGTCTTTTCCAAGCTAATATAATCCCAGGGGAACAAAGAAACGCCCTTGCGCACGCTCAGGTGTGCTTGCGCGCGTGCGCGCTCTCTCTCTCTCTCTCACACACCCTCACCAGTCCCATTTGTTTGTATGTTTCTTTCTTACCAGGGAATTGCCCAACTGTGTGAGTCTGGCAGCCATGTGAGCCCACAGAAGACCTTGTGGACTCCACAGAACTAAGCTTTAATATGAAACAGGAACTGTGGACACTGGCCAGTGTTTTGGTCTCGCTGAAGGCACGGCTGGACTTTTTCTGTGGTAGGATGAGCAGAGAGAGGACGTTGGAAACCCAGGGCAGATTTCCACCTCAGTAAGCCTTGCCACACCATAAACTCTCATCCATGGGTCCATGAAATGCTTTTCTCATGATCCCATTGAAGAACCCAATTTCCACTGGCAACATTATGACTCAGCTCCAAGGAGTCCGCAACCCTCTCTGCTCCTATTGTTCATAGGCCACAAACAATGGGCAGGGAAATGTTCTGCCACTTTTTTGAACCCTCTGTTGGATCTTTAGTCTGACCCACAAAGGAGTTTAATTGGAAGTCAAGGGCAAAAGAGAATGACCAAAGATTCTCCTTGAAACCAAAAATTTATATAAACAATGTGCTTGCATCTTCCAAGAAGGCATTCCTGCCTCGGTCAGCACAACCCACAACCGGCTGGCCTGGTGGGTGAAGCTCTGCTCCTCCAGCACACCCAGAGGCACTAGTGAGGGGCTCATGGGACCCTCAGACTCTTGATAATGCCCCACTGGGACCTGTGTAGAATGCCCACCATACTTGTAAATGCACCCTGCAGGATTTTCAGGCTTTTTTTTCTCCACTATGATATTTTCTTTAATCAACTACCTTGATGATCTCCATCCTGCTAAAGCAATGAGCATTTTTCAGTTACTGTCTTACCTTCAAACTGAAGGATCCAACCACCTGCGTGAACTCTCCTGTAGCTGGTTCAAAGGTATCTCAAATTCAACATATTTAAAGTTTAACCTTTATGATCTTTTTTCAATCCCAGGTGTTTTCCATTTTTTTTCCTCTCAGTTAAAGACATCACCTTCCAGTCTATTGTAGAAATCAGTAATAAAAGTCTTTGCTTTAATGTCTTATACTCCCACCATTTTACAATGAGCGCCAGCCCTGTTGATTTTAACTTTCATCAGTAATCTGTTGTCTACTGGGATCTTCATCGCACGATCCTTTCTTTTGACACTGGGACAACCCCCTAATTCTAGCTTTCCTCCAGTTCATAACCATACTGCAGCAAATCTTATTTCATCAAAATACATGTCCAACAATGTCATTCCATTCCTTTCTGATAAATTCCCTTTAGCATATTACCGTTCCTCTCTGAACTGAAGAACAAGAATGTTAAAGTGGCCACAAAGGACCTGCAAGTGAGCCCCTTGCCTGCGCCTCCTTCCCGCTTCCATGCTGGTTCTCGCCCTGACATGCGCACCTTGGTCTCTCTGGCCTTCTCGCAGCTCCTCTCTGGGCCAGGATCGTTTACTATGGTTTGCCAGGGGGTCTTGCTCGTTATTTCTAGCTCAAAATGTTCCACATTTTCTTTATTCTCATTTAAAAGTATCTGTGGAATAAATAAGTATGATGAATACCTTAAAATATAGCTTTGTAGGGAATGTATTAGAGTTCAAAAGTCAAGCCAACATGTGAATCAAGTGTGAAAAAAAGATAATTGGATATTGGAGTTTATATTCAGGGAGAGTGAAGGACACAACGGAACAAGGGATTGGGGTGTTGGGAGGTGACAGATAGTTTAAGAAGTCATAAACCTGGCACACACAGGATTTTGTACCTTTTATCTAGAGCCACACACACACATATATAAATATATATATAAGTACACATATTATATATATATATATTTAGGAGTCCCATTAATCATAAACTTCCTTATGTTATTGTTCTATTTCTGAATTTACTTCTTCAAACACACATTTCATCTTTTCAATATTATTCAGCTATTCAATTACCATTGGTAATCATTCATAGTTTGATAAGAGCTAGACATGCTATCACTTCAACTTTCTTGGAACATTTTCTTACCTGTTGACCAAATTTGTGTTTCCTCAATGTCAAGGGAGAGATTTACTCTTCAATGTATGTAATAATTCATATTGGTAGCTTGTACCAACACCAGAAGCTCATATGCAGTATGATGAAATCTGTATAGAGTGAAATATAGCGTATCTAGTGAAACTGTAGCTTATTTCAAAAAACATATCCAGAGTTGTTATAAATACTAACAGAATTTATGGTGGAAATTCTTCATGCCTTTCACACAGGGTGCTACCTATCAGAAAAATTACTTTGTTCTCTTATTTACAGGAAACATGCTTAATAACAGGAGTATTAGCAAATAGAATTATAGTTTCTATTTTTTTAAATTTTAAGATGAAGTGGAAAATGAGGCCGTATTTGTTTACTTGTTCTAATGTTATAATACATGTTTGTTTACTCACATGATTGGAAGGTTTTAAGATATGTTAATCACTGTTTCAAATCCAATACAAATTACAGTGAATGGGATAAAACCTACAAGTGAATTGACCTGGTGCATACTATTGAAGAAAGAAAAATTCTTTAACCTTAAGTAGGCACCCTTAACTCATTTCAACTAAAAATGCCCATTATGTGTACATGGTTTGTACAGATCCATTATTTTTAATAGCAATACAAAATAAGTATTATTTTTTTACTTTTTTCTGAATTTAAATGCTGGAAGCAACTTAAATTTATGATGATTCTCTGCAAGGATGCCAAAGTTTTAGCATGTGTAATAATTAAGTACAATATAATATACAAATATTATATAAGATGCTATGGGCATATAGGTGAAACAAACATAATAATAATTTTAAAACACCTTATCTTCACTCAGTTAAGGGCTAGACCATTATCAAAATATTTGTAGACTCCAGTGTGCAATTCTTCATGTGTAGATTGCCTTCCTTTCCCAATTCTTAATCCGAAGTAAATATTAACTTCAATAGTGAGATTATCCCCTTGACTTATATGCAAGCTGAAATAAATTTTTAAGAGATTTATAAGCTATGTGAAGAGCATGAATAATTATAGTAAGACGAAGACAAAATAATCACAACAAAGCTTGAGAGAAATAACTTTGATACTGAAACTTTGAGGTACACACAAAGTCCTTTCCAAGACCTTATTTCTTACTGATACCAATAATAAGTGTGGGTTTATCAGAGATTATCTTATGACTCAATGTCAGTTTTTATTGGAATTCAAAATGAGTTTCTCTTTGGACATCTAAAGTTTCATGTGACCTCTTCTTAATACCTATGTTTGGAAAAGGATTAACCCTCTGAGTAAAAAATAAATAAATAAATAAAAACAGATGAAGTTGTTAAATGTTAAATGTTGTCATACTCATTGGTCATCACAATAAAGAAATTTTTAGAAGATGTGAACACGAGTAGTATTTTTTGTATCATTTAGAGAATATTTGTATGCCCTAAATCAAATAGCTTTGAAAATGTAATCATCAAATAGCATGTATTATGAAATACTTTACTGATATTTAAATAGATTTTGTTTCATATATTTGGCCCAAAGTAATATTACTACTATTATACTAACAGAAATAACTATAGTAACATCAATATTATATTGGGCCAGTATGATATTAGAGATAAAATTTATATAAATATGAATAATCAATAGTGCATTTATAACATGTACTGACAATTTCTTTTTGCAAAATATATCTTTGTAGAACTAAATTAAACATATCCAGATGAAATAGCTTCCCAGCAGATTTTAGGATCAATCTTTGTCATGTACATCAACATAAGCAAATATGTGTCAAAATACTAGGCGATAGAGTTTATAATATAGTAACAAGAGAGTTTTTTTAAAATAGGAAACATATTTAGTTCAAATGGAATTCATATTTACTTGCATTAAACTATACATTACAGAATTGATTTCATTGGTTGAAATTTACTTCCCTTTTTATCAGAGGTCTTGTGCTATCTAAAGACAATTTATAAGCTCAGCATAAAAAAATAAGTAGCAGGATACATAAGTACTGACTTTTCAAATAATTTTCAGAGACTATGCCTAATACACTAGCTAAATAAAATGTTTTAAAATTTGATAAAACTGGGAAAATTGCTTCATTCATTGATTGAATTGCCACAAAACCATCCAATTCCACTGATTTTTCTATTCTGCTGAACAGACTACCCATTGGGATTTCCTATTTGCCCTAGGCTAAGCCTGATGAACAGGAGCTTTCAAAGAGATTACAGCTGACAAGACACTGCAGAGGGGCTCTTCAGGGATCCAGACTGAACTTGTGCCTGGCTTTTACACCTGGCATAAGAGCCTGAAGTGTTTAGATGCCATACAGCCACAATTGCAGCAACAGCGTTAGTGGCATTGCCTCAGTGGGTAGTCATGCATCAGCCGGCCATTACTGGAGGCACAGGAATGAAGAAGGCGCGTAAGAACTGCAAGTGTGGTGCTAGAGGTTATTCAGTTTCATTTTGGGAGCCATACACTGGTACCCTTTGCTTTAGAACTTTCCATTTTGCCACTTTCAACTATTTACTCATTGGTAGTGTTACCTGAAAATGTATTTCTAAAATAAAGAATAGGAAATAATATTTGTGTAGCAAATTTATTACATGTATACCATTTGCATGCTCCCTTTCAGAAAGGGCTTATTTAGTGAAATTAGAAAACTGTGTTTTATCAATACTAGTATTATGGGTTTTTTTTTCCTTTCTCTTTTATTTTGGGGGGGGTTGTGGGGTTATTAATGCCATGCCAATAATAAATATTCACATATTTGCTTTAAAATTGAATTGCATAGAGATAGCTAAACTAGCCTTAACTACCTAAAACATGGTTTAAGTATTATATACAGACAAAAATTGCCCATATCCTTGATTCTTTACTAGTTTTTGGTATTCATATGATTCACCTACAATTCACAAGTTCTGTTAGTGCAATTGTTTTACAATTTATTTGTAAAACCTTGTCTGAACAATTGAAAGTTGATATAAAGACCATAAATAATTTGTAGAAGAATACAAAACAGTTGAATATCGTGTACTAAGAATACTTATCATTGTAAATAAAGCCTTAATTTTCTAATTACTTGAAACAGAGTCAGGAAGCAGCCTGAAACCCTCTTCATCATGTTGTAATGTTTTATGGAGAATTTTATATCCAATGTGTTATGTTGGCATATCCTCTTAATATCAGTTTGGATGGAATGCAAGAAACAGTTCATGAATTTAGAGTGTGTCCTAATATAATACCAAGGTGATATCTCATAAAACTCCCTCTCATGTCAGAGAGGAAGTCATTTTTGTTTTATTTTATATTTTGAAGCTATACCAAAATGTGTTGCATAATTCATATTCTTTGCCCCAAAGTTTTAGAACTTCATTGTACAAAATTTAGCAATGTATCATAGAATACTCATTAATTGTTTCCTGATTGCTTCAGTGAATGTAAAATTTATAACTGGGTATGGGAAATAATATTTTTCTTTGTATGTAACTATCAAACACTGCAGAAACTCTAGTAGACTGTTAAATATTTGTGTTGAATTAAAATGAATTGAAGAATAGCAGTCCATATTACTTATTAAATGAAAGTGAAGGACATACAGTAACAAATATTTGGTTTTGTGTGCTTTTTAAGAAACTTATTGTAATTATATTATAATGGAAGCAGTCCATCAAACCAAACAATTTTGGCAAAGAATGGAAAAAGTCAAGAACTATAATAAGTGCTCAAATTATTGAATTAAGCATATACATATAAAATACATTGCAAATTAATGCATTTCAGAATTTTACATTTTGCTTATTTTGTAATATCCCCACTTGAGTCCAGGAAGCTCCACTATCATTTCTCAGTAAAATATAAGAATGTTCATTCCAAAAGGGAGTATTGAAGTCTACAAGTAACATGTTAATTTGTATTGGCATAGATTTTGTCAGAATTTCCTGCCAAATGTGTTAAAAACTCTTGATTTTAAACATTTTTTTAATTTCAGATTTACAAATAACACTATTAGGACTAAGTTGGCTTGTATGGAACAGAAATAGTCTCAAAACAACTGAAATGAAAAGCAGAATACACTGTAATAAATACACAAGGATTATGGAAACTAAAGAGCTTGCTCCAAAGGCATCAAGAAGAGACTCTCACTTGTGTACTTTAAGTAGCTTTATGATGCAGTGCTAAATAATTTTCCCTTGTGCCTTTTGATTAGAAATCCAGGAAGAAAATTCAAATTTGTTAGATGAAAACAGATGGCATTCCAAAAGGATGTTCTGGCTTTTGATACTCTTCCAGACCCAAAAGTACTTCCGTTTTACTTACCACTATTTTATTTTGGGGGATTAAAGTATATTCAGTTCCAAAGGCAAGCATCAGGAATTGGTAATTTCCGAACCAGAATCAGAATCTGATCTGGTAATGCATTATTGCTCATCTTAAAAAATAATGAAATTTATTTCCTTATGACATTTGCAGATGATATATTAGTAACAAGAAACCTATTTGAGAAAAAAAAGTGTGGTACAAATAAACAAATACCATGTTGTGATATTATCTTGCATGGTGTGGTAGTTTACAATATTTTTTTTTCTTAATGACTAATCTTGAGGGAATTAAATTTTATATTTATGGTAGACTAACATATGTACAAAGTATAAATGGCCAAAAGAATAATCACTAGTCAAACCTATTAGCATGGATAACAACATAGCTACCAACTATAATATAAAGATTGTTCCGTCATGTTTAGTATAATAAATTATTTGAAATATTATCGGTATATGAGTTCAGAATGATGAATGGCAAAATAGGTTTCAGGGAGAAACACTGTTACTTTGTAGATAAGGATATAAAGGTAAACGTTTTGCAAGGCGTCATTTCAACATGAGATGTGTGAAAGAATTCATTAAAGACCAAAACTAACCATACAGTTCACATTACCTGGCAATAATTGACCTTGATGATTTTTAAGACTGAGAAAGTAGATCAAATGGAAAAATAATTTTTGTATAAAATGCAATTTAACTCTAAATGTATTCATTTAAATATATTTTCTATTATGGCCCAAAATTTCATATGAAGAGTTTAATAGATTAATAAATGCTTTGCCCGTTGTCATGTAAGCAAAAGTTGTAGAGATGATGGTGAAACCCAGCTACAAGTCATTGCTCAATACATAAAACAACAAGAGCCAGTATAAAATACAAATGCATATGTTTTCTTCAGGAAAAGACCTGGTTAACATTTCTTATAATACCAGGGAGATTGAACAACAACAACAACAAAAAATGGTAGTGTAGTAGTAATTGATATTCACAGACTACATCCTCACTAAAGTCCAGAACTACAGAGGAACTCTTCATTCAGAGTCAGAAAAGAAAGGACCTGTATTTAATAAAGGGGTATTTGGCAAATGTATTTTAAAGTGTCGACATAATTGGTTGCCTACAAAGTATTTTACATAGAATAATGGTTAATGTTAAGTATGGACAACAGGGAAGGGACGGACTGAAAGAGTGGGAGAGAGTATGCAGGGGCAGGGGAGACCAATGGGGGAAACACTGGGACAACTTTAAGTGAACAAAAATAAAAAATAAATTTAAATAAATTTAAAAATCAAAAAAATGTTAAGTACGATCTCAGAAATAATTTTTTTTATATTTTTCACATAAGAAAATGAGTCAGAGTTATTTGAATTTAAGAAATGGAGGAATCGTGATTAAAACCCAAGCTTGTTTGACTGCAAAATCCAGAGCTTTTGTTATTGTTTCACATTATTAACTACTCATTTTTGTTATATTAACACCAATCATTGATGACTTGAAAATACATATTTCTATAAAGGAATTTAGATTTGTTTTTCTTTACTTTAGAACTGTGGTCACTCCTTAAATTTTTCTCATGCTCTCACGTAGACATTACCACATAAATGTAAATTGTGGTGTAACAGTCTAACAGTGGTTTGATCATGAGATTGGCAGGAAATGAACACAAATATACTGCCATTCACATCCAGACAAAAGGGAAGAGAATTTCCAATCCCAGTTTCATTGGCTTCTGTTTCCATATAGCTCACCGTATTCTATTCTAAATAAATTACATACAATTTATTATTCCTTCCTCTAAATTCACCACTAGGATTGAAATGTGCTTTAGAATACTGAACAGCTGTTATGCTTTTCCTTACTCAAAACAACTCTTTCTAAATCACTTCTCTGATGACTTGAAAACATATTACATTGAAATTTTCGGTTTGCAAACTATTTCTGTGGAGTCAAGTAGCTATTCACTTAAGTTCAACAGAGTCGTCTCTACTCATTTCCGAAGTGTAAACTAGCACATTGTGATGAATATATTATTGTTTCTCACATTTGTTACAGGTAGCCCTTAAATTTATGATGTTGGATCTGTGTTTTAACAATCTGAAAAAGCACAAAGCTATCAATCATGTCATACACCAATGAAATGCTATTTGTAAATTGAATAATGCATAAGTTAACAAAATAAAAATCCTCCTATTATTGTGGAAGTCAACAAGTACTCACTCATTTGGTTAAGTCTGACATGTCCATTGTTCTTTAAGGATAGACCTATGTTATCCCTCATTTCAAGTATATGCAGTTCTAGAGTCTATTGTTGAATAAATATGTGTGTGAATGTGAGAATATGAAACTTAATACAAATTCAGCTTGAGTGAATCCCTGATTGTGTTGTTCCACTTATATCAACAATTTGCATACTAAAATGTTCCTGGTAACTCATTTAACTGACTTTATTTTATGAATAGATATTCAGCACCTCCAAATAATTGACTCCTTAATAAAATTATGAAAGTATACCTAGAGAGATGGTTTGGAAGAGCTCTTGTCATTAACATGTGTGACCTTAAAATTTACCTACTACGAGCTTAGTGGAGGGAATAAATGAATGAAAAAAAAATCAGTAGTTTAGCAAATGAATAAAAGAATGAAAGATAACACACCACTGATTTGTACTGAATATTCTTCATTGAAGTCTATGTGTACATAGCTCTCATTAATGTATTAATAAATGTTATAGCTTGTGACTTCAAATATATCTTGCCCTAAAATTATTAAATAGCAAATTGTGTATTTATACACTTAATTTATTACACAAAAAATAATTGTCCTGTAATCCTTGATTGATAATCAGAAGTAGTTTCAAGGAGCAGTTCATTATACCACGTTTTTACTTTTTTAAATGGCTACTAGAATTCAAGTTTTAATTATAAAATTCCTAAATGACAATGTCAATTTAGTATCAAGTATTTTCAATACGCATGTTGTTAAATTTTTCCCCAGGAAATAGATTTTTTAAAATCATATGTGTTTAAGGAATAAATGTAAAGAACAACTGTCACCATAAGAATCTTATTTTCTTCAAGCTCATTATCACATTTTAATAATTGTATCATAATAAAAAATTAAAAAGAGTTAAAACTGGGTATCAATTTTGCACCAAAAACTAAACATTTAAACAAAAATGTAAAACATTTTGGAAAATGTTATTGAACAATGTGTATGGCTTCTAATGGGGTTATCTCCAGATGGAAAAACTGTTCCTGGTGAGGGATAAAAATTGAAAACTGTTTATTCTGATCACACAGACATAGCCACCCCTACATTTTACCAAATGCGTGACCTTAGACAACCTGTTTCACATTTCTAACCTTCAATTCCTTCTTCATGTCTAATTGGGTATAACGTTCACCTTACAGAATACAGATTTATTTAATAATGTGTGGAAAGTACCTAGCAGAAAGCCTGGGACATTGTAGGTTCTCATTAAGTGTTAATAACTATGGAAATAGACTGAAACCATTTTTTGACTAATTGGTGTCATAGGTCCTTTATCATCAAAAATACATTTGAGCTAATTTTCCACAGTATACCAACAGATTCATGTTGACCACTATAAATAAAATGTTCAAGGCTGATTTATCTACAAAAGAATCATTAAAACTATTTTTGAAAACCATGTTGTTTTGATTTTTTGTGGATAAAAGCTATAGGTGACTCATGGGATATATAAAATAAAGGAAATAAACAGTTTAATTCAGCCACAAATACTGAATTAAAATAATCAGGAACATTTAATCTTAAAATGGAATAACCTCTATGATACATTTTGATATTGCATATGGCATAACTGTTGAGCTTATTGGATAGTAGTTTAATGTACTTTCATATGTAAGCCTGCCTGGCATATAAGTAGGTGAATTTTCTCCTAGAGATGGATATCTCCTAAAAGACTGTTGGGCACCTAGAAGATATTTACCCATACATAGGAAAAGTTATATCCATATTCATCTCATGAATATCTACTCAAATATTTATATAATTAATTTTTAGTAGAAACAAAAAATTAAAAACTATTTAAATGTTGTGGGAATTATGTAAACTATATTTTTGAATTATATTTGCAAAATAACTATCCAAGGCTTATCATTCTCTAATCAGTATTTTTAAAAGATAATATGTGCAGTTAAAATTTCTAGATATTTTACTTACTTGCAATGGTAGACTGTAAAAACAAACTAATTTGTACTAATCTATTTTAGTTTCAGCTGCCTAATTAGTCAAATAAAAGTTAAAAGTTAGATGAAAGACTTGGGAAAACTGAAAATTCAATGTCTGGGCAATTTATAAACAGGGCAGGTAGGAGTAAATTGCAATTACATAACATGTCATCATTACCAGTTCACATAAATCAGAATTTTAGGTTAAGAAATCACGGTTATCATTAAGCCAACAGTCTTATTATATAAATGCCATAATATAACATCCTGAAAGGTTAAATAACATGTTCATGGGCTCTCTATTATTGGGTGCAATGCTTTATTTATTTTTACTGACTTCTTTTACAATGTTATTTTCCATGATAGGTTAATACCTCCATATGTTAACAAATTCCTTCGAAATTGCTTTTAATCCATTTCTTGGGGACAGCTGGTAAACACTCAAATGACAACTTGAGATTTTTTTTGATATTCTCTACTTTCATGCAATACACAGGGACATTTTAAAAATAAAATTTTAAATAAAAAATAGTAATAAAAATATCTGAAAAATGTGTGTTCTAATATTCACATTTAACAGAAAAGCCTAGGGGTTCATTATTATGTAGAGCTAGTTTAGAAGATACATACTAATAAATACATTTTTAAAACTGGAAAAAGTGAAGTTGTATTTTACTTTCCTGGTAGGTTGACACATCCTTATACCTTTTATAATAAAATATGTCCATGTGACATTTTTAAGCAAAAATATATGAGTTGGTGTCAAGTGTGTCAATTCTAAGCAAAAACTACATTCACCAGTGATACCCTACATGTTATATTCTGTCTTCCTGTGATTCTCAGTAAAACTCATATGCATCAGCACCCTCAGACAACCATCAGTGGACGTGAATAAGAAATGAACCTTAACTAGTTAGAGATATTGAGATTCCAGGATTGCTTGAATCTGTAATGTATATTAGCCTGTCTTAACTGAATATTGCCTATTAATATTTTTTAAAAAGTAAATGAACAAATATCCAAATCCAAATTAAGGTAAGTAAACCTATATCAAAATAAACACTTCTAATAGAATCATTTATTTTTAATTCAATTCCTAAATCATTAACCACTATCAAGCACTGAGTTAATTTCTAGTGTTCATAAGATGCATAAAGATGTAATAACCACTGTCAAAATAAATACTATTCAACAGGAAAATATAATAAACACACAATTGTAATTAAATTGATGAAGATAATTATTGTAGTAATATACAGCTTCTTAAGGGGCAACACCACATAAATATACATTTATTAATATAGAAAAGTAAGGCACTGAAAACATGGTTACTTCCAGTTTCTGATCCATCATGGAATAATTTCAAAGCCATTACTTTGTCCTAAAAAACAAGTAAAAAGCTGGACAAATGGAACCCCAACAACTCTTCTTCATTCTGCTGACGAATTGAGGTTACAAGGCAAATTGTGGCCCCCAAATTGGAAGACAGACAGGCAGGATCATGCAGAGAATTGCAACTTACCACTTCAGCAGAGAACCAGCAGGAGAAAACCTCTGTAAGAATCAGGGCAAAGTTCCTTTTAGCTAGCACATGATGTCTGGCTTTCAATGAAAAATTACACTAAAAGATAAAAAATTCATATTAAAAAAAACCCCAAAAAACCAGAGCAAGTGTCAAAACCAGAGTCAGATGTGGCAGAATGTTGGAATTATTGAACAAAGATTTTAAAATAACTATGATAAATATGCTAAGTTTTCTAGTGGAAAAAAGTAGACAATGTGCAAGAACAGATGGGTAATATAAGCCAAGAGATGAGAATATTAAGAACAAAAAAAGATGTAATAGAGGTCTGAGACAATGTAACATCAACCAAGAATGCCATTTATATCTCCTTAGAAGACTGACATGCCTAGGGAAGAATAACTGAGCTTGAGGATATGTCAACAGAAATTTCTAAAACTGAAGATCAACAAGGAAAAAGACTGAAAAAAGAAGAAAATAGCAACAGAGTATTTAAGGACTATGGGACAACAGGAAAAGACGATAGGAAAATTAATGGTAATAGGAATACCAGAAAAATAAGAGAAAGAGGAAGGAAGATAAGGAATATGTAAAGCAATAATCACTGAAAATTTTTCTCCAAGTTAATGTCAGACAACAAACCACAGATCCAGTCAGCTGAGCATGATAAATGCCTAAAAGCTACACCTAGGCATATCATTTTTAAACTACAGAAAATCAAAGATACAGAAAAATCTTTAAAGGAAAGACAGGCATTTAATCATATTATGTATATCAAGCATGATGTCCTAGAGGGGAGATGCTTATTTTGTAACCGGGAATGAATATGCTACACTTGTATAAAGTTACCCATATAAATCTTAGTAAATGTCAAACCCAGCTTGTTACTCAAACATTGTTATTCTCTCAAAACTAGAGCATTAATGGTAAATGTTTTTTGTTGTTTTTTTTTAAATTTTTTTAGTAATCTTGGCTAGAATCATCAGTTTCAGTTCCTGTGTGAACCTAACACAGGAATTGGACCACATGGTCAATTCAAGAATGTTGACCATGAAAACCCATATTGAAACCAGGAAGGATACTGCCTACCTATCGACAGCCCTCCCCCTTATTTCTTTGTTCTGCTTTCCCTCTTCCTCCTTATAAAAATCTCTGCCTGCACTGACACGTTAAGATGGGTTTTTGAGGACAAAGGTTCCCCGTCTTCTCAGGTGGCCAGCACTTGAATAAACCACTTTCCTTTTCACCAGCACTTGTCTCACAAATTTGGCTTTCACTAGAGCAGGCAGGCGAACTTGAGTGCGGTTTCAACTTGAGTTATGAAGAATGACAAGAGACATTATACTGTGAAAGGGCATCTGCAAGAGGATCAGGACACCCATGAGGGTGAGGGGCAGGGAAGACAGAGCTGTGCTACCGGAGAACAAGGTGAACGCGATGAACATGCACACGGATTCAATGAAGTACCAATGAGAAACTGAAAAATGGGTAGGGACAAATTTAAATTTGCATTTTAAAAAGTACACTTTGATAGCAGTAAAGAGGATGATGTGAATAAAGGTGATAATGAAAACAGGAAGACCTCTTAAGAAGCCCTCTATTTTCTATTTGGGCTTCTTCTTTTTTTTTTTTTTTTGTCAAATTGAGATTGGTATGGCATTACAAGGTGGAGAAAGTCATGAGAATAATAGATAGAAGTGAAGAGGAAATATCTTGCAGCAGTTAAAAAGCCTGGGATTTAAAATTTAATTTATATATATATGATATGTGTGTATACACACACACACACACACAAATCATACATATACACAAAAAAATACAAGAACATAGGCCCCAACTGAGGTCATTTATGCGAAGCCCTATATCACCAAATCAGACTTAATGGCCATTTCACCTTTCCTGGACATGGAATCTTACATTGATCCATCAGGAATCACCTGATCACCACTAGTTAGTTATCTGCCTGACACACCCTTGCTGTTCCCTAAAGGACAGAGACCTTGCGATAACCAGCCAAAGTTTTTGTCTAGTCCAACTTCTTCGTCCCCGCTCCCTTCTTCCTGCAACAGCCCTACATGTTGAATAACTCCTCAGAGCTCCTTTCCATCTGCTAGATTGGATCTGCCTCAAATGGATTTTTGTTCAAATAAATTCTTAAATGTTTTAATACATTTCAGGTTATCTTTTAACAATGTTTTTTTTTTATGTATCTTGTCCAGGGATTTTCAACCTTTTTCATCTCTTATCACACATAAACTAAAATTTTGAGGCCCACCAAAAAATATACAGTACTTTTTGTTGATTTGACAAAAAAAAAAAGAAGTATGATTTTGATTCATTTATACCAGATAGCTATTTGATGTGTTAGTTGTTGTCTGTTCTCTCTCTCTCTCTTTTTTTTTTTTTTATTTGACAATCCAAGGGAAAAGAGGTTAGTGCTGCTGACTAGGTATTGCATGTTTTAAAAATTCTTGTGGCACACTAGTGGAAAATCAGTGGTCTAGTCTCTCTAGATATAGAAACAAACATAGACACAGAGAGACAGAGAAAGAGAAACAGAAAGGGAGAGAAGAATTTTCAACTGTAAATTTAGTACCAACCAATTCATTGGGCTGTGAAAACTCAGAAATTTCATTTAAGGATAACTTATTGGTCCTTAAAATGTGAGAGGAGTTTAATAAACTTTAGCTATTCACATGTAAACATATTTAAACATTTTAAATATATCAGCTCTATTTAATATTTCAAGATGACTTATCTTAGCAGAGTATATTTATTTAGTCTTCATATGTTTTGTTTTAATTTACATGTTTCAAAGACTTGAAAATGTTAAAGAAGTTGTATAAAATTAATGGAATATTCCAAATCTCTCATCCATTTCTAGTAAAAATTTATGTAACACATTTTTTTTTTACAGAGGACTCTGAAAAAGAATAATTAACATAGTTTTCCATTACTGTATAACACTTAAGTTGCATGTACTTCACTGTTTAAAATTTTTAAATATATACTAGCTTCCTTAAAATGATAAAAGACAGGAAACTTTCTCACAAAATGATTTTTAAATGGTGGACTTTGATCATTGCATCATTTTAGGAAATAATTAGCTATAAAATTTATTACTTCAGATAATTTTCCATATTTTTAAAAAAAATTATTGTTTGTGAAAAATTACAATGGCTGAGTTTTGCTTAATACCCCACATCTCTTATTATGTAGGTGCTTTCTTTTTTTTAAGCCATATATTGTACGTTTGGAATTTATATCAGGTGATTCTATTTAACATTCAGGAATAATTAACAAAGTAGAACATTTTTGTAGTGAAGGAAATAACATTAAAACATGAAATATCTAATTGAATATTTTAAATATTCAAAATAATTTGATATCTATTTATGTAATTTAAATAAAAAATAGACGTGTATATATTAAAAATTTTTTGTCTATACATTATTTTACTTTTAGCATGAGAAATTAGAATTCAATTTCATGCTTTCAAATTGTATAAAACAAATATTTACATAAATTTTAAGTCCATGAAGACATTTTACGTACATTTCTATTTTATTCTTTCAGCAGTTATTAAAATTTTGACATTAGACAAAAATATCACTTATAAAGAAATATGACCTTTTTACTAAGAAAAAGAATAAATTTAGCATGTTCAAAAGGTATTTTTTGCACATATTTAAAGGAGAGTGGCTTTTCTCTTTTTTTAAAGTGCAGTTGCAGTGACAATAATTGTATGCCCAATGCATTTGATTGAAGTACCACATAAGGTTAATATTTTGTTTTTATTTTTGTGTGCATGGTTCCATATATCATTATTATAAGTAATATATGAGAGTAAAATTTGAAGAGGGATTTATTATAATCTTTGGCAGAATGTCTGTACAGTACATTTATAATGCAAAATTCTCATCTAAAATTCAGGACATTATTTTAGGAAGAAAACATATTATTTCCAGAAGTCAAGCCCTATTTTTATGATGATTTAGTACCTTCGTATTGGAAATATAAACAAATTTTGCTATACTTCCATATGTAAATCACTATTAGATATACAGCCAACCCATATATTAATTAGGAAATTGTTTTTCTCCTTTTTTCCCCCTATGGCCCACATTTAGTTCTTCAGTATATTTGTTATCTCTTCCTTAAAAATTAAGATCTAAACATATCTTCGAAATACTTCAATTGCATCCATATATCACAGGAAAAAGTAATTTACAGTTATTTATATAGAAAATAATACAGTAATAAGTAATATTACAAGAATAAATTCTGTGTTCCATATACTCAAAACTGTAAGCCTACTTTTGTTCCACCTTGTATTAATTGGCCATATAAGCATGGGTTTATTTCTGGGTTTTCTATTCTGTCCCATTGATCTATGTGTCTTTTTTATACCATTACTATGCCGTTTTGATTACTATGGTGTTGTAGTATATTTTGATATCATGTAGCATGATACCTCCAACTTCATTCCTTTCTTTCGGGATTGGGATCTTTTGTGGTTCCATATACATTTTTTAAAAATTATTTGCTATAGTTCTGTGAAAAAATGCCATTGGTATTTTGATAGGTATGCATTGGATCTAAAGATTGTTTTAAGTAGCATAGATATTTTAATGATGTTAATTCTTCCCATCTATGATCCCAGTATATGCTTCCACTTATTTCCATCTATGATGAGAAATCTCAAGTGCTAATTGTTTTTAGAAAAATACTAAGTAATCAAATAATGTGCTTTTAATTTGGGAAGTTTAGTAAACAAAACTGTTTATATACCAAATATTTGGTCTTTATTGGAACATGGAATTTAAACATAAAAAAATCATAAAGGTATATGTGATGCTGGAGGAAATTAGATGTATAAACAATTTAAAAAATAAGTAATTCAGGCATGTTTTGGCTTTGCTTTCAAATATGCATGTTAAAATAAATTACAGAATAGCTATGTACATATTCTAATATAATGAAGATGCATAGGGTTTTTTCTATATCTGAAAGACTTGCACCAGAAGGAAAAAGAAAGTCACTGTTCAATTTTATCTTTTAAGTTCCTCTTCAACTATTTTATGAATCTATTCAGTATAATCAGGAAACTATCTCAAAATTAAATCTTGAAATTGTTCATAGATTATTGTTATTGTTGAACAGTTTTAGAATAATTTGTAGGGTTTGGAAGGATCTTAAAAATATCATTTGATGTATATATCTCTTTTGATCCTATTGTGAGTTCACATGCAATAAAATTAGAAAAGGGAATGAGTATGGCAAGCCAATAGTCGTGGAATTTCAACTTGAAAGTAACATTTGATGCACACACTAACTTTATTTTATATCTGTACTTAATTTAGTGACCACTATAAATCTTAGGGGAGCACATATGCTGAAAACAAACCAGTAAAAAGGGGAAATTGGAGCTTAGGAAATTTTTAATTAATTATTTTAAAACATTAAATTTTAATCATTTAACTCATGATAAGGTAGATTTCAAAACAAAGAAAATGACTAGGACTTAAGAGAAATATTGCACAATATAGATTCAATGTACCTCGAGGACTTAACAAATATAAGAACCCCAAAATACATGAAATAAAAGCCACTAGAGTTAAAAGGAGACCCTGACGGGTCCACAGTTGCAGTTGGGGACTTCAGCGCTTACCCCTCAGTAATGGATAGAACTACTTACAGAAATTCACCAGGGATATAATAAGTATGAATAAAAAAAAAATCAACCAATAAGACCTAATGGACACATATAACACTTCATCCAAAAAAAATAACATTTGTATTCACATGAAAAGCAGAATAAATATTTCATTTTTAAATGTCTAGAGAACATTCATCAAGAGGGGCCATCGCGAAGGCCTTAAAACAAATCTCAACACTATTCTTTAACCAAATGGAATAAGAGTAGGAATCAATGCCAGAAAGTCAACAAGAAAATCCCTGAGTATGCAGAAATAAAATGATTTCTGGAGAATCTATAGGTCAAAGAGGAACTCTCAAAGGAAATAAAAATACATGAACTGAATGGAAATAGAAACAACATATCGAAGCTTTGGGGGCTGCAGCTAAAGCAGTGCTGGGAGGGATTCTAATCAGCAACAGCGGCACAAACTATCGAATATATGCAAACATTTGAATAAATCTCGGAGAGATTATGCTGAGTAAAAAAGAGTCATCTCCAAAAGCTGACACACTATCATTTCATTTGTATAATTTTTGAAGGAGAATATTCTGAAAGTGGAGGACAGATCAGTGGTTGTCAGGTGACGAAGAAAAGAAAGAGGCAGTAACAACATTGATGCATGTGATGCCGGAACCAACTGTCCAGGACGTTGAAGAGCGCAGAAGGGCACATTTGTGTAGATCTTCAGGCACACGCACAAACGAACGCAGGAGATACTAGGCACGTATGAGTAAGATTGGGGAAATCAGAGCAAAGTGTGCACGGGAATTCTCTTTGTTATTTTTACAACTGCACATGAGTCTATAAAACAAGTTAATTCAGTGAATTTTCTCAAAAAAAGTTAATTCGGTGTATTGCTTTTTCTGAGTTGTAGGGGAAAAATAGCCCCTTTTCCTAACATCCATTCCCATGCATGACTGCTAAACAGGAAAACATCAGGAAAATGTAGAAGTCACATTGTTTCATTCACAATCATTGTTAAGCAAAAAAAAAAAAAAAAAAAAAAAAGTAATAGAGGTAAAGTTAACATTTCCCACAAGAAAAGGAAAGTTTGCTATACGGACCCCCGACCTTTTGGGTTGTATTCCAACAAAACTAAAAACAAGCCCCCGGCCCTGGGGTCTCCTCCACGGAGAGGAGGACTCAGCCCTGACCAGTCCTTGGCTTCCGAAGACGGTGCCCACCCCGGCGCACCTGGGTGGCAGCTCCACTCACACAGGGTTCCTCCTTCGCTTCATCCCCACGGCGGCAGAGGAGCCTCAGCCCCAAGGACGCTGCTGTCAGAACTTCTATGTCGCTGCTCTCACGCCTGTTTAATGTCTCAGGGGCAGCCTCTAACCAGGCCGAGCGGCCTAAGTGGTCCAAATTACCTCCCCGAAGGACCAATTACTATTTCACTTCCAGCTTCCGCACAGGCTTGTGTGCGCTCACAGTTGTCTTTCCTGCCACTTGTTTCCCCATCAGCAGGGTGATCTGAAATCCTGCATTGCCCTGACAGTCCTGGCTTCAGGTGGTTGTTTTGTTTGTGTGTGTGTTTGTTTCTGGCATAATTAGGAATAACATCGTTCATTATTAAAAATGCCCTAGTTTAGTTGTTAATGTATATGGTTACCATATTCATAGCCATGTATTTTTAGTAAAATTTTATAGAATGTGAAAGCTTCAAGAATACATATATTAAGTTGTAACAGAAAAGCCCATAACTGTACTAAGGAAGTGTAGTCAACTGCAGGTATGGGTGTAGGATGGCACTTCTTCACCTGAAGAATGGAAGTGTTATGTGTTTACTATTAGATCGGTCAGTTAGCAGTATTAAGTATTCAAAAGTAAAGCAGAATTCTTCTCACCCTAATACCAAGCGGTATTAGAGAGTGATTAAAAAAGAACCCCTTTTATAATTCACTATTCAAGTCAGTGATATAGAAGCTATCCAAACTGAATACAAACTGAGAAAATTGTAACAATTATTTCTGTATCTTACAAATACTTAATAAGCAACTCCTCATATTCAAGGCACACATCCATCTTGCAGTCTCATTTAGGAGACAGCACAGCATGGCCCGCTAGCCTGACGCCTGTTTTGTAAATAAATGTGCTTGAAACACAGCTATGCCCATTTGTTTCATTGTCAGCCATGGCTTCTTCCCCACTGACAGGCCAATGTCGTTGTGGCGAAGGTGTGTGTTGCCAGCAAAGTCTAAAACGTGGATCTGGCCGCTCACGGAGAAAGATGGCTGACTCCTGACCTACATCAGGCTAAAACTCTATGTAAAAACTGAAACACGCATGACCCATCACTTTGGTTTCTCAAGGCTGCAAAGTTGAGGTGTTGGAAGCCTGAGATTCCTGACATCCAGCCCCCGGAAGTTGCGTGATGCGATGTCCCCACACTGGCTGGCCACGGCGGCAGAGGTCGGGGCTGCACAAGAAGGCCAAGGCAGCCTGAGGGATGATGCCTGTTAAAGAACCTGCAAACCTCATCATGCAGATGAGATGGCGCTTTATATTTTTGTCAAGGGGAGTTGTTTCATACTTTTGCACCTTTAGAAAAAAAGTCAGTTTCTCAGTATCAAAATGTCCAGATTCGTAATCTGGTCACTATGCCCTCTGCAAGAAGGAACAGACTGGTCTTTTTTAACATTGCATGTATGAAAATTAAGAAAACTAATTCTAGTTCCACAATTTAGTTTATGCTATGAGTTCATATATAATCTGGACACTACTTCAGGATAATTTTCTGAAAATGTTCACATTTCTTTAATTAGCTTTAATGGATATGGTTAAAGAGCTAGGTTGAAGTTACCCATTGTACTCATGTTAAGTAAAAAGTGTATTTCCTAAGTATATAAGTAATATATCAGTTTCAAAATTTTTAAAGGAAAAATATAGCACCTTTATTTCCAATTCTATGTACTTTTAAAGGTTGTAAACTAATTTTTTGCATTTTGATTTTTTTGAACTTCGTAACAGAACTGTAATTTTTAACTTTTTAAATAAAATTGTCATAAAAATATTTAGTGACAATATAATTCAAAATTATGTGCAGGTAAAGAATACTTAACATGCTTTTATTATTAGATACTTGGCTATTACCAACTTTTCCTTATCCCTGTTAATGTTCGTCATTGTGTTCTTGAAGAATGCATTCAACAATTTAAGAACCAATAAATCTCAGTCATAATAAGGGGGCATGAACAAATTATTTCTCTTCCACAAATATGTCATTTAAATGACAATGAAGGCAAAAAATTTCTTCAATATCACACTAAAATGAACTAAAAATTGTCATTGTCTAATTTGATACATTCTGGGGAGAATTAAAATAAACCTACTAAAATAAACACAGTGACATGACTAAAATCTGTGGGAGGCCATGATTTTGTGGACCTTTGCTCCTGAGCAAGTTCAAACGAAAAGAAAGAAGATTCAGCCCATGTTAGATGGTGACTGAGAAGACCCACCTGACACAATGACAACAAACACCAGGGATGCTCAGAAGATATCCCCACCGGCATCCTAGCCCCTGTGTTCCTTTAACTCAGACTGCACCCTCTGTCTTGTCCTTCCCTTACCAACACACATGGCCAGCTTTGAAAAGGAAAAAGCAGTAAAGACATACATTTTGACTTTCATGCTTAGAACTAATACCTATTCTCCACAATATTTTCCAGAAATAGCAACAAGAAGAATAATTCCTAACTCATTTCTATGAGGGCTGAATTACCTTAATACCAAAGCCAAAACCATTACAAAATAGGAAGTCTGCAGACCAGTATTATTTATAAGCAAATGTACAAAAAACTCCATCCAATATTAAGTCAAACCAGTAATTTATAAAAAAAGAGTTGTACAACACAATCAAGTGGCGTTTATGCTAGGTGTGCAATGCTAGTTCAGCACTCAAATTTTAATCAATGTAAAGTAACAAATCAACATGTAACATACTAAAAATAGTGTAACCATATCAATTGATGCAGAAAAGGCATTTGACAAAATCCAACACCCAGTCCTGATAAAATTTTCTGTGCCAAATAAACACAATTTGCAGTTTCTTACAATGCTAAACAATTTTACTTTTACTTATTTACTCAAATATTTGAACAATTTTTCCAAAAAAAAACTTGCACATCTATGTTTATGGCAACATTTTTGCCAAAACCTAGAAAGAAACAAGATGTCCTTCGAAAGTGGCAGATGGCCAGACAAACAGAGGTACGTGCAAACAATGAAATGTTTTTTAATGTTAAAAGGATGAAGTAACAAACCATGGAAGATATGTTGATGAATCTTATGTGTGTGTTACTAAGTGAAATAGCTGTCTGAAAAAGCTATTTATTGTATAATTATGACTATATAATATTCTGGAAATAAGAAAACTATAGAGGCTATAAAAAAGCGCTTTCCAGGGATTTGGGGCAGAGGAGGAGGGTTAAATAGGTAAAACACAGGAAGAGTATAGGACAGTGACTTTATTATGTACAATATTGTATTTGTGGATACATAGCAACATGTAATTGTCGAAACCCATTCAACTTTACACCACCAGGAGTGGACCTCAATGGGCCAGTCATCTGAGGAGAATCCTATATGAGGTTCATGTAAAACCAATACGCAGGGGGCAGAGAAGACATGTACAGTGGCATAAAAGTAATCAGTAAGAATCTGGGAAAGCACCAGTATTACCTCCTAAAATTCTGCATTAGAATAATAATATGGTAGTTACCTGAGGGATAGGGGGTGGGGAGGTAGTAAAGGGTAAAGGAGGTCAAATATATGGTGGCAGAAGGAGATTTAATTTTTGGTGGCAAAAACACAATGTAATATACAGATAATGTTTAGAGACTTGTATACTTAAAAACTATATAATTTAACTAACCAATGTTATTCTGATAAATTTAATTTTAAAAGTATAGCAAAAATAAAGAAAATAATTTCATTTAAATACAGACACAACCTGTACACTTTCTATTGTTTACTTTGAAGCATATTTTAATATTATAGGAAACTGTTATATTTGTTATAAACTTGCAGCCATCTTTTTCAATTAGACATTGGTCTAATGTATTATATACAGTATTATAAAATTGAAATCTTTGAAACAAGAAGAGACCTTTAGACCACTGTTTGATTTTTTTTTCTTTATGAAGAGAGAAATCTGACACACTGATATATTAATTGATTTATCCAAAGTCACCTAGCGACTTACCTGAAGGCTTGAGTCTGGTTCCAGTGACATTATTGTCATTATATTTCTATAAATATGCATAATCCAAATCATTTATTAAATATAGTACTTTCCCAAAATAATGTCATTACAAAAATATTTTATATTCTACTTCTCTCAACTATTTATTGGTAAATAATTTCATGTATATACTAATTAAAGCAATGTAGACCACAAACAATTGGGCTAAGTATTTTCTTTCATTTTTAATTAATGACTTCACTTTAAAAATATCAAGTCAAACATAGCTTAATGCCGTATTTATCCTTTTTTTGTATTTTGTTGTGTATGCTATTCCAGTCATCCCCTCTTTTTCTTCCTTTGCCCACCTTGATCAATGGTCATACCAAAGAATTGTTGAAAAATGTTATATTTATTGTTTATAATTTTTTAAAAGTCTAAACATTTCTGTACAGTTAGCCACAGATTATTTACATTTTATTTATTTGGCTCCAAGATGGGTTTTCCCTGGCTGGTGTGGTTCAGTACAGGCCTGAAAACCAAAGGGTCACTAGTCTGATCCCCAGTCAGGGCACGTCCTTGGGTTGCAGGCCAGGTCCCCAGTTGGGGGAGTGCGAGAAGCAACTACACATTGATGTTTCTCCCTCCCCCTTTCTCCTTCCCTTCCCTTCTCTCTATAAATAAATAATAAAATCTTTAAAAAAAACAAAAAACAAGTAATAATATTTTTCAAAAAAAGATGGGTAAATATGGCAGACGGAAGTTTTGTTGAACTGACTTTTCATCATATAGTAATGTCTTGCAAAGTTGAGAATGGATTTGAGTTTTACCATCTGCACAGAGATTTTTTTTCTTACATATTTAACACAGTATGACATCTAATTTTGTTACTAGAGTTGCTCTTCATATTTCTAAATTCAAAGAATTATGATCTATTGGAAATTATCTATATTATATAGCAGTAATCACTCTAGGCAAAGTGGCCTTGAGTATGAAAGATTGAAATTGTTTTTTCATTTTAAAAGGTAATTATTTGTGTGTTACAGTCATTCAAAATAATGAGACAAAATAAAAGTGAACAAAGTCCTTACTAACAAAAAAGTTAACAGCGATTATTTATCTGTATGTTAAAAATAATGAGGGTGGAGAAAAGGGGAATATCTTTTGCTATATTTTCTCAAACATGCATTTCAAATAAAATAAATTAGAAGGCTGAATTTAATTTTGAAGTTGGCTTTTTAATTTCAATTAGGCCTTCAGAGAAAAATACCTATCTGTGATCCTAAGTGTCAATATTGAAGTTTTTGTTGTATGATTGAAACGATTAGTATATAGAAATAATGTGAAAAAATAATAGATGCATAATATGACTGATTTACCACAAAAGAATTTCCTAACTTTGTAAATTTATATTTACTTTTTAATTAAATTTATTGTGGTGACACTTGTTAATAAGATTATATTGGTTTCAAGTGTGTTACTCTGTGATACATGATCTGTATATTGCATTGTGTGCCTACTACCCAAAGTCAATTCATTTTCTGTCATCAAATATTTGACTCCCTTTTTCCTTTACTATCCAAAGAGCATTATATGAAATATGTGTTAAGTTTTATTTTTGTTTAGGCTATTTGTATAAACACTCAGATACTAGGCGAGCAAAGTGTCACAGCAGTTTAAGCAAGTATGGTCCTGTGAATTCATCATTGCTATCATGTTGTGCAACTAATGGCAGAAACAAATATTTATATGCTATAGCAAAATAAAACATTTTTGTGAGAATATTTGAAAACACTTTAGTAACGGAGGAGTACAAAATATATGTTATGTTATACTTTGTTTCTTTATGCTGTGATTGGGATGCAACCAAGATATAATGTGATAGTTACTGAAGGGCTTATTCTGTAGTAAATGAATGCTTGAGCTTGGAACCAGACAGAATGGGATAGATAGCTTTTCTGAATTCCTTTGTATTTATATTACTCTGTGAAAGTTACTATTAATCTTACAAAATTGTTTTTGAATAATAAAATTAGTAACATGTGGAAAATAGCAAAATGCCCAGAACATAAAGCTTCCAAGGTAGGGATAACATTTTATTTTTGTCAAGAAGGCCTAGTAAATGATAAATAAATAAATAAATAAATAAATAAATAAATAATTTGTCTAGAATAGATATTTATGTTAAGAGGGGGGTTTTGTACTTTTGTATTTTAATTTAAATTTATTTCAATTTATATTTAAATTTCTGAAGGTTAAATTTAAGGTTTAAATTTTTTTGTATAACATATCCAGTATTTATTAGAGGAATATTGACTCATTATATCATGTAAAACTTTATTTATCTTAATTTTTAAATGAACAATGTGGATTGAATTTTTTTGTATTTAGAAATTTTCTGCTTATTTGCAATGATAAAAATGTGCAGCATATTAGGAATCCATGTGTATCTTCACCCAGGAAAGCAATAACATCATTTGCGTCAACATAAGCTAAATGATTTGAGCAAAATATTTTTAAATTATATTTATGTGAGTCTCAACTTGGTGAGGAATAATGATAGTGGAGAAAGAGATGCATTAGTATTGACGAACACTGTGTAATGTTTTTGTTCATTCAAGGATTTGTTTATGTGGGTTAAATTAACATTGGTCTCTCACTATAGACTCAGTCCCCATGAAAGATGGAATGATCTCTTTCTTGTTGGTTATTTTTCTCTTTAGTGTTTCAAACATCTGGCACATAATAGACATTGTTTGTTGAAAGACCAAACAAAAGGCAGAGATTGAGAAAAATATTTGCATATCAGTCAAATTGTCCCCTGATAGTGACAGAATTTTATGTTTTTTTATTGTGTTTGGCACTAGGCACTTTTTTCTTAAAATGGTTAACCAAATATATACAGAAAACAATATAGGTTTTTAGGAAATTGGAAGAATTTCTGCCTTTAAATTTTGATTTCATAGGTCACAGAAGGGGAAAGACATACTACTGACACGAATCCAAATAATTCACATCAATAATATTTTGATAAAACTCACCATTAATTTCTAATATTAATATAAGAGTGATTTCTTATAATCATCTATGCACGCATTTAAGAAAATTTTTAATATTTGATCACATAATTCAATGAATAACTAGGCAAAAAGACATGACTAAAGGAAACAAACCTTTGTTTTATTGTTTCCCAATATCTATATTTTTCATTTAATCCAGAGGGGTGAAGGGAAGACATGCTACCTCCTCTTGCGGTGAGTGATGTATTCATTGGCAAAAGCCCAAATAACTTGGCACGCTGGCACGCAGGTATGCATCTCCGAGCATCGCGGGTGTCATTCTCACTGGGAGCCAAGTTTTTGATGTTATTAAACTTGAGCTTTTCTCTTTGGATCCTGCCAGACTGGGGCAAGATTTCTCGAGGAGGAAGAGGCAGTATTGACTTTCCTTTTAAACTCCATCTTGCATGGGTCAGCCACGCCTTCCCTCGCTGTGAATGGAGGGGCCCTGGAGGCGCCAGCTGCAGCACTTGCGCGGTAGGATTGCTTCTCTGGGCCCGACCTGAGCTGAATTCCAAGTACTGAAAATAAAAGAAGAAAATGGCGATGTAGCTAGGACATCCTTTCAAGTCAGATACACATTCAAGAGTCTCTAAAAGAATGTTCTTGGGAAACAGGGAGTTTGCTTGTTAGAGAAAGTGAAGGAGATTCTCGTTGTAAGACTTGTCAGCCAGGAGAATGATTTCTTATACCAAAGTATTCTTGTGTTAGCCAGTCTGTAAAACCAGTTTTTGTGTTAAAGTGATACAATTGATAGTATTATATAATGTACATAATATATACATATAATGTATGCATGATATATAGGGTCTGGCAGAAGCAAGGCCTGCTTGAGTGTGGTTGGTAGGGTAATAATATCGATGTAATAATTTATAGATGTAATTTGAATGTTTCACCTACAATGTCATATGGTGTGCTTGAGTGTGATAGTTATGTTACAGAATTACATCCTTATGCTTTTGTAATAAAAGATTTTATAAGAAAAAGGGACATTATTTGTGCTGCACTCCCTATATATGTAAATGAAGATTTTTCCATCTCTGTTTTATATACAATAAAATTTAAATAAACCCTGGTATAAAACACCCTTCTTCTTTAATTCAGATTAATTAATGCTAATTACAAATATTAATTTCTATGTTGATGCTAGCATTTTATGAAGGCAGCACCATCTGCCAGCTTAATATGAGAAAATATCATAAAAGTTTACCATATAAAAATCTATTGACATATATAAATCTAGTTTATATATTGACATATATAAAAAAAGATAATAATCTTATCTTTTACTTTTCATGTTTCCTGGGTTAATAAACCTTAAAAAAATGCTAGAATATGAAGAAATAAAATTCTGAAATCAGATCCAGCAGAGCTTAAATCCTGATTCTGTCTACTAAAATTGCTTTACCCCAAAGAAAATATCTCTAAGCTCTTCCAAAGAAATAAAGCTATAAAATAGGCTAAACTTAACCTCATGAGGGCCAGAGATTGCACCATGACTATAGCTTGTTATTACTATACGTACCAAGGGCTGTGTGCTTGGGATAAAAGTACTTATCCTAAGGAGCAGAAAAAGCTTTTCTAAATGATATCTTTTTATGACTACATTCTCAAGGATCCTACCTATAAAGCAAAGCAAGTGTCATCTTAGTTTTAAAAGTACTAAATGTAACATTTGGTTCAAAATCTTAATTTCTGAGTCAAGATCTACCTGCTTTGTAAGCCTGACTCACTTAATTCTCATAAATGGTAATTTAAATGTAAACCAAAAATGAGTAGGTGATTATAGTAGTCTAAAAATCTATACAATATATGACAGTATGATATTTGAAGTTTACATATTTATTGCTGTTTAAAGATATTTGCATTTATACATAGACTTTATATGGTTTGGTGATAGTTGCAGCAAATACTTAGTTTAGTTTTCAAAGAATATCTGTGTGGTTTTTCACATATAGAAAAGCAGTACTAAATACTAAATGATGTGTGGTAATCTAACACTGGGGTAAAGTACAGGTTAATGAAGAAATACAAGTAAACAAAGCAAAGGGCTTTAGAGATATAAAGCAAAACAAAACAAGCAAAATCTCTGCACTTAATCAAATTAAGTCATTGAAGAAATCTATGGTATGTAAACATATTTTTTTCTTTTTTATTGAATTTCTTGAGGTGGCACTGGTTAACAACACTATACAGGCTTCAGGTGCACAGTTCTACAACACACTATCCATACACTGTATTGTGTGTTCTCCACCCCAAGTCGTCTCGCTGTATCATTTATCCCTGCTATTAGTGTTGCAATTTTCTTTGGACATCCTCCTAGAAGTGGAATCATGGATCTTAAAGCAATTTCATTTGTAGTTTTTTAGGTAATGCCTTCCTGCTTTCCATAGTAGCTGCACCAATATGCATTCCACCAACAGCGTATGAAATTTCCCTTTTCTCCACTTTCTCACCAACACTTGCTGTTTGTTGATTCATTGTGAAAATAGCCATTCTGACAGGTATAAGGTTATATCTCATTGTGCCTTTAATTTGCATCCCTCTGATGATTAGTGACATGGAGCATTTTTTATATGCTTATTGGCCATCCATATGTCTTCTTTGGAGAAGATCCTTTGCCCATTCTTAAGTTGGTTTGTTTTTTGGGTGTTGAATTTAAGATCTTTATAAATTTTGGATATTAACTCCTTATCAGATGTATCAGTGAATGTGTTCTCTCATTCAGTTGGGTTTCTTAACATTTTGTTGATGTTTTCCAACATATTTCAATGGATGACAATAATGCTTAAGGTTGATCACTGTAAGATGAACATTAGAATAATTAACAAATCTAAGGAACATGTGAAATCTTTGATTAACCATGTATTAAACTATATTATTATGTGTACATTTAAAAATTAAAAAATTCAAAATACAACATTAGAGACATCACAGAAATAACCTTAAGTTTTAAAATTTTTATTTTTTAAAATGTATACACATACACTTAAAGTGTGTATCAGTCATGGGTGTATTGTTACTTTTTAATGGAGTAAAAATATTCTTTTAGAATTTGTCAGGTGATCAAGGAACATCTCTTAGAGAAATGCCTTCTTTTAGGTTTTTTAGATGCATTCTAATTTAAATCACTTCCAAAGTTAAATATCTCTGAGAAATATTACTTGAAAAATTAATGAAATCTCATACAGAAGACAATGGCTTTCAAATAATGCTTCACTTGCTTTTTAAAAAGAAACGGTAAAGCACTAAAATATTAAAGGTTCAATATATTTATGTTTTTTTTTAAAACATGTGGCTCTTCCATGCTTCATCTGTTCTCAAAATCTATACATTAAGTGCTTAAGCAGGTACTTATGAATAAAAATACTTGTTGACACATTTAGCTTTTCTTCTTGAGATATTTTAATCCTGTCATCTGTTTCAAACAAATACTAAATAGAGAGTTGAAAACATCTCTTTGGGAATGAAAATCTTCAATTATTTAAAATACAGAACATTAAATAATAGACTGAATCAGAACTAACAGAAAGAAGTATATACAAAAAAGTGAATTTAATGAGCAAATAAATATAAAAAATTTAAGAGGCTTTTATTATTTTTTTTATTTTTTTTTCATTAAATTAATTTATTTACTTTTTAAATACATTTGTCTCTGCCTTCCCCCCACCTCTTTCCCTTGCCCCCTCCCACCTTCCCTCCCTCAGCTCTTCCCCTTTGGTTTTGTCCATGAGTCCTTGCTATATGTTAAGAGGCTTTTAATAGTAGTTTTTAACTTGTATTCTAAGATTTCAGAAAGAATGACAGTACAAATGATAGAGTTAGCTGATGTTTTATAAAACTATAAGCGAATTCAGAAGTAATAATTGTATTTATCACTATTTCAGCCATTTCTTTGGTAATCTAGCATTCTTTTATTAAATATAAATATACCCAAATTTAAAAATATTAATAAAATAAGTATGGATAAAATAAAAATTTATGTACCTCAAATACCTTTGTAAATTTATTATTGTTGATGGTGGAAATTAAGCTCTTTCACAGGATCATGAGAAAAGCATTCCAAGCACCCATGCGTGGGAGATGGTGGTCTGGAAAAAAGCAGCTGCCCCCTAGGTTTCCAATGTCCCCTCTCACTCCATCCCACTATGGAAAAAGTCCACAATGTCTTCAGCAGGGCTAACCAAAGCCAAGGTGCAGAGTTTCTGCTTCATATTAAACTCAGTCCATTGGAGTCCATGCCATTTGCTGTGGGCCCTGATAGCTGCTAGACCCCCATGGTCATGGGCTCCCAGGATGGAGAGAGAGAGAGAGAGAGAGAGAATGTGAGTGAATGCGGTGAGCAAGGGTTATGAAAGCACTAGCTCAAGAGAGAAAGTTTGTCAGTTCCCCTGGGATTATATAAACTTGGGCTTGGAATGGACCAGGTGATTTTTCTTTTCTTTTTTTTTAATATCTGTCTAACAAGCTAATATATGATTAAATTGATATTTCAAATCAATGGGAAACATAAGGCTTATTCAACAAATAAAGTGCATGGACCACCCCTACTTAAAATAAAAAAATATAGAGCCCTATTTCAAACATTATAGAAAAAATATTCAGGTGAGCTAAAAAATCAACCTGTAAAACCTACAGAGTTTTAGGAGAAAATACAAAATGATATTTTTCTTACCCTAAAGTAAAATATTCAAGCCCTGATGTTATAAAGTATAATATTGACAATATGACTATATTAAACATTTAAGACTATACAATAATATACATATAAAAAAGCTAAAAGACAAGTAATAGAATGGGAAAGTATTTGCAACACATCTTAAAAAAAGGGTTAATAGTTTTTCTGTTTTTTGGGGTTCTTTTTAGGGAAAAAATTCTACAACCATTTAATCAAAAAATGAATAAAAAATACCAAAAAATCATTTAAAGCTTTTTAAAAATAATAGAAATAGGCAAGAAATATACAAAAACAGGTTTAGTTTCAACAAATAATAAAGTAACAATTAAAATATATCATTGTCACAATCAGATTAATAAGTATTAAAAATGGTGGTAATATCAAATATTGGTGCTGGCGAAAGGAACTGGGTATTCATAGACTCTTTTTATTCATCTTCTTAAAGCAGTCCCTTTAGAATACCTTTTTACTTTTCATGTTTCCTGGGTTAATAAACCTTAAAAAATGCTAGAATATGAAGAAATAAAATTCTGAAATCAGATCTAGCAATGCTGGTTTGGTAGAGGTGTATTCTCGTAGCCTTCTTTTGTCTGGGAAACTCCTTATTTTGCCTTCCATTTTAATTGAGATCTTGCTGGGTAAAGCAGTCTTGATTGCAGGCCTTTGCTTTTCATGACTTGGGATATTTCTTGCCATTCCCTTCTGGCTTAATGTGTTTCTGTTAAGAAGTCAGCTGTTAGCAGTATCAGGGCTCCCTTGTATATTACTAACTGTTTCTCCCTTGCTGCCTTTAGGGTTTTCTATTTGTCTTTGATATTTGCTATTTTAATTATGATGTGTCTTGGAGTGGTCCTCACTGGGTTCCTCTTGAATGGGACCCTCTCTGCTTCCTGGACTTGTGAGGCTTTTTTTTTCCTCTTCAAATTAGGGAAGTTTTCCATCATTACTTTTTCAACCATGTTCCCTTGCTCCTCCTCTTCTCCTTCTGGTATCTTTATTATATGAATATTATGTTTCAGGTTGTCCTGCATTTTTCTAAATGCCTCTTCATTTTTTCTAAGCTTTTTTTCATTTTCTTACTCTTTCTGGGAGATTTTTCTACCTTATCCTCCAGCTCGCTGGTTCAATCCTCTGCTTCATCAAGCCTGCTTTAAATTCCTTCTACTGTGTTCTTCAATTTAGAAACTGTATTCTTCATTTCCTCTCGCATCTTATTGATAGTTTCTAAGTCTTTTTTCATGCTGATATAGTTTGCAGTAAGTTCCTTGTAGTTTCCCTGTAGTTTTTTGTTATTCTGTCTAAGCTCACTGAGCTCATTGAGCTTCCTTGGAACTGTTGTTTTGAACTCAATATCTTATAGTTTACTTGTCTCTATTTCATTTAGTTCTCTTTGTGGGGATTCCCACTTCCCCTTCAATTTAGGGGGAGTGTTTCTTTGTCTTCCCATTATTTGCGAGATTCTTCTTTTTTGCTTCTGCTTCTTAAATTGAGCTGTCTTGATTTCCTGACTTTGTGATATGAACTTCTATGGTAGGAGACAGCTGTTTTTTTCTTTCTGGATCTGGATAATGTCAGCTGTTAACCCTGTCTGACCTTAGGCAATCTGTTTGAGACTTCCAGGAATCTACTGTCTGTGGCTGTCTCGTTCAGTTGTTAATCTAGTCACTCTGAACTCAGCAGTCAGGTTTAGGCACCACAGGGCAAGGCAGAGTCCTTCCTGGGATTGGAGCTATTTTTTTCCCTTTAGGCTGCTCAGAGAGAGGTGTTCTGCCTGAGCAAGATGGCTGCTGCCCTATGGGGGATGAGTCAGAGCCAGGATCCTGCTGGCTACTCGGTCAGTTCTTTCCCCAAAGCCTCCTTCCCCAGTCTGTGTTCAGGTTTCTCTAGCCCACTCTGCCTTTCCTGGAGACCATGGTAAGTGGGAGTAAGGTTGTGCTAAAGCTGATTCTTCTGTCTGTCTGAGGTTATAAGGCTCCTCTTTTGCTATTGTTCAGTTGTTTGTTCCAGATGGTTTCTCCACAATTTAGTTGTAATTCCAGATTGGTCCTGGGAGGAGGTTAGTGTAACCACCATTAACTCCTCCATCATCTTGAAGTCTCCTCAACCAGGTGATTTTTCAAAATGACCATTCAACTTCTCAAGCTTTTGTGGCTTTTGATAGCTCAAACCCCAGATAGACTGACAGGCCTCTATGGTCCAGCACCTCCCCCTGCAGACCCTAACAATCTGAAATGGAGGAGGGAAGAAGTGTTAATTCCCTTGGCTGAGCAATGCTGTAATATTCTGGGGTGTGAAGCTGTAGCTTCCCTGACGAAGCACGCAGGCTTATGCTCCCTAGCTTATTAAGCTCAATGTCTATTCCCCTTTGAACCTCCTTTCCTGTTAATAATTGGCTAACTACCAATGGTAACATTATCACAAATATGAAATAAGAATCATTATTCTAGAGCTGCAATGAAAAATATATTTTTTCCAAGTGCTTTAAAACATTTGGGGAGAAATTACTCCATCATTTTATATTAACTTAGAGCTGTTGATGTTTGCTTTAGGACTTGAGATCTGACAATAATTGATTTCTTTTTTTAATGATATTTTTGTAAATTTTTTGTCAGTTCTGTTTTCTCAGGTGATGAACTGGAAAGTTAGAAAAGGTAATGTCATATGTGCCTAGGCTGACAGAATTTTAAATTAGAAGTCCTATTAAAGGAGTATCAGCAGGAAGAAATAAAATAGAATAGTGTCTCAATATAACCATTCTGCCATACAACAAAATAAAGAACATGTTTATAGATTGTGTTAAAAATACAAAACTATTAGAAGTAAGGGAATAAATCTAAAAAAAAAGAGAGCCAAAACCAAGGAAAGAATATTGATACCTCTAATGGTACATTTTATGATGTGAGAATAAAAACCACTTCATATATCAAAATAGGAAAAAAAAGACATATGGATAAATATTAATATAAACATGATTAACTGGTTAATGCTAAATAAATAAATAAACCTATACAAGGGAAGTAGAAACACTTATAATCAAATAAAATGAAAGTATTTGAGTGGATAATTATTAAATATATGGAAAGAAGATTATCGACAAAAGTATTAAATAAAATGTAAAACAGTATCTCCCTGAGGATATTGTTTTCCTTATCACTTTGACATACTAGTCTGTTCCACTAATCTGTCTTTCCTCACTCAAATGCCACACTGTCTTGATTAATGTAAACTTACATGCATCTGGAAATCTGTGATGAGTCCTCAATTTTTCTTTTATCTTTTTATTGTTGTTGTTCAAGATTTGGTCACCTAGATCCTTTGTATTTCTGTATTTTCCATACAAATTTTGGAAACCATTTGTTGATTTCTAAAATATAAGTAAAGACCTATTAAACATGTGACTAAAATGCCATTAAAACATATCGTTCATTATGGGTAAATTGATTTCTCAATAATATCAGATCTTCCAAATCATGAACATGGAATAACAAACTTCTTTCTTCAGATATCTCTTTAACCTACCATATTCATGGTTAGCTGGTATTTTTCATTACACACTTTTTGTTTATCTTTTGCTAAATGTTTACCTTCTGTTAACTGATAAGAATTTTGACACTATTGTACACAGAATGTTTTAAATTTCATTTTCTTATTGTTTCCTCCTAGTGCTTAAAAATAACCTTGTAATCTACAAATGTACTAAATGCAATGATTATTTCTAATAGTTTTTTTGTATACCACTTAGAATGTGAAGTGTTACAGATGGATATCTTTAGAGGCATGTGATCAATATTTCATCATTAGTTATCATGTTAAATGCAATTTTTTATACTTTTTTAAAACAAATTGAGGAAGTTCCCCACTATTCTTAGTTTACGAAAAGACTTTTTTAAACAGAAATTGGTGTTTTTTTCAAGTTCTCTTCCTGCATTTACTGAAATGATCTCTTAAAACAACCTTTCATTACTAAGATAACATTTTTTTCTGGTCATGATATATTATTCTTTTTGTAAGTTGTATTACAGAAAATTTGCATCTCTATTCATACATAATATTAGTCTATGAATTTCTTTTGTGTCTTTGTGAGGTTAGGGAATCATGTTTTTCCTGGCTTCCCAAAACAAGCAGGAAGGGATATTGATTCTTTTGTTTTCTGGAAGAGTTTGTCTAAGATTCATGTTATTTCTCCTTAAGTATTTCATAAAATTCATCAGTGAGACCACCTGGGTCTGCAAATTTTTTTTTCTTTTGCAAAATTTTTTATGACAAATTGTTCTTTTAGGAGATATAGAGCTATTAAAATGATCTATTTTGTTGCATGTGAGTTTTTCTCAGTTGCATTTTCCAGGGAATGTGTCTACTGCATCAGTTTTCCAATTTGTTGATATGACGTTGAGAATAATATTTACTATTATTGTTTGACTATCGATAGTCACTATCGATAGTCAAAGAATATTGTTTGACTCTAGAGTGATAACTCCCTTCTCATTTATGATAGTAAAATTTGTGAGGTTTTTTCTTTTTTGAATATATTTCATTCTTTTTTAAAATTAAATTTAATGGAAGACATCGGTTAATAAATAACATAGGTTTCAAGTATACATTTCTATGATATGTCCTCTGTATATTGCATTGTGTGCCCACAAGCCATGGTCACATCTTCTTTCTCTATATATTTAACCCTTTTTACCCTTTACTACCTCCAACCCCTCTTTCCTCTGGTAACTACCATCTTGTTGTCTATGTCCACTAGTTTATTGTCTGTTGATTTTTTTTTCCCTGATCAATCCGAGTAGGTTCTTATAGCATTTTCCTTTGTTTTTGTTGTTGTGTTTTGTAAGCAGCTTAAATAATCAACTGGCTTTAGAATTTTTGTATGTATCTGTGTTCTGTATCTTATGTCTGCTGTTTGGGTGTAATTTACTTCTTTATTTATCTTAGGATGAATTTCTGGCTGATTGATTTTGAATATTTTAGATCATTATTTCTTCTTCAATGTTAGTATTTAAAGCTATAAGATTCTCTCTAAGTCTTTCTTTGATTTAACCATGAACTTTTATAGATTTTTCATTATTATTAAATTTGAATATTTTCTAATATTCCTAGTTATTTCTTATGTGACTTGACAATTACTTACATGAGTGATGTTGAATTTCTAAATAATTGGTGTTTCCTTTGAAAGCTTGTTATTCATTTCACTTGCACTCAGTGTGGGCTGAAAGATGCTCTGCATATTTCTGATCATTTCAATTTTATTGAAATTTTTTAAGGAAAACAACGTTTCTCTGTATCACATACTGTAAATATAAATTGGAATCCTTATTACTGAATTATTATGAAACTTTAACCTATAGTCTCACTTTCTTTAAGACATCCTGATTTATTGCAACAAAAAACTAGCAAACATGAAAGCCATCACACATTTAGCAATTATTATTTAATATGCTGGTACTTTGGCACAGTGGGATTACAGACTCATGGCTATGTTTTATTAATATTAAATATATCCATTATTTCTTTCATGAAGTGTTATTTTGATATAAATGTGAAAATGTGACTTTATGTTTTTAGGTTTTTAAGTATATAATCCAGCGAAGTGTTTGCACATTTATGTAAGTTAGAAATATTTTCAAACTGAAATAAAAGAAGGAAAAAGAGAAGAAGGAAAAGGATTTGGAGGAAAGAAGGCAAGGACAGAGCCCTATTTAGTCTAAGTACTATGCTTTATACTAAGATAATTACCATTTCAATGAATCAGCAGTTTATGTTTTTTTTAAAGTCAAAGAACACACACATACATCTTCACTGTCTAACACATATCTCCCCATGGATTGTTTCCCTGTAATGTTTTGTAACTGAGAAAACATGCGTCAATTTCTATCAATTTAATTCATTTCTGAAAAAAATACCACCTTAGTTAACACACACACACACACACACACACACACACACACACACAATCATACAGGTTCTCACCAGTACACACAAAAAAGGAGTACTTTGAACAATCTGAAACGACTTGCTGAAAAGCCATGAATAGAGAATCCCAGAGGAAAGCATAAAGCTTACTCCATCAACAAAATACATTTTGCCTCTGGCAAACCTAAGGGCAGACATATCCCATATAGACTTAAAAGTCCTAAATGCTGTTTAGATGAATGCTGTTTAGATGAAAATTTTATTAGATTAAATGTCACATGAATAAACAAAAAATTCAGTTGCTCATATTTTCAATGGTATTCAGTACCAGGGCAGGGTATCTACTAAGAACACTGACAGTTCAAAATTAGTCATAATAATCTAGTAATTGCCTTCAATTTAATAACCGATATTTCTACTCTGAAATATGAATATTTTGAATAAATGTTTAATATGATTTTCACATAAAACATGACTTTACATCACTTTTTCCCCTTTCTTAATATCCATAACAGGTTGCTTATGTGGCTTACGGTTCATAGAGAGCACGGAAGCTCCTGTCTCGTTGCTCATGTGGAATGTCGATATTCCCTTCCGCATGGCCCCACTGCCTTGCCCCGGTGCCTTCCTTATCCACTCACCGCACTGCAATAAAAAAGACCTTTCGACATGCGAACATGATCATGGGTCTCTTCTACCCTCTTCTACCATCCAAGCTTTTGACTTCCCATTGGCATTAGATAATTATACATGTACACATCAACTGTTCTGCCTGGACTGCATGAGCTAGCTTTTTGTTATCTCTCTAGCTTCGACTGTTATCACTCCGCTACCATAACCTTTCCACCCTTCATGATTTTTACTCCAGGTGGAGATATTATTCTGTAGTCTGTCATTACATGATCTTATACCTTGTTTGGGGGCAATTATATATATATCGCATCTGGTGCTGGAATACTCTCCCGTCCATCTCCTTTTTCATCTGAAAATCTTTTACTTGCATTTTATGTCTTATTTTGTAAACTATGTCATCTAATGAGATTTTTTCTTTTAAAAAGTCCTATTCCTTTTGTCGGCATAGCATGTGATACATCATAGCTCTGTCTATGTATGTGTTTGTACTCTTTTCTGATTTTAAGTATTTTTTGAAGGAACACCTGTCACATTTATAATTAAATCCCCAGGAACTAGCACAGTAAATCACATGCAATAAAGGCCTTCGATATGTATGAATTAAATTAAGTAGAGTTCACATAGTAAGGAAGTGTCACATTAAATTCTAAATGTAATTTTTACAGACTTAATGTATAGTGTGTATACACATATACATGCAATCTTTGCCATTTATTTATTAAATTATTTTATTTTAACCAAGATATTTGTTTTTTAACTTAAAAACATTCCACTTATTTAAGATCTTTGGATATTATCATCTGTATTAATTTTTGCATATTCACCCCCACTTCATGTTCTCCTTAGTCATGTCCATCTAGACATGAGAACATGTGTGCAATATTTTAAATATTTTTTAACAAATATGATTTTTATAATTCCATTAATTAATTTCTTTTGAATATATTTTTTAATTTTAAATTTCTATTTATATATAGTACTGGCCATATGTGTTATCTATAGATTAGAACCAGCTCTTCCACTTATGCTGAACAGATTACTATGGCAACAACACGTCATCAGTAGGATAAAACTGTCCTATGTCACGTTGCCCTAAACCCAGATCACATTCTTATTAGTGGAAGAATGAATCAACATTTGATGAAGTCTGCTTCACAACGAAGAGCAATATTTAGGACAATACAGTTGTTATGAACACTAGGCCACCATATTTATTACACTTGTAGGAACTTTTCTGACATCTTTTACTTAAGACCCCCAAAGTCAGAAGGATTATGAAGTTCTGCTTTCACTGTATATCTGTACTGAACATCAAGATCCAGTCCAGTTTTGTCCTTCTCCTAAGAGAATATGTCAGGTTTCCCTCGGCATACTTTAGGATTCTAAATTGTAATGGACAGATATACCACCCCAGTCACCTAGGCTGTAAATTTGTTGTACCCTACAGTAGTGTGGCCCAAAAATTATGATTCAAGGCTTGTCATGAAAAAAAAAATGGACCAACTAAATTTGTCCCTTTGGGAATTTAATCAAAGTTATTCCAAAGGATGGAGTACAATAGCAGATGGACAAATTGACAAACATATATGTAACATATATATTTTGTATATATGTTATATACAAAAAGTCATCTTTTTGTATCTAAAAGATGGGTGGGGGGTACACACCCCCATGACTAAGGAAAATGATTGAATTAGTAAAGAGAGGAGATACCAAAAGAGATGTAGAGCTCATATCACATAAAAATGGTCAATGTCCATAAAAGATGAAAGACAATTCTTTGTCTAAAGTATGTTTTCGGTTAAATTTATTATTTTCAAGACATACAAACTATGGCTAACAAAAATAGAAAAATAATTTATTGAGGCAGAGCACAGAATTGATAGATAAGCTAAAAATGATTAAAATATAGAAATGCATATTTTATTTTTAAAATTTTTTCATATAGTCCTTGAGAAAAAAAATAAAATTGATATATAGTGGATTAAATGGAAACAAACATGAGGTAAAAACACTTCAAAATAGAATTGATAATGGGGATCACAAATTATGCATATTTTCACTCTTTTTCACAATAATTCTGTTTACTGTTTTGGAAAATGTGGAAGTGCAGGTCTACTTGATTCCCAATGAAAAGAAGTGTACAGGTAACCTTTGGAGATAATGTAAAGAAATATATAAGCACCCAAGTTTACACAGAGAATTAACTATTCAACACACAGGGTCTTGCTTAATGGGGGACTGAGATTGAGTTTTTTTGAAAAATAGAAAATTACACCCTTTTTGCCACAGACAAAATTGCAGTATTGGTGGCCAGTCCTTATTGAGTTAATGTTTAGAGAAGTCCCCCAAATTTGATTCCCCTGGATGTGGAGTGCACCTGTCCCAGCGGATTTATGTGTGCCAGCTTACAGTCTGGGTTACTAAATCTATAACAATAAATGTACAGCTAGATTCAATGCAGTGAAACTATTGATTTCTTAAGACAGAGAGAAAGAGCAAATTATCTAAAAAGACATTATTTTAAGATATTATTTCTCATTAACAAATATAGATGCGAGAAAGCATACAGTAATGTTTCAGACTGATAAGAAAGAACTCTCAATTAGAATTTTACATCTGAATTAGCCATCATTTAAAGATGAAAGCAAGCATAATGGAATTATTAATATGAAAAACCTTAGACTTTAGCACTTTAAAATTATCACTAAAATATCTATCAAAGATTAGTCTTTATAAGGAAGAAAAAGAAACCCAAAGAAAAATGAAATATGGTATCCAGCTTAAGACACTCGAATCCATCATCACATCTTCTATAAAAGAGGAAACAAGAGTGATTTTATTAAAATAAAACAAAAAAAGAAAAACCAGTCCACTTGTTTTAAAAGATGGCCGAGATTTGAAAATTCATAAACATCTCTTTTGTGTAACAAGTACACATGACAGTATTTTGTGAAAAGCATACTCAAATTCCCAGAGTTTGATAACCTTCCAAAAGTAAAAGTTTATATATTCAGAAGCAGAACTAGAACTTCTAATTACAGATCATAAAACTTTTTTTTTGTACCATGCTATTTGTTAAGAAAAGGTTATATCTTATTACTCACTAAATTGAAGTTGCGTAATGATTAATATAATTATTTGAAAATATTTAAAATAAGTTTGTTCTGCTACATTATTTCAAATACATACGTGAAAACTGAACAGCAAAATTTTAACTAAAAAAAAAAGTTTGCTGAGATTTAGAGAAATATGTTATTTCCTCTGGACAGACAAAAACCATAGCTATTTTACTGATTTCAGATTTTTTTTTAAGGGAATCACTTTGAAATTGTTTGCCTGAACGGGAAGAGCCTTGGTGAGATGCAATGCATAGAGAAGTACAGCATGCACTATAACACATGCAGCGCAGCGCATGAAGAATGCATTTCTTCATTGCCAGGAAAAAATTATTAATTCCAGATCAAAACGGTGTCAGTAAGAAACATATATTTGTTAACTTTTCTTTCTGTGAAAGTTGAATCATATTTGAAAGTGTCCTCTCAATGGGTAGGATGATGGTCTACCTTTTCTCCGCACTTAACACTAGATTAGAGAATACACTCCCATGAAGGTCGTAATGAGAAACCAGATGTAGCAGTAGAAGCTGCTGACTTTATTGGGTCTTATTGTTGAGTAATAGAATTCTGGAATGAGTATGTGGCCGCTACAGATATTTGTGCATGGATGGTTATTCTCACATTGACTGAATTATTTCACTTAAAGTTGAATTTGTTATAAAAGTCAATCTTCAATTTTATTTATCTTGCTTAATGTAGAGTGGATTAATCATACATTGAGAATCAATACCATTAACAAAAGAAAACAACATAAAATTATGCTTCGTACGTTGTAAAAGATTAGAGCCTACTACAAATAGAAGTAGAAAAACTTAAGGACACTATAGGTTTTAATCATAACAATATGTATTTCGTTAAGTGACAGTGAATATTGTTGAACTACAGACATATGATGAAAATTAGTAGAACATAATAATTTCAAATCAGTAGTATAACCACCTCTCAATTTTGTTGATAACTAAGTCAATATGTTTGATTTTGTGATATATTTTAAGTGATTGTTTTAATTCAGCACATTTGAAAAGGAAGCATAAAAATGTAATTTCCTTAAGTGCCTTAAAAAACTCTCTCAGAGAAAATTATTTCAAGATGGGTCCATTTCACCTTGAAGCACTCATAAAGTTAATTCATTTTTAATTTCTGAAGATTGTTTTGACTTACAAAATTCCATTTGTTAGCCTGTTTGAAATCCACTTTAATATTTGAATTAAATGTCTATTTGTTAAAAAAAAAATAGAATCATATATCCACTGTCATCTCATTCAGAAGAGAGAAGTTCAAGTGATCCTTTTAAATTGTTTGTCATGTAGGAAAGCTTGAGGTTGTTTTCTTTCTAGCATTGCTGCAGATGTTTTTTCGCCCTTCTCATTAACGCTGCTGTTATCCCTCTCTCCCCTTTACTTTTTCCTCCACTTTCAAAATACGTTTTTTATCAAATGATTTGGTTTCTGTTACCTGGTATAACCTATACCATGTGGTACCCTGAGTAAATTTCCTTTCTGAGTCCTTTAAAAAAGCAGCAGACATAGAGCCAAGAACTTAGTTGCTTATCCTTTCTTTTCTGCTGCTTAAGATCTGGGGAAGACGTCAAGCATGAAACATTTTGTCTGACCACCCTTGCTATGCCCCTTGGTGTATTTTAGGGACTTCTTAGAGCCACCACATGTACTGAGGTTTGCTATCATATCTAAAAAAGGGCTTTGGGAGTTCTTTGCTGCATGCCTCCAGATTCTCAGCCAAAATTTGTGGATAGCTTTTACAAGTCAATTTTAAAAACTCTAGCCCTTGGTAAAGACTAAATTAAAAACAGCTTGAGAAGAGTTGAACATGACAAAATAATAGTTTAAGGAGATTTAGAGATACTGCCAGAAGTTATGCTGAAGTTAGAAGAAACAATTTAAAGGTTATTCCAAGGAACCTGCAGTTCTCATTTTAATGCTAATGAACCAAGAAATATTAGGCTGAGAGAGTTAATCTGTATTCAGAGCATTATAATAAATTAAATAAAAAAGTACAGATCTAATGCAACTTGCAAATGCTGGTTTCAATAATTGTCACATCAGCTGAGTGTTTATCTAATCAGCATAGCTAAATTTACCTTTCTCACTAATATTGTTTTTCTCTTTTGCTACTTCATTTTAGTGACATTTTAGTCAAACTAAGGAGTTCCTGTAAATCACTTGAGAAATAAGATTTTAGAGTTTTTATTCATAGAGGGAAAAATCTACTGTGAGGTCATTTAAAAATACATGCTTCTTTTGTCAAGAACCATCTGTTTTGAAGTACTTCTGAATGTTGAAATTTTGTTAAAAATCTGTATTTGCAGAGTATTTTTAAAACCTTCACTAGTCAATAACACTATGCATGTTGTCTCTAATCAAAATAACTTCTACAGTACCTTCTTTGGTGTTTCACTCTGGCCTCCGAACCAACTTTCCATACATCCTCTCTTTCCTTTCAATATCGTCAATGTTCTTCTCTAATTTACTTAATAATGAAATGCTATATCCAAAAACTGAAATATGTAGCAATACCTCTCAATGGTTTCCCAAAGTTTCACACAAAAAGCATCTGTATAGACTTGAGTAAGGGTATAAACTTTCTTGTGATGTGTAAACTTTCTCACAGGACGCTGGTGAGCTCAGACCCTCCAAGCCCAGCTGAAGGACAAAGGGAATGATCTGTCAGCACGAAGTGACCCACTTCTAGAACACATCTTTTCTAACGTGGCTTAAATTTTAGCATCTACTTGCGGTTTCTTAATCCCTCTTTGCATGCTGCTTCACTTTCTTTCACAACAAGAAAAATAGTAGTTCAGGTTGTCAGTGGCTGAGTCATTGATAGCACTCAAAGTGTTCTTTTGAAGAAGAGTTAACATTAGTTTTATAACCCTCAACATGGTATGTTTCAATAAAGCCTTCTGGAAAGGTTCTTTATGTGAAAGAAATTTCACAGACAATAGTGGGAATAATAAATGTGAAAAAGGAAGTCACTCTAAGGTTGAGGATAAGTGCGAAAGGGGGACAGAGTTTACTTATATTACCAGAAAATAATTTTCAATTTGGAAGCTATAATGGCCTATCATTTTTTTTAAGAAAAGTGACCTTTTTTTAAAAATGAAGAGGCGTGCCTTCTCCTTTAGCAAGAATATTGCATTAATAATTGTCAACCTGCAATTAGTAGAGGAGCAGGCTTTCAATTCTTATAACTTTTCTCTAAAACGCTGGCACATGAGAAGTGCCCTGGACAGATGGGAAATTAGCATGTCATAAAAATCTATAATAGATTGGCTGTTGCAGTCAATCTCATGAAAATAATTACATCACCATGACATTTTCTGAAAATTATCGTGGACTTATAAGGGAAAATATTATGCATATAAGGTAAACAGCAACAGAAATAAGTACCATTTTCTTTCTGTATAAATTTCTAATTTGTTTTTAATCATTGGCAGGATGAAGTCCCATATTATTTCTGTGTCACATTGTCATACACGTCTTCACCTTCTGAGAGAAAGTGTGTATGGGACAAGGTGGAGAGTGTTCTACCCTGCTCTGTTTAAGGGTCAGTTTTCAGCTGATGCTGTCTGCTTCCTCTTGGACCACGACACCATCATTTCCTTTTAAAATGTTCATTGTCCTGATGGACTAAAGAGAGTTCACGTGATAAGGTAACCGATGGGGGGTGTCAAAGTAGGAATGAGAACACCTTGGACAAGGAGTGGGTGACGTGCTTCCTGCTGTAGAAAGAAAATCCTTATTAACTTGCAAAGAAAAGACAGCGAAAGCACCTGGTTGGCATGGCTGATGTTTCGCATTCTTGGGAATGGAAACTCAAGTTCTCTGCACACTAGCAGCCTCCACCTTAATCAGGTTCTGCTTCCTCCATCCGCTTTCTCAAGCCCACAGCTTGTCCATCTTGGCAGCAGTGGCATTTAGGGTTGGATAACTGAGTGGTAGAAACGGTCTTGGTTGTTGTAGGATGGAGCAAATCTGCCTTTTCTCACTAGATGCAAATAGCACCCTTCCACCCTCAGTTACGGCGACCAAAAATGACTTCGGACATTGCCACCTGTCCCCTGGGAAGGGGATTTCTCCCAGTTGATATTCACTGATTAGCTCATGGATTTTTTTTCTATCTGCATGAAATATAATATCATTTCCTATGTCTGCTATACTTGTTCCACAGAGAAAACTGTCCTCTTAAGGAAATAAATGATGGAGGTCTACCTGCCTGGGATTGGGTAGAAGATAAAGCCTTGAAATTTCAAGTGAAAAAATGTAATTAAAACAGAGAATGAGTTAATACTTCAAAGGTTTTCTTCCCCACCACCCGTACATGCTTGCATATGTAAAAGAATATGTTCACTAGAGTCTCAAATGAATGAATCCATCGATTGAACTGCGAAAATAGATTTGTTTCACACAATCTGTTTTGATATAATCTATATTTTGAGCCCTGTGACCTGTTAAGTAACTAAAATATTATGTATATTTCAAAGTGAAATGACAAGAACTACTGGCATGTTCAGTCTAGTTCAGGCTAGTCAATTAGTAATCTCTACAAAATGTTTTTGGAATGACAAAAATAATATAATATGAATCTATGCACATTATATGTATATATACACATGTATACATGTGTATATATTTATGTATATATAATTTTAAACATACCACTTTTTTACATTAATGGTACTAGTAAAATCTCTAAGATTGGCATATTTTATTGTCTTCTCTGAAGAGCCACTTAAAATAACATCTCAAATTATGTGCTCAGGCCACCTAGCAAAACAGATGTGTCAGTGATGTTATTTGTACAAAAGCATCACCTTCTTCTCCAGCATTGTTAACTTTATATGGCGCCTACCTGTATCAATGAGTGTTTCAACTCCCACATGCATCTTTCTGTACATATTAATGTCAACCATGTGCTTTGAAGTTTATTAGATGTGGATAAAATCCTCTTCACTTATTGAGAATTGAATATGCAAGTGTCTACCCTGTAAGATGCCCAAATTTAATTAAATTTGATAATTTAATTATCAAGTTAAAAAAATATATGTAAAACAAATGGACTCATATAATAAAATTTTAACAAAAATTTGTGATTAATATCTAAATGCTTTTTGGGGAAAATTAAATAAGATAGTAAATATTCTGCAATAATTGTGATTGAAAGTATACATTCATTTGTATGTATATATTCATATTCACATTCATATATATATGCTATGGGCATACTGTTCTATTTAAAAGAATACTTTTCAAACAGCTTATAATGTGACATTTTTTGTTGTCTTTAACCCACGGTGCCTCCTCAGAAGTACAGAAATGTTATAAAATCATAATGATCACTGCAAGGAAATTCCCACTTCTGATTTCAGCTTGAGCTCCCATATGTCCCTTTTACAGCATCTCAGAGAGTGTTGATGGAGTGAGGGACTATGTTCTTCACTCATTTTCACATTTCGCATTTTCATATTATTCTCCTGCCATTTGAAACACTCTATCTTGGGCTCTCAGGACCTCCTCTTCATGTTTTCAAAGGCATATTTTAAGGTGTTTTATTCTGTCTTTAATACTAAACATATGGGAGACTTTTTAGTTCAAGTTTTTTCAAATCTCTCAATATTAATTTTGAAAAAAAATTTATTATGATTGATATACTTTGCTTACTTGGATGAATGATAATTTAAAAAGAAAGTAAAGCAAACCCATGACAGCTAATGATTATTTCTCAGGAACTATATTCTCTCTAGTAAAGTTAGAAAGTCAAAATATACATGTCCTCATATTTTTAGCATTTATTCATGAGTTCATTCATTTTTTTTGTAAAAAATTTACTAAGCATTCACTATGATTACTATCAGTCAGTAATTATGCTAGGTATTGGGGTATTGGGGGGCAGGAGATAAAGTATTTCTGCCCTAAAAGAGCTTGAAAATAAATTTAAAAATACACATGCACATGTGTCTGTGTATATAAATAATAAGTGTTAGACAAAGGAATAACTCTATATACACATATATGTATATACATGTATTTTTATTCCATAGTTATATATTCTTTTCTCTCATATGCATTAAACATATGCAATGTACAATCTACATATTAGGTTTATGAGAAAAAGCTTCCCTGAAGTTATTTGAGACACATTTTAAAGTGTCCTAATATGATAAACAGAAAAGTGTAAAATGCTTTACAATTGACCTTGTTCTTTTTTTCTTTAGGGTTTATGAAAATGTACTCTTTAGGGTGCATGAAAATGAGCTGTCATTGGCCATGTGTTCAAGGTATCATTCCTAACTTCTTGGTAGAGAAAGTAGAGTAAGTATTAGAAAGAGATGCTTCTAAAAAATTTAGAATGATCACAATTTATTCTTCTCAGAAGAGAGGATTAGTAGCCTATTAAAAATGAAACCCATAAATGATATAAACTTAATTATGTAAATATGTATATATTTAAATATTATGTATATATTATGTTTATATAAATGTGCACATGCAACAGATATTATCTCAGATTTATGCAAGCAAACATAAAATTTTATTTTAGTTTTACTGCTTTATTGCTTAGCTACCTAAATGTGTTTCTATTTAAACCCCGATTTTAAACAAAAGCCTGATTTTCATACTCTGTTTGATTTCCAGACACTTAAAGAGTAGAATGGGTCAAGCTAAGAGCATATTTAGAGTTTTCCTTTGAAGAAAATGGTGTTAAACCATGAACATATTTAAACAATACACCAGTGCAACTGCCGTCCCTTAGTAAGACTCGGCTAATTAAGGCGATTGTGAAGGTCACCAACACAGATTTCAAACTCATATGAAAATAAAGATGCGCAGAGCCAACAGTGTTCACAGTTTCTTTAGAAACATGAAATGCAAACCTATAACATCTCCATAGTCAGTAATGGATAATACACACTTTTGAAAAACCAGCTTTCTCAAAAACTCTTTCTCATTGTTTCCTTGACTATGTAAGCCTTGCGATGATCATTTTACGTGTTACCTTGGCTGGGCCATAGCATGCCCACACACTTGGGTAAACGTTCTTTCTGAGTGTTCGGAGGGAACCGCATTGACATTGGTAGGCTGATAAAGCAGATTGCTTTCTCCGGTGTGGATGGGCTTCATTCAGCGAGTAAGGGGGAATTCTCCCTCTGCCTGGTTGTCTTTGAGCTGAAATCTTAGTTTTCTCCTGCCTTGGAGCTGGAGCATGACTGGACCCAACATCATCTGCTGTCCTAGTTCTCAGGCCTTCAGACTGGATCTTTGATTTCTTAGCCTCCATAATTGCACAACTAATAGTCAATCTCCTTCTATCTCTCTCCTCTCTCTCACTCTTTTTAAATATGTAGGCATATAATTATATAAGTTCCTAAGTTCTGCTTCTTTGAAGAACCTCAAATAATACAAGCCCTTTGTTATAGAACTCCCAGAGAACATATTCACATTTACTAAAGTCATAATATAATATAATATAATCACATTTCAAGGTATTCAAACAACTAAAGGTAATGGCAGTCCCTAGTTTCATAAATTATCTCTGTTCCTTTGAAGATACAGCAATAATTGTGGTTTGGATTACATTGAAAATTAGATTTTGTAAAATAGTATAGACATGACAGTTACATTCATTTTGTAGAATTTTCTGTCTTTCTAAACAAAACATTTATTTAAATATTCTTAGTAAGGTTCAACTGAGGGAAAATATTCTTCTATACCACCCACTAAACCCCAAGTAGTACACATACTAAGTTACCAATCTCCACTGCCATTTACTTGAAGAACCACACTTTTCTTCTTCTGTTCACTCAACACACCCATTTCCAGTGACTTGAAGAAACTGAAGCCAACCCCAGCTGCATTTTTGGGTTCTGATTCATGGGAGTCAGTCTTGGCAATCCCTGGTGATTTCAGGAGCTTGAGTTTACTTCAGGAACATGGGCATAATCTCATAAGTGCATGGCGTCAAACTGGTGGGTTTATGGGCTAGGTGTTAGTAACCTGAAATAGTCTAATAAAATTTTTTAAAAATGCATTTCATCATCAGGCGCATTGTGTCTTCTGTCCTTATGGATTTGAGCGAATGCCTCACTTACTTCAGGAGCTTCTAACTGCCCCCTTGAACCAGGGAGTAACCACACTGGGTCTAAGTTCACACGCAAACAGGCAGAGTCAAGAGAAGCACACAGAAAGGGATCCATAGAGCAGAGTGCCCGGTACCTGGAGGTCATGATACCTCTGCTTTTTCTGTTATGTGAAATTGGGTATTTTCATACATATTATTTAATTTTTGTCTACTTTTATTCTGAAATTTTGTTTCTTGCAGCTGAAAAATACTTTGAAAATGATAAATTCTGATATCATATTACCTCAAGGAGAGCTGATAGGTAGAATGTGGCTAACAAATTGATTTGTTTCTTTACCAGAATGGGTGATAAGCAATATCCACATATTTCGGAGGCCATTTCCAATACTGGAAGCTCTGAAATAACTTTAGACTGGCATGAATCTGTCTTAGCCCAAAATGGATAGTTGTTATCAAAAGTATACACAGTTCATAGAATTTTGTATCTGGAAGGGAACTAGAGAACATAAAAACCTATCTCCCCTACTACTAAAGTTACCATGTCTTTTTGTCATTAAAAATAAAGAAATGAGACAAGTTTTCATGTGAATTTAGAATGCATATTTTTTCATGGTGAATTAAAATTGTCATTATGTAATGGTCCTTTTTAAACCTGAAAATGCTGTTTTTGCTTTAAAGTCTATTTTAAGGTTCTAATATAGTCACAAAGTGTTTCTTTTATCATCTTTTCTTGATATAGCTTTTTTTTTACAGTTTCATATCTGATGTCATATTTGAAAACAAGTTTAATTCTGCTGCTAATAGTTTCTAATGTTTTTAGTCATACCTTGCAATAGGTAAGTTTCCACATTTTTTTCTATTTATTATTGCCAGCTGACGTTTAGATGATGTAAATGTTTAAAATTATGAGGATTATATTGTGATAGTAAATTCCTTCAGAAAGGATTTTATTTACATCTTCCATGTGCACTTGGAAACTACTAGTTTGAGTATACTTTATTTTACTCTCTAAATTTTAAGTTTCCGGCATCATACATGTGTGCACATTTGAACATTAAACTTTTGTGATAGCAAGACTGTGGATTCACATTTGGGTGGACATTTCTTTGTTTCTCTATTATTTCTCTTTTCAAAATTTTTATCTAGCTCCAGTAGAGATCAAGATAGTAAAATCTAATGCTGTTCGCACTTCATCTCAATTAAATTTTATTTTTTTTACCCCATCACTCACTGGGCAAACTCTTTTGAGGAACCTGGCTCTAACTAGTCCGTTTCAGTTCCTACACTCCCATTTGGGTTGAGTGCAAGCTCTCACTTTTTACCCGTACGTAATCATCAAAACCAGTCTTTCTGCAATCCCAGGATTATTTCTGGCTTTCTCCTCTGGACACCTTCATACTTCTAGATTGCTCCATTTAAAATTTTAATGGTCAAATTTATTCAAGTTATCATCCCTCTTAGTTTGCATGTGATCCTACCATTAAGGGAGCCACAGGGAGGAAGCAGATGTAGTCTCTTGAATTGTTTCTTATTCCTTTTTCCTCCTTGGTCTGTTTCTTCTGCATCTATTTGCTTTCTCCAGTATTGAAGCTTAGGAGGAGGAACTGGAAAAAGGTTAGAGATATTTGTTGTACTTATTTTGTAGTCTATGGCAAACATCAACAGATTTATTTCTGTACTAAGTATGAGGTGAAATATTGGGAAAATCCTTTAAGCAAGCTTTCATAAAAGGTGTGCTTCACAGTTATAACACATAGCATAGTACTCAAAGAAAAGATTGTGTGCAATAACATCCTTATAATTTTGCATGTAAAAATCACTATATTGACTATAATAATCCTAAGGAGGGAAAAACAGTAAAATGAAGATAAAATTTCCTATTTTTGATGTTCCTAGGAAGTTAGAAACCTTGGGTAAGTCAATAAAGTTTTTAGTCTTAATTTCATTTCTTCTGAAAGGAAAATGTTAAATTGGATGATCCCTTATACTCTATCAACATACAATTATAATTTTGCTGCCATAAATTACCTTTTTTCTTTCCTTCATATTTTATAACAGTATGAAAAGTGAAATCTGAACATCTTTAATAGCCAAATTAATTTGAATAACTAGGAGACATCACCTTGTAATAAATATACCCTAAATGGGGTTTTGAGTCTGTTTCTCCCTTTCTCTCTAGTTTAGATAATTGAAAATATTATATGCATAGCCATCAAGGGAGAAATGAATGTTATCAATATGTTAAATTGGTTCTGTTTCCTGGAATTTAAAGTTCAATTAGAGTAAAAATAATATTTTGGGCTCTTCAGATTGGCTTGACACTGTAAATCGCTCCCATACAAAAAAATCTTAGTCTTGTTATTTGTTTGAAATGAGCAAGATTTATTTTTCTTTTAGTAGTAATATGCTCATTAAATACTGCATCAATTTAAGTATCTGTTCAAATAAAAAGAAAGAGTAGAGGTAAATTTATGCAGCTAAGAAATAATTTCAAATGTTTTAACTTCTGAAACCAGGTGAGAGTCTTGTTAAGTTCATATGAAACATTTTTTTATGCTTCTAATATAATTGCCAATGTTAAGGGCACAGCAGATTCAATGCCAATGGCTCTGTTCTATCTACTTTAGTTAAAAAAAATAAAAAATAAAAAAAAATCCAGAACTCAAAATTAAAAATGAGTAGGAGAAAAATGAATTCAACTTGGCTTATATATATCTTAAATTCTACTTTATTTCCCCCATAGATATGTACATGAATCTTAAATTAGTAATTCACTCAAGAGTTTTATAAATATTGGTAAAATTCTCCCCAATAAATACTTTCAGATACTTTAGAGTATATATTCCCTGATATATGTATTTTGTTTTCACGTGAGTTTCTAAATATTTCAAAGTCTATGATATTGTGAATATGTGCATGCTAAAAGTATGTAATCGATAATTTGCTGAGAGTCTAATGAGATTTAAAGGAAAAAATGGTATATTTGGTTACCTGTTTGGTTATAAAATCAAATTGCAGTAAAATTATTGCACTTTTACTTTGGTATTGCATACTATCTAATCAGTATTTGGGGATTTGCCAAAAAAAATAAATGGAGCAGAAGTACATAAACATAATATTTTCTAAATTTGGGTCTGTGAACAAAATATGTGCTAAATGAAGAAACTGGTGTTTCTAAAATGAGGGGGATCTCTAAACTGGGCAGAAAGTCATGACCTCTGCACAAAAATTAATTCTGAGAGCCTGAGTTCCTTTTGCTGCTGCTCCTTTTGCTCCTGGGCACACGGAGACCCACATCACTCTCCCGCGGTGTTTTTTCAGGTCCTTTTGCTTGCTTCTGATTCGAGCCGTTCTTGGGGAAAGAGAATCTGTGAGGCTTTAATCTTCCCTTTACTAAACACACCCACCCTAGAGACTTTAATCTATTTTCCTGTCACCTTTCTGACATTCTCTCAGTATTTATTTTCTATTGCTGCAGTAACAAAGTATATAAGCTTAATGACTTAGGACAGCATGAATTTATCTTTTTACACTTCTGAAGATCAGAAGTCCAAGACCGACCCCACTGAGCTTACATTAGGGTATTGGCAAGGTGCTGCTGCTTTCTGGAGGATCTAGGAGAGACAATGTTTTTGACTTTTCTAGGACCTAGGGACTGCCTGAATTCATCAGCTCATGGTTCGCTCCACTTTTAATCAGCGGTGGTCTGTGGAGTTTCTCACACTGCATCGCTCTAGACCTTTGGCATCCACTTATTGCTTACAAGAACTCTCAGGATTACATGGAGCCCACGTACATTCTGAGAATTAGGAAGACATCTAGGGACAGGACATTTTTCTGCCTACCAGACCTCGGCACAGCAAACCACCAATATTTTGTGTCACTGCGTTCCCAAGCTCATAACGCAATCCCATCCTCAGCCCTAAAGGACCTTCCTTCTTGAGTCTGGGCATGTTGGATTATCCGAAACATCTCCTCTACTTTTTTTAAACTACTTACTTCAGGCCTATCAATAACACACCTCGTGATGTGGGGTTTTGAGAGCAAATGCCTAGACTTAATAATACTCGTGATTTTGTTCTGCGTCATTTCCTTCACTTGAAACTGGGTGAAGGAAGAGAAAATTTAGGGAAAATAACAGTAAATAAAACCATAAGATAGTATGGCAAAATATCATAGAATCATTTGTTACTATTTAGGGAACCTAAAAATGCGTGCCCTGAGATATAAATAAAGTTCTATAGCACCAATTCATAAAAATGATAAAATCTATCAGGAAGATAATTTTAACATCAATTATGTTAAAAAGATGTTCTCATTAGTGAAAGCAGAGTTGAAAGTAGAGCACTTCACATCATGTAGATAATGAATATGGGCAATCAAGTCCCTTAAATAAATTTATTTTATTACACAAGTTATTCACCTCAATTATCAATTTGGCCTGTTGTCTTTAGATGATCATTCAATTCTCATGTGTGCAATTTACCTCAGTTAGATCATGTGAAGAATACGATAGAGATGAAGTTTTCTAAATGGCGGTGTATTGAAATCTGTGCCACAGTGCTAATTCTTTTGGGGCATATCATGTATTTTACATCTTTTTTGAAGGATAAATTATTTTCTCTGCCTGCAGTCACCTCTCCTTATCGTGGTGGGAGCTCATCCTGGAATCCAGCCCCAGTGACAGCACAAGCTAAATCTTCTCCAAAGTTATTTTTAATGATTAATTTAAAAATCCATTAAAAATATATTATGTAGATCACCAGAAGTCAGAAATGTCTACAGAATTATATCAGAATAACAGATCCTTTAAAGAGTCTACAAAATACTCTAATTTTATGCAAATTAATGAAAAATGCTATATTCAATTGGGGTCACACTGCTTGATTAGTGCAATCAGATCTTTTTTAAATATTTAAGAACAAAATCTATTGTTTTGCAGCTAAACTTAGATCTCTCTCGAAAGCTGTCTCTTCCCAGTGCAAATGAATCACACACAGACAGGAGAATGAAGGCACACAGGAAGCCACCAATAAATCAGGTCGTCCCGTTGGAGAATACAGGATAATAGATTTGCTCAAACTGTGTAATTGGAGCAAGATATGGAAATGTTCTATTTGTTAATAACTAATACATTTTACATGTCCACAGATAACAATCCCAGTTAAAAGACAAGATCTTTAAAAACTCCACGTATCTCTATATTCAAGTTATTCTGCAAAATAAATAGGTTGAAATATATGTTTATGTAGCATAATGAACAATGAAGAACAATATTAAAAATGTAAACGCAGGCACAATTCATACTAAAATGGTATCTTGACATTTAAATTCTATTGTAATTTTTACCCTGGGGCACTCATGGAAGAAAGATGTCTGAAACAGAGCTCTAGCGATGAAAAGATTAATGGAAAGCAAAGACGAAGCTAATGAAGCATAGTTTTTTGAGGCCATTTTCCTATCCTGTGCATATATCCTCATATAATATGGAAAGCCTTTTTTATAGGTGATCTGCACTTTTTGTCAAATACACTTGCAATTGTTGGTGGAATTAAAATGGCTTAGTATAATAATCCCTCTGAAATGAACTTTAAATGTTAGTTTCACAGAAAAACGATTTCTAAAGTATATCGGTAAATTTCTGACTGCACGTAACGTGAAACCTAAAGTAGGAGAATTTAATATGGCTCATTTTATCCGCTGCAACAGTCAACGAGCTTGCCCCAGAAGGCCGCGGTGCCTCCAACCTCCCAACGCTGTATTTCACGACATCCCACGGATAGTTCCACATCAGCAACTGGGGGGTGTTTCAGCACACCGATCAGCCAGTGCTCCAGACCAAGGGTTCTCCCCTCCCAGCCCCCGCTCATTGTTAAGCATCTACCAGCATAACACTGTAATGCTGACACTGGCGATCTTCGTTGGCCTGAATTAAATGTCTCCAGAAAGTACAGCACGGCGGAATGCTTCGAAGTCTTGGTATCTGTATAGTTTAATTTGGTGTGCACTTAACTCTCTTTGTATCTAAACATGCCTGAACTAAAATAAAAATGTTGATCTTACACTTTTTATATCCATTACTGCACTTGACAATTTGAACATATTTTCTTAAAAATAGTCTAATTAATGGATGAAAGGAGAGAACTATTGCATTTAGATTGCTTCTAAGTACATATGACAGCAATCAGCAAAGTCCAACATGAAAATGGGGTCACAGGACAAATTTTGGATTGCATACTTATTTGACAAATTTTAATTCAACAAAAATTAATAAAATAAACACTATGCTTTTTTTTTTTTTTTTGGTAAAACATACTGAACATGAAAGAAAAAAGTGATGTGGTTATGAAATTTAAGGATGTTTTTAAACACCTGAAAGTAGAGGCACTAAAAATAATTACTGAAAATAGGTGTGGGTACAACAACTGTGAAGGATCAGAAACTTAAAGAAACCAAAGAATTTGAGAGGCTATTACATTTAGATGTCTTTGCAAGTGTCTCTAAGTTCTCACTGCACCTTAAAGGAACTGAAGTGGAAATTATGGAAGGTACACTGTGAGTACCTTTTATAAAAGAAAAGCGATGGTTGCCTATCCTCAAAATAGGGTTGGGGAGCTTGGCTCAAGAGCAAAATATTATGGGAAAATATAACTTTCTATGTTTCAACTTAAAATAAGTTAATCACTTTTCCAATTACCCCAAATTCCTTAATTCATTAAACTCCTCTTGCTCATTAGCCCCAATGAGTAAGAGCTCCTGCCCTTACTCCTTCATTCCCTGCCATCAGAGATAATGGTTTTTCACTCTTTACACAATTTTGTATTTCTTTTGGGTTATCTTCAAGCATTTTGGGTTATCTTCAAGCCTTTCCTTATTTTTATTCCCATTTTTATTTAGGTAAGACATTTTGTGGAGATAGGTTTAGTGTTAGGTACACAGCAAGATTGGTGCAAAGGTACAGAGATTTCCCAGTTACCCTTCCTTTATCACCACATAGTCATAACTACCCCCATTATTCCCATTCCCCAACAGACTGGCATATTTGTTACAGTTGTTGAGCTTAAACTGACTCATCACAGTCACCTGAAGTCCATAGTTTACACTACAGCTACTCTTGATGTAGTATAGTTTTTGGGTTTCAACAAATATATAATTACTTTTATATACATCATTATGGTGTTATACAGAGAATTTTTATTGTCTCATAATTCTTTGTACTCTGCTTACTTATCTCTCCCCAACTCAACCCCTATCAACTACCATTTTTTTAAATCTGTCTTCATAGTTTTGCCCTGTTTAGAATGTCCTAGAGTTATAGAATTATAGAGCCTTTTCAGGTTAGCATCTTTCACTAAGTAATGTCCATTTAAATTTCCTTCATATCTTTTCATCACCTGATAATTCATTGCTTTTTAGTGCTGATAATATCCTATTGTCTGGATTTATCACAGTTTATTACTTCATTCACCCGTGGAAAGTACATATTGGTTGCTTTCAAATTTTGGAAATTAAGGACAGAGCTGTTATGAACATCTGCGCACAGGTTTTTGTGTTCATATAAATTTTCAAATCCTTTGGAAAAATACTAAGGAATGAAATTGCCAGATCACATGTTAAGAATATATTTAGTTTTGTAAGAAATGGCTATCATTTTGAATTTGTTCCATTAATGAATGAGAGTCCTTGTTGCTCCACATCCTTACTATCATTTGTCATTGTCATTGTTCCAGATTTTAGCCATTCTAATAGGTATGTGGTGGTTTATTTCTGTTGTTTTAATTTTTAGTCCCCTATGACTCATGATGTGGGACATCTTTTCATATGCTTACTTGCCATTTGTATATCTTCTTTTGTGAGATGTCTCTTTATGGGTTTTTGCCTCCTTTCACTAGGGCTGTTTGTATAATTTTTTAATGTTTTTTGGTAATCCCATCATCTTTCATTCAGTCTTGAGTCACCTACTTTCAGACATGGTGGATGAAAAAAAAAGAGATCTGCTTTTGATTATACCATCCTAGTCAGGTGTTTGTTACATGTGCAGCTGAATAAAATTTTTAAATGATTAAAAATATCCTAAGCAAAATTTATTCACTTTAGGAAATTCCCAAAATAAATAGAGGCACATTCAATATGGGGACTATAATTTTCCAGGTTATATTAGAAACCAAACAGATTCTAATATAATCAAGAAAAAAACAAAGTATACTTTTATATTTTATCATATGTATAACGTGAGATAACATACTAAATTTAAAAGCTCTTCTTAAGTAAGAGATCAAAGTTAAATCTTCCCAGATCAAATGAGAAATAACTCTGCTTGTGTAGTAGTTCTATCATTTCCTAATAAATAAGAAGCTATGCCTGACTGGGCATAACTGCTGTTTTTTCAAAATGCTTGCTTAGATCTCTCTAGATTCAGATATTTCTAATTTATAAAGCATACTTTTCTGCCTTGGCAGTTTAGAAAAATTATAAGCCAGTTATCAGTAATAAGAATAATTCCATAAGAACATTATGTGGATTTTGGGGTCCTTTTAAATTTAAAAATGCTATATATATACACACATTTGTTTATGCTCATATTAAGTACATGCATTTTTGAGTTACCGGTTTTAAAGTGAACTCCTTTGAAGATCTGATAACTTTCTAACCACACACACTAAGATTCAGGATTTTAGTCCTACTTTCCTTCATCATGTTCAAAAGCCATCTATCTTTCTCTATATCCACTCATTTCCTCATCAACTTATTACAGAGTTTCTGAGGTTTTTCTCTCTGTGCTTTAGTGTTACAAAGTTTCTCTCTGCATCCGTACATTAGACTAATTTATATTCAGATGAGTTTCTTGCATGTTCTCTGTTTTCACTTCACTTTCTTGCTGCCTCTATACTTCCTTAAGGCAGGGCTCGTATACCTATCTTCTGTTTTCTAAATAAAAATAGAATTAATATTTTTTTAATATACAAAAGTGGGTTATAGATTTGGGAGAAAAGGAAAAAAGGCTTATGATGCAAAAATAAATGTTGAGCTAGAGCAATGTTTTTATCCTAGCAAAAGGGTTATTCCAAAATTGTGCAAAGCAAACTCTTTTGCTTAACACTGGGCTTCTAACAGAATATCTAGTTATCGGTTGCTGCAATAACAAATTACTACAAATTTAGCAGCTGGGCATAACACCACTTGCTATCTCACAGTTCTGTAGGTCAGAGCCCCACACCGACATGGGCAGCTCTGTCCTCTGCTTAGAGTCTCACAAAGCTGGAATGAACGTGTCAGCAAAGCTGCACTCCTTCCTCTCAGGAGCCTCGGGTTCAACTTCCAACATCTGTCAGGTTGTTTCCTGAGTTCACTTCCTCATTATGGTTGTAGGACTGAGGTCTCCATTTCCATGGCAGCTGTCAGCCTGAGTGCAGTCTTTGCTTCTGGATGCGTCATATTGCTTCTCGAGCATCCCGTGTAGCCTCTAACCAGAGCAGGAGGCCAGGTCTTTCTCTCCTTCCAATCCCTCCTTTTGTGTTATAATCTCAGAACTTCAGCCAAAGAAAGTGCTTTTCTTTTGAAGGCTCAAGTAATTAGATTGAGATCGTTCAAGCAATCCAGGATCAGCTCCTTATTTTAAGGTCCACAACCTTAATTATATCTGCAAAATCCCTTTTAAAGTATAATGTAACAAATTCACTGGCTCCAAGGATTAAAACTTGGGTATTTTGGGGGCCATTATTCAGCCTACCACAAGCATCCACCAAGTTCCTGGGCGGGGGGAGGGAAAGACACTAAGAACACACCATTGATTAATTTTACCTTTCAAATTTAAGAGAAAATCTCACACACACGCACATTGACACACATATGCACACATACAGTTTCCTCTCATTATCCGTGCCTCGCCCAAGAAGTTACTTCTCATCATTAAAGTAAATGCATAGCATTTTGGCTGTTTTTCCCTAGGTTTGCATGTTGAAAAGGGTTGCACATGTGAGTATTTGTTCTAGCACAAGAGAATTTGAAATAAGATAACAAGCATCACTTAGATATTTTATGACAACGGCTGTTTTTCTTTGCCTCATTATTTTAAAAGTTGTCACTTTTACTCAACATAACTAAGCCAAAGACCACCAGAAACAGATTGTAGTTAAACAAATTGGATTTGTCACTCTTTGCAGCAAAGAAGAACACGCGCCATGGCGAGACATGGGGTGTCTCCATAGAAGGTGTTAGAAATAACCCGTTAATAGATTTTGGGCTTCACTGGGTAAGTTGTGGGAGTGCCTAAGAAAACAAGGGCCCTCTCTAGACTGGATGCTGTCAGAAAGTGGAGGTAAATCTGTGATTGTCAATCTCAATAAAATTTATCAATAGAAAACAGACAAAAACAAGGATTAAGCTGTAATTATTTAAGAAATATTTTTATGTTGCTCAGAAAGTAAGGAACTTTATAGTTTAGGGGCTTTACAATAATCTTGCTTTTGTCTCTGCTTATACACAGTTGTGAAGTGACCTCTCTAGGTCTCCTTTTATCATGGTCTCAGAGCAACCTTGTCTGAGGCTGGCGCTCTGTGTGCTTGTTTACATCCAATAAGAAAATAGCACAGCCTAGATGTGAGGGCCAGGTCATCTTCTGAATGTGAAGAGCTACTCTTTTTGCCCCATTCTTAATTGTAATGTGGTGAATGCTTTTTTTTTTTTTTTCCTGTTTGGGACAATTTCACAAGATATGAAGAATGACCCAGATAGTTTTGTAAAATTTCTAAGCTGAATGATTATATGGACCTATAATCTGCTTGACTAGTACCTAAATGTAGTCTAACTTTATCTGGAAATTCTTTAAATATAACACAAGTCCTGGCCAATTGACCAAATGTTTGTTGAAGGAAACACTTTGCATGAATAATTTATAAATGATTCAAGGGTATATTATCCAAGGCCTCAATTGCAAAACAGTTGAGTATTTACTCTATTTTTTTCACTCACTTTAAAAAAAAATCACTACACTACTCATCAAGAATATGTTGTTATTTGACATTTTTCAATCACTTAAAGTAAAATATTAAAAGATATAGGTAGGTTGAAGAGTAGCATGGGAAACAATTGTTCTAATAACTTAAATAACTTGAAGGCATTGCTTTTTCTTGTAAGGGATATGTTATTCTAAAGATACTGAAAAGTATGTGTGATTTCCAGAGTTTTCTTTAAATGGTGATTGGTATAGTATATTCTCTCTTACCATCAGCAAATATGCCTTATTGAAATAATTTTAATTATCTAAAGAATTGTTTAATGATATTTAATGAGTGCCTATTTTATGTTAGAGAGGATGCTAAAGCAAATGTGAGAGTTTCAATAGTATCTGAGGCTCAGCCTCAAAGAGTGCACAGTATTTCAATATGATAGCAATCACATCAAGTAATTAAGTGGAAAATAATACTCTAAATATATTTCAGGAGATGATGCATTATTTTCATGTGGCCCGTTCGGTACAGAATTACATTTACTATAATAAATAACAAGAGCAAAGAGTAAAGATGAAGGTCATTTAAACTTTCTTGTATTTTTTTCTTGGTGGAGTACTCGAAGGGCCAAGGTAGCCCTTTGGGAGGACGGGAGTGGGGTTGTGTTCTCTCATTATCAATGAAGTTCACTGCATCAGGACTAAGTAGGAGGTGGATCTTAAATGCCTGAGAGTAAAACATGTAATGTTTAAATATTAATTCTATAATTAAGATAAATTAGAGGGTTTTTTCTCCTTTGCTTAACGTTCTATGGTTTGTCAAAAGCTTAAGCCAGAAGGGAAATAGGGATATAAGATCTATTTATGAAGATGCATGATTGATTGAGCCAATAGTAAGACCAAAGGCGATAAAGGGCTGCTAGTGCGAGCGTGTCAATAAGTAAACCAGATACCTAACCATGTGCAGGGACCCTATGATGCTGTCAAATCATCCCTGACAATTCCCTTCCTTTCCATTTATTGAAAAAATGGGTACCATAATTTCTGTATGTAATGACAGTATTAAAAAAGCAAATTTAACAATTGTTAGTCTCATTCTCTATTCTTTCCCTGTGTTTGGATTAAATTATGATCACTGGAATGTTATATGTACAAAAATTTTTAAACAAAAATGAAAGCAAATTTTACCTATGGTTCATTAAATTAATCTTTGTCCTCATCAAACATTCAAGAAGGCTAAGGAAAAACCATGCAAAACTTCTAACAAAGTAAAATCATTTGGTTCCAGTCTTTAAGAGTAATCAGTAAGCACCGAGGAGAACTATTCATATATATATATATATATATATATCTTTCAATTTTGGATATAATACACATTCAAATATTAATAATCAGTCAGAGCCATTAAGTCTATTGGTCTTTCAAATTCTGAGAGAATTTTTTAAGTTTATCATCAACTGAGATGAGCCATAATTAAGAAATGGAAGTTTGGTATGAACATTAGTAGGTATCTAAGAAAAACATGGACAAGGTTAGTAACTTTGGTGTCCCAAGGGCTGTGTTAGAGTACTGATGGCTAGTGGATTTAAAGGTAAAGTAGGGAATGATCCAGAAGGCTTGTTCTGATGAAAGACTAAAACTCTAGGCTACTTACACTGACAGTAGCCAATATCTTATCAACAACCGTCTGTTTAGCTATTGATGTTGATGTTTCGATATCAAGACTGAAAGGTTTAAATCTCAGATTGCAAACACATCGGTGTTGATCGAGGTTAATACAATATACTTCAGTAAATTCATTGTTTACTGTTCAAATCCACTCCTCCTCTTAACATTTTTTCTCTCAACTTTGGAATGAAAAGTAAAGCCAAATATAAAAGTCAGCAGCATTATTTATTTATTTCCCAATGTCCTTTACTTAGGTATTACCTTAAAGTGGTTTGGGTTGATGTATTCCAAATATCCTCAAGTGAATAGTTATCACTCCAAATCAACAATTTCCCTACACATTAAAGTTGCTAGAGGTAAAAATTTTACTCTGAATGGAAAATCATATATACAATGGAATACTACTCAGCCATAATAAAAGGTGAAATACCACCTTTGGCAACAACGTGCATGGTATCATGCTAAGTAAAATCAGTAAAATGGAAAAAAAAGCAGCTGTATGATTTTATTCATATGTGGGATATATTTTTTTAAAAGCAACAAACAAATGAAACAGACAACAAACTCATACAGAGACAACAATATGGTGGGAAGAGGTTAAAAGGAGTAAAATACATGGTGACAGAAAGAGACTAGAATTCAGGTAGTGTGTATTCAATATACTTTAAATATGCCATGTTATAAAATTGCACATCTGAAATGTATACAGTTGTATCATGCAATGTTATTCCAATACACTTGATAATTTTTTAAATATAAGAATACAAATAAAAAGATGCCAAGAACCCTAATAACTGTTTAGAATGTATGAGAGGATCCAGTCTAATAGATCAACATAGACAGAAGAGTATACCAAACACATCTTGATCTGTAATAATGTCTTTGGATTAAAGAACCCTGGAATTACCCTGCTTTATTAGGGCTTTCTCTTAAGTGAGCTAACACAGTTAACTTGTTTCTAAACATTTTTATTCTTTTTTTAATTTAATCTTTATTGTATTTTTTCTGTTACCATTTAGTTTCCTTATACCTCCTCTCCCCCAGCAACCCCGACATTGTTGTCCACGTCCACGAGTCCTTTTTCCTTTTTGCTCAGCCCCTCCATCCCCCCCTCCCCTCAGCTGTCATCCTGCTCTCCATCCTTCCTTATTAGTTTGGTTCATTCACTAGATTCCATATATGAGTTAAATCATATGGGACTTGTCTTTCTCTGACTGACTTATTTCACTTAGCATAATGTTCTCCATTTCCATCTATCTTAAGGGGAACACTTGTAGTTTTGCCCGTTGAGTATGAGGCTGATGGTAGGTTTGTCCAATATGGCCTTTATTATATTAAGGTATTTTTCCCTCTGTTCCCACTTTGATGAGAGTTTTTATCATAAAATGGTGCTGGATTTTATCAAATGCTTTTTCTGCATCTATTGATGTGATCATATGGTTTTTATTCTTCACTTTGTTTGTGACTCACATTTATTGATTTGCAAATGTTATACCAGCCTTGCATTCCTGGAATAAATCACACTTGATCATGCTGTTTGATCTTTTTGATGCATTGCTGTATTTGAATTGCTTATATTTTGTTGAGGATCTTGTTACCTATGTTCATCAGGGATATTGACCTATAATTTTCTTTCTCTGTAGTTTCTTCATCTGGTTTTGGAATTGGGATAATGCTGGCCTCATAGAATGAGTTTGGGAGTCTTCTCTCCTCTTGAGTTTTATGAAATAGTTGGAGAAGGAGAGGTGTCAGTTCTCCTCAGAATGTTTGGTAAAACTTCCCCGTGAAGACCTCCAGGACAAGATTTTTGTTTGTTGGGAGTTCTGTGGTTACTGGGTTTTTTTGTTTTATTTATTTATTTGTTTATTTATAAAATTAAAAAAATAATTTTTTTCAACTACATTTGTCTCTGCCTTCCCCCCACCACTTTCCCTTGTCCCCTCCCTCAGCTCTTCCCCTTTGGTTTTGTCCATGAGTCCTTGCTATATGTTCCTTGACTTCCCCCCTTCCCTTCCTTTTCCCCTGCCTCCCCACTTCTCTCTTGTCTCTGTTGGTTTCTTTTCCTTTCCATGTTGCTGGTCTTATTTTCCTCGCATCTTTGTATTGTTGGTTAGGTTCCACTTATAGGTGAGATCATATGGTATTTGTCTTTCGCCCCCTGGATTATTTCGCTTAGCATGATGTTCTCCAGTTCCATCCATGCTGTTGCGAAGTTTAGTAGTTCTTTTTTTCTTTCTGCTGTGCAGTATTCCATTGTGTAAATGTACCATAACTTTTTGATCCAATCATCTACTGATGGGCATTTAGCTTGCTTCCAACACTTGGCTATTGTAAATTGTGCTGCTATGAACATTGGGGTGCATAGGTTCTTTTGTATTGGCGTTTTGGTGTTCTTAGGGTATAGTCCCAGCAGGGGAATCACTGGATCAAAAGGCAGTTCCATTTTCAGCTTTTTGAGGAAATTCCACACTGCTTTCCACAGTGGCTGCACCAGTCTGCATTCCCACCAACAGTGCACTAGAGTTCCCTTTTCTCCGCAGCCTCGCCAGCACCCGCTGTTTGTTGATCTGTTTATGATGGCCATTTTGACTGGTGTGAGGTGGTACCTCATTGTGGTTTTGATCTGCATTTCTCTGATGGCTAGTGATGCCGAGCATCCTTTCAAATGTCTCTTGGCCCTCTGTATCTCTTCCTTGGAAAAGCATCTGCCCAGGTCCTTTGCCCATTTTTTGATTGGATCATTTGTCTTCTTGGAGTGGAGTCGAGTGAGTTCTTTATATATCTTGGAGATCAAACCTCTATCTGATGTATCATTAGCAAATATATTTTCCCATAGAGTTGGCTCCCTTTTCATTTTGCTAATGTCTACTGTTTTAATTTCACTAGATATAATCTGTCTATTCAGATTCCCTGGTTCTTCCTGATTTAGTTTTGAAAGGTTGTATGTTTCTAGGAATGTATCCATTCATCCAGGTCGTCTAGTTTGTTGGCATATAGTTGTTCATAATATTTTCTTAAAATCCTTTTGTATTTCTTTGCTGTCAGTTGTTGTTTCTCCTCTTTCTTTTCTGATTTTATTTATAGCTCACTGGTATTGGTGGCCAGAAGCATCTTCACTTAGTCATCCCTCTGTTATTATTTATTTCTGGCAGACTTTAGAAAATGTTGTGTATCTCTTATTTGTGAACAGTTACCAAGAAAATTGAGAAATAAAATAATGAACAGAGAAAAGAATGGAATTCAAAGATGTCAGAAAAGTCTTTAGGTAGAGTAGGAGACCAAAGATTGTGTCTGATAGATGAGAATGTAGAGAGAAAATGAGAGAATGAAAAGCTATAAGTCAGACTGAAAATCCTAATTTGACAGCCCATCACAGTAAATTTTAAATATATTGCTTGTATGTCAATGTGGCCTATTTTCATGTACTGAAAGAATTATACATTTTCTCCATTACTTTTAGTTAGTATTTCAGAGCTTTTAAAAAGCTGAATTCTGTATATCCCAGAGTATGTATAATATTTATCACTTTATTCATTCTAGTCTAGATTTTCTCACTAATATTGATGTTTGATTTGTAACAAACTGACATTTATTATGGAAAAAATACAATACTAGGTATACTTTGTGAGCACAGATATAAAGCAGTTTTTATCTCATGGAAAAATTTCCCGTCATAAAGAAACTAAAGAAGAAACTGCAACAGGATGTTTGTTTTTCTAACCATAAATATTTTTAGTGAGTCTTTGAAAGAAATAAGTTCTTGGATATTTTTCAAAATTTGAGAAAAATAAAATAATTTTGAGCTACATTTAAATTTTAATTATTCAAATGTAGAATTTCCTTTTGCCAGTTGTTTGTCCACTATATCTCAGCCTATATACATTAGTAGTTTTCTAAGCATAGCACCATCTTTGCTAATAAATAATTAAATCAATGTATTCACAATCACCATTCTTAAAATTAAGTTGATGTTTGCTTTATAAACATTTGCATTTGTACCCTAGGATAGATTTAAATTGGAGTAAATTAGATTATGTATAAGGTCAAAACAATTAGTAATTTTTCTGGTCATTGGCTATCTTAATTTTTTTTGTTTCTTTGAGTTTTTAGTATTAATGGTAATGCCTTCTATTAATCATTTAACTTCTCAAATTATAGCTATGTTTTATTTATGTTACAAAAAACTAGTAATATAAGGCATGGGTTGTTTAGTATGAGTATCTGAAATGTTATTAAATCAGATTTTCATTGCCAGGTATTGCTTCTTCATTCAAAACTACCTTCTAAAAACTACTTAATACATTAAATTTTCTATACTTAATTATATGTGAACACTAATGGCAATAATGTTAATTTCAAGCCACTAGTAACAAATGCATATGTAGTACAAGTCAGTGTAATTGAAAGTATAAATAAAATCTCTAACTTCAAAAATATTATATTATGATTTTTAAAATTTAACTAGATTTATTTGGGTAACATTGGTTAATTACATTTTTTTAAGTTTCAGGTGTGCAACTTTGTGATATACCATATGCAGTATCCTTTCAATACCGTATATTTGACCCTCTTTACCTTTCTCATTGTTCTCCTTCGCTTCCCCTCTGGTAATCACCATTTCATTGTTTGTATCTATGAGTTCGTGTGTTGCCTTTTATTTGAAGCCACAAGTGAGTAAAAAGTACACTATTCTTATTTGCCTACCTTACAATTAATAAAACTTAGGAGACATTAGTTTTATATTTGCACATTACTGTATAAATGCTAGTTATCAAGTGCAATTAAATAACTTTTCTTTCTTAATGTCTGTAGTTATACTTGTAGAAGTTATTTTTTGTAGATTTTATTTATTTTTTATTTAAGAGAGAGGGAGAGGGAAGGAGAATGAGAAGGAGAGAAACACAGAAACATTGATTCCCCATCCAGGGGGACCTGACCCACAACCAGGCATATGCCCTGACCAGGAATTGAACCAGTGACCTTTCAGTCTACAGGATGGCTCTCAATCCACTGAGCCACACCAGCCAGGGCTAGAAGTTCTTTTGATATCTTCTTTTATGTGTCATAGTATCCTCAGTTCCTATATTTTCTCTCTGATGTTTTATTCTAATTGTTAAAAATAGAATTAGATTTATTTTGAAGCAATACAATTCCATACAGATATTATAAATCTATTTTACTAGCACAACTAACCATGGCACAATGTAGCTATAATTTCTTTAAGGCAATATATATTTTAAAGTTGCACAACTCAGTGTTTCACATTAAAAATACAAATATATACACATTATGTGTATATATATGGAAGGGATTATAGTAATATATGTATTATCTTGACACAATAGATTTAAAATAGTATAAAAACCCCCTCAAGTTCTACCAATGAACCAAGAAACTTACACCAGCATATGCATTTCACTTTTCTTTATAACAACATTTAACATCATTTGTTCTACTCAGGTTGCATCCTTCTGCCTAGGCTCTGATTACTGTCTTTGCTTCTTTCTCAAGAGCCTCACTTTGTCAATTATTTCTTGCCTTCCCCATATCTTCATCTCAGATTCTCTGACTCATTCTCATAAGCCTTTAAGCATGCTCCAATCTATCTCCAAAAACAAAAATAAAGAAAGAAAGAAATAATAAATCTCCTGTGCGATAGAGATGCTGAAACATATGTAAATTTTTTCAGGAGAACTTTCTACTTATGTGTATCATAGGCAGGCTCAGATCTATATTTATAAAATAAAAGTAGTTATTAATTTTAACATCTAGCTCTATCCTGCTTCTCCTATTGTATTTTCTCTCTTAATGAAAGTCGTAAACACCTACTAGGTAACTAAGAGATAAAGTGTGGTGTGGTATAAGATACAAAATATATGTATATTACAGAATGTGATATACATTCTATATGTCCAATGTGGTGGATTTTGGAGTTAAAAAGATGATACTTAAGCTTAAAAAGAAATTCATTATCAAAAAAAAAATGAAATGTTACCATTACATTTATAAAAATATACATTCTACATGTATAATAATTTTATAATTAAACAGTTCATAAATTTAAATGCCTAAGTAATTTTTTCTGTGTAGAATTATTTGCATATGTAATTTTAAAATATTGTATATCATATTTTAAATTTTTATATTACAGATGCTATTTTATATATAATTGTGAACAATACACTTTAAATAAATTTCCCTTACCATTATCATTCACCATTATACTGGTGTAGTTACCTATTGAAAATGTGTTAACAAATTGATCAGTATGTATATTGAAAAGAATTTGACGGTATGTGGAGCAATATAATATGCATCTTTTTCATGCATTAAATAATGTCAATGAATTGACTAAAATTTTAAGATCTAAGGTTAACTTGCAATTAAGTAATCAATTAAAAAATCAATTCATATTTAATATAGTCAATACTGACAGCATCAACTGCAAACACTGTTGAGTTGCTGATAAGAAAACAAATTAATATGATTTCTAAATGCAAAACAATCCATTATTTCCAAATGAAGACTTTGAAATAAATGTTTAGAGCAACATATGTTTTTAAAGCAAAAGTAGTAAGCAAGAAACTTACAAATAATATAGTGTCTAGAAAACTAATTTTTCCCTGAGACTGTAGACAAATCAGAGGTCAGTATTTATGTTAATTGGTTTGAATATTTGGGATATACATTGATTACTATCATGCATATATTTTTCATTTCCAAACAGAATTTAAATGTAATGCTTCTAGAAGAACAAACAATAAGAATTTAGTCAGTTCATAAGTTAGAGTCAACCAAATATTATTGAGTGTTTTGGTATTCACAGGAATATAAAAAGGAATTTAAAACATTCTTGACTTGAATAATCTAATAAATGCAAACAGATGCTATTGATAATTAGTGTACAATAATAAGTGGAGCTTTTACTTAGAAATTGGGTTGAAGGAAGGAAAGTGCTATTTTTTTTTAGGAAGAAAATGAGAAAAAATACCTTTCAGGAAAATCCATGAGCATGTCCAGAGTCACATAAGCACGACTGAACACTGCATTATTTGGAAAATATTGCATAGTTAAGGGTGGCCAAGGAGTAGGATGTGCCCATTCAGGTAGATTAAACTGTAAAATAGCTGGGACAATTGAAGAAGACAGTGGTATAACTTTGATCTCTAGGAAATCCCAAGGTGGGGTACATATAGTCATCAGAAGAGTGAAACTATGACCCAAGTTTTGTTTTAGTTTGTATTTTAGAGAACTAATAATAGTGAAGAAGATAATTGGGAGAGACAGACTATGTACACAAGGAAATTATTATGAATAGACAAGACAAATAATCCTGAGTATTACCACTGAGACCTGGGTTTTGAGATGGAGAGAAGGGCTTTTAACAAGTATCAAAGTTATTTTTCTTGTCATCGATATTCTTGCTTCTTTGTATTTTCTGAGTGCTACATTTAACCCATACTAAATGTTAGATAGACACAAACTTGAATGAGGCATATCTTCAAAATTATAAGTAATAAAGGCCCTTTCCAATCAAATGCCATTTAAATATGTCAATCGTTGGGGCATCTGTGTCATTGGTTCAAATGACTTATATACTTACATCGTATATTCTTCTTGTTTGCTCTAATCCTATGTAAATCTTTTAAATGAAAGGCATCAGTGCCTTTTACCGAGCGTGCTTTCTCTGGGCATCAGAAGTGAGAAAGGAAGCAGTTTGTCAGGATCCCCATCTGTCTGACATGGCGAAGGGAGAGGAACTGAAGAGGTCTGACAGTATTAACATGTCACCAGAATGTGCAGCGCCTTCCTTCACCCTCACCAAAGCGTGAAGATTATTTCCAATTTACTGTCAAACAAGTTAAGCACATTTCTGCGAGACAAATTATTCATGATATACAATTCTTATGCTTCAAATGTCTTCATTTCAGCATCACGAGAGCTAAGGGAATAGTTTCCATTCTCACCTTTCCGTATTTCTCTTTGTCATTTATCCATAGCCAGTTCATGGTATTATTAATTATCCCATCTCTCTGCTGTGAGCTGTCTCTTCTTGGTATTAAAGCCTCCTTTTCTGTCAATAAGAAATACTCATGTTCTGTTTTTGTCCTCACATGCAACTTAGGGATTCATTCTTTATCAAAGGTTTGGGCTTCCTTGTTTCCTTCTTTGTTCCTCCTCCTTGGTCAAGAATTGCATTCACTTCTGTTACCCCCAACTCTGGGGGTTCGATTCTCTTTACACACAGTGGGGAGTGGCCATCTATTCGGTGTTCAGGATCCATACTTCTCTGAGGGGAGAGAGGCCTAAGCTTAGTCTATTCTCTGACTGAGCGCCATGTTAAAATGATGTTGCTATTTCTTTAACACATGCAAGTCATTGAAAAATCTCATGAAAGACTAAAGTCATTGTCCTGCTCTACCCCACCTATTGCGGCTTTACTCTTCATGCAGTTCATCTATAGTATTTTGAGGGATCTTTGCATATCAATGGTGAAGAAACAAATGCATCTGAAGAACAAGGACGGAACAAGTCTAATTAATATTGTAACAGAAATGTCAAGACCACATAAGAGAAACGTAAAATCGTACCGGGGTTGTTAACAGAGTATTCAGACAAAGGCTTTACATCACTAGGGACAAAGCTAACTATCTCAGAAAATAAGAGGACATTGAAATGCTGTTTGGCTTTCTGTTTCAGGTACATTATTCAAAGTGACAGCAATTATGTCTTGGTTAAACTTTCAATGTTTTTATCCAAGATGTTCAAATATAAAAGATACATAATGGCTCATTAGTCACTATTATGTTATTTTTTCATCCTAATTATGTGCATATGTAATTCCATTTGACACCATAAAGAAAAAATATTTTATCTTCCAAATCAATAAACTTTTAGAAATCACCCCAGCATTATGTTATAAACTTTAGCATAGATGTTAAAAATGAAACATTTCTGGATATATATAATTTAAACTATCATAATAAATTTTATACTATAATAAAAAGCAAATATCAAGAAAGATAGTTCTTAGTTAATACTGTTAATATCTCTTAAATACATAGAATTGTCTAAACAAATATAAAATACATGTAATAGTGAAAATATTTAGAGTGAAAAAGGCCTGAGTTTTCCAAGATTAAAATTCTGGCCCATTTTAGAACATACCTTTCAATTATATTTAATTTACACATGAAAATTTAAAATTACTTAAAAATAAGACACTAGAGCATAAAATATTATGGTTTTGATAACTTTCACTAGTCTAGCTTAATATAAATGTAATACAAATGTAGATGAGAAAGAAAAACAAATACAGAAAAATATATGTTCATTATCTTACTGATGAAGATAGCTACGTTCAATAGCCAGTCACTAAGATCATGCCTAGATGGAGCTCCCAAAATATTTGTGGAATATTTTAAAACTCCTGTGTATAGCTGATGGTAGAAGAATTTTTATATTTGACCAAAACTCTCTTCATGTCCTTGTAAAAGCAAGTACTATAAACATTGTTTGTTTGTTTTTTAAATGTTATGGTGGCATTATCTGATGCTATGTTTGTCAAATTGCAGATCTGGACTCAGTGGATAATAAATTCAAAACAGCAGTTTGTGGCTAATATGCTATCAAAAAATAAACTAGATTAGAATGGAAGAAACTGGAAACAGTTACTTCAATTTTTAACATAAACATGGTTCACAGCATTTTAATTCAGTTTGATATGTGCATTTGTTACTACTTAACTTGGAAAAGCCAGTGTGGCCATAACAGTTGTTTATGTTTGGCACCCATACGAATCGATCATTTAGTTCTGACACTGGATTCCATGCCACAGGCAAAGGTAAATGTCTTCAATACCAACCCTGGGTATGATTTATATTGTTTGCACATTTATATGCCAAATAAACTTCTTACTGTTATTCATAATGAAAATGTTAGAGCAGACCTGTGACTACAAATACATTTTTATGAAAATAGAAGGTGCCAGGAAGATTTGTTAAGCATACTGCACTAGCAAATGATACTGTCTAGTAAAGTAATTTTGTAGTAAAATAAATCTTTAAATAAAGCAATTATAACAATTTAAAAAAGCAGATTTCCACTTTAAGCAATTTGATGGTGCATCCTGGAGAATGTGTAAGATTATTACACTTTTCCATTAACTAACAAGGTTTCTCCTCATTTTCATCATTCAACTTGAGGCCATCCCAAACACTTTACGGGAGACAAACATATCCATTTTTTAGGAATATATGAGGACATAAACTGTATAAATTATGAGTAGATACAAATGAGTGGCCATCATTAGTGTGTCTTCATTCAAAGATAGAACTAAATAGTTATAATCTTTATGCAAAGGACACCCACTGTAGAGAGGAAGTGGGCAGGGCCAGCAAGTGCACGTGTTTATGGATAAGCAAGACACTGAAAAATAATGTTTTTGCCAGCATAAAGAGCGCCCAGTCGATCTGGCTCCATTCTATTTATACTGTTGTATAATGACCCTATGCCCTCCCCACCCCGAAAGGGAGAGATTCTTGTCCACACTCAACATTTATGATGCTATTTTCCTTTTTGGAATTATTAGCTGCAGAACTTTATTGCTATCAAAATATTACATTATGCGTGAAAGGGAAGTCAGCAAGGAGATATATAAATTAAGAGTATTATGTGTGATGCCATGAATCTTCATTCCTAAGAAAATTAGAATATATTTTGGGAAAGGATCCTTGTCAATTGTTAAATGAAACAATTTTAAATTATAAGTCAATGTTATTTATTGAAATAATGTCCCCCAAATATCTGAAACCCTTTGGAAATGAGCAGGGCTTCTCTGATATTATTTATTGGGGAGTATGAAACCAAGTGGGTCCTTGCAGAACTGACAGTCTCCAAGGAACTATTATTCATTATGTATTTATAGTTATTGGATTAAACTTTGTAATGTGCTATGTTCAATTAATAATAATACGGAGCAGGGTGAGCTATGATATACATTGTGCTTTTTAAAAAGCTCTAATATGGAAAAAGACAAGCAGTTTGTCCTAATGAATGCATCTAATTGGTGCACTTTATTATAAAACACTGTAGCAGCATTTTTCAAGAGGCAGTTCTATTTGTAACTGGCTGTCTTCCGCACGTCAGGGTGTAATAAATGTGCTGCCGACTAGAACTGCTGATTAGCATTTCTGGAATCCCAGGAAGTTAGCAAAAGCTGTTGGCCATTAAAGAAAGACCTCTTTTAGCAGCCTTCAGAAAGAGAGCCACAGTCCAATGACCTATGGTTGTTACTCAGTGCAAGTAACTTCAGGAAGATTTTCTGTAATGTATTGGAAGATATGTGTGATGAAGAACAGAGAAAAATGTTAGTGAGAAAATCATGATGCATTGTTGTAGTGTAATAATATTTCAGCGTTCCCCACATCAGTATGTTTACAATGTCAAGTACAAGGGGTATATACCTTCACTAATTATATGAAACCATACATTTGTTTAATTTTATGTTTTCCAGCAGTTCAGAGTCAATAACTCAGAATCAGCACTGATGAAGAAAAAATGGATAAGATTAGATTTCAGTAGCATTGTTAGTGATGACAAGCAAGGCCAAACCAAAAGCCACTTAGGAGATAGAGGTTGTGTAGTGCACTAAAAGAAAATTGGTCTTCATTTTTTCCTAATAGGTGATATAATAAAATGCAATCTTAACACAAAATTTTTGTCTCTCTAGATAGTTACAACATTCAATCTTTAGAATATTAAAATAATAGCTTTAATAATCATTTTTGAGATATAAAATGTAAGCAAAGACACAATTTTTATATTATTACATATTAATTTTTACTTTTTGGGGCCTCTCAATATATTGTTATTCTAAATCTCTTCTATCAATTATTTCTGAAGGTAAAGTGTCATAATTTCTATATTTCTAGTCTCAATTCTAATAAAAATTTTCCACACAATGTATTTAAAAGTGGAATCCCTTGAAAATTTAAGGCTAAAGTAAACATGTAAATATTTCTATATTAATAAATGAAATTACTCTTAGTGCCCCTCTTCTGAATTAAAAACTATGCTAACTTCAAAAGATCAATGTCCCCAAGAGCTATTTCTTTGAAATGATAAACAAGATTGACAAACCATTAACCAGACTCACAAAGAAAAAAAGGGAGAGTACCCAAATAAGTAAAATCAGAAATGAAGGAGTAGAAATAGCAACTAACACCAAAGAAATACAGATGATTATAAGAAAATATCATGTACAACTATATGCCAACAAATGGGACAACCTGGATGAAATGGATACATTCCTAGAAACATACAATCTTCCAAAACTAAATCAGGAAGAACCACAGAATCTGAATAGACAGATTACATCTAGTGAAATTGAGGCAGTATAAAAAAAGAGAAAAAAAGAAAAAGAAAACTCTCTATGATAAAATGCCCTGGACCAGATGGCTTTACATGTGAATTCTACCAGACATTTAGAGAATGAACACCTCTCCTCAAACTATTTCAAAAAATTCAGAAGGACAGAAGAATCCCAAGCTCATTTAACAAGGACAGCATTATCCTAATTCCAAAAACCGATAAAGACTCTACAAAGAAAGAAAATAATAAGCCAATATCCCTTGATGAACATGGACATGGAACTCCTCAACAAAATATTAGCAAACTGAATACATTGAAAAGATCATACATAATGATCAAATGTGATTTTTTTTCTGGGAATGTAAGGCTGGTATAACATTTGCAAATCAGTAAATGTGATTTACCACATAAACAAAATGAAGAATTAAAAACACATGCTCACCACCAACAGATGCAGAAAAACATTTGATAAAATCCAGCACTCATTTATGATAAAACCTCTCAGCAAAGTAGGATTAGAGGAAACACACATAAACAATAAAGGCCTTATATGACAAACCCATTGCCAGCATCATACTCAATGGACAAAAACTACAAGTGCTCCCCTTAATGTTGGGAACAAAAAAAGAATGCCCTCTTTTACCTTTATTATTTTCAACATAGTACTGGAAGTCCTAACCATAGCAATCAGACAAGAAGAAAAAATAAAATGCATCCAAATGGGAAAGAAAGAAGTAAAACTTCATTTGCAGGTGACATGCTAGTGTACATAGAAAACCCCAAAGATTCCACCAAGAAACTACTAGAACTGATAAATGAGTTCATCAAAGTATCAGGATACAAAATTAATATCTGGAAGTCACTTGCATTTTTATATGCCAATAATCAACTAATAGAAGGAAATTTAAAAAAACAAAAACAAAAACAATCCCATTCAAATTGCTTCAAAAAGAATAAAATACCTTGGAATAAATCTAACCAAGGATGTAAAAGACCTACACTAAGAAATTCATAAGACACTGAAGAAACAAATTGAAAAAGATACAGATAAGTGGAAACATATACTGTATTCATGGATAGGAAGAATTAACATCATTCAAATGTCCATGTTACCCAAAGCAATCTGTATATTCAATACACTTCCTATCAAGAGACCAATGATGTATTTCACAAAACTAGACCAAATATTTCAAAAATCTATGTGGAACTACAAAAGACATCAAATAATAACAGCAATCCTGAGGGAAAAGAAAACAAAGTTGGAAGAATCATGCTCTCTAATATCAAACTATACTATAAAGCCATAGTATCCAAAAGAGCACAGTGCTGGAAGAAAAACAGATACAGCTTAATGGAACAGCAGAAAGAGCCCAGAAATAAACCCACACTTATAGCCACTTAATATCTGACAGGGGAAGTAAGCACATACAATGGACTAAAGATAGTTTACTCAATGAATGCTGTTGGGGAAATTGGACATTTACGTGAAAAAGAAATAAAACTAGACCACCTTCTTGTACAACACACAAGAATAAATTCAAAATAGACTGAAGACTTAAATATTAGACTCAAAGCCATAAATATCCTAGAAGAAAATATACACAGTAAAATCTTGAACACTGCTCATAGCAGTATTTTTTCTGATATATCTCCTCAGGTAAAGGAGACAAAAGAAAAAAATAAACAACTGGAACTATATTAAACTAAAGATTTTGCACAGTAAAGGAAACTATCAACAAAATAAAAAGACAACACATTGAATTTTCTGATACAGCTGATAAAGAGTTAATATCAAAAATTTATAAAGAACTTATAAAACTTAACACCAGAAAAAACAAGCAATCCAATTAAAAAATGGGCTAAGTACTGAAATAGCCACTTCTACAAAGAAGACATGCAGATGGCGAATTAAACATATGAAAAGATGCTCAATGTCACTATTCACCAGAGAATTACAAATAAAACCACATAAAAAATGAAATATCACCTCATACCAGTCAGAATAGTTATCATCAAGAATTCTACAAAAATGTGCTGGCAAGGAGGCTGAGAGACGGGAACCCTTTTGCACTGCTGGTGGGGATTCAGGCTGGTGCAGCCACTGTGGAAAGCAGTGTGGAGATACTTCGGAAAATTAAAAATGGAACTGCCTTATGACCCAGCGATTCTACTTCTGGGAATTTATTAGAAGAAACCCAAAACCCTAATTTGAAAGAATATATGAACCACTATATACATTGCAGTGTTACTTAAAATTGCCAAGACATGGAAGCAGCCCAAGTTTCCATCAGTAGATGAGTGGATAAAACAACTGCAGGACATTTACAAAATGGAATACTATCCAATACTTGGCCATAAAAAAAGGAAGTTTTACTATTTCTGTCTACATGGATGGACCTGGAGAGCATTATACTAATTGACATAAGCCAGTCAGAGAAAGACATATACAATATGATTTCACTCATATGTGGAATCTAACGAACAAACTGAACTAACAAGGAAAACAGAGACAGACTCAGAGATGGAGAGCAGGCTGAGAGCTCTGGGAGGAGATGTAGATGGTGGAGGGATCAAGCAAAAAGGAAAAAGAGCTCATGAACACGGACAACAGTGTGGTGCTTGCAGGGGGAGCATGGGGTATAATGAGGATAAATGGTAATGGAAAAAATACAATAAAAAAAGATAACTGGTTATTTATAATGCAGAGCATCTAGTATGTGGACAGAAAAGAGAAACTGAATTCCTGATGAACAGTGTATTACAAAGGAACAAACATAATCCTTAATAGTTTAAAACAAGACTGAGTCATCTTCCAGGTAATTCAGAAGGGCAGCACCTGGTTTGTCTATTCGCTTGTTTTAAACATTCAGGATCAATCTTATGTACAATGGAATTTAGAAAGTCATGGCAAACCATTGCTCAGGGAGAGAAAGAGGTTCAGAGACACCCTGAGAAGATTTCACATGCAAGGGATCATCAAGGAGATAGCGATCAATGTCTCAACAGGAACTGGGAAAGCAGAAAGGCATATTCATGTGTTCATAAGAGTATTATTCACAAGAAGAAAAAGTTAGAAGCAACCTGTGTACATCAACAGATAAATAGATAAACAAAATGTGGTATAAATTTACAATAGACTATTAATTCAGCCATAAAAAGAAATGAAATGTAGATATATGCTACAGCAGAAATGGACATTAAAAACGTCATTCTCAGTAAAGTCAGTCAGGTATAACAGAATTGTTATTGTATTGTTATTGTATAACAGGAAGTATTGTATGGCTTCACTTATAAGAGGTTTTTATAATGAGCAAATTCAGAGAGACAAAAAGGAGAGTGGAGGTTATCAGGGGCCCAGGGAGAGGAGGATGGGAAGTCTTGTTTAATGGGCACAGAGCTTTGCTGAGGATGATCAAAATGTTCTAGGGGTTAGTCAATGGTCATGGTTACTCAAATTTGTAAATGTGTTTAATACTCCTGAGTCATATGCTTTTTGGTGGTTATAATGATAAATATCACAGCATGTATAGTCTACCACAATAAAAAAAAAAATTGCTGCCATTTTTAGGACTCCGAGCAAGGGACTTATTTATTTATATAATTCCCTGGGTTCCCTACTGTTTCATACTATAACAATCAATAACAGATGTAGTTATTATACATTATGTATATATGTATGTATATTTATATTAAATGTTATCTCCAAACAACAATAAAGCAATTACTTTAGGGTACTCTGACTGAAGTAACTGAAATTAGAAAAAGTTATTCAATAACTCTTTTTAACTTGTGTAAGTTATTTTATAAATCCACTTGGAGACTAAGGGAAGCTGGTTCTCTTCAGAATATGGATCTCCTCACACACAAACATAGTCTGTGCCAAGCAGATCTCTGTGAAATAACTATTCCCTGTGGTTTACCCACTCACCCTCATTTTAGAACCTTTCATAATAAATAAAGTTGGACCTCTTCTTCAGGGAAGTCCAGTCATCTATCCCTCCTAAAGACAAACACACTCACACGTTGCTATACGGGGCTATTTTGAGTTCAAATCTTTTGTATGTCCTACTATCCATGGGATAAGGTTCTGAAACCTTCAGAGGTCCCCTCACAAAAAGAGAAGGTTCTGATAAAGACACATGATACCTAAAAAGCACTCAGTCCCCCAGGACAGGCGGTAACTGTGTACCACCTCCTTCTCTGCTGAAAGGGTGAGACCCAATGGCACCTTCCAACACTTTCAGAGAAAAACCTACCTTGATTCCACCATGTATTCACTTACTGTCACTTACTATTTAAAAGAAAAGACAGGATAAGGATCAGGTTATTTTATCGGTTCTTACTAGTTTTGGAACTTTTCTAGAAGGAGAAATGTGCATTGATGGTACATCATGTATTTTAAAATAATATACTTGGATATATTGCATAGCCTGTCATTTGAATCCTCTCACCGCCTCCTTCAATATTCCATAATAATTATTAATATTTGTCCTTTTATATTCACTCTGAACACATTTTATGGTTCAATCCATAAATTTTTTCTTGCATAACTTCTTATATAGAATTATCTGTAATTATCTGAGAATGACTCTTTCATTGTATTCTTCACAGACGTCAGTCAGATTTATCAAGTGTAGCCTTAATATCATCGAAACTTTATTGCCTTAACTGCAAATATCCTGGGATGCCTTACAGTACAAAACCATTAGCACTAACTGCTCATGAAATTCAGGGGCTTATAGAACCTAATGGACTTGCAAACATCTCTCAGGAGCTCAACAGCTACGACCACTAGTGTGCTTCATGTTCACTTATTTCTCAGACACGATCAGTTATTTTATCTCCGAGGTTGCACACATGGTGCTGCTGAGTTATTTACTCTTCATAAACCATCTCCTCACACTTAGGAATATCAAATCATAAGAAAGATTATAATACATGAATGCTTATAATAGGCTTATTAAAACAGGTCGTTACATTCTTATTATTGTTCAATATTGACATCAACAAAGTGAATTACAATAAAATGATTATGTTTCAGAATATGTAATAAAAATGCATAAAAGAACATAATAAAATGTTATTATGCACCATAAGGAAAATAAATTGTTTTAGGAATGAAACAATTGAACCATTAAAAATGTTGTGAAAATGATTTCAAAGTCTTTTGTGGCCAAATATATTATCAGATAAAACCATGATATGAAAGTTACATTGAAAATAAAACTAGTTCATTTCAAAATTTGAAACCATATAAAAGTTCAGAGAGCTGGAGAAAAATATAGTTAAATCTCTGTCATACTCAGACACATATAAACGAATATTGTGAATTTTTCTTAAACTAAATACACTGCATTTAATGATTCTGTTGATAAAGTAGTCTTAGGTAAGACAAACATGAGTTTTTTAGATGTGTAAATGATTCAAAATCGTGAAACATGGAGGAAAACTGTTGATAATATGGGGGAGAAGCAGGTTTACAGTTGTTCATATAAAATAATATAATAATTAATAAATAATAAAACAAGAATAAACTGTTTCTCATACTCATCACTGTAAACCTACCTTTGCCCCCCCTTGTATTTCTATAGGAAATGGAGACCTTATACGTCTTAGCCATTTATCATGAGCCGTGACTGCAAAGGAGAATCAATGGCAGTCTGAAGGAATGCCAGACAGTCTAGACAAGCTGACACTTGACACCTGCCATCAAACATGTACAATATAAAGTGGGTGATGTGGAGCCACTAGGCAAGGTACAACAAACAGAATCATAAATATAATATTCATAAAATGTGATGTGAGTCTTATTATAAACCTCTTTGTAAATCCCATGAAAAGTGGTTTTTCCTCCACCCTTCTGGATTTTTAGCTGAGACCCCCGTAAGATAAATTAATGAAAGAAAGACAAACAGAAGTTTAACCCCATGTATACTGCATGAGTACATGGGAGATGCCTAGGGAAAAACGAGAAACTCCCCCAGCTGCCTTGGAGTTCAGAATCAAACACCACCTTAACAGGAACAGGAGAGAGGGCCTCTAGGTCTTTTAGGGGAGAGACAATGATTTTAGGAAGGATGAACGGGCCCTGAGAAGAGTAGAGGGGAAGGTGGCTGGTGACAGGCTTGTCTGGGTGTGGCCTGGACTTCCAGTGCGTCCCCTGTCTTAGGTGGGAAGTGACCCTAGCCGATGAAATTCCCAGGGAGGGGCTCTGTGACAACTGAGATCCTTGTGCGGGATTTGTCTTTAGACACGTTAAGGGGAGTTCAGAGAAACTGAGGCACATTAAAACTTCCAGTTTCTTTGCGTGACTATGGTCAACTCCCATCGGGCAGCAGCTGAGTGAAGGCGGGAGCCCAGGAAAAGGCCTGCATGGAGCAGCCTGAGAAGCAAAGCAAGAGGGTTTGATTGCTAGAGCCTAAGAGGTTATCTTACTCGGTTAAAGCTTACCTGTCTGTCTGTGATTGGCTGTTGGTGGGTATTGATTTCTTAACTTTGTGGCATTTACTTGAATTCACTATGGTTTAGGTTTCTGTTTGTTCACCGTACGGGCTGCCAGGGTGACCAAGCCACCGTCCTTGTTTAATTACTTTAACAAGAGGAAACATTCCCACGTTTGCTGTTTTCAGATGCCTGCGGCTCAGAATAATCACTATGGCAAAGAAGCACCTTTTTTTGAGGGGTGGGGAGTGGTATATTCTTTGATCCTTTACCTTAAAAAGAAATCCCAGAATTACACCACAAACAATTCGCTCTTTGCTAGTAAGCTCCTGGCCCTGCCCCTGGCTGCCTGAGTCTTTCATGTTGTGTGTGTCTTTGGAGCTTCTTCTTGTTGGCTAGACGGGATGCTGCTTGATTCTTGAATCGTTGAATAAAGCCAACGAGATCATTAAAATTTAGATGAAGTTTGTTTTCTAATGAGGGCAAAGTACACTAGGTTAGAAGCCTGAAGGCATCTATTATAATAGATACTGCATTATCAGTCCAGGACATGGCTTTACTGTGTTCAAGTAATATTTATTCTGAAAAAGTATTGTGGAAAAGAAATCTAATCTCAGATCAGTTTGGGCAGTACAACATAATATATTTTATAGACCAGCAAGGGAATAGTATCAAAGATTTTCAGAAGTCCTGGTAGAATGACATTGAACATCATTTGGCTACCATTTCCGATTTTACCATTTCCTTGTAACAACTATTTATATTTTATATAATATTTATATTTTACATAACATATTTTACTTTTTTATATAACTAAATCACTGTTTTGGAGTAAATGTCTGCTAGAGGCAGGAGGTCACTGGCTTTTCAAAACCAATTTTCATTGATTATAAAAAAGACTAACTTACTTGAATTTATTATCACAATGAAAACTGTTGGACTTATTTGAAATTAATTTTGTCATCTTGCTTTATTCATTTTGAACAACACATGAACTTTTGTGTAAGAAGAGTTTGTGAAACAGTTTAAAACTTATATTCTTAGACCTACCCTGACTTCAATATAATTTGGGGTCAAATTTTTAAATCTATATTTTTGAAAGCTTTTCAGGTAATTCTGATACATAGCCAGATTTAGGAACCATTTCTTATTTCTAGCTCAGTGAGTTTCCATATGAAAGATCACAACCTTTTGTAAGAATAGGCATGGAATTTGTTATTTAGAAATCATAGAAACCTTTGTTAAAAATTAACTACACATTTGTAATACCTTAGCTTTGGTAAAATATTTGGAAGGATAATAAGGTACTGTTCAACACCAGAATTAAAATTTCACTCTTATAGGGTTATGCAAACTGAGTCCGGAGATTGCTATAAATAATTATTTTATTTTCCATCACATTTTCCATCAGTCGGTCATTATAGATTTTACCTCACATGCTTATCAAGGGTTCAATCTCCCCCAAAACCTTTCTTCTCCTAAAACCTGGGCTGAGCACTAGATCCTATGTATCATGGAAAGAATTTTTACATCCATGCCAGTCCCTTAGAACAAACAATTCTTAGACAGAAAACTGAGCACAAAGTTTTATTATCTTGTACAGTATAAACGTTACATGTATATCATTCTTCCATGTTCCAAAGATGTCTGCATAGTTAGAAATGAGTTGAAAGAAAAGAGTAGAAGTAATCTTTTTTTTGTCACCATACTTCTTAGTTTTAATTTATACATGTCAAATATATTTGGCTTTCTCCATGTTCTCCTTATTCCACATTAGATAATGAGAATGAACACATCCTGAATTTTATGTTGAACAAAGATTTGTTATATATATAAGATCAAGAGTTAAGATTGGTTTTATTTAAAGGGCATGCATTTCATAAAGTAGTCATCTGATTAGGTTGAATAATTTATGTGCATAGCAGTAAAAAAAAAACAGAGCAAGTTTTAGACTCAAAGAATAATTAAAACACTTTTTTAATGCGGGATATAAGGTGACTAAATGTGACAAAGTCACATAAATAGGACCTTTCTTGCCACATTTTAAGGAACCTTCCCATTGGAAAAGTGCTGCCCAGAATAGATCCAGATGAGTAGAGGTAACATGAAAAATCAATGACAGCATTATATCTAGAAGAGATGCTTGTCAATGTGGAAGGAAAATGGAGAGTGCAGGCTAATTGTGTCCTTGCCATACAGAACACAACCACTATAAATTGATCAATGCTACTCCATTTGCTGGGCACATAGGGGAAAGACAAAAACAATTTAGGACAAGAAAATTTCTTCTAGCTATTCACATATTGGAATGTGGCCAGGGTCAGCCTGTCTGTGATGAACAGGAATGTCAGCAAAGAGCCAAGTGATATGCAAGTGGAAGGATCTCTTTCATTTAAGTAATGTTAGATAGACTTTTTGTTCTTCCATTGAGGTCATGGGTGAATTTAACTCATCTGATGTTTGTAAGAAAGAGGAAAGTATTTACTGATATTAGAAGATGTTATCCTAGCAACATAGTAGGGGGTCTCTACTCTGAAATTCACAGTTAAAAGAAAATACATAGAGGAGATAAAAGAGGGAGAAAATGCAAGAAATAAATTGTGACATTTAAAATGAAAAATTGTTCATTATGATCTTCTTAATCAGTAATTCTAATAAATATTCATTATCTAATTATTAAAATTTTTAAAGTGTTAATATTTTCCTTAAAAAAATCTGAGAAACTCAGTTTTGGTCACAATATCTTATTAATCAGATGACTAAAGTTTTATCATTTTTAATTTATTTGATATTAAAAGTATAATGATTTTGTGAATTAGGAAAGATAACTTTATATTTAGCATGTTTAATATAGTTAATATTTATAATTAATTACTTGCCCTTCAATATATATATTTTATATGATGTTTTATAAAAAGTCCTCATGTGGAAAGATCATTCTATTCTACATTTAATATCAAATATATATGATATTAACTGTTTTTGCTTTTTTATAATCATTTTGAAAAGAAAATAATAAATAGAATGATTTTGTATTAAATTACCTAATTTTATGTGTAAAAAACTTTTAATTTTCAGTGTTTCAGTCACTGATACCTGTGGAGTGAAAATCCATGCTAAATTTTGGCAATAACAGTGAGTAAACAGAAAAGGTTCAGCTCTACTGTCTCTGTACAAGTGGATGTATCATACTTCAGCAAACAAGCCTACCTGTATGTTAGCATCTTACTCTTTGTAGATAATACAAATAAATATTCACAAAATAGATGACATTGGATAGATTTTGCTGAGAAAGGTTAATATCATCTCATCCATGTTTACACATCTAGGTGGTTATAGTGCTTTCTACTCAGAAGCATTATAAGAAAAAAAAACAAACGTGGTATTCTATTGTGTTGCAATTGTATTATTATAATGCTGACTTATGGCAGCTGATCCATGCGATCCTATCCAGCACCAAACTGTACTGATGATTTAGATGATACCACAACCTCTGGAACAAGGAAATTTTTTTTTCTTTGAATAACCAGAAACCCATTAAATCCTTGTATCAAAAAATGTCCCTTTCACATTATGGTGCCTTTAGTTTTGTTGATCAACAAAGAGAGCTACTTAAGTTGTTTAACTTCCCTGTTTTTAGTTCCTTCAGCACTCGGGCAGGACAAATACTTCAGTGATTAAGGCACATTTTCCAGCCAGGCACACCCATAAATCTATAAATTCCAGGTTGATATACAGGCATATCTTTATAGAAACAGGACTTTGCTCATTTTAAGCCAATAAATTTACAAGTATGTCTGAGGTAGATCATTAGAGTATTAAGAAGAAGAGTTTGGGGTTCACTGTTATGGAAGAATTGGGTTATAGGCCTAACCATTAATTTGGATAGCTTGATTAATGCATCTGATTAATAAGTGTATAAAATATGATTAATAACCTTAAGTAGTATACTTGTCTCCTCATAGTTGATATTTAAAATAAATTATATAAAACCTATTATGTACTTACCACAGCACGCATCGCATAGCATGCTCTAAATAATGTTAGGTATGAAAATTCCAAAGTGAATGAAAATAAAATTTTGTTTCAGAGATGTGTAAAATGTTGAAAAATATTTATTTTGTGGTAGTTAAAGTCAATGTTATAAAGAGATTTAACCTAACATTCACTGTGAAAATAATCTTTTTTACTAATAAGGGACATAGAAAAATTCAAGTCCTAAGACTTTCTGTGTCTCATGTTTCAGGGGATGACACAGGAGGATTAGTGAGTGGAGCACTGAGGATTTGGGGGAGGTCATAGACCTATTCTATATAATACTGTAATGGAGGACACATGGCATTACGCCCATGGTAGTGCCCACAGAACTGTACCACTCAAAGCATGAACTCTAATGTCAACTAGGGGCTTTCGTTAATAATGATACATCAGTATTGGTTTGTCAATTGTATAAATATACCTCACTAAGATGGTGATCACAGGGAAACTGTATGTTTCAGAGGAGAGAGACGCATGGAAACTGTCTATAATTTCCGCTCAGTGCGTGTGTCAATCTACAACTGCTATAAAAACAAAGTGTACCACATTTTTAAGGGGGTGCAATAGGTCTGGTAGAGTCAGGATACCATTCTTTTTAAAGTTGGATTTTATTTTTTGTTACTCTTTTTCAGTATGCCACATTGACTCTTCAGTAACAAACAACTGAATCATCCATTCCTCAACCGTCTTTATCTAAATACATGTGTTCTTCTAAAAGTACCTTTGTTTTACAAAGTATTTCAAAGACTTGACTCATGTTGGCCTATAGACATCATTCTATACTCATATATTCTTACATCTCTGACACTGGCTGATCTCATATTACAACTTAGTTTGTGTATATTCTTTTGTATATGCATGTCCTTTGTTGAAGTATAATAGAAGAAAGGTAAAATCATGACTTTCGGGTATATAATGAGAGAAACAGTGATATTTCTATAACAGGTTAACAAAGTGTTCTACAAATTGGGATTTCTAGATTAACTATACATGGTTACTATCTTATAAAGCAATGAATTTTTTTACGGTTCTATGCTCCACTGGGGGGAAAAATTATCTGCACTACAATGACACAAAACCTCCAAGTTGTCACATAACTAGATAGATCTGCCAACTTCAGTCATTAAGAAATAGTGATTTGAGCTAAATATATGCTCCATACAATTCTTTTATGGATTCTACCTATTTTCTATCATTTCCAATTTTCAATATTTTTTCTGACACATTTAAATCTGAATTAAAGAAACCTTTACAAATGTATTTAAAAAGTAAATAAATTTAAAAAAAATAAAGAGGAAAACTTATAGTGATAAAAGTCAAAAAAAAAAAAGAAAATATGGGTATCTATAAGGGTGTAGAGTATATGTTTTATACAATGTTAACAATATATGGTTAACTGTATTATTGATTCAGTGTTCACTTGGATTAGGCAAATAGGACCTTCATTATTATTATTACTAGTAATAGTAATAATATCATTATTATTTGGTTAGAGCTTGACTACCAAAGTTAGATAATGAAAAATGGAATTGAATTTTTATCTCATATAGCTTATTAAAAAATCTCAACTTCAGTTGTTGTCACCACTCTTTTTTTATAGTAAATACATAATTAGTTCTTCATTTAAGAGAAAACTCTATGGATTAAAAAAATTTAAAGTTTGTAGCTATCCTAGAAGTAAGGTCTTTGAAATGACGTTCTATTATCTTAAAAAATGTGCCCATGTCAGACTTTCTTGCAATGCATTCTCATAGTCATTCAGATTATTTGATTTAAAGTTAAAATTAGTCTTGAAGACAATTATTCTTTGAGAACTGTTATAAGAAAATTCCATTCCCCTCACCTCCAACTCTCAGATTCTACTACTTGAATTACCTCAAGACCTCATGTAAATTCATGTTTGTAGATATCTCCATAGGGAGAAGATAGTCAATTTTAAAAATAAGAAGAGTCTGTGAAATGGCCTGTAACTTTTGTGAGCTAGAACTTCTCCAGAAAAATAATTTTGAGTAAGATTTTGGCAAATACAAATAAATTACATTGAAATCAAACATGTTCAAATTTAATGAAACATAGTGTTAAAATTAAGAAGGTAATCTGAATTTATGGGTAGCAAGTATATATAAAATGCAACAGAATTTCCCATTGAACAGGCAAGAAAGGTGTTTATTTATCTTCAATTTGTTGGAAGAAAATCTTTTCAGTAAAAAATCCTAATTCTAGTTGAAGATTCATTTATATTGAATATTTTCTTTCATCTCAAAATTTGAATAGAGTTAACATTACCATAGGAAAAAATATGGTCAACACTATTGTTTCCAGTAAAGTTAGTGATTTGTATAAAGAATTTGAAATTAAAAAAGAAATTGGATTCAAATTTCAGTTATACTGGGGGTTATTCATATAATCCTGGAAAAAATAAATTACATACATTTGAAAAGTAGAGATTAGGAAGAGGGTGTTGTTACCTTTTTTGTTTTCTAACATATTTAAAATTAGTGAAGCTGTCTCATTAAATATTAAAAACAAGGAAAAATTCACCTAATTACTTATTCAAAGGAATTTCAAATTTGGCCTTTTTTTGTTCCATTTAGGATAAGGCTTATGTGCAGATATTCACCATCATAAAAAATAATTTCAAAAGAGAGAATATTATAATAAACATTTACAACTAAAAATGAGAACATATGTAAACTGTGATAAATTTTATGGTATTTAATTAACTATTTTAATAATAGTTTATGCATTCAAACTCAGAAGCCAACACAGGAATTAATTACTAGTCTGAGGCACCTATGGGTTTTAATACTGAATTTGGGAAATTTTATCTCAGCATCTAGTTTTTATTTCCCCTTCATAAACACTGGTAATAAGTTAATACTTGCTCCGCTTTTATTTCAGATGTAAGGTGAAAGGAGAAATATAATGATGTCTAATCAGAAGGGTAATAGTAGGATGCCACAAAAAAAGAAAAGATTATTTTTAAACTCTTGGATTTGAAGGAAGAAGATTGCTGATTGCTTTTTTATTCTAATTCATTCTTAGTCTGTATGTGCTTATATGTTTTCAATTTAAGCTTCTTTTTAATAGAATTAACTCAGTTTGAAAGAATAAGCAAGCATTTAAAGGATAATAATAAATCTCATTTTAAATAAGAAATTGTTGTAGTTCATCACCTAAGAGTTACAGAGATATTGAAGATTTTTATATTTTTAATTAGCAAAATAAATTAAATACATTAAAATATTTGGCAGTCTTTTAGTATTCTTCTATTTTGAAGTGGAATAGAGCTGAAATTTAATTTAAATATTAGAATATGATGGCATCTAACATTATTAACTTTAATAAATTAATAATTATAGAGAAGACATGTTTTGAAAGAGACATTATTAATTTCAATTTCATAAAATTTAATATTATCTAAGGTTATGAATAATTCATTTATGCAAATTAAATTCATGCTATTAGACAAAGATTTTTTTTCACTTAATATAATATTGGTAAATGATAATATTCAGGCACTGATTATTTTAACAGTTTACTTTCTAAACATCTTGAAGTAATTTTCTTCAAATTGTAGTTCAAAACTCTACATGCTTTGGGTTATATTTTTGCATTATGATACTAAAATTGGAGGATTTATATGGAGCACACTAGTTCATCCTTTAGAAAATAAATAGACCTTGAGCTTAATGAAAATCACAATTACAGTAATCCAATTTCCATTATTTTTTACTCATAGATGAAATGCCAAACCATTTTAAATGTTTTAATTTTAATTTGTCATTGATCAGTTTGTAAGTTCTAAGACAGATTTGACTTAAGCAGCCAATTTGTTGAATCCACTGACAAATTAACTTAGAGGTTAGACACTCATTAAGAACTCCATACAGGTCCTTTTTCAAATGAAGAATCTTTTGAGAGAGAATACCTCTTATACCACTGCAGAAATAATTTAACATTTGATGACATTGTGGTTAAAGTTTGTTTTGGATAACCTACATGTTCACATTGTCTTGCTGAAAACAATTAAAGAAAATATTTGAAAATACAAAACACCTAGAATAAAGAATTAACAATTCTTTGCACACTTTATTGAAATTGAAATAAATTAATAAACAGTACAATAAAATTATATTTAGAAATGAACTTATAAGGGCAATATTTGCATATCCTCATTCTTAATATTATATGTTTGTTTCCTTACTAGATGAGTAAATTTACAAGCTTCTCAGCTTCCCTTTGCCATAGTTGCTCCTTATGATAAAATTAAATAAAAGAAAAAAAAAGAAATAAAAGAAAAATTACAAAAATCTTGATATGAATATATTTGACCCTCAATAATGATTACATAGTAAATTTTTAAAGAACACAGAGTCAGATTATTTTCATTTCTATATTTAAATTGAAGGTAAAGATTATTAAAAATATATATGTCTTTTCATTTGCATTATTTATGGAGTACTGTTGGAGAATATTGAGAAAATGACATTCTCTCATTAATTTCAGGATCGCTGTGATTTTTTGCATTGAATAAATTGAACGTGAATTAAGAAAAGAAAGAAGACAACTTTTAAGATTTGGGAAAATAGTGCAAAAATATGGCTTGCACAATGTGTCTAGAGATGATAAGTCTTGAAATAAGAGCAGAATCTTTGGATGCGGAGAAAAGGTGAAAGGTGAAGGGAATGCCTTAAAAATTGTTGAAATAAAGGAAATATTGACTAAGCTGCAGAAGACAGTAAGAGAAGATTTTTTTGTTTGTTTGTTTAAAGAGAGAGAAATCAGGAGTTTGGTTTTTGACAAGTTCCATAGGCCCATTAGAGAACTAAGAAAGTGGTTAACTGATTATATGTTTTTTGAAGTCAGCATAGAGTTTCAGTTAAAAATACTAATTTAGGGATCATTAGCATGCAGATAGTATTTACATTCAGGACACTGGAAATGATGACCAAGAAAGAGAATATATATTCGAAAGACAGGTGATCCAAGATCTGAGGCCTTAGTCACACCAATGCTAAATTGTGGGAGTTGGGGGAAAAACATCCTAGCACCCTGGGATATAGCAGAAAATGATGCACTGGAAAAAAAATTTTATGTCAAGTGAAGAAATTTTTCAAGGAAAGATACAAGACACAATCATGTCAAATGCTGCTAATAGGTCAAGAAAGATGAGGTCTGAGATTGGATTTAGCAGGGGGGTAATTCTTGAACTTGACAATTGAGGTTTTAGTGGATTTATGGCAAAAGCCCGACTGAAATATTTTCAAAGAAAATCGGAGAGGAATTTGAGATAGAGAGTGGGAGACAAAAAGCTTTCAAACAGTTTAGCTAAAAAGGAAAGGAGAAAAATGCAACAATAGCAGTTGGAAAAAGAGAATCAAGAGTTGTTTGTTTTAAAGAAGGGAAATTTTGCCATGTTTCCGTGCTAATTAGAACCCAGCATATCTGTTAAGTTCATATGTCATATAATAAACAAGTTAATGTATAGCTTTTAAAATAATGTTAAGTAGTAATAATTCTTGTAAAGCAGAATAGAGTAAGATAATACGTGAGGGTGTGGCTCAGGGTGCGGACGGACGTGTGCATGTGTGTCTGTGTGTCTGTGTGTCTGTGAGTTTGCGTTCTTACAGAGGCCGCAAAAGGCTTCTTCTCTCCGAGCTGAGGTCTGACATAGTCTTTAATTTTGCCTTTATATTCATGTATCTTTGCCCTTTCTGGCTGCTAGCAATTAAGATCAGCTTCTGCAACTTCTGTCTGAGAGACCTGTGAACACTCCCCCACAATCCTCCCCATTTTTACCCACAAGGAGTCAATCTGCTTCTCCATTTCAGTTCTCCCATTAAGAGGTATATACTTATACTCTTTTTCTCTAGAGACTCATCTTCTGCAGGGGGAAACACGCCGTGGTTTCTGTGGACGTGAACGTGGTCTCCTGCTGTAGACTTCGTTCAGTAGCTTGAAAGGAACTTCGGCCACCTCCTCGTCTCAGAGAGACATTCTTGGTAATTCCAAGCTGACTTTCAGTTGATACCCGCATCCTTATTAGCTACTCTCATTAAGGAAAAGGAAGTGCAAAGCACACAGGTGTAATCTCTGCCAGAATATCCCCTCTGGTAGTTTTCTCACAGCGTTCGCCTGCCAAGCGCCGGGCAAATTCATTTGGCACCAATTACAAGATATCTTGATTTCAGAAAAATAAAAAGTGAGAAATGTGCTACTGAGATGTTGGCAACATATTATGTAGAGTCACAACTTTCATATTATATCCTCAAAATGAATTTAGAACTGTGGAATTATGCCATGAGAGAAATGGAGTGAGGACGAATAAGAGATAAATTGTAAGCTTGATTAGCATGTTCGACTCTTCCCATCCTTTCAGGGAAAGTAGCACTTCTATCTATCCATTTATTCAAGCCAGAAAGCTAGGTATCATCAGACTTCTGCTTTCTCCTATTTCTCATCTCCCACATCGAATCCATCACCAGACTGTGTCAGTTCTGTCTCCTAAATATGATTCACATCGGTCTATTTCTTTTCCATTTTCACTGATAGCCTTTAGTCCACGGCACCAGTGTCTTTGGCTGCAAGTGTCCTGATGGTCTCCAACTAGTGTCTCTGCTTCCATTTGTATTTGCAAATCGAATCCATTTTCTACACTGTGGCCAAAATGTCTTTTTTCAAGTACAAATCTGATCATGTTGCATATCTGGTAAACTACAGTATTGGCTCCCCAATGTTTCCAGAATGAAACTCTATATGGCTTACTAGACCTTTCATAATATGGGTTCTATTGACCATCCCATCATCAACTCTTAGCACTACCCTTCTCAAATTCAATGGTACAGTGAACTAAACTCATCTCCAAGCGATTTCACATGCTGCTGTTCCTTCTGAATGAAATGCTCTCTACCTTCTCTCTCTAGTAAGCCTCATCGGGCTCCTTTTAACCCTCAGCACAGATGCCATCGCTTCTGGAAAGTCTTCCCTGACCCTCCCAAATTCGTTCCTATATACGTCTGTGATAGGACATTCATCATTCTGTACTGGGATTGTTGGTTTTACTAGCCTATTTTTATTTGTAGGCACATCGGTGTCTCAGAAGAACTTGAAAAGACTCTGTACAGTTACTATTTTATTGAAAATACTCTGCATTTCAACGTCATTAGATGGAGCATATGATCACCCATTTTCAAGTCTTCATCAGTGTCTTTCTTCTGTACCTCCTCTGCACATTTTAAGAAACCTTGCATTTCTTTACATATACTTAATTATGTGCCTTCTATACCAGCATGTGGATTCTGTTGTATGACATCTTCTACTTTTTAGAGTTGTATACCTACAATGTGGATGATGGCTGAGTGTGGTTAAAAATATGTATTAAGTAAATGAATTCTATCATCAGCGTGAATTATACATAACTTATCAATATTATCTGTAGTCTATTGCCACATAAATAGTCCTATCTGAAATTGTCACACTACATTTGCTGTTTAATTTTTCTTTTTTCCCTTTTTATTGATTGTGTTGGGAGTGATATTGGTTAACAACATTATACAGGTTTCAGGTGCACAATTCTACAACGTATCATCTGTACACTATTGCGTGCCCATCACCTCAAGTCAAGTCTCTGTTCACCACCATTTACCCCCCCATACCCTCCTCCACCTCCCCGCTCCTTCCCCTGGCAGTCCCCACACTGTGGACAATGTCCATCAGTTTTTTCTCTTTTTTCTATCCCTCTATCATTGAATTCCTTAACCATTACTTGGAAGTTACTTTGTTGCCCATAATAGTAACAGTCTTTATGTTATTATGGGTAAAAAATAATAGGAATTTCAAAACTTACAGATATGCTTGTGAGGGTTTTGAAAGTGTACAGTAATACACAGACATTTTCCCCCTGGAACTGGCTTACCAATCGTTTGTGTTCTTTATACTAAAAATAAATTAATAATATTTCTTACAATTTAAACTATATTCTGTGGCTACTACATTGCTGGTTATAAAAATGAGCTGTAATGACACTGGATCAAATTAGCTTAAATTAAAAGTGATGCTTACTTTTCAGAGGAGTAATATTTATTAAAGGCTGGAATTTCAATGATTTAGATAAAATGAATTAGAATAGCATGCACAATACATTTTTATATGCTTTGAGCATTTTCTCTACAAAAAATTATTTTATTAATACATGTAACTATTTAAAATATAACCTCCAGCCTTTGGCCCTCTGCATTGAATTGAATTATGTTCTTCAATAATTCATGTCCATCTGGTATCTTAGAAAGTGACTTTATTTGGAAACAACATCTTTGAAGGTATAATTTTTTAAGGATTTCAAGATAAAATTGACCTATATTTAGAGAGGACCCTAAGCCAATTGCCAGTGTCTTTATAAGAAGAGGACAGACACACAGAGACACATAAGAAAGAAAGCCATGGCAATGTGGGGGTAGAGGTTCATGCAGCAAAGGAATTCTATGAGCTACCAGGAGGCAGACAAGGTGAGGAAGGATTCACCCCCAGGCCTTTTGGTGGGGTGGTGGCCACTGACACCTTGACTTCCTACCTCTGACTTCCGGAACTATAAGATAAGTTTATGTTGCTAGAAACCAGCCAGACAATGGTAATTTGTTACAGCAGCCCCAGGAAAACTAACACACATGTCTAACAGAATCCTCTGAAGGGATGCTTTATCTGCATTTATTTATTTTCTTATAATTTTGAATCTCTTTTATTGAAAATCATTCTATGCTTTTGGAGCTTTCAGAGTTCAAACAATTCTATAGTTTCCCAATATAATGATCAACTATGCTTTTTAAAAGATGGACATTAATTTTTATCTTCACTAAATAAATAGTACTATGAGAAAAATGGATACAGATTTTAAATAACCATATTCTATTTCCATACCCAGAAAATTAGAGAAATTTTGGATAAAAGTAAAATTTTTGTTCATTCAGCTGTAGTACACATCAGGTTTGTTTCTTCAATCATGTCATTTTTTATTGCAATCAATTTAAATATGGTATCTACATAATAATTTCAAGGGTCACAGATACTTTTTTGATATTTCGTTTAAGGCAGATCCACTGAAGTCTTGCATTACAATGTGTTTAAGCCTCGTAATTGGTTGAATTCCTTTATAATATTAGGTTCTTGTTATGACCTGGATGTTTCTATCTCCCCCAAATTCTTGTGTTGATACCATACCCTTCAACGCAATAGCACTTCGAGTTGAGTTTTTGAGAGGAAATTTGATTTAAATGAAGTCATGAGGGTGATGTCCTCATAGTGGATTTGATTTTAAGAGGAAGAGACATGAGCTCACTCTCTCTCTCTCTCCATGCATGAAAGGAGCTCACATGAGAATGTGTTCCCGATGTAAGCCAGATGGTGCCAAGATAAGAGCCCTCACCAAGAACTGAATTAGCTAGCACCTTAACCTTGAACTTATTAGCCTCTGTAATTGTGGGAAATAAATGTCTGCTGTTTAAGCCAAGCTGTCATTTTTTTGTTTGTTTGTGTGTTTTTATAGCAGCTCAAACTGATAACAGAGTATTCTAGTAATCTCAATTATCTCAAGTATAGACACTTAGCATAAATATCTGTTGCAAAAAATAGCAAATATATCCAACATAGTGCAGGGCTGTGTTTAAAATGATGGCTTATGGTGGTTGTGCTCAGGTATTACCATGCATGGAAATCACCAGGAGTTCTTGTTAAGTACTGATAACTGGGCCCAACCCTGGACTTCAGATTCTGTAGATTTTGGTTGGGGTTGAAAATGTGTCTATCCAAAAGTTCCCTGGTAATACAGATGCTGTTTAAAAATAGATATTCATGACCAAAGTATCATCTTTTTTTTTTGTCAATAATGAATTGAGCTAGGATGGCTTGGAAGAAAGTGTTTTGTTCACTATCAATTTCCCTTGATACTCTGGACTTTCAATATGAAATATGGGCATCTTAGATTGTTAATAAGTTATAGCTCGTGGTGAAGAAAGAATAGAATATTTTCATTATGATATTTTACTGTATTTTGGTAAGTATAATATCACAATTATTACTTAGTAATAAAATTAGACTCATGATGATGATGAAGAAAATAACTTATTAGCATCCTTGTGCTGACTCTCAAACTAAAAATATCTAAGGTTGTCTACAGATATCAAGATCTACAGCAGAGCACTGCAAAAGAAGCTTGTAATTCCACAAGAATCTGCATATTGTGAAACAAATTTTGTTGACCAAATCATAAGTACTAACAGCAGAAAAAGAACTTCTCATACAAATCTGACATTATAAACTTGCACTGTTCAATACAGAAGGCATTAGCCATCTGTGACTTTAAAAATTCAAATGTAATTAAATTAAATTAAATTAAAGATTTGATTCCTCAGTCACAGTAGTCACATTTGAAGTTCTCAACAGTCACACATGATCAATGACTGCCAAACTGTACTGAGCAGATATAGAATATTTACATCATTGTAAAAATCTTTGTTAGGTAATACTATGGTATCTTCCCTTATATCTGTGTAGCCTAGTCCTATTAACATTTCATATTTGAGTGTTTACTGCATTTACTGCATGTATTTGAGTGTAATAATTGAAAAATGCATATTCATAAACTATATTTTGTTTATATATCTTGTCCTTTCGTATGAAATATTTCAGTCGAGATTTCATACACATATATAACAAAAAATAAATGCCTATTAAGCACGTAATATGTGACCCAGTTAGGATGGCTCAAGTAGTTTGGTGACTGATTTGGAAACACTTGTGGCGTTGACGAGCAATAGGCAAAAGGATGTTCAGTCAAACGAGGCCACTTGATCATTTATATCCATCACTAGACAGGATATATTGGAGGAGAAGAACTAAAGATTTGCTTTTTTATAGGCGCTGCTCTCGTGACAACCGCATCTTCCATGGCCACTTGCTCTCTCATCTGTTTATTGAAAGAATGACCCTCTGATAACCAAGTTAATTAGGAGCTATGAATTTGGTTAAATCCTCAGCCTATTCTTAAGGTCTTAATAAAATAATGATAAGTCACATTATTTGAAAGCGCTGTAGTACCAGGAAATGATAAACAAAACTAGCCTGAATTCATTAGCTCACAGTTTGCAGGACAACTCTATCTGATGGTAACATTCTCTTTGCTGTGCATTTGAGTAGTTGACGCTCAATGTATTAAAGGAATTGTTTAAAGGCTCCAGGTTTCCTACACCAGAATATAAAATCGGATATTCTGCTCTTAACTGCTACGTGGTGCTCTGGCTCTTGTAGGGCTAACCTGGGTTTTTTATGCTTGATGGACTAACCCCCTAAGTGTAGTTCACTTACAAATCTAGGGCCTGCATTAAACCACTTATGATATTCAAAAGAAAAAAATTATAAACTTACAAAAAATGGAATTAAGATAGAAGAGAGACAGAGAGAAAGAAAGTATCGCAGAGTGAATAAAAATTAAGAATGACAAAAGAAGCAAAGGAAGGTGAAAGAAATAAGAATGAGAGAAAAAACAGAAGAATAAAAGTTAAGAATATATTAAATTAGAGTGTGTAACTAATGACAAGAAATGGGTTCTGGCCCATTTCTTCACAACCTAGTCAGTACTGTGTGACCAAGGTCATCCCTTCAACATGTACTGTGGGCTTCTGCTAGTTTCTAGACATTCCCCTAGGTGTTTGGGATACAAGAGTGGACTATGAAATTTAATTTCCATTCAAAAGGGAGTATAATGCTATTAAAAGATATGAAAAAAACATTTTGATAAGACGATGTTGGGTAGAGGTCAGAAAAATTGAAGGGTTATACAATGACAACAAAGGAGGAAAGCGTTCTGGGTATCTTATCAAAACTGACTGTAAGGATACAACCTCCTTAATGTTTGCCCATTAAACTCCCACTAAACTTGTCCCTTTCTGTGGGGTTCTGACGTGCCTTCTATTGTCCCTCTGTTTAGAACCTCAAAGGGAAGAGAAGAAATCAAACAATTCCTGTCCTACTTGTTAAATGAAAAGTTACTTTTAGTTTATCCTGGTATGTGTATGTTCTTTTTAAACATCTTCATTAATTACAAATGAAATTCTGTCCTGTTTTAGTTTTCTGTCAAGGTGGAAAATCTACTTCCAATATCTATTGGTTCTTGTCATCACACTGATAGTAGCCTTTCTTGCCTTTGGTGTTTCCCTTCAGTCCACCTTTGCAAATCATTACTTTCATGTTGTTATTGTCTAAGTAGAACTTATCACATAATCTTTGCTGTTTTATTAAACCTCAACTTTTCAATATAGCATAGCACAATGAACTGGGTATAAAAGGAAAAGAATTGAGGCGCAGGTTCTAAGTAGAGTTGGGTACTCCAAAAATACATACGTTGAAGTGCTAACATCCAGTACCTTAGAATGTGACATTTTTGCAGGTATAGAAACCATTTCAAATTGAATTGGTTGAGATCATTACGGTACGCCCTGTTCTGATAGGACCTGTTCCTTATCATAAAAGGAAAATTAGGCATGGAGCCACACGTAGAAGAAGAACACTCTGTGAAGAAGACCGTGATTGGGGTGATGCTTTCATGAGCCAAGTGACACTAAAAGGTGCCAGCACACCACCAGAGGCTAGACTGAGGCTAGGCTGAGAGGCATAGAGCTCATTTCCTGTCATCGCTCTCCGATCAGAAGTAACCAAGCTCGCCAATGCCTTGTCATGAATTTCTGCCTGCAGAGTTGTGAGATAATAAACTTATGTTGTGTAAGCCACTGAGTATGTGGTACTTTTTGCGGCAAACTAAAATCAGGCGAAGGGGGTCAGGATATGCCACCATACAATATGCCACTTCGGCATAATGATTCTTTTGAGCTTAAGGCAATTAAGGAACAGCAGGCTGCAGAGGAACTCTCTGTTCTCTCCCTTTCTGACTAAATTTCTATTTATAAACGTGTCTTTCTCTCCCATAGCAGAAAGAGAATAACTCTTAATAGAAATGAATAATGAATGGAAGTGATTCATCTCTGGAGATAACACTGACTCAAGTCTGAACAAACCAACCTCACGAAGTAACTCTTATCTTCTGTTTGTTACCCCGTATCTTTGCCTTCACACAACTTACTGCTCCTGGAAACACAGACCCTTTTGCTATGTCGAGTCACTTTGTTGCAGGTGGAAATGGGCATCTTTCACAGAGTCACAAGGAAAGCATCCCAAGGACCCACCCATGGAAGTATGTGGTGTGCGAAGATTTATTGAAGTTGAAGGAAACACAAAGGCGTGCCCTGAGTTCAGCTCCAGCCACGGCACAAAAAATCCAACCTTGTTTTCATCAAGCCCAGTACAAAGGCCAAGGTCCAAAAATGCCGTGCCGTTAGTTCAGTTCAATCCAGCCTTTATCACCACCAGCTGGCTTAGTCCATGTTCCCAGGGGCTCTCCAGCTGGTGGTGCCCTAGGCCACACCTGGAGCCTAAGTGGCTGCTGGCTGCTCGGCGGCTGGAACCACGCGGCTGCTCAGGAAGAAAACATGTCAGTGAATGGGGCGAGTATGTGTATGAAGCTAGACGGGGAGAGAGAGGCAGAGACAGAGGCAGAACAGAGCTCTTCGTTAAGTTCGGGTTATATTACCTCAGGTTTAGGAAGGACTAGACTCTCTTTCAAACTAACCTGTCAACTCCCCAATCTTTCATGGTTTTTGCTATTTCCTCCCCTTAGTCAATCCATTCCATAAATATTTAGAGATTCTGTGTCCCTTATCCAATCGGATCTTTTTTCCAGTCTAGACTGGCCTCTACAATGGCCTTATTGGATCCTGCTGTGCATGCCTCATAGTGGAAACACTTCCCTCTGCACTACCTTGGCCTCTACTAGCTGTGTGCCCAGCAAAAGAATATCCACTTTATTGTTTTATCCCTTCCCCCAGGAATCTGCAGGTAGCAGACCAATGGTTCCCTGGGGAGTTTGTGAAGCTGTAGCTTCCTAGTAAAGCAGGCCTCATATTGGATTCAGCTTCCCATTTTATTAGGCTTCTTAATGTCTGATTCCCTTTGCTCCCTTCTTTTATTAATATTTAGCTACCTAATTGAACTTCACAATTTATTACCTTTTGTTAAAATGGCATACAAGGGGAGACCCCTCCAAAATGGAATTTATTTATAAAAAATTGTGTATTTATTTTTACATGACTAAACTTCAATCACCTTCAAACTACTCTCTCCTAGATGCAATTCACCTGTAAGATATATTTTTCCACTGCTCTAAACAGTGTTTGAGCTCATCGATTCTGATGATTTTTAGTGCTTCCACCATTTTTTGTTTCACCTCTTCCACATCAGCAAACTGTTTCCTTTTGGGGAATTTTTTCATCCAGGGAAAGAGAAAAAAAATCACTCAGGATGAAATCAGGCGCATAGGGAGGGTGGGGCACAGAGGTCATGCCATTTTTGGTCAAAAACTGCTGAACGCTCAGTACAGTGTGGCCTGGGGGGCTCCTAAATCAGTCATCTTGAAACGGGCAAATGTGTTGAAAGAATCTTCAAACAAAAATTCTCTGAAGCTGAACGCATCCTCTCACAACAACACCAGCTGGTACGCTGATACAGATGGGTTCCTAACACATTCAGCGGCGGGGGAAGCCTGTACTCCAAGGGGCCTTCCCTCCAGAAGACAATTCTAGATTTTTCGGCCCTCCCTCATATAAATCCCTAGGCCTAAATATTTTGAGGTTTTCACTTTTGTCTGTAAAGGCCCTCCTGTCCCTGTCAACTAATCCCTTTCTTCTGTTAATAGGTCTATTTTCAATGTAACTCGTGCTCTTCAGTCACTGAAGCTTAGAGAGTGGAGAAAGTTCCGCCCTTTTTCTACACTCTCATGAAGTTTGTGAAAAATTGGTATCATCTTTCAATTTACCTGTAAATAAGCTTTGCCTTGAAGAATTTGTCTGCCTCTTTGTTTTCAATGAAAAGGCTTTCAAGGATTCTGTTTTTGAAAAGATGTAGGATTAGCATAGCATTCTATTTCTTTCTGGCTTAACTTTGGTAAATTGCATTTTCTAGGAGATTTTTGGATGTCATCTAAAATTCCAAATTTATTGAAATATGATTACTTTTAAATCCTTTTAAAGATAATTTATTATAACATTTTATTGTCAAATAAAACCTTAAAAATGAATAAGACAAATGTACAGTTTTTATATTATTATTAGACAAATGCTCCTTTGTAATCATCGCAATTAACATTTGCAACATGTCTGTTCATAGAACAGGGATATTACAATCAAGCTGTTAGAATACCTACAACGGAGTTCAGAGTTAACCTGGACAAGCGGTCCAGAAGCATTCACAGGTGGGAGTGATCGTGGCTGGTCGATGTTACATAGGGCTGCTGGTGTGGGAGATTATTTCTGAAGGGTCATCGAAAGAAAATTTGCTCTGTCAACTGGAGAGAGTTTAGAAAGCCATACATTTTCTTAGAGTCACTGTTTGATTTTCAAGGGCAGAGAATATTCAATATTTTTAATCTTTAGTCGTTTCAGTGGAGATAGCTCTTGTGAAGATAGCTGTCTCTACCTCTCACTCGTCATTCCCTTCCATAACATTATCTCTGGCTGGAGAAGCAATGGAAAATGAATAAAGGTAGCATGTTCATCATAGGTACCAGTGTTTCTATTCTGGGCAGGCTTCCTTTATTGCGGTTTTTAAAACAAATAACTTATTTTGGCTGATCGAATTCTCATTATGTGAATAATATACATCATTACTAAGCAATGATAGTAACTCAAATAAACAGATGTATGCTACCTGTAACAGACATATTTTGGCCGCTAATCCCTCTGGGCTTGGATGAGCCATCTGGGCGGTGTTTTCACACTGTGTTAGAGTGAATACGACATTAGTCTGTGAGAACGGACAGGCACAGGCACCGGTCTTATTCCTGCCATTAACCACCAGCGGTACCTGAGGCATATCACCTGCTACAGTTTCTCTATACGTAAAATTCAGGCAAAAAGTTACATCACAGGTTTGTGAGAATATGAATATCAGCATCTAGCGTTCATTGACCTTAGTCTATGTGCAAAGCTCCACTGAGTTTTTTACATACACTAGTCCTTATAAAGGGCATTATGACTTAGGCTGTCACTTTAGAAAGAAATTAAGAAACTGGACTTATGTATTTGAAAAAATAAATTAAAATAAAACCAAAAAAATTCAAATGTCTAGGGGGCAAGGGGGGTGGGAATTGGGATAACTATAATAGAATAAACAATCGATCAATCAATATTCAAACGTCAAAAAAAAAAAAAGAAACTGGACTTATAAAATAGCTGGATTTATTTGGTTCTTCTATTTCTCACTTGGCCCTTAATGGGTAGAAAGAATTTACGAGCAAGAGAAGGTGCGCCGACCTCCTGAACCTAGTGGACAAGTTCAATGTAAACAGGGCAAATTACTTCTTAACTCACGAGAGAGAGAAGTGGCTTAAATTAGAGATGTTAATGAATAACTTCAAAGGCATAGAAATTCCTAATGTATGGGCTTTGAAGACCAAAACATTACCATTATCTCAGTTTTTAAAAGTCCAGAGTCTTTGTGGTATTCTCTTTGATTTATAAGATTTTATCAAACCATTTGCTTTTCTTCCTCCAGCAAAGAAAGAATATAAAGGTTCCCATAAGCCACAAGTCACAGACACCTAGAGAATAATTTTTTGAAGTCCTATGAAAACAAAGAGTATGTTTCAAAGCTGGATATTCACAATAGTTATTTAATGTCAGAAGACAAACAGAGAGTCTCTGTCAAAAACAACAAATGTTAAGCTACTTCAGGGAAAGTACGTGGGTAAACTTTACTTGACCCCAGGGAACCTGTAAACAAGAAAATTGTCCCATTCTGTTATGTTCCATAAAGCAGCTCACAGCAAAATGACATCCTTATCCATATGGATTAGATAAGACGCAGCGATGCTCCTTTGCCAAGACCAGACACAGACTCTCCAAATTCTCATTCTTTGTCTGACAAACGATTAACTCAACCTTTTGCCCACGCTTATCAATGAGAAGAGAATGTGTGTTAACCAAACCTTGGTGAACGACGCTGCCTTGCCTCCCCAGTCCCCTTGACTCACCATCCGCCTGAGCCACACACAGTCCTCCCGAACAGCCTCTCCAGCGCTGGCTGGCCTCAGGGAACAGCCTCTGGCCCACGGACTCGCCGCTGCCCCCTACAGCCATTATTCTCTCCATCCCACGGCCCCACACCTGGTGCCTTTTTCCCCTTGATTTTTGTTTTGTTCTGCTGCTGCCTGTTTGCTCTTCCCAATATGAGAAAAGCTGCCGCCTGACTTGTGAGACCCCTACAGACACCGTGGCTGTTGCGTTCTTCCAATTGCAACAGACCCTTTTTCTCCCCTTGAAACAATCCTTTCCCCATAGAATCTCCCTTCTCCTAAATTCTGGTTTGTATTTCTTTTATTCAGCATACCTCAGAATAAACATATGTACAAAAAACTTGCTATTTCTGATTTGAAGTAAATAAATGAATGGATAAAGAGAGAGATGCACAGATATTAGAGATGACGGACTGATACATATATAGATAGTGGAATTTGGTCATTTCTAACATTTACTGTCCGAGACAAAACCACAAGCTGGCATGCACCCCTCTAAGTACCAGTGTGCTTCACCACTTTTTTCTTTATCTGTATCTTCTCTCTCACATCCTCATTCAGCATTAACACCCTTGAAAAACATTCATAAAAATAGAAGAATGAGCTACTTAGGATACTTATTTTATTTTGGTTCTGGTATGGCCATTCTTATTTTTCACATTTGGAAGTAGACAACTTTTCACAAAAGTTAGTATATAAGAAGCCTTCATAAATACTTGATAAATGTAGTAGTTATTAATGAGAATTGACTATTTTCTCTCCAATATAAAAACCTCCTTTAGCACTCAGTCTAATCACGATGTATTTGACTTGCATTTTGCTGTTTATAAAAGATCTTCCATATTTATCTTTTGCTTTCTAAAAAAAGCCTTAGCATATAGAATTTCTGTCATCTGCTCTTTATTGAGGAAGCTACTATTACTATTACATTACTATTTTAAGTTAATATCAGGAGTTTTTTACTAATAAGTTTTTTATATCAAAAAAGGAGAGTATTGCATATATTGCACCTGTTAGATGCACAATGACTTTTTATTTTTTCACTTTTCTGTCTGGATTCCTAGAAAAATCAAAGTTAAGCTATCACTCTACTTATTTTCAGCAATTCTCCTTAACCTAACTGTGCACTGTTATCTCTGTCTTGGCCCTACTGCTTTTAGTAAGACTTATAAAATTTTTCTTTTTTCTTTTCTAAAGTAGATGAGGATAACTTTATAAATGCACAAGACAATATTTACCTACAGTTACTTTTTAAGAATCTCTCTTTAGTGCCTGAGAGCAAACTTTTCCCCAGTATTAAGGCAGCCCTTATTTAATGATACTTCCTCTTACAACTTTCAACCACCCATTGATCAGGAGTCAGGAAGACAGATATGCCTTTTTAATAGCCTCATTTACAATATTTCCATGAAAATTGGTGAGATACTGATGTGAAGACAAGCAGAAAGTCTTTGTAGCAAGAACATCTCATCCGCAATTCTGTTTCAACCACTTATTAGCTACTTGGCCTTTAACGAACTGTTTAATCTCTCTCTTAAGCTTGGCTCCCTTGTCTGTGAAATGGAGTTGTGAACCAGTCACTGCTTTGGAGGGGTCTTGTCAATATGCAATGAAAACTTAAGCAAAAATACTATTTCAAATGCCACTGCGATACAAATGCTACTTATGATCATTGCTCTTTAAAGGCTTAAGAGATGGTGAGTTTCTCCAGCAATGCAATGTTTTACTCCAAATGTTTTGCACTTTATTTTGATTTCATAAAGCAACATGCATAATGTAAAAATGGGAACAACAATCAGGTATGAACTTTCTTATATTCTACTTGTAACATCTTAGTTGGGGATAATGTTTGCGTGTGCAGGTGTGTGTGCAGATGTAAAAGGTAGGGATGAGCAGAGACAAAATACTTCTCAAAGCCCTCACCCAGAGAAGGAACGGTAAACGTTATTAACTCTGATCTTTGTATGCTGTCACTTTGCACTTCTACATCCTCAGTGGAATTTCAGCAAGATTATTTAAATAACGGTTAGGCTGTCAAGGCTCTGATGTGATTTTCTTCTGGAGCAATTCCTGTGTTTTATAGGGTATCTGGAAACCCACGACTGAAGCTTGCGCTTTAATGTACACCCAGGGCATGTACTGTGTGGTTTTAACTGGCTTGCTCCAGGAGGATCTCAGGAGTTGCTATGGAACCTCTCTGTTCTTTGCACGTCCATGTCACATCAGTGTGTCCGAAGATTCGGTGGGCCTGTGGGTACAGGGGGACTGACGTGGGACTGAGTAGGGACAACGAGGCCGTAGCACAGAGAGCCGGCCCCCCCAGCTTCTTGTTCTTCATACAGATAATGAGGCATAACACAGTAGAGGGGAAAAAAAGCACGTGTTTTCTTTGAATACAAAATATTTAACAAATACAAGCACTTTCAAGGTTTAAAAATATAGAGAGAGATCTGCTTTTATTCTTTATATTTTGGTTTTCTCTTAGATCTTTCCTGTGCTGTGAGGCAACTGGCATTAAGATGAAGGTAACTGGAAACTTCTAAAGTTTTAAACTAATCTTCCTGGTAAAATATCTGTCATTTACATAATTTGTATATGAAATGTATTTATATTCTTTGGTACAAATCTCTTTTCGGTTATTTTGCAGGTTTATGGGGTTTTTTTTTTTTAATTCCTAATTTCAAAAATAGCAGGATGACCAGATCCAATGCCTCAAAGGCCAGTTAATATAACAGGTCAATCTGGCGTCATTACTTTTTAGCATTCTTGATATGTGAATTTTTTAACAGTAAGTAAACACAGCACTGAGCAAACTTTTGAAATAAAATTCATATAAAGAAATAGTGATGGAGGTAATTGCTGTTATGTATTTTTGTTCTTTATTAGAATAAAAACAATCTCTCTTCTCATGTTTTCTCATTTTGAGAAAAGTAATACTTTTCTACCTTGTTCAAGGTGTGAACGTGCATGTATACTAGATTTTTAAAACGAACAAACCAAAAAACCTAGTTCAATCAGGATTTTTTTTTTTTTTTTTTTAGAATAACATTTCATAATGACATGTTTTTCTTAAACTGCTGTATCGGGGTGTTTTTTTCCAATAGCTTCAAATGGCATTCTTAAAGGTTAACTGCAAAGAGCCTGCTGAATCTGTTCTCGTTTCAGGCCTTCTATTATTTTCCCGTGAATGTTCCGAGTCTTTGTAACACTCCCAGAGCCCCACCTCTCTGATGGCACCGCGCGGAGCTGTGCAGTGTCTACGCATCATCCCAAACAATAGTTAATACAGCATTTCTGAAACACATTGTTTTGCATGAACCTAGACTTAACACATACTTACTTGTTTTTTTTTTTAAATATACTGGTACTGTCTTCTTATTTAAGGAAACATTTTCATCAAATGATAGATTGGATTTTGTAATGTGTGATCAACGTTCTGAGTTTCTTGTGTCTGAGATCCATGTTTCAAGCCTAATACTGTGCCTTGGCGAATGAAGGACACGCTAAATTAAGTAATCATTTAGAAGCTGTGATGAGAAGCAAAAGTTCTATTCTCTTAGGATATTCTTACTGGGAACTGAAACTTCTGTTTTCCTAAAGATGAAAATATACAACAGATTAATAGCTCAAGTGTTTATATAGCTTATTAAAAATAAGCTAGCTAATTTTATGAACCTGAAAAGCCATCTAGAAAAAAAAAATGCAATTATTTTCCATTATTTAGGAAATTATTTTAACTTAATATGATACTAACATATTCAAAAGCTCTTACAGATATTAATATAGAGTTTTACATTCTAAAGAAAGAAGAGCCCTAGGCATGACTCAATACCATTGTTCGGTTATCCATTAAGTTAAAGCTGAAATAAAGATACATAGGAGAATTGTATACTCTATTACAGTTCTCTATGCTACAGACTTGAAGACTATATTACAAATGTAGTTTCTAGTGTGAATACATATAAAACCTAAGAGGGCTAGAATGATTAGAAAATTAATTATTCTAAAATTTAAAGAAAAACTCTTTAAGTGAAACTCTTATTGTAAACTCTAAAAATGTTACTAAATTTTATGCATTAGCAAACAGTACAAGAGACAATATACAGTGTTAGTTAAGACAGTCTGGTTTTATGTGTTACTTAACGCAGACTAGCCTGGTGGCCTTGAGCAAGTTGCTTAGGCTCTCTGCACCTCATTTTTCTTATCTACCTACCCAGTAGGAACAAACACTGTAAATAAAGAATCATTCTGCAGATTAAGTAAGTTAATATTTTTAAAATCCATGGAATAGAACCTCGTTCTTAGAAAGTGCTACATCAGAGTTTGTTGAATAATGTCTTTTTGATAGGATCATTTATTTCCATCCATATTGCCAACATTCCTATCCAAGGTACAATCTTCTTTCATTTGGAGTATAACAATTCCATCTATCCAAGAACATCAGGAAGCCTTTGGCTCTGAAGGATGGATATTATGTTGATGGCTGGCATAACTTGAAGGATGGTGGGAATATTCACAGATACAAATTATTACAAGTAAAAGCAGCCTGTCCTCTGTCTGGTGCACGCTACATTTGAGGCAGCATTGAAGCTGAGAGACGTCCTGCAAGCAGTTAAAGGTACAGGTCTAGAGTTCAGAAAAAAGAGGTCCGTGCCGGACACAGGCGTTCTCTAGGGAATAGGAACGCGGTTAAATGTTTACGGGCCCTCTGTGGAAGTGGCTCCACCTTCCTAAACCCTGTTGAGTAGCATGAAGCTTCAGTGGAAGCAATTTCCATGAAGCCTCTTAAAAGTACTCAGAGATAATTGTTGAGCCGATTGCAATCGAACTGCCTTGTGGAAGCGACTCTACCAGGGAGGAATAATGAGAGAACAGCCTTTGGGAGTAACATCCTGTGGTGAAGATGTGCCCGGGGAGGGCACGTGGTTAGGATGACATTGATCATGCTGCATTTAAAGGACTTTCCTTTTAATGTAGCAGCATTAACTACCCCCGATATTTCTCCTCATCTCTGTTTTGTGTGTATGTGTGTTTCTCTCATCACTGAAGTCTTAGCCAATGAAGCAATCGATTTTTCTTTCTTTTCTGCCTCTCTCCTCCCTGCTTCTGAAATGTTACTCGGTTGGTGTTTTAAAATACCCATTCCCTTCCCTATTCGGCCGCGGTCCCTGGCTAAACTTTGTGTGGTGATGTTAAGAAGAATTAACCATGAATCATGTAAGGAGCTCCTTTCACTGAATTTTGCCTCCAGTGACCAGACCACAGATCATGCCACACAGTGTCAGAAATGTTCCCATAAAGATAGCGGAAGAGCATTCTCTCTATGGTTTTGTAAGGGAAGTTGGTGTGGAAGTTCAGCTCAGGGCAAGGAAAGGAGACATTGATGATAAACTAAAAAGTAAGGAGATAAGTGTAATATATGTGGAACAGCAAAGGGGCTCCGAATCCAATTAGAGGCTGGGGTAAGGAGATATTGAACATAATTTCTGATTCAAAGATAAGCACATGTTTAATTTAAGAGTAGGAAATTTGAGACAGGCTGTAGGGACATTCTCCTATGTTAAAGCCCATTTGGGTACTACAAGAACAGAATCTGCAAGACGGAACAATAAGAAAGATTATATTAAATCTCAAGAAACTGGAGCAGAAGAAATTGAAAGATCTTTATGTGAATAAAAATCTTCTAGTACCATTTTCATAAAGAAGGAAGATATTTTCTACTGACCGTTTTCATCAAGACACCATTATCAGCACTATAAATAATAAAACAAAGTAACTCTCAGGTAGTGTCTGGATTTGGCTTTTCTCCGCCTTATCATGGGGCAGCGTCCTCTGCCTGCTTTGTTCAAGGGCCTTGGGCTACAGAAACCTTGGCGAGGAAGAATGGCCTAGTCACGAGAATATAACCCATGAATCACTTTAGCCAACTTCAGACAATCATACTTACGCTTCCCTTAAGGCTTCTGGGTGCTGTTTTTGCTTCCCGAAAAATAATGGCTAGGGAGTTTCCTTAAAAAAAACCACCAACAACAAACAAATAAAAATAAACAAATAAAATACAACTTTGGATTCAGGGGGAAAAAAACTGTCTTCAAAGCCTGACTGCTACTCACAGGTTATTAAATTTTAGGTGGTGAAATTACTGTTTGAATTTTCTGATCCCTAGCTTGTGACCTGCCTTTTAGGGTTAAGTGTTAAATTATAAACTTGTGCAAATTACCTGGGAGTAAAATGCCCCCCAAATGTTGAAACTGAACCACATCTTGCTTGGTGTCCTTTCTTAAATGCATTCTTTAAGCTGTTTTCATTTTGGACTACCTAATTCCACGACCTCATGACATACTCACGACCTCAGCTCCGAAATTACCTAATAAAGCTGATTATCTTTTATGTTTCAGGCATCCATGGTAAACACACACACAAACATTCAAAGGGAATTAAACATTCAGTTTATTTTGTTGTTGCTTTTATGTTGTCAGTAAAATTGACGCATATTAAAAGAAATGACTTGCAGTCTCACACCAAAATATACGTGTCTGAAGCACAGCCAGGACTGCCTCTTTCAAGCAGCTGCTTTTGGCTTGGAGATGAATTTAATTCCGTTTGTCTCCAAACTCTTCTCATACCATTTTAAATGACAATATATACCTGGCTGACCATCCAACTTGCATTAAGCTTTCCTTTTCAAAATGCAGAAGTAAAGCCAGAAATGCTGATTTGGTTTAAAAAGCACTCACATGCCAGAAGTTATATCTAATAATTATTTTTCTTATATTATGAAATAAGGCATATTTTATGGGATTCTTTGTTACTTGAAAAATAACATAGCAAAAGCAGGAAGGACATCTTTTAAGTTATAAAATTGCCCCTTTTCATTAAATATGTACACATTTGTTTATTTTCTAGAGAAGGTATCTGCAAATGATGACCCATGGGTCAAATCTGGCCTGTGGACTCTAATAAACTAAGAAAGTTTTCTTTTATATATATATTTAAGAGTTGTGAACTAAAGCCAAAGAAGAATTTGTGCCAGAGACTATATGTGACCTTCAAAGCCTAAAATATTTTCCATGTTGCTTTGTACAGTAAAAAAAAAAAAAAAAAAAAAAAGTTCAGACCCTTGTTCTAAAGTAGTTCTCTAACCCCTGTTTGTATTTAAAGGATGCTCTAACAGAGTATTTCAAAAGAACAGGAAGGAGGTTTTCGCCCTTCTTCCTGTGACATTTTGGCGATTCTACATAGCCATAATAGATGAAATTCCTCCTTATTAACACACTGATCTGTCCAATTACAATGATTTATAAAATGAGAGGCTTTTAACAATATTTTTTGTAGCTACAACTCTCATTTCTGGCCTAATTTCCCTGGCACATTTTGTTTTAAGTGTGCAAAATGAATGTTGACTCTCCGTCTGTACGGGTACGAAGGTATACACTTTAAAGGCTGCAGTTAAGCCATAAATTTGTTGTGGGGACTTTAAATAGACATACCAGCCTTCTGATAGATCTGGGGAAATGCTGAATTTTTATTTATGTCTTCAGGTGACAAGCCGTGATGGATGGCCTGACAAGGTCCCCGAGCCTAGCTCTCACTGCCGGGGAAACGATGGTGGCACTGGCCTGCCGGCTGGTTATCAACTGCTAACAGCCTAAGGCCGCAGCATAAAAGCCATTTGTTTGCACTTCTAACAAGTACATTCTGTTGTGGCGTTTATTCCAGTAAGCATAATTTTATAACAACTTATTAAAAGCCTTTTGTCACCAATAAAAGTCTCTTTTCCTGGGAGAAACAGTCCTAATAAGTGACTATCTTGAACACTGTATTACTCGATTTAAAATCAAAGCAACCATTTCACTAAATATTGCCAAAGTAATTAGTGTGATACCCTTTTATTTTTTATTTTTTGCTATTCTTCTATCTTTATTAAGGAACTTTTTTTCTTCATCACAGAAATTGCTCATTTAAAGATGAATTATTCTTCTCCCTCCTGTCACGAGATGAAGGCTGTCGTGTGTGCTGTTCTCAGGGAATGTGTATTTCCAAGAGGAAGGTATCTAATTTTAGCAGTCACAGCTAAAAATGATGTTACTGTTCGTTGTCAGGGAAGTGATCATTAAAGAGTCTATTTTCCCTTTGATTCAAGCTATTCAGATCAACTTATCAAGGCACTTGAAATTGCCATAAATATGCCTCCAATTTTTCACCTCGTTCTAGTTATTCTCCTACCATTTATTATGAATGTAATACAAACAATGAAATCATTTTTCTTGTTCTTTTTTTTTCAGATATACTATTACTTAAGTTAATTACTGTTTAAAATCATTGGTAATACTTTATTATTTAAAATTGATTAATTTTACCAAGAAATCCTACTTTTCATAGCTTGTGCTATTAACATTTCATGCGTTATATGAAGACTTTTCTAAACTCAGAACACCCAGCTTCAAAGTACCTGAGTCTTACTGATGATAAAATTTGCTTTATTTCCATGGGGAATATAATGGAAAAAATATTTGAGTTTAATTTGGTGCTTCTTGCAATGATATTTCAACATCTTATATGTGGCCTGAATATGGTAATCAAATGCTTGTAGTTGTTTCTTGTTTCCATTCAGGAGTATCAATCACCGGATCAAAATTACGTCATTACTACATTGTTCATAAAATATTAATTTACAACAAAATGTTATATTAAGTAAACACACTATATAGAGCAAGAAGAAAATCCAATTGAAAGGTTTCATAAAAATATAAAAAGTACTAGAAAATGTTGACATAATGTGTACAGTGTAGCAAATAAAAATGATATTGAACTTAGGACAGAGATGAACAGCTGTTTTCTTTTTTGCACTTTAATGGAGGCCACTAGGAATGCGTTTCTGAAGAATGAACTTCACTCTCGCCAGGTTTCAAATGGCATTTAGCTGTACGAGAGGGTCTCTGAACTCTGTCAGCTCCGTGCACGCAGCGGCTTCTGTTTCCCTGAGTGACGGGTTCCATGGGAGATGCTTTTGATCGGAAAATTACTGCAGTCTTTTGTAGATCTGCTTGGTAGCTGGGGAGCAGCCACATAGAGGAGGCAGAATGGATTCAGTTTAGTACTTGGTTATTGTGTCTCCAAGGGCCTCCTGGCATGTTCTGAACTACATGCCCTGGTACAGTACATATCCTTTGAAATACACAGGCAAAAAGTGGCACTACCGTGTGTTCTGTATAGGCTCGCACGGGGACTGATCTTCTCATTGTTCCATGACCTGTGTCCACTCGTGTCCTGCAATCCGTGTGTCCTGTTACGAGAGTCTCTACATATTATAGCATAGAGTTCTCTGTGAGCTCAAGCTAAGCTGTCAAAAGTTTAAAACTCAATTCCAGTTTCTGACACATCTGAATCTATTGAAAAGAACAAAGATTTCCCAAAATACCCTTTTTTCCATCATGGAAAAGTATATCACTAGTTAGAAGGTAAAGTGTTCTTTGTCTTGGATAAGTCACTGTAGAACACTGTGGGCGGGAGAGGGCCCTTCTCCGAGAGGCGGGGACATGCGGGTGGTAGGGCAGTCACACAGGTAGATGTCTAGAAGGGAACAGAAATGAAGGGAGATAACGTGTCTGCGTAAAGAGCACATGCGCTCTGGGGTCATCTGGAGAATGGCACAGGCAAGAAAGGTTGGCGAGACCTTAAGGGGATCGCTCGGCAACAAGCCAACACGACATGGGGTTCCAAATCCGTAAGAGTCCTGCTGTATCCTGGGCCATAAGCCCATTTTCTTGGTTTTAAGAGGTCTCTTAAAGGGCAACCTCTTTTGCCATGGAAAATATACAGACGGGACAAATCCAGACTTCATTTACCAAAACACTGTATATTAAGTTTATGAAATTTAACAGGTTCATAATATCCAATGTGCCCTAGAAAGGGTAGGAGTCCAAGAATGATGAAGGCCTCAAGGGACCCTGAGAATAAGGCCCTAGCACATAAAGAAAACCACAGAGGATAAGAGAGTAATATTGGGGACCCTGGTAAGTAAAATTAAAATGTTTCTCCTCCAGTGAGAATAGTCTGAGGTTCAACACCAGGGATTTATCTATGAAAAGGAACATCCCACTGAAAATAACAGCTCAGGAAGCATCACAGAAGGTTAGAAACACACATATTTTAGGGTGTGCAGATTAAGCATCAAATAGGAGCAACAGGAAAACCCGAGGGAAGGACTCCTGCCACGTAATTCCGTCGCAAACCGGATCGCCGTGAAGGGAGGCGTGCCGCAGTCTGCGGGAAGGAGGGTGCTTTCTCCTTGATTTATATTTTGAATAGAGCCATATTTGAAACTGTTTTTGTTGCTGTTGTTGTTTTTGCTAATCAAAGTTGCTTAACTAATGCTAAATAACAAAGTACCCTAAAACAAAGTGGATTGAAACAACCCAAATCGATGTGTTTTATCACAGCGTTGCTGTGGGTCGGGGTCAGGCCCAGGTTGGCTGCGGTGTCCCGGGGTCTCTCTTGCAGTTACACTCCGAGGGCGGCTGGGTCCTGGGGCGCAGGTGGCTAGAGCTGCTAGCCAGGCCTGCTTCTCTCCTCAAGTGGCCTCCAGGCGCGGGTGAGACCCCCTCCTGTATGTCGTTCCATGGGCGCGCGTCTGTGCTTCCTCCGAGCTGGCGGGCCTCAGAAGACTGTCGGCCTGCCTGCCGGGGGCTGAAAGCTTCGCAAGTGAGAATCCTCTCCGATCAGGCAGGGGCGGCCCTGCTGTTTATGCCCTGGCCTCAGAAGTCACACAGCATCCCTTTCACCCTAATCTAGTGCTTACCGCCAGGCCAGGAGCCTTCATCGAAGGCCAAATGTCTAGGTCACATTGTAGAAGTGCATGTCAGATGGTGGTATTGTTGTGGTTACAGCCGGAAAATCTGCCACACAGGCAAATGAAAACCAAAGGTACTCTACATGTCCCGTGTGTGTCATTGGCATGTATATTATTGGCACGTGTATTGCTGGCATTAGTGCCACTATGCTTCTGCAAACTGAGCACTGGGCATGGCCTCCCCCAAAACCGATTCTCTAGGATCACATAGATTGTGTATCACTACCTCCCAATTCAAAGGCTGGGTCAAGTTTATCTGCTTAATTTCAGATGCTCATAGACTAGTATGTACCATTTACACAATAGAATCATCCTTTTAAAGCATGAATTAGAACATGTTCATTCTCAAGTTGTCTAATTTTTCTCATCATATTAAGCTTAGAGCCAAAAACGTATGACAGTCAGCTGATCCTTCTCTGCTTTGGCCCTTCCCAGGCCTCACTTCCAACTTTTCCAAAAGCCGCCTTTCAGTGAGGACTTTCCTAGCTGCTCCGTTGAATGTGGCATATTTTGCTTGATCCTCTTCTTAGCTTCATTTTTCTCTTAACACTGCACCACCTGGCATATGTTATATTTTTCTTATTTGAATTTTTAATTTCATTTTGCTAGACTCCGAACTCCAGAAGGGAGGAATTTTTATTTTTTTCATGACTGAATTGCAGCACCTGAAGAGTAGGGACGCTCAAGAACACTTAATGCATAAACGAACAAATATTCCAGCTCACCAATACCTCTTGCCACCTTCTTTTGTGCCTTCCTTTCATGACTCTGCAGAGGTTACAGTGGATAAGAAATCCTCTGAGAGGAACACAGGCCATATCTCTTTATTACTCTTATTTCCACAGAACATAAGAAAGAAGTGCAGGCTACAGTAATAATTGTTGTTAGTTATTGCATACTTGTGAGGAGGTAGGAAGTGTTCCTTATAATATCTTAAAATGTCCTCACAGACACCTTATGAAGTAGCTGCTTCAATTATTCCTGTTTTATAAGTGGAAGTCTGAAAATGGTTATGTAACGTGCACAAAATCATATATCCTGTGTGTCTGAATCCAAAGAATCCAACTGCAGAGCCCATATTCTCAAATTCAGCCCTGCAGCCCCCTCCCCCACTCCCTGCTCCAACCTGCCGTGCTACAGACATCAAGCAAATGCTCTCTCATTCTATCTTTCCGGCTTCTGTTCTCCCTTCTTCGTATGGGTTACTATGGTTTCCTTGGCCTCTTCTTGCTTCACTAGTTAAGTGCTATAATTCTATTCAATTCTGTAATTGAACTTGGAGTAGATGGGGAGGGGGTCTTTCAATTGACTTCATTCTAAGTTGTTTAGTTCTGCCTCAGACAATAGAAACTTGTATGATGGTCGAACAAACCTCAACAGAATTTGACATCAGGGTTTAGCATGGAAACCGCAACCACCAACACGGGGTTGAGACGTTAAGTCTGTATTTAATGCATACGTTTCCTTCCAGGGTGATGGGGAATGGACAAGAGGTTTAAAATATTGGGAAGTTCATGTACTTACTTTATTTGTTCTCTTTTTCAGGAAGTCTGTCCAAAATTTATGTTAATAATCAATTGCCCTTAAAAAACTAAAGCAAACAGTGCTTTCATTTCAGTGGTTATAAATTAATTCTAGAAGACAGATTATATATAAAAAGGGTAGCACAGTTTACCTGATGAAACCATACAGAGATTATTATAGTAGTACTAACATCTCCTAATCATTGCTAAGTATTTGTAAAGTATAACCATGAAACCAGAAGCTCAGAACTGACCATTTTCCTTACCATCAGATTCTACTAACCCAGATACTACACATGAGACAGATCATTGAGTAACACAGAAAAAATATTTTAAAAGATATTGCACAGCTGATTCTTTAAAGAATATTCTTTAAAAGATTAAAAATGACTATGATATGTATAATAGTAACAGTAATATTAGTCATAATTGTAATAGTAAAAGTAGATAGCACTTACACAGAATTAAATATATGCCAGGTACTCTTGTGTTTCACATTTAAGACTCAAAGAAACATTTAAAATAAGTCCTATTACTATCTCCTTATGCAGGTGATCAAACTGAAATACAGAGAACTTGACTTCTCAAGGTCATGCAGCTATTTTAAAAAGTTCAATTTTAAAATGAAGCATCAAAGTCCATAACTTGTAGCTTTACTATTATACAATACTGTTTTGGGGGGGAAAAGAGAGAGGCTTAACTAAATCAAGTTTCGGTGGTAAATTCTTAATTTTTCAGGGTTTTTAACTTAGTTTTGATTCTCCACATCTCCTTGTTGCTATTTGAAATTCAGGATGTGTCACCCTCTATGGAACATCCAACTTCTCTGTAGAAGAGAAACTCGTGGGTCTCACGTGACTCCTCATTACCACACCTGCCTTCTCCTCCTTCCTATTTCTCATTTCATCCCTTTCTCAGTTTTAGACCCCCTAATAGTTTACTAGAACCATTTTCTCATTTATATTTCTTTCAATCTATCTAGTATCTCTTGACTTACTATGATGCATTAGAATGTTGAGAAATATTCCACAAGGTCCTTTGTGTTGCATCAAGCACAGCAGAAAACACTGTACCAAGTATATACACAACTTCCCTCTGTTGGGATAGTTAGAGTGGCACATTACGCTGAGGTGACAAAAGTAGACCCACTAAGTTTAGGTTCATTTGGACTAGGATACAGATACCAAATGGGCAGTCTATTGCCTGGGCTTCACTCAGTAACTATGAAAATTAATGAAATTAAGTATCTCGTGTGACTTTACTCAGTCAGAGAGGGTTAAATAATCACTCTTATTTTTAGTCCTTTAAGGACATTCCTTCCCTTTCCAAGAAAGTCATATTCACTTTGGTTTTTTTTCTTCTTTTTTAATTTAATTTATTGAGGCTAGATTAATTTATTAATCTAACAGTCGTTAGAAGGATCATACAGGTTTCAAGTGTACAATTCTATGATACATGATCTGTATTTGCATTGTGAGCCCACCACCCAAAGTCAAACCATCTTCCATTACCCCGTATTTGGCCTCTTTTACCCCCGATTCCCCCACCCACTCTCTCTGGTAATCACCCTAATCTTGTCTGTGTCTATGAGTTTCACTTATATATCCCAAGTATGAATGAAATCATATGGTTCTAAGAGCTCTTTTTCTGACTGATTTATTTTGCTTAACATACATAACATTCTCATGATCCATTTCATGTTGCTGCAAATGACAGTAGTTCCATCTTTTCTCATGGCTGAGTAGTGTTCCATTGTGTATATGTACCACAACTTCTTTTCCAATCATCCATCGAAAAACACTGCGGTGTCTCCATGTCTTGGCCACCATAAATAATGCTGCAATGAACACAGCGGGGGTGGGGGGCATCTATCTTTGAAAACAAATGGTTACACGCTTTTCAGATAGATACTCAGAAGAGACATTGTTGAGTCATATGGTTACTCTATTCTTAATTTTTTGAGGAACTTCCATACTGTTTTCCATGATAGCTGTGCCAGTCTACATTCCACCGTCAGTGAATAAGGGTTCCTTTTTCTCTACAACCTTCCTGACACTTGCTGTTACATGCCTTGTTGACAATAGCCATTCTAACAGGTGTGAGGTGGTATCTCATTGTAGTTTTGACTTGCATTTCCTTAATAGCTAGTGAAGTTGAACATCTTTTCATGTATCTGTTGTCCATTCATATTTTTTAGCAAGCAAAAAACTGCTTAAGTACATATGGAGCATATGTTTCAGACAGGCTAGCTATATATAAATAATTACTACAGATCATTAAGAAAAGATAAGGCATGCCCAATTTTAAATTGGGTAATGAATGAATTGATAGATAGCTTAAGTAAATAAGTTCATTAAATAAGAAATCTAAATGAATAAAAACATTTAAAAATATCTAACATCTTGTGTAGTCATTAAAATGTACAAATAAACAAATATATCATTTTCACCTACAAAATTGGTGTAAAATTAATTGATAACACAGTGATATAGAGCATACGGTGAAATGATTGTTTTCAAACATTACTGTAATATAATCTCTTTTGAAGCAAACTTAGACTAATTATCAAAACATTTAAAACTCTGGCTGATGTGGCTCAGTGGATTGAGTGCCAATCTGGGAACCAAAGGGTCGCAGGCTGGATTCCCAGTCAGGGCACATGTCTGGGCAGCGGGTGAGGTCCCCACCAGGGAGCACATGATAGTCAACCACACATTGATGTTTCTCTTCCTCTCTTTCTCCCACTTTTCCTCTTTCTCTACAAATAAATAAAATCTTACGAAAATAAAAAAATAAAATTCTCATATGTCAACATGGATTATTAATCTCTAGAAATTTATTCCCAGGAAATTATCACATCTACATGTAAAGATTTATTTATTTTTAATCTAAGAATGTTTATATTTGTATACTCTTGGTTGTAACCTAGGAAAGGGCACTAAGTAAATAAATGTTGATACGTCCTTAAAAGATGATACTATGATCTTATAAAAAAATTATATTGTGGAAAATACCTAATGATTTAAAAATCATGATTTAAGTGAATAAATTTTGTTATAAAATGTTTCTCAAATTAAAAAAAAACAAGAAAGAAACACACTGAAATATGAAAAACATTTACATGTAGGTAATAGTATTATTATTGGTAGTTTTAATTTCATTATTCAAGATGATATATAAAGAATGAAACATATTAATTTCATAATCAAAAAAGATTCGATGTGTAAGTAATACAACCACTTATCAAAATTAAAATCATTATAAATACCCATAATGGTAGTAAAAAAATCTCTAAGCTTAAAGAAAAGATTATCTAAATAGGAAAAGAACAAAGTTTTTAAATACCCATTAACTTTATTCCTAATATTTAACTATTTTACTGATATTATGTGAGATCACAACACATACAAACTTGCACATTTACAATACACAAACTACTTATTGGAACACTTTATATATATATATATTTCCATTTATAATTTGCAATTATAAAATATAATCAATTTTAATATTTTATTATATCCAAGATCCTGAAAACACCTGCAATTATTATTTCTTATTAATAAATCCATTACCCTACGTAAAGATTATTAAGTTTTGGAGAAAAAGAAATCACAATGTGGTCTAGAATACTTTAATATTCCATATTATTGCAGTTGCAGCAGCTTTTAAGTTATCTTTATATAAATCATTGCCACAATTTTCAGTATATTTTAATAAAAATGTATAATTTAAATGTGAAGTATTATTTTACCTGTATATCAATCTAGTATATAACTGAAATAGGAATGATACTAAATAATCATTGGTTAATAGTATAATGGGTATAAGATATAGGTTCAAAAGCTAATTACATAGAAAAATTAGTTATATAGGAAAAACTAAAAGGCATTAAAAGATTATTACCCAGGAATCATTTATGTTAAAATATTTAAATATTTTAATATTTCAAAATGATTTGAAATATAACTCCACTTTAAATATTTATAGATTGACATATAAAGTAAAGAAACATATCCATTTGGAAACTATTTTCCATTTATACTTACAAATTTTTATAACATTTTTAAAGTTTCTATAAAAAGGATACATTCATTTAAAAATTATTTCCAAAACCTTAACTGTTACATATGTGGGAAAAGATGAATTATATGTGCAGCAAAACCTAAATTTTGTTGTCTGTTCCTGACCTTTTCTTGTGTTGGGGCCCCACGTCTATTTACTGTGCACTAAGCTTGAGGTTTACAGATAATTCAGTATCTCTGACTTGAAAAGAGCCTTTTAAAAGAGTCTCACTTAGCAGTGTTTAGTCGTTCAAAGCTCTGACCCTCCAGTCTGCCTCCGCCGTTTCAAAATTACCCATCTATTTCCACCCTCCCAGGCTCATTCCAAGGGGAATTTTAACCACCAAGGCTTCTAGAGGATGGGCCTTCAGTCACAGGCTGCGTCCTGGGTACTTGCGGGCCTGTCGCTGAGGCGTCAGTCGATCATCAACCACGTCAGGGTTCATACGGGGTCCACGAGGTGTGGCTGGTCACACTGTATCTTTCAGGAAGCGAGTGAGGCTCTCTTATACGAAAAAGATTGTATCCAGTTCTCCGCTAGTTACTGCATAAGTTAAAAAAATTCAAGGTTTTTTCTTAGTGCTTAGTGTTTTTTTTCTTAGTGCTGTTTAGTATTGAAAAGGCATTTTTCAATATATTATGAAAACTTAAAGTGGTAGAACATATACAACTTAGATAAACTTCTTAATTTAAAAATAATAGTTTTGATAAAGATATTTATAATATGAAATTGTAAATAATCATATAGTATTTTATTTAAATGTAAGACAATAAAACAATTTTTGCTCTAGTATGTTCTAGAAGTGTAAAACAGAGATTTAGATTTACATTTAAATATAAATCTAGACATAGATTTGTATTTCATGAATTATTTTAGATAATAAACACGACTATATTACATATTTCAGATTATCTTTTTAACATGATAGAAAATCATAGTATTGTGGCTGGAGTACAAGATGTTTAGAAATTATAAGAAGAAATAAGTTTATATAAATTATACAGTTTTTTCAACTTACATAAGTTATACAGGTCAATATAAATTAACTTAAACAACTGCAGTGCGCCACCTTTTCGTGGCATTACACGTGAATAGCTTCCTACAGCAACACCCCAGGATATAGCGTGACCCACGCTCCGAGAGCAGGCAGATCAGCAGCCCTGGGTGAGTAAGCGACTGTACATCTTCCTCGATATGCCAGCGTGGCGCATTCTTAAGAGAAGAGTTATTCCCAAACAACCCATCTCATCCCGGCAACAGCCTTCAAAAATCCAGGAGCGGACCGATGCGGCCTGAGATTAGTACAGAAGGGTCACAGCGAGGGCGCGGGAAGCGTAGAGGTCGGCAACCTGCTGTGAGGTTACTCTGCCTAGGGAATGGGTTTTTAAACTTAAAAGGGGTTATAAGCCCGAATTTATAAAATAAACAGATCAATAGCTGCTAAATAACAATTTCAGAACATAAGCACTTACCATCAAGAGAAGACATGCCCAGAATAATGTATTTAAATATTTGGAAAAACTGTCTTAACGGAACTTCCTTCTTTTAAAACTCCAGCTACAGGTACTTAGCATTACATCAGAAGGGGCAATATTTAAACACATATAGTTATGAAAACGAAGTTATATCTATAGTTAGATTTGTGTATTAATTACATTATGTGTTACACAGTAGTGACCCAGAACAATATGTGTTTTGAGAATCATAGCATTTAACGGAAATAAAAAGAGTACTCACACCTGATTGTATAAACAGCCTTCTCCAAAAACAACTCTGAGGTCATATTTAAAGTCTATATTATTTATTCCTGTTAAATAAATATAATTCCTAGAATAAGATTATATGTACCATCTTTTAAGATATTAAAAATGTATCTTCCATAAAAATACTTATCTTTTTAATTTTTTATTAAACTGGCTTTCTGGATTAATTTTATGTTTTCCTTTCTTATTTATTTATTTATTTACTTTGCAATATTCTAAGTATCCTAAGTTGACACAGGCTACGTCTAACTTAAGTCTGAAAAGCACTTGATTGTTTTAATTAATGATAAATACAATTACAATCAAATTATTCCGGTATCAGCTGAAGAATACAACTGTTTAATTTTCGGAATTTTTAACACTAAGTGTTGGAAGGTGACCAGACACCTCTATAATTAGTATCCAAATCTAAGATTACCAAGAAGGGTATCATCATTAGCAATGACGGGCAGCTCCAGAGTTACATGCCACTATGTAAACAATTGATAGTTCCTTCTGCTGATAATCAAATGGGGATGATAATGCTCATTAATATCTTTCAGGAAGGCATGCTTCACGCTAAATAGATAAATGTAGAATACATGCTGTTAGTGGCTTCCTCATGCTCCAAGGTTTTTGTAAGCAATTCCACAAATTAAAGGTGATGTTTTAGATAATCTTCCATCTTCAATCTGCTGTTTTCATTAATTACTTTATTATCATCATAATAGCATTTACTGAGAATCTTTTAAGATAAATAATAGCCAATAATTATTGAGTACTCCTGCGTGCTAGGCTCTATTTAAAGCACTTTAGGGTATTAACTCCTTGAAATTTCACAAGAGGCCTATGAGAAAAATTATTATTGTTATTGCCATTTTAGAGATAAAGAAAGAGACAGAGAAAAGTTAAATATCTTACTCTTAATCTCTATATTCTACTGCCTTTTAAATAAGAAAATTAAAAATAAGTTAGTTACAATTAAAAATGGGAAGATTTAAATGATCGTGGTTTTCCTGCCTGTTCCTCTAGTCTAATCCTTGTCCTTGTACTATCCAGATACAGCACATCATTGTTCTCTGGATAGCCAAAGAGAAAATCTCAGCACAAATAATAATACTGAAATCATGAGGAAATGCTATTAAATCAGAAGAAATTATACTTTAAATTCTGAACAATTGTTACACTGTTTAATTGTACCATTATGGACAAGGAGTGAACATGAGGCACTGGAAGTCTTCCAATTCATTTATTTTGCAAGTGCTTCAATTATATCTCCTTACTTTTGTAGATAAAAATTAATAAGAGTCAGGCTAAGTGGAAGAGCCAGGACTCCACTCCGGGTGGTGCCGGGAAAACATAGCTGTAATAATTTTCTAACTCTGCATTGGGGGTTATTCGACATTTTATGTTATAAAACTCTTAAAATATAATTATGTTTTTTAAAAAATATATATACGCATATTAGAAGCACATATTTAATTTCCAGATGCCATGCATTTTTCCAGAACATTCATATCTTCTTGAACCACAGATCAAAATTTCCTGTCTTAAGCTTTTGAACAAAATATCTTATCTCCCTTCTCATTAATTAGTGATAGCATTTATTTATATGCTTTGCTGTTATTGTCTTCATTTCAACATATGGAGAAAATACAATATATTTGGTACTGTTAATTAATGACATGATAAATTAAAATAAAATAAGAAGACCAAGACTTACAATGAGTTGCTCAGACACTGTGGGTGAGAGAGACAATAATTCCTCATAACAGGCAGCCGGTGCCTAACCCAGCTCTTTGGGCTTAAATGCCAGTTAAATATACTCAACCTCCAAGTGCTATGAGTGTTGCAACTATTAGGAGGGGGAACCCAAGGAACCCAAATTATCTTCTGGAGGATGGGCTCCTTGTAGTAAAGGCTTTCCTGCCAGCTGAGTGTTCTAGGAACCCATCCGTATCAGCGTACCAACTGCCATTGTTGTTTGGCTTCAGTGAATTTTTTCTGAAGACTCAATCAAATCCTTTGCCTGTTTCATGATGGGTGATTAACAAACACACCTGCCTACACCACACTAAATGTTCAGCAGTTTTTGACCAAAAATTGCCCCATCCTCCCCATTCACCTCATCTCACCCCAGCAACATTTTTTTTTGTTTGTTTCCCTGAATGAAAAAAAAGGTCTCAAAAGGAAATGTTTTGCCAATGGGGAAGAGATGAAACAAAAAATGGTAGGAGCACAAAAATGCATCCAACTCAATGAGGTCAAAAACTGTTTTGAGCAGTGGAAGAAACGCCTTGACAGGTGTTACATGAAAATGGAGAGTACTTTGACAGCGACTGAAGTTTAATCATGTAAAGATAAATACAAATTTTTATAAATAAATTTTGGGGCTTGGGGGTCCCCCCTTATATCTAACACTTTAGGCAGATTGCTCTTGGGCAAGTCGAACCACCTGCCGTGAGTTGCCTATTGATTTTAACTTCTGATTCTCTTTTATCTCTGCCAAGATGGCTACTGGGTAATGGCTGAGAAAGGATCAGCTAACACAAACTCAGCTCTCCTAGGGGGAGAAAAACACTTAGATAAACTCTGCAGGTCAACCTCTTTCGCAGAGCTCTTGTGGGATGAGGTTGAATCGAAAACTTACCTTAACCCAACGTTGCTTAACTTCTTACCTTTCTCTTTCCTACTGTCCTTACTCCCATTCAGGTCTCTCTCCTGGAGCGGTTCTTTACGAATCACTTGCAGCAGCTATTCCTCCCCCCCACCTCCATTCCCTCCCTCCCTCCCTCCCTCCCTCTCTGTCTCTCTCTGTCACAAGTTTTCCCCTCTCCTTGCCCCGGGCATGTATATTTCTGCTTTCTTTCTCCTAAGTTCCAAGGACCCTGCTTTTATCTTTGTAACTGGATTCCTAAGCCCACATAGCCCAGCTGGATCACTTCTTCTACCTCTATGACTTTCTAAATTAAAGAGAGAGAGAAGTAAATAAATAAATCCCTTGTACATGGTCCAGGAAACCTAACATAAAATAGTTCCAATGCTATGAAATGAATACTACTATTACTTCTACTAATAGATAACTAAATTAAATTGGCTACTTACTATGAATCAGGCATTTTCTAAGCATGTTATAAAATTTAAGTTTTCAAAGTTTTAAATATTTATTTTGATAATAGTAATAAGAAATTGTAACGATTGTCACTTTTTGAGTTTTACAATGTGATTAACTCAGTTTTTGCATTTGAATTGAATGTGGAGGTTATCATTGTGTTTTCCATTTCATAGATTAAGAATTTAAAGCACAGTGTGTTTAAGTAACTGCCTAAGGTTATACAATGATATTTGTTAGATAATGTTCAATAAATTAACAAATCAACCATATCTGGTTTGGAAGTTTTGGGGGAATTTGATGAAAACATTCTATAAAGAATTGCATGGTCAGAATAGTTAATAAGGTTTAGAATTTAGTTTGTAAATATACACATATATTTTGGATAATTTATAAAAAGACAATAAAAAATAATGAAATAGTAGATTTAAGTTCACTTATATACAAAGCAAAGAAAAATAGCAATCTCAAATATAAACCCAAGAAAAAGTGATACTATAAAATCCTTTGAAAACTATACTATAACCATTTTAGTAAAAGTACAAAGAATTCTGTTTAACAGATATGCTACTGAAAAACATATATGATTAAAAGAGTTTTGTTTAATATTTTAAAATTAACTTTATTCATTTATGTGTAGATTAGATGCATAAATATCTACTTAAATATAGTCCATCAAGTAAAGGCTTGGATGCATGTAGGTTCTTATCAGCAGTGTTGTATTGTTCAGTTTCATTCTAGTGCTACAGTGAATATTCAGTGTAATGTTATTTTTAATATTCTATACAACAGGTACCCTAAAGTATATGTTTACATTTGGATGCCGGGAATTTAAGAAATAGGAGAAAACAAACTGAGGATGTTCAAAAAAGAATTGAGAATGGTATGACAGTGTAGAAGAAATTTTAATTTTTTCTGCTGCCAATAAAAATACAGAATAAGAGAATATTATAAAACTTCACTAAAATTGTATAACTGTCAATACTCTTAAACCAGGATTGTCATTGCTGCTCTTTTCAATGTGGTAGAGGCAATTTCTTTAGCACAATGAAAAGGCCGATTTTTACCATCAGAGAAGAAGGGCTCTGAAGACAAGGAACATACAAAAGTGCACACCACCACCTTCCATAAGAAATGAAGCTGAAAAAAGAAGTAAAGTTAAGAAACCTATCATAAGTATACCTAAAGGGGTCAGGAAATAAGGGAAGCAGGAGTTCCTAAAGAATAGTAATAGTTTTGTATTTAAAATGAGAGGACAGTCTTTTCAGTCCTTTTTTATGGTAGATGAAGGAATTCTCCGATGAAAGGAAAGACTCAGCTCTGTAGCAGACAATAAGGCACGTATCCAGAACATTGACTTGATATTCTCTGGGAAGGTACAGGCCAGTGAAAATATGTCAGGAGAAGTAGAAAAATAGGTACTGATAGAACATTATTGAAATAAAAATGACAAATGAGTTTAAGGTGTACTTTTGGGTAATTCCAATAAAAGAGAAAAAGTTAAGAGATGGAATATTTATATATTAGCATTAAGTCCAAATGCTGAGAAAGGAAACATACTAGTCAAGTAGTTTTTATGTTCTTAAAACCGTATGTTACAAGTAGATAAAAAAGGAAGTAGATTATTCTGTTTAAAATTGCCTCAAATGTTCTGACTGCCATCATTTTGTGAGTCTTTTCAACCCTCAAGTCGTGGAATTGCGGGTTTGTGACTCAGCATTTTATAGTGATGTGGTGTGATTTGAAGGTGCGTACAATCTATCAAACAGGCTTTTCCAAATTTTAGCAAGTTCTCTGTATTCAGAAACTTATTGTTGCTCATATTGTCTTTTTCTTGTTAAATAATAATCGCTATGTAAATTAATTTTTCTTATTGTCTAATTTTGTAAACTATGTAATATATACCACTTTCTGACCAAGAGGAAATTCTGCATTGAGGACAGCAGTAGCCCTCCTTGGCTGTGGTGCTGCCTCACGATAGAGTTATGTTGGGGATAACAAGTATTTTTTCTGTTTGTAGTGTTTCTCACAAGGGTAACTGGGGGAAGTACATAGACTTTCATAAATATTTAGAATATGTTATAATAGAAATTTTAAAAATTAACAATGATCTGATTAGTAGATGCATCTTTATATAGTTTAATATGGAAGCAATGATCTATGTTGACATCTTATATTGAAGTTCTGGTTACTGTAATAAGTTTCAAATATGATGTCAATTATAGCTCAGTAAAAATATTTCAAATATAATTATGCTGCATTGTAACTAAGGTTGCCATTTTTGTGTCTCAGTGGTCAATAATAGGCATTTTTCCATATTCTCTTAGACTTACTTGTATATGTGTGTGTGTGTATGTGTTTTATAGATGAGGGTCATTTCCAAAAGCTGTATTAGGTAACAATTAGTGTGAGAATTGTTTTCTTCTGGTCTTTTTGAACTGTGTCAAATAGTACCTTTTTTTATAGTCCACAGTTTATTTTATTTGATAGACATAAAAGTTCTGGAACTATTGTTCTGATTCTGAACTAAATTTCACTGGAGTAAATTCATGTGAGAGAAATAAACATTTATATACTCAAGTGACTGCACTTAACATTTTGTTTTGTGTACAACTCTGTTCTCTAGGAACTGGTATAGGCCTTGTGGAATATCCCGTTATATTTCAGGTCGCCTGTTAATTGCAGCTTGAAAACTGATTGCCTGCTGATGTGTATGTTGCCGGCCATCTGATTTGTATGTAAAAGTATCTTTACATCCTGAAGTGGGCCTTTTCAGTGGGGCATCGGTTTTTCCCGACAGTGAAGGGATCTTAGCATTTACAAGCCAAGTCCAAGTTCACCTAAGGAAGAAAGCAGTTTGGAAGGAAGAGCACAGGAGCCTGCAAGGCCCTCTGCCCGGGCCTCCAGCTGGGTCTCCCCGCTTCCATTTGCACCCCGCTGGCCCTGGGCAAGGCGCTCTAGCGATGCCGGCCTTCTTTGTTTCTCTTGAAAACCACAGCTCTTTCTCTCTCCTGAATCTTTGGAATGACTCTGTTTTCTACATTGAATTTTTTTTCCCTTGCTTTTTGTGAGAGTGGACTAATTTCATCTCTGGACTCTCCCCTCAATTACCGGCTCCTCCGATACATCAGGCTGCATACTCTTTGCAAAGGAACTCCGTTCCTCCAGCCACACAGGCCATGTCACGCCTCCTGCGTTACTCCCTTCATAGCATTTGTCGCTAGTATGCAGATATTTTGTGTGTCCGTCTACTTAATTTGTGTGTTTCTTTCCCTAGTTAGAAGGTAAGCTCCATCACAAGAGCCCTGGTCTGTAAAACTCACAGATCAATACCTATATCAATAAATAATTGTTAATATCTATAGTAAGAAGAAAAATTCTCTTAAAAGGCAAAAGTCTAGAAATGCTTGATCTTATTAAAACAATTCATTTTTATAATTCAAAGTAAATTTCATATAAGAAATAGCCCATTTTGTACTTACAGAGTTTATGTTTATTATTATTATTATTATTATTATTTAATTTTATAAGAAAGCACGTGAGCAGGAGTTTGGTTACAATCAGTACAATTTTCAGACCTCATATTTTAGAAGACACTAGGATAATGCTATAGACTTTAATACATACATACACGGTTTGTATATGCAACTGGATCTTTTAAGAAACACAATAACTGATAATACTGTAGATATTAGACATTAATAAATGCTTAATATACCAAATAATTATGCTAAAGAAATTCTTATAAATTCACTTAAAATAAGGATCTATTTTACTTTAGGTTAGCCTTTGCTTTTCACTTTTCTAAATTTCTGGTAAAACACATTTACCTAAGCCCCCAGATTGTCAAGGTGGGATCGTTCATTCATTTGTTTTTTGAGTTTTTTTGCCACGGCCTTTGTAGGAAAACTTGTCCATTTTATGTATTTGTGCCTAATTCAGGTTTTGAAATATTTTTATGCAAAGGAAAGCAATTAGTAAATACCTCCTAAAAACCTTTTAAGGGTATGGTTGACATGATTAGTTTTTACCTCTCTTACTAAAAATTTAACCTATAAACTGTAAAATATTTGGAGAATCTGGTTAGGTATAGTCTGTTTATTATCTCAAGGAACGAGAAATGTCCTTTTTAGGCTGACAAATGTCAGTATTTAATGAATTAATTGTTTCAAAAGTCTTAGCTAAATTATTTTGCAACAAAATTTAACTCTGCAAATTGCTGTCTTAAATGCATCATGACCTCTACCTTTTAGCCGATAAATGACACCCCATCCAAACTTAGTGTCACCAGTTATCTATTGTCCTGGTTACAAATTGGTTATTATACAATGGAACTAATTTTGATCAAATGTATTTTCTGTTTGTGTTCCTGTGCAACCAAGTGCTTTGTAAAACCCATACTTTCTTTAAAGGTGCCTGCTATTGAGAAGTTATCCTTTGAGTATCTGAACCAAGTTGAGCTTCACCTGCAATAAAAATTAGAGAACACAAATGATAACTACTGAAATCATTAAACATCTTGAATATTTGAAACATTTTCTTTTAAATAATGCAAGAGAAGACGTACATGAGATTTATTCAAGAATGAGATTTTCCCATTTTGAGGTAGGGTAGCCAAGAATTTAGACCTGTTCTTCCCCTGAGAGAGACCGCTATTGACTTAATGAGAGCTATCCACAGGCCAACAGTCTGAAGGAGAATAAAATATTTCAATGAAGTTATTAAGTAAATGCAATTTATGTGACATGGTAATCTATAAGCATACTGTAATAAGCAAAGTATACAGTTACCTTAAGTAATTGGCTATATGTAATATTTTGAGAGAATTCCTGAGGCTAACAGGAAAATAAATAATGACTCTGGAATGCAAAGGGAAGAGCCTTGTAGCAGAGTCGAGCGTGCAGAGCGGTGCCGGGAGGGAAGGGCACAGGGTTGTTTGGGCTTGGATTGAAATTCTTGTCTTGTTACTTTTAAGTTAATGGTTTTAAATAAACTGCTGCACTTGAAGGAACTTCTTTTTATTCAGAGAGGGTAATGCCTCACCTCTGGGGTTTTTAGAAGCATTAAATGATGTGGCAAGTTGCAAGCACTGGGTGAAAGTCTTAATGTTATTCTTCTTTATCTTTTGCAAAATGACAATTAATGGTCCACATGCAGTTAAAAGTGGCATGTGTAAATGAAAACAAACACTCATGTTTTAGCAGATATTTTAGAATGGTTCTGTCATATAAAAAAATAGAATTCAACTAGAAATTTTTTGGATCTGCAGATACCAGTACAGGATAATTCAAATTATGTTAAAAGCAAATTTAAACCCCATTCGTCACTTTAAAAACATGGAGTCTCTGTCTGGGCAGAGCTGAAATGGCCAGCAGTGTTAGGATAAGAAGAACAGTAATTATGCTTACTTTGAGGTTGTAATTCTATGGTTTAAAGGGGTTTGGTTTGTGTTTCTCTTTGGCAGTTTTCCCAGCCACTAAATTCATTTCAGCGGTTTGCTGAAGGACCACGTGGACCTTTCAATAGGGAAATCTCAGTTAGCTGTGTTGAGAATGGAATTGTTTCCTATATTGAAACACTGGCCTGCTTCCATCTGTGTGAGTATCAAATCAGCTATTTTATAAGTGAGTCACTGCAAAGCATATGCAGTTCAGTGTGTTGGGCAACATCAGAAATACAAAATCTCAAGCTTGCTCCACAAATGAACGTTGGGGCATAGAGACATAGAAAAGAAACTTACCAAATTATTTAACATTCTTTTTTCATAAGGAACTTTCTTTTTAAATGTAAGAATAAAACTCCAGCAATTAAATATTCAACAAAATTGTCTTAAAGATTTTCAGGTAACTATTGCAAGCTACATATACATTGTACATAGTATGTATATTATATTTTTGCATACATATAGCTTTTTTAATTAGATGTTTAACACCAGAAATGTATTGATGCTATGTTAATACTTAGGTATATGTACTTGACTGTAGTCCCTTTTAGCCTAATTAAATTTTAACTTTTATAAGAACAATATGGTTAACATTACCATATTTAATTTTATTATATAAAATATACGCTCATATCTTTTATATTACCTATACAATAATTTATATAATGCATTATATAAAGTACATTTTCCGGCCACTTTTTTCCTATTTTCAAAATTGTACTTTTTCAGTCATTGATAGAATAACTCAAAATACTTTTCTAAATATTATTATGACTCGAAAATGAAATAGCGACCTGAAGCCCTATGCCAAAACCAAGAATTATCTAAAGGGTAAACGTGGAGATCATGCACCCCCTCTCTCTTTCTCTCACTAATTCATAGCACACACCATCGCTTTGTCCCTGAATCCAGAAGTCGCCTCTGGCTCTGCGGGCGGGGCTTTCGGGGAAGGCAGTGTTCCTGAACGGAGTGCACTCGTGAAATGCAAGTTATTAGTGCTGTCCCTCTATTGAAGAGTATAGAAGAGACACGACATTTTGGACAACAGTTTGGCCTAGGACACCGCAGGTCTATACCAGTGCAGCTACTGGGAAAGTGGGAAAGGAGAAGGTGGGTAGGGTTGGCTATGCTTATGTTTTGTCTTTTTTTAGTGAATATATATTTGAATGTGGTTTTCAAAATTTTGGTTCTACTTTGTGAAGGTCCTTTAAATGTTTTTGCAAATTTTATTTTACTTCCCATCTGAAATCACTCTCCAACATTATATAGCTCTATGCCCTGAATAGGTTAATTCTATATTTATCCAAATAAACTGTACAAAACTGTTTCAAGTATTTAATTACAAACATTCCCCTTGACAAAGAACCTATTTCCATTCCTCATGGAGTCAATTGAAAGCTGAAGTTGAATTGCTCTTGTCCAGAATTTTCTTTTTGGTAGCATTACCAGCAGTGTGGGAATTTCCCATCGCAGCTAAGATCATAGTCAGATTATTTCTCACAATAAAATGAGGAAAAATTTGAAATAAATGAAATGAGAGAGAATGTTGAGAATGGTAAAGGGGAAAAATAACTTAATGGGGAAAATATACTTAAAAGACAGAGCCAACAAATAAGAAACAGAACTGGCATGAATTAGTCATAAATACTAACTATAACATATTTAATAGATGAGAATTCAGTTGCCTTCATGAAGAAACTGGTAAATGAAGCCAAAGTGATAGTGACATTTTGCAACAATGACATTTGAGATTGATGATAGTTCAGTGAATTAAACCCATAGGGGCTTAAAGAAAGCATTTAGGTATGAGTTTAAATATTTGTAGAGAAATGGTAAAGTGCTATCTAAACTTAGCTTCCTCTTATCCCAGAACCATAGCACATAGTTACAAATACAAAATTATCCAAAGGAAAAAAAATTAATTTGGGTGTAAGCTAAAGTTTATCTCATCACCAAAATGAAAGACAGGCAGAAAATAACAGCCCATAATTGAACACACGCACATTTCTCCCTCCTGCATGAATGAATCTAAGGACGATGTACAGCTATATCAGAAAACTGAGGACCGATTTATATAACTTTAATTTTATGGATGATCTTAATGTTATGGCTAATTGTAGAGATTATTGAATGAAATCTATTAAATATTACCTTTGCTTTGCATATCACATAACCATAGATGATTCTATAAGTTGTTTTATTTCTTTTCTATTGAAAGGGGTGGGACTTAACTAAAAACCTGTCAAAAGTCTGGATCTGAATTATAACAAAAATATCTTATTGAGTAATGCCTTCTGAAATTAAGAACATGGAAACATTTGTAATCTTTCCAGAGCACATGATGTCTCTATATAAAAAGGATAAAAGATAAAGTTATAATAGAAGACTAATCTATATAAAAGTGAAAAGAAAAATTACAGGCATTTAATACATCTCAGGAAAGTGTGTCTATCTAAAAGTCAATAATTTTTGAATCTTAGGTGATTTTCATCAGTTTACACTGAAAAAGGCAATAAAGGAAAAAGGCCACTGAGTTCCTCAATAATCTTATTATTAGTAGTAGTATGATGATTATTAGCTACCATTTGCTATGTCAGTATTGACATATAACCCCATAGAGAGAATATTTTAATAATACTTCCTTAGGAAAAGTTGCATGTTATATACTATTTATTATAAATGGCAGTTCTAAATACTTATTTGGTGGATATCAAAGAGAAGAAATAACAATTGAATCACTGTTAACATTTTCTGATTCTAAGAATAAATAATAACATCCATTGAGTTTCATTTTTCATTAACTTTATAAGTCTAGTAACTATTAAAATGTGTTTTAATCAATTATGTTCTACTAATAAGTGTAATGAATTAAAAAAAACAATTCAAAGACTAACAAATGTTTAAAGACACAAGAAAATAAATATTTTAATTCATATACATTTTTAAGTTAAATATGTTTAATAGAAATGCTGAAGTATAAAGTGTAATTTATTAGTATTTAAAATTTTGTGAGTGTTCAGTAACAAAATATGAGTTCATGGAGAAAAAAGAGAGTTAAAAATGTGTGATGCTAAAAGATTCCTTAGTGGTTCTTTAAATGTATGATAGTAGATTTCAAAATCTCAGTATTTAGCACTGGAAACCTTTTAAAGAGCAGTTTAATAATTTCATTTTAAATTCTCAGTATTTATAAAATAATCCATATCATTTAATTTGGACTATTTTTAATGTAGCTAAAAAAAATTGTAGTCCATGGCCTTAGAATTTCTTGGCCCAATATAGGAGCTACTAGCTACATATGACTATTTAAATTTAAATCTAAATTAATAAATAAAAATTAATATCCTTGGTTATACCAGCTACATTTCAAGCTATTATACGAAGCAAGTGGCTACCATATTGGATGAAGCAGATGTAGAAAAAGGTTAATTATCACACAAAATGCTATTGAATATATATATATTCCCTCTGTATAAAAAAATATGTCTGAGAACTTTGTCATCAGTCAGTACCTAAGTCACTTTTCATGAAAACGTATCAGGTACATGCTTGGGAAACTTAATTATAGTTTCAGATCTAGCTGTGTCTTGTTTTAGGTACTACACAAGCGATAGAGGGTAACACAAACTTACAATCGATGCTAAAATATTAAGTCATACTTATGACTTACCAGCATTGACTACAAGTGATATTTTGACACATACAATAACAACATAGTTATTCATATAATTTTTACTGGTGCGATGCCATATATATTTGTATAACATATGACGTCTACTTTACAAGTAGCAGATCACATATATGTTAAATAGCTTCCATTAGAAAGATATGGCAAAGATGTCCCACTTAAATTTCCTGGGACAACATTGTAGTCCTTTAGAGCTATAATGGAGTGAAAGCTACCACCTAGGCTGCTTCAGGCAATCAGGAAGCTGTCAAAAACCTGCTGCTGGTAAGCAAACCTTGGGTGTCTCCCAGGTAACTAGGCCAGACGTTTCTGAACGATAGCACACTGTTGATCCCAGAACATTTTTTACTTCTATTTTGCTGTAATTAGAGCCAAAGCTAGAGTGAAATAGATTCTCCTGAGAATGTGGCATTGGCAATTATGGAGATTTTGTCCAGAAAGTTTGCTTGAACAGGGTCATAGAAGTGATTTGAAATTAATGCTTCTAATGTCGTATATCCAGATAAATGAGTTAGCATGTTAAAATAACGATGCCCCTATTTGGGTTCTATTACTTGTCATTTTTTTTTCCCCAAGAGGCATGTTTCTTATGTTACACAGCAAGCTTTGAAATATTCTTTATCTGGGAAACTAATTGTTTTCTTCCATTAGTCCTATTCATAGAAATCATTAATTGTACAGAAAACTCTTTTTGCCTCAACAGAACATGACTTCTAGTGATACCTATGAGGTTATACATAATGGATAACCACTTGCTCAGTAAAACATAATAATGTGTCCACCAAAATTATACTATGTTTAAAAATATAAATTGTCAAATTATGCTGAAAACTGTCACAGGACATTGAACAAGTAATCCCAAAAGACCAATGTATTTGTTCAATTTTATCTTTAAGTCTCTAGAGATTAGTGCATGATCTGGCTTATAGAAGAAACTCCAAAAACAGTTGTTCAATAATTGAGTGACCCAATATTTAGTTTGCTTAAAGAAATGCTACATACAGTAGGAGATATATCTATATCTTTATTTATATATTAAGTATATATTTTAAAATATGTATATCTATATCTATATTTAATAAGCCTATCAGCAAATATTTTTTATAATATTTACCATATGTTAAGCACTACTGGTAAACGCATGTAATGTTTTAGGCTAAAGTTTCATCTGTCAATTCCCTTAAGAGAACAAACTAGGTATAAATTCAGGGCAGATGTAAAGAATAGCTACACGACAGAACCAGCCTTAAGGAGAAAAACATGTTGTTAGGGCATTAGGAAGACCATAAGTTGGGGTCATTTCTTGAGGTACCTGAAGTGAAAATGTTATGTGAGAAAAATCAGTAAGTCTATGTATTCTGGTTTCACACACATCATATAATCAGTAGTAAAAGCAACAAGAAAAATAACCACAGCGAGTTGTTTCCTTAAGTAGAATGTGTAACTTGCTTCCTGACTTCAAAGAATCTCATTTTGAAAATAGAAGAGTAAAACAGTTAATTTTATGGCTCTTTCAAGGAATCCATAATACACAAATTTGAATTTAAAGATGACCTAGAGCCCTGGCTGGTGTGGTTCAGTGGACTGAGCACCGACCTGCAAATGGAAAGGTCGTCGCCAGTTCAATTTCCAGACAGGACACATGCCTGGGTTGCAGGCCAGGTCCCCAGACGGGGGTGTGCACAAGGCAACAGTCATGTATCTCTCACATACTGATGAGTCTCTACCCTTCTGCTTCTCTTCCCCTCTCTCTAAAAGTGAATAATCTTTAAAATAAATAAATTAATTAAAATGACCTAGAAACATTTTCAATATTTTTCTTTCCACTTTGCCAGTAACTGACAACATTCTATATATATTTTTAAATTGACTTTAATTAAGACATGATTGATATACAGTACACAGAATGCTTAAAGTTGGCAATTTGATAAACTTGCAAATGAACACACTCTTGAATCAGTTACAACAATCAAGAGAATAAACCCATCGTTTGCCCCTCTCCCGCCCTCACCAGAAGCCCTCATGTTGCTTTCAGATACTCTCCCTCTGGCAACTCCCCTCATCTCCTTCCCCTCACAGCTGTCGATGGGCCTTCTCTCGCTATAGAGTCATTGTGTTTTGGATTTTTAAATAAATGAAATCATAGAGTATATACTTTGTTGTCTGAAATTTTAAATGCGGTGTAACTGTTTGACTTTATCCCTGTTGTTGTGTTTGCCCATAGTTCACTCACCATTTTGCGGAGTTACCTTCTACGGTATGAACACAGCATGTTTGCTATCTATCCCCCTGTTGACAGAAGTTTGAGTTGTTCCCAGTTGGGGTTACTACGTATATAGCTGCTTTAAAAATTCAAGTACAAACCTTTTTATGGATAATTTGGTTTCTTTTTTTCTGGGTACATAAATACCTAGGAATGAAATGGGTGGAGCATATGAGAGAGATGCATTTACTATTTGAAGGAAATGTTAAAAACAGTTTTCCAAGGTGGTTGTGCCATTTTATATTTAAACCACCAAGATCTGAGACTCAGTTCCTCCCCATTCTCACCAACATGTGATATGGTCAGGAGGTTTTGTTTTGTTTTCATTTTTAATTTTAACCATTCTAATAGATGTGTAATGGTATCTCATTTTAAATTTAATTTACATTTTCCTAAGGACTCATGATGTTCAACATTTTTTCATAGGCTTATTTGTTATCTATATATCTTCTTTTCTGTTCAGATGTTTTGTCTAATTTTATTGGGTTGTTTGCATGTAGAGTTTTGAGAGTTTCCTTATATTTTCCTAAATACAGTTACTTTACAAATATAAATGACTTGCAAAGGTTTGCTCCTACTCTGTGGAGAGCCACTCAATTTTTAGATAGTATCATTTGAAGAACTGAAATGTTTGAATTTGACAAAGTCTAATTTATAAAGTTATTATTTTAAGAGTTGAGAGGTTGCAGTTATAACTAAAAGCTCTTTGCTAAGTCAAGATTTTAAGTATTTTTTCCTATTTTTCACTATAAATTTTATAGTTTAAATTTACATTTATTTTTAAAAGATTTTATTTATTTATTTTTAGAGAGAAGGGAAGGAAGGGTGAAAGAGAGGGAAAGAAACATCAATGTGTGGTTGCCTCTTATGTGCCTGGGGACCTGGCCTGCAACCCAGGCATGTGCCCTGACTGGGAATCGAACTGACGACCCTTTGGTTCACAGGCCAGCACTCAATCCACTGAGCCACACCAGCCAGGGCTAACTTCACATTTAATTCTACAATACATTGAATTAATTTTTGCATGTACTGTGAGAGGTGTTCAAAGTTCATTGTTTGCATGAGAGTAAAATTACATCTATCTCTTGTGCTTCCTGAAGGAAGGGAGTGATGGAAGCCAGAGGTGACAGCAAAAAGTGCTAGCAGAAATAAAGTCTAAAATCTTTCCAATTTTGATAAAAATCAAAAAACAGCAGATCCGTGAGGCTGAACAAACTTCAAGCACAAGAAACATAAGGAAAGGTATGCTAGCATATTATAACCAAATTGATTAAAACCACTGACAAAAAGAAAATGTTAAAAGCAGCCAAAGAAAAAGAACACATTATATAGAACAGAACAAAGATATGGATGAAAGCAGATGTCTCATTGAAAATAGTGTAACAAGATGACAATGACACATATTTAAAGCACTGAAGAGAAAAAAATTGTCAAACTTTTATTCTATACCCAGTGAAAAATCTTTGATAAAAGAAAGATAAATAGAGCCCTCCGCACATAGAAGTACTACAAATAATCATCACCGGCAGACCCACACTATAAAAAATATTAAGGGAAGTCTTCAGGCAGAAAAAAAGATACGAGATTCATATCTGGAAGTATAAAAGGAGCACTAAAAAGTAACTAAATGGGTAAATATTTTTTTAAAATCTCACATCTTTTATAAATGTAAACTTACAATTTTTTAGAATTAAATTTATCAGGGTGGCATTAGGTAGTAAGATTATATAAGTTTCAAGTGTACAAGTCATCATCTATTATTGCATTGTGTGCCATATAACAATGAGTGTGAGGTTCATTTCACGTGTAATTATTGTATAAAGTATGACAATATCAGCATAAATTCTGGGAGGGGAGAAACAGAAGTATACTGTGAAAAGTGGTATACAGAAGCGATATAACATCTCTTGAAGACAGTGCTAAGAAACGTTCATGACTTCATGATCTTAGTAGCTTACAACAATGAAACCCTACATATGTCACCTCAGAAAGTGACCATTAAACACTTAGCTAAAGTGCTGGTGTGAAATGATACCCTAAGAAGTTGGAGTGTTGTGCTTCAAGGTGGTGCTTATAAATTAAAATGTCGATGGTGTGTGGTGTTGTTTTATGGTACTTAGCAGGAAAAGACAATTTATATAATGGAGAGGATAATCAATCCTGAATACATGTGTAGCTAGCAGGCACATGTGAGTATGTCTGGGACTTGAGAAATTCACTGTAGTGTCTCTTGTTGCTTCCATGTCTAGTGAAAACATTGGAATGATAATTGCAGCCACCATAGATTGAACGGGACAGAGAACCAAGGCCTTAATTCCCTCAGGAACTGAAATCGGCAACCTAGGGAAGTTGAAAACATGCTGACGGCTGAAGCAAACAGAGTATCAGTGGTGGAGGAATTTAACAAGACCATCAGTTATGGTTTCAAGACAGTTTCATACAGGCCTTGGACACTATAGTACATTTCTCAATTCCTTTGTCTGAAGTCTTTTCAGAGTGTAACAAGGCACCATGTTGAGCGTGCTTAATGTGAACAGAGCTGTTTTAAATGTAAGGAGTGACTCGGTGTTAACTACTCATTGCCCAGGTCCACGAATTCTTAGCCCATTACTGATTTCAGCTGCTGCTATAGTGATACGTCCTTATTTAACCCAGCAGCATCGATTTCAAGGCTCCGACCCTCCTCTCAGTGTTCTACCTCTTCTCCCCAGAGCTGCAGAAGCATGGGGCAACCCAGAAGTGGGAGGGATTAAAATACCAAGCACAAACATCATCCATTAGGGTTCGGATGTTAGTGAATAAACGTACCAGACTTACTTCTTTTGTAGGGATAGGAATGATGCAGATTTGTCATGATTTTTTTGATGGATCACAGCAAGATCTAAATCCGGGCTCTCAAAGCGGAACCCAGGTGAGCAGCTTACCCATCACGGGTGTTTTCTTTTTTCCTGTCTTGCTCTTTCAGTTCCTTCTCTCTTGTTTCTTAGGACCACTTCCCAAATAAACTAGACTAGCTGCAGGTGTCTTAGTCCCTGCTTTCATGGGAATATAAACCAAGACTCCATACCACTGAGGTGAAATGTTTTTAATAGTGGAAGAATTCTATTGAATATATTAGTTCAGCATCCTCTCCTTATACTCACTCTGTTGTTTGTCATCTCTTGAGAATACATGTTAGAATCATGTGAAAAAAGGTAATTATTTTTAACATTCTCATCATGGACTGATATTTCGCTCTTCAAAACATAGCAATTTGTGCAGCCACTGATACAATTTCTTTTCAGTTATTTTTCAAGGAGATTGATCTAAAAGTTTTTAATTAATTGAAATATACTTTTGGTATATATCTGTGACAAGGGGAGTTGAAGACTACTGGTTCCTCCCTTAAGTCATGAATAATTATTGTCTCGTTGCTAAAAAAGAAAATTTTCATTTTTATATCTAATTGAGTGTGTTGATAAAAATGATTAGTTATCAGTAATTAATGATTATCAATAGAAGTGGTATAAATGTAATATATTTTCTTAATAATTATCATTTGTAATTAATGAGGATTTAGAAGAGGATATTAATATTATGTTTAAAATTCAATATTCCTTTTATTTATAACAGCAGTGTTCAGCCTTTTTTCATCACATGGCATCCATAAACTAAGTACTAAGATTCTGCAGCACACCAAAAACATAGTTTTTGCTAATTTGACAAAAACAGTAAGTATAATTTTAATTCATTCACACCAGACAACTATTGTTGTGTTGGCTGTTGTCCTTTTTGTATTAGACAATTTAAGGGAAAAGAGGCCGTGTCCTTGACCTCGTGGTCAGGTATCGCATGGTTTAAAAAATTCTTGCAGCGCCCCAGTTGCGAATTGCTCATTTGTATTAATATGACTGCAAAACACACATTTGGTTGGCTACAAGCATAACCTCAGTATTGTAATAGGGAAGAAATATGCTATACTTATATAAAGCTCCCCCTACTAATCTTGGCACATATTAAACTCAGCTTATTACTCTAACTTGATTTTTCTCTCAAAACTAGAGCTTGGATGTTAAAAGTGTTTTTTGGAATATTTTACTAGAATCAGCCATTTCAGTTCAGGTGTGAACCTGAGGAGCAATCTGACATGAAGGCTGCCAGACACAGGAGTTTAACCAGGTGGCCAAGTCAGGGGTGCTGACCAGGAAAATCCATATCGAGACCAGCAAAGGCACTGCCCACACATCCACAGCTCCTCCCCCTTATCTCTTTGTTCTGCTTTCCCTCTCCCTTCTTATAAACATACCTCTTCCTACACTGAGATGTTAAGGTGGATTTTGGGATGAGAGTCCCCCATCTTCTCACGTGGCCAACACTTGAATAAACATGTTTCTTTCTCACCAACACCTGTCTCATGAGTTTGGCTTTCATTGTGGCAAGGAGCCAAATGGTTGCAGTTTCATTATAAGTTGCTACAAGTTGGGCCACAAATTTAAAATGAAATTGATTATAAAACTAAAATTAGAACTTATATTTTCTTTATATGTATATGTAAATATATTTGTATATAAACTATCATATTTGTTGTGGTATTTATATTACCTCCATATACAAATGTACAACTTCAAGATATGACAAACATAAGCCAAAATATGATAACCTGGTGAGAGTTCTGTCTTTAATTTGAAGCAATATGACAATGCATTGGTACTAAAAAACAAAATGACCCAATTTAAAGTAACTTAAGTTTAATCAGACCTCAAGAGAACTTCAAATTAATAGATCAACTTTTAAAGAATGTTTTTAATAATCATTTTAACTGGAACACTCTGGTTAATTTTAGGGAACCAATTGTCACAGAGACCTGAGAAAATGCAAACAGCAGAGAACAAAATGTCAGTGTAGTCTGAGATGTTTTTCCCCCTAAACCTTTAGTATTTCATTGAATTAAAACAACTAGAAAGGTATCCGAAAATTTGATGACAGGATTTTGATAAATAGTTTATCAATAACTTGCAGTAGATAAAACCACATAAGCATCTGTTCAGGAAACAGATAACTAAATTGAACATGTGCCTTAAAAATGGTAGAGTTGATTTAAGCCTTAAAGCAAGGAAAGAAAATCGAAGCCGTTCCTGCTACCAAATTACATTATCTGGTCTAGAAATACTGAAATGTCTTTTAATATTTTAAAATGAGTTATTTTGAAGAAAATGCAACTATGCTATTTCCCGTCAGTGTGCAATTGGATTGAAAATACCGCCTTCCCTTTATAACTCATCCCTAAGTGCATAAAATTATTGTACACCCATGTTTACTAAATACTTAGTCTCCATTCTAAAAACCAAATTAAGTACAGCTATCAGATTATCACATCACAAGACCGGAACCCTTTTTATATGTTTGTAATGTTTATTTTGACAAATGGTCACACAGTGGATTTGCGATGCTTTACTTAGATTATGTGTGAACTTATTTTTATTTATAAAGCCGAATTAATTTTTTGAAAAAAGAAAACACTGCCTTCCCTCCTAAAAGCCTAAAAGCAGGCAATAAGATTCCACTTTTCTTCTGTGATATGCATACTAATTCCATTAAAAAGGAGAATTGCTAATTTGTGAGTAGATTGCTGAAGCTTGGAAATACATTAAGAGCCTTTGAAAGTTTACAAAATCTCTTTTCCAACCATAGCTCCATAGCTCTGTCTAAAAAAGAAATGTTAGAGTTACAATGGGAACAAAACACATGCAATACCTGGCAACATGTCCAGGTCTGCTGTTTTGGTCAAGAAGCTGTATACAACACGGGGATTCTAATTTCTACATTGGCAAGTGCTCCTGTATTTTTTTGGTGTCATTCCAGAAATTCTGTCTAACATAATAAAAATCTTTGTCATTATCAGAGCTACAGCCTTGACTCATCCTCTTTTCAAAAGTTTTTTTTTTAATTAATATGACAGGAATAAAATGAACTTCTACTCTAGCATTCAGAAAATTTGGTGAATTTGCACAGAAATAGCCTTGAAGCATTTGATAGAATCTTTATTGAGGAATATTACATGTTTTCCCCTTTAAAATGAAACCTCCAAAGAACAACTTCATACCATCAAGTTTATCTACGGTTTTGCCTCCTTGGTAAATGTTTGAAGCCACACAAATGAAAATAATTTTTAAATACATTTAAGACTATGCGATTGCAAATTCATAGGCTGCTAAGTGTGTAATTGAAAGACAAAGAAAAATATGCTTCTGAAGACTTGTCGATTTTATTGCAGGTAGATGGAAGTCTATAGATATCTAGAATCGATAGATACATTTTTACAGGGATGTTTGTTAATAGCACTGAAAATAGCACAAAAATAGAATAATTGCAACTCTCTTACTGAGAAGGAAGTACTTAAAGAAATTACCAAAATTAACTTTGCTTACTTGTGGAAAAATAATTATAGAATATATCTTGAATGCAGAGAATTTGGGAAATTCTGTGCCTCTTGATTCAAGACTTTCTTCTGTAGCAGAGATTACTAATTTTCTATTAATACCAATTCTCATTTCTTAGATTGACTATAATATTGGAAGCAGAAGTATACACATACCCAACAAAAGACTCCCTTTACCAGCCTCCATCTCAGATATGAGATAGGAAATGACATATAAGCAGTTATTAACCCCTTGTTCTTTTCTCATTTTAATTCCTGTTAGAAGCATGTATTTGATGTGTGCTTGCAGTCATGTTATCACCATGAGTGTAATGTTAAAGATAGTAAAGGAAAAAAAAGTAGAAGAAGCATATGTTATTGGGCATATATAAGAGGAAAAATAAACCTCCATTTTGTTTAAAACTCTTTGTTTTAGGTCCGATAAGTAACACTAAACAAGTTAGTGTTTGTAGTCATGGGAATGTTGGTTCCATTTGATAAAACATAGCTTGTAAATCAGTTTTGTCATGCCTGTGACCAAAGCGGGTGGTAAAAATTGAACAGATGACAAATATAATACAGCGATTATCATTATAATTTATTCATGCTTTCATTTTTAATTGAAATGCTACAAAGTGGCTTTATTATTGAAATTGACTTTGTACTAGAACTGAAGCGCATTTTGTGGTTTTCTTTTTTTTTTAAATATTTCTCATTTTTTCCCTGAAGTTGATTCTTCATTTTTGTACAGAAACATACAACTGAAAGAGATGTTTCTTTCTTAGCAGAGGTGAGATTCCCTCAGAAACAGACGTCTTGGTAGCGGAGAAGGTTGATTGGGGAGCACTCTTTGGATGGCCATTTGAGGGAGGGGAGGCGAGGGAATGGGAAGAAACAGGACTGGGCAAAGGGAGAAGTCGATCCGGGGTGCATTCCAATTTTAACCTCAGTTGACCCTCCATGAAAGTTCATGTTGAGATGAAAGCTCAGAGTGCACTCTAGCTGAGGTAAGTCGGACAGGTCTGTATTACACAGGTACTACCAGTTTTGGGATATGGGCCAGCTAAGGAAGTAATGTTGGTTTGTGGGAAGCAGTAGTCAGCTGGGTAGGGGTTGAGTGTCAGAGACAATCTGATGACAGCACTCTCTGATGAGGTTACATATCTTCTCTTTCTGAATGGTACTCTGGGTGGCACAGAATATGTCATCATTTTTTAAAGAAATGAATTTCCAATGCAAAAAAGGGAAGTGGGTTGCCATCGTTATGAAGGGAAATAAATAAAACTATGATCAGAACCTTAAATTTTTTAACTTCCTCCTTAAACAAAAGGTTTAAAAAGTGCTCAATTTTTTGAAAACACAAAAATATTCCTCAATTAAATGCATAGTATAAAATCGTTTCTAATAAAAACACTTAAACTGGATTGAATTTTAGGCAAACCTGTCTTGGGTGAATTTATTGTTTTAGTGAAGTGACTCCAGGCTTGCTGGTAAGAAGGGCAATATTTTTGCTGATTCTAAATTTCCAGGTAAGAGCAATCAATTAATATTTTTATCCCTAAAACTGATTTATTGCTTTTCATCAATCTTTGTTTTAAGAATGTATTATGCTAAATTAAAATAAAGATAAAATGACTGAAAAATTGTAAGGCTGTGCTGTACTGTGTCCCTAAGAAAGTCTGTTATATTTTTATTTCACCCCCTGATGCTGCAGAAATTGTTTTATTTAATCAGTGATTTAATTAATATCGTAAAACACTCTAGAACGCAAAGATGAAGAACACGGAACAAGCACAAAGTGCAGTGCGCTTTCCATCCCTGCCATTAGCTACCTGTACATCTTGATTATTCGATCTAAGAAGGAAAGACAAAGAGCATTTCATATCCTTTCTCCCACTTTAAAAATAAATAAGCAAAAAACTCTTTCAAATTGGAATATTACATGGTCAAATGCATTATTTATAACTAATGGATCCATGATGCATCTCATTATAATTACCAATAAAATTCCTGTAATTTGAGCTTTGAGAATGTATTGATTGAAAATGGCGATAGTCTACTTAAATTTGATGCAATACTTAAAAAGATGAAAATAATTTAAAAATAGAAAAAAGTTCCCCTTTTAGTTTAAAATTTCTTTGAAACTGTCACTGTCCTTCTGATTTTTGAAATGTTAAAAGGGCACCACCTGCATGTCCTCTCTAACCAGGCATGTTTGGCAATTATTCTCCACTTACAGTTCAGTTCAGTGATTTGACATCAGATTTCTGTGGTAAATTAAGAACCGCTCATTTTCCCTACCCATTTCTTCCTAGTTCTGATTCCCCTGGGGCAATAAGAAAAATCAGGACACTAATCACCAAACTGGGTGAAAAAAGGGCTGAATTAGTGTCCATGGTCAATCATCTCAGCAAAACTTCTTCAGCTGTGTCCTACTACTTCCTATATGGACTATTCCTCAAGTATATTCTAATATTGGTGGACAGGAAAAAAAACATTACAGAGATTTATGCTCCAATTCTCACTTCATCACTTAGAACTAAGTGAACACATAATTTAATTAACTCCCGTGAGCTTATTTTATTCATTCGCAGATGAGGATGACAATACTTTATAGAGCTTTCGGGAAGATTGACTAAAATAGAACATAGAAGACGTTTATTTGTCACTTGCATGACAAATTACAAGTATTTGAAAATGTTTCAATTTTCTCTAATTTTTCACTCCTATCCATTCCTACTTTAGTTACTTATCTTATTTATCTATTATGCTTTTTAAAAATCTTCCTTCCTTCCTTTCTTTCTTTTTCTTTCTTTCTCTTTCTTTCTTTCTTTCTTTCTTTCTTTCTTTCTTTCTTTCTTTCTTTCTTTCTTTCTTTCTTTCTTTCTTTCTTTCTTTCTTTCTTTCTTTCTCTCTCTCTCTCTCTCTCTCTCTGTGCTTTCTTCTCTAGTCTGCATAGGTATCACTTGGGTTTGATTATAAAATATTTTGTCAAAATTTTTTCCGCAGTATTATATCAGTCTCTTTCCGGAGTGAGAGACTCACTGCAAAATTTAAAAATTGTCCTTTATTGCTCCAGATTTCTTCACTAAGCAGTCAGGTATTTGTTTAACCAATTTGTTAATTTATTCAACAGATGAAAAAGTAAATAACTAAGCAGGTCAGGCCTATTGTGTGTGTGGCTCTGTCCACCACTAGGTTTACAGTGGGGACTGAACTAGCCATCATGGGACAGGCTAAGACAAGTTTAATTTATATAAATATTTAAATACATTTAAGGATTGAGCAGAGTTCCCTTAACTGAAATAGGGACAGAAGTTTCCAAACATTCTTGATTCACAGCACTCATAGACCAAAAGAAATGACTAATACTTTTGTTTATTAATTAGCTAAGTCAAAAATTAATATTATGGATCTGTGTGGAGTCTGGCAAATGTTGCCCTGATTTAAACTCAAGAAACTAAAGTCTCCAGCGGTGCCCCTGTGAGTCTACTGTGGGACCACAAGGTGCCCGCACACACAGTGCACCGGGGGCCCGTGGGGTTGGGGTTACGGGGGCTGCTGTGAGGAGGGCCACATGGGCATGTTGACAGTGAAGACAAGACCTGGAACCTGAGAAGGGCTCAGCCATATAATGTTGCCAAATCTGCTTTTTCTGCTCTTAACTGTATACGAATTCTATTTTTCCCAACTGAGTTGTATTTTTTATATTGTTTGCCAGTATCTCTCCAATTAAACATTGAAATAGTACAGCACTTATACTCCCTCTTCTGTAAAATGTCCTTTGACCAGTTTACAGAGAGGAGTTTTCTGCTAATCCCACCCTGGCTAAATGGGGAACTAAGGTTTGTTTGCATACTAACTTACTCACGACACAGGAGACTAAACGTCTTCAGGCGATTTTCATACTTTTTGTAAATAATTGCTCTGTGCCTTCTGTGTCCTGAGAAAGTTTCTTATTTTAACCCTTTAGTAGTCTCAAAAGTAACAAAAATGTTTTTAAAATACCTCTTTATTATTTAATATTTTATTACAAAAAATTCAAGCACATAACAAAAATTGAGAGAAGAGTAAAATGAACTATGATGTACTCATCACCCAGTTTGTATAATTACCAATTCAAGATATATCCTGCTTTGAAGTAAATCCTTGGCATTATCTATGGCGCTCATATCAATACATATCTCTAAAAAACGAAGAACTCTATAAAAATAACCACAGTATTGCTATTGTACCCTTAAATTTTAACAATGATATTTTAATATCATAAAAGCCTCATCAGTATTCATTTGTCCAAACTCCTATTTTTCAAGTATTAGTGATTTCTTTTTGTTTGAGTCAAGGCCTAAGAGAGTTCTGTATCTTCTGATTGGTTGGCTGTGATGTTTCTTAAGTCTCATTGAATCTAAAGGCTCCTCTCAATCAACCTCTCTGTCTTTGTGTGCTGTAGAGGAAACTGCATTGCTGGTTTTCTAGAGTTCTCTGCCATATAGATTTTGCTGATTTTATTCCAGATCCACGATTTCAGATAAAAGGGTATGTAAGTCTGATGCTATGTCAGATTTGGTTTGGACCTTTTTAAAAACTACTTTCTTGGTGATATCCATACCCCTGTGTGACAATAGAAAATGGCTGATTTCTCTTTGAAGAATGGTAGTTTCCCTTGTGCTCATTACAAAGAATCACAAACCATTAAGACATGAAAAATTATGACATTTCAATTCGGTCATTGCTTTACCACTTGTCCACTAAAATAATCCTGTGAAGAAACTTACCTTCATAAACATTTTATTACCTGAAGTAAGTAAATGAAAATTAATTCAGAGGTGGAGCCAGTTTTTTTCCCTTTATTTTTAACTTTAAAATGAAGATTTTGTTTGCAACTATTTTTCAAATGTGACCAATAAGATATTATTATGGATTTATAAATTTAATTTTTAATTATTTCAACTTCAATTATACTTATTCATGCTTATATTATTTTTTACCAGTTATGAGTATTAGCTGTTGATACTTTCCATTTTTTCTTATATGACAACATGTTTTTGGCTTGTAATTTTCTGTACCAGATCCAGAATCTACTGTTTCTTCTTATGGTAAAAAGTGATATTACAGATGACAGATTAGGTACTAGGTTCTGTGCAACATTGCTATCAAACAAAAATAAAGACACGAGAATATCTGTTAGCTATTTGGAGAAGGAAAGTAGGAAAAACAGATATGGTGGGCCAAAACTAACATATGAAGTTTATTATACATGACAATAACCTCTGAACTCATGTCTAAGAAAAGTCTCCAGATGGAAAAGATCTGCAATAAATTCATATGTAAAAGACTCAGACGCTGTATTTGACCATTAGCTTAGAAAAATCATCAGAATGATATGGTGGCCAACAAAGCCAATTGGACCATTGACTGCAAAGTGAAATCACAACCAAAATTCAGATTAAGAGGAATGAGGGCACATCTAATGTCTATACTACTCATATTGCACCTGTTGAATTTAACTGAGGTTCAGTTCTTAGTTTAAATATTGGTTGACTGGAGAGGAGTAACCAGGGTAAAGGAATATTTTGAAACCATATCTTATTTTAAAAAATTGGAGAAAGTAAAGCTATCAGCCAGGTAAAGATGGCATCTCAAGCAGAAGCAGTCATGCATTTGGAAGGCCAGGCTGTACAGGAGATGATTTCAGAATTATTGTAGATCTGGAGGAAGAGCAAAATTTAGAGAGTAGTTGAAGGAAGGTTGTCATGCTTTATATAAGACTCACCTATCCACTAGAGCTATCAAAACACAAGGACTACCAGCTCTGGCTGGTGTGGCTCAGTGGACTGAGCGTCAATCCATGAACCAAAATGTTGCTAGTTATTTTCCCTATCAGGGCACATGCCTGGGTTGCAGGCCAGGTCCCCAGCTGGGAGTGTGCAATAGGCAGCCAATCAGTGTTATCTCTCATACCTCAATGTTTCCCTCTCCTTCTTTCTCCCTTCTTTCCCCCTCTCTAAAAATGAATAAATAAAATATTTTTAAAATCACAAGAAATACCAATCAGCAAAGGGATGAGTGTTTTGGTAGAATTAAACAAAAAAATTTTAAAAGTATTCATTGAGTGAGCTATCTGATGATAATGAATAAGAAATTAGGAAATACTCTATTGGTAAATGTCTCTCTCATCACATTTAATATCTAAATGATAATAGGGGATCATCCAGTACATGACAGCTATTTACCCACATAAACCAGTGGATAAATAGCAATTCTCACTATCCTGAAACCAGAGGGTACTGAGGTCCGAAATTCACCTTTGAAACAGCAGGCACTTAATAAGGCAAAGACGCAGGACCATAAAACATGGAGAAAAACAGAGTCCAGAGCCTGAAAGGTGGTTCTGCTGTGACCCGTCTGGAAAAAAATATAGGATTTATATCTCATTCCAACTAGGAGTCTGCACATCTGTCTATTCTATCATTCCATTGATCCATTTGTCAAAAGAGGAGAACTATAATACTTTTTATACCATGGACAAATTTTGACAAGATTGAAATTGAGCGTCATTGATTTTACACAGTCGGTGGTCCCCTCGTTCACCTGCAGTCAAATGTAGCACTTGGCTTCTCTTTCTCCTGCTGCTAGTTTTTATTTGTCTATATGACAGAGTTTGTATCACTCATGAAAAGAAAAAAAGAATAGTATTTTTAGACACTTAACACATAAATTAATGCATATAAAAGATAAATGGCATAAAAACTGATGAAATATTTTAGTTTGGTTGTGATGGGTGCATTTTTTAGAACTCAATTTTGAAGAGTGAATTCTATCGAAATGCAATAAAATCCAGAATATAGTAATAAGTAATAAGCTGAATTATAGTCTTTTCTGAACCTTGGTTGCAAAAACTAACGGAATCATAACTTTAAACATCTAATTTCCATTACCGTTTCTATTATTTATTTTCTATTTGAAGACATAGATTATTATGAGGGCACAGTGGGACATTTAATTTTATAAAAAGATTATTGGCAGTTTAGGACACATTTTAAAATGCTTAGAGTTTATATTTTATGGCCCTCTCTCCTTTTCCTTCTTTCTTCAAAAATATCATGGAAAACTTATGTTGTTGATGAGCATTCAACAGTCGATTTTTAAAAGACAATTATTTTTAGTTTGCATTTCGACTAAAAGATTTTTATTGAAGGCAACACATCTGTTATAGTGTCTTTCCATGGGCCATTCTATAAGTCAAATCCATTCTGGGTCATCTGAGTAGATGTATATGTTACCTGGATTTTTCTAAGAAGAGATCTTCCTCTGTTAATGATAGCCAAATGTATTATTTATCAACTCAAGATGACACATAAACATAAATGTACTTCTGTTTATTTCTTTGATAATTTGGTATGAGTAAGGTTATACACAGACACTCAAACACACACTGCTTGAAAGATATTTAATAGAAACATAACTATTAAATAAGACACTTTATTTTTAATTAAAAAATAACACATCAAGATTTGAACAAAAATATGATCCCTTTATAAATGCTCTTTAAATTTAACCTATGTTTTGTACAGTCCAAAAAATCCTTGTCTAGATCAACAATGAAATGCCAGACAATATTAAGGTCAGAGAATAGGTCAGAGATAAGGAAACCACAATCCATTTTTATAATAACATCAACTAATTGTTTAAGGTATACCATTATGCCCTGGATTATAAGAGTTATTGTTAACTTTTTAAATTATCTTGCCGTGTTCTAAGTGACATGATTTAACAACTAGTAATGAAACTAAGGGACTAAAGTGTTGCTATTTTGTTGTGTGATTATGTTCTCTTGGAAAAAAATCAAAAAATGCTTTCTTTAGTTATTTCCTTTCAATATTAGTGCGTACAGCAAAGAAGCACGTAGCCACACTTAAAACTAGATAAACTTTGTCTCAAGCACACTTTCTTTTTCTTCCTTCATCCTTTTGACGTTCCTTAAGATTCCAGCTGGGGTCCTCTGCCCTGGCCTTACTCTCAAAATGAACTCATTCAAACCACTCTCTTCAATTATTTGCAAATCACTCACAGTCTAGGAAGGGGGTAAAGCTGGGTGGAGGTGGGCAAAGAGAGAAAAGGCGGTGGGGACAACAGTAATAATATAAACAATAAAATAAGTTTATTTTAAAATTAAACTTAGAGTCCTCCTTTGACCTTGAAACTTACACATTGCTCCATTACCTGCTCCACACATATCTCAAGCTCAGTGTGTCTAAACCATGCCATACACTCCACTCTCTGCCTTGAACTGCACAAGCTATAGCCCCTTTAACACATTCTCTCTCTCTCTCTCTCTCTCACACACACACACCCACACAGCACAGTCTTTACTAGTCACTAATCTTATTAAGAGACACCACCCTCTACTCAGTCGACTGAGTAAAAAATCGAGGAGCCATCCTCTCCCTCTCTCTCAGATCCACTTGGTCTAACCATCACTGAGTTTTATTAATCATAACTCTTCCTTTTGAAACTATTCCCTTTTCTCCTTTCCTAATTTGATCAAAACAGTCACAGGAAATACCGTCTTTCACCTAGCCTCCCAGAATAATACATTTCCTCCTCCCTTCCCTGTACATGGGCACCTTCTAGTTCTTTCTTTTCACCGCTTCCAGGCACATTTTTTCAACATGGCATCTGATCATGTCACACCTGGATTAAAGCTCTTCAGCAGCTTCCCATGGCTAAGAGAATTATGACCAAAATTCATATGACCTATAAGTCCTTTATGATGTGATATTTTTTATATCACTCAACAACCTCATCAATCTTTACTCATTCACCTCGTTCACTCTTACCTTTTAGTCCTCCTTCTTTGCCATGCATGTTCTAATCTTTGTGCATGTAGCTCTGCCTGATCACCTTTTCTTCCAGCCATCCATTTAATATCAACTTAAATATAATGTTTTCAGGGAAATTTTCTTTGACCTCTCTACCTAAGCTTATTCCTCAATTACTGCATCTCAAAACACCACATGTATACAATTGATTAGTTTTTTTAAGGTTGCTTTTTATGCATTTATGGATATTTAATTAATCTTTCTTCTCCATCATATTATAAAAACACGATTGGGCTGCGTTTATTTGTATTCAGCAGCTTAACTCCACTTAAGCCTGCAATTAAGACATTGTTTGGCACATGGCGCGGCCTAAATAAGTATTAGTTGCTTGTCAGAAAGAACACATGAATGAGTTTTTAAATTCACATGGAGGCGTCGGTCGTGGGTGGTCCTGCGGAGCTGCCATCGGCGTCGGCGTCCCTGCTAGGTCATCGCTGCGCCATGGCTCTGGCTGTGATTCCTGTCGCCTAATCCCCCGGCTTTTCCAGGGCCAGTGCCCCAGTCCTCCCACAAATCCTGTGACCCTCAGTTCAAGCCCAGAGGCTTCCTTTCCTAATTTTGTGAGGCAGAGTCATGTAAAAACCCTGATACAAACTCGGAGTCTCTCCCCCACCCACCCCCTGCTCCCTTTTGCCCACAATAAATCATGTATCTTAAGCTCTTGTGAGTATGACGTGTCAGGTTGTTTTCTAAACTGTTCATCATCAACTGAGGGATTGCGACTATATGCTATATGTTTTTGAGCATCTTTTCTTTCACATTCATTTTTATTTATTAAAGAAATTTGCTTCTTACTGATTGTAGCTAACTCCTGGCTTACACTTTACATGGAAATGAGACTTCACTAGAACCCTACTGCAGTTTTGACATTCTGACCTGGTAAGGGTTCGGGTCATCTCATTTTCCTTATTTGAGACACGCCCTCTGTATGAGAGTCTTGGTTTTTCAAAACTAATATGGGCACCTATGTAAATAGAAATAATTGTCACCATGAGCAATTATTTTGAGAGCAAGCATGGACAAAGCACTAACTCGGTCCCCGTCTTGTCTCCTTCAGCATGACTGCAATTTCCAGTAACCGTATACCCCGCCTGCCTCCGAGCACTGCTGTGGCCTGCAGGGGGAACTTTCACCGCCACAAAATACATATTTTTGAAAAATGAGAGTGGTGCAGGCAAAAACCAAGATTTGAACATGCACGCGCGTGCGTGTGTGTGTGTGTGTGTGTGTGTGTGTGTGTGTAATGACAGACTACTCTATCATTCTAAATATGCATATAGTAAAAGTTTGGTTCTGGCCTATACTAACATTTCTACTATGGGAAAGTTGTTTTTGTACTAGATGTCAGAATTTAGAACCTTAAAATGAAAATGATGGTTAAAAGATTTATTCCACATGGCTGCTGGTAGATTTAAAGAGATGAACAATGAAATGAACATATATACAAACGCATGTGAACAATAATCAGTTGCCACAACGCCATAAACTATCCCTCCCCATGCAAATAGTGATAGATTGGTGGGCTATGCAACAAGAATCTGAAAGGCTTAGTATTCAAGGGGTATGCCATGGCCATGGCATGGAATAATGACACTGAAAGGCTTTAAATTTCCCGTCCCTTTTTACATTACTGACCCAGGATGACATTGCTTAGGACATGTTGCTTGATGGCTGCCATTTAGAAAGACAGGCTGGGCTTATTGGATGAATTATTCCTCTTGGAAGGAATAATATGCACTCGCATGTGCAGTTAGTTAATATCAGTATGTGTTAGAGAGCTGAGGTCTAGGAAAGCACCCCACTGAAATCAAATAAAATCTGTCTGATTTATGTGCCAGACAGTTAAATAAGACTCACAATGATTTTAGCAGCTTTACTGATGCTCAGATTTACAGACAATTGAATTTCTACAGTAGAATCTTCCTGACAATAACATTTAGTGCTAAAGTAGGAAACATTGTTAGCACTAAGAAGGATATTGTTAAGAAGAGAAATTGAATTTTGTTGTGGCAAATTTCAGTGTGAGTAAAGTAAAGTTAGTCATCCAGGGATGTACAAAAGGAGACCTAAAGTAAATGTTTAGAATGATATTAATCTTGCCGAAACAGAGAATAGAAAATGACCTGGGGATTGCATAGTAATTAATAGTCTGAAATTAAAAGTTCAGGGTCTGGCAGGTATAATGAAAGAAAGTAAAATCCCAGGACACATATATTTAAGAAAAAGTAATTAAAAATCAAGTAGATAATAGACCTTGTTCACACAGCATGCCAATTGCTATCAGTACTAAACTGAAGTACTGTTTTTTATTTTCTCCCCATAAAACTAAAACCTTAAAAGATAGTGTTAAATAATCATCAGAAATATGGACAATGAAAATACAACAACATACTGAGCAGGAGTTATTAAGAGCTATTTCTGAGAATACTCTGTCATTCCAAATATAGGATAACTTTTGAGTCCAAAGATTTTCTTTGATATGCATTAGTATTCTAAGAGTATAGTGACCATGTTTGAAAACTCAGAAATGTTCGTTAGAATTTATTCTATCTAAATATCAAAGTTGTTTTTTCTTCAGTATTTGGTCATGATTTACATGAACTAAGTAGTGTGGTCTTTGCATTCTGTGGACTTGATTGATATTTTTCTGATAAAGTAAAACATTATAATTATAAGATATAATTATATCTTATATAATTATAAAATAAATATATATGATATATCTTATATATATCATAAGATAAATATTTATCTTATGATTATTATTCAGAGATACAAATTATAGTCCCCATTAACCATTACATACTGGCCATGGATATTCAAATTGTGGCTAAAAGTATTTCTCAAAACCACATACTCACTTCAACAAATATTTACTGAGCATGTACTATATCACAAACACCAGGTATTTATGACCCTGCACAGTGAAAAAGACGACTCCATAGATTACTTTGCAGGGGTTACTGAAGCTTAAAGAAAGTACTTTCTCAGGGACATGACCACTGGTGGTAAAATAAGGCAGGAACACGCTCTCGGGCTAGACTGGCCTACGGTTTGAATTCTAGCTGAGCTTCTTTGTAGGCAGTGAGTTTGGTTAAATACTTGAAAGTTCTGAGCTTCACTTTCCTATTTTGAAAACTAGTTATAATGCCTGTGTCAAGATAATAAAATCTCTAAAACTCGACATATACTAGGAACCCAATAAAGGCTTTTTGTTGTTTTATTTATTGATTTTTTGGGTTTTGGCCTATAATATCCATACCTTTTTAGAGTTCATTTTCTGAAGCTATTCTAAAATTAAAGCCACACAACATAATCTCCATTTAATTTTCTTCCCCTTTGTAGAGTATGACATAATCTTCCAGTCAATTATGTTATCTTATATGAAAGTATTCTTAGTAAGTTAAACAATATCTATCAAATATTTGCCTAAGTGTCCCCCAGGATTTCCAAGTTATTCAACGTGTGGAATAAAACAGCATACACACCAAAAATACTTGGATGAAGCTCACAGTTATATTGAAAATAGGGTATTAAGAATAAACATTATGTGAAAATAACAAAGATATTATTGGAATTTATTTTAGAGCAAACACTTTATGAAATAAACTTCAGAATGAATTTTGAATAATAAAAGAGAAGTACCTTTAGATGAAGCAGTACATGCTCACAATTGAATATTATGTTTTCTGTTCAATTTGCAATTATCATATCTTGATTCTATAGCTTTTTTGTGTGATTCCTTTGAGGCACAAAATTTTGTTTCTTGTCACGCTGTATTTGAATCTATGTATTTACTATCTGGTAATTATATCTGAAGAGAAATTACATTTAAATGCCACTGTAATTATGGGTTATGAGAAGATTAAATAAGATAACAGAAATACTTTAGAATGAATATTTTCCAGCATTTCTTTGGGTATAAGTTCTATGTTTCTGATTTAAATGTACCAGTATGCGTTAAGAAATGCTCTGTAAAATGTACATGTTTCCTTACAAGCTTTTGAGTGTTGAGTTCTTCCGCATCTTCTTTGTTTTCTCAATAATAACAGATCTGCTTTTTCTTAGTTAGTTAGTTAGTTTGTTTGTTTCCCAATTTCAGGATGATGTGATACGGGGATGGGAATTTTCATAGAAATTGTGGTTACCCAAGATAACAAGTATTTGGATAATTGAGAACTGTTTTGAAAGCTGAAACTAGTTGTAATTATATACCAAACAGGCAGATTTAATTGAAGTTAAGAGTGCTAAAACAGCAGATTTTCCAAAAAAGAACACTTATTTTCCATCTTTCAGAGTCAAGAGTGTTTCAAAGCAATGACAAACACTGGAAACACAGTGAAAATATAACCCGTGTAGCTTCAGATAGTCCTGTAAGAATCCTGTCTCAAGAAAACAAATCTAAAAGTCAGAGCCAACTCAACAGCATATAACAGAGAATTTAGAGGGTACACATGAAGAATAAGATAATATTTTATTTGGTGAATTTAGTATTTTGTTTTTATCTTTAAGTTGAGTAAGATGTATAATGTTACATGATGTGTAGTATAAAACTAATTTGCATTTGTTTAATTAGTCATTTTACATTTGCATTGCTGCTTTCCAAAAGAACTGCCAAAGATCTATGAAAGAATAATCTCAAGTTTAGGTTTAAAAAACAGAGCACAAACTTTAAAAAATACTCAAATTATGAAGGAAGCACCTACAGACGTAAAATTTTGTCCATAATTTTGCAAATCTGTTTCATGTCAGTTTATAAATAAAAACAATAAATCTTTACTTGCTCCGTTCAACAAAGAGGGTTTGAGTTAAGGTGTATTATTTGTGTTTTTTGTGATAAATATCAGAGATAAGTAACTGGGTTTGATACTTGTCTTTAGTTTTCTTACCTGTGCCACATAATTCTGTCAATGTAAAGTAGGGCTATATCCAAATAAAGAAAAAACTGAATCCAATAATGAAATCACTTAAGTTTCTTACTATACCTTTTAAATCAAAATGTTAGAATTTGAAAAATAAATATCCTGATATTTTAATTTTTCCATATGTCCCTCTTAGCCACAGATATGCATGCATTTTACCCAGTGAAATTATTGCTAGATTAAAATTCACTGAGAAATGTGTCTAGGCATATTAAAGTAACTATGCATGACTACTTGAAAAATAATTTCTATTGGAATGCAGATGACTAAACTTGTAGAAAAATATCTGCGTTATTTTGAGTGTTTGTATATTTTTAAATTTTGATAAATAGTAGTTAAGAGGCAGCCATCCTTAAACATGTAAATTAAAAACAATCAATTTCTTTAAATATCACAAAAATATTAAAAATATCCCTGCTTTGTTTAACAGTAGAACTTGACATTTATTCAACCAATTTATTTGACAAGATTGATTAAACATAATCTGATTGATTAAACATAGCCATTTAGCTCTAAATGCCTGATTGTGTGAGTAAAGAGAACCAACTAGAAATATAAATGGAGTACATTTTTAAAGTCTACACGTTTAACAATTTAACAAAAACTGCTTTACATATGCATTAATTAAATTGCTTCCCACTCTAGTGAAGAAGATAAATAAAACATGGACATGGTATAGTTTAGAAAGGTAGAACCAGAACCCCTTTCTCTTTTCTCTTTAGTTGTCTTGGTTAAGCTAGTTTGAGGCCTGTTGAGATCAGCAAATTCTGAGATAACAATATAGGAACTGAGCATGAGATTTCCATCTCCACTTCAGATTTCTCATTCTTGAACCTCTTTTTGCCTTATCAGTACAGCTACCAAAGGGCTTAGCAAATGCAGCTGGAGTGGAATCTTTCATTGCATTTCAGACGAAAAATTTAATTGTCCATGTCTATTTCTAGCAGCAAGCTGTGTCTGCAGCCTTGTGATAAATCCAAGCAAAGAACAGGACAGACCTGAGGATGTATGCAAATAAAATATTAACTCGCATCTGCAAGAGTTAATGGAGCAAATACCATTATAGATATTATGTACATAACTTAATCCCATTTATGCTTTACATTGACTGGTCTCATCAAACTGAAAAATACTGAACCTGCATTTCAAGTAATAGAGGTCAGTTTAAAAATGCCTAATATTATCATGCCATTGGTAAATTTATTTCTGTCATTTAGATCAAAGTCATGTTTGCTACCTTCCCATTCTTGCTTTTCAGGTACACCGCTGTTCTTTCTTCTCTCAACAAGTAGAAACGTAATGCTTTTAATCCTTCAAACTATAGAAAGTAAAAAGATTATATTGTATGTGATATTATTTTCCCCCAAAACATCTTTTTCTTTTTGTGCAATTGTATTCTTTATCCATTTTTGTTGTAACTCATTTTTAATCATTTATTGTAAGAGAACAATGTATTATACTAGGAAAGAAAAATGAAAGAAAAAATCCAAAATGGCCAGTTTAAAATATATCATTTTTCTAATGTAATGAGAAAAAATTGATCTCTGAATAAAGGGACTATCAACTATAATAAAAAAGCTTATTAGGAGGAACATATGGAAGGTAGAAATCCTATGGTCAAATTCAGTAAATAATTCAATTATAATTATATGCTGAATTAAAAAAAAACAAACTTGATTCTAAATGATCATAAAGCAAAAAATAAATGCAAGAGAAAAGAGAAAAAGAGAGGAAGCAATAATGCAGTCTGAATTCCCTCTAGAAAAGCAGTACAGGCTTCAATCAGAACAAATAAAAATACAAAGTTCAATTTTACTATCTGAAATAACATTTAGGAATGCCATTAAGCATAACAATTTCTATAGGGTCTATGGTATCAAATATTCAGGAAATATGTAGAATTTTTCCCCTTTTAGATAAAAAATTAGTTTTGTTTTTATAGAAGATTAATAAAGTATTTTCTTATTTGTCAAAGATTGATGCTTCATATTGTAGTAAGAAAATGTGTTTAAACTGAGGATGCAATCGGTAGTGCAATTATAACTCTTTGTTTAGCTGGCAGTTACTAAGCCATCTTTCCTGAACATAGTTTTCATTTAGGTCAGTGTCAATTTGTCTGAGTTTACTGAGGTTCCTCTAGGAGTGCTATGTACAATGATTCTGTTATCACCGACTATGGCCTATGCCATGTCACAATTACTCTTTCCATCTGCGAAGATTAGAAAGTGTGTAGGAAGAAACAGGTTGTTAATTAATCTTCAGGCTATTATTTCTGAGGCCATCTATTGATGTGGCTGTTTTATTAGTTAGAAAATTATAAGATCATATCCCTATAAAAAGTAGCTCTTTGGAATCATAAATTAAAGACATCTCTCTTTCGCCAATTTTTCTATGTTTTTGAGACACAACTAAATTAGGTTGACTTCATAGGTAGTATTTACTTTTTGTGAAGAGTCTAGTTGAATCCAGACTAGATGGATCAAATGGAGGCAGAATGGTACAATGGTGTGAAGTTCAAAAGAATCAGTTTGCAAACTATGGAGAATCCAAAATGAGAGTATTCAGGGTAAGGTTGACCAGACTTGATCACTCTGATGAAAGGACAAGAAAACCACTGGTCTCTGCATTAGTGTCATTCTGTAGTTGTGACAGCCTGGGACTCAAAGGAGAAATCTTGGGTAGACACATCCCAAGTAGTTTTAATGTTCAAATACTAATTTAGTTTTGTGTCTTTAATACAGTTTTTTAAAAATATTTTGTAATATATAGAGGAAATACTATTCTGTTCAGTTGCAATAATTATTCAGTTTTGTTAATTAAATCATTTAAACATTTTTGAAATACATCAATAAATAATTATTCCCATTTGTAACTTTCATTTTTATTTTGCCATTGTCTCTATATTTTAGTGCTGAATAAAGTCCCTTTATTCAGAGATCTTTAATTATATCTTTCCTGTTCCAGTATACCCACTACTATGCAATTTTTTCTTGTTATTACACTTTCAAGCAAAATATAAGGTCTCATAGGAGCAGGGAAATTTTGGTTGTTTTGACCACTGGAGTCACCACGTATGTAGATAATAATACACTTTATGAAATAACTTTCCAAGGTTTTGAATTAAATTTTACATCAAAAGTTAGCCATGAAATTTTCATATGTGGCCTTTTGATTCAGTAGATAAGAGATAGGGTCAAGGGGATTATATATGTATCACATGTCTGTGTTATTTCTTTTGTGTTTTCTTATTTTAGGTAGTCTGCATATTAAATAACAACTTATTATTTGAACACATTTTTTGAAAAAAATTTACATTATTAACAACTGTGAAATGTGATTGCTATTTTATTATTTTGTTTACTTTTAAATCATGTTTATTCTATTAACAGTTGTCTCAATATTTCCCCCTTTGCCCTCCTGCCCCCATCTTTCCCACTCCCCTGCTCCCACAGGCAATTCACACTCTGTATCCATGCCCATGGGTCTTTACATGTTCTTTGTCTAGTCCCTTCCCCTTCTTTCCACCATTGCCCTCCTTCCCCATCCCCTCTGTTCACTTTCAGTCTGCTCCATGTTTCCATGCGTGTGGTTTGTTTTGTTTGTTTATGTTGTTGAATAGATTCTACTTTTAGGTGAGATTATATGGTATTTGTCTTTCACTGAGTGGCTTATTACACTTAGCATAATATTCTCCAGTTCCATCCATGTTGTCACAAAAGGTAATAGTTCCTTCTTTCTTTTTATTTTTTTAATGCAGATTGATTTCATTTATTTGTTTTTTTAAATGTCAAATTCGATTATAAGATATTAAAAATTTAAATCCATTATAACATCTCAGCAATTAAAACAACATTACACCAGCACAGAAATAATCAAGTAGATCAATGAATTAAAATGAGCATTGTAGAAACAAATGTATATATCTGTTTAACAATGTAATATATGATTAAATTGATATTTCATATCAATCAGGAAAATAAGGCTTATTCAACAAACAAAGTGCATGGACCACTATTACTTGAAATAAAAAAAATATAGAGCACTATTTCACTCATTATACAAAAAATATTTGGGTGAGTTAAAAATCAACATGTAAAATCTAAGGAGTTTTAGGAGAAAATACAAAATAATATTTTTCTTACCCTGAAGTAAAATATTCAAACCCAGAAGGTATAAAATGAAATATTGACAATATGACTATATTAAACATTTAAGACTATACAGTAAAATACATATAAAAAAGTTAAAGACAAGTAATAGGACAGTATTTGCAATACATCAAAAAAAGGTTAATAGATTTTCCTTTTTTTAAGGAAAAAATTCTACAAACATTTAATCAACAAAATGAATAAATAATACCAAAAAGGCATTTAAAGCTTTTTAAAAATAATAGAAATAGGCAAGAAATATACAAAAACAAGTTTAGTTTCAACAAATATTAAAGGAACAATTAAAATAACATCATTGTCACAATCAGATCAATAAGTATTAAAAATATTGGTAAAATCAAGTATTGGTGACTGTGAAAGGAACTGGGTATTCATAGACTCTTTATCTTCATCTTCTTAAAGCAGTCCTTTTAGCATATCTTGCGATGATGGTTTGGTGGAGGTAGAGACTTTTAGCATTCTTTTGTTTGGAAAACTCCTTATTTCACCTTCCATTTGAATTGAGAGCTTTGCTGGGCAGAGCAGTCTTGGTTGCAGGCCTTTGCTTTTCATGACTTGGAGTATTTCTTGTCATTCCCTTCTGGCTTGGAGTGTTTCTGTTGAGAAGTCAGCTGCTAACATTTCTGGGGCTTCCTTCTATGTTACTACCTGTTCCTCTGTTGCTGCCTTTAGGATTCTCTGTTTGTCTTTGAAATTTGCTATTTTAATGATGTTGTGCCTTGGAGTGGGCCTCATTAGGTTCTTCTTGAATGGGACCCTCTGTGCTTCCTGGACTTGTGTAACTTTTTCTTTCCTCCAGTTAGGGAAGTTTTCCATCATTACTTTTTCAAACAGGTTCTCTATCCCTTGTTCCTCTTCTTCTACTTCTGATATCCCTATTATATGAATATTATTACATTTCAGGTTGTCCTGCATTTCCCTGAATGCCTTTTCATTCGTTCTGAGTCTTTTTTCATTTTCTTGCTCTTTCTGGGAGCTTTTTTCTACCTTGTCCTCTAGCTCTCTGATTGATTCTCCGCTTCATCTAGCCTGATTTTGATCTCTTCTACTGTTTTCTTCAATTCATAAATTGTATTCTTCATTTCCCCTTGCCTCTTATTGATAGTTTCTATGTCTTTTTCATGCTAATATAGTTTGCAATAAGTTCCTCATAGTTTCCCTGCAGTTTTTTGTAATTCTTTCTGAGCTCACTGAGCTCATTAAGCTTCTTTAGAACCATTGTTTTGAACTCAGTATCTGTTATTTTTTTGCCTCTCTTTCATTTAGTTTTCTTTCTGGGATTCCTCCTTTCCTTTCAACTGGGGGGTGTTTCTTTGTCTTCCCATTATTTGTGAGCCTCTTCTTTTTTGCTTCTGCTTCTTAAGTTGATCTGTCTTGATTTCCTGACTTTGTGTTGTGAACTTCTATGGTAGGAGACCGCTTTTTTTCTTTCTGGATCTCTCTCTGATGTCAGATGTTGACCTCATCTTACCTTAGGCAATCAGTTGGAGACTTCCAGGAATTGACTGTCTGTGGCTATCTCCTTCAGTTGTTAATGTAGTCACTCTGCACTCAGCAGTCAGGCTTAGGCATCAGAGAGTGGGACAGAGTCCCTCCTGGGGCAGGACTATTGTACCCTCTCACTCTGTTGCCCCTCAGGGGAGTGGTCTGCCTAAGCAAGATGACTGCTGCCATATGGGAGGATGAGTCAGCACTGGGATCCTGTTGGCTACTCTCTCAGTTGTTTTCCCAAAGCCTCTTTCCCCAGTCTCTTCTCAGGTGTCTCTAGCCCACTCTGCCCTCACCTTTACCAGAGAACAGAGTAAGTGGCAGTTAGGTTGTGCTAAAACTGATTCTCTGTCTTTCCAAGGTTATAAGTCTCCTCTCTCACTATTGCTCAGTTGTTTGCTCCTGGTGATTTCTCTGCAATTAAGTTGTAATTCCAGATTGGTCCTGGGAGGAGGTCAGTGTAACTTCCATTCACTCCTCCGCCATCTTGATTTCTGTGATTACTATTTTTAAGCCACTGTTGCAAAACACCTAAATTCTGAACTAGGTCCCTATGCCCCTGATTCCATTAAAGAATCTGTTCAGAAGTTTTACAACTTTCTCTCCAGGCATTTTTTAAATTGTACTCATTATTGCAGCTCTAATATATATCAATTAAAAATCTATGCCTCTAGAAAAAGCCATTTGAGAAATCATAGCCTTTTGTACTATATAAAAAAGGAAAATATATTTTAATATGTTAAAATTTAGATATATGGGTAAGAACTATATACTAATTTTAGAACAATTTAAAACTGGCCCATGCAAGCAAATATAGGACTAATAAACACTGCAAACAAACAAACAAACAAACAAACAAACAAACAAAACCCCAGTACCCGAGATCTCTGTTTTTTTTATTCATTTATTAAATATCTTTGTTTTACTCTCATTAAAAGTATTTTTTACTAAAATCTATTCTACCCAGATGTAGAAGCCCTCTCTCTGTTATAATCTACAACTACCGCAGTAAGGAGGAAAAATCCATGTAATTGTGTCTCTCTGGCCAAACTATTAAGCTTCAAAAGGGAGCATTTCTTCTTTATCACCTAATTCTGCAAGCCTCTTCTGTGCCCTCAGCTCAGTCATTTCTGATCCTTAGTGAGCACAACATCTGTTAACTTGATCAGTCTTCTCACTGTTACCAAATAAGTGGCAAATGACCCCCACTTTTTAAATAATATTCGTATAAGCTAAGAATAAAAGTAATTTATCGTTTTGTCTGGAACAAGTGCTTCTGGAGTGATTTTCAGTAAGTCATGCTTTGGTTTGATACCCACAGCTGTGAGAGTATATCCCAAGCAGGTGACTAATTGCTTATCCACAAAATTAACATTTATCACTTTAAATAAAGCAAACATTTTTCAGTACCTCCATATCATTCCACTTATGTCATTGTGAATGTTCACTATACAAATATGCTGTCCTCACTTTGTCTTGAAGACTACCTAAGCCACTTTATAACACAGAAGATGCTAACTAAGGAAACTGAAAGAACATCTTGTGTGATTCTAAAAGCTTGTTTTTATTCCAGTAATGTGAAATGGCAGATAAGACTCCTTGTTGTTCAATTTTGTTTGTGGCAGCTTTGTGCACTCAGAAGGTCATGTGTACTTCATCTTGACTCTTTGTTGGGGTCTAAAAACATCAACAATACTTTTCACTTCACTCTGAGTATCAAATCATTCCCTGTGTTAGTTCTCTGATGTCCTCTGATTTCCTAGGAGAGACAAAGCAATAATGGTCTAATATTTAGAAAAAGTGACATTTAAGGAGAAACTCAGTACACATTCACAATAGATCAAGAATATGTGACACAATCTCATATACACCAGAAAAGCCTAGTCTTTCTACTCCTAACCCACCCTAAAGTTTTCAATGTTCTTTTAAATACTTTATTTATTTATTTTTAGACCGAGGCGGAGGAAGGGAGAAGGAGGGGAAAAGAAACATCAATGTGGGGTCGCCTCTTGCACACCCCCCGCTGGGGACCTGGCCTGCAACCCAGGCATGTGCCCTGACTGGGAATCGAACTGACAACCCTTTGGTTCACAAGCTGGTATTGAATCCACTGAGCCATACCAGCCAGGGTAAGTTTTCAGTGTTTTATCTTTTTTCTCTGCAGGAAACCCAGTCATGAGTATTCATGCACGTACTCAGCTTTCACTGTTTGAAGAGACGGGCCGCTCCTTAACACAGGCAATTATGACTCAAATTGCATGAACAGAAATATGTGCTTGGTCGACACATGTATACTCATTAGTATTTGTTTAGAAATTTAGATTTGTGGTAAAATGGCCTATCCAGAATGTAGCCGGATTTTTCTAACAATAGAAAATACCTTTACGGTATCCCTCAACTTGATTCATTCTTTTATTCACAGGTTTTAATAAAACATTTTTATTGTTTTTATCTGGCTTCAAACCCACAATATATTAGAAGCTTTGAAATTCAAGAAACATTCTGCTAATGATGGAAAAACAGAAAAATTCAAATTGATTTAAAGAAAAGTTTCAGAAAGCAAATTATTTTCCAACCCTATCATCTAGAACCAATCTGAGTGTATCTACTATATCAGTCTATTATTATGAGTTAATATTGGCATTTTGACTCTATAATATCAAGAATATCTTCAGTGATTATTTTTGTAAGAAGTTAAAAAAGTTTAATATATTTTAAATAGCTAATGTTTTTAACTTAAAATTGTTTTGCTCTAACAACTTATCCTAAAATGTTTTAAAGCAGAACTCATTTTTAAAGTTCTGAAAAGCTAATGGTTTGCTCTAGAGAAATGTCACCCAACCTGAAATTTTGAGAGTCTGAACCTTATGAAATGAGTGTTTCCTTTATTTATGCATGTAAAAGATGAGTAAAACAAGCCACATAATAGACAGTTGCACTTTAAAAAAAATAAGTTGTTCCAAATTCTTCAAATATTGTAATGAGAAAACATACTTTGTTTAAAAAATATTTTCCTTAATTTATATAACATACTGTTACTTTTACTAAAATCCCAAAAATTTTTGGTAAAATAAATAGGGCTTAGAAACTCCTAATAAATATAAATAAATAACATATATATACATCTCAGTAAAACAAAGTGTGTATCTGTAAGCAGAATTATAAACTAAGACAAAAACAGAGATGATTTTTATATGACCTATATTTTTATTTTTCTCTTTTATTACTACATGTGTCTGTGGTCTGTGTGTTTTGGATTACTCTGGTAGTGATATTCAAAATTAAATTAGGGAAAATTCTGTTAATATGATTATTACATAAATTGAGATTCAGATCCACGACTATAATATACCCAAAAAGAATTAAATTAGTTTGGTATAGACAGTTGTCCCTTTTTTATAATGAATATTAACATCTTCAAAAATAAACATATATTGTTTCTCTTACATTTGATATATTTTAATTAAATTCAGTGACTAACTCCTTTTGCAAATCCTGTAGATTTTTTCCAGTACATCTGGGGAATCATTTACTATAATTTCTGAATCCTTACAGTGACTTTAGAGCAATGATGTTTTAATTATCCTCAAATATTTAAATTTTTCCTAAAATAGAAACGCAATGGAATACAGTTCTTTAGCTGTTTGTTATGAATCCATTTTATAAGAAAAGAAAGAATATATGTTTGCACATACAGATGTTGAAGATTATAGAAGTCTTCTTTAGTTGAAAGTAAGCACACATTTGAACTGATATTAAGTTTAGATCTTTATCTTCTGATCTATTCAGGTGAAAATGTTATCACTGTTCTTGCCATGTTTATCTTTCACATTGGGTACTTTATTCAAGCTATTTAATTGGTTTCATTATCCTTGGACATCCGGAGGGATTTAGCTCATTTTGTCAGTGGAAGGGTTACTGTAATTGTACCTCCTCTTTTTAAAATGAAGGAGTTTCTTCTAGGAAACGCTTCCTTCATTTCTTCCAGGGCTCGATTCTAAATAAGAAGACCAGGGCTCAGGTCTCAATAAGCCTCCTTGAACCTGAACCACCGCTATTTGTGTGGTCAATGGTTAGTTAGGCTCTCTCTTTCTTTATTCCTGCCATGGAAAATTAGTGAACCATTCCATGAACCAAATCTCTCTCAGCTCATTAAAAAGACCCAAAGTTTTGTATTGATTTTTACATGTCTCATGTCCATATCTAACTTCAAACTCCAAGGAGCAGCAACTGTGTCTAATTCTAACTTGGTGTTCCCCATTGATTTCAGGACTGATACTCTCTATTGTTCTTAACACAGTGCTTTACAGGGAGAGGCAAATAATACAATGAATAAGTATAAATTAATTGGTTTAATTGCTTGGCTGGTAATTACATTACAGATAATAAGTTGCTTCCTTTTAAACTCTTCAAAAACAATAAACGTATGTTAATTTTGCAAATATGAAAATTATTTGTTTTAAAGGCATTCCAAATACTCTTAAGCTTATTTCTGTGATTGAATATTGCCAGGAATAGACCTACAATTAGACCTATAATGTAGCTAACTGCTTCCTCTGATTTTTTATAGAAATTATTCATAGATACATAGTAATACTGCATTTCAGCAGATTCAAAGACTTAAAAGGATTAAGTTTTATTGAGGGTTTTTTTTCAACTTTTTTTTTCCCAAAATGAGTAGAAACAAAATAAGATTAATACATGTAAGAAGTAATGAGTATCATAAAGTTTCTGGTACCCCAAATACAAGAAGTCAAAATGAAAATTGTGTCTGTATCCTACAAAAAATTATCTCTTCTAGTAGCTTGCAAGTAATTTAGGAAATATATGCTTTACTAGCAGTATGGTAGAGCTGGTTGCCTGGGATAAGGTACGCCTTTTAAAATTTGTTTATGGTTCAATTATTTTTAAAATTATTCAGACTTCAGAGGATAGAAAGCAGAGAAGGCTGTGTTTATCATCAATTATGCAATATTTTAATTAAGCAAGAAATAATAAGCAAAAGTAAAATCTATTTTATATTCCAGTCCAGTGATTCATATATATATATATATATATATATATATTTTTTTTTTTTTTTTTTAATTCGAGAACCTCAGAAGACCATGTTACAAATTCCTAGGAACTGGTTTGTGCCTACACATTGGAAATTTTTGTGTGTAAGTATCCAGGAAGATGCATTTTGGAAAGGACTTGAGGTGTTGCTGAGCTGGTAAGAGTTTAGACCAATCTGAAAACTTCTTGAAGCTCACTTAGGCTGAGGCAGTCATAGTTCAGGGCACAAGACAGGCATGCGGTGAACACTTGATGAACTGGGATCTAAATATCAAAGACTTTCAAATCTTGGTGAAATTCTAAAATGATGACTTTGTCCACAATCAGTTAAACAAATATAGCCTCATTATCCTTAACTATAAAAGAAGTAATGATATTTGTTCTTATATAAATACTTATTGAATTTTAATTTAATAATGTAAGTGGTATACATACTAATATCTAGTAGAAGTTGTTAATTAAAAGAAAGACAGTTCTTTCTCTTTATTTTTTTCCATCCATTATCCATGTCCATTTTTCTCAGACTCATAAATAATTTGTGCAAAATTCAGTTACTCTATTCAGTTATCATTAACATTAGCTGTAGAATTAAAATTTCTTCTTCTACATGGTTACAACAGAGGACCCAACAACTGCGAGCAACATTTTATGAAAGTGACATTGCTGACAGAAATAGTAAGTAATTAGACACAATTTTTAAAACTTGAATATTGCTAATTTATTGTTAATTCACTTTGAATCTTACTTCCTATAAGGCCATGTTTTTGTGATCATGGGCCATTACATATAATTATATACAGAAAAGAATAGCTATTTTAATGTTTATTTTTGTTTTTTGAAATCATGCACAATCTTAAATTCATTATGTTGCTTATTTTTAAATGTTTGGCTTCCATTATACAAATATTTATGTTATAGTAACTGGCCAAAAACATTCATATGTACAAGTTATAAATGAGGCAGCTTATATAAATCATAACCAATTTAGTAAACATGACAATATTAATAAATATTTTAAATGAGGGCAGGGAGAATGAGAGAGGCCAGACAAAAGCTTCTGCGGGAACTAACACAATTGGAGTTCGAACACAGTTCAGTTACAGCTGCGTTCCATCTTTCTTCCGTATGTTAGCGTTGTATGGTTTAGACTAGAAAGAGGAGGAAAAATAAAACTTAATGCAGTAGAAGTTTTGGCAAGATTGGAAACAGTTGTAGTAGACACAAAAGTGACAGGAGATGATTCTAACTTGGAAAGATGAATGTGATTTGAAGTCGCAGCGGATGCTCCATCTGTCAGGTGTAATACGGCCGTGGTATTCTTTGAGGATTAAGCATGATTGCGGAAAGAGCTATTTGTCCATAGAGAGGGCGCTAATCAATTGAGGAAAAATGAACTTTTGGAAAATGATGAATAAAGCAGTTTTTTAAAACTCTGAATTTAAACTTTTGTGTACATAATATGCATGGAGAAAGCATTAACAATGCGAAGTCCTCGGACTTTCCAAAGTCCAATTCATTAACATCATTCTGAGAGAGACTCGGGAATCATCATTTAATAAGCACCATGGACGCTTTTGCTGCAGCTGGTTTGAGGATTGGACTTTGAGAAACATTATCTTGGAAGGATAGGAGGTGGTCTATGAAGAGAGAAAAAGAGAGAGTGAGGGAGAAACAGAGAAAGAGAGCATATATAACACCATTGATTTTGGACACAAATGTTAACAGGTAAGAAGCCTCTAAATATTTTTAATATCTAAAATAAGATTTGAAAGATAATGTGTTTTAAATGCTAATTGAAAATAATTATATAAAACTCAGAATGATGATGATAACAAGTACTAACTAAAAAAATACATAGCCCTTTCTATTGCTTTCCAGAGACATGTGAAATATATAATAATAATAGCAGCTAACATTTAATTATCCCTTAATATGTGTCAGACACTGTTCAGAGTGCTTCACAGGTAAATTATTTAAGATCACAGTAATCCAATGAGTTACATATCCTTACTATCTCCGTTTTACAGAACAGGCAACTAAGAACAAGATGCTGGATGACTTGCTCTAAAACCATCAGACAATGACAGCTGGATACAGCCCACGATTTCAACCAATGTAATGTACCAATATGGTGATTTCAACTTATTTTCATTGCAAATATTTGAATTAATATGTAGTGAAATGTATTCAGTTAATTTATCTTTAATTTAGTAAATACATTCCAAATATTTATAACACTTTTCCTAAATTTCTAGAAATATTTTAAAGATTATTTTTGAGTATAAAGTGTCACTATAAAATCATTTCAGATCTATTTGACATATATCTTAGCCACTTACTTTAGTTTCATCCATCTTTGTCTTCAAGGTAGAGAATATGTCCACAAATAATGGAAAAATAAATGCAAATTCACTTAAATGAGTGGAAAAAACTCATAACCAGTGTCAACTGTCAAGCAAATTAGAACTGAATGAGTAATAACTGAGTATATATAATTCTGCTGATGGTGTGGATTTACATTTACTTACATGGCATTTGTCCCACAAAATGAGACAGAGACAAGTGAACTGTTTTAAACACATTAAGTGTATCTTTAGGGGAATTTACCAAAAAAAGGAAAAGAATAGAAACTTTCTTAAATATTGGGTTGGTCAAAAATTTGTTTAGTTTTTTTCTGTAAAATAAAGGACATGTTTTTCTTCTTTACCAGTAATTTTATTGATTAGGATATTTTAAGTATGTTGGCTATCTCCTGCATGGTATAATGTTGATTGTTCTCAATTAATATCTCTGTTTGTTCACTCTCAACTTCAGCTGGTCTACCTGACCATGAAGCATCACGCAGTAAGAAATCTCCAGGACAAAGCTTCACTTTTTATAAGTTGAATCAGTCACAGCACCTTTCTCCATACACCACACAAATCTATTTTGTGTTTCAATTGTATTTTTACCTTTCTTGAAATAATAAAACAAAATACACCAAAAATGTTGTGTATTTTCTTACATCTGCATTTTTAAAATGGCTGCACAAAAATTCACCGATTTTGATGTTTTTTTAAATGCACATGGGTATGACAGCTGTCACAATACAATCTAACACAACTGTTTCACGTGAAGTTATTAAGTGTTACTAGAGCCATCTGAGAGAAAAAGTGAATGAACCTTTTGGTTAACCCAATAGTTTACTTGAATTGATGTCTTTATGCCTTTACATAGCACCATTCCATAATGACCAGTTCAATATGGAAATGATGAGTCCCTTACTACATATAATGTCTTCTTTTCTGAAAAACAAAAGAAAAACCCAAAATTTATACATCTCCGCAAGTAAAAATATAAACAAAACATATATATATATGTTTTTGTGAGCTTAAAGTAAACTACTTTTCACATGAATTTTAAGAACTTTAAATCATACATATTAATTGGGGTTTCTAAGGTCAACCATGAAAATTGAAAGTGTGTTTTATCTATTAAAATAGTAGAAAAAATTTAAAATATTTTTCAAGAATAATTATGCATTTTAGAAATAACATGTTCAATGAAATGGCATTTGTGTCATTTGGAAAGATCCCAAATGTACCACTTACTAGATGAGTGAATCTCAGCATAACCTCTTTCTATTTCAATTGTTTCACATAAAAGAGACCATTAGAATGTATTTTATATGTTTTTTCTTAGCATTAAATGTGATAAATTGGGTAGAAAATTTTGAGATTATGGTAAATTCTTTATAATCAACATGGTATTTTCATTATCATTATTAACTCTCAAAAATAGACTATAATAGGTAAAACTTTAAAAAATAATAATTCTTTATCTTATTATTTATATTAATGAAAGAAGGAAACCATTTATAATGTGAGACTATTTTAAAAATATAAAATACCAAAGAAAAAGCCTTCTAGAAGAAAGCATAAGCAAATCTCTATGTGACCTCGGAGGGAGCAAAAGTTTCTCAAATAGAAAACAAAAGCACAAAATATAAAAGAAAATGTTGATACATTGAACTAATAAATATTGAACACTCTTGCTTTTCACAGGGCACCAACAGGAAAGTGAAAAACAAGTCAGAGACTCTGGAAGAAAATATTCACTGCATGCATACCTGACAACAACTTACACTGAGAACTCTTACAAGTCAATAATCAACTCAATATGAAAACAGACAAAATATTCAATAGGAAATTCACAAAAGAACTTAAAAAATGGTCAACAAGAATGTCAAAAGATGCTTACCCTCATTATTCATTAGGAAAATGCAAATTGAAACCATAATAAAACACCCTCCCACAACCGCTGGCTAGTATTAAAAAGACTGGCCATCCCAGACTATTACTGAAGTTGTGAAAGAAATAAAGTGCTCATGTGGTACAGGTGGGAATGATACAATCAATTTAGAAAATTATTTGGCAGTTTTCTTTGAAATGTGAAAATTAAACTTGCTATATGATATAGCCAGGGACAGCTTCATTTGTGAAAAATAACAGTGTAAAATATAAAAAAGTAAACAAATAGATTTATTGCATTGGAATCTCTTAAATAATACCATGTATTATCACTTGTGCTCTCAGTTTCTAGAAACAAATAATTTTATCAACTTAAGAAACAATCAGTTGCTCTTTGCTAGGAATCTGGAAATTAACCATTTCCATAATTTAATCACAAATACACATGTTTTGTTCAGGGTGTAATTTTGCAGGTCCATTGCTAGGAGCATGGACTATTTTATTCTATTTTTCATATGTTATTTATATGTCCCCAGAAAAACCTCACAGAGCTCTTCAGCTGAGGACTGTGTAGAAAACAAAATAATTGAGAATGACTATATCTGAAACTTGGGATATCATAAACATGAAATTCTTACAGACACTTAAGTTCATCATGGACATTTGTGATACATCATATATGTATTCTTCAGTACGAAGGAATTTGTAAATTTCTTTAACATGTGGATTTACTTGTGCATGGACTATTTTCTGTGCCTTGTTCATCACCCTGCTTTTTTATTCCACCATGACTGTCTTCTGTGCTCACATTCACATGCATTAGGGGAATAAAAGAATCCAGCACAACTCACAATAATCTTTATCTTCTGTTTTGGCAGGTACAGTAACTGCTGAGCACATTCAGCCTCTCTGCATCCTATCAAGTCAATGTACAGTTTCAGTTAGAAATAATCACTGGCTATATTTCTAAAGGTTCAATTCCTGCTCTTTCTTAATTCTGTTCAAGTTTCCAAAATGTTTAAACATGCAACGAGCTCCACTGCTATAACTGCTCTGCAAAGTGTCAACTCTTGCTCTCCCTGTATGTTTACTCTCACTAAGAGATGATTCACCTCCCTTTCTGAGATCTAGGACATGCTGCTACTCTATGGTTATGGCCACCCTAATTTTCATCAGAAGGAAGAGTCATTCCAGGTAGAGCATTACATAAGCAAAACCCTCCTCCACTGAGCAGTTTTCTATTTGTGCTATTGCATGCTATAATTAGCAGGAAGAAAATAAACCATTTAAAAAATCATGGCAGGGAAAAGTATAGTTTCTAATGCCTTGACTTTAATTTTGTGTGTTTTAATATTTAAAATGACTATGAAACAAGCAAGTGGAAATGTCAAGAAGATAGTTAAGAATATTTATTATGAGCTCAGTAGAGAGCTCTGGTTTGGAAAAAGAACTAGAGAGTCATTTAAAAATCACACATAAATCATAGAAATAGATGAAATTGCTTAGGGAGAGAGTCTGACAGAGAAAAGGAGGGAGAGGTTCTAGTACGAAAACGTTTATACGAGTAATCCAGGAGAAATGGGGCCTGGAAAGAACCGGCAAAGCTAAAGAGGAAAACTAGAAATGTGGGGGTCGTGTGAGCTAAGAGAAGGGGTATTTCAAAAAGAGGGTATTGTGTATCTGGGATGCTGTGACAGAAGAAGCAACGGAGAAAGCCAAGGAGCCACTGGAATTTTCAACATGGAGGAAATTGATGTCCTTTCAAGTGACGGGACTGTTGGAGCAGAAGACAGACTAGAGTGAAGAGAAAGTACAAAGAACAGTATAAAAAACAGTCTACAACCTCATATAGTTGTTATATAAAGAGAAAAGAACCAATACACACACTGGAAGAGTACCTAAGTCTAGGAATGATTATAGTTTTGTTTTCATTTCTCTTTTAATATAGGAAATGTATATTTCTATGGGCATGGCTAATACATTTTTTCTATGTACCTGGTCACAAGATAGAAGTACCCACTGTGGGCATAACTTTGTCAAATTGTTTTTGTCAAAGACGAGATCAGCAATTTCTTCTTAATATATTTCTCTTTTATAAGAAGGTAATGTCTCCCCTAAATTCTTCCATCAGATATTAGGAACCATTTTACTCATCAGAATTTAATGATGTCCTTTATTCTTAAACCAATCACGGACAAAAGGGAATTGGGTTAGTATGAAGTAGAACAGTTATTATTTATTGTAGGACCTGGACACCAGTCGAACCTCCCCGAGCACTGTGAGATCTCTTTCTCAAAATGCAGGAAGGTATTATGAGAATATCAAAACAGGAGAATGGCTCTTAGGTAGAGAGCTAATAAATACCTCTACAATAAGTGAAATGGAGAAAATATGACAAGTTTAAAAGCACATTCATCAGGTAGGCTTAGTTTGGATACCAAGAAATTTTGCATGCCTATTTGAGTCATGATAACATAAATTGAAAGTAAATCCAGGTTAGAATCACTTTTTGAATTATCCAAGTCTATAATTATGAGTTTTACAAAATATCTGTGTTTATGGATTTTCATCATAATTTTGGACTGTTTCAGATATTCCAGAAGACTCAGAATTCTTCTTCTCATCCTTATTCTCAGGACAGTCAGACTAAAGTGACTTGTCAATCAGACAATAATGGGTAAGGTCTCATAGACCATTGCTTTTCCATACTTCCCTCTTGGACACCCAACATCATCTTTTGTGATGGGGAATACATTTCCCCCTTGATTATTGAGAACTTTGAGAGGTTCATTATGTGGAAAAATGCAGAAATTCTTATGATATATCATAATAAGGAGACTAAAGGACACCCTAGGCTTTCTATATCTTGTCCCCTGCCCATATATATTGATAATGTAGAAGAATCCATTAGCTATTTTATTCTTTCCCAGCAACAAAGTTTGCAAAGTTCATTTTTGTCCACAGAAAGAAATTACTATTGTGTGGTGAATGATTAGAAGTAAAGTTCCTTAGGCTTATTCAAATACAGTTAAGGTTCACCTGCACCACTTGTAGAGACTTCTTGGAGAAAATATCTGAGCAAAAACAGATTTATTTTTCAGACATTAGTATTTAATAAAAACATGATTTTATAGTAAAGAAATGATAAATGTTTGTTTTTGGATTCTAGTGATATAAGACATTGATATTTTAAGGCTATATTTAGAGTCTGGATATTCTTATCTATTTATCATAAAATTAATCAGACCCTGATTTTCTATCTGATCAGAAACTAGAAGAGAAAACTCAAGGGAACTAAATTTAGGTTGTGAGAAGGTTTACAGCACTTGCTTATCTTGAGGTGCTAGGGACATAAATATGAGTATTGACAACAGAAGGCGGTCACAATGGCCCCTTTCATGACGTAGATCACTGAATATTTCCTGGCACTCTAAGAGACAATGTACTTAGGATGAATATTGATTTACCCTAAGATAGCTGTTTCCTCTTACCTAGCTATAAGTTGGAGCAAATCAATGCAATCTGCATTTTAATACTTTGTTTTACTGACTTCTTAATAGAGATGGCTTGAAAAATTTCATTAGAGGACAACATGCCCACACCTACTAATAACTGAGCTACACGCAGGTGGGAAAGTGCAAAGCAAAATAAATCATTTTATTTTTAAATCCACCAAAGCAATTAATGCTTTTATACTCTAGAAACTTTACTGATGATAATGTGACCTTGCTAACTTTGTCATAATGTCTAAAAGGCCTTGCTTAAAAGCATTCATATCACACTATTAAGGCTATATGTTACATGATCACATTAAAATATAAATATTAAAAAGCACTACCAATAAATGTAGAACAAATTCTTTCTCAATTTTTTTTAATTTTTTACTGTTTTTAAAGATCACAACATTCCATGACTACAGACATTATTATTTACAAGTTAGTGGTGAAAAGTGTTTCTTCACGCGCTGTTTTTGTGAGTGTTGAACCACTCCTCCTCCATAGTTGTCTTATATCCTTATCTATAGAAATGCACAGTTTGAATGCAATGGCCAAGTGTGTTTCTACTGTCATTGTTGCTATAGTGGCCAAGACTTAATGCATTATAAATGTGAGAAATAAAGTAAAGAGGACAATAATGGCAACACAAGTCCACCAGGAAAGGCATGTGTTATAATCCGTATAAGGGTTTATATCAAATAGGTAACACAAGGGGAGTTGTTAACAGCGGTGTTTTTATGTTTCTATTTAAGTATAATAATAATAAGAAGAAGAAGACCAGGAAGCATGACAAAGACTATGAAGCTGAGGTTTTATTGAATATTTGACTTAATTCATTTAGAAATTATATAAATGGATAATTTATCCAGAGAAAAGAGAGACTGTCTATGTCCTCCAGTATTACCAACAATTAAAATAACTTGTTACTTCAATAAAAATAATTGAAGATACTTAATAAGCCTTTAAGATTCTTGGTTTAATGCTGCATGAAGGTATAAAAAGTATCTACTGCAACCTTTCATTTAGTTGTTTAATTTTTCATAATTTTGAATATTCACCTCAACTCCTAGCTCTTTTTCTCAAATTCACATGTCCATTTCTCTTCATCAGTTTAGTCTTATATTTATTGTACATGATTATATTATTTTGAATTTTATTTATTTTGAAAACACTTCCAAGCACACACACAAACACAAAGTCCATATATCATATTTCATTGGGCATGTTTCACATTAGGACTTATAATTATTTTGGATTTGATAAAAATCTGATAAAATGTAATTCTAACTTTTCCCATTCTCCTTATCAGTATATCCAAATATAGGGATACTTTCAAGAACATTTCAAGCTATTTTTATGAACTTCAAAAACCGACATTTACAAGAACATTTGCAATTCACATTTATTAGAAGTCTTGTTAGGCCATTTACATATATGTTTATAAGACCACTTATTGTCAAATATAACTTTTAAGACCAAAGACATATTTTTATCAAGTAATTTTTTAAAGTTTTACACATGCAGCTAGACACATATACATGAATAATCACAAGGAGAGGAAGATCATCAAAAAGTAGCTTTCTGCACATTTAAGTTTGATCTTAGCTTTACATAAAGAATGCAGTATTATCTTTACTTTTGGAACATTTTTTCATTGATTCAGCCAAAAACTACGTCTAATTCTATTCTCTGAGGCAATCTGGGTTTACTGTTGTAGTTAGGGTTGTTAAAACTCTATGTACTCATTTTCATATTGAACCTAATCCACTGTTGACACTTGATGTCTGGGTAGCTGAACTTGAGGAATATAACACTCAGGAACCTGTCTCACCAGAGTGAAGTTTATGGTTGACACTTTAAGGAACTGATTTACACAAGAATTTCATAACATTTGATATTAGCTGTAAGAAAAAACTTCAAAAATTTGGAAGAGAAAATAATATTTATTGTTCAATAATAGCTACATCCCCCAAATATTCAGTAAACACACACTTAATGAAAAACAAAACAAAACTACAGTCACATTCACTTTAAGATCAGAAAAACATGTGGATATTTGATCTTGCTGCTATATATAAAAAAATACTTGCCAAAGCACTAAGGCAATTTTAAAAAAGGGAGAATTGGAAGGGAATATATGAAGCTATGATCATCCCTATGAAAAACCTAACAAAACCAACAAGCTGCTCAAGTGTTTGAGACATTATGGTAATATTTAGTCAAACGTAACATGACTTTTTCCACACCAGCAATAAGCATTTAGAAAATGGGAAGACCTGCCAGAGTATGGTATATAGGTTACAAATCATAAATCACATATAATTCAATATCGCATCATTACCACTTAATAAATGGCCCAGACCAATTAGAACAGGCGGGATTCAGCTGCCCGGTCTCAATGGCGAGAGATTGCCAGTGGGCCGCTGTCTGCTCTGGCTGCAGCTTTGATAGGAATGACTCTTAGTGCCATGTCGTTTATTGCCTTCCAAAGAAAGAGCAACAATTGGAGAAATATCAAACTGGATGCTACCTATTTGACCCAAACCCAGGAAGGCTGTTCAGGAAGAATAGTGATGGCTCTACCTTCCTGCCCCCAGAGCACCCTAACATTTCCCTTGGGCCAATCCCATCTCCTCCAGGATGTCTTCTGCCCTGTAGAAAATAGTAACTATGATTATTTTAATCTCACTCCTGTTTGTGAGTGGGAATTGATAGGAGTACAGTAAAAATCATTCATTTAAAGCCTTATGTCTGAATTAGGTATACAACCATAGTTTTCTTGTATTGTAGAATATAATATTTATATATAACTCAAATACTAATGAAATCTCTAATATCTTAGGATAAAATTGAGCAAGGAATGCTCAGTATCATCAGGGAAATGTTATAATTATTAATTATATAAACAAACATCATAGCTCTCGATTAAAAATAGTCTGAATAAGTAAAAGGATTTAACGTATTAATTATGGTTGATATTTCCTCCTCAAATTAAACTAGGCACTACTAAATGCAACACATATCAAAATTTTATATTAAAAATAGAGGTCATTAAATAGATAATGTTTGATCAAAGAAAAATGATAGAGGCTCAATGTACTCATTGTTAGCACACAATAAGAAGCCGCAGAATATAAAGTGATGGTTTAGAATAGAAAAATAAGAGATGGTGTATGCTTGTATGATAACCAATAAAATATAAAGTGGTTATCAAAATTAATAAAGAAAAGATATAAGTTTCATATACAATCTTGGGAAAACAGAATTACTATTTGGAGAAAAAATAAAACTAGATCTTAATCTTACACTAAGTAAAAATATGGACTACAAAAAGAAGACAAAATATTGAGACTATCTTAGTCAATTAATCATTGGGAGGTACTTCTTAAAAAGGGCCCATGTAGCACAAATGGCATGGAAGATGTGAGTTGTTTACATTCAATTAAAAATCTCAATTGCACAAAAATAAGCAGAGTTGGGTTAACAGAGAGATTATTGCCTGGGAAAAGATATTTGTGAATGGTCAAAAGGTGGCTTGAGAGAGCAGGGAAAGGGGACTAGTTGGAGTCTTTATGGTTAGGGTGTAGGCTAAGGTGAGTGTTTTTATGCATAGGAAATTTGAATTTCCTATTTACGCCAAGGGAGAGAGCACCTAAACTGTCTTAGCAGTGTATTCAGCTGTGGGAGAAAAGGAAAAGGGAAGGATTGAAGCTTTAAAGCTGTCAGTAAACAAAAAATGGACTCAGACTCTATTGTAAGATCTATAGCAGAATAGCAATTATATATCTGTAAACAGACAGACAGACATAGATACACACACACACACACACACACACACACACACATGCATGCACGATGCATTTTCCAAGGTCAGGTACACATTCAACGCCTTCAAATATGCTAGAGTTGAAGTCTATGAAGGTGGAGGAAAAACAAAACAAAAAATACATTTATAACGTAGAATAGAATCATAGATATCGCAATCAAAATAGTAACTTTGATTAAACATATGCCATGTTTTAAAAGTGTTAAATGCATCATCTTACTGAATCAATCTTTTGAATAATTCAAAGGAAACCGAGTTGTTATACCAGAACTTGGATAATTAACTCTGCCCATTGCAGGATCTCTGTTTCTTGCGACTCAATTATGACAGACATACTATGTCTTTCCCGTAGTGATATTTTACAAGCTGTGACACATTTTTATCTATAGCTCTTTATATAAATATTCATAACCTGTCACTGAAAAAAATAGTACCATTTGTAGTAAGCCTGAAGTTGTGCCTAAGAAGTGCTAGAGGTGGTGATTATAATATAGAGAGAAACCTTGTTTAATAAAAAATATGTACCTAGATGTAGTCATTATTTTTCCTTTGGTTATAATATCCTTGGTGAAATGGAATAGGAATGCAGCCGAAAGTTTCCATACATAGTGATATTTTTATGTGTTATTTCATGTTTCTACAACTAGGTCTTGACTATAAAAAATTTAAGAAAAAGTAAAAATAACATTTGCAAAGTATACAATCCTGCCATTGTGGCAGTTCTCTTTTTTCTCTTATCTAGAGAATGTCACTGAATTTTCTGGGTTTTTTTAATAATTCTCTGTCTACCTGAATTGTAAAATGCCCTGATATCTGCATGATTCTTCCCCTCATTTCCTACCAGTGTCTAATCAAACGTGACCTTCTAAGGGAGGACTTAAGCAACAACCATACGTAGAATAATAACCCCCTTTTAACCCCACATATTCTAAGCCTTTCTGCACGCTCTCCTTAGTACTTTCGCCCATTGAGTTCATCACATATTTACTTCACTGTTTATTTATAATATCTGTTTCTAAAATATGAGCTCTGATATTTTGTCAGCCTCCAAATATATGTTCAGGGATAAAAAGAACAGGAATAACCTCACTCCACAAGTCCCTTTACCAGGGCTAGACAGTGATCCCTACAATGTTGTTCTAATTTTCCCATTTTATTGAAGTGTTTTAGTTTAGTTATTGACTTGTGGAGAATATATATGTTAAGCTCTTTGTTTATATTTTGAAACATGAAAATGAATAATCTGTATGTACCTAGATATTTTCATAAAGTATATTAGTGAGCATATAAATTTGTAGTTTAAAAACACACTAATATTTTATAATTGTATTTCTGTGTCAGGAAATCCCATGGATTCTATCTTTAGGTGTGTTTAGTTCTCTTTATACGCTTGTTATATATTATATTTTTATTTGAATACATTTGATTCTTCATTTGGGATATCTTTACAAGGGGCAGATTTTTTTTTTTTTCTTGCGACAAGATAACAGAAACTGGGTCTGCCTAGATAATGTTCACACGGAATCCTTGTAATTTTTCCATAACAGAATTTCTCATCAGTCCAGGTTCCACTGTGTTCCCTCTGCCCACACACTTCAAGAGAGACCAGCCACTTTCCTAGTCAAAGGAGCTGGGTCTTTTTAGGTAGAAACCAACCTTATAACCTATACAGTGTAAACAAACTTCTTGCCAGTGACTGGTTTAGACATTAGGCTATTTTTGCCAATATTAGTTTATTTCTGCCCCCAACTGAGAAACAGTTGACTTGTGGGAATTATTATTATTATTATTTTTACTCTTAACTACTTGAGGGAGAAATAGCCTCTTCTACGCCTCCGGACACTGTTGTCTCTAGATTCGAGACTTGAAATTGCTGTTGCCAATAAATGACCAGAATGAGATTTCGCCTGAGGGCAAAGCAAACCCAGGGAGCAAAGGAAAGTGAAGGAAATGCAGAGAAGGATACTCGGACCCCTGGCCGTGCCCTGCTCTGAGCCACCATGTATTTGAACCTTCTCATTATGTGATACATTTCCCATCGTTTAACTGAGTAGTGTTAATGTTTGCTTCTTGTATCCAAAAACATTCTTACTGATATCAAGTGGGCAATATATCTATGAGATAAAGTGTTCATAATAAAAGGGTTTTTCTTGTTTGCTAATGTCGACTCTTGGTGAAGGTATGGGGCACGTGATATCCGCATGTTGCTCGTCAGAGTGTAACTTAGTAAGACATTTTAGAGGGCAATTTATCTATAGGAATAACATTTTAAATGCATGCAGATCCTGCCGTTCCCTTACTCACTGCGATACACGATCACATACACACAGAAGACATATACAAAGCTATTTTCATTGCAACCTTGTTTTAATAAGAAAAGGTGGGAATAGACAAGATTTTTCATTATTAAGGAAATCGGTAGATGAAAGGAAATGCAGTTTTGAAAATCTGTGTTATTCTTTTTTTGTTTGCCTGCCCTCTTTGCCTTAGTGCCCCCAAAGCTTTGAAATCTTTGAAAAAAGTTCAAGGACTCCGTAAATTGCACACGTGTAGGTACCAGTGGTTTCCGAAAGGCAACAATATGATTATCTCCTGGAATTCTTGAGAGAAAAGAATTCAGACTCTCGCCCCAGTAAGTTACTGGTTGAGAGATTCCAGCTCACAGAGCGTTTCTCTAGCATAGAGTGGAGGGTGGAGAAGAAACTCACTGGGCAGACATCACCTACATCACTCCAGGCTCTGTCGATGTTATGACTTGGAGCAAGTATTTTCCTAACTGCTCCTCATCTGGATAACGACAATATGCAGTTGACAAGACAAGAGAGGCAGAAAAGGAAATTGGTGAGATGAGGAGGAACAGATCTTTTCCCTCGGGGCTTTGGGCTAAAGAGAAAGAGAAAGCGAGGGACGAGGGGTTGCTGAGAATCCTCGGTCCCTTATGCGCCCCCCCACATTCCCTTATCTAAAGTGTCACTGCATTTGAATCGTGCGCCTCGGTGGCCACATTCACCTGCCTGGGCAGCGCAGTCCGTTCGGCAGGGCTTTGGGGTTCTGTCCCTCCCGTCACAGCCGCCTGGGTGCCTCATGGACATTCAAGTCAGAGAGAGGGACCTGGTACAAGGCCTGCTGCAGCGGGAGGCCGTGGACCTGTCCCGGCGCGGACAGCGGGTCCCTCCTGAGTCGGTCGGCTGGCCGGGGAAGCAGCCGGCGCTCGGGGGTCACACTGAGGAGGGGACAGAGAGGGCAGAGTGCTAAGGGACTCTCAGGGGAGAGAAAAGAGATGAAATGCAATGATCTCGTTCTGGGAGATCAGTTAGAAGTGTCTCCAAGGCTCACACCACCCAGGTAGACAAGCAACGTTTTACAGAAGAGAAAATAGACATGGAGTTTGAAATTAGCTCAGCCTAGAGAACACGAACCAAATGAAGAGATTAAACTCGTGTTCTATTCTATAGTCTACGTTCCTTACTTCTAAGGCAAGAAGCTACCTGGATTTCCAATGACTACCTACTGAAAAATCTCTGTGAGCCAGGTCACTTTCTGATGCCGCATCTTATTATCTGTGCCTCTATAACTGGCTTCTAGAAAGAGAGGCTTCTCTCCAATGGCCCGGCACCTAATTTCTGACATAGTCTCCTTGTGTTTGTCCAGCTGTGAGGAGATTTTGGCAAATCCCTTGAAGCTTCATAGCCTGGCTGGAGAATTGTGTTTACAGTACGGTCAGATAGCTCGTCAATTTACCTAAACTCTCTGAGCTTGGCTCCTTCTATGAATATTAAAACACATCACACCCTGGAACCTCCCTATGCTATAGTTTTAAAAAAGTACCTACTCTTCCCTTACGTCCTTGTCATGATCTGTTTGCAGTTTTTATAAGAAACCTTTTTCTTACAAACACCCTTTCAATTGTGCTTTTTAACCTAATTTGAATATATTAATAGCATTTAAACATAATTTTTTTCAGAATGTAATTTTCCTGTCATCAAAAGACTATGCTGTCCTCTTCACTGACTGGCTACCTTTCCTTTTAAACAATGTAAACTGCACAAATACCATGTACTAAATAAATGAAAAGGCTAAGATATCACAGAAAATAGAGAAACCATTAACATATAGATTAACCCCCGAAAAGGGTGATATTTGATGGGATATTTAATGTGAGTCATATATCATAAATTAGAAGAGCAGAAGCTTTATTTTTGAAAAGCCTCTAATTCAGCAGTCAGCCTTACTTTCTGACATGAAAAGTTTAATATAAATGCAATGTGCATGAATACCAATTACTAGGATAAAAGAGAAGCTCATGGTGATTAAGAGATTATAGTCCTTTGAAAGATTCAATTAAATGGCAGAAAGTTTCCTTTCAGTAATTCTTAAAGAAAAAAATGTATGGATTTATTTTGATCATTACAACAAATTAAAGCTATAAGATAATAAACCCAATGAATTTCATAGCTTAATCATTACATTAGATAAAGTATATATGTTACATTTGTTTTATCAATGCAACTGATTATTCATTGTAAACTTTGCCTTCTATTAAAAGATGTAATCATAAATAATTTCTCTCATTCCCAAAACCTTTTTATAGTTTTTTTTTCTGGATCTGTTAAAATGTTAGAGTATGAAGAAACTACAAAATACATATAAATATCAGCAAAAATATTTTTTCTTAAATTATATTCAAACACTTGGTACATAGCCAGTCTTTTATATCATTTACTTTAATAATTTAAAGTAAATTATAGTTAAATTCTTTTGAAATTACCGAATTCTTTTATACTGGGGTTCCAAAATTTCACATGCAGACAGTCTTGTACAGTCTCTCTGACTTCAAATTCTGTCAGATGGAAACAAGGCAGGAGAAATAAAAGGACTTTGTCAAATGCCAGTCAGTCTGTTTCAGAGCCAGAACTGGCAGCTCCACCCCCTCACTCCCTGTTGGGTGATCTTTTATCTACGAAACTCTTGCTTAGGATCCTGACAAATGTTCTTTCCTGGCCATTTCCACCTGATTATTCATGAGCTCCCTAGATAGATCCGAGGGTACAGAATGTTTCCCTACTCATGTGGAAACTGTGTGTGACATTATCCAAGAAGATGCTCAAAGTTTTTGTTTAATTTTTTCAAAAGTCACCATCTACATAGAAATAATATATGACACATGGCATATAACTATAGATTTACACACATAGTCACATCAAAGTTTAATAAAAAAAATAGAAAATAAAGTCCTGGCTGGTGTGGCTCAGTGAATTGACCACCAGCCTGTGAAGCAAAGGGTCACTGGTTTGATGCCCAGTCAGGGCACAGGCCCGGGTTGCGGACCAGGTTCCCAGGAGGGGTGTGTGAGAAGCAACTGCACATTGATGTTTCTCTCTCTCTCTTTCTCCCTCCCTTCTCCTCTGAAAATAAATAAGTAAAATCTTTATAGAAAAAAAAGAAAATATGAAGTTTTAGAGACTCATTAATGTGATATTTTTAGAAACTTAAAAAACTGTATCACCAAAGACCAAGCCCTCAGATTATTAATTATCAAATATTTTATTTTTTATTTTTTTTCTGACATACTTCCACATCAATAAAATACACATATTCATTTAAAAATTTTTAAATCAATATATTAGTGTGGTGTACCAATATACAACTTTTATATTTCTTCCTCCAGGTATTTTGTCTAAAATGACTCTAGGTGAGTAAAGTAGGCCATTATTACATTTGTGTTTCACTTCTTTCTGCACTTATAGTCAAATTTTCCATAACTTCTTAAACTTACGTAGTTCTACATTAAAGGAAAATAGCAAACACAACATTTAGCGTCCATGAGTCCAATTTTATACAAGAGATTTTGCAAGTGAGAACACTACCTAACCACACATAATATTCACAGACAATAAAATATTCTAAAGTCAACAGCATGTAAAGAGTAAAAGTGAATAAATGCATTAACAAAAATGTTTAAGGGCAATTCAAAAATGACTCAGGCAATACAGGTTAACTCTAAGTCAATAAATTTGTTTTATTTAAAGTATGCTTAGAACTTTCAGCCAGCCTCAGAGGATCTCATAAAGATTTGAGGCTAAAGGACTATATCACACATTAATGCCGGACACATAGACACCTGGCATCCCTACAGACAATGTAGCCAAAGGCCAGTACTGCAGTGGTTGGTAAGGCTAATGTGATATTTATAAAAATAGAGCCATATCAGCAAGAAGAGCAGCGACTGGGCAGTTTAGCTTAAAAAACTAGCTAGCTACAATGCAAAAAAGCTAGCTGCAATGAAGTGCATCAGCATAGCACAAACAGACACAAACTGTTAGAAATGCAAAATTCAAGAAAAGTAAAAACAAAATCCCTCTCAATTATAACATGTTGTAATTTGTTATGCTATGCTATTGTGCAAAACATCAAAATAACATTTTGCATTTAAACACACATATCCATAAGTAAAAATTTTTGAAAGTTTTTACATGTTCAACTTTTTTTGGAAGAGAATGCCCAAGACACTTTCTACATTCCAAAATTAAATAATGAATGTTCACAATCAGAAACATTTTATATTTTTTTTTGTTTTTTGTTTTTGTTTTTGTTAATAAGCAAAATTGACCTTAGGGAGGACAAAACAACAATGGCAACAAAACAGCTGGAGTAAGAAATTGTGGTTCAAGGTATGTATAAAACAAACAAGAAAGTAAACCAACAGCGGCCAAGTCCTGAAGCCACTCTGGATCAGGAGGAACTAGTTTGTGCTTTGTTTGGAGGAGAAAGACCCAGCAGTGGGAAATGGGTTGAGGAAGAGACTGTAACTGCATCTGTGCGGCCCCTCCTCAGTGACCTGGGAGGGTCACTTTCTGTTCCCATGGTTCCTAGGAGATGGAGAATAACATCAACACTGTAGACAACCCAATGCCCAGGGGCGAGAGCAGGGCAGTTCGAAATCTTGCTGGATGAGCGGGTGGTGAAGAGCTGCCCCAGGTGTGCCCTCTAAATTCTCTCTTCAAATGCTCAGAGTTGGTGGATTACATTCTAAAAGCCACTTTACCTTTCCATGCCTCTCTTTTCTGAGAGTCTAAAAATCAGCTCGGAAGAAATAAGTTGCTGGTGGAGAGACAGCGCACCAAGATCCGTGGAGGTAGTTCCTGAAAGCCTGTGCTTCTCCTTGGGAAGGCCATCCTTTCGTTCTGTACCCCACCCAGAGGGACAGGGCAAAGTACAGACAGTAAGTCCGAACTCCAGGGGAAAATAAGATCAGGTCAATTAACTTATTATTTGTAGACAATACTATTTTTACCATTGGTATTTAGCTAGAAAAGGGGAGCAAAGGGACTAGACATTAAGCTTAATAAACTGGGAAGCAGGAGCCTGTTTGCTTCACCAGGAAGCTACAGCTTTTCGCACTCCAGGGCACCAGAGCATTGCTCCACCAAGGGGATTAACGCTCCTCCTTCCCTACCGCCCGCCAGGTACCAGATTGCCAGGTGGGAATAGGTGAAGGCGGGCACACGCACAAGAGAAGTCAAAATAGCACTCGGGGAAGTGTTTGACCAATGAAGCCTATCAGTCAAGAGCAGGGAAAGAAGGGATTGGTTGGGAGGTAAACGCATCCAAAGCCCATGAAAGCCTGGGCAATTGATTGGTCATTTTGAAAAAGCAGCTGGTCTATCCCTAACCCAAGCTAATATAATCCCAGAGAGACAAAGAAGCTCGCTCTCCTGTCCACCCTGTAACGCTAACATGCTCACCCAGTGCACCTGCTCATTCTCTTTCCACAACCACGTGGCCACAGAAGCCACATCGCAAGCAGCCGCATGGACTCCACCACTGGAGCAACCAAGAGGAAGCTAAGTTGCCAGGATGGGGACTGAGACTGCTTAGCAGCCACCTGCAGGCTCCAAAGGACAAGTTTTAATATGAAGCAACTATTCTGGACACTGGCTTTTGTCTCGTTCTTGTTGAGGACAAGGTTAGACTTTTTCTATGGCAGGAGAGAGGAAGACGGGACATTGGAAACTCAGGGGGCAGCTTTTACTTCCACATGAATAAACTGTGCCACGCCGCAATCTCCTGTGCAGGGGTCCTTGGAATGCTTTCCTCGTGACTCCGCAGAAGAGTCTAATTTGCAGCAACAACACAATCACTTTAAAAAGAAGGTAACTCGTAGGCAATATGTACTATGAAGCAGAACTAAAGGAAAGGACAAATCAGGGATAGAAAATAAACTTAATACATCATCTTAAACAGTTAAGAGAGGATATTAAATATGCAAAGAAAAATGTTTGTGTACTTTTCTTAAATTATTTGAAACCACTCTTAAGTGTGTATATTTTACATTAATATATAAACATAATTTTTCTAGACCAGTTTTTGTTGGGAGAGAGGGCACACTTTGTGTTATCTTTCTTTTTCGTTTGGCTACCCTTTCTCCAAAAATATCTGCACACAATTGCACACCTCCCCACCACCATGCACGCACACACACATAGATGGTAGAACTAGAAAGACAGGTGTAGTCAGGGCTTTAATTGGTCCAGAAACTTTTGCATATTTCTTTCCCCAGCTACACTATTTAGTAGGTATCTACCCAAACAACTAATACCACCTTAATTTAAACCTTAAACTATCTGGAATTTTTTTCTGGATATGATGTAAAATGTGCATCTAATTCTATTTTCTTCCTGGTGAATTATAAACTGTGTGCATAAATTAAACATTTAACAATAAATTAAAATAATGAATGTGTCATGTATTACTATGAAAATAACAATGGCCTATTTTGTTTCTCCATTTTATTCTACAATCTGGTATATGTAAGAGAAGTTTCACCTTACTATTCATATTTGTCATATAGTTCTATTCAAAGCTTTATGTGCATGTTTAAATATTCAGGTTACTTTCTCAAATCAAAAAGAAAAGGGATTGCATTAAATTTATAAATTATTTTGGTACAATGAATATTTTGCTTATTTTGTCTTTTTGGTCAAGAGCAGTGAAGGTTATTATATCTGTCCATTGGCTAAGATTATATTATAAGTTACTCAAAAACTATTATAGCTTTCTTCACAGAAGGATTATGCCTTTCAAATATTAGTCCTATGTAATACACATGCAAATTTTCTGCCTAGATTTTCAATGGAATTTTTTCTCTCACTTACATTCTAGGTGTATCGCTATAATGGAGAATAAAGAAAGGAATACACATGCCCACCCAGAATCCTATTATTAATTATAGTATTTTTAAAGTGACATTTTTGATATTAAAGTATAAAATCATATTATCAGCAGAAAAAGGTAGCTCTATCTCTTCTTTTCTAATATTTGCCTTAGCTATATTGTTTCTTTATTTGTACCATTTCTTAGAACTTCCAAAAATACAAATAACAATGATAATAAAGAACATCATTGCTTGAAATAGTCTTAGTGCTTCTTTATTTAAAATAATATCTGATATTCAATTTTGTTAAATAGTCTGTTACACTTAAATAAGTTAGCATCTGTTCTTATTTTTGAGAACCTTTATTAGAATTGACATTTAAATTTTATTAAATGCCTTTTTATTCTCAATTGATATAATCATATGTTATTTTGGCTTTATATAATGAATTTGAAATTTTTCCATCTTATACATCTTTAAAAATTTAGAGAACTGTAATATGTTCTGAAAAGGGTAGATCTAATTTAGCTGTGAACATGTTTGTTATGGTTTTTAACTTTAATCACCTTACTCATATTATCTGACATTTAAAATGTTATGCTTTTCCATTTCTTTTAAAGAAAAAATTAGTAATTTATATTAAAATTAAAAATTGTTCATTTTTTAGAGTTTCCATTCTTTTGATTAAATTGTCTTATTTTGATTAAATTTGTCTTATAATTCTTGGACTTCCTTTCATTTCAGCTTATATTTGCTTTCTCTTTAGTTTCATCTATTTTTCTCATTTTTTTCTATCACTAGGCTCATGAGGGCTTTATCTATTTCAGTAGTTGATTACAAAAACATACTTTTACATTTATGTTTTCTTTTTGCTTCTTTTTAACTTTCTCTTTCAAGCTGTAGGACCTTCAACGAAGTATTCAACAGCTAAGCACCCCCCCACCCCGTGTCTTTATATTGAAATAGATGTAATAATGTTGAAACAAAGAAATTGAAAAGTTTCTCTGCGATGCAAGGTGCAAAATACCAATTTGGTATTAGTCATTGCTCTCTCCTACCTCTCTCATGGATGTAAGTGGAGCAATATGGGTTTGGGGAAATGCTGGGTCACCAGAATTCTCAGTGTATGCAAAGTGAGTGAGACAGAAGGAAGAATCACAGCCGATGCACAGACTGCCGACACTGTGGCACACTCAGCTCTCAAGCCTGCTGGTGGCGGGAGGGTGGGCGAGCAGAATTATGTTATATGCTTATGTTTGAATCTAGTCCTTTAGTGGGTCCGTGGCCCTGGACCGTGACTTCACAAGCGTCCCTTAACTTTCCCTCTTCCCTGGACTAGAGATGGGCAAATGCCCTCCCCCTACATGAGAAAAAGTTCTGGTCCAGTCTTTCCCACTGGGAGCTGAGTGTGCTAGCAAATGTCACAGTGTTACTCATCCCCTTCACTTCCCGAGTCAGGACAGCCCCTTTTATGAGAACTGGTAGAGATTTTGGGGGTAAAATCACAAAACTGTGGGTCTCAGTAAAACTGTGGCCCCGGGAGAGAGATTCTCCCTCTCACCCATGCTCAACCTACAGCAAGTCTTCACAATGACCAGTTAAGTATTCCTGCCAGTCTATTAAAAGACAATGTTTGTGCTAGAATATCCTGTGAGATTTTAGAGGCCATAGCTGCAAAGTAAAATTTCCAGAGTGTTTAACAAGTCTCAGAAAGGTGAATATAAATATTGATCAAGATGGCCTTTATATCCCTTTCAGCTTGACTAAACTTTAGACAGGTTTCTTCCTGACCGGCCTTTTCTTAGAAAACTTGCAATGGTAAATTCTTTCTCTGTCCTTTGAGATGTAAATCTTCTTCCAGCCTCTTGCCTGAAACGTGTTTCTTTATAAAGGACCCTGGAGCCAGTCATTTGAAATAGAATCATCAAGGGAGATAATGCCAGTTTTCTCTTAGTCTCTGTGGGAGGGCAGGAGCCTAATTCTGGTAAGTGACAATGACAATTAAACCGTGGCCTAATCATGATGACAAAGCTTCTTCCTAACACCCTTCAGTACTTTTCCACTAGCTCACCCCACTGCTTAAAAAATCTACTTTTCCTTGCAATGAGTTGAGTTCAACCTCTCTCCTCTATTTTGATAGTCCTGACTCGTACTACAATAATCTTGAATAAAGTTGTCTTGCACGTTTTATTCTATCTGGTGTGATTTTTTTTCCTTGGCATTTTGAACTAGATATATGTAGCATTACCTCTAATATTGCACAATTTAATAGAAAAAATTGGTGAAAAATCTCATAATTATAAAACAACGGAATAAATGTAATTGTAGCGATATTTCCAACATATACAGTGTACTAAGGGAACGCAAGAGGAGAACACCAATAACCAGTATGAACAAAGCATAAAAGCTTATGGAAGTGAAATTCAAGTTGGCTTTTAAAAGGAAAGATAATTATCATATGATCTCACCTATAAGTGGACTCTATTCAACAAAATAAACTAATGAACAAAATAAACCACAGGCACTGAAACAGGGAGCAGACTGAGAGTGACCAGAGAGGAGGGGAAAAGAGGACAATGGTGGAAAGAAGGGGAAGGGACCAGACAAAGAACATGTATGAATGACCCATGGACACGGAAAACAGAGTGGGAATTGATTGTGGGAGCGGGGGGTGGGGGTCGGCTGGGTGGAGGGGAGTAAAGGGGGAAAAATTGAGACAACTGTAATAGAATAAACATGATTTATAAATTAAAATAAATAAATAAATAAAAGGTACATATCAGAAACAGAATCATATGGCTATTCCAGCAGAGGATAAAACAAGCAAAATCTACGCGTGTTATTTGTAGTTAGAACATTAGAAGTTGAAATTTATTTGAGATTAATACACTAGATTAAAACTGATGTTAAAAGGATCACAGAGACACAGTACATGGATAATGTGTATAATATATTTGAGGAAGAATCATTAGAAACAAGGGGACTAGTCAGAAATTCCCAAAGAATAAGACAAGCTCTGATTAGACAAATGTCATTTTAAATGAAAATTTGTGGCTAGATTCAATTAATATGTAAGAGGTGGAGTCAGTGTACAGTGTTAATTTAATGAATTTGGTCAGTGAGAAGACAGAAGACAGAGACAAGGATATTTCACTCTCCTTTCCAGGTTGCTTTATTACAAGATTGGTAAATGCTCAAGGTCAAAAAGCTTGGGCACAGCCCTCTTGGTTTTTTATGTGTTTTCTCATCGTTCCAAAAGTTTTAAATACCATCTATATGTTTTTAAAAATCATGAAAGCTGAAGTAAATTTGGAAAAATTAAGGAGTACTGAGAACTAGATTAATAAGTGATAAAGAATTAGGACAATGGAGTCTCGATAAAATGGGCACATAAATCTGTTTTAAGGATAAAAGTCAATCACATTTGGTGTTGGAGAAAAGATTTAAACAAGTATAGTTTTAAATACTGATAATTGGTCAGGCAAATCCTACATTCATACCATCATAACCAAAATCATGGTAGCCATTGTTACGCTGTTAGTAAAGCCTTTGTCCCGGTGGGATGATAAGGCTCATTCTTGAATTGGAATTTGAATCTGCAAGAGTTCACATACTAACTGTGAAACTTTGGGTAAAACACTTAATCTCTTTCATGCCAAAGGCTTTTTCCTCCTCTCTATATTATATCATTTCCTTTTTCTGTATCTCCAGAGCTCCCTTTGCTGTTAATATGAGCTCTGGGCATAAAAAAAGAAGATGTGCACTTAGAAAATTTGACCTGGCAGCTTAAGTAATTTGCCCACGGTTATTCAGTGAATCAGTGGTAGATATAAGGGTAAGAAGCTATAATTCCTACTCCAATTTCCTGCCTGAACCATTAGATAGATCCATCTGTTTTGATTCCATCATTAATATGAAGTCATATTTCTGTCTTTTAATAGAAATGAACCGAACTAGTTGCTAAAAGTAGAGTGTGAAAAAGAATTTCCTTAGCTTTAAGTATCTTATTATTCCTCAAAAGAACAACTTTGAAGGTGGTCCTTTATATATTTAAATAATCTCAAAAAAGTCTTTATAATACCTGCCTTTAATTATGCTTGTAATAAAAGAAAAAAATTCTCATTAACATGAGTATCAAATGAACCTTTTTATGCTAAACATTAATTTAAGCATTTGCAATGTTGATAACATGTCATGGCAACATTTTGAAATGATGAAGCATTCATTAATGCCTGCTAGAGATAAAAGTAACACTACATTAATTTGATTTGATTAATGTTAGCACAATGCACAATGATACATTGATAATGACTGGCCACTTTTCTTAAGTGTTAACCAGTATATTATTATATGGTAAATGAATAGCCCCTCTAATGCCACTGTTCATTATTAATTCAGTTAATTAAATGTATAATAAATCATTAATAAACTGATAATTCACTTCTCTTGGATGTTATCAAATACTTATAATAAAATATTATCCAAGAGAAATTAAATTTACACATTTTTATATTCATGTCTGTGATATCATATTTTTATGAATAGATAAAATTATTTTTCTATTTTGTGTGCAGTGTTGGATCAGGATGTTTCTGAGATATTCACAAATTTAAAAAATTATATGAGGGTTTGTGTTGTTGACATTTGATACTTCAATTGTATTTATATAAAATTAATGTCGGCCTTTTTTCATATTTCTGGCTAAATCTTCTTCAATTCTGTATGATGTATTTAGGTCACCAAAAACAATTTGAGCTTTATTTCCCCAAATCGCTTATACGCAGTGATCATATATTCAACACAAACCCCGAAACCTCGTTTTATCTGTCAGTCACCATAAATGTTATGTCAGTATCAGTGATATATAAGTAAAAACCCTCAAAAACAAAAATAATGGTTTGCATTGTTTTCTAGTAATACATTGGAAATAGACTAATGAAATCTCCAATTTTTAGTTCAACTTATTTCAATTCCACAAATATTTATGGAATTACTTGCCATGATCCAGGTGTACTGGTTTTTGTGTTAATCAATTAATAAAGAAGACAAAGATCTAATTCTTGCCAAACTTAAAAATTGGGGGCGAAATAGGCTATAAACAACAAAGACTGTAAACTCAAATGTCCTTTAACTGATATAAGGAATAAAATGATCATATGTTATACAATGAGAACTATGCAGCAATGAAATCGCAGGGTTTGCGGGGAATGGAACAAGATCGAGCAACGGGGGAAAACTGGGTCAACTGTAATAGAACAACAATAAAAAAAAATTTTTTAAAGAACAAAGAAAAAACAATAATAAAATTTAAAATAAGAAAACTAAAACACTACAGTTGGAAGAAGCAACATAGGTTAGGTTTACAAAACTCATGAAGTGAAAGAAGGTACATGCGCACGTGTACGCACATGCACACACTGTATATACAGTTTAAACCCCCGCAAGATTTCACTGCAGCGAAATCAGGGTAGTGATAACAGTTGCATAGAAAAGAGAGAAGGACAGCTGGGAGGGGCCTAAGAGTCCTTCTGGGCTGCTGCCAAAGCTTTATTTCTTTACCTCAACTGCAATTTGTACAACTATGGAATTGTGATAATTCTTTGTGTTACACATGTATATTTGCGTATTTTCTTTACAATAACATGTTCCCATTAAAATGAATAACTAATTAAGGAAATTATATATCTTGTGGGATGGGCATAATAGCTATGTAAAAAGAAAAAGTAGAGGTGGAAATGGGGCTTAAAAACACCTATGGTGGGCAAAGTGATGAGGGAGAATGAGGTTTCAATATTAAGTGGGATGAGTCGGTTAGACATGATTAAGGAGGTGAGATTTGAACAAGGACTAGAAGGAAGTGAGAAGGTTCACCACACAGACAATGCCTGATGAGAGAATGCCTTAAAATGAAATTATGCCTTCAAACTGAGATTGGATGAAAGGAGAGGGGATTAGCCAAAGGACATAGACGCAGAACCCGTAGACACAGACAATAGTAGCGTGGTGATAGCCAGAAGGCAGGAGGACAGGGGACGGCTGGAGGCGGGTAGAAGTCGGGGAAATGGAAACATCTGTAACAGTGTTAACAATAAAAATAAAGAAAAAAACAAGAAATTGTGCCTGGCAAGTGCAAGGGAGGGCAAAAGACTAGTGTGGCTTGAAGCAAGTGGAAAGGGAGAGAGTTTCCAGGGAAGTGGTAGGAGACTTCATGGAGGCCAGATCATGTAGGATTTTGTCAGTCAGTTTCAGAACTTGGATGTTTACTATGGGTGAGGCAAGAACCCATTACAGACTTTAAGAATAGTGACAGATTCCGAGTTACACTTTCAAAGGCTTCCTCCGGCTTTGTTTAGACTAGAATGCAGTGCAACAAAGGTAAAAGAAAGGAGACTTTTTCTGAGGCTGCTGCAGTGAACCAGGAAGGATGTGAGGAAGGCCAGGGTCAGTTTGGTAGCAGTGAAGCAGGAAAAAGTAGCTGGAGTTGTATATAATTTTAAAGACTGAGCAAGTAGAATTTCCTAGAAGATTATCTGTAAGTCTTTAAGAAAGTGCTCAAAGGTAAAAAAATATAGTTTTCAGTCTGAACTTATAGAAGGATAGAAGAGTTGCTCACTGGAATAGGAGAGGCTGTTGATGGGTCATGTTTGTTTGCTGGAAGGCCAGAAATTCAGCTGGGTTATGTTGAATTGAATTCAAGATGTCTCATATGTCTTTCAAATGGAAATATGGAGTGAGGATTTGGATATATGAGTTGGAGTTTGGTGGAGGGGTAGGTCTGAGCTGGATATTTTGGTATTGTTAGTATAGAGCTGCTATCAAAACCAACAATGTAAAAGGCGCTGATAGATCTAATAGGATGAAGGCGGACAACAAACCATTTATGTTAAGATCCACTGTGCCATGAGTTCATGTTATAATTGCATCCTTCTCATGTTCTTGGAAACTAAATATCTATTAGATTAAATTCAAGAAGGATGTACTGTCATATTGTATTAGGATGTGTAAAACATTCTATAGAGTTCAGAGCTCATTATTGTGTGTCCTCCAGAGGACAGATTGCAGACCATGCACTTTGTGTTTACTTTAATGGATTTCTACCATCCTTGATTTGGAACCAAGAGTAATGGCATAATAAAGTTCCCATGATCCCAAAGTAAGTGTTTCTATAGTTGAGGAAAAAAATTACATGTTCCTTTTATTTTCTTTGTGAATCATTCTGTGAAACAGAGTCATTAACATTGCCACTGTGAGTGAACAGGGATTGAATTGCTGTAATGCCCTTTTCTTTATATTACTAAGCCTTAGCTTTCCTTTATACACTGAAGTGCAATCTCAGTTTTCTTCCAACGAGGAATCCTGGTTTGCCTGCATATCCTCCTTTAGATACTGCATCTGGTACTCACGTTCAGATGACTAAGTCTGTCTCATGATCTTACCACTTGAACATGGTTAAAAACGAAGACCTAAGTCACATATAGTGTCAATAATAAGCATGCAACCTTTTTTGCCCAAATGATATCATGTTCCACATTTTTCATTATAATATGAAACTGGTGTCTATTTTATAGGTATAGGATTTATAAAAATCAGCACTTAAAAGTGGGGAGAAAATGCTGGCTGATATACAAATTTTGCTTTAAATAGTTAGTGAATTCTGAGTAAAAGCTTTAGAGCCTGAGTTGAGATGGCAACTTGACCATATTCTTTAGGGTACTTATTAAATGATTATTAAGTGATTTGGGGGGTTCCCTCCAGATCTACCAAAGCAGAATTTTTAATGATGGGTTTGAGAACATACATTTTTAACTTTCACCAAGTGATTATTTTGCCTGATAGAGTTTGAGAATGACCCTTTTAAAGATATCTATGATAATGTGTTTGCATGCAGTATAATTATTTTAATGGTGCTCACAAAAATGAAACTTGAAATTAATTAGTCAACATTCTGTTTGTTGTGGTGTCATACTCGATGAGGCTCACCGTTTCTTCATTAATGAATGGGTTAAACAAATACTCCAATGCACATTATGTATGCAGCAACGTTTAGCCACAATGTTATAAAAGTGAAAAAAAAAGACAAATTTCCTGTTTTCATGGAAGTTACTTTTAAAGGTGGAGCAGAGTGTAGATAATACAAATGTAACCTGATTTCGATAGACAATGATGGGTTATGGAGAAACATCAAAAAGTAGAAAGCAAGATCCCTTGCTAGACAGATCTACTACAAAAGGCCAAAAAATATTATGCACTTACCTGATTACACAAATCCAGATTCCTACCTTGATCTTCAAAACTTACTACCAAGCTCAAGGAAAAGGACATACAGTCATGAGATTATGGTTTAAGGGATAACTCTGTATTAGCAAAAACAGGGAATAAAGAAACAATATCATAAATATTGCACAAAGAACCAGATGATGCACATTCTCATCCCAGCACCACACTTTACATACTTGGAGATTTGGGGTTGGTTGGTAAACGAGCATCAGTTTCTTCATCTGAAAAATGGAATAAATACTTTCTGCTCTGTTTAGTGTATGGGTATAGCTCCTATAATGTGTTTTCCTTCCTAAAACACAGTTCAATAAAAATAAGACTTTATTTTTCTATAAATAAGTCCAAAGCAAGGTATCATGCTAGAATTGGCTATTAAGTATAAACAATATTAAACAATGAATAGTGTTCTTAGCCTTTTTACAATTTTCTCGCTTTCCACTTCCTTGTTTAACGCTTACGTTTCATCGTCTAACCTAGGACACGGGAGCCTTTGGATATGTGGAGTCACTCATCTGTCCCCTGATATAACATGTTAAAGTATCTGTGTCCTCTCCGTGATCTCTTTTTACCAGTGTCTGTTCCCGCTGGCATCTGAAGCGATGTCCTTAGCCCCAGAGTCGCACATACTCTTTGTCTGTGATTTCATCCTGGATCACCTGGCTGTCTCTTGGATTTGTACACGCCTGTCTAAGGGGACTATAGGCTCTGGTTTGCCCTGGACTAGTTGGTTTTTGCTGGCTTCATACTTAATCATGCATTTCATCCTTCTAACAAGTTCCCCAGTTTGGTTTGTAAATGGTCGCCTTGTCCTTGGAGCATGTCCTTGAGCCCCATGGACAGGGAGCTTCACAGGCCCTCTCGGCCTAAGCCTTCATGACACCGTGTGAACAGCCCTGCCCGAACAGGATGCTGCCATGGAGATTTTTCAGGAAGACCCAGCATTTCTCAGGCATCAGTGACAAATGAAATACAGGGCTCTTGGAACCCTTCATTACAGCCAAAACTTGCCTGGGCTTTTTGGTTTCCTACCGCCTGAGGAAGGGCTGTCCGATAGGCCTGGCCTGTTTGCCGAACTCATACAAGCAAATAACTCATGGCTTTCCCTGACTTTTTTCTGATTTTGCTTAGTAAGGAAAAGGGGAGGTTGGCTTTTCCAAAAAAAAAATTTTTTTTTAAGTGGCAGAAGCCTTAAGCCTGATTCCTTTGGGCTTTTCTTTTGATATGCAAAAAAGAAGCAGTCTGAATTCTGAAACCTTTTCTCTCTCAAAATGATTTGTCCTTGCAAATCAGATCCCTGCTTTTCAAGGCTGCTTAGATACTTAGAAGTGTATAATTTGACTCTATTCTCAGTACCTTTCTACATGATTCCCCATCTGAAGCAATAGCCCCAGACACCTTAGACCGCAGCTGTCCTTGTACGGCGACCGAAAGCAAGGGCTTAAAAAGAAACGCAGTGTGTACGCACGTGTACATGTGTGAATATAAGTGCTTGTGCACACATGTATATGCGAATGTATTTTTTTCTTTTTCTAACGTATCAGTTAAAGATCAAGCATAGTATGTGAAAAGGTAATTTACATAAAACTGGTCATGAATTGACTGAACAGCAGATTCAGAACCATCATTATTGATGAGAGTTTATTTATTTATTAGGAAGGATATCCTCTGAAACTAAGGAAGAACAGGGTAATTATTTTAAGCTCTTATTTAAAAATTAAAAAAAATAAAACTTGCTTCTAGCTCCCAAAATTAAAAATATTGCTTTGATTCTCATAAAAAAGCAGAAGGTACGTTGTGGATGTAAGAACATACCTGGCAGATAAAATTCCATTAGCCTCAGTGCTTTGGAACGTCCTGGTTCCATTCAGAGACTAAGAGATACAGACTCACCATTAAAGAGTAAAACAGGAAGCTAGCACTTTGCAGAATATATTGGAGGGAAATGAAGCTGACTTCGAAGACAATTGGTAAAGACAGCTGTGTTTGAAGACTGTGCTTTGACACAAAGCCTAGGCAAGGACTACGACCCCTGAGGCTGACACTCAACGTAGACCGCAAAGCAAGAGGTTTATGTGAATCCTCACGAAAGGATCCCCACCACCTTGAAAAAGAAGGACCAAGAACAAATAAGAAAATAAATTATTGAATATCTATACTAGGATGTAAAAGAGGAATATTAGAACATCGTACCAGAAATGACTGCCTGTCGTTTTTATTTGAAAACAATATATGTAGGCATTTGTATTTCTCATTTCAAATAATTATGTCATTTCAATAAATTATTTTGCAGTTTTTATAAATATTTATAACTGTCAGCTAATAATATGTACAGATATAAGGGTGAAAGGATTCTGTCTCGCTCTAATATTAAAGACTTTTCTCACCTGCGTAAGCTGAGTTCATTAGCAATTGTTATCTGAAGCAGATTTTATACTTTCCGTGCTGCACCACAGAACATATAAAGTACTAAATAAATTAAAGACATAATAATACATAGCATAAAATGATAATCACATAAAAGATCTTATTGTGGCCTGTTTAATGGACTGAAACAAATTTTGCTTTAAATTCTCACTTTGCAGAGCCCCTCGTGGAACTGTAATGTGGCACCAACATTGTTAGAGCAAAATCCATGGGACTTGGGACAGCTGGGCACCCTTCTCTCTCCACCCAGGGCCCTGCGCTGTGCCCATCCTCCCATGGTGAAAGTCCGCATAGACTAGGTTTCTTCTTGAACCCCAAGCTCACATCATTTAAGCGGATAAGGTATTAGCCCATCAATATTTTATTGAAATCCTATAATAAGCAACAGATGCATTACATTTCTAGGATAAGGAGACCATTTTAGCAACAGGAATTAGCACTCTATTGAACAGAAGATGACATTTGACTCCATGGGTCATACGTTATAAGTCAGAAATCATTTTTGTGCTAGTGAAGTAGAAGAATGTGGATAAAAGATCAATAAATTATGTACTCTGTTCTGGTTACTGGAGACACACATGGGATTAAATCAATCCTAATGAAGTTTTTGTTTATAATATGTTATCATTTATTTTTTAAAAGAAATCTCTGCAATGTTAATGACAACTGGGGTGCCAAGGATCTCAAGAGATAAGGCACTTTCACTGGGGGTGGCTTTGCACACCTGTGACTGGATGGCCAATGTGATGCTCTAGAAAAAGACAAAAACTAGGGGTTTTGCAACAGTTCAACAATTGTATAGGTATCATCCAGAAATAGCACTTTCCTTCTCCTTTCTAGGAAATACTCAGTTCTCAGGAACAAGCTCAATTCCCAGTTTCTTCAAGACATTTGATATGCTTTGTCTCTTCTGACCTCTAGTGATCACTTTGTTCTTTAATCTCCCGCATTTTAGCACCACAACATTGGCTCTTTGTTTTTACATTGTCAATTTTTGGCCTTAATAGCATAATGTAAGTTTGCATTGTTTCATCAATGTAACCATCAGAGTTTTGAAGTCCGTGCTTATGACTTACATTTTCTTTTATCTTAAAGGTACCCTGAACAGCGAGTGTTACAAAGAAGTTGCACAATAAATATATCCTAGAAATGGTCAGGATATGACCGTTCCTAAAGAAGCGATGTCTGGCTGGAAGGCAGGATAACAAAAAGTTATAGGCCCTGGCTTCTCAGATGTTTCTGGGCAGTATTTTTTAATTATGTTGGCAAAATAAGGTTCAATTTAGTTGCATTAACATAAGAACTAGCATTAGATTGACTGTGCTGATAATGTCATTCCTTTGGCGATATAGCTCAAATGCAGCTCACTGCCAGAATTCTCTGTCATATATTAATGCAGGAACCCTGCAACTTCCTAAGTAGCAGTGCGAGGAGCCACCGCCTCTGAGGTGCCAGGGTTTGTGCTAGGTGCGAGGCATTCAGAATGGTACCCCACGCTTTGATGCCTACGGTTTACTGAGGAACAGAGAGTAAAATAATTGCTAGGAGTGACATGTGTGCATTTTAAATGAAAGAAATAGCAGTGGGCCCGTTTCATGTTGTTGGTCCAAGAATATCTCCGTGAGGAAATATTTAAGTTCTGGCTTGGAAAAATAGATGGAGGTAGACAAAAAATGAAAAGAAAATAATATGCAAAGAAAGGAAAAGATTCCGCATGTTCTACACGGAGTGAAAGCGTTTGGCTGGAGCTCCGCGCAGAGGCGGAGGGAAGGAGAGAAGGCTGACGCCCACTCAGTCCTGACCCTTGTTGGTCGAGTGCCTACCGTGTCTCAGATGCTCTGCTAGATGGGGAAACAATAGCGAGACTTGATTATATAAACCTGAAAAAGATTTTGTTCTAACTGGATTTATATTCTATTAGGAAAGACAGGTATCAACCAAATGATTGATGGTAAGCCAGTTGGGTTCTTTTTAAAATTCACACTCAGATAACCATAAGATAAATTGTATCTTTAGTTTTAAGTATGGGACAAAGATTATGTCTGCATTGGTAATATGCAAGGATGCAACAAAGGAGATGTCTTATATTGAGAGGTCAATCAATATTTCCTTGAGCAGAATTCTCAAACTGAGACTCAACTTAAAAGTCAGAGCTATGTATGAAAATACAAACACATTTTGAGAGAATTGGTACTTTATCGTTAAAGTGGCACCAAAAGTCAAGAGGAAAAGGAATATGACCAAAAATATACACTTTATATAAAGTCTGCCTGAAGTGAAGAAGGATCTCGGAGAGAGTAGGTTTAGAATTGGGGTGGAGCTCAGAATGGAAGATGCATCACTGGCTTCCTCCATGCCAGGAGTTCAATGACCAGAGGTTGCTTTTCAAATTCAGAATGGCAATTCAGTCATCTTTAAAAATGGGGATAATTTTAAGGCAGCTGCACGGGTGATTTTTTTTACCTTTTTTTTTTCCATAGAAAAACATATTTCTCAGTGACAATGAAGTTCAAGCAACATGGACAGTTTAGAAAAAGGGAGAAAGTCAACTCCATGTGACAAGTCCCGGGGAAGAAGCTGAAATTCAGATAGACTTCGAGACAAAAGCTTTGAGACATGAAGGTTCAGCTTCTGGAAGGAAGATGGGAAAGACAAGAGCTGGCCAGAGAGAGCCCGAGACAAGTCAGTGTCTTGCGTCCCCAGGAAGTGCTGGGGGCCCCAAGGAAAGCACCTGTATTCTACGGCGAGAGGACCAAAGGGGTTAAGAGAAAATGGCCGCCTTGAAATAGTGTGTAAAATGAGGAAGCAGCACGTTTACATCAATGACTGGATGCTCTGTTAGAGCCCTGATAATCCAGTGACGTGTGCAAGAAACACAAGATCCTGCCGGTGCCACCCTGCCTTTGCTGAGCAGGGCTTTGCCTAGAGAAGGAACAGAGACCTGATTCTTCACCCTGTTGATGTGATGTGGGTGTTGCCAGAACGTAGCATCCATTGAGCCAGAATTTCCTGAGCGAAGAAATCCTGAATGGCATAAAGGAGAATTAGAGAAGGTTTTCTTTATTTTTTTTTTTCACAACTGAAAACACAGTGTGACATATGGTAACTCTTACCTGCATCTACCTCAGCCTATCTGGAATGTGTAACATTTTCACATCAACAATCTTTTCTTTTCCCCCCAGTGATTCTCTATAATGGGCAATCTTTCACTTTTCAACAGTAGGGGGATTTTTTTGAAACAGGAGACTGATTGCACATTTTAAGAATAATGATTAAGAGTGGGTTAATTTTAAGAACTAATTTTTTTACAGAAGGGCAGGTATGAGGAAACCCCAAGGGGCAGTGCCCGTGGCCCAAGGTGGAGCTGTGGTAAGTCAGCGATTGTCAACTGCTTTCCTACCACGGCTCGCGTAGCCTAGTTACCAAAATTCTGGGCACACCAAAAACCTATAGTATATTTTTTGCCAATCTGATTTTTTTTAAATGGGTATAATTTTGATTGGTTCATATAGGGTGGCTCTTGTTGTGTTGGCTGTTGTTATTTTTTCATTTGGCGATTTCAGGGAGAAGAGGTCAGCGCCCCTGACTAGGTAGACAGCCAGGTGTTGCGTGTTTAGAAATCCCTGCGGCTCCCCGGGAGCTCCCCGCAGTCAGCAGTAGGCCCCCCGGGGACGGTACGCTCCCTGGGAACAGGAAGCAGCTGGGTGAGGAGGTCGTGGCCGTGGGAGCAGCCACTGCTGGCCCAGCCGTCTTGCAGGGAGAGCCAAGGGGAAACTTAGTCCAAGCTCAAGCCCCTCCACCCTCTGTCCTCCTTTGGCGGCGCCCTGTGGGGGGACCAGGGGGAGAAAGAGAGCAAGGGAAGCGGGAAACATGAACCAGGGGTCTCCCTCTAGACAGAGCGGGGCGACAGCGGAGCGGGGATGGGCCAGAGGGACAGACTCACGCGCACTCCGCCTTACTTATCTCCTGAGGGGCAGCGAAGGACGAGATCTCGCACTGATGCCTTCGAGGAGGGGTTGTTAGGACAGGTGCATCGAAAATCTTTGAGGTCTCTGAATAGATTTTTTGGAAGCTCTGTGCAGAAACAGTAAGCTAAGAGAACATAAAACCTGGTTGTGAAAGACAAAATGATGTATACTGTCATAAACAGTAGATGTGGGGAGAAAGCTTGGTGATGTGACTTAGTTTTCACATTCTAGACTTGATGAAGCTTCCCTGTCCTGGGGACGACAGGTAGGATTTTGACATTGCAACCACCACTGTGGAGGGAATCAGGTTACCTTTTGGAGTTTAAGGACCCGTGAGCATCTGCCACTGATTTTTGGAACAACAACTCCAGGAGGGTGGTTATCACCATAGGAGTCCAGGGACCCTGTATGGGGGCAGAACAGAGAGGGGAAGCCTCTGAAGGCAGGGCCGGGGAGGGAGACAGGACAGGCTGAGGCCCCTGAGGCAGGTAAAGACAGAAATGAGTGGTGGAAACAACCATAAACAAAATGGTTGGAGGAGAAAACTTCCACCCTACACTAAAGGTGGTCTTGTGATCGTGGTGAGGCATTTGTAGCCTCGGGTCCTAGAGTAGTGACATAAACGAGAGGCCAGATGAAGAGATGTATTTGATGGCTTCAGTGACCCTCTGAGGCTGACTCCCACCCCCTCCCACCCCCTCCCATCTCCATGGAGGAAAGTCAACAAAAGCTTACAAGCAAGAATGGTGAAGTCCAAAAGGCACAGCGGATTATTGTATACACTGGGGCATATTTGTACAGGTTAGTTTAAGAATCGCCTAAGACCCCTCCCTATGGGCCTCAGAAGTTAGAATCAAGTTAACGTTAAAAAGAGAAGGGAGAAATCTAGACTTTGTCTGCGTTCATCTTGTAATGGACGAGAAGTAAAAATAAGGGTAAGTGTTAACTGGAAGTGACTTAAGTGTTCTGCTTTGGCATTCACCTTGATTCTTCCTCAAAATACACTCTAGGCAGTTAAGAAAAATGAAGAAAGCTGTGTTTTTGTGTACCTTTGTTTGTGACCGGTGAATATGATTAACTCACTAAAGGAAAGCAATAGGGAGCAAGGATGAGTCACAGATGATTTTTCTAATGGAGGAATTTTGAGCAGAGACTTCCAGAAAGAAGGAAAACATCACAGATGTATGTTTTGCTGAAAAATTCTAGGTAGAATAAAGAATAAGAGAAAACACCCGGGAGAGGTCATACCCTGGGACTTAGCTCAGAAAAGTGTAGAGGCCATCGTGGTGGGAATGAGCTTTGAACTTAAAAGTGTGGATAAGTAGATACGTGTTGTATACATATATAAAATATACATGACGTCTACATATATGCTATTTGTATACAATATGTACATTTTGTACAAATGCTTAAGATCCACCTTATTTTGGTAAAAAGTTACATGACAAAGATGGTTATCTAGTAGACTTGAAAGAGGTCGTTTAGTTGTAATGCATGGACTTCAAAATCCAGAGAGATATTTTCTGTTGTAAGAAAAAGATAAAAATATGGAGAACTATTTTTATGATTCAAAGCATTCAGATGAACAGCAGAAAAGGAACTGAGCCACAATGACCAATATTAAAATACCCTTCCTTCACTTTTGCAGCTTTGATATGTCTCACATAGACAACCCTTTTCCAAGTGGGGATATTGGAAATGTTTCCTTTTCGTTTGAGATGGAGCAACTAACAATATATGGATTTCAGAAACTATTTCAAAGAGTCACTCAATTCCATTTATTTCAAATACCTCTGCCTTGGGCATAATAAATATGCAAGTGTCTGTGGACACAATGAAGTATTTAATCATAAGCAAAAGGTTGATGAGTTGTTAAACATGAAAGCCACAGCACACATTTCTCTGCTCTGAGAAAAATAAAATTTTATTCTGGATATTTGCGTACAAAAATGAGCAAAGAGATTAAGGCCAGATGTGAACATAAGAGGATTAAAAGGATGTATTGTATCCTGTGATTTTTTTTTAAGGCTGACCCTGTAAAAGGTAAACCAATATTCTTCAGAAGGGAAACTGGTCAGAAGAAATAGATAGGAAGCAATGTAACTTTACAGATGCTAATATTCACATAAATCTTAAGATTAGAGATGAAAAGTGGGATAAAATATGAATAATAGTTATGCTAGTAGAACAGAGAGCCTTTTTCAGTTCATTCCCTTATGGTCTGCCCCAAGGAAGACAGACAGACAAGTTCCAGAACAGTGTAAAAGAAGCCCACGTAGCTAAAACACATAAAAACTATCATAGTTCTTTTAAAAAGCCTGCACTCCAGTCTTCACCTTCAAGAGAACGCTACAACTTTGAGATTTCTTATAAGAAATACACTTTTTCTTTTTCTTGATATACCTAAATAGTTTACTGTAATGATGGCAGACATTTAAAGGTCAATTTTCTTCCCTGCTTTTGTTTTGTTTTGTTTTGTTTTGTTTTTTTACTCTTTAAATCTTCAACTCATTTCAGTAAAGAAGGGCACTGGGTAAAAACAATGGTAGAGGGCACATTAGAGCACATCTGTCTGATCAGTGACTAATGAATGTTACAAGCGAAACTTGTCCTAAGAAATATATTACTGTGAATTGTTTAATTGTTCACTATAAGAAATGTCATTACTAGGTTCCTTATATCCATAGGTACTGTGCTTTTAAATATACAATATGAAATATCAACCAATAGGAAACATAATAAAACTAAAGGTATACAGGACTAATGAAAAAAGAGCCTCTCTTATCCTAAATAAATAAGTTTTATACCATTAAGGAAATAAATTATAATGTCTTTAAAACTATATCTGGACATGTTAACACACATAATAATACAACAGTTGAAGGTATTACTTTTCATATTTTACAAAAACTAGAAGTCATTACAGAAAAACAGAATAATAATTATGATAAAGTAAAGGTTTTATGGGTCACAGTTCAAAGGCTTGGGTAGAGAAGTAAAGCTAACTAAAGTCTTACAGTGTTGTTTTCTAACTCGGAAGAAATATGATCTGCGGCCAGAATAAAAGATGTAACAATTTGTACGTGTTCCAGACCCTTCAAACTAGCAAAAACGATCAATTTAAGAAGTTTATACTACATTTTTAGATTGTGTTTACCAAAGCTGTTTTCAACAGTTTGTAGAAAGTTTACATATTTTGGCTATCTATAAAGGGTACATGTTTTAGATCCTGAATCTCTGTGGCCTATGTCTTAGCTACTCAATTCTGCTAATGTAGCAAGAAGGCAGCCTGTTCAAATAAATGAGTAAATGAGTAAAGGTAGCAAGGTTCAAATTTAACTTCATTTACAAATATAGGCAGTGGGCCAGATATAACCTGAAGACTATGGTTGGCCAGTTCCTGTTATGGATAAAGCTATGTAACATTGTCAAAAAAAATAACAGAGAAATAAAAATGACAACTATCAATTGAATGACATCTAAAATAGTGTAACAAACAATTGTTTTCCTTTCTGATACTTGAAATGGTTGACTGTCAAAGCTTAAAAAAGTTTCCCATGTATGTTCTATCTCACTCAAAATTACAAATCAACTTCCATAAGCAATTAGAAGAACAATATAGTGAGCCTTCTTTAATTAGTAAAACTGGTGGGGGTTCCATTCTGGTATATAAGGAAGCTCCTACTAGACCTATCCTTACACAGATTAAGGATCGCAAATACTGAAGGAAAAAAAAAGGCTTGGAGTAGCTTTATTGTTGTTTACTGGCTTTAAGCTGTAAGGAAAATCTCTGTGACAGAAAAGTGGTGTTTAAGGTGATGATAAAAGGCAGTATTTTCAGTCTGAAAAAGTAGAGGACAGTGTGTAGTAGCAACCATAGCTGTTAAAAAATGAAGGCTAAATCTGATAGAATGAGAGCCAAAGCGAAGAAGCCCCAAATTCTGTGTGTGAACTCGGCTGAATCTCTGTCTTGCCTGTGAACTATACATGCGCATTAGAAACAGACTCTTGTTGGAGATAAAAGAGCCAATCTAGGGCTTGTGGGTTGCCTAAGAGATAAGAGTTTGCACTTTGAGAATGACAAAGTTAAATGCCTGCTCAAAATGTACACATCAAAAAACCAACAAGATGTATAAACTTTCAGTAGATTTATCAAGAACAGAGATAACAACACAAAATACCAATATCCATATTGAAAGGGTGATTATTAGTACAAGTAATACAGGAATGTATAGAATTATAAAGAGAACATTATGCCGATTTTCTGCCAAAAACTTGAACAAATAATTTTCTTGAAAAATGAAACTTATTGACAAGAGATAAAGGACAAAATATGAATAAACTTATGTCTAGTAAATAAATTGAATGCATTATTATAAACTTTCAAAAAAGAAAACTCTAGGACCAGATAATATCATTGGTAAACTCTTTCAAACATTTAAGGGAATAATAACATTAACGTAGTACATTAAATAATAGTAAGATGAAATAATACAAGATTGACTCTAATATGCCCCATGAACTTATATGCAAAATTACCAATATTTTAAAGAATAAAATCCAGCAATATATAAAAGAGTAATGCATCATAGCCAATAGATTTTGTCACAGAAATGCAAGATCAATTGAACTTTCCAAAAATCAATTGATGTAGTTCACTGTATTAACAAAATAAAGGAGAAAACTACAAATTAAATATCAATAAATGAGAAAAAAAACACTTGATAAAATTTGACACAGCTTCAAAATTAAAACTCATAGCAACTTAGTAATAGAATTAAATTTTCTCAATTTAATAAAGGGCATTGAAGAAAAACAGAGATAGCATCACATTTTATATTAAGAATTTGAATACTTTCACACAAGTTGGGAACAAGAAAGAAAATTCCCGTTCTCACCCTTCTTTGGAGGTCTTGGCCATTTGAAAAAGTTAGAAATAGACATAAAGATACAAATATAAGAGAGTAAGAAGTAAGCTTATTTGCAGATGGTATATTGTTGACCTATAAAATCATCAGGAATATAATTACTAAAACTAATCAGTGAATTTAGTAAGATGCCAGAATATACTATTAATATATAGGAAGCAACTACATTTTTGTATGTCACCAACAAAAATATAAAAGTTCTATATGTGTGCAGGCCAAAAAACATTAATATTCAGGAATAAATTTTATAAAATATGTGATGGATTCCTATATTCAATGAAGATCTAAAAATAGTGAGAGAAGCCATTGTTATGGAGTTCAAGATTACATATTGTTATTATGTTAATTACTCTCAAATTAATCTATTCGATGCAATGTCACATCAAAATTCAAGGTGATTGTTTTTTTGCAATAACTGACAATCTAATGCTAAAATATGCATGGAATAGCAAAGGACCTAGAATATTGAAAGCAATCTTACAAAAAACAAACCTCGAAGATTTAGACCAGCTGTTGGCAAGCCTTACTATGAAGCTACAGTAATCAAGAGAATGTGGTTTTTGGTATAAGAATCAATCTACATAGTCATAAAACAAAACAGAAAGCCCAGAATTAGACCCATACTTACATGGTCACTGAATTTTTAATTTAGGCTCCAAAGCAAGCTAGTAGGGCAAGAAGAGTCTTTCCAACAAAAGGTACAGGAATTGCTCAATACGTATGTGAACTCAATAATGTGTTGCGTACCTCACATTTTACAAAAATAAAATTAACAAGGAATAAATAAAATTGACAAGGAATGATAGGCTTATACATAATACTTAAAACCATAAAACATGTAGAGGAAAACTTATGAACATATTTTCTTTATTTGGAAGCATGGGTAAATCTTTCTTAGACAAGTCACAGAAATAAATAATCCTGAAGAAAAAGATAAATTAGATTTCATCAAAATTAAAAACATGAAGAATGAAAACATTAAGAAAATAAAAGAGCCTTAGTCTTGTGAGAGTATTTTCAACAAAGTACAGTAAGTAATGCAATCCAATAATAAAAATGAGCAGAAGCCTTGAAAGGCCATTCACAAAAAAATATATACAAATGGCTATAAGTGTATGAAAAAGTGTGCATAGTCCAGAATCATCAGACGTCAGAAAAAGACAAATTAAAACTACAATTATGCATTCACCCAAAATAACTAAAATTAAATAAACAACAGCAAGTATTGGAAAACATGTAGACAACTGGAAGTTCCATAAATTCTTGGTTGATTACAAAATATTAAACCACTTTGGAAGAATTGACATTTTAAAATAAAATCTATACGTAACTACCCTAGGATTTCGCTATTCTAATCCTAGGTATTTATACAAAAGAAATAAAAGCAAATGCGACAAAAATTTGTGTGAGAATGTCTACAGCAGCTCTTTCATTGGAGCACATAGCTGGAAACAGCTGCAATGTCCACCAGTAGGAGAATTAATAAACTAGGTTGTATTGATACAATAGTATATTTTTACTCAGCAATAAAAAGGAATGAACTGCCCTTACACTCAACAATATGAAATAATTTTGAAAGTATTACACTGAATGAAGGAAACTTTTACAAAAATGTACATATTGCATGATCATTCTATATTTGTTAACTTCTACAACCGGTTAATCGAATACCTAGTAGAAAATAACTGTAACGATGTTTATCTGGGAGTGTGGCAGAGATTGACTAGGAAAGGTCAAGGGGCAACTTTCGCAGGGTGTGGACAAAGTTCTGTAATGGCTACGGGGTAATGTTAGGTGGGTGGATGGCAAAAACTCAGAGAATGTTTACTAAAATCTGTGCATTCCATTTTATACAAATTTTATAACATAAGACAACATAAACAAATATTAAAGCCTAAATAATTGTATACATTCTGACACCTTAAAGGGGAAAGTGTGTGCAATTTATTTTGAAATGCACCAGGAATAGCACAAGATTGGTCAATAGGTGAATAAAGGGATGAAAACATGAATAAATATATGACTAATCAAATCTAGTATAACGATAGGGATAGAATTCTAATGGTGGGTATACGATACCCTATATACCCTATAATATTCTTTCAACTGTGAAAATCTTTACAATGAAATGATAAAATATTAAATTTTTAAGCATATCTTGTGATTTCAGTGTGTTCTCCCACCTAGGATTTTGTCCTCCTTCAAGAATTGTTAGATTGAGTGGGCCAAGGGTAGGGGGTGTTGAATTAATAACAACAGAGTAGTAGAACCTGCTGTGCAATTTGCTCAAGCAAGGCATCTTCTAGCTGTAACTTATTTTTGTTTTTATGGCAAAAAACACAGCACGAAGTCTTATTTCCACAGTGGAAAGTCTATAGAAATTTAATGTCCCGTGTAACAGAATCATTGCTGGTTTGATGAAAATTGTATCACTCTCTCACCCACTCTGTGTATGTATGTGGAGAGAGAGAGAGAGAGAAGGGAGGAAGAATGTATTTGAATATATATTAGGGGTCTCTTTTAATGAAGTGAATTGAATAAAATTATGACCTATTTGTTTTGACAAATGCATTCATTTTATCAGAACCTTTTGAAAGTTAGAGATGACTCAAATTGAGGTTCATCTTCTGGCATAAAAACACATCAAGGGTCCTAAAGGAAAATTTCCCAAAGAGGAAGCTGCAGTCATCTGCAATCAACCATGGGCTTAAGGCTTTGTGGGTATTCCAGTCTCAGGCATGATAAAGAAACAAGCCTGGAAGTATCTCCAGGCATAGTAACCTGGCAAAATGTCCTGCTTTGAGGATAAGGTTAAGAATATGAAGGGGAACCAAAATTGCTCTAACTTCAGAGCATGGTACCAATTTGCAAAGTATGAAATGAAATAGAGCTCCAGAAGGTGCATGGGGACTCTTTGAGAAGCATGTTACCCCATATGATGTAGCGAAGCAGCAACCAAATTAAAGGGTCACTGACTTGCCTAATACCTGTTGTCAGAAAAATGGGTCAGCCCCTTTGACTTGTCATCCAGACTCTTGGCTTTCTGGTCATTTAGAGATGGAATAGGAAGGAAGGGCTCAGCAGGGAGGCGTTGTGCTTCTTACCACAAAAAACACCTGGGAGCCCGGCAATTATATGGGTAAGAGAAATGTTATAATTGTATTCAAGCCCCAAGATGATAAATCAGTTTGTGTGAGTTTGAAAACAAATATTAAGTAGTACACTTCCTCTGGTCATATGTTCTGCAGCTGTATATTTACTAACTTAGTATCAAATAGTTCCTTTTAGGAATTACAGAGTAAGGAATTTATAAACAAATAGGTACACATTTCATGCATGCTTACACAAACAAGCAATTACAATTTTGCAGTGTAAGCTTTACTTCTATGAACAGTCTCCTACACATTGCTTTTTTCAGGAGGGCTCTGGATTAATCTTAAAGAAAACAGTAACAGTAAAATGAGAGAGTACGAAAGCAAATTCAGTAAAATAAAGTCTATTCCAAGAATACAAAGGAGGCTACATTTGGGAGCATCCAATGCCACCTACCAGTTACGTGGCCTGCATTAAGTCGGTGACCCTCAGGGAGACAGTTTCCTCATCTGTAAGACTGGAATAGTAACGATCATAAACTATTACTGCTAGAAGTAAATTTAACTTGAAAACACTCCTTGAATGAAAACATAGCACAAATATAAGGGATAGTTATGTTAAATGTGAAATAAAAAGAGGGCTGTTAAAGAATTATGATATACATCACGAGTTCAGAATGAGATGTATGTGTTTTTCATAAGTTATATTATAGAAGGGATGGAATTTAGTGATTTGGTACATTTTTTATACATCAAATCATATCATAGAAATTTTGGTAATAAAAAAGTATTCTTCACAGTGTATTGTATTAGAATTATATAACTAAAATAAAAATATTTGATTTTGACATATTTTATTTTTGTAGAAACCTTTCATGAGAGTTTAATGTCACTACAGCCCTCTTGAGGGTCAAGGAAAAAAATCATTGTAGACTAAAGTAAAATTTGAATGAAAGTCAAAAGAGGGAACTTTTTTTTTAATTTAAAATTCATTCTTCAAAATTAAATACAGTATCTAAAAATAAAGCTGCTTTGCTGCTAAAAAAAAAAAAAAGATCTTATGACAACCAAATATGTTTTATGGTTTTCAATAAGCTGGCAAAGTGTCTTTTTTAAAAAATTCTAAATTAGAATTATATCCCATGATCTATAAATGGGGCTAGTTATGAAAGTTTTCAGACACTGTCATAGACAAACTGCAATGCAAAAGAGGAGGAGGCAAGGCGCTTCAGAAGGTAATCCCAGCAACATTTCAGGGCCCCGGGCGTTGTTCTTGCATCACAGGCTCCCAAGTCACTTTCCATCCCAGAGATGAGGAAGCTAAAAGATCTTTCTGGGAAAGTGCATGAAACTGTGTAACTTTCATGTTCAAAACCCTCGCTTCAAGGAAGCTGGGAGGTTCCAGAGAAGAGGCAGTGTAACATGGAAAATTGTCACAGTGGGGGATTCTAACCCACGCACCATTCCTTTGACATTGTTTCTGTAAAGGCGGACTCTGGCTGATTATGCCGCTTGTAGATACACAGCCTGTTTGTATAGGAATTCTAGGAGCTAGCTTCCAAAGATACAGACTCCGACCTTCAGGCTTCTCAGCTCTGGGAGATTTGCTGACTTTGAAACATGGAGCCAGGATGAGGTGGAGCCAGGATGACATGCAAACAGGATGGCTAGAATCCAGGATGACTAAGCCAGATGACACACTGGACAGTCATTTGCCTTATTGGAATGGACTGTGCTCCATCTACACACAGAGAACTTTTCCACCCCTGTCTTTTGATCTCTTTGTTCTGTTTCCCTGTAACTCCTCAGAAACACCTCTGCCTCCACTGAGAGGTGGAGATGGGCTTTGGACGTGAGTCCCCAGCTCCCAGAGGCCTGCGTCTGCAAATCAGCCAATCTCCTTTCCATCCGCACCTGCCTCTCAAGCAACAGCGTTTGTGGCGGCAGGCAGCCGGGCCTGCGTTTGGTTAGAGAAGCAACAGCATCTCTACAGAAGATAATAGTTTTACTCCTCATTATTCGCTGCGGCTGACCATATCAGCCCAGCCCGTGAAGAGATGTGAAGTCATCCGCTGTCAACTCGGGGCTTTTACCCCACCTGTCTCCTAGTCCTGACTGAGTTCACCGCATACTATTGCACATTTGTTTCGAGAAATGATCGTCTTTTACTAAAATAAATATGAATAATGTAATTTTGAAATCTGTCTAATCATTACAGACCAATACTATATCACCCATTTAGGTAGTTCCCTAATTCTGTAGGTTACCTTATATTGTCAAATATTTGCTTTCAAATTTCCTTTCTAACACAGAGAATTGAATTAGATACAATGGTTAGAATGTCACAATTTGAGTACAGAAATGGGAAAAAAAGATTAAAGAGACTTTTACTTTTCTTTTAATATGTTTCCTTTCTCTAAGAGGAATCCCTCCTGAGGTTTCAGAAGCTCCATATTGTCTGGTATTTGTAAACAAATGGGAATTAAATGCCAGCTCCATGCCACATTATGTTAGCTGAAACTAAAGTCAGTTTAATTTTTTTTCCAATGGAGTTCAATCTTTGCAACCCTTTGTCCTTCAGTTTTAACAAGGAGAATGGAGTTTGTTTAGATCAGAAAATCTTTAGAGAAACTTAAGAACATCAGAAAAATAACAGACCTTTTATCCATGGAGCCAATATACTAAGTCTGACTGATTTAAACTGATAACTCTAAAATAACTTGCATGCTCTCTTTCAACGAAATAAAAGAAAAATCTATGCATAATATATCTTCACAACTGAAATAGCTAATTTATGTGAAATAAAGTTATAATGTAGCTTTCTTGAAGATTGTGGAAAAAATTGTCAAAACCAAGTCCAAAAATGGTAAATAGTGTTTCTATAATTATGACAAAAAGGCAAAATATAAAACATATATGTAACTAAAAATCTACACATTGATTGAAAGATTATGGTATCAGTTTCATGACCTAATTATACTATGCTTATTACATAATTTAACTTGATTTTTAAAAGAAAAGATATTTACTAGATTAATATCCCATCCGATAATATAAAGTTGTAATATATATGTAATATATATTACAGTTATTTAAAAATGTCATTATTTAATTGAGTTTAACATGTGGCATTGATAAAGGAATAATAATAGAGATTCAAAAGTGATGTAATTGTTGTATACAAATCAATTTTAAAAACAATATGAAGATTAAGAAATCCTAAATTATATTATATATTTAAAAATTTTATCAACAACCCATTGCATATAATTATTTTAGCCAGGCCTCAGCATCAGTAGTGATGAGGATTTCTCTCTCCTCTTTCTTCAATTAATTAACCACTAGAAATTTTGTACAAGAATATAAAAAACAAGAACATTTTCCAATGACTGGCCTTCCCCGCCTACACAGTCTTATCATGCATAATCTCATATAATGTCATTCTATCCTAAACGTCTGGCATCTACTCTTATGTTCCCAAAATTTTTAATCTTGTTTCCTTGCATTAAAATGCACTTACAGTTTTAGGACCCTCCTTTACATGATTATTACTATTAGTATTTTACATCTAAGGATAGAAAGGACCTGGGAAATTAAACAATTTGCAAAGAACCACATGGTTACTCAGTGTCAGAGTTATAACTAAACCCAAGCTTATAAGAGTTATATTCCTTAATTTATGGAGGAAAAAAAGGATTAGGACAAAAACATGGTGATGTTACAGAGATAGTAGCAAGCATAAGCAACATTTCATTGCCTACATTTAAAAACAACTATAGGTGTTATGTTATTATCAGAAGTAGAATTAGCACTTAATAATTTCTAAGATAGTTGATTGCCCTAAGCCTCATTAGTTTATGACTAGACTGAGTAAGGACACCCCCTGGCAGAGGCAAATCTCTCCTGTGGTAACATCCTTTCTAGGCACACCCATTCCCCATGAACATCTCCAATTACTCCAAATTTGTGGAGGGAGAGGCTCTCAGTTTTTTCCTTATATCTATTTTCACGTCCTTTCTAGTAATAGAACTGTCAATAACCAGCCAGAAGACACCCTGCCGCTAAAGGTGGTCATGTGACCATGATCTCGGGGAAGTGAAATATAAGCAGAACTGTTTTGTATGAAAATTAGCAAGTGTCCTTAAAAGGAAGCACAGCCTTTTCTTAACTTCATCCTTCTCCTTTTTCTTCTTTAATCTTTCCTGTGTGTTACTGTTTATGGAAGAGAGAAGAAGGCAATAGTTCAAGGAGTGGTCTTAGATCTGGGAGCTCCTCGTTTCTGGGTTCAGGAGCTCGGACATGGTTTAGAATGGCAAGAGTCTCATAAGGCTTAAATCAAGGTGTAAAGTCACTACATAGCCCTGAGATTGATGAACAAGTCAGAGCTTGCAGGAAGCTGCTAGAGAGAAACCACGAAGCGAGCAGGGTAGACTTCTGTGGAAAATGGTTGGCTTTTCATTGCTGCTGTTGACATGGGAAAAGTAGGCATTTGTGCGGCCTGTCATATCAGGACCAATAAGTAGACACAAGGATTGAATCTTTTATGAGCATCATTCAGGTCATGACAACCTGAGAAGATGAGGGTTATGCACTCTCAAAAACTGACTTCAATTCAACATTTCATCTTGAGCAGACATTTTTATAAGGAGAAGAAGGGGTAGCTAAGGGGTTTGGGAAAACAAAGTTAACTGGATAAGAGCTGCATCCCGGAAGTGATTTTCCTAGTACTTCGTTATTTGTTGATCCACAAATTTTTATCTGCCTCACAGAAGTTCCCTCCCTGGAACATACTGGCTCAGGTACTGTCTCCATCACTTGCAGACCACCCGGGGAACAAAGGCTGAGTTGTTTGTGAATCCCCTGGAGTCATGCAGGTCATGCATTCCAGTTTCTGGAATAACAGCTTTCCACATGCATTAGTCATTTAAGCCTATGAATCAAGGCTAATACCCTTAACTCTTGAGTCCCCCTATATTGTCTTTGTGAGCTGACGGCTAAGCATCTAGCTGGTCAGCAGGGCCAGAAATCACTGAGGAGGACTGAACATGGAGCAAAGTGAGAACCTGCAGCCACTCTGCATCTGTCTTTCACCGCCTAAAACGATGATGATGTTCCAAGCCCAGTGGCTTCTGATTCACTGTTTTCACCCCACTATCACACCCATATCTCTTATGATCAGTCCTTACCTGGAACCATGCAGGAGGAAATTCGGCAAAGTATCATATATTTCCATCTTAAATCAACATGACACAAAATTACCCACCAACCCTGTAGCTGCCACCTTTTCAAGGTGAAAGTCTCTTTGATATCGATCACATAAATTATGAACATTTGAAAATCGGCCTCTGGCTCTCTGATCGCACAGAAGAGGAAGCAGAGTTCCTAGGAGGATAAATTAATTTCCCAAGGACATACAGAGTGCTAATGTTTAGACAAGTTCATTATTCTAACTCCCAGTCCTTCCATTTCTAACAAGACAATGACAACTTCTTTTACATTGGAAGGGGGCTTTTGATTACATTTAATGTCGTTTTAAAACTGGCAGAGAAAAAGACTGTCGTAAATAAAGTATTTTGCAGATTTTGTGGAGCTAAAGTCTATGTAAATTTTCCTATTAACTATTCTTTCTTCCAGAAGACAATCTAAAATACCCTCTTTTCTTCTGTCAAGCTTCCATTTATAACAGACCATTATTAGAATTTTTAAAAATCATTTTAAGATATCTCATCATTTTATATTATCCTTGTCTGTAGTGTACTGTATGAATTATTAAAGATTAATGCATCTATATTTTGAATGACCAGCCATGCCTTGGTTTTAAATATGAAGTCAGTTTTTTTTTCCCCTGGTATAATGATACATTTACATTATAATTAACAGCCCAAAACTCCTTTTTATGCCATATAATGATGCTTTCCTTCAGCTTTGCTTTTTCAGACAGTTCATAATAAATCACAGGGGAAAAAATCTTTATTTCTAATATTCACATTTATGTATTTAATGAACATTATTGAATTTCTCAAGTACTTATTGCAATGGAGGAGAAATATTTGTGCACTGTTATTTTATTTTCATCCTAGAGAATGCAGCATTTGGCTGATGCTGGAATGTTAATAATTAGCACCTCTATTAGAAGTCAGCTCTTGGTGTTCAGTAACATTATGCTGGGAAGCTATGTTCCCCAAGTGAATGGAGAATTACCCAGTTTTATTAAAGAAGAGGGTTTCCTTTGAATACAATTTTAAGAAAATCTTCAAAGGAACACATTTAAAGCCTCAAATCAGAGCAGAGCGCTAATTAGTGTGTAACAATGATTTAGGCAGAGAGCACCAGGCCTTGTTAATTTTCCAGGCCCATTCTGTAGTCTCTTTGCTGTATATTTCTTTTGATGAGTCAATTTCATCTAGGTGCAGCTTTTCATATTTTAACTACCGTCATAAACTTCTAAAGTTTTAGAAAATGGTACATACTGATGCTGAAATCTTGCAATTACCTCCTAACTCTGCATTCCAACAATTAATTTTATGGCTCAGCTTAAATGCTTAATTCAATATCAAGCATTTCGCATGTGTAATGCTGTGTTAAGTGGCATGCGTCTGAATAAAATAAAGTAACTCCCTGTTTGTTTATGTTGCTTTTACACTTAGAAATAAAAATGTGTATCAACCATCAATTATAAATCAAGTTATTTAAGATTCAAAGGTGTCTGGATCATAAGTTCCCTTGATCACTTTTTATCTTGCAAGGCTTTTTTAGAAATTACAAAAGTTAAAATATCAGCATCATATTTTAAAAATGTATGCACTACAGATGACTTATCAGAATAAATTGTTTTTTCCTTTAGTAAATAGTGAGGTATTGATCTGAGAATGTCATGGGAAATTAGAAAACAGTAACACCAGGGTACCAGATAACCATGATTTATGACTTCAGCAATATGAAGTAGGAATTGATTACCATTAATGTCAATATCAAGATTCATTGACTCAGATATTCATAGTGACTAAGGCTAAGTTGGGAATCAATGTTTATATCAAGAAAACATATATCTTTCTATGGATAAAATATGCCAATATATCCTGCTACCTTGTTATCACCCATTATGAGAATTCAATTTCTGAAGCATGATAGATATTTTGCTATTTGAAAACCATCCACTGTTGCCTCTAACTCTTGGTCTCTGTCTGCATCATTGATGATGGAATATTAGATCATTTGAATCAAAAATCGGTATTTGTATCAAGTAAAAATCAGTCATAACTATGGTTCCCTTCAGAATTATCAAGGGATCCAAAGTACCACATATAGTGCCCCAAGGAAGACTTCATAACTAAAACCATGTGTGAGTGCCCACAAATGACAGCCATTCCATAACAGCTGAGAAAACAGGTACTAATGGATGACTAGGTGGCTACATAAAGCAGGAAAACACGTTCCGAGGAGTTTTGCACTGAAGGCTCATAAGACGTCCATATTGAAAAATAAATAGAATTTATACTAATTTGAAGAATCGTGTTCATATATAGCCTAGCTTACCTCCATGTTCAATTAAAATTTAGAAAAACCCCTGCCCTCTATACAACTTTTCCAACTTCTTTTCCCCTACTTTCTTGGCTAACTCCCCCCACTTTTCAATTTGCAATTGTTTCACCTTAAATTGGGTCAATACATTTGTCTCTTATGGACTGATTGTATGACTCGCAGTTAGAATATATTATGTGACACCTGAGCTAGACTTGAATAATCTATCCAATATTTATTGGGCACTCGTTACTGCAAGGCTTAGAGATCAGGCACTCCAAGCAGAGATCATGATGCTATGACGTCTGGCATACTGAGAATAACAAGTGGAAGCAGCTACAGTGCAAAGAAAATGGGAATAAAGAGAGCCATTTGCTAGTGAATACTTCTGAAGCTGCGGTGGTGGGATCCACAAAGTTCAGAGAGGATGCCTCGGGAAAGACCAGGGCTAGGAGACAGGCCGCAAGGATACAGCTGTGTAATATGCATTGTGGCACTCCTCACAAAAATTTTTAAAGGATGTTTACCAAATGGCAGCTACCCCTCTAGGGACAAGAGTTCCACTAGGTGGATTCAAGCCTCTGGTCTTATCAGGAACACAGACAATTAACAAATAATAGACCACCGTCACACATTTATGATTGTGGTAAGTAATCATAAAGAAAGTACACGCTTAATGTATTAAACTTGTTTAGTCATTGAGAGACTACCCAAAACTTGTGTATGGCCATTATGTATTCCACAAAAGGACACACTTTAGGCTTTTGAAATGCCCCCTTCTAATTTCTCACTGTCCGCAAAAGAGAGGAGAGTGTGTTTAAGGCTTTTCCAGGAGTAGAGGCCAGTAAAAATCCATAGAGCATTTTAAAATATTTTAATATTTAGGTAAAAATCGGAGGCAAAATATAAGAATAAGAAAAGCCACTTTCAAGGATTGCGAGAGTAAGAATGTACTGGGGGTAGACATAGAAGGCATGTTGCTAGTGAGTTATAGAAGCAGTGCTAGTGAGTTATGCTCTCTCTAACATAAAGTGTATAGAAAACTTTATGGGATGAAAAATAAGACACATTTTGTTCCGAACACTGATAAACACTAGATGATTATGTATGCGCATGGAATGCTGCATCCCAGATAAAAACACATTGAAATTATGGCCCTCTGAAATTCAAGACTCTTTTCTGGTTAACTCATTTGCCTTTAGTTATTAAAGATTTTTTTCTAGACGTGAAACTAAGCAAGCAATCTGAGTCATATTACACTTTATCAATGTTTAGCTCAAGACACCATGGAAAGTCAGCAAAACTCTAGAAAATTTCTCAAACTCCAATTGTATAAATCAAGCTATTAGAGAAGAATTTCCTATGCATTTAAAGAGTAAGCAAACAAAGCAATGCAAAACAATATAACACCAAAACAACTGGCCCTTGATCAAAGAATAAATGAATGAATGGATGGATGGTAGGCAGGGTATGTAAGTGGGTGGGTGAAGACGCTAATGACTTCCCTTAACAATGAGAGACTGCGATATCCTTACACCCCCGCATTTTTCCTGGAGTGTGTTTGGTCATAGCAAGGTCTCATTATTTTCCATTGTTAGTTCACAAAGCTCTGCTGCCTTCCTTCTCTCTTGCCCTGGTAGTGAATCATGTCTCTCTTATCCCTGCAAGAGGCCAGAGCAACACAATAAACTCTCTCTGCGTTTGAGAAAATCAAGTTAGAATAACTATAATATAGCATGTGGGAGATGCTAGCATGAGCTCCCACTGGAAACTGTTTTGTGTTCTGAGTTATTATTATTATTTTATATCTTCAACTGAGGACATGCTTCCATTGATTTTAGAGAAGCGGGGAGAGAGAGAGAAAGAGAGGAAGAGAGAGAAACATTGACATGAGGGAGAAACATCAGGCGCACTAGCCCTGCCTGACAGGAGATGGAAGAACAGCCCAGGTAGGTGCCTAGACCAGATATCAAACTGGCAACTTTCAGGTGCATGGAATGATGCTCCAACCAACTGAGCCATGGAGCCAGGTCGAACTCTGGGTTATTTTTAACTCATTCTTAGCCACTCTTTGATGTAAACAGGCCCATCAGTTATTACAAAACCTGCATTTTACTTCTACAGTAGGCACACAGTATCCCTGTTTCCTGTCCTAGGATGGAGGCCCTCTGCATAGGAATTCCAAAATCACTTCAAGAGAGTGTTTATTGGTAAAAAGTCACGGAGTAAGAAACCACTATCTTATGAATTGAACTTGCATTCAAGTGAACAAAATCTTTAATGATTTCTATTTTAGTACCAGGATTCCAAAGTACAGCATGAGCAAGCTATAATACAGTTATTAAAATTGGGGTCATTATTGCTAAATAAAACTACTGGTAAAATAAATGTTATTATGCAGGGTGCAAAAAAAAAAAAAAGACACATTGTAAGCCTGAAATCATAGACCAAATTAAGAAGAATTAGAAGTGCACTTAAAATTATATCTCTAAAACTATATAGAACTTCATTATAAATGGATCAGAAATCTGTAGCTTTGTTAATAAATCTGTTCCCTTTTCAGTTCCGATTGACAATATTTGAGACATAGAGATTTACACTGAAATATGTCACATGATCTGTAGGGCAATGATGTGTCGATTGAATGTACAGAGAGGTGTTCAATAGGCTAACCTTATTTTATTTCTAGGAGAATGCTTGGCTTGACAGAGAACACCTTCAATGTGCTTTGAACCTAGAGGCACGGAAATTGCATGTGGCGATTGTCCCTCCCACCCAAGTTTTAGAGTTGCAAAAATCCTTGGAGAACAACTCTCTGAAATCCAATACAAATTTAGACTCTAAACTGTAGCACAATATGTCACTGTAAATTATTTAAAACTTCCAGTGAATTTGGTGCAGTGTGTATTCACATCTGTCTTTATAAATAATATGGTTTTTTCTTCATGTACTGAATTATACAAGCCATAACCAGTTCATCCTGAGCAACCCCGTCCTTCTTTCTGACATATTCAGCTACTTTATTTTGGAAAGATCAACTTGCGTATCACCCAGAAATGTTCAGGCCCTGGATATTCCACTTTCAACATGTTGAAACTTGTTTACATCACAGTATATTCTCACATAGGCTGCAACAACACTTCTTTCTCAGTTTCCCCAAGGCATTTCAATAGTCGACCTGGAAATGCCCCTCTACATAATAATCAGCAAAATACAGTAATTTTATATTTGTGTCACGGCCATGCTCCACGACTTTTAATTAATTAGGTTAGATGTTTCTTTTAGTAATTGCTTATAAATATGCAGTCTAAAAATTGTTCTGATTTTGAGTTTTTCTCATTGGACCATAGTTCTGAAAAGTTTTTGTTGTTTTTGTAGAGAAAATAAATGAATTCAATGTCTGATGTGTGAACTTTGAATGTTAGCCAGGCACTCATGCACGTAACAAAGCGAACGACCTTTTCACTCTTCAGTGATAGCTGCACGCGATCTCAGATCTCCAGGATGCATGTTAGGGGCACGGACTCACTTCCGGTCATCTTGCTTACATGTCTTGGCATGCCACTGGTCTAGGCAGAATAGCGACTTTTTTTATTTAATCAGCTAATTAATGAAATATAGACCCATGCTGAAAAGTGATACTATATTGCTAATAAAACTGAAATAAATTCAATAGGATGGAAATTCATACTGATCTCAATTATATGGGTTCCTCACTTATATTGCTGCATATAACGAATCATCTATGTGTTGCAAATAATACTTATAACCTGTACATGTTCGTGCTTTATTTCTGGAAAATACTCCCTATTAGTAGCATTAATGATTATATAATTATTATACTTTAATATTTTAAGAAATTGATACTGTTTTCTAAAGACAGAATTACTAATGGATAACTTGATGTCACTGTTTAAGAATCTTTATTAAATTTTTAAATATTTAAAACTTGACATATAACAAAATTTTACTCTATTAAGAACTATTTTTCCTCAAACTTCTAAACTTACTTTTCTTCAATTTAAAAACATAAGGGCAAAGCATACTTAATAGTAAAATGTTATTGAATATATAACATATGGCACTGGTTATGATTAGGTGTAATTAAATGCTTCATTAAGATTATTTTTCCAAATTAAAAGTTGAAACACATCCTCTAAGATTAACAAATATAATTTAAATTTAATTTTGCTGTCACTGAATTACATTCAAACTTTGCTCATAGTATAAAAATCTAAAGTTATATAATGAAGACTTTCACGCAGACATAACTATAATAAAATATATTTTATGTTCTTATCAGTTCTTTAGTAATGAAAACTTCAATGTAAGTAGATAACTCTTATTATTGCTAAGAAATGAAAATTCATATCACAACATGGCAAATAATTACACAAGTTATTTGTTCTTTAGGCTATTTACCAGTGACACATATCCAATGTTATCCCATGTGAAGGTGCTTATTTTGTATAGTATATTGGAATAATTTGATAACAATAAGGATTTGTTATAAAGTAAGTTTTTCCTGGAATATTAATATGAAGTTATAACAATAACAATAATTTACTGGGAAGTTCCATTGTAGAATGCTATAAGCAGAGAAAAATCTCTTGTGCATTATACAAAAATATAAAGATATATGCAATATAATCTTCCACACTATGAGGATGTTTCTTTATGTTTCTGTGGTATTGCTTTTCAGTATGATATCCATTGTGCTCAGAGTAGCCTTACGTAGCAACTGGGGAGACAGTATTTGTTCTTTCCAGAATGAAAAAAAAAAAAAAAATGAGCTAAAATAATAAAGGGACATGTTCAGGGTTACGGAACTATTAAGTTGTAAAACTGAGGTAGAACAGAGGCCACCAGATTCCCCTAAGAGAACTGCTCCTACCAACCATCGCTGCCCTGCCGTCACGACCGACATGCACAGAAAACTGAGCAACTTGCTGAGACTGAAAGTTCGTTTTACGTTGCTATTAACCACCGGCAACAGCCCCGGGCATCACCCATTTGAGGTTATTTCTGGTTAGAGCTACGATTTCCTGTGGAGATACACAGAGCAATTTCTAATACCTAACATCCCTGCATGAGACGACGAAACTCCAAATGCCAGTCTGAAAAATGTCAGTTTCTGAGAGCCGGGCAAGGGCACACACATAGGCACAGCTCATTAAAAAAAAAGGGGAGGGTAAGATGATGAGAAATGTGTTTTCCTCTTTGATGAGATGAATAAATAAAAAAAGGTGTATGTCTTAAATAAGAAACATTGACAGGAATAGATTTTAAGAGGAAGAAAACGATCAGAAGAGAAATGAGCGGGTAGACAAAGACATTAACTGCGTAAAATAGGTTCAATTCTAGCTCCTCACAGCATTTCAAGAACTCTGTCTCTTCTCCTTGGGACCCTTTCCCTAACTTTAAGAAGAATTATGCTGTTGCTTTTTCTCTATCACCTGTGAAAGGTTGGTTTGTTTTATCTTGTTACCAATGGTACCTCAGTTTTTTTCTTTTGGATTATCTCACGTGTTTCTCAGAATTGTATGCTTCGTGGCTGTGATTCTTGTCCTGATACACTTTTTAAAAAATGTTTGCCCGTTTGTTTGTTTGCTTGTTTATTCATTACCGTTGACCTCCAACCTTACACTGCAAAGAGCAGGATGAGAACCTGAGAGCCCTGACCCACATACAACCAGGAGAGTCTAACATCCCCGCGTGGGAAGACTCACACTGTAACAAAAGCCTTCCGGTGAGTGATAAATGATGAGACAAGGTGGTTTTATCCCCAACAGGAAAATTCTCAAGTTGGAAAAATAGTAATAAAACTAAGCAGCCTCATAGACAGTAGATTTATATTTGATAGCTGTTAAAGCCCCGCACTCAACCAGCCGGTGGGGCAGAATTGCTCCCACGGATCACAAATCACTGGCTTTTCCTCAGCACTAAGTGTTCACCTTCAAGTTACCACTAAGACAAATACTACCTGGTAGTTCAAGGAAATTTGCATCATGTGGGAGAATTATATGAATTGCCAATCCAGCTCTCCGGAGTGCCTGCAGATTGTCATAAAATAACAACAGCAATGCTATCTTAAGGAAATGCAAGAGCCAAAGTACTGAAGAGTGTTAGAGGTTAGTGAGAGCTTTAGAGTTGGCTCATAAAAACACTTTTGAGTAAGATACGGATTTTTAAGAAGCTTCTGTTCATTTCTTTTAGAGACCAAAGAAAACATGCTGGGAAACAACATCAAGCATAATGTTTTCCACCTAGTTCCCAGCAATTTCTCATAGCCAGGAGGCCCACAGAAAATCAACTCAACTCTATGAGAAAGTGACTTCAGAAAATAAATTACTACTAAAATTTTTATCAATAAAGAAAAAGTAGAACTAACACTTTCATACATGTCAGCAACCAAAAAGAAGTATGGTAAAATGCTAAACATGAAAAAACATAGCATAAGCCTCATTCATAGATTACTATAATATTTGATCACAAACCTGTCCTGTCAGACCCAATCATTACTCTCGTGTCCCTCCAAGAACCAAATGCAAAAATTAATATGGTCCCATAGTCTATGAATAAAAAAAAACCTAACATTTGTTCTTACAAATCATTTTACATTATAGGAAATAAATTTAAGGTATGAAATAAGAGCATCAACAGTTATTTGGAAATATCATTAAATAATGGAGAATATTTTTCATTATAGTGAGAAATATTGGACTCCTGTTAAAAATACTGAGAAATAGAAAAACAATATTAACTATCAAGATGTACCTCATAAAATCTTAATAGGTTTTAATATTCAGAAGGAATTAAATAGAAAATAATATGTTAAATGTCTCTAACTTTGAGGGAGAAATCTCATTTGTCATATATCCTTTGAGGAACATTGACATTTTTAATCATCCACTGCATTTGAAAATAGGTGATTGATTTGAAGTGTTATTTGCCTGTTCAAGTACTTCAGAAAGAACACAAAATATAAAAGAGATTTCAGGTGTTTCACTGAAGATAGCTTCTGAGCACACATGTGTTCACCCCTTCCTCTCAAAATTTCATTGGAATTGGAACTGGTTGTTCAAAATTGAGTAGATATAGCCCTAACATAGCCAGGGTGGGCTTGAAGCAAGAGCAGCTAAGGGTGCTGAAGATGGCTTGAAAAAGAAGCAGGTGAGAGGGTAGACGAGAAAATTATGGTCCATAATACCGAAGAGACCTGATTTACTTTGGAAAACTTTCTTCCCTGTGAAGCTTCACAGACGTGTCAAACACGGATGGCGCGCGTTCAGAGGGTGGAAATGAGATTCAGGACAATAATTGTAGCAACCTCATTTGGAACCATCAGGCCAAGTATCTTCCCACCGCCATCATCCCCACATGCTCGGAGCGAATAGAAGTGCTGCTGTCTCTCAAAGTAGAATACAAATTTTTCCATTCTAAAAAGCTGTCAGAGACTAGCTAAGGTTTCTAGTGGGAATGTCAGAGACAAAGCCTTTCCGAGTATAGGGTATGTGCCGGGAGATGAGAGTCTGCACCGCAGGGAATCCTGCCTGCTCTCCCCTCTTAGCACCTGCTGCCTGCTCACTTCCCAGTCCGAGGAACCTGAAAGAGAAACAAACCTTCCTGGAAGAAGGCAAATGAAGTCCCTTCCAACTCCTGTATTAACCAATCTTCTCATTCTTTCACAAATATAAACCAATGACCCAGACTCACCAAACTGAGGAGAAGGAACAAAAATACAAAGAAAAAAATTAAACATGGAGAAAATAATTCAGGGAATAGTAGTAAAACAATGAAAATTCTCAGTGTTTTTTAGATTGATTAGAGAAAATATTTGCATCTGAAACATAAGGAAAGATCGCTACCAAAATAATGAACACTCTAAAGAGAAAATCAATTTGTGGTAATTGAAATGTAATTATAGTAAAAATAATGATAATGTAACATTCAAGAAACTTCCCAGACCTTAAAGCCAACAGACAAAGGTATAGAAAGAACTAGAGATAGTTAAGAGACAGTGGTATACATCCAAAAGGCAGAATACCAGTCAACTTTAAATAAATAAATAGAAATAAAAAGTAATATAGAATGGGAAGAAGCAGTCATCGATTTAATAAAAGAAAAGGACTAAAGTCTGAAAATAAAAAGTTTTTGAACTGAGATAGCCCCCTAATTGTGAAGCAGAGAAAAATAAGAAACAAAAGAACAAAGAGTCTATCTAAATATAGTCTGTTCCTTTTGGAACAGATAGGCACACATCTCCAAGAAAAACACCTAAAAATGTTAAGTACATGATAACATTTATGACAGATGAAAGGAAAATGCTTCTTGTACCATCAAAAAAAAGGAAGAAAAGGATTTGTTCAACAACATATTTAAGTGCCTTTTAACAAGTTGGGCATCATTCTAAGTGCTTGAGCTGTATCTGTGCTTGAAAGACAAATAGCACTTTCTTCATGGTGTTTGTATTCAATGTGAAAAAAGAAACAACCAAAAAAGAGTAACTTTAAGTGATAAATGCTATCAAAAAATAAATCTGTGTAGAAGTATAATGATTGATGAGGGTACAGTAAAGGGGAATTTGTAATTTCAGAACCTGGAAACTTAGACAAAACATCTGCAGAGCAAAGTCATTGTTCCAAGGATGAAGCAAGCTAAAACTTGGCATGCTGTTGGATTGTCTGAGGTCCTAAGTTCATATCCCATCAACAAATGTGCATTTATAGAGCAGAAAAACATAGAACTAATTTCAAGGAAAAAAGAGACACAGAAATTGCCTTCAATGGTGGCAGTGAAATAACTGTGTGACACTGGAGAACCAGAGATCCTGTATCCATAGAGTAAGACTTGAATTTTGCTACTTCAAATGCCACCTATCCAAAAATTCTGTGATACTGAAAAACACCCGAAAGTTTAAAAGGCACTTAAGTTAAAAATCACTGAAAAGAACTTAAAATATGGCTATTTGTATATAACATGCTCGTTAAAACAAGATTTGCAGTTAAAAATTTTTTGAAATACACACTCCCATCAGAACTGTTATTTCATGTTAATGACATATTTAAGCAGCCTTACAAACAATGAGAAGCCTTAGATAGTATATTTTTAAATAAAACAAATTTCACGTTAAAATGTAACAATGCCATTTTATACTGGAAACACGTAAAATGCTGTTACTATTGGTGCAAGAGAAGATTTTTATATGTTGCATGATTTTTACATAGCTCATTTACTTTCTTTTACCATGTTCAATTGTTAGTTTTAAGGCATTTTAACTAACAAAGAAAAAATAAATGAAATTGTGTGTACTAAAATAAAAGGAACCAAGGCACCTTAAGTTTAAAAATGTTCTTTAAAATATGAGAGTATGATTTCAATTGTAGGATATCACAAAGGAAAACCATGTAATTAATGCATATATAACCAGAAACATATTTAATGGTATATAAATATACTGGCAATATACATTTAAAAGTGTTAGTTGAAAAGATCTCTGAAAAGAAATTTCGAATCATGATTGGGGAAAGGAGGAAGATATCTGAAAAATAACACTAGCCTTTTATCTTATTTGTTTCTGTATTTTCATTGTTATTTAATCAGAATATACTTCTATAAAATGAAAATTAATGGATAATATATGTCATACTCTACCTGTATGAACAACTGGAATATATGACAATGTAAGAGCATTAGGAAGTTAAGCAAATTGAAATTTTACTGCTTAATTTATAGTAAATCTATGTTTGATCCGTTTATGAGGAAGATATAAGTGTTTTAATTAACGTATTTATGGCTAATATATATACAGTTAGCTATGTCAAATTAAGTTAGAAAACAAACAAAAAAACAAAAAGAAACTTAACCTTGATTAGAAAAACCAGTATCTATCAGCAATGGCTTGAGCACTTTACATATATATTTGTGACAGTGAATGTTCTTCACTGCAATTGATAGCACTATTGATTATTGAAGTTTAAGAATGCTAAATTTTTAATTTATCTTAATACTAGTCTGTTCAGCCTACTGTGTCATCTCTAAAATATATGGAGAGATGGCAGGGATTGACTTAAATTTTTAAATGAAATAGTCATTTAAAAATATGTGTAAGAGAAAAAGATACTGAGTTTATTGGTTGCCCAAACTACAGACTCTTACCAAGAAAGACAGACAGTATGCCAGGAGTGGCCTGCTCCCTCCAAATGCTAAACGATGATGGAATACATTTTTGTGGATTTGGGTTGCTGCATTTTGGACCCCTTTCTCAGAGAAAATTAGCTTGAGATTTAGCTAATGAATCCCTAAACAAAGACATATTTGTTGGTGTTATCTGAAAAGAAAGAGGAGACAGGATATTTCCTAAGTTAAGGCCAAATTTGGGTAATTCAGAAATAAAGGGGTTATTTTATATTAAGATTTTAAAGCTCTTGCTTAAGAGCATTGTCCACATCAGCTGAGCCTTTGCATTTCTCCTTGGACTTGGTCTTCAATACATTCTTTAAAAACTTTTTCCCGAATTCAATGCAATTCGGCAAACATTTAATTCCATCTAATTGCTTTTGAAATCCAGAAAGCACAACTCTGAAACAACAAACTTGACAAATTAGCTGCAGGTCATGCATGGGCTTCAGAGAATGTGTATTTTTCTTAGGTTCTTTAGTAGTAATATTTAAAAGTAATGTGATTAATGTTTTATACAAAATTCAGTGAATTTTCTTGTTCATTTAATTACATTAGCCAAAATTGTAAAATTTTATTAATCTAAAGTTGTTCACGATGTATGCTGGTCCAAAGAAACCTCTTTATAATAGAAAGAGAGAAAACTTTTATTGGTTGGGTAATAATAGTAAAATTTTCCATTTAAAAATATTTAGCTGCTGATTAACCTACCATTTTATACTCCATGTTTCATTTTACATTTTCTAACTTCTGTTTCTGAGCAAAAATTGAATGAGGAAACTATCTGACTTTTAAATTTTCACTCAAGTATTGTTCTGTGCAAAATTCAGTCCAAATATCTATAGATAGGCCCTAGAAATATTGGTGATGTGTAAGTGCAAAGTAAAAGAATCTATGCAATCAAAACAATTAGTGTCACCAGATGATCAGTTAAATTAGACCACCCAAAGGGCGGTGTGGAACACAGGCCTGAGCCCTCTGGAGATAGGTGGGGAGGGGGGGTGCGAAGCTGAGAACATCCTCGGTGTTTCCCCGTGACCCACAAGCGCAGGCACCTGCAGCCTTGCCCTTGCCGGCCGCCATGGTCCCTCACCTGCACTAGCTCAACAGCTGTCCACTTTATCTCCTATAGTTTTGCTCTCTCAGCCATGACAGTATCTCTACCACCAATAAAAAGTATCCTTTTGAGGCAGAATGACATCTTTTTAAAGCTTAAAACCAAACCCCCCCCTTATTGTTCCACTGCAATGCAAATGAAACCCTTTCTCTGTGGGCCAGGCCAGCAGTTCCCACTTGATAAGGCTCTGCCAGTCACATCTGCTTCCCTCGCCTTCCCCGCTGCCCTGCCACCCCAGCCTGCTGTGTCTCATGCCCCCAGACACGTTGCTCTCATTGCTGTTGGACAGCTTCTTGTACCGGCTGGTCGAATCTGTTCTAGATTCCACATAACAACCTTTTTCTGCACACATATCTTTTACTCAAAGGTCATTCACATCACTGACCATCTTATATAATCCCAGCCACATCATCTCAAATACCACTACGCTCTATTACATTATGGGTGTTCTCTTTTAATTTAAGACCTACATATACCTAAATTATCTAATTTATTTTTCTGTGATTATTGTTAGTCTGTTTCCTCTAGGGGAGGGTGTTCCTTGTTGTCATGGTTTTGCTTGTGTATAATTCATGGATTGGAAGAAAATAGGTGCAGATATTTGTGAACCGGCTGACTGATGATTGTCACCTGTGGTTTCACTGGATCTCCATCAGGAGCTCCTATTAGACCAATAAATATTGGAACTGATGGATATTTCCACTGTTTCTCTGAACTTGTCATTTCTACTTCTCTATCTGTGCTTTAACTCGATGTGCTGGGAAAATTCCTTAACCCTTTTCTTTCAGCTCACATATTTGACCTTATTGAGGGTCTCTTTTCCTAATTTAACCTAATAATATACTTTTTTTTAAGAGGAGAGGACATTTATATTTTTGCATTAAAAGAACAGGGATGATTTCTTTTTCACAGCATCCATTTCTGTTTAAGAGATAGAAGCAATTTCCACTATTTATAGTTCTATTTATTATATTATTATTACAGTCTATTCTGTTCATTTTATTAGTTCTGTTCTTTGAATAACAGATTCTGTTACAGCATCTGGTGTCTCTCAAATGACTGTTGATTTTTTATTTTCTGGGCACTATTGGTTTGTCCCATTTTTCTTTATACCTATTATTAATTTACTTAAATTTGTTAGATACATCGATAATAAATTGTTTAGATATTGAAGATTCAGGTATATTTTCAGGAAGAATTCCATATTTTTAGTAAGATTTTGAATAAATAACCTCTTTGGCACATGAGGAGATGAGATATAAAAGAGAGTGGCAACAAATACTCAGTTTAACGTAGGTAATTTTAGTTGTCCTAATTATGTCACATAACATGAATCAAATGCTTGCTACACGAAGGCTGTGAAATCCAATGTTTTATTGAAAAAACTTCAGAATGCAGATTATCTGATCTATTCATCACACTCCTGCCCATGAAAGTAGCAGATATAAGAGTGACTTTTTTTGTTTATGATCTACTCTATTCCAGGAATATTGCACAGCAAAAAAAAAAATTAACTTGTCATGTTCTTCTATTATGTTACTTTATGCTTCATTTGTTTCTGTTACATAGCCTGTACTTTATTATTTCTCATTGTTCCTAACAGGCACATTCGATTTGGCTCCAATAGAAGTTTCCGTCATCTAGGAAACTATGAAACTAATGACTGTAACATGTAACAGGCTTAATTACATATATTGATTCTAAAATGTTTATCTCCTTGTTTGTTCTCTAAAAATAATCCAGTTAACTCTATTTATAATTTATTGATCAGTTAATCAAGTTAATCTTGCAAAAAGAAAATCCTTTAATGTGACATGTTTAATATCATCCATGTGACTTTGTACTTGCAAGGCGTATAACATTATTTCACATAAAAAACAACATTCGACCTTATTTCCTTCTGTCGACTTTCAGTGATCTTATAACGGTGAAAGTAAAATACTACTTGGATATCTTATTTAATCTTTTTAATGTTTGTGTGACTATTTCCCTGATAATCAATTAAAGGGTATTATCGATTACTCCCTGCATTTGTCATACACACATTGTACATGCGCACAAACACACATGTGCACACACACATCCGTACCTACTCCTACCGCCTTCCTGTTCACTACCGAAGCTCTAGTCCAGGTCACCATCATGTCTCCCAAGTGTTTGCCATAGTCTCATCGACAGGTGCTCGCTTCTACCACCAGTGAAACTGTGCTCCTGCCGAACACTCTCGCGCTGGAGTATTCTCTTCTGGGGAGCTTCACATCATCCAACCTTTTTTAATCTCTTCAACTTTGTCTGCTGCCATTTCCTCCCCTTATTTCAACACTTACACTACAGTCTCTCTGACCTTCTTTTTCTTTTTCCCAAGATCTTTCTTTCTGCCTTCCCTTTCCAATCACACAGAATTTTCACATACAGTTTTTCCAGGTATTACCTACTCCCACCATATTCCACCAACTCTTCTTTCGAACTAAATGTTACTCCCTTGAAAGTGCCTTTCCTGACTGCACGTAAAACGAGGTCTGCCATTATAATGTCTTGTAACCCCCTTAGGCAGTTGACCTGGAATTGAATAAAATGCAACGTGAAAAAATTGGATCTTATTGTTTCTCATTTTTTTTTAACTTGGAGATAAACTTTTCAACATCATTTTAGATGGTGTTCACTAAATAAACTGGGTAAACAAAAAAAATTAAACCTTATGGACTTTAAGAATCGAATTATCGAAAATTTTAACACTTCTTCATTAAGTATGAGAGTAACATTGAAATTCCCATGTTTATAAAAATGTTGCCACCCATAGTTTTGTGAAAATAACTTTTAAATTCTGAGTCAAACAGATTGGCAATAAAGTACTTTGTTCAAATTTGCATAAAAAGCAAAGAATTTCAAAATTAAAGTTTCAATAATATTCTTGGTTATTTCTCACTTAACCTCTTAAAAATCTCATTCCCAAAAGGATTCAACGCATTATTTAATACATTTCCATTTTCAGGAATCTGTGACTCTTTTCTCTTCATGCTCGTTCATATTCATTCATTCCAGCCACTTTTTCTGAGAACTCACTGTGTGCTGTATACTCTCTGAGTGCTGGGGAGATAGTGAAGAGTGTAAAAATAGCCAGTGTCAAGGAGGTGATGGAGAAGTGGCAGATACGTAAGTGCACATATACAGGCATATGTGACACATCTATAAAAAATAAGTAAGTTAAAGGAGTGAAAGTTGGCAAAGACTGGCATTTTAGATAACAAGCACAGGAAAGACTTCAAGAGAAGATGGCTATCGAGCTAATGCCAGTATGAAAAGGGGAGCAGACAAAAGGAACAGTAAGTTAAGAGGCTCTAAGTAGGAATGTACGGACGTGTTTAAGAAACTTAGAGGGGGCTGGAGGCCTAAGAGCAGTGGGGGATTGGTAAGAAAGAAGGTATACACTGAGCCAGAATTCAGGTTATAGGGTTAGGAGGACAGAACGATGTTCTACAAGTGCTGTGGAAGGATGAGCACCATTGAAGGTTAACACAATTCTCTTTCAGGAGGCCTGAAGGCCAGTTGGTGAACATTGAGGTGCCCTGCCTGGCAAGAGCTGATGGTGGCATTAACTGGGTGCTAGTGGCATTGATGGTGCTAAAACTTTTGTTGCAACAAAGATCTTAAAAGTACAGTGAGAGGACTAGCAGATGTAGGCATGCAGTTCGAGAGAAAAAGAGGAATCAAGGACTTTTTGTCACACGCTCAGAAAATGTTTTTCCTTACATGTGCAAACAAAATGTGGAGTTTAAGAAGGTACATGGAATTAAACAATTTGTGTATTTACAATATTTACATTTCTCCATCATTTGATTTGCACATTTATAAAAGATATTCCACTCTGTCCAAGAATTACATCACCCGAAAGAAAAACAGCAGGATAATGTCAGCCAACAGCACAGCAGTGCCATAGCAGAGCAGGAAATCACTGGCTCCCATTTTCATGAGACATCAACGGTCATTTGGAGTTTGTGAAAAGTAAATATAAAAGATGAAACCGCTTGAATAATTTAATTGGGAATTTCCAGCATATTAAAATGCAAATATTTCTATGTCAACATTTTTTCTTTGAATACTCACACAGGGTTGTTCATTATTACAAACTGACAAAAATCTGTAAAATTTCTCAGTTGCTCTGGTCAAGTCTAATTGCCTCCTGTCGCTAATTCAACTGGCCCTGTGCAAAATTGGTCTTAATATGCCAACTTCAATCATGGCAAGGAGAAAAAGAATACATTAAAGTTGCAGAACGGGTGAGCCATTTTAATAGTAAGATGCTAGCTCAGCTTTTTTACTTATTAATATCTGCATAAAGGAATTTCTATCCTGATTACCGAAAGCGATACATTTTTTTCCTAAGTAACCCCTTTCAAAAGTTAAAATATAGAAATAAAAGGATGCTGATTAGTTCATGATTATGAAAGGCACTTTTTCAACTAAAGGAGCTCTCTAAAGCTAACAAAGCTTCAAATAAACTTGTATCAGGGGACTGACCAAGCAGGCACTCCCACCAACCATTTATGTGATTTATTTCTCCATGAAAATGGAAAGGTAGTCCTTGCTAAGCTTAATTGAACAACATAGATCAGAATATTATATCCTTGATACATTTATGATTTTTGTAGAGCCAACCAATTTTACATATAACTCCTCTGCATGAAATATGATATAAGTAGCATCACAGTGACTGTTTTAGGTCACAAATTTGAAATGTCTTTCTATTATATCATTTCTAAGTCATTTCTCCATGTGCCTGTGTTTGATTGGGTGAAAGTCACATCAGAATGTTTGGCCATAAAACTAAACCTAACTCCACTACTCTCTTTCAGGGTAGTATCATCAATCTTTTAAAAAGGTGAATATGACCTTAAGATAATGTATCAAGCAAAAGACAAGGTTTCAAGCTTTACATGATCTACTTCAGCAAGAAACGCCTTATTAACTGTCATTACAATTCAAATTATTCCTCAAAGTTAAGTACTTTTGAAAAAATTAACTATCGACTAGAGTTGATGTCACAAAGATAATTTAGTATTATATATACACGACTGTCCGGAAAAATTCCAGCCATTGTTAATCTAACAAGAATGGTTTGGCAACATCCATGTAACCTGGCAGCCAAGGAGAGTGGACTAGAATGCACACAAGTGAGCAATGATGACTTCACTGCACTAGTCAGTGGGGGTGGTAGGTGCGGTAGAGTGAGCATGTACGCTGTGTGGTCATCGCATTCAAAATGACTAAGCAGGTACAGCAACGAATCTACATCAAATTTTGCGTTAAGCTTGAACATTCCTCCTTGGAAACTATTCACGTGATTCAGAAGGACACAGCTCTGGCCAACTAGTCACTGGCAATTTCATCACAACAACGTTCTTGCTCACACATCACATCTCTTGCAGAGTTTTTTGGTGAAACATCAAATCACCCAGGTGACTCAGCCCCTCTGCAGCCCAGATCTGGTACTTGCAATTTCTGGCTTTTCCCAAAACTAAAATCACCTCTGAAAGGGAATAGATTTTAGAACATCGATGAAATTCAGAAAAATATGACAGAGCAAGTGATGGTGATTGGGAGAGCTGTGTAAGGTCCCAAAGTGCCTACTTTGAAGGAGACTGAGGCATCATTGCCTTATGTACAATATTTCTTGTATTTTGTCTCTTCAAAAAATGTCTCAATTTTTCATATTATATGGATGGACACTTTCTGGAAAGACTCCATTTGCATTAAATCAGGGACCTCTATATGGAACTTCTTCCCCAATAGGAAGAATGCACGGCATCAAACACCAATCAGTGGAATGAAGAATGGCCTGACTTGTCAACACTTCCAGTGATTCACTGGAGACGTTTTCATTTCTTGTTCCAAAACTTTGTAGGTTGGAAATTTTAATTCATGAAGAGGGTATACTCTTTGTAGAGGATTCGGCAAAGAGTTCATTGAACTGAAAGATCTCACTGCTGCAGGACAGTTGGACTTCTAGTTTTCAGAGGACAGCAGATGAGAAAAGAGTCACCCTTTAGAAGGGGTCATTTGATCCTGATCAACAGAAGAAAGTTGGTTGCACTGGTTTTACAGAATGGATTTTATCAGAGATGTGGAACACAAGTTATGCACTTGGATGCCTCTTGGTTTTCCTTTTCCTGTTTATAATGGTAAATGGACATGTACAGCAACGTGACTGGAGAAGGTAGGGGATGATGAAGGACTCAGATCACTTAGAATGGGGATGTGAGCCATGCCATCAAGGAAGCCATGCAGACCTGCCAATACGATATGTGCAGGAGAGAGAAGTTTGGAAGACGGTAGAGAAAAGAGAATGAGGCACCCCCTGCTGTAGGAGCTGTGTTATTCTAATAGCTTTATCCCTTTTTAAAAGTTGTCTCAAACAAACAAACAAGAAAAGAAATCACTCAAAAATGTCCCCATTTCTGTAATCCCATGTGACATTTTTGAAATTGTACTTGATTGTTTCAAAACTCTCGACTCTGGCAACAGATATTGAAGAATAAAAGATAATATTGGAGACCCAAATCTAACAGATTACCTCTTCAGTTATGATTAGGAATAAAATGTGAATATAAATTCCTTAGAGATTTTTCCAAAAATTGGATAGATAAGTTTGGCCAGTTTTCTGTCAACTAGACAATTTGTTTTGCATATGAGATAATCACCTAGACAGGTGATTAAATGAAATGTATTTTTTATGAGTGCTTGAAATGTGATATGAGCAGGAATAGGTCAATAACTGTAAGAATATAAGTTTCCATAGTTAAAGCAAAATGAGAAAAAATTCTTCAGGGAAACAGGGAACAAAATAAAAACATAAATATAGGGAAACAGAAGATAGAAGTTTAATTTTTGCAATTTTCAGTTCTCCATGTTTTCTTTCTAGATTCATCTTTCTTTAAGGAAAAAATAGTCCTTGAATGTTAGATTTTTTAAAAAATGCTTATTAGATTCTTGGGCTTTTAAAACATTACTATTTTTCCTCCATTAGGCTCTTGCCTGAGGCAAAAATCAACGCCTAATACAAATATTGAAAAAGAAGAAGAAAAAGAAATCTCAAGAGATACACAAAGATATCTTAGGATTTTGAACAATCAAAAAGGCAAAGGTTATGTGAGTTATTTGAAAACTCCTTTGAGGGAAAAATTGATCCATTCCTTTAATGTTCTCCACAATGAGGATTAATTCTCTTTGAGCGCTTTAAGTACCATAAGGGAAAGCCCATTAAGAAGAGGAGACTCAGTTCCCCACACTGGCCCCCTGATCCATATGAGAACTTTCAAAACCATCACAAACGAATATATTCTCTATTGATTTTGATTTTTATATTATCTTCAACTTAGAGGGAATTTATTGCTTTCTAAAAGTATAGTTTGAAATAATCAAATAATACTCTAGATTTAAAGTTGTTTCCACAAAACTCTTCAACTACTCGCAAAAATTTCAGAGTAGAGGTAGAAAGGGAGATAAGAGAAATGCAAAAATAAATTTTATCATTCATGTCATAATTTATTCTGTTCTTTATTCCAAAAGGATGAACATTAAACACATTAGACTTCACTCTAATAATGTCATAAATAATAATAAATCATTATCTTATGTTTTATAACAATTTATATTAAACACAAATTATCATAACATTTATGAATACATATACGTGTGTATATATACATACATATACGTGTGTATATATACATATATGTATGTATATATACACACGTATATGTATTCATAAATGTTATGTATGTATATATACATACATATATGTATGTATATATACACAATGTCAATATAGCATTTATACATGTATATATGTATATGTATACACTATGTTGATATAGCATTTATACATGGAAAAAGTCTTTATCAAATTTAACCCACACCACAACAATGTGAGGTAGGTTTTGCTATTAAATATTTTAATAGTTAATGTGAAGTGTTTAAGTCTTCTGGGCCTCAGTTTTCTTATTATAAAAGGAGGGAATTACAATAAATTATTTTTAAGACCCTTTCGAACTCAAAATTTATTTTAAATAAACATGGCAAGTGTTAAAGAATAATGCTCTACCCCCAAGTAGTTTGCTTTTCTTGTCACAAAGCTCTAGGCCGTACTGTTTACTCTATTTTTTAAAGCACCTTTAAAGACCTATAAATCATGCACTATAAAATTCACTAATAAAATATATAAGTCATTTTTTGTATTATAATAGTACAGTGTTGTGTACCTGCACCACAAAAGAAATTTTAAATGTTTTCTCACACCCCCAAATTCCCATGCCCATTAGCAGTCATGCCTCTACACCCGCACCTCAGTCCTGGGCAACCACTAAGCTGCTACACTTTCACAGGAGAGTTTACCTGTGTCTTGGCCTTTTTTCTCTATTTTATTTCAGGTGGAGGTCAGTGGTCTCCCACTGAGGACCTAGGATAGACAGAAAAGGTCGTGAGCAGAATAGAAAATGTAAGTGATATGATTTGAATGAACCTACTGGTAGCACATGGGAGATATATCTGATCAGCCAAACATCTGTGTTTTCCATAATCAAATTCCAATGAATATGATGTTATTTTATGTTGTATGGAATTAAATAATATTTTTGATATTTCTTTTGGATAAACATATTCATTTAGAGATATAATAAAAGTATACAATGCACATTCTTATTTCAATGTGGAGAACCTTTATTCTGAATTATATAAAATGAAAAATTAAAGCTAAAATTGTAAGAAAGAGATAACTTATGCTTCACTCTTATTAACTCTCAAGTGAAAATCTGTTGTTTCACATGATTATATTGATTCCAAATTTTATATCAGTATTGCATTGGAACTATTTGGATATTTATACTGCTTTTTTGGCTATATGTATATTTTAATAACATAGAAATCACTACAAATTAACATAAAACTTATTTTTTATCTTCAAAATACATAAAATATTTCTTAATATAATCTTGTTTCTGAATGCCCTTCATTGCTATGGGCCTTGCTACTTCCTTACTCTGTAAATGATCCTAATTGAATAGATACTCATTTAACTAAATTAAAGTGTGCTTTGTTCTTTAATTTGGAAAGTCTGCACAAGTATAGCTTTCTGATTACTGCTTAAGATTACTTTTGAAATTTTCAAAAGACTCAACTTGTTCCTGTTAAGAAAAGCCTTGATGAAAAAATATAATTCAAAAGACACATACTGATAGTTCATTGATATTGATATAGCCTCTGCTTCGGCAATGCTGCATAGAAATGAAATTAAAATCGTAAAAGCAGAAAAAGACATGCAGATGCATTACAGAAGGCAACACACAGGAACCAGGGCAATCGACAATCAACTCTCATTACCTTCTCATTTTTCTCTTTTATGCACAATCAATAGCGCTTTCCTTTTCTTTTATTTATTCTGCCATTTATTTCAGTTGTAACCAAGATCTCACCTTAGTGCTTTTCCTTTACCTTTTATTTCACATGCTCAATTTTTGTGAAGTTATACAATTATGAAATTATATGAAGCAGTTCTTTAACAACTTATTTTTTGCATGAACGTTATAAATGAAAAAATATTTTTTAAAACATTAAATGGTTGCTTTATTTTCTGCGGGCATGCACATGTGTGCATGTATGTGTTTTAATACATATCTTGGATCTAGCAACTGAATCAAAACTATATAGAATTATTATGTTAATTAATATGGAAGGTTAGAGCAGTGAAATAATACATAAATACAGGGTTTATATGAAGTGAAATAGAAGATACATGAACTTGTAATGTTTCCACAACAATGCCTAAGACATTGACAGGAAGAAGGTGCATTATTATGTGTTACATAGTTAGGTTATTGGTTTTTAAATATTTTAGTTTAATACAATATTTTTACATTAATTAATAAACAAGAATAAAATAATTTTAATAATTCTTCTACCCCTACTGTGTTATCTTTTGAATTTTGATATGTGCATCTGAAAAGATGTAAGATTCATTACACATCCATAGAGTTTAAATTATTGATTATATCATTTATGTATTATACGATTATAAATTCTTACTTATAGTTTAACCATTTGACTAATATTAGGCCAAGAGTGATATATTCATTTCACCCGTTTTTATTGTGTTTATATTAACTTCTTGTCTGGTCAATTTTGCAAATGGATGTTGTTTTATTTGGTTTATGGATTATTACTGACATATATTTACTACGAAAATTGTACTGAAATCTTTGTAAGTGTCTTTTGTCTTGTTCAATTTTTTGCAGTGAATTTTACCTCTTCAGATATCAATCCGTATTCACTTTGGCTTCTGTTTGCCTGGCATACCTTTGTCTTTCTTTACTTCAGTATTTTTTCTTGTAAAAATTAAAAAAAATAAATATATCTTCTATAAATATATATATATAAGGATATTTCCTTGCAAGCCATTCTGAAAATATTTGCCTCTTAAAAAAAGAATAATCCCATCAGCACTTCGTGGTATGACCTAGGAGTCGTCTCCCACCTGCCGTAGTTTGATCCTGACTCTCCTTTGGGTTGTATTTATGCAGTATTTTCCACACGACTCTTTTCAGCCTGTTACCCGTCTCCTAATTGCTGAACGCCAGTTCATCATGGTGCTGCTGCATAGCTACGTGAGTTGTTGCTCCGGATATTTTTCAGGACACTTGTGTTGCAGTCAGTGGTGGAAGAGTGAGATAGTGGTGTCTTCCTTCATGGGGGAGGCAGTATTAGATTCCAGGCCAGGGCAACAAAGGTAATGTTTCTATCCGCAGACTCCACCTGGGCTTCTCAACATCACCCACGAGGGAACTGGGGACAGAAGGGAATGAGAAGCCCCTTCTCCCTGCGGTCGTTGTCCTCGCCGTCTTTTGTCTCTGACACAGGAGTCTCTCGCTCAGCAGTCTCTTTTCACCTGCCTGCTTTTCAAAACTATCAGGATAACTTGTTACCACACAAGAAGGATAAAATGTTATGTCTTTCATAGGTTTTGACATTATTACATGTATTCCCTTTCATCCACCTTTATATTACTTCTATTTAGATGTCGTCTCAAATATCTTTTGCTCCCCACCTATTCCCAATGGACAATTTATGAGCTTATTCTACTTTCCCCGTTTTCTCTTCATTCCTCTCCAATTTATAGTTATTTTTCCTTTGTCAGAACATATACAGCATTTTATAACAACCTTTCATCTTTATCTCCTCTTTGTATTAGTCTTAGATTAATGACCAGAAATGTTCAATTCTTGCCAACTCCACAATTTTGCCATGTAATGTTAGTGAGAAACAAATGGGGATTATACCTAAAAACACATGTAGCCTGAGGATGATTTTGGAGACCTTCTGAAATGTGGCTATTGGTAAGTGTACTACTGAATCCTTTAAATTGATGAGACCAAAGAAGTGGATGGAAAAAAGCTCATAAACTAATATTCTTTATTGAAGCACTAAGTAGCGCAACATGCTGCTCTCCTACTACTTAATGTCTTTGAGTTACAGCTTCATCGTGTCATGAAGCTGAGATACATATCTAAACAGAGTTTGAAAAACTGCATTGTTTTTTAATAGTTCACTTTTATTGTTTTCTTTCATTACCATTTATCCCCTTATACCTTCTTCAACTTCCACCCACCATCCCTCCCCCAGCAATCACTGCACTGAGGTCTCCGAGTTTTCCTTTCCTTTTTCCTGGATCCCCACCTCCCCTCCCCCTCCCCTAGAGCTCTCAGCCTGCCCTCTACTTATGAGGCTGTCTCTCTTTTGCTTCTTAGTTCAGTTGGATCCAAAATAACTTCAAGAATCTAACACAGAGGGTGAGGGCAAGACATAAGGCAACTACAACAAGTCCTTCATAGTGTTATCTCCCTTTCTTTCATTTTTACTCAGTTATACACAATGGAGTCTTCATAACATTAAAAGTGAACAAAATGTTTAAGATCGTGTGATACTTTTGTATTTAAAGAAACACAGCCCAAAGTTCTAAATAAATAAATAAGCAAATGGACTTCATTTTTTCAAAAGCTATAGAAAGCTTCTTTCACTGCTCTCAGTTCTGACTCAGCTGACTCAGTTCTGGTTTCTCTTCTCTCCAGTTCCTCTGCACCCTCTTTTGGCGGATGAGAGGGAAACAAAATACAAGAGAGAGGACTTGGTCCCTTCATAGGCCAGGTATGGTCATGAAGAAAATTAACTGTAGTGAAATTTAGTTCTTTTAACAAGAGCATAAAGATGAATAAGAAAATGTGCACATTTGGCCGTTCCACACTTTAACAGAAATAATAAAATATAAGCTGCGCCTCACAGAAAATGGAAACTGTACTTGTTACAACCAAAACTAAACACACCTGTGTTAGTTTGAAATTCAACAATATTTGCTTTGCTTTCATTTGTTAATTTAAGCCTACAGAGAAATCAATGTTGTGCACCTAATTTACTAATTTCACTACCAAAACAGTAAGTGGGAAGATTGTCTCTCCTTGTTCATTTCCACCGACAGAAATGCTATGGCTTCCAGTCACTTCTCAGAGTTCCGGCTTTTGGCCCAAGCTCGCTGTTCTCCTCTATTCGAGAAAGAAGCCTCATTCATCATCGTGTGAGGTAGGGCTGGAGTCAAAAGGGTTCCGAATAAATCCCGAATGGCAGTCAATTAGTCATTACTTTCACAGCTTGTCCATACATCTCTTGTTAAGTGAATGTTTATACACTTAGCCTCCCTAAAGGCCTCCCAGCAACTTCATGAAACATGGTGACACAGGACGGTGACATGGCCCTGTTGCAAGCTACGTCTCCAATGGCAGTTAATCAAAGGATGCCATGAGCTCCACAAAGCCTCTTCTCACGATATTAATACAATATAGGGAACTGCTGCTGTGAATGTCTCTGCCACAAATCTTGTGACTGCCTTTTACTTTAGCCAACGAACTCCTAATAAATTAAACTTGCAGTAAGAACCCTCATACGAAGCACTGCATCTCATGATGGCGTCTTAGTGTCTCAAATCAGACTCTGAAACAACAATTACCGTTTTGGGTTTTTTTTTAAATATTTCATTTCCTGTTAGGATATCATGTTTATCCAGTATTTGGTGAGAAGCAGGGTATCACACAAATGTCAGCTATTTAATACCAGAACTAATCACTATTTGAATCCCAAAACACCAGGTAAAGAAACAAAACATATGTATAACTTCTTTTAGCTAAAAAAAGCAAGTATTGAGCCCCTGTGGAAAACAGTATGAATAGATTGCTGGCTATAATTTTTATAAATAATGATTGTATACATTGGAGAGGTTACTTCAAAGTACTTTATGTTACCATAAACTAATTAAAAAGTACTTCATCACTTTTTAAAAGTGACATCTTATTTTGTAGCTAAGAAAGTAAAATAAAACTGATTCAGGTATTTCTAAGAATTCTACAGAGAAATAGTTATGTTACCAGTTCTACATGCTAAATTCAAGAAAATGTCGCTTTAAAATAAAAGCAAAAACTGTGGTAAGTACCATAATAATCTTTGCGGCACACTCAGGATAAATAGTTTGTAGTTGGCAGCAATAGCTCTGATAGAACAATTAGCTAATATTCATAAGGACAGGTCATAAAGACCTAAAGATTCAGGCAAATTGAATTGCTACTCTTCTCTTTCTCCTTTTCTATTTCTCAAATATATTTGGAAGCATATTGGTTTTTATCTAGAAATACAAGTCATTTGAATTTCCTATATCTGTGCTGAGTTTGATGGCTTTTTCATACACTAGCAGTTCACAAGATTATGAAAACCTAATGCATAATTCACACAGTAAATGAGTAATGTCATATGTCATTTGGGACCGACAAGCTTTGGTTTGGTCTGTATAGAACAGTAAGCTAAATATTCGCACAATACTTAGGATCTTTCTTTGCCCTGAACTTCTGAATTATTTTTTAATATTCACAGAATCACTACTTATTAATTTGCTCATGACATAAAATACCCTGCAACAAAGAAGGGGCAACTACCTATCTTAACTTCTTATGCATTTGACATAATCACATTTAAGGACTGCCAAATAGATTACTCAATTTATACAAGCCTTTATGGAAGTTTTTTCCAATTAGATAAATACTAACTCATAATTAGATATAATGTTGATAGAAGGTTATTTTATGTAATATATTTTCAATAAATTGAAATCAAATCCAGTACAACATAATAGTTTACTAAATATGTAATAATAATAGAAAAAATATGTCTATCAGCTGTGCTTACGTTATATACAAAGGAAATATATAAGTACTACAACTGGAAAGAGTCACCATAAAAATCCTTCATTTAACATAGTGGACTAGAGTTTATTCTTATTGTAAGTGATTCTAAGAGAATTTCTACCTGTTTATGAGCTTATGGAAACATAAATGTTTTCAAAGATAATAGTTTCAATTATTTTATTTTATTATTTGTTATATTGTATTTTGATTACACAAAAATTCATATGGATATGTATATAAATTAATGTATATTTCCAAGGTAGGACGGAAATAAATATTGTAAATACTATTTTTGTGTGTGTGGAAAATATGAGATATGGAAAAATCTCAATGATATATATAGGTACAGTAGAATGGTGAGTTAGACAGACATCCCATAATTCACTTCCCAACCTCTCCTTGGCAATACTAGTCTTCACTTACTTAAAAATGCAGATGGTAAAACTTATGTACCTGTTATTTTTTTATGGTTGTGGTTAAAGTGATTATCAGTAAAGTCATTTCCTTGAGAGATTATTCTAGGGAAATGTATCATTAAAAATCCTTCTTCGGACCATTTAGCTGCTTAAAAATACTCCTCTCATAAATTTCTATTTTTAAAATTTCTCTATATATTATGATAGAATATGAGAAATTAGCAAATTAAAAATATCTTCCAGAATGTGGCATATTAATATTCATTAATCAGGTCATTGAAGTTCTAATATTGAGTATATCACCAGAAAAAAAAATATATATGCACGTAATTTAATTTGTTACGCTTTGTGGTATACAGATATTTCTCAGAGAAATCTAGTTCTGTGTGAGTTTTCTCTCACAAACTAAGATTTCTGAGGATGAGTCAACCAAATTATTAAAATATACTGACACTTAATGAAAGTTACGCTTATTTTGTCATGGGAGTAAGTGTTTATGCACCATCACTAGGCTTCCTAATTTAAATGAGGAGGATCAGGCCAGGGCCCAGTGGTCATCCCCTCGAGCTTGCTCTCCCTTGTACCACAGAAATAGGAACTTAGACTCCGCCCACTGCTAGCCAGCGTAAGGACAACAGATTGACGAACTTTCTCCATAGCTAGATATGCCCACCTTAGTAAATTCTGGCCCAACAGACATAAATGTTAAATGTTTACGGAAGCTTCCACGGACATTTCTTTACATGCACTTGATGTTGCCACTTTTTCCTATTTTCGTTTCCCTTTCAGTCAACCTGGAACCTAGATCCTTACCTTGACCTAAGAGGATGAGGGTGAACTAGTGAGGTTGAAGGAAACTGAATCCTTACAGAATTTGTGGATCAGAGTACTTCTGATGCCCTTGGAAGTCTATCTGAGGGAAATAAATTTCTTTTTTATACAATTCTCGCTTTAGACATTTCTATTGTCTGTAGTTAAACAAAATCTCACTTAATACTGGAAAGAATGGAACTGGTCACAAATCTACTTGAAAGAGTGAGGAGACGTCTCCTGTCATTGCCCATCTCTTGGAGAATTATACAGTTATGTAAGAGGTCCACACCAGGCATAAATCTTCCAGAAGCCTAGTTTTGTTATTTGGCTCATGAGCTAAGAACCGTTTCCTCCATCTTCAAAGCACATGACTTCAGTCTCTGTTTCTGCATTTTACTGCCTTGTCCACTGTACTTAAATCTCCCTCCACCCCTGTCTTACAAAGATACCTGTGTAAGCCATGGAGAGCCAACCCAGGTGATCCAGCCTGATTCCCTCATCTGAAATCCCTCAATACACATGCCCAAAGTCTCTTTCGCCCTATAAGGTATAATTCACAAATTTCCAGGATTAGGGTGTTAATATATTGGGGTGGGTGTTACTCCTCTTATTTGGCAAAATAGATTGTTTTCCTAAGAAAACCTAGTTTGGAAAATATGAAGGGTCTGGATTAGACTCAGACTGAAGATAATTTACACCTCAGAGCCTTGTGACTATGGGCATCCAAGGATGAGATAGAGAAACTGAAGTAATGCCACACTGCTCAGGTCTCCAACTGGGGAAAGAAAAGCAATTTGGAGGCAATAACTGTTGATGCTGTTGACATTTGGACAATATTATAACAATAATTTGTAAAGTATTGGTGACCAGTGTGACTGTAATTATTTTCTGATTATTTTGAAAATATAGTTTAATAAAAAATAGGCAAAATTATTTTAAAAGCAATTATGATGTTCTTTGCCACTTACTCAAGGTTATATGAGCGTATCTACAAATAAACGTAGTGTAACTGAAATTCTGTGAAAGACAGCTCTCTCATGACCGGCAGCGTTTACAAAATAAAGGTAAAGCAGATGAAAACCAGTGACAGTGAGAATTCAGGTGGGAAGTACGTCAGGAGCAAATGATTTCAGGTATAAACAATTTAAAATTTACCTTGTTCACCATATAATTCAAATGCACATAAACAATTCTTGAGTAAATTACTTTCACATACACGGAGCCCTTGGAAGCAGAGGGCATTTGTAAAAATAATCACAGTCCCCTCCCTCTCATACCCCAACATCACCACCGTGTCCCTGATTTAAATGGGAAATGAGCTAGTACAGCTAGCTAGTACTACCTGCTCTGGTTAAATGATTACCAAGATGACACTACAGAAGTCACTGAAATCTGCAGCTGAAATCAATGAATCAATAGTATTTCCATCCCTGTAGGAGGGGAAAAAGAAAAAAAAAAAGCCCACAGAGGAACAAAAACTATTGCTCTGGATCGAGTGCCTGGATTTTGAATAGGGAGCCAAACAGAGTATTTCACATAAGTTTAGCCAGATGCATCAAGGATTAGAACAGACTACTTTTTCATTTTGTTTTATTTTATAGGTTGACATTTACTAACGTTAAATGACTATTGAGTTAACAGGTATGTGAACATTGTGCAGAGCCATGAAATCGGCTTCTTCTCTCACAGACTAATCCCTTTTCTCTTGTGCTCACTAACATAATGGGCCATAGTTCATGGGTATGCAACACCAGCTAGCCGTGTACAGATGGAATCAATAGCATAATCCTATTAAATGCTGCAAAATAGTTTACTTTATGATATAAAGTGGAATTGTGATTGATTTTTAAAGCGAATAGTAGTTCTACATTCAACTCAGGCAAGAATAACTTTTAAAGCAGCAACTTTCTCTTTGTGGGGCATTTTTTCCTTCTATTTTGCTTGCTTTTATAAATACATTTTACACATGTGGTCTAATTAAGAGAAATTGAATTCTGGCTTGTCTTTTCACTTAGAATTGCCTTGGCTTTCTACCAACTTCTAAATAGAAAACTAAATGCCGGCTTTGGAATCGGCCCCTGACTCTGGAGCATTCCTGGTTAAAAACAATAGTTAGACAATGCCAAAGTTTCACTTTTCATAACCCTTTTCTAGGTCCATAATTATAAATATTTACAAATTAGTAATCAATATTTAGCCAGAACACATTACACCAATACCTGTATTAGTATTCAGTTTCTTCTCTGAAAAACTTCCCATGTTGAATATTTGATTCTACACTAAACACTAATTATTTTTATTATCCCTGTACAAATGAACTTACTACACATCCATCACACCACTTATTTATTTATTTATTTATTGTTTATTTATTTATTTGGTGAGAACATTTAAGTCCCTCTCTTAGCAAATTTTAATCATATACTAATGTGTTATCAGTTATAGTTGCCATTCTTTACTTTAGATCCTCAGAATTTATTCATCTTATAGCTGAGAGTTTGTCCCCTTTACCATCCTCTCTGTATTTCCTTTGCTCCACAACTTCTGGTGATCACTTCTCTACTCTCTCTTTTTCTATAAGCTTGACTTTACTTTTTCTGAAATTTCTTTTAAAGATACCATGCAGTACTGGTTTTTCTTTAATGTACTTCACTCAGAAAAATGCTCTCTGGGGCCATCAGTGTTGTTGCAAATGGCAGTATTTCCTTCTTGTTCTTGGCTGAATAATATTCCTTTGCACGTACACATCTGATCATTGCTACACATCCATCCATTGACAGACACGTTAGGCTGTTTACATACCTTGGCAATTGTGAATAATGCTACAATGAACATAGGAGTGCAGACATCTCTTGGGTACCCTATTTTTCATTCACTCTGAATATGTACCCAGAAACAGGAAGGCTCAATCACTCGGTAGTTCTCTTTTTAATGTTTTGAAGAACCTCCATGTTGTTTCCCATTGTGGCTGCACAAATTCACATTCCCACAAACTGTGCACAAGTTCCCTTTCCTCAACATCCTTGCCGACACCTGTTCCCTTGTCTTTTTTTATGATAGTCATCTAACAGGTGTGAGGAGGTATCTTTTTGTGGTTTTGATTTGAATTCCTTTACTGACTGATGATGTTGAACACTTTTTCCTGTATCTGTTGTTTATTTGTATTCTTTGGAAAGATGTCAGTTCTGTTCCTCGGCCCCTCTTTTAATCAGATTCTTTTTTGCTATTGAGTTATATGAGTTCTTAATATATTTAGGATATTAACCCATTACAGATGTATGATTTTAATGTGTTCTTTTATTTAGTAAGTTGCTTTTGCATTTTGTTGTCATTCTTTGATGTGTAAAGCTTTTTAGATTGATGTAAACCCACCTATTTATGTTTAATTTTCGTGCCTTTGCTTAGATATTAATAAAAAAATGATTACCAAGATTACTGATGGATTATGAGAAGATCATAATTTGTTTTAGAATTGGATTAAAATATCCTAAATCATGAATTATATGTAATATAATTTGTTATATGTAATATAATAATGACTTAATACTTACTGAATCGTTTGACAGTAAATTGCAGACATGAGATATTCTATTGTTTTATAGACACTTCAATCAAGGCATAGTGTGAATTTGTTTCGGAGTTGGGTTAAAAAAATCATAATGTTATTGGAACACTATATATAAGATATTAATGACTTCATACTTAAATATATTAAAAGATGAGAGAGAAGAATGGTTTAATTTTTTTAAATATAAATTTAAATTTATAAAAAATAGTAAATTCAAAACATTACTTCAAAGGATAGTTATATAGCTATTGATAAGAAAATAATGTATTTTAATTTTTCTGATATATAATATGTTAATATATGTTTATACGAATTAAAGGGTAAAATAATAAATATTTTGAAAAAATCAAACTACACAAATAATATAATCAATTATCTTTAAGACTGAAAATTTATAAATAATACTTCTTAAAATTAAACATTTGACTATAAAAATTATTGAAAACATATACTGATATCACTAGGCAAGTGGTGCATATAGGAAAAATTCCAATAAACATGGAAAATCTAAGAAAAAAATGGTGTGCAATTCAAATAAAAATGGATGTTATGGATATCCATTTGTCAGGTAACCAAATCCAAATGACTAAGAATATGTAGTTAGGAAAATAAATGACATTCTATGTATCTCAAATTTCTTATTTCTGTTATACTTGCACATACCATTTCTTGTTCAATTTTTTAATAGTTTCAAGGTTTCAATTCTCATTTGCTAAACAAATTAATTCTCATTTGCTAAAATTTCAGCAATAAATCAAGCATCGGTCTCTGTTTCATTCACTATTAACCAAACCTTTTTCAAGTTTTTGGGCCATTGTTAATATTTATTCATAACACCATCAAAAAGGCAAACAATAAAACTGTAGCCCAGCCACACACCAGTGGCAGAAATTCCTGGAGACTGAATGCCTAGCAGACACAGTAATTGTTCCGAAATAGAGCCCTTTCTGTTATCTGTAAATTTATGCTGTTTATATTTAAACTATGGCCAGACATCATGCCATGTCATCTTTGAAGTGTTTATAAAACAATAGAATATCTCATGTCTGCAATTTACTGTCTGATGATTCAGGAAATATAGGAGTATGTGGAGTCTGCTGTGAACTTACATTTATGCTGTGGGCGAGGCAGAAGATGCACACAGGGAAGCAGACACATGGGAAAAACGTTAACAATTGGTATGTGTGAGTAATGGGTATAAAGTGGGTAAAAAATATACATTTTTTTGCATGGTGTCTGGAAATTCTTCTGTAAAGTTGAAATCAATCATTTCAAAGAAGTTAAAAGATATTTCTTGCAATTTTATCACATTTGTTCATCTATTGAGTATGCCTAGGTAAAGATTTCATAAATTTAATTATAATTAATTATCCAAAAATTAAGAAGGCTATAGTAGATTTATTATTAATTGTATTGAACTGTATATTTCATGACATTATTAAGACACTTTATTATTTTTACTTTTTAAAGATTTTATTTATTTATTTTTAGACTGAGAGGAAGGAGAGAGAAAGGGGGAGAGAAACATCAATGTGCAGTTGCTTCTCGTGTGCTCCCCACTGGGGACCTGGGCCGCAACCCTGGCATATGTCCTGACTGGGAATTGAACCGGCAACACTTTGGTTCACAGGCCAGCTTGCAATCCACTGAGCTATACCAGTAAGGTCAAGATGCTTTATTTTCATTATTAAATAACAAACTAGTTCTTATTGTCATGTCGATATGTATCAGTGGAAGAACTTTATATCAAAATAACTATTTTTTCTACCACAAATTAAAGTGGTAGCAAAGACAAATCAGAGACAACACTTTAGCAATTTAATAGGAGACACACAGTGAATTTATCTTTTATAGTCACAACAGAATTTCTTTCTCAGAGGAAAGTGAGTTCAACAAACTAATTTTCTCAAACATAGGCCTGATCAAGCAGTCTCTGGATGTTTGTTTTTGGTAGTAAATTTCCAGAATTATTAGTGCAAGTATTTTACATAGTTGTTTCTCTTAACAGTTCTCTCAGGTGTTTGTCTGAATGTTTTTCCTTTGCAATTTTCTCTGATTATTTCAAAAACATCATCTCAAGAGATATATTTCGCTTCATACTCACTATCTATTTACCCTTGATGGGACATTGCAGTTCTTCATTATGCTGCAGGTTAAAAGAGAAAAACTAGAGCACATCGGTTTATTTGGATAAAAGTCATACACAACCTCATTTTCATGGAGTCTTCATAAAGTGACTATGCAAACTGAAATAAGGAGCACAATTTTTTATAATATTCTATTTCAGAGGTCACTAAAAAATGTCATTTCCTTTCTCTTTTGAATATGAAGTTAGGTACCAAATGAAATACTTAAAGAGTTCTTCAAACTCATCTTTTTTTCTAGAATGCACCTCAAATTTTGAGTTATATAACTTAGCTTTTTAAGTCAATTTTGTATATACATAGCACTTTGTAGTATTTAAACACATGTCAATCTAATATGTATTTTGAATGATATTCTTGTAGTATTGGCAAAACAAATATTTCTTCTAATACCTAGCAACATAATCCAAATAAGATTTCAAGAGCAGCATTTTGAGATATCTAACTAGTTCAATTCTGGGGCACATTTGACATAGTTAATAATTTTCTAATTTCAGATTTTCAAATTAAGCACTGTATCATTATTTTGAATAGTATAGGAAAAATTAAAAGTCTAACTACCCTTTAGACTAGTATTCCCATTTTTATAAATTTATCCTGCATACGGATTGTACTTGTGAGATATCATCTACACTTAGTTTATTCATATGTGTTGTTGTATATAAGATAAAATTAATTGAAATAAGATTTAGTAGCTATTAATAAAGGTCTAGATAATAAAGTCATATCTATACCATGAAATATTGTTTCAAATTCAATAAAATAAGAAATATTATAACTGATACACAATTATTTTTACCTAATATTATTAGGTCCAAAAAGCAAGGCACAGAATCATGACTATAGTGTGCTATTAGCTGTTTAATATTTGTATAAAGGGGAGAGGGGAAAAAATACATATCTACAGGCTGGGGAAAAAGCAGTTCTACAGTTGTGAGTACATGAAACAGAATTTATTCTTGTATTATTATATACTAATTATTGTATTATTTCTCATATGAACAACTATAAACTTACTTTTGCTCCACAATGTATATATTCTTTCTCCTACCTATTGTTTGTGTATATATATTTATATGTCAAGATAAATAAATATGGAGAACAACAAATAAGTAACATATCTAATATATTTATAGTATGTATTGCCTGGTATATCCTTAAACACCAATGGAAGAACCTGAACAATTGTTAACATGTGTTTTGTATGGGTAGGAGGTTTGGACAGGCAAAGGATAGTAGTGGGAGAGAGACCATTTATAAAATGCCACTCTTGTTGTATCTAAAATAACATAGATGTATTTCTTAATAAAAAATGAGTATATATGTATGAAAATAAAATATTTAAAACAAAATTATCTCTATTGTATTTTTATCTGTTTACATAGAAAGAGTGATAGTGTTAGAGATAGATATATAGATATATCACAAGATTAATTATTCATTTATCAAATTGCCATTGTTTTACCTTACACTACCATGAAGAATATGGTCTCTACAGTCTATAGAGGCCAAGTTTTTTTTTTTTCTTTTTCTTTTTTTTTTTAATTAATTTATTTACTTTTTAAATACATTTGTCTCTGCCTTCCCCCCCCTTTCCCTTGCCCCCTCCCTATAGAGGCCAAGTTTTAAAAGAGGTACCATATAGTCGATACCATTAGTGAAACATACAAATAATAAATGAGATGAATGAACACGGACAACAGGGGGGACTGACTGTGGAAGTAGGGGGGCGGGGCAGAGGAAGACAATAGGGAAAAAGGCAAGGCAACTGTAACTGAACAATAAAATAAATACATAAACGAGAAGAAATTAAGGTGCCACAATGAATATGAAAATATGAAAAAAACGTGTATATGAACAATCTATTTTTGCTTTGGTTTAATATGTAATTTAATTTATCACATTTTTGAAGTTGAAGTTTAATGCATGGTTATTTAAGATATTTTGCTGCTTTAGATGGTATCAAGCATTAATTTTGATAATTAACACTAGAGAAATGAAAGCAAATTACTGTTTTATGTTCTCTAAATCGATATGGTCTTATGGGAAATATATATTTTTATATATTACTGTAAGAAATACATAAAGTTATATAAATACATACAGTATTACACAGAATTAATGGATATACAGTCATTTCTTTTGTTTCTGGAGAACACGAATCCCTAGAGTCTCAAGGTTGTCTGGTGTGAAAAAATACCTAGGGAAGTTTCATTATATTTTTATCCATTATTTCTATCTGCTACTGACACAAAATTTGAAGTCTACCTTCTTCACCAACCAAGGCTAAGCTATTACTAGAGGGTGTTTATTAGAAAAGTCAGTTATACAACCTTGGAAAATGCATAGCATTAATATCAAAATATTATTTTTCCAGGTGTGGATTTATGTTACTCAGAGTTAATTCATCTTTGCTTACTTTATTTATAGTTTCCCCCTGTCTTTTGATATTGCTATTTTGTCTACGTAAAGACTACACGTAGGTAATTTATAGCCAATGCTTACTCTGATTTTGCTTTTCATAAAGTTCTTATAAAAAAAAATCACATTGAGTTTTTTAAAAGCGCATTTATTTGGGTGACATTGGTCAATAAGATTATATAGGTTTCAAGTGTATATTGATATGATATGTCATGTATATATTGCATTGTGTGCCCACCACCCAAAGTCCAATCTTCTCCTGTCACTGTACATTTGATCCTCTTTACCCTTTACTACTTTCTCATTCCCCTTCCCTCTGTTAACCACCATAGTGTTTTGTGTCTACAAGTTTTTGTTTGTTTTTCTTGTTTGTGCTCTTTAGTTTCTGTCTCTGTTTGTTCTCACTTCCAGGCTCTTTCCTCAGTGTCGGGTATCCCAGGGTTCCTTCCTCCTACCCGCCCCACCTGAATCTCATCCAGGCACACGGATTATATAGTCTTCCGTGCTGGTAACTTCCATGTATATATAGCTTCAACACATGTCTTTACCATAAATTCACTCACACATATTTCTATCTTTACAAAGCTATTGGCATCCCAAACTTAGCACCTCTAACTGAAGCCTTTTCTCTAACATTTCATGTGCTTCATACCAGCCTTCAAAATCAAAGTAAAAAGGACTGCTGTCCACACTGTCACTGAAACAAAAGAATCTAAATTTTGGGTTTGACGACTGTAAAAGAAAAATTGAAGTGCTCCAATTTTTGTAGGCATGAGAGACTTATTTAAGGCTCTTGTAATAAGAGAGGGAAATTAAACTAGACTCCGTTGAAATGAATGGTGAGAGAGTTTTTAATCACTGGGATGACCTAGTAGAAAAGTATTGTAGAAGTTGGCGGGAAGTTGATCAATGTGTTAGACCATCTGTGTTTTATAAATTAGTACTTAACAAAGTTAGGCTCCTCCACTCCCACAAACACTGGATCTAGGGAATCCAGCCAGCATCTTTCCTGATGTTTATATGTCAAACGTGTAGCTCCCAGGTCCTTGAGAAATACCTACTGGGGCTATAAAAGATTTATGTCTCAAAAAGAGAAAATAAATAACTTAAAATTGCAAGTTTTCTGAAGTGAATTCTCTAAGAAAAAAAGAGGTAAGGAAAGAAAACCGCCTAATATTTAGTCAAGCTGGGGGAAACTTTAAAGCCTTCTTAACCATTATATTCTCGCAATTCTTTTTAAATTTTTAAAAAGATTTTATTTATTTATTTTCAGAGAGAGGGGAAGGGAAGAAGGAAACATCAATGTGCTAGAACAAGATCAAATTGGTTGCCTCTCACACACCCGCACCGGGGGACTTGGCCCGCAACCCAGGCATATGGCCTGGCTGGGAATCAAACAGGCAACCTTCCTGTTCACAGGGCGGCGCTCAATCCACTGAGCCACATCAGCCAAGGTTCAGAATTCTTTTAAATTCCTTATCATATTCTGTTCACTCTACTTACAGGATTCCAGACTGTGGACTCCTCTAACTGTCTTTTAAATGTTTATTCTAAACTATAATTCTCTTGTGTTGATACAAAAAACTCCAGCCATTTTCAGATGCATTGTCGTGCTCTACCATCCACACATGATGCACCATCATTTTCACGTCACATATTAGTTCATGTTATGCCCTCTTTTAGGGACAATGTCTATGCTGTAGTAATTGCAAAATACTGACTATCACTCCTGTTACAATTAACAAAATGAATCTTTTTTTCTAAGGCACTTTTTATTGCTTCATTATAGGTACAAAGGGTACCAGTAATAAAACTCAGTTTTATTCATGCTACCCATGAAATTTGGGGAGTTACTAAAACCTTCCTCATTTGTTTAGTATACATAAAAAGTTCTAGGAATTAAATGAAATAAGAAACGTAAAAACTTTGCATTTGGCTGTCAATAGGCTAAGCACAATAAATATGAATTGTTATTAAATAACTATTAAATTGCAATTAAGTAGTAAATTTTCAAAATCCTATGGCTCATATCACAGAATTTTTTAGAAGAGATGTACTAATTAAAAAAATAAATCGCCCTTCCCAAAATACTGCAAATTATTACTCCTTGTGTCCATGAAAAACATTCACCATTTATACTGGACAGTAACTATAAAAAATTAGACCCTGTTGATTTATTAATATAATTATATTTCTATTAGTTCTCTGGGTACAGAAAATATATTTTAATTCAAGGAAAGATAAATTAATTTAGAAATCACATAAATTCTATGATATTTAATCAAGGTTTTTAATATTAAAATTAGATCTTTATATAAATTAATTATGTAGGACTTTTAAATGCATGACCTTGTAAATGCTCAAAATTTAATTATATTTTTAATATAAATATACATACCTGTGTATATATGGTGGGGCAAAAGTAGATTTACAGTTGTTTATCTGGAAAATAATACAATCATTAACAAGTAATGATACAAGAATAAACTTTGTGTTTTCTTATTCACAAATGCAAACCTACTTTTACCACAACCTATATATACATATATACATATATATGCATACAATACTATAAATATATATATCTCTTCCAAATTTGGATGTGATAATTAAAAATGAAAAAATGGTATTAGCATTAAAATAATTTTGGGCAAATTAAATCTTTCTTACTGAAGCAGCAAGTATAGTCAAGTATTTCTTCATAAAAGTAGCATTAACAAAGAGTAATCTTTTAAATATAATACAATTGTCATAGAAAAATACTTTAAGATTGTATTAACACAAGGAAAAACAGCATGAATATAGGTGTATTATATTAAAAATTGTTCTCATCACCGTAATTTGAATGTGAAGAACAATTTTAGTGTATACTAAGAGGTGCAAAGTTCTCCACCAAAACTGCCAAAGCATCTTTGCATCAATTTAAACTTGAATGTTTAGAAACAAAGAAATATTACATTTACATGATCTGCTAATACTATTTTCAAATACACCTTGTTGTAAGTTTGAAATACCTATGTCTACATATTTGTCCTTAGAAATTGTTATCACTGGCAAGCGTCGACACTGTCAGAAGCAGCTGGATTCTTATCTCTTATTTTCAGATCTAATTACAACGTTGGCTGGCGGTTAGCCTCTTCTCATCACAAGTTCATACAATTGAACAAAGCTAATTGAAGTTGCCAAACCATGTTAGCATGCTGACTAATATAAAAAGGTTGAGACCTCTTGGAAAATTAAGCCAGTTAAATTCAAAGTGGCACTACATTATTAATCAAAATCCAGACAATTTTCTTACTAACAAGTAGATGTAATGAAGCTCGATTTATATATTGTAATGCCATAGAATATACCTGAAGGGTGTGTTTTACGATGAGTAGGTTGTCAGATCTCTTATTTACTTGATGTATAATCAACAAATTAGTTTGATAATTGTTGGTGTTCAACAATACATTATTTACCATTTATGTATAAAAAAGCCTCTGAACAGTTTGCAATGTTATATAATACAGTCTTAGCATGATTCCCCTCCCTACCACATATACAAATATACTCGTGTGTTGTTTTCTATATGCATTTCTCAAAAAAAAATCACAAGTACATCCAAGAGCTGTTTTTATGTGAGCTTGCTACTTATTTTATTTTGCGTAATAAGTTCCTAACATACCTCTGAATAATAATTGGTGAGAGCTATCTTAACTAAGTGGTGGCATATAAGTCCAGTATTCTTTCATTTCCAATGAGAAATCTCAGATTACTGAGAATGAGATGTTAAAATTGCAGAGGAAGGAGGCAGGGATGACTTTATACACAACTGCATTAGAAAATCATTCTCCAATTAAGTCATTATTTTTCCATAGGTCTGTTTAACATAAACATCATTCATGTTTGTTACAAAAAGAATCTCTCTCAATTAATATATCTGATAAGTTTTGCTTTACCAAATTCTATTGCAACTTATTTTTCTAATCCATCAGGAGAGAAAAATAACCCCCAGAGAGATGAAATTTAGTTCACTTTCTGATTTGTAGACAGTGAACAGGGAATCATTCACACCATATGTATGTCAGACAAGTTTTAAATTATTTTGTCCATTTTGAAGTTTTTTTAATTACAGCTTTGAGTCAACTCTTGAATAAGAATAACAAGTAATTTTAAGTATAATGAGTATGAAATATCATAGGTCATTTCAAGGTAAAGCTAGGGTAAGAAATGAGGTGTTTGAGGCTAATTACTCAGGAAGTAAGTCAGAGAGAGGGAGCATTTCCCAAACATGTTGCCACAAGAAAGATAAGTCATCTGCCAGTTTCCCATTTTTCTCACTCAATGCTAATTGCTCCATTTTACCACCTGCTGAAAAAGTTGTTTTAGAAAAATGTCCGTCAACTTCTCTCAAAGGTTATTTGTCTTTTTAAAAATTTAAATAGAGCATTTGAAAGAAAGAGGAAGAGATTTTGTTCCTCTAGGAATCATTCACATTCCTGTAGAATGTTGCAGGTAAAAGAGAATGTCTCTTGAATTATATTGGAATTACCTTTGTCCGTGTACTAGCTGGTACAATCAGGATGGTGTCAATAACCAGACCGTAGGGTTGCTATATTGCTCCAAAGAGCTCATATATGCAGAGGACACTGAACTGTACCGGGCGCACAATATGCGTCAGTAAATGCTAGCTGGTGTTATTATGCCCATCAACATCATTGTTAAATAAAAGCATTAGGAAGTCCTTGTAAAATTGTACATTTTTAAGAGGTTTAATTTATTCTTACAATGGACAGAAATTACAATTCTGTTCATTGCAAGGCAGAACCTACCTTCCTATCTGTAAAAATATTGTTTACAGAGTCACAGGAACTGAAATAAGAATATGTGGTGGCCTTTTTATGGGAAGTACAGCTTTCCTGATTAATGAATATATTTTATATATAATTTTTAGTGTTTCTGTCATTTTTATCATATTTTAAAAGTATTTGACAACTTTAAAAACTGCATGATATTTAAATATATGCACATACATGTATCGAACTCCTGGATGATTCAACATATTTAAGGTGTGTGCTCTATTCTGCATGCTCATTATATTTCAGTAAGTTTTGTTCAAAAATACTGCTTTCCTTAGTAAAATGCAATATAAACTCAACGTTAACAGAAATGGTAAAGCCATGATGGAAAGTTGGTATACTATTAGGAGACAGAGAACATCATTGCTTTCATATCACCAAAAAAATGTGTTTTGTACATGTTAATTCTCAAGTGAAAAATGCCAAGTGGCAGAGGAAAGTGCATGGCATCGCTTCAGCCTTCGAAAAGCCCGCCCTCCGGAGAGCTAGGCAGGTGAGGGCTGTACCGGGATCTGCGTCCTATTCCGCAGCCTCGGGGGACCACTCCCTTTTCTGAAGTATGTGCTCTCCATTTTCACCGTAAAGACTCCTATAAAAATGTTCATGTGAAAAAATAGAACGGATACAGTTAGAACATGTGGTAGAAATATGAATATATTTAGCTCTGACTCTGAGTCATTTCAGCACATGCCTTAAAGAAAAAATTTTCTCGTGGAAAAAGTCAAATAGGTATCTTTTGAACTGTACATATTCATATATTTTTCCAACCATGTTGAAGAGAACTACCTTGTTAATGTAGGTTCTCTCTATATATAATTTATATATTTTATATAAAAGTATAATATGTAACCTATATTAGCAAATAATAGATCATGAAACATAATATCTAATGTATAGTATATAGAAGAATTTAATTGCCATAGTCTACTATTTGTAAATATTGATACACACGAGCAAGCTGTATATGCTTATAATAATTTATGTACAGAAAAAAGAAAATGATGATGTGTATTTTGAGATTTTAAGGTTTTATTCCTTAAAGCTATTTAAAATTTAAGAGATTAACATTCTTCAGTGAGTTTTCACCATTCTCTCATATAATTGTCATGTAATCAGCTCATTAGACTAATCAGAGAAATGAAAATTTCCTAACTCAGAATATATGCATTGTGTTATTAGTCCAATGCCACAAGTACCTTATATATTAATACTTCTTAACAGTATAGAAGCTGTTTTTTTTATAAATATTTAAATGGAGTTATACATATAATAGTAAGCTACTTATTTAATGCTTTTAGTTTTGCTATATTTATCAATCCAAATCAGATTATTTCTATTTTATTTCTACATAATATATTTCCTTCACATTATTTTTTAACCAGTTTGACAAACATTTCAGTACCTAGGTGAGTGATTTCATAGGGAAGCTAAACACAATTTTACATTTGTATGATCTATGTATATGCACAAGTCATTTGATATTATTATAGTTATTTATAGCAATGCTGAAGTGAACATACATGTTAGGGGGAAAACGAACTTACATGGTGAAGCTATTGTAGAAAGAATGACTCTGTGGAGGATGTGGAGACTTACTTTGGCGGGGAGTATTTTTTGTAGCATGGTGCAGAAACGTACGCAGTACTGACCTAACAAACAAAACCGTGATGAACATAAATTGGGCCTAGTAGGCAATACCCTTCAAACAGATCATCAAGAATTCTCTAAGGTGTTAACATTTCAATGGGCATAAAGATAGAGAACTACCCATGCAAAAAGCATGGCTCTCTGTTAGCAAGAATATGGAAAAATTGGAACACGTGTGCCCTTGCTGGAGAGAATGCAAAATGGTGCGGTCACCATGCCAAATTGTAAGGTGAGTTATCAAAGAATTAAAAACAATTGCCAGATGCTCCTGCAGTTCCACTTCGGGTATCCAAATGAATATTTAAAAATAATTGAAAGTAGGATCTGGAAGAGATGTTTGTACCACTGATGTTCGTGACAGTATTATTCAGAAAAGCTGAAATGTGGAGTCAGCCCAAGAACTTATACACAATGAATAACAAACAAAATATGATATTACATACAATGGAATAGTATTTATCCTTAGAAAGGAAATACATCTAAAACACAGTTCGATATAGATGGACTTTATATCACGTGTAGTAAGCCAGTCACAAAAGGGCATATACCAACTGAGTTCACTGATGTGACGCATCTAGCATAGTCAAATACATAGAAACACGAAGCAGAATGTGGCTTCCACTGGCCAAGGGCCGGGGAAATGAGGACTTGTTTTTTAATGCATACAGAGCTGTGGTTTTACAAGATGAAGAAGTTCTAGACATCTGCTGCACACCATTGTAAATGTGCTTAATGTTGAACTGTACACGTAAAATGACTCAGATGTTAAATTTCATATTACGCATATTTTACCATAGTTTTTAAAAAGCATTATGATAGCAATGGCATTCGTGAATTTCTAGAAGGGTGGGAAGAAAACAAAACAACTTGGTCTTTCTGGAAATAAAGACCAAAGTTTAAGGAGCCTCCACTGTTACAGATTATTCCAAATCTTCTGGGCCATTATTAAGAATTTTAATGTCACTCAACATAAAATAAGAAAGTACTGAGGAAATCTAGATCAATCAACAACTTCGAAAGACTTTCTGTCTTACTGGGACCAATGCATGAACTAGTAATATATAAAGCTGAACTGGGATCCCTGTTTCTAGTGACTGTCCCAAAGCTGAATGTCAAGTGCAATAATGCAGGAAAGATGTCAGGAGTTCTGTAGAGGAGGAGGATCTTTTTCTATACTGGCTATATTCATATGGCTTCCAGGGCCCTTGCATAGAATTAGGAGACAAAAAAATAACTAACTCCTCACCACTACCACTCTTCACCTTATACACAGAACAGTCTCTTTTAGGAGACCTGGGAACAAAATATTTATAAAGATTAATAAAACTCCTATATACAGACAACAGCATAGTGATTACCAGAGGGAAGGGGCAACGAATGGCTATAAAGGGTGAAGAGGGTCAAATATACGGTGATGAAGTTTTGACTTTGGCTGGTGGGCACAATGTGATACACAGATAATGTCTGCTAATAATTAGTCTCAACTATTTTTAAACAATGTTTATGTTTTATATGTAATCAATGCAACAATGAATGTAAAGGAACTCAGTAAACAGTCTTTTAATAAAGAATTTCTGCAAACCTAGGAAGTTCAACAATGTTCCAAATATTGCCTTAAAAGATAGTTTCTGTACTTTGGGTTTAGTGAGAATCTTTTATATAATATATAACTAGCGGGTCTTTCTTCTAGTCCAAATTTCACATTTTTAAAAAAAGACATTATTGCTCAATATTTCAAGACCTGTGTTGTAAGCTTAGGCACGTTTTTTCTTACAATATAAATCACAGAAATTATAGCTATTTTGTAAGGTTTTAAATTAAGTTCTGCATGTATTCATCATGCATACAATATTCAACTCATAATTTTATTAATTCATTTATTCTCATTCTCAATTCAAGCCTCTGAATAAAGCTTTTACCTTTTCACAAATGCTTAAGAACTTTTAAAAAATAATAAGCAAACATGTTTTAGGTTTAGAGTTAGCCATAAGAGTTTGAAACCTACAGGTAATAATTTTCAGAACATGGGAATCTGAGAAGATACACCAGGGTATATTTTTTATATATCTAGTCCCCAAACTGCAGTAGAGACGCCCTGCTCTGTGATTTAGAAAGACGGAAGCGGAGTCACTGAAGTCCTGCAGTCCACGCAGTTCTGCGGGAGAGGTTCGTTCCCAGCCTGTGGGTGAGGTCCGTTCCCAGCCTGTGGGTGATACGCGCGAAGGCACCAGGACACTGAGGCTGCAATCATTGCACGCCGGGCCTCGTCTGCCACGAGGCAGGCGCTTCAGGGTGTCTCTGCGGCTGCACTCTGTCGCTCTTCCCCCTAGTGGCTACGATGGCAATAGCATGGCTGGCGTGGCCAGCACGGTTGAGAGGGTACAGTCAGTCATCTGCTAGTTTTCCTGGGGCTGAGGCGGTGATCTGAACCTGTATTGTTTTAGAAGCATACCATAGTGCATTTGGTTTAAAATAACTGTTAAAAACCCATGTAGAACATTAGAGAAGAAAGTAAGAATTATTTTAAAATAACTGTGGAATGTATTTTGCAGTAAAAAGAGAGGTTTACAAACAGGGATGCATTTGTTATACATAACTTCATTGCCCGTTTTACTTGCAGCACTTAAAAAACTGTTTTTTTCTAAATTATGGAACCTCAAGTGAGACTGGAGAAAGATAAGGCTGACATGCATATTAGGTAAAAATGAGATATGATCCTTAACTTACTAATTAAAGTTTGCTTTAAAATTATGTTATTTTGTTTCCTTGAACTATGTGTTTTACTCTACATAGAAAAACATATTTTCAGGAAAATTTTTATATACAAGATCAGGAAATTTTCAATGTAAAATTAAAAAGCATGTGCTGTATCAAAACTAGGAATGTTGGGAATATAAATCATATAGAAAAATGGCTACACCATTCCTGTTCTATATTTAAATGATTGTAACACACATGCATCTCCTAAAGAAAACATTTAAAACGTGTCAAATAAATAATGCAATTTAAAGTAATTATAATGACAAGAATAAGTGTGTATTCAAATATATTTTAAAGGATGGATTTCTTGATGTGCAAATATGGATACATGAAATATTCATTTTTCTATAAAAGTAAATCTACTTTTTAATTTTAACAAATACATTTCCTTTTAAAAATAAAATTAAAAAAGATTAAGGTGATTGTTCTTAATATTGAGAGGATTATTAATATTATGGTATAAATATGTATTACTGAAACTTGCACAAACACACACACATATGCGCAACTAGGTGTGGTTTTATCATATAAAACTTTTGCTATTGTTTTTTTCACTTAATATATAATGAGCATTTTCTGTGTTACTAAATATTCTTCTAAATTGTGGGTTATAATGATTGTATATGATATTACCATATGTGGACACTATATTTCATCAAACTTTTTCTGCTAGATATTTGAGTTTGTTTCAGCCCTTCATGAAATTATGAAATAACATTTCTTGTAAAAATGTATACACAGAACTGGAAACATGGTCCATTAAACATGATAAATTGGACTTAACACAATTAAAACCTTTTGTTCTGGGGAAGGCTGTGCTAAGAGATCAAAAGGGGCAAGCTACAGATTAGGAAGAAATGTTTGCAGATTACATATCTGAGTATCATTAATATCCAAAGCACTCTCAAAAGCCACAAGAAGAAAACAAATGACCCAAAACAGCAATGGGTAAAAGATAAGAATAGATACACAACTAAGAGGAAACCAAGATGTCAAGAAAGACCTTGAAAATGTTTTCAAAAGGATTAACCGTTGGACACATGGAAACTAAAACCATGATAAACAATGTGAGGAACTGGATCTCTCATATATTGAAAATTAAACTTGCACCTACTTTATGACCCAGGAATCTCAGTCCTGAGCATCTAGTCTACGGATGTAAAAATTCATGTGCACACAAAAAGCACCAAAAAATGTTTATAGCAGCTTTATTCATAAATGTCCTTCAATTAATGACTAGATTAACATACTTTAGTATATCCAGACAATTTAGTATTCAGTAATCAAAGAATCAAACTTTTGATACACACAATCACTTGGATAAATTCCATAGTCATTATGCTGAGCAAAAAAAAAAGAGTGTCTCAAAAGATTTCTTACTCAACTGCCATTCTAGAAAAGACAAAATTCTAGTGATGGAGAACCATGGGTTGTTGCTGGAGGTCATGGGTACTGGGAGGGTGTGAATATAAAAAAAAAAACAACAACAACACATAGGCAAGTTTTTTTTGGGGGAGGGGGGTAGTGAAATTATCCTGTACCCTGACCTCAGTGGTGGTCACAGGTGTTATGCATGTGTTAAGATTTACAGAACTTCATATAGAAAATGCGTTCACATTTACAGAACATCATATAGAAAAAAAGTTAATTCTGTTTCTGAATATTAAGAAATTTTAAGTCAATATATTTCCTATTGATCCAAAACAGTTCTGCATCATTTTAAAAATCTATGTGTGCCCTTTATTATTGCCTATTGCCTTTGGATAATTGGAGTCAGTGAGCCAAAATATGTTATAATTTTTAAATAAAAACATGTTTATTAGGAAATACACACAAAATACATGAAATTGTCCTTTTCCTGTATGTTTACCAATACTAAATCCTAGTCTTGCATATTTGTCATCGTTAAGGCAAAGCCCAACTACATTTACCATTGTTTAAATTTACAATTATGTGCTTACTACTGAGGTGGACATTTGATTTTATGTTATAGTCCATTTGTATTGTTTTCACCATTTTATCTTTTTTCTGTGGTATTTTATTAAGAGCATTTCCACTCTACAAAGTATCTCATATGACAGATTCGCTTGGCATTGCTTTTGCCACCAGCGGTCAGGACCCTGGAATGTGTTTTGAACCACTCCCTGGATGGCGATGCGCAATTAGACTGCCGCTTTCAAGACAGAATGCCTGCACGTTATTAGTCATTTATGTCTCTCTCATCTGCTTAGCCTTGAATAACAAGCTGTGACATTACGCTAGGAAGCACACGTGATTGCACTGAAAAAGTTTCTGCAGGACAGAAGCATAGATCTCTCTTTACACAATTTTGGACTCGCGTTAATGGCTCCTCCGGCGGCCGGGCAGCCGCCAGGAAATGGCGTGAGAGGCCTAATGAGTGGAGTGCGAAGGGCTTGATCCAGGTCTGCTCCAGGGCGTTTTAGCACCTGGATCATCCTTGTTAACTCAGACGCCTGTCTAAATTGGTTCATTTGTGCACTCCCGGACCTGATGCAAAAATCTTTTATTTCATAACACAAACAAGTTATTAGAAATTGTCATTCAGTTTCTTAAAATGGGTTCCATTTTTCTGTTTAGGAAAAACTGAAAATTTCCTCCAATGGCATTTTAAAAATCCTGAGTCACCCCCAAACATAACCTGTTATTTTACATTTATTTTAATAGAAATCTTGTTGAATATATGCCTGTGTACAGGTGTGTGCCCTGCAGGTAAAGGATACAGAACATCAGGTTTGAGGACGGATATCTTTCTGGAGCCCCTGGTTCTGATTCTTGGTGTTACCATAGGTCTGATTTGAATGCCTATTTCACTGTGTGTGGCGAAAATTTAAAATAAAAAGTGTTTTCAAGGGAGCACTAATATGAAAATGGGCTAATTTATTAGTTCCAGCCAAACCTCAACATATTTTCCATTTACTATTTGCAATACTTAACATCTTTGTACCAAGGCAACAGGTATGGTTGTCGTGTACATAAAAAAAAGTGTATACATACACATATGTATACATGTATACATACATGTGTATATATGGCTATTTTCATGATTTTTTAAAGGGTATAAGAAATTTTTAAAGACAATTAAGGAAAGTAATTTACAAGTATGCTCCTTGTTATATATTTACTACTCTTTTCCAATAAAATCTGGAAGTTTATAATATTTTTTAAATGACTAGGTAAACTAACACTAAAGTGTTCTAATAGTTTCTTTATGTTGGATAAGTTACATCCACTGGCATAAAACAAATTGTGGAAGAAGATTATGTTTGCCCGCCTTCGCCACGGTCCCCACCCTCTTCTCATTCATTTTCACGACACCTACCTCAGTCATTCCACTGTGTGAAGTCCCAACTCCATGGCTTTTGTGCTATTTTCTTTACCATCAGTAGAGTCAAAACACCTATTCGGTCTTTTTTTAAATTGAATTTATGGGGGTTACAGTGGTTAATAAAAGCGTAGTGTTTTTATGCCGCAGTGGAGATTCTTAACCTGACATTTTATTCAGTAATTATGTAAACAGAGGATTCGGGGGCAAATTAATACAATTTTTAAAATGTGCTTTCCTGAAACAGTAACTGTACCTTTATTGTTGTGAAAGTTGATGCCCCTCCTGTGCAAAATAGGGATAAAGCTGGTAGCATGCTACATGTCAGATAGAAATCTTCGCTATGAGTCATCCTTCACGGTGTATCTCGCCCTACAGTAACACCCAAGTTGTTGCTATACTTAATAAACTTATCAATGATAACTTGAAATACTGCTATTAGTAAACGCTGAGAATTCAAAAGTTCAGTAAGAAAATTATTAAATCCAAATTTTTCGTTATACAAAATATGAAAAAGAAAAAGTGAATAAATTATATAAATGTTAAAATGGATGAGCTCATTAAAAATCCATTACATCTATTGCAATATCAATAAAAGCTTAATAGGTTGTGATTATGGGCCAATTTTCCAGCTGAGGGTTCTTGTTCTTGCAAAATGTAAACAGAAAGACAAAGCAGCTTCACATCAAAATTGTAGTACAACCAGATTTCATCCACTTGAAAAACGAAGCTAGGTTGGAGCACACTTTGTTTTTAATTAATTTTTAACCTTTACATTGTAACATATATGGCAAGGTTTTACCAATACAAGATGTATGTGTGAAAGCACTTACGTGTGACCCAATATTCTCATAATAGATGCTTAGTTACCATGATTAGGATCTTCATGTGGGAGAACAATTTTGACATGAAACCTCTTCCACTGATTTTTCAGCCATTGCAATCAGCTGTTAGGGGTGTTTATTAAACTTCTGCTGGATAAACATTTTCCAATAAACATTGCTTAACATAGCAACCAAAACAAACAAGAAAACAGAACAACAACAAAACAAAGATTTCATTTTTTATAAGCACATGGCGTACTAAACCACTGTCATCCTCAGACATTTAGAATTGAACCAAATTTATGGAGTGTAATTCATTGAGTCTTAAAACATTTCAATGTCCGTTGCTTTTGACTATTAACAAAGATAAGGATAACTGAAAATAAATAAATATTCAACTCAAGTGCATTTAAAGAGAAAAAGTATGAAAAAGTACAAAAGGGAGTTAATAAAAATAGAGAAATTAATGAAAAAGATGATCAAAGAACCCACTGATTTGATCAATAACATTCAAAGCTCTTTCTGCAGAAATATCAATAAAATAGACAACTGAGAAACTCTTCATTTAAGAACAGGACCTGCTAAGGAAATTTAGAGGTGAATATACCAAGATGCTTTTACTCTCCTAATATCAGCAGTAATGTGGGAATAAACAATATGGTGAGGATAAAAGAACACATTTATAGAACAATAATAATCATAAAATATTTAGGATTAACCTTAATAACTTGCAAAAAGACATAAAGAGAAAAACTTTATAAAGAGCATATACCAAGAACTAGCTACATGGTATTCACACTAAATTTCAGATTATAAATTTTAAATCTTTTCAATATTTTAATTATAGATTCATTTTTTATCTGCTGAAAGCAAACCCAACAAAATTTGCAGAACAAGGTAAAATGAGTTTATATACCATAAGAAAGTAAGAATGTTCACTCGCACTACTTCTTCAAATTTAAATACGCCATGAAAGAGAACTCGTGCCAATTGTGAAACAGGAAATTATTACATCCAGTGTATAATTTTTAGATATTATTAAACGTTAGAGGATATTTTAGATCAGTAAATATCACTCTGTTAAACTCAATAAACACATGACCTATGTAATTGGGGGAAACAAACTCATAAGTATATACAAGTAAATTCTAAAATTATTCTTTTGTATGAAGGGGACCCCAAAAAACCATAATTATCTCCTGGAGGGCAGGCCCCTTGTAGTACATGCTTCCCCCGCCAGGTGAGTGTTCTAGGAACCCATATGTATCAGTGTACCAGCTGGCGATGTTGTGAGAGGCTGCAATCTGCTTCAGTGAATTGTTTTGAAGACTCTTTCAACACATTTGCCCATGGAGTGATGGCTGGTTTACTAGCACACTTACCCACACTGCCCTGAATGTTTAGCAGCTTTTGACCAAAAACAGCATGACTATCATGCCCTACCCTCCCTATTCACCCCATCTCCCCCCAAACAATTTTTTTTAATGTTTTCCTGATGAGAAAAGTCCTCAAAGGGAAACGTTTTGCTGATGAGGAAGAGGTGAAACAAAAATGACTGAAGCACTAAAAGGTATCAAGATCAAGGAGTTCAAAAACTGTGCATGTGAAAAAAAAAATCTCAAAAGGTATATTGTATTCAATGGAGAGTACTTTGAAGGTGACTGAAGTTTAAGCATGTAAAAATAAATACACAGATTTTTTATAAATAAATTCCACTGGGGAGCCCTCATAAAAGTAAAATGAAAATTATATAGTATAAAATTTGAACATAACAGTAGGGAATATTTTCATAATCATAGAGTCAGGAAGTTTTTTTCCAGGCTATCTAATGCTTGTATGAATATATTATTATTTTTTATTATTTATTTTTAAGTTAAATTTATTGAGGTGACATTGGTTAATATGTTTATAAAGGTTTCAAGTGCATATTTCTATGATACATCATCTGTATATTGTATGTATTGTGTGCCCACCACTCAAAGTTAAATCTTCTGTCACCACAATTTTGACTAGTTGCGTAATTTGTGGGGCTCAGTGCAAAATGAAAAGATTGTTCAAAAGGTGTTATGAATTTTAAGAGTGACAATAGAGCATTAAATTAAGGAGAGGACTTTTCTAAGGGTGTTGCAACACCCATGAACCTGACCTTCACTCTCTATTCCTTTTGTACTCACTCACTAGATGTCATTTATGTTGTATTCACTCTCCTCTGTGCATGCTTTATTTCACAATAAAAAATAGATATTTTAGAGAAAGTTGAGTTCGTTTTCCAGGCACACTGAACAAACAAAACTGCTTGTAATAGAAAATAAAGTAGAACTTTGTGCTCTTAAGATCTGTATGCCTTTTCTGCTGTCAGATGAATACATATTACTTCACTGTGATTTTTAAGCACTTTATTCCCAAAGATAAAACCAAGGCAGAACTGCTTTGAAGCATCCTCGGGCCAGGTTTCTGGGAAGTCCTGGTGGGGGGTCTTCCTAGGAGAGAACCATGCAGAAAGCCCTAGGGAAGTTGGGAGAATAAATCAGGAAATGTGTATGTGATGGAGAAGAGGAGGAAGACTAGAATGAGATCATATAAAATATTTGCTAGCAATTTGTTTCTTGACATTATATTTAAGTAATGTCAAGTAATATGGTATAATATTTACATCAAAAGAGTTTACTAACATGCTATATACACACACATATATTTTCAAACCTTTATTTAATTGTGTTACTATAAAAAGAATCCTTGATATATGACCTCTTTTTAATATTTGTTAAAAACTTATTGCAAAGAGTATCAGATGTGTAGTTCAGAGAAGTGATAATTAGCAAGGTTTCTATTCTGCTTACTCTTACACCTCTCTTGCATAAAATGATGCATTAGCTTTCTAAATTTATCCAAATGAACATCAGTCTAGCTGATAAGATGCAAAAAGAAAATGCCATGTGAAAGTTGGTGCATTATGTCAGATTTCACTGCTGAAAATAATATATACATATATATGTGTGTAAATATTACATATTATTTCACTTTTGTTTTAATAAGCTCTTTCATTTAACAACTAGTTTGGAAGGAGGAACATGTGGATTTAATGAACATACATGTGTTGATATCTCTTCTTCCAAATATACTGTTCATATAACACAAAATAAATGATTTTTTATTGCTTGGGAAAATTTCTGCAGATTATACAAACAATGGCATATCTTTAAAATAATAGAAATCTGAACTTACAAAGGAATATAGATTCAATAACATGTATATATAAAGGAATAAATATTGATTGAATTTCATCCCATGGATGGCATCTTTTATTTGTGAAATTTCAACCTCACCAACTCCTGAACTGTTTGGAGTTCCATGTAGCATACAAAGATCCAAGCAAAATAACATATTTCTGAGTTCTAAACCAGATAATAAAACCTCTAAAAAAACTGGGAACTTCAATTTTAAATATATAATATTAAACATGTTTTCCACTCATGATATGTTTTAAACTAAGTTCTGCCTACACATCCATCCATCCATTCATTCATTCAACAGATACTTTTTAAGCACCTATTTAAAATATACATGAATCATATGTAGTTCAAAGGAAGTAATCATTACCGAAATGTTGAAAACTGTCAACAAAACCAGTAGTAGTAATTCTATATTCTTTACTGAAAATTCAATATATACTGGTATCATGCCAAACATTTCACATTCTCAACTTTAAGTAAATGCATCTGCAACCATCTTGGGTATGGCAGAGGAAAAACACTGAAAAACCCTGTGGCTGTAGTAGAAGTCAAATCTGTCCTGACTCTAGGCTCTGTGCTTTAACCAATATGTGAGATTCGTGAGCCAAAGCAAGATAGCCCTCCCTTAGGGAGCATTAGGATTTTGCCAGACACTCTGCTCACCTTCCCTTTGGCCTGAGACAACCTGACTTGGACCCTTAAGCCTGAGCCACACTCCCCCGACACACACTCCCTTAAACACTGGTGATCTTGATTAAGTCAGGTAACTCCCAATCAGCTCACTTTTTTTTTTTCAAAATTAAGAAATGTAGACATGATTCTATTTGTTGCGTTAGTTGCATGAATATCAAGAATTTGCAAACAAAAACTCATAGCCATAGACAAGAGTAAAGCGTAGAGGGGGTCAAATGTACAGTGATGAAAGACGATTTGCCTTTGTGTGTTGGGCACACAATGCAACGTACAGGTCATTTACCACAGAAACGTGCAGTTGAAACCTATATAATCTTACTAACCAAGGTCACCTCGAGAAATTTAATTAAAAATAAGTAAAATGCTTAATTGATTAAAGTGTCACTCAAAAAAGAATTTGTAAAACAAAGAATTTAAAAATTTGAAATATCTGTTGGAGTTACAACAACAACAACATGGCTTCATGACCATATCCCCTACATAACCATTTTATTATTTAACTACAAAGCAATAGTTAGCCATCTCTTGCTTTCAAGGTGTTATTTATGCTTTTCTTTCCAATAGTGCATCTCCAGGACACACTTTACTCAAGAAAGTGCCCATATGTTGGTTTATTTTACTATCTAATTGTTCGATTATACTGTATTGACTTTTTCTGCCCTCAAATCATTATCAATTAACACTGGTGTATCTGTTCTACTTTTTCACAATACCATATTTGACATTAAATAGCATGCTGTTAACATAGAATGAAATAGAAGACTTGAAAAATCATAGTTAGCATGTTCCATTTTTTCCCCTTAGAACTTAATTGCATTTCATTTCTGTATCTTCTCTTTGTCTTCTAGCAGACAGCACAGTGACTTTAACATCATTCTGTATATAAAAGTTTATTTCTAAAGGAGGTAAGAAGTAAAAGAAGAGAAAGGATTAAATGCTTTGACATTTTCTTACCACCTACAAAAGGGCAAATGCATTTTAATATCCTGCTGAGGACAAATGCCTTATCTTCCATTCCTTGGTTTTCAGTGATAATAGCTGTACTTCCTAGATGTACATAACACAAAAATTATTTCATTTATCTGCAAACAGAAATCCTGTGTGCAATCCATGATAAACATGATCCTCCTTTTTTATGGATGAAGAAGTAGAGTTACAAGGGTTTGGCAACTGACCCAAATTCACCCATTATGTGATATTAGATCCCTCTCTTTTCCATGCTACAGTATGAACGAACCTTAAAAATAGCATGCTAAATAAAAAAAAGAGAGTCCGTCAAAAAGACCATATGTTATGTGATTCCATTTCTATAAAATGGCTAAAAAAGGCAAATCAATAGAGACAGAAATGAAATTAGTGGTTGCCTACGGCTGGGGCGACGGGATGGATGGGTAGAGACTGCTAATGGGAACAGGATTTTTTTTTGATGTAATAAAAATGTGCTAAAGTTTATTGTGATAGTTGCAAAGCTCTGTGAATATACTAAAAACCAACACCCTGTACACTCTCAATGGGTGAAACATATAAGATATGAACTAAATCTTAATAAAGTTGATATACAAAGTATTAGCAAACTGTGAGAGTCCTATTCCCACCAAGTTCGTAATTAGAAACTAATGCATAAAAACAAATCCAATTTATTTTCAAATTACGTTAAAAATAAGGTTATTAATTTGACCAACTCTTTTATTTCAATGTAAAATTTAGCAAAATTGCTTGTAATATTTCAGACAAGTCGAGGAAAGAATAGTTAAAGTAGAACACGGATTTATTAGTGACTTAAAATCTGACCTTACAGTTTTATTAATTAATGTATTTATGTTCACCTGAGTGGCTACTGACCTTATTTTATTTTTACCAGTGGCTAAGCTGAAGATATATGAGACTATATGTCAAATTTTCTCAGTGTCAAAAAATCTAAGTAGCTAAATAATACACTGAACCCCATAAGTAATACTGAAAAATACTATAATAGGTTAAATAGAGAAAAATACCCTAGAGTGAATAAAAATCCCTGCACTGATCCACAAGGAATTAGGAACATACTTAAAAGTTGGAACAATCTTCCCAATTAAAAATGTATATGTCTACAAGCATGCACCCAACAAGTAATGTGGCATTATACCTATATAGGATGTGGTCTATGTGTACACACACACACACACACACACGGAAGACTCCAAAACAGAATTTATTGTTTATTTATTTTTACATGTTTAAACTTCAGTTGCCTTCAAAGTACTCTCCATTTGATGCAATACACCTCTTGAGACTTTTTTCCACTGCTCAAAACAGTTTTAAAGTCGTCGATTTTGATACCTTTGGGTGCTTCTGCTATTTTTGTTTCTTCTCTTCCACATCGGGAAAATGTCTTGCTTTGAGGACTTTTTTCATCCAGGAAAGGAGAAAAAAGTCGCTTGGGGTGAGATCGAGTGAATAGGGAAGGCGGGGCACAGGGGTCATGCGTTCTTGGTCAAAAATTGCTGAATAGTCAGCACAGTGCGGGCAGGTGCGCTCCTAAATCACCCGTCATGACATGGGCAAAGGCATTGAAAGTCTCTTGAAAAAAATTCGCAGAACACAGCCTCTCACAACAATACCAGTTGCTGGTACACTGTACAGATGGGTTCCTAGGACACTCACCTAGCGGGGGAAGCAGGTACTACAAAGGGCTTGCCCTCCAGAAGATCATTCCAGGGGTTTTGGGTCCCACTTTGTACACATACCCACTCACATACATGTATATATTCACAGGTGTGCACACAAATGTATGTGCACCTGGGTAAGAATAATATATGGAAAAATAAAACTTCAGACAACTTAAAAGACATAATTTTAATATTTTCCATATTCCAGTGATTTCACTGCAATCCTGGTATCTACTATGACTGTTTTGATATTTGTTCATCTATAAGATGTTTAAATACATCTTTACCAACAGAATGTTCTTAAAGGAGGGTGGTGCTTGAACTTGGGTAAAATCCTGACTCTACTAATTAGTTTTGCGTTACTTAATCTCTTTGGATTCCTTTCACACCTTGATTTATACAGAAAATATCATGACATCAATAACTATCTCATGGAGCTTTGTGAGAATTACATTAGTTTGCGCAAAGGAATTAAAATGGCTGGACGCATGGCATAGGCTTCTTTCAATTCTTCTTTTCTACTTTTCTTAGGTTTGACATGTTGCCAACTTCAACATGCCATATCCATTGTTATCATTTCCACATCTTTGTTTTTTTACCTGCGTGCTCAAAAATTTTATTTTGTTCTCCACCTCATGACTAATGTCATTTTCCTGATTATTTTTACTCTTTTCTAACTCTGCCACGGATATCAATTTTAATGGGAGTGTAGTTCTACCTTTTCCCCCCTTTGGTTCACTTTTCATCTCAGTGTATTGTTTGCATAGCTTGGTTTCTGTGTATTTTCAGCTTCTTTTCTTGTGTTTCTTTCTTTTTTCAATTCATATTGCTTTACCTTCCCTCATGATGCAGAAAGAAAACATTTCATCCCCATGATGATTGACTTCTTTTGATCAGAAGAAAAATTTTCTGACTCCATGATTGCTAACAGAAGGCATAAATTTTTTTCCTTGGGTGCTCTCATTTTTGTGAAAGTTCTGAGAAAATAATGGCACGAAATAAACCAAACAAAATAAACCAAAGCAAATTGCTTCTCACGTTTAGCACTAGAGGACTGGTTGACTTACTCTCTCTTTCTCTCCCTCTCTTTCTTTCTTTTAGTAGTGGAAGGTACAACATGATATGGACAGTTGCCATCAAAAAGTGTGTTATTAGCCACAACTGGAAACTAGTTAAAGTGCTGTTTCTGGGGCCCTAATTTCCATACATAACTGAATCAAAATTTCAGGAGGTGGGGCTGAGCTGTCTTTATTTATATACTTATTTATTTGACTCTGTATTGAATGCATTGAGGTGATATTAGTTAATAAAATGATACATGTTTCAGGTGTACAATTCTATGATGTACCATCTGTATATTGTACTATATGTTTACCATCCCAAGTCTAGTCTCCTTCCATCGCCATTTATTTTCCCTGTACTGACTGATTTACACTTTTTAATCTATTTCTTGTGCCCATGGTCTTAGAGAAATTTCTCCTTTCTTGAATCGCATAGGGCTTCCTCTTACTTCTCATCATGTATGTTCTTTTTTTAAAAAAAATCTATTTATTTATTTTTAGATAGAGGGGAAAGGAGGGAGAAAGAGAGGGAAACATCAATGTGTGGTTGCCTCTTGTGCACCCCCTAATGGGGACATGGATGTACCATGAATGGGAATTGAACTGGCAACCCTTTGGGATAAACTAAATATAAGAGACAAACTAAGGTTTACTACATCGAATGTGCCATTTACCAAATGATTTTTTTCCTCCACCATCAAAACTTTAAATATAAAGACCTTACTGAATGCTTCCTTCATTCCATTGTAATGAGGATTTCTTCAAATGGTGCAAAAATTTTCAATGTAGTTCCAAAAGCAGTATCTTTGTTGTAAAGGAATAATAGCTGGGAATGTTGATTTGCAAGCACTCTGATCTCTAGGCGGCGAGCAACATGGCAGCACTCTTCCGCCTTTCCTAAGACCGGCAGGGTTCTGTTGTGTGTCATATACCCAGTCAGCCTAAAACACGAGACAAAGTTCTCAGTGCAATCCAGCAAATTCTGCATCGTATGCTTATTTTAGCAATGGGTTTGTGATTAGTTTTATTGTTAGAAGTACTTGCAGGGCTATCTTTTTTGTTTGTTTTTATTCATAGGTATTTCAGTGGGAACCTGAAGGAGCTCCTTCAGATAGCCTGTCACATGTTGGTTTATCTGTCATAAATACTACAGAGTTCTGTACTAACTATTTGATCAGATGATGAACTCATGCCACTTTCTTTCCTCAATGATTATTTTATTTTGAGTAAATAATATTTTTGGCAATATAGGTGTTTGTATCTACCTTGAAATAAGTTATTTAATCATGCCAATCAGGAATAAAAGTGATAAAGATGTTTCATGAAAATTATTTACTTAATTTAATCTTTAACTGCTTCTTAGGAAAATGGAAAGGCTCATATTTTAAGACTTGTTAGCGTTTTCATTTTGTAATCTTCCAGAATGTGTTTTTTGAGATGTAGATTTTTCTTCCTTCCTTTTGAGTTATAGTAATTCCTCACAAAAATGGAAAATCTTATGGTCTAGGAAGATTTCAATTCTGGTTGAAATAATGGAATATATGATTTGCAGTTAAGTAAAGAACTCTATTTTTACCACATTTTTTAAGATCACAACTTCTTCTATGTTAAGGTAGAAAAACTCCTCAAGGACAAAAGAAAAGAGTCTGATACAACTGGTGTTTGAAACCATATATTTTTTATAAGTTCTATATAAATCCTAAGATGCTATTTTAGACACAAATAAAAGTGTTTTCTTTAAAAGAAACAATGCACTAGGGTCTTAGAATGTCTTTTCCTGAGAAGGTAACTCTGAATCCTTAAATAACTTACCTTTCAGTAAAAGGTAGCCATGGGATATGTTCACAAATGAACACATCATTTACAGCATGTAAAAGCCAGACCTAGTGTTTTATTTATTGAAAATCATGAAACTGTCATGAAATTGCCTTAAAAGCTTTTTCAGAAATGCAGTCCCTTGTTTACTTACTAGAGAACAAGCGATAAAAAGAACTGTATTCGAATAGCAAATCACAAATATGCTACCCCCCTAAAATATCCATAATCTTCTAGCTTTTCCCTTAAAGACTACAACACTCCCGAAATGTTTTGAAATTTTCATATCAAAAATTTTCAGTTGAACTGCACACTACAAAGATTAAGTACTCTATAGCAACCACAGTATTTCAGGAATAAAATCAGTTTCTTTTTTTTCCCTCAGAATGAGATAAGCATTATTATTATAGAATTGCATTCCATGTAATATAGACTTTATTTCAGGAACCCAGCTTTATACAGTAGTTTTAAGAAAATTCTCTCTTGTGCCGTCCGGTTCCCAGCTTCATCCTGATGAACGCTCTAAGGATTGGAAGTCCTGGTTCCATTATTCTTGCTTCATCACAAGTCCTAGTTATAAAAAATCTGGTAATAATCATTCACAAAATAAAACCTTACATCTAGAAATTATATGTCAAGTTTATAGTTTTCCTAGATCATCATAAATACCTATCATGAAATACTATCAGGGAAAGACTAATGTCAAGACGAAGAGGAGGGAAGAAGGGTCTCTATTATTTTTCTACTGCTATTTTCTTCCCAGAATAAAATGAACCTAATGGGAAAAAACAGTACGAATATGTACTCACACACACACACACACAGACACACACACACACACACACAGAGTATGAGGTGCATGTTTTTAAAAAGTCTCGGGCTGATGTTCTTGGTTCTGCAACTATTTGAATGGCCTTATTCATTAGGTGAATGTAGGGCAGGAGGCATTCGATATCCTGTAAGAAGGTAGTGAGGAGAGAGTTGTGAGGTGGCTGTGGTTGTTAACAGTGGTTATAGTATTTAATTATTGTTCTCAGTGATCCACCCAAACCCTCCTCAGTACTTTCATGTACAGAATAGGTCACTGGGTAAAAGGACAAAAAAAATTCCATAAGTAAGACAGGTAGGTCTCTAAAAAAGACATTCCCCAGGAGGTAAACGTTTTTTAAATTTGAGGTAGCAGCAGCTCAGAGAAATTTCTGTGGGCACACAGGAGGCTCCAAATCTACGTAAGGACATGGTCAGGTACCCCTCACAGCCCAGCTACGCGGTGCTTTGAAGAATAGCTGTGAACATGTTGAACATGTATATAACACACATGTTAGCAATGCATTAGATTTCAAAAAAAATCCCCACACCTCTCAGTGAAAATATCTGAACCTGGGGAAGCAAACACATCGATGCAGGGTGAAGAATTCTTTAGAGCAGTGCAGGACTGAGCTTCCACAGCAATCACAGGAGACTGAGGAGGTCAGCATGTTCAGTCACATGGGACCCAGGAAATGTCTGAATCAGAATAGACAGTTGAATCAGGATTCCGGAGGAAGGGTCTGAGAATTTTTAATAAGAATTCCACATAAACCTGTGGATGTTATGCTTGAAGACCCACTGGGGTAGGTTTTCCTGCCCCTTCTATACTTGAGCCTGAAGGGTTTGGGCAAATAGGAAGAAAAAAGCCTCAAAAGGAAGCAGACTATATTTTCTGCCAATGAGACTAATGGGCAGATGCTCATCTGTTTCTTGAAAAATAAAAGTTGATGCTCTATTTATATGATCAAGTGTGTGGAGCAAATACATGTGGTTCATAGCCATTTATCATTGAGAATATCTTCTCCACTGCTCTACAGAGCTGCCATTTCAAGCACTATTTGATCTTGTTTGCAGTAAGATATATCTACATGTATCTATATATTTACTTTTATGTATGAAGAAATATTCTCCAATTATACAGATTTAAACCCCAGCTATCTGTCAAGATGGAACCCAATGTCAACTCCTCTGTGAAATGTCAACTAGAAGGAAGTTTTTCTTCTACTGAACTACAATATCATCATATCATCTAGATCTTTTGTTTAGTTTCATAACCTGCAATCAGAATGTATCATTCGCAATACATTCTGAAAGCAAGAAGTATCCCACTGAAAGTAAGCAGTATAAGGAAGTTGAACAAAGTTTTAGACAAAAGTGGAACTCTTCTTCAGGTCATTATTGACAGGCCATGTTAATCAAATATGGATGAAATAACCAAAGGCTCAGCAGACCCAATTACCTGAGCAAAAGGTGCTGGGTTCCAGAATCGAGGACACAGAGGGGACAAATTAGAGAAGACGGTATACAGCCAGAGTGCGTCCCGGCTCTGCCCGAGCCTGGGCAAGGTAACCCAGGGCTACAATAGTGTTAAAATGAACTTAACCCAGCGGTGTTGAATGGTGGAGAAAGACACACTATTGTCACTAGTTGGGATGTAAGACCAGAATTTCCATCAACCAGATAAATAAGCTATGATGAGTTAGTTTATCAAAATGATAACTTTTTGACTATTAATTTGTAAAACATTTCATACTCCTAACTAATAATTCTTGTTAATAAGAATACTTCAAAGTTAGATTAAATGGTTAGTGATAGAAAACCCAGAGACTTGAGGTAAGACGATTTGATACCTAGAATTATGTGCAAGGCAAATACTTAGCACTTTTCATCTTTTCTCGGTTACTACATTATAAATCCTTTAAAATTATTATTTGTCTCTGATTGAAATCCCTTTATACTACTGTTGTTATGTTTCATATTTCACAAAAAAAGGGATTCAAAGTATATTTAAATTAATTATTAAAAAACAATTTTTTATGAAATAAAGCTTTTCAAAAAATTCACAGTTGTATGGAAACCAAGTCACAGATAATGAAACAAAGAGAAGATTCATACAGTATTCCTTACAATGACTTATTCAGAATTCAAATAACAGGAATGTTTTATTATATAAAATATAACATTATGATTATTAAATATATCATGTATAAAATATTTATGTGTAAATAGATGTTGATACCTCTATTTCAGAATGCTTGCATTAATTTCCAATTAATACAGTATAAATGGTTCTTAATGGGTATGTTGTTAGTTTTTTATATAAATTATTATCTGCTTTATCATTAATAAAAAATCACTCATAAGATATGGTATAGGGTGTCAATAATCTCTCTATAGAAGAATTTAATCCCCTCCCATATAATTTCATGATTTTAAAGATAACTTCTTACCATCAGTAATAAATCAGATACTAGTCAACTTAGAGAAAGAATTATGTCCCCAGAGCTCTTATGGGAGTCAATTTTTTAGACCTGAGGAAGATTAAAATTGCATAAATGATTGTATACTGGTATGAACTCACACAGTCTTATTAATGCCCATTAAATACTAAGAGTATAAATTCAGTCGTACCTTAACAAATTTATAAAATTATCTCCATGAACATGTTGGGGGAGGGGGATTTGAAGGTCCTATTTAAATGTTAGAAAAGTGCCTCCCACCTCTTTTCCATCCCACATGGCAGTTTTCCCAGCAACAGCAATAGATAGAGGTTCATCTTTTGAGGTAAGTAATTCTAGTCAACAGTTATTTATTAAATCTCATATGTTTACAACGAAAGTGGTTCCTGGCATTTCTAAACACACCTGCAAAAGAAAGGATGTATTTGTGGTGATCACCGCTCCATGAATTGCAAAAAGCAAATAATTTTCAATTAATCACAACTCATATGAAGGCAAGAAAGATGGTGGTAGTATGACCCCTGACTATGAACACAGCACGTATCATATTGCTTGGCAGAGAATCAGTACTCAGTAGGTATATGTCAGATACATACATGCTTGGGTCAATTAATAAGTAATTAAAAAAAGAAGAGGATGAACTGCAACCCTATGTTCCTTTTGACAGATAGCTGCTCTTGTGAAATCAGAAATTTATTTACTAGTTTCCTTAAGTCAATACATTTATCAAGAGCCTTTTTCTTAAAGAGCCTGTATAAAGTGGACATAGAAAGAGTTCTGTATCCGTTAACAAACAAAAACATAAGTCATAAACATTTCCCAACATCATGCTACATGTTGAGTGTCATTTCCTTTGACATGTTTGCTACCTTCCTGGTTCAATATATGTTATGCGTATTTCATTGAGTTTCAAGGCTTATTAGTGTAGTGTTCTAAATATGCTTTGAAATAGGAAGGCAGATTCCTACATGGGTTCGAACTATCTGCGTTTTGCATACGGGTCTTAGGAAAACACAGTGTTTCATTTCAGATTAAGGGACTGCATTGTTTCTGAAGGGGCAGCAACAGGAACACTGTTGCCATTACTGTGACGAGGGCTAAAGCAATTAGATTTAAACTTGATGAAATAGCTGTACCATCCATTTACTAGATCATGTTGAAAGATTTCTGCATCCTTTTATGTGTTTGTAATGGCAGGTGCCCCGTGTGTTAGCCCTTGTGTTCTTCTCTGGTGCCCTGACTTGTAACCATGCATACAAAGAACACATTACAGCCTTGAGAGACTGATTATTTCTATTGTTACATCTCCCCATGGTGCTGTATAATTGTTTCAGCTGCAAGTAAATTCCTGAAATGTTTAGCACTGCACACTGGATGAATGTCTGCTCAACCTTCCAAACTGCTAGTGATTATACAGTGGAGGAAGGAGGCCCTCTTAGGGGTATTAAGGTTACAATGCGTTGTTTCTGTGTTGACCTGTGAAAACACAGTTGTTGTTGACAAAACTAGCAGTTCAAATGGTAGCTACTATAGAATTCATACAATGTGGTAAAGAAAATGTGTCTTCAGTGAAGTGGACCACATATTGCAAAGGAATGATTGATTACAAATACCATGAAAACACATGGTCTGAAGAGATAAAAATGAACATTACCCAATATTTTGGTTGTTTGATATTTAGATGTTAATCTTTTTATTTCATTACTTCATATTGAGAGTATGTATAGATGTGTCCACCACTAGCTTCCAGTGACATAATATATCACAAATAACTTCTTCCTAAAATACATGTATATTTCAATTTGACATATTATTACTTTATTTGAATTTACAACAAAGGAAGGAAATGAACAAACTCATTAAAATTAGAGTTTTTCAGGAAATCAATATGGCAGAAGAGTGAATGGAAGTCATACTGACCTCCTCCCAGGACCAATCTGGAATTATGACTAAATTGTGGAGAAATCACCTGGAACAAACAACTGAACAATAGCGAGAGAGAAGCCTTATAACCTCAGACAGGCAGAAGAATCAGCTTCTGGTAAGGAGTGCGGTAAAGACTCAAGACGGCAGGCAGTGTTCCCACAGGTGGTAGCACCAGAAGGTATTGAAACGGCCAGCTGGATCCCCCTGAGAAGAGCAGGGTCTAAACCATAAGTGGGGATCTCCAGCCCACAGCACCAGAGCCCAAAAAGTACACAGATAACAACCAGCTGCTAAAAGCGGCAGGATTGCTCTCTGCCAGAGACAGGCGGCTGGAGATGCAAAGAGCCGTTTAAAGGGCCAACGCATAAATTTTTATTTGCAGCCACTTACGCTGCTCTCCAGCAAAGGCAGGGGCAGAGTGGCCCAGAGACACCCGAGGAGAGACTGGGGAAGGAGGCTTTGGTGAGAGAAATGAGAGAGTAGCTGGCGGGATCCCAGTGCTGACTCATCCTCCATGGGCAGCAGCCATCTTACTCAGGCAGACAACTCCCCTGAGCAGCAGCATCATGAGAAGACACAATAGCACTGCCCCCATGAGGGACTCTGCCCTGGCCCAGTGGTGCTAAGCCTAACTGCTGAGTACAGAGTGGCAGCCACAGATAGTAGATCCCTGACTAAAGGAGGAGCAGAATAGTTGAGAGATGCCTGAGGGGAGACTGGGGAAGGAGGCTTTGGGGACAGAACTGAGGGAGTAGCTGGTGGGATTGAGTGCTGACTCATCCCCCATGTGGCAGCAGCCATCTTGATCAGGCAGACCACTCCTCTGAGGGGCCACAGAGTGTGAAGACACAACAGCTCTGCCCCAGGAGGGGCTCTCTCTGCCCTATTCTGTGGTGCCTAAGCCTGTCCCCTGAGTGCAGAGTGACAAGATGAACAATTGAAGGAGACAGCCACGAACAGTAGATTCATGGAAGTCTTGAACAGACTGCCTAAGGTCAGATGGGGTAAACAGCTGACATCATCAGAGGCAGAACCAGAAAGAAAAAACAGCTGTCTCCTACCAGAGAATTTCACACCACAAAGTCAGGAAATCAAGAGAGATCAATTTAAGAAGCAGAAGCAAAAAAGAAGAGGCTCACAAATAAAAGGGAAGACAAAGAAATACCCCCCAGTCGAAGGGAAAGGAGGAATCCCAGAAATAAAACTAAATGAAAGAGAGGCAAGTAAACTAACAGATATTGAGTTCAAAACAATGGTTCTAAGGAAACTTAATGAGCTCAGTGAGCTCAGAGAGAATTACACAAAGCTACAGGGAAACTACAAGGAACTTACTGCAAACTATATCAGCATGAAAAAAGACTTAGAAACTATCAATAAGAGACAAGAGGAAATGAAGAATACAATTTCTAAACTGAAGAACACAGTAGAAGGAATCAAAATCAGGCTCAATGAAGCAGAGGATCAAATCAACGAGCTGGCAGACAAGGTAGAAAAAAGCTCCCAGAAAGAACAAGAAAATGAAAAAAGACTCTAAAAGATGAGGAGACAATTAGGGAAATGCAGGACCACCTGAAAAGTAATAATATCTGTATAATAGGGATACCAGAAAGAGAAGAAGAGGAGGAAGGGATAAAGAGCCTGTTTGAAAAAGTAATGACGGAAACCTTCCTTAATTGGAGGAGAGAAAGAGTCACACAAGTCCAGGAAGCACAGAGGGTCCCATTCCAGAGGAACCCAATGAGGCCCACCCCAAGACACATTGTAATTAAAATGGCAAATATCAAAGACAAAGAGAGAATCCTAAAGAGAGCAAGGAAAAAAGAGTTAGTAACATACACGGGAGCCCTGATATGGCTAGCAGTTGACTTTTCAACAGAAACAGTTCAAGCCAGAAGGAAATGGCAAGAAATATTCCAAGTCATGAAAAGCAAAACTTGCAACCAAGACTGCTCTACCCAGCAAGGTCTCAATTAAAATGGAAGGTGAAATAAGGAAGTTCCCAGACAAAAGAAGGCTGAAAGAATACGCTTCAACCAAACCAGCATTTCAAGATATGCTAAAGGGACTGCTTTAAGAAGATGAAGAAAAGGAGTCTATGAATACCCAGTTCCTTTCACAGTCAACAATACTTGATATTACTAATATTTTTAATATTTATTAATCTGATTGTGACAATGATGTGTTATTTTAATTATTTTATTATTTATTGAAACTAAACCTGTTTTTGTATATTTCTTGCCTATTTCTATTATTTTTTAAAAGCTTTAAATTACTGTTTGTTATTCTTTATCCATTTTTTGATTAAATGTAGAATTTTTTCTTTAAAAAAACTATTAAACTTTTTTTAGATGTGTTGCAAATTATTTCCTATTTGACTACTTGTCTTTAACTTTTTATATGTATATTACTGTATAATCTTAAATGTTTAATATAGTCATACTGTCAATATTTTTTATAGCTTCTAAGTTTGAATATTTTACTTCAGAGTAAGAAAAATATTATTTTGTATTTTCTCCTAAAACTCCTTAGATTTTACATGTTGATTTTTAATTCCTGAATATTTTTTGTATAATATGTGAAATAGGGCTCTGTATTTGTTTTATTTCAATATTAATGGTCCATGCACTTTGTTTGTTGAATAAGCCTTATTTTCCCCATTGATTTGAAATATAAATTTAAGCATATATTACACTGTTAGACAGATATACATGTTTGTTTCTAGAAGCTCATTTTATTTCATTGATCTACTTGGTTATTTCTGTGCTGGTGTCATGTTGTTTTAATTTCTGAGACATAATAATGGTTTTAAATGTTTAATATCTTATGGAATTTGACATTTAAAAAATAATAAATAAAATCAATTTGCATTTCAAAAAAGAAAGAAGGAAGGAATTCCTCTCTTTTGTGACAACATGGATGGAACTGGAGAATATTTTGCTAAGCAAAATAAGCCAGTTGGTGAAAGACAAATACCATTCGATCTCACCTATAAGTGGAATTTATTCAACAAAATAAACTAACAAACAAAATAGACCACAGGCATGGAAACGTGGAACAAACTTAAAGTGCCCAGAGGGGATGGGGAAGGAGGACAATGGTGGCAAGAAGAGGAAGGGACTAGACAAAGATCATGTATGAATGGCCCATGGACATGGACAACAGAGTTGGAATTGACTGTGGGTGTGGGGTGGGGGGAGGGATGGATGGAGGAGGACAAAGGGGGAAACACTGAGACAACTGTAATAGAATAAATATGATTTAAAAAATAAAAATTAAAAAATAAATTTTGTTTTAATCAAATCTTACTTAAACTTTACCAGTTATATTTTAGAGCCGTATATAATATCAGCTGAGTGAATACACTTGGTTATTAGAGGGGCCTGAAAGTGATGATCTTCTAACTATCCCTATTTCCTACCTGTGTGATAACTAGGCCACACTTAGATTGGTTTCAGAATAAAGTTGGGAAACATTTATATTGTCAGTATAAAAACAAGTAGCACCTTGTTTAAGTACTGGGAAGGGGGAAAGAACTGAATAGATAAAATTGTACTGGTGTTTATATTTTGAAGCTAGTAACTTGACCAAATTGAAGGGAAGATGACTTATCACATTTACAAAATTCAGTTATGTTCATTAAATAAAAGATTATTGTTTTAAATTTAATCATCTGGATACCATTCTGTACATTATTGCTGAAATCAACATCTACAGGCTACAACAATTTCAGTAAATATTTCAAGAAACAGGAATAGTATGTATCATGACACCCTTTGACCCTGAAAAAGTGTGTCCATTTAATAAGAAAATGTAATGGCACCATTTCTGGAAACTGCCTACTTTTCTTCAGTTCTCCTGCTGTTTCCACACTTAAATATTTTCTCTACAGGCAATAATTTGAATGCCAATGTAGTACTGGATTGACAGACAAATTACCCCTTCTAAGCATTAGGAATACTCACCAGATAAACTATTGTACTAAAATACATCACAGAGCTTAGATTTTTTTTTCTTGACCTTAGTCATGAAAAATATAACTTTGGAACCTGCAATGGAAATGAACCTAAATTATAACATCTTTTAAAAGAGATATTTCCCCTCCCATGCAATAGAATACATAAGAAAGCCAAACTCTCGAAAAGAAAATAACTAAGCTCTAATTCCCGCCTTTTGAAGTCAGTGTGCACAACCTCAAATTATCTGCAAAATCTCTGTATATGACCCAGGCAATAGAATATACATTAATTATTACCTTTGATCTTCCAGAAAGCTCTATTTTTGGATTTGGCTGTGGTGTCTGCCAAATATAATTTTGGGTTTGTGCTAGATATTTTGTGTTGTTGTTGTAGCATATTTCATTGTATTTTCAGAAGAAATTTATAGCCATGCCTTCCTAAGGCAAGTATTAGACTGGCAATTAGAAAGTAGGATATTAGGTTGCATGAGTGCTTCCTTTAGGCCCCCCCAAAAATAAAAAATATTTTGAAAGAGAGTCTTCAGAAGTTTCTGTATAACTTCTAAGTAATTTATATTACACAAATTATTATGTAAAATTCTTATATATTTCTATAGTTATATTTATATATACTCATATTTCTATAAAGTTATACTTTTATTTCTATTTTTATAAATATAACTATACACATTTCAATGACAATATTTATAATAATACTACTAATTGGACATTTTCTATACTTACTAGGTACCTTTAAATATTAACTAACAACAAAACAATGAGATAAATAACAATATCTCCCACTTCATTACAGAAAAACTTAAAGCCCAATTGAGGCACAAAAACAACCAGGGTGTATTTTGACTTTTTAATATTATAAACAATTATTTATATGAAAATGAGCTGAAATCTAGTGTGTGTAGCAGTAATAAATACTATAGAATATAAGCTATTTGCTATGATTCATTTGAACATTTTCTTCATCTGGAAATGAAGAGTTTTAAAAGAGAGACAGATCTGTTCCAAAACCCTTAATTTAAAATTCATGTATATCTACAATTGCTTATTTAATACTTTTAATTAAATTTTTAAAATAATTTGTATTAAATATTGTCAGTGATCTGTAAGTTATTTAAATTGTATTGAAAGATGTGCGTAAGTTATATGCAAATACTCTGTTATTGTATATAAGATACTTAAGCATCCATGGATTTTGGTATCATTAAAGGTTCTGTAACCAATCCTGCAAGATGTCAAGGGATAACTGTACTTAGAATATATCAAATCTTATATATGAATATGCAAAAACTTGAAAATAAGTTCAAATATATACTATGCCAACATTAATTAAACATAGTAAAAAAGATGGTACATAATATTAATATCAGACAAAATACAATTTATAATCAGAAACATTAGTTATAATGAACTTCATTAAATATACATATGCTAAAACTTAGCACACTAAAAAACCATATATGTATTACAAAAGAGACATTTATTAAAGAAGATACAAGAAACATTGTACATAGGACAATGATGCCTCAGTCCCCTTCAAAGTAGGTACCTTGAGATTTCACACAGTGTCTCTTCCACGGATCAAAACATTCTGTGAAATCCTTTGTTGGAATCGCCATCAGCTGCCCCATTGTATTTTCCTGAATCTCATTTAGGGTCTGATATCTCTTCCCTTTCAAAGATGATTTTAGTTTTTGGAAAAAACGTAAGTCTCAGGGCACCAAATCTGGGCTGTAGGGGGGCTGAGTCACCTGGATGATTTGATGTTTTGCAAAAAAACTTTACAAGGGATGTGATGCATGAGCAGGTGTGATGTTGTGATGAAGCTGCCAGTCACCAGCTGCCCAAAGCTGCGGCCTTCTGAATCATCTGAATAGTTTCCATGGAGGAATCTTCAAATCTAAAACAAAATTTGATGCAAATGCGTTGCTCTACTCATTCATTTTGACTGTGACGGCCACGCAGTACACATGCTCACTCAACTGTGTCTACCACCCCCACTGACTAGTACAGTGAAGTTGTCATTGTTCATGCACATGCATTCCAGTCCACTCTCCTTGGCTGCCAAGTTACATTGACATCGTGCAAATCATTCTTGTTATATTAACAGTGGTTGTACTTTTTCTGGGCAGAACCTTGTATCTATATATCACAACAAAAGTCCAAACATATTTGAAGTAGTACAACTCTAATAGTGTAAAATGGAAAATATCCCAAATGTCCATCAGCAGCAGAATTGATAAACTGCAGTATAGTCTCACACTCATTTCTACTTAGAATTAAAAATGAACGAACTAGTGTTACATACAAAACATAGAAAATTTGGGAACAAATCAATGGTTAGAGACACACATTTTAAAGGAGTACATCCTACATGACTCTATTCAATAATATTAAAAAATAAGCTAAGCTTAAAAGTCAGAGTGTTTATTTTTCAAATGGTGGGAGTATTGAGAGAAGGCAAACCATTTCTGTGCAAGACAATGCATGTTTTTTGTTTTAAGCTGTAAAGATTTTGGTACTTGGTTACACAATAGCAGATAGCTGACTCACCGCATATTAGGGGGTCAGGCCCTGACTCAGGACAGAACTGTTTTTAGGTTTATCTCTGGTTAAATGTAAAAACTTTGTTTACAAGGACCAACTATTATTTTTAAATATGTTTAATACATTGAATGCTAAGGATCTTATTCTCTCACTTATTATTCCATTTTTTAATAGTCTTGGCTCTTAAAAATATTATCCTTCTGTTGAAAAATGGAGTACATAGTTTTCACTTATTTTTCATAATTCTTCACTTCAGAAAATGTAACTCTCTCCTAATATGACATCCTCTCACACAAATGAGAAACAAACTTAGATTTTTTTGTTTTTTTAGGTATTCATACTTCTGTGGCTTCTGCTTACACATACAAAATCCAAGTTCAGCATTTCTGATCATTCTATCTATTAAAATTTTACAGAAAGGAGAAGTTCTAGTGAACTCCTGCTAAGGAACATCAGATGGAAAGGACTGATACTGCCTCTGGCCTAAAGGCCAATGAGTTTATTAAAGAAGGAGAGTGAAAGATTTCCTGATGCTAGTCTCCACCATCCAAAATGCCCTCCTTGGTTCTCAGCAACCCCAAATTGCAGGCTGCACTCATGACAATATTTATAAATCACTTAAGGAATGGTCAAGGCTAGGGTATTGCAGTACAAGTTATCATCACTGGAAAGGTCCTGCTGAAGGTCACCTGAGTGCATAGAAGCCATGGGGCATATTAAAGTGGAATTCCATCTTCATTAATAAACAGCCTATAATTATCTACATAATGACTTATATTTGGAGTATATTCAAAGACTCCTCAGAGAAAACCAAAACATGCTTATATTTTTAAAGAAGTGTTTTAAATCTCAAAATACTTAAATTAATGATTACAGTGTACATACAGAATTAAATTTCAAAAATAATCTTGTTATACTGAGGTTTAAATAGGATTTATAAAGAAAGGCAGGCAGCCCTGATCCCACATAGATAATGCAAATAAATTGCATGGTTACCAAATGTTCAGAAAAGCTTGCCTCAGGTAGAGTCCCATTTTGCATATTAAGCAGATTTGACATCTTGAAAATTATCCTCATCTAAAATACCAAAACAAAACAAAAACCCTATTTGGGCCTCCAAATGGGAAGACTAGCAGAAAACACAATCATAAAGTGTAGCTGAACGACAGCTATCTTGGGAGTATTTTCTGATCTCAGAACCAAGAGGCTTGTTTTAAAAAGTAGTTTAACTACTTTTCCGATAACTGGAAACAATGCCTCGGTTCTACAAAAATTATGAGGTTAAAACTGAGACCCACACATGACAAAGAAGTTAGCCACAGGGGCTGTAGGAAAAATATGTCCACCTAGAGGGTATGACTAGAAATTCTCTGTTTGTACTGGCACTGAATGGGAAAAATACACCACAAAACCTGAAAAGTCTCCCCTAACTTTACATGGCTTTGGAGTTTGAGTAAAGTGTGGGTATATTACAGGAAATCCCAAACTAAGAAATTAACCTAATATGGAATTAAGATAGTAGCACTTCAATTTCCCTAAAAATACAACTTTTCTCTGAAGAGACATATATTAAAACATTAAAGACTTCACAGGACTTCTACAGATAGCATGCTGTTAATCAGGCTTGTAATGCTAAATCATCAAACCCACAGGGAAGCAGCTATGAGTGAGAATCAGTGGAAAAACCATGGCTCAATTGTTCTGCTCAAAGAATTAAGGTATTAGTAATCAGATGTAAAATACAAATAAGTATACATAAATGTTTAAAAGCAGTGAAAGGTAGAGTTGCACCCACGATTATATATAAGATATTATCAAACAAATCTAAGTATATTTGATAATGAATCAAATGCATTTCTATTCTTGACAAATAAAATCATTGGTAATAAGAATCCAGAACTAAGTTAAATAGTTAAATAGATATGGATGATGAGAGAATTAATTATATTGATTGTAGATCTGAAGAAATTACTCATTTTGCCACATACATATAGAAGAAGCAGAAATAAGAGGTGATCAAAATAATGGATGATAAAAGGAGAGGATTCTTAATTTGCCTTATTAAATTTTAAAAAATACGGTAAAAGAGAAAATTCGGGGCAGGCAATATTAAAAAATATATAACTGAGAAGGACCCAGGATTGATAAGAACAAACAAGCAAACAAACAAAACCTTGAATCTTCTTATTTAGGAAATAATGCAAAATGCATCCCAAAAAGAATACATTAAAAAAAAGTTGTACTACTAAAGATTGTGTTCTTTACAATTAGGGAGGTTCTCCACTCCGCTGCTCAGGCTGAGCCTAGCCTAGGTTATCAGACATTTAGGGGAAGAGGACTCACTTAAGAAGAAGAGAAATCGGTGGTCCAGGCCCCAGCGTTTCCAGCCTTCCCTGGGGCAGAGAGAAGCTCTCTATCCTGCCGTGCTCTCCCTGGATCCCTGACCTGCATAATCCTCATCAGCACAATGAAAGCATGGTCTTCTGCCACTACCTTTAGGGTGCTCTGTGAAACATTGACCTAGTCACATGGCAGTTTCCCTAATGAATAAAAAGGTAACTTAGGGGATCTTAAAGATCATTCTATAATTTGCTATTCATATATGTATTGAAGGATTTGCATGAAGCATATGAGGAAACGCTCACAAAAAAGAAACAGACCTAATAGAAATAAAAGGACAAAATAGACAAAAGCCTCTTCCTAACAGAGGATACCCATATGGGCAATAAGCATGAGCTGCCTCCCCAAATTAGTCTTTGGGGGAGGCAAGGGAAAACTGCGTATGAGGCAACTGCCCATTCCAAAATCACTAAAATGAAAAAGGCAAAAAACGCAAGTGTTGGTGGCATATAAAGCAATTGGAATCCGCATGCACTGTTGGTGAGAGTGTAAATTGAGACAATGCTTTTAGGAAATACTTTTCAGGTATCTGCTCAGGCAGAATATGCCTAACCAACTCGTAGGTATAAAACATATATATATGTAAATATATATACACGCATAAATAAGACATATATATACATACATACACACATATAAACACAAATCTGATATAAATAAATGGACAAAATGTAGATACATGCAGTGTGGGTGTGTGTTAATGCAAGAGTAATGGTTCCGTGTACTTATTCACTACAAAGAAATAGACTTGTCTGACCAGTCACAAGCTGTGAGTAAATGCTATGAATTAATTCACTCTTTGTAACTGGTATGTTGCCTTTTTTTTTTCCCCCAATCAGGTTCAGTATGAGGTAGCCAACCTCACAAAGTAGTGATAGAAAGTTTTCACACCAGCATGTGTTTAAATCTTGGCTTTGACAGTTGTCTGGGACCAGTGCCAGAACTATGCTTTGCCTAAATTTTCTAATTTATAAATGTAGAAAATACGAATATTACGATAATTATGTGCGTTCCTTCATATAAAGGAAAAAGTGTTTGAATTCTCTTTTAATCAAAGATACTTTATATTATTCTGCTTCAAAAACCTTTAAAACACAACGTGTTCACTGAGAGAAGAGACTAGCACAGCACGCTGCAGACGGTGCACGGCTTGCAACGGCGCTCGCAGCCCTTTGTGACAGGAGAGCCTCGGCCGGTTCCAGAAGGTTCCGCGCCTCGGTTCACGCCCCGGTACACGGACGGTCAACGTCCACGACCGCCAGGGCTGTTCGTGTTAGGAAAGTTAAATGAGTCCCTGTTTATCAGATGAACACAGGGGTGCCTGGCACCAAGAAACAAACAAACAAACAAACAAACAAACAAAACTCTTCCACATGTACTATGTAATAAGTACATAGATATAACCATGATTAATTTTGCAATTAAGTTTAGATTATTTCTTTTTAGTAAGTTTGTGGAATTTCTCCTACTTTTGAAGTTCTTCAAGTTAGGAAAAATGTATGTATGAAATAAGGCTTTAAAAATATAATTCAATAATTTCCTTTTAAATCTAAAATTTTCAAACTTCTTCCAAACAAGGCCAAAAACCAGACCTTCAGAAATAATAGAGAAAAGAGTTATTTTAGATGAAAGATAATGCCCACAAACTTGCTCACTTCTGACCATTAAAAGGTTTTGATCACTTCTCTACTGGTGTTTGATAATGAAGTGAAATACACTAATTAGGCTTTTCACTGGTACTTGCTTAATCTTTTTCTTGTCTAGATTTCAGGGAATATGTTTGATCTGAAGATGTGATTTAGAATAAATTTTAATGAGTACATGATGGAATTTTTAATAAGTAATGAATCAAACTTCTAATTAATTAGAAAATTTATATAATTTTTATAATATCAATTTGGAATATTCACACAAAATATATCAAGATGCTATATATTTTTGAACTATTTTAGCAACTTCAGTATAATTTCTATATAAATTTTCTTAATTAAAAAATTACTTATTCCAATAATGGAAACTATACAAATATTTAAAACATGTTAAAAAAAAATTTATTTAAAAACATTTGTGCATTTTGTTCTTCAATGTTTAACTATAAATTATTAATATTTATAAAACATTGTACAATTAAAGAAAGGAAGGGAACATCAATTTCTCTGAGCCTTAATATATATTATGATGGAGGATGTTTTTAGTTTCCACAAGTGGGATACAAAAATTTTTAAACAGTATTTTGAACTTCTTTATTAAAGAACTGCTATCAAGTATTTTATTCAATTGGAAGATTTTAATTGTCTTTAAATTCAAAATGAAGTGCTAAACAACAAATATAATTCCTGAAATATTCACAATCCAATGAAGTGTTATTAAACACCAATAGATAATTCTGTGAGCAACAGAAAAATTTTAAAGCACAAAAGAAAACATGATTGTAAGAGCTGGTATATTAGCCAGAGCTCTCCAGAGAAATACAATCAATAGGAGAAACAGATGATAGATAGGAAGATAAATAGATAAATTTATGATAGAAATTGACTCACAGTTGTAGAGGCTGAGAACTTCCATAACTTACCATCTGCAAACTGGAGAACCAGAAAAGCCTGTGTAAATCTCGTCTGAGTCAGAAGGCTTGGAGTCAGGAGCACCTGTGCCCAAGGGCAAGAGAAGATCGAAGTCCCAGGTCAAGAGAGGAAATGTGCCCTTCTTCCACATTTTTGTTCTATTTAGGCCATCGAGGGTTTGGATAATGTCAACCTGCTATGGTAAAGGTGAGATTGTTTCCTCAACCTACTGATTCAAATGACAATGTCTCTGAAAACACCTTCACAGACTCACCCAGAAACTGTTTTACCCGCTATCTGGACACCCCTTCTCCTGGCAGGTGACCTGAACTTAACCATCACAGCTGGGGAGTGTTCTTAACCTTTAAACTTTGTGTTTTAGAGTCCTACAGAGGCTGAGAGAGGAAAGAATTTTGACCAATATGCAAGTATTACTAAAAAAAAAAGTAACTTAAAAATAAATTCAAGCCACCTAAAACATCATACGAAATTATTTTCCATAGTGCCCAATACATGGGCCTGCCTTGGTACGTAACATCTCTGTAAGGAATAAATGAGCATGTAAGTTACTAAAAACCTCATGAAAAGATCTCTTAAAACTTAATACTACAGAGTTATTAAGAGCAAAAAAATTCAGGTCTTTACTAGAGAAAGAATTTATTAGCTACCAATATTTTTTATTGATAATATTATGATTTATAAAATTAGTAATTTGGCATTCTTGTTTGAGTATGACTTTCACAAAAATTAATTACTTCACCAAGGAAGTAGAATTATTATGGAAATAGTACTGGATATAAATTTAAAAGAACTACGCTTGGGCCTTGTGTTTCATTTTATAGTTTCATGGCCTTGGACAAAATACTTAAGCTCTCTGATCTCTAGGTTCTTCATGTATAAAATGAAGATACAAAAGTAGTAGATATTAAATAGGGTTAAACTAGGTAGACTGATCTAGGCTAGGAAATAGATATATGTTAAGTGAAAATCCTGTAACCTCTGAGTATATTAAAACTGAAAAACTTAAAAAAAATTGGAGTAACAAGATTCCAGCCATATCAGAAGTAAAAGCAGGACAGCCTGCTGTTGAGGATATTGCTCTCATTTCTATTGAATATGAAGTATATATAATATATAAACATAATTTATTCTAACAACCTTCATACGCTATAAATTTTTATCCTATATATTGCCAATACAGCTTTTAAATGCTAATTAAAGGCATGCTCGCAGTTATTGTTGCCACAGGGGCCATAAACCATGGCTCTCTATCAAAATGAAAAGTTATTTTGGTTTAAAGTTTTTTTAATATCTGAACAATTTCCAGGATTGCCTGAGCAAAATGTGTATTCACTGTGATCACTTTAATTATGTACTGAACCTATTTATTTCCATGTTTCTCACCCCCAACAAGTGTATTATCTGTGTATGAGAAGTGTAGTTGAAGTATTGATGACAGAGAACTAAGCAGGTCATGTAAAGCAAGTAAAAAAAGTAAGCATTTTTTTCTTTTCATGTACAGTATTGTTAATAGTGACCGACCGATCATAGTGTATGTCCAATTAAACTGCAAATTATGAAAAAAATAAAGTATATGTTTGCTATAAAAACCTACTTTTGTTTTTACACAATTTGCCACATTAATATAAATACACAAGACTTTTAAACTTTCATGTTTATGGCCAAGACATTAAAAAATACGTAAAGTTATGGATTTCAACCCTTTCATTGTATGATCATGCACTGTCTACCAGAGATACTGAGAAACGTGCTGTCGGGCCACTTCGTCACCGTGTAAACACCATGGGGGCACTTACGCAAACCTGGGTGACATCATCAGTTATCATAATCGCATGAGCTGTCCTTTCACACATCTGGCAGCATAGCCGGTTTGTTTACAGCAGCATCACGGCAGTGCGTGAGTAACTATGGTGTTAAAACACCTGCAATCTCCAGACAACGTCACCTTACACCAGCTCTGGCTTCCTCGGGGTACGCCTTCAGGATGGCTATGACTTCACTCCCGCTCGGACTTCCCAATGGCTATGACTTTGGGATAGCTTTGACTTCAGGTTTTCTGTGAGATTATAACTCCATTATAATCTTATGGGACCACCAAAGGTTAGCTGTGCAGCATTAACACAAATGTCATTGTGTGGTGCGTGACTATGTATCCCCAGCCTCCAAAAATAAGATGCATATAAAAAAAATATGCATCAGTAGGAAACAAATTGAAAGCATTTGAAATGTTTACACTAAAAGATGTTTGTTCATGGAGACTTATTATAATGCTATCCAATGGCTAAGGAAATTGCCTTCTAAAGAAAGCATATTTTATAATGATCTTGTATTTTAATAAACAAATCCCCTTGAATATTATTCAATATCATTTTAGATTAGTTTATTGTCAAAAGTTTATTGAAAGTTCCCAATCTGTGAATTTAAGGGTGCATATATTAACACAAATGTAGGCATGTTATGAACTTCGTAATTATTATATTCAGTTTTGTAAAGATCAAATATTTAATATTTTATATGAAATATCACATAAATATTCAATATTCTACATAGACTAGGTTAAAAGTAATCATGAAATTTAATATTGCATTATCCATCTTGAAAAATATTGCTGGAACCACATTCGCATTCTGAAGAGAAATCCATATTAAGTGTTGGGAATTTATATTTCCTCTCTTCCCTGTTTTGTATAATTTTAGTACTTCCATAGTTGATTGAGTAGTCTACATGAGCATCTAAGAAACAAATTTCACCAAATTTGCTTTCACTTTATTTTTAGATGGGGTTTCTACTTTGTAATCAGGAGGAAGTCTTTGATGAAGTAGATCTTATTTTCTAAAAATAAAATATGAACTGGGCAGCCATTTGTCAGTATTCTCTGGGGATTCTGGGAGTAGGTAGAAAGGTCAATTGATTCCCCAGTGTGACCTCCTCCAACCTGAACATTTTCTGAGCACATCCATTTGCAGTGCTATTCATTGGATTTTTTGGGCACTAGGATATCTCAGTAGTGATCGTACTACTTATTTAATAATATGATTCCAATTTGAGTGCTTAGCTCTACAATTCCTTTGTTTTCCTACTCATGTTCTAATGTGGTTTTGAATTCCACCTGTTACCTTGACACTAATAATAGGCACTGAACTTTGAACTTCAGAATCAAACCAGGGTAAATTTGTCTTATAGAAAGAAACAAAATATGGGATGCAGTCTTTAGTGAGGACATTGCGGCCCCTCCTATCTTGCTTTGGTCCCGGCCTTTTGGTATTTGGTACACGGTGTATCTAGATATGCATGGGTGCTCAATTATCTCTATACTCTATAAAATGTTTATCTCTGTCTCAGTTTTTAAATGTCTGCTGCCAGTCCCCATATATATTTCATTTGTGGATAATTTTACCTTCAAAACTTATGTTCTTTATGACAGAAAAAGGTACTGATATTTAAGGCATAAACTTTGAAAGGCTTGTCTCTATGACCTTAACTCCTTAATACAGTTACTAATTTCCATAAATTTTACCTCCAAAATGTCTCCCAGTGTTTAATTTTCTCAGCATCTGTTGTCACTATCTCATGTACATTATGGCAAGAGCCTACCACTGGTTCCCCTGGACCAAGTAGTCACCTCAAACCTACAATTCAATCCATCATTTACTTAGTTCCGAAGTTCTTATACACACCATGCCTGGCCATACCAATCTGTTGTTTAAACCCTTAGATTGTTCTGAGTTAAGTCAAAATTTCTTAACATGGATTTACAAGTCTTTCATGATCAAGAACCAGTTTAGGACATTTCCAAATGATTTTTGGTGTGGTTAAAGCACCATGTCAATTATGTTACAGCTTACCTCTTTTCTTCTCAGGAAGTATTTTTTCCTCACACTCACCATCTTCTCCTTGATATTCAGTAACCAACCATCAGTTTAAGTTTTCATTCCTTGAGGTACCTTTTGACCCCAACCAACCCCATTTGGAACACTTCATATGTGAAGTTATTCAATCTTAGGACCCAGTCCATAGTCCTATAAGGGAAACTTGCTTTGTTTTTCAATTTTGTATTTACTTTTCCTCTTCTCCTAGTGGAGCCTTTAGCACTGACTGAACACTCAGTACCATTCAGGACAGGAAAGAGGAAATGGAGAAGGTGGGGGAGTGGGCAGGAAGGGAAGTAGGAAATGAGGAAAGCAGGAATGGGGATTCAAAAATAGCTAAAGCAAGACGGTATATAAGAAAGTGATGTTTCAATCAAATAAGAAACACTTAGCTGAGTTACCAACTTACGGTTCATTTGTAAGATTAATCTATCCCTAATAACAAGAGTTATCACTTTTAACTAAGATTTTTATCTTCTTCATGCTAGGAATGACCTTAAATGACATTTTTCAATATGTGAAAAATATAAACAAGATTTTACTTTTTTCTTTTTTACTGTTGTTAGTGCATATTGCTAATATGTGTTGAACTAGACATAAGTCCTTGGAAGAAAAAGATCCCATGTGATAAAATTACAATTATATTAGAAAAATAGAAAACAATCTGTTTGATTTCTTTGGTAATGCTACAACGTTTTTAGCATTTTAAAATTTTGTTATTTTAATTTTTGTAATCAAGTGTTTAATGGAATAGAGCTGACAAGATATTAAAATATGCAATATATTTGCTAAGTTGTTCAATACTTTCACTAATTCATTGAGGTTGATATACAGGTTAGTATTTATTTTACTGCATAATTCATTACAACAGAACACTATTTAATTTTAAAATCTTATAAATAAAGTGATGATAGTCTGTATAAACACATAAGCTAAATTAGCTTGCAAATATGAAATTTAGAAATCAGAATAACAAACAAAACATGGAAAAGCTACAGTTATAAAATACAACACAGTTTGTGATTTATAAAAGAAGAGAGAAAAATTTCAGCAATATCCTTATTCCAATTTGTTTTCAAATGCAGATCCTAGGTCAGAGATTTCAGGTGAATAATTCTTTATTCACACAATAAATACTGAGTTTGCATAAAGGTAAAAAAATATGTAATATCAGTGCTTAGTAATTTTTTGTGGCTGAGGTGTTAATTTAATTTGTAAAGAAAAACAGTATATAGCTCTCTCACAGATAACATGTTATCTAAACCATCATTTAAAAATCATCATAGGCACTATGGGATATCACTATAAATTCTGAGATATAATCATAAAAACATTTTTTATTCAACAACAAGTAGGATAAAACTAACTTGATGTGTTCTTCAGCAAATAGGTAAATAGTCAGGATCATTTCCCATCTCTTACATTCTCCTTCCCTCCCTCCATCCACCCAATCCTCTGGTCATCTTCCTTCCTCTTCCTCATCTCTCTCCCTCTCTCCTATCTCCTTTTTCTCTCACTACTTTCTTTTGTCTGTCACTTATGGATGTTCCTTCTTTCTTTCTTTTTTTTTAATGAAATCCAGCTTCTTCAACAGGATAGGGGCCAGACTACCAAAAGCTCCAGCACCTCCTATCTCTTCTACCAGAGAGGAAGTACAGACTGCCTTTCTGGGAAAGGGAACTGATTTGCCCAGTTTGAGTCAGATGTGGACAGGGAAGGGAATAATGACTCTCTCAATTTAAGGCAAGCACTTACTTCCAAGACAGAGGGTTCTAAGAAAAGAAAACTCCTATTTAAGCCACATGTTTGGGAGAACTTTCCAGATTAAGAGGGCTGCTGTTTATTTCAAATAAAAACCATGGCTTTTCATGAGGTGTCCTGGATTATATAGAAACTGAAGGAGGCAAAGATGAATTTAGTGACATTTTTATGACGGTTATTTTGTAAAAGTGCTTAACGAAGTCAATATAACAAAGGGAAGGAACAAGGTTATTTCACCGTGAAGTGATCTAAACTTAACGAGAGTTAGTCAATATAGCCACTTAAAGATTTTTATAAAAGCTACTTTCTTCTTGTTCTCATCTGCCATCCACACTCCCTTTGCCTGACAGCAACCTATTACACCTTGGCAAATTTACTTCCTGGCATTTGCAGGGGAATTCCACACAGTCAAACAGCAGAAGGCCATTGCTCTCCCTGTTCTAGGTGAGAGGAAGAGCCAATGGAAAGGCTTGCCAGGGAGTAATGCCTCACAAATCCATTTCTGGTCTGGGATTTAGCCCGGAGGAGAGGAATGATACTTGGGCTGTCAGATTGCCCACTTACATCTCAAAAGTTTGTTTACTCTTCGTGACTCATGACAATATCAATATTCTCATAGTGCCTTAATTTTAGATCTATAAACTCATTCCCTTTTTCTATTTCCATTGAATCACCTAAGCATTGTCAATACTTTGCACATTTTGGGGTTCTGTAATTTTCTAGGTATTGTACTTACATTGCCTCATTAAATTTTTTTTTTGTCATTACAATAGATCTGTTAGTTATTTTGATTCTCCTTTATTGAAGAAAACAAGGAAGAAAGATTAAAGAAACTTCCCAGAATCACATAACCAGAAAATGTCCATGAGTTTCACTTACAGCTCTAACCGACGCTATTGCCCTCCTTTTCACTACATCAGCTATAGCATTCAGATGCTACTAAAATATATTGGTATTGTCCTCTACCACTGCTCTAATTCAGGTTGTTACCTAACGCTTAGATACTCCTTTAAGTGTGTATCTTGGGTCTCTCCTTACTTCTGCTTGTCCTTCGGGTCCCTGCATAACAGTGTTCTTCCACACCATTGTCAAGTGTCACACATTCTAAAAAACCCTGAGGACCAAATGAGATAATTTGCCTATAATTTTGTTATTCATTCCTGATGAAAGATATCCAGTATAACCTTTAATAGAATAAACACTGGTTGTTAATTATAATTCCAATCAAATCCAAATACCTCTCAATTCTACTCTATATTTCACTAAATGAACACTTATTTAAGACTCCTTGTGAGTCTCAATACCTCTTTGCTGCCTGCTCTACGACAGTCAGAAATAATTAGCTTTTCTCCTCAGCTCCTATGAAATTCACGTGACATGCCACATGCCATCTAAGATGGCCATACTTACCTTTTCTGTGATTGTTTGGCTATGTAGTTGAGGCCACGTATCTGTGTCTTAAATTTTTTGTATACTGAAGAACATTTAGCAATTGCCTAGGATATAGATCCTCCAATAAAATTCTTATTTTCTCTTAGTAGCTTGTGATCTTATAAATAAAACTATAAGTAATTTCATGATGGGATTCAAATATTCTCAAGTAACCATTTTAGTTCTCTAGTCAAGGTTTTACCACATACCTGCTCAATACTTTTTTTTTTAATTACAAGCAAGAACAAAGATGAATTAAACTGAGGAAGGAGATGGCTATTACAGAATAGAGAATCTTTGCACTAGACATAAAGAAATATTAATTAGAGCACTTCCATTCCTCGAAGGAGAAGGAGAGGATATGGGGATAGCTGTAGGAAGTCATAAAATCAGAACAAATGTGTTGTGGTTCCTGTTCTCCATGACAAAAATCTTAGAAAGGGAGATGTTGCATAATTTCAATAGAAAGGCAAGAGATGACCCATTTATGGAAGTCTAGGAAGTGACCATTAAGCAGGCCTTCCCAAATTTAGACAAAGGGACTAAAATAAACTAAAATTGATGGCATGACATGGCAGGCTAAAAGAGGGCAAGAGTAGTATTTCAGAGGTTTTTGCAAATTCCACTTATCAGGAAAATGTTTCTAAAGTTTCCAGCATGCCTCAAATGACTTTGAGACACACAAGTTTGCCATGAAAGAGGAGAGATGACCTTGCCCTGGAGAGCGATGACAGATGGACATCCTAAGCCAGGCTCCAGGTAGAGGACATGGCTGAAACTCAAGAAGAATCTGCTGAGTCTGTGTGATTAAAACTAGGTTTGGCACAGAGAAGCACTGGGCGCTCACCCAACAAGAGAATGGAAAATTTCATCAGTGGTCATCTTGACAGATACAAGTATAAGTGATTCGGAGACCACTGAAGCCAACAATCTTGCAGCGGAGGCCGACCAACTCAAGGACAAAGAACAAATGCTGTTATGCTATGAAGTCTACTCTTCTACCCTGAGGGTTACAGACATTTTCTCTCAACTCAAGTACCTTCTGGAGCGAGGAAAGGACATAGGAAATTGTTAAAAAGAGACTGGTCGAGTTAGAGAAAAACTGCTTCAAATCATAGCAGATTGAGATATCTTCACTGGGAAGTTTAAGAATCCCCTCACTCCAGTAACCAACAGGAAGACGGATTCTTGAAAACAGAGAGTTTAGAGGATGTATATTTAAAAAAAATATCCTTTCCACATAAGTAAAGAGCACTAAATTTTGAATTCTGATGCAATTTAAATCGAATCTATAAGGAATAAGTATTGGGACTTTTTTTGTCGAAGATTCTAATCCAAAATTAAATGAAAACAGTTGTGAGTAGACTTTTTAGCAGAAGCTGGTATATGTCTACCCAACAGCTACTCTTTGTTCTGCTTTGGAGATAAGAACCTCTAAGTATTACAGCTATACACATAGTGATTCAAAATTAATATTTCAGTTATTGGCAACCCTCTTACCCAGAGATGTGACTCTGTCCTGGACAGTAAAATATGTAAATTGTTGAGTGACATCATCTAGAAAAAAATTCCTCATGGCTCATTCTACCAGTAAATAGTTGATCTCTAAGTAGCCATCTGCCTCCAATGGGCCCTTTGAATTTTTTGTCATTTTTTTGTCAATGTACCAAAGAATATAAAGATGGTAAAAAAAATTATTTTTTAAAAATTCAGTTAAAAATAAGTATAGTAAACCTCTTTGTATTAGGTAAGTTTTGGAGAACAAATATTATAAAAGTTGAAAGGACACTGGCATTCTTCCTTGTAGGAAAAGAGAAGGGTTCAAATTCTTTTTAAAACTATTGTATGATGAAGTCTTTCTGCTCAAAGACAAACTGGGTGAGCATATATATATACATTTTATTGATTAAGAAACATGTATTTTACATATTGATTTTTGAGTTTGAGAAAGTTTAGCTAGGAAAATGTAGTCTATAAAGTCATAGCCTGAGATTCTATTTGTACAATCAATTTCACTTTCATTGTTTGGCACATTTCAGGTGCTCAGTTGCCACATGTGGCTGTTAGTGGCTACCATATTGGACAGTGTAGCTCTAAATAATTACCTGGTCCTTTGCATTTGTCTTCTGATAATTGCAAAATGTCTAACATTATCAGTTTTCTTTTCTTTGTCATTAAAGGTGGAAAATGAAAAACTCTGAATTCTCAATTGTATTCAACGAAAACTAAAAGCAGATTATCAGCTACATTTGTACCTTCTTGAAATAAGTATGCAATACTTGGCACAAGTGAGTAAGAATATTGAGGGTTGGTGATATTATTAAGTATTTTTCATGTATCTATTGTCTTTTCTTAACACAGTTTGGAATACTTGATGAATGATAAAATGACTTCTAAGGTGATGATAATTAAAAATTTCAAGACATAACAAAAATAAGCTATCAATCCATAATGTATCTGAAGTTAGAGGATTCAGTGATCCCATATGAGTAATTGCAAGATACAATGAATTCATACTCATACGTGCGAGCAGGCTGACAGCTCTTGAGGGAGTTTTTGGGGGGTAGTGCAGGGAGCAAGCATTAAAAAAGAAAAAGAAAGAACTCAGACATGAACAACAGTTTGATGAGTGTTGGGGGAAGCAGGGTGGGTGGAGGTAGCAGAAGATATGGGGATACATGGTAATCAAAAAAATACAATAAAAAAAGAAAAATAAATTAAAAATTAGATAAAGTTTTTTCTCTGTTTTTTGAGAGATCCCTCAGAAAATTATAAAATAGCAAACATTACAAATAGTTAAAAGGTTACAAAATAGAAATAAAACTACAAGATTAAGTTTTATGCACACTATCAGTATATAGTGGGCTCCATTTGCTATTTTGTCTTTGTCTAATCCTCTATTTAGCTGCCTTGAATGTGATGTAATTTCAGAAACTATACCAGTCATCTTAGCCCATAAGCATAGAGTGCACTCACTCAGAAATATTAGAATGGTGAGAAGAAAGAATCTGCTTGCCAAACCAGAAACTATCTTCTGAGTTTTGCCATGAGAGATAGTTAGTATTTGGTGGAGTCTTCTTAGAGAGTTTCGTACCAGTGAGGGTTATGCTCATATTCCTAATGCTCCTCCACCACACAAAGTGGTAGAGTAAATACTAAATTACACTAAGAAAAAACAAATCTGTCATGTGTATTAAAAATATCCTGTATTTCAATTTCTTCTCCTTTCCTCACTGTGCTTGTTTAGTGAGTGACCAGACAATTCAATTGTCAGTCAAGGATTATTTTCATTTTTAAGACTATACTGATAATGAAATTTTGAGAACTCATGGATAATAATTATCATCTAATATGAAATTGATTGTAAAAATACTGACAGATTTTTGAATAAGTGAAAATTCTATCAATATGTTCATGGCCAAAATAGTACTAGTTCATTCAAATAGGACTAAGGTTGTTACAATATGATTTTTATCCTTTGATTTTTTATGCTTTCTTAAGTCTGGGTGCTGTATTATTATCTATATTTGTTTCATGGTTGAATATGAATAAAACATTAGAAACTAAGTTATATGTCCAGGTAATATAAAATTGGCTTGACCTCTTTGTAAATATCATCAAATCTAGCAGAAATACATATTTTCTTTATTTCCAAACTAAAGGGTAGTTTTTTTTGAAATGAATAGGTCAAAAAGCAATTTGTATGCATATTAAAATATGAAGATAGGAAACTACAAAGAAGAAAGAGAGCATGTAGGTCAGGTTAATGATCCTTTGCTTATCACTACCTGACCAAAATCTATAAATGTTAATGTATTTTAGGTTATTTCCTCTGTACAAATTTCAGGTATTTGAAAGCCTGGAACAAAAATGCTATTTTATACCACTGTATTTGAAACACTGAGCCCAATTTTCCTTTTGGTTTTAACACTTCTAAGGAAATACGTAACCACTGAGTTTATGGCAGCAGCCACTTAGAGGAAGGTAATTAAATGACTAAGTCTAAAAAAAAAATATTGGGGAGGTAGAATGAAAAGTGAAATGAACTTAAGAGAAAAGGGACAACCAAAAACATCACACATTTTTATTTAATCAAACGCATTTTTGTCTTAATAACTAAGCCCGAGAAGAAATTAAAGATAAAATTTATGTGCACTCATGTTTTAAAAATACATATCTAATACTGGAAAAATACTTGAAACCAATGATTTTGAGTATTCATATTATAAAAATACATATCTAATACTGGAAAAATACTTGAAACCAGTAGCATTCTTTTATTTTAAAAAGAAACCTGCTACAAACAGACTCTACAGTTTGAATTAATTTATTGGAAATTAAAAGCATAGCAACAAACAAAAGACAATAACTGCATTCTGAGTTCTACTCTGACCTTTATCTTTCAAAACAGTAACTCTCCAAAATTGCTGAAAGGTTAACTAATCTCTTTAAAGGTCACCTGTCTTTAAACTAGCCACAATATATAAATGCTTTTCTGCTATCCTGGAACAATTCATCAATAACTCATTAAAATAGCACTGTTTCCTTCTTGAAATTTTTGCTTTCTTGCAAAGCAATTTCCTCTTCTTCAATATAACATTTAATGTATGTCATAATTTATGAAAACATGATTATATAAGGCCATTCAGTTAATTTAAACTATTTATTGAGTACATAGTTTATGCCAAGCACAGGTCTTGCTGCTAAGGAAAGAAGGCAAAAATGTCATGGATCAGAAGGAATATTTGCTGTAACCTGTGTTTAAGCCAATGAATGGCTCATAACCCCTTTGAAAGATAATGCACTTCTTTTAATACTGCTGTAGTTGATTCCAACATTTTCAAAAGTATTTCTAATTCGTTTGGTAGTCTACAGCTTTTCTTTCTTAATATCCTTAACATTAAGTATAAATTAATGCAAAAATTTATCCTTGGAGGTACAACTGGAGAAGTTAATGTGATGAAGGACATTAAAAGTTTAATGGCATGAATAAGGTGACTATGGTAAGCAAAAGGCGCTCTTATCTGCAGGCAAGAATAGGATTCTAAAATACTGACACAGAATTTACTTCTATGTTCCTCAAGTTGATCCAGAAGATACTTTTTGTTGTTATTCTGAAGGGAAAAGAAATGTTTTTGTATAATCGTTGTTTATTGTTAAAAATGAATCTCACTAAAGACCGCTGATATGTATTACAGTTAACTATTACTTACTCATTAATTAAGGCACAGTATGCCATTCTACTCAGAAGGGCAATGATATGCTTTATGAACATAGACAAAAGGCTTTTTTCTTCAAAAGAAATACCGATATGTCCACCACACTTTCAATAAACAATTGCAGTTGGTAATAAAAATGAAAACAGTTTATAAATCTATTTTACTTAAAAGTATTCTCATTTTTGGTATTTATTAAATTAATGTTTTTAAACTATAAATTTTATATATATAATTAAGTTTTTCCCCAGAATAAAAGATTATAAAACAGAAAATGCACCAATACATACCAAAGGGTATCACATGTAATAAAGCCAAAGAGTGCTTTATGAAACTTGTGTTTTGACTATGTTTATTTCTGCATCTCAATATATGTATTTATATGGTCTAGGTTGCAGTATAAATTGCTTTTTTTTAATTTGAAAGATAATGAATTACAACGTTAAGTGAAACAGTCTGAAAGTATCAATAAGAAATAATGTCTGATTTTCACAAATACACATTAATTTCACATCTTTAATTACTGAAGATAACCTGAAGCTTTAACATTCATTGAGTTGGATATATAAAAAGCCATGTGGACTTGAAAAGAGAATATAGAGTTGTGATTGGAGTTGTGAGAAAAAAAAACATGTAAATGTTCATTTATTACAACAAACAACTTCGATACATGACGAGATAAATTTAAAGAATATAGCTTACTCAGAAACTCATTTACAATTACAGCTATGCTAGCTATTAACAAAATTGTTTTAAATAAAAGTTTACATTTTACATATCATATCTATGCTTTTAAAAATATTTTATGTTCTCTTGCTTTCAATTTATTGAGAAAAATCGACACAACACTTTTTGATGCTGGTGTTGCCGTTGTTGCCTTTCCAGTATCTAACAGACATCCTGCATGTTTCCTCAGTCCCTACTTTTGAATTTGCATTCTTGCCTGGAAGTGAGTTTTAGTGTTTCCTCATGTCTTTGTTGAAAGTTAAACCGGTTCTGCTCTCCTCCTATCTTAGTCACATTTGTCAAGAAGTTGAGGTGATTCATTTGATATGCTTTTGTATATGAAGTATTTATACAGCTTAAAGGCTTATGATAAATTAAATATCACTGTGTCCCACATAGAGGTTAAGAAAGTGAATATTTTCAGAATTGCCTTCCCTCACCAACAGCAAACAAAAGGTAATAGCCAGTGTGAATGTTGGGTTAATTAGTCCCTTACTTTCTATATGGACATATGAATCGTGGATGATCTCTGATCCAGAAGTGGTCTCCTCCTGATTATTTTTAGCTATATATAAATGGAAGCATACTGTAGAAATTCTAGGGTTGTGTCATTCACTTCACACCACCGCGTGCAGTAGATGGTACAGTTGCTTGCTCAGACACTCTTTGCCCTGCTGGCACATTTACTCCTTTGTTGGTCGGAGGTTTGCCTACTAACAGTTTAAGCCCCTCCTATCATCTCCCACTTCTCTTAGGATTCTTGTCTGACAGCAAAATCAGCGCCTGGAAGAATGAGCTCCCCTCTGGTAGGAGCAGCACAGCTAAGGCTGACTGGGAAGAGGCAGAATCGCCTGTCTGGCCCACTGTCTCAACAGGGAGAAACACTGGACTGCCGTATGCTCTAGCGGAAGCCTTACCCCTGAGGATCAGGCCAAGATTAAACTTGATCTGAGACTGCAATGTGGTTCAGTCTCTCACTGTGTTGATGCTGCAAGCAGGTATTAGCTTGTACCTCTCAGGGCCTCCACCAGGGTGACTCTAAACCTTAAACGTACTTGGAGCTGTGATCCCTGAGGTCATGGGTAGAGCTTTGCCATTCGGGCTCTGGAAATAGCACTGCCTCCAGAAGCCTCGGACACGAGAGAGCTGAGGAGCAGGCCTTGGGCTCCGATTCAGGGATTTGGTGTCAGATCAGGAGGTCATCTTGCTTTTTTTTTTTTTTTTTTGAAACCCAGGAGACCTCAGGTTTAGAACATTTTCTGCAAAAATTCCAGTTTGTTGGAAGAGCCAACCCAGAGCCAGGAGCCATGGGAACTGAGAAGTGATCTATAAATATTCAAAATAGAAATATGTTTCTACTCTTAACATTAATTATTCTGAACTTTTAAAAAGTTATATAAAATATATTTGGGAACACTATACATCAAATATTGAATGAACACAATTCATATTGCCCTTTATGAAGTATAAAAAGTTCATATACTTATCATACAGTAAGTGTGTATAATTTTATTGTGTTGGCCTAAAATGATACTATGAAATCACAATCATTAAGTACCTAAAAACACAATTCAGAAAGTGAAAATATTTCAAAGATTATTATTTCTACTTATGAGTTCCAAATTAATATTTTTCTTGGTAAACTGTTACTTTTAAGAACTATATAAAGAAATCTTTTTCTCTCATTATAATTCAAACATTGTTATTGTATAAACAATGACACCCAGTACATACAAAGCCATGTCTGGAATGTTACGTGCAATTTGGAAGTTCAAGATTTAAGAAAAATGTGAATAAATTAATTTTATTCAGGGGAGGCTGTTAAAAATGTTTAAAAATCAGTTTGTGTAAAAATTTGAAGAGCAAAGAAAATGATGTCTCAACATTAGAATTTGTAAGTATACAGAGTTAAAAGTATCTACAAATGTTGTGGGACTTTTTCCTAGAAGAATCCAGTGTAGTTCCAAAGTCTACATCAGGAGTAATGAGTTGAAGTTATAACTAGGCAGAACTTGACTTCAAAAAAAAAGATTTTGAAAGCACAGACTTTTAAACTAGTGAATGAAGGTTTGTAAACTACATATCACTCAATGTATTTAAAAAGATTAAAAAAACTGTTCTAATAACTATAAAGAGGAATTTGAGGAGTCAAAAGATAGGAAAAGAAATGTTGTATGCTTAATAAGTTTTAAAAACATGTTTTTTTCTATTTTTTAACTTTATACCATTGAAATTAAAATACATGATTATGTTTGTCAATAAAGGAATAAATGATGACTATTTTAGAAAGAATTTTAATTAATTATTAAATGTATTAACTTTTGATTTGATTCATAGCTATCCTTAGATGCAACTTCAGTTTAAGTGAATAATGCCTGCAATATAATTGACCTAATTAATGTACTATTGCTGATAAGAAGTAATATTTATTGTAACTTAAAGAAAATGTTATACTAATTAGTAAGATTTTTCAGTAATATATAGCAAAGTATTAAAATACCATTAATATTAAATAACATGTTGCATTGTCACTATAGCATAATGTCATAGAATTATATGAAGAGACCAGAAAGGTTGCCTATAGATACAACCTTATCTTACTGATTAGAAAACTCAGTCAGGGACAAGTTAACTAATTCATTACAGGACACAATTAATAATATATTCCAAATCAATGATGAATTAAAATTAATATAAGATATACTAATACTCTGTACTGATTCACTCGCTTTGGATTTTTTTGATTAGCACATTTTTACAATGTCATCAAATTAGAGTTCCACCAGAAAGTCTGATCAAAACGATAGGAGTGCTGGGTAATTAATATAACATAAAAGAAGCAATTTTGGTAACTAAACGTTTTATCATTGAAAGCTGTAACTATATCTAAAGGTAACAGATCACTGGCTAAAAAGTTAGAATTTGAGAGCTCAGAGTAATTCTGAACACTTTTCTTTCTTTAAAACCCCACCCAATATATACCCTGTTAAAATGATGTCCTCTATGGCCTCCATTGTTTTAGTGCTTGACCTAATCAACATTTTCTTAAATTAACGTGTTGTTTTTCAACAGCTATTCTTCCTCTTTGTTATCTTTCAGAGCATCTAATACCACACCTTGTACACAAAAAACCTACTCTAAAAATACATGATTCTGTATTGCATGGCTCCTAAAGTATGGCCCAGGAAATGCTGGGGCCCGAGACACTTTTACAGGGTCCCCAATATCAAAGTTCTTTTCATAATAACACAGAGTGCAGAAAAGTTTACTGACATGGCTTCAGATTTTGAGTTGACACTAACCTTTAGAAACAACCATTTGTCAGGTTTCAGTGTAGCATCAAAGAAATATATCCACACAATTATCTGACAAGACTATTAAATACCTCTCCCACTTCTAACTATACACCTGTGTGCTTCATACAGAAATTCAATTCATATTCTATAGTCGAAAAACTATATGGCAAGAAATTAAATATAGAAGCAGTTGTAAGACTCTAGTGGTAAACACCTAGACATTAAAGAGATTTACAAAGTGGCAAAACAAGATCACTCTTGTCATTTATTTAATTTTATTTTTTTGCTTTGGAAATGTAGTTATTATGTATAAAAATATATTATGTAAGACAACCTATAATGACTTTTATTTTTATCATAAGTAAATTAATATAGAAACTTGAAATACTTTTCTGTTTTAATTTTCAATACAGAAAATGCCAATAGATAAAACCCATACAAACAAAAGCTCAGGAGTGCCCTCAAAATTTTTAGGAGTGTTTGAGAATTTCTGGCCAAAATGCTTGAGATCCAGTACTGTATACAAATAAATATACATATATGTAAAATTCATTGAACCAAATACAATTCCATATAAGCAACTGAACTAATTTTACTGAGAGGCAAAGTGGTTGTCAGCATGAGCTGAGCATGCTCCACGGGAGAGGCACGGCAGGTCAATCAAGAATACCAGAAACATACTCTATATATTTAGAGCATGACCATCAAAGTATCTTTTCTAAGATTTATGGGGACTCTTCTCTAGACTTTAACAGTTACAAGCAAGTCTTCTTCTTCAGACGAAAGAGCACAAATAAGACACTAAGGATTTCTGCTCTAGAGTTTATCTGCTCCGCATCCAATACAGAGACCGAGCAGGTAAAAAAAAATACACGTAATTGGCTCAGGCTGTGATATGTTGTGAAAAAAATTAGTAATTAAGCAGAAAGAGACTTGTGAGGAGTGCATTAGAATTTAAGTGAGTAAAGGAAGGTCTCCTTAAAGCAAATTTTGAACTGAGACTTGAATGTAAAAAAAAAAGACAGTCATGTGAAGACTCATGAGAAAAGCAGAGGTCTCAGTGAGGGCAAAACCTTGAAAAGGGCTGAGATTGATGTTTGAGAAACAGACCACAGTAACTGGTGCTCTGTGAAGCAGCAGACACGTCGGAACCCTGTCCCACAGGTAAGCAAGGCTGGATGATGGAGGGTGTTTATACTGATTAAAAAGTGACTTTAACTTGGGTACAGGGGAACCCAATGGAAGATTTAGGTGAGGCTGAGAAAAAGGAGGTTTGGAAGGTAGTGATGTGGTTCAAATTAAATTATCTAAAAGATTTCTTGTCTCAGTATTGATGGTGGAATTTAGTTGGAGAAAAAATTGTGGGCTAATGCAGGAGTCTAAGAGTGAATTGAGGTGGCAAAGAAGTCATCCAAAAATATATATTTTCAAAGTACAGATGATAAATTGACTGTTTTATTGAATTTCAGGTATGAAAAAAAAATTAAAACAAAGGTTAGCCTCCAGATACTTAACCTGAGAAATCTGTGTGAATATTGCTTTTACTAACTGGTATGAAAGAGACTTACAGATAACAATAAGGTTTGGGGGAAATGTCAAGGCCTTATTTGGACATGTTATGTGTGAGTTGCATATCAGACATCCAAATACAAATGGGGAAGTGCCATGGGCAGGTTGGTAGACAAGCTTGCAGCTGTGGGGAAACCCGGAGCGCTGTATTGCCTCCGCTGTGCATTAGTGACCTAACCCCAGTGCCTGACTGATCACGTATGCTCAGTAAGTATTTACTGAATGAACAAATAAATGAATCATCTACTTCTCTTAGTCTTAACTTTTGCTCTTCATGTAGTCTTCTAATCCATTCATTCATTATTAATTGTCTTCCAGGCTTACTTCATATGAGGGGGATCGATGACATAAACGGGAAATCTGAACATTTCGCCTACTGAAAAAGTTCCTTAAATAGATTCATAAACTGAAATATTTTATATAAACTTAGACAGCATTAACACTCACCATATGAAAATTTCTTGAAGAGGCAAGAAAACTTAAATTTCTGGTACCGTGTCTGCCTATCACTGCTGTTTTGTTTTTTTTTTAATCACAATAAGCTCTGCTTATAAAGAACATATGCACTTATTGATGCATTCACTTACTTATTTAAAAATTAATATCGAGTGCAGTGATTATACTGTAAGTTATAAAAATGTTGAATCACTCTATTGCGCACCTGAAACCAATATAACCAATATGATAGTGCACCAACTACACTTAAAAAACAGCGTCCTGATTGCGGGGGACTGGGTGGGTGGACGTGGAAGGGAGTGTGGAGGGATGAATGGTAATGGGAAAAATACAATAAAAATAACAATATAAACATAAAAAGCATTAACAATAAAATATGTATGATTAAAAATAATAAAATATTAAGAAAATACATTTTAATTGCAAAGTAAATTTTAAAAATACTTAGTTTTCACCCTGACCCATGTACTTCACTAGGCATTAAAGACCCATGGCGTAGGCATAGGCATTAAGACCAATGTGTCGGTGTTGAAGTCTAGCTCTACTCCGGAAAGTACAACCACCACTTTGCAGTCCAGAAAATGCCAATCATACAAAGTCTAATGAAAACTCGAGGTAGGATGCTTTAGGGAGGGGCTTCCTGGACGTTAGAAACTGTTTTGTAATATCTTGTAACTGTTAACAGAGAATTAGAAAGGGCAGTCCAGGCAAGGGAGATAGCATACCATCCAATGGGCATATGGTAGAAATACTGTGTCAGTGTCTTCAAAGATAAACTGAATAGGTGAGTGGCAAGGGGAAGAGAAGAGGGAAGGAAACCATGACCAGAGAAAAGGATCGGGAAGCTCTTTGAGTAATCAGTTAACTCCCTGACCTAAGGCTCAGACACTGAGATAAAGAGCAGCTGCCAAGTTCAGACTTGGAAATTTGAAGGCCGATAACATCATTCACCTGGAGATGTGAGGAAAAGATGGGAGAGAGATTGGGGCATCTGCGTGGGAATGTCTGGTAAGATGGGCGGATCTGGAGAAAAGTTTAAATATAATCCATAAAGCACAGATATATCAATGATAGTTTACTCCATGAGGGTGAAGATGATAACCCAGCAGGAATAAAGAAAGAATAACTCCAGAGGCAGAGTCCCCCCACAAAAGAAAATGTACAGATAGAAGAGAAAGAATATATAAATAGGAATTATATAGATGCCAAACTGAGTAAACATAAGCAGAGATGCACATTTGGAAGTAATGAAATGCAGTATCATGAAAACCAAGAGAGGAGAATATTTGAGGGGAAGAAAGTTAATAGTGCCCTATGACACAGTTACAAGTTCTAAAGCGTAGCATTGAAATAAATGTTGACATAGTGATGCAAGACAAAGGAAAAGATACAGCAAGGCTTCTGCCATCATAAGCAATGGCCAGGATTTTGCTAGAAGAATGTGTAGAATTTTGAAGAACGCAATTCAAGAGAAAGCTCTTTGGAGAAGGTCTGAAAGACAGTTAAACATACTTGAAGATTTGGCACAGCAACAGAAGATTTAAAAATGGAGAGTTCTGTCTATAGACAAAATGACTTAATGCAGTTCCTCAAGCAATCTTTACTTACATGAAGGACTCTTACATGGAGAGTCTCTTCTGGAACACACCTTCGGGAGTTAAAAAGTTAAGACCAGAATGATATTTCTCTGGGAAATGCTGTATTCTAATTTGGAAGAATAAAACAATCTTGTGACTAACAAAGACAAATGTGTATTTAAAGTTTTTGAAATGGGCAGGGAGATGGAGGAGTTATGAAGATACATATTATGGCATCTGGGAAAACGCCAGTGTTTAAATGAGGAGAATAATAGCTTACCGAAGCATGATGGGAAGCTTAATTTTCAGCAAAATAAATGTCCATGCTTTTGTTTGAAGGCTACCTATATGTAGCATATTATCCAGCCTAAAAAAGTTTTGTGTCTGATTATATGAGTAATATTATACCATTTATATTTCCTCTAAATATCAGTTGTTGGTGTAGTCTCATGTTTCAAGAATGAATATGGTAAGCACAGTAAAATCTTGCTTTTCATCTCCAATGCTTCTGAACCTGGAAAGTATTGTAAGTATTAGAATGATTATTTACTATTTATTAGGTACTGTCACTTCTACATGCTGGAAACATATTAAATTGAACCTATAGTTTTGTACCAAAAGGGAGTATAAGTTTGCTGAATTACTTTTGTAATTTAAGATAATAATGTTAAATCTAAATTATCCTGATAATTCAAAGATTTATTATGCAATTTTTTAAAGAGTCCTCTTTGTCGTATATAAAAGCCTACAGGCCTTCAGTGGTAGAATAATATATTTTAGGAAGATGCTGAATTTTCATGACTAAAGATTTGTGATTTATTAATTTACCTCCCTTTCATAAAAATGGACTGTAGGAGAGTGGCAGTTACTTAAAAGGAATTGAGGGTCTTTTTCCTGGCCAAATTTATGATGGCCTTTATTATGCTTCCAAGAACAAAAAGTATCTTCAAAGATGGTCATCTTGGGCATAAATTTTGCTATTATCAGTTATATTGTCCTCTAGTTGCAGGAACTAATCCTTCAGCTGATGGCAAGTAGAAGTAAGATGGTCTGATTATTTCCTTCTGAATTTTAAAAGGCACACAGTCAAGTTTAAACTTAGCCAGCTAAAAATAAAATAATGAAAAAAGGTGTTGTCAGCTTATTCAACAAAGATAGAAATGTTTTCATTACTTCAAAAAGAATGAAAATATATTTTAGTAAAAAGGAAATCAACACTCTATTTCCCAGCATTATTTTGGAAATAGATCATAGAATGATAATGGAATAAGACCAGATGGGAAATATAATGGACAAAAATTAAGTTTAAAAAATAATTCAGTATAAGGTACTTTAGAACCTGAAAAAAACCCATGCTTTATAAACATTTGTTATTAAGAACAAAATAATTTAAATATATTTATACTTTATTTAATTTTTCCATGTAAACTTTAACAAAAATATTTTTAGGCTGAATCTTATTTTGGTCTCAGTGAAGTGAAACAGAAAATGAAAACCATTCAATGATTTTGTAGACATTGTTCAAAAAAAGGCACAAAAACCTTTTTGAATATTATAACACATAGTGTGGTACTGAATTTAATTGACTCTAGCATATTATAAACTTGTCCACACAAGTTTTCTCTTATAAGGGAAATTAGTGCTGATATGTTCTTTATTGGAATGTATGCTTTGTATTTAAAAATAATTAAAAAAAATAGGTACAAAGAAAAAAGTGCGTACTACTTAACTCTAGTTGCAATTTAGCATATTGCCTTTGAAAATAATAAGGTTGATCATTTCTTTTCAGTTCATATGATAAAACTTGCACACCACCTCGATTAAGGCTAATGCATTATATATTCAACATAATATTTGATCAAATAAACCATTTACCCAAATTTCAGTGTCCAATTTTAAAAATTAGTTTATTATTTCTTAATCAAATACCATCAAAGTTATTTTTGAATTTTTCATAGCTGTGAAATATCAAATATTATCAGAATCCCACAGTTAAAAATGAACAGAGATGAAATGTTTATGAAATTATTTTGATAATTGAGATCAGTGTATCAATATATTTTATAAGAATTATTTTGGCAAACAAAACAAAAACATAAGGAGGAATTATGGTAGTGAGGCCACTGACAACTAAAAGTAGCACTGTTTAGTTTCAAATAGTATGATTAACCCTAGAAAAAGTATGATTAACCCTAGAAAAATCTATTCTGAAAATGAAAACTTCTAGTCATGAGATGATTTTGACCTATTAACATATGTTCCTGTGAATACAGTTTAAGCTTTTATAAAAAAGGAAATCACAGGGATCTTTGATATATTTATATGAAGTGTCATCCTAAATTCACTCATTAAAAAATGAAGGTTATTTTAGTCTAGAACTGTGCAAAGTGCTAGGAAAAAAATACATTAAAAAGTGGTTTCTCAATTTGAGTAATGGAGGATCCCATGCAAAAGACAGACAGTATGATCCAGCCTCTGTGTTTCTGCATCGGTCGTCAGTGATACCCTATTTTACTCACTCCTATCAGGCCACAGTAGCAGGTCCTTATTCCTCAGAGACACAGATTTTCCCACCTCAGGTGCTTGTTCCGGAGGTTTCCTCCACCTCAGACGCTGGCCAAGACCAACTATTTCTCAACCTTAAAGCCTTTGGCATTCACTAATAGTTTCCTTAACAATATGCTTACCTCCTATCTTTTTGTTTAAAATTTTGTATGAAAGAAAAAATCATGTTTATTCCGAGCCAAATGTAACAAAAATAATAGGCCTTAGTTTCTTCAACTCCTTTGCTACTAGTGCATACACATTTCCCAGTTACGGCAACTCAGTGTAAGCAAATACCTACTGGACAATTTCCTGGGATATTTGTTGCTTCCTAAAAACAGATGACAGATGTAATTTTTCCTTCTTTATTCTTTGAACAGAGGTGGGATGAGGAGAGGTGCAGTAGCCATAGGGTGACCATGAGGCAATAAGGGGGAGGGTGAAAGCCAACAGCCAAAAATAAAAAAGCCACAGCCTTCATCACGGAACAGATTAACCACTGGGACAACTAGCCTCTGGCATTCTCAAGTGAAAAAAAGAGTTGCCTGTTTCTATGCCACTGTCCTTACGTGTGATTACTGACTGCAACAAAACACCAGCTTACCTTCCCAGCGCAAGCATAAAGCATATTCTCTAAAATCCCTTCCCCGAGCAGCTGTGTCCCACGGCCTCAGACTTTTTGTATTTATTCTCAAGCATGTAAAATGACATGCAATTTTCTTATTTGTTCACTTGTTTATTGTCCGTCTGCAACTCTGGATGGAATGCAGCCTCCATGGGGACAGGCCCTTTGTCCTTTTGTCCACCCTTTTATTCTCAGAACCTCAACCTATCAGACAACACAGAGCAAGCCCGGATCTAGCAGACAGAAGAGAAGATTTCCATGTAGATATGGGGGCAAAATATTCTAGACACAAACAATTAATGTGGGAAGAGACAAGGAGACAGGAAGAAATGGCAAGCAGTTCTCCCTGAGCAGAATGCAGGGCCCAGTGGAAAGGAGCACAGGACGGGAATGACATGCAGGATGGAGTCTATACTTCACCTCCATGACATGGGGACTCTCTGGCTGAATTTAGGAAGGCAAATAATGTGAGAGCTATGCACTGTTGGAAGATAAGTTTGATGCCTTGTCTATTAGGAAGAAAAGAGATAAGGTTTGGTAACCAGTAAAAATATGTATCTGTATATATTTTGCATAATTTACTGCTATCGATATATGTACAAGTAAGCTGTGCAAAAAAGTGAAGAGTTTCAATCAGGTTAAATGGAAAAGGATGGAAGAAGACAGACATTTTAACGAGAGTTGGAGCTGGAATCTGTTTTAGTGACAAGTTATAAGAAAGATTTTATAGTTTCACTTGGGTATTTCAGAAGGAGCAACGCTTTTGATATAACGATAAAAGTGGTTTATTCTTCTTGCTTGTAAGTTGTCTATAGAACAGTAAGGTTCCATATGTAATGATAATCACTAGGCAGTAGTTAATCCCTCCTTGGAACTAAGATAAGTTGTCAGGTCTGAAGATACAAACATATAGATATTAGGCAACAACGTGAAGGTGGATAGATACCTTTCAAACAGAGTGGGTAGAGGGAGATAAAAAGACCCAGGAGGGAACTTTGGGAGAACCAATACTGAGTAGAATAGAATGAAAAAAAAGAGGTGGGAAAGTTGTATTTAAAGACCTAAGAAAATCAAAAGAGAAGACTATTTCTTCAGAATATCATTCAAAGAACAAGTAACCATCTGATGAGAAATTATTTTAAATGCCACCAATATATCAAGTCAGAACACAAATTTGTAATGTGTGCTGAATTTAGTCATTAAGATCACCTGCACTCTTACAGCAACAAAAAAAAATCTTTTGCATATAAATTATTTTCTTCTGATATGATTGTACATACACAACTCCTTGCTTTTGTCAAGAGAAGACCAGCAGGAAAAGACCAAGGGTCCTCATTAGTTGAATATCTCTCCACTCCAGTAAATGTAACAGTAGCACTAAATAAAATTTAAATGTAAGAAACAGTAAAATGTACTGCTTCTGACACATGTGTTCTGGAACATATTACACCCACGATACTCAAATCAACAGCACAACTAAATAGAAGTACCTAGTGGAAAATAAATAGAACTCAACTTGTCAATGCGTGTAACTTACCAGGAACACCACACACATTCTTAACTTACCATTTGCAGCTGTTTCAAATATTTAAAATGACACCTAGTTTTGATGCTATTGAGTTGGGAGCAGAGGCATGAACCACTCTCAATATGAGAAAAAATGCCCCGCTGTTCACTGAGAGAGATTTCTACCTTTGAGTTACATGGGAACAGCTGAATCTGTACATCCACTTTATATGGTATTTCAATCTCAAATGATTTGGCTCTATCATGTTTTTTTTTTCAAAAAATTCTCTGTTGGACAAATTTGTTGTGGGAATAAACTTCAGCTGATGCACAAAGGGAAGAAACCAAGAGAATTGCTTCCAAGTGGTGCCTTCTTGATTCTGGCAAGTTTTCTGGCTGTGGCAGAGGCAGGGGTGATACCCCAGCGGATCTCAGACATAACATACTCTTCTCAGAAGCCTGGTCCTGCAGCATAGCTTTGAAAGGAGTTCCTACAAAGGTCTCATTCTCTAATCCTCGCCACAAATACGTGAGACATTTAATAATCTTTAATAAATTCCTTCTTGCTTAAAATAGCTAAAAGGGGATTTTTTCCCTCCTAATGGGACATTGGCCAATAGTGTATGTTGTAAGCATTCGATGTAATAGAAATTGTTTAACACAGTGATTGGGATATAATCAATGTTCAACAAAGGTTAGTGGATACCACAGTTACAGAGTAGTCCTTGAATCTGCGTTAGTATAAACTGTAGCTTAGGGATTGTAGATGAAATGTACTTTAGAGCAAAGTTAGAAGTAAAGTAAATTTCTGGAAATATTAAGATACATCTGACTACCTTTTATAATTTCTCTTTATCGGTAATTACAGTTTAATTTAAGGGATAGTGACCTTATTGTTTGCTCATAGCTAAAGGCTCTGAAGCCATTCTACCTCAGTTGTAGTTCAGAGGCTACACAAAACTCAGTCATTATCGCTGGCTTTTACACAGACTCTGGAACATAAGATATATTTGATATTGAATGAAGGAGAACTTCTTTTTGAATGTAATCCAAGTTTACTTATCTAAACATTGATTTCAAGGCAAAAAAAAAATTGCATTCTGCTCCATCTGAAGGAGAAAGTGAGATCTTCACCCCAAATGAAGATAGTTCAGCCTTAGTTCACATCACAGTATTTTTCACAATTTGTAGGACAGTTGTGCATAACAGAAACATTAGAATATGAGGTTCTGAACTAAAGATTGTCTTACTCATCATTGTATTCCATAGTCTCAGCTCAGGGCCTGGTATGGTAACTCACTTAAAGATTGCTGTCTTTGTCATTATTAATATCACAGAAACAACAAAGTTCTACCAATTATGGTCAGTATACAGTTTGTTCAAAATAAACTTGCGTGGGTGAAAGGTGTTACACACCCAAGTTTACCCATCAGGACTCTGAGGCTCAGAGAGATTACTCACTGTTACAATATAAAGATAAAAAGTGGCAAAGCCAAATATTGAACACAGGTTTGTCTAAAAAATTTCAATGAGTGAATGACTGAAAACACCGTTAGTATGACATGCCGGTTCCACTATGGCATTCCAGAGATGTTGCCGCTATTTGCCTTTCCCAACTATCATTTTTATCAACGGAATACAATGGGGATTTACTAATCCTCACATGTCTGCAACTAACGCTGTGATATCTGTTCATGTTTCTCCTGTCTTAAAGAAAAAAGATGCCCTATAGGAATTTCCTGCTTGAAGCCAATTTTCTCTCTGCAATTCAGTTAAATAATTGTTAGAAAAAATGACACTGTATGAAAAAATAGAGAAATGCCAAAAAGAGTAGGATACATCGAAGTTGACTATACAGAATCCATAGCAAAAAAGGACAAATATTTTATACATGTTGTTTCTTATAAACATTAAAATATAATATAAAAATAAAAATAGTGAACCTTTTTGGAAACTATTATATGAATACACCATTTTCTCTACAAAGTATATCAGTTATTTAAAGAACTCATGTCATTTAATTAAAAGCAAATAAGACACACTATGAAGACACAATTATAAAGAGTTGGAAAGTTATCCAGATACTGCACTCTTCCTAAATCAATTTGTCTCTACTTTTATAACATTCCAGGGGAAAAAAAAATACCTCTCAGTTTGACGCAGAACATCAACCTGACTTAAACATCTTCATTCATAAATCCTTTCATCGTATGTTTTTTAAATAATATGTTCTAAATAATGGGCATGGTGCTAAACTCCAGGGATGGGGAAAAAAAAGAAAGAAAGCAATTCTTTATACTTCTACTGTCAAAGTAATCCCTGGAAATAGGAAAATCCTTTCCAAGTATTTTAGATGAACATGAGAAAAAAACCTCAAAAGGCCTTCTATTTCAATGTCCTAAAATTTCTGCATTTTATTTCCATGACAATATATAGATAAAATGGTAACTGTTGTATTCAAGAAAAAATAACTATTCACATAGCAATTTCATATTCCTCTGTGGTTGTTACATAAAATTATTCATTTTATCAACTCATTGCTTTAATATGTAAGCACTATCACATCAGCAAAGCAAAGGGAAATTGTCTGCACCACACATTTATAATGAAGATACAAATTATTACTGATAAATTACAGAAAGAATCTACTCATGCCTAAGTCAGTTTCACTTATCTTCTGTAATCTTTCCTTAAACCAGTCTCTATAAATAAATCTTTTCCAATTAACTTGGCATAGGCTTTACTCCGTTATCTCTTACCTCATAAGCTTACCTTAAACAATGCTCATATATTGTCTTCCTCACTCTTAAACTTTTTGTATATAATTTTCATATGCCTCCAGATTATAAACACCATGAAGGCAAAAGGTTTTGATTCATCCTTAAGTCTCTTCTGGAAGAAGTGGAAGATCAAGTAAAAGATGTATAGACATCAGTCTAGAGAAATCAAAAATGTTACAGAAAAAATTGCATTTTATTCACTGAGGAATAAAGGACAGGTAGCGGTTGACCAGACAAAAGAGTGACTAAGGGTGTTGCACACAAGGTGAACCCCAAGTGCAAGGAGCAAAGGGGTCGACAGAGGCTTGTTCAATCAAGGGGCAATACAATTCAGGGTTCTTAGACTGAACAACGTGAGGAAAACTTAAGAAAGAGGAATGTTGAATTCATTGGTCAGAGTGTGAATTGAAGTTTTTATATTTTATCCAGTAGGCAATGAAAGGTGTTCAAATATTTTATGCAGTGTAAATCTTTTAAAATATTAATTGGTGTGTTAAACATAAAACAGGTAAAAGTGAAATGCCAGGAGTGAAAATGATGGGCCAAATACCCAAAGATCTTTTTTCTATTTTCTAACACAATACCCTTCTCCAACACTAGCGGCTCTATCTTCTAAGTTCAAGGATATTATTTTTAACTATTCATGCTTATGCAAAAAATGCCTTTAGCTAGGCCCTGGCTGGTGTCGCTCAGTGAACTGAGCGCTGGCCTGTGAACCACAGGGTTGCTGGTTCAATTCCCAGTCAGGGCATGTGCCTGGGTTGTGAGCCAGGTCCCAAGTTGGGGGCGTGTGAGAGTCAACTACACATTGGTGTTTCTCAACCTCTCTTTCTCCCTCCCTTCCCCTCTAACAACAAATAAATAAAATATTTTTTAAAAGAATAATACTAGCTTATTTATCAGTAACCCACATTGAGCATTATTTTTTAGAACACAGCATTTTTTAAAATCAAATTTTATGTTATTTTTTATGTCCTTTATCTCTTGAAATGGGAATGTTTGCATACGTACCCTGTATAAACTGTTTAGACTTGGAAAGTTATATTTTCTGTTATTACTGATCATTGTTCTTGTATACATATCAAATATTAATCAGATAAATCATGTTAGAAAGGCTTCCTGTTAGAAATAAAATAATCATCATTTCCTCCAATGTTTACATTAATTCCCTTCTCTCCATCAAGGTGTGCTCTCAGCTTCTTTTAATTAAGAATAAATAATAAATACCATGTATCAGTGTCTTAGATCCTTATTAGCCTTGATTACATGCAAATTAATTCCTAATAATAATTTTTTCAAACACAGAGCATTGTTTTACACATCATTTCTGAAGGATTATAGATACATATTTAGATCATTAGGTGGCATTTCTATTAAGTTTTATATATATACATATAAACTATGTTATATATAAATATAGCATGTGTCTGTATTTATATGTGTGTGCCTGTATACTCACACACTTACATTAAACATATATACTATATAAATATACTATGTGAGTGAACACATATCATAAACACAACTTTGTAAAACATATTTTTTAAGTTTTACTTTCTGATCTTATAAATCAAAATAGAACATATTGAAGTTTGAAAGAAAAATAAATTGAATGCCTATATTCATGGTACTTTTATGTAAAAGAAATTCTTCCAAAGATCAGTTTTCTACAACAAATAATAAGTGGTTACCCATACTTGCAGAAAGAAAGTATTGTTACAAATAGAACACTCCACTAAAGCTCCTCTGATATGGGTATTCAAGGCATAGCTGGATGAACTTCAAATATGGCACTAATTTATAGTAAAGTGTACATGATTAATATCAAATCTTTACTATTTTTCATCTGATGTGAGGAGGAGAAGGGTGGACAGGTGAAGATAAGGAATATTTTCCTGAAAAAAAAAACACATGTAAAAACAGGTTTTTAAGTTGCTTTAACACTCATAATCACAATCTTTTGGATTCTTCCTGCTGTTAAATATTGTTAAACTGATAAACCATTTGTATTATGTTCCACAGATTTAACTTTCTTCTTCTTTTCAATTTATTTCTCCAAGAAAATTTTAAAGTAGAAAACACAAACATCACTGACATATTAAGATCATGATAAATGATCTGATTTTGACTTCTAGAAGATAATTATTGCTATAAATATAATGATGAGAGCCAAGAAATATGTATTTTTGCATATTGTTAAAAGTTCCACTACAAAGAGGGACCTTCACCCTCCAGCAACTGGTGTTTGAACCATTACCAATGACTGAACTAGTAAGTGATTTAGCCAAAACTAAATCCCCATTCATGGACTTCAAAGCCCTGGTCACCATTGTAACTACTTCTGATGTATCAGACATAACGGTTCTTTTACTATTGTGCCCTAACGTTTGTTTTTCTTCCTAAGATGATCCTCAACAGGGTTGTCTCTCATTTCCTAGCAGTATGCAAATGAGATCTTCGAACTCTCTGCAATCTTCAGGAAAAAAACTGAGGCACAGTTTTGTGAAGTGATCTTTCAAAAAGCACAGAGATCTGAAGTATTAGAATATAGTTCTTAACCCAGGCCATGTCATTCCATAACCTGAGTTTGACGTGTGTATAAAATGCACTGCCTTTGTGCAGTTCAGTTGTAAATCCACTCTGAGTTTGCAACATGTGTGTAAGTCACACTCTTCGGGGCCTAACTTCCTCTTCTTGAAACATGTGACATGGTAGGTAAATCATTTCCCAAAATATGTGCCTCGGACTCATTTTGGAATGCTAATTTTGTTTAACAAAAGGTTTCTGGGTCAGTTCTTAAGAATATGCGTCCAAATATCCATTTGAATATGAAAATTCCTGTATTTTGCCCATTCTCCCACTGTTCAAACTAAGGGTTCACGAAACATACTTTGGGAAGTCTAGACAAAGCATTCTCTAAATCTCTTTTGATTGAGTGCACTCAACTGTACTCTTTTTCACTCTATTGTATTCATTTCCAACATCGTGCCCATCAAGTCCCTGCCTCGTTTTACACACACACACATAAACACACACATACATGTACTCAGTATAGTGTGAGATGTACTGCTGTAGTTTGGAGATGAAGGGAAAAGCATGCAACTTACAGCTTACATCCTAAAGTATTCTTTATTATTTCTAATTCTTGCACTGTAAGTAAGCTTTGTTTAAGCCACATGGCTATGTGGTTTGAACGTGATAGGAATTTATGTATCCAAAAATAATTTCTCTTTAAGATTCAGTGTATAGTACATCTATTTTAAACATTCCTAAGGAATCATTGTTTGCTGAATTAATTAATTTTATTTTTTCTTCTTTCCACCCTATTTAAGGCAGCTAACATCAGGGGTTTCCTAAGTCAGAAGTTACCTCCAAGTCCCAACACTCGCCAGCTTTATAATTCAGAAAAAAACAAGTGTACACACTTGTCACCATCTGTAAATGGGTTTAAATAGCATCTTTTTCATATAAATGTCACGATGACTAGTGCAGGGCTTGTCACAGGTGAAACAATAACCATTCCTTTCACTGTAACTTTAGAACTAGCTTCGTTTTGATTTTAAGGTGAGTCCATATGCATATGTTGGCCTGTGCCCCAGTTGGAAGTTGTAAAAGGAAATCATGGTCAAATGTTCTTTTATCGTCTTTATCAAAAACAGATTATTTGTAACACCAGCCAGTATAATTTAGAGTTACTACTCTCCAACTCTAATAACTGGAAGCATTGTAATAGGTTGTTACAAGTATTGTGGGGTTCGTTTGTTTGTTGTTTCTACACCGAACTTTCACTGAATGGGATTTCATGTGAAGGTGAGGCCTGAGTATCCCTCTCATTCATATATATTTTTTTAGAAAACTGCAGTGTCAAAGCTAATTAACAATTATGTTTTTCTCAACTAGGTACCTCTGGAGTTATTTTCTTCCCTATATACTTTATTTTTCATTTATTTATTTGTTTTTATTTTTTGTTGTTTTGTTTTTCCTCATATGCTTGAAGATTAATAAGTGGTGCAAAGTGCCAAACACGGTACAATTTCCTGGCCTACATTAAACAAGTAAGGATTTTATTATGTGCACCACCTACTTAATTCTGCTTGAATCAGTGGCAGTTCAATTGTATTATTTTGTTCAAAAATGTTGCCTTCTCCCTTGTTCTGATTTCAATTGTGTAATATATGTACATTCTAGAAACACCAGAATTTAAGATGTTGTTGTCTTTAATTTTAAGACACATTTCTCTTTACCTAACAGGCCCAGATAAAGTTGATATATCATTCTTTTGTTTGTATTATAATTTCAGGGAAAGATATGTCTTTTAAGTAGAAAAACACTCATTATTCATGGCTGAAACAAAAGAATAATTCTAAAATGGGCTTTTACTTAACTAAAATATTAAAAGGTAACTATACTTACTCTTTCAACATAAAGTTAAGTATTTTTTTACTCTTTTTTAAAATAAATACAGTGCTGATTTTAAGATTTTGAATATAGAAAAGATCCACTGTGTTCCTTTTATCTTTCTGCTGGTGATAAGAAAGAATGTGGCAGTTTAAATCCCCTGGACTCGACTGTCACAGGCAGAGTAAACTCCCCTCCTGTGCAGAAGAGGCCCTTGTCTGTCACCGGGCTCTCAGGAGGTGAAGATTGCCACGTGGCTTTTCTGTCGACTTCCTGAAATGTAACCTCCCATCTCAGCCGCCTTCTCTAGCGTGACAGATTGGGCAGACAATTCCAACCCCCGATCACACTGTGTTTTACCACTTGGGGCCAGGTGTCGTCTTTGGGGAAGAGAGTTAAAGCTTTTGTCAGAGAGTATTTCTCTTGTTGCACTTAACATCTACTCACCTTTTGGTGTTGAAAGAATAAAAAATACAAACTGATAAGTCTCTCCCCAGGCATAGTTTCCATGCCCTCCAAGACAGGCTGGGCAGTTAAAAAGATCCTTGAGTGATCTGCCAAAAACTGGCATCGCTGCGTAAAGAGCTGTTCATTTCTATATCTCATTTTGGATTGATGTAGATGCACTTTCATATCTTTCAGTTCGATATAACATTTGGCCTTTCATGTCTCAGTTTTGAGCTACAGGGAATTCAAAGTGTAATTATATCAATCTGCATATAAAAGGCTGGATGTCCTACCGAGGGTTCTACAAAAAAGCAAACTCTTTCAAAAAAGAAAATTAGAAATAATTCCCACAACTAAAACTCACTGAATTTAATACACTTTTTTTTTTCATCTGATGGGAACAGTTTTCTTTTTTAAACCGGTAAGAGATTAATCCAGAGAATGGTGGGGCCTTTTTGTGCGAGTATGTGAGGTAGGGAGGTAAAGCAGCATAAAAGAGAATTGAAGATTGGAGAGGAAAGCAAGGAAATAGGGGTGCACATTGTACCCACCATCTGTGTAAATGGGCCCATCGCACCAGGGAAAGCAGTAATTCGTATTGCCGTAGCAGACAGTAGGATTCTCACATACTTACTGTGTCAGTTATCCATTGCTGCATAACAATATACCCCTAAAGATAGCAGCTTAAAATCACAAACGCTTGTTATCTCGAAAGTTGTGCAGGTCAGAGCCCTTAGTGCTGCGGCCGGCCCTGGGACTGCAGTCAGGCTGCTGGCAGAGCTGTGGTCTGCTTTGCACATGGGATTCGCGGGTGCCAGCGGGCTTCCAGCTCGCTCACCGGCTTGTTGATGGGCTTCCGCTCTTGCCACATGCATCTCACCATAGAGTTGCCTCCCCGACACCTGCGCAAGCAATCCAAAGAGAATGAAACAAAGAGCCCCCAAGTTAGAAACCATAGACTTTTTATAACCTAATTCCGAAGTGGCACTCCCTCATCTCTATCACATTCTTTTCTTAGAGGCAGGTCGCTGTATCTCCCACTTAACTTCAAGAGAAGGTAGTTGCTCAGGGTTGTGAATGGCAGGAAGCAGAAATCATTATGGGCCACCCCAGAAGGTGCTCACCCGACACATGTGCATTCCTGTTAAGTGGCCCAGGGAAATTTTTCACATTACAAAAGACTTTCAAAATATAAGCCTGTCATCATGGTTTTAAACTGAAAGTAATTGCTGCCTCACAAATTCTGCAGTTTTATTTTTTTCCAAATATTTTCTCACGCCATATAATCTTATTAGTTTTAGGAAGTTTCATAATTTGAAAATGATGAGTATCGTTACTTAAATCTTTAAAGTAACTGGTTTTATCATCTTGCCATGGAAAAACTGAGATTTAAAAAAAATCCTCACCGACATAATTGTGTAAATTCTGGAGCTAACAAAATACTTAGCACTGAAGTTATGTAACATATGGTTATCCTAGTCCCAAACAGAAAATGTGTCTGTATGTGCCAGCTCTTAATTACCAGCTCATTAACACTCAGGTGTCAATTGCTGGTGGCGAAGGCAATACCCAAATGGCCTAGTTTCTGTCATGCACAGTGTAATTAAATTGACCTCCAGTACTAAAGCTTGCAAGTTGCCTGATACTATTTGGACACTAATTTCAGGCACTAGTCAAAGAAGAGTAATATGATGAACAAATCAATGCAATGAGAGAAAAGCTCTAGCAGGTTTTAAATTATATTTTCATGTATAATTATAACCTTAAAGATAATTGAATAATCATAATTCAAATCTCTATGTAGTACAAAAGTGCCTATCACATATTTGATTTTAACATCATTGATCTAAAACTGCATTAGCCACAAGATAAGGATAAAGTTGTTACAAACTAAAAGTAAGATAATTATTGCCATAGTTTCACTTGAGGATATTGGAACTACATAAGTATTGTGTGATTTTATTTATTGAGATATGAGAGAAATTAATTATTTACAATTTTATCTAAATTATTAATTTCCAAGTGTGACCCAATGTCAAACATACCAATGCTTTCTATACCAGTTTAACAACAACACAAAATATATACTAGAAATAATCCCACAAACTTTCAATAATCTAAGAGCAGATTTCTTCATGACATTTTCTGTTATATTCATAAGGCTTTGTTAATTATGTCAAAAATTTATTTTTAAGCTTCCAGTTAAAGAGAGAGAGAAGGTGAATTCATACAGTACCCTTTATTTTTCCTAAAACTTCACTAAAATGAAAAAAAAATGTAAAGGTAAAACCTCCTTGAAAGACAAATAAATAAGGAAGGAAACAAATGTGACATTTTAGAGTTTGGAAGTAGGTCAATAAATGGTAATTGACTTAAAATTTAATCCTTAGGTAGGAGTATGGAGAAGAAACCTCATTTATGCCACAGAAAATTCCAAAGGCTCAGTAACTAATAAGACAAATTAGTTCTGAAGTGGGAATAAATATAAAAGTAAAAAGAAGGATCAAATATGCCATTAAGAAACAGTTAGACTTCCTAAGTTTTTCTCATTGACTGCATACATGTCAGTGATCAGTTATCCTCTCTGCTTGGAAGACAGGAGATTTTCTCTCTGAGGAGTTTAGCACAGAGATGCCGAGACTGGAAAACAACTGACCCTGTTTGACGTGAGACTTTGAACCAAGAAAACTTGGGATCCCGAGTCTCCCAGCCATTTTTCACCATTCACTCTCAGAATGCAAGTGCCCAGTCTATACCTCTAGGAAGAAAATGCCAAAGTATTTATCTTGGTTTCTAACTACCCCCAAAATAAAAATATACCTAACATGCTAACATTGGACATGTCTCAATTAAGTGGTCCAGCCAGATCACCATAGAGACAAAGACACTCAAATGCCCTTTGCACAAGCATAGGGCTTAACTTCAGCAGTTTAGAGTACTGTTCCTACTTCCGAGAAAACAGCCATCACTGGCTGCCTGGGGCAGCTACGTGGACATTATTTGTAATGGTCCATCCTCAGGAGGAGCCCAGGGATGACTCGTTGTGAGGATTGGGGGATAAAGAGATCACAACCCAAGAGTGCATTGCACACGGCACTGCAGTCACCTAATAAGAGTCGTCCTGGCAAGGGCAGCTCCCAGCCCACTTCCCGCGTGACTGGTTCCCAGGCTGGCCATTATGCCTTGGCTACTGGAAGCAGCACTCCACAGCTCCGCACAGTTGCCAAGGCCTCCTCCCTCCAGGCTGGAGCTGCGTCTGGACCCTCGGACATAGCCCACGTGCAAGGAGGGGGTTGCCTTGCCTCTCCTTAGTCCCTTGCCAGTGCCATGGTGCTAGAGGAGGTTGCTCATCTCTCAGACCCCTTGGCAACCTGGAAAGCCCCTTGGGGACAAATAAGCTTTGAACATTAATATGAGTTCATACACTTTATGAACCACATCGTCACCATTACATAAGATGGATCTCGCTGGAATGTTGTTGCTTTTCATTTCTTAGGATATCCCTAATAAATGGCAGGACCTTGAGGGCTGGCACACCTCAGGCAGTTATCTCGGCACCAGGTGCTCTGGCCAGGAAATGGCCTCAGTTGCACATTTTTATAAACTTTCGTTGTGTTGTGTAAGACTTGACCCTTTTGAGGCAAAGGATTCTGGGAATCTCTTGCCTCACATTAACCTCAAATATCAATCAACAGATGTCCTACCAAGGTCACAATTTCTGGCCTCACCAGAACACCCTTTATCCCAGTCAGAACTCCAGGGGCTAAAGTGGAATACAGTAGAAAGCCTATCAGTTGCTACAAGGCAAAAATCTAAAATTCTATGACAATGTTAAAACATGTATAATGTAGTTCAGTTCCCATGTGGGAAGTAAGCATAGTGACACTTGAGTGATAAAGAGAAAATTAGCAAGTCCTTCTATAAATAAGACTACCTTCTACACACACCTTTGCCTTTCTTTCATGTTATCTTATTAAAGACAACAGGATCCACTAAGAGAAACCTAAAATCCCACTCACAGTAACTTCTCTCTCTCTGTGTCATCAGCCAGCTGCCCGCCTAATCAGGGAGAAAGTATAAATCTATGTGTCTTCTAAACGCATCTCAATCCTATCTCTCCCTCTTCCATGTTCAGTCCATTTTGCGGGTTCGCTGGGCCTGGCTGGAGATTTACAACAGCGTGGGGTCTTGCCTTATCCCAATTTCTCTTTTTTTCTTTTTTCAAGGTTATGAGTTATCTTACTAAATTTAAATTAGGTAGTAGTTAGATATTTGCAAGATTTATTGTTACCTTTTAGTCGTTATATGTAATACTGGGGAAAATGCTCTTCTAAAAAGAGTGTTAAAACAAATATTACACGTGAACTAACTGTGCTGATATCTGAAATTAAAACAAATACCTAATACTACAGTATTAGTATTAGGTGTCACAGATTCCTCAAGTGTCACAGGGATATACCTAATACCTAATTGTTCGCTCCTGGTAATGATTTGCAGTCGAAAACTTGCTTCTCTTCTCAGCAGCAACACCCGTCACTAGTAATCACAGCTTCATGGTCTTGTCATAAAGCTTGATGTCATTATGCCAACATCACATGATTCTTCACACAATTTCTGTTAATGGTATCGCCAATTTTTCCCCTGTTCTGGACACTATATTTGCAAGTTCATTATCTTAAAATCACTGAGACACCTCCGAACTGAGTAATATTTGCAAACACTGTCCTATGAATGTAGATAATTTGATGGCACCCCAATGAGTGACATTGGATACTTTTAAATGAAATGTATATACATTTTCTTTTTTATTCCTTCCTAAGGCATACTATATATCACTTTATTATTATTTTTTCATAATCTAACCATAATTACTTCCTTCAAATCTTTTATTTGTATTAATTTTCTTGTTTTAATTTACATATGGATATGACTACATGGACTTCAAAAATCAAAACTGCTTTTCAGTCTCTTACAACTTACTGAAGAATGAAAGAAGATAATATCTTTTTTCTCTCTCGTATTTTTTATTTACTATCTCTAAATTGACTTTACTTGGAATATTTAATTATAATCATTATGTTGACTCTTCGTAGTTGATGTAGGCCAGTAATAAATTAGGGTAGTTTTCACACAATGTTAAAAGAAATTGATCATTGATTGCCCGAGTGTAGAAACCCCAAGCCAACTTGTCGATGCAGATATTATTACGTTCCATCCAGACATTTTGATCTTCTAAACACTAATTAATAGAAAGTCACGGAATGTGCTTATCTATGAGACGAACCTTTCCTTTCATGTATTTCTCCACATGAATCTGTCTTGTGACAACTAATACCTGTCACCAAATTACCATGTCCCTCCTCCCCCCTCCTCTCCCTTCCTTTGCCTCTCTGCCTCTGTCTCTGTTCCTGTCTGTCTTTCTCTCTATCACACACACACACACACACACACACACACACACACACACACACACACACACACACAATCAGTTTTAAGAGAAATATATTGCCAGAAAACTGAAATTGATCATTCACTTCACTGTTAATTAGAAAACACAATTAAAAATGAGAGCATTATCACTCTTTTAGAATAAATTTCTGGTTTACGCAGTTCAAAACATCAATTTTTCCCCCCTTTGTCATTATTAAGAGAGGAGTCACACTGATAAGGGGCGGGGGGAGGCTCCGGGGATCGCGCTCCAGCTTAAGGGAGGGCGATGTTAATTCAATGGCCTTACTCCCAGGCGGATTGGTTGAGGAGTTGCCTAATGATGATCAACTGCTCTCAGAGAAAAAGGACAGAAGTAAAAAGAAAAAAAAACAATGAATATCTTCATCCACACAATATTCTCAATAGAAGTTTTTACATGAATTAATAAATGTCTCTAAAATATAAATGTTTCTTAGATATATTAATTTAGAGATTACTACGAACTGCCTATTAATATGATTTAAATTATAGTTTTCATGACAAAGAAATAAAATTCTCAATTGATGAAAAAGAGAAATTCTTTAAAAATTTTTGGACAGCTGAAGGGGCAGCTCTAGAGAACAGGTCTGATCTGCTCAGTGAAGAAACAACAATCTCAAGAAGTCTACAGTTAGAACCATTTTTAAAAAATCCAATTTTATTGAGCAGATATGGAATACTGCCCAAATTCATTTTTCTAATGTAAGTCATATGCAAAAATATATAATTCTTTTGAATACACAGTTGTTCCAACACCTAAAGAAAGATATTCAGAAAGCACATTGGGGTCAAGGGAAAAAAAAAACAACCCAAAACAGGTAACTGTGTTTGAGTGCAATCATACATCCGTATTGCTCAATAGAAGACCAAGAGGGGAGTGGAAGGCAATCGATCGCTGGAGCCCAGGGGCCGCGAGCTGCGTTTTGTGGACTCTGCCCCACCAATAAATAGAGACACACAGGGGAGATCGGCTAATCGGCCAATACCAAAGTTAAGTCTATTGTTTTTCAATCATCACTGATTAAAAACAACTCTAAAGTAGTCTGCAATCTTGAAAGAATTTTTCTCTTTGTAAACTGTTTTCTATACTTTTGGTAACCAAAAATAGGGTAAAGTCATGGCAAATAATATTAATAATAAAATGCACCACCTGTGTGTTAGCATTGTGTTATATGCATTTCATGTACATCTGTTCACCTAATTCTCACAAAATTTCTACAGTTAATTGTACTTCTCCATAATTTACAAATGTAACACTAAGATTAAATGAGAAGTGACTTTTTGAAAAAGATCTTCCCTGACTTTCCACAGCATTAAATGAGTTTAAATTTGAAATAGAGATCATATGGTGCTGTGCTTTTCAAACATTTGGGGAAATGATTCACAGTAAAAAAAAAAAAAATACATTTCACATTGTGACCTATTTCACACATGTATTTTGAAAAAGTATTTCACAAGGAACTATTTGCTTTTGCCATAAATTATGTTTTAATATTTCTCTATTTTACCTTTTTTAACTTTATTTACATCCTGGTGTTTTTATATTATCTTCTTAATGTATTAATTTGCTCTCATAACCCCACTGTTGGGATTTGACCACAAAACCTGATCACTTAATTATTTGACCATTTTGGTTATTTAGTATTTGTCTGTAATTTCTTTGTTTTCCAAAGCAAACTAGAATTTCTTTGAAGGCAGATATTACCGTGCTTTATTGCATCCCCTCTGTCAGACTTTAGTACATTTGTAATCTAATAAAATGTAATTTTACCTCTGAAAATCCATAAACTTGGTTAATTAGAAGAGTTCATGATATGATTCACAAAAGGTAAACTTTAGGGACAGGGGAACCAGAGCAAGTTGTAATTATAACTGTTAGTGATTCATTGAGAACTACCATTTCTGTATATTTTATGTAGGTCTTGTCCACCATAGCGCTGGCTTTAATAGATGTTCGGAGCAAGAGAAATACCTAGCCCTCTCCCTTGTTTCGTCATAAAATTAACCTCTGTCCAGACATGTGTCGTTTGAATTTAAGGAAACCAGTTTTATAGATTATACATGAGATTAAGAAGCACATTGCTTCTGTTACCTTTCTGCCATTTCAGAATGTAAATTTCTATAAATTTGTTCGGATTATTTTTAGATTACACTTTAACTTATATTTTCTTCTTGAAAAATGATACCCATGTACATTTTATTTTTCCTTATGTTTCTATCGACCAAATGTGAAATATTTTTCTCTAAAATTTTAGATACGTTTTTCTTTTATTACTTGAAGGCACTCACATTCTATGTATAGCCTCTATATTAATCCTTATAGACCCCTTGTGTTACTGCAAATCAAAAATCTAAAAAGAAAATATAACATCGAGTGGAAAATATATGTTTAAGATGCTCATTGTGGGTATCATGGGAACCATATGGGACTAAATGCCTACTTTCAAAACTATAAATATAGTGAAATCCTTTAAACCTAACATATGTTGCTTTGAATGAGACTCAGTTTTGAGCAGATGTCCCCTTGGACCTGTTTTATTAAAACTGAAATTACTAAATCAGCATTAGTTGTTTTTAAACTTAGGGCCATACTTTGCCACTGAATTTTATTCAAAGATCCCACCGGCGTCAGTGGAAGATCCATGCATGGAAAACTGGCATAATATGTATCCTAGTTTTATTTATTTCATATGTATACAGCAGTATAAAATAATATATTACATATACACTCATTTTACTTATGTATTATTATAGCATTCACAGTAACAAACACTATAGTTAAGATTTAAACTCATCTTTTGTTATAATACCCTGTTTTCACTCACAGATAACTGTCTCAAAAATGTGTCTAGAGCAGAAATTCCCTGCTTACTTTCAGCTCAAGGATGTATGGATGAATTGGAAGTCTGAGTTCCATCGTTCAGAAGCTTTTGAGTCTCCTGTGAAAATTAAAATTTTTTTTTGCATCGTCAATGCCATATTTTCACGCAACTCAAAAACATCTGGAGTGTAAAACTTCAAACTATGCATGTGACAAGTTTTCAAGAAATAAAAGCCATTTTTCTAACTTTACAAATACTTAAAAATAACAGTGATTAGAAATACATGCATGCACACCGAAGGCAATAGAATTTTAGTCATATTATTGCCTGCAATACTCTGGCGGCACCCATCTACTTGCATTCTCACAGAATGCGATCATCTAAAACCTACGCAGAGTGTTAGACGGAAAAAAGATACTCTACGGAACAGTAGTTTCACAAAGTACTGTAGAAGGACTCCGTTTGACCTAGCAGAGGGCTATTCCTTGAAGTGCAAACAATATATAAAATAATTTGACTACTCCATGGCATAAAATATATGGAATTCTGTCATTTCCCTTTTTTTCTTGTTAAAAAGGAAGCTAAAAAGGATGTTAAATGCAAAGCCTTTACCACTACAAAATGAAAGTTGAAAAAGGGAAAGAACGCAAGAAATTGCATTAGGAAATATATAAGATTTTCAGAAAAATTATCCAGTTTACCAATGTTTTTTAGGATTTTTTTTAGGTCCTCAGGTATTAAAAGTACACACAGAAATGCGAGGAAGAGGGGGAAACCACGGGCGATGACAAAGGGCAGCGCTAGTATCAGTCAGTAATGTGAATAATTTTCTTTATCCCGCTTAAAATTTATGTTTTGCCTGAGTAATTATATTAAGGATGAACTTTACTCCAGTAAGTAATTTTTGGACGGTAAAATGATTCAATATAATGCACAGTTTATTAAAGTTTATGCTGAGAACACTAAGGATTTTTTCCCATCCTTTTATTGGAGAAGAGGAGTGTCTCCATTATAAAAGATCTCACAGCAAATTATCACACTATTAAGAAATGAAAGAGGAGAATGAGTAATTAAGATATTTAAATATTCTATATTACTTAATTTGCAATGTTTGATAAAGGCATTGCATTTAATATCTTCATAAAATAAAATATACATATTCCCTTAATACTTCCCCCAAAAGATGATTCACATATTGAAACAGACATTATTATATATGTACAGTAATTCCTTTGTGATATTTAAATATTTAACTTAAAATGATTCCACAAAATTATATTCACAGTTAAAAATTAGAATTTTACATGTGGCTGAAATATTTCTAAAAATTGTCATTTGACATACCTTTGAAACATTAAGACACTGTTTCCACAGGAAAATATTTTGACTTTTAACTATTCTAAAACTATGTTAACAAGAAGTAAATATCATAATTATGCTTTTCTGAAATAATTTACTGATGAAAAACTGTCATAATTTGGACATTATTTTTGATATATATAAAATTATGAAAATTAGATATTAAGATGACTAAATAGAAACCCTGTTTTACAGTTCTTTGCATATGAATCTAATAAATGTTTATTTGGAAACCTTAAATTATTGGTTGGTTGCATTTTCTATTTAATAGTCCCTTATAGTAATGTATAACAATTTAGCCAATGTACTAAAACCAATCCCTCATTCTGTTGTAACCTCTGACTTATTCTGGATGTAGTAGTTGATTAATAACCTAATCAATTAGTATCTTATGTTTAAATAATTCTACTTGTCCCACAAATTAAGTTTAGGTAAAAGTTTTGTTGTTTTTGTTTCTGTAGATTGATAATAAAATTTAAGATCTAAAATGCAAATTAGCATAACTGGTTACTATGCTATATTAAAAAACTAATGCACATATATAAAAGAAGCTGGTTCAAGAAAGATTATATACAGTGATATAAAGGGCTAATTAAAGAAAAATTTTAAGTCAAAAGAATTAATAGAGCTATTATATATATAAAGTGAGAATAACCTTGTTTCCCATGCACATAATAAGGCAGATGGATGTGGGTTTTCCCCATAATTGTAAAATGATAAATAAAAGTTTTTAATTAAAGCAAGGTGATTCAACAAGAAAATGATTTTCTTGTTTAAAAAGCAATTACAACAAACACACTTTTTCTAGTTAAATTATATAGAAACATTTTCTTACTAAAATAGTCCATCATTCAAAATATTAATGTAGCAATGCCAAAAGTTTGAGAAATTTTTACCGCTGCACTTAGTGAACATATGTGCTTTTTGTGTCATAGATGATGAATTTGATATATTTTTAAAGGGTCCCCAAAAGACTGGAACATTACACACATTATTTTGTTATAAAAACTGATTGTGATTATGACATTAATATCTAATTTGACAACAGTCAAACAAGTGATACCAAGATATCTCTCAAATATACACATCAAAGATCTATGAATATATGTATGCATTTTAATGTTAAACCTAAGGAAAATATTCCCCATTAAATGACATAAAATTAGGTGGAAAACATTTGTTATGAGTTAATTTTTAGTCTATTCTTTAATAACATAGCATTGCCCAAACTATCATTGTAAAATAAGATCAGGTAAAAAGTAAGGGAAATATTTCCAAGTAGGTCTGTAATTTGGATTGGGCAAACCTTTAGATATAATGTTGAAGTTTTTTGTTTTTGTTTTTGTTTTTATGGGAAGTTGTGACAATTCTGTTTTTTTGTTTGTTTGTTTAGAAGTTTATCTCACATTCTCAGATTTTTTCCTCTTTTAATTTTGTTTCAATAAGCAATAGATAGTAGTAGAAATAAAGGAATATGTGTAAAGAAAAAAATGCACTCTACTGAATTTAGTAATTAATCTTGTTGACATAAAGTAAAAGGCAGGCTTCACTTTTCAAGGCTGACTCATGAAGAATTTTCTCATTAAAACAACACTGACTACATTTAAGCTATAAAATTTTCACACATCAGATAATATTGAAACAATAATGTACCATGTTTCTATCTCCAAATTTATTAAATTTGTTTTAAATTTAGAGATTCTTAATATCTTATAGGTATTCATTATCAGTTCAGGTATTTATATATCTCTATATATTCATATAGAGTTATAAATAGATTTTATACGCATGTTATTAGAAGTCACAAAACTATGTAAAATAAAATTCTGTGTAAGTTATATGATTGAGGACTTCTTAAAATAGTAATCTTCAATTACATATTTTACACCACAAAATGTACAGATACCCAGTGTTTGTTTTTTTTCCCTAACAACAGATACAGATGGATGTATTGATTCTTTATAAAAGCTTTAAATGATTCTAAATTCAAAGCCATAGAAATAGAATCGAAATAACGTAAATTGTTAGGTATTTTGATAGTACATGTTCAGTGCTCCTCTGATAATGTCGGCAGCTATATCTTTGGCATTGAAAATTCAGTACAAGTTCTTGGCAAAATTTTGTAGCTTAGAGCTTCGTTTTCTTTTAAACAAGGGAAAACAGGGTTGAATAAGATATGAAAACTGGGAGGAAACTATTAATGCTTATTTTTTCCTTCATACGTTTATCTTTGGGACCCTGAATTACCTTTTACTTTATTGTATGATGTGGACTGTATGAATCCATTTAAAAACCAACTGAGTTGTACCACATTTTAGGAAAATTATATAATATAATATATATTTATATTTATTTAGAAGCTTTGAAATAGTACAGTAAACACTTTGCAACACGGTGTATAAACTACAGAATGTCTTTGATATTTTGTGGGTCTTCAGAATACATTTTTTTATAACCCACAGGTGAAAAGAACATAATCACAATCTCTCTGGTAAAGTTGGAATAGTTTGGGGAACACTTGATCACACAAAAATAATATAAAACAGTCAAGTTGAAAACAGTGATATTGCATCTGTAATGCACAAATTTCCTTTATCCTTAATGACTGGCTTCTCGTGGTGAATATAAACATGAAAGGGCTCAGTGACATTTGGAGAGAGTAAGATAGATAGTGCTGTAAACAGGCACACACTGATCGGAGAGGCAAAATCCGTTGCCCAAAGTTTCTACAGTTCTGCACATTTCAACTCATTTCTCAGGCCTGCTGAGAGCAAAGAGGTCCTCTAATTGGCCACGATGACTGCGGGGGCGATCGACTACTCAGTTACACACAACTAACTGGATGGCCAAGATAATGAAGTTGAAAAGTTGATGCTTTTGTTGGTCGACTTTGTGCAAATCATGCTGCTTCAGGGAAGTCCTGTAGAATTGACTAGCATATCCTTTTCCGTGCTGCGAAAAAGAAAAAAAAAAAACTATAAGAAAATGAGCTCGACTTCTGGTGTGCAGAATTGAGCATTATCCTAACAGACACAAATATACGTGGAAACGCATCGTATGCCCAGACAAGACCCCATACTGTCAAAATGTTTCAGTATTTACCTTGGTTGCTATTGGTCACAGTTGTTCTGTTGTCGGGCTTTCTGAAGATGACAATTTGGATATTTTTACAAATAGGTTTTGTGTGGGAAATGTGTACTTCATACGTGAACCACCAATTATGTGAGATTAACTTTTAAAAATTATCAATAAACCAATCCCTACTTCATAATTCATACACGATCAGAGTATTGAAAAAATGTGTGGCTCTTACATTTTTAGAACAAGTCCTTAGAATATCTGTGAACAACTCGTTATACATATAATTTAATAAACTCTAAATTACATATATTAAATCAATATCTAATAGAGAAAACTGTACCAGGAAATGTTTATGTAATTAAAGAAGTAAAGGATGATTAACATGTTCTAGGTTTATTTTATCTCATTTTTCAAATTATATGAAAACCAAACCTTTTTATGGTCTGCATATTTTTTAAATGCATAAATGTATCCACTGAAATGAATTGTTTTTCTCATAGGGTAAAGGCGAAGAAAAAGAAAAGATAACAAATTTGGTCCAATCTTATAAAATGTGTTGAAATACATTCAGGTTCAATCATTCAGATTTTATGCTTTTAAAGTATTGTGTACATTTATAGTGATAAAGTCCATTTCTCCTCATTTATCCACAATCTCTTTGATATTATACCATGAGCTCAATGAGAACAGAAACCTGTGTCCCTTAGATCAGTAACTGGCACATATTAGATGTATATTAAAGATGAGCTGAAAATCAAGATGGTTCAATTACCTGTAGGAATATCTCATTAAAAATTAAGAACTAAACTACAGTGCATGACTGAATTTTTTTAATCTGGTGAATAATTGGCATCTTTTTTTTTTGACAAACGAAAGAATATGCTGATCAGTGCAATTCTTCTCCTAAGGTATTTCCACTCATTTCAAACAGATCATCTACTTATACGTTTTTCCTAATTTATTGTCCCTGATTTGTCAGTTACATTCACTCTCAAATCCAGTTTCTGAGCAGGCCACCACCCATTTCTTTACTAGTTCACCTTTGAGCAGAGACGCAGTGATTAACATTGTAGAGGCCAGCCACTACGATTCCAGAAATCAAAGCACAAATGAAGAGATGCGTGCCCTGCACAGTTACCAGCATTGAGAATAACCAAATGTATTTTGTTTTATATCATATAATATAATGAATTAATAAATGAGTTAGCAACAACATGGGACCACATGGTAACTATTACAACTTATCTGGTCAAATACTACAGAGACTATTCTATTAGCACATAGACATTATTTTAAAGGAATCTTTTAAAAGAATCCAATCCTATTTTTCTATGCCCCTGAATTCAATATCCTGCTTTATGATAAACTTGCGTATAAATGCTTCAAATACATTTTGTTTATACCAATCAGAATTTAAAATTATTCATTAAACTAGAATTGTTACAATAGAAATTCAGGTTTACAAAATAAATTAGAATAAATAATTACAGTGACCAAATAACTTATACTTCAAACAATTGTGTAAGAGAAAGAGAGCACCATTAACAATTACACAAGATATTATCTTGAAAGAAATGAATATATTGAAAAGCTACCTCTTAGTGTAAATTCAGAAATTAGTCGACCTAACACATCTTTAAATCTGTAAAATATTTCTAATTTGGTTAAAAATTACTTATGAGACAAGCTACTAACATCAATATTATATGTTCGTTTGACTTAGAATACAGAAAGAAGTTGTGTTATGAAAGTGATTCATAGTTATAAGAATCCAGAAGTTCAGCACTTTATACTCAATATCTTTAATATAAACATAAGCTTAAAAGGCATATGTTGATCTCTGCTTAGGGTTACTGTGATCTGCTTTTATTTAAAGCACACCTATTCCAGTATTATCTGAATAATATAATCATCTTGTATTAACTACACCTCCTCTGACCTCTCTGTTAATTCAGTGATGCAAATCTAAATAGGACATGTATAAGGACAGAGATTGAAGGTCAGCACAAATTAGAATGGGGAGGGACGACTTCCTCCATCACAGAAGCTAATTTGCCAAATGTGAAACACTGTCAGACAAACTAGGAAAATGAAATATTATATTATTACTGAAGTCATAGTCACACACATCTCGTTCCAAGACCTTTAAGGGGTGAATGTGTGAATACTGAATAATCATTATTGTTTGGGACATTATGAGTTAATAGTAGACAAGTAGCACACAAATATTATTTTTTTAAATCAATGTTATTACATTTTAGAGTCAGTGCCAACGGCAGTTACTCCACAGTGTTAACTATTATGACTATGCATTTGCTGAAGCATTTCAGGCTTGAGAGAATGGGTCAAATACATCGAATCTCTCTGTTTTCTGCTATGTTCTATATGTTTTAGAATTATCATAGCATAGTTGGAAAATTTCAATGCATTTTCCTCTAGCTATTCATCACCATATGAGGGGAATTGGTCACTTGATATGGATGAAAGATTTTCTTTTCAGTCAAATCCAAAGTAATAGGAAAGAGACTATTAGTATTCCTTTTTACCTCTATTTATTCCTTCACTGCATTTATTCTTCATAGTGAGTCATAGAAATGTTATATTTAAGACATTTATCTCACTGTCCAAACCACAGATAAAAAAATCACTCGATGGAAAAATTATATTCAAATATCTACCTTCTTATAATTTAGCATATATATGTATGTGTATATTTAGCATATATATGTATATCTAGTATATATACATACTTTTAATGAAAGTTTAATGATGCATATTTTTCTTATATTGTGCAACCCTGTTATTGCCTTTGATAATTTGTAAAGTATAAAATTAAACTATAGAGCTTTTAAAATTTGTAATTAATGACTTAAGAAGAATGACTACAAACATGTATGTTGCAAAATCAGTTGTAAAAATGTCAGTGCTAATATCTTATTTATACCATGTATAATAACACATAATATCCCAGTAAGAATAATTTTGTGAATATACTAACATGACAATTTAATAATTTCAATACTCACATTCTTATACGTGCATAAAAACAAAAAACCCTTTATACTTTATGACAGTACAAACCGCAGAAGCCAAAGCAATAAATAAGGCTTGTGAAGTGATCTAATTTGTTTCTGCAACTGAAAACTAGAACAGCCTTTAAACATCCCAGGTGACTGAGACTCTCCACTACAGGGAAACACTTCAGGGGCAGAGTTCAGAAACCTACTCCGGAGCTCATCCAAATGTGTAATGAGCCTCACATCACGACACTGCTTTATATCTAAGGTGAATCCGGCCTACGAGAGTTTAAGCCCATTACCCTTTGGAGAAGTCAGAAACACCTGCTCTCTCTTCCCTTTGTAAAGCTGAATCATCACAGGGTTCTTTCTAAACAGAGGATCCACAGGCTCTTGTAAATTTCTACACATTTGGGTATGTTTGTGTGTATGTGCACGCACAATGTAAAACTACCTTCTCACAAAGGCAAGAGTACATTTACAACTGCTTTCAAAGGAAGTGTCTACTCTGAATTACTGTAACCATGTCGACAACCACTCATATTTTTAACAGGCTGGTGTAATTACGGTAACTTGGTTTTGTTCGGTTTAAAAATCTTTGTCTCAGCAATTATATGAATTAAGAGTACTTTGAACTCTACAACAAAAGCCAGTGATAGTGTATCAACTTCTTTAATGTGACAATACACTTTGATTATTATCATTATCTGAAATGATTTGAGCAAGATATCCAAAAACGCACACTAATCACATATAACTTTTCCATCCAGACACAAGAATTGCCAATATCCTAAATATCTTTTTTAAACACTAGAAACATTAAACTCTTTTGAAATAATGTTACTGTTGTTCAATTACAGTTGCCCCCATTTTTCCCCCATTACTCTCGGGGGTGGGGGGTGGGATGAGAGCATTAAACTCTTAAATTATTTGTTTTAAAAAATATACTATGACATAGCACTTTCATAGAAGTTTCTATATTGAAGGAAGCTATTTCAAACTTTACTAGAAATATTAAAATTATGCCTTGGAAGCTTAATGTTTTTCCTGACATGGAAAAAAAATAAGTCATGACTCTACCTAAACCACTGACCAGGCGCTCTTTGATAAACAAAACACCCTTGCCTCATTTGTGTCTTAAAATCAAGTGTGGAGACTGGATTAATTTTAAATGCTTTATCTTACATTGCCATATATTTAGGAAATGAAACTTTAACATACATTGCTCTCTATCTTTATAATATCATTGAACATTTTTCTGAAGTCCTGTGTCATAATCCACTAAAATAGTGAAACTTCTGATTTGTTCCAGAACTATCCGAAAATCGTATCCTTTATGTTGGCAAAGAAGTACCCTTGAAATTTCTTTTGAAGACAATTCACTCAATTACATACTGCTTTAATAATGACAAAGAATACTTTCATTTAAATTAGTATCTAAGATTCTAACAAGATATGCTCCTTTAAAGAATAAATTGCTCCTTTTTTTCTTTGAGAATTATGAAACTGATAATATTTACTGACATTTAGATACTTGTATTTTAAGTAGTTCACTTCAAAACAACATGTAAGGAGATCAAATTAGTTACTCACTGTAAGGTTGAAATTAACATTAATTTCAAAGCAGATGGCATAGAAGATGCCTGAATAATATTGGTTATCCTATAAGTATAGAAATGCTGCACCTGTATAGATCTATTTGTAAGAAATGACATCATTGTATCACGATATTAGACCAACTACTAGTGACGTGCACAACTTCATCTTCTGTATGAAAGCCAAGCATGAATTCTAGCAATGAAAGATGGAAAAACATAATAAATACATAAGACCTTCATTTAAAAAATACATAGCCATGTATCTATTAACTACAAATAGTCTACTTAAACAGAGATAAGATTTTAAAATAATTTAACTCAAACCTTAAATAATAAAGCCATGAAAACAAATGAAAAATCTTCTTGGTGGAAAAATAAAATCCTTGTAACACAATTTATACCGGTTTATTTCCAAAAAAGGCACACACAACACACACAGCTTAGAAGCTGTATGTAAAAGCATGGCTGTTTATTTAATAGACTTGATGGTCTGATTTCCCCTAACATAATTCAGTGACTTCTCTGTCAAAACAAATAGCAGATTAAAAACAAGAAGTGCAGGGTCAGAGTGGGGTCGATATGCTGACAGGCTGAGAAGTAAAAGCTGACCACTGGGCTTCTGCATGGAGAAAAACACCGCCATGCCAAGGCAGGCGAGGAGCCCTAAGGCTATGTGGCTTCAGTAACACCGTGATAGGGTTGCCAGATAAAATACAGGATGCCCAGTTGCGTTTGAATTTCAGATAAACAATGACTAATTTGCTAGTATGCACATGCCCCATGCAACATTTAGGTGTCATGTGTTGTATTTGTTAAAACTGGAATGTCTATCCTCAAGGCAACTGCTTCACGACAACGCAGGTGACGTGTTAGTTATCACTGAGGCAAATGTTACACTGAGTTTTCTAGAAGAAGGCTGCACTATATTTTCTAATTAATTTGTAACACTATAGTTCATGTCATAAATTTTATACATATTTCCACCAAAAATATTTAAAAATAAAATGTTGGAATTTAAAAAGAGATAAAATTGTTATCTCAACTATAAATTTATATTCAATGACTAATTGTTTAATTATCATACATGAATACATTCTTGTTATTTAAATTATTTTAAAATTTTAACCTTGTTTGGAGTGAAATCTTTGCCCTTGTGAAGTAAATATAACTAATTAGATAAAATGTTCCTTCTTTGCATAATAAAAATATATTTAAATTATTTATTCTGTAATCTAACCCTACATATACATTTTAATTTTAGTTCTATCTTAGAACCCTCTTACCTTTTCAACTTAGTCTTTCATCAGATAATTAGAGATTTGAAAACGGATAGGCAGTGAATCAAATTCAGCCCTAAAAACCATCACAAAAATGCTAAATTATTGAAATAAGATTTTATCATGCTTGTTGCGGTTTAAAATCATTTTAGTTATGTTCTAATTAAATGGAAGATTTAGATCCTTAAATAGTTATATTACATTCTAGAACTTTAAACTTTGTGTTTGATTGGGGTTTGTCTCAATTACTGTAAATATTTAACCACATAGTAAGTAAAATTATAAGTCAGGATATACATTAAATAACTATGAAAAATGTTACAATAAATCTAGGAAAAAGTTAAAAATTTAAGTAATCAATTTTGTTGGGTTCAGTAGGAGAATTCTGGTAAAATAACATTGGCAATGTATTTCTATATATAAAACATCTACATCACTGTTAAAATATGACAAAACACAAAACCACCCACATATCTCATAATAAAGTTCTTAACAAAAAAATCAAAATTTTGTATCGCTATTTTTTTAAAAAGCCTTTGAGACACTCAGTAGATACCACAAGAGCGCACACACACACACAACACATACACACACAATATCTAAGAAAAAATTGAAAATAACATTGAATAATCGTGAATGGAAATACCCAACACAAAAACTGTTACTTAGAAACCCCAGAAACCTAAAGAAAACTCAGATAAACCTCCTCTAGCCGTAGTTACCCTGATCAACAACCTCCTGACTAATCAGTAACTGCAATGGGCCCTCTTTTATGTTCATGTTTAAAATTGCCTTATATATTTACTTTATGTTTACTTATGTTTATTAACTATATGTGACAGACAATGTAAAAAGAAATAGATTAGTGAAATTAGCAGCTGATGATTGTGACGCCTGAAGTTTAAGGAGTTGTTAAAAAGAAAGTGATCAATCAGAAGAAGAGAATAAAAGGACTAGTACAGCCGTGGCCAGAACACAAGGAACGTGAAAATCATGGCAGGTTGAAAGATAATGAACTCAGGTGAGAGTGTGTTAGAAGTAGAAATGTTTAGGTTTGAGGGGCTATTTTGTTGTGTCATTCAGAGGATATTAATTTATATAAGTCAGGAAGATGCCTAGATTACCAAAGAGGAAAAAAATGCAGTTTCTTCCTTGGTTTCTGGAGGTTTCATTTACTGATTTACTGATGTAGCTTATAAGTATTTACAGATGTTTACTTTGTTCCAGACAAAGTTCTGGGGTTCGAGACTCTAAAATGAATGTACATGGATTCTGCTCTAAAAGATTAAACAATCCAATGGACAAACGATTGTTTTACAAGATATTTTGAAACAGCAGTCATGTATAAAAATCTATGAGAAGTTACCAGAAGAATAAATATATCCGTCTTGTCTAGGAAGGAGTCTCATTAAAGGTAAAAGGACCCCAGAAATCTTGACTGTGGAGTAGGAGATGGCCAAGCAGATGGGGTGAGGCGTGAGTGCTCTCTTAAAGGAGACAGCATGCTAGAGGGAGACTTCAAATGTGTCAAAGTACCAGGGCCTGGAAGAGTGGTGTGTCAAGAAGCTGACAATCACTGAACGACATAAAGCAAAAGATGTAGGCATATTTTAAATTAAAAAAAAACCTTTAAAGCTAGTAAAAATGTGAACACTGTTGTGGCTGCAACGGAATGCCTCTCAAAAATTTTAAAGTGAATACGGAAGTCAAATATCTGTAAGGATAAATAAATGCTCTAATTATTTGACCAAAAAAAAAAAAAAAAGCCCGATACAAAAAGAAGGCGTGGGGTCTTCACTCTGGTGAGCGAGGCAGAAAGGGCTGGGTCAGGGGGACGCAAAAGCAAACACGTGCCTGTCTCCCTGTAGAGTGGGGTTTATACTTTACATAACTTTGCATTGCATCACCCTAAGTCTTCCAAATGTAACAAAACATTTTGCGGTTGAAATGACTGCCGGGGTGTTTGCAGCAGGTAACTCAATTCTACGGATAATTGTGGAAGAACAGAAGTGGTGAAATGAGCTGCTCAGGGAAGTGATTCTGTCCCAAAGCCTCAAGCCTCGGGCAGTGTCAGCAGCAATAAAAGTTAAGAAACTTTAGAAAAGCATAGAATATTTTCCATACAGTTTTAATATGAAAAAATAAGACATGATGATCAGAGACTAATATCGAATTCATTTTATCACTGTGAAACTGAATCTTTTTTAAAAAATAAAATATTGCTATAATGTTAGCTCCTTCATAGAGAGATGCTCACAAGTAAATCTCACCCTAGAAACATCTGGTCTGCAACTCAAAGAAATGGTGAAGACCCAGGGACAATTTTAATTATGGCATTTAAAAGAGCATAATTTAAATGCTTAAGGGTCAGGTACATGTGACCAAGTCTTTCATATTCCAAAATAAATAACTCCTGCTATCTATCTATCTATCTACCTATCTCCATCTACTAGTATTTTCAGTTATCTTTTCTCATGTCATCTTTTCACTTGCATAATTCTTCACTTGAGGGAGAAAACACACTTTTTTCTTTCAAAATTGAAGTCCCTCTGCCACATGAACTCTGTTAGTAGTAGCAGCCGCTGTAGAGGTATTGAGGATGCAATCTTCTCACAATCATCGAGTCCTGAGATCTGAGATGTCAAGACTGGATCACCAGAGATCTGAGAGCCATTCTTGAAAACTGCTTTCTCTGCTTCTTATTGCTACTTTTAGAATTCTAATATTATAAAAATTTTTTTTCAAAAATTTCTCTACTAGTAATCCTTTCACTTTCATTCTCCACCAGGCCTTTATGGCCACAAAGCTTAACAACTGCAGTAACACTCTTCTGGTAAAACAAAAACAAAAATACAACCCCACACAAGTAATCCTTACTGACTTCCTTCTGAATAGTGTCCAATTCCTTAAGCCTGAGATGCAAGCAGTGAATTGGGTTAAAAACACTTAGTCTAGAATAGGCTGGCCGCGCCTAAAAAGCCTGGCTCTCCCCATCACCTACCATCAGATGATGAGCAAGTTACTGGACATCTTCTTTACTTAATTGTATAATCTGTGAAATGCAGAAAGTAAGAACACCTATTTCATTTGGTTACTGTAAGGTTTAAGTGGGTTAGTATCTGAAAAGTTCTTAAAATACTGCCCGGCCCATAAAAAATGTTTAATAATTGTTAACTACTACTACTATTGGTATTATTCAAAATAGGTCTCGACCTGCCCAAAACATAACTTTCAAACCTTAAGTTCCACTGTTTCCTTGGACTTCTTTTATAGATTTGGCAACCCAGAATATGCACTTCTCCGTGTTCACTTGCATATTCCTGCACTTTCGTTCATAGCGTTCTGTTCTGCTGGGCGCCCTGGGCCTCCCTCAGCTAAGGCCTTGCCCCAGCGCTCCAGCACTGGCTCCAGAGTTCATTCCTACAAATCCTATACTGATCGCCCTCTACAGGGCCTCTCCCAAAGGCAGCCAAAGATACTGTATCCTAACAAAGGGAAGGATCTTGTTCACTGAATGAGGTAAGTGAACGGCACAGAATCATTGAAAACCAGCACATTTTGAGAAGAGAGAAAAAGCTTCACACAGTTGGCCTATGGTCATGGAAGATGACTTTGGTGGTGGGCACACAAATCAATATGCAGATCATGTGTCATAGAAAGGTGCACTTAAAACTTATTTAATCATTAACCAATGTCATCCCAATAAATTTAATAATTATAAAAAGTAAAATAAAACTATAATTCTGTCACATGTTAATTTAAGATAGCAGGATATAAAATAATAGAGTGACCATTTTATTAGCTATGTTGCAATAGAACAGGAGGTAGGTTTATATCTCAGTCCTACCACTTACTAGCTACGTATTCTAAATTTTCTAAGCTTAGATTTCTCATCTATAAAATGAGGTTACCATTAACTGCCAGGAAAAGTTGCGAATATTAAATGGGAAACTATAAAGAATATGTCTGGGCCATAGTAGGCACTCAGTAAAAGTACCTTTTTAAAAAGCTAAAAAAAAAAATACATTGTAATTTCATTCACATATATGTTAAATAAAAAAAAAATCTCTTAAACTTTCATTATTTTCACAGTAGGGAAACAAGACTATTAATAACAAGAAATTTCACCATTTTATAAACATGTGAAGCTTTTTTTCCACAAGATACATAAACATCAATAGAAATAAAAATATATACTGCTTAAATGCATTTGGGCCCTGGGACTTAGTTGTTGAATCTCTTTTTTGCAGGCAAAATAGTGATACATATGCAAAACTAATATAGAAGGCAGAGCATAGAAAATACACGGAATCAAAAAATCATCAGAATTGCACAGCGAGCCTAATGAATAAACATTAGCAGGAAGTAAAGTTTGGGCAGTTTTATAAGCATTTCTTAAATGGGCTTATGGTATCATTTGCTAGTTTTACTTGCCTTTGAAAAACAAAGGAACAAAAATAAAAATATAAGGCTGACTGAAAAAATCAAATTTATCAGATAATAAGATTTAATCGAGTAAAGAGGAGGCAAGAAAATCTCTGAGCATCTGTGTGTTCAAATACGGATTTATGGCAAACAGGTAACTTGGTATATCTTAAAGAATGACCTAATTTTCTCCATTCACGGAGTGTTTGCATTTGCTTTGTGTGATGATTTTAGGGCGTCTGTGTCTCTCACTTGGAGATAGAATTCTTTGGACTAACAATATCCCCTGTTATTCTTTGGGATAACAATATCCCCTAGTACAATTGTGAAACTATAGATTAAGTTAAATGGATATCAGGCTAGCACAATTGTCAAAATATAGGTTAACTCAAATTGTATCACTTTTTAAAGGTTTGGTCTGAAGGAATATAGGTTTTTTTTTCTCTTTAATCATCAAACAATATGCTGCTTCCTATATTGAAATAAAAACCTGTTGTTTAAAAAAAGTATTTTTGGCATGATTACTTTTTCTGCTGATTGTACAGAATCAAGTCTCTTCACTCATTGTAAATACAGAATTAAAATGATGAGAATATAACATTTAAAAAGTTAATAGTATGCTTTGTGACTAATATCATCATACAACAAATAACGCAGTCTCTCTTGGCATTATACCAATGGTTGTATTCTAACCATTCCATTGGTTTCACAGATTGAAAAGGGAAGTAGGGATCTGTACTTTTAAAATATATGCATTATGTGAAAGAAGATATACATCAGATGTAAAATAGCGATATATTGTGAAAAGAACATTTGGAGTCTGATTTTTTTTTTCTGGGAGTAAAAGAGAGCATGATTAGTTCTATTTAAGCCTAGAATTTTAATTTTCTCCCTATCAGGCTGATGTCATTGTTCTAATTTTAACTGAATATATGGTTGCCTTGAACACTTACTGAGTACTTCCTTTGGGACAGACGGTCACGGATTTAGATACGTTAAATAATTTAACCTCCACAATGAGCTTTTGAGGATGTATGTCACAGATGAGGAAAATGAGTTACAGGAGGGTCAGAGAAATTACCAAAGGTGTACGTAACTGCCTGGATCAGTATTTGAACCCTGGCAGGCTGTCCCCATTACTAGAGGTCTTAACTACACCACATCTTTGTCTGACACATGGACAGTAACAAAAGCCACTCCTATAATGCTGTCAGAGGTTACAAGTTCAAAAGGAAGGACACGGTAATCTCTTCTGAAATTACAAGTTCCAAGATATCATAAAGGCAAAATAAATAAAACTAGTGGTGCTTAGGAAAACCTACCCTGACAATAGTGAGTATTTTTCAGGTTTTTACTAAGGACACCACAGTCCAACTACCTAGGAAGGTTATGCCTCGTGCATACCATAAAGAGAGTTGAAAACTTGTCACTAGTTCTGTAATATGTCTGAGGTGGGTTTATTTATATTTTTCCAAAATAACCTTAAAGAAGGGCTGGTGATTTGTGTGAGGTATGTGGCAGGAGGCATCAAGAATTAAAAATGCTTTTGCATGCTTCTCTGATGGCCCAGAGCAGGTGACAATGAGGTGACCTGATCTGAGTATTTTACAATATCCCTATGTTACATGAGGATGCGTGAGGCCACACGTGATCACTAATAATGAAGTTGCTCTCATGCCCTTTATATGCTCAGCCAGCGTTCTTACAGCATTTCTCATTTTCTTGTGGTTATCTCTCAGGAGTATTGCACTTGATTCAGTTATTACATTTGTACTGTAAATTAAGATATTGATCTTATTTTCACATCAGTCTGTGATGAGCTCATGAGCCATAATCGTTTTCCTACGCAGTTCACCTTGAGACCATTTACATAACCAAGTTCTAGGGCAAACAACACTGAAGAAGACCACTGCGCTTGCTTCACAGTAAGCGTTCTTGAACGGGGATCACACTGTTTTCGTCAGAAGCTTGGGAGGACCTGCCGAAAGCAGCTGGTTAAAATTTTTTTACAGTTCTGAATTGCCATGTCGCTGCTTTGCAATAAATATTGTCTACAAATAATGGGGTCTATTGACATGATATCCCTCCAAAAGAAGAAAGTTACTGAAATGTGTAAAACTTTAAAGACTAAAAAAGGACATAAATTTAAAATTAACATAAAAGCAGTATCATATGCCCTTTGTAAACTACCTTAAATGTTTTATGTTAATGTTTTTATTTTATTTTATTTTATTATTTAATGTTCCTTCACATTAGTCACATTAGCATGCATTTTATAGGTATTATGGAAAGATAATTTCTATGAAGTATCCCTACAAGGCAAGCAATTTAAATTCTCAGGGATTATGTTCCAGAACTCAAGCTCAAGTTTAAGTGCGAGAGATAAAAATTAAATTTTTCACTGTTAGGTAGTCCCTTAAAAATATTCTAATGTAAGTCTGCATTTAAAAAAAATAAACTTTCTGAGTAATTTCAATGAGGCAATATTTTTGAGTTAGTTAAAAAAAATATTTGTAGTTAAACATTTTTAAAAATGTAATTCTAGATTAACAGTATAAGTGGTGCTTGATAATAATAGGTTTTTATAGAATTAAAATATACTACCTCATTTCTAATTGCAAATCAGGAACTGGAAATTCTAAAAAAAAAGAATATTTTGCTGTTATAATTTGAGAAGTAATTATCCCCACACCATTCCATGATATAAATTAAACATAATTTGAAAATATAGATTTTTCAAATCCTTAGTTTAATCGAAGTACCAAAAAGTTTGAATTCACTCCATCCTATCCACAAAAGGCATTTCTTTGTTTTCTAATACCAAACAATTCCTTTGCCTATATAAAATTAAGTATATTTATATAATCATAAACCATTAATATACTTAATTCTAAATTTTTTTATTATAGCTTGAGTTCATAAGACTTATTTCATGATCCTTGATTGATGAGAATAACTATCACTTTGTAACACTGGTGGTATATTTATGAAATTTGTGCCTTATGTTTTATTTCATCTCATGCCTATAAACTGAGCACTCAATAGTATAATACTATTATTAAATTTAGCATTAATATTTAGCTAATGATTATTTTCCCTTTTATTATATTTTTAGCTGTGTGACTAACTCACACTTCCACATTACCATGCTGATACTATGTTTTAATTTACTCTCCAAAATTTCAACCAAAACTTCATGTATAGCCTATTTCTTATATCTTTTAAAATGATTAAGAAAGCATGTCTTAATATCAGGTTTAAGGAGAGTAGGTAAATTGACCTCAAATCATTAATAAGAGCTATTTAATTTTTACTTAATTGTGAACTATTTTATGGTATCGGAGAAAAAACAAAAATTTTTCTTAAAATTCTGCAGAATATAATAATGAAGAAGAAAATTCTTATCATAGGAGAAATAAGCCAACTCAGTAGAAGGAGGTTTCAATATTTGACAAACAAAATTAAACTTTTAAAATCTATAATCACCCATATTCTTTTAATAAATATTATCATATATATGAAGTCTTAAACCTCCAAGTTATAGTCCATACTTTTAATAGGAACAAATCTGTTATTTATATAAATAATAGACAGTTTCATACTCAGCTTTTGCATTCTACACATTTCCCCCAGTTGTCTTCTAAAATTGCAGTTTCTTAATTTTTCTTCCTGATCATTTTATCATCCACTGCAATTCAATGTGTGTGTGGCGGAGGGGGGGGCAGTAAGGGTTTAAGAAACCTTTTTTATTTTCTTTCCAAAATTGCAATGTATGAAAAATAAGAACTCATTCACGTAAAAACTGGAAGGGAAAGAAATATATAAAAACCAAGGTTTTCTCTGTGATGGGATTAAGAAAGTACTAACTGTTAGCTACAAAATAGGCTTGCGGAATGTGAAGTGCAGTGCAGTGACTATATTTAGTTAACAGTACTGTAATAACTAAGTACGGTGCCAGGTGGGCACTTGAGTTATTGAAGGGAGCACTTGATAACCGATATAAATGTCTAGCCGCTATTTGTACGCCTGAAACTAATACAAAAAAGTGTTGAATGCAAACTGTAAAAAAATAAAATTAAAATTAAAAAAAGCAAGGCTTTCTCAATGGGCTTTCCTTCATCCTCTGGTAAACTAAGCATCGTCTTCATTCCTTCATCAGCCCCAGTTTAGGGAAGAACATTCTGTGGGAAATACACCCCAGGGCTAGGAAGCACTGCTGCCCCACATCCAGGGCATGTGCTCACGTCTGTAGTTTGTAAAGCTACACTTCCAAGTGAAGTGTTTCCCTGTTTCTCAGGAGCAAACATCACTGCCGGGGGCAACATATTTTCTATAATGTGTAATTTAAATCTCTCAGGATGCAAAATTGATTCATTCATATTCTCTCTCTTTCTGCACCCCACCTCAGTAAAGAAAGATTAACTGATCACTATTTATCTGTGTAGTATTTGTTTAAACCCTTAACATTTATTTCCCTTTCCCCTTTTATTTTCAATTACATTCCCTCAATCCATTTAAACTATCTTCAACTCTCTTCAGATAAGCTATTTTTTTAAAAATGATAATGTCTTTACTTTAGTCAGTGTCTCTTTTAAGCATCATAGCCTCCAATTTACATAATCATCTAATCTGGGCTCAAAAAATAGGAATTTCTCTTGTACTCTGGTGTTCAAGTTAACATATTTGTTTCTATAAAATCCCACTAATTATCAGATTATGTTTCAAACATTAACATAAACACAATTATCAAACAATTCTGAAAGACTATACAAGAAAACTCCCAAAGATAGTAAGAAAAATCATATCAACAGAAAACACATCCAAAATAAATTGTCTTTTTAGTTTATATCTGGTATATCTGATTGCTCATATTACCAGAGAGAATAACAGCCTAATAAATTTTAGTGAAACTCAAATATACTCACTATTTCATTTGCTCAAATTATGTAAATTTTAAAACTCAGGAAAACTGTTTTTGATTTGAGGCCAGGATAGTGGTAATTCTTTAGGTGAGAGTAACAGGAAGGGCGCAGAATTCTGGACTTAGTGAGATGCTAGTAATGTTTTGGCTACTGAACACAGTGCCTTGTTAATATCTCTGTCACTGATTATGCAGGCGTCCTCATTTTGTGAAAATTTCTTGAGTTATGCTTCTGTGACTTTTGCACTTTTCTACATACACACTATAGGTGAATAAAAAGTTTAAAAATGAAAGTTGCTATTTATGAAATTTATTTTTATCATGAGTCAACAAATTAACTGTAAACATAAATAATATTTAAAAGAAAATTATGGTAATATGCATAATAACTAACAACAATAGGAAAACTTAGGAGTATTGATTTTGTGATTATGATAAAAAACAAACTTTAACTTTATCTTTAATAAGCATATGCTGATACATTAATGGATTAAATAGTAGGACCTCTGGATTTACTTTATAATCTCAGTGAGGAGACAGCTGATTTAGTATTTGTATAAAACAATTTTGGCCAAGAATTGACATTATTTAAACTGGAGAAAAATGGAAAGTTTAGTATGCTATTTTCTCTATATTTGTATATATTTAAAATTTTCCATTATTTTAAAAATGTTTAAAAATATAATTTTGGTAGATCTAACTATTCTACCTAATATTGTTTTCTGTTGACATTGTTCTTATCAAAAAGATGGAGATAAGTCAAGAATCAAGATATATCTACCAAAACACACCTAGATTCCATGACCTCAGCATAATCGTCTGATAAGTAATTCTGTGGCAAAAAAAAAACACAACAAAACCACACACACTATTTGTGACTAGCAAGGGGATTAGTTAGGGCATCAGGTTTATTAACGGTGAAAAATGGGACAAGAATTTTATACTAATTTTAAAGGTCAGAGTCCAGATTTTCTACATATTTTCTAAGATTAAAATGATCCCAACTCTCAAAACGTTAACTCTCGTCTTTATTCCTACCTCCGTCATCTCACATACGCCATCAAGCGCACGTCCGCCAAACAGCCCGGTAATACGCTTAGTCTCCTGTTGCCGTAGTTAGCTCAGCAGTTTCTTTCCACCGTGTGCTTTGCAATGACATATTTAGTTAGATATGAGAACCCCTCTACCCTGGCTATTTCTTTAGTTGAGGTAATTCAAACTTTAACCCAGGAAATATATGTTTGATACTGATTTTATTTATATATTATTTCTATGATTAGGTCTTTTTTTATTCTTTTTAAGACATGATCTTAACAATTTTGACAAAATATTTGCAAATATGCTTTCCTTAGAATAATCTAGTAGTTATCTAATTTTCAGCTGCATTATCGTTATTGGTATATCCTTTAGCTTTGGAACACTTGATAACAAACTGAAGTCAAATTTCTTAGTAGTGCAAAATATACACTTAAATGTCCAACTATATTATGTGTAATGTTGGGAGGACTTAGTGTAGAATTCTGGATAATGCCAACATTAAAATGGGAGAACAGCTCTAGTGATTACAATGTTTTTATAAGCAGTAAAAATAATGTCTTCCTCATAATTCATAAACATTAGAACCAAGCATTTATCTCCTTTAAAGTGTCACGGTTAATTTTGCTACCTATACCGTGTGACCTGTTCCTCAGAAAGTATAACCAGTACTTAAAAAATTAAGGGAACAGACTAAAATTGACTGTGTCACTTCTCTGTTTTTCAGCAAGCACCATGTTGTCATGGTAACAATAACTCTGATAATGAAGCAGCTATTAGTTAAATAAACTTACACTTGTGTTAAACATAATCACTGTCCTTTCTCTGGTAATGAATAGATATAATTAAAATTACATTAAAAATATAATGCTTTTATATAAGATGCACATATGTGCAAATGCATCCATACAATGGAATCATAAAAACAAAACACAGAAAACATTTATAATCACATGTTGAACTTGGTGACTCAAAAGCTGTCATTGATCATTTAGATAATTCTATTGTACAAAGTTTTGAAATTTTATTGAAATGAAGTTCACATATAATCTTTTCAATTCTTACAGCTAAGAAAATGTATCTCTAGGTGAAAGCCTAGGCATAATGTATAAATATAATGTGATAGTATGTCAAATGTAATGTAGCTATTATAGAATCAAAAATAAAACTCTGATTTTTATTTGCAAAATTTCTAGCTTACGATTTGTTTTTATCCTTGTCTGTTTGTATGTAATTATATTTTGGGGTTCAATTATTTTAAAAGCTCCTGTAGTCTCTCCACCTAAACTGATGTAGGTAATTAGGGATCACTAATGCTGTAATTAGAGACTGTTACTGGACCTCCATATAACACTGCCCTGATTTTTATTATACTTTGGGAAACATTAAATGGACTCATTATGCTGAGTTTAGTCTTGATTCAGTACTATTATTTAATCTTGAACCTCACAGACCAAAGCAGTTTCCAAGCTACCTTGTCTAAATGGCATTATCTAATTCCTATTAAAAGGATTTCATAAGACACAGACTCACCCAAAAAAAGTCTGGCACATTGAGTATTAAATAATGTTTAATGATATTTATAAGCAATTGATTTGTATATTCCAGACTATTTACAATATCTTTGTAATTTAATGCATTTAAATTTTGACCCATAAGTCTTCAGTTTGATGAGGCAGGAAAAATTCCCAGGTAGATACTCCTTTTCAGTGAATAATTCTATTTCTATTTTAATGGATAATCTTCCTTTGTTACGCTCACATGATGAACAAATGCATATATGAATTTACTTCCAATGTACAAAATAAGAAAGAGGATGGAAGTGATCTGTAATATAAAATGAGGTATATACATAATATTAATAAGTGAAATGTTAACTCAGTAACTTACAAAGTATGTATGACTAAACTGCTTTAAATAATAGATGAAGACTCACATACCAAGGAGTGTAAACTATTGAATAAAGATATAAATTATCTTTATCAATTGTCTTCTCTATAGGCCCTTAAAAATGTATAATAATCTATAGAGTTATATCTCTGAGAATCCAATAATATAATTAATCACATGCAAAGAAGTAAATCCTGCGTGGAAATCAAATAAGAAGAAAAAAGGATCAAACAGGGGAAAGTATATACTTATAAGCTTTATAAAAAGTAAAAAATGGGAACTAAAATATGAAAGCTCTTAGTAAATAAAACATGTAAAAGAAAGATTGTCTCATAGACCAGTTACGAAAGGGGAATAAACTCTAAGAGAGTCAAGAAATACAAAACAAATTAACTCCTCCTTAGAATATGAAATAAGTTCTAAGAGCAAATCAAAAGAAATTTAAAATCTCAAAATACTAAAAAATTTCATCATATTTTATAAACACCGTGGTTTGGTCTATTTTAATATTTTGGATGAGTTCAAAATCTTCTTCCCCTCATGAAAAAAATTGTAGGTAATAGCAAGAGAGAAATATCACTAATTTATACGTTCAAAAAATCATTTTTTTAAATTGGAAGGAAAAAAAGAAAACTTGCCTAGACATATCAAAAAGTTTGTGTACAGACGTGTATGTCAAAGAAAATATGATGACAGCACTGAAGGCAACCTGGGTACTTTAAAACACTCTTTCATTCATTCGTTCTTCATCACATCATTATTTAGCATTTATAAGATACAGAGTTGGGTAGTCAGTCTAAATACCCCCCAAGGGTATTGCATACTGCTCATTCCAAAGCACCCAAAGGTCCAGATTTTAAATAACATGTGACATCACAAAAGCACTGATGTCTGAATAAGTAAAAAGCAGTTGCCCCTAGAAGTTACCAGATGTGCAAATTTCTCTGTTTTCTGTCTGCACCTCAGAAGTTTTTTATAGCTTTCACATTAAACCATATTAGTTGAGGCAAACCATTAACCAACAACTAAAGAATAATGAACATTGCTATATCTCAGTTATCTAGAATAAAGAGCATGATTATATCTCATTTATCTAGCATTATAGGGAGGTTCCAGTCAGATGTTGCATCAGTTAACTAAGGTAATTACATGTATTGTGAATAGATCACCTATTTCAAAGTAAAATATTATAAAATTCAGTGAATACTAAGTTCTGCAGTAAATATATAGAAAATATAAACTGAGGTTGGATATTTTCCTGATTGAGTTATCATCTGTTCCTGTTCACAGAGTTGAAAAGAATGAACTATTTTGATCATGAGAGAATTAGGTGTTAATTCCTGAGAAAAGGAATTTAATGGAAAAATAGAAAAACTACTGTGATTGAAAGACCAGAGATTTGTCACAAATAGATACACTAAACAGTGAGAAAATTAGTTAAGTTTACAAGTCCAGTTATGTTATTATAAAAAATAGTGAGAGAGAAAAAATCTCAGAAATAGGTAATAATAAAAAAAGTAACACAACTCAACGGAACAAAAAAAAAACATCTACTGGAAAAGAAAAAACTCTGGAAAAGGATGCCCCTTCATTTAATGATGCATGGATCCTATGAGACGGAAATGTTAAAAAGGCCATGTATAAAAATACTTATTTGTGGACTCGAATATTTGATAAAGTGATGTTATCTTTATGAGACTACAGGAATTTACAAATCTTAGAGAAAACACTACACAGGGGTATGTAAATATGAGGATAATGAGTATAAATAAAAAAGTTTGATTTTGAATTATATGTATGCTCTTACCACACAATTGAGTTCAACAAATGACAAAAATGTACAAAAGGCAGATTGAGGTCATGAAGGGATTGGAAGAGACGTGACTAAACAAAACACGTTCTACAATTTCAATTTAGAAAAAAAACAAACAAAACAACTTTAAGTCTTCAATAGAATTAATATAGATGCCCAAATTTCCCAAATTGGGGTTTACTAAAAACAAAGCCTAGGTAAAGTATCAACAATAGTTTAAACGCGATGTTTTGAAGCCCTGATGCCTTTTCTTATGTTACGACATGGATGAGTAGCATTGACATTCCAAAAAGGCTCAAAAGTAGGCAAAACTAAAGTTAGGTCAGAAAACAGCTAGTGTGATATTTTGGCCTACGGCTAACTCCACGGATCTGAAGACAATGCGCCGTGACAATTTTGAACAGGTGGTTCCCTATAGTCCTGTGATTTTAGAAAATTTCATGGATTTATAGTTTAAAAATAATTATATCGGTGCAGTTTTTCCCTTTATTAAATATAATTTAGTATTGTATGACTTCATCCAACAAAAGGTTCTTACAAATATTTTTTTTAAAAATTTCTTTGATTATCTTACGGTTATCTTCAACTCTCAGGGACTGTGCTCACTGACAAGAAAGCAACAATTTTACAAATACTTATACCTTTAGTTCTGTATTGTTCAGCTGATTAGTTACTGAAAGCCATAGTTGTTTACTGACAAAAACCTTACAAGATGATGTTCAATGTCAAGCCAAAATCATAAGCAAGAATTATTACAAAAATAAATTAAAGATACTGTTTTATTATTGGGTTTTTCTAAATTATATAACTTTTACTGATTATATTCTTAAAATTAAATTATTTTTGTTTCTTATTTACTGAAACAATCCAGTTTGTTTTATGTAACTTATTGCATCACTTGAAAGACTAATTTATTTTAAGATGCCTATAATTCTAAATTCTTTCATTCATTGTGATAAAAATGCAATGTTATTTTTAAATTTAAAAATAAAAGTTAAAGCAATATTTTAGTGTTTTTTAAAGATTTTATTTTTTTATTGTTAGAGAGGTTAGGGAGGGAGAAAGAGAAGGAGAGAAACAACAGTGCGTGATTGCCTCTCATGCACCTCCCAAAGGGGACCTGGCCCGTAACTCAGGCCGAGTGCTCTGACTGGGAATCGAACCAGTGACCCTTTGCTTCAAAGTCCAAAACTCAGGTTACTGAACCACACTAACCAGGGCTGGTATTTTTATTACTCTACTAATTAAAAGTGAGGTTAAGCTGAAATTTATTAATATTTTAAAATAAATCAAAATGCTGTGTTGATTTTAAATTATTATAAACATATTCTACATGTTGAAATTTCTTTCCTCAATTTTTCAGTGTGTCCCTTTGGTTTTTGTCAGAATATTAACAAATGACAACACTGTAACAAAAATAAGAGAAAGTGCTCATGACTAACAAGGCAAGTATTATAGATGTGTTTTCAAAATTACTCCTGATTAAAAATATAAGTTGTATTTTCATTAAATGCATCATGCATACTCTTCATGGACCTTTTCTAAGGAAGCATGACTGTATTTAGTTATTAAAAACACAAAGTACATTTTTTAATTTGTATATATACCTACCCTTGTGTAAGAGTCAGTTTCCTACTGAGTCTTTTTGCTATTGAAATTTTGAATTTCAATCTTAGCAATCAGAGGTATAGGAAAGGAAAGTTCTTGAGTATGGACGATGATCTCACTTGTGTTACTAAGCCTATCACTATTTCCCTGCCATCACTGCATGAATGACAGTGGTAACCTCGTTAGACATTTTTTAGAGCTTTGCAAAATAACTAAATATACAGTGACTTTTCTGAACATCAAAATGTACATAATGTTCATTATAAAACTAAATGCATGGTTAGTAAAAGAAAAACTGCCACCTCAGTAATTATTTAAACATTCTGATTAAAAACAAGTAATTAGTGTCAATTTTTAGCTTCCTTAATTACATAAGGGATGTGCTTTTCAATTTAGAAGATGAGGATATTTCCTTTGCCAATGATAAATGAAACAACTGTTAACAACTATTACCATGTGAATTTGGAGGGCAAAATGGTCAGGGATGGTTTTGGATTACAGTTTGTACTATTAGATTAACCATAAAATTGACTAAGGCTATTAAATCAGAGCCATGATATAATTTTGAAGATACCATGTGAGTCTAAGATGACATTAAATACTAGAAATTAAAAAAATTCAGATGTGATTAAAATTATAGGAGAAACTAAAGACAGCACAAGTAAAAACAAAATAGCTATTGTTCTACTTATTTTTCATCCAGGTCACAATTCATCCCAAACCCAGTATTTCGAGCAATATGAACTGGCTAAAACAGGAAAAATAAATTGCTATTAAGAACTAATTTATTCTAATACATACCTGGATAATATGCAAACAAATGCAATTCTCTTGTTAAAATAATAGACAGTCTTTGATTTCTAGCAATATACATAACTACCAACATATCTCCTAATTTCTGAAGTCAAGTTTCTAAATGAAAACACTGGATTCTTAGGGGTTAGATAACTTTTCATTAAAATATATGCAGCATTAACATTTGTATTAAATTGTTACTGTGATACTTAAAGAGAAATACTAGTCAGAGAAGAAAATACATTTGTAAATGTTTAAATTTTCACTTCTATATGCAAGTAAAACTTCATCAGAATTTATACTCACTATGAGCAAAAGAGGGTGAATCAATTTTTTTCAGGTATTTGATGAAGTCTCACCAATTGATATATACTAACAGAGAAATATTTGTGTGTATTTAAAAATACAAATTTGAGTTACTCTGAATCATATGTTTTTTGACCTTTTTTTTGTGTTGAAATCATTGATAACGTATATCTACAATGTATATTCTTAAAGTGAGAATATGTTATTTAAAATTGGAAAAGCTTGTTTTTTGATAACAATATTTAAAATCAAGAGTTCAGTTTGAGGACAAAAGGCTGCACCGTAGTTCACATTGATTAAAATTTGATTTTAGGCGACTTTAAAACACTAATGTGTGTAGATGTTTAAGTTAAACTTCAGGACTTTAGCATTCAACTTACACATTTATTATTATGTTAGATATTTCAATACTTTTCTTTCATTAAGTGTTTGTTTACCTTGTATTTTATAACTTTGAAAATAAACCAAAACAAATAATTATTTATAGGGCAGCACAATTCTTTGGTTCTGAAATGCTAAAATACTATATCATGCTAAGGTAATGGCATTTCTAAATAATGTGAAAAGCTGAACATGATCCTTCCTATAACAACATGTGATCATTGCTGCCATCACAATGTATGCATCTGATGGCAGATCCACTCTTTAATCATGTGACACTCATGTATTTTTATTATCAATGGCCAGAGTAGTAGCCACATCTTCAGTGGATTCAATCCATGCCTTTCACATTTATATTCATACAGGCTAATATATACGTTCTTTTATTTTTTTCATCCCATTTCATAAAAGTCATCATGTGGTTTGACCAAAATATTGAATTGTCAGTAGCATTTATCCACTAAAAGGAAAATATTTCTATGTAGCAGACAATAAATCGTATAATTTCATTATTAAGATCCTCAAAGGAAATATTCTACAGGGAATCTCAAAACATTTTTATTTTTCACAGTGGTTGTATAAAACAATCCACTTAAAGAATACAGTCCCAAGATTGAAAGAGAGGAGTGAAATTATCAAAGCTTCAATGCTACAAGACTCTGTTATTTTAAATAAATGAGGACATTGCTTTCATCATGCATTTCCTCTGGTTTGAATCAAGCTAGAATCCATACCAACATGTTGCTAAACCATGTTGCATGGTCAAAGTGAAGTCTGCACTGGTTTCTGAATTTAGCATAATGTGTTTGATGTCACTATGGTAAAAGGGTGATTAGGCAAAAACGCTGGCATCAATAAGAAAATGAGATCTCTCAGCGACTCAAGTGTAATAAGATGTTTTTCTATCTTGATTAAGCCCTTCAAAAAACGTGTAAGAGAGCAATATTCAAAGGAAATATGAAGAGCACTTGAAAAATGTTTTCAACAACATCAGAAGTATTGTTTTTGATTGTTGTCAACAAGCATGTCCTAACACGGAAGCCTATCTTCCTGTTAAGTATATTCATTTTTCCATAGTAAAGTGCTGCCTGCATCCAAGGGTCACTGTTATCCTTGTTTCTGAAAACAACTTGAACTCTCTTTTTATTAAGAAGAATGACGTGTTGAACTTGATTTCTTCAAGGGGAATACTTTGATACAGCCTTTTATGTAATACTTACTCAAATATGGTGGTTTGTAAGGCGCTCGTGTATTAGACAGCAGTCCATCCAGCTCCTTCCTCTCCAGGGTGCTGTGAAGGGCCTTCTCCTTGCCAAAGGTGGAGAAGGACCGCTCCGCCCCAGGCTGGGCTTCCGGAGTCTCAAACACCTCGGTGTCTGGAACAGAGTCCATGCCGGGAACGTGCAGATTGCTGCGGTAATCAGCAGCCTGGCGTCCATCAGAAGGGACAAAAGAAGGCATCCAGCACCGGTCTGAGTGGCCGAGGGCTTTACACTCCTCGGTGCAGTTGGAGAAGAGATCCATACCTGTGAGCAGGAAAGAGAGAGACTGCAGATGCAGGCTTTGCCAGCGTGGCTCAGCAGTGAAGGATTACAGGCAGCACAAAGAGTGATGTCTGAAGTCTTCACAAGGGGCCTGTCTTAACCTGACAGGAACCAAAACTCTGTTTTATTTTGTCAAGGGTAAGACTTTTGGCAAAAAGTCTTCTGAGATAGGTGTTTCTACACTACTTGGTGTATTGGAGAAAATATACTGGCTCTAAATTTTGTAAATACTTGGGAAATGATGAGAAGAAAAAGAATGAATACTTTTTAAAAATCTCTGGTGAAGTTCATAACAGAAAAAAAGAAAAAGAAGTGTAAACTTTTCATCATCCATAAATCTTTAATGATAATAACTCACCTGACAATTTTTCGTTAGAAGGAAAGTTAGAAGAAATACACAAAGCACTGAAGCTGATATTTAGATTGTGAAATCTGAACATGGTACAAAAAATGAAATTCAACAGAAAACTGGCATATATATTGATAAACCAGTAAATAGCAAGAATGAAATAAGATGTTATGAATGTCCAAGGACATGCTTCCCTAGGTTCCTAGGAAATTACTTCCTAAAAGATAATTCTCAATGACACTCTGGTAGCCCATATTACTACACTCATCATTCCCCTCCTTAGACTAAACCAGAACTAATGACTGTAATTAGTGAAACCAAGGTAACCAAGTGCAATGTGAGTCAACTGCAGATACTATTGACAAATACCTTATTAGTTGTTCTATATTGGAAAACACTGATCCTAGTCCACGCAGACCATTTGCTTACTAATCCCAGAATACAGCAGGTCCTTGAATAATGTTTCATCATTTTGTTATAATGTTGAAGAGATGGTATAGGAAAGTAACTCTTTTTTATTAATCAGCCTATGGTATAACTGGTTTATTATATGTCGGTCCACAGGACCTACAATGATGTTAAGTAAGGATTTGCTGTGTGAAGATTTCAAATGTCAACTTCAAGTTTCATTGTCTCCCATAGATTAACAAGACTATTACATACTATCTGATTTTGGCTCAAGAAAGCTCGTTCAGTTACTTAAGCAAAGCATCACAATTTTGAGAGCTACAGAATACTATTTCATATTCATTTTGATAATTAGAACTAATGCAGAACAAGTCATAAACTAAGATTGCATTTTAATGTTTTTCTAAATATAGTAACACATTTATCGAATATGTTTTTAAACATGGTCAATTTGAAATAACCAAAGTAAGATTGGTCTGTATGTAAGAAATTAGACTGCATGCTTATTCTTCATGAGATTGTTCTTATTGGTTTAACCAACAGAGTAGTATTTATGTAATGAACACACTTGATTGTTTCTTCCACAGACATCATAAGTGATTTGAGCTCTTGAGCAAGTTTCAGTTTTAAATCCCTGATGGTATTCTGTCACACACTGACTTACTTGTGTGCATGAATATGTTAACATCTGTATATATACAATAAAGAGAATAATTTTTCAAAATCACCAACCCTCTAGGTTATCCATGAATTAAGAACCATTGATTATGTAAATTATGTTTAAGGAAATAACACCGGGCTTCTTATCATATATTAATCTCACTTTATAATGACTCTTTAAAATTTAAATTAAACTATGTATAATGCAAAGTCTAACTTTGATTATAACATTCCATTGACAGTTGTCATGCATAAGTCTGCAAATAAATTACTGATCAGTGAACTGTTGAGGAATAGAAACGTGAGCCGAAGCTGGGATAAGGTCCAGGCTGAGAACAGCATGTAAAACATCTCAGTGTTTCCCAAGACACCAAAGGTCAGTTCTTTATCCTATTTCTGCAAGGAGCTATGTAGAGGGAAAAAGAGAAGAGGGGAAAGAATGTCACTACTAGACACTGCCATACCAGGAAGGTAGAAGCTAGAGAACCGGAGAAGTTCATATTATGATGCTCCTTATGTATAATGTGAGGGGAAGGCTTTTTTAAATAGATGAAATGACTGTGAAGAGCAAATTTATTATCAGTGCTTATTTACTTAAAAAATAAATTCAAGTTATATTAAATTTGAAGTTGATAGAATTATTCAAATGTTAAGGTAGAATTGTATTATTGATCCTGATAAAAATGGGTACCTAATGCAAAATTTAGAATTAAAACAATTTTTTCCCATATGAGTGAAAAATATCATTTTAAATGTACCACAAAACCATTAACAATCTTTCACAACTTTCGGAGGACCTGTGCCCCAGTACGCCTATAATTATGAGTATGATAATGTCACACAGAAAAATTTTAATGAAACTAGTCCTTCAACATTATTATGCAGTTGTTTAACTATGTTAGGAGGTACTTTTAGTAGAACTTGTTTTTACGGGTAGTTTATATTTAATTGCACCTACTTTCTTCTCTTGAAGTGTAAAGTGTTCTGCCTCTTTTAATTATTAGAGGCTAGTTAAGATTCTCTCAGATGATATAATAAAGTCCTCATGAATTGAGAACCCATACAGAATATACATGTGCGTAAGAAGAGTGGTGAAAGAAGCTGAAGTTTTCGGTTGGAAGAATGTTATTTGCCAGAAGAAACAAAATAAATAATGTTCTTAGTTAACACACAGCTTTATATAGCTAGAAGGAAAGATAAGGTGGCACAAATTATACATGAATATGTTTTACCAGTTTTACTGATAAGGGAAGTGTACACATAGCAAGGAAAATATCACAGAAACAATTTTTAAACAACATAAATAGTACATTAGTACATTTAACTAAAGTTACAAAAACATTATTGAAAATGGATTTTTTTCATTTGATTTTTAGATGTATTGTTTGAGAACGAAATAAATTTCTCCCATTACCTATCCTCACCTTAAGGAGCCATTGAAAGATTAACATTATTTTATCTTTTTTTTTCATTTATCGTTAACTCTATTAAATATATTATTTTAATGACCAAATAAGCAAAGATATATTTGTTTTGTTGTGATAAATGACTATATGACACCCAGGAATGCTAGATATTTTAACATGTGACAATTAAAATAACATTAAAATTCACATTGCTCTGGGGATTTTTCAATGGCTCAAATTGACGTCCCAAGAGAAAATAAATTTAACTTGATTTTTTTTTTGTCCTCATTCAAATGCCCTTACTATAGTACCTGTAGGATTTGTATAGCAGAAAAATACAGAACAAACCTCAGTTTTGAAGGTATGGTAGTTTCTATGAAATCTCTCTCTCTATATATATATTTAACTTCCAATTTCTTCTCCTACTTATTTATTTTCTCCACTTCTCAGAAATAATCTGTTCTACCAGGCATGACAGCTGATGTGATAGACTGCCTGTTATGCATAGATATATTTAGACAAATTTTAAAATATGTCTTTTGTAACTGGCAAGTAACTTGTCCCTTACAGTCAAAGACAGTGATATTACCACTGAGAACAAACTGTAATTTCAAAAATATTATATTTGTATTCAACTTGTACTGTGTCCTGGTGAATGTAATAATACAAAACTGTGTGTATGTGTCTTTCTCATGCATCAAACTTTCATTAAAAGTGTTTAATTTTTTTCAAAACATGGTAAGTTAATTTTTTAAAAAAATCAACAATTAATTTTTTATTAAATTGCCAGTCTTCCTTTAATCACATACCACTGGAAAACAGAGTTATTAAATAAAACCACAAAAATTTGTATAATTTTTAGAAGAATGTGGTTTGGAGACAGATATTTATCATCGTAATTCAATCATGAAAATCTGAAACATGTATATCATGATTTTCCCCCAATGTTTATATTTTTCTTCATTTTCTGTCAACATTTTATGTTATATATTATTCTAATTATAAATCTCTTCACATCAAGTTATAGCTCTGATTTTCACCAGAAACTTTAATAAAAGCTTTTGCAAACAATGGTGTAAATTCATTTTACCTACAAAGCCAAAAATTTTGCCAGTGTCTAAATTCTTGTTGGAGTTTGAAAAGCGGTCTTACATTTATGGTAAGTCAAGGATTCTTGGTAATATTGTTGTAGTTGAGCAATGGGTTAATATATTTCATAACATAATTTGTCTCCTGCTTCGAATATATTAATAATTTAAATCATTTTATGTTTAAATGTATAGACACATTTTTGAATATATATCAAGTATTAATCTCATAATAATGAGTTAAGAAATAAATACATTTAGAGAATGAGTTCCCTTATAAGTAAAAAAAAAATTAACATGAACAATTTTACACTTTGAAGTAAACTATAACAAGTAACATTAATGAAATCACTTATTAGGGTTCTCCTCTTCATTATATTTTTAAGAAGCCACAATTTTTAACAATAAATTCATAATTTATCCTAGTATTATTCACATTGTAAGTATTTTAAATGAAAATAAAACTTCTTACAACTTGATACATCTCCTTAGATGTACCTCCAATAATATAAGAAAATACAGCAAAAAATGGTGTATCAGTATTATAAATGAGATAAAAAAGCTTATCTTTTAATCTAATGATATAAAAAACAAATTTTAAAACATATTTCTTTAAAAATCCACTTAGACTTTCTCTAGCCATTTAAGCTGTGATTAATCAGTTTTTCCTCTTGTGATGATTTATGCATGCGTTTACCACATCTCCTTGGACTTCAGCCATATCTAACCAATACATCAATAGTGCACTGAAAAAAACGGAAAGCACCTTGACAAGGCTAGAGAAAAAAGTGCCACAGAGCAGTGGTCAAGCCGAAGAATTTCACACATGGAGCCAGGTGCAGTGGAAAACTGAAAAAGCTTATGTGATTCTCTGTGCAGCTGCCTCTGTATTTAAAGCCCTTCTATGAACAAAATTGGTGACTGCAAATGGCTTAGAATGAGGACAAGTGGAGGAGGGGTGGGGACAGAACAAAAAAGAAAACTATTCATAGAAGAATAAATGGAAGGCATATCTAACTAAATGCATACAAAGTAATGTGAGCATAGGAAAAGAAAGTGGGGATTATACAGGTGAAGCACTAAGCTAAATAGTATAGGAAATGCAGTATGGAACGAGGTACAAATTAAAGAAGAGATTTCAGAATCTGTATCTTTCCAGAGTAATTTTGCCTTGATAATCTGACCTATCCCCCATAAAATCCAGCTGAGTAGGATTTGCTTAGTAGTACAAAATGTTTTCATATCCTAAACCTAAAAATAGATGTGCTATGAAAATTTCCTAAATATTGCAACATTGGAAGATCATTAATACCTGACTTTTCAAGGACATAAAACAGATGTACGTAATTACCTGAAATGGGCTGAACTTTCAGAAAATATTCTAGCTACTTGGTGCGGGATTTACAGTATGCGCTATCAGTATGACTGGAAAAAAGCATTAAGTAAAAGTATTTTAATTCTCTGCACGTAAGGTTTTGCACTTGAAAGAAAACACTCAGAATCATTCTTAAAATAAGATTAGACATATTAAAACTGACTGCAACTCAGCACCCAAAGGTGCGATCACTTCTTAACACAAGTGTGCGATGCCAATTCTGAAACAGCTCTTTTGTGCCCAGTATGTAGTGGCTGCCCCAGGACTGCTCATGAAATACACAGATTGTAAGTTCCATAATACTTTTACAGATTTTAAAACTTAAAGAGAGGGGAAAAAATTGCCACTTTGATAAAGAAAAAAAATCCCTTTACTTTTTAAAACTGTTTTTTTCAGAACACAATTTGGCATTTTACTTTCCCTTTTAATGCTTTGACATCTCAAACAATTTGAGAGAAACATTACCCAAATGGCAAAACGGAGGGCCTGTGAAATAAAATAGCTACTGGGAAGGCACATGGGCAAGGATAGATCCCCATCCATCTTCCAAATTTAGTGGGTTTTTTGCAGATGTTTATTCATTTTTCTTTCTTTGGTTAGATTATTATAGCTCATTATGTCTGAGGGACTAAACTAATTGAAATGTTCCCTGAGATTGGAGTGCCACAGAAAAAAGCCAAGTGGGGGAGTGGGAAAGGAATAAAGTGCATCCCTGGAAGCATGCAGCAGATAGTCTGTTTTTAATATTAAAGATTTTGTTTTAAAAGTTTTGAAAGACTGTTAAGTGAGAAACCCCAAGAAAAGACTAGGAATGCACAATTCTAAATGTACAGCTTCTTAAAGATAACAATAAATCATATGCCACATATAGGCCAAAAATAAAAGGGACTTTGTACTCAAATATAAACTTCTGGCAAGATCTGGTTTGTTGTCAGGTTCCCAGACACTAAATAGATGCTCTGTTCACTTAGCGTGAAGGCCCGCAAGGGGCAGGGACCTCCGGGGTTTCTTGGCAGTTCTCAAGTCTCATTAGGTCTGCATGTTAATGACTTGCAGCAATATAAAGAGACCCTTGAGCAGCCTTCCCCCCCCTCCTCCTGCCTGTGTTTCCCAAGCCTGAGGCGGCCTCAGACACAGCACACATTAGCCCAGTCTTAGGCTTGCAGCCGCCACTGCTGCCAGGCGACCGTGGGGCGTGGCCTGCCCTTTGACACCGGGCCTCAGCGCTATTCGGACCATTCGGAGGTCCACCAAGTGTGTTGAGGAATGGGTGTTCTCGAGGACCAATGGCAGCTTGGAAATGAGGACCCTATCATTCTCTGCTATTGCCATTAGCCAAAATAAAGCTCAAATTGTAAGTGAAAGGAGTTGGATCCTGAGACGGTCCAAAAACGGACATTCTTAGAAGTTACAAGGGTTGACGTCCCTTTCCGTTTTCTTCTGTGTCAGATAAACAAAACTTATTCAGAAAAGAAAAAGTAAAAAAAAAAAAAAAAAAAAAAAATCAGCAATCACCCTTTTAGCTGGCATGCAAAGAAAACAAAAAGAAAACCAAATTTTATGAAATGATTTTCATTATTTTAAGGTACGTATTTTATTTCCCTTAAGGGTTGCCTTTATGCATTAGTAATTGGAGTTATCCGGGTCCTATAAAATGTGAAGATTAAATTTATATAGAAAAAGTAAAGCAAAATATAAGGGTAAAATAAATTTTAAAAATATGTACCCCATTGCAGCCCTGCAGTACAACCATGAAGCCCACATATAAATACACACAAAGTCCAACTTTTTGACAGGTCATGAACTCAGTTGAAAGGATGAGGAAATGTAGCACTCTTCAAAAAATACAAGCTATCAAAAGTCCTCCAAAGACCTGAAACCGAAGAACCCAGGGTTGGAAATCCTGCTTTCAACCTATTTGGGCCTTTTAATCACCATTCATTCTCTCATTCACTACTTGGTGACATACAAAATGCACTGTCTGGACAGCAAGAAATGTGGGTACTAGTCTCCAGTCATCCACTTATCCTCTTGTGACCTTGTGCAGGTCAATCAATTTCATTCATCTTCAGTTACCTCATCCACAAACAAGTCTAATAATACCTTAATTGACTGAAGACTGGGGGCTGGCCCAGGTAAGGGATCTTTGGCTTTGGGCACGCACTATAATTCCATTAAAGCACATTAGATAAGGAAGAAATACTTCGTATTCTAACACATTCCATAATGAATGTCTAACTTTAACTGTCCAAAGGAACATTCTATTTCGATAACCCTCTTTGAGTATATACTTATCAACATAGGATGACACCATGCATTTCTGTAGAGGCACCAACATGAAATTTACAAAGGAATTGCCTAGAACATCATCTTTTCCGGATTTCTCTTTTTTTGATTATGAAGGTCAGCATGCCGATGGCCCTTTGATCGCACTCACCAGCTGACTGGCCACGGTTGGTGGCATCGTGGTCGCTGTCTCCCTGCTCACTGTCTCCATGACCGCTGTCCTTGGAGCTCACTATGTCAGCTTCCTGGAATGCAGAACTAGAAGTGCAAAAACGTGAATATTGGAATTTTAGAAAAAGGTGAAGTGACACAGAAAACATTCTTCTGCCACCACATGGTCACTGGTGGCGCTGCAGATTCATAGGCCTCTCGGCTGGCTTTATTTCTGCATGATGCCTGTTTTTATCACCTTAAGCCTAACTCTGTAAAATTAGCAGGCAGTTGGAGCCCTTTAAGGCACGTAAAGTTTAGGCAGTATTATATGATTGGAGCTAAGTTTATGGTTATATTATTTTTATACAGCATGTGTGTGTACACACCCCCCCCCCGGAATAATTAGGAAGACTACCTGAAGCACTGTAGGAGTGAAAACTGACAAAATATTCAAATACATTTAGTAGCTTCTATATAAATAAAATATACCCATATTTTAATGTATTATCTAGGAAACACAACATAATTAGTATTTATGACCTGCCTTAATCGAAAGCGTTTTGTATCTTAATATTGAATGATATACCTAATTCCTACTTGTAGCAGGTAGCAGCTTGTCTATACACCAAGCTAAAGAAAAAAGAAGAAGAAGAAGAAGAACTTCATACCTGTTAACGCGGCGAGGTCTGTCAACTAGATAGCTGAGCTCTGCTCTCTGGTGTTTAGTCTAGGAAAAAAATAAATAAATCAAGAGCATTTGAATGCTAAGGGCTTAACTAATAGTCTGCTTTTGAGGTTAGGAACTAATTCGAGCTTAAGTAATTGTGTACGTTTGCATGAATTTCTACATTGCTCGCAGAACTCAGCCCTTCTTGCTGGGTGAGAGCAGGGAGGCAGGTAAAGACACGCCAGTCTAGGTTTTCAGTACAGGTTTAAAAAAAATGCGGAAATAAAAGGCCATTTTTCAATGTGTGGGGGTTTTTGAGAATGCAAATGACCTCATAGCTGGGACTCAGAGACTCTCAGAGCCGACCTAGGTATATTCTGCAGTCTTTCTTTCAATGGCCTAAAAAAGTGTTTAGGTGCACCCTGATTGACACAAGAAAAACAGCACGCTCAATAATCAAAAAGTTTGGATGTTTTATGGAATTATTTTGTTGTTTATTTTCAAAATGTGCTTAAGATACAAATGAGCTGTACAAATATTCATGAAAGTCAATGATATCTAAGACTCAAATAAATAAAATAACCTGCCAAGGAAGGAGTTCATAACCCTCCCTCCCGCCAAAATCTTTCCCCCTCCAAAACCCCTCTTCATGCTCCTCCCTCCTCCACCACCCACATGCCTCTTCTGGTCAAACTTTTTTTTTTTTTTTAATACATAAATCAACTCTCTTCTCCCTCTCCCTCCCTCCTTCCAACTTTGCCACTTCTCCATCTTTTAAGAAACCAGAATTGACAAGCCAAGTTCTTTGATGAAGAAAGCCAACAACAGTGATGTATGAAAAAGCAGTGTCAAGGAGGTGACTGTTAGCTAAAAGATATATTTAAGACAATCATCGTTTAAGCCTTCCATTTAGTTTACGCTTACAGGGGTTTGTGCCAAAGCAACTTCATTCAAATTCACACTGTGTGGGCCTTCGGCTTCAAGAGCATCTGTAAATGCTGTCCGGAGCAGAACTGAAGGCTTCTCTGCACCCCGAGTTCAGAGCACAAGAATCTGATAGCTCATTCACTACGACATGCATTCGAGTTTAGACAACTGTGCAAAGTTAAACAATCTATAGCTTACTTTTACACGCGACGAAAGCATTGATAAACAGGGCGAAACAATTTTAACTTTATTAATGCCTGTGACAAACGCGAAGAGAAAAAGACCTTTGCCAGTGCCAGCAAGTTCCCCCACCCCATTTCCCTCTGTCCCCTCCCATTTGCCCCTTCACTCCCAGATTTCCGAAAAGGGAAACGACTGAGAGTGAGCGGGGATTAGGGTTTTAAAGCAAAGATGCCAGAGGGAAGAAAGAAGGTCCAAGGTAGCGAGCACCAAGGGGAGGGAATGAAAATAAACGTGGAGGGGTGGAGCGCAGAAAATCAGGGACAACGCGTAGTTAGGTTACACACAAAGGGGTGAAAGAGGGTGATCCCCCCTTCCCACCTCCACAAAGATACAAATAAGCTAATATCCTAAAAATAAATACACAGTGCACCAGAGATAACAAGGGCCGGGCTAGAGGAGGCTCTCAGATGGAGGAGATGAGAGATGGTGGTCTTTTCGCTTCAGCCTTACCTCGTTGGACAAAATGCTTCCGTTGGAGATGATGTCGGGCTGCTGGTCGGTGTAGCCGGTGACGATGGCCCCACAGGGGTTGTGCTCAGTGTCCGTACTCCGAGAAGGGCTGCAGGGCTTAAGGAACATCAGGTCGGTCTTGGCGGACTCAGGGGTCAGGCAGACCTGGTAGCAGTAATTCTGGTTGTGGTGGTGGGAGCCAAAGCCCCCGGACTCCTCCACCGGCACTTGGGCCGGGTTGCTGGGTACGTTGGAACTCTGCACCAGCATGATGTCAGACTTGCTGAGTTTCTTCTTGCGCGCCCGCGCTTGCCGGCCGCAGCAGGTCGAGCCCCCGCCGCCACAGCAGCAGCAGAGGCAGCAATCGCTGGCCAGACACGTGTAGATGTTGAGCTTCTTCTCTTTTTGGCAACGCACGGCCAGCACGATCATGGCCAGCAGGAAGATGAAGGACACCGAACCCAGGGCGATGATGAGGATGAGGGTAAGGTCCAGCGAGGTCTCCCCGCCGCCGGAGCGGCTGGGGCGCTGGTGCTCCCCTGACCCCCCGCCACCGCCCCCGCCCCCGCCTTGGGGCTCGACTGCGCCGTCCACCAGCTGCACCATCAGGGTGGCGGTGGAGGACAGAGGCGGCTGCCCGTGGTCGCGCACCTCGATCACCAGCTCGTAAGGCCGCTGGGGGTCGCGCTTGGCCGGCACCCGGCGCGCTGTGCGGAGCTCCCCGGTGCGCCAGTCCATGCGGAAGAGGTTCATTTCGTTGCCCCGCACAATGCTGTAGGTGAGCCGGGCGTTCTCGCCGTCGTCTGCGTCCACTGCGGCCACACGAGTCAGCAGGTAACCGGGCTCCGCCGAGCGGGGCAGCACCTCGCGCGCTGGCGTCCCGTTGCGTCCCGGCAGGGGCGCCACGATGGCAGGGGCGTTGTCGTTCTGATCCACGATGAGGATGTTGACTGTGGCGTTGCCAGCCAATGCCTGGGGACTGCCGGCATCCCGGGCTTCCACCTGAAAGCTGAAGTCCTTGAGCTGCTCGTAGTCGAAGGAGCGCAGGGCGTACAGGTAGCCGTTCTCGGAGTTGATGGAAACGTAAGTGAAGACGCTCATGCCCTGGATCTGGCACTCGAGGATCGAGTAGGATAGTTGGGCGTTGGCGCCCTCGTCGCGGTCCGTGGCGCTCACCGCGTAGATGTAGGCGCCCGGAACGTTGTTCTCTGTCACATACACGTCGTAGACCGGCTGGTTGAACCGCGGTGCGTTGTCGTTCACATCTGACACTTGCACCTGGATCGATTTACTGGTGGAGAGCGCCGGCTCGCCCCGGTCCCGAGCCACCACGGTCAGGGTGTAGGAGTCCCCCGCCTCGCGGTCCAGGGGCGCCTCGGTCACGATGGTGTAGTAGTTCTTGAAGGAAGACTTGAGGCGGAACGGCACATCCCCCAGCAGCTCGCACTGCACCTGCCCATTCTCCTCCGAGTCGCGGTCGGTCACGCTGAACAGGGCCACCACCGTGCCGGGCGCCGCGCCCTCGCTCACCGCCTCCTTTACGGTGCTGAAGCTGATCTCCGGCGCGTTGTCGTTAGCATCCAGCACTCGCACGAGCACCTTGCAGTGTGCCGGCACGGCGTTGGGGCCCAGGTCCTTGGCTTGTACGTACACTTGGTACACCGGGCTCTCTTCGTAGTCCAGCTCGCCGCTCACCTCCAGCCGGCCTGTGCGCGGGGAGAGTCCGAAGAGCTCCCGCGCCCGGGGCGAAATGTGGCTGCTGAAGGAGTACACGACCTCGCCATTCTGGCCCTCGTCTGGGTCTGTGGCGTTGAGCTGGATCACCAGCGTGCCCGGCGGCGAGTTCTCTGGGAGGGACACAGTGTAGACGGGTTGGTCGAAGGCGGGCACATTGTCGTTGGAGTCTAGCACTCGGATGGTGAGTAGTGCCGTGCCTGTGCGCTGCTGCTGGGGGGGCAGGCCCCCTCCCCCGCCGCCTCCCCCTCCTTCACCTCCTCCTCCCCCTCCTCCCCCGTCCACCGCGGTCAGCACGTAGCGGTGCACCGCCTGCTGCTCTCGGTCCAGCGGCTTCTCCAGCACCAGTTCGGCGAATCGGTTGCCATCCCCCTGGGTCTGCACGTCCAGGGAGAAGTAGCTGTTGGGGGTGATCTCGTAGTCTCGCAAGGAGTTGGTGCCCACGTCTGGGTCGAATGCGCTCTCCAAAGGGAAGCGGGTGCCTGGTGTGGCGCTCTCGGAGATCTCCACGGTCAGGTCCGGCTCCGGGAAGGAGGGGGGGTTGTCATTGATGTCCAGCACTTCGATCTCCACCCGGAACAGTTCCAAGGGGTTCTCCAGGAACACCTCCAGGTGCAGGACGCAGGACGGGCTCTGCTTGCAGATTTGCTCGCGGTCTATCTTCTCGTTCACGTAGAGCACCCCGGTCTCCAGGTTGAGGTCCAAGTACGGGGTCCGAGAATTGGGCACCGTCTGGAACCTGCGAGCCGAAAGTTTTGTAATGTCCAAGCCCAGATCTTCAGCGATATTCCCCACGAAAGTGCCATGTTCCTGCTCCTCCTGCACCGTGTAGTGAAGCTGGGAAAAGACTCCTTCCACCATCCAGAGCAAGGCAAATAATAGCACAATCATCTCCAAAGGGAAAGGAAGCAGCTTCCCGCAGCCAGTCAGCCACCCAATCACCTCCCCCACCACTACGAGAAAAAAAAAAATTAAATACAAATAAAAGTGCGCTATGTGGGGGGCCCCTGTGTCTTTCTGTCCTTAAAAATCTTATTCCTTTTGCTTCATTTTAGGACTTCCCCCAATTCAGCCTCATTTTTCAGTCTTAGCGCAGGAAGGGTGACAGGCGTCCCCTTTCCTCATCTGTAATCTTCCCACTGACCAATTAATAAAATAATAATACAATAGTCAGCGTCCTTTATTCCGACAGTCTTGGCGCAACGCGGCGCTGGCAAATCCCAAGGAGGAAATTCCGATATTTCAAGACTGTCCTCGGTTTGTCTTCTTGCTGATGGGAGGAGAAGGAGGAGGAGGGAAAGAAGGAGGAGGAAGATGAAGAGGAAGAGGAGAAGGAAGAAGAGATGCTGCCGGCACCGCTGAACATGCCTCTTAATGTCAACGGCGGGCAAATGCAAAAGGGCTTAAAAACAGCGAGAGAATGTTGTGCCGGAAAAGCATAGACCGGCTCTGCAGCATAAAACTTTCATTCTCTTCATTTCTCCGGATGGATGTTCTTCTTGGCATTTTTTTTTTTCTTCCCTCTTTCGCTCTATTTGAATTTTTGGGCTTTCATGTCTTGTCTCTCTCCGTCCTCATCCCCACCGTCATTTGACTCTCAGTTCGATGAGATGTTCCTTTTTTGCCGTTTCCTTCCCCAGCCTTTCCCTCTAACCTGTCTCTCTTCCTTCTAGTCCTTCCCTCTAGTCCTTCCCTCCTCCTGCCTCAGCCTCAGCGCCTGTGATCTCCGCTGGCAGTTTCTGAGCTCCGAGCGCAACGCGTCTCTGTTTTTGCGCAGCGCACTCATTCTGCCAACCAATCCCTGAGGAGCACCGCCCACCGAGCCACTGTTCACTGGCAGAACCGGCCGTCAAGTAGGCGCGTCACCTGGCACCGGGCGGGGCGGGACAGAACTCGCGCCCCGGCGGGCGCGGTGAGTGTGAGTGCGCGAGCGAGAACCGCCCGGCGGGTCCCGAGGCGCTTGCTGGGGACTCTGCCGCGGAAAGTTCCCAGTCCCCAGCCGCAGGTAATGGAGAGGGAATAGAGAGGTTCCCCCGTTTGCATCAGCAAATACGAAACCACAATAGCAACAGCAGCTGCGGTATCCTCTCTCAGGAGCGGGGTTTCCAATGACGCTAACATTCTTTTTCCTTCAAGGTATTTTCCTTGCTACTGATCATGGAAATAAATCACCGAGAACGGGAAAAAGTTGCAGTGTGACCATTAATTGGCAGGAGGAGTTACCTAATTTAGGACCTCTGGCAGAGACTGGCAGGACATTTAAAAACCGGGTAGACTATGGCCTGTGTCACACTGAGCGTGAGGGTGTGCAGGGGCCGCGTGGACCGGGAGGGCGGCAGCTGAGTGTGGAGCGGAGGTGGGATTCAGGCCAAGGGTCAGGGCTGGCCTCTCCCACCGACGTGCAGACTCCGTGGACTTACCTCTTCTCCTCCTCGTTGCAGAGCCACGGTATTGTTTACCAACTAGATTAATTCTCCTGGGGACCTAGTTGGATCTGTGAGCGCTTCGAGCAAGGACTGAGGGGCCTGTTTCGTTTGAGCTCTGCCTCCAGCCCGCCGAAAACTCGACCGGTGGCATTGGGCACCGAGTATCGAGCACCGCCGGGCGCTTCACGGCGCCGCGGAGAGCCCTGCGCCTCTCCCCACCAAGTGCTACGTGGCGGCGGCGCGCGCAGGCTATTTTCTGCTTTATTTCTGACAATTGGAGATTCCCCCGCCCCCCGCCTCCGTGCTAGACCCGGGCACCGATTCTTGCCTAGTGATTATTGCACTCTCGCTGGCTGAGTACAGCGGGGCGGCAGCGAACTCCGGCGGGGATGGGGGCGGGGGGTGGGTCGAGGCCGCGAACACGCCAGGCCCGTGTGTGTGTGCCGCTGCGGGCATCAGCCAACGCGCTGGCACCTTCCCGAGACTCGCGTCCATCCTCCCTGGCCCAGGCGCTCAGCTGAGCTTGAGCCCCAACGGACCCTCCACCCCGATCCCCGGATCCTGAAGGATGTGCTTGGCGAGCTCTGAGTGTCCACTCGCGGGGCGGAGGGCAAAACGGTGCGTCAACTCGCCCAGCTCCTGTGAAGTTCAAATACAGCGCGAACTCTTCCATGCGAGAGAGAAGATTGCATGTCAATTCTCCTAGAAAAGATTTTTAAAACAGTTGTGTATTAATTAATGGGCGGTAGAGGGGTTGTTGATTCACTAAATTAGCTCCTGTTCTGTCTCCTTCTTAAGCCACAAGATTCGAAGGCCCCTTGTGGCTTCCTAGTGTTTAATGACCGCAGAGTAACACCGCCACAACCTGCGGGAAAAGGAGATTTGTTTCCCCGACCCCATAATTTGCCATTCCCTCCTGACAGGGAATTAAGGAGGGCGCGAGTCCAGGGACGTGATTGCAGCCTGAGCCGTGCCCCTGCCAGTCCGGCGAGTGCGTGCCTACGCCCTGCCCCCGCCCCCTGTGATGGGCCCTGCCTTGGAGCGGTTAGAAGGAAAGGATGCCAGCAAAAATGGCTAATCCTTTCCCAGCTGCAGTAAATTGATGACTAGCCAAAGCCAAGCGAAAACCGCTGCGGTTAAAATGATTGTAGCGTCACGTCTTGCGACTGAGAAAGGAGCGGCACTTTATAGAAAGGACCTGTGGATCAATGAAAAGGAGATTATAGCTTATCTGAATATTAATACGGCATCGCTTCTGTACTTTTACCCCTCCCTCCTTCGTTTCTTTAGATCCGCAAGATTGAAATTACATGTTTTTGAGCTCTGCAAGCTGACTCATCAGAATACTGGAGCATTTTTTTTTTTAAATGACGGTAATTTTTCTAATGTTTTCATTTGTACGTATGGAAACACTTGTGTGTGCGCGCGTGTGCGTGCGTGTTTGCGTGTGAGAGCCATGCGGCTGAATGACAATGCAGATCCTGAAATTGGGGAACTCGTTTGTGCTCTCAAAATGCAGATGAAGTTCGAGGAGACTTGGGGCGTTCGCTGAGAGCCAGAAAGCTTCCAGAGGTGGAGATGAGGACGTGGAGAGATGGCCAGATTCGCCTGTAAATAATCACTACACACACTGTAATGCTCGAGCGCCCCCCCCCCTTTTTTTTCTTTTTAGTAGCAGTCTTGAGCAGGGACTCTCTCCGCAAACGTGGGTTACAAGCGCCTCCTAGCGGCGAAAGCAGCATAGGGCAAGCCAGAGAATTTTGCTTGGAGCTCTCGCTTGGCAGGGTCGGCCTGTTGGGGGCTCTGAAGGATTCCTCAGGTCGCAAAGGCCTATGTCTGCGCCGGCGACGCCGGTCGGGGTCCTCTAGAGGTCTCGCCTCTCTGATTTATAGTCTCTGATGCTCCCTGGAACCGGCGGGGTGACGACGGGGTCTTCTGCCAGGGCCACCCGCCTCCCCCTAGGCAACTCCAGCCAAGGGCAATTGCAAGAGCATTTTGCTGGGGACCAAGATCCAGATAGTGGGCATTGATAGCCTTCCCGCCTCCTAAACCTGAAACCATTAAACGGCCGCACCCTGTCACCCATAAAACAAAACACCACTTTAAATTTGCCTTTTAAAAATGCCTCTAAGTGCAACTGGTTTATTTTCTCCCTTGCTGTGTCAATCAAGCAGATTTTTCCCCTCCCCCTTTTCTTTTTCACTCTCCCTTGGGTGCACCCAGAGTTTAGTGAGCTATGCGCGTATAAATAGCCTGGGTGGTGGGTTGACGGCCTCTGAAATTCAGGGTATCATATAATACTCGGTTCCTGAACACCCCATCACTGGAAGGAGACAGGAGAAGCAGTCCCTAGCGAACATAACCCCCCAATCCCCATGTCCCCTGCAGGAGCACCAACCACCTGGGCCAAAACAAACTGCATCTAAAACAGAAGGGGAAAGTGGGGGTTTTTTTTTGTTGTTGTTTTTTTTTTATTTAGAAAGAGATTATCAAAATCAATGTTCTTAAAAGCCATGATTGGTGTATGAGAATGATAATGCACATGCGTCTCTTTCATGGGGCTCTAAGTGCATAAGACATAGGGAGACGCAAAGGATCCCACAAATGTGTAAATTTATGTTCATAGTTACAAACTTGGAAAGTAGGTAACCCGGTTGCTTTCTTTCCTACCCTGTTCTAGAAAAGGCAGGAGGGAAATGCGTTTGTTAACCAGCCTTTGGATAAATGAGTGTTTGCAGTGATTTAACTTGACTTGAAAGCAATTTGTCTCTAAATCCTCTTATTATTGCAGTGTACCCAGAGCTTTAAGAGAAGACTTTTTTTTTTTTTTAAGAAGTGGAAGACAAAAATTAAAATTGTCAATTAGGAATCTTTCAAAGGCCAGGATCATTCAGAATTGAGCTAGATGGTTCCAGGCATTTGTCATTTCCAGCAAGGGGAGTGAAGAGAGCAAATGCAAAGGACCTGGACTGCATTGCATCTTAGAAGAGTAACCATGCAGTAGGTTTGCCTAACTTAAGAGGGAGGAAGGTAAGGCTTTGGAGACAACACCACAGTCACTGTGTTAACTTTTGTTCATCTGCAATAAAGAGTAAATGTTGGCTGGAAATTTTTGGTGGGAGGGGATATATATATATGGTCTCCTATGTGATTAGAAGCATTCAGGTAACTCTTTAGTTATCGCATTCTAGTGCTTTGACCCCAACAGAGAAGCAATCCATGTTTATGGGGACTGAGAATGCTAGCTATTCCATTAAACTGTGCTTGATATCCAAAGTAGAAATGTTCTCTATTTTGTTTAACCTAGTTAACATTGGTATGGCTTCACATTTCAGTGTCTTTTCAAGTGATCAGACAGGGCCAGCATTTTGTTAAACTCTAAACAGTGAATTAAAAGCACTGATGAGCTGAAGCAGCCCTCTAATGCAAAATGACAAATTGCACTTAAGCAATACATGAACAAGAAAATGATTTATGGATTTTTACAATGGTCTGAGCAAATGAAAGCAACATGAATTATACATCCTAATGCTCATGGTATCATTTTCTAATAGTGCTGTTTCAGTTCAGATGCTACACTCTCATCCTTTCTATAAGATATTGATCAATAAGAGGTCCAGGAATATTTTTAAATTAGGCAAATGGCTTTTGATACTGCTTTCAAATATATATATTTTCCCTGAGTATGGATGGGTGGTGGTGATGAACATTGCACATACTAACATAACATTCTTGTTAGCTCCTTCACATATTGTGTCTTTTAGTGATAAATAAATAGTCCTTTGGATTTGTTTTGTTCCACACCTTCCTTCAGAATCAAATAAATAGATCTGATTAAGAATGTCAATCTTTGTTTCATCATGACCTTGTTTTCTGTAAATCAAAATGCATTACCTCATCTTACTCTCTTCTTTCATCGCTTCAGATATTGAAAAATATGATTTCTCCACAACATCTTTATCTTATTCATATTTGTTTTATCCTGTTTCTTAAAGAACATTGTTCAATACCCTATTGTGTGAAAGACACACCTGAGTTAGTAAAAAGGTCATAGCCTAAGTTTTCTTCTTCTTCTTCTTTTTTTTTTTTTTTACCTTAGTAGACAAAATATATCTTATGGCTATTAAATTATAGAAGGAAAACTCAGATAAAATTTTATATGGTTGTTTTTGGAGTCTGAATTTTTTTAAAATGTATTTACCTCTGTGTTGTGATGAATGAATGCTTCTAGCATTTTTATTTAACCATTTGTGGCTTGGATAAGTGAGTATTTTGGAGTGTGTATAGAATTTTAAGTGAAGATAGTATCTTTGCTCTAATAATACTCAACTAAAGGAAACTTCTAGTTGCCCAGAGTCCCCTAGAGTCACATTATTAGACTTAATCTTAATGATCCAAGTTTATTAAAAAAAGAAGATAAAATATCAAATCTTAGAGTCTGCTTTTGACAATATTAATAATTTCTCTTGCTGAAAGACTATTGAAGTCAGTGATGTATTTAGGGTTGCAAATAACAACTATAAGACATCACATTTAGAAACTCAGTTGTGTTGCTAGCAGTGATTATGTGTGGGATTTAGTGATGAAGTAGAAATGAAGTTTTAAACTCAATGTATAACAATTTCAAAGATTAATTGAAAGCCCTGATTAAGTTTATTTGAGTAAGAGTAAAGGTGTCTAGAACTCCCCACAGGGTTTGATTCTTATTTGCTAGGGATACAATCAGCATAATGCCAGTGTTTGGCAAGTATTAACTCTATTCTTAAGGAGAAGCCTTTTGACTACTTTATAAATAAAGTGGTCGATTTTTAATAAAATTTGGGCAACCTCATTCTTGAGGTTGCCCAAATTGTGATTAGGACTAGAAATCATAGTGTTATTTTCTGAAGAGTTTGAAAATATTAACAGACCATGCACATAATCAAACATTACTTGAGATTATATTAGAATTGCAATAGTAAAAAGAATAGTTAAATAGAAACTTCAATAACAAAAAAATTCTCTAAGTTCGACTGCCTTTCATGATGCCTTATGTAAATAGACTTGGCAGTGCAATACTGTGAAATGCTTTATTTCATTGAAATGTCTCGTTTATTTTTTTAGGTGCAAGTGACTCATGTTTTTGTGTGCACCAAGCATTTTTACATAAATAATCATATTTTCTCCTGTGTCTATGGGTATTATTGTGCCAACATTATAGATAAGGATACTCAGAATATAAGTAACTCAACAAATTAATACAAAATTCAAATCCAGGCCTTTTGATGCTTATGTCAAGGCTCCTGTATTATACTCTGTTTATCTAATCTATCTGAATTGGATTTACACAGGAGATAAAACAAACAAAAAAAATGAATGAGTTTGGAGATATGGTTCTTATGTACTGACAAGGTTTCTGATTTTATCCTAGTTAAAGTGGCTGTCATAGACAAAACATCACTGAGTTGAGCCATGGAGGAATTCATGATATATTTGAGGATTTTTAAATTATTATTTTTAATCTTTATTGCATTTTTTCCTTTACCATTTATGCTTTTTTGAGGCTGTGTCAGGAAACCAAGGTTTGAATATGTTGTCTTACAAGGGAACCAGGTTTTCAGCAGCCACCTCCTGTAGCAGAAGTGCCTGTCCTGGCAACCTTGACTTGAATGACCAGAAATGGAAATTGACAAAACAAGCATGCCCTGAAGGAAGGTGCCTCTGCTTTGCCCATTCGTGAAAAACACCCTGTTGATCGGTGGTCCTGCAAGTATTGCCTTGTTCACTTCTTTCGTCAGATGTTAAAAGCCAGGAGAAAAAACAAGTATACCCTTTTGATAGAGTGCAAAAAATAGTGTACTTTTTATTTTGTATGCATTTCTGGACTGGTCTTTAATTTAACAGGGAAGCAGTGTTTTGTTAAACAAAATTTCAACTATCAATTTTTACTAATTTCTTCAAGGCTCTGAAAAAATTGTTTTAATTTGCATTTTCTGTGAAAATTAGATTACATTTATTTGACAATCTCGTGTCAAGAGAAAATGGAAACAACTTAAAAATAAGTTTAAATATGCAAAGAAATAATAAAAGCAAGATGATTATGAAATGTTATTTACCTATGTAAGTACAATATGTATTATTATTTTGGTAATAAGTACTGACAGAAGAAAAACATCTCATCTCTTTTAGCAGAACAGTTTACCTCTCAATTCAGAGTATGTATAATGTCGGCCTTATCGGGGAAGTTCTATATTTTATTCATTTCCAAAGGCAACCAACTGTCACAGATCATAATACAGTAAATTATAAAGAATACCATATTAGACTCAAATCCCTGCTTTTCCAAACATTTGAACTTGGCCAAATTACTGGACTCCTTTGAAACTCTGTCAAAGTGAGTCATGCATTCCAAACATCTGATAAGTATAATGATATATTGACCTTGTTGAGTCAATGTAGAACTTAAACTAAAATGATGTATGTGAAATGCTCAACCCATGGAACACTCTTAGTAGATGTTAACTATTATTATAGCAAGATGCTTTGAGAGAGGTAGTTTTCAATTAGGTAGTTATTGAAAATCATTGATGTTAATTTATCTGCTGGTTTATTTTCTTTATGAAACACAAACTAAAATGTTTACTTTGAGGTACAGGAACAATTTTAAATTGTCCCTATTTTTCAGAGGATTATAATTTTGAAGTCAAGATGCAAATAATAAATGAAGACAACTAAACTAAATACATTTAGGTTAAGCTTTTGTGTTGTTTTATTTTTGCACTTTCATTTGCTTTTATTCAGCTAAGTTTAAATTTTCTATAATTTTAAATTTATATGGAAATACTGATATGTAGATAGATTTTGATAATTATTTTGATAAGAACATGCCTCTTTTAGTATAAAATACTGTTTTTCCTATATCAATCTCAAAATTTTAGGATTAAAGTATTCTTATTTGATACTCACTCATTTTGTTTCAATTCCTTGATGTCAAATCTTAATACCTGCTAGGATATTCATGACAGTGAGTACTAAAATTCTCAAAATTAAACACAAATTGGTGAAAATCAGTTACTTAAAATAGAATGAATTTATGAGAATGACCAAGTCTGAGCTTCAAAACTAAACTGTATTTGACTTGCTCTTCGCACTTTTCTCGTCATATTTTCTGCTTAGTATTGCTCTTATTACTCTTCTCTTTAGTAACTTATAATTATAAAAGCGAAAGCATGCATTGGTGCTGGTGTGATAGAGCACTGCCACTGACACACTGAGAGAAAGGAAAATAAGTGTAAGTCGTATTTACGTTTCCCAAGGATTCATAGTCTAATTGATAAAGGATATGCATAGAAAGCTTTAAATAACTTCATTGAGCAGTGTGAAAAACTGACAAAAACATATAATAACTATGAATACTGAGTGCATGGGGAGTAAAAACCAGAATAAAATTAATTAATTAAGCAAAGATTTCTAGAGAAGGGCAGTTTTTGTTATGATTTTTTAGGAAAATTATAAAACTTTATTAACAGATATTAAAGAAGACTCAAATATACAGGGACATGGTATATTTATACTTAGAAAAACTTTGTATCATACAAATGTCAATTCTCCTCTAATCGATGAAGAGATCCAATGCAAAAGCAAACAAATTTCAGATTAGCTGACTCTAAAATGTATGTGGAAGAGAAAAAATTCAAGAATTTCACTTCTGAAAAAGGAAAAAAGGTAGCACATATTTGCCCTTCCAACAGTTAGGATTTGCTAAAAAATATAGATAGTATAGAACTGATAAAGGGGAAGGAAAAAAAAATGACCAGTGGAATAGAATAGAGTTAGAAAAACCAACCCATACATCTGTGGAACTTTGGTACGTATGAGATCTATCAGATCGGCAGGGAAAGGAGAGGCTTTGCCCTGCACAGGGCAGCAGTGCAGGGGTTGTCTGGGGGAACGGGGGAGGGGGGGGCGGCGGGTAAAATCTGGGACAAATTTTCGGTAATAGCATAACCAACAAAATATTAAAAACAGAACAAAATAAAAATTATTTTCTACTCTAAAATCTATAAGATATTCATCTATATTTCTAATGATCTGAAGTCTTATTATTCACTCATTCAGAAGTGATTTTTGAATATAGAGTGAGTTAGGGATACAATTTTCTTTCTTTCATATGTATAACCTTAATTGTTTCCTGTTTTGTTATGATATGATTTTAAAGGCAACCTTGAGGCCCTGGCTGGTATGGCTCAGTGGATTGGGTGCCGGCCTGCGAATCAAAGGGTTGCCAATTCGATTCCCAGCCAGGGCACAGGCCTGGGTTGTGGTCCCCAGCGGGGGCCCTTGAAAGGCAACCACACATTGATGTTTCTCTCTCTCTCTCTCCCCCCCCTTCCCCTCTCTAAAATAAAATTAAAGAATCTTTAAAAACAAAAACAAAAAAAAACTCCATCCTTAAAAAAAGAAAAACATAAAATAAAATAAAGGCAACATTGACCCAGGTTAGTAGGAGGAAATATGTGAAGCAGGTTAGAGGGACTTGCCCAGTAAAGGAGTTAATGCAACGAAAGCAAAAACTTCTCTATAGGGATCATAAAAACAACAAATTAATCTTTTCAATTATGGTTCAATATCCTGACTTTGGACCCATTTTCTTAAATCTATGATGTCAGGTGGACTCAATTTTGTTTCATTCGATTTCTATGTGCCTGTGCCCACCCATAAGAACTTGACCAAATCTAAAGTCAGCAGATTTAGTGATGAAGTAGACCCTCATCAGCATTCACACCTGAGAAATGCTCTTACTATGGCCTGGGCTAATAGCCATTGTTCAGCCTCCGAATATGATAAAACCTAATATTATTGCTTGTTCATTAGCATATCTATTTGAGAGCCTTAGCTGCTGCTGCTAATTTAATGCTGAGATTCTGATTGCCGATTTTCTCAAGACATTTGTCTTGACTTGGTCTAGTCAGACACATAAATGAGCATCTAATTTAACAAGAACATACTTTTATTCTGCTGGACAAGATTAGAGAGAGAGGCATTGCTTAAGCCCAACGATTCTAACCAACATTCAACTGCATGGTCATATTGTTGATGAATGGGTTGGCTGCATAACCAGTTCTTCATAAAGATGCACTGACTAAATTAATGAACTCTTGACCTTTTCGAGGTTCTACTATTCATCTTAAAAGATATTTCTACTATACTCAGTTTCACCAGCTTTGTTTTTAGTAATCTCTGTTGGAGAAAAAGGTCTTTGTAAGTTGGTTATTTCTAAGAAACCTTACCTAAGATGGAAAATCGATTGTGCATTACAAGTGTGTAAAAAACACTTTATCTCTTACAACCAATGAAATGCATCCCTTCCCTCTCCAAGTGCTCAAAAGTGATCTATCATCTCATGTTTTTGTTTGTTTTCTAATTTTTATGTCATATATACTATGTTGACTGGGTAAATATGAATAAAGAAAGTATAATAGTCCCTCCTTATCCATGAAGGATTGGTTCCAGGACCCCCACAGATGACAAAGTCCACAGATACTTAAGCCCTTTATATAAAATAGTGTAGAACAAAGCAAAAAGTTGTCCCTTCACATCTGAGGATTCCCAAATCCCAGGTTGGTTTAATCTGTGGGCACAAACCCAGGGATATGAAGAGCAGACTGCATATTTATTTAAAAATATAAGTGGACCCTCACAGTTCAAATCTGCATGTTTAAAGGTTGACCAGTATTCTGACTAGTTTTATTCCATTTATAAGATCAGGATTATGAGCTAAGAAGGAGTCCTCTGAGATTAAAAAATTAGATATGAGTAAATATAGATCAGATGGTAGGACATTTGCTGCCTTGGGTAGAATTAAGAAATATAATTTAGAAATGCATTTGAGGGTTAAGTTAAAAAGAAAGATTGATTTAGTCGATTCAAAGCAATGCCCTAAATTGCAAGCCACTGTTTTGCTTTTTGTTCTCAGTTCTTCAATCTCCTGGAACGGAGGTATGTCAGTTCACAAAAGGGCTGTTAGTCACCATAGCATGTTTTTGTTTTCCTTTTCTTGTTTTCCAGCACTCTTATTCCATAACTGACAGAAATATATTATTTGTGGTTTAGATATTATGGAGTTTGGAAATACTTCATAATTAGGATAGTAATTATTTTATACATACATTGTTAAGAGTAATCCTGTGAGACTTTCACAAGCTAGTAAAATCAGGATTGGCCAGAATAAAAGGATGTAAGTGTAAATGTAAAATATGTACATGTACACACATATGAGAAAAAAAGCATGGTCGTTAAAACTGTGTTTTTGATATACGAAAATGTATATGTATCCGTGAGACCGCAGACATCACAGTCAGATGACGCTAACTGCAGACATTGGCTTGGTTTACAGTGGAGAAGCTCCATGTCTGTCTGTTATGAAAGGAAACGGTTTTTCGTTTTATACAATATACAAACATGAATTCCACATGGATTTGAGCATTGCTTAAAAAATAAACTATGGATAATTAGATCTATACTAGTATCTGTCAACCTAAATAAAGAGAGAAAACGAAGCAAGCTCCAAAGACCACAAATTGAGTTTATTTGGAAAAGCACAGGAATTGGAAATGGGCAAAGCAAACAGCAGCAACGCCCTGCGGGTCTGAGGGTTGGGGGCGGGTCTGCAGTCACGGGCAAGGTCGCAGGGAGAGAGGCGTGGGGCTGGAGTCCTCGCAGTAAGGCCTAAGGCCGTGGTCTTGAGGATGGGCAGAGATTCTCGCCGACGTTCCTGGGTCGGGAGAAGACTTCCGATTTTCCCTAAATCAGGCAATTGAGGGAAATCCGCCCGTCTGTCGTTTTCTTCAGGGCAGACACCTGAGAGTCTGTTTCCTGTCCTCCAATCGCATCTTAGATCGAGGTCCTTTCAGGTATCGAATAACTGTTTTGCCACCCCAGATATGCTTCTTAACTGGCTTAACGTCATGCTGTTCAGGTCAACTCCCAAAGGCAGGAAAAAACGATGACAACCACTCCCAAATCGGGAAGGAAAAACCAACAACAACTCCCAGACAACTATTTGAGGGACAACAGAAATCGGTAGCTCTTCCCAGGACACAAGTGCCTGCTCCTGGGACTTCTCTTGGGCAGCCCCTGTCCACTGAAACCTCCGGTGGGGGCGCAGACGAAATTCTGGAAAGGGAAATGGAGGCTTCAACGCGATGCCCTTTGACACCCGCTGGGGACGAGGTGCAGGTAAAATTGTGAGCCTTTCAATCTGTTCCTCATTAACAGGATTTTTAAAATCCAACTGTTGGTGTTGAGATCCCAGAACTCTAGGAAGTGGCTTGTTTTAGTTGAAGAGTCTTTAAACAGTAACTTACTTTTCAGATTCTAATTGGAGGGTGTTTGGAGAATAGTGAGGTTTATTTCTAACGTGCACAGATAGTTGTGACAATCTCTTCTGACCAGAAAACCCAGTAACTGGTTGTTTCATTGTTACTTCTTACTAAAGTTCACTGTGGAATTCTTTTTTAAGTTTTTTTTGTTTCTTTATGTTTTCATATATAGTTTCTGATTAAACATATTTTCCTAGAATTAAAATATAGAAAGTTATGTTTACTTCTGAAAAGCAGAGAATGATTAGATACCAATGTAGAACATATAATTTATTTGAAAAATCTATTGATCTTTGTTGTGATTCTTTTCAACAGTATATCAGAATTGAGCTAAGTTGAGATGTGAAAATTGGTTTACAACTTAAAAATGAACGCCCCCTTTAAAAATTCTCCTTTTCCTCCCCCTTTAAGTTAGTAGTTTGGGTTTAGCTAGTATTCTCCAAGTTTATGTAATATTTTTAAGTTTAAACTAAGGACATGTATGGGCGCATGAGATATGATTCATAGCTCAGAGACGCTAACAAGAACTCCTCTGCTTATTTCTGCGTTCTTACATTGTACCTACATTTGATGAAGAGTGCTAGATATACAGAGGGAAATGTGATTGATGTTAGAGTTTATTTTAACTTTAATAATTATGGATAAAATAGATAAAAAATTAAGGCTGTGGAATTTAGGGACATCTTTTTAATATGGTTCTGTTGTCTTAACTTGCTGATCGTTAAACAGTTTCTGCTGATTTTTTTTATTATGTTTGGGAATATTTGTGAATATTTTTCTTCTCCCTGAGAAGAATGTGTTATATTTTAGTGAATTATAGGTGGCAGTATACACAGCTAAATTTTCATGTTTTATTGTAAGTATAAAGAAGATAGTTCAATTGGTTAGCAATTTTATATATAAGCTTTATAACCTCTGCCCTAAACTACCCCTTCCTTTTTATTATTAATATAAAAAACATCAAATAAACTCCCTCAGGTAAGAGAGTGCTCTTGGGAAGTATTTTGAATTTCAGGTTCTTTCTGAAGATAGTTTCTTTTTAATGTTATTAAATAAAGATGCATTAGAGATAGTGTAATATTGACTAAACAGCCGATTTAATATTAAAATCAGAATTTCAAAGCTGAAAGGATTCTTAGAACTACATCTCAAGCCAGCGACAAAGAATTTTTTATTGTCTCTTTAGATTTTCTGTTTTCAAAGTTACAGGCAAATGTGCTTTGTTTGCTAGGTGGTAAAAATGCAATACTTTCTTGATTTACTCTCCTGAGGTGTGATATCTATCTTAAAGAGAGTTAAGTACAAAATTGCTATTCCATATGCCTGATATCTCCTGTGAAAGCATGATAATAAAATTATAAATGATGTAGAGAACAGGGTAAACCTGAAGTTGATGATCGATAGCCATAGCGTGACATCTCAGGGAGCATAAGAACGTGAGGCACTGGGGTGGGCCGATGGCATCAGCCACGCCGGAGACTTTCACAAAGTGCATCCAGAGGTGTCTTGGAGGTTATTCAGAAACATGTTGGGGATCAGGGGCTCTGGGAGCAGTGAGAGGGAAAGAGCGAGCCAAAGGGGCAAGCAAATCCAACTCTGGCACCCTGAAGTTTTCTTGTTGTTTTGTTTTACATATTGAACTTGTAAACTCGAATTCTTGAATCTAATCCAAATTCTTCACAAGTAGAACAAAATCGAGAACTGAGCAGATTCATTCACTCTCCCACGGTCAAGGCAATGATCATCAGCCTAGGGCTGACGTAACAGAACACTGCCACCCATAAGCAAGCGGTACTTCCTTTGTATTTGTTTTCTCCAGCGTGGACTTTCCATTTGTTTGCTTTGCTTGTCCTGTTGCTGCCATAATTTGTTTATTCATTTTAATGCCACTCAGTTACTTGGCAATTTTTGGCCCATATGTAGCTTATAATTTTCAAATAAAGACATTTGCTTGCAAATACTCACATTAATGCTGGTCAATTGTTTTAGGATCATTTGATTTCACTCAGGCTGATATATAAGCATTATTAATTCTAGTAGGAAATAAGCAGGCTTAAATTCAGATGGAAACTACTACTTTAGATATTTTTTGCTGCTCTTTTTCAAGGTCATAAGAGAAGTTCTCTAAGCCTGAATGTTTCTTAAGTACTTTCCAATACTTTTTATTGTTTTTTGATATGATGTAGTTCTCCAGCAATCAGAAGTCTGAACACTCTTTAGCACTAGGGGTTTAAAATAGGCATACACCTGTAGATAACATGTAGAAATGCATTGAACTAAGCTCCTTTTAAAAATAAAGTGAAGCCATGAGAAGTTTGTTAAAGTAGGAAAGTAACCCAAAACCTCCTGTCTGAACAGGACTAATGCAATGGACTCCAACTTCTATCTTCCCTGTTTTTGAACACTGTACTTTCCAGGACAACTTCTAAGTCAAATAGCAAGTTAAGAATGAGTACCTTTTTCCTGAAACAGTTATTATGTTGAGAGCTACCATATTCCAGCTGGAAATGTCTCTCTAAAATAAATTTTTAAAATGTATTGGTTGAAAGCTCATTTCCTCCCACCATTGATGCTTAGGTTTAATAAAAATTAAAAAAATAAATAAACACCTTCAAGATGTGGATATTGTAATATAAGAACAGTTGACTTATTTTGCATATTTGGCTAGGACCTAGGGGGAAAATCATTTATTTAGGTTGGGCTTGCATGAGTCCACGTGACAATCTAGATTTCTGACCTTTTACTTTTATGAATTCACACTTATTAAGTATAGGGCTTCCAGAAGCTAATAATTTCTTAATGCCCTATGTAACTTAAACTGAAATTTAAGAAAATGACCAAAAAAATCAGTTGATTAATTCAAGAAATGCATATTGAGCACCCACTATGTGCCAAGGGGCTTGGGATATATTAATGAATAAAATAGACAAATGTCCTCACCTTCATTTCAGCGATGTTACATGTGTACGGGCAGTAAGAAATGAGTGTCTTCAATAAATAAATAATCTAGCATGTCAGAAGATGAAAGTGCTATGGAGAGCAGGAAAGGAAGAACAAGTTAAGAGGATCGTTTAATTGAAACTGAAGTCCTTTTTTCCCTTCTGAAATGTGCAAGGGCTGAGGAGCTCAGAGAGGAAATGGAGCAGGTTATCAGTGGCTGTAGTTGTTTTGCCATGGGAGGAGAGAACAAACACAACTTGAGCTGTTCTTTTGTAACTTTTCCTTCAGGAATTGCTTTCAAGTAGATTTTCTCATTAGCCACTAAATTGAATGTTTTCCTGCTAGGCAAGCTACCCCGAACACTAAATTAGTGGGAAAACCGCTAAAATAACTCTGTCATTCTATGGCAAGGTTTTTAAAAGAAAGAGATGTCTGGATGTACTGTAGCTTTTCATTTTTGGATAGTTGCCTTTTTTTTTTTTTTTTTTTTTTTTTTGCAGAGACACGAGGTAGTATTTAAGAATCTGTTGGTGTAGACAAAACTTTGGTTTAGGACATTGAGTGCCCAGCAGATTTCAGAGGAATTCCTTGCTTGCCTTAACAAAACCCTTATGTTCATGGAGAATGGCTACACAATAATAAACATAAAGAAATTAAAAGCAAAGAAAAGTGTAGTTATTGTCATTGGAACAGGTACTTTTCACATGGAAACTGATGACAAAGAACTGTCAGATGTGACTGCCCTAAAAACCTGCCTCCATTGGCCTTTGCAAAAATCTAATTTGCATTTAAGTTGGAACAATGATGCTTAGGTATGCTAACTGCCAATACAATGGGCACTCTGGAATACTATCAGCCAGTAGTACAGAAGTGCAGCCCATACAGACTTTATATGGTTTTTCTCAACTCACTCAGTTGTATAATTTGACAAGCAGTGGTCTTACAAGTCACGTCCTCTCTGCTTGTAAAATCTATAATTACAAACGCTCACTCTCGTTCTCTGGAAGATTTTCTTCAGCTAAAATTTTATTTTTTTATTTTACCAGCATGCCATCTCCCAAGCTTGTTTCTTTATTTGCTTACTAACTTCACACATTTATTTATTCACTCACTAAACATATGAAATGAACCATTATGTGTTTGGGACCTTGTATGACAGAAACTCTTTTCTGGGCAGACACTTTTCACAGGAAAGGCCGGAAGGTGATCGGGCTAGTCGGGGCACCCGGCCTGAAAGGCGCCATCTAGTGCTTCTTCAGCTATGGCAGCGTGCCGATTAGAGATGGAGAGATGAATGATAGTGAAGAGATAGGTACAAGGATCCCTAGGTCTGGAAGTAGAGGAATCAGCAATCTGCATGGTTAAGTGCTATGTTTGTGATACACATGATAATGACAAAGAGAAAAAGTTAGATGTTGTAGCCTGTATTTTTCCTAATAAGGTAGAGACGTTTCTAATACATTTAAGAATTATTTCAACAAAGTAGTCCACATTTATATAAAATTAATAATAAATTACATTAATGATAATAATTCTTTACATTTATAAATTCAAGAATATTGTGAACTTCTTGATTAGTTATTTTTAAAGTTCTTTTGTAAAAATTATTTTATATGGCTTACTTTATTTTTAGATTAGATAAATGACACCATTAATTAATCTATTTTTTAATTTCTCCATATATATTTATCTTACTGATTTGCTGCAAATTGTTTTTTTCTGTAAAAAATTCCTATACCTTATAGATTTGCAATGTAGTTAATAAACATATATATGATCCTTCCAAATGTTTAAAAAATCACATTTAAACCATTCTCTCCCCTATATACAATAAGCTCTACTTTAGCACAACATACATAGAATTATCTTATGCATACTTACCTATGAAAATCTTGTTTCTAAATTTCATCACATAAAGTTGGAATTATGTTTAGGTTTTTTTTTTGAGTTTTATATCTTAGCTTCTATAGTCTGTTAAATTTCATATAACATCTTTCTGGGAGAAATTAGAGTAATTAAGAAGCACAAAGTACCTATTTAATTAGCCTACTTGTATCCTCAGGAGAATCTTCAGTTGTAAAAAATCCGAAACGCTTGTTCGTAGTTAATTGAATAAGATTTTTCACCTTTTTATATCGCTTCCCACTCATTTGATTTCGTTTCGTTCACTCTAAAGTCACTCACTAAAAAATTCCAAACAATATAGTTTACCTCGGTAATATTTTGTTGAAACCTGTAAATCTATGGTCAAAATTCCAAACAATATACTTTTGTCTAGGTAATATTTTGTGGATGCCTGTAAATCTATGGTCAAATCTAGGGTCAATATCAATCCTGTTTTGTTAACAGAAGGGCACAGAATATATTTTTATGATAAAAAAGTATTCAAATATGAAAATAATCTCATTGATTTTTAAGAGTAAGGGATTTATTATGTTGACATCGATTGAACAGCTCAGAATGCAGTTTGAGAGCTGTTTAATCTTCCTTTCCTGTGGATATCGCTAAGCCACAGGGATGGAGGGGTTGACTTACATATAGATCCTTCCTTCCCCAGATAATTGTAGTGTTTACTGAGATGAGCTTTATCTGTCTGGTCTTCATATTTCTTTGAAAGGGCAGTCCTAATTTAGGAGTGAATAAAAGGCATCATCCTTTTAATTACTTTTGTAAAATAACCTGATTCCTTCCTCTTTGAATACTCTACATTAGATTAAACTTTGGGGGGAGGAACAAAGCAGAGAGGAGTTGCCCGTGGAGAAGTATTCTAAACACAAATGTAAGTTACTGATCCTTTCTTGGAATAAAGGAAACTAAGAAAAACAGCAGCTGCCATTGCAGCTCAATAACTCTGGTACCTCCTAGTGAAATCATTTTGAGACTGCTGAGTAGAAATAGTTTAAAGGTCTATTGTAAAAGAAACAAGAATTTTACTCCTTAATTAGACTCCTCAGAAGGCTGTTGTGATTTTGCAAAATTGAATAACCTTTTCTTCCTTGGTTGTAGTTGAATCCTTAAGCTCACTTGACTTCCTGTGCCCCATCTGATTTCACATTAAGGTTTCACCTTTACACATGCATTTTACCAGGCCAGTCCCAGGAATGTTTTCATTTTTCTCTCCCTTTAGTAAAAAAAGCAGAGTAACTTCTTAAAAAAATTAATACGTGACGTGTGGTATAAATTGCACACCTGAAGTCTGATAATGAACAAGTAATGGAATGGGGAAACATTTTGTTTATGTTTTTCCTGCCTCAATGTCAGATAGATAATGAAGGCTAAGTATTTCTTATTTTTAATAGTGATATTTTTATGTTGTAAAATATTGGATTTTTATGGAGATTACTTTCAGTTTTGCTGCTTATCACTGGAGGTTGAGTCAAGGCAGAATTTATGCCAGCATTTTGGATTTTGCTATCTAGCAAAATGTATGATAATGTCTATCACACATTAATTTTCTGTTGATTAATTTAGAATTTCTGAACATTTGAGTTTCATATTAAACTTTTTTTGACATAGTAAAAAAGGGGTAGGCTAAATACATAAATACTGTAAAAACTGGATGGAAACATACTTAGAGGTCAAGCAGTTTCCAGAGTTTTTAAAATGATTAAAAATGTTCAAAGCATTATTTTTCAATTGCTTTGATATGACAGTTTTAACTCACTTATGTTTATACATGTACCTTTCCAAGAAATATTTGGTTGTTTTAGATTATAAGTTTTTTAATAACTATTTTCAACTTTTTCAATGTAATAAAATTAGCATGAATTTTCATCAAATAGTACAATGAGCAAAATATAGAGATCTTCTGTTCTTGCTTCCCCATTAAATATGCTTAATCACCAAGGCCAAGTACAATATTTGAACTTTGTAAGTGTTTTCTTCTAGTATCAGTACTTATACATCTAAATAGTTCACTTATATTTCTTGATCTCTCGGTTTTAATCTTTGTGCATCATTAATGTCCCAGAACAAAATAATCATATTTTATGTAACAATAAATTTCTGTATACTATTGGAACTCAAGGAGGAGATAAATATGAATCCAGGAGTTATTTAGTGGTAGTAATGATGACTATTTCATATTACAAATGAGAGAGGAAGCGTCTAGGGTAAGGTCTGTTTTGAATGAGTGGACAGACACTGGCATGGTTCATTGAGATGTAAAGTACAGGAATGGAGTTTGGGGATGTTGAATTTGGTTTCAGATGCATTCACCTTGAGGCTCTTTTGAAATAGTAAAGAGCAACCTCTAATATAAGACTGGAGCTCATCATGCCAGTCTGGTTCAAATATACAGAAATGGTCAGCTTGCTTAGCTACACAAAACGGAAATACCCCCATATCACCGGTACTTAAATGAGAAATGTAATTCATGCTTGTAGAAGAAGCATGGTCAAAGGCAGCCTGTGCCGAAGCGAGCACAGCGTGCTCAGGCAGGCTCCTTCCAGATCTCCGCTCTGCCATTTGAAGGGGCAGCACTCCTCCCTGGACTAGAAAGCCTCAGAATTTCTGGTATAAATTTCCATCCCAGCTCAGCCCATTCTGTTTGTATCCCTTTCATTAAGATTTAGTCATATCTCATCAAGCCACCCAAAAGCCCTAGGGGTGTGGTCTGTATTCTGCGTGGTAGTGTGGCAGACAGGGTATGCATCTCACCGTTCAGATACGGCACTGGCTCATCGATTGCATTGTGAAATGTAGATAGGTGTGAATCATAGCATGTATATTAAATTCCTTATACTTAAGTCAGATATTAGTGGATTGAAGAATGAATGACTCATGAGGAATTAAAGAGAAATGGAGACAGATCCTTCAAGAAGCTTGGATGAAAGATGAGAGATTGGCCAGTAGTCCAAAAGTTTAGTGTTTGTGGGAAAGTAAAGTGAATTTTTTCAAAACACAGTTGAGTCAACATAGAGGAAGTGATAAGGCTGATGACCACTTAATATTTAATTGATGCTCTCTATTGATGCTGTGCTGAATATTTTTATATGCACTAACTTTTGATGTAGGTATTTGTCTTACAAGTGAGTAGACTTAGCCCTGAAAGATTAAATAACTTGAATTGTGACACAGAGTTGCAAAATATTAGAGCTGAGACTTTTACCTTAAGCCCCTGTGTCAACTCAATTCACAACCTACCTTACTGTAGTTTCTCTTTTAAAAAATTGAATTTATTGGGGTTACATTGGTTAAAAAAAATCGCATAGGTCGTTAAAGTACAATTCTATGATACATCATCTGTATATTGCACAATGTGTTCATCACCTAAAGTCAAATCTTCTTCTATCATTATATATCTGAGCCCCTTTTCCCTGTACCACCTTCCCTTACTCCCCTTCCCTCTGGTAACTACCCTACTGTTGTCTGTTTCTATGAGTTTTTGTTTGTTTTTCTTGGTTGTTCATTTGTTGCTGTCAGTTTTATATCCCACATGAATGAAATCATAGGGATCTTGACATTTTCTGTGACTTACTTTGCTCAGCATGATATTCTCAAAGTCTATCCATGATGTGCAAATGGCTGTATTTCACCTTTTTTTATGGGAGAGTAGTAGCCCACACATTCTGTATCCAATCATCTATGAAAGGACAATTCAGTTGTTTCCATGTCTTGCCCACCGTGAATAATGCTGCAATGAACATAGGGGTGCACATACCTTTGTGAATAAATGTTTTCAAATTGTTGGGGTATATGCCCACAAGAGGGGTTCCTGGGTCATATGATAATGTCATTCTTAATTTTTTGAGTGGCCTCCATACTGTTTTCCTTAGTGGCTGTACCATTTTCCATTCTCACCAGCAGAGAATGAAGGTTCCTTTTCCTCCACGATCTCTCTGATGCTTGTTATTGCTCGTCTTGCTGACAATAGCTATGAGTGGTATCTCATTGTATTTGTAGTTTTGATTTGCATTTCTCTAATAGCTAGTGAAGTTGAGCATCTTTTCATATATCTGTCGGCTTTCTTAATTAAGAAGGAGCTCAACTCTTAATCCAAGTTACTAACAATTTTGTTTTGTCTTGTTTTTGTTAGGAAATTCAGGAACACAATGAAAGTGAATAGGTTTTACTGAGAATGGACAATGTATAAGTAAACCTTCAGATGAAAACAAATTTTAATAGTGAAAAATTTCAAAACAATTTTACCAGAAAACTGAATCAGAGGCCAAAGGTACATATTCTAATTACATTTCCAAAGCAGAAACTGATAATCACAGTCTAAGTAAAATTAATACTGCTAATCTTCATTGAATATAAATATTGCCCCCCCCACCAAAAAAAAAAAGGAATCAATGTTTAGTTCTTACATTTCATTCTTTTCAGTTTTGTTTGGCCTCTTATTATTTAAAACTTTAAATATGGTAAAATAGTTAGAACTATGATAATTTTTAATTAGAGTTAATTTTGTCTATATGGAAAAGATACCGGGCACTTCTGTGTAGTTGGTGACCACATTTTTAGTGATTTAATTCTTTAAATCTATATAATGTGTATAGTAGATTCTCAATGCTGTTGTAACAACTTACCACCAACTGGTGGCTTAAAACAACATAAATATGCTCTCTCACAGTCAGGGAGGCCAGATGTTCAAACTCAGATGCTTGTCCAAAGGCTCTAAAGAAAGATTCCTTCCTTGCCTGTCATGGTTTTTCCTGACATATGCCACCCTAACTCCAGTGGCCACCTCCATCTTCTCATGACCTTCTGCCCTGTGCCTCTGCGTCTCCTTTCCTGTTGCTTATAAGGAAACTTGTCATTGGAATTAAGACCCACCCAGGATGGTCTCTGGAGATCCTTATCTTAATTACATTTGCAAAACTTTATTCCAAATAGGATCGCATTTTGTGGTTTTGAGTGGACGTAGCTTTTGGGAAGACTCACCCCACTACAATAAACATGGCCAATTTTTAAAAAACATGTTAAATTGTGAAATATTACAAAAGTACACAAAAGACATAATACATAACGCACAATGTTGTTAATGATTATAAAGTGACATCCGAGTAACCACCACCCACATCAAGGCAGAGAACCTCCCAGCACCCTGAAAATGCATGGTTTTCTTTCATGAGAATCTCCTTGTCCATGCTCACCGAAAAATCCTGACTTTTCGGGAATGACTTTTCTTTAAAATTTTGCTACTCATATAGCAAAATACTACAACTTTTTCATGTTTTTGAATTTCATGTAAATTAAGCATTACTGTATATTTAATTTTGTTATGCTTCCTTTAATTAATATTATATTTACAAGATTCTTATATTTCATTGAGGATGGCTGAAATTAGTTTTCTCTAAAACTTAGTTATAAATTTTACTTTGATTGCATGTGTTTGTTATGTTATTCTTATTGGCTATTACAAACACTGTTGTTAAGAGGATATTTATGTTCATATCTACTAACATATTTATGTTAGTATAACTATTTTATTTTGTATATTTATGCTCGCAGTTTTATGTGAGATACATGTTTGCTATATGATGACAGGTTTTCAAAGCGATTGCAGCAATGTACCTCTCATCAGAAGTTTATGATTTCACATTGCTTTCACATATTTAATAGCACGTGATGTTGGCTGAAATTTTAGTTACTTATCTGATAATTTCATAGATGTGTAGTTAAATTCCATGGTAGTTTTCACTTAAATATACCTAATTTTTCAGGTTAACTTGCAGGTCAATCTTAATTTGCTCATATTCATCTCTTTGAAAGATTTATTTATGGTGGGCCTTAGCTACCCAATAATATAAACAAAAGAGGGTTGGCTTAGAAACTGCTTTTACCCATAGTGCTTTGGATGAAGAATCTCCCTTATTATTCAATGTTGGTCATACTTGCTATTAGTTAGGCACCTAACTGCATGGAAAATTTGCTTTTTACCAAATATTTTACATATGACATTGCAATTGTCTCATGAAAGCTATAAATACAGATATAACTCTGATCATTTTACTGATAAAGATTATGAGACTCAAAGACATTAATTAGCACTCAAGGACAAGCTAAGAAATTAATAATTAAAATATGTTCTCAAGTATGCTATTTTTCACAATCTGTCAATGTCTTTCCTTAAATGCAATTTCAAACTTTAAAGTTAGAAATTCACTTACTTTAAGTAATATTACCAATTTAAATGTAAGTAAAATAATCCTGCTATAATTTAAACTACTTCCAAATTTTTTCCTATGAGTATCCTTGCCTTATCCATATTCAAATAAAATTATTTACATGTATTATCCTTTCAAAAGTTATTCCTGTTGTTTTATACATTAGCTGAATATAATGTATTTCCTTTCCCTTTGAGGAATTTTGGGGTGAGGCATAGAGATCTTTGGAGGACAACTTGCTTAGACAAGTAGACTTTCTTACTTGTTGGCTTTTAATCTTGCATGTTAGATAAGTGAAATAAGGGAAACAGGAGCAAAACAAGAAAAAAGGTCCAGGTCAGGGAGTTAGTTAACCATTCATCTGCAGTAGATTAAACTTCAGGTGCCTTTTTGAAAGTTCATTCCCAAGAAGATATTTATTTTCTGTTCAGCTAATACAGTTTTAGAATACATTGAATTTTATTGCTTTAAAACCTTGAAAATCAGATTTATATGTTTGTAATGGAATAACTTCCACCTTTATGTCTCAGGAATTAGCTTTTCCAAAGAGACACAGTCATTCCAAACACTTCTACTAAATCCAAAGCAATGATGAAGGTTCCATCTCTGAGGATGTGGGGTAGGCAAGGAAAGAGGGAAGAAAAGCGGCAATGTCAACCTTCAGATCCTATTTACATGAAGAGAAATACATGTAGTAATGAACTGATAAATTTTGAGAAAAAATTTAAAATTTAAATGTCTAGATTAATATAATGACATCTGATACATATGCTCACAGCAGTGAGATTTTCTAATCCCCATTCACCTTCTAGCATAAGGCTATGAGCAGTTTGTTGTTTAATTAATTCTTAGGAAACATTATATTATCCATATAATACTGAATTTTAATGAAAATTTAGTTATTCAAAATAAGATTGAACCTATCTGACTAGCATCAACCACTAAGCAGTGAGCTACCTTCTGCACATGCTCTTACCTGTCTATGGTTGCTTCTCAGTATTATTTCTCATTTTGAAGATTTTCAATAGCTCCTAAATCTAAATCTAACATACATATACTTCTTTAAACTAACTTCAAATGCTTTATAATTTTAATCTTATCTCTTTCAGAAGAAGAATAGAAAAGATGGCTATTACATGCGAGTGTCTCAGGTGAATTATATCCTATCATGTTGCTGTTATCTCAATAGATGCCCTACTAGTTGATATACATTGAAATCTGTGTAAATCTATATTATCATTCTATTGGGGGTTGGGAGATTCCCTTAAAATCATGCTTTTCAATTTATTTTGAGTCTCTTTGGTTCTATTTCCTGCTGTTGTAATCATTAGAAGTCCCTAGGGAGTGGAATTTTTCAAAATATAGACAGCTTTATTCAGACCATGAGCCCTGCAAACATTTCTTTTCAGTTTTACTTAGCTTAGGATAAATAAATACACCTTTGATTTTAATATGTTTATTCCAGAGTCTGAATGCTGAGAATGTTTCCTTCTGCTCTGAATACAGACAGCAAAAGTCCTCAGTCTGCCAAGGAATTTTCTTTGCTTCTAAATTCTGACTGTCCCATTATATGACTTTGTTATATTAAGATTTCAATGTGCAAATAAGGTTCAAGGCTTTTTCGTTGATGAACTATTAAATCACTCTTTGGCTTTCTTACATCTGACAGTTATTTTCTACTTCATCTTTAAAGGAGGAAGTTTGTGATCTTTTCATCCAGCAGAGTAAGCTAGATTTTATTCATGTTCAGACCCATTGAAAACTGCCAACCATGTAAAAACAGTTGCCAATATGGGAGAAGTCTTCCTTGTGTTGTGGTAGAAAGAGTTTCACTGTTTAGAGGTGAAAATAAAATAAAAATGTAATCCTCCATTTAAAAAAAAAGCACGTGCCTACTTATCCCAGGTGGCTTTGTACAACAATGAGGGAGAGAGTCAGTTCATTTAATAACATCTTAAATCTAAAATTATTTGTCAAACTATGTGTATACATGTGCTTTTACAAACACATAACATACACACATATGCACACACAAACACATATACATATTTATGTCCAATGTTAAAAGTTTCAACTTAATGTCAACTTTAAATTGGATACAAACTTTCTTTGTACTTGTTTTTTGGACCAACTGGGAAAGGAAGCAAAGGTTTTTGCTTGTTTGTTTCAAATGCATGCATTTGTTTTTTAGACCATAATTAGGAATTAGGCATCTGAATTTAAAGAGTATTCAAAACGAACTGAATTTTATCTGTAAATGGCCTTGACTCTAGTGTGCTTTTTCTCTACTGCCTGGGGCCATTTGTTAGTTATATTGGATCCACCTAATCATCTACAACACCAAACATGGGGTCATTCATAGTTAAAAAAACATCAAAATCCTGTTGATCTTGCCTGTTTGATGTTTCCTAAACATTTATTCTCCTTCCATTCATACCGTTGCTGCCCTAATTCAGGTCCTCAGTTCCCAATGTCTAAATGTTTGCAAGTTTCTATCTAGCCATTTTGCTTTCTAGTTTTTATCTACTCCAGTTCATTCTAAAAATTGTTCAGTATCATATTGCAAAAATATAATTCTTATGCCATTATTATTATTATTTTCTATAGACACTTTCATAGCTTGTTGGCTTTGAAATAAGTTTTGACTTCTGTAAAAACTGCACAGCTCGGTACAACAGCTACTAGTCATATGAGGTTCTTCCTATTTAAATGTAAACTGGATTAAAAGTAAATTCAGTTGAGTTCCTCAATCACAGCCTCATTTCAAGGCTGGTGACTACCTATAGAATCGGATAGCACCGATCAAGAATATTCCTGTCATCACGGGAAGTCCTGTGGAACAACCCTGCCTAGAATGCTGCGCCCTCATCCCTGACCAGGTTCCAGCTTCCTCTTCCAGCCTCATTTTCCTCTACACAGTGTCAACCCACGTCTGTGACCTGGTTGTGTGGGTAGACTTGTCGGAAGCATCGTTCATTTGGTTAACAAATTCTCATGAGGCTCCTACTCTATGTCAGGCTCCATTCTGTCGGGAGCACTTCCATGAATTAAAACAGGACAAAACTGCTCTTAAGGAGTTTATATGCTTAGGGGAATTATAAACATCGAAAATATTTTTAAAAATGTAAAATACCTGGTGACATGGCATAGTAGGAAGACATATTAAAAACGGTAACGTGCAGGGAATGCTGGGTGAGCAATTATAGGGAGTGTTTCAGGACAGGCCTTCTGGACGAGGGGCTATTTCAGCGAGCCCTAAGTGAAGGGAGGAAATGAACCATGCAGCTCTGTGGGGAAGTGCAAGCCTCTCATTCTGCTGCCTTCAAGCTTTTTGCCCCTCTTATGTGGGGGGGTTGGGAGGGAGGCGTGTACGGGACGGATATCAATCATAGAGTTCACAGCATCTTTAAGTGGTAGCCTGTTATCTTGCTCTAAGGTTGTTTTGGTCTTAAGCCAAAATGTAATCAGAATCATAGAGATAGAGGCTACTATAGAAATCATCTAATCTATTTGCTTATTTTAAGGAGGAGGTAGGTAAGATTTAGATAGGTTAATTGATTTGTCTTAAGTGGCAAAGTGAAATAAGGTAAAATGGCAAATAGGACCCTGGTCTCTTGGCTCTTACTGTTGTCCTGTTTAGGACTGAGTTTTCTCTCTACAGCAGATCCTCCAATAATGTTTCATCAACCCAATTTTGTTATAATGTTGATGGGATGCTGTAGGAACTTAACTCTTTTATATATCAATTTGCCTGCAGGAAAATTTTTTTCCTATATGTTGGTTCATGTAAAGTTGCAGAACCTATCCCCGACATTAAGTGAGGACTTACTGTAATGAGATCCAAATGAAGAAGTCTTCCTGAAACTTTAAGAATTTTTAAAAAACATTTAATTTATTTTGTCTTTCTTCTGAATTTTGTTGGTATTGACATTTCAAATGAGCCATTTGTTTTTTTTTTCTTTACATGGCAGAGTCTATTCGATTGATCATTCAGAAACACGTTTGCAATGATTTCTACATGTAGCAATGTTTTAAATTTTAGTTTCTTAATACTGAAAAATATGTTCTTAGCATTGTGAACATGACACATATACATATTCACAAAACCCAAACCATTCCTCAAGCGTCTACTCACATGGCCTGAAGTCCTGGGTTTTAACTGCACTGTTGCTTTATTCTCCCGATGAACTCTTGAGTAACTGCTCTGAGAATTCACTTAGAGCGCAACTTAAGTAAAGTCTCTAGATCACCTCTAAGGGACGAGAAGTCTTACACTCGCCTCTCCTAGGCCCGGGCTCAGAATCCTCTCCTGTGCTTGTTCCATGGCTCAGTCTTCAAGGTTTGTAGCTCCGTAGTAAATTTTATCACACTTACTATACTGTCAATGTGCAGTAAGCTCATAGGGTACATCTTTAATCATTTCAAAAACAATGAATTTGAATATGAAACTATAACTACTAAGAATATATATCAGATTATATGTTTTGTTCTTAAATCTTTTGGGACAGATTATTTTCTTGTTATATCAATAAAACTTTATTTTACAGCTTCTTTTCCATATATATGGGAAGACCCACCCCCCAAAACAGAATTTATTTATAAAAAATTGTGTATTTATTTTTACATGTTTAAGCTCCAATCACCTTCCAAGTACACTCCATTTTATGCAATACATCTATTGAGACTTATTTTCCACTGCTCAGCACAGTTTTTGGACTCATTGATTTTAATGACTTTTAATGCTTCTGCTGTTTTTTGTTTCACCTCTTCCACATCGGCAAAATGTTTCCCTTTGAGGACATTTTTCATCTGGGGAAATTAAAAAAAACTTTCTCGGGGCAAGATTGGGTGAGTAGGGAGGGTGGGGCATGGGGGTCCTGCCGTTTTTGGTCAAAAACTGCTGAACATTCAGCGCGGTGTGAGCAGTTCAGCTCATAAGTCACCCATCATGAAATGGGCAAACACATGAAAGAGTCTTCAGGAAAATTCACTGAAGCCAAATGCATCCTCTCCTAACAATGCCAGCTGCTGGTCCACTGATACAAATGGGTTCCTAGAACATGCACCTAGCAGGAGAAGCCTGTACAACAAGGGGCCCACTGTCCAGATGATAATTCTGGGTTTTCTGGGTCCTCCCATTGTAATAGAGAATCATTCCTCTTTAATATGTGTATGAATAAATATCTTAAATGAATACAGTAATTCTTTTGGAAATATGTAAAATAATCTGTCAAATCATTTATACTTCCCTTTTAGATGTTAATTGTGTCTAATTCTTTATGCCTTAATTGTAGTGTACCCTTAAGCAAATAGAATATATGTAGACTGTTTATTACAATTGAAGATGTAGAATAATACATCACTTTTAATATTTTTTAAGAAATATACACAAGTGAATGAATACACACAGTCAGTGTAAAATAGTCTTTCACTAAAAAAGTATATGGCATTTCTATCAGGGAAAATATTTTGTCCATACGTGAAATGTGTTTGGATTATCTTAAATTTTGTATCATATATCTTTTCTGTGATTCTTAGAATAATGACACTCTCATCGCAAACCTGAATACATTATTAAGGTCTAAAAGAAAAGTATGGCCAAAGAGTATATTCAAATATGTACAGCTGAACCAAGAGGAAAAATGTCCATTTTAACAGGCATGAGATTACCAACAGAATGTCAAAATTAAAGGTCAGTTTTGGAATGAGCTCAAGTTTATGAACAGGCATATATTATTATAAGGAAAGAAAAATCAATTGTGTATCAAAGTATTGCTTTTAAAGTACTATAGATTTCTTATAAAAAATAAGAAAGGAAAAATGCTTGAATATACTTTGAGGCCTAATCTTTGGTTTTTCATATTCCTTTTATTTTTTTAATGTTCCCTATGTGAAATGAAGGGAATGGAAATAAATTAATGTTTTTAAAGGGAAAATAAAGTGGGAAGATCTTGTGCAAATATAGGAAAATGAGAGTCCAAATAGATAATCTAATTATTGCATTGAATAACAGAAGAGAAAAATGCAAAGCAGCCATTGAGCCTTCTGTTTTTGAGGTCAAAGCCTTTATTCCTGGTGATTGGTAGAATATTTGGGTTATGAAGCACCCTTGAACAAAGTCTAAAATTCACTTAAGTCAAAATCTATGCTATTATGAACCATCTCTATTCAGAGTATTCTTTTACTATTTTTATTTTCTTTAAATACCAAATAGATTATATGACCTAAATAATTCTCAAAGCATCACATTTAGTTTAGGTATTTTTTTTCTCAAAAATCAGAAGAAACAGAATATGTTTTTTTTTTCACTTTTGCAATATATTTTATTATAAAATATGACAGAAGCAACCAAGGAGAGAGAGGAGAGAAACCCCCAAAGCCTTCTGATTTTCTCAGCTAACAAAAAAGAAAATGATCACTTTTGGTAATTTTTATTTCCTTGCTATATTTATTTTGTCTAAGATCTGACTGAGAACAGATAAAGAAAGAAAAACGCATTCTGTTTATTTTTCTCAACTAAAAGGAAGGTTTGAAGTGCGTTTGCAAGGTTATTGCCAGTGTAATTTTTCTTTCCTTTTATTTTTTTAAATTCTGTTTATTGATGGAGAGAAACACCAATTTGTTGTTTTACTTATTTCTGCATTCACTGGTTGATTCTTCTTTTGTTTTTGAAGAGCACAGTTTCTGAGCTTCAAAATCAGCATTCCGTCCACATGTCACTAAACATGAACTTCCCACTGGTGAAGTAGGCAAAACATTATCGTTGCAGAGGATGAATGGTCAATGTGAGGATAAGGAAAGAAAGAATTAATATGAAGATTCCCAAACTAAGCCTGAGGGCTTTGTCCCGGAGCGCTGAGAATAAAGGGACATGTCTTTGTTCTATGAACTGGACAGAGCATACCTGGTCCCGCTTTTGTGTCTTCCTGTGTATGTGCAGCCTGACGACTTGTGGAAAAAGCTAACAAAGGACTTCTCACATTCCTGTTTCGCCTTTTCCAACTTCGGATTAGTTTCCGAGTGCTCTTTCTGAAGATTATATTAGCCAGGCACCCTCTAACTCCAAGAGCCTCCGCGTGTTTACATTTTCTGGAGCATTTTCTCACCCCGTTGAGATTTTGATTCCCTGTGATTGTCATCAGTTTGGCTCAAATAAACTAATAAACATTCTCTACAGATCTGCATGTGTCTTATGCCAACACAGCTCAGAAATTAGTTTTCATTATACAATAAAGGAGAATTGCACTGACTTTTTAATAAACATTTTACAAAGGACTGGAGACAGATTTACAATTTACTGTAAAACTTCTGTGGACATTTGGTGGATTTGCAGACCAGGAATGTATCTGGAAAATTTTTTCAAAACAAAGCCCAATAATGTAAAATCTTTAACATGAAAAGCATCCTCAGTGCCCAGAAATGTGATGTCCAACGTGTGTTTTTAACCTTGCCTTTACAATCGCCAGTATGAGCAAATTCCTACATTTTCTTTTTTTCTTTAAAGATTTTATCTATTTTATTTTTAGACCGGGGAAGGGAGGGAGAAAGGAGAGAGAAACATCAATGTGTGGTTGCCTCTCACACACCCTCTACCGGGGACCCGGCCTGCAACCCAGGCAAGTGCCCTGACTTGGGATAGATCCAGCGACCCTTTGGTTTACAGGTCAGCACTCAATCCACTGAGCCATGCCAGCCAGGGCAAATTCCTACATTTTCTGATTACCAGTTTTTACATCTAAAAAAAATGGAATTAGAAATAGGATGTTTGATCAGTTGTATATGATTATTAAGTGACTAATTCATATAAAATAACCAAAGAATGTCTAGCAGATTGTAAGTGTTCCTGAAATATTAGTCATAATAATAAATTAACTTCTAATATCTATTCTCAGAATTAATCCTTATATCTTGTATGAAATTATTTAAATTTTAAGAATTACTATCATCTTGCATCTCGAAATATGCTGAACAGGTAAAATACATTTGAGTGAAGGATCACCTCACGAAACTATTCCTTACTTATTTTTAGTCCTAGGTTTCAGGACTTGAAGTTTGAATTTAGAAAAGAAGTTAATATTCCTAATTGTAAATACCATTTTATAGTTTGATTTTACTATACATATTATTTATTTGCCATCCTGAGTAACAACTCTTTCATTTGATGATAAATTAAAATAAATCCTTACTATGTTCATTTGCATGGTTACACTAAACACGTGGTAAAAGTCTCCTTTTTCTGAACTTGGTATAAATATGCTCATTATTCTTAGATGGTTTTAGGAAGTAGCTAAGCTTTCTTCTCTCTAGCCAGCTCAATAATTTGTACAACGACGTCACTGAAATTCTGAGGTTTATCTCACTTTTCCACTCACTGTTAACTTGCCTAACTTAGTGCATCTCAGCTTGTGTGTGGGTAGGCTTTGACAAGTAATTTAGGAGGCTGTCATATTTGACAGGAAAGCTTTGATGATCGTGGATTTTCCCACTCCATTAATATTGTCGACTGGACTGTTCTCTGACATCCTATTGTAAAATAAATGCGAACTGTATTTACTATTATTTAAAAGACAGATCTCTCAACTACTCTGAATGAAAAATATTTCATTAGCTAGTAAGAATTTTTCAAGATATAAATGTTATATTCAGAAAATTTACTGAGATTGTCATTAAAATTCCCATTATTAATGCAATCGGAGCTTTCTTTGAATACACTCCATTTTACCTGCTGTGCTGCATTGTCTTCAGCTCTGTGAAAACAGTCAAAAATTTTAAAACCTCAGGTCCAGAAGATGGCGGCCTTTCTGTGTTTCCATTTTAAATCAACAAATATTTTCTCTAAAGGTTACAACGTAAAAACACCATGGGGGACAGTCTCAACCTCTCCACTCTCTCTCTCTCTCTCTCATCTGTTCAGTGAGCCTTTAAATTAACCAAATATGAAGTAGAAGCCTCTTCTGAAATGAAAGATTCTGTCAAAATAGTTCCAGGAAGTTAACCTGTTTGAAGGAAGATGAGAGGATAGTGGTTAAGAACAGCCAGATGGCTTGGGATTGTAATTCTGTCTCTACCACCTGGGACCCTGATCAAGTTACTCTACTTCTGTTTGCTTCAGATTCCTCACCTGTGAAATGGGAATAAAACAAAACTGCCTCATTAGGTTGTTATGAGACATGAGTTAATTTCTTTTAATTTTATTTTTAAAACACAAAGAATTGTACCTGGCATCCATAGTGAATACAATAAAAGAGTTCATTATATACATACATAGTTATTCATTGATAAAATGTGCCAAGCACTGGGTTTAAAGAAACAAGAAAGACAGGCACCTATTCTTAGGGAGATTATAGATTGTAGCCTGAGGTGCAGGAAGTTGGTATTTTTGAATAAACTGAGAACTGAGAGGGAGGGTGGGGATGGGAAGAAGAGAGTGAGATAGAGAATAAATAATTCATAACGAATGGTAAACATTGTGCTAAGGGATACATCAGATACAGAAGAATTTGATTAGGAGACCCGAAAGTGAAGACTCAAATATACATTTTTTCATGTTTATACAAAAATGGATCATTTTACCTTTAGTCTTTCTGTGTCCTTACTAATAAATCATGGGATCTTTTTATTTCAGTTAGAAAATAATATTAAGATTACTTATTCCCTTTATGTTAAATGTTAAGAAATGATATAGTTAGGTGTATATTTATTATTTTATGAATGTTTCCTACTTATTCTACTTTTGTGCTACCTTTGAATTTCTCTTTTTTGGATTAATTGAATTTTTAAATTATTTCATTTTCCATGTATTACTGTTCTAGTGCTACATTCTTTTTTATATTAGTTTTGGAAAAATTTTGGCTGTTATTTCTTCAACTGTTGCTTCTCTTCTTCAACTTTCTCTCTTCTCTACTTTTTATAATTCCATTAAGAATGACTTTCCATTTAAAAAGTAGCTTGTTCAGCTTACAAATTAAAAAAAAATCACAAAGCTGCTTTTTTGGTCGAGTTAATATATTTTAGAAGAGAACAGAATTGCTTGATGAATAGTTACATTATCATCATAAAGAAATGTGGTTTTAAGGGTCAATTAATAAAACTATTTTTTACTGCTTCATCATAAATTAAAAATGTCAATTAAAAATTGTGATTGCATTTTAATTGTAAGTGCAAGCTGTGAAGAAAACAATGACTATGATATAATGAACGCTAATGACAGCTTGATACCATGGTCTAATTCTATGCTAAGGCACCCCCACTTTTAAATGCCATTGCTTTTGCAGCATTGTTGTAAATGCTGACAAAATAAAAAAGATAAATGGCACCTTTGTGTTATTATGAAAAAATGTTCTACCTGGGTACTACAACACTTTAAGAAACATTGCCTTGAGCTAATTAGGGACTGAGCGGGCTTGAGGCAAGGTTGGAGTTCTCATAAAGGTTTCTTTATCTTTGTTCCCCTACTGTGCTTGGGTGTAGCCAGCCAAGGGATTTCCACAAGTCTCTATTGTTCCTTGGGACCTTTATCTTGGTGGACCCTGAATTTAAACCTTTTTCTCCTCAATGCGATATAATCTTCCATAGTTCATTTTCCGTGTGATTATATTTTGGAAGTACCAAGTCTGCAATTTTTTTTTAATTCATGAAATTAAATTTGTTTTACTTATCTATAAAGTTTAATTTTAATGTAAAATTTATTTTTAGAAATTGTATAGTTTTCTTTTTAAAATAAGGCATCCATTCCTTACTCTCTAATCAGTAAAAATACACTTTTTGTCAAGTCTCACATTTTTTTATTTATAGTTATGAGATTTCTAAATAACCCAATGGCTATGTCTAATGACACTTTCTCATAGTAATTCTTCTTTTTTTTTAAGTAAGGATTGATATTTTTTCTGTATGCTTTTCATTCAGTAGTCTTATCTCTAGTTGCCCTTTGTTAATTTGGATAGTAAGACCCTTTGTAAAAAGCATTGTATTTATTTTTTGCCAGCATCCTTGGTTTGTCTCCTTTCCCAGACCCATTTTATTTGAATTTTATGAATTGATGTTTTAGATTCAAAGTGTATTACTATGCAGACTTCCCACTTACACATGAGTCAAGGTTTGTCTCACTTTTTCAGATATATTTTAAATACCTACTTGCCTATGTAAAAGATGAAAGAAGGCATAAAGTAACTTTTTCTCCATTTTTTTTTTTTAAAATAAAGAGAGCACCACTTCCTTCTTGGGGTAACTCTCAGGTTTGGCCTGCGGGCTCACAGCTGCTCTGGGTGCTGCCCCGCCTGATAGAGCCCGTTCTGAGCAAGGGTGGGGCCAGCCCCTTCCCACTGTAGAGGCTTTGAATTCTCCTCTACTTTGACCCTTGATAATTTATTTATATTAATTTTTAGTTGCTGTCCTTTAAGAGTGTTTTTTTTGCCTCTCTTTTTCCTTCTTCCTTAAATTTAACTATGTATTTTAATATTTTTTCATATCAAATATTATCCAGAATATCTGTTTGCCTTTAGGTTGGGAGAGAGCTTCCCCAACTAGTTTAGTGTACCATGTTGATGGACGTCTCATGGACAGCTTCACTTGGGTAGTCATTTGGCATCTACCATGTGGCTTTGCAGGCCTGAGAGAGGTTGCTTATATCCCATCTGTATTGCTTCTACAACACACTGTTACACTATATGGAAAATATAACCTGCTCAAATAACTCCTTCTAACATTTAGACAATTGCTGAATTTTGTAATAGTTTGCTAGGAAACAATGTTATACCGCCTGTGGTAGGCAGAAGAATGCCCAGCCTCCCAAAGATGCCCGTGTCTAAATCCCTGTAAACCTGGCTACGTTGGATTACACAGCAATGGGGAATGAAGATTGCCAATGGAATTAGGCTTGCTAATCAGACGACCTTGAAATACAATTATCCTGATTAGATTGATAGGCCCTCTGAATCTACTAGGTTGTCTAAATGTGAAAGAGGGAGGCGGAAGAGTCAGAGAAGAGGATGCGATGATAGAAGCAAGGTTGGAATGGTGTCAGGCTCATATTCAACCTGACATTGCTGACTTTAAAAATAGAAGAGTGCCATGATCCAAGGGATTTGGGCAGCCTCTAGAAGATGGAAAAGCTTCTAAGAAATGGATTGCCTTCCGAGAGCCTCCAGAAAAGAACTCAGTCCTGCGAACATCTTGACTTCAGTCCAGTAAGATGGTGTCAGACTCCCATCCCCCAGAACTGTAAGACGTTCAAGTTGTGTTCTTTCAAGACATTACATCATGGTAGGTAGAGCAGCAACTAGAAACTAATATACGGCCAATCCCCAAATGCTGTTTTTATTTAAAATATTTTGAATTTCAGAGAGGTTTTATATCTTCATGACAGAAAATTAAGGGTGATTTGTGAGAGCTCAACAGTACCTTCCTCAAAAACTGACGGTCCACAGTAGTGGAACCCCGGCAGCCTCTATAGCAGAGAAGTGGCAGTGTCTGGTTTGTACTCGGGCAGTGAAGAAGGATTCAGCGCCTTCTTTTGTGTTTTATAAAACGGATCTGTTTGATATAGAAAAGAAATGAAATGTTATTTGCATAGTGTAATTCCTGGACATTATCATTTAGGGACACTACTTATAGTGGTTTTCTTAAAAAAAAAAAAAAAAAATGAGGAACTCTTCTTGCTCTTTTGTCTTTTCCCCTCCATAGGTATTTCAGTGGTCAGACATGGTTTAGACTGTCAAAAACTATTTCCTTGTTATAATTCTAATTTTGAAATCAATATTTCACACAATGCCCATTGAAGTGCCATGTTAAGGAGCATCAGTATGTGCCTGGGGCTTGGTATAAACTGCCAAATGACAAAACCAAAACACGTTAGTAACAAAGTCGATGTCTTTTATTCAAGCAAAAACATTCCATGGATTTGGGGAGGGCAGTGTCTCATGAGATTTGGGGCAGGAATATGGGGCAAAAGTGAGTTTTACAGAGATTTACAAGAGGCAATGTGGGAACAGGATGTGATTGGCTAGGAGGTCAGGGGTTTCCTTGTAAGGCTAGCAGGTCCTGTTTTTTCAGGGAGAGGTAAGCCAGCTGCCCCTGAGCTGGAGAACTGTGACTGGTGTAGGTCAGGTTTCCTTGATAGGCCCACTCAGGTTTATGTGTGTGATATGGGCCAAGCTGCTGGGGTGGCCTCCACTTTGTCGGTTTGTTGTAGGAATTAACTTTATCAAAGTGTATCTTTTATCATAACTCCGGCAAACTAATTTGCATCAGTATGTAATCAGAGTCAAGGTTTGTTTTCATTTAGCTTCTGAATGAGATAAAATTAGTACATAAATTTTGACCTCAGTGTGTTGGCAAGTTGCATTACCTCTTTCAAGATACCAAAACATTATTACATATTTATGTATCAAACAGTTAAAAAAATTTTTATGTCTCTCTGCCTGGAAAGACCTACAGCTTACTCCTCTGAAATACTTGACTATTCTGTCTCTGTCTCTCTCTTGCTCTCATTTATTAAGTGCCTTATGAGCAACTTGGACATGGTCCATCACCTCTACGTGTTTTTGTGGAGGGCATCCATCAGTTACATTATTCCGATTAAATGCATGCCAGGAGGTTGGGAAATAAAAATGTTCTTTATTATTTCTAATGCTTTAAGCAGACAGAGAGGTTCAGTCTATGGCTGTACATCACTTTTATTTTCTCTTTTAAAAAGAAAAGCAAACATTTTTAGTAATATAAATGTTTTATCTCTCTATACATGGAATGTGGGCTTCTAAATTGAATATGTCCAAATGAACTAAAATGTTGGAATATTCCAGTTTATATTATTAATTGATTAGAGTCCATTCAACTATTACTTTGATTATATAAATGACTCATAAGCTTTGCCCTTTCTGAATTGGCTGGAGGCACAGATGATTTTTAAAGGACTATTTCTGGCTTCATTGACGATTGTAGTGACAGAGTTCCTTTCAGTCCCTCACTCCCTTTGATGATACTTTCTTTATTGGCTCACCAGGAACAATATCTTCAGTATTCTTCTCCGAGTATTTTGAGCATAGACATTGGAGCCATGGCCCACTTAACATGATAAATTATAATAATTCACATGGTAAATGATACCGTTACATTTTAAATTAAGTTTTCTATTCATGAGTTCAGCAGGATCTTCTCTCAGCTTACGATGAAAGTAGAAATCCTGACCCCTGCAAATATTTCTTAAATAAACAAAAGATCAGAAGAAGAAAACAACAACAAAGTTAGTCTTACGTCGATTTATGTTTATCATGAGTGTGTGTTCGTGTTATAGTCTTTCCTGTAAGTCATCCGGGCAGCTGCTCGGCTTGCCGCCTGCTGAGCAGCCCAGCTCCAATGAATTGAGAAAAGACACACACAGTGACTATGCTGTTCACTCTTATTGAATGTGGGTTCATGAAAAGTAGAACATCAACATACACTAATATCCTCCTCACACTTAAACAGGCTAAGACAAGTATAAGGCACATGCACAGCAATCAATGGGGGATAACAGCCCAGAGCCCCAGAGTCTCAGTCTGCAGGTCCAGGACACAGCACGGTGGGCGAGGGAGTTGTCAGCGTCTAGCAAGGAAGAGTCTCCGGAGCCAGGCGGGCAGTAGGGCAGATGAAGTCCTCAGTGCAGCAGGGCAGAGCCTCCTGTGGTTGATGCCGAGGGAGATCAGTGTGGCGTGGAGCGGCTCTCTGGTGTGTGCAGCTCGGTTGTCACAAGGGTGGTCTGCTACAGGCCTCAGTTATACCTTGAACATGGTGGGCTACACCCTTCTGGGTCTTTTCAAGAAATGCCTTGGTGCCCTGATGGCAAATTGGAGAGGTGCCCTGGAACCTATAGGTGGTACATGGCTGTTCTGCTTAACGCCCCTGATGGCAAGTATGGAATTTCCCCAGGAGCCTCGCTATGGGTGGTCCTGCTCCGAAGACATGGTTATTCTGACCACATGTGCAGATGGCTTAGGTGTGTCTCCTTGCCAGATGTGTTTGCTCTGCCTGAGGCAGTTTCCCTCTTGAACAAAAGTGTCATGGCTGACTGGCAGGCATATTAATTGACATAAGTGACTCCACTTTGTTTTCTATACTTTATGAGATCTTGATTGGGCCAATGCCATTTTATTGGTCCTGCTCTCCACAGTGTTTTGAACCACACTTGAATAAACAGGAGCATAATTATAGTTCATAGATAATTCAAAACAAAGTAAACATTATTTATTATTACTTTCCAATAATGCATTTTTTTAAAAAACTTATTTTATTGCTTGATGATTATTTCAGTCTTGTCACATTATCATAAACTAGTTTTCACATTAAAACCAATTAAAATATATGGAATAAATTTCAATTTCCATTCTTCTTAAACTGCAATAATGTTCTGAACAATCTTCATATTTCCCTTTAAAATAAAACACTAATCTCAGCTACCAAATATTAACTATTGTGTAATGCTTTCAGCACTTTAGAAATTTTCTAATCACATATAATTTTTTTCACATAATATTATAAGGAAAATCATTCAAATACTATTTCAGTGCATTGAAGTTTATGAGATCTGTTACCAACTATGACTATCGTATCTGTGGAACATAATCCCAGAATGTTAATGTAGCTCTGGAACATGATCTCTATAGATGAATGTTCATATATTCGAACTGAAGGTATTTTTCTTTGTCAAATAGATCCAGCATTAAATTCATAAAGCATATTCCTGGTGAATAAAAACATTTAAATGATCTTTATTGGCAGAGGCAGATGGCATTGTATTTGTCAGATCTCTTGATTTCAAAACAAATCCTGGTTATCTTGAATAAAATAATAATTTTTAGAAAAGCCTCTTTTACATGGAATTTCAGGGAGTGCAGTAGGATGAGACTTGTACCAAGATCCATGTTAGCAGGACAAACCAGCGACATTGCCTGGTTAGAACATCTTTGCTGGTTCTATTTTTAATCGATTCTTGTCATTACTGCCACTTCCCATGGACACTGGACTCTACCATAGTTGATACAGTCTCTAGTGTCTTTGTATAAATTTCTCAGACTTCAGATTCCAGAGGCTTGGTCAGAAGGATCTGAGAGGTTTTTCGCAAGGGCCGAAGACACTTATCCATCTCCCAAAGACAGGAGGAAAACTCCCCCTCCTCAGACCTGTGTCTACGGCCTTCTCTCGTTCAGGTGAAATGGCCAGCCAAATGTGTGCTTGAAATTCTCCCGCAGGGTTTCCCTTCTTCACTGTCCTTTAGAGCCACCGGAACGAGGTGGTAATGCTGTGGCAGTTTACATGTGGCCCATCTCTGAACTGGGTTTGAATTTGGGGAGTCAAGGGGCCATAACTGGGATCTGAGGATGAGATGGCAATGCAGCAAGAACAGACGGAGCGGACAGTGTGAGCCGGCTCTTCCTGCAACCGAGCTGTGCCCGCGCAGCCGGCTTCGTCCTGTTCTGGGCACAGAACTCTTGGTGTTGGAGCACTGCTGGTTATGCTGGCCTGCATAGTAGGTGAATCTGATGACACCTCATCGATATGGACAGTTTAGCTCACATAGTCCTTGGCTGAGTCTCTTCTGAACAAGGAAGCCATGAACTGATTGAATCACAACTATTTGTCGTAAGGATTGTGGCTGTGCACTGATGTCTAATTTATATCTCTCATGATTCTTTCTTGTGTGTATAATATTGTATTTTGGTATAGATAGCCACCGTACAATTAGCACTAGATAACAAGGGCTAAGGGTGAGTTCTGCTTTAGTTACTAATTTGCTAGTTGACATTGACCGATTAATTTGTCCTTATATACTTATAGTTAAAGTTTTCTCATCAATTATGGCTATCAGGATTTCTTGCTTAATCATTACCAAACACATTGGGTGTATTTTGTGATTTTCACTGTTATTTATTTATTTTTTTTCTGTTGATTTGAGTAGTTAGAGAAATAGCAATTTGAATGCAGCTTCCATAATGATCAAGACTTTTCTAAGACAATTGAGTCACAGAACAGACTAAACAGACAACTAAACAAACTGGGCTGACTTAGCTTGCCTTAAATATGCAATAAATAAAATGGAGACATTTGGAACTGCTGGATAATTTTAATACGCATGTATTCTCTTTAGTCAATTTTGTAAATACAATTGTATTCTCTTCAGAGATATAATTTTCCATTAATTTACTTTCCTTTTGCATTTCTCCTATCATTTGTTGGAATTGTTCTAGAGTTATGTTAATTTTATGAACCTGTAGAAGCATGTCAGGCACAAGAAAACTGTAATTTAAAGGGGCACGTTTAAGGGAGGGCCCGTGGAGTGTGGCAGGGAGGTCAGGCGGTGCCGGCAGAGGTTTTCATTGCCATGTATCAGAACGACTGCCCTTCTCCACTGAAGAAGCCAAGTCTGTAATGGATGCTTGAGAGAAGAGACATCTCCCGCTGAGCTAAAAAGGGTAAATGCAGAGGAAATTGAGAGTTTGAGTCTTTGCAAGTGAAATCAGTGGTTTACAATGTGCACTTGGTCAAACATAAAGTTAAAAATACTTGTTATTTGGGTAACACAAATAGATACTAGCTATTAGTATCAACCTAATGTTAATTTTCTTTTAGAGACAAAGAAAAACCATTCTAAATGTGAAATCAAAATTGAGAGCTAATTAGAGAATACCACTGGGAAGTTTTAAACATATAAATAAAAGGAAAAAAAGAATTTTCTGAATTCTCAGTATAGAGTCCTTGCCAGAAACTAACATTTAATCAGATAAATGAAGAACAAAATGGGGCATATAGTGAAATATTTGAGAGATGTATATGGTATATTTATGGGATGTGATAACTTGAGCTTTACGTTAAAAAACCAAATCAATTATTATTACGTAGCAGTAACATCACTTCTATGATCATACCAAACTATAAAAGGTCAACTAACTTGAGGTATTTAAGCTTTATAATAACAGCATAATAAATACTCTTTGTAAATAAATTTGAATATTTCTAGAACAGGAGGCAAAGGGTAAAGCACTTGTTATATAAAACAATAACTTATGAAAAACCATAGCATTATTTCCTCAGTGTCAAAATTATCTTTTCATTCACAGTATTTCTGTTAAAGTATCAGCTTAATAAAATACATATCCTTTGCAATAAGTATATTGGACATAAACTCTTTCTGACTTAATGCTCTTTAAGTCTCCATCCCCTGATTAGTGCCACCAGGCTCCAGCAGAGTGAAGCCTCATGGGATTTTTCATACACTCTATGTTAACATCACCCTCAGCAACAACACAGCAAGAGTCAGCATTTGCTGGACTTTACACTAAGTTCCAGTCACTGTGCAAATCTTTACGGTAACTCTTCTTTTCACTCCTCACAGCATCATAGACTAATTTCTATTAAAACTGCCACTCAGGGAACTAGAGTGAATTGTAAATTGACCAAGGTCATACAACTGTTGTCAGACCAAGGCCAAAAAGCAGGAAGTCTGACTCCAGAATCACAGTTCATCTTAAATCACAGGTCATCTTTTACCCTGTATTTCATTCCTACTTCTGCATAGAAAAACCATCCCTGAACTTAGTGGTTCTAAAGACCAATGCAATTAATTATGTCCCTTGATGTTGGGAGTTGACTGCTGCTATGAACTGGATGTTTGTGTTTCCCAACAATTTATATGTTGACAGCTAACCACAATGTGATAGTATTAGGGTTGGGCTTCTGGGACTTGTTTAGGCCATGAGGATGGAATTCTCATGAATGGAATAGCGTCTGCACAAAAGAGATTCCGGGGACCTGCCTTGTCCCTTTCCCGTGTGAAGACCCAACGGGTCGGCCTTCTGTGAAGTGGGAAGCAGGCTCTCGCCAGACTAACTCCGCCTTGCCTTTACCTTGTGCTTCCTGGCCTCCGAAACTGTAAGACAGCTATTTCTCTTGGTGGTAAGCCACCCAGTTTATTCTTCTGCTACAGCAGCATGAACACACTAAGACAGCTGGACTCAGTTGGATAGATCTCTTGCTTCACATGGTACCAGCGGGGACTGCAGTCTCAGAGAGGCCCCACTGAACCGAGACGCGTGAAATGGCTTAGTCGATGTGGCTGGTCGGGGTGCTGGCTGCTGGCAGGGCATTTAGCTGAGGTTGCCAGTAGGAGTGCCTGGACTACTCCCCACTCAGCTTTCCGGCCTTCCTTGGAATTCTCCCTGCACACGGATGGGTTCCCTGGGGAAGCTTTTAAACATATGAAAGTAAGAGCTGAAGATCTCTTTAGAGCCAGTTCCACAAGTTACACAGCCACTTCTATTTGTGTTCTAGTGGCCAGGGAAAGTTAGGAATCCAGCCCAGAATCAAGTAGAAGAGAAAGAGACTCCATGTATTTTTGGAGATGTGGCCAAAATTATGTGGCCAGTTTAAATAAGTGCTACTAATTTACTGTATTGTGTGGCATGTTGATATCAATAAAAAAATGAATTCAGTATTTATATTTTAGTATGATAAAATTAAAATTCCCTTATAGATGTATTTTAAAATATTAACTTCTGGTCTTCATATATATACTCTTTGAATCACAAACACTAAAGGTACATAATACTATTATATTAACTAACCTTTTCATGACTGTGTATTTAATGGGGTCCTTTGTTGGCTTATTGACTAAAACATTTTTGTTGTTGGAAAAATAGAGATATTTAAAAATATTTTGTGTCATGATGTTCTTAACTTTTAGTATTATTTTTCTAATCTGCGATGTTATTCATATTAAGCCACTTCTTTTTTTAATTTTTTCAATTTATATGTTATATTTTTAGAGTCCCTTGGCAATTGATGTTTCACAGAGCTTTCATTTCATTGCCAAGAAACTGATAGTCTGATTATTTTTCCATGAAAAAGAAAAAATTGACCTCATTTTATTTCACACAGTTGTCAAATTATATCCATCAAAAACACCATGAATAATGGCTGAAAATGTACATGACTAGTTATTTAGTAACTGTGAACTAATGATAAGACTTTAATCCACATATTTCTTTATGACTAATTATTTATTTATTTTAAGTTACTATTTATGGTATTTCATAATAATGCTCTTAAATCACTGAAAGCATGCCAATAACACAGGGAACTAATGTAATTATTAGATGATGAATAATGTTATACAAACATTTCAAAAGTTAGACATACTTGTAACCAATATGAAAAAAAATCACACCTTTGATCTAAGTATAATGGGAAAAATAACTGGAGAATGAAAAAGCAGGTAAGTAGAATTTAAAATAATCAAATGAATATGTTATATAAGCATGCTGTTGTAACGTGAGCTGGTGATTTCCTAAACTGAGCTTCCTGTATTCAAATTCTTAAGCTAAATATTATCTTTGAAAGCCTACCATATTGAGACATAATCAACTTTTGTTTATTTAACTCTCATGTTTTTGGTTTTTATGCAAAAAACTGATTGCGTGAGACTTTTTTAAATGTGTAGTAACCTTTACAACTTATTGATCGTGTAGTTTTACAGGATGTCTATTGGAGTTTTGTATTGGTCCTTGGTTTTATTATACATAAAAACCTCAAGGGAGAGCTGTTATTAATCATGCTGATTATAAAAATGGGGACATTTAGGACTAGAAAGTTAAATAAATGATCTAAAGTTACACATCTAAGAACTGGTAGAGGCTAAATTTTATCTAACTTCTTGTCTCCTATGATTTTTAGACTATATAATATCATGTCCTATATGAGTTATTAAAAGAGTTAACTATAATAATTATCCCTATAGCACATGTTATTAATTTATTCCTTCATATACTTTCTATATGTCAGGCACTGTTTGTGAAAATGAGGAAACTGTTACGAGCAAAATAGACATGGTTATGGTTGTGGCCTTATGGGGTTTCCAGGTTAGTGGGAAATACAGCCACTAAGTAAACATATCTCCTTATAATTAAAATGTGTTATAGGAAAAGAAACAGACCGCTTCCAGATCAAATAACAGGAAATTGAAAGCCTTTCCTAATGGAAATGCACTTGAGCTAATATCTGAGGAAGAGAGTTTAAAGACATGAAAAGTAGAATGTGCTTGGGATGAGTGCCAGCCAGTGAGAAAGCACATTAAAGCTATGTTTGAGAGGGAGAAATGTTCAAATAATTTAAATAAGTTCAGTATATCTGGAATACAAGGTATTAGGAGCATGGTGTAAAAGGTGATCCACAAGGTTATGTTATAGATCATGCTAAATACTTAAATTTTAACCTGAGGTCACTGGGAAACCATTGATGTGTTTTCAGGAGTGGGTGGCAACTGAGATTTGCCTTTTTAAAATGCAACACTGGCTACATTGCCGAGAATGAAGGGATAAAAAAGGTGATTTAAAAGTCTGAGGTATTTTTACATGTCTAAGTAGACATACGAATGTACCAGACTAGATCAGAGGAGAGTGCTAGGCTGTGAAAAAAGTATTCTGAAATAATTTGGAGTGTAGAGATTCGTTCTGAAATAAAAAGAGTTGGAGGTTAAGAACAGAAATACGAGGGCTCCATCCAATTCATAACAACCCCAGCGTTTAGTGAGCAAGGTCAGGGGGCTGACTTTGGGGAAGGAGATTGGCTCAAATGTGGGATAACGATCTGATGAAAATGAATTTTTAGTAGCAAAACAAAAAGAGTGCTTGAAGAAAAAAGGAAGTGGTTCACAATGTTGGATGCTGTTGAATGAGAAGGTAAGTGACACAGGAAGGGGAAAAGTAATTTGGATTGAATAATATACACACATTGGTGACTTTGTTGGGAAAAGTTTTGACAGAGGCTTCGGGCTGAAACCAAATTGGCATGGACTATAGAGTGAAACACAAGGTGAGGAAAGAGATAGAGGCAGGAAAGACCAACCCTTCCAAGGTATAAATCTTATGAAGATGATAAGAAAATTGGATTTACAGCTAAAAGACGATGTCTCACCAAAGTATTTTTTTAAAGCTCCAGAGAGTATAACTGATTCACAATGAATTGCACATATTTAAAATGTATTATTTGACAGGTTTTGACGTATGTAAACCCTTGTGAAGTCTTTACTCTCGCTATAATAAAGACATTAGCCCTCAAACTTCCTTACGCTGCCGTCCCTTGTAGTATCTTCTTCCTGCCCCACCCCCAACCCTTCATCGATCTCAATACAGCCACTGACCTGCTTTCTCTCAGTAATACTTTTTCATATTCTAACATTTTATATAAATGAAAACACATATGAAGTTAATATTATTTATCTGGCCTGTTAAATTTTAATTATTTTGAAAGCTGTGTTTTTGTGTATATCAAAAGTTTATTCCATTTATTTCTGAGTAACATCCTATTATGTGACTATACCACAATTTATTTTTACATGTACCTACTGTTAAACATGTGGGCCATTTCCAGCTTGGGACTATTACATACCTGCTATGAATATCTATGTATAAATTTTGGTACAGACACATGATTTTAATTGTTCTTGGGAAAGAACTAGAAATAGTATGGCTGGCTCATATGGTAGGTGTTTTAACTTAAGAAACTGCTGAACTTTCCAAAGTGGTTGTACCATTTTCCATTCCCACTGCAGGTATATGAGAGATCTAGTCGTTCCACATCTTACCAACACTTGGAATGGTCAGTCCATAATGCTAAACTTTCTAATGGATGTGGAGTGATACCTTTGTGGCTTTAATATTCATTTTTCTTAGTCACACTGAAATTCTCTTACATATTTATTTGCTGTCCCTATATCTTTTCTGGAAATGTGTCCATTCAAATATTATGCCCATTAATTTCTGACATTGTTTGCTTTCTTACTAATGGGAGTTCTTTATGTGTTTGGAAATTTTATTAGCTATATAATTAGAAATGTTATTTTTCCCATGCTATAGCTTCTTTTTTTCCATCCTCTTAGCAGTGTCTTATGAAAAGAAGTTTTTAGTTTTGATAAAGTACAAATTATAAGTTTTTTGCTTTCATGGATCATACTTTCAATGTTATAGTAAAGAAATGTTGGCATAACTTTAATTTACAATTTTCTTCGCTGTTTTCTTCTGGACATTTTAGAGTTTTAGATTTTACATTTAGGTATAAAATCTATTTTAATTCAGTTTTATATATCATGGTAAGTATGGATGAAAGCTTTTTCAGAAAAATGTGGTAAAATATTAACCTTTAATTTCTGAATCATCTTTACACATTTTTGAAAAATCAGTTGACCATGTGTGTAGGTCTATTTATAGACTGTGTGTTCCATTGATCTCTTCTCACAATTGTATGCGAGCACCAAACTCTTCAATGAGCACTATGTCTTACTGAAATATTGGGTAGAATTTGCCAGTGAAGCCACCTGGGCCTGGGCTTTTCTGTGTGGGAAGATTTTAAACTGCAAGTTCAAACTTCTAACTACATCTACAAATTTTGTTTGATAAATACAGATCAATCCATCTTATTTATTTCTTCTTGAGTGAGCCTTGGCAATGTAAAGCTTTCAAGGAATTTTCAACCGATGCCAAATTGTTGAATTAAATGGCACAAAAGAATTCATAATATCTTCTTGCTTATTTTTTAATAAATGTAGAATCTATAGTGATGTTATCTTTCTCCTTTCTAATAATAATTTGTTTCTTCTCTCATTTTTACTGTTAAATTTTGGCTAAGTTTAGTGATTTTATTCATCTTCTCAAAGAATCAGATTGTGATATCTTCTACTTTTGGCAGTATTGTTTTCTGTTTTCTTCTCCATTTATTTATTGGTCTTTATGATTTATTTTCTTCTGCATAGTATGAGCTAAACTAGCTCTTCTATTTGTAGTTTCTTAAAGTGGAAGCTGAGAACATGGATTTGAAACTTTCTTCATTTTAATAGGCACATAAATTTAATATCCCCCCTATATACCGCTTCTGTATTCTACAGATTCTGATATGCTGGATTTTCACTTCTACTCAGTAAAAATACCTCCTGATTTTCCTCTTGATTTCTTAGAAATATATGATGTTTAATGATTTGAAAATTTTGCGGTAATCTTTGTTATTGATTTGCAATCTAATTTCATTGTAGAGAGAGGATGCTATGCATGATATTTATGTATAAATATTTAAAATTTATTAAGACTTGTTTTATGGCCCCAGATATATTCTATGTGAACTCTATTGTGTTCTTTTTGAGTGACCTCTTCTTTTTTTGTGTCATTGCCACACAAATTATATCTACAAGTGTTACAAGCCCCATAATCAACATATTATTTCTGCATTAAAAAGTCAAATTATAGGTGAATTAAAATTTTGTTAAAAGTATATTTATTCACAGAGTCACTATTCCCAGTGATCTTACTTTTTTGTTAAGATCCCAATTTCCATTTCTTTTTCTCTGGTTCCATTTAAGATATTCTCATTATCATTGACCATTAGCAATTTCATATTCATGCGCCTTTGTATAGGTTTCTTCATGTTTGCTGTGCTTGAGGTTCTTTGAACATTTTAAAACTAAGAACTTAATAGCTTTCACTGAATTTAAAAACTAGGCGGACATTATTTGTTCAAATGCTTTTGCATCTCCCTTCTTTAAGGCCTCTAATTACATGTATATTATACTGCTTGAAACTGTTCCTTAGTTCTGTGATTCTTTATACATTTTTTTCTTCCAGTCATTTATCTCTGAATTTCACTTTGGATAGTTTCTATAATGACATTTTTCAAGTTTGTTAATCTTTTCCTCTGTATTATATAAATCTGTTGTTCATCTTATCCATTGTATTTTTTGTGGCAGACATCATAGTTTTCATGTCATACATTCAAACTATGTCCATTTTTCTCTTCTTTACTTAATATGATTAATATTCAAACTGTGCCCATTTTTCTCTTTTTACTTAATGATTCATCTTTCCTCTATTTTCTGAGCTTAGAGAAAACAGTTTTAATATCCTTGATTACTAATTCTATCATCTGTGTCACTTCTGCATTTCTTTCTATTGAGCACTGATTCATATTTATCTGCTCCTATGAGTGTCTGGTAATTTTTTATTGGGTCCCAGACATTGAACATTTTCCCTTTTTGGAAGCTGCCAATTTCGAATTGTTGTATTATAGGCTTCTGCTTTATTCTGCAGTACAGTTTTTTAAGAAATGTTTTTATTTGTCTGAAACTTACTTTTAAGCTTTGTTAGATGAAAATAGAGTGCCCATTTGTCTAGGGGTTATTTTCCACCCCTACTAGGGCATTAGTTTCTGAGTACTCTACCTGATGTCGATTCTGGTTGGCGGGAACATGAATATTCTTGACCCAGTGTAAGGTCTCAAAATTGTTCTCTCTACTTATTTTGTGTGGTTGATTCTCCAGCTTGGTTAGTTTTCCCCCATCATTGTTCTGATTAGCATTCAGTTACAGGTTCAAGGGGAATTCTCAACAAATCTGCCAAGCTCTCACTGTGCACTTTTTTTTCTTGCTGCTACTCTGCCCTGAAAACAGACAGAAGATACGGATTCCTAGTTTCATCTTCTTAACTCTAGGAGATTGCTGGGCTCTGCCTACATTTTTCTTATCTGAGTTGTAGCCTGGCAATTCTTTCCAACCAGGAAACTAGCAATCATAGGGCTACCCAGCTTGTTTTCTTTCTTTCAGGGATCACTGCCTTTTTCTTTCTTTTTTTGCTTGAAGTTCAATGTCTAAAAATTGCTCACTCCTCCCTCCCTCCCTTCCTTCCTTCCTTCCTATCTACCTTCCTTCCTTCCCTCCCCCCTTCCTTCCTTCCTTCTTTTCTTTTTAAAGTTTGTTTAATTGCCTCAGGCCAAAAGGTATATCCAGTTTCACTCCACTTTGACTAGAACTAGAATATATTTGTTTGTGCTCTAGACAGAAGAGATTTCAGCCTCTAACATATGATGTTTAGTATCTTGTAGGTGCTACGTCACTGTATGAGAGAAAGGATATTTGGTTGATTTGTTCCATGTTTTGTGTTTTGAATTGTAGTAGCCATTGACTTTGCTAACTAGATGTCCAAAAATATTATGATTTAGAAAATAATGTCAAACACAGTTTACTATACAGTGAAAGATTAAACCCAAGCCAATTGCATTAATCCTATTAAAAAAACCCAAAAACTACCCCCCTTTTTTTATGTTTAACCATTTATCAGCATAGACAAATGATTCAATGCCTGTCTCTGGAGAGTCAAGTTTAAAAAAAAATTAAATTAGAAAGAAAATTCCTACCTCATCCCACCTCATGATAAAGAACAGAGCAACAACTTTGGTTTATTAAATATTTGACCTGTTTTTAATTAATAGTTAGCACTTAATACCTACTGCTTATTTAATGGGCCCTTTTACTTTCATTTTCATCCCCAATGTAAACTGTGATCAAAAAATACTTGAAACTTAATGGCATATTTGCAGTATCATATTATCTTCTATTCAACATATGATTTTTAAGTGTACTTTGACATTTTAATTGGATTTTTTCCTACTTAGTTTCCTTCTAAAATTTATGAAGTTCTCCCTTACCCAAAGTCATCATTTTTATATATATTTATTTTTGAATATACATTTTGCTCACCTATGCTTAGAAATCACAGTCACTTCTTAATGCATTTTGGGATGTTTAATGTTACTCTCTCTTAAACATATTCCATATCTACCACAAACTTTTAACCTTTACTCCCTTTATAAGAAAATCAAAACACACTCCAACATGATTAGGAAATAAATCCATATCATTTGTGGACAAAAGTGTGTTTCATAAGAATGAATGACCTGCATAGTAGACCATATATAATAATCTACTGACTATATGTCTCATAAGAATGAACTTAAATTGAGTCACATATAACCCATTTGACTATATGAAACACAGGGAAAGGCAAATGATGTAACCAACTGCCACATTAAATAGTGCAGCATTTAGAAAAGTTTGGTTTAAGAAACAGAAACAAAAGCCAATATACAAGTAAACAAATACCAAAAAAAATAAAAAGAAGTATTGGAGGCAATCATTTAAGGCATTGGAAAGTATGATGAGATTGGTTGAAAACAATTTATGTATTATTATGCCACAACACATTATCTCCAGTAGCTTTTAGCAGTGGCTTAATTGGAATATCAACTCTCAATTAAGTTATTGACAAAAATCCATCCTATACACTGCTGTTAGAATAATGTCCTTAAAATTCTCCTATTATTATTAGGCTATTGCCAAGCTTGAAAACCAGTAATGGCTTTTTACTATTGCTTTTTGTTCTGCTTCTTCAGTTCTCGGACGCGTCCAAGAAAGGTCACTGTTTTCTAGCGCCTTCATCTTGTGGCGCTGGCGGTGAGGGCAGCAGTGCGGAGTGACAGCTTCCAAGCTGTTTGCATGTCAGCCTGAAGTCAGAAGCCCCAAAATGTAATTGTTTCACTTTTTTTGTCTACTTCGATATACAGATATCCCCTGGTGTTTAAAAGTTCACATTATGCCACTTGACTTTTACAAAAGACCTACATTAGTACCTGTTCTTGCTAAGTAAAAGTTTTGTTTTATAGTTTTAGGAAAAAAGACAAAAAGTAAATAAACAGTCAGTGTTTGTTTTGCAGCAAGAGTGGCACTGCCTTTACTACATGTTAGTGTTGTTTCAGGTTTTATGTGTTATTTGGTAGGTTATTGTTTGGGTCTAGGAACGCTAAGTTTGTTTTCATATACATTCATGAAAATTGTGGAACTGGAAAGCATTCTGTTAAGTGAAATAAACCAGGTGGTGAAGGACAGATGCCATGTGATCTCACCTATAAGTGGAACCTAATCAACAAAACAGAAAAATGAGCGTAGTAGAACCAGAGACCTGGGTGTAGAGAACAGACTGAGTGACCAGAGCGGGGAGCCAGGAGGAGGATCTCAGGGAGAGAAAGGGGAGGGGCAAGCTGGGGAGCGGGAGTGGAGACTCATGGGCACAGACAAGGGGGGGGACTGGCTATGGAGGTGCTGGGGGGCGGAGTGGGGGTAAGCAGTGGGGAGAAAGGGGGACGACTGTAACTGAACAACAATAAACTTAAAAAATATGCGTCTTTGGTTTATATCATTTTAGCTTACAAAAGTTTCATAGGAATGATCTGTTTTGGGGTAGCAGGGAAAACCTGTATTTCAGTCCACAAGTATACGCAGATCTTTAGAGTTGAAGAAAAAAGTAGAGCTAAACAGATCATTGTAAATTTGAATATTCTGAACCTACTCAATATACTCTAACCACGTGAGAGTTAACACTAGATTAATGCTGTGTTTTATAAGGTGTTTGGGTGAGGTTAGTTTGATCCTTTTAAGATATTTTTCTATTAGCAGAAAATAGTAAGCATTCAATGGTTGAATATCCCCATGTGTGGCAAATTCCCCAGTATTATAATTTCAAAGTGATGAGCAAGGACATATCAAATAAAACTCACATAGCAGGGACTGAACATTGTCTTAAATAGTGCACTCCATTTACTCATCTTGCCAAAGAACTTGGACTCAGTTATAATCACTTTTTGTATTAAATTTTTTTAGTACATGATTCATGCACTAAATAGAAATTCGTACACTAAATAGAAAGTTAGATATGACTCTCTCAAGGTATTCTATCAATTCTAAAGGAAAATGTGTTGTTCTTGGTTAATTTCAGCTTGAAATTCTGTAGTAATTATTTCTGGCATTTTGGATAGGCTGAAACCTTACAACTTTACAGTTAATAGCCTGAAATCCCTTTCTGTCCTCAAATGCTATATGACATATAATTATTTTAAGTGTTTAAAATTATAATTACTGTTATTTTAGAATTCTATGAAACCCCTTGTAATAATTAGAGATCTGTCTAGAGCAAAGTGACTACATATCTAATGATCAGGTTTGGGAACTGGAAGAGTCAAGCAGACAAGCCAAATGACAGGGACTTCTGCGTTCCCAACATATCCTCTGAACATGGAAGTGGGCTTTAATGATGTCAAAGAAAAGATCTGTCTTTACTGTTCTTATCTGAAATTGACTTTCACAGAAAAAGCACACCAAAAACAGAAAAGGGAATTTGAGGTCAAAACTATTTGCAGACTTGCTGTGTAATATTCTTGATTTGAGATGCTAGAGTTTGAATCCTATTATTTAGTTATGTGACTTTGAGCATTTCCTCAATCATGTAGTGTCATTTTAAAATTAAGATAATATATTACTTTGTGGTTTTTAAACAAGTTTGATTGATATATAGAGATTTGAACACTGTGGAAAGTGTTTGCTAATATCGTTAAGGTTTTGGTAGACTGATTCACAAAACATAGTATCAAATTCACGTCAGTTGATTTGTATAGCATTCCACAGAAGAAAATCCTCTTGGATTGTTAAAAAATAACTGTAATGAAGCAATATTATTTGAGGATATATCAAAACCAATATTGGAACTCCTTGCATGGACAAAAAAATTAATCAGGTTTGGTTTTTTTTTTTTAATTCACATCTTATTTGTGAAAATGTGACAAAATCTTGACACTTTCTACTTGAAGTAGAAATTAAAATATTTAGCAGTCAAAATCATGAGCTATGGCCAGTCTGCTGTTTTTGCTTACTAGAGAGTCTTAGATTATACAAAACGGTTCATTTACAACTTTTTTTTGTAGGGTAGATTCAGTAGGAAAGGCAAAACATATCATACGGTATTAGGTATGTTAGCACATCAGGGAAGCCTAGCTTGGAAATGGCTTTTGATTAATTTCTGTGCTATTTTAATTTTTTAATATTCTTGTTGTAGGGTTTGTAAGTTTCTGCTTTTCATATCTTTCTTCTCCTTAATTAGATCTCTCTCTTATCTACTCTCTTTTCTTTAGAGATGTCAAATTTGTTACTGGTTTTTACAAAAGTCTGCGCAGCAGGCAATTCCCTAAACTGGGAGACGCAGACTCCTGTAGGTGGGCTTTTGTCTTCTGTGAGCACTTATTCATGACCAATGCATACGCTGGTTAGGGGACGATCTGTAGTGTTCCTTGAGATTGTCGCTTGGAAGCAAACTTTGTTTCTGTGTTGTGCTGTTATTCTTTAAGAAGGATACCTTGCGTGATGACTCATGTAATAGAATAATTAGGAGTTCCTCAATTATGCTGAAACTCTATGGGAAGACAGCACATTGTTACTTTTTCATATTTTGAAAGATGAGCCTTCAAGACACATGACAGCTTGAGATAACAAACCTGTACATGTTGGAAAGTCTTATCTTTCATGGAATTCCGGGTTTCATCATGCAGTTGATACGCACGTTCAACAGACTATTAGGCAGTTTTGATTAAGAATAGATCTAGCTGAATGATTTGTAGTAAAGAAAATATTGATAATTTTTTTTCTGACAACACATCGTCATGGATCTCTATTAGATTATTTTTAAAAAGGAGAGGATATTATAGACCATGAGTTGTCAACCTGAGGCACATAAGAATCATCTGAAGGTATTTTCAAAAAATGCTGAGGCCAGAGATCTACCTACAGAGAGTCTCATTTAATTAGATGTTAATGCGACCTGGAAACTTGAATCTTAAGAATTATTCTTCTTTTTGTTCAGTGTTAGAAGCCAGGGGGTTGGAGAATTCAATCATTATAAACTAAATAGGTCCATTTATTGATTCCTTTGGCCCTGAGTTCAAAACCAAAGGTTTTTTCCCCCCACTAACAGCAGGCTTTAGTTTTGATAAACAACAGTAATTATGAACAACATTGAAATTACTTATTAATATAATATCACTGTTGAACTTTTTTTTCCCTTGATGAGCACAACTGAGTTTTTGAAGCAGAAAAAAGCCTGTAATTAACCCCATTATTTATAGCTACTGTGATTTGCGAGCAGAGTCTAACACTTGCTGGGTCAAATGGTGTCTGAAGATGTATCTGTCATTTCTTCTCTCTGCTTGATCTCTTTATGTTGAATAAATGTACCCGACAGAAATAAACTATGATGGGCCATGACTGATTAATCATGTTACCATGCATTCTATGTAGCTGAAAACTATTGTAAAATAGTTTTCTCAATTTTAGAGCTTTAGAAATTAAAACTCAAAAGATTTTCTTTGAATATTAATGTGTAAAATCCATTAACATATATATATACCTATAGTCCTGAAATTGTGTATTTTTAAAAAATGATGTATGCTATTTACTTCAATTAATTTCTAATTTATACTTAATATCCAGAGTTGCATTAGGGATTATACTAATAATATACCAGAGACTCCTCAATTCCTTGATAGCAGTCACACAAACCAACTGTGAAGTGTCTGATAGGTTAATTGTTTTTTTAAAATATTAGTTGGTTCCAGCTATAATTATGAGTTGATTTCATACCATTCTATACAATAGGTAAAGAAATTGTAGAAGTAAACTTGTATCCAGTGACTTTATCTTTATTTCAAAAAAGCAGGAAAAAAAAAGATCAAGTATCAAATGAGTTTATAAAAATTTTGACTTATTTTAAAACATTTATTTAAAAATTTATACTTTTAAAATAAAAGGGTATACAATTTAAGTATGGTTCCATAGGGTGCTTATGAAGTGTATTAGGAAGTTGATTTTTAATATCCTAAAGACTCATATTTAAACTAGAATACTTAACATCTTTCAATATTCATGACAACCATATGGTTTATAGTTTATAGTATTTTTCCAAAGAAACTGCCTTTACCACAGATTATCATATAGTGTTAGCTTGGAATTTGATTTTTATTTGAAAACAAACCAATAAAATTCATAGCCTTTTTTAAAAATTAAAAAATGTTCATACTCTGAGCATAGGTTATAATTATATAATTTAGTGGTTAAATAGCATTTGCAGATCATTCTATATACTTGGTCCAATTTTTCACTGGCATAGGCACCAAGAAAAACCAAAAAACTGAAGCTGAGGTCTGGAGTGTTCTAGTCTTCCTGATAAAATTTAGTTTCCTTTGGTAACTGTGGTAAAAATATTAAAGAAAAACTACTGGACTTCTTGCAAAGTTGAGTAGTATTTTTATTTGCCTGTAGAAATCACTTTCCATATTTAATAAAGGCTCTTACCTGTTCAATCTCTTCAACTAACATTTCTCATACACCTTACGTTAACACAAACCTCACATTCTCCTGAGGAGGCTACTCCTCAGCCTTCCTCCCAGGGAGAGTTGCTTGTTCCTTCACACTCTGGGTACCTCACAATCCAAAAGTATGGTAAATGATCTCATTCCTTGAGCAGCTTCCCTGCCAGCGTTCCTTCATAAACTTTTACAGACCTTCACCATTTCAGGCCCATGCCGTTAGGGTAAAGTACCTTTTACCCCTGAGTACCAACAGTAGTTACTATTTATTGAAAACAATGCCCAATGGGTAATGGTATTAATAGTGCACTTGCCAACCCATTGAACAATCTGACTTTTCAGTTTCTTGAATTTCTCACCTCTAACAACTTATCGCTCATCATTCCATCCAGATGCCTACACCTAGAAATTAGCACCTGCAACTGCAGAATCAATAAACTAATACATTTTGACACTCTTCTTTCAACAAAGCATTGTCTTACTCTGGACTGAGGAGCTTCTGTGGATACGGGACTTTCACTGCTAAAACCAGGACAGTCCCAGAAACAACAGGGCAGTTGGTCATGTTACTCAATTACTGAAACTGCTATTTTAACTATCTTCGCTCTGGTTCTACCAGCCTGGTAAAACCACGACCTAATCCACAGAGAAAATCTCTCAGATGGTTGGAGGAGAACCACCATAAACCCACAGTGTTTTCTTAACGCTACTTGGGAATTTTAGATTATTTGTACAAATGACTCTCTTCTTGGTTTACTAAAGTGAATAGTTAACTTTCTTCATCATTGGCTTTGTGCTTCTTAACTGCCACACTGTCCTCCCACTACTTCCTGGAAAAACCAGAAATTATCTAGCAAATTCATTAAATGATTGCCTACAGGCCCACATTTTTACTTCTACTACCTCCTTCTCCTTTTATTTAGAGCGGAAGAGGAATCGCTTCCTATCCAAAGCTGAACTTTCCATTTGTGAGGTTGGTTTCATCCTGCTCCTCCAGCCCATACCTTTAATCCACCACCAAATTTAATTTATTCTCATTCTACAATAGCCCTGACACAATTCCAATTTATACAAAACCCCATATCTTAACTTGACCATTGTGATAATTCAATAACTAGTTATCTGTCTCCAATGTACATATTTTTCAATTGCTTTATGACATTAAACTTAAGTGATGTTGGAAAATGCAAGCTGATCGTATCTTTCTTCTGGAATCAAAATAATTCAAAGATTTCTTCATGCTTAACCTAAAAATTTAGAACATTAGGATGGCCTGAAAATTCCTACATCCTCTGGCCTAAGACTTTGTGTCCAGTTTCATCTCTTCCTTTTCTAATCTGTTCTCTACACATATTAAAATTTATTGTATTTCCTCAACAGGCATGTTGCTATTTTGCTCAGAGATATTATTTACATTTCAGCAGTCCCTCTTCAGCACCTGACTGTTACTTATTCTTCATATGGTACCTTATATATTACCACTTGGGAATCATTTATTGAAGTCTTAGACTGGTTAGGAAGTGTTATTTGCTCTCCATGTGCTTCTCCATCAAAACACCTGTCACAGGTTCAATATCTGTCTTCCTTACTTGGCAATGAAGTGCTCAAGAAATTTTGTCTTTCCTTTTTACAGTTGTATCAAAGGCAACAAAGCTCAATGCTTGGGATATAGTGAATGATGAGTATCCATTTGTAAATAAAGTAAATCAATAATTGAACTTAATTTAAAATTCTTTACTTGGCATCTGGTTGTATTTATTACCCCAAATATACTATCAGATAGTTTGTGAACATTGAAGTTGGCTTGCAGCCTTGGGGGAAAACAAGTACAGTACATGCATTTTTCTTAAAAGGCAAACCCACTGACAAAGGAATACATACAGTCTTGTAAGAAAACATCTGTACATATAAGAATTAAAGAGAAAGTGTTTTTAGAATCATTGGCTTGCTACCACATGGTTGTCCGAGGACATGGTAAAATAAAGGAAACACATCACCGTGTAGAAAGAGGTTACTGAATGATAGAGGCAGTCAACAGTTTGACATGTCTCAGTTGCTATGCTTACACCACTCTGCTTTTAAATGTCTGTTGCAGGGGTAAGGTATTCCAGAGTAAGAGACTATTCCTTAACTTGTGATGGATAAAGGCTATACTGAGAAGTCAAATAAAACACATGTAGAAGAGAAAGCCTGTGCAAATAGGTAAGTTACTATTTAATGTTAAGTTATAATTCAGAGGAGTCAGGGATTTTCCCTCTTCTAATACTCCTATGTTTTACTTTATATTGGATTTAAACTAATCAATTATTTTAGACCAGACTTTTTATTTAATTTATTAACAGTAAGCATTTTGACTAAAATCTCTTAACTGGTTCTGTTTCTCACAGTGAATACTGTTTTATTCCAAACTCTCTACTTGACTTTCATTTGGACATATGTTTTGGTTAGTAGGCGTGGTATCACTGTGTAGCCTTTGTATCTAAGAGGACAACATTCTGTTTCCCTCCTTCAAGAACATGTTTATATTAGAATGTTCCCATGACATTATAGATTGTTTTAAAACAAATTTAGAATTCTTATTTTAAAATAAACATGAACAAAAGAGAAGGACTCAAATACTTGAATGTATTATAAAGGCATAAAATCTTATATATAAATATATGCACAGTTCTATTACATATTATTTATTTACCTATCTATAAAATGGAGAATCTATAAGGAATATAATGTGCTCTATTTTTAGTTTTTTATTTATTCAAACATTTTAATTGAAGCATTTTATTTCATAAATGTTTTTAATAAAATGTATAAATATAAGGATTTAGCAACAGAAAAATCACCACAGGATTATGAAAAAAAAATTAAGTCACTAGCACCTCACATACCAAACACACATACACACACACCTTGCCATGGCATTTTAATCCCTTGAAATCTGAAGTGAAATGTAGGAACACATTCTTTTGTGTTATGAATTCGGCAATCAAAATTTTCAAGTGATATTTGGGACAGGAACATGAGACAGGAAGGCAGTTTAGCAAGCAATAAATAGTTTTATAGCTTAGCAAGATTGCTGCCTTGGGTAGTTTTAACTCTGCCATTTGCTAGCTCGGTGACATGGAGCAAAGCGCTTTATCTTCTCTTCCTTATATTGTATTTCCCATCTATAAAATGGAGGATAACCACAACTGTTTGATGACATTTACTTGCTAATTTACTTCAAAGATCAAATTAATATAAAGTGCATGTGCTTAATTAATGAATTATAATCTGTTTAGCTCTGTTGGTTACAATTTCTATGGAGTTTCCTCTTCCCTCTTACAGATCTGCTGAAGGTAAGGCAATATCTGGCAGGCTTCTTGCAATGAGTGGTGAAGAAACTTAATTTGATTTATTGTTACACTGAAGACTAGCCTTTGGGATCCCGCATTCATGGGATCCACACCACAGCCCGTGTGGAAGGCACCCTGCATTTGGCTTCTTGGATTGTGCTGCCTAAGCACACACAGCAAATTCCTGGGGTTAAGAAACATTCTCATGGCAGAGGTGATTTCAAAAGTGATTTGATGATTTGGGTTTTGCTTTTCATTGAATTTGGACCAGAAAATTTTACTATCATCTCTTCAATTCATTTTAATGGTCTTCAGTGGAAAAAGCAGCCCTAATACCTATTCCATTCCATTCCATCCAATTAAGTTAAAAACGAGTTAATACTTCCTACATCAGGTAACCTATGAGCTCTGTCTGGAATGAAAACCCTGAGTTATATAGGTGAAGGAGCAAGAAATAGCAGAAGAAATAGTAACTCTAAAGTCAAAGGAATATTTCAATAAACTATTGTGCACAAATTAAAAATAATATATTTACAATTTTAAATGACATAACAATAAATGGGTCTTCTTTTTTTAAATTAAGCATTAGAATGACAATGAAATATTTTTATATATTCAGAAAATATTTGAATCGATCCAGATACTATTTTAAGAATCCAGAGTATGTGATGAATATGATTCATGCTCTCATAAACTTTACATTCTATCGGGAGGATATTATAAGCCAACAAATATGTAACTATTGTTTCCATATAGTAAAAATGCTTTAAAGAAAATTGATCAGGGCTTTTTAACAGAAAATTACTAGAGGAAGAGTCTAGCGTAGATTGGGTAAATATGTAATGTGAGCTAAATGGCAAAAAGGAGCCAATAAAATGAATACCTTAAATCAATACAATGAATACCAGGAAGCCCTGAAGCTGGTTGTTGAATAGAGGATTACACAGGACATCGGGAAGGTGGAATGCACAGAGCTGGAGGCGAGAGTATAAGCCGAGAGATGTTCAAGGATCACTTCATTTACTCCTTTGTAGATTCTCTGACTTGTAATAAAAAAACACCCACTCATATGTGGAAAATGGACTGTAGAGGAGAAAGTTTGGAAGAAGAGAGACTTGTCTTTGAGCTGCTGCCGTCCAGAAATGTAGCAGTATCAACGGTCACCTTCTCCATAGAAGAAAGACTTGATTTGAAAAAAATATTAAAGAAAAGCCAAAGGAATTGTCTACAGATGATACATGAAAGAGTCCCTGATTCATTGATTTTGAGCTTGAACAGTAAAGTGAAATGCAGCACCATTGGCTGTGATAAAGAAAGGAGGAAGAGGTCTGTGTTTACTTGAGAAGGTAGAAGGATAGAGGTGATGGAATCATTTCTGGAATTGGTTTGAGTTTTCTGTTGGACATCTTAGACATCCCTTTGTCATTGGAATATAGAAGAAACCCTGACTTGGTAGAAAGACATGTATTTGCAATCAAATGAAGATTTCAGTCACGGCTTTTCAGTTTACAAGGTGTGAAAATTTAAGCAAATTAAATTCTTTGAGCCACAACATTCCCATTATTAAGTGGGATTATTAATACCAAAATATTGAGTTGTATTAAATATTATGGATTATACAGAACTTCTTTTTCAGCTGGCATTTAGGAGTTGTTTTATCATGATCATTACCATATGTGGTCTGTATATAGTGAGAAAAAATATATTATTTGGGGAGATAATGGCATATCATTTTGTTTTTGATCTATGGATTTGAAGGATATGAGACATTTTCATTCAGAGAAGTATAAAATATAATAAAGTGAGTATATTTAGTTTAGCTTATTTGAAGAGACAAAGTTGAAATAAGTATTTTCTTAAGTGGGATACAAATTCCTGCGCTTGGTGGGGAGGTGAAAGGTCAGGGCGGGACAGCCGATGAAGGAGACAGCAGCTGGAATAACCGGGGGGAGGGGGTGGTCAGCGCCTGCCCCCAAATCTCATGCTAACAAGAGCGCCAAAAATCTTCAGATAATTGCTGGGAGCCATTTGCTTACAATGTTTAAAAAATGGTGCTATATTTTTAAATCATTACCAGTAAAAATATGACATTAGGATACATTAAAATGATAATATTAAAATTAAATGCACTGCAGTATCTTCTGTATACACTAAATTGTGGTTCATACATTTTTACCAAAAATGATCTACTGAAGAAAGATTATTTTTAAACATTTCTGATCTAGAAGACATGCTGTTTTATTAATTAGTGTACAAGGAATTGTTAGGTTAGATGATTATGTTTAATTAAGTATAATGAATATAATTAATGTAGTTGTTGTTTTAGGTTCTTGAGTTAATAGTGCCATTAAATGCTGCTGTTTTTGTTGTGGTACTGATTATTGCTGTAAAAGGATATCACACTTTGAAATGACAGGAAAGCTAAAAGTTGACTCTTCATTTAAAAGGAGGTGTTGTGTGTGTTTCTGCTTTTTATTTTCATTATTTAAATGGCAAGTTATATCTTAAACATGTTATGCAATGATAGCTTTTTAAGTCAATACATCAACCACTGCTAGAAAATGAAAGTATTTCTTATAGCTCTAAGCTGTGTTATAAAACAGCACATGATCTACATTTTTTTGTTTATTGATAGTATAAAGAACATAATTAAATAAAATATTTTAATGTCAGAAATTTATCATTGATTCTTAGCTATAGTTGTATTATATTACATTGGAGAAATATGAAAGAATGCTTGTTAAATTTTATTTTATTGTATGTTCCAATTTTAAATTTCAACATGCATAATTCCATGTATTTTATTTCCTGTCATTTTAATTACATGATCCTATAGGCCACGTGGCTTCTGCTATGTGAGTTAACCAGAAGTTCCTACTCATGATTTGAAAGAAGATATCCAAGAAATATGTATTTCTTAGTTTTAAAAATCACATTACATCTTTTTCTAGTAGTAAACATTTGTTGTTTTCTCCTAATAATGCATTTTTCTTAATGTTTGAAATTTTAACTGGTATCTTAACGTCCAATTTTACAATTTATTTTCTGAAAAATGGAGATGACTCTCCTCTGCGTTGTGTGTTGAGATTGGGTCTGGACTTACAGTTTATCGACCACACAGACTTGTGGGAACAAATTCTATTGGGAACAAATGCTGTTTCTGTTAGTTTTCTTCTAGCAAAAAGAGAATCATATTAAATAATGATGAGATACCTTAATTTGAAAGACTTTACTATTTTACATTTTTTCCTACTTTGTTTTATTTTTTTGGAGCATTCTTAACATCTAAGTTTTCCTTCTCTTCATTAAATTTTTCTTCTAATAGCTTAAAAATGTATGCTTTCTGTTTATTTTTTCCCTGGTTAAATTATTAAAAAATTTCAACATGTGTATGTAACAAAATTTAATATCAATTAATTTTCCATTTACCATGCAAAAAGCTAACCAAAAACCTCCCAAGAAATTTAGAATTACTAATTTCTAAACTTATTTTGTACTAATGTCTACTGATTTAGCTCTATTGTTTTTAACTTAAGGAGTTTAAAATCATTACACTTGTAATTATGGTTAGACATGCTCTATGTGCATTATAACAAATCCTTCATTGTCCTCATTTTTTGAAAGGTAGCTTAACATACAGTTACGTTTGTTATGCGGTGGGTTCTGTTGTTGGTTGTTCCAGATGATGCTTACTCTTGAAGCTTTTTCCTTGTGTTTTTATACTTTTTTTTAATATCGTAAGCATCGTTGTTACAATGTTATCTGTGATGATCCTTGAAGATAAATCCTGCTTGATGTTTTCAGGTTCTGGAAGCACCCTGCAAGCTCAATTCCTTGTCCTATAAACCCAGACTTTCATCTGTTACTAATATGTTATTAAATTGTCCATTATGTCTCACAAAGGCTTATGTATTTTATTTTATTCAGTTTCACTAAATAACAAAACAGGTTTAGAATTGCTTCTGAGGTCTGCTTTTCTTTGTTACAGTTTTGTTTCTAATTCTAAAATTAGGTTTGTGTGTGGTATTCTCCAACCAATCTCCCTACCTTTCACAAGCTTCTAATATTTTTTAAAAATTATTTATTGATTTGAGAGAGAGAGAGAGAGGCATTGATTTGTTATTTCACTTACTTATGCAATCACTGGTTCATTCTTGTGATTGCATAAGGATCAAACCAGCAACCTTGGTGTTCCAGGCCAGAGCTCAAGCTTCAAACTTTAATAAGATAAAGATCTAGTACCTGGATCTGCCTCTTCCCTAATGTCATCTGGCAACTTCATTGCTTAGCAGCATTTCTAGAACCACACTTCATTACGTTTCCTGGCCTCTTAACTTTATTCAGAGCTATATATATTAAATTGTTTCACCTAGCAGTATATGTTTTACATAATCAGTTTTTCATGTCTGATATTATCTGAATAAATACTGTTGATGTTATAAAAAATTTAATACAGTAGAATATATAATTTTAATGTCCCTTCTAATTCCCTTTAATTCATGATGTTTTAACTTTTTGTAACATGTCATTAATGTATAATTAAGTGCTTATGGTATAAAATAAATACTTTAAGAATTCAAGTATACATAAATAGCAAAACAAAGACCAATTCCTTACAGTCAGCCTAAATTATTAATGTGTGGATTCATTCACTATAAATGTTCCCTCCCCCCTATCTTTGCCCACTCTACCCATTAAAACAATTATAGGTTTTTCTTACTCTGGAAAAATGCCTTGTACCTTTGGCTCTATGATACAATAATTCTCAAATAGAGCCGGTAACCCCTTAACTTGATATCTAAATTATAAATATGAAAATGACTATAGTCTGTTGAATCTTGATAATCACATTCATTGTTTACTTAGTTAATATGCAAATTTATTTTTGTAAAAAAAATTACAACATGACATATATAAAATATTAAGGCATCCTGTGAACGTATATAAAAGGCTACCAAAAAGTCAATGTATTAATTAAGATCATAATTCTTGATGCTTATATTAAACCCAATTAAATCATGCACTATATTAATTATATTTTATTATGGATTTGTAATATGACATTGTATATATTGCCCAAACAATATCGATGTTCATAGATGAGTAAACTGACTGTACAACAAATCAAAATAGTGCATAGCATCCTAAGATCTCCACCGGTTGTTTTTTTTTTGCATCTCACTTTCTCTTCTTTCTCTCTGTTTCTACTCCTTCCTCCCTCCTGTTTCCATCTCTGTTTTTCTCCATTTTATTTCTTTTTCTCCATTGCTTTAATATTAGTGCCCTCACTTGTTGCCTAATGCCTTGCCCACTTCAACCTTTCTTTTAAACTGTCAAGATTCATTTTCCACCATTACAAATCACTGCGAAGTAGAGGCCTGCGAAAAATCAGCGCCCTTATACCAGACAAAAGAGATTCCAGAGATCCCTAATCTTTCTCATCATGAGAGGACACAGAAAAACCAAAACAAGACAAACAAAGTAAAACCAAAAACAAAGTTGTCTCTGAACATGAAAGCGGGCTCTCACCACACACTGAATCTGCCAGTGATTTCATCTTGGCTCTTCCAGTCCCAGCGCTGAGAAATCAGTTTGGTTGTTTGTAAGTCACCCAGTCCGGGGTACTTTGTTACAGCAGCCTGACAAACGAGGACCACTGGATACAGTTGTCGAATGCTTTCTCTAAATTGTATTCCTTATCTTCCTTATTGGAGGTCCAAATATTTGCCTATGCTAATACAAAAATGTGAAAGTAATTATTTACTTTAATATTTAAATAATTCCTATAGTTTATAAAACAATATGGGAGACAGCAGAATTATCTGTATTTTATGAATGGGGACAATGACACTCAGAAAGGTTAGATGATTTAACTAAAACAAACAAACAAACAAACAAACAAACATGAATGCCAAAGTTTACCTAGAACTGTTTCTGGCCTGCTTTTGATTATTTAAAAAATGCCTGTTGCATGGATAAAATAAGGCAGAGGTATGTTTATATCAAAACTTTTGCTTGCTAGCTAGCTACATGATTTTGCACGATTTCCCTGAGTATTCTGATTCTCAGTTTCATTGTCTGCAAATTGACAGTAATAGTGCCTTTTAAAAAGAGTTGTTACAATCATTTAATAGAAAAGAATATATGGCATAAGTAACAGTATGTGTCAGTTAATTCATCTGTCTTCCTCTTTTATCTAAAAAATCATAGTTTTTGGTGCTTCAGAGTATACAGCAATCTGCAGAATTCTCTATTCCATCTTTCATCTAAGCCAGTTATTTTTTCATCTCTCCTACCTTTCTTTTTAATTTCCACAGATTGTGTTGCTTGTCACCTTCAAAGCGAAGACAAAATATGGAATGTTGGTAAACTGAGCTACACTTATATTTATGCAGATTATGCACATATATTTGATTTAGTGTCCATTGGCATAAAATAGGTATGACAAACTAAGTTTAAAACTCAATTTTTATGACCTTCATAGGTTTATTAAAGATAAATGAATCCTCTTTTTTTTTATAGCAGCCATGTTCTTTTTTTTCACTGTTGTTCCATTACAGTTGTCCCCGTTTTCTTCCCTTGCTCTCCCCTGCCCTTCCCACCCCCACCTCCCACATTCAGCGCCCTCCCAACACCGGTTGTCTTTGTGGAACCTAATCAACAAAACAAACCAGCGAGCGAAGTAGAACCAGGGACAGGGAAATACAGAACAAACGGACAGTGAGCAGACCGGGAAGGGGAGGGTCATGGCGGGAGTAAGAAGGGCAAGGGTTGTCAAGGAACACCCTTTTGATTATTTAAAAAATGCCTGTTGCATGGATAAAATAAGGCAGAGGTATGTTTATATCGAAACTTTTGCTTGCTAGCTAGCGACATGATTTTGCGCAATTTCCGTATAAAGGGCCCCTAGACTAAAACTCAATTTTTGATTAAATTTAGATGTTAAAATTAAGTTTTAAATATCAGCCTATTTAGTAACCACATAAAACACCTGCCCATACCATATTAATATTCTTAAACAGAACTGAAGGAAGGATCATAAGAGAAGATAAAATGCAGAGATATTTCTCTCTCTAGTAACCACCATACTGTTCGTTGTCTGTGTTTATGTGTTTTTGCTTGTTTGTCTTGTATCTTCATTTGCTACTCTCAGTTTTATATCCCAAATATGAGTGAAATCATAGTGTTCTTGAATTTTTCTGTTCAATTTATTCTGCTTAGCATGATATTCCAAATCCACCCGTGTTGTCACAAAAGGCCATATTTCACCTTTTCTTATAGCAGAGTAGTATTCAATTGTATATATGTACCACATCTTCTTTACTCAATTGTCTATTGAAAAACCCTTTGGTTGTATCCATGTCTTGGCCACTGCGAATAATGAATGCTGCAACGAACATAGGGGTGCTTATCCCTTTGCAAATAAATGTTTCCAAATTTTTCAGGTAGATGCCCAGAAGAGGGATTGCTGGGTCATACAGTAACTCTATTCTTAATTTTCTGAGGAACAACCATATTGTTTTCCATAGTGGCTGTACCAGTTTTCATTACCACCAGCAGTGAGTGAAGCTTCCTTTTTCTCCCTGACCTCTCCAACACTTGTTATTACTTGAGTTTTTGATAGTAGTCATTCTAATAGGTGTGAGGTGGTATCTCATTTGAGTTTTGATTTGCATATCCCTAGTAACAAGTGAAGTTGAGCATCTTTTCATTTGGCCTCTGTAATAAATGGTGCTGGGAAAATTGGAAAGCCACATGCAAAAGAATGAAACTAGACTACTGTTTGTCCCCATATATAAAAAAAACAAAACTTAAAGTGGATAAAAAACTTAAATATGAACTCTGAAACAATAAATTACATAGAAGAAGACATAAGAAATAAACTATGGACCTTCCTCCTAGGGAGGATTTTATGAATTTGACCCCAAAGGCAAGGGTAGTAAAAGTGAAAAGAAATAAATTAGACTGTATCAAACTAAAATGCTTCTCATGGTAAAATAAACTGTCAACAAAACAAAAAGGCAACCAACCAAATGGGAGAAGTCTTGTTTGCAAACAGTAGCTCCCACAAGTGGTTAATATACATAAAGAACTCATACAACTCAACACCGAAAAAACAAACAACAATCCAATTATAAAGTGGGCAGAGAACCTGAACACACTTCTCCCAAGAAGACATACAAATGGGCATCATTCTTACCTTTGAGACATTCCTACGTAATTATTTTTTGTTTGCATGTTTAAACACGGATTGAATATCAAAATCAGATCCATGCTGAACAATTGAATTATCTTCTTGATGATTTTCCTTCTAGTTTGATTTCTGAAAGTTGACTTAGGCTCACATTGTGTAAGAGGTATCTTTCCTCATTCTTCTAGAATAATTTGATTTTCTGCACAGCGTTGCGTAGCCTGAAGAGCTTGAATACATCCTTCCACATATCTCTGGTTGGGTGTCTGCTGCCAGACTTAAAATGGTATGTATCTCAAACTTATTCACTAGTTAACTTATTTTAATCAATTAATCCATTAATGGTACTGGCTAAATTTAATCTTTGCCATTTACCCTCAAGCACTTCTTACGTAGTGTATATACATACATCTTTGCAAATTACTGAATTGTCTTGGATGAGAAAACCATTCTTTAATCTTTTATTTACTGCTTATTATATACCATGAAGTGGTTAGATACTAGAGATACAGAAATTTAAAAAAAAAAATGCATTTTCCTGAAGTACTAACAAATAAACTCTTTAAGTCTTTTTTTTTTTCATTTTTTGAATTCTTAAGTGTTTGGGTATAAATATTACATATTCAGATGTATTTGTGACTTTTATAAGAAAGACAGGCTGTGTGACCTCTAGAAATCACTTATTAAATTGGATATTTACAATAGAAAGAAATTATTCACATGAATAACCCAGGAACACAGATGAACTTTACTTTTGGTAAGGTTATCATTTTATAAATGGTTCATTCTCTTACAGCTGAATTAATCCTAGAAGGTCAGAGGGTTGGGAAAGACAAAATTATTACACATTACTGATAAAATAACAGCTTAACCTCCTTCATAATGCGACGCCGGGACACTTTAATGTTGTGAACTCACACAGGAACATTTCAGAGGGCTGCTATCATCCGCCTAATGCTGAAGGCCACACTGGATTGAAATCAAATCAAAGTCAGTATTTCCTAAAAACCAAACATCTTCATACTTTCTATGCCATTAATAAAACTGAGTCAAGTACTTTTCTGGTGTCACTCCTAGATTACTTTTCAAAGTTAAACAAAAATTCTAATGTGCTGATATTTCTAAAGAGACAGTGGGTACGATGAGGGAAAGTAGGGTTTCCGGAAGTCATTCTTGTGCGGTGCTGATTTACTGAACACAAGCCTACTCTCATCACCTCAACCACAGTGATCTTTGCTCTTCCTTTCTATGGAGCCAAGGGTTTTTCACTCCGGGACCCAAAATTAAGAGCTATATGGACAGCTCTTCAGAGAAGAGGTGTTGCGGAGGACTTCTTATCTACTCATTTAACAATCATCTTTACTACTCATTTAACAAGAAAAAAGAACTCATTTGACAATCATCTTTACTACTGACAGTGTCAGTATTAAACTGTTTGGGAGGTACATGTTTTACCTTCATTCTCTGTCTCATAATTTATTATTTCTGTACCTTCCGTACCTAATGACTTCTATTGTACATTTTTTTCATACGTGTCTCAGTAAGTACCTTAAACCTGACATTTGCTAATCAGTTAAGTTTTGTTGTGGTAACAAACACCCCCATTTTCACATTGGATTATGACAGCTAGCATTTCTTGTCTGTATTACATGAAGGCCATAGGTCAGTTTTGTCTGCATTAAACTTGACAGGATTCTGCATGTCTTCTAATTCTGGGATCACTACCTTGGTGTTCTCATAGTAGAGGTTAGGAGTGCAAGGCCCCAGACATAAGTCTCAGTAACATTTAAAACTTGCCTAGGTGAGCCCTGGCTGGTGTGGCTCAGTGGACTGAGCACTGCCTGCAAACCACAGGGTCATCAGTTCAATTCCCAGTCAGGGCAAATGCCTGGGTTGTGGGCCAGGTGCCCAGTTGGGGATGCACAAGAGGCAACCACACATTGGTGTTTCTCTCCCTCTCTTTTTCTCCCCCTTCCCCTCTCTCCAAAAATAAATAAAATCTTTTTTAAAAAACTTACCTGGATGAGATCATGGCAAACATTATGTCTACTCCCATTTCCTTGACCAAAATGTGTCATCTGAGTATGCTCCAAGCTAATAAATCGGTTTTATGTTCTTCCCCAAGGTCAAGAGATATACCAATTAGTCAGAATGCATGATTCTCTTACAGAGAAAAAAGAGTGCACAGTGAGAAGCATTAATTCAATCTACCACAACGGCTTCAACTTGATCTTTTCCCTAAATTGCCGGTCTTGTTGATCATGCTTTTGACCATTTTATATTAAAGCTAGTAATCCTTCTTAAACTCTCCTTTATCCTCACTAAATACAACGAATTGACCATCAGATATTTCCAAGGTGCCGTCTTTCTAATGTTTTCTACTATCTCTTATCTGATTGCAGTACATGGGCTATAAAGTTCTAGCCATCGTATCATTTATTATTTAAGCCATAACCACTGTTTCCTTCCTGAATCAACTGACTTAGGTGTTCTTTAAATCCCTTTCCCACTAGAAAAACGTTATTTCAGAAAATGTATGATGGGATATCATTCCTCAATTTAATATTTTCTGTGGTCCATATGCCTCTCTGAATAAAGACTTTAAGGCAGAATATAAGGACCTACTGGGCCCTTTACGACATGGGCCTGGCTTGGTGCTCCAATCCCAGATTACATGCTCCATGTTAACTGGTTCAACGTTGGTGTTTCTCAGACTGTACTTTTGCTTTGAAGTGTCCTCCTTTCTTCTGTCTACTCAGTGTTTCTTCCTACAAAGTGCTGATATAACACCACATCCAGGAATAATTTCAAGGCCGTCATTGTTCACTATCACAGGCTGTGTTTTGTCGTTGTTGTTTTTTTAAGATTTTATTTATTTATTTTTAGAGAGAGGGGAATGGAGGGCAAAAGAAAGGGAAAGAAGCATCAGTGTGTAGCTGCATCTCACATGCCTCCTACTGGGGACCCAGTCCACAATCCAGGCATGTGCCCTGACTGGGAATCGAACCAGTGACCTTTTGGTTTGCAGGCTGGCACTCAATTCATTAAGCCACTCCAGCCAGGGATTTTAAGTTAAGACTGTATTTTAAGTGTTTTCCTCTGTGATCGCAGCACTCTGTACAGACCTACATATAGTTTTGGCACCTTATCACAAATGGATGCAGATATATGCACCCCATACCAGACTATGAAAAAGAGCAAAGAGACATTTCATGATATAATAAAATGAAAATTATCAAATGTTGCTCGTTTGGGGTGTTTTTTGTACATAAATAGTTGTGAAGACTGATTTTATTTTTGATACCACTATTAGCATTTTCCTAATATATGACCTTCTCATAGAATGACATTTATAATGCTTGGCTAACAGGTAATAAAATTTCAATTTATAATGGCTTGACCTGCCCTATCGTCTGAGAAGTAATTGAGCTGTAACCAAGCTTTTAACTAAATTTACCTGAATTAAAACTAGGTAGAGCTTCCTTCTACAGAATTCTTATTAGTGATGCATCAACTTATGCAAATATTAAATAAAATATTTTACTGAAAAAAATGTTTATATTCTATAAGTTAGTCTGTACATTAAGCATTACCTTAACAGGTGAAGTCATTTTCCTAAAATCCAAAAACTGAAAAATAAATCAGGAGCATGCAGCTGTGAAGGGTGGAAATGGTTAACACTGTTAGCTAACAATCCTTCTCATAGACACTCAAGTAGGTCAAGGAAACCGCATGTGACCACGAGACAACTCCTTGCTCCCCTGGGCAAACAACTGGCTTATTTACTTCTTTCTACAAAAATGTGCTGAGCCCTGGGACCGAGGCTTCTCTGAAGTGGCACAACCCGCCCTGTCTAGAGCCTCCATCTGGGCCCATTTCAGCTCCTTTTGGGACTCTGGCTTAAAAAAATCTGCGTTGCCACGCTGAGGCTCCTGATGTTCGCGGCGTTGTGGGTAATAAACTGTTTGGCTGGGTCCCTTGTGTTTTCGCACGCTCAAGTTGTGGCGGCCTCCTGCCTGCTTACTTTTTTTTTTTGTCACTTTACTATTTTGTGCTGTCTTCTTAGGTTGGGGTTCTACCATGCCCAATTTCCTCTTTCCAGTTAAGTGTTTTTTTATTCTTGAAGATAACCACAGTCTCGATGTATGCCGTTTTTCTATTATAATTTAACAAATGAAACCGCTATATGCAATATAAAGAAAAAAAACTCCAATCACAAAATACTTTGGCTGCAGCTGCTAATTTGCATAGCCTTTTAAAATTGGATTTATGACATATGGTTGATGTATTCAAAGATGTCCTTTCTAAAACAATTTTTGGTTTTTCATAATTTGAAGTTGTGCTCCATTACCTCCTTAAATATCTATTCACTATAGTCATTGATATGATTACTCTGATTTTCATTCATTTGAGCCAATATAATCATTCTAATGTACCTAGGAACATTGGAACTCAAATACACTTACGTGTATTTTATTAAAATAAATAGTTTCTTCAGATATCAGGTAATCTTATAATAACCTTTGTTTCCACTGTGCTTCTCAATTTTGTTTCTGCGTCTTTCGTATCTATAAAGCAGCCTTTCTGAAGATGCATCACCACTCTGAAGTATTTTGTAATCAAATACATTTTTTACCGAAGGGCTTCTTAAAATCTTTCTGTTAGTAAATTCATGGTAAATTTTTAAGTGAGAAATATAGTGTATTTTTGGTTTACCATGAACACACATTTTCCAGCAGAAAAAAGGCTAGTTGACACTGCAAAAAATGGCTCCAAAAGAATAGTGTGAGACGCCTCCCCGGTGACTCATCTTGAAAATGTGTTATTGCAAATGATTTATGTTCTAGAGTTTTGTATGTTATTATGGATTGGCAGAGGATGAGTTTTTTAGGATGTGCAAATTTGACAAGATACTTCTTTTACAATGTTTTTAAGGATAACTTCCCTAAATGATTAAAGGAAAGGTGGGTGAAATACCCTGTAGACCTCAACATGAGCACTGATTTTTTTTTTATTAAATCCTAAACAGGTTTTTACATAAAATAAGCATACATTTATTACTATTGTTATTATTTATATGCTTGTTATTAATACAAACAGTATACAAATGCTCAATTAAACATGCTATAAAGGTACTCAACTAAAGCTATGTTCTATGTCTGTAGTTGGGTTTAGAGTCAGAGCTTTAGAAAGTGACAAAAATAACTAAAAGAATCCCTGGATTCAAGCCAGGCCTCTGGTAAGAAAATTAAAACTATAAACATCACACATCATGTGCCCTTTAGGGAGAATAATGCATGTGTTTGGATTAACTACAAATAACCATGATGTTAAGAGAATTAATAAATTGATGGGGATGGCCTAGTTAACATAATTCTCACATAACCTGTCAGGTGTGAACTTTTGTTGTTAATCATAACACTAAGCAAGTAATAAGATAGATGGGATCCAAGCTGTAGTCATGATTCTAAAAAGCACATTGAATTGCCCATACATATCATTTCACTTTTATTCAGTTTATTGCCTGAATGCTTTTCCACATTGTAACTTCTACTGTAGCGCCGTTATAAACCAACATAATAAGAAGCCATTCAGGAGAGTTAAATCTGAGTAATTATACAATTCAGCAGATCTGGAGCCCAAATCAAATAGTAATAGCATTTAAACATGTCACGCTATGATCTACAGACATCTTTTGTTTGCTTTTTTGCTGCAAATGGTCTGGCCCATCGGCATTTGGGGCACAGGAGGGAATTTGTGCTCAAGAGCAGACCTTGTGAGCGCTGTTGCTTACCTGCGCCCTAATCATGCTGTGTGAGATCTCCAGCGTTGGCCAAGGAAAGCTTCCTGAGGGCCTGGAGCTTGGCAAGTTAAAAGAGCATTTTACAGTGAGCAAGATTTAACGTATTTTAAATGAACAATAGTGAAAACCTTTGGGGCACTGGTTTTTGGGAACACAAAACTGAAATCCAGCTTAAAGACAAGCCTGCTTCCTTAGGGCGTCTCTGTGTATAATTAGGTGCTTGAATGGATTTGATTTCTTCTCTCGTAAACCTACATCAGGGGAGAAAGGAATGTGCTCTGCTTTTCCTAGAGAGAAACTACTATAAGCACATTCATTTTAAATTAGGCCAGATATCAAGGTCTCTATCTAAAAAATGGGATTCATTGTTTTTTGGGTAAAAAATTACAAAGAAGGCTTTAATGAGAAAATATTACTTATTCTAAATTAAAGTACGTTAGTAAAAATGTTGAAACCATGCAACTTGTGCAACTTTGATAGTACTGAAATGCAATGAATGAAGGAAATCTTAATCTTTGGGGTATTTACAGGATTTTTAATTCGGTAAAACAAGCACTTATAATAGCATCTTGGGAAGGAAAATTATTTATTTTTTAAAATTTCACTACACCATCCCAATTTGATTTTGTCAATTTTATATTCCAATTAAGTTCAGAAATGGCAAGAATGTGTTGCTGCTTATCAGTGTCATTTGTTCATTTTTAAATGTGGCAATGAATTACTAAGCATCTACTGTTTCTGCTGGCCTATGTTCAAGGCACTGGGTATGTAAAAGGCAATAAAACATAGCCCGGTCTGTCAAGCATTTTAGGTAAGGAAAAAATTCAATTAGCTTCACTATAAATGCATGCTTTCTTTGCTGGAGAAGTTGGAGCTTTATGGCTCTGGCAAGGATTTATGGAAACAGCTGGACTTTAGATAGAATCTTCAGACCCTGTGGATGCCTGTGATTGCGTTTGCAGGAGTATTCTATGCATTGTTAAATTAAAGATGTATGTAAACTCTCGATTCAGTCAAACCTAAAGCAGGACTAAATCATTATAACTTAGTGGAACAGTTCGTACGAGTGATGAATCGTAGCGTCTGGAAAATGAGGAACTTCTGTTATTTCCTTAAGCCATCTAAGATAGAGCCCCATAAACAACTAGATAATTGGGAGAAAAGATTGACAATATATGGTAGTTCAAAACCGTTGCACTTTGTGGCTTATCTAGCAGTATGTTTCCTTTGCTCTAAGTTTTCTGACAGCCTTTCTTCTGTTCTCTTCTCTGCACACAGTTTAAAGTTTGAGCTCCTGACTCATTTCACAGAGTAAGCCCGGCGCCCTAGCATACTGCCTTGCTCACGTGTGGTCTTCTTTTCTGCCATCTACTCTTGAACTGTGCTAATATCTCCACTTACCATACATAGACGGGCAAACAGAGTTAAGCAAAGAAAAAAGAAAAGTTAACAAAATGAGGAAAAACGTTTCGTGATGACACTACAGTGCTAAAGGGACAGTTCTATTTATACAGGAGGATTAGTATTAGCTCACTGAACATTTACAATTCAGATGACAGGAAGATACTTTTAAGAGCTGATTTACTATTCTCGGGCCAGTGCTCATGCCAAATGAGCTAAAGTAACTTCACCAGCTGAGCTAGTAAAAGTACTTAATATACTCGTCTAAGATCTCCACGAGAGTGGCTTTTTGGCTGCAACAACAGGGCCCACAGCTGTCAGCTTTCTCCGCTGTCACCCGTAGATATCACTGCAGTCAATTAGAATCCCTACAGAGGATTTCAGACAGAGACACATGCGTCTTCTCGTTCTTGCATAGGCAGCTGCCCGAAGGTCGCTAATCCTCGACTGCAGGAAGGAAGCCTTGGCAGTGAAGCGCCTCATGCACTGACGGAACAGCTATAATCATCTGTCCAAATGCCTTAGTAAGAACACCAGACCGGTCTCTCAACGCAGCAAATTGACTTCCCTTCGCAGAGCTATGAGATGTGTCTGGGTATATTCAAACCCGTTAACCCCAGTCACAGTGGCAGCTCGCTGGCTGTTTGAAAATAGGCGTAAGAAAAATGGGGAAAGGAAATAAAAACAGTTAGTTAAATGTTATCTACACTGAAACTATTTCCTGAAACAATAATAAGCTTGATCTGTAAGATTCTTCTTTTCAGAGTGCTCTTCAATAGCGACAAACATTTGGAAATCAGTTTTGTGTAACTATTAAAAAAGTTGTATAATCACATTTCAATTTAAAGATTTCAGCAGGCATGTGATCCATTATTTTTGTCAACTACTTTGAAGTTATCTAATTATGAAAATGTTGTCCGAAATAAATAGAAAGCAAGAGAATGTTTTACAAAGTGACATGAAATTAATGTTCACTGATATAAAATTAATGAAATTAAGCTCACAGTTTATTCTGAGCCTACCTTTAATTTATTTCTCATCATGAGATGTTGTACTCTTTTTGTCAAAAGTAGTTAATGCTAGCACAGTCTGTTGGACAAAGAGTTTTATTTTAAGTTATAGAGCTATGTTTATATCATGGCATGAAATAGAAAACCACACCTATGAACTTACAAAGTGAATTATTAGTTAGGTTGTGGCAAGTGTGATTTTACATTTGTATCTATATCATATTATGGAAAATGGGGTCTCAGCACTAATGTTATAACTTGGTTCCAACAAATCTCTCTTACCTACTTGGGTTTGCAGAAATAACAATTTACACAAAGGTCACGCGTGAATAATTCTGTGGAAAAAATGACACCACTTAGCATTCACTTATTTATCTTTGTATTTTATTTGAAAACTCATTAGCCTGTCAGTCTGTATTAGATTATATTTTGTATATGATATATATGTACATATATGTGCATATACATTTCAGACATTAGATGGCCTTAGATTTCAAATGGTAACAAGATGGTGCAGCAACTTCAGCTATGGTTTGTCTTCACTGAATGCCCACTCAAAGCACACAGTGAGGGAGGTTTTCTCACACCTCTCCTTTTTTAAAAAAATTTAGGCTTGATTTAATTTCCTTTTTTTATGGATTTTTTATTCTTGTTCAATTAAAAGTTGTCTCACACCTCTTTTTTTATCAGAAAGAAAATCATTCCCCTTTCTGTTCCTCTCTCTTTCTACACCTCCCACTGGAATGAAGGCTGAGGAGGAATCTCCTGATAAGGAAAAAAGAGGAGAAAACATTTTTGTTGGATGGGAACAAACGGCGGCTGCCATGCTCCATAACAAAAAGGCCATCTTTTTGAGTCCTTACAGAAGTAGGGGTAAAATGAGAGCCACCTCTCTGCGCCGTGTGGGTGTGCTGGTCGTCCTGGGAACTACTGATGCAGGGATGTCAGCTTTCAAACTTTTGTAGCTAGTGAATGATTTTTTTACAACAGCCAAGTGCTGGAAGCAACCTAAGTGCCCATCAATAAATGAGTGTATCCAAAAACTATGGTATAGTATTCCACAATGGAATACTATGCAGCAGAAAGAGAAAAGGAACTCCTACCCTTCACGTCAGCATGGATGCAACTAGAGAGCATCACGCTAAGTGAAATATGCCAGGGCGTGAAAGACAAATACCATATGATCTCACCTATAAGTGGAGCCTAATCAACAAAACAAACAAGCAAGCAAAATAGAACCAGAGACATGGAGATAAAGAACAAACTGACAGTGAGCAGAGGGGAGGAGGGTGGGGAATAACAGGGGGAAGAAGGGGAAGGGTCGGCCAGGAACATGCATAAACGACCCATGGACAAAGCCGAAGGGGGTTAGGATTGAGGGTGGGAGAGAGTCATGGGGGGGAATGGAGACAACTGTACTTGAATGGCAGTAAAACAATTTATTAAAAAGTAAAAAAAAAAAAAAAATTCACAAAGAAAAAGTCTCCCTGATGTAGAAAAGCTGTAGTATGTTTGAACACCTTGATGAGAGAATGACATCAGTTTGAATCCAGCTTAGAAAATGTGTGTCATAATTGATGTTTGTGGAGTAAAAATTTTATCAATAATCAACAGAGTTAATATGACTTCGTCTTCAATTGCATGATAGTTTTGTGCAATTCTGGAAAAAAATAATGGAACTATAAAATACGAATAATTACCTGGGTAAATGAAATGAGATGTAGTGTATAAGGATCTGATAAACTCTGGAACTTATTTATGGCTAACTAGACAAAAACATTATACTTTAAGAAGGGGAAAAAAGTCCTCTCATATGATTTTCCCCCGTAAGATTAGGGAAAATGGAGTTGGGGTTGGTATTTAGTGCCAAGACAAATCCATGATATTTCCTTTCTCTTTTGAGTTTTGCTATTTGACATACCAAGAGAGCAAAAAAGGAATGGGCTTGAGAAAAGAGAGGAAATAAATCCTAAGCTTTAAAAAAAAGACATGTTACTTGAAAGGTTTGCATTGAACTCTTGCCAAATTCATGGCTCTGTATAAATATGAGTTCAATGAAGGAAGGACTTTGAAAAAAGTTACCACTCTGCTCTACTTTGTTTCTAGTAAATGCAAAAGCATTTTAGAAGAGTAAGAGCTCTCTGATAAGTATCACTCTCCAACATAGTGCATGCTTTTATGTTGAACTTAATCTTGAATATCTACATTGACTTCCCATAATATTCTGAATTTTTAAAGCAAGCATTTTTCTGGTATAACCATATATTTCAATATTTGTTTTAAAGTTGATTGTTTTCGGGAAGACTCCGTCATCTGACTGATGATTTATTCACTGAGGAAGGTGTTTGAGGGGGTGCCCTCCAAAACAGCATGTGCAAATAAGCCCAGAACAGAAGCATTTGTGAGTGATGGTGTTGATGATGTCACATTATAACCAATTTATTCTATTCTATTTTTTCTTGGAAAATCCTGTCTATAATAAATCATCGACACTGTCTTATTAGTCAAAGTGAGATACCACATAATTCACAATGAGGTAGTCAGCTAGCATAAAATTTAGAGTTTATAAATAAAATTAAGTTAAATAATAAATTTCACTGATCAATAAAGAATTTTAAAAACACTTGATTGTCTCAGTGTAATGTAGCTATGTATTGTTTAATCTGTGAAGATAGAAACAAAAATAAAGTGTTCTAGGAAATGGTTCCCATAAGTCTTTCAAGAGTACTACGCATCTGTAGAGATGGATTTTATTATTTTCTCTTTACTATTTTTTTTTCCAACAGTAAAGAACAAAGAAAATGATCACTTGGCTACTTCTTAAAAGCTTTGTCCTTTTTATTGTTGAAAAGATAGTTGAATAACAACTATATGCTGAAACTATTTTAGGTCTTGGACATAGTCAGTTCACACTTACTCCTCTTAATGTCTTATCCAAAGAAATTCTATCCTATTTGTATACTGACTTCTCTAATTCTCAACATACTCTCTTGCATTCCTATGTGTTCTTTGTACATTCTATGATAAGAAAACTGGCCTGGGATCCCAAAGCACATATAGTTTCTAGCAAAGGCCTTTTCATATAAATATTATAACAGCTTTTCAATCAACACATATTCTGTATGACTTACAAATTATCTTCAGATTTTGCAAAACTCCAGCAACTAACAATTCCTGCAATAGCATAGTTTTCTCTAAGTATAGGCTGACCATGGGATTTGTGGCCATTACTGGCACAATTTTGATAGTAAATGTACGTATTAGAAACACAGTAAGTCAGCAATGATAAACTGTAACTATCCTATTCAATCTTGAACCTAGAATCACCCTCTATATGTAAATTATAAAACAGAAGCCTGAATTGTTTAAGTGCTAGGTCAAAATGAGCACTTATTTTTCTGAATTTCCAAATTAATGCATTTTATTAACTCTGTTCCCTTCTAAAGCAACCATTTTTACATAAAACTAGTAAACTGTGAATTAATTTTCATATTAAAACTTTGCCATTTTGTACAAAAAGTAAATAGTTTAAAACACAAAGTAATTATGAAAAAAATACTCTGTGCATCTATTGTGTTATCAGAAATATTACAAGCTATAGTTTTTCATGATGATTAAACAATATTTTACTTCTAATTAGAAATACTACTACAGGCTACTTTATTCTATTTTTTTTTGAAACTACAACGTGTTACAAAATTAAGAATTATTAAAAAAATACACCATATAAAACTCTTAAATATTTTCAGCTTAACTCAAATTACTTTTGTAGTATAAAATTTAATGGTGGTATTAACTTGTCACATTCAATTCACAAATATAGCATAATATATATATATATACATAGCAAAGCAATATAGTTATTTTTCAGTAGGCTGTATATAATTTAATTCTGATGAAAATAACAGCAAGACATTTAATGAAGCTTTTAATTTAAAAATGATATACTATGAAATACCTAAAGAAGTGTTTTAGCCAATGAGTAAAAATATTTGGGGCACATATTTCTGGAAGTATTAAAGTATTTAAATATTTACTTAAAAAGTAAAGAAGTAAAGTAGTACTAAATATTTAAATGTTACTTTGTCACTCTTTAAACAATGTATAGCTCAAATTCCATCAACTAATTAATATGTAGGAAAATTAATAAAATAATAGGTTAGGCTGATGTTGATATTAGTGTTATGATCTAACCTTTGAAGATGGACATATTGACATTCTAACATTTTAAAAATTATGCACTTAGAGAATTTTAGGGAATTCAAATATTAGTAGATGTTATTAACTTAATAGATAAAATGCAAACAGAAATAACCAATACTTTACCATCATGTTGAAATTATGAATCAATTTATGAGCTACTTGTTTATTGTGGTATATAATTTATAATTACAAAGGCTCGGTATGGCTAATCAAAATACAGCCATAATGTAAAATACAGAAAACATTCAGGATATTCTTAAATGGTTCCCTCAACTAAAAATAAACCTGCAAGTAATGGTCAACCAATTAAAAGAAAAACCATTTATTTATTATTACTACCAAACTTTCAGGAACAGATAAATTTTGCTAGAAACTACTTTGGGCTCTAGAGTTCGTACTATATTATGAATTATAAGTCACAGGTGAAAACTGTGGCGTTCTGAATGAGCCACCCTAAGATGTACCTTTTGAGTATGCAGATTGTTTTGAGTTCAAGGCAACTTTAGCAGCAGGCTCAAACTTCTGCATCCCCCCACAACCACCTAAAAGAATTTGAGTTAGAGGCATAATCCATAGGTGATTGTCAGCAATAACTTCTTTTGACCATCTATAGGGCAGGGCAAACTTCTATTTACTAAAGATCTGCTCTTAAAATCCCACCAGGACCTTTCGAAACCCTCAAGGCATTTACCTTTTCCCAGCTCAGAAGGCCTTCCAATACTCAGGTTCCCTTTTCATCTCTGAGCCTCTCCTCCCTCCTGCTTGTACTGTCTCAGACGCTCTGGTGCATGCAGTGTTACTATACGTACACATTTAGTACATTTGGTTATTTTCTCTTGGTAAACCGTTTCGTGGCTGTTTGATTATGAGACCAGCCAGAAGAACCTTGGGGACAGAGGACGTTGTGTTTCCTGCCCCTGCCCCTGCCCCCGCCCCCTGCCGCCCACGGCTTCTATGAAGAAAACTTCTGTGAAGAATAAGGTTACAAGGGGTGATAAATATGAGCAGATATATTGGAAGGGGGTTGACTCATGAAGACCTGATTACAATGAGGAAGTAAAGTGTGCCGTGGAAATATATAGAATGAACTGTTCTCTCAGAGAAACTGTTATGCCATGAGGACAGAACACACTGATTGTTTCTTACAAAAACAGGGGAGTTAGAGGGAGAACACCTGGTGTCTCCCAGTCAGGACAGATGGGTTGTCTTGTGACCTTAACTTATCATATTAAGTCATAAAATGTAGAGGCATAAATATGCCTTATGTCTCTCAAGGCTGTGAAGTGCGATGTTTGTTAAAGCACATTGAAAATTGTAAATGGCTACAAAAAAGGTAAGTTATTATTTTAGAACTATTGTATTGTATGATAGGACTCAAATAGTGTGAGTCCTTGTGCCTGGTAGAGTTCAGGAGAAACAGTGATGTTTACTTGGTAAAGTGGGTAGGAGTTCAAATAACTTAACATATTCTGTAGTTTAAAAGACATTTTAAGCACTTGCCACTTTTCCTCCTCTTGAAATTCTTTTCTGAATCTCAGCTTACTAATAATCAATAAAAAAGAGTAGTAAAGCTACTTTATAGGTTTTTGGTAAATATTAGTTGAGATACTACATATAAAGTACTTAACAAAATGCCTAGGATATATGTTACCAAATTATTAGTAGCTTTAACAGCTATAATTGTCCATTTACAATAATTATTATCAGGAATATAACAAAATAATATCTTTTCTCATATAATTTCATATGTAGAATTCTTAACCACTAATGGAGACATATAATTATATTATGAAACAATTATAGTTAACAAAAAAACACACCGACTATATTTGGAAGCCAGTAATTTTATTAATGATTTAAGTTTTGCAATAGTTGAGGCACTGAACTCACATTTTTTAAGGTTATTTTTGATTAATCAAAATAATTAAATATACACACCATTAGCTTTTAATTAAAAAGCTAATATTATTTCATAGACCTCTTGAATCATAAACAAGCATGCTAGTTTTATTTTTCCACTGCTACTGCCTACAATAAAAGGTTTTTAGACTTAGAATCCTGGTATGTGTTTCTGCAAAATGTACAGAAACAGAGACTTAATATAATTTGATGTGTATTTTAGCATCTAATATGTACTAAGGTTTATGGATATGATGATGAAACGAAATTCTGCCCATCAGTAATAGAACCCACTAATCTGGGGAGAATTGCCACAGATATACAGTAGTAACGTAGCTTAGTAAATTAAGTAAAAGTAGGGTGTACAGATTTCAGGCTGTGGTGTGTGACTAATTAAGGGAGGTATTTTGGATGAGAGGCCTATAAACAGAAGCTACAAGGTCTAGGACCCACACAGTCAACCCCAGGAGGATTTGAGCCTCAGTGACAGAGGGGGAAACATGCGCAAAAACCTTACCAGGAGACACAAGGGTGTGTCTGGAGATGATGCATGTGTCCACTACCTCAATTACTTGTATGATTATATGTGTATCAAAATTTACTAAACAGTACGTGTTAGTTACATACAGTTTATTATATATCAATTATATCTCCATGAAGCTGTACAATATTTTAAATTGTGTAACAATGTGAGAATGTGGGTATGTAAAAGGCGGCCAATCTGTAAGATCTAGTTTTTGTTCTATAGAAAGTTAAGTTTTTAAATTAAAAGGTCATTTCTAAAATCCATACCAGACCTAGCTTTCTTTGCAAGATAACTCAATAAAGATTTTGAAGGACAGATAATCCCCATAATCTTTTCACATTTCTGAAACTTAGCCAAAGACTAAACATTTTTAAATTTATTTTTTGACTTTTGATTTTGAAATAATTTTAGATTTATAAAGAAGTCCCTAAAATAGTATACAGAATCTCTGTATACTTTTTTCAGTTTCTCCAAACATTAACATTTTATGTAACACCAGCACATTTGTCAAAACTAGGAGATTGGCATTGGTATATTAATGTTACCTAAACTATAGACCATCTGGATTTCACCAGTTTTTCCAGTAACTGTTTTTTTTTTCTTTTTTCCCCCCTGTTCCATGCTTCATTCCAAGGTTCTGCACTATGCTGAGCTTGAATGATTTTTTGACACCTCTGATCTGTGATGGTTTGTCAGTGTTTCCTCATCTTTCATACTTGGGAACTGAAGGCTGCTGTTCAGGAATTTTGTAGAATGTTCACAACTTTGGCTATTTTTAAGTTTTCTCATTCCACTGAGGTTGTGAATTTTGGAAAAGAATGCTACAGAGATGACCTGTTTTTTCCATTGTATCTTACAAAGGGAAACATGATCCCATAGCTTCCTACTTGTCATATTAACCTTGGTCACTTGGATAAGGTGGTACCTGCCAGGTTTCTGCCTTGTAAATCCCTCTCCACTTATAATTCATAAATATTATGAAGAGCTACATTAAAACTTTGTAAATATTCAGTTTTGCCTGAAATCTTGAGCCACTAATTTTAACATTAATTGGTGGATCTTGCAGTTATGAGTGTAGTTTTCTAATGGTGTTTTTCTATTTCCTCATTTATTTCATATTTTTGAATTGGATTTATTCTGTAGCAGTTTTCTTTCTCACACAAGTATTGATTCAGCCAATTATTTTTATCAGTAAGGACTCATGGATATTTATTTTGTGCTTTAGTCTAAAACCAATGCTATAATTATTTATATTTTTCTTTAAACTGTTTGAGCTTTGCCCCTGGGGAACCCTTTCAGATAGTCTCTTGTGTTTTCTTTTAGAATTAGTTTCATCTTTTTTGTTGTTTTTGTTGTTATTAGCACTTCTTTACCTTCTCCCAGAAGTTGTTCCAGCCTCATCAGATATTTTACCTTTCCTAGCCTTGGAATCAATTGTCAGCTACTTTTCCAAGGATCTTTTGTTCCCATTATTGCAGAGTAGTACATTGAAACAGTGACCTTGCGGCTAGGTACTCATTATTACTGGGGTATCATCAGCACTAGGCCTGCTCAGTCGATATAGCTGGGAAATATACCTATGTGTACTAACCCTTCCCCCAACGCACACATATTTCCATATTTATCTCAATACCAATCTGCGTGTTTTTGTATATATATGTGTTTATATATCACATGCATCTGAAAAGTATATAATAAACACATACTACACATACATGTCCAAAGTGAAACAAAACGTGAGTTCATAACGATATATCTAACTACTGCCCCGCATTCTATCGTTCCTCCTTGCCTCTTTGAAATTTCTTTCTCCCACAGTTTAAAAACTTGTCCTTGTTATCTACGATGTGTTTAATTATTTTGTTCCACTCTAGTTAGTGTACATGTGGTTTCAGGATTGCTAAACCATATTCCTAAATGGAGGAAATTTACTAACTAGAGTATTTCTGTATGGTTCTTTTTGTCTTGATATTTGCAATATTAAGTCAAAACAATGTTTTCTAAAGTATGTATGTCAGTTCCTTTACTCACTCCCTTCAAGGTAGTGATATCATTTATTTGTAATATAATGAAATTAATTCTTACACAGTCTGCATTCATTCTGGGACCCCCTGACATCATGCTTTTGTTTTTAAATGTGAATGTTGGAAAATTCATTCTGTAGGTGCAATTCTATGAGTTTTGACAAATGCATAGTCAATTATTCACCACACATTGTTATACAAAATAATTCGATAATCCCCCAATTTTTATACCTGCTGCCCTTTGTAGACAACCTTTCCTTCTACTCCTTCCCCTTCACAACCATTGATCTGTTTTCTATCCCTATTGTTCTGCTTATTCTAGCATGTCACATAAATGAAATTATACAATGTATAGCCTTGGGGAGATGGCTGCTTTTACTTAACAAAAATGCATTTAAGATTCATTCATATTGTTACATAAATCAATAATTTATTCTTTCTTTACTGCAGAGTAGCATTCAATTATATGGATATTACCCAGTGTGTTTATCCATTCATCTGTTGAAGGATATTAGGGTTGTCTCCAGGTTTTAGTGATTTAAAATAAAACTGATATAAACTGTTGTATACGGATTTTGTGGCAACATAACTTTTCGATTCACATGGGAAGTAACTAAAAGTGGGATTGCTGAGTGATACGGTAAGTATTCAGTTTATTATTTGCCAGTTCTTTCTTACCTCCAAACTCCTTTTAATTGGGCTACAATTTACATAAAATAATACATTTTGCATGAAGTTTAATAAGTTTTAAAAATTGGTTTCTGCATGTAACTAATACCCAAATCAATATTTAGAATATTTTGATCATCTCAGAAAGGGTTTTCATGTTCTTCAGACCAATCCTCCACCACAGAGAGACAACCATTCTTTTCATTTTTACTTTCATAGATTCGATTAATAGATGTATAATATAATCAACCAAATGAAAATATAAAGTATGTACTCTTTCATGTTTGGCTTCTTATGATCAAAATTATATTTTTTGGTACTGATTCATTTTTATTAACTAATAACTAATTCCTTTTATTGGTAATTTTTTTCAGTAAATGAAATGATCACACTTTATTTATTAATTTAATAGTTCATGGACATTTTGTTTTTACCCCCAGTCTCTTTTGGTTAGAGGAATACAGATAAAATTAACAGTAATCGCATACATGTTTTTATAGATAAATATTTTACTTACTATGGGTAGATTCATAAAAGGTGTATTTTTACTTTGTAATGACAAATAGTATTTCAAAGAACTTGAATGATTTTATACACCCCTGATAGTATATTAGAGCTCCAATTGCTACACAGCTTAACTAATATTGATGTCTTTTTATTTGAGCTATCACAGTGAGTGTGATAGAGTGTCTCACTGTGGTTTTGGATTGTACTTTCCTGATGAGTAAATGCTTTGAACGCCTATTCCCTTCTTTATGGAACAGTCACACATCTTTTTAGAAGTGACTACCAAGGTGTTTACTCATTTTAAAATTCCAAAGTGTGCCCTTTAGCATTTATTAGTAAGAGTTCCTCATATATTTTCCAAAGAAGTTCTTTGTTAGGGAACATTTCTTTCTTTATTAAAAAAAAAGATTTTTTTTCTATTCCAAGCATAAAAGAAAATAATAAAGTAAACAAAGGTCTTATTTTCACATTCTCAAAAATAAGTGATCAAACCTAGTGGGAACATTTTGAAATAAGATTCAGGAGTCCTGAGTCCTTCACTACCTCTGTCTAAATGCCTGACCTGGAGCAAGTTACTAAAGCCCTTGGCCACTCTAGCTACTTAGAATTGAAAGAAAGTTAATATGGAACTTATTCAAATCCCTTTTTCTTTTCTTTTTTTAAGTTGTTCTTCCATTACAATTGTCCCAGCTTTCCCTGTTGTTCCCCCCGACCTGCCTACCCCCAGGAATATTTCTTCTGCAGTTGTTGGTTTATGCTTTCATTTTCTTAAAAGGTTATCTTTATAAGCAGAATATTTTTAATGTTGATGATAACTAATTATTTTTTCCTTTTAGATATGTTCAGTTTTGTCCTAGGAAACTTTTACTGACCCAGGCTTATAAACATGTCCTGCTAGGTTTATTCTAGGTTTTTAGGTTTAGCTTCTACATTTAAGATGCATCTTGTTGACCTTACATTCTGTTACCAAGTATACTCACTTACTAATAGTGTTTTTTTCTTATTGTCAATGTTCATTTTTTACAATGTGGACTCTGATGTCATTTACAAATAAACAGATTTGCATTTCTTCTTTTTCAATCTTTTTAAATTATCTTTTTTCCAATTGTATTTTTGCACAAGCAAGGTCCTCAAAACACATGCTGAAGGGACAATAGTACCATTTGTAGGGAAAAAATATTCAGCATTTCACCATTAATGAAGAGAATTCCTCCTTTGATTTGCTGAAAGGTTTTATCCAGAATATATATTAATTGTGGTAGATAATGAGTTCATTTTTTTTATTTAGGTAAATAATGCATTTTTTTCTTCAGTTTTTTTTTAAATACAGAGTTTTACATTGATTGTTTTTCAAACATTATTTCGACCTTTTATTTCTGGGTTTAAACCCTGTAGTCAGGTTGCATTATCTTCTATATATCACTAGACTATTTCTTCAGAATTTTTGCATCTGAATCCATGAAGGATACTAATTTATAATTTTCTTTTTTAGTAGTGTTTTTGGAAGGTTTTGACAACAGGGTTGAATGAGTTAGGGAGTATTGGCTCATAGTTAATTAATGAGTTTCTTTTAGTATTGGAAAGATGTTACCAGTAAAGCTATCTGAGTTTCTTTGTAGGTAGATTTTTACTTATGAGATTATTTTTCAAAAAGCTGTAGGCAAATTCAAAGCTTCTTGTTCTTCTTCTGATAGTTTTGGAAGTTGTACTTTTAAAATAATTGTTCATATCTTCTAATTTCCTAAATGTTGGTATAACTTTATTCATAATATATGTTGTTATATATTTACTAGTTATGGAATATGCAGTAATGATTCCTCTTTTATTTTTGATGTTAAAATATTTTTTATCAGCCTTGCTATATGTCTATCAATTCTATTAATCATTTTAAAATATTAACTTCTAACACTGATTTTTTGTTTTCTTGTGTTGACTTTTGCTGTTTTTTCCCAATTAATTTAAGTTTAATGTATACTTATATATTCCTTAATGTATTCTTCTAGCTTCTTTAATTTGCTCTAGTTTCTTATATCGAAAACTTAGCTCATAGATTTTAAACCTTCATTCTTTTATAAGCATTTAAAATTATGCATTTCCCTCTATGTACAGATTTAGTTTCTTCCCCCTGTTTTGATGTGATTTATTATTTAACCAGTAGGCTACATAGTAGGATCCCTTCTAATTTCCAAATATTTGGGGGAATAACTAGGTCTCTTTTTGCTAATTTTGTTGGCATTACAGTAGATACTCTGTAGAATTTCAGCACTTTGAAACTTAATTTGTTCCATGACCTAGAACATTTTCTTATACCTCTATAGTATTTTGTAAATATTAATTAGATCAATTTAGTCAATTGTGTTGGTCGAATCTTCTATATCACTATATTTATTTTTACTTGTCTTATAATTACTGAGAAATGGATGTTAAATGCTCCACTATGATTATAGAGTAATTCCTTTTTCAACTTTGGTGCTGTCAAATTTTCCTTTATGAATTTTGAAGCTCTGTTATTTAGCACATATTTAAGAATATTCAGTTGACCATTTTATCTCCATGAAGTGAGCCTCTTTAGTTCCAGTAATACTTCTTGTCCTGATCTCTGGTTTTGCTAGTGCTAATGGAGACATATCCACTCTCTGAGTTTGGTGTTTGCAAGCTATACCTTTTTTCCATAATTTTCTCTTCTTTTCATATCTTGAAAATGCATCATCATGAACAAAATAAACAACTAGAAACACACTTATAGTTACACAGAACAGACTGATAGCTGTCAGAGTGGAAATGGTCGGGAGCTGAATGAGAAGGGTGAAGGGGTTAAATAAAGAAAAGAAAGACTCGCGGACACAGACAACAGTATAGAGATTACCAGAGGGAACGGGGGGGGGGGGTGGGAGAAGGGAGAAAAGCGTAAAGGGGGGATAAATGGTGACGGAAGGAGACATGACTTTGGGTGCCAAACACACAATACAAAATACAAATGATGTATTTTAGAACTGTACACTTGAAACTGATATAGTTTTATTAACCCCAATAAATGCAGTATTTTATAATTTACTTATAAAATAAAATAAGATGCATCAACTGGAAGCATGTATTTCTGTATTACTTTTTTTTTATTCTGACAATTTTTGTCTTCCTTTTTAATTGGAATGTATAGACCAGTTACATAAAATTTAATTTTGTGGTTTAAAACCCATAATTATTTCTACATATTTATAAATTATTCCTTCTGTATTTCTTTTTTCTTCCTTTTCTGCCATTGCTTGAGTTAACTGAACACTTTTGGGCTTTAAGTTTGTCATATATCTACTTTATTGGTTACTTTTTTTGTGTGTATACTATACTTTTTTATTGTTTGCTCCAGGGAGAATGAGAAGTTTAGCTGTACGAACAGAAGTACTAAGCAATTTGCAAGTGTAAATGTATGATTGGTATATAATGATGAATAATAGCCCCCAAACATCCAGATCCAAGCCGATGGAGATGGTGAATATCATCTTATGTAGTAAACCAGTAGGCAAACAGTAGGCAAAATTGACTTTGCAGTTATGTTTGTTAAATATAGCTTCATGGGAAGATTGTCCTTGATTATCCCAGTGGCACTTAATATTCTGTCAAGAGGTTTTTTGGTGCAAAATATGGGTGGGGGGTTTTTTCCAAGGTCGCTTGGGAAGTATTAATCTTTGGAATGCAAATGTAAATCTTAACTCTTACTCAGTTCCCTAGGGGTCTCCCGGACCTTATCACAATGCAGCATCCCCATCCTCACAGGAAAAAAAAAATGGGTAGTTCTAAGCAATCATTTTATTTATGATTAACACCTGAAAACGAAAAGCAGTATTCAGTAAGATGGAATTTGAGGATAGGAGCCATCTTCCTACACTACCATTGACATGGTTTATGGAGAGTACATTTTTTTTCTGTGTGGATTGAGTAACATAAAATCATCTTCCATCCAACAGTTTAAGAAGTGATTTTCTGCAAACTGACAAAATCAGATGCCAAAAACATACACTTGTAAGATAATTAAGGTTGTGTCTTATTTGACAGTCTACATCAAATATCACTGTTGTGTTTGCCTGTAGTAGATCAAGGACACTATTTTCGTGCTCATTGTTTTTAATCAAAAGTACATTTTAAGTTAAGGATCCTCTGTTTTCTTTGCTCATTTGTCCGAAATGCGTGGAAAATGTCAAACGCAGTGTTCTATTGCTAGTGCACTCTAGGCCATTTACTTTGCTTCTGGTTTATGATATTTGCATTAAAAACCCTGGTATAGTATTTTATTTATTTATAGTACTCTTAGCTTTCTCTTTTTAAAAGATTTTATTTATTTTTAGAGAGAGGAGAAGGGAGGGAGGAAAAGAGGGAGAGAAACAGTGTATGGTTGCCTCTTGCAGGCCCACCTAGGGACCTGGCCCACAACCCAGGCATGTGCCCTAGCTGGAAATCAAACCGGTGACACTTTGGTTTGCAGGCCGGCGCTCAATCTACTGAGCCACACCAGCCAGGAATTGTACTCTCAGCTTTCTATGGCCCTGCTGAACGGTCTACCTGTGAAGCATAGGAAGGCTGGAATTGATCCCAGTTTATCTACCACATCCAAAGTGATTTTTATTCCCCACTGCATATATTGCACATTAGGAGTAGAAGAACTTTTTCCTGAAACATATGCAAAAACAAGCCTTTCTCAGAAGTGTTCATTTTTCACAGAATGACTAGGTTTGTTCACTGCGTACAGATGATAATCTGAGATTCCAGCTTTTGGGGGTTTTTTTAAACATTCCTTCACAAACTTTGCTATAATGCACAAATTAGTTTTCCACATCTACATGCCCACTAACAGTAGTTTTCTGAAGTGTGAAACAGGACTTTCTGGTGGTTTCTTCACATTTTACGTAACTGTTTGTAGCCACTGCTTACACTGATAATGTCACTGTAAAAATCCCAAGACTTTTTGGAAGAAAGAAAAGTGCTATCCAATTATTTGCTTAAAATATAGCACCAATAAGGAACTGAGAAGGTAGCATCAACCTGTGAGCTCTTCAACATTCATATGTTTCCAATTTGAGGCAACTGTCTTGTTAAAAGACTATTAAATAATTAAAAACTAGGAGCTATAGAGTTTGGCTTATTTAAGGGACAAGAAGAAAACATCTACTCAACAAAAAAAATAAAATAAAATAAAATGAAGAAAGATGATGTAAACTGGTTGACTTCACAGTCTGAATTCAGGACACAGTTGCAGACCTCAGTTTGTGTGGCGTAGTTCCCAAATTATTGTATTGTGAAAGAATTATTTTGCAGGCATACCTGTCACTGCTTCAGAGAGCTGAAGGGCTCTAAATAGCTCAGGACAAAACACTGTTTCAGGTTAAATTTCTCTGATCACTGAGGGGAGCTGCCGTTTCTTTGGCCTGACTTAGCCTCCATTTTTGCCCATTCAGTCAATCACACACCCTCTATTTCTATGTACAGATACATACAGTTAATTTCAGATCCTCCATTTTGCCATTTAAAATAGCTTATGTCATATCTTGGTTGTAAAAGAATAAATTTACTATAAATTAACCAAACAAGGAGGGAGAGAAAATCTTTTACATAGTATTATAATTATGAACAGAGATAAAATTGAAATCATTATTTCAATTTATAAAAAAGTGATTGTGATGATTGTGAGAAAATCAGATGGTTTATGGGTTACTATTATATTTCTTACTGCCTTGTGAAAAAAACAAACTATAGAAACAATGTGGGATTCTAGGGTCATTAACCATAAAGAGCTCTATTTTTCCTAGAGTTCTTAATCCTTTTATGTTTCAGAACTTATGGAATTGTTTCTTGGTTTTCTTTTCTCTTAAATACAAAGTCAAATGCTGAGTTTCTGTCATAGGTATTTTTTTGCCATGTAGCCACTGTTGTTAAGTTACTGTATATGGATTTACCCTAACCACTAATAGCATTTGCAACACCATTTCCGAAATCATGGACTTATAGACCGATACCACGTGGCCAATGCTATACAAGTGAATCTGGTTATATTATATTAACGTTGCTGTCTCCTGACTTAAGCAAGCACAGGTCTCTCCATCTTCTAACACCTAGAAAGGTTATAGAAATGGTAACAAATCTTCACCCTAAAGATTAGCCATCGAAGAGTATTAGCACTTTCTATTTAGGAAAAACGTTAAAGATGAAGATTTTTTGCTCTGTGTCTCAAAGTGTCCTCTGTACTTCAGACTATATTTCATATATTTTATAGGTGAATTTTATTAAAAATAGAACATTAAGTATATTTAAAATGCTGGTTAGCAAAAATAAAAATTAATTAATTAAACTACTTAAATATAAAATAACCAATATTTATTGAATTAGTTATGCCATGTATGATTTTAACACATTCACATATATTAATTTATTTAATCCTCATAACAACTTTAAGAGATAAATAATATTATTATCTCCTTCTTACACATGAGAGGACTGAGGCAAGAGGAGGTTAAATAAGATGTCCAGAGATATACTGCCAGTGAGTATTAGAGTCAGATTCCAGAGCCAGGAAATTTGCTTCAGAAGCCAGAGTTTTTAATTGCTACATTATTGAGACCCTTTATTTCCAGAATTTTATTACTTTGAAATAATTTATTTCAATAATAACATGTAAATTATTAAATTCTCATTTTTGTTTTTTTGTGTATATGATAAAATAATTACGATTATTTCAAAATTTGCTTGCCTACTTAATGATTTATCATCCCAACACTTACATTTCACCAAATAACCTTTAATAATATAATTTTAATATGTATTACTTAGAACTGTATATGACACTATTTTGGAACAGTGCGCAGAGACTACTGCTTTTTTCCCCACTATTTAACATTCTTACTGGTAATAGAATAAATGAGCATACACATGGTTACCTCCCAAATAGTTTACTCTTCTTGTCCCATCTCATACTCAGGTGCGGCCAATGGATCATAATCAGATAAAGTCCTGTGGTTGCTCCCATAATCCATCTCTAAAGATGAAAAGCTCCTGCCTATTCTTATTAGTACCTCTCGCCTTCCTGATGTAAGAGAACATGGCTGGAGCTGGATCAACTCCCTTGGACAACGAGCTTAGCCTAAGGATGGAGTCCGCACAGGGCTACGCAGCACAACCTAAGTAGCCTGAGTCCCTGAGGGCTTCACAGAGCAAAGGCTCCCTTGCAGCTCTGAACTTCTTTCCTAAAATGTTTATGTGAGACAGCAATACACTTCGATCATGGTTAAAACACTAATATTGTGACTGTTACAAGCAAACTGGGTAGAAAAGTCACCCCGTATTTACGCCAAGTTTCTACACAAATAGAGACTGTTTCTCTATTGAATCAAAACTGAATAGGCCATATTTTTTTTGGCAGGAGGGTTTTCATTAACTGTCCTCGAAATGAGAGCTCTCCTTCTTCACAGTGTACATATAATCACTCCGAAAAAAAATGTGCTAGCATATTCTCAGTGGTACTGGTAGGGGTGGGCCAGAGAGATAGAAGTTTATACTGGATAGAATTGGTTATAGATGCCAGCCTACAACTTTTGAACTATTGACACAGAAGTTCAGTTTCTTCATCTGTAAAAATTAGAATGACAATATGTAATTTTTAGGTTTGTTGATTATTAAGTGAGATTGTGTGTACATAACAGCTAGCATATAGTGAAAGCTCTAGGGTAGGATTTTCTGGGTTAAATGCCTAAAACAAACAATTAATTTGCTGTTTTATTTGTGTAAATCCTCTGAACTAGTTGGTAGTTAATTATAATTGACATAAAACAAAGAATGACATGTTCTCTCTTTAATCAGTTCACTGTAAAGTAGTTCTCATGGCACAAATATGAAACTCTTGATTGTTCACTTCCATTTCATTCCAAAAGATTACTAGGAGATAAATAAATTCTAAAGAGAAATAAAAATATAATGCTAAAGCATGTAGATGTGAAGTAATCATTATATTAAAAATGTATCTCTCTAAGTGAGATCACTATCATTATATTAAAATATGATAGCGTATGCATTCATTAACCCAGAAAACCAACAACTAAAAATAGAGTCATTTTTTCACCCCATAACATTTTGTAGCTCAGTTTAATTTTACTTCAGAAATATACTTATATAATCTAACTCCATGCTGTGTCCAAGAGTCGATAACAATTCAGTTTTATTAGCTTCACATTCTATTCCTAAATGTTATACTATAATTAGTTGTTGATTAATTTGAATCAGTGACATACTTTAAGTAATGCCTGAACACTTGTATATTTTGAAGACAATCAGAAATATACAGCGAGGAAAGAGCCTTAGAGTTATGATTCTGATGTCAAGTGCATGTTATTTTATTCTAGTTCTTTGAACACTTAATCCATGTATGTTATATTAGACAAATGTCAATTAACAAGAATATTCAGTTAACCAGAAGACCTAATTTTCTGATTGTTTTTGCATAAATGAGTGCTTACTAAAATTTCTATAATAATTTTAAGGTAATTTTCATGAATGCAACTTTAGTTATATACACATGCCTAATAAAAATTACTTTATTTGTTGCTTCTAAATTATATTTTTATGTCAACATGTATGAAATAATATTAAATATAAATTATTAAGCTGCATATTATACAGGTTATTAAGCTATTATCTTTCAGGAGGAGGAGAGGAAGGATTCCCCTTATCCTATGTTATTCGCGATTTATCAATTTAATTCAGCAATGGCCCTTCATTATCACAGAAGCCAATATTCCCAGCTTGCAGCTTCTTTCCTCTCTCCCAGAACCAGCTGAGTCATGGCCTGTTTCAGAACTATTTTTTCAAAGCTCCTTCTCAGTGTTCTAATACCAACTCTACAGGTCTCCTCCAAGGGCTGATCACCTGAACCTAACCCCTGGGTTCTCTCAGCCCTATGGGAAGGTCTTTCCTCCAGTTATTATCTCTGTGATGATTCCATTTGTGTTTTTGTTCTCTAAGCTTCCTGACATTTATGTAGATAATTCCCTTTATTAATTTCTCTTTGTTGAAATTCCTTATGTGATTTTCTTTGTCCTGACTAGGCATGCTATGTAGAACCGATGGACACACTTCTATACAACCTTTAAAAAGTCCTCTTCAAAACTCAGTTTCTTTTATATTCTATATTGGAGTCACCATTAAAAAACTATTATATGCTTCATGGAACTCTAGGAGAAATCTATTGTCAGGATTATAATGAATTTAATTATTTATAATATTTATTAAGAAGTCTTAATGTCAATTTATTTAGTGTTCTTCCCAATGAAGTATCAACATTACTGGCCTGTCCCTTTATGATTCCAATCCCTTTAAGAAGCTCAAAATTTCCACACCATTCGTTTTCCCTTTCAACCTCATCTTCCCCTCCTCTGTTTTGACTTGTCAGCTGTATTCACTGTATTTGATTACTCTTTTCTCCTAGTTACCCTTTCTTCTACTGGAAGGTAGCTCATATGTACCTTTACTCTTCCCCTGCTGGCTGCCTCTTTCTGTTTTTCCTCGTTACCTAACATTTATGGGTTTGTTTGTTTTTTCACTCTTTTTTTTTTTTAAATCTACTAATTAAGAAAAATTTACACTGGCTCCTTTGGAAATGAGTAAATAAAATAAGTTATATGCTAATCATTGGCATTAGTTTGATTAGTGACCTTCTTGGACGGATTCTCTCAAGTGCATTCCCCTTCATTTATGGCCACTCAAATGACCGCTCACCCTGACCCAGTAATCTTCCACCGTTTTCCGGTACTGCAGGGCTCTCTGCGCATGTGCTGGTTCTTGCCTGCCATCCTCGAGCGGTTTGCAACTCTGTCAGAGCCTTTAGCCCATGCAGTGACCTCAATATCAGCCAGAACGGAGAGATTCAAGCCTTTCCTAGACATGCTCACAGCTCTGTGAGTACATGTGGCCTCCTACTTACCCAGGAATGTGTCGGAGCTCTGAAAAGCCCCACAGGGACACCTGATTCATCAAATTTTCATTTATGGTTTTTGGCAACCTCTTTTGTTTCAACTAGTTTTGCCACTTCAGGAAGATGCGGTTTCAACAATTGTTACTCGCTGCCTTTGACAAATGCCCCGTGGACTAATAAAGCTTCTGCAACTGCAGATCTGAGGCAGGCCAATAATGGGAAGTTTGGCAAAGGGGTGTTTCCTTGGAGCTCAGAGGTATGTCAAAGAGTGAAAGTTCACTGATAAAAGGGCTTTTTGGAGACATTGAACTCTATCCTGCCCACTTGATTGGCTATTACTCAGCTACTGTGGTTGTAAGGAGGCTGGTTTTTGAGGATACCACAGAGCTGAAAAGTTGGCAGTGGTAACAGGACAAAAGTAAAATGCTGCAAAGTTCACTGTTCTTACAGAGTTTCAGACCTTTTTAGGAACAAAGATGGGTGCGTATCTTTCATTTCCAGAGGTCTGAAAAGTGTTTAATTTCAAGATTTTTTTTTTTTTTGATGATACAACAGAAATTTATTCTCTCACTGTTTTGGAGATTAGAAGTCTAAAATCAAGGCATTAGCAAGATCACGTTTCCTGGCTTTTTCCCACCTTCTGGAAGCTTCTTTCAATCTTTGGAGTCACTTGGCTTGCAGATGCAATCTCTGCCCCCACTACCTCATGTCTTTCTTTCCTGTGTCTGTCTTCTGTGTTTTCAGATGCCTTTTTCCTTATAAGGCTACCAGTTATATTGGAGTAGGACTCACTTTAATCAAGTATGACCTCATCTTAGCATAACTGCATTTGCAAGGACCCTAACCCAAAATAAAATCACATTCGCAGTTACTGAAGGTTAAGATTTAAATGTAACTTTGGAAAGGATGCAATTAAATTCACTGCCCTTCTTTAATTTCTGCAGGATCCGAAGTTGTGACAACTTCTTCTTCCTAAGCACATTCTTAACTGCATCTTACATTTAGCTCAAAACACTATTTGATTTTAATGGTGGTTTCTTCTTCCACTCATTGAATACGTTACCTAATTTGAAAACATTTGGGGATTTTTCTGGTTATCTTTTGGGATTCATTTTTCTTCTCATTCTTCTGTGATCTGAGTTCATACTCCCTATGATTTTACCATCTCTCTCCTAGATTATCATGATATCCTGCTCATTGGTCACTTTGCTTCCTGCGGCATCCAGGACACCTGTCCATTAGATGGATGAACAGGGACGCGTGGAACATTTTGGGGAATGAGTTTCCCAATAGTCTCCTTCCCATTACCAATGGCTCGTGATGGTAAAAAGACAGTCCTTCTTTTGCATGCCAAGCTAAAACTATGCTGTCAACCTTACACTCATTTTTCCATAAATGACATTTTTAAAAAATGTACATAAATGATATGGTCTTCATTTTATTAAAATCCCCTCCATGGCCTTTTGTCATATTCAGATTATAATCCTAACTACTTTCCATGATTTATAAACCCTCACTACACAAACCTGTGACCACGTCTTAACCGCTTTTATCTTTAACCTCATTTATCAGCCATGTGAGCCAAGTTGTCTTTCTTGTGGTTCATCAACATATGCTATTAAGTGCCTTTGGTTTTTCTGATGGAATATTTCTCTTCATTGCAGCATGTGGTTTGCCCCTTCTCATTTAGATCTCTGCTCAAATGATACTCTTTTTGAGGGATTTCCTAGCCGCCCTCTCTGCAACATCAGGTCGTGATGTATATAGGAAGAAAATAGATAGAAGTGGTGCTAAGGGAAAGTTTTGTGGTCTGTGAGGAGATACAGCTTGGGTGGGAAGTGGGGTGACATTTAAGCTGAGAACCTAGTGACAAAGAGAAGTCAGCTTTGTGAAAATTGTTTATAGATACTGTTCAAGGAAAAGATAGGATGCAAAAATGGGCTATTTCCTTAGATTTTTGGCATTAGTGAGCTTTACTCACAGTATTAATTGTACCTAAAATGTCCTTCTTCTAGGCGTGTCCGCATCTTACTCATCTTTCACAGTCCGATTCAATGTCATCTCTTCTCTGAAGCCTCCCAGAGCTCTTTTTCTCTAGCAGGTCCACACTCCCCGCCGCTGCCCCGATCCCGTGTTCTGCGCTGCGCCGGGTGCCCAGTGTTTAAATGGGGAACGTGGCGAGTTGTGTGGAAAATGACATGACCCTGGTGTCACTGGCCAAAGTGACTTTTTTTTCATGTTCGGTATGAAACAGAATGATTTTCTTATACTACAAATGATTAAATATCCTCTTCATATATAATTAAAAATAAAATGAAGCATTAAGTAAGTTAAGGAGGGTTTAACAATGTTCTAGATTTAGTCCAAGGCATGCTTGTGTGTGTGTGTGTGTGCATGTGACTATCTGTGTGCATGTATGTGTAGAGATTCAATAAAGTCTGAAAATATAGGCCATTATACATATCATCAGAGATGATAGTCAAAGTATACAAAATTAAAATGCTACCTGTATTTGGAGACCCTGGCACCTTATATATAACTCACTTAGAAAAATGTTTATGTGTATGAGTGAGTGTGTGTACGTGTGTGTGTGAGCAGGCATGGTCTCTTTCTTTGCTAGTATTCTGAACTTAGTCTAACTGCTGGGTATCTAACATGGCAGATGTTGATAGATATATAAAGAAGATAATAATGCAGGGCAAAGCAATCAGAAGAAAATTACTATGGAAAAATACACACAACAGTCAAACGGTACTTTCAGAGTTTGATGATCACAGCCTTGCAGAGGAAGAATGATTAAGATTGAAATTTCAGCATTTCAGATACAGGCCAGAACTAAAATGCTTTTTGCCAGAAAAAAGGAAGGGAGATGAAAAGAAGATGTAGTCAAATTCAGTTCATGGGCTGTGAATAGAGGCCACCATGAAAAACAAAGTCTATACAGCACATGACGTGTGGGATGGCAGGGAAGTTCAGAGGCATTTCTGCTTCAAAGACACTTCCGAGCCCAACCAGTTTGTTCAAGAAGAGGCTGAATTCTATGTCAAAAAGTTCTTTCATATCCCGTTTAATATCACTATACATGTTCATTCTTAAATTTACCTATAGTAATATATAAAGTCTTGTCTAGTGTTTAGGTTCATAGGCTATTTTTTAAATGTGTAGTGGTGAGAAAGAGGTTTTTTACTATGTGTAAACACCATTTTTTTATCCACAAACTTTTTAGTAACCCCATGTCCCAGTCAGGACTTACGTGGAGATATTGTTTATTCATATGGTTTTTTTGGGTGAAGAGTCTAAGATGTATTTTTGGTCTCTTAAGCAGGGCCAGCTGTATTCCACTTTACTTTCTAGCTTTGTGATGCTGTGCAAATAATTTATGTTCTCTAATTTTCACCTTGTTAATAATCATTTAAGGATGGTTATTCGAAGGATCTAAACCTTATGGCATGATTGTGAGGAGTGGATAAGAAAATTGATTGTGTGCTGCAGTGCCTGGCACATAACAGATTTTCAAGTGTTGATACTCTTATGACTATTGTCATATGTTCCCCTGCTACTTATTCGCATGTAAAATGAGTTTATATTTTTAATCTAAAGTAAGATAATTAAACTGAATGCATTAACTAAAGTATTAAATACAAACCTAAGATAGTTGCTAAAGGAAAATTGTGCCTTATTTAGGGCTCTGTGCTCAGTGCTTCACACAGTATCTTGCACTCAAATGTTTGCTCAACTGGGCATAATTGACAAAGCTACATTTCTATTGATTACTAAAACAATAACATATCTAAACATGTGTTTTTTCCTCAGAGGCCAAATTCTTCTATTCTTCATATTCTTGTTTCGATCTTTAACATGTTTTGAATCCAATTTACTTAACTCATACAAAACACATCCCATAAACAATAATTTTATATTTAATATCAATAATGTTCAATTGTTATGCAAGAAAGAAAACTTGAAGTGAGAAAACAGGCACCGTATTCAGATGGCAATGGCGATGGATCTAGTGATTTAACCGGCATAAAGGTTTATATTTTGTGAAATGGTAAGAGGGAAGTGTGATTTAGTATCGATTTATGAAGGGCTTAGATTCCAGAACAAGGGACGTTCATGTCCCGAAGGAAAACAGCAGACCTGGCAGGCCTTTGCGTGCATGTTTGTCTTCCGTGGGTCTCGCCGCGCACCCTTCCGCGCCAGAGGCAGAGCGGCCCCTTCTCCTCTCCCCGCAAATCGCTCTGCCTGCGCCTCTGCTGCTCACGTCGCTGCCTGTCACCCCCGAAACGTCTGCCGTTACTTCTACCTTCCATCTCTGGATTATTCAATCTATTTCTTGTCCTCGCTCAATCTCTTCATGGTATTATTAGAATGATTATTAATGTAATGTAAGTTTTGGCACTAGGAGTAATAATTACTGAAAAAAAGAAACACCCAGGCTTTAACAGTGTTTAATTTGAAAACACAGTAGAAAAAAAAAATAGGCTCCTGAAAGGTTTAAGGCATCTACGTGTTATGCTGGAAGACAATAGATCATTGTTTGTTTTTTTATTAATCCAAATAAACATTTTGCATGTTTTTGACTAAAACTATGATTCCAAATTTGTGGTGTTACTCTTTTTTTATGTGCAATAATAATATTCATATCAATATGAGTTCTCAGTTTTAAAAATACTGAGTTTTTATACTTACAGTTCTTATATTTCTACAATTTCATGGTCACTTCTATAAGTGAACTGTATGACAAAATGCTAAGAAGCAGTAGGCTTTGGTTTTATAAGCAATGGATGAAACTGAAGGGGCTGTTTCAAAAAATGCAATTAGCTGATGTCACAGCACATTCAAAAGCCCATGGATATGATGGGGTTTATCTTCTGCTTTCATCACACTGCAGGATAATGCTCAGCTACATTAACTCATAGACACTTGTTTTTTGCGAGTTCCATTAGTATTTTCATCGAAGGGACTACTTTCAGTCAAATGTCGATACCTGGCAACTGCATTTGGTCAGTCCTACGACATGACCTCCAAGTGATGACACCTCATAGGGACTAGTTTTTGAAATGACATTAAAATCAATGTATTTCTTTATAAAATTTAATATGAATTAAAGTGGTAACATATGAAAATGCTGAAATACTCATAACCTCTATAAGGAATAGGTACTTTGACACAATTTACTCTTTATAATCAGGCATAATGGATTATTAAATTACCAACATGCTCCGTATTTTTAAAATCAAACATGTTTAATCTCTTCACATATGCTATTTTATACAGTACACATAAGAAAAGGAATGCCCCAAAATTCACAATTTTTGATGCTATGTGGTTCACAATATCTTTATATAAATTCAGTGTAAGATCATGGTTGTACTCACAACTACTAGACTAGGTGTCATGGGGAAACCAAGATAATGTGTAATAACAACTCAGTGTGATCTTAATATTAAATTCATAATTGGAAAACATAGCAGTCTTTCATGCATGGATAATAGAAAACATAGCTTTAAAATCTTAACAAATTAAGGGAATTGAATCCGGACAGTGCCTCTCTGTTCAACCAGAAAAGTATCTTATTATAATATTGAACGGCATCTTTTCTATTTGCTTGAAAGACATTAAGAATGTAGAGAGATTTATCAAAGAAGTTGGAAATCAAGAATGGAAAGCAGTTATGAGGCTCTCCTGCCCGTCACCAATTGGCATCTCAAGGAACATATGTTCGTACAAAGTTTTAACAATCCATCTAACTTTAGGAGATACAGGGTGATTCTCATTGTTCTAGAAAATGTCATGAACCAAAGGTCATTGTGCTTTATTCCTTATTCAAATAAGTGCTTCCAGAGGTGCACTTTTAGCACTTACTCACTCACTTGAGCAAATGAAAGGAAGCAGCACTCAATAATGAGAAAGAAAAGTGGACTCACTCGTTTTAGACAAAACTACACACATGTAAAACAGAAAAAAAAATTGAACACAGATATTAAATGTCTAAGTGGAAAGAGTTATTAAAAACACCAAAATGCTAAGTTGAGTATAAAGTGAGCAAATTGGGCCTTATTGCTCTAGTCAGAGGATATAAAGAAAATAAATATATAGAGATTCTCATCTTGTTTTACAAAACTTAAGATGATGAAAGGACAGGTTATTGTCATTAAGGACTCATACATAATTTCATTAAATTGGGAAAATAGCAATAGTTTTTGCTTTTCATTTCTTCATACAATCATACATACATACACACATTTGCATGTAATTGCACTATCAGTAAGGAATATCTAACCTCGTGTGAGTTTTACATTTTGTTTTTCTAAAAGATTCAAGGACTAAGTTATTACCTGTAGACAAGTGCTGACAATATTTTTTTGTGTATGTGCACCGTATGCACAAAAGGCTTATTGACCAATCAAAATATTAAACCTTTTCAATAAATTTTCTAATAAATAACAAATTGAAATTTACTAAAAGTTAAGTGCTATATTGAGCACTCTATATATTAATTTTGTTATAGTTCCTTTAAACTTTGCAGTTTCTGTGACGGGCATTTTCTCTCCATTACAAAGGTCAAGAAATTTGGCTTCAAACAGGTCATGTCACTTCCCTGAAGTCCTGGGACTCATAAGTGGTAGAACAATTATTCTGATTCAGGTCCAATTTTGAAGTGCAAGTAGTTTTATGCCAAAAAATGCCACAGAGTGGAATAATTATCAATTATAATGAAGTTGAATACAAATATGTACATCTTTATTAAACCTGTTTGCTGATTTGCCTATTTATCTTTCAATTTATTCATAAGTTTTTATTGAGTTTATTTTTTAGAAATTTTAGTGTGTACCTGTGAAGACATAAGAATAAATAAAGGATCACAATATTATATATTAAATGCTGAAATGCTGAGATAATTGTATGGCAGAAGCTTTTAAATGAAGTGCTTAACTCAGCTCTAAGCGTGTGAGGCCTGCGTCTTGCTCTGCGACAAGAATGTGTCACAAAAAAAGGATGTGACTGTCATTTTTGAAAAGGAGGGCACCTAGACATGATTCTGGATATGAAGGTAAGAGGTCCAATATTAAAAAGCCTTAGAATTGAGTCTGAGGGATTCGGATATTGTCCTAACATTTACAGGGACCAGGCGGATATTGGCTTTGAAAGAATTTTAGACAACTTGTATCCATAAATAGCTTTCTATTTTGCAGATAAATTCCCACTATTGCTTAAATAATGTCTTGGGAAAGGGAGATTAAGAGTGTCTTTTTGCCATTATGCACATGAAAATTAAACTGAAGTATGCATAAAAGAGGAAATAGATTGGAAAAGGGCAAAACTTATGTGGGAGTATCAAGGAATCTGCTAAGGAGGGAAATAAAGAGTTAGGTTAAAGACAGAACCTTAGCATTGTATTTCAGCTCAGTCATATATTATATATACAGTGGTATATATGTAATTAATTAGACTGTTAATATGATAAGCATGGTTGATGACAATTTATTTAGAAAAAACTAATAATGCTTTTGCTTATTAAGGATGCTTTAAATGTATGCAGAGAAAAAGGAGCCTTTGAAAGAGATGCAATTTCATATCCATCAGGATTCTTCATGGCAAAGCATCGGTAAATATTGTAAAACAAACAAACAAGAACATTTAAGAAGAAAATAAATGATTAGCTAGGCATCAGGTGGTTCATAGAATCTAAAAGTGTGCTGGGCTATTGGACTCTGCAAACGGGCAGGGCCCAGGATGGCTGGTCTCCAGCCACCCTCTGGCAAAGCCAGGACTGCCCGCCTGTGCATCCAGCACGCGTGCCCTATGACACTGCAAGTGTAAAATACCACTGGGGTCTGAAGACTCAGAAAGCAAAAAAGGTTGTAAAAATATCACATTAATATTTTGTCTTGATTGCACATTTAAATAGGAATATTTTGAATTTATCGGTTTACGTAATATATTTTTGCAATTTTTTACCTTTTTTTTTAATTGTTTTTAATGTGACTGCTAGCAATGTTAAAATAGGATACATGGCTTATGTTTGTGTCTTATGTGTGCATTGGACAGCACCATCCTAGAAGGCTGGCTGGAGTCGTGGGTGTGTGCGTATGTGTGTGTGTTTATAGAAAAGGGGCCATAGGGATTTGGACAATTCTGACAATAGCATTAGACTATAGTGTTAGATAGTTATCTTCTTCCTCTAGTCAACACCGGTTTTGCGTTCCTAGACTCTGATTCTGCTGTGGGAAGATAAATAGAGGGATAAAATAGCATGGATGTTGGGGATGACACAGGCAATAGGTCACTGACAGGTACAGGAAAGAAGAAATAAAGAGAACAATCTCCTAGCTGGATGTGGTGAGCAGGAGTGCTAATCAATATGGGTGCTGGCTGTTTGAGTAATTCCTATATTTTTTTGACATGTTCCTTTATCAAATTGGACCTAAAAACTAAATAAAGTGTCTACAAAAACAATGCTAATAATGTGAGAAAAAGATGAAGCCAGGAGTCATTTAAGTTCACACAGTCTAGTAATAAGAATGTGGATTTATTTTTACTATCACATTGCACTCACATGAATATGTGAAAACGAATTCAGGGCAGTGCATGTGAAAAAGAAAATTCTAATCCTGTTACTTTCATCCGCCTTGTAAAACACCAACTAACATACTTAGTAACTAAGTAACTAAGTAACTAACATACTTAGTAAAAAAAGAAAATGTTTTAACTGTTGTGTGCCAGAAAATCTGATTTTTTTCAAGAGAAGTCAGAAAATGAGCAAATGCTGACCTGCTGTTTCCCACAATGGGATCCAGTTCTTGTTATGCCCATTAAACTAAGAATTGCTGAAGAAAGCAAACATTTTACAAAGGACAAAGCCTATGTGAGCTCATAATTTTGCCTTAGGCTGAAAAAAGGAAGGAAAACCCTTTCTAAACTTTCTAACCGTATGTGGTAGTCGTCTTGCAAAAAGGGACAATCTTCCTCAAGCAATTTCCTATAAAAATGTCATTATCTCCAGTAGCTCTTTTGATTCTTCTGCATATCAATCCATCAGCCAGTTTTCTAGGCACAGTCTCGGAGACGACTGTTAATGCCAGTAGCAATTATAAGGAAAATTGATCCTGTAAAAGCAACAGTTTGATGTTCATTTCAATAAACGGCCTGTTCCACAAATACCAGAACCTTTTCACACTGAAAAGCAATGGCAGACATAAAACAAAATGATTGCTTTGGCCAGGTGATTAAACCCTGGAAGTGATAAAATGCAGGACTGATCTTTTAAAGAGATATAATGAAAAGCACTTAATAGACATAGATACTGCTCTGTTTTGAAAGATTAATGAGAAAAGAAAAACTCTCTGCTCTCCAAAATATTTTCATTGTAAATTTCAAAGCACAAGAAGACTAGATATAATTTTGTTCTTTTAGTATCATGGCTGCCTAGTTTATGTCTATAACTTCACACAAATGAAGGCAAAGCTAATTTCAGGCCTCTAAGAACTACAATTCAAGTAGGAAGGCTGTGGATAACACACACAAATACAATTTCCTATGGTGCAAGTATTCGTTGAATTGATGGACCATCACAGACAGTCAGCTGAACGTACGGTACAAGCATTATTGCTCCATATCACGCCTGGAATTAATGGGTCTTTCTTTCTTTCTTTCTTTCTTTTTTTTTGTTCTTTTTAAAAATTTGTACTCTTTACTTTACCCCCAGTTTTTACTGAGATATAATTGACATATAACATTGTGTTAGTTGAAGACATAGTCAGTGAGTGTGGTAGATGTGAAGTTCAGTCTCCAAACTTAAAACTCATAAAATCGCACTACTAATCTGAGCAGTTTGAGACAAGTCGCCCTAAAATATCCAAGGGTTTTAATAGCTCCAATGGCAAACATAGATTTTTCTAAATTTTAGTGGTTTCTTTGATTTTGTTCATATGACCAGTTCAATCAAGCCCAATGCCTATGATTTTAACTCTATCTCTGTAGGAATCTAGGCTACCAGCATTAAGCTGTTTCTACACATTGTATGCATGGAAAAGCAATCCCACTAAGCTAGGTCAGCTCATGGGGCTTTGCACAGAAATGATAATTATTAATAGTTACTAAATTCCCACAGATGCCTGCCACATGCCTTGCACATTGCTCAATCCTTTGATATAACTCATCTCATCTTTAAAGGAAAGGGTCAGCTCTCACATTTCCTGTGTTTATAGATGATCAAACCAAGGGTCAAGTTGAAAGCATCTGACTTTGTATAGATGCTCTTTACATTTCACAACTGTACATCTCATTATAAGCACTCAGCGAGGCACTAAGGAGAAGGAAATGAATAACTGAATGAAGTAATGGGTGTAGAAACTCACTAGGGTGTATGTTATTTCCTTTTTTACATATTTGTTCAGTTTTAAAAAATACATGTTTAAGACCATTGTTAAAAAATAATTTGTATCAAATAAAACATAATATCAGCTTTATAAATTATGACATTCATTTCAGTAGTTTTAACTAAACCAGCTATAATTAAAAATTTTAGAAAATAAGTTTATTTTCTTAAAATAAGAGCATATTAGCCTTCTCAAATCAAATATAGTAGTTTCAACATTATCCATAAACACTAGGAAATAGCAAGAACATAAATAGGAAAATAAAAGTATTTTTTTCTATATTCATGGCTTAACTTATTATAAATCATAGCAAATATTTTTTATAACACAAAGTTATTTTTTTCTAACAAAGAATGTAAGTATATTTTATTGGAAATATTTTCATTTGAAGTTATATTTGTAGTACTAAAATTAAAGTGTGTAAAATGTGTCATTTCATATCATGAAATGTGTGAATTATGACCCATGTTTAAATACTGGTAGAGGCAAGAAAAAAATAACACTCTTTTTTTTAATAGACTCTGAAATTTCATTTTATATTTGAGGATAAATCTAATGCATTGGAATCTGTTGGACACATATTTTAAATTTAATTTTCCTGATTAATTTTGTCAATTATAATATGGTCTAGCCTTCTAATGTTGAGGTGCATTGCATATTGATTTCCAATTATTTAGTAAGGAAAAAAACTTCAAAATTGAGTTTTAAAGGAAAAAAACTTGGAAAATTGAAATACAATAAGCATAACTGTGATCTCGTGGAATGAAAATTAGAAATTTATATAATCCTAGTGTATCATCTTAAATTACTGTATATATGTTCTTCAATTGGATCTCAAAAATATAATTTCTATGTATAAAATATAATGTTATGTCTAACATTTTATGAAATGAGTTGCTTTTTTATTAGCAAAATGCCTAACGTTTTTCAGGACAATGAGAAAATCAACTAAATTAAACAATGTTATAATATAATATTATGGGCTATAAGTTTTTGTGAAAAAGTTTTAACTAACTGCCAGTCTTTATTGTGTGTTCTTATGAGCACTTCCTAAATTCATCAATTAAAGCGTTAATTATGGTTAGACTGTCACTTTTTGTTAAAAAGACATTTTCTCATCTTTATTAACAAATAAATTATAAAACAGCAAAAGTTTTATCCGAGGCATTTGAATTTCCTAATTTAAAAAGTCATTTCAGATACCTTATAATTTACAGTCACAAGGTTAAAACAATATCCAAAAGAATGAAGAGAACTTGTTCTTTATTGACCTCAATATTTACTACTACTTGTTTTTATGCTATCAAGTTTGTATTACCTAAGATTTCTAATCTTTATGAAATCAAATCAGCTCATTATTGAGAAAAACTTAAAAAATTTTTTTCCAATTCCCTCCATATTCCCAAAATATCTTTTTTAATTACTGAATAAAGAGTTTTGTTGCAATGGGTTTAACTATTTGGGGGCAGTTTTATAACCCGATAACTTCACCTTAAGTATAGATTTCTTTCACTTCCAAAAACATATCAATAGCATATTCAAAACATAAATCTTCCTCTTAATTAATCTGCCCACATTTGAACTCTACAGTCAATAATGAAAAATGTAACTAAAAAAAATAGTTTTTGAGAATTGTTTGATTTTGTTCTAAAGTACAAACTTGCCTTCAAAAGTGATCTGAAATAATAGTACACAAAAAAATACAATTTTTACAAAGTCACAGATTTCCCAAAGACCTGAGAGAACAGATGTACAATCAGTATCGCCCCGTGAGCACCAGTGCTCCAGAGGTGTAGCCAGTAGGTTTCTCCACCCCCTGTTGCTCTTGTGAGAACAAATCTCTAAATGCATTCTACAGAGATTTGGGAAGTTAGTAACCCATGCAAAGCCCTTTTGGAGAAAATAGGAGAGCAGAATAATGATGCAAGAAGTAATAGTAACTGGGTAGCAACTGCAATATTTGCTTAATAGGAGAAATGCATTCAATCAAATCATTATGGATATTTTATCATTGGCCTCTCCGTGTGTGTGTGTGTGTGTGTATACAGATAAGCATAATGCTGTTTTGGAGAGCTGTTGACCAAATGTTGCTGCATAACAATATATACCAAATTTGCATTGCTCACTTTTCAGTGGGTAGGTCATGGCTTCCATTGCACTCAGCTTAGAGCTCTGCTGGACTTCCCCGAGAACTTTACATTTCATTCTTGTCTTACCTACCTGTCCGCTGATTCTCTTGGAGCAGTAACTCTTTGGAGCATGTTCTCAAAGCAAAGGGCAGCAAGGCAAGAATGAAAGCCAAAGCGCATGAGCACGCTTGGCAACTCTACTGTGGTCATAGGTGCTCGCACTCTATTGGCTAAAGCAAGTCATGGGACCATGTCCTGACTTAGTGGAGCAGGGAATTTACTCCTCCAACAGAGAGGTGGCCAGTTCAAAGGTGAGGAACAAAGGAAGAATTGTAAGCAAACACTACATCTCTGCCCTCTTGTTTGCCTTCATTAATTTCCCTTCTATTTGCAAAATACATGTATTTTTTCCCCAAATCACCAGAAAACATTATCCCATTTACTTCAGTAACGATGAATGAGAATAAACATAAAACGACTAGCACAGGTCCTTGAAAATAGGAGTTGCATCTGGTTCTATGAACATTAGTCATAATAACGACAATCAGAATAGTAAATGCTATTGTAAGGTTAACACAATGAAATGCCTTTCTATATTTCTAACTGAAACATTACCACTGTGCTATATGAGGGAATATTTTATTTAGATGTCTCAATAATCCAGTAATGTGCTAATTTGTTATTTACAGGCACAGTGTCTCCTGAAAGAAGGAAAACAGAGAATTGAGTTGAGTGAATTAGACAGATGCCTTCAGACTTAACTTTCACATGCAATTAATTCCCAGGAAGTTCCAAATCCCTGGAAACTCAAGTAAGTGAAATTTAACCTAAAATGAATCTTTACTCATGGCAAGGCCTCCAAAAAAGACAACACAACAGAAAAAAATCCCTAACAAATATAAATTTGCATGTATGTAAGATCCCACATAACCTACTTGTACTGAAAAATCATGATAAACTACCAAGAGTGAATAAGAATACATAAAGCTCAATTAGCACACAATTGGTAATATTGCTCAATTTTTTCTATATGGTTTAATTTTTAAGTCCCATGAAATAATTGCAAATGCTATTTGATCCTTTGGTTGGGCCATAATCAGCTAGCTTTCAAGTGATTACCACTATTCCTGTTTCTCTTCTTTTCTGTCCTTCTCTTCCTGCTGCCAGATGGGGGAGTGCACGTTGGCCCGCAGCGCCACGGACGATGCCTCTGCTGAAATTCTAGTGAGCTCTGAGTGCTCCATTACCCATCGCATTCTGCCCCATTTGAGCCAGGCGCGTTTGCCACTTTGATGCCTGTGCAGCACAAACAACCTGCCCTAATCAAAGCTTCCCCGTTCCATCCCGAGAACCTCTCATCACTGCCGCGGTTTCCAATCTGGTGCACAACATGTCCACTTCATTTTGGAGCCTTTGATCCCATCAGTCTGACACTTTGATCCATCCACTGCACTAACTGGACCTCATCAAAGCTCTCGCACTTCTGTTTCTGACAGGCAATGACAAAGATTCCAGAAAGATGAGGGACTTTTTCTGCTTCTGTTGGATTTTCAGTATCAATTATTTTCTATTTAATTCTGGTCCTATGACAGATTCTCTAATTTTATTGATCTTGTGTTCTAAAATGTATACTTATATATATTTTTTTCTGAAGTCAAAATTCAGTTTATTATTTAGTAAATTATTACCAAGAACATACTTATGATCACCATGCACATATAAATGATCTCTTGAGATTTTTAGAAATCTCAACCAGAAAAAAAACACTAAACCAGAAAAAGACCACTAAACTGGTAGACACTTAGGTAAGTTTCATTCTCCATTCAAAGAAGTGTAAGCATCTGAAAAAAAGTTATAATTCACTCAGTGAAATATGCTGAGTGAAATATACTAGCCTAGTTATAACTCTGTATCTCAGGGTAGTTAGGCTCATGGACTCCCACGTGGGGTTCACCTGCTGACTCTATGGAACTTCAAGTTTCTTATTAGAAAATAAACTAGTCCAACTGGTGATAGAGTGTTCATAATTTACTAATATGATCTCTTCTCACCAGAACAAAATGTATCAAAGAAGATATAATCAGTCCCTATCTTTAGTACTATATGTTCTTAGATAAGGAGAAAGCAGAAATATATGCATTCGTTAATGACATTCACAGAAAATGCCTGCAGTATCCAGGATGAGCACAAAGTAGTGAAGTAAAACAAGATCTCAGAGTTCACTCAGGACATGTTGCCACGTGCTCTGACGAGAAGAAGAAGAGCTGGAACAAAAGGTGTCTAATGGCCTCTGCCTGCCCAAGAGAGAGGTCTTGCCTAAGTTTCTTGACAACAGCAACCCATAAAAATGAAAAAGCATGTGTGTTTACCTTTCAGAGTCTTGACCGCTGAGGATAAGTAACACCCTACATTTTTAAGGGCTGATTTTCTGCCTTACCTTCCTGTTCAGCATATCCTTCTCTGCTCTCACTCTGGGAGGACCAACAGTGAAGTGGTCACAGCTCTTTCTGTCCCAAGCCAGAGCTGAATGGAGAACGACTGGTTTTGCGGGGTATGTTCCTGAGCAGGGTCAGATTTCCATTGGGGGAGATATAATGAACGGCAATTACGTCTCTACTTTTCTTTATCTTCTTATTTTATGTTTATTTTTAAATTAAAAATATTTTAAAAGATGTGTCTATTTCATTGTCTTTTTCAATCCCCTCCCTCAGATTATTTGAATTTTTCCATTGGCATCCAGAATCTCCTTTTTAATTCAGGTATATTATCTACCATCACATCCAATGCCACAATATAGTCTAAAAAAAAGTTGACAAAATAGCGTTTAAAACATGCCTGGCTTTGGATAGGTGACCATATATATGTATCAAATAAGTGGGGAAAAAAAAGGAATGAATTAATTGGAGGGATATTTATCTGTAAAGAACCAGAAGTGAGGGAACAAAAAGGATAAGATCATAATTTGCAGCGAATCTTCAAAAAACATTGGTCTCAGTTCCATTAATTCAATAACCATTGAGAAAAGGCAGTTTAGAAGAGAAAAAGTCACCATATATTAACTATTAAACGCCTTTTGGAAACTAATACTGAAAGTAGATGAACATAAACCTGCTCTCAAGATTCAGATACAAAAAGGGATCTTGGCTGTCACCGAGAACAAGAATCGTTGATGTACTCTGCCAATTTAAAACCAAATAAGTAAATTAACAAATAATAGCAACAAAGTCTACATCAAACTTGTTTTCTTTAGGGGCACACGATTTCTAATAATTATAATAGCTAACATCTATTGGCATACATACTTTGTGCTAGGCATTTTATTAAATGTTTTCCACATATTAAGTCATGTTCTATTGCACCTTTAGTCACCATAATCTTTTTCTATATGACCCGCTTACAATCTTATCTCATTTTGCCCTCTTTTCTCATCCTATTATTTTATTCTTGGTGTTATTGTTTGATAAATGCTGTTTCTTCTTGCCTTTTGAAATGCAGTTTTCTGAAGATTTTATGGCTGATATAATATAATTACCTTTCAGAGCTAAGTTCTTCCTTCTTCTTCTGGAACTTCAAAAGAAAGCTTTTTCTACTCTTCAAATTATTTCAGAAGAGTTATTTGGGACTCGTAGAGTAGCATGGGACCTGGTCACAGACTGCGTGACTTAGAACCCTGTCTCATTCCATACCTGTGTGAACTTGAACAATTGCCATCACTTCTTTGAGCTTTGGCTTTTTCATTTATTCATTATTACCTTCTTTATAATGTCAAAAAGAAGAATAAAGTAAGGCTATACTATGACAGTGCTACTCCTTATTATTTCCACTCCAGGTATTTTGAACCATCTTGTCTCTGATAGGGAAAACCAGTAGGTTGGTAAGAGGAGGGGTATGCTGTTGCCTCCAAAACGATTCTTTTGAGGTGTTTAGAAAAATGCCCAGTCTCGAGTCTAGTTTTTCTTTTATAATGTTAGACTTGACTATTTCACATGGTAAAGCATTTATTATTTTTATTAAATTTATTGGGGTGACATTTGTTAATTATTATTTTTTATTCTCTTCAGATGCATGTGCTTCATTGTTACTAGTCATTTCTTATCAAATTATAGTAGGAGACACAGCCTGTACTGTTGGGTTCATGATGATAAATACATATATTCATCATTTCCTCATATTTTTATATAATTAGGTGGCCAAGAAATTGGAGTAAGTTCAATATTAAAGCCCAAACATAAATCTTACATTTTTACATATATTTAAGAAAAAATTTTTAGACTTCTTTAACAGTTTGTCATTAATTTATTTGTTTTGTTCATTTTTCAGGGACCATTTAAAATTTACACCTTTAAAATAATTCTCATAAAGAAGACTGATATATTAGAAGTTCATTATTTGTATTCTTGATTTTATATATATCTTTTTTGTTGTTTTCATCATATGCATAAAGAATAGAGAAGAATGAAATAATGTGCTTATGGAGTTAAAAGGATGACTCTTTCTCAAAATGATAGTCCCACAAATTGAACACAGATGAGAATATTTGTAATTGGTCATGGTTTATGAAGATCCAGGCAAGACATTTGCAAATAATGAGTAATTTTCTAGGTTCTCAAAATTGATGCAAACACTTCTCACCTAAATCCAGACATAGATGTACTTTTCTGTTTTTTTAAGTATTATTTTATTTTAATACTTGTAAGGCATTATACTGAAACTAAATATCTCTCATATACATTTTCCAAACAAACAATTGTCTATTATTCTACTATATATCATTCAGAAACATATTGGCATAACCGCATCTTTCACAATTTACTATGATTTAGCAAAGACCTTAAGCAGAAATTTGAATAAATGTATCCATATGAAGAATTATTTTAAAGTAAACAGTTGATATAAACAGTTAAAACATCTAAATGTTTATGTTAGTTCAGAATACTATTTTTCACCCGAAAAAGTGGGAGAAATAATTTTAGACATCTTAATGGGCATATCAATATTTTGGAATAAAGTGATTTAAATGGATTCACCTAAAATTCCTGTATGCTTAGTTTTTACATAGACTGTTTTACTAATAATTTGGGCAAAACTATTTTAGTCAAATAAATTGATTTTAAAATTGTATAAATAATTATAATTATTATTTTCATAATTCCTGAGTTATCTTTTTTAATTGTACTAGAACAGTTCCTAGGTCTCAGATTTACACACGCACACAACACACACACTCTCAACACACAGCTCAGCGGGTAGCAAATCATTTTGGCTTGGCTTTCAGAGGTGTGAGCTGAAAACTCAAAAATAGTGAATCTTTCTGATTCTGTATTTCTCACATTGGTGATATTAACATGATGTGAACACCTTTGATTTCCGTTTTAACAAAGTATAAATCCAGGCCCCTCTGGATCCTATAAAGAATAAGGAATGATCTTCTCTGAAGTAATGAGTTCACACACAAAATATTCAAAAATGGTTTCAAAGATACTATGTGACATTTCTCATATGGGAAAGAATGCCTTCAATAAAATTTCAGTGTTGAATTCCTTTCTTTTTTTCCAGAGATAGTAGAGATATGTAACTCATTTTCACAGCAATGATTAAAATGTAGATGTTTTTGCTAGAAAATACTCTTTTTGGAAACTGACAACAAATAATGTTTGAATAAAAATGAGGTAAATATTTTCAAGACTTCATAAATTTAAAAACTCATTTAAAAGTTTATAAAAGTTTTTATTGTGAAATGTACATACTAAAATATATGCATAGACTTTAAAGAGTAATACGGAATGTACTGGTATGCATTTAAGAACATTATTATAATAAGAAAGGAAATATCACTGGTATTTTAGGAGTTCCAAGCCTTTGGGACTCCTAAACCTTTTAGCTTTAGGACACAAACCTTTTTCTTAGACTTAAAATTTGTTTTACTCTTGATTTTACTAATAACCTTCCATATTTGTGCCCATAAGTATACATTACTCAATTTTTACTGTTTTTGAAATTTATATAAATAAAATTTATTGAAAAAATTCATCTGTGATTTCAGCCTTTCAATCCAGTCCATAGTTAGTATATCCTTCCAAGTGACTCTGTTTCCCAGTATTCCTTTTGATTGGAGTGGAATATTCTGTACATAATATAATTTTATCCACACTCTTGTTAGGAATCATGTGGGTTGATTCCCGTATGAAGATGCTCTGAGGCATATCCTTGTGCCTGTTTCCTAGTGCTGGGGTAAGAATTGCTGTCTTGTCAACTTTAGTAGAATTATCAACTTATTTTCTAAAACATCTGTGCTAGTTTATGCTATCACAGTTTGGAGTTCTCATTACTTCCTTTGATCTTACAATGAAAAGATTGCCTGACTTTTAATTTTTGTTAATCTGCATGGAGTGAAATGACATACTACTGTGAGTTTAGTTTCGATTTCTCTGATTAATAGTTAAGTGGTAACGTACACATTTATATGCCTTTCGTGTGTCTTCCTTCGCAAAACACTTATTTATATGTTTTGTCAATGTTCCTTCTGATTTTTTATTATTGAGTTGAATCTCTGTATTATCCGTACTGTTTGCTAATTTTGTTTCATATATCTCCAGTTTGTGACTTCAAGCATTTTCAATTATTGTATGCTAATTTTTCTAAACCAATATTTTAAGCTCAATGTAGTTGAATAAAACAATTTTTTCTCTTGCTGTTAGAAATCCTCATTACTTTTAAGTAAAATAATTTAATTTGCTGGCTCAACCTTGAAACAAAATCTTGACTAGCTAATTAACATAGGTGTTTTGTTTCCGATCATAAAATAAATACTTTGAAATAGTTTAAGTGCTTTCATCCTTCAATATAGTGCTTGCTAGTGCTTGCTACAAGATTCTTGAAAAATGCCTTTGTTAATTTAATGCTTACTAGCAGTTTCTAATCTTTATCTACAGCCGATG